>NC_064622.1:349413233-359413233 GCF_023898315.1 Schistocerca nitens
CCACATATGCAGGGGTGTGTTGGTGCATGTCAGAGTATGCATGTCAGAGTATGCATGTCAGAGTACGGTGCAAAGTAAGTGTGCAGACGTTTTCAAATGTGATAATGGTGACTGTGTGTTGAAAATGGCTCAAAGAACACATATTGATGAATACTAGGGCGACTGGAGGCTGGTCAAACACAGCAAGTCGTAGCACAGGCTCTCCGTGTGCCACAAAGTGTGATCTCAAGACCATGGCAACGATTCCAGCAGACAGGAAACGTGTCCAGGCGCTACAGTACGGGACGTCCACAGTGTACAGCACCACAAGAAGACCGATATCTCACCATCAGCGCCCGCAGGCGGCCACGGAATACTGCAGGTAGCCTCGCTCGGGACCTTACCGCAGCCACAGGAACAGTTGTCTCCGGACACACAGTCTACAGACGACTGGACAGACCTGGTTTATTCGCCCGGAGACCTGCAAGGTGCATTCCACTGACTCCCTAGTCACAGGAGAGCCCGTAAAGCCTGGTGTCAAGAACACAGTACATCTTCATTGGAACAGTGGTCCCAGGTTATGTTCACGGACGAGATCAGGTATAGTCTGAACAGCGATTCTCGCCTGGTTTTCATCTGGCGTGAACCAGGAACCATATACCAACCCCTTAATGTCCTTGAAAGGGGCCTGTATGGAGGTCGTCGTTTGATGGTGTGGGGCGGGATTATGATTGGTGCACGTACACCCCTGCATGTCTTTGACAAAGGAATTGTAACAGGTCAGGTGTATCGGGACATTTTGCACCAGTATGTCCATCTTTTCAGGGGTGCAGTGGCTGCCACCTTCCTCCTGATGGATGATAATGCACGGCCCCACCGAGCTGCCATCGTGGAGGACTACCTTGAAACAGAAGATATCAGGCGAATGGAGTGGCCTGCCAGTTCTCCAGACCTAAGCCCCATCGAGCACGTCTGGGATGCTCTCGGTCGAAGTATCGCTGCACGTCTTCGAATCCCTAGGACACTTCAGGAGCTCCGACAGGCACTGATGCGAGAATGGCTGTACCCCAGGAGCTGCGCGACCATCTGATCCAGAGTATGCCAACCCGTTGTGCGGCCTATGTACGTGTGCATGGTGATCATGTCCCATACTGATGTCGGGGTACATGCGATGCGAAACAGTGGCGTTTTGTAGCACATGAGCGTCGGGACAGTTTTCTCAACTTGTCACCAATACCGTGGACTTACAGATCTGTGTCGTGTGTGTTACCTATGTTTCTATGCTATTCGCGCCAGTTTTGTGTTGTGCCACGTTGTGTGGCACCACATTCTGCAATTACCTTTAATTTGTGAACATGGGTGTAGTATAAACAGGTGACAGTAAAGCAGAAACAAGGTGAAGAATATATAACACACACACACACACACACACACACACACACACACACACACACACACACACACTGAACACTAGTCCCACCAGGGATGAGCAGAGTCAGAGATATCGATAATGAGACTACGAACTCGCAGGTGAGATAGCATTAACTCTGTCCCTCTGTCCTGGGACAGTGTTATTAAGGAGGGAGTTGAGATTAAATTAGCGAGCACTCTCGTTAACAGAGATGGAGGTTTTTGTTTAAACTCTGTTTGGAATCCGGCTCTCTCCCTTGTCAAAAAAAAAAAAAAAAAAAACAGAGGGACTGAGTGAATGCTACCTTACCTGAGAGGTCGTAGTCTCACTATCGATATCTTTGGTCATCTTTGGTGGAACTAGTGTTCAGTGTGTGTGTTATCTTTCCTGCATCAGTCCGAGAACCGAAGTTTTAAATTTGCATGTACGTCGACTGTCCATTGCAGTTTGCCTTGAAAATCGGAGGATGTTCTCACGCCGAAATATCGGCGGTCGCTGCAAGTGTTACCTGTCCACACTATCAGGGATCCTCGAGACAGGCCTCCTTCCACAATGTTTTGGTCCCAAAATCGTGTTCAACGTTCCCTCCAGGTGCGAATCCGTGGAGAATCGCTCTTCTGACCAAATCAGGACTCATCTGTCCAATATTAGACCGTCCAGTGGCATGTTAACCACTCCACTCTAGACGTTCCCCTCTGTGAAGAAGCGTCAGAGGTACACATACAACAGGTCTCCGACAATAAAGGCAACCCTGCCGAAGCCTTCTGTACACCGTTTGCCTCTATACAACACGTCCAGTGGATGCTGCGAGGTCGGATGCCGGTCGCCGTGCAGTACTAAGGCGGTACCGTCGTATTCTTGCAGCCAAATAACGGTCCTCTCTTTCTGATGTCACTCGTGATCAGGCCTGCCCTGGTCTTCGGGATAAAGTTTATGTCTGCGCAAACTGTCACAAAAAGATTCACATTAAGCCATCGGGCTATATCAGTTTTCGCGACTGTCCTACTTCCATTCTTCTTATGATACTCCACCGCAGAGAGACGGGTAGGTGCTTCCTCTGTTCCTCTGTGCCATTCTGCACTGTCTGTGACTGCGTACACGCCGATTTTGGACGTGAGACTATTCGGCAAACATTACCCCGTTTTATACGTGCCCTGACGTCATCGTTGGCGTGGTTGTCTGTTTACCGGAATGCCATTTTCAATGAAGAACACTGTCGTACGGACATTTGTTTACATTTTGTATGACAATATGGTGAATAAGACACAGGACAGCGAAATAGCGGTTTGTTACTTTAATTTTGGGCAGCAGTTTATTTGTTACAGCGGGCAAGTCGTAGCAGCCAACACACCTCAGTTTGGTAGCGTTATGAGATCTTACAGCCAGTGACGTCTCCATCTCGATAAAGCATACCTGAAAGAAACATGTGGAAACTGCTCCTCACCGAATGAGGGCCACTACCGAGGCTTTATATTAAGTTTCACGGAGTTAATGTGACGTCTCTTGGGAGTGTGGTGTAAATAGTTCTTGTCCGGTGTGCTTTAGTAATTCTGAAACATTCGTCTAAATGGTTTCCATCTTACGGTATCGAACGAGTCAATAGATACAGATAGCTTTCGCAGTACTGCCGTCGCGCGATGTCCGCAGTTCGCCCACGCTGTGATCGACCCGCGGGCTATCTGCTACAACTTCCGAGAAGCGGTCCGCTCTTAATTGAATCGCGTAATGGCGCGCTTCTCCGGCGCCGGCCGCACCTAATGGAGTGTCGCTTTCTGGGAACTCGACCCCACCTATCCCACATCTATCGCCCCCGCTCCCTTCCTCCCCCTCACACTCACCCTCACCTCGGGCTCTTTGCGACTTCCGCCTACACGGGCGGTGCGTTAAGCCTCTTTTACAGGAGCTATTGACTATCCTTGGCACGTAGAGGCGATCTATTTACACTCAGTAGCGTGTCTCACATAAGGTACTTCCCTCACCAACTTACAAAATAATAAGTGAAAGTAATATTGCTTTTCGCGGGCAAGTGCTATCCAAGTACGGCTCACGACCTGTCCTCACAGCTTCAATTCTGCCAGTACCCCGTCTCCTACCTTCCAAACTTCACAGAAGCTCTTCTGCGAACCTTACAGAACTAGCAATCCTGGAAGAAAAGATATTGAACAGACATGGCATAGCCACAGCCTGGGGGATGTGACCGGAATGAGATTTTCACTCTTTTTGCAGTTTCTTCGGTTTTAATCTGCAGGTCACGACCAGTAAATTGTGCTCAGAGTCCACATATTCCCCTGGAAATGTCTTGCAGTTGAAAACTTCGTTCTGAAATCTGTCTTACCATTAAATAGTCAATCTGAAATCATCCAGTGTCTCGAGGCCTCTTCCACGTATACAACCTCCTTTCATGAGACTCTGAAACCAAGTGTTAGCTCTGATTAAGTTATTCTCTGTACAAAATTCTACCAGGCGGCTTCCTCTTTGCCCGCATCTCGTGGTCGTGCGGTAGCGTTCTCGCTTCCCACGCCCGGGTTCCCGGGTTCGATTCCCGGCGGGGTCAGGGATTTTCTCTGCCTCGTGATGGCTGGGTGTTGTGTGCTGTCCTTAGGTTAGTTAGGTTTAAGTAGTTCTAAGTTCTAGGGGACTGATGACCATAGATGTTAAGTCCCATAGTGCTCAGAGCCATTTGAACCATTTTTAGCTTCCTCTTTCATTCCTTACTTCCATTCCATAATCACCTACTACGTTCCCTTCTCTTCCTTTTCTTATTATCGTATTCCAGTCCCCCGTTGTTGTTGTGGTCTTCAGTTCAGAGACTGGTTTGATGCAGCTCTCCATGCTACTCTACCCTGTGTAAGCTTCTTCATCTCCCAATACCTACTGCAACCTAGATCCTTCTGAATCTGTTTAGTGTACTCATCCCTTGGTCTCCCTCCACGATTTTTACCCTCCACGCTGCCCTCCAGTACTAAATTGGTGATCCTTTGATGCCTCAGAATATGCCCTACCAACCGATCCCTTCTTCTAGTCAAGTTGTGCCACAAATTTCTCTTCTCTCCAATTCTATTCAATGTACCCATCTAATCAGCATTCTTCTGTAGCACCAGATTTCGAAAGCTTCTATTCTCTTCTTGTCTAAACTATTTATCATCCACATTTCACGTTCATACACGGCTACACTCCATACAAATACTTTCAGAAACGACTTCCTGACATTTAAATCTAAACTCGATGTTAACAAGTTTCCCTTCTTCAGAAACGCTTTCCTTGCCATTGCCATTGCCAGTCTACATTTTATATCCTCTCTATTTCGACCATCATCAGTTATTTTGCTCCCCAAATAGCAAAACTCCTTTACTGCTTTAAGTGTCTCATTTCCTAATCTAATTCCAGCAGCATCACCCGATTTAATTCTACTCCAGTCCCCCATAAATATTAAATTTTCGTCTCCCTTCACTATCGGAATAATCTCATCACACATTTCTTCAATCTCTTCATCATCTGCGGAGCTAGTTGGCATATAAACTTGTACTACTGTGGTGTGTTTTGGCTACAATAGTGCGTTCACTATGCTATTCGTGGTAGCTTACCCGCGCTACTATTTTCTTATTCATTATTAAACTCTACCCCTGCATTACCCCTATTAGATTTTGTATTTATAACCCTGTATTCACCAGACCAGAAGTCTTGTTCCTCCTGACACCGAACTTCACTTTAACCTATCCATTTCCCTTTTTAACTTTTCTAACCTACCTGCCATATTTAGAGATCTGACATTCCACGCTCCGATCCGTAGAACGCCAGTTTTCTTTCTCCTGATAACGACATCCTCCCGAGTAGTCCCCGCCCGGAGATCCGAATGGGGGACTATTTTACCTCCGGAATATTTTCCCCTAGAGGATGTCGTCATAATTTAACCATAAAGCAGAACAGAATGCGCTCGGGAAAAATTAAGGCTGTAGTTTCTTCTTGCCTCCAGCCGTTCGCAGTACCAGCACAGCAAGGCCGTTCCAGTTATTGTTACAAGGCCAGATCAGTCAATCATCCAGACTGTTGCCCCTGCAACTACTGAAAAGACTGCTGTCCCTCTTCAAGAACCACACGTTTGTCTGGCCTCTCAACAGATACCCCTCCCTTGTGGTTGCACCTACGGTACTCTACCTGTATCGCCGATGCACGCAAGCCTCCCCACCAACGGAAAGGTCCATGGTTCTTGGGGGGGGGGGGGGGGGGCATTTATAATTTTTAGTGGAACTTTTTTTTTGTTATTTAAAGAAAATAATGCAATGACCGTGATGAGCCAATTCGGACCAATCTGGAACGACCGACCATAGGGTCATCCTCTACCATGGTGTCATCGGATGAGGAAGGGGAAGATGGGACAAAGTGCCCAGGTTGGAAAAAGTAGCTTATGTATATCTTTTGCCCTGAACAATGCTGCTGCCTGCCGGGAATTGATCAGACTAGTTGTAATAGACACCGTCGTTATTGTGAGTGTTTTATTAGAAGAACCTTGTTCGGTTTGATTCGGAGTGGTCTTATGTAAGGTAAGTCATGTACACCATTCTTGTTACCTCACATATACGTAGAATAATACTTTTTTACAACATTAATGTTTAAACAACGTCTTTTGTCTACAAAATGAGTTCCTCCTTGTTTCTTTCGGTTTGATACTGTCGTCTGTGACTCACCAATGCCTACAGTGTGTCCAATCGGGAAAAGTGTTTACCACAATAACAGATTGTCGGCTCGAAATATCACGTTCAGGGCGATTCCGTGACGTTACATACTTTCAGGGATGATAGAGGAACGCAAATGTATTAATTTGAGATAACGGATCCTGCTCCGGAAATGATAGATTCGAGAACTCTAAGCGAAAGTAGTTCTGATATCTCCGACAGTGTACCTCTTCTACTGTCAGCACTTCGCTTTCTATATTTTGGAAGGGGGCAGCATGGACCAAAACTAGAAAAAAATCTCAAACAAACATAGGCTCTGAAGTGCATACTTTAAGAGCTATGAGCTTTAGTTTACATTTGTCAGTGTGAAATACATCTCTTCTACTGAACAAGTGCTCAAAATTCCGAAAACAAAGATCCTGCAGTAGAAGAGATCCACTGTCAAAGTTGTCAGAGCGATTTTCGCTTACAACTTTCCACTATGTCGTTTCCGGATCACGATCTCTTATCTCAAATTGATACATTTGCCCTCCTCCATCATCCCTGAAAATTTGTGAGATTATCACAAATCTCACTGTAAATGTCGTGTGACCGGGGCCTCCTGTCGGGTAAACCATTCGTCTGGTGCAAGTCTTTCGATTTGACGCCACTTAGGCGACTTGCGCTTCGATGGGGATGAAATGATGATGATTAGGACAACACAACACCCAGTCTCTGAGCGGAGAAAATCTCCGACCCAGCTGGGAATCGAACCCGGACCCTTAGGATTGACATTCTGTCGCGCTGACCACGCAGCTACCGGGGCCGCATATCTCACTGTATAATACTAATTATCAGAGTGACTTCTAAACCCTTTTATATACAAAGCTATCATCCATTATTTTCAGCGGTTGTGGCGATTCTGAAACAAGTAATTTACGTTAATACTTTGTTTAGTTACATTTGGCCCAGTTAAAAAAAAATTCAAAATGCCGCTTCCATCCGCCCGATACTGTTTAATATATCCTGTAAAATATCATGTAAAATGTAATCAGAAATCAGAACAACGCACATATGAAGCTGTTGCGGTGGTGCTTGTCAAATTACCCTCCATTGTAGTCGAAAATGACCACGAAGTAAGCCTTCAGCAAAATGCTTATACACAGTCCAATCACATTAATGTGAGAACAGCACGTGTTCGACGTCAATGTGCA
Source organism: Schistocerca nitens (assembly GCF_023898315.1). NCBI lineage: Eukaryota > Metazoa > Arthropoda > Insecta > Orthoptera > Acrididae > Schistocerca > Schistocerca nitens. Next base: position 349,420,490 of record NC_064622.1, read on the forward strand.
ATAACCATTCACGGACGTCAGATGGCAGTTCTAGCAGTGGAGAGTATATAAAACGTGTCTGGGGGCGAGGGAAGCGGAAAACAGAACAGAGCGCGAAACGGAGCGATTTATCTGACGTCCAAAGGGGAACGCTCATTGGCTTTCTGCATAAGGGTGAAAGCATTTCCGAAAACGCTAAGTTTATAAACTATTCAGTGCCGGGGAGTTTAAAGTATACCGTGCATGGAAAAATGATGCTATCCAAAACTTTAGCCAAGGAAACCGTGGTGCACCATGGTTCATAGATGAGAGGGATGAACGATGGCTGCGTAGATGTGTGCGGGTGGAAAGACAAAGTGTCGAGCAGCTGACCTCCCGGATGAACTAAGGGGCTAGTAACAGTGTCTTCTCAACGAACGGACAACCAACGTGCTATGTACGGACCTCTGCTGTAGGCGCCTGCTTCTTGACCCATGCTGACTGCTGTTCATAGACGACCAAAGATAGAATTTGCACGCCAGCACCGCAACTGGACGTCCAGTGAGTGGTGACGGTTTTGAATTGTCTCTGTATCAATTGACTGAAAATATACACTCATGCTCATACATTAAAGATAATTGCAGAATGTGGTGCCACACAACGTGGCACTACACAAAACTGGCGCCAATAGCATAGGCACATAGGGGACACACACGACACAGATCTGTAAGTCCACGGTATTGGTGATAAGTTGAGAAAACTGTCCCGACGCACATGTGCTACAAAACGCCACTGTTTCCTGCACATGTACCCCGACATCAATATGGGATATGACCACCATGCACACGTACACAGGCCGCATAACGAGTTGACATACTCTGATCAGGTGGTCGAGCAGATGCTGGGGTATAGCCTCCCATTCTTGCACCAGTAGCGGTCGGAGCTCCTGAGGTGCAGCGATACGTCGACCGAGAACATCCCAGACATCCAGACATGTTCGATGGGGTTTAGATCTGCAGAACAGGCAGGCCTCTCCATTCACCTGATATCTTCTGTTTCAAGGTACTCCTCCACGATGGCAGCTCGGTGAGGCCGTGCGTTATCATCCATCAGGAGGAAGGTGGGATCCACTGAACCCCTGAAAAAGCGGACATACTGGTGCAAACTGACGTCCCGATACACCTGACCTGTTACAGTTCCTCCGTCAAAGTCATACAAGGGTGTACGTGCACCAATCATGGTCCCACCCCACACTAACAACTGCACCCCTGAAAAAGCGGACATACTGGTACAAAATGACGTCCCGATGCACCTGACCTGTTACAGTTCCTCTGTCAACGTCATACAGGGGTGTACGTGCACCATTCATGATCCCACCCCACACCAACTGCACCCCTAAAAAAGCGGACGTACTGGTGCAAAATGACGTCCCGATACACCTGACCTGTTACAGTTCCTCTGTCAAAGCCATGCAGGGGTGTACGTGCACCAATCATGATCCCACCCCACACCATCAAACCAAGACCTCCATACAGGTCCCTTTCAAGGACATTAAAGAGTTGGTATCTGGTTCCTGGTTCACACCAGAGGAAAACCCGGCGAGAATCACTGTTCAGACTACACCTGGACCCGTCCGTGAACATAACCTGGGACCACTGTTCCATTGACCATGTACTGCGTTTTTGACACCAGGCTTTACGGGCTCTCCTGTGATCAGGGATCAGTGGAATGCACCTTGAAGGTCTCTGGGCGAATAAACCATGTCTGTTCAGTCGTCTTTATCTGTGTGTGTCGAGACAACTGTTCCAGTGGCTGCAGTAAGATCCCGAGCACGACTACCTGCAGTACACCGTGGCAGTCTGCTGGAACCGATGGTGAGATGTCGGTCTTCTTGTGGTGTTGTACGCTGTGGACGTCACGTACTGTAGCGCCTGGACACGTTTCCTGTCTGCTGGAATCGTTACCATAATCTTGAGATCGCCCTTTGTGGCACACGGAGGGCCCGTGCTACGACCTGCTGTGTTTGACCAGCCTCCAGTCGCCCTAGTATTCTACCCCTCTTAACGCCATCAATATGTGTTCTTTGAGCCATTTTCAACACGCAGTCACCATTAGCACGTCTGAAAACGTCTGCACACTTACTCGCTGCACCGTACTCTGACATGCACCAACACACCTCTGCGTATGTGGTCTGCTGCCAGCGCCACCGTGCAACGACCGCAGGTTAAATGCACCGCATGGTCACACGCCTAAGTGACTTAAACCTGCAAACCGCCCACCAGAGCGTTGTTTCACCATGTAACAGCATTATCCTTAATTTATGAGCATGAGTGTAGTTCAGACACACGTGAACGTAACAAAGTAGAATCCGTATTGTTCACAAAAAGTCTTACTGTACTGTGTCGCAATTTATGCTATGATTCTCAGCATCATGATACTAATATTTTCACTTTTCTGTGTGCGCAAGTGTCCATTTCTTACATAAGCTTTGTTTATCGTGTAACAACAGAGGAACAGGATTTGCAAATATTTTGGTCATTGAGTTACTGAAAACAACAACATTAGCTCCTGACAGGTATTCGCCTTTAGAGGCGAGAACATATCACTTCAGTCGTGTTCACACAGTTCACCTGTCCAGATATACCATTAGTCACTGCCTCTTAGTTGTTACTTGTGACTAATCACAGTCTCGCGGTTCTAGGCGCGCAGTCCGGAACCGTGCGACTGCTACGGTCGCAGGTTCGAATCCTGCCTCGGGCATGGATGTGTGTGATGTCCTTAGGTTAGTTAGGTTTAAGTAGTTCTAAGTTCTAGGGGACTGATAACCACAGCAGTTGAGTCCCATAGTGCTCAGAGCCATTTGAACTAATCACAGTGTAATATTTACAATGGTAAATAACAGCGTGAATGTTCTAATGTTGGTAGACAGCGGAGTATTCACAGGTTGTAAATACGTAAAATGTGATTTGATACTGTAAAAAATCACAACTAGAAATGCCAGTTACCGGACAGTCATCGCTGAGCCGATCCCTTATGGCACATATTGTGTAAATTCAAAGGGGAGGGGGCGTGGGGGACTTTGTGTGAAATCAGCGGTGACGAGTGAGAGTGTGTGCCGGACTGGAATCCGGTATCTCCTGCTTTGTGGGCTCTTGTGTTAACAACTGCGGCACCCGGACACAGTGTTGATAGCAGATGCCCGGCCTCTCTCGGTACGCTGCCCGGCCGACTCACTCCCACCTAGCGCTAACTGCCCACAGTCCCCGTCGATGTCTTCCATGCTCGCTAGTGAATGGATTCCCACTGGAGGCCGAACGTAAACGCGCATCCTCACTGAAGGCAAATGCGTTATTGCGGGTGTCCCTTGCCGGTGGTAACGGGTCTCGCTTCTCGAGCCGGAGGGCAGGAAGTGCGCACAGTTAAGTGCTCGCAGGGCAGGCAGTTCCTGTGCGAACTTCACGAAGCGAGGAGCAGCAGAAAAGCCCGTGTCCCGTTGTGGCACAGCCTGGTTACCTTACCCCGCTGCTACTAAGACCTGGCGCAATTAGTGCAGCGCGTGTCTCGACTCGGTGGCCCACAATGGCCGGACGCGGCGCCGCCGCTGTCAATCATCCCTCTCCCTCCCAACCTGCACCCCCTCCCCCTCACCTACCGTGTCCAATTAAGTTCAGGAAGCAGCCTCGCGTGCACAAAACGCGGCTCCCGTGCAGGAGGTTCGCTTTCTCTTTCACAGTTTCTGAAAACCGCGCAGGATTTGTCAGCGGCGGCATGCTGTGAGAGCAGCCACGCGTCTCGTTTGTCGAAGCAGGGGGACAGCGCCGAAACACTCGTACTGCAGCCATCAAGGTGAAACTAGGCGTTTCAGGATTAGGGGTTTCACCTTTCAAAGCAGGCATGTTATTCCGGCAGAAAAAGTAAGTGACGATGACGGAAGCAGAGGGGACATGGAATGCTGACTGGCAACAGCTAGAAAAGGTTTTCTGAAAAAGAGAAATTTGTTAACACAGAAATTAGACTGAAACTTTTGGAAGTCTTTTCCTGGAGGTATTTATCTGGAGTGCAGCCTTGTATGAAAGTTAAACATAGCTGATAAACAATCAGTCAGAAAAGAAGCATTTGAAATGAGGAATAAAAACTAAACTTCGTCCGAACTGGCCCACAGGCGTCATTGGATATGGAGGAGCATGTGGCCAGCATACCGCTCTCCCGGCCGTATGTCAGTTTACAAGACCGGAGCCGCTACTTCTCAATCAAGTAGCTCCTCAGTTTGCCTCACAAGGACTGAGTACACCCAATGAAATGAGGTACAAATGGTTCATATGGCTCTAAGCACTATGCGACTTAACATCTGAAATCATCAGTCCCCTAGACTTAGAACTACTTAAAACCTAACCAACCCAAGGACATCACACACATCGATGCCCGAGGCAGGTTTCGAACCTACGACCGTAGCAGCAGCGCGGTTTCGGACTGAAGCGCCTAGAACCGCTCGGCCACAGCGGCCGGCATGAAATGAGGAATACTGAATACTCAATAGGTAGATTCGATTACTAATGACGATGTGCTGAATTTCATTGGGAAGAAAAGTAATTTATCACACACCTTGTCTGAAAGAAGTCATCTTTAGGTAAGTCACATGCTAATGAGAGGCTTGCATGCAGTAAATAGGTCCAAATGGATAGAGGCTGCTATAGTCAGGTAGAGTTGAAGAAGCCTGTACAGGATAGACTAGTGTGAAGAGCTCCATCACACCAATCTTCGTACTGAACAAGAAGAGAAGAAGAATAGGAATAGGAATTGAGGTAATTCTAACGTCTCACTTGATAAGGGGGACCAGTATTACAAAAAATCAAGATACCTTCATAAGACTTTCTGATTTACAGATACAGTTAAGTAGTGTAAAATGATTAAAAAAACTTGAAGCTCTTAGAAAATTGGGTATTAGGCATTATAATATTAAGGATGAATTTAATTTTTTTACTAATAAATATTATAACATAATCATTAACAAGGTGAAAACATGTCTATCGTATTAATGGTGGGGCTGAAAGACTAACGTTGGATAATAATGCTAATAAATTTTTTTTGAAGAACAAGAAAGTATGGAGAAAGATAAATTGTGTATTAGTAATAAGCTTGGTAAATCTAGTATTCAAGGATTTGATTGTACTGCTGTTCCGTGGAAGAAGTATACTGGTAAAAATTCATATCGTTTTGTGACATATAGTCGTCCGGAGAAATCTGTTCCTGTAAGTAGTGTTATTGATTGGACAAGTACTGAAAAAACATGTGGTGCCAGAAATACTGTTTTTCAGACTAATCCATTTTATGTAGGTGTTCCTGTAAGTGGTAGTGAGCCTAAAGCTGATAATAATGTTCAGTCGGAGGTGAAATATGTATCTATGATGTCGAATTCCTTGTGCTCGTTCTCGTTGCATCACCTTCAGAACTACGTTTTCCTTGCTGCTTCTCTCTGGATAGGTAGTATGACCCATCCTGTGAAATACAGTACTTCACACAGCCTATGAATCTTTTCAGATCTCCATTGAACGCAGTTCTTATTAACACAGCTACAGACAGAAAGTTATATTTTCTTTTTTGCAACAACTGTAAGCTTAACCATTTTACGCTATAATATTGGATGCCTCCTTAACCACGAGGCAATTTTCTAGGAGGGCCTTCGGCTGTGCGTCTGCGGTATGACTTTTAAGGTTTTTACTTACGGAGGCTCTAATATGTATACCACAGAAGTCGATACCGACCTTGTCTAAAATCATAACTATTAGCACATCTTATACCATTAGGCATAAACACACATTCTCGATAAGCTTCTCTAAATTGTCTTAACAACTCCTCCAAATTAGGTTTGTAATGCCACAACTCCTCTAATACAATAACAGCTGCTCATGCATTTATTTTATTTCAATAAAATGACCTTGCAAGTTTGTCGCTTCGAGCTTCGGTATCAGGAACTGTATAGCCCAATATAGAGCGTGCATAAGGACGAAGAGGGAACAACAAGAGTGGAACACCAAAGAGAGGAATGCTCCGATTAAAAAGGATGTAAGGACTCTTCTCAATGTATACATCGAAGAGGCAATGAGGGAAACGTAAAAAAGGATCAGGAATAGGATTAAAATTCAAGATGATATAAGGCTCACTGACGATATTGCTGTCGTCTGTGAAAATTAAGAAAAGTTACGAGTTGTTGAATGTAATGAGCAATATAAGGAGAGTGAAGAAGTAATGAGCAGTAGCAGAAATGAGTTTGCCAACACAATTGGTGATCACGGTGTAGACGACGTTAAGGGATTCTTCCCCTATGGAAATAAAATAATGTGTGACCGACGAAGCAAGGAGAAAATGAAGAGCAGACTATCACATGGAAGGTGGGCATTCCAGGCCAAAAACAAAATCGATCTTAATTTGAGGAAGAAATATCTGAGACTGTACGTTCGAGGTACTGTGTTGTATGCAAGTGTATCATGGACTGCGTACTGGAAAAGAAGGGAATCGAAGCATTTGAAACATAGTACCATACGGAGATGGATTAGGATGGATGATAAGAAATGAGGTTCTCCGTAGAATCGTTGAGGATAGGAATTTGCGATAGCCATTAACAAGAGGAAGGGACGGGATGACAGAACATGTGTTAAGACCTCAGCGAATAATTCCCATGGTACTGTAGGGATAGAACACATTGCGCAAGAGAGAAAGTTCTGGAGGGGGGGGGGGGGGAGTAACGAGGGTGGTGCTCGCATCAAGAAATGAAAATGTGGTCAGGATACCACATGTTCAAATTCTGAAGGTGGCAGGGGTAAAATACAAGGAGCGAAAGGCTATTTACAATTTGTACAGAAACCAGATGGCAGTTATAAGAGTCGAGGGGCATGAAAGGGAAGCAGTGGTTGGGAAAGGAGTGAGACAGGGTTGTAGCCTCTCCCCGATGTTATTCAATCTGTATATTGAGCAAGCAGTAAAGGAAACAAAAGAAAAATTCGGAGTAGGTATTAAAATTCATGGAGAAGAAATAAAAACTTTGAGGTTCGCCGATGACATTGTAATTCTGTCAGAGACAGCAAAGGACTTGGAAGAGCAGTTGAACGGAATGGACAGTGTCTTGAAAGGAGGATATAAGATGAACATCAACAAAAGCAAAACGAGGATAATGGAATGTAGTCAAATTAAATCGGGTGATGCTGAGGGGATTAGATTAGGAAATGAGACACTTAAAGTAGTAAAGGAGTTTTGCTATTTAGTGAGCAAAATAACTGATGATGGTCGAAGTAGAGAGGATATAAAATGTAGACTGGCAATGGCAAGGAAATCGTTTCTGAAGAAGAGAAATTTGTTAACATCGAGTATAGATTTAAGTGTCAGGAAGTCGTTTCTGAAAGTATTTGTATGGATTGTAGCCATGTATGGAAGTGAAACATGGACGATAACCAGTTTGGACAAGAAGAGAATAGAAGCTTTTGAAATGTAGTGCTACAGAAGAATGCTGAAGATAAGGTGGGTAGATCACGTAACTAATGAGGAGGTATTGAATAGGATTGGGGAGAAGAGAAGTTTGTGGCACAACTTGACTAGAAGAAGGGATCGGTTGTTAGGACATGTTTTGAGGCATCAAGGGATCACAAATTTAGCATTGGAGGGCAGCGTGGAGGGTAAAAATCGTAGAGGGAGATCAAGAGATCAATACACTAAGCAGATTCAGAAGGATGTAGGTTGCAGTAGGTACTGGGAGATGAAGAAGCTTGCACAGGATAGAGTAGCATGGAGAGCTGCATCAAACCAGTCTCAGGACTGAAGACCACAACAACAACAATCACATGTTATCGAGCAAACCAATGAATTTACGATGAAGAAGGCGTCTTCCAGGTTCAACTAACTGAGTTACACATCACCAAAACTTGGACTACAATATTGTCCTTAAGGTTTACGAGTAACAACTGTCATGGCGACGATTATCTTAACTTCCGGTTTTGTATCTTGAGATTAAGTTGAATCTGGATATTCACACTGATGATAAACGCGACAAACTATGCAGAGTGTTTCCAAATTTACTTGCTCTGCCCATCACAACCCTATTTTAGAGTTGTGTCATCTGATAATTTCCCAATTATTTCCCTGCATTGCAGGATCGCGTGCGGCAGAATTATTTCGGTAGTCGTCTCTCAGTTTATCATTGCTAGCTGTCTCAACGGGTGGGTTCACTGACCCCAGTGAATTTAAAGTCTCTCCGCTCTCCGGCATTTAAGAGTGTAGTAATATAGTGAAATGTTATCTAACTGCTTCCAGGGGCAAAACGAATTTAGTTTTAAATGTTTGTTACAATTATTGACAGAATTTAAAAACGTATGATGCTGTCACCATTTACTCATTAAGAGGTATAACCTTACCTTGAAGGTTTAATGCAATAAGTCTAATGTTAGAGTTAGAAAATGTGTATATCTTGAAGCATCGTAACTCACGACGCGTAAAATACCCAGACAGTTTTAGTACAGTATGTGCAAATGACAGCACTTAGACACTACCTGCAAACTTTATCGCTTGCTACATTTTCTCTGTTCTTGGAGTAAAGATTCAGCATCAGGGATGACGTTTTAATTTTATTCCTTACTACTAACTCCATTCACAGCTCGTTTTGTAGACAGTGTCCACACATGTCACAGAATGCATCTGCAAAAATTACGTAATCGTGCGACACATGTTTCAGGAAATATGACATCATAAATACTGCGATTTGTGAAAAACTAGCTTTGGTCAACCCTGCTGCACCAAAGGGGGGAAAATCCAGAACGGTTCATGGATGATGCTGTTACCTACTGAGCTATACTCAGTAATGTCAGTCCAGAAAGGTATGCGGGGAAGATCCTGTGAAGTGTGGAAAGTAGGGGAGAGGTACTAGCAAAATGTAAATTGTGATGGTGATTCCGGACTCAAACTTAACGAAAAAAATTTGACCTTCAACGTGGGTATACTATTTAGCCACTAAAAATTACGAGAAGACATCAAAAATAACATTGGTAATTGCTGCACAAACAGCTCTGTCCATGACCATGCAGCAAGAGAGAGACTCAACTTAATTTACCAAGAAAAAATAAACATAAAACTCAAAACAGCATTTTCTACCAAGGAATAAAACTGTACAATAAATTACGTAGAGAGATAAAAGACACTGCAAAAATACACTTATTTTAAAGGCAGCTAAAGAGTACCTGTTATGCAATACATTTTATACATTGAAGGAATACTTAGATAACACAGGGTGTTGTTGTTGTTGTGGTCTTCAGTCCTGAGACTGGTTTGATGCAGCTCTCCATGCTACTCTATCCTGTGCAAGCTTCTTCATCTCCCAGTACCTACTGCAACCTACATCCTTCTGAATCTGCTTAGTGTATTGATCTCTTGGTCTCCCTGTACGATTTTTACCCTCCACGCTGCCCTCCAATGCTAAATTTGTGATCCCTTGATGCCTCAAAACATGTCCTACCAACCGATCCCTTCTTCTAGTCAAGTTGTGCCACAAACTTCTCTTCTCCCCAATCCTATTCAATACCTCCTCATTAGTTACGTGATCTACCCACCTTATCTTCAGCATTCTTCTGTAGCACCACATTTCGAAAGCTTCTATTCGATTCTTGTCCAAACTGGTTATCGTCCATGTTTCACTTCCATACATGGCTACACTCCATACAAATACTTTCAGAAACGACTTCCTGACACCTAAATCCATACTCGATGTTAACAAATTTCTCTTCTTCAGAAACGCTTTCCTTGCCATTGCCAGTCTACATTTTATATCCTCTCTACTTCGACCATCATCGGTTATTTTACTCCCTAAATAGCAAAACTCCTTTACTACTTTAAGTGTCTCATTTCCTAATCTAATTCCCTCAGCATCACCCGACTTAATTAGACTACATTCCATTATCCTCGTTTTGCTTTTGTTGATGTTCATCTTATATCCTCCTTTCAAGACACTGCCCATTCCGTTCAACTGCTCTTCCAAGTCCTTTGCTGTCTCTGACAGAATTACAATGTCATCGGCGAACCTCAAAGTTTTTACTTCTTCTCCATGAATTTTAATACCTACTCCGAATTTTTCCTTTGTTTCCCCTACTGCTTGCTCAATATACAGATTGAATAACATCGGGGAGAGGCTACAACCCTGTCTCACTCCCTTCCCGACCACTGCTTCCCTTTCATGCCCCTCGACTCTAATAACTGCCATCTGGTTTCTGTACAAATTGTAAATAGCCTTTCGTTCCCTGTATTTTACCCCTGCCACCTTCAGAATTTGAAAGAGAGTATTCCAGTCAACATTGTCGAAAGCTTTCTCTAAGTCTACAAATGCTAGAAACGTAGGTTTGCCTTTTCTTAATCTTTCTTCCAAGATAAGTCGTAAGGTCAGTATTGCCTCGCGTGTTCCAACATTTCTACGGAATCCAAACTGATCATCCCCGAGGTCGGCTTCTACCAGTTTTTCCATTCGTCTGTAAAGAATTCGCGTTAGTATTTTGCAGCTGTGACTTATTAAACTCATAGTTCGGTAATTTTCACATCTATCAACACCTGCTTTCTTTGGGATTGGAATTATTATATTCTTCTTGAAGTCTGAGGGTATTTCGCCTGTCTCATACATCTTGCTCACCAGATGGTAGAGTTTTGTCAGGACTGGCTCTCCCGAGGCCATCAGTAGTTCTAATGGAATGTTGTCTACTCCCGGGGCCTTGTTTCGACTCAGGTCTTTCAGTGCTCTGTCAAACTCTTCACGCAGTATCTTATCTCCCATTTCATCTTCATTTACATCCTCTTCCATTTCCATAATATTTTCCTCAAGTACATCTCCCTTGTATAAACCCTCTATATACTCCTTCCACCTTTCTGCCTTCCCTTCTTTGCCTAGAACTGGGTTTCCATCTGAGCTCTTGATATTCATACAAGTGGTTCTCTTCTCTCCAAAGGTCTCTTTAATTTTCCTGTAGGCAGTATCTATCTTACCCCTAGTGAGACAAGCCTCTACATCCTTACATTTGTCCTCTAGCCATCCCTGCTTAGCCATTTTGCACTTCCTGTCGATTTCATTTTTGAGACGTTTGTATTCCTTTTTGCCTGCTTCATTTACTGCATTTTTATATTTTCTCCTTTCATCAATTAAATTCAATATTTCTTCTGTTACCCAAGGATTTCTATTAGCCCTCGTCTTTTTACCTACTTGATCGTCTGCTGCCTTCACCACTTCATCCCTCAGAGCTACCCATTCTTCTTCTACTGTATTTCTTTCCCCCATTCCTGTCAATTGTCCCCTTATGCTCTCCCTGAAACTCTCTACAACCTCTGGTTCTTTCAGTTTATCCAGATCCCATCTCCTTAAATTCCCACCTTTTTGCAGTTTCTTCAGTTTCAATCTGCAGTTCATAACCAATAGATTGTGGTCAGAATCCACATCTGCCCCTGGAAATGTCTTACAATTTAAAACCTGGTTCCTAAATCTCTGTCTTACCATTATATAATCTATCTGAAACCTGTCAGTATCTCCAGGCTTCTTCCATGTATACAGCCTCCTTTCATGATTCTTGAACCAAGTGTTAGCTATGATTAAGTTATGCTCTGTGCAAAATTCTACAAGGCGGCTTCCTCTTTCATTTCTTCCCCCCAATCCATATTCACCTACTATGTTTCCTTCTCTCCCTTTTCCTACTGACGAATTCCAGTCGCCTATGACTATTAAATTTTCGTCTCCCTTCACTACCTGAATAATTTCTTTTATCTCGTCATACATTTCATCAATTTCTTCATCATCTGCAGAGCTAGTTGGCATATAAACTTGTACTACTATAGTAGGCATGGGCTTTGTGTCTATCTTGGCCACAATAATGCGTTCACTATGCTGTTTGTAGTAGCTAACCCGCACTCCTATTTTAATTCATTATTAAACCTACTCCTGCATTACCCCTATTTGATTTTGTATTTATAACCCTGTAATCACCTGACCAAAAGTCTTGTTCCTCCTGCCACCGAACTTCACTAATTCCCACTATATCTAACTTTAACCTATCCATTTCCCTTTTTAAATTTTCTAACCTACCTGCCCGATTAAGTGATCTGACATTCCACGCTCCGATCCGTAGAACGCCAGTTTTCTTTCTCCTGATAACGACGTCCTCTTGATTAGTCCCCGCCCGGAGATCCGAATGGGGGACTATTTTACCTCCGGAATATTTTACCCAAGAGGACGCCATCATCATTTAATCATACAGTAGAGCTGCATGTCCTCGGGAAAAATTACGGCTGTAGTTTCCCCTTGCTTTCAGCCGTTCGCAGTACCAGCACAGCAAGGCCGTTTTGGTTAATGTTACAAGGCCAGATCAGTCAATCATCCAGACTGTTGCCCCTGCAACTACTGAAAAGGCTGCTGCCCCTCTTCAGGAACCACATGTTTGTCTGGCCTCTCAACAGATGCCCCTCCGTTGTGGTTGCACCTACGGTATGGCCATCTGTATCGCTGAGGCACGCAAGCCTCCCCACCAACGGCAAGGTCCATGGTTCATGGGCGGGGGGGGGGGGGGTTACACAGGGTAGGGGTTTGATAAAAAAATGTTATACAAATAAATAATAATAATAATCATTATAAACCATCCAACATTCCTCATAACACCTTCACTTTATATTTTTTTCCCTTCTTTTCTCCTTTCTAGAAATACTTACCTCCAAGCTATGCTTAGCACAATACTAACACCTCTTTCTCTTTCTGAGCTCAACATCTCACTCATTATGGAGGGATGCTGAGTCAGTTTTTCGGATAAATAATGTGTGTGTGTGTGTGTGTGTGTGTGTGTGAAGTGTTATGAAACAATGTGTGTGTATAGTGTGTGCAGTGACTGATAGTGAGATAAGAGTGAATAGTGTGGCATTACATTATTTAATAAGTTATTTGTAAAAAAAGGTATTGTATAAATCTAATGATTGTCTCTAACTAGAAGTCCGTAAATATGTGTGTAAACGAATTAGCTTATTTTAAATTGATCTAAACTTGTAAATATCCTATACCCTTGTAAAAAGAGATCTACGAATGAATTATGCTACTACTACTACTACTACAACTACTACTACTACTACTACTAAGTTACACGTTATTATGGCAGGCCATGTAGCTTTTATTGAACGCTGGACTAAACTTCAAAATTACACAGGTACATGAGGCTGTAAGTGGCGATCAAACATTTTCCATTCGAAGGTCTCCAGAACAGCTATGCCAATAAAACAAAATCACCGTGAGCATTGAGGCATCACTCCACCGATGTACCATGCTGCGTGAAGAAGTCTGTAACTGCCTGCTGAACATCATCGTCCGGTAGGAATCGTTAACGCCTTCAAGGTCTGTTTTTTAAGGGTCAGGAAGCGTAATAATCGCATTGTGGGAGATCATTGGGACTACAGGACGGGTGTTCGAGTGTCTCCCACTTGTTCTCAATGGATGAGGCACCATCCCGCAATTCGACAGATATGCAGTCTTCATTCTCCGATGAATGTCTGCCGGTGGTTGCACTTCAACAACAAAGAATAGAATAACAACACGTTGGTCTTGTGACTACTAAGGCTTTCCTGGCGTAATAATTGATAATATTCTTCTCGGATGTGCAGCCGGATTATAACGTCATCTTGACACAATATTTCAGCCGTCCAACTTGCCGCCATCTTCAGGTGAGAGTGCTGGTATACGATCTCGCCGGTACTAACTTCAAAAGTACTTTTCTTCCGCCTGCCAAGAGTAGAGCGCTTCTTAGTTAAGGATGACTTGGGTTTGAGGAAGCCCGGTGTGTACAAGATCACTTGCCACTGTGGGAAGGCTTATATTGGTCAGACAATCCGGACCATTCAGGACCGATGTGTTGAGCACCGGCGGCTCACACGGTTGCTTCAGCCTGAGAAATCTGCAGTGGCGGTGCACTGTCTCACCGAAGGACATAGAATGCTGTATGACGAGACACAAATGTCTGCCTCTGCATCTCGCTATTGGGACTGTGTTTTAAAAGAATCCATAGAGATTCGATTATCTGATAATCTTATTAATATAGAGAAGCGTTACCTTTTAAGTAAGACTTGGAACCCGGTGTTGTCAGACATTAAAAAACAACGGTCTGTGTTTCTATCGTCGGAATAATTTTTAATTTTTGATAACGATATCTCGATTTCGCCTGTTTCCCACCACTGGAGCACTGTATGTTTACTTGCGCTAGAGGGCAGTTTCTGCTTCTCGCGCACGCGTTGTGGGCATTCGGCGGCCTATGTAGGGGCCGCCGCTTCCGCTGAGAAGTTAGTTCCGACGAGATCGTGTACCAGCACTCTCACCTGAAGATGGCGGCCAGTTGGACCGCTGAAATATTGTGTCAAGATGAGGTTATGATCCGGTTGCACACCCGAGATGAATATTAACATGTTGGTCTTGTTTGGATGCATTCGGTAATAACGTCGCCATAGTTAATTTTTCCTCATTTACCACACCCACGTCGGAGAGAGATGAATGCCACACTAATCCCTTGTATACATGTCTATGCTTATATACCTGCATCGGAGTAGCGCCATCAAACGTAAACTTTTTGACCGCCTTATATTTTTAAACAATGTCACTAAGTATCTGAAAAATAATGCTCGGGATGTTATACCTAACCGTTCAATTCCTCGATGATATCAAACGCTGCTCATTCGCGGAGCCATTCGAGAGCTGCTGTGACACCATCTTCACCGTTGGAAAGTCTGAGATTGCTGCGAACCCGTTTCTCGATTGCCTGGAGATTGCTGTCTGTGGCCGAGGTCGATGGCCTTCCTTCGCAATCAGCATCTCACACATCTGTGCGGCCTTGGTCAAATTGTTGACACCGTTTTACTACGGCCGATCACGGCGTTGCTTTTGATCCATATACAGCTAGAATTTCACGGTAAATTAGTGTACAATATAGGCGTGCTGGCTCGGTTCAAATGGCTCTGCGCACTATGCGACTTAACTTCTGAGGTCATCAGTCGCCTAGAACTTGGAACTAATTAAACCTAACTAACCTAAGGACATCACACACATCCATGCCCGAGGCAGGATTCGAACCTGCGACCGGAGCGTTCGCTCGGTTCCAGACTGTAGCGCCTAGAACCGCACGGCCACTCCGGCCGGCCATAGACGTGTTGCCCACGGGAGTCGTATTATGCCGGTTACATCAACTTTCGGATATTTCGTCAGTTGCCGCTCCATCTCACTCACACACTGTGACGGACCTGTTACCCGTAACGCAGCTGAACTGTGTGTGCGGGAATCCGGGAACATGTACTCTCGTCTGACAAGGCGCCACTCGTATTGCGCTATGGTCATATCGCGAGACGGAAAGTGTAACTTACTGTCTGAATAATCGTCTTGTGAATGTTCCAGTACTTCTCATTTCCGTGCTTGCTAAGAAAACAGGAGGGGAATTCCACCTTGTGTAAGAGACCATTGTAGTACTGTTTTCACCGAGACATTAGTAACAGCTTATACCAAAAATTAACAATAGAACTACCAATAGCCTAGAGAAAGAAAGTAATAAAAGAATACACATAAATGTGTAATAAAACTCTCTTTGCCCACGATCAGACGCTAAATTTAAATTCCTGTCTCCATAATGCACACCATTTACTCTGCCGGCCGAAGTGGCGGTTAAAGGCGCTGCAGTCTGGAACCGCAAGACCGCTACGGTCGCAGGTTCGAATCCTGCCTCGGGCATGGATGTTTGTGATGTCCTTAGGTTAGTTAGGTTTAACTAGTTCTAATTTCTAGGGGACTAATGACCTCAGCAGTTGAGTCCCATAGTGCTCAGAGCCATTTACTCTACATGCCTATCCACAACTCTCTCTCTCTCTCTCTCTCTCTCTCTCTCTCTCTCTCTCACACACACACACACACACACAAACGCACGCACGCGCGCCAACAACACTTGAAATTCGCGCGACATATCCCAAACACACATTCCACGAAACAAATAAACAGTACACAATCACGACAACAAGCATCGGCGAAACTCTGAACTTGGAAAGAAATTGTATAAAGTGAATGTGTAACGAGAAAAATAAAATAAATGTGTTACCTCGACACAAGAATGTAAAAACACCACAGAATAAAAAAGTAAGAATCGCGTCAAACAACACGACACATGGTGATTCTCTCTCGGAAATACATACTAATTAAAAAAGAAAAACATCCTGTTGTTTTGTAGACTGCGTGGTATACCTAAAGCTACTAGCATACAGATCCAATAGCTCCATGTGAGATACGTAAACAAATTGATACGTCCACTTTATTTCTATATGTACAAAAAACTGGAAACTTTTGACATATCGTAAATAAAAAAGATAGAATGGCTCAACTCAGGATTTCACAATAATCGCTCAGTTTATAACTGTAAATATGTTCTACCAAAAGTTTGTTTAAAGGTTAACATACAAACATTTTACAGAAGGAAAATAAACAAACCAACCGAAGATAGCCCAAAAAGTGCTGAATTATGCCTGGGTGAGAACAATACTGCAAAGGTGTCTTGCATAAGGCGGATTTCCTCTCCAAGTACTGCCTGAAGTCGCTTCGTACAAACTGTGGCGCGACCCGTCTCTCCATAACGTTGCATGTCATCGACGCTAACAGTTCTTCCGACAAATTTCTCTGCTTTCGCGACGCAGTAGCGCCTGACTCAGCAGCGATCGCTACAAACGAATAGGCGATGTCCGTCGGCGTGTGGAAGAGAAGTCGGTTTCCCTACAGGGCCTGCCGTGTATGAGTCACAGGCCGTCTCCTCCGCAGAGCACTGCAGCCCTCGTGCGGATAACCCGTCCGTCTCACACTCACAAATAAAACAGCGTCTGTGTCACAATCTGACAACTCGTAATTGCTACAAATGAACTTGTACACTTCATCTACGTCTGAAAAAATGCGAAATCTACTGAAACCTGGTAGTCAAGGGAAGGCAGGATTCGGTTACGATTGTGGACTGCGCCGTAATCCGTTACTATTGGTTGCATTTTACAATTACACACAATTTATTTTAAACCAGTAATTCCAGACTCAAAAATAAATAAAAAAATACCATACTTTATTAATGAAGGAATAACAACTGTGTAAATTATAGTGTTTTCAGTGACTTACAATTTAGCAAAACACCATTAAATACAGATACAACAGATAATGTTTTAAAAGCAAGCCACTGTAATCTGGGCAGAAGGCCTTACACGGCAGGAACGGCAACAAATTACGAATTGTTTAAAACTCGCTGCAACTTACAAATTACAGGTATTGAAATATTAAAGGAAAGTCGCCACAAACACAGCAGACA
This sequence comes from Schistocerca nitens, assembly GCF_023898315.1. Lineage (NCBI taxonomy): Eukaryota > Metazoa > Arthropoda > Insecta > Orthoptera > Acrididae > Schistocerca > Schistocerca nitens. The sequence continues at coordinate 349,437,802 of NC_064622.1, forward strand.
GCATCAGACGCCAGGAATGGCAGTAAATAAGGTTTTCAAGGCTTACTGCTAAAATACAAACACCAAATAGGAATTTTAAGGCAAATGACCACAATCACGGCTGAAGGCCTTACACGCCAGGAACGGCAATAACATAAAAAAATTTTGCAACCTGCTGTAAAGCAGCAAATGCAATAGCAAAAGTCCGCAGCTCGTGGTCGTGCGGTAGCGTTCTCGCTTCCCGCGCCCGGGTTCCCGGGTTCGATTCCCGGCGGGGTCAAGGATTTTCTCTGCCTCGTGATGACTGGGTGTTGTGTGACGTCATTAGGTTAGTTAGGTTTAAGTAGTTCTAAGTTCTAGGGGACTGATGACCATAGATGTTAAGTCCCATAGTGCTCAGAGCCATTTTTGAACAATAGCAAAAGTTAATTTGGAAAAAAAAAGCAACTGATGCAGACGGTGCTCCAGGAATCGACCTCTGAGAAGGTCCGGCAACGAGATAGGCAGCCAAGAGTTGCATTAACTTCACAAGATGGTAACTCAGACTAGCGGCAGTCTAACGAATGACTAATGATAATCTTGCTGAAGCTACCTGACTTCCGATAAACCAAATGCAACGATGGAACAATACGCCAAAGACGGAACCGGCGGTCTGCACTACGTCAAGAATACTATGTTTAGAGCGCCCGGAACGAGAAAGGAATCGTTACCACCCGAATAGAAGAATCACCAACCGGCGTACAATCAAGAAATCTATCAAACTACACGCCTTACCGGACAGCAGCGGCAAGGCGAGGAAATGTACACTGCCGTTACAAACACTAACCCCCAGGGCAGGTAACTGGGGCTTTAGTGGCCACCAGGCAAGAAAAATTACCGCTGGTTGAACTTAACAAATTGTAACAAGTTGAACACAGTAAACAGTAATAAGAAGTCGAGGAAAGCTAATCAGATACGCCTTCCCCAAGCACTCCGCTCGCTGCTCTTGGCCTCGGCGACACCACGAGCAGCAACACGAACCCAAGTCACTGCATAATCGCGAGATATCACAATGGAGGAGGTTTCTCTACTTGGATTGAAATGCACTCATCTTAAGGCTTGCTGGATCCGGTTTACGACGAGGTCGTGCACCCTCGTGACCACAGCCCTTCCATCCGGCAGTCCATGCGTGCCGCCCGCGGTCCCGGCGTGTTCTGGCACTGCGCGGACCTGGCTCCCCAACCGAACTGGCCCACACACACACACACACACACACACACACCCGGAGAAACAACGACATCGCCCCAAAGATAGGGCAACATTTACTACGTATCGATAACCGCCGCTGCTACCATTAGCGGGCAGGTAACGCTTGCGAAACAGAGTGGCGCCAGTCACGAGAAGAAGACAAACAATCGCAACCATGCCAACTAAACGATACCGTTTAGCCTGCAACAGAGGGCGGAAACCTACAAACACCAGCAACGCGAGCCGCAGCGAGGCTCATCTACTTGGAATGCTTTCATTAGCTCACAGAGTGGACGTTTCGAAAATACTGAAATGGAAGTAGAGGCATTTGCGCGCGAGGGACACAAAGGAGGAATGGCAGTTTCCCGCGATGTCACACGAAATAAAGCACGCGCATTGGCACAGGAACACGGTGTCTTGCTCAGCGGTTTCTAGCATCGTCTGTATGAGAAGTTCGTCTGATATCAGCGACACGTTGTAAGACTGAGAAAGGAAAATGCTTACCTCTTAAGGGAAATCGGAAACACTGACGAGACTCCTGTTTACTTCGAGATACCATCCAATACAACTGCTGAAGAAAACGGCCCCAAAAGTGCAGTGGTTCGCTCTACGGGCACTGAGAAATAGCGAATCATTGTGTGTGCTTGCGGGGGAACTAAAGATAATACCCTATGTCATCCTCGGTCGTAAAACTATGCCAAAGGAAAAGCTTCGCCTTGTGTCATTTCATTGCAACCGAAAGAATGGACGGCCAACGAGTTCATTATAGGTCATCTCCGTACAGCCTGGAGCAGGAGGCCGCGTGTTCTTCTAAAGACTAGAGAGTAGAGAGGGTCGTTGATCCTTGGTATTTTCAAGAGGCATCTGACACCAGCAATGAAGGCAGAAACCCTGAAATTAAACACACATCTTATCGTCATACCAGGAGGCATAGCTTCGCAACCACAAGTATTAGATGTGGTGATGAGTAAGCCATTTAAAGGCCATTTCAAGCAGCTGTACAGTAACTGGTTACTTCAAGATGGTCAAGTCCTGACCCCTACCGGGAAGTTGATGAATTATCTCTAATTGCGGAATGGACGGAGACTGCTTGGACACGCAAATACAATGCTTCAGTTGTGAACGGCTTTAAGAAGGGCTGTGCAAAAAATGTATTAGATGGGAATGAAGACGATCTACTATGGGAGTCAGGCAGCAGCTGTCCGCTGTTAAGAACAGCAACAGCAACAGCAGCAGCAACAGTAGCAAAGAAGTAACAGATTTTGCGAAATTTTATTAGTACCTAACATGGAGTAAATTACACTACTGGCCATTAAAATTGCTACACCACGAAGATCACGTGCTACAGACGCGAAATTTAGCCGACAGGAAGAATATACTGTGATATGCAAATGATTAGCTTTTCAGAGCATTCACACAAGGTTAGCGCCGGTTGCGACACCTACAATGTGCTGACATGAGGGAAGTTTCCAACCGATTTCTCATACACAAACAGCAGTTGACCGGCGTTGCCGGGTGAAACGTTGTTGTGATGATGCCTCGTGTGAGGAGGAGAAATGCGTACTATCACGTTTCCGGCTTTGATAAAGGTCGGATTGTAGCCTATCGCGATTGCGGTTTATCGTGTCGCGACATTGCTGCTCGCTTTGGTCCAGATCCAATGACTGTTAGCAGAATACGGAATCGGTGGCTTCAGGAGGGTAATACGGAACGCCGTGCTGGATCTCAACGGCCTCGTATCACTAGCAGTCGAGATGACAGGCATCTTATCCGCATGGCTGTAACGGATCGGGACGTTTGAAAGACAACAACTATCTGCACGAACAGTTCGACAAAGTTTGCAGCAGCAGGGACTATCAGCTCGGAGACCATGTCTGTGCTTACCCTTGACGCTGCATCACAGACAGGAGCGCCTACGATAGTATACTCAACGACGAACCTGGGTGCACGAATGGCAAAACGTCATTTTTTCGGATGAATCCAGGTTCTGTTTACAGCATCATGATGGTTGCATCCGTGTTTGCCGACATCGCGGTGAACGCACATTGGAAGCGTGTATTCGCCATCGCCATACGGCGTGATGGTATGGGGTGCCATTGGTTACACGTCTCGGTCACCTCTTGTTCGTATTGACGGCACGTTGGCAGTGGACGTTATATTTCAGATGTGTTACGACCCGTGGCTCTACTCTTCATTCGATCCCTGCGAAACCCTACATTTCAGTAGAATAATGCACGATCGCATGTTGCAGGTCCTGTATGGGCCTTTCTGGTTTCAGGAAATGTTCGACTGCTGCCCTGGCCAACACATTCTCCAGATCTCTCACCAATTGAAAACGTCTGGTCAATGGTGGCCGAGCAACTGGCTCGTCACAATACGCCAGTCACTACTCTTGATGAACTGTGGTATCGTGTTGAAGCTCCATGAGCAGCTGTAGCTGTACACGGCATCCATGCTCTGTTTGACTCAATGCCTCGTTATTACGGCCAGAGGAGGTTGTTCTGAGTACTGATTTCTCAGGATCTATGCACCCAAATTGCGTGAAAATGTAATCACATGTCAGTTCTAGTATAATACATTTGTCCAATGAATACCCGTTTATCGTCTGCATTTCTTCTTGGTGTGGCAATTTAAATGGCCAGTAGTGTACATAGTTTCACCTGCTTGCTTTGAAGTTTAGTTTTTGGATCTTTGCATATTAATCTAATATATTACAGACACTTCTTGCGTTTTCGTCACTGTCTACAGCAGAGATTCGTAGCGCGTGTCAATATTCGATTGTTCGTTTGTTTTATAGTGTAGTTTTCCACGGTCTTCAGTGTCGATAGCGACCGTGGCTGCTGTGCGCGGTTGCGAGCCGAGTTGGTGACACTTCATTGTCAGCTCCAACCTGTGTTGGCTACGGTTACGCAGCTTGAGACTGCAGTGGCTGGGCATCACTGCTGTGAGCCGGCCGTAGGGATCCAATGGACGTCGAGCACGATCCACTAGTACGCCGATCGGTCCGCACCGATGGCAGCCCAGTAACTGCTCGCGTTGAGGTTGCTTCGGGACGTGGCAGGCTACTAAAGACTTCCCGGTGGGCCGGACGTGAGGCCTCCTGGCTACTCGGACAAACGGGTTAAAGCTGCTATCTGTGGCTGACAGTGTCTCTCAGCCAGATGTAGAGGAAATCTCTCAGCGTGCAGCGCCCCCGCGAATACAGAGTATGGGATTATTGGTAGTTGGCAATTACAATGTTAGGCGCATTATCGCAAATAGTTTCCAAGGAGGGAAAGAAAGGCAATGTCCACTCCGTGTGCATACCGGGTGGAGTCATTCCAGATGTGGAACGGGTCGCCCACTCCAGTAGTAAACGGTTGTGCAAACACGCTTGACGTCTTAGCAACAAATAATCCTGAGGTAAAAAACGAGCATCAAAACGGATACAGGGACTAGTGAACACAGGATTGTTGTAGCCAGACTCTATACAATAACTTCCAAATCCTCCATAAATAAAAGAATATATACCTATACAAAAGGCAAATAAAAATTCGCTTCACGCCTTCTTGGCAGAGAGTCTCCGCTCCTTCCAAATTAATAATGTATGTGTATACCAGATATGGCTTGAATTCAAAGAAATAGTATCGATAGAAATTGAGAGATTTATACCAAATAAATTAACAAAACATTGTTGCAGAAACAACGAAAAAAGCTTACCAAATTTAAAAGAACGCAAAACTCCAAATGTTGGCGGTCTTTTACAGAAACTCGAAATTTAGCGCGGGCTGCAATGAGAGATCCTTATAGTAGTTTCCAAAACGGAACTTTGTCTCGAAACCTGGCAGAAAATCCAAAGAGTTTCTGTCGTATGTAAAATACGCTAGTGACAATACACAATCAATGCCTTCTCTGTGCCATAAGAATTGAAATACTCTCGACGACTGTGCTGCCAAAGCAGAGTTACTAAACACAGCCTTCCGATATTCTTTCACCAAAGAAGACGAAGTAAATACGCCAGAAATCGCATCAAGAACAACTGCCAACATGAGTAACTTAGAATTAGATGTCCTCGGAGTAGTGTTGCAACTTAAATCACTTAATAAAAGCAAGTCTTCTGGTCCACTCTGTATATCCATTAGGTTTCTTTCAGAGTATGCTGATGCAATAGCTCCACGCTTAACAATCATATACAACAGAACGCTCGACGAAAGATCCGTACCCAAAGACTGGAAAGTTGCACAGGTCACACCAATATTCAAGGAAGGCAGTAGGAGTAATCCACTACATTACTGGCCAATATCATTAACGTCGATATGCAACAAGATTTTGGAACACGTACTGTGTTCGAACATTATGAATTACCTCGAAGAGAAATATCCATTGACACACAGTCAACACGGATTTAGCTCTACTCGTACTCACGTGAAGTGTTGGGCGCTGTCGACAATGGTTTCAAACTGATTCCGTATTGCTAGATTTCCAGAAAGCCCTTGACACTGTATCTCACAAGTCGCTTGTAATTATACTGTATGCTTATGGAATATCGTGCCAGTTACGCGATTAGTTTCGTGATTTCCTAATAGACGGAAAGTCATTGAGTAAAACTGAAGCGATTTCTGGCGTTCCCAGGGAAATGTTTTAAGGCCCTCTGCTGATCCTTATCTGTATAAACGATTTAGGACACAGTCTGAGCAGCCGTCGTAGATTGTTTGCAGATGATGCTGCCGTTCATCGTCTAGTAAAGTGATAAGAAGATCGTAACAAATTGAAAAAAAAAAGTCTGTAAGGTGTAACAGTTGGTAATTGACCATAAATAACGAAAAGTGTGAGGCCATCCACGTAAGTGCTAAAAGGAATCCGTTAAACTTCGGTTACCTGAGAAATGAATCAACTCCAAAGGTCGTAAATTCAACGAAATACCTAGGTATTATAATAAGGAACTACTCAAACAATGTTGTGGGGAATGCGAACGAAAGACTGCGTTTGACTGGCAGTACATTTAGAAGATGGAACAGATCTACTGAAGAGACTGCCTACACTACGCTTCTTTGTCTTCTTTTAGAGTACTGCTGCGCGGTGTAGATTCCTCACCAGATAGGGTTAACGGAGTACATCAATAAAGTTGAAAGAAGGGCATCATGTTTTGTATTATCGAGAAGTAACGGAGAGGGTGTCACAGACATGATACAGGATTTGGGATGGACATCATTGAAACAAAGGCGTCATCCGTTGCAGCGGGATCTTCTCACGATATTTCGATGACCAATTTTCTCATCCGAATGTGAAAATATTTTGTTGACGCCGACCTACATATGTAGAAACGATCATCATAATAAAATAGGGAAAGATATAGGTGTTCGTCTTTTCCGCGCGCTGTTCGAGAGTGGAATGATTGAGTGTTATTGTGAAGGTGGTTCAATGAACCCTCTGCCAGGCGATTAAGTATGATTTGCAGAGTATCCATGTAGAAGCAGATATAAATGCAACATAAACATGGCCAGTGACACTGTACATTTTGTGGACCATTCCAATGAGGAGGACTAAGTAGTGTCCGTATCTGACTAATAGAGGGCTTATCTCATTTTATTTTCTGTGTATCGGTATTTTCATTGCCTCCTGCAGCTACCCTTCTCAGATAACCTTTCGTACGTTTTCAAAATAAACCTTATGCGTGTATACATGTTTTTCAGATTCATATTCTTTATTATTTGCTCAGCATTTGTATACGCAATGGTCTTCGTCAGTACATTTACTTATTAATATTACAAAATACATGTTTACATTATTTACAGTAAAATTATTCTAACGAATAAAATGGGTTAGCTAGCAAGAAGCTGTGCAACTTTTTCCTTAAATGATCTGACTGGCATCCCTGTGACACGTTTACACAGGTTGTTACACATTTTGATTGCCATATAGGTATGATTGCTGCTTGTTTTCGCTAGTCTGTTTTGTGGTAAGAATAAAGTAGTACTGGTTCTTGTATTATAATAAAGTCTTTGGTTTTTTACATTTAAATTTGACAGTTCAATGCGTATGTAATTAACGCTTTCTAGAAAACAAAAAATTAATTACAGTTAAAATAAGACACAAGTCCGATTTCAGCGAGTACTGCGTCACGTGAATTTTGTTGCGGCTGCGTCGTCCACACGTGACCGTCAAATCCCGTCGCAGCGGCGGCAACAGGTTGCTGCATTCGCTGCTCGTAGGGCTTCTAAGCCCTACGCTAGTTTGCCGAGGTCGCTTTAGTGGAAGGATAAATTTAGACGTTCAAAAGCCTTGAAAACGGACTACTAGTCTCTGCTGCCGTTGTCCAACAAGTGGTCGCCACTGAGAGTCTAAAGCGCATGAAAACGGCTTACATTGGCGACATCTAGTTACTGAAAATTCTCTCTCGAATAAGCGTGCAAGCAGGTGTGCCGCATCGAGGCTCACCCACACTTCACCGTGGTGCTGTTATAGAACTACACAGCCGGTCAAGCATGAAAGAATGAAAGACAATTGAATTTTAAAACTAAAAGGAAAATGGAGTGAGAATTGTTTAGGAAACTACAGCAGGTCAAAGTTTTGCTTAAACACGTTTTCATCAATTGATGGCAACGACCATCCACTGCCGAATACACCGGCTCTCGCTGGATCGCCGAAGTTAAGCTACGACAGACCCAGGCGAGTACTTGGATGGTTGACATCCGGGGCACAGTGGATGCCGTTGGCTCACGGACACATAAGTTGCCAAAGCGCCGTCCAGTTGAAAGACCTGCACTATGCTGTTGAGCCATATTAAATTGTTATCACATCTAGTGACTTCATTTTTCTGTTGTTGACTTGTCACACGTCAGCTGATGTCAGCCACTACAGCTAGTTTCGTGTGGCTCGGTGAATCACAAGGAGAGGTGCGGGATTAGTGTTTTGAAACCATATATACGATGATACAGAAATTCACCCTGGTGGGCTGTATGCGAGTAATCGACGATTAAAAATATCGTTGATTTCGCGTTATATTGTAGAGAAGAATCGGCAAATAAATTTAGGTGGAGTCCTGATACTTTTGGAAATTTTTATCGAGTTCCAAAACGACTCACATTCCTTACTAATTTTAATTTTCATTTTCATACACAAACTAATATGAAATAAATAGATAGCATAAAACTTCTATGGTAGATATTAAATTTGCGGTCTTCAGTTAGTTTTTGAAAGTTAGGGTCACACGGGGAGCAGCTTATGTGTAGTGTGTCTTCAAGGTGGGGGCTGTTAATTTGAGCGACATGAGTTCTTCAAAAATTCATTTTTGGAAGCGAAGTTTCCCAAATATACATGGGGCCAAATATCGTAGCCAGGTAAATAGCTAATTTTTTGCAATTTCTATGTTTTTCTGGAACATGTTTACTCCAAAATTCTTATTCAGATGCAGTTTTATACGTCTGCATGGAAATGTCTTCCTGCAAGCCTATTACCTTTATTTGGAGTAAAGGATTTGAAAGGGGGAACAACAGCCTCATCAGCCGATTCTGCCACTGGAGAAATTTCGAAAGGCGATTTTAAGAAACGCGACAACTCTCTCTCTCTCTCTCTCTCTCTCTCTCTCTCTCTCTCTCTCTCTCTCTGCGAAGTCTTCGAATCCTGCTGCAAATTCCTTCCTAAGATCTGACATAAAATTTGAAAATGCTGCAATGTCTATTTCAGAATTATTTTTATACTCAAGATTTGTTGGAAAATGAATAAATTCTCTACCTGCAATGTCTTTTTCAAATATATCCAGCATGCGACGGAAAGAAGACACGTTTTGTACCAGAGCACACATTAATTTCATATTCCCTTGTCGCTCGGTATTGAGCGCATTTAAATAATTCAGAAAGCTACAGCTTGCGTATTGCGTTCGTTTGCTACGAACTCCAGATGCTTCCATTCTTCTTGCGTACCCAAGTTATCTGTTTTGTCTTGTGGTGCAGTAAGTCAGAATGCTCCGAATCGCACTCACATAGAAACTCTTTGAACTGTCTGTGCTGGAGAACCGAGCAAGATGTCCTAACATTAATCAGCTTGATCAGCTATCCATTACTTCTTTCAGAGTGGCGCCAGATTTTCCACAAAGGGCTGCCTGGTGAATTATGCACCGACAAAACAGTAGCCGAACGTTACAATCCTTGATTCTCTTTACCAGTCCTCTTTCTTTGCCGATTTTCGCTAGGGCCTCGTCAATTGAAAGACTACATTTTGTCACAATTAATCTTTGATTTGCCATGACGTCGTCGAAAGTCTTGAATAAATCTCGTCCATCTGACTTTTAAACGGTATTGCTGCTAGCAGTTCTTCCCTAAATGTGTTACTGTCACTTTCCAAAAGCGCACGAAAAGTATAAACTTGTTCTTCATCAACAGTGCCAGTTTATTCGTCAATTATTATGGCGTAGCAAGGCGCCTTCGGCACAAGTTCGAGCAAAATACTTTTATTGTAAGCAGCCAGAATTTCGGTTCTTCTTCTATTGCATCTTTCCGACAGTGAAATACATTGAATTGCGATAACATGCTTTCTCTCTTCAAAGAATGCCGCAGCCACACCAGACATTTTTTTTTTACGATCTCAGAGTCTAAAAACGGCTTTTGGTGATTATTAAGCGTCCAACTCACACGCAGTGCTGCTTTGGCAGATTTTTCTTACCACCTCACAGAGCGATTTAGTAAGATCTTGCTTTTTTTGGTAAGAAGCCAGAAGTTTTTCTCGACAAGATTCACTAAACAGAGGAAAATCTGCATGCAACTGCTGATCAGGTGGTTCGTAGTGTTGCTTTAAATAGGCACTTTCAACAAGAGTGACAGTTTTGTTGCATGTGGGGCAAACTGGGACAACTCAAGCCTATCAGGCAGCTTTAAACGATACTGTTCAGTCCACCAAAGCAAAAACTTCCTGTCTTTACTATCAACTTAAGTCTTTTTAGGATATTTATTGATGCAACAAATGTTATAAGCCTCGAAAATAACAAAACAAATGAAGAACAGGTCCGCACGAGATCGCAACAACTACTGACGAAGTGATGATAAAATATGTCTATTTTGTTTAGATTCGTTCTTAATAAAAAAAATTCCGCCGTCAGGCACAAAGCCTGTGCTGACTCACCCCAAGCCGGCCGCTGTGGACTATCAGATCTAGGCGCTTCAGTCCGGAACCGCGCTGCTGCTACGGTCGCAGGTTCGAATCCTGCCTCGGGCATGGATGTGTGTGATGTCCTTAGATTAGTTTGGTTTAAGTAGTTCTAGGTCTAGGGGACTGATGACCTCAGATATTAAGTCCCATAGTGCTTAGAGCCATTTGAACCGTTAGACATACCCCAAAGGAGCTGCTTCCGTGTCAACAAAGTGTATGTCGACACGCCGCAAAGAATACGCTTCCACGTCACAGGTCGTTGCCGCGGTGTAAATGTGTCATTCACATCAAAGTTTGGTAAAGTGGCGTTAAACTTTCGTAAGAGTTATGAGCACAAAAATTGTGTTAAAATGAATATACCTGATCCGATTAAAAGAGGCTTCATAGATTGCCAGCGTCAGAGACCGATTTATGAAATTTCCCGTTTCGTTAAATAAAATTCCTGTGTTGGTGTCGGAGGTGCAGAGCCTCTATGTGGATCAACACTCTATGCTTGAAGGCGAGCACGCTCCCTGCCGCCCTCGCTCTCCGGCGCCATCTCCTGTACTGTACTACCTACCAACTATTTGCTTCCTCTCCCTACTAACCGTTAAATACTCAGATCAGTCAAACAATTATTTGTAAAATGCTGTGCAAATCACAAGGGTGATGCGCAAGCGTACTATTACCTACAGAAAAATATTTTCAAACAATTTACGTGAGTAAATTATACTTTCAAAAATTTTTTGGCCGTCCATTTTTTGAGCTTCCATGATCCGGAACTGGACTGCGGTCCGATAGTCGCCGACTGAGTCTTAAAAATAAGAACAATATACAGAGCAAAATGTGACAGTACACAGCGCTTTTGTGGCGTAGTGGTTAAGGTACGTACCTAAAGTGCAGAATATTGTCAGGTGTAATATTTTTTATCTTTAAATCTCTCTTAATATGATTATTATCATTATTTTTTGAATTAATCGATTTAAATGTATTTTTTAAATTTCTAATCCTGTGTGACGTTATTTTAATCATGATATCAGCGATTTCATTTGCTCTTATTTTGTCTTGAGAAAAAAAAACACTTGTAACCTTTGCGCATGTGATATTAATAAATTTATTTATCTGTCGTAAAATATTAATGTTAGAAAATGCCGATCTATCGGAGAAAATAAAAAAGACGAAATAATCTATTTATATTGGAGGTGCAATGGTGTCAAAAATGTGTTTTTCGTTACAAGGCGTATAATTTTTGGACTGTAGTAGTCATATAAACACTCAAAACATAAATTCTTGTTGCATTATGGACAAAATTATGCAGATAAAGATTCAAACGACAGAACGGATTATAAATAAAACGAAATTCAAGCAGCATGAAAAACAGAAATAATGAACGTAATAACATGGACGAAAATACGAAATGATAGAAAGGAAGAAATTAAATCAAAGTTAACAATAAAAATAATATAAAATCACACGATCAAAAATTCTAAATGAGAAACGAATGGAGGGAAGAAAAAAATAAGAGCAAATTAATTTGTTAATATGATGGCTGAAATGATGTGAGGAAGGATTAGAGATTTAAAAAATACATTTAAACTAATTAATTGAATAAAAATTATGATAAAATTCGTTTGAAGAAAGATTGGAACGTGAAAAAAAAATCCACCATCTGAAGAGAGTCGAACGTAAAAACTTGTGCATGTCAAATATGTAGCCTAACCAAGTGCTTTCAAAGGAACACTCCCACTTCACACACATTTCAGAATAGGGCCGCGCGGGATAGCCGCGTGGTCTCAGGCGTCCTGTCACGGTTTGCGTGGCTCCTCCCGTCGGAGGTTCGATCCCCCCTCGGGCATGGGCGTGTCTGTTGTCCTTAGCGTAAGCTAGTTAGATTAAGCAGTGTGTAAGCTTAGGGACAGATGACCTCAGCAGTTTGGTCCCATAAGATAAAGTGAGTGAGTTTTACCATCACTAAATGGAACTTTACCGCTCTTTCTGTCAACTGAATTTGTCCCTGGTACAATTCGACACGACGTTTCAGGATACTGAATTACGAGGGGCGTTCACTTAGTAACGCAACACGTTTTGTATCTGAAAGCAGGTTAGTTTTATTCAGAAACCTAATTTACATCCTATTATTTCCCTTTCTTTTGGTTGCAAACACTATTTTTCGATATAATCTCCGTTCATTGCGATAGCCTTACGCTACCGTATTCGGAGGGCCTATATGGTACCACTCTACTGGTCGACGTCGGAGCCAACATCCATGCACCAATATGCGGAAGGGTTGCACTTCTGTCGCGTTGAACGATTCTCTTCAGTCGCCGTTGGTCCCGTTCTTGCAGGATCCTTTTTCTGGCCGCAGCGATGTTGGAGATTTGATGTTTTACTGGTTTCCTAACGTTCACGGTACACTCGTGAAATGGTCGTACTGGAAAATCCCCACTTCATCGTTACGTCAGAGATGCTGTGTCCTATCGCTCGTGCGCTGACTATAATACCACGTTCAGACTTACTTAAATTTTGATACCCTACATTGTGGCAGCAGTAACCGATCTAACAACCGCGCCCGACACTTGTCTAATATAGGCGTTGCCGACCGCAGCACCGTAATCTGCCCGTTTACATATCTCTGTATTTGATTATGCATGCCTATACCAGTTTCTTTGGCGCTTCAGTGTATGTCACCAATAAAATATAAATTGAACACTTTTTTCGTCAATATTCACAACTTGTTTAGAAGATTTGTAGGCTCAACCACAGATGGTGCAGTGATTCACAACTATATTTTCGTTTGCAACAGCTAGTGGTTTGCTCTTTAGTTCATTTTGAAATTGTGTCAGTGTCACTGCTGTTGTTTTTACTATCTGCAGATTGGTGTAGCAGTCTAAGCCTACAGTTTTTCCTAGGGTATGGTTTCTGCTGCTGAGTTGGCGCATTGCTGCTTACATGTGAGGGCGCTGTTCAGGGTGGAAGTGATGAGGCTGTGTTTGTTTGTTGCAGGTGGGTGGCGCTGCAGCCGCGAGAGCAGGTAGATGAAGAGCTCTGTGGCCTGGCGCCATGGCAACGCGTCGGTGAGTTCCCTGCTGGCGGCCTGCACGCCCTGCCAAGTCCCGAGGTGCCATTGCCCTCTGTTGCTCTGCCCTGCTCCCAACACGCACCACCGCAACATACACCTCAGTTCACTATGTCACACCACTGTTACGTATACAGATGTACCGTTAACAGTGACAGATATTCTGGAAACAGATATCACTGCGCGATAACAACGCTGAAGTCACTGATGACAGTGCCACTAAAGCAGAGTTATTAAACACGACTTTCCGAAACTCCTTCACCAAAGAAGACGAAGTAGATATTCCTGAATTCCAATCAAGAACAACTGCCAAGATGAGAAACATAGTAGTTATCCTCGGTGTAGCAAAGCAGCTTAAATCAATAAAGGCAAGGCCGCCGGTCGAGATTGTATATCAGTCATGTTCCTTTCAGAGTATGATGATAAAATAGCTCCATATTTAGCAATTATTTACAACCGCTCGCTTGCAGAAAGTTCCATACCTAAAGACTGGAAAACTGTTCAAGTCGCATCAATATCCGAAAAGGGAAATAGGAGTAATCCGCTGAATTACAGGCCTATATCACTAACGTCGATTTGCAGTAGGGTTGTGGAACATGTGATATTGATAGCTACGAGGCCACGGCGTAGGTGCGAGTTGTTATGTTGGCACTACGACACCGACGACAGCGCCCTCTAGCCGGCGCTGTGCAGCTCTACGAGCTCTGCTCCACATTCTGCCCATTTGATTCCGAGGAGACGACCTAGCAACATTGTTTCTACTTCATAGTGGGTGAACTCAGTGCAATGTTATGTATTCATCTTCTTGCTAAAGTAAAGGTGATTTTAATTCACACTGCAGTACCGCGAGTTCTACCTCACCTGCCCCTCCTAGCTTCCTACATTCGTCCTACCCTTCAGTTTTCAGGAGCAGACCCACGCGCCGCCTTCCAGGCAGGATAAAAAAATAACATATACTGTATTCGAACATTATGAATTACTTCGAAGAAAACGATTTATTGACACATAGTCTGCACGGATTCAGGAAACGTCGTTCTTGTGAAACACTACGAGCTCTTCATACTCATGAAGTAATGAGTGCTATCGACAGGGGATCTCAAATTGATTCCATATTTTTAGATTTCCAGAAGGCTTTCGATACCGTTCCTCACAAGCGTCTTCTAACCAAACTGCGTGCGTATCGAATATCGCCTCAGTTGTGCGACTGGATTCGTGATTTCCTGTCAGAAAGGTCACAATTCGTAGTAACAGACGGAAAGTCATCGAATAAAACAGAAGTAATATCCGACGTTCCCTGAGGAAGTGTTGTAGGCCCTCTATTGTTCCAGGAGACAATCTGAGTAGTCCTGTTAGATTATTTGCAGATGATGCTGTCATTTACCGTCTTGTAAAGTCATCAGATGACAAAAACGAATTGCAAAATGATTTAGATAAGATGTCTGTGTGGTGCGAAAAGAGGCAATTGACCCTGAATAAAGAAAAGTGTGAAGATATTCACATGAGTACTAAAAGAAATCCGCTGAATTTCGACTACGCGGTAAGTCGACCAAATCTGAAGGCTGCAAATTCAACTAAATATTTAGGGATTACAATTACAAGTAACCTAAATTGGAAAGATCACATAGATAATACTGTGGGTAGAGCAAATCAAAGACTGCGATTCATTGGCAGAACACTTAGAAGCAGCAACATATTTACTAAAGAGACTGCTTACACCACACTGTCCACCCTATTCTGTAGTATTGCTGTGCGGTGTGGGATCCGAATCAGGTGGGACTGACGGATGACATCGAAGAAGTTCAAAGAACGGCGGCTCGTTTTGTACTATCGTGAAATAGGGGAGGTAGTGCCACAGACATAATATGTGAATTGGAGTAGCAATCATTAAAACAAAGGCGTTTTACGTTGCGACGGGATCTTCTCGTGAAATTTCAGTTTTCTCCTCCGATTGCGAAAAAATTCTTTTGGCACACACCTGCATAGGGAGAAATGATCATCACGATAAAATAATAGAAATCTGGGCTCGCACAGAAAAATTTAAGGCCGGCCGGAGTGGCCGAGCCGTTCTAGGCGCTACAGTCTGGGACCGCGCGACCGCTACGGTCGCAGGTTCGAATCCTGCCTCGGGCATGGATGTGTGTGATGTCCTTAGGTTAGTTAGGTTTAAGTAGTTCTAAGACCTCAGAAGTAAAGTCCCATAGTGCTCAGAGCCATTTGAACCAAAAATTTAACGACTCGTTTTTCCCGCGTTCCGTTCGTGAGTGGAACGGTAGAGACAACTTGAAGGTGCTTTATTGAACCCTCTGCCCGACACTTAACTGTGAATAGCACAGCAATGTAGAACTCACGCTTTTTAAGAGAGACATTCTGAAAGTAAGTTTCGTCATTGTTTTTGAGAGAGAAGATAGTACAATAGGTAAGACAAACAAACGCTATACGAATCCACACCCGCTGCTGGTTCAACTACGGAAGGGGTGTCATTAGAGGAGGAATGACGCATGCACATAGCTTCGAAGAAGAGATAGTAGTAGTAGCAGATGAGCATGCCCGAGGTTTCTCGAGTACACATCACGACGGCAGACGGACGTGTACTGTCAACGTGGTAGCATGGTCGCCAATGAATATGCGTGCTGTTATCAGGTATGGCTGGGCACATAGGGCTAGTGTGTCCGTCATCCATGAACGCCTATATACAGTGCATGGTGAAGAGATCATGTCTCGTCAAATCGTTGCAAGTTCAGAAAAGGAAGAATGGGAATGAGCCTCGATCACTTGATGCAATACATGCGAGAGGGGAATGAGTTCCTGTTCCTGTCAGTTGCTGCAGCGGTCCAAGGAGCACGCATGCCCGTGTGAGACAATATTTACGAGACCAGTTACAGTGCTGTTGGGTTTTGTAACAGGAAGGTTCCTAGGTTTAAGCAGGCCTGAAGATGACTTAATGTAAAGTCGAAACTGGTAGCGTAAAAATAAGACCTACATAACGGCTATTGGGATTCTATTATTAGAAGAGGATTTAGGTGACGGCGAGATAGTAGATACGATACTGTGAGAGGTATTTGACAGAACACTAAAATACCTAAGTCGAAACAAGTCCACTGAAGTAGACGACATTCCCTCAGAATTATTCAGATCCTTGAGTGGGCCAGCCTTGACAAAACCTTTCTACCTGTTATGCAAGATATATGAAACACTTGAAATATCTGCAAGGTTCATGAAGTATACAATAACTCCAGTTTCAAAGAAGGCGGGTAGTGGCAGGTGCGGATATTATCGAAGCATCATAAAATAACTCATTGTTACAAAATATTGTCAAGAATTATTTACAAAAGAATGGAAAAATTGGTAGCAGTTTTTGGGGAAGATCAGTTTGGAAACCGGAGAATTGTTCGAACACATGAGTCAATACTGATACTACGTCATACGTTAGAACTGAAGAAAGACGTATCTACGTTACTAGCATTTGAAGATTTAGAGAAAGCTTATGACAGTGTTGATCGGACTACGCTCTTTGAAATTTTAATGATAGCAATGATAAAATATGTATAGAAACCAAATTGTAGTTAAAGTGTAGAAGGGTATGGGAGGAGAGCAGTAGTTAAGAAGGGAGTGAGACAGGGTTGTAAGCTACCCTCATGTTTCTCAGTCTGTACACTGGAAAGGACTAAGCGAAATCAAGGAGAAATGTGAAAAGGGGAAACCAAGAAGAAATTTGGAAAGGGGAAATTAAGGTTCAGGCAGAAGAAATAAAAACTTTGACTTTTTACTGATGATATTGCAATTACGTCAGAGGCTACAAAGGACTTGGAAGAGCAGTTGAAACGATATAGATAGTGTGAACAGCGCTGGTTCGAGAAAGTTTTTCCACGCAAGCGACTTGTCATTAGGGTTACTTCCCCCTCCCTCGTTTTCCTCGTACACTTCCATCCGTGTCAGTTATCGTTGATAATTGTAAAAACACTGCACACAAATATTGCAATTTTGCGTCCCTCTCACCTTGGCGCCCGAAGTGGTTGCTTGTTTCTTAAACTAGTTCTGAGTATGAAGTACATATTATTGTAACAATAATTCACCAAAACTGTTTTTTTTTTAATGTTCCTTTTGTTGCTAGCGGTTTAGAGCGCTGGCTCATTCTTAAGCGGTAGGGTATAAGACCTTAAATGTTGTTTTTTCAGTTATGAAGTGCTTTTATTTTATCATATTTGTGCATGGCTGTTTGCACAAACATAACAAAACCAAAGCTCTGTTAAACTCGGACATTAATACCGGATCCCCTACAACCTGCACTTCGACTTCCAGTTCCTTTTCCGTCACGTCATCAGACTGTTCTTCCCCCTCGTAGAGGTGTTCCGGGTGATCCCGACTGGGCGCAGACCCAAAATTTTACCCTTCTTGAAACGATCAACTGCACGTGCTGGTCATTTTTTGAGTCACGTGCGCGCGGAGGGAAATAAGCTAAGTTGGCACTACAGCATTTTCCTTCCGATTTTCACGTAGGTCGGTTTCTCTGCGACTACAAAGCTAGACCATGATTAAAATGCTTGATAAAATATTGATGCTCATAATTCTTTTGATAATGATTTCTTATACTAATAAAATAATAACAATAACAATAATAAATAATAAAACTGAATCTTGTCATATTTCCATTTCGCTTCTTTAAAATCAGTTGCTACATATGCTGCACAAGGTTTTTTACGTTTACTGTTAGATCGGTGGCGCCTATCTATATCATTCATTTTAATGTAGGAGAAAGTGACCACTGTTAACACCGGTACCAACAGTTAAGTGCAAACATTAGCAAGTAGTAAATAAAACGCTCGCGCGCGCGCTGGCTGCGGTGGCCAAGCGGTTCTAGGTGCTGCAGTCCGGAACCGCGGGACTGCTACGGTCGCAGGTTCGAATCCTGCCTCGGGCATGGATGTGTGAGATGTCCTTAGGTTAGTTAGGTTTAAGTAGTTCGAAGTTCTAGGGGCTGATGACCTCAGATGTTAAGTCCCATAGTCCTCAGAGCCATTTGAGCTAGCGCGCGCGGTTGACGTGCTTGCTGAGGCAATGCTGAACCTGCTCTTACGCAGTGGAGCAAACAGTAAATCTTTTCGAGCGCAGTCGATACTCACTCAGGTCTTCAACATAGTCATTCCACCTATATCGTGTTTCCTCTGCGTTTAACAGTGGAATTCCCTTTGCGCTCTTAGTATTGACACCTCGTCTTTTAATTTACTGAAGGGTCTTTTGTCTTTTCTGTAAACTGAATCTGTCATTCCGATGAGCATCTCGCTTTCGATTTCTTCACGTTATTCCTGCAACCATTTCGCTTTGGCTTTCCTCCATTTCTTTTGTACTTCATTCGTAATTGATTTATATTTCTGTATTCCCGTCATTTTCTGAACATTTTTGGGCTTCTTTTTTTAGTCGATGAGTGTTTCTTCTGTTACTCAAGGTTTTTTTCGCTATTACATTCCTTGTATTTAGAATTGTCTGTACCACTTCTTTGATCGCCCATTTCAGAGATATCCATCCATCCCTTTTAATGAAGCTGCCTACTGTGGCATTCATTATCACACTATCTACATTAGAGAACTGCAAAGACATCTCACTATTCCTCAGTGCTGCAGTATTCTACATATTTCTAAGTTGCTAAATTGTGATCTGAATCTGTATCTTCTCTTGGGCACGCCTTTCAGTGCACTAGCCGACTTTAGAACCTCTGTCTTACTCTGTTATAGTACGGATGGAACCTTCCCGTGTCGTTTTTGCAAGTGTACCACCGCGTCTTACGGTCTTTGAACTGTTTTTACAGAACAGTTATTGCAGAACTCAGTTGGTGTTTCTTCTCTCATTTTTACCATCGAGCACGTATTCTCCTGTAAATCTGTTTTCTGCCTCCTCCCTTTTATATCATTCCAACCATCAACGATTATTAAGGTTTAATCTCCCTTTACATAGTGAATTATTCCCTTCTATCGTACTCTTATACCTCTGGGGAGAACAATCCTATCACTGAACTGTTCACAGGAACTCACTCTATGCCCTGCCTTCGTATTCAGAAGAAGTCCTTCGCCCGTTACACCGTTTTCTGTCACTGTTCATATTGCTCTATATACGTACTCCCAGAAACACTCATCTTCTCTCCATTTATTATTATATAGCAAGGTAGTATCTGTTCCCGAAAGAACAGTTACCGTTGATGACCATGCAGCTTAGCTAGAATGAAATGATAATTAAATGGACACCCTAGCTACAAACAGGCGTTGATGTGCTTCATTAGGGACATGTTGAAAATGTGTGCCCCGACCGGGACTCGAACCCGGGATCTCCTGCTTATATGGGCAAACATCTATTAGGCGCACTACGAATGTAGTGGTGAGGACATGTTGGGAATGTGGATCTCACGGGGAGCGTGCAAATGATAACTCCCTGCAGACGCACTATCCTCTGTGCCCTCGGTGGCTCAAATTGATAGAGGGTCTGCCATGTAAATAGGAGATCTCGTGTTCGTGTCCCGGTCGGGGCACACATTTTCAACATGACCTCAATGAGTATATCAACGCCTGTTTGCAGCTAGGGTGTCCATTTAATTATCATTTCTCTCCATTTCATTTCAATGACCCCCACTATATCTAGATTGACCCTTTGCAGTTTCCTTTTCGGATTTTCAAGCTTCTCTATCACATTCAGATATCAGGTTTTCCACCCTGTGACTCGTTGAATGTTCCCATTTTGTTGGTTGTTGAATTTTCTTCTCATGGCCAGTTGCTTCTTTGCAGTCCTCTTCCGGATATCCAAATGGGTGCCTAATGTGGATATTTTACGGATGGAGATATCATCAATTGCAGGCCACATGTTCCGTGAATATACAAGGTGTCCCAGCTATCTTGTCCACCCAAAATATCTCTGGAACAATAACAGCTATTGGAAAACGACTTTCACCGGTATCAATGTAGGGCTGCGGCCCATGAATGTACATATTTGGAAACATTCTAAAACGAAAGCATATGTGTTTTTTAACACAAACTTATGTTTTTTTTAAATGGACCTCCTATATTTTTTTCTTCACAAATCCATAGCATGACAAAGCACATACACAATGGCGTTGATTGCATCGCAATATTCCCATTACATCCCGAGATATTGAGACGCGAAGTTGACGCTTGAAACACCCGACATGCGCTGCTGGCGCACGTCCTGAGGCTCAGGCGTGAACCCCATGCTGCCCGTAATCGCGATGTGATTGACATGTGTAAGCACACCTCCGTACTTATCAAGAGGGACACTTCCTTGTCAATCACATCGCGATTACGGGCAGCATGGGGTTCACGCCTGAGCCTCAGGACGTGCGCCAGCAGCGCATGTCGGGTGTTTCAAGCGTCAACTTCGCGTCTCAATATCTCGGGATGTAATGGGAATATTGCGATGCAATCAACGCCATTGTGTATGTGCTTTGTCATGCTATGGATTTGTGAAGAAAAAAATATAGGAGGTCCATTTAAAAAAAACATAAGTTTGTGTTAAAAAACACATATACTTTCGTTTTAGAATGTTTCCAAATATGTACATTCATAGGCCCCAGCCCTACATTGATACCGGTGAAAGTCGTTTTCCAATAGCTGTTATTGTTCCAGAGATATTTTGGGTGGACAAGATAGCTGGGACACCCTGTATATTGTCTTTAATGCAATGGTCTGCTTTACCTTCTGCATCCTGATGCCATTGATCCTTCCCGTATCTTCCGCCTTTTAAGGATAGTTTTCCACCTCTAGGGCAAGAGGGTGCGTTGAACCTTTCTTTTGTCCTCCACCCTCTTTGTAAAGATAGTCTTACAAGCGGCATCTAAGCTACTATTGACGAGCTGCATTTCCTTAAGATTATTCCACTGGAGATCAGTCTGCCATCTGCTTTTGCTACAAGTAGTTTCATGTGAACCGTCCACTTCAGGTCGCTGCTGACGCACTGTTACTCGTGGATATTCTTTTGCTCAAATATTTGAGCAGAGCGCAAACAAGATTTACTAGAAATCGCACAATGGATTTTTGTCCGAACTTTCATAGCCAAACGAAGAGCGGGAACTGGACAAACGGGATGTCAAATTGACCAGCGTTATGTTGGTTCGCAAAGAAATATTTAATTGATTGAAAATAATGGTGGCAATAAAGAAAACCTTAATCAGTAATTTTGAAAAATTGAAATAGTTCACGAACAGCTGCTGCTAGTTATGTGAAAGAAGCGCAAAAAGTTCATCTTTTCAAGGTCCAAATATTTTGCGCATGCAAAGTTCATTGGTGTATAAATTGAGGACTTCTTCCTTTCACGTAGAAAAAATAATGTAAACATCAGATTAAGATATAAATTGAATTCTATTTGTTTCCTGTTGTTCTAATTGCTCTTATTAATCTCAGAATACCGGTCTACGTTTAAATATAGCCTATTATATTTCACCCTTTCTGAACGAAACATAAAAATAAAGAAAAACTTTGGAATAAAGGTCAACCGGCCGCTGTGACCGAGCGGTTCTAGGCGCTTCAGTCCGGAACCGCGCTGCTGCTACGGTCGCAGGTTCGAATCCTGCCTCGGGCATGGCTGTGTGTTATGTCCTTAGGTTAGTTAAGTAGTTCTAAGTCTAGGGGACAGATGGCCTCAGATGTTAAGTCCCATAATACTTAGAGCCAATTTTTTTGGAATGAAGGTCAAATTGTCTAAAACTAAGAAATAAAATAGATTAGAGAAACATTTATTCTGTTCATCTGCTATGTATTACTCCGATCCTGATTAACGGGCACGTCAAATGTTTCTTTAATACATTTTATTTTTTACTTTTAAACAACTAATTTCGCAAAACATGCTAAGGATTTTCAAATTATTTTTTTACTGCATTTACTGTTTTCATTAGCTAATCGCCAATGGCGTAATCGAACAGTAATGGGTCTCGTTTCTATTCGGTTCCGCAGCTTGATACAGTGCTCTGAGGACGTGGCAGAGTTGAGTGTGTGTCGGGGCTGGCCATATGGCCACACTCGTGACGTGTGTGGGCGGAATCAAGGCGAACGGGCAGAGCGGTGGACCAGTAGCTGGCCAACAGCCCCGCTGCTTGCGTCACGCTGCGGAGGCCGAGACATCTAGCGGGCTGTGTCACTAGGTGCACCGTCTCTCCTTGCCGTGGGCCAAACCTGTGACTCATCCCGCCTCAGGCCAACCACCTACCATGCAACCTACTGTCTGCACTGCTTGTTCGTTCTTCGCCTTTCCGCCACCAATCGGTAGACATCGCAACGCTTCCCGTAGACGACGTATACTAACATTAAAACTGTAAGACCGTCCTGCCTGCGTGCCTCTCTTTCTTTTTGTTTGAACACGCTAATCTTCAAAACAGCTAGACTAATTTTGGCAACTTGAGCGCAGGATTTATTTCATCAAAAGTGAATGATGGAAAAAAAGATGTCCTACTTTAAAGTTCTGTCCAAAATCGTCTGCTCAGCTTAGTAGTTCAGATATTTAACCATCAGGCGCCATACACCAAATAACCATTAGATGACGCTGTTAGTTTCGAAGTACACAAAGTTGTTTTTTCGATATATGTCTTCGGTAGCTCACATCAGTGGCAGAATTAAGAGCCGCAATATGACCTTTATGAATACAAAAACTAAATTCCTCCCGAACAGACCACAAAGCCCAACGGCACCGACCGTCCGCCGTGTCGCCCTCACCTCACAGGCGTCACTGGACGCGGATGAGGAGGGGCATGTGGTCAGCACACCGCTCTCGCGGCCGTATGTCAGTTTCCGAGACCGGAGCCACTGCTTCTCAGTCAAGTAGCTCCTCAGTTTGCCTCACAAGGGCTCACCAGACCAGACGATCACCCATCCAAATGCTAGCCCAGCCTGACAGCGCTTAACTTCGGTGATGCGACGGGAACCGGTATTCTCACTCCGGCAAGGCCGTTGGCCCTTCTGAATACAAAGTAACAGAGAATTTACTTGGCTAGGATATACCGATTTTTTTTATTTCCCTTTGCATATTAAAAACTCAAGGACATACCTTCGATTCCTTTGGTAGTTTTTATTTATATTCTCTTCTAGAAAAAAAGATTGTATTAAATTCGCTTTGTGACTCTGGTGCCTACTCATTACATTTTGTTTTCTTTCGCTTATGAAAAAAAATGCCCAGAAAACGGCCGAGTCTTTCTCAATACACCAGAATGCCTACATGACTTGAGGACTATGTGGTCTCGAGAATCCGGTGAAGATCGTGAAACAAGAATTGCTGGAACTTGATAACATCAAGCTTACACTCGTTCTTTGGAAACTCGTACCAAAAGCGAGGCATGGTGTAACACTCATCCAGAGCGTCATGCATTATTTCGCTCCTGATTTTGCAGCGAGCATCTGCGGTATTCAGAAAATTAAGACTATTCAAAGTGAACGACGCACGAAGCTCCGGCGCAAATTTTTGCAGATTTTATTTTCAATACTCTGTGGAATTAGCTTTTCGCTGGCTCATACACGGTCCAGTCACATTAATGTAACTACCATCTATGTTCGACGTCAGCGTGGAACGATCTCTCACGGACGGCAGGTGGTAGCACTAGCAGTGTAGGATACAGGAAGCGTGGAAGGCGATACAGAAAGAATGCCGCCTTTGTCAGAATGCGGAAACGGAACTATTTATCTGACGTCTTGCATTCAGCTGAAAAGTGGAAGCATTTCCGAAACAGCTGGGTTTATTAACTATTCATGTGTCGCCATGGTTAATGTACACCGTGCATGGCAAAATTCCGCCATCCAAAACTGGCCCCGAGGCAACTGTGTTGTACCACGGCCATAAATCACAGGGGTCAACACTCCCTAGTATCAAACATAGGCCTTAATTTGAGGAAGAAATTTCTGATAATATACGTTTGAAACACATCAGTGTATGGTACTGAAAAATGGACTGTGGGAAAACCGGAAGAAAAGAGAATCGAAGCATTTGCGATGTAGTGCTACTGGCGAATGTTGAAAATTAGGTGGACTGATAAGGTAAGGAATGAAGATGTTCTGCGCAGAATCGAAGAGGAAAGGAATATATGGAAAATGCTGACAAGGAGAATGGACAAGACATCTGTTAAGACATAGGGATCTGACTTCCATGGTACATTATACACTACTGGCCATTCAAATTGCTACACCACGAAGATGACGTGCTACAGACGCGAAATTTAACCGACAGGAAGGAGATGCTGTGATATGCAAATGATTAGCTTTTCAGAGCATTCACACAAGGTTGGTGCCGGTGGCGACACCTACAATGTGCTGACGTGAGTAAAATTTCCAACCGATTTCTCATACACAAACAGCATTTGACTGGCGTTGCCTGGTGAAACGTTGTTGTGATACATCGTGTAAGGAGGAGAAATGCGTACCATCACGTTTCCGATTTTGATAAATGTCGGATTGTAGCCTATCGCGATTGCGGTTTATCGTATCGTGACATTGCTGCATCGCGTTGGTCGAGATCCTATGACTGTTAGCAGAATATGGAATCGGTGGGTTCAGGAGGGTAATACGAAATGCCGTGCTGGATCCCAACGGCCTCGTCTCACTAGCAGTCGAGATGACAGGCATCTTATCCGCATGGCTGTAACGGATCGTGCAGCCACGTCTCGATCTCTGAGTCGACAGATGGGGACGTTTACAAGACAACAACCATTTGCACGAACAGTTCGACGACGTTTGCAGCAGCATGGACTATCAGCTGGGAGACCGTGGCTGCGATTACCTTGACGCTGCATCACAGACAGGAGCGTCTGCGATGGTGTACTCAGCGACGAACCTGGGTGGACGAATGGCAAAACGTCATTTTTTCGGATGAACCCAGGTTCTGTTTACATCATCATGATGGTCGCATCCGTGTTTGGCGACATCGCGGTGAACGCACATTGGAAGCGTGTATTCGTCATCGCCATACTGGCGTATCACCCGGCTTGATGGTGTGGGGTGTCATTGGTTACACGTCTCGGTCATATCTTGTTCGCACTGACGGCACTTTGAACAGTGGACTTTACATTTCAGATGTGTTAGGACCCGTGGCTCTACCCTTCATTCGATCCCTGCGAAACCCTACATTTGAGCAGGATAATGCACGAACGCATGTTGCAGGCCCTGTAGGGCCTTTCTGGATACAGAAAATGTTCGACTGCTGCCCTGGGCTGCACATTCTCCAGATCTCTCACCAATTGAAAACGTCTGGTCAGTGGTGGCCGAGCAACTGGCTCGTCACAATACGCCAGTCACTACTCTTGGTGAACCGTGGTATCGTGTTGAAGCTGCATGGGCAGCTGCTGTACCTGTACACGCCATCCGAGCTCTGTTTGACTCAATGCCCAGGCGTATCAAGGCCGTTATTACAGCCAGAGTTGGTTGTTCTGGGTACTGTTTTCTCAGGATCTATGCACCCAAATTGCGCGAAAATGTAATCATATGTCAATTCTAGTATAATATATTTGTCCGATGAATTCCCGTTTATCATCTGCATTTCTTCTTGTTGTTGAAATTGTAATGGCCAGTAGTGTTTAAACTTTCAAAACGCTGTAGATATAACACCACTGGAAAGAATGACGTCAAATTGCAACGGAATATTATCGGGGAAATGGGAAAACGTATGGCAGAAGAAAAAAAGTGGTGTGAAAATTGATCAATAAATGACGCTGTATGTGTCAGAATACGTAAATGAAAACACCTGTCAAGCGAACGACCCTTTGAAGTTGCCCTTTTTGCCAGTAATAGTCTGCTTTTGATGTCCTCCTTGCTCCGTCAGTCATTGGTTATTTTGCTGCCTAGGTAGCAGAATTCCTTAACTTCATCCGCATCGTGACCATCAGTCGTAACGTTAAGTTTCTCGCTGTTCTCATTTCTGCTACTTCTCATTCTTTCGTCTTTCCTCGATTTAGTCTCAATCCATATTCTGTACGCGTTAGACTGTCCATTCCATTCAGCAGATCATGTGCTTCTTCTTCACTTTCACGCAGGATAGCAACGTCGTCAGCGAATCTTATCATTGATACCCTTTCATCTTGAATTTTAATTCCACTCCTGAATCTTTCTTTTATTTCCATTATTGCTCCATCGATCTTCAGACTGAACAGTAGGGGTGAAAGACTACACCCCTTCAGTACACCCTTCTTAATCTGAGCATTTCGTTCTTGGTCGTCCACCCTAATTATTCCCTTTTGGTTCTTGTACATATTGTGTATTACCCGTCTCTCCCTATAGCTTGCCCCTATTTTTCTCAGAATTTAGAACATCTTGCTTCATTTTACATTGCCGAACGCTTTTTGCAGGTCAGCAAATCTTATGAACGTGTCTTGATCTTTCTTTAGCCTTTTTTCCTTTATCTCTGGTGCCTTCACCTTTCCTAAAGCCAAAGTGATCGTCATCTAACACATCCTAAATCTTTTTTTTCCATTCTTCTGTATATTATTAATTTTAGCAACTTGGATGAATGAGGCGTTAAAGTAATTGTGCGAAAGTTCTCGCGCTTGTCAGCTTTTGCAGTCTTCAGAATTGTGTGGATGACATTTTCCCGAAAGTCAGACAGTATATTGCCAGACTCGTACATTCCGCACAGCTACGTGAATAGTCGTTTTTTTTTTTTTTTTTTTTTTTTTTTTGCAACTTGCCTTAATGGTTTTAGAAATTCTGATGTAATGTTACCGAACCCTTCTGCCTTATTTGATCTTAAGTCCTCCAAAGCTCTCTTAAATTCTGATTCTAAAACTGGATCCCCTATCTAAATCGACTCCTGTTTCTTCTTCTATCACATCAAACGATTCTTCCCTATCATAGAGGCCTTCAATTTACTCTTTCCATCTATTCGCTCTCTCCTCTGCGTTGAACAACTGAATTCCGGTTGCACTCTTAATGTTACCACTTTTTCTTTCAATACTTTCATTCTGAATTTTAATCCCACTGTAGAAACTTTCTTTTATTTCCGACATTGCTACTTCGATGTCTAGATTGAACAGTAGCGGCGAAAGACTACGCCCCTGTGAGACGCTGTATTTAATCAGAGCAACTCATTGTCGACCTTCCGTTCTTCGCTCTTGGTCCTTGTACGTACTGTATATTAGCCGTCTCTTCATATGACTTATATCTATTTTTTTGAAAACTGCGGTTCTAGGCGCTTCAGTCTGGAACCGCGCGACCGCTACGGTCGCAGGTTCGAATTCTGCCTCGGGCATGGATGTGTATGATGTCCTTAGGTTAGTTAGGTTTAACTAGTTCTAAGTTCTAGTGTATTGATGACCTCAGATGTTGAGTCGCATAGTGCTCACAGCCATTTGAGCCATTTGAATCTTATTCAAAACAAAATCATTTGCTCATCCAAAGCCAAAGTCTAATACAGCTTTTGTTTCCATTCTACTAATATATTAATGTGAATCATAGTAGACTTGTCTTTGCGCAGACTGATATGAATCTATGTGCTTTGGTTTTCAAATCTAATCCGCTATGAGCTGTATATATTAGCGTCAATTTTCCTATGCAGTCCTCTGCTGGACGGACGCAAGAAGCCAACGCCTGTTACGTATGCAACACCACGCTACATGTAGATGCAATCTCGAGACTTCAAAGGGGACGACCAGTAACTACATGAGTGGTTTCTTTAAAACCTGTTTGGTGAGTTCTGATTGTACTCAGCCTCCCCACCCCGCCACCCTCTCCCCGTCACGTGAGGTTTAACCCATAGTCGGGCAAAAATACGTAAAAATGAAAAAATTTTTGTTTTAAACATTGATTAAAACATAAATGTTGTTGGTGTACAGCAACAATTCAAAAAATGGTTTTAGGTGACTTTATTGAAAAAGCATCGGTACCCGTCTCGAATTTTTCACAATTTATCGTCAAACGGGTTGTCGTGATTTCATCAAAACAAATTATACTTTGGTTTTCTATGAGTTGCCCTAGGATAATCATCAGGGTGTTCTTTGTACTTTATCTCGATGCCTTAAGGCTTTGAAAATTGAATAAATCTACATCTGTAGCACACACTGCAGAAGAAAGCCATTCACTGACAGACACTGAAAGCTACATAAAAATATTACATTTAGTAGAAAAAGGAGCCACTATGAACATGTTAGAGGAAATACACACACAAAAACACTTCCTCTGATGATATCCTTAATGAGCAGACTGAACTGGATAACACTCCTTTTCTGAAAACTTCGAGAAAGTACTTTGTATGCTCCAGTATAAATTATATTTGCATACTTGTCGGCAGCTCAAGTAACTAATATTATAATATTACATGTACCTACAAAAGTCAGCATTATTTATGGTACTAAATACTGAAAAAAATTAATGTATTGTCATAATCGATGTTCAAATAGCATATAACGATTTCACACACTTATTGGCCATATTTGTATCTCTGTCGTTATGTAAAATAAGTTTGTAGTGACATATTTCACAAAATAGCATGTATTTGTCGTTTCTGTCTGCATTTAATGCCCTATATTTAATGTAAAACACTTTTTCAATCCAACGTAACAGTAATTTACGTTTCCTTTCCCAAATATGCCACATCTTTGTATCACTGCACTACAGAATCTTGGACACTCTTGTACTCCGTAAACGTTTTCGTATATTGTAAATCAAAACATATGATGCACATTCAGAATTCGTTTTTGACCGAACGAAAGTGGTCTCAATGCAGTGCAACGTCTGTGACTGTGAAAATACAAACATCCTTGACAATGTGTTCCATTGCAAGAATACTGCAAAAACAAATGCGCCAAATGGGCGTTTCACGCAAGTTGCGTTCCAACCCAAACATGTAGCGAAGTCATTTTGGATATAAGCTTGTAACTATGAATTATTGTTTTTTCTAAGGCAACTCACAGGAAACAAACGTATAGTTCCTTCGACGAAAGCATGAAAAAACCGTCTGGTGATGACATGTCAAAAATTCGAAAACGGTAACGATACTTTTTGAATAAAGTAATCTACAACCAATTTGTGGCTGGCCGCCGTACATCATCAACAATTTACTTCTTGTAACAGCCACAGTCTCCAACCATGTCTTTATTTGGAAAAATTACATTGATTTAAACATTTTAGTAAAGCCATGTTTTATTTAGAAAGTCTATTAAGCAGTGTTTTTAACGCGTGATTAAAAACACTTTAATTTAAACATGCCTAGCCTGAGTAGTATTCGAACGGACAGACAGAAACAGACAGATAGATAAAAAGTATACACGAAAATAGCATTAACCGTTTTGATGGATCCCTAAAAACTGACCTTTTTGATGTATTTTGTACATTTAATGTCATTAACTGTCTTCGTTGCCAATGGAAGACAACATTGGTTGTACCTTCCTTTGTAACACTTACCTATGAAACTTTTCACTCTCTTGATTTATATGATCACTCAGAGAATTCTCGTCGGTGAACTTCAGTGTAAGCGTCCTTCAACAGACGATTAACTACTTGTTCTCAACTGTTTCGATTTGTCCGCATGTGGCTCAAGGCATGCACTGTAAAAGTTCTGTACAAATTCATGTTAAACAAAATAACATCGTCCCGCTGCAGAATACCCCAACTGACTCATAGGCAGTGACTTCGACCGGCGCGGCAGGAAGTCCCCGAATTAGATCGACGCTTGAGCTGCACTTGTTTCAAATCGGTCAAAAAACCCAGTCTGTCAGTAGCAAGGAAAATGTTTCTGGAAAAGAGAATTTTGTTAACATCCATTAGGAAATATTTTCTGGAGGTGTTTTTCTGGCATGTAGTCCACAGACAGTTAGTGCTTATTTTCATTGTTTCCAACAAGAAATGTCTAGTAACCACAGTTTAGTCAGCTATCAGCCGCCTTTAGTGAATTAGCAGTCTAGTTAAAAGTTGATTTCTTAACTCTCTACAGTAAATTGTTGATTTCTTAGGATGGATGGGGTGTGTGACTGCTGTATACGGACGCAGGAGGAGCTGGCCACTGTTCGCGAACAGCTGAACGTGCTGATGGCCACGGTCAGCCGTCTTTCAGGCTGCTGCCTCGGAGTGTAGCGGCAGTGGGGAGTGTGGTGCGTCGCATGGTACACCCCAGGTGCTACATGCTTCACCCACGGTCCCTGCTGTCGAGACATCTTCGTGGGTACCGGGCGCGGTTGGGCCACCCTCTCCCCAAGGGGAGTGGCGGGTTCAGCGGCGTACGCGTCGCACGAGGCGGAGGGTCAATGTGGAAGCTGGCCGTGTGGCATCGCCCGCTCTGCGTGTGAGTGGACGTGTGGCCGCTCCTTCAGAAAGGTCCGAGCAGGCACACGCGGGGAGGGGTTTATTAGTGATTGGGGCTCCAACGTTAGGCGGGTGATGGAGCCCCTTAGGGAAATAGCGGAAAGGTCTGCTTGCCGGGGGGTCTCATCCGAGATGTGGAGGAGGCCCTACCGGCGGCGATAGAGAGCACTGGGTGCACCCGACTGCAAATTTTTGCTCATGTCGGCACCAATGACTCCTGCCGTCTGGGTTCAGGAGTCATCCTCAGTTCGTACAGGTGGTTGGCGGAGTCGGTGTAGGCAGAAAGCCTCGCTCACGGGGTGGAATCTGAGCTGTTTGTAGCGTCGTTCCCAGAACCGATCGCGGTCTTCTGGTTTGGAGCCGAGTGGAAGGCTTAAACCAGAGGCTGCGGAGATCTGGGGTGCAAATTTCTCGACCTCCGGTATCGGGTGAAGAAATGTAGGGTCCCCATCAATAGGTCAGGCGTGCACTACACGCAGGAAGCGACTACAAGGGTATCGGAGTACGTGTGGAGTGCACATTTGGGTTTTTTAGGCTAGAGAATTCCCTCCCTAGGCCCAACAAGACGCCTCCAGAGACGCGACAAGGTTGCAGTAGGCAAAACGCAACAGGGAATAACAATATTAATGTGCTAATAGTAAACTGCAGGAGCGTCTGTAGAAAGGCCCCAGAACTGCTCTCATTAATAAACGGTAACAATGCCCACATATAACTAGAGACGGAAAAAGTTGGCTGAAACCAAATGTAAACAGTAATGAAATTCGAAACTTAGATTGGAATGTATACCGCAGAGACAGGCTGGACAGTGAAGGGCAGGCGTGTTTATAGCGATTAGAAGTGCAATAGTATCGAAGGAAATTGACGGAGATCCGAAATGTGAAATAATTTGGGTGAAGGCCACGGTTAAAGCAGGCTCAAACATTGTAATTGGATGTCTCTATAGGCCCCCTGGCTCAGCAGCTGTTGTGACAGAACACCTGAAGGAAAATTTGGAAAATATTTCGAGTAGATTTCCCGACAATGTTATAGTTTTGGGTGGAGATTTTTATTTACCAGATATAGACTGGGAGACTCAAACGCTTATAACGGGTGGCTGAGACAAAGAATCCAGTGGAATTGTTTTAAGTGCATTATCTGAAAACTACCTTGAGCAGTTAAACAGAGAACCGACTCGTGGCGATAACATATTAGACCTTCTAGTGACCAACAGACCTGAACTATTTGAAACAGTTAACGCAGAACAGGGAATCAGCGATCAAAAGCGGTTACAGCATCGGTGATTTCAGCCGTAAATAGAAATATTAAAAAAGGTAGGAAGATTTTTCTGTTTAGCAAAAGTGACAAAAAGCAGATTTCAGAGTACCTGACGGCTCAACACAAAAGTTTTGTCTCAAGTACAGATAGTGTCGAGGATCAGTGGACAAAGTTCAAAACCATCGTACAATATGCATTAGATGAGTATGTGCCAAGCAAGATCGTAAGAGATGGAAAAGAGCCACCGTGGTACAACAACCGAGTTAGAAAACTGTTACGGAAGCGAAGGGAACTTCACAGCAAACATAAACATAGCCAAAGCCTTGCAGACAGACAAAAATTACGCGAAGCGAAATGTAGTGTGAAGGAGGGCTATGCGAGAAGCGTTCAATGAATTCGAAAGTAAAGTTCTATGTACTGACTTTGCAGAAAATCCTAAGAAATTTTGGTCTTATGTGAAAGCGGTAGGTGGATCAAAACAAAATGTCCAGACACTCTGTGAACAAAATGGTACTGAAACAGAGGATGACAGACTGAAGGCCGAAATACTAAATGTATTTTTCCAAAGCTGTTTCACAGAGGAAGACTGCACTATAGTTCCTTCTCTAGTTTGTCTCAGAGGTGACAAAATGGTAGATATCGAAATAGATCACAGAGGGACAGAAAAACAATTAAAATCGCTCAAAAGAGGAAAGGTCGCTGGACCTGATGGGATACCAGTTCGACTTTACACAGAATACGCGGAGGAACTTGCCCCCCTTCTTGCAGCGGTGTAACGTAGTCTCTAGAAGAGCGTAGCGTTCCATAAGATTGGAAAAGGTCACAGGTCATCCCCGTTTTCAAGAATGGACGTCGAACAGATGTGCAGAACTATAGACTTATATCTTTAACGTCGATCAGTTGTAGAATTTTTGGAACACGTATTATGTTCGAGTATAATGACTTTTCTGGAGACTAGAAATCTCTTCTGTAGGAATCAGCATGGGTTCCGAAAAACACGATCGTGTGAAACTCAGCTCGCGCTATTCGTCCACGAGACTCTGAGGGCCATAGACGCGGGTTCCCAGATAGATGCCGTGTTTCTTGGCTTCCGTAAGGCGTTTGATACAGTTCCCTACAGTAGTTTAATGAACAAATTAAGAGCACATGGACTATGAGACCAATTGAGTGATTGGATTGAAGAGTTCCTAGATAACAGAACGCAGCAAGTCATTCTCAATGGAGAGAGGTCTTCCGAAGTAAGAGTGATTTCAGGTGTGCCGCAGGGGAGTGTCGTAGGACCGTTGCTATTCACAATATACATAAATGACCTTGTGGATAACATCGGAAGTTCACTGAGGCTTTTTGCGGGTGATCCTGTGATATATCGAGAGGTTGTAACAATGGAAAATTGTACTGAAATGCAAGAGGATCTCCAACCAGCTCAGCAACTGGAAGCAG
Organism: Schistocerca nitens; assembly: GCF_023898315.1. Taxonomy (NCBI): domain Eukaryota; kingdom Metazoa; phylum Arthropoda; class Insecta; order Orthoptera; family Acrididae; genus Schistocerca; species Schistocerca nitens. The sequence continues at coordinate 349,471,141 of NC_064622.1, forward strand.
TTAATTCCATAAATTATCTGGGTGTAGGCATTAGGAGTGTTTAAAATGGAACGACCATATGAAATTAATCGTCGGTAAAGCAGATGCCAGACAGATTCACTGGAAGAATCCTAAGGAAATGCAATCCGAAAACAAAGGAAGTAGGTTACAGTACACTTGTTCGCCCACTACTTGAATACTGCTCACCGGTGTGGGTTCTGTACCAGATAGGGCTGATAGAAGAGAGAGAAAAAATTCAACGGAGAGCAGCGCGCTTCGTTACAGGATCATTTAGTAATCGTGAAAGCGTTTACGGAGATGATAGATAAACTCCAGTGGAAGACTCTGCAAGAGAGACGCTCAGAAGCTCCTTCACCGAGGAGTCAAGCAGTATATTGCTCCCTCCTACGTATATATCGCGAAGAGACCATGAGGATAAAATCAGAGAGATTAGAGCCCACACAGAGGCATACCGACAATCTTTCTTCCCACGAACGAGGCTGGAATAGCAGGGAGAACCGATAGAGGTACTCAAGGTACCCTCCGCCATACACTGTCAGGTGGCTTGCGGAGTATGGATGTAGATGTAGAAATGCTACACTGCAGTGTCTGAGGAACTGCATTATCAACAGCTGCATTCAGTTAAGAATGAAATCGCAAACTGCGGTTATAGTTCCACATGGACTCCTAATCTGGCACAAATTTTAATTTCTTCTGAAACATTCTACAGCTGATGCGGAAGCATAACCGCGATTTGCGAGTTTCTTTACATAATAGCTGAGAATAGCCAAAGTAGAGAGGATATAAAATGTAGATTGGCAAAGGTAAATAAACCATTTCCGAAAATGAGAAATTAGTAGGCATTGAATATAAATGTAAATGCTAAGAAGTATTTTGTTTGGGGTGTAACCTTTTTCGGCAGTGGAACACGGACGATCAGTAGCTCAGACAAAGAAGAGAATAGCAAGTTTTGAAATTTAGTGCTATAGAAGATGTAGATGAAGATACGCAGCTGTACATTTAATGCGACAGTGAACATCTGATATGTCAACTGACACACTTAGCACCGAGGTTGTGGCATGTAACGCTGTTTAGAAAAATTTGCGTTTCCTTACCCGTCTCGAAAGTAGTGAGAAAATAGAAAATTTGTACAATTCGCCGACATGTTGTTGTATTTTACTCGCTGAAAACAATTTTCACTGTAGTTATGCACGTCTTCGCTCTCCGAAGCTGCTCACAAAATCTATTTCTTTTTCCTTACCAAGTGACATCTAATTACTGCAAACATTAACTACTGCACAAATGCGTATCTTTTACTTCGTTCTGAATACTTGCTTCTGGCAATCAAGACAATTATATAGCGCGATGTACGTTGTAGGAGCTTGTTCAAGATGCCATAAACATATTTCAAACATACTGTGCCGGTTTTAGAACATATACAGAGTGTGCCAAGTTCTGGGCACGGATGCGATGCCTCATGTTCAGCCTTCTTGCAGTATGTACATGTGTTACACATTTTTTTCATATGGCGGTTAATTTTTAAATAAGGAATGTGTGAAGTCAATAAATGTTACTGTGACTGTGTTCCACTCGTGTCCGACAGGCAGTCGCATGCCTCACTAGATCGACTGACTTGCAATTCAGTGACTGTTATTTAAATAGTCTCAAATCAGCGCGGTGCACAGCCGTTTCCCGGGTCCGTCCTGGAAACTAGCTAAGCAACCGAATTATGTAACTGTGTCGGTATTGAGAGGACGTAAGCCACTTCCTCCTTTGCAGTTGTCTGTAGTTTCAACATATTGTAAGTACTGAAGTACTGGCCATCTCGGAGGGTGACCGAACGAGTTTCATGCAAATGCACGCCGAGGTCGCTGGCCTGCAATCGATAGCCAAATATCGACTTACCAGCGGCCGCGACTATAGCCGACAAACACGCGACCGCCAGCCAGCTATATAGACTTAAGGCAATATACACTCCTGGAAATGGAAAAAAGAACACATTGACACCGGTGTGTCAGACCCACCATACTTGCTCCGGACACTGCGAGAGGGCTGTACAAGCAATGATCACACGCACGGCACAGCGGACACACCAGGAACCGCGGTGTTGGCCGTCGAATGGCGCTAGCTGCGCAGCATTTGTGCACCGCCGCCGTCAGTGTCAGCCAGTTTGCCGTGGCATACGGAGCTCCATCGCAGTCTTTAACACTGGTAACATGCCGCGACAGCGTGGACGTGAACCGTATGTGCAGTTGACGGACTTTGAGCGAGGGCGTATAGTGGGCATGCGGGAGGCCGGGTGGACGTACCGCCGAATTGCTCAACACGTGGGGCGTGAGGTCTCCACAGTACATCGATGTTGTCGCCAGTGGTCGGCGGAAGGTGCACGTGCCCGTCGACCTGGGACCGGACCGCAGCGACGCACGGATGCACGCCAAGACCGTAGGATCCTACGCAGTGCCGTAGGGGACCGCACCGCCACTTCCCAGCAAATTAGGGACACTGTTGCTCCTGGGGTATCGGCGAGGACCATTCGCAACCGTCTCCATGAAGCTGGGCTACGGTCCCGCACACCGTTAGGCCGTCTTCCGCTCACGCCCCAACATCGTGCAGCCCGCCTCCAGTGGTGTCGCGACAGGCGTGAATGGAGGGACGAATGGAGACGTGTCGTCTTCAGCGATGAGAGTCGCTTCTGCCTTGGTGCCAATGATGGTCGTATGCGTGTTTGGCGCCGTGCAGGTGAGCGCCACAATCAGGACTGCATACGACCGAGGCACACAGGGCCAACACCCGGCATCATGGTGTGGGGAGCGATCTCCTACACTGGCCGTACACCACTGGTGATCGTCGAGGGGACACTGAATAGTGCACGGTACATCCAAACCGTCATCGAACCTATCGTTCTACCATTCCTAGACCGGCAAGGGAACTTGCTGTTCCAACAGGACAATGCACGTCCGCATGTATCCCGTGCCACCCAACGTGCTCTAGAAGGTGTAAGTCAACTACCCTGGCCAGCAAGATCTCCGGATCTGTCCCCCATTGAGCATGTTTGGGACTGGATGAAGCGTCGTCTCACGCGGTCTGCACGTCCAGCACGAACGCTGGTCCAACTGAGGCGCCAGGTGGAAATGGCATGGCAAGCCGTTCCACAGGACTACATCCAGCATCTCTACGATCGTCTCCATGGGAGAATAGCAGCCTGCATTGCTGCGAAAGGTGGATATACACTGTACTAGTGCCGACATTGTGCATGCTCTGTTGCCTGTGTCTACACTCCTGGAAATTGAAATAAGAACACCGTGAATTCATTGTCCCAGGAAGGGGAAACTTTATTGACACATTCCTGGGGTCAGATACATCACATGATCACACTGACAGAACCACAGGCACATAGACACAGGCAACAGAGCATGCACAATGTCGGCACTAGTACAGTGTATATCCACCTTTCGCAGCAATGCAGGCTGCTATTCTCCCATGGAGACGATCGTAGAGATGCTGGATGTAGTCCTGTGGAACGGCTTGCCATGCCATTTCCACCTGGCGCCTCAGTTGGACCAGCGTTCGTGCTGGACGTGCAGACCGCGTGAGACGACGCTTCATCCAGTCCCAAACATACTCAATGGGGGACAGATCCGGAGATCTTGCTGGCCAGGGTAGTTGACTTACACCTTCTAGAGCACGTTGGGTGGCACGGGATACATGCGGACGTGCATTGTCCTGTTGGAACAGCAACTTCCCTTGCCGGTCTAGGAATGGTAGAACGATGGGTTCGATGACGGTTTGGATGTACCGTGCACTATTCAGTGTCCCCTCGACGATCACCAGTGGTGTACGGCCATTGTAGGAGATCGCTCCCCACACCATGATGCCGGGTGTTGGCCCTGTGTGCCTCGGTCGTATGCAGTCCTGATTGTGGCGCTCACCTGCACGGCGCCAAACACGCATACGACCATCATTGGCACCAAGGCAGAAGCGACTCTCATCGCTGAAGACGACACGTCTCCATTCGTCCCTCCATTCACGCCTGTCGCGACACCACTGGAGGCGGGCTGCACGATGTTGGGGCGTGAGCGGAAGACGGCCTAACGGTGTGCGGGACCGTAGCCCAGCTTCATGGAGACGGTTGCGAATGGTCCTCGCCGATACCCCAGGAGCAACAGTGTCCCTAATTTGCTGGGAAGTGGCGGTGCGGTCCCCTACGGCACTGCGTAGGATCCTACGGTCTTGGCGTGCATCCGTGCGTCGCTGCGGTCCGGTCCCAGGTCGACGGGCACGTGCACCTTCCGCCGACCACTGGCGACAACATCGATGTACTGTGGAGACCTCACGCCCCACGTGTTGAGCAGTTCAGCGGTACGTCCACCCGGCCTCCCGCATGCCCACTATACACCCTCGCTCAAAGTCCGTCAACTGCACATACGGTTCACGTCCACGCTGTCGCGGCATGCTACCAGTGTTAAAGACTGCGATGGAGCTCCGTATGCCACGGCAAACTGGCCGACACTGACGGCGGCGGTGCACAAATGCTGCGCAGCTAGCGCCATTCGACGGCCAACACCGCGGTTCCTGGTGTGTCCGCTGTGCCGTGCGTGTGATCATTGCTTGTACAGCCCTCTCGCAGTGTCCGGAGCAAGTATGGTGGGTCTGACACACCGGTGTGAATGTGTTCTTTTTTCCATTTCCAGGAGTGTATGTGCCTGTGGTTCTGTCAGTGTGATCATGTGATGTATCTGACCCCAGGAATGTGTCAATAAAGTTTCCCCTTCCTGGGACAATGAATTCACGGTGTTCTTATTTCAATTTCCAGGAGTGTATATAGGTGGCGATAGTATTGCTTACACAAGGTATAAAATGGCAGTGTATTGGCGGGACTATCACTTGTACTCGGGTGGTTAATGTGAAAAGATTTCCGACGTGGTTATGGTCGCACGACAGAAATTAACAGATATTGAATGCGGAATGGTAGATTGCTCTAGAGGCATGGCACATTCAATTTCGGAAGTTGTTAGATAATTTTGTATTCCGAGATCCGCCGTGGCAAGAGTGTACCGAGAATACAAAATTTCAGGCATTACCTCTCACCACGGACAACGCAGTGGTCGACGGCCTTCACTTAACGACCAAAAGCAGCAGCGTTGGCGTTGAGTCGTCAGTGCTAACAGACAAGCAAGACGGCGTGAAATAACCGCAGAAATGAAGTGGGACGTACGCAAAACGTATGCTGTGTGTGTGTGTGTGTGTGTTTGTGTTTGTGTGTGTGTAAATTCCTAAGGGACCAAAATGCTGAGGTCATCGGTCCCGATTTCAGTTGGTAGAGCTGATGGTAGGGTTCGAGTTTGACGCTGACCCCACGCAGCCATGGATCCAAGTTGTCAATAAGGCTCTGTGCGCAAGCTGGTGGTGGCTCCATAATGATGTTGGCTGTGTTTAGGTGGAACGGATTGGGTAACTGACTGGAAGTGGTTACGTCCAGCTGCTTGGAACGGTTTGTAGCCTTTCATGGGTTTAATGTTCCCAAACAACGATTGAATTTTTATGGATGACAAAGCGCCACGTCATCGGGCTACAATTGTTCGCGATTGTTTTGAAGAACATTCTGAACAATTCGAGCTAATGATCTGGCCACCCAGATAGTCCGACATGAATCTTGTCGAAGATTTTTGGGATGTAATCGAGAGGTCAGTTTGTGCACAAATCATGCATTAGCAACAATTTCGCAATTGTAGACGGCTGTAGAGGCAGCCTGGCTCAATACTTTTGCATAAGACTTCCAACGACTTGTTGAGTCCATGACACGTACTGCGCTATGCCGCGCAAAAGGAGGCATGCCATGACTTTCATAACCTCAGTGTATTTCTCGGTACACGTTTTTTTCCAGGTTTCGTGGGGCGACATTCAGCAGAGCGCGTTAAGTTCAGTTCAAAAATAGCTCTGAGCACTATGGGACTCGACTTCTGCGGTCATCAGTCCCCTAGAACTTAGAACTACTTACACCTAAGTAACCTAAGGACATCACACACATCCATGCCCGAGGTAGGATTCGAACCTGCGACCGTAGCGGTCGCACGGTTCCAGACTGTAGCCCCTAGAACAGCTCGGCCAGGAAGTTCAGTGACGTTAGATAGTCTCTCTTGCTGACAAAGTGCAAGAGATATGTCTTCATCCCTGAAAGTTATTTGTTAATGTGAACCAATGATTTTCGTCTTGTGAGATTTGTCTGTAGTAATACAGTCCACACAGTTTGTTATTTACACACTGATTTTAGTTATTGTTTATTGACATCCTCAGAGCAAATTATTGATTATGGAAAATGAAGGTCAAGGAATATAAATCTGTTAATGGGTAGCTTGTAGCGTTTCTAAATGGGATAATCAGTTACGTGCTGTATCAGGGTAGAAAGTGTGTATTTCATTTTCGAAAATCAGCTGTTGTGAAATTGTATTTCCGATTTTTGGTGTTTCAGATTGTGCAGAAATAAGTTTACTGGGTTCTCCCAGTATAAGAAAACGTTATTTGGTCCACAATGGCGCATTGAAGAATATGTATATACACTCCTGGAAATTGAAATAAGAACACCGTGAATTCATTGTCCCAGGAAGGGGAAACTTGATTGACACATTCCTGGGGTCAGATACATCACATGATCACACTGACAGAACCACAGGCACATAGACACAGGCAACAGAGCATGCACAATGTCGGCACTAGTACAGTGTATATCCACCTTTCGCAGCAATGCAGGCTGCTATTCTCCCATGGAGACGATCGTAGAGATGCTGGATGTAGTCCTGTGGAACGGCTTGCCATGCCATTTCCACCTGGCGCCTCAGTTGGACCAGCGTTCGTGCTGGACGTGCAGACCGCGTGAGACGACGCTTCATCCAGTCCCAAACATGCTCAATGGGGGACAGATCCGGAGATCTTGCTGGCCAGGGTAGTTGACTTACACCTTCTAGAGCACGTTGGGTGGCACGGGATACATGCGGACGTGCATTGTCCTGTTGGAACAGCAAGTTCCCTTGCCGGTCTAGGAATGGTAGAACGATGGGTTCGATGACGGTTTGGATGTACCGTGCACTATTCAGTGTCCCCTCGACGATCACCAGTGGTGTACGGCCAGTGTAGGAGATCGCTCCCCACACCATGATGCCGGGTGTTGGCCCTGTGTGCCTCGGTCGTATGCAGTCCTGATTGTGGCGCTCACCTGCACGGCGCCAAACACGCATACGACCATCATTGGCACCAAGGCAGAAGCGACTCTCATCGCTGAAGACGACACGTCTCCATTCGTCCCTCCATTCACGCCTGTCGCGACACCACTGGAGGCGGGCTGCACGATGTTGGGGCGTGAGCGGAAGACGGCCTAACGGTGTGCGGGGCCGTAGCCCAGCTTCATGGAGACGGTTGCGAATGGTCCTCGCCGATACCCCAGGAGCAACAGTGTCCCTAATTTGCTGGGAAGTGGCGGTGCGGTCCCCTACGGCACTGCGTAGGATCCTACGGTCTTGGCGTGCATCCGTGCGTCGCTGCGGTCCGGTCCCAGGTCGACGGGCACGTGCACCTTCCGCCGACCACTGGCGACAACATCGATGTACTGTGGAGACCTCACGCCCCACGTGTTGAGCAATTCGGCGGTACGTCCACCCGGCCTCCCGCATGCCCACTATACGCCCTCGCTCAAAGTCCGTCAACTACACATACGGTTCACGTCCACGCTGTCGCGGCATGCTACCAGTGTTAAAGACTGCGATGGAGCTCCGTATGCCACGGCAAACTGGCTGACACTGACGGCGGCGGTGCACAAATGCTGCGCAGGTAGCGCCATTCGACGGCCAACACCGCGGTTCCTGGTGTGTCCGCTGTGCCGTGCGTGTGATCATTGCTTGTACAGCCCTCTCGCAGTGTCCGGAGCAAGTATGGTGGGTCTGACACACCGGTGTCAATGTGTTCTTTTTTCCATTTCCAGGAGTGTATTCAAAGCTTAGAGTCTACCAACTTCAGCGATGAATATCTCCCAGTAGAAAAAACTGAAATGACATCAGAACATACGAAAGAAAACAAAAAAAGCTTTATCTGCACGATTCACATTATTTTCGGAATGTCAAGAAAACTATGATAAATGGTTAATATTCGACTATTCCTGGCGTTCGTCCGACTTGTACACTGCTTCACATCACACTGTTCACCATCTACGAATTTAATGTATAGAAATGGTATTCGCTTTAGCCACGAACCAAATAAAAAGCTACTACTGCTGTGGTTCCATTTGTCAGACCGATGTCTTGTTACAGTCGCTGGGCTGCTGCATCTCACGTCGCTTCCTCCTCCACGTCGACCAGCATTAATTCCGAAAACGCCGCACTTTCCGCACATGAAAGTTTTGGACCGAGGCAGTCAGGTAGTTGCAGTGTTTCTCGACTTCTGATAAGCATTTGACCCAGGACCACACCTGCGTTTATTATCAAAGGTGCGATCGTGTGGAAACGAAATTTGTGGCTGGATTGAAGATTGCGTTTATTATCAAAGGTGCGATCGTGTGGAAACGAAATTTGTGGCTGGATTGAAGATTGCTTGGCATGGAGGTCGCAGCAGGTTATCTTGGATGGAGAGTGACTTTGTGTTGGGACCCTTCGGAAGCAGTTTCGCCCCTCCCCCCCCTCCCCCCCTTAAACTAACTAACAGTATTAGCAGCAATCTCAGGATTTTTGCAGATAATTCAATTATCTATAACCAAGTAACCTCTGAAAGAAGTTGCACAAATACTCAATCAGGTCTTGGTAAAGATTTCAAACTGGTGCAAATATTAGCAACTTCCTATAATAATCAAAACGTAAAATTGTGCGTTTCATAAAACGAAAAAAGGTAGTATCCTGTGACTATAACATTAATAAGCCACAGTTACAATTTATTATTCCATACAAATACCTGGGTGGAACACTTTGTAGGGATATGTAATGGAATCGCCACAGAGGTTCAGTCGTATGTAATGCAGGTATCAGTCTATTGTTTACTGGTAGAATACTGGGGAAGGGCAATCAGTCTACAACGGAGTTTGCTTCCAAATACTTGTGCCAGCCATGCTACAATATTGTTAAAGTGTGTGGGACCTGCACCAAACAAGGCTAACGGAGGACATTGAACGTATATAGATAGGGGCTGCATGAATTGTCACAGGTTTGTCTGATCTGTGGGAGAGTGTTACGGAAATGCTGAAGGAAATGAACTTCCGTACATTCAAAGTTTGAAGAACCGGATTTAAATTATTAATCTGGGAATGTAGTACAAACCCTGCGTATCGCTCCTGTATGGATCGTAAGGACAAGATCAGATTAATTACAGCTGGCACAGAGGCATTTTAAGTCATGCTTCCCACGCTTCCGCTGTGAATGGAACGGGAAAAAGCCCTAATATTTCTTATAGTGGAACGTTCTCTTCCATGCACTTAACGATGGTTTGCAGAATTACACTTCCCGCGTGCGGTCTGGAAGAAAAACATTGCGGGCGCCAGGATTGGCCACTCTCGCTACAGGTTGACTGCTCCTACGAACCCTCTCGCGCCGCCAAGCGGAGACGTCGCAAGTTAAAACGATAGTCTTGTGTCATTTACCGCAAGAGCGCTTCCCGTGGCAGCTTCGTGGACTAACTGCACCGGACTCACGGGATACACATTGTTAATGCAACGCCATTCAAGGGCGGGTCAGTCGAAAAGGGGCGCGCTGTTGACGTGTCCCAAGGGCTCTGGCGAGACAGGGAGGATGTGACCCGCCCTTGCTGGCTGTGTGCGGGCGAGGTCAGTAGCGCGGGGGCGGGAGACCTTGCGCACCTCGACTCACCCGCGTCGCGCCCTGAGTAATTGCGCAGCCGGCACCCCCGGAAGGCGCGTGTTGACTGCCACGCGATGCGACGGGCGACCACGCCCAGTCCCCTGCCGACGCAGCTCGGGTTTCGTTAGCACTGCCGTGCAACTTCCCGGGAATAAACGGGGCCCCTTTCATTCCTGGTAGGTCTCTGCAGTCAGTGTGGCTGATCCGTAAGTAGACCGCAAAATCGTAAAAATCTTAGACATTCTCGTAACACCTTTCATGCCTTTAAAACAGGCAAAGCAATAATAATATTTCAGCAATAACGTATTGAGAAAGATTTAGCAGACACTGCCATTTTTAGGGTCCCGTACGTCGATCGGTAAAAACAGAAACCCTATAAGATCACTTAGTTGTCTGTCTGTCTGTCTCTCTCTCTCTCTCTCTCTCTCTCTCGCTATCGGTCCGACTCCGCCTCGGTGGGTGATCGGGTTCGGACACCGATTTCCGTCTGCAATACTTTTCTGTATACCGAATAAAAACAAACTGCATCCCGAGCCGTCATCCACGAAGGCAACACAGCATCGCATTCATAAGACACAAGGCCTGTCTACGCAGCAGCTAGCTCTATTTGCTCCACATTGCCAAACATTCCGCCTACGATCCATCACCCTGCAACGTCACGCTAAAGGAGCGGCCTAGGGGCGGGAGCTGGTGCCTATAACTTATAGGCTAGGCGCAAATTGAGACGCGTATTGCACGTGTGACGTGACACGACACTACAGCGCGACACGCACGTGCCGCACGTCCGCGCAGGTCCAGCGCATATTGCGACGCGTACACCATACTTCGCACACGCCGACTGGCGACGCTCTGCGCTGACTGAACCGAAGCGCGCGCAACCTCTTATCTTTCTCAAACGATTTTACAGAAACTATTCTCTGAAAATATATGGTTTTTGGCTTACTTGTAGCGTTATATGTCAGCTTCGTGGCAAAGTGCCCATCACCTCGCTAATGACCATTCTTATTGTGATGTACACATGTTAGTAAGGCACTACGCAAAACTCAAAAAGTTTGCAACGAAATTAAGGGTCGCTATGATTTTGCGTTTGGTGCGTATTACACCATATGTTGCTGCGTATGTAATTTAGCTAACATGCTGAATTTTTGTTTAGACTTCGGAGGAGGTCTATATCTGCCTCCGATCTCGAGAAAACTTATCCCATGTAGCGCGCTCACTTCCGATCTCACGCCCGCGAGAATGAAATACTCGCAACATCTCTCATATCTCCTAAACCGCTCGAGACATCGAAACGAAAGTTTGGCGAATGATAGCACACGAGGAGGAGAGCCTTTAGCCAATTATTGAACACAAGGAACGTTCTTATCTATGGCGATTATCACTACTTATACATCTTTTTTTATTTATTTCACTCCAGAGACTGTAATTTTTTAAGAGTTATCGACAGCTAGCGAAACAAGAGCTTCCTAGTATGAAAATAAACATGAAATTTCTTCTTTTATGTTACTGCAAACCGATACTATGAGGTTTTTCCTAAGCTATTGAACTCTGTGATTGCCAATTACTTGTTTAATGAGGCACTCCGTTTCGGAATTCTGTCTCAATAGCTGCTGTGAGATGAGTTTGACAAATTACATTGTGACAAAGGAAGTACAATTAAACCAGTCACCAAGAGAAATGTGGCCATTACTCATAAATGGTGATGCTTCTTCGAATGAGAAAAGTTAACAACTCACACAAAAACAGATGGCAATTCTGTTGGAATTTTGGTGGAATCCCCGTAACACATCGTATTTTTAACACTGAGCGACTGGAATGGAAACTTACCAAAGGGTTTTATTTCTTCTCTTGATCCGAGTAGCATTACAATAATGACGAGTGTTCCTTCAGGCGGAATGATAGGCACATGCCAGATACTGGTTACTCACCTAGGGCTTGCCAAACTGACAATGCGTGATCGCGAATAAAATAGTTGTTACTGAGAAAAATAAACAATTGTTCTGTCGCACAACACAATGGTCAGTGTATTGTCAGCAGCGAAGGATAATGCGCGCGACAGGAATGCACACGCTAGCCATGTGTGCCTTGTGAGTTGGAGATCGAAAAACATTGTCATCTGCCTTTGTCAGCAGCACATTTCAACAAATTAAATATATCTAATCATAACACGCTTTTAGAATAATCCAACTTTCGTAATAATACCGACCATTTTCTTCAATTGTGTAGCCTGTTGTATAATTATTTTATTAATGTTGATAATGTCCATGCAACAATTGAAATGCTTTTTCTCATCACGGTGAACCAATTAAAACATAGTTATTTGTGACTGCTTTTCGACTGTTTCTAGCTTGCAGTGGAAATATGTTCACATGCATTTAGTACAGTGTGTCGTATTACATTATTACATCCATATCAGAGTAATCACAGTGAAATTTCTATACCTCAGATCTTGGACGATTGGTTCAAATGTCTCTGAGCACTATGGGACTTAACTGCTGAGGTCATCAGTCCCCTAGAACTTAGAACTACTTAAACCTAACTAACCTAAGGACATCACACACATCCATGCCCGAGGCAGGATTCGAACCTGCGACCGTAGCGGTCGCGCGGTTCCAGACTGTAGCGCCTAGAACCGCTCGGCTACTCCGGCCAGCCAGATCTTGGACGCTTTTTATCAGAAGCACAAAGGGATCACACCTGTGAAGATTATCCCTTTCTAAAGTTTTGTAACACATCGTACAGATACGCTAGCTTACTATGCAGCGAGAAGATAACCCTGTTTTACTTTCCTGCCTTGATTCATAATCACATGATTTTATAGTATTCCTTGCTTCCTTATTCACTGCCCTCTGTCCCTTCTTGCGATCTGAAAACATCGCGGAGGCATATGATGCAATTCCAGCGGCCAATGGCTCAACAGTTACTGAAGTATGCATTTTTCTAGACAGAAGAAAAACAAAACAAAACTATACAGATATAAGGTTTTCCGTCATTTCCCTAAATCGCTCCAGGCAAATGCCGGGATGGTTCCTTTCAAAGGGCACGGCCGACTTCCTTCCCTAATCCGATGAGACCGATGACCTCTCTGTCTGGTCTCCTTCCCCAAAACGACCAACCTATACAGAAATAAATAACAGAAAAGTATAACGTACTAACGAAGAAAGCTGGAGCGTTTAAATGGCGAAAAACGAAACACTATCCAAAAGCAATAAAATTTAGTACACAGTAAGGCAAAATTTATCGTATGGGCGATACTACCACTGTTCATATGCGCCGTTCCGATGTGAGCACATGGCCGGGGCTACTTTTCCGCTTCCCGGCTCAGATTTCCCACGGTGCTAGCGAGGCACGCGCGACGCGCGGCGCGAGAAACTGTGCCTCTAAGACCTGTGTAGCGTCGCTGAGTGACGTTTCTGGACACGAGTTCTAGGCCTCGATTTTTTTCCGAAAACACCCTCTAAGCCCCTCGAAGTTTGTCACAACATTTCTGGGAGACCCTGTACACTACCATTGCTATCGGTGAATTTGACAGAGAAAGCTTCTTCGTTATTTTTTAGTAAAAACATGTCTCTTTTTCATTTACATTATTCTTCTTACCATGCTCAAACACAGAGAAATGCTGTTTTACAACAGCAGTGTTTAAACAACCTCTTTTTCCTCACAAATGTAGCTCCTTGTTGTTTCTTTCAGTTTGATAGTTTCACCCGTGAACCACTAGTACCGACGTAGCGTCCGATCGGGAAAAGTGGCCGAGGTGCTCACTCCCATAATAATTATTAACTTCTATACAGGGTGGTCAGAAATTCCAGTTACAGACTTCTAGGACTTGTAGAGGGGAGTGAGTACATCGTATTTTGTATAGGAACCCATGTCCGGAAACGCCATCCAACGAGTCGACAGAGCGTCAAAGTTATAGGCGCGGGCGTCTGTAAATGTACGTATACATGGGGTGATTCCTTGATGATGTTACAGACTTTCTAGGATGATGGAGAACGATAAATGTATTAATTTGAAGTAAGGATATCTGTACCGGCAACGAATGAGTCGAAAGTTATAAACGAAAACCGTTCTGATGCCTCTGACAGTTGAATACATGTACCGGTTCTTGTGTTGCGAAGAGTGTAGGGTTGGTAACTTTCAGTGGTGGTAGTGTGGACAAAAACGACAAAAAATGTCCAATAAACGTGGGCTCTAAATTGCATACCTGCTGGGCTATGACCATTTGTTCATCTTCGCTAATGTGAAACACATCTCCTCTACTGAGCAAGTGTTCATAGCTGTTAAGGTACGCACTTTAGAGCCCACGTTTATTGGATATTTTTTCTCGTTTTTGTCCACACTACCACCACTGAAAGTTACCAACCCTACACTCTTCGCAATACAAGAACCGGTACATGTATTCAACTGTCGGTGGTATCAGAACGGTTTATGTTTATATCTTTCGACTCGTTCGTTTGCGGAACAGGTATCCTTACTTCAGATTAATACATTTATCGTTCTCCATCATCCTAGAAAGTCTGTAACATCATCACGGAATCACCCCGTGTATACGTACATTTACAGACGTCCGCGCCTATAACTTCGACGCTCTGACGTTACCGGACATGGGTTCCTATTCAAAATACGATGTACTCACTCCCCTGCACAAGTCCTAGAACTGTGTAATGGAAATTTCCGACCACTCTATATATCATACATAGTACTATTGATTTACTTCTAAATCATTTTACATAAAAAGCAGTCTGCCCTCGATCTATCCCTTTTTGACGATTTTGATTTAATTAGCTAAAGAAAAAAGAGTTTTAGGAAATGACGGATGCAGTAGGTGGTATGTCGTCAACAAGAAAGAGAAGTCCCTGATTATCTTTTTGAAATGGGAAAGCGATCTTGTGTACTTAAAGTAGACGACCTATGGAAATTAGCATTCCAGTTGGCAAAGTGGAACAAAACACCTCATCTTCTTAGCAAATAGTCGGAGATGGCAGGAAAAGACAGCATCCTAATACCCCTATTAGTCTTAGGAAACCTATCTCGATGGCTAGAAAGAAGCTTTTAACAAGGTAAACATGTACAAGATCTTTCATTTCCTCAAAACAATGCAAGAAAAACAAATTCATCCTGCTCATCACATTTACATGGTCCATTTACATTGTCGCTATTGCCTGTGTTCGACAGCAGTGTGCAATAACCACTCGAAGATAGTAGGTGGCAGCACTAGCAGTGGAGGGTACAGAAAGAGTGTTTGGGGGAGGGGGGCGCAGAAAACAGTGCAGTCGTTGTCGAAATGCGGAAACGGAGCGATTTATCTGATGTCGAAAAGGGAATGATCAATGGCTTTCGGACAAAAGATGGGAGCATTTCCGAAACGGCTAAGTTTGTAAATTGTCCACGTTCCTCCTGCATGGTTAAACTATTCCGGGCATGGTAAAATAGTGCTATCCGAAACAGGCGCCGATGTAACTGTGGTGCAGCACAGGTTGTAGATGACGTTGATGAACAACAGTTGTGGGGATGTTTATGGGTGGATTGACATTCAACTGTTGAGCAACTGATCACCCAGATAAACCAAGGGACTACCAAAAGTGTCTCCTCAACAACTGTTCACTAGAGGGATGTTATTTTCGTGTAATCACTCCGCCACAGGCCGTGCATTATGAACACGTTGTTCAAATGTGTGTGAATTCCTAAGGGACCAAACTGCTGAGGTCATTGGTCCCTAGACTTACACACTACTTAAACTAACTTATGCTAAGAACACCACACACACTCATGCCCGAGGGAGAACTCGAACCTCCGGCGGGAGCGGCCGCCCAATCAGTGACATGACGCCTCTAACAGCGCGGCTGTAAACAGGTGCTCGATTGTGTTGATATATGTAATCATCATCCCCGAATTGCTCTTCAACAGTGGGAAGCAAGAACGTGCTTAAAACATCAGTGTAGGCCTGTGCTGTGATAGTGCCACGCAAAACAACAAGGGGTGCAAGCCCCCTCCATGAAAAACACGGCCACACCATAACACTACCGCCTCCGAATTTTACTGTTGGCACTACACACGCTGGCAGATGACATTCTCTGGGCATTCGCCGTAACCACACCCTGCCATCGGATCGCCACATTGTCTACCGTGATTCGTCACTTCACACAACGTTTTCCCACTGTGCAGTCGTCCAATTTTTACGCTCCTTACACCAAGCGATGCGTCGTTTGATATTTAAGGGCTTGATATGTGGTTTATGAGCAGCCAGTCGACCATAAAATCCAAGTTTTCTCACCCCCCGCCTAACTCATAGTGCTTGCAGTGGATCCTGATAGCCGACCGCTGTGGCCGAGCGGTTCTAGGCGCTTCAGTCTGGAACCGCGCAAGCGCTACGGCCGCAGATTCGAATCCTGCCTCGGGCATGGATGTGTGTGATGTCCTTAAGTTAGTTGGGTTTACATAGGGGACTGATGACCTCAGATGTTAAGTCCCATAGTGCTGAGAGCCGTTTGAACCATTTGAATCCTGATGCAGTTTGGAATTCCTGTGTGATAGTCAAGATAGATGTCTGTCTATTACACATTACGAGCCTCTTAAACTGTCGGCGGTCTCTGACAGTCAGAGGTCGGCCTGTTCGCTTTTGTGCTGCACGTGTCCCTTCACGTTTCCACTTCACTATCACATCGGGAACAGTGAACGTAGGGATGTTTAGGAGTGCGGAAATCTCGCGTGCAGACGTATGACACAAGTGACACCCGATCACCTGACCACGATCTAAGTCTGTGAGTTCCGCGGAGCTCCCCATTCTGCTCTGTCGCGATGTCTAATGACTACTAAGGTCGCTGATATGGTGCACCTGGCAATAGGTGGCAGCACAATGCACCTAATATGGAAAACGTATGTTTTGATCACATAGTATATGTATACATATTAAGGATATAAAATACACAATAACTAATTCCGTCTTCAGTCCACAAGTGGCCTACCGGGACCATCCGACCGCCGTGTCTTCCTCAGTGGAGGATGCGGGTAGGAGGCACACCGCTCTCGCGATCGTTATGATGGTATTCACGACCGAAGCCGCAACTATTCGGTCGAGCGCATGGCGGCCTGGACGGTCACCCATCCAAGTGCCGACCACGCCCGACAGCGCTTCGGTGATCTCACGGGAACCGGTGTATCCACTGCGGCAAGGCCGTTGCCTAAAAACTAAGAATAATGCGCAGTTCTAATTAAGTGCGACACAAACAAACAAAAAACAGAGAGAATGGTGGATGATTTATGGTGGAGAGCGCTAAACAGCAAGGTCATCAGCGAACAGAGAGAAGTCACTGGCTCCCTGGTTCTCTTTCACACATTCATTTATGTTTGTTGCCCTACCAGCGCAATGAATACTACCGGTAATCATACGATTTACTACGTCATTTACGTACTATTCCAAAACTACCGAACCATCTCTAGTTTATAAGAATAAGAATGAGATAGGCTTGGATAGTTATAAGGGGGATGTGCCCCGCCCCCTTTCCATCTTCCCTCCCCACTACGCGGAGATATTCGCATTTTGTGTGTCAGTTTTCTGCGTCGCCCTCACAGAGAGCAGAAGGGTGAGTGAGGTGTCGGTGTGTTGTTGCAGCGGCTGGAGCAGGACCGGCACGAGCTGCGGCGCCAGCTGGCGGCTGCGCGGTCGGAGGCGGAGTCTCGGCTGCTGGAGCTGCAGGCCGACCTGCAGGCGGCCACCCGCCACCTGGCGGAGCGCGAGGCCGAGCTGCGGCGCACCGACCGCGAGAAGGCGGCGCTCGTCGCGGAGCTCACCGAGCAGAACCTGCGCCTCGCCGCCAGGCTCAAGGAGGTAGCGCACATACCTCGCTCCCGTCTCCCCCCGTCTGCGGCTCAAACACTTGCACCACGCCGTTGAGCCTTATATTACATTAGATTAATACTAGTTCCATGGATCATGAATACTATATTTCGTAATGATGTGGAACGAGACAAATTTTCCAATACATGACATAATTAAGTTAATTTAACAACATAATTAAGTTAATATAACAACTTTTTTGTTTTTTTATTTTTTATAATTTTTTTGTTTGTTTTTCTTTTTTTTTCTTAATTTATATCTAAAAATTCCTGTATGGAGTAGAAGGAGTTGTCATTCAGAAATTCTTTTAATTTCTTCTTAAATACTTGTTGGTTATCTGTCAGACTTTTGATATTATTTGGTAAGTGACCAAAGACTTTAGTGGCAGTATAATTCACCCCTTTCTGTGCCAAAGTTAGATTTAATCTTGAATAGTGAAGATCATCCTTTCTCCTAGTATTGTAGTTATGCACACTGCTATTACTTTTGAATTGGGTTTGGTTGTTAATAACAAATTTCATAAGAGTGTATATATACTGAGAAGCTACTGTGAATATCCATAGATCCATAAATAAATGTCTGCAGGATGAGCTTGGGTGGACTCCAGCTATTATTCTGATTACACGCTTTTGTGCAATAAATACTTTATTCCTCAGTGATGAATTACCCCAAAATATGATGCCATATGCAAGCAATGAGTGAAAATAGGCGTAGTAAGCTAATTTACTAAGAAGTTTATCACCAAAATTTGCAATGACCCTTATTGCATAAGTAGCTAAACTCAAACGTTTCAGCAGATCATCAATGTGTTTCTACCAATTTAATCTCTCATCAATGGACACACTTAAAAATTTTGAATATTCTACCTTAGCTATATGCTTCTGATTAAGGTCTATATTTATTAATAGTGTCATACCATTTACTGTACGGAACTGTATGTACTGTGTCTTATCAAAATTCAGTGAGAGTCCAGTTACAAGGAACCACTTAGTAATTTTCTGAAAGACATTATTGACAATTTCATCAGTTAATTCTTGTTCGTCAGGTGTGATTACTATACTTGTATCATCAGCAAAGAGAACTAACTTTGCCTCTTCATGAATATAGAATGGTAAGTTATTAATATATATTAAGAACAACAAAGGACCCAAGACCGACCCTTGTGGAACCCCATTCTTGATAGTTCCCCAGTTTGAGGAATGTGCTGACCTTTGCGTATCTTAAGCCGTCGGCACACGGACCGTGCTGTCGAACGTTAACGTTGAGCGTGCCAAGTTCAACACGCTGCTGAACGCTCAGGAACGATGCGATCCGTGCATACGGTACGTGGGCTTGAACGTGGTATACGCGATCGCAACGCACTCCAGCGGCAGTTGAGGGATGTTTCTCGTTCGTAAATCACACTGTTTACTCAACGGGCGCGCGTAAAATTCCCACATTAGCTCTATTAAAACGCACATTTCTTTCATCGTCCACGAAAAGGAAAGTACCATGTCCAAACAATGACACAGGCTTATAAAAGTTCCATTACAAACAGTGCGGTACACATTTCAAATACTTCTCCGCATAAGATAAACATTATTTCATCATTCCCACATTTTAGTAAAACACCAAGTTCAGTCTTACTTGATCACTGTTACTACCCAGTCGCAGAATCTCTGCAACACGTGAATTACTAATCGTAAAGGAAAATGGAGCAAAATATCTTTATACAAGTAGCGCAAGCTGTCCTGTAGATTAAGCCAATCGAACAAAGTCACATCTCAAAAAAAGAGTGAACTATATATATATATATATATATATATATATATATATATATATATATATATATATATATATATAATTTTTTTTTTTTTTTTTTTTTTTTTTTTGTCATCAGTCTACTGACTGGTTTGATGCGGCCCGCCACGAATTCCTTTCCTGTGGTAACCTCTTCATCTCAGAGTAGCACTTGCAACCTACGTCCTCAATTATTTGCTTGACGTATTCCAATCTCTGTCTTCCTCTACAGTTTTTGCCCTCTACAGCTCCCTCTAGTACCATGGAAGTTATTCCCTCATGTCTTAGCAGATGTCCTGTCATCCTGTCCCTTCTCCTTATCAGTGTTTTCCACATATTCCTTTCCTCTCCGACTCTTTGTAGAACCTCCTCATTCCTTACCCTATCAGTTCACCTAATTTTCAACATTCGTCTATAGCACCACATCTCAAATGCTTCGATTCTCTTCTGTTTCGGTTTTCCCACACTCCATGTTTCACTACCATACAATGCTGTACTCCAGACGTACATCCTCAGAAATTTCTTCCTCAAATTAAGGCCGGCATTTGATATTAGTAGACTTCTCTTGGCCAGAAATGCCTTTTTTGCCATAGCGAGTCTGCTTTTGATGTCCTCCTTGCTCCGTCCTTCATTGGTTATTTTACTGCCTAGGTAGCAGAATTCCTTAACTTCATTGACTTCGTGACCATCAATCCTGATTTCAGTTTCTCGCTGTTCTCATTTCTACTACTTCTCATTACCTTCGTCTTTCTCCGATTTACTCTCAAACCATACTGTGTACTCATTAGACTGTTCATTCCGTTCAGCAGATCATTTAATTGTTCTTCACTTTCACTCAGGATAGCAATGTCATCAGCGAATCGTATCATTGATATCCTTTCACCTTGAATTTTAATTACACTCATGAACCTTTCTTTTATTTCCATCATTGCTTCCTCGATGTACAGATTGAAGAGTAGGGGCGAAAGGCTACAGCCTTGTCTTACACCCTTCTTAATACGAGCACTTCGTTCTTGATCGTCCACTCTTATTATTCCCTCTTGGTTGTTGTACATATTGTATATGACCCGTCTCTCCCTATAGCTTACCCCTACGTTTTTCAGAATCTCGAACAGCTTGCAAAATTTTGTATTGTCGAACGCTTTTTCCAGGTCGACAAATCCTATGAAAGTGTCCTGATTTTTCTTTAGTCTTGCTTCCATTATTAGCCGTAACGTCAGAATTGCCTCTCTCGTCCCTTTACTTTTCCTAAAGCCAAACTGATCGTTACCTAGCGCATTCTCAATTTTCTTAACCGAGCGAGGTGGCGCAGTGGTTAGACACTGGACTCGCATTCGGGAGGACGACGGTTCAATCCCGCGTCCGGCCATCCTGATCTGGGTTTTCCGTGATTTCCCTAAATCACTCCAGGCAAATGCCGGGATGGTTCTTCTGAAAGTTCACGGCCGACTTCCTTCCCCATCCTTCCCTAATCCGATGAGACCGATGACCACGCTGTCTGGTCTCCTTCCGCAAAACCAACCAACCATCAATTTTCTTTTCCATTCTTCTGTATATTATTCCTGTAAGCAGCTTCGATGCATGTGCTGTTAAGCTGATTGTGCGATAATTCTCGCACTTGTCAGCTCTTGCCGTCTTCGGAATTGTGTGGATGATGCTTTTCCGAAAGTCAGATGGTATGTCGCCAGACTCATATATTCTACACACCAACGTGAATAGTCGTTTTGTTGCCACTTCCCCCAATGATTTTAGAAATTCTGATGGAATGTTATCTATCCCTTCTGCCTTATTTTACCGTAAAGTCCTCCAAAGCTCTTTCAAATTCCGATTCTGATACTGGATCCCCTATCTCTTCTAAATCGACTCCTGTTTCTTCTTCTATCACATCAGACAAATCTTCACCCTCAGAGAGGCTTTCAATGTATTCTTTCCACCTATCTGCTCTCTCCTCTGCATTTAACAGTGGAATTCCCGTTGCACTCTTAATGTTATCACCGTTGCTTTTAATGTCACCAAAGGTTGTTTTGACTTTCCTGTATGCTGAGTCTGTCCTTCTGACAATCATATCTTTTTCGATGTCTTCACATTTTTCCTGCAGCCATTTCGTCTTAGCTTCCCTGCACTTCCTATTTATTTCATTCCTCAACGACTTGTATTTCTGTATTCCTGGTTTTGCCGGAACATGTTTGTACTTCCTCCTTTCATCAATCAACTGAAGTATTTCTTCTGTTACCCATGGTTTCTTCGCAGCTACCTTCTTTGTACCTATGTTTTCCTTCCCAACTTTTGTGATGGCCCTTTTTAGAGATGTCCATTCCTCTTCAACTGTACTGCCTACTGCGCTATTCCTTATTGCTGTATCTATAGCGTTAGAGAACTTCAAACGTATCTCGTCATTCCTTAGTACTTCCGTATCCCACTTCTTTGCGTATTGATTCTTCCTGACTAATGTCTTGAACTTCAGCATACTCTTCATCACTACTATATTGTGATCTGAGTCTATATCTGCTCCTGGGTACGCCTTACAATCCAGTATCTGATTTCGGAATCTCTGTCTGACCATGATGTAATCTAATTGAAATCTTCCCGTATCTCCCGGCCTTTTCCAAGTATACCTTCTCCTCTTGTGATTCTTGAACAGGATATTCGCTATTACTAGCTGAAACTTGTTACAGAACTCAATTAGTCTTTCTCCTCTTTCATTCCTTGTCCCAAGCCCATATTCTCCTGTAACCTTTTCTTCTACTCCTTCCCCTACAACTGCATTCCAGTCGCCCATGACTATTAGATTTTCGTCCCCCTTTACATACTGCATTACCCTTTCAATATCCTCATACACTTTCTCTATCTGTTCATCTTCAGCTTGCGACGTCAGCATGTATACCTGAACTATCGTTGTCGGTGTTGGTCTGTTGTCGATTCTGATTAGAACAACCCGGTCACTGAACTGTTCACAGTAACACACCCTCTGCCCTACCTTCCTATTCATAACGAATCCTACACCTCTTATACCATTTTCTGCTGCTGTTGATATTACCCGATACTCATCTGACCAGAAATCCTTGTCTTCCTTCCACTTCACTTCACTGACCTCTACTATATCTAGATTGAGCCTTTGCATTTCCCTTTTCAGATTTTCTAGTTTCCCTACCACGTTCAAGCTTCTGACATTCCACGCCCCGACTCGTTGAACGTTATCCTTTCGTCGATTATTCAATCTTTTTCTCATGGTAACCTTCCCCTTGGCAGTCCCCTCCCGGAGATCCGAATGGGGGACTATTCCGGAATCTTTTGCCAATGGAGAGATCATCATGACACTTCTTCCATTACAGGCCACATGTCCTGTGGATACACGTTTCGTGTCTTTAATGCAGTGGTTTCCATTGCCTTCTGCATCCTCATGTCGTTGATCATTGCTGATTCTTCCGCCTTTAGGGGCAATTTCCCACCTCTAGGACAAGAGAATGCCCTGAACCTCTATCCGCTCCTCCGCCCTCTTTGACAAGGCCGTTGGCAGAATGAGGCTGACTTCTTATGCCGTAAGTGTTCGGCCGCCAATGCTGATTATTTATCAAAATTTAGGCAGTGTGGCGGGGATCGAACCCGGGACCGAAGACGTTTTGATTATGAATGAAAGACGCTACCCCTAGACCACGGGTATATTTACATGACATCAAATATTATAGCATATACTTATATTAAACTAATAATAAAGGATCAGAGCCTAATAAAAACGCGAATGTTAGGAAAAAAATTTCAAAATGTTAAGACCTTCATTAGTGGACAGTGACGCTACACATTATGCTACACAAACAACACACTTCATGTATTTAATCATATTGTGTTAGCCCTTGCTAAAAACGTTAATCGTAGATAATTATGTTACTAACTGAAATTTAATTATAACTAATTGTACCAAGAACAATGCGTTTTGGGTGTATCTTCAGTGTGTCGCTGCATTCAAATAGCCTACTCTCATAATACGAGAGTTACAATAATTATTTTGCCACGAATACGATGTTTCTCATTATTTTATTGGAACGAATCACACAACTAACAACGGGTTTTACAGTAATTCTCAATTTTCTGGTGCTCAGAATCGGCATATATACATCTAGGCTTGAAATGAATGCCAATATGATGATGAATGCCAATATGATGCCTCACAAGTCTGTACTGAAGGGAGACGTAGGTGGCGTGTGCCATCTCATTGGTCAGCGCTCAGACGCACGCTCAGAATATCTGACATGCCAGATATTGCTCTGCACGTTCGGAAAGACTCCCGAAAGTGCTATTCCACGCTATGACGTCAGAAACTCGGCACGCTCAACGCTCAACGTTCGGATGCACGGCCCGTGTGCCGAGGGCTTTATGGCATTATTGTACGCCTACTTAGCTTCCTTCTCCTTTTTTTTCTTTTTCCCCTACCATTTCGACCTTCTAGGGACCACGTGACGATTTCAGTTCCTATCCACTCCCTCTTCTCCTCCAACTTATTTAGTCTTTTTACCCTGTCTCTTTTTTTTCTTTCGTCAGACCATCTCCCACCAGTTCTGTTTTGCAACCCTTCAACATTCAGCACTTTGTAATTCAGTGGAAGGCATTTACCTGCATAGAGGCACTCTGGTATCACTACCGTGTTATAACGCATTACCTTGACATTTTTGATCTTTTCTTTCTTCAGTAAATATACACTACTGGCCATTAAATATGCTGCACCAAGAAGATGACGTGCTACAGACGCGAAATTTAGCCGACAGGAAGAAGATGCTGTGATATGCAAATGATTAGCTTTTCAGAGCATTCACACAAGGTTAGCGCCGGTGGCGACACCTACAACGTGCTGACATGAGGAAAGTTTCCAGCCGATTTCTCATACACAAACAGCGGCTGACTGGCGTCGCCTGGTGAAACGTTGTTGTGATGCCTCGTATAAGGAGGAGAAATGCGTACCATCACGTTTCCGACTTTGATAAAGGTAGGATTGTAGCCTATCGCGATTGCGGTTTATCGTATCGCGACATTACTGCTCGCGTCGGTCGAGATCCAATGACTGTTAGCAGAATATGGAATTTGTGGGTTCAGGAGGGTAATACAGAACTCCGTGCTGCATCCAACGGCCTCGTATCACTAGCAGTCGAGATGACAGGCATCTTATCCGCATGGCTGTCACGGATCGTTCAACCACGTCTCGATCCCTGAGTCAACAGATGGGGACGTTTGCAAGACGAAAACCATCTGCACAAACAGTTCGACGACGTTTGCAGCAGCATGGATTATCAGCTCGGAGACCATGGCTGCGGTTACCCTTGACGCTGCATCACAGACAGGAGCGCCTGCGATGGTGTACTCGACGACGAACCTGGGTGCACGAATGGCAAAACGTAATTTTTTCGGATGAATCCAGGTTCTGTTTACAGCATCATGCTGGTCGCATCCGTGTTTGGCGACATCGCGGTGAACGCACATTGGAAGCGTGTATTCGTCGTCGCCGTACTGGCGTATCACCCGGCGTGATGGTATCGGGTGCCATTGGTTACACATCTCGGTCACCTCTTGTTCGCACTGACGGCACTTTGAACAGTGGACGTTACATTTCAGATGTGTTACGACCCGTGGCTCTACCCTTCATTCAATACCTGCGAAACCCTACATTTCAGCAGGATAATGCACGACCGCATGTTGCAGGTCCTGTACGGGCCTTTCTGGATACAGAAAAAACTGCTGCCCTGGCCAGCACATTCTCCAGATCTCTCACCAATTGAAAACGTCTGGTAAATGGTGGCCGAGCAACTTGCTCGTCACAATACGCCAGTCACTACTCTTGAACTGTGGTATCGTGTTGAAGCTGCATGGGCAGCTGTACCTGTACACGCCATCCAAGCTCTGACTCAATGCCCAGGCGTATCAAGGCCGTTATTACGGCCAGAGGTGGTTGTTCTGGGTACTGATTTCTCAGGATCTATGCACCCAAACTGCGTGAAAATGTAATCACGTGACAGTTCTAATATAATATATTTGTCCTATGAATACCCGTGTACCATCTGCATTTGTTCTTGTGTAGCAATTTTAATGGCTAGTAGTGTACTATGATATTACATGTATATCTTCTTCATTATTATTGTTGAAGTACTTTATTTCCCTGCGACTTTATCCTGTAGCTTAACACAAGGCACACAGACTTGCAGGACAAGGCTGTAAACGAGTGCCGTATCGAATCTGCCCAGTAGTTCAGCGACCATCAGTTTGGTACACTCGCCAGCCTGAGTATAGTTTTCAGTGGTTTTGCACTCTCCTGTAGGTAAATGTTGCGCAATCCCTCTCCCGGCACCCCCCCCCCCTATCACCCCTCCCTCTAGGTAGCTCACAACCGTTCTATGAATTTGTAGGTGGCGAGCATTGTCCCCGAGCTATTGCAGTACTTCTTCCTCTCCTATGCTGCAATCTTAAAAGCTCGTGGTCGTGCGGTAGCGTTCTCGCTTCCCACGCCCGGGTTCCCGGGTTCGATTCCCGGCGGGGTCAGGGATTTTCTCTGCCTCGTGATGACTGGGTGTTGTGTGCTGTCCTTAGGTTAGTTAGGTTTAAGTAGTTCTAAGTTCTAGGGGACTGATGACCATAGATGTTAATTCCCATAGTGCTCACAAGGGAACCTCCCCATCGCACCCCCCTCAGATTTAGTTATAAGTTAGCACAGTGGATAGGCCTTGAAACACTGAACACAGATCAATCGAGAAAACAGGAAGAAGTTGTGTGGAACTATGAAAAAAATAAGCAAAATATACAAACTGAGTAATCCAAGCGAAACATGTGCCTTATCATGGATAATATAGGTGGCAGGAGCACCGTTGTCCCGTGGTTAGCGTGAGCAGCTGCGGAACGAGAGGTCCTTGGTTCAAGTCTTCCTCGAGTGAAAAGTTTAATTTTTTAATTTCAGACAATTATGAAAGTTCAGGCACTTACACATAATCAACTTCGCTCTCAAAAATTCCAGGACATGTTCAGATTTGCTTGGACATATGCAGGATTTGACGGTCTACACACGGAAAAATTTGAAAACGTTAAAAACATGTTTTGACAGAGCACAGGGAAAACTGTGCGACTGTGAAACTGGTGCATTCATTTGTTGCAGTTTATGCGGCAAACTCTTATGTTTTCATCACTTTTTTGGGAGTGATTATCACATCCACAAGAAAACCTAAATCGGGCAAGGTAGAAGAATCTTTTTACCCATTCGCCAAGTGTACAAGTTTGGCGGGTCGACAACATATTCGCGTCATGTGACGCACATGCCGTCACCAGTGTCTTATAGAATATATCAGACGTGTTTTCCTGTGGAGGAATCGTAAGACCTTGCGATTAAATGTTTTCGGTTCCCATTGGAGAGGCACATCCTTTCGTCTACTAATCGCACGGTTTTGCGGTGCGGTCGCAAAACACAGACACTAAACTTATTTCAGTGAACAGAGACGTCAATGAACGAACGGACAGATCATAACTTTGCGAAAATAAAAAATTAAACTTTTCACCTGAGGGAATACTTGAACCAAGGATCTCTCGTTCCGCAGCTGCTCACGCTAACCACGGGACCACGGTGCTCCTGCCAGCGCCTTCTCCATGATAATGCATATGTTGCACTTAGACTACTCAGTTTGTATATTTTGCATATTTTTTTCATAGTTCCACACAACTTCTTCCTGTTTTTTCGATTGATCTGTGTTCAGTGTTTCAAGGCCTATCCACTGTGCCAACTTATAACTAAATCTGAGGGGGGTGCGATGGGGAGGTTTCCTTGTCAGAGCCATTTGAACTTTTTTTTTTTTTTTTTTTTTTTTTTTTTTTTTTTTTTTTTTTAATCTTAAAATCTTTCGGTGAAGTTACTTTTGCTTCCCAGATCTGAGTTTAATCTCCAACTTCTCAAAAATTTTCACAGAACTGCAGCTGATGTGAGGAAGATCACCCAATGCCCAGCATGGTAGCCAGTCAGTTTCTAGAGCTGATGCCATTTATTCCAAGTGAACTATCCCACGCAGGAGAAATGATGACATCGCTGTTTAATCCCCTAACACGCTTCCCTCACACGCTTGCGACCCCAGCTCCCCAAACCAACCAGACCCAGCCTCAGAAAATGTGCTACATTCAGAGTAAAGCTTACAAGAATTAGAGACAGACGGCGTCCTTCGGTTAACAATTGCTGTGGCGACGGAAAGAGCTCCCGATCATTAAATTAAAATTAATTTATCAGAGCTTGAAAACAGCTGAACCTCTACAGCAAGATAAACGCTAGGTAAAAAAATCCTTAATTTACTTTAGCGATCAAGTTCCATCGTCTGGGATGATGCACTGGTTAACGGTGTTTCACATTCCCGACCAGGCATCCAGATCTGTTTTGTGCGGTTTCGCTAAATCGATTACGGTAAATGCCGATTGGTTCTTTTCCATCCCAGCTTGTGCCCCTTCTTCTATGACCGTGAACAGAATTTGACATAAAATTAGAGAAAATCGATTTTTGAACAGAATAACTATCATATCTCTCCTGTTGCACTGCAATAAATCGTCAGTATGGAACAATAATACCAATCAAAACTCGTCTTCAGAATATCTGCACGAAGGTTACAAAAGTCATGAGGAACCCAATTTTTTATTTTTAGTAATTACCAAATAATAAAACCGACAACAGCTAAGAAAAGCATAAATCATGCCAAAGGGAGTAGGGAGCTTTATACACATGGAATAGTGTCATGTACAGGAACCATCTGAGTACAACTGAGA
Source organism: Schistocerca nitens (assembly GCF_023898315.1). Taxonomy (NCBI): domain Eukaryota; kingdom Metazoa; phylum Arthropoda; class Insecta; order Orthoptera; family Acrididae; genus Schistocerca; species Schistocerca nitens. Next base: position 349,499,335 of record NC_064622.1, read on the forward strand.
AACTATGATGTTACAATGTAACAAACATGACCACCAGGTGGAGTGAATAGTGGCGCAAGGTAGTGCAAAACGCTTTCGACAAGCCAAATACAGATGTAAAATTATTCAAAAACAAAGCATATCAAATAGGTCGTTATACAAGTGGCTTCAAATGGCTCTGAGCACTATGGGACTTAACATCTGAGGTCATCAGTCCCCTAGAACTTAGAACTACTTAAACCTAACTAATCTAAGAACTGTTGATGAAAGTTTCTCGGATCTCCAGCCGGGTGGTAGCGTTGATATCTCGCGACGTTTCGGGAAGTGCCATACTACCCATCTTCTGGCGGAGATGGGTAGTACGAAACGTCGCGAGATATCAACGCTACCACCCAGCTGGAGACCCAAGAAACCTTCATCAACCGTTTACGCCGGGAAAGCTTACAGTCACATATAACCTAAGCATATCACACACATCCATGCCCGAGGCAGGATTCGAATCTGTGACCGTAGCAGTCGTGCGGTTCCGGACTGAAGCGCCTAGAACCGCTCGGTCGCAGCGGCCGGCGACGTTATACAGCAAAGACTATAAAATAAATTGTAACAATAGAGCAAAAACAAGACAAAGACAACAAAAATAAAGACGAAATCTAATATGAAGGATGAGGGCGGGGGAGAAAATAGATGAAAGTTACGTGCCACAGGAAAATGTGTTGTATTACTTTAAAAAATTTTACAAAAGACTGAATCTTATTAAGCTGCACTGCTAGATTAAAGTTCGTACGGCTAAAATTAAGAATGGGAAGAGGAAGGGAAAGGAGTAAAGTGTAGTACACACTTGATTTACACAGGCTGTATATATAATCTGTGAATGCTAGGTATATCAATATCGATTAAAGGGAAAAAAAAGGAGGCGTGGAGGTGAATAAATGAAGTTTATGCGTATAAAATGGTCGCATGTCTCTTATGTAACTGTGTCACACCTCGAATTCAGATCATTGTTACATACTTATGACTTGTTGCAGTACAGCAGAATGAGAGATTCTGAAGATCGCTATTGTGTAGCCAAAATCGGCAATTCTGTTCTAGTAAAACTCTGTGACCAAGACACTTAAATAAGAAATTATGTTATGGCCTTGTCGTAGGTTGGACGTTAAACCCTCTCTCCAGGCAATGTTTTATATCTGTTAGCTATTTATTTTCTTCATCGTGAATGAAAAAGACAGAAGTTGATTGTTACTGGCCTGCGGTTCAGTAGAGCGATCACCTCGCCCCTTTGATCATATATATCACGCTGCGGTTTGATAAATTAATCCAGGATGATGATGGAAAACAAAACATTCCTCTTATTCATCATAATTACTATTTCTACACGTCCTGTCTCCCGTCGTTCGTCGAATTTATTACTCTTTTTTTCTCTCATCTTGAGGCATTCTCTCTCAGTATTTTGCCATGTGTATCATCAATCCTCTTATTTCTCATCTTATCTTTCTCAGTGGCGTAAAAGGGGCGAGAGGGGATTAAAAATTTCGCGCGGCGCGCATGTGCTGTAACTTAGGTGACCTTTTGTAGGACAAACTGTTGACGAAGGCAGACAAATAAATCGTGCGGACACAGTGAACATTCAGTTAGAAACGTAAATTACTAAGCACTGGTAATTGCAGTAGGCAGTTAACTGTCACCTTCATAAAATCCGCAATAACGTGCTTAAAAAATTATTGCAAACTCCAAATTACTTGCCTTTATATTTCCGTGCAGTTTGAGTCGTTCTGTTAACTGAGTTGTGTAACTGTGTTGGTGCAGTCTGCGAGGACGGAGGAGCAGCTGACGTCACAACTACAGGGCCTGCGAGACCAGTGCAACCTGAAGAAGTCCAGCCTCCAGGACCACGTCAGCAGCCTCGAGGTCCTCAGGGATGAGGTAAGCCTTCCTCAGAGACTACTTACATTCGCTAAAGTTCACTGGACAGAATGCCACGCTCGTGGCATCTCAAAACTAACAACAAGCTTAAAAGGCGCCTTTCTATGTAGTAGAGTGCAGAATCACAAGTCACAGAAGGAATAATAGCGTCTATCAAATAATTACGACTATCAGATTCACAAGAATCATAAATTAGGTATAATTTGGTGAAATGCTAAACATTCGCTCGAAACAATGTACGTTAACACACAATACTTATAGAGCGATTTTTCCCAAAATCGAAGTTGCTGGTTTTCATACGTTCTTCTCTTATTCAGCATTAAAGTGTACATATGTAGTTTCAATGAGGTGACTGAAACACGGAAGAATGTAGGCACAATCGATAAATGCAATGTGGACACACGCAGTCCTTTTCGTTGTATTATACCTGGTTATAATTAAACTGATGGAGTTTCGAGTGCTGCGGTGCGGGCTGCATACGTCGCAGAACACTGAAAGATCATAGGTATGTTCATTAATTGGTGCGCTCGCAAAGTATGCTGAAAAATAATAGTTCCACTTTTTGCCCCCAGGTGAAAATATAGCGCTGTAAGCAGCAGACTCGTAAGAAGTTGATGTAAGAAAATGCTCAAAAAATTCGTCCGTCGAAGTGCAACATCGTAACAGAAGACGAAACATGTACATATTTACACGAGCCAAAAAGTAAGCTAACAGCCAGCTTTTTCGGTATTTGGAGATGAACCGAAACCAATGAAACTGGTTCGCCCACGAAGCATTCTCAAGGAAAATGGTTGCTTGTTCATTTGATTACACTGGACACATGGTGACCATTCCTTTAAAGTAGATTCAGTCACGTCATGCAAAACTACACGTGTGCATGATGTGTTGCATGCGTACGATGTTAGACTTGGCGTCCCTCGGCTTTGCTCGGTCCTTTTTGGGACCACTCAGACCAGTGTGCCGTTCCTTTAGCAGTGGGCAGCCAGCGACAGAATTCCGCACACAAGCGAGAGCAGTGCAGAATTCTTGGCCTTCATTGCTTAAAAGGATCGAAATACAGTTAGGTCTGAATGAATGCTTGTTTGCCACAAGTCATTGGTGAAATCAGGGGAAAAATTGAAAACGTCATATCATTCATCATCACGGCAGTCCAAACTGTCACAGACCCTGTCAAACAGTCAGTTATTTGACGGAGAAAAACTTCGAATTAATGCTTAATCGCCCATATTAACCTAATGTATTGCCTACGGTAATGACTTAGATTTTTCCTCTTATGTCACGCAAATAATAAGTGGGGAAAGATTTTCACCTGTCCCAAGAGCCTGTTAAAGCCTTCTAAAACCATGTCTTTGACATATCAATATGGGTGGAAATTAATGTTTCCAGCATTGGCTGAATGCATTCAGAAGCATCTTAAGTTGCAAAGACAAATATTTTTAGAGACAGTAAGTGGTTTGCACCGCCAACAAGAACAGCTTAGCCACATTTTTCTCTTTCTTACAGATGATGTATAAACTGATACCCAAAAAAAAATGCTTTGACATGGTCATAAATCATTAGGCTTGACCTCTAGATTCAGTCTCTGGAAACTAGAGAAATAAATAAAATAATTTTACATTAAAAATTTGCAAACAGCGATGCGTAAGTTACCTCAAAACAGGTCAACTTTGCAAACTGTGTTAAAACAATCAACGTCAGAGAAGAGATTATTTAAATTTTGAATACCGGTACCCTTTATTGTGAAATAAGTATTGGCACTTTAGAATTCAGAGAAAATTCTGAAATGTTTATCAGAAAAGGCAGATCTTCCCTAGATTTCATTGTACAGGCCAAGTATGTACATAATTTCTTGCACATTGAGTAAGTCTTCATCAGGCATGTTAGGGAAATAAAACCGTTTCCCTCCATCAGCTGTTCAAAGAGATGAGACTGTGAACTCTGCTTCTACACAGTGCTGACAAGGGCCAGTTTGAGGGTCTCTTCTTCCTCATCATTATTCAATGCAGTCTGGCACCCTGTTGTCTCTTAATGGTTCCAAGCAGAATAGTATATCTTTCAGCTGCTTTTCCACTGCTCATTTTGTTACTAAACACTGCACAGACATAAGTTGCAGAGCAATATTTTGTTACAATGGTACCCGAGGTCTCTCAGCTTGGTCCTGATCCACCTTGAAATTTTAACATGTCAAATAAAATGAGAAATGAGTGATCTGAATCGATTAACAGAAATACTGGAAAAAATTATAAAATTCGTAGTTGGCGATATTGTCTTGTTTCTATTGAGTATCATGGTACAACACTGCCGAATAATGTGAAACATAATATGGATATAAGTATCTATAACTCAATTCTGAAAGGCAATTGTATCCTCTAGTAAGCAAAGCAAGTATTGTTTACTCAAATATGAATTAGTAGGCAAGGTACTCATGTAGACAAAAAAAGCCTCGAACTTAAAAGAAAAAACTACTGATAAAGAACTGTAAACAGGTGACAACACCGAAATAATGCAAAATGGCGTTATTAAATGTAAAGGGTGTTTATAAATGAATATCGGGGTTTTAACACTTTATAATATTTATTACATTAAACTTACAGTTATAAATGATATGTCAAATGAAAGAACAACTCAAACAGTTTTACCAAGAACCTTATAAATGTTCACTGGCATAGCAAAGTATGCGATTGGTTGAACTTCACTATACCCAAGCGCTGGGTAGGCCGCAAGGGGCCCAATGACAGGGCTTGCTTTGCATGGCCTCCACATTCACCCGACCTAACGCCATGCGATTTTTTCCTTTGGGGCTTCATCAAGGATCATGTGTGTGCGCCTCCACTATCAGCAGAACTCCCTGAATTAAGAAACCGGATTGAAGCAGCTGTTGCTACAATCACTGAAGACACACTTATCAATGTTTGGGAAGAACTCAGCTATAGACTTGATGTGTGCCATGTGACAAATGGTGCTCAAAATGAGCATTTATAAGGTTCTTGGTAAAACTGTTCGAGTTGCTCTTTCATTTGACATATCATTTATAACTAAGTTTAATGTAATAAATATTATAAAGCGTTAAAACCCCGATATTCATTTATAAACACCCTGTATTTTACGTGCGATGTGAACAGTGGTGCTTCTATTGGTTAGGTCAGGAACTTCACAGAGCGCTAAACACGCTGGTGTGTAAAACTGAAGGAAGAAACTGACTTTTGTATGATGTGACACTGTGAAGTAACATAGTTCAATGGAACTTGGACGTTACATATTAGCAACTTGTACAGTATAGTCAGAGGATAATTGAAAGATACGTACAATGAGACGGAAAGACTGACACTTTTGTCCAAAGACAATAATTATAATGAAGTCACTGAGATCCATGCTGGCTCCTTGGACTTTATAAATGCCGGGACATGGTTCTTAATGGAGAGAGTGATCACCATAGACAAAAATGCTTTTTGCAGCATGCTCCCATGCTGGCCACAAGGTTGTTACAGAGTTCTTACGGAAGGGCCTTCCATTGCTCCAGTACCGCAGTTGACAACTGCTGGACGTTTGTTGATCGTTGCAGAGGTTCTGCAATACGTCATCCCCGACACATCCCTCACGTGCTCAGTGGGATTTAAGTTGGGGGATCGGGCAGGCCAGTAAATACACCAAATATCCTCTCGTTCCAAGACCTACTCCTCTTCCACTGTTCAATGCAGTCATGCATTGTCATCCATGCAAACAAAATCAGGGCTAAATGTATCCCAGAAAAGACACACACGGGGTAGGAGTACACAGTCACAATAACATTGACCAGTGAACGTACAGTGTTCAAAGAATTGGAGGTCAGTACACTCATGCAAAATTATGCTTCCCCCACACAATAACATCTGTACAACCAAAACAATCGTGTTTGACAATGTTACTGGATGCACTACTTGTTCCCACCTCTCACCATATGAGAGTAAGTCCAAAATCACTAACCAGACTCAATCTGCTCTCATCTGAGAAGGGCCTGCAACCCACTACTCTTTGGTCCAGTCTCTGTGCTATTGGCACTCTCGCAAACAGTGTCACTGATACGCGGGTGTCAACGAAACATAATATACTGGTCGTCAGGCAAAGTGACCACCCCCCATTCAGTCGCCCTGCAACTGTAGAGTGTGAGATAGCATCCAACACAGTCCTGTAAAATGTGACTGCAATTGCACCTGCCTGTTCAACGTGGTCACTTCTTGCCTATTGCACAATGTTGCAGTCATCTGCTGCTGTAGCTGACCAAGGTCGACCACTTCCTCTCCTTCGTGCGGCAGTATCTGTGGTCTGGAATGCTTCCCATGCACGTGAAACAATGCTATGAACAATACTACAGGGTTACACTTATCACACTTCATCCTCCTTTCAGTTTCCCAATCATTCTTCCCTGAGTGAAGTCATCCATATGTTGTCTTCAGGCCATACGAAAATTTAGAAAACTGCCACAGTGCACCATAATGGTTCTCTGATTGATACAAATTGTCTTTTTCCTTTCCTTCAACTGCCTCCATGTTGTAGGGCCGGACTCATTTGGCACTACAGTTACTCTTACATCACACCTTGTGATGTTCAATTTCCTGTGCCTGACTGGAAGACCCATGGCAACATGCTCCCACTCTTTCATTAATTTGCACCCAGTAGTTAATATGTTGTTTTATCTAGCTCGTCCTTCAGTTTTGCAGAGCAGTGTGCAATCATTTTCAAAAACTGGCAAAGTTGAAAATGGCAAAGTTGTCCCAGTTGACAGTGGTGAAAACAGTTTTTTTTATTGTTTCTGTAAAAACTGATTTGGCTGCCCTCGTAATATACTCATAACGAAGCACGGTCACAGGTGCAGCTGCTATCAGAGAAGAAGAGCGACCTGGAGCGGCGCATCCGCACACTGCTGGAGGAGCGGGACGCCATCAGGGCAGCCCTGGAGGACGCCACAGACCGTGTCGTGCTGCTCGAGCACCAGGTGCGCGACCAGGAGATGCAGGTGAGTTGCAGATCTATACACCACTCTCTTATTTCATATCACTTGACAAAGTGAACTGGTGGCCTGAGACGATGGTTGCACCATTGTTTATACACACAAAAATAGGAAGGGGAGACAGTAACAGCATACACTACAGTCTTCTTGCAAGTGGAGTGATGCCACACGGTACACGTCTGTATGCCAATGCACAGCATAATAGCAAACAAACACTGGCCAATACTTTTGTTTCACAATACTCCTAGCACACTGTGGTGTGCACACTGTGGTGTGCACACTGTAAGACCTTCGGTACACACACCATCAGATTATTTGACTTTTCGCTCTAACGAAGTAGGCGAGTGTCAGCAATATGTCTCGTGGTCTTATCGTGGCGTGTTTATCTTCTGCCGTTCGGTCAGACGATAGAAATGCCACTTGCACACTTAGAGTAGCAGACTGACGGTGACCAACTTTAAACAGAACTTGATTAATTTTCACACACATTTATTAAAATAATAAAAAGCATAGACATTACGTAACTTGATTCTGGATGCTGTTTACAATTGACAATCTGAAGTTCCTTTGGTCTTGGTACGTTAATCTTATTCTTACATATCTCTGATACTTGACAAAGTGTATATACATTTATCTTCATGGCTATGTACAGGAATATGATAATCTTATTAGGCGCAGACTTTAAACTTGACTGTAGACTGGTACAGACTAATGTAGACTGGTACAGACAGGTGCAGACAAATGCAGACTGACTAACCGGAGGTCTGTACACTCGTTATAATACCTCGCGCACTCAGGTAACACAGCGCAAGTGTGATCCGCGAGGAGAAAAGATTCTACGTTAGCAGCAATCTCATTGGCTGTGTTACATATTAATACGTGGATCGGCGGAAGCAGAATTTGGTCCGTCTCTAAGGCAGCACCATCTCGTAGTGCGGAGACGGACGAGCGCTGCGCCTGCACTGTTGTGCTTAGCAGGGCGCGCTCTAGTGGGAAAGTTGTGTACGCGCTGACTACGTGGAGCTATGAACACAACACACACTAATATGATGGGTGTTCAATAAGTAATGCAACACAATTTTTTACTAGGCCAGTTCTAGTTGACAGAACGAGGATTTGTTGTGGAACATTGTGGAATATATCCGCTTCAAGTTACGATAGATGGCAGTACTATACGAGGGGGGACCCGAAAGGAACCGGACTCTGAGGGCACTGCCACTCATAGACGTAGAGCAGGGTTCTCACGCTAGATGGTGTTGGTACAGACCTTCATGAAACAGCTGTGCAGACGGCGTCAGAGTAGAGCTGAACGTGCACGTGTGGTATTGTGTTTCTCTGACTGTTGGCAGTTTACCTCTGCGACATCGTTATGGCAACTTTAAAAGAACAAAGAGTGTGTGTGAAATTTTGTTTCCTGCTTAAAAAAACTGCAACGGAGACACACCAAATGCTTCAGGAAGCTTTCCAGGAGGACACTATGAGCCGCACACAGGTTTTTGAGTGGTCTGGGCGCTTCAAACGTGGTGAGATGTGTGTTGAAGACCGATCTCGTTCTGGATGCCCTTCAACATCGCGAAATGGGGAGAACATTGAAAAGGTCCGCCAAAAGATCAACGAGGATCGTCGCCAAACGATCGACCAAATTTCAGCGGAGACAGGAATCTGTTGGAGCTCGTGCCAGTGGACTTTGAGTGAGGATTTGCATATGAGACGTGTTGCTGCTAAATTTGTTCCTCGCCTTCTCACACAGGAGCAAAAAATCATCCGCATGAATGTGTGTCAGGACTTGAAAACAGAGATTGCACGTGATCCAAACTTCTTGAACAAAGTCATTACAGGGAATGAGAGTTGGTGTTACGGGTATGACCCAGAAACCAAGCAAGCGTCAAGCCAGTGGAGGACTCCTAACTCTCCCAGATTAAAAAAAGTAAGGCAAGTGAGGTCACATGTGAAGACGATCATCATTGTCTTTTTTGATGTTTGTGGAATTGTGCATCGGGAATTCGTACCCCTGGCCAGACTGTTAACCAGCACTTTTACTTGGATGTTTTAAGGCGTCTGCGAGAGGATGTGAGGAGGAAACGCCCGGAACTGGCGATCAGGTGACTGGTTTCTGCATCACGACAGCGCTCCAGCACACACGGCCTTACGAATGACCCACTGTTTGGCATCTCAGAGGTGGTCTGTCGTTCCCCATGCTCCGTATTCACCGGACGTAGCCATGTGCGACTTTTTCCTATTTCCACGAATGAATAAAGCGCTAAAAGGGGAGCGTTATGATGATGTGGAGGCGGTAAAAACAGCTTCACAAAGGGCATTGGACAATATCAAACTTGAAGAGTTCCAAACATGCTTCCAACAGTGGGAAAAGAGACTTGACAAGTGCATCACATCTAATGGAGAGTATATTGAAGGTGACTGAAGTAATTTTGTAAAAAGGTTCATCAATACATTTTTTATGACAACAATCCGGTTTGTTTTGGGTCCCCCCACGTATGTAGCATTCAAAATGACGTCTGTAATGGAGCTGTGTTCCAAGCAGAGAGATGTCATTGAGTTACTTTTGTCAGAAAACTATAGCATCACAGAGATTAATGGGCACTTGCAGATTGTTTTCTGAGACCCGGCATTGAACGAAGGCACAGTGAATCATTGGGTGAGGCCTCTGTCATCATCACAACAAGGTCACACAAATCTCTCCGATCTCCTGCATGCCGGCTGGCAACACAAAGCTGTGGCTCATGCAATGTTGGAACATGTGGACAATCTCATTCGAGATGATCAACAGATTGTAATCACACATCTTGCTGCTCAACTGGACATCTCTGTTGGTAGTGTGACACACTCGTCCAACAGCTGGGATGTTCAATTATGTGTACCCACTGGGTTCCTCACTGCCTAATGGAAGACTGCAAAGAGCAACGAAGGACCATCTGTGTGAAGTTGATTGTGTGTTGAGAGGATGATTGTGATAATTTCTTGTCGAACATCTTCACAGGTGGTGAAACGTTGGTTCATCATTTCAAACTGGAAACAATCTGTGGAGTTGCACCACATCACATCTCCTCAAAATAAAAAGTTCAAAGCTGCACCCTTAGTCAGTAAAGTCATGGTGACAGTTTTCTGGTAAGCTGAAAACAATATTCTGTTCCATATCTTCACTAATGGTGCAATGATCAAGTTTACTGGGCTGCCCTCAGGAAATCGAAGAAATTGCTTCAGCATGTTCACTACCACAAAAATGCAAATGAGCTTCTCCTTGTCCGTGGCAACACAAATAATGCAAGGCCTCACACAAGTCTGCACACCCAAGAGGACCTCACAAAACTTCATTGGGCTGTTCTTCCTCATCCGTTCTACATCTCAGATCTTGCACCTCTGACTTCATCTGTTTGGCCCAATGAAGGCCGGAAGCAGTACATGGATGATGGGGGAGATTATTGGTGCAGAAAGACATTGGCTCTGACATTGACCAGAAGACTGATACCACACGGGCACACACGCCCTCTCAGTAAGGCATCAGACCATCACACTGAATGAAGATTATGCTGAAAAATAGGGTTCTGTAACCAAAAGAGTGGGGAATAATATGGGGCATTGGAATTGTGAATAAAAGCCTCCTGCTTTCAGAAAATTAATGTGTTGTATCACTAATTGCATGCCTCTTGTAGTTTGACATAATTTACACTGATGAGGCAAAACATTACCACCATCTGCCTAACAGTTTGTTGGTCTTCCTTGAAAAACACATTACAGCAATGGTTCTGTGTGGCCTGGATTCAACAAGTCCTTGCTAGATTTGTGGAGTTACGTGTCATCAAATGTTTATGCAAAGGCCACTCAGTTCTCATAAATGACAGGCTGCTGGTTTGTAAGCACAGAGCTGGCTCTCAATAGAGCCCCAAACCACTGTAGCATGATTATAGCTCTGTGACATAGACAGTTATCTCACTGGAAATGCCATTGCCATCAGAGAAGACACCAAGCAGGAAATGGATGCAGGTGGCCTGCAATGATGTTCACATAGCCTTTGATTACTACTGCAGGTCCCATAACAGCCCAGGTAAATGTCCCCCCCCCCTCCCCCCATAACATTATGCTGCCCCCACCAGCCTTTGTCTGTGGTGGAGCACATCTTCTGAACAGTGATTTGCCTTGTTAATGGCGTATCCTGGCACAACCCTCAACATGGTGTAACAAAAAATGTGATTCATCCAACCAGACACGCATTTCCATTGATTTATGGTCTAATATTGATGATCCTATGCCAATTGTTGTAATTAATGATGTCATTATCAAAACTAAAGACACAGGATTCATCCTCTGTGGAGATCCATGTTCAGCAATGTGTGCCAAACAATGTAATGTGCCTGCACTGTCATCAGATGCTGCCTATCCAGCTTTACAGACTGGGTAAGCCTCCAGCCTCCACAGTACATGGCAAGGTGTGGATGCACAACACTTTATCACCTACCTGCAGTTTCACCACCCTTCATCCACTTTCCATAGTGCTCACAACAGTAGCACGTGAGCAGGCAACCCGAAATGTCGTTTCTGAGATGGTCGTTCCCAGCTGCTGGACCATAACAGTCTTCACTTTGTCAAACTTGCTTATGTTAGTAGATTTACCTTTTTAATGATTCTCTATTCATTTCTACTCCTCTTATATTCATTCCATGCCATGTGACATGCCTGCAATGCTGCCGGATAGTATTCAGTTTCATGATCAGCAGCTGTCATAATGTTTTGGCTCATCAGTGTATTAACAGTGTAATGTGTATTATTTCACATTTTGAGCTATACCCTCTCATTTGCACATCATTACTACAATTAAAGTTCAGTTCTTTGCAACAAAAGGTGTGAAATCATCACAGATTTCGTATTTCTTTGTATGGCTCATAATATCACAAATTGTTACTTAATAAAAAATTCATTCACATTATCAATGAGGTATCTGTTGTGTTGTGCACATTGCTTACTCTTCTTTGAGGGTAGATATTTGAATACCACTCCAAGCATCAATTCCCTACTGCCATAATTTTCAGACCATAGTGCTAATTTTTCCATGTATATTCTGGCCTGCGCAGAAACCCTTTTTTCCTTTTCAGCATCAATAAATTTAATGATATTAATAACAGCCAGCAAAACTGCTCATGATGACAGTTTCTGTAATCACTTTTTGTACTTGCACTATGAGGTAACCATGCACACTCCTTTGAACTGGAATGTGGTTGTGCCTAGTCATGTGATCAAGCAAGAATGCACTATGGCCAGGCCTGTCGTTTGCTCTCTCAAATAGCAGTGCTCTTGTTTTCAAACTCTTTTGTGCCCAAACTTGCAAACCCCTTGGCAGTAAACATACTTCTCCAACCTTTATGTCTAGAAAAATTTGAAATACACCCATATGCAAATTTTATCTAAAATCTTCCTACCTCAGATTTCCAATGTGTTTCTTACTTTCTGGAATTTGGACAGCCATTTGGTGCTGAACTATTTTGATGCATCCTTGCCATACTTTTCAGTGAAGACACTCTTGGTGTAACTTGCATGTTTAATGTGCTCAGTTAAAATAAATTCCCTCTGCTGTAATGTGTAACATATTTCGTCAAAAATTAAATGAGACCATATCTTCAGAAGAAAGAAACATTCTTCCATAAGGTAATACGTTCTTCAACACCTTGTAATGTGACCTCACATAATATAGCTTGTGTAAAGCAATTGATATTTCTTGCTACTAATCATAATGAAACTAAAGAACTAAAACAGTGCATAAATGTACCTGAAAGATCATCTTTTCATATTAACTCCATCCATATTTAGTTACTTTACGCCTGCAAACCACTCTGAAGTTTTCTGCCTCCTCTCACAACTAATTTATCAATGCCTCTTGAATTGTGTCTTCATCTGCATAAGTCTTACAAAAAAAGGGAATTCTCAATTTAGAAAAAGGTGGGTTACTTGGCATGAAATCCGGACTGCACAATAAATGTGCCAAAACATCCTATCAGGTCTGAGTGACCTGTCATTTCTTTTTAACCTTTCCTGATCCACTCCTCTCTCCTCTCCCAGGAAGAACTATTAGTTCCAAAAGGTAGGATAGGCTGTGTACTTCTCTGCATGTCTATAGGCAATACTGACGTTTCTTCTGATAGTAAGTACTGATGTTCAAAATTTTCTTTTTAGGTTGTTCTTGTCCTTTCAAGCATTGATTGTAAAACACAGAGAAATAATTAGTTTGAATATTTGCAATCAACTATTTTTGAAATATAAACACGTGAAGGTTATTCCTAAACAATTACTTTACTTCCAGTTATTCACTGTATAATTTAGTCATCATCTGTGCAACAGTCTGCGACATTCGCCTGCTTCACTTCTTCATTGATAGTTCTTGGTGTCAACGTACTAAGTTGTGATACTGGCTGAAAAATGGGGTGTGGAAGTTCAATATTGACTACTGTAAATGATGTAGCCAACAGGTGCACAGTTGCGTTTCACAGTTCTTTACTTTCACTGTTCACAACACCCCAATGTACACAGTTAATATGGACAGTGCACTATTGTTTAACTTTTGATAAGCCTCATTAATAGTTTTCAAGCAAACATCAACATACCGCTACAATAGATTACTGTTGAATATCTACACTCCTGGAAATTGAAATAAGAACACCGTGAATTCATTGTCCCAGGAAGGGGAAACTTTATTGACACATTCCTGGGGTCAGATACATCACATGATCACACTGACAGAACCACAGGCACATAGACACAGGCAACAGAGCATGCACAATGTCGGCACTAGTACAGTGTATATCCACCTTTCGCAGCAATGCAGGCTGCTATTCTCCCATGGAGACGATCGTAGAGATGCTGGATGTAGTCCTGTGGAATGGCTTGCCATGCCATTTCCACCTGGCGCTTCAGTTGGGACAGCGTTCATGCTGGACGTGCAGACCGCGTGAGACGACGCTTCATCCAGTCCCAAACATGCTCAGTGGGGGACAGATCCGGAGATCTTGCTGGCCAGGGTAGTTGACTTACACCTTCTAGAGCACGTTGGGTGGCACGGGATACATGCGGACGTGCATTGTCCTGTTGGAACAGCAAGTTCCCTTGCCGGTCTAGGAATGGTAGAACGATGGGTTCGATGACGGTTTGGATGTACCGTGCACTATTCAGTGTCCCCTCGACGATCACCAGTGGTGTACGGCCAGTGTAGGAGATCGCTCCCCACACCATGATGCCGGGTGTTGGCCCTGTGTGCCTCGGTCGTATGCAGTCCTGATTGTGGCGCTCACCTGCATGGCGCCAAACACGCATACGACCATCATTGGCACCAAGGCAGAAGCGACTCTCATCGCTGACGACGACACGTCTCCATTCGTCCCTCCATTCACGCCTGTCGCTACACCACTGGAGGCGGGCTGCACGATGTTGGGGCGTGAGCGGAAGACGGCCTAACGGTGTGCGGGACCGTAGCCCAGCTTCATGGAGACGGTTGCGAATGGTCCTCGCCGATACCCCAGGAGCAACAGTGTCCCTAATTTGCTGGGAAGTGGCGGTGCGGTCCCCTACGGCACTGCGTAGGATCCTACGGTCTTGGCGTGCATCCGTGCGTCGCTGCGGTCCGGTCCCAGGTCGACGGGCACGTGCACTGGCGACAACATCGATGTACTGTGGAGACCTCACGCCCCACGTGTTGAGCAATTCGGCGGTACGTCCACCCGGCCTCCCGCATGCCTACTATACGCCCTCGCTCAAAGTCCGTCAACTGCACATACGGTTCACGTCCACGCTGTCGCGGCATGCTACCAGTGTTAAAGACTGCGATGGAGCTCCGTATGCCACGGCAAACTGGCTGACACTGACGGCGGCGGTGCACAAATGCTGCGCAGCTAGCGCCATTCGACGGCCAACACCGCGGTTCCTGGTGTGTCCGCTGTGCCGTGCGTGTGATCATTGCTTGTACAGCCCTCTCGCAGTGTCCGGAGCAAGTATGGTGGGTCTGACACACCGGTGTCAATGTGTTCTTTTTTCCATTTCCAGGAGTGTATGTGCAGTAAAAAGCTAACCACACAGTTCACAAGTCTTGCAGAATATTACAGTATGTATTGAACAGACACTGTCATTGTTTTTACACACAGCCTCTTACACTTATTTCACAGTTAAGTTGATGCATTGTTTTTGTTCTAACCAACACAGGTTTCTCGTCTGAAACTCGACTGGGGACGACTGTCTCGGTACCAAAAATTGGGCCCTTATATGTCCTCACAATAATAGGCACTGAAACTATACATTGTTTGATGTTTAATTTACAGAAATTACGATTAAAACCTAACTCATTCAATTAACTGAATACATTGAAAAACTCCGTCTTTTGAACAGTTCCTTCTACTACAAGAGTTAGCCTGAATTATTTGTTTAAATGATGAAATTAACAGATATAGTTATGCAAACAATACTTTTGACAAAACTGGCTATTACTTTGGAATTAATTAAGAGCTGGCTCTGCTAACATGTTTTCTCATAGAGCCAAATAAATACTTGAAAGAATGCCAGTGTTTTACCTTGCAAATGCTTATAATTAGTACAGAATTTATATTTGTTATAAGTCAACAATAGAAATTAAGTTATGAAACAATTACTGATTTCACCCTATAAGGAAAGATATTAACTAGGAATAGTCAAAATAAATTAGATAATCAATTAAATAGCGAAAACTAAGCACAAAACTAGATCTGGTGTTATACTCTTTAAAACTGAGGGCCAACCTTTCTCTTTTATGAAAATCCAGATTATACTTATGTATGTTAATGGTAATTAGTTAAAAGTGAAAAAACTAATTTAAGGAGGCAGATGTCAGAACAAGAGGGGAAGTAAAAGTGTAAAACTATGCCAGCTTGCTTCATCACAAGTTGCACAGCGATACGAAAGATATGAACAAATCTTATTTGTGTTACAGCTAAGGAATGCACAACGGGAACTTGATCACCTCAGAACAGCAAATGGCTCCCTTGGTGAGAGACTGGAAGCACTCGCATCCACAGCAGCAGCGTCCTCAAATAACAGCTCTGGAGTTGCCGGCCATCGCTCCTTACTTGCCGAAATGGAGTGTGAAAATGAAGCAAATGGAGAAGCATCACCACTCCTTGGAACACTTACACCAGATGCGGTAGGTACATTTCAATACAGAGTATTTATTGATGTAGTTCAGTGGTGATTTCAATTATCTGTATATACATCGTCACAGAATATCACTTAGGTACAATGTATTCATATTACAAATATCTGACACAAGGGAGAAGATTTTCTTGGAGTTAAAATACCCTTTTTCTGAGATACAGAAGGCACAGATCGCATGTAAATTTTGAATTTCTGTTTTGTGCTCGAAGCTCTTTCCTTGTCTATGTTTGCTTTCTAATATGTTATTGGGAAATATGGTTCTGCCTTGAGCAAACATAATTCCTTCTTGTACTACCCATACATGCTTTGGAGAATTTTCTCCATATTCAGTGGGTTTCATTTAGCATCTGTTGAACACCATACAAAGAATTTATACATTGCAATATTTAGCAGTTTCTGAGATTATAGTATTTACATTACTATAACCATTGACAGAAATATTAACATGAAGAATAAATGCATACTTTATTATTACATATTGGTGTTCGTAAGACTACTTGGTATTTGAAGCACTGCTATAATTATTGCTTACAGTATTTAATCTCTAATTAATTAGCATTTATCAACATTTTAACATCATTTCTTCATTGTTTTATGCATAATATGATATTATCGATTTTTCAGTTTTATTTTTCCCCCTTTTTATATTGCACTATCTGTCGTTTTGTAAACAAAGATTCACTCTTTTACTCTTGAACTAGTGTTTTTTAGGTTAGGGTACCATTTTTTTAAAAAAATGTGTTGTGATGTATGCTGATTGTAATTAGGTTTTGTGAAATAATAGTCTGCTCTCCCACTCCAATCAACATTTTATGAAGCCTAATCATAATCAGTATACATTTCAACACATTTTTTTGAAAAATACTATTTGAACCTAAAAACTTCTAGTCAAAAAGAAATAGTGTCAATAGTGCAACAGTAAAAGGGGAAAAAACAAATCTGAAAAATGGATAATATCATACTAGGACTAAAACATTTTTGCAAAATTACATTAAAAATGATAAACACTTGCTAACTGCAGATGACATATTGCAAATCAGTAATTACAGCTGTGCCGCAAATACCAAACAAACTTGTGATACAATAATAAGGTATACATTCATTCTTCATGTTAATATTTCTGTCAGTACTTCACAGTAATGTAAATACTATACTCTCAAAAACTGCTAAATCACAATGCATAAATTCTTTGTATATTGTTCAACAGATAGCAAATAAAATTTACTGAAGATGGAGTAGAACAAGAAAAAAATGTTTTCTCAAGGCAGAACCACAGCTCCTTATGACATATTTGAACTTCTGGTAATCAAAATCAGTACACAAACTCTTAACGTGCACTGCACAAAATTTTGTGCTATCAGGAAAGTATGTTTATTCAGAAGCTATGTTACAATTTAAGTTTTGTTCATCTGTAGAAGGCCATTAAGAAATTATGTTAAGTTTTAATGAGTCATCAGAATAAAGTACACAAAATTACAAGAAGATGAATGTAGATTGAGGGTATGGGGAGGCAAAAGCAATAAAAATGATCAAAACATAAGCAGTATAGTTGATACAGTTCAGGGAACTTAACAGCATTGTGAAAAATTATAAGCAAATAGTAAGTAAAACAAGTGTATTCAAACTCTTGCCTAATGTGAGTGTGCTGGTCAGTGTACATTGTTGTATGATATATTAGCAACAATAGCAGGGCTCTTAATGGTATGTATTTTATGTTTCAGGTGAAAATTAAAGAAGAAGCTTTCTCAGTTTATTTGCAACTGAGGAGACTATGTGCAGAATGGGACAGGAAAAGAAATGACTCGATAACTTCAGATCCTGAATCATTGCCCATGGATAGTATACCAGTTGACATCTTAAAGGTGAGAACAATTTTACATATAGCACAGGTCTATTTGTAATTCTGTTTTCTGCCCTAAACACTCTTTTTTTCCATAAAGTGAGACTTAGCCAATGTAATGAAACATACAACTACACAGCAGACAGGATACTACTTGTGTTTATGACAAAATGCCAAGTATCACACAGGCATATACAAAATTAATAACAATGGCTAGGCTTTTGAAGTGTCGTTCCAGTGTGTGTCATAAGCTTAAGTTTGTAAACCTAGTTTTTATGACCCTGTTTAACGCATGAAACATTTAAGACAATCTAGTTGTGTTCTGCCCTCTGTATCATTACATACATTCCAAACAGGACTTTTCACTGTCATATCAAAAGGAGAATTCTCTTAAGAAAGCTATAAAGTTAAGATACAGGTCTGTTGGACAATATAAGCCTTCAGGACAAATGCCAATAATATCAATAGTCACAAATAAAAGTACATACACAATCCAGGTTTTCTAAACTAATAGTTTCTTTCTCAGAGAGGAGAGAAGGATAGCATTAGGAAGGTTTAAAAGGAAGGGCTCGTCACTCGTACCTCAAGGTGAGAGGAATCAAACTTTTGCTTCCCTTGTTCTAATTACAGGGCAGGTCCCTGCCATCCTGCCCTTCCTTCCCCAGTGTATTCCTATCAAGTGAGGTGGTGCAGTGATTAGCGCAGTGGATGTGCGTTCAGAAGGATAGTGGTTCAAATCAGAGTCTGGCCATCCAAATTTGTTTCCCATGATTTTCCTAAATAATTCTAGGCAAATGCCAGGATGGTTCCTTTGAAAGGGAATGGCTGATTTCCTTTTCCATTCTTGAAACATTCTGAGCTTATGTCTATATCTACTGGCCTCAGTGTCAACAAGACATTAAACCCTAATCTTCCTTCCTTCCTCAGTCTATCCCTCTCTCTTCCCCAAGGAAGGAACTATTCCGCGAAAGGCAAAGGTCCCGAGTTCGAGTCTCGGTCGGGCACACAGTTTTAATCTGCCAGGAAGTTTCGAAGGAACTATTGTTCAGAAAGCT
Organism: Schistocerca nitens; assembly: GCF_023898315.1. NCBI lineage: Eukaryota > Metazoa > Arthropoda > Insecta > Orthoptera > Acrididae > Schistocerca > Schistocerca nitens. The sequence goes on from NC_064622.1 coordinate 349,518,296, forward strand.
AGGATTGTGAATACTCATTTATATGTATATGTCAGTAGTACTGACATTCCTCCTGGACTTAATCACTCTCCAGCAATTCTGTCTCAAGATTTTCACTATCATTGCAAGACGAATTATATGTAAACTCACTAAGCAAATGCATGCTTTTGTTCTCCTTATCTTTATTGTTTAATGATGCATAGGAACTGATGGCATCTCACCTTTAAACAAATATAAATTATATGTTTTGTAAGTAGTGTCACACAAGTGTGCTAAATATAATGAGAAAATGAGGTGTTACAACAGTTTGACAGTTTCAAAGGTACCCAGCTCTTGAAAGGGTAATCTTTGCCATGATAATGTTGGAAAATGTGGTGTCACAAGGATGGATGGAGCATATCTTGCAGTTTGGGAATTTAGAAGAATAAGAGTGAACCCGTGATGAAAGTGCATTGGAAGTGCGAGAAACGGCATGCCACTTTGGCAACAAAAAGCTGTTCAGGCTGAATATTAGAAGAGATACATCTCATTTCCAAATTTTACTTCTGATCGAAATCTTGGTGCAAAAGCTGCTTGATGAAATTTGAGAAGCATGTATAATAGAGCTCTTTTGTATGAGGAAAACACCTTTTACATTGTGGTAAACATACAATAAATTATGTTGTAGCCTTAACAGCATAAGACAGCTGCCCCACCCCTCCCTGTAACATCTGACAAATACTTAGGCTCTTATTACAATGCACTCAGCAGATGAAACTCAGCATAAGCTCTACGACTGCTCTCAATATATTGTTTCACTCCACAAGTGTGCAGAGCACATATGTACTTCAAACTTAACAACAGTTGCTAAGATGTTAAACAATGGTCACCTGTTCATAGCTATTGATTTTTCTTGATTGTTTACTCACTTGGTTGACTTAGCAAAACCTTCACATTTGTCTTCTGATTAATTAACAGAAACACAATGGAACACAATGTTCCCACTGTTAATATTTAGTTATCCAGCTAAAGGAAAACTACTGTATGAAAAGAATATTATTAGGTGCAGTCCCTCTCCCATGAACCATGGACCTTGCCATTGGTGGGGAGGCTCATGTGCCTCAGTGATACAGATAGCCATACCAGAGGTGCAACCACAACAGACGCGTATTTGTTGAGAGGTGAGACAGACGTGTGGTTTCTAAAGAGGGGCAGCAGCCTTTTTAGTAGATGCAGGGGCCACAGTCCACATGATTGACTGATCTGGCCTTGTAACATCAGCCAAAATGTCCTTGTTGAGCTGGTGCTGTGAATGGTTGAAAGCAAGGGGAAACTACAGCCATAATTTTTCCCAAGCACATGCAGCTTTACTATATGGTTAAATTAGGGTGACATCCTCATGTGTAAAATATTCCAGAGGTAAAATAGTCCCCCATTTGGATCTCCGGGTGGTGACTACCCAGAAGGGCACTGTTATCAGGAGAAACAAAACTGGCATACTACGGATCGTGGCGTAGATTGTCAGATCCCTTAATTGGGCAGGTAGGTTAGAAAATTTAAAAAGGGAAATGGATAGGTGAAAGTTAGATATAGTGGAAATTAATGAAGTCCAGTGGCAGGAGGAATAGGACTTCTAGTCTGGTGAATATAGCATTATAAATACAGAATCAAAGAGGGTAATGCAGGAGTAGATTTAATAATGAATAAAAAAATATAGGAACGCGAATAAGCAACTACAAACAGCATAGTGAATGCATTAATGTAGCCCACATCTGCCAGAGTAGTACATGTTTATATGTCAACTAACTCTGCAGATAAGGAGGAGATTGAGGAAATTTATGATGAGATAAAAGAACTTATTCAGATAGTTAAGGGAGATGAAAATTTAATAGTCACAGGGGACTGGAATTCGATAGTAGGAAAAGGAAGAGAAGAAAAAGTAGTAGGTGAGTATAGACTGGAGGAAAGGAATGAAAGAGGAAGCCAACTGGTAGAATTTTGCACAGAGCATAATTTAATCACAGCTAACACATGGTTTAAGACTCATGAAAGAAGACTGTATACATGGAAGGCACCTGGAGACACTGCAAGGTTTTAGATTGATTATGTAGTGGTAAGATAGATTTTACAGAACCAAGTTTTAAATTGTAAGACAATTTCAGGGGACAGATATGGACTCTGACCACAATTTACTGGTCATGACCTGCAGATTAAAATGAAAGAAACTGCAAAAAGGCAGGATTTTATGGAGATATGAGCTGGATAAACTGAAAGAACCAGAGGTCATAGAGAGTTTCAGAGGGAACATTAGGGAATGATTGACAAGAACAGGGGAAAGGAATATGGTACAAAAGAATGGGTAGCTTTCAGAGATGAAATAGTGAAGGCAGCAGAGGATAAGTAGGTGAAAAGACAGGGGCTAGTAGAAATCCTTGGGTAATGCAAAAATATTGAATTTAATCAATGAAAGGAGAAAATATAAAAATTCAATAAATGGAGTAGACAAAACAGAATACATAGGTCTAAAAAATGAGATTGACAGAACGTGCAAAATGGCTAAGCAAGAATTGCTAGAGGACAAATGTAAGCATTAGAAGCATATATCACTAAGGGTCAGATAGATGCTCCCTACAGGAAAATTAAAGAGAGATTTGGAGAAAAGAGAACCACCAGTATGAGTATAAAGAGCTCAGATGGAAAACCACTCCGAAGCAAAGAAGGGAAAGCTGAAAGGTGGAAAGAGTATATAGAGGGTCTATAGAAGGGAGATGTGCTGGAGGGTAGTTTTAAGGAAATGGAAGAGGACATTTAGAGAAAAATGGAAAACCTGGTAGAAGCTGACCTCGGGGTGGATCAATTCGGATTCTGGAGAAATGTAGCAACATGTGAGGCAATACTGATGCTACACCTTCTCATAGAAGATAGGTTAAGGAAAGGCAAACCTACATTTATAGAATTTTAGACTTAGAGAAAGCTTTTGACAATGTTGACTAGAATGCTATCTTTCAAATTCTAAATGTGGCAGGGGTAAAATATTTACAATTTGTACAGAAACCAGATGGCAGTTATAAGAGTTGAGGGACATGAAAGGGAAGCAGTGGTTGGTAAGGGAGTGAGACAGGGTGGTAGCCTGTCTCTGATGTTATTCAATCTGTATACTGAGCAAGCAGTACAGGAAAGAAAAGAAAAATTTGGAGTAGGAATTAAAGTCCAGGGATAAGAAATAAAAACCTTGAGGTTTGCTAATGACATCATAATTCTGTCACAGACAGAAAAGGACTTCAAAGAGCAGTTGAACGGAATGGACAGTGCCTTGAAAACAGGATATAAGACTGAAAACAATGAAATGGAAGCTTCAGAAGAAGAGCAAAGGGGTGCAGTGCATTTCCTGAAAATGTAGTGCATGGAATGACAATTCATTGAAGAATTTCATAAATGTATGGAAATCATTTCACTTCTGTTGCAAGGGTCAAGGCATGGCACAAATGAATCTGTGAAGGATGGATGTCGTTGGCTGATGTTGCACAGTCTGGAATGCCACAATGCAATACTAATGCCATTGTCCAGAATCTGGAGGCTGTCATTATTCAAGACCAGTGAGTTGTAGCCCTGCCACAGAGTGAAGATTGAGCATCAGAAATTTTCACGCCATCATTAATGACAGATTGAAATTTCAAAAGTTTGCACTCAATGGCTGCCCTTGAGTCTTCAACCAGCACAGTAAGCATATTGAATGAAACTCTCTCTTCAACATATGCAGCAGTATGCCAAGGAAGGGAATGAGTTCCTGTCATGAGGGATACGTGGAGACAAGACATGGTTTTATCATTTTGAACTCGAATCCAAATGATCAAGTCTCCAGTGGAAGATGTAGGATCCCCACCACACAAAATGTGATACACTCCCAGCTCTTCTTTTGAAGCCTTCATTTCACTGTTTCTAGCATGACTGAGTGCAGTGGACAGTAAACACTTGTGCATAGTTGCTCAGTCATCTTGTGGCTGAGCACCCATGTCCCACAAGAGAAATGTTTACAATCTCTGCACTCTTACAGGAACCATACCGTTCTTTGCAGACAATATCATTAAAATCCTTTTAGTGGTTTTCATTTTATGGCCTCTGGTTCTTATCTTTTTGAATGTACCTCATACAAATGGTTCACATCCAAGCTTCAGAATAAGTAGATACATAAACCAATACAAGAAGAATGTACACTTAGGAACAATACATTTATTTTTACTACTATATTGGTGAAAAATGTAAAATCCAATCCATTCTGGAAATGTGGAACAGTTCTCTGAACAGTATTTGAAAAGCTTCTTACAGTATTTTATTCATATGCTACCATAAAGACTTTATATGCACATATTAACTTTCCACCATTGTCCTTTACTATACTAACCCAGTAATCATACTGATTATACTTCATTTCCAAGCATACATTCACAATTTCCCTGTTAAATACTTCCATTAATTGTTCTAGTTTGAATGTGAAAGTAGAAAATAAAGAGAAAAATGAAGGTACTTGACATATCTTCCATTAACTTTTTATTCCTCCTTCATTTTCCCAATTTAAAAATTTCAAAACTTCCTCTAGGTCTGCTGAGAATCAGTTAGCTGGTATAGAATCATCATGCCTGACTCCTCTTTAAATTTTGAATTTCCTGCTATCTGGATGAAGCCTAATGGACACTTTAGCATTAATGAGTTAAAGGTCATCCTAAAAGTAAAGAATATTTGTTTTGTCCAGATATTTTTATTCAAGATAATGAAAGAAAATATATTTTGATATCTTAGCTATTTTTCTACATAGATGCATCCAAAATTTAAACATTTGCCATGGTGTTTCACAAACTATCCAATACTTTCTGCATACTCAATTACCACGAAGTTTTTGAACTGATCACTAATGTCCTCTTCAGTTCATTGTCATATCTGTAGCACTTTCCATCCAAAAAATATTTCATTTTAGGGAAAAGATGCTTATCACAGGGGACCAGATTGGGGATATAAGAAAGGTGTTGAAAATTTTCTTATTTAAACTGCCAAAGCAAATCCTTCACCAATGCAGCAGAATACAGGCAAATGTTATTATCAAGAAGTACAATACCTCTGGACAACAATCCATGCAGTTTGTTTTGAATGTAGCAGCATTTTTGGTCTCTGCTCTGGGCAAAAGTCAGTCAGTAGGACACCCATTTGATACTATTTGGCTTTTCTTGGTATTTGGATTCATGAGTTATGCCATCACCTTCATACCAAGTCAGAAAAGTTGACGCAGCTCATATTTGTTGTTTTTTGTGTTCATCTGTCAGAAATTGAGAAACCTACCTTGCATACACATCTCTATAGCGCAAATCACCATTAACAACTTGATAAACAATTGATCATGAAATTTCATGAAAGCACAAGTCTTGTCCTTGTCAGGCACAGCTGGAAGTCAGCCTATCACTCAACAACATGAATATTCATTCACCTGCTGTTAAATGTGATGCACCATTTTAGAACTGAAGCTTCACTTATCATATTTCCATTAAATTCAATTATTGGTCTGTAAATTTTGATAGGGTGGACTTTTTCATTCAGAAACCATATTGGAATATCATTAATTTTGTCACATATTTCAAAATCAAACAAGTAAACAGTCAATGACCATTCCTGCTTGTTAACATCATATTGGCACTAATGATTAGGAAGGTCTGTGGCTTGGTGGTCAGGATGGAAGTGGAATTGTGTGGCTCATAAGCTCAAAATGGTCTTTATCTTTTGAATGATCCTTGTATACCATCCAGTAAACCAGCCTGAAGCAATATGTTGTGTCCAGGGCTGTTACTACAGTTTTTGCTGAAACTGACTAAAAAGCTTTCTTAGATTTTTTTTAGATCATACACTGAGGGGAAATGCATGCTCATTATGTTGTTCTGTAATTTCTTCATAATTTGAATATGATCCACTGGGCTGTGATTAATTGTAAAGCCAACTTGTTTCTTTGATTGATTGAAAATTGATATTTTTTCTGCTCAGTTGGTAAAGATATTATTGATGTATATCACAGAAAAGAAGGTAGTAAGTCTATAGTTCTTTTTTACTTGTTAGTCTCCTTTCTTGTGAAGCATAACAGTTACAACAACGTTCTCATCTACATCTACATAGCCTGGATAGCTGTCACTAAGAGAACAGCGTGTGATAGGCAAGATTGTATGTTCGTGTCCCAATCCAAAGTTTTAATTTGCCAGAAAATTTCAATTTCATGAGGGGTTTATTTTATTTTATTTCATTTTATTTATTTATTTATTATTTTTTGTGCCTCCTCCAGCTCTAATAATTTCCATTGAAATACCATCATCATTTACAGTTTAGCTTGCAGGCTATCATGCCTGCAGCTTCCAATAAGTAATCTCCAATCTTCAAATTTGCACATGGTTTGCAATTTTTATATTTTATGCATGTATGTAACTTTCAAATAATCCTACTGCTAATACTAAATAACTAATTCAGAAGTTTCATTTTTGTGACACAGTTTTGTTTCCACTACTACTTTTGGTGAACTAAAAATTGTCATATTTCAGCCCGGAATGTTATCTGGTGCGATGTCGGAGCTGATGACATTACTTTGCGAGCCAGGAGGACGACGAGAGTCCAGCTGCAGTAGTGGTACTGGCAGTGTACTGGAGATGGAAGTAGAGCTTCACCGAACCCGTGAATCACTCGAAAAGACAGAGCGCCAGCTGCAAGAGCGTACTGAAGAGCTGCGGAAACGAACCGATGAGGTGCTACAACTCAAGAGTAAAGTATGTATGGCAGTTACACTGGTTAAAAATTAAAGTATGTCTATGTTGTCAAAAATGATTTTCAGTTACTGGTACTAAAATAATTCAGATCATTCTAAGACAATGATAACAAACTTGACATCCAAAATGTTCTATAATGAATCCACTGCACACTAATTAAATATCTTTGTTTTTCAAGACTGTGACTGACTACACCTGATGTGAGCAGAAGTCTGCTAGAGAGAGTGATGGGGGTAAGGAGAAGGCATCCGGTGGGGATGGGTTGGCGTAGCAGCGAGGTAGGGATGAGGGAAGATGCTGTACTGCTTATGGAGCTGTGCAGGGACATGGTGGAGACAGGATGGGCCACTAGGAAGTTGTGCGGGTGGGAGGTAGGGAGGGGGAGCAGAAGTTGGAGGGAGAAGGGAGAGTGGAGGGGAGGGGAGAGGAATAGAGAAGGGGGAAAGACTAGTATGTAGGTGCATTGGTAAGATGGAAGGCGTGTGTAGTTTTCGTGTGGGGGAAGGTTGGTGGAGGACAGGGAGTAAGAAAGGTTGGATGCCACGGTGGTTACTGGAACAAAGAATGTGTTGTAGAGACAATTCCCACCTGTATTATACCTACCAACATTAGCTTTTCTGAGCTGTGTAAGAGGGAACACTCTCTACAACATATACTCATTTCTGTAACCCTCTTGGCCTCAACCTTCGCTAGCCCCTGTCCCATATCCCATACCCTGCTCCCATTCCACACATGACTTCTATCAGACCAATGCATCTACAGTCTTTCCTCCTCTCCTCTCTCCATCCTCCCCCCCCCCCCCCACACACACACACATACACACACAGCCTTCCTAACTCTGCACCTAGAATCCTGTTCCGTCCCCACAATTTCCCCACATGCTTCCATAAGCAGCACAGCTTCTTCCTCCATCCCTATCCTGCTATCCTTCCCATCCAAGCCGCCTCCTCACCCCCACACTCACTCCAACAGGTTGCTGCTCACGTCAGACACAGTTGCAGTCAGGCGCCAGGACCTGGAGACAGTGACTGCATGTGTGTGAGAGAGAGTTTTCCTTGTGTGAATGAATGTGTGTGGTTTCTCTATTTCAAAGGACTTTTTCATTCAAAAGCTCAAATGTTTACCAGTCTTTTTCATTGCCCCTGTCTGCATTCAATGACTTCTCTATGTGATGAGTAGCAATCTATACTTTTCACATTGTTATTTCCCCTCCTCACTTTGTTCCAGTACCTCTTCATTAGCTACCTGCCTACCAATCTAATCTTCAGCATTTCCTGTAGTACTGCATTTCAAAAGCTATTCTCTTCTTGTTTGTAATATTATGTCCCACATTTACTTTCCATACAGGGCTGCACTTCATCTTTTCCTGCTGTGGCCAGTCTGCATTTTATATCTTCTCTGCTGCCATTTTTTATTTTTCTGCACAAACAGGAAAGCTCATTACTACTTTTAGTGTTTCATTTCCTAACTCTGTTCCCTGAGCATTGCCTTATTGAATTCAAGTTCACTCCACTATCCTTGTTTCTCTTGTACTGTTGTTAATTTTTTCAAGACACTAGCAGTTCTATTAAACTTCTATCTCTGACATATCTACAGTAAATTGTAATGTTTGTTTTTATTTCTTCTCTCTGAACCAAAGTTCATTTTACAAATTCATCTTAGTTTTCTGTACAAATGGAACTACCATCTGGCTTCTGTACAAGGTTTGGTCCCTGAGAAACTCACAATTCTAAAGGGTGTACTGTACTCCAGCCAGCATTGTTTGATTTGATTTGATTTATTTCATCTCATAACATACTATATTCAGATCATATGATCTGTTGTACTGGAGACATGTCAGTATATAATTTTAGGGATTTAGTTAACAGAAAAACAACAATAAGTATAATTATCAAAAAATTTTCTAGCAGTACAATACTTTTACATTTTTGTACAAAAAAATTTTTATTTACAGAGATGTTAGTTGCGCTGTTTAAATTATCACCTCATCATTCATAAACTCCTCCACTGAATAACAACATTTTTCCACCAAGAGTTCATGTAATTTTTTCTTTAGATGACCAATTTCCATGCTCAGAATATCACAGCCCTTTAACTTATTGTATATTTTTATGCTAATGTATTGAGGAGTCATAGAATATAGCTTTAATCGGTGTGGAGGGAGCATAAAATTTTGTTTTTGCCTAGTTGTGTAAGTGTGCTTGAAGTGAAATTCTTTGAAAATTTCAGGTTTACTGTACATAAAAATTAGAATTTCAAAAATGTATAGTGACAGGACAGATAAATATATTTAGTTTTTTAAACAATGGGAGACATAAGGTTCTTGGATGTGCAGCACACATCTTCCTAATGATTCTTTTTTGAAGTTTTAATATCTGTACCATATAACTTGAATTACCCCAAAAAATGACAGATTCAGAGTAACTATGGTACACAATTTTTTGGCTGTCCATGTCTATTACACCATGTAATATTTCCATTGCAAAAGAAAGGCTATTTAGTTTGTTAACTAAATATTCTGAGTGTGCCTGCCAGCTTAGGTTTTTGTCCAAGTTTAGTCCTAAGAATTTCACTATGCTTGCTGGTTCTATCTTCTCATTTTTATGTAGGACATAGGTCTCACTTGGTTTAGATCATTTTGTTTTGAACTGGGTGAGTTGTGTTTTTTTAATGTTTAGTTTCGGAACATTTAATTGAAACCAGGCTTCCAGAGAATCCAAAGTATTTACAACACAGTCAGTGATTTCTGCAGAGCTATTTTTTTCAGTCAGCACTGAAGCGTCATCTGCAAATAGGACTGACTTTGCATTGATGATCAATGGTAAAGGGTTGTTAGAAGCTTTCTCTAAATGTACAAAAGCTATAAAACTATATTTGTCTTTCTTCAAACTATCTTCTGAGATAAGTGTTGCCTCATATATTACCACATTTCAACAAAACTGAAACTGATTCTCTTTTAACTCAGCTTCTACCTGTTCAATCTAGCCTTCTGCAACCATTGCTTATGAAACTGATAGTTCAGTAATATATCTTTGTGCTTTGGCATTAATACTATTTCATTCTTTTTGAAGCCTGAGGGTATTTCATTTGTCTCATATATCCTGCAGACCAGGTTGGAACAATTTTGGCATGATTGGTTCTCTCAAGAATCTTAATATAATTGAGGAAAAGTTGCCTACTAAAGGTACTGTGTCAAATTATTATCAGAGTATCATATCTCTTGCTCACCTTTACCCACTTTCTCTTTCCTTCACGTAATACTGTCTTAGGGTTGCTTCCACTTCTATACGCGCTATTGCCTTCTATATGCACTATTGACCATTAAAACTGCCACATCGGGAAGGAAACAAGTACCAAAACACTAATTATTGCAATTATACAGCAATGCAGGAAGAACACATGTTTAAATTTGTAGCTGATTTGGGGTAGACAGTGTGAGAAACTTAGAACACAGAGCTGCCACTGTCTCAGCAATGCACCAAGTTGATCTCAGCTTTCTTGCATACTATTGCTCAACATAGCTTCTATCTTCTCCAAAGATTTTTTCCAATTTTCTTGTACACAACATGCTTCTACAGCCTGGTCATGTTCCACTTTCTACAAGTTTCATTTTTTAGATGTCTTTATTTCCTTTTGCCACTTCACTTGCTGCATTTTTATGTTCTCCCCTTCTTCCATGAACCATGAATCTGCCACATTAGGTTGGCTTGCATGCCCCAACAATATAGATAGCTGTGTTTTAGGTGCAACTGCATCTGAGTGGTATATGTGGCAGCCAGACTAACAATAGTACACAGCCTGTGATTTCACATGGTACAGAGAAATTCTCTTTCACAAAAAATGAAATGTATGTATATCTGAACTAACACTCACTCTCTCTCTCTCTCTCTCTCTCTCTCTCTCTCTCTCTCACACACACACACACACACAGAGATAGAGAGAGAGAGACAATGAGTATGTTTGATGAAAAATGGGGAGTAGTGACTGAATCAGAATGTGCTTCAAAACAGAGTGATCAGTATTTTTTTCTTAATGTAACATCTATTTCATAGACACCAACATTGCTTTTTTGTACAATTTAATATAATACCCAGTGCCATATAACACCATCCAATGTTTATGTGTCCTTGAACAGTTTACTAAAAATACAGATTTATTGACAATTTGACTGAAGCATGTTAATATTTCACATCTGTTAATTTTCATATTTTTCAGCATTATCAAATAAGTTTAGTCTGTGAGTAAACTGAAGTGTGAGCAGGCAAGTCTCCACTCTCTCTACCCAGCCACATCACAAGGAGCAACTACAGGTTGCTTCACTATCTTATACTGGCCCTAAATGTGTTAACAATAAACAGAATAGAGAAATTAGTAACTAGTGTAACTAATGCAAGAAACACATGTTAACAAAATCTATATAAACTACCATACAATGGACTGCTATGCTAGACAGCAAAGTGATTCTTAGTCATCCTGTATGGCAGGCAGGTGAGGTGCTCTTCTGTGAAAGGCCACTTTCTCTCATCACAAGTGTGGCTCGCTCTTCAGTTTACCAACATGCTGTATCTGAAACCTTAATTTTGACACTAGCATAGTGGATGCATTTTCATAAGAAAATGTATTGAGGAAATAAATTAAACTCTGTTGCAGCTTAGTGTCTGTGAAGCAGAACTGCTAGCAGCAAAAGAGGAACGTGATCAGGCCAGACTTGATATGCAAAATACACACCTGGCACGTGATGAAATTATAAATAAGGCATGGCAAGTACGTGATGGTGCAGTTGCACGTAAGAATGCCACTGAGGTGGAACTGGCCCGCACTCGCATCGATGTGATGCAGGTTAACAGTCAACTCTTGGAAGCCATTCAGCAGAAAGTGGAACTCAGCCAACAACTTGAGCAGTGGCAGGTAAGTATTATATATCAACAAAGCAAAACCCTGTGCGCCACACATAATATCTTTCCCTATCAGCTTCCAATTCTCTTTTGGTTCAAAGATGTATTTCTTTATGCTGTGATTTCTTTGCTATTGTAATTAATCTATTCAGCGCCAATATCAAGCTGACTTCTAACTTGTCTGTGTCAAATGGTTCTCTGAGGCCTTGTAAATTTGAGCTAACATGATGATGTAGGTAACGGTGAAGATCACATTACACTGAAACGTTCATGTCAGTGTCACACCACTATTAGTATACAATCCACTATTTTCAACATGAGTGAATTATTACGAGACGAAAGTGAATGAACAATAAATTAGAAATAAAATTTTAATATTCTCCTAGACAGTGCATTTAACATATTCAGGTACTCAATCTCACAGACAATGGAGGTCGAAATGAGAGATTCTATATCAATATTTGGAAAAATTGCAAATTCGAAAATGAATCCTAACTTGGAGATTGTGTGGAACAGTGTACCAGTCACTGCAGAAGGACGATTTATGTGTAGGCATTTGCAGCATCCAGTTTTGTGAGACCGAAAAGGTGAACACTGATCAGATGAAGTGGAAATACAACAGGGAGAACCTATCAACCACGCAACATCGATTGGGACGATATCATGATGTTACTGAGTTCATATGGGGCAGAATAACTGGCCCCCAGGAAATATGTTTGCACCCCATGAAACCCCAGCACATACTATGCGTTTTGGTATAACAGTGACACACGTGAACCAGTGGATAGAGAGCAATATAAAACAATGAGGGGATACTGAACCATCCAATGTCATATCATTTCATAGAAAGTGTTGCTACTACACTGACACCTTGCAGTAGGTGTGGACCTGTAGCGGCTTACAGTTTGACACAGTCTTCTGCAGCTGGCATTAGTGACATGTTCGCTATAGGGTCAGCCCAGACACTATAAACACGTAAGATTGCAGTGGACACACAAATTCCATGCAGACATAATGATTGGCAAGCTGGATTGAGTGCTTATGACCACCTGCTTCTACAAAGGTAAGTCAAATAGGAACAAAAATCTTGTTTAAGAGTGTCTATGTTTGGCAGAACTGGGCTGACACTCCTAGAAAGCTTTGAAGACAGGGGGATGAGAGGGAGGGGGGAGAGCAGAGCTGACCCTTCAACATTCCCTGCATTGCAGAATGAGTAATTACAAAATTTCTTGCTGGTAAATGAGCTCAAGTAAGCAACGGACATTTTTCAGAGACTTCTTACACGGTCTGTGCACTGTCAAGTAGCTGTGTGTTGGCATAAAGAGCTCAAGGAAGGGTGAAAATGAGTAGAAAATCAGGAGCACAATTGCTGCTCTCAGCCCAGCATAACAGACAAAAACATTCCCACAGTCCAAGATGTTCTTGAAGAAGATCGATGGATGAGTGTATCTGAAATTGAGGAATAGGTTGGAATAAGTTGGGGGAGCTATCAAGCAATGATCACAAATGTTCTAAAGTTTGTAATGTTTGCATCAGATGGTCCCCTCACCTTTTGACTGCAGATCAGAAGTTGAGAAGTTTGCAGGTCTATCAGTGGCTCACAGCAAGTTTTGTGAAATAGTATGACGTATTTTTGATTTGAGATCATCACCTGAGGCAAAACATGGTACACCACTAGTAAAGGGGAGTCAGCCCCAATGAAAGCCGAGGCTCAACTGTCAGCTGACAAGGCTGTCTTAACTGTTTCCTTCAACTGGCAAGGTTTTGAGTTTTTGCACCAGTGAGGCACAACAAGTGCTTCTTATTACTGTGAGCTGTTGAGCCAGACGAGGGCTGCATATTGCCACAAAAGACAAGACCAGCCGATGTGAGAGGCCACACTCTTACAAATTCCAGGCTCTTTACTGCAACTCTGAAGGTCTCAAAACTTGAAGAAATGTAGTGCTTCATCATCCTCCCTAATGCCTGGACCTATCACCCTGTGATTTTCATATGATTGGGCTGCTTAAAGAAGTACTAGGAGGACAATGATTTGAAGGTGGTGAAGGTGTTGGGGGATTTGTGTGAAATTGGCTCCTGATGCAACCAGATTCAGTCTACAAGGGTGGGATTTAAAAATAAAAAATAAAAAAAAAAATAAAAATAAAAACCTTCCTTCTTACTGAGAAAAATATATTTCTAAAGGAGATAACTACAGAAAAATTATTTTTGCCTTTTATTTTTTAATAAATAATTTTGTTTGTTTAAATAAAATCCTATTTATATTCGGTTTATCCGCATACTTTTCCTTCAGTGATGGGGTGCATGGATGTTATATTCTACCATTCTGACAATCTGCAGTGCTGATTAGCATGCCCACACCTTTCTTCAAGAAATATATTTGGCATAGTTCATTGGCATGGTATTCCAATAGTCACTGTCAATGCTTCATGTTCTCTTATACAAGCCATTGAGAAGGGGATGTAACAATATTTTGGAAAGGATAGTTGCTACTCACCTCATAGCAGAGATGCTGAGTCGCAGATAGCCACAACAAAAAGACTGACACAAAATAAAACAAAAAGGCCTTTGTAAAAAACCACACACACACACACACACACACACACACACACACACACACACACACACAATGCTGCATTCTACGTGTGTGTGACAACTAACAAGCTGTCTGTCCACATGAATGGCCACCAAAAAACTATGGCCGAGACACAGCTGGACCACCCTGTTGCTAAGCATGCTGCCCAACATGACATTCTTCATTTCAATGACTGCTTCACAGCATGTGCCATATGGATCCTTCCCATCAACACCAACTTTACTGAACTGCACAGGTGGGAACTCTCCCTGCAATATATCCTATGTTCCTGTAACCCTCCTGACTTTGTTAGTCATTTTACTCACCCATCCAGCCCCTTCCCTGTCCCCATTCCAGCACTACACACCCCTCTATTCCAGCAATGCACCCAGTCTTTTTACTTCTCTCCTTTCCTGTTAACCCTCCTCCCCCCCCCCCTCCACCCCCCACCCTGTCTCTCTCACCTGCCCTCATACCTGCCTTCCGTCTAACCTCCTGACTGCACCTAGCTGCCTTACTCTCTCTACACCTCACCCCTGCAAACCCCCAGCAGCACTTCACCATCTCCCACTGCTACCCTGCTTTCTCTTCTCCTCCCCACCGCAGCCTCATTACCCCCACCCAGTTGCATCTCCCACCACACACTGCTGCTGCTGCTGCTGCTCATAGTCTGGCTTCAGCTGCCAGAGACTGTGGTCATGTATGTGTGAGTTGCATTTGTGTGTGTGTGTGGGGGCGGGGGGGGGGGGGGGGGTCTATTTTTGACAAAGGCCTTGTTGGCTGAAGGCTTATTTTGTGTCAGTCTTTTTGTTGTGGCTGTCTGCGACTCACCACCCGCACAATATGGTGAGTAGCAACTATCCCTTTCATAATACTGTTACATTCCATCCTGGATTTTCCATGTAGAAGGGAATTACACAGAAACATATTCATACCTTCTTTGATTTCATGCCATGATATTCAGGAGCCCAAGAAGATAATAATTCTCAAAGTTGAAGATCATACACATTTCCATTATCCTAAGAATTTCATGTTTTCATTTGTCGTATTAAGTTAATTTCAGTCATATGTATCATCCTTGCTTTTGCAACTTCCTCAAACTATAATGTCTTTCCTGAAGTTTGATTTGTCCCAGCATATAACTAGAGTTAGAGCCAGCACCTGCAAACTAAGCTGGGAGTGGATTTGTGTGGTACTGCCGTTTGGTAGCGCGTTTTATGAGCGATGTAACAATTTAATTGTAAAATGTAAACTTTCACGGCTGGAATTGTCACAGTTTATAAAACATCCCAGGTTATTATGCCATGGTTGAAGAGATTTCACTTTAAAACCCGATTTTGAGGGAGGATCTTAGGTTTGTTGAATGTCCGATTCACACTCTGGGTTGCTACTGTCTACAGCAAAATTCCGTTTCTGTTGGCTCCCATGCAATGGTATGACATCACATGTTATGAATACATGAGTGCAATTGGCTGCTGCCAACTGCGGTTGTCCACTATTATCATCATCCCATGGTGGAAGACTGGTACACATTTATTTCAGCACCAGAATCCAAATTTCATTCAATTTCATGCCCTTGTCCTTCCAATTGAAATTCCTGGGTGTTTCACAATCTCTATGGCCTCTCTCTATAGCCTTTCGTGGTATGCAGCAATTGCCCTTGTGCTCTTCGAGTAATTTTTTGACAGTTCTTTTTGTAGTAGCCACATACACCTCCCCACAACTACATGGAATCCTATAAATTCCAGCTTTTTCCAGCGGTTGGTGAGCATCCTTGGCCAATTTTAGGTGATCTTGTATCTTTCGTGTGGGTGTAAATTATCGTGATCTCCCACTTTTTCAAGATTTTTCCAATGCAGTCACTCTTGTCTTTAATGAATGGCAGGAAAACATTTTATTTCACCAGCACTTTGAGCATCACTATGATTTCTATGTGGTGGTCTTAATACTCTTTCCACATGAGCAAACGAATAATCATTCTTGAGCAAGACATTGTTGATATGTTTTAATTCTGCGTCAAGCAGCTCTGGTTCACACATTGTCCTTGCTCTGTCTGTCAGCATTTTTATTATGCCTCGCTTTTGTTGTGGGTGGTGGTTTGAATCCCAGTGTAAGTAATGGTATGTGTGTGTGGGTTTTTGGTAAACATGTGGCCCAAGCTACCATCTTCTTTCTTGAAAACTAGCACATCAAGAAAATTTAATCTTTCACCTCTTTTACCTGCTTCATCCCCCTTGATAAACTGAGTCTTCAAAATGATCCAGTTCACGTTTTTGTGAAAACAATCCATTTCTTCCCTGTCATGCTGCCACAAAACAAACATATCACCCACATAATGGAACCAAATATTCAGTTTCTTGTTCGTAGTTTCCAATGCCTGCTCCTTGAATTTTTCCATAAAGAAGTTCACTATAACTGGGCTTAAGGAGCCCCTCATAGTGACACCATCCATCTGTTCATAGAACGCTTCATTCCATTTGAAATACATGGTTGTGAGGCAATATTTAAACAGTTTGACCATGGCATAATAGCCCAGAATATTTTATTAATTGTAAAAATTTAAGGTTTGCTGATGACACTGTAATTCTGTCAGAGACAGTAAAGGGCCTGGAAGAGCAATTGAATGGAACGGACAGTGTCTTGAAAGGAGGATATAAGATGAACATCAACAAAAGCAAAACTAGGATAATGGAATGTAGTCAGATCAGGTGATGCTGAGGAAATTAGATTAGGAAATGAGGCACTTAAAGTAGTAGATGAATTTTGCTATTTGGGGAGAAAAATAACTGGTGATGGTTAAAGTAAAGAGGATATAAAATGTAGACTGGCAATGGCAAGGAAAGCGTTTCTGGAGAATAGAAATTTGTTAACATTGAATATAGAATTAAGTGTCAGCAAGCCTTTCCTCAAAGTATTTGTATGGAGTGTAGCCATGTATGGAAGTGAAATATGGACAATAAATAGTTTAGACCAGAAGAGAATAGAAGCTTTTGAAATGTGGTGCTACAGAAGAATGCTGAAGATTAAATGGGTAGATCACGTAACTAATGAGGAGGTACTGAATACAATTTGGGAGAAGAGGAGTTTGTGGCACAACTTGACTAGAAGAAGGGATCAGTTTCTAGGACATGTGCTGAGGCATCAAGGGATCACCAATTTAGTATTGGAGGGCAGCATAGAGGGTAAAAATCATAGTGGAAGACCAAGAGCTGAATACACTAAACAGATTCAGAAGGATGTAGGTCGCAGTAGTTACTTGGAGATTAAGAAGCTTGCGCAGGATAGAGTAGCATGGAGCACTGCATCAAGCCAGTTTCTGGTCTGAAGACTATGACAACAATAACAACAAAAATTTATTTGCAAACTTTTTATAACTATGCATGCACATTGCAGATGAGAAACTGGTGTTACACTGTACTAAGTACTTCTGTGAAAACAGAGCCCAAGAATGCAGCAGTTAAGATGCTGGAACTGCAAGTGATATGGTATTCCAGCTATAAATCTCTTCCCACTGTAGACCTAGCATGATTTGGATTTTTATGGGACATACTGTGGTTGGATTCATATTTTCAGTGACATATATGATGAGTTTGACTTTAATGAGGGACTTATGCCATGAACATTGGACTGTTTTTATATTGTTAATTTTAAATTCAGGTTATCTGATGCAGACAGCTTATAAAAAAAAGTCACCTATTATACAAACATTAATGAGTAATGATGCCCTGAGTTGCTGTGTTTAGGAAGAGGGGGTATCACAACAATATAAAAAAAAATAGAAACAATTCTGGTTTCTTATACTTTTCCATGTGAAAATAATAGATTATTACACTTTCATTAAAGTAATTTTAGGTGCAAGGTTAGCACGAAAAAACTTGTCATTGGCATGATCATCTTTCCACTTACAATAAATACATTGACTGCAAAAAATTTATGGGAACTGGTTACTGTGACTTCTGTAGAAAAAAAATTTAGAAAAAGCAAATAAACTACATTTGGACAACCAATTACTGAAAATTCTAATTCTCATGTTTTTCTGTTTACAGATGGATATGCAAGCATTACTTGATGAACAGATGAAACATAAGTTAACAAACCAAGCTAACACTAGTGATTATGAAAGTAGCAGTTCTAGTAGTGCCAGTTCATCTAGCAAGAAGCGAGCACCCTCTCGTCGTCTCTTTGGTCTGTTCCAGCGATGAGACAGATTAAAGATTATCCTACTGAATATGTCCAATGCAGCAAGCATGAAATTTGAGCACCAACCGTGGTATAATTAACTGTTGTATGTATTTATATAGTTTATTGGCAAGTGAATAAAAATACAGAAATGATCTCAAAAACCACAGCATCAGAAAATAAAACTGTTTCTATTTAACATGGAAAGTCAAAATCTCCCCATTGTACATAAACCAAAATCTTACTTACTTGTTGTTGATTGGATTTAGATTGTATAGATGTCGTTGATAACAAAAAGTTTACCATGTATCAAAAGGTTCCACTTTTATTTTTAAGCTGAAACATTTTACGAACACTACTGTACCATATAAATTATTTTTGTACATGATGTAATAATATGTATTTAATAATGTTATCTGTGTGCAATAGGCAGAATTAGTGTGTATATCAAATTATCTAGCATAGAATTATGCTAGTTTATGTAAATAAATTAATTTTAATTCACTTTTTCTTGAAATTGTTTTAAATCACATTTTAGATTTGAAGGTATGCAATCAAAGAAATGCAGTTTGAATGTGGCTTACAGCCATTAGATTCTAACTAAAATGCATTGAGTACAAAAAATTGTGAAAAATTTAATATAATCTGGATTCTTAAAATCCTAGATTATTAAAGTACCACAAGTGCAATTACTATAACTTTGTTAAGTACGCAAAAATCTTATTAAACTGTTTTATTAAATTTCTCATTTGTACATGTTTATGACTATTACATGAACTGTATGTGCACAATCAGAGCATTTATCCCAAATAATTACCTTAAATATTTAACATGGAAAAGATTTAATACATTTACAAATTAAACTTGGCTAAAGAGTCCCATTTACAACCTGGAAAAATTGATACCTCATTGAATTATGTTGCAAATGAAAAGTACCTACAACTATTAACACTTCTGCTAGTTTTTAACTAATGTCACAATTCTATTGAACAGAGGGGATACAAGCCAGCTGCTAATACTTTGATTTTTATGGATGTAAGAAGCAATAAAATATGACAAAAATTGTCATCTTACTATGACCATAAGATAATAGTTCAACATTTGGGCTTCATTTTGGTTACTTTCATGCCAGATTAAACAACATATTGGTATTAACAAATTATTGATGAGAGGAATGCACATTCTCTGTAATCATCCTTTGGCCTGTCAGAGTTACTGCTGACTCCTGAGGTCAGAAAGTTTCATTCAAAAGCAGACTATAACCTTAAATACTTTTGCTGTCTGCATGACTCACAACCACTGCAGCCCTCAACAAGCTCATCATAAAGTAAAATTTACTATATTCCTATTAGTATTACATGCAAGTTAGCTTTTGCACTAAGTGCAACACTTTCAACAATGCTCTGAAAGACAACTCAGGTTTATGATAGAAGTTGAGCCCAATTGACAGGATACAGAAATTATTACTTAATTAAATTAGTAACTAGTATTTAACCTAAGGAAAGAGCTGCAAATGGTCGCTTGCATTTGAGCAGTATGTTGTACAGTTAAAGTGATAGCATTAGTTAATCAAAAGGAACACAAGACAGTTTAAGTACCCTGAGTCGTATTTTAGGATCCACCAAGATACACCAAGTTTGAAATTACTAGAATTTGACTTGACTTGAATTTCAAATGGTTGGCAGTAGGCAATAACTCATCTGTATCACCACTGCAGTTGAAATTTTTGCACATGAGCTCATTTCCACATGTTAGAATATGCATGTAGCATTCTAACTGCCAAATGACATACTCCAGATATTTATTCTTAATTGTCAACATATTGAAAAAAAATTACATTGATCTTCACAACAATTACACTCACTGGGACAGACAAATCAATTGAGCTTCACAAAGACTGTGCATGTGGTCTCTACCAAATCATCTCAAATACCCTCTGTCATCACATGTATTTATTTATTTATTTGTTTATTTATTTAGCATCTTATGATGTACATTTGTGGAGTAAGTCCGAGTATATATTTACATTGTCAGTTTTCCAATAAAATACATTACTTTTACTGATTCTAACTATAGTTTTGGTAAGATAACTAATAAATTTTAGCCACAACATTTCTGGAAATTAACATCATAGTTACAAAATTTTAGATACTGTAAACTGAACAGATTTTGTGAGGCATACATAATCTATGTACCTAAATTACAGAACATTTTATTGCAAGTATTCTATTCAGTGGGTCCATCTTCCATTACTGAAAAGATTATACAGACTGAAACTTCCTGGCAGATTAAAACGGTGTGCCAGACTGAGACTCGAACTCGGGACCTTTGCCTTTCGTGGGCAAGTGCTCTATCAACTGAGCTACCCAAGCACGACTCACGCCCCGTCCTCACAGCTTTAATTCCGCCAGTACCTCGTCTCCTACCTTCCAAACTTCACAGAAGCTCTGCTGTGAAACTTGCAGAACTAGCACTCCTGGAAGAAAGGATATTGCGGAGACATGGCTTAGCCCAACACACTTTTCTGGGGCACACCCAAAGTTACTTCTACATCTGACGATAACTCTCCATCCAAGATAATATGCTGCATCCTCCCTAGCAAACGTCTTCAATTCAATCACAAATTTCACTTGATACCCCATATGATCATACTTTTTACAATAAGCATATGTTTGGTATTTGGTACTTTTTGGAAATTAAGAAATACAGTATCTGGCTGAGTGCCTTGATCTGAAGCTTTCAGTATGTCATGAGAGAAAAGTGCGAGCTGTGTTTCACATGATTATTGTTTCCAAAATCCAAGCTGGTTGGCCCTGAGGGGTCATTCTGTGCAACATACCTGATTATGTTTGAGTTCAGAATAAGTTGTAAGATTCTACAACAAATTAATGTCAAGGGTATTGGACAGTAGTTTTGTGGATCACTTCTATGACCTTTCTTGTAGGCGGGTGTGACCTGTGCCTTTTTCCAAGAACTGGGAACAGTTTTTTGTTTGAGATATCTATGATATAGTTAGAAGAAGGGATAACTCAGCTGCAAATACAGTATAGAATCTGACAGGGATTCAATCAGGCCCTGGAGCTTTGTTCAACTTTAACAATTTCATTTGTTTCTCAGTGCCACTGAGGCTGATACTTGTTTCATTCCTCTTTTCAGTGGCACAAGGATTGAATTAGGCAAATTTTCCTGGGTTTTCCTTTGTAAAGGAACATTTGAAAATTGAGTTAAGCATTTCAAACTTTTTTTTTTACCCTCAGTTTCGGTTTCTGTCTCATTTGCTAGGGACTGAAGACTAACTTTGGTGCCACTAACAGCCTTTACATATGGCAAGAATTTCTTTAGGTTCTGTGAAAGATAATTTGACAATATTCTGCTATAGTAGTCACTGAAGGCATCACACATTGCTCTCTTGACATCCAAATGCATTCCATTCAGCATGTGTCTATCTATACACCTAAAATTTGTTTTGCACCTATGTTTCAAGTTCCTCATTGAAATATGATACTTTTAATTTTTTATCTGCTTTGCTGAACATATTTAGCTGTACTTTGGTAATCATTGTTGCCATGTTCATGTCATGGTCACAGATACCAGTTTCGTGTGGACATCCTCAGACACGTCAGGTCTGTTTGTTGCCATTAGATCAAATAAGTGTCCATCATGAGTGGGGTTCCTGTCTATCTGTTCTAGTTAGTTTTCAGAGAAGGCATTTAGTAAAGTTTCACAGGATGTTTTATCATGCCCACCACTAACAAGATTTTAATTTTCCCAATTAATTGTTGGATGTTTACAGTCTCCACTGAAGATTGCAGCATGATTGGGGAACTTATGTACACGTGAACCAAGGTTTTCTCTTAAAGTTTTCAGTTACATCAGGAGATGAGTCTGGTGGGTGATAGAAGGCTCCAATTATTATTTTATGCCTAGCCCTGATACTGAGTCTTGCCTGCACAATCTCACATGCAGTTTTAATTTCTATCTAGGTGGATTTGAGTTTCTTGTCTACTGCAACAAATACACCACCTCCATTTCCTACTTGCCTATCCTTTCAATAAACATTTAAATTTTTCCCAAAAATCTCACTGCTATCAATTTCAGGTTTCAACTAGCTTTCTGTACCTAATGTTATATGAACTTAACTGCTTCACTGTACTCCTGTGAGCACCCCACAAACAGTCAGCTACCTACCTTTGGTGTGTAGTGCACACATGAGTCATTTAGGGGAACCCTGCAGCTCTCAACACTATGGCGAAAGTCCAGGAAGTCACAGCCGAACTTGCCACAGAGCCTTCGAAGTCTTTGGTTCAATCTTTCTACTCAACTCAGAACCAATATTATGTAAGGACAACTTTTCAAACATTTTAACATCTCGTCATATAATTTCTACTAATCTTTTTAATATCAACCAAATGAAAAATATTAATTTTAAACTGTCAGACGGACTTAACAACTATACACGGATATCATGCAAATTTAAACTGTTGCAACACTCTCAAATGTCTTTAAAGTAAAATCTTTTAAATTGGGTGTCCTGCAAGGAACTAATTACAAACCTACACAGACAAGAACAGAATGTAATTAACTCCTAACAATAAACTTTTACAGTAATTCTATTCCAAACCAACATTAGCAACTGTATCGTAGAACAATAAACTGCAGTCAGTAGGCCATGATCCTGCAGCTGTTGAATTCTATGCTTGATGATAGGCATTTCACCTCCTTAGATAAGATGTAATATGGTCTTCTCACAAATGTAATTGAAATGTGAGTTTTGAACAAAAACTTGCTGTGTAACCTAGTCTTATATAAAAAATATAGTTGGTGTTGATTTTGGCAGCAGTCAACGTGTGACTTCTCTTCCAAAATCCCTATTGGCTATACACAGCAAGTGCGTAGATGTCAGATGCCCAAGTTTCATGAGAACAAAACCTCTGCTGAGGCAATTTTCTTACTTGGCATGTAGAGCACACTGAATTATAATTGAATATAGAACACAGCAGCTAGAAACTGCAGTCACATGTGTGTGAGTTATGCTTGTGTGAGTGTGTGTGTATATGTTCCAAACTCCTACACACGTTCTTTCTCTGACTAAGGCTTTGTTGGCCAAAAGCTCATTTTCTGACAGTATTTTTTGTTGTGCCTATCTATGACTCAGCATTTCTGCTATATGGTGAGTAGCAACTATCCTTTTCATAATATTGTTACATTGCAGTTTGAATTTTTCATTGTTGAATATAGGAAAATACTCAAGGAAAAATTCAAGGAAGTAATTAGACTTTCTGGGTGACCTATACATCCCTCCTCCTTCCATATTGCGCCCATGTATTGTGGAAGGGCTGGGGGGGGGGGGGGGCGGGGGTTCCCAATAAGGGGACTAGTAGCCAGAAGAAGTAATATGATGTAAAATTCTCTCTCTCTCTCTCTCTCTCTCTCTCTCTCTCTCTCTCTCTCTCTCTCTGTGTGTGTGTGTGTGTGTGTGTGTGTGTGTGTGTGTGTGTGTGTGTGTGTGTGTGTTTACTGATCTGACTTGGCCAGATTCTGCTGTTGTTGATATTGTTGAGGGCAAAAGTGGGAGGTGAAGGTAGTTGCTATCGTCCACAGCCAGCACTGTGGTCGAGCGGTTCTAAGCACTTCCGTCTGTAAGCACGCGGCTGCTACGGTCACAGGTTTGAATCTTGCCCTGGGCATGGATGTGTGTGATGTCCTTAGGTTAGTTAGGTTTAAGTAGTTCTAAGTCTAGGGGACTGATGACCTCAGATGTTAAGTCCCATAGTGCTTAGAGCCATTTTTTATCATCCACAGCAGTTTAATTGGAATATTATTAAACGAGAAACAGGTCAACCAAGAGCAGAGGAAGACAGTATTACCATCAAATTGAATGAAAACTTTACGAACAAAAAGTCAGAAGTTGAAAATATTTTTAATAATCATTTTCTAAATGTTGTGGATATAGTAGGATCCAGGTGTTCATTAGAAGATGCTAGGCTCTTAATGGAAGAGGCCATACCTATGCAATTTGATACAATTGAAATCTCACCCACTTCTCCCTCTGAAATTAGGAAAATAATAAACTTGCTTAAAAGCAAAAACTCACATGGAATTGATGGCATTTCCAGCAAAATACTAAAAGCTTGTTCTCAACAGATAAGTAAGATTCTCAGCCACCTGTGTAATAGCTCTCTGGAACAGGGCATTTTCCCTGATAGACTGAAATATGCTATTGTTATACCTTTGCATAAAAAGGGGGATAAATCTGATGTCAACAATTACCGTCCAATCTCCCTTCTAACAGCTTTATCCAAAATTTTTGAGAAAGTAATGTATTCAAGAGTAGCTTCACATATCTGTAAAAATGAAGTACTAACAAAATGTCAGTTTGGTTTCCAGAAAGGTTTTTCAACAGAAAATGCCATATATGCTTTCACCAGTCAAATTTTGAATGATATGAATAACCGAACACCACCCATTGGGATTTTTTGTGATCTCTCAAAGGCTTTTGATTGTGTAAATCATGAAATTCTGCTAGACAAGCTCAAGTATTGTGGCATGAGTGGGACAGTGCACAAATGGTTTAATTCGTACCTAACTGGAAGAGTGCAGAAAGTTGAAATAAGTAGTTCTCATAACATGCAAAGATCAGCACATTCCTCAAACTGGGGAACTATCAAGAATGGGGTTCCACAAGGATCAGTCTTGGGTCCTTTGTTGTTCTTATTATATATTAATGACTTGCCATTCTATATTCATGAAGAGGCAAAGTTAGTTCTCTTTGCTGATGATACAAGTATAGTAATCACACCTGACAAACAAGAATTAACTGATGAAATTGTCAATACTGTCTTTCAGAAAATTACTAAGTGGTTCCTTGTAAACGGACTCTCACTGAATTTTGATAAGACACAGTACATACAGTTCCGTACAGTGAATGGTATGACACCATTAATAAGTATAGACCTTAATCAGAAGCATATAGCTAAGGTAGAATATTCCAAATTTTTAGGTGTGTCCATTGATGAGAGATTAAATTGGAAGAAACACATTGATGATCTGCTAAAACGTTTGAGTTCAGCTACTTATGCAATAAGGGTCATTGCAAATTTTGGTGATAAACATCTTAGTAAATTAGCTTACTACGCCTATTTTCACTCATTGCCTTCATATGGCATCATATTTTGGGGTAATTCATCACTGAGGAATAAAGTATTTATTGCACAAAAGCGTGTAATCAGAATAATAGCTGGAGTCCACCCAAGATCATCCTGCAGACATTTATTTAAGGATTTAGGGATATTCACAGTAGCTTCTCAGTACATATACTCTCTTATGAAATTTGTTGTTAACAACCAAACCCAATTCAAAAGTAATAGCAGTGTGCATAACTACAATACTAGGAGAAAGGATGATCTTCACTATTCAAGATTAAATCTAACTTTGGCACAGAAAGGGGTGAATTATACTGCCACTAAAGTCTTTGGTCACTTACCAAATAGTATCAAAAGTCTGACAGATAACCAACAAGTATTTAAGAAGAAATTAAAAGAATTTCTGAATGACAACTCCTTCTACTCCATAGAGGAATTTTTAGATATAAATTAAGAAAAAAAATATTTAAAAAAATAAAAATAAAAATAAAAAAATAAAGAAAAACAAAAAAAACACAAAAAATAAAGTTGTTATATTAACTTAAGTATGTTGTTAAATTAACCTAATTATGTCATGTATTGGAAAATTCGACTCGTTCCACATCATTACGAAATATCGTATTCATGATCCCTGGAACTTGTATTAATCTAATCTAATCTAATCTAATCAGCAACAGGAATAGTTGGTTGTCTGTAACACACTTACAGAATGTGAACTTGATGCCACGAGAGCAAGAATATACTTATTATGGAAACATTTTGTGTTATACAATACTTCAGTTAGAACACTAAATATCAGTTAAGCTAATGAGTTTCCCCACATCCAAAAACCTAACTTGTGACAAAATCTAACACCATCTTTTGATAGTCTTCATTAAATTGCAAAATACAGGTAACTGAATCCATCAAAGGCTAAGAGCTGAAACACAATGGGATTAAAAGAAAAATGTTAATTCCCTAGCAAGCACGCATACCAAGTATAAATTGACAAAAATATTTTTAAAATGGTATGGAAAAAGTTTGCTAACATCACAATGACACTACTATTCTGAATACACACAAACATAAATATTGTGACATACCCTGAGGAAGGCAATTACTTGAAATTAACAACTAAATATCTTCCCATGTAGATAAGCTAAGCTAAGCTAAGCCATATTAATGAAAGTCAAATTGAGGACAAAATGTACATAACATATAACTTGATCATCAAGTTTTACAATGAAAATTGCACATAGCAAAACCACTCATGACATTCATGGTTTTGCCAAGCACTGTGAACTCTGAGAAGTAATAAGAGAAACAGGTGTCACTGTCAGTCACATTAAATTGTCTTAAATACACAAGGAAGAGGCCTGGGTGGGCAAAGAGGGAATACTACCAAAATTTTTGGCAATACAGATTTAGCACCCTGGAGTAGTAATTGAAGATCATGTCATGTAAAATGCAGTTATTGGCTTGATTAGCACAATACAAGCCAATTTGTTAACAAAGAGCACCAATTATTCGCTGTGATGCAACAAAGAAGTGTTCACAGTAAGTTGGCTTCTGAAGTGTGGCTCAATTTTTCTTTTATTTTTTTGAAAAATATAGACTGATTTGTCAGAGTATAGTGCTTGCTCAGGCTCAATCAATAGAACCTACAGTCTCACTTCCAAATCCAAAAATGTTCAGTGTCAAGAGAGAGCTTGAGTAAATCATTCTGGAAGAAAACGTTGCATACTGTATTACCTACAAGTTGTCCAACCCCGGCAGCTGAGTAGTCAGCGCGACAGAATGTCAATCGTAAGGGCCCAGGTTCGATTCCCGGCTGGTTCGGAGATTTTCTCCACTCAGGGACTGGGTGTTGTGTTGTCCTAATCATCATCATTTCATCCCCATTGACGCGCAAGTTGCCGAACTGGCATCACATCGAAAGACTTGCACCAAGCGAACGGTCTACCCAACGAGAGGCCCTCATCACACGACATTTACATTTACCTACAAGTTGATGGAGTACAGCTGTGTGTTTTCAAAATGTTAAAGCATTGCCAGCAGATAAAGGCTGGCTGTAGAGAGCCATGCCAGATATCTGTCGGCACCCAGTGTGAGACAGATGGCTGCCCTGTCAGCAGAGCACATTCCATGAACGGGACAGTACAACACTATGCACATGCTGTCAGCATGAACTAACAAACAACTTTCTGTCCTCTCATGAGTATCAGCCAAGCTGAGTGCATTTTCCATTGGTGCAGCTGTACCAGTGAGCTTTTACAATATAAAATTACAAGCACAATTACAAAACCTTCAGTCTCATGCAGTGTATCCATATACAGGGTGAGTCACCTAACATTACCACTGGAAAAACTCCCAAACCACAACAAACACTGAATAAGCAGTTCCAAAGTGAGGAGAGGGGCTGGTGTAATTCGTTAATACAAACCACTGAGAAATGCACGGAAGTATGATTTTCAACACATAGTTACGTTTTTTTAAATGGAACCTTATTATTTTTAGCAAAACTGAAAATAGAAACAAATACTTAATCAATGCCATTTATTACATTGTAAAATGTTAATTACATCTGTAATTTGTAATGTAAAGTTCACACTTGAGCAACTCCTCAGCAGTTAAATCATGTGTATAGTAGAGAACCGAATTAATTAGGGATACAAAAAGAACAGTGATGTAAGGTAGGTACAGAAGAGACATGAACAGCATGTTACATACACATGCTAATATTTTTATTAGTCTTTTTCTCTGAAGAATACTGCACAGCACTTGATTTGTTAGAAGAAGATATACTTTAATGTGAGAATGTAGTTAAACTTACAAATTTATTTTTTGTTTTCAATTACAGAATGTAAAAGAGTGTGTCCTGACATTTCAGGCCAATAAATGTTCAAAGTGTTGCCCATCATTTGCTGCACACATTTGCAATCTACTGCATAATGAATGTCTTACACAATGCAGTACATCTGGTGTAATGTTGCCACAGGTTGCCTCAATACAATGTTTCATATCCTCTGGGGCTGTGAGCACATCACAGTACATGTTCTCTTTAACATACCCCACAGAAAGAAGTCTAAATGTGTAAGGTCAGGAGAACGGGCTCGCCAGTTTGTGTGTCCACCATATCCTATGAAATGCCTGTCGAACATTCTGTCAAGGATCAGCCCAGTTTTCATTGCAGAATGTGTCATGTTGATACCACGTATGTCTAAGCAATTCCAGCAGGACATATTCTAGCAATGTTAGCAGATCATTTTGTACAAACTTCATGTATTTGCAGCTGTTTTGGTGCCTTCAATGAAGTGAGGACCAGTGAGATGGTCACCAATTACTCTGCACCATATATTTACATTCCACAGTCACTGTTGCTCTACCTGTCAAAGCCAGCAAGGATTGTCCACAGACCAGTAATGCATATTTCGTAAATTCACTGCACCATGGTTTGTGAAACCTGCTTCATCGGTAAACAGGCAGAACTGCAATGCATTCTCTGTTAATGCCCATTGACAGAAATTCACTAGATTATTAAAGTCATCTCCGTGTAATTTCTGATGTAGTGACACATGATACGGGTGAAATCTGCGACAATGAAGTATGCGCATTACATTACTTTGACTCATTGCACTCCCTCTAGTGATGTCAAGTGAACTCGTGTGTGGGTTCACGGCAACAGCAGGGCTCACAGCAACTGCACCTGCTTCTCCTGTGATGGGTCTCTTACGGACATGTTTGCGTGTTAAGCCCGGTCCACACGCAACGATCTGTCTGCGCAGACATCGGTGCAGATGTCTGTACATGCAAAAGATCGCTGAAAATGTGGTGTGTTCACACGACACAAACCCCAATCTACTACTCGCCCGCCATCTGTCGGTGTAGAAAAGAAATATCAGTGGCAAGCGACTACGCTCCCCGTAAACGTCAAACACTTAATTCAGTTATTTTCAAATATAGAAATGGAGGAAGTTCTGTTGTGGTCTGTGTTCGCAACTTGTGTTGCAAAAAACATTCAGACCAACCGCAGGAAACAGAGACAGTGGGCAAAATGGAGTAGACAGTGGCTGCTAAAGCGAAAGCAGTTTTCTCAGGTAAATTTACTGAGAGAGTTGCAGGACTAACCTAATGACTGGCGAAATTATTTGCGGATGGATGCCGAAACTTATAATTATCTCTTAAAGCTTGTAACCCTTCATATTATGAGAAAAAATACTTGTATGAGAAGGGCAATTTCTCCTCATGAACGGCTGGCGGTAACGTTGACACTCCAATTTCATCTTCAATTGTACTCCTGCTTGGTCTTGGCGTTTCTTGATCACTAAGAAATCCAAGCAGATCAAAATACCATAACGTTGGCTGGTATACTTGATCTACTCCTACACCAAATCTAGATTTCTGAACTTTGGATAACTCAATTAGAGCATTGTATTCTGCTTCTTTTTGTCTCGGTCACTATATTCTTTACTTTTAATCTTCCACAAACATGGGTGGTTTCTACATATTTCAATGAATTTACTTACAAACTCTCGAGAACACTGACAAGTATCAGCCAATTTAATGCCCTGTGCACACAAACACTAGACTGAGCAAACAGCTGTTTCGCGCCAGATTTGCGGCGATCTCCTGTCCACACGCTCAAACTTGTCTGCGCAGATGTGGTTTGAACCCACAGATTTGAGAGGTTTCGCTCAAACCTCCAACTCCAACTTCCAGGTTTGCACACACCTCAGGTTGGTGCAAATCTTCTGTCCACACGCAACGATCTGTCTGCGCAGATGTGATGTGCGCAGACAGATCGTAACATGTGGACGGGCCTTTATGACCATACCTGCTGCATACAATTGTTTGTATGTTGTTGTTGTGATCTTCAGTCCAGAGACTGGTTTGATGCAGCCCTCCATGCTACTCTATCCTGTGCAAGCTGTTTCATCTCCCAATACCTACTGCAACCTACATCCTTCTGAATCTGTTTAGTGTATTCATCTCTTGGTCTCCCTCTATGATTTTTACCCTCCACACTGCCCTCCAATACTAAATTGGTGATCCCTTGATGCCTCAGAACATGTCCTACCAACCGATCCCTTCTTCTAGTCAAGTTGTGCCACAAACTCTTAAACTCCTCCCCAATTCTATTCAATACCTCCTCATTAGTTATGTGATCTACCCATCTAATCTACAGCATTCTTCCGTAGCACCACATTTTGAAAGCTTCTATTCTCTTCTTGTCTAAACTATTTATCGTCCATGTTTCACTTCCATACATGGCTACACTCCATACAAATACTTTCAGAAACGACTTCCTGACACTTAAATCTATACTTGATGTTAACAAATTTCTCTTCTTCAGAAGCACTTTCCTTGGCATTACCAGTCTACATTTTATATCCTCTCTACTTCAACCATCATCAGTTATTTTGCTCCCCAAATAGCAAAACTCATTTACTACTTTAAGCATCTTATTTCCTAATCTAATTCCCTCAGCATCACCCAATTTAATTCGACTACATTCTATTATCCTCATTCCTCTTTTGTTGATGTTCATCTTATATCCTCCTTTCAAGACAATGTCCATTCC
Source organism: Schistocerca nitens (assembly GCF_023898315.1). Classification (NCBI taxonomy): domain Eukaryota; kingdom Metazoa; phylum Arthropoda; class Insecta; order Orthoptera; family Acrididae; genus Schistocerca; species Schistocerca nitens. The sequence continues at coordinate 349,549,396 of NC_064622.1, forward strand.
TTTCAGCTGCTCTTGCAGGTCCTTTGCTGCCTCTGACAGAATTACAATGCCATCGGCGAACCTCAAAGTTTTTATTTCTTCTCCATGGATTTTAATACCTACTCCGAACTTCTCTTTTGTTTCCTTTATTGCTTGCTCAATATACAGATTGAATAACATCGGGGATAGGCTACAACCCTGTCTCACACCCTTCCCAACCACTGCTTCCCTTTCATACCCCTCGACTCTTATAATTGCCATTTGCTTTCTGTACAAATTGTAAATAGCCTTTTGCTTCCTGTATTTTACCCCTGCCACATTTGGAATTTGAAAGACAGCATTCCAGTCAATATTGTCAAAAGCTTTCTCTAACTCTAAAATTCTAAAAATGTAGGTTTGCCTTTCCTTAACCTATCTTCTATGAGAAGGTGTAGCATCAGTATTGCCTCACATGTTGCTACATTTCTCTGGAATCCAAATTGATCTTCCCTGAGGTCAGCTTCTACCAGGATTCCCATTCTTATATAAAGGATTTATGTTAGTATTTTGCAACAGTAACTTATTAAACTGATAGTTCAGTAATTTTCACATCTGTCAACACCTTCTTTCTTTGGGATTGGAATAATTATATTTGTCTTGAAGTGTGAGGGTATTTCACCTGTCTTGTACAGCTTGATCAGTAGATGGTAGAGATTTGTCAGGGTTGGCTCTCCCAAGGCTATCAGTAGTTCTAATGGAATGTTGTCTACTCCCAGGGCCCTGTTTTGACTTACGTCTTTCAGTGCTCTGTCAAACTCTTCACACAGTATCATATCTCCCATTTTATCTCCATCTACATCCTCTTCCATTTCCATAGTATTGTCCTCAAGAACATCAACCTTGTATAGACCCTCTATGTACTCCTCCCACCTTTCTGCTTTCCCTTCTTTGCTTAGAACTGGGTTTCCATCTGAGCTCTTGATATTCATGCAAGTGGTTCTCCTTTCTCCAAAGGTCACTTTAATTCTTCTGTAGGCAGTATCTATCTTACCCCTAGTGATATACGCCTCTACATCCTTACATTTGTCCTCTAGCCATCCCTGCTTAGCCATTTTGCACTTCCTGCCGATCTCATTTTTGAGACGTTTGTATTCCTTTTTGCCTGCTTCATTTTTGTATTTTGTCCTTTCCTCAATTGAATTCAGTATCTTTTCTGTTACCCAAGGATTTCTATTAGCCCTTGTCTTTTTACCTACTTTATCCTCTGCTATCTTCAGTATTTCATCTCTCAAAGCTACCCATTCTTCTTCTACTGTATTTCTTTCCCCCATTCTTGTCAATCGTTCCCTAATGCTCTCCCTGAAACTCTCTACAACCTCTGGTTCTGTCAGTTTATTCGGGTTCCATCTCCTTAAATTCCCACCTTTCTGCAGTTTCTTCGATTATAATCTACAGTTCATAACCAGTAGATTGTGGTCAGGTTCCACATCTGCCCCTGGGAATGTCTTACAATTTAAAACCTGTTTCCTAAACCTCTGTCTTACCATTATATAATCTTTCTGAAACCTTCCAGTATCTCCAGGCTTCTTCCATGTACACAACCTTCTTTCATGATTCTTGAACCAAGTGATAGCTATGATTAAGTTATGCTCTGTGCATAATTCTATCAGGCGGTTTCCTCTTTCATTTCTTACCCCCATTCCATATTCACCTACTATGTTTCCTTCTCTTCCTGTTGCAGTCACCCATGACTATTAAATTTTCGTCTCCCTTCACTATCTGAATAATTTCTTTTATCTCATCATACATTTCATCAATCTTGTCATCATCTGCAGAGCTAGTTGGCATATAAACTTGTACTACTGTGGTAGGCATGGGCTTCATATCTATCTTAGCCACAATAATGCATTCACTATGCTGTTTGTAGTAGCTTATCCACATTCCTATTTTTTTATTCAGTATTAAACATACTCCTGCATTACCTCTATTTGATTTTGTATTTATAACCCTGTATTCACCTGGCCAGAAGTCTTGTTCCTCCTGCCACCGAACTTCACTAATTCCCACTATATCTAACTTTAACCTATCCATTTCCCTTTTTAAATTTTCTAACCTACCTGCCCGATTAAGGGATATGACATTCCACGCTCCGACCTGTAGAATGCCAGTTTTCTTTCTCCTGATAACAACGTCCTCCTGAGTAGCCCCCGCCCGGAGATCCGAATGGGGGACTATTTTACCTCTGGAATATTTTACCCAAGAGGACGCCATCATCATTTAACCATACAGTAAAGCTGCATGCCCTCGGGAAAAATTATGGCTGTAGTTTCCTCTTGCTTTCAGCCATTTGCAGTACCAGCACTTCAAGGCCGTTTTGGTTAGTGTTACTAGGCCATATCAGTCAATCATCCAGACTGTTGCCCCTGCAACTACTGAAAAGGCTGCTGCTCCTCTTCAGGAACCACATGTTTGTCTGGCTCTCGACAGATACCCCTTCGTTGTGGTTGCACCTACGGTAAGGCTATCTGTATTGCTGAGGCACGTAAGCCTCCCTTCCAACGGCAAGGTCCATGGTTCATGGGGAGGAAATTGTTTGTAGATGTTTTCAAATGTGCAGCGGGTTGGATGATCTCTGTCCAGGTGCCTTTCTGCATACAACTTGTAGACTGCAGCTGCATTTTGTCAACACTCACCATACATCAGTATCATCTCTACCTTTTCAGAGTTAGAATAAACTGTTTCACAGTTCTTACAACATTGTACACACTGTTGTACTTGCGATCTTCTGATGTTCCTACTGTGCGTACTTCTGTTCTTACTTGTGTACAGTACACCATTACAGACATCCGGTAACACAGTGTGCTACAGTTATTCTGAGTACAAGGACTAATTCAGCAAGTGCTACATGCAGACACTGAGACAGCCAAACTTGTAAACATTGTAGTCTTCATGAACATGCCCCTACAGATCTTATCTCTTACAACACGCAACTGAACATCTGAGATTTCAAGCATTAGCTTTACGTTAAAAAGTACTCTGGATGTACGTAACATTTTACAGTGTAATAAACAGCATTGATTAAGTATTTGTTTCTATTTTCAGTTGTGCTAAAAGTAATAACAGGTTTCCATTTAAAAAAACATAAGTATGTGTTGAAAATCATATTTCCGTGCATTCCTCAGTGGTTTATGTTAACCATTTCCACGAACCCCTCTCCTCACTTTTGGTCTTTGGAATTGGTTGGGAGGTGTTTTTAGTGGTAATGTTAGTGACTCACCCTGTATAACAATAAATATCAGCTTCTCGCCATCACACCTTTGGCTATGAAAAAAGCTTTGTTGAACAGAACATTTCAAAATTGCCAGTAATTGAACATGTAATGAGTGCATTACAGATAGAAAAGTAAAGTAAAACATGATTTGTGGAGGGCAATTGCAGAATAGTAATAAGGGGTAAACTAGGTAATTTTTTTTTTAGTATGTCACAGAAGAGAGAAATATTAGGGTACTTTCTAGGAAGGGTTTTCAAAGGTAAGACTACATCTTCAATTTGTGGCACATTCTGGAAGGCAAAAACATTGTGTACTATTTTTGGCTTTTATCTTCAACTTAGACCTAAGTCAGGACTTCATAAGAAACCACTGAGGTCAACACAGGATGGAGCTCAGAGGTCAAAGATTGAAATGTGTGATGAAGTAATTTCTCCTTTGTACATGAACTACTACACCATGTGCTTCATAGCAAATTGGAAACTATGTGGGACTGGCATTCACAGTTTACCCAAAACACAACGATGCAGAACAGCAAGAGCAAGTTATGTGAAATTAACAAAGCAAATGACAATGGAAAATGGTTCAAATACACTGGCTAAATATTAGGGTATATATTAAAAAATGACTTGTCATGCATGAAATATTGAGGGACAATCATCTCTCTAAATACATATTTATTAGCATTAAAAGTGAGGAAAAAAGGTGATTTAAATAATGAACATGGCCATATATGGAGAAAAATATCCCAGGGACAGTGATACCATGCACTGAAAAATGCTGAATGACATTTTTGCAAGGGAATTGCTGGTTTCCATGGAGTGGATACTCTGAGAAGTTCATCAAAGCCTTGTAGGCTCAGTAAGACTAAGTTAGGAAACATGACCACCTTGCAAACCATCCTGTTATATGAGGATTGCCCAGAAAGTAATGCCTCACATTTGTTTTTTCCATCAGCAATCTACATAGCCTATTTTTCCATTCATTCTCCTTCCATTTCTATGGCCTTCCTCCACAAAGCACAAGATTATGTATGCCCAGTGAGTACTAGTCCTTGATCTGGTTAGGGAGCCATTTCTTCACTGCACCAACCACCTCTTCATTGTCCCCAAAATGTCTTCTTTGAATGCTATCCTTTAATGGCCCAAACAAATGGAAATCTGAGGGAGCTAGCTCAAGACTGTAGGGTAGATCAGATAACACTGTCCAACACTGTTACATTATGGGTTCTGGGTTGTGTAATGATGGAACACATCTTGTACACTTTTGAGTATCCAAGGACACACATAATTGCTGATTGACAGCAGCAGTGTCAACCGACAAGCCATAATGCATCAGTTTTTGTGAATGAGAACATCAGCGGGCTGTAACATGTTGGGTGACGAATGTGGATAGTCTTCTCACTTGCCACAAGTCATGAAGCTCTATCGAAACTATTTCTGATGATGTCACCCCCCTGTGTCTACCAACCAATGGTACATACTCCTGTTGACTACAAATGCTCCACAGAATATTTGTGAATATTCCCCACAGTTTCTTTTTCTGCAGTGAGAAATTCAATGACACACTGACTGCGACTCATATCATTTACAGATGCTATTTTGAAACATTGCTGCAGATATGCCTTCTATCAGAGCAAATGGGAATTTTGCACAAGCTTTTAGGAAACTTCAAAAAATGTGTACCTAATGTTTCAAATTTGCAACATTGGTACTGACTGAGGAAAAAAGTAGGGTATTTTTTTGAGTGACAGTGCATTCAAATACCAACATTTTTCTCAGGTTCACACCTCATTTGTTTGCTGAATTGGATTTCTCAAACTAGGACTCTGAAGGTACGGGTAACTGTATCATGAAAGGTAAGTGCAATACTTTGTACGAAAATACAGAAAAAAATAGGTTTCATACAGCACAAGGCTGAAGAGAGAAACGTTGGGCAGAAATGAGAACTGGTTAATTGTAGAAAATGGAAGCCCACCCATAAAAAATAAACTGACGTTAGATTTCATAGCCTGGTGACTACAGTACCATAAGGCTGAATTGCAGTTCCTCACAGCAACAGTAGTGGAAATCCCAATTCCCAAACTATTGTAAAAACCTAATCAAAATCCCTCTTCAGACTTTTTATTTAAACTGAGTAAATGAATAACTGCTAGCAGTAATATGTCACATGTTAAGCAATCGTAACATCAGTGCATACAATGTCTTAAGGCTTCACCATTTTATCATTTGAAACACTCCCAAAATCCACGTGTTTTACTTTAAAAAATACAGCAATCAGCCTCTTTATGTATTTTCATTTATGCCAATACATGTTTTCAGCTTTTGCTTATCTTCAGTTAATACGTTATTAAAACTATCAAATGCTAGTTGGCTGCTGTAACTAAACCACACAAAGTAACAAGTTTGTTTATCTCCTACACTTCATGCATTATATATTTACAATACATTTGTTAGATGCAGTTACTTTCTTTTCTAGTTGTTATTGTTCCTATTTTCTGTATTATAAGCAGGGTACAAATGCTTTTCCTTTGTATGATGCAGAGAAACAGTGCAGTCTTTACCTCATTGCTGACAGCTGTTTTTGTGCATCACACAAAGAAAAAGTGTTTGTGTAAATGTGGAAAATAGGAACACTAAAATCAGAATAGAAAGTAGTGCATCTAACACATAATACATTGTATATTTACAACTCACAAAATAATTGTTACTTTGCATAGGAGAGCAGCAGCATCAAAAGTGCAGTCAGTGTCCTTGATGATGTGCTATCTGATGATTTAAAGATGTATTACTCCAATCGAAGGTATACAAAAGTCTGAAATGTGTACTTATATAAATAAAATTATATAAAAAAGGTAACTAGTTGCTGTATTTCTTAAAGTAATATAATCCACAGCTGTGGAGCTCAGCACCCAGTAAAATGGGTAAATTAATCTCTCCACTTGTTTACAGAACATAAAGTCAGGGATGGTATGAACATGAAAACAGCAAGAAGTAACAAACACCAGTTTACAATATTCTGATTTTAATTCATATGAATGTTTGTTTAGAGGGCAAAGTGTATCAACAGAGTGTGGAAGATGGAAACTTTTATTCTGTTTAGTCTTTTGTGAAGTGCCAGGACTAACACATAGTGGACTGACAGGAACTACTACAGCTTCATTTACATCTACATCTGCATCTGCATGATTATTCTGCAGTTCACAGTCAAGTGCCTAGCAGACAGTTCATCAAATCACCTTCCATCTATTTCCCTATCATTCCATTCTCCAATAGTGTGCGAGAAAATAAAAAACTTAAATCTTTCCATGCGAGCTGTGCTTTCTCTTATTTTATTATGATTTTTGCATCTAGAGAAGAAAATTGGTGATTGAATGAGAAGATACTGCTGCAATGAAAAACATTTTCATTTTAATGACAGCCACTCCAGTTTGCGTATTATATCCATGGCACTCTGTCACATATTTCATGGTAATGCAAAACGAGCTGCCCTTCTTTGAACATTTGCAATATTCTCTGTCGATACTATCTGATGTGGATTCCATACTACACACCAACACTCCAGCAGAGGATGGAGAAGTGTAATGTAGGCAGTCTCCTTAGTAGACCTGTTGCATATTCTAAGTGCTGTGTGAGTCTTTGGTTCACTTTCCTCACAACATTATCTATGTGATCACTCCAATTGATGTTATTCACAATTGTAATCCCTCAGTATTTACTTGAACTCACAGCCTTTAGTTTAGAGTGATTTACCATGTAACAGAAATGTTGATGATTCCACACTTTTCATTCTTTAGAGTCAACTGCACCTTTTTGTACCATACAGATATCTGTTCTAAATAATTTTGCAATCAGTTTTGATCATCTAATGAGTTTACTATATGGTAAGTGTAGCAACATCTGCAGACAACTTAAGAGGGCTGCTCAGATTGTCTCCTAAATTGTTTATGTAGATTAGGAACAGCAGAGGGCCTATTAACACTTTCTTGGGGAATGACAGATATTACTTCCCTTTTACTCGATGACTTTGCATCAATTACTATGAACTTTAGTCCTTCTGACAGGGAATAATGATTCCAGTTGCACTGTTAAGACAATACTCCATAGAAGCACAATTTGATCAGAAGTCGATTGTGAGGAACAGTGTCAAAAGTTTTCTGGGAATCTATAAATATGGAATCAGTTTGACATCCCCTGGCAATAGCACTCATTGCTTTCAGAGAATAAAGAGCTGGTGTTATTTATCAAGAATGATATTTTCTGAATCCATGTTGGCTATTTGCCAATAAATTGTTTTGTTCGAGGCAATTTATAATATCTAAACACAATTTATGTTTCAAAATCCTACCGCAAATCGATGTTAGTGATATGGGTCTGTAATTCAGTGGTGTAGAGGGTGTCTTTGATTAGTAATCAACACGTCCTCAGTCCTGGTTTCAAACTCCATCCCCACTTAAATTTTTAACAATAATCAGTATTGGTGGCTGAATACATCCGGCGTTAAGAAGTCACCCTCATTTTGTCAATGGCCTTGTCTAAGAGGGTGGAGAAGCAGAGGTTCAGTGTCCTTTCTTGCCCATGTGGTAGGAAACTGCTGCTAAAGGCAGAAGAATCAGCAATTATCAATGGCATGAAGATGCAGAAGGCAATGAAATCCACTGCATTCAAGCCACATATTGTGTATCCACAAGACATGTGGCCTGTAATTGATAAAGTGTCACAATGATCTCTCCATTGGCAAAAGATTCCAGAACAGTTCCCCACTCAGACCTCTGAGAAGGGACTGCCAAGGGGGAGGTGACCTTAAGAAAAAGATTGAATACGCAACAAAAGGATAATGTTCTATGAGTTGGACTGTGGAATGTCTGAAGCTTGAACATGGTAGAGAAGCTAGAAAATCTGAAAAGGGAAAATCAAAGGCTCAATCTTCATATAGTGAGGGTCAGTGAAATGAAATGGAAAGAAGACAAGGATTTCTGTTCATGTGAGTATAAGGTAATAGTAAAAGGAGTAGGATTCATTAAGAATAGGGAGGTAGGTGCAGAGAGTGTTACTGTGAACAGTTCATGGATTGGTTTATTCTCATCAGAATCATCAGCAAATCAACACCAACAACAGTTCAGGCATACATACTGATGTCACTCACAAGCTAAAGAGATAGAGAAAAATATGTGAGGATATTGAATGAGTAATGCAGTATGGAAAGGGAGATGAAAATCTGATAGCCATGGGGGACAGGAATATGGCTATAGGGACTAGAAGGAAGGGTTATGGGAGAATATGGGCTTGGTGCTAGGAATGAAAGAGGAGAACAATTAATTGAGATCTGCAATAAATTTCAGCTAGTAATAGTGAATACTCTGTTCAAGAATCACAGGAAGAGAAGGTATACTTAGAAAAGGCCTGTAGATATGGGAAGAACTCAGTTACATTGCATTGTGGTCAGACAGAGACTCCTAAACCAAATACTGGATTGTAAGCCATACCCAGGAGCAGATGTAGATTCAAATCATCATTTAGTAGTGGTGAAGAGTAGGCTGAAGTTTAAGGGATTAGTCAGGATGCGTCAATACACAGAGAAGTGGATACAGATGTACCAAGGAATGAGGAGGTACGCTTGAAGTATTCTAAGGCTATAGATACTGTAACAAGGAATAGATCAGTAGTCAGCATAGTTGAAGAGGAATGGACAACTCCGAAAAGGGCAATCACAGAAGCTGGAAAGAAAAACATGGGTACAAATAAGGTAAATGAGAAGAAAGTTTGGGTAATAGAAGAAATACTTCAGATGATCAATGAAAGAAGGAAGTACAAAAATGTTTAGGGAAATTCAGGAATACAAGTTGCTGAAGGATGAAATTAATAGGAAGTGTAGGGAAGCAAGGTGAAGTGCTTGCATGAAAAATGTGAAGAAATTGAAAAAGAAATTATTGTTGGAAGGACTGACTTAGCATGTAGGAAAGTCAAAACAACCTTTGCTGAAAAAAAGCAATGGTGATAACATTAAGGGTGCAACAGGATTTCCACTGTTAAATGCAGCGGAGAGGTGGAAATAGTATATTGAAGGCCTCTACGAGGGGGAAGATTCGTCTGGTGTGATAGAAGAAGAAACAGGAGTTGATTTATAAGAGATAGGGGATCCAGTATTAGAATCAGAATTTAAAAGATCTTTCGAAGACTTAAGATCAAATAAGGCAGAAGGGATAGATAACATTCCACCAATTTCTAAAATCACTGGGGGAAGTGGCAACAACACGACTATTCAAGTTGGTGTGTAGAATGTATGAGTCTGGGGATATACCATCTGACTTTTGGAATATCATCTACACAATTCTGAAGACTGCAAGACTGACAAGTGTAAGAACTATTGCACAATCAGCTTAACAGCTCATGCATCCAAATTGCTGACAAGAAAAATTTACAAAAGAACAAAAAAAATTGAGAATGTGTTGGTTGATGATCAGTTTGGCTTTATTTAAGGTAAAGGTACCAGACAGGCAATTCTGATGTTGCAGTATAATGGAAACAAGACTAAAAAAAAAAAAAAAAAAAAAATCGAGATGCACACTTAGGATATCTCAGCTTGCAAAAGGCATACAACTATGTTAAATGGTGCAAGGTGTTTGTAATTCTCAGGAAATTAGGGGTAAACTATACAGAGAGATGAAAAATCCAGGATGGAATGTAACAATATTATGAGAAGGAAAGTTTCCACTCATCAGATAGCGGAGATGCTGAGTCACAAATAGGCACAACAAAAAGATTTTCATACTTAAAGCTTTCAGCCAATGGCCAATGCACACACACTAATTCACGCAAACACAACTCACACATGCAACTGCAGTCACAGGCAACTGAAACCACACTGTGAGCAGCAGCACCAGTGCATTATGGGAGTGGCGACTGAGTTGGGGAAAGGAGGAGGCTGAGGTGGGGAGGGGGAGGGATAGTACAGTGGGGATGACGGACAGTGAAATGCTGCAGTTTGGGCAGTGGACAGGGGAAGGTATGGGGCGGAGGGGGGGGGGGGGGGAGGGGGTGAGAGTAGCGGAAAAGGAAATACCCTTGTAATAGACCTAGGTGCAAGACCTGTCCCATACATCCTCCCACCACCACCTACTCCAGTACGTTCACTAACATCACCTATCCAGTAATGTGGTCTACATGCTAAGCTGCAACCACTGTGCTGCATTCTACACTCCTGGAAATTGAAATAAGAACACCGTGAATTCATTGTCCCAGGAAGGGGAAACTTTATTGACACATTCCTGGGGTCAGATACATCACATGATCACACTGACAGAACCACAGGCACATAGACACAGGCAACAGAGCATGCACAATGTCGGCACTAGTACAATGTATATCCACCTTTCGCAGCAATGCAGGCTGCTATTCTCCCATGGAGACGATCGTAGAGATGCTGGATGTAGTCCTGTGGAACGGCTTGCCATGCCATTTCCACCTGGCGCCTCAGTTGGACCAGCGTTCGTGCTGGACGTGCAGACCGCGTGAGACGATGCTTCATCCAGTCCCAAACATGCTCAATGGGGGACAGATCCGGAGATCTTGCTGGCCAGGGTAGTTGACTTACACCTTCTAGAGCACGTTGGGTGGCACGGGATACATGCGGACGTGCATTGTCCTGTTGGAACAGCAAGTTCCCTTGCCGGTCTAGGAATGGTAGAACGATGGGTTCGATGACGGTTTGGATGTACCGTGCACTATTCAGTGTCCCCTCGACGATCACCAGTGGTGTACGGCCAGTGTAGGAGATCGCTCCCCACACCATGATGCCGGGTGTTGGCCCTGTGTGCCTCGGTCGTATGCAGTCCTGATTGTGGCGCTCACCTGCACGGCGCCAAACACGCATACGACCATCATTGGCACCAAGGCAGAAGCGACTCTCATCGCTGAAGACGACACGTCTCCATTCGTCCCTCCATTCACACCTGTCGCGACACCACTGGAGGCGGGCTGCACGATGTTGGGGCGTGAGCGGAAGACGGCCTAACGGTGTGCGGGACCGTAGCCCAGCTTCATGGAGACGGTTGCGAATGGTCCTCGCCGATACCCCAGGAGCAACAGTGTCCCTAATTTGCTGGGAAGTGGCGGTGCGGTCCCCTACGGCACTGCGTAGGATCCTACGGTCTTGGCGTGCATCCGTGCGTCGCTGCGGTCCGGTCCCAGGTCGACGGGCACGTGCACCTTCCGCCGACCACTGGCGACAACATCGATGCACTGTGGAGACCTGATGCCCCACGTGTTGAGCAATTCGGCGGTACGTCCACCCGGCCTCCCGCATGCCCACTATACGCCCTCGCTCAAAGTCCGTCAACTGCACATACGGTTCACGTCCACGCTGTCGCGGCATGCTACCAGTGTTAAAGACTGCGATGGAGCTCCGTATGCCACGGCAAACTGGCTGACACTGACGGCGGCGGTGCACAAATGCTGCGCAGCTAGCGCCATTCGACGGCCAACACTGCAGTTCCTGGTGTGTCCGCTGTGCCGTGCGTGTGATCATTGCTTGTACAGCCCTCTCGCAGTGTCCGGAGCAAGTATGGTGGGTCTGACACACCGGTGTCAATGTGTTCTTTTTGCCATATCCAGGAGTGTATGTAGGCATGACAAACAATACGCTGTCTGTCCACATGAATGGCCACCGACAAACTGGGCCAATAAACAAGTGGACCACACTGTTGCTGAACATACTGCCAAACATGATATCCTTCACTTCAATGAGCGCTTCACAGCCTGTGCCATATGGATCCTTCCCACAATCAACAGCTTTTCTGAATTGCACAGGTGGGAACTTTCCCTGCAATATATCCTACATTCCCGTAACCCTCCTGGCCTCAAACTTCGTTAGCTGCTGACACCACCCATCCAGCCCCTTCCCTGCTCCCATTCCAGCACTACATAGCCTTCATTCCACCACTACATCCAGTCTTTTTTTATTTATTTTGTTTTTTTTATTTATTTCTCTCCTTTTCTGCCCCCCCCCCCCCCCCCCACTCTCTCCCCTGCCCACTGCCCAACCTGCAGCATTTCACTGTCCACCATCCCCATCATACTATCCGTCCCGCACCCCGCCCCAGCCTCCTCCTTTCCCCCACTTAGTCACCACTCCCATCATACACTGGTACTGCTGCTCGCAGTGTGGTTTCAGTTGCCTGAGACTACAGTCATGTGAGTGGGTTGACAAAAGCATTAAGTGTGAAAATAATTTTTGTTGTGCCTATCTCCGACTCAGCATCTCTACTATATGGTGAGTGGCAACTTTCCTTCTCATAATATTGATACAGAGAAATATGTAATGTACAACACACACAAGAGCCAAGAGGGAATAATGAGAGTGGAAGACCAAGCATGAAGAGCTCAGATTGAGAAGGGTGTAAGACAGGGATGTAGTCTTTCATCGCCAGTGTTCGATATATATGTTGAAGAAGCAATGAGGGAAATACACGAAAGGTTAAGGGGTGGAATTAAAATTCAAGGTGAAAGGATGTCAATGATATGGTTTGTTGATGACATTGCTATCCTCAGTAAAAATGAAGAATTACATGACCTGCTGAATAGAATGAACAGTCTAATGCAGTGGTTCCCAACCTTTCTTAGACCATTACCCATGAATGCAATTAGATATTAGTTAGTAGCCCTGACCATCCTTCTCCCTGCCATTGTTGCTCTCCCTCCCCCACATTATCATCAACTTCAGCACTTAACTAAACTGTAGAATGAAAGACTTTTCTTGGAACACTTTTGTATTTAAAATGATCAAAGATGTGAAAGATGAATGATATTTAGTGCGTGCACGTGTGTGTGTGTGTGTGTGTGTGTGTGTGTGTGTGTGTGTGTGTGTGTGTGTGAATGAATGCTGATTCAATTTGTGGTGCATCGCAAGTGCTACCCACAACTCCTTCTCAGATGAAAAAAGCTTACTATTCACAGTGAGAGCAGACAATTGCTATAAAACATACTTCCCCTGCATTACTCCTCTCCACTGTGGGATTTGGTTGGCCTGCACACTGCAACCCCATTTAAAATCAAATAAGTTCAGGTGTGTGCACTATGCTTACTGTCTGGGAATCACATGGTTGCTGAACCCCTTACTTCTGAGTTGGTATGAGTGGGCTGAATTCAGCCTGTTCATACTTTGTGCCTAATCCATCTAATGATAATACTGTGCACAACCTTATGTAGTTACTACTGCGTTGTGCTGTCAATTAATTCAGTTAGCTATTTCGAAGAAAGTAATGAAACAATATCTGGACAATTGCAAGTACTATCTACAACTTGGAGAGGACATTTTCTGGAGATATTTAGCGTTTATTATGTATATGTCTCACTTTATAATCAACAATGTATGGAATAAAACACAAGATATGTGTGTATTGGGTGGACTATGTGAGAAACCTGTAAACTACACCAGATTAATGCTACTAATTGGAAAAAGTAATTATTGATAACTTATATAAACAATATTAGAGTTATACAAAATTGTGGTAATAGTTATGATCTTTTGAAAATAATTTAGCTTCATGGCTGAAATAGAATTGAACTGTTTAGTTTTTAGTCCTACAAAAATTTCATTTTACTGCGCAGGGGTAATTACCCCCAGGCTGGGAACAACTGGTCCAATGAGTACAGAATATGGATTGAGAGTAAATGAAAGAAATAAAAAAGTAATGAGAAGCAGCAGAAATGAGGACAGTGAGAAACTTAACATCAGGATTAATCAAACAATGCAAAATGCTATATATACTTAAAAATAATATGAAAAGGAACGTTGCTGCTCACCATACAGCAGAGATCCTGAGTCGCAGATAGGCACAACAAAAAGACTGTCACAATATAAGCTTTTGGCCAACAAAGCCTTTGTTGAAAATAAACACCAACCGCGCGCGCGCACACACACACACACACACACACACACACACACACACACACAACTGCAGCCTCTGGCAGCTGAAGTGTGACTTCAACTGCTAGAGGCTACAGTCTCGTGTGTGTGTGTGTGTGAGTGCGCGCGCGCGCGGTTGGTATCTATTTTCGACAAAGGCTTTTTTGGCCAAAAGCTTATATTGTGACCGTCTTTTTGTTGAGCCTACATGGAACTAAGCATCTCCACTATATGATGGGTAGCAACTTTTCTTTTCATAATATTGTTAACATCAGGATTGATAGTCATGAAGTAGGTGAAGATACGGAATTCTACTACCTAAGCAGCAAAATAACCAATGATGGATAGAGCAAGGAGGACATCAAAAGCAGACTAGTGCTAGCAAAAAGACATTCCTGGCCAAGAGAAGTCTACTAGTATCAAACATAGACCTTAATTTGAGGAAGAAATTCCTGAGAATGTATGTCTGGAGTGCAGCATTGTATGGTAGTAAAACATGGACTGGGGAAAAACCAGAACATAAGAGATTTGAAACATTTGAGATATGGTGCTACAGACAAATGTCAAAATTAGGTGGACTGATAAGGTAGGAAATGAGGAGGTTCTGCGCAGAATTGGAGATGAAAGGAATATTTGAAAAACACACACAAGAAGGAGGGACAGGATAATAGGACATCTGTTAAGACATCACGAAATAATTTCCATGGTACTAGAGGAACTGTAGAGAGTATTAACTGTGGAGGAAGACAGAGATTGGAATACATCCAGCATGTAATTGAGGAAATAGGCTGCAAGTGCTACTCTGAGATGAAGAGGTTGGCACAGGAGAGGAATTTGTGGCAGGCCGCATCAAACCATCAGAAGACTGATGACTCAAAAAACAGTAGCCTAATCCTTCGAATCCTATTTCCTTCCCTGGGTACAGGTGCCTTTCCAGTTTTCAGGTACAGATCTTGTGATAAGCAAGTGGTTGAATATGATTGCTAGGTATGGAGCAATTGTATCGGCATACTCTGAAAGGAACATAACTGGTATAAATCTGGACCAGAGGCCTTGTGTATATTAAGTGATTATGCTGCTTTGCTACACTGAGGATATCTACTTCTAAGTTAATAATGTTGGCAGATGTTCTGGATTTAAATTCTGGGATATTTACTTTATCTTCTTTGGTGAAGGAGTTTCAGAAAACTGTGTTTAATAACTGCTTTTGTGGCACTGCCGTCAGTAACATTAGCGTTACTATTATGCAGTGAAGGTATCGATTGAATCTTGCCACTGGTGTACTTTACATCCGACCAGGAGGTATTTGGGTGTTGCTCCCAGATTTTCAGATAGTGTCTCGTTGTGGAAACTATTAAAAGCAGCTCACATCGAAGATCATGTTAAATTTTGAGCTTCTGTAAAACTTTGCCAATCTTGGGGATTTTGCATTCTTTTAAATTTGGCATGTTCTACACATTTAAACCAGACTGGAAGGAGTGGAGAATGTCTCTTAGTTAGGTGTCAACTGATATTCAGCTCCTTTTTTAAACAGATATCTTCTGCATTTATTTTTGGTGGAGTTGGATGTCATGGTATTCAGTCTTGCTACACCAACTTTTTAGTCTCTAATCCCTGTATCCGTCATGATGCTCCCTCTATTTGCTCTGCATTCTTTGTTATTAAGAGGTCAAATATGTTTTTGCAACAGTTCCTTCCTTGAGTGAGCTCCTGAACTAACTGTTCAAAATAATGTTTTGGAAAAGTGTTCAGTACAATTTCGAGTGACACTATATGTCAACCACTGACTTTAAACATGTATTTTTGCCAACATATTGAGGGTAGATTAAAGTTACCACCAACTATAATTGTATGACTAGTGTATTTGTTTGTAACAGACTCAAGTTTTCTTTTACTTTAAACTCTCTGGCAACTGTATCATCCAAATCTGTGGGTGGAGGGGGTCATTAAAAGGAACCAGTTATTAATTTATTCCAGTTGTCAAATACAATCTCTACCCACACTAACTTACATGAACAACCTACTTCAGTTTCACTGCAAGGTAAACTACTTCTGACAGTAATTAGCACTCTACTACTAACTGCATTTAATCATCTATCTTTTCCAAACACAGTAAGGTCATTTGCAAAAATTTTGGCCGAACTTATATTCAGCTTTAGCTAGCCTTCCATACCTACAATGATTTGAGCTTCAATGCTTTCTATTAGCACTTGGTGATGTGGTTCTTTCCCAACACAGCTACAACTACCGCACTGATTGTTGTTAGGTCTACCCTCATCCTGTCTTTGACCTGCACCCTTCTAGACTGATGACCTCTATCTGTATTCTCCCCAAGACCCTCTAACTTAAAAAAAACTGCCTAGTCCCCTCCACACAGCCCCTGCTATCTGTGTAGCTGCTACCTGTGTATAGAGGACCCCTGACCTATTAAGTGGAACCCCAGAATCAACCACCCTAATGTACAAGTAGAGGAAACTTTAGCCTACACGGTCGCAGAACCATATGAGCCTCATATTCAGTCCCTCCACTCAATCCTGTTGATGACACTTCAGAGGTTGAGCTTTGCTTTCATCTTGCAAGCAAAATGACAGTCTTCACCAATTCAGCTAGCACCTGAAACCATACAGAATCTCTTTCAATCCAAAGCTACACACACTGTTAGTATCAACATGAGTCGCTGCAGTTTGCTGCACCCTCTGTCTTCATGGTATCCAGAAGCACCTGTTCCACATCTGGAATGACTCCTCCCGGTACACACATAGAGTGCACACTGGTTTCCTTCCCCTCCTTGGCAGCAGTATCCGTAAGGGACCCCATTACATGCTTAACATTGGAGCTCCCAGCAACAAGTAGTTTCATCTTTATGACTGCCCAGATCTTGCAAGCCAAGAGGCAGCCCCTGAAAATGGGTAAGTGACTGCATCCGGGTCAGGATGTTTATCAGTCAGTGCATAAAACCTGTCCATCAGATAAACTGGGGATGTCCTCCAATTGGCCACCTGGGATGTCCTTCACGACTTGCCACAGCTTGTAATCACTCCCACTTGACCAGGGTGAGGTGTCAACGTCAGTGCGGGCAGTACCTGGGGCAGTCACAGCAGTGGACCAATCGAAATGTGCTAGACATCCATAGGATCCCCTCATCCGGACCTTCACAGTGGTGCCCATTGACAACAGCTTTAACCTGTGTGACCAAAGCCAGCACCACCTGGAGATGTGAGCAGAGGGTCACCAAGTCAGCTTGCAACAGATCAGAGCAATCACAGTTTCTATTCATACTAAAGGCAACAGAAATACACCCTAGGTGGTTATTAAAATGCAGAACTGTGCCTGACAAATACAAGAACATGCACAAAATTTTGGAGTTTAAACTAAAGAACACAGAGGAATTTCACAATAAGTCTTTTGTTATGAGAAGTAGTGTCAGTTCACAAAAAAACTGTGTACTTCAATGTACTTCTGCAGTGACAAAAGCTACCACTTGACTGAAGGATATAACAGTGGCAATGAGCTATCAAGCTACAATTGGGATGCTGTAATTCAGTATTGACAGGAACCCTTAACTGCAAAATACATGATCATCCAAAAGTTGCAGAGGATTTGTTAGTTTTCCCATTTCTAACTGCAGGATTTCTTAATATAAGGGGCAGTTAGCTGAAAATGAGCAACATGGGAAAAAGAAAGTGAGGTGTTTATTATTTCAAAAGTAGTTGTCACAACTATTAATACATTTATCAGACTTTGAGACAACCTGGTAATGCCTTTGTGGAAAAATGTTTGTCGATGGAACCATTATTGCATCTAGGCACATTCCTTTTCGTGCAAAGTGAATAGATCTTTCTTCAGGGTTCCAAAAATACAGAAATCAAATGTTGAGAGATTTGAACTGTATAGAGGATGGATAGGTGTTTTCTAGTGAAACTTCTGTAGAATAGTAGAAACAACTTTCCAACAAAATTCCCGTCTACATGTTGCCTTGCCGGCCGCTGTGGCCAAGTGGTTCTAGGCGCTTCAGTCCAGGACCGCGCGACTGCTATGGTCGCAGGTTCGAATCCTGCCTCGGGCATGGATGTGTGTGATGTCTGTAGGTTAGTTAGGTTTAAGTAGTTCTAAGTTCTAGGGACTGATGACCTCAGATGTTAAGTCCCATAGTGCTCAGAGCCATTTGAACCATTTTTTACATGTTGCCAAGATTGTTTTGACTATGTTGCAGAAATTTTGCGGGGAAGCCCTTACACATATTTGACACAGTCCCAATCTCTCCCCACGTGTTTTCCACATTGTTGGAATCCCAAAGAATGGGAGTCATATTTGTCTATTTACTTCAGACAAAGAGAGGCATGCCTGTGTACAAACATGGCAAACAACTTTCCATTCAGGCATTAACTGTCTTGTCTCAAAGTAGAATACGTATATTTACAGTTATGGCAATTACTCTTGAAATAATAAACAGTTCACTTACTTTTTTCCATTAGTCTCGT
Organism: Schistocerca nitens; assembly: GCF_023898315.1. NCBI lineage: Eukaryota > Metazoa > Arthropoda > Insecta > Orthoptera > Acrididae > Schistocerca > Schistocerca nitens. The sequence goes on from NC_064622.1 coordinate 349,568,008, forward strand.
TTTCATTTGACTGACCCTTATAAGACTCAGTAATCTGGTTTGTAAGGTGGTAATTTTGAGTGTATATTACTTCTTTCTATTCATCTGGCAACTGCTTTTGCATTATTTGAAAACATGGCACACAGTCAGAGGAACTTTCACTCATCAGTGCCATCTACCATGACAATGATGCATTTCCATGCCCATGTTCACAGGACCTTGTTTTCTCCATCTCCAGTCAGGAATCTGTCCCTGCAGTCGGTTGGTTTTATTAATATTCAAGCTGCATAGGAAAGGCTTCCTATGCAGCTTGAATATTAATAAAACCAACCGACTGCAGTATGGGGTTTATTAATAATATAGAAAAGCATCTTTGTTACAGTTCTAGATACTCATTCCACTATTCCTTATGCTTCAGGATGAAAAGATGTTGTCCGCCACATTTTGACTATCAATAGTTTTGAAATTTGGACAGTAACAAAGGCACAAATTTTGCCCCTTGGTCTGTAAGAACTTCATAGGGAAGGCAGAACCAAGTTTATAATGAACACCTTCACCCCAGGTTTTGTTGTAATGTCAGCAGTAGGTGGTCAATCATTGATAATATATTTTTGTTGTTTAGTTGGGGCTGTGGAATGGACCCAAGTATTCTAGAGTAACAATTTCAAATGCCCTGGCAACTTCAAGTAGCAGCTACAATGAAATCCTATGCTTAGTCTGTTGCGCAGTGAATTCTACTGCAAATAGATTCCTCTATATCTTGCCGTCAGTTTTTCCACCAAGACGTAGTGGTCACACATGCATTCTAGCCAGGCTCCCACTATGATAAGCTTGAATACTGTCATGACACTGCACTTTGCTGGGGTGTTTTCATCATAACAAACTAGTTTCCTTGTAGAGTTTTGTGGTACAAAACACAGTCTTTAAGAAACAAATTCTGGCTAGGTGGCAAATTGTTGGAATACCTCACATTTTCTTTGAGCTTCTCCCAACTCATCTACAAGCACTTCACCTACCTGCAGCATGCAAGCCTTCCTACTTAATACATCGGCATTTTGATGTAGTTTGCTGCACTTCATAACTGCCTCACTAAGTTTCTATGCCCATTCTATCAATCAGCTACTCGGGTATTTTCTGTGTGAAAGCCTTAGGACTGTCGCATGGTCATGGACTTAAGTGAAATGGCTGCCACAAAGACAGCATATGAAATAACTTACACCAAATACCAGAGCTAATAGCTCCTACTCAGCAGCACTCTAGTTAACTAATGCTTTGTTAAGTTGTCGAGAAACATAGCTAATCAGTCTTTTTCTTCCTTCTTGTTTGTAGCGCAATACACAGCCATTAGCATAACCACTGTAAAACGCAACCAGTTTTCATGGCTACATTTTAGTTACTTAACTTGCTGATCATCAATGGTTTGAATCAGATATGTAGTTCAGGTCTGTAGCAGTTCCTCCGCCCAAAATGATATCTGGATCAAGTTTTACACACGAGACAATTTATGTCACATTAATGAAGAAATAACATAGGCAAAATGGACATTATACTTTTTAAGTGAGTTTATTGCATCACAATACAGATAACACTGACATTGGTTTAGTGTACAAATAACATAGACTGACGTAATACAACTACTGCCATGGGTGTTTATGTAGGTTCCAACAACTACAAAGTTACATTAGGAATTGTTTAAACAGAAGTTAATTGGATTTAGAATTATGATTTCAATGGCTTCACAAAATTGGTTACAGAATGTGGCCTTATAATTCATTACAATTTTTCTGAAATAGTTAGCATGTCAAAATACTTCAGTTCTTGAATTAAAGTTAAGTGAAGCATACATCAATAACAATGTTGTAATCACTTCTGTTAATTAACCACATGGTGAATGATTGTAGCAGAGCTGGTATATGACATAGCTGCTTTCACAGGTGGCTCGGCCTCTGATGGGGCAGGATAAGCCTATGGCAGGAATGGAAAAGGAAGTGCAGGGTAGGTGGAATGGGCAGGACTACAGCAGATCTGATATAGGACATGTTTGCTTTCACAGGTGGGCTACCCTGTGGCACAACATGCAGCCTGAACATAACACCTTTCATTTCAATGGCTGCTTCACAACCCAGGCCATTTGGATCCTATCCTCTACCACCAGCTTTTCTGAAATGCACAGGTGGAAGTTATTCTTACAACACATTCTCTGCACCTAAAACTATCTAGGCCTCAACTGATCATAACCTACTGTTCCCATACACTTCACCCAACAGTTTCTATACTATCATATCCTACCGATTCACGTCCCCTCATCCTCATTGTGGGCCAATTCCTGCCAATGCACCCACCAGTTGTAGCAGTTTGGCCTGATTTATTTATCCTTTCATTTGTTGTCCTCAGTGTCAACGTACTGCACTGCTACACTGGCTGAAAAATGGGTTGTGGATTGACATTGACATTGTAAATAATGTAGCCGACAGGTGCACAGTTGTGTTTCACAGTAATTTAATTTCACTGTTCACAACCCCCTAATAATACACAGTTATATGGCCAGTGCACTATTGTTTAACTTTTTGTAAGCCTCATTAATAGTGTGCAGGCAAACCTGAACATACTGCTACAATAGTTTACTATTGAACATCTACAAGCAATAAAAGCCTAACCACAAAGTTCACAGTTCTTGAAGAATATAAAGTTACGTATGGAGCAGACACTGTTACTGTTTTAACACACGGCCTAATTGTGTAAACCTTATTACACCGTTAAGTTGATGCATTGTTGTCGTTCTAACAAACACAGGTTCCTGGTCTGAAACTCGGCCGTGGGCTGACTGTCTCTTGACCAAAAATCGGGCTCTTCTATATCATCACAATAATAGGTACTGAAACTACACATCATTTGAAATTAAATTTACAGAAATTAAAATCAAAACTTAACTCATTAAATTAACTGCATACACCAAAAAATTCATTCCTTTTAACAGTTTCTTCTACCACAAGGTTTAGGCCGAATTATTTGTTTAAGTGATTAAATTAACATAAATAGTTATGTAAACAATACTTTGACAAAACTGATAGTTACTTTGGAATTAATAAAGGGCTGGTTTTGCTAACATTTTTTCGAAGAGAGCCAAATAGATACTTTAAGATTACTAGTATTACGTCTTCCAAATGTTTATAATTAGTACAGAATTTATATTTGTTTATAAGTCAACAACAAAATTTAAGTTACGAAACAATTACTGATTTCACCCTATAACAAAAATTACTAACTAGGCATAAGCCAAAATAAATTAGAAAATCAATTTCATACATAAAACTAAGCACAAAATTAGATCTGGTGTTATATTCTTTAACACTGAGGGCCAACCTTTCTCCTTTATGAAAATAGAGATTACACTCACGTATGTTGATGGTTTCAGTTGTCTGAGACAGCAGACGTGTGCAAGTTGCGTTTGCATGAGTGTGTGTGTGCATGTATGTATGTGTGTCTGTTACTGACAAAGGACTTAATGGCCAAAAGCTATAATTGCGTGAATCTTTTTGTTGTGCCTATTGCGACTCAGCATCGCCGCTATATGGTTAGTAGCAACTTTCCTTGTTACATTCCATCCTGGAATTTCCATTGTTGATTGTATGTTAATGGTAAAACTAAAAAATTTTTTAAAAAATAATTTAAAGAGGCAGTTGACAAAACAAGAGGGGAATTACAAACATCCCAACTTGCTTCGTCACAAAGTCTCTTTCCCCTCTCTGCTACTCCTCCCCCTTCTCTGCCCCAGGACTATAACACTAATATTACTGAAGTATTATCAGAAGAGATTCTTCAAAATATTAGGTAATTAGAGCAAACCAATAAGCAGAGTGATGTCACTGGATATGAGAATATTCTAAGCATAAGTCTTTGTGAAACATCTGGGAAAAATCACAAATGAGATTATCTTGAGTTGAGTGCAAAACAAAATTTTGCACTTGATATGGAAACATGGATCCACTCAAAGAAAGGAATTGAGAAATTTATTAAGGTGTGAAAATGTAAGATTTAGAAACATACAAAATATAAATATTAGTTTAACAGGCATGATGTATTCAGTGAATATAGTGATAAAAGCTATCCAAATATTACTTGTTCCCCTATTGTTCTCCAAAACAGAAGGGTTTCTAGACATCTCAATGAAGATACCAGGAATCAAACAATGGAAAATCCAGGATGGAAGTAACGATATTATGGAAAGGAAAGTTGCTACTCCCCATATAGCGGAGATGCTGAATCACAGACAGGCACAACAAAAAGACTCTCACAATTAAATCTTTCAGCCATTAAGGCCTTTGTCAATAATATATGACAGACAGACAAACAGACACACACACACACACACACACATACACGACTGCAGTCTCAGACAACTGAAACCATCAACATACATGAGTGTAAATGTATTAAATGAAAAATGATTGTTACATTTTTAATTTAGTGTAGAAAATGATGTTTATTAACATGAAATCAGTGATGTAATTTAAAGTTATTGGAACTTATTACCAAAAATGCATAACAAAAACATCATCATCATCATTTCAAATGCACCAATATACCACCATTTACCACAATGACTACACATAAACAAAACTATAGAACACTAAAATTTGATGTTAAAAATACTCTGAAAAAAATTTAATTGTGTACATTTGTTAGATATAACTAAAAAATATAACTAAGATTAGCGATGAAGAGCACATGGGGTGGGTAAGATGAAGTACTTGATTACAAACAAAAATGAAATATAGTCCTACCAACTTTTTGAGAGAATAAAACTGAAAAATATTTGCATTCTTTCAAATAATTTTAAGTGGCAACTCTAGTAGCGCAATACTGCTTCTGTTATGAATCAGAGATTATGTACAAACGGAGTAGCCTCTGTACTGTAATCTAACACTAAATACAAGAGGTATCAATTTCCTTATTAAATATTTATTTTAAAAAAGAGTACAGTTTTTGCAAAAATGCTGTTACATGTACAGAACTTTATAAATACCATCTGTTTCATGATTCATGGAGAAAAAATACGCACAGCAATGACTCAACATAAACAACTTATATGTGTTGAAGTGATTCATACATTCCTACTCTGCTTTGCAAATATAATGCAGCATCTTTTAAACAGACATGAACAAGCCAAAATATGCAAGCTAGATATACATAAAACTAAGTAGATTAATCAATAACAGTATCACCTTTCTAAACAACTGAAACTGAACAAACAATGTTTCAGTAAAATAAAATCCCTGACAACAAGAATATCAAAAGCCATCTATTGTCAAAATGATGCAGATAATCAATAGAACTTTAACACTTCAATCAAAACAGTCCTCAGTACAAAGGCATCTCCTAGTGTCTTGATGATTTACTTTGAATAGAGAATGACAAATCGAGTTCTACCTACAAGGACAGCATAACGTCCAAATGGGTCACACAATATCCTCTTCACTAAAACTTCACCAAGAGCTGATCCATTGGGCACTGTCATGCATTTAGCTCCTTTAGTGACATTTAGAATGGTGATGGTAGAAGTGTTAGTAGTTGATAGCAAACATGGTTTCTGTGGATCCCAGATCATACCTAAAATGCAATGAAGGGAACATCTGTAAAATTAATTCTTAGCAAACATTAGCTGGTACATCAGAAACAATAAAAGTTGAATAAGCAGTTAAATTGTCTCCTGAGAGGGCAGTGCAAATGATATTCCTGTTACTATGACACAACACACTATGACACAACACACTATAACAAGCACACAATAAGCTTCTGAAGTCTTCTCCTCAACAATAAAAGTTATAAGAGGGCGGCCCCCAAAGTATTTTGATTGGGACTAGTAAGCAACAAACAACTTTCAAGTGACAAAGTCTCAATATACTTTCTTTTATACCTCACTCTGAGTACCATTCACCAGCAAATAAATGACATAGAAACAAAAGCTACACACAATTTTTATGGGCAAGCAGAACACTCAAATACCAAATAAATTGTGAATAGTGAACCATAAAAGCAATTAATAGAAACTAGGAAAAATTAAATAAGGATGGTTGGACCCCAATTTGAACTTCACTCATCCTGAAAAAAAAAAAGATCCAGTACTTTAACCAGTGATTCAATTTGCTGATATAACAGTTTATTAAGTCAATGGTCACTTGAACACAATTTATATATGTTTATCTTGCATTTACAAATATCTACTTCTGGCTGCCAAAATGCCAATTTTCAAAAAAATAATTTGATTAATTTAAAATGTCAGTATGGCGCAAGCCAGTAAATAAGAAAAACTGTCATAAACTTCAGAATTATATATAAATAGTACATTTGATGCTGGATATGAGAGACAAGTTACTGGACATTTGTTGAACACTCAGTACAATATGTGCCTCTCAAAATCATTTCTAAAGGACTTGCCCCTCCTTCCAAACACCTCTCCCTCCTTACAAAACAAATAGTTATGAAAGCCAGGAACAATTTTTTCCCTACTTTTAATGTGTAGATGCAGGACTGACCAACAAATTCCACATCACTGCAAGTAAATTCTGAAGAAAATTTTCGCTTTTGATACAAAGCAATACTTTTTAGACAGAGAAAAATAAATGTCACCAGTTTAGATTAAAAAAGGTCACCCTGTCTCTGATTAATGCAGAAAGCGGGTAGGATAGAACACTAACTGAAATCAGCAATAGACTCAATAAGACATGGAAGTATATCTGTTGTAACTGTGTTGTTGTTAGTATCCTTAGTAGCTTACTGAAATGTTTTCAGAGTTTTATCAAAGACTATCACATTTTGTTCTTATTACATCCTTCCTTGTAACTACTACTTAATACTCAATGAAACCTCATATTAAAGGTTCATTTCCTCACATTGTAATCATAAAATCAACAATGAAACACTGAGCAACAGTTATTGAGCACAACAATGTGATTTCCAAATCCTATTCTTGCTTCCTTAATGCTAAACATTTTTCGGATCCTGTTTTGTTTATGAACTCTCTCCTGCACTGGTTATTTTTCCCCAGAAATTAAGATACTGATTTTATCTTAGTTAAATGGCTCCATTTGTAAAGCGCCACTTAATGTATTGTTGAACACCATACCTGTTCGAATTTCTTTTGTAAACTTTTATGTTGCATCATCAGAATGCAAATTAAGTAAATTTTTTACAACAATTATAGATTTCCTGTTTCCAAATGGATTGTCACTCAACTTTGATAAAACATGACAAAGCCAAGTAGTACCACAGTTCAGACAAGGAATCTCACCCTGTAAGCAGTGTTTTACATTCTCATTTGGCCCCAGGACAAATTTCCCTGCAATTTACCTAAATCATTAGTTTAATGCCAGATTGGTTCCTTCACCAAGAAACCAGCCTTATCCAACCTAAGGTAGTGCTCCAATTTCACCTCACAGTCAATTGTACATTAAACTATAAGTTCATTTTCCATCATTTGGGTAAAATAAAGAGCATAAATTTCTCTATGAAAGACCACTTATCAATAACCAAAGAGCTAGGAATAATTAGTAAATCAAACATAATTTGCAAAATTCTTTGCTACGCACACTAGTTAGAACTTTTATTTCTTATAACATGATTTCTTAAGCAAATAATATCAGTAACTTCTGCTCTGCATTAATATCCTACGAAGTTAATACCATATGAGGTTAACACAAGCAGAAACAAGTTACTAACTTACTGTATAAGTCAAGCACAGTCCCAGGCAACCAAATAGTTAGATATAGGCTATTGCCAACATATTCAGTACACTTACTGCCTTGTCATTACTTTTATGTACTTATTTCAGAATAACAAAGTCTTGTTTGCAGAATTATTTAATGTCAATTTCAATATTAAATATCAACACTGACATTAAATAATTCTGCAACCAAGGCTGTTCCAATACTGGTTGCTGTAGTGCCCTGCCACAATGGAATGGAATAATTTTTAACTTTATGTACACTGCCCTTATTGCTTGCTCTTTAATGTCACTTCTCTAATGCCATAGGTGTCAATATTTTGTAACACAGTGAACCACAGCGTTGTAAATATCACAATGATTCTAAGACCCATGTTTGGGTTTACTGTTCTTCACAGTTCAACAGAACTATTATATATTCTGACAATGTAATAATGTTAATCTCATATTTGTTTTTGTACACTGTCAAAATATAGCTGATGGTAGAGAATTACATGCTACAATTACTTCCACGATGTAAGAGTGCCTTCACTGTAATTGGCAGAATTTGCTATGCTATGGCTCACACTAAGAGATAGTAGTCGGTGTTTTTAATTCAGTTGTTCACGAGTGTACTTCCGCACTACAATATCTAGCCCTTGTAATACAGGGTGATTCAAAAAGAATACCACAACTTTAAAAATGTGTATTTAATGAAAGAAACATAATATAACCTTCTGTTATACATCATTACAAATAGTATTTAAAAAGGTTTTTTTTCACTCAAAAACAAGTTCAGAGATGTTCAATATGGCCCGCTCCAGACACACGAGCAATATCAACCCGATACTCCAACTCGTTCCACACTCTCTGTAGCATATCAGGCGTAACAGTTTGGATAGCTGCTGTTATTTCTCGTTTCAAATCATCAATGGTGGCTGGGAGAGGTGGCCAAAACACCATATCCTTAACACACCCCCATCGCAGGGGGTAAGATCAGGGCTTCTTGGAGGCCAGTGATGAAGTGCTCTGTCACGGGCTGCCTGGCGGCCGATCCATCGCCTCGGGTAGTTGACGTTCAGGTAGACGATAAGGTTTCATAACTAACCTTTTTTGTAGGACTCTCCATACAGTTGATTGTGGAATTTGCAGCTCTCTGCTAGCTCTGCGAGTCGATTTTCCTGGGCTGCGAACAAATGCTTGCTGGATGCGTGCTACATTTTCATCACTCGTTCTCGGCTGTCCAGAACTTTTCCCTTTGCACAAACACCCATTCTCTGTAAACTGTTTATACCAACGTTTAATACACCACCTATCAGGAGGTTTAACACCATACTTCGTTCGAAATGCACGCTGAACAACTGTCGTCGATTCACTTCTGCCGTACTCAATAACACAAAAAGCTTTCTGTTGAGCGGTCGCCATCTTAGCATCAACTGACGCTGATGCCTAGTCAACAGCGCCTCAAGCGAACAAATGTACAACTAAATGAAACTTTATAGCTCCCTTAATTCGCCGACAGATAGTGCTTAGCTCTGCCTTTTGTCGTTGCAGAGTTTTAAATTCCTAAAGTTGTGGTATTCTTGATGAATCACCCTGTATATAGATAATTCTATAATTATAGCCAAATTAAAATAACATATGTTAAATGTGAGCATGACTGATTACAGTTAGAAAAACTGCTGTAAGACAACGAACTTGTCAAACTGGACGATAAGACTGTCTTAAGCAGAAGAGGTTTTTCATGTCCTTGGGCATCCTTACTTGAAGAGCAAGAAGTAAATAACATTCCAGTAGCTTCTAATAATAACTAGTTAACTGTCTTTCCATTCTGATATTCTCTTGCTTCAAAAGACTGCAGAGTTATAGACAGAATGTTGACTGAGTTCAGTCTGTAGACCTGTAGTCTTTAAAGACTCCAGCAACATAAAATAATCTTCATAATCCTTCTTTTCCTTTTTTACCTAGTTGCGGTAAGGAAACATGGTTGAAGAGGGTGTAACAGAATAGAAGCTGATATCACAAACATTTTAGTAAAAATTATTTAAACTTATTTTTTGTATTTACAAATTAAATAAAAAACACACACACAAGTAGATTGAACATTTCAGTGTAAAACTACTTTTACTACATCTAAAAATATTGTAGCTCTCTTTTTCACCAAGAACTACATTCACTGTCTCACCCTATTTTAGCAAGGTATTGATATCCAGTGTTTTGCAGGTATGATGTATGGGTGTTGCATTTGTTTATCTTCTTCTTTACCACCCATCCACTGACACTAAGAGGACCTTTTCCTCCCTCTGACAGAGGATCTTTTCCTCCCCCCACCCCAACTTACTCATTTTTAGAAGTAAGGGCTGGATTTCATATATCATATTTGTTACCTTCCACCTAGTCAAATTTATATAGCATGGAGTCACATCCCAATCTTTTAAGAAAATGAATGTTAATTGTCATTAACTCACCTCGTTTGTAATGACAAACTGACAGCACAATACACATGACTGGAGAGGAGTTGGAGACTTTTACTGATACAGGACACCCATACAAAAAATTCCCTCAAGAAACAGTATGATACCTTTTACTCTATTCTTCATACAGTACAGGTAATATATCAGTTTCAAAAGTTTTGCACCTAACAGAATATTAGCTCACTTGGTTGGTCAGTTGCTTTGGAGAGAGGGGACCAAACACGTAGGTCATCAGTCCCATCGGGTTAGGGAAGGAAGGGGAAGGAAATCGGCTGTGCCCTTTCACCATCCCGGCATCTGCCTGAAGCAATTTAGGGAAATCACAGAAAACCTAAATCAGCATGGCCGGACGTGAGTTTGAAGTGCCGTCCTCCTGAATGCAATCCACCTGTCTGCCACACATGCAACACATCCACCCAGAATAACAGAAGGCAAGAGACAGATCCAGTGAAAACTTGCTGATAATTGACAATTTGACTGCTGTGTATACCTCAGGTTTCTTGCAAGTTCTCCATGTAAAATATCATCTATGTCACACATAATAGTTTTGAAATATGTTTACTGCCTCATAACACAGAAAAAGCTGACATTGGTTTAGTGTCCAAAATCAACCATAAGACTGACCTTCAAAACAGAAACACTACTAACTTAATTTTTATAGATTCCAACTATAATGAAGTTACATTATGCATTGTTTCAATTAAACAAATCTGCATTTATGGTTAAGATTTCAATGTTTTTAGAAAACTGGCTATGAAATTTAGCTTTGCAATTCGTTACAATGTTTCTGAAAGTGTCTGCATGTCTAAATATTACAGTTCTCACATTAAAGTTACATGAAATGTACATCAATAACAATGTCTCAATTATTTCTGTTTATTACTTTAGAAATACAATGTGACTTTTGTTCCTAACGTAAATCCTGTGTCTTTATAGTTGCCTGTATTGTAATTTTTATTACTTTTCTACATACAAATTTCACGATTGATAAATTGGGATTTTGTTTACATTATTTTTGACATTTTTAATTTATAGTTCAATATATCCATAAATTAATTAGAATTCATCCTATCTTATCACAATTCATTTTAAGTTGACTTATTCTGCTCAGAGTAATCCAACAATATTACAATTGGAGCTCTTGCATTTACATAACTTCGCACTAACAACACGTTAGTATCGCATTCTCTGGTATCTTCAGAAACAACTTTTTGTTGAGTCTGTTCATTTTGTGATATTTTTAATCTTATGCTTTCAGTTTGTTCATTTAAATTTTCATAAGGGCACATTTTTGTTATTTCTTATAAATTTGTGTGCTTCTGCCACAACCAAATCGGTTTTCTATTTTACAACTCAGTTCAATCAATCAAAACAAGATTTATGATAATTTGTTTTGTAGCAAATGGTTCAAATGGCTCTGAGCACTATGGGACTTAACATCTGAGGTCATCAGTCCCCTAGAACTTAGAACTACTTAAACCTAACTAACCTAAGGACATCACACACAACCATGCCCGAGGCAGGATTCGAACCTGCGACCGTAGCGGTCGCACGGTTCCAGACTGTAGCGCCTAGAACCACTTGTCCACTCCGGCTGGCTTGTTTTGTAGCAAAACATTTCAATAATCATATTAAAGTTAAAACTGTTTTGATAAATTGGTTATATTAAAGAAATATTTAAATATTTGTATAATATATACAATTTTCACACTCTCTATGGTGGTCATACTGTTTTTGTTCAGTAAAAACTGGGACTAGATATAGTATGTACCAAGTCAGTTGTAAGAGGGAGTTGTGAAATGTGTTGTGGGTAGAACTGTATCATATTAGTCAAGATATATGTTATATTTAATAAGAAACCAAAATGATGAAATTCTTCATCTATTTATGAAAAAACTGAACCAACTAAAAGAATATGAATTAATATAGAACTTGACATCCTGCAGCAGCAGTTCGAGAATGGGGTAGAAAATTCAGTTTTACTACTTGCTCTCAAACAATTTTCAGAATGTGCAAAATATCAGATTTATTTGAACAGATTGCACTCATTTGTTAACTTTTTCCAGATTAGGTGAGAATGGGTATTATAGTCTCTAAAAATTTTGTATATTGTTTCCAGTCAACACCTTAGGATCTATAAAGTACCCGAGGTCTAGCACCAGTACAATCTGAAAAACACTTTCATTTTCTGCAGCAACATTATATCCTATACTAGTTCCCACACACTGCATGCAGTACAAATGTGACACCATACCTTGCCAACATTATACTTACTCACACACGATGGTGTGAACATTTAATTACAAAGACAGGTAAGTTGAACATAGTACCATGTGACAGCATAGCTGCTTATTAATGGATAAGACCTCTTCTGAGTACTCATTGTCACACACAAAGGCAACTGGAGGATTAACTGAGATGGCACAAGTTGAGTCCAAGATCCAATTAAAGGATTTGAACTGCCTGCTGAATATGGCATTGCACCACCTGTGGTCAGAAATTGGCTTTTGGTCATTAAGTCCATCTTTCCCACACACAAAGCAAATCAAGTAGAGGGAGTAGTGGAGATGCAGAGGGACAAACACTAATCGTCTGAGTAAGGCAGAAAAAAATGACACATATCACTGCACTGTGCCAAAACGAGCTGGTCTCTGATTTATGAGGCATCAAATTGCAAGGTATTTTACATTGCTACCAACCTTAGCCCAGTATACAGTATAGTGTATACTGGCACTGCCAACATCTTTCTGTGTTGTCTTCACTGTACTGAGTTTTGTTTCAAGTGCCATTAACATTGTGAGTCCTGTCTTCTTTCACATACAAAACCAGACAACTTGCCAAACTCAGTGCTGTCTGCTAATGCAGTCAGGCTACGTCAGCAGCCACGTTAAAGCTGACAGGCTGATCTGATCAGTTAGTCCAGACCACCCATGGTGCAGTGTCTCCAAGCAGTGGGCAAATAGTACATGTACACATAAATAAGTCATTGTGCATTATTACTTGAATGCTGAAGTAGCATTCAACACCTTAAGTGTATGCCTTGGCCTGAAATGAGACCAAGCTACAATTAAAGAATAGAAGAATCTTTAAGAATTAAAGAATAGAAGAATCTTTGAGCCATCCACCCAAGAGTATTTACAATCCACACCTTACTGAATAATGCTCCGAACTCCCACTGAAGTCCTGCTGACCTGTACTGGAAATCACAGTCTGTTGCAGTGTCATACTTTTTTCCTGGTGTAAGAATGGTAAGAGACTGAAATCTAACAAAGGCTTCTATCGTAATGGCTACCATGACCACTATATACCAGGAATATTTGGGGTCACCTAAATAGAATCTAAACAGACCAACCCAGAACTCTGTCTACCCCAGACAGATGCAACATTGCTGATAGCAATGAATGCGACTGATTGAGCAGCAGAGTGTACTATGAAACACACTGTCCAACAGTACTCCATGAGAAGATATTCTGGGAAATGGGTGATAGTGAACATTAATAAAGATCTGTAAATGGTGAATGCTTCATCAAAGACACCAACCACTTTCTCGAACGCCTGGATTCCTTACCCAATCCGTTACCCCCAGAAACCATCCTTGTAACCATTGATGCCACTTCCTTATACACAAATATCCCACACGTCCAGGGCCTCGCTGCGATGGAGCACTTCCTTTCATGCCGATCACCTGCCACCCTACCTAAAACCTCTTTCCTCATTACCTTAGCCAGCTGTATCCTGACCCACATCTTCTTCACTTTTGAAGACCAGACATACCAACAATTAAAGGGAACAGCCATGGGTACCAGGATGGCCCCTTCATACGCCAACCTGTTCATGGGTCGCTTAGAGGAAGCCTTCTTGGTTACCCAGGCTTGCCAACCCAAAGTTTGGTACAGATTTATTGATGACATCTTCATGATCTGGACTCACAGTGAAGAAGAACTCCAGAATTTCCTCTCCAACCTCAACTCCTTTGGTTCCATCAGATTCACCTGGTCCTACTCCAAATCCCACGCCACTTTCCTTGATGTTGACCTCCACCTGTCCAATGGCCAGCTTCACACGTCCGTCCACATCAAACCCACCAACAAAAAACAGTACCTCCATTACGACAGCTGCCACCCATTCCACATCAAACGGTCCCTTCCCTACAGCCTAGGTCTTCGTGGCAAACGAATATGATCCAGTCCGGAATCCCTGAAGCATTACACCAACAACCTGACAACAGCTTTCGCATCCCGCAACTACCCTCCCGACCTGGTACAGAAGCAAATAACCAGAGCCACTTCCTCATCCTCTCAAACCCAGAACCTCCCACAGAAGAACCACAAAAGTGCCCCACTTGTGACAGGATACTTTCCGGGACTGGATCAGACTCTGAATGTGGCTCTCCAGCAGGGATACGACTTCCTCAAATCCTGCCCTGAAATGAGATCCATCCTTCATGAAATCCTCCCCACTCCACCAAGAGTGTCTTTCCGCCGTCCACCTAACCTTCGTAACCTCTTAGTTCATCCCTATGAAATCCCCAAACCACCTTCCCTACCCTCTGGCTCCTACCCTTGTAACCGCCCCTGGTGTAAAACCTGTCCCATGCACCCTCCCACCACCACCTACTCCAGTCCTGTAACCCGTAAGGTGTACACGATCAAAGGCAGAGCCACGTGTGAAAGCACCCACGTGATCTACCAACTGACCTGCCTACAGTGTGACACATTCTATGTGGGAATGACCAGCAACAAACTGTCCATTCGCATGAATGGACACAGGCAGACAGTGTTTGTTGGTAATGAGGATCACCCTGTGGCTAAACATGCCTTGGTGCACGGCCAGCACATCTTGGCACAGTGATACACCATCCGGGTTATCTGGATACTTCCCACTAACACCAACCTATCCGAACTCCGGAGATGGGAACTTGCTCTTCAATATATCCTCTCTTCCCGTTATCCACCAGGCCACAATCTCCGCTAATTTCAAGTTGCCGCCACTCATACCTCACCTGTCATTCAACAACATCTTTGCCTCTGCACTTCCGCCTCGACTGACATCTCTGCCCAAACTCTTTGTCTTAAAATATGTCTGCTTGTGTCTGTATATGTGTGGATGGATATGTGTGTGTGTGCGCGAGTGTATACCCGTCCTTTTTTCCCCCTAAGGTAAGTCTTTCCGCTCCCGGGATTGGAATGACTCCTTACCCTCTCCCTTAAAACCCACATCATTTCGTCTTTCCCTCTCCTTCCCTCTTTCCTGATGAGGCAACAGTTTGTTGTGAAAGCTTGAATTTTGTGTGTATGTTTGTGTTTGTTTGTGTGTCTATCGACGTGCCAGCGCTTTCGTTTGGTAAGTCACATCATCTTTGTTTTTAGATATATTTTTTACCACGTGGAATGTTTCATTCTATTATATTTATACTATATATTTATATACTATTATTATTATTAAAATATTTATTTGCAATTTTTCTTTCTAAAATTTCTGATCTGTAACTTTTTTTTATTCATAATTTCTGCATCTACATAAATCTAAGACTGTTACATCTTAGATTGTCATACAACAAATACATTGTTATATTGCAATATCATTCCAGAAAAACTACTGAAAGCAAATAATTCACCTGATTAGATCTTATTTGCACATGAAAGGTATCACTAACAGATTTCCAATTCTGTGCTGCTAACACATTTTGCATTTTAAGCCTTATGTTCAAAAACCACACGTGATTTAAAATTCACTTTCTTTCGAACAGTTTTATAACTTCTGCTGAGAAATTACTATATATCCTTTGAATAACTACACAAACTTTTTCCTCCATAACAGTTATTGCCTTTGAAACACTCTTTGAACTATGAAATTTACAAAAAAAGGTTTGAGCAGAAGTAGCAGAGATACTTTAAGCAACTAGTTTTATTTCTTTTCAATGTGCATATTCCTGGAAATGTGAAACCAATCTCAATCCTTAAAACTATATAGCACTTCCAGGATACTGAAAGAAGAGTAACCATGTAGCAGATCCATTCTCTTTGCCACTTTGCTCATTTGTTTCCAGACAATAAAAAGTTTATCTGCAATGTAAAAAAAATGCAAAAAACACTAGGAAGATGTAAACTGGTCATTCAGTCAATTGACAGTCAAACACCCGCCTTTAACTTCAATACAGGAGGGAAAAAAATCCTTAATGATGACACAGTTTTTAATCAATGACAGTCTTTCCTGTCCATAACATATGGTTCACAGTACTGTAATACATGAATCCACATTGTAAATAAGGAAACAGTAGTGCAATTATTGTTTTACTAACTAAATTCTCCATAGATTAGCAGCATTTTTACCTTACACGCATCCACAACAGAGGTTTCTAATGCACACCTGCAACGGGCACTCAATGCTGAGGTAAGGTGATTTGAATCCTTGAGGTGAAGAAAATTTTCACTGCCAGTACTTGAACAGCAAGGAGTGCAGAGGTGGTGGTGTGAAGTTCTTGAGCACCAGTCTTTGCACTAGTGTTGTGGATTAAATATCAAAACTCTCTGCAGTGTCTCATGAAGTGAGGGCATGTGGTACTGTTCATGGTTTTCAGTCCGTTGGATGGGATATTAAGCCCAGCAGCCCTCTTTGTGCTATTCGAGAGTGGAAGACTGTGCCAGACTGTGTTTCATCCTCTCCCTTCTATCTTATGGCCAAACAATAAACATAACATGACAATACACATGCACCTATTACATTTGCCTACACCCTACAAATACATGTGTGACACAGCTCTCACATATCCCCACAGGAAGGAGCCAATGCACCCAGAGGAAGAAAACACTTTCAAGAAAGGCAGTTCTGTGAGATATCTCAGCCAACAATGCTATATGACCTTCTCTTCATTGATGTATATTGTACGTACACAAATCTTAAACTGAAGATGATTGACTGAATGACCAGTGTTTTCTTGTGTTTTCCTTGTGCTTCCAGTGAATGTGTTACATTACTCTGGATACTTGCAATGTGTGCTAGCACAGGAACGTGAAAGTCAACTTTTGTGTTACATATTTAACATCATGCTTGCACGAATGGTACGTTGTGATATGATTCTGAATAGGTCTTGAGGACAGAAAATGGATTATGAGAAAAATAAAAGAAAATTAAGGTGCTATTTTAAAAAGATATAATGCTTTTCATATTTTCATAATGACCAAAGTTAGAAGAAAGGCACTCATGCTGGGAACGTGTCCTGGTATGTTTATATATAGTGCTATATCTTGCTTAAAGATATTTCTCCTTTGTAGATTAAGCAGTCCTGCTCACAGATCACAAATGTAGTTATTATGTGTCAAATCCACCTCAGTGGCCGATATCACTAACACACGTTTGTGCAGTGGCACTCAACATGGGTGTAAGCCAGTTCAAATCCTTGGTGGATGAAATTTTCACTGCCATTATTTGGCCAGCAAAGGGAGGAGTTGTGGTGACGTAAAGTTCTTTATCATCAGTCTTTGCACCAATGTCCTGGATAAAATTCTGAACAACTCCACAGTGTCTCACGAAGTGAGGGCATGTGACACCACTGATGGTGATCCGTCTGTCGGAAAGGGACATTAAATTCATTGGCTCCCTTTTGCGCTATCTGCGAGGAGTAGGATAAGGGTCGGCACAGGCTTTCACCCTCTCCCTTCTCTCATCATCTTTAACATAAACAAAACACTATGTCTCTCTCTCTCTCTCTCTCTCTCTCTCTCTCTCTCACACACACACACACACACACACACACACACACACTTCAGTCAGTTACACTTACATACACATCTCACATTTCACAACAGAAAGGTGCCGATGGCATTAAGTATAGGGAAAACCTTCACAATTAGGTGGCTGAACCTGCCCTTTGGGGTTTCCATGCCATTCATGCAATACAGTCCTTTTTTTTTTTTTTTTTCTTTCCCTGTGTTAAATATAAAGTCACATAGTGGATGTTGAAACACTGAAGCCACTTTTTTTGGGCCAACTGTAATTCAGACTTCCTGCAACTGAACATCTTTCAAGAATGAATGACAGATTATACATACTCTTATTTTTTGAAGTGTACAACAGGCATTTCCTATGATGATTCCAGGATTTTGCAATAAAACTTTGATCTAACAGCACAACTCTGTTATGCTACCCAAATCAAATAGTGATGCATGCTCCACACAATGACATGTCCCGCACGCAAATTGTTGAGTGATCTGCAAATGCCATTATACCTCCCCATGTGTACTTGTAATGGGGCAGGGAACAGGAGATATAAATCAGAAGTTAGAGGGATACATGGCAGGGATGGAGCTCCAAGACTGACTGTTCATAGCCTGACTTGGTCTTCCTCTTCCCCTGCTACTTTCACAAAGGTGTCAGAAGGATGCTACATCTCACTGACCTGTAATGGGCTCATTGTGGATGACAGCACTGACAAGGCAGCCATTCAAATCCCAGACCCATGCAAGAGCAGGCATGCTGTCATCGCGTGTCACCAGCCACGAGCCACAGCTACTGAAGTTCAACACACCGACACCCCGGTTTTTCCAGCTGTCACCTCCCTTGTCCCAGGCCAATGGTATCACTGTCACTGGGCGATATTTTACCACTTCAGCTGCAACAATTCAGTTGCAGTGTAGTAGTGACAGACAGTTCACCAGCAGGATTCATAAAATTTCATCACATATTAATATGAGGGAATGATTCAATGATGAAATTTGATCAAAAATAGCCAATAATTACAGACATGAAAAATGATACACGTACAAAGCACATAAATTTTAATTGTAAAATAAACATAAACATGACAAAACTGAAACATTATCTTATTATTTGATTTAGATGGTCAATATACTACAGTTGCCTATCAGAAAGGTCTTGTTAGATGTCAAATATTTTAATGCTTCATTACCTACTGTGCAATTAGAAGATCAAATTTACTGAGAATAACTTTTGAGTCATTCAGGTAAATATTCTGGGTGGGTGATATCCCACACTGCTACTGAAACATATTTGTTGCTGAGTCATATATATTAAGCAAATACTACATTCCATAACAGAGCCTGTTAAATTTTGAATAGGGTAGAATTCACCAACAGAACAGCACATTTTCGTTATTCCCATCAGTCTTTGTTAAATTTAAATGAATTAATATCATTCATGCCTTCTTACTGAAACAGGCAGTCTCAGAGTCCTGTGTCATGCACAGATAGGTCTGTGCTGCCACGGTGTTATTTGCATGCTTCAATGTGTTCTCTCCTTCGGAATCCTCCTGCGCTCAGTGTTGCTCGCATGCCTGCAACATCTTTCTTCCTTCTGTAACAGTTGATAGTGGAGGACTCCCAAGTTTAGAATTGATCCACTGCAGAAGCAGTGTCACCGTTCCAATTTGGCAGCTGTCACACATTTACAGCTCCACGTGTGTCGTGTATTCTCGGCTACAAGCCAGTATTCGTGCATTATAGAAATGTGATATAGGAAAGAGAAGTATATAAATTTTACATTCAGTTTTGAGTGTAGTTTGTATGTGCTTGTCGACCATGAATAAAAGATCAAAATCTAATTATTTGTGGAGATATTTTTTCATGTGAGATGAAAATAACCAAATTATGCAATGTGATATTTGTGGTCAAACGTGATTTTTCAAAACTGCTGCAAGTAACCTACCAAAACATGTGGAGTGAAGGCACCGAACAGTACGTTTCATTCACAGTCGAAGTATGGTAACTGCATATTAATCAGACCAAGTGCTGTTTGTGATAATATTGATGATGTCAATGGACAAGATAACCAGCAGCTTCAAAACTCATTGTTGATTATTATTCACATGAATCTCTGGCATATTCCTCAACAATTCAAGCTGCTAAACAAAACTCTGAGAAAGAAACTAGAAGAACTTATTTTAAATTTATGAAAACAATGGAAACTTCTGGATGGAACATTATTATTTTAAATTTATTCACAACAATGTCCAGCCAGTTGCAGTTGTCTAAAGTGATAAAACCTTCATATTTTACAAGTATTTGAATCAAGAACATTGTTCTCTGAGCCAAAAAGTAATTACTGGAACTACAGTTTGTAAATGGTCCGCCTAGTCGTTGATATCGCTAATTGCTATAAACGCGCTATTTCACTCCAATTTACGGAGCTTGTTAGCACTTGATGTTAGGTTGGCGCCATTAAAATGCATTGTATTGTAGTAATCGCTGCTGCTTGCTGGATCGCTGCTGTGTCTCGATGCTGATGCTGGCTCTAAATCTGGTTGTCTAGGGTTAAAAACATGAGGTCCCGTGTTTTTCATGTGCTTTTGATGATAAAGAACGAGCGAAACCAACACATATGTAAACATCAAATATTTATTAATTTGGTGGCCATATTAATTCCACTGTCCACCAAAGACCATAACTCAACACAAAGTAGTACTTCCTTTACATGTTCTTTGCATTGTTTTTCCATCCCAAACAATAACACAGAAACACACTTCACCAAAGTGACATTCCGACTGCCTCCCGACCCTTCTTGCTGCTTGTATTTATAACATTGTCAAAGAACTACTAAAAAGAGATATAGTTTATAAATCACATGTACATCTGTTATCATAATGTGTGCAGAAAAGTTATTAATTTGCATCGAGTGACATAATTTAACATGTTATTAAAATGACAGACAGATTTGTTGACTTGACAGAATAATTCTTTGTTACAAAAAGGCCGTGTTTTAGAAGTTTGTCAATTGACTTCTCTAATTTGCATAAATAAGTAAGTAACATGAATTATTAAGAATTACATTGGTTTTCGTCTAAAATAGGATTGATTACGTGAATACTGAGTGAAAACGCTCCTAGTGAACAAATAGGTTTCACTGGGTGATTTTTATTTAAGGGGATCCAAAATACCTAAGTTGGCCACTATTTTTCATACTTCATATTAATTATTTAAGATAAACTTAGTGTTTTTACATGATGACATTTGCTGTATCAGTGATCAAGTGATATTAACTTTTGTGTGGGTCAGTTATTCAGTATAATTTAATGGGTTGACTGTTTATGGAGACATGTTGTGCAATCATTGTTAACATACATAATAACTTTTCTATAATCATAAATACTCGTTAAACTGGTTGAATTTGGAGGGCATCGCATACTTCGGTAAAGTAAAGCCTTTAATATGTTCCGTTACAAGTTCCAGCAAGGTACAATATGTTTATGAATGATGTATGAGAATGGATTACACAAGGGGTGACTGAAAAGTTCTTGGCTCACTCATGAAATATTTGTTGTAGTCAAATGTTAGTTGAGCAACTAGTAGTACACACCTTTGATAGGTTACATACCACATTTTTCATTAACATCTATTTTTTTTTCTCCAGATATTGGAGTTTGAAGTGTCCAAGGTGTACACATTTTGAAAAATGTACAAGGAGAGCAAGTGCATGGTCATCTAACACCTGCTGAAAAAGAGCATGAGTGCAATGGAGATCCATAATGGTATGATGTAATATTGGGGGAGGATTCCCCTTTCTATTCTAAGGTCAAAAACTGGGTGGCAGAATTTGAGAGGAGTACTACCTGTCTCCAAGATGCATCACACAGAGGAAGACTGGTAATAGTCAGTACAGATGAAAAAGTCACTGTAGTCCAGGGTATCGTCATGGCCGACCGGTATGTGACAGTACACTACATTGCTGAGAAAGTGGGCATCTCTCTGGAACAAGCTGGACACATCATAAGAGTTGTACTTGACATCCACAAGGTCTCGTCTTCATGGGTCCCAAAAAATGTTGACACATAGAGAAAAGTCACATCCACCAAAAACTTGACTCTTTTTGAGGCAGATGCTTTGACATTTCTCAAATTTTTTTGTGACAATAGTTAAAGCATGGGTTCACCACTTTCAACCTGAGTCCATGGTTCAACTGAAACATTGGAAACACCCCTTCCCACTCACCCCCACAAAATTCAAGACAATCACATCACCTGACAAGTTGATGGTATCCGTTTTTTGGCATTCAAGAGGTGTAATCTTGACTGTATACTTCAAAAAAGCTGTAACAGTGAATGGAGCATATTCTGTTGCTCAACTAGTATGTCTGAGGTTGGCCATCGACATGAAACATGTTGGATGTTGCCATAACAAGTGCTCTTTCATCAAGACAATGCCTCTCTGCACATATCCATTATTGCGATGTTTGCCATCGATTCCTGTGCCTTTGAACAGCTTTGATACATGCCTTATTCACCCAATTCATCCTTTTCTGACTTTAATCTCAATAAACATCTAGCTGGAACCCATTTTTGATCAGATGGCATGTCGTGCCTGCAGGAAGAAATGATCTACAGGGAGGTTACGGTGGATCTGCAGCACCAATGGCAAAAAAGTCTGTGGTCCTAAAAGTGGACTACACAGAAAAACAGCCAAAAATGTTTGGATACTGACAAAGTTTATTGGGTGTGCTGTGAATTTTTCAGTCACCCCTCATAGTTGGAAACTGTACGCTTGAGAGCAGATACAGGCACATCTGAAAATAATGAAAGCTGGGTGGCTATGACAGGTGACAGTACATTCCACAACAGAGGATCTAAACTCCAGCGAGATTCATAACAGTGTTCCTCGATGGAAGGTTCTCGTAATGGTGTTCACTTGGCAGAACAATCAAGAAGATGCAGTTCAACTTTTCAGATAAGGTTCTAGCAGTAATCACTAATATGTGGCAAACATGAAAAATATAATAGATACAAATTAACTTCAGTGGAAACATTTTGGATGTTTTGCTCACATGCTGAACCTAATTCTGCTAGAGGCTTTCAAATAAATTAAAGTGTTGAAAGGGGAGATAAAAACTATGTTTACTTATTTCAAGAACAGTACATCAGGTGTGGAAAAACTTACTGCACCTTGGAAAAAACTATGTTGGAGTTAGAAAAACTAATTCAAGATGTTTCAATGAGGTGAAACTTCATTTTTTACATGACTCAAGGTTTCGAGAAAACTAATTGATGCTATAGAAACAACTGTAGGACTAATAAAGACATTTCAGTTTTAACAGAGGAGAAGTGGGCAAAATGCAATTAACTGAGTGAAGGATGGAAATAATTTAAAGAAGTGACTTCAGGTAAGTGACAAACAGCATGTGACACATTATTCTGTTCTGATTTCCACAAATGGCCTCATAGATGCTTGCAAGAATATAAATAAATGAAAATTCTTTCTGGTGGTGTTAATGTGGTCAGTCTACTACATAAAGAACTGGCTGCATGAACAAGAGATACTGACAATGTGTGCAACAAAATTGCAGTGTCAACTTCCTTGGCCCCCAGATTTATGTTGTTGACTTATTGCTGCCCATTCAATAAAAACTCATTGCATACAATTAAAGTCAAATGCACAGAGCCAAAATAACACAGAAAACACAGAACAAGCCATAAAGAATAAACAAGCAAAGATTTTAGAAAATATTGGAAATTTCTCACTTTTGGAAAGGTTTCCACAGAAGATTACCACTAAAAACCTACAAGTACATACAGTAGCTCTAGGGTAAGATAACTGTGTTCTTAGAGCACTGGCTACAACTCTTTAAGAATTCATTCATATGCCTGCTATAAATACTTTAGTTGTATTATGACACTTTTGTTATTACATTTGAGTGACACACATCTACTCCCATTATAGAAATGAATTGCTATTTGAAGGAAGACTACCTTCACAATGACAAAGATTCATTGTAGTTACGGAAACCGACAAGAGCTCTTGTCCAATATTGTGAAAGAGTCTTGCACTTGAGATTCCATGTGTTTGGAAAACCACTGCCTTGGGAAAGGACTTTTTTCAGATGCAGGCTATCATATGTAATAAATGATTCTCATATTTGCTTAAGCACAAAACTTGTTGTTTGATGAAGCATGGACACTGTTTCAAATCTTCAATAAATCTTAAATTAATTAAATTCAAAATGATTTCCTTAGCCACATGAAATACCTATAAAACATTGCTACACTAATACAAACTATTTTGCTGGGTTTAATGTATTTAGACCCAATTTGGAACCTATTAATAATTAACAGGTTTCTGAACTTATTACCTGTTGTAATCTTACCATAATTAACATTTTAGTCAATCCTTAGCATATGTGTAGTTTAAATCTGTTATGCTTTATTGTAAAGAAAGTCAATTTCAGTTAATGATCAGAAACCTGAGCTATATAAGCAAGCCATAGCACAGTGAAGTCATTTCTCGATATAATATACAACTCTTCAATACCTACAAGGACTTCAAAGCAGGCATTTCATAGTCAAAATAGGGAAGAGATGTTAGAAGACATCAAGCTTCTTGGCATACCATCCAAATATATTTCAGTTTTTAAGGCAATCTTGGCAGGTTCCAAGGCAATGGTAGGAGTGAATGGGGAGTTAACTGACTGTTACAATGACAATATTAGTGTCAATAAAGATTTAGACAAGATGATGCTCTTTCCATAATGCTTTTCAATTTGATCTCAGAAGCAATGATCCAAAAACTCCAGATATCTGAATGCATAGGTATAAGGGCCAGTTGGCTGCATGTGCTGATGATGCAGTTATTAGCAGATGGAGGATGCCAAGTGGTAGAATTGAAAGAAGCTGCACAGCATAGGCCACAGAAAGTTAACGAATTGAAAAATAAATATATGAAATTTCATAGAACAGGAGACAATAACCGGGATAGCTTGTTGGCAGCAGGTTTAAATTTTTGGCATGTGGAGGATTTTGAATGCCTAGGGGCTAATATTAATAAAGTAAATAATGATGGTACCTGGACAGCAAGAACCAATTACGAGCTGATCTGGCTCATACAAGGAGCTGATATTATAGTAAAAAGTAAAAGTATAGCAAGCCTGTGGCATATCCAAAGGGAGGAAGATACAAAGTAGGTCTTCCAGTGGAAACTGACAGGGAAAAGATTAAAAGAAAGACTACATAAACGATGGCTGGACACGAAAGAAAACATCAGAGCCCTAGGAATCAGAGGATGGAGAGGGAAAGTAAACAAGAGAGTAGTATGGAAGGAAATTGTTAAGAAGGTGAAGACCCACTCAGGGTTATGAAGCCACAAGAAGGAGAAGAGTCAATCTTTAGCATATGTGTAGCTTAGATCTGACAATATTTTGAAAAGGATAGAGTGATACCATATAGTGGAGATTTTGAATTGCAGGTAAGCAAAACAAAGAGACTGTCACAACTGGTAAGCTGAAAAGGTCTTCAACCAAATTAAAAACAAACAAACACACACACAACAAACAGGTGGGAGGGGAGGCCAGAGAGGGAGTTGGAGGGGGGGGGGAGGGGGGGGAAGATAGAGAGAGAGAGAGAGAGAGAGAGAGAGAGAGAGAGAGAGAGAGAGAGAGAGTTAGTGCCGGTTTTTAGTGAAATGACTACAGGTTGATGAGTTAGATGTTTTATGCAGCATCAATGTGTGCAAGGAAATGGAATTCTCTGGTTGTCTCAAATCTGAATGAGTGAGTTTTGCACTCAGTTCTCTGTTCTTGAGCAAACAAAACTCTGGTCGCAACACAATGAAACATTTTCTGTCATCATTTCCTACGCTACAAAAAGGTATAGACTATTCAGCTCACAAAGCACAACAAGCATATATTGACCAAAATCATGATAAAAAATCCTGTAGCCACATCTTAAGGCCAATCCATGAATGAAATTTTAGACTCAGCAATGCAGTGAGTGAACTAAGAAATCTTCATGAGATATTAAATATATGAGCAGAATTGGGCTCAAGTCCAGACCTAGGGCTTTCCAGAGCACTGTCTAAATTTGTCACAATGTTACCTTGATTATGAAATTAATGCTAAATATTTCAGTACTAGTGTGACTTAATAGCGAAAGATTGAAAAATTTCCTATGTACTTACTGCTATAGCTGACATCAGTTTTCTCCTTATCTACTGGTTGCCTGTAAATGGCGCAGTCTGAGCCACTCAGCTCGTTGCTATGTTTGATCACTACAAGAGGTTCCCATGTTATATAATTCAATAGCAGCACCTGTCAGATACAAACCCACAAAAAAATTGCTATTTAGAATAAAAATGTAAAGTGTGGTGAACTATTAGGCTTTGCTTCTGCCATTTCTTCTCAAAGTTCAAGGCTTTATCGTGAAAACTTACAAAAAAAATATGATTCAAATTACTAGTCATGACTGGCAATTACTTCCTCCGATCTTTTGCGTAACACGTGAACCCTGTGGCAGAAGAACTGTGTGTCTTTTGAGGAGACCCATGAATCAATCCAATTTTGCACTTTTTAATATGGCCAGAAGTGGTGATCAGCCGGTTTGTGTACCACTGAGAGAAAAAAGTGGCAGTCAGAGGAAGCATTGTCTGGAAAATATGGCAGGTGGGGTAGGATTTCCCATTCCAAATTTTCCATGTCTGTTTTGACAGGATGTACGACACGGGATCAAGAATTGTCATGCTGAAAAATTACCTTTTCATGTCTATCACTTTCAGTGTTCAGCCCAAATGTATCAACTGCTTTCAATAACAATTTCCTGTGATTGTTTCTATTGGTTACAGTAGCTTCAAAAACCTCTCTTCCACCACCAAGCCTGTCTTTGATGCCAAAATGACCATTCTTGAAGTGTTGAAACCATTCTCTGCATGTTGTTTCACTAAAGTTGCCTCACCATAGGTTTTACCCAGCATTTTAGGAGCTTCAGCCAAAGATTTCTTCAAGTTAAAGCAGAAAATTAAAACTTCTCACAAATGAAGAGAACTGGGTTCTTAAAGTGACATATGCAATTGAGAATAACTTTATGATGCAATCACAACTCGACTATTTTTATTAATGGTGGTATGTTTACAAATGCCTAAGCTTCCTGTATGACACTTACAACTCACTGGTACCACCTGGACCATCATTCACCACTACTGCCATCTATTGTCAAAAGGCAGAAGCAAAGTTACAGACTAAGAAAAACATTAAATAGATAGGAGGGTTCCTCAAGCCAGACTCAAAAATGAGATCATCTCTATTATATGATTAGACCTGGTATAAAAGCTAGTTATCTCTTATCACAATGCAAATATTTACTACTCAGTTGAAACCTTTGGTATCCCCTAACTACCATTCTTACACCAGAATTCCTACTTCAGCAAAACCTGTCCCAAGCATGTCCATTCACCAGATTTTTTGCTGACAAAACCTACAATATCAAAGGTTGAATCACACATGACAAAGTACACATTCCTTATCAATAAACCCAACACTCAGTAACTGCCATATATTCATTGCTGTGTCTTATGCGTAATGAGTCTCCGAACTATTGAAAAGTTTTATCTTTTCACCCTCTGTACATGAACAGGCTTAACGTTTTGCTTGTGCGTATCCACTGCTCAGTACTTCTCCTGTGCAGTGAGTGGTTGTCTTTAGCCAGCAGCTGTCACTGCTGCCAGCAAACACAGATGTATGAAGGCCTCCTGTAGCCTTTCCCATCCATTAGCCTTCAGTTACATGCATCCATATTGCTTCTCCACATAGTCTAATGACCCATATTCCCAATTGTATCAGATTATCATCTTTGCCTTTTCGTATTCTTCAAATCCAGCAAAGAACTTTTTGGTCAATACACTACATTTTTAGTTGGCTATGTGACCGATCTACTCATTAAAATGACAAATTATGTCTTCCACTCAAGTCTGTTCCCTGATACACTTCTTCTCAAAGTAATTTGCCACAAATATCTCTCCATTGTCCTCAGTTATCAATTCTCACGTTCTTAAATGTTTTCACACTGAAAGTCCATATATCACTGTCATAAGAAAACCTCTTCATATCCTTTCCTTTTTAGACATGTGTAGCTTAATTTTGGGAAACCAGTTTACTTTCTCCAAAAGCATTTTTACTCTTCAGTTTACTTTTATTCATATCCAGTCTGTCAGCTTCAACTCCCCTAAGTAAAAACACACACAAATGGGATCTATGAGAATTGTTAATAGTACTATTTTCTTTTAAACATTTGTTGCATTTATTTAAATCTTAGTACTGATGCTCAGGTCTATTTTTAAACTTGTTCATTTTTTGTTAAAATTTATCTGGCAACACAATGAGGAAAACAAAGGTGGTTCAACTACATTTCATCTCTATACATACAAATGGAAATACTCTGACTTGACTAACTGACTGACTTATCATCACCTAGCCTAAACACTAAGGACATAAACTTAAATTTTGAGAGGGTGTTGATCTTATACTGCAGGCATCATTTAAGAAGGGACTTCTCAAAATCCCACCTCTAAGGAGCTGAAAAATGTTGTTATTAATGCAATTATGAAGTGAGAACTACGAAAATTTTGTGTTTATGAAAAGGAAAGTTGCCACTTATCATATAGCAGAGATGCTGAGTGCCAACTTTCCTTCTCATAATATTGTTGCATTCCATCCTGGATTTTCCATTGGTTGAAAATTGTGTTTGGTTTCTCTGCCAGAAATAAATACCTGATTCAGCAGTTTTGAAAATTTAACCTCTTAGAGGGTGAAATGGTGGGTGAAAGTTTTCTTCGAAAATAAATCCACGTTAAAGAACTACTAAAACATTTTTAAAGCTACATCTATGAAAACTGGTGAAAATTGGTATTTGACTTTTTGGTAAGAAATAAAAAAAAAGTTTTTTAATGTTTTCAGAAATACAATCCCAAGGAAGTGAAATAGGGAACAAAAATTTTTATAAAAATATTTCATCATGAACGTTTTTACAGCTAAATGTGAGAAAATTTATATTTGGCTTCTAAAGTCTTTTCTAATCAGTTATTTTCTCTATTGCTTTTATTCTTCATCCTCTCCCTTCCCGCCCCCACCTCCCTTCTCCAATTCCACGGCCTCTTGTTTTCTACCTCTCACTGTGTTTTAGCTGGCACAATGGTTACCAATGTACTAGCTTCAGTGCCTACTCTCACTCTGATGCTTTCCCCTTTGTGCTCAAAGCATGTGGGTCCCTCTCATCCTAACCCTTTCTCATCCCCAAAATATTTCCAAAAGGTAGGACAGTGTCGTATACTTTCAGATGTGTCAGTTGACAATGCTAAATGTTCTGCCTCCTGAAGATTATTAGAAGCCAGAAATTCGTAGTTTTAATTTCATCAATACATTGATGACGATGATGATATTTTTGTTGTTTTAGTGGAACATTGGGGTTAAATATAAACAATGGTATTAGTAAAGGTGTATGTGTTATGTAACTTAGCACCACCATTTTGCTCAAGCAGACTATATGATTGCCACAATTTTTTTTTAAATTGAATTTTTATGTTGTTTACAAACTGCAACATCTTCTAAGCTTTTCGTTCTGATTAAGGCCAATGGTCTTTACTAACAAGTTAATGTGTTAGGTATTTGACATTTAGCATGTAAGAGAGAAAAAGTTTAGAAAAAATTTGAAATTATGTTTTAAGTTTGTCAGAAGTCACTAAGTGCTCTCATTATGATACCATGTATAAATGTATTCTGGGCAATTTATGTTACATTTTAAGCAATCGTATCTCCTGAACTATGTCTTGTACAATGATATAATTTTGCAGGTATATTCAGTGGTACACGTAGTTACTGACTGCTAAAGTCTTGTGAATAGAGTTAGTTAGCAAAAAAGTTATAAATTAAAATGTCATGCTTGACACTGAAGTTTTACTGCAAGAACAGCAAAAATTTAAGGAGAAACATTTTTCCTACATCATTTTGTGGGAAGTGTCAGCAATAAAAAGTTTTGTAATGATTTGAAATTATGTTTAAAGTTGTGACTTCTGAAATTTTCCCAGCGTATTTCTTTTTCCAGTAATTTTCAGGTTTGCAGCCGGATCCCATCAACATTCTGCCACGATATTTCAGCCCAGAGACGTCCAGCTATTCTCAGGTGAGTAGACGAGCATGCAAATGGTACTGGCGGTTTATGGTGCATGCGTTAGGAGGTGACATGTGCAAGGCAGCCAAGATGTGTGTGCTGCCCTCAGTGGTTAAGTAACAACAAACTAATCGCTGAGTATTGACTGAGCTTGTCAATTCCGTTGTGACCGCATAATTTTAATAATAGGATTCCAATTTTTACCCAGCTGAAAGCCGTTATCACGATTCATTAAATTATCAGCAAGATGTATTTCCATGGATTCTTTAATTACAGAGTCCCAGAAGCTGGAAACGAATGCTAAAACTTTGGTATTATTGTATTCCATTGAATGTCCCATGGAAATGCAATGTTCTACCACTGCTGATTTTAAAGGTTGCTGCAGACGGGTGTGTCTCTTATGTTTTATACAGCGTTCCTAGACTGTCCGTGACATGTGACCTACATATGCAGAGCAACACTCACATGGGATTTTATAAACACCCACCTTCCTCAATCGTAAATCGTCTTTAACGAATCCGACTAAGGCACTGCTCTCTGCTAGTGGACAGAAAATTATGTTAATATTATTCTTCCTAAGCAACCTGCCTATTTTAGAAGACACAATCCCGGCATATAGAAGGAATATAGTAGATTTATAGTCATCATCAGTCTCCTCAGAGCATTGCTTCTTGCTATTATAATTGTGCATGGTCCTTGTGACAAGGGAAGCCACAACGAGAAGATATATAGTCAACTAAGTGACTCTATGTACCACAAAATTGATGAGGACCCAACGAGCTATATTTCCAGAAAAACTGTTACTCTTTCAAATGATAGTTCTTTATCTGAACAAGTTACCAAGAGGCTGAGACCACACAATGCTGTTCCACCAAGACTGTATGGCCTGCCCAAGATTCACAAGGATGGCATTCCTCTATGACTGATAGTGAGTAATATTGGTGCCTCTACTTATTCGACAACAAATCATCTGGCCTCCTTACTCAAGCCGCATGTGCTTAAGTGCTGCCACCATATACGTCATTCCAAGGATTTTATCAATTGTTTGAAGACTGTTAAGCTAAGCAGCTCGGATTTACTAGTTAGCTTCGATGTGGTCTCATTTTTACTGAAGTGCCTTTATTTGACTCACTACATCTTATTGGTAACTTGTTCAATGATGATTTTATGGCTTTTTTTTAACATGACAGTGTCACCATCGGGAGTCCCTTGTCCCCTGTGGTGGCCAATCTTTATATGGAAGATTCTGAGGAGAAAGCTCTTGAGTTTGCCGTCTTAAAGCCTACGGTTTTATGGGGTTACATAGATGATACTTTTGTTGTATGGCCTCATGACAGACAAGAACTGGAAAAATTCCTCTGTCATTTAAACTCTTTACATGAGAACATCAAGTTTACAATGGAGATTGAGAAAGATGGGACTTTACCTTTTCTAAATGTGTTAGTACGCCCGAAGAATGATGGGTCTTTGGGACATTCGGTGCACAGAAAACCCTCACATACAGATCTATATCTTCAGACACCCAGCTACCATCACCCTGCATTATCAGTATTTTAATTCATTAGGTGCAAGTAATATCGGATGCTGATAGCCTTCACAAAGAATTAGTGCATCTGGAGAAGGTTTTGAAAGAGAATGGCTACACTTCACACGAAATATGGAAGGCCATGCACAATTACAATTACAAGAAGAGAGGAGACTTGATGACGACTATAAATCTACTGTGTTTCTTCTATATGCCGTGAACATGTCTTTTAAAATAGGCGGATTGCTTAGGAAGAATAATATTAATGTCATCTTCCGTCCACCAGCAAAGAGCAGGGCTTTCGTCGGATCCGTTAAAGAAGATTTACAATCAAGGAAGGCGGGTGTTTATAAAATTCCCTGCAAGTGTGTTTTTGCATATATACAAACGATGACACAAATGGTTCAGGAATGCTGTGTAGAACACGAATGACACACCCATCTGCAGCAACCTTTAAAATCAGCAGTGGCAGAACATTGCATTTCCATTGGACATTCAATGGAATACAATAATACCAAAATTTTAGCACCTGTTTCCAGCTTCTGGGACTCTGTAATTAAAGAATCCATGGAAATACATCTTGCTGATAATTTAATGAATCTTGATAATGGCTTTCAGCTGGATAAAAATTGGAATCCTATTATTAAAATTATGCGGTCACAACGGAATTGACACGCTCAGTCGATACTCAGCGATTAGTTTGTTCTTACTTCACCACTGAGGGACGCACACGCAACTTGGGTGCCTCATGCATGTCACTTCCTAACACATGCACTGTAAACCACCAGTATGATTCGCATGTGCAGAATTCGCTATAAATACCATGACTGCATCAGTTCTCTTCAGTACTTCGTCTACTCACCTGAGGATGGCTGGACGTCTCTGGGCTGAAATATCAGGACAGAATGTTGATGCAATCCGGCTGCAAACCCAAAAATTACTGGAAGATGTTTAAAGTTGGTTGGAAGCCACTAAGTGGTGTCATTCTCAAATATTGGATGAATATGGTCAGTGTAATTTACACGCTGTCAGTTACGTCGCTTTAAGACATATACGCAGCTTCCAACTGTAATACTTTTATTTTGTTAAACCTTTAATGTAAGATTACACCTGCTAATTGGTAGATCATAACAGCAGTTTATATATTTAAATTCAGTCAATAAGTATATGAAATATTGAAAATCAAATTTCTGTTGCTCCTGGAAGCCATCAGACAGGCAACCTGCAACTGGCAGCATGAACCATGAGTTGGGTTAGTCTGTTAGTAATAATATACATACTTTTCTATGTTTATGAGCAAGATGAAATAGTTTTTCTCCTGAAGGTAAGTACTGGCCAGAAAATGTGTGTCAATTTTATAGTTTTCTTGAGTGCATTTTCCTTTGAACATATTTAATAACAATCAAATCTAACTAACATATTTTGGTAATGTATAACTTATTGAAAAACGTTTGAGCTGTTGAATAATGTTCATATTTTGAGCGCAAAAGGAAAATTATAAAATATTAATCATTCGCCACTTCCAAAACTCTCCTTCTCTCCTCCCTAAATTTTTAATATAATTATATTACTCCTTCATCCCTTTCCTATACCCATTTACTATGCCATTATTTTTTGTATTACAGTTTAAATTCTGAATAAATTTACTTTTATTCTGCCTATTTCCAAAGACCACGTTGTCCTCCATTCTTGCTATAAACTGCTATTGTGGTGACAATAAGTTTACTGGAGAGATTAAGAATTTAGTTTTGAACACGAAAGGGGAAGGAATTCACTACATTACTGAAGCACTATGTTACCAAGTGATCTAGTGCAACTAAAAAAGACCACAAGTAGAGCACTGGACTTAGATGTGAAAGGCCTGTGGCTGTCTCTCATCTTCATAGCACTATTATCTGTTAATCTCAGCCCCTGTAAACCCCATATCCACATCCACTGTGTGGCTTCGGCTGCCAGAGGCTGCAGTCTTGTGTGTGTGTGTGTGTGTGTGTGTGTGTGTAGTCCATTTTCGACAAAGGCCTTATTGGCCGAAAGCTTATGTGTGACAGCCTATTTGTTGTGCCTATCTGCAGCTCAACATCTCTGCTACGAGGGTGGTTTGAAAAGTTCTCAAAACAGAATAGAAAAAAAGTACTTACATCACTGAAACTTTTTTTATTTTTCAATGTAATCTCCTTGTCAATTAATGCATTTGCTCCAATGATGTTCCAGTGCCTTGATCCCATCTCGAAAATGAGTTTCCTCCAGGTCTGCAAAATAGTTGTCAACTTCGGCTATCAATCCTTCGTTTGAAGTGAATCTTCACCCACCAGGAAAAATTTTCAGTTTTGGGAAGAGATGGAAGTCTGACGGAGCCATATCTGGTGAATAAGGCAGGTGTGGCAACAATTCATACTTTAGTTCATGTAATTTTGCCACGGGGACGCACATGTGTGCGGGCACGCACTGTCTTGAGGGAAGATGACTTTCTGACTTGATAAACTTAGCCTTTTTTGGCATGTCTTTTGCTGCAATTTGTCCAGGAGGTTAGCATAGTATTCTGCAGTAATTGTTTGCTCAGTCGAGAGATGATCTACAAACAGAATCCCCTTCACATCCCAGAACACTGATGCCATGGCCTTTCCCGCCGAAGGAATTTTCTTTGCTTTCTTTGGTGGCGGGGAATCAGCATGTCTCCACTGCTTTGGCTGTTTTGTCTCTGGGGTATAGTGGTGCACCCAAGTTTCATCTGTGGGCACAAACCGGTGCAAAAAATCTTGTTTGTTTCTCCTAAAATGAGCCAAACATTGTTCTGATATGTCATGTCCATTCTCATGCATTTCTGATCCAGAATCAAGAGTCGTGCCACCCATCTTGCAGATAATTTTTTCATTTCTAATTCTCCAGTTAAAATTACAGATTACATCTGGCAAGCATAGACAATTTACACACTTTCAATTGACAATCCTCTATGACCATTTTGTGCACTTTTGCAATGATTTCTGGAGTAGTAACACATTTTGGCCGACCACTGTGAAGATCATCATCTAAGCTTCCCGACCAAATTTAAATTTGTTTGTCCACTTGGCAACAGTTGAATATGAAGGAGCAGAGTCCCCCGTGTATTCTGGAAATCGGCATGAAGGTCCTTTGCTTTCATATCTTTGTTTACAAAGTACTTAATCACTGCTCAAATCTCGATTTTGTCCATCTTCGCAAATCACTAAGTGGGAACAACAACAGAGCCACGTCACCACCACAGCTTTCTTCCAAGACCACTGACGTGACACATGTTTACAGGCAACAGTCCAATGAATATCATGTGACTAACTTGTTGCGACAGTGCTGATTTCTTGTGGTGATTCCAAGAACATTTCAAACCACCCTTGTATAATGTGAGTAGCAACTTTCCCTTTCATAAACAATCTTAACCAATAGACGTCGGAAGTAGCTATCTTAGAAGTAACCACACATTAATTTTTGGAACAGCTATTGTATAATACTTACAGTGCCATCCCAGCAGCCAATGGCAAGAAGCTGTCCTGATGGTGACCATGCAACAACTTTGACACCAAGACAATTGTGCTTATATTGGCCTATCCATGACCCAGTTTCCATGCAAAACAGTTTCACAGAACACTGGTGGCGTTTGTTGTCCCACAAACATAATGTTGAGCCATTAGGGGACCAAGACATTCCACCAACACCCAGAAAGTCATCGCATGAGACATGCTGAAAATCAATGTTTAAAAATTAGTAAAAATTATAATTTTTGCTTCAGCAAAATATGCAAAACAATATTTCTGCCTGATTTCTTAAGTGTTTTTGTGGTCTCAAGAGACCAACTTCATACTAAATTTGTAGACTGGATATAAGTTGAGTGGGTGCCATAAGACAGATTTCCACAAATGAACACAGATGAGTAAACACTCTGACAAGAAGGAAATGAACACAGTCAAGTACAACATGCATGCCAGGCCAAAATTGAGTACTTACTGTCACAAGTGTATTAGTCACATCACATCAAATACTAATAACCTTTGAAGCACAAACAGCAACTACCTACAATATGATTATTATTAAAACTGTTAATAACACTGTCCCTTTGTTGTTCATGTGTTACAGAATTTTTTTTTTTTTTTTTTTTGTCAGCTGATGTTTGGACTGGGATTCCACTAGAATAGGTGAGTCAGATATGTAAAGTCTTGCTAGTGGGACATCCACAACTGTTCTGTAAATTGTTCACAATCGAAAAATACTGCTACAGTTGTATTATTACTACTACTACTAGTACTACTACTACTACTACTACCACCACCACCACCACCACCACCACCACCACCACCACCACCACCATTATTTTGAGTCATCAGTTTTCTGACTTGTCTGATGCAGCCCATCACAAATTCCTCTCATGTGTTAACCTTTTCACCTCAGAGTAGCACTCGCAACCTACATCCTCAATTATTTGCTGAATGTATTCCAATCTCTGTCATCCTCTACAGTTTTTACCCTTTTCAGCTCCTTTTAGTACCATGGAAGTTATTCCATGATGTCTTAACAGATGTCCTATCATCCTGTCCCTCCTTCTTGTCTGTGTTTTCCATATATTACTTTCCTCGCTGATTCTGTGAAGAACATTTGAGTCAGTTTCAACCATAAGGGTTTTTCTGATGAAATGTCCAAATTTTTCAGAACACAGTGATCTGACTTTCACTATCATAGTATAGGACAATCCAGATAAAGGAATTATCAGTTGAGTAAAACTAAAGTGATCATTGAATCAATAATGTCTCAAACAACTGATGCAGCTGTTTGAATGGGAATAGTTTTTGGTGGGTAGTATTTTCAATCGGTATCCAGTTTAAGGCAGCTATGCATTGGCAGACCCTTATCCAATGAGAGAAGTTACTGTTTCTTTTTTGTGTGAAAAGAACAGCAGTGTGTTTGAATTGAGCACTGAGAAAGCACCAGGTAGTTACAATTAAACTTTCCCTATTTAACACGTTATAACATGGAAACTAATTATCGTATAACAACTAAACTTGGAAGCATTTAATGTCAAGGACATGGGGAAGAGAAGTAATGCAGAACCAGTTAAATTTCAACACTTTTAGTGGATTGCTACAGTACATCATACCATTACATACTGGTACCATTACTGCTACAAACGAGGCTGAATATGGTGTCCATCAGTGTACAAAAGAGTCTGCAAGCGCAGGCCTGCGTTCTGCACAGCGGAACGAACCATGTCCATAGGTATGCTGGCTGCCTCTCTTGATATGCTGCACTTCAGGTCAGCACATGTGTGAATGTTCTCCTGGTAAACCCTGTCCTTCAGGTAGCCCCACAAACAGAAATCATTGGGAGTGAGATCAGGTGATCATGCCGGCCAAGAATTTGGAAACGATTGGCTGATAATTCAATCATTTCCAAATGTGTTTCAGAGAAGCAGGTTAACTTCATGAGCAATGTGCAATGAGGCCCCATCTTGCATGAAAACCGTTGAGTTCAATGCATCTCTCTCTCCTGTAGGGCGGGTACGAGATGCTGGCGAAGCATATCGCAGTAACACTGGCCACTCACACTGCACGTTTTTGGTCCTTGGGCACCAACCTGTTCAGAGAAGAATGGGCCAATGATGAATGTAGCTGTGAAGCCACACCATACTGTGACACAGGCCTCACCACATTGTGACATGTTCGCCATACAGAGTAACTTCATGCACAGTGACTGGAGGTGAAGATCCCCACACACGGCAGTTCTGTGTGTTCACCTCACCCGTCAGAGCTTCGGCTGTCCATAGGATGGTCCACAGCCAGCACTTGTCAACTTCAGTCCTTGCGAGAAAGTGGAGAGCGAAGTTAACAAGTCATTGTGGGTCCTGTGGTGCAAGCTGCTGTATGATATGGCTCTTATACAGGTACTATTTGACAATCACCTTCAATACACAGGACCATGGGATGTTCAACTGTCATGAACACACCACGTGCACTCCCTAACGATCAGGAATTGCAAGCAGCATTGTCTGCCATAGCAACAGTGATTTCATCAACCAGTCACCGGCCTCTCCCTGGAGCGACATCCAGTTCTCCAGTTGTTTTGAACTTCTTCTTCATACTCTGCACAGCAGGTGGAGAAAGAGGTCCCTTCCATAATCCTTTAAGCTGGCGATATTCTTGAAGTGCAGTTGCGGCATTACTGTTGTTTTGATAATAGAACTTCACCAATAATGCCCTGCTCCTTTTGTCCAAGCTCATGTTGACACGCCAACTAATGAACTGCAACTGGTCAGGTGTGTGTGTTGTGACTACAAATCACAGAGACTGATCATGGCATGTGGTGGCCATTGTTGGAACTGGATGGTGGCACTGTGACATGTGGAAATCATGCACCCCATGCTCTGGACATTAATGCTACAAAGTTTGGTACCTGTATGGTAATTATTTTCCATGTTATAATGTGTTAAATAGGGAAAGTTTAACTATAAGCACCTGGTATAAAACTTCACCAGTGGTATTGAGGAATTATAGAATAACTAGGAAAAGCACTAATTTCAACTTAATGTAAATGTTTCTTCAAATATCCACAAACCATTATTGTTAGATAGACGCCAACACTTGAAATGGACAAGATTTTTACTGAAATCTGTAAGTGATAGGGCTAAAGTCACGGTGGCAATAAAAGACTTTGTTTAGAAAATGTCAAGTTACTACCACTGGGGAACATAGTGGAGCTTGGAGGCAATGAGTGTGTGCACCTGGAAAGACAAATTTATATGTGCATTAACAGCACTAAAATATAATTAACTTCTGTTTTTCAGTTTTACTTACTATTATCCAGAAAGAATACAAATAACGAAAATAATATTTTTCTCTTCCCCTGAAAAGAAAGGCTATAAGAAAGCTATAATAATTACAAAAGCTGCAGTGAGAAGAGCATGATTTACATTTAGATATCTGAGTAATTACAAACTAAAATTTAACTCAGATTAATAAAAAGAGTAGAAAGCATGTAGTCAGATAGAAAATTGAATCATGAGTTTCCAGTTTATATAAAAGAACTTTGTTAGCAAATAACCAGAAATTAGTGTGAGTTATTTGTTACTAGCCAGGTATAACTTGATGGATTATGGCTATGTTTTGATAAAGACTTATTCTGTAAATATAAGAGAATGTATTTACTATGTAACAGTGGTACAGTAAATATAAAACTTTTTCTTTGGTGAAGCAAATTCTATAACTTATATCTTTAGAAGTACAAAAGTCAGAAATTGCTCATAGCTTACTGAAATTACGACCTACAGGATTTTAACAGTGTGCAGCACATAAACTTTTCATGCATAAGTATCATTTTTGTATAAAGAATTATGCACAGGAAGAAACATTTTCATGGATCCAGCAGTCTTGCGTAATTTAATCATCATGCTCCTCCAACAGTATGGGGATGCTAGGCAACAGATCAAAATGGTGTAGATAGTCTTTCATTAATGGAAGACCTAAAGCTTGAATTTCTTCAATCAAGATGGTTCTTCACATTATCAAACGCAGCTGTTCCTATTTCCATCTGCTCTCATGTGCATCTGGTGTGTCCTGAAAGACACTACGGGGCCCAATTACTATCCCATCCTGATCACTGTGACACACCTTCTCTGCTCTAGACAGTTGGGAGCCTGCAAATAAAACATTTATAGATCTGACTGGGAAGATAATTTGATACAAGTAAGAGAGGTAAATAACACTTTCCCTCACAAATTAATTAGCCATATGACATATGAATGGCTCATAGATGCACTGGGGAGAGCAGCTTCTACAAGCATTCCTAGGAAAACTATTCACTATCCCTACAATACGTAGCCTAATATATGACATTCTTGAACTGTTGCTCCAAGACCAGCATTTCAAGATTTTTAAACAGCAGCCCACAGAGAAAATGTATCTCAGAAACACACGGATGTCAGCATCAAGTGATTAGTGAAATAATACAAAGGAAATGCTTCAGGGTCGTTCTGTGCCTTGTTCAGTTGTAGCACTTACATAAGTCATATGGTAGGAATAAAACTGGTTAAAAACAGAAAATATGGCCATGTCAGAATACTGTCACACACCAGATAGAAAATTCTGTGGGCACAATTGCCCAATCCTCTGTAAATTCTCAAACAATTTAATTTGACTGCACCATGGAGAATTACTTTCTATGCACCCCCATTGCTATTACAGTTTATATGTACACTAGCACTTGTAGATGTGTGTGTTCAATGCCCTTCATGTTACCAGTATGTTGATTGACTTTTGTCGCACATACAATTCACAATTTGCAATTTGACAGTTCATTGTTTGCTACTCATCATACGTATTATATTTTTAGCGATGTCCCTCTATGTAGTTGATTCTGTAGCAAAGGTATGGTGTGTCTTTCAAGCTCAAATACTTTACATTTGTTTTAACAAACTTGTTTTATTTCTGCTGTTCAATCTTTGTTCATTTGTTTTTTGCATAGTTGCTTTATGTACGATGTAATTGGATAGATAGAAAATCTACTCACCAAGTAGTGCTATTAAGGTTGCCAACTTTTGGAGCCAGCGGCTCCTCCTTCTGGCAGAAGGCTTGAGGGGGGAGGAAGAGGGGTGGAGGAAAAGGACGTGAGATTAAGGGAAAGGGGCAGAGTTTGGCTAAGTCACCCAGAACCACAAGTCAGGAGAGGCTTACCAGACAGAATGAGAAGGAATGACTGACTGTTGGAGATTGCATAGGACAACATTTGAAAACCTGAGAGCTTAAAGGTGGAAGATAGAGTAATATGCAAGACAAAGATCACTGCTAAAATATTGTGCATGAATTAATACAAGTGTAAAGCTAAGTGCATAGTATGTGATAGAGGAGGGAGGAGGACAGCAAAAAGAAGATAGGTCAGAAAATGAAAGATGTAGAAAACTGAAAGGGACTGAAGAAAGGAACAGTTACTGTAAAAAAATGCTGAGACCAAACAAATTAATGTAAATGAAGGCCAGGTGGATGGCAAGAACCAAGGACACGTTACAGTATCAGTTACTACGTGCCAAGTTCTGAGGAACTGGTGTCTGGGGAAAGAATCCAAGTGGCACTTATGGTGAAAGAGACACCAAGGTCATGACTGTCATGTTGTAGGGCATGCTCTGCAACAGGATATTGTGTGTTGCTGATACACATCTTCTGCCTATGCCCGTTCGTCCTGATAACTTCACAGTAGACATGCCGATGAAAAAGGTCGAACAGTGTTTACATAACAGTTGGTATAGAAAGTGTGTTGTTTCACAGGTGGCTTTCCCTTTGATAGTATATGCTTCACTAGTTAGACGACTGGTACAGGTGGTAGTAGGAGGGTCCATAGGGCAAGTCTTACGGCAGTCACAGTGGTAGGAGCCATAGGGTCTGGAAATGGGTGCAGAAGGAGCATAGGGTACAAGGATATTGTAGAGATTGGGAGGGTAATGAAAAGCTATTGTAATTGTGGTGGGCAAAATGTCAGACAGGGTAGGCCTCATTATAGGCAATGATTTTAGAGTTATAATCTGGCTGAAGTAGCTGATTAATACATTCAAGACTTGGATGATACTGAGTGACATGTGGTGTACTCCTAGGTTGTTTTTTGGAGGGATCATCAGTATCAGGATTTGCTGTGATGACCTGGGTGGTGGTGGTGGTGGTTAGTGTTTAACGTCCCGTCGACAACGAGGTCATTAGAGACGGAGTGCAAGCTCGGGTTAGGGAAGGATTGGGAAGGAAATCGGCCGTGTCCTTTCAAAGGAACCATCCCGGCATTTGCCTGAAACGATTTAGGGAAATCACGGAAAACCTAAATCAGGATGGCCGGAGACGGGATTGAACCGTCGTCCTCCCGAATGTGAGTCCAGTGTGCTAACCACTGCGCCACCTCGCTCGGTGTGATGACCTGGGAAATCTGCTTTTGAGCTAGGCTGGTAGGGTAATTACTTCCATTGAAGGCTGGGTGACAATGGTGGTGTTTTGCTGTAAAGAGTGTGCATCTGAACAAATATGTTTGCCTTGAATACCAAGGCTGTATGGATGGGAACATCTGACATGGAAAGAATGACACCTGTCAAAATGTAAGTACTGCTGTTTGTTAGTAGGTTTAATGTGAACAGAAGTGTGTAGCTGACCTTTGGTGAGGATGAGATCAAAGTTAAGAAAAAATGGCATGGGACTCAGAATATGACTATGTGAAATTTAAATGGGAGAATGTATTTAGAAATTACAAGACTTTAACAGGTCAGCCTCACCATGAGTCCACCTGTCAAAGACATCATCAATGCATCTAAACCAAACCAGGGACTGAAAGGTTATGGACCCAGGAAAGCCCCCTCTAAGCGACCCATCGAAAGATTGGCATAGGAAGGAGTCATCCTGGTTCCCATGGCTGTGTCCCTAATCTGTCTGTATGTCTGCCCCTCAAAGGTAAAGTAGTAGTTGATGAGTATAAAGTTGATTAAGGTAAGCAGGAAGGATGTTGTAAGAGGCACTGACTGAGGAACAGCAGACATACATGGGGGATGTTAGTGTAGTGGGAGGAGGCATCAACGGTGACAAAAGTGTGTGGTGGTAGTGGATTGGAGAAACATTCCAGATAGTCTAGAAAATGGTTGGTGTCTTTAATACAGGAGGAAAATATTTGTGCATGAGTTGCAGGTGTTGATCAACTAAGGCAGATGTACATTCAGTGGGTGCTTTGAAGCCAGCAGTTACGGGACGACCAGGGTGATTGGGTTTGAGGATCTTATGAAGAAGGTAAAAGGTGAGGATCCGTGGTTTGGGTGGGGTAAGAATTCAATGGATTGAGGTGTTAGTCCTAGGTCTTTTAATGAGGGAGTGCAGCAGGTAAGTTTTATGTGTGTGTGTGTGTGTGTGTGTGTGTGTGTGTGTGTGTGTGTGTGTGTGTGCGCCAATTCTTTGTAGGTCACTACTGTCTGATTCTTATTTTGACACAGGCTTATTCATTTTTGATTATGACAGTTTAAACTGTTGAAACTGGTAAAGTGAACCAAATAAGGTTTTTCTTGTGCAGTTGACAACTGACTTTTTATCTTTGTTGTAACAGAGACAGCTGAATGAAACAATATGATCTCCAATGTTTCCTTTTTCAACCACAAGAGCAGCATGAATCTACAAGCATTTTTTATTTTTATTTTTAATAGCCAACCTGAGGTTACTTTATGAATAGCCCTTATACCACAATATGCAGCTGGTGTATACCTCCATTCACACTGATAGCTGGCTTATGAAACAACAGGCTAACAGTATTGCCCTTCAAATTTAGAGTACTGGCATTTACTCAGAAATGCGTGCAGCACCTTGTTCTAAGGATGAAGTTAGGTGACCATACAGTGTCAGTAATTTAAACTGTGCAGTTCCTGAAATTAAGAGACAGCTTATGGCTGAAGTGGTATA
The DNA here is from genome assembly GCF_023898315.1 of Schistocerca nitens. Classification (NCBI taxonomy): domain Eukaryota; kingdom Metazoa; phylum Arthropoda; class Insecta; order Orthoptera; family Acrididae; genus Schistocerca; species Schistocerca nitens. The sequence continues at coordinate 349,610,981 of NC_064622.1, forward strand.
CCCACATCATATGTCATCTGTCAGGGCCAGAACAAATGAGAAACATGTATGGCAGCTCATACCTGTTTTAACACACTGCCTGCCTCAAACAATGCTCTGCAGCAGGATGCTACTTCACGTTCATTGCAAATTTCTGGCAGGTCAATTCACATTGTGGAGAAGCCACACTCTAGAGTCCCAGGAGTACCTCCAGAGCAATTATCATTTCTCCAATAAACAAATGTGCACTGCTGTAAAGTAAATGTTTCCCTCCAATGCTGTTGATCAGAAACATCAACACTTTGAAATGCCATTTCCCTGGGCTACTCCTTTTGCACAATATCCATCTGCTCCTCAAATATGAAATGCTGAACATTACCATATTCATGACAACTATGCAAATTCCGTGGCAAAATGTCATTTAAATATTCACTGACAGGTCAAAAATAACTGATCAATAATTCGTGGGCAATGCTACATCTTGTCCTTATTTCCAAACACAAGTCATATTCCCTGCCTCAGAATATGCCAGTGGGCTTCACACAAGCTTTCCAGTTAATCAGGCCACTGGGACTGAATAATCTCTGTCATATCTAATCCATTAAAGGCGAATTGTATAAAGCTGTTGATCATGGATCAGAAAAAAATGAACTTTGATCAAGGTGAATTCAGAAATCTGCATGGTGTACATGTTAATTCCAGATTTTTTCACTGTGAACTGGGATCAACTTTTCTATCAGATAGTCACAGATCATGTTCAAATGCAATCATTAGTTCACAGCCTAGTGGCACAAAAAAAGAACAGCTTTCCTTTTGCACAAATATAAGTTCAGGAAAAGAAAATAAGTTCAGTATAATTTTTTTATGTAGAAAGCTAGACTGAGGAGAATGTCAATGCTGCATGTGTCACTGAGTCAAAGAGTGCATTTAATGATTGCTCCCATAAGAATTCTTGGAGACTACTTTTAATTAAAATGTGAAAAGTTTAATGACATTTCATAGAAACCATTACCTGTAATTCCGTTACTAGTAACAGTTATATTTAAAGGGTAATGGCAGTGTTATTTCCATACAGCAACTTTAGTTGGAACTAAGTTACTTTTATCAGTAATGATGTAATGAAAGTGTCATTACTTTTTGATCGCATGTAGTGAGAATCTCAAGACAGTATAATATGGGTCTTTATTTTGGGAAAAAAGCAATATTTGGGTAAAAATTAAATCTTTTCAACAATGAGTGTGTTACGCTTGCTGAAAACCTTTGAATTCACTGTGACCTCCGGTGACATTTCCTTCTCACAACTCAGCTGCACACCGCGCCTCACTGGCATTTTGTTCTTCCACATATTTTTCTATCTGTTTCTTCCTGATGTCACTTAGTCAACAATATGTCTGCTGCTTATTAATTATTGTCACTTGTGCATCATATTCTAAAACACATATAGGAAATGTCTGATGTCCGATTATAAATTTTAGTGCCATCACTGCATTTAATTCATGTTCATTTTTTCATAACATTTTTATTTGAAAATTATATATGCAACAATGAGTATACCACAGTCATGCAACTAATCTCACATGAATAACATGCAGTCATCTGTCCCCGGTGGCTGAGTGGTCAGCGCGACAGAATGTCAATCCTAAGGGCCTGGGTTCGATTCCCGACTGAGGTCGGAGATTTTCTCCGCTCAGGGACTGGGTGTTGTGTAGTCCTAATCATCATCATTTCATTCCCATCGACACGCAAGTTGCCGAAGTGGTGTCAAATTGAAAGACTTGCACCCAGCGAACGGTCTACCCAACGGGAGGCCCTAGTCACATGACATTTACATTTAACATGCAGTCTCTGATTTACATTCATTTCCACATCTTTCAGACATGGAGAAGGAAGCAGAGACATGCATACCTTGGGCAGCTTATGCTAAAATGGATGGAATAAATTATTCCTTTCATCACAAACTGTGTGCTGGTGGGAAAAGAGTACAAAGCAGTTGGAGCTCCACAGTGAACATAAAAAAAATGTACAGATAAGGCTGTTCTTTGCAGTTAGTTTTAAGTATTTTGTTTTATTTAAATAAGAAATATCCTAAACATCTATAACAATACACCTGAAAAAGTTGGCATATTCAAGTCTCACTTTTGTTTAGAGCAAACATCCACATTCCTTAAAACAAATTCAGTAGGAGGAAGGCAGTTGGACTGGAGGCTGATGCCAATGCCGTTGCAAAACAGGCAGCGAGGTATTCCATGAGAACTGAAGGATTTGTACAGATGCCACCTGCAAGGACAAGACCCAAAATGGCAGACTGCCGCTGACAACCTCGGAGGGTGCATGACGAAGAACAGAAAAACCTACAGAGGATATAAAGCATTCCCAACACACCCATTTGCTATGTTTGCTTAAGCAACAGGTTCTGGTCCGAAGATGTTTAAAAATAATGAGACTGGAGGTGGACAGGTGCGTCTTAACATGTTGCAAGGCATGATGACAAAAAAAAAAGTGTGGAATCTTATGGGATCACGATGCCAATTATGGATAGTGGTGAAAATGGATATGCTCCATTACAGAACTGGCCGATGGCATATGGGGCCTGTCAAGTCGGGAATGGCAATGCCAGCAGCATAGATTATTTTATCAGACAGATCACGTATGGCTTCATCAATACAACCAGACAAATAAGGTGGAAACATGATTTGGGAGGTATATAGAGGCCAATCAGCATGTTGAAAAGCCCAGCGGGGTAACCTGATCAGTGGGAGGTCAGAAGCGAATGAGAGAATCAAGGTAAGTGGTTCCCATCACAGAGATCAATGTGTGGCAGCCAGTGTAAGGAAGGAAGAAGGGGAAAGGAAAAGAGTGAAAGATCAATGGCAGAAAAAAGTGTTATATGCCACACTAAGATGAGTAGAGGAACCACCATTAATAAGGCACAGGTCATTGTCCATAAGAAACTGGTCAATGAGGAGCCCCCAACAAGATGTAGAAGCAATGCACCACAAAGAGTGACTGGCATTAAAATTTCCAAGGAGGAGGAAGGCAGGGGGAAGTTGCTGAAGGAGGGTAGTTAGGATGGCAGATGTAGAGACCTCAAACCGTGAAGGCAGAATCCAAGTGGACCCTGCTTCCAATGGTGTACAAACTGGGATCCATGTACTAACAATATCTGTACTGACCAATGTGCAGATGCACCCTGAAGCCCTCAAACGGATGACCCCATTCTGAAAAAAGCATGGAGCCCACAAAGGGCCGGTGGGTGAGCATCAGTAAAATGAGATCCCTGGAGAATGACACAAGCTGCCGAGTAAAAGGCAATAAGGGATTGCCACTCTGAGAGGTGACTGAGGTATCCATTACAGTTCTACTGAATAATCATGGAGTGTGTAGCCAAATGGGAGGTAAATGGGCTGGAGCCAATCATATCGCTGGGTCACCACCACCACCACCAATGACAGTGGGGTGACAGCTATAAATAAGATGTTTCCAGAATGAGATTTTCACTCTGCAGCGGAGTGTGCGCTGATATGAAACTTCCTGGCAGATTAAAACTGTGTGCCCGACCGAGACTCGAACTCGGGACCTTTGCCTTTCGCGGGCAAGTGCTCTACCAACTGAGCTACCGAAGCACGACTCACGCCCGGTACCCACAGCTTTACTTCTGCCAGTATCTCGTCTCCTACCTTCCAAACTTTACAGAAGTTCTCCTGCGAAACTTGCAGAACTAGCACTCCTGAAAGAAAGGATATAGCGGAGACATGGCTTAGCCACAGCCTGGGGGATGCTTCCAGAATGAGATTTTCACTCTGCAGCGGAGTGTGCGCTGATATGAAACTTCCTGGCAGATTAAAACTGTGTGCCCGACCGAGACTCGAACTCGGGACCTTTGCCTTTCGCGGGCAAGTGCTCTACCAACTGAGCTACCGAAGCACGACTCACGCCCGGTACCCACAGATTTACTTCTGCCAGTATCTCGTCTCCTACCTTCCAAACTTTACAGAAGTTCTCCTGCGAAACTTGCAGAACTAGCACTCCTGAAAGAAAGGATATAGCGGAGACATGGCTTAGCCACAGCCTGGGGGATGTTTCCAGAATGAGATTTTCACTCTGCAGCGGAGTGTGCGCTGAAATAAACTTCCTGGCAGATTAAAACTGTGTGCCCGACCGAGACTCGAACTCGGGACCTTTGCCTTTCGCGGGCAAGTGCTCTACCAACTGAGCTACCGAAGCACGACTCACGCCCGGTACACACAGCTTTACTTCTGCCAGTATCTCGTCTCCTACCTTCCAAACTTTACAGAAGTTCTCCTGCGAAACTTGCAGAACTAGCACTCCTGAAAGAAAGGATATAGCGGAGACATGGCTTAGCCACAGCCTGGGGGATGTTTCCAGAATGAGATTTTCACTCTGCAGCGGAGTGTGCGCTGATATGAAACTTCCTGGCAGATTAAAACTGTGTGCCCGACCGAGACTCGAACTCGGAACCTAAAGCTGTGGGTACCGGGCGTGAGTCGTGCTTCGGTAGCTCAGTTGGTAGAGCACTTGCCCGCGAAAGGCAAAGGTCCCGAGTTCGAGTCTCGGTCGTGCACACAGTTTTAATCTGCCAGGAAGTTTCATATCAGCGCACACTCCGCTGCAGAGTGAAAATCTCATTCTGGAAACATACCCCAGGCTGTGGCTAAGCCATGTCTCCGCTATATCCTTTCTTTCAGGAGTGCTAGTTCTGCAAGTTTCGCAGGAGAACTTCTGTAAAGTTTGGAAGGTAGGAGACGAGATACTGGCAGAAGTAAAGCTGTGGGTACCGGGCGTGAGTCGTGCTTCGGTAGCTCAGTTGGTAGAGCACTTGCCCGCGAAAGGCAAAGGTCCCGAGTTCGAGTCTCGGTCGGGCACACAGTTTTAATCTGCCAGGAAGTTTCATATCAGCGCACACTCCGCTGCAGAGTGAAAATCTCATTCTGGAAACATACCCCAGGCTGTGGCTAAGCCATGTCTCCGCTATATCCTTTCTTTCAGGAGTGCTAGTTCTGCAAGTTTCGCAGGAGAACTTCTGTAAAGTTTGGAAGGTAGGAGACGAGATACTGGCAGAAGTAAAGCTGTGGGTACCGGGCGTGAGTCGTGCTTCGGTAGCTCAGTTGGTAGAGCACTTGCCCGCGAAAGGCAAAGGTCCCGAGTTCGAGTCTCGGTCGGGCACACAGTTTTAATCTGCCAGGAAGTTTCATATCAGCGCACACTCCGCTGCAGAGTGAAAATCTCATTCTGGAAACATCCCCCAGGCTGTGGCTAAGCCATGTCTCCGCTATATCCTTTCTTTCAGGAGTGCTAGTTCTGCAAGTTTCGCAGGAGAACTTCTGTAAAGTTTGGAAGGTAGGAGACGAGATACTGGCAGAAGTAAAGCTGTGGGTACCGGGCGTGAGTCGTGCTTCGGTAGCTCAGTTGGTAGAGCACTTGCCCGCGAAAGGCAAAGGTCCCGAGTTCGAGTCTCGGTCGGGCACACAGTTTTAATCTGCCAGGAAGTTTTATAAATAAGATGTCAGACTCAGATTGCGAGGGGGAAGATGGCATCTCCAGGGGCACCAGGGAGACCTAGTTTGTGGCACTTATGTCTTTTCTTCTTCTTCTCTTTGACAAATTGAAGAGGACAGGGCACAGAGGAAGAGCAGGCTTTTGCAAGATCTGAAACCAAAAGAGAGTGGGCAACCTTGGGGCGCACAGACTGTGTGTCCCTTGGTTGAGTTGTGGTAGCAGACCTCTGGCCTGAGACACACCGGGGCAGGGGTCCTGGGAGAGTGCCCCATCATCAGTACGAGCCAAAGAAGGGGGACATTTTCTGCGGGTGCCGAAGTAGGTGGGCATTTTCTTGGCAGGGGAGGGGGAGTGCCATCCAGAGGAAATGGTGTGGGAACCACAAGGGGCAAGGGAGAAGAGAGGGGGATGGGACTGGGGTAAGGAAGAGGGAGAAGGGGGAAAGGATGTAACAGAGTCAAAAGTAAAACTCATAAACACAGGATGAAGTTGGTCAAATTTCTGATGAGCCTCTGTGTAAGATAAACGATCCAGGCACTTGTGCTCTTGCATCTTCTTTTATTTCTTATAAGCCGGGCAATCTGTTGAGCTTGGAGAGTGACAGTCATGGCAATTTACACACATGTGACAGAACACAGGGGCACCCTCATGGAGTGGGTGTCCACAGCCACCGCAAAGAAGGTCCACCAAAAGCAAATTGTAAATATATTGTTTTAGAGTTGTATATTTAAGTATTGATTTAAATATAATAGAGGGAGACATCCACGTGGGAAAAATATATCTATAAACAAAGAAGCTGTAACTTACCAAACGAAAGCGTTGGTAAATTGATAGAGACAATAAAAACAATTTAAAAAACACACACACACACACACAAATTTCAAGCTTTTGCAACCCAAGGTTGCTTCATCAGGAAAGAGGGAAGGAGAGGGAAAGACGAAAGGATACATATCCATCCGCACATACATACACACACACACACACACACACACACACACACACACACACACACACAGGCAGACATATGTAAATGCAAAGACTGACATCTCTGCCCAACCTCTTTGCATTTACATATGTCTGCCTGTGTGTGTATATGTGCGGATGGATATGTGTGTGTGTGTGTGCGTGAGTGTATACCCCCCTCCCCCCAAGTGCAATCAGACTACTACTATTGTGCTGCCTTTAGTTGCTTCACATAGTCAAAGAGAAAGTCTGGACATGATGAAAGCTCAGAAAGTGGTACAACAATTATATTCTACTACAATTTCAAAAGAACTATTTCGAATATTTACTGCAAATTGCGAAAAAATTTAATATAAAATTAAAATATCAGAACTCAGTATTGCCATTTTGATATCGATATAGCAGGGAAGAAATTATTGCCAATATACATCAATATTTTCTAGGATAAATACTGATATTTTATCAATAGCGCTAATACAGACCAGGTTGTAGAGAAAATCTTTCACCCCAAGCAGGATAGCCTGGTCCTCCTCCCAGTGTGTAGCCAGGGAAGGGAAGGCCACAGGGTCATATAAAGCAGCATTCAATGATCGACTACCCTCAAGGGGACAGCCTTAGGAGAATAGCCAGATTTTTGGAGCTCGATACACTTCATGCACAAAGCATTCGACCTGATACCGTCCATTCCAATCAGGTGCTCCCCCACGGGTGCCACCCAGTTACAACAAGGGTTGTCTGGCATGGCGGCCATTGCCAGGAGTTCTGATGTTCTGGAATGACAAGCAATGATTCCTAGGCATACGTGGTATGGCAACACCTTAGGTATCAGAAGTGTGATCCCTGTGTCGTCAGGTGGCTCAGCCAGATGGGTAAAAAACAGCCCCGCACCACAGACTGGTTACACATGCTGGTGACCTAGGGGAGCAGAGGGGGCCTACAACACGGAAGGAAGAGGGAAGAGGAATCTACACTGTAGATGCTGGGGAAGGAGTTCTTCCCCAAATGGCTCACACTACAGACAAAAAAATTTAGAAGTGGAGGCCAAAACCCAAAGAGGGACCAAAAACGCCAAAAAGGAAGGATGACAGAGAAATGGCAATAGGAACAAAAGTGCAAGAAACACAGGAAACCAGGTGGACAGCAAGGTCAACATAAGAACACTGAGATGGGGGAAGGTGGGAGGCAGTGGGGAGGGAACAAGGGTGTGGGAACAGAAATGCAGCCCAGGAAGGAAAGATGGGCTGCATTAGCTCGGGGCATCATGGGCGGCACGCATGAACTCACAAAAAAAATTGTGACCCTCCTTGGGGGGGGGGGGGGGGGGGGGGTGTCGGCCAAGGGCAAAAAAGAAGTACTTGAGAATGTGGAGGGAGATTTTTTTGCTTTGAGAGACAAAATATATTTATCTCGTGTGCTCAACAGGATCCTGAACAATTTTTCCTAAATTCTTCATCAGATATACAGATGCTCAATGTGCTTTCCATGGTCAAGACCCTCTTTATTAAATATAATACAGGCATACCTATCAGTTCATTCATAGAGTTTTCAGTATCGCTGATATTGTGTTGAGGACAATGAGGGTCAAATTAGGGGAAAAAAAAATTTTGAAAAACAACTTTCATTGCAAATGAAGAAGCAGTTCAGCTGAGGTGCACTGACATAGAAGAGGGTGTAGAAAATGTATTTAATTATTTATTGACATTAATGGTTGTTTCCTTTCTAAATGTATGGGGTTCATAATTTTTTTACAATTGAGTAACAGTCATTATTTTTGACAGTAGCTGTGATGATGCTTAATATATTCATCTGAAGTAACTTTAATTGTAACTTAGTAGCTTTTGAAATGTAAGTTTCCAAACTCTGGTAGAAACTTATCAACAGTGTAAGAAATGATAATCTGAACTATTTGCAGTGAACAGTTAAGTACACGGAGTTTGACAGTAGCAAATAATGACTGAACACCTCTTACAAATATGCTCCCTATGTTTGAAAAGCAGTAATTAAATATTTTTACTATCAGTACCAAACATGTGCTTAAATTGCTATAGCTGCATGTGCATGGATAGAAATAGTTTGTACATTTATGACAAGTTATCTTCATTGGCCAATGTGTTGGTCCTCTGTGGCTCAATGGTTACAGACTGGATCTAGAGTTGTGAATGTCAGGATTTTGATCCCTGGTTGGTCTCATTCCTGCCACCCCTGCCACTCATCACTTCTTTTACCTCTGGCAGTGTTTATTAATCAGAAAAATCTGGAGTTGTATCACAGATGGGTCTGCCTGTTCAGAGTTCTAACAGAGGCAAGAGTACATCATCCAGGGTGTATACGCGGAAAAGGAAAAAAAGTTCCCAGACTTTCCCCGGATAAAAATACACTTTTTCTCGGGTGAAAATACACATTTTCCTGACTGAAAATAGCCCTCGGAACTGTAAAACTTATCAATTCTTTGAGTGGTAAAGGTTTTATACACCACTTCCCAGCAATTTGGAGGGGGGGGAGGGGGGGGGGGGAGCGGTTTGGAAAGATCTTTGATGTGCAGCAATGTGTGTGCTGCATATTTCCATATTACGCAAGTATAAATACGAATTCCACCAAACACAGCATGTTAGTATCTGAAGCATTGAAATCCAGATTGAGATTCGCTTTTGTCAGCCAATCACAACTCACATCACATTATCTCGCCAGCAAATGAAATCAGATACTCAGAACACAGGATACCTGATGCAGTCAGCCAATAGCTACATCACTGTCAAGTAGAATGAATACACAAATAGGAAAAGTTTATGGTTTAAATTAATATACTTGTAGTATAGCTATGTCCGCTCCCGGTAACTGAGTGGTCAGCGCGCCAGACTGTCAATACTAAGGGCCTGGGTTCGATTCCCGGCTGGGTCAGAGATTTTCTCCGCTGAGGGACTGGGTGTTGTGTTTTCCTAATCATCATCATTTCATCCACATCGACGCGTAAGTTGCCGAAGTGGTGTCAAATCGAAAGACTTGCACCAGGCGAGCTGTCTACCGACGGGAGGCCCTTGTCACACGACATTATTATTATAGTATAGCTACAAGAAAAGTTAAGCTTTCACATATAATACTGTTTGCTTCTTCTTCTTTTTCTTTGTGAGTGTTACCCTTTAAGATACATCAAACACAAACGTGCCAGTAAAATTTTAGATGACGAGATAAATTTCTTATCTACTTGGCCTGAAATTCTTCTGAGTGGCTCATCCTGAAAGTGTTAAGTTTTGAATGAGAGTCAATTGCTCTGTGATTTAAGAACTTCATTGCACATTTTCACACGTAACATAATTCATCTTGCGAAAAAGGAAATTTACTTTGAAAGTACTGCTTCTCAAACTATCATTTTCAATATATTCCTGCAGTGTGTTTGAACTATAAACTTTTATGATGTCACGCTCTTCAAAAGCAGTTATTGTGAAGTATTGCATAGTATTCGTCCTGAAGCCTTTGACATTTTGCTGCCAACAAATAATCATGTGCGCAATGTGTTTTGTTGTAAGTTTTACATTGGTGTTCCTCTCTCGATTATGTTTTATTGCTGCAGTATCATTCTACAGTAGAGAGCTAAAGTAAAATTATTTGTTAGAGTATCAGTTCTTGCCAGTCAAAATTACAAAAATTTAACTGAAAAGTAAGACAATGAAAAATTCCCGGAGTTCTTAAAAATTCCCGAGTTTTTCCCAGATCTCTCAGTTGTCCCAGGGCGTATACACCCTGATTATCTAAAAAGTGATCATGTCCATTAATCACTGTTGTGGTCAAACCAACATTTGGGGTGATGAGAGCTCTACCTAAGCAGAAAATACAAATGTCTACTTCTGTGGTGATAACAATTCTTTAAAAATCTGTGAACTATTGAAACTTTTGTCTACAAAAAAAAGCCATTAACACCTTGACAAATGATATTTAATGCTGATGAAATGCCACTATCATCAACAGCTTGTGTTTACAGTCAAATCAGCCACACTACCTAATGGCCAATGCCACATGACCATGAATTATCAGCTGCAAAATGATGTATTCCCTGCAAATTATTTATAAAGATAATTGTGACAACACTGATTAGAAAACACACTGCCTGATACTGAGCATTATAGTCTTTCTTTTCATTTTCTTTATGGGTATCTGACTATTATGATCTCTTTCTGTTATTGGGGAGTTTGAAAAATGCACCTTTCTCCACTTATTTTTGCCCCTTTTTGCAATGACAAATAATGTGCCTCTATGACACATGGTTAATTTCTGCAGTCAAAGTCCGATATTCATGTTGATAACCAATTCAGTACAAATAATCCTGTTGGATGAACATCTGCAACTGAGCATTATTCTAGAGGTTGAAAATACCGCTTCAGTTGTAAATTTGTTTTATTATCACGAGCATTTCTCATGGTAATTTATATGAATACTTTAGTTGATTCAGTTGATTCAAATTTAGTGTCATACAACAAAGCAAATATGTGAGAGGGTACACTATCTGAACTGAGATCAAAATTTGACTCTATTCTGCGACGTGTTTATACAATCGGCCCTAAATGTCCTACTAGCATTTAATGCCCCAGAAATAATGGAAAATTTTTTGTCTTATAATGAAGAAGATGACTGAACTGCTGAGGTATGGAAGTTCAGTGAACTTTCTCTGAGTACCATAGCACCAAAGTCTCCAATAGAATGAGGACAGGGAGCATTTATTTGTCCCTGATACCAATGCATTTGACTACATATCTGAAATTAAAATGGAAACTGTAACGCATAGAAAGAAAAAAGAGTAGCAAGATATGTGACAGCAGAGAGAGATTCCCAGTGCCATAATCTGTAACCTGCTTAACTCAATAGATTATGGTTTACAGATTGGACATGTGTCCTAATACCTTATGTCCACCATAAGGATGGCTTCCACTGTAGAAACTTCATAACGTAAATCAAAACATGTTTCCACTTCCACAACATCTACTTTTGTGTCTGAAAATACAGTAACTTATTGAATTATCATGGACTTAAGAAATTGTAATTTGCAGATGTTACTGAGAGTCTAATACTACAAAGAGTTTCTGTGCCATATGCTGGATATTAGGTCATATTTTTAACCTTTATCTTAAGGAAGCTATTGTGTAATCAGAAGATGATTTCCTAATATCACTTAAGAACAATTTCATGTACTTGTTCTATCTCTATCTCTCTCTCTCTCTCTCTCTCTCTCTCTCTCTCACACACACACACACACACACACACACACACACACACACACACACACACACACACCCTTTACCCCTCATCATAAGGAATTTTATTTTGTGTCTTTTACCAGAGTGTGTTGGTTTCATCAGTTATTGTCTACTGTGTGTTCTATATGCACTTAACAAATTTCTTTTAGTAATCAGATGTACCACATAAGTAATATTGTGGTGTCTGCAGGGTGTGCACACCAAACACCCATATATAAATAAATTCATACCTTAATCAGTTTCCAGGCTGCTGGGTCAAAGAATGAAATCTTGCTTGTGGACCCATGGTCTTCTATCACTGCTAGGTAACTGCCATCAGGACTAAATGACAAAGCAGGAGAGGCTGTCGACTTTACATTGTGTATATATAAGACAGAACAGTTTACAAGAGACCAGACACTGACACACGCCTGAAAATGGAAACATTAAATTAATAATTAATTAACAAGAAACTCCTTTGATAACAGTATTTTCTCACTTACAGTCTCCTGCAGTGTTATGTGCACAATGATTCTAGACACCCATTTTTAGAGCATTTGATAGTTTCAGTACACATTATTCCAAAGTAAATTCAAGTATTATTCAATTATTTTTCTGTTTTGAAGATATACTATTTGTCAAACTAAATTCAATTTGTCAACCTCCACTCTATGTGTTTTTTGTGTGCTCCCACTGTTTTCTTTACTAGTGGACATATTTCAATTGATGAACTTTATCGCAACAGAAGTCTCCAACCTATTCACTGTACCATACATGCATTCATTCACATATTGTGATCTGTAGACCACTTTACAAAGAACAGACCATATAAATATGAAATGAGTCTAAACATGTGCTACTATAGAGATGCAGATGAGATAAACTGCTTCTTTAGAGCAATTGTGAGGTAACATTTCTCATATGAATTTTTATGATAAAATTAGCTCAAGTAATTAAAATAATTAGTAGAAGTTTAATGATGATTAACTTTTAATCTTGTTTGTAACAGCTGATCCACTTTATTACATGTACCTTAACTCATTACAAATCCTTGAAAATTCTCCTCCATAATTGGACCTACAGAACATAATGAATGAATAAATGAATGAATGAATGGAGGTAATTAATGATGGGTGGCTTAGATATTTGTCAAAAATAATTGTTGTAGTCTAAATTACACTCACACGGGAAGGATAAAGTAACATGAACACCCTGGTACAAATACCTCTCTTCAGGAACTCCTTTTACAACTTATTTGCGAACCACATACATAGCCTTATTTTCCACTTACAGGCACAGAACTTTTCTGCAGCCCAAATACATCTGTAAATGTGGTGTGTTTATTTACTGTCATGTCAGATGTTACGGATTTCAGTGCAAGGGTATATTTCAAATGCCTGCTTAATTATTGTGTTTATGATTGCAATCCCAACCCACCTAGGTTGTCTAGATCTGCAGGGTTCATGGGATATCTCTGTCTGCTAAATGCAATAGTGAAACATACATGCAATGTCCTAGTAGAGACATGAGGACACTAAAGAGAACTGTAACCTTTGATAACACCACAGTCACAGAACTCTCTGCAGAGTGTAAAATGCAGGTAGAGAAATATTTATGGTAAAGCTACTATCGGAAAATTTCTTGTAAGCAAGGTAAGTACAAAGAACAGCATTCTGTGGCTTACGGAGCATAAAGATAAGACTACCGAGTCGTGTAAGTATGTAAACTGGTCCAACAAGTCTATTTTTACATTTTCGCCTGTCACAGCATGTTACATTACATTTTATACAACAACGGTAAACATATGAAGTACACGGCAGAGGGAACTTAGCTTGGTTTCAATAGCACAGGAAGAATGACTGCTTAAATGGCTCTGAGCAAGCTGAAATTAGCCTAATCTTACCGTTATGATCCCTACAAGAATGATAAGTAGGGGACTGATGAATATATCTATTGATTCTTCACTTAATACTGATTTCAAAACTTTGTAAGTAAACTTTTATGGGCCAGTGGCTTCGATCTTCAAGTGCCCATCAAGTCAGGTTTATCAGTATATTGAACAGACTGTAATCAAGTAATTTCAGTTTGGGATGAATAAATTATATTACTTGAATAGAAGAAAAAAATACACTTCAAAAGATGTAGAACAGACTCTATTAATAATAGTAATACAACAAAAAAGTGTTCAAAGGAATAAAAGATTTATGTCATTTGGAAGTAGAAAACACACACAAAAATCAGATGCACTAACAAGGATATTGTCCACCTGTACACAGACATCACAAGATAATAAGCAGAACATGCCATACTATGTAACACTCCCACTCGTTTTTGCTGTTTTAAACACACAATTGATCATCAATGTCGCAAGCGTCACACTAATTGCCGAAAGTAGTGACCCCATGAACCAAGGATCTCCATCCCAGATGGATACCACCTTTTCTTACAGCCTGCTGACAGGGTATACCACAGATAATTTTAATTTGATACATCCCCTACTCACTCCTCTTCCCCTTACTCTCTTGCACTAAATATTCCCCTCCACAATTATATTCTCTAGATTTTCTCCATCTCTTCTCACAATATTGCTAAAGACTAGCAAAGAGATAGAGGGGCTGGCCAGTACTTACCTCAGCTCAGTACAGCCGATAGATACACAAAAAACAGAACCGAAAATTTATGTTCCTAGCTTTTGGAACAAATGTTCCTTCATCAGGGAGGAGAGAGGGGAAAGAAAGGGAAGAAGGGAAAGTGGATTCAGTTACTCACAACCCAGGTTATGAAGCAACAGGGAAAGGAAAACATGGAGGGTAGCAAGGATGGAGGCATGGTTGTCAGAGGGAAGCCAAAGATATTCTACTGTAAGTACTGCGCCAGCTTCAAACCAAAGAGGACGCATACAGAAGTAAAGAGGTATATAGTATAAAGATAAACACAACTATGTAGGATGAAAAGATGTGTGAATGGCTAAAGAGGTAAGGGAAAGAGGAGAAGACTGAAGAGTAAGGTTGTTTAATGTAGGTTCAGTCCAGGGGGATGGCAGGATGAAAGAATGTGTTGGAGTGCAAGTTCCCATCTCCGCAGTTCAGAGGGACTGGTGTTGGGTGGGAAAAGCCAAATGGCACATACGGTGTAGCAGGTTCCTAGGTCCCTAGAATTATGCTGGAGTGCATGGTCCGCTACTGGGTATTGGACATCTCCTAGGCGGACAGTTCGTCTGTGTCCGTTCATGCGCTTAGCCAATTTAGTTGTTGTCATACCGATGTAAAAGGCTGTGCAGTGCAGGCATGTCAGCTGGTAAATGACATGTGTAGTTTCACACGTGGCCCTGCCTTGAATTGTGTATGTTTTACCAGTAGCGGGGCTGGAGTAGGTGGTTGTGGGGGGATGCATGGGGCTGGTTTTGCAGCAGGGTCGGTTACAGGGGTAGAAACCGCTGGGTAGAGAAGGTAGTCTGGGAATATTGTAGGGTTTAACAAGGATGTTACAGAGGTTAGGGGGGCGACGAAAGGCAACTCTGGGTGGCGTGGGGAGAATTTTGTCAAGGGATGATCTCATTTCAGGGGTTGACTTGAGAAAGTCATATCCCTGGCGGAGTAATTTGTTGATGTATTCGAGGCCAGGATAATATTGGGTGACAAGGGGGATGCTTCTGTGTGGTCTTGGGGTAGGAAAATTGTTGTTGGATGGGGAGGAATGTATTGCTCGGGAGATCTGTTTGTGGACAAGGTCTGCAGGATAGTTGCGGGAGAGGAAAGCACTGGTCAGGTTATTGGTGTAATTGTTGAGGGATTCGTCACTGGAGCAGATACGTTTGCCACGAATACCTAGGCTGTAGGGAAGGGAGCGTTTGATGTGGAATGGATGGCAGCTATCAAAGTGAAGGTACTGTTGTTTGTTTGTGGGTTTGATATGAACAGAGGTGTGGATGTGAGCTTCAACAAGATGAAGGTCAACATCGAGAAGGAGAAGGAGAAGGACCAGGTGAAATTCAGATTCGAAAAGGAGTTGAGGTTATGGAGGAAATTAAGGAGTTTTTCTTCACCATGAGTCCAGACCACAAAGATGTCATCTATAAACCTATACCAGGAGAGGGGAAGCAGCTGTTGGGTCTTCAGGAAAGCCTACAATTTCTTTCTTTCTTTCTCGTCCTTCCCTCCGTGTTTTATTCCTTCTTATGATTGCCATTTTAACTTTATTTATATTTCCCTACCCACCAGTTACGCACTATGTACCCTAATCCTATACCATATTATTTACATTCATCCCGGATACATGCATTCACCGTAGCCAAACTACAATCCCACATACTTTTCCTCCAGTTCTGCTTAACCTTTGGAATTACCCCTAAAGGACTTACCTTAAAAGTTCCCATCTCTGGGTGCAATTCCTCCTTCCACCAGTCTCTCCTGGACTTCCAGAACCTTCAATCCTTAGCCCTTACCCAACTTGTCCTGAATCTCTACACTACTCCATGTAACCACCAGTCCCAACAGCTCCTATCTCTCTTCAAAGTCCTCCACCTCTCAAACCCTTGCTTGGAGAACACACTCAGGAACATCATCCTAGAAGCCAGCTGCAAACTTGAGTTCCATGCCACACACCACCTGAAAAAACTGTCCACAGTGCTAGTGCAACACCTAAGAAGTGGGGTCCCTCTCCCTATCCCTCACAAACACCAACCACAACAGAACCTTCAACAAACCCCCCCTCATAGCCAACAAACCTAGCCTAGCCACACTACTCAATCTCCCCATCCCAGCACATACCCCACACAGACCAAATCTCAACTATAACCACAGTCAAATGCCACATATCACCAGTCCCAATTCAGTTCTAAACCTCTCATCCAGATCCCTCTCTCCTCCAGAGATATCTGTTCTATCAAAAGGCTTAACCTTTAGCCCCATGCCAAAATTCAACCACACTGCCCTGGTTAAAGATCTCCTCTCATTCACCCGGAACCTCAACTGGAAATATCACTTCACTACCCAAACACAGCCCCCAAATACTAGACCCAGTGTTGAACCCTGTCTAGAACAGTTCCAACCGCCTTCTCAAAGGTATCCTCCTCCACTCCCCCAAAACCATCCCTTGCAGACATTTCAGTAATTCCTCACATACAGTGTTGCCTCCCAGTCCTTGAAGAACATCCCGACAACCCCCAACATCACCCCAGCTGAATCCCGTGCCATTAAGGAGCTGAAAACAGACCGCTCTATTGTCATCCTCCTGGCGGATAAAGGCTCCACAACTGTGGTACTTGACCATGTGGAGTATGTGACAGAAGGACTGCGTCAACTCTCCGACACCTCAACCTACAAAGCTGTTACCCAGGATCCCATTCCCTCCATCCAGACTGAGCTGCAGAAAATCCTAAAAATCCGGGTCCCTCACAAGGCCTCACAACGGCTTCCATAGACTTACTCACTCCACCTGAGCCACGTACCCCTACCTTCTACCTATTACCCAAAATCTACAAAGAGAAATATCCTGGCTGTCCCATTGTAGCAGGCTTCAAAGCCCCAACAGAACGTATCTCAGCTCTGGTAGACCAACACTTCCAACCTATCACCCGCAGACTCCCATCCTACATCAAAGACACAAACCACTTCCTAGAACGCCTCAAATCCATTCCCACTCCCCTCCCACCTGAAACCTTTCTTGTCGCCATAGATGCTACATCCCTTTACACAAACATCCCACATACCCATGGTCTCTCTGCCCTTGAGCACTACCTTTCCCAACGCCCACCCAAAGATCTTCCAAAAACCTCGTTCCTTATCACACTTACCAACTTCATCCTCACCCATAATTACTTCACTTTTGAAGGCCAGACCTACAAACAAATCAGGGGAACGGCCATGGGAACCAGGATGGCTTTGTCCTATGCCAACCTCTTCATGGGCCGCATGGAGGAGGCTTTCCTGAAGACCCAACAGCTGCTTCCCCTGGCCTGGTATAGGTTTATAGATGACATCTTTGTGGTCTGGACTCATGGTGAAGAAAAACTCCTTAATTTCCTCCATAACCTCAACTCCTTTTCGAATCTGAATTTCACCTGGTCCTTCTCCAAAACCCAAGCCACCTTCCTGGATGTTGACCTTCATCTTTTTGAAGCTCACATCCACACCTCTGTTCATATCAAACCCACAAACAAACAACAGTACCTTCGCTTTGATAGCTGCCATCCATTCCACATCAAACGCTCCCTTCCCTACAGCCTAGGTATTCGTGGCAAACGTATCTGCTCCAGTGATGAATCCCTCAACAATTGCACCAATAACCTGACCAGTGCTTTCCTCTCCCGCAACTATCTTGCAGACCTTGTCCACAAACAGATCTCCCGAGCAATACATTCCTCCCCATCCATCAACAATGTTCCTACCCCCAGACCACACAGAAGCATCCTCCTTGTCACCCAGTATTATCCTGGCCTCGAATACATCAACAAATTACTCCGCCAGGGATATGACTTTCTCAAGTCAACCCCTGAAATGAGATCATCCCTGGACAAAATTCTCCCCACACCACCCAGAGTTGCCTTTCGTCGCCCCCCTAACCTCCGTAACATCCTTGTTAAACCCTACAATATTCCCAGACTACCTTCTCTACCCAGCGGTTTCTACCCCTGTAACCGACCCCGCTGCAAAACCAGCCCCATGCATCCCCCCACAACCACCTACTCCAGCCCCGCTACTGGTAAAACATACACAATTCAAGGCAGGGCCACGTGTGAAACTACACATGTCATTTACCAGCTGACATGCCTGCACTGCACAGCCTTTTACATCGGTATGACAACAACTAAACTGGCTGAGCGCATGAACGGACACAGACGAACTTTCCGCCTAGGAGATGTCCAATACCCAGTAGCGGACCATGCACTCCAGCATAATTCTAGGGACCTAGGAACCTGCTACACCGTATGTGCCATTTGGCTTCTCCCACCCAACACCAGTCCCTCTGAACTGTGGAGATGGGAACTTGCACTCCAAGACATCCTTTCATCCTGCCATCCCCCTGGACTGAACCTACATTAAACAACCTTACTCTTCAGTCTTCTCCTCTTTCCCTTACCTCTTTAGCCATTCACACATCTTTTCATCCTACATA
This sequence comes from Schistocerca nitens, assembly GCF_023898315.1. Lineage (NCBI taxonomy): Eukaryota > Metazoa > Arthropoda > Insecta > Orthoptera > Acrididae > Schistocerca > Schistocerca nitens. The sequence continues at coordinate 349,629,781 of NC_064622.1, forward strand.
GTTGTGTTTATCTTTATACTATATACCTCTTTACTTCTGTATGCGTCCTCTTTGGTTTGAAGCTGGCGCAGTACTTATAGTAGAATATCTTTGGCTTCCCTCTGACAACCATGCCTCCATCCTTGCTACGCTCCCTGTTTTCCTTTCCCTGTTGCTTCATAACCTGGGTTGTGAATAACTGAATCCACTTTCCCTTCTTCCCTTTCTTTCCCCTCTCTCCTCCCTGATGAAGGAACATTTGTTCCAAAAGCTAGGAACGTAAATTTTCGGTTCTGTTTTTTGTGTATCTATCGGCTGTACTGAGCTGAGGTAAGTACTGGCCAGCCCCTCTATCTCATTGTTAGTATTTGTTTCTCATCTTTATATGAGATTTTCTATTAATCATTAATATTGCTAAAGAGTTAGAAAACTCTGTGGTTGACATGAGAAGAAAGGTATCTGAAAATACTGAGTGCTCAATAATGGACTCGTCTGTTGATCTCTTTCAGTCCATTTTACTCACACCATCCTGTGCATGTACCAACACTCAAATGCATCAGTATACTGCTTATCTCTGGCCTTAAGGGTCCACATTTTGCAAGCATTAAAGAGATGGAAAAATATTTGTGTTTAAACATGCTGAACGTTTTTGGTGATTTGTTATTGCTCTTTTTTTGACAGATCTTGGGAAGCTTCTTCATACCCATCTGCACTAGTGTGACCTGTCATCTTATCTTCACTGATTCCTGTGTTGCAGATGCTTGATCCAACATCGATGGAAGAATGCATGGCTGCCATTTCCTTTAATCATCAATTAAGTTGAAGCTTTGCTCCTTGATCAGTTGTCATGAGTTTGGACTTGTTGAGATTGATGTCTGATCCCTGATAGACTAACATCCTTTACTTTTGCTAGTGGTTCGGTAAGTCCATTTTAGCTGCTAGCTAAAAGCACGGTGCCATCAGCAAATCATAGGTTGTTAATAATTCTACAACCAATTGGGACACTTTCAAGTCTAACCATCAAGAGCATTCCTAATGACATGTTCTCCACAAATGTTGAACAGTGGAATGGGAGGAGGAGGAGATTAGTGTTTAACGTCCCGTCGACAACGAGGTCATTAGAGACGGAGCGCAAGCTCGCGGGAGGGAAGGATGGGGAAGGAAATTGGCCGTGCCCTTTCAAAGGAACAATCCCGGCATTTGCCTGAAGCGATTTAGGGAAATCACGGAAAACCTAAATCAGGATGGCCGGAGACGGGATTGAACCGTCGTCCTCCCGAATGCGAGTCCAGTGTGCTAACCACTGCGCCACCTCGCTCGGTAGTGGAATGGGGATGGGGAGATAAAACATAACCCTGTCTGACACCTTCTGATACAATGAAGAAATGAGACATGCCAGCACTTGTCTTCACAGCTGCAAGGTGATTATTGTATAGACTTCTGACATCATTAGACCAAAACACAATTGCTAATGACCTACAATTAATTTTGTACCTTTCATTGGTAACTACTTTTGCAACCATGTTTGCCAACTAATATGACTTGACATAGGACTAAAGAATAGAACCATCATTTGTCTTCTAGTGAATGCAATGAAACTTTATGTCCATCTATTTAGTCCTTTTGTGATGTTCATTATTATTTCCACAACTGCAGTGTACTCTGATTGTCCTTAAAGAGCTGAGCTGGTTGTCCCATGATGACACTGAGCTCCTGTAATAATGAGCAAGGCCACATTATTTCAGCAGCTGAGTTGGATGCTGCTGCATACTCAGCTCCTGTTGTAGATCTGGCAACAGATCTTTGCCAGCAAGATGGCCAGGTAACAAGTCCACTTGTTAGTATACTGACATAGCCCAATGTTGAATGACGAACATCGATGTCTCCACGGCTACTGAAGAGACTACTTACACTACACTTATCCACTTTCTTCTGGTGTATTGTTGTGGATGCAGGATGTGCATCAGGTAGAGTTGATAGAGACCACTAACAAAGTTCAAAAAAGGGCAGCTCATCTTGTATTATCACAAAAGAGTGGAGAGAGTGCCACAGATACGACACAATAATTGGGTGAGGCAATCATTAAAACAAAGGCATTCTTCATTGCAGCAGGATCTTCTCCTGAAATTTCAGTCACGAACTTTCTCCTCAAGAGTGTGAATATATTTTGTTGGCACCTACCTAATAATAATCATCATAATAAAATAAGAGAAATCAGAGCTCACATTTAAAGATTTAAGTGTTTGTTTCCCAGAATGCTGCTCAGTAATGAAATAGTTTGAAGGTGGTTGGAGGACCCCTCTGACAGGCACTTAATTGTGAATTCCAGGTGTAGCAAAAGCAGAATCCACGTACACAAGAGGTTCAAGACTGCTACCACTGTATTCAATACCTTTGTTTTTTGAAACTTTGAGATATTTTAGGATGCATTTAATTGCAATCCAACGCTCAGGTCCAGCGTTGTTGAGAAACTGACATACTCGACTGACAAAAAACATTATGTGTGGTCTTGTTACAGTCGCAACAAATATCAACCCACCTACAGTCTTGCAAAATGTAACATTTTCCACTGATTTCTTGTCTTCATTAGCTGAGCACTGTCCTAAGTGCAACTACAATCTGTAATAAGTAGGTGTTGCATGAGGATTACAGTTGTTCACATTGAATTTTTCTAAGAAGCAGTTGATATAGTCCTCTTGACAGATGGGCAGTTTTTAACTTTCAAAGTCTTGCCTGATTTCCAGTCCTACAAAGCAACTGGGATCATCAACCACAATTTCAAAACAAATCCTGAATTCTTCAAGTATTTTATTTACAGCTGCTGTTGATTTACTCAGAACGAGTCCACCATCAACAAAAATAGCTAAAAACACCTATTGGGCATCAACCTGGATGTGAAATACACAATTATCTGAATAAAGCTGTTTGAAAAGACAAATAACTGAACAACAATATTTTGATTCCAACATTAAGGATATCACTTCAGTCCATAAAGGACTTTCTTTAATTTGCAGACTAAAGTTGCATAATCATTGATCCAACTTACAGGCTGTTCCATGAAAATATCTACTTGCAAATCACTATCTAGGAAGGCAGTCTTCATATACATTGCTTCATTCCTATATCACACTCCATTCAAAGCTAAATGAATACAAGTTGATTCATTCATATCAACAGGTGAAGAAGTTTCTTTGCAATCAAGTGCCAGTTTCTGTGAATATCCCTTTGCACATAATCTAGCTTTATACTTCAATCATATCACTTGGTTTATATTTGATTTTGGAATGAGTTAAATGTACATGCTGTTAATGGGGAAACATCTTAATACAAAGAGAGATCTAAACATGTGAATAGAATAGAAGATTACAGACTTTCCAAGAAAATCCTGAACAATTACTCAAAAGGAAGGGGAGCGACATTCATTGACCAAGGAAATGGTGGACATAAATTCTGTGAAAACGGAATAGGCATATGCCTAATCTCCGTACATAAGATGATGACAAATACTTCTCATATTTTGTACTGCAGTGACACACATCACAATCCATTCAAAACAGAGTTGTTATTTGCCACTACCTTCACTAAAGTATAAATATACTGGAATGGAACGTTAATCCTATTGTAAATTATGCACGAACAGGCCAATAGGTCTTTAGTACCGTAAGTTCCTAGCAAAAATTTAGACTCTAAAGTACTGAAAACAACTGTAGCGCCTGCTCAAATGCTCATTCATTTCTGTGACACAACATACTTAATTTCCTTCAGTTACAATAATGTTGTAAACTGACAATAAATGATACATTACATGACAGGTAAGATAAAATTAATCTATTTATCAGGTCTGTTGGGTGAAGCACTACCGCACATATGCGTACACTATAATGTACAAAGCCTAGGAGTCACGAATACTTCTTACATTTAGTACTTCGGCTAAAAGCTAAATAGGCTCTCCTGATCATTATTCACACTTCATTCAGAACATTACAATATTAAAATTTTTTATGAATCTAGATTGATACAAAAACTTACATAGAATTCACCTATGGTCAGAATGTGTCTGCTATCAGGACACCATAAAGCATCTATGAGGCCACTCGTGCCTTCTGTTATTCTGCACTTCCAGTCACAATCTGTAAGGGAAAAAATCTGCACCCTGCATCTTTTGTAGAGTGCACACAGCAAGTATTCAGAATCCGGTGACCATGCAATTTTCTGCAGAAGAAAGAGAGAAAAAAAAAAGATTTATCAACAGTGAGACTGAAAAGTAAAACATTTGCCAGTGAAAAAACATAAAATCCACCACAGTTTTTCTTACGATATGAAATGAGATAGATTGCAGCTAACCCTATAGAGCAGGATTGAGGGGAAGATAGGTACATTGAGAGAAGACTGCTTGATGTAATTCTTTATAAAAGTAGTTGGTAATAATAACTTACAGAAAATACTATTTCATATTGTCCAATTTTTCTCATGTATGACATTCTGTAAATTAGTTAACGAATTCAATCAAGTTGCCATAAAGGGATGTATTTTGTCATAGTGTGTTCTATACAGTTATGTCAGTGACTTCAATCCATCAGCAATGAAGTAAAATATCCAAATTAACCAGGTGACATCCTGAATTACTGCATTTCATTGTAGCAGTCCCTTGAAGCAATACTATTGCTGACTCCCTAATTTGATAACTGCTGCCTTGTTTAATTTCTTTTTGTTTCTTGTTATTAGTTCTGAACATAAAACTATCACTACAAACTGTAACTCTCCAAAAATTTTTGCATTGCAGATCTCAGCCTCATGGAGGAACGTTTTTACACAATAGCTCAGTGTTTGTATAAATTACTGACATTCTAAGTACTTACTGTGTGGCTGACAATTTGCAATTTTTCACAAACACAACTTTTATTTATGTAAGTTTACAAGGTTGATGACTGAAGAACAAAAGGAAGGTAACAATAATGATGCCAGTAAAAGTCTCCTAATTGAGGCACACATACTAGTAACTACTAAAAGTCCAATTCAGAGACAGAGATGTTATCTTCAGCAGTCGAAATCCACGACGTCGGCATCCAGAGTGAACTGAACTTCGGGGCTGGTTCTAGCCCCTAAATAGCTGTCTCCAGCCAATCAGGTTTTGGCGTACTGATACTTCCTGCAGGCCGTGTCTTGAGCTCCCCCTTGCAGGAAGTAGTGCTCGGAATGTCTGTTTCCATTATCTTGTATGTTTATAGCTGGTGTTTACCATTATGCTTTTGGTACGCCTTGGACATAGGCAACCCTGTCCTCTGTGGTGTAATATGGGTTGCTGGCCCTCAGGAGCTACCTTGGCTCCGGCATAACACTTACCTCCACAAATCATCATAGCCTCCTTCTTGACTTAATTTGCAGCACCTTATCCATGAACAATCATTGTTCTCCTGTTCAGAATCAAGAAGAGGGCCTGAACGAGAAACTCACAATTATGCAATGATCTCACCTGCAGATTTCATGATTCTGCTATTGACAGGATTATTGTAGAGTCCTATTCAAGAGTTCAGGTGGGCTCTCCATACAGAAAGCATCTACTTAGATAGTATCTGTCATATGCATACAGTTTTTAAGGGAGATATTCCATAAGCACGATATGTGGTACTAAGGATGTTATAGCATCAATGACACCAAATGGCAAAAGAAATGTTAAGATAGGTAGCAAAATATTCTTTCTTAACCAGTGCAATAGATAACAGTTGCAAATTATCTGGGCAACCAATATCAAACATCTCTGATGATGAGGATGTGGGGTATAATGGATACATTTGAAAAATATAGTACAATATGCTGTAAACATCTACACGTCAAGCAATGGTGTGAAGGAAGGAAATGCTCAGGTAAGTCAAAAGTGTAAATTTTATGGCTGTTTTAATGAAAAAATAATTATGACTTCTGATGTTAAGGAATGTCGATAAATGAATCAATGTCATTCATATAGTCACTCTCTTATTCTGGCAGAGAGAGGGAGAATAACAGGATAAAATAATGAATTCGGTCTTCCAGAAAAGGGCCACTGCAAAAGGATTTAAAACAGTCCCCTTTCAAACATTGCACACACACTGAAAAGACAGATGTTTGAAGTGATTGCAGAATAGAAAGTCAACTAAAACAGCTTGAAGGAAAGATAACTGAAGGTGGTGAAATACCAGAATAATTCAATATAGATAATGCAAAAGAGCTGGAGCAACAAAGCATTCCAATGATTGGTAAAGACACAAGTCATCTGACAAATGCACAAACTAAAGGTTTGCCATCAAACTCTTTCAGAGATAAGGGACATTTTATGCTCATGTCCTTTTTGAAGAACAAAAATTTCCTCTTTAGGAATCAATACAGATTATACAAACAGCAACCTTGTGGAAAACAGATTCCATGTTTGTCCACGAAGTCAAGAAGACACTAGATTATAACTCCTAGGTTGGTCCTGCAATGTAACCTAATGAACAAATCATGCGCCTAGAAAGTATCAGACCAGCTTTGGGACTATATTCAGCAAATTCTAGAAGTTCCAAATGACTTGCCAAGTTCTAACATGGTGAAACAATCATAGATAAATGTATCCCAAGTGAGAGTTATAGAGTTGTTATATGTCACCTAAACATGCACCAAATTTCAGTGACAGATGGTGCAAGAGAGGTACTATGCATCATTAAGAGGTTTACTGTTAAAATACAAAGGGTATAAATTCCAAGAAGGCTCAAAGTCCCCTCGTACATATGTATTGCAAAATTTTCATGGGGATCATCACAGAAATTTGAGCTGATATGGAGTCTTACCATCATTCATTTTTCCTGCACAGGAAAGGGGGAAAGAGGTGCAGGGGGGTGGGGGTGGGGGATGATCAATGCTGCCGAAGCACACTATCTCACACTCACAGTACAGTGGCTTCTGGAGTACAATGATGTAGGTTTATGCACTGGTGCAGTCTCTCAAATGACTTTAGAAAGACTTCATAATTTCCTTACACACTCCATTTCCTTCACTTTTGCAATGAGAAGGTAATCATTTACACCCACAATTATACTCTGCAAATCATTATGAAGTGCATGGCAGAGAGTACTTCTCATTTACCAATAATTAGTGTTTCTTTCAATTTCATTCAAACACGGAGTGAGAGAAGACGGATTTCTTAAATGTGTCTGTGCAAACTGTAATTAGTTTACTGTTATCCTTGCAATACCTACAGTAGCATCATGTTGGTGGCTGTAGAATACTCCTGGATTCATTACTTTAAGTTGCCTCATGAAACTTTGTAAATAGGCTTTTATTACGTAGTTTGCATCTACCTTCAAGTGACAACCAGTTAATTTTCTTCAGTATCTCTATAAGCTTTTTGTGTGGTTCAAACAAACCTGTGACCACTCCTGTTGTCTTTCTTTATATACATTCAATATCTTCTTTTAGTCCTCTTTGCTATGGATCTCAAACACTGGACAGGTCATATGAGTAATTCACAAGTAGTCTCCTTTGTAAAGTGATTGCACTTCCCTAGTATTCTATCAATCAATCCAAATCTGCCACCCGCTTTACCTACTACTGATCTTTTTGATTGCTGTTCCACTTCCTTACAAACTGTTACATCCAGGTTTTTGTATGGGTAGACTAATTCCAATTGTGAACTGCTGATTGTCATCATAGGATACTACATTTTGTGAAGTGCATAATTTTACATTTCTGAACATTTAAAGTAAGATGCAAATCTTTGCATCACTTGGAAATCTTCTCAATATCCAACTGAATATTTGTGCAGCTTCTTTCAGACAGTACTTTGTTATAGGCAATGGTGTCACCTGCAGTAAGTTTGAGGTTAGTGTTAATATTGTCAGCAATGTCATTAAAGTACAAATGAACACCAATGATCTCAACACACTCTCAGGGGCAATATGAATTTTTTAAGATTTTATTTTTGTGGGGGCCACTGCCTCAATGTGTTTTGAGAACAATAATATGGTCCAAGTAGGCTGTATTCTTTTTATTATCTGTGCAATCAGCCAATTTTAGCCTTGGGTAATTTTCAAGCACATATCTTAAGCTTAAGAAATGAAGCTGGAAGCTTAAGATATGTACTTGAAAATGACCCAAGGTTGAAATTGGGCAGTTACACAAATAATAAAAAGAATACAGCCTTCTTGGACCATGTTTTCATTCTCGAAACACATAAAGTTACTTCTACATCCAAGAGAACAAGCTGCATCCTCCCAACCAAGAAATCATCAACTCAGTTACAAATTTCTCTTGATATGATCATACTTCTGATAATGATCATAGGTGTGGTACTGAATCAAATGGTTTTCAGAAGTCAAGAAATACTGCAACTATCCAACTGCCTCCACATCTATGGTTTTCAGAATGTCGAGCGAGGAAAGTGCAAGTTGGGTTTCACGTGACCGACACTTTTGTAACTCATGCTTGTTCGTGTGGAGGAGGTCATTCTGCTCAGGATATCTCACTACATTTGAGCTCTGAATATGTTCTAAGAATCCCCAACAAACAGAAGGCAAGGATACTGAACAGTAAGTTTTGTGGATCATTTCTACAGTCCTTTTTGCGGACAGGTGCGATCGATGTTTCCTTCCAATTACTGGGCACAGTATTTTGTTTGAGGGATGGATATTATATTATGGTTAAAACAGGGGATAACTCAGCTGCAAATATGGTATAGAATCTGACAGATTCCACTGGGCCCTGGAGCTTTCTTCAATTTTAGTGATTTTAGCTGTCAGTGCTACAGATATTAAGTTTTAGCACTCGTCTTTGCAGTGATGCAAGAATTTAATTTGGGCAATAGATGTGGATATTATTTGAAAATTGAGTTCAGCATTTCTGCTTTTGCTTTGCTATCCTCAACAACAGTTCCTGTCTTGCCCCTCAGAATCTGGACACTCACTTTGACACAACTAACAGGCTTTACATTTGACTAGCATTTCTTTGAGTTTTGAGAGAGATCTTTCAATAAGATGTTGCTATGGACATCACTGAATGCTTCGTGCATTGCCCTCCTGACAGCAAACTGTGTTTCATTCATGATCACTATCTATAGCCCTATGCTTTGTTTTACACCTACTATGCAGCAGCCTGTTTTTTCTTCTTCTTTTTTTTCAAGATTTTTTTACAGTGACTGTATACCATGGGGGTCCCTCCCATAACTAACTATTCTAATAAGCACATATTTATTAAGTGCATAGTCAATATTCTTTTAAACCTGAGCCACAGTTCTTCTACATGCTCCTGTTCAGGTCTGCTGAATATACAGATCCGCCTACTTGTTTAGTTGCCCTTTGTACCTAAGTAATCTTTGTTGCGGGAACTGTCTCATGGTCATAGATAATGGTTTCAACATGGATATCCTCAAAGAGGTCAGATCTATCTTCTGCCATTAGATTCAATATATTTTCAGCATGAGTGGCCTTCCAAACTATCGTTTCTACGTAGTTTCCAGAGAAGGCATTTAGTAATGTTTTACAGTACATTTTGCCATGCCCCCATTTACAAAACCATAATTACTCTGATATACTTAGTATCATTGGGACACTTACATACTAGCAAACTGAGAATTACTCTAAAGTTTTCAAATACTAATACAGGTGAGTCTGGCAGTCAATAGTGGGCTTTGGTAGTAAGTTTATGCCCATTTTTGATAATGAGTTTCACCCAAACAATCTCACATGCAGCATCAGTTTGTATTTTGGTGGATCTGAGTTTCTTTTCTATTTTGACAAATGCACCACCTCCTGTTCCCATTAGCCTATTCTTTCGACATGCACTTACATTTTCTCCAAAAATCTCAGTGCTTTAAATTTCTAGTTGTAACCAGCTTTCTGCACTTAGTATTATGTGAGCTCCACTGCTTTTGAGGATTGCTTCAAACAGTGGCACTTGTTGTGAATTCTTTGGCAGCTAATCACTAGGGTTTTAGTACTCAATCCAGCAAAGGAATTTTTTTTTTTTTTATTTTACAGCAATACTTCTGAGTCCCCTAAAACTATCATTATCTGGACTTGATGGAGAATATCCTAATCTAAAAAAAAAAAAAAACTTCTGCACATCTCACACACAGTGATGTTACCTGGATAGCAGCCTCTGATCAGTGCATGCCTGACCCATTTAGGGGGACCCTGTACTTCTCAACCTTAAAGTGCACTAATGCAAGTTTAGGAAGTCACAGCCTGTCTTGCTGCAGAACCATTTGAGTCCCTGCCTTCTGCTCAGCTTAGGACTAGAGGGTCACTATTAGTTCTGGGGACAATGCTGCAAACTGTGAGCTTCATTGAAACTCTATGAGCAAAGCTGGTCTTCTTCATCATCTCTGCAGTCACTGGAATGGTCAAAGAATTATACCAGAGCCTATACAACAGGCATCATTTGTTCCAACATGCATTGCAATCAGCAGCTGAGTGCACTCTGTTACCTCAATGACTGCTGGAACAGCCTCTTCAATGAATGAAGCCCCCAGCCACACTCACTGAGTGCATTTCACATTCCTTCCCATCCATTCCTGCAGTTTCCCTGCTGGTGATTGTGAATGTCTTCTCCCTGATCCCTAACCCTACAACTAACATGCCACTAACAGCTGAGTTGATGAACAGTGATACATCACATACTTTCTCTAGAGGAGAAATGATCCACAGGAGAGGACAGCAATGTAGATACCTTTGGTATTTCTGGTTCACAACGCTCAGTAGCCCTCTCAGCTCAGCCATTCATAGCAGCTTAAATTCACTTGCAGTAGGCAGGTCAATTTCCAGCTGCTTACAGAGAGCTGACTCATCCCACACTCAAGAACAGCATATAGGATCACACACGCATTTTAAAATATAGTATAAAGTGTGAGTTTGGGACTCCTCCAGAAACCCTTCTCCCTTTCCATTTTTGGAGTAAATGTGTCTCCCTCAGTGGGACAAGATATCTTACAGGTCGTTTCCACTCTTTTCCTGGATTTTCTCTAAGTTTGGCAGGGCTTACTCCAACATTTCAATCAGCTATTAATTCCATGTCTCTTGCAGCAGAAAGTACAACATGTGTCTGTAAAGTAGGTACTGTTTTGTTCTACCGCCACTGCGGCACTAGTGTCATAGTTCCGCACATTCACACTCGTCTCTCCGGTTCATTGTCTTTCCACTGATGCTACTAAAGTTGCATAATGTTGTGTTTGTATTTGTTAGTGATCACTCAAAATGTTTAAGACAATCTCCGAGCCTGCCGATTGAAAAGTACATTCTATAATACGGGTTTTGAACTTAAAGAATGTTAAGCAAACTGATATCCATCATTAACTTGTAAAGATTTGTGATGAAAATGTATGATGGATTGGTGAAAAAGTGGGTGAGACAATTCAATGATGGGCAACACAATGTTCATGACAAAGCATTGTGTGAGTGGCCTTCTTTTGTCCATGATGGTTTGGTTGCGAAAAAAGCAAATGGGAAAATTCATGTAAACAGATGATTCACAATAACAATGCTTTGTGATGAGTTTACACACACACACACACACACACACACACACACACACACACACACACAAACAGAGAGAGAGAGAGAGAGAGAGAGAGAGAACTATTTTGCATGAGATTGTCACAAATCACTTTTATTCTCACAAATTTTGTTCCCGTTGAGTTCTGAAAATGCTTACTGATGTCCACAAAATGAACTGACTTGGGAGTGCCTTCAGATTTATTACCCAGTACAGTGATGAGGGAGATGAATTTTTAAACTGACTTGTGACCAGTAATGAAACTTGGATTTGTCTTGACACTTCAGAATCAAAAACAATAAGGCACTCATGGTCTTGCAAAAAATTAAAATTCAGAACAATGTTGTCAGCACAAAAAATCATAGGTGTTGTGTCCTGGGACAGACAGAGCATTCTGCTTGTTGAGTTCCTTCCCAGAGGTGAAACTGTCAGGGTGGTGTGATACTGTGAAACACAGAACACTTTGGTTTGCCATTCAGAACAAAAGGCATTAGATGCTTAGTCAAGGCACTGTGTTGCTTCATAACAATGTATGTCCCCATTCTGCGGGGGTTGCTCAAAACCTTATTCAACAATTTGGTCAGCAGCATTTCGATTACCCATCGAAGTCCAACCTCACACTTCTGACCACCACTTGTTCTTTAACTACAAGCAACTTTTGGAGGAAGGCACTTTGGCAGCAATGACAACGCAAAAAACAGTGTTCAGCAGTAGCAGTCTTCAATGGTGGCATCTTTTATGAAGGGTGCTGTGTTGGCAGAAGAGCCAACACCGTGTTGCTAGAGGAGGCCAAAATGCACGCGTTTAATTACACGCAGACTGGCGTGAGGTCTGGAACAGGTCAGAGAAATAAGACTAGCAAAACAGGAGGTAACTGGTAGAATACTTAACTTTAATCCACAATTGGTGAACATCTCTCTTGACTGTACATAATTTCCATCTAAATATAAACTGGTAATGGCGCCTTGCTAGGTTGTAGCAAATGACGTAGCTGAAGGCTATGCTAACTATCGTCTCGGCAAATGAGAGCGTAATTGTCAGTGTAGCATCGCAAGCAAAGTCGGCTGTACAACTGGGGCGAGTGCCAGGACGTCTCTCTAGACCTGCCATGTGGTGGCGCTCGGTCTGCAATCACTGACAGTGGCGACACGCGGGTCTGACGTATACTACCGGACCGCGGCCAATTTAAAAGCTACCACCTAGCAAGTGTGGTGTCTGGCGGCGACACCACAAAGAGGATATATAAAAGTTAATTTCCCGCTACAACAAACATCTGAACAATAGTGGCAACAACACTGAAAAATAGTTTAAAAAATGCCCTTTCTTGTAAAAATAAATTGTAGTTTTTACCCAAAACAGTACTTAGTTTCTGGATATACCTTCCTTTCAAGCTCGCTCATAGTACTCACGTTCAGAGGTGTAACTATCACTTCCATTAATGCCTCATATTGGCACTGTATAGTTCAATTGTTGTTGTTGTGATCTTCAGTCCTGAGACTGGTTTGATGCAGCTCTCCATGCTACTCTATCCTGTGCAAGCTGCTTCATCTCCCAGTACCTACTGCAACCTACGTCCTTCTGCATCTGCTTAGTGTATTCATCTCTTGGTCTCCCTCTACGATTTTTACCCTCCACGCTGCCCTCCAATACTAAATTGGTGATCCCTTGATGCCTCAGAACATGTCCAACCAACTGATCCCTTCTTCTAGCCAAGTTGTGCCACAACTCCTCTTCTCCTCAATCCTATTCAATACCTCCTCATTAGTTACGTGATCTACCCATCTAATCTTCAACATTCTTCTGTAGCACCACATTTCGAAAGCTTCTATTCTCTTCTTGTCCAAACTATTTTTTGTCCATGTTTCACTTTCATACAAGGCTACACTCCATACAAATACTTTCAGAAACGACTTCCTGACACTTAAATCTATAATTGATGTTAACAAATCTCTCTTCTTCAGAAACGCTTTCCTTGCCATTGCCAGTCTACATTTTATATATTCTCTACTTCAACCATCATCAGTTATTTTGCTCCCCAAATAACAAAACTCCTTTACTACTTTAAGTGTCTCATTTCCCAATCTAATTCCCTCATCATCACCCAACTTAGATCGACTACATTCCATTATCCTCGTTTTGCTTTTCTACGGAATCCAAACTGATCTTCCCCGAGGTCGGCTTCTACCAATTTTTCCATTCGTCTGTAAAGAATTTGTGTTAGTATTTTGCAGCCACTACTTATTAAACTGATAGTTCAGTAATTTTCACATCTGTCAACGCCTGCTTTCTTTGGGATTGGTATTATTATATTCTTCTTGAAGTCTGAGGGTATTTCGCCTGTCTCACAGTTCAATTATCATTCTTAAAATAAGGTACTCATCAAACATTGCTCAGGGTACTTCAAGTATTCATATTCTTGTTTTTCTTGCACCTATCTCCTTGAAGATGATGCACTAACTAATAATAGTTACTAAAAAATAAATTACAATTGTCTTAAACATCACTTTCATTATCTATAATGTATTTCATAACAATGATTTTAAAGCTAGTTCTTATTTACACTATGTCATAGTATTAGATTTAATATATGTATATATAACGATTTAAGAAATAGACAGTACTTTGTTTGGCAGCAATTCTTGTTTAATTTCTTTATGTATGTATTCTGTTTACATGCTGCAAACAATTTTTGTAACTACATGATCTATGAAAACTGTAATGTTATACAAATGCCTCCTTGATAAACAGTAATGATAAATACAAAAGTAAGGGAAAAACTGTGGAAAATGTCCTTGGAAATAACCAAATAGTACTAAAAATGAAATAACTATATTTTATAACGTGAAAAACAAATGATACAGGATGAGGTGTTTCTAAACTGTTTCATAGTTTTATGTGATCTATTATCCGTAAGGTGCAGGGTACAAAAAGATGCAGATCTGGAAACTAAAGCAACTGATTGGGAAGAAAGTGAGAAATACAGATTAAGACAGCTCAATTAAGAAAACAATATATGAAATTAAATTAAGCAACAAATTCAACACTGAAGGAAAGATCTGGTAGAATATAAATACTTTAGGAATAAAGGAAAGCACTGAAAAGCAGAAGCCTGGAATTGTCAACAGCCCCCTCCCCCACACTCACACTCTCTCTCTCTGCCTGTACATGGTCCCAGCTGTATGTATAATTACAGTGCTGTATTTCGGCAGGTGGACTAGGTGTCTCACTGTCTCCACACTTTTCACCCAACAAGTTCTCTCTTCCTCCATCATGTCACCTCCACCACCAGTACACATCCCCATGTCACCTTCAGCTTACATCACTCCCCATTGGCTCTAACAACTGTGCATCCCATGTCTAGACCATGCACTTGCCTACCCTTGCTCCTGCATGTCTAGCTGGAAAACTGGCTGCCTACCTCCAAGCTACTAGCCACACACTCCCAACCCCTCTGCCCACCTCTCCCCCACCAACCTGACTCAATATCCCACCCCATCATAGTCCACATGCTTAAATGCAGCACTGGCACTTTACGTCCCGTTGATGTAATGTGGGGGCACAGGAGTGTGTGTGTAATCTAGCTCAAAATGACTACTCCTAAAGCTAGCAAGTTTTCTTTCTTTTTTGCGTGCACCTGTTAACAACTCAATGCTTCTGCTTTTCGGTGAGTGGTCTCCTTTACTCATGAAGATTAAACAGACAAAGATGAATGAGGCCCTTTAAATGAACAGCAAAAATTGTTGCACATATGGACAGGAAAAACAAAAGAAAATATCTTGTGGATCAAGCAAGTCATTAAAGCAAAAGTAACAGTTTCAAGTTGGGAACAACATGAACATAACAGGCACACTGTGTTACGTTAACCATTTGGAAATATAAATAATGTTTATTTCTCACTTTTATTTATTTATTTATTGTTCCATAGTTCAAGGGAGCGAGTGAATCATGAATCTTAAGGATATGGAATGTGTCAAATTATACAGAATTCCAATATAACTTACATGACAATAATGATATAATGAAAAAAAATTTACAGGACATATACTGAATTAAGAGAGGGTTGTGTTTCACTGTGGAAGGATGAGTAATACATACAAGAAGCAGTGTTATGCTAAAGATTACCACGGAATTACAATAAATAAATACATGAATACAAAAACCAAATAATCACTTGTCTATGATAGTACCCAAAAAATACAAGACAGGTGAAAAGTTGAACTTAACTTATACCTAAGAAGACAAAGATTTAAATGATATGATACATCCACTGTACTAGAATTTCTGACATAAAAGTAATCAAAACTAGTTCCCAAACAATTGTAAGATTGGCAATGACAAAAAAGGTAAAAAATATAACACAGACATTTTAACTCCGCTATGCCGGTCCCAAGCCCGGAGCCTCATTTACAAGAGATGAGGAAGGAGGAGGGAGAGGAGTAACAACCTCGTAAAAAAAAAAAAAAAAACAAAAAAAAATTAAATTAAAAAAAAAAAACCCTGGGTCCATCTGGCTTCGGATATAGCACCCAGTAAGAGCCCCTGCCTAGGGTTTCTAGGTGAAACCCAGTCAACAGTCTCAATGGTGGAAGAAGAATCTCAGTTCCCAACAAGTGAGAGAGTGGAAGTACCAAGTGGAGTAAACTATGGAAAACAATCATTTTGGACTAACAATCTGATCTTTCTTTGGATTTTATTCCCTCCACCTACACAAAACAATTTCATATGCAGAAGCGAAATGTTGCTAAATGAGAGGACTACGCCATGTGGTAACTTGAAAAAGGAATCCACCACTGCAATGTGAAATGCATCGGGACCTAGGATTCTGGGGGGTCCCACCATCTGCATATGATATGAGTCAGAGTGTCTTGAAACACTTTCTAAACTGAAATTTAGGAAGGAATACTCCATTGGGACCATAAACATAAATTCACTCCTCTGAATCGGGAAACAGAAAATATTGGAAAAGCTTCTGAAAGAATTTCAGATCTTGCTGTACAAGAGACCAGATTCCTGGACGAGCACATCATGGGCACACAACACTACAGAGTATTCAAAGGAAAGCCAGCAATAAAGATAATGATTAATACCCCTCTCCTGCAGACTGCCTGTTACATAAACAAAGCCATAGTGAACCTTATCATAAACTTTTCATTAAAATCTGAAATGTTATTTACACTGACAATCAAGCGCAAAAAGAAGAAGAACCCACAGAAAATACAAGGTGATTATAATTAAAGTCAAACTTTCAAACTGCTGTAGAAATAACACTACTGGTTAGAATGATGTCTAATTGCAACAGAATATTATCGGAGAAGGGGGAAACATATGGCAGAAGAAAACTAAAAAGTTAAAAAATGTAGCAATAGATGGTGTTGTAAGCATCATCATTTAATAGTGGTTGACTACAAATGACAAATGAATCATACAGCAATGCCTAAGGTGTACGTTTGATGTTAAACAAACTTTACTGCTCAGTGTGTATGGGTGTACAGGTGTGATACTGTTAGCTATGTAAGCCCATCCATCACGCAAGGCCATATCACATCGGATGGGAAAAATCAGTTTTTAATTGTCCTGAGGCCAAAATCTGCATAAAAAGCATCAATCACGTTGGTTTTTAATTGTCCTGAGGCCAAAAACTTCATAAAAAGTATCAATCAAAATCAAATTGGATTATTAATTTGCATGTGGCTGGCACAAAACATGTTCAGTGTGCCGTCCAAGGTTTTCTGCAACAAGTTGAAATCGAGAAACAGCATGTTCCACAACTGACCGAAGCATTTCCCAGGTCACTTTCAGAATGTGTTGCGCAAGGTGTGTCTTCAATGCAGCTAAGTTTGCAATCAGAACATGGAACACAACACCTTTCAGATAGCTCCACAACCAGAAGTCACACGGATTACGATCAGGTGATTGGGACAGCCAGGCTGTAGGGAAATGTGTTCAGAATGTTATAGCATCCTTATGACTCAGTTGCAATAGAGGATCAGTGAGAAACTGGAAACTTTCAGCACAGGTCAGGAGCATGTACGGGAACTCTGGCTCAAGTTTAGAAGAACAGTTGACCACGCACTAGACAGATATGTATCCTGTAGAACAATTCATAATGGGAGGGAACCTCCATGGTGTACACTGTAAAGAAACCTCTAGGCCTAATGAAACAGAGATTACTGCATAACAGGTGTAAAACAAAGCGTAAGACAGAGAAATCCTGAATGAAATGTGTTTGGCTGTTAAGGCAGCAATGTGTGATGCCTTCAGTGACTACCGTAGCAAAATATTGTCAAATAAGCTTTCACAGAACCCAAAGAAATTCTGGTCATATGTAACGGCTGTTAGCAGAGGCAAAGTAAGCCAGGTGGTATATACAAATCGAACTGACCTTCACTTAACCAAAATTCTTTAACGTATAAAATGATGTTTTTGTTCTTTCCTAAAAGAATATTCCTATTATCAATATAATTTCGTAAGAAGTGTGGTATTTATATGCACAAATAAAACTGATTCACTGTTACATGACAGTGAGACTAAACTGTTCTGCAATTTTATATCTGTTTGTGAACTTCTCAAGTGTGAATTACTCTTTTACTTGGTGTTGGCTAACTAACACATGCTGCTAACTGCTTGATGGTGCTGGGACCAGGGACTGGTGATAAAGGAGATTCCCTGGAGCCAACCATAAAAAACTCATTGCTTCTCTTTGGCAGCTTTCTCGACCTAGAGCTCACCTGTACTGGAACTTGTTTTTAATATAGACTCATCTATAGACCTGACACTTGCATCGAAACAAGTATCAAGTACATAGTGCTGTAAAACGTGGGAAAAAACCGCAAATTGGCATTAAAAGAAGAAGAAAAACACCAAAAATGCAACAGGAGCGTATTATGTAGGAAGTCGTCCATGCAACCTGCCACTGAAGATGCCTTGCAGAAAATAAAGGCGAAACGCGTATGGCACTAAAATTGTGTTTCATTCAGTTGCTGTCAGACGGTCCATAAAGTAAAAATTATCAATATACCGTAATATTACACGCAACCAGGGAGACAGGACTACAAAAGGTGAACAGTTCTACTTCTTTATTCGTCACAGTAAACAATAATACGCAAATCGCACTAAACATCTAACACACTAACCTCAATAGCGTCATCACACGTAAAGGACTGAACAATTTCGCCGGTTTCTGATCTTCTAACTACGAGCTGATGTTGGTGTGCGCTAGCAATAAATCCTCCATTAGTTGACAATTGACAATGCCATCCACTTGTCCTAAACGTCTGAGAAAATCTCATGGTAAATTTCAGCAGACATCGGTAGCAACACTAAGAAACACTCGGCTAGCAAAATGTAAACAACTTTTGACATAAGGGTGTCCGTCCCGCCACTTTACGAAAGAGTGATTGGTTCGTGTGCGGGAAAACACAAGCTTCTCGATGTAAGTTACAGGGTTTCAAGTTTGTTCACTTGCCAAATTATTTCTGACGATTGCTCAAAATAGGAATTATGCTTTAATTCTTCTACTTCATACAATAAGAGAGAGACGACTGCTAGGCCTACTGGTCCATCAGGCTCCTCTCCATCGTGAACAATTTATTACTAAGATTTACCCATTCGATTAGGTTGTCATGGTCGGGGTTCGGGCTTCATTTTCAGTTTTCGTGGTGTGAGTGCGCCACATATTTATGTTCAATCTGTGTGTGGCCGTGTTCCGTGACATTATATATATATTTGCGGTTACGGTGTAACTTTTGGTTGCAATAAAGAAAGGAGCAATAAGTTACTTTCACTCCAATTTACCGTATTTCGCTCTGTGATATTCTGCCAAACATAATTAAAGACATTAGGTTACGAGCCCAGGCAAACGCATACATACGGTATTTGTTTTTGTTCTGTGAATTCATTGCTTTTGATCGGAGTTTTACTAGCGTGAACCGTGGCGCTCAAGTTCTGGGACCGTCGTATTTCCCTGGTCTATTGTGGAAAACCTCCGTTTTATTTTGAACTATTATACGTTTGACTTACATTCAGCCTACACGAAGATGGATAAATTGAAAACGTACAGTATCCAGAAAATTTCCAACTGCGGAAATATCAGTTGCATATTACTTTTCGTGCCGAAAAAGTGCACGATATCGTCGAGGGGAAACCGAGGCAAGATGAAGCTGGTGAGATTCAAACCGCTTGGGACGACTTAAATGCGAAGGCGATGCTCATTCTATCTACTGTGATGGAATTTGACCAATTGCAATCTTTTACGACGTGCACAAATGCAGCGGAAATGTGGGCCAGACTAAAGACTATCCATGAACAACGACACGCAGTCAATAAAATGGCCTTGAAGCAGAATTGTTTTGATTACAGAATGTCGCCAATAGACACAGTCGCACAACACATCAGTCGAGTCCTTGGTACAGGCATTAGCTGATATTGGGGATCTGTTACAGAAGTTGACAAAATCGCTAAAATTTTGGTAAGTCTGCCAGCAAAGCTTGCAAGTTTTTCAACTGTCTGGGACTGTACTGTGTGTTCTAACGAGAGAAATGTTTCTTCAAAGTCTACTATAAAGCCAACGGAACGAGGAAACTTGGAGAACAACAAATATCAAGTCTGTGTATTATGTGATAGTCATGCGAAGGTTGTGGCACAAATAATAAATGATCGGCAGTCCCAATTTAGAGTAACAGACATTGTCAAACCTGGCTCTCCCCTTAATGAAATAGTAAATAAGTGTGAAAACTTAGTTGAGACTGGAATATGCTGTGTGCTAATTGGTGGAGCAAACAACATAGGCAAAAATGAAAGGCAACTAGCGACAAGGGCACTTCAAACAACTTATTCTTAAACAAAATTTGTACAATTGGTTATCTGACAATCCATTTTATTCTATGCAAGAATATTATGATCTGAGTAGCACAGAGATAAACCTGTAATTGCATAATTAACTCAATTAACTACTATATATACTGTTACAAAATATTTCATATCTAATACCTTTGTATTTCAACTGTGTTAGGTAACTACTTTATTTGCCAGTGTTATGATGTGTTACGTAACTACTGTGTTTGCTACTACAATGTAACTCATTTTTGGTACCTTTGTATGTATCTGAAACAAGAATATGTATTAAGCATTGTAGTCACCTGCTTAAGGTTTAGGTTATTTGTAAGTTACTCATATGCTAATTATATCTATGCCTTATATATAGTGTCTGGAATATTAATATTATTTTATGTACTGACGAAGCCTATTTCATCTTGCATGATCAATGGCTAATAAAGAATCTTGAATCTATAAAATAGCTGTCAGATCTAAATTTAAAGGTTCTCGTTGTAAGTGTGCCACATAGACACGATCTAATCGAGGAATCACGTGTAAACCAAGAAATAATGTCATCAAATAATAAACTTAGGAAGATCTTCTGTGCTTTTAAGTGTGCAACTTTCGTGGATGCAAACAGCTCAGAGAGAAATCATTTCACGAGGCATGGACAGCACAGGAACTATTATGGAAAAAAGATGATGGGTGAAAAGATACTAGAAGAAATAAGCCGTATATCAATAGAAAAGTTCCCTAAAATCCCACTTCAAATGAGGGCATAAGCAGAAGAAATGAAAACCTGATTTTTGTTTATTTTATTTATAACAAGAGCAACATTTGCTGAAGCACTGAAAACATCAACATCTGCTATATTCAATATTAAAATGTCATCAGCTGCCACAGCTAGTGGAAATAATCAATCAGTATCATCCATTTAAAATAGAAAAAGCACCAGAAACAAGAAACTTGTGGCACAACAGGATTTTTGGTATCCGGCCTTAATGAAAGCTCCAAGTTGGCAGTGTTAAACGAAAGGAGAAATACCATCGGTGCTCACTCCCCTGTTCTAAAGATTATGACTCTAAATGTGCAGTGCCTCAAGAACAAATATTGTGAACTAGAAATAGCAGTAAGTAACACCCAACCTGATGTCTTGTGTATTACGGAACACTGGTGTAAGGACCATTAGTAGTATTCACATTAATCCATTTAAACTGGCAGTTATAGTAGGAAAACTGCAAAAGGTGGTGGAGTCGATATTTACCTTAGACAAGAATTTAAAAAGAGATGTGAAGCAGAGAACTTAAGTATTGAAAAGTTCTTTGAAGCAGGTGCAGTCCAGCCATATGGCCTGATGAAAAAAGCCAAAGTCATAACAGTGTATAGGTCACCAAGTGGAAACATAGAAGTTTTTTTGATAAATTAGAATTGTTGCTAAATACTTGTAACAAAAAAAACTGATTATTCTTTGCAGTGATTTCAATATTAATCTTCTAGTTGAAAGTCTACAAAAAAGGCAATTTTTGGACACATTAAAGAGTTTCAATATGTCACCACACATAAACAATTCAACTAGAATAACAAACACCTCCAATAGCCTTGTAGATAACGTTTTCTCAAATATGTCAACAACTGACATAGAGGTAACAAACATAGATTTAGGATTGTCAAATGCTCTCACCATTGAAATCCCTTTAAGGTCAAAGGAAGATAAAGGTGTAAATAATATTTACAAAAGAAACTTCTCTGTAGACAGCTGTCATTAGTTCATAAGTATCATTATATGATTAACTTTGAGATGTGTTTTCCAAAGAAACTGACCAGAATCAAGTCTACTGGACACATAGTCAAGTTCTTGGATGTCTCTTAGCATTAAGAAATCATGTGAAAACATGAAAAAACTCAATTCAGAGTTGAGGGAGTGTGCAGATACTGATTTTATAGAATATGTAAAAAGGTATAGGAAAATATACCGAAGAGTAATTGAAAATGCAAAGTTACTAAGTAATAACATGGAAATAAAACAGTCCAGAAATAAAACTTAAATAGCATGGGAAACTGTGAGAAGAGAAACCGGTGTATCTATCAAAGATACGGAAATTATTCTGAAAGATGAAGAGAATAAAATGGTGGATAAATATGCTGTGCATAATTATATAAATAATTACTTTTTAAATATACCTCAGACATTAAGCAAGAATTTTGGGAAGCAGATTAAGATAGCAGCACCCAAAGCAACCAGCAGTATGATGGCAGTCCCAACAAATGAAAAGGAAGTTTTAAAAGCGATTAAAAGTCTGAAGTTCAAGATGTCAGCTGCAGTAGATGAAGTGCCAATAATACTAGTAAAGAAAACGGATAATCAAGTAGCAAAACCATTGGCGCACATAGCAAACTTGTCAATGGCTGAGGGCATGTTTCCACAAAAATGAAAATTTCTTAAGTCGTTCCCCTGTTGAAAAAGGGTGATAAGCTTAAAATAGAAAACTACAGACTTGTCACACTTCTCCCAACATTCTCTAAGGTTTTAGAGATACTTATGAAATATAGAGTCACACATTATCTTAATATCCACAATCTGATAAACAGTAATCAGCATGGATTACAAGCTGGGAGAAGTACCGAAACAGCTGTACTGGAATACACAAAAGATATAATAAGTAAATTGCAAGAGAGAAAAAGTGTAGTCGGGATAAATCTAGAACTGTCAAAAGCCTTTGACACTGTTGACCACAGCATACTTTTGGAAAAGCTTGAAGCTATAGGTATCAGAGGACTGGTAAAAAAATGGTTTGAGTCATATCTGGAAAAGAGGATGCAGGTGGTTGAAATTACAGCGCCAAATGTTAACCAAAAACTTAAACTAAGATCAGATCCAGGGGAGGTCACAGTAAGAGCACCCCAAGGAAGTTTATCATGCTCCTTACTGTTCCTCATTTACATGAATGATATTCAGGTGTCAGAGAGAAAAGTTAGAATCATGTTATTTGCTGATGATGCTAGTTTAATGGTTAGTGATATGAAGCAGTCATTGCACAGTACTGTGGACCATGTCCTACAAGATATACAATAATGATTTAGTGCAAACAAGCTAACACTGAATGCAAAATAACTAATTACGTGCAATATGGAAAAATAAGTGAACATGAGGACCTAAATCCCGCCATGGGGGGCAAACAACTTGAAAGAGTACAGTGTGCAAAATTCCTGGTTATGCACATTGATGAGAAGATACACTGGAAGGACCATGTGGTGAGCTTAGCACCAAAACTAAATTCAGCATGTTTTGTACTTAGAATAATTTCAAGAGTTTGTAGTAATGACTGTACCAGATTAGTATATTTTGGCTATTTTCAGTCCATTACATCCTATGGAATAGTATTCTGGGGAAAAACAAATTGTTGTCTAAATGAGATTTTCAAATTACAAAAACGCACTATTCGGATAATGACACAGAGCCCACCTCAAACACATTGTAGACCCCTTTTTAAAGCATTGAAAATTTTAACAGTTCCATCATTACACATTCTGAAATGTCTGTTGATGATCAAAAGAAATCAGGACAAAATGAAAACCAATACATACTACCATAATTACTATACACGGCAATGTAAAGATCTCTACTTACAAGCTGCAATAAGGACCTAAAGTCAGAAACATGTATCTAATCAAGGCATCAAACTTTTTACTGCACTACCAAAACATATCAAAGAACTGGAAAATGAGGATAAATTTAAAACTATTATAAAGAATAATATGCTTGACAAATGTTATTACAGTGTATGTGAATTTCTATGTTCAACTGTATTAGAATATTAAGAACCACATGCTTGACAAATGTTATTACAGCATAAGTGAATATCTCTGCACAGATGTATAAGAACATATGTTTAAATTAATGTGACTAATGAAATTACATCAATGAATATGTCTGTCAAGCATATAAGAAGATTAAGAACCACATGCTTAACAAATGTCACTACAGTATAAGTGAATAGCTCTGCTCAACTGTATAAGAATACGTGATATCATAAATGTGACAAATGAAATCACAACATCAAGGAATAGGTCTGTCAGGCACATAAGAAATTATGTTATAAAAACACTTATTAGTTGTATAGTATTAAACATAAGTTAGATTCATATGAATTCAGCATAGAAAAAAATTTTGTAACGATATTATATAGTTCTTGAAATGCATCCTGACTAATCCTATATCACAAATGTGATCATTGGGATGATAATAAATAAACAAATAAATAAATAAGACTTGTGTGCTGAAGGTCAACAAACGTTCGATAATTTGCCTTTAAGGTTATTGAAAGAAGAACAAAACTTTTACAATGTGATGAAAACTCAACAGCCTTTGCAGCAGTTAATGTGGACAAAATATGCAAATTCAGTTCAAATACCACTAAGAACAGTACGTCTAACATTGTCAGTAGAAAAGACATTGAATGTTATCACTCTCACAAAAAAGGACATTTTTAAACCTGAGTGCAGAAAACGTTTAGCAAAGCTTAATAAGAAAACTGATTCGTCTGAGCGCCGAACTTTGAGTGCAGAACATGTGTATGGTTTCGCACCAGGCTGTGTAAACATTTTGGTTAGCTGACAGTGCTGCGTCAAAACAAACGATGTCACGCAAAGAGTCGTTCAACACATTTAAGCTAATTGAGTCGGATGACTGATTTGTTCAAATTTGAGACAACTCGATCGTCAAAGCAGAAGGTATTGAATCAACTGAAGTATTCTCATTAGTTGAGGGCAAATAGCAACCTCGCTTGCTGGAAAACTCATTATATATTCCTAAGCTACAGAAAAATTTATTTTCAGTGGCAGCAGTCGTAAAAGAGGAGTTGTTTTTTATGACAATAGAATAGAAGCTCGCAGTTCAGTCCTAATTGCAACAGAAATTTAGATGGACAATCAGTGTTATCAAATGTTGTTTAAACGTCCAGATGTACTACAGGCAAATCCTGCTTCCCTGAATTCCACCATGATCTGGCAAGAGAGACTTGGGCACATTCATTTCAATGGCCTCAAGAATATGGCTGATCTGAACTTAATACCTGGTTTCAATATGAAGAATCTTGAAAATCGTCATTGTGAACCATGTCAGTATGGCAAGATGAAAATAAAATCTTTTCATACAAATTCGGAATCTAGATCGGAAGTTCCTGGAGAATTTATTCGTGTACTCTGATGCTCATAAATTAAGTATAATGCTGACACATGATGAGACAACGCTCTGGTGGGCCGTTTGCGGGTTTAAATCACCTCAGGGTATGACCATGCGGTGCATTTGACCTGCAGTTGGCACATGGTGGCGCTGGCAACAGTCCACGTACGCAGAGGTGTGTTTGTGAATGTCACAGTATGGTGCTGCGAGTAAGTGTGCAAACGTTTTCAGATGTGCTAATGGTGACTGTGTGTTGAAAATAGCTCAAAGAACATATATTGATGACGTTATAAGGGGTAGAATACTAGGGCGACTGGAGGCTAGTCAAACACATCAGGCCTTAGCACAGGCCCTCTGTGTGCCACAAAGTGTGATCTCGCGGAATTTTCATCTGGCGTGAACCAGGAACCAGATACCAACACCTTAATGTCCTTGAAAGGGACCTGTATTGAGGTCATAGTTTGATGGTGTGGGGTGGGATTATGATTGGTGCATGTACACCCCTGCATGTTTTTGACAGAAGAACTGTAACAAGTCCGGTGTATTTTGATATGATTTTGCACCAGTATGTCTGCCTTTTCAGTGGTGCAGTGGGTCCCACCTTCCTCCTGATGGATGATAATACATGGCCCCACCGAGCTGCCATCGTGGAAGAGTACCTTGAAAGGCGAATGGAGTGGCCTGCCTGTTCTCGAGACCTAAACCCCATCGAGCACATCTGGGATGCTCTCGGTCGACGTATTCAAACCCCTAGGACACTTCAGGAGCTCCAACAGGCAATGGTGCGAGAATGGGAGGCTATACCCTAGCAGCTGCTGGACCACCTGATCCAGAGTATGCCAACCTGTTGTGCGGCCTGTGTACGTGTGCACCACATTCTGCAATTAACTTTAGTTTATGAGCATGAGTGTAGATTTGAGTGGATGGATGAGAAAACCATCTCTTAGAGGTGCACATTTGTACATAGTTTTCAAGGATGATTGCACTTCATACAGAATCGTTTATTTTCTTAAAAGTAAGCATGATACTTTACCTGTTCTTTTGGAATTTCAGAGACTGATTGAAAGACAAACTGGAAACAAAATCAAAGATCTGAGAAGCGAGAATGAGACTGAATTCATAAATAAGCAATTTGAAGATTATTTCAAACAAAATGGTATAATACATGAGAAAACAAGTCCCTATACACCACAGCACAATGGGCCGAATTGAACTTGAAAACAGGTCCATTGCTGAGTGTGCATGCACTATGCTATTCAGTACTGACTTGCCTGACAAATTGTGGGCAGAGGCAGTAAATTGTGCTGCATATCTCTTAAATCGCCGATCGTGTAAAGTAAACAACAATGTTACACTGTATGAAAAATGGTTTGGAAAACCTCCTTCTTTAGGACACACGAGGAAGTTTAGATCAGCAGCATACATACACGTTCCTGATAAATTTCGATCAAAATGGGATAGTAAATCAAAGAAATTGATCTTGATTGGCTATGATGGGTATAGTACCAATGATCACCTCTATGATCCTAAGTCAAAGAAAATTACAATCTCCTGCAATGTATCTTTCAATGAAGAACAAACACACAGCATAAACGTAATACAATGATATGCTAAATTTTACCTGGGAGACCATGCTGCAGAAGATTTCCAAGAGGAATCTGAAGAGAGTGATACTGGTGAACAAATGAAAGAAAATCAAAAGATGAATCTGAGAGATCGGTCTAATCTGCGAGCACCTGCTCGTTTTTGGGAGCAAGATATAGCTTGTTCTGCCATTATCTTTGAACCTCAAACTTTTGAGGAAACAGTGGCATCGAAAGAAGTGGAAACAAGCTATGGAAGAGGGAATGATATCCTTGAAGAAGATCAAAACTTGGGTTCTAGTACCCGTACCACACAAACGCAAGGCAGTTAGATGTAAGTGTGAAGCAGAATTCTGAGGGAAAATCTGACCGCTTTAGAGCTAGATTATGTGCAAAAGATTATTCACAATGAGGAGGCATTGATTATGAGGAGACATTCTCTCCTGTGGTCTGATATGATTCGATCAGAGTTTTATTAGCCATAGCAGCTTCACAAGATATGGAAATTAGGCAGTTTGATGATAATATTGCAGTCCTGAATGGGGATTTGAAAGCAGTAGCTTCCATGGAGCAACCAAAAGGTTTTGTTGTGGAAGGCTCAAATGATGTTTGAAAACCGAAGAAGAGTCCATATGGACTCAAACAATCACCATGTTGTTGGAATCAAAAATTTGTACAGTTTCTGATCATGTTTGGCTTTGCACAACTGAATGCAGACAAATGTGTTTTCCATGGTTTAATAGATGACACTGTTGTTTACCTGGCACTTGATGTGGATGATGGCTTACTTATTTTTAAGTCTCCAAAAAGACTGGAAAATGTTTTGACAGCACCAGGATCAATGTTTGAAATTTCTGTGGGCAATAGAAAATACTTATGTGGATAGAAAATTGAACAAAGCCCTTCGACAAAAGATATCTATGTAGGCCAGCAAAGATACATCAGTTGTTTACTTCAGAAGTTCAACACTGACGACTCAAAACCTAACTCCACTTCCTTTGATGTTGGAACCATGTTGCAAAGTGGGTAGTCTCCTGCAAAGCAATATGAGGTAAAGGAGATGGAAAGCAAACATAGGCAGGCAGTCGGCAGCTTAATGTTTGCAGCAACTATCTCACGGCCAGACATCATGTTCGCTGTGAGCATAGTGAATAGGTTTTTACATAATTTGGGTATCGATCATTGGCATGCTCTTAAAAGGATTATGAAGTATCTGCAGGGGACCAGGGACCTGACCATAAGGTACAAAACTGCCTCTACTGGTCAGGTGGTCTACTCGATGCCGACTTTGCTGCTGATTGTGAGTCTCATCAGTCAACAACAGGCTATGTGAGCTTGTTAGCAGATGGACCTGTGACATGGTGTTCACGTCGAGAGAAATGTGTAAGCTGACCAACAATGGAGGCTGAATACATAGTAGCTTCAGACGCTGCTACTGAAGTTGTTTGGTTGTGTGGTTTTCTTAGTAAACTTGGTTTTCAATTAGACAAACCAATAATACTCCATGTTGACAATTAACGTGCTATTTCTGGTTAAAAACACAGAACATCACAAACATACCAAGCAAATTGACATTAAATATCATTATATACGTGATCATGTTGAAAATAATGAGACTGAAGTTCATTATGTTTATTCTGATAAACAGTCGGCAGACTTATTCACAAAACCTTTAACTAGAGACAATTCATATCAAACAGAAAAGCTCTGTCAATGATCTCACAACAAACTCAGTAAAACAAGAGTGGGAGTACTGACAGCAGTGAGCTTGTTGTATTGAGTTTTTTTAGTGGCTTAATTTTCAGTTTTCACAGCGTGAGTGCGCCAGATATTTACGTTCATTCTGTGTGTGGTAGTGTTCCATGACATTATAAAATTATATCTTTGTTTTTTTTTGTTTTGTTGTTACGGTTATGGTGTACCTTTTGGTTGCAATAAAGAAAGGAGAAATAAGTTACTTCTACTCCAATTTACTGTATTTCGCTTTGTGATTTTCAGTCAAACGTAATTAAAGACATCAGGGTTCACTGTCAGGTAGAATTTTTTAAATGACACCATATTCACCATTGACTGTAGAAATTATTAATTTCACTACTGCAGTTACGGTCTTAGGGACATTTTCAAGTGGTTTTTAAAGTGTGACATGTGCTGAAGCAAAATATTTTGCTGTTCCTCTTGAAAATGGCCCAAAGGCCGAAATTGCAATATTGAAACAAATAATTTCTACCGTCAATGGCGAATACGATGCCTTTAAACAATTTATCCATTCATTAATACTATCTTACATCGCACATTTTAATCAAACATAGCATTTCAATCCTGCAAAGGGACACGGAATCGAAGCGGAATGCCACAATGGACCATTGGAAAGTCAGGAATAAAATTACAGAGACGATATTGCAGTGCCTTTGTTTTTAAGAAGAACGATGCAATGTTCCTTCTGATAGTGATATGTATGTATAGGGACGTAGAACCACTGGCTCTACCTCCCCCCCCCCCTCCCCCCCAATAATATCGCTGCCCTATTGCAGCAAGAAAAACTGCATCTTTGCCAGATCTCTACAATATGCGCTCTATGCTACACGCATTTTGCATTTCTTGCAAGAGTAAAAGTATCCATAGTGCTAGGAGTGCAAGAGATTATTTATCGTCGTAATTACCATGCCTGCCCCACACTACCAACACATGCACTAAAGTAATTTTAGAAGCACTGGACAAAGGTGAAAATATAAGTGGCATCGTTTTAGACTTGTCAAAGGCCTTTGATACAGTTGACCACAAAATCTTACTTCATAAATCAGGGCAAATAGTGTAACCTCTCCACACGAAATTTTGTTAAATGAAAATGGAAATGGAGCCAAGCGTAACCTCCCCTCAGAAATTAAAAAAATGATAATGGAAATTGGAACCATGAACCAAATGTAACCTCCCAACAAAAATAATGTTTAATAATAATGCAAAATGGAGCCAAGCGTAAACTCCCTGCAAAAAATTAACAAATGATAATGGAAAATGACCATAAACCACACAATAATATTAATTAAATAATGAACCATGAACGAAATGTAACCTCCTAACAGAAATAATGATATCTGGTAAATTTTATAACGACAGCAGCGCTGACCTTCGGCCCTGTATTCTGAATGTTGTTGTTGTTGTGGTCTTCAGTCCTGAGACTGGTTTGATGCAGCTCTCCATGCTACTCTATCCTGTGCAAGCTTCTTCATCTCCCAGTACCTACTGCAACCTACATCCTTCTGAATCTGCTTAGTGTATTCATCTCTTGGTCTCCCCCTACGATTTTTACCCACCACGCTGCCCTCCAATACTAAATTGGTGATCCCTTGATGCCTCAGAACATGTCCTACCAACCGATCCCTTCTTCTGGTCAAGTTGTGCCACAAACTCCTCTTCTCCCCAATCCTGTTCAGTACCTCCTCATTAGTTATGTGATCTACCCATCTAATCTTCAGCATTCTTCTGTAGCACCACATTTCGAAAGCTTCTATTCTCTTCTTGTCCAAACTATTTATCGTCCATGTTTCACTTCCATACATGGCTACACTCCATACAAATACTTTCAGAAAAGACTTCCTGACACTTAAATCTATACTCGATGTTAACAAATTTCTCTTCTTCAGAAACGCTTTCCTTGCCATTGCCAGTCTACATTTTATATCCTCTCTACTTCGACCATCATCAGTTATTTTGCTCCCCAAATAGCAAAACTCCTTTACTACTTTAAGTGTCTCATTTCCTAATCTAATACCCTCAACATCACCCGACTTAATTCGACTACATTCCATTATCCTCGTTTTGCTTTTGTTGATGTTCATCTTATATCCTCCCTTCAAGACACCATCCATTCCATTCAACTGCTCTTCCAAGTCCTTTGCTGTCTCTGACAGAATTACAATGTCATCGGTTTTTATTTCTTCTCCATGGATTTTAATACCTACTCCGAATTTTTCTTTTGTTTCCTTTACTGCTTGCTCAATATACAGATTGAATAACATCGGGGAGAGGCTACAACCCTGTCTTACTCCCTTCCCAACCAGTGCTTCCCTTTCATGTCCCTCGACTCTTATAACTGCCATCTGGTTTCTGTACAAATTGTAAATAGCCTTTCGCTCCCTGTATTTTACCCCTGCCACCTTCAGAATTTGAAAGAGAGTATTCCAGTCAACATTGTCAAAAGCTTTCTCTAAGTCTACAAATGCTAGAAACGTAGGTTTGCCTTTCCTTAATCTTTCTTCTAAGATAAGTCGTAAGGTCAGTATTGCCTCACGTGTCCCAGTATTTCTACGGAATCCAAACTGATCTTCCCCGAGGTCGGCTTCTACTAGTTTTTCCATTCGTCTGTAAAGAATTCGTGTTAGTATTTTGCAGCTGTGGCTTATTAAACTGATTGTTCGGTAATTCTCACATCTGTCAACACCCGCTTTCTTTGGGATTGGAATTATTATATTCTTCTTGAAGTCTGAGGGTATTTCGCCTGTTTCATACATCTTGCTCACCAGATGGTAGAGTTTTGTCAGGACTGGCTCTCCCAAGGCTGTCAGTAGTTCTAATGGAATGTTGTCTACTCCCGGGGCCTTGTTTCTGCTCAGGTCTTTCAGTGCTCTGTCAAACTCTTCACGCAGTATCATATCTCCCATTTCATCTTCATCTACATTCTCTTCCATTTCTATAATATTGTCCTCAAGTACATCGCCCTTGTATAGACCCTCTATATACTCCTTCCACCTTTCTGCCTTCCCTTCTTTGCTTAGAACTGGGTTGCCATCTGAGCTCTTGATATTCATACAAGTGGTTCTCTTCTCTCCAAAGGTCTCTTTAATTTTCCTGTAGGCAGTATCTATCTTACCCCTAGTAAGATAAGCCTCTACATCCTTACATTTGTCCTCTAGCCATCCCTGCTTAGCCATTTTGCACTTCCTGTCGATCTCATTTTTGAGACGTTTGTATTCCTTTTTGCCTGCTTCATTTACTGCATTTTTATATTTTCTCCTTTCATCAATTAAATTCAATATTTCATCTGTTACCCAAGGATTTCTACTAGCCCTCGTCTTTTTACCTACTTGATCCTCTGCTGCCTTCACTACTTCATCCCTCAAAGCTACCCATTCTTCTTCTACTGTATTTCTTTCCCCCATTCCTGTCAATTGTTCCCTTATGCTCTTCCTGAAACTCTGTACAACCTCTGGTTCTTTCAGTTTATCCAGGTCCCATCTCCTTAAATTCCCACCTTTTTGCAGTTTCTTCAGTTTTAATCTACAGGTCATAACCAATAGATTGTGGTCAGAGTCCACATCTGCCCCTGGAAATGTCTTACAATTTAAAACCTGGTTCCTAAATCTCTGTCTTACCATTATATAATCAATCTGATACCTTTTAGTATCTCCAGGGTTCTTCCATGTATACAACCTTCTATCATGATTCTTAAACCAAGTGTTAGCTATGATTAAATTGTGCTCTGTGCAAAATTCTACCAGGCGGCTTCCTCTTTCATTTCTTAGCCCCAATCCATATTCACCTACTACGATTCCTTCTCTCCCTTTTCCTACACTCGAATTCCAGTCACCCATAACTATTAAATTTTCGTCTCCCTTCACAATCTGAATAATTTCTTTTATTTCATCATACATTTCTTCAATTTCTTCGTCATCTGCAGAGCTAGTTGGCATATAAACTTGTACTACTGTAGTAGGTGTGGGCTTCGTATCTATCTTGGCCACAATAATGCGTTCACTAAGCTGTTTGTAGTAGCTTACCCGCGTTCCTATTTTCCTATTCATTATTAAACCTACTCCTGCATTACCCCTATTTGACTTTGTGTTTATAACCCTGTAGTCACCTGACCAGAAGTCTTGTTCCTCCTGCCACCGAACTTCACTAATTCCCACTATATCTAACTTTAACCTATCTATTTCCCTTTTCAAATTTTCTAACCTACCTGCCCGATTAAGGGACCTGACATTCCACGCTCCGATCCGTAGAACGCCAGTTTTCTTTCTCCTGATAATGACATCCTCTTGAGTAGTCCCCGCCCGGAGATCCGAATGGGGGACTATTTTACCTCCGGAATATTTTACCCAAGAGGACGCCATCATCATTTAATCATACAGTAAAGCTGCATGCCCTCGGGAAAAATTACGGCCGTAGTTTCCCCTTGCTTTCAGCCGTTCGCAGTACCAGCACAGCAAGGCCGTTTTGGTTATTGTTACAAGGCCAGATCAGTCAATCATCCAGACTGTTGCCCTTGCAACTACTGAAAAGGTTGCTGCCCCTCTTCAGGAACCACACGTTTGTCTGGCCTCTCAACAGATACCCCTCCGTTGTGGTTGTACCTACGCTACAGCTATCTGTATCGATGAGGCACGCAAGCCTCCCCACCAATGGCAAGGTCCATGGTTCATGGGGGGGGGGGGGTATTCTGAATAAAAAAGCAAAAATTCTTACCTCAATAAAAACTGCAACTATATCTGCTCTTATTTATCGACACAGCTTCGTGCAATGCTGGCGTATATATATTTTTTTTTGATTCTTGGAAGGAATGCATAGGAAATATTCTTTAAATTGAAATGAATGTTTTTCTTTAAAAAAAGGTTACTTTATATTGTAAAAATTATTATTGGGGCTTTTTCTTCTGAACAAATTAAATTACAATTAACATACATTATTAATTATGCACAAGGCTGCTTCTTTACCTTCTACAACAATACTCATCCTCCAGAGTCCTGACCAGAGTCGCGACCAGAGCACACAGCCGACGCATGCCGACTCCCGCAGACTACTACTGTCCACTCGCTACTAAAGCCGACCGACTACTACTGTATCCGACTGACTACTACTGCAGACCAGCGCAGACTCGCGACAAGCAACAACTAACAATAAACTACTCTCTGGTCAGAGATTCTGTCATGCCTCGCCCATCGCTGGCAAAGCATACACCTTACAATAGGAATAAGAGGTGTGACAAAGAAGTTGTTCAAATTATACTTGGAAAAGAGAGTTCAATGAGGAGATATCACAAGTTTCAAACAATTCCCTTGTAAAACACCTGCCTGACCCACAACATGTGAATATAGGCGTCCCACAGGGAAGTGTATTAGGCCCAATATTGTTTCTTATATTCATTAACGACTTCCCACAAAGTATCAGACATGGAGAAAAAATACTTTTTGCTGATGACAGCAACATAGTAATAACAGTTGAAAATCCAATACAACTGTCAGAAAGAGCAAACGAGGCTCTCAATGATGTCCACAACTGGTCATTAAAAAATAAAGTAAACCTAAAGGTGAAGAAAACTAACTATATTAACTTCCAATTGAACAAAAAACACAATGCCACAAGAATAAAAGTTAATAATAATGAAACAGAATGTGTAACAAGTACCAAATTCTTAGGGCTGAATGTAGATAGCCAACTGAAATGGACAAACCATGTCAACATTTTGGCAAAGAAATTATCCACAGCATGCTATGGTCTTCGAATCCTTGCACTGGTATGCAATAATACCTGTCTTAAAATAACATATTACTGATATCTACACTCAATCCTCAGCTATGGGATCAAGTTTGGGGAACAAGTGCCAGTAACATACAAACTGTGTTCAAAGTACAAAAAAGAGCCATAAGGATAATAACAAACAGCTACAACAGGGCCCACTGTCTAGAATTATTTAGAAAGTTAGGCATTCTAACTGTTCCTTGTGAGTATACCTTTCAGAACATAATGTTCATTAAGAAAAATCTCAACATGTGCGACACAAACAGCCTAATACATGACCATGAAACAAGATCTTTTCACCACCTCCATCTAGATAGAAAGAACAAGGCAAAGACGCAAAAAGTATGTTTTGCAATGGGATAAAACTGTATAACAAATTACCACACGAAATTAAAGAAATAAATGAGCCCCTCAGTTTCAGACAAAAGCTTAAAAACTTCTTAGTAAGTAAAAGTTGTTATACTCTAAAAGAATATTTAACATAGATGTAGATTATTAGCAACATATGACATTATCACCAAAATATGATGTAATTATAAATGTGTGTATGACTAGTTATAAAAACTACACAAAATATGAGAAATCTGTTTTATTGTAAATGTAAATGTGTGCTCATGTATTATAAACTGACGACATCCATACAATATATATTGCTCCACGGATGAATAAATAAATAAACGCATGTCTGAATGAACAGGCACTGTGGCAACTACAACCATTAAGAAATACATGAAGTGTTTTCGCAAATGCGAGTACGAACAACCATCAGTTTTAAAAGGGAATGACAACAGTAAAAATTTGTACTGGACGAGTACAGAAACCCGTATATCCTGCTTTATGTGGACGATCCCTTAATCACTTTGGCTATCCATGCACAACTCGTGGCCAAACCCCCATGTCGTTGATCCTCCGTCACAACGTGTAATCGTCAGTGATTTCTATACAACCTGGATGTAGAAGTCTGGTCTTTGAGTATAGAACTCCGGTGTCTCTGTAGATTCACTTACTTTGCGTCATCTGCCATGAAGTAGTTGGGCAAACAAATTTTCATCGGTCTGTATGTGACAAATAATTGCAGACTGATTTCTTGTTTTGAACTTTATGTCAACATCTGATGTAATAGGCTTATGTGGGAGCAGAATCTAAAAGTATTTTCTTTTCGTGTTCTAGTGACATTTCATAGCAGCCATAGTTTGGCAAGAAACGAAGTATGAACAGGTATGGCTGGCACAATCAGACAGTTGGTTCTACATCCAAGTAGTATAGAGGTAATCATACACACATTATGTTATTCTCATACGGGGGAGGATATTTTAATTAAAAATCGCTGGCTGGGATCGGCATGTAAATGCAATATAGTGTGTATGGTGTTAAGAGGAACAATGCATTGTTTCTTCAGAAATGCATGCACATCCCACTTCTTGTTTAAACTGGGCCCAGCTCAGTTCAGTAGGTTATACTGAAAATGACATGGCGTCAGGGGTACCACTCAGTGTTCCGTTTGTCAATTGTTCTAATTCGTCTGTCTTTTTTGCACCTAGAATTTCTTCTTCAGGTTAAACTTCAGCTTTCCTCTCATTGAGTGAAAATGAGACTTTCTGTTCAGCCACTCCATTGTGTCTGTCTTGCGCCAGTTTGAAAGTAGCAGATTTTCGATTTGAATGGAATAACAGCTGGCATTATCCATTATGATAACTGAGTATTTTTTCAGCGCAGACAACAGTCGAATAAACCAGTTCTTAAAAACTTTTGCCACCAAGCAAAACAAGTTTGGCCTCTGGTATGAAACCTGCTTCCAATGAACTAGCATGGGCTACCTTTAGTCAGCCACTTCTACCAGTATGAACTTTCAAACCATCGTTTTCTTTGGGGTCATGTCACATGTATTTATAGCTACGTTTTTTGAATACTAAGTTTCATCTACGAATACTTCAGATCTAGGTCCTCAGCATGCAATAAGTGCATTTTATGCACAAAAATTAGTCTTGCTGCTGCAATGTCTCTGCATTCCATTAAAAACTGTCGTCCATCATTACACTTTCTGAATCGAAATCCAAGTGAACAGAGAAGATGAAGAACAGAGGTCTCTGAGCCAGAATAATTAAGTTTTTCACGGCGATCACCATGTATTTTTCTAGCTGTAAGATATTCTCCTTTGTCGTAGAAACCAACGTCAGTTCTATGCACGAGTTCTTTGGTAAAACCATCAAATTCTGCAGAGTTTTGTTCTCGTTTTTATCCCTATCTTGCAGAATTAAAATATGTATTCAATCTGTCGATCCTGCTGATGTTATTGTTGTATTAATATGGCTTGCAGTCGACCCGAAAACACCACAACCTTTTTCTGTCAGTTTATGAATATGGTCGACACAACAATTTCAGTTTCTTTCCAAATGTCTTCTCGTCCTTTATGCACACTGGCAGGTGTAACACTACACGTAGTCCCTTGTTCCTGTATTTGACTCACTATAAAAATTAAGTCACCGCATCTTTCAACAGAAGACTGAAACCATATATGATGAGGGTACGAGACTTCCTAGATATGTTGTTGCCAAAGTTTGGAAATAAAAAAGTGCGTTGAGGGAAGTAAAATCTCATACTAATTTTTAATGTAAATGAGCAAGCTTTATTAGTAGAATTATATGCATTTTATGTCATACAGAATAATCGTTCAGAATATGAAGTTTTATTTATTATGTAAGAAGATTTATTAGGGATTAGTCCTGCTTCGTGTATTTTATTATTTGCTTGAGCTATTCCGCCAGGTCTCCATTCCATTTCAAGAGGGTTGAAAGGGAAAAGTAGTCAAAGGTGTCAAAGAGTCTTCTGCACCAACCATGCTGTCAAGGAACACCATAGACCAGAAGTTTACACCAATAATGTACATACACACACACACACACACACACACATACATATATATTGAAGAAATGTTTGCTATTCATTGCCTGGAAGGTCTCCCATAACAAGATACTTATCATCTAATATGAGTTATATTTAAAGGCACAATTAAAGCCTTAAAAGATCGGAATTATCAAGTCCTGGGCTTTGGTAAAAATTAAGTTATTCTACAGACAAGAAGAATATTAACAAGTTGGGGGTTACAGATAACTTAAAATATAAAGGAACCCTCGCACATGGTGATCCTGGTGTGAAACTGGCTGGAAGGCGATTAAGTAATATCGATTGGTATATCAAACCAAAAACTGGGCAGGAAGATTTAACGTCAATAAGGAAGAGCTGAGCATGAAAGGTAAATTGCTAATACAGTAAGCAATTATTAACCAGGCAATACAGATATAGTCAAAATGTACGTTCTTCTTTCCAGAAGTAACGACTTTAACAAGGTAATAGGAGTTGGTAAAACGCAATACTAACCAATAGTAAAGCTACTATTCAAGAGCCAATACAAACAACTATACGACGCTGAAACATCACCAATCAGTACAACCAAAAGCACAAAAAGTGGAATTCAACAAATTTGAACAACATAACCGATTTTACCATACATTGGTTTTTACTATATATTGGAATTTCGGTTCATGTATGATCTTGTATACAACGTCACTATCGGAATCATATGCCAAGCAACTAAGCAACCATGGAATTACGACTACATCTTCCAATATACGACCCATGACGGACGGAACTATGTGCATTTGCAGTGGCACGAATGTGTGCATGTGAATCCAAAGCACTGCTTGGCGAATATTAGCTCCCTTTGAAGAGGGACGAAAGACCGACACGCAGCAGGTACGGCGAAAACTGGCCGATTGGCGCTCGGAAAGCAGCAAGCGACCATACCACAGTAACTGCGAGTCAGCGAGCAGATGCTCGGCAATCGCCATATGCCGCCGTAAGGGCATAGAAGGTTGGCAACCGTCCATCAGGTCGCAATTCACCGAACCACCCCGAGAGAGCACGCTGATATCAACAGTAGCAGACGACGCCAAACAGCAACCATCTTTGCAGTCGTCTACAAGTCGCATAACACCGCAACTCGACGTTTTCTGATTTTTATTCTTCTTCTTTTCAAAGTCCAGTAGTGTGGTCACATTAATATAAAGATTAATGTGAATTACTAGTACAGTAATTTGGTTGAAATGACTTCAGTGAATACAGTTGCTTACAGTTAGGTAACTGTGACATTCCAACGTTATATTATTATGAGTACTGTATTATTACATACAGTAAATAGAAAACCAGACCATTCCGGCGTATATACCTACACCCATTCCACAATTAAGTATAGTTCAGTATAGCTACATTAATATGTGAGATTGTTATAAATTTGTTCTAGTTTGGAAATAATACGATGACACACATAGAAAACAGCGTGACCACGGTAGAATTAATGCAGTCTGTTTTACAACATTTGGCTCACTTAAATACTACAGTTTGTATATAGTTGACAAGTTCACACAAGTAGAAAAAATATTGACACAAATTGACAACAGACTCACGAATTTAGAAACACAGTCTGATGCTTTTTCTAACCAACTTAACAGTAGGATAGGTACGCTGGAAATAAGATTGAACGTGGGTTCGATAATTTTTCCGAAATAGATAGGCACTTACAAACAGATGAAGCTAGATAAGATGGTACCTTAGAGCATGTACATACTATTAAAGCAGAAAATGTCAAATTAGCAAGGTGAATTGAGATATTAGATAAAAAAACCTGATGAATACTAAAACAATGTTACATATTTACACTAACAAAAATATTTATGTTTTGTAGGTAATAAGTGACGAATTTGAACTAAGGATACAAAAACTTGAATTTAGTAAGGATACAAGTAGTACAAAGTTGGTAGACAATAAATCTACCTCTACAAAGAGTATATCTGCAGTGTCAGAAATACCAACAGTTCACAACAGTCATCTTTTAAGTTGAAACACAAATGCAGTGATACATAATACCTCTGAGCTAATAATGGGCTTAGAGGAGACAACGGAAACAAGTAGTAGACTTTTTATTAAAGAACAGAACAGTAACTAATAATTGCGATGACTTCTCCGCAATGCTAAGCAAAGGATTAAATAAAAAATTACCCAAGTTTGCACTTTCATGCAATATTTACCCCATTTTATTTTTAAAGTCATTTAAGGGCATGTTACCCACTTCCTGGTCAGATTTTAATAAGATACGTTTTTTGATAAATCATTTGATGGGTGATGCTACATAGTGAGTATGTTAAAGCTAGAAGAATTCACAACTTACAATGATTTCGAAACAGCATTTAAGTCTAAGTATTGGAGTGAGGGAGCTGAAAAGAAATTGAGATTAAGGCTTTTAGGATCGAAACCAGTAGTTCATAGAACAGGTATAGAGATTTTGTGGAACATCATTTTAACAAAGCAAAATATCTAGAATATCTCATAACAGAGGAACATTTATTAGAAGTTGTCATTAGCCAATTATCTGCACTTTGTAAGGGACAAATTGTCAGGGAAAGACTAGGGAGAAGTGAACAACTTATTGGAATATCTAGAACAAGATGACACATGGAAAGGCAATCAGAAAGATGGCACACAGACAGCCATACTAATAATAATAATCACCCTCAAAATGCAGGTCTGTGATTTTTGCAACTGTTGTACAGGCAGTGGGGCCTTGCATTGTCATGTTGCAAAAGGACACCTGCTGACAGCAATCCACGTCGCTTTGATTTGATTGTAGGCCGCAGATGATTTTGTAGGAGATCTGTATATGATGCACTGGTGACAGTGACAGGCATGTAATGCTCCAAAATGACGCCTTTTTCGTCCCAAAAGAGAGTCAGCATAACCTTCCCTGCTGATGGTTCTGTTCGAAACTTCTTTGGTTTTGGTGATGAGGAATGGCGCCATTCCTCGCTGGCTCTCTTCGTTTCCGGTTGGTGGAAGTGAACCCAGGTTTCGTCCCCAGTAACGATTCTTGCAAGGAAGCCATCACCTTCTAGTTCAAAGCACCAAAGAAGTTCTTGACAAGCATCAACGCGTCGTTCTCTCATTTCAGGAGTCATCTGCCGTGGCACCCATCTTGCAGACACTTCGTGAAACTGGAGCACATCATGCACAATGTGGTATGCTGACCCATGATTAATCTGTAAACATGCTGCAATGTCATTCAGTGTCACTAGGCGGTTTTCCGTCACTTTGGCCTCAACTGCTGCAATGTTCTGTGGAATCACAACTCGTTGTGTTTGAACTGAGCGAGGAGCATCTTCCACTGAAGTCACACCATTTGCGACTTCCTACTCCATTCGTAGTCTTGCTGCTCTGACAAACATGCATCACCTTCATTCGTCGATGAATTTCAATAGGTTTCACACCTTCACTACGCAAAAACCGAATAACAGAACGCTGTCCTCCTCTGGTGCAAGTCGCAAGTGGGTGGTATCTTTATACC
Organism: Schistocerca nitens; assembly: GCF_023898315.1. NCBI lineage: Eukaryota > Metazoa > Arthropoda > Insecta > Orthoptera > Acrididae > Schistocerca > Schistocerca nitens. The sequence continues at coordinate 349,670,747 of NC_064622.1, forward strand.
GATACTGCGACGGTATGTGTGCATCTGCACTATGCTGCCACCTACAGCCTATTTTGCACGCTGTTTGTAGCACGCTTACCAACTTACAGGATAACGGCACAAAATTTCGATTTGTTATTACAAATTTAAGGTTTTCATTTGAATCACCCTCGTATATGTGACAACAAGGCTGTGAAGTAGTGCTTCGCACCAGGAAACTACAGGCAATGGATGTGACTTTGAGCTGACTACTTTCATGATGACCATTATAGTGTTTTATAATCGATACAGTCAGAGGCTTTAGTGAGATTCATAAATATTTCCACTCATTCATTCCTATCATTAATTTGTTAATGATGTTCTAAATGTGATCCATGTTTGCATCTGCTGTATATTTAAATTTCTGGAACCAAATTGACTTTTATATTAGTCTATAATTTACATGGTCCAGTCATATTAATAAGACCGCTGTCTATGTCCGACAGCAATGTGCAGTAGCCATCCACAGACGGCCATTGCAGTGGGAGGCAGAAAAAGTGGCGTCATTGTCATAACACAGAAATGGAACGATTTATCTGACGTCCAAAAGGGCATGATCATTGGCTTTCAGGCCTTGGGTGGAAGCATTTCCGAAACAGCAAACTTTGCAAACTATTTACATGGCAGCAGGGTTAAAGTGTGCTGTGCTTGCCAAAAGGGCGCTATCCAAAATTGGTGCTGAGGAAACTGTGGTGCACCACAGCCCATAGGTAACAGGGTTGAATGATGTTTGGGGAAGCTGTGTACAGGCAAGTAGATGTGCAACTGTTGAGCAACTGACCGCCGAAATCATCCAAGGGGCTATTAACAGCGTGTCCTCAATGACCATTCAGCAAATGTTGCGGGACCTCCATGGCAGGTGCTGGTTCATGCACGAGTGGTGACTGCTGTTTATCGGTGAAAAAAATCTGGAATTTGTGCGTCAGTACAAAACTTGGACGACCACTGAGTGGCGGCAGGTGGCCTTTACAGATGAGTGATGTTATATGCTCCATCGGGCAGGTGGCCATTGGCATGGAAGGTATGAAACGTCTGAAAACAATCACCCGACAACAATGGTCAAAAGGATGTGAGCCAAAAGAGGGAGCATTACAGCCTGGGAATGTTTTCTTGGTATTTCTGGGTGATATAGTCATTCTGGAGCAACACAAGTATGCATCTTTCCTTGGTTTTCCTTCGCACAGTGGCATCTACCGACAGGACAGTGCATCGTGTCATAGGGCTTCTGGTGTATGTGTGTGGTCTGAAGAGCATCTGGATGAGTTTCCTGTACTGCTTCAGTTACACAGATGTTTACTTTGTGTGGGTCCCTCTCGTTCAGTTGAAGGGTTGCTATGTAAAGTATCCAAGTATGATTGTCTATAGAGGGTAATTTGGTATTTAATTTATTTTTATAGTATTTTACCATCCCCCGGTTTCCTTCTTTTTCGAAACAGATAATCTTATTACGACTTGTTAATAATGTGTAACCTGTAATGATAGCATTTGTGTGACCTGAGGTTGTAATGAGTTATGCTTTTGCACTAGCTAAACTAACAAATGAAGAAGCAAACTGGTGTTTCCTTAAATTTTCTCTATTTTCTCTGCCAGTACTACATGCTTAGGGTCCAAGACTGAGAAGCAATAATCAAGTATCTACCGAACAAGGGTTTAGTAAGCTCTTTCATTCGTGAGGATACTATGTTGCCTGAAAATTCTTCCACAGAATCTCGTTCCGCTATCTCCGTTGCATATGATTAGTTTTATTTGGTTCTTCCACGTTGAATTGCTCCATACGCATATTCCCAGATATTTAATATATTTGCAATAACTAGTCTTTCCTCTGATTTATTCGCAGTACATTACATTTTCTTACGGTGAGGGTCAGCTGCAATTTCTTGTACCTGGATGCAAGTCTGTATGCATTTTGCTACAATTTTCATGGTGTCGTATCACAGCTACATACGAGCAGTAGAATCTATGAATAACATTTTGAAGATTATTAAGCTATCGACTGGGTGCAGTAATGTTCCCAATAAACTCTGTTACGGTATGCCTAAAGCTAGCTTTATGTCCGAAGATTTCTCTCCATTCATAATGACATGTGTTCCATTATCTACAAATGCTTTAATACAGCCGCAATACTGGTCTTGTATTCTGTATGCTAGTATTTTGTTTATTAGGCAACAGTGAAGAACTGTACTGAACACCTACTGGAAATCAAGAAATGTGACTTAATGTGATAGCAGTACCAGCTATAGATTTAAAGAGATGCGGTTTAAAAGGGCACGATTTAAAATGCTGGGAATCACCTACAGTTGATAAGAATCAACATACCACTCACACACCCTAGACAACTGGTTTAGTCAAGTTCAAGGTCACCCCACCTTCTCCTATCCCTCTCTTACCTGCACCTCCTCTAGACCAACAAGATTCAGCACTGCATCCTCACTTCTGCTTTTACAACTGGAGCACCTGAGTGGGTGACCATTCTGAAACTGTGCACCATAGGGAGTGGATCAAGGTGTGTCTATTTGTTAACAACAAATTAATGTTATTGTCATTACACTGAGTCATGTCACTCGATATCTAGGGTGTGGATATTTATTAATAACAAATTAAAATTAATGTTTTGCGACCCTTTTTACTTGAGGCAGCATCAGGGACCACACCCAGGCAGATACGTAAGTACTCACATTGTCTATGTTTATAGAGCGTTTGTGAGAATCTGAGTTGACATCAGCTGTTTGTGACAGATGAAAATTTAGGCTGGACTAGGACTTGAGCCTAGGTTTCCCACTTATAATGAGTGGTCGCTTTAATTACTTCTATCCAAGCATTCTTTCAAGATCGACCCAAACCTCCATATACAACAGAGCCACAACCTTGACACTTGTACAGTTTGTGATTCCCACACAGGGAGACAAATATTTTACCATCATTTTAGCCCATTGAGGCGTGGATACACAGTTGATGTTTACTGTAGCATTGTAGCCTATCGATACTGCTAGACACTGGAAGGGGATTCCTGTGGGTGCTGTGAGCTGTGCTATGAAGTGCTTTGAACATCACCACCAATGAACAACCTGCAGACTGCCGACCAATGAAGACCTCCAAGGTGGCGTTATAAGTGGCAGGCACCTAGGTATCAGTCTTCTAGTCTATATTACTTCTGCGTTGTAGTTGGTGCTGAAAGTTACATTGAGTTGTTACCAGCTAGTTGTACTGGAAAACATGGAAGCACGCCTGAGTCGGGCCTTTGGTTATATCCAGCCACGACTGCCACAACTTGTCAACAGTGTAACATTTTTGACCTACGAATTCACTACAATACATTTACTTAAGGTGCACTTGTGTAAATTATTCTTTCACTTGTCTATCTAGATTCCTACAGCAACAGATTCTTTTGTCATCTTCCACACATTTACCATTAACAGTGAAGATGTAACGTTTGGTTTCTCGCAACATAATGCTTACTTACTCGCATCATAACAGTTAAAATGTCTGTTTTTTTACAGTGTTTGTATCTTCACATCACATGAAACATATGAGTGTAAAGGTTGTGGACTCTGTGACATATGAAATTTTGGATTGGTTCTGTAGTCATGCTTGGACTCCGACTCCGACAAGTGGGAAATCTGAGCTCGAGTCCTGGTCCAGTACAAATCCACATCTGTCACAAACAGCTGATGTCAACACATATTCACCAATTTCGTAACATTTTCTATATTTCCCACAATTTTACATATTTGTCCACTATTTTCAATCACACATATTTCATATTTTCTGTAGTTTTCCAAGTACGTGAGTTTCACCACACTCCTGTTGATATCATGTCACTGTCACGTCGTATCAGATCACATTGCATCATGTTGTATCATGTCAACATCATGATGCTCTCAGCCAATCACAGTGCCACAAGTGCCCAAAAGTATCTGAATTATTGATCGTTGCTAAGCCATCCCTAAATCACTAATGTGTGTGTGTTTGTGTGTGTGTGTGTGTGTGTGTGTGTGTGTGTGTGTGTGAGAGAGAGAGAGAGAGAGAGAGAGAGAGAGAGAGAGAGAGAGAGAGATGTCATGATGTATGTGTTAAAAAACCAACACATCCCCCTATTGGTAGCAATAATGATGCCATGATATTATCTGCAAAATTAGTGATGTCATTGCAAATTCTGTAAGCAATGGAGCTTTACCAACTTCCAACTAAAATTTTGTATTGATGAGAAATATCACAGAGCAACAGATGAACTTTTGTTGTCACCCCTACATGACATGTGTGTGATGCCATCATAGTTTTAAAACTAGCACAATGTTAGAAATAATGATGCCATGGTAAATTTGTATCATAGCAAAATTCTGAGGTTTACTGATTTCCAAGACAAGCATGGGGTATTTCAGGAGAAAATGGTACGGATGCAGCGAGAATATAAAAAAAATCCATCTGAAGTAGAACTGGTTGACACTGAAACTGACCATCAGCCTGTACTATTGCAATGGCCTTTTATAGACGACAAGTAGCTTATGGCTTCAGATGATCAGAATGGATATGTGCAACTACATAATAATAGGGAGAAACGTTTGCATCTTCCTCTGCTAAAAAATATCTGGTTCCTAAACTTTGATCTATAACAATGGAAGTGGACTGCTCGAGTTTGAGCAGTGTAAATGCTGATGATGCAGGAGTATATTTCAAAAATCAGTATTGGATGTATCTGGAGTGGAAGACTAGATTTAATGGAACATTTGTTAATGATGGACACGAGTACCACATAGAGCATCACTGAATTTAAAAATAGCCTTGACAGATGTTTTGAGATTTAATTATATGCATCTCATTCCATTGCACCACTGGATTACTGGGTATTTTATTTTCTTCCTAAGAAAATTGCATTTCGAAATCAGCATCTGATACAACACAGGTACATGGCATGAGAAACTATAGTCTTAATGGCACATTTGTTAATGGTGAACAGGAGCAACACACAAAGCTTCATGTCATTTAAATAGCACTGACAGATGTTCGGTAGCTATATGCAGGTGTATAACATGCGAAATTGTAGCTTCAATGGCACACATATTGTTCGTAGGAGGGAGCACCACACACAGCTTAGCTTTACTTAAATAGCCCTCGCAAATGTTTGGTAACTATGTCATAAATAACTATGCTATCGACATCTGATTCCATTGATTCGCTGGATAGGCTGTATTTTCATCGCAAGCAGAGTACATCTCCAAATCAGCAAGGAATCTATATGCATGTATGTGGTATGGTAACCTCTAGTTTTAATGGAACATTTATTAATGGGGAGAGGGAGTACCACTGTACTAAAGTGGCATTGACAGACATTTGGAAACTATACGACAGCTTTTCGCAAATAATTGTTTTTTTTATGTAAAACCCGCTGGAAAAGGTATACTATATTGCAATGAACTTTCATTAATCTTAGAATGACTCAGTGACCGAAATCACGAACAGCACAACTCAATCTCAGTGCCCCCACTCTCGAGTTGTTAATATTAATGTAGTAACACCAAGCACAATGAATATAGAAGCACTAACAGTTCCTCTGTCGCAGACGGGAATTCCGAGATAGAATGTGTCCTACTTAGGCGTTAAGTACCCCTCGAGATATGTGTCACTTTGCCGCACACCTTCCCCCACTCTATATGAACGAGTCCCACTATCGTACCTTACTATACATTCTCAATTTCCACTATAACTTTGAGGTCATTGTCAACTACTATACTGATACTAACACGCATAGGCCCGTTTGTGGTTAAATCATACGTAGTAGTGAACAGTAGGGTAACTTTGTTGTTTGGTTTAGCGACAAAGCCCACTTTCATTTGGATGGGTTCGTCAATAAGCAAAATTGGTGCATTTGGGCGACTGAGAATCCACATTTCGCGGCCGAGAAGTATCTTCACCCTCAACGGGTGACTGTGTGGTGTGTTATGTCCAGTCACGTAATTATCGGTGCGATATTCCTTGATGGCACGGTGGCTACCGACCGGTACGTGAAGGTTTTGGAAGATGATTTCATCCCCTTTATCCAAAGTGACCCTGATTTCGACTAGGTGTGGTTCATGCAAGACGGAGCTCGACACCATCGAAACAGGAGAGTGTTTGACGTTCTGGAGGAGCACTCAAGACTGCATTCTGGCTCTGTGGCATCCAGAGGCCACTGGCGTCGACCTCGATTGGCCGCCATATTCTCCGGATCTGACCACATGCGACTCCTTTCTGTGTGGGTATATTAAAGACAAGGTGTACAGAAACAACCCTAAAACCATTGTGAGCTGAAAAAAGTCATTCAGGAGGTCATCAACAGCATCGATGTTCCGACACGTCAGCGGGTCATGCAGAATTACGCTATTCGTCTGCGCCACATCATCGCCAATAATGGCAGCCATATGGAACATCTCATAACCTAAATCCGAATACCTGCAGTGACATTTACATGTTGAATAAATTGTGTGCACTCCGTAGTTTGTAACTAATTTACGTTTTTTTTTTCCAATAATTATCACCCTGTACCTGGCGAGCGTCATCTGAGTGCAGGAAAAAATGAACCATCGTGCAAAGGGACTCTCATGATCAATTTAATAAGTTAGTCAATCAGTTTTGTATTACTTACATGCCGCCAGATGGATAGAGCCGATGGCGAGAGTGCCAGGGATATGATACACGATCTGGTGCAGTAATCAGGCATTTTTTGTTGCGACGAGGTCTTTAACGAAATTTTAGCACGGAGAGGTGCCGATCGTAAAAAATCAGTTTTATAACAGAATTTATAATGATGATGATGTGGTCTCATACTCCGAGGAGCATAGGGGACGATGCAGAAGACCCGCACTGCTGACTAGGCAAGGTCCTAGCGGAGATGGTTTGCCAGTGCCTTCCTCCGACCATAATGGGGATGAATGATGATGATGACGACGACACAACACCCAGTCATCCCGAAGCAAGAAAAACCCTGACCCCGCCGGGAATCGAACCCGACAATGCTACCGCAAGACCACGAGCTGTGGACACCGAATTTATAAACTGACGTATATATTAGCCTGATATTTACAACTCCTCTGTTTGGTTACCTTAAGAGACTTCCTAGGTGACGAGACTTTTGACTTCCTAAAGAAAGCTCAAACTGAGCTCTCATCCTGTAACAGAGGTAGAGCATGCTCTTAGCAATGTGTCGTGAGCTAAAATGAGTTTAATATTCTGGTCCTGTGATCCAAGATGTAACAGACGTTAAACTAATATGAACAATTTTTTTATCAGACAAGAGAATACTTACTGAATACTCTGCAATTCTCTTGTTCCAGATTTTCACACTAAGGATCAATAAGTGTTACCACTTTAGCGATGCGAAAACACGCGTACGCTCCGATTTCTTCTATCTTCGAAAATAACGCTCGTAGAAGGGAGGTATCTACATTTTGCCAGAGAAATTCCAGTTGTACAGACAAGAACATCCCCGTCTCGAATTGGGTGAAATGGATTTTTTAACCTGGGGTGTCTGTGTCGCAGGTGGAAATACAGTTAGAACACTACGTGCAAGCTGTGCCTGTTTGTTACAGTGCACTAGGAGTTACCGACCCAAGTCCGCGGACAGCAGCAAGCTGTCCCACGTGGGCTCGGCCGACCGGAAGCCAAGACTGTCGCAACCTACTGGTACAAAGAAAGGCTCTAGCTGGTCAGCTCTTCAGGTACGCAATACACTCGGCAGATGGCGCTGGACTGGAGATGACTGGGAAGTTTTTTGGTCTTGTTATGCCACGTTCAAGTAAGATAATGAGCACTACACTCTTAAAAAATTGTTGTATTATGTATTTTCGACATTTTTTGGCTAGGTTGCGACATGGGTTTCATTCACCAATGCTGTTGCTACGTGACTCCTGTATATAGGGAGCAAGAGATTTATGGCAGCACTTGAGGCAGTGGGCCTTATGTCCCTCCAAAAAGTAGCTATTGACTTGCATTTGCAGATTGGCAGGAGGCTTCTCCCCTGCATTTCGGTGATAATTTGCTGCCCTATTATTACTGCTCGTCATTCCTACAGAGGTCTATTGGCTCAACTGACAGGAGCAACTCCCTAGTGTTAGACTAATAGCGAAAATATCCTCTCTATATGCAGCAGCTATTGATGTCGTTGGCTAGGTCAAGTGCTCAATCAATGGCAGTTACCCCTTCTCAACTCCCATGTTTCACAGCCAGAGGAAAAAAATTGTATTTTACATTGATTTTTTAATTCCCATCAATTTGTGAAGTTCTTGCCAATAGAAGGAGAGGAGAGTTATACTGTGCTAGTATTTTTATATTTTATTATTATTATTATTATTATTATTATTATTATTATTATTATTATTATGTCTTCTACAAAGAAATGTAATTAGTTTTTGAATTTACCGCTAAAATTCGATTTTGCCACGAAAATTAGAATTTATCTCCTGATTTTGAATAGGAGGTGGTAAGGGGAGGAGTATGGGATTGGGATTACGCAGAGGGGAGGAAGTAGTTAACTTCAATTTAATTATTTGTCAATTAAATTGATATCAGTGTGTAGGGGTGGGGAGGGAAGGCGTGGGAAGGGCTGAGGATTTCCCAGTGGGGAAGGGCGTACTTAAGTGATTAATTTAATTAATTAATTTGATATCAAAAGTGCGACATTGTCACATCTACTCCAGCGGCTGGGGACAGGGGTGGGGGAAGTGTCCGCCATCTTGAATAAATTAAAAGTAGCTCCACATAGGCTCTGCTGTACTGTCTTGATACCTAATAAACGTGAAATGCCCTCTGTCTCTTCTCGATTCCTGCAACCACCTCTAGTTCATACCTCCTTCAACGTCCTGGGGCTATGATGTCAAACTCTTTCCCACAGGGCAACCCTCTCTCTATGCGCACATCTGTGTTTCACGCATGTGCTCTATCACACTTATAACTGTGGACAACACATAGATTGGCTGCAGGAAAATATGTTCTACACATATGTGATAAATGTAGAATCCTAGCCATTAGATACACCAAACCCAGAAATTGCAAGGAAACACACATGCGCATCCTATATTCATAGCTATATTCCTGACTACATCTACGTCTGCATCTACATGGTTACTCTGCAATTCACACTTAAGTACTTGGCAGAGGGTTCATCGAACCATTTTCATACTACTTCTCTACTATTCCACTCTCGAATGGCGCGTGAGAAACAGGAACACCTACATCTTTCTGTTCGAGCTCTGATTTCTCTTATTTCATTATGATGATCGTTTCTCCCTACGTAGATGGCTGTCAACAAAATATTTCCGCATTCGGAAGAGAAAGTTGGTGATTGAAATTTCGTAAATAGATCTTGCCACAAAGAAAACCGCCTTTGTTTCAGTGACTGCTACCCCAACTCGAGTATCATATCAGTGACGCTCTTACACCTATTGCGCGATAACACGAAAGGGCATGGCATATGGAGTATCGTCTCAGTTGTGTGACTGGATTCGTGATGTCCTCTCAGAGAGGTCACAGTTCGTAGTGATAGACTGTAAATCATCGAGTACAACAGAAGTGATATCTGCTACTTTTTGGAGGGACATAAGGCCCAGTGCCCCAAGTGCTGCCATAAATCACTTGCTCCCTATATACAGGAGTCACGTAGCAACAGCAGTGGTGAATGAAACCCAAGTCACATGTCGCATCCTAGCCAAGAAACGTCGAAAACACATCATACGATATTTAAGAGTGTAGTGCTCATTATCTTACTTGAACGTGGCTGCCCTTCTTTGCACCCCCTCGTTGTCCTACCTGGTAAGTATCCCACACCGCGCAGCAATATTCCAGCAGAAGATGGACAAGTATAATGTAGGCTGTCTCTTTCAAACGGTTCAAATTGCTCTGGGCACTATGGGACTTAAAATCTGAGGTCATCAGTCCCCTAGAACTCAGAACTACTTAAACCTAACTAACGTAAGGACATTACACACATCCATGCCCGAGGCAGGATTCGAACCTGCGACCGTAGTGGTCGCGGTTGTCTCTTTAATGGGTTTGCCGCATCTTCTAAGTGTTCTGCCAACAAAACGCATTCTTTGTTTCGCCTTCCACACAATATTATCTATGTGGTCTTTCCAATTTAAGTTGCTCGTAATTGTAATTCCTAGGTATTTAGTCGAATTGACAGCCCTTAGATTTGTACGATTTATCGTATACCCAAAATTTATCGGATTTCTTTTAGTACCCATGTGGATGACCTCGCACTTTTCTGTGTTTAGTGCCAGTTGCCACTTTTCGGAGCATACAGAAATTCTCTCTAGATCATTTTGTAATTGGAATTGATCGTCTGATGATTTTACTAGACGGTAAATTACAGCATCATCTGCAAACAATCTAAGGGGGCTGCTCAGATTATCACCTAGATCATTTATGTAAATCAGGAACAGCAGAGGGCCTATTACACTACCTTGCGGAACGCCAGATATCACTTCTGTTCTACTCGATGATTTACCTTCTATCCCTACGAACTGTGACCTCTCTGAGAGGAAATCACGAACCAGTCACACAACTGAGACGATACTCCATATGCACGCAATTTGATTAATAGTCACTTGTGAGGAATGGTATCAAAAGCCTTCTGGAAATCTAGGTATACGGAATCGATTTGAGATCCCTTGTCGACAGCACCCATTACTTCATGGTAGTAAAGAACGATATTTCCTGAATCCATGTTGGTTATGTATCGATAAGTCATTTTCTTCAAGGTGATTCATAATGTTCGAGTACAGTATATGCTCCAAAATCCTACTGTAAATTGAGGTCAGTTATATGGGTCTGTAATGCAATGGGTTACTCCTACGATGGAATGATGCCCTTTGAAGCTGTGCATGGTGTCCTAGCCGCCTCAGTTCACAACAGATAAGTTCTAGAACACAGAGAGGTCGTTCAGTTGATATGCTAGCGTGGCTTAGTACATCCAGTTTCAACATCACAACCTCTTGATTCTTGTAACTGTCTCTAGCCTGTGGCTGATGATGTGGTGCCTTCCAGGACCCCAGGCTTTGAAAAAATACAAACCTGCACAAAGCAGATACTCACAGGGACTAATGCATCTTGGCAGCTCTCAGTAGGTCAGCTACTCTGAGAATACTGCAGTGATCTCGTTGGGGAAGGTGAGTAGTTACGTATTGTAATGATTTTTCTGCCACATGGGGTAAAAGTCAATCCATACCTCGCTGATTACATAAATATTTATCCGGAATATTTATTTTAATGTTTCAGCAACTGATGGCTGCTTTGAGGATGTTATTAGAGGAAATGACACAGGATTACAGGAATGGGTCAATGTGCAACTTCAGGACGGAGAGAGTGATGGCAGTGATTTCAGCAGTGAAGATGGGAGAATCATGGCGTCTGACTTTGAAAACGATCACAACACCACATCCAAATAAAACTTACCTGACGATGAAGAGGATACTTCTCAACAGATACCTGACATTGGTATATCGCCTTCAACCAAGTCTAATCCCAACTCTCCAGCCATCATGTCCCCTTCAAGTGAAGATCGTGAAGAACCTACACTTTAAAGGGCGAAAGGCCCGCCCAAGAGCTACTTTGGGAAGAATAGATTTAAATGGTCTTTTGAAGCACCACCTAAGAATATTCACTCCAGAGGTCATAACATAATAACGCATCTTCCATGGATCATAGGGCCTGCGAGACAGCTTGGGCGGCATTGTCATCAAAATCAGCATGGAAACTACACTCCACTGAAAAAATGATGGAAGAAGTCCTACTTAGAACAAATGAAAAGCGTTCATCTACCTTAGAGAAGCTTCCTGATGAAAACAGAGCTAACTATAGAGATGTGGCCATTGAGGAACTGTAGGTTTTTTACAGGTTTTTGATGTTTTCTGCTATGTTTAAATCTAATAATGAAGACTTAGATGCTCTATTCTCCACAGATGGAACAGGAAAGGACATCTTTCAAAGTGTAATGTCACTGAAGCGCACATGTGTCCTCCCAGTTTGTCTTCAATTTGACAAACTAGAAGAGAGGAAAGAGAAAAGACTGACTCAACACCTCCCGTTACCTGGTTATTCGAAAGTTTCGTAAAAAACCTGCTAGAACTGTTATTCAATCGGGGAGTATGCTTGCACTAATGACATGCTGGTGGGGTTCAGAGGCAAGTGCAGGTTTAAAATATATATACCCAACAAACCTCGTAAGTACGAGTTGAAGATTATGGTCCTAATTACACTAAGACGCTTTGTTTCCTTAATGAGTATGTTTACCTGGGGAAAGATAGCAATGGAATCACCCTCTCGGCAGATGAGAAAAAACTTGCAAAACCAATGCAGGCTGTTCTATGGCTTTCAAAACCCATTTTTGCTACAAATAGGAATATGACAGCCGATAATAGGTTTTCTATGATCGAAGTGATGAACGAGTTAAGAAAGAACGGCCTTACCTATGTGCAAACTCTATTAAAAAATAAGAGAGAGATGTCAACAGCCTTCATCCTAGCATGCGGCAGAAAAGGAATGTACAGGTTTTACAGCTTTACCGAAGATGTCACTCTGGTATCATTTGTACCAATGAGAAATAAAGAAGTCCTGCTAGTATCATCTATGCGCCACAGTGAGGATACATATGCGCTTACCAACAAGCCAGAAATTGTCATGTTTTGTAATAACAAACAATCCTTGACGAAAAATATGTCGTGTACTCGTCGTCAGGCCAATTGGTGGCCACTTGCTATCTTCTTTGTCAAGGTCAACACCAGCGTGGTCAATGGATTTGTCCTCAGCTTTCCCACCAACCCAGTTCAAATCGGAACTGTGTTTGTGAACTGGTGGTGGCTACCTTACGTACGAGACTTCAGAGTACCCACAAGCCACGTGAGCCGCGGTTGATAATAAGCTGGACCTTGAAAGAACATGTACAACGCCAGAGTGATTCAGGCATGTTAGTAACATGCGGAATATGCCCCAGTCGAAATGATCACAAAACAAAAGTCCTTCGTACTAATTGTAAGGTGTCCATCTGTGCTCAGTGTGCAGTTCATATTTGTGAAAATGCTGTAAATAAGATAGTGTAGACACTTAGTTAACATTGTAGTTATGTAACTATATACATTTATGTGACAGATAAACTCTTCGTTAGTCAGACATTCATGCTTAGTCATAGCACATTGTTTCAATTACTCTTTATTAAACGATTGTTGTAGGAAGAATGATTTGGTTTAAATTAATTTTTACTTCAACTTACTTACCGCTTTCAAAAGTTGTTTTTTGTATTAGTCCAAAGCATAACTACTGTTATGTACCACTAAAACACATATTTACACTATTTTCTGTGTTGAGGTGTGTGCAGTACTCATGTCACCAGTTAGGTAACTAATACTTCTGGCTAGGTGTATGCCTCCTCTGATATCTGTGACCATGCACTCACAGCAACAGTGACTTCTGTTTGAGAGATCAAGTGTCTCCACGTGGTGTGTGTGTGTGTCAGTCGTCTAACTGGGAAGGGGGGGGGGGGGGAGGAAGAAGAACCATAAAGGCATCACCATATTTATACATTGGTTCCAGGTAGCTGTGTAAAATCTTCCTAACCGTCAGAGATTCCCCATTCCTCGCCCTGAGTGTCACTCATGGTAATGGTCCAGAACTCCTTTTGCTGACATGAAGTGTGAACCTACCTCATGCAGATAACTCTTAAAAACACCATCGCCCAATCACCTCGCGCACGCGGAATGATAGAGATGCTTGCATACACTACGAGGTAGTCACTGAACAAAGTATGAAGGTGACCTTAAAAGCTCTAAAATTATTTTTATTACACAACTCAAGTGTGTGGTTGACCTCGACTGTGAGCTGCCGGAATTGCCCATCCGATCTTATTAACAAAAATACGAAGATATTCTGTGTTAAACAAATGCATTATGTGATAACGAATACATTTGTACATGTACTCATTACAACAAAATCATTAGGTTTACAGAGTTAAAAGTTGACATTTATCATGAATTCTCCTTTCCTGGTTCCCAAGCAACGCGAGAGCCGTGCCAAAGTCCCGCCTACAGCAGCGTCATTGGGGATGAGTCACACATCGGTTGACATAACATTCAAGTTCGTATAGATATAAAAATGGACCACTTGGCTTTCAGCTCTCTATTTTCAACTACTTTTTAAGCTTATACAACAATCCACATCCCATACACGTAGATAATAGTTAATAGGAGATTTTTAGGATTTTTTTGTAGGCAGTGAATAACAAAGCAAAATATATTCCTGTATGAAAACTTTATTAAATCTTCCCTATAAATTTACACACAGAAAATAATTATGTATTTATTAAGTCTACTTTCAGTAACATCCAGCTGAATTTTTAACTTATGATTTAAATATACATCTGAGTCAGCTAATCCTTTCTCAAGCCAATAATTTGACAGATACAAACAAGGAATATTCTCGAATTCTAATACATATTTAATTTTCTTCCTATAAAATATTTGATTTATGGCTTAACAATTACTTCTGTTCTTTCTTATCTTCCAGATGTCAGCATTTAGAGATTTTAATTTTGCATTTTATCTCCTGCATAACACTATTGTTGAAACCTTCCACATCTTCCTGGGTGTACGCTGGCCATTGATCTGCTCCACATTCTTGTGGAATTTCTGTATAGAACTTAAAGTTTACAGTTTTTGTAAAAGAGTATGCATTAAGTGTTGTTCTTCCATTCGTCTTAAATTCCACAAGTGGCTGTTCTCTTGCTATGTGGATAACATCCAGTCCGCCACAGTTAGATGGAATATGACCATTCCTTTTAAGCAGATCAAAATGGGAACCGAGGTTTACAATAAAAAAGTCTGTATCCTTTAATGTAGTAAATTCTCAGTTCCATTGATTTCGACCAATACACCAATATGTGACAATTTCCGTTGATGTTTTCTGCAAGTGAAGAGGTTTTACTCCAGTCATAGCCATATTTCGCCAAACACTGTGTCTTATGCCGCCTGTAAACCTTGCTTCACATCTCCAATAGCTTCTTCGTTTTCCAACTGCAGTCTATGTTCGTCCTTTGTGGCAATTGTCTTCACCATCTACTCCAGCTTTCGTTTCTGACTTCAATCTTTTTCATTCCCAGTTTTCTTTTACGTACACAACACACAAACCGCACTTAAAGGGATAATTTCTTTAATAGGGAATGTCTTAAGTATGTATGATATATTTACTCCTTTTCTTAGGACTTGTGGGGCAACATTCTTTGTGTGTTACAGTCGTAATTCTGTGATTTCATTATCTCAAGATATTGTGGAGAACACTGTCCTGGTCTGAGAGAAAAATGTTTATCCCGATATAATATTGCACGTCTTTGTTGCATATATTTGACGATCTTGAAAACAGGAATCACCTGCTCATTTTTCGAGTCACTTGGAATGCCTCATTCCTTCAGCGGTTTATGATATGACTGTTCCCATAAGGGCAGTAAATTCTTTTGCGTATATTTCCCCCCCTCGCCCCCCCCCCCCCCCTCACCCCCATGAACCATGGACCATGCCATTGCTGGGGATGCTTGCGTGCCTCAGCGATAAAGATAGCCGGATTGTAAGTGTAACCACAACGGAGGGGTACCTGTTGAGAGGCCAGACAAATGTGTGGTTCCTGAAGAGGGGCAGCAGCCTTTTCAGTAGTTGCAGGGGCAACAGTCTGGATGATTGACTGATCTGGCCTTGTAACACTAACCAAAACGGCCATGCTGTGCTGGAACTGTGAACGGCTGAAAGCAAAGGGGAAACTACAGCTGTAATTATTCCCGAGGGCATGCAGCTTTACTGTATGGTTAAATGATGATGGCATCCTCTTGAGTAAAATATTCCAGAGGTAAAATAGTCCCCCATTCGGATCTCCAGGCGGGGACTACTCAGGAGGACGTCGTTACTAGGAGAAAGAAAACTGGCGTTCTACGGATCAGAGCTTGGAATGTCAGATCCCTTAATTGGATAGGTAGGTTAGAAAATTTAAAAAGGGAAATGGATAGGTTAAAGTTAGATATAGTGGGAATTAGTGAAGTTCGGTGGCAGGAGGAGCAAGACTTCTGGTCGGGTGAATACAGGGTTATAAAATCAAATAGGGGTAATGCTGTAGTAGCTTTGATAATGAATAAAAAAATATGAGTGTGGGTAAGCTACTATAAACAGCATAGTGAACGCATTATTGTGGCCAAGATAGACACGAAGCCTACGTCTACCACAATAGTACAAGTTTATATGCCAACTAGCTCTGCAGATGACGAAGAGATTGATGAAGTGTATTATGAGATAAAAGAAATTGTTCAGATAGTGAAGGGGGACGAAAATTTAATAGTCATGGGTGACTTGAATTCGATAGTAGAAAAGGAAGAGAAGGAAAAGTAGTAGGTGAATATGGAATGGGGGTAAGAAATGACAGAGGAAGTAGCTTGGTAGAATTTTGCACAGAGCATAATTTAATCATAGCTAACACTTGGTTCAAGAACCATAAAAGAAGGTTGTATACATGGAAGAAGTCTGGAGATATTGGAAGGTTTCCGATAGATTATATTATAGTAAGACAGAGATTTAGGAACCAGGTTTTAAATTGTAAGACATTTCGAGGGGCAGATGTGGACTCTGACCACAGTCTATTGAACTGTAGATTAAAACTGAAGAATCTGCAAAAAGGTGGGAATTTAAGGAGATGGGATTTGAATAAAGTGAAAGAACCAGAGGTTGTACAGAGTTTCGGGGAGAGCATTTGGGAACGATTGATAGGAGCGGGGGAAAGAAATACAGTAGAAGAAGAATGGGTAGCTTTGAGGGATGAAATAGTGAAGGCAGCAGAGGATAAAGTAGGTAAAAAGACGGGATAGTAGAAATCCTTGGGTAACAGAAGAGATATTAAATGTAATTGATGAAAGGAGAAAATATAAAAATGCAGTAAATGAAGCAGGCGAAAAGGAATACGAACATCTCAAAAGTGAGATCGACGGGAAGTGCAATTTGGCTAAGCAGAATTGGCTAGAGGACAAATGTAAGAATGCAGAGGCATATCTCACTAGGGGTAAGATAGATACTGCCTACAGGAAAATTAAAGAGACCTTTGGAGAAACGAGAACCACTTGTATGAGTATCAAGAGCTCAGATGGAAGCCCAGTTATAAGCAAAGAAGGGAAAGCAGAAAGGTGGAAGGAGTATATAGAGGGTCTATACAAGGGCGATGTACTTGAGGACAATATTATGGAAATGGAAGAGGATGTAGATGAAGATGAAATGGGAGATATGATACTGCGTGAAGAGTTTGACAGAGCACTGAGAGACCTGAGTCGAAACAAGGCCCCGGGAGCAGACAACATTCCTTTAGAACTACTGACGGCCTTGGGAGAGCCAGCTCTGACAAACCTCTACCATCTGGTGAACGAGATGTATGGGACTGGCGAAATACCTTTAGACTTAAAGAAGAATATAATAATCCCAATCCCAAAGAAAGTGCGTGTTGACAGATGTGAAAATTACTGAACTATCAGCTTAATAAGTCACAGCTGCAAAATACTAACACGTATTCTTTACAGACGAATGGAAAAACTGATAGAAGCCGACCTCGAGGAATATCAGTTTGGATTCTGTAGAAATATTGGAACACGTGAGGCAGTACTGACACTACGACTTATCTTAGAAGATAGATTAATGAAAGGCAAACCCACATTTCTAGCATTTGTAGACTTAGAGAAAGCTCCGACGATGTTGACTGAAACACTCTCTTTCAAATTCTGAAGGTGGCAGGGGTAAAATATAGGGAGCGTAAAGCTATTTACAATTTGTACAGAAAGTGTAGCCATGTATGGAAGTGAAACATGGACGATAAATAGTTTGGACAAGAAGTGAATAGAAGCTTTCGAAATGTGGTGCTGCAGAAGAATGCTGAAGATTAGATGGGTAGATCACATAACTAATGAGGAGGTATTGAACAGAATTGGGAAGAAGAGAAATTTGTGGCACAACTTGACTAGAAGAAGGGATCGGTTGGTAGGACATGTTCTGAAGCATCAAGGGATCACCAATTTAATTTTGGAGGTCTGTGTGCAGGGTAAAAGTCGTAGAGGGAGACCAAGAAATGAATACATTAAGCAGATTCAGAAAGATGTAGGTTGCAGTAGGTACTGGGAGATGAAGAAGCTTGCAAAGGATAGAGTATCATTGAGAGCTGCATCAAACGAGTCTCTGGACTGAAGACCACAACAACAACAACAACATTATTTTTTAATCATGTAGATATTTCATCAGTTCAAGTTCCATTTCTTCTGTTATACGACTTTAGTTGTTATCATTCCATGATCACTTACCTCACTAACTTTTTTGTGTTCGTGTGAAAACTGGCATCCTCTGTTTTGGAGCCATCATGGCCAGTGATTGAATGAATCTGGTTATTAACTTTACTTTCGAATTCGTTGAATGTGTCACATATGATCTCTCCATATTTATTTTGGCTTTGCCCATTTTTTTTGTTAGTGAACCATGGTTTTTATATCTTTCAATATGTGATTATTTTTGCTTTTGGAACAATATTCTATGATTGGTGTACAAAGGTGGACCAATCCCATCCCTCAAAAATGTAATGAAAACATAACTCCCTAAGGCATATTAGATAAAGAATTGCTCGAAATTGTGGATGGTATGCAGAAAAATGTCTCCAGTTGTGATTATTACATAGCAAAAGCTAAAGAATCATTTACAATGCCTAAAACAAACAACGAAGTGTTAAAATCTTATAACACGAATTTGCCAGTCCATTTGGCACCTCAAAAGATTGTTTTCTCAAAAAGAATGGATGTATATTAAATAAATTATAATTTAAAAAGCTGTCACTTTCTTTTGTGTGTGTTTAGAAGAAAAACTGCATTTTCTTTACATTATAAATGAGATAATTTGTGGAAGATGGATAAAAATTGTTTTATTGCTGTATTAAGTAAGTAAAAACATCGATCGTTTTATAGGCCTCCATTTGTTATGGAATACTTTTTAATCTGTTAACAGACTTACCATCTACATCAGGTGTCTTTGCACCGCAATGTTTCTGTTGTTGGCTTTCTGTTCTCTCTGTTTCAAATGAAGTGAAATACACCTCTTCCAAGAATAGTTGCGGTGGATATAGTGTTAGCAGGTGTGTGTGTTTATACTTTTTCAGCAGTGACATACAATGTGCTCATCCATTTACACCTTTCCAGAAGTGTGATATAAGAAACTTTTATGTTCTAATGGTATCACTGATTTTACTTCTTATACACAACGTAATCTCCTCGTAGACTAAGTATGTGTGGTTTTATTTCCAAATCATGTACCAAGCGAGGAGTCTCAGCTAATAATAATGCACTGGACGCGTTCAGGAGGAATGTGATTCATCTCTCATCCAGCAATCCTGATTTGAATTTTCTATGGTTTTCCCAAGGTGCCATTGATAAGACCATGACTAACTTCTTGCCCTATGCTCATCTAATGCTCTTCTATTTTGTATAAGTTTTATGTATGTGTACATATTTTTGTAATGGGGTCTGACATATCTGATTCTGTTGTGCTGTATGGTCTAGGGACAAATGAATAAATAAATAATAAGCGTCAATTATCAAAGTGTCACTTGTAGCTTCACTTGAACCAATTCTGAATCTTTAATGTGAGCAGTGGCTAATTTAACAGAGTGAAATACGGAACTCAAGCACTCGAAATTTGTTTACAAACGAATTATGGCCTTCAGTTGTTAATTAATTACACAAATATATTTGTAGCCCTCATTTTACTCCCACGCAAAATCTATTTTACTAGCCAACATTTGCGTTTTGTTTTCTTTGTATTCAACTCTTGGCTCTATTACAGTGCCAGGATCTGCGCTACTATGTAACGGTAGCCCCAAATCATCAGCGGACGCTGACGTCGTACTGAAAACTATGCAACTATGCAGAACTTGTGGCATCATATATGAACGTAAAAACTGTGCCACAACAATATATTACGAGCAGTGTGTCACTTTAGTTGCGTGTGTGAGCTCAGTTATATCTGAGATTCGTATCTGTTGGGTGGTGTCGATTCACACTTGACAGAAAGTCACGTCAAAACATTCCACAATGTGTTTCAAATTGAGGCATACGAACAGGCTGTCAACGAGGGGGAACTGGACGGGAAGGACGGTACGTGAACGTCAGAGTTCCTCAAGAAGAAAGTTTAAGATTGACGGCGCTGGGGCGAGAACGGCATCGTCGTCTGCTAACATCGAAAGTTAAGGTATTTATCAGTAGCCGATTGCGTGTTTTTGGGTCTTCATAGTAATTTTATTAGTTTGATCTGTTTTTGTAACACAGTGCAAATACTTCATGACCAAGTGGACATTTTTTTCCATGCGTGTTTTTCCACAAGAGGGCGAGGAATCTAAAAGTGAAAAATGATTTAGCTTTTACAATAGACAGAGAAAAAGTATAGATTGTGCATAAACAAGAACTTATACTAATTAAACAGTTTTCGTCAAACAGCTGTTTTTAACACACAATGATGAAGTGACGTCTATTGAATGAGAAAAATATAGTTTTTTAGTTATTCAGTAGTTAAAACGAAAAGAATAGGACAGATAACAGTGAAAATGCTATATGTACTGGCTCATAAATGTTGTTTGATGTGCGAGCATGTACAGCTAAGAAATAAATTTTGGTGCTTCAGATATTTCGATGACACTTTTTCTCAAGAGGTTCCATAAAAACTTGATTAAGAACATCCATTATGAAGTTTGCCTTGATCATTAATGAAACACAAATCGATAGTGACGTCATTTTCTGTTCTATGTTGACATCTAGTGTGAACTGGCTTTAAACTTCATGCTTTTAATTTCCCGACTTCTATGTAGAACAGCTATTTGCTCTGTTTGTAGAGTTTTCTTTTAATTTAGGCTTAGCTTGGAGTTAGTCTGTACATGCTACACTTGTTTTCCATATTTTCTCTCAGTTCTTTTTTAACATCTAGTGACACAGGTTTAGCCTTTAAAGGTGGACTTCTTATATTTCTTTATTCACAGTACTGTCTATGAGCCTGGCCAGAACTTCAAAGAACATGTTCCATTTATGGTTGACCCCAACTGTAGTAATTACTGACTCCAACGAAAAACTGTATCTTAGCATACCAGCGTTTTCAGAAAGTATTCTGTTGTGCTCATACATTTTCTTGATTTCAATGTGCTGTTACATTTTAGCACCAAAGTCTTGTCCAAATGATCTGAGGGGTTACCTGAGATTATGTTGTTATAATATTATCTATTAAACTGTTGTGTGTGTTAACTATTCCCGTGCATGTGGTGGATCATCATGGCGGAATAATTACCCTGTTAATATATATATATATATATATATATATATATATATATATATATATATATTTTAACAGGGTAATTTTTCCGCCATGTACACATTCTTGGGATTAATTGATGAGAGGATACAGAACAAAGAAGGTCTAATGAATTTATGTCGTGAAATGCATGTTTCCCATGCTAGAGACCACTTATTTAGTCACACTTTGTTACAGAGACTGCGGTATAACACACGCTGTACCATGTAATCACAGTTACAGTATGTGTGGTTCCCTCCTAGAGCGTGGTACTGTTCCTCGTATGTCACACCGTAGCGCCCTCTTCTGCCTTATTAGTTATTGGTAATGCTGTGTCCAATTCATTTCTCTTGCTGACTCACCTTGTAATGGGCGTGATACAGCATTGTAATAATGATTCTGTATTCGAATCGAGAGCTTGCCGACATAGTGTTTACTTACAGAAAGGTAAATGGCTATGGGCGGCATCCAGCAAGGTTGTATCAGGAGACAAATCCCAGCTGACAACAACCAGAGCATTCAATGTTTGCAACAGTGTTTCGCTGTTTGTCTGAGACAGTATCATCGCAGGAAGGAGGAAATCATGAAAGACGTACTCAAAATGTTCGGACACCAGACTTCGAGGGAAATGTGACTAACATTGTGGAAAGCGACCGCCATGTCGGTACCAGGGCAATTGATCCGCCAGTACAGGGAAAGCCAGACGACTGCGTAGAACATTCTCCATGACAATTGTTACTACCATTACCACTTACAGCGCGTACAGGGCTTGCTAACGACAGACTTTCCACATCAGGAACAGTTTTGTCACTGGCTTCTTCACCAGGCAATCACGATTATGGGATTTGTGTCATCCATACTATTCACAGATGAGGCTAACTTTATGTGGAGTGGTATCTTCAACTTTCATAACAGTCATTTGTGGAATAGTATAAAGAACCGCCATGGTATGGTGACAGTGAATTATCAACATCAGTGCAGTTGGAATGTGTTGGGCTGGATAATTGACGACTGTATTTTGGGACCAGTCTTCCCTCCACGTTGCCTAAGAGGCTGCAATTATCAGCGTTTCGTGTGGGTGACTTTTCCTCCCCCGTTGGAAGAAGTGCCATGATTCGAAAGGTTATGTGACTGCAACATGATGGTGATCCAGTCCATTTTGCATTAATGTCTGGACGCATCTCAGTCATGTCTTGCCTGGTTCATGGATCAGATGAGGGGGTCCAGTCACATGGCCTGCATATTCACCAGATCTCAACCCAACCAATTTTTGGTTATAGGGCCATTTCAGAAGTATTATGTATGCAGAGCCCATTCAAAATATGGAGCAGTTTATTCACACTGCCTTTGACACTTTTTGGATGCAGCCTGGCCAATGTGAATACATGAGAGAGAACATGCTACGGCACATACACACATGTGTTGAGGCATATGGAAACCACTTTCAACACATACTCTGTGGGTGCACGGTACAGTGCATACTAGACCACAGTCTCTGTAACAATGTATGACTGAATAAATGGTCTCTAGCATGGAAACCACGCATTTCCAGAAGTAAGTTCATTAGACATTTTTTGTTACATATCCTCTCATCAATCAATCCCTAAGAGTTTGTACATGGTGGAAAAAATCATTCTGTATGCACACACACACTCACACACACACACACACACACACACACACACACACACATTCGCACATTTGTGTGTGTGTGTGTGTGTGTGTGTGTGTGTGTGTGGGTGGGTGTTGCATACACAAAACAAAGAAAGAAGCAGAGTGAAATGCGAATTTCGATTTCTATTTCAACCAAAACCTGCTCACCCACGCTTTTTCTGTGATTATAAGCTTACATTTTCTTACGTATGACAGCTCTGCAAGCAAAGCTCTGTGTTCTGGTTCTGATGGGTAAACCGGGACTGACTGATCGCTATGTCATCGTCTGCCAATGGCGTCATCAGAGACTGTATGAGGGATGTGATGTCAGCACATCGCTCTCCTGGCCATTGTCCTCTTTCTTGACCTTGGAGCCACTACTTCTCATTCAAGTAGCTTGTCATTTGGCCCCACGAGGCTCAACACACTCCAGTCTAGTACTACCAATAAGGACAAATCCCTGAGCTACAGAGGTGGGCAAGTATATGGCAAATTCCACTGCTTCGTTAACTTTAAGACAACTCTTGCTTGCTGGTTTGTGAGAGAAATTACAAGACACACCTTGAGTATACAAGGATTCACCTAAAATTTGCTTGACAAATATTGCAGAAATGGAAAGTGCTATTGATGTGCGCTTTTCACAGAATGGATTGGCAGTCAGGTGCTTATATTGTTAGCCTATAAACAGATTTTAATAATACTTAGAAAGTTTATTTTTGTGCAAACATATACTTTTTAAATGGAACAATGCCTATTGACATTAACAGACCAAAAGTAGGGTAAATTAGAATGTCAGTTGGGTTTGTTACACGATTCTAGTGCGAGTCGTTTACGAGATATAGTATTTTGAAAAGTTTCCACACTTACTTTTGTGCCATTCAATCTGTTTAGTTGGTAGATACAATGTTACGTTTGTGTGTTACTTGAGTGCATTTAGACTTGCTAGTCAGTTAGTTTGTGACAATCCAAGCAGTAGGCTGTAAGTGGACGATGAGATTCACCATGGCAAAAAAAAAAAAAAAGCCAATATGCTCATGCTGTATGAAATGTCAGGAGAATGCAGTTCGTTCTTATACAGAAATCTCAAGAGATGTCAACCACCTGGGCAGTTATTTATCGGCCTCTTCAACCAGTTACGTTTAAGTGGTACTGTAATGTCTAGACAATAGAAGGAAATAAGTGATGGCAGAAGAGGAGAATTTAATGTTCTTGTCACTGTTGCAGTTGATCCGCTTGTTAGCTCCTCCGCAATCATGTGAGGGTGTGGCATGAGTCAGGCAAGTGTCCTACACATTTTCCATCGCCGAAGGTTTCATCCCTATCACATCTCTCTCCATTATGAGAACTATATTAACTTCTGTTCATGGGCATTAAGACAGGATACCCCAGATGTATCATGTATCTTGTGTAGTGATAAAGCCACGTTTATCAATCATGGCCAGGTAAACCGTCGAAATATAGATTACTGGTCTGTTGACAATCCCCTTAGCTTCATCTGGTGGAACGTCAGCGTGCATGGAGTGTAAACACGTGATGTGGGACAGTAAACCATCAGCTCATAGGCCTGTTTTTCTTAGATGGAACACAGAACACGTACAAGTATTGCAACCTCCTCATAGATGCAAGACGATGTTCTTCTGCAGACCAGGAGGAACATGTGGTACCAACATGATGGCTGTCCAGCCGATAGTCCATAAAGTACTGCAGCACGTCTTCACGAATTGTTTCCAAATCATTGGATTGGACACAGAGGACTTGTACCTTGTCCAGCTTATTCCCTGGATCTGATGGCTGTAGACATTCTTCTGTGAATAAAGTTGAAAGATGCTGTCTACAAGGACACAAACTACACTCGTGATGTGCAATAATATATTACTGCAGCCTGCTCAGACATCTGTACTGAAATGCTAGCACATGTGCAGCAGTCGTTCCATACCACACTGGAAGCATGGACTGCCGCTGCTGGTGGTCATTCTGACCACAACCTGTGATGGTCAAAATGGTTCAAATGGCTCTGAGCACTATGGGACTCAACTGCTGTGGTCATAAGTCCCCTAGAACTTAGACCTACTTAAACCTAACTAACCTAAGGACAGCACACAACACCCAGCCATCACGAGGCAGAGAAAATCCCTGACCCCGCCGGGAATCGAACCCGGGAACCCGGGCGTGGGAAGCGAGAACGCTACCTTACGACCAAGAGATGCGGGCGGTGATGGTCAGCTGTCTCGATAATGGTTAGAATCCACATAACTGGGGTATACATTTGTGACGTTCTTTAGTGTGTGTTACTGCAGGTATTGTACAGGTGTTAAATTACGATACCTCTTAAGCAATTCGCAATAGAAACCTGCAAGGAACACCACTGACGTTCTAATTTCCCCAACTTCTAGTTTGTTGATGTCATTAGGCATTGTTCCATTTAAAAAAGTGTATGTTTGCACAAAAAATACACTTCCTCAGCAATATTACAGTCTGTTGATTGGCTGACAACACGAGCCCCTGACTACCGACCCATTCTGTGAAAATGGCACATAAATAGCAGTTTCCATTTCTGCAATATTTTAGGTGCAAATTTTAGGTGATTCACCCTGGATATCTGTTCAAGTTTACAGCCTAAATGGAGGCAAGTCTGATGATGGTGTTGTTACAGACAAAGTTTTCAGACACCTCCATTTCTCAAATCATGCTGTTCAACATCAGAAACATGGAGATTTATTACTAATCTCGGAAAAGACAACACTATGGCTGGGTCAAGAACACGTCCCACCTTCTTTCCTTCCAATGGTGAAAACGTTGTGTTATACAGCACTATTGTTCTACATGCCTGAACCCATTTTCGTCACCGAGCGAGGTGGCGCAGCGGTTAGCACACTGGACTCGCATTCGGAAGGACGACGGTTCAATCCCGCGTCCGGCCATCCTGATTTAGGTTTTCCGTGATTTCCCTATATCACTTCAGGCAAATGCCGGGATGGTTCCTTTAAAAGGGCACGGCCGATTTCCTTCCTCATCCTTCCCTAACCTGAGCTTGTGCTCCGTCTCTAATGACCTCGTTGTCGATGGGACGTTAAACACTAATCTCCTCCTCCCATTTTCGTCCAGCAATCGATTAAGACAGTATCTGATACTGCTCTGCACAGAAATTGGTACGTTCAGATATGCCTAATGAAGAAAATAAATTCTTAAAACTTACAAAATTTCATCACCAGGAGTATATCCGATTTGCTGTATATGCTGACTCAGAGTGCCTCCATATTCCTGTGATGTACTGTGAAGGTGACCTCTCTACTTCGTATACCACTTTCACAGAATGACACATACCATATATGGCAGCTTACCAGGTTGTATGCATATTTGACACAAGTCTTAACAGTTTTGATTCATACCCCAGGAAAAATCCTACAAGATGGCTCTCTTCTGAACTTAAATAACTTGCAGTGGAAGTTGATGTTATTTATTGGACCAGTATCCCGATGACTAGATCACAGTAAAATGATGCATTATACAAGAAAGCAGATAGGTGCTGTATTTGAGAGCTGTCGATACATAAAAAGCAGAATCCCTTGCCATGTAATCGCCAATTTCTGCAGTTTGGTGCACAATGCATGCAACCTGAACTGCAAACTACCACTGTAAGTTGGCTGTTTAGGTTTTCTTATTGGCAACGTTACGTAGCGCTCTGTATGAAAATCACTGGCTGTGCTGTGTGCAGTCTGTGGCTAGTTTGCATTGTTGTCTGCCATTGTAGTGTTGGGCAGCGGCAGCTGGATGTTAACAGCGCGTAGCGTTGCGCAGTTGGAGGTGAGCCGCCAGCAGTGGTGGATGTGGGGAGAGAGATGGCGGAGTTGTGAAATTTTTAAAACTGGGTGTCATGAACTGCTATGTATATTATGAGTTTTCAACATTATTAAGGTAAATACATTGTTTGTTCTCTATTAAAATCTTTCATTTGCTAACTATGCCTATCAGTAGTTAGTGCCTTCAGTAGTTTGAATCTTTTATTTAGCTGGCAGTAGTGGCGCTCGCTGTATTGCAGTAGTTCGAGTAACGAAGATTTTTGGTGAGGTAAGTGATTTGTGAAAGGTATAGGTTAATGTTAGTCAGGGCCATTCTTTTGTAGGGATTTTTGAAAGTCAGATTGCGTTGCGCTAAAAATATTGTCAGTTTAAGCACAGTCTTGTATAATTTTTCAAAGGGGACGTTTCACCACTACTTCCAGTTTTTTCCCCCGCAATCTGATCGGGTATGACGCTTGTTAAGCACTTGTCTGACTTTGTTTTGTGTAATGAACAGGTTAATATCCTTCCCAAGAGCATTGAAAAACACGTTTAATTTTCCAAACGAATCACCAAGGACAATACGCTGTGAATTCTTGAATGTATGGATTCAAAAACTTGCTGCAACAATACATCAGAGGGACATGCACCTCACTAGAGCTACACATCCCCACGATCATAAGTTTCAGCTCATGATAAAGAAGGGGTCTTCCACATGAATATCTGGATTTGACAGAAACATGAAATCACATTGCCCAATTTAAGTGCATTTTCCAGTAATCTTACAGACAGTGCCATGACTGATGCAGAGTAAAGTCACGTGGTAAATGTTTGACAGAAATTCAACATCCCTGATTCAAGAATATATGCAAGACTTTATATGGACATACATTTTCGAGAATTATTGGTGTGCATGGAAACATACACACTTGATCGTACACTCTTGTATACTACTCTAGGGCTTTCGTGAGATATGATCCTCAAAAAGAAACATGGAGACATCGATGTTGACATATTATCCTTCGAGTAAAGAATTCGCGGGTGACTTTGCCGTTGTGGCTATAGGGGCCAAAAATTTATTGCATTCAATGTTTGATTTGCAAAATGCATCTGGATGTAAGCAATTTATACATGCGTGCCATGCAGCAGTCTCTGATAACTGAAGGACATTGATGACTGCTCAATAAAGAAAACTTTGGATCAGGTGAATTCAAAGATGTGGCAACAGATTCTGTTGCAAGATGTGGAGGCAGACATGGCATATTGTAATAGTCTGCATAACGTGCACAGCGATTTGCCTTTGTCTCCAGAGCACCAACTTCCGAACAACGGCTCCCTCCCCAAGCTGTTCGTGACGCTGAGGGATAGACAGAGACATGTAATGCACTATAGAAACGTCCAGGAATGTATCACATTGGGAACGACATTGATTTCAGTCATTTGCGTTGTTAAATTACATTAGCCACGCTGGTTGGAGTAGTATACTGATTTCAACATCAAAAACAGGGCTTCTGCGATGTGCGACTTTGAAAAAGATTTTTTGATCTTGATCAGTGCAATTTTCTGCAAAAAATGGAGAATGTGAGAAACCACCGGAAACTTCAACTAACAACAAAATGGAATGGGTGTTAAGGCACGAAAAATTCTATTACAAGACAAAATTTTAAATGGGTCACGATCTTCAATAAAGAATTCGTCGCTCTGGAGATGGCTGAGGTTTTGGTTGAGTATGTGTATATTGGGCGTATCTAAACCCCACATACAACAGTTCCATTACAAGCTAGCAGCTTCATCTATTGGGTGAAGGGTTGCTATCCATACGAAGTAATGAGATGCCACCCTGATGAATTCGATACCTCTGCATCTACGACTAATAGTCCTTTAAGGCATAACATTTGCAAGGTTATCAGTGTAATGAAAGATGAGTACAATGGGTCATACACAGTGTTTGTAAGTATTAGATCAAAAATATATGCACACCGTACATTGACAGGTGCCTCCAAAGGTGGCTGAAGAGCGTGCATTTTATGGTCTCAATTCCTCAAACAAAGTTTCGCCTGGCCTGGAAAGCACGCAAACTGCAAGACATTTGTCAAGCAATACACTGCGTGTCTGAGGAACAAAATCACGTAGCATGTCAGAGCAGCGCAAGGTGCATTTCTGTCGCCGAATCAGCGTTTCGAACATGTGCACGTCGATGTTGTAGGCCCGCTCACAGACTGAGAAGGCTGTCATTATTCTTACGGACCGAGTTACTAGATGTCCTGAAACATTTCCCGTGGCGCAGACATTTTTTTGTGGTTGGATGGCCCAGTTCGGCGTACCGCTACGGACTACCACAGACCAGGGACGACAGCTCCAAGCCTGCCTTTTCAGAGCATTAGCCATATTGTTAGGCACGAAGCGTATACGCACCACAGCCTATCACCCTGCATCAATTGGTATAGGTGAACGATTGATTCGCCAACCGAAAGCAGATCTCCGATGTCACACGAAGCAGAATTGGATGGAGGCACTACCTATTGTACTCCTCGGACTACGGACGTCAATCAAAATCGATCTAAAAGCTACGGCACCAGAGCTAGTGTGCGGGCAAACGCTACGTCTGCTGGGAGAATTCTTGCACAGCATGGCAGACGATACATTCGATGCACCAGATTTTGCTGCTAGATTACGAGACCTTAGACCAACGGCGCCCAGAAGTCAGGCTGGGAGACACTTGTTTGTGTTCGTAGATCTTGAGAACTGCTCACACATTTTCTTACGCAATAATGCAATACGCAAGCCGTTGCATCCACCATACGACGGACCCTATTAGGTGATTGGCAAAGATGACCACACATTCCAGATGAGAGTAAATGGTATGCCTACCACCGTCGCACTAGACTGAGTCAAGCCCGCATTTTTCGACGCGTGGGACACAGCGAGGAATGCAGGAGGCCAACGAGAAGATACAAATATAGCACCAGAAAACGTCCCCGTACCCCACAGCCACCACGAGACACTACAGATGGCAGGCGCCTTGGAGAAGAAAACGACCCCGAAGACTGGTACCTCACATCCTGCTGGAACCACTGGCTCCAGTGGCACAATGCCATGTTTCAAAAAAGCAGTGGCGACGTGTCAAGTTTAATCTCCGATATCGTTAACACCAGGGTGGAGTCATGTAGCATCGCACTCTGTCCACGCAAACTCGAGTGTACACTGGTATATAAATATTCCGTGTGACTAGTATTTGACATTATAGTGACTCTTTGACGTTAGTCATACAGACGATTTCATGTCCCTCATAACAATTAACTTTTCAGCCTTCCACGCTTGCAAGCTATCCTGTATAGATGGGTTTTATGTGGAAATGAATGTTTGATTCTACTAGATATCGCATCTGTAATACCTTCGGAGAAAGGTAACCAAACTTCAACGAGTTTGGTGTAAAGTGGGGTAGGAGAAACGTACTATCGTTATTAGGGGTCAATTCTAGTGTCCAATTCCACTCGTCGGCTTTGAGCAATGACGTCATTCCTAAGGCAGACACACTACATAGGGGCAATCTTTGAAAGCAACTGATCATATTCGTAAACAAACGAATGTAGCGTATCATAAAACGACAAACACACTTCACGTGACTAATTACTTAGCCACAAATTATACCGACAAGAATTAAAGGCAACGAAAATAAACAAAAACAGAAAAACAGAAGTATACATGACTGAAATAAATTATTATTGTAATTTATGCGAATAAGAAAAGCACAGAGAACCTTTAAATACAGTGCAGTATAGCGCATAGAGTGGTCGTAATGTTATGAATCAGTGTTAACTTTTAATACTAATTGTTAAATACACACAAGTAACGAAAATTGACAAAAAGTAGGGTCTAACAAATACTGGAATCGGTAACTAAAACTTACCTGTATGGGTTAATTCTGCTTACAGATTCTAACCATTTGTGTGTGTGTGTGTGGTTTGAGGTTTTCGGGCGCTAAACAGCGTGGTCATCAGCGCCCAAACGCATAGAAACAGGAACACATGCGGTGAAGGGACGAAGGCGGACAGCGAACAAGGAGAACGGCTAAAAGACACAGGCCTGACGCAGTTCCAAATCCTCACATACAGAGGCAAAACAAGAGGAAAAGAAACGCACTAAAAAGGGAAAGGAAACACAAAGAAAAGAGAACAGAAATCGAAGTGAAACAAGTAGGTAATCTTGACTGGCGGACATCTTAACTAAAACCTGGGTGAACCAGTCACAAGTGTGTGCACTAAAGTGTTACAGGATTTATACGTATGGTATTACTGTCTTCATTATTATGAAAAAAGAAAAATTTTGAAGCTGTACCTACAATATTTGTTTCTCGTAGTAGTTCTGAGATCAGTGAGAAATGTAGAAATCCTACAGAAACATAGTCCACAGATTTACTGCAAAAATGTCCAAAATTATTAACCATCGAAAAGTTGAAATCGGTAACTAAAACTGACCACCTGCATACGTCAATTCTAGTTACCGATTCCAGCCATTTGGTGATTCATTAATTAGATTGTTTTTTCAGCACGCGTGTGCACTAAATTGTAGGCTAACATGGTTTCTGTATTTGTATTTGCTCTCTGAACTACTGCAAAAAAGTTACTAATATTGGAATCGGTAATTAGAATTGACCTATATGGAAGGTCAGTTCTAGTTACCGATTCCAACTTTTGTTATACATCGCAGTAGTTTTAGAGAGCAATTACAAATATAGAAATGGTATTAAGTTTCAGTGTATACAACTGCAAAAATAATTTACATATGAATCACGGAGCGTGTGGAATCTGTAACTGGAATTTACCTACATATGTTAATTCTAGTTATCGATTCCAATATTACTTTTTTTTGTTGATATTCGTTTGTCTTGTACTGGCTTTTCTTTTAGAATTTAGTGTGTCGATTTCTCCACATTTTATGCTACTGGTTAGTATTTGTTGTCATTAATCTAATTTATCGTTTTTCTGATACATTTTAGTTTCTCCCCTCCCAAAACCCCCACTTTTCTGCCCTCCTCCCGTTACATTCAATAATTAATGTAAAATTAACGCTATTTTATAACAGTATGACTTCATCATGTGCTTTACTGCAATGAAATTCAAAAGTATTCTGTGCTTTTCTTGTCGCATAAATTACGAGAATACTTCTTACCATACGTGATTTGTTTTTAACTGTTGTTCTTAATTTTCGTTACTTTCAGCTCGTTTCAAAAATGGTTCAAATGGCTCTGAGCACTATGGGACTTAACATCTGTGGTCATCAGTCCCCTAGAACTTAGAACGTCTTAAACCTAACTAACCTAAGGACATCACACACATCCATGCCCGAGGCAGGATTCGAACCTGCGACCGCAGCGGTCACGCGGTTTCAGACTGAAGCGCCTACAACCGCACGGCAGCTCGTTTCAATACAAGTCATGACCAAGTAAATAACTGCGTGAATGTGACTGTAATTTTATCGTATGGTACATTCTCTTGTTTACGAGTATAATCCTTTGCTTTCATAGATTGCCTATAAGTAGCGTCTTTGTTTTAGCGTCATTGCTCAAAGTCGACGAGTGAAATCGAACACTAGAATTTATCCGTTTTTAGAGCTGTCACATCTTTGACCAGTCCCTGGCTTTGTGGAATGAATTTTTAGTGGTGTTGTGGTCCAGTAATCGATGGTTTTGGCTGGTGCCAAGTGAGGCCACTCTTCGTAGTCACTCAACTACCCAATTTCAGATACTTTTCAAGACAACCATCCAAAGGTGCTTGAAACTAATATTCTTATGGATTTTCTGATGGGTTTAGCGAATAAGAAAACCAGGTTTGTAGTAAATACAGTTAATGTTTTATGCACTTAAATTTATACACTCCTGGAAATTGAAATAAGAACACCGTGAATTCATTGTCCCAGGAAGGGGAAACTTTATTGACACATTCCTGGGGTCAGATACATCACATGATCACACTGACAGAACCACAGGCACATAGACACAGGCAACAGAGCATGCACAATGTCGGCACTAGTACAGTGTATATCCACCTTTCGCAGCAATGCAGACTGCTATTCTCCCATGGAGACGATCGTAGAGATGCTGGATGTAGTCCTGTGGAACGGCTTGCCATGTCATTTCCACCTGGCGCCTCAGTTGGACCAGCGTTCGTGCTAGACGTGCAGACCGCGTGAGACGACGCTTCATCCAGTCCCAAACATGCTCAATGGGGGACAGATCCGGAGATCTTGCTGGCCAGGGTAGTTGACTTACACCTTCTAGAGCACGTTGGGTGGCACGGGATACATGCGGACGTGCATTGTCCTGTTGGAACAGCAAGTTCCCTTGCCGGTCTAGGAATGGTAGAACGATGGGTTCGATGACGGTTTGGATGTACCGTGCACTATTCAGTGTCCCCTCGACGATCACCAGTGGTGTACGGCCAGTGTAGGAGATCGCTCCCCACACCATGATGCCGGGTGTTGGCCCTGTGTGCCTCGGTCGTATGCAGTCCTGATTGTGGCGCTCACCTGCACGGCGCCAAACACGCATACGACCATCATTGGCACCAAGGCAGAAGCGACTCTCATCGCTGAAGACGACACGTCTCCATTCGTCCCTCCATTCACGCCTGTCGCGACACCACTGGAGGCGGGCTGCACGATGTTGGGGCGTGAGCGGAAGACGGCCTAACGGTGTGCGAGACCGTAGCCCAGCTTCATGGAGACGGTTGCGAATGGTCCTCGCCGATACCCCAGGAGCAACAGTGTCCCTAATTTGCTGGGAAGTGGCGGTGCGGTCCCCTACGGCACTGCGTAGGATTCTACGGTCTTGGCGTGCATCCGTGCGTCGCTGCGGTCCGGTCCCAGGTCGACGGGCACGTGCACCTTCCGCCGACCACTGGCGACAACATCGATGTACTGTGGAGACCTCACGCCCCACGTGTTGAGCAATTCGGCGGTACGTCCACCCGGCCTCCCGCATGCCCACTATACGCCCTCGCTCAAAGTCCGTCAACTGCACATACGGTTCACGTCCACGCTGTCGCGGCATGCTACCAGTGTTAAAGACTGTGATGGAGCTCCGTATGCCACGGCAAACTGGCTGACACTGACGGCGGCGGTGCACAAATGCTGCGCAGCTAGCGCCATTCGACGGCCAACACCGCGGTTCCTGGTGTGTCCGCTGTGCCGTGCGTGTGATCATTGCTTGTACAGCCCTCTCGCAGTGTCCGGAGCAAGTATGGTGGGTCTGACACACCGGTGTCAATGTGTTCTTTTTTCCATTTCCAGGAGTGTATGTGGAGAACAACTCTCCCTTTAAGATTGTTTGGTGTATTTTAAATAGTGCTCAGCTTAAGTTTCCAAGGATAATTTAAATCTATATCGGAAGCATCAAATTCTTTCTCAATCAGTAATTCAGTGAATACAAAGAAGGAATGTTCTCAAATTCTAACAGATATATATTTTTTCCCTGTAAACTATTTCCTGTACGGTCTTAACAGTTATCTCCATCCCTTCTTGCAATTCTTCTAGCCGAGAGCATTCAGAGATTTTAATTTTGCCTATTATTTCCTGAAACGTACTTTTCCACAATCTTTAGGAATATCCATATAGAACATTAAATTTGTAACATCTACAATAGAATGCCTATTAAACAAAGTTACTCTGCCAGTTTTAAACCCTGCAATATATGCACAATATCTATTCCACCACATTTAAATAAAATGTTGGAATCTTCTTAAGTACAAATGGGGATGGGGATTTGTTAACGAATTCTTCGTGTATCCTCTACTGAAATCAGCATCCTCAAATCAATTATTTTCTGCGAGCTCTCTGACATGTGGCCACTTTCCATTGATATTTGGGAGACAATCTGAGAAGCCGTCTTAGTTTGTTTGCAAATGATACTGTCATTTACCATCTTGTAAAGACATCAAATGACCAAAACGAATAGCAAAATGATTTAGATAAGCTATCGGTATGGTGCGAAAAGTGGCAATTGACCCTCAATAAGGAAAAGTGTGAAGTTATTCATATGAGTACTAAAAGAAATCCACTAAATTTCGATTACGCGATAAGTCAACACAAATCTGAAGGCTGTAAATTCAGCTAAATAGGCCTACTTATGAATTAGAATTACAAATAACCTAAACTGGAACGATCACATAAATAATGTTGTGGATCGAGCAAACCAAAGACTGCGATTCATTGGCAGAACACTTAGAAGGTGAAACAGATCTACTAAAGAGACTCTCTACAACACGCTTGTCCTCCCTATCTTGGAGTATTGCTGTGTGCTGTGGGATCCTCGTTAGGTGGGACTGACAGATGAAATCGAAGAAGTACAAAGAAGGGCAGCTCGTTTCGTATTATCGTGAGGGTGAGAGGTGGCATGAGCCCCCTCATATTTCTATCTTACGATTCTCCTCTCTAACTGCATGCGGTGGAAAGTTGCTATTCCTTCACACGCGGACTTCCCACGCAGCGTCTCTCGTCACCCGGGTGGTCCGGTGACAGGCGGGCTCTGTTGAACTGGAGAGGGTTAAGCCGACGGGTGCGAGGAAGTCGAGTGAATGCTTTGCAGACGCCGACATTGTCAAAAGACACGCCCGGAGGGGTTTGAAGTAGCGGCTGGGCTAGAGGTTCCGTTACTTCGCAGAATCTTAGCGAAAACACTTTCTGGCGGGCTACCGGCGAGGCGTGGGAATGACTTGTGTACCCAGGCAGTTGTGGCGGGAAAATTCCCGCGCTTTCTGCAAAATAGTAACTGTGATTGGCTTGCTCAGGGCATAGCTCCGTGACGTAGCAAAATCAGCGCAGAAATTGGCGCCAAGAATCTCCATTGGTGGAATGGTAGTGCTCCGGCAATGGAGTGGAATTTTCCGTCGGTTTTCGAGTTGCTGATTGGAACGTTCAACCACGGCCACTGTCGTGGGGGCGGGAATGTTCTGTGTTCGGCCTGTACGGGTGCTCAGGGGTAGTCGGCTCTCGCCTTTCGGTCGAGGACGTCGAAGCAACCAGCCATCGCCTCCTGTACGCCAGATCGTGTTCGGGCAGTTAAGAAGACAGTTTGGTAATGTATGTCTGCAGCACCGGCAGATAGGGATTTTCCTAGGTGATATCAGAGCTCAGCAGAGCGCGCCTGTTCGTCTTTTTCTAACTTTGTTTTGTCTTGAGTAGCAGCAATTACTGTTGGGTTAGCTGTGTGTCTCTCTTGAGATTTGAGTGGCAAGGAATTGGCTCCACATACCACTTCATCTTAAACCTCACGATCTAGTTTAGGGACAACTTCACCTTTACAGTGTTTGTATGAGTCTCCAATTTGAGCCAATTTGATGTATTATAAATATTTCATGTGTTTTTTTTATTATTTTGTGTTTAGTCTTAATAAATCATATTGTTATTTTGGACAGAACTTTCATTCTGTTAATCGGTAGAGCAACCCATCATTTCCCACTATGTTAATGAAACCTTCGTTTATTTAACTTATTTATCAAATTAAATTATTGCAGGTGCCAAACTCTCTTCTACTCCGCTGGCAGGGTTGATTAGAGTCAGTTCGCGTGTTTTTTTTATCCTTGTGCAACAGCAAAAGTCGGAGTTAGAATAGGGGGGGGGGGCTTAGAGCATCATTTACATATGTAGATTCAAGAAGAACTTAGTGTCAAATACACTGCTAGCCCCGGCACCTCGCAAGGGGAGATGGTGCCACAGATATGATACGTGAATTGGAGTGTCAATCATTAAAAGAAAGGCGTTTTACGTTGCGACAGGATCTTCTCACGAAATTTCTATCAACAGCTTTCTCCTCCGATTGCGAAAACATTCTGTTGGCACCCACCTACATAGGGAGAAATGTGCATCACGATAAAATAACCGAGGGCCTTCGAAAGTGGAACGGTAGGGAGACAGCTTGTAGGTGATTCATTGAACCCTCTACCTGGCACTTTCTTGTGAATAGCAGAGTAATCAAGTAG
This sequence comes from Schistocerca nitens, assembly GCF_023898315.1. Lineage (NCBI taxonomy): Eukaryota > Metazoa > Arthropoda > Insecta > Orthoptera > Acrididae > Schistocerca > Schistocerca nitens. The sequence goes on from NC_064622.1 coordinate 349,707,521, forward strand.
ATGTGGAAGTAGATAGATGTACATATTCATACTAAATGATGATATGCTGTATTCCCCAGTTATATAGAGATTTTTCCATATTAGTTTAATTAATGTTTGGTCGTCTGCAATGGCTTGTCCTTTTTTCATTAGCAGTTTATATTCTTCGATTGAGGCAATTTTTATCGCCAAGTACAATTTCAGACTTTGACTTCGTTCTTTTCCATTACCAGTTTTCTTTTGTGTGCACGTACACATTAACTGGACTCAAATGGGTGATTTCTGTTACATGGAATGGTTTAAGCCTACATTAGTTCTGGCCATGATACATTTTTTATTGCTTCAAGTATTGTATACAGTTGTTGAACTTTGAGATTTTTTTCTGCTGGCTTTAGTGAATTGTTGGTTGGCTACAAGTGTTTAGTCCACATTTGCTACTGCCTATGAATGCTCTACTTACATTAAGAATTCACCACCATTCGAATATAAAGTTACGTCTTTTTATTTGACTGAAGGTATACTCAAAGATTAATCCATCTGTTTTAGCTTACATTATTATCCTACGTGATTGTTATCCATTAATGATCTTTATCCATTTTTAATTAATTTGACAATGTCTATACTAATCAATGTGCTTCATAAGTGATCCATGCCTACACTCCTGGAAATTGAAATAAGAACACCGTGAATTCATTGTCCCAGGAAGGGGAAACTTTATTGACACATTCCTGGGGTGAGATACATCACATGATCACACTGACAGAACCACAGGCACATAGACACAGGCAACAGAGTATGCACAATGTCGGCACTAGTACAGTGTATATCCACCTTTCGCAACAATGCAGGCTGCTATTCTCCCATGGAGACGATCGTAGAGATGCTGGACGTAGTCCTGTGGAACGGCTTGCCATGCCATTTCCACCTGGCGCCTCAGTTGGACCAGCGTTCGTGCTGGACGTGCAGACCGCGTGAGACGACGCTTCATCCAGTCCCAAACATGCTCAATGGGGGACAGATCCGGAGATCTTGCTGGCCAGGGTAGTTGACTTACACCTTCTAGAGCACGTTGGGTGGCACGGGATACATGCGGACGTGCATTGTCCTGTTGGAACAGCAAGTTCCCTTGCCGGTCTAGGAATGGTAGAACGATGGGTTCGATGACGGTTTGGATGTACCGTGCACTATTCAGTGTCCCCTCGACGATCACCAGTGGTGTACGGCCAGTGTAGGAGATCGCTCCCCACACCATGATGCCGGGTGTTGGCCCTGTGTGCCTCGGTCGTATGCAGTCCTGATTGTGGCGCTCACCTGCACGGCGCCAAACACGCATACGACCATCATTGGCACCAAGGCAGAAGCGACTCTCATCGCTGAAGACGACACGTCTCCATTCGTCCCTCCATTCACGCCTGTCGCGACACCACTGGAGGCGGGCTGCACGATGTTGGGGCGTGAGCGGAAGACGGCCTAACGGTGTGCGAGACCGTAGCCCAGCTTCATGGAGACGGTTGCGAATGGTCCTCGCCGATACCCCAGGAGCAACAGTGTCCCTAATTTGCTGGGAAGTGGCGGTGCGGTCCCCTACGGCACTGCGTAGGATCCTACGGTCTTGGCGTGCATCCGTGCGTCGCTGCGGTCCGGTCCCAGGTCGACGGGCACGTGCACCTTCCGCCGACCACTGGCGACAACATCGATGTACTGTGGAGACCTCACGCCCCACGTGTTGAGCAATTCGGCGGTACGTCCACCCGGCCTCCTGCATGCCCACTATACGCCCTCGCTCAAAGTCCGTCAACTGCACATACGGTTCACGTCCACGCTGTCGCGGCATGCTACCAGTGTTAAATACTGCGATGGAGCTGCGTATGCCACGGCAAACTGGCTGACACTGACGGCGGCGGTGCACAAATGCTGCGCAGCTAGCGCCATTCGACGGCCAACACCGCGGCTCCTGGTGTGTCCGCTGTGCCGTGCGTGTGATCATTGCTTGTACAGCCCTCTCGCAGTGTCCGGAGCAAGTATGGTGGGTCTGACACACCGGTGTCAATGTGTTCTTTTTTCCATTTCCAGGAGTGTATATCACGGCTTAAAGCAACAGTGTGTGACCGACTCTCTTTTAACTAAATGATACATACAGAAGTCATACAAGTATCTGTCGAGTAAGTGGATTAAGGGGAGGTTTACTATCTTTGGCCCGAAAAAAGCATGTTCTTTGAGAATTTTTTTCTCGGGATGTGTTATAGATATCAATCTCAAATTTGGTCAAAATGTTTATTGTTATTTACTCTACAAACCGGAATTTTTTCGACTGGAAATGTGGAAGAGCAAAGGCGGAAGTGCCGTCGGAACGAAACAAAATTTCGATGTAGACCTCCACGCGCGGTATGTCACAGGTCAGCCGGCTCGTCTGAAATCAAAATTGAGCTGACGTTAGCAAAGTATTTAAGATTATTTAGGAGTTTTACCTCGCTTAAGTTATTTGGACCATAGGAAACAAAATGGCGGCCATTTGAAAAAATAGGGTTTTTTTCATCGATTTTTCGACTTCGTCGGCCAAGTAAAAATATTTATAGTTGATGCATCGGAATAAAAGTGATACAACTCCTAGACAATTTAGTTAGCTTCGTCGGAAACAAAGAATCATGCCTATCGGTTCAGTAGATTTAAAGTTACAATACCGTTCGATAAAAAAAAATCATTTCGAGAAACACGCGTTTGAAGTTTTCACTACATATAAATGCAATATTAAGCAACTTACGTTCAATCTGCTATTCCTGGTCCATAAACTAGTCCTTCCTCTTCCTCATAGAGTGCGTTCTGCTGGATCTGGGCCATCCTGCGCTGCTCCAGAGTCGCTCGTACGGCCGGTGACAAGTGGTTTTCGGCCGCTTGAATCCGGTGGTCGTCCGAATGCTTGGCGAATTGCGTCGAATAGAGTCCCAGGGTGACGTCCATCGTTGTCATTGTCTGCAGAATTGCTGAATGCCCTGCGTTGAAGCTGCTCACTGCCAGGAAGTCGCAATCTCCACCATCTTCGCACCAGAGTGCAAATGCTTGGGGGTTAACTTCCAAACACACGCGTTCAAACATTCATTTGAATTTTGTGTGTTTCCTCCCAACCACCGGTGCAATAACTCGTCCTCCGAAAGAAAAAAACTGGTTGGTGAAAAGACCGATTTCAGCCAGGAGCATTTTTTTTTGTTCAACCGATTTAAAAAATTCGATTTTTTGAACCACAAGATAATAAGCCTCCCCTTAAGAATGGAAAAGACCCTCCATGGTTTAACGACGAAATTCTAAAAATACTGGAGAAGCAAAGGCTGCTGCACACTCTGTTCAAAAGAGAACGCGCAAATGAAGACAGGCAAAAGCGAATAAAAATTCGTGCTCCTGTAAAAAGATCGATGCGCGAAGCTTACAGCAACGTCCTCCGTCATATCTTAGCCGAGAACCCGAGAAAATTTTGGTTCTACGTAAAGTTGCTGAGTGGGTCAAATGCTTCTATCCAGCCACTCGTCCACCGGTCTGGTGCCACAGAAGAAGGTAGCAAAACTAAAGCTGAAGTTTTAAATTTTGCGTTCAAGAAATCGCTCGCGGAGCAGAATAGTACAAACATACCATCGTTTGATCATCGGACAGACTCTCGTATGGAAGACATAGCATTAAACGTCCCCGGTGTAGAAGAACAACTGGAGCTGAAAGCAAATAAGTCGCCAAGTACTGATGGAATCGCAGTTCGGTTTTACAAAGAGTACTCTACCACATCGGCCCCTTAGCTTCCATTTACCCAGTGACTGAAGCGCAGGTGACTCCTGTATATAACGAGCGTAAAAGAACGGACCCGGAAAATTATAGAGCCATATACTGAACATCAGTTTTCTGCAGAATCCTTGAACATATTCTCAGTTCGAATATAATAAATTCCTTTGAGAGGAAAAAGCTTCCGTCCACGAATCAGCACGGTTTTAGAAAGCATCGCTCTCGCGAAATTGAGCTTGCCCTTTTCTCTCATGATTTGCTGCTATGGGTGGATTCCATACTCCAGGTTGCCGAAAAGCATTTGACACGGTGCCACATTGTCGACTGTTAACAAAGGTACGAACATACGGTAAGGGTTCCCAGGCTCGAAGACTTCTTAAGTAACAGAACCCAGTATGTTATCCTCAAAGGCGAGTGTTCATCAGTGGCAAGGGCATCGTCAGGAGTGCCCCAGGGAAGTGTGATAGGACCGTTGTTATTTTCTGTGTACATAAATGATATGGTGGACAGGTTAAGCTGTGGTGTACGGGAAGGCGTCGGCGTTGAGCGACTGCAGGAGGATACAAGATGACTTAGACAAAATTTCTAGTTGGTGTCATGAATGTAGGAAATGTAAGTTAATGCAAATGAGTAGGAGAGACAAACACATAATGTTCGAATACAGATTATTAGTGCCCTGCTTGACATAATCACGTTTTTTAAGCGTAACGTTGCAGAGCAATATGAAGTGGAATGAGCGTATAAGGGTTGTAATAGGGAAGGTGAAGGGTAGACTTCAGTTTGTTGGGAGAATTTTAGGAAGTGTGTTTCATCTGCAAAGGAGACCGCGTATAGGACACTAGTGCCACCTGTTGTTGAGTTCTGTTTGAGTGTTTGGGACCCGCACCTGGTCAAGTTAAAGAAAGACATCGAAGTAATTCAGAGGCGGGCTGCTACATCTGTTACTGTTAGGTTCGAACAGCGAGCAAGAGTTATGGAGATACTTTGGAAACTCGGAATCGTTGGAGGGAATGCGACGTTCTTTTCGAGGAGCGCTATTGAGAAAATTTAGAGAACCAACATTTGAGGCTGACTGCACAACGATTCTATTGCCGCCAACGTACATTTCACGTAAGGACAACGTAGATAATATTAGACAGAGACATAAAGCCAGTCTATTTGCGAGTGGAACAGGACAGGGCACTCTCCGCCACGCACCATGCAGTGGCTTGCGGAGTATGCATGTAGATGTAGGTGCAGTTGATACTAACTGGGAATTAATCATATTTATTGTCGCCACAGTGAAGCTACACTGGGTAGCCGAAACTAGGCAGATGAGAACATACGTTATTATAGGAGGATAAGGTGTACCCGCCCTACAGTGTATAAAGCAATAGATAATATTCTTATTCAGACCAAGAACTTTGTAGGAGCATCGACGACATGTAATACGATTTACCCATATCTCTATTGTAGACCTCTGCGATCTGAAATGTCCGATAAGCAATGACGTCACGGCTATTAAAACTTTAGAGCCCTGTGACTTTATCGACTTTAGGTCGACGTACTAGAGCTACTGTGACCCAGCCATTACCCTGCTGATTGGCATCATTGTTGTTCAGGGTAAAGTTGAAAACTCCACCAAACGCAGAATGACTTGTGCACGTACAAAGTTCTTGCTCTCAATAAGAAAGTTGTCTATTGCTTTATACACTGTAGGGTGAGTACGCCTTCTCCTCCTATAATAAAGTAGCGTCTTCTGTGTGAGCGGTCCAATGCTGTAGCTCGAGCGGCTGCACGAAGACTGACGCATTCTTAACAAAATCATTACTTATACAGGGTGTTACAAAAAGGTACGGCCAAACTTTAAGGAAACATTCCTCACACACAAATGAAGAAAAGATGTTATGTGAACATGTGTCCGGAAACGCTTAATTTCCATGTTAGAGTTCATTTTAGTTTCGTCAGTATGTACTGTACTTCCTCGATTCACCGCCATGATTTCATACGGGATACTCTACCTGCGCTGCTAGAACATGTGCCTTTACAAGTACGACTCAACATGTGGTTCTTGCACGATGGAGCTCCTGCACATTTCAGTCGAAGTGTTCGTACGCTTCTCAACAACAGATTCGGTGACCGATGGATTGGTAGAGGCGGACCAATTCCATGGCCTCCACGCTCTCCTGACCTCAACCCTCTTGACTTTCATTTATGGGGGCATTTGAAAGCTCTTGTCTACGCAACCCCGGTACCAAATGTAGAGACTCTTCGTGCTCGTATTGTGGACGGCTGTGATACAATACGCCGTTCTCCAGGGCTGCATCAGCGCATCAGGGATTCCATGCGACGGAGGGTGGATGCATGTATCCTCGGTAACGGAGGACATTTTGAACATTTCCTGTAACAAAGTGGTTGAAGTGACGCTGGTACGTTCTGTTGCTGTGTGTTTCCATTCCATGATTAATGTGATTTGAAGAGAAGTAATAAAATGAGCTCTAACATGGAAAGTAAGCGTTTCCGGACACATGTCCACATAACATATTTTCTTTCTTTGTGTGTGAGGAATTTTTCGTGAAAGTTTGGCCGTACCTTTTTGTAACACCCTGTATAGACAAAACTGTTGCATCCTTGAGCCCCCGGTTCGCTATGTACGCTTAGCGGTTCTCGGCTGACGCTACCGATCAGAAATTTTCTGATCGCCGTTGCCACCACATCTGGAAACACAAGTCAGCTGATTCACGTAAATTCCAAAGAGAAGGGCGATCCTGATCCCCGTTTCTTGCCGATTTGAAAATGTAACACTCTGGTTCTAGATGTACTGTGAAAATGCAAGTTTGCAAACTACATGTTACATGTGTATTATGATGCTGAAAATGTAACACATTGGTTGTAAATGTATCATGAGAAACTGTGCAAGGGTCCCTGCAAAATAACATAGGTATCTGCCTCTGTTTATCTCCATCCAAAATACACCGACCAACCAGAACATCATGACCACCAACATACTATCGATATAAACCGCCTAGGCGATAGCAGCGTCACCTGGCGATTAATGAGTGCTAGTCAAATATACACACGATGCACGTTGTATCAATGCTGTTCGTGTGTAGAATGGGGTAGGCGCGCAATCTATCTGATTTTGACTGACAAGGGGAGGCCGCCAATTGTGAAATTCAGATGCGATTCATACTGCGCATAATAAAAGCTCATGGCCAGAGGTGTAATGTGGCAAAGCACCAAGATGCACTTTTCAGCCGTTGTCGAGAAAATCGACAGTTAAAAGAAACCGTTGCGGTGAAATACTCTCTACGATTAGTAATTTTCTACTGCGTCGTGGCTTAGTGGTAGGCGTTCGGGTTCGTAATCAGAAGGTCGCCGGATCGGATCCCGCGCCATGCAATTTTTTTGTATTTGTTTTTTGTAATTCAAATGTATACACACACACATATATAATTCCCGGTAATCAGTTGCAACAATTATGCATATAATAAGTTGTTGAAAGTCGTTTGTCGTGGAAAAACTGGCGACTTCGAACATCATTATGTTTTCCGCAAACAAAGTTGTATTTCACAAATGTTATTAATTATCTTCATAATGTTAACCACGTATAGTTAACGGAAGACGTAGAAACGATATTCCGAAACGAATACGTATAGCCTAAGTCAGACGTTCGAATTAGAATAGAGACCCCACCAACACAAATTTGCTATGGCAGGTATGAAATATAAACTCCGTTACTCGCTCGTTACACTTGAAGGACAGATGTTGAATGGGCCGAAACGAGCCGCCGCATAACAGCGTAGTTGCCTGCTAACTTCGAAAGAAGGTAGATGCGGTCCCTAGCGCAACTTATAACATCGTCGAAAATCAGTGCGGACGTGAGAACTTTGGTACACCCTGTTAAACAAACGGAAAAATGGAGGCGGTACAATTGGAGAGCGATCCGCCTTCACCAACGTGCATAAGCAATTCATTAATGTTTGAATTACAAAAAACTAATAATAAAAAAAAAAAAATTCGATGGCGCGAGATTCGATCCGGCGACCTTCGGATTACGAACCCGAGCGCTTACCGCTGCGCCAAAACGCTGTAGAAAATTATTAATCGTAGAGAGTATTTCACCGCAACGGTTTCTTTTAACTGTCGATTTTCTCGACAACGGCTGAGAAGTGCATCTTCGTGCTTTGCCACATTCCACGTCTGGCCATGAGCTTTTATTATGCGCAGTATGAATCGAATCTGAATTTCACAATTGGCGGCCTCCCCTTGTAAGAGCAGATTGTGATGGCATGGAGGCTCGGCATGAGCAGTTCGGAAACTGCATCGCTTGTCAGATCGTCGAGGAGTGCTGTGGTGAGTGTCCTCAACACGTGGCTAAACCATGGTGAAACCGTGTCCAGACGTTGTGCGGTTGGGTAGCCACCCCTCATTACACATGCTGGACGTTGTGGGCTGGGCAGACTTTGATGCTGGGCAGAGTACAAGTGTGTCTCCAGAGTATCTGAACACACAGTGCACCGAATATTCCTAACGATGGGTCTCCGCAACCGACGACCCATGCTTGTTCCAATGTCAACACCACAATACTGGCAACCATGACGAAAATTGGCACGTGGTCATAGGCACTGGACGGTGGCGCAGTGGTAGAGCGTTGCATGGTCAGATGAATCCCGATACCTTCATTATCGTGCCGTTGGGAGAGCACGAACCCACCGTCTCCCAGGGAATAGCTCCTTGACGCTTGTACTGTGGAACGGAGACAAGCTGGCAGCGGCTCCATTATGCTCTGGAAACATTCACGTGAGCATACATGGGTCCAGTAGAGCTCGTGCAAGGCACCAGGACGACCAAGGAGTATCATACACTGGCTACAGACTGCATGCAGCCCTTCATCATGTTTCCTGATGGCTGTGACACTGTTCAGTAAGATAATGTGTCACGTCATAAGGTCAGAAGTGCGCTCGAATGGTTCGAGGAACACAGTGGCGAGTTCCAATTGATATTCTGGCCCTAAAACTCGTCAGATCTGAACCTGATCGAACACTTCTGAGGCGTGATTGAATGTGGCGTCAGAGCACATCGCCCTTCTCTCTGGAATTTACGTGAATCAGCTGATTTGTGTTTCCAGATGTGGTGGCAACTCCCCCCCCCCCCCCCCCCCCCCCCCGGCGACCTACCAAGGCCATTGCTTCCATGTCGCTACGCGTCGTCACTACTATCCGTACTGAAGGTGGACATACCGGCTATTAGCTAGGTGGCCATAATGTTCTGGTTGATCAGTGTACAACACCGTAGTATTCAAACTGAAGAAACCAGTTCATTAATATGGAATATGTGTTACAAATTGGCCTTTGTAAACTTATGCCATCAGTGGGATTTTAAACCAAATGTTCGAATTTTCGTGAAGGGACGTATCTATCGTAATAGATTTTCACTTGGTGTTGTTCCTCATGGACCTTTTCATGGAATTTATCCACGTTCCTCTCTCCATCCAGGGAACGTCTGTATATAAAGAAAGCTTTCTCACAGAGTTTTCTGTCACATACACATCCAGTTTGTGACGGAAGTAAGAAATTTTTGCATTAAAATAACTGATAATGTAAAATTATGTACAGGTAGAAACGAGGCTAACAGGCCTCTCTCTTTTAGATTAAAATGAGAGTTTTGCTTCAGCATGCTGTGATGGTTTAAATCTCCAGCTGAGAAATTAAGTAACACAATAGTCTTTTTAAATTTAAAATGCACATGCCGGAAATGGAAAGTGTTAATTAATGACTTACAAATTCGATGTTCATCAAGTCAAGTGGAGACTTTTAGCATACAGTAGATATTAAATGATTAAACGTTAATTCCGTTTGGATCTGATGTCCTTCATCAACATCAGAATGAGGGGGACCTCCAGAGGGTCATCTACACAATATTGATGAATTTTTTACATGACTGAAACACATCCAGTTTCCCCCATGTCGATTGCTTGCTGGGGGCTGGTATGAAAGTGAACGTCTTTTCATCACAATCCAGTCAAGCTCTATAGGAGAAAAATCAGATAAGTGGGTAACTCCGTCAAGGTTCTATACATTCTTCAAGGCAGTTGTGGTGAGAACTGCAGTCTCAGGTCTCTCATTGCCAGGCTGGAAAATGTCTTCTGGTACCCTCATCACAAAGTGCGACATATACGGTTTACCATTCTAGTCATGTACTGGCTAACACAGCCTCTTTTCAATAATTACCAGATCAGACATCTATCCAATAGCTCACCATAATACGACTGCAGGAGTTGGACATGTGTGACTCTTGAAGATCACAGCCTCCTCTGATATTTCAGCATGTTGTCTACAGACACGTTGGCATCGATGTCAGTAAACAGAAGCGAGACTCATCTCCGAACACCACAGAACGACACTCGTAATCTCACTTGACTCTAGCTGTACATCATGCACGTCTCTGTTGTCTGTGACATGATGTCAACAGTAAACGACCCACAGCACCTCAAGATGTCAACCGAGCTTGCAATAATGCATTCTTGATGGTTCTTGGTGACATTCTGCCTTGACTTACACTGTTGTTATGCATCAGTTTGTCAGAACCAGTCGAACAATCCTACTATGGTCTCGCGGTGTAGCCCTTCTGAAAGCATAAACGCCTGCTGTCTCGAGCACACTTTGTCATCACTTGTTATCCAGTCACAGTACTGTTGCCAACTGTCTGTGCAATCTGTCAGTATGATGGTACCATGTGCCTCACGCCAATGTTTGGACCTCTCTCAGAGTCTTATGAGCAGCACTTGCCCGTTTCCTGGACATGCTGTGTTGCGAACGTTAGACACACACAATAGTCATAAGGTATCACATCATTCTTCACCAGTAGCAATGGCTTTTTTGTGTACTGAAAATAAGCTCTCATGAGGAAGAAATTTTAATCATCACAGTAATGTAAATATTGGAATATCACTTCTGCAGCATTTCGTTAATATGTTTTGGGCTGTACGAGGTGCATTCAAGTTCTAAGGCCTCCGATTTTTTTTCTAATTAACTACTCACCCGAAATCGATGAAACTGACGTTACTTCTCGACGTAATCGCCCTGCAGACGTACACATTTTTCACAACGCTGACTCCATGATTCCATGGCAGCGGCGAAGGCTTCTTTAGGAGTCTGTTTTGACCACTGGAAAATCGCTGAGGCAATAGCAGCACGGCTGGTGAATGTGCGGCCACAGAGAGTGTCTTTCATTGTTGGAAAAAGCCAAAAGTCACTAGGAGCCAGGTCAGATGAGCAGGGAGCATGAGGAATCACTTCAAAGTTGTTATCACGAAGAAACTGTTTCGTAACGTTAGCTCGATGTGCGGGCGCCCTTCCCGGACGTTTTTGTTGCAGTGCAGGAAGGAATTTGTTCTTCAAAACATTTTCGTAGGATGCACCTGTTACCGTAGTGCCCTTTGGAACGCAATGGGTAAGGATTACGCCCTCGCTGTCCCAGAACATGGACACCATCATTTTTTCAGCACTGGCGGTTACCCGAAATTTTTTTGGTGTCGGTGAATCTGTGTGCTTCCATTGGGCTGACTAGCGCTTTGTTTCTGGATTGAAAACTGGCATCCACGTCACATCCATTGTCACAACCGACGAAAAGAAAGTCCCATTCATGCTGTCATTGCGCGTCAACATTGCTTGGCAACATGCCACACGGGCAGCCATGTGGTCATTTGTCAGCATTCGTGGCACCCACCTGGATGACACTTTTCGCATTTTCAGGTCGTCATGCAGGATTGTGTGCACAGAATCCACAGAAATGCCAACTCTGGAGGCGATCTGTTCAACAGTCATTCGGCGATCCCCCAAAATAATTCTCTCCACTTTCTCGATCATGTCGTCAGACCAGCTTGTGCGAGCCTGAGGTTGTTTCGGTTTGTTGTCACACGATGTTCTGCCTTCATTAAACTGTCGCACCCACGAATGCACTTTCGACACATCCATAACTCCATCACCACATGTCTCCTTCAACTGTCGATGAATTTCAATTGGTTTCGCACCACGCAAATTCAGAAAACGAATGATTGCACGCTGTTCAAGTAAGGAAAACGTCGCCATTTTAAGTATTTAAAACAATTCTCATTCTCGCCGCTGGCGGTAAGTTCCATCTGCCGTACGGTGCTGCCATCTCTGGGACGTATTGACAATGAATGCAGCCTCATTTTAAAACATTGCGCATGTTTCTATCTCTTTCCAGTCCGGAGAAAAAAAATCGGAGGCCTTAGAACTTGAATGCACCTCGTAGTACTTTTCTTTTCCGTCAACGGAACCGATAACGTGAAATACTCTATAGACTAAAACGAAAGTAACAGGTTTCTTTTTCTAAAGCTTGAAATGAAAATAGATTCCTTTCACCATGGCTTAAAAGTCCAGTTAAGGGGTGAAGTCATGTATTTCTTAAATCGATCAATAAAATCAAATCTTGTCTGGATGGAAATGAAAGTATCAGGCTGCTTAAGCAAAAGTCATCTAGACTGGTGTGGCACAGGGTTACCATAATCTGAAACCCCAAAATGAGGAAACCCTAAACAGGATTTATCAACACGCTTTTAGGACGGTTCTAACCCGGATCTCGATAAGAGAGGAGAATGAGGTAAACATTGCTGATGTCATGTCACAGATAGCAATGTTTACCAAACGTCTTACCTCTAGCATAGCCCAGACAATCGGTACTATATTGGTTTTAGATAAGAAAGTACGATTGCCGTAGAAGACTGACTGTTGCTACCGAGATCCGGACTAATCCATTTAGGACAGCCGAATGGAACATTAATAGTTCAATGTTATGTTGTCAAATGTCTATGTTACATATGAAACAAAAAAATTACACATATCCCACATACCTACAATACTTTAGATTCCATGTCCCATGTGTATTTATTACTAGACTGGTTCTTGTTTGAAAGTCTCTTTCGCTGATACAAATAAAATTTTTCACAAATTAATTTTAACGTTGCAGTCCCTTTTACAGATTCGACTGTTAGGCTATTTCTTTTTTCCACTGTGCCTGTATTAAGGAGCACAACTTCTCAACAGCTGCGTTATGCGCTTGAACTGCAAATAAGAACTGCCCAATTTTAATTAATTCATTAAATTGTTCTTCACTGCTACATGACTCAATGTACATTTCCGTCATATGTGGCTACGAACTTTTTTAAAAAAATTCGGAAGTAATCAAAACACTTTGTCAGTAATTTCAAAATTTTTATCCAACAAAACTTTCCTAAGTCCATGGCGATGTAATTCAATAATCCACGATACGAGATAAAAAGAAAATGAGACATTTCTCAACACTAAAAAATGCGGACACTAACAACGTTTCCGCTACCATCTCTGCTCAGCAGAAGGTCGCCGCGTTTTTCCACAAGTTTAATGAAGACATCAGACACGCTTAACAGAGACTTTAGTCATCAATAATATATTCTCCTTCACTATTTATAACAGTCTGCCAACGCTGGGGTAACTTTTCAATTTCGCTACTGTAGAAATCATGTGATTCTGACGCAAAGAATTCGTCGAGCCATTTTCGGAGCGCATTTTCATACGGTAAGTGGTAAGTTCCTACGGGACTGAGGTCATCGGTCCCTCAGCTTACGCACTACTTAATCTAGCTTAAACTAACTTACGCTAAGGACGACCCACATACACCCATGCCCGAGGGAGGACTCGAACCTGCGACGGGGGGGGGGGGGGGGGGGAGGGCGGAAGCCGCGAATCGTGGCAAGGTGCCCTACACCGCACGGCTACCCCGCGCGGCTTTTCATCCGGGAAGGAAGTTCCTTGAAGATTGTTCGACAGAGATCAAAAAATGGTTCAAATGGTTCTGAGCACTATGGGACTTAACAGCTATGGTCATCAGTCCCCTAGAACTTAGAACTACTTAAACCTAACTAACCTAAGGACATCACACAACACCCAGCCATCACGAGGCAGAGAAAATCCCTGACCCCGCCGGGAATCGAACCCGGGAACCTGGGCGTGGGAAGCGAGAACGCTACCGCACGACCACGAGATGCGGGCCGACAGAGATCGGAAAAGAGAAAATGTGAGAGCGCAAGATCAGGTGAATATGGTAGGTGGAGAAAGACTTTGCAACACAAATCCTGTATAGTGTTTTTTGCCACTCAAGCAGAATGCGGGCTGGCGTTTATCGTGGAGTAGGGTCACTTCACGGAATCTTCCTGGTCGTTCTTCCCGGACTCCGTCTACAAGACGTCTCAGCTGTTGACAATAAATGTCAGTAGTCATGTTTACACCTCGGGAAAGCAATTCGTAGTGCATCACATCGTCGCTTTTCCACCAGATGCATAACATTAACTTTTGTGGACGCACGCAGGTCTTTGCACGGGAAGTCGCTTCTTTCTTCAGGCTCAACCATTCCATTATTTTCCTTATGTTGGCATAATGACACTATTTCTCGCCACCAATAACGATACAGGAGAGGAATGGTGGATGTCGTTCAAGAGGTAACTGGTGACGAGCAAGCAGAGATGCATGTCTGGCCACCCACTGACTTTTATGATCCTAGCTAAGAGCATGCGGTTCCCATACACCTGATTTTTGAGCCTTCCATATTGCACGTAAATTTTGTACGATGGTGCAATGATCACATCTCATCACATTTGCCAGTTATCGAGTTCACTGGTGTTGGTCATTGAGGATTAATGCGTTTAAGCGATCTTGATCAAACCCCGAAGGTCTTCGTGAACGTGGAGAGTCACTAATGGCAAAACTATCCTCCTTCAAAGGAGAAAAAAATTCCTTTGCCGTGCTCTGTCCAATGGCATTACTCCCAAACACGGCGCAAATGTTACAGCCTGCCTCCGCTGTTGTCAGCGCACTACTGAACTCAAACAGAAGAATATTTCAGAAATGTTCTGATTCCTCCACTTGCCACTCCGTTTTATAACGCCCACAGCTCCACTCACTACCTCCAGATAACAAAATGACAATATACAAATTCAAAAAGTAACAGTAAACTACAAATAAAAAATGACAATCGGCAAAGAAATGCAGAGCAATCGGAATACCAACATGCAAAACAAAAACGCTACAATCTTATGCACTAACCAAATTCAAAGTGGTGAACGTTGGCGGAACCAAGTGGGCGGTGACATGTTCCAAACTTACTGAAGACTGATCCATGTCTGTTTTTCACTGTTTCCAACATTGTCTTGATAGTAATACGATGGACTCAGAGCAACAGGACCTTCACCTGCGATTCTCGGCTCTTCACATACATGTGGCCGGCCGCTGTGGTCGAGCGGTTCTAGGCGCTTGAGCCCGGAACCGCGCTGCTGCTACGGTCGCAGGTTCGAATCCTGCCTCGGGCATGGATGTGTGTGATGTCCTTAGGTTAGTTAGGTTTAAGTAGTTTCTAAGGGACTGATGACCCCTGATGTTAATCCCATAGTGGTTAGAGCCATTTGAACAGACATGTGAGGGTGCATTGTTGCCGTATACTTCCAGCAACTCATCAGGGATTGTCGTAGCAGGAAAGAAAGAGACGGCACGATGCACTATGTCAGTGGACTGCACGTTCTTGTTTTGGGTGCTATAGCGGCGTTCCGCGTTATTACGGCGCTCGGAGCTCCACGTGTGTCGGGACAGTAGACAAACAATAAGTTAATTACGTAACTTGGTTTTTTCGAGGTGTTAATTATAATTTTTTGACTATCCCTCATAAATGCACAAGTGAACTCCTAATTAGTATCAAGACTAGTCAAGAGGAAAAAATTTAGACGTTACTATTGATCAGCAAACTAAATGGTCAGGTGGTGTAATGTGACAACCACAGAGACACTCACCCGACACGGAATGTTGACTCATTGATAGCCTTGTGCCTTTTAGATTTTAACAGTGCTAACGTGCGAGTGAGCTACAATTGTGAACCGACGCCATGCAACTTCGCGTGTTTCACTCCACTTTCACCGTGATTCTAGTGCATTCCATCCCCACTTCTTTGAGCCGACCACTTGAATTTTTGTGAGAAAGTGGTTGTCTAGAGGGGTGGTCTTCTTAAAGGGTGATCAAGGTGAAGTGTGGTGCTGAAAATAATCATTTAAACACAATTAATAACAACAACAACTACTATTTAAATCAAACTGTTATAATGTATTGCTAACAGTTACGATACAGTACAAACCTAAACGTTTACATAGCAAAATACGCGGAAATTAGCATTTGCACACTATCTTACGTTTGTTTAGAATCACGTTTTCGTATTTCTTTTCTACCTCAGACAGTAAGTATCTTAGTTTCTGGTTGGAAAGCTCAGAAGCAAGTGTCTTGTGTGTAGCAATAATACGTAAGGCATTGCCTAATGAGATTGTCCCTAGAGGAATTGCGTCATCTTTGCTAGCACGTCTTGGTTGTCACTACATTGAGGATCTGACTTCATTTCTACAACGACATCTTGCCAATTATCACCACTATTTAGGCATTCATTTCACTGTAGAAATGTCCAGTTCAGTATTGGTTGCATCGCACAGGCGACTGAGGATGTTTATAGATTCATCGCCACCTACTTCTTCACCAGTGCCCACATTTTGTGAAGTAAACGCTGAAGAGCAGAATAAATAAAGCGTTCTCTAATTGTTTTGTTTTTAACTTCATTCTATGAATTTTTAATCCAGCTGACAGCATTACCTACGGTCACAGAGTTAGTTAGGTCACACACGGATGTTGCCTTGTCCCATTTCCGCAACTACGGGACGTAGAAGCTTCTTTCTGTAATTTAATTTAAAAGAGCGGATCACGTCTTGGTCAAGAAGCTGAATACACGATGTTGTGTTGGCAGGAAAAAATTTTACTTCTACATTTGACATCTTTTTACTGCAATGACATGGTGCGCTATCTACTACAAATAGGATTTTACTATTGTGAATGATCATTCTTGAACTTATTCATCCAAGAAATAAAAATGTCACACTTCATCCATGGACTTTTATTTGCATGCCAAGATATAGCAAGCAAGGAAATGTCATTGTTTTTGAAGTACCGTGGGCGATTCGCTGCGTGTAGCACTATGTTCTCCTTCTTCACCGCAGAGATTGACACAAAGACCGATCAGTAATCTTCGTTTCTACATTTTGCCGCCTTTGCAGTGACCACCCTTGAGAGTTAGTATTTTGTCTAGAATAGCATCAAAAAATAGACCAATTTCATCCATGTTGTAAATGTTATCACAATAACCACTTGTAATTACACTAAGTCTCGGCTGCTAGTCGAATATAACACCTTTATCAACTTCTGCACTTTCTCCACAGACTGCTCGGAAAAGAATACTGTATCGAACACGAAATCGGCCCATCCACTCATTGCTTACATTGAAATTAGGATTTCCAAATCAGAAGCAAATTTAAGAGCACTTTTATAGCATCGGTCCACTAATAGGCAATCCTTTGGCGTGTGCTCTATTAATTCACTGTAAAACAGCATTATTAACTTCAGCTGGTTGCCACAGTATTTTCTTTGACTTTTTGTTGGTGTTTCCTTCCCATTTCTTAACATACCTGCCGCGATTAGCAATTGTAATCTGTATTTAACTGTTTACACAATTAAACTCACTTGCTAATTGAGGCTGAGATTTTCCGTTTTGACTCTCTCTAATACCAGAAATTCGCTATATAGTGAGAAAACAACAAGTTTTCTTTTATTTGAAGTAGCCGTGATTGTTCACAACAGACGAAAAAATCAGAACTGTATGATATTAGAAATACAAATGCAATGAATTTTAAACAATATTATGAAAAGGATAGTCGCTACTCACCATGTAGCGGAGATGCTGAGTTGCAAACAGGCACAACGAAACGACTGTCTCAAAATGAGCTTTCGGCCAACAAGACCTTTGTCGAAAACACACACACACACACACACACACACACACACACACACACACACACACGTGTGTTGCGCAAACACAACACATGATCCCGTCTCTGGCAGCAGAGACCAGCACCTCTGATATATTGAGTGTAGTAACTAGCCTTATCATAATATTGTTACATTCCATCCTGGATTTTCCAATAAATTTTAGAGATGTTGTGTCACATTGTCGACGAGAAACCTTACAATAATACAGTATTGTAATCCCCTATTCTATGATTCTTTGTGGTCGTCTCAAAGGGAGGACACGTTGGTTGGGAAGAGGGGTAGTCATGTTAAAGGGAATAGAGATACATTATTCGTACGGAAGTTTATTTCCATTCCTTAAAAATATGGTCGTTTAGTGAGGAGATCGGCTTAAAGATGTCTTCTCGAGAGGTTTCACTGTAAATACTTTTCCGTTCTAGTTGTAGAACCGTTGATATATAAGTTTAACAATACCGTATAATAGGTCACTACTGTCAGTATTCAGCCGATGATGTTACCTTAAGGCTCATTCACAGTGGCACGGACAACGGTCACTAGATGCCTATTAGAGCTTGCCCGATAACATCAAGTAACAACTTGATCGCAGTGTGTCTGATATCCTTTGGCGGTATGAAGGAAATTAGGTTAGAATACAGGGTGTATAAAAAATGAATCATCCGATTTTTAAAAAAAATCATAACTATTATGATATTTGAGATATGTGTGTGAACAACGTACTGTTGGAAAGAACAAACTCCCGAGTTTTACATGGTTCCCGCTACGTGGTAGCAGTGTGTTCCCACTGCAGTTCTAGTAAAAATGGTGTCGGGACAATAGAAAGCGTTTTGTGTCCTACGTTTTGCGCAGTGCGGGCAGTAATAACTGTTCAGTGTGACTTTCATACTAGATATCGTGTGAATCCTCCTACAGCACAGAGCATTGGACGATGGCATGAAAACTTCCGAGAAACAGGTTGTCTGTGTAAAGGCAAACAGCCGGGACGTCCTCGAATGTCTTGACACAGACGTCGAACGCATCCGCCATAATTTCACAAGGAGTCCGCAGAAATCCCTTCGCCATGCAGCTCGACAGCTCAACATGCCCCAGATGTCCATGTGGAGTGTGCTGCGTCGATGTTTATACACGAAACCATACAAAATTCAGCTAATGCAAGCTCTTCGTGAAGGTGAAAAACAACAACATGTGGAGTTCTGTAATTTCGTTCTTGGCAAGATGTATTTCTTCCACGCTTTGTGTTAGTGAAGAGGCAACATTCCATTTAAATAAAAGAGTGAACCAACATAATGTGAGAATCCACATGAAGTTGTACAACATGAGACTCTCCAAAATTTAATGGATTTTGTGCGGTTTCGCGGGAAAGTTGTATTGTCAATTTTTCTTTGCTGAGGACACTGTTACAGGAAGCACATATCTCGATATACTTGAGAACTTCCTTTTCCCACAGTTGGGGACTGGTTAGAACGACTTCATTTACCAACAGGATGGGGCACTGCCACACTGGCACCTGAAAGTGTGGGAATTTTTAAATCAAAGGATTACTAAACTATGGACTAAATGACTCAGCCTTACATTACTGGCCTCCGAGGCCACCGGACCTGACTGTATATGATTATTTCTTGTGGTGGTTTATAAAAAAACTCTGTTTATGTGGCTCCATTACCAACAACAATGAATGAACTGAGTAATGGCATAACAACAACTGTGGAAGCTGTAACTCGAGACATACTCGCTGCAGTGTGGAAACAGTTCGTATAACGCATCGACGTATGCCGTGCATCTCAAGGGGAGCATATCGAACACCTGTGAAAAGGTATGAAAAAACTTTTTAAGTTTTCTGTTCATCGGAAAACTAAATTCATTGTATATGTTTATTAGTTGAGAAATATAGACGTGCCAAATCGGATGATTCTTTTTGATACACCCTGTACATTATGTCGAGGAAGCTGGAATCTGCTTTTGAGTCCTTGGGCGGGATGGATGCCATAATGCCTCTGTGGTTGGACTTCTACGAACCTTGAGCTTGGAGATAAGTGCTACTTTCTGGCATTTACTATTAAGAAGAATGAGCTATATCTATCTTTCTCGAAAAGAATGCGGCGAATACTGTACTTACTTTCTTCATTTATTGAAATAACCAGGTAAGTTTTACGAATATACGAGATGAAGAGAGAAACTGCTGAAGAAAATGCAACACCCTCGAGGACAAGGGCATTTTACTGACAAGCGATATGACAGGTAGTTCATCATCGTAGGGACATATGGTAACAAGGTCAGACCAAATGAAACACATGTATCACAGTAAAGCTTGTCCAAACAGTCGCATCAATACACAGTGTAATCATCTCTGTCGGCAACGCGGGCATGTATTCTCGCATGCGAACTATCGTTGAGGTGCCGAAAGGCATGCTGTTATTCACTGACCCAAACATCTTGCATCTTTTTTTACAATTGAGCAGTTAATCTTGCAGACACTGGACAATGAGTTCTCGCTCCATCATGTCCCATATGTGTTCAACTAGTGAGAGACGATATTGGTGAGCAGGGCAGTTGTGCACCACGAACAGCACGTTGCGTCGCAGCAGAGACGATATTGGTGAGCAGGGCAGTTGTGCACCACGAACAGCACGTTGCGTCGCAGCAGACTTAGCGCACTGTCCTGCTGAAAAAGCGCATCAGCTTTCTGTGGAAGAAATGGCAATAGCATGGGGATAGAGCGTGCGCAACGTAGTGGGTACTGGTTACTTCACCTTCGAGGAACATCAGATGTGACCGCAAGTTGTAACTCATTCACAGCCGCCCTCCTTCCCCAGCCACTCCGAATGTAGTCTGGAACAGGCAACTCACCAGGTCTACAACATACGAGGTGTGGCTAGAAAAAAACCGGACTAGTACTGGTGAAACAATAAAACGAATGCAATAAGGCTGAAAGTCGCGTGGCCTGTCACGTGACTCTCGCTCCGCCTACTGCTCGAGTTTCATCTGCCTCCTGCACTCAGTCTGCCCGTGGCGTCTGTTTTAAGTAGTTGACGTTTTGTCTGTGCGTCGGAAAATGTTGAGTGTACAGAAAGAACAGCGTGTTAACATCAAATTTTGTTTCAAACTAGGAAAATCTGCAAGTGAAACGTTTGTAGTGTTACAACAAGTGTACGGCGATGATTGTTTATCGCGAACACAAGTGTTTGAGTGGTTTAAACGATTTAAAGATGGCCGCGAAGACACCAGTGATGACACTCGCACTGGCTGACCATTGTCAGCAAAAACTGATGCAAACATTGAAAAAATCGGTAAATCGGTAATCCTTGTCAACTCCTGTTAACTCAGACACTGCTCTGATTGTTAAACGGCGATCTTGTCGAACAAGTTTACCGATTTTTTCAATGTTTGCATCAGTTTTTGCTGACAATGGTCTGCCAGTGCGAGTGTCATCACTGGTGTCTTCGCGGCCATCTTTAAATCGTTTAAACCACTCAAACACTTGTGTTCGCGATAAACAATCATCGCCGTACACTTGTTGTAACATTACAAACGTTTCACTTGCAGATTTTCCTAGTTTGAAACAAAATTTGATGTTAACACGCTGTTCTTTCTGTACACTCAACATTTTCCGACGCACAGACAAAACGTCAACTACTTAAAACAGACGCCACGGGCAGACTGAGTGCAGGAGGCAGATGAAACTCGAGCAGTAGGCGGAGCGAGAGTCACGTGACAGGCCACGCGACTTTCAGCCTTATTGCATTCGTTTTATTGTTTCACCAGTACTAGTCCGGTTTTTTTCTAGCCACACCTCGTACATGCGTATATCCATGTCCGTCTCTCCCGTACACACAGAACCTACTCTCATCAATGAAGACAATAGAGTGGTTTTCCACATTCCAGTCAACTCTTTCACAACAGCATGGTAGCCATTGGTGATGGTGTCATGGTATCAGTGGTAGCGCGGTCAGATTCAGACGTGTTCTTATTCTATAGTCCTCCTGGACTCAAACGTTTCCCAATGGGCCCTTATGACAAAGCAGATGAAACGTGACTAAATTTCGTCCCTGGGTGACGTCCAGTCGATCGCTGTTGCCCGCACAAAGCGTCGATTGTCTGCAATGCGCGGGCATCCAGAAACTGGTGCACTAGTGTGTTTTGTTCCACAGACCACTGCTGAAAGCAGCGGCGCCCTACTGATACATTGTACCCAACACGTGCAGCAGTTCGTCGAAGCATCCATACAGCTTTCCGAAGATCCACAATGCTATCCTGTTCGAAAGGCTGAAGCCGTTCAACAGGATTGTGTAATCAGTGAGGCCTTGTTGTACTGTAGAACCAATGTTACAAACACTGTTGTCTAAACTCAGTACAGTTATTTCCTTCAGAGCCAAAACAGAGGGTGCACAGACAGGCTTCCTGAGCGCTATCTGAGCGCCGATGACTGTGACAAATGAATCACTAACACAACAACTCCTCAGTATGCACATATTAAACCCTGTTTTGACTGAACGCATTTACATTTTTTCCGGCAGTGTGTAACATACTACAGATGGTTCATGATGGCGCTGAAGAGCAAGATTACAAACAGTCTGCATAACTTCAAGTAAATTCAGAAAAACAGCCTTCAATGACTATCGTTCAGCATAAGTGTGAAAGACAAACATAAATTTCAGAATACATCTGCGCATAGATACATGGAGATAAATAGATCATACTTGCAAACCCACCAGAAATAACAGAATACCTTTGTACTGGCATAAAAACTCAGTGAATCAACAATAATAGTTCGTAGACAGCTAACGTCCACCTACCACAACCCCAAAAGGATCCATTACCGTAACTTTAAGCATCAGATATGCGATGGGTCTCACCTTAACCATCTATTTTTTGATGTTATATTTTAAGTTGGAAGCTCCACTGTTAGGCGCGTAATGGGGCTTGTTCGGGATATCGCTGCTAAGGAGGGGAAGAAATTTAGTGTTCACTCTGTGTGCATACGGGGAGGAGTCATTTCAGATGAGGAACGAATGTTTCCGGATGCTACGCAAAGCATAGCGTGCGGCCAATTACAGGTGTGGCTCATGTCCGTACAAACGATGTTGTGTCGCTTTGAAGCAGAAGAGATTTTCTCTGTTTTCTGGAGGCTAGGTGAAGTGGTATACCTTGCCATATAAAATTTTTCAAATTTTACATTCTAATTTGGAATCTTATCCCTAGATTATGCAGTTGATCATATCAGCATGACACATCCTTTCTTTCTGCTCCGAGTCCGTTTTACATTACGTTATCGAACAGCACGTGTTGGGCAACCTTTTGCTGGCGTGGGTGCTTGCTCAGATAATTGTCCTTAAAGGACAAATTATCTCGGCGGGACAGTGACGCCGCCATCGCGACCTTGGGGGGCCCCTTTTTTTATCAGTTGCTGACCCTCATGAATCGAAACATGACGCGTCGTCGTTTCATGATTCGAGGGTCAGCAACTGATAAAAAAAAAATTAGAATGTAAAATTTGAAAAATTTTATATGGCAAGGTATCAGAATATTAATTTTTCAGCAGCTTTTTTGTGATTATATATACAGCCTGTCCCATTTATCTTGACCACCCTAAATAACTGTTGGTCCGGATGCAAATTACAAAATGTTTCAAGCAAATGTTCTTTAGCCGTCAGGGGGACATCAATCATCAATCAGCGTGATTGCTTTCGTTGTAGCTTTTTTTCAAAGATATGAACAGCGGTATGACTTTTTTAAATGGAACCCTGTATTTTTTATTCGGTAATTCATTTCCTGTCCTAAAGACCTATACAAAAATGTATCACAGTGTACCATTCACTGAAACACAACGTTATTAATTACATAGCACAACATTGACTTTGAGCCCGGGATCACAAACTCGTCCACTTGCTGGAGTTGTCAGAAAATAAATGAAAGCCAAGTTAAAACATAACACAAAATTGAATTTGACTCTCCTGTACCATTGCCCAGGAGTAGAATATTCAAAGGTGCTCAAAGTGGTGACCCTGGACACCGATACACTGGTGCACTCGTTGAATGAAAGAATTATATACCGCTTCCAGTGTTGCCTGCTGAAAAGAATTACAAGCAAGCACGATACGTTTCTGCATGTCCTCTGGAGTTGTTGGAATATCGCGATAGACAACGTCTTTAATGCATCCCCAAAGAAAAAAGTCCAGAGATTTAAATCAGGATATCTAGCAAGCCAAGTTACTGTTCGTCCTCGACCAGTCCATCTGACAGGATACCTTCGGTTCAGAACACGACGTGCACGCAAGGCATTATGTGCTGGACATCCATCTTGTTGATAGCACGTAAGCATTCTGGTTCTTAGCGGCGCTTTATCCAGAAGAGGAGGAATTCGTTTGACGAAGTTGGCATATGCTGTGCCGTTTGTACTACCATTGATGAAATAAGGGCCAGTAATTGTAGTACCAAGCATCTCACACCAGACGTTAACTCTCCATTGACGCTGATGTTCCACCTGTCTAAGGCAACGCGGGTTGTCGCTGGACCAATAATGCATGTTCCTTCTATTTACCGATCCTTTATTTGAGAAGGAACATTCATCGGTAAATAGAACATCGGAGAAGAAGTTTGGATTGGCGAGGATTTACTGCTGTGCCCACTGACAGAACTTTACACGATTCTGGAAATCATTCCCATGCAATTCTTGATATAGGTGTGCATGGTAAGGATAGAACCGGTGATGTTTAAGAATACGATGTACACTTGTTTTAGGAATGCCAATCTCGTGTTCAATCTGTCGTGTGCTCACATGTGCATTCACAGCAACGGAAGCGAGAACAGTAACTTCGGCAGCTTTGTCTGTGCGAGTGTTATGACGATTGCGTTGTCGTGGGTTTAAACTTTCCTTTTCCTGAAGCGTCGCAACTAGACGAGAAAACACCCGTCGGGAAGGTGGTTTCTTGTCAGGATATCGCTCTCTGTACTGTTCCGCTGCCCTCTTAGCATTTCGCCTACCTTCAACAACAATAAAAGTAACGTTATGTCGATGCAGTTTGTAGGAAGGACAGCCTTTATTGTATGTCTACTCTACACAACAGTATTTAAAAGGACTAAACTACTGTACTAAATGTACCATATGTAAGAAAACAGTATTGCAATTACTGTTCTGCCAACTTACATTCCCCATAGATGAGTAGCATTTCTACCTTCTCTTCGTTGGTGTACATTCTGCTCATACAACTCTTCAATTGACGATGGTTGACGGAATGACGGGTGTGCATTCTACTTATGTTTACGTTTGTCCTCTGCCAACGTCAGCACGTGGATGTGTTCCATACCCCAAGTACCAGCACTAAGCGCTGGGAGCGTCAACGTCAGTGTTGTGTTATTTAATTAAAACGTTGTGTTCCAATGAATGGTACACTGTGATAAATTTTTGAATAGGTCTTTAGGAGAGGAAATGAATTACCGAATAAAAAATACAGGGTTCCATTTAAAAAATTCATACCGCTATTCTTATCTTTGTAAAAAAACAAAGCTACAACTAAGGCAATCATGCTGATTGATGTCCCCCTGACGGCTAAAGAACATTTGCTTGAAACATTTTGTAATTTGCATCCGGACCAACAGTTATTTAGGGTGGTCAAGATAAATGGGACAGGCTGTATATATAATCACAAAAAAGCTGCTGAAAAATTAATATTCTGATACCTTGCCATATAAAATTTTTCAAATTTTACATTCTAATTTGGAATCTTATCCCTAGATTATACAGTTGATCATATCAGCATGACACATCCTTTCTTTCTGTTCCGAGTCCGTTTTACATTACGTTATCGAACAGCACGTGTCGGGTAACCTTTTGCTGGCGTGGGTGCTTGCTCAAATAATTGTCCTTAAAGGACAAATTATCTCGGCGGGACAGTGACGCCGCCATCGCGACCTTGGGACCCGGGGGGGCCCTTTTTTTTTTATCAGTTGCTGACCCTCGAATCATGAAACGACGCGATGCAGTCATGTTTCGATTCATGAGGGTCAGCAACTGATAAAAAAAAGGGGCCCTCCGGGTCCCAAGGTCGCGATGGCGGCGTCACTGTCCCGCCGAGATAATTTGTCCTTTTAGGACAATTATCTGAGCAAGCACCCACGCCAGCAAAAGGTTGGCGCGTGTAAAAGTTGTCTTTTTGGAGTGACAGACATGTAAGTATTGATAACTGAAATTGCTTAACAACCAATCTAGTATATAAGGGGCATAAAATTGTTGTATTCACAGTATGTCCTCTGACTACACGTCGAAAACGTCTATTGTCTGTGACGAGCTGCCAGAAACAGTAAGTACATTTCTGTATAATGGACAGTGTGTACAAACTTGCACGAATTGCTGTTTGTGGAAGACTTACAAATGCTTTAGATGTGTATGAATTAGAAGTACCACAAACCATACGAGAAGATGTTTTACTGCAATTCAGATATTCAAAATTCAATTTCATGCTAAATTCATATAGACTGCCAGAATTCTATATTTTTGATAGAAGTGAAAATGTCCCGATGATTAACGAAATTGTAAATGATGCAATAGAAGCAGCTTCCAAAATAAGAGCTGGAATTCCAGTTCCATGGGAAACACTCGCTTTAACCACAATGTCTTTCTTCGATACTACTACATTCTGGCAAAGTCGATTTAAAATTAAAATGTTTTTTTATGAAATTACTTATAAGCAATTCGTATTTACCATTTGTGAAAATTGCTTATATAAATTATCAGATTCCTGGCAAAATACGCTACTACAACCACTTCTCATTGGTATGAAAATTAATATGGTTACCAAGCCACCATATTTTTCAAATGGTGTAATTTGTCCTCCACAAATTAAGCAATATAGCCATTGGTGCATGTTCTGTGCCAATAGTCCTTTATTCAGAAGTGTACGTTGTGGTGGCTCATTAAGCCAAGTATTTGATTCCGAAGACGACGATAATGATTTACCTGGGCCATTTCAATGTCTTCCTCTGGTCCCGGATATAAAACACCTCCGTCGTATTGTATAGAGCCATGGTTGCCCGTGCCTAAATACTGATTTACCCAAGACATTTTGCTGACTAAAATAAATAAATCATTACCGCCTTTTATATACATTACATTATCGAACAGCACGTGTCGGGCAACCTTTTGCTGGCGTGGGTGCTTGCTCAGATAATTGTCCTAAAAGGACAAATTATCTCGGCGGGACAGTGACGCCGCCATCGCGACCTTGGGACCCGGGGGGGGGGCCCCTTTTTTTTTATCAGTTGCTGACCCTCATGAATCGAAACATGACTGCGTCGCGTCGTTTCATGATTCGAGGGTCAGCAACTGAGATGAAGGCGGAGCTCACCATCTGTGGAATCGTCGACAGGACCGGTAGCGAATGTTTGGTACAAAACCGGGTGGAGGGACTGAATCAAAGGCACTGACGGTTCTGCAACCGTGTAGGCTGCATAACTTACGCCATAGGGTGTTGGGATTTTGGTTTTCTTAATAAGTCAGGAGGCAGCTACACCAGTGACGAGGGCTATGCGGAATGGCTAGGATGTATCTTTTTAGGTTAGAGGGTCCCGGGAAAGTATAGAATGGATGCAGGACGAACACAGCCAAGTGGGTAGACACAACAACAATCAGTACTGTAGTTGTAAATTGTCGTACCTATGTTGGGAAAGAACAAGACCTCCAGGCGCTAATAGAAAGTACTGAAGCTCAAATCGTTATAGATATCGAAAGCTCGCTAAAGCCGGAGATAAATTCAATCGAAATGTTTACAAAGAACCTAACGGTGTTCAGAGAGGATAGATTAGATACGATTAGTGGCGGCGCGTTTGTTACTGTTAGATGTAGCTTACGTTGTAGCGAAATTGAAGTAGATAGTTCCTGTGAGTTAGTATGGATAGAAGTTATACTTGACAATCGGAATAAATTAATAATTGGTGCATTCTACCCACCCTCACACTCAGTTCATTTGCTGAACAGTTCAAAGAAATCTTGAGTCTCTTCTCAAATAGTTAGGTTAGTTAGTGAGTTAATTAGTTAGTTACTTTCATGTTTGGTCATTTTTGCATTCATATTGCAAATTAATCTGTGCATCTATTTGTAATCTAAACAACACAATATAATTATTATTATTTCTCCTTGGGCCACTCATACAATTGTAGCTGGTCGTGACTTCAATCGACCGACGATAAGTTGGCGAAAATGCATCCTCAAAGCTGGTGTTAGGTACAAAACATCGTGAGAAATCATACTAAATGTTTTCCCCGAAAATAATTTGAGCAATTAGTTCAGGAGCCCACTCTAAGTATAAATGATTATGGAAACATAATTGGCCACTTGGTAACAAATAATCCTGAGCGAATAGGGAATATCATGACGGATACAGGAATTAGTGAGTGCAAGGTCGTTGTAACGAGACTGACCACCACAACATCCAAATTCACCAAAAACAAACGCAATATCTATTTCAAATAGCAGATAAAAATCCACACGACACCTACCTAAGATACAATCTCTACTCCTTCTCAATTAACTATGTAAGTGTAGACAAGATGCGGCTTAAACTTAAGGACATAGTATCTGCGTCGATTGAAAGATTTAAACCAAATAAGTTAATGAAAGATAGTCCTGATCCCTCATGGTACACAAAACAGGACGGAACACTGTTGCAGAAGCAAAGCAACGAAAAAAGCATACCAAATTTAAAGTAACAAAAATGTCCAAGATTGGCGATGTTTTACACTAAACCTAGTGTGGAGACGCTTTTAATAGCTTTCACAACGAAAGTTTGTCTCGAAATCCGATAGAAAATCCCGAGGGATTCTGTCGTATGTTAAGTATACCAGCAGCAAAATACAATCAATATTTTCACCGCGCGACAGCGATGGTAATGTTAGTGATGAATGTAGCAGTAAAGCAGAGTCACTAAACACGGTTTTCCTAAATTCATTCACCAAATAAATCAAAGTAAACATTCAGGAATTAGAATCAAGAACAGTTAGTTACCAACATGAGCAACTTAGAAGTAGATACCCTCAGTGCAGCGAAGTGGCTTAAATCACTTAATAAAGGTACTTTTTAGGTCCAGGTGGTATACCAGTTAGGTTCCTTTCAATGAATGCTGATACAACAGTCCCGTACTTAGCAATCACAGACAACCGCCCTTTTTATTTTCTACAAGTCATGAACTTATGTCATGAACTGCACTATTTGAAATTGGGCCAATGTTGCACACAACATTTTTACTACCAAGCTAGTGTCATCAGCAAACAGAAATATTTTAGAGTTACCCATAATATTAGAGGACATATCATTTATACAAATAAGGAACAGGAGTGGCCCCAACACTGATCCCTGGGGCACCCCCCCCCTCCCTTGATTCTACCCCACTTAGACCCCACATAATCCATTCTCACCATTGTGAATAATGACCTTTTGCTGTCTGTTGCTAAAGTAAGAGGTGAACCAATTGTCAGCTACTCCCCGTATTCCGTAATGGTCCAACTTCTGTAGCAATATTCTGTGATCAACACAATTGAATGCCTTGGTTAAATCAAAAAATATGCCTAGCGTTTGAAATATTTTGTTTAACCCATCCAGTACCTTTGTTAAACGACTTCTAAATCTGAACTGTACATTTGATAGCAAATCGTGTGATATAAAATGATCAATGATCCTTACTCACATAGCTTTTTCAATATCTTTAGCAAACACTGATGGCATAGATATAGGTCTAAAATTATCTTCATTATCCCTTTCTCCTTTTTTACAAAGCGGCTTTACTACTGAGTAATCGTTCAGGAAACTGACCATTCCTAAAGAAAAAATTACATATATGGCTAAATACATGCCTAACATGTACAGCACAGTACTTTAATATTCTGATAGGCACTCCATCATAACCATGAGAGTCCTTAGTCTTCAGTGATTTAATTATTGACTCAATCTCCCTCTTGTCTGTATCACAGAGGAGTATTTAGGAGTATTTCAGACATCAATCTCGGAAAGGCATTTGCCAAGAAAGTTATATGATTCTTTGTAGAAACTAAATTTTTATTTAATTCACCAGCAATGCTCAGAAAATCATTGTTAAATACTGTACATATATCTCATTTATCAGTAACAGAAATATTTTTACTGTGAACTGACTTTATGTCATCGACCTTGTGCTGCTGACTAGACACTTCCTTCACAACTGACCATATGATTTTAATTTTATCCTGTGAATTGGCTATTCTATTTGCACACCACATACTCTTTGCTTTCCTAATAGCATTTTAAGCTCCTTACAATACTGTTTGTAATGGGCTGCTGTAGCTTGATTGTGACTACTTCTAACATTTTAATATAATTCCTGCTTTGTTCTACATATATCATCATCCCAGTAGTCAGCCACCTACCTATTACTGCTAGTACTCCGTTTAGAACTTTCTAATGTAAAGCAAATCTCAAAGATCATGAGAAATGTGTTAAGGAAAGCATTACATTTATCATCTATGTTATCGGCGCTATATACATCCTGCCTCTCTTGTTCCTTGACAAGGTTTAAAATTAAAAAACTCTGTATTGCCGTTGGACTAACTTTCCTACATAGCTTGTAATTAAATGTGACATTTTTTGAGTACTAAAGGCTTTTAGTGTTAAAATTTGTGCATCATGGTCTCAAAGGCCATTCACGTTTTTACTAATGCCCATCTAGTAATCAGGAATGAATAAAAATATTGTCTATGGCTGCACTATTGTACCCCTGCACCCTACTTGGAGAAAACACAGTCTGCATAAGATCATATGAAATTATGAGATCTACCAACATCCTTTTTCTTGCACCATCATATACAAAATTTATGTTGAAGTCATCACATATAACTAATTTCTGGTACTGCCTACAAAGTGAATCAAGAACCCTCTCTAGCTTGAGCAGAAATTCTCTGAAGTCAGAGTTAGGGGACCTATAAACAATAACAATTAGAAGTTTGGTTTCTCTTTATTCAACTGCCCCTGCACAACATTCAAATATCTGTTCAGTGCAGTGCTGTGATACATCTATGGGCTCAAATGGAATACTGTTTTTTATGTGCATAACCACTCCCCACCCCACAAGGAACTCCTTGAAAAACAGCCATCTAATCTGTATCCTGGTAAAGAAAGCCTCTAAATTGTCGGATTATTTAAGTGGTGCTCTGATATACCATCTATAAGCAGTTCACTAACTTTAATACATCTTATGTTTTGATGAAATATGCTAATTCCTTCTCTAATTGGAAATATTACACCCTCCGAAGGTGAGCCGTTACTTAGAGGGACTTCTGTTAAGCAGGTATACCTATCAGCTAACTTCAGTCTAAAAAAGTTGCAGCTCTAATACCAACTACTACAGGAATTTTTCCATGAGTGATCCCATTGCCACCACCACCCACTACACTGTCACCTATAAGCTTTGCCAGCCTCCCCTTCCCATACCTATTGAGATGCAGGCCATGCCTAGAGAATACTGATCTACTGATAGACCCAACTGGCACCACTGAGATGTGAGCCATGCCCTCTGCCACCAGCGCCTTCCCCAGCCTCATGTTAGCGCACCTAACAGCCTCTTTAAGACGAGGCTGATCATGATGTAGAAACAGTTGCACGAAATGCACATTAGTGCCACCACTTTGAGTAGCTATCTTTACCAGGTCACCACCTACATCATATTACCTGTCCCCATCAAGACTGTTCCCTGCTCTACCCACTATCACTACCTGATCCTCCTTCGTAAAATTCCTACATAACTCCCCTATGCTGTCAGTCACTTGAGCCAACCGTGCACTAGGCTTCACAATCCTGGTGACCTGGTACTCAATTTCGTAATATTAACATGTCACACTTTTTGGTGCAGGTTACAGCTAGTGCAACGATTGTGTGAAGAGTATCCTCACGAAATTATCCAATTGGGATGGAAATCAGTGGTATGATGTACATGTACAGACAAACATATGATTACAATTTCAGAACAACTGGATGTTTTATTCAAGAGAAAGAGCTTCACAAACTGACAAATCAGTAACGCATTTGCCCTCGTGCAAGCAGTTATTACCCGTGACACTGACTAATAAGAGTTTTTGGATGTCCTCTTAGGAGATAGCGTGCTACATTCTGTGAAATTGGCGCAGTCGACCGTCAGAATTCCAATTCGATTGGAGGGCTCTGCCAATAATGCTCCAGACGTTCTCAACTGGAGAGAGATCTGGCAACCTCGCTGGCCAAGGTAGGTATAGCAAGCATGAAAATATGCAGTAGAAAATCTCGCCGAGTGCGGGAGGGAATTATATTGCTGAAATGTAAGCTCACGTTAGCTTGCCATGAAGGACAATGAAACGGGGTGAAGAATGCCGTTGACGTACTGCAGTGCTGTAAAAGTGCTGCTGATGACATCCAAAGGGGTCCTACTACGAAAAGAAATTGCATGGCAGACCACCACTTCGGCGTGTCGTTTTCTTAGGTCATCGGACCTCAATTCGAAGTGTGACTCAGCACTGAAGACAATTCTACTTCAGTCAATGAGATTTCAGGCCAAAGACGTATCTGGAGACGTCCCAGGCATAAGTGGGATACGAACCTGACTGTCGCCCACCATACAGCTCAACAACCAGAAGTGATGATATAGGATGGCACTTGTCCTCATAGTGGGATCTATTTGGTTGTCATCCGTGGCATCCTACAATGCAGCAGCACGTCGATGATATTCTACGCCCCATTTTGTTGCCCTTCATGACAAGTCATCGTGGGCTTACATTTCTGTAAGATAATGATAGCCTCCACACGGCGAGAGTTTCTACTGCTTCTTATTGTGCTTGCCAAACCCTACCTTGGCCAACAAGGTAATCGGATCTCTCCCCACCTACAATATTTGGAGTATTAAGGGCAGGGGTCTCCAACAGTCTCGGTATTTTGATGATATAACGCGCCAACTGGACGAAATTTTTGACGATATCCCTCAGGAGAACATCATACAACTCTATCAGTCAATTCTAAGCCAAGTAACTGCTTACATAAGGGCCAGAGATGGACCAAGGCGTTACTGACTTGCTACCTCTGGAATAAATACGTGAACAAATCATCCAATTGTTCTGAAACTAGGATCATTTATTTACCTTAAATGTATGTCGTATGTACCCATTTCCATACCATTTTGACAACTCCTTCATGGTTAGCCAAAAGGTAACTTAGCATTTTATGTTGCAGCCCAAAGGGCTCGATGGCACAAGTACAGCCATATGACGTATATGTCTTTCAATGCTGAAAGAACTTTGTGAGAAGATTTTCAGACCTACTTATGTTGAATGATTATGATGTCAGTCTCCACTTCAAAAACAATACAATCAAGCTGCAGTCACTAGTACATAATCGATTCTCTTCGCCAAGATGTACCAATGTAGTTATATATGTATGATACCAAATCAAGATACTTAGAGGATAGCCGGCCGCGGTGGTCTCGCGGTTCTAGGCGCGCAGTCCGGAACCGTGCGACTGCTACGGTCGCAGGTTCGAATCCTGCCTCGGGCATGGATGTGTGTGATGTCCTTAGGTTAGTTAGGTTTAAGTAGTTCTAAGTTCTAGGGGACTGATAACCACAGCAGTTGAGTCCCATAGTACTCAGAGCCATTTGAACCATTGAACTTAGAGGATAACCAATGATATTCTGAAATATTGCTGAATTTTGTTTTATGTTATTTTCTCCTGTCCCCCACTCCCCATGATCCACAGACCTGGCCATTGGTGGGGGGGCTTGTATGCCCCAGTGGAAATGGAAATGAGCGTTTGGCGTAATTGGCCAGGAGACCCCTTGCGGGGCAGGTCCGGCCGCCTGGGTGCAGGTCTTAATACATACGACGCCACATTGGGCGACCTGCGCGCCTGATGGGGATGAAATGATGATTAAGATAGCACAACACCCAGTCCCTGAGGGGAGAAAATCCCCGACCTACCCGGGAATCGAACCTGGGCCCGCAGGACGGCAATCCGTCACACTGACCACTCAGCTACCGGGGAGGACTATTTCCCAGTGATACCGATAGTCGAACTGTAGGTGCACCTACAACGGAGGGATGTCTCTTGTGAGGCCAAATAAACGTGTGGTTCCTGAAGAGGAGCAACAGTCTTCTCAGTAGTTGCAGGGGCAACAGTCTGTATGATTGACTGATCTGGCCTTTCTGAGCTGTGCTTTCTGTGCTGGTATTGTTAACGGCTGAAAGTATAATTTTCCTGCAACCATGCAGATCTACTGTATTGTGAAATGATGATTGCATGCTCTTGGGTAAAATATTCCAGAGATAAAATAGTCCCCCGTTTGGATCTATGGGCGGAGACTACTGAAGAGGATGTCATTATCTGGACAAACAGAACTGGCAGTCTAAGAATCGGAGCATGGAATGTCAGATCCATTAATCGGGCAGGTACGTTAGAACATTTAAAAAGGGAAATGGATAGGTTAAAATTAGATATAGTGGGAATTAGCGAAATTTGGTGGCAGGAGGAATAGGACTTCTGGGCAGGTGACTAGAGGACTATAAATACAAAATCAAATTGAGGTAATGCACTAGTAGGTTTACTAATGAATAAGAAAATTAGCTCCACTGATAATGAGGAGATTGAAGAGATGTATGATGAAATAAAAGGAATTATTCAGATAGTCAAGGAAGACGAAAATTTAATAGTCATGGGGAACTGTAATTCCATAATAGGAAAAGGAAGAGCAGGAAAAATTGTAGACGAATATGGAATGTGAGAAGGAAATGAAAGAGGAAGCCACCTGGTAAAATTTTGCACAGGGCAGAATTTAATCATCGCTTACACTTGGTTTAAGAAGAATGAAAGAAGAGACCTGGAGACACCGGAATGTTTCAGACTGATTATATAATGGTAAGACAGGGATTTCGGTACCAGATTTTAAATTTTAAGACGTTTCCAGGGGCAGATGTGAACTCTGATCACAATTCATTGGTTGTGAACTGTAGATTAAAATTAAGGAAGTTGCAAAAAGGTAGAAAATTAAGGAGATGGAATTGCATAAACTGAAAGAACCAGAGATTGTTGAAAGTTTCAAAGGAAGCATTAGAGAACGATTGACAAGAACAGGGGAAAGGAATACAGTAGAAGAAGAATGGATAACTTTAAAAGATGAAAGTAGTGGAGGCAGCAGAGGATCAAATATGTAAAAAGACGAGGTGTAGCAGAAATCCTTGGATAACACAAGAAATATTGATTTAAACTGATGAAAGGAAAAAAATATAAAAATGCAGTAAATGAGGCAGGCAAAATGAAATGCAGAGGTCTAACAAGTGGGATTGACGGGAAGTGCAAAATGGCTACACAGGAATGGCTAGAGAACAAATGTAAGCGTTTAGAGGCATATATCACTAGGGAAATGATCTGGCTAAGAGAAGCAGCTGTATTAATATCAAGAGCTAAGATGGAAAACCAGTCTTAAGCAAAGAAGGGAAAGCTAAAAGATGGAAGAAGTGTATAGAGGGTCTAAACAGTGGGGATGCACTTGAAGGCAGAAGTCGACCTCGGGGATGACCAATTCGGATTCAGAAGAAATGCAGGAACACGCAAGGCAATACTTCTCTTTGAAGATAGGTTAAGGAAAGGCAAACCTACGTTTATAGCATTTGTAGGCTTAGAGAAAGCTTTTAACATGTTGACTGGAATACTCTCTTTGAAATTCTGAGGGTAGCAGGGGCAAATGAGCGCAATGTTGCATACGACTCGTACAGAACCCAGACGAAAGTTATGAGAGTCAGCGCATAAAGCCAAGCAGTGGTTCAGAAAGGAGAGAGAGAGCAAGCAGTGAAGGAAACCAGAGACGGACTTGGAAATTAAAGTTCGGGGAGAAGAAATTAAAACTCTATAGTTTGCCGATGACATTATAATTATGCCATAGACAGAAAAGCACATGGAAGAGCAGCTGAACGGAATGGACAATGTCTTGAAAGAAGGATATAAGACGAAATCTTCAGAAGCAAAATAAGGTTAACAAAACGTAGTCAAATTAAACAAGCGATGCTGAGAGAATTAGATTCGGAAATGAGACGCTAAAAGTGGTAGACTGAGTTTGCTGTTTGGGCAGTAACATGATCGATGATGACCGAAGCAGAGAGGCTATAAAAATGTAGACAGGGGATTGCAAGAAAAGCGGGTATGAAGAAGATAAATGTGTTAACATGCAATATAAATTTAAGTATTTGTCTGAAGTGTAGCCGTGTACGGAAGTGAAACGTGGACGACAAGCAGTTCAGACAAGAAGAGAATAGAAGCTTTCGAGATGTGGTGCTACACAAGAATGTCAAAGGTTGCGAGGATAGATCGCGTAAGTAATGAGGAAATACAAGTCAGAATTCCTGGTATAACTTGACTGAAAGAAGGGATCAGTTGATATTACACATTGTAAGACATGAAGGAAACATCACTTTGTTGGAAGGAAGTATTGAGTGGTGAGGGGGGCGGGGAGGGGAAATCAAGAGACGAATGCAGTAAGGAGGTTCAAATGGGTGTAGGTTTCAGTAGTTATTTGCAGATGAAGAGGCTTGCACGAGATAGTGTAGCATGGAGAGCTGTGTCAAACCACTCTCTGGAATTAAGATTACAACAACGGCAGCAGAAATAATTTGTACCCTAGAATGGTATCCTACTTGAGCAGCAATAATATCCTTAGTAAATCACAGTTTGGTTTTCAGAAGAGTTGCTCAGTTGAGAATGTCATTTACACGTTCACTCACCAAATTTGACACACATTAAATAACAAAACAGCATCAGTTGCTACATTCTGTGACCTATCTGAGGTATTAGACTATAAACCACAGCATCCTCTTAGATAAAGTGAGATTTTATGGTCATGGATCACATCTAACCAAAATAATGCAGGAAGCTGTACTTAATAATTCAACCAGTATACGTACAGGAGATTCTTCTGACTGAGGACAAATCATTATGGGTTTCCACAGGGATCACGTTAGGACTACTATTGTTCCTCATGTATGTAAACGACCTTCTGTTTAATATAAAACAAGCACAATTAATTTTTTAGATGACACTAGTATTGTAATCAATCCAAACATACAACAACAGAAAACATTGCACATAATAGTCTTAAAAGTACACTGCTGGCCACCGTAAATGCAACACCAAGAAAGACAAGAGGTAGCACAACAAAATTTATTTTGTAGATAACATGTTGACCAAGTATCAAATGATTACGTTTACAGACGTCTGTGACATGTGGTTCCTGCCAGAATCAGTAGCCAGAGTAGCCGCCATTGTTGGAGATCACCGCTGCCACACGTCTCGGCATTGAGTCAAAGAGACGTTGGATGTGTTCCTGGGGTACAGCAGCCCAAGCAGCTTCCACACGTTGCCAAAGATCATCTGGTGTGACAGCTGGGGATGTAATCTGGGTCACTCGTTGAGCAACCATGGACCACATGTTTTCTATCGGCGAAAGATCCGGAGAGCGAGCCGGCCAGGGAAGCAATTCAATCTGGTTATTGACGAAGAACCTTTGGGCAATGCGTGCCACGTGTGGTCGCGCATTATCCTGTTGAAATATGGCTGTGTCCGAGCCCTGAAGGTAAGGAAGGACAACTGGCTCCAGCACCTCGGATATGTAGCGCCGGCTATTTAAAGTACCGGCAATGCGTACTAGAGGCGTGCGAGAGTAATATCCAATACCGCCCCATACCATAATACCCGGTGCATGACCAGTGTGGCGGTGCATAATGCAGCTGTCCAGCATCCTCTCTCCACGGTGTCTCCACACTCGAATCCGACCATCGTGGTGCTGCAGACAGAAGCGTGCCTCGTCAGTAAAGACAACGTCATTCCATTCTGCCATCCACATCCGTCTGTCATCACACCATTGGCGACGGAGACGTCTGTGGTTCTGCGTCAATGGTAAACGAAGCAATGGACGTCTTGCGGACAGACCACTCTGCTGTAAACGGCGTCGAATGGTACGCGCAGACACTGGATGATGCGTTACAGACGCAATGTGCTGTGCTATGGTTCGGGATGTCACTGAGCGATCCGTCACTGCCATGCGCACAATTTGCCTATCAGCACGTGCAGTGGTGCACCGAGTTGAATGCGATCGACCACGTCGGTCCGTCGTACCCTCCTGCATCCAACGGTCACATATCCGCATTACAGTTGTTTGGTTTCGTCCAACACGACTAGCGATTTCTCTGTATGATAATCCAGAATCTCGGTAAGCCACTATCCTTCCTCTGTCGAACTCGGATACTTGATCAAACGATGTTCGCTGTTGTCTACGAGGCATAACTGATCGTCTTGTGAAACAACCACAAGGTAAACACACGTGCCGAACGTACACTCGTCGAAATCGCCAAGCCTTAAATGGCGCTATGAGGTGGCGCCACAGGCGCGCGTGATGTGCGTCTGCGCTGAAATTCTAATCAGTTGCATATCTCATCGCTGCAAACTCATGGTGTAAATTTCACTTGATTCGGATGCTTCCTTCAGGGTGTTGCATTTACGGTGGCCAGCAGTGTATATTTGAGTGGTTTTCTGCAAATGGTCATACTGTCAATTTAAAAAATACGCAAATGTTCAGTTCTGCACAACTAGAGGGACTACATCAATGATAAATGTAACACTTGGTGAGGAAAAAGTAACTTGGGCGGAAAATTTCTGTGTTTCCAGCTTGGTGAGAGTTTAGCTGAAAAAAATATTGTTTGAACTGCTAAGACAGTGCAGAGCAGTCACTTTTCAACTTCGAATCATTGCAAATGTTGGAGAAAGACAAATTAGTAGGTTAATATATTTTGTGTTATATGGGTGACTATTCTTTGGTTAACTTATCTTTAAGAGGGAAAGGTCTCATTGCTCAGAAAGATGCTGCAAGAACAAGATGTGGTATTCACGCACGATCTTCTTGTGGAAATCTGTTTAAGTTGTTAAACGTATTGATTACAGCTCCACAGTATATTTATTCCATCATGAAGCTTGTTGCAAATAAACCGCTACAGTTCTAAAGGAACAATGATGTACATCAACACAATACCAGAAGAAAGAATGACATTCATTATTGCACGTTAAGGGTGTCTTTAAAGAAGTGATGCGCAACGCTGCCGTCTAAATTTTTTATCCATTACCTAATGATATTAAATGCCTGATGATTACGAAGTTTAGAGGCAAAATGCAGACGTTTCTCCTTTATTTATGTAATACGTAAAAGATGATGGTTAGGAATTACTAATTAACATTATGATGCTATGTTTTACTCGGTCTTGTGTAGCTTGAGACCAATATGCTGAGAGGAAGGCATAGTAAAATTCTCCTTCACTGTGGCAATCGTGAATGACCGATCGCATTCTTACAGCTGGTTCATTCTCTAAGTAGCCACACATAAATTCTAACCTGTGCTCCAATGACCAGTTGGGAGGAAAACAATGAGAGAATTGATGGAGCCACGCTTGTGGATGAATGTCGTTGGCAGAATTCTTAAACGTTTTGAATTTACGTGTAGTAATAAACAGCTTATAGTCAAAATCATCGTGTCGGCGAGTAGCATATCGGTCATTGTTACGTCGTGTCGGCGGTTCTATCTCAAAATTCGGTGCACCTTGCCAATTTCTTTCATAATTTCCGAAGTGTCCTGTGTTATTATTTTGTGGTTGATCCGTATTTCTATGTCCCTCTTCCCGTGTTGGGGCGCGAGTGTCCTCTGAAATACGTAATTCTTGTATTACCTGTGTCAGCTGATCTTGTACTTCGCGGATTTCTCTTTGGTGTTGCGTATTAATTTGATTCAGATTTTGTTTCAGTTTCCTAATGTGTTCGCTCTCTTCTGTGTCATTAAAGACTACCGGTTTTGTGTCGTTCAGATTATCATCTACCTTCGTAGATAAGTTAGTGAACTGATCCGAAAGTTCGGCTACTTTCTCCGATAGTGTACTTATTTCCTCAGTGTGTTTTTCTGAACTAAGTTTCAGATTGTCCATTTGTGTTGAAATCGAATCTACTGTGTCCTTCAAGTTTTCCTGAGTTTTTGCAAGTTGCGTAACCGAATCGGTAGATGCAACTGAGTCAAATTTAGCTTGTAAGGTCTCATGATTTTCATGAACAGTAGTTTGCAGTTCTTTTATGGCTGCTTCGTGATTCTGTAGTGCATTTTCATGACGCGAAAAAATAGGTTGGAAATGCTCACAAATTTGTGTTTTTACGTCGTTACAGACTTTTTGACATTTCGATTCAATGTGATGTAACTCATTAGTTAAATCCTCACGTGTTTGTTCAAGTGTGGTGTCTAACTTTTTAAGATTTTGTTCCACTGTGTCTAACTTTTGAAGATTTTGTTCCATTATGTCTAACTTTTGAAGCTTTTGTCCCATTTGTTTCTGATTTTGTTCCATTTGTTGCATTAATTGCAATAATAATGTATTAGTGTCTGGAATCTGTTTCTCTACGCTTTTCGGCAGTGCATTTGCACCCCCAACATTCACATTTTGACAAGCAGAAAATGTGTTTTGACTTATTTGAGAAAACGGTGATGACCCAAAACCTGAATCTACAGTATTTGCGAAATTGTGTCCTGTCATTTCGGATTCCTGAGGCGAGCTGTTGCCGACCGACCGATCGATAATGCTTCCCTGCTCACTAATTGTTTCACTGTCTACGCCATTGTTTGCCGCCCGCTCCATTTCCCTATGCACAATTACCAAATTATTACTTTGAACATCAGTTAATTCATTACTCGGTGGCGCTAACACACTGCTTTCGTCTTCGCTGTCATTTCTCAGTTTACTTTGGAGCCTAGTGTTACGTTTTTCACACGCCATTATTGTCACAATATTTCACACGATAACACAGAAAAGCACAATTTGAAGAGCAAAAATAAGAGAACACATTAACATAGCACTGAAAATAATATGTAGTTAATTGCAGCTGCGAAATACTTGGTGCAAATCTACATGCATGCCACAGCTGTTTTACTGTACAACAATGAAAGACTGCAACTACAAAGGAGATTTTCTCTACAATTACGCGCTAGCAATAAACAAAAGCTACACTAATTACACAAACTACAAGAAAAAAAAAATCAGAAGATTCCAGTGAGGTATCCTCGGCTAAGGGTCGACATATGAAACGTCCCCTTTTATCAATTTTACTGGACTGTGCTTATACTGACGCACAATATTTTTAGCGCAACGCAATCTGACTTTCAAAATTCCCTACAAAAGAATGGCCCTGACTAACATTAAACTATACCTTTCACAAATCACTTACCTCACAAAAATCTTCGCTGCTCAAGCTACTGCAATACAGCGAGCGCCACTACTGCCAGCTAAATAAAAGATTCAAACTATGGAAGGCACTAACTACTGATAGGGATAGTTAGCAAATGAAAGATATTAATAGAGAACAAACAATGTATTTACCTTGATATCATCATATATATAGCAGTTCATGACAAATTACAAAACTCCGCCATCTCTCTCCCCACATCCACCACTGCTGGCGGCTCACCTCCAACTGCGCAACGCTACGCGCTGTTCACAGCCAGCTGCCTAACACTACAATGGCGAGTATTACAACAATGCAAAGCAGCCACAGACTGCACACGGCACAGCCAGTGATTTTCATACTGAGGTGGCGTTACCAATAAAAAAAACCTAAACAGCCTACTTACAATATTTACGTGAGAAATGGTTCCAATGGCTCTGAGCATTATGGGACTTAACATCTGAGCTCATCAGTCCCCTAGAACTTAGAACTACTTAAACCTAACCAACCTAAGGACATTACACACATCCATGCCCGCGGCAGGATTCGAACCTGCGACCGTAGCGGTCGCGTGGTTCCAGACTGAAGCGCTTAGAACCGCTCGGCCACACCGGCCGGCTTACGTAAGAACATAAAATGATACGTTAATGGAACAAATGAGTCATGGAACTTGAAATTAGCCTCAGGTTGCCCAGCAGTTCACAGAATTGATTTTTCTCCCTGCAGAGGAGTGTGAAATGTGGTGACACGACGAGGTACAACGATAAACGTAGCGTTTCCATTGCACGCCATGAGAGAACGAGAGTGTATCCACTCGCGACCGTATCGCAAAAAAACACGCAAGTCTACATTCGTGTTCGCGTCCCATCAATGAACTGCTGACGCATAACGCCTCAGAGAAGTCACCAGTTGTGGTCTTCACGTCGTGCAAAGTATCTCCCGCCGCTGGAGTAGTAACACTTCCGAATCTCCTGGCAAAGACGCAGTTGCACTTCTACGTCACAGAAAGAGAATAATGGAGTTCCGTGTGAACTTCACACCACTACACAGGTTGTGTCAGGCGTGTGGGTTGGCACCTTTCCCAGATATATGCTGCAAAAATCGAAAGAAGAATCCGTGCAAGAAATTGACGAGCCCCTCCTTTTTCTGGTTCTTGGTGTTCCTCGCATCTGCGCCACAGTTAGGAAACACTGCTGAGGTGCCAATGATCGCCGTGTTCTTACACTTAGTTAAAGGTTTGTTAGAGATGATCAGTTTTCTTTTGACGTTGGCACTGTGCACCGTGACCGGCCTCGAGCATCTACAGTGTTTCTCCAGAGAGATGAACTGTGCGGATCTCCACTTGCCAGCAAAGGACAAACGAAAAGGGAAGATATTGGGAGGATTTCTGCTGGCTGTTAACTGTGCAGCAATAGCAGGAGTACTGCTCACTGTAGATCGAAACTGTGTCGGTCTCCGTCGGTACTTATTTTATGCCTTCTACTTGCCCTTTGACTCGCTGATAACGCTACACTTCGTCTTAATGGCACTGGAACTTTGGATCAGACTCAGTAATCTGAACTCCACTCTTCTGGAGATCTTTCCACTGTCTCTCGCGACGCCAGTTGGAGCGGTGTCTCGGTCGCCTCCAGAGCATGGGAGAATTCACCAACTGCTAGTGGCGCATATGGCTCTGCGACGCGCTGCCGGGTCCCTCCAGAATCACTTTGGGTTGCCAGTGGCTGCCATCGTAGCCTATACCTTGTGGGGCGAAACAGCCAGTGCGTACCAAGTACTCCTGGAGGTGCTGAGACCGGCGTGGTATTCCAGAGAGCGCCTCTGTTCCTCAGCGGCCAGCTCGACAATGTGGTTCGTCTACGGCTGGATCAAGCTGTCCACGATGGCGCTGGCGTGTGCGGCGATCAGCGACACAGACGCGGCCACCGGCGTGAT
Organism: Schistocerca nitens; assembly: GCF_023898315.1. NCBI lineage: Eukaryota > Metazoa > Arthropoda > Insecta > Orthoptera > Acrididae > Schistocerca > Schistocerca nitens. The sequence goes on from NC_064622.1 coordinate 349,750,352, forward strand.
CCTCCTGAGGACGTCAGCAGAGTCGTGTGACCGGCGCTGCCCGGATCTGGCAGCCTTTCTGCAGTGGACCACGTACAGTCAGTCACTTTCCTTCAGCGCCGCTGGATTCTTCAACGTCGACCGCTCGCTACTGGTCAACGCACTTGCCGTTATTATCACTTACGTTGTCATTCTGGGGCAGATCACTCCATCTGAATGAACATGAAATTAACTCTCTTTATATCTAAGTTGATTTTATTATACACTGTCCAAGAAAATTAAAGGATCACTTTTTCGACGCACAAGTTTGAAATTTGGCTCAGAGGTGTCTACATACTTCGTCTATAATTGTGAAAGGAGTGGCTCCCTGCGATGTTAGCCTTGGGCTCGCGAGCGCTTCGAAAAGCATGGTGTAGACCCTTCCTAAAAGAAGAACCACAGCCCAGCAGTTCATGTTGTAAGTAGGCTGTTTAGGTTTTTATGATGGTAAAGCCACGTAGTGCTCTGTATGAAAATCACTGACTGTGCTGTGTGCAGTCTGTGGCTGGTTTTCATTGTTGGAATATTTGCTATTGTAGTGTTGGGCAGTTGGATGTGAACAGCGCGTAGTGTTGCGCAGTTGGAGGTGAGCCGCCAGCAGTGATGGATGTGGAGAGAGAGATGCCATAATTTTGAGAGTGGACGTGTGTCCATCAGAAAGAGTAAATTTGTAATACTGGATATCATTAACTGATATATATATATGATCACTTTTGAACATTATTAAGGTAAATACATTGTTTGTTCTCTATCAAAATCTTTCATTTGCTAACTATGCCTATTAGTAGTTAGTGCCTTCAGTAGTTACAATCTTTTATTTAGCTGGCAGTATGGGCGCTCGCTCTATTGCAGTAGTTCGAGTAACGAAGATTTTTGTGAGGTAAGTTATTCATGAAACGTATAGGTTATTGTTAGTCAGGGCCATTCTTTTGTTGGGATTATTGAAAGTCAGACTGCGTTGCGCTAAAAATATTGTCTCAGTATAGTGTTGATCAGAATAAGTAAAGAGAGAAATGTCTGAGTACGTTCAGTTCTGCTCAGCTGTTTGAAAATCAAATAACGTAAGAGGTTTTCCAGCACAGTGATTTTTAAATTTTTCTAAGGGGACGTTTCAATGTAAGCTGCAGGGCAAGTTAATGATGTTACATTGGCACCAAATTTCACCACAATTCTGTCCAACGCCACCGTGGACGTCTCACAAGACGTGAAGGTCGTCACAGCTCTTCTTTGACCACATTTCACCCCTTATTTTGACGTCTCTGCGAGCCAAGTCAGAACCACGACTTTTTTCTTATGGGCGGCGGAGGAAAACATTTCAGACAGATGCTCGCTAAAATCGACACGAAAAGGCTTTAGGGTGTGCCATAGAGGTCGTCAGTGAGACCACCCCTTTTTGACAGTTCGTAGTGTGATGAGCGACAGGAAAATGTTCTTGATAACCTCTGGCAGTGCTGCTGACAGCCTCGGATGTTTCAACCCTTCTCTAAGGACACTGTGGCGCTTGTGCAATATATATATATATATATATATATATATATATATATATATATATATATATATATATATATAAAGGGCACATAAATAAACAGATTAATAGAAAACAATTATTTTCAATTAATTCCCAAATTTTGGATTTTTATAGTTTCTTTCCTTTGAGTCAGTTTTAACGTGAACTTACTTCCAAATAGTCGAGATCTACACACTCCTGTTAGGTGCTTCTTCTTCCGACGCAGCAAAACTTATTCTTGACCATGTAGCTAATAAATTTTCGTTTTATCGGACTTCTTCCTTATATGCAGGCTGCACTCGTGACATGACATTTACGTATTGCACGGAAGGTAACTGAATAGCTTCTTGGTTTTGTTCCAATAATAATTATTATTCAGGCAACACAAATGGCTACCACACACATCTTACAAAGAATACGCCATCTCCACTCGAGAACTAAAGACAGAGTCTTTCTAATGATTAAAAAAAATTTGAAAAGAGATTTTTTATCATTTGTTATTCGCCTTCTGGCGTAGCAAAATACATCTTTATCGACGCTTACAGCGGCCGTGCTAATAATTATTATCATTGGTTTTAAATTTTTTGTCATAGCTTGTTGGGGCTTTTCTTTATATACCTATACACGCTGCATCCCGACTGAACATGATGGCGCCCCTTTGGAGTGCAGTGTGCACACAGTTGTTGCTCTTCTATACAGTCGGAACAACTAGGGAGTATTCAAAACAATTCAACGAAATCTGAACATGATCCAAAGCAGCAAAGTGTAGTTATGCCTTTCAGCGCTCCTGTTTTCTGCCCTCCCACTGGCCTGATCACACGGAAGTGCAACATTAAGAAGTGCGTGAGTAAAACGACAAAGAAGCCCTCTATACATCACCCAGTTTGGCACCAGTCTTGGTGCCACCCACGCACCTTAGTTAAGAACTCTAGAAATGTATCTGCCAGGAACGTCGACACCAATTCAGCCTGGCAGTTGCTGCAGCGCCTGAAGGTAGGCAAACCCCACTCAAGGGTTGTCGAAGTGGTCGACCAACCCTCAAGCGCTAGAGCAGTCGCCAGGCTGATTTGATGTCGAAATTTCTGAAGATACGTGCTCAACAAAACGGAGTGAGTAGCTACGAGGGTATTACTGAACTGGGGAGGGGGGTCTTAAGGGGACCCTTTGCCGTTTTACTAATCTACGTGTTAATGTTGCACTCCTGTTGATCACACCACACAAGGGCAGGAAAACAGAAAGGCTGAAAAAGCGTAAGTACCCTTTGCTGCTTCGGACATGTCAACTTTACTCGTACAGTTCTGAACGGTGCCCGGTGGTGGTAAGTTGTACAGAAGAACAAAAACTGTAAGGCGCGCTGCACTCCAGAAGGGCTGCGATCACGTTCGACGGGAATGCCGCCCCACAATGTCTTTAGAGAAGGGTTGAAAGTTCGAGGGTGCCTGCAGTGTCAAAGACTATCAAGAACGTCTTCCTGTTGCACATATCGCCGGCCGTTGTGGCCGAGCGGCTCTAGGTGCTTCAGTCTGGAACCGCGCTGCTGCTACGGTCGCAGGTTCGAATCCTGCCTCGGGTATGGATGTGTGTGCTGTCCTTAGGTTAGTTAGGTTTAAGTAGCACTAAGTCTAGGGAACTGATGACCTCAGATGTTAAGGCCCATAGTGCTTAGAGCCATTTGAACCATTGCATGGGGGCTTAATTAAATGTAATGAAAATGATTTTGATTTCTTGCTTTAGCAGCTGTCTGTCCGATTACGAAGTCTCGTAAACGGTTGGCCCTGACTCGTATTATTACGCAATCTGACTGCATTGAACAATAACAATGAATGAAATGGAAATTTTCATTAACACAATTAATTAATTAAGTCCCCAGCAACTATAAAACCAACGCAACAACAAGCACAAGAGTAACTGTTCTGTGTGTGGGAGTGTGACTCAACGTACGCATCTGGCACGGTTCTTCTTCAACAACACAAGAATTTTAAATAACATTTATACTGAATTAATTAAAGGAAATAAAAATACCATAATTACTCAAGAGAACCACAATTACACTCTAATCCAAGAACACAAGCCAGATGCTTTGTTGACTGAACCTGTAATGACGCATTATTTAAAACATGGAAATAATGAAAAATAAATCAAGTTTCGTTACCTTCATATATTGATGACAAGCACTCAAATTATTACAATATATCTCCACACCGACTCGCTATTACAACATCTCAACAAGAATTTTTCAGTATCACATCTCAGCAAGCACTCCCTACTAGCACATCTCAACACGAACTGCCTACCACGAGTCCTGGACAAGCACTGCCCACTACGACATCTCAATAATCACTTCCCGTGGAGGCGGCGGAACAATGCTCTCAAGCGATCTCTGGCGCTGTGGCTCAGTGTAGCCACCTTTCATATGCCCTTCCTCCACGGCTAGAATTTGATGGTATTTTTGCCAGCATTGGTGGTGAAAATACCACCAAATTCGTCAAAAAAATACAGACAAAAATAATAAAAGATAATATTAATACGTAAATATCATATAACTAGATAAAATTTTGGCTTTGCACTGACCTTTCAATAACCTAATATATAAAATACAGTAAGCAATACAAATTCTTTCATACATGTGACTTTACATAACAGTTTACACAAGTATTATGTGGTTAAACAGTTCAATCAATAGCGTCAGCAATGACGAATATGTGCAAGTAAGAGTCTCATAATTTTTCACTAACAGTAATACACAAAAAATCAGTTTATACAAATATTCACATAAACGCTTTCCATAGCTCAAGAATAAGCAGTTGACAGTTCCAGCAGTAGCACCCAGCAATGGTCACCAGGTGCAAATACCAACAAGTAACATTTTTTCAATAGAAGCAGTCCATCAGTGGCACCCGCAATGTTGATCAGGTGCACACAGCAACAGGTGACTTCATTTCAGTAGAAGCAATCCATCAGTGGCACCCAGCAATGTTGAGTAGCTGCAGACACCAACAAGTAACACCATTTCAGTAGAAGCAGTCCATTAGTGGCACCAGCAATGTTGATCAGGTGCACACAGCAACAGGTGACTTCATTTCAGTAGAAGCAATCCATCAGTGGCACCCAGCAATGTTGAGCAGGTGCAGACATCAACAGGTGACATCTTTTCAGTAGAAGCAGTCCATCAGTGGCACCCAGCAATGTTGAGTAGGTGCAGACACCAACAAGTAACACCATTTCAGTAGAAGCAGTCCATTAGTGGCACCAGCAATGTTGATCAGGTGCACACAGCAACAGGTGACATCTTTTCAGTAGAAACAGTCCATCAGTGGCACCCAGCAATGTTGAGTAGGTACACACAGCAACAGGTGACATCTTTTCAGTAGAAACAGTCCATCAGTGGTACCCAGCAATGTTGAGCAGGTACACACAGCAACAGGTGACATCTTTTCAGTAGAAACAGTCCATCAGTGGCACCCGCAATGTTGAGTAGGTGCAGACACCAACAAGTAACACCATTTCAGTAGAAGCAGTCCATGAGTGGCACCAGCAATGTTGATCAGGTGCACACAGCAACAAGTAACACCATTTCAGTAGAAGCAGTTCCATAAAATACACTGTCACTGATCACACTGTTCTTCAGAGTTTATAAGCAGAAATTAAACATATCCTAGTGGCACCAATATTGTAGAAAAGGTACAAGTAACAGTCCATAATTTTTTTACAATCACTGATCACACAGTTCATCAGCAGAAATTAAACATGTCCTTGTGGCACCAATCATGTAGAAAAAGTGCAAGTAACAGTCCATACTATTCACCATAACTACTGAGACAGTTCAGTCATGAACAATAGTTTGAATGCACATACAATTTCTTTAACAAAATATAATCAATGCTCTTACACTAAACATACAAATCATAATAAACACACAAATGATATCAGTTAATTGTCACATTAACTATTACAGTACACAATAACAGTTAACCTATAATATTTATGGGTGTCAGTGCAAGCCACTACCAACAAATAAAATAATATTTAGGAGATAGGTGGGTAGGATTAGGAAAGGAAAACACACAAAACACATCCACTCATCTTTCATCCTCATTAAGTGCTACTGTGTAATTGAATAGTGTTAACTGTGTAAATGTAACTCTGTCCAAGATTTGATGTTCATCATGTGTACCAAGTAGTAGTGGCAGCAATGTATAACAGTCAATAATAGTTAGTCAACGTCATAGTCATCATGTCAAGACCAATGTTTGCCAAGCCAGATCAAATTGTACTGTTGCTGAACAACTGTCAGTGAGCCAAGATATGCAAATACTTCCTCTCTTCAAAAAAAAAATGTATACTGCTTATTGATTTAACAAAGTGTGTGTGTAGGCAATCTTCTTTCTACTTGAGTGTTCTAGTCTGCCATCTTCATCCTCCTTGTTCCATATGGACCAACAAAAAAAAAAAAATATGCTCCTCACTTACTTTACCTCTTATCCACCAAACTCCAATAATCATCACTTAATCTTAATACTTCAATAATACGTCGATACATATAAACCTCAGCACCAATATCATTTCACTTCCATAACAACTCTTACCTCTAGTCAGTACAAAAAAAATATGCTCCTCACTTACTTTACCTCTTATCCACCAAACTCCAATAATCATCACTTAATCTTAATACTTCAATAATACGTCGATACATATAAACCTCAGCACCAATATCATTTCACTTCCATAACAACTCTTTCCTCTAGTCAGTCTCCTCGAACAAGTACAGATAAAATCCTAGTGCAACTTCAATTCAGCATCCCATGCAATCCGAAGACACATTGTCCACACACAACCTCTGTGTATTCCATCTGACCCAAATTTTCTACTCATTATAAATTATAAGATACATTTTGGTTCCTTGTCCATCATTAAATAAAAGAAATGCATACATGACCTCTAACAGACTTAGTTCGAATAACTCTCAGTAATTAAGTACGATTACGGAGTGTGAATAATCATAATATTTCACAGTGTGTACACCACTTCAAGAATCATGGCAGAAGCAATCATGTGGAGTATTCCTTGTGTCAAGTGTCACTTCCTATTTCAATTGCTCACGAAAAATGCAGTGTAATACTGTCAATGGTCTAAACCTAGTTTTGGTCTGTCATGTCGTTAGCTTCCTTCCTATTAGCATAAATTTATACAGCTTCCATAAAACCTCAGCTCATGTGACTTCTATGACTTTCTTTTACTAATGTCGTTCGTCGAATTATAGCAGTTCATTTTCTTATCTTAAAAATATAAGGCACTGAGCGTAAGCAAAACATGCAATAGCGAGTAAATATACCAGTAGAGAACAGAATGTCAACAAGTGGATGCAGCACAATCCCTACAACGAGGCTCTGCCAAGTGAACAATCTATAATTAATACCACAGTGTAACCTAAACTCTATATTTGTACACAGTATATCAGCATTTCTATATACTAGATTGAAGAGTAGTTATGACAACAAAACAGAAATGTGTAAATATGCAATCCATACGCACAGCAGCAAACATGCCTTACACAATAAACAAGTCATTAGAATCACATCGACATAAGCAAATAAATGTTCATATGTAATCTTAATAAGTAAACATGAAGGCGCAAGCAGATAAATCACAAAGTATAACTTACATATCTAACCACATCAGCACAATTAATCAGGTGACAATTATAATTTAAATTAATAAGCACAGCAGGCACATAATAAAAAAATATGACATCAGTGAAAAAGCATAGCAGCCAAGCGATGCCTAATATACACAAATAACAACCCTGTTCATTAGTCAATCACTGTCAAAATCAGTTAATGTGCGCAAGCACGTCGCTTCACAAGTAAATTCATAGAACATGAAATTAGCACAAAGTATGAGTCACGTAATCGCGAGCAGCAAATTACGTCTAAAGTACGTACCTAAGTGGAATTATGTTACCTGAAAAATAAACTCAATTAATCGTTACCTTTTTTTTTTACTTCCCCTTTTTTTTTTTTTTTTTTTTTTTTTGAAATTACATTCTTCCTGAAATTTTCTCCATAGCAAGTCCTCTTAACGTCGGACACGCACAGAATTTACCTGAAGGTCTTAAATACTTTATACAACCGTATCCTGAAAAATACTGAACGTTAATAACATAATTTTTGAAATCACCATAGCTTTATACAGAATTTAGTCGGAGAAATTAAACTGTGTATTTGTTTACGGCTGTCAGTGCATTCGCACTGAGCGCTCGATCAGCTGTAGGCGCGTGACGTAGGAAGTGATTGTTTGCGGTCAACGACTGCCTTGTGCGGCGCGCAGACTGACTGTTGCTTTGAGTATGTGCCGCCGCCAAACACAGCGCGGTATCCTTGCACTCTCTCCATGTTTACGTATAGCTATTAGTTTCTCACAAGTATGTCATTCCACAAAAATTTTAACGTTTGATATATGATGTATTCCTTTAGAGCGTCGAGATTTAAGAGTTTCTACTTCAACAGTGTTATCATGAATAATTTTGCGAATTCTATATGGACCGTTATAAAGCAGAAAAAATTTGCGACATAAGCCTTTTCCTTTATGAGATAAACGATGGGACTTAATTAACACCTTTTGACCAACTGACAAGATTTTTAAACGACCAGGACGCTTAGCTGATTTCTCTCTTCTAGCAGCCGCAGATGCAATATTTTGTAGAGCCAGGTTGACAACTTCAGAATGCCGCAGTTTCCGTGAAGGCGGAAAAGGAACTTTTTCAGAAATGCGATTTATCGGTGCTTTATTTTTTAATATCAATAGAGGCGGTAAAGAAGTTGAGTCATTTGGAAGTTCATTCAGAATGTTTTGAAAAATATGAAGATACTGATCCCAAGTTCTGTGATTCTGATGACAATAAAGACGGCACAATTTATTGATTTCCTTCATCCATCTCTCTGAAGCATTAGATTGAGGGTGAAAAAGTGAAATGAAGATTGGTTTAATTTTACGACGCCGTAGAGTACGAAGCCAAATTTTAGAGCGAAACTGTGATCCATTATCTGATATAACCTTGTCAACATGACCAACTTCTTTAAGAAAATGTTTGATGAAAGCGTTAGATACTGAACGAGCTGTTGCTTTGCGTAAAGGTGTAAAACACACATATTTTGATGTCAACTCCACTGCTACGAAAATGTACGCAAAACCATTAGTAGAACGAACCACTGGACCGAACAAATCGACTGCAGCCATGTCCTTTAATTTCGCTGGAATGATAGGAAACAACGGTGCTCTGTGAGAAACAGTTGGCGGCTTAGCCATTTGACATAATTTGCATAAACGAGGGGTGGCCAAATCATCCAATCCAACAAAGCGTCTAAGAAAATTACAGACACCAAGGAAACTACGAACATCACGTTTTGTTGTAGGAACAGCATAATTACGAATAGCGTCTAGTTTCTCTGGATCAGGGAGAATACCTTCTGTAGAAATAATGTGACCGAGAAATTTCACCTGTGAACGACCAAATTCAGATTTTTCCAAGTTCACTGTAATGCCAACTCTTGCAAAAATACTTAATAATGAATCCAAAATTTTGTTATGCTCACTCCAAGAACGTTTAGCAATAAGAATATCGTCAACATATGAAGTAATATTGTCACGAAGATAAGCAGGTAAAATTTCATTTAAGCTACGAATGAATGCTGCTGAAGATACAGTAAGTCCAAATGGTAATTTCCGAAACTGGTAACAGTTACCGAAGGCTAAAAAGGCAGTATATTTTCTACAATCAGGGTGGAGTTCTATTTGCCAAAAACTTGCGCGCATATCAATCGTGGATAAAACTTTAATTCCATGGAAATGTTGAAGAAGTTCATCTAAATTTTGTGGACGGTCAGTTTCAGGAATAATAATATTATTTATCTGTCTGGAATCCAGAACCAAACGAATTGATCCATCCTTTTTAAGAACAACGTGTAATGGGCTGGTATAAGGACTGACTGCTGGCTCAACAATGCCCTGATCTAACATGTATTGAAGTTCATTCTTAACCTTGTCTCTGTAAGCCAAAGGAATGGCGTACGTTTTCCCGCGAAATGGTGTGTGTTCTTTTACTTAAAATAAATATTGTAAGTCTTGTATAGTTCCTGTGTGATGACTAAATACTGTAGCATGTGAAGTCAAAATATAGTGCAGCTCTTCTCTTGCAACGTCATCTGGCACTTCAGCTTTTTTAACCTTTTCATTAATTAATTCTTCGCTACTAATTATATCCTCCATCGCGTCTCTGTATCTATTGTCATTGTCATGAATAAACACACTGTCGTCATAATGCTCAACGAAAGCATCAGAAGTAAGAAACCTTAAACATTTTGTATCTGATTCAGATCTTGCTAAACACTCGAAAAATTTCAAACATTTCGGCATTCCGGCAACAGTCAAATTCACACTTCCTTCTTTAAAGTTCAAAATTGCCTTATGTGCGTTAAGAAACTCCATACCTAATATAATCTGTGTACTGAGTAATGGAACAATAATAAAATTAGCAGAAAATTCGTATCCTTGACAAATGAAATTTAGGTTGGTCTGTTGTTTAACTTCCACACCTTTTCCAGAAATCGCTCCTCGAATTGTAGTTTTAGAAATAGGTAACACAGGACAGGCAATAGTTCTTTCACATATACGAAAAACCGATTCACTAATGACGTTCAATGGGCTCCCAGAATCTAAAACTGCAGTGAACTTATTCTTACCCACACATACTTCAATAACAGGATGTAAAAATGCGTCTACATTATTTTCCTTTTCATCTAGCAAAATGTCTCTCATGTCTTCCAGGCGTACGTAGTGTAAAGTCGTAGTGTCATTACTTTCTGAACCGTCTATATTGCTGCCAGAAGCCGAAGCTGCTAGTCATTGTCGATTGTTTGCGTCACGTCTTTGATTATTCCCGACATTTCGCGGATCAATTTCTACTATTTCCACTTGTCTCTCTGAATTTCTGTCACGCGGAGGATGCCAATTAGGTCCTTCCTGTCTGTTAGATGCAAATTCTTGGTTGTGTCTGTTATTAAAATTTCTGTTTTCCTGTCTGTCTGCATAATTACTTCTTGTATAATTTCGACTGTCACTTCTGAAATTATTGTTAGACCTACTACCCTGGTTATTTCTGTAGTAAGAGTTTCTATTATTGTATGAATAATTTCTGTCTTGATGATACCGATTACTGTTTCCGTATGATTGATCATTCCGGTACGAATTACCGTTATTATAATTGTCTGTGTAATTTCTGTTAGAACGTCTGTTATTGTCATAAGGCTGGTATCTATTGTCCTGTCTGTTACGTCTGTCATTCTCAAAATTACCCATATAACGCCCGTTCCGATCACTATCCCTTTTCTCTGAAAATCTATCGTAATTACTGTTACTGAAAAAGTTACAAGAAGTCCCGTAGTCGTTGTCATACTCAAGTTCTTGTAACAAAGTCTTGAAAGTCTCAATGTCGTCTTTACATCTTCCAGCTAAAGCAATTTGTCTTATGGATTGTGGCAGCTTAGTTAAACAAATGCGAATTAATTCAGTCGGGCTATAAGGGTTGGAAAGGAACTGATTCTTTCGAATCATGTCTTCAAAATATTCCGCTGGCGTGCGGAACTCAGACTGTTTGAAATTACGCTGCATAATAAGACTGTGTTTGACTCTGTCTTGCGTGTTTTCGGACCAATATGCCGATAGAAATGCATGATAAAAATCATTTAGGTTATTACAATCTCTAATGAGTGCGCGCATCCGCGTCGCCGGTTCGTTTTCTAAATAACCACACATAAATTCCAGTTTGTGACTTAATGGCCAATTTGGTGGGAGTGCATACATAAATTGATCTAACCATGCACATGGATGTATGTCATTTTTAGAATTGCGGAAGATCTTAAATTTCCGAACAGTCAAAAAGTGTTTATAGTCAAAGTTTTCGCCTCGTGGCGACAAAGACCTACCGCGTCTGTCCCAGTTTGAATGTCGATTATTGTCAAGTTCGCGCGCCTGGCGCTCTCTTGTTGCGTCCCGTAAATGAAACAAATTATCTTCTTCAAAGCCCTCTGCTATCTGTGATTCTAAATTTCTTCTGCTGTCTTTTCCTACGATTTCACCTTCGATTTGTTTGACTTACTTTCGTAATGCCTCTACTTCCCTTTTAACGCGTTCATTAAACTTTCCCTGATTTTCAACATGCTTATTTATGTTCTGGTACTCTTCGGTTTCTGCAAATGGTAATGGAGCTGTATCATCTGAATCTCTATCCCCATTTAAACTAAGATTTGTCAATTTATCTGAAATCTCCTCAACTCTTTCCGATAAGTCACCTAATTGCTCTTTCTGTTTATTTACGTCTTCCGTAAGTGTCGCAACTCGGGTTTCAGTATTGTCACATTTAGTAGTTAACTGTTCACACTGTTGCGTTAAGTTATTTATTCTGTCATTTGGTACGGATTCCTCGATTCTCTCAAATATTTCTTCCTTATCGTGTGCACGTTGTAAATTTAACTCTGAAAATTTTTGTACTATCACGCGATCTCTTTCTTCCTGTTCTCGATCCTGTTCCCTTTGTCTAATCTCTACTGCAATTAATCTACTATTGTGAGAATTCAAAATCGGTTGTACTTCTTCTCTGATTTCTTTCTTTAACTCATCTTTCATATTTTTGAAACATGTCCCTATTCGTGAGTCTAACCGTGTTTCCATTGTTTCCATCTCTGTTTTAATTGTTCCTATTTGTGATCCCACTGTTTTTAATTCAGATCGTAACTGTGTTTCCATTGTTCCCATATCAGTTTTTAATTCAGATCCCAAAGTTCCCATCTCGGTTTTTAATTCAGATCCTTGTGAGTCTAACCGTGTTCCTATCTCTGTTTTAATTGTTTCCATTCGTGTTTCCATTGTTCCCATCTGTGTTACCATTGTTCCCATTTGTGATCCCAGATTTAATATTGCACCCATCAACTGCTCCATAGTAACTGATTCGAAACTCCTTTCGCCCCTAACATTTCCCGCCAAACCAGTTTCCTTCGTCATAGCTGTAAAGCTATCTGTGTTCGATACTATTTCAGAATCTTCTATCGTTAATCTCATATTCTGTAAATTTTCTGATTGAGAAAAATTTTGAAATGGTTCCGGACTATTTTCCCGACTTATTACATTGTTTTCCACTTCATTATTCATCACACTGTTTTCCTCTGTTGGCGAGTTCGCCATGTTAACAATTTCGTCATTCTCACTATTCATCATTTTTGCCTTTTTCATTGATCGCGTAATCATTTACAAAATATACAAAACTCGTCACTATATGAAAATTGCACACAATGACACTTTATCTCCAACAATCATTCACTCGAAATGTTTCCCTCAAACACGATTAACGAACAATTGAAATAATTGCACTAAATCGTCAAACGCGTATACAAGGCAATAAAAATTAAATTTTGAAAAATACCATTAGAAGAATGCTAATTACCAAATCTACACATGCAATATAGACTACAATTACTAAACTACAAATTACTACAACAATACTACTGTCTACACAATCAGAAGAATTCCAAGGGACGATCCGAAGCAGCGGTCGCCACGTGCATGGGGGCTTAATTAAATGTAATGAAAATGATTTTGATTTCTTGCTTTAGCAGCTGTCTGTCCGATTACGAAGTCTCGTAAACGGTTGGCCCTGACTCGTATTATTACGCAATCTGACTGCATTGAACAATAACAATGAATGAAATGGAAATTTTCATTAACACAATTAATTAATTAAGTCCCCAGCAACTATAAAACCAACGCAACAACAAGCACAAGAGTAACTGTTCTGTGTGTGGGAGTGTGACTCAACGTACGCATCTGGCACGGTTCTTCTTCAACAACACAAGAATTTTTAAATAACATTTATACTGAATTAATTAAAGGAAATAAAAATACCATAATTACTCAAGAGAACCACAATTACACTCTAATCCAAGAACACAAGCCAGATGCTTTGTTGACTGAACCTGTAATGACGCATTATTTAAAACATGGAAATAATGAAAAATAAATCAAGTTTCGTTACCTTCATATATTGATGACAAGCACTCAAATTATTACAATATATCTCCACACCGACTCGCTATTACAACATCTCAACAAGAATTTTTCAGTATCACATCTCAGCAAGCACTCCCTACTAGCACATCTCAACACGAACTGCCTACCACGAGTCCTGGACAAGCACTGCCCATTACGACATCTCAATAATCACTTCCCGTGGAGGCGGCGGAACAATGCTCTCAAGCGATCTCTGGCGCTGTGGCTCAGTGTAGCCACCTTTCACCATTCGTTGCACATATCACTGTGAACTGTTGTTTCCGACAGTGAAATGTGTGGGAACCATCGCCCCAGAAAAAGGGATGATTTTACTGACGCCCTTTATGACCCTTGCCCTTCCCCTAACCCCCCCCCCCCCCCCTCGAGGCTTCTCCGTCACGATTTTGAGCGGCGGAGTGTCTGAAATGTTTACCTCGCCCACCTGATTTAGACGCTGGGAATCGTGGTTCTGATCTTCGTCTCCGAGACGTCAAAAGAAGGGATGAAATGTGGGCTGTGATCGTGTGACACGCCCACGGCGCCGTTAGGCAGATTTTTGGTGAAATTTGATGCCAATATAACACCAAATCCACGTTAAAGCTCACATGAGCTTCCGAGCTGTGGCCTTTGTGTCGACACGTCGCTGTTTGCAGCCTCACCGAGCCCGAGGGCGACGTCGCGCCGTTACGGAGGAGGATAGTAGGTACCTTTGAGCCAAAATTGAAACATCTGCGTCGCAATGGGAGGCAGTTAAGGGGTTTCGAAAAAGTGATACCTTAATTCCGTTGCGCAATGTAGACAATATCTCTTACTCCGATATGGAGGAGGTAGTCTGCAAACCAGCAACAGGAAGATTACTGAAGTGTGTCTTCATTGTATTTGGGGAAGATTAAGACTAGAAAGGAAGCAACACACCAGAAAATAACGTCCACAGACAGTCTTTGTAAGATTTTGGGAGGAATGAAATTTTATAGCCGGAGAACGTGATTGGCTAAATTGTTGACCCTTTATTTTCATTTTACACAGTCACATTATGCCTAATAAAGTTAATTTCTACTGCCCTATGTCGGACACAATTAGACTCTTATATGCAAAAGCAACAAACGACGAACAAAAGACATGTTATGTCCTTTTCTTCATATGCTGCTCCACAAAGCTTTACTACACTGATTGTAAGTTGCTGATATATTGTTTGTATCAGAGTTCTTTCACCCCAGAACGTGACCCTTACCATTTTTAAACGAGCATGCTATGATTTTCTTTCTAACATTAGTGTAAAAGTGGAAAATTATGAAATGAATTTGATTCTAACACTCCACAGTAAGTAATTAAGTAATTTATTAATTACTTAATTAATGAACTAACAGTAAGTTAACTATGAAGTCAGAAAAATGCTTTTAATTGCTTCACTAATAAAGAACAAAAGTCATCAACATATTTATGGTCGAAAATATATAAATTTTGTAGGAATCTAAGATGTTACTAGTCGTCTGAACCACGTTCCTGTAGCCAGCACAACTAATCTAAAAAATGCTTCACATGTGTACAATTATGTAATTGCTAAATGTAAATAGCACTGAGTAATTTCCAAGCTGTTTTGTACTTTTACACTCGCAGTTGTCTTATGCAAACATCTTCTGGCGCAAAACAGCTAAAGTAAATAAAGTGTTTATCCAGCGACAGCGAGCAGCAAGAATGTAGCGTAAATTAGGTAACTGTACACCTTGGAAGAGTCTTTCCAAGATTCTCGGAATTTTTACTTTCTACCGAATAGATTTACTCCTTAACCGCTTTGCTGCTGACGATAAAAATGAGTTTTCCCTTAACTGCGATCTGCAAAATTTCACTACAAGACACAAAAATAATTTTACTGGCTTCTTGTATAGAATTTACCGTTGACGTATGTAGTTAGTATTCAACAAGCTCCCGTGTAAGATACAGCAAGAAATTGGAGATCCGTACCAGTTGAAAAGAAAATCAAGAACATTTCTCCTGTCCCATTCTTTCAAAATTACAGAAGATCCAGGTTCTAGGCTTCTGTCAGCTACATGGCATATAGCAATGTTTTTTGTAGAGCTGTATGGTGAATTGTAACATACGATACATAGTAGTTAGAGATGTAACAAACTATTTCCTTTGAGAAATACCATGGTAACCAATTAAAGTCATAAATAGGAGGTGAACAACAGATATTTAGTATATATGCGGAGCAACAGCTTTTTTTCAAACTCGTAGTTTTCTTTCTAATATTATTGATTAAATTCAGCTGCCTGAAGCGTGAATAACATAGAGCAACACATTGATGGTTTATTGTTAATACATATACAGATGAAGCTTCTTCCATGTAAGCAATAAATTCCAGAGCGAAAACTTGCCTTGCTGGCAGGTCAGCAGGAAGAAACTCCTGAACATAGGTGATTTTGTATGGATGGCAATGCAGAATGTTTCAAAGGATTTTATGCACCATTCCCACAGACATGCCAAATGTTCGACCATTTCCCAAGCACTGAATGTTTGCAAACCACCGCTCAATCCCTCCTGCAATGTTGTGACCACATGTTCAGCAGGATCGACTGCTTTCCTCCCTCTGCCAGACTGCACTTCAAAAGACCCTATCTTTTCGAATGCCATTCGCCTCTTCCGACCAATGAGCGTTCATCAGCA
Organism: Schistocerca nitens; assembly: GCF_023898315.1. Lineage (NCBI taxonomy): Eukaryota > Metazoa > Arthropoda > Insecta > Orthoptera > Acrididae > Schistocerca > Schistocerca nitens. Next base: position 349,766,637 of record NC_064622.1, read on the forward strand.
CCCTCCTGCGTCCACCGCAGTCGGTCGGGCGCAGGCGTGGGACATGGAAGCTTAAAGGCCGGTTCCCACTAGAGCGCGGCAGCGCGTCGTGCGGCAACGGCAGCGGCAAGCGTTTTCCGTTTTGACGCGGCGGCTCGCGGAATTGGCGTTCCCATCTGGAAGCGGCAGACGCTAGCGGTAGCCAATGACGGACAGCCGCTGAGGTACGGGGCGGGACCCACTGAAACGCCCGGTGCGTTTGATTAACTACATTTTACACCTACATGAAGGAAAGACGAAGCTGGGTGAAGACATACCAAATTTTCATTTTCTGTACAATGTACTCTTTCACATATTTCATTATTCATGTTTTCTCATTTCACCATGAACAGATTACATGACTACCATTCATGATTGTTCACTATCTCCTAACACATTGAAACAATGTACGACAAAAGAAATTATTCAGATGGTTAAGCGAGACAAAAATTTAAAATTTGATATGGTAGCATGTACAGGAAAACAGTAAGAACACAAAGGCTTGGGGAAGCCACCTGATAGAATTTCCCACAGAGCATAATGTAATCATCGCCAGCACCTTGCCTAAGAATCATGAAAGAATAATATATTTTCGGAACAAAGTTTTCAAAACAAGATTTTAAATTATAAGACATTTCCTGGTGCAGACGCAAACCTACAATAATTTATTGGTACCGAGCTGCAGTTTACAACTAAAGAGACAGTAAACGGTAGCAAATTAAGGAAATGGAACTTGAATAAGTCAAGACCCACAGTTTTTCGATAACCTTAAAGTTACGTAATGCAACGACTGACAGAAACAGAGCAAGGATTCCGCTAGAATACGAATTGATATCTTTGACAGAAGAAGTGGTGAATGCAGCAGAGTATGTGAGCGGGAAGAAGGTACAGTAGAAATCGTTAGATAAAACGTGATATATTAAATTTGACACGAGGGAAAAATATAAAAATGTAGCAAATGAAGTAGGCCATCGGAAATAAAAATGTCTAAACATGACGTTAACAGGAAGTCCAAAATTGCAATGCGATTTTGTTCTTGGAAAACATAGGGGAATGAAAATGAGAAAGAACAAAGAAAACTTTGCTCAAAGGAGAGGCAACTGTCAAGAACTCATTTGGCAAAGCCAGAACTAAGCAAATGAGAGAAGGCTAGAAAGTGGAAGGAATATGTAGAGAGGAGAGGGGGAGGGGTTGTACAAACTAACATAAGCACATTGGTAGATTCCTGTGAGATGTCTGAACACGCAAGGCAATACTGATCCTACCACTTAGCGAAGTAGACACACTGAAGAACTGCGAAACTGTGTTTATAACATTTGCATGTTTAGAGAAAGGTTTTGACAATCTTAATAAAAACATTCTTTGAAACTCTGGAGATGTCATCGATAAAACACAGGGCCACAAGATTATCTACAACTTGTACAGAAACCAAACTGCATTTCTAAGACTTCAATGACTTGAAAGGGAAGCAGTAATTGAGAAGGCAGAAGTAGAGAGGATATAAAATGAAGACTGTGAATAGCAACAAAAGTGTTCTGAAAAAGAAAATTTGTTCACATCGAATATAAATTCTAATGACTGGGTACTATTTTACAAAGGTATTTATGTGGAGTGCGGTATTTGTGTGGAGTGCAGCCTTGTATGTAAGTGAAACGTGGGCGATGAACAGTTCTGTCAAGAAGACAATGGACGCTTTCAAAACGTGGTGATCAATAAGAATGCTGAAGATTAGATATGAGGACCGTGTAACTAAAGAAGAGGTACGGAATTAATTAGAGGAGGAAGAGGAAATTATGGCACAACTTTAACTACAAGAGGGGTAAGTTGACAGGACATATTATGAGGCATCAAATAGTGAGGACAAAGGGGTTGGGTGATAGTATTCTGATAATAATCATCTGTTGAAATGCTATTCTACTATTTTATCTATTAATGTAAGCAGTGAATTTACTCTTCCATGCACTCCTCCACAAAACATTTAAACCAAAACTGAAATAAGCTGAACACCAAATCTTTCAACCACTGTCTGACAACTACTGCATTCACTTTCAACTTTCTATAACTATCACTGGCTAGCCACACACACATACAGATATAAGGAGAACAGAAATAAACAAACATTAGTTTTCAGCATATAATTCTTTAGGTTGGCAACACGTACATAAAAAAAAAACCAAACAGGAAGGGACATAAGGTGAACACACTGTAGTTACGACTTCAAATCAGTGTTTCCGGTAAGATGTCTACAGCTAGTGACAGAAGAAGAAGAAGAAGAAAAAAAAAAAAAAAAAGAACATGAAAATGTACTTATGTTCCATAATCTAAGTTTTAGTTCAACCTCCAGCATGTGACCAGGTGAGGGGAAACGCAGATGTCCCCCAAAAACTCGATTCATTGCAAGTAATCAGTTATTCACGTAAAAAAAGATGTGAACTGTTTTATAATCTGCAAGTATCACATATCAAAACAAAACTGAATCATTCTAGATTCCACCGAAGATGCCTTAAAGTAAAAGGCGAAACGCGTCTTGAACCAATAAAGTACACTGGATAAAGAAAAAAACGTTTGTTACTTCTAAAGGAAATAATCAATAGCCGTAGATACTTAGCAAATTACATCTTATGACATACCAGTAAATTAGTCTTGGTTTAACTTCTCAATCCACATGCTATTAAATGCCGTTTAAAAAAGTTCATCTATCCCTTCCGAAAAACTGTAGTTTCTTTCTTCGGTAGATAAACAGATTTAGGATATTTATCATGTGACGAAATACATGACTTTTTACAAGTTATCGTTTGCAAAAAAACACTTTTCGATTTCTTGAACCGTTTACGAAATTTGCGGTTGATAACAACCACATGGTTTACGACGAGCAGGACGAAGTATTGGTCGCGTCGCGAGTGACCCGCGCGCGCTCACCGCACAGCCCGTCCGCCGACGTATCATTCAATATCTCGAGAACGGTGATAGCTATCGTTCTGCTCTCAGCTTTAAAAAAAATTTAGATATGTTGACTAAATTTCATATGCAATAATGTATTACCTAAAGTGAACTGTACGCAAAGTCCACGCAATGCGTTTTTACCTCTGCACACTCATTAAAATTTCGTGTAAAGGTTTACGTAAATGCGATACAGCAAATAGCCACGACGAATAACGAAAAGAAATTCGGTCCTTTATCGAGAGAAGATATCAGGCTGTAACATGCCCAAGAATCAAATTTTTCTACAGAATAGTTTCCTTGGAATCGGATGATAAGTATTTCATGGCTGCCGCCGCGTCCGCGCCAGCGGTTCGGCGAAAGTTCGTGTGGCCGGGGGTTCCGTACCTGACGTCACGCTCAGCGCGTTCTGTGATTGGCGGCGCGCACCTGGAGCGCGGCACGCGGCAGCGGAAGCGGTTCGACATGGTCAAACCACGACGCAGAGCCCGCCGCGCCGTGCCGCTGACGCCGTTTCATGGCAACTACGCCGCTGACGCGCTGTTTTGACGCGCGGCAGCCCTAGTGGGAACCGGCCTTAACACGTCCCTCCTCCACGACCCACCGCGTGTCGCAGCGGTGTGGACTTCCTGTGAACGCCGCCTTCTTGGGTACCCCTCTATACTTATATGGTGGTTCAGCTGCGCCAAACCAATGATCACGAGGGAGTTGGTCCAATGCGGGAAAGACTTGGCTGAGCGGCACTGCTACACCACGAATTATTACTACACTGTGTTACGGGAACTCGACAACCAACTTCCATCATCTGGAACGCACAAGTAACAACAACGCATTGAGGCAAAGCTCCTTTCATTGACACGTAATAAGCTACAGGTATGGTGGCGAGATCATGCAGACAGCATATCGCGCTCAAGGGAACACCATTTATGCTCCATAGCACGTATGACCATCGTCGTCATTTTCACTAGCTTCTCATCATCCTCCTCAAACGAGACGGTAGCCATGCCAGTACACAGGCGACTATTGTCTCCACCTTTGCTGACATTTACCGACAATTTTACGACGACAGAACCTTTGACGAACAACTTCTGAGGATGTTCTCAGACATATCACACGTACTGTCAGTGCTACAGAGGTCCTTGGTGGTGGGACTTACTACGGAGAAGGCGGACCCTATCACCAACAGTGCGATGAACAAATCTCCAGGCCCAGATGGCCTTTCTGCTGCATTGTACAAGACGTTCCGTTGCCTGATGATCCAGCAGTAGACTGAAATGTTCCGCGAATCGCTCACGTCAACTTTCATGTGCCAGCAGCTTTTGTGGCTGCCTTATGAGACTCAACCTACACAGCCAATCTTCTATGGCCGGGCATATGTGGACAACCTCCTGCTCCTTCTGGGTGCACCTGCAGACACAACGCCGTTTCAAGGATCTGACAATATGGAAGAACCTCGGGAAGCATTCTCAATGTGCGCAAATCAGCGATTATGAACATCAGCTGTGGCCTCTGAGATGAAGGATCACTGCTGCTACCCACAGTGGACGTACTCCATTACCTGGGTGTCATCAGACATGCCCACCACATGGTAGTGTACCCCTATCACTGTCTGTATCAGATGACACAAACACACATCCAATACAACCTCCACTGCAGTCTGAATCCAATCCAGCAACTGGGCCGGCCGGAGTGGCGTGCGGTTCTAGGCGCTACAGACTGGAGCCGAGCTACCGCTACGATCGCAGGTTCGAATCCTGCCTTGGGCATGGATGTGTGTGTTGTTCTTAGGTTAGTTAGGTTTAATTAGTTCTGAGATCTAGGCGACTGATGACCACAGAAGTTAAGACGCATAGTGCTCAGAGCCATTTGAACCAGCAACTGGCCTATGTCAACACTTATGTGACGTCCAAACTGGTACACATTGCCCAAAAATTCTCTTTGCCAATGGTCCTAGTAGGATAGTTCCAGGCAGCCTTTGGGTACATCGTATTGGCAGGAGCAATCTTTAACGTCCGCTAAGATACCCTCACATCCCCACTTCAATATGGGCACTCGATCTCGTCGATGTTGGAGCCAGGACATCCGCTGTATATTTAACTACTATGACAAGATGTTGGCACAGGCGTTCCATGTCCCTTATGCACAGCTTCTTGAAGGTTCGTATGCTGTTCTCCCCTTTCTCACTGGTCAATGTGGCCCACATTGCCCCAACACTTTACCACTTTGTTGAATTCAGATATGTACACGATGCTATTCTGAACATGTGTGCGCCAAAAGTAAAAGACTTTCACAAGTTGTTTTTGCTATGCACGTAACTCAGTACGTTAGAGAACCTGCACCCAGATATCCATTGGACAACAGTGTGGTGGAACATCATTACGCCATTTTTTACAACTGTTGCATGAGCCCTATGGTAAATATCCAACAAACCAGCGACTTCACCGTATTGGACTGGTCAAAGCATCATTATGTACTCTCTGCCACAACAAGGTACTGATGAGAATCATCTCACTTATCTATCAATGCGCAATGTACAGCAACTCATGCAACAGATATGGGCATGCTACCTCCATGCCCTGCCAATGACTATCAGCCCACAATTCCCTCTCCTTCCAGAGGACACACATTTCCACTTACCAAGCACCACACTATAACATAGTTCCAGGGCCTGATGACTGCACACATCTCCAGCGATGGGGCGCACTCCAAGACAGACATTTACTGTCATGTTTGATGCTCACACTTCATTTCATCGAACACTGTAGTACCAATGTCAATTTGCTGATTACTTACACACTGTAATTTATGATCCCCCTCAGTTTGGGTGTACCTGACAGTTGATGTGTTTGACACCTTACAAAACCATTTTTCAGAATGGTGTGGTGTAACAGCTTAGTCCCAGTCTTTGTTTTCTCCTTTATTCCTCCTTTTTTTAATTTCTTGTCATTTCACTAATGTTTGCAGCCCTTGAACCATTAGGGAAGTACACCCATATTGACTACAGCGCGGACAAAATATTTTATGCTTGTATATATACTGATTTTTTTCTACCATGTACAAAGTCTAGGGACTGATCAATAGGAGGATATGGAACCTTAAAGGTGTAATGAAGTTATGTCTGGAAATGCATTGTTTCCATGCTAGAGACCATTTATTCAATCATACATTGTTACAGAGATTGCGGTTTAATACGTGCTGTACCATGCAGCTACAGTTACAGTGTGATTTGAAAATGATTTCCATGAGCCTCAACACAAACGTGTACGAGCCATAGCATGTTTTGTCTCACACGTTCACATCCGCCAGGTTGCATCCAATTGCTACTCCAGTGTCTCCACATTTGGAATGAGCTCTATGCAGAGTTTTGAGATGGTGCCATAACCATAAATCGCATGAGCTGAGATCTAGTGAATGAGCAGTCGTGCAAATGGACCCCCGTGTCTGATCCATGGACCAGGAAAGACATGACTGAGATGAGTCCAGACGTTAATGGCGTAGTGGGCTGGAGCACCATCATGTAGCAGCCCATCGCGTCCCCGACATGCTCTGTGGGTGACAAATAAGGAGACCAGGTAGCCCAGTCAGGTGTCTCTACATTCTTCAAGGCGTTTGTGGTGTGAACTGCAGGAGGGCCTTACACTACTGTGCTGGAACATGTCTTGTGCTAGCTTCGCCACAAAGTATATGACAACACTATTTATTCTTCTTGTGACGTAGTAGCGAGCACTCAGGCTTCTCTTTAACAATTAGCAAATCAGTTCTGTTGTCATATCCAACAGCTCGTCATAATACGACTGCAGATGTTGGGTAGGAAGGGCAGTTGAGGATCATTGTTTCCTGTGGCCTTTCAGTAGGTCTTATACGAACATGTCGGCTTCGATCTGAACATCAGAAGCGAGACTCATCGCTGAACACCAAAGAATGTCACCCAATGTCCCAATTGACTCGGGCTCTACGTCAAGCAGTTCTCTGGTGCCTGTGGTGTAGTGTCAGTGGTAAACGATGCTTGGGAACTTGAAATCTCAACCCAGCTTCCAGCCATCTACTCCCGACAGTTCGTGATATTCTAGTGAACTTTCCCCTATTGTTATTCGTCGCAGGTTCGAATCCTACCTCGGGCATGGATGTGTGTGATCTCCTTAGGTTAGTTAGGTTCTAGGGGACTGATAACCACAGATGTTAAGTCCCATAGTGCTCAGAGCCATTTGTTATTCGTCACTTCGTCAGAGCCCATCAAACAATCCTATGATCGTTTGCGGTGACGTCCTTCTGGAAGGAGAGGTGCCTACTCTTCAAGCCACACTGTTGTCCCGAGCATAGCTCGTCACTATCCGCTGTGCGGTCATTGACTGTGCGATCTGTCGGTGTGATGCTTCCATTTCCCTCGTGTCAATGTTTCGACCATTCTCAGAGTCTGATGAACTGCACATGAACGTCCTCTGGGTATACTCTGTTGTGATCTCGAAAGATCGACTAACGTTAGACGCGACAGTCATGAGGTACTCTCATCCTTCTTCTTTAGTAGCGATGGCTTTTATTGTGTAGTGGAAATATGTTCTTATAAGGTTGAAATTTTAATCAACATATCCCACAGGTACAGAAATGCTAGAGTGTCATTCTGGTAGCATTATGCCGTTCTGCTCGTGGTATAGTACTCTCCTTCGCCGCAAGTGGAAGTGTTAACTTCAAATCCTGTACAGACAGAAATGAAACTAATCGGTTTCTTATTCTAAAGCCTGAAACGACACGAGTTTTCTTTCAATGTGCTGGGATGACTTAAAAGACAAGTAAAATGCTTTTTCAATCAATTGGAAATGAAAGTGACAGGTTGTTTTAGCAAAACTATGTGTTCGGTGGTTAAGCGGCTAAAATAGTCATATGGACTGGCCTGACACGGCTGTAACATTTCCGCGGGCTTTCGGAATGCGTGTGATCAGTGACGGAAACCAGAGGAATGCGACCTGCCCCACGTTCAAAATGTCTTGCAAGATGTCGAAAGATAATCCACGTTTGACTTCTGCTTTTTCCACAATCGCCTTGATTCTGATACGTCGGTCTTCGAGCAGCAGGCGTCCTCTTTCCGTTCCTTGCCTCTTCTCTGAGAGATGGTCTGCCAACTCGTTCTTCGCCATTCAGACTTGTTTGACCGCACTGGACGCGTCTACGTCGCCTAACAACAGTGGCACATGGCTGCATTGTTGCCGTATACTTCCATCAACTTGCCACAGACTGTTGCAGCATGGTGCCAGCTTGAAATGGAGAAAATTACAACATTATACTGCACTTTGTCAGTGGCCCGCGCCATCTTGGTTTGGCTCATCTAATGGAGGGGGCATAGGGGGCGGGGTTGCTACGGTACTGTAGCGAGGGGACCTGAATTCTGCAGAAGTATACCTGCAAACAAACAGCTAATTAATTACGTTACTTAATTTGTTCGACGTGATAATTTATGAATGCTTCTCGTAAATGGACGTGCGAACACCTAATTGGTACCAAAATACATCAGGAGCGAAAAACATACTGTAAATCAGTAAAATAGACAGAAAAATTTATGTGGCAGCTGGGAGAGGTGTAACATGCAACCTTTGGAACATTCACGCGATTCGGAATGCTAAATCATTGATACCCAAGGCCCTTTCTGATTTTAACAAGGTCAACGACCGAGCGGACAACTGTGAAATCACGTCATGTTACTTCGCGTGTATCATGTCACTTCCACTGTGGTTTCAGTACACCTCACCCGCCACATGTTCGCACCAGACAAAATCAATGATTTCTCGCGTTGTCTGCAGAACCGTTGTACGTAAGTTGAACAATACCGTACCAGGAGTCTGTATCTTCGGATTTCCAATAGATGGCTGAGACTTACACAGATGATGTTACCTCAGTAAACACACTGGACAAATAATTATTATAATTGGCCACCCTCAGGAGACATGATGCTAACACCGCATAACATAGCCTGTAGCACTGATGACGGCCCCTACTGGGCGAAGAAGAGAGTCCATAAGTTTCACCAGCTACACCACAGGCAACTAAAGGCACTGATAATTACATCCTAAGGATATTGGCCGATATTTTTCACCCACATAAGACACGTGTGGGTAATAAAGTGGTAGTGCGACGTCTAGACCAGATGAGAGGAAACGCAGGTCACAGCAAACCGTAAGTAATTGCTTATTTACATAAAAAAATCGCTACGTGAACTGCTTGATAATCTAAAAATAACAAAACTGTATCATTATAGACAGTGCTTCTTTTCTTAAAAAAAGTTTGAGGGTACTCCGACATTGGATATAATGCAGCGAAAATTATTTATAATTGAAGCATTGGATACCAACCGTCTGCTTTTAGCCATGCGTCATCAACATGTCGAACTAAAAAAAAAATTTTTTTAAATAAAATAAAATAAAAAATGGTATCGGATTCTTCAGTTGACTTTACAGCTCAAATGAAGTAGGCGATACCGAGAAACACCCAAACATACAAGAGAATGTCGTATCGAACACTTCAGGTTACATCACCTCAAATGAAGCATGCGATTCCCATCAACCCCTGAACAATCGACCTATAATACACCTCAAAAGAAACAGGTGAGTCCAATCAACCATCCGATATACAAAACAATACAAGAAAATATTACCGAACACGTATTTTAACCTATAAAACACCGCTAAAAGACATGTTACAACGAAAACCATCCACACCTATCATCAACAACAGTAGAAACTACACTACAAAAATCTTTTGTAACCTTGTTTGTCTCCTGAAATGGCATAGATGATGGGTGGTATCCCGTGCTTCAACTGACCAAATTTTTAATACAGCTTAAAATTTATTTAACTATAAAACTATTGTGTAACTTACATTAACAGCAATACAACAGTTTCCAAACTGACTTTAGTTCATGGCTGCTGTAGTCTTCACGCCTTCTTACTTTGCTGTTGCTATCAGTAGCAAGATGTCTGCCTTTTATGAACCAAGAGCTTACATAGTCCATGGCCTGGAACAACATCAGTGGAGGACCAACCAACTTTATGAACATCAGGTTGCTGACTGTGGAAAAATGAAATGAAGCTCTTGTTAGCGAGACGATCAGATTCATTTGGGAAAACCCTCGTTCACATTCACTCGTTGATATAGGAACACATTTCAGTGCATTCTGAGGAGGAAGGAGGGATGCTGGAATTTTCTTCTCCATCAAATACTCCCGAAATCCTCTACATATTTCTCTCTCTGGAAGAGCAAAACGACAACATAAAGTTTTGATACTTGTTTCACCATACGTTATTCCAGGATTCTCAGGCCAATTTGCGAGTCCAAACTTTCGCACATTCAGAGATAGCCATCTACCGGTAGCTTGGCGTTTGAGCGTACGCATATCCGTTTAGCACTACCATCGCCCTCTATTAGCGGGCGAGGGCACTGCATGCTAGTCGAACTGGCTGCCAGCGATTCCGTTGTCGAGAGCGGTCGCCGCAGCTTCGAAATGCTTCAACAGTCAATGACATCGCTTTTTCCGCCAAAAACTGCACTGGTATCGTTCGTATTGCAATTACCAACACGAAAAAATGAAATAAAATATTTACGTCCGTGAAATAAATCTTTGGCACTTTTCCAAGTTGTCAACATCATAAAAAAATTACTTTGTCGACTATAAAGTTTAGGGGTACGCATCCCCCAGCGTTCCCCCAGAAAAACAGCACTGGTTATAGATCCCACTGATAATGCTGTAGAGCAAGAAAAAGGCGAAACGCGTCTGAGAAAAATAAATTAAGTTGCAGCAAAGAAAAGCGGTTTTACTTACAAAATAACTATTTCTGTGCTTGCTGTGGAGGAAGATCACGCAAACAAGCTTGTTATTCGCCGTTAGGGAGAGATTTACTATCTTTTAGTTCAACATTTTTTTTTAAATTGCATTTTTGGATCCATAAAAGTGTTTAGAATCCACCCCTGAAACAGTTTTTCCGAATACGGAACGAAAATGTATGTTATTCGCTGTTGAACAAAAAATGCACCTGCCCGAAATCGGCCTTTTTCACGCATCAGTTTTGTTCTTTCGGAGGACGAGTTATTGTACCGGTGCTTGGGAGGAAACACACAACATTCAAATGAAAGTTTGAACTCGTGTGGATGTTAGCCCCCAAGCATTTGCATTCTGGTGCGAAGACTGTGGAGATTGCAACTTTCCTGGCAGTGAGTAGCTTCAACGAAGGGTATTCAGCAATTCTGAAGACCATGACAACGATGGACCTCACCCTGGGACTCTATTCGACGCAGTTCACCAAGAATTCGGACGACCACCGGATTCAAGCGGCCGAAAACCGCTTGTTACCGGCCGTACGAGCAGCGCAGGATGGCCCAGATCGAGCAGAACGTCCTCTATGAGGAAGAGCAAGGATTAGTTTATGGACCAGGAATAGCAAATTGAACGTAAGTTCCATAATATTGCATTTATATGTAGTCAAAACTTCAAACGCGTGGTTTCTCGAAATGACTTTCTTTTTTATCGCGCGGTATGGTAACTTCAAATCTACTGAACCGATTGGCATGATTCTTTGTTTCCGACGAAGCTAACTAAATTGTCTAGGAGTTGTACCACTTTTATTCCGATCCATCAACTATAAATATTTTTACTTGGCCGATGAAGTCGAAAAATCGATGAAACAAAACCCTGTTCTTTTTCAAATGGCCGCCATTTAGTTTCCTATGGTCCAAATTACTTAAGCGAGGTACAACTCCTAAAGAATCTAACGCTAACGTCGTCTCAGTTTTGATTTCGGACAAGCCGGCTGATCTGTGACATGCCACGCGTGAAGGTCTACATCGAAATTTTGTTTCATTCTGACGGCACTTCCACCTTTGCTCTTCGATATTTCTGGTCGAAAAAATTGCAGTTTGTAGAGGAAATATCAATAGACATTTTGACCTAATTTGACATTGATATCTATAACATATCCCGAGAAAAAAAATTCTCAAAGAACATGCTTTTTTCGGGCCAAATATACACTACTGGCTATTAAAATTGCTACGCCACGAAGTTGACGTGCTACAGACGCGAAATTAAACCGACAGGAAGAAGATGCTGTGATATGCAAATGATTAGCTTTTCAGAGCATTCACACAAGGTTGGAGAAATGCGTACCATCACGTTTCCGTATTGGATAAAGATCGGATTGTAGCGTATCGCGATTGCGGTTTATCGTATCGCGACATTGCTGCTCGCGTTGGTCGAGATCCAATGTCTGTTAGCAGAATATGGAATCGGTGGGTTCAGGAGGGTAATACGGAACCCCGTGCTGGATCCCAACGGCCTCGTACCACTAGCATTCGAGATGACAGGCATCTTATCCGCATGGCTGTAACGGATCGTCCAGCCACGTCTCGATACCTGAGTCAACAGATCGGGACGTTTGCAAGACAACAACCATCTGCACAAACTGGTTCGACGACGTTTGCAGCAGCATGGACTATCAGCTCGGAGACCACGGCTGCGATTACCCTTGACGCTGCATCACAGACAGGAGCGCCTGCGAATCTGGGTGCACGAATGGCAAAACGTCATTTTTTCGGATGAATACAGGTTCTGTTTACAGCATCATGATGGTCGCATCCGTGTTTGGCGACATCGCGGTGAACGCACATTGGAAGCGTGTATTCGTCATCGCCATACTGGCGTATCACTCGGCGTGATGGTATGGGGTGCCATTGGTTACACGTCTCGGTCACCTCTTGTTCGCATTGACGGCACTTTGAACAGTGGACGTTACATTTCAGATGTGTTACGACCTGTGGATCTACCCTTCATTCGATCCCTGTGAAACCCTACATTTCAGCAGGATAATGCACGACCGCATGTTGCAGGTCCTGTACGGGCATTTCTGGATATCGAAAATGTTCGACTGCTGCCCTTGCCAGTACATTCTCCAGATTTCTCACCAATTGAAAACGTCTGGTCAACGGTGGCCGAGCAACTGGCTCGTCACAATACGCCAGTCACTACTCTTGATGAACTGTGGTATCGTGTTGAAGGTGCATGGGCAGCTGTACCTGTACACGCCATCCAAGCTCTGTTTTACTCAATGCCCAGGCATATCAAGGCCGTTATTACGGCCTGAGGTGGTTGTTCTGGGTACTGATTTCTCAGGATCTATGCACCCAAATTGCGTGAAAATGTAATTACATGTCAGTTCTAGTATAATATATTTGTCCAATGAATACCCGTTTATCATGTGAATTTCTTCTTGGTGTAGCAATTTTAATGGCCAGTAGTGTAGTAAACCTTCCCTTAAGCATGTAAGCGAGAGCAAGATTATAAAAGGTTTGAAATTATGCTTAAAGTTTGTTGAAAGTGCCTAAGTGCACACATTACTAGATACTGGATGAGTATATACTGCATAATTTGCATTCCATTTAAGCAAAAGCAAGCTTTTCACACTTCTCATTGTTTATGTCGCCATATTTCCTGAAGTACGCGGTCCAGTCGCATTTATGCGATCGCCTGTCAAAAGCTGCATAGCCACTTTCTGCAGTGCGGGACCCCAGCGAGACGTGCAGGAAGGTGGTGGTCAGCGAGGTTCTGGACTGTACTGACAGCGGTGTGCCGACTTCAGTACCGTGGCCACGTAAGCTGGGCTTCTCGGCTGAGAAGGCATGGAGCGAACTGTCCGATCGAGGTGGTACCACAGATTCTCAGTTGGGTTTAAATCCGGGGAGTTTGGTGAACAGGGGATTATAGTAAACTAATCCCTGTGTTCTTCGAACTACTCTCGTACGGTTCTAACTGTGTGAGATGTCGCATTGCCCTGCTGGTAGATGCAGTCGTACCGAGGAAAAACAAACTACATGTAGGGGTGGACATGCTTCCCAAGGATAGATGCATACTGCGGCTGATCCACTGTGCCTTTCAGAGTGACCATGTCGCCCAGGGAATGCTACGGAAACATTTGGCAGACCGTAGCGCTCCTTCCTCCGGCTTTTATCTTCCTTCTCAGACATTTCACGCTGTACACGCGAACGACAATATGTCCTATGGAGCATAAAATGCGATTCATCTGAAGAGGCCGCCTACCAGACGCTCTCAAGGGGAGGCCACGACGTTTGGAACGCGGATTTACTGTAAACTTCGTACACTCGTAGTACTCCACGAGGACAACAAAATGTGTAAGCAGTAGCGCGTACTTCTCAAGCGTTACTGAGAAAATCGCAAGATAATTTCGGTCCTCGAATATATATATATATATATATATATATATATATATATATATATATATATATATATATACTCCTGGAAATTGAAATAAGAACACCGTGAATTCATTGCCCCAGGAAGGGGAAACTTTATTGACACATTACTGGGGTCAGATACATCACATGATCACACTGACAGAACCACAGGCACATAGACACAGGCAACAGAGCATGCACAATGTCGGCACTAGTACAGTGTATATCCACCTTTCGCAGCAATGCAGGCTGCTATTCTCCCATGGAGACGATCGTAGAGATGCTGGATTTAGTCCTGTGGAACGGCTTGCCATTCCATTTCCACCTGGCGCCTCAGTTGGACCAGCGTTCGTGCTGGACGTGCAGACCGCGTGAGACGACGCTTCATCCAGTCCCACACATGCTCAATGGGGGACAGATCCGGAGATCTTGCTGGCCAGGGTAGTTGACTTACACCTTCTAGAGCACGTTGGGTGGCACGGGATACATGCGGACGTGCATTGTCCTGTTGGAACAGCAAGTTCCCTTGCCGGTCTAGGAATGGTAGAACGATGGGTTCGATGACGGTTTGGATGTACCGTGCACTATTCAGTGTCCCCTCGACGATCACCAGTGGTGTACGGCCAGTGTAGGAGATCGCTCCCCACACCATGATGCCGGGTGTTGGCCCTGTGTGCCTCGGTCGTATGCAGTCCCGATTGTGGCGCTCACCTGCACGGCGCCAAACACGCATACGACCATCATTGGCACCAAGGCAGAAGCGACTCTCATCGCTGAAGACGACACGTCTCCATTCGTCCCTCCATTCACGCCTGTCGCGACACCACTGGAGGCGGGCTGCACGATGTTGGGGCGTGAGCGGAAGACGGCCTAACGGTGTGCGGGACCGTAGCCCAGCTTCATGGAGACGGTTGCGAATGGTCCTCGCCGATACCCCAGGAGCAACAGTGTCCCTAATTTGCTGGTAAGTGGCGGTGCGGTCTCCTACGGCACTGCGTAGGATCCTACGGTCTTGGCGTGCATCCGTGCGTCGCTGCGGTCCGGTCCCAGGTCGACGGGCACGTGCACCTTCCGCCGACCACTGGCGACAACATCGATGTACTGTGGAGACCTCACGCCCCACGTGTTGAGCAATTCGGCGGTACGTCCACCCGGCCTCCCGCATGCCCACTATACGCCCTCGCTCAAAGTCCGTCAACTGCACATACGGTTCACGTCCACGCTGTCGCGGCATGCTACCAGTGTTAAAGACTGCGATGGAGCTCCGTATGCCACGGCAAACTGGCTGACACTGACGGCGGCGGTGCACAAATGCTGCGCAGGTAGCGCCATTCGACGGCCAACACCGCGGGTCCTGGTGTGTCCGCTGTGCCGTGCGTGTGATCATTGCTTGTACAGCCCTCTCGCAGTGTCCGGAGCAAGTATGGTGGGTCTGACACACCGGTGTCAATGTGTTCTTTTTTCCATTTCCAGGAGTATATATATATATATATATATATATATATATATATATATATATATGTGTGTGTGTGTGTGTGTGTGTGTGTGTGTGTGTGCGTGGCCATTTTAACCAAGAAGCGGCTGCAGCCGAATGGTGCCGGCACGGCAGCTCAGCGAACGTCGGCACGGTAGCTCAGCGTGTTCGGCCACAGAGCCGCTTGGCCTCTGTAATAAAAAACTGAGAGGAAGGATCAACAACGAACTTGAACAGGATGTCTTGCGACGTCCGCAACTACCGAACAAAACGATCAACAATGAACAAAATGCAAATCAAAAACAAAAAAAATAGCGTGATCGGTCAGAGCGTTAGCTAACCTCTTTATAATGAAAAAACTCAGCGAACGGATCATCGACAAACTGAATGGGTGTCATTGTACGTCCGCCCTGAACAAATTCAGCGAAAAATATAGAATAAAGTGTTTTTTTAAGACGCTATATATATATATATATATATATATATATATATATATATATATATATATATATATATATATATAATCAGTAACGCTTGAGAAGTACGCGCTACTGCTTACACATTTTGTTGTCCTCGTGGAGTACTACGATTGTACGAAGTTTGCAGTAAATCCGCGTTCCAAACGTCGTGGCCTCCCCTTGTCAGTGGACGTCCAGTTGCGGTATTGGCTTGCAAATTCCAGCCTTCGGCGCTGATGAATGTAAGCCAGCATGGGTGCATGAACCAGGCGTCTGCTACACAGGCCCACACGGAGCGACACGACGTTTGCTCAATGTAAGATAATTCGCTCTGTTCCCGCATTACGACGACAACTGCACTGTCCCCTCCCCCCCCCCCCTCCCCCAACATTATAATACACCCTCCACTGCCGGTGGCGCCACCCACTGTCCTTGACTGTTGACGTCGAACATAGGCGGTGATCACGGCAATGTGACTGGACCGTGACGTATCACACAGTGATATAGTCTTGAAGGTACTTTCAATAGTATATGTGGATACTGTCTCCAGAACCTGTTGCGAATATATAGTTAGTAGTAAAATGTCATTCCTGATGCTATTTACTGCATGAAGCGGTAAAAAGTAGTAAGCGATGAATTTTTTCTTACGTAATTTTGTGGTGAGTGACAGTGAGAAAAAGATTCATGAAGATTTGAAATTATGTATAAACTTTGTTGGAACTCACCAAGTGCTCTCAGTCTCAAATATTGGATTAATGTGGTATGGGTAATCTGCGAGACGTGAATTACGTTGTCTCGAGACATGTGCACATGTCAAACAGAGCTTGGATGGCGTGTACGGGTACAGCTGCCCACGCAGCTTCAACACGATACCACAGTATTGTGACGAGCCAGTTGCTCGGCCACCATTGATCACACGTTTCCAGTTGGTGAGAGATCTGAAGAATGTGCTGGCCAGGGCAGCAGTCGAACATTTTCGATATCCAGAAAGGCCCGTACAGGACCTGCAACACGCGGTCGTGCATTATCCTGCTGAAATGTAGGGTTTCACAGGGATCGAATGAAGGGTAGATCCACAGGTCGTAACACATCTGAAATGTAACGTCCACTGTTCAAAGTGCCGTCAATGCGAACAAGAGGTGACCGAGACGTGTAACCAATGGCACTACATACCATCACACTGGGTGATACGCCGGTATGGCGGTGACGAATACACGCTTCCAATGCGCGTTCACCGCGATGTCGCCAAACACGCATGCGACCATCATGATGCTGTAAACAGAATCTGGATTCATCCGAAAAAATGACGTTTTGCCATTCGTGCACCCAGATTCGTCGTTGAGTACACCATCGCAGGCGCTCCTGTCTGTGAGGCAGCGTCAAGGGTAATCGCAGCCGTGGTCTCCGAGCTGATAGTCCATGCTGCTGCAAACGTCGTCGAACCGTTCGTGCAGATGGTTGTTGTCTTGCAAACGACGCCATCTGTTGACTCAGGTATCGAGACGTGGCTGCACGATCCGTTACAGCCATGCGGATAAGATGCCTGTCATCTCGACTGCTAGTGGTACGAGGCCGTTGGGATCCAGCACGGCGTTCCGTATTACCCTCCTGAACCCACCGATTCCATATTATGCTAACAGACATTGGATCTCGACCAACGCGAGCAGCAATGTCGCGATACGATAAACCGCAAACGCGATACGCTACAATCCGATCTTTATCCAATACGGAAACGTGATGGTACGCATTTCTCCTCCTTACACGAGGCATCACAACAACGTTTCACCAGGCAACGCCGGTTAACTGTTGTTTGCGTATGAGAAATCGGTTGGAAACTTTCCTCATGTCAGCACGTTGTAGGTGTCTCCACCGGCACCAACCTTGTGTGAATGCCCTGAAAACCTTATCATTTGCATACAGCATCTTCTTCCTGTCGGTTAAATTTCGCGTCTGTAGCACGTCATCTTCGTGGCGTAGCAATTTTAATGGCCAGTAGTGTAAAATACTTGGCTTGCTGTGCTAAAGATAAGATTATATCTGCTAGTGAGTAGATGCAGTAGCATTTAAATTTTTAAATGAAAAATTTTTAAATGAAATATTTAAAATCAAATTTTTGTTGCCTTGGGAATGGTTAGAAACGTACATTGTAGATGTGACTGTGCACCGAATAGTCGTATAGCGATGTACACTACTTCGAACAGAATACAGCAGTGCTATTCGATTTCGCTTGCCTTTTCGTTACTTTGGTGAGTGCAAACATTTCGCGCTATGTTTGCAGTCCAATGGCGCCATCCATGGAGTAAAACTGAAAATTAACCCGTGGGATTGAGAATGTATGCAAAATTTAGTTTACTGACATTTATTTTCCCAAAACAAAGACAGACATAAATTATGCTAAACAAGTTCTGTTTGAATAACGTAAACAACTAACAGGTGGTTTAAGACCACAATGGACAAGGATCCTGTGTGGCAGAAGCGAGCCAAGAACTCTGGCCCTAAAAATGTGGAGCCGGCCGCGGTGGCCGAGCAGTTCTAGGCACTTCAGTCCGGTACCGCGCGGCTGCTACGGTCTCAGGTTCGAATCCCGCCTCGGGCATGGATGTGTGTGATGTCCTTAGGTTAGTTAGGTTTAAGTAGTTCTAAGTTCTAGGGGACTGATGACCTCAGATGTTAAGTCCCATAGTGCTCCGTGCCATTTGAACCATTTTGAATCTAAAAATGTGGATAACGCAATCTGAATTGATCTGATGCTGAGCAGACTTTGATTGGTCAGATCTACAGAAGTTTATATAGGTGCATCTGAGAACAAGTGGCAGTTGAGATCTGTACACCCTGAGAAGGGTAGGAGCATCGGTACGTTACCCTGTTTGGTTCGTGCGGCGATGTAACTTGCAGCTGGCGAGATGTGTGCGGCAGAGGCGAGACGTAAGGCCGCACCCGTGAATCGATCGCGACCACAAAAGAAATGCAAAATCTCGCCGTCTAGCGATGAGGCAGACGGATCGGAATTTACGGAAGATTTCAGTATGCGACGCACCCGGGACCAATTTGACTCACATATACGACAGAGTGCACAAGGATACCAAACGTCAAGACTGGTAAACCAAAGACGAATAAGTGTGTCCTCGGTAAACGAGTAGACCGAGACGTTTGAAGTCACATTGTCGGTACAGTAAGAACTTCACCACAGGCTCCCCAGTCTAAGCTACCCGCAAGTCAAGTCAGTATCAGGACAGGTCCCAAGCACCAACCTCACATGCCAGACCTTCGACCAGAAGTCCTCTTACCAGACCAAAGTCCAGCACCCAAGTGCTTCGCACTTCAGAAAAAAAAAACCGTTTATCCGCAAAGTGCACGAACGACACCACCTTCATGCCGCCTTGAGCCAATCACTGCGCTCTACAGCCGCTAAATCTCCTCTCCCACACGACAGCACAGACTCCTGTCGGATCAGAGCAAGACTTAAGAAACCTGCGTCTCTGGAAAAAGAAGAGCCGGCCGTTGTGACCGAGCGGTTGTAGGCGCTCCAGTCCGGAACCGCGCTGCTGCTACGGTCGCAGGTTCGAATCCTGCCTCGGGCATGGATGTGTGTGATGTCCTTAGGTTAGTTACGTTTAAGTAGTTCTAAGTCTAGGGGACTGATGACCTCAGATGTTAAGTGCCATAGTGCTCAGAACCATTTGAACCATTTTTGAAAAAGAAGAATCTTTCAATTACTGGCTTTTTTAATTTTTCGCGGAGGGGGAAGATGTTTTTCTCCGAAGCCACGTCGCTTCCAGCGGCAATAAGTGGACAGATACGATCCTAAAGATCTTTATCTAAATCGCCTATGCCTTGGAGCTTGTTAGTCCTTGCTATGAGGTGTAATAAAGACTCTATCTCTAAACGTTTCTCAGACGCCGGAGTTTCTTATACAACCGAGGCAGCCGATGGAAGTGGGTCACAGGCCTATTTGCAGTATCGGTGAATACGAAAACTTGTGAATTATTACGCGTGGCTCTGCACACAATGCCCCGTTTACGACTCCACTGTGTAGACGCGTCCCTTCAGTCCGTCTCCACCAGCCCAGCATTCAGCTGGCGCCAATGCATTGTTCTGTTGGAGACCTGTCTCGACAAGGGGCTGCTCTGTCTGCCCTGTACGGCTGTGGGCCTGTCCGGCAAGATTTACTGAGGGATGGACTCGCCACCAATTACTTCCAACTCCCAACATGCCATTTCTACTCGCTGGGAACCATAAAAATTCCTCATGCTTTTAACGCCCTGCTCAGGCCGTTAACTTTCTAGTGTCGCTCAAAGTGCGTCAGGTTGTAACAAAATCTTTAAAAACTATAAAAATTCTACATGCTTTTAACGCCCTACCAGGTTCCATCAACGTCTGCTCAGGCCGTTAACTTTCTAGTTGCGCTCAAGGTGTGTCAGGTTGTAACAAAATCTTTAATAATTTTCCGTATACAAAAAATAGGTGAGATAGTAACTTGTCCTCACTCACTGCCCTCTACTGCCGTTGATTTCTGCAGGGTAGTGTCTCACTTCAATATTGTTTAGTGTGACACGAACCAGAGGAAATCATTGAAAATAGTAGGAGAATCTCATCCTGATAACCGATATATGTGTGAAAAAGGTAACTTTGCCAATCAGGATTGTCTATGGCTAAAACACATCCTAACTTGAACTCATTCATTCCACGCGTTATTCACTCACATGAAGCTGCAAGCCAGCAACACTACATATAAACTTTGCTGTGAGTAGTATGAACTATGTTAGACCCAGGGGTCATTACTACATCACAGACTTCTGATAAACATTTGATATGCGTTTAAAAGGCCTTGCAGCAAAGAAATATACCCATTCACACTATACTCTCAGGTCAGAGATGTCTAATGTCCCTAATCATTTACAATGCCCTGATTATGTGCCTGTATGTGTTTTCATGTCATAGAAAATAATACACAAATTTACACAAGTTAGATAACAAGATAAACAGATTTTCACGTGTGATTTCCTTGTTCACTGAGAGTTTGAGAATGTATGTGTTTGATGATTGAGACCAAATGAGTGATAGAGCAGGCGTAAATCAATGAGCAGAGAACAGTTCACACTCCAACTCAGACCATTAATTTTCTAGAGTGTCGCTCAAGGTGCGTCAAGTTGTAACAAAATTTTTAATAATTTTCTGTATACAAAAAAATAGGTGAGAGAGTAACTTGTCCTCTCTCAAGATTGACCGAAACCTCTGCCCGCTCCCCCTTTTTGTCACCTCTTCATGATTCAGCATTCTCTCTCCCTCCACCCGATATAATCTTTATGTTGTGTGTCTGGCTTTGATTCAGTATATGTTCCCAGCGTCGTTTTGTCATTGGGTAACGCCAGTAAGACTGTTCTTCGATTAATACAGTTCTGTTTCATTCTGATTAAAAATATGTTAGTTGATGCATTAGTTTTTGTTCTGTAGCCGGCCGCGGTGGTCTAGCGGTTCTAGGCGCGCAGTCCGGAACCGCGCGACTGCTACGGTCGCTGGTTCGAATCCTGCCTCGGGCATGGATGTGTGTGATGTCTTTAGGTTAGTTAGGTTTAAGTAGTTCTAAGTTCTAGGGGACTGATGAGCACAGATGTTAAGTCCCATAGTGCTCAGAGCCATTTGAACCATTTTTGTTCTGTATATTGTTATTTGTGTTGCCATGGGTTTATTTATCGATTGTAATTTTTTATTCGAAGTTCACTGTTGCTGTCTGAGTTTACAAATGGTCATTTTGTCATTTGGAGATAGATAATGGGGCCGTGGACACTAGAAAACGGAGTGCCAAGTAGATAAACCGAAACATTTCCTACATATTCTTCCGTTTGAGATCAATACAGAAGTAACAGTAGCAGAGGCAGCAAGAAACATTTGTGTCGCGTACATTTATTTAAGGATCTAGGGATATTCACAGTAGCTTCTCAGTATATAGACTCTCTTATGAAATTTGTTATTAACAACCAAACCCAATTCAAAAGTAATAGCAGTGTGCATAACTACAATACTAGGAGAATGGATGATCTTCACTATTCAAGATTAAATCTAACTTTGGCACAGAAAGGGGTGAATTATACTGCCACTAAAGTCTTTGGTCACTTACCAAATAGTATCAAAAGTCTGACAGATAACCAACATGTATTTAAGAAGAAATTAAAAGAATTTCTGATGACAACTCCTTCTACTCCATAGAGGAATTTTTAGATATAAATTAAGAAAAAAAAAATATAAAAAATAAAAAAAATAAAAAAGTTGTTATATTAACTTAATTATGTTGTTAAATTAACTTAATTATGTCATGTATTGGAAAATTTGACTCGTTCCACATCATTACGAAATATCGTATTCGTGATCTATGGAACTAGTATTAATCTAATCTAATCTAATCTCTAATCTGGGATAACGCCTCTGGACAGAGCACGGCAAGAAAATGGTTTTCTCATTTTAAGGAGAATCGTTTTGGCATTAGTGACTCTCCACGTTCAGGAAGACTTCGGGGTTTGATGAAGATCGTTTAAACTCATTAATCCACAACGATTCCCGTCAGAGTACACGAAAACTGGCAGATGTGATCAACCGTGATCATTCCACCATCATACGACATTTCCATGAGACGGAGAATGTTCAGACATTGGGTATATGGATACTGCTAGCTCTTAAGCCAAAATCACAAAAACTATCGGGTGGCCCAATGTGAATCTCTGCTTGTTCGTCATCAATTGGTTCGTGAACAACACTGTATCGTTACTAGTGACGAAAAATTGTTTTTTTAAGCTGATATGAAGAAATGAAAGGAATAGTTGAGCCCAAACAAAGCAGCAACTCTCAGTACAAAGACCTACGAATATCCACGAAAGATGATGTTATGGATGAGATGGAAGAGCGACGGCGTGGTGTACTGCGAATTGCTTCCTCGAGGTGTAACCATGTCTGCTGACGTTTTATTGTCAACAACTGAGACGTCCTACAGACGCTATCCAAAGTGATGTTACTCCACGATAACGCCCACCCGCAGCCGGCCGTTGTGACCGATCGGTTCTAGGCGCTTCCGTCCGGAACCGCGCGACTGCTACGGTCGCAGGTTCGAATCCTGCCTCGGGCATGGATGTGTGTGATGTCCTTAGGCTAGTCAGGTTTAAGTAGTTCTAAGTTCTAGGGGACTGATGACATCAGATTTAAGTCCCATAGTGCTCAGAGCCGTTTGAGCCATTTTGAGCCCACCCGCATTCTCCTAAACTGAGAATAAAACACTAAGAACAATACACTACTACTCTCGTATAGAGGAGTTGCGTTGGGAAGTCATTCCGCACTCATCTTATTCACCTGATCTTGCGCCCTCGGATTTTCACCTTTGCCGCTCTCTATCGAACAACCTTCAATGAACTTCCCTTCCGAATGAAAACACGATCCGAACATGGATTGACTAATTCCTCGCTTCAAAAGAACGTGGTTTCTACAGTCGTGGAACCGAAAAACTACCCCAGCGTTGGTAGCTTGTTGTAAATAGTGAAGGAGAATATACTATTGATGACTACAGTCTTTGTTTTGCGTACCTGTTGTGTATATTAAACTTGTGGAAAAACGCTACAAACTTATGCACCTATCCAATTTGCTCCTAAGTCTTTTTCATTAGCGTCGCGAAATCCTACTACCTTTCACCAGAAAAATCAGGGAATACCCTGATAGTAGGAACTTTCCCAACGCCTGACGCGGTCAGATACTGGATAGGGAATCGATTTAAAATCCCAGCTCTCTGTTAATATTCACGACGCTCGCAAACTGGGATAAGTTCATACCATTTTATTTGCATGTGATTGCTACAGCTGTGGTAGTCAGCTGAGTCATCTGGGTATGGTGGCGCAAGACGTGTTTAAGGAGTTTCACATTCTGACTAGTGTTTTACAGCGTACTTACTTCCTCGTAAAATTTGTTGTCAATAACCTGCTGATGTTATGGATGTTACGAAATATCGTATTCGTGATCTATGGAACTAGTATTAATCTAATCTAATCTAATCTAATCTCTAATTTGGGATAACGCCTCTGGACAGAGCACGGCAAGAAAATGGTTTTCTCATTTTAAGGAGAATCGCTTTGGCATTAGTGACTCTCCACGTTCAGGAAGACTTTTGACAACGTTAACTGGAATACTCTCTTTCAAATTCTGAAGGTGGCAGGGGTAAAATACAGGGAGCGAAAGGCTATTTACAATTTGTACAGAAACCAGATGGCAGTTATAAGAGTCGAGGGGCATGAAAGGGAAGCAGTGGTTGGGAAAGGAGTGAGACAGGGTTGTAGCCTCTCCCCGATGTTATTCAATCTGTATATTGAGCAAGCAGTAAAGGAAACAAAAGAAAAATTCGGAGTAGGTATTAAAATTCATGGAGAAGAAGTAAAAACTTTGAGGTTCGCTGATGACATTGTAATTCTGTCAGAGACAGCAAAGGACTTGGAAGAGCAGTTGAACGGAATGGACAGTGTCTTTAAAGGAGGATATAAGATGAACATCAACAAAAGCAAAACGAGGATAATGGAATGTAGTCAAATTAAATCGGGTGATGCTGAGGGGATTAGATTAGGAAATGAGACACTTAAAGTAGTAAAGGAGTTTTGCTATTTAGGGAGCAAAATAACTGATGATGGTCGAAGTAGAGAGGATATAAAATGTAGACTGGCAATGGCAAGGAAATCGTTTCTGAAGAAGAGAAATTTGTTAACATCGAGTATAGATTTAAGTGTCAGGAAGTCGTTTCTGAAAGTATTTGTATGGAGTGTAGCCATGTATGGAAGTGAAACATGGACGATGACCAGTTTGGACAAGAAGAGAATAGAAGCTTTCGAAATGTGGTGCTACAGAAGAATGCTGAAGATAAGGTGGGTAGATCACTTAACTAATGAGGAGGTATTGAATAGGATTGGGGAGAAGAGAAAGTTTGTGGCACAACTTGACTAGAAGAAGGGATCGGTTGGTAGGACATGTTTTAAGGCATCAAGGGATCACAAATTTAGCATTGGAGGGCAGCGTGGAGGGTAAAAATCGTAGAGGGAGACCAAGAGATCAATACACTAAGCAGATTCAGAAGGATGTAGGTTGCAGTAGGTACTGGGAGATGAAGAAGCTTGCACAGGATAGAGTAGCATGGAGAGCTGCATCAAACCAGTCTCAGAACTGAAGACCACAACAATAACCTACTGATATTCAAAAGGACCAGTTACGCAAATAATTACAGTACCTGAAGAAAAATATAACATTCATTATTCCATATTAAAATTGTCTTTAGCACAAAGAGGTATGCACAGTGTTGACACCAACATTTTTAATCACTTATTCAGTGATATTAAAACCTGACTAACAGCAAAGTTAGATGGAAACTAACTGGAAAAGCTTTCCCTTGGGAACCCCTTCTACTCTGCAGAATAACGTCTATTTATGTAATATGTGACAAGTAATTGTTAGGTGTTACTAATTGAAATATGTTATTAAAATACCTTCTAAATGGTTAGAATGTAGCCATACTTACTTATGAATGTGTAATGCGAAATGAAAGGTGCGACATCGTTGTATTATGCGTGCAGATGATCTATGGAACTTAAAATTAACGTAGTAAATATGGTGAAGAATGATTTAGCTACAGCCCTAAGCTTAGTTCGCATAACTGATTTTTCTTTCTGCAGAGGAGTGCGAATCGTGCTGACGAAACGAGAAACAACGTCTGATTTTGGCCGAGAGCGATTTATTTGAAATTCTCTTTGTCTCTGCACGCAATCAGCAAACGAGACAGTGTCCATTCGCGACCGTATCACGGCAAAGCACGAAAGTGCACGTTCGTGTTAGCATCCCATCTGTGTACAGGTAACGCCTATGCGTTCAAGTGCATAATAGCATCTGCTCTCCTCACAGAAGTCAACGGATGCGGTCTTCACACTCGTCTAAAGTCTCCCCCACTGCTGAAACGAGTAATACTTCTGCAGCTCTTGGCGAAGTCTCAGCTGCACTTCTACGTCACAGAGATAAACCAATGGAATTCCGTGTGACCATCACACCATTATACAGATTGTGGCAGGCGAGTGGGTTAGCACTTCTGCAGAAATGGAAAGAAGAACCTGTGCGGGAAACTGATGACCCCCTCCTTTTTTTTGGTTCCTGGTGGTTCTCGCTTCTTCAGCTCAGTATCTGTACCTTGGTAACGCGCCACACATTGAAATGCTCATAGCTTTAGTCGGAGGCATCTTATTGACAGTCTATTTTCTTTTGGCGTTCGGACTATGCACCGTGACCAGCTTGGACCATCTACAGTGTTCCTCCAAAGAGCTGAAATGTGCGGATCTCCATCTCCCAGAAAAGGACAAACGAAAATCGAAGATAATGGGAGGCTTTCTCCTCACTGTTAACTGCGCAACTATAGCAGGAATAGTGCTCAGCATGAAACCAGAATGTCTCGGACTCCAGTGGTACTTCTATTTTGCCTTCTATCCGTGCTTGGACTCACTGATAATGCTACACTTCATTGTTATGGTACTGGAACCGTGGACCAGGCTCAGTACTCTCAACTCCACTCTCCTGGAGGTACTTCCAGTAGTCATCGAGTCACCACCAGTGGGGCTGTCTTTGGTGCCTCCAGCTCATGGAAGGCTTCACCAGCTGCTGGTGGCACATATGGCTCTACGACGTGCAGCCAAATCCCTTCAAAACCACTTTGGGCTGCTGGTGGCTGTTGGTGTAGCATTTACCTTGTGGGACATCACATGCACTTCATATCGAGTGCTCCTGGCAGTGATGGCATCGTCGTGGTACACCAAAGAGGTCCACTGTACGTCAACGGCCAATGTGATCCTGTGGTTTGTCTACCACTGGGTCAAGCTGTCCATGATGGCGTTTGCGTGTGCGGCGATCAGAGATACAGACGCAGACACTGCTGAAATCCTCCTAAGCACGTCAGTGTTGTGTGGTCGACGCTGTCCAGACCTGTGAGCCTTCCTCCGGTGGACTGCATATGGACCACCACTCTGTTTCAGCGCCGCTGGATTCTTCACCATCGACCACTCGCTACTGGTCGATGCACTGGCCATTATTGTCACTTATCTCGTCATCCTGGGCCAGATTACTCCACTTGGATGAGCATGAGTTTAATTTTGTTAGTATCTATGAAATGGATATTCATAAGTTGATTTTTTTCATAGGTAATTTTGATTGCTCTGATGTAGTGGAACTAGTCTACAAACCAGTAATATGGAGATTACAGCAGTATGTCTATACGTGGGAAGGACTAAGGGAAGATGGTATCTCACCATACAACGATGTCCCCATATAGTCTTCCCAAACGTCTGGGAGGAATGAGATTTTATAGTCATAAAATGTGCTTCTCTAAATTGTTGATTCAAATGGCTCTGAGCACTATGGGACTTACCTTCTGAGGTCATCAGTCCCCTAGAACGTAGAACTACTTAAACCGAACTAAGGACATCATACACAACCATGCCCGAGGCAGGATTCAAACCGGCGAACGTAGCGGTCGCGCGGTTCCAGGCTGTAGCGCCTAGAACCGCGCAGCCACCCATGCCTGCCTAAATTGTTGACACTGAATTTTCGTTTGACATTCACGAAATGCTTAACATCGTCAACTTCTATTGCCCTACACTAAACATGATCTTTAAAATAATACTAATAAATATTGAACATAGTGATACAGAACGATTTTTTATATGCTTAGGGTAACTTGGGGTACACAAATTGTCAACCTTCTACTATTCTGTCTTTTTTCACCTGGCAGATGACCCTTATCATTTACAGAACGATATGTTATTGTTTTTTTTTTTTAGTGTAAAATGAGAAGTGTGAATTAGCGTTGATTCAATCACTGAAGAGTAAGTTAAAGTAACTTGTTGCTAGCATAACTAATAAATTTAATAGTGATTCAATCAGATATTCGGAAAGTTCTTTGTTATTAATTACTTAATTAATAAAGAGGCATTTGTATTAATATACACTCCTGGAAATGGAAAAAAGAACACATTGACACCGGTGTGTCAGA
Source organism: Schistocerca nitens (assembly GCF_023898315.1). Classification (NCBI taxonomy): domain Eukaryota; kingdom Metazoa; phylum Arthropoda; class Insecta; order Orthoptera; family Acrididae; genus Schistocerca; species Schistocerca nitens. The sequence continues at coordinate 349,794,799 of NC_064622.1, forward strand.
CCCACCATACTTGCTCCGGACACTGCGAGAGGGCTGTACAAGCAATGATCACACGCACGGCACAGCGGAGACACCAGGAACCGCGGTGTTGGCCGTCGAATGGCGCTAGCTGCGCAGCATTTGTGCACCGCCGCCGTCAGTGTCAGCCAGTTTGCCGTGGCATACGGAGCTCCATCGCAGTCTTTAACACTGGTAGCATGCCGCGACAGCGTGGACGTGAACCGTATGTGCAGTTGACGGACTTTGAGCGAGGGCGTATAGTGGGCATGCGGGAGGCCGGGTGGACGTACCGCCGAATTGCTCAACACGTGGGGCGTGAGGTCTCCACAGTACATCGATGTTGTCGCCAGTGGTCGGCGGAAGGTGCACGTGCCCGTCGACCTGGGACCGGACCGCAGCGACGCACGGATGCACGCCAAGACCGTAGGATCCTACGCAGTGCCGTAGGGGACCGCACCGCCACTTCCCAGCAAATTAGGGACACTGTTGCTCCTGGGGTATCGGCGAGGACCATTCGCAACCGTCTCCATGAAGCTGGGTGTAAGTCAACTACCCTGGCCAGCAAGATCTCCAGATCTGTCCCCCATTGAGCATGTTTGGGACTGGATGAAGCGTCATCTCACGCGGTCTGCACGTCCAGCACGAACGCTGGTCCAGCTGACGCGCCAGGTGGAAATGGCATGGCAAGCCGTTCCACAGGACTACATCCAGCATCTCTACGATCGTCTCCATGGGAGAATAGCAGCCTGCATTGCTGCGAAAGGTGGATATACACTGTACTAGTGCCGACATTGTGCATGCTCTGTTGCCTGTGTCTATGTGCCTGTGGTTCTGTCAGTGTGATCATGTGATGTATCTGACCCCAGGAATGTGTCAATAAAGTTTCCCCTTCTTGGGACAATGAATTCACGGTGTTCTTATTTCAATTTCCAGGAGTGTATTTGTTATCTGCAATAGATATGTTTTGTGGAAGCGAATGCATTTATGATACACTTTAACGCTTTTCCAACAGCTGGCACATCTAATTCATTTATTTTTATTGGTGGCAAAAGCTACATTTATGTGCAAAATGGCTCTGAGCACTATGCGACTTAACTTCTGAGGTCATCAGTCGCCTAGAACTTAGTACTAATTAAACCTAACTAACCTAAGGACATCACACACATCCATGCCCGAGGCAGGATTCGAACCTGCGACCGTAGCGGTCGCTCGGCTCCAGACTGTAGCGCCTAGAACCGCACGGCCACTTCGGCCGGCATTTACTTGCAGATGAATAATTAATAAATATAAATATTATAGATTAATTATAAATCCATCACCACACATTTAGTTTATTTTACATGTTTACTCTCCCTGTTGTGTTATGCAGTTATCATCTGGCACAGTCACTCAAAGTAAATAAAGTGTTTATGAAGCAGAAACAAGTAGCAAGACCGTTGTGTAAACTGTACATTTTGCAGGACCTTGAAATTTATACACTCACTGCCGAACATGTGTACTATATAATGGTTTTTGTTGCTGGAAATGAAAATCAATTTCAAATGGAATATGATCTGCAAAATCACAACACAAGACGTAAAAACAATTTTCACGTGAACTTTGCCTGCTTGTGTAGAGTTCAGTGTTAAGCTGCGAACACAGATCCAAAGGTATTCAGCAAGCTCCCATCTTACATAGAGCAAGAAATGGGGGATACCAATGAGTTGAAAAGAAAATTAGAAACATTCGTCACGATCCATTCTTTCAATAAATTATCTGAGTACCTAGTTTAAAGCTTAATGTTAGCTACATGGCAATTAGTAATGTTCTTTGCAGAGCTGTATGATGAGCTGTAACGCACTGTACACAGTACATACAGATATAGGTAACTGTTTTCTTTGACCAGTTGCAGTGTAGTATCAGCTTTATCTCTATACCTTGATTACATTCAGCTTCCTGAAGCGTGAATAACATGCAGCAGTAGAGTGATGTTTTATTACTAATAGAGTACACCGATAAAATTTTCTTTTATTAGTGTACACAAATTCCTGAAGGTTCTCCTTCTGATGGGATCCACAAAACAAGACGAACGAGTGGATGAACCTTTTCGTCGTTTAATGTTTAAGCTATTCAGTTTCGCCAGTGTACTAGTTTAATTCCGCTGAGTATCGCATGTTAGGTTTCCAGCTTCCCTTGATTAACACAGCATTGATCAGGTTCTCCTAACAGATGTGGCGTAGCGTTTTATTGTGAAGCTTAGTCTTGTGGAGTGTGTCGCGAAATTTTATTCAATCCAGGGGCCTAAACTTCGTATCTTTATGACAGGATCTGTTTATACTTATTTACATGAGCTGTAGTACGTAGATAAGGCACGACATTATGACCACAGCCCACCGAGATATTTCGTGCCTCCTGGGAAATCATTCTAACGACGATACATGAATGGGGAAACCCACTGACACAAGCGATTTCGTCAAGGGGAGATATTTGCGGCCTGCCGCCTGGGAACCAACACTGCGAAGCGGCGAAGCTGGTCTGTTGTTGCGTGCTACGGTCGTTAGCGTCTACGCAAAGTCATTAACGGACAGAGAAGCAACGTGTTGGCGACAAGGTGTTATACATCACAGCACACTACATCTTCATCTATAGTCTGTCAGTTATACGCCAGAGTGTACTTTCCGTGGTTCCAGTGATGTAACCATTCTTTCCGTTCCATTCATGTATCGAGCTCGTGAAGAACGCTCAAAAGTCTCTGTGTGCACTGCAATTAATCTGATCTTGTCCTCGCGATCGCTACGGGGGCGATACGTAAGGGGTTGTAGTATAATTCTCGATTGATCATTTCAAACTGGTTCTTCAACTTTTGTAAGTAGGCTTTTCGAGTGTCTGCTAGTCCAGTTTCTTCTGCGTCTCTGTGACTCTCTCCTGTCAGCGTTTGTGCTGACCTCTTTTTTATGTACGTTCAATGTCCCATATTAGTTCTATTCAGTATAGGTCTCACACATTTAAGCTGTATTCTAGGATGGGTCGCACGAGTGTTTTGTAAGCAATCATGTTTGTAAACTGACTGTATTTCCCTAGAATTCTACCAAAGAACCAGTTTCATCTACGTCTCAGTAACCGTTCCATTTCATACCCCCACAAATGGTGACACCCAGGTATTTGTATGAGTGTACCGATAACAACTGTCGTCCACTGATATAGTGTTCAAAGAATATTACGTTTTTTCGTTTTGTAAAATGTACAGTTTTACATTTCTGAAAATTTAAATCAAATCGCTAATCTTGATACCACTTCTAAATCTCATCATGATCCGACTGAATATTTGTGCAGATTTTTCAGACAGTACTTCATTATACATAATTGAATGATTGGCGAAAAGTCTGAGTTAACAATTAATATGGTCCGCCAGGTGGAATGTAATGCTTCTGGTCCGAGGATAGAGTTTAGGATAATTGTACTTTTCAATAAACCAGTTCCACCATGCTCGGAGTCAATTACCAATGTGTTTCCGTGCAGCTAGTGGGTGTAAGATCGTTGTTGGGGAGGATCAATAAAATGTTAGTTAATATTTGATTGAATTTTCTCATGTTGAGAACTTAGAAGGAGAGATCTGTTTAAATTGGTAAAAAAACTCTCTGTAGCCAAGATGGCATAAATACGCCTTTATTTTCGACAACTAGTTTCAACAGACTACATTTTATCCACTTATTGGACACATTTTGTAACAAACATTTTTGATGACCAGCAGATGACAGCTAAGTCTGTCGAAAGCGGCTGTCGAAAATGAAGTATTTATGCCAATTTGGCATGTTAATTAATACACGTATTCTAAGTGGGATATCCGGATTCGAGTCCGAGTCTGGCACAAATTTTCATATGACTCTTTCGGTAGTACATCTATATCTATTACAGTTAAATTTAATTTTAGGAATAAATTGCAGTATTTGAAACTGTAGTTCATCATCAAACACATATATTCGAAAACCTGCATGGGAAACACGAGATGTGAAAGTGTGGGTAAATGAATTAATACTCGATGAGAAGGGGGTAGATAGGTTTCTGACATAAGGAAGGTGAGTCGGTCTCGGAAGCATGCTCGGATAGCCTAAGAGGTTAGGTGACTATTAACGATAAGTGGGAAATCCGGGTTCAAGTTCCAGGTCGGCACAAATTTTCATATGTTGCTTTAAGTAGTACATCTACATCTATTACAAATAAGTTCAGTTTCGGGAACAAATTTCAATATGTGAAACTGTAGTTCGTCATCGGATATAATTACATTTATTTCCGTTATGGTATGTATGGCAATATGCATGAATTGACTGGCAGACGTCAACAGATGAACATACTCATTGCATGATTACATTTCTATTAGCGACAAACAGACTTTACTTGTTTCAGTTAATTACAATTGTAACAATTAGTTTTCAACGAAAACCAAACGTTAACAACAGTGCCGGCATAACCTTGCTGTTGAGCGCCCATTAGATCCCAAAACACACACACAGGATATCCTTACTATCTCTGGCCGTCGCTACAAAGATTCTACCGTCGCCGTTTGCGTCGCTCACGCTCTCGACTTGTAACAATAGAAACATACATTTATTCTAATAACACAATGAAATAGGATAGAAATCTTAAATCAGCCGATTTAACATGCCTTAATTGTTACTGAAGCTTCTCACCTGTATTCGGTAGGTGCAGTGAGAACATTAGTGTGACAGCGTCCAATATTGTGTTAGACCTCATCCGTCTCTCGTCATCCCAGCAATACAGTTGACAAGACTGTCACTACACATACAGATCTTTAACTGCCAGTGTAGTACGTTCTGAATTACAGGTTCAACTTAACAACGAAATTCTCTTTTTAGTCCATTCTAACCAGCTGTCTCTTTGAAACATGTGTCCATAATATATTTTATTCCTTGTAGAGATCACACACAATATTCTAACCAAACCCTTTTAACAAACTTAAATGAAAATTGAATTTAATACAGAGCACAGAACTCCTAATCCTAGACTTCCGTGTCTCGTCATGTACAGTATAACAGCAGTGTGTCTTTATTTCACGCTTTCTTGACATAATGTTTCCTGCAATTACACTAATTTCCTATATACAATGTTACGCCTAACGGGCAAGTTAAATCGCTGACCACTATCAACAATCCAGGCAAGTCATTTACAAGCAGAGGTCTAGTCCGTATCATCACATGGCGAACATCAGTCATCCTCACTCTTATAGTTTTCATAGCTCCTCTGCCGTCTAAGAAGATTTTGGTAACCGTAATCCCTGCTCATACTATTAGCATATTATGAATCTTTAAGGCTGCCTCTTCAGCTGCAGTTTAGTACATAAGGATCGGATTAACGCCTCTTGGACTAGATTATTCACTCATTAGGTAAATAACATAGACAATGTACATTTGTTTAAAGATTGTCGAGAAATTATTTTCATTCAGTTTTTGTAATCTAATAACCAATTCTCTTAGCTATAGTTTGTGTACCATCAGTAACTAATGGTTACTTGCTCATGTGTCCTCTAAAGCTCAATTCTACTGAATATGCTCCAACAAGGCCAAGCACCATCAGGTTGCTCTTTAACGTTGCTTTGCACATACCTTCTTGTCTGATTATTGTGGCGAGGACAACAGAAATACACTGAAGCGTCAAAGAAACTGGTGAGATATTTAAACAGGCAGAATACGGCGCTATGGTTGGCAACGTCTACATACGACAAAAATGTCTGACGCAGTTGTTAGATCGGTTACTACTGGTTCAATGGCAGGTTATCAAGATTTAAGTGAGTTTGAACGTAGTGTTATAGTCGGCGCACGAGCCATGGGACACAGTATCTCCGAGTTATCGATGAAGTGGGGATTTTCCCGTACGACCAATTCACGAGTGTACCGTGAATATCAGGAATCCAGTTAAGCATCAAATGTCCGATATCGCTGCGGTCAATGCTGGGCCATCAACAAGTGTCAGCGAGGTAATCATTCAACGAAACATCATCGATATGGGCTTTCGGAGCCGAAGGCCTACTCGTATACCCTTGATGACTGTAGGACACATAGCTTTAGCCTCGCCTGGGGTCATGAACACCGACATTAGACTGTGGATGACTAGGAACATGTTGCCTGATCGGACGAGTCTCGTTTCAAATTGTGTCGAGCGGAAGGACGTGTACGGGTATGGAGAGAACCTCATGAATCCATGGACCCTGCATGTTAGCAGGGGACTGCTCATGGAGGCTCTGTAATGGTGTGGGGCGTGTGCAGTCTGATATGCGACCCCTGATACATCTCGATACGACTCTGACATGTGACATATATGTAAGCATCCTGTCTTATCACCTGCGTCTAATCATGTCCATTGTGCATTCCGACTGACTTGGCCAATTCCAACAGGACAATACGACACCCCACACGTCCAGAATTGCTACGAGTGGCTCCAGAAACACAGTTTAAACGCTTCCGCTAGTCACGAAATTCCCCTAACATTAACATTATTGATCATATCTGGGATGCCTTGCAACATGCTGTTCAGAACACATCTCCATCCCGTCGTGCTCTTACGGATTTATGGTCAGCCCTGCAAGATTCATGTCGCCAGTTCCCTCCAGCACTACTTCAGACATTACTCGAATCTGGTCTGGCGTAACCACAAGCGCCGGAACGAAGAGGAAGAACACCGGAGAAGGCGGTGAGGCGTCGTCGGCCCGTAGTGCGCTGACCAGGACGTCACCACGATAGGAGCGGCATCTAACCGAAGTCAATATTAACGCCGCTCCGGCCACCCTCGGCCAGACATTAGTGGACAGTATTAGCAGAGTATTAGCACCGCCTAGCATAGAGTGTTACGAGAACGTAATCCATATCCATTGGTTGTATGGACATTGTCTACAGCGAGTGACATTTATGTTGCATGTCGCCCATCGCTTGTGACACCGTTGTTATTTCAAAGTTAAGTGTTGTCAATCTGCTTTATTGAAATAAAACTACTAATGTTATTTGCTTGAATTGTTGTATAGCATTCGGAGAACGCAGCATCCCTTAGGCATCCTATGCGACATGAGTGGGCAAGACCCCACATTTGGTGATGAGGCCTTGCAAACGAACTCCGTTCTGACGGCCACCGACATTTTTTTTGCTGGCGTCTCGGTTCTCTTGTCTTTACTTTGTAGAGCGCATATTGCTTTAACAGTTTCTTGTCGTTATAGCTCGTAAGTGTTTTCAGGTGGGCGTCGCAGAAATTTTCACTCCCTTTTTTTTTTTTTTTTTCAGCTGATACAGATGTTTCAGTTACAGACGCAGCAAATCTCTACGTTACTCAACACGGTGAAGTAGCCACTGGCCAATGCTGCGTGCCCGGCGGAACAAGCACCGCCTACTACAGCTACTACACCACTACACAGTTTCGTGATCAAGAAGAGGAATGGCTCGAGTGGTTAGCTCAGTTCGAGGCCCATCTGCTTGTTCACAACGTACCAGGTACTGCGAAACCCCTATCTATTATCAACAGTAGGAAGTGCAGTGTTCCTCCTCATTCAAAACCTTTTTCCTAACGCCACTCCGAGTGAACTTGATTACGATCAGGTGGTGCAGGCACTAACTACTATGACCAAGTGAATGTGGCAGCAGCTAGATATCAATTCTTTCATTGCAAAAAACGGTCAGAACAAACTTATCGCAAGTGGGTAACAGATTTGCAGAGTATGACAACGAAATGTAAATTCAAATGTGCTTGCGGTGCTTTATATTCAGATGTTATGCTGCGAGATGTGATAGTGTACGATGTACCTGAAGTCAAACTCACAGGACAAATTTTGAAACAGACATATTTTCTTGAAGATTTAAAATTTACATTTCTAATTCTTAAAGATGACGACATCCAAAGATCTCACATACCCTACTTCCAATTTCATCTGAAACAAATGGATTATTGATAAATATAATCAGTGGTTCAGATGTTAAATACTAGCCAAATCTGTTACTAACATCTGTGACTGGGATTTCAAAAGGTTTGGAAAAAGCTAGATAATCACATTAGCCTGTATTTACGGTTTCCATAGGAATTCAATGCTGGAAAATGTGTCAGGGAATTTATTTTTAAATGCGCAACCTATAATTTTAGTTCCATCGGAAAAGCGTTTACTGCACCTATCGCAGTTGAAATGTGATTTTTCCCTCGCAATTGGAGGTATAACTCATTTAATTCTGAGGTGGTATCTACCAAAAAACATAAATCTAGGAGCCATTGTTTCTCGCCAAGTTCTTGATAATATTGCCTAGAAGATGGTTTAGGAACGTCTCGTATCTCAAGAATCGTACCAGACTTTTCCCCCCTACAAGACCATCTTACATTAGCATGAAGAATTATATCTCTATGCTCAGAATCTTATAAATGCAAAAGACGTTTGAACAATCGGTAGTATGTACAAGGTGAGTCACAACTACAAGAGTTACACAACTTTCACGACATGGTCAAACTTCAGAACTTTTACACATAAAACCCATGGTGGATAATACAATGATAAGAAAGAAATTTTGGAAATGAATAATCTTTAATACAAAGAGCAAGAAACCAATTATATTTTCCACTTATTGTTATAGTGAGAGTGGAAAGTTGTTACCTTTCGAAAATTTCAGGAATGCATTAAATATCTTTTCTCCCCAAGTGCGAACCTTGAAGCGGCAGCACTTATACAAATTCGTCCTTAACCGTAAAATCGTGAAAGACCTTTCTAACAAATAAACACAACTCTCTTAATATCGAAAATATCAATGTTTTTATCAAACTGAAGTGAAAAATATTCACACGATTGCTGCAGGTCCCTGTATAATTGAGATTTTGTTTTTTTTAGTAAAGTGTCCAGTACGTCCAGGAACAGTTCGGTGAGGCAACTGAAGTTCTTTTATAGAAGGCATAAATGCAGGTTTGTCTTTGTGACCATAGAACGGATATTCCACGGCACTGAAAATTGCTTCTTTAGCTACTTCCCCGTCACTAAAACAATTTTTTTTCTTTTTGGCTAAAACATAACAGATTTTGTAGGGGGCCATATTATGTTACTACTTTGTTGAGCTGCCCTTGAAAATACTATTTGCTGTAAAGTGAAACAGACTTTATAAGTCTCTAACCTCGCGTTTCCATAATTCAGAATGAACAGTAAACTCACTATTAAAATTCGTCTGATTTGTCGAAAAATGACATTCTACTTTACTTTTGTTAGGAACATACATACTACTGTTACACCATAAACACACCGGTTTTCCTCTGAATTCTACAAAATAATACTGCTCCTCCCAATCACTGTCAAAACTCTAAGTTCTTTGTATTTTACACATATGGTATTAAGAATAGTGGCTCACACGCAAGGCATGTAACTGAAACTGCAGTCAAAAGCTTGTGTTATACTGAAAAGTGCCAAAAACATTGCACAGCAAGAGACTATCAGTACTAACAATAATGTTCAAAAAGAGCGAACTTTATTGCTTCCGGCAAAAACTACATTGGAAGTATAGTGACTATGTCTCCAATTCCCAACAATTGAGGTCTAATATTTGTTCAGGGAGTACGGTTTTCAGTGCTCAAAAAACCGTTTTATGCTGAAATCATAATGTTAATATGTGAACACGAAAATTGAAGTACCGATTTTTAATATTAATTGTACAAGGAGGCCAATGATCCTCATATAATTCGAAAGGTACTTTGCCATAGATGTGCTCGAAGAAATAAATACAGTGTTTATGAAGCCGTTGGTGGTAAAAGAAAGTAGAAGCTTTCCCATTCATAACGCTTACGCTACATACTGTATTACGCATTATTATCTCCAGTACCTGAAAATCGAAAACTGAAGAGGTACCAGGAGAAATATCACCGGCAACGCATCGGGCAGCCCTGATGTATAGGGCCGGATGGCAACAGCATATGGCGCACATTTGTATGTATCGGGGTGCCATGTAAAACTTTCTTTTCTGAACCTGCGTGGCCTTCAAGACATGTGCAGTGCAGCATAATGTAATAAATTACCGTATGTGAAGCGTGTGTTGCGCCATCAGTTCAGGAGTGCTATCCCCTAAAAGTTCCCGGTACAAAAATACGTAATACAGCAGACATCCGCTAATCTGGTACCTTGGGGACCTTTACGGTGCCGAGGTACTGAAAATGGCGGATTACCGAGCATCATCTAAAAATAGCAGTCTATGGAGAGCGAGACGCGAGGTAAACAATGAGCAACTATGTTTACCGTATGGTCTGCTTCCGGTGAAGTGATCAAACTGTATAAAACAACATTTTAGAAAGCAAATGAAAAAAAAATTATTGCATATATCCCGTTGCATAATTTTAATATTTTATGTTAAGTTCGGGACATCATAGTATCATACAGTAGCACGTTATTAGGTATGTTTTAGACTATGGTACATGCATTATTTCTAAATTTTATTCACTTAAAGTAAGACCTAATGTCCTTTTTTGTGTCCGATTTTTTCTTCGGAAATTAGTTATGCATAGTTTACAAATTTACGAGTTCTGCAGCAAATCGTATGAATGTGTCAATAGCGGCAGCTGGTTCATTCCCAGCAGGTGGAGGTGTTGAGCTTATTGCGTCAGCCCCCTCTTCTTCATCGGATTCGGTGTCTGGTGGTTAAAGTTCCTGTTCTAGCCCTGTCACACTTTCTACTATCAATTTATCTGATATTTCCTCTCCGGTGGGGTCAGGGTTTTTTCACCTGCCTTTAGATGACTGGGTGTTTGTGTTGTCCTCATCATTTCATCATCATTCATGAAAGTGGCGAGATTGGACTGAAAAAAAGGTTGGGAATTTGTATGGGGGCTGATAACCGTGCAGTTGAGCGCCCAACAAACCAAACATCATCATCATCATCATATTTCCTCGCCTAGAGTTTCGTCATTGTCAGTGTCTATTCAGTCCAAAACTTCATCTCGCGGCAAATTTCTTATTTCATTTCAAGCAACATCTAACAATTTAACAACAACATCATTTTCAATTGAATAATGCAGACTGTTTCTTCTTCGTCGGTTTCTGATGAGAGTTTTTGCCAAGACTTCCGAAGAGTAGTAGGCTTAACTTCATTCCACGCCAAGCTCTTAAAAAAATGCTCTGTAAAAGCATTTGAAATTTTAGATTCCTCCCTGGTCCAATGGCTGAATCTGGAAAGTAGTGCTTGCTGGAATGTAAGTGACGATGTATTCCCTGAGATCAATTCACACACTGAGGGGTGGGGTGTACAGATATCTAGCAACAGTACAATGCTGCTCTGTTCAGGCAAACCTAGATTGTTTTGTAAATTGTCTCTCACAGAAGGTACGAAATTGTGAGAAATCCAGTCCTTAAACACTTCTGAAGTCGTCCTTGCATTGGAGTGAGCTGCATAAATTACATTGCAATTGAAAAACTCTTTAAAAGCACAACATAAAAGGAGTCAACATGTGGTCACCTAGAGCACTGGAACACAATAAAATTGCCAACTAATCCTTGTCCTGCTTCTTTTTAACATTTGCGCACTTTTCACGTTTACCTGCTAAAGTTAAACCAAGCAAACAACGCCAAAGTGGACCCGTTTCATCGGCATTGTAGATTTGACTAGTTGTTAAGTGATGGTGTTTAACCAACTTACAAAAATTTTATTTGTATTCTTCAGCTGAATTTTGATCTGCCTATCGTAACTCCCCACTTACGTCAAGCGTGTGAATTCCACGATGAGTTTTGAATCGTTGTAGCCGACTGTAAGAAAATACACGTTCAGTTCCTGATAGCCCTAAATCATCACGAAACTGTTTACTTTTTCCATAATCATAGACGCAGTTACAGGTTTTCATTCAGACCTTCTGGCACAGAACCACTTGTACAAAAAAACATCGAACTGATCTATTCTGGGCTTTTTCAAAGTTTTTCGTGAGTCAGTGTCTTTTACTGCAACTGTCTGTGATGCAAATTTTCAATGAACCTTTTTTGTTTAATAGCATAGATCGTTTAAGAACGAACTTTATATTCTTCCATAATCTTATCCCTATTCTCACCTTTATCAGTCCGACTGATGATGTCAGGCTTTTGTTATGTCATAAGCGTAGCATGATTATGTCTCATTTCCACTTTGTTTTAAAAGGCGCTTGGTTGAGAAAACATTCCCGTAACAATGCGTAGCATTACCGTAATTGCAATGTATAAGAGCGCTGTTCGTGATTGCACTTTAAAACACCATTTTTAATTGCCTTACACAATTGGTGCACGACAGATAACTGTCTGACAGATGACTACAACTGTTGGGACTACTTTACTTGAAACTATTGACCACTACCGAGCACGAACGAATTCCACCGAACGTATCAGAAATATTCAGTACCTATGAAGCAATGCCGGACTATTGTATGTGTCGGACTGTCGGATGCCAGATCAAAGGGCTTTTACTGTAGTACTGTAACGTGAACTTGCTTCTTCACCCACTACACTTAACACTACCGCCAAGCGTCCACTTCGGTCCGGGCACCCATGCTCCCCAAACAACTGTGTAGGCAGGCATCCACATAAGCCTCCATGTGAATCTGACACCTGGTCCTAATCTTGTCAATGCTTCAATGGTTTCTTCTCCCGCACCCTCATTAACTCTTTTTAAAAATACATCTCTTTTTCAAAATGGCTCTGAGCACTATGGGACTTAACATCTTAGGTCATCAGTCCCCTAGAACTTAGAACTAGAACTAACCTAAGGACATCACACACATCCATGCCCGAGGCAGGATTCGAACCTGCGACCGTAGCAGTCGCGCGGTTCCGGACTGCGCGCCTAGAACCGCGAGACCACCGCGGCCGGCCATCTCTTTTTCAATAGAGATACTAGGTACATCGTGACCATCTCCCGAATGTCAAACATTTATTCTAGATTGCTTCACACTTATTCTTAATATGTATTCCGTCTTCCCTCGTAGGAAGTGGCTCCCATTTGTGGCTGACATAACACATTAAACAAAAATTTCTTCCTCATCCCTTTGGCCCAACCTTATTCAGATCAGACTTCATTATCACACATTTTCTCTATTACCTGCCTTCGTAAACAATTAGTAATTTGTTAAGGTCACGTGCAGCTTAGTTATTTCTTGTCAGTATTTATCTTATGATCGATGTCATTTCTTTGCTCACATTACTTGTTATCCGATTACTTGATTATCCTACTGATCTAGTACACAGCAAATAATTATCTCTGTTATCCAGTAAAGGCTCACAAAGACACTAGCCTGCTAGTCAGTTCAGGACTTACAGGAGTGTAAAAATAGCCTTACTCACCAGAATTATTTCGTCTGGTTCACCGTTCTTCATTTTGAAGAAGGGCTTCAATTAGTCCGTGCTATATACTTTTTCCCCTGGCGTCAGGGTTCTGTCCTTTAACCTGACTATAATGTATTCTCTTATCATTGTATTACCTTCCTTACAATACCCTTCTCTATCGTTTCTAAACCTGTCGTTTCCCTGTAGTTTTCTTCAAAATACCTAATTGCTCTAGGTAGCTGTTTGGACTCTGCTACTCACTCCAACTGCCATCTAGTGGCAGCTTCAAACTGGCCAGGTCAGACTGTCCAGTATAGTCTGCTCCCTGTCGGAAGAATCTGCAACCTATGTGCGGAGGTGGACTTCCCAGGTCCTTTGTGCGCGCAGGTAGGATTAGCCGTTGTAACGGCCGGGCACTGTAGCTGCGAGACACCGTAGCGGACGGGCGTGTATGTCTTCCAGCTAAGCCAGGAGCCGCAGTTGGCGCGCTGCCTGTGCAAGTTGTAACGTTTAATGTAATAAACAATTATACCAGACAACTTGTTCCGTCTAGTTATTGTGAGTGGAAACAAGGGGAGGACAGTAAGTTCTCTCGCACTATACATTCACACTCCAATGTGCCACCACGGGAAGAAGAGCCCGCGCGCACATTTTTTGGTCCTCCGGGCCGGATTAGTGACCACGCGGAATTTACGTTCGCGCGGATTTGTTTTCCGGTATTTGTGAACTTCTAAAAAACCACGTGTGAGCTGCGCACGTTATCGGTTTCGTGACTGCTATCGAGTCCCAAGGCCTGTTCGGGACTTCGACAATAACAGCCTTAACAACGGCGATCGGGGACATATTTGTGAACATTTAATGTGTCTCTAATTCAAACGCGAGAGGCACAGAAACGTGTCGGTGCAGCATCGTCGGTGACGTCACCTCCTGCTCCCGCCGAACCTTCGCGCCGTCAGAGACTGCAGCGCCTGCCACTCCAGCTGCCAGTGCCCGTGACGCCGCTGCCGTTCCAGTCCGTACTGCCTCGTATTGCCGCTGCAGCCTGGTAAGTGCAACTGTTGGCTTCCTGCTATCATCTTCCTGGTCCTAAAATGGAGCCCTCAGAGAAAACAAAATTAGTCAAGCAGAGAGGTGTAGCAAAGTCCGCTCTCGCGCGCTTAGCGAGCTTTGTGCAGTCTGCAGACAGTGCCAGCATAGAAATGTTGGAATCAAAATTAAATCGATTGACTCGGATTCGGACTGATTTTGAGTCGCCTCAAACACGGCTGGAAATTGAAGACGAACCAGCAGATCACAGTAAGGACAGGGAAGAATTCGAGGATTCCTGGGACTTTGTTGAATCCACTCCCAAGGGTTCAATGACGAGGTACACCCAGCTTCCGCAGCCTTTGGGCTCGAATCCATCAGGCAGTGTCAGTTCTTTGAAACTACCTGCTATTAACTTGCCAAATTTTGAAGGTGACTACCTTAAGTGGTCATCATACAGGGAATAACAATTCAATTGATGACGTTCAAAAACTTCACTACCTTAATTCGTCTTTGCGAGGTGAAGCTAAAGACCTTTTGAAACATATACCTGTCACAGCAGGAAATCTACCGATAGCCTGGGGACTTATTACGCAGAGGTATAATAACCCAAAAATAATTGCAGCCAGACATGCTAAGGCTTTGTTGGCCTTGCCTACAGTCGGCCATGGCGCAGCGAGCGATTATAGGCAACTAATTAATCACGTATGCAGCCATTTGAAGGCCTTAGAAGCTCTCAAACCTGATGTTCCACTTCATGAAATTATTCTTTCAGAAGAGATTCTGTCCAGTATGCGACCCACAGATCGTCATGAGTGGGAGGTAAAGATGTCTGGGTCGACATTCACCACATTAAATCAACTAATAGATTTTTTGGAAATAAAATGTCAGGCCCTGGAGTTGATCAGGTTCAGGGATAACACCTCAAGGAATTTGCAAGGGAATGTCAATAATTTAAATCAAACAAGACATGTGAGGAGGGCTCATCTCGCTAATGCTGATGTTGAGGAATCATGTAATTTTTGTAGTGAACCTCATACTATCACTAAATGCAAAGGGTTTCAAGCACTAAATGTCGATGAGCGGCGGGCATATGTGACAAAAAATAAGCTTTGTTTTTTGTGCATCCGCTCTGGTCATTTCTCGACTAAATGCAGGATTTCTCCTTGTAAGACCTGTAAAGGAAGGCACAACACACTGCTCCACAAGCCTACTGAACCAAGGAATGGGCAGAATAGTGAACCAGGAGGCCATTCCTTGGCCCATCAAACTACGAACGGGAAGGCAAACATCCATTGTAATGTTTTGTTAGCAACAGCTGTTGTCAACATTAAAGACAGCATGGGTAGACAGCAGGTTTGCAGAGTTTTGCTAGATAGTGCGAGTCAGCTATCCTTTATATCTAAGGGCATGGCAGAGAAATTAAAACTGAAACGAAGTAAACATTCGATTCCTGTGAAGGGTATAAACAATGCCTTTGCAGCCTCAGTGTCTTACACTTGTGATGTTGAACTGTCGTCTAGGGTCAACGACTTTCATGTCAGAACCACTTGTGCTATCGTAGATCATGTCACCAGTGACCTACCAGCGAGCAAGATAGACACAAGGTCCTGGAATGTCCCATGTAATCTTCCACTCGCTGATCCAGAATTCAACAAGCCTGCCACAGTAGATTTAATTCTTGGTGCTGAGGTTTTCTTTGACGTTATTTGTAAGGAAAGGCTGGTGAAACCAAGTCATCCTTCACTGGTCGAAACAAGATTTGGCTGGATTTTGTCTGGTAGGATGCCTTCAGCTGCATGCAACATGCCTCGTTCTACAGTGACCTCGTGCTTTGTTAGAGGTGACAATTTAGATGTCAAGCTGCAACGGTTTTGGGAGTTACAGGAACTGTCTACGAAAACGATGAGTAAGCAGGATAAAATATGTGAGGCTCACTTTCAGCACCACACGTCACGAGATGATGAAGGGAGATTTTTAGTTCGACTACCAATGAAACCTGACTGTAAATCCTTAGGCGAATCACGACAACAAGCATCTCGGAGATTGGCGCATCTTGAGAGGAGGTTTAAAAGGCAACCGAATCTGCAGAAGGAATACGCTGCATTCATGCATGAATATGGTAATGAGATCGCTTTGCTGATGGTCAGTTCCCCTATTCCACATAATAGCAAATTAAGGGATTTGCACCCGTTTGTTGATGCCGAAGGTATTTTATGAGTGGGAGGGAGAGTAATGAATGCTAGTGTACCATATGATGAGCGCCATCCTATTATCGTACCGCCTATGCATCATTTGACAAAACTCTCATAATAGATGAACATGAAAATCTGTTGCACGCTGGGTCACAACTTTTGTTGGCTATGTTGCGTAGGAGGTTTTGGATCCCCAATGGGTGTAACACAGTCAAGGGAGTTATCAGAAAATGTTTAAAATGCTTTAGGCTTGAGTCCAAGACAGCAGTTCAACTCATGGATCAGCCACCTGCAGCTAGAGTAAACCAGTCTCATCCATTCCAGCACTGTGGAGTAGATTATGCAGGCCCTATTGCTGTAAAGCATGGTGGAAGACGAAGTAAGGTTACCACCAAGGCTTATATTGCTTTATTCATTTGCATGGTAGCCAAGGCCATCCTCTTAGAATTAGTTACTGACTTGGTAACAAGTTCATTTTTGGCTGCCCTCAGGAGATTCATTGCAACAAGAGGGAAACCTTCTCACATCTACAGTGACAATGGCATCACATTTGTAGGTGCAGACAATGAGCTTAAGCATTTTCTCTCTAATGATGCTACTGTTGAAGGTGTGAATTTTTCGACCTCAGAGGGAATCAGTTGGAGGTTCACTCCACCTCGTGCCCCTCACTTTGGTGGTCTCTGGGAGGCAGGAATCAAATGCATGAAGTCGCATCTCAAACGTGTCATCGGAAACGCAGTGCTGACATTTGAAAAACTGACTACTGTGTTAATTCAGATAGAAGCATGCTTGAATTCAAGGTCGTTGTGTCTTCTCTCTGATGACCTAGATTCTACTGCTGCACTCACTCCTGGTCATTTCCTAATCAGACAGCCCCTTTGTGCTCATCCGGAACCCTCTGTCCTTGAGGTTCCCGCCAACAGGTTGCACAGATGGCAACTTGTGCAGCAGTTGCATCAGTCCTTTTGGAAGAGGTGGTCCACAGAATATATACATGATCTGCAGCAACGCAAAAAATGGACATCGGAAGGAGCATGGCAACCCCAGATCGGCGATCATGTGCTGGTCAAGGAGGATAACTTGCCTCCCTTGGTGTGGAGGCTGGGTGTCATTGACCAGCTGTTTCCCGGTCCTAATGGCAAAAACTGCTAATGGGCATATTAAGAGGCCTATAGCAAAATTGTGTCCCCTACCTAAGCAGTGAATCAGTTAAGTGTTCCCTCAGATCTGTTAGTGGTATATGATACAGAGCCACTGCCAAATTGCCATTTACTGGAATAACTTCATAATTCATAAAATCAGCTTGGGAGGCTGTGGATGTTTCTTGTGGACTAACTGCTGTTAGTATTGATTTCATATCTTTATGCAGTATAATATTAATACTTTATTGTTTTGTGTCCTGCATGTTAGTACCCATCATGTTTCACATACAGCATGACAGTGGTGTTTGGTGATGTGGGCATCCCAAATGTTAGTATATTCATGTTTTATGTGCATTGATATTGTGTCTAGTTATATTTTTATTGTTTACTTGTTTTAGTGTTGCTGTTTGTTAAAATGTTAGTTATTTGTAAAAAATGTTAGTGTATTCATGTTTATGTGCATTGATCTTGTACCTAGTTATATTTTTTATTGTTTACTTGTTTTGGTTTTGTTGTTTCTTAAAACTTTGGTATTTGTAAAATGAGAAAACTCATTTTAGAGTGGGAGTATGTTTGGACTCTGCTACTCACTCCAACTGCCATCTAGTGGCAGCTTCAAACTGGCCATGTCAGACTGTCCAGTATAGTCTGCTCCCTGTCGGAAGAATCTGCAACCTATGTGCGGAAGTGGACCTCCCAGGTCCTTTGTGCGCGCAGGTAGGATTAGCCGTTGTAACGGCCGGGCAGGTAGCTGCGAGACCCCGTAGCGGACGGGCGTGTATGTCTTCCAGCTAAGCCAGGAGCCGCAGTTGGCGCGCTGCCTGTGCAAGTTGTAACGTTTAATGTAATAAACAATTATACCAGACAACTTGTTCCGTCTAGTTATTGTGAGTGGAAACAAGGGGAGGAAAGTAAGTTCTCTCGTACTATACATTCACACTCCAATGTGCCACCACGGGAAGAAGAGCCCGTGCGCACTACCTCATTATAGCATTAGCCTTCGGTCACTCACTTGTAATAATTTTTTACCTGCCACATATACCAGCATCCTGCTAACAAGTACCCGAATAAGATGAATAATAGGTTCGTCTCTTTCGATTCAAGTGGCCCTCAAAATATTTTTTTAAAAACTTCCTATCTTTTAGTGTACGCCTCGAATCTCATAATTCTAAATTTAGCTTCTGTTGTTCGCCTTTTGACCAAGATTTATTATTTAATTAATGCCAAAAATCAGCCCAGTTTTTTAAGTCTTGCCTGTGACAGACCGCCCATTCTATAGCTTCTGCATCCAAATGCACTTTCACAAACTGGATCTTCTTTTTATCTTCCTATGTAGAAAGTAGAGCTTCCTCACAGGTTCTCAGTTATATAATGGGTTATAGCTCCCCTTATGGCTTAAAGCTTGGGAAACAATCTGCCATAAGGCTAGACCTTGGGCGGTCATGAAACGGAGACATGACGACTCGTCTTCATGTTTCGAGCGCTCTAGGTCATTTACCCACCGGGGCCCCCGGGGTCAGCATGGCGGCGGTCCCTGTCCCGCTGAGATAATTTGTCCTTTTAGGACAAGTATCTGAGCAAGCACCCACGCCAGCAAAAAGTTGGCACGTGTAGAAGTTTTCGTTCTGGAGTGACAGACATGTGAGTATTGATAACTGAAGTTGGTTAGCAACCACTGCAGTATATAAGGGGCATGGTATTGTCGTCTGTACAGTATGTCCTCTGAATCCACTTCGAGAACTTCTATTGTCGCTAACGAGCTGCCAGAAATAGTAAGTACACTTCTATTACAATGGAAACTTTGTGCAAACTTGCACGAATTGCTGTTTGTGGAAGACTGCAAAATGCGTTGGATGTTTTTCAATTGGAGTTACCACAAACTATACGGTAAGATATTCTGTTGGAATTTCGTGTTTCGAAATTTAATTTTATCTTAAATTCGTATAGGTTGCCAGAATGTTATATATTTAATAAAAGTGAGAATGTTCCCATGATTTGTGAAATCGTAAATGATGCATTAGAAGCTTGTGCAAAAATAAGAGCAGGAATTCCAGTTCCATGGGAAACACTTGGTTTAATTACAATGTCTTCTTTTGACATTAGTAAAGTAGCCTTATGGCAGATTGTTCCCATCATTTACCCAGTGAATGTGGTTTGTTCTCACTAGTGTGGTGGAAACACTGTTCAAATGGCTCCACCATACCATTTGGAAAATCTAGTACATTTTTGTTTCCTCCTTGCTCATTCTCCCAACTTCTCAGATGAACTACGCAGAAAATTCAGAGATCCGTTTGCATACCTCTTGTAAATGGTCCTCTACGTGTTCTGTACGTCCGAATAGAGCGACTTCTTTTAAACTATGATTTTCTCCACGGTATGAACACATTCTGCTTGCACTGGTATGTAAGATACTTAATGCTTTCAAATTTCGTATTCAGTTGTTCCTCCGATTACCCCCAACATGTGATGATACTGCCTTGATGGACTCTAAAACCACTTTAAGAACTAAATCAGTTCGATCAGTAATCTCTTTTCTTATTATAACATTGTTGAGGTCAATTTCGTCTTTCGTTTGTATTTTTAAATTTCCTGTCTTCCTGACTGCCTCATTGGACACCACCAGGTTGCGATATCTTGTCGTCATCTGCAACCTGTCTCGACAGCTGGTTGGTTACCCGTGTCTTCCCAAAACCATCGGCAGCTCTGTCTCATCAGGATGTGACTAGACTGAAAAAAAAACAATATTTTTTGTTGTAAAAACTGCTAATTTTTGTAGTAATTAGTCAGAGATGCTATATATCGCTAAAATGTGCACCAAATTCAATCATTTTGGAGTGCATTAGATTTCTCAACAAAATGAACCAAACTGCAAAATTCCTCTGCTATTTATTTGGGATTACATTTATACACAGCATATTAACTGTCGTTTAATCTTGTTGTTCACTCCATAAGCAAGTATGAAGTGAAACTAATTTTCGACTCAGAACACACTTATTTTCATCATAGTACATTTTTTAATATGCATACCTTGACTAGCATAAGCCAACAGAAGGACTGTCTCACTACATGCTTACATTTCCTTTAGAGACATGCAGATTTTCATTTGTGTCATTTGATTACAATCGAATCCATTAATTAGTGTTCAGCGAAAACCAAAGGTTAGTAAACAGTCGTCAGTGGCATCTCATTGTTACCGTAGGCCGCCACCTCAGGTGTGGCAGTGGGCAAAGACAGCATCTCCTTCCGCCGCAACCAAGGTCCTACTGTTGATGTATTGTATCGCTCCTGGTCTCGGCATTCAAAAACGGAAACATTCACGTAACAAACAGTTCCAGTAAGCCAATAAAATACAGTATAAAATCTTAAATCAGCCTACTTAATGTGACTTAATTGTAATTCTTCAGGTCTCGCCTCGTGCTGTAAGAAGTACAACATGAAGAGTAAGGATCGCAACCCACTTCTTACGAAACTTCCACATCTGTAGACCAAGATAACCTGCTGTTTTTTTTTTTTTTTTTTTTTCCTACTGACTGGTTTGATGCGGCCCGCCACGAATTCCTTTCCTGTGCTAACCTCTCTGTCTTCCTCTACAGTTTTTGCCCTCTACCGCTCCCTCTAGCACCATGGCAGTCATTCCCTCATGTCTTAGCAGATGTCCTATCATCCAGTCCCTTCTCCTTATCAGTGTTTTCCACATATTCCTTTCCTCTCCGATTCTGCGTAGAACCTCCTCATTCCTTACCTTATCAGTCCACCTAATTTTCAACATTCGTCTATAGCACCACATCTCAAATGCTTCGATTCTCTTCTCTTCCGGTTTTCCCACAGTCCATGTTTCACTACCATACAATGCTGTACTCCAGACGTACATCCTCAGAAATTTCTTCCTCAAATTAAGGCCGGTATTTGATATTAGTAGACTTCTCTTGGCCAGAAATGCCTTTTTTGCCATAGCGAGTCTGCTTTTGATGTCCTCCTTGCTCCGTCCGTCATTGGTTATTTTACTGCCTAAGTAGCAGAATTCCTTAACTTCATTGACTTCGTGACCATCAATCCTGATGTTAAGTTTCTCGCTGTTCTCATTTCTACTACTTCTCATTACCTTCGTCTTTCTCCGATTTACTCTCAAACCATACTGTGTACTCATTAGACTGTTCATTCCGTTCAGCAGATCATTTAATTCTTCTTCACTTTCACTCAGGATAGCAATGTCATCAGCGAATCGTATCATTGATATCCTTTCACCTTGTATTTTAATTCCACTACTGAACCTTTCTTTTATTTCCATCATTGCTTCCTCGATGTACAGTTTGAAGAGTAGGGGCGAAAGGCTACAGCCTTGTCTTACACCCTTCTTAATACGAGCACTTCGTTCTTGATCGTCCACTCTTATTATTCCCTCTTGGTTGCTGTACATATTGTATATGACCCGTCTCTCCCTATAGCTTACCCCTACTTTTTTCAGAATCTCGAACAGCTTGCACCATTTGATATTGTCGAACGCTTTTTCCAGGTCGACAAATCCTATGAAAGTGTCTTGATTTTTCTTTAGCCTTGCTTCCATTATTAGCCGTAACGTCAGAATTGCCTCTCTCGTCCCTTTACATTTTCTAAAACCAAACTAATCGTCACCTAGCGCATTCTCAATATTCTTTTCCATTCTTCTGTATATTATTCTTGTAAGCAGCTTCGATGCATGAGCTGTTAATCTGATTGTGCGACAATTCTCGCACTTGTCAGCTCTTGCCGTCTTCGGAATTGTGTGGATGATGCGTTTCCGAAAGTCAGTTGGTATATCGTCAGACTCATATATTCTAGACACCAACGTGAATAGTAGTTTTGTTGCCACTTCCCCCAATGATTTTAGAAATTCTGATGGAATGTTATCCATCCCTTCTGCCTTATTTGACCGTAAGTCCTCCAAAGCTCTTCTAAATTCCGATTCTAATACTGGATCCCCTATCTCTTCTAAATCGACTCCTGTTTCTTCTTCTATCACATCAGACAAATCTTCACCCTCATAGAGGCTTTCAATGTATTCTTTCCACCTATCTGCTCTCTCCTCTGCATTTAACAGTGGAATTCCCGTTGCACTCTTAATGTTACCACCGTTGCTTTTAATGTCACCAAGGGTTGTTTTGACTTTCTTGTATGCTGAGTCTGTCCTTCCTACAATCATATCTTTTTCGATGTCTTCACATTTTTCCTGCAGCCATTTCGTCTTAGCTTCCCTGCACTTCCTATTTATTTCATTCCTCAGCGACTTGTATTTCTGTATTCCTGATTTTCCCGGAACATGTTTGTACTTCCTCCTTTCATCAATCAACTGAAGTATTTCTTCTGTTACCCATGGTGTCTTCGCAGCTACCTTCTTTGTACCTATGTTTTCCTTCCCAACTTCTGTGATGGCCCTTTTTAGACATGTCCATTCCTCTTCAACTGTACTGCCTACTGCGCTATTCCTTATTGCTGTATCTATAGCGTTAGAGAACTTCAAACGTATCTCGTCATTCCTTAGTACTTTCGTATCCCACTTCTTTGCGTATTGATTTTTCCTGACTAATGTCTTGAACTTCAGCCTACTCGTCATCACTACTATATTGTGATCTGAGGCTATATCTGCTCCTCGGTACGCCTTACAATCCAGTATCTGATTTCGGAATCTCTGTCTGACCATGATGTAATCTAATTGAAATCTTCCCATATCTCCCGGCCTTTTCCAAGTATACCTCCTCCTCTTGTGATTCTTGAACAGGGTATTCGCTATTAGTAGCTGAAACTTGTTACAGAACTCAATTAGTCTTTCTCCTCTTTCATTCCTTGTCCCAAGCCCATATTCTCCTGTAACCTTTTCTTCTACTCCTTCCCCTACAACTGCATTCCAGTCGCCCATGACTATAAGATTTTCGTCCCCCTTTACATACTGCATTACCCTTTCAATATCCTCATACACTTTCTCTATCTGTTCATCTTCAGCTTGCAACGTCGACATGTATACCTGAACTATCGTTGTCGGTGTTGGTCTGCTGTTGATTCTGATTAGAACAACCCGGTCACTGAACTGTTCACAGTAACACACCCTCTGCCCTACCTTCCTATTCATAACGAATCCTACACCTGTTATACCATTTTCTGCTGCTGTTGATATTACCCGATACTCATCTGACCAGAAATCCTTGTCTTCCTTCCACTTCACTTCACTGACCCCTACTATATCTAGTGTTGAGTGGTACTTAAGTAAATAAATTAGTGAAATCAAAGTGAACTAGAAATTAGAATATAAATGAAAAACTTGGTTTAGTTTAGAGAGTTACATACTCGCAAACAGCGGGCCGAACAGCAGAACAGAAGAGACAATGACCGTGAAGTCAGCAAGTTCCACATAAGCGGGCGCTGTCGATTCAGCCGTCAGGGCATCGCCCGACCGACTCACGTGTTTCTCAGTTGTCATATGTGAGCAAAGGCCCTCGCCTACATCCCAAGAGCCAATGACCAACGTAAAGAAGATTCTTCGAGAAGCTATTCAACGTGACAGAAGAGGCAATGACCGGCTCACGTGTTTCTTAGTCGTCACATGGGATCAAAAGCCCTCGCCTACATTCCAAGAGCCAATGACCGACGTTAAGAAGATTCTTCGAGGAGCTTCTCAACGTGACAGAAGAGGCAATGACCGTGAAGTCGTTCACCTCCAGTAAACTGAAGTGAATAAATACACGGGACGCAGTGGGCCAGACAGATGAAGACGGGGACGGAGACGGAGACGGAGACGAAGACGGAGACGGAGACGGAGACGGAGACGGAGACGGAGAGGAGAGACGAAGAAGACGAAGAAGTTTTCAGTCAGTTTCGGTGCTGAAGACCGTCATGCAAGAAGAGACTGCATCATGCACAGACGCACCAAGTCCGCCACTGTAATGGAATAGCAAGCAGCAGCCGCGGCGCCAGAAGACAGAAGTTAAAAGGTATTTGAAGTCTGGTTTTTACATACCCGGGTGACTCGTGAGGACGGGAAGGAGACGGCCTCACATCAGTAGTCACCTGTGAGCTGGGATAAGACCTGACAGCCGAAGACTGGCAAGCGGGAGTCCGTGGTTCGAGTCCGCCACACTGGCCTTCCCCCGCCGCGCGCTCCGCTGACCGACGCAGAACTTACGCGGCCGCTTAGAGTGCACGATTTCGCTCGCAATAATTAAACGGGCCACCTCGCGCTGCGCGTCTCCAGTCAACTGGGCGAGACGGCGACACGAGATACACACCGCTACGCGTAATCAGACGCCGCCGCCGCGGCCGCCGCAGCAGAAGACTTCACAAACGACACAGCTGCCGCTCTCCGAACCAGAACATTCCGTAAGATACAGTTGTACAAATCTTCAATAAAAGTTATCTTATGTAAAAATGATGTTTCATTCGACCTCATACCCGAGCCAAGAAAGAACCCACCCTGCCCACATGTTGTTAAGAGAGAAAAGTTAAATTATTTAATATTTTCACCCTGACAGAATGCTTTAGAATGCTCATCCTGACAATTGACAGCATCAAAAGAGAAAACCCAGTTACGTTTAGTGACAGAAGTGTCACATTTAGTAACACAACTGTTACATTTGGTGTCAGAGAAAAAATCCTTGGCTCAATATGAGGTGTGAATGACAGACACTAAAGGTCCACAGTTAGTATCATTTAATGTGTGAAAGAATAGGGGTTTGCATAGCAGTCGTAATATTTTCTTTATTTAGAAGTGTATTCTCTCTCATAATTTTAAGAGTTTGTCGAAAATATTTAAACATCTTTTGAATTCAGTGTGGTAATATTGTGTAACTAATAGTTTGTAAAATGATGACACGAAATCGTACAAAGTCAGAGTCAGCACCACAAGCGGTTTCTACTGAGGAAGCTATTCAGAACTTAGTTAATCAGATAGCACAGCTTAAAAATGATAATAATGCATTATTTAAGCAGTTGTGTGAGGTTAGGCAAACCAGTTCAATCCCTCCCACCTTAGATTCCTCAGCAGCAGCCTTAGTAACTCCTTTTTCAGGTAAACCTGGCGAGGACATAACAGCCTTTTTTGATGATTTAGTAGCAGCTTCAAAGTTAGGATAATGGTCAGATGAACAGCTCTTACAGATGACAAAGTTAAGATTGCTAGGAGAGGCTAAAGCACACGTATTATACCATGAAGAATTACGGAATGCTCCAACATTTGAGGAATTGAGGAAAGGATTGCTTACACGTTTTCAAAAACAGAACAGCTGTAGATTTTATAGGGAACAGTTAAACACTATCACTCAGAGGCAAAACGAGTCGTTAGAAAGCTTTGTAGATAGGATTAGAAAAGTTAATATTAATACCTATCAGTTGACAACTAGTGATGAAGCAAATAAAGTTATTTTACAAGAGGCAGAAAATAGAGCTCTGGATACATTTTTACGTTGGTTACCTCCTGAAGCGTACCGTCGTGTCAGGGCAGAGTTTCCTAAAAATTTAGCAGAAGCTGTATCTGTGGCGACGGCTTTTGAAGAAATTGACATTGCCACCAGATACAAGGAGAAGCGAAATGTATTTTCAGCAGGAGTACGATGTTTTAGGTGCGATCGACAGGGACATATAGCAAAAAACTACAGACAACCTCAATGCACTAATTGTCAAAGAATAGGTCACACATTCAAGGAATGCAGGTCTAAGAAAGTTTTTGGAAATAGAAATCAGTTAAACTCAAACGGGAATGTCGGAGCCGCCGCCAGGCGTTCCCAATAAAATTTCATGCCATTAAGGCGAATGTGAAGGCGGAATGCTGGCTATCTGCTACCATACAGGATAAAGAGGCAAGGATACTAGTGGATACAGGCGCAAACGTATCAATAGTAAGTAATGAATGTACTGGAGAAAAGAAATATGACCCTCCAAGGTATAGATTGAGTGGAGTAGGAGGAGGTACAGTGAAGTCATTAGGATGTACATCATTGATTTTCTATATTCACGGTGTACAATTTCAAGAAGACGTAGAAGTGGTAACAAACGTAACTGACGGGTACGACGCGATCCTAGGACTGGATTTCCTGAATAAACATCACGCTAAAATCGACCTCAGACAGCAAACTGTAGAACTTAGCGGAATAGTGTTTCAGCTAGGTGACACCGCTGCAAAGGGCCCTCTGCCGCAAGATTTCCCTAACCGGAAGGCGAAATCAACAACACTGCGTGCAACGTCCTTGAAGGTTGATTCGCGGGATCAGATACCATCTGGCTCAGGAAAACTTTTCTGGATGACCGTTGACCCCGAAGTACCTACAGATACAGTGTGTCTAATAAAGCCTTTAGAGGAAAATGAGGAATTAGATGTATCACATTGTTTTGTACGTAGGAGTGTTGTACGGGTTCAAGACGTTGAGGGAGAAAGAAAAGTACCGGTACATATTGACAATTTCAGAGTGGAGGACAAAGAGTTGCATAAGGGAATATTAGTAGCTACAGTCAGTACTTTTGAAGAAGAAGATTTCATTTGGTCAGATATTAATGATGGTCAGAAACCAGACGCCTATAAAACCGCATTACGCCAGAAGATTGAGCATTTGCAAGGAAAGGATAGAGACACGATAGAAGCAGTTTTAGTTGAGTTTCAAGACTTATTTAATGCAGAAGGTCCACTGCCAGCAACAGATATCACACAGCATAGGATCCCAACAGGAAATAGCCCCCCAGTTTATAGGAAGCCTTATAGAGTTGCGCATCACTTACAGCCAGTACTGGATGAATTTTTAGAACAGCATCTAAAAGATGGAATTATAGAATATTCTGATTCGCCTTATAATTCAAATATCGTAATTATTCCAAAGAAGTCTCCCGACGGTACGAAACGATATAGATTTTGTTGTGACTACAGACACCTTAACAAACAAACTATCTCAGATGTTTATCCTCTTCCAAACATTACAGATATCATTGATAGTTTAGGTAACAGTAAATACTTTTCAACAATCGATCTACGTAGCGGATATCATCAATTGGAAGTTGCTCCTGAAGATAGGCATAAAACAGCATTTTCTACCCCTGGAGGCCATTGGCAATTTAAAAGAATGCCTTTCGGTTTGAAAAATGCACCAGCAACTTTTCAAAGACTACTCGATGGAGTATTGCGAGGACTCAAAACTCAGCAATGTTGTGTATATCTAGACGATATTATTGTATTCTCAAAAGACATTAATGAACATGCTGTGCGTCTGCGTAATGTTTTTCAGAGACTTAGAAAAGCTAAATTAACATTAAATATGGAAAAATGTACTTTTGCATTGACAGAGGTTACATACCTAGGGCATGTCATTAGTGAAAAAGGAATTAAAACAGATCCTCGATTAATTTCGGCAGTTAAGGACTTCCCAACACCACAACGCGTTAAGGAAGTACAAAGTTTCATTGGTCTCGCATCGTACTACCGGAAATACGTTCAAAATTTCGCTGAAATTGCCGACCCTTAACCCAATTATTGAAAAAGGGTGCAAAATTTCATTGGTCTGAAGATTGTGAATCAGCATTTCAAACCCTTAAAGATAAGTTAACACACAGTCCAGTATTAGCCTACCCAGATTATAATAAAGAATTTATTTTATCCTGTGACGCAAGTGGTCATTCAGTAGGAGTTGTTTTGAGTCAGAATATTAATGGCGCGGAACACCCCATAGCCTACGCTTCCAGACAACTAACAACGGCAGAAAGAAATTATTCCACAACGGAGAAAGAATTGTTAAGTGTTATTTATGGTATCAAATACTTTAAATGCTACTTGTATGGTAGGAAATTCAAGGTCATTACAGACCACGCAGCTTTAAAATGGTTGCTTGGATTAAAGGATCCATCTAGTCGTCTTACCCGTTGGGCCCTATGTCTTTCCGAAATGGATTTCGAAGTTATCCATAAACCAGGCAAAAAACACACGAATGCAGATTGCCTAAGTCGGAAAATAGCACTTTTGGAAGCAACAGGCCGAGATACTGAGGACTGGAGAAAGGCACAAGATGAGGATACAGAATGCAAAAAATACGCAACTCAAAAACAATTTTGCTTTGAAGATGGTGTATTATGCCGTAAAACAAAACTTGGACCGCGAATTGTTGTTCCCCAACACCTTAGACAAGAAATAATGGCAGAGGCCCACGATCATATCCTTGCAGGACACGGTGGACAGCGGACAACCGAAAGACGTGTAGCAGAGCGATTTTGGTGGCAAACCAGAAAGCAGGATGTTGCGCAGTACGTTCGTAATTGCATTGCGTGCGCACAACGAGCTGAACTTTCTCGTTCAAAAATACCCTTACAGAGGCTCCCCGAGGCTTCATGTCCATTTCAAATCTGCGGAGTGGATCTCTACGGGTCATTTCATAAAACACCTGCTGGTAATAAGTATGTTCTTACAATTATAGATCACTTTTCACGCTATCTAGCTATGGTGAGTCTCCCAGATCAGCAAGCAAATACAGTTGCCCAAGCTTTAGTTAACAACTGGATACTTAAATTTGGCGTACCTGAAGCTATTATCACAGATCAGGGATCTAATTTTATGTCTGAATTAATGAAACAGCTATGCCACTTACTAAAAATACGCAAATTACGCACAACTCCGTTACACCCTCAGTGCAACGGGCGCACAGAAAGAGTTCATCGGACAATTGGCAAGATGCTTAGTTATTATATTAACGAACAACATTCTAATTGGGATACGTATTTACCAATAATCGTGTCGGTATACAACGCCAAAACACATGAAGCAACTGGCATGTCACCTTATGAAGTGGTCTATGGGAGAAAAATGCCGTCCCCTTTTGATGTAATCAGGCAGAAAAACGGAAAAGTCGGAGAAACAGTAAGAGATTTCAGTCGAATGATGAAGGATGTATGGAAAAAGGTTCAAAAATCTAATACAAAGGCTTTGGAACGACAGGAAAGATTAGGTAATACCCAAGCTAAATATCCAAATTACAAAATCGGTCAGTGGGTGATGTTGTCAACTCCATATGTTGTGAGAGGAAAAACGAAGAAATTTGTAACAAACTACAGAGGTCCTTATCAAATTATTGAGATCACGTCACCAGTCAACGTTAAACTGCAACTGCCCACCCGAACTACTATTGTCCATGCAAGTCGTTTAAAACCTTTTAAGGGCGCTCCAGATGTAATTCCTTCAACAATAGTGTCTGCTTTTCCGAAGGGTGGAAGAAGTTCCCGTAAAGGAAAAAGAGTGGTCACACCAGCACAACATACAGACATGGCACCATACAATCTTCGACCAAGAGTGCGAATGTCCTAGTGGAATCTCAGTAGACTGTGGATAGTATAAAAATGTACATAATTAATAAATGATTTATTTTTTAAGAAAAAGAACAGTTGAACGTAGAAACATGTAGACCTTGTAGTTAACAATGTATTCCTTCTTTTCTTTGTTTTTGTTTTTACTAGGTTGGTAGGTCCATAACCATGTTGTTTGCTTTTTTCAGAAGACGCCATGCAAACATTTCCTACACAAAACCTATCCTACCTCAATGACTCCCTTGACAGTTCCCTTCTGAAGTCATTAGATATGTTCATAAACTCACAGCAAGGCAAAATTGATGCCATTGTTATGATGCAACATTTCTTAAAATTAAAAAGTGAACACAAAACTAAAATTATAATGCTAGGAACAGGTATATCTGGAACCTTTGTGTTGGTGTTTCTACTTTGTACAGTTTTCTTTTATTTAAGACGAAAAAATAAGCCAAATAATAATATACCACTTCATCAAATCCCTGTTAACTGGATACCACACTCTTAACTGGTGTACTTCAGTAGTTACTTTTGAGCATTAGTGTGTTAATTTTGTTTATTGTACTTCATTCTTTATTAAACAGACTCATGTTAAAATAAACAATACTGTAGAATAAATATTCTTGCATTCATATAGGGTTGATTAAACAGGTGTTGCTATGTAACTTTCTGAGTGATAATCTTATTTTTTTTTGTTTATTCATTGTCATCAAGGTTTGTTACACTTATTACAACCATTTATGTAAGAACTATGTGATTCATGACCATACAGTGCTTTTGTAAAGTAATAAAGTATTTTCCACATACTTAATGTAAAGTGTGTGTAATCTTCTAAGTCGAGAGTTTTCATTGCTTGTGCTTTTGCCGTGTGAAGAGTGGAGGAATGTTGAGTGGTAAATTCGAGGGCGAATTTCTCCGAAGGGTGGAGGAATGTTGAGTGGTACTTAAGTAAATAAATTAGTGAAATCAAAGTGAACTAGAAATTAGAATATAAATGAAAAACTTGGTTTAGTGTAGAGAGTTACATACTCGCAAACAGCGGGCCGAACAGCAGAACAGAAGAGACAATGACCGTGAAGTCAGCAAGTTCCACATAAGCGGGCGCTGTCGATTCAGCCGTCAGGGCATCGCCCGACCGGCTCCCGTGTTTCTCAGTTGTCGTATGTGAGCAAAGGCCCTCGCCTACATCCCAAGAGCCAATGACCGACGTAAAGAAGATTCTTCGAGAAGCTATTCAACATGACAGAAGAGGCAATGACCGGCTCACGTGTTTCTCAGTTGTCACATGGAATCAAAAGCCCTCGCCTACATTCCAAGAGCCAATGACCGACATTAAGAAGATTCTTCGAGGAGCTTCTCAACGTGACAGAAGAGGCAATGACCGTGAAGTCGTTCACCTCCAGTAAACTGAAGTGAATAAATACGCGAGACGCAGTGGGCCAGACAGATGAAGACGGGGACGGAGACGGAGACGAAGACAGAGACGGAGAGGAGAGACGAAGAAGACGAAGAAGTTTTCAGTCAGTTTCGGTGCTGAAGACCGTCATGCAAGAAGAGACTGCATCATGCACAGACGCACCAAGTCCACCGCTGTAATGGAATAGCAAGCAGCAGCCGTGGCGCCAGAAGACAGAAGTTACAAGGTATTTGAAGTCTGGTTTTTACATACCCGGGTGACTCGTGAGGACGGGAAGGAGACGGCGTCACATCAGTAGTCACATGTGAGCTGGGATGAAGACCTGACAGCCGAAGACTGGCAAGCGGGAGTCCGTGGTTCGAGTACGCCACACTGGCCTTCCCCCGCCGCGCCGCTTCGCTGGCTGACGCAGAACACACGTGGCCGCTTAGAGAAGAAAACACTGGGACGCGACACCCAAGGTATCATCCGATGCACGATTTCGCTCGCAATAATTAAACGGGCCACGTCGCGCTGCGCGTCTCCAGTCAACTGGGCGAGACGGCGACACGAGATACACACCGCTACGCGTAATCAGACGCCGCCGCTGCCGCAGCAGAAGACTTCACAAACGACACAGCTGCCGCTCTCCGAACCAGAACATTCCGTAAGATACAGTTGTACAAATCTTCAATGAAAGTTATCTTATGTAAAAATGATGTTTCATTCGACCTCATACTCGAGCCAAGGAAGAACCCACCCTGCCCACATGTTGTTAAGAGAGAAAAGTTAAATTATTTAATATTTTCACCCTGACAGAATGCTTTAGAATGCTCATCCTGACAATTGACAGCATCAAAAGAGAAAACCCAGTTACGTTTAGTGACAGAAGTGTCACATTTAGTAACACAACTGTTACACTAGATTGAGCCTTTGCATTTCCCTTTTCAGATTTTCTAGTTTCCCTACCACGTTCAAGCTTCTGACATTCCACGCCCCGACTCGTAGAACGTTATCCTTTCTTTGATTATTCAATCTTTTTCTCATGGTAACCTCCCCCTTGGCAGTCCCCTCCTGGAGATCCGAATGGGGGACTATTCCAGAATCTTTTGCCAATGGAGAGATCATCATGACACTTCTTCAATTACCGGCCACATGTCCTGTGGATACACGTTACGTGTCTTTAATGCAGTGGTTTCCATTGCCTTCTGCATCCTCATGTCGTTGATCATTGCTGATTCTTCCGCCTTTAGGGGCAATTTCTCACCCCTAGGACAAGAGAGTGCCCTGAACCTCTATCCGCTCCTCCGCTCTCTTTGACAAGGCAGAATGAGGCTGATTTCTTATGCCGGGAGTCTCCGGCCGCCAATGCCGATTATTTATCAAAATTTAGGCAGTGGCAGGGATCGAACCCGGGACCGAAGACGTTTTGATTATGTATCAAAGACGCTACCCCTAGACCATGGGCTGTTTCTTACATACCATGTACAAATTTCGTATGATACACCATACAACTGCACTTTCCAAAATAAGCGTGGATGTGGTACTGAGTCAAATACTTTTTGAAAATCAAGTAACATTGCGTCTACCTGACTACCTTGATCATTTTGGCATGTGAGAAAAGTGCAAGTTGGGTTTCACATGATCGATGCTTCCGGAATCCATGCTAGTGGGCTTGGAGGAGGTCATTCTATCCGAGATACCTCATTAAGTTTGAGTTCAGTGAATTTGGAGGTCGGTGGCTTGCCCACTCTGAAAAGCAGTACGGGCGGTGATCTGTGTCAGATCTGACAATACAGTGCTGGTGCAGGAGCAAGTGTTTCAGAGCACATCGTCCACCACTCGTTGTTGAACACTGCCAAACGCAGCAGACGAACCATGCTGATCCAATGCTATCGCTAACTACAACTGCAGTACACACAGGACCACCAAGATCGGACTATGAACCGACGGAAGCGTACTGTCTGCTCAGAAGAATCACGTTTCCTGGTACAACAGGTCGATCGTCCATCCAGATGTGCCACCATACAGGAAAATGCTCAATAAATTCTCTGTGCCCACGGATGCAGGCTGGTGAAAGCGGTATTATGCTGTGGGAAACAATCACCTTGGCATCCATGAGATCTTTGACAGTAATGTAAGGCATCATGACAGTTGTGGTCTATGTGAACATTATTATGGACCACCTGCACCACTTTACGCTTGATACCTTTCCTGAAAGTGGTGGCATCTTCCAGCGAGGTAACAGTCCATGTCATAACGCCAAAATCGTGCTACAATGGTTTCAGGAACACTACAGCAAACTCACGTTGATGTCTTGGCCACTAAATTCACCGGATCGGAACCCAATGGAAACCCTGTGGGATGCTTTCAGACACCAACTCTGTGACCATGTATCGCCTGCTCGTAATGGAAATTATGTACCTACACTATATGATCAAAAGTATCCGATCACCCCCAAAAACATACGTTTTTCGTATTAGGTGCATTGTGCTGTGACCTACTGCCAGGTACTCCATATAAGCGACCTCATTAGCCATTAGACATCGTGAGAGAGCAGAATGAGGTACTCCACGGAATTCACGGACTTCGAACGTGGTCAGATGACTAGGTGTCACTTGTGTCTTACGTCTGTATGCGAAATTTCCACACTCCTAACCATCCCTAGGTCCACTGTTTCCGATGTGAATGTGAAGTGGAAACGTGAAGGGACACGTACAGCACGAAAGCATACAGGCCGACCTCGTCCGTAGACTGACAGAGATTGCCGACAGTTGAAGAAAGTCGTAATGTGTAATAGGCAAATATCTATCCAGACCATCATACAGGAATTCCAAACTGCAGCAGGATCTATAGCAAGTACTATGACAGTTAGGCGGTAGGTGAGAAAACTTGGATTTCATGGTTGAGCAGCCGCTCATAAGCCGCACATCACACTGGTAAATGCCAAACGACGCCTCGCTTGGTGTGAGGAGCGTAAACATTTGACGATTGAGAAATGGAAAAACGTTGTGTGGAGTGACGAATCACGGTACACATTGTGACGATCCAATGGCAGGGTGTGGGTATGGCGAATGCCCAGTGAACGTCATCTGGCAACGTGTTTACCAACATTCCGAGGCGGTGGTGTCATAGTGTGGTCGTATTTTTCATGGAGGGGGCTTGCACAGCTTGTTGTTTTATGTGTCACTATCACAGCACAGGCCTACATTGATCTTATAAGCACCTTCTTGCTTCTCACTGTTGAAGAGCAATTCGGAGATGGCGATCGCGTCTTTCAACACGATCGAGAACCTGTTCATAAAATGTTCAAATGTGTGTGAATTCATAAGGGACCAAACTCCTGAGGTCATCGGTCTCTAGACTTACACAGTATTTAAACTAACTTATGCTAAGAAGAACACACACGCACCCATGCCCGAGGAAGGATTCGAACCTCCGGCGGGAGGGCCTGTTCATAATGCACGGCCTGTGGCTGATTGTTTACGCGGCTATAACATCCCTGTAATGGGCTGGCCTGCACAGAGTCCTGACCTGAGTCCTATAGAGCACCTTTGGGACGTTTTGGAACGCCGACTTCGTGCCAGGCCTCACGGACAGACATCGATATCTCTCCTCAGTGCAGCGCTCCGTGAAGAATGAGCTGTCATTCCCCAAGAAACCTTCCAGCACCTGACTGAACGTATGCCTGCGAGAGTGGAACCTATCATCAAGGCTAATGGTGCGCCAACACCATATTGAATTCCAGCTATACCGATGAAGGGCGCCACGAACTTGTAAGTCATTTTCAGAGAGGTGTCCGGATACTTTTGATCACATAGTGTATATGTAGACATCTTCCGCCACATACACGATCCAGCAGAAAGAATAGTAGGATTTGAGCCAAATAGCTCAGCGTCGCTGTTGCGCCTGCTCGAAATATGTATGTGTGTGCTGCCTTGGTGGAGGACAGCCATTTGTAATTATGGCCTTGTGGAGTTCAGAGCGTCAGGCAATCGACATCAAGGCTTATTTTGAAAACAAAGCGTCTCCATCACAGATCAGCGATTCTTTCGTCGCCATTTTGAACTGAAACGATACGATAATTTCCGAATCGTCGCACAATTGTGCTGTGGGTGCAGCATTGAGGACTATCGCATCTTGTGCAGATAAAGAAAGTCCAGGGCGACACAGAGGACCACGGAGCAAGTGGAAGAGGTGCGTCAAGTTCTCATCCAAAGTCCTCACTATTTTGCTGCCATGCAATATTAGATACTTCCGTGCGGTGCATCATCCATGATAACCTGCACTTCCACCCGTAGAATTTGGAGGTGATACAGGAACTAAACGAACAAGATAAAGTTGCCCGATGAACCCTTTGCCTTGATGTTACTGGAACTTTCAGCAGCCAACCAGCAGATGCGAAACAACATACTGATGTCGGATGAGGCCTGTTTTCAGGGAGATTGTGGTATAAATGAACAGAATTACACGTAATAGGCGCTACATAACCAATGAAATCCTCGTCGGCTGTATGAGCAATCCCTACGCTGGGGATCAGTGACTGTGTTGTTCAGCGTGGCTTTGTTTGGCATCATTCGTCCATATTCTTTCGAGGATCTTCATGCTGTGCTGCTAAGGTTACTAACGATCGCTAGTAAGGTTGAACACAACATATGGCTCCCACAGAATGGAGTAACAGCACATAAGGCCTGCCAGCACATGAATGTCGTTTTGTGCTATTTTCCTAGTCCATTTCCAGATATGGAGACTTTCATTCGTCAGTACGGCCACCCGAGTTCACTGCCTCTGACTTCTTCCTGGGGTACAGCTGAAGAGTCGAGTGTACACTACACGTCCTTATCCCGTGGCTAACCCAAGAAAAGGCTATGTGCAACTGTCGACGAGATCCCATTGAACATGCCATGCTGAAACGCCGTGTGGAGGAATGCACAGAGTGGAATGACGACCATCTGTGTTGTGTTATATTCAAAATATAGAATATCTTTTACATTTTTCTTGTAAGAATGATATACGTAATACTTGGTGTAATTAGGTTCTTCATTTTCTTAAACAAATGAATGTAATAAGCCTTCTTCATCTTCACTGTTTCTGGAGCTGGAATTCATTGATTTTGTTCTTCAGCCAGTTGCTAGCTTTCATCAGATATTGAATTTGTGGTAATTTTTATTTACCTATTCCATTACCATGATTGTTTGTGTGCCAGTAATTTCTGTTTCAGATTTAGTTTTCCGCTATGAAGCGTAAGTTCGGCAATATGGAGACTACGCGCCATCCACGTACTTTTACACCAATCATTACATTGGTCATTTTAGAACCTGCAGCCCCATTTGTTCTTATAACGAAATCCGAAGAGTTATTGCGTGCGTCGTGATATATAACATCGTATTGTACTGCAATTCGACATGGTCGAACACCACCCGACTTACAGCTGTCGGTTTGTTTTCTGTTAGAAATGAAACGATTTCTGAAACAGAATTTTGCGTGCCCATTCTATAAAGCGATCGTAAATTAGTCTAGTGCGATATTCGTTTTACCGATGTGTATAGCAGGGGCAGTACCACACGAATAGTAACCAGAACTTTAATAGCGACAGCACCACCTTGCCCACGTTGGCTGCTACCAACGTGCAGCAGCGCTGTTCAGTCGCTGCTGGAGTACTTGTTATTGGTAAAATAGGCAGACTTGGCAGAAAATCCTTAGAAGTCTTGGTCATATGTTAAATCAGTAAATGGATCGATCTCATCTGTCCAGACCTCTGTGATCCTAACGGCATTGAAACAAGGAAATGGCCGAAATACTAAACGTTTTTCGCCAGAACTGTTTCACAGAGGAACTTAGCACTATAGTTCCTCCTTTAAACCGTAACACGAACGACAAACTGCATATATCGAAATAAGTGACCAACTGAAACAAAAGCAACCGAAATCGCTCAAGAGGGAACACATCTGGAGCTGACGCTGTACCACTTCGATTCTAAACAGAATATGTGAAAGAACATGCCCCAGCAGACCTGGTTAGCCGAGTGGTCTAACGCACAGCTTTCCGGAGTGGGAAGGAGCGCCTGGTCCCCGGCACGAATCAGCCCGACGGACTTGTGTCGAGGTCCGGTGAGCTGGCCAGTCTGTGGATGGTTTTTAGGCGGTTTTCCATCTGCCTAGGTGAGTGCGGGCAGGTTCCCCTTATTCCGCCTCAGCTACACTATGTCGGCGATTGCTACGCTAACAAATTCTCCACGTACCACGTAGGCATACACCACCATTACTCTACCACGCAAACATAGGGGTTACACTCGTCTGGTGTGAAACATTCCCTGGTGGGGGGGGGGTCCACCTGGGGCTGAACCACATAATAACCCTGGGTTCGGTGTGGGGCGGCGGAGGGGTGAAGTGAACTGCGGTAATCGTAGTGGGGTTGTGGACCACTGCGGTTGCGGCAGGGACGGAGCCTCTCCGTCATTTCTAGGTCCCTGGTTAACATACGATACAGTACAATACATGCCCCTCCTCTAGCAGTGTACTACCATAGGTCTTTAGAGGAATGAAGCGTTCCTAATAATTGGAGAAATCACAGATCATTGCCGTTTCCAAGAAGGGTTATAGAAGCACAAAGCTATGCCAGATAGTTCTGGAATTTTGGAATCCGTTATATGGTCGCGTAATATGACATTTCTGCAGATCGAAAATCTTCTCTGTAGGAATCCATATGGATTCTGAAATCGAAGACCGTGTGAAAACCAGTTCATACTGTTCGTCCGCGAGAGCCTGACGTCAGCAGATACAGGCACGCAGATAGATGCCGTGTTCCTTGACTTCCGGAAGGTGTTCGACACAATGCCGCACTGGCGTCTCATGAAAAAATACCAGCGTTCGGAATATCAACTGTGTGAGTGGATTTAGGAGCATGGCATGTTCAATGCAGAGAAGTCTTAAAACGTAAAAGTGACTTCCTGAGTATGCCAGGAGAGTATTGCACGTCCATTACTTTTCACAGAACATGTAAATGACATATTACACAACATCAGGAGCTCAATGTGACTTTTCACGGATAATGCTGTTGTATACAGAGAAGTCGCAATGCTAGAAAATTGTAGCGAAGTGCAGAAAGACCTGCAGAGGATCGACGCTTTGCGTATGGAGCGGTAATTGACCCTCAACATAAACAACGTGACGTACTGTGAATATATAGAAAGAAAGACCCTTTATTGTATGATTAGACAAGCGCAGAACCATCACTGGAAGCAGTTACTTTCATACTATATCTAGGAGGATGTGTTCGTAGTGATCTGAACTGCCAGACTGAAACTCATTGGAAGCAGGAAATGCAGTCCATCAACAAGGGAAATGGATTACAAAACACTCCTTTGGTCAATATTTGAATATAGCTCATCAGTCTGGGATCTGCACCAGATAGGAGAGATACAGGAAACAGGCAAGATACAAAGAAGAGCAGCACGTTTCGTTATGCAAAAGCATCGCAGAGTTGCTCTGTCAACACCAGTGGCAGACGCTGAAAGAGAGGCTTTCTGCATTATGGTATGTTAAAATTGCAAGAGTCTTATGTTCCTAACAAACTCAACCAATGTATTGCTTCCTCCTATGTACATCTCGCGAGAAGATAAAATCAGAGAGATTAGAGCCCACACGGAGACTTACCAGCAATCGTTCCTCCCGCGAACCACACACGATTGGAACAGGCAAAGAGGGAACTGACATTAGTACACGAAATACCGTCCACCACATACCCTACGGTGTCCTGCGGAGCATTGATATACATGTAAATGTAAATGTATAAGGTTAGCGTTAAAAGAGTGCTTTCTTCAATGAATCGGTGCCCGCAGGGATTTAGGCAGGAGGGCTATGATTGTGCTTTTTGTATGACTGATGCAATGAGTTCGAAAATGATGCATGCCCCAAAAACTAAATTTCACAGGAAGTACTCAAATATGTATTTTCTCTCAAATTTTTCATTACCATCAATGCATTATTTTTTTGTAAAGGTAGATCATTTTGGTACCGTTACCTAAAATGTAAGCATCATTTGAGAATTAAATTTTCACTTGGCGGTGGAGTGTGCACTGATTCAAAACTTTCTGGCAGATTAAAACTGTCTCCTGGATCGAGGCTCAAACTCGTAACATTTGCCTTTCGTGAGCAAATGCTCTACCAACTGAGCTGTGAGGACAGGTCAGGAATCATGCTTGGGTAGATCAGTTGTTAGAGCACTTGCCCATGAAAGGTGAAGGTCTCGAGTTCGAGTTTTGGCCCGGTACACAGTTTTAATTTGCAAGGAAGTTTCAAAAGCATCTTTTATTAGACGATGACCTAAAACAATATGAAGACTGACCAGTGCGAGAGTGAATTCCGCTAAATGGCGTAAAGGGCATATGATGTGGCAAGGAAAGTGCATAAGGATAGCAGACACGAATGGAGAAACATGTAGTCACGATGCCAGCCTCAAATGGAGAAATCCGCGGCCATAAGCAACTCAAAGAGAGCATACTGTTATGACATGCGACTGGGAACTATCACCACAGAAGCGGCGAAGTTTTTCCGCCGTTTGAGTGTCCTCATCTTGAGCACCTATTACAAGTGGTTGAAAGCTGGTGAAACTCCGGGTAGGTGAGAAGGTGCTAGAGTCTGGAGTCATTGTATACAGTAAAGGGTACTCGCTCCTTGCAGAGAAAATTCTTAAATTTCCAGATTTTATTCTCCTCAGTAGGCATTTCTACACAAATCAGGTCTTAGGTAAAGCAATGTAGCAGATGCGTTGTTAATTGCTCATTTGTTTAAAATTATTTCGTGTTCCTAGAGCAAAAATGTTATTTACCAATATGGGTTCAACATTTGGGATTAAAAAAAGTGGGAGATGCTAGAGTCTGGAGGCTTAACTGCTCTGTGCTCTGTAAAGGTGGCGATCTGTGGAAGATCTGGCAGTACAGTGCTGGTGCAGGCACAGTTATTTCAGAGCACATCGTTCAGCTCACATTGTTGAACGTGGAGCTGCACGCAGCTGAAAACCAGCTAATTAAATAAATTAGTTGTGTAGCATATACACAATATTATACTTTTCATTTATAATTTTGTTGTGCTACCAAGAGGCAATGTAAGAATCAGGTTACATAAAAATCTGAAACAGGAAAAAGTTATCAGTGTCGGAAACATTGTTCAATATCAAAAACAAATATCAGCAAATGTGGACACATTACAAATCTGAATTTAAACCATCATAAAACAGAACTTGTACATTTCTGAACATGGGCTGTTATTCAGAATATTATGTACTCACTCCACTCTACAAGTCCAAGAATTTCAGAATGAGAATTTCTGAATACCCAGTAGATGGAGACTGCTTACAGTGGTGTGACTCCCTGTAGAATACTCCAAAAATATGAGAGTCCTATACCAAATAGGACCTACAGGGGATTTTGAATGTGGACAAACTTGGATAGCACAAATGGTAACAGGTTTGATCCATCTTAGAGCATCACGGAAATACTGAAACACCTCACTGCTTATAATGTTCCAGGTTTGTAAGCTACTATTAGCAGGCAAATTGCAATTCTCTTGATTATTTCCAATGAGTCTCAGTCTAGTATCTGCCTTATGCACTGTTGCCAGATTCCCTCCCCCCTCCCACTTTGACATCGGTCAATTGCTTATGTATGAAATAGTGGCAAAATAAAAAAATCGGGAAATTCAAAGTTTGGCAGGGAATTCAAAAATAGACCAATTATGCTATACAGTTGTCCCCCACTCTTATGACATCACTGTTGGAAGTACGGCTACTGTTGTAAGTATTATTTGCCTGTAAATCCAAGATGGCACATTGTTCTGTTGGAATCCAAAGGGACAATTTACATTATTGCCAGATATACTGGGTTTTACCCGTGCTTATGGCATCAGAATTGAGGATGGCAATGTTTGCATAGAAGGACAAAGGATGATAACCTGGGTATACAATGACAGACTGCATTGTTGCCAGATTTCTTGGGTTTTTGTAGCTGTCATGCTAGTCTAAGCCAACATGAGATCCTCTTCACAGCTATGACAAAACATGTTTGTTTCCCCTGCAGCTTGAAGCCTGCCTGTTAGGCAAAAGATGTTTTTCTCCTGCCAGTCTGAATTTATGAATATGTACACATGTTCTTACCCTAAACTTGCCAGGTGATCTATCCTCAACAACATGAAAACCTCTTAACATATTTTCCCCTAGGTATTATTCAGTCGTGTGTGTATGGCCACTTGTAGCAGTTAGATCACTTGTAGAATTTAAGGTGGACAATGTGTTTTCCACCCCTCAATGTCAAAAATACTGCATCTCTTAAGTTAAAGTCTATCTCCCCTCTGACTTCACCCTCAGTTTGGATTTGTGGTATGCTGTGGTGGAACAGGACAGGAATCTTTATGTCTTGATTCAAACAAACTCATACCAGAAGTATGGCTCTTCACATTCAGCACTGCTTCCACCACCAGCACTGCCAATTTGCCTGCTCTCATGCTGCTGCTGCTGTAGGAGACAATGTTCACATGTCCTGGCAGTGAGAGTCGGCCAGGCCAAGGCCACTGTGGCATCAGCGCCAGCTACCACTGCCACTACCACGTACTTAGACATAACAGCACATTGTAAACAGTTATATACTTGACAGGGTAGAATATAAGAAAGTGAATGACTGCAGTTTAACAAACTAAATTTATTTGTTCAAACTCTTTTTTTTCTTCAAAATAGATTTCAAATGCTCTATTTTCTTACAAAAAGTATATACAAGGGTCACTCCAAAATAAATGCACACTATTTTTTTTAATCCATATTTTATTCTACATGTTTGAAAGTTTTACAGTATGTAGGTACATCCTTTAGGAACAATATTTTCATTTCTACACATAATTTCCATCCCTCTCAACTGCCTTACACCATCTTGGAACAAGCGCCTGTATACCCGCACAGTAAAATTCAGGACCAACCTGTTAGAGCCACTGTTTGGCAGTGTGCACGAAGGAGTCATCTTCTTCAAACCTTGTTCCACGATGAGAGTCTGTCAGTTTCCCAAAGAGATGATAGTCACATGGAGCCAGGTCAGGACTGTAAGGCGGGTGCTTCAGTGTTGTCCATCCAAGTTTTGTGATCGCTTCCATGGATTTTTGACTGACATGTGGCGGTTCATTGTCGTGCAACAGCAAAACATACTGCTTTTGCCGAACTGGTCCAACACGATTCAGTTGAGATTGAAGTTTCTTCGGTGTCACCACATATGCATCAGAATTTATGGTGGTTCCACTTGGCATGATGTCCACAAGCAAGATTCCTTCGGAATCGAAAAACACTGTAGCCATAACTTTTCCAGCAGAAGGTGTGGTTTTGAATTTTTTTTCTTGGATGAATTTGCATGATGCCACTCCATTGATTGCCTCTCCGTCTCTGGTGAAAAATGATAGAGCCACGTTTCATCACCTGTCACAATTCTTCCAAGAAATTCATCTCCACCATTCTCATACTGTTCCAGAAGTTCACTGCATACTGTTCTTCTTGTTTCTTTGTGAGCCACTGTCAACATCCTGGGAACCCACCTGGCACAAACCTTTTTTAACACCAACAATTTCAGTTTTCTGTAAACACTTCCTTCCCCTATCCCAACGTAGCATGACAATTTGTTCACTGTGATGCATCTGTCAGCAGTCACCAATTCGTTAACTCTCTGCACATTGTCTGGAGTTTGTGCAGTACGAGGCCTGCTGCTGTGAGGACAATCCTCAATATTGCCATGCCCACTTTCATCACATAACCTGCTTGCCCACCGACTAACTGTTCTGCGATCGGCAGCAGCATCTCTATACACCTTTCTCAACCTCTTGTGGATGTTTCCCAATGTCTCGTTTTCACAGCGCAGGAACTCTATGACAGCATGTTGCTTCTGATGAATGTCAAGTGTAGCAGCCATCTTGAAGACATGCTGCGATGGCGGCACTCATGGGAACAGATTGAACTAAGTTTGAAAACAAGTGGGAAGGTTGTATCTACACACTCTAAAACTTAAATACATGCAGAATGAAAACTGTATTTTTACAAAAGTAGTGTACATTTCTTTTGGAGTGACCCTCGTATGTCCCTCATGCAATATTTGTTTCAACTTACATAAAAACACTGTACAAAAACCAGTATATACATTATTTAAAAAAATAATTTAACAGAGTTCAAAAAGATATCTCACAGGTTAACATACTCTTTCTGCAGTTGACGCACTTCTCTGTTTCATTCAGCCAACAGCTGAGTTACAGTCATAGCATAGGTTATAATGTTATTGTACAGTTGCACTTACATGTTGATGTGCTCTACTCATAGCTATAGCTGACATGGAATATTTTTACAGTTTCCCCTCCAAGATATAACATTAAACTAAATGCATTCTCTTTTGGTTTGGGCAACAGCAGTGAAACTTAACCAACCTTACAGAGGATACATACAGTACACACAATATAACTCCCATATATAGTGAGCAAAACCAAGCTCACAGTATACACTTGCACTCTGTCGCATACTGCACACCCTCAGCTGGTCTAAGGGCGGCAGCTGTGTATGTACAGTATGCATGTATTTTTTAGTAGAGACAAATGCCACAGTCAGTGACCAATTTGCCTTGATGTTCATCAGGTTGGTAATGTTGTTGTTAACCAGTTTTATGCCATAAGGTTTATTGGTCACATAACCAGACATGTTGAATGTTTTGGGATGTCATCTCATTAACTTTACTTCTTCATATGAATCTCAATGCTTCATCCAATAGATGAAGCGGCCTGTATCCATATAAAGTAACTTTGGATCTGCAAAATGAATATTTGCGAACTCATAATGGAACTGGAACCTGTGGAGTTTAGACAGGTCTAATTCCCACATACCCAAACGAACAGGTTTCTTGAAA
This sequence comes from Schistocerca nitens, assembly GCF_023898315.1. Taxonomy (NCBI): domain Eukaryota; kingdom Metazoa; phylum Arthropoda; class Insecta; order Orthoptera; family Acrididae; genus Schistocerca; species Schistocerca nitens. The sequence goes on from NC_064622.1 coordinate 349,839,038, forward strand.
TCTGTCGAAATCTTAGCCTTCTATAGAGTGACAAAAAACTGTTGAAGACTGTGGCCTGTTTAAAATTCAGCATGGCAATATAGTCTGCTGTGCCAAGAGACCACTTCCAAAGAGTAACTAAGTGAATTTTATGATGTTCTCCGTTATTTTGCATACTTTTTCCAAAATCTGCAGTATTCATAAGTTTGTAAAAATCGTTCTCAAATGTAACAATCCATTGGAACCCTCTTTTTGGTGCATAAAATGAAGTATTTGTTCAACCTTGGATGCTGCTTGAAAGAAATAGTGCAGATGACTCTACCCAGTGTCAACCTCAACTTGAGACATTGATGGAGATTAGGATAATGTATTATGTACCATGTTTTTCCCTCCAGTGTTATCAGCATAGTTTGGAACCATTTTCTAAAAAGAACCATGCATGTCATGCAAAGTAAAAGGATGCATTAAATCTACTCTGTTACAGAACCTGCCAGTACATCTTTTGTTTTTTACCCAGTCCAATGGTTTCCTTACCAGACAGCCATCGAAACCCTGTTGTGTGGTCTGCCTGTATAAATTGTTTACATCCTAAATTACTAGACATACTGAGCTATTCACATATTCATGGGATATTTACCTTGCCATACTTATGAACACATTGGTGATTCTCTTTAAAAACAAATGTATGACTCTGTACAGGACACTAACTTGATCTTTGCTGATACTTTAATCAACCAAGGGCTCCACTGGGAGTTAGCATCATACCCACTTACATTGTGGATGAAAACAGGTATGTGTCATGCTAGTTGGTAATTCAAGTTATGAGCATGACAGAATTTTCCTGTTAGGTGGCAATGATCCCTTCATGGTGTTTCCAATTCTTTACCCAATTGCTGCCACAAAAGTAGCTATCAACTGCATTCTTGTAAAGTAATTTATCCTCAGGCATGTACATCACAGGAAGAATGATGTTATAAATATCATCAACTTTCCTTAGAGCAGGCATCCCACAGGACTATCATGAATGTATGAATCATATGCACAGACAGCTTGGCACATTGCAACAGAAAAGTATGTGTTATTCTGTGAGTGTGGTATGTGAGGCAGTGGGCTCACTCTCACAGCCTGCCACAGGAGCAAGAAGACATTCAGAGTCATTGTATACAGTAAAGGGTACTCGCTCCTTGCAGAGAAAATTCTTAAACTTCCAGATTTTATTTTCCTGAGTAGGCATTTCTACACAAATCTGGTCTTAGGTAAAGCAATGTAGCAGATGTGTTGTTAATTGCTCATTTGTTTGAAATTATTTCGTGTTCCTAGGGCAAATATGTTATTTACCAATATGGGTTCAACATTTGGGATTATAAAAAGTGGGAGATGCTTTTGATGCAGCAATAGTATTTTTTCTTACCCTCAGAGATTAAAAACGAATCTGCATATTTCTGATCAGGCCACACACATGGAGAGAGAAGATATGGCGATTCTACCTCTCACATACACTAATTGGGAAATCATGTTTATAACATCCACTAACACTGAACCTGCCACGTTCTTCCATTTGACTGAAGAAAGTGTAGGACTACTAGTTCTCGATTTCTTTACTCTCAACAACTAAACCTTCATTGCGTCTATCTTGATGTTCATTTGGTGATGCATTATTATTGGTTCTGGCACACCAGACTTAATAACCCTTGTATTCACCAATGCTTCTGTAAAGTTTAATTTCCTGCTGGCTTGGCATTGGAACCATCTCGACATAACAAAAGATAAATTGTCTATTATAGACAGCCCAAGATGATTCCCTTCTTAAGTTTCATTAAACAGTCATAACACAATCCATCCCAATTGTTCAAAACATTTCCATATCTTCTGACAGCCTCTGCAAAAGTACTTCTTTTTTATTTAAATCTGCACATTATGCAAGTTGCGCATGGTGGATCCTAAGACAGCGGCTAGTGTAAAAATTCAATGTGTGACTCTGCGAAATGATGTCAGTCATGCTGTTAAAAAGAAAAACCGTGACAGGTGTAAGGAGAAAATAATAAAGCTCAAAGAACGTGTGTCAAGTTTACAATTAATTATTGGTTCACTGTAAATGGATATCAAGAAAGTTCAAGAAGAAAAAAGTGTCCTGCATACGACATAATCGTGGCATACAAGTTCGACTTCATCGAAGAAATGGATGGAAATAAAGTTCAAAAGCTGCAAAGAGATAATACAGGGTACAGAAAACTGTGAAGGGAACATAAATATAGTGCACAAAAATCACCTTCATGTGTTACTACGATTGAATGTGAGAGTGTTGTTACCAGTTTGAGTGTACCACTTGGAAAACAAAACGACTTTGTGAATGAAGTAGAACATGGAATACTTCAGCTGCAATTATGTGAAAGATAATATGCGAAAGTGCTTTCAAAAAATTTGCCACCAATAGGCCTAAGCTGTTTGCCTGAGACATTATCGACTTTTGTTAGAAAAAAAGCCAAAATAAGTAGTGCGAAACAAGTCATCGTGGACGGCAGAGGTAGGCAGAAAATCGGTATGCTCTGAAGAGCAAGTGCATGAAAACTTGAACTGTATGCAGACAGCCAAGGGCTAAATGTAGCCACCAAACTTCGAAGGACAAGCAGTCAGAATTTTAATAGCATAATAAAGCCAGGAGCGAAATTCAGTGTTGCTAAATCAATGAGTCAAGAAAAAATTTCCTCATTGAGCAAAAATGACTTTTCTGTCTTCCTGGTGAGATCAAACGAAATCAAAAGGAATGAAAAAGTAAAACGGTATCTCTTAATCTCATTAAAAATTGTATGAGCTGAGAGGAACCAACATAATTCTTTTTTCAGTGCCACATCATTACGACTTCAGAGAGTGACCCTGTGTAAACTAAGAAATTGAAATTTCAAATACAGAGATGCAAAATATTTGAAGGTGGTTTGAAAATGTAACATTTGTGGACATAACCAATTTTGGGAAAATATTCCACACAACACATAGTTTTTATCTAAATAAACATGGGAAAAACGTTATAGTATCAAAAATTTTAGATGTGTAAATAAAATCTCAAATGTGCAGTGTGATGGTACAGGAGTCATACTTCTCATGGACAAGATGAGTATGTTACCTGGAGACTCAAATGGCAAATCTGTCGTCAGCAAAGCTATAACCCTCCAAGACAAATGTGAGATTTTGTTAACAAAAGTGAACACCCCAAATGCAAAAAGCTCACAGAACAGCACAGTAGTTGTGGAAGAGCAAACACCAGAAATAAGTGAAACAGCAATAACAACAACAGTAGCAGTAGGAGAACCAACAACAATTGGAACAGCAATACAGCATAGCTTAAGGAGGAGCCAAAGGCAAAATACAGCTGACTGACTCAATTACATTTTTTTAATGGTTTAAAGCCAGGAAAAAATAAAAATGTGAAAAATCAGCCTGCCAAATCACAGATAAGTTACAGTAACATCTTATTTCTAAACTCACAGGAAAAATACAAAAATATGAAGTTGATTCTTTTTCATCAAAATGTGCAATCACTGACTAATAAAATAAGTGAAATCCAAATCCTCTTAGAAAACTAATTAAAAGTACCTCATTATTGTGTCTCACAGAACACTGGCTTGATGAGGACAAGTTACAACTGTTGTGTTCCTACCTAACTTTGTGCCAGGTGGTTATTTCTGTAGAAAAAATCTTAAACATGGTAGCAGTTGTATCTTCATAAGAAATAATATAAACTTTGTAAATATAAATTTCCTGTTGAAATAATGAAGAAAAAGATGTATAACTTTTAACATGAAATCTGCTGTAGAAAAAGCAACTCATACCATAAAGACTTCATCTACCACCATTGATCAGATATTTGTAAATGTAGAAATGAACTATAAAACAGAGCCACTAAACAAGGGCTTTGGGGATCAGACAGCTCAAAAACTCTCTCTGAGTACAGAAACTTAGCTGCAATTTAAACACTGCCTAACAACCACCAGTAGAAACTATGAACAGCAAATATAAATCACATTCTCCATTACTTGAGCAAAGAAAACTGTAAAGAGATTTATAACTGCAAAGACATAGATGGAAGATATAATAACTTTATCAGTAATTTTTCCAAAATTTTGAATTGTGCTTCCCTCCAACACAGAGGTAAATGTACATGAGGGAAACAAAAAATAAACGGATCACTTCTGGGATTCTGGTATCCTGACAAAAAAATTACTACATATGATGTCCAAACAGTTCACGTGACCAGAATTTGATACTTATTACATAACCTATAAAAGGATCTTCCAAAATTTTGTCAAACAAGCAAAACTAATGTCAAATGACACATACATTAGAAATGAAAAAATTATCTGCAAGATGGGTGCTGCGACAAGACAAATGCACGCCTGCACACGTATGCCATCACCATGGCAAAATTACATGAACTAAGGTATGACTGTTGTCACACTCACCTTATTCACTTGATATGGCTCCATCAGACTTCCATCTCTTTCCAAAACTGAAAATTTTTCTGGGTGGACGAAGAGTCACTTCAAATGAAAAATTGATAGCCGGAGTTGACAACTATTTTGCAGGCCTGGAGGAAACTCATTTTCGAGGTGGGATCAAGGGACTGGAACATCATTGGACCAAGTGCATTAATCTACAAGGAGACTACATTGACAAATAAAAAAGTTTCAGTGATGTAAGCACTATTTTTCTATTTCATTCAGAGAACTTTTCAAATCACCCTCATACTATAAATAATAAATTTATTTTTCTGTACTCCACCAATGAAAAGGAAATACTTGCTATAATCAAACAACTGAATACCAAATTCTCTGTTGACATTTACAGTATCCCCTCTTAGCAAGGCCACTTGTGAACATCTGTAACTGTTGGCCACCAGAAGGGGTGTTCCCAGAAAAATTGATGAGAGCAAAAGTAAAACCTCTGTTGAAGAAAGGGATAGAAACAGAAGTATCAAACTACTGGCCTATTTCACTACTATCTGGGTTTATCAAAATAATTAAAGATCTATTATAAAAGACTAATCAGTTTCACAGAAAAAATAATTACTTCTCAAATACGCAATACGGTTTCCAAAAATTTAAATCTACTGAGACTGCTATATTTGCATTCCTTAATGAAGTCTTAAATGCAATAGACAACAAAGAGCATATCTCAGCCATATTTCTAGACCTCTCTAAAGTATTCGGTGTCATCAATCACATCTTGCTTAAGAAACTTGAATCTGTTGGTATTAGGGGCCCAGCGTATCAATGGATAAAATCATATCTTCAAAATAGAGAGCAAGTAATTCAGCTCGCTATACAAGAAGGGAACAAGATAATGTCCTGCTGCTGAGAAAAGCAGAGCACTAAGTATGGCCTAACACAAGGCTCCATTCTAGGACTAATTCTGTTTCTACTCTTTTTGAATGACTTGGAACCGACCAGTCCACGCCATAATTACATAAAATTTGCAGATGAGACAAATGAGTTAATAAAAGAAAGGACCAGAAAACATTTACTGCATGACATTAAAAAGTGTACCACGTACAGACTGGTTTTCTGGATACAATTTAGTAATAAACACAGAAAAAACAGTTACAATGCACTTACACTCAGTGCAAAATAAATTTCCACTAACACCAGACATAGAGTTGTTTACCAGAACCCTTGAAAATGTAAGCTCTACAAAATTTCGTGAAATATCGATCCAAGAAGATCTGAGATGGACTGAATGTGTGTACGCATCATGAATAAATTGAATACCATTTATTATACTATCTAAATTATTTCTGCTTCACCCAGGCAGAATGATTACTGTGATATGGCATAAACTTTTGGGAAAATGCATCTGCCAGCAAAAGTTGTTTCATATGCAAAAAGAGAATTGTAAGAGTCATAGCAAATGCTGCCTCAAGAAACTCATGCAAGCCCTTATTTAAGGAAATTCACGTCCTCTCACTATTATGTATATATGACTTATGAGTAGTAACATTTACTAGGAAAATCTTAAAAAATAGCAACAATCTTGCATCAACCAACCAGAGTATCCATTTGCATAAGGATTTACATGTTCAGCATGCATACACTACATTAAAACAGAATGAACCACTGCAAACAGCAAACAGACTATACAATAAGCTACCTAATAACTTTAAAACAATAGAAGACACTTCAAAATTTAAAACTGCTGTCCATAAATATTTGTTGCAAAAGTGTTATAATAGTATAGATGAATATTTTGAAACATAAAAATTTGTTGCCAAATATTAAAAAAAAGAATGAATGAAGTGTTAATCAAAAGTTTTACATAAAAAACTGATTGAATTACTTGTCTTAAATATTATGTATGAAAGCTGTGATAATATTAAGCTTAAATCAATGAAAATAATTTAAAAATTTGCGTGGTGTTTATTGATCCATTTTCATCTACAGCTGCACAATGTGCAAAAGATATTTGGATATTTATGTTAACATTAACAATTTTACATATAATATACCTTTGTACATAATAACACACATTAATATATCAATTAATGATGAATACTTAAATAAATGTTGTTACGCTATATACAGAGAGATAATATACAAATGTTCTTCATGAGACTATGTTGGGTTAATATAGAAAAATTTATTTTTGTATATATTCATTTACTGTGTAAAAGCAGTGATCAACCAAGTATGATTTCAATTCAGATATCAAGTGACCAATGTTTTGTATGTGTTTAATGATATATGATAACACATTGTATAGTTTGATACTAGAATGGATAACTTTGTGTTGGCATTTTGAACATGCACTTCCAATTTTTGACTTGTAGCACAGCTGTATATTGTGTGATTTTGAGTGATGAGTGGTGTTTTTGTATGTAAGTTTTGCTTTAAATGCATTATATTTTCAAGTATATATATAAATATACTTACAAGGAAGAGGCAGGATCATTCTTTTTTGAAACAGTGGTCTAGATGGTTTGTGATTATCTACACTTTCCATTATTCTTATAATTTTTTTAAAATTTTAAATATTTTGATGGCATCTCCAGAACTTCCTCAGAACTTAACCCCATACCAGAGGTGAGATTGCAGAACTGCATAATATACACACTGAAGAGTGTTGTAGCTGGTACAATTTTTTAATGTACACAACACATAACAAGAAGTATTTAATGTTTTGTTCATTTGCTCAATATGTGCTTTCCCTTTCAAGTTGTCTTGTAGATGAAGTCCAAGAAATTTGCTACAGGTTGTTTTGGTAACTGTCTGTCCATATAGCTCTAGATTGTGTGATATCAGATTTTTTTGTTTGTGCTGTTTATATATCCATAGCTACAGTTTTTCCAGTGTTTATTATTAAGTCATAGTTATCAAAGTAACATGTTAGACTGCCAGTGGCTTCTCTTATGTTTTTTTACAAGGGTTTCTTCTGAATTTCCTGTTATTAGAACACTCATACCATCAGGAAATTGAAATATTTTACTACTTGTCATTGCTTATGTTTAGGTCATTTACATAGTTTTCGTCATGGCATACTATCCACAAGTTCATCAAGGCACTGTTGTCTCACTCCTCAACGGCGATTCGGCGTAGATCCCTCAGAGTGGTTGGTGGTTCACGTCGTTCATAAACAACCCTTTTCAATCTATCCCAGGCATGAAACTTCCTGGCAGATTAAAACTGTGTGCCCGACCGAGACTCGAACTCGGAAAAGGCCCGCGAAAGGCAAAGGTCCCGAGTTCGAGTTTCGGTCGGGCACACAGTTTTAATCTGCCAGGAAGTTTCATATCAGTGCACACTCCGCTGCAGAGTGAAAATCTCATTCTGGAAATATCCCAGGCATGTTCGATAGGGTTCATGTCTGGAGAACATGCTGGCCACTAGTCGAGCGATGTCGTTATCCTGAAGGAAGTCATTCACAAGATATGCAAGATGGACGCGCGAATTGTCGTCCATGAAGACGAATGCCTCGCCAATATGCTGCCTTTATGGTTGCACTATCAGTCGGAGGATAGCATTCACGTATCGTACAGCCGTTACGGCGCCTTCCATGACCACCAGCGGCGTACGTCGGCCCCACATAATGCCACCCCAAAACATCAGGGAACCTCCACCTTGATGCATTCGCTGAACAGTGTGTCTAAGACGTTCAGCCTGACCAGTTTGCCTCCAAACATGTATCCGACAATTGTTTGGTTGAAGCCATATGCGACACTCATCGGTGGAGAGAACGTGATGCCAATCCTGAGCGATCCATTCGGCATCTTGTGGGCCCATCTGTACCGCGCTGCATGGTGACGTGCTTGCAAAGATGGACATCGCCATGGACATCGGGAGTGAAGTTGCGCATTATGCAGCCTATTGCGCACACTATGAGTCGTAACACGACGTCCTGTGGCTGCACGACGAACAACATCGCTTTGGTTGACTCCGAGACGCCTGGACACTTTCCTTGTTGAGAGCCCTTCCTGGCACAAATTAACAATGAGGACGTGATCGAATCGTGGTATTGACCGTCTAGGCATGACTCAACTACAGACATCAACCATGTACCTCCTTCCTGGTGGAATGACTGGAGCTGATCGGCTGTTGGACCCCCTCCTTCTAATAGGCGCTGCTCATGTATGGTTGTTTACATCTTTGGGCAGGTTTAGTGACATCTCTGAACAGTCAAAGGGACTGTCTCTGTGATACAATATCCACAGTCAACGTTTATCTTCAGGAGTTCTGGGAACCGGAGTAATGCAAAACTTTTTTTGATGTGTGCAGATTCTTTCGCAGAAAGGAAAGCACCCCTGATAAAGCTGTAGCTAGATTAGAGGGAAAAATATGCTGGGACCTAAGGATTGAAGAAATGTGTACTGTGTTGCTTGTCTCTTGCCTTTATTGGTTTTATGTTTCCTATGTTTAATTTTACGTCACGTAAAAGTGAAAGTTATTAGCTAATAGACAATAAAGAGTGCAGATTTTCTGAAGAATTCTTATTCTTCCGGTCACAAATAATCTCACCCAGAATTAACTGTGAGTTTTTTAAGGGGTAAGATGTCAAATCGGCCGACTGGAAGCAAGAGAGGTGCCACAGGACATTTTAATTTCCACTGTCCTTAATATGGATTGGATGGCTTCAATTACAAAATATTTCACGTTTGAATTTCACAGAGTGAAATATAGTGATATGAGATTGAAGAATATTGTGTGTAGAGGTGTCGTATTGCACTTTTAAGACTGAATAACATTCTTATATTTCCAGGAAAACGTGCTCTAGAAAACGATCACATTTTTGAACAATCGGTTTTTTTTTTTTTAGATTTTTGACGTCCTATATCACACGCTCGATGGGAGGGGGATGGTGGCGCCGCTGCCAAATTTTTGCCCCGGTTCGTAAATATCGTAGATCCAAGGCTGCTATTTATCGAGCACAGGAAGAATGTTTAAATGTCTCAACGTGCACTTTAATCAATCATATCTAGTTCTCGCGATCCCTATAGAGGTGATTCAGAGGGGATTTAGTATATTCGTAGCTTCATCATTTAAAGCAAGTTCTTGAAATTTTGTAACTAGGCTTCTCAAGTTAATTTGTATCTATTTTCAAGTCTCTGGCAGCTCTGTTCCTTTAGCATTCCCATAACACTCTCCCTGGGTCAAACAAACCACTGTCCAGAATAATTTTTTCTGTGCTGGCTTAAGCTGTCACCAGCACACCGGTTGGCAAAAATGGCGACATAATGACGCAGAAGAGGAATGCCTCGAATACGTGACTCAGTTCCAAGCACATTGCCAAGTTCATCATGTTCAAGGTACGGCCAAGCTACAATACTTTCTTTCGATTGTGGGGTCCCCAGTGTTCAGGTTAATACCCTCTGCCAGGCACTTAAATGTGATTTTCAGAGTATCCATGTAGATGTAGCTGTAGAAGACAAAAACTGTTCCCAACCGCGTGTCCCGACGAACTCGGCTATAAACAAGTTCAAAAATGGTTCAGATGGCTCTGAGCACTATGGGACTTAACATCTGAGGTCATCAGTCCCCTAGAACTTAGAACTACTTAAACCTAACTAACCTAAGGAGGCAGGATTCGAACCTGCGACCGTAGCAGTCGCGCGGTTCCGGACTGAAGCGCCTAGAACAGCTCGGCCACAGCGGCCGGCATTAACAAGTAATCTCTGCATTAACTCTATATTATGACCAGCAAGTCCAAGTAGCTGCAGCTCGATATAAGTTTTTTCGCTTGCAGAAAAGGCCGGAACAAGACGTACTGTCAGTAGTACACAGAATTAACGGGCATGACAAGAACGTGTAAATTTAAGTGTAGTTTTGGCAACTTTTACAGTGATTTAATGATTAGGAATGCAATAACATTCAATTTCCCAGATAGCAGAATACGGGAACAGATCTTAAAGTACTCAGAGCCATCATTTCCCCAAGTATTGCAAATCTTAGAGCAATGTGATTCAATACCATAGCGGCAGATAAGTGTGACCAGGCCCCGATATGTCGCGTCGATTCGCCCCTTGTTCGCGACCGCCCAAGCAGCCCCAACAACGAGTTCGTACACAGCCCTGCGGACAGTCACGTAGACACGTAAACAGGCCTGTGATTTTAGTAAAGTCTTACCCTAGATGTTTTGTTCACCATAAGAGACAGGATTGCCCATCACATAACGCAGCTTGTTACACTTGTGGAAAACAAGGCAACGTCCATGCAGTTTGTTTTCAACGGCACAAAAACTCCAAATTTGCCCACTCCCAGAAAAAACAGGCTCGTGCACATGCAGTGAACGTTGTCTTTTTCAAACCTACAGCAGGTTCTGACAAAAGTAAGATTAAGGTTGTGCCTCCTTCTCGCCCTGGTGCTGCGCAACGATGTTCTAACAAACTATTTGTCTCATTGCGAATTGCTGGACCTTGTGTGAACTCTCAGTTAGACACAGGTGCCCCAGTAACCTTGCTTAATTGTGGCACGTACGAACAATTAGGCTCACAACGCCATTCTAAATCTAGCAAGCACTTCACTGCTTACAATGGACAGGAAATTCCAGTACTTCAACAGTGTAGTTTGTCTGTCACTTACAAATCTCACACCAGGAAAGTGAATTTTACTGTGTTAAATTCAAGAGAGAATGGGAACATATTCGGTTTAGATTCCTTTGATTTGTGGAGCATCCAAGACAATGTACTTTTGGTATCGGCTTTTGCACCAAAATACAGTCTCGCTAACTTGCTTACACTATTTCCTGAACTATTTTCAGAACGAATGGGAAAATTTAATAACTTTGTAGCGCAAGTTACAATGAAAGACAATGCACAGCCTAAGTTTCTCCGGGCCTGCCCGTTCCAATTGTTTTAAGAGACAAAGTAGCCAGTGACAAAAGTTGCAAGGTAATGGTGTAATTGCTCCCATTGATGCTAGTCAGTGGGCAAGTCCTCTCGTTTTGTTGCCTACGCCTTCTGGTCGCATTCGCATTTGTGTTGACTCAATTTTACATTTCAGAACATTTAAAGTATGTACAGCAAGGATTCCATTTGCCTGGGGCACAACCGAAGTTATTTCCACATCTCTCGATGACTCTCCATCCGAGGTAACGTGCTGCGTCCTCCATACCAAGAAATTCTCAATCCAGTCACAAATTTGCTTGATATCCCATACAACTGCATTTTCTATAATAATTGTAGGCATGGTCATGAGTCAATAGCTTTGTGAAAATCAAGAAATATTGCATTTACCTAACTTTCTTGATCTATAGCCTTCACGTTGTCAAGTGAGAAAAGTGCGTTGGATCACGTGAACGATGTGTCCACAGTTCATTCTGGTTGGCATGATGGGTGAAATTCTGCTCGAGATATCATTATGTTTCAGCTCGGAATACATTATAAGATTCTACAACAAATCGATGACAAGGATACTGAGCAGTAATTTTGTGGATCACTTGTACTAACCTTCTTGTACACAGCTACGAGCTGTGCTTTTTCCTTTGACCTGTGCTTTTTCCCAACAACTGGGCATGGTTTATTCTTCAAGGGACCTACGACAGACTACAGTCAGGAAAAGGGCTAACTCAGCGAACATGGAGGTTGGGGGCTTGCCTGCTCTGTAATGCAGAACAGGTGGCGATCTGTGGTACATCTGATGATAATCCAAGGACAGAAAAAAATGTAGAGTAACGACATTTTGGGAATACATTTGTCTAAGTAACATATTTAAGTGATTAACACTGCAAAATCACAGGTTAATGTAAGCATGAGATAAATGCTGGTACATTAATAATAGGTGTAACCACAAGAATGTTGAATACAAGCATGCGAGGTGCACTCTTTGTGTTTTACAGTTACCAAATGTCAATTTCTGGGACAGAGTTCAATATCTGTCGTACCTGATCGATCTATACAGGGACAGTTAATCCTGTCTTCTGGTGCATTTTGTTAGTGCAGATTGCATACAGTCAGGGGCAAACTTGATTGATATGTGACACTCTCCCACACCCCTTAATCTATTATTCTGTTAACTGATTTATGACCTCATGGGGTTGATTTATGACTCCCCGGGGATAATCTGTCCTTCTGAGAAAGCCCCTCCACCCCAACCCAACCCCCACCTCACCCATCCCCCCTGGGAAACCCCCTCACTGATGTAACCACACCTTTGATAACAAATTAATTCACTAATTAATTAAATTGATAAATTTACTACCCTCCCCCTCCTGAGAAATTTATCTACCCTTCCCTTCCACCCCTCCACTGTCCCCTCCCCTCCACCACCTGCAAATTGGCAGGAAAAGGAGTCAGTCTGTGCTGAAGAGGAAGGATCTCACAACAGGAAATTCATATCAGTGCCAACTACATAGCAAAGGATATATATTGTTTATTTACCATGGGCCTTGCCGTTGGTGGGGTCGCTTGCGTGCCTCAATGACACAGATAGCCATACCATAGATGCAACCACAATAGAGGGGTATCTATTGACACGCCAGACAAATGTGTGGTTCGTGAAGAGAGGCAGCAGCCTTTTCAGGAGTTGCAGGGCCACAGTCTGAATGGTTGACTGATCTGGCCTTGTAACACTAACCAAAGCGGCCTTGCTGTGCTGGTACTGCGAATGGCAGAAAGCAAGGGGAAACTACAACTGTAAGTTTTCCCGATGCCATGCAGCTTTACTGTATGGGTAAATGATGATGGCGTCCTCTTGGGTAAAATATTCCGGAGGTAAAATGACCCCCATTTGGATCTCCAGGCGAGGACTTCTCAGGAGGACGTCATTACCAGGAGAAAGACAACTGGCTTTCTACGGATTGAAGTGTGGAACGTCAGATCCCTTAATCGGGCAAGTAGGTTAGAAAATTTAAAAAGGGAAATGGATGGGTTAAAGTTAGATATAGTGGGAATTAGTGAAGTTCGGTGGCAGGAGGAACAAGACTCCTGGTCAAGTGAATACAGGGTTATAAATACAATATCAAACAGGGGTAATGCAGGAGTAGGTTTAATAATGAATAAAAAAATAGGAGTGCGGGTAAGCTACTACAAACAGCATAGTGAATGCATTACTGTGTCCAAGATAGACACAAAGCCCACACCTACCACAGTAGTAAAAGTTCGTATGACAACTAGCTCCGCATATGACGGAGATATTTATGAAATGTATGATGAGAGAAAAGAAATTATTCACATAGTGAAGGGAGACGAAAATTTAATAGTCATGGGTGACTAGAATTAGATAGTAGGAAAAGGAAGAGAAGGAAACGTAGTAGGTGAATATGGATTGGGGGGAAGAAGTGAAAGAGGAAGCCACCTGGTAGAATTTTGCACAGAGCATAACTTAATCATAGCTAACACTTGGTTCAAGAATCATGAAAGAAGGTTGTATACATGGAAGAGGCCTGGAGATACTGGAAGGTTTCAGATAGATTATGTAATGGTAAGACAGAGATTTAGAAACCAGGTATTAAATTGTAAGACATTTCCAGGGGCAGATTTGGACTCTGACCACAATCTATTGGTTACGAACTGTACATTAAAACTGAAGAAACTGCAAAAAGGTGGGAATTTAAGAAGATGGGACCTAGATAAACTTAAAGAACCAAAGGTTGTAGACAGTTTCAGGGAGAGCATTAGGGAACGACTGACAGGAATGGGGGAAAGCAATACAGTGGAAGAAGAACAGGTAGCTTTGAGGGATGAAATAGTGAAGGCAGCAGAGGATCAAGTAGGTAAAAGGCCGAGGTCTAGTAGAAATCCTTGGGTAACAGAAGATACATTGAATTTAATTGATGAAAGGAGAAAATATAAAAATGCAGTAAATGAAGCAGGCAAAAAGGAATACAAACGTCTCAAAAATGAGATCAACAGGAAGTGCAAAATATCTAAGCAGGGATGGCTAGAGGACAAATGTAACGATGTAGAGGCATATCTCACTAGGTGTAAGACAGATACTGCCTACAGGAAAATTATAGAGACCTTTGGAGAAAAGAGAACGACTTGTATGAATATCAAGAGCTCAGATGGAAACCCAGTTCTAAGCAAAGAAGGGAAAGCAGAAAGATGGAAGGAGTATGTAGAGGGTCTATACAAGGGCGATGTACTTGAAAACAATATTATGGAAATGGAAGAGGATGTAGATGAAGATGAAATGGGAGATATGATACTGCGGGAAGAGTTTGATAGATCACTGAAAGACCTAAGTCGAAACAAGGCCCCGGGAGTAGACAACATTCCATTAGAACTACCAACGGCCTTGGTAGAGCCAGCCCTGACAAAACTCTTCCATCTGGTGAGCAAGATGTATGAGATAGGCGAAATTCCCTCAGACTTCAAGAAGAATATAATAATTCCAATCCCAAAGAAAGCAGGTGTTGACAGGTGTGAAAATTACGGAACTATCAGTTCAATAAGTCATGGCTGTGGAATACTAATGCAAATTCTTTACAGGCAAGTGGAAAAACTGGTAGAAGCCGATCTCGGGGAAGATCAGTTTGGATTCTGTAGAAATGTTGGAACACGTGAGGCAATACTGAACCTACGACTTATCTTAGAAGAAAGATTAAGGAAAGGCAAACCTACGTTTCTAGCGTTTGTAGACTTAGAGAAAGCTTCTGACAATGTTGACTCGGATAGTCTCTTTCAAATTCTGAAGGTGGCAGGGGTAAAATACAGGGAGCGAAAGGCTATTTACACTTTGTGCAGAAACCACATGGCAGTTATAAGAGTCGAGGGGCATGGAACGGAAGCAGTGGTTGGGAAGGGAGTGAGACAGATTGTAGCCTATCCCCAATGTTATTCAATCTGTATATTGACCAAGCAGTAAAGGAAACAAAAGAAAAATTCGGTGTAGGAATTAAAATACATGGAGAAGAAATAAAAACTTTGAGGTTCGCCGATGACATTGTAATTCTGTCAGAGACAGCAAAGGACCTGGAAGAGCAGTTGAACGGAATGGACAGTGCCTTGAAAGGACGATATAAGATGATGAACATCAATAAAAGCAAAACAAAGATAATGGAATGCAGTCGAATTAAGTCAGGTGATGCTGAGGGAATTAGATTAGGTAATGAGACACTTAAAGTAGTAAATGAGTTTTGCTGTTTGGGAAGCAAAAAACTGATGATGGTCGAAGTAGAGAGGATGTAAAATATAGACTGGCAACGGCAAGGAAAGCGTTTCTGAAGAAGAAAAATTTGTTATCATCGAGTATAGATTTAAATGTCAGGAAGTCGTTTCTGAAACTATTTGTATGGAGTGTAGCCATGTATGGAAGTGAAACGTGGACGATAAATAGTTCGGACAAGAAGAGAATAGAAGCTTTCGAAATGTGGTGCTCCAGAAGAATGCTGAAAATTAGATGGGTAGATCACATTACTAATGAGGGGTATTGGCTCTGAGCACTATGCGACTTAACTACTGAGGTCATCAGTCGCCTAGAACTTAGAACTAATTAAACCTAACTAACCTAAGGACATCACACGCATCCATGCCCGAGGCAGGATTCGAACCTGCGACCGTAGCGGTCGCTCGGTTCCAGACTGTAGCGCCTAGAACCGCACGGCCACTCCGGCCGGCTAATGAGGGGTATTGAATAGAATTGGGGAGAAGAGAAATTTGTGAGAGAACTTGACTAGAAAAAGGGATCGGTTGGTAGGTATGTTCCGAGGTATCAAGGGATCGCCAATTTAGTATTGGAGGGCAGGGTGGTGGGTAGAAAAGGTAGAGGGAGACCAGGAGATGAATATACTAAGCAGATTCAGAAGGTCGTAGATTGCAGTAGGTACTGGGAGATGAAGCAGCTTGCACAGGATACAGTAGCATGGTTCAAATGGCTCTAAGCACTACGGGACTTAACATAGTTATGTCTCATAAGATTTCACACACATTTGAACGATTGAACTTAACATCTGAGTTCATCAGTCCCCTAGACTTAGAACTACTCAAACCTAAATTACCTAAGGACATCACACACATCCGTGCCTGAGGCAGCACTCGAACCTGTAACTGTAGCAGCCGCGTGGTTCTGGAGTGAAACTCCTTGAACCCTGGACCACTAACATGGAGAGCTGCATCAAACCAGCCTCTGGACTGATCACCACAACAACAACATTTATAAAATTCAGTTTGCAGGTGTTGGATCTGTCTTTTATTTTGAGCGAAAATCTCACCATTCTGTGCTGTTTTGGAAGACGCAGGTCTTGTAAAATACACCAAATAGAAGTAATTTAAAAGATCGCGTTTTTGTCCAATCGTGCAAGGAATATCATCACTAAATTACTGTCAACATAACTCACCGCACATAATTACACTGTTAAAAATCTTTGATTGCATCGTCTAACCAACCACAGGGCAATGAGCCATCCGCTTAGTATATGCCTGTGCATGCAGGTTGGGAGAGAGGCCCATACACCATACTGGTATCCAGACAGAAATTTATGCTAATCCCCAAACAAAGCATCAGATGGCTGCAATTCTTTGATATTGATACCTGAAAAATTCCTGTCGAAGCACATGTACTCTCTCTCTCTCTCTCTCTCTCTCTCTCTCTCTCTCTCTAAGTGGCCACTTCCTATCATGTGCCAGCACACACAGTCAGTTGTGGCAAGACCGAACTACAAACAAAGCAGCATTTACTTGGGAAACTCTCAAGTCTTCCGCTGTTAGATACCGGCGCACATGAGAACTCCTTCCAAGGCAAATGCCTGACCAGGTATCTATCCAAAAATGCTGGTGAAGTCAATAAATTGATTAATTAATTTCCGGTTTTGTGATCATGATATATGGGATGTAAGGCAGACGCAGTAGCTCACCAGTCTCAGTCACAGTCAGTCTCTGGAAGAAGAAGAGCCATGAAGCATCAACAGCAGTCGAGATCATCTGCCTCTCCATCACAGTAGAAGTGTAAAAGTAAGCACTTATTACATGTCTGAGCCTTGCTCACTCCGAACTATGCGTTTCCTTGAACTTGGCTGTTTATCTGTGTTTGGTTTCCCGCCGTTGTTGTGGTTATGCCGTGGTTCTTCCTCCTACATGTGACGGCAGCGATGTGTATCGATATTTGCACCGTGTACCATCTTTGGTCTTGTGCATATAGCTCCGGCTTGGGGGTGTACAGGCAGTCAGTCGGTTGGTGCGGACCAGGGAGGATATCTCCGTGCGGCACAGTCGGCTGGGTCCGCTGGCGGTCCCTGCGCAGTGTTGGAGCATGTGTGGAGCTGTCCGATCGCTACGAGATTCGTGGCTCACTGACCCAGGACGTCAAAGTTGAGTGGTGTCTTAAGCACCCAATACACGTGTGTTCATGTTGTGTCGTTCGTTTCGGTGGTTCGCTGTTCGGTAGCTTTTCCTGTGAACAACACCGAGTGTTTTTAGTGGTGAGATCGAGCCGCCGTGTGGTGGAATTAACTATATTGGCTCACTACAATTCAAGTGCACCAGCGGAATTTTCTGCTTTGTGGCCGTTAGTGTTCTGGTTACCTGCCCTGGCTACTGACGTAAATTCAGGCAGCGTTCTTTTTTATTTCAGATTCAAGTGTACCAGCGGAGTTACCTGTGTACCTGTTAGTGTTCCGGTTACCTGCCCTGGCCACTAACGTAATTTCAGGCAGTGTCCTTTCCTCACCTGTTGTCACTGTCCAACATGGTGTGTAGTTTTGACATCTTAATACATATTTCATTGTGGATAATCACATCTGTAACAGTTTGATCCTTGAGTTTTCATGTACCGATTGGTGACTAGCAAGTCATTTGGTCGGTTGGTACGTGTCTGTCTTTTTGTTGGGTTACCGACAGATCAATTGTAGTTGGGCCCACCACCTGTCTCACCTAAGTGAACATTAAACGTTTGGTATCAGTGGTGAAAAACCTACAACTTTAAATGAAAAAAAACGATATACTTTAAAAAGAGTAAAATTTTCACGCAAAAATCTGGAGATGTGTTGTGAAATATTACAATTGACCCATGTACACAAGAAAGCAGGATAGCAATGCAGTGCCAAATACAGAGACATTATGTAACCATTATTATTACATGGTCCATACAGCAGTGGTGATGGTACTGAGAGCATGAGAGAGTCGCGAGCCAACCTCTTCCGTATATGTACTATAATAGATCGACTATGACTGCTCATGGTATCAGCTGCTGTGGGTAATACCATTCATTCGAATGAGGTTTTTTCAATAATCTCTGAGCCTAGAGAGAGAGAGAGTTATCATTGAGTAAGTATGGAGACAGTAGTTCGAGAATTGCACAAACCAGCACACAGAACATACTCTCATAGGCCAAACATAGCACAATAACAATGGGACCAATCGATGTTCGTGATAATGGACTAATGGATATGGTGTACTATCGTATTAAGATGCTGGATTCACATAAACAGAAATTTAATGTGGGTGATTTTGTACATATCTCAAAACACAAGACAGAATTTGAGAAGCCATACCTCCAAAACTGATCAAGTGACATATGCACTGTTTCCCAAGTGTAGAGAACAAATCCAAGAAATTACATCTTAAAGGATGGCAGTGACACTGAAATTTCTGGATGCTTTTACACTAAGGAAATGCAGAAGAGCTCAGACCCATACGTGTTTCTCACAGAGCATGCCATAAGATGTCGAGGGAACAGAGCACCAGTTAAATGGCGTAGTTTTCCTGCAACACAAAACGGCTGGATTGAAGCTGATGACTTGCTATAAAATGGGGTGCACAGACCACAACCAGCACAGTAGCATAACATGAGTGACAGGAGACACATTGTAGGAGGCTATGGTATTCTCAACAAACTTGCTGTCGAATTGCACATTCTAGTATATAATTACCATGGACTCGGTACAGAGCTTCAAATATGTTTGGCTCATGGTGATAAGAGGATTAACATGCTACAAGAGGCGTGTTTGGAACACGACATTGCATACGCAAAACATAAACATCTCCGAGGACGTCACGTTGCAGAACGAATTTTAGCTGATAAAGCCAAGGCAATACATTTGAGAAAGGATATTGGTATAGGACAGCATTTGTAGTTGATAAAACCGTACATGGTAAAATTAATTTGGGGTTGGGTGTGAATTTCAAGCAAGTTATGAACACTGCACGTCGTGCACTGAAGAAGAAGACAACGATGAAGAAGGCAGCGCAGGGTTGTTTAAAAAACTGTATCCTGACAGCATTGAATGCAGCTAAAAGTGCCCTAAAGCATAAAGGACCGGTTAAAGCACCCACGATTCTGCTGATACACAAAGCATCAGGTGGAACTATCCCCTTCCTCATTCCTGCCCTCGTAGGTCTCTCAGCGATGGGTTCGCTGGCTGGTGGTGTTGTGGCTATTGCCAGAATAGTGAAGAATGCACAGAAGTCCCAGGAGCAGCTAGAGAAAGCAAGAAGACATAACCACATGATGGAAGCAGCAGCCATCGGAAAAGGACTATACCTGAAACCATACAGCAAAGGACTAGGTCTCTTCATAAATAAAAGACAAACCCATTAGCTATTCTACCAGACGGACCTCTTATAAATACAGATCTGCTCAAGTTTTTTAGGAAAAAATTCTGTGTTCCAAGATTCCATGGTCTCTTTATACAGGATTTGTTACCAAAGACTATATGGAAATCTGTAGACTGTAGAATTGTGAATTTAGATGTTGCTGGGGGACCAGGAACCGACATTAATGAAGAAGCATATATATATAACGAGCGTCCACCCATCATCAAAGTTCAGATGAATGTCGTATACTCTGACTATAGAAGACCAATCGCCAGTATTAAGTGCGAATTACTTCCCACCAATTGATTTAAGCATCAGGGAGCGCAGTATTGCGCTGATTCGACTGGAGACTTACAGGGTGGCAATTATTAAACTATATGAAATAAAATCGTCAAAACTTCTGAACGGTTTGCGTCAGGACCTTCAAACTGCACGGTTGGCCATGGTGAATGATGGGAATTAGCATGGTTTGGTTTAGCGACAAAGCGCACTTTCATTTGTATGGGTTCATACATTAGCAAAACTGGCGCACTTGGGGGACTGAGATTCCGCATTTCGCGATCGAGAAGTCTCTTCGCCCTCAAGGGTGACTGTGTGGTATGCAATGTCCTGTCCCGGAATAATCGGTGCGACATTTCTTGATGGCATGGTGACTACCGAATGGTACGTGGACATTTTGGAAGATGATCTCATCCCCATTATCCAAACTGGCCCTGGTTTGGACAAGATGCGGTTTATGCAAGATGGAGCAAGACCCCATCGAAGCAGGAGAGTGTTTTAGTATACAGCAACATGTTAACTAAACATAAGGTCATCGCTTCATGGAAGACTGTTCGAGAGAAGTTATGGTTGTTAAGGCTAGGATCAAGAGTAGACAGTGAGGGAGAAACGTTTAAACCAGTTACTGAATCTCTCAATGAACTGTCAGCGAAATTGCTCAACGACGACGATGGTACTATTTATTGCCAGTTTCACGAACTGTCACAGCGACACTAGAACAGTCAAAACATTTGGTATGAGTGGTGAAAAACCATACACGCAACCTATAACTTTAAATGGAAAATCAATACAGACAGGGGATAGGTTTTCTTGCAAATAACAACAACAACAAAGATACATGGTAACGAGTTTTTTCTTTTATTCAGTTCACACACATACAATTTACTCGTATTTTTGAGATACAGTCCAGTTATTGAGATAGAATTCGGTTCTTGAGGTACAGATCTGTTCTTGATGTACAGTTCAGCTCGTGAGATACAATTTGACTCTGATATTTCAATGCAGAGATACTTTTAACTTACACGCTATTACTAATAACTAGGGAAAAACAGAACCTCTCAACAGTAACAGTGATTGAGAATATTTTTACAATATTTTTTCCAGTAGCACTGAATGATTATATTTACAATTTTTTATAAATTTATGCTGAAAACTAAAGCAGAGATACTTTTACTTACTACAACTAAATTCCACAATCTCCATAGAATAGGTTTTGCAATAATTCTAATGGAATGTGAGCTATATACACTTAAAAACTAATCAGTCCTGGATTCCTAGTGGCAGATGAAACTTAAAAACTGTTGTATTTACATGACACACAAGGTATGTAAACATATTCACACGTATGTACATAGTGCACATATGCAGTGCATGAATAAATAAATATTTAGATGACATATATTTGTTTATGGGTTTTTACATTTTTAAAACACTTTTTATAGTTTTTTTCACAGCACACACACACACACACACACACACACATATGATGTGCATATACATACATAATACACACATATTTACAGATGTGTGTGCACAGTATGCGTTCCTCACACACTTAAATAAATAAATATTGACACACACACGCAATTACTTACACTGTGATAAAAGGATTATACTGTTCTGCACGCACACACACACACACACACACACACACACACACACCTGTTCTCCCCATCTCAATCAATCAATCAACAGCGTGAGTATAGGAGAGTTTCAGTCATGTCTCCCAAATGGCCCCTTTGTCGTCATGAGGCAACAGGCCGGTTTTAACCAACACAGTGTACATCTCATGCCCTGTCAATCGAATACCAGTTTGCCATAATGTATGTCGCAGCTGCAGTGCAGCACCACGAACATCACTGTACAGACACTGCAAATAGTCCTCGACAGAGAGGGCTCTCTATGCATAGATCTAGTATGCATATCCTCACACAAATAGGTTTCGTAAACTCTACTGCAGTCTTCGCCACCTTCACAAGAACAACGTGCTTATTGAATATGGTGACCCACGTAAAATTTGGTCTGGCGGTGCATTTTCTTATGCCATAACGCCTATCCCATTCGGTTCTAATAAAATTTCATTCCATTCTCTCAAATTCTCCATTCTCTGAAAACTGAATTATTCATTAATTTATAAAAATCATTCTGAAAGACACACGTCACAGAAGCTCTCTCTCTTGCATTCAAATCAATATACTTCTTTAACCAGGAGGACTAGTTGAAGGAGATAGCTCACGTGATTCTAACCAGCTCCATCCTCCAGCTGAGATGCTTCTGGAGATTATGATAATGAATAATGTATCTCCACTTGTTTCCCAGCGTTGTCATCAATTTTGGGTTGGAGCCTCCTCTTGGAAGTAGGTGCTCTGGACACAGTAGCAAATCGATGTGGTGTGCATAATGGAACCGTATGGGGATGTGAGTTCTGCCTCCACAACATAGCCCACATCAGAATAAGCCACCATAACCCCTGCTTGATTTTCCCACCTAATCCCTTGCATTCATCTTTAAGCACCCATCAGAACTCAGCAGTGATTGCTGCATGACGTGCCCTTATAAGTCATTTACATTCTAGTACACGATGTAACTTGAATCAAGGGATGTGTTGAACCTGTCACCCATCTGTGGGTTATTTGCCTATGGGCACATTGGCAAAGTCTCCCACAGATCCGTCACTCAAAGAAAAAAAGCATGTTGGTGTCAGTCAATAATTTGATACTGTCCTTCGTTTTCTTGAGCATAGTGTCCCAGGACAACCCATGTGCTGTGTAGTAAAAGATGGGGTCCAGAGAATATGTGGTTTTGCATAGACCCTGGAATTTCTCGAAAACGTCCGCAGGCAAGCACATGTCTGAGTCCATGTAAAGCCATGCAGGCTCTCCTAAGGTGGAGATGCTGAATTCCTGCTAGACATTCATGGCATGCTCACACTCTGTGTCAGTTATAGCATCACGCGTAATTTTTCTTGAGAGTGCAGTTATGTTGGGTAATCTTATTTTGTTGAGTTTTGCCATACTATCCAGATACTCATATGGGGAAACCCTCTATCTAGTCACAAGTTGAAACTATTCCTCGTTCGGAAATGCAGCTCGAGTGGTATTCATGTTCTCCTGAGGTAGAGTTTCAACAAGTTTCTGGAGTGGTGCCTGCATAAAACGTAGTGAGTCAAGGAAGTGGAGGTAGTTCTTGCCATCATTTGTTCGGAAAATGAAATGTGTCTCGACGCTCTAAAGTAGAACACTGACCTGATTTTCCTCCCAACCGAAATCAGCCAAGTACTCAACAAGAAAGTGAGCTTCATACCCGCTTAAATTGTGGAAGATGTGCCGTGGTAAGTGATTTCACGTATTATGAGCTGCACTATGGAACTTCCCTGCAAGGAGTTTCCGCTTTTCTATCTAAAGGCAGCCCACAAATATCACAGGGAGCATTGCTACTTTAAAGCTTACCAACTGCGCACGAAAGTTTTTCAAATTCAGTGAGAAGCCAAACCACAGGATTATCCATGACATAAGATTTGTAGCGGCTAGGACTTGAATCATAGGACAGTACAATTTGGTACGCCATCACATATGATGTGTTTTCTGTGAAGATAGTATGTGAGGCTGTGGGGTTGCCTTCACTGTGGGTCACAGGAGCGAGGAGGCAGTGTACACCAGAAATGGGCATCTCTCCTGATGATGAGCACTTTTAAACTTCATGAATTTGTTTTTCTCATTAGGCCTAATGACATGTATCAAGTCCTTGACAGTACAATCTACTGGATGCACTGCTAATAACTTTCTGAGGAAAAATAAATCAGACACCTTAAGCAAATATGCTTTATATAGCTATCGGATGACAACAGGGAGGAAAGGAGTCAGGACATGTCTATGATCCAACCATAGCTATTATTGCCTTTCTACTTGTTTTTCTCATCGGAAAACAGAAGCATATTTACATATATCTTAGGTTCACCGGAAAATTTTGAGAAATGGAGGGGGCCTACGGTTATATGCTTATCCTGTTCATCTGGCTTGCTTTTCTTCTCCAGGCCATAAGCATGAACCAATATTCCAGTATTCTGCACCTAAAATTTAGGTATGCTGTGGCTCTTGACGGGAAACTCGATACCATCAAAGCTATAAAACTTATGAATGTCAAGATATCTATCATATAGAGATGTTGACCATGAAAAACAAGCCTGATCATTTTCATTTTTGACATTAATGCATGCCTTCTCGTCTGTTCTATCTTTAGGTAGCCCTGAATAGGTAGACCTTCCATTTACTGGATCATAGACATGTGCAGGGATGTCCAGGCGTAATATTTGGCTGAGTGCTTTAGCTGACCCTCTAATTTCCATCTTGGAAAACCAGGCCAGTATAGCTCTCAAGGTGGATCCAGAGAATCGCTCGATGATTGATGTGATCTGCGTTATCACGCCATTATCCCATCAAAGACAATGAAGACTTGTCCCTTCAACGCCAGAGGCAGCTTGGGCGGGGGGGGGGGGCGGGGGGGGGGCGGGGGGGGGGGCGGCGTAGTTCAATGCACAGCACTGCACCGTATTTCATGGTGGGATACTGTGGATCATTAACATCCTTTAGGAGCTCTGTTTCCATGACAGGAAGGCATGCTCTTAGAAACCCAATAGTGTTGTGGTACCCTCCCACCAAATTCTTGTTCCTAGTGAACGAGATTCGCCCCTCAAGGGCGTCCGCAATCACAGAGTATTCTGACTGCATAATGGTGTAAGTGACCGATGTTCTTCACTAAGAGGGTGGGAGAGGGAAGTGCCGCTAGCCACAGGCTTGTTGCTATTACTAATACTACAACTAAAACTAGATGATGATGATGAAGCTGCTTGCGGTGAGGTGTTGAGGGGTGTGTGCCATACATTGTGAGATCGGCGAGGATCAGAAGGTGGTGGAGGAGAAGGAGATGCTGTGGTATCAGACCAGTGCGAGCAGCCTGGCTGTGATTGCTGCTGCTGCTGCAGACCTATCCGACGCCAGAAGGAGGGTAGTCCATGGACGCCTGAGCAATGCTGGGGTGGCAGCAGCAGTGGCAGCATTGGGGCCAGCAGTGGGGGCGGCAGTGGGGATTGCAACGTTGGCTGCAGCTTCCCACTCAGCGACTAGAGGCGCCCTTGCCAGTAAGGCATGCCTCATGGACCGCACTTTGGTGAAAAAGGCTTTGTTGCATATTGCAAGGATAGTAGTGCCGTAGAGAAAGAATACCGAGAAATAAGTACATCATTTCAGACATAACCAGCTGCTACTGCTGCAAGGAAAGAAAGAACACTGATTATTATTATATTATTATTATTCGTAAGTAGAATGAGTACATGTATATGAATTACCAATTTAGCTCTAGCTCCTTGGTATCTCCCTCAGGTCGTGTGGCATCACCTCACACCAACGAAGGTCTCTCCTCATCTCCTCCATCCACTCTGGCATTTCTTCCTCACCTGAATTGGGGAAGAGCCGTCTGTCCATAAAACATATACACACACAAAATACGATGAGAAAAAATATTTATTTAAAATGTGTACTTACAGGAGATATGCAGTAGCTCCTGCTTGTCCTCGACACACATCCGTCTCCGTTCCTATTCTTCTACCAGGAAATCGTCTATAACAACAACAAAGAATATGAACCAATTACATATACGATGAAATTTTTGTCAAACAGCTACATATTACATATACACAGTACTACAAAGAAGGAAAGTACATATACTACTTACAATGCTGATGTTACTGGTGTTGCTGGCTATCAGCAGACAGGTCATCAATTTTATGTTGGACATATACTGAAACAATAAGACGACATATATTCAATACTATGAAATCCCTAGTGAAAAAGTTTCAGTTATCGATTTTGATTTTCGAAATCATGTACAATAGCAAAGACTCACTGATTGACCGCCAAATAACAGCAACGTACTACGTATACGAAGAACAATATATACACCACCTTTGATGCTGTTGCTGCTATTGCTGCCACTGCACCATCTACACCTCCGACTCATCCACAATTTGGTAGATGTCTGCTGAAACGATAACACGAAATGTGTTTAACACTACGAAATTGTTAGTGAAAAAAGTTGCAGTTTTTTATTTCAATATTAACTTACCAGGTAATTTCCATGGCCTCAGGCGTTTGCCACCACTGGCACTGCTGCTGTTACTGTTGCCACACTTCATTTTTCCAAATAAACTGGTAGCACTCACACAAGCAAGAAGACGACCTGGGACACTGGCGAATGATAGAAGAATGAGACCAGAGGTAGAGGGGGTAGGGTTTATAGAAACTCTATAGACTCAAGCTTTGCCCACTAATCTCATGGCAACCAATCAGGTTGCAGTATTTGGGGATACTGTGATTGACAGATTTTGACAGGTTGGTTCACACATGCACGAACTGGAAGTAACCACTTGAGAGAGAAGAGGTGGTTTCCCAAATATCATATATCAAAAGGACGCTGACTTCTGATCTGGGGTCGCTGGACTGTCCAGGTGGTGATGCTTGAGGCGCTCCCTGGGTGCGTATATAGTTAGTTAGTTTGCTTGGCTGCATTCGTGACCATGTGGGTTACAGACAACGTGTGGAGTGTGCTTGTGTTCTTAAAACGTCTCTGCATACGAGATCGCCGATATATGGCGAGTGTTCTTGAAAGTTAAGCACTTGTTTTGCGTTCATCCCTCTATACACTTGTGGATGGACCATGTCATTCTTTGTGATGTGATCACCAGTCAGTAGTTCCCACTGATGTCGCTTGGGGGCGCTGAGATCGCTCGCCAGTTGTCCACAGGCCTGGGCACAAAGCTTCTCGACACTGTGGGAGGAAGACATGTTGTCACAACGGTCCCAGCGAAGTGTTGTAAGGGAGCTATTTTTCTAGCACTATGCGTTTACTTGGCACTGTTAGCAGATGCATCTTTTATAGAGTCTGTTTATAGTATACATGTTAGACAGGACTTTTTCAGACATGGGAATACACGAAGCAGCTAGCAGGTCTGTCCTGCAGTTGGCGCAAAGATGCAATCGAAGATTTTTTGGCAGTGTAATTACGTGTGATGAGTTATGTTGATGTCGATTTCGTGACAGTATTCCTTGCACAGTTGGGCAAAATGGCGATCCATTTAATTGCTTTTTTTTCGATGTATTTTACGAGACCTGCATTTTCCAAAACAGCAGAGTATGTTGAACTTTTTCTAACAAATAAACTGGAGATCCAACCCCTGTGAATTGAATTTTATAGGTAAACAGTATATCATATGCTATGTAATTGACATTGATTTGAATTTCCTATCGTGAGATCCTTACTATCCAGGATAGACTGAGTCCCTTTTCCACAAATTTCTACGAGTGAGGGAGGGGAAGGGAGATAGGGAGGGAATGGAGAGCTGAGGGATTTCTCAGGCGAGGCAGGGGATAATAAATTTATTTGATTTAATTAATTAGTCAATTAATTTGATATCAAAAGTGAGTTAGCATGTATCAGAAAGGGCATTTCTCAGAGGGATACAGGAAATGGAGGGGGGAAGGGGTCGGGTGGGGGCTTTCCCAGTAGGACAGGTTATCCCCAGAGAGTCATAAATCAACCCCCAGAGTGTCATACATCAATTAACAGAACAATACGTTCAGGGAAGGGGGAAGGGATCATAAATCAATCAAATGTACTCCACCAACAAAGGAAGTGCCTTTCAAGACACTCGTTCGACCAATACTTCAATATTGTTCGTGTCTGTGGGATCTGTACCATATAGGACTTGTAGAGGAAATAGAGAAGATCCAAACGAGAGTAGCACGTTTCGTTACAGGTTCATTTAGTAAGCGAGAAAGCGTCACGGAGACGCTCAGCCAACTGCAGTGGCAGACGCTGAAAGATGTACGTTCTGCATCACGTTAGAGTCTACTGTTGAAGGGCGTACATTCCTAGAAGAATCAACGAGTGTATTGCTTCCACCTATGCAGGTCTCGCGAAAAGACCATGAAGACAAAATAAGAGAGATTGGAGCCCACGCGGAGACTTAGCACCAATCGTCCTTCCGGCGAACCATACGCAAATGGAACAGGAAAAGGTGGAAGTGACCCTGCTATACAACGTACCCTCCGCCATACACCGTAAGGTGGCTTGGAGGATATAGATGTTCATGTGACAACGGTACAAGTGGGGGAGAGTTTAGTCAGGTGACTAGCTGCTCTACTAATTTATAATTAGTGTCTTTAATTGGCCACTTAATTTTGGTATTTAAGCCATAATTTTTCCAAAAGGGGGCGGGAACTGCTCTTCCGTACCCATTTTTGAAACGAATTGCTACAAGTTGGTTGTAATGCAATGACTTTATGACACGTCATAACGAGATGGAGTCAGACTAGAGTGAGGCTTGAAAAGTAAGCAGATCACAATACGAGAGCATGAAATGAATTCGCAGTTGCGAATATGTACAACCATCAGCTGTATAATGGAATGACGACAATGAAAATTGTACTGGACCGCGACTCGAAACAGGATTTCTCTCTCATCTCGAGCGGTCGCCTTACCATTTGGCTATCCTAGCACGACTCCTTGCCAGACTCAAACTTCCATATATCGTCTACCACATGTCTACAACCTGTGCTCGTTCATCCATTGTGTATATTCCCGTAGATGAGAGACGTGTTACTTGAAAGTCGCTCACCCGGAGTCGGCGGATAGATACGATATTGTATGGCCTGTATTATTCCAAATTACGATGCAATATTCCTTCGAAATAACATAGCCTCTGCAATAGTAAAAATTATGAGATCAAACCCAGCTTCCAGTAATCTGCTTGTAATCTTCGCCAGGATTTCAGCTGTTGCCATCCATGTAGTCGAGTTTCCATGGCACCATACCACAGA
The DNA here is from genome assembly GCF_023898315.1 of Schistocerca nitens. NCBI lineage: Eukaryota > Metazoa > Arthropoda > Insecta > Orthoptera > Acrididae > Schistocerca > Schistocerca nitens. The sequence goes on from NC_064622.1 coordinate 349,868,117, forward strand.
CAACAGAGACTTGCATGGCATATAGCCAGAGTCAACTGGGACACTGAGTGGCATTCTATGGTGTTCAATGTTGTGGGCTGCCTCAGTTTATGGCGGTTACGTCGACACCAGTCTTTCCGTAGACAACTTGGTAAAACATCACAGGAAGCAGCGTTTCTCGAGACACATACTTCTACAATCCTTCTACATCTGCGTCTATACTGCCCACTACCACTATCTGATCCCCCGTTTCCCGTTCCATTCGCGAATGGAGTGTGGGAAGAATGAATATCGGTAAACCATTGATTAGTTACCTCGAATTTTCTCGTTGTTGTCATTTCGCGACACGTATGTGTTAGGAAGTGTCCGACTCCTCCCGAAAAGTACTCCTGCGAAATTTCAGTAGGACACGTCACTGTGATGCACAACGCCTCTCTTGTAGCGTATGCCACTGTAGTTTGTTGAGCACCTTCCTAACGCTCTCGTGCCGACTGAACGATCCCGTAACGAAGGATGCCGCTCTTCATAGGACCTTGTCTATGTCTACTATCAATCAAATCTAGTAAGTATCCAATATTATGAGCAATACTCAAGACTCGGCCGAACAAGTGTTTTGTAACTATATTTACTTAAGATTCTATTATTAGATTCATGGTGAGGGAAGTCATTGGATATGACAGCAGGACTGATCTGGTAGTTGTTGAATGGAGGCTGAACAGTCGCCAGTATGTGGCAAGAAGATAAACACCGTTGTCATATCCTTTGTGACCCGGTTGCCAAATGGCATATTCCAGCAGGATAATGCAAGATCCCAGCACTGAAGTTCACACATAAGATGCGTTGAGGAATGTACCGATCGGTGATTGGCTGCGTATTTCCCTGATTCGATACCCATAAAACATGTCTCTGATGCGAGGAGAAGACGTATCCTTTCATACCAACCTCCAGTCAGCAATCTTCATGTACTGTCACAGCACGTGTTTCAGACACTGCAAGAAATTTCCCTACATCATGTTCGGAGGCTATTTGCTTCTATGCCGCAATGAATGGAAGAGTGTAATCCTGTTCGTGGTGGTCACATCTCATCCTGATGCTTAAGATGAACATCAGATCCGAATGGGATGAGATTTAATCATTTAGTACTCGTTAAGTGATGAACATCTACATAAAGTTTGATAAATATCGGACTGATGCTTCAAGAACTTCTGCTTGCGTCAGTGTACTTTGCTATTCGCCACTATGCCTTCTTGGAAATGGAAAAGCCGGATGACTCTGGGTATTAAACGCTTCCAATACCATTGTACAGTACCTCCCTTACACGATGTTTCTTCCTCGTTGCTACTACTCAGAATTGGCCAAGTGCGGGTAGGACCCGCGCACTGAGGGTTCCGTACAGACTTAATTAAATATACACAAAGTTCATCCATCCTGGGAATCGAGAATCTCAACGATTTTTTCTGTTGTCGATATCGATACAGGCGAGATACTGGTCCCGGGAATTCCAAGGCCATATCAAAATCTAGCCCGGATGTACAAAAAGAAGCGAGAAGGGGACTTCAGTTTATATATGTAGATAGAGAAGATTTAATAAAACTTGTCTTATTTGCTTGCTAAAACTTAGATTTTATGTTTGCATGCAGTAGTGTTCATCTACTATGCTGTAGACGGATGACGAATGCAAAATGCAAATGGCAAAAGATATTCTTTATGTAATATAATTACAATTTTACAAATTTTTAATTTTTTTACTTTATTTGTACCGTGGAACCTTGCTTCTTGCCGAATTTCATGATTCTAGGTGAACAGGAAGTAAACTACATGTTTTTATGAACGAGTTTGCGAGCACCAAAATATGTGACACTAATGGCTGTGTCTTTTGAGTACATTGACTTAGAAGCTTAAAAAGTTTACACCTTCGAGGGGCCATAGATTTTAATATGAGACATAAATAGAACTTTATACGTCTGTCTGTTCCTGAGAAAATGAGTTCTTAACAGTCGGATAGACAGACACCCAACAGACAGACGTACAAAAAACTGATCCTATAAGGGTTCCGCTTCTCCAAACTACGAAAATGTGTATATAGCAAGTTTTCGTATAAACTCTCGCCGTCAGATACAATCGCGTAGCCTTATGTAAAAAGGTAAAGCTGAAAGATGGAAGGAGTAAGTAGATGTCTATACAAGAGAGATGTACTTGTAGGCAATGTTGTAAAAAAGGAGGAGGACGTAAATGAAAATCAGATGGGATATACACTCAAGAGCCAAAGAAATATCGTGTAGAGCCCCAGCGGACATGCAGAAGTGCCGCAACACGACGTGGCATAGAGACAGCTAATATCTGAAGTACTGCTGGAGGGAATTGACACCATGAATCTTGCAGGGCTGTCCATAAATCCGTATGAGTACGAGGGGGTGGAGGTCTCTTCTGCGCAGCACGTTGCAAGGCATCCCAGATATGCTCAATAATGTTCGTGTCTGGGGAGTTTGGTGGCCAGCGGAAGTGTTTAAACTCAGAAGAGTGTTCCTGGAGCAACTCTGTAGCAATTCTGGACGTGTGGGGTGTCGCATTGTCCTACCGGAATTTCCCAAATCCGTTGGACCCACAATGGGCATGAGTGGATGCAGGTTATCAGACAGGATACTTACGTACATATCACCTGTCAGAGTCGTACCTAGACGTATCAGGGGTCCCATATCACTCCAGCTGCACACCCTCCACATCATTACAGAGGCTCCACCAGCTTGAACAGTCCACTGCTGACATGCAACGTCCATGGATTCATGCGATTGTCTCCATACACGTCCACATCCATCCGCTCCATACAATTTGAAACGAGACTCGTCCAACCAGACAAAATGTTTCCTGTCATCAACAGTCCAATATCGATGTTGACGGGCCCACGCGAGGCGTAAAGCTTTGTGTCGTGCGGTCATCAAGGGTACTCGAGTGAGCCCTCGACTTCGAAAGCGCATATCGATAATGTTTCGTTGAATGGTTCGCACGCTGACACTTGTTGGTGGTCCAGCACTGAAATCTGCAGCAATTTGCGGAAGGGTTGCAGTTCTGTCACGTTCAACGATTCTTTTCAATCGCTGGTCCAGTTTTTGCAGGATCTTTTTCTGGCAGCTGCGATGTCGGAGATTTGATGTCCTACCGGCTTCCTGATATTCACGGTACACTTGTGAAATGATTATACGGGAAAGTCCCCACTTCAGCGCTACCTCGGAGATGCTGTGTCCCATCGCTCGTGCACCGACTGTAACACCACGTTCAAACTCACTTAAATCTTGATAACCTGCCATTGTAGCAGCGGAAGCCAGACTCTTATGTAGGCGTTGCCGACCGCCGCGCCGTACTCTGCCTGTATATTTGAACACTCAGGCCTATACCAGTTTCTTTGGCGCTTCAGTGTATGATACTGCCAGAAGCATGTGACAGTGTACTCAAGGACCTAAATCGAAATAAGTACCCGAGAGTAGACAATAATCCATCAGAACTACTGATAGCGTAGGGAGAGCTAGAGACAGCAAAATTATTCCATATAGCGCGCAAGATGTATCAGAAAGGCGAAATACCGCCAGACTTCAAGGATAACATAATAGTTACAATTCCAGAGAAAGTAGGTGCTGACAGAAGTGAATATTACATAATTATCAGTTTAATAAGTCATGGTTGCAAAACACTAACACGAATTCTTTACAGAAAATGGATAAACTTGTAGAAGCTGGTCTCGGGGAAGATCTGTTTGGATTTCGGAGAGGTGTAGGTACACGCGATGCAATACTGACCCTACGATTACTCATGGAAGATAGATTAATGAAAGGCAAACCTACATTTATATCATTTGTAGACTTAGAGAAAGCTTTTGACAATGCTGACAATTAAATTCTCTTCGAAATTCTGAAGGTAGCAGAGATGAAATACAGGGAGCGAAAGGCTATTTACAACATTTACAGAAACCAGACAGCAATTATAAGAGTCGAATGGTATGAACAGAAAGGAGAGGTTGAAAAGGGAGTGAGACAGGGCTGTAGCCTATACTCGATGTTATTCAATCTGTACACTGAGCAATCAGTAAAGGAAAGCAAAGACAAATTTGGAGTAGGAATTAAAGTTCGGGGAAAAGAAATAAAAACGTTGACCTTGGCCGATGCACTGCAATTCTGTCAAGAGACACCAAAGGACTTGCAAGAGAAACTGAACGGAATGGACAGTGTCTTGAAAGGAGGATATAAGTTTAACATTAACTAAAGCAAAACAAGGATGATGGAATGTAGTCCAATTAGATTAGCTGGTGCTGAAGAAATTACATTAGAAAACGAGTAATCTCGCTATTTGGGCAGCAAAATAACTGATGATGGCCAGAGTAGAGAGGATAAAATGTAGACTAGCAACTACAAAAAAAGCGTTTCTGAAGTTGGAAAATTTATTAACTTGAAACAAAGATTTAAATTTCGGAAAGTCTTTTTCGAAAGTATTTGTGTGGTGTATAGGAATGTATGGAAGTGAAACATGGACGATAAACAGTTTAAACAAGGAGAGAATGGAAGATTTTGAAACGTGGTGCTACGGAAGTGCGCTGAAGATTAGATGGGTAAAACACATAACTAATGAAGAAAGACTGAATAGAATTGCTGAGAAAAGAAATATATAGAACAACCTGATTACAAGAAGGGACAGACTGATAGGACATACTCTGAGACGTCAAAGAATCACCAATTTAGTACTGTCGGAAAGTGGGGAGAGAGGGGTGCTGGGGGGGGGGGTAAAAGTCGTAGAAGCAGACCAAGAATTGAATATAGTAAGCAGATTCAGAAGACATAGGTTGCAGTAGTTATTCGCAGATAGAGAGGCTTGCACGGGATAGAGTAGCACGGAGAGCTGCCTCAAACCAGTCTTCAGATGTAGATCACGACACATTTCGTGATTAATAAACAGTTTTTCATTAAATTTCAGTTTTATTATAAATTTATAAGAAATTTTGCTTAGTTTCATCCAACGCTGCCCAAGCCATTAACTTATATGAGTTGACCCTCCCCCCATCCCCCCTACTCTCCCAGATAAGACCCTCTTTGCGCTCTTGACGATTTTCATTCATTGTTTTAATCGACGACCGTTGCCCTGAGATGTTATATGTGAACACTGAGTGACTCATAGCGTGTCACGCTCTTTAACTTGTATGTAGCACTTCAAACAGCACATGGCGTGACTGGAGGACAGGTGAGTAAACTGATGTAGAAACATGCACGCTAGCAGCAACACGCAGATGCCTCAGACAGAACACGTTTCGGTTAATTTCAGCTACTTGCTGCTTCATGGGCTTTCGTTAGAATTCTCTTCAACAGTTAAGAAAATAAAACGGATTTTTACAGCGAACAGTTATAAACTGGCTTTAGCGGTGGATGTGGACCATTTGCAAACCTAGAACTTTCAAATGTTTTGAACCCTCTATGGACAGAAATATTAACCAACAAATATAAAAAATAGAAAGTGATGTATTTGTGATGCTCAGTATTCACAATAAAAGTATTTTGATAAAAATACGTATTAGTTATGTTTGTATATTTTGTAATGTTATATATTTGTTTGCATACAAATGTAGAATACAGGTTCATTAAATGTTGGCTTCCGGATACAGCCTACTTTTCGACATGGAAATGCATAAAAATTTGTTACTTTTGACCTTAACAGTTCTTATTCTTTGTGGAAGTTCAAAGAACAGTTACTTTTCTGCCCAGTGCTCAAACTAAAATTACCCTTCGCGCAGTCGGGAAGGGTCCGTCGAGCGTCAGAACGCTGTGGTTTGGTGACAGAAGTGATTGTAGGGTAACTCTCGACACACAAACGCAGTGGTTTGGTGTCGAACAGTGGGGGTACTTTACTAAATTACATACGGGCAGTGGTACGTGGCATATGTCCAGTTCAGCAGTGTAGGCTCAGCACAATGGGGTGTGGTGAGTCTCACTTTGTAGATCTTTAATTCAGTATTTGTTCCCAGTTATTTTGCCTAATTTGTGGAATACTGGCTAGAGTATGTTTAAGATGATGTTTGCGAAGCCACATGAACCTCTGGACTTAACTCTATTTAGGGGTAATGGCAGATCCGATAATCTATTACCAGCAAGGTGCCAGTTTCGCAGTCTTGCAGGCACGAAGTGCTGTGCACTAAGGCTGTAGTAGGCAAGTGTTTTTCGTGTAGACATGTTGGTCATTTGGCTCGCGACTTTTCAGAGTGCAAGTGGGGAGCTGGAACAATTTATTTAGGCTGAGCTTCACATAATTTATTTATTACGCTGATACAAAACACTCGCTCTGACATGCTTGGGGTCACAATAAATAACCTACAGATCTGCAGACTACTTGTAAATTACCGAAATAATGCAGTGCACAGATGTACAGACAAGCAAACAACTCGTAATTTGTCAAAATAATGCATGTAAAACACTTTGCAAACACGCTCACTAGTTGTAAACTGTCGAAATAATGCATTTCACAGCATACAGACTTGTTCACAATGTGGTGTCACAGCCAGACACCACACTTGCTAGGTGGTAGCCTTTAAATCGGCCGCGGTCCGCTAGTATACGTCGGACACGCGTGTCGCCACTATCAGTGATTGCAGACCGAACGCCGCCAAACGGCAGGTCTAGTCTAGAGAGACGCCCTAGCACTCGTCCCAGTTGTACAGCCGACTTTGCTAGCGATGCTTCACTGTCTACATACGCTCTCATTTGCAGAGACGACAGTTTAGCATAGCCTTCAGCTACGTCATTTGCTACGACCTAGCAAGGCGCCATATTCAGTTACTATAATTACTTCAAGAATGTATTCTGAACAGATAATATTGTGAATCATGTACCGTCAAGAGCGACGTTCATCATTAATGGATTAAAGTTAAGTATCAAACTAATTACGTCTGCTTTCTGAATTCTCATTCCTTGTCATGTTCCATACCTCACGTCAGTATAGTTCTTCCATCCTCACGCCAGTCTGCGTGAGCTAAAACGCGTGCATTTCGGCCTCCACTCGTAACACGGTGTTGGCTCTTCTGCTAACACAAAATAATACAGCACACTGGCGTACAGACATGTTCACTACGCGTAAAATTGGCAAAATCATGCATGTATAAAGCTCTGCAAACACGCTCTTCAAGCCAAAAAATGCACTACACAGATGTACGGACACGCAAACAACTTGTAAATTGTCAAAATAATGCGTGCAAAATGCTCTGCGAACAACCTCTCCAATTGTAAAGGGTCGAGATAATGCACTGCACAGCCTACAGAGACATTCTCTACACATAAAACTGTCAAAAAATAATGCATGTATAACAATCGGCAAAAAAGCTCACAATGCTTAAACAGCCAAAATAATTCAGTGCACAAACACTCATTGCACATAAAAAAGCTTTTGAACTGTCTTTAAGAAATTCGACTACAACGTATCAGCAATCTGTTCCCTACAGAGTTCCTAGGCGGAATGATGACCGGATGTGTCGGGCGCACACGCCGCTCCAGCCTGCTGCACATGCGAGATACCTCTGACCACACACGTTTACCTAACCAGTGTGGCTGATGCATAGCTTTAGTACCTGTGGGTCCTGCGAGCACAGCTAAAAGGTGGTCAGTGTTATACTGACGTGACATGTGTATGTAAATAACAGCCAAGTTTCCTTGTGGACGTGGTATAGAAATTTTTTTCAATGCTTTCAGAAACTGTTTACGAAACTATCCCAGCATAACACTGGATGCATTCTTCCTAGCGTATCTAACGGGACAGCCCGTTTATCACATGTAACCATGCCCAAAAATCGTTACGTCCTACTTTCAACATATGTCTCAGAAATGGTAATTGTTCGCTCTTGTTCTCACCGCTAAAAGCCTTCATCATGTCTGTGCATGCCTGAAAAAACACAGTTAATCATAAAAGCATTCTTGTTGTTTGAAAAGAGAGCACAGTCTAAGCACAGACAGGAAAATCGGAACAATTACACAAACAGAAATCGAAGCACTGTCGTACAGAAGAGAAAAATGGCTGGCTTTTTCGGTGTCCTATAGCTGCTGGTATGGAGATGTCCTAGTGCCACAATGGCATGAGGGACAGCATCACACCTTACATGGAGAGTCTGCTTCAACTTGCTTTGAACACTTGAACAAAGAAGACATCACGCTACTCTCAGAACTTTCTATAGATACCTTGCCCCCATCTTGTTCGAACTAGTCTGTAGAGGCTGCTGTGTCCCAGCACAAAGGATGTCCTGTGAATGAATGGGACATTCTGGTTGGCACTAACCGAATTTACCCACCAAACTGCTGCTGCTACCGATGAGGGATCACTATCCGCTATTTTCTTCTGCAGACGATACTTTCAGTGGCTAAACTATTTTGTGCAGATCGCCATATTGCACTGACTGTTAAACGCAGAAAAAGTCGTCTACAGGTCATGAAGTATGTAAAGACACTGCCTGCTACTGTTGAGCAAAGCTGAATTTTTCGGTGTAAAACCCACCCAACTACTGCTGCTGGTGTGGGAGCACTGTCAGCCATTTTCTGCTGACGAGACTTTCAGTGGCAAAACTATTTTGTACCGATCGGCATATCGCACTGAAATTTAAACGTTGCAAAAGTGGTCTACCGATCATGAAATATGGAAAGACACTCCCTCAATTACACTGCCCTCCTTCTGTCGGGGAAAGCTTGAATATTTCAGCATGAAGCCGATATCACAAGCACATGAACTGTATGTACTCGTCACAGCAGTAGATATTTCCTGCAACCTCAGTAGGTCATCCACCGAAGACGACATTCACAAATCATCTGCCCCTGCACACACACTGGCCTGATGTGTGGGCAGAGGGCCCTCAGCAGACTGAGGTCACTCTCCGAACTGTTATACAAAGGCTGGCTCGGTTCCCCTAGGCATAACGGCTTTACTGTTTCTGACCCTGACCTGCTTGCTTTCTACACCCATCTACAGACTCTGTGATTACGAGAACATACGTATTTTCACACGGTTTGCTAGAATATCGTACCATTTTCGCGATACTTCTCGATATCAAACAGTAACGCTTGCACTGTATAATTCCGAAGATATAGACTGGAAATCATTTCTCTATAAACCCGAAATTCTAGCGAGGTGCAGCAAGGTGGAGCGTGCTGTAAACCACTGAACATCTAGAAACTTATCTCGTGTGCAAAGACCTTTATGTGAAAACTCAAAAAAATAGAGGAAACTGATATTTCCACTCGCGAATACCGATGTCGGTGATATAATAGATTCCAAATCGTCCTTATAATTTACAAAGTCAGCTAGGGTGTTTCTGATATCTGCCGGCCGTTGTAGCCGAGCGGTTGTAGGCGCGTCAGTCCGGAACCGCGCTGCTGCTACGGTCACAGGTTCGAATCCTGCCTCGGGCATGGATGTGTGTGATGTCCTTAGGTTAGTTAGGTTTAAGTAGTTCTAAGTCTAGGGGACTGATGACCTCAGATGTTAAGTCCCATAGTGCTTAGAGCCATTTTCTCATGTCTAGAGATCCATCAGACGTCTCTTCCATCCGTCTTTCACCTGCTGGATGCAGACAACACACACCACAATCGACGTTCTCTCAACCAAATAAAGATGGGAAATTTGTTGAAGCAGATAACTGGACAGTTTACATTGGAGGGAATAATTGTCCAGCGCAAACACACGTCCATATTGAATTCTCTCAAATTTCCATGGAGAACACACTCGATCACGAAGGCTGCCCAACAAATACCGACTATCAGTTCGCTATTCATCCACCTAGATGGCGACACGGTTAAGTCAGCTATGTTTCTGTACCATAATCGGCCTTTCCATTTGGACAGATCCTGCTGTTAGCTGGAAACGTGTATCTTTCCGGCCATAGGCCACAGCCGCCGCACGCCACTCACCCCCAGACAGAATCGTCCTAGGAAACTGGCCAAATATATGAGTGCTGTAATCACAATTAAATATTACGATTGCAGCCTCATTCGACAATAGGCAACGTATCAGAAATACCCCCTCCCAAATCCATACCTTCCCTTATGACAGGACATATGCATTTTCTTTGCACAGACATACTGTATAAGACTGATGCTCAAGCGAATTTATCACGCACCCCCTACTACTAAGTATAATAATTCACCAAAAACTGAATGCCGACAATACGAAATAATACTGAGTGAAAAATCAGCGATGGGTGGACATGTCTCATAAGTTATTATTGCAAGTGGTACCATTCTGTCTTAGAAAGCTGATTGACATTAAAAACGTAACGCAAAGACTATGTTACTGTCACAATTGGTCTTGATTCTACAGGTACTCACAAGTATCGCCAACGGTATCCATGTTAAAAACTATACAAGTCTTATAAATCGAAGTACGGCATTGCCCTCAAATAAAGTGGTATTTCCACACAAATACTGTGACACTGAATATAGACGGTGATTGCCAGAGAGTATACTAACAGACCAGAAGTACGGTTACACGTCGCCGACGGTGTAAGCTCGTAATAAAATCACGGAATTTAGAAAGTGATTCGGCTAAGGAACGTGGTATGAAGCTAGTATTTGCAACTCTCTCATGTGCCGCTAGATATTTCTCCAGTATTTGTAATGCATTATGTCTCAGTGCCATGCAGAGGTTGTGCGATATATGCACTAGGTTATGAGTGATGGCTGATTGAGAATGATCACATAGAGTAGATGGTGTGCTGATGAAGTCGTAAGAAATGTACACAGGCTTTTTAGAGATATACTGTTACGTTTTCCGATAGAAATGCTGTCTGTGATTTGGAATCAAGTCTTTCCATTCCATCACCTATCAGCGTTGGGTACCATGGAGAAGTCTTTTAATAAATACAGCCATTACTAAATCATATTTCTGGCACTCTCACTCCTCAAAATGAGTCACTTTTTTCAAACCTATCCGCTACAGTAAAATACCGACGTGGTTTCAAATAGTCCCTATGTATCTTGCAACTGCTCCTCAGACTCTGCCCTGCTTTCCCTGCAGTTTTACGCCTGTGATCATTTGTGATGTAAGTCGGAACTGAGCAGATGTTTGAGAGGGCTATATCTACAATTATTTTGTGAACATGTCTGTAGGCTGTGCAATGCATTATTTCGACAGTTTACAATTATTGAGAGTGTTTCAGAACATTTTACATGCATTACTTTCACAGTTTACGATTTGTTTGCGTGTCTATACATCAGTGTAGTGCATTATGTCGATAATTTACGAGTAGTCTGCTGATCTGTAGGTTATGCACAGTGACCCCAAGCACGTCAGGATGAGTGTTATCAGTGTAATAAATAAACTATGTGAAACCTGTCCCTAAATAAATTGTTCCAGCTTCTTCTCCAGCACAGGATGGACAGGAGGGATGACAGTATCCTCTGGTGGCGGTACTGTGTACTAGGTCAGTTGGACTGTGACCTCATTGTGAACACACTGGATGGAGCTACTGCTTACGACAACTCAGACTGTTTAAAGAAACATTGCATACAAAATAAAGACTTTTGTCCATCCTACCCAGCAGCCCAGCACAAATTGAGTCCTTTTCCCATCAATTCCAAGGAAGAGGTGCTAGTTGGATGGCTTGGGTTGGTGGAGGTAGTCCAAGCGGTCTATTTTCATTCCAAAAGTTTGCCGCCATTTTCTTAGGTTAGTGGAGCCCAAGTGACTTATTTTCCCACCAAAATTTTCGTGCCATTTTCTTGGGGAAGGGAGGGGTTAAGTTCGTGGAGGTAGCCTAAGTGACCTATTTTCCCACCAAAATTTGAACTTCCCGCCATAACGTTATTGCGACGTTGCCACGTCCTTCGCTGCCATATTGGATTTTCCATCTTGAATAAATTTGGCAACAATGCAGAGTGGGGTGATGTTGGCCTTGTCTGTCTACTGTAGTATACTGCTGATGCTAAATTTTGTTTTGTACTTGAATCGTTTCTAACGTAGGTACTTTGCTACTGTGTTGTAACTATGTTTTTCTGACCTGATTTTATGTGTATATATGTCAATGAAATATTAACTTCACACTATACAAATCATAAAACGAAATACTCAAGCATATTTTAAAGACAGGAAATAAAATAAACTCCGCCAGAACAGGTCGTGAAACCCAATGGTACCGACCGGCTGCTGTGTCATGCTCAGCCCAAAGGCGTCATTGGATGCGGATATGGAGGGGCATGTGGTCAGCATACCGTTTCCTGGCCATATGTCAGTTTACGAGACTGGACCATTATTTCTCAATCATGTAGCTCCTCAGTTTGCCTCACAAAGGCTGAGTGCACCCCGCTTCTCAACAACGCTCGGCAGACCGGACAGTCACCCACCGAAGTGCTAGCACTTAACTTTGGTGATCTGATAGAAATCGGTGTGAACACTCCGGTAAGGCCATTGACAAAGGCTGGAAATAGGATAAGTGAAACTTGTAGAAGTAGTAACTGTGTAACCTCCCCACAAAATAAAATAAATAATATGAATATGAATAATATTCTAATTTAGTGTAACTTCCCCACAACCTCTCAACAGTAAAAAATATAATTATGTCGTTCACATTCAGTGTAACGTCCCAACAAAATAATTTCCGTAACCTGGTAATAATACAATGTAACTAACCTCTCAGTTAAATTGTTGCTCACTTATAACTTTTCAATAATTGACTGCGAATTTAACCTGGTAAATTTTGGACGTCAGCAGTGCTGCGTCATTGCCCTGAAAGATCATTCTGAATAAAAAAGAGAAAAATTCTTATCTCAATGAAGTCGCCGGATAACGCATATATATGTGCTCTTACAATAAATTTTTCTGGCACAGCACTGTGCAATGCTGGCCGATAGATTTGTCATTTATGAAAGGAAACAACTGATTTTTCTTTTGCAACAATCAGGATGATCATGGATTGGAGAAATTAGTAAATTCATTAAATTGAAATGAATGGTTGTTAAAAGTTACTTTTTATGAAAAAGATTATTATTAGGAGATTTTTAAAACATTTTCATGGGACTTGAGATAACAATACTACATATGCACGAGGCTGCTTTTTACCTTATACAATAATGCTCAGGCTCCGGCATCGCTGCACCACGACCGGCCCAGCCAACACGATACACCAGACCAGACTGCTCGCTAGCAACAACTTACTGCTACAGCTACACAGTTCCTACTGCAGTCAACACTGCTCTCTGGTCTGAGATTCTCTTATGCCTTGCATATCACAGGCAGCGCGTGAACAATACATCGAAATTACATCTGCTCGGACCTCTTACAACTGGTTAAACAAAAAAACATTGCAAATAAAATGACATGGATAGAGAATCTGTACATATAAAAATCTGTAGTAAATAAGAAACCTAGTGCAAAAGTACTTAAACTTCTATAAAATTGAAAAAGAAACTAGTGTTGTGTATGTGATAAACAGCGACCAATCGTGTGTTGGGGCAGAGAATTAGTGCATGATGCGTAATCCTGATCTCTGGCAGGGTGCTAAAGGAACATTAGGGTGAGTAAATAGCATTTCTGCTGGATAAAAAAGTCTGCACTTTCTTTGCAAAAAAAAAAAGAAAAGAAAACTGAAATTGCATCCAAGAAGGTGCGCTACGGGGTATCGGTGGATTCTACTGTGCAGGAACTCGCTACGGTCGCAGGTTCGAATCCTGCCTCGGGTATGGATGTGTGTGATGTCCTTAGGTTAGTTAGGTTTAAGTAGTTCTAAGCTCTAGGGGACTTATGACCTCAGAAGTTAAGTCCCATAGTGCTCAGAGCCATTTTTTGTGCAGGAACTCTAAACGAGTCTCCAACACAAACCCTCGCAGAGGAAACTTCACATCACATAAACACAGTGCACTGCATCCAACAGTCATGTTTGAACTCTGCCCCAGGCGCGCCTACAGTAGAATGTGATAGTCGCCAAACAGATGTGCGATGCATATTGTTGAACATTCAACATACACGCTAAAATACAATATATGTAAACGAAACATGGAGATGATATAGTTGAGTGAACTTACTAACTTTTGACTTTGAAGATAATCAGCGTATTACAACGATAAAAAGAGAAAAACTAACATTTCATTTAGTTTGAATTGAAGCCATAGAGTCTACACAGGATACAGTGACCAACACGCAGCAACCAGTTTTTGTCCAATGCACTCGGCGAGTTCATTCACTTGTTCGGAATGGGAGACCGAGATTGTTTCCCGGCTTTTGGCCTGTCGGCGACGACAGAATCGAGGCGCACGCCCTGCAATTTTTCTCAGACGATTTTATACAAATTATTCGGTAAAAAATTTCACTTTTGCATTATCTATAGCTTTGTATGTCAGATTCACGACGCCTTACCAGTCATTTCGTTAATGGTAATGGTTATTGTGACATATTCATTTATGTGAGTCACATCGCAAAATTCGAAAATCCTTGCAATGAGAAATGGGAATCCTTATGATTTTGCGTTTGGTCCATATTACACAATATATTGCTGGGTATGAAATTTAAATAACGCACTGAATTATTATTTTTTTTTTTTTTTTTAGGCTTGGATGGAGGTCTATATCTGTTACCAATCTCGAGAAGACTAATCTGATGTAGCACACCCACTTGCAATCGCGCACGCCAGCGATGAAGCCAGAATGAAGTATCCACAACTTTCCTCATAATTCATAAACAGTCTGAGATAGCGAAATGAGATTTTGGCAAATGATAGCACGCAAAGGGGAGAGTATTTTTCCATATGGTTACTATACAAAGCTTCATTATCTTCAGTGTTACTCCGCTAATTACAGACTTTTCCGACGAAAGAATGTAATTTGCAAGGGCCATCGATAGCTGGTGAAACTAAGAATGCTGTGGATTTTGGAGCAAGATAAATGCATTACACGTTTATTTTTGTACCAAAGATGTGCTTTTTCATAAGCTATTGACCTTACTTTTCCTCAGTTCCTCACTTAATAAACCACTGTATCAAAATTCTCTCGCAATTGCGTCTGCACAACATGTTAGTGAAGCGACATTGCGTAAACTCCGCCGTGTTTTAGCAAAAGAAGCAAATTTTAACATGGCAACAAGAGAAATTTAGGTTTTACTCATAATTCGTCATTCCTGACGCTTTTCTGAAAGTTACAAATGGTTAACAAGCGAGGTGAAAATAAATTGCTGCTTTTCTCTCATTTTCAGCGGAATTATTTTTAGGTACTATCAAAAAGAAGATGTGGCAGTCGATATTTCTCAATGGTCACCATGCAAGTGTGGGCGTGGAGGTGCTCCACGTAATATTTTCAAGAAATGTGAGCATATGCTTCACAATGGCTCTTCCCCTCCAGCACTCAGAATTTCTCCTACAGCGCCTGCGCTCAACCCCCATCACTACTGCTTTCCCTATGTGTGCCCTGTCGAGTGTGCATTTAACGGCCATGCACACTCTACTTTTGCATCGAACAATCTCCATGTCTTTCCAATATTGTAAAATCAAAGGAAAAGAAATAATTTGTACTGTACACAGTATGTCCATTCTAACACACATTGCTATTTGCCAGTACAACAGAAACTTAAACTTCATCTATAGTACATGTATTTATCGATGTATTTTAACTGTGTATGTACTGTAGCAGTGCATCTTTTTCATGAGATTGATATCATGGTACAAATGTTTGATGAATCCCAGAGCTTCGTCTTTGATGCACATATGTGAGTAGACACTGGGGTAAGAAGCTATAAGACAGTGCTGTGTACATGGACCACAGGGTCTACCGAGAAAGATCACACCAGCTGGTACATCGCCACCTGGTGACGTCATGAAACCAACATCTGACATAACTCTTCCACAGGATTTCGATCTGTGTTGTGTCGCAATAGTGAATCAGCAAGTATCTGAAGTCTGTGCACCCATATAACGATAGTGTTACTGGACTGTTTTCATCAAACATGTAAAAATGATACATTAATTTTGACTTTTCTATGAGGTGAATGTCTACTCATAATAAAGCAACAAATTGTTTCTTAGATATTCAGAAGGTATTCGTTGTAAGACCCCTTCCAAAAATTACTTTTTGCGTAACATTTTGTGTAATGATACCAGAACACAGAGTCCATATGCTAACACTTACATTACCTGTACTAATAAATGATGGTGCAGCCTTAAAATTTTCGAGGTCAGCTAGGAGATGCCTCGCTGTTCGTCTTTGTTTTCTGCCCTCATTCTCTCATCATATAAGCACCGTACTCTGTAGCTCCATATAAATTACAATATATTAAGTTAATTCTCAAACAAAAATGTATACAAGTAATTTCTTGCCATAGAAGCCACATATTTATGCTAACTACCAAAGTAATGACCATTTCATTTTTCTGCCTTTTGTGAAAGAGATGCAACATGTCGACATAACACCGATGCACCATCGACGGGACTTTGTAACAAATTTTCGATATCTCTTATTCGCTTATCGTACAATCCGAACCCTCAGTCATCCAGATAGCTTGTCCTAGAATTTTACACAGCATAGAGCACAGAGCGATTACCAGATCGTGATATGTAATTTACATTTCAAAATTCCATCAGTCCACACCCTTGGTCGCACTGCTCCCAACACTAATATGGGACAATTATATCGTATGGCCTCAGCGTATATTTTGTGAGCAGAGGTGGAAGCCGATCACAATGGTCAGCACGTTTGACACTCAGCATGGACAAGTGCCATCTTCCTCAAACTACAGTTTGGGACACTGAATTAGTGACTGTGGTGTGCAGACCGATCCTCGCTTTACTGAAGCAATTCAAAATTTTCCAGTATCACGAAAGACCAAACAGATTGTACCATTCCGCCTCAATAATCAAGCACGTTTCACCATGTATTACCAATATAGCGCTGTGCAACCACGTCCTTGAATATGGGTCCTAAAGCAGAATGGAAATAATATACATATAAACACTGTTAAATTTAACGCATCTGACTGTCAAAAGGATCCCCTATTTCTTAAGGCATGTACATATACAGGGGTGAATTTCAAGGTGTGGGATAATAGTACACGGAAGCACTCCCAGATAACTGGCATGTTAGAAAAATTTTGCTAAACACGATTATTTTACTAGTAATACGATCTCTAGTTGGATAAAATTAATTGCATCTGTATACAAAACTGAAACCACTTTAAAACTGATTTGCATTCTGAATTCCCTGTTGTATTCTTATATTAATAAATTGGGCTGTCCAGAGATGCTAATCACCTTCAGAATTAATATTGGACTGTATTTCATTAGCAAAATATTTCGGTCTGTGATAGTGTGTCAGTTTCAGTAGCAACTTACATTACCTTGTTTGTAAAAAAAAATTAAATCCAACGAAAATTATGCTCTTTTGACCTTCATTTGGATACTGTACCACAGATTACGTTACAAACAAGGCCAGTGATGTAATTTATCACCAATACTGGTTTCCTTTTATTTTTCTGTTGCGATCATAAAATCTAACTTTTAACACTTTTGTTTATCTTTGTGTTTAAGAAAACTGTTGATAAAATAAGAATGTTTGGAATAGAACATCTGGAGCTATGCTACTCAATCAATTTGTTTTAAGAATAATAGCTTTTCTTTTCACAAGCAGACAGTTATAACTTCATTAAATTCTTTATGACAGTTAATGTCAACACAATTATGACTATCTGGCAAATATAGATTACCTTTGCCTTTCTTAATAGCACTTTTTCCAAATAATATATTCTGAAGACCTTTCGTCTTTGTTTCAAATATAAGTCTTAGAAGGGAAATCTATTTAAAGTTATAAGTTGGGAACTAATTTTTTCCTTTGAGTAACATAGCTTTATTTTGCCTTTCATTACAGTACAGTAAAGTCAAAATCGTCATAGTGTACAAGTACCAGCAAAAAATTACAATACCACTAATAGACAGCACTAAAAATAATCAAACAAAAAGACTAGCTGCCACCACCACTTTTAACCATACAGTTACTCATACGTTTCAAGTTGACAGCCCCTTCAAGAGTTCACCTTGCCCCTAGATTCAATAGTCAGTCGACATAATTAATAAGCGATTGCTTTGGTGTACATTCGCTCATTTTAATGGTTTATTCGATGTTTGTGGTCTACATCTAACAATCCTATGGCAGATCTTTGCTAAAGCACAGGTAAATTTCACTGTAGGAACTTCTATATATATATATATATATATATATATATATATATATATATATATATATATATATATATATATATATATATATATATATATACTAGTGTCTGTCATTAGTGTACTATACTCAAGACCCAAAATACCAACTCACCATCAACGAAACAGCCATAACGCTATTACATCAGAGCCTGCCACACAATGTACTTTCCACATGTCAATGTGATTACCAAATTCCTAGACTTACAGCACAGAACCAGATGGCTCCCAGTCTGCTATCTTCAAAACAAAACTCACAATCTATAATTCTTGTTTCGTACAGCTCATCAGACAGTTCCGTACCAATAAATACCTGCAAATAATTGCAAGTCCAACAAACAATAAGGCAATTCACAAACCTACAAGGATGACAGTGTCTGTTAAGCAAAACATAATTCTTCAACCACAAAACCAGGAAACCAAATCTTACGTATCTTCACTTCCAAGAACTCGTGTACCCGAAACTGGAATGAGATTTTCACTCTGCAACGGAGTATGCGCTGATATGAAGCTTCCTGACAGATTAAAACTGTGTGCTGGACCGAGACTCGAACTCGGGACCTTTGCCTTTGGTGGGCAAGTGGTCTACAAAATGCGCTACCCAAGCACGACTCACTACTCCCTCCCCATAGCTTCAATTCCACCAGTACCTCGTCTCCTACCTCCCAGACTTCACAGAAGCTCTTCTGCGAACCTTGCAGAACTAGCACTCCTGGAAGAAAGGATACTGCGGAGACGTGGCTTAGCCAGAGCCTGGGGGATGTTTCCAGAACGAGATTTTCAGCACTTGCCCGCGAAAGGCAAGGGTCCCGAGTTCGAGTTTCGGTCTGGCATACAGTTTTAATCCGCCAGGAAGTTTCATATTAGCGCATACTCCGCTGCAGAGTGAAAATCTCATTCTGGAAGCATCACCCAGGCTGTGGCTAAGCCATGTCTCCGCAATATCCTTTCTGCCAGGAGTGCTAGGTCTGCAAGATTCGCAAAAGAGCTTCTGTGAAGTTTGGAAGGTAGGAGACGAGGTACTGGCGGAATTAAACCTGGGGGGACGGGTCGTGAGTTGCGCTTGGGTAGCTCAGTTGGTAGAGCACTTGCCTGCGAAAGGCACACAGTTTTAATCTGCCAGAAAGTTTAACCCAAGACTAAGCCCTTCTCAACATGAAATGACTTCTCGTCTGGTACAAGTGGTACTGCTCAAATGGTTCAAATGGCTCTGAGCACTATGGGACTTAACATCTGTGGTCATCAGTCCCCTAGAACTTAGAACTACTTAAACCTAACTAACCTAAGGACATCACACAACACCCAGCCATCACGAGGCAGAGAAAATCCCTGACCCCGCCGGGAATCGAACCCGGGAACCCGGGCGTGGGAAGCGAGAACGCTACCGCACGACCACGAGCCGCGGGCAAGTGGTACTGCCTATCTATTGGATGTAAAAAGATGGGAACCATTGCATTTTGAACAAATGTACCACTATCCTCAAAACAAAACTCACAATCTTTAAATCTTGTTTCTTACAGCTCATCAGATACTTCCCTACCAATAAATACCCTTTTAACAATTTCAGTATTGTTGGTGAAGGCCATTGACAGCACTCTCATTACTCAGCTACGACTGTGGGCTGTAACTCTCTAGACTGCAGAGGTGACAGTTTTTCGCACACTACAGCGGGACATCGAAAATCACATGCTGCATTCTGATTTTATGACATCTAGAACATAGTTACAATTAAATAAAACAATTTTACAGACATTTTACACATTTCCTGTGTTTCAGCATGGATCCAGATGCTACTTTCACTAAGGAAAAGTAATAAAAAAAATTAATAGTCATTCACCTACATGACACAGCACAGAGCGTCCTCCTCGTTTTCACTTATTGAAAGCATGAAGTGAACATAGCTGAAACACAGAAATCTTAATTAATTAACACTACATAGCTTATATATACATAAAGCAACATTATTGTAATTTATGTTCTTTTTCCCAATGAAACTATGTATTACTTAGATTTTGCTCCATATTCAGCATCTCTTTAACTTCAAGCCCTGTTTATGTCAAAGATGAATGTTTCAGGAATAACTTTATTTTACTTTCGGCACAGGGATACCACTTCAGCCTCCATCACATCTCACCAAGAATCAAACCTCTATGCAACTATCGGCTCCAACTACTATAAATAGTAGTAAATCAATTTATATCAATGGAGCCAAGTACTTCAAGACGGTGTACTTCTATAATTTCAATTACTCCTCTGACGTTACAAAATCCATGGGCCGCTGTATTTACATATCTGGTTATTCATACCGTTTTCAGATGACCCATATCACACATCTCTTTTTTAACCATTTTTAACAATGTCCTCTTCAGGTCTTTGAAGTCCACTTTCTCACACTATCTTTATATTATTTCAACACCAGAACCTTAGCTAAGCAAATTTTACTCTCCTATTACAAACAAAATTGTGTCAGGTCAAATGCATACAGACCAACAAAACAAACTCGTTCTTTAATTAAAACTCATGCTCAATTCAAGTGAAAATCTTGCTTTATTCTAGTAAAATACAAATCATCAATTACCACAGGGGACACTCCGTCCTTCATTCCATTAACTTTTTCTACATCGACATCTGCATCTACATGGATACTCTGTAAATCACATTTAACTGCATGGCAGAGGGTTCATCGAACCACCTTCACAATTCTCTATTATTCCAATCTCGTATAGCGCGCGGGAAGAATGAACACCTATATCTTTCTGTACGAGCTCTGATTTCCTTTATTTTATCATGGTAATCGTTCCTCCCTACAACAAAATATTCTCGCATTCAGAGGAGAAAGTTGGTGATTGGAATTTCGTGAGAAGATTCCGTCGCAATGAAAAACGCCTTTCTTTTAATGATTTCCAGCCCATATCCTGTATCATTTCTGTGACACTCTCTCCCATATTTCGCGATAATACAAAACGTGCTGCCTTTCTTTGAACTTTAACGATGTACTCCATCAGTCCCATCTGGTAAGGATCCCAAACCGCGCAGCAGTGTTCTAAAAGAGGACGGACAAGCGTAGTGTAGGTAGTGTACTCAGTAGGTCTGTTTCATTTTCTAAGTGTCCTGCAAATAAAACTCAGTCTTTGGTTAGCCTTCCTCACATTTTCTATGTGTTCATTCCAATTTAATTTGTTTGTGATTGTAATACCTAGGTATTTAGTTGAATTTATGGCTTTTAGATCAGACTGATTTATCATGTAACTGAAGTTTAACGAGTTCCTTTTAGCACTGATGTGGATGACTTCACACTGTATCTTTACATCTTCGTTATTAGATACTTCAATCTCTGGCTCTGGCTCTGAAAAAAATGTTCAACATCCTCTTATTCATAGCAACCATTATCTGAATTTTCCCTTCTTGGTAAGTTGGTTCAAATGGATCTGAGCACTATGCGACTTAACTTCTGAGGTCATAAGTCGCCTAGAACTTAGAACAAATTAAACCTAACTAACCTAAGGACATCACACACATCCATGCCCGTGGCAGAATTCGAACCTGCGACCGTTCTTGGTAAGTTTTTACATAGGGTACCATATATCATTTTCTTTTAGTATGACCGTCACAGGGTAAAAACCAGATTTAATTTCATCTGGTCTGTCATTAACAGCAAGTCTAAGATAGAAAATAAAGGTAAATCTGACAAGTTGTTCACTTAGCGGCAATAGCAAGCATATGAGGCCAGCCAAACTTGAAGTGGAGGATTCGTTGTTTTAATGGTGGCAATACATGAACTCGCAGAAAATTCCATTGTCAAGCCCCATTATTCAAGAGAAAGCTCGTGAAATTGTACATAAAAAGTGAATTCGTGTGTTCTGAGGGCTGCCAATGGCATTTTCGGAGGTGCAATAAAATCAGCACTATCTGTGCCTGTGGGGAGGCATGTAGAGTAAACAAGGAAGATGCCGATGAGTGGGTATGGGAATTTCAATCCAAGGTCTCTCATTTATATCACCTAAGAGATGAGCTTAATATGGATGAAGCCCTCATTTTTTTTATCTGATGCCTAAAAAAACACTATATGAAAAGTGTGAAAATTGTTATAGAGGAAAATGCAGCAAGAAGAGGCTGACGGTAGGCCATCTATTGTAATTCAAATGGTTCTCGGAAGCTCCAATGATTAATATTTGGAAAAGTCCACATTGTTTGAAAAATATCAATGTATTCAATTTGCCATGCAAATACGAGAATAACAGTAGAGTGTGGATGGCCATTTGGTCTTCCATAGCTGGCTCTTGAAGCTTCAACAATAAATGGCTGTGAGAAAGAGAAGTATTTTGCTAACTTTGGACCACTGCTCGATGACCTAAAACTTCCCAACACAGAAGTCGTCTTCTTATCAGGAAACAACATGAGTCGTTTACAGCTGTTGGATCAAGGAATAAGTGCCTCAATGAAGCGTAATTAAAGGCGCCCACTTGTTAAGTCTTTTAGGGTAGATGGTGCAACATGCATAACACCATTCTTCCTTGCTTAAATGCATGATGGTACAAAAAACACATCACTGAACTGGGAAGTCCTGACTCATCCAGGATTAAGGTATATTAGTCGAACCACTCATTGTACGTAATGTGATAGTTTCCACTACGACCAAGAGATGTCAGAAGTAGCATTGCTCTGTACAGTCCATCTGTTGCGACTGTAATTCCCCACAGTGTGTACAGCATTGCTGGTTTTCGCCCAATGCGACAGAGTGTGTATTTGTTTCAGTCTTTATGTGATACATCGTTGATTCAGCTTTTTATTACAGGTAAAAAGTGACACTTATACATTCAGAATCACCATAGAATTCACAGTTTTTAGATATATTTTGCAGAAGGCGACTATTTCACAGATGACTCAGAGTTCACAATAGGTACTGGAAAGTGACCTCCGAGTTCTCATGTGCTACCATGAGGCGATACGTAAATGAACTATTTACTGAACTCAGAATTCTATTATAAGTTCCCCCAGTGTAAACCATAAGTTCTTATTGACATCCGATTATGCTAATCCAGGCCTCTGTTGAAGAATCAGACTGTGTGAGGTTGCTTGCCTCATAAAAAGTAGTTATGCACGTAAATTATTAACATAAAGTACCGTCATCAAAATTAGTGATTTTGTCTTAGGAAAGGATTCCTGTGTCAATATATGTAGTCTGAAATACCGGGTAAAATTATGAGATTTATCCTATTTGAAAATTTACATATACTAATAAATCGAGTTAACGAGATATGCTTCTGAGTATGGACAGATTAATATCTTAACAAATGGAAACGAGTATAACATTAATCTACAACTATAAAACCTAGCAATGCGGATTGGCACATCCCCTTAAGGATACAGGGTACTTTTCTGGCTCAATATTACGTAACAATCAACACATATCTTTCTTCAGGCACTGTTTACATGTTTTACAGATTTTTTGTTGATATCAAGCAATGCAGTACACTTTTTAAACAAATTAGAAGTATTTTGAATATTTTTGAACCTGCTTAGGGTTATTTAAAAAATTACAAAGAAACTGATGCAATTTTTTCCCAGAATGCTTCCTCAAATTGAACTACCATTTAATCCAATGTTATACATTTGAAGGAGACCAAATTGTTACTAGATATGCATGACATGATAGCTGAGGTATTACACCTATTTAATTCCACCTATTATGTATATTACAAGAATTTTTAAAATCACATGTTACATTTAATTTCTATAATTTTTTTCCTAGTAAAAATGTTATTTTTTCTATAACTTAGTTGATTTTGCAATAAAGCTTAGGTCTACTACATAGGTATGGACTATTGCAAGTTACATAAAAAATTAGAGCAATGCTTTATAAACTTTAGGAAATATTTGTACCTGAATTCTGAAAAATACAACTTGTGGGAAATTGCCAATGAAGATATGAGTCAAATTAAACTGTGCCTCAAAACATTCCTGAAGCATCGTCTTCGTCCTGCACCATTTATTCATCTTCAAGCTTCCTCCTGGCATTCCTTTTAGCACTTCTTGTTTCTTTGGTAACTTGAAGAGCGAATCTTTCAGCTTCATGCAAGACCTATTGTCTGTCACATGCAAGCAATTGATCTTCCATATTAGAGCCACTATTTTATGCTAAATTTCTCAGGACTTCGACCCTTCCTATCACTCCATCATTGATACATATCACAGTATCTAGTACACCAACTTTTAATGTATTTAGTCCTACAAAAACATTCTTCGGTTATCTTTCCCATATGCAATCGCTGAAACTTTCATTTGTATTCTGAGTGCCCCCATGAAGATATTTCCTAAGCAAAACAGGGTCACTCAGGTTTCTAAAAATTGGTTTCATTTCATTCATAACAGGCTCAGGAAGAGAACGCTTATGACGATATATTTAAACACTTTCTTTTGCTTTTTGGTAACCACAACAAGAATCTGATCCTTTAGGAGTCCGTAAACAGGGTGGTCATCTGTCGACAACTTATGAAAGTAGGTGGCCCATACAGCTTTTCTCAATGCTGTAACATCATTCAGAGGTGCAGTTCGTGTAATAGCCAGTCCATAATAACTCTGAAGAAGGTCTACTTCAGTTTCTGTCAATCTGCCTCGGCCAGACAGAGATTGTCCATCAGACAGCAATTTTCCTTTCATTTCTCTTCGTAGCTTCCTGACTCTAGCACCCATTCTCTTTTGCACATGTCCACAGAACTCCAGTGTTGTTACCAAGGTATCGCCATAAACATTGAACTCATTAATTTTATTGAAAGCTTTAGAGTCCCCCATTGCCTAGGTACTTCGTATATCTAACGTTATAAATGGGCACCGACCTCTGAAATATTTCTAGAGCTCAAAAAAGTGGTTCAAATGGCTCTGAGCACTATGGGACTCAACTTCTGAGGTCATTAGTCCCCTAGAACTTAGAACTAGTTAAACCTAACTAACCTAAGGACATCACACACATCCATGCCCGAGGCAGGATTCGAACCTGCAACCGTAGCGGTCTCGCGGTTCCAGACTGCAGTGCCGAGAACCGCACGGCCACTTCGGCCGGCTTGTAGAGCTCCATCACACACTGTA
Organism: Schistocerca nitens; assembly: GCF_023898315.1. Taxonomy (NCBI): domain Eukaryota; kingdom Metazoa; phylum Arthropoda; class Insecta; order Orthoptera; family Acrididae; genus Schistocerca; species Schistocerca nitens. The sequence continues at coordinate 349,893,372 of NC_064622.1, forward strand.
CCTACACTGTAACGATCATTATTCGTAGAAAATTGATGTTCAATATGTCATTCATTGTTACCATGCCATCTGCGGCAGTACTTAGATAAGCATACAACATCAACAACTTTTTCATTCTCTAGAGAAGTAGCACTTACAACACCATTCAAGGAACAATGTCCTCAACGTTGCCATGTCCCATCATGTGCAATAGCAATGTCCTTGGTTCCACTAACATTTACAGTTTTTTCTACTGCACGTTTCATAGATGCCTTAGACACCAACATCAAGGCACCTAAAAGTATTTTTATGTACTTGCTGAACCTACGGAGAGGAGGAGGAAGGTCCATCAAACAACAAAACGTTTGAGCAGCCTTTTTTCCTTTTCCTATTACACGCATTGCATACACTAATATCAAATTCACATTACATGAATTATGCACAGTGTTCGACGTCATTTTCAAGGTAGATTTATTGCAGGATCTACACAGGACAACTAATTTTGACGCTAAGCCCTTTCTGCTACTTTGTTGTTCAATTATTTCCAGACAGCTTACACCATCACACTGCTTACATTACACCCCTTCCTTTATCAAAGGAGATAAGATGCCTACCTCAACAACAACAAATGCACTACAAACAGCGTCATTGTTAACACAAAAATTTGAATCACCAGGAGGCATGCCATGTGGGAGCTTCTTCCCTGAAGAACTAATTTCAACAGTGTGGCTTGCTTTGTTTGTGAAATGATTACCACAGAATTTACTTTTATTGAATTTCTTGTTGCATGGCGTAGTTCGTATTTATTGCACTCTAAAGGCTGTGTACTCCCACAAATATATGCAGCACTTGGGCAACAAACATTCAGTAACATGTGAACAAACTGCTTCAGCGAAGCAAAAGTAAATACCAGCGAAGATAATCATTTACAGACACTATAAACCTGCATTGTTACCAACATATACAATGTATCACACGTATAATCGCTGGAAACAGAAACTTCACAGTTCTTTTCGAAACAATACTAGTTTCTGTAACAGAAATAAAGGGGGAGTGCTGACATACATGATCATAACTTTAAAATTTGATATGTATAGGTCATTTTCCATTTGAAACCCTATAATGTATATATCAATGCAACCAGGAAAGACTATAGAATTTAATAAAGTCATTAAAAAATTTCGATTTTTCCATCATTTATAAGTACCCTGTATCCTTAACTGAATGAGAACATGAGATTCTAGGTCACGTTCTTCCCATCGGTATCTGATGACAGGAATAAACACGAGAGTGTTGCGATGCTCAATAGGTCAATTGACAACCGTTTAACTTCTACAAACTCCAAGACTGGTCATGCTATGGCCAGAGCTAAATATGTTACCCATTCTGCTCTTCTGCTCAACGACAAGGTCCCCAACTGGCTGTCTTCATGCTGCTGTTCTGCGGATCATGTGTGATGTTGGAACCACCATGCCACACGTACACAACACAATTCCGCATTATTATCTGGAGTTCTGGATAAGGTGTGCAATTACTCTGTACAACCCCGTTACAGAGTACTGTGCCCTTATCAGATGGACGCTGAAATATGAGTGTCCCACTTCCAGCAAAATCTAGTGCAGCTTGCCACTCTGCTGCTGCAGCTGTCCAGTCGAAACATTTTAACAAATTTTTAACCAATGAGCGCCTCTAACACCTGAGTGGGGATGTGCGGGAAACACTGCTTATGTCGCATCGATCTGGCTAATCGCGGTCGCCTGTAACAGACGACGCTCATCCGAAAAACTTCCCAGACGCTTCCTTGACACCAGCGTCTAAACAGAAACATTTCGTTCATCTGTCTCATGTTCAAAAAATATGAAATGGCCAATTCAGGGAGGGACATTCCTTGTTAGCAATGTCACACGTGATCCCTTATGACATCCCCAGGGCGACATGGCCAAAGGGGAAACCATGTTTCCCTATGTTATTCACCTGGGGGGAGAGAAGTTCTGCTTGCCTTGCAGTGTTCTGCCGGAAACGCCACCTGCCCATCGTGCGGCATCAGAGGCCTGCCACTGGAGACCGGCCTGGTGGGGCCAGCACTTCCTGGGGTAATGCAGGTTGTAAAATTCGACCTTCAGGCTAACGCGCTGCTGGCTTCACGCCATGGCTCCCAGAGTAAAATCCCGTACAATTATTTGCATTTTTCGTAATGCACTACATTCTAATTGCTCGCCCCCTTAGCCACCTCTGTTAGCATAGCACGAGGAACCATAAATTTGTTCACATCAGTGCTGCTACTTGTCATTACTGCCTTAATTAATTATTCAAAAATGCAAAGTGGTGACTGATATGGGTCTTGCACTCCATATGCACAGCCCATTTAGGTTGCCACTGGCAACTTTCCCAATTAATGTGAAGTGTTCAACCAATGCATCCAAACATGTGCTGACAAGAGCAACTTGAACAACACCAAAATAACAACTGAATGCTTATACCCTGCATAAAACTCAGAAAAGAGAAAAATAAAATGAGAAACGTTAATAGCAATCTAATTAAGACATTAGATTAGGAAAACAGGGGCCTAACTTAATACTGGGATACCACTGGGTCCACCTACAGCCAGCTTTAACTCACACCCCAACGGCAACAGCCAGAGAGAAAAAAACAAAACTGTAGCCTAATATATAAAAGAAAACCATACTACTAATATGTCAGTTGTCTGTGAGGATTAGCAATGGACATTGTTAACGTCCTCATAAGAATTCGAGCATGGATTAGGGCCACCAGTTCTATTCGCTCGCTGTTACGATCTATGAAGCGCTGGCCATTATTGTCGTTAGATTCTTGACCTTGTCACTGCTTCCGCCAATTAGTGTGGGTTCTGTCGTCATTGTGACAATGAAGGTCATCATTGCCATTATTGTGTCTACCGTTATTTTGGTATTTACTGTTTTACCTGTTTTGATTATCACGTCTCCCATCGTTCCCGCAAGACTGATATGGTTTTGTTCATTTGATCTGTTTTTTCCATGTTTGTTGAGTCTTTCTATGACCACCGCGACATCCTGCAGCAGATGTCTGAAAGTACGTGAAAGGTAGTATAGAGTAACAGATTCATACGATGTATTTTTCCAAATATGGCGTCTCAAGAAACTGATTTTTTCTCATTAAGCCTTAGAACATCTTTATAGGCGTTTTGTACAGTGAGGCCTCTAGGTCAGGACACATGGTGATTTCGTGTTTGACGCGAGATTGTTCTGCTCGGGACCAGTAAATCGACCTGTATTTTTCTATAAAAGCCTCATAAGTATCGCAACACTGCAGCGCGTCGCATTTTGTCGATCGCATTGTCGTCCATGTATGTATACAAGACCTCAATTTTTGCGTACAATGGCCAAGATGCAGGAAACGCTTTCTGAAATTGTCTGTATCAGGCAACGGGTTGAAGTGGACCATCTTCTTTCAACGTCGTAAATTTCCTGATCGACAGATGATGTTTGCAGTCAATCACTAAATCTGCCCATATATTCTGATGTTCAATGTTTCCTGAAAACTGTGCAAGTTCGACGTGATGGGTCGTTTGCATGAATCAAAACTACTCATGGGGACTGAACTAGCAGCAGAATTCATTCTGACATGTTTGTGTCCACCAGTGTGGTCTCTGGGGGGGGGGGGGGGGGTTTGCACAACAGTTTCCTGTTGTCAGAACATGCATTTCAGTTGTGGTCGCATGCTCAATGGCTTTGATCCTTTGACCAACTGACCCGAATTTATATGCATTTTCTTCCTGAAAAGTGGTGAATTCTTCACAAACTACGATAATGATCGAAACAGACAAAATTCATTAAAATTTGTGCTATGGCCACGACTCGAACGCGGGTCTTCTTACTTGCTAGGCAGAAATGCTAACCATTACACCACTGCAGTACAATGGTCAACATAGTTGCACGAACTACCTAAGCTGAGTGCCCCCCCTAACACAAACTTCAACTACTTCTAACTTTTCATTTAGTTTCAGTAGACAGATGGCGTCTTGGTCAAATACACTCCTGGAAATTGAAATAAGAACACCGTGAATTCATTGTCCCAGGAAGGGGAAACTTTATTGACACATTCCTGGGGTCAGATACATCACATGATCACACTGACAGAACCACAGGCACATAGACACAGGCAACAGAGCATGCACAATGTCGGCACTAGTACAGTGTATATCCACCTTTCGCAGCAATGCAGGCTGCTATTCTCCCATGGAGACGATCGTAGAGATGCTGGATGTAGTCCTGTGGAACGGCTTGCCATGCCATTTCCACCTGGCGCCTCAGTTGGACCAGCGTTCGTGCTAGACGTGCAGACCGCGTGAGACGACGCTTCATCCAGTCCCAAACATGCTCAATGGGGGACAGATCCGGAGATCTTGCTGGCCAGGGTAGTTGACTTACACCTTCTAGAGCACGTTGGGTGGCACGGGATACATGCGGACGTGCATTGTCCTGTTGGAACAGCAAGTTCCCTTGCCGGTCTAGGAATGGTAGAACGATGGGTTCGATGACGGTTTGGATGTACCGTGCACTATTCAGTGTCCCCTCGACGATCACCAGTGGTGTACGGCCAGTGTAGGAGATCGCTCCCCACACCATGATGCCGGGTGTTGGCCCTGTGTGCCTCGGTCGTATGCAGTCCTGATTGTGGCGCTCACCTGCACGGCGCCAAACACGCATACGACCATCATTGGCACCAAGGCAGAAGCGACTCTCATCGCTGAAGACGACACGTCTCCATTCGTCCCTCCATTCACGCCTGTCGCGACACCACTGGAGGCGGGCTGCACGATGTTGGGGCGTGAGCGGAAGACGGCCTAACGGTGTGCGGGACCCTAGCCCAGCTTCATGGAGACGGTTGCGAATGGTCCTCGCCGATACCCCAGGAGCAACAGTGTCCCTAATTTGCTGGGAACTGGCAGTGCGGTCCCCTACGGCACTGCGTAGGATCCTACGGTCTTGGCGTGCATCCGTGCGTCGCTGCGGTCCGGTCCCAGGTCGACGGGCACGTGCACCTTCCGCTGACCACTGGCGACAACATCGATGTACTGTGGAGACCTCACGCCCCACGTGTTGAGCAATTCGGCGGTACGTCCACCCGGCCTCCCGCATGCCCACTATACGCCCTCGCTCGAAGTCCGTCAACTGCACATACGGTTCACGTCCACGCTGTCGCGGCATGCTACCAGTGTTAAAGTCTGCGATGGAGTTCCGTATGCCACGGCAAACTGGCTGACACTGACGGCGGCGGTGCACAAATGCTGCGCAGCTAGCGCCATTCGACGGCCAACACCGCGGTTCCTGGTGTGTCCGCTGTGCCGTGCGTGTGATCATTGCTTGTACAGCCCTCTCGCAGTGTCCGGAGCAAGTATGGTGGGTCTGACACACCGGTGTCAATGTGTTCTTTTTTCCATTTCCAGGAGTGTATTTGTTTACCAGCGGTAAACCCGTTTTAATTGCCTGTGACGCTTTTGTGGCAGTGCTTATTTTATTGCTGTGACTGATGTTTTCTTAGCTACTGCAGCATCCGATCTTACCAAACAGGCGTCTCTCTTGGCAGATATAGCCATTTGTTTGACTTGAGAGACGTCTGCGTGCAGTGAATGTATCTTCATAGTTACCGCCACATGGTTGTCATCGTCTCGTCGACGTAATTTCTCGTAAATATTACCCAATACAACTCCAAGTTTTTCGTCTGCCGCTTTACTTTCGGCTAATTCTGCTTCCTGTTGCTGTTCTCGTCATCCCTCTAACTGATTCAGAAATCCAATAAGTCATACCACTCTGTGTCATGTCGCCCATTCAGCAAGAATGGCGAGTTGACCCTCGACTCTGGTGCACTCTAAGCGTGACACCTGCTCTGGGGACAGAGTGGGGCAAGATCTTGTGTTATGGTCAATGACTAGATTTCCAGTTCAAGTCTGTCATGTTGTTGAATGTATTCGGCTAAGATTGCCGAGTCTCGTGATCATGAATGACCTTCACAAGAAACTGTGCTCTCATTGTTCTGAGTCACATAGCTGTCTAACTGTTCCATGAGAGGATTTATAGTTGGCAATCCAGTTAACTCATCATCCATAAATTCAATATCGTCGCTTACGAATTCTTCGTCCCCTCCCGTCTGGGACGCCATGCGCTGTTGCCATTTTTCGGGGTGGACTCAGCCTCATGATGCCAATTGAGGAGCTACTCTACTGAATAGTAGCAGCTCCGGTCACAGAAAACCATCATAACGACCAGGAGAGCGGTGTGCTGACCATTCGCCCTCCATATTCGCATTCTCAGCTGAGGATGAGACAGCAGTCAGATGGTCCCAATGGGCCGCTTGTGGCCTGAAGATGGAGTGCGTAAGCTTAGGGACTGATGACCTCAGCAGTTTGGTCCCATAAGACCTTACCACAAGTTTCCAAAAAAATTTCGTAGCCAAGGAGTCTAGCATGGCTCCGCATCAGCAGCAAGAACTAGCTGGCATTACAAGGTACGAGCAGCGCGAGGTTGCCATCTTGCAGTATCACCATGCATCAAATTCCTCCATTGTCGGATACTGCGTAGAACACTGAATGGGACATTTGGTGCATTTTTTGTGCTGTAAAATTGCATGAGATAGTAAATTAACCTCATATATTTAATTCGAGACATTTTAAATTTCAGTTTGCATTGAATCGCTGTAGGGAAGTACTGAAAGATGACATAATGGCAATATTCCATTTTGAAATGTTTCCAGGTCAGTGTTAATCAGACGAAGATGCAGACTGTAGTGTTGACGATCTGGATTACTTGCCAGCTGCATAGCAAAGCAGGGTAATGAGAGTTATGATGATTTGCACAAGTTACAACCATTTCTGTTTATGGTGGGTTACAATTTCGGTAGTCGCCATCATCCAAGCGAATGTTTTGCATATCAGCTATCAGACGAAGATGCAGACTGTAGTGTTGACGATCTGGATTACTTGCCAGCTGCATAGCAAAAGCAGGGTAAGGAGAGTTATGATAATTTGCACAAGTTACAACCATTTCTGTTTATGGTGGGTTACAATTTCGGTAGTCGCCACCATCCAAGCGGATGTTTTGCGTATCAGCTACCTTTCTGCTTAAGAAAAAACAAGGCTTGTTTCCAAGACCACCACGATGCTAGAAATGTTACACTTGCAAGTTCGTCTGTTTCTTCAAGAATAAATCTTGCTTCCAATACTGAAACATAACTTGAAGAGTGGTTGTACACATAATTTAGCACCACTGTACTCACTAAACTGTTTTGAAAAAGCATAAAATGTCTGTTCATATTCTTAGTCTAATGTAATCATACAATGCTTCACCAATTTTTTATAAAATTGTTCAACAAAAATAAAAGTCTTGTGCAGTAATGTGGGAAATTTGTGTCGTTTTCCTGCGCCTGAAAGAGTTAAAGTTGCCATCAGTGCAGTTCAACTATAAGAAACAGTTCCTCATTGGAATGCTCCTCATTGAAATGTACCGCAAGCCATCCACAACATATCTGCTGCTTAGGATGACATTACAACATTACATCATAGCTAACCATTTAAGAAAGCCTAGACAATAACTAATAACGAATCTGAAACTTAAGAGGAAACTGATCACCCTACATCTGACTTACTCATAGTGCTGGTACACTTTTAGATTCTGATGCTGCTCTTCTACAGGCCTACACCCGGTTGGTGCCCTCTTGTACCGTCAATATGGAGGATTGACACAGGCACATGACATCTGTGCTGCTGAAAAACATGTCATCAGCTCTTCGAAAGATGCAGAGGAAAATAATAACGCTTTACCATGAGAAGGTACGTAAATTTATGACACCACTACCCTGTGCAGAAGCTGCAGCTGCAGTAGCTGTTCTCGAGAGATTTGCTGCCACTTCTGGTGTCTCCATGGCATTTCAGGCTGCTCTGGATGTAGTATCTTCAGAGTGTGCTATAGTATTATGACCAACAAACAAAAAACAATTAATGATTTTTTTAAAATTAATGAACAGAAGTAAATTCACTATGTGATCAAAAGTATCCCGACGCCTGGCTGAAAATTACTTACAAGTTTGTGGTGCTCTCCATCGGTAATGCTGGAATTCAATATGGTGATGGCCCACCATTAGCCTTGATGGCAGCTTCCAATCTCGCAGGCATACGTTCAATCAGGTGCTGGAAGGTTTCTTGGGGAAAGGCAGCCCATTCTTCACGGAATGCTGCACTGAGGAGAGGTATCAATGTCGGTCGGTGAGGCCTGGCACGAAGCCGGCGTTTCAAAACATCCAAAAGGTGTTCTATAGCATTCAGGTCACGACTCTGTGCAGGCCAGTCCATTACAGGGACGTTATCGTCGTATAACCACACCGCCACAGACCATGTATTATGAACAGATGCGCGATCGTGCTGAAACATGCAATCGCCATCCCCGAATTGCTCTTCAACAGTGGAAAGCAAGAAGTTGCTTAAAACATCAGTGTAGGCCTGTGCTGCGATAGTGCCACGAAAAACAACAAGGGATGCAAGCCCCCTCCATGAAAAACACGATCACACCATAACACCACCGCCTCAGATTTTTACTGTTGGCACTACACACCCTGGCAGATGACGTTCACCGGGCATTCACCATACTCACACCCTGCCATCGGATCGCCACATTGTGTACCGTAATTCGTCACTCCACACGTTTTTCCACTGTTCAATGGTCCAGTGTTTACGCTTCTTACACCAAGAGAGGCGTCATTTGGCATTTACTGGCGTGATGTGTGGCTTATGAGCAGCCGCTCGACCATGAAATCCAAGTTTTCTCACCTCCCGCCTAACTGTCCTAGTACTTGCAGTGGATCCTGATGCAGTTTGGAATTCCTGTGTGATTGTCTGGATAGATGTCTGCGTATTACACATTACGACCTTCAATTGTTGGCAGTCTGTCAGTCAACAGCCAAGGTCGGCCTGTATGCTTTTGTGCTGCACGTTTCCACTTCACTATCATATAAGAAACAGGGACCTAGGGATGTTTAGGAGTGCGTAAATCTCGCGTACAGATGTATGACACGAGTGACACCCAATCACTTGATCACATTAGAAGTCCATGAGTTTCGCCGAGTGCCCCATTCTGCTCTCTCACGACGTCTAATGACTACTGAGGTCGCTGATGTGGAGTACCTGGCAGTAGGTGGCAGCACAATGAACCTAATATGAAAAACGTAAGTTTTTGGCGGTGTCCAGATACTGTTGATCACATAATGTATGTAACGGACAAGAATCATTCTAAGTAGAACAGTACATATTGTTTCTTAATATTATAGCTTGTTGTATTACATGATGCATTAATTCAATAGGTACAATATAACAATGTAGTTCCAAAATATGTATGTAATTGTACTGTTTGAAAAAAAAATGATGACAAGCATCTGCCAATATGTATAAGGGGCATTCAAATGAAATCTGTTCACTAGTGTAAAGCAACGGCAACGATTTTATTAATTCAAAAACGTAATTATACACAGTACACATACTCAAAAATAGTCACCAAAACTGTTGGCATATTTATCCCATTGCGACACTAGCCGGTCGATTCCATTCTTGAAGAAGCTAGTAGGCTGCTGTCGTAACCAGGCATGAACCCAGTCACACACTTCGTCGTCCATTGCAAATCGATGTCTGTGAATAGCTTGTTTTAGAGGTCCAAACACATGAAAGTCACGCGGTGAAAGGTCGGGACTGTACACTGGATGTTCCGGCTTTTCCCACAGAAACTGTTGCAATGTCGTCTTCACTGCATTGGCCGTGTATGGGCGGGCATTATCATGCATGAGGATAATGCCAGTAATCGATGTATCTCGTCCGCGGTGATTCTGCAGTTGTCCAAGACCAAAGCATTCACTTCCACAACTATTTCCGGTGTGATGACACGATGAGCCTGTCCAGGACGACCATCATCTTCCAGTGACTCACGCCCCTCAAGGAATCGTTTGCGCCATTCCACAATAATAGAACGACACAGACTGTACTCGCCGTGTACAGCCTTCATGCGTCGATACATTTCACGGCCTCCAACTCCCTCCGCCGTCAAAAATCGAATCACTCCTCGTTGTTCCTGCTTACTCGGCTGCATGTTCGGTAGTGGACGATAACTTGTGACCACCTGCTCTTCGGCGTGAAACCACATTGGCGCTATGCAACATCAAAAGTTGTGCACATGTCAGCCTCTCTACCAATAGATAGCGCCACCATACCCGCAGTTATATGGTGCCACCTTACGTTTAAGGCAAAGGTAGTCGCACTGATCAGGTTTCATTTGGATGAACCTCATATATATACTTTCATCAATCAAACAAATGCCAGAAATACTACTGTACATGTAAAGTGTAGCTATTCTTACTTTCTTCTTATTATACGTCATGAAGACAGAGAACTCTAATTCGTTGCTGCAAAAACGAGAGAAGTGAATTCAACAGTCGTTTATTCTTACAGAAAAAACTCCATAATTCAAACTTCGTTAAACCGATTTGGCTATTTTTGGTCTCTTGAAATTCGGCTAAACAATGGTCTGCTGCACTAATTTTTCTTACTGGTAACTTTTTCATAATGTGCCCAGTGGTTTACTTACCTGCTAAGTACCGCAATAACTGCTTAGTGGATAACGAGCATGAAAGCAAATGGTTTAACTTTTTGCATTCCAAAGAACGGTTGAAAACATCAGAATGGTCGATGGAGAGGTATAGTGTTCTTAACAAGATCCAATTTTGATTCCGCAAGGCAGAGAGAGCTTTTGATGGCATATGTATTTTGACAACTGACATTCAATGGACCTTTCTTTCACTTTTTGACAGTATGTTAAACTGAAGTATTGGAAAGAAAATTGTTCCAGCTGGACTAAATGTTTTACTAATCTTTGGGAGTAAATATTTACTGTTAGAAATAAGAATATATGTTAAGTACAATGGAAATGCCATTGGGCCTCGGACAGTCGAACAATGGCCACCCTCAGGGAGCCATACTGAGCTGTACTGGAATAGCCTACCTGTCACACCGACGCCTAGGAATAAATGAATGACTATCTCTGTACAGGGACTTTTTAAACTGCCCAAAAACGGCGTGTGGGTGGCACAGAGGGTGTTGCCTGGCTGGGGGTCTTAGAGGGACCCTTCGCCTTTTTATTCATGCATGTATCAATGTCACATCCTCTCCCCCCACGCCCCAACCGCCCTCCATCATCGCGTCACAGGAGGACTGAAAAATCGTTAACACTGTTTGCTGCTTTGGATTAGGTTAAAATTTTGTCGAATAGTTCAAAACGCTCCCTGATGGTTTGAGCCTGTACAGTAGACAAAAATTGTGATTGCGCTATCTCCAGAGGGTTGTGATTGCTTTCAGTGGGGTTTCAGTCCCACAGTGTCCTTAAGGAAAGGTTGAATATTCTGGGGAGGGGGAGGGGGGGGTAGGAGTCAGCAGTGTCAGAGTTGTCAAGAACTTCGTTCTGATGCTCCTCGCTTTGCGAACTGTCATTTTCGACTCAATGCCCTAAGGGAAGGAATGGTTTCTTCGACGCCATTTACGTCTTGAGACCTTTCTATGTCGATTCTGAGTGGTGGTGTGTCCGAAATGCTTTCTTTCGCTACCCATAAGAAAACCGTGTGACTTCGACACTTGGTGTCGTGGTTCTGATCTTCATTGCAAAGGCAACTGAAGGGATAAAATGTGGGTAAGAGGCGCTGTGACAGCGTTCACATCGTGTTACACGTCCACTGTAGCATTGGACAGAACTGTGGTGAAAGTTGGCACCAATGTGATATTAACCTACCTTACACTTCACGTGAACTTCTGAGCTCTGTTTTTTTTTCTATTGTGTTGACAACTTGCATGAGGGTGACGATGCAGAGTGCCATGCTTTTGCACCTTCATAGGAGGAGGTTGTAGGCACCTTTGAGCCAAGTTTCAAATATCTGCGTCGCAATGGGTGACAATTATGTAGTTTCGAAAAAGCAATCGTTTGTGTTACACAGTATAATCACCTTTCTTCGGTGTCTCACCAATGTGTCATCGACACATTGATTAAAGGATGTCTTTTCTGTGAGATTCTCTTCAAAAGGAATTTATTTTCAAGTTTTTCCCCTTCCAATAATCAGTGGTTGTTCCTATGCCTCAACAAAGAGAGCATTCATGTGTGTGGATAGGATGCCTACACTGCATATTTCAATACACCGACACAGAAGTCTGTCCAGTTTGGGTATCAAATTTCTTGCACCATCATGGTAAAATATGATTCCACTTTACAACACTGGTCTCACGAGAGTTCTACACAAATTAGCAGAGCTTTTCTCTCTCTCTCTCTCATTTTTTCTCTGTTTCAACAGAAAAAAGCTATCAAAAACAGGCTTAGATCATCTGCGAACTGTAAGGTAGATATTCTCAGTGAAAAAGTGTTTTTCAGGGTCTCACATATATCATTTCAATAACTTAACCGAGTGGTGTTATGTCGATGAACTAGCACTGCATATGGCAAACACTCACTAGTGCTGCAGCATAATGTCCCTTACATGAGGGTGTCAAAGATGCTGCCCCTACCACATGTGTCTAGGAATCAGTGAATGGTTGTCTCTGTACAGGTACATTTTTAAAGTGCCCAAAAAAGGTGCACGGGTCACACCCAGGGTGTTGCCAAACTGGCTGGACTTAGAGGGACCCTTTGCCATTTTATTCATCCATGTGTCAGTGTTGCATCCCCCTGCGCACACGTCACAGAAGGGTTGAAAAGGCATAAGCACCCTTTACCACTCATGGATCACATTCAGATTTCGTTGAATGATTTTGAACGGTCCCTATTGAGTCCACCCTATACACCAGAGCAAAAACTACAGTCGCCATACACACAAAAGGGGCGCATCATATTTAGTATCCGTGGAGAATGGCTAAATCGTCCGGAGGGGTGTTAGCATTCTCAAATGTTCGCGAGAATGTCGTCTTCAGGTGGGGGGGGGGGGGGGCGGCGGCGGCGTTAGGGACCTGGAAGCCCATGCCCCCCCCCTCCACACACACACACACACACACACACACACACACACACACACACACACATACATCATACATACCGAAATGATTGGACTTATATTAGACACAGTGGAGATTTTTCAGTACAACAATGCTTTTTTAATGCTGTTCATTCTTGATTATGATTAAAAGTCAAGTGAAAGAGTTTCAGGCGTAAAGAAGTTGATGAAAAACAGCACAGGAAGATTTACGAAACTATGTGAGGCTTCAACTTTTGTAAAGCAAATTAGATGGTGAACAGTTTCATAACATTCTGTATTTGCGTAAAGATTTCAAGGACAGGTTTGAGCTAATTAGCTTCATTTGTCTCCAGCGTTAAGTGCCATGCTCAGCCATACAGGGAAAAATTTAGGGGCAACATGGCTGCGTGTGGGCTATTTCGGAGAAGAACGACATAGACAAAAAGTTAGTATCTTTGTTCGAAAACTTGTGTTAAGTAAATAGATGCCTTTCATATAGGGAAAAAAAAAAACAACAGGTAATGATTTGGGCAGGAAGGCTCATGTGGAATAGACCTATCAAAGCCAGAGTGATCTTCACAACCATGTCCAATCGTATCGTGAAGACAGTAGTTTGGAGTCACTGAACTAGGGATTTTTTGTCGATCAATTTATTGGGCAGCTTTCGACCCAGTTAGCTACTGGATGTAAATTTTCAGCTTATTCAGAAGAACGTTTGTGTATTTCTAACGAAGAAAGGCAGTTTAGTAGGCCAGAGCATTTTCTTTTGCATCCTTACAATGAAAGAATAGACGCTGAATGGACTGACACACCTGTCCATTAACCAATATATTAATGTGAACGCCGACTTTATAACTGTTATTTTCGCTCGATCCCCTTGACAACTTTATTTTGTAACCTTCTGTTTGTTTCTCTTGAATTTTTTTCGAGCTAGTTGTTTTTCTACTGCGTTCTATGTAAGACTGATACTTCAGTAACACTGATATAAATTAAATAGATATTTATCTAGTAGTTTTGAGGGAATTTGAGCTATTAACACGTATACAGAGCTTTTAAGGCGAATGAAAACAGCAGATCAACTCTTGTCGACTTGTCTGATCTATTTGCCGAATCTGTATTTATAGTAAAAAAAAGTCATACTAGATAAAATTGGCGTTCCAATATCCCCCCGCACGAAAATTAATCCTGTGTGCGAGCCTGGTCGTGTTCACACTGCACTGCTGACTATCGTTTTGGAGAGCGAAATGTGTGAAAATGGGTGCCCAGAGGGATGGTGTGGTTTCACTGACGCCGCCTGCGGACTTTTTGTGTCGATTCCGAGCAGAGGTGTCGGAAATGGTTTTCTCGACCACGCATAACAAAACCAACTGATTTCAACGGTGGGCATCGCGGTCATGACCTTCACTGTACAGATGTCAAATGAAGGGGTGCGGGGGTGAGACATGGGTAAGCAGGGGGGGGGGGGGGGGAGGGCAGGAAGGGATGGCGTGACTGCCTTCCCATGGTGTGGCACATTCCCAATAGCTTTGACTAGGTGTGTGTGGTGAAATTTGTTGGCAAGTTGATATAATTAATCTAACTTACATGTCACATGAACTTCTGACCTTTTCTAGGCATGTTAACACTATGCTGTTTGAAGCGTCGCCGAGGCCAACTGTGACATCGCAGGATACAAAAATTTTGCACCATTACAGAGGAAGATTTTAGGCACTTTTGAACCAAATTTTAAACTTTTGCCTCTGAATGCGTGAAACTGGGTGGATTAAAAAAATCCATAAATTGGCCCTGTGCACTTTAATTTCTGGAACATTCCCAGGTTGACTTCCTCTTAGTTGATATCGATATGCATTACAAGTATTGTGTTTAGTTTAAAGACTTGAGTTACTGGCCATTTCCAAAAAACATACAAACAAGTCATACTCAGTGTAGTGCTGTGTCATGACATCAGAAGTGCACTTATATTCCTGAGAATCTCATGTACTATGTCTTATGAGAAATGAACACTCATCTCCCATCTTTGTATTACAGTGTAAACTGCACTTTATTTCCTGGGACACTGCAAAATATTTCAAGGCTAATGCTATACTATCGTTGACCATCAATATGCACCTAGAAGTATTGTATTCAATAAAAATAAATAAATGCCATATGGCTCTCATCATGAGACTGGGTGCATCTTCTTCCAGGAGTTCCCATGACCTAAAATGCAATGCTAGGGAATCAGCACTGGGACTCCCCATTGCTAACAAATACTTTACACTGGTACTCACAGGATTTGTTACTGGGCTTCTGTACTGCCAACACTGGTGTGAGTGATCAAGCTCAAAGGAAATCATTGACTTTTGCTATTAGAGTATGTGGTGTTGAAGGCCATGTCAGCTTGTTCATAGACAATTCATTGTGAATAGAAGGGCTGACATTGATTGTGACAGAAATCTACTGCTAGATTACACAATAAGTCTTAGTGTGCCACCTCTGTAATCACAACATTAGAAACATGTTTATCTACTCGAGATCCTTGATGGTGCATACTTTATGAGAAAAGCCTTGAGAAGGTCATGAGTTTGAGACTAGGTGCCTTGGTGATCTTCCCTAAGTCATGTGTGAACAAAAGTTTTCTATCAATTACATATAGCAATACATAGTACAGGGTGGATAGCACCTTTAAAAATTAAAATTCATGGTTTTTCCCACGGTTTCAAGGCTTAATTTTACTTTTTCCAGCCGTCTTATTCTTGTTGTAGTACACAAATGATAATGCCTTCCAATCTACTTATTATCGGAATATGTTAATAAACAATCAAATTTTCTAAAGTAAAAGATGCCTGTCTGTCAATATCATATATCAAAATTGAAAATAATAAAGAGAAAAGTAATGCACTGTACTCACCAAGTCTCTATAGCTTAACATTTCTTGCTATACTGTACATGCAAAATTTTCATGTAAAGTACTTAATACTGGTTTTATTTTGTTAAGCTGAGTATATATATATATATATATAAGTATTCTCAGAAAACAGTTTGCCAAATGATTTCAGGACACAAAAAACATAAAGATCACTCACTTAACAAGATTGTGTTCATCCTGTAAGACTTTAAAAAAAGTAAGAGAAAGGAATGTTTCTATTATGAAGCGTGATGAAACACACTTTGCAACTGGTTCTTCTATTTCAGCAGCATCCGCTAAACATCTCATTTTCTGAATTTCCAGTTCTTTGATTTGACTTCTTTTGTATTTTTGATGAAATTTCTCCTCCATTTTCTTTTCTTTATTGCTCCACCGTTTCACCAAATATTCCTTATACCCAGAATATGCGTTAAGCATTGAATGTATGAAACTTTTGTTGATTGCTATACATTTCACACCTCCTGCATATTGGACTGAATCATAAATTCACCGTAGTGCCACGGATTCCTTAGCATTGATTTTCCAGTAAACACTCTTTTGAGTTCACAGAGAAGCCACACTCGATGTTCGCACTGCTATAGGATAAGATAAGAATCTTTTTAACAAAATCCTTAAAATTTTCGCAAGGTTTTTTGGAATTGCATAATAAATTCATCCAAAATTTATCAAGAAGAGTTTCAGACCTGTTGAAGTTTTCTAAGGACATCCGTTACGTGCAGTTGACTACGAAGATACATATATTCTTGTTTTACACGGTCAGCCTTAATGCCAGAGAGTGTAGCATTAGAAACCAGAATTCCTAAACATGAAGATAACCGTTTTTCAGCTGAATAAAAACTGACAGCAATTGATGAGTCTAAACAGGAAATCCCTTGTCTAAGCTTATGCTTTAAAGGTAAATGTTGTCTTATTTTGCCCAATATTTCTAAAATGCATGTTTGTATTTCTTGTTTTAGATGAAAATATCCTTCTCTGATGGACTATTCACTTTCTTTAATACTTCCTTTGTACTAAAGTCAAAATCAAACTTTATTGCTGTAACGAAATTGTTTTCATCAATAAGATCTATTTTCCAAACAGGAGTAGGTTCTAAAAGATCAGGGCTGATTATATGCCACACCAGAGAAATCTCTAAGGATCGCAAGTCACTGTACAGGAATGGAGCCTTGGGATTAGTCATCTGGTACTCTCACAGAAAAGGCTCAACTAATGATGCTGTTGCACCAAAAAAAGCAAGTTTTGGTCCAAGCATTTTATCACTGAGAGCAGCAGAAATAGTTTTGAAGCTCTGTGAAGTTGGCACAGATTGGTTTTTTATTGATTCAGGATTTTTTTTTTTTTTTAAATTAGGAAAAATTTCCAATGCTCTCTGAGCAACATCAATATTCTCTGTCCACCTGATAGGATAAAATTTTTAGGGAAGACTGTACATTCAGAATATCCTATATATTTTGCCCTTCTAGCAGGAGAACCTTTAAATAAAAAATAAATCGCTCTTAGAAAGGCAATAATTTTACAATTAGTTTTTGTTTACCAACCCTGAATGCTCTATGTACCACACTAAGCTCTCAACTACCTATATCAGGAAGATTCATCCCATTAAAAGATTCCTTAATATCTGCATTTAAATCTTCGAGAACTTAAGTTTATGTTAGTGCCATCCATGGATAATCATAAAATTTTTATTCAAATTATGCATTGCAACAGAAGATTTTAGGCCTTCCAACAAATCAACAGCAGAAGTGCATTGCATAAAAACAGAATCAAAGAATCATTCTGATATTCGAGATGATTCTGGATTCCAAAACCTTACACCGATGTCCATCTGTGCTTACTGTGCAACAGTGTTTAAACTTTCATCGAATCTTACAACTATATCCTCACAACAGTTAAGTAATGAGAGCAATTATTTGGTAAAATGGGCAACAATACCATGGGCTATACTATATGCCAGTTTCGCTCTGTGTAACTGCATCCTTCTTGCTATTTTTGAATCACGAAACATCAGCGGAAATATGGATGCACATTCTGAAGAACTATGTAGTGAGATGTAGTGAGATATAGTTCACGACCATTCAAAGACAGCAGAGTATTTCTGACTTGGTAACATCATCTGATAACATGAATGACTTCGGTGATGTTGATGTTTCATCTTTCAATGACTTTACATCGATTGTAGAACTTGCAGACGTTGAAGTATTTTCATGGCAACATGCAACTGTAGTGCTTCCTGAAACAAAAGCTCTACATCAGGCTTATTGCACATACTTAATGTAATAATTTTTGCATTTTAACATTTATAAAGATAGTAGCAGTGAGTGGTCAAAGATTATCCTGCAGACACTTATTTAAAGAGATTCCATAGTTGAAGTTATGCAACCAGGGAGAAAAATTTAGATTTTTTGCAATAAAAATTGTCTGCACTTTCTTAAACAATAGTGACACGCCTTGCAAGGTGATATTCACGCCTTGCTTAAAATGCATTGTGTTTCTTTTGTTACATATACTGGCAACATTGAATTTGCTTATTCTATTGTTCCTCGTTTGTTTTTATAGTACATTACCTATTCGGTAAACTTTCACGAATTCGAGCAAATCGTGCCCCACATTAGATAGAGAAATGCTGAATTAAATATATTTGGCTGTCAAGAGGCCAATGAGTGAAGTGACTACAGTAGCAAAGAATTGTCAAATAATATTTCACAAAACACAAAGAAATTCTGGTAGTATGTAAAGGCTGTTAGCGGCACCAAACGTAGTGTCCAGTCACTTGTGAATGAGACAGAAACTGAAAGTGGGGGTAGCAAAGCAAAAGCTGAAATGCTTAAACCTGTTTTCAAATGTTACTTCAGAAAGGAAAACCCAAGAGACTTGCCCCAATTTAATCCTCGTACCACGGAAAAGATAAATGAAATAAGTGTTGGTATAATTGGTATTGAGAAACAGCTGTAGTTGTTGAAACTGAACAAAGCCAAAGAGCCCCATGGAATCCCTGTCAGATTCTATACTGAATTTGCAGCTGAATTAGCCTCTTTTCTAACTATAATCTATCATGGGTCCCTCAACCAAAAAACTATGCTCAGTAGTTGGAAGAAAGCACTGGTCACACCCGTTCACAAGAAGGGTAGTGGAAGTGATCCACAAAACTGGCATCCAGTATCCTTGACATCAATTTGTTGTAGAATCTTAGAAAATATTCTGAGCTCAAACATAAGGAGGTGCTGTATCTCGAACAGAACGATCACACAAAACTCAACTTTCTCTTTTCTCACATGATATACTAAAAGCTTTGGATCAAGGCCATCACATAGATTCAGTATTTCTCGATTTAGGAAATGCATTTGACTTAGTACCACATCTACATTTACATTTATTGTGAAAAGTACAATTGTGTGGGGTATCAAGAGAAATTTGTAACTCGTTTGAGGATTTCTTGGTACAGAGGACACAGCATATTATCTTGAATGATGACCTTGTGGACAATATTAACAGTAACATCAGACTCCTGCAGACGATTCTGATATCTGTAATGAAGTACTGTCTGAAAGAAGCAGCACAAACATTCAGTCAGATCTTGATAAGATTTCAGACTGGTGCAAAGATTGGCAACTTGGTTTAAATGTTCATAAATGTAAAACTGTACACTTCGCAAAAAAGAAAGAAAAAAAAACATAGTATCCTATGACCATAAAACAATGAGTCAGTATTAGAAACAGCTGACTCATAGAAATACCTGGGTGTAACACTTTATAGAAATATGAAATGGAATGTTCACACAGGCTCTGTCATGGGTAAAGTACATGGTAGACTTTGATTTATTGGTAGTATGCTGGGGAAGTCTGACATGTCTACAAAGGAGACTGCTTACAAATCACTTGTGCAACCTGTTCTACAATATTGCTCAAATGTGTGGGACCCATACCACAGAGGACTAAAAGGGGAAACGAGGATACTGAATATGCACAGAGAAGGGCAGCACGAATGGTCATAGATTTGTTTGATTCGTGGGGAGAGGAGCAGGGTGTCACAGAGATGCTTAAGAAACTGAACTGGCAGACTTGAATTTAGACGCAAAGTCTACTGTGTTCTAACTAAGAACACTGTCTTGGCACTTGGCAAACGTGTGATCATATTCTTCGTTAGTGAGGAATGGAAAATGTTAGCTGATGGACTAGTCTGGCTAAACAGTTGCTACACTGTTTCAACAAGCAGTCTACAGAGTGAATTCAAAGATCAAGGATGGGGCACAATTGATGTGCAGCACACTGACCATGACAAGCCAAATTACTCGACATCCACACTTTATCCTAATGAAGTCTCACAAAGGACAGTGTTGCTGGGGGAGTACCACATTGGCTTATTCAATACATTCAACACACTTCACGATTCACTGGGTGATGGTAGATCCATCAATCCAAATCAGGTAACAACACAAATTTATCACTAAATCATGACAACATTACTTCAGCCAGTATTATACTACAGACACCACACCTACAAGCACCTTCGTCGTGGCATTGTTAGAAATGTATTTAGCCATCATGACCCCCACTCCCCCAAATTAAGAACAATCTATAAGTAGAAGATAAGCCACTATCTATGTTTGGGTTGTGTTTGCATTGCATAAGTTGAGGGCTAACCTCTCAGTAATTGGCAGCATCCAGAATTAGCTGACTCTGTGAGATGTAATTCCAACAGCAGCTGACAAGAGCTACAAAGAATGGTACAAACCCTGTGACCTATAAGGTCTAATGTTAATTTGGATAAGAGTCTGGGGACGGAAAACAACTGCAAAAACAAAGAAGTATGGAGGAAAATTGATGAAGCCAAGATTCATCAAGGGTTGTAGTGCTACAGAAGAAGAAGAAGAAGAAGAAGAAGAAGAAGAAGAAGGTGGTGGTGGTGGTGGTGGAGGAGGAGAAGGAGGAGAAGGTGGTTTATTTGCATAGTCCTCTGCTGCATTACAAGCACATACACTGATGAGCCAAAACATTATGACCACTGTCCACAACAAGATAAAATGCCACATGATGGCATCGTGGGCATGTGACATGGTTAGAAACATATGGAAGCCAAACAGCAATTAATGGGGAATCACTATAGTGACACTATGGGCAGCAAACAGGGAAATTGTCTGATGTAAGCAACACTGACAAATACAGATTGTTATGGCCTGAGGTGGTTTTTCTTTTTGTGGACTGACTTTAAGTGATCGATATATTGTGAGATGCCAAGTTTTCACTCGTTCACATATAATAACAGTTACCTTCTTTACCAAATTTCCCGGTCAACAACTTGTTCTCTATTGATATTGTGATCTTGCTATGTAGTGCCATGTATTTAACTGTGCGCTTTGTTTCCAATTGCAGTGGCCAGGGCTATAAGAGAGCTCCTATATTTAAATAGCTCACAACAAAATCACAAAACACTGTTTCCATAATTCTTCTACATTCGAATAAGTTATCAACTCACAAGAACTTATAATTAACAAAGCTTTTCAGACAACACATGTTCATACATGATGCTTCAATGCTTCACAAAACCATAAGTTTGTACTTGAACTGAGATAGCACGGCATGCAGTCTATATAAAAACATTCACATTTCTTTAGTCCTTGACCATTTTCATCAGGTCCCTTTCTTCTTTGAAGTCCACAGCACACCCAAAGCACAACCACAAAGTGCAAATGACCCCTCACGGCCAGTCCAAATTACACATCCCTTGACACTTTCAACACTATGCCTATGTTTTTTTTCTCATATCTGCACATAAATTCCAGCAAACCCGGGTACAGCAGATGCTCTGTACTCTACTTCTAATTAAAGTCATTTTTTCACACACACATCTTTCATCGGTCCAGTAAAAGGAAAGTTAGATCGGTTGCTATGCTTTATAGCAACATGTACCACTACAGGCCTGGCACCTGGGCACAAGCATCTTGCAAGAAGTAAAGCTGTCCATGTGCTACAGTCATGAGCACCTATGGAAAGTTGAAGCATAATGAAACCATGAATAGTTGAGTTTTGACAAGATGTTGCACATCCACACCTCATCGCACTGAATGTGGAAATCAGAGTTTGCCCACTTTGAAAACCAGGATGAGCAATGACCTGTGGCAGATGTGACAACAGAGTACAATAATGATGCAGGCATAAGTGTTTCAGAGCACAACATTCAGAGCACACTGTTTACTAGAGGTGTCTGCAGCAGACAAGCCTTCTAAGTGGTCCAACGACATCATCAATTACATTTGCTGTGCGCACGCTATCATCTAGATCAGATGGTCAAACAACAGAAGTATGCTGCCTGGTCAGATAAGTACATTCCTTGATTTATCACACCAATGGTAATTCCGGATATGCTGTCATATAGGCAAATGGCTGTTCAAAAAACGCATTGTGCCCATGGATGCTGGTGGGGGGGGGGGGGGGGGGTGTAGTATTATGCTGTGGGGGACGGGGAGATTCACATGGACTCCCATGGGAATCTGTGATAGTAATGTAAGGCACCATGACAATAGTGGACTATGCAAACATTAGTGCAGATCACCTGCACCCCTTCACACTTCATGTCTTCCCACATGGCAATGGTGTCTTCCAGGAGAATAACTATCCATGTCATAAGGCTAAAATCATGCTACAGTGGTTTGAGGAGCTTGCTCTCACTGCTGTCTTGGCCACTAAATATACCAGATATGAACCTGATGGAACACAATCTGGGATGATATCAGCCATTATCTCCATGCTCACAAACCATCAGCTCATAATTCATGTGAATTGCATGACCTGTGTATAAATCTCTGGTGCCACATACCTCCGGAAACTTACTGGGGATTTGTCAAATCCATGCCATGCAGAATCACTGCTTTACTGCATTTGAATGGTGGAACAAAACACAATTAAGCAGGTGCTCAATATTTTGACCCATCGGTGTAATTAAGTGGCAGCTCATCCTGGACATGAAGCAATCTAGTGGTAGCATCCACCAGCATTTTGCAACAACAACATCACACCATACCCAAAAGGAATAAATAAAATTAGGTTCAGGACCACTCGAGGGCTTTGAAGACTGAGCATAAGCTCAGACTTGACAATGATGAAAAGGAACAACTGCTTTGACCTCATTAAAGGAACCAGTATTAATCTAAAATTTAGAGGAACCACAAAAACTTAACTGAAATGGCTGAAAAGAAGCCTGGATACCACTCCTTCCAAATATGACTTTCATCCATTTATTTACTTGCTCACCATGATCCATAAATCCCATAAAAAAGAACCCTCAGAGATGTAAGACTTAGTCTTGGTATACTCCCAAGAAGGAGAAGCAGATCACAGTAACTTATTAATCTGCACACTGTGTTGACAATATATTATCACTATACTGCTTAATACTGTTTACACATACACCAGCTAAATTTGATGTATCAAATTGAACAGAAAGTTTTTAGTTTGAAAAAAGTTGCTCCTTCCTTAGTTATATAAAACAGATACTATTTATCTTCTAAGAGTAGCTTAATATTTATTCGAATATAATAGAGGGAAACATTCCACATGGGAAAAATATATCTAAAAACAAAGATGATGTGACTTACCAAACGAAAGCGCTGGCAAGTCGATAGACACACAAACAAACACAAACATACACACAAAATTCTAGCTTTCGCAACCAACGGTTGCTTCATCAGGAAAGAGGGGAGGAGAGGGAAAGACGAAAGGATGTGGGTTTTAAGGGAGAGGGTAAGGAGTCATTCCAATCCCGGGAGCGGAAAGACTTACCTTAGGGGGAAAAAAAGGACGGGTATACACTCGCGCACACACACACACATATCCATCAACACATATACAGACACAAGCACACATATTCAAAGACAAAGAGTTTGGGCAGAGATGTCAGTCGAGGCGGAAGTGCAGAGGCAAAGATGTTGTTGAATGACAGGTGAGGTATGAGTCGCGGCAACTTGAAATTAGCGGAGATTGAGGCCTGGTGGGTAACGGGAAGAGAGGATATATTGAAGAGCAAGTTCCCATCTCCGGAGTTCGGATAGGTTGGTGTTAGTGGGAAGTATCCAGATAACCCGGATGGTGTAACACTGTGCCAAGATGTGCTGGCCGTGCACCAAGGCATGTTTAGCCACAGGGTGATCCTCATTACCAACAAACACTGTCTGCCTGTGTCCATTCATGTGAATGGACAGTTTGTTGCTGGTCATTCCCACATAGAATGCATCACAGTGTAGGCAGGTCAGTTGGTAAATCACGTGGGTGCTTTCACACGTGGCTCTGCCTTTGATCGTGTACACCTTCCGGGTTACAGGACTGGAGTAGGTGGTGGTGGGAGGGGGCATGGGACAGGTTTTACACCAGGGGCGGTTACAAGGGTAGGAGCCAGAGGGTAGGGAAGGTGGTTTGGGGATTTCATAGGGATGAACTAACAGGTTACGAAGGTTAGGTGGACGGCGGAAAGACACTCTTGGTGGAGTGGGGAGGATTTCATGAAGGATGGATCTAAAATGATAATGTAATCAATGTTAGCACTATAATACTTCAATTATTCATTTCATTAAATGGCACTTAAATAAAATATACAGCCTTGACTTCTTTCCTCATCCCAAAAACTATTCTTCACAGGATCCACTAAAAATGGTCCATGTAGTGAAATGACTTGAGACATAAAGAGGACAATTTTCATGTCAGTGGACTAGGTTGTAGTTTATTAAGCTCTAACATAGTCACTTGCAACAATGCTTTGCAACTGCGTGCAATACATTCATTGAGTTTATTAACGAGTGTGTGACATTTATCCATCCTTCAAGATCAGCAAACTTCACCTCTGAAAAAGTTGTGGTACAACACATCTTACAACTGAATCTCACACACGTTCAATACAATTTGTGTTTGGGAAGTTAGAACTGATCCCGAAATGGGAAGAAACAACAATGACACCAGTTCACAGCAGAACAGAATGTAGCTTACATCCAAGATATTAAAGAACTATTTTGGATGACATCTCAAGTCTGGAACTAAATCATGATTTCTCAGAGAGTAAAAAAGATCACCATTTGGTTTGATCTCACTCCCTGTATTCCTCCAGTCTTTGGACACTAACACGTTACACTGTCAATGGGACAAACACTGTCGTGCGATTACATGGAGAGGTACAGAAGGGACTTCTTGGTATACCTCCACTTCGACAGCTGCCACCCATTCCATACCAAGTAGTCCCTTCTTTACAGCCTAGCCACCTGTAGGCATCACATCTGCAGTGACGAGCAGT
This sequence comes from Schistocerca nitens, assembly GCF_023898315.1. Classification (NCBI taxonomy): domain Eukaryota; kingdom Metazoa; phylum Arthropoda; class Insecta; order Orthoptera; family Acrididae; genus Schistocerca; species Schistocerca nitens. Next base: position 349,918,552 of record NC_064622.1, read on the forward strand.
CCCTCTCAGAATATACCGAGGGTCTCACTGAAGCCTTCACTGACCTTAATTATCCTCTCAACCTTGTACAAAAACAAATCTGCCATGCCTTATCTTTCCAGTCTCCCACCACCTCCCGAAGTCCCACAGTCTGGCCACAGAGGAGCATTCCCCTCGTAACTCAGTACCATCCAGGACTAGAGCAACTGAATTACATTCTCCGCCAGGGTTTCGATTACCTCTCGTCATGCCCTGAAATGGAAAATGTCCTGCCCACTATCCTTTGCACCCCTCCTACAGTGCTATTCCACTGTCCACCAAACCTACACAATTTACTTGTCCATCCTTACACAACCCTTGCTCCCAATCCCTTACCTCATGGCTCCTACCCCTGCAATAGACCTAGATGCAATACCTGTCCCATAAATCCTCTTGTCACCACCTACTACAGTCCGATCACTAAAATCATATATCCCATCAAAGGCAGAGCTACCTATGAAACCAGTCATGTGATTTACAAGGTAAGCTGCAATCACTGTGCTGCATTCTATGTAGGTATGACAAGCAACAAGCTGGCTGTGCACATGAATGGCCACTGACAAACTGTGGCCAAGAAACAAGTGGACCACCCACTTGCTAAACACACTGCCAAACATGATATCCCTTATTTCAATGACTGCTTTACAGCCTGTGTCAAATGGATCCTTCCCACCGACACCAGCTTTTCTGAATTGCACAGGTGGGAACTTTCCCTGCAATATATCCGACGTTCTGTAACCCTCCTGGCCTCATCCATCCAGCCCCCTCCCTATTCTCATTCCAGCACTACACAGCTGTCATTTCATCGCCACATCCAGTCTTTTAATTTCTCTCCTTTCTGCTACTCCCCCCCCCCCCTTTTCTCTCCTGCCCTCCGTCTAAACTGCAGCGCTTCACTGCCTGCCACCCCCACCATACTATCCATCCCCCTCCCTGCCCCAGCCTCCCCCTTACCCCCACCCAGTTGCCACTCCCACCATGCACTGGTGCTGTTGCTTGCAGTGTGGTTCAGTTGCCTGAGACTGCAGACGTGTGTGTGTGTGTGTGTGTGTGTGTGTGTGTGTGTGTACTGTTGACAAAGGCCTTAATGGCCAAAAGCTATATTTCTGTGAATCTTTTTTCTTGTGCCTATCACGATTCAGCATCTCCACTATATGGTGAGCAGCAACTTCCCTTCTCTAATATTGTAACATAATCATTTGTCAGCCTCATCTCAGCGGTACAGCCTTTTTTCTTCTCAGTGAGCAGTTACACGTCCAACAGTTCCAAACAACTTTCTCCAAAAGTGTTATCACGGATTTTTCACATGTACAATAATTTTAACTAATGTATGACTAAGTGCCTGTAGGCAAAGGTAGAACACAGGCAGTAGATGTCTGAAGGGTGATATGGCACAAAGGCTGGAAGGAGACGCAGTGCACTGAACTAGAATTGCTCACGTGTAAATCCACATGGTCGAGAATTGCATATGGTGAGGGAGTAATGAACAGGAAGTTTCACAAAAACAAAACATGTCAGGAAACACATAGTAATAAGGACATCAGGATAGGATGAAGGCTATGTGGAGTGATAAAGCAGACAATGAGAGGTTAGGAAAATGGCTGGAGGTGTTAAGAAAGGTTTCACATAGTTTCGAACACTGATGCATATCTAAATTTTTCACTGCACTCTGTGGGGCATGTACAGCTACACTGTTCTAAAAATGGTGGCTGTACTAAATTTTTAAATGTTGATTCATGTAAAAAAAAAATTGTAATACTAAAGCGTATGTACTAATTTAAAACTTGTTGGTATATGAATTCCTTATGGTAGATAATGGCAACTTTTCAAAGTACTAAATATAGTGGAATGTGGGTCATTTTGTAATGAGGGTGCATTGTAATTGAAACTTAATCTGATGAGTAGGTTTCAAATGAGTGACAAAGCAGGTGTCTGCTAATGTGGTGACAATTGTATGCTGCTGGATTTCAGTAGGCACAAAATAATTATTTACAAATAAAACTACAACAAGCAGGTTCCAAGCAATTGTAGATTGCAGTAAACCAGTCTTCAGGCTGAAGACTAACACCGAGGGAAAAGGGGGGAGGGGGAGAGGGAGAGGGAGGGAGAGAAGAAAAAATTTTGCTTCACTATGAGTCCAGACCACTAAACATTTGTCACTGAATGAGGTTAACTTAAAGTATGGATATGGCGTGAGTTCTCAGTATAGAATGAGAATGATGCTGACCAGTGTTTTGCCCAGCTTGTGCCTCTTATACCCTTACCTAAGCTTCCATTTTTCTACTGTTTGATTTTACTTACAGCTGACTGTCACTCTTCAAGATATTTTCGATCTACTTCATCAGAATTATTTATTTTGACTTTGTTTCATTTTTATGTTTTTAATATTTATTCATTTACCAATCATTTACACCTGAGAAGTGTATTAATATTTTGATACTATGCTCTTCCATACTTCTTCTCTCATACTCAATAACAGCTCTCCCTCCCCCAGTAAAAAACACAAATCACGAAACAATGCTCGACTAATACATCGCAACCACATCACCATTAAACTTCACTTGCTTACTGAAATTTCATATACTGCATTCCAGACAATTTGATGATGTATGGATGTTCCTCTGCCCAAATTATCATAAAAAACTACAGACTTAAGGACTTTAAAAGGTAAAAACTTATTATAAAATGCCAATTAATGGTCTCAATAAATGAATAATTTTTATTCTACCTTCTTTCTGACTTATTAGATGAATCAATATTGACAGTCTTTTAATCAATGATATATAAAAACAAATCACTGGGACGTGCAACAATCAAAACAAATGCACAACAAATTAATGAGGTATATTCATATGATGCACAGTAACTGATCCGATTTTAAACACAGCACAAAACAAAACAAATTAACTTTTAATTAATGAAGTGGTGAATCATTTATGAAATGGTAATTACTGTTGTATAGAATCCATGAAACTGTTTCACATTAAATAATTCTCAATGATTTTATGCAACAAGAGACATTAGCTGTCTAATTCCAAAAGTTCTTCAATGAGAGTGTCAATTTTGTGCGATACCGAACTGTGCCACTTAATAGTAAAATAACTGAATAAATGAGATATTGTTTAGTTCCCTATTATAATAGACAAGACATACAAGTCACTTCATTATTTTATTTCACTTAGTAATGTCCCTGCTCATTTCCATACATTTAGTATTTAGAATGCACAATATCATATATTTTATTTGATAAACCAGAACATTTAAGTACACTAAAATGAAACTGATGCCTACAACGATTTACAGTGAGGTAACTAATGAGTGAAATATTAATACTGAAAGTCTTCTGTACTCCAAGTCCAAGTGAAGTCTCGGATCAGCACATGTGACAAGTGGTACATACACACACAACAATAAATTTTGCAAACTATTTTCCTTTATTCTATAACAGCCACACAGAAAGATAGCTATTTGTGCTTTTAAGAATTTGAAGAAAGAAAACTTAAATTATCACTTAGGATATGTAACACAGCAAAATATCACTTAGGATTATTCTGCTCAGCTGCCTGCTAAGGCAAGCAGCAGCTGCAGGGACTCTGCCCACACATACCCACATAATTAAAATTTTGTGACCTCTGATATAAAAGGTGCAATATCCAGATCTTTTTTTTTAGAAGCGGCTGCACTTTTGAGCAGTATTTCAGTACTACACAACTTTTATCCACCAGCGTGATGACTAGACTCGAGGAGGTTGCTTACTGCAATTAGTCACACAGTAAAAACACATTAACTGGATGTCCACCAGTTTCGTCGTCATTTCAACATTCTCAACTGTTAAACTATGTTTAATTTTCAATGGTAGACTTTCCTGGGACATCAATGTTCTATATGAAACTTTCATATAAATGCACAGTTAGAAACAAACATCCACATACCCAAACTTTTTTTGGATGTCTACAATAGAACCTCAAACAAAAAGATGAAAAACACATTTTTCAATTACTGTAGTAGTGTGGCAGTTTGCAAATGAATGATAAAGAAAAATATTGTTATTTAGTATTTAACTGAGGAAAATTTGTGTACAACATCCATCCATCAATGTTTTTCACACCTTCAATTCGCTGATAAATTTTAACCGATTAATTCCAACCTGCTCCTACTGCATCATAATGCACTGAAATGCAACAGTCATTTCCCAGATATTAATCTGGCTTGTGGATTTTTTCAAGCCCAGAAGTGTCTATAAACCTCAGTCTAATTTTCTCACTGTTTCCTCAGGCAAGTAGAATTAAAGGGCATAATGTTCCACCAGGATCTAAAAAATGAAAAAACAAAATAAGGCAAAATAAATATAACATTCTTATTAATAACATCAAGCTCAAAGATTTAACCTAACATTAGGTTTTTGCAACATTTCTTCAATATCTTCTGGCTAGCTATGGCTCACAGGGTAGTGATTACCAAAGACATCACAAAAAAGATAGAGAAGATGTGAGGGTGGATGCATAGGAGCTAAACTGAAATTTATCTGTCTGTAATTTGTAAAAAATATAACAGAAAAGTAAGTAAGGTTTATATATAAACTACCAGTGAACGAATACCTTAAATACAAATAACAAAAATAAGTTACAGTAAAACGGACTGGCTATAAAAGAAGTGTCCTTGTTCTTATTCCTGCTGTAATTTAGGTAATGTCAATAATTCAGATTTGCAGGTGTGAACAATTTATAAAAATTTAGGCACTGAGCTGCATAAATTACAAAGAGACAGTAATGTTTTTTATGAAAATTAATATGGCATTTTCACACTGTGAATCACTGTTTGGGTGTGGTTGCAAAAATTGGGGATCTTATTAACTGTCATAATGTTAGTAACAAATAGAGCTCCTACAACAAATTTAATGATGTATGAGATGCATGCTGTGAACAGCTGAATTTTAATAAATGACTTAAAAGATAAGGACCAAAATATTAGCCACTGTTACAGGCCACATTACAAGGCCAACAGAAGGAATCCACTTGTATGGAGGGCCCACAACACTGACTAGCTTTAAACAAAATATTTTGTTTAGAAAGCACTGAAAATAAGAGATGAAAACGCCCTCATAATGGTAGTATAACCCTTGGAGAACAAATGAGTAAGAAATGTGGCATAAGAGTGTACAATGATTAAATAGACATATAACAAGAAAAAATTAAAACAAAGTAGTTAATAATGGACTATTTGGCAGACTGAAGGATCAACTCTTCACCGAATGGCGATTCTGACCGAATCATAATCGAGAACACAAGATTAAATGGTTCAGCACAGAACCAATAATTTCCCTGTGAGTGTCAATGTAACAGCACTTTGCACACAAAGACCTTTTCTCTCCAATCTTAATGTTCCATGCCTACAACATTTTCTGCTACCTCTCCCACACTTAGATAAAGTTCACAATTGAAGTTACATTTTTGATCTTACTGCTGTTCCTTTATAGATAAGACTATAATTCAGCTTCCTTTTCTCCTTTCCATAACCTCCATTTTCATCAAACCTATCATAACATCTCTTTCGAAAACCTCACTATTTAAACTGCAATTAATTCAGGACCACTGCTGAACGGCAAGAGTTTGGACATAAAGTTACCTTTAAAAAATAATAAATCAATCAGACCTATGACTCGTTTCCAATGGTTTATCAAACATTAATCTACCTGATACAATAACCTGAAAACAAATGTGTGTTTTTTTAATAATATAGGACCAAGAAAACAAAAATTAGATTGGTTTTGTTATTTTTTTAAATATACTGTAATCCACTGTTAATTTTGTTTCCCCTCACTTTAATCTCACAAAATGCCAAGTCAACCACTCATATTCTCTAAATTTGGCTCTCTTCACAACCTTCCTGTTATCTTCTCCTTTTTGCTTTTCGTTATTTATGCGTAATGAGGAACATTTGAAATTACATACTAACATTCAGTACCTGCTGCTGCCATAAACATTACAATGGCAGACTGGGGCAGCAGCTGTAATATTACGAAGAAAAATTTGCAAAGGAATATTTAATAATGCTAATCATCCCTGATCAGCATATTTTCAAATGACAGAGCAAAACAAGGGGACAAAAACAATATTCCTGAGTTTGAATTTTCAGTGATAATAGCATAAAATGCCTTCAAGAGGGAACAACTATGGATTTATAGTGCTTTAAAGTATATTTATTATTTATGGTAAGTAATGCATTGTAGGGAACACTGATGAAGTTTCACAACAGCTTTCGTATCTAAACATGCGTTTATATTCTCCCTTTGAAAATAAAAAAATGCAACAGCCATAACGCAAAAAATAAAAAATAAAGTTTCAAGGAACAATTTGACATTTTGCACACAACACTACTCGTCTGTAAATGGAATGTTATTGAATTGCGAATTTAGTATAATTTTTTTCCAAGAATCAATACAAAGAAACTAACAGAAAAAAAATAAAAATAAAATTTTTTTACTAACTGTGACTGTTAATTCCAGTTGTACAAACTGTATCCTCCACCCATACCAATGGGATTATATCGGTTATATGTTTTATCTTGTCTCATGACGCCTGGTTGTCCTCCAGCACTTAATACGCCTGCTCCACGAGCAGCAACCCCCGTTCGTGTTATTAAACCTCCCCGTGCACCACCACGAGCAGTAGTTCCGCCGCCTGCAAGATCACACTTTCAACTTCCCTGACCTTTACATGGTGGAATGAGGTTCAAACACAGAAGTAATTATTGTGGCACTGAGGATGAAATACATCTTATTCTAAAAGAAAAAATAACAAACATTACTTTTTTCCTTTGGAAAGCAATTGCTTTATTTGAAATAATCATGTACTTAGCACCAAACACAACCAATTTATATCTGATGGCAATGCTATCGCCATCTGTCAGAGAAAATACAATATTATACATTTTATTTACTTTTAGAGATAAATCACAGCAACTTCCTTAACCTGAAACTAAAAATAATATGATGAAGTCTAAGGTACTAATTATACCGAGTTTTTCACTTGCAGAAAGAAGTACACAATGCAAAGATATGTGAAATGGCTCTTCTTTAATTACTATAAGGTAAATTTTCCCATATTTCAAGGACAAAATTCTGTATAATGAAATAATTATATACACAAATGCTTTTAAGAAAGTTACAAGGACTATATTGATCAATATCTGTGCATCTATTTTATGATGCAAAATGTTACAGAGAGAAGAGATTTCATTTTTAAGGCCATTTGAGAGAGAGAGAGAGAGAGAGAGAGAGAGAGAGAGAGAGAGAGAGAGAGAGAGGGGGGGGGGGGGAATTTTAATTTTTCCCCACCAACTTACAGACAAAAAGTTCAAAAAAGCTCATAATTATAGTTTAGTGGAAATAAAATGCCACAAAGGAAAGTAATGGTCTTCTGAACCCACCAAATGTTGTAATAAGTGCATCTTTATAGCCCGTAAGATGCAATGGAAAACAGCAACAGTCAACAACATAACTGCTATGCAAACTCATAATGTAATCATAATCTACTTCAATAACAATTACTCTTAACTTACAGGTTTGGATTCATATACATATATATTTTACATACACACAAAAGAAGTTTCTACTATTCACTGATGGGCATATTAGACCTAACACTGATGAAGCAAACAGAAAAGACACAAAAACTGTTCTGGTAATAGTTGCAATGAATTCTTTTCAAAGCAACTTGTAATGTTCATACATTTGTATGTTCTGTGAATGACATAGATTGTTATATAGGGTAAGATTGTTGCATATTTTGAGAATGGGATGCTTTAAATAACATATGGAACAATGTACAAATATAATGACAAGCAAGAGGTTGCTTACAAAACTAGCTGTAATATGCTACAACTTTTCAAAATGGTTGCATTACTGAAATGAAATACTGTTTGTTTCTGGACATAAGTTACCTCAAGATTTAAGTTTGAAAATGGTATTTAGGCATTGATATTCTCATTTTTATGTCCAAAGTATACTTGGGGACCATAGAATGTGTAACTTTCAATAACTTCTCTGTTACTGAAAACTAAAGATTTGTAACTGCATCTGGTAAATTCTAGTCTACTAGTTTGCTTTGTGTCCATTATCAGGAAAATGTGAATTTATCAATTTAGAGAGTTAATGTTAGTCCTTTGCGGTCATTCAGTGAGTTTGGCAGAGTACTGCTAAGGACTGCTAAAACACAGTTTTCCAATGGCTCAAAAGCAAAAGAAAGAACAATAAACAGAGAAGACATCCATTTTCAAGTCATTCTGGAGCAAGGAAGGAATTAATAAAGCAAGAGGGAGAGGAAGAAAGATGGTCTTACTAACATAGGAAGGAATTAAACCAAAGGATTGTTAAGACTTCAACAACCCAAATGAGCAAAGAGCACATGTTTATTTAATAATCTTTCATAGTTCATTTCAAAGTTAAAATTGTATTCATTAACACAACAGTCTTGCACTTTAACTGCTGCAGCTATTACCAAAGGATTCACAACAGTTTTGTAAGTTAAGAAGATTCCTAAAATGAAATTTCACCCACATACATTGTTAGAAAGAAAACATTCATTAAAATGCTGGGTGGCAGTTCCACTGCAAGAGCATCATTCACACAAATGAACACAGTTTTATTTTTGAAATAAACCACCAAAGATTATTGACTACAAACTTTTACCAACCATGGGATCACTCCACATTTTGATTATTAAAGTCTCAACAGTCTTTAAATTTTATTATCTTATGTTTGCAACACATTTCTCTTCATAAATATTCCTAACCTCGTTGTTCGGATGTTTGTTTGTTTGTTTCTTTCTGTCTATCATTTCTTTCTTTCTCTCTAGCTATCTATCTGTCTGTCAATCCACCTATCTTTTCTTTCTTTCTTTCCTCAATTCCTTCAGAACTATTTGCAAACTGTTTTTTCCCTGTACACTTATGAGCATGGAATAGTGATTGTATATTATAAAGAAAGATACTCAAAATTAAAAAACACAGACCACCTTTTTCTGAGTCTAAGGTTCACAAACTTTGCTTCTACATGCATAAATGCAAATTCTCACATGTAAGTGCAACCAACACTGAGGGATAATTAAAGATTGAGACCAATTGCAAAAATTCAACCTTTATGACGTCTGGAAGCCAATTATTAACAAAGAGGCTTTGTGTCACTGTCCATAAACTCATTACTCTCTTTTGTGACCTTAAGGAATATGAAATGTCCAAATTCCATAACATTCGGTTCACAAGAATAAATACAAGTACATACTTACGAATTTCCAAAACAGGAACAATGGAGCAGAGCAGGCTAACATAAACAATCTCAGAATAAAAATACTGTCTAAATGAAAATCATGCAAACCCCCATTTTAAAATAATAATAATAATAATAAAAAAAACTCATGACACTCCACCGCAGCTACTGAATTTCTCTGGCAATAATGAAGCTTGGCGCTCATTTGATATTTAATGGATATTGTTGTAAAAGAGGAAAAGCTGTATATGTCAGTCACAAAGAAAAGGAATCAAATAAATGATCAGTCTAGAAATAACGTTGTGTGAAATATGTCTATAGATTACTTCCAAGCAGCTTTACATATCTCCAAACTGTATCTTCCCAAAAAATAAGTAAATAATAAATAAATAAATAAAATGAAATAAAGCAATACAATGTATTCTTCATCAAATTTGAAAATTCATGAGATGCTAATTTGCTTCAGTAATAAGAATTTGCATACCCACACTGTATGTATCAAGCAAGAAGTTCTCATTTCTGGCAGCAAATATAACAACATCATGATATGGACAGGGCCTTTATAATATAGTACAATTCATTTACAAGATACATTTAATAAGAGCTATATTTTACCATTCAGGTACATATTAACTTTCTTAAAGTAGGTGAAATAACAGTGCAGATGACCATAACTCCCTTGTGCAAAAAAGGTATGCCCTACAGTTCACATAGTCTATTATGGGAACTCTCTGCAGAGATTAAAAAGTTTCAAATTCTTCCACATATGATGGGCATGCTAAAAAGATTGCAATTATTCTTCATGTTCATTTATATTAACATACGAAATGAAGATACCACATTGAGCACACATGGTCAAGTGTTTTCTCTGTATCATTAATAATACATAAATAATTTCATACTTTTCCACAATTCAAACCTAGGTTAATGTCATATTAACATGTTTCAATGTAGCATGTGCAGTTATTACTTTACGTGCTTAACTTTACTTCTAACATGAACTGGATCTTCCTTGAAGTAGATTGGCAAGGTGAGATACCAAAGAAAATTTTAGAAATGGAATAACACTCAGTAAAGATGAAACAAACTGAAACTAAATGCCAGATGTGTCTGGTATAACTTGTATTCAATCAGTAACAGATACTAATGTCATTAGGTAACAAACAAATGCAATAACAGGGCATTTCATCATAGAAGTTACAACATATATCTTAAAATGAAAAAGTCAAACACACTGAAAGCCTGCAATAGGAAGTGCCGAAACAGGTAAAACAAATCAGACTCTCAAAGCAATAGATATCACATAAACAGGATGACATTCTTATGACAGTAAGACTAACTGAGAACCAAGCTAAAGTTCAAATCATCCTGATTAATTTTTTTGAGGAGACGTGGGAGTTATAATCTACAAGTGAATAGTAATGTAAGAAATAACATACAAGTGAACCACAGCAACAAAATAATTAATCTGAGAAATCAAACACAAACAATATGAAATATGAGAAAAATAATGCTCAAGAATTTGCTGTTGAAGGGCAAGTGACCATGTAACAAATGACAATTTGAAAGCAGTCAGCAAGGCAGTGAAATGACAAGAATGAGTGAGAACCAAACACATTCAAAAACTCATGAGTGCATGAAATGTACTCAAGATAAATTATTCAAGGACACAATGCAAGCCAAAGCGAAGGGATTATTTCTAACACATGAAGCACTGGTACAAAACTTCCAGTTATTCAGTCAATTTTTCTAGTTTGTCACTTATTGCGTAAATTATTAGTGGCTTCCAATGCCCCAAAACTGATTTGTGTGTGACTTTCCTTTTGTGTGCTGTGACTGTGTAATTATTCTGGTCTTTTCTGCCAGTGGATTTGAAAAGTTTGTGATATAACAGAAATATACATTTCTGCAAATAACTGGCACAGAGATAAAGAGAGAAGATAATCTAACTAGCACATAATGTAGTCAGAGGTGTGTGTGTGTGTGTGTGTGTGTGTGTGTGTGTGTGTGTGTGTTTTCTGGGTAGGAAAGGGAGTGGATTAGGGACAGCTGTGTTTGTAGTTTGCACTGAAGCTGGAAGAAGAGCAAAAAGCTAGAGCAATTGTAATTATCTCTAAATGTACCTCTGTACCACCTATCATGCAAGTGCTGTTGAGTGATCATATGCTATCGTCTATTCATACAATGAACTTTCCATTACTGAAAGATCCATCCTAATATTCATGACAAATTATTTACCTCTCAGACTCTATGGCACTCATATGGAAACAGACAATTTATGTTAAGACACTGGCGCAATTACTCCAAATGCAGAAAATACAAGGAAACAGTACACAAATTACGTACAAAAATATTTAAAGAGAAAAGTTGAGAAGAGTCCAAGCACAAAGACAGGTTTTGAACTGAACCAGCATTTGCTGAGGGGGAAAAAAAATTATTTCACACAACTCACATTTTCAAAATGAGCGAGAATACGGGTGAGAAAACAAAATAGAATGAAGTGAAATGCTCATGCACCTATGTTAGTTCTCATCAATAACAGGTCCTTTTATGATAATGATCAAAACTCTATTTTATAAATTAACAATATCAGGCAAAACAAGAGTGTTTTGAAGGAGATCAGTTTATTATAGCCGTTAATAATATAACCGCTACAAAACTATCAGCATAGTTAAATATGTATCTAGCACTTGTATAACAAAAACAGACAGAACAGAAGATCTGATATATAATATGGCCTTTATAGTATATTAAATCCTTTTAAACAGAATATGAAATCATCATTGCTCGAGCAATGTATCTTGTGCTCAAGTTAAAAACTAATACAAAAATAAATATCACTGCTCAATTTCATTATCATACAATGCCTCCCACATCTTCCTCAAGGATGCTGCATCCTCTTACTCCACCCTCAAGATTTTTGAGGAGTCTCTTGCATTTCTGTACTATGACAATGCTGTTCTGTGTTGCATAAAATCACAAGCGTACATGTTCCAGACTAATGTTGTGATAATAGCTTTGGTACGGCCTTAATCTCATAAAAAATGACTATATGATTATTTGAAATATACTGTGGATTCTGCAATATTTAAAATAAATGCCCAATACACGACAGCACTTGTCAGAGATGGTTCCAATAACATAATGCACACACCTCTATAACTATTGGTAAATTGTTACGCAAAATCATTCAACGGATTCTATCAGAAGGGAAAAAGTGGTCCTAGCATATGACTAACCACTACTTTACAAAATGCATTTCTAACAAATTGCCTATTAATATAATTGCATTAACATGAGTTATTACACAATTTATTTTGTAATCCATTCATTAACAACTGCTTAAAAATTAATATTTATCTCGTACTACAAATGTCAATGTTCTGCAAAAACATCTTTTGAGGACAAAAAGAAATAGGAAAGACAAGAACAAGAATGAAAATTAATGCTCTTCCAGTTATTAAATAAAGTGGATAAATAAAAATTTTTGTCTTTCAAAACAGTTGCAAATCTTTTAAATATGCTTCTTACAGATTACTTAAACCAAAACATTGAAATAAATAAAGAGAAAGTTTTTCTTGTGATATATTACAAAAATACTGTACAGCAAAAACATATGTTTTAAAATTCTCATCACATGTTATGTCACTAAATGTCTCTCAGTTCCGTACATAACTGAATACAATGCAAAACCAAATTTTGGTATCTTACTTGCTACAATTCTAATACTTCTGAGTACAAGAATTTCTTTGCACATGATGAAATAAACTCACAATAACATGTAATGAAACATTTTCCTAACAGTTAACAGCAACAAATTAACAGTGCCAGGTGTGCTGTTTTCACATTCACATGAGAGATACCAGATCACATCTTGACAACATATATGTTGTTGCTGACACAAACAGAGAAGCTTTCATTGAAAGTTACCCTAAATCAGAAACTACTGTTTGTTTATCTGTTTCTTTTCAAACTTTGTAGCTGAAGCCAATTACTGAAAGCAGCTGAGCATTGACAAGCTGTAAGAACATTGAATGGAGACTGCAAAATCAATCAATACTCATATTATTTATAATTATGTATTTAGAATGTGTCTAATACTGATAAATTCCTTTTTTTGTTATACAAACCATCAGCTCCTTTAAAAAGGCATATAGGGAAAGGAAAGAAAAAAACATAACACATGTAAGTATTTAACACATGTGAAAATAGTTTACTAGATTACACTATAAATATAATACTAAGAGTTGAAAGTATGTGAATTACTGAAGGACTAAGAGTAAAAATTCAAAGATATATTTATACATATCATACATTTTTAAAATAAGGCTATATAAAGTAAACACAATATTGAGAGAACCTTAAAAAGCAGACAAGTACTTCTTGCTGCAAGACAACATGAAACTATATTACTGATGTTCATGTTTATTATGCAAAACTGATCACATTTTGACTGGACTCTCATCTCCCTGTAGCAACCAGAAGAAAGCCTTTGACAACCTCTCTTAAAGTAAAAATGAGCCAAAAATAGTTAACAAGCCTTTGACAATCTCTTTTAAAATAAAAATGAGACAAAACGTTAACAAAACTGTCAATCTGCACGAAGGTAACGAAATAATTCTTGTTCTGTGCCCATGTACGCATATGTTACACATATCAAAACAGAAGAAAAAGTTATCGTTCAGTATTTTGGAGGGAATATGCAGTACAAGAGAGTCATGCATGCTGAATTGACACAATTGGTATATGTTCAAAAAGAGCGTAACTCTTTGGAGTGCAGGCATCATCGTAACCTACCACACATGCAGGTGCTTTGAAAAGGTGATGGTCACTGTGGCTAACCATATATTTTTCTCAGGTTACCGCTCAGAGGTTCACTCAACTAACCAACCAATTATTGACTGAAGTTTCACCAGATGACAGGAGAAACACAGTGCAGTACTTTTGCCATGTATTTACAACAGGAGCTGATATTTCATGGATTGTTGTTGTTCTTGTTCTTCATGGAAGTGTTTAGTGTCTCTCTGTAGCTCTTATTTATATGGCTGTTTTTGGTAGGTAGTTGTTTATACAGAATGGGGCAAATAAAAGTGGCTTGGACAAGAGTATAGGATTGTGTATGAATTTGTGGCAGCATTAACAGAGTAGGAATAGGCCTACAGTCACTTCCAACAGGATGGAGCACCTGCCAATGCAGCTGGCCAAACCTTGGAGTATGTTTACACAACCTTCACGCCTGACGTAGTTGTTAGCAGAGGTCAGTCTGGTCGCAGTCCTTGCTGGCACTCAGATCAACTGATCAGTCAGTGTGTGACACTTTGTGTGGGGAGCCCTCAGGTCTAAGGTGCATCACAACAACCCTCATAATCTTCAAGAACTGCAGGAGAAGATTTCGAATGAGAATGCAGCAATTCCAGCAGTTCAGCTTTGATCTGTCTTCAGCAACTTGCTGAACAGGATCCAACAGTGCCAAGAGATAAATGGTGGTCACTTCCAACATCTGCTATAGTTAGAGTACTAACCTATTTCCTTTCCTCTGCTGTGGCGTCTTGTACCCTGGAGTTCTGCTCTCTGGAACACTTTTATTTGCCCCTCCCTGTATATATGTATGTAGCAGTTTCAGCAACTGAGGTCAACTGGCTGTTGTACGCGTCATCAACTTCAGCTGATGGTATTGTCTGAAGATGGCCTAAGTATAGGCCGAAATTGGTCATTTTAATAAAGTACCACCGCAATCTAGACTGTTTTTTCACTGATTTTATCTGGCTTTACGTGTTGACCTTCGATAAAGCTACAAGTGGTATTACTTTTTATCCAAATACAATTTTCTCTACTTCACATATGTATTTTTGTGTGGTTAGTGCTGCTAACTACCACCCTTCTTCTCCATACAGTATGTCTCACCAAAAAAGAAAAACAGGGGAAGAACGTTACCAAATATTTGACGAAATTCCTACAAATGACAACAGTGGTGACGGTGATGAAAGTGATGACAATGACTCAACGTTCACCACAGGCTGTGCAAGTTCTAGTCTTCTTTACAATCGTGTCTCGAACAGTAGTGATTCTGAGGATAACAGTGAAAGTGATGAGACAAGCGAAAACAATGTGGTGCCCCTCTGTTCCATCAACAGTCACAATAAACTGTAACCAAGAAACAAGAGTTAACCAAGTGCCATTATTTATTTTTATTGGACAGGGTGGTGTGGCTGCAAAAATAAAGAACAAGCTGAACCCAAAGCCGTTTGATTTACGTTGCGCGATTTTTGATGGAACACATATAAACCACATAATGTTTCAAACTTATTTTTATGCAACACAGGCACTCAAATCTTTCCTCCCGACCAACGAACATGAAATAAAAACTTTTATCGAAATAAATCTTTACTTGGGAATCACTAACTAAAAGACCTAGCTACAGAGATTACTGGAGCATAATCTGAACCTAGGTGATAGTTTTATTTCTATGTTAATACCAGCACAAAGTTAATGAGTAACTTAAACCTCAACAATAGTTCGGTGACTCCCGACAGAAACAGTCAGAATTATGACACACTACACAAAGTATGTCCATTGCTAGATCATTTGAACAGGAAATTCCAAGACTGCTACACAACCACACCAGACTTGATGATGCAATGGTTAAATTCAAAGGCAAATCACCTCTCAAACAGCACATGAGGGACAAACCTATCAAGAGAGGATACAAAGTGTCGATGTTATGTGATGAATCATCATACAACTTAAACCCTGATATTTATACAGGAAATGTTTCACAGTCTCTAGTAGCAGGGTTACGATTGAAAGTGGTTCTAAATTTAACCAGTGATCTTCATGGAAAGAATCATATTATTTTTATGGACAATTATTTTACATCATAACAATTATTTTACATCATAAGATCTGTTCAAGAACCTAAAATATAATAGTCTGTGCGCTTGTGGAACAATAAATCCCAGAAGGAAAACATGCCAAAACTAAAAGAGGAAAACGAACTTGAGAGAGTGGAATTCAATTACAGAATGAGTAATGATGGAATAGTTATCTACAGGTGGAAGGATAACAGGGCAGTCAACATGATTGCTACATGTCATGCACCATCGAATGTGTCCACAGTATCCACACAGATAGAAGATGGAACAATAACCAATATCACTTGACCTCTTGTGTTGAAAGATTACAATTCCAGTAGGAACTAAGCGGATAATTTTGATAGACTGAAGTCAGACTATGCTACAGACAGAAAAAGCAAGAAATGGTAGATGATACTGTTCTTTCCCTTTGTAGACTGCTTTGCAACAAACGATGCATTCATTATGCCATTATGCACAAGGAGAATGAAATGGAGCAGTTCTCCAATAAAGACTTTCGTTGAGTGGCATGCAAAAGTTTGTTGGCTCCAAAAGTAGTTTCAGTGGCTGCTTCTTCTTCCTCTGTATACAAAAATAATTTATCATCTCAGATCAAGGTACACAAGCCATACACAGATGAAAGTATTTGCCACAAAAGCACCAAACATTATCCCATTCACTTGTCTAAAAGAAGTGCAATTTCCAGATCAAGAAAAAACCCCAGTCCAAACCCTGTGGATATGTTCAGTGTGCAAAGTATCATTGTGCCTGAGAGCTAGAGATGGGGGATCCGCTCTTGAACTAATTCATAGAGTTGAATCTTTCAAAGGAGTGAACAATCAGTGATTCAGAAAAAAAGAACGGTAGCTCCAAACGTTTCCCACGGCAGAGAGAGAGAGAGAGAGAGAGAGACGGAGCATATGAGCAGCGCCTCTGCTGGTCAGAGCACACTGCATGCCACACAACACAGCCAGCGCCGGCCTCTGCCCTGCTTCTACCTTGGCTGCCTGCATTGTGCAGTGCCCCATTGGATTTTGTGTTTCACATATGCCGTGCCGTCTCTGTGCGTCGTCTATCGCGTGCAGTGTCTGGCGCAGCTTAACTTCGCATCGCACTCTGTCGGCGATCGTTTCAGCCGCATGTCCTGCCCTCTGGGCAGTTGATGCGAGCAACAGGACAGAGAGCCACCTAGCGGATAACATAGGAACTACTTGCAAAAACCTGCTCGCAAGGGAACGGACGATTTGTCTCGGAGCGGGTGAGTTCACCGCTCCCCCCACCCTCGGAACTCGCCCGCTCAACGCTCACCCCACCGTCTCGACTCTAGCCAGAGCGTTGAGCAAAGCGACTCAGGTGTCACTCTGGTCTCTGCGGTCTCAGCTCATGCAGTAATACAGCTCGCGGCTCGACCTGCTCGACTCAGCGCCTCTGCATCGGAGTTCGTCCCCACTGGATATTGTTCTTCGTAGTAATACCGCTATGTATATTACATTATTATGTTATGTATACATCAATTGTTTTTATTTTATTTTTATTTGTTTAAACTGATTAGATTAGGTTCCTGATGACTCCTCTTACCATAGGATTTTTATTATGGACACTCGAATTTACGCTTTAATTACGAGCGAACCGATAAACGTATCGCAAAATGTGATACACCAATATTTTCCTTGTTTTATTCTGCGTAAGGCTATATGCAGCACTTTCGTCTTACAGTCAAATTTATATATTTTTTTCTTATTCTGGTACGGATTTTGCGATTTTAGGCGTCTTCAGAAGGAAACGTTCACTTTAAAAATATATGGCTTGCGATGTATTTGTATGAGGTTAATGAAATTTTAATACAGTATAGCCAAATATATTGTTAATGTAAATCTCAAGTTACAACATTTTCCGATCACCCAAAAAACCACGATAGTGCAAAATAAATCAATAATCAAAAACTTTGTCATATCGTGGAAATTTCAATAAACAATACAAAATTCTTACTCATTATCTGTGTTACTTCAAAATAGGATCAAATAAGATCAAAATACAGGTATAGTACTGGAATAAACCAAGTTTAAAGGGCAATGTGCCTTCCATTTATTTTCTATTGTAAATGAGTGGTGAGTCATGAAAAAGAGCTAATTCATTTCAGGGAGTGAACAGTTCTGATCCAATCTCTGAAAAGAACAGTTTTGCCCATCTCTACTGAGAGCCGGCAGATCAAGAAAAAACCCCAGTCCAAACGCTGTGGATGTGTTCAGTGAGCAAAGTATCTTTGTGCCTGAGAGCCGGCAAGAACCAAAGTTGGACCACTAACTATCGAACTTGTATACTGTAATGGGATGATGGTTATCTGCGGTGCCCACATATAATGCTAACATTTTTTTTATTGTTAAGGCGAATTTTTACAAAACGTACTATAGAAAACATATTACAATAATACAACTTAAGTGTTTCTAGTGGCTCAAATTTGAAACGTAAATTATTGTTCATGCCCTCTACGATAAATATTTATGGCGTTTACTTGCCCCTCAAAGCGTTAAAATACAATCTCAATAATATGACTGAATATATACAGATCAAATTTAATGGATAGGGATATAAACAGAGGGATTACAATGATTAGATAAGTACATCATAAGAATAACATCAATAAACATTTTTACAAGTTCAAAAAATCATTTAGTGTGTAATCACCTTGTAGGCTAGATTGTACATAATTCATTATGTATAACTGAAGTAGCCTACGTTAGAGTACTTCATGTACTTGTTAAGAGCTTTCCTTTTTTTTTAACTTTTGGTAACAGTTATACAGAAAATAACATCCGGATTTACATAACTAATAATGCTGCCATAGAATACTGAATGTCAGTGACATGAACCCCATGAATGAAAGACCCTGTCACAGTGGGGTAGCTTCCATGCCACGAGACAGATAGTTGCATTGAAAGTACAACTACACTGAAGAGGTGTCTGTATAGAGACCATACTAAAGGCCCGTCCACACGCAACGATCTGTCTGCGCAAATGTCTGCGCACATCACATCTGCGCAGACAGATCGTTGCGTGTGGACAGAAGATTTGCACCAACCTGAGGTGTGTGCAAACCTGGAAGTTGGAGTTGGAGGTTTGAGCGAAACCTCTCAAATCTGTTGGTTCAAACCACATCTGCGCAGACAAGTTGGAGCGTGTGGACAGGAGATCGTCGCAAATCTGGCGCGAAACAGCTGTTTGCTCAGTCTAGTGTTTGTATTTGTGTGCACAGGGCATTAAAATGGCTGATACTCGTCAGTGTTCTCGAGAGTTTGTAAGTGAATTCATTGAAATATACAGAAACCACCCATGTTTATGGAAGATTAAAAGTAAAGAATATAGTGACCGAGACAAAAAGACAGCAGCATACAATGCTCTAATTGCGGGCAGTTGGCGCCTCGGCAAACAGAGAAACGGTAATAAAAAAATAATTTCATTGCGAACTGGCGAAATTATTTGCGGATGGGTGTCGAAACTTATAATTATCTCTTAAAGCATGTAACCCCTCATATTATGAGAAAAAGTACTTGTATGAGAAGGGCAATTTCTCCTCATGAACGCCTGGCAGTAACATTAAGATTCCTAGCAACAGGTAGGAGCTACAATGATTGGAATTTTCATCTGCAATATCGAAACAAGCATTCAGTGAAATAATACCCAACACATGTGAAGCTATTTACGCTTTCCTGAAGGATGAGTTCATGAAGGCAAGTCAAGTAAATTAGTCTGACAGCGAACTGTTTACCGAAAAGAGTTATCCAAAGTTCAGAAATCTAGAAGATCTGGTGTAGGAGTAGATCAAGTATACCAGCCAACATTATGGTATTTTGATCTACTTGGCTTTCTTAGTGATCAAGAAACGCCAAGACCAAGCAGGAGTACAATTGAAGATGAGATTGGAGTGCCAATGTGCGAGGAAATGGAACACGAGGTTATGTAAAACAAAACAGGTTCGCCCTGCAACTCTCGCAGTAAATTTACGTGACAAAACTGTTTTCGCTTTAGCAGCCACTGTCTGCACCATTTTGACCGCTTTCTCTGTTTCCTGCAGTTGGTCTGCATGTTTTTTGCAACACAAGTTGCGGACACAGACCACAACAGAACTTCCTCCATTTCTATTTTTCAAAATAACTGAATTAAATTTTGACGTTTTCGGGGAGCGTAGTCGCTTGCCACTGATATTTCTTTTCTACACCGACAGATGGCGGGCGAATAGTAGATTGGGATTTGTGTCGTGTGAACACACCACATTTGCAGCGATCTTTTGCATGTACAGACATCTGCGCCGATGTCTGCGCAGACAGATCGTTGCGTGTGGACCGGGCTTAACACATGGTCATTGAAGAGGGAAAGCACCCTTTTCAGCAGTTGCAGGGGCAACAGTCTTGATGATTGAATGATATACCTTTTAACATTAATCAACATATATACATTGTGGGAATTAGTTCAGGGAAGCAACACAAAATCAGACAGCAGTAATACAGGAGAAAGTCCAAAATGAATAAGAAAATAGGAATGTGGGTGAGCTACTATGAACAACATAGTGAATGCATTATCATAGCCAAGATAATGGTACAACATGGACTGCAAAGGGGAAGATACCTAGAAGAATTTTCACAACAGTTTATTCATTTGTAACACTTGGATTAAGAACAATAAAAGACTTTTTTATACATGGAAGAGACCTGGAGACATCACATGGTTTCAGGCAGATTATATAATTTTACAATGAACAATACCAGATAAACTGTTGACAGGCTAATTAGTAATGTTTCTTCTTTACTAAAGCTTGTTTTACTATAGACGAAACAAGCTTGTAATAAGGCCAAAAAGAAAACATTATACATTGATAACATATATTTTGTGAAACCAGATTTTAAACTTTAAAAAATTTCCAGAGGCAGATGCGCATTCCAATCATAATGTATTGGTTATGAACTACTGATTACAATTGAGTGAACTGCAGAAAGACATGGAATTAAAAAGATGCGACCTGGAAAAGTTGAAAGAACCAGATGTTTCTGAGAGTTTCATAGAAAACATTAGGCAACTATTCATTGAAACAGGGGATAGGAACATAATAGAGGACCAATTGGTGGCTTTGAGAGAGGGGAAAGTGAAGATGGCAGACAAACAACTAGGCAAAGACACAAGGCCTAGTATAAATCCTTGGATAACACATGATACTGAATTTAACTGACAAAAGGGAAAGAAATATACAAATTCACCAAGTTAAACAGGCTAGAGGGAATATAAACAAACAAAAAATGAAACTGACAGGATTGTTAAACGGCAAGCAAGAAATGACTAGAGGTGAAATGCAAAGACAAAACATGTGTCACTATCGGAAAGATAGAAGCCACCTATAGGAAATATGAAGAAACCTTTGGAGAAAAGAGATGCAGAATACCAAGATCTTGGATGGCAGTGAAGACCGAAAAGTGCAAGAAGCATATAGAATGGTGATACAAAGAAAATGAACTTGTAGACAATAATGTGGCTAGTGAAGAGAAAGTAAATGGAGATAATACAGTGACAAGAATTTCACAGAGCACAGAAGGACAAATTTAACAAGGCTCTCTAAGACAACATTCTCTCAGAATTATATAGGTCCCTGGGAGAACACAGCAGATGGCATGAATACACGAGGCACCTGACATACCCTCAGACTATAATAATACAAATTCCAAAGTAGAAAGGTGTGAATATTACAGAAGGAAAGACTGGTAGAGGTTGACCTTGGAGAAGACCTGTTTAATTCTTGAGAAATGTGGGAATATGTGCAACAAAACTGACCTAGATTGGAGAAAGGCAAAACCTATGATTATAGCATTTGCAGATTTTAAGAAAGCATTGGAGAATTTTGGCTGGAGCACACTCTTTGAAATTCTGAAGATACCAGGGATAAAATGCAGAGATCATAAGGTTATATGTAACTTGTGAAGAAACCAGACTGCAGTAATTAGAGTCAGAAGTCATGAAAGGAAAAGTGTAGTTGAGAAGGGAATGAGACAAGCTTGTATCCTATCTCCAAAGTTACTCAGTCTGTGTATGGAGCAAGTAATATTCGAAACAAAGGAGAAATTTGGAGAACGAATTAAAGTTTGGGGAAAAGAAATAAAAACCTTTGAGGTTTGTCAATGACACTGTAATAATGTCACAGACAGCAAAGTATCTGGAAGATTAGTTGAATGGAATGGTCAGTGTCTTTAAAAGTTGTTTCAAGATGAACATGAACAAGAGTAAAATAAGAGTAACGGAATGTACTTTGATTAGATCGGGTGAGGCTGAGGGGAGTAAATTAGGAAATGGGACAGTAAAACAGTTGATAACTTTTGGTTTATGAGGTGTAAAATAACTGATGATTACTGACAGGGAGAAAACAGAAAATTCAGTGGCAATAGCAAGAAAAGTATTTTTGAAAAGATAAATTTATTAACAGTGAATATAAATTTAAGCATTCAGTAGACTTTTCTGAAAGTATTTGTCTGGAATGTGGCCTTGTGCAGAAATGAAACATGGACAGTAATCAGTTCAAACAAGAAATAAATAGCTTTTGAAATGTGATACTACAAAAAATGCTGACGATTAGGTCAGATAACTAATGAAGAGGAACTGAGTCAAATTGGGGAGAATTGTAGCATAACTTGATGAATGAAGGAAATGGCTAATAGGACACATCCTGAGGCACCAATGAATCATTAATTTCTTACTGGAAGGAGCTAATGTTAGACTACAGTAAACTGGTTCAAAAGGATAGAGGCTGCATTAGTTACAAAGAAATGAAGAAGCTCGCACAGGATGAAATAGAGTGCTGAGATGTATCAAATCTATCTTCGGACTGAGCATAACAAGAACACCAATCACAATAAAACAAGGATACTATAGTACAATTCTTTTATCTTGGCGGCTCGCGCATGCCCGCCCAGACGCGGGAGATTGCTGCGTTGCCAGTTGCACACGACGCACGCACCGAGAAACAGCGCCATAGTACAGCATAGTTCGCAAGCTTACGTTAAGTTGGGGGGTGGGAGGGGGGGGAGGGAGCGCAGTCCATGAAGTAAAGCCACCACGGCCGCATTAACCCTTTCGCTGCTACAGAGACGTGCTCCCCGCATTCCGCGCTGTGCGCGATTTTGTCACTGCACTGCTTGCCTGTGCTGACACATAGTGTTCCGACTGCTTTGACACACTTATCATTCGATTTAACAAAAACTATTTGGCCCAAAAATTAGATTTTTACACATCTTCTTGACTGATACCTTCCCCCCATAAATGACTTAATTTTGTTTCGATGTCCAACGCAGTTATTACGCAGCATTTAATATAGTAAACCATAACAACATTACATTTGACATAGCTCAGAGCACTTCACTGATGGACGGTATATTCAAGTCCTAATGTTTTTGTTAGTCCACAGTTTTGATTAATGTATTTTGTCTACTTCCTTTTGATTGATTGAAGTGCTTTAAAATAAAGCCAAACGCGCCCGGTGTAAATTAAACTTTTATTACAGTCGCGAAAGATGGAATATTTCTCAATATTACAAACGACACTTATGTGGTACTTAAATTAAATGAGATATTGTTATATAGTAAATTTTATATGAAATTTAGGTATCTTATCCACATTTCATTCTCAACATTGTGGCAACTAAAATTGACCATACGGAAAGTATACGCTATGAACTTTTACCTCTGCGAACTCTTCAAAATTTCGTGCAATGGTTTACTACATTTAATGCTGCACAATAACTGCGTTGAACATCGAAACAAAATTAAGTCATTTATGGGGGGAAGGTATCAGTCCAAAAGATGTGTAGAAATCAAATTTTTGGGCCAAATCGTTTTTGTTAAATCGAATGATAAGTGTGTCAAAGCAGTCGGAACACCATGTGTCTGCACAGGCGAGCAGTGCAGCGCGTAATGCGGGGATCACGTGTCTGCAGCAGCGAAAGGATTAATGAAGAGCCAAAGCACAAGAAATTTCAAAAAATTGAATTCAAACGAATAAAATTCGTGAAGTAAGACCCTTCCATATTGTTTTTAAATAAAGAAAATAATTAGCACTGCACAAGGTTTGAACTCTTCACCTTTCGCTTACCAACCCAATGCCTTAACCGTTACGCTAACGCAGCTCGTCAAACAATGTGTCTCCATGAGGCGTCTAACAAGTTACGCAGAATACTGACAAACACTGTTGGTATGACTATGAATTACTCACACTTCGTAGAAGTACAATTGGAAATAAACAATTACCGCTGTTCTTTATTGCAAAAAAAAAAAACGGTTAGTGAGATTGATACAAACACCTTTCCTTGCTATCGCCTGAATTAGGAGTCTTATTGCTTGTTTGGTTTAATTAATTAATAGAATATGAAGCAATTGGTATAAAGAATGCTTTTTCCAAACTTTCTATAAAAGAATGTCTGCTATCAAGACATTGCTTTTGCTCTATTACTTTATTTATGACTGAACGTTTCTAAAACTGAAGACACTCGACCGTGCTCTGCTCTGCAGTCGAGATATGGCAACGTCGTTCTCTGATCATTGGCTGACTGTGTTTTGTGACGTCAGATGCGCAGAACGAACCTAAACTCGGCCGCCAACATAAATGACGTGCACTTTAGTTCATCTTTGCTAAGAAACTACAGGATGAATACTGTGGGTTTAATCTGCACTGTTCATTACAGAATGACAAAAGTGGTTCATGTCAATAAGAGAGATTATATTAGAGGAACTAATGTCACTGATAATTTCAGTAGCCAATGAAGAATCATAATAACAGAAGACTACAGCCACAGTGCTGATGCACAGAATGAAACCATAAAATATATATGTGAAGTACGTAACACATGTAATAACACCATACCACTGGCTAATTTACACTGATTCTAAATGAAGTTCTCATAACACAATTACAAAACTAAGAAGGAAATTTCTCAAAATCAGCTATTACACCATACTTTTCAAACTGACTGCTATAGACTGATATTATTTAAATTGTGAGGAAAGCAATACATAAGGAAACTTTTAACATATCATTCCCTGGCACCCACGTATGCTATCATTATTCGCTATTGTAGTCACTTTGGCCAGGTTCCAGCGGCTGGAGGGAGAGGCATTTGTTCAGCCTGAACTTGATAGACTGGTCTTTCCCCAATTCTCCTAACTGGTTGGTAGCTCAAGCAGATTTTAAGGACGAGTAATTTTCACACAACATCCAGTGCTTTCAGACACCCATTGTGGAAAACGTTTTGACAATCATGCCAAGGTACAGCATTTCACAAGAAGCTCCATTAGATGGGGCAGGAAATGGCCAATGGAAATGCCAAAGTTCTGCTCCTTCTTTTGAGTGGCTGAAAAACCTCAATGTCAAACAATTTCATACAGTGGCTTGGTGTTCAGCAAACTGAAGAGCTGGTCGGCAGCCCTCTGGAGCAGAGGTGATGTTTTTGCAATGTATGGAGGTATGTGGATGACATCCTCATTCTATATGATGGTACAGATGATGAAATAGCAAACTTTTTTAAAAAAACTCAATAGCCTGCATAAAAACATCTAATTCACCCTTGACTATGAAGAAAACAAGACTGTATCCTGTGTCGACATGAAAATATCAAAACAGAATGAAAAGGTGTCTTTCAGTATTTACAGAAAACCTAATAGTGCAGAAACCACTATGCAAAGCTCCTCGATATATCCCACCTCCCAGAAAAAAAGCTGCATACCCACAAATTTCCACTTAAACACACAGAACTCCAAGAAATAAAACCACAGAATGTACTGCAATAGGGGAACAATGGATATGATTCTTCATTCATTAATGCAATGTCACAACAGATAAAAAAAAAAAACTGAACACCACCATTAAACTACACTCACAACTGACAGCATCACAGAAGTTAAATATGTAAAAATCCCACATCTTGATATAATGTCTGACAACTTAGCAAGGTTATTCAAAAACACTGATCCAAAAATCAGCTTCAGCATCAACAACATCCAAATTATGAAGCTTATTCACAATGTAAAACTGCCAGATACAGACCTTGATGCATCTGGCGTTTACAAAATTACCTGCACCCAATGCAACAAATATTATCTAGGCCAAAGAGGCATACCTTTCAGAACTTGTATTAAAGAACATATACACTGCTGTGGATTGGCTAAATCTATCAGCAGTAGAAACACACATTAAACAACACGCCACTCTTTGAAAATCGATGACAAGCTTGAAATTTTGTATTAAACTAGAGAAAGTAAAATAATGGATATCATGGAAAAAATGGAAATTTTCGTCCATAATACCAAGTGTGGAGATAATATTCTTAATGAGATAACCAAATTCAAAATCTCAGCATTCTTCAATGGTCTTACACCAGTCTTAATGCAACAGATTTAAGATGTGCCAATGTGAAAGAACTGACTACCAGACTGTCAGTGTTGTGAATATCGCTGTAAAATATGACAGATGATAGATAATTCATCCACACACTGAAATGCCATCATACTGTGTTAAGCATACACTGGTTACATGTATGTAGAAAAATTTTTGCAGGAATTACATCAAAAAACAGTGACAAAATAAATATTACAATAGTGTAATGTTACTCAACAGCTCTGCCGGTGTACCAAGGATGAAAAACAAAGCTCTGGGACACCAAAATCTTAAGTGGACAACTGTCATATAAAAAAGTGTATCACACGATTTTTCCATCAGAATAACTTGCTGCAAAACTATCTGCAACCCACCCAAGCTGTGGTGTCAATTACAGTAAACAATGCGAGACAGTTCCACACCAGCAGGAGACATCACTGGACATCTATTTCTCACCAACCACTCACCCCCTCTCCCCTGGCCCTTCCAAATAACCCAACAGCCACTCTAGCAGTGAACAGTAAAAAAAAATCTTTATGTTAATTTAGGTTCAGACAATTTATTTTTAAGATCAATTTTCTGTATGCATAAATGCCCAAAGATAGGCTGAACATGTTCGAAACACAGTTCAACACGTTAAATTAAACATTAAAAATATAAAAATGACTGGTGGCATAAAGTACAAATAAATAATTATTCCACATGGTCATGGTTCCAAATGTAGCCAGTATGGCCACAATTAATTTAATATTAATAAATTATGTTAATTTCCGTGGAAATCTGAGTGTTACGTTTTTGTCGTTCTTCCTCTTTTGACTTTGAACTGTACTCCTGATGTTGTTGTTGTTGTTGTTGTTGGTGGTGGTGGTGGACATTACTGGCAGAAGTTAATAGGAGCCAGATGCAGGCAGTGTATGAAATGTTAGCGGTGTGCATATTCTAATCCAATGGTCAGATCTTGGAATCTTTCTGGAAGTGTTTTGATTGTTTAGGATTATTTTGATTTTAGAGTAGTGAGGAGTTTAATCCTATCTCATGGATAAAAGCGAAGCTGGACACCCTTCTTTGAACTAACTGGGTAGTGTGGCTGTTCTCAGACGTAATCTCGGGCTGCCAATAAACACTTCTGATTAAATCTGTGGAGCAATCTGTTATGTAATTAGTCTTGCATGCTGCGCACCACTATGGGAGCATGACTTCTGGCTGTAGCAACAACTGAGACTTGGTGTGACACTAAAGAGGCTCCAAAAAACAAATGAAAGAAATGTTTCATACTTTTTACCCAGAAGAGAACTAATATTTTTACACATGAACAATGAAACAAAGGAAAGATGTTACAGCAATGACAATAAACACAGAAAAAACTTTCTTTCTTTACCATTAAGTGAAGCATCTACTCAAAAGAATTATAGTGGCAGAATTACAAGAAAAAGTAGTAGTATGTATAATTCCCATTAGTTTCCAAATCCACAGTACATCTGACTATTTTGTGGTATAAGAAAGAGTTTTCTTACAGCTGAGATTATTGTCCATTGTATGGAAATCATTTAGATTATGTAACCAGTATGGAAATACTTAAAACAATTTACTGTATGAATTAAGTTTCTTTTACACATTTCCATATATTTTTATACTGTTTAATTTCATATCTATACTTATTTAATTTTCTTTAAAATTGTGGACATATTCGATAAAACAATGCTTTAGTATTGTATGGTTACACTGTTTAACAACTGTTTCAATTCTATGCTCGAGACTTGCTTCTTTAAGTCCTACTGAAACAGCACCTTTACTGTGTTTACCTCTGCTGAATATATATGAGTGAAGACAGAATGTTTGTTTTCACACTCTGAATGCACATAACACCAATGCCTCATTTGACAGGAGTACTGACTTTGTGAATTAATTGGTGCCTCTAGGATAAGCGAACAGAGGATTAGCAGCATAGGAAGTGGGGGCTGGGACAATTTTATGTCAAAGAGGGTGCATCCTGTCAATCAGGTAGATCAGCTAATCCCAAGTGTACAGTGGCGTGCATAACAGAATTGTACAGCCATTAAAAGAAGTCCCACAAATTTAATGACACTCACAGCTCCCAGAAAAGCCATGCTGCATGCATAATTTGGGACTTGATGTGCTGGGAAAGATTGTACTTAATTGGAAACCATCCAAATCTCAGGAAACAAGTTCAGTGGTTGCCACTAATGTGCGCCAGTACTAGTGTGCCAAGAGGATATTGAGTAAGGGAGGAGTTTAAGTACCAATATTGAAGCAGCCAGTCAGGAGTAGTTTTTATATAAAAATGTTGGGCAAGTTAGCTGCCATCAGTTAAGATGAATCATTAACATGGAAAGTCTGTGGACAGGGGAAAGTAAGCATGAACAACACTCATGAATTAGGACTGAGGCCTGTTCTGGTTAGCCAACTGCTGCTTCCAAGGCAGTACATGGAGCGGTCTACGATTGTGGGACATGTAATCAGCATGTTGCCAATCTCTCCAGCTGTTATTGCCAGTAGATGAATGCCAGTGATGCTGCTGCTTCTTTACTCAAGAAGCTCCTCACTTTGTCTCACATGTTGAGCGATCCTAGTACTAAGGTTCCCTTACCCAGAAAAAAATCTGAGTAGGCACCAGTCCTTCCACACCGAAGGCAATGGTACTAACCATTTGGCTATGGAGGAGGTCACAGGAGAAAGTAAAAATTCCAATACTTTTGTAAGAACTTTAAAATTTGGTGAGCATTGCCAAAATGTAAGATGTTAAGAAGCTGACCTGAGGAAATAGTAGTTCACTGCTACAAAACAAAGGTATGCAGTAGCAAGAATATCACGCACATGATCTGAAGAACAGTCTTAAATAGTAAATGAGATGAGAGCTCCAATTCAACATGTAAGGGAGACAAGCAAGGAACAAGAGGTATTACAAGATAGCATCCATGTTGTTGTTGTTGTTGTGGTATTCAGTTCTGAGACTGCTTTGATGCAGCTCTCCATGCTACTCTATCCTGTGCAAGCTTCTTCATCTCCCGGTACCTACTGCAGCCTACATCCTTCTGAATCTACTTACTGTCTTCATCTCTTGGTCTCCATCTACGATTTTTACCCTCTACGCTGCCCTCCAGTACTAAATTGGTGATCCCTTGATGCCTCAGAACATGTCCTACCAACCGATCCCTTCTTCTAGTCAAGTTGTGCCACAAACTCCTCTTCTCCCCAATCCTATTCAATGCTTCCTCATTAGTTATGTGATCTACCCATCTAAACTTCAACCTTCTTCTGTAGCACCACATTTCGAAAGCTTCTATTCTCTTCTTGTCTAAACTATTTATCGTCCATGTTTCACTTCCATACATGGCTACACTCCATACAAATACTTTCAGAAACGACTTCCTGACACTTAAATCAATACTCTATGTTAACAAATTTCTCTTCTTCAGAAACACTTTCCTTGCCATTGCCAGTCTACATTTTATATCCTCTCTACTTCGACCATCATCAGTTATTTTGCTCCCCAAATAGCAAAACTCCTTTACTAGTTTAAGTGTCTCATTTCCTAATCTAATTCCCTCAGCATCACCCGACTTAATTCGACTACATTCCATTATCCTCGTTTTGCTTTTGTTGATGTTCATCTTATACCCTCCTTTCAAGACACTGTCCATTCCGTTCAATTGCTCTTCCAAGTCCTTTGCTGTCTCTGACAGAATTACAATGTAATCGGCGAACCTCAAAGTTTTTATTTCTTCTACATACCTACTCCGAACTTTTCTTTTGTTTCCTTTACTGCTTGCTCAATATACAGATTGAATAGCATCGGGGAGAGGCTACAACCCTGTCTCACTTCCTTCCCAATCACTGCTTCCCTTTCATACCCCTCGACTCTTTATAACTGCCATCTACTTTCTGTACAAATTGTAAATAGCCTCTCGCTCCCTGTATTTTACCCCTGCCACCTTCAGAATTTGAAAGAGATGATTCCAGTCAACACTGTCAAAAGCTTTCTCTAAGTCTACAAATGCTAGAAACGTAGGTTTGCCTTTCCTTAATCTTTCTTCTAAGATAAGTCATAGGGTCAGTATTGCCTCACGTGTTCCAACATTTCTTCGGAATCCAAACTGACCTTCCCCGAGGTCGGCTTCTACCAGTTTTTCCATTTGTCTGTAAAGAATTCACGTTAGTATTTTGCAGCTGTGACTTATTAAACTGATAGTTCGGTAATTTTCACATCTGTCAACACCTGCTTTCTTTGGGATTGGAATTATTATATTCTTCTTGAAGTCTGAGGGAATTTCGCCTGTCTCATACATCTTGCTCACCAGGTGGTAGTTTTTTGTCAGGACTGGCTCTCCCAAGGCTATCAGTAGTTCTAATGGAATGTTGTCTACTCCCGGGGCCTTGTTTCGGCTTAGGTCTTTCAGTGGTCTGTCTAACTCTTCACGCAGTATCGTATCTCCCATTTCATCTTCATCTACATCCTCTTCCATTTCCATAATATTGTCCTCAAGAACATCGCCCTTGTATAGACCTTCTATATACTCCTTCCACCTTTCTGCTTTCCCCTCTTTGCTTAGAGCTGGGTTTCCATCTGAGCTCTTGATATTCATGAAAGTGGTTCTCTTTTCCTGTAGGCAGTATCTATCCTACCCCTCATGAGATAAGCCTCTACATCCTTACATTTGTCCTCTAGCCATCCCTGCCTAGCCATTTTGCAATTCCTGTCGATCTCATTTTTGAGACGTTTGTATTCCTTTTTGCCTGCTTCATTTACTGCATTTTGTATTTTCTCCTTTCATCAATTAAATTCAGTATTTCTTCTGTTACCCATGGATTTCTACTAGCCCTCGTCTTTTGACCTACTTGATCCTTTGCTGCCTTCACTATTTCATCCCTCAAAGCTACCCATTCTTCTTCTACTGTATTTCTTTCCCCCATTCCTGTCAATTGTTCCCTTATGCTCTTCCTGAAACTCTGTACAACCTCTGGTTCTTTCAGTTTATCCAGGTCCCATCTCCTTACATTCCCACCTTTTTGCAGTTTCTTCAGTTTTAATCTACAGCTCATAACCAATAGATTGTGGTCAGAGTCCACATCTGCCCCTGGAAATGTCTTACAATTTAAAACCTGGTTCCTAAATCTCTGTCTTACCATTATATAATCTATCTGAAACCTTCTAGTATCTCCAGTGTTCTTCCATGTATACAACCTTCTTTCATGATTCTTGAACCAAGTGTTAGCTATGATTAAGTTACGCTCTGTGCAAAATTCTACCAGGCGGCTTCCTCATTCATTTCTTAGCCCCAATCCATATTCACCTACTGTTTCCTTCTCTCCCTTTTCCTACTGTCGAATCCCAGTCACCCATGACTATTAAATGTTCGTCTCCCTTCACTATCTGAATAATTTCTTTTACCTCATCATACAGTTCATCAATTTCTTCATCATCTGCAGAGCCAGTTGGCATATAAACTTGTACTACTGTAGTAGGCGTGGGCTTCATGTCTATCTTGGCCACAATAATGCGTTCACTATGCTGTTTGTAGTAGCTTACCCACACTCCTATTTTCCTATTCATTATTAAAGCTACTCCTGCATTACCCCTATTTGATTTTGTATTTATAACCCTGTATTCACCAGTCCAAAAGTCTTGTTCCTCCTGCCACCGAACTTCACTAATTCCCACTATATCTAACTTTAACCTATCCATTTCCCTTTTTAAATTTTCTAACCTACCTGCCCAATTAAGGGATCTGACATTCCACACTCCAGTCCCTAGAACGTCAGTTTTCTTTCTCCTGACGACGACGTCCTCTTGAGTAGTCCCCGCCCGAAGATCCGAATGGGGGACTATTTTACCTCCGGAATATTTTACCCAAGAGGACGCCATCATCATTTAATGATACAGTAAAGCTGCATGCCCTTGGGAAAAATGACAGCTGTAGTTTCCCCTTGCTTTCAGCTGTTCGCAGTACTACAACAGCAAGGCCGTTTTCGTTAGTGTTACAAGGCCAGATCAGTCCCTCATCCAGACTGTTGCCCCTGCAACTACTGAAAAGGCTGCTGCCCCTCTTCAGGAACCACACATTTGTCTGGCCTCTCAACAGATACTCCTCTGTTGTGGTTGCACCTACGGTACGACTATCTGTATCGTTGAGGCACGCAAGCCTCCCCATCAACGGCAAGGTCCATGGTTCATGGGGGGATAGCATCCATATACACATTAAAATGCAAAGATGGAATGCAGAAAGCAGGAAAGGATTGTACATGAGGAGCATACTTTTAGAGAAATTGGAGGTAAGGAAAGAAAGAGAGAGAACAAATGGATGAAGAGAAAAGGAGAGCGCAGCAATATATATATATATATATATGATGTGACTTACCGAACGAAAGCACTGGTAGGTCGATAGACACACAAACAAACACAAACACAAACACACACACACACAAAATTCAACCTTTCGCAACAAACTGTTGCCTCATCAGGAAAGAGGGGAAGGAGAGGGAAAGACGAAAGGATGTGGGTTTTAAGGGAGAGGGTAAGGAGTCATTCCAATCCCGGGAGCGGAAAGACTTACCTTAGGGGGGAAAAAGGACAGGTATACACTCGCACACACGCACATATCCATCCACAAACAGACAGTATAAGCCATGTGGTTATTCCAGTTCAAAAGTGTGTCACCGATGCTCTACGCAAACTCTTTGAGCATAATGTACAAATAAACATGCGTACATATTACTTGGCAAGATGAACTGGTTACCTGGTCGTAGTGGTAAATAACTTAGTCATATCACTAATTACAGTTAGATTCCAATTCAAAAGTAGTGCTTGTTACCTAGCAATGTAAATGTGAAAAATGATCACGGAAAATATCTTTGTGGGAGGCCACAACAACTTGCAATTAATGTCTCCTATGTACCACAGGAATTAAACATTGGCAGTAAATACTTCATTGATGATATAAACAAATGTGTTACTAGACAGATTTGTGCAGCATTATAACCACCACAAGGAAATACCATATTTGCAAAAACTTCACTGCTGTTGTCAGATGACTCTGGACTTCCTTAGCAAAGAAACTGAGGAAAACTGATCCATCTATGGGATCTGATTTCAAAAAGTGCCATAATGAATGTGTCGTGTGGATGAGAGAATACATTTGCAGAAAGAGCATACTACCTTAGATTTTTTATGAAAAAATGAAGCACCAGGATTAAACACGCCAGTAATTTACCTAGATGAACTTTGGAATCTCACACATTGCACTGTGAATAACTGAGATAGTGTGAAGATTATTGGCAAACAACTGTGCCAGGCAACATTTAGTGACATAAACTGTATATGAACTGTCAACGTAAATGTGGCTATCAATACATGCTATTTTTCTTGTAATGATTAATTACAGTGAGGGCCGTTATACTCACTGTTTTATTATGTAATTTCATAAATTTTATATGTTATGCTACTTTTATTCTTTATATGCTGTTTACAATGCTACTCTTTTTTAAGAACAAAAACAAAGACAGTCTCACCACTGCTGGCTGCAATTTGCATCTATTTAAAACTGAGCATTGACTTTTACTTTTAGTAATCGACACACTTGCTTGGGAAGCAAGTGTGACAGCCATATGCCAGGGGTGAGGGGCTACCTACATATTTTAAGGTTGTACTTCATATCACAAGTTTCCTATTATAGGTAAAAAATTTGTAAATGTTTCTCACACTAGTATTTTAACTACGTGCTGCGGGTTTTTGATTATAGGATGGCCTGAGGATGGTACTATACTGAAACTGGTAGCCAGTAGGTAAATAAAACATTGTAACTACAGACTAAAACAAATATATGTTCCGCACTGGTCACTGATTCAACTGCCAGTATTTTGAGAGTATGTAATGTTTCATTGTTGTGAATAAACTGTTTTGTTTCATGTCATTTTTCCTCTATGACTATATCAGAAATACTTTGAACTACTTAAGAACAAGGAAAGCCAAGGGTTTTCTCCTCTTCATTCTTGTGACAAAATTTCACAAGAAAATGGCTGCCCTCTTACTGCCACCACACCATTCAGACCTAAATCTTATAGTACTGATCTGGAATCTTGGAAAGAATAAGATCCATAGCCTTAATATGGAAAGCATCTCACTTTTTAATTGGAAAACTAACATTGATGCTGCTATTAAATAAATGTCATGTCACACCCAACCTTATGAAAGCATTTCAATGCAACACTATTTTGGCAAATTATTTGTCAATTTCAGTTCTTTTATATTGAAGCAGCTTTTCAGTTAACCTAACAAGACCGACTGGACTTCCTTCCACATTTTTCTATCAGGGAAAAATGTGAGGTGATGACCCAGAATCAAATTTGGGACCCTGGCATTACTACTGAAAAACACTAACCGTTAGACCATGTGGTCAGTTTGCTTATGATGCTGTGGCATTAATGTCTAATATTGTGGCATTAGAAGACTAGAAAGGCCATGCACTACACAAGAAATGTGTTATAACTACTAGAGGAGAGTTACTTTGGAGCTTTGAAGCATGAAGGAAGAGAAAATATAAAAAAATTCAGTCAGCATAGATTTGAACAAAAAGTTGACATTATCATCCATGATTGAAACAGCAGATGACAAATCAGCTGATGCAGCTGCGGAATATACCAATATCACCAGGAAAGATAGTTAAAAGACTGCTGTTGTAATTTATACTACTGTCTAGTGTGGTCTAAAACTCTTATCTGAAGTTGAAACAATAAGAGCAGAATTAAAAGGCAGTGAAGCAATTCATTGAAGACACAGCACAAAAGCATGGGAAAACTCAGTCCAGTAAAGTAATTTCAGCACCTGTAAGCACTATGTAACATGTGTCCAAGCAGACAAATGTCACCTGCAACTGTTCATTAATATAAGATGATGATATGAGTTATGTTTTTAATTAAGGCAATTTCAAAACGCCCTATTTTTCATGAAACGTGGTTTCATCTTAAGTCAAATATGAAAGTGAAGAGCAAAAAAGACAAGATCCATTTAAGTAAGAAAGAGAAAAATTGGTATGTGTTGTACAACCAGAAAGAGCATACAATTTACCTGGGCTTGATTGCTCCTGATAATTTGTAGTACTCTGCAAAAGTGTATTTTTTGAGGGTGGATAGAATGTAAATGAGACTTTGTTCTGAGTATATAAGTTGAAGAGAAAGGAGTGCCTTCACAGACTCATAAATTAGTACTGCTCTCAATCTCTGAGCAACACAGGTGCATTGTACAACTGCACAACACATCATCATGATCAACACATTTTTTACTCATGCAGGTGTGAAACCCACAGAAATTTTGCAGAGATTGAGAGCACAGTTCAGTGATGAAACACTTGCAAATCTTATGAGTTCACTTGGAATAAGGAGTTCAAAGAAAGCCATAAATAGGTTGAAAATGACAACCACAACTATCGACCAACGGTATGCCTTACCAATTAATACTATTTGTGATCTATTAAGACAGTATTTAAAATTGCTTCTCCCATATAATTAAATTATGGCAGCAGTCAAGCTATCATTACAAAGAAACTAGGACACCATAGACTACACATCTGGTGGTTCTCTTAACTTTTGCCTGAATAAAAGAAGTAAAATATGTGAAGTTTACAGGAACATTAATGCCAATGTCTGAACCAGTGATAAAACACAGGTACACCACTAAATACCCAAGTCAAAACAGGACACTAAAAAGTGTATAAGGAAGGGTGAGGCAATGCCAGTGAAAGCCAGCACTATAATGTAGCTGGCAAGATACTATGTATTTCTGACCAGTGTGGTGTTATGCATATTGACCTTCGATTTTTTTTGTACAAGCACCATATTATCAGCATGACATATAGTGTGACCTTTTGAATGAAATTAAACTTCCTTAATTCAACGAATGACACGATCAACTGATACAACATTCCTCTACACTGTTGTATCTTTGCCAAGCAGTGACAAGGCTATTCCACTGATGGGCAGTGACATGGAGGTGGAATCAATTTGTCGCGTTAGTAGGGGGCGGACAATACACACTAAGCCATGTACATGTAGAAGCTGCCAGAGGGCTCAATTCAGATGGGCAAACCTTATTTTTCTCGGCTGCTTTAAAATAAGCATACAACACAGTCAAAAAGCTGTTCACATACTAACATGAGGCACCTGAGTATGTGCCATTATAACAAATTTTGCGATATTTTGTCATATGAAAGTTGGCAGCTGTGGTTTTTTCATGTTTGTTAGCTGCAATCTTTCCCATTAGTAGCCTAATAGCTTTTGTGTGGTGAGCATTGTAGTTTGATGTTTATTTTCATCACGGGGCAGGTGACAACTGAGCAATGTATCCAAGTAACAAAAACTTATTACAAAAACAGTGGAAGTCCCACAGCAACTGTTCGTGAATTGTGTGTGACACTCGTACGTAATGCTGCTCCAACCAAATCATTAGTTTGGAAGTTGACCCGGAAGTTTGAAACCATGGGTTCTGTAGTGGACTGACAAAGCAGCCAGTCCACAGTGAAGTAGCCGAAAGGGCACGCGTCAACTCACGCCGTCTGGCGTTAAGTCTGGAACAGGATGCGTAATGAATGTGATAAAGAAAAGAACGTAGCTACTAGAACACTTAACTTTTATATTGTCCTTTGGTATACAGCATTCTGGATGATACAAGTGAGACTCTATCTTGAGGTACATGCAACGTTACAAATGGTTAATGGCGCCTTGCTAGGTCGTAGCCATTAACTTAGCTGAAGGCTATTCTAACTGTCTCTCGGCAAATGAGAGAAAGGCTTCGTCAGTGTAGTCGCTAGCAACGTCGTCGTACAACTGGGGCGAGTGCTCGTACGTCTCTCGAGACCTGCCTTGTGGTGGCGCTCGGTCTGCGATCACACAGTGGCGACACGCGGGTCCGACATGTACTAATGGACCGCGGCCGATTTAAGCTACCACCTAGCAAGTGTGGTGTCTGGCGGTGACACCACAGGTTCTGTTTCAAATGTTGAGAAAACACGACGGCCACATTCTATTGGAACACAAGAAAACACTGCTGTGAGTGTAAGCTCCAGAAAATCGGTTCACTGAAAAGCTCAACAATTGAATTTATCACCAAGTTCAATGCATGAAATCCTTTCAAAAGATCTGAAAATGCATGTGTACAAGATTCAACTTACACAGGAGTTGAACCCTGCAGATCATGGAAAGCGACATCAGTTCGCTCAATGGGTCTTGGCTTGACAAGCAGAGAACGAAAACTTCACAAAAGGAATAATTTTCTCAGATGAGGTGCACTTCCACCTCGGTAGGTTCACCAATAAGTAGAACTGCAGAATTTGAGGTAATGAAAATCCGCAAGTGACTGTGGAAGATGAGATGTCTCCACAATGCACGACCGTGCGGTGTGGGTTCTGGGCAGGGGGCGTGATCGGCTTGTACTTTTTTGAAAATGATGAGGGAGCTGCCGTCAATGTTAATGGCGAACGTTACCAAAACATGCTCTCTGATTGGTTTTTCCTCTTACTGATGAAAATGGCGATTTTTTGGTTTCAACAAGACGGTGCAATATGTCACTCATCCCTTGACAGAACTGCTCTTCCTCAAGAAAAATTTTCCATAGTAACCGGGAATGGCGTGCCAGATCATGCGCTCTTACACCTTGTCACTTTTTTTGTGGGGATCCGTGACATCAAAAGTATACGTGAAAAAACCACCAACAATACACCAACTGTAGGATGAAATTAAAAGGATTATTAGTGGCATACCACCAGATTTTTGTGAATGCGTCATCGAGAACTTTAATGAACGCATTGCTCATTGCTGCGCAGCCTTGGGTGATCATAAGGAGAATATATTTTCAAACATATATGGAAGAAGTTACTTAATGTGTAAAAAAAAAGCTATTAGTCCCTGCTTTCCGGACACCCTCTAGTAATGTGATGATTATCTTGCTGTGGGTTTTGATTTCAGTTTGTTTAACACAGGGTTTAATTCCTCATTGTTTACAACAGACTTGGCATCCATCCTCGAATTAGTTGGCATGCAAACTTCCTATCTGGTGTCGCACATTGCTGTCTCCCAACTTGTACCATTTGTGAATGAGTTCTGCATCAGTCTGAACTTTACTGTAAGCACCTCATTTGTGTTCGTATCCAGTGGGATACATAATGCCTGTCACCACACTGCAGCTCTCACTCACCAGAAATTGTCAGAGAGAAAATGAATGCTCTTCAATCAACCCCCTTACATCCCAGACCTATGACTCTGAGATTTTTCATATCTTTGGATCATTTGAGGAAGCACTACCAGGAAAAGTATAGGACAATGACGCTATCATGGAAGACTTCAAGCAGAACTGGCTGGACATGACCCCAGTCCTTTTGACGATAATACCATCAAGAACATGCAACGAGGTAGGCTAAGTGCATTTTAAAAACTGGAGATTATACACAAAAGTGATGTATACTTGATTATGTCGCAACACCAAATGAAAAAATAAAACCATTAAAAACAAAAATTTCATTTACATTTGATCCATCCTACTAAAACAAGGATTTCTTGTTGATGCAAAAAGTTATGCACATCATATATTTAATTGAAGAGGAACAGCAGTAGTGCTAACTAAATCAGAAATCATTACACCAGATTTTTAACATCACTTGCATTAAACAAATGATAATTGAAAAACTGATATCTGATCGGACTAGCAACATCAATGTAAGGCTTAATATGTCAACTAGTAGGCAAAAATTAGTTTCTGGCATGTGATTTTCATCTTCTGGAATTCGTGTTGCATGTAAATGTAGCATAAGAAACCCTTATTTCATTCATGACAGACTGAATTTCAAAACTACGCAGTAAGGCAGAAGAGGGAGTGCGGGGAGGATCACTATTTCATCCATGAAGGAACTCAGTACACTCACTCTGAATGAAACAACAAATAACAACTGGCTTATTGAGGTCTTCTCCAACAATATTTAAACAAAGGAAGACAAAGCACTTTTGCTGAATGAACACTGTATTTATTTGCAATTAGTGTCAGGTCCCAGCAGATGGCATATTTCTTGTGGAGATTTACAGGTTTGTCACGAGGAAGTTTGAGCAGAAACCCATATTTTGTGTGTAACTTTGAGACATTTCTGATGAAGTGTGCTATGTTACACAAGACATATATGCTAGGGACTGAGGATGTGGTTCAACTCAGAACTAGTTCTGGATAAATAAATCATTCAGTCGACAAGCTCTAATCCTGCTCTCTTAAGAAAAAGAGCTGCGCAGCAGTCTCATGTAACAGCATGTACGATATCATGCCCCATATTTTTTTATACCC
Organism: Schistocerca nitens; assembly: GCF_023898315.1. NCBI lineage: Eukaryota > Metazoa > Arthropoda > Insecta > Orthoptera > Acrididae > Schistocerca > Schistocerca nitens. The sequence goes on from NC_064622.1 coordinate 349,958,420, forward strand.
CAATAAACTAAATTAAACCTCACAGCCCCTCTCAGATAAGGTTATTCAGTATGTATCACAAATAAACTGCCAGTCTCTTTTATTGTTTCCTATGTGTTCTGTGTTGCATAATATCCATACGCCAATAGAATACTAAAATTATTAGGCCATTAACTAAACACTACTTTAAATAACAAAACCAAATTGTGTGTGATGATTTCTAGAATTATTTACAATAAAATACTTTACAACGCCCAAAACTGGAGCACTAAATGTGACAACTACTTCACAAACAGGCAGCAATGACATATGAACAGCTGGAAAACATGAGCAAATGGTAAATCAAAATAATGATTATGATTTACTTGTTATATTCTGCAAAAATGCATTTTAACATCTGTTTATAGCTAATGGATCAGGGAGTTTCTCACCTCTGCTTTGATTGAAGCCTGCCTGCCATCCTGCATAATAAGCTGCCTTCTGCTTACCATGCTCTTCAGCAACTTTCACCGTAAGAGGTTCAGTACCATCCTCAGGTATAACACCATTAAGGTTGTTTATTGCCAGCTGAGCCTCTTCACGGCGGTCATACCTGAAACAATAGTCGGTTACTTGTGTCATCATTTCTCTTCAGTTTATTTCAGTATGGTCAGAACAATTGTCTTCTGTCCTAGCAGTCTTGGCATGTTACGCTACACAATGAATTGACTTTACAGCTCTGATGGAAAGATGGTATGCATCATCCCCATGTTACCAAATGTGAGGCTAATCACACAACACCACAACTATAAAACATGACCACAAAAGGCCAGCTATGTATTCCTTTTACACATGGATTCAATGTACATACAGTCTCAATTGTCTGTCAATCTTACTGAATGAAGGAGGAGGAGGAGATTCATGTTTAACGTCGCATCGAGAACAAGGTCATTAGAGGGGGCACAAGCTCGGCCTTGGGAAGGAAGAAGGAAAGACGTCATGGCCTTTCAAAGGAACCATCCCAGCATTTGCCTTAAGTGATTTTGGGAAATCACAGAAAAAGTAATCAGAATGGCAAGAAGCAGGTTTGAACCACTGTCCTCCCAAATGGGAATCAGGTACACTTACTCTGTACTACCCCACACTGACAATAGTAGATGTTTTCTGTAAATGAACACTTTCTGTTCTATTAAGAAGTTTACAAAAGAACAGAGAATACAGAGTTGCGTTTATAGGAGAAACAAGGGGTGGATGGGACATGTGTTAACCACATTTAGGGAAACTCTTAGGAAAACGAAACTAATTTACAGTAAAAAGTAATGAGACAGGTAATTTTTTGAGAGGGGAGTGAGTAGAAGGCGTACAGGAGGTTGATGATGTCATTAGAGACTATGCACCACTACAGTCTTGTTGACAGAACCATACAAATACTTCCCAGGGCTTTAGAAAATCACTGAGACTCTTAGAAGCCCCTTTAAGTAGCACTTTAAACAATTTTTTTGCTCCCAATTCATTGGTATGAATATTTACCACCCTATAACTCATGGTAGACTTAGAAATACATAATAAATTCAGCACTTTTATTCATTACTCTTCTCAAAGAGTACGTACTGAACGGAATTCATAAACAAAGACGATGTGACTTACCAAATGAAAGTGCTGGCAGGTCGACAGACACACAAACAAACACAAACATACACACAAAATTCAAGCTTTATATATGTATATAATACAGGGAAACATTCCACGTAGGAAAAACAAAGATGATGTGACTTACCGAACGAAAGCGCTGGTAGGTCGATAGACACACAAACAAACACAAACACACACACAAAATTCACGCTTTCGCAACAAACTGTTGCCTCATCAGGAAAGAGGGGAAGGAGAGGGAAAGACGAAAGGATGTGGGTTTTAAGGGAGAGGGTAAGGAGTCATTCCAATCCCGGGAGCGGAAAGACTTACCTTAGGGGAAAAAAAGGACAGGTATACACTCGCACACACACACATATCCATCCACACATATACAGGACAAGCAGACATATTTAAAGACACAGAGTTTGGGCAGAGATGTCAGTCGAGGCGGAAGTGAAGAGGCAAAGATGATGTTGAATGACAGGTGAGGTATGAGTGGCGGCAACTTGAAATTAGCGGAGATTGAGGCCTGGTGGGTAACGGGAAGAGAGGATATATTGAAGAGCAAGTTCCAATCTCCGGAGTTCGGATGGGTTGGTGTTGGTGGGAAGTATCCAGATAACCCGGACGGTGTAACACTGTGCCAAGATGTGCTGGCCGTGCACCAAGGCATGTTTAGCCACAGGGTGATCCTCATTACCAACAAACACTGTCTGCCTGTGTCCATTCACGCGAATGGACAGTTTGTTGCTGGTCATTCCCACATAGAATGCATCACAGTGTAGGCAGGTCAGTTGGTAAATCACGTGAGTGCTTTCACACGTGGCTCTGCCTTTGATCGTGTACACCTTCCGGGTTACAGGACTGGAGTAGGTGGTGGTGGGAGGGTGCATGGGACAGGTTTTACACCGGGGGCGGTTACAAGGATAGGAGCCAGAGGGTAGGGAAGGTGGTTTGGGGATTTCATAGGGATGAACTAACAGGTTACGAAGGTTAGGTGGACGGCGGAAAGACACTCTTGGTGGAGTGGGGAGGATTTCATGAAGGATGGATCTCATTTCAGGGCAGGATTTGAGGAAGTCGTATCCCTGCTGGAGAGCCACATTCTTCACTTTTGAAGGCCAGACATACCAACAATTAAAGGGAATAGCCATGGGTACCAGGATGGCCCCCTCGTATGCCAACCTATTCATGGGTCGCTTAGAGGAAGCCTTCTTGGTTACCCAGGCCTGCCAACCCAAAGTTTGGTACAGATTTATTGATGACATCTTCATGATCTGGACTCACAGTGAAGAAGAACTTCAGAATTTCCTCTCCAACCTCAACTCCTTTGGTTCCATCAGATTCACCTGGTCCTACTCCAAATCCCATGCCACTTTCCTTGACGTTGACCTCCACCTGTCCAATGGCCAGCTTCACACGTCCATCCACACCAAACCCACCAACAAGCAAGAGTACCTGCATTATGATAGCTGCCACCCATTCCACATCAAACGGTCCCTTCCCTACAGCCTAGGTCTTCGTGGCAAACGAATCTGCTCCAGTCCGGAATCCCTGAACCATTACACCAACAACCTGACAACAGCTTTCGCATCTCGCAAGTACCCTCCCGACCTGGTACAGAAGCAAATAACCAGAGCCACTTCCTCATCCCCTCGAACCCAGAATCCCCCACAGAAGAACCACAAAAGTGCCCCACTTGTGACAGGATACTTTCTGGGACTGGACCAGACTCTGAATGTGGCTCTCCAGCAGGGATACGACTACCTCAAATCCTGCCCTGAAATGAGATCCATCCTTCATGAAATCCTCCCCACTCCACCAAGAGTGTCTTTCCGCCGTCCACCTAACCTTCGTAACCTGTTAGTTCATCCCTATGAAATCCCCAAACCACCTTCCCTACCCTCTGGCACCTATCCTTGTAACCGCCCCCGGTGTAAAACCTGTCCCATGCACCCTCCCACCACCACCTACTCCGGTCCTGTAACCCGGAAGGTGTACACGATCAAAGGCAGAGCCACGTGTGAAAGCACCCACGTGATTTACCAACTGACCTGCCTACACTGTGATGCATTCTATGTGGGAATGACCAGCAACAAACTGTCCATTCGCATGAATGGACACAGGCAGACAGTGTTTGTTGGTAATGAGGATCACCCTGTGGCTAAACATGCCTTGGTGCACGGCCAGCACATCTTGGCACAGTGTTACACCGTCCGGGTTATCTGGATACTTCCCACCAACACCAACCTATCCGAACTCCAGAGATGGGAACTTGCTCTTCAATATATCCTCTCTTCCCGTTACCCACCAGGCCTCAATCTCCGCTAATTTCAAGTTGCCGCCACTCATACCTCACCTGTCATTCAACATCATCTTTGCCTCTTCACTTCCGCCTTGACTGACATCTCTGCCCAAACTCTTTCTCTTTAAATATGTCTGCTTGTGTCTGTAAATGTGTGGATGGATATGTGTGTGTGTGTGTGTGTGTGTGTGTGTGTGTGTGTGTGTGTGTGCGCGCGCTAGTGTATACCCGTCCTTTTTTTCCCCCTAAGGTAAGTCTTTCCGCTCCCGGGATTGGAATGACTCCTTACCCTCTCCCTTAAATCCCACTTCCTTTCGTCTTTCCCTCTCCTTCCCCTCTTTCCTGATGAGGCAACAGTTTGTTGCGAAAGATTGAATTTTGTGTGTCTGTCTGTGTGTCTATAGACCTGCCAGCGCTTTCGTTCGGTAAGTCACATCACCTTTGTTTTTAGATATATTTTTCCCACGTGGAATGTTTCCCTCTATTATATTGATATCAGTAATTTGAACCCAACAATTACGTTTGTTATTGTCACTGTTGCATTTCGAAATCTTTTCTGTCGTCTTATTTTCTCTTTCTGTTTTTGCCAGTAGTTTCTCTTTGTATTCACCTTCTCCTTTTTACCGTAATCTGCTATACAATTTTATCCCGCCTATATATACTTAATAATACGTAACCCACTTCCAAACCATAACAAAAAAATTTTTTTACCGCTTTCAACACTACCGCCGCTATAAAATCCACCATTTCTAGTTCACAAACAGTTCCTTTCACCTTTTAAACAACCATTTCGGCTAGTTCTAATAACTTTCGCTTTATTTCCATTACCGTTTTTCCCACATCACGGATAATTTTTATCCGCTTCCCACAGGTTTTAACGTCGTTATTTCTTCGTCAGACAATTGTTAGCCTCATTTTCATAATCTGCCACCACAAAACCACTCCTTTTAATACATTACACGCAGTTTTCTCGAAATTTTCCCGAATTTCTCCGTCCTTTAACGTGTTTTGGCGGCAACACAACCACCTAAGCTTTGTGCACATCGTTGTCTACCAACCCAAGTCCAACATAGCCCAGCTGTACCCAACACCTTCTCACCTTTTTTCACACCAGATCTCCAGTTGCTTTCCAGTCCACCTTTATCTCTCCCCATATATTTTTATTTTCATTTTCATTTCAGCCTCATGTTACACTTTCCACCTTCTAATACCATGTCACCCTCACAACACCCCCACAACGACCCCATTAAGTTTTATTTACATTCCCTCCGCAAACATGCCTTCGCCCTAGCCAGATTACGCTCCATATTCTATTTTCTCAGGCTTGTCTGACATTTGGCATTACCCCCAAAGGCCTCACACTTAAAGTTCCCATCTCTGGCTGCAACCCTTCTTTCCATCAGTCCCTATACCAGCTCCAAACTGAACAATCCATTGCCCTCACCCACCTAATCCTTCACCTACACATCAACTCAGCCAATGAACACACCCGTCAACTCCTATCCTTAATAAAAGTCCTTAATCTTTCCTCTCCCACATCCACACCGGCTGTTCAAAGCATCCTCCTACAGGGCAACCGTAAATTAGAACAGCATGCCACCCTCCACCTCAAAAAACTATCCAATCTCCTGGTTTCCCACCTCCGGAAAGGCAACTCACTCACCCTTCACAACCTTTCCAGCAAACCTCAACCTCCTCTCATTGCACACCAACCCAGTCTCTCCCATCTACTCAATCTCCCACTTCCAGCTCCACTCCCTCCAAAACCTCAAAATTCCAATCAACACAACCTGGAACCTCAACACCCTAATTCAGTAGTTAACCTTTCCTCCAAACCTCTCTCCCAATCCGAAACCTCTGTCCTATCCAAAGGCCTCACCTTCAGCCCCACTCCCAGATTCAACCAAACAGCCCTCGTCAAAGATTTACTGTCCTACACTCGTACCCTCCGCTGGAAATATCACTTTGCCACGAAGAAAAATGATCCTAATCCTACTCCTAATGATCCAACTCCCCAAGACACCATCCAAATTGAACCCTGCCTGGAACAGTTCCGTCCTCCGTCGCAGCGGGACCCACCTCCTCTTCCTCAAAATCACCCTCTCCAAACCTTACAGGAATTTCTGACTTCCAGCCTTGCATCTCAATCCTTCTTGAAAAACCTTAATCCTACTCCCAACATCACCACTGCTGAAGCCCAGGCTATCCGTGATCTGAAGGCTGACCAATCCATCGTCATTCTTCCGGCGGACAAGGGTTCCACGATCGTGGTACTTGATCGTCGGGAGTATGTGGCTGAGGGACTGCGTCAGCTTTCAGACAACACCACATACAAAGTTTGCCAAGGTAACCCCATTCCCGATGTCCAGGCGGAGCTTCAAGGAATCCTCAGAACCTTAGGCCCCCTGCAAAACCTTTCACCTGACTGCATCAACCTCCTGACCCCACCGACACCCCGCACCCCTACCTTCTACCTTCTTCCTAAAATCCACAAACCCAATCATACCGGCCGCCCCATTGTAGCTGGTTACCAAGCCCCCACAGAACGTATCTCTGCCTACGTAGATCAACACCTTCAACCCATTACATGCAGTCTCCCATCCTTCATCAAAGACACCAACCACTTTCTCGAACGCCTGGAATCCTTACTCAATCTGTTACCCCCGGAAACCATCCTTGTAACCATTGATGCCACTTCCTTATACACAAATATTCCGCACATCCAGGGCCTCGCTGCAATGGAGCACTTCCTTTCACGCCGATCACCTGCCACCCTACCTAAAACCTCTTTCCTCATCACCTTAGCCAGCTTCATCCTGACCCACAACTTCTTCACTTTTGAAGGCCAGACATACCAACAATTAAAGGGAACAGCCATGGGTACCAGGATGGCCCCCTCGTACGCCAACCTATGCATGGGTCGCTTAGAGGAAGCCTTTACCCAGGCCTGCCAACCCAAAGTTTGGTACAGATTTATTGATGACATCTTCATGATCTGGACTCACAGTGGAGAAGAACTTCAGAATTTCCTCTCCAACCTCAACTCCTTTGGTTCCATCAGATTCACCTGGTCCTACTCCAAATCCCATGCCACTTTCCTTGACGTTGACCTCCACCTGTCCAATGGCCAGCTTCACACGTCCGTCCACATCAAACCCACCAACAAGCAACAGTACCTGCATTATGATAGCTGCTACCCATTCCACATCAAACGGTCCCTTCCCTACAGCCTAGGTCTTCGTGGCAAACGAATCTGGTCCAGTCCGGAATCCCTGAACCATTACACCAACAACCTGACAACAGCTTTCGCATCTCGCAACTACCCTCCCGACCTGCTACAGAAGCAAATAACCAGAGCCACTTCCTCATCCCCTTGAACCCAGAATCCCCCACAGAAGAACCACAAAAGTGCCCCACTTGTGACAGGATACTTTCCGGGACTGGACCAGACTCTGAATGTGGCTCTCCAGCAGGGATACGACTTCCTCAAATCCTGCCCTGAAATGAGATCCATCCTTCATGAAATCCTCCCCACTCCACCTTGAGTGTCTTTCCGCCGTCCACCTAATCTTCGTAACCTGTTAGTTCATCCCCATGAAATCCCCAAACCACCTTCCCTACCCTCTGGCACCTATCCTTGTAGCCACCCCCGGTGTAAAACCTGCCCATGCACCCTCCCACCACCACCTACTCCAATCCTGTAACCCGGAAGGTGTACACGATCAAAGGCAGAGCCACATGTGAACGCACCCACGTGATTTACCAACTGACCTGCCTACACTGTGATGCATTCTATGTGGGAATGACCAGCAACAAACTGTCCATTCGCATGAATGGACACAGGCAGACAGTGTTTGTTGGTAATGAGGATCACCCTGTGGCTAAACATGCCTTGGTGCACGGCCAGCACATCTTAGCACAGTGTTACACCGTCCGGGTTATCTGGATACTTCCCACCAACACCAACCTATCCGAACTCCGGAGATGGGAACTTGCTCTTCAATATATCCTCTCTTCCCGTTACCCACCAGGCCTCAATCTCCGCTAATTTCAAGTTGCCGCCACTCATACCTCACCTGCCATTCAACATCATCTTTGCCTCTTCACTTCCACCTTGACTGACATCTCTGCCCAAACTCTTTGTCTTTAAATATGTCTGCTTGTGTCTGTATATGTGTGGATGGATGTGTGTGTGTGTGCGCGCGGGTGTATTCCTGTCCTTTTTTCCCCCTAAGGTAAGTCTTTCCGCTCCCGGGATTGGAATGACTCCTTACCCTCTCCCTTAAAACACACATCCTTTCGTCTTTCCCTCTCCTTCCCCTCTTTCCTGATGAGGCAACAGTTTGTTGCGAAAGCTTGAATTGTGTGTGTGTGTTTGTGTGTCTATCGACCTGCCAGCGATTTCGTTCGGTAAGTCACATTATATTATATATATATATTTTTTTTCCAAAAACAAAGATGATGGGACTTACCAAATGAAAGTGCTGGCAGGTCGACAGACACACAAACACACACACAAAATTCAAGCTTTCGCAACAAACTGTTGCCTCATCAGGAAAGAGGGGAAGGAGAGGGAAAGACGAAAGGATGTGTGTTTTAAGGGAGAGGGTAAGGAGTCATTCCAATCCCGGGAGCGGAAAGACTTACCTTAGGGGAAAGCTTGAATTTTGTGTGTGTGTTTGTGTGTCTTTCGCAACAAACTGTTGCCTCATCAGGAAAGAGGGAAGGAGAGGGAAAGACGAAAGGAAGTGGGTTTTAAGGGAGAGCGTAAGGAGTCATTCCAATCCCGGGAGCGGAAAGACTTACCTTAGGGGGAAAAAAGGACGGGTATACACTAGCGCACACACACACGCGCACACACACACACACACACACACACACACACACACACACACACACATATCCCTCCACACATATACAGACACAAGCAGACATATTTAAAGACAAAGAGTTTGGGCAGAGATGTCAGTTGAGGCGGAAGTGAAGAGGCAATGATGATGTTGAATGACAGGTGAGGTATGAGTGGCAGCAACTTGAAATTAGCGGAGATTGAGGCCTGACGGGTAACGGGAAGAGAGGATATATTGAAGAGCAAGTTCCCATCTCCGGAGTTCGGATAGGTTGGTGTTGGTGGGAAGTATCCAGATAACCCGGACGGTGTAACACTGTGCCAAGATGTGCTGGCCGTGCAGCAAGGCATGTTTAGCCACAGGGTGATCCTCATTACCAACAAACACTGTCTGCCTGTGTCCATTCATGCGAATGGACAGTTTGTTGCTGGTCATTCCCACATAGAATGCATCACAGTGTAGGCAGGTCAGTTGGTAAAACACGTGGGTGCTTTCACATGTGGCTCTGCCTTTGATCGTGTACACCTTCCGGGTTACAGGACTGGAGTAGGTGGTGGTGGGAGGGTGCATGGGACAGGTTTTACACTGGGGGCACATACAAGGAATAGGAGCCAGAGGGTAGGGAAGGTGGTTTGGGGATTTCATAGGGATGAACTAACAGGTTACGAAGGTTAGGTGGACGGCGGAAAGACACTCTTGGTGGAGTGGGGAGGATTTCATGAAGGATGGATCTCATTTCAGGGCAGGATTTGAGGAAGTCGTATCCCTGCTGGAGAGCCACATTCAGAGTCTGGTCCAGTCCCGGAAAGTATCCTGTCACAAGTGGGGCACTTTTGTGGTTCTTCTGTGGGGGATTCTGGGTTCGAGGGGATGAGGAAGTGGCTCTGGTTATTTGCTTCTGTAGCAGGTCGGGAGGGTAGTTGCAAGATGCGAAAGCTGTTGTCAGGTTGTTGGTGTAATGGTTCAGGGATTCCGGACTGGACCAGATTCGTTTGCCACGAAGACCTAGGCTGTAGGGAAGGGACCGTTTGATGTGGAATGGGTAGCAGCTATCATAATGCAGGTACTGTTGCTTGTTGGTGGGTTTGATGTGGACGGACGTGTGAAGCTGGCCATTGGACAGGTGGAGGTCAACGTCAAGGAAAGTGGCATGGGATTTGGAGTAGGACCAGGTGAATCTGATGGAACCAAAGGAGTTGAGGTTGGAGAGGAAATTCTGAAGTTCTTCTCCACTGTGAGTCCAGATCATGAAGATGTCATCAATAAATCTGTACCAAACTTTGGGTTGGCAGGCCTGGGTAAAGGCTTCCTCTAAGCGACCCATGCATAGGTTGGCGTACGAGGGGGCCATCCTGGTACCCATGGCTGTTCCCTTTAATTGTTGGTATGTCTGGCCTTCAAAAGTGAAGAAGTTGTGGGTCAGGATGAAGCTGGCTAAGGTGATGAGGAAAGAGGTTTTAGGTAGGGTGGCAGGTGATCGGCGTGAAAGGAAGTGCTCCATTGCAGCGAGGCCCTGGATGTGCGGAATATTTGTGTATAAGGAAGTGGCATCAATGGTTACAAGGATGGTTTCCGGGGGTAACAGATTGAGTAAGGATTCCAGGCGTTCGAGAAAGTGGTTGGTGTCTTTGATGAAGGATGGGAGACTGCATGTAATGGGTTGAAGGTGTTGATCTACGTAGGCAGAGATACGTTCTGTGGGGGCTTGGTAACCAGCTACAATGGGGCGGCCGGTATGATTGGGTTTGTGGATTTTAGGAAGAAGGTAGAAGGTAGGGGTGCGGGGTGTCGGTGGGGTCAGGAGGTTGATGCAGTCAGGTGAAAGGTTTTGCAGGGGGCCTAAGGTTCTGAGGATTCCTTGAAGCTCCGCCTGGACATCAGGAATGGGGTTACCTTGGCAAACTTTGTATGTGGTGTTGTCTGAAAGCTGACGCAGTCCCTCAGCCACATACTCCAGACGATCAAGTACCACGGTCGTGGAACCCTTGTCCGCTGGAAGAATGACGATGGATCGGTCAGCCTTCAGATCACGGATAGCCTGGGCTTCAGCAGTGGTGATGTTGGGAGTAGGATTAAGGTTTTTCAAGAAGGATTGAGATGCAAGGCTGGAAGTCAGAAATTCCTGTAAGGTTTGGAGAGGGTGATTTTGAGGAAGAGGAGGTGGGTCCCGCTGCGACGGAGGACGGAACTGTTCCAGGCAGGGTTCAATTTGGATGGTGTCTTGGGGAGTTGGATCATTAGGAGTAGGATTAGGATCATTTTTCTTCGTGGCAAAGTGATATTTCCAGCAGAGGGTACGAGTGTAGGACAGTAAATCTTTGACGAGGGCTGTTTGGTTGAATCTGGGAGTGGGGCTGAAGGTGAGGCCTTTGGATAGGACAGAGGTTTTGGATGTATATATTTTTTTTTTGTGTGTGTGTGTGTGTGTGTGTGTGTGTGTGTGTGTGTGTGTGTGTGTGTGTGTGAGAGAGAGAGAGAGAGAGTTTGTTTTCAAAATGTGGTGTACTAATATGTGCGTCGCACACGCACCGCTTACCTACGGGCTCTATCATTAAAGCAATACATAAACCTGTGCTGGAACAACTGTAAACAGCCAATCTGGCAGAATTTACCTTTACCTACCATCAGGCATCAGAGGGACATCCATTATGTTTAATATTTTCTCTATTAGTAACTACACATTTTATTTTTATGAAATTTTATGACTTTTCCTAATTTATCAAGAGAGTCATAATTTTGGGAAAAAATGATAAAAATTTACCTATGGCTTTTTGTTAAATTGTTGGTGCACATTTCCTTTCGTATGGGCCTCGCAGGCCCATGTAGCTAGAAGTAATTTTTCGACAACCCCACCAGACTAGAAAATACAATGCTACAGTGTGGAGAGGAAAACAAGATGCTGGCTATTGGTGGTTTTCTTCAATGTGATCGATGTGTAATGAATGCATCCATAATTAGGATAAAGCTGACTACCAATAAAAAAAAAAATGATACATCTGACTTTCATAATAATCAATTTGGGAAAGAAAGTAGCAGTGATAAACAAGTCAATTAATTCATTAGTAGCACTGGATCCACGAAGGGCACTGAAACACCAGCTGAAGAAAGGAGATGTACATATTCTGTAGGGGGGGGGGGAGGGGGGGGAAAGAGAGAGAGAGAGAGAGAGAGAGAGAGAGAGAGAGAGAGAAGAAGAAGAAGAAGAAGAAGATGTCAAATTACACGTTGTAGGTGCAACCAACCTGTATACTCAGAACATACTGCTACACAAATTCACTATAAGAATAAAAGTTTCATTATAAGAATAAAACACGTCAGTAAATGTGTGTTTCTTTTTTAATGCAAATTTTAAAAAAATAAAATTATTTTAAATGTATTTATACCTCAAAAATCATTCACACTGTAAGTAGTCAAAGTAGTGTCAATTTAAAAAACCAGGCCTGACTGGTAGGCAATGCTATACAGATTTTCTGGTAAGCAGAGGGTTAAGAATCAATTAAGTGTGCTTAGTCCGGATTGTCAATTTCACTGGCTACCTTGTTCCTCACTTCCTGCTACTTTCGTGTCCACACAAACAACAGCCTCTAGATTACCCATTACACAACGTACTGTTAATGGATGTCATAAACTTAAAGCAGCATATTCCTGACAGGCTACTTTAGTTACTACATCAGGCAGCTCATAGCCCTGTAACATGTCGAAGTACCCAGCATAACACCACCTACGTTCTGTTTGGACCACATTAACTCCATAACTTGTTCAGGTAAGTTTAAAGCTATTTGTGTACTGATGAGATTTATAGTGATGACCATCCATAAACCCAATTAAGGGCTAATTAGTGCCGTTTGTAACACTTTTTTATAATTGTTGATTCCACGACATCAACGAAGCGAGAGTGTTGGCAGCACTGGATTCCGTTCCGCAAGACTGTAAAGATCACTACAATGAAACAGTTTTAACAATACATTTAAATTCTGCGGCGTAAGCACTGTTGGAAGTCGTCATTTGCTGAATGACGAAGAAAAATGGAGTGCAAGTTCGAGTAAGTATGTTTTACACAGTAACTTACGATATATAATTTGGTTTTTTAGTATGGTTGTGCTTTAAATACTTACATATATATTCTTTGGAGGTTACTGCTTGCTGTGAAATAAATTACGTTTATTTAGGCCGTTTGAACATCGGTGTTGCCATATGGCAATGCTAGGCACTTGCACTCAGTAAAAGGACAAATTTTCTCATTTTTGTTTTAGAAGAGGTTTCTCGCTTGCTGAGGCGCTGAAGATTCTTTATAATGACGATATTGAAGGTGATGTGTTTGTTGAGCCCCAAAATTATTTTCCAAGAAAGATCGGGGATATTTTGAAACAGCAATAGAGAAGAATGATGGATTATTGTATGTGCGGTGGCTGGACAACTCAGTTGTCACAATGATCTCGTCTTCATGTGGTGCACAAGAAGCTGGACAAGTCAAGAGATTCTCGCAACTAAAAAAGCGAAATATAATGATTCCCAGACCAAAACTGGTAGCCAAATATAATACGTATATGGGAGGTACTGATCAGATGGATCAGAATCTAGCATGCTATCACATTGCAGTAAGAAGCAAGAAATGGTACTGGTGTCTCTTTACATGGACGTTAGATGTCACCATACAAAACAGTTAGATTTTGTATAATGAAGCAAGAAACCAAACTATTTCTCAGCTTGATTTCAAGAGAGAAGTAGCAACAGTGTACTTGCAAAGACACCAAGCTTTACCAAAAGGAGCCGGGAGACTATCTGCATCAAGGGCATGTTCCAACAGGCGCATATCAGATTCAATTAGATTTGATAAGACTGACCACCTCGTCCAGCACACAGAAGGAAAGAAGAAGAAAAGGTGTGCACACAAGGACTGTAAATCTATTGTGAGAACAATGTGTTAAAAGTGTAATGCGGAATTGTGTATTGACTGTTTTATTCCATTTCATGTAAAATAATGCTCAGTTCAAGATTTGATTTTTGATTATTAATTGTACTGTGTTATAAAGTATCAATTGTATGATGAAGACAGAATAATAAATTTGCACAAAACTTGTATATGTAATAAGAAATTTCAATAACCTACTTATTTTAGTTGAAGTTGTAATCCATATAAATTTAGGTAGTGAAAGCGCCTAGCGTTGCCATATGGCAACATCAAATATCTCGCTAATAGCGGTAATGACTTTCATCGAAACAACTCTGTTGTGCAATTTATGCCTTTTACAGGCATAACAACGCATTTTTTTTAAAAAAATCAATAAATAATTAATTCCGGCGCTAATGGGTTAAGGAAAATGATCAATTTTTGAAAACACAATGTAAATGGATACATAAAAGTCTACTCACCAAGCGACACATATACAAAGGTAACGGAAATTCGCTAGCTTTCAGACCCAGTGGCTCCTCCTCCTCCTTGTCTTTTCTTCGTATTCTGTCTGCAAGTCTCCCCTGTCCTGGGGTTCTGGGCAAGTTTCCCAATCTCTCCCCATTTCTTAAACCTTGCCAATCCTTTTTCTTCATCCTTCTTCCTTTCCCTTAAACACTTCTGTCAGAAGAAGAAGCCACTGGCCCAGAAGCTTGCAAATTTCCTTAATGGACGCGCGCGCACGTATGCTCCTGCTGGCACTTGGTGAGTAGGTTCTTTATCTATCTGGCTAAGACAGTTTTGGAGGAAAGACAGCCTTCTAAGCCAGGAGATTTATAATAGAAAAACAGAAATGACTAAAAATGTCATTCCATCAGTTGGACCGACAGTAGTAAAATAAGGTGAAATAAATAATGACATCAGTAGATAGGTGAGGCTACACAAGTGTCCCCCGGGCTCTGCAGGCATTAAAGGTGGAAGCAGCACCCACTATCTTGGAGCAAGGAAAAATCTAATTTAACCATTATTTCATTATCAGCTAGCATCAAGGATAAAGAATCCTTAAGGTCATGCCTTCATCATAGTGCGACCACTAAAAAAAAAAAAAAAAAAAAAAAAAAAAAAAAAAAAAAAAAAAAAAAAAGGGGTGTGTCAGACACAAGGGCGAACTGAATCTAAAAGCAATTAACAGAGTAAAAGAAGGGTGACCAAGGCAGCTGGCACAGGAGGTAGGGTCGAGGGTCACAAAATATACACTACTGGCCATTAAAATTGCTACCCCAAGAAGAAATGCATATGATAAAGGAGTATTCATTGGACAAATATATTACACTAGAACTGATACGTGGTTAAATTTTCACGCATTTGGGTGCATAGATCCTGAGAAATCAGTACCCAGAACAACCACCTCTGGCTGTAATAACAGCGTTGATACGCCTGGGCATTGAGTCAAACAGAGCTTGGATGGCGTGTACGGGTACAGCTGCCCATGCAGCTTCAACACGATATCACAGTTCATCAAGAGTAGTGACTGGCATATTGTGACGAGCCAGTTGCTCTGGCACCATTGACCGGACATTTTCAATTGGTGAGAGATCTGGAGAATGTGCTGGCCAGGCCAGCAGTCCAACATCTTCTGTATCCAGAAAGGCCCGTAAAGGACCTGCAACATGCGGTCGTGCATTATCCTGCTGAAATGTAGGGTTTTGCAGGGATCGAACGAAGGGTAGAGCCACGGGTCGTAACACATCTGAAATGTAACGTCCACTGTTCAAAGCGCCGTCAATACGAACAAGAGCTGACCGAGACGTGTAACCAATGGCACCCCATACCATCACGCCGAGTGATACGCCAGTATGGCGATGACGAATACACGCTTCCAATGTGCGTTCACCGCGATGTCGCCAAACACAGATGCGACCATCATGATGGTGTAAATAGAACCTGGATTCATCCGAAAAAATGACGTTTTACCATTCATGCACCCAGGTTCGTTGTTGAGTACACCATCGCAGGCGCTCCTGTCTGTGATGCAGCGTCAAGGGTAACCGCTGCCATGGTCTCCGATCTGATAGTCCATGATGCTGCAAATGTCGTCGAACTGTTCGTGCAGATGGTTGTTGTCTTGCAAACGTCCCATCTGTTGACTCAGGGATCAAGATGTAGCTGCATGGTCCATTACAGCCATGCGGATAAGATGCCTGCATCTCGACTGCTAGTGATACGAGGCCGTTGGGATCCAGCACGTCGTTCTGTATTACCCTCCTGAACCCACTGAGTCCATATTCTGCTAACAGTCATTGGATCTCGACCAACGCGAGCAGCAATGTCGCGATACGATAAACCGCAATCACTATAGGCTACAATCCGACCTTTATCAAAGTCGGAAACATGATGTTACGCATTTCTCCTCCTTACACGAGGAATGACAACAACGTTTCACAAGGCAACACTGGTCAACTGCTGTTTGTGTATGAGAAATCGGTTGGAAACTTTCCTCATGTCAGCACGTTGTAGGTGTCGGCACCGGCGCCAACCTTGTGTGAATGCTCTGAAAAGCTAATCATTTGCATATCACGGCATCTTCTTCCTGTCGGTTAAATTTCGTGTCTGTAGCATGTCATCTTCGTGGTGCAACAATTTTAATGTCCAGTAGTGTAAGAGGGCAATTGGAGACCTTCAGTTCTTGTATTTTGCACTCCTTCATTAGAGTAATACACTTCGAGGATGGGGGAGGGAGTTTCTACAACATATCTATTGATTTCTGTCCCATTCAGACAATTCCTTCACGGTGCGTCGTTCTTTATTTTGTCTTAGATGTATACCCGAAGCACTGATGTTTACAGCACTGCATGGTGTGGGGGAGGGGCCAAAGGAAGGGGAAATTCAGCTACACATTGCAGTGGTAAACAGTGATTTTGACCTCCTCTGGAAACGAATCCCTGACAAAAGTGAGGATGACTGCTCGAGTGTCACCCTTGTAGTTTGGCAGTCCTCGATGTGTGAATCTGATTCCTCACTTCTCCAAATGTTCACATAGTTCTTTGTGTATCTGCAGTGTTACATCTTGATGAAAAGTTAAACTCTGTTCCATGATTAGGCTCATATGAGGTGCAATTGTAAAAAGTACATCACTAAGTTGTTTACAAGAGAGTAATGCCTAGGACTGGGAAGGATTTGCTGTCATAATTAATATGGAACCACTTTGTACTTTACTAAGGGAAGAAAGTTCACCAAATATGTTTTCAGTATTCTCCACAAAGGGCATTTGCTTAGTACACAGAAAGGGCCCCACTTGTTTTGGATGCAAACCACAAACTGAGGGGAGTGAGTGCAAGTCGTTTGATTTTGCTTCCCTGCCACGGAGTGGTCAGAGAGATAAGGTTACTAGGAACACAACAATCTGCACTAAATTGCAGTCTGTCAATAGAGATTAACGAAGCCTTGCAGCCACAAGGAGATAATTTCTGTCTTCTTACACTGTCTGCCATGATACTGCCTATTCTTTCTGAATGAAGGCACACAGTCAAAGCAAAGGCCACCTGGCTCAATGGTCGGTGTCCAGAGACATGGTGTCCCCAGACAGACAGACAGACAGACAGACACTGTGCCCCCGGACAGATAAGACTCCTTGGCATGCCCAGGAAAGTGAAAGATCGGGCAACAGTAGTGTGATCCCTGCGTGATCATGACACTGTGTCCATGTGAACTGCCTACCATGCTGAGTATTGGGCAACATTCACTGTATGGTCAGGACTTCTATACAAATTTTTTAGAAAAACTGGAGGCCAAACCCAGATGTGGAGACTGAATATAAGTTAACAGATATACATGGGGTAAATAAATGAAGAAAGTGGAAAAAGTCATAATCTACATCCTACAAGCGAGCCAGGTTGTCATTAGGGAGTAGTCTGAAATAGACCCATTCAGAGAGGAAAACTGATGCACAGGAAAAGAAGTTTAGAAATGAATTGGTATCCCACATGTCAGCCACACACACAGAATTTTGAGCCCTACCAACATGTAATGTACTTGTAAGAACATCATTTGGTACTTTAAATATTTCATACACGTCAAGCTTTTTTGCCCCCAACTGTTCATATAACAAGACTCAACTCTACAGTTGCAAGGGGATATTGCAGGTTGCCACTTTTGAAGATTCTCCGAGTATGGAATTATATACTTAAAAGTTACAATATGGTAGCATGTAACAGATCAAACTATAGAAAATATTACAAGAGAAATATTAAGAATTACAGACGATTTCGAACTTATCAGGGAGCTTAGCTGTGATTTTAGTTTTGAATGCTAACTATTTATTCACCTACTTGTGTCATGGTGCCTGAGGTTAGGTACAGGAACGAACTTATGTTGTGTAGCAACTCAACTTTACAGCTCATTAGTGTCGTTCTGCAGTTTACCATACTGTAAACTTACCTTATTACTTTATTAATAGAAATGCTCCCAGATAATCCATCTCTCCGAGATACCTGCCTTACATCAAAACACTAAAATGAATTTAGGCCAGAAAAAGGGATTGTTAAGCCCACAAGCACGAACAGAACCACATGATGCTGCCTCTAAATGACTATCTCTGGACCCAAAGCACAATGAGCCTTCATGCAAAACCATAAACTCAGAATATGTCCCCTGCACATTCAACACGAAGCTAATACTAACTTCATCTTCACAGAGAATGTGAGCTTAAACTTACTTGTATCAATAACACTCTTAAGTTACTTTCTCTGCCATGCGTGTCTTGAAATAAATTGACTGGAACCCTGTCTCTACTACTAGGTTTCACGACACACACCCTGGCAGCAAGAAGAATGTTATGCATTAATTGACCGCACTACACTCAACCACTGGGTCATCTGTGATTAAAAATACTGATACAGAGAAACTAAACGATGCAAGGTGAAACATACAACGTAAGCATACGTACTTTGTCAGGAGGGATCCAATAGTCTTCAATGCACAGTTCCTTTCCCAAGCATATAATTTGCAGACTCAAAAAATATCTGAAAGACAATGAAGCACATGGACTGAATCAGAAAGCTAACGGCTATTTGATCTGCTACTTTCGCATTTGCAGGACAAACACACTACAAGGCTATTGCGTAATCTGTGTGATCACTTGGATAACTTCAAGACATTGGTCTCCACACAACTGCCACTGCTGAGTGTCCTCTCTGAGTATGTGTCCACCTCCTTGATGTGACACTCAGGGATCCACATGCTATATCTTTCATACTTCATCATTATCATGTCTGATACCACTTCAAGTGTTTCTAAAATATTTCACAGACATCAGCCTTAATTAAGCTATTATCACAAGGTGTATTCCGATTTTAACAATTAAAAAAAATAACCAGTTTCTACCTCACTCTTTTGTCTTCTACCATCTCCCAAGTCGGATAGACAAGTTCATTTAGTTACTTGATGCATGTGTTCGCAAATTTACCTATGGAGTGAGCATGCAGATCCACAGAACAAGAATTTTGTCACCAATAGTGATCAAAAAGTAAGGGAATTTTTTTAATTTCATGGGCTTTGTACTTCCAGTTTTAAATTATTATTATTATTATTATTTTCGATTATTCCCATTTAAGAGAGCGTTTAAACTTGAATTCCTTTATGATGATTGTTTATGTTTTTTCTGAGCCCAAATTTTCTTCATGTGTTCACTGTGTTGTTTCTTTCGCTCCACTGTCCATTTGCATCCTGGTCACTTCTGTGTTGTGGCGTCAAATTTATGTTTTTTGATGATGTTCCTGAATTCAGTTCTTAAATTATAATAATAATAATTATTATTATTATCTTTATCACCCTGTTGGTACACTTGTTCCTGATGTATGTTAGCATTTGGATTTGCATTCAATTTTGCTTCAATAATGGAATAAAGTGCAGCACCATATTCGAAATATAGACTTTGGCCTTTGGCGAATATGAGTAAGACAAGAGTTTACGAGTGGTATAAATATTTCAAAGAGTGTAGAGAGGGCACTGAAGACGACCACCACCCTGGATGCCATAATGTATCAATTACTGACAACAATGTGGAATAAGTGAAGAAAATGGTTCTTGAATATTGTCGAATCACCTTATCAGAGCGGTTGCTGATGATGTCAGCATATCCTATGGCTCATGCCAAGTACGAGGTGTGGCTAGAAAAAAACCGGACTAGTACTGGTGAAACAATAAAACGAATGCAATAAGGCTGAAAATCGCGTGGCCTGTCACGTGACTCTCGCTCCGCCTACTGCTCGAGTTTCATCTGCCTCCTGCACTCAGTCTGCCCGTGGCGTCTGTTTTAAGTAGTTGACGTTTTGTCTGTGCGTCGGAAAATGTTGAGTGTACAGAAAGAACAGCGTGTTAACATCAAATTTTGTTTCAAACTAGGAAAATCTGCAAGTGAAATGTTTGTAATGTTACAACAAGTGTACGGCGATGATTGTTTATCGCGAACACAAGTGTTTGAGTGGTTTAAACGATTTAAAGATGGCCACGAAGACACCAGTGATGACACTCGCACTGGCAGACCATTGTAAGCAAAAACTGATGCAAACATTGAAAAAATCGGTAAACTTGTTCGACAAGATCGCCGTTTAACAATCAGAGCAGTGTCTGAGTTAACAGGAGTTGACAAGGAAAGTGTCGAACAAGTTTACCGATTTTTTCAATGTTTGCATCAGTTTTTGCTGACAATGGTCTGCCAGTGCGAGTGTCATCACTGGTGTCTTCGCGGCCATCTTTAAATCGTTTAAACCACTCAAACACTTGTGTTCGCGATAAACAATCATCGCCGTACACTTGTTGTAACATTACAAACATTTCACTTGCAGATTTTCCTAGTTTGAAACAAAATTTGATGTTAACACGCTGTTCTTTCTGTACACTCAACATTTTCCGACGCACAGACAAAACGTCAACTACTTAAAACAGACGCCACGGGCAGACTGAGTGCAGGAGGCAGATGAAACTCGAGCAGTAGGCGGAGCGAGAGTCACGTGACAGGCCACGCGACTTTCAGCCTTATTGCATTCGTTTTATTGTTTCACCAGTACTAGTCCGGTTTTTTTCTAGCCACACCTCGTATACGTTATATGAATGTGTCAGACATGTCTGAAAAAACAGACATCACACAGTATCTGCAGTTGTGAAACATTATATGTGAATTGAAGGGGGATCACTGCTGTCAGCTGCAGCATGAGATTAAGTGGAATTAGCAGTGATGAGTGAAAATGTGTACCAGACCAGGATTCGACTCCGGGGCCTCCTGCTTACTAGGTAGGTGCAGTAACCACGGCACATCTGGGACACAGCATTATCTAACTGCACAGATTAGCTCGGCACACCTCACGGCCTATCCACACTCCCACCAAGCGCCATCTATCCGCAGTCCCTGTCCACTATACTCCTGTTCACTACCCAGAGATTCCCACAAGACGTCTGATGTATTTGTGCATTTACAATTAAAAAGGTGGATCCATTGCCCAGCTAGGCTTATCAATCATATGAATGCATGGTGTCTGTCCTTTCCAACATGTCCAAAATAACAGATACCACACATACACATAACATATAAATGTCTCAGATGGTGCAATGATTACCACATCTGCCTAGTACGCTGGAGATACCATGTCTGAATCCAGATCTGCCACACATTTTCACTCATCATCACAGTTTCCGCTTAATGTCCTGCTGCAGCTTACAGCAGTGATACCCCCTCAATTTACATATCATGCCAAGCAGTTTCTTTGGATGTTTTGGGCATGAAACATGTAGCAGCAAAGTTTGTTACAAAATGGTTGAATTTTGATGAAAAACAATGTCACACAGACACCGCTCACAAATTGCTGAATGAAGTCGACAACAATCCAGAACTTCTAAAGAAGCGATGAAACATGAGATATGGGTATGACATTGAAACCAAGGCCCAATCCTCCCATTTTATTCAATTGTAATGGGACAGTTCATAACGAGTTCCTGCCTTATGATCGCATGGTCAATAAGGAATACTACCTGGAAATTGTGTGCCGTTTGCATCAAGCAATCCAAAGAAAATGACCAGAATTGTGACAAAATAATTCATGGAAATGGCATCACGATAATGCTCCCACTCACAGTTCGATGCTTGTTCATGATTTTTTGGCAAAAAACCAAACTGTTATGTTGCCTCAGCCACTGCATTCGTCCTGTACGGGGGACTGCAACTTCTTTCTACTCCTGAGGCTGAAGAAAACTGTGAAAGGACATTTTGAAATCTCCATTATATAGGAGCAGGTAACCATGCCCTTACTCAAGTTAAGGGTGTTACGCAAATCAGCCTCAACTGGGCCCTACATCCCAGAAGCTTAGATATTTGGTTGGAATTAGCAGTTTCAACTAAAAGTGTTCCATTACAAAGTCGTTTGAGATTTTTCGGAGACCCTGCAATACCTTCCAATGTCTTGTGAATATAGAAAGGTGAGATCTTCTCAAAGGTTCCTCCTGTTCGCTTGATTACAATGAAAGTGTTGTGGCACACTAATGCCCTGTTACCATGATTCTGAGATTCCTTTTCGGGAGGACTAACCAACCAAGCTCTCTTTGAGGAGTGGGTGTAGGTACTGCCTGATGGTACACCCATCCCGTTAGCAGTAGTTGTTTGATGAGACCGTTCTACCGGAATCCCTTGAGATGCTAGGGAAACAAACCATCAACCAAGGCATAGCCCTACATGCCTGAGTAAGCCTTATACAACTGGGGAGTGGCAGCTGCCCCAGAGATTGCTCGCTAGAGACCTCAACAGCCATTCATCTAATAAGCACATAGCACACGTTGAGGTTGAGGGTGTTTTTATGGCCGTGTGTACCTTCCTCGTGATCCAGGCAGTGAAGCCAAGACCCCCCCTCCCCCCCTCTCCAAAACACAACATTCCAACACTGTGCCACATGGTGGTCACTGAAGCATGCCCAGAGTTTACGGTGACAGAGTGCTGGCAGCCCTTACCAGTCCCAAGTTAAGGAGTCCCAGGGTTATCAAGCCCGTACTCAGTAAATGAATGCCGAGCCCTGAGGGGGAGGGGGGGGGGGTCAAGAAACTGAGCACAACTCGAAGACACATTCCACAGGTGACTGACAAGAGGACTGGGCTTACTCGTTACACTGGTTTAGTTAAAATTTATTATATAAGCAGGGTTTGGCCTGAAACAAAAGTAACAGAAATTGGAGCTCGAGGTGGCCTAACATTAAAACAAAAAATATCTATTTTGGGGAGAATCAGGTGTTAGTATAGTTTCCAGTCAGCGATTGGCGCAATGGAAAGAGAAAAGAACGGTAATCCAAGAGTCTTGGGACTGAGTCACTATGTGGAAACTTTCCTTTATTTTCAATTTTTATGTTACTTATAATGCAAATAAACATAAATAATAATCAGTATATTGTATTTATTGATATTTTCATGAAAGTCGTGGGAAAAAAAAAAAAAACCTGGGATTGCAAATAAATTTCCAGAAAGAGATTGTAAGCTGTACACGATGACTTTGTACATAAAGTTAGATATGTTTATTACTTTACAGCTGCTAATTTACACGTGCTGGAATGATATTCAATGTAATTTATTTGCATACCCAAATTTTCTTTTGGTTTTCCTTTTCATGCCTTTCACAAAAATATTAATATATACAACATACTGAGCATTATTTCGGTTTATTTGCAGTGTGAATAATGTAAAAACTGAAAATATAAAAGAAAAAATTCAGTATAGGGACTCAAGCCGAAGACCCTCAGATTACCATCCTGTATTCTTTCCGACGCGCCAACCGCTGCATTTAGACTACACCAACATGACGTCTCGTGCCTTACATGACCTGTACAAAAACTGCTATTTCTTCTAAACGCTAGGCCATCTGGAGCCACCACTACTCTTACTTTCATTTCTGGCCAAGTCCTGTACATACCATAAATTTGGACAAAATCGGTGATGAAGAGCAGGCACAATCACCTTGTGAGTACAGAATTAATATGGAGCCCCAGTTTTCATAGTCTTAATTGCAGTTTCATCATATCCATGGAACTCTTCACTCTATAGCATTCAATACTTGATTTAATTTCACCTTTGTTCATTTCCTCTAACTACATGTGATAAAATAGTCCTGGAAGACCAGCTTTTAAGAGTTATGCATTTTTAACTGTACAAATAAAATTTTGATTAAACCTGTCCAGAACTGACAGGAAACAATTATTAAATATTTTACACAATTCTGATGGATCACTAACTGTTTCATTTTCAGAGCTTACCGTATTTACTCGAATCTAAGCCGCACTTTTTTTCCGGTTTTTGTAATCCAAAAAAACCGCCTGCGGCTTAGAATTGAGTGCAAAGCAAACGGAAGTTCTGAAAAATGTTGGTAGGTGCCGCCACAACTAACTTCTGCCATCGAATATATGTAGCGCTACACAGGCATGCTTTGTAGGCACAAAGATAAATACTGGCGCCAAAACCTCTGCGTCAAAAAAGTTTGTCAATATGGCCAACTCTATGTTCTGAATTTTTTTCTACCTGTGAGAAGAGATGGTTGCTAATAGGAACCTGATGAAATGTGAATTGCATGCAGTATTCTCTTCACCATAAGAATAATACGAATATAAACATTTTGCTATGGATTCTTTCGTATTTTCTGCTATCTCATTTAAATCCTGTCTGCCTAATAAATTACGAAACTAGAGTGAGACAACAGCAAACGCGGAAGAATATACGTATCGTGTCATGTTTATATTCGTATTATTCTTATGCCTAATAGTGATACAGTCAGAAATGAAGCACGGCAACTGACTAGATTTTTAAATCTAAGATGACTCTAATTTCTGTGCAGAATTTGATATACTAAAGAAGCGGCAGCAAAGATTTTCAAATGGAGAAAAATTTTCGCCTAACTCTCGTTAGGATGTAGGTTGCAGTAGGTACTGGGAGATGAAGAAGCTTGCACAGGATAGAGTAGCATGGAGAGCTGCATCAAACCAGTCTCAGGACTGAGGACCACAACAACAACAACAACAACAACAACAACTCTCGTTCAGAACATGTTCCATCATACGCAGTCTATTATTTGGTTCTTGTTGATCATTATCAAAGAAAGCAGCAGTTTAAGTAACAATAAATAGCAGTCTCTTGCCATTCTTTTGCTAATGGGTCGATTTCTCTCTCTCTCTCTCTTTTTTTTTATTGTAAGCGGCGGTAGCGCGCACAAAAGCAAGCCATGCCGCGATCGGCGACAGACCGTAAACACGCACTATCAGAATGTGACAAACAATGCATGACACAGTACAGTAATGCATTTTCAGCTTAGAGTGACGTAAACACCTATAACAAAGAAAACGGCACTTATCAGATCAAAGCAAAATAAGCAATTGATTCAAACCAGACGAAGCACGTGAAAAAGGAAGGATACCCGTATAAATATGGACTGAGCGCCTAACGCATAGCAATGGCTACCTGGTAAAGCTTAACTGCTAAGCTAAGAAAGTAGAAAACAAAAAATTGCAATGATATAGTCTTATCATGCAAACATAGGACCAACTCAAACAACAACATCATTGAACAAAGCATAGATACCTACTGTTTTGCCCTTTAAACAATGCAAGTGTATTTAAATGTTTCTGCAAGCTTGCAACATGATACTTGTTACAGTACTTCACTTACCTCACAAACGCAACACCTCTTGGAAGTCCTGTTATTTTGTCTTTAAGTAAGTTCTTCTGCACAATTGTACCATATTTCCCAAATAATTTATCCAAGTACTCCTCAGTAATGTTTCTGAAAAGAGGAAGAACACTACTGCTGAATGACTGAACGAAGAATCATCAAAAAAGAAACAGAAAGTGAGTGCAAAGAAATATAGCTCTAAGTTCGCCACACACACACACCTACATAATACCCTTTTAGTACCTCTTACAGATCAAACAGTAATTTAGGCGTCTACTGTAAACCTACGAGTAAAAGCATCACTGGTTTCATTAAAAATGAAACAATAGATACAGGCCTTTCAAATCAAGGTAACACTTCCTTGACATTAGTGGCATCAAATTAGATCAGTCAATGAAACACATTACACTTTATGAAATACTAAAAATGTATACTTTTAGTACATCCGGGATTGTCATAAACATAAGGCTAGGGATAGTAAGAAATTATGAACACAGATTTATCATCAATTACAACCTTGTGGACAGGTAGCAGGTTGTGCTACTTGTATCTCCTAACTACATTGTTAGCCATCAATTGGATCTGAGACTTAACAGTTATATAAGGAGCAGTCACATGAAAATAAGTCAGATGGAAAAAAGTAAGGAAACTGTTTTTTGTTTCAAAAGTAATTGCTTTAACTGTCTACATTTGTCCCACTGTGACACAAAACGGTCAATGCCTTAATGGAAAAATGTTTGTGGTTGCCTAAGGAACCATGATTGTACCCTGGTATGCACCTCTTCATCCGAATCAAATGGACAGCCACAAATGTCTTTCTTCATGTCTCAAAAATATGAAAACCACATGGGGAGAGAACAGGAGTCTATGGAGGATGGATATGGGCTTCCCAGCAAAACATCTGCAACATTGCTGAAACAACAGGTATAATGACCATTTTCTTTTGCTGCAAGGCCCCACTGCTCGCTGACTTTCTGGAACACAGGGTCACAATTAATGCACAGCGGTACAAGGATGCTTTGCAAAAATTGAAGTGTGCCATTAAGTCCAAACACCCAGGAGTATTAACAGATGGTGTCATTCTGTTGCAGTATAAAGACCACCCACAGCAGCCAAGGCTATTTCCAACTCTGCTGCAGAACTTTTGTTGGAAAGCCATTATACACCCCCCATACAGTCCTGATCTCTCTGCATGCAATTTCCATATTTTTGGAACCCGGAAGAAAGACATTTGTGGCCGTTCATTTGCTTTGGATGAAGAGGTGCATGCCTCTGTACAATCATGGTCTATAGGCAACAGCAAACATTTTTCCATGAAGGCATTGACCATCTTGTCTCACAGTGGAATAAATGTATTAACACTTATGACAATTACTTTTGAAATAATAAACAGTTTACTTAGTTTTTTCCATATGAATAGTTTTCATTTGACTGCCCCTTACATAAATGCATTGCTGCTAACAATAAAACCTTCATGCCAGACTAGTGTTAGGCACATGCCCCATCAGCAGCAGCGTATGCATTACAGAAGTCAAAATTTCTTTCAAAATACATTTATCGCTGGTTTATAGTGATTTGTATTACTTAATGTGACCGCTACTTCTTCATATAATTTAACTTTCCTCATACACTAGTTTCTTATCGCGTACCAAAGGCATTAGGTAATAACAGTCATATTATTACCGAATTATATGACAGTTTTAATTTTGGATGTCAATGGCAATGCACTTAACATCTAAGAGATAAGAGAGAGGGAAGAAAGAAAGAAGGAAACAACATAGGGGTGAATGAGCATATGAAAATGACGCGAGCAGATATAATAAGGAGAATAAGTAAATGAAGATGAGAATATGGAAGAGAACAAGTGTTAGGGCTGGAGAAACGACAGGATATCTAAACCCTCACAGCTATTGCTTCTAATACAGTAAGCATTTTAATGCTCGAATAAAAGATAGTGATTTCCAGAGAATCATGTTCCTTGTAAGACAATGCAGCATCTTTTGCCACCTGTTGGTATGATACAGTAGCAGTTTGAACTGACAAGGAACTTTCTCCTCTGCAGCCTTGAAGACGACTTCATACTCGATCTCAACATTAGAAATGTTTTCTCGGAAGTCATCAGAGGTCACAAGAGAAACATGGATCTGTGGGATTGGAGCTGTTCTTTTACGTTTGCTGCTGTTATTCATCAGATTTTTAAGTCTCGGTGATGGCGCTGAAGCTTCATTTTGGGCTACAATGCCCTGTCCTCTGCCTGAGAATGAATAACTCTTTAACCATTTGAGCACCACATGCTTCTGCCACAAACCACCATTTTACTCATTTTATTTCGAAGTACACTCCTGGAAATGGAAAAAAGAACACATTGACACCGGTGTGTCAGACCCACCATACTTGCTCCGGACACTGCGAGAGGGCTGTACAAGCAATGATCACACACACGGCACAGCGGACACACCAGGAACCGCGGTGTTGGCCGTCGAATGGCGCTAGCTGCGCAGCATTTGTGCACCGCCGCCGTCAGTGTCAGCCAGTTTGCCGTGGCATACGGAGCTCCATCGCAGTCTTTAACACTGGTAGCATGCCGCGACAGCGTGGACGTGAACCGTATGTGCAGTTGACGGACTTTGAGCGAGGGCGTATAGTGGGCATGCGGGAGGCCGGGTGGACGTACCGCCGAATTGCTCAACACGTGGGGCGTGAGGTCTCCACAGTACATCGATGTTGTCGCCAGTGGTCGGCGGAAGGTGCACGTGCCCGTCGACCTGGGGCCGGACCGCAGCGACGCACGGATGCACGCCAAGACCGTAGGATCCTACGCAGTGCCGTAGGGGACCGCACCGCCACTTCCCAGCAAATTAGGGACACTGTTGCTCCTGGGGTATCGGCGAGGACCATTCGCAACCGTCTCCATGAAGCTGGGCTACGGTCCCGCACACCGTTAGGCCGTCTTTCGCTCACGTCCCAACATCGTGCAGCCCGCCTCCAGTGGTGTCGCGACAGACGTGAATGGAGGGACGAATGGAGACGTGTCGTCTTCAGCGATGAGAGTCGCTTCTGCCTTGGTGCCAATGATGGTCGTATGCGTGTTTGACGCCGTGCAGGTGAGCGCCACGATCAGGACTGCATACGACCGAGGCACACAGGGCCAACACCCGGCATCATGGTGTGGGGAGCGATCTCCTACACTGGCCGTACACCACTGGTGATCGTCGAGGGGACACTGAATAGTACACGGTACATCCAAACCGTCATCGAACCCATCGTTCTACCATTCCTAGACCGGCAAGGGAACTTGCTGTTCCAACAGGACAATGCACGTCCGCATGTATCCCGTGCCACCCAACGTGCTCTAGAAGGTGTAAGTCAACTACCCTGGCCAGCAAGATCTCCGGATCTGTCCCCCATTGAGCATGTTTGGAACTGGATGAAGCGTCGTCTCATGCGGTCTGCACGTCCAGCACGAATGCTGGTCCAACTGAGGCGCCAGGTGGAAATGGCATGGCAAGCCATTCCACAGGACTACATCCAGCATCTCTACGATCGTCTCCATGGGAGAATAGCAGCCTGCATTGCTGCGAAAGGTGGATATACACTGTACTAGTGCCGACATTGTGCATGCTCTGTTGCCTGTGTCTATGTGCCTGTGGTTCTGTCAGTGTGATCATGTGATGTATCTGACCCCAGGAATGTGTCAATAAAGTTTCCCCTTCCTGGGACAATGAATTCACGGTGTTCTTATTTCAATTTCCAGGAGTGTATCAGTGCCTTTAGTATGAAACCACCAATGTTACTAAATCAGACTTTAGTAGGATCTGTGGTCTCCTATTAAAGGCACTGGTACATTCAAAACAAAATGAATAAAAAATGGCTCCAAGCACTATGGGACTTAACATCTGAGGTCATCAGTCCCCTAGACTTAGAACTACTTAAACCTAATTAACCTAAGGACATCACATACATCCACGGCTGAGGCAGGATTCGAACCTGCGACCGTAGCAGCAGCGTGGTTCCAAACTGAAGCGCCTAGAACCGCTCAGCCTCAGCAGCCGGTCAAAATGAATAAAATGTTGATTTGCAGCAGAAACCATTGGGGCTCAAAGGATTATCAGATCTGAATTTTTGTCAACTAGAGTATCCTGGCAATTACATTTGCAGATACAGGTGCTTCCAGCAACAGTACTTATCATGGACTGTAAATATACAGACATTAGGAGTGGTCAATTTTATTGCTGAGTCCAATGATTCTATGAAGTAGATGGATTCATTAGGCCTAATTGAAATGCTTTCTTTGTCTCAGAATATGGTGTCAATTGTATTACTTTAATCTTGTAGGATTTCTTCTCATTAATAAATACTGAGAATTCTCAGCTTCATGCAGCATGGCTGCTGGGACTATTGACACATTTGAGCAGTGCTCTCTATGTTTGGTACATGGTGCACATGCAAACAAATTGCATCTACCAAACCTCTACACCTATATCTAAATCTATACTCTGCAAACCACTGTGAAATGCATGGCAGGTGATACATTCCTAATTTGACCGGCACAGCCAACAGTCGTATGCCCAAACCTTTGGCCCTTAAAACAATGAATGAGATGGTTAATGCAAGGTCAGATCTTCAGGCAAATGTAACCAGTATAAACAAACTGTAGGCATTTAGGTACACTAACGGTAATTATATGAACAACACAGTCTTTTCTAGTTCTCCATTAACCCTTTCCCATGATATTCGTAACTTCCACTACAATTTTGTTTCCACCCCAGATGCAACTCATTTATGTCCAAAATACATAATGCCCCTACAACGGACAATAACTATGCTGTTAATTCAATGCTTGGACAGCTCCTGTTGTTACTATCAGGAGTGTGCCATTTCTTAATCTCTTTACTGATTTGAGTGACCCTGTTAATCTTTGCTAAGTTTTATTCATGTAAAATGCAGTTAATTTTTAAAAATTTCCTCCTTTTCTTCGCAGTAATTATAAATATAATATTCAAGAGAGAATATGTCTGTTAACCCTGGCAATACCAATGCGTTTTCCAAAATGTGTAATCCCAAGGGGAGGGTGGGGGGGGGGGGGGGGCAGGGTACTTTGTGCCCACCACCAAGGGAGGGAGGAAGACAAATTTCATTAAATATGTGTAACTTTCATTGACTACATACTTTTTTTAAATAGGTACTGATTTATAAGTACCGTACATAACCTGAAAATAACCTTTAGCACATTCTTAGCTATACCAACTCATTTTCCTTAATGTTTACATCTAGTGGAGGGGTACCTTACGGCCACCACCAAAAATTTTATAAACACAAATTCCTTTAAAATTTTTGTTGATTTTTATTCACAACACACCTTTTAAAGTCATACATATGTGTAAGAAGAGTCCTGAACCTGAAAATACGAACACAATATTTATTGCAAAAATTTGCATTCACTACTAAGGTTTCAATTTTTGAGTAAAGTTTTACTGAAATATTTAAAACAGTTACAGGATCTGATATAAGCAATCATTAAAAATAATAAATATTTTTTTCAAAATTTTAAGATATAAAATACCAGACTATATTACAGTAATTTAACATATGGGCACAAAGTTCCCCCCCCCCTCTCCCCTCCCGTACTAAAACGCATAATTCAGCTTAAAGTGCACATTTGTAAGTCTAGATTCGGTTGTAAATTTTCTTGGAGTACCTGTACTGTATTGTCTCATTTTTGGTTTTTTTATTATGGCATAATACCATACATGCTATAAGTTGAAAACATGCTCTTTTGAGCCGACCACGGTGGCCGAGCAGTTCTAGGCGCTACAGTCTGGAACCGTGCGACTGCTACGGTCGCAGGTTCGGATTCTGCCTTGGGCATGGATGTGTGTGATGTCCTTAGGTTAGTTAGGTTTAAGTAGTTCTAAGTTCTAGGGGACTGATGACATCACAAGTTAAGTCCCATATCGCTCAGAGCCATTTGAACCATGCTCTTTTGAAATACAGCAAACAGTTGAAACTAGCCAATAGTGTGGAATTAAACACTTGGTTTCAAATAAATTGACTGCCTCAGCGGAAAAGATTAATAAAGCCATATTTCTTTAGCAAAACCGACAAAAATAACTTCATTGTTCTGCATTAACGCTTGACTGAAATTGCCTCCCGAGGCAGATACCCCGGTTTGCTCCCAGTGAATATGGCAGCTTGCGCGCGCCAGTATAATTTTTCCGGGTAGCATCTTGCTGCTTGCTTATACAGCTAACAGCCATACTTTTGTAGCCAGAAGCGCATGCATGCGCTTGGGCTCGCTCGCAACTGCTCACACGAATCTAATGTAAACAGTTTTGACGTCGTGCTCATCGGAGGCAATTCGTTGTTATGAAGCATTGCATAGTCTTCCTAAAGCCTTTGACACATTTTTCTACTGGCAGACGCTTGTATGAGCACTGTGTTATGTTGTGTACATGGCACATTTCCTATGGCACATTTCCTTTGCAACTTAAGTTTTATTTTATTTTTTTCCCTCATTCATGTTTTATTGCTGCAGTATTATTCTGCAGTAGCGGGATGCAGTAATAGCCTATGTTAGAGTATTATTTCTTACCAGTCAAAATTTAAAAAAATTAACTGAAAACTAAAACAAAACGATCCCAGAATTCTAAAAAATTCCCGGGTGTTTCCCGGTTTTCTCCCGGATGAAAAAAATTCCCGGGTTTTTCCCGGATCTCCCGGGTCGTATACACCCTGTCTTAGCTTCATCCCAATATAGTTCCAACTTCATGACAGAGCTAAAAGTCATAAAAGATACAAATAATTTACTGTCAACCATTCTGGCTATGGCTACCCCTCCGACCACCCCAACCCCCCACCCTACCTCCCTCTTAATTCCTGACATTTACAGATAATGGTGTGCATTCGTGTATCACAACTGAAGAAAACAGGCAGTAGTAAAGGAAGCTGCAAATACTGAGGCTGCAGTACCTTAAAACCTTCCTTTTCTCTAAGTATAATATTCATTTTGAAATATTCAGCTTCTGAAGAACCTTCTCCTTACCAGACAACATTCATCTACATCTACATCTACATTCATACTCCGCAAGCCACCCAACGGTGTGTGGCGGAGGGCACTTTACGTGCCACTGTCATTACCTCCCTTTCCTGTTCCAGTCGCGTATGGTTCGCGGGAAGAACGACTGTCTGAAAGCCTCCGTGCGCGCTCTAATCTCTCTAATTTTACATTCGTGATCTCCTCGGGAGGTATAAGTAGGGGGAAGCAATATACTCGATACCTCATCCAGAAACGCACCCTCTCGAAACCTGGCGAGCAAGCTACACCGCGATGCAGAGCGCCTCTCTTGCAGAGTCTGCCACTTGAGTTTATTAAACATCTCCGTAACGCTATCATGGTTACCAAATAACCCTGTGACGAAACGCGCCGCTCTTCTTTGGATCTTCTCTATCTCCTCCGTCAACCCGATCTGGTACGGATCCCACACTGATGAGCAATACTCAAGTATAGGTCGAACGAGTGTTTTGTAAGCCACCTCCTTTGTTGCTGGACTACATTTTCTAAGCACTCTCCCAATGAATCTCAACCTGGTACCCGCCTTACCAACAATTAATTTTATATGATCATTCCACTTCAAATCGTTCCGCACGCATACTCCCAGATATTTTACAGAAGTAACTGCTACCAGTGTTTGTTCCGCTATCATATAATCATACAATAAAGGATCCTTCTTTCTATGTATTCGCAATACATTACATTTGTCCATGTTAAGGGACAGTTGCCACTCCCTGCACCAAGTGCCTATCCGCTGCAGATCTTCCTGCATTTCGCTACAATTTTCTAATGCTGCAACTTCTCTGTATACTACAGCATCATCCGCGAAAAGCCGCATGGAACTTCCGACACTATCTACTAGGTCATTTATATATATTGTGAAAAGCAATGGTCCCATAACACTTCCCTGTGGCACGCCAGAGGTTACCTTAACGTCTGTAGACGTCTCTCCATTGATAACAACATGCTGTGTTCTGTAAACGTCATACACCTTGGTGAGAATACCAATTGTTACATTAAGTTTGTGAATGTCTTCTCATTATAAGAAAATATCAAATAAACAAAAAGCTGACACTGAAAACAGAGCATGGTATCTGGAATACAAGGACAGACTTCCAAGATAGATGTAGTACCCCTCATTTACGTACTGAGGCAGCAGTGGAAATGAGAATAGAATACTTAAGTTTCTCATTATTACTATTATTAGTCGTTCCTTACTGAAAAACATCATAGCTCACAATTCAAAAGTTAGTGTCTGTCCAGTAGTCAAGTCACTTCAGTTGAACAAACATTTTAACAGCACACTAATTTTAAAACTTTCAGTAGATAAATATGAAAAAAAATTCAAAGGAGCATTCATCCAAGTTAGTACAAACTTCGCTCTGCATCCACGTTATAGTCAATGGCGTCATGTACAAAACATCTGCAAGTTATAAATACATAGGTAGAAGAGTGACAAATACACAGCTAGAATAAACAGCAAAATAAGTGAGCACTGTAACAAGCTAGGAGCAGTGTTCAGAATTCCAAATAAGTAACTAAGTGAAAAAGAGTTTTGCCAAAAATGGGCTATACTTAAACAAGTTCAGATCTTCAGCAAAATATTTGCTAATATTAGTAAAATTACAATTATTGGGGGAACTAATATATAGTAAAGGGGATAACAAAATCTGGGTGGGGGAAAAAAAAGACCAAAATGTTACATGAAAAATAGTGTCCAGGAAACCACAAACATGAATGACCTTAAATGCATCTAAATGAAAATGGGGTGACCATAACTGAAAAAAAAAGGAGAGAGAGAGAGAGAGAGAGAGACGACGAACTTCATCTATATCTATACTCTGCAAGACGCCTTAGGTGTACTGCAGAGGATACTTTAGCTACTACTATCTTTTCCACCCTTCCCTTTTCCATTTGTGAATGGTGTGCTGGAAAAATGATTGTTGGTAAACTTCCATATTAGTTCAAATTTCTCTGATTTTCTCACTGTGGTCATTTCACAAGGTGTATGCCTGACTTTTCCCTGAATGCACTCTCTCAGAATACAGTAAACCTCTCCGTGCAGCACAACACATCTCTTCTAGTGTCTGCCACTGGAGTTTGTCCATTATTTCTGTCTGCACCAACTTCATGATCTAATAACAAAATGAGTTGCTCTTCACTGAATCTTTGTTATCTCTTCTATCAATCCAAGGTCACGGACACTGATGATCAATACTTGCGAATCAGCTGAACAAGTGTTTTGTGGCTCAACAACATTTCCTTCAAATTCTGCTCTTGAATCTAAGCCTGGCATTTGTTTTTTTCCCTACAGTTTGTTTTATATGGTCATTCCACTTTACATCACTTCAATTGGTTACTCCTAGAAATTTTACAGTAGGTAATGTTTAGGATGGTTTATTGCCAATAGAATATTCGAACTGTAATGGATTTCTTTGGATATTTATACATAATATATTTATTTATATTCAGAATCAACTGCCATGCCAGTATGACTCTTCAATCTTCTGCAGGTCTTTCTGCAATAGGCATCTTCTGGCATTGCTACCTTCTTGTACACAACCACATCTGCAAATAGCTCAAGGAACTTTCAATGTTATCCACAAGATCATTTAACTATACTGTAGACAGTAATAAAGCTATCCACTTCTTTGTGTACTCCTAAAATTGCTTTTACATATGTCACCTTAGTTTGACTAAGAGTGATGAGTTCTAATAGCAAGAAAGTCCTGAATCAAGGAAGCCCTCAATCCAGTCACAAATATGGTCTGATACTCTGTAAGCTCACATTTTGTTCACTAAACGGCAGCATGCAACTGTACAGAATTCCTTCTTTATATAAAGAAACATGGCATCAACCTGGGTGCCAATGTCTACAATATTCTGGATATGCAGCGGAACAAAAGGAGAAGAGTTTCACAAACCCTCTGTTTGCGGAAGTCATGCTAACTATTATAAAGATTTTTTGTCCTCTGAAAACATCATAATACGTGGGAATACAACATATACCATAACTCAACAAAAGAATGAATTATGTACAACTGTACTAAACCCTTCTTGAAAATGGAAAGGACTAACTTTTTTTCCAGTCGCTAGGACCCATCGCTGCTCCAGTGACCTATAATAAACTACTACTGGAAGTGGAGCAAATTCTGTTGCATTACTGCTGTACAATCTCACACATAACAAGTTCAGATGGCCCACCACGACAGAGCTCTTTTAGTTGATATTTTTCCATTTTGGTACTCTTGTGAGGTTGGAAAGAAGGAACTGTATGACGATCTCCACGGAGAAACAGTTCTAGAAGAATGACTTCAATATTTCAGCTTTCTCTCCATCACCTTCCGTTTTGGTGCCAGTATGGTCACTGAATTGCTGAATGAATGTTTTCAATACACTTACTGACTTTACATAACACAAGTTATTTGGCAAAATTTCACTCTCAAATTCACTGAATGCTTCTTGCATTGCTCTCTATGTAGTTATTTTTGGTTCATTCAGCTTTTATTTGTAAACTAAACTTTGACTTTGCTTAAGTCTGTGATGAAGCTCTCCTTGATTTTGCAGCAACTTTCTAACATGCATTTTCCATGCCCTTAAAACCTTGCTCAGCACATAGTGATATAAAACAGCTAAGCACATACTGGTATAAAGCATATTGAACAACAATTTTGAATTTTATCCATTTGTGCATCACAGTTTCATCATCTGACCTGATTACTTGATGTTTACTACAGGTATTCATGTACTCTGCCATTTGTACCCTGTCACTCTTGTTAAGTAAAAATATTACCTTTCTCAACATGCTTTGTAAGACCCATCCCCATTGAGGCTATTGCAACCTTGTAAGCACTGATGCCCTACTACATGTTAACCGATTCAAAACACTGGGGTCTGTTTGTTGTTACGAGGTCTAAAACACTGCTCTTATGAAGCATTTCTCTAACTGCTTGAAGTAATTTGCATACAATACATTCAGAATAATCTCACACAAATCCCTGTCTCTGACACCAGGTTTAATCGCATGACTCTCCGATACAATAGATGGCAAATTGAAGTCTTGCCTTATCAAAAAAACGTTAACAGGAAACTTACTCGCAACATTCTGCAGGTTTTCCCTGATGTGCTCTGCTACTAAGGCTCCTGATATAGGCGGCCTATAAATGCATCTAATTACCATGTTTGAACCTCCTTTCATGCTTACCTTTATCTAAATTATTTCACAGTAGCTGATAGTGCCCAAGTATTTATTTACTTCGTATGCGTGGAATTTATCTTTGACTTATAAAGCTTATTTGTATGCTATTTTTGAAGAATTATGAGAGCGGACACAAATGAACAGTTTGTTTGCTTCACCGACAAGAGAGAGAGCCACGTAGAACTGGCAACCAACTAACACTAAGGTCCATGTCCACAACACACCGTTTCTGGCCTTGTGCTTTGTTTATGGTCACGATAAAAACTCTCTTGCTTGTGCCACTACCCATCAAAATTTCTGCTTCTGTAATGTTACGTTGGAGAGGAGTACCTACTGGCTGCTTATAAATAAAGTGCAGCTATTCATGGAGGTACAGTGTGAGCTGTAATTATCATATGGCAGTGAAACTTGGTAGACATCCTAATGCATTAATATAGAATCTATTTCCATTGGAAAAAAATTACTTTCAATTTTGGCCATCAGGTGCAAATTTGGCACTATACAGCATCTCACTGACGTCTCTAATGTTCATACTGAATGAAGTGTGTAAGCGGCATTTAAAAATAAAATCAACATTATGCCTTTCTCACTTGTTTGACCTTTTCTGCTCAGGTCTCCTTCCTAATCCATCACCTACAGAAACATTTATATATGCCTCTCCCGCATTCACAGAGCCAGATTTGCATCTGGTGGCCAAATATTTGAACTAATTTTTTTCCAGTGTAAATCAGTTCCTTATTAATGCATTAGAATGTCTACCAAGTTTCACTGCCATATTATAAGTGCAGCCCACACTGGACCTCTGTGCGTAGTAGCACTTTAATTATAACCTCCCAGTATTAGCCTCTGTGAGTGAAGAACTCTGAGAAGTGAGATGATGCATGATGCTCTCAATCAGAGTTACATCATATCTCACTTTTGGAAAGATATACCAAAGAGCAAGTTAAAGCCTGATGTTCTCAAGCCAGAACAAGTCTTTCCGCATGTCACTGGATTCTCAAGACCATATATTCATAGTGTTTTAGCTGTTCTGTTGCATTCAGAATGACTCTACTGTTTTCTAGGCATATTTATTTATACACAGAACCAAATCAAAATGTTATGAGTAGGCAGGCCCACAAACCACAAAGAAAACTTAACAAATTTGTTAACCCTAGCAAAGAATGTAAATGAAACACATCAAAAGGAATAAACCAATGTCATTTTTAATACACAAAGCGAAACCAGTGACTCCGTATATCGCAACCAAGTGAATTCGCACTTAGTTTCACAGTCATAAAGACAAGACTGCATAAACTTCTGAAAATACATCTGTCACCGAGTTGAAAAAAAGTAACAGCACCACCTATAGGTTCTTTGGTGTACTGCACTGTGAGCAGATTTTTTAGATAAAGACTGTAAATGATTATACTTTTTAATTCATGTTCTGATTTTCATGAAATAAAGTCGTGGGCCAAGCTATACTTAAGTTACCTGTGAAATCCCATTTTTTAGAGATTAGCGTGTTCGTGTGTTCAAACATATAGACAGACATAGCAGTTTTGTTATTAGTCTACATTTGGAATCTGTAATAATGTCACTAAACACCATAAAAAACCTTTCACGGCAATAAATGGGCTGTGACCATGGGCATTTAACCTATTCTTGCAATACAAATTCATTGGTACTTAACCTATTCTTGCAATACATATTCCAATCTCAACTCAGGATTTTGCAACCATCATAACATTGTTACTAAGCAGGTCATATTACCTTTAATAAGCAGTACTAATATCACATTAGTATTTTCTCTTTATGATTTGCAATGACAAACATTGTCTGAGAGTAATGTGGATGATCTATCAAGCAATTCATCATCGGTGATCCTAAGGAGAGCTTCCTCTTAACATAAAAAAAAAATTAAAAACAGCCCACATACTCAGCTATCTGCTGCCATTGTGCTGTGCTCAACAGACCTTTCGTGTGTGTGTGTGTGTGTGTGTGTGTGTGTGTGTGTGTGTGTGTGTGTGTGTGTGTGTGTGTGCGCGCGCGCGCGGAGGGTGGGGGGAGGGGGGGGGGATGCTCCACAACTCTCTGGTTGATAACAGGTGTCAAGAAATTCACACATGAATTATCACAAAATTGCCTGAGCCGCTGGTTGAGACCCCCCGCCCCCACTCAGCACAAAATCAGAGAATCAACTCTGGTAAGATGCTGCAAACTATGAACCTTGTTTGCACCCCATATATAGCCTCAGAACTCTAGCAGGAAGCATCATTCATGCAGGTATGAGCTATGATTTGCAGCTGGTAACATCCTGTGTGTTCAACAGCCATCTTCACATCTCACTTGAGACGTCCTGTAAACATAAAGGGTGAACACTGGCTTCCTTTGCCGACTTGCCTGCTATTTCCCTGAGGAGCTTCATTACCCATTTAACACTGGAACTCCTGATAATCAACATACTCACTGCCCGTGCCTGTCTCGACATGGCTGGAAAACTGGCAACTTGCTCAACATAAAGTAATCCTCTGCTGGATCAGTTATGTTATCAATGCAGGGCAGCACCTCATACCAGTTGTGAAGGCATAACGGGGCAGCTGTGTAGCCGGTTCCAGAGATACATGAATCTGTCACTCTGCCACTCACCCTTAAGTGAGGATAAACCATGAACTGGTCAGATGTGGTGCATCGGAAGACATAACAACACTGGGATTCCCAAAAGCACCGAAAGGCACTCCAATATCATTGTAGCTCAGAAAAGTGGCCTGAAGCCTATAACCCAGTGATAGTTGACCTGGTCCCTACCACCCACTGGTGGGCGTTCCAGCTTTCATGGTGGGAAACAGACAAGAGGAATTTGAAAAACATTTACATCTGGTTTTCATAAAATTTTGACAAAGTATTTGGTAAGTAATTATTATTATATGCTTTAACTTGCTGTAAATCTGCTTTATAAATTTTATATAGTACAGTTACTTCCTCACTTTATAAAACACCATTACAGTGGAACTGTTGGGCAGTTAGAAAATTTTACAACAAACAGAGATACAAAAGTGGGCAAGTAGGTAAAAAAGGTTGACTACCCCAGCAATAAACCACAGCCAACGTCGCTTCTTAAGCCAAGTCTCCTTGTGTTCGTACATAACAAGTGCAGTCACTATCCATCTCAAATTACTTTTCAGACATAAGAAATTTTACAGTGATATGCATAAATGAACACTGGCATATGAAATACTGCATGGTAATTTTAAATAAAGTTAGAAATTTCCTTGTTGCCTATTGCTTTTGTAGATGCAACAAAATCCATGGATTTACCTGCTTCTCATGATAAGCCTCGCCGAACTAGAAAGTTGGAAATAAATTTAATTTGCTAAACAACGAATCTGTATTTGAAATTTATTGTGTGGAATTATAAACAGACTGTATTACAATTATGTCCTTATATAGGACTCAAGGAAGGGAATTAAAAAGATTTTTACCTAAACCTCAACAGGCAATCACAAAAACTAAAAAAAAAGACAATAAAAAGAAATTTTGGCAGCTGCCGATCTTAACATGGATGCGACAAGCATAGTTCCTCAGAAAAGTAAGAACATGATATGCCAAGCATATTATATACCAGTTCTGTTGTGTGCTGCAGAAACCTGAGCCCTAAAATAAAGCGGGGACAAAAAAAAGTGTGATCAATTGAAATGAAGCTTTTGAGAAGTTGGATAGGTATAATGAAAATGGGAAAGATGAGAAATGAGAGTGTTATGTAGGTGCAGAACCTCTACAAGAGAAAGAAGGGAGTAGTGGTTCCAAAAGTGAGGACAGGAGCATCACTTTTATGTATCGGCAATACTAAACATTCTCTTCCTGAGAGTTAGTACTTGCCAACACTCCTGTCTCATAAGTCATTAAATCAAACAATTTCATCTGTATAGAATGTGACAACAAAATTTTGACTCTGGTGCAATGACTGTCAGAACAGTTGTATTTTCATGCAATCCATTTACTCTTTTACATTTTCTCTCTTAACTTCAGTCAGTCGAATAGTTTTCTCAACTCTATTTTCCATTCCAGATGGTCCTAGCATGTAAAACTATGCCTTTTCTCTGTGATGGATTTCTATCATAACGGAGTACTAAGCAATTTTGGTGGTTTGTAGTAGTACCCTGGCTATCTTACGACCTCTGCTTACAATAAGAGTGTTCCATTCAATCAGTGTGTGATAAATTTCAGATGTTCACATTCTATGGCTTTCTGTACATGTTCCTTAACAGACAGCATTAGATGCATGAACATTAACCTCCACCTTGTGAATAAATAGTGACTTGGCATACTGAATTTCTATTTGCAGTCTTTTTCACCGTTATGAATATCTATACTCTGCAAACCACCAGAAGTAGATGGCAGAGGATTAGTCCCATTGTACCAGTTGTTATGGTTTCTTCCCACTCTATTTTGTTCATTCCATTCAAGCACAGATTTAGGTCTTCCTGTGGCAATATGCATTTCCAAAAAAAGCTCATTATAAATTTAATAACAGAAAATGTCAAATGTTGCAGATGAACATGAGAAGCCATCTTGACACTATAACTCATCAAAAAAATGTCGTAACAGGTTACAAACCAAACAGCTA
This sequence comes from Schistocerca nitens, assembly GCF_023898315.1. NCBI lineage: Eukaryota > Metazoa > Arthropoda > Insecta > Orthoptera > Acrididae > Schistocerca > Schistocerca nitens. Next base: position 349,999,599 of record NC_064622.1, read on the forward strand.
TTTTGCATACAATCTGAATGGATCTATTTCCTGAAAATCTGTGACAATGGCTTCTTGCTGTCACACTTTACTGAAATATCATTTGCATCAATTTACATTAATACCAGTACATTTTCCTTTGCAGCAGTCTTCCATCAAACATTATGTTCACATAGATGAAGGACCAAATACAGTTTCCTTTCAAACAAGAGATGTCATTACAAGCACTTCATAAGAGGACACTATATCAGGTCTGGTTTGAGCACTTCATGGTATAACATTTGAAAAATGTTTTAACAAAGTTTCAGAATAGATTGAGCATAAAGATCAAATCCTGGGATGAATCAGATGATGATTGGAAGCACGTATAATCAGTTTCGGGGTAAAAATTTCAAACACTTTCTGAAAGCAATTCATGAAACTACTTAGAAAATCAATTCACAACACATTTCATTTCAATATGTCACCCAAGATATATCTTCTGCAGCACTGTACGGCTCAGAACAAGAAGCATTAGTATATATTTGTGGAGCCACAAAGGTGATTAAACATTTTAATATAAAAAAGTCTTTACGGCATTTTAGATTCTGTGACACCTTATCAACTCTATTCAATTTTCTTTTCCATTACATTTACAGGTGCAAAAATTTATGGACCAGAAGGTAATTAGGTATTCTTGCATACATGTGCAAACTTTAACACAATGAAGTATAGTCCAGGCTACAGTGATTTTTGCCTCTACAAAACTTTTGTACCAACAAAAGACACAGATACTAGATCGTGCCAGTTAGGATACACCATTACATTGCCCCAAATCCCATAAATGGTCTAATCAAACTGTAAATCAAGGCATAAGCTACTATTAATTTACACTTACAAATGTCGACCTATTTAGTGAACTTGGACTATGATACCACGGTTTTTCAGTTTCTGTTGGGCATCCTAGTGATGCCACTGGAGACAGCTCTATATTTTCAATTCAAACAAATGTACATTAAAGTGAAGTCTGGAATTATCAAAGTATTTATAGAAAGTAGTAGTAAAGATTTTCCCGCATGCCAGAAAGAAAGACAATAAAGAAAATTAAAATAAAAGCTTACCGTGGCAAGTTTGTTACATAGAGATTCGTATCTTTAATATCATAACCCGATGGTCGTGCAAAAGAAACTTTCAATCTTTTATTCTGCACCTGGAATCCATTTAGTGTTGCGATGGCACGAATAGCATCCTCAGGTTTTTGGTAATTCACAAAACCAAAACCATAGCTGTATCCAGTCTGCAACACAAACATCCATTACATAAAATAAAAATATATTATCATACATAAAATCCTCATCATGTTATTACAATTAAAAAAGAATATGAACAAACTAGACTGTTCATACAAGCCATTTCTCTATTCTCTATGAGATAAACCAATCACTTTTTCCTTGTGCCACAATTGAATGAAACAAGGTCTGCAGAGTAGCATCTGCTAATGAAATAGTCTCCTTTGCCACATTTTTCAGAAGCAGGAAAGTACGAGTGGGAAAATATGTTAACTAACGTATTTCCTATTTTACTATGAAGTGGAAATCATTACTCAAAATTTAGCATAATTTACCTATTTTAAGTATGATATTTACTCGACTATAAGATGATGCTTCTTCCCAAATTCATCATTGGTAAAATACAGTCATCTTATACTCATAGATTAAACTACTGCTGCTTAGGTCAACATTTATCTATTGTTTAATACATTGATACAGGAGTTGTCTTTCATTTAAATATGAAGCTTTGGCTGGTCAGGTCATGTGCGGATTTATTCTCAAGAATTCAGAAGAGTGGGCCTGGGCATGCAATACTCCATTCAAACAGGCTCAAGATTTTCTGATATACCAAAGCACTCCATACAGTATCAACCTTGCCTGAACAATCATGTGACATTTGAGTTGCATGGCATACTGCAAGGGAGCCTATGAACTAGTCACTACAATACTCTATCGCACTGCTCAAAATCTGACAATTCTGTGAAAGACAGGAAGAAATAGCATTACATTCTGCCATATTACAAACTACTGTTCTATTTGAACATGTTTGCAGTTCTTATATAGTTATGGATACGAAATGCAAACTTTTGTGCTGCTTTTTAAGTACAGCTTACATTCAAAGTCAAGAATGTAGTCCTTAAAAAAAGTTAATTGATTCTGAACCCAAGTCAATATTTAATTTGGTTGTGCAAGAGTTTAACAATTTACCAAATGGTTTGCACATGAGAAATTCGGATGTTGTCCACATATTAGAATTATTATGTAGTATTCTGCCTAGTGGCAGGTGCGTGTCTTTGTACGGAGAATTTCTGACAGTAATGTTTTGTGTCTACAGCGTCTGCCTTCAGTCTGCAGTAACTTCCATATTTAATGTCATCCAGATGTTCAAATCTTCTTCCTTGGGCTGTAGTTGTTCTGATCTTCCTTTTGATGACATTGTGTGTGAGCCCATCATGCCTAAGTATGCATCCGATCCAGATGACTTTCCTCTACAGCAGTGGTTGCTAGCCTTTCTGACAACAGCATTACCCCTGAGTGCAATATGATATTAGCTATTTATCCCCATCCACACTGTCACCAACATTAGCACCTACATAAATTTTAGAGCGAAAAAAAACTTTCATTGATCACTCATTTTAAAATCACGAAAGATAAGCAATGTTTAGTTTTTTGCAAAACACCTGTGGTTTTATTAAACCATGAACTATTGAGTCAATGAGACTATTGATACTGTACATTTCCAACAACATTTTTTAATAGAATGATGACACATTTGTCAAGCACAACATGAGTGCTACCTGCAACTCCTCCTCAGAAAAGAAAGCTAATTGTCAAGGGCTGGACACTCGTTACAAAACATGCTTCCTCTGTACTACTATTCTCACTAGTGACAATTGCTCACTCAACACCATTTGAAATCAACCAAATCAAAATATGTGCACTAAACTTAGGCCCCTGTTTGTTTGTCACTTGATTGCTGGCCTCCTTACTGCTAAACTGGCAGAAACTGAAAGACTTCGGGCTGCCAGTACTTCATGTCAGACCACTGTCACTAAATAATAATAATAATAATAATAATAATACAGTATACGCCCTGCAACAGGTACTGGTCATTACGAAGGGAATAATGAAGCAATTTCCAGTTTATCCTGGCAACTACCTACAATCCTGCAACAGGTATTTTCACGAGATATTTAAGCAAAAGTGAAGTACAGGTCGGCGTCACAGGTGCATGGTACTATGTACAGGATGCATGTGTAGTGGTAGGGCAATGTGAGGAAGAAGAAGAAGAAGAAGATGATGATGATACATTCATTTCACAAGTGTGTCGCGCATTAATGCTAGTATTTGAAGAAAATGTAATTGTTGATAACTTATGTAATCAGTATTATAGCCTTGCATGAAACAGAGATTAAATTATTTTTGAAAGTCCATTACCATGAAACTCCTTTGTTTTTACCATTCAGAAAATTACATTTTACCCGTAAGGGGGTAATTACCGCAGGCTGTGAACCACTGCTCTAAAGAACTGTATTCAGAATAATTTTCTTCTCTCCTCCTCTTCTCAGTACATAGTAATGTGTCACCTGATCTGTTCACTTGATCTTCTCTATTCTTCCCTGGCACCACATTTCTAAACTTTCCAGGTTATTTTTTCTTCATTCTTCTCATGGTACATGTCTCTGCTCTGTACAGGCCAATGTTCCACCAGTTTCTTCCTTAATTCCAAGCCCAAGTTGCCGATCAGCAGAGTCCTATTCTTGTTTCATGGGGACTTGGCCATAGCAATTCTTGCTCAAATTTCATTTGTGCAGTGGGCATCCTTTGTCAGCAAGCTTTCCAAGTACTTGCACTGTATCACATTCTCCAGTTAAGCAGTTATCTTCCTCGAAGGTTCCTCCTGTTTTGATATCCACATAACCTTCGATTTCTCAATGTTGAATTCCATGCCATATTTCGTTTCAGTTCCCACCAACCATCATGTGTTACAGCTGTCTTTGATTTTTGGTGACCACTGTTAGGTCACCTGCATACTTGATGGTGCTGATGAGTCGTCGTCCTATCCTGAAGTTTCCACATCCTTTCAAAGCTTCTCTCACCAACCATTCTCCATACAGTTTGAAGAGACTCCGCAATTTAGTTGCATCTTTACCCTTTGTCCCAAGTACAAGTTGAAAATACCACATAAAAACATTATCAGCTTTCAATCAACTTTAGAGCAAGATGGCGACATTCAGGAGAAACAAGAATGAGCACTTATTGAGAATTAATTGTTTAACAACGAAATAAATCATATTAAACTAACTGTAATTGTTATCATGAGACTTAAGAACAGTGGCAAGACCTTTTGTGGAAATACACTCCAATTAAAATTACTTTGAGATTGACGTTTCAACAAGTCAAGTGGTAGGGGTCAGCCACTAGCCAATCATGGTTCCTTCTCGAGCAACACACATTCACTGTGTTGCTAGCTTTGTGGGTACCCACTGCCATTGCAATCTGCCATCCGCAAAGTACTCTTAATTGAAGTATAGCACAGACAGACATCATCACTAGATTGTGGGGTGAGCGAAAGTTTGAGAACAGAACTAAATCATGACTGCAATCTTTTATTTACATATTAGTTGCTGTTACTGCAAATGAAACACACACCAGAAGACATTTCAGTCCATGTTTCACAGTTACTCAAGTACAGCATTACAGAAAGGTTGCAAGGAGAACAGTCATGCCAGCTTGGCTGAGAACTAGGGTGAATGTGGGGAGGGAGTGGTGATCAGGCAACAGACTTCATCATAGTGTCAACCATGGGAATTTTTGTCGTATACTTTGACTTTTTATGAACAGCTACAATGTTTACACTGTAGTTTGCTGGAATCCATTTGTAGTTGGAATGAACTGACTTTAAAATTGGATAAATACTCAAGAATACTATACATTTCTGCAGGAGATGGTAGAAGTCTAGACAGGTGCCAGTGGCTACTTAGGTGATGCGTGCATGTTGTTGATTCTCACCATAAGGCATGATGACAGCAAAAGAAATGTGTCAACTACTGGTTCCACGCAGCCCATAAGAGAGCAAAGGGCAGACTATATGCTTAGAAGCAAGACACAATTCGACACTCTCAGCTCAGTATAGAAGAGAAATTTGCTACGTTGTCACAAAAAAGGGCTGCGTTCTCAGGTCCCACTGTAACCACAACCTCACCTATTGCAACATATTTGGAAGAAACAACCAAATATTTGGGTCAATGAAGATTTAAATTTCACTATGTGCTACTTCTAAGATGAAAATGATTGGTTATTACTGTTGTTATTATTAAAAATAGTGATAGCATAGACAACAGGCCTTGTAAGCAAAAGATGTAGTGAGGATAAAAATTAATGTAAATCATTTCTTTTTGTTTATTTTACTTCCCTGTCTTATGAAAATGTAAACAAGCAATAAATAGCATAAATTTAGAATTGGAAAATGTTATATAAGAGTCGAGGGACATGAAAGGGAAGCAGTGGTTGGGAAGGGAGTGAGACAGGGTTGTAGCCTCTCCCCAATGTTATTCAATCTGTATATTGAGCAAGCAGTGGAGGAAACAAAAGAAAAATTCGGAGTAGGAATTAAAGTCCATGGAGAAGGAATAAAAACTTTGAGGTTCGCCGATGACATTGTAATTCTGTCAGAGACAGCAAAGGACTTGGAAGAGCAGTTGAACGGAATGGATAGTGTCTTGAAGGGAGGATATAAGATGAACATCAACAAAAGCAAAACGAGGATAATGGAATGTAGTCGAATTAAGTTGGGTGATGCTGAGGAAATTAGATTAGGAAATGAGAAACTTAAAGTAGTAAAGGAGTTTTGCTATTTGGGGAGCAAAATAACTGATGATGGTCGAAGTAGAGAGGATATAAAATGTAGACTGGCAATGGCAAGGAAAGCGTTTCTGAAGAAGAGAAATTTGTTAACATAGAGTATTGATTTAAGAGTCAGGAAGTCGTTTCTGAAAGTATTTGTATGGAGTGTAGCCATATATGGAAGTGAAACATGGACGATAAATAGTTTAGACAAGAAGAGAATAGAAGCTTTCGAAATGTGGTGTTACAGAAGAAGGCTGAAGTTTAGATGGGTAGATCACATAACTAAACAGGAGGTATTGAACAGAATTGGGGAGAACAGGAGTTTGTGGCACAACTTGACTAGAAGAAGGGATCGGTTGGTAGGACATGTTCTGAGGCATCAAGGGATCACCAATTTAGTATTGGAGGGCAGCGTGGAGGGTAAAAATCATAGAGGGAGACCAAGAGATGAATACACCAAGCAGATTCAGCAGGATTTAGGTTGCAGCAGGTACTGGGAGATGAAGAAGCTCGCACAGGATAGAGTAGCATGGAGAGCTGCATCAAACCAGTCTCAGGACTGAAGACAACAACAACAACAACAAATGTTATATATTCCTGACAGTGTCCACCTGGGGGCGAGCTGCAATGTATGATAACTGCAGAAAACTTCACAAGCCGAAACCACTCAAAGGAATTTTATTGGATGGCCGGATTCCAGAGAGCTGTGCTCTCATCATTGGGTCTTGTAGTTTAAAATGTTTTACAACATGTTGTCCATCACTGTTGCAAATCGCTTCACACTAAATCAGTGGTTCCCAAATTGTGGTTAATTACCCTCTGAGAGGTAAAATGAAATTTTCTGAGGGGTGAAAACCAAACGATTCCATTTTGTTTCAGTCATAAAACTAAATTATTTTCTAAATTATTTTCTAAAGATCATTACTATTATCACAGTTCTGTAAGACTAATACTGATGATATAAGTTATCAATAATTACTTTTCCTCAATTAGTAGCATTAATGTGGTGGAGGTTACACATTCCTCACATAGTCAAGCCACTACACGCATATGTTGTGCTTTGTGCCATACATTGCTGGTGATAAAAGTGAGACATATACGTAAGAAATGCTAAATATCGGAAGAAAATGTCTTCTCCAAGTTGTAGATAGGACTGAGTTATACTAGCTACTTTAAGATCCTAGAAAATCACAGCGAACCATTTAATTGGCTCAGTTCTGGCCTTACTTCTGTTTTTGTGCAATTCAACTACAGTAAAACTTGCTCAAATTTGCACGTGTAGAATTCGAAAATCTGCCACACCGTAAAAGTATTTCAGTCCCGACGCATTCAGTGCACTTTTACAGGCTGATTTTTTGTATAAAGCAGAACATGCCTAACCAGAAATGGAAAGCAAATCTTAGAACATATTTAATAATTAATTTATAATGCAGAAAAGAGCCTGCACAGCACTATTGTACTACAGTACATTAGTTATTCACGACTCTAAAAGGACGTTACTATTAACATCTCTCTTAAGTATCGCAAAACGAAGAAGAGGTACAGCACAGTGCAGTGCTGCTGATGTGAACCTAAAATCACACCGCTCTGTGCAACAACGAATGAGTTACACTCAGTGTTGGTACAGTACATCAAACAAAATGGTTCATTCGTCAACGTTCTGTTTGTCGACTTTCTCATCTTCCTCATTATTGACACATGCTGGTGCATACAGGAACATTGTTGCGCACACACTGCTGCAATGTGTCCAGTGAAAGAGGTGGGTATTGTTCTGTTAAACAACGGTTTTACCCGGCATGATCATAATTTTCTGCCAGTTTCAGTTGACTAGTAGCGCTTTAAGAGATACAATAACATTATGTCAAACAAATGGTGTGTACCATTACCAATTAATGAAACAATTGATGTAATTGAGGCAAGTGAAAAAGACACTCTCTCTGTGCACGAAATTAAGTTGCGTTTCAAATGTGGTAAAACATAAATTTATGAGACTTTAAGAAATAAGGATAAGTTTTGAGACAAATGGACGAAAGGGAATGAGCAAATGAAAAGAAAGGCAAAGAAGACCGGAAATGAAGAAATTAACGAAATAGTGTCGGAATGGTTTGTAAGTGCGCAGGCAAAAAAACTTACCTTTATCTGGACCCACGTTGCGGAGTGAGGCTCTGAAAGTCACTAAAGGGCTTGGAATTACGAAGTTTAAGGCATCCAGAGGATGGCTGGAGAGCTTCAAAGCTAGGCACAAGATCATGTGGAATGAAGTATGTGGGGAATCTAAGGATGAGCAAGAAAGTGTAGTAACAGAATGGAAGACAATACTGTCCAACTTAATTATGAATTACAACCCGAAAGACGTGTTCAGTGACAACGAAATGGGACTGTTTTATTGCGTGCTGCCTTTAAAATCGCTAGCAATTCAAGGTGCAAAGTGCACCTCCAGAAAAACGTCCAAGGAAAGACTCACAGTACTGCTGTGTGGAAACATGTTACATGAAATGGAGAAGCCACTGGTGATTGGAAGGTGGCAAAACCACATTGTTACACAAACATAGATGTCAGTAAGATTCCAGTCACATGGCGAAGCAATAAAAAGGCATGGATCGTGAGTGGTCTTATGGAAGAATGGCTGGGCTCTTTCAATGCCAAAATGAAAAAAGGAAATCGCGAAGTTCTCCTTTTCCTAGACAATGCAACCTGCCACTAGAAAGTAACGCTATCAAACGTAAAATTGGCTTCGTTCCCTCCAGGTTCAACTAGCCTCACACAACAAAGTGGGGTTTGAGGGCCAAGAACAAGATGCTTCAATGGCCATTGAAGATCAAGAAAATGCAGCAGCAATTGCTGAATTAATGAAAATGCAGAACATTTCATATAATGCAGATGATTGCATAAGAAGTGATGACTTTCTGTCAACTCACTCCGCTTCCACTTCAGCAACAGATTTAATAGGAATCCGCAACACAGAGGATGATGAAGAAGAAACAAAGGAGGAATAAGAGGAGCAAAATGATGCCCCTAGAAAAATTATGCCTGAAGAAGCCATAGCATACATAAACGATGTTATGCAATTTGCACCACACAAAAATTCTCCCAGCTTGTGGGAACTATTGTATCATGCAAAAAATTGCCTAGAAAAAACAATTTTGAACAGGAAATCAAAACACGTTTCCCCTTTTCACATGTGGCAAAAAAAGTGAAATGTAAAGCAAATAAACATGGGAATAACATGTATGTACATACAACAATAAACGATTTTAAAATTCAAGTGAAAATATAGAAATGCTGTGTTATTTATCAATTAGTATAATAGTCCAGTGTTCTGTTTTCCAGTGTACAGTAAATGAACTCTAATGTGCTGGAGTGAAGGTACGTAAATACAGTATATGCATAATTAAAAATTTTAGTGTACTTTTGTGCATGATACCTGACAAATTTTAAGTATCCCAGCAGTTTAGCGTAATCCGGAAACTTGTCCAATTTGGAAAATTATTTTAGTCCCAGGCAATTCTGATTTTAGCAAGTTTTACTGTATTTGTTTTGTCAACCTAGTTGGTGCCATTCTTTTACTGCGCCCAAAAAATTTAAGTCATTGTTTTCTAATGTCACTGTGTATGTCTGTGTATTCTTCTATTTCCTTATTACTTCTCAGCCTATAAGTTTCACGATCAGTAATTTTGGGACCTAATACTTTCCTAACAATCTTTCTTTCTCTTGGATTTCTTCAATATCCCTCCCTCTATTTGAAATTAAAGTTTATGCTCCATAAAGATATTTACATCCCCTATGAACCATGGACCTTGCCGTTGGTGGGGAGGCTTGCGTGCCTCAGCAATACAGGTAGCCGTACCGTAGGTACAACCACAACGGAGGGGTATCTGTTGAGAGGCCAGACAAACGTGTGGTTCCTGAAGAGGGGCAGCAGCCTTTTCAGTAGTTGCAAGGGCAACAGTCTGGATGATTGACTGATCTGGCCTTGTAACAATAACCAAAACAGCCTTGCTGTGCTGGTACTGCGAACGGCTGAAAGCAAGGGGAAACTACGGCCGTAATTTTTCCCGAGGGCATGCAGCTTTACTGTATCATTAAATGATGATGGCGTCCTCTTGGGTAAAATATTCAGAAGGTAAAATAGTCCCCCATTCGGATCTCCGGGCGGGGACTACTCAAGAGGATGTCGTTATCAGGAGGAAGAAAACTGGCGTTCTACGGATCGGAGCAGGTAGGTTAGAAAATTTGAAAAGGGGAAATGGATAGGTTAAAGTTAGATATAGTGGGAATTAGTGGAGTTCGGTGGCAGGAGGAATAGGCAGTAGAAATAGGAAAATAGGAATGCGGGTAAGCTACTACAAACAGCATAGTGAACGCATTATTGTGGCCAAGATAGATACGACGCCCACACCTACTACAGTAGTACAAGTTTATATGCCAACTAGCTCTGCAGATGACGAAGAAATTGAAGAAATGTATGATGAAATAAAAGAAATTATTCAGATAGTGATGGTTGGTTGGTTGTTTGGGGAAGGAGACCAGACAGCGAGGTCATCGGTCTCATCGGATTAGGGAAGGACGGGGAAGGAAGTCGGCCGTGCCCTTTGAAAGGAACCATCCCGGCATTTGCCTGGAGCGATTTAGGGAAATCACGGAAAACCTAAATCAGGATGGCCGGACGCGGGATTGAACCGTCGTCCTCCCGAATGCGAGTCCAGTGTCTAACCACTGCGCCACCTCGCTCGGTCAGATAGTGAAGGGAGACGAAAATTTAATAGTCATGGGTGACTGGAATTCGAGTGTAGGAAAAGGAAGAGAAGGAAAAGTAGTAGGTGAATATGGATTGGGGCTAAGAAATGAAAGAGGAAGCCGCCTGGTAGAATTTTGCACAGAGCACAACTTAATCATAGCTAACACTTGGTTTAAGAATCATGATAGAAGGTTGTATACATGGAAGAACCCTGGAGACACTAAAAGGTATCAGATAGATTATATAATGGTAAGACAGAGATTTAGGAACCAGGTTTTAAATTGTAAGACATTTCCAGGGGCAGATGTGGACTCTGACCACAATCTATTGGTTATGAGCTGTAGATTAAAACTGAAGAAACTGCAAAAAGGTGGGAATTTAAGGAGATGGGACCTGGATAAACTGAAAGAACCAGAGGTTGTACAGAGTTTCAGGGAGAGCAGAAGGGAACAATTGACAGGAATGGGGGAAAGAAATACAGTAGAAGAAGAATGGGTAGCTTTGAGGGATGAAGTAGTGAAGGCAGCAGAGGATCAAGTAGGTAAAAAGACGAGGGCTAGTAGAAATCCTTGGGTAACAGAAGAAATATTGAATTTAATTGATGAAAGGAGAAAATATAAAAATGCAGTAAATGAAGCAGGCAAAAAGGAATACAAATGTCTCAAAAATGAGATCGACAGGAAGTGCAAAATGGCTAAGCAGGGATGGCTAGAGGACAAATGTAAGGATGTAGAGGCTTATCTCACTAGGGGTAAGATAGACACTGCCTACAGGAAAATTAAAGAGACCTTTGGAGAAAAGAGAACCACTTGTATGAATATCAAGAGCTCAGATGGAAACCCAGTTCTAAGCAAAGAAGGGAAAGCAGAAAGGTGGAAGGAGTATATAGAGGGTCTATACAAGGGCGATGTACTTGAGGACAATGTTATGGAAATGGAAGAGGATGTAGATGAAGATGAAATGGGAGATACGATACTGCGTGAAGAGTTTGACAGAGCTCTGAAAGACCTGAGTCGAAACAAGGCCCCCGGAGTAGATAACATTCCATCGGAACTACTGACGGCCTTGGGAGAGCCAGTCCTGACAAAACTCTACCATCTGGTGAGAAAGATGTATGAAACAGGCGAAATACCCTCAGACTTCAAGAAGAATATAATAATTCCAATCCCAAAGAAAGCAGGTGTTGACAGATGTGAGAATTACCAAACAATCAGTTTAATAAGCCGCAGCTGCAAAATACTAACATGAATTCTTTACAGACGAATGGAAAAACTATTAGAAGCTGACCTCGGGGGAAGATCAGTTTGGATTCCGTAGAAATACTGGAACACGTGAGGCAATACTGACCTTACGACTTATCTTAGAAGAAAGATTAAGGAAAGGCAAGCCTACGTTTCTAGCATTTGTAGACTTAGAGAAAGCTTTTGACAATGTTGACTGGAATACTCTCTTTCAAATTCTAAGGGTGGCAGGGGTAAAATACAGGGAGCGAAAGGCTATTTACAATTTGTACAGAAACCAGATGGCAGTTATAAGAGTCGAGGGGCATGAAAGGGAAGCAGTGGTTGGGAAGGGAGTAAGACAGGGTTGTAGCCTATCCCCGATGTTATTCAATCTGTATTTTGAGCAAGCAGTAAAGGAAACAAAAGAAAAATTCGGAGTAGATATTAAAATCCATGGAGCAGAAATAAAAACTTTGAGGTTCGCCGATGACATTGTAATTCTGTCAGAGACAGCAAAGGACTTGGAAGAGCAGTTGAACGGAATGGATGGTGTCTTGAAGGGAGGATATAAGATGAACATCAACAAAAGCAAAACGAGGATAATGGAATGTAGTCGAATTAAATCGGGTGATGTTGAGGGTATTAGATTAGGAAATGAGACATTTAAAGTAGTAAAGGAGTTTTGCTATTTGGGGAGCGAAATAACTGATGATGGTCGAAGTAGAGAGGATATAAAATGTAGACTGGCAATGGCAAGGAAATCGTTTCTGAAGAAGAGAAATTTGTTAACACCGAGTATAGAGTTAAGTGTCAGGAAGTCATTTCTGAAAGTATTTGTATGGAGTGTAGCCATATATGGAAGTGAAACATGGAAGGTAAATAGTTTGGACAAGAAGAGAATAGAAGCTTTCGAAATGTGGTGCTACAGAAGAATGCTGAAGATTAGATGGGTAGATCACATAACTAATGAGGAGGTACTGAGTAGGATTGGGGAGAAGAGGAGTTTGTGGCACAACTTGACCAGAAGAAGGGATCGGTTGGCAGGACATGTTCTGAGGCATCAAGGGATCACCAATTTAGTACTGGAGGGCAGCGTAGAGGGTAAAAATCGTAGATGGAGACCAAGAGATGAATACACTAAGCAGATTCAGAAGGATGTAGGTTGCAGTAGGTGCTGGGAGATGAAGAAGCTTGCACAGGATAGAGTAGCATGAAGAGCTGCATCAAACCAGTCTCAGGTCTGAAGACCACAACAACAACAAAGATATTTAAGTTTTATTACAGTGCCTATGTTTACTAAATTTAGAAAGTGAATTTTTATTATAAAAATTTGCGTTGAGCTGAATGCAGCTGCCATCTCTTGACAGCAAACTTCGTTTGCAGCTTTTCCAGACTGTTTTCTTGTGTGATTCCCCCCAAGTACTTAAATTGTGTAACCCTTTTCATTGTTTGTGTTAAAAAACTTCAGTGCTTGTTTGTTGCATGTCATGTATGCAGTTTTTTTCCAAATGATATTTGTAGTCCTAGTTTTTCTGCAACTTCTTTAAGAATTTCAATTTGTTTTTGAGCTGTGGTAATATCCCTACTTAAAATTTCCAGATCAACTTCCAAGGTGAGACAATCTACTCAATATTACTTCTACCTCACTTGATTGCTTGACATGACTTTTGCTCTCACCATTCTGTAATTACCTTTTCCAAAACACAGTTAAACAGTAATGGAGAGAGTCCATCTCCCTATCTAACACCAGTCTTCGATATCAAATGAGAAATTTCTCTCATGAATTTAACTTTAGAGCTAGCGTCAGTTATCATTTCCTTAATCGTGCTAGAGTTTTACTGTCTAGCCCTTGTTCCTCTAAAATTTGGAAAAGAGATTCACGATCAACTGAGTCATAGTCCTTTTTAAAACTCCACAAATGTACATACAATATTGTTACTAGAAATCCTTTGGTGCCAGTTTTAAATTAAGAATTTGTTGCGAACTAGATTTGTTTGGTCTAAAGCCTGCTCGGTATTCACCAACTTTATGTTCTAACTGTTCTCGGGCTCAATCAAGTAAACATTGCGAAAAAATTTTGTATGTGACTGGGAGAAGAGAGATTTCTTTGTAATTATTAACATTGGTTCTAGTTCCTTTTTTTATGCATTGGATGAATTAGGGCCGTTTTACAGTCCTTAGGTATTTTCTCAGTTTGCCAGGTATGTGCTATTAGCTGAACAATCTCTTTTATAGTGTTCAGGCCAGCTGATTTTAGTAGTTCTGCAATTATACAATCTTCTCCGGATGCTTTATTGTTTTTAAGTCTTAATTTGTTTAGTTATTTTGGTTTTGTCAGGTTCTTTAGAGCCAGGGTTGGTGTTATTAGTTTGCTGTAGTTGGAAAGTATTCTCCAGTTCTGCACAGCTGAATAGTTTTTCAAAATAATTAGCACATACCTTACAATTTTCCTGATTTTAAGAGCCAAACTGTCATTTTCATTTTTGAAGCAAAGACTTTGACGTTGGTAACCGGTTAGCTTTGTTTTGAATGTTTTATAAAAGTTTCTTACATTGTTATTTTGGAAGACTTTTTAGATTTCTAAAATTATTATTACTATTACTATTAGTGGTTGTGGTTAGACACAAAGCATTAACAGCCTGAAGTCTTCCAATTTCTGCCAGTTCAGATGTAAGGAATGCACCAATGAACTGGTTTACGAACCGTAAATATAGTGTGCATATTTTAACTTGATTAATTTTAAATGGGGTGCAGTGTGCAGGTCAGTCAAGTGCCACAATGGAGAGGATTAAAGCAGATGAAGTATGTTTTGTAACAAGTGTCTACCTCCATTTTGGGTAGTTAGCTTCCTTATCTGTGGAGGAGTTGTGGGTAGTACTTGCAATGCACCACAAATCACATTTCCGTTTCCATAACATGCCTTATACAATCAAAGATTGTGACATAAGTGATTTTTCAGTTTTATACTATATATAATAATACTAAAAACAGACAATAAACTAATAATACTTATGGTGTAACATCTTCAAAGAGGTATTTTAATTACAATTATAGTGCATTGTTGCCATTCAAGAAATCTTCTACACTATAGTAACATTTATCTTTCAGACATTTTTCCAGGTCTCTTTTGGTACCTTTTACATTTGGGTCATCCATACCTTTCCATATTTTATTTACAAATTTCATGCCCATATACTACGGGGTTTTTTCATATGATTTTAATCGGTGGGCGGGTAACATGTAGCTCGTTCTACATCTAGTATCATATTGATGCAAGAAGCAGTTACCCTCAAAAAATTGTGGGTTTCTTTTCGTGAAAGTGAGAGTTTCATAGATGTATATGCTTGGAATGCTCATTAGATCTAGTTTTACAAATAAAGGTTTATAATGTTGCTTTGGTTTTGCTCCCACCATTACTCAGATGATTCGTTTTTGAAGTCTAAAAGCTGTAAGTAAATTTGTTTTTCAGACCACCAGAAAATTATACGATACCTAATGACTGAAACAAAATATGCATTATATATAGTTTTTCTTACAGCTAAATCACTAATACTATACAAGATATTTATAATATTCAAGGCTATTCAGTCGACCCAGTATGTTTTCCACGTGGTGATTCCATAACAGGTTTTTATTGACTAATACGCCAAGGAATTTGACACAGTCTGCAGTCTCTAATTTTTTTGTCCATATGCCTTATTTCACTTACAGACTGTGCAGATTGTTTTGTGGTGAAATGAACACTTTATGATTTTGTAAAATTTAATGTCAAGTTATTGTTTTTGATCCATGCCTCCACTTCCCCAAGTGTTTGTTCAATATGAGGAATTAGGCCTACCTCATTTTTGCAACAGACTACAGCTGTTGAGTCATCTGCATAGAGGATAGTATCAGACTTGACCTGGCATGGCATATCATTAATATAATACAGAAAATGTAGTGGCCCTAATATTGAACTTTGTGAGACACCTAATTCAGTGTGCTTCCAGCCAGAGAGAAATTTCTTGCCATTGATGTTAATAAGTACTCTTTGTTTTCTGTTTGCCAAATATGATGACATCCAGCTAAGGGATTTGCCTTTGAAACCATAGTGTGCCAATTTTTGGAGAAGCAGGATATGATTAACTGTGTCAAAGGTTTTGGACAGGTCACAAAAGATGCCTGACACACACATTCTATCATCAAGACATGTGCTGACTTTTGTGACTAATTCATTTATTGCATGGATTGTGCTGCGGCCTTTTCTGAAACCATATTGATTGCATAACATAATGCTGTTAGATGAATTGTGATTTTCGATCTTATCACATGCAGCTCTTTCAAATATTTCTGAGAAAATTGGTAACAGTGAGATTGGCCTATAGTTGCCCAATTCATCTTGTTTGCCTTTTTTATGTACTGGCCGAACTTCTGCATATTTTAATCGATCTGGAAAACATCCCACATCAAAAGATTGGTTGATCATGAAAGAGAGTGGATATACAATACTGTGACGGACTATTTTTATTATTTCAGTGGAAACCTCATCCCACCCCACAGATTTTGAATTTTAGAGGGACATTATGATTTTGATGACATCTGCGATGGAAACACGAGAAAACTTAAAACATGGGCAATTACTGTCTGTCATATTGGGCTTTGTTTTTGGTGGTGAACAGTCAGCAAATTTGTTACAGTTTATGAAAAAGTCATTGAATGATTCACAAATGGCACTGGGTTCTGTAACAGCTCTACCATTTATCACTATTTTAGAAGGGCATTTTCTCTCTGCCTCACTGCCAACTTCGCTTCTTATAACAAACCAAACAGCTTTTGATTTGTTTTTTGCATTTGAAATGAAGTTATTATTCACAGTACATTTTGCTAGTTTAACTATTTTGTCAAATGTTTTTTTGTATGTGCTTACATACTTAAGAAATTCAGGGCTTCGATTTACTTTTGCCTCCATATGCAGTTTCCTCTTAGTAGCACCAGACACTCTAATTCCTTTTGTTACCCATGATCTACTTTTATGGGACCTGGTCCTCACTGTTACAAAAGGGAAGCATTCATTGAATATACCCAAGAATTCAGTTAAAAAGTTTTTCTAATTGTCACTTGTGGAAGTGTGTTTGCTGGCTGTCCACTTGGTTTGGCTTTCATCATTAATACACACACACACACACACACACACACACACACACACACACACACACACACACACACATTAAATATCATTCATCTTTCATCATTTTAAAAATAAAAGTGTTCCAAGAAAAATGTTTCATCCTAAAGTTTATTTAGGTGCTAAAGTTGATGATAATGTGGGGGAGGGGAAGTGCAGGGTACTAGCTGATATCTGATTGCACTCAGAAGTAATGGTCTAAAAAAGGTTGGGAACCATTGCACTAAATCTTTGGCAGTAGCCATTAAAGTTGCCAAGCTTGCCAACAGCTTACACATCCACGACCACATCATCACTGCTTTTCAGACACTATTAGCTCAGCAATGCCACATGTCCAGAGGCAGGCCACACATCAGAAAATGCTAATAGAAAAGGCAGTTTGTGATCTGAGGGCCAAGGACTGTATGTTGCATCATTGTCAAAACTGCCCTGGTGAAGATGCAGTTAAACATTACTTAGAAGAAATATTCCAGGAGAGGGATGCAGAGGAATCAATTGAATTCAAACAGTGGGTTCACAGCGACTGTGAAACAGTAGAAAATAATGTCTGAACAGTGGAGAAATTTATTGAAAAACTCTCAAGCAGGATTTGGAAGCTGACAGGCCATCATTTCACTGTAAAACATCAAATGGAATACTTGAAGTCACTGAAGACTGACTTGAAAGCAACAGGATAGTTCTGATGGACGTTGCCGAAAACTACTCATTTGCAGCCCAGGATGCTGCCCAGGACTTTCATTAGGATGATTCACACGCAACAGTACATCCAATTGTTGCATATTATGTCGATAACATGGGCTCCTTGCAAGATTTAACTGCTGCATAATTTTCACTGAATTGCAACACAATACAGTGTCAATACGCATTTTTCGAATTTTTGGTGACTTGAACAAATGTTAGAAGCCATGGGAAATTTCCCTATGATGGAGTTGGTGGCATGACTAAACAGTTGATGCACAGGCAAGCCTCCTAAGACCTTCACCTGACAAATATTGACTCAAAGGATCTCTTCGATTTTTGTAATCAAAATATACATGGAATTAAATGTATTTTTGTCAAAAAAGCTGAAACTGAAGAAAGCAGGAAGTTTCATGAAC
This sequence comes from Schistocerca nitens, assembly GCF_023898315.1. Lineage (NCBI taxonomy): Eukaryota > Metazoa > Arthropoda > Insecta > Orthoptera > Acrididae > Schistocerca > Schistocerca nitens. Next base: position 350,017,679 of record NC_064622.1, read on the forward strand.
CAACATGGCATGAAAGCAGCACAATAGCTGGTATTAGATAGCATCACCAATTTGTACCAGTTGACTCAAACGCAATTTGTGTCCGCCAAGTTGCCAATGACACGATATATTTTGTTGCTGGAAATTTCTGACAACACTATTGCATATTTGAAATTGGCTGAGCTGTCCCCTGGTTGATACATTGCCTGTATTTATGAAAACAACTGATGCATTGGAAATGTTGTTGAAGTTTCAGTTGAAGAAAACTGATGCGCTGTATGCATCCATCATCAGGTCCTGCTCATTCATTTTATTGGCCACAAAGGCAAGAGATATGTTGGATTCTGGAGCAACACCTGATTTGCATGGTCCCTGCACCTTCAGTTACATCATCTTGCCTATAATATCATTTTCCAGAAACTGTGCTGAAGGAAGTGGCTTGTAAATGTAACAGAATGTGTTGACAGATTACTATCAATTAAAATCAAACTGCGAACATCAGTTTCAGAACAGACATCTAGTTTAGGCTTGAGAACCTATGATAAGATGCTCCATCATTGGCATGCTCAATCATTGGCTTGACAACCAGGCAGACACCCATTGGGGACTTCGGAACCTCAGCTAAGAAACCAAATTACAGGCTTGGGAATCTAGACTAAGAAACCCACCCTAGTATTCCACAGCTGCTGTGCGTGACCCTACGGGGAGTGGAGTTGCCAGTTCAGGTTCTTGAATTGGTAGTGACAGAGTCACCATGGACCAGTGCAACAGAATACTGATAATTTCTGAATAAAAATGGCATTAAAATAAGTTTGGAAAAAAAAAGAAAACGAAATTTGAATATTAAAATAAAAATCCTTATTTTGACCCTTTTCTTAGGGAACTGTATGCCAATGTTAGTCAGTCAAATCCACTTTTCTAGGATGTTCAAAACATGCTCTTTCTAATGAGAGTGGTTTTAAAACGTTACTAAACAAGACTTTTGTGTGCAACATAGGACTGAAAATACCCTAATTTAATGTTTTTGCAAAAATTGTCAACTTCACACAAAATTTGTAAAGTCACAGAAAGGGTTCACAACTTAAATAAATTTTAAAAGAACAACTTGTAGACATACTATGCATCACATTTGGCATCTATTACTTAATTATTTATGGAGTTATATAAAACTTTGAACTTTTAATCTTTTCAGAGTGTCAATTTTTTAGGCCAACTATAATATAATTATCTACTTATGGTGCATACAGAAATAACTATTGCCATTAAACACAGTGGAAAAATTGTAAAAGCTAGCTAAGTTTCATGTTTTAAAACAAATACTGAGAGAGGTATTAGGTCTCAAAGTTGGTGAAATCTTACAAAGTAATGAAAAGGTAAGCTGCTACTCACCATATAGAGGAGATGCCGAGTCGCAGATCGGCACAACAAAAGGACTGTCACAATATAAGCTTTCGGCTGCCAAGGCTTTTGTTAAAAACAGACACCCCCCCCCCTCACACACACAAATGCAACTCACACATTATCATCATTTATTTTCGACAAAGGCCTTGTTGGCCATGTTATGTCTATACGCAACTCAGCATCTCCGCTATATGGTGAGTAGCAACTTTCCTTTTCATTATACTGTTACATTCCATCCTGGATTTTCCATTGTTTGGTGAAATCTTAGTGTTGGCCTGTACATGGTCAGCGTATGGGGTCAAACAAATGGCTGTATCTCAACACGTAATCCACTGGAGAATTTAAAACTTAGCCACAGTTCGTTTGAGACATGTTGTACTCTACATACAAAATTTCAGCAAAATCCAAGATTGTTGAATGGGGAGCCCTAGACCACTTGACAGGGATGACGCAACAGAAACAACTGTTGATATGGTCAATGGATTAGTTATGTTTTTCAAAAACATTCATTTGTCTTAAAGGAACCAGGAAACGAAAAACTGTTGAAATAATTTTTGTTGTTGTGTTCAGTCATAACCCTTTTCTTCCTGGACAAGAATATGTATGGTTTTTATACGGCTGTTGCATACTGATAGGAAAGAGAGAACATTGTTTAATCAGTTTGTCATTTACTCAGCTGTGTTTAACCCAGCAGCAAAGACATTATTGTCTTTATTCCAATCATTCTTTGACCACTGCTTTTCAAGCTGCTCACCCTTGTGCTCAGTGAGTGTAGGTAACAGCTGAACATCAATTCAGCATTCTGTTTAAGCTTTAGTCGTAGTGATTTGAAGGAGACTTTTGGGAAAGTTATGGATTTCAAATGCTTGTCGAAGTACTATGTACAAACACAGAGAAAAGAGCACCAGATGCAAGAGAAATTTTGGTGGATACTGTGGAGGAATGGAAGTTACTGGTGCAGGCAACATGTCCAATATTTCACAGACGAAGCTCAGTGTACAGAATGCCAAGTATTTGGGCGATGGTGACAGCAAGACTTTTCAACATGTGCTACAACATACGCCATACCAAGGACAGCACATTGTAAAACTTGAATGTGTTGGCCATGTCCAAAAGAATTTATGTTCAAGACAAAGGGAAGTCCTTTAGGACCTGAAGGGGGCAGAAAACTTCCTGGCACTAAGGAAACATCAAGGGATGGCAGCCTAACAGATTCTAAAGTAGGTCTGCTCAAACATATTATGGACAAACAATGTGGAAAAATTGGCTACTAATAATTTAGAAGAAATATGAAATACTGTGTGAGCTACCTTCTTTCACAAGATTGCTATGGATGACAATTCCTATCATTCCCACTCCCCAAAGGGCTCACACTCAAGGTGTAAATATGACAGCTAGTGTAACTGGCGATGGACATGACCACCCCTAACAATGTCAGTAGTATATGTCATAAAACCTATCTACAGAAACTTAAGTTAGCAAAAACTTGCTTCCAAAGGCCTGACCAGATAGAAGGTGGATGGGTGGCATTCCCACTGTGACTCATTACCACCCAGGATTCTAGCAACTGAATCACATTCTCCGTCAGGGTTTCAAGCACCCATCGTCACGCCCTGAAATGAGAACTGTCATACTCACCATTATTGCCACCCATCCCACAGCAGTATTCCACTGGCCACCGAACCCACACAGTATCCTTGCCCAACACCTGCTTCCAACCCCTTGCCTCATGGTTCATATCCCACAATAGACCTTGATGCAAGACCTGTCCCATACATCCTCCCACACCACCTACCCCATTCCAGTCACAAGCAGCACCTATCCCATCAAAGGCAGGCTACCTGTGAAATCAGTCATGTGATCTACAATCTAAGCTGCAACCACTGTGCTGCATTCTATGTGAGCATGACAACCAGTAAGCCACCACCCGATTGCTTCCCCCATCATGCACTGCTGCTCACAGTCTGGTCTCAGCGGCCAGAGACTGTGGACTTGGGCGTGTGAGTTACTTTTGCAAGAGTGGTTATTTGTTTTGTTTTGTTTTAGGGTGCAAAAACAACTAGCATTCTACAAGCCCATGTCAAAACTATAGAACACGAAGACAGAGAGGAGTTAAAAAATGACTACACGTCAATCCCAATCGACGTAATAGTAGACAGCTAAAAACAGGGACATGGAGAAAATACACCAAAGAGAAACAGAGGTCCAGAACTAAAATTTAAATGGCCTTCACCGTATTGCTATGATAAAAAGTAAAAAACAGTTGACAGCTCGTGTGTAGTTTGCTAAAACAGATGATAACTCAGATGCAAAATGCAAGCAGAAATGTAAACGGTTGAAAAATGGGCATTCAGTCAGAAAATGGCAGACAGTTAAAACTTGGGAACAATGTGCACAGAGTGGTGAGGGAGCCCCACTTAGCAAATGATGATGGCTAAAAAGGCAGTGCCCAATACACAACTTACAAGGGCTGACTGAAAAGTAAAGCCTCCATCTTCGTAACTCAACAGTTGGCAGCATTGGTATGCGGGAGGTACTGGCTTGTTCCGTAGCCTCTTCTCTACAACTCCAGTTGGCGGGAAGCCTTAGCACTGAACGGTTGTGTTGTTACAGTGTGAAGTACGGAACCCTGTGCAGACAGTCGGCCAATGCGATTCAAGCAACATGCAGTCACTGAATTCTTGACAGCAGAAGGTGTCACTCCAAAGGAGATTCATCAGAGAATGGAAGTAGTTTACGGTGATTGTGTTGATATGAGTACTGTGTGTCATTGGGCGAGTCAGTTTAAAGATGTTGAGGTGGGAACATCTGACCTGCGTGACAAACAAAGAGTTCAGCGTCCTGTGACAGCAATCACTGAGTTTCCCAAGCAAAATGTTGACAGACTGATTCAGGATGATTGTCGTACCACTCAGAGAGAAACTGCAAGCATAATCGGCATTTCACAAGAACGTACGGGTCACATTATTGCTTTGCTTGGCTATCTGAAGATCTGTCCACGATGGGTACCCCAGATGATGACTCCTGAAATGAAGGTGCACAGACTTGAAATTTGCCAGTAACTCCTTTCCTCCATACAGTCCAGATTTAGCACCGTCTGACTTCCATCTGTTTCCAATAATGGAAGATGATCTGTGGGGACATCATTATGCTTCTGATGAAGACGTTGAGAGAACTGTGAGATTGTGGTTGCGGAAACAGAGTGTCGACTTCTAACTACGTGATGGCTTCAGAAAAGTTGTTGGTGATTATGTGGAAAAGTGAATATTGGTAATCAAAGATCACATTCTAAGGGTTATTTCTGTGTTTGATTTATTAAAATATTCCCATCCAAACCCAGCTAAGGAAGGGGGAGGCATTACTTTTCATTCGACCCTCATAGTTAAAATGACCTCCTCGCGGTGGAAGGGCTCAGAGGATGTTGTCCAAGCTGCTAGGAGTGGCTTATCCGGAGCATATTCCCATGAAGGGAGAACCAATGGCATTGCCAAAGTGACACCACCTGCTGACAGACAGCAACACAGAGATCATCGGAGGGAGTACTAGAACTAGTGGGCTGAGGTACGAGGATTGCAGCCTTGGCAGTAGTGTCAGCAAACTCATTTCCTGTCACACCGACATGACCAGCATGAACAGCACAGCAGAGTGAGCAAGTGACTGTCTTCCTGGACACACGGCACAAAGGGATGGGCAGTGTACAGCGCACAGAGGCTTTGAAAGGCACTGAGAGAGTCTGAGCAGATGACACAATTGAAAGGCCTGTGTCACCAGATGTACCTGTAACCTGATACAGGGCGAAGAGCTCTGCTGTAAATATTGAGCAGTGTGCCGGAAGGACACTAAAGCTCCCAACAGCCATCCGTGTACATAGAGGTACAGTCGCGAAGTTCCATGCAAAGGTCATGAAACTTAAGGCAGTAGAGCGGGGCTGGAGTAGTGGCCAGGAAGTGAATGAAGGCCAAGGTTAACAAGGACCAGTGCACGAAGTCTAGGTGGTGAAGGGTTCACACCCATCAGGAAAGTTGCACAGAGTGAGAAGTTAAGCTGTCAGAGCAATAGCCGAAAGCTCTCCAGGAGGTAACAGAGGAGGCATGGGATGGATCGCCACGCAATGCAAACGGCACATATACCCACTAAAGAGAAAGTCATGGTGGTACGACAGCAGTAATTCAGAAGCTTCTGCATACAGGTTCTCAACTGGGATAGTGTAAAAGGCACCAGTGGCCAAACGGATGCCACGATGGTGGACAGTATTGAGACAACGTAAGAGAGATGAACATGCAAATGCATAAACAAAGCACCCAGTCTAGTTTTGAATGGATAAGGGACCGGTATAAACAGATGAAGGTAGTTCGATCTGCACCCCAGGAAGTATCTTTGAGGACACGTAGGACACTGAGGGGCCACGTACAGCAGACTGCCAGGTAAGACACGTGGGAATACCAAGAGTTTCCTATCAAGAGCATGAGCCATAGGAAGGGAGCCGGAGATGCCTGGCAGGTGACTGACCATTAAGGGCTAATGACAATAGCAAATAGGACAACACTCAGGGCAGAACCCTGAGGCACACCGTTTTCCTCGATAAAGGTGCCCAACTGGGCAGAACTCACACGGACCTGGAAAACTCAGTCTGTTAAAATTCTCAAGGAAAATGGGCAGGCGGCCACATTAAGTCCCACGTGCAGAGAGTACGGAGGATACCAGTTCTCCAGCAGGTGTAAGAGGCTTTCTCCAAATTGAAAAACATGGCCACAGTCTGGGATTTCCGTAGAAAACCAGTCATGACATGGGTAGACAAAGTGACGAGATGGCCAACTACAGAATGGCACGCCCGAAATCCACACTGTGCAGTGGTTAGTAAATTGCGAGACTCAAGCCACAATACTAGCCAGGCATGAATCATACATTCCACCACCTTGCAAACACAGCTGGTGAGAGAAATGGGGCAGCAGCTAGAAGTATTTTGCCCTTACTGGACTTAGGTATGGGTATGACAGTGGCTTCACACCAGCGTCTGGGAAATGCGCCCTCTGCCCAGATGCGATTGTACACATGAAGTACAAAATACTAGACCGCTAAAGAAAGGGGCTGCAACATCAGAGTGTGACAGCGTCTGGCCCTGAGGAGGTGGGTCAGGATGAAGTGAGAGCATGATCTCGCTCCTTCATAGTAAAGGTGGCATTGTAGCACTCACAGTACCGAGAAGAGGAGGATATTGCTCAAGCCTCCTCCACTTGTTTCCGATGGAGAAAGGCAGGGTGATAGCGGGAAGAGCTCGAAATTTCTGCAAAATGGCAGCCCAAGGTGTTGGAGATAGCAATAGGGTCCACAATGACATTGTCTGCTACTGTCAGGCAGGAAACTGGGGAATGGATCTTGGTCCCAGAGAACCGTTGGAGGTTGGCCCACATGACAGAGGAGAAAGTGGAACTGCTAAAAGAATGAGTGAATGAAATCTAGCTAGCTTTTTTGATATCCCGAATAATGCACCACACTTTGAGCACGTTTGTTTACAATGAATGGAGTTTGCCATCGTAGGATGACAATTAAAAAACACACACCTGGCCATCACAACTGGGGAAATTGTGTTCATCGAATGGCAATCATGGAGGAGTAAAACCGCCAGTCGGCCCTAGTAAACTGCCATTTGGGTGTGCACACAGGTGGGGTAGGAGTCAGCAAATGGACAGCACAGGAGAAATCGTTGCTCGAGTAGGTGTCAGAAAGAACGGACCACTTAAAACGATGGGCAAGATGGGCAGTGCAGAAGGATAGGTCCAAACGGGACTAGGTGTGCGAGGAGTTGGAAAGGAATGTGGATGCTCCTGTGTTAAGGCAGAAGTGATGAAGAAGGTCAGCCAAGAGAGCACCTCTTTGACAGGTTCTGGGAGAATCCCAAAGAGGATTGCGTGCATTAAAAGAGAAGGCAGCATGGTTGCCATTGTAGTTGATACAGCAGGGAGAAGGAGGCGGACAATCGCTCTCGTGTGCATCCCTACCACAGGTTACACATTTGGCCAGGTGTCGACAAGATAATCGAGTGTGGTTGAAACGATGATACTGGTGGCAGCACATCGGGTTTGGTATGTACAGTCAGACTGTGTAACTTCATAGCCCTTCATAGCCTGCTTCGATCTTGGACAGAAGCACCACTCTATCAAAGGTGAGAAAAAGAGTGTGTGCGGGCACTAAGGAGGAATCTACCTTTCAAATCACCCGATGGACGGCAATGACATCCTGATTAGAGAGGTACGTTTGGATTTCAGCATCAGTCAGCCTAGTGTAAATAACACCATGGGAAGAAGTCACAGTTCTATGGGCCTCAAGACAAACAGGATAGCCGTGGAGAAGCGAACCAACAAGCAGTAGTTGCGCTTGAGAATCAGAAGTGGTCTCCAAAAGCAAAGTGCTATTGCATAAACGGGAGGAGGATTTCACAGGGCCAGCAATTGCATCAACACCTTTCTGAAACGGATTTACCATTGCATAGGACTGACTGTCTGCAGTACGTGAAATCATGAGTAACCATGGTGCAGCTGGAAGCGTCTTTCAATTGTTTGCATCATACCGTTTACGTTTCGTAGACACTGACTGTGAAGGTGATTGACTCACAGCGAGAAAATCCCACATGATTGCCAGGGTCTCCGACAGCGCGCTCCTTCCAACCCGGGGGGCCCCTCCACAAGGTGTCGCACCCACCTTAGGTGACTATTCACACCTCAGGTTACATCTCCTGAACACCTGACAGATGCACAATCGGCAATTTGGGAAAGTAGCAGCTCAGGCAATCACCCCTCCCTGGGCCTGGCCTGTAGCAGGGAGTACGTGCAAATTCTACCTGTCAACATGGTGCTGGGAATTACATGTTACCCAGTCACCTGCGATGCGTCAGACGCGTGGGCTGTCCTTCAGGAGCCCACACGGAGGAAGAAGAAAATGAGGAACCCCAAACGCCGAAGCAGAGATAAACAAATAAAGGAAAAGGGAGCGAAAACAGTGGTGAGACTGTTCTTATGTCAGCAAAGGACAATGCAGAACATTCCCAATAACATACCAGACGTATTCCCCAAGGGAGGGGAAAAAAATAGCAAGAGGATAGACACAGAAGGGAAAAGATGCTGCAAAGGCTGGAGCCCCATGGTAGCCAAGCACAAACCCTGCAAAGAGTGATGAGCCCCTTGGGGAGGGGGAGGGGGAGGGGGAGGGGGAGGTGGAGGTGGAGGTGGAGGAGGAGGAGGAGGAGGAGGAGGGGGAGGGGGAGGAGGAGGAGGGGGAGGAGGGGGAGGGGAGGGGGGAGGAGGGGGACGGGGACGGGGAGGGCGGTAGGGGGGAGGGGGGGGGAGTGTTTGCACGAGTGTGTGTATATGTTGTCTACTTCCAACTAAGGCCTTTTTGGCCAAAAGCTCGCTTTCTAACAGTATTTTTGTTGTGCCTATCTGTGACTCAGTACCTCTATTGTATGGTGTATTTTATGCTCATCACACAAAAAATTTCAAAGAAAGCAAATTTTGTTGACTGTTCCAACATACTTTTTAAGTAGATGCTAATGCGTAAGTAGGGTCCAGAACCTGAAAATATCTTTTAGCACAATCTTAGCAATACCAACACATTTTCCAAGAGTACACAGAGGGAAGGGATGCTTTAAGAAAGCAACAAAAATTTAAAAAAAATACAAATACAAAATAAGACTTAAATGTATAGGTTAAGTATTACTGAAAAATTTAAAACAATTATGTAATTTTGCATAAGTAATGCAACTACGGTTGAAGTTAAGAACAGTAGCAGTGGTAGCCACACTCATTACTGTCCCAAGAAATGGAACCTCCTCACATTATCCATGTACCTCCTATACCAAGTATCTGGCTAAAATTGAGAATGAAATCTACGAAGGAGAAGGTCACATACAGTACTGCATACAGCAGATCATACATATGTGGAAAATTAACACCTTAAAGCAACAGTCTCACACGAATGACATTTTGTTGCCACATTGAACAGATCACACACTATATGGGATCACGATCTCAGGACAATTGTCATGAATAAGGATTACAGCTACATGCATAATCCCCTCTAATTACAGCGTAGTTCTAGAACTGTGCAAGTGATAACAGAGCTGATGGATGTTACCTTAGAGGATAATTTTCAACAAATATTTTACCTTTTGTCACTACTGGTGTAGGGAGATTGCTGCTAAAAGCAATGAAACAGGACAGATTGCAACACACCTCAAAGGCAGCATTGGATGGCAGACAGGCACATTTGAAATAAATTTAAAAGCAGACTAAGCTATCTGACAGAGTGGCTCAAATGGAATTGATCCTAAATGATTATGCTGTGTACAATAGATGTACATGTAATATAGGACATATCAAAAACCGAAAGCATTCATTATCATTTACTTCTCAGTAGCTACAATTTTGATTACGCTCTCCAACATTACTGATAGCAAACAACAACATACACAAATTTAATTTAGTAGATACTTTTTAACACTGTAAAATTCCTTTTCCATCAGACAGTATTTGGGTTTCTTTGAATAGTTAAGTGTCACATATACTATAAAGCAGATGTTTTGGTAGACTTCTTGGTAGCTTAATACCAGAGTACTGCCATACTCTTTCAAGCATTGTCGTTCAAAGGAGGTATGCTTCACATATTGTTTTTACTCCATGTGTTTTAGGTATGTGCATTAACATTTATAACAACTCTGAAATATCTCATCACATATATTACTGTTTTATATGTATGCAAAGATGTAAAAGCTAAAACGTCTAGCTTTTTAAGCTGTTTCTGCACATTTCAGAAGTCCTCCTTAAAATGATCCTAATTTCTTTTCTTCATAATGTGAACACACTTTTTATTTCCTGGATATTTTCAAGATTTCCCACACCACTATTCTATACTGCACATACAGTTCAAAGTGTCCATGCTATACCATACACAGAAGCTTTTCATCTGCATATTATGACAGCTGCCTCATTATGAATATGACAGAATTAATATGCTGTTTGCATTTCAGCTCACTGTGCGCAATAATACCTAAGAATCTAGTGGATTCTACTTCTTCCAACTTTGTATCATCCACATCTATGTCCATATGCATAGACTTCTCTTTGTTTCTGAATCCTGCATGCAGTTCATTTTCCACGAGCCACTGAGCTGAGATGTTTGCAGAAATATAAGTTCTTCCACCAAGCTGCTCCACATTTTGATCAATGTTCGATATTGTCATGTCATCTGCATAGAATATTGTCTTCTCTTTCTTTCAAACACCTATATCATTCACAATAGTTTAAACAGCAATGGCCCCATTATCGATCCCTGCAGCACTCCATTTTTACGGCTTTTGTTTCTGGCTGGTATGAATTCCCTATTGGGACATTCTGTTTCCTGATCCATAGGTATCATTGCAAATGATGTCAGATGAAGGAGATATAAATATAACAAAATCTTGCATATTTTGTGGTAACTCATGAAACTGACTAAAAGTTTTTATAGCGCAAAAGCATGTACTAAGACTCATTTGTGGTATAAATTCAAGAACATCATGTAGAAACCTGTTCAAGGAACTGAGTATTCTAAGCATTGCTTCTCAGTATATTTATTCTGTCTATTTCCAGACAGTAACTAAATAAATAGTATCAAAACTAGGAATAAGAACAATGTACATAAAGACCTAAAATCACTTATCTAAGTACAAAATGGGGTTCAATATTCAGGAACACGCATTTTCAATAAATTACCAGCAACTATTAAAAAACTGATAAAGCAGAAACATTTTTTGGTAGGCAACTCCTTCTACTATATGGATGAGTATCTTAACAGGGACTGTTAGACCAACTTAAGTAAAATCTGTGTTACATTTCACTTTTGACAACATTTGGTAACAACAGTCAAGATTAGGTATTCTGAGTATGATAAATTTATTAAAATGCTTAACTATGTTTCATCCTGACAGTGTGTTAATTCTGTAAATATTAGCAGTTCCCTTTTACTGTAATGTAACATATCCTGACAATCTCCTGACAAATAATTACAGAAGTGAATATTATATTCAAATGTTCTATTTTTTATGTTATAATTTCTGGCATCTCCCACACCCACGAGAATCATCTCATTTTTGGGTACATGTAACAAAAACTGAATCTAATCTCATCTATTCACTCTCCTACTTGCCCTCAAAAACCATAGATTTCCAATTTTTGTGTCAGTATCTTATGTGCGATGGTGGTCAAAGCTTCAGACAGAGCCAGAAACATTGCAGATATAACCCTTATTTTGTCTAAGACTTGTATAATGCAGTATAATGCATTCTGTCAGAGCCCATCCTCAGCACTGAACACCCCCCCCCCCTCCAAACCCCCCACCCACAAATTAGCAACTTGCACAAAAGTAACCACTGTCGTTTCCAGGCACTGAGGCTTGAACACCATGAGTAGAGATCTCGGCTAGGGTGTGCGAGAGGGTACACAAGAGACATGTTGCAGGAAGGGGGAAGGATAGCTGAGTGGGGTTGGATAAAGACAACCTATCCACATTCATCCAGACCAAGCACAAATGAGAGCCCCTTTGTGACTATGTATCATCCAGGACTGGAGCAACTGAACTGCAATTATTATTTTATTTACACTCAAGTTCCGTAGGACCAAATTGAGGAGCAAAACTCCAAGGTCATTGAATATGTCAGTATGTGAAATTACAACATAAAAATAACAACAGATGAAAATAAAATGTTTATGAAATCGAAAAAAGTCAATCCATAAATAAAAGCAATCAACAATACAACAAGAATCAGCTTAAGAAGGAGTGACCCATGAGGAAATGCTTCAGTTTCGATTTGAAAGCGTGTGGATTGCTGCTAAGATTTTTGAATTCGAGCAGTAGCTTTTTGAAAATGGATGCAGCAGTATACTGCACACTTTCTGCATGAGAGTTAAGGAAGTCCGATCCAAATGCAGGTTTGATTTCTGCCAGGTACCAACTGAGTGAAAGCTGCTTATTGTTGGGAATAAGCTAATATTGTTAACAAGAAATGACAGTAAGGAATATATGTACTGACAGGCCAATGTCAAAATACACAGACTCGTGAACAGGGGTCAACAAGAGGTTCATGAACTTGCCCCACTTATTGACAGAACCGCCTGTTTCCGAGACAAAAATATCCTTTAAAATGGGAAAAGTTACCCTAAAATAAAATTCCATATGACATAAGCAAATGAAAATATGCAAAGTAGACTAATTTTCATGTTGAACAATCAGTCACTTCAGATACCGTTCGAATAGAAAAAGTTCTAATAGAAAAAATGGCAGCATTAAGTCTTTGAACAAGATCCTGAATGTGGGCTTTCAGAAATTTTAACTGTTTGGTTTTGCTAATCATATGTCCATTCTGTGAAATTAAATTCAGCTTTTGTTGAATTGTGTGTTAGAAACTGTAAAAATTGAGTCTTACTGTGATTTAGTGTTAGGGTGAAGTGGGATAAGTGTAACCACGTTTTGGCATAGTTTAACTTTGACACCAAATTGCCAACTTGTTATTGAAGATATGATTTTGAAATTTCTCATGCTTAAAGTTTGACTTATTGACAAATTTTGTTTTTGAAAAAAAAATTACATGGTCATATAATTGTTTTCAAAATTTTGTGTTGTGAGGTTACACTTGCCCCATGGTACGGGACAAGTGTAACCCCGCATTGTTGTACCCAAACAGAGCATTGTGAAAGAGACTTGGGGTAAGTGACCTGATTACCCAATTTTTACTGAACTTGAGGGTTTTTAAATTATTAAAATATCTTAAATTTTACTCAAGATATGAAATTTTTTGCACACGCCTCTTTGTATATTATGAAATACACAGAAAATGTTAGCTAAACTAAAAAATAAGTGTTAGCCTAAACCATAAAACACTGACACAGAATGCATCATAGATGATTTATTTTTGTTTTAGGCCAGTAATTTATTGGTTTAAATTCTACAAAAGTAATATTTTTTTCTTTAGTAGGCAATTTAACAAAAATAATAAAATATCTAGTCTCAAGAGAAAAGAAAAATTCACTTTATAAGTTCACTTTCTATTATTTTTCATGGTAATTGAACTAAAGTTGTTGGCAATTTGTGTTTAATGCTAAACTGCCCTAATTGAACTTATTATATTCACACTTAGGCCCCAACTATTATTTAGTCACTGAATGTTGTACGAATCAAATGTAACACCAAATGTCAGGTCTCCCTTGTGACCCAAAGTAGGCTCAGGCAGCACTGAAATGACATCAGAGGATGGAACTTCCGTCTCATCTCTTCTACCAGGCCATTAGAATGTGGTGCCATGCTTTGTCTTATTTTTGCATCTGAGGAAAATCACTTCTGGATCTCCTAAATCACTAATTTTGGTAACTTGGCCAATACAATGAACTTCCTTACATTTTGTTGCAAAAGCTACCAGAACAGTTTCCACCTGTAATTTTATCTTTGGCTTCAAAAAAGTATGCCTCTTCTTCTTCTTCTTCTTCTTCACAGTTTATCATTTCTTTCCTGAGATCGTCCAGTGCTATTATGGTCCCATTTTCTTCATCACTACTTATTAAAGATAGGCCTCCTTCAGTTTCACTTTCTTCACTTGTTGATTCAACTTCGTCTTTTTTTCTTGTTACCCATATGAGCAATCAGGGACTTTTTTTCTACAACATTCTGAGATGCCATTTCGGATCAAGTAGCAGCACTTTGTTTGGAAGATTTACTTTTCATTACGAAGCCCTTTTTTATGCCGATAATGCTTTTTTGTTTTGCTTTCTCCTTATTATTCTTGTTTCCTTTAAAATCTTTTTCTTTATAGATGGCATTTTGAGAAGTGATAACTTCAGCTCCTGGTGCAATCCTTTTCTTCTTTGTTTTACCAATGGGACTGCACTGTCGGACTGTTTCCAATAATAAGCTTTCAAATGACAAATCAGAAGTTCCAGAACATAATGAAACATTGGTTAGCTCGGGAATGGTTGAGAAAGAACGATACTGGGAGAACTGCAGGGCTCAGTAGATGTAGGCCTATAAAATTCTGGAGGTTGTTCAGCAGGAAGCTTCCCAAAAATCTGAGTACTTTCTGTTACAGACATAGCTTCCACACAGTCTATGGCTGCATTATCATTTTATCAATTACTTCTCTATGTAAGGGAATATTCCTGCTTTTTGAAAACCACTTTTCAACAATTCAGGTGGTGTTTCATTCCATACAGCAGTGAGGAGATTGGAAAAGTCACGTTTGCTAATTTTTACCCCTTGATGATGTCTCTGGTGATGAGTTAACTTTTGGTCCCAAGTAGATTTCACACTCTTAAACACTGTTACATCCATTGGCTGCAGGATGAATTATCATGCTCAACATTGTTGTCAGTCAAACAATGCTTCACATACTGTACTGTAATTGAAATGGTGGCATTCTTTACAGTTCTGTGTCATATTTTATAAAAGGAAATGTGGTTTAAAAATATAGTAGACTTAAATAAAAAATAAAATATATCTCACACAAACTCAGTAGACCTACAAATCCAGCACATCAGGTATTCTGGTATCCATACGTACAGGAAGGCCACTTTAGTTGATCTAGTGTGATGGCAAAAACAAGGTTACGGCTTAAATAAATAAATATGTTCTGGTGAGTTTGTTTGGGGCAAGTGTATGCAAACAGTATGAGAAAGTCACACTGACAACAATTCTTTTGATTCTGTATTGGTTTTTGGAATACAGATTGTGGTGACAGAAAGACAGACACGTCATGCAGCCCGAAGTCCCAGTTAGGTTGTAAGGTGAGAACTTGGTTGCAAGTTGGCGAAGCGTGATCTAATCCATTAATTGTATCACCAGTCAAATTTGACGGGTTGTGTCACATTCTTCACTATTTCTGGCAAGATGGCTTTTCGTAACCAAGACAGCTGGATTTTGGATTGCATTTTGGTAATGTGAGTAGTATTGTGCACAGACACGATTTTATGTTGGAATACATAGCCCCCACACTAGAAGAAAGGCAACAAGGAGCTGGACGAAGTACTGGATGCATGCTGTACCCTTTAATGTTCCACAATAAGTATCAACACTGTATGGACATCATCGGCTACAGCTCCCAGCACCATAACATCTTACATTGGTGCTGCAATGGGATAAACTTTACAAAGCGCAGTCCACACATTGCACTTATTGCAGATGTTGTCAATGTATCTCTGTATTAAGTTGGAGGCACACCATGGTAGCTGCTGAATAATGTAACTAAGTCAGTCTTCATTTGCTAACACACAAATTAATTGTATTTTGTGGATGGCCTTTCCTTCTCATTCCATTTTTAACTAATACTGATGTTTCTGTTACTGATACTGTACATATTTATGTTGAGATGTGTTAATGTTTTTGTCTGAAATATTGCACCAATCTTGATTCAGGTTGCAATATGATTGTAATTACTCACATTATGTAGATGGCCCTTTCTTCTTTCTGCTTCTGCCAAATACATGTGTTTCTTTAACTGACATGTACAGCACTTTTGCACTGTCTGTGTTGAAATAAAATTAATGATTCCATCTCAAAGGCAGAATCTATATTGTAGTGACAGACATATGTCGTGTAGCCTCAAATTCTAAATAAGGATGGAAGGTAATGGTTTGGTTGTGAGTTGGAAAAGTGAACAAATGTGAATATTGAAATATAGACTCTTCAAGTCACAGACTCATCTGTAGAACAGCCCGAGGTACAGTTTAGGTATATGGGTGAAAATTTGGTTCTGTGTTGGTGGCAAACGAACGTGAATGTGAAATCTAGGTTACAATGACAAACTGATCTGAGCTTAGCCCAGGGTTCTGGTTATGATGGAAGATGACAAGCTAGCTCCGAGTTGATTGAACCAATGAAAGGAAAGCAAAATCTTCCTTGAGTTGATAAGTTTCATTGCCCATTATTTTCTGTTTACTTGTGCCCAGAGTCCTAAACTGCTGCTCTAACGGTGACTTTGTCAACTGATTGTCTTCACACTAACCAAAGCAGAGTCTGTCCTTATAAATCAACATAACTTGGGCCATTTATCCCACCAGCTGCATCTTTTAGTACATGATCAGAGGTATACTTCATGGTGAGATGTGAGCCTATGGGGCAGAATACTCAACTCATAGCTGCCCCTTCTCCATCAAATGGTTCTTGGCAATCATAGCTGATAATGGCTAAAATACTGGTTGTAATTTATGTTCTCGTTCATCTGCTTGCACATTTGATGTACAAGTGCAGGAGCAAATCTGTATGTTGGACATGTTTTCGGCATAACCAGTCAGTCTCCTGGAGAACCACAATACAACATCAGTTAAATTCAATTACTTGCCTGAATGCTCAATGACGTTGCCCTGAAGGTCTTCAGTTTTTTATTACACCAAAATAATGATGCAAGCCCTACTCCAACCTAAGTTTGTTGTTCCGAATGCTTTTTACTGCTATCATTACTCCACGAAAGTATGATATTTCTAAATGTCTTTTAGATGTGTTTTATTCTTTGTTTTCCACTATTGCATTTGATGAAGAAAGATGTCAATTCATGGGGCGCTCTTAATGTGACAAGACTGTGCATTTCAGTCATGTACAATTATTCACAGGCAATATCCAAACAGACTCTGAAGTATGGCCAGACACAACAGCAGACAAATGCTTAAACTACCAAAGAAGTTTATATAATGATTCTACTCTTTTCAATATGTCTTACTTATTAATTCTCATTCATGAAAAGCCAGATATTGCCTCTATCATGTAGGAAACTGAAAGGCTTACAGAAAAATACTTGTATAAAATCAATCATACCTTGTAATGCTTCATTACTCGACAGCTCTCAACTGGGCCGATTGTTACAAACATGTTGTACAGCTCTTTTTCTGTCAGAGTCTGTGGTAAGTAATTGATGATAAGGTTTGTTTTCGAATCATCTCTCTTTCCTTGTTGATCAGCCATTGATTTGATGTTGAGTTGACCGTTTCTGGATGAAGTTTTGGAGGAGCCTTGGTCCGTCCAACTATGAGAGTGATAAAAAAAAATAAAAACAAACTGATGTCTCTATGTGGCATAAGTGACACAAAAAAATAATAAATAAAGCACGTTTCCATGTCTTCCCTAAAGAAAATAAAGAGCGTAAGTGAGATACCTATTAGTATATCCAATATACTGCTACTCTAACTCAACAAGAAAACTTTAAAGCTTTGATGCTACTGATAACTACATTCCCGGATGAAGTCTTGAGTGATCCTATTAGGATACTGATAAAAAAAATTAAAACGTGTTTTCGAATCATGAGAAATGCTTGGAGTTTTGGAATAGCCTACATTGTAGATTATAAAATTTGCAACAATACTTGCAAGCTTACTCCAAAACTCCGTATAACAGATTACCCATCATTATTAATTTACGTAATTTCTGAAGCATTCTAATAGCAGAAAATCAGCAATCGTCAAAACATTCAAACACGCCATAGGATGCCGGTGTCATAATTGTCACAATAAAATGCGTAGTGCGGTTAAATTTACTGATTTCTTGCTAAATATCACACAAGAGTGCAGCTCCAATGCTTATCAGAGACGCAGCATCATAATAAAAACGATATTTCGGAAATTCTTACCTTATAATACACTACAAATAAGGAGACTGAAAATGCTACATTAAACAAATCAAAATAGTTATTTTGTCATTTTCTTATCGCAGAATGTATCGGACGTGTAACTTTCGAACTGATATCCTCGATGTAACCAACAACTGTTGTTTAACAGCTTCTAGAGGTGTATATATTTGCAGATATTGCTCTTTTCAACTACCGTACCTCGTATCTTGGTTAACGTAGTGAAGTGTCCTCGGATAGGCATCCATTTTCAATATACGTAGTTCGACACTGCAGTACGACGTTGCATTGTTTTTCCGCTGTTATTTTGTTATTAATGAATCAGGTGCGTGTTTGAACAGCTTTTGCAGCGGACGAAGGAAATTCTGTGAATATATCCAACTGTGTGAATATTTGCGACGATGAGGCTACCAAAAGCTCTGTTTTTCATTGCGGTGCCTCGACATTATCCCAACATTTCTTCAAAAGAATACTGTTGATTTTAGTGTTTTAACAATAGAAACAGCAATTAAATATGCATATTAAAGGAGACTTCATTATGTCACTTCATTTTCAGGACGTTCTCGAGCGGCTGATATATTGTTCCTTGTTACTATTTTCTGGTTTTTCATTACGTTGCTGCTTGTTTGCAATACTGTGCTGTTTGCGTGTTAACTGAATTATTTATTTGTCATGTGCTTGATAGTGTTTGACTCTTAAACTTCTTATCCATTTTTTAAATAATTTCATATAACAGCATACTAGAAATTCTTTACCATGGACAGCTACATTACACCCTTTAGAATTAGGTTACTATTTACTAATGCTTAGTGTTTTGCATCAAAATGTTTCAATTTGGGTTTCGAAATAGCTTTACATTTCGTTGACGAATGGCGTATTTAATTTCGATAATATGTTTTTATTAAAATTTGCAATAATCTGCCACAGTATTAGCTACACAGATTTTCTTTCTAATCTCCACATTTTTCTTTTTGTGTTAGGAGATATTGCAGATATATCGTGTTCTTGCAGATAATGTTACGGTACAACCAAATTTTAGGAAGACCACCTCATGGTTCTGTTTTGAAAATCAATGATACACACAGTCTTCATGGTCCAAGTTCAAATATGTACATACATGCCTATTTCACATTCTATGGATTCCAACATGAAGGAGAACAATTGGGGGATATGTGCCCCAACAGACAGAAATTACTGTAGTACTGTCACACCACCTGTGATGGCACAGTGATGTAGGTAAAAATGACAGTTGAAAGAGATAGTGGTCTATTAGTTGAGAATGTTATGCCCTTGTAACTAGAGTAGTAACAGTCAAGGATATTTAGAGTTGTCTAGCACTGGATTATTTTCCACAATAAAATTACTTGCAAAGATTAAAGGTCATAGGCCTAGTACAACACTCATTAACATTTTGTTTTTTGACACATCAGTATTAAGTGATTTTGATGTAAAAGCAATGATTTAGCTGACAATGATGGTCAAATGCTCACAATAAATAATGCTGACTAGGTGGGTTTAGATCATAACATATACATCACAGAATTCTAAAGAAGAATCAATCATAGAATTTAGAGGAAATTGTGGGAAGAGATTTATGAGCAAGAATACCCAGGGCCTGAGCTACACAAAGAGGGGGGGAGTAGGGAAGAAGGCCAGATTATTTCAGTTTTGTGGTGAATGACAAAATAGTTTAGAGATTTGATGACAAATGGTTCTGTGTGCGCATGCCTCTAGTTAATGTATTAATACATGTTCTGGCTTCAAACAAATTCTGACTTGATATGAATGTTTGGCAGGGAGAGCTCCGGCTATTTCAGAGGATAAAAAAAAAATTATTACCTAAATGAAACTGAAACTAGAAAATAGATGTGGCAGATTGGTGACAATTTCCAAACTTTTGGCCTTCAAACTGAATCATTACTTCCTCACAATGACAGCTAACTTTGCACCCACTCATAAATAACTAAATTAACTTACATATTTACTTCAGTAGGCTTTGCATTTCATAAGGTCACCAAAAAAATGATAGCTCAACAGGCTGTGAGTTTGTTTCGAGAAAAGTAGTAAATCCTGTGCTGACATGGTAGAACAGACTTTAAGCTATCTTTGTAATCAAACAATGACTCTGGGCGTATTTTCTGACAGATGTAGGTATTTTTATTAACATTCATATCTAAACTAGAGCAAACCATTTCAAAAGCTTTTATGAAACTGGCGTATGATTCAATACTGGATTCTCTAAAGAAAAGGCTGTACAACATGTAGCAAGTCAAGTACTAACAAAGCTAAGCAAGAAAAATTATCTCATTGGTATAGTCCATGATCATGCCAAAAGCCTTTGATTGCATGGACCACAGAATTCTACTTGACAAATCAAAATCTTATGCCATTAATGGCATCCCTCACACATAGATAAAATATTTCATAACAGAAAGCCTGATAGACTGTACCTCTGGCATGAAACTAGCCTCAGAATGGGGATATGTAACTTGTTGCGTACCACGGGGATTGGTACCAGGTCCCGCTCTTGTTATTAAGCTACACGAATTATGTCGCAATGACTAAAGGACAGTTCAAAAACAGTAAATGACACAGGAATACTGATGTAAAGTCAAGTGCAATATTACCAGAAACAGCTCAAATGACAGCTTAATAGTCCTGCAACTGGTTCACAGCAATCAGTTGAAATCTTAATTTCACAAAGACTTATATTACGCAGTTTAAAACAAGCAATAAAGACTAGCAAACACTAGAAATAATAATTGCCATAAACTAGATAGAACACTGTGGAAAATTTATAGTGTACTAACTGCATAATGAAGTTGCAGTGGAGTCAACACACTCATAAACTAATCAAGAAACTCAGTTAAGCTTATTTTGGCCTTAGGAGTTTCTCTTATGAGAAAAGTTAGGCATGTCAAGTAACAAATTAGGAAATTTTTTAAATTAGTCTGAGAAAGATAGTTGGTACGAAACTATGAAGCACAAGATACAAGTGAGACATACGATCCATTTCTTAATACAATAATGCACCATTCTCGTTTAGACTTCCCCAAAATGACCAAGGCCACCATGAGGAATGGATTATGAAAAAAATAATCGAACTACGGACTAAACTAAAAGATCTCAGACAAGCAGGGAATCTGGAAAATATTCAGTGTCATAAGAGTTACAGCCAATTAATAAGAGAAGCTAAGGCAAGTTTGATGAACAGAACCACAACAAATTTCAAAAACTATAAGTAAAAAAGCATGAGGCATAACTAACACTGAAAGATAACAGTAAGGACAAAGCATGCAACAAAAATATTTCCACGTTAAAGAAAACTGAGGACACCATAGCTACAGAAGGAGTAAATATTGCTAATGTACTAAACAACAATTTAATGGATGCTGTAAGAAAATGTAGTGTGTAAAAGGAATCACAAGAGACATAAGCATCCTAGAACACTTGGACACAGTGACAAAATGGGAATGCATGAAATATAAATCAGGGATTAAATTTCAAGAAGTCTGAAGGAGATGGTGAAATATTAAATCAATTTCTAAAGCATGTTAGTGGGAAAATAACTGAGCTATCACTGCATATAGCAAACTGCTTGTTTGGTGGAGAACTTACACGAAAATAAAAAATAGGTGTAGTAGTACCTATGTACAGGAAAGGTGACAAGGACGATTCAAATGACTAAAGACTAGTATCTTTAATATCTAGTTTCTCAAAATACGAGAAATGCTTATACACAGTAGATTGATGAAATTTGTAGAGAAATACCGTAGTCTGATTAAAGTGCTTCACCACTTCCGAAAAGGGGGAGCTACACAAAAGCTGTCTCTAGACTAACAGAATCTGTTAAGAGAAGCTCAGCATCCATTATGTTTCAAAATGCTGGCAACTAAAAGCAGTATTTGACAACAGCCGAGTGGTATAGAAGGACGAGCAGTAGTTTCTTTCAAAGGAGCTGTTTTTCTTGTAACATACATATGTAAAGTAATCTAAAAGTGAACACTATAATTTTCAATTTGAATAACTAGTGCTTGTCATAATACATTGTTAGCATTCTTTACAGGAGTAATCAGCAGCGGTTGCTTCTGCCATGAAGGCTATCCTTCATGATGGGATTTGATTTACAAAATACAATGTGTGAATGAATGAATGAAAAAGATACTGGATGCAGATTTGAAATCAAAAATATCATGTATGGTGTGCTTCAGGGGTCTGTACTTGATTCATTATCATTCAGTAGCTTCTTAAACACTAATGAAGCAGTGAGAAGGAACTAAAAAATAGTGTATGCTGATGAAGTAATATTAGAATACCTAGAAAAAAATCTGGAAACTCTTGAAATAAGTGCATTTATTTCAACAGATAACGCAGCACAATAGCTTATACAAATGACTTACTTGTTCATAGATAAAAAAACGTAAGATAACATGGTTATATTTATACTGCAAAAAATACTGACCAAATGGGCCATGAATGCCCAACGGTATTGACTGTCCGTCGTTTCATCCTTAGCCCACAGCATCACTGGATGCGGATATGAAGGGACATGCGGTCAGCACACCACTCTCCTGGCTGTATGCCAGTTTACACTGCTGGAAAAAAATGCAAGACCCTCAAGGACAAGGTCATTTTATTGACAAGCATTGTGGAATGTAGTTCATCAGTAGGAGTGTATGATAACAAATTAAGCTGAAATGAAATGCGTCACATTAAAGCATATCCATATAATCCCATCAATCCCTGTTGTACCCCCCATCAGACAGCAACGCAGGTGTGTATCTCACGTGCGAATGATCATAAAGATGCCAAATGGCATCCTGCGATAGATTGTCCCAAGCATCCTGTACATTTGTTGCAATTCAACAGTTGTTCGTATAGGCTTTGGAGAGCAAGCATCATGTCCAATATTTGTTCGGATGGAGAGGGCAGTTGTATACCACAAGGAGTGTGTTGCATCACAGCAACCAGATGTGCTTTGCCCTTCTGAGAAACCACATAACCTACCAGTCAATTACTTTACCATGCAGAAACACCAAATTTGACCACGAGTTGTAGCTGATGGTTCCCTACCCTATAAAGCCTGATATGGGACCTGTGTGTAGTGGTTGAATGCACCCTGAAATATGTCACTCAGTAGATCTATGCCTTAACATGTATGTCCATAATTCTCATAGAGACAGAACCTTCTCTCATCACTGAAGAGAATAGAGCATCATGCCACACTCTAGTCAACTCTTTCACGACACGAGAGCGTAGCCATGTTTGGCGGTGTTGTGGTGTCAGTGATAGATTGGCCAGAGGCATGCATGATCATAGTCGTGCTGCAAGCAGACAGTTCCCAGTGGTCCTTGGTGACAGTACAGGTGCAACATGTACCCGAATTTCTTCCCTGGATGATGTTAATTCAGGCAATGCTGCTTGTGCATTGTATCAAACTTGACATGCATCTGTAGCACCCAAACATCAAGAACCTGGTCTGCATATTTGGAAATGTTCCGCAGACAATAGCTGAAAGCAGCAGAATTCCACAGATTCATTGTGCCGAACATGTGTAGCAATCTATCAATACACCCATCCAATGTCCAGCAGGTCCACTATCTGACTCTGTTCAAATGGCTTAAATTGTCCAGTAGGAGCATGTACTCATCAGTGGAGCGTTGTTGTACCCTTGAATGAGAGTTGCAAATACTGTTCAGCTCCAAACTCAATACTGTTTCAGCCTGCAAGAGTTAAAATAGAGGATGCACAAGCAGGCCTTGTTAGCGGTACCTGGTTGCCGATTATCATGACAAATAAATTATTAACACTACAACCCCTCAGTATGCTCGTACTATACCTGATGCCAGTGAACAAGGCCCTGCGATCAAATAAAAATCGATTCTTTGTGTCGACCTAAAAACAAGAATATTACCTTATTTTGCATATTTTCACTCATTCTTTGATGGTATAACCTTCTGGGACAGTGTACCTGAAGTAAATAAAGTGACCTCTAAGAATATTGTGTGATTAACCATACATCATGCAGAAGCATCTTCTATAATTTGTTCGTACGTTCAAATTTGCTCATCAATAGTATTTCTTCCTGACGATAAAAATAACTTTCAGGTGAACTGTGAGTCATGCCATTATACTGCCAGCAACAAAAATAATGTCCATGTACACTATGTCTACTCATCTATGGTTCAAAATGTACTCTGGTGCAAAGATATTCTTCTAGCTCCCATATAACTTAAAGCAAACAGTTTGGAATTCCAATCAGTTAAAAAGAAAATTAAGAATAGTCACTATTTTTTACAAATTTCACTGATACTTGGAAACATATTTGAATTTTGAATAAATTTAATTAATGTTTGAGAGATCAACACTGTCTTCTAAAAGGGACCAGAGAAGGACAAATAAGTATGTGATTTACCCATGCCAGTCCATGAAACTAGTAACCAGCCAAATAAGGGCTATTATTTACAGACATGTTTATTTGTGTGTGTGTGTGTGTTATTTATTTATTTATTTATTTATTTATTTATTTCATTCTTTCATTTACGTGCTTATTATGGGATCATAAGTTGACTCAGGATGTGCAGCCATCTGTGAGAGCATATATATGCTGCTTGTTAATACAGTGGAGAAATCTACTCACCAAACAGCTACGGACGGAAACAATTTTAACAGTATTTCAAATTTTTTTCCCTCTCTTGCCTTTTCGTAAATAAATTTCTCTCTATTCATATTATAAATAGTTCAATGCACTGTTTATATGGAAGCTTTCCTTAGCAACAAGTTAACTGTACTAGCAAAACAAATAACTGATCAATTTATGTTGACATGCAAACAAACAATTTTGTGTTTTCAAGCACTGGTACATGTGTGCAGTATCTCCAAAATACTGTAATAAAATGTATCAGAGTTGACATTAAACTCAAGAAAGAAAGAATAAAAAAAAAGATTAATTTGAAGGATCCAACCTGATATTTCTATGTATTGAACAAAAAAATAATAAATAAATAACCATAAAAAATTGCCACTTGCTTTCAAATTACCAACAAGAGATTTCAGTCTTTAGAAGAATGTTTAAAGAATAAAATAATAAAAACAAAAATCTCTGCACTGCCAGCCAGATTTATTAAACAATGAACTTTTTAGTATTATACATTACTTCTAAGCCAAATATGATTCCGGAACTGGAATTCCAGTCATGTCTGTTCGTGTAATTATACCATCAGTAGTTTTCTGCTTTATCTAATAAGTGGCACTGGGCATTGATTATTTGCTAAAACCAGGAACTAATAGCAGTCAGATCTTTGGGGTATGAAAGATTGCTCACATTTTGTCATTCCATTTGTTTTTTCTTCTTCAGTATATTCTTTGTGGACACTAGTGCCACTTAGTAGTTATCGTAAAGGAGAACTTATTCACAGGGCAATGTATGTTGGTGGTGATGGCTGTAGATTTAAAGAGACTAAATAACTTAGTTATCAGGCTCAAGAACTTGAGATGTAGGTACAAGTTAGGACTGATCAGGGGTTTTGGGTGACTTTTCTAAACTCTGCCTCTTTTCCTAAACCTCCCCAGCCCCTTTCCTTCACCCTTCTTCCTCGACTCCTCACCAACCTTTCTGCCAGAAGAATAAGTCACTGACACAGAAAGCTGGCAAACTTTAATACTGCTTATATGAATGTTCTCTTGCCATCACTTGGTGAGTAGATATTTTATCTAAAAATTATCATCTCAGACTTTTTTGTTTATTTATATGGTGTAAACATACCAAAAGCTATGTGCACATTGAATTTTCCATGTATTGATGCCAATAATGTAAATAATAATTGTGACTGTATGAATGAAAGGAAACACATTTTAGCCATGATCCAAAAACACATTATTACTGTGCAACCTAGGTAGATTGTTACTCGTCATAAAGACGACACGTTGAGTTGCAGATAGACACAACAAAAAGACTTACAAATTGAAATTTAAGCCAAATTCTTCCTTAGAAAGGAAAAGGAGCACCAATAAATTCTTACAAACAAGCACCTCTCCTGCATACTTGACCACTATCTCTGGGCAGCTCATTTTGTAACAGTCTTTTTGTTGTGCCTGTCTGCGACTCAACGTTTCATCTTTACAGTGAGTGCCAATGTATCCTTTTCCTAATATTGTTGATAATGCAACATGGATTTACCATTGTTTAATTTTTGTCATTATCTACTCATGAATTAAGGCACCAAGGTTCTTATCCTATGTGGAGTTTGCAACCTTGTCTAAAGGTCATGAACAATTGAATTACATTTTCTCTTTCAATAATTTCTGTATCCCTTTACTAGTGCATGTGAGTGTGAGAGCACAGGGCCTGGACAGCTGAACTTCACAGCCTTAACAGTAAATGTCAGTTCATTACTGATGCCCATAATGACTCTTATGCAGACTGTGGTGCACAACGCAATTATCTGTTAGCTCTAGACAAGGAAATGCACCAGAAGGCTTTACTCCATGAAACCCTCCCTTTCGCAGAAGTTTTTCAAACAGTATAACATTTTGAAATTTCTTGGACAGCGTGTGACCAAATTGAAGCATGAGGTGATGTCACAGTAATGTCACAAGACATGCCCCCTAGGACGACAGATAGTTTGCATAAGGAAGTGGCAGTGGCAGTGGTAAACATGCGGGCCCAGTGCTGAACAGACCAAGGCCGGGCCAAACAGTTGTGACTGCCACAGTGCCAGTGTCAGCATTCTCTGTTTCCATCTTGCCCTTTCTGTTTTGTCCAGCACAGATATTTGGTGTGCTCTATGTGCTGAGCTACATGTAATGCATGCTAGAAGACAGGGTACATCACCTCCATGTGTAGTTTGCTGAAAGTTGTTCAGGTTATGGACTGGGATGTAAACTGTGTGACTCCAATGCTTGTGACTTCTCCCATGTTGTTTATCAATTTAAATGTTTTTCACCAAGTGATCCAACTACAGGTCAACACAGGTGTCCAATGAATTAGTTGAATTTTCGAACCTGTGAGCATTTAGGCTGTTGACACCAGTCATGCAGAAGCTGGTTAGTTATAATAAGAAAAACATCGCACATTTGGGACAATTTATGGTATCCACCTCTTACAAGTCAGTGATTTGTTCCTTTACATTTTTTGTGGTTGCCTATGTCGGTGTTAAGAACTTGTTTGGGATGGACACATCTCAGACCTTTGGATTTTCTGTCGGTGACACGGTCCACAGCTCGGCCTACTTTTCGACATGTGCAACCTATTTGTGTTACCCTAAAAGATCAATTGAAAGCCGTATTGGACAGATTTCAATCTCTAGCGGTGATGCAATCTGTTGGCTACTGAATGGTCATCTCCACTGGTTGTAGTTTGGAAACTGTCGGGGCCACTTCACGTGTGCTGACTTCAGTACTACTGTCAGCACACAGTTGATCGTAGATACATATTCTTTCCCATGCCAGGAGAAACTGTTGGTGAAAATATCAGATGGGCAGTGCTTTTCTAAAATTGGTTTGTCTGAAGCGTATCTGCATGTTCCTGTGGTGAAGAGTTTCTGCTAATTCTGGTTTTGAATACTCCCTTTGGTCTCTATCAATATTTGCACCTTCTAATAGGTCTGGCTAGTGTCTGCTATTTTCCAATGAGTTTTAGAGCAATATATTATGCCTGTCTTGTGTTGCAGTAATTATCTGGATGATCATGTTTCCATGGACTCCTCCGCAACCAATTTCCCAAAAAATTAGCACACTTTGTTTTCTGTTTTACAGTCTGTAGGCTTACAGTGTGGCCTCATGAACCCTCACTTTCTCAACCTTCTATTGTTTATTTGGGGCTCAAGGTCTTGTGTGATAGTGTTCACTCTCTGCTAGACGACATCTCCGCTGTCTATGTCTCGCCCCTCATCCATGAAGGAGCTTCGGGCCTTCCTAGGGAAGACAGCTGACTACCATAAATTCCTGCTGGGGGCAGCCACATTGGCTCACCTATTCCATGCTTTGTTATGCAAGAATGTACCTTTTGCTGGAGCCTGTATTACGAACATTCTTCCTCTGGACCAGCAAACAGTTTTGGCAGCAGATGCCTCACAGTATGGCCTTGGCATGGTCCTAGCGCACCAATATGCCAGCGGCTCTGAATGACCTGTTGCTTTCACCTCTAAATCCCTCGCTCTGGTCCAGCAGCATTACTCTCAGGTGGAAAAAGAGGCTCTTGCCGTAGTCTACGCTCTCAAGAAATTTCATGCTTTTTGTATGGTTCCAAGTTTCACCTTATCACTTACCATAAATGCTGGGTTTCCTTGTTTAACCCTCACACTGCCTTGCCTGACAAGGCAGCACACCATCTACAACACTGTGTGCTGTTCTTGTTTCGCTACAATTACGAAATCCATTTTTGACCTATATACAAACATGCCAAGGCAGATGCCTTGTCCCAGCTTCCTTGGGATCCTGTTCCTGACTTTGACTGTAAAGAATTGCTTTGCTTCCATCTTGATACTGAAACACAGGCCATGGTTGAGGGTTTCCCAATTACGAACTCACGCATAGCAGCTGCCGTTGCTGCTGACCCGTTTTTCCGCCAGGTGGTTCTGTTTTTTCAACAGGGCTTGCCATATAAACTGCCAGGTCAGTCTTTAGAAGCCCCTCCACAACTATTTTTTTGCATTACAGCACAAGCTTCTCAACAAGGGCCATTTTGGAGTTTTGTGCACTAAACTGTTAGCTAGGAGACCCATTTTTTGGCCAGGAATTGATGGCAAAATTGTCCGTTTTGTTGCGGCTTGTGAGCAGTTTGCTCAACAATGGACACCTCCCAGGACATCTCTGTCCCCCTGGGCCGCTCCCAGCCAGCCGAGGGCACACATTCATGTAGACTTTGTGGGTCCCTTCTTGAATTCCTATTGGCTCTTGGTTGTGGGTGCCTTTTTCTGGTTTCCTTACATTCTTTGGTGTGTATTGACTTTCGTACACTTTTGAAGAGATTTTCTATTGTGGGCTTGCGTTGTGCCTTAGTTTCTTATAATGAGCCCCAGTTTGTTTCTCACACCTTTCAGTTTTTTTGTTGCCGTCATGACATTCGTCTTGTTACGGCTCTGCCATTCCGCCCTCAATCAGATGGCAAGATGCAATGACTAGTGCATACGTTCAAGTCCCAAATGAAAAATTTTGTTGTG
The DNA here is from genome assembly GCF_023898315.1 of Schistocerca nitens. Classification (NCBI taxonomy): domain Eukaryota; kingdom Metazoa; phylum Arthropoda; class Insecta; order Orthoptera; family Acrididae; genus Schistocerca; species Schistocerca nitens. The sequence goes on from NC_064622.1 coordinate 350,046,851, forward strand.
GATTCTTTGCCGGACGATGCCCTTGTCTATTTTCTGAGCACCAACTGATTCACACCTATGGGGAAGCAGAGCCCAGCTGAGATACTTCACTGCCAACAGCCACACTTGCTACTCCACCTTCTGTGGCCTGCTCTTCACCTGCCACAGTCGGGTTCATCCGGCCGCTTCGTGCTGGGATTGCCAGTATGGACATGAGGGTTTTTCTCCAGCCCAAGTTGATACCAGCCAGTGTTGTCCACCACTAGGGTTTCGTCTTTGTGATGACCATACAGCTGACAGCTTGATGGCATGTCATTTTGGCTGAAGGCTGGTGGCGTGTCATTTTGATCATTTGCACCTCAGCTCGCTGTAGCAAGCTTCCAGTTCACGAGTGTAGCTCCCGTCGTCGTAGCCTGCTCCGTCGCCAACTGCCTTGCGCCTGCCATCAAGATTCTTCCATCCTATTGGTTGCCTCCATCACGTGCGGCGCCCTGGTGTTCCAGCTTCCAAGTGTCGGGTGCTGCTCCATCTTTGGCATTGAGTCCATTGCCGCAGCCTGCTGTTCCATCTGGACTGCCTCCAATGGTCCCCTCGTCATCATCGCCTTGGCCCTCGTTGCCGGTGGGTCCAGCCCTGTCTTTTCTGCACTGGGGCCTGCTTGCTGATGACAACACAAAGATGATGTTGGCACCCTCCTCTCTGGTGCTGTCACCGGCCACCGTGCAGGCCCATCGCCCTCGGATGTGCCAGTATCCCTGCACGGTGCAGCCCTATACTTCGGTGCCCGCCTGGCACATTGTCCTATTCCCTTCATTGGCATCAGCTCCGATGGGTGTGCATCTAGTCAAGCCACTAGTGTCTCCTCCATCAACTGGGCACCCACATTGCATGAGGAAGAGTTGTGCTGTATCATGCTACTAGTATGTGTCAGTGCGAGTGTGCTGAGTGTGGGTCGCCTGCCAATGTATTAGCATGGGCTGGGCATTAGAGACCGCCGGTAGGAAGCTCACACATAGGCCTATCTTCACTGCACCATCTACTGGCAGCCTGCACCAATATATCAGTGGAGCAGCGCTGCCTGAATCTCTTGTTGTATTTCTAGGTTTCTTCATGCACACCACTGTTCAGTGTCCTTTGGAGTTCTGAGACTTGGTTCCTACAATAATAAATGTGGGGATACACACATCTGTTTCTTAATTAATATTTTTAATGAAGTAAGTTTTGCACGCTTTCCCTTTGTATTCAGCATTTTTACGTCTGTTATGTATTTGTGGTGTTTGTTTAAGCCTTGTGTGTCAAAGATTGAATCTGGCTTTTTAAATCTCCAGCTTCTATAGTGCTTTTTGGGCATAATAGAGATTGCCTCTTCATCTGTCCAGTATTGCATGACTGACACTCTTAGCATATGATCTCATACACCCCACTTTTTATGATGGCTGCTTGTCTACCAGTATTTTTTGGACTGAAGAAGCATCTACCTAATGTCTGTGGGACGTAGAAAACAAATAGGATCACCTATATCAGGTTGTCACTATCGATGTAATCGAAAGGGGGAGGTAATGGTGGTCTTTTGTGTGGGTACATTATGTTTTTTTAAAAAAAAACTGGAGCGTGGACTGTGAAAATCTGTTTTATGTGTCACAATGCCCTGGAAGTGCAGAGTGTTGTATGATCAGGGCTTTTATCATATTGTTCCTTTGAATTGGTCTAAAGTTTTTGTTATAAAGCTTTTATGTTGCCCTATGGAGCGGTTGTATTGCAGAGTGTGTTCTTGAAGTAACATGCTTTGCTTCTGTAGAATAATAAAGTGGTGCACCACCGCAGTTAGTAAGTTTTAAGTAAGGGTGTTTGGCTGCAACTGATGAGCTGAGTACAGTTGCACTGGTTATTTAACATTGTTTTTCACAGCATCTTAGTGTCTGCAAAGCGTGGCCAGTGGTCAACCTGGCTTGCATGGCTATACCCTGTTAAGGTTAAACTATTGCACTGCGGTTGTGGCTCCATGAGCATGTAGTGCATCTGGGTGACAGTAGCTTATTGTTTGAATGTAGTGGTCATTGAGCTTGGCCAGAATTAAGTTTAGTGTAATAAGTTTTAAAAGACATGTTGCTAAGCTCTGTTAGTGTATTCTATTTGAATGTGGTAATCATATGTTTGACCAGTACAAAGCTTTTTTTAGCATAGTAAGTTCTAAAAGCTTGTTAGCTTAATTATACATTTGGCCATTATTAAGTTTAAGTTGTAAGAACCTTGTTGCTAAAGTTTGACTCTGTTTTGCGTGCCATTTACGTGTTTGATGGTTAAAGCTGTACCGTAGTATTGAACCTGCCTACTGCCCTTTCTTGTTGTGTGTTATTTATACTCATTCTGGGACTAATTAGTTGAGCTTCGGGCTCGGGCCACACCCATTGGAGCTGAAAAGGGCTGATAAAAGAAATTTAACTGTTCATTGGAAGCTTACGCTGTTAAGCCTACTGCTATGTTTGTGCTTAGTTACTTCCAGGGTGAAGCTAGTGTGTAGCATGTTCGGCATGGATTCAAGTATCATCATCCAATCTTGCAGGGGTCTTCCTGTGGGAAGGGAAGGGAAGCGAGGGGGGGGGGGGGGGGGGGGAGCGAAGATCCCAGAGCTCAATCAGGACCGAGACAGTGTTTGCTTCCTGCCATCATGCAATGGGCGACAGGTGCTGATCATCCAGGAGAGCCTGTTTTTTTTTTTTTTTTTTTTTTAATTGTTGAAGCCCATTTAAAGATTGATTCCATTTCAGGCTCAAACACCTAATAATCCAGCCTTCCAGTCCTATGATAAATTTTTTGCCAATGTTACACTCTTAAGAAAATCATTCTTCCATGTGACATGAGCATTTTTGCTAGCAAGGAGGGTGAAGGTGAGCCCACTGCGATACCATCTGCTTGCTTATAATATTGAAAGCAGATAAAATTTTTGTTTAAGCAACACCCATTGTACTAATTATGCTCAGCTGTTCTTCTCAATTACTTTTGTGTAAATACAATGATTGTGACACAATTTTATATTCTGGGCAACCTCAGCTGTTGCAAGGCATGATGTAAGGAAGAATTTTGCTCATGATGGGTTTCACGGCTTTAAGTCACATCATCAGGTGAACAATGTTAAAAGATCATAGGCATACCCACACCTGATGATGTGGCTTAAAGCCACAAAACTGACAGTCTTTTAATAAACAACAATTTTACCAGCTGTGAGCGGAATTTCTTCCTGACGTCATATACTCTATACAATATTTCATAGGAACTCAGGGTATCAAATTGTGTCCATAAAAGAGGCTGATTTTGCAGTTGTTGGAATCTTAACATCTTGTAACTTATTTACTGAATCTAAACTGTTCTTTATGCTGTATTTTTTTATGAAGTTCATTTATTATTGAATGAGGAAACTCATTTCAGTTTTGCACCACTTCTAGACAATATTACAAATTTCATGTAGGAGAAGAACCTTGGTGCCTCCATTCAGTAGTAAATAATGACAAAGGTTCCATTTCCTGTGTGTAGTTCTCCTCTAATCTATGTTTAGACATAGTTATTGTAAATGCTGCTATAATGAATTTTGTATATCCATATGTAACTGTGTTAAAATTGTCAACAGCGATAACTTTTATACTTTAAGCCAAGAATTGATAAATTAAAAATTTCACCTGTTTATCTTTGCTCGGTTCTCATCTTTGGGACCAGTTGTGTACTATAAAACAGGTTTATAATGTGAAATGTAGGTCTTGTTGTAATAATAAAGTTTGTGGAACAAGGTTAAAAAATGTGTTTCCCTTCATTAGTACAACGTATAATATTCCATGAAAACCCTGCAGTTATATCAGTTAAAATGAAGAGTAATTATTTGATTATTTAAGGAGTAGCGCCAGGCCAGTTCCAGAGGCAGTTTATCTATGATGTTTCTGACACACACTTGCTATACAAAATACATCATAATGTGGCACAGAAGTTAGTTTCATTCCAAAATTTGTGTAAGTCCCACACCAATCAGTGAAGACTGTATTAAGACTGGTCATCCCATTCATTTTTTCTAAAATGGATGAGAAAATGAAGACTTGCAGGGAGTAGAGGTTATTGGCTTAAACAATTTTTAGAATTTGTATGTTTGTAGTGTATGACAATGTGGGGGCTCAATGCAGCCAAAGACTGTTAAGGTGCTCCTTCCACACCCACCCTGGGAACTGGCACAAAACTGTTAGGTGCATTAAATTTTGTTACAATATTCACTTTTTCTCATGAAACATGTTGAGCAGCTATCCCACTGTCAAATATCAACAGTAAGAAAAGCACTGTCTCAGATTACGGTAGCCAGAGGGGCACACTTGGTGAAAATGTCGACTACCACAACTGCACAAGGGTGGATCCTCTTGCCGTAAGAGAAATTTAGAGGACAGTCTGACTGCTTATTGTGAGAGGCTTGAAGAGAGGTATGCCATGCCTAAGTGGACCCATTGATCACCCTCAAATTTGGTGCATCAGTTGCAGTTATAAGTTCATTCCTGATCCTGCAAACTAAATTTTTTTGTCTTTTCATTGCTTCTTTCGCTAATTTGGTAGCACATTCATTTCCTAGTACTAAAATGTGGCATGGTGTTCAGATGAATGTTATAGTGGTTCCAGTAGTGTGTAGGACCGATAAGAGGTCTCATATCGGAAACCAGGATGTTTTGGGGTACACTGATGTATTCCTTGTAGACAGCTCATGAAGTCACTAAAAACCAGGATGTTCTTCATTGTGAAAGTTTTTATGTATTCCAAGTCGTGAGCTGTGGCCACTAACTATCAACTCTGTGGTGAACATGTTGCATGAACTCAGTAGAGAATGCCATTCATGCACTGCTCATGCTGTAGCTTGTATCTATGGTAGAGTAAGATTTGTGTGCTGTATTACAGTGTGTTGGATCTCTCATGTCAAGTAGGGAGGGCTCCAGCTCAAAAATTAATTGCTCTGTTACTTTGTCCCTACTAGATATGTTTTTGCTGCCCCACAGGTGATTGTGGGCAATTTAGGTCCCCCATTAGAAGGAATGATAGGGCTTGTGATATGGCGTGTTTCAGTCAGGGAGAAGGCAAATTTTATAGTATTGTTACCACAATGGACAAGTGCACATCAGCTGCCGAAGCCTCCAATACGCTGTTCAGTCGTAAATGTTCTTTAAAGGCAACCAAGCATATGAGCATGGCAGCATTCTTAGACACCCTCTAGATATGAGTATAATTTATGTAGGTGTTATAGGGAGAATTGTTTCAAAAATAATGTAGAGCCACACAGAGTAGTTATTAGCTGACTGAGCTTGGACAGTGGGATGGTAGCTGTTACAATCCCATTGAAGGAATGCCAGAGTTTGGTCTGGAAGAGCTGTGAAGTGTATAGTGAGTACAAGTTATTTTATTAGAAGTCAGATTACACATAAGACCATGGTTCCACATCAGTTTTCATAGATTCAGTCTCAGGAAGGGTGAAGGCAGAACAGCAAAATTAAGTTTCACTTTTGATGTTTTCTTTTTGTCCCTGTGAGGTTTCAATTTCTGTGAGGATTTTCCTGTTTTAAATCTGGGACAGAAGATGACAGTTCTTTTCTACAACCTGCAGCCTATGGCTCTGTCAGCCACTGGTTGATGTTAAGTTCCTTAACTATTTTATTCTGAGAGGTGTCCTGCTCTTTGCCGGTGCCAGAGGAAAGTGAGATACCTTCAGCTGTACTTGGGTTGGGGGGGGGGGGGGGTGCTTACCACTAGTGCTGTGGGTCTGGAGGCTGATGTAACCCGAGCCTCTCCCGCAGCTAGACAACTGGATTTGAGATGTTGCTAGTGTCGGCAATTTGTGTTTGAGAGCTTGGCATTGCTGTCAGGTGCAGACTTTGTCACTATGTTTACAAAGTTTGATGCCACGTGTATAGCATGGAGTTGTCCACACTTTTTCAAGCATCTTCATATGATAGGCAGGGTAGTGTTTTGAATTCTTTAATCTTCTTCTCCACCTTGAACACTGATCATGTGGTGTTGTGCACAGTTTTATGAATGAAGGCAGTTGTTTGCAAGGTCAGTCGTCTGTTGCAATGCCCTACCACACACCCCACAGATAGAGTCGTTAATACAGCAGAAGGACCTATGTCCAAACCTCAGGCACCTAAATTATCTCATACACAGGGGAAAATAATAATTGACATCACACATGTAAGCCACAACCTTCATCTTATCAGGTAAAAGATTTCCATTGAAGGCTAGGATAAGTGTACCAGTGTCCAGCTCTTTGCTGAATGTGGCAAACAAAATGTACTCTGCTTTGCTCCATGTTAGGGTATAGTTCCTTGTGTGTTTGTAATGTTAGGGCCTGATGAAAGATAAGATTTTTTTTTTTTTTTTGCAGCTGCTTCTCCAAATTTATCTGAATATTTTTAATGAAAAACAATGACTTAAATGTTGCGAAAGATTCTTCATTGTTTCTGGAGCATACCAAGACCCCCATTTCTTCTTCCATTGTTGTCATCCCAATGTGTGACCAAAGAGGTGAATGCTGTGGGTTGTAACTTCGGAGTTGTGTCTTTGCTGATGAGATGGCTGTGTTGGCATGGCCACCAGTTTTATCTGTTTCATTGCAGCTTGTTCACCCTGAATGCCACTCACTGTAGGTGCACCTCTCCCCATGTGTGCCATTCCATGACTCCACCACGGGAAAGGGTACCTGGCACAGTAACTGTTGCATGGAGTCCTGGATTGAGCAGGCACCTATTCCTTGGCATACCTGGGGAGTTTGCAGCTCAACTATCAGCAATTTGATCCCTGCATTGTCAAAGGGATATAACTATGATGGTACATAATGACCCAATGAATGACAGAGTGGCAGCTGCACTGGATTATGGGTGTGAAAGTAAATCCATTTGAACAAGAGTTGCATCTGATCTTCATGCTCAGTGCATGGATTATGCACTACATACAGTGTCCTCCTCCAAATGACCGGCACTTCTGTTTAGAAAATGAGTCAGTCCCTAAAAGGGGATCATACGTAGTTAAGCCAAAAAAGTATGGAGGTTTTATGAGAGGAACTAATATGAAGGTTGTCCTGGTATCAGCTTAGTCATCAACCTGGAAGTTTACCTAGGTACAGGACTTCATTTATCGCGTCTTGCAGCAGGCATGAGTTATCGTGGGTCTGTTCTAGTTTCAAACCCCTCAGGGAGTGAGTTGCATAAATACGACAGTCTTTCAAACTTTTAAGGTCGGGTTTCATTGTGTTAAGGGGAAGGTGAAAAATATAAATGAAAATAAGGCATATACATGTTTTAAATACTTAAATGGGAGTAATATGAAAGGCAGCGAGTCCAGGAGTACCAGTATATAAAAAATAGAAAAAGTAAATACTGCAGTGGAAAAAAATTATTGAAAATTATTGTCAAACTCTGTGTATGTGTGTGTGTGTGTGTGGGGAGGGGGGGGGGGGTATTCCACAGAAACAAGCAATAAGAATATTATGCAAAGCTGATAAGTAAACATGAGAAGATTGGCTTGGGAAGTTACCCTTACTTATAAATGTCCCACATACGGCAACATTTTTTGATGACGGGGGAGGAGGGGGGGGGTTTGGTAACATCATCTCAGATGCCTGAAGATAAGTAATGTTTCAGTGTAACCTATGAACTAGTGTGCAATGAGGATGCTAACTAATTCAAGTTAGTTATTTCACAACAAGGATCAGAAACAAAAATTAGTTGCAAACAAGAAGTAAACTACGAACAAGAAGAAAGGAAACAATCACATACGTAGTATGCAGTTTTTTGAGTAGCTGAGTAGAATTGAGCATTCGGGTACTTGGCAATCTGTGCATCTGTGAATAACAAGGTGGGCAGAGCCATTTGTTGCAGGTTTCACAGAATGTGATTACCTTTTTCACTCATTGCAAAGCTTCAGACCCTCCATGAGTTTCAGAGTTCTTCTAGTAACTCTTGTGGCATCTCTTTCACACTTTTCTATTTCTGTTATCTTTTTTCTTGTGAAACTGCTAGGCAGTGACCTTGTTACCGATATTGGACCATGAGATTGTAGTAATTTTTGTGGTGCCTAGAGAATGTTGAGCAAGATGTATCTGATTTTTTTGTACACTGGTGCAATCAATAAATACAAGTTAATACATCATACTGCAAGGAATCTACAGCAAGTACAACTTTAAGAAGCTACAAGTGTGACCAAGACTAAACTGATAATACATCACCAACCTAAGAACACATTTCCAGGCCACATTCATCTACAGCATGTTTTTCATCAACAAGCTGCATGTGACTGATTGTATTACCAACATGCCATCCGAAGATGGAGCTTGTGGCCTTTGGTGGGCAAATGGCATCATGGGTCAGGCTCTGCTGTGGCCTCATGGCAGTTAACATGTTGAACATTTTAATACTTTGGCACCCCTAAAGCCCAAGACTCCTACTCTTCACTACCATGAGTGATATGTACTGTTTCCAATAATTAATAATCCAGTACTCAGGATATGAGCTAAAGAGAACAGATGCAGGAATCCTGCATTACCGCCCATGGCCAGGTCCTAGTGGATGTGGCTTGCCATTGCTTTCCGCCAACCCGTTATGAAATGTTAAGTGTGTATCTGTGCCTCGTGGATGACTGATGAATGTTTGCACAGTGTAGTGTTGTGTTAGTGTTGTTATGGATGAAAGGAAGGGAGAGGGTGAAATCCGACGCCAACACACAGCCTAGTCCTCATGAATAGCACTGAGGTGCTGCTGAGCTTAACATCCCCATCCGGGTGAACAGATCACCATCAGCAGTGTCACATGCCTTCACTTCATCAGACACTGCAGAGAGTTTTAGTATCTAAACCAGGACATAGGCACAAAGACTGGTGATAAGGAGCTTTACACCACTCTCTCTCCTCACCTCGCCAACCAAATACTGGCAGTTAAAATTTCATCCACCAACTGGATTTCAACCAGCTTACCTCATGAGTCAAGTGCAACTGCACAAATATGCATTAACGACCCGAGCTTCAAAATTGTTTAATAAGTGGAGTACAACAAGCAAGTGAATAAACTCTTCATGTTTTTGTAAACGTTAACCAAAGAATGAACAAAGCGTGTTTTCGTAGTTCTACTGTGGTATTACCTATCTTGCCTGTGAACAGGTTCGTGTCATACCTGTTTCAATTGTGTTTATTATAAAAATGCACAGTTCCTCCCATAAGTATATATTAATGAAAATAAAGGACGGTTTCAGGATCAAAATATTGATGTATGAGTGTGTGTGTTCATTTTTTGAAATTACTTCCCTGTAAAGTTCATTGACATGGACTTACCCCCTTCTTCCTCCACAGTCTTCCATTATTGAAGTTAAAATATGCTATTTATTGCTGCAAAAGAAAAAAAAACACTAAGCAACTGGCAGTTAAAAATCATTCTGACAGTGGAACAGAAATATTATCTTATGACAGAGGCAATGAATTTTGGTTGATTGACTTGTTTAATGATTAAACTGGCCAAACTAAGAGGTCATCAGCCTCTCCTATCTGGAACAGGCAACTCAGCAAAACTACATACCACAGAAAGGCCTACTGCACAAAACCCAAGGAAAAAACACTCCAAGGTCAGCAAAGCCTAGAGGAAGGAACAAGGAAGAAGAAAAGGGGGGCAAAGGAAGAAAGGTAGGTGAGACACCCCGTCCAGGAGCAGCCAGCAGCCCCCAAGAGCACAAATTGCCATGGGAGACATACCCCTTCCCATGTACCAGAGACACCACACCTAACAATACCCATAAAAGATAAATGACATGGACAGAGTGGGAGAAGCACAGAAAAACAGAGGAAGAAGACCAAGTCAAACAGAACATGTGAGAAGGGGAAAGAAGAGCAAAAGAATGGTTGTGGCATTGTCTGGGGTGGACTACCAAGCCCACACAGCCGCTGCACATTCAGGGCAGAGGAAGCAACAGGACATCCTGCCAACCCCTCAATGGTCCAACAAGGCTGCAGCGCCCTCCCTTAGAGATAATGGTAAAATCCTCCTCCACGAATAAACTGTAAAACCAAGTCATCCTGTGAGACGTCATCCAGTAACACCAGGGGTAGCACGTTAGGAAGATAAAGTGTTCACAGCAGGGCAGCTAGATTAGGACAGTCCATCAAAATGTGGACCACTGTCGAACAGGCATCACAACAGTGGAACAGACCCTCGTAACAGAGTAAATGACCATGAATCAGCCAAGTATTGATGGAGCTGGCAAAGGACAATGGAGTCCTTGCGAGAGGTGCACGTGGAGGACCTCCATAAATTCGTGGTCTTCTTTATCGCATGTAGTTCGTCCAGCAAAGTCGGAGTATGCCATCACTCATTCCAGATCCTCAGAACTTGCAGCGTAATACCAATCAAAGGTCTGATTCCAGAATACCATTTCAAAAGGCAGCGTGTCAGTAGCCAATATGGCCAGCCTATCAGCAAGTTTATTTCCCCAGATCCCAATGTGACCCGGTGTCCAGGCACAGTCCACCGAGCATTCACATTGTTTGAGGGCAAAAAGGGAATCCTGTAGAGTCAGACCAAATGGTGGCAAGAGTAACACTGGTCAAGAGCCTGTAAACTGCTCAAAGAGTCACTACAGATGGTGGACGACTCACTGGTGCAGCAATGAATATTCTCAAGAGTACGAGAGATGGCTACCAACACCAAACTGAAAGAATGCAGCCATCCAGCAAGGAGTGGAGTTCATTACATCCTGCATGAACATAAGCAAAGCCTGTGTGACTGGCAACCATCGAGCTATCAATGTAGACTACTTATGAACCCCGAAATGCACTGCTGGTGAATGGCCTCAGGATAAGTTGAGTCTTTCAGACCTTGTGACAGGTTGAGATAGAGCTATGGACAGGGGATGCAACATGGAGATGTACATGAGCAGGCCTGGAGAAGTGGTGGTAAAGGGGAAAGCCAGAGTTCAGAAAAAAGGGACCAGATGTGGAGAGCAATTATAACCCCAGGTGGAGCTCCATATCTGGAAAGAGGAGATGATAGTTCAGGTGCTCTGGGGAGCAGCAGATGCGTAACGCATAAATGATCAACTGTTGTTGGCGCAGAACTTGCAATGATAGAATCTCTGCCTGCGCTAGGGGGTCGATCACAGGGCTAGCCGGAAAAGCACCAGTTGCCAGTCATATCCCCCATCAGTATATCAGGTCTAGCATCAGTAACATCGAAGCTGATGCCGAGCCATATGCAAGACTCCCATGATCTAGATGGGACTGGACCAATGCTGTGTGGAGCTGTACCTGCACCCCAGCTAGTGTTCATGAGGCATCGAAGAACATTGAACTGTGACAAACATGTCTGTTTTAGCTGATGAAGATGAGGAAGCCATGTCAATCAAGCATCAAAGACCAGTCCCAAAAAAAGATGAGAATTCACCACATTGAGGGATTGGCCATCAATGTACAGATCCAGATGGGGTTGGACTGTATGGCGACGACAGAAAGGCACAACACTGGTCTTGGCAGCCAAAAAATGGAAGCCATGAATGAGACCCCAAGACTGAACTTGATATATTGCCCCATGCACTCTGCATTCAGCAATACCTATCACAAATGAACAGAAATAAATGCAAAAATCATCAGCCTACAAAGTGGAGGACACCGTAAGCCCCACAGCCACCACCAGACCATTGTTAGCCACTAAAAGGAGAGGGACACTCAAAACTGTGGTATGCTCCCGATTTTTATCCAGAACTTACTTTCATGTTACACTTTTCAGATACAGGCCTCCCATATCACCTTCCATAAGCAGGAGAATGGGGTTCTGCAATGTTCTGTTTCGAGATCCCCTTCATGTAAGGTGGCAAGGATGTGGTGGCGCGATGTGGTATCATAAGAAGACTGCAGCAAGTTGTTGTCAGATGAAAGCAGTTTGGGCAGCAGAGTCCAGGTGGCTTAAATTATCTGCAATTGACTGGCCTCAGTGAAAACCATCCTGGGTCGAAGCCAAAATGTCCCGAGATTCCAGGATCCAGTACAGGCTTCAACTTACCATATGTTCACATAACTTGCAGGGGACATTGGTTAAAGTGATCAGATGAGAACCTTCCATACGATGAGGTGATTTACCTGAGTTCAGAACTGGAATAACAACGCTTTCTTGACATTAGGAAACAAATTCCTTTTCGCTCTAGAGATAAGGGCCTGAATATGACGTTCACTGTACACCAATAAGTGTTGAAGAATTTGGTTGGGCAAACAGTCCGGTCCAGGAGCCATGTCAGAGCAGAGAGCAAGGGCAACAGTGAATAGTGGACCCCCAGGAATGTCTCATACCTGGGTATTATAAGGCTACAGGTGGGGGGGGGAAGGAAAGATAAACGGAGTCATTCCAGATGGTGTTTAATATGGATGCGGGCAGATAGCGGGCCGACACTGAGGACAGGGCAAAACAATCAACAATAGAATCCAGACTGGTGAGGATAACGCCATTCAGGGAATTATCCAGGACGCCAGTAGGAGGACGGCAGAAGAAGGAGTATGCAGTCCTATGGCACTGACATATAATTCCCAATAAATCCATTTCTGATGTTTACAGGCCCAGGCACACAACTGTTTAAAGGCCACAAGGTGGTTGAGAGATAGACACCATTTGTAGCGTTGGAGGGCACAATGGCATAGCTGCAGCAATTTTGGGGGTCCGCAAAGGGATACTCTTCTGTCGGGGAGAACCCGAGGAGGAAGAAATCACCAATGCAGCTGCTGAAAGGATGGCATTGATCGAACTCCATATGGACTTATCAGTGCCATAATGTGGTGAAGTGGTTGGGGTGGTAACCAAGGAAAAGGCATCCCAATCGGCAGTGGCAGAGGTCCACCTGGCACGATGTCCAGGCGAGTGATACTGAGGAAAAGATATGATGATTGGAAAGTGATTGCTGTTGCACAAATAGTAATTAACTCCCCATTGAACAGAGGGGAGGAAACCAGAGCTGCAGGTGGAAAGAATAATGGCTGAGAAAGTGCTGCATGCTACACTAATGTGTGAGAGGGCTCCAGTGTTTAGGAGGCAGAGATCATGCTATGCTAGCAGGACTTCAACAGTCCTGCCTCAGTCAGTAGTCACAGTACCATCCCACAGATGGTTATGTGCATTAAATCCCACAGGAGGAGGACATGGGGAGGGAGATCTCTAAGGAGAGAAAGAAGAACAGGAAGTGAAATTTGGAGGTGATTGTGATGATGACATAACAGTGTAGTCATTCCGCCTGGTGGAAATTTGACACTGGATTACTTTAAGTTTAAAGTAGAAAAATTTCTGCAAGCTAATATAAGACCAGACAGATTACAGTGCTGTAAAAATATTTCTGAATGTGAAAACTAAGGCAGGCAAAATTTGCATATTGGCCAGTGGATATTCATAAGCATTGAAGAGTTATGGTGTTTCTTTGTTTGTTTCTCCATACAGAAATTAAACTGGTTACGAGGTAATAGAAAAATAATGCCTTCTTCAGTGACACGTTTCTCAAGAAGTACAAGTAAGATCTGATTTCTCCTCATGCGGCAGTCTCCACAACTTATTCCCCAATAATTCAATATTTAAATGTGTCTTAATTATAGTGTTTTGTGTATTGAACTGGGGACCCCAAAACGACAGAGAGGCTTCGTCCCACCGTAGCCCTCAGCGGTTCACAATCCCCCAAAACGCCACAGCAGTCCACCCACCCCACCACCGCCCACACCGAACCCAGGGTTATTGTGCGATTTGGTCCCAAGTCCCCCCCCCTCTGGGAATGTCTCATACCAGACGAATGTAACCCCATATGTTTGCGTGATAAGAGTAAGTGTGGTGTACACATACGTGGAAACAGTGTTCGCGCAACAATCGCAGACATAGTGTGACTGAGTCCTAATAAGGGGAACCAGCCCACATTCGCTGAGGCAAATGGAAAACCACCTTAAAAACCATCCACAGGCTGGCCGGCACACTGGACCTCGACACTACTCCGCCAGACAGATTCATGCCGAGGACCGGCATGCCTTCCCGCTTGGGAAGCAGTGCGTTAGACTGCACGGCTAGCTGAGTGGGCCTTAATTATGGTACATAACAAGACAGAACAGGTAATTGGGCACTAAATTACTGCAGCTAGTGGCATCTCTACAATCTGAAGCTCATGGAAGATTAGGGTTTAATATCCCACAGACTGAAAAGAAGATCGGAGACAAAGCACAAGCTTAATATGGAGAAATGCAGGGGAGAAAACTTGGTCCTGACATTCACCTTAATCAATTTAAGAAGAGAACTGAATGGTCATGTGCTTAAGCCCCAATCCTGCTGAATGATATCTGGTGCCTTGATGTCGCCTCATTTGGTGCAGTTGGACACTCAATGAGAGTTGCAACAGCTTATCACACCAATTATATAAACTCCTACAACCTTATTATTGACATGTTTAAAACGATTCGCTGGTCATTAATGTAACACCAATAAGTTCCAACTCAAGATCTAGTCAACTATCTCCTCACCAGAAATCTGTGTGGAACTCTTAGGCAATCACTTGTCAAATTTCAAGGGCTTGTATAATCCATGCCACATCAGATTGAAGCAGTTTATTGCACAAAACAATTCTGTATATTGTTTCTGCGTTATGTATGATCAGTGTCAGTGTCTACCTGATCACCTGCATACAGCTTCCATCTTTTGCTTATGGTAAATGTTGTAGAAAACTGCTAGCTATGAAATGAAATATGCCCATTTGAAATAACAAATAGAAAGAAAGAAACCTTTACTTACCAGTTGTCTGTGGACAAACACAAAAAAGAATGTAGCATTTTGCATTTTTGTTGTAATAATTTTATTAGTTCACAACCAGTTTTGCTCTTCTAGTCATTTGTGAACCAACACAAATAAAAGACATAAATTTAAAGATGCTGCCATTTCAGTACATGACATAGTGTTGTACTGCAGAATCATAAAATCACTTGAGAATTGCTTAGAAGACAAACTAGTTATGAACTAATAAAATTATTACAGCAAAAGTAGAAAATGCCACCTTCTTTTAATAAACTCATTGCTGCAGTACCCATTATGAAGAAAATGAAACATACAAACCTTTCAAGCACTACCATATCGTCTTGTGGACCCTGAGTGGGACTCGGGCAGCAACAGTTATTCAGGGGAATGGCACCCCAAGTCTTTCTCCAGTTCTTAGACTGAGCGGGTGAGATTTTAACATAAAGATACCTCCTACTGAGATACAATTGCATCCCACACATTTGCAAAGTACATTACAGTGTCTGTACAAGCCAAAAGACAAAAATGTGCCAAAAAGAAATGTCCATACTGTAATGTAGCTCTCGGTACAGCTGGGCACAGACATACTACATTCAGACAAATTATGCGTAAAACTGACGTGTACAAGGCATCCCCCCAAGAACAAAGACATGATTCAGTAAAACATTTTGTACATCTATTAAGTTTAATTTTTCATAAGTTTTGTAGGAAAAGATTTCATTATTTCAAATGAAACATTGCATGTATTTATTGTATTCATAGTTACTAAGTGACGATTTTTTAAAAATATGTTAAAAGTAGTAGTCCAGCTGCCCTAACCAAGGTGACAAGAGTCTAATCTTGAATGCGTTCGATGTGAACAAGCATGCAGAATCTCCTTATCAAATGTCTGGACACATGTGAACATGAAAGTAATACTAGTTATAATACACATGAAGGTGGCAGTAGTAACCTTGTCCCTCCTAAAGTCTCACTGCTTGTCAAGCAATGCAACATATATCACAAAACCAATTTTTCGTATATTTTCAAAGACAGAAATTTAACTATAGCAGCCAAACCTTTCATAGATGCAGCTTTGTTGAAAGTATCCTTTCCAATGATATGCAATTGCATGCATTTGTACTGTACACACAAGATACATTGAAGCGCCAAAGAAACTGGTACAGTCATGCATATTCAAATACAGAGATATGCAAACAGGCTGAATACAGCACTGCGATCGGCAGTGCCTATACAAGACAAGTGTCTGGTGTAGTTGTTAGATTGGTTACTGCTGCTACAAAGGCAGGTTATCAAGATTTAAGTGAGTTATAGTCGGTGCACGAGCAATGCAACACAGCATCTCAGAGGTAGCAGTGAAGTGAGGATTTTCCCATATGGTCATTTCACGAGTGTACTGTGAATATCAGGAATCTGGTAAAACATCAAATCTCCAACATTGCAACAGCTGGTAATAGATCCAGCAAGAACGGGACTAACAACAACTGAAGAGAATCGTTCAACATGACAGAAGTGCAATCCTTCCATGAGTTGCTGCAGATTTCAATGCTGGGCCATCAACAAGTTCAGCGTGTGAACCATTCAATGAAATATAATCAATATGGGCTTTCAGAGCTAAAGGCCCACTCATGTTCCCTTTATGACTGCACGATACAAAGCTTTACACTTCGCCTGGGCCCATCATCACCGACATTGGACTGTTGATGACTGGAAACGTATTGCCTGGTCATATGAGTCTCGTTTTCAAATTGTATCAAGCAGATGGATGTGTACGGGTATGGAGACAACCTCCTGTATCCATGGACCCTGCATGTCAGCAGGGGACTGTTCAAGCTGGTGGAGGTTCTATAATGGCGTGGGGCACATGTAGTTGGAGTGATATGACTCTTGACAGGTGACACATACATAAGCATCCTGTCTGATCACCTGCATCCATTCATGCCCATTGGGCATTCCTACAGACTTGAGCAATTCCATCAGAACAATGCAACACCCCACACACCCAGAATTGCTACAGAGTGGCTCCAGGAGCTCTCTTCAGAGTTCAAACACTTCCGCTGGCCACCAACCTCCTCAGACATGAACATTACTGAGCATATCTGGGATGCCTTGCAACATGCTGTTCACAAGAGATCTCCACCACCTCGTACTGTTATGGATTTATGGACAGCCCTGCAAGATTCATGGTGTCAATTCCTTCCAGCACTACTTTAAACATTAGTCGAATCCATGCCACATCATGTTGCAGTACTTCTGCATGCTCGAGCGGCCCTACGCAATATTAGGAAGGTGTAGAGTTTCTTTGGCTCTTCAGTGTAACTTGGCAGCACTTTTTGTGTAGGCATCTGGAAGCATGCGATTGCCAGCAAGCACTGTGGTTGCTGCGAAGGGAATGAAACTGCGGGGCACATAAGCTCCACCTCCTCCAGGGGGGAGAGGAAGCAGCAAACCAAAATCAACATTGCATTTGCATTACCTATTACAGTGCTGCACTGCTATGGAGTGTTTTGTTGTTTCCTAACCAAGGTTGGCAGCAGGCGGAAACAATACATAACAGCACTGAGTAATGAAAGTTCCATAGATTCCTTAACTTCCCATTAAGTACCATGTTACATTGTGCATATAGAGATAGGACTGAAACTTTTTTAATTGCTTTCTCATATTTCTGATGTATTCCAAATTCCCTAAGGTTATACTGAAAATGATGATTCATTTACTTCTGCCTCTCTGCTCCTCTTGTCCTTCACGCATGTGCATTGTATTTCCTGATGATTATAAGAGCACAGCTTATACAAATTATAGAATAAAAACATGCTAAATTAACAGGATATACATTTTGCAGAAAATTAATTGCTTAAAATCTTTCTGAAATTAAATTTATTTATTTGTTTATTTTTTTTAAGCAGTGACTGGGAGATATTATCTATTAGTTTTCATAAAAATACTTTATCCCATCACTGGAACATACATACAGTCATCTTAGCGACTAATAAACATCTGGTTCATACATGACAAATATGTTTCTAAATATTAAAAAATAGTGAGTAATATAGTTTACAGACACACTTTCAAATTCTTCATACATTTGTTCTGCTTATCTCCAATAACTCACAATTTTTTCACATTTTCTGTTGATAATTATAAAATGTACAATGTTTTAAAAAGAATATGACATGGCACATGACAATTTAACTCAATATACTGCTATAGCTACATAAAAAAACCAACATCTTATACAAAATATTGTGCATATAATTTGCAAATGCAGTCTGAGAGTATGAAAGTTTATCTAGTTCAAAAACAGCAGAGGCAATAGAAAATAAATAACCACATTAAAGTGACTGTTCTGCAGATGAACATATCCGACACATTAAAAGTTAAATAGTTGTATTTTTTAGGCACAATGTTTATTAAAAAAGGGATTTCTTCTTGTTTAAATACCTTCTCACATGGTAATTTATTTCTGCTTTATATCAGTACCACAATATTTACACATACTGCTTAGGGAATCAGAACAAAAAATAATAAAATCTTCAGATTTATAAAACTGTTACACTCACACATTTTCTAATTTATAATATTAAAGCAATTACAACTAACTCCTATCACAAAAAAATGTGAAGTTATCCATGTCAAAACTATTAACAGTCATTAGTCATCAGGAACAAAATATCTAAGTACAAATGTTATGATTGTGAAAAATGAGAAGGGAAACCAGTCTCATTCCACTAACCATTTATTATGCTTCCTCACTAATATGCATTGAAACATAACAAGTAATAATAAGTTCTTTTTGTTCATAGACTAGGGGAAAAAACTGGTCTTATAATGAACATGAAATATGACATTGTTATGTCACATAAATAATGCGAGGACAAAGAATCAGATCATTGGCTGGCCTTAATATCAATTAGCACAAGAGTAATGTAAAAATTTCAGCATGAAGAGACAATCAGCTTAGGACAAAGAGTTCTTAATCTTATTTGAAAAAGAATTCAGAGGAGGACATATATTTCAAACTACAAAATTCTGATTACAGTATACTGAATAGACATTTAACACACCAGGAGGGAGCTACTAATAAAGTACAGCACATTTTAGATGAGGTAACAAATCTGTATGACTGCTCTGTAAAAAACAATATCCATTATGCTATGGAATGT
The DNA here is from genome assembly GCF_023898315.1 of Schistocerca nitens. Taxonomy (NCBI): domain Eukaryota; kingdom Metazoa; phylum Arthropoda; class Insecta; order Orthoptera; family Acrididae; genus Schistocerca; species Schistocerca nitens. The sequence goes on from NC_064622.1 coordinate 350,065,782, forward strand.
GCCACTTTATGGTAAAAAAATTATACTGACTGACAGAAGAGCAAGCAGATATACCTCATCTAACTGCCATTATACTGTTTTGTATAACTAATAATAAAATAAATTCCGATAAGGTTGTTTTGAACATAAGAGAAAAATAAAGTATTATTTCAAAGATACAACTGTGCCAGGAACATTTACTAGAATTTTGTTTTAAATTCTAATGCATGCACAGTTAAGTTGTTCTTGTTAATAATAAATTATTTTCTTCCACATTTTGTCTAACTGTTGTGGGTGTTCTCCGACACATATTTGCACTATAAAATGTTTGGAAACAGTGCATTTATCAGACATGTAATAATGTTAGTGATTAAACCTTATTATGCTGCATCAAGTGCAAATTATTGTAAGGATCATAGTGACACTCCTGCCAAAACATTTTTGTTCACTGTGTACGTTGTAAATTTCTGTTCATTTCCTTTGCGGGAAAGAGTAGAGTAATCAGATGGACTGGTGTGTCTTAAATTCAACAGAAATCACTTGCACAGTCAAGGGAAAGTAATACTGATAGACAATGGAGGCATTTATCCACAATAACTATGTTTCCTGTAGAAGCAATATCAGCATGGAACATAATTTACTAGCAACATTCAAACAGTACATATTCATTTCTAAAATTATAGTTCAACCTGTGACATTCCTAACTGAAGTAAGTACATTCACAGCAAAGGCGTTTCTTTCCTGTACCTACTGAAGGTACTGGCTATGGATGCAGCCACCAATCCAACAAAAAGAATGTTTCCAACAATTTGTATGCATATGTTCCTACATCAACAATGGTTATCCTTTATATTCTTATGCAACATAATTTCATTATAATTTTGAAAAATTAAATCAATGTAATGAAATTGACTTAATAACTCTTCTCATTACTCATTAAATAAAATGAAAAAAACACCACACATGACATTACTAAGGCTGTTGCTGCTGCATTTGTGCTTGCATTTTGGCTAACATCTCTTGCATTCGTCGAAGTTCTGCTTCTTTCTCTTGCAGGATACGATCCTTCTCACCTGCACCAACTTTCTCCTCTGGCAAGACCCTACCCAGAAAAAAGACACACATAGTAATGTAGAATTCAACAATGCGAGTCAATAACCAACTCACTGTATAGTGGAGACATTGGGCAATACACACACAGATAAATGCGAACTGGGCACGAGAGTAATTAAACGCAGATTCTAAATATTCTAAACAGAAAAGACAAATGAAAAGCTCTTTAATTCTAATGTTCCTTTCTTCTTTGGTAAAAGAAGATAATACAATATGCAGAGGGTATGCAGGTGTTCTGAAGAAAAGGATAAATCAATACGAATCCTGTAGTAGTAGCAGCAGTAGTAGTTGTGTTGTGTGTGTGTGTGTGTGTGTGTGTGTGTGAGAGAGAGAGAGAGAGAGAGAGAGAGAGAGAGAGAGAGAGAGAGAGAGAGAGAGAGAGGGGGGGGGCAAGGGGGGGGGGGGAGGGTTTAAAAGCAAAGGTGGTCAGCAATTAAAAGTTCTGAAACATCTCTGGGATATTATGACAAGTTTCACTGCATGTGCAAAATAGTGATTTATTGATGGTCAGTTTTGTGTAGGAGAGGATGTCTATGTGTGATACTTAGAACGAAACAACTTTGAGAGTTCCCTTGTTATGAAATACCAGCTCACTTGTCTCTGCAGTCTTGTGCACGTTGTCACCCAAAGAACTCATCCTGAGTGATAGCTCAGTATCATTTCAGCAAGAGATCTTTATAGGGCTGTTTTTAACACTCTCATTTGGATAAATACTGAACAATATGCCTCTTTTGGCAAAACACAGGAAAATGATGTAGCTGTAAAGAGGAATGTCATCCTCATTCTTCCTCTTAACCACTATGGAGCCCAATGTTTTAATAGGTATCCATTTATGTACAAGTAAAACCATAAAAAAAGGTCCCAATAAAGCTTTAAATAACACACACACACTTGTGTGCAAAACTTAATGACGTACTGTCACATGGCGAGAGGTGGGAACACATAATGCACCCAATAACACTGTCGAACATAACTGTTCTGGTGGTGCAGGTGCTAAGGTGGGCATGGGTGCATTAACCTCCAAATCTCTGAACACAGTACACTCACTGGTCAATGTTATTGTGACACTGTACTCCTTCCCCATGTGTGTCATTTCAGTAGTGCATTTTCATGGATTACATTGTTCGGTCGCATCAAACTGTGCAAGTAGAGGGGCTCTTGGAACAAGAGTATATTGAATGATTGGACTAGCCTGCCCATTCCCCTGAATTAAATCCCACTGAGAAGCTGTGGAATGTGTTGGGGAGACGTACTGCAGCACACAAGTACCAACGACCATCCAGTGCTGGTGAAAGAATGGATACCCTAGACAACCATCATAAATTGCAGTGGCTTCAGTGTAATTACTGTCTTTAAATAAGGGTGTAATTTCTGTTCATCTCATTTCGCAATTCTTTCAGTCACCTTCTGTACTACACTGTAGCAGTTTTTTTCTATGTATGGTCCACGTTTCATTGAGCTGCCATACACGGCAGTGACACATTATGCGAAAGTTACTTTCCTCCTTTAGTTTTGTACACAAATGTGCTGTTATATTGGTACCGGAAGATTTTATTTTGTTTGTGGATAATTGAAAATGCAAGTGCTTATTCACCTTACATTTATTAGGTGTAAGCAACAAAATATTTTTGTATTTGCAGTTAAATGTTGTAGCATTAGCATTTATTGTGTCTTTGCATAATAACTGATTCATAAGTCTGTTTAATTTACTTCAGGAGCTATAACTAATTTCTCTACTTTTTTGTTTATTTATTTATCTTTAAGTTTGTGCAGAGACAAACTGACCATGAGTGATGGTTGTAGGAACTAATGGAGGTCCATTAGCAGAGGGGTATGATACGAGTTTTTATTTATTGATGCACAAAAATAATGAAGAAACCAGTGAAGCCCTTCTCTTGAAATGCAGAGTGGCTAATCTGAGTACACTGTTAAGGGAATAAAAGAGAATCAGTATTCTTCAGACACATTTAGAAGCAGCAAAACATGAACTTTCCAGGTTGTGGATAGTGGACCATTCAGAGAATGCTTTCTGAGATTATAATCTCATCATTAATATTTAAGCTGGATGTAAAAACAGTGCAATGAACTAATTGTTTTAGGGCTGTGTAGGATTATTTCAATTTTTAAGCAAAGTACATTTAATTGTGTTGTTCTACAGATTTCCCATTTTATACTACAGGGTGTTACTCTCGAGACTTGAAAGTGTGCTAAGCTCAGGCCACAAGCAAGATCAGCATTAATATTTGAACTACACTGTTTCCAGTTTTATTTACAGGTTATTTCAGGAAGAATAGTAAATATTTTAGGTGGTGTACTACAGACCAATTTGAACAAATCGTTCCATACAAAATGTGTCCAGTTTTTATTGCTTATTAAGATACAGATTTTAGACTCTAACCCATACAAATATTCACAGGTGGTGCTACATAAAGGCAAATAATTAACACAGTAATACTTGTTCTGGACTCACAGTGTCCCAGAATTTTTAAATGACTTATGTTGACCGTCCATTTATTAATGATATCGACTACAGCAATTCGGATATTTTGGTCATATTCAAGTGGTTACTGGTGCTCAGAACAATGCAGTAGCCAGTGTTAATAAAAAAGTATAAAAATGACAGGAGCTTCTATGGCTTGTGTCAACCTCTGTCACATGGATAATAATAATCTGATGCACAGGATGCTGCGTTTTCCGCACCTGTGCACTTGAAAGATTGAATTTTCAAAGGTGGATGTTGTTAATAAATGTACAACCAATGCCCAACATAATCTCATTAAAAAATAAGAATGATTAAGTTTGAAGCTGTTTTCCATAAATCACACCTCCAACTTCAATGCACTTTCAAACTCTCGAGAGTAGTTTTTCTGAGGTCATCTTGGCATTCTTTTATGAGAAAAGCATTATTCATTATTCAAATGATCAATTCCTGTATTTTGCTTACTTTTAATTTGTAGACTTCACCTTTCAAACCATGCCCCCAGGCAAAAATCTGAAGAGGTAATGTCCTGAGACCTATGCAGGCAAGAAATATGATGATTTTTGTTGATCCATCTACCTGGGGAGATACGGTGCTACCTGATGACTAGAATGTGCAGGAGATCCATCATGCTGGGAGAATGTACCTATCCTTGCAGCCCAAAAAACCTCTTCGAATAATTTTGGAAGCTCATTCTCAGGGGGCTAGATAACTGGGCCCTGTAAGACAATGCAGTAACACAACAGGCCAAATCCAGTGACTGTCTGTCATACCAGATTGTACATATACAGAGAAGTGTTACTGAAAATATGTATCCACGAAGGCATGTGGATTTTCATTGGATCATTGATGTGAGTTATGAGCGTTATTCATACCATCACGAGAGAAATGGTGTCAACAATAAATAGTATTAATGGGGGTTACTTGGTAATTTTCTTTTAATTTAGATCTGAAAATCTGAAGTTTATCACTCAATGCTCTTCATTTCTAGTTACATGACCAACACTTCAACAGATACGTAAATTATGCCACAAAAGCCTACTTACAAAGTTTGAAGAACCAGCTTTGAGGAATCTAGAAATATACTATGGCTACCTATATATTGCTCTAGTGGAGACTGCAAAAACAATTAAGAGATTAGACTAATTACAGTGAACAAAGAAGCATTTAAGCAAACAATCGTCCCATACTCTATATAGGAAAGACATGTGATACAATGCTTTCTTCCACGCACTTCACACTGGTTAGCAGACTATAGGCAGACTATAGATGTACACATAGATTGGTTTGGAGAGCAGGCTAGCATTTAATATCAGGTTTAAGCAACACTAGTCCAGAGCAAGACCCTTCTTTGTGCTAATGTCTTCCAAATGTGGAACACACAGTCCTAGAGTGTCAGTAGGAGATAATTGCAAGTCCCATCTTATCAGCTTCCTCACACTGGCTCTTATGTTCTCTATGCTATTCAAGATGAGATCCTTTGCAGGCTAACAGAGGAGTCTGGTTTTACAGCTCCCAGTAAACCTAGCCATTACACATTTACTGGCAATGATGATCTTGGAATCATACCTGTTGGACATCGTACCATCACAAAGGGTAACACTGGAGATTACCTGCTACAAAAGATCCTGAATGGCAGTAAGGGCACAATCAAATCAATGACGTATTTCAAACGCTCATGACAATCTCCATATCAACCTGAAACAAATGTATACATACTGAATAAAGGTGAAACTAACCCCCTCTAAGTTTGTATGCATACAACTTAACATGACTTCTTTTTCTATTCAAAGCGTGTATTCATCATTAAATATTATTTGTCTCCACTTTTCATTAAAGACAAAAGCATGTGGTGGTATATTTTGCAGTCCTGTCTTTTGAAGATGCTTTTCAACAGGACAATGTAGCTTCCTTCAGTCATTACCAAATGCTCTTGGAACTCCAGAGAAATAAAATAAGGACACTCCTGTAAGGTTTCAGTCAGCAACACATCTTCATTCTTTGCTGAAGTGGGTTGCAAACCACCACTTGGAATCATCTCCAGTTATTCTATCCCCTCACCCAACTCAGTACTGTTTGAGATGGTGTTCAGTACAGTAAAAATACAGTCCTTGCAAGACCTATAAAATTGTCTTCAATACTATATCATAATTACCTGCCAAATGTGACTCCCTCCCCCCCCCCCCCCCCCCCCGCCGCACACACGCACACACCGATTTCATGCAAGGACACACTGATTTTAAACAAATATAAATCACTTATAAAGGGTGTTTAAAAAGTTTTGCACAGTCGTCTCCAATTTTTTTTTTTTATTTTTTGCAGGAGGAGAATGAAATTTTTTGTGAAGATACTTGGAACATTTGGCTATAAGTTGGTATATAAAAGTATTTTCTTTTATTTACAGGTGAGTCATAATGGACCGTGAATCAGATGTCAGGTTGCGACAACGGTCGGTGATGGAGTTGCTTTTCAAGACCGGCGATGACTCTGCCACATCGAGTCACAGTTGCTCCCTGTTTATGGGGAGGACACAGTGGATCGCATCAGTATCCAGTAGCAGTGGTTGCAGAGGTTTAAAGATGGTGATTTCTCTCAACTTGACAATCCACGATGCAGTAGACCATCGACGGCAGTGAGTGACGTGAATATGGAGACCATTGATCAAATCATCCAAAATGACAGATTGTGTGATGACACGACAGCTTGCTGAAGTGACTCTTTTGTCATTGGGTTGTGTGGTATCACTGGTATAGTCACTAGGTTACAGAAAAATCTGTGCATCTTGGGTGCCTAGATTATTGACAAGAGAAATGAAAATGATGAGGAAGAATGTGTGCGAGGGTCTCATGAAGACCTTTACTAAAGAATGGACACAGTGTTTTGACAGCGTCATTACCCAGGATGGAACATAGTTGTTTTTGTCCGAACCTGAGAGGAAAACCCAATCCACGGAGTGGCATCTTCTGGGTTCCCCTCGGAAGAAGAAACAAAGACTTTCACGAACAGCAGCCTGAAAGGTGATGGCCTCCTTATTCTGGGATCAGTGTGGTGTCATTTTCATTGATTTTTTTGAAACCTGGCAACACAATTAACTGGGACCGTTATTGTTTGTCATTGGACAAGCTGCAATGTGCCATCAAGACTCGCAGACCACAGCTTCAGGGTGAGCTCATCAGACTACACCATGACAATGACAAATCCCATACAGCCCTTATAACGCAGGAGAAAATCAAGAGAATGGGTTGGAAAATTGTTCCTCATCCTCCCTACAGTCCGGACTTAGCTCCATTTCATTTTTACTTCTTTGGTCGTCTGAAGGCCCACCTGCACGGTAAAACATTTGATAGTGAGAAAGACCTTATTTCCTGTGTCAAGCGATGGTGTAAAAGTCAATCCCCAGAATTTTACCAAAGTGCATTTACATCATGGAAAGAAAAACATTGGGCCAGATGCATCATAGCTGATGAAGGCTACATTGAGTAGGCTCAATTTGTAGCTAAATGTTCCAAGTATGTTCACAAAAAATTTCATTCTCCTCCTGCAAAAATAAAAAAATAGAGACGACTGTGCAAAACTTTTTGAATGCCCTTTGTATTTTTTTGTTAGAATGCAGCTTTCAAAACAAGAAATTTGTCACTATGAGTAAGGTTTCAATGGCCTGGAATAGTTGTGATGACTGAATATTCTTTACAGGATAAACACTTACGATGATATTTTTCTCTGTTTTGAAAACAATACATATAAATTCTAAATGACAAACCTTGAGACTAGCACTGAGCTATTTAGAGGCAAATAAATGCATATTTATGAATGGCCATGCACCCAATTCATTATATTTATTGTTTGCAGCATAACTGATGTGTGTCTGACAGAGCAGTTTCTTTTGTTCCTTCTGAGTTACGAAAATTTAATCTTATCACCACCAATGCCCTATAGTATTGTGACTCTACAGAATGCATAAGTATTCCTCATTTTAATGACCTGTGTCACTTTGTTTGGTGTGAATTTTACAATCATACTTAATCCTTCCTGGCCTGAAAGTTGTTAACATCTATACTATATATAACTTATGCATCTGTTTACACTGATTTGACAAAAGTTATGGGACAGAGATACGCACATATACAGATGGCAGTAGTATCAGGAATACAAGGTACAAAAGGGCAGCGTGTTGGCGGAGCTGTGATTTATACTCTGGTGATGCATATGAAAATGAGATTATGGCCACATCAAAGGAATTACCAGACTTTGAATGCAGAATGGTAGTTAGGGCTATATGCATGGGATATTCCATTTCAAAAAACGCTAAAGAATTCAATATTCTGAGATCCAGTGTCAAGAGGACCAAATATCAGGTGTTCGTTTCACCTCAGACAACGCAGTGGCCAACAGACTTCACTTAATGACTGAGAGCAGTGGCATTTTCACTGAGTTGTCAGTGCTAACAGACAAGCAATTGTGTGTGAAATAACTGGAGAAATCAATGTGGGATATATGCCAAACATATCCATCAGGAACGAGCAAGTAAATTTGGGGCAGCAGATGACTGAAATGAGTGCCTTTGCTAATAGCATGACAGCACCCGCAGTGCCTGTCCTGAGCTCATGACCATTCTGACTGGAAAACCATGGCCTAGTTCGATGAGTCCCAATTCCAGTCGGTAAAAACTGATAGTAGGGTCAGTGTGTGGCACAGACCCCATGAAGCCATGGGCTCAAACAGTCAAGAAGACACTGTGCAAGCTAGTGGTGACTCCACAATGGCGTGGGCTATGTTTACTGGGTCCTCTGGTCCAACTGAAGCAATCATTGACTGGAAATGGTTATTTTCAGCTCCTTGGAGATTACTTGCAGCCATTCATGAACTTCTTGTTTCCAAACAATGGTGGAATTTTTATGGATAACAATGTGCCATGTTACTGGGCCACTATTGTTCACAACTGGTCTGAAAAACATTCTGGATAATTCAAATGAATGATTTGGCCACTTGGCTCACCCGACATAAACCTCATCAAATATTTATGGAACGTAATCGAAAGATCAGTTCATGCACAAAATCCTGCGCCGGCCACACTTTCACAATTATGGCAGCATGGCTCAATATTTATGCAGGAAACTTAATAGAGCTGTTGAGTCCATGCCGCAATAGTTGCTGCACTACACCAGGCAAAAGGAGGTCAGACACAATATTAAGAGGTCTCCCACGCCTTATCACCGCAGTGTATTGTTCAAATACAATGTCCGCAGTGTATTGTTCAAATACAATGTCCATATGTAATTTTATTACTCTGGTTTCAAAGTGTTAATTTTTTGTGTTTCACCAAACTGATTAATAGAAAACACATTTTTGTTTATCCAGACAATCGATGGCCTGCTAGCCAGACTCAAAACCAAGAAATTTATTTTTTATCAATAACACTTCTCATGCCTTAGATATCACTTATTGAATACTTCCAGTTTCAACATAACAGAAACTATAAAACACTTACGTTTGCCTTTTCGGTACCGAAGCTCCTTTAGCAAGTCGCTCAGATCTGTAATTTTCGTAGTGTACTTCCTGTGTCACTTCCTGCAAGTCCTGCATGTGGGTTCTGCAAACAAATGAGATTGTTAATATTCCATAAGAAATCCCTCCATTTTTCCTTAAGATCACTAAACTGTCAATGCCCCCAAAAGCTTTAGAAGCTCAAAACTTACATCAATTATCAGATTTTCTCAGTTGGCAATTTTTAGCACAATACAACTTGAAACCCTGCAAAACTAACTGCAGATGAGACACGAGAGAAAGAGACAGAGACAGAGAGAGAGAATCACCCTGAATAGTGAATAGACTGAATGATGGTCCTCCTCCTCCTCCTCCTTTGTACTTCAAGTGTAGATGGTTGGTTATTTTATTTTTAATTTTAGCTTTGAATAAGAAAATTTCATTTTCGTGATAGATGCACACAACTAACTCCAAAAAATTTGACACCTAACCGTTTAAAACCAATTAAACGGCACTGGTAAAGCCAAAATTTAAATGACACTCATAAGAACAGAGTCAAAAGGTACCACAGATGCTGATGAACTGGCACCAACAGAAAAACAATAAAAGAGAAATAATGGTGAAAAGGCGAAAAATAAGAAGATTATATGATGTGGTAAATATAAAGGAAGGAACAATGAAAGAAGAAGGTTCAGATTACATGTCACAGTGGGGCAGCACTTGTTTATGAACGGCTAAAAGATTTCCAAGCTCTGGCCTAAAGTACCAAAAATGCTTCTTTATGTCTGGGTAAGTGTTATGTTATCCAACAAACTTCTGTAACAAAATTTGTCGGTTTTGTTACACTACACATGTCTACATTTTTCATTCTCTTTTCACGTGACCCTCTTTGATGAAAATCTTCCTAATGCACAGGTTCCTCAATTGGTATCAGATATTTTAATCTTGTAGATTAACGAATACTTAAAATGAAGGGAAGCATGCAACTCTGACATCTGCAAGAGTTATGTCAATAATTTTGATGTGACTAGTAAGTGGTTTCTTCGGTTTCTAAAGCCTTGCCTGCTTACACTACTGAAAATCACTAGATTAGCATATTCGAAAAAATATGATGGTCGCAATAAGTTTTTAAAACAGCATTACATATTTGTTCCCTTCACACAAATCCAAACTAGTATGATACAATGAAAATTAAATGAGATTAAACTTGGAAAGGAAATTCTTTTAGGCCTCACAGTACTGCTGTTGGTGGCCATGACAAATCCTGGACTGAGCTGTCTAGCAACACTTTACCTCCCAACTGTGTTGGTTGGTTGGTTGGTTTGTTTGTTTAAAAGAGGGGGTGAGGGACCAAACTGCTAGGTCATCGGTCCCTCATTCCGATTAAAATAATTCTACAAGGGTAGGAGTAAAATAATCGAGACATACAAAACACAGCTGGAAGAAAGGAGAAAACCACAAGAATGACAGAAGGGCAACAAACATTAAAATGGACAAAATCAGACAAGAAACATACAGAGAGATGCAAGAAACATGTACAAGAGATCAAAGCAAGGGAGCAGATTACCATGTCTGCCTGACCATGAGAATAATGAGGAGAAGCCAGCCACTCTGCAATACATTAAAAACTCCACCCTAAAAGCACTAGGGTGGAGGATACAGATGAACAAAGGATCAAATTATAAAACCCATCCTCATGCATAAAATGTAAGACTAAACCTGTTGTTGAGGCACTGTCGCCCAACACCGAAGGTAGGGTGCTGGGAAAGTTAAAAGTCCACCGCAGAGCGGCTAAAAGTGGGCAGTCCAGCAAGAGGTGAACGACCATCATTTGTGAGCCACAGCAACACCGAGTTGGGTTCTCGTGACAGAGGAGGTAACCATGCATTAGCCACATATGGCCAATGTGGAGCCAGCAGAGGGCAACTGATTCCCTACGAGAGGACTGCATGGAAAACTGCCACACATTTGTAGTCTCCTTAATAACACGCAGTTTGATGTACATTCTGTTATGCCATTCCATCTCCCAAAGCCACAAAGCCCTGTGGCATGAGACAGAACGCAGGTCAGTTTCAGAGATGCCCATCTCCAGAAGCAGTTTCCGCATAGCCTGTTTAGTCAGCCTGTTGGCAACTTCATTGCCTGGGATTCCAACGTGTCCTGGAGTCCACAAAAACACCAGTGAATGATGGGACCGTTCCAGGGCATGATGGACTCCTGAATGGACGCTACCAAAGGATGGTGAGGGTAGCAATGGTTGATAGCTTGTAGGCTGCTCAAGAAGTCAGTACACAGGAGAAATGAGTCACCAGGGCATGAGCCGATGTGCTCAAGAGCACAACATATGGCCGCCAGCTCTGCAGTGAAAACATTGCAGCCATCTGTCAAAGAGTTCTGTTCAATATGTCCTCCATGAACATACGCAAAGCCTATGCGACCATCAGCCATTGAGCTGTCAGTGTAAACCACTTCATGGCTCTGGTACATGTCGGGAATCGAGAGGAAGTGATAGCGGAGAGCCGCAGGATTAACGAAGTCCTTAGGGCCATGCGAAAGGTCCAGAAGAATCTGCAGCCTAGGTGTACACCATGGACATGTACGTGCATGGCCCTCGAGGAGAGGTGGTAACGGGAAGGACTCCAGTTCAGACAGAAGGGACTGGACGTGAACCGCAACAGTACGCCCTGACCTGGGCCGCAGTTGGGAAAGGAGACAGTAATTCGGATGCACAAGAGAACTACTAATGTGTGCAACGTAACTCGCAAGCAGTTGTGCACGCCTAACCTTCAATGGAGGGACTCTGGCCTCCACCATGATGCTGGTCACTGGACTCATCCTAAAAGCTCCTGAATACGAAGGGAACTAGGAGAGGCACCAGCTTGGACACGGAAAGTACGGAGAAACAGGAAGTTTTGGATGAAAATCGGGAGTGGGCCCCAGAGACACCACTCATACAATGTGACAGGGATATGATGTCCCCAGGTCATGTCATATGCTTTACGTAAGACAAAAAAGACAGCAACCAGATGTTGGCATCTGGAAAAGGCTGATTGGATGGCAGACTCGAGGGACACAAGATTATCAGTGATAGAGCGATCCTGGTGGAAGCCGACCTGACAAGCAGCCAGTAGGCCACGTGACTCCAGGACCCAACCCAACTGATGATACACCATACGTTGCAGCAGATTACAAAGCTACAAGGCTGATAGGCTGGTGGCTGTCCACATTAAGCGGGTTATGACTGGGTCTGAGCACCAGAATGATGGTGCATGGTGCTCTCCCGCCATTGCAATAGAAAGATGCCATCGCACAAGATCCCGTTGAAGACTACGAGGAGATGTCGCTTGTAGTCAGACAAGAGATTTTTAATCATCCAGCTGTGGATCTGATCCAGCCCAGGTGCTGTGTCGGGGCGATGTTAACACCAGGAACACCTGCTGGGGTCTGGACCCGAAAACTCATTTGATCTTTGCCCAGACTTGGGAAGGTGACGTATGACACCCAATAGTCGAAACGTATCTCTCCCAACACTCATGTTTTCTGCTTTTGATGAGCTGGTGAACACAGACATGGAGCCACTTAAAGGCTATTGGGTGCTTTAGGGAAGGGTACTGCTTATGTCGCTGTGCAACTCGCCGACACTCCTAATTGCCTCAGCGACCTCTGGCGGGGGGGCACCCTAAAGAACGAGGGATCACATTTTCCACTGCAGAAATGATCATTATAGGTACTTGTTCAACCACCACATCTATGCTACCATGTGGGGGAGATTCAACAGTGACAGCACAGGTGAAGGCTTGCCAGTCCGTCTTGTTTACAGCCCATCTGGCAGGCATCCATGGGCCTGACACCAGGGCAGTGACAGCAAGATGGGGAAGTGGTCACTACCCACTACCACACAGGTCGTCATGTGCTCTCCAGTGGATAGATGGGAGGCCAGGACTGCAAACTGAGAGATCAATGGCCAAATATGTGCCATGTGCCACGCTGAAATGTATGGGGCCACCTGTGTTTAGAAGCAGAGGTCAAGTTGAGACAGTAAACATCTCTGCCGTGGCCAGTAAGAACTGTGCCACCCCACAAAGGTTTATGCACGTTAAAATCTGCCAAAAGGTTTAGGGAGTTGCTCAATCAGTGCAACCAATGTGTCCACGGATACTGCACCATCTGGAGGAAGATATACATTGTAGACAGTTATTTCCTGCGTTGTCCTTGTCCTGACAACCACAGTTTCAAGAGGGGTTTGAATGGGCACAGGTTCACTGCATACTGAGTTCAGGACATAGATGCAAACTCCACCTGACACTCTATTATAGTCACTACGGTTCCTGTAATATCCCTTATAGCCACGGAGGGCAGGGGTTCGCATTGCCGGGAACCAGGTTTCCTGGAGGTCAAGGCAGAAAGCAGGTATAAAGCTTAACAATTGCTGTAGCTCAGCCAGGTGGTGGAAAAACAGCCGCAATTCCACTGGAGGATAACGTTATCGTGAGGCTGGGAAGGCATTAAGCATGCAAGAAGGCAGATTATGCCTCAGGTTGAGCCACTGGCGGGTGTCCGCAGTGGCATTAGTGGAGACCTTGAGAAAGAGGGCCCCACGAGACCCCTTCTGCACGAAAGGAGGCTGTTGCTTCTCCAGCAGGGGAGAGGGGACCAATGTCACTTGCGTTTGGGGAGGGGGGGCCTTGCTCCTGAAGTAGGTGCTTTGGGAGCAACGGAGGAAGATTTTCCCCCTACCACGAAGGGGGTGGATGTATTCTGGTGGCCCGGAGGGCCCACTGTTCTTGGCACAGAGTGAGTAACCACTGGGACTTGGGACGGCGATAGTGATGTAGCTGCAGCATATGTCGACAACAACCAAATAGAGTGTAATCTTTTGAAAGTGTGTTTAGCCTCTGTATAAGTCAACCGGTCCAGGGTCTTGTACTCCATGATTTTACGCTCCTTTTGGAGTACTGGGCAGTCCAGCGAGCAGGGAGAGTGGTGCTCTCCACAGCTGATGCAAGTGGGAGGTGGCGCACATAGAATATCTGGGTGCTGTAGACATCTGCAGTCCTGACATGTGGTGCTGGAAGTGCAGTGGGAAGACGTGGCCGAACTTCCAGCACTTAAAGCACCGCCTAGAGGGAGGGACGTATGGTTTAACGTCACAGTGGTAAACCATCACCTTGACGTTTTCAGGCAACAAATCACCCTCAAAGCCCAAGATGAAGGCACTGGTAGCAACCCTGTTGTCTTTGGGTCCCCCGTAAATGTGCCGGATGAAATGAACACCCCACCGTTCTAAATTGGCACAGAGCTCGTCGTCAGACTGCAAGAGGAGACTGCAATGATAAATTATTTCCTGGACCATGTTGAGGCTTTTATGGGGAGTGATGGAAACAGGAATATCATCCAGCTTGTCACAGGTGAGTAACACTCAGGATTGGGCTGGGGATGCTGTCTGAATCAAGACTGCACCATTTCGCATCTTGGACAATGCTGTCACTTCTCCAAACTTATCCTCAAGGTGTTCAACAAAAAATGGAGGGTTTGTAGGTAGAAAAAGAGTCCCCATCAGTTCTTCTACAGATTAAAAACTGAGGAGAATATGGCTCTTACCATTCTGTAGCCCTACGTTCCTCCCATGGTGCAACAAGAGAGGGAAACGATTTAGGGTCATACCTGTTGGCATTGTATTCTATCTTGCCCTTCTTACAGATTACTGGTGCCGTACAGTCACCAGCAAGAGATGCCATAGTCCGCTTCATTGCGGGTCATCTGCGCTGATGCCACCCACTCCGATCAGGGGCTCTCCCCACGGGCGCCGCCCAGCCACAGCAAAGGCCAACTGGCATGATGGCTGTTGCCAGGAGTCCCAACACCCCAGGAAGACAGGCATCTCCTTGGCATACATGTTACAGCTCAGGCATCAGCAGTGCGACCCCTGTGTTGTCAGCGGGCTACCACCAAATGGATACATGATGGCCCCACCACAACGGACAATACTGGATTATACTGTGGCATATACTGCACCTTCCAGTGTAGGTATCAGTTGTTTTATGTTAAGATCATGTTATTTTTACTTAGTTTTATTTGTGTTACCTCAGTAAAATTGTAACATCGCGGAAATGCTGAGTTGCAGGTAGGCACAACAAAAAGAATCTTGGAATTACAGCTTTCAGCTGTTATAGCCTTTGTCACCAATACACACACACACACACACACACACACACACACACACACACACACACACACGACACAGTGAGGTTTCAGTTGCCTGAGATTGCAGTAGTGTGTGTGTGAGTTGCGTTTGTGCGAGTGTGTGCGCATGTGTATATGTCTGTCTATTGTTGACGAAGACCTTAACAGCCAAAAGCTATAATTGAGAGTCTTTTTGTTGTGCCTATCTGCGACCCAGCATCTGCCCAGTATGGTGAGCAGCAACTTTCCTTCTCATAATATTGTTACATTCCATCCTGGATTTTCCTCAGTAAAATTGTTTTTGACAGCATTGACAACTCCAGAAATGCTATATGTTTACAATGGAAATCATATTTTGTGGAAAGTCAGAATATTTGGGTTTTACGCAAAAAAATTCTATTGTTTTGTGTCATGATAATTTACTCTCTTTTCTTTTATAATGCCAATTAAATTTTCCACTTATTCTTTGTGTTTAAAATCTGTTTCTGATTAAGTTTGTCTTCTGGATATTTTGGGGAAATGGAAATTTATGATCATACAGAAAAATTATGAGCAAACAGATTTTAAATATCAAAAATACCAGGAAAATTTTATTAATATCATAAAAAAATGTAAATTAGCACAACAAACACAAATCAATAGAATATTATTTACATAAAACCAAAAAATACCTTCTCTGATAATCAAATGTACTCACCAAATTTCCGCAAAACACTATTTCACTGTAAACATATAGCATCACTGGACCTTTTGCGGTCAAAACGCTGTCAAAATTAATTATACTAAAATTATACAAAAGTATATAAAAATAACATCATCAAACATAAAAGAAAGGTAACCGATACTTATGCTCCAAGATGCAAGATTGATCATGACATACCAGCCAAGATGTAAGCATAATGTACCATACACGGACAAAGAATCTAACACAGACATTAGGAACAATATTATATGTATTGTACCATCTTACAAGTACACCTGATAATATAAAACACCGAAACAAGTTCACCATGGAAATTTGTAATACCTAAAAGTAAATAAATCAATAGTGCAGCAGAAACCTGCAACAAAAATAAAATATTTTAGTTAAAGAATTCGTGGGGACCACATGCACTGCTAAAATTCGACCTTACTAATCATCATGTTTTTGGACTGACATAACTTACTTAAAAGACCCCATTTCCATCTTTGTAAAGACCATGCTATCTTTTCTGGAAACTATACATTTCAAAAGTTATCCCAATTAAAACTTTTATCATCATAAGTGTTCCAGAGTTTTTCAATTTGACAGGGTAATCCTTTCAAAAATTCATTGTCATAGTATTGTAGCCCAAATTTTGCTGATTCAAAAAACGAGGAAGTCTCTTCAAATAACATGTTAAGTTTATGAAATATTCCAATTAGAGAATTTTGAGTTTCTTGGTAAGCTTTGGTAAATTTTCGTATGCGCCAATACTTCCACAGTATAAAATAGCACTACCATTTGTACCATTTTAAGGACATTGAGCCAATGGTTCATTCAAAGAATTTCTCTGCCTACAGCATGAGTATGTCTTAAGTTACTATCTAAAATGGAAGGACATTGCATTTTAACATTTTATGATAACTATGCTAAATGCATCTAAATAGGTCTCGCTGCACAAAGCCACATCTGGTTGGTGTCTGTAGAAACCAAAACCAACTGCAGGAACGCCTTGGGCTGCAGATCGGAGCCGCCGGCGGTGGAGCACGCACCACCAGGTAAACACAGGACGAGTCGGACGACAGACCAACGACAACTGACAACAACCGACCACGACTGACACAACAAGGAAGAGATAAACAACGGAGGCTTGTGGAAACCACAACACCAAACACCAACAGTAAATCCACTCGGAACCAGAGCCAGGCAAATGTCAACAACGAGCAATGACCAGAACGCAGTACCGCCGAGATAGAAACGAAATCCAGAGTGAGTACCAGACTGACTGGACTAGGGCAGAGCAGGTCCCTATATACGAAACCGGAGGGAGCGGCTATTGGCCGCTGTCTGCATGTGGTGTAGCGGTGCTGCCCTCGCTGCGCGGAATAGCGGCCGCGGCGGCGGAGCCCTCTATGGGCTGACCACGTCCATTTGTTCTGGCGCGTGTTCGACTTCCGCGGCGGAAGGTACTAGAGTGTCCAACATTCACATTATCATAAAAGGAAATCGGTTGGAAGTAATGTAATAATTCAACGAAAATTATTAATTGTTCCTTTTAACAGTCTCACTGTAATTTTGTTTGTAGAAACAGGGAGAGTAATATATCACTGATTATAATTGTGATGGACAACAGTAATGGACATGTGTAAATGTGAAAAATCTATTCCAACAACATTGTCTGCAAAGAGTCTTACAATCAACACATAGAGTTTTAAGAAGAAGGAGGCTATCGATGAACATGATTGGTAGGTCAGTAAAATTACTATCCCACTTTTACAAATTGGGGAGGCAGGAACACATACAACATGCATTATGGGGCAGAAGAAAATGTGAAACAGTTGTGACAGATAGCTGTTGCATAGTTGTTTGGTGTGATACTTGGAAAAATAAAATTACTAGACTATATTTCACTGATGGAAGCCTCAGCTGCACACTACTAGAATTGCAGGAACATATTCCACTGCACTGTTGACAAAGTATTCAGTATCAAAATGATGGCTGTCTATCACATCTTACACATCCAACAGTGCTGTCCAGAAAAGAAAGTATCCAAACAAATGGATTTATCAAGCAGAGCTCTTTGACTGAATGATTTCTACTTAAGTACATTGTCTACTGCCATCCCCCAATAATCCAAGAAAATATGTGAGAAAGTATTCTTAAAGTATGTGACATAATCATAATGGAATATTATGATAAAATGATTTCAAAATTGTATCAAATCAGATAACTTCACTTTGAGCAGCTAATAAAATAAACAAAAAAGTAGCTCACTATTCTTAATTTACACAGTAAAACTCTTTCTGTGCTGAGAAATATCACTTAAGTTGTAAAAAGACTAGAAACTAGTTTCTACATTTAATCACACTTAAAGGTAGTCACATTATACATGTCTGGAATTGGCTGAAATCACCTGTCACTCAGTGAATACGAGGTGTGATCTAAAAGTAATTAGAATTTCTGTTTTTCATAACGAATCTTTCCTTATTCATCAACATCAAATTTGTCCCCTTCAAAGTAATCCCACTCTTTCTCCAATCTTGAAAGCACTTCTGGAACTTACTTTTCATTACAGTGTTGAGCTTCTTCAGCGATTCTGTTTGTATCCCATCAATGGTGACAAAATTATGTCCTTTTATGGTCCTCTTTAGCCTAGGGAATAGAAAGAAGTCAAAACGGGGATATGCCTGGCAAATACGGTGGTTGAGGCAACATAACAGTTTTGATTTCTGCCAAAAAATCGTGACCAAGCATTGAGGTGTGAGCAGGAACATTATCATGATGCAATTTCCACATAATTTCACAATAATTCTGCTCATTGTCTTCACTCAAACGGTGTGTATCTCCCAGGTATAATTCCTTATTTCTCATATGACCATAAGGCAGGGACTTGTGATGCACTACCCCACTGTAACCAAAGGAACCAGTCAGAAGAACTTTCAAGAGATCAAATTTGTCAATTTTTTTTTTCGGTCTTGGGTCTTCAGGCAGTTTTCATTGGCATGACTAGGCCTTGGTTTTGATGTCATCCCAGTATACCAATGTTTCATTACCTGTTATAACTTTCTTTAGAAGTTCTGGATCATTGTTGACTTTATTCAAATATTCCTGAGCAATATCTATGTGACATCATTTTGGTCGAAATTTAACAATTTTGGAACAAACACTGCTGCTACACGTTTCATGCCCAAAATGTCTGAAAAATTTGCGCAGCATGAGAGAAAGGATATGCCAACATTGTCAGAAACCTTTCTGATGCTGATTCAGTGACTTTCCAGAACAACTGTCACTACTTCTTCCATACAGTCATCAATAATTGATGTGCTAGGGTGTTCAGAGCAGTCATCAAATTCACTGTCTTCTCGATCCTCTTTGAAACATTTACGCCACTCAAACTCTTTTCTTACTCAGTGGATTCTCCAAAAGTCACAGACATTTTTTACAACACACTGTTGGATTTAATGCAAATTCTTTGATCCATCTTTTTTGAAAGCAAAAATTTGCAAAGCACTTGAAGACACACAAATCTTTTCGAATGTCAATAATGAACTAAATATTCAGAACAGCCAAAATGCAAACATACATCAGGAAAGTGTGAACCAAAAACATAAAAAACTGAAAATCTAATGTATAAACCCCATGAAATTAAAAAAATGCCATTACTTTTTAATCACATCTTGTATTTAAAAATGACACTGATCTTTCTTTTTTTAGAATATGTCATTCAAGCAATTTTCATTGGCAGGACCAGTTAGGGCTTTTACAGCCAAATAATGTTTATTTGACCCATTCCTTGTCAAATAAAACTTATCATGGTTTTTGCAGATGCACGAGTTAGGTTGGACACCCTGCAAATGGCATTTATCAAATGGCTCTGAGCACTATGGGACTTAACATCAATGGTCATCAGTCCCCTAGAACTTAGAACTACTTAAACCTATCTAACCTAAGGACATCACACAACACCCAGTCATCACGAGGCAAAGAAAATCCCTGACCCCGCCGGGAATCGAACCCGGGAACCCGGGCGTGGCAAGCGAGATGGCATTTATCCACTATCCTGAGAGTTATGCAAAGAATTTTGTGTTGCTACACTCTGATTAAAATTATTCTGTGACTGAAGTTTCAGTGAGTTGAGTGGAAGGTGCCAGCCACCATCCAATTGTAGTTTTTGCTTGAGTGCCATATGCCCACTGTGTTGCCTGTTTTGCATATTACAAGCAGTGCCCTGTGACACATGGCTGGCTGCATGCCAGCAACACTGCACCTCTCCACTGCAAACTGTCAGTCACAAAGGAAGTTTAATTGGAGTAAATGAACACAACTAATCTCATATATCAACTACCTCTTACAGCAGCACTGAACATTCTATTCCCAAATACACTTGAAACATTACAGTACAAACTTCTTCCTTCCCTTTTCTTCTCTTTTACTACCGCATTTAGCTTTTACCATACAGCTGGCTATCCATCACATTAGTATTTTTTATATATGATCTCTTCTCAATCCTCATGAACAGCTTTTTTCCTTTTCTTTATAATTTGCTTTCACTTTTTAGTTTTTCTCTTCCAGTCTCCTTTCCCAATAAATTCCTAGATATGCAGTGTTTGGGTGTGTGTGTGTGTGTGTGTGTGTGTGTGTGTGTGTGTGTGTGTGTAAGAGATATCAGTTCTTAGCCTCATTACAGCAAATAGTGTGTGTGTTGTTAATACACAAACTAGCCACACAGTTCACGTCTCCTTATACTTAATAATGTTACAATCTTCATAAATCACACAATCAAATGAAGTGTGAGATTATAAGAGAAATTAAATAGAAAGACATACATAAGCATTGTGCGCAGCTTGATAAAGTCACAATGGTCTGGATTCTCCACTTCCACCACCCCCCAAGGATAGAGACGGCCTCGCACCTTTCGTCCTCTCACCTCCAGAAGTGTATTTGCACCACATACAGCAAAAGGAACTGCTTCTTTCAACTGCCGGACCTTACGGAAAATAATATATATTAGTTATCATTATAAAATATTTATCAATGTTAGCACTGATCGAGGACAAGTATTCAAATTAAAAAAATTCTAACTGTCAAAAGATGAGTTCTGTAGGTCAGCATACACACATGTGACATTTTCATAAACATAATTTAATAACTCTGGCTCTGTTTTGCAAATTGCAGCTAGTGAATGAAAAAAAATCAAAATTTACAGTAATATCAAAAACAGTGAATAAGTATTACACATGCTTGGCAAGGGCAATAGACTATCTAAGAAGTGGCCCAAGACTTGTATTAACAGTAAGCTTTTCCTGAGAAAGAAATGTGTACAATCCTGGAAGATTGTGGTCAATCCATGTGGTGAGTCTCTTAAGTTAATCTATTAACTCAACTCAATTAGGATGTTCATCAAGAGAAAGTCTGGACCAACTGCACTTTTGAAAAGACACATTGGTTGCAGTAACCCATACCTGTACTTATGATCATTAACAATACTCCTCCAGTTACTAATTGCTATATGGTATCCACCAAAATGTATTTTCTTTACAAATTCATGTGTGACTAGAATCCTACAACAACCAGAATTCATCAGTAAAAAGCACTATGTAATCTAGATGACATAATAAACAGGTGGTTTGTGTCTGCACCACCATCCCCCCCCCTCCCCCCCCCCCCACACACACACACACACACACACACACACACACTCTGAACAGGCATGCCTCTGTACCATCATCTCACCCTCCCTCCCAACACATGGGTGGAGGGGGAGGGGGAGAGGGAGAGTGAGGGGGAAAGGGAGGGGGAGGGAGAGAGTGAGGAGAAGAGGGAGAGATGTCTGACATACAAACCAACTGATCTTGCCCTCAAACACTTAATTTTTCAGAAACTGTGACTGAAAACTTTGAACACAGAAGTCTTCAATCATCAATGTATTCTGCCATGCATTTACAACCAGTTACTGTCCTTTATAGTGACGACTTTACACTAGTAGTCAGAAAACTGTGGCTCATAAACCACATATGCATCTTTCTCCAGTTGAGAGTGATTGCTACAAAATATCAAATGCTAGAATGCACACTCAGTGATAAAGCTCTTAATGACTGCCAAATTACAGAATTTTTTTGTTGAAATGGAGAGTGAGTACAGGAGAATGAGTACACAAGAACAGAAATTAAGGGGAGCCGGAGGTGGTCAAATCCAAAAAATTATGATTTTTTTTTAATTTATTTATTTATTTATTTATTTATTTATTTTTTTTTTTGCTACCGAAAATTAATTGGAACATTCCTCTTTAATGTAAACTTTGAATTATTGTTCTACTCGCCCTAGAAGTGGAGTTATTACCATTTTCCCCCAGGCCTGCAGAGGAAATGGGCGGCCGCTGAATGCATCTAACACCCTCTCGTGACTTCCTGGCGAACTGCTTGGGATTTTCTTGGCCTGTTACGCATACAGCGAGTGTGCAAGGGTTGGCTACATTGTTTTCTGTGACAAATGAAGCGCTAAGAGCGCGGAACATCGTCTCTTTGCTGTTTACTGTTTTGAATTAGTTCAGTGTTGCACCTGTTGTTGGTAGTATTATACTTCTTGTGTAAAGCGTTGTTCTGGTTACGATGCCACGTTTTAGTAACCGTGTATATAAGAAGAGGAAGAACGTAGGGAAAAGAAAATTAACACTAATACCAAGTTGTGATACTACAATTACTGAAACAGTGCGTTCTTCTGCTAAGCAACACATGGCCGGCCATAGCCCTGTGACATCTTCTAGCAAGAAGCTGACTGGTGGAAGTGACAGATTTCGTGAATATGTTAGTGACAGTGATGATATTAATGAAGTACTGAATATTGGATTATTATCTTCTGTGCTGAAAGAAAGTGTTCTGTGCAAAATGTGTTCAAGTGTAGGAGTGGGACTAGAGATAACAACGCACTTTGGTTTAGCTTGTGAGATGAAGATAATCTGTGCATGCTGCAAGTATCAAGTGACTTTCTACAATTCACATGCCAGTCTCTTTGGTGAAAATGGACGATCTAGTGTTTGATGTGAATGTTCAACTTGTGTATGGTCTTCGATCCATTGGAAAAGGGTCTGCTGCTGGTAAACTGTTTTGTAGTATTATGAACTTGCCATCGCCTCCAAGCAAATTTGGGTACTACTGTGAACTTGTAGGAGCCCCTGTTGAAGATGTGGCTTTGAAAACCATGAAGGAAGCAGTGGAGGAATCTGTAGAAATGAACGGTGGTTCTAGGGATTTGGTAGTGGCATTAGATGGTTCCTGGCAAAAGTTGTTGTTGTTGTGGTCTTCAGTCCTGAGACTGGTTTGATGCAGCTCTCCATGCTACTCTATCCTGTGCAAGCTTCTTCATCTCCCAGTACCTACTGCAGCCTACATCTTTCTGAATCTGCTTAGTGTATTCATCTCTTGGTCTACCTCTACGATTTTTACCCTCCACACTGCCCTCGAATGCTAAATTTGTGATCCCTTGATGCCTCAAAACATGTCCTACCAAGTGATCCCTTCTTCTAGTCAAGTTGTGCCACAAACTTCTCTTCTCCCCAATCCTATTCAATACCTCCTCATTAGTTACGTGATCTACCCACCTTATCTTCAGCATTCTTCTGTAGCACCACATTTCGAAAGCTTCTATTCTCTTCTTGTCCAAACTGGTTATCGTCCATGTTTCACTTCCATACATGGCTACACTCCATATAAATACTTTCAGAAACGACTTCCTGACACTTAAATCTATACACGATTTTAACAAATTTCTCTTCTTCAGAAACGATTTCCTTGCCATTGCCAGTCTACATTTTATATCCTCTCTACTTTGACCATCATCAGTTATTTTACTCCCTAAATAGCAAAACTCCTTTACTACTTTAAGTGCCTCATTTCCTAATCTAATTCCCTCAGCATCACCCGATTTAATTTGACTACATTCCATTATCCTCGTTTTGCTTTTGTTGATGTTCATCTTATATCCTTCTTTCAAGACACCATCCATTCCGTTCAACTGCTCTTCCAAGTCCTTTGCTGTGTCTGACAGAATTACAATGTCATCGGCAAACCTCAAAGTTTTTACTTCTTCTCCATGAATTTTAATACCTACTCCGAATTTTTCTTTTGTTTCCTTTACTGCTTGTTCAATATACAGATTGAATAACATCAGGGAGAGGCTACAACCCTGTCTCACACCTTTCCCAACCACTGCTTCCCTTTCATGCCCCTCGACTCTTATAACTGCCATCTGGTTTCTGTACAAATTGTAAATAGCCTTTCACTCCCTGTATTTTACCCCTGCCACCTTCAGAATTTGAAAGAGAGTATTCCAGTTAACATTGTCAAAAGCTTTCTCTAAGTCTACAAATGCTAGAAACGTAGGTTTGCCTTTCCTTAATCTTTCTTCTAAGATAAGTCGTAAGGTCAGTATTGCCTCACGTGTTCCAGTATTTCTACGGAATCCAAACTGATCTTCCCCGAGGTCAGCTTCTAATAGTTTTTCCATTCTTCTGTAAAGAATTCATGTTAGTATTTTGCAGCTGTGGCTTTTTAAACTGATTGTTCGGTAATTCTCACATCTGTCAACACCTGCTTTCTTTGGGATTGGAATTATTATATTCTTCTTGAAGTCTGAGGGTATTTCACCTGTTTCATACATCTTGCTCACCAGATGGTAGAGTTTTGTCATGACTGGCTCT
This sequence comes from Schistocerca nitens, assembly GCF_023898315.1. Lineage (NCBI taxonomy): Eukaryota > Metazoa > Arthropoda > Insecta > Orthoptera > Acrididae > Schistocerca > Schistocerca nitens. The sequence goes on from NC_064622.1 coordinate 350,090,397, forward strand.
CCAAAGGCCATCAGTACTTCTAATGGAATGTTGTCTACTCCCGGGCCTTGTTTCGACTCAGGTCTTTCAGTGCTCTGTCAAACTCTTCACGCAGTATCTTATCTCCCATTTCGTCTTCGTCTACATCCTCTCCCATTTCCATAATATTGTCCTCAAGTACATCGCCCTTGTATAAACCCTCTATATACTCCTTCCACCTTTCTGCCTTCCCTTCTTTGCTTAGAACTGGGTTTCCATCTGAGCTCTTGATATTCATACAAGTGGTTCTCTTCTCTCCAAAGGTCTCTTTAGTTTTCCTGTAGGCAGTATCTATCTTACCCCTAGTGAGACAAGCCTCTATATCCTTACATTTGTCCTCTAGCCATCCCTGCTTAGCCATTTTGCACTTCCTGTCGATCTCATTTTTGAGACGTTTGTATTCCTTTTTGCCTGCTTCATTTACTGCATTTTTATATTTTCTCCTTTCATCAATTAAATTCAATATTTCTTCTGTTACCCAAGGATTTCTATTAGCCCTCGCCTTTTTACCTACTTGATCGTCTGCTGCCTTCACTACTTCATCCCTCAGAGCTACCCATTCTTCTTCTACTGTATTTCTTTCCCCCATTCCTGTCAATTGTTCCCTTATGCTCTCCCTGAAACTCTCTACAACCTCTGGTTCTTTCAATTTATCCAGGTCCCATCTCCTTAAATTCCCACCTTTTTGCAGTTTCTTCAGTTTTAATCTACAGCTCATAACCAATAGATTGTGGTCAGAGTCCACATCTGCCCCTGGAAATGTCTTACAATTTAAAACCTGGTTCCTAAATCTCTGTCTTACCATTATATAATCTATCTGATACCTTTTAGTATCTCCAGGATTCTTCCAGGTATACAACCTTCTTTTATGATTCTTGAACCAAGTGTTAGCTATGATTAAGTTATGCTCTGTGCAAAATTCTACAAGGCGGCTTCCTCTTCCATTTCTTCCCCCCAATCCATATTCACCTACTATGTTTCCTTCTCTCCCTTTTCCTACTGACGAATTCCAGTCACCCATGACTATTAAATTTTCGTCTCCCTTCACCACCTGAATAATTTCTTTTATCGTCATACATTTCTTCAATTTCTTCATCATCTGCAGAGCTAGTTGGCATATAAACTTGTACTACTGTAGTAGGCATGGGCTTTGTGTCTATCTTGGCCACGATAATGCGTTCACTATGCTGCTTGTAGTAGATAACCCGCACTCCAATTTTTTTATTCATTATGAAACCTACTCCTGCATTACCCCTATTTGATTTTGTATTTATAACCCTGTATTCACCTGACCAAAAGTCTTGTTCCTCCTGCCACCGAACTTCACTAATTCCCACTATATCTAACTTTAACCTATCCATTTCCCTTTTTAAATTTTCTAACCTACCTGCCCAATTAAGGGATCTGACATTCCACGCTCCGTTCCATAGAACGCCAGTTTTCTTTCTCCTGATAATGACGTCCCCTTGAGTAGTCCCCGCCCGGAGATCCGAATGGGGGACTATTTTACCTCCGGAATATTTTACCCAAGAGGACACCATCATCATTTAATCATACAGTAAAGCTGCATGTCCTCGGGAAAAATTACGGCTGTAGTTTCCCCATGCTTTCAGCCGTTCACAGTACCAGCACAGCAAGGCCGTTTTGGTTAATGTTACAAGGCCAGATCAATCAATCATCCAGACTGTTGCCCCTGCAACTACTAAAAGGCTGCTGCCCCTCTTCAGGAACCACATGTTTGTCTGGCCTCTCAACAGATACCCCTCCGTTGTGGTTGCACCTACGGTACGGCCATCTGTATCGCTGAGGCACGCAAGCCTCCCCACCGACGGCAAGGTCCATGGTTCATGGGGGGCAAAAGAGGGGTCATAAATCCCTGAATGGGGTTGTAACTGCTACTTGTGGTGATAGTGCAAAAGTGATAGATGTTGCAATATTATCAAAACATGGTAGGTGCAAAAATAAAATCAAAGGAGAGCACAGTGGAACCTGTGAGGCAAATTTTAGTGGATCAAGTGGAGCAATGGAAGTGGATGGAGTGAAACAAATTTTTGAACATTCAGTTCCCAGATACAACGTTAGGTACAAATACTACCTTGGGGATGGTGACTCCAAAGGTTTCAAGACTATAGAGGAACTGAAACCATATGGAAATGAATTTGTAGTTGAAAAGTTGGAATGCATTGGGCATGTGCAAAAGCGTATGGGTGCACGGCTTCGAAGGCTCAAACAAACTTTGGGTTCAAGTAAGCTCAGTGATGGAAAGACAATAGGAGGGAGAGGCAGGCTTACTGATGAGGTGATTGAACGCCAACAGAGATACTATGGGTATGCTATAAGGCAAAATACTAGTAATGTTAGTGACATGCGAAAAGCAGTGTGGGCATTGTTCCTTCGTACTGCCTCTTCCAATGAATACCCTCAACACAGCCTGTGGCCATAAGATTCCTGGAGCAAATATAATGCAAAAAAGGACTATGATCACAAACATGGTTTGCCAGCAGCTGTGATAAATGCAATAAAACCAATTTTTCATGACTTAGCACAGCCAGAATTGTTACACAAATGTCTACACGGAAAGACGCAGAATCCTAATGAGAGCGTAAACAATTTGATTTGGAAAGTGATTCCTAAAAGGGTGTTTGTAAGCATAAAAACACTGCACTTTGGCATTTATGATGCAATAGCAACCTACAACCAAGGGAACAGTGTGAAGTGTGAAGTTCTGAAGGCATCAGGATTTACAGCTGGGGTGAACACTGTACGAGCACTAAGAAATATTGACAGAGAAAGGATAAGAGGAGCAGAAAGAAGAGAAAAGGCATATGAAGTATGATGGAACAACAGGCCAGAAAAGAAGACAGAGGAGGAAGCTTTTGGAGGATGAAGAAGAAGACCCTGATAATCCATCCTATAGTGCAGGAATGTATTGAGAAACTTTGATAGCCATTTCCCGTAAATTAGAATTTTTCGAATATAAGGAACATTTTCTCAAAATCCACTCAAGCTAGAGAGATGAACTTTTTATACAACACTCCTAGTGGTCAAACTTACATTGTAACACAGCCATTTGGCAATATGTTCAGTAGTTTCATTTCAGTTTAATTATAAAGCAATTATTTGTAAAAAAATTTGGGTCATTAATAAAAAAAATAATTGGAAGGAAACTAGAAAAGATACTCCAAACTCCCTCTGTCATAACTGCAATACTAAACCACTCTATATGTAAAAAAAAAAAAAATCAAATTTTTCTATTTGTTAGTTTAGCATTTCTTCTTGAGAAGGATGATCACTATTCAGAACTACTGAACCATCAGTGCATCCAGAAATTTTATTTCGTGGTAGATATAATGTCTTATTTAAATTCGCAGGGAAAAGGTGATAATTTGTTGATGTTAGATGAAGTTGTTTCATTGAGAACTAATTATATCATTTTGGTCTTTATTCTGAAGAAAAATTTTGATTCACTTTCAAAGCCTGTTTAAATACCATTACAAAAATATTCTAATACCAACATTTGCCATTCCAAAACAGCACTTTTAAATATGACAATCTTTTCCCAACAGATTCCAGGAATTCAGAAATGGCAAAGTGACATCAGAAATTGCAAAAATTATTGCAATAACAAGTCAATGTATACAGTAATGGGATTTATAAATAATAATTGTTAAATAAAAAAAATACATACATCAACCTCTTACTGCTACTAATACTACTACTGTAACATAATTTAATTATTCTCTCTCTCTAACATTGACACTGCAACTCCGAAAAGCAACAGCTAGATTCAAAAAGCAGAGAATTGTGGAGCATGGAATATGAATGCCGTCTTGTGATATAGAAATACTGAAGAGAAACAAATGTGAACTTAGTTCAGAGCACAAGTGGGCTGCTTTGAAAGACCTGGAGTAGTAGGAAATTCTGATTCTTCACACCTGGAATAGTATTCTTAATTCATATAATCAGTTGGAAAAAAAGAAAGTAAAGAACAAGAACAACAACAACAACAACACCAACACCAAATGGTCTCTAGCCAATTCTTTGTCACTAAACATTGAAAAAACACACTACATGCAGTTTATAACTTTTCAGAGGTTTCCCACCTGGTATATCTAAAATATGATGACAAATAGATAAAATAAGTTGACAGTGTTAAGTGCTTGAGATTACAGCTCGATAATAAATTCAACAGGGAGGTGTGTACCACAGAAATGCTGAAGTGCCTAAAAAATCTATATTTGCAATCTGAATGTTGTCAGGCATTGGTGATAAAAACGGATAGCATACAATGCTTGCTTTCATTCTATAATGTCATATGGGGCTATTTTTTGGGAGTAATTAATCAAGCCAAGGTAAAGTGTTCTGGGCCCAAATATGTGTAAAAAGAATTATTATTTGTGGTGTGAAATCAAGAACGTTCTGCAGAGGCCTGCTTATGCAACTAAAATAACTAACTACTGCTTTCCAATATATTTATTCTTTAATGAAATTTTTATTAGAATATATCTCTTTTTCAAGTCAACAGCTCAGTTCATGGAATCAACACCAGAAATAAGAATAATTTACATCTACATCCATGAGCTGCAAACTAATGTGAAATGAATGGCACATCACACTGTATCAGTTATTACAGTTTTTTCCCCGTCACATCAAAATATGGATTGTGAGAAGAATGCCTGTATGTGCTGCAATTAATCTAATCTTGAGGTGCTGGCAGAAGTGAAGCTGTGAGAGCGAATTGTGAGTCTTTCTTGGGTCGATCAGTCAGTACAGCAATTACCCATGAAAGGTAAGGCTCAGAGTTACACAACAAATCATGAGCCACAACTCACAGAAATATCCAGAGGTGCCTCACACAGAGAGCATCCCAGAGTTCCCCCGAGAGCTGCAACACCGAGAACAATCATTTCTTGGCTTTTACAAGATCAATGTATAGTATCTTTTTTCTAAATTAGGGCAAGGCTCTTTATCTCAATTTTTATAATACATTGTAAAAAAGCCACAATTTTTACATTTGCACATACACCAGCACCTTTAAACCATACAAAAAAAGACTGTCTCATTAGCCTTACACACCTCCCAAATCCTTATAACTGCAATGCAGCAGACGAATCACATGATGCCGTGTTATTATAGGAGGAGAAAGCATTTCTGTGGTATGTTTACAAGTCTGTTCAAAATATATCAATTACTACACAGAGCCAATTAGGTGCTCAACCTGTTCTTCGCAGGCCGTCTGTTTTTGTTGGAGGACTTTTGAACCTTACGTTTACAAAGAAGAATACTGCCTATCATGGTTGGGTTGGACAATAGCCACAATTGTATGTTATGGTAGTGTTAAAAACAAGCTTGGCCTTGAATCTTTCAATGCCCAAGACATTATTGCTTATCAGACATTTCAGATATCATAAGTTTTTAATAGGGACATCAAAACATCATATCTCAGTTTAAGTATGCCTTTAGTTACAAGGACTTGGAATGTAGTTAAGGCTATTGAGACTGAGTCTGTTTTTGTATGGTTTAAAGACTCTGTTGTACAGAGTGCCAATTACTGAACTATACGAAATAAAACCATCACAACTTCTGAATGGTTTGCGTTAGGAAGTTCAAATTACACGGTTGACTGTGCATGATGGGAATTAGTATGTGCTGTGCTGTTTGGTTTAGTGACAAAGCCCACTTTCATTTGGATGCATCGATCGATAAGCAAAATTGGTGCACTTGGGGAACTGAGGATTTGCATTTCACGATCGAGAAGTCTATTCACCCTCAACAGGTGACTGTGTGGCGTGCAATGTCCAGTCACAGAATAATCTGTGCGGTATTCCTCGATAGCACGATGACTACCCAACGGTACGTGGAGGTTTTGGAAGATGATTTCATCCCCATTACCCAAAGTGATCCTGATTTTGACAAGATGTGGTTCATTCAAGACAGAGCTCGACCTCATCAAAGCAGGGAAGGAGCACTTTGGGGACCACATTCTGGCTCTGGGGCACCCAGAGGCCACTGGCATGGCCCTCAATTGGCAGCCATATTCTCCAGATCTGAACACATGTGATTCCTTTTTGTGGGGCTATATTAAAGACAAGGTCTACAGCAATAGCCTCAAAACCATTGCTGACCCATTCAGGATATAATCAACAGCACTGATGTTCCAAAACTTTAACGGGTCATGCACAATTGTGCTACTTGTCTGCATCACATCATCATCGATGATAGCAGGCATATCAAAAATGTCATAACCAAGATCCGAATATCTGTAGTAACATTTACACGTTGAATAAAGTGTGTGCAAACCATAGTCTGTAACTAATTTACTTTTTTTCTTATAGTTCAGTAATTGTCATCCTTATGTGCAAATGAAAAAATTGTAGCTGATTTTACAATGTATTATAAGGAACTTTCAGTCGGTCAGCAATAGTGCGCGCAGTGCCTAGTAAAACCAGGGGCACCGCTGACACACAAGGGTTACTACATACAGTATGGCTCAGAGTTGCACAACAAATCATAAGCCAAGACTTGCAGAGATGATTTACTGCACAACGTTGAGCCGTCTGCATGCAGGGACCCCCACGCACCTGCCATGCCTCTAGTTGTTGCAACATTAACAATAAGCTTGGTCTTGAATCTTTGAATGCTCATGACATTAGTGCTTATTGGACATTTCAGGCATCAGAAGATTTTTAATATGGACATTGGCCCGGTTCACTTATGCCTTTAGTTATAAGGACACGGAATGTATCTAAGACTAATGAGACTGAGTCTATTTTTGTATGGTTTAAAAGTGCTGGTCCAGCACACAGTTTTAATCTGGTAGGATGTTTCAAATACTGCATCAAACTGACTCCCTTGATTCATAGCTTTCTGTATATCATGTGAGAAAAGAGCAAGTGGGGTTTCACATATTCAATGGTTACAAATCCATGCTGGATGGCATGGAGGATGTCATTCTCTAAAAGATATTACCTTACGTTTGAGCTCTAAATACATTCTAATAGTCTACAACAAATTAATGTTAGGGGTACTGGATGGTAGTTCTGTGGATCACATCTGTAATCCTTCTTGTAGACAGGTGTGATCTATGCTTTCTTCCAACTACTGGACATCATTTTTTATTCAAGGGATCTACAACAGATTGTAGTTTAACAGATGATGATGATGATTGGTTTTTGAGGCACTCAAGTTATCAGCACCCGTACACATTTCCAGTCTTTGCTCAGTCCAATCTCGCCACTTTCATGAATGATGATGAAATGATGAGGACTGATGAGGACAAAGCAAATACCCAGTCCCCGAGTGGAGAAAATCGCCAAGCCGACTAGGAATCGAACCCAGGACCCCGCGATCCAGAGGCAGCAATGCTGGCCACTAGACCACGAGTTGTGGACTGTAGTTAACAGAGGGGTTAACGCAGGCACAAACTGGGTATAGAATCTGATCAGGGCTCCACTGGACCCTGGGGCTTAGGTCAATTTTAACAATTTCAGCTGTTTCTTAACACCACTGGCACTAATATCGATTTCAATCATCTTTTCAGTAGCATGAGAATTAAATTGGGGCAATACCCATGGATTTTGATTGGTAAATGAACATTTGAAAACAAGAGTTGAGCATTTTGCTTCTGCTTTGTCATCCTCAATTTCAGTTTATGTCTCATCTATGAATGACTTGACTGACTTTGGTGCTACTAACAGCCTTTACCCAAACACGTTTTATTCAGCATCTCTCTACCTATAGTACTATGTTTTGTTTTACATCCATATTATGAATGGATTATTTTCAGGGTGTGAAACAAAAACTATGTTCTCTGCATCACCACGTGACAATGGTGGTTGATTCATGCCAGAAATGTGGTTAATGACAGTGAAAAATAAAAATCGGTGTGGATGCATCCTTTGAATGTAGACCATCCACACTGCAGATGCTTTCATCAGTTCTAATAACAACTAAAAAATTAAACAGAGCATTTTTTCAGACATTTACAAATGTCACAACATATTTTCCAGTTTATTTTAAATATTATTGTACCAGAATTGTTTAAGATATGATGGTCTGATCCAAAATTATTAATGTAATTTCTGCTGAAAACAATTTGGAGGGCTACTCACTCTGAGGCAATATTTCATCAGTTTTTATCCACATTTATTTCATGTACTGCATGTGCCACTTGCACATTTTCATGTAGATATTCTGATGAAAAAATTATAAATTAGTTGAAACAGAGGGACTAATTACCAAAAACTGTTACACCTAATATTATCTCTCACAAAGAAGAAGCGGTTATCTATATGCCTTTGGTCCCAGGTAGCTTTGCATCCAAAAATGGCTGAAGTAAGTGCACATTTAAAATCATGACTTGTTCTCACATGGCTACTGTCTACATATTGTGGCTTCATTGATAAGATACTGGGAAAATACAATCAGCACAAAGGAGATTGTTTACAAAATATTTGCTCGCACCTACTAGAACAGTGCTCAAGTGTGTGTGATCCATTCCAAATAAGACTATCTGCAGACAATGGAAGTATATAACGGGGCAGCATCACTGGTCACATATTTGATTGATCCACTGGTCACATATTTGATTGATCCACAAGAGACACTAACAGAAATGCAGAAGAACTAGAGTTGGCAGGTTTCAAGTATTAGTGTTAAGTGAGGAATCTAGGATTGTATGACAGCTACCTACGTATCACACTTGCAGTGATTGTGAAGAGAAGAATAATCTAATTACAGCATGCACAGAGGCATCTGAGAAGTCATTTCTCCCACACTCCATATGTGAATGGAACGGGAAGAAACTTAAAGGATAAATGGTACAATGGAAAAGCACCCTCTACCTTGAACTTCACAGAAGTTTGGAGAGTATGGATGCAGATGGAGCTGTAGTAGTAGTATGATATGTGGGAAACCGCAAAACAAGGAGCTTGCTAGAGTGAATTTGAAGCAGTCAACCACGGCTCAAGATTCAGGATGGATGGTAATGGTTACTGCTCTAAACACAAAACAGCTCGATATCCTCACCAGGCAATGATCGTAGCGAGCAGCGATGGTGCAAGTTAAATGCAGAGGTAAGACTCTGTGTACTTGTTTCACTATCAGCAGGACGTGCCGGCCAGGGGCAAATATTGAGGGGGCAGCATAACGCAACCTTAAAATGATCTACCATTTTCCTCCTTTACTGATACGATAACTTTTGGATAGTAGGGTGCATATGGTGGTAAAGTGTGTACATACATTGATTACGTGAATCCAAAAAAAACTGCTTATGGCTTCAGTAATACCTGCTCTTTGTAATCTTCATCTTCATCACTATCACAATCAGGCAGTGGATAAATTTTGATGCCGTTGCTTTCAATTTCTTCCAGTACCTGCAAAAATGAAAGGTATTAGCACTGTACAATTTGCTACAAGATCATGCAAACAAAACTTTGATAAAATATTGAGGAAAGTTTATGAAGCTATTAATATACACTGATGTCACGGAAGTCATAGGATAGTGATAATCACATGTGCAAATGGTGGTAGTATCATGTACACAAGGTATAGAAGAGAAGTGTATCAGTGGAGCTGACATCTGCACCTTGGTGATCCATGTGACATGGTTTCTGACATGACCACGGCCACATGACTGGAATTAAGACTCTGAACATGGAATGGTAGATGGAGCTAGATGCATGGAACATTCCATTTAGGATATCGTTAGGGAAATCCATGTTCTGAGATCCACAGTGTCAAGAGTGCGCCGAGAATACCGAATTCCAGGCATTGCCTCTCACCACAGACAACGCAGATGCCAACGGTCTTCACTTAATGACCGAGAGCAGCAGCATTTTCATAGAGTTGTCAGTGCTAACAGAGAAGCAACATTGTGTGAAATAAGCAGAGAAATCAAATGGCTCTGAGCACTATGGGACTCAACTGCTGAGGTCATTAGTCCCCTAGAACTTAGAACTAGTTAAACCTAACTAACCTAAGGACATCACAAACATCCATGCCCGCGGCAGGATTCGAACCTGCGACCGTAGCGGTCTTGCGGTTCCAGACTGCAGCGCCTTTAACCGCACGGCCGGCAGCAGAGAAATCAATGTGGGATATACGACACATGTATGCATTAGGACAGTGCAGAAAAATTTGGTGTTATGGGCTAAGATAGCAGACAACCGACTCTAGTGCCTTCGCCAGCAGCACGTCATTACCTGCAGCACCTCTCCTGGACTCGTGAGCATATCGGTTGCACCTAGATGACTGGAAAACCATGGTCTTATCAGATGAGCCCCTATCTCAGTTGATAAGAGCTGATGGTAGGGTTCAAGTGTGACACAGATCCCATGAAGCCATGGACCCAAGTTGCCAATAAGGCACTGCGAAAGCCGGTGGTGGCTCCATAATGGTGTGGGCTGTTTACATGGAATAGACTAGGTCCTCTGATCCAAATGAATTAATCACTGACTGGAAATAGTTACATTCGGCTCTTTGGAGACCATCTGCAGCCATTCATGGATTTTATGTTCCCAAACAATGAAGTAATGTCACTGAGCCACAATTTTAGGGAATAGTTTGGCTAGCCAGACTAGCCAACCTGTAGCCCTTCTAACATTTATGGGACATACTCAAAAGGTCAGTTTGTGAATAAATCCTGCACCAGTAACACTTTCGTAATTATGGATGGCTACGGTGGCAGTATGGCTCAATATTTCTGGAGGGGACTTCCAACGACTTGGTGAGTCCATGCCATGTCGAGCTGCTGCACTACACAGGGAAAAAGGAGGTCTGACAATATTAGGAGGTATCCCATGACTTTTAATACCTCAGTGTAGTCCATATAATGTAGGAAAAGATAGACTGCTACTTACTGTAAAGAAGACACGTTAAGCTGCAGACAGGCATAATTAAAAGACATGTACATAAAGCTTGTGACCACAGCTTTCACCACTAAAATAGACACACACACACCATTCACACACATGTGCAGGCACAGAAGACACACATGACCACCAGGAAAGCTTATGGCAGCAAAGGAAAGAGAGGATAAGGGCTGAAGAACAAATTAGTGTAGTTTTAGGGTGACAGCACTGTGACATGGAGATATAATTGAAGGGATGGTTTCCACCTGTGTAATTTAGAGAGATAGTGCTGGATACAAGAGAGGTGTGGGACCCAAAATGGCACAGCAAATGAATTTGTTGGTTGTGAGACGTTCAGTAGTATCTGAAACTGGTGTGAAGGAATCAATTCTTCAAAAATTTTCCTGTATTACTATGAACTTTCAATTTACTATTCTCTTCTTTTGTGATTATTTTCAAATCTTTTACATACAATCTTCACATTCCACATTGAATTTAATATTCCTCAACATACAAGTATCTTTTCTTTTTTAACTATGCAAGTCGAAACATGACAGTTTGGTGCCATAAAAAGGATACTTGACACAATACAATGGCAGAGCATTACAACATGTCACCCACTGAGCGCCACTGCCCACCTATCAGTCTGTGCCCGTCCAATTACCGAAATCCAGAACACTTTGCCACTTGACATACACAACATCTGCAGCAGCAACACTACAACAAACCTGCTTTGACATGTGTAAAATTTGGCCATCTAGGCATGCAGGCCACTGAATAGTCAAGTTATCATGTTGGCATCCAGTGTCCGGTTTTGAGATGTCGCTACTGTGCTACAATTGCACTGGCATCCTGGCACGACCACCTGCCAGGAGGTCCAACCACAGCGCTGAGACACAAGGTGTCTGTTAACATCAGATGCCACCAACCTGTACCGCATTTGGCCTGACCGTATCAGTCTGCCGTATCAGCTCCTGATGTTGTTCAGCCACCAGCCGAGATTGCTTATCACGCAAAGTCATGCCACAAATGGTCGGTGCTGGGTGTAGGTGCTGCAAGCATCTTCACAATAACGCTTCAACAACTAGGTCTGTGATTCGATGGCTGCTTTGCAGTGGCCATCAGATGTGGGCTTGAGCTACTAATATAAACTGTTTGAAAGTAATAAAGGTATTCTACTGCCATTAAGTGGCTTTTTACTCACCCTCACCCCGTCCCACCATTCTCCACCAGAGCACCGCCCCCCCCCCCCACCCCCCTACACTTAACAGTCACTAACAGTAATACTTCCACTCAAACATTTGTTTAACCTCTTCAATTAATTATTTATTAACAAAGTATACCGTAGATGTGCTCATTCTGAGTCTTCTTCAACGACTGCCAACTTTTTATCACAAGAACACATAACATTCATTAAGAACAATGCTTCAGGGCATCTTTCAAAGAAACTTTTAAGTTTTGTATGTTACTTGATAATTTCAGAGGCTCCCGTCTAGTTCACGTACAATGACTAGCAGACACACCACATCACTTTCTGTTCATGATACTTGTGCGTTTACCATGCACAATACACAATTGCACGACACTGGTGGGTGAGTGTGGGGGCAGGTTCTGAAAATTATGAATAGATCAGTATCAACTGGTTGAGTTGACGCTAAATGTTTACACTCTTAGACTGGGTGCTCTTTTCTATAGTTAGCCTGCTTGCAATACATTCAAGCAGACCACTGCAGAACAACTATAAATAATGTGATTGCTTTCACATGTCTCTACCATTAATTGGACAGGAAATGTATGTGACTGGACTGCAGTACGAGATACCAGGTTGGTGTGCATTAGATGTCTTACACCTTGGTCATTCGCAGGGCAAACATTTTAAAACTATCTAGGAATTTATCACTTCCCACCAGGCTTCACTTTCTATCCCAAAATTCCTATCCACAGAAACTAAAATCCTATCTATGGAATGAGTAGCTATTCATGATCGTAAAACCAATCCTGACCTCATTATACTTCTTCCGGACAAGGACTCTACCATCATGGTCATGATGTAAGGTGACATGTGGCTGAAAGTGTCTACTAGCCATTCGACATTCGCACTTACAAACCACACTATCAAAAACATATTGCTGAAGTCCATTACCTCCAGTGTCTCCAAAAAACTATACATCCATCTGAAAAATGTGACACAAATTGAATGGCAATACTGACAATACCCACCTGCCCAAAACACTCAACTTTTCAGGAGATACAAAAAGCATTCCAAGTCTTAAAATTATGCTGAAATTCTGGTTTTCTTCTCGTTTTTTGTTAAAATGAACGTAGAGGGAAGAGCCTCAATGCACGCTGGACGATCACGATATGTTTTCTTGAATTATGTTAAATTGTATGTAGTGAACATATGGGCTTTCTCAATATTATGTAATTCTACATAATTTTCATTCTTTGACCATGTTTACCAACTGAGTGTGACTGTGTCCAAGTGCTGGATGACCTCTTCTCTTGGTAGGAATGGTAAAGTCGCCTTAGGCCATGCATTTTCTGGTCATTTATAGATACAAATTGATTATTCTCTCTGTTTTAAAATCAGTACTGACAACATAAAAGTTTGAGAAATCCCATATCTTTTGTGCCTGCAGGGATTTCTCTTTGATTTAGATGATACAGTGGTTGCATAACAACACAGAAAATACTAGAACATAAGGATTTTCCATATATCCTTATTAAACTCACTTTGCCTTTTCTCAAGCTGTCTCTACAAAATCAACTCCAGTGGCTTCCTTACAGGCAGTCCCAACGTGGCTAGTTGCGATACTCCCATTAAAGGGCAATCTATCTTCACTGACCTGCACCTACGAACAACTGTTTGCAGTTTTCCTATATCTTCCCTATCCATCTATGCTATATATTACTCCACCCCTTTCCACCCATACTCCCAATACTGCCCCATAGGGAAACCTACAGTTCACAAAACTTCATGCAAATTTGATGTCATTTTGACATCACATGCTGAATTGAAGACAAAAGGAGCTGTCTATCGACTTACGATCATTTGGTTCACATTTCACAACATGTGAGAATATATCACATTCAAAACAATAACATTTACCGCATGTAGCGAGAACCGGAGGTTAAGCTGTTTCTTTACTACAGGATAGCTAACCTCAAAGTTACATTGTTTATAAATGTGTAAAGTTCTGCATTCATGTGGACTTGGTTCTGAATAAGGGAGATAAAGTGTTGACAAGAATTAACTCAAACTTACTGAGAAAGATGTACAAACTATTTTTCCTAATACGAAGCAGCTGAAGCCATCCAGCATTTAATCCAATAACATATTTATTCAACAGTTTTCATTAATGTGTCTCAACAAAATAATTTTACTTTTTATAAACTACAAACACTTGTTTCTGGAGTCGATCTGTAATCAGAAATGATGGGCAGCTTATTTATCTTATGTCCTATGTATAAATGCTGTTTCAAAACACCATCACACTGAGTTGGGTTGATTTGCGGTAGGAAGGAGACCAAATTACAATGTCATCGGTCTCATCATATTTGGGAAGGATGGGGAAGGAAGTCGACCGTGTCCTTTCAAAGGAATCATCATGGCATTTGCTTGAAGTGATTTAGGGAAATCCCGGAAAACCTAAATGAGGAGGGCCAGACGCGGGATCAAACCATCGTTCTCCTGAATGCGAGTCCAGTGTGCTAACCGCTGTGCCACCTCACTCGGTCCCATCACACTGAGGATCTCTTGAAAACCCATCAGTATTGGTAATATTTGTTGAAATAAAATGACAAAAAATGTGATATTAGTGGTTAAGGATGTACTTTAATTGAAGACACTTGTTTGGCAAAGAAGTGTCCTAAAAGAATTAGCTCGCAAATTATCTTTTATACTTTATAGACGGCTGGGACTTACATTTTAATTCTTTTGCAAATCTGTCATTTTTTTTCTATGCTTTTTATTCTGAGTACTAGTTTGTTTTACCACATGATCAATGTGTTATGAATACTTATTCACATTTGTGTGTTTCATGCTCAATTTGTAAATTATTGACAATGGCAACTCACTTCTGAGCACTCTTACATGTACATAACATCAAATATTACATAACATACTTTTATGAAATTAATAAATCCCAGAAAAAGAAATTGGATCTGGCAGGATGTGAATCAGCTACATGTCTCCATAACAGTTCACAAATCCATGCACATAACTACTTCTCCACAATGAACTAGAGAACATTCAGCCTTTTTACAGTAATTTAAAGCTCATGGTGGCATTAACTGTTGATACATCATTACATAACGTGCTCCCTGCCGCCGTTGGATAAGCAGCTGCAGCAGCAAGTCGTATACCCCTAGCTTACTTATTTGTTACATAGTTTAATTTTTAATTTCTTTGCGTGTTTTTGGGTACTTGCATTGTTTAATTCATAAATTTCGGGCGTATTATAATATTTGAGAGTTGTAGCATCGCGCTTTAGTGTTTACTTCGTAGATTCTTACTTAAATTTCGTGTGAGTTTCGTATAGGAGGTGTAATTTCGAGTTTTAGTTACTGTAATCGTAAATTCAGGCAGATTGTAATGCAGTCGTTAGATATTTGTACAGATTAGTTAATACATTCTTTGCGTGTTTCCCTTGCGTTATCTAGGCACGGACTCGTGTTTCAGTAACTGTTGTTCAACATCTGCAAGCGGCACTGACTTCGGTCGCGCAGCTTGAGGCTGTTGCCAATGGGCACCACTGTGGGGAGCCGGACTTGGGTATCACGGGGATGTCAACCTCGTCCCGTCTGTCCCCAGATCGGTCTGCCGCTGTGGTTGCCCCGGTTGCTGCCCGCAGTAGGGCTGAGCCCTCGCCTGTGGTTGATTGGGAGGTCGTTCCAAGGCGTGGCAGGCAGCGAAAGACGTCCCCGGAGGCTAATCAGAAAGCTTCCCCGGTGCATCTGACAAACAGGTTTCAGGCACTGTCTCTGGCTGAGCCAGATACAGCTGCCTGCCCTGTTTCAGAGGATGATTCTCAGCCTTCAAGGTCCGGGCAATCACAGAGGGTGGGCTTACTGGTAGTTGGGAGCTCCAATGTTAGGCGCGTAACGGGGTCCCTTAGGGATATGGCGGCTAAGGAGGGGAAGAAATCCAGTGTGCACTCCGTGTGCATTCCGGGTGGAGTCATTCCTGATGTGGAAAGGGTCCTTCCGGATGCCATGAAGAGCACAGGGTGCAGCCAGCTGCAGGTGGTGGCACATGTCGGCACTAATGACGTGTGTCGCTTTGGATCTGAGGAAATTCTCTCTGGATTCCAGTGGCTATCTGATTTGGTGAAGGCTGCCGGTCTTGCTTACGAGATGAAGGCGGAGCTCACCATCTGCAGCATCGTTGACAGAACCGGCTGCGGACCTTTAGTGCAGAGCCGGGTGGAGGGTCTGAATCAGAGGCTCAGACGGTTTTGCGACCGTGTTGGCTGCAGATTCCTTGACTTGCGCCATAGGGTGGTGGGGTTTCGGGTTCCGCTGAATAGGTCAGGAGTTCACTATACTCAGCTGACAGCTACACGGGTAGTGGAGGCTGTGTGGCGTGGACTGGGCGGTTTTTTTAGGTTAGAAGGCCTAGGGAAAGTACGGGGTGGGCTGCAATCTCAAAGGGTGCATGGCAAATACAGGACATGCTTGGATCAAGGAACAGTCAGAATTGTAGTTGTAAATTGTTGTAGTTGTGCTGGGAAAGTCCCTGAGCTTCAAGCACTAATAGAAAGCACAGAAGCTGAAATCATTATAGGTACAGAAAGCTGGCTAAAGCCTGAAATAAGTTCTGCAGAAATTTTTACGAAGTCTCAGACGGTGTTCAGGAAAGATAGATTAGGCAGAATTGGTGGTGGAGTGTCTGTCAGTAGTGGTTTATCTTGTAGTGAATTCGAAGTAGATACTCCGTGCGAATTGGTATGGGTGGAGGTTATACTTAACAGACGAACTAAGTTAATAATTGGCTCCTTCTGCCGACCCCCAGAATCCGATGATATAGTTGCTGAACAGTTCAGAGAGAATTTGAGTCTCGTAACAAATAAATACCCCACTCATACAGTTATAGTTGGTGGGGACTTCAACTTTCCCTCGATATGTTGGCAAAAATATTTGTTCAAAACCGGTGGTAGGCAGAAAATATCTTCCGAGATTGTCCTAAATGCTTTCTCCGAAAATTATTTCGAGCAGTTAGTCCACGAACCAACACGAATTGTAAATGGTTGCGAAAACACACTTGACCTCTTAGCCACAAACAATCCAGAGCTGATAGAGAGCATCATGACTGATACAGGGATTAGTGACCACAAGGTCGTTGTAGTTAGGCTCAATACCGTTTCTTCCAAATCCACCAGAAACAAACGCAAAATAATTTTATTTAAAAAAGCGGATAAAGTGTCACTAGAAGCGTTCCTAAGAGACAATCTCCATTCCTTCCGAACTGACTATGCAAATGTAGATGAGATATGGCTCAAATTCAAAGATATAGCAGCAACAGCAATTGAGAGATTCATACCTCATAAATTGGTAAGAGATGGAATGATCCCCCGTGGTACACAAAACAGGTCCGAACGCTGTTGCAGAGGCAACGGAAAAAGCATGCGAAGTTCAGAAGAACGCGAAATCCCGAAGATTGGCTAAAATTTACAGACGTGCAAAATTTGGCACGGACTTCAATGCGAGATGCCTTTAATAGGTTCCACAACGAAACATTGTCTCGAAATTTGATAGAAAATCCGAAGAAATTCTGGTAGTACGTAAAGTACACAAACGGCAAGACGCAGTCAATACCTTCGCTGCGCAGTGCCGATGGGACTGTTACCAACGACTGTGCCGCTAAAGCGGAGTTATTGAACTCAGTTTTCCGAAATTCCTTCACCAGGGAAGACAAATGGAATATTCCAGAATTTGAAACACGAACAGCTGCTAGCGTGAGTTTCTTAGAAGTAGATACCTTAGGGGTTGCGAAGCTACTCAAATCGCTTGATACGGGCAAGTCTTCAAGTCCAGATTGTATACCGATTAGGTTCCTTTCAGATTACGCTGATACAATAGCTCCCTACTTAGCAATAATATACAACCGCTCGCTCACCGATAGATCTGTACCTACAGATTGGAAAATTGCGCAGGTCGCACCAGTGTTTAAGAAGGGTAGTAGGAGTAATCCATTAAACTACAGGCCTATATCATTGACGTCGATTTGCAGTAGGGTTTTGGAGCATATACTGTATTCAAACATTATGAATCACCTCGAAGGGAACGATCTATTGATACGTAATCAGCATGGTTTCAGAAAACAGCTAGCTCTTTATTCGCACGAAGTAATGGCCGCTATCGACAGGGGATCTCAAGTTGATTCCGTATTTCTAGATTTCCGGAAAGCTTTTGACACCATTCGTCACAAGCGACTTCTAATCAAGCTGCGGGCCTATGGGGTATCGTCTCAGTTGTGCGACTGGTTTCGTGATTTCCTGTCAAGAAAATCGCAGTTCGTAGTAATAGATGGCAAATCATCGAGTAAAACTGAAGTGATATCAGGTGTTCCCCAGGGAAGCGTCCTGGGACCTCTGCTGTTCCTGATCTATATAAATGACCTGGGTGACAATCTGAGCAGTTCTCTTAGGTTGTTCGCAGATGACGCGGTAATTTACCGTCTAGTAAGGTCATCCGAAGACCAGTATCAGTTGCAAAGTGATTTAGAAAAGATTGCTGCATGGTGTGGCAGGTGGCAGTTGACACTAAATAATGAAAAGTGTGAGGTGATCCACATGAGTTCCAAAAGAAATCTGTTGGAATTCGATTACTCGATAAATAGTACAATTCTCAAGGCTGTCAATTCAACTAAATACCTGGGTGTTAAAATTACGAACAACTTCAGTTGGAAAGACCACATAGATAATATTGTGGGGAAGGCGAGCCAAAGGTTGCATTTCATTGGCAGGACACTTAGAAGATGCAACAAGTCCACTAAAGAGACAGCTTACAGTACACTCGTTCATCCTCTGTTAGAATATTGCTGCGCGGTGTGGGATCCTTACCAGGTGGGATTGACGGAGGACATCGAAAGGGTGCAAAAAAGGGCAGCTCGTTTTGTATTATCATGTAATAGGGGAGAGAGTGTGGCAGATATGATACGCGAATTGGGATGGAAGTCATTAAAGCAAAGACGTTTTTCGTCGCGGCGAGATCTATTTATGAAATTTCAGTCACCAACTTTCTCTTCCGAATGCGAAAATATTTTGTTGAGCCCAAACTACATAGGTAGGAATGATCATCAAAATAAAATAAGAGAAATCAGAGCTCGAACAGAAAGGTTTAGGTGTTCGTTTTTCCCGCGCGCTGTTCGGGAGTGGAATGGTAGAGAGGTAGTATGATTGTGGTTCGATGAACCCTCTGCCAAGCACTTAAATGTGAATTGCAGAGTAGTCATGTAGATGTTGATTTATAACAAAATCACACTAAGAAGAACATATTTTAATCAATATGTAGAGTCGACAAACTGCCTAGTGTCTTTTGTCTCAGGTTCTTCGGTCGACGTTCATTTGATGATTTTACTGAAGGTCTGCCAGCATGAGTGGCTGACATTGTCAAAGCTTTACGCTACAATGCTGGTGGTGAACTGGAGCTGAGCTCACAGCTGCAGACTATATGTACCTGGTGTGCCAATGTCCAAGGGCTTCTCTGCGGCCATTTCCAGTTCGGTTCTCCTCTTGTTACCTGCGACAGTCATTCACTGCAGCATGGGAAGCCATGATCCCTTTACCTTATGCTTTCTTCCTTCTTGTTGAAGCTATTCCCGTGTTTTTGTATTTCTATAGCCTCTCTGAACAAGCAGGTGTGACAGTGCTTCACTACAGCCAGAACTTCCATGTTGGCGAATTTTACTACGTGGTTGGCCTCACACAGTGCGTGCTCTGCCAATATTGATTTCTCCACCTGTCCCACATAACGTCAACAGAAGAACCCGAGACAGAAGCCAATAGGCAGTTTGTCAACTAGTGACCACAAAAGCCTTAACAATTTTGTAATATGTAGAGTGCCATTATCTTGAAATGGCATATTTTAATGATACAAGTTATGATATGCATTTATGAAAACCAATATGGTGTCTCCCGTGCACCCGCACAGAACATTAATAAAAGTTGACAGCAGTTCCTGTGGTCTTTGATAACTGTGTGGGACATCAAAATGACGTCACGTTTGCATGAAATCTTGTGAATGTACGTTGCCCTGTCACCTAGTTATTTTCCTGTTAACGATGAAAGTTTAAGACCTGTCCTATACACCCACCAACCTCTTACAACTGCAGTCCAGTCACAGGCATTTCCCGCCTTTCCACAATTAGCTCCAGGCGCGAAAGCAGCCATGCCATGTATGAGCTTTTCTGTAACAATCATGCAACATTTCAATATTATTGTGACAATATGTTGTCAACTGGCATGAATGGGCACGGCCAAACAATGGCCAACAATGCAGTCAGCCTCCAAGTTACTGAACTTGGCTGCACATCAGTGACTTTAAAAGATTATTCAGTACCTATACCATTTGGATACACACTCTGCCCCCCCCCCCCCCCCCTCCAAAGCTTAATTTCTGAACTATGTAGATGATAACTGTGCCTCTACCATTATACAGTTGCCAAAATACCTCTGGTCTAAACCTCTGTTAGTCTCCTTTCTCTTCTTATTCCATTATCCACTTGCTTTTTGCTCCTGTTAATTTCCACTCTCCATCCATCCCCTCTTGCCACATCTACACACTGTAGTCCTCTCTCTCTCTCTCTCTCTCTCTCTCTCTCTCTCTCTCAAAGCCCCCCGCCCCATTCCAAAATCATACTGTTACCAACACTAAGAGCTACACATCATCTCTCCCCTCTCTCTTGCCCTCCATTCCCACTGTGGCCCCAGTTGCCATAATCCCTCCGGCCTTTCCACTCCACATCCCCTCTTTCCAAGGTGTCACTGCAGGTGAGTCCACTTGGGTGCACAGTAATTAAACTGTAAAAAATTGATGTCTTGAAACCTAGTTTCGCTGAAGTTCAAAATATAGCGCATACTTCAATGCGAGATGCTTTTAATGATTTCCACAATGAAATTCTGTCTTGAAATCTGGCGGAAAACCCAAAGAGATTCTGGTTAACATAAAGCACACCAGTGCCAAGACACAATCAATATCTTCACTGTGTGATAACAACAGTGAAGTCAATGATGACAGTTATTAAACACGGTTTGCCAAAACTCTTCACAAAAGAAGATGAAGTAAATATTCCTGAATTCCAATCAAGAACAACTGGCAAGATGAGAAACACAGAAGTAGATATCCTCGGTGTAGAAAAGCAGCTTAAATCACTTAATAGAGGCAAGGCCTCCGATCCAGATTGTATACCAGTCAGGATCCTCTCGAGTATGCTGATACAATAGCTCTATATTTAACAATTATATACAACTGCCTGCTCACAGAAAGATCCATACCTAAAGGCTGGAAAATTGTTCAAGTCACACCAGTACCCAAAAAGGGAAGTAGAAGTAATCCGCTGAGTTACAGGCCTATACCACTAATGTCAATTTGCAGTAGGGTTTTGGAACATATGCTGTATTCAAACATTATGAAGTACCTCGAAGAAAACGATTTATCGACACATAGTTAGCATGGATTCAGAAAATATCATTCTTGCAAAATACAACTAGCTCTTTATACTCATGAAGTAATGAGTGCTATCAATAGGGGATGTCCAATTGATTCCATATTTTTAGATTTGAAGAAGGCTTTCGACACCGTTCCTCACAAGCGTCTTCTAACCAAACTGTGTGCCTATGGAATATCACCCCAGTTGTATGATTGGATTCACGATTTCCTGTCAGAAAGGTCACAGTTCGTAGTAAATACATGGAAAGTCATCGAGTAAAACAGAAGAAATATCAGGCATTCCCAAAGATAGGTTATAGGCCCTCTGTTGTTCCTGATCTATATTAACGACATAGGAGACATACTGAGTAGCAGTCTTAGATTGTTTGCAGATGATGCTGTCATTTACTGACTTGTAAAGTCATCAGATTACCAAAGCGAATTGCAAAATGATTTAGATAGGATATCTGTATGGTGCAAAAAGTGGCAATTGACCCTGAATAAAGAATTCACATGAGTACTAAAAGAAATATGCTAAATTTTTATTACACAATAAGTCACACTAATCTGAAGGCTGTAAATTCAACTAAATACCTAGGGATTACAATTGACAAATAATCTAAATTGGAACGATCACATAGATAATGCTGTGGGTAGAGAAAACCAAAGACTGTGATTCACTGGCAGAACACTTAGAAGGTGCAACAGGTCTCCTACAGAGACTACTTACACCACACTTGTCTGCCCTATTCTGGAGTATTGCTGTGCAGTGTGGCATCCGCATTGGGTGGGACTGATAGATGACATCAAAAAAGTACAAAGACGGGCAATTTGTTTTGTACTATTGCGAAATAGGAGGGATAGTGTCACAGACATGATACGTGAATTGGAGTGGCGATCATTATAACAAAAGTGTTTTTGTTGCGACGGAATCTTCGCATGAAATTTCAATCACCAGTTTCTTCCTCTGATTGTGAAAACATTCTGTTGGCATCCACATACATAGGGAGAAATGATCATCACGATAAAATACGAGAAATATGGGCTCGCACAGAATAATTTAAGCACTTGCTTTTCCCCTACACAGTTCAAAAGTGCAATAGTAGAGAGACAGCTTGAAGGTGGTTCACTGAACCCTCTGCCAGGCATTTTAATGTGAATAGCAAAGTAATCAAGTAGATGCAGATGTAGTGCATTGTTTTGTGAACCTAAGAACCACGCATCAATCACACAACATTGAAGCAGATTGAAAAATTCAGACGTGTTCTGAAAGAAATTACTAATTCACACTTACCCTCTTTTTCAAACGTGAAACTTCCTTCTTTGTCAATACATCAGCTTTCGCAATAACAGGCACTATATTGACTTTATTGTGTAGTTGTTTCATAAATTCTATATCTAGAGGCTTCAATCTGTAAAAGACGAAATCATTGCAATAAACATATAACAATACACAACATTTTTCCAATGCAACTCTAATTACAATAAATCAAAACTGATATTCATCATTGTAAGAATGACATACACTTTCATAATTGCAAATAGTCACTACTGCCACACTTAAATAAGCACGACAATAACCTACCCAAGCATTATCCAAGTTGCTCAAGAAAGTGGACTATTGCATAAAATATGGAGACTGCTTTTGTGAGATGTGAAGAAAATTTCCAGAATAAACCTCACAAAAGGAAACTGAAACTACATATGATTTTTGCAGTATAAGAATGCAAATCTGTAGCCAAAAACGTATAATAAAAACACACAAGCTTAAAATAAAAGTTTTATCATCACAGTTACTTTTTATTTTGCTTACCCATGGCCAAATGGAGATATGAAATAAAAACAACAATGTATCCTGTTGTCCACTATATTTCTGCGATTCAAACCACTTTCATCCCTAAGAAATCTCTCAAACTGGTCATCAATATATTTGATTATTTCATGGAAACTGAAAAATAAAAAATTAATATATTTCCAATGGTAGAGGTAGAATATCTATTCAGCTAATGAGGAAGCATCAAAACTAAAACCTTTTATTATGCAGTACTACGTAATTAATGATTTGACATTTCTCTGCTACTATTAAAATAGACTACAGAAGGAAAAAAGAAGTTCAAGCAAAAATATTGTCGTTAGCAAGAAAGTTGAAATTAATTTTTAATTATATGAAATGATCACTGTTTTGTAAGAAATTTATTGAAGAATGTCCTGCAAATTCCTAATTAGTACTTTTCATGTTAAACAGAACTTGTTTAGAAGAAAAAAAAAAAAAAAGCTGAGAAAATAAAATGCATGAAGTAATACAATATTGATACAAATGGCAAGCAGAAAGATCTAACATAAATTTTAGTATTACCAATCTGTATTATCAATTGCATCTCCGTATCCTGGTGTATCAACAACAGTAAGCCGGAGCTTCACACCTCTCTCTTCTATTTCCACTGTTGATGCATCTAGCTTCACAGTCTGGTGTGTTTTTTCTGCAATATTGAACAGTGTTCATCAAATTGCGTTTGACAAAGCTGTTTTAGTACTGTATTAAGTGTAACAAGGAAGGAAAGAAGATTATGATTTAACATCCTAATCACAAGAAGGTCATTACAGATGGTGCACAAGCTCTTACTGGAGAAGGAATTTGGCAGAATCCTTTCCAAAAGAATTATTACAGCACTTGCTTTACACAGTTTCAGGAAACCAAAGAAATCCTAAACCAGTATGGCTGGATGGGGATCTGAGGTCTCCTACACCCAAGATTAAGTGCAATGTCGTAACTGATGCATCACCTGGCTTGGTAAAAATGTCAATGAGATTCATCGCCTTCAAAACTCGGGCAAAGATTAAAACACATATATTAGTTAAACATTAAGGTCAGACAGGAATCTGCTAATGTTTGAAACACCATTTGTTACAATAACTTTGTCTTTAATTTGCATGTGATGACATTCACATACTGATAATGTACCCTCTAAAACTACAACAGAACAGAATACTTTCAACTTCGAAACACCTTCACATGCAGCCATTATTGTCAGATAAAACTAATATACCAGGAGAAATAAAATATTACATGACTTTTGCAGGAGCCACAATCTTGTCACTATTACAATGTAGGATGTCATGTCTAATGACTGCAACAAAGTATTGACTTACATTTCTGATATAATACTTTAATCTGTACTACAGAGTGATTATAATTAAAGTTGCCATGGTGGATACGCTTAATGTAACTAACAGTATCATGCCTGTATATCCACGTACTCTGTCTAGTACAGTTCGTTTAACGTCAAACGTACACCTTAGGCATTGTTGTATCTTTCATTTTCCATTTGTACTCGTCCATTATTAAATTATGATGCTTACAGCACCATCTATTGCTACATTTTGTAACTATTTATTTTTCTTCTGACATATGTTTTCTTCCCTCTCCGATAATATTCCGTTGCAATTTGACATTATTCTGACCAGCGGTGTTATTTCTACAGCAGTTTGAAAGTTTAACTTTAATCATAATCACCCTGTATATTTCTAATAGCACACTGTATTGAATAATCATAAGTTTTAAAATCTTGCACATGGATGGACGCAACAGCAATGTACTCATCATAAGGAAAAGATGAAAAAATAGCAAAACCAGTTGCACTAGTACAAGGTTTATTGAAAAGCACCTGACACAGGTTCCGATGTCTTTAAAAATGTCTTCAAATGTTTTCTTTGGAAGGCTCAATGATTAACACCTACCATGGTTAACATTATATACATATTAAAATATATTTATAAAGCAAAGGTAAAAATAAATCACTGACTTACAGAGAATTTTTATCCTTACCGGTGACATGAAGTTTTGAGGCACATATTAAATATGTAGCCATAAGGCGCAATTTTAGATTAAATTCACCTCCCCAATAATAAAACCACAAAATATTGTACAGCTGTTTATTAATTCTCCCTCATTGCAAATTACATAAAATCTTATACTCATCAATAAACAGTAACAATAATAAGTAGAAATTCTAGTGTCAAATACAGATCCCAGTGATATATACAGACTGTACCTACCAACTCTCATTTATCCCTTCCCCTAACACCCACCCTTCTGTGGTTTTGTATTTATATACAGGATGTCTCAGAAATGTTTTGACAGGCTTCGAGGGGGTGTAGAGGGTTTCTTGAAGAACAAATCAAGGATATGTGTAGAAACACCATCCAACAATGCTACAGAACGCTGAAGTTACAGGAGTTGGCACATGCTATTAGGTCACCCCTTCAGCAGAAAATATGACTTTGTACACTGACAGATCATAGGCTGAACATTTCACAGTGTTGTTAATTTTTCAGTGATCACGACTGATTGTCACCATTGCCAGTGGAGAAGATTGAGTTAGCATCTGCATAAAAAATTCTTCTCTTCTATGAATGCGATGCTCTGTTAGCTCGGTGGATGTCTGTTTCAGACACAGGTTTCCATCCACATTTTATTTTTCTCCTCGAACCCCGAATTTCCAATGTTTCTTTTTATACAGGATAAAAATGAACTGCAGATGTAAACTCTTGTTTCCATCATCACCCACCAAGGCAACAGAACACTGTAGTCATAAGAGACAAGGTGTATCTATGCAGCAGCTAGCTCCATCTTCTCCGCTGTAGATTATGGCAATCAGTTGCACATCACTGAATAAGAAATAACATTGCAAAACATTCTGTTTACAGCCTGTCAACATACAAAATCATGTTTGCTTCCATGGGAGTGGTCTAATGTCAGGCACCGGTGTCTATAACTTCAACGTTATGTAGCATTGTTGGATGTTGCTTCCAGACACAGGTTCATACCCCTGATTTGTTCCTCACGAGATCCTCCACAATCCCTTAGAGTTCATTACAACTTTTCTGGGTAACACTGTATTTCACAACGCCAACTGAGAAGTTCTCCTTCACTACTGTGTAGGCAGTTTTAGATCGTATCCTACTTTGTTTATGTTTTAGTTATGTATATATCATTTCTGTAATGTACCTGACACATCTGATACTGTTGCACCAAATAGTCTAAGGATGAACAAATAAATAAACTAGGTAAATTACTGAAGTGGACAATCGCCAAAAATACAGTTCACATGAACTTAGCAATACTAGATGTCAGCTTCGTTGCTGACGTAATAACACTGTGGCATGTGATGATATACATGCACAAACAGAAAGAGAATGCTGTCAATACTTCTTTTGCATTATGTTAGTTTTTGGAATGTAGGATGTGGTGATAGTTTGTAGGTTTTGCTGAAAGGTAACGGTTTGGTTGAGAGTTGGTGAAGCGGTTTTGAACACTTCAGTTAATAAGGAGGTACTTTTTAGCTACCATGAATGCTCACCAAACTATGAGTATTGGCTGTATGTTTCATGTGTTGTACTCATGAACACTGCACATTAGGTACATATAAGGCACCGCAATTCTCAAGACACTGACCTCACATTTGGAAGCACAGAGTTTGCTCTGTCCAGCCATTTTTATTTGTTTTCCCAAATCATTTCAGGCAAATGCTATGATGGTTCCTCCAGCAAGGCCATGGCCAACCACCTACCCTATTCTCATAAAAATATACTAAGCATATTTTATGCTATTTATTTTCACTTTGTAATGACGAGTCTTACATCACCGTAAGATGATTCCTATGTGAATAAATAAATAAATAACATGCATTTACCTCTCAACAAAATACTAATGTAGATGCCAAAGACACGACATTTATGATATTCAGTTTTTTCAAATAATCACTACATGATTCACACAGATATAGTTAATAACCTCTTTCTACACTGAAAAGGAACAAAAGCACTTCCTGAGAAATGTTTCTACAATGCAAGAAAATATATTAACTTCCAGAAACATCAAGCCTTCATTTATTATTCTGTATATTTTTAATCCATTAACAGATTACCAACTTTGCTGTGTGTGTCTTTGCACACGAACATTTCTGCTGTTGTTTTCCTGTTTCCTCTGTTTCAGATGCAGTGCAGTAAACGACCTCAGTGAAGGAAATCTGTTACAAGAATAATAGTGGAGGAAGTAGAACTGGCAAGTGTTCCCGTGTATTTTTCAGAAGTGTAATACAACAAGGCTTCTTGCCCTAATAATGTTATTGTTTATCTATTTATTTACACGTCTAGTTCTGGAGGACCAAATTGAGTAGCAAATCTTGAAAGACATGTAACATGTCTGTACATGAAATTACAAAACAGAAGTAATAACAGATGAAATAAAATGTTTATCAATCCAAAAAATGTCAAGCCATAAGCTTAAGTAAACGCAATCTACAATATAACATAGGAATCGGCTTGATTTTTCGAGGAACTCCTCAACAGAGTAGAAGGGGTGACCCATGAAGAAACTCTTCAGTTTCAACTTGAAAGTGTGAGGATTACTGCGGCAATTTTTTAATTCTTGTGGCAGCTTATTGCAAATGGATGCAGCCGTATACTGCACACCTTTCTGCACAAGAGTTAGGGAAGTGCAATCCAAATGCACATTGGATTTCTGCCTAGTATTAACCGAGTGAAAGTTGCTAATTCTTGGGAATAAACCGATACTGTTAAAAAATGACAGTAAAGAATATATATGTGTGATCTGAGGTTTTCCAGGCATACAGAAATGTTGAAAATTTCTCAGGTATTCAGCCGGGTAGCGTCATCCAAAAGGCGTGATATTTCAACAAGCTGACTTCTTGCCATCGTCAGGTGTTCTTGGAGTCTGATTGATCTCTGATGGATGCCGACTTTAATCTCCACCCCTCTCCCACAGCCTCCGTCTGGGTGCTTCCAAACGGTCCGCAGCCAATGGTGGGGGAAGGGCAGGGCTGGGTGGTGGGGAAAGTGCGGCGCCCCACGATAGATCATGGGCCGCAGTCCTTCCGCAGCCATGGTCGCTTGCAGAACTCTGCTGTCATGGTGACAATGCTTCTTCTTCTTCTTCAGGTGTCCTGACAGGAGCGGATTTCCATGTAGACTGTTGTTGTGTTTTAATCATAGTCAAAGCTGAATTCCAGGCCTTGCTTAACTGGAAACCACTGTCTTTATTTATAAAGTTTGTCATCCAGCCGCATCTCCACTGACTCTTTGAGGATACAGTCCCAGAAGTTGTTCGATTGCTGCAACACCTTTGTGCCATCGTAGTTCATGTCATGTCCATGTGAGATGCTGTGCTTTACCATGGCGGTCTTGGTCAGCTGTGCGTTGTCTGGTGGTACTTATGTTTAAGAATATTTATACTGAGAGGCCAATGTCAGAATATCCAGACTAGTGAACAGGGGTCGACAAGAGGTTCGTGAACTTAGACCACTTACAGCCCGTTTCTGAGCCAAAAATATCCTTTGAGAATGAGAAGAGTTACCCCAAAATATAATACCATATGACATAAGCGAATGAATATATGCAAAGTAGACTAATTTTTGTGTTGTAAGATCATTTATTTCAGATACCATTCGAATAGTAAAAATGGCAGCATTTAGTTTTTTCAGGTCTAATACTGTCTACATTATCCCTTTTTATAAAGTGGCTTTACTAGTGAGTACTTAAATTGCGCAGGAAACTGACTATTTTTAAAGGAAAAATTACAAATATGGCCAAGTACAGCACTAACATGTGCAGCACAGTACTTTAATATTCTGCTAGGCAGTCCATCATATCCATGAGAGTCCTTAGTCTTAAGTGATTTAATTATTGACTCAGTCCCCCCCTTGTCTGTATCACATACAAGCATTTCCGACATCAATCTCGGAAAGCCATTTTTCAACAGAGTTATGTGATTCCCTGTAGAAACAAAATTTTTATTAAATTCACCAGTAATTCTCAGACAATGATTCTTACATACTGTACATATATCTGACTTATCAGAAACAGAAATATTTTTAATACAAACTGACTTTATATCATCAACCTTGTGCTGCTGACCAGACACTCCCTTCACTATTGACCATATGGTTTTAAATTTATCCTGTGAATTAGCTATTCTATTTGTGTACAACATACTCTTTGCCTTTAAGCACCTTACAACACTGTTTGCAGTGGGCTACAGTAGCTTGATTATGACTCTTTCTAACATTTTGATATAATTCCCGTTTTGTTCTACATGATATCCTTATCCCAGTAGTCAGTAACCCAGGCTGCATTTTACTGTTAGTACCCCATTTACTACATTCTAATGGAAAACAACTCTCAAAGAGCATTAGAAAAGTGTTAAGGAAAGCATTATATTTGTCATCTATGTTATCAGCACAATAAACATCCTGCCACTCTCATTCCTTGACAAGGTTTAAAAAAACTCTCTATTGCTGTTGGATTAACTTTCCTACATAGTTTGTAATTATGCGTGACATTTGTTTGAGTACAAAAGCCTTTTAGTGTTAAAATTTGTGCATCAAGGTCTGAAAGGTCATTCACCGTTTTACTGACAGAATACCCAGCTAGTAATGAAGAAAGAATAAAAATATTGTCTATGGCTGTGCTACTGTTCCCCTGCCTCTTGGTTGAAAAAAATACAGTCTGCATCAGGTCATATGAGCTTAGGAGATCAACCAACATCCTTTCACTTGCATAATCATATACAAAATTAATATTGAAGTCACCACATATAACTAATTTTTGGTACTTCCTGTAAAGTGAAACAAACCCTCCATAGCTTGAGCAGAAATGCTCTGAAGTCAAAGCTAAAGGACCTATAAACAACAACAATTAGAAGTTTAGTTTCACTAAATTCAACTGCCCCTGCACAACATTCAAATACCTGCTCAGTGCAGTGCCGTGATACATCTACAAACTCAAATGGAATACTGTTTTTTATGTACATGGTTTTTCCCTACCCACTCCGTAAAGAAAACCAACTAATCTGTATCCTGGTAAAGGAAGCCTCTGAATTGTCAAATTATTTAAGTGGTGCTCCGATATAACAATAATGTCAGACTCAATATCTATAAGCAGTTCACTAACTTTATCTTATATTTTTTGATGAAATATGTTAATTCCTTCTCTATTACATACTTCTTGTGCTTGATGTAAGCTAATTGTCAAGTAAAAACATGTGGTTCCACATCATCATTGTACCCCGCAAGCCACCCTTCCACATCATCATTGTACTCCGCAAGCCACCCAATGATAAGTGGCGGAAGGTAATAACTGGTATCACTAACTGATCCCCCTAACCTTCTACATCACGATGCCACAGGGAACAGTGACTGTCAGTAAGCCTCTGTATTGGTTCTAATTTCTCGAATTTTGTTATCGGGGTCATTACACAAAAAGTATCTAGGGAGAATAATATGTCGTCCAATTCTTCCCGGGCAGTGCACTCTTGAAATTTTAATAACAAACCTCTCCATGATGCATAATGCCTCTCACGTAATGTCTGCCAATGGAATTTGTTGATTACCTCAGAAACGTTCGTGCACTAAGTGACCCCATGATGAAACACATTGCTCTTCTTCATTGATCTCCTCTCTCTCTCTCTCTCTCTCTCTCTCTCTCTCTCTCTCTCTCTCATCAGTCCTCCCTGGTAAGGATCCCATACTGATCAATAGTATTTAAGAACCAGTCGAATAATCACCTTGTAACCCTCTTCCTCTGTGGATGAGTTTCATTTCCTTAAGATTCTTTCTATGAATCTCAGTCTAGCATCTGCTTTTCTTACTATTTGCTTTACATGGTCATTACACTTAAGGTCACTCTGGATAGTTATTCCTAGATAGTAGTGGCTTCTTTTCCTATGTAGACACAATATTCCATTTATTTATGTTCAGGGTCAAATACCAGAGCCTGTACCATTCATCAATTGTCTGCAGATCATTCTGCAAATTGATACTGTCTTCTGGTGTTACTACTTTGTTACAGACAACTGCAAAGTCTATAAACAGCCCTAAAGAGCATCTGACACTTTCTGCTATATCATTTATATGTAAAAATGGTGGTCCTATCACACTTCCTTGGCAGTACTCTGGTCCTATTTATGTTTTCCCACCAAACTGTATACCAAGCGAGATGGCACAGTGTTAATCTACTGGACCAAAATTTGGGAGCTTGGGGCTCGAATTCTCATCTGACCGTCTTTACCTAAGTTTTCCATAGTTCCCCAAATTGCTAAGATGAATACTGGGATGATTCCAGTGCAAAGGCCATGGCCAATTTCCTACTCAGTCCCTGCCTTATCCAATGCAAGCTAGCATATGTGTTACATATTTACCTGAATATATTATATCTGTAATGTATCTTGTATGTCCTATACTGCCGTGCTGGGAGGTCAAACGAGGAATATGTAAATAAGAAGGAATGTATACACTAACAGGTTTTACTAGCACAACTTCTCATCTTAATATAGTAGTGTATCACATATGCCAGTCCAGCTCACAATCTTTGTGTGAATATGTTAACTGAGATGATGATCTGTGAATGCATGGTTTTAAGGTGATATATACTGATAAAATTGTCTTGAGATTCCAGCTTTGTTAAGTTGTTTAAGATCTATGAGCTTTCAGTTGAGTACTCCTCAGCCATTCTCAAGTGGTGACTGTCTTCTGCTTGCTGCTGCTGTCCTTACACAGCTGCGCTGCCTCCATTGACGCCATTGGTGCTCACTCCAGCACCATATGTGGCACCATTTCTGTTGCACTCCTACTTTAACCTTCCAACGGCAGAGTTCCAAGCTATGCTTAACTGCAGGCCACTGTCTATTGAGGGCACTGTCACAATCTTTTATCTCAATGCCTTCTTTTATGACACTATTCACAAACTATTAGTCCACAAAGTAGCAGACGTCTCATTGAGTGCAATAAAAGGTTTGTTTTCTAGAGCATGCTCTGCTATCGATTTCTCAGGGTACCAAAGGCAAAAAAACTCTCTCGTAATCAACAAAGTGCTGTTCAATAGTAAACACAGTCTGTATGATCTACAAATGTCCAAATGCACACACAGTATTTTACATACTCCTGACATTCTGAGGCCTTCATTGTCATTTACAGACCTTGCTAGTTGTCAAATTGTTGTTGGAGTCCTGAACATCGAGTCCATACATGACCCAACTAATCCTTCCTGTTACTGAGCCACAGAACGGCAAGAAAAGAAGCTGCTTCGTGCCTCCTCGGGTGCATTGTGCTTATGTGTCTTCAGGAATGGCTTTCGAAATCAGTAGTTGCTGTTTACTTTGAATACTTACTGTATGTGGCTCCGTTCCTTTGACATGTTTTCAGCATCTGAGACTGCTTCCGTTTGATGCATCCGGGTCCTCAGAACAGAACGTTTCTGTGGTGGATGGTCATGGCTGTTAGCATGCTGATATCATTCCATGTGGGTTGGTCTTTGATAAACACTGTGGCTGAGATTTCCATTTGCTTTTTTGGTGGGCAAGGATGTCAAGGAATGGTAAGGCACCACCAGAAGTTGTCCAAAAATTCTCCTGAATTTTCAAGTCCATGAGACCAGAAAACAATGGTCTAAAGTCTAGATTAGGGCCAGCAGTAGCCATGATGGTGCTTACCTACAGTCCATAAGTTGGCAATGTGTCAGTTTTCCATATTGAATGGGTCAATTCTTTAACAAACAATGAGAGGTGAGAACAGAGGCAACGTATTTCTAGGGCCAAAATTGAAACCATTGGCTTGTTTGCTGTATCAGTGAGTTTCAAGAGAAATATTTTGTGATTATGGCAGTAAGTGCTATAAAGTGGACTGATTTAAGTTATTTAGTTTGGCACAGTGATGTCGTTGACTGGTGCATCTCTCATGGATTAATTACAGAGACATAAAGTACCAAATGTGGTGGTGAGATGACTCTTAAAGGGTCAAGGGTTTGTATGGATGTAATCATCTGGAAGCACAGCAAAAGCTGTCACTTTGAGTAAGTGGACCAACATTTTAATTCAGTAATGGAGAAAGGTAGGTGGATTAATGTTTATCAATAGCAGGGTCACATGTTTGGTACATTAATAAACAATGATCCACTTATTCAGTGTGCTCGTGCAGATCGACTGTGTAGCAACACACAGCACAGAAATATTTCACTGTTTCCAGAATGAGACTTTCACTGTGCAGCGGAGTGTGCACCGATATGAAACTTCCTGGCAGATTAAAACTGTGTGCCAGACTAAGACTCGAACTCAGTACCTTTGCCTTTCACGGGCAAGTGCTCTACCAAGTGAGCAACCCCAGCACGACTCAGGACCTGTCCTCACAGCTTCCATTCTGTCAGTACCTTCCAAACTTCACAGAAGCTCTTGTGCACAAAAGAGCTTCTGTGGAGTTTGGAAGGTAAGAAATGAAGTATTGGCAGAATTGAAGTTGTGAAGATAGGTCATGAGTCGTACTTAGGTAGCTCAGTCAGCAGAGCACTTGTCCGCGAAAGGCATGGTCCTGAGTTCGAGTCTTTGTCCGACACACAGTTTTAATTTGCCAGGAAGTTTCATTTCACTGCTTTTTCGAATATATCATTGGCTGCAATGCTGTCCTTGGTCTGCAGATACTAGCATGATTTAAACAGCTGTGATTCAAAAAAGGAGCAATTAAATCTATAATCCTTGTTAATTCCGAATGTACTATTTTTAAAACATGTCATCTGCCTGCTGCTCTCTCATTGGCTGCATAACACAAAGAGATGGAAAACCGTTCTTTGTTCGCATCATACCTCATGGCAAGTGCTGGCTGGCAACATTCCTTCATGACAAGTATGTCCCTGGCCTATTCAAGCCCTTTACCCAATGATTGTGTTGTAAGCATAATGATAAAAGCAACTAGGCTTTGCAGGAACTATGTCCAGGGCACTGTCCCCAAAGTACTCCAAAACAGGTTGGTTATAACAGGAGCTCGTGAGATTCCCATTGCAACACCGTCCATCTGGTTCAGATTTTCTCCACCATACAAAAATATATGGTGCTGTTGTCAGAGTGTGCTTAAATAAATCCACAACCATCTCGTCAAGTAACTGAGAGAGCAGATCTATACAATCTTAGATGGGAACCTGCATGAATAATGATGCCACATCAAAGCTACCATCGTATCTCCATCTCCAAGACACAAGCGTTTAATTCAACTGATGAAATCTGTCATATTCTCGATGTGGTGCAACAGAGACAAATGTCTGGAGTAAGGAGACTGGCCACATGTTTCATGACTTTGTAAGTTGGTGGTACAATGGTGCTTACAATGGGAATAGGGTTGTGTTCATCTTGTGAACTTTTGGGAGGCTATACAATGTATATGGTCGTGATGCCCAAAAGAGAACATTTTTAATGGCATTCTCTTCCAGTGAATGTTGCTTGGGAAGCTCGAACAATTTATTCAGTGTTCTAGATGGCGGGTCATATCAACAATGCTAGTGTCAGGAGAATTTTTTGTGGTGCCAGCTTTGCACTGCTGTGAGAGAGGATTCATCACACCAGAAAATAGATGGAAACAAAGGGCCGCAGGCTGATGGCTGTCCACCCGCAGCTGACAGAGTCACTTTGGATTCAGACTGTAGTGATGCATGCACAGTGGTACAAAAAGAGGTCATTACAGAGCAAAACCGTGGAGAGACAGAAAGGGAAATTCAGCCAATTTTCGCAGCAACAGCATGGGGCAGAATGTAGAACAGGACGCATCATTATCAAAGAGGCAATGAGAAACATTGAAGCAGGTGCCATGTCAGTTCTTAGAAATTGACTCAGTTTTGCACCATAACTATGGAGTATCCCTTTTGTTGACACAATAAGTTGTGTGGAACATGAAGTTTGTTGAGAAACAAGCCGTTTTCTCTCAAAATCCAAGCTGCCAACCTAAAATGTGACAAGAGCTGGGCTTAATGGCCTTCACAAACTTCACAATGATCCTCTCGTCATAGTCCTGCCAGCTGACAAAGGGAATGTAGTCATCATTATGGAACATGCCAACTATGATGCAAAGATTCAGCTGATGCAGGAGGAAGAGACATATAAAAATTATTGAGAGACCCAACATCCAGAATGTTGAGAAAGATGTTGGAACTTCTCGAGCAGTTTTCACTGGAAGAGACTCTCACTAAAAAACTTCTCTCTTGGGAACCACAATCACCTACATTTTGTGGTCTTCCAAAGGTTCACAAGAAAACAACACCCCTACAGCCCATCGAAAGAAAAATTGGACTACTGACTTACAGACTTGCGAAACATGTGGCCAACCTCCTTATTCTGAACATTGGTCACTATGTGCACCACATCATGAATACAACCAACCAGCCGAATTAAATGCTTGCAACTTGGAGAAGGAGATATGATCATCAGCTTTGATGTAGTGCTATTATTCATGTGAATTCCCATCAAATATTCTATAGATCTGCTCTCCCAGTTACTTGATGACACCTCTTTGGATATATTTAAGCAAGTTCTGACAATGTCGTCATATTTTTTTGTGGGATGGAGAATATCTTAATCAGATGGGAAGCCCATTAGTTCTTGTTAAAGGGGTTGACCAAAGCATCCGATCCCACCCATCGGCGTTGACCCGTGAGGTAAGACGACTGTTGTGTGTGACGTCACGACGGCGTGGAGTTTGGTTTGTGAGTGTCGCACGTTTGTAGGTCGTGTTGCTGTTTGTGGTGCCCTCTAGTGGTGTGTTTAGGGGTTTCGTGTTGTGTGGTGTATTGGGTTCAGTTTGGTGTTACTGCTCCTTCTGGCTGGTTCTCATTTTGGCTGTGTGTGGAGCGGAATTGGTTTCAGTGAGTTAACGATTTAGTGTTTTTGTGTGAAAGTTATTGTAGTGCTGTTCACTGTAGGTTGTGTGTTAATTTGAGTAAATTAATTTGTTGCTGCTCTTGTTAGGTATGGATATGACGGATAAAATTAATAGTGTGCGCTTGCATGCTATGAAGGGTGCGACTCCATTGGAGTTGATAAAATTTCTGAAGCTGTTTGGGTTGATTGCAGAGGTGGTGAAGTGCGCTGTTTGTGGGCATAAAATGACATTGGCAAAAGTTCCAGCATCTTGGACCAGGGACAGTTATATGTGTCGGTGCCGTAGGGATAACCTATGGCACTCCATATGTTGCGGTTCCTGGTTCGAGAAGTCTAGGTTGGGCATGCGCGAGATTGTGTTGTTGACATATTACTTTTGTTATAAATCCTCTCACAGTATTTGCGGGCACGAGACTGGTGTGAGTGAGAGGAGTGTGCTTGACTGGTTTTTGTTTTGTCGTGAAGTATGTTCTGAGTTGATTAAGTAAGTTGGGTGGGACTGGGGTTGTGGTGGAGGTGGAAGAGTCACAGTTTGAGAAAAGGAAGTATGGGAGGGGTAAGTCTGTGGTTGGTCTCTGGGCGTGGGAGGCTGTTGTACCAGGGGGTTGGTGTTCAGTATGTGTTTTTAGGGTTATGAAGGGGGCTGACTAAAAGGGAATTAGTGAGGTTGATTGAGGAGTTTATAGAACCGAGTTCTACTGTAGTTTCTGATGCTTTTTCCTCATATAGGGGGTTGGGTGTGAGGGGGGTATAATCATTTACTTGTGAATCATAGTTTAGAGTTTAAAAATTATGAGATGGGGGCTTGTACGAATACTATAGATGAGATGTGGGGGGGGGGGGGGGGGCCATTAAGTCAGTTCTTGGGAGGGGAAAGAGGTGCTCTTATAACCTTGGGGGGGGGGGGGGGGGGGGCTATCAGTAAGATGTACAGGTGGTGGGTGGGTGGCTGCGGCTCAGGGGGGGCGGGGGTTAGCTGTTCGTAGTGTTTGCAAGGGGGGAGGGTGAGTGTGTTGGTTTGTGATTTAGCTGTGGAGGATCTATTTTGCTGCAATTTTTGTCGAGTTGTAGTGTGAGATTGAGATTTTTTATTTTGCATTTGTTTTTTGTTTATGGGTATTTTATTTTGGGGTGAGGGGGGAGGTTGGGTTGGGGTGTGGGTGGGTTGGGTCTTTCTTTTGGTTGTGTATTATTTCACTGGTGTGTGTGTGTGTGTGTTTTTTATTTTTCTTGTTTTTAGTGTATTTGTTGTTTGGTGTTGTGGCTGGTGGGGTGGTTCGGAGTTGTGTGGTTTGTTGTATTGGTGATTTGGCATTGTATGTTGGTTTGTAGGTATGTAGTTGAAGGGAAGTTTTAGATTCCAATTTGTGGTCGTATCTGTGGGTTTTTTGGTATTGGGAGTTGCTGTTGACCTATGTGGGAGAAGGGAACTCTTTGATCCCAATGTGTGGTTGTGGCTGTGGGTGTTCTGGTATCGGTAGTTGCTGTTGAGCTATACAGGTCAAGGAAAGAGTTTGATTCCAATGTGTGGTTGTGGGTGTTCTGATATCGGGAGTTGCTGTTGAGCTATATAGGTCAAGGACAGTGTTCGATTCCAATGTGTGGTTGTGGGTGTTCCGGTACCGGGAGTTGCTGTTGAGCTATACAGGTCAAGGGAAGTGTCCGATTCCAGAGGATATTGTGTTTATGGGGAGTTTTGTGTTGGCAGTTTTTTTTCCTCGTTTTGTGTGGTTTGGTATGGTGGTGTGTGTCTACATTTGTTTACATTTACTTTGTCCCCACCCAAAAACCCCCAATTTCCCACGCTTGTCCTACTAGTTTCATTACGTTTTTTGTGGAACGTGTGTGTGTTGGTTTTTCAATGTATTTTCATGTTTGTTGTCATGTTTACGTAATGACGTCATAGGCGCCATATTGGAGTCATAGTGTATGGTCGTTTCCACCATATTTGTGACATCATGGGTCAAAGTAGACAGATGAAATCGGACACTTCTGTATTTCCTGTTAAAGCCACCCTATCTTGAGGACATTGCCCTACACAAGGCTCCTACAAAGCCTAGTTAATTTTATCATTATGCTGATGACACATTCACTGTCTGATCTTATGGACTTGAAAAGTTGGGAGAAATCTTGAATCATATCACCTATATCAATGACAACTTCGTCACAATGGAGAGAGAGAGAGAGAGAGAGAGAGAGAGAGAGAGAGAGAGAGAGAGAGATGGTCCTTACTGATCCTTGACATCCTTGTCTGCTGTAAAACAAATGGGTATCTCAGCCACAGTGTTTACCAAAATCCCATCCATATCTATGCTGGCAGCTACCACCATCCACCGCAGAAATGTTCTGTTCTGAGGATCCAGGCTTATTGAGTGAAGCTGCCTCATATGCTGCAACCTGCCAAAGTAACTGAGCCGTGTATGGGGAGAATTCAAGGAAAACAGCTACAACAACAGCCATATTTTGCAACCCATCTTTATGAAGACACATAAGTAGAATGCCCCCACATTTTTGCCGTTCTGTGGCTCAGTAAAAGGAGAGATTAGCCAGTTCGTAAAGAGGCACAATATTGACTCAGACTTCAGGGCTCCAGCATCTATTCGACAACTTGTGAGGCCTATGAATGACCATGTAGGCCTCAGAATGCCAAGAGTATATAAAATACTGTGTGGGTGTGGACAAGTTTATGTTGGACAGACTGTATGCACTATAGAACATCACTGTGTAGAGAATGAGGGATGTTTTCACTCTCAGTACCCAGAGAAATTAGCAGCAGCGGAGTACGCTCCAGTAAACAGACACCATATTGCAGTCTATGTGACATCTGTAATTACTAAATTATTTATTCTAAAACATCATAAAAGAAGCAATCAAAATAAAAATGAGTGACAAAACATTCGATAAAGACTGTGGCCTACAGCTAAGCACTACTTAGGACCCGGAAATCAGAAGGTTGAAGTGTGCACGCAACAAAGACATTGCCGTACATGACAGGAAAAAGTTATGAGTCTTTTAGCACACACTAAGGCACTTGCATCCAGTCTTTTAACACCAAAACTGGCAGAAACAGCTACAAAATTTAACCTTGAAACTTCAAACTATCACTGCTGAAATAAGCAGACCAGTATTTGCACCACTAATATCTTTATGACAGTTATCACCATGAATGGATAGATGATATACCAACATACCTATATAGTTCAATATCTTACGAAAGCTGTAACTACAGTCTTAATACATTTCTAAATATTGAACCCTCTGCTTATATAGCTTCATATTTTTGGTTCAATACTCGATTTACATTGGTGGATACATCACCCTTTTGATTTGTTTTGCAGCATTATCTTAGTTCAAAACAAAATCCTCTAATGCATCACAGCTAAGCCTGGAGCAATTCACTAAAGACCAAAGCAATTTAGGGGATCCAATCGGCACTCATGTTCATTATCTAACATTTGTGATGATACTGGTAGATTAAAATACACGAAAGTCCACTGCAAACCCCCATCAGGGAATTACCACAACTTTATTTTATTTCAGTGGTGCACGCTATTTATCTTTTTGTAGGGCACTATGTCAGGAAGTGACTAACCACACTGTGTGATAGTTGTTTTATCAGTGTTCCCAAAGAAACCACTGAATCACCATCTTCTTCTATGGACTTATAAAATTGTAGTACTTCATGGCAGATATCTTGAATGAATAGAGATACTGTCTGTTACTACTGCTTTTATAAATCCCCCTAAGCAAAGTGTTTCATGCTCTCAAATGTGGTCTCAACCTGATGACAGTGCAGTCATTTGATGTTGCCCCCATTGCAATGAAGACAGTGTTATTCAGTTAAAAAAAAAAAAAAAAACAATTTGGTTTTTTCGGTTGTTACGCTTAATAATCCTCCGGTAGTTCAGAAGTTCACAAACTTCTGGTGGAAGATATATGTTCTTCGTGGTACTGAAAACGCAAATAACGTGTTATCAAGTTAAGATGTATGTATTACATTTACATTAAAGGAGTCATCTATCTCCCTTACTCACTGCTTATGATGGAAAATTACTCACCGACAGCATCTGGTACAATTCGTTCTGGATACAAATCTGTCAAAAACAGACTGTTAACGAGAGTTGACTTGCCTAAACCAGATTCACCTACCACCATCAACGTAAATTCAAATCCTTTTTTCACTGACTTACGATGAACTTGATTTGGCAAATTTGCGAATCCTACATATCCCGGCGTTTCGATACTTGCGAACTATAAAACGGAAATACAATCATTAGTGTACAGAAATCCACTCAGAAATGACTTTATCGCCATGCAAGCACTATAACTGATTGACTTACTGTTTTCACTGATTCGTTCGACATAATATACTACTTTGTATCAACGAACACTACTATCACAACACTTACACACACTCACTCTTGTTACAACCTAAACAAATACAGGGCGTTGACAGTCTTTGG
The DNA here is from genome assembly GCF_023898315.1 of Schistocerca nitens. Classification (NCBI taxonomy): domain Eukaryota; kingdom Metazoa; phylum Arthropoda; class Insecta; order Orthoptera; family Acrididae; genus Schistocerca; species Schistocerca nitens. The sequence continues at coordinate 350,131,088 of NC_064622.1, forward strand.
TTTAGCGCGCTCTATCATTGCCAACATGTCATATCCTATGCGCAGAGTACTTCCTGGTGGAAACATTTCAGAGTACTTCGTAAACATTGTGGATCGACCAGTATTCTCTGGGATCTATCGATACGATCCTAGAAAACTTTTTGTTACTTGATAGTGCATCAAATGTCATGCAAGTGGTATACACGTCTGAGGACATTCGCCCAAATCCTGACAATATGTAGGTAGATCGAAGATAAAACTATTCTCTTTCGCAACAACAATTGTGCAATTATGGCTGCTAAATAGTTATAACATAAACACCACACTTTAAGGGCTACTACATCAATGAGGTGGAGCTGTAAGAAAGATATAGTGTAGCAAAAATTTTAGAAGAAGTTTTCATAATAAGAAACATCCATTAACATCGAAACACAAAAAAATTTTGACATTAACTTATCAAAGATATTGGTGGTTGAACTACGTGGATTAAATTACGTGTAGAAATATAGCAAACAGCTACTTTTTATATATCTTTATTTATGGCTGTTGTAATAACAAGAAAAATGTTTCTGGATTCGCAGTAAACTGCTGTGCCATGATATTTTAAAATATCCTTGATTTTTATATAAAACCCTCTTTGTAATTCGTTTAGTTACTGAATAATCCATACCCTGTAAATAAATAGTTTGCAAGTGGAACTCTGTTGGTGAAACTTGATACGTCTGCTATAGGTTATGGGCCAAGCCATAAGAAATTGGAAAATACATGATTAAAGAAGACTGAAAAATTCAAAGTTTGCCCGTAAGGTCATACAGTAGAGGGAAACTTTCCATAAGAACATGAAATGGCGATTATAAAGTGATTATTAATAAACTTGAAGGACATAATGATTGTGTAGAATGATTCATCCCTACAGTGCTTTTTTCATAAGAACTTGAAGATATTATGTGTGAACGTGTGGCAGTGCCACAGGCAACACCGCGTGAACAAAAGGCATCGTACGCAGAATGACAAAAGGTTGACGCGAAAGCAGCAAGTCTGATAGCAAATTTGTGAACTTCTGGTGACGTGCACTAAGTTAAAGAAATGTGGAATAATTACATGCGTGATTTTCGAGTCAAGTGCGATGAAACAAAAGATTTTAGCGCACATCTAGCTAAACTGTGTAAGCTACTTGTAGTTCCATTAGATAAATTAAAGAAACGTGAAAAGAATATGTAGACTAGATTCTAGTCTATCCACATTAGAAAAGGAATATTATAATTTTGAAGATCGTTGTGACGAAAGACCATTGGAAAAAAGGTTAGAATTTACACATGGCATACTTACTGAATGCCATGGATCAAGGTTGTCAAGTAGCTGCAATTTTTCTCGATTTCCGAAAAACATTTGACATGGTACCACAACTACTCTTATTATAAAAAGTACAATCATATGGGGTATCAAGCGAAATTTGTGACTGTGTTTAGGATTTTTGTGTAGGACATATGCAACAAGTTATGCTGGACGGAGAGTAATCGACAGTTGTGGAAGCGACTTTGGGTGTCTTGGGACACTTGCTGTTCATGTTGTAGACAATATTAAGATTAACTTCAGGATTTTCCCCGATGGTGCAGTTACTACAATGAAGTACAGTGTGAATGAAGCTTCTGCCAGACCTTCATAAGATCTCAAAGTGATGCTGAAATTGTCAAGTTGCTGTAAATATTCAAAAAAGTAAAATTCTGCACTTCACAAAAAAAAATAAACGTAGTATCCTATGACTACAATATCAGTGATTCACAATGGAATCAGTAAACATATACAAATACCTGAGTGTAATGCTTAGTAAGGAGATGAAATAGAACAATTACTTAGGCGCAGTCATGTGTAGAGCAGGTAGCAAACTTAAGTTTATTGGTGGAATACTAGGGAAATGAAATCAATCTACAAGAGAAATTGCTTACAAACCACTCATATGACCCATCTTAAAAAATTGCTCAAGTGTATGGGACCCATATCAAATAGAACTGACAGGGATATTGAACATATACAGAGAAGGGCAGTATGCATAGTCACAGGTGTCTCTGACTTGTGGGAAGGAATGTTGAAAGAACTGAACTGGCTTATTCTTGACGATAAATGGAAATCATCCCAAGAAAGTCTACTTACAAAGTTTCAAGAATCAGATGTACCGAATATCTGTAGGAATATACTACAACCACCTACATTTGACTGCAGGAGTATAATATAAGACCCTACATATTGCTCGCATAGGAATCACGAGGACAAGATTAGATTAATTACAGCACATACAGAGCTGTTTAACACTAGAATAATATTCTCATATCTCAAGATACACAATAACGCAAATGTGGCTGTAGAGCGGTTGTAGTCTTCCCCAACCTATCTTCCTAATCCATGTGCCACCTGACAACAGTATAGTGCCAACCATTGCTAAGTGAAGCTTCTTGCTCTGAGTGGCTTTTGTATCTTTGAGACATAACAACAGAAAATGTTTGACCAGTCTATACTTTTGTTCTTAACTGTATTATTGTGGTATGATTATAATTATTTTAGTAGCATGCGAACTTACTGTTATTTTTCTTCCTTTTGAACTGAAGATCGTCATGATCAGAAGCCTGTGCCTCTCTCGAATACAATAACAGCGAATTTGTAAGAATAAGAATATTTGCTGAATCTATAATTTTTTTCTTGTTTCTATTTATTTGCGTTTACTCTAATTATTTTACCAAAATACGAGTTAACTATTAGTATTTTTTTCATTACAGACTCAGAATGGCATTACAAGAACATTTTTTGACTTAAATAGCTCAGCTGACGTAGAAGGAGTCCACCAAATATTGTCTGATGGTATGGATGAGGATAAAGTGCGAGCACCTTCTTACAATTTAGAAGAGGAAGACATTGATGTATCAGAGAACATTAATGAGTGGGAGGAACACTCAGAAACAGAGTAGAGCAGCATCACATATGTGAGCTCTCAGAAAAAAAAAATCAAAGCAGAATTTCTATGTTTGTCATCAGAAGCAAGGTAAGACGGTAATAGAGACATACACTTGGAAAAAAATTCCTTACAGTTGACAGAGGAAAACCACCAAGCCCAGACTAATCGCACAGCATCCAAGTGTATCTGGAAAGGCTCAAAATACTGATAAAATTGTGGACGCATGGAAGTGTCCAATTGATCATGACATGATATGAGAGTGGTCTGAAAAGTCCTTGGAACAGAATAGAAAAAAAGTACTTAAATCACTGAAACTTTTTTTTAATTTTTCAATGTAGTCTCCTTATAGATTAACGCACTTGGTCTAACGATGTTCCAGTGCCTTGATCCAATCTCGAAAACGAGTTTCCTCCAGGTCTGCAAAATAGTTGTCAGTTCTGGCTATCAATTCCTCATTTGAAGTGAATCTTCCTCCACCAAGAAAAATTTCCAGTTTTGAAAAGAGATGGAAGTCTGACAGAGCCATATCAGGTGAATAAGATGGGTGTGGCAACAATTCATACCTTAGTTCATGTAACTTTGCCATGGCGACGGCACATGTGTGCAGGTGCACATTATCTTGATGGGACACGACTTTCTTCCTTGCTAAAGGAGGCCTTTTTCACATATCTTCTGTTACAATTTGTCCAGGAGGTTAGCATAGTATTCTCCATAATTGTTTGCCCAGTGGGTAAATAATCTACAAACAGAATCCCCTTCATGTAGCAGAACACTGATGCCACCGCCAAAGGAATTGTCTTTGCTTTCTTTGGTGACGGAGAATCAGCATGTTTCCTACTGCTTTGACTGTTGTTTTGTCTCTGGGGTATAGTAGTGCACCAAACCGGCGCAAAAAATCTTGTTCGTTTCTCCAGCATCGTGTCGTGCCACCCATCTTGCAGATATTTTTTTCATTTCTAATTCTTCAGTTAAAATGTGATATACTCTTTCAGATTACATCTGGAACGCATGAGCAATTTACACACTTTCAATTGGCGATCCTCCATGACCGTTCTGTGCACTTTTGCAATGATTTCTGGAGTAGTGACATTCTTGGCCTACCATTGTGCAGATCATCATCTAAGCTCTCCTGATCAAATTTAAATTCATTTGTCCACTTGGCAACAGTTGAATATGAAGGAGCAGAGTCCCCCAGTGTATTCTGGAAATCGTCATGAATGGCTTTCATACCTTTCATAGCAAAGTACTTAATCACTGCTCGAATCTCTATTTTTTTCCATTTTCGAAAATCACTATGCGGGAACTACAACAGAGCCACATCACTGCCAGAACACTCTTCCAAGAGGACTGACGTCGCACATGTTTACAGGCAACAGTCCAATGAAATCACGTGAACAACTCATTGCACTAGCACTGACCTCTTGTGGTGATTCCAAGAACTTTTCAAACCACCCTCATATATATTATTGTTAGACTTCCAAATCAGTATATTGACAGCATAAGCCCACATTCTTCACAGCCTAAGTTTGCACACCATACTGATCAAAATTAAATACATGCCTTCATAGGCCTTTTATACATGGCAAGACATGTGAAGGTGAAGGAATCAATCTTGAAGATTTGTGGGGTAAAAATTTCTACGCCAACTCCATTTCTATCTCACAAATGTTCAAGATTGATTCTTCCATCTTTATGAAGTCCTGCCGTGCATAAAGGGTCTATGAAGGCATGTATTGCAGTTCAATCAGTATGGTGTGCAAACTTAGGCTGCAAATAATTTGAATGTCAATGTATGACTTGAATATCTAACAATCATATTATCTCCCATATCATCATCAATGAGACACTTCCAAATGTCCACAATTTTATCAATAATTCAGCCCTTTCAATTTATTGCCTCAATGCTGCTTGGTTAGATTGTACTGTTGATGGTAAGGAGTCTTTTTCCAAGTAAATGTTTTTGTTATCTTCTTCCCCTGATTCTGGCGTCAAACAGAAATTCTGTTGTTCTTCTTCTCCTGCAAGTCTCACATCTGTGCAGCTCTGCTCAATTACTGTCTTCCTCCCACTCTTCAATGTTCCCTGATGCATCAGTGTCACATCTTTCTGCTTGGCATCTACTTTGTTCCAGCTGCATCTTGATGCAGCCTTTTTGTCTTCCTCCCCACCCTGCAGTCCCTTGATGCTGCAATCAAAGTGCTAGGCAGGAGCACAGTTGGAGCGTTCACGGTTACTGAGTGCTGTTTGGCTAGTTCTGTCGTACTGTGTCTAGTTCTACATAACAGAGAAATGTGAATGGAAGGACAGATTGGCTCATATTGCACACTGTTAAGAACAATGACACAAACCAAAGTGCAATATTTGTAAAAGAAAAAATCTACATAATGTATTCTGTAGTATACTGAAATGGTATAAGCTTCCTTTAATTTCAAGGAAGTAGTTTTGGCGATAAATTCCATTATATCATATAAAAGAGTAATATGGACAAACCCTCATATAATTGTTTTCCATCTCAAATTACATTTTTTTACTTACTGTGATATAATATGACATTCAAATCTCCAGCAGGCAAAATGTATGTTAGAACAAAAACTGTAAAACTTGTTGAAAATATTTTGTTAAAGAAATACAATATGTTAAAATATAATTTATGAAAATCAATACAGTTTAATACAGAACATCAGAAATTAAATTTTTAGTATCTGTGAAAGGCTGCACTCAGAAAGACAAAAGTAAAAACAAAGTAATTAGTGAACAATTAGGATTACAACAAATCATTCAAAAGGCAATCCAATTAAAAAAATGGAGAGAACATGTACTTCATACACTACCACAAAGACTTCCTAAAATAGCAGCAGATTATAAACCAGGGGCAAGAGAAGCGTGGGAAGACTGAGGATGAGATGGTAAGTCCAGAGCAGGCCCTAGGCCTAACCCTGAAGAGACAAAAGAAGAAAAACGAACATCAGTTAGCCACAATTTAAAGATCACATTCAACAAAGAATCAAAAAAAAATAGTGCATGTAAAAGGCTGATTTTGGTGCACATTTTCCTGACTCATCAAATTCAAGCAAAAATCTGGCAAAAATCAAGGGAAAATTGCCAAATTTAGGGAAAACATGATTCTCACCAAAAACAGTGATTTTTTGGAAAAAGAGGGAAAACCTGGTTCACAAGGGGAAAGAACAACAATTCCTACAAAAATTTTCACTCTTTGTGCAGACCTTGATCAAACAGCAATATTTTGTAAAATTTTACCTTTTCTTGCATTTGACACAATTTTGCTCCAGTTGGAAAGACACAGCCAAAGCAAAGACAGATTTGCCACCACAAAGATAATTCTCATGTTCTTCCTCCCAAAATTTAATGTGTTCTTCATAGCATTTAATGTTATCCTGATGAGTGATTAATATAAAGGGTGTCCCACCTAACTCTGCCACCTCACATATCTCTGGAACAACAATAGATATTCAAAAACATTTCACACAAGCATGAACATACGGCAGAGGCTTAGGAAACCAAATACTGTGCTAAGTTTTAAAATGTAAACAAATGCTATTTTCAACACAAACTTTTGTATTTTTAAATGGACACCCACTATTATTTCGTATGTAATCAATAGCATAAAAAATCACAAAAATAATGGTGTTGGTTGCATCACAATACGTGAATTACATCCTGAGAAATTGCGAAGCAAAGTTGACACTTGAAATAAATGAAGCGCACAGCTAGCGCACATCCTGAGACTCAAGCTTGTACCTCACGCTGCCTGTGTCAGGGGCTCACACAATGGAAAGGTATGCACAATCCATAAAAATAAACAATGAACACGTACAACCCAAAGTTACGTTTTTCAAATTGTAAATGTATGTTTATTCTAGCGAAATGACAACTAGAGCTACAATTAGAGATAACACACTTGAATTCACTTTGCTAAATACATTTACTAGGCCCTGTCGCCCACAGAAACTGTATTGTTGTGCATTACATCCAGAATAGAAAATACACCCACATCTTGACCAATGAAACTGTCACGTCAACATGTGTTGAAAGTGCCATCCGTTTGCATCAATGCACATTTGCAGATGGGTAAGGAGACACACAGACTGTAGAGTTTCTACAGATATTGCCGCACACGCCACAGTAATACGATGTTGCATATCCTCTACTGTCGTTGGGGGTTCTTGATACACTCTATCACTGCACCCCAGAGAAAGAAGTCTAATGGCGTCAAGTCAGGGGACCATGCTGGCCATCACACAGTACCTCCCCACTCCATCCACCTATTTGGAAATGTCGCATCTAGAACGTCTCTGGCAACTTTTGCATTGTGTGCGGGACATCCATCATGTTGGAACAACATTCATAGACGAGTTTCCAATCCTAGATCCTCCATGAGGAGCGCTAATGTGTGTTGAAGAAGTGATACATATCACTGTCCGTTCAACGTTCCACGGTAAAAATAGGGACCTACAATACAGATACCGCACCAAACACTGAAATTCCACTGTCGTTGATGAGCAACTTGGTGAATCCAGTGGCGATTTTGCATGGACCAGTAGTGCATGTTCCGCAAATTCACATTACTGTGATTTGTAAATGAAGCCTCGCCCGTAAACAGCGTATTGCTTAGGAATACTGGATTACCTTGCAACTGCTGAAGCGCAAAACGACAGAATACAATGCAGGATTCAAAGTCATTCCCGTAACGTTCTTGGTGTAGTGGGATATGGAATGGATGAAACTGATGCCGATGCAAGATTCTGCACACGCTACTGTGGCTTATTCCTACACCTCGTGCAATTTCTCGTACGCCCGCCTGAGGATTGTGTGCTACAACGGCCAGAACAGCAATTTCGTTTCCATTGCCAGTCGCTGGCGTTGAACGTCGACGTTTTGTGGGAGCCCAGCTTCCTGTTTCCGTGAGTGTCTTGCAGATGTTGCCAATGGTCCGACATGACGGACACTGGCGACCTGGGTAGCGTTCAGCATACAGTGTCACAGCTGCGGTTGCATTTCTGTGATATTAGCCGTAAATTAAAATAATATCTAGTTCTTCTTCATTACTGAAGGCCGGCATATCGACTAGATGACAGCAAATGTAACAAGTCACAAGCAAATAGGTTTTAATGTGGCAACGTATATGGATTACGGTACAGTATGAGAGCAGTTCAGCAGACCAGATTAGGAGACATTTGTATACTGAAGGTAGAGCGTGCCGTTGTGGTATTGGTATGTTTATGGCAGGATACAGGCGCCAGTGCAGGCAACCCCTGCCCTGAGCACAGTATTACATGCGACGCATTGCGTCAGAAACTGTGACGCTGTTGCTATCTTTTACAAGCCACATATTTCGGAACGTATGAGGTTTAGAAACGTGAAAACAAGTGTGTTACCACTAATTCTGCCTCTAGTTGTCATTTTGCAGCAATAAACATTATGCGCAGGACATCCATGATTCTGATATCGCATTATTTGACACATTATAAGAGGTACAGCTCAAGAAGGCGATAAACTATCCCCCTTTAGGAGTGCCATCAATGAAATATGGGCCAATGATGTGTTGTCATACAATACCACACCATACATTAACACTCCACTGACGTAGTACGTCAATCACATCACGATTACTGGCAGTGTGAGGTGCATGCTTGAGTCTCAGGATGTGTGCTAGCTGTGCGCTTTGTTTGTTTCAAGTGTCAACTTCGCTTCACAGTTTCTTGGTTTCCTAAGCCCCTGTCGTGCGTTCATGCTGGTGAAAAGCGTTTTTCGATATCTATTATTGTTCCAGAGATATTTGAGGTGGCATAGTTAGGTGAGACACCCTGTATATCCACGGTAAATTTTTCTTCAAAACGTGCTCTAATTTTTGTTCCTTCAGCCATGTAATGATGTTGTTTTAAGTTATATCATCTCGGTTTTTGCATGACCATCTGCAACAACCTTTGTGGGTCCATTTACATAGGAAACATTTCTCTAAATAAATGGAGAAAACTAATACTAAAGAATGCAAAAAATGTGGAGTGGAGAAGTCACTTGGTGAGCATTATTCGTACAAGTACACAAAGAATAAGCATTTGCATATTTGAAAAGAATGTACTAGAAACAATCACAAAATTGGATATGTTAGCAGTGGCAGAGTGCTTTGCCCATGTGGAAAATATGTCACAGCTGCTTATTACAAGGAACTTTTAAAACTAATCTCGAATGATGAACACACAACACTATTGACATCCATGAAAAATTATGAACAAACTGAATCTAGTATAATAACAAATTAATGAATAAAGTGGCCAAAATTTAGAGATTAAGACTTTGTGCAAGCAGGGATCTAAGAACAAACATACAGTTAAATTCAAGGTCTGTTGATGGGAATCTCATAAGAAATTATCACCATCTGCGAAAAATGCTGACGATGTATGCTTCGATCTGCAGGTGACAAAACAAGAAAAAATATATCAAATGCCATTAATTTTAATATTTTAATTGTTTTTATGAAAATCCAAAATCTGGGGATGAGCATATAAGCAAATGCAAAAATTATTATCAAGATTATGCAAATATTAAAGTGATGTGGAACTGAAGTATGTAGATGTATCTTTAGATAGCATTTACTATCAGCCAGACACAAAAACAGGTAGAAATACAGGAAAATGAGAAAGAAATTTTAAACATTTTCACTCAAGATTCTATGCTGATCATCATATGTCAATTTTTTCTTGCCATACATGACTGTATAAACAAGTTTATCTTTCGGAATTTTATCACTCAATATGGCACACACTTTCATTGTTTTTTGTGTTGCCAACAGATTCATGCTATGTTACATGTTTATGATGGAGATGTGGCTATTTTCAATGAAACGGAATGGATGTATGTTAATGTTACCCCTCAACTGTGCGATACGTTTGAAATCGTGAAAAGCATCGTAAGCCTTCTAAATGCTAGAAGGTGGGTCAGCGGTCCACTTTTCTTCACGAAAAACTTCAGTTCTTCTATTCTTCAGGTAGACAGACTGTAGTTTGAAGTGATCGAACAAGGAAGAGTCAACCAACTGGTTGTTTTTGTGCTTGATCTAAAACACAATGACGATGAAGTAAGGCATGTCACGTTCTGCAGAACTGTAAAAGTTCCTGACACTGAGCTCAAAATTTCTCTTACTAATCAATCCTACAACTTACATGAGTTGTGAAAGAAAGATATGGGAATTTTCGTACTTTAAGCCTTTCTTGCTCTAGCTCGAGCATACACTCAGCTTCGTATCTGTCAGTAGGAATACGGATTTCCCTGCTTCTACAATAATTCTGCCTTCTTTTCGGAGTATATCATTTCCCACAACACCAGCTTCGTTGTGGTCAGCCTAATGAGGAACGGCATCGTTTACACTTGAACAATGTGTGAAACATACTGTTAGATCACCTTCCTACATCACTTATTTATAATCTTTGAATATCCCACCAAGCACATCTGGTGGAAAACATTTTTCTTACTTTTTATTTTCCCTGTGTTGAGGATATGGCCTTCCATGGCTAGCTCATCAGCAAGAGGCAAAGCAAAACATAACAAGACTAATGAAGAAATAAACAGATACTCCATTCGAGACGAAACATTATTGCCCTTCTTTATATTAAGGTTGAACAGCTTCGTTACATACACTGAGGTGACCAAAACATACCTCCTAACATCGTGTTGGACCTCCTTTTGCCTGGCATAGTGCAGCCACATTCACGTGGCGTTGATTCAACAAGTCGCTTGAAGTCCCCTGCAGAAATATTGAGCTGTGCTACTTCTGTAGCTGTTCATAATTGCAAAAGTGTTGCCAGTGCAGGATTTTGCGTACAAACTGACCTCTCCATTATGTTCCATAAATACTTGATCGGATTCATGTTGCGCGATCTCAGTCAGGCAAATCGTTCACTCGAATTGTTTAAAATCTTCTCCAAACAAATTACGAGCAAATGTGGCATGGTGACATGGCGCATTGTCATCCAAAAAAATTCCATTGTTATTTGTGAACATGAAATCCACGAATGGCTGCAAATGGTCTCCAAGAAACCAGAAATAACCGTTTCCAGCCAATGATCGGTTCAGCTGGACTAGGTGATCCAGTCCATTCCATGAGAACCCACACCAACATGGAGCCACCACCAGCTCGCACAGTGCCTTGTTGACAACTTAGGTCCATGGCTTTGTGGGATCTGTGCCACACTCGAACCCTACCATCAGCTCTTACCACAGAATTTGGGACTCATCTGACCAGGCTGCAGTTTTCCAGTCGTCTATAGTTCAACAAATATGGTCACAAGCCCAGGAGAGGCGCTGTAGGCGATGTCGTGTTGTTAACAAAGGCACTCTTATTGGTCACCTGTTTCCATAGCCCATTAATGCCAAATTTCAGCGTAACTGATACGTTCATAGTTCATCCCACGATGATATCTCCAGTTTTTTCACGCAGTTCTGTTGGCCTGTTAGCACTGACAACTCTATGCAAATGCCACTGCTCTTGGTCGTTAAGTTAAGGCTGTCAGCCACTGCGTTGCGTGTGGTGAGAGCTGATGTTCTTGGCGCACTCTTGACGCTGTGGATCTTGGAATACTGAATTCCCTAACGATTTCCGAAATAGGATGTACTTCGTGTCTAGCTCCAACTACCATTCCACATTCAGAGTCTGTTAATTCCTGTGATGTGGTCATAATCATGTCAGAAATCTTTTCACATGAATCGCCTGAATACAAAGAGCAGCCCCACCAATGCACTGCCCTTTTACACCTTGTGTGTATGATACAACGCCCATCTGTATATGTGCATATCGCTATCCCATGGCTTTTGTCACCTCAGCGTAGTTCTCAGTCAACTTTTTACTAGATTTTCTGTTATACATTGGATAATCTGTGCTATCAGCATGGACAGCACTAAAGTTCATGTACACCTAGACATCACTGGGATGAACCCAACCATCACACATGTAGATATTAATCACCACATCTTTGTTAGGAGTATTTAGGTTACTTTTTGTCTTCTTGTTCACTGGGATGTTATTCATTTATGAAGGATAAAATTTTACTACATCAATTCGAAAACAACTGCCATGCTGGCACCACCAAAATCAATCAGCTCATCATTTTCGACGGTTATGGTTACTTCTGTCTGTTGTGAATTGGTACAAAGAAAAATTATTGGTGCACAACACTCGACATATGGCTTGAATGAAGCAATAATGTTTGTTCTCGATGAGATTGGTCATTGTGCTTCAAGAATATGTCATCAGCATTGTTAAAATTAGTATTAATTAACTCAAATGGTATAATTTTTGGTAGGTCAGGAGCGACAATTTTTCCATTAGCTTCAAGTATTTGACTATTAAATCCTAACACAGTATGAAAACCACATTTTGGGTCCTTATACAATTTAACGTCACTCTCGATAGCAACTGTATGAAGGATTCTATGTGTTTGTTAGGCTTCCATGCAAGAACAAATTCAGCCAAACTCTTCAAGGTATACTGTCTGACAGGAATCACTAATGTTCGTCTATCACAATACACCTTGTGTTTTTTGTTGTTGTGATATTTAGAGCTATAAAGGTTCTACAGAAATCTACCAGTGCAACATGCACGTTTCTATACATCATAGGCACAGCCAGTCTCTTCTTGAGTACTGAGGACTTGCCACTAAATTGAAACAATCGATCCATCTACTACTAGAAAATTTGCTAATTGAATGAAAACAAATTAAGAATCAAATGAGAAAATTCCTGAGAAAAAATAAAAAACGAGCATGGTCAACTCTTGGCCAACTCCATTCAATGTGCAGTCATAGGGCCAAGCAAATGTAGAGAAACACATTAATGATAGACAACTACGTCCTAGCTCCAAGATGGTTGAACTGAGAAAAAAATCAGTATTTTGTATGTTTATTGTAGGAGTTAGATCGGCCAAAATATGAAGAATTCTTGAAAATGTGTAAAAAGGTTGAAGACAAAAATGTTGATGGTGTTAGGACAGCAACCAGCCACAAATTTACTTTCAGTTCCTTTATTCAAAAGGTACCGTTACCAGTTTCGAATCGTTGTGATTCATCCTCAGACGGTTTACATGCTTTCTTTATGACATGTGGTGTGTTTTTTACAGATTAATTGTCGTGAAACGTCGGTTTCGAGTGTTTGTTTTCATAAAATCCGTCCAACAGATGTAAATGCATTCCCACCGCATTTTTATTGTTGCACACGTAAATTGTTCTCACTGAACACTTAAGAGTTGTCACTGAACCGATTGCTACGACGCACTACATGTTTTGATACATACAAAGAACCAAGATCATCACCATTTGTCTTCAAACAACAGCCACGAACTCCATCAGGTCATCATATGACAAAATTGCATGAAGACAAAAATGATGAGAAAATTGCCATTTTTGTTGATAATGACGATATCATACTGTTAGATGAGTGTGAAGAAAACTCAGTCATTGTGTTTGATGACTTCATCCTCGAAAACCAAGACATCGTTAGAGATTATTTCACTAGATGACGACACAAAAGCGATAGAGTGTTTATGTTTGGATTAAACATACTTGAAGATACCAAATCAACTCGTGAGATACAACCTAAATTTTTTTAACATCTTTAGGCAAGATGACACAAATTTAAATCATATCTGCCATGACTTTGTTGGTAGTGATCTAAATTTTAATGACTTTAAGAAATATGTAGTACATGTTGGAATGGAGATCAGTTTGGTTTTTCGATGATAGACATGAAAAGGAAGCCCACCAATGGGAAGGACAGCAACAAAATCAAAACTTTTTTGACAATATGAACATAGACATTGAACACATTGAGCATAGGCATCTAACAAAAATTTATGTTTTTGTATCCTAATTAAATGCTAGTGAAGTATGATCCTGTGGCTGTTGAAAAAGCCAAACAAAGCAGAAAAAAGGAAGAGTTGATGAAAGCCTTCCAAACATGGAAGAAACAACCACAAACAGAATTCGAAAAGTACAATAAAGAAGATCAATGCGTTATCGATGCCATCGACCAAGTGAAGCAAGGAATAAAGTGCTTGGTGACAATGTACTGAAGGCCTTCGAAGTAAATCATTAAGCTGAAAAGAAAATGTAGAATGTAACAACATACGAGCAATTTAACACTTTGAGGGTCCCAAACGACTTCACATTGGATCGGAAATAGGCAATTTGTTGAAGAATTATGAAGAAGAGTTCAAAAATGTTGGAGTATAGCAACCATAGTGAAGACAAAGTTTTTGGGTTAAGGTCCATTGATACCTTTAAATATGTTGGATGATTTGCTAGTAAAATTTTATGGTTACAGACTCACAGCTTGTTAATGGACATACAAGGAAACAGATGGATCGATGAATCTTTTGACAAATAATGCATCACTATGGATGACGTGAACACAAGATTTACAAATTATGCAGATATTTAGTACCATTCAGAAGTGCTGTATTCCGATAAAAATCCTATAAAATCAAGTCGAGTGTAGGCATCAAGTACAATTGTTTGTTAAAAGAAATCATTGGCATATACTTTCCAAACTTGGCGCAAAGAACCGATCAGCCATTGGAGAGACTGTGTGAAGTGGGATGTATGTGACATAATCGACAGATTAATGATTATCCACAGTGAAGAGATGGCTGGCAACAAAAAAGTTCCCATAACACTGGAACTGATGAATAAATCCAGTGGCTTAATTATCAACAATCCCAAGGGCATAGCATATTTGATCAGATGTTTGAAGCATCTTCCTCACACGTCTGGGCGAGTGAAAAACGTGGGAAAGACTAGCTCGAGGAGACCAAGGAATAAATTCGTTGGATGAAGCACGTAGAATACATGACATTGTCTACAGAGACTACAAAGATTTGGATAAAAGACATGAAGCTGACAAAGAACTTCAACTGGCCACAGAGAACGAATGCATGGAGAAGTCGCTTCATTTGGCGAAAAATTGGTGCAACAGCAGTAAGAGAAATTATGTATGGATATAGAAAACTGGGCATGGGCACAAATATTGATGATAATGGTTGGAGGTTATAAAAATTTCCGTTGCAATGCTACACAAATACACTCCTGGAAATGGAAAAAAGAACACATTGACACCGGTGTGTCAGACCTACCATACTTGCTCAGGACACTGCGAGAGGGCTGTACAAGCAATGATCACACGCACGGCACAGCGGACACACCAGGAACCGCGGTGTTGGCCGTCGAATGGCGCTAGCTGCGCAGCATTTGTGCACCGCCGCCGTCAGTGTCAGCCAGTTTGCCATGGCATACGGAGCTCCATCGCAGTCTTTAACACTGGTTGGTAGCATGCCGCTACAGCGTGGACGTGAACCGTATGTGCAGTTGACGGACTTTGAGCGAGGGCGTATAGTGGGCATGCGGGAGGCCGGGTGGACGTACCGCCGAATTGCTCAACACGTGGGGCGTGAGGTCTCCACAGTACATCGATGTTGTCGCCAGTGGTCGGCGGAAGGTGCACGTGCCCGTCGACCTGTGACCGGACCGCAGCGACGCACGGATGCACGCCAAGACCGTAGGATCCTACGCAGTGCCGTAGGGGACCGCACCGCCACTTCCCAGCAAATTAGGGACACTGTTGCTCCTGGGGTATCGGCGAGGACCATTCGCAACCGTCTCCATGAAGCTGGGCTACGGTCCCGCACACCGTTAGGCCGTCTTCCGCTCACGCCCCAACATCGTGCAGCCCGCCTCCAGTGGTGTCGCGAGAGGCGTGAATGGAGGGACGAATGGAGACGTGTCGTCTTCAGCGATGAGAGTCGCTTCTGCCTTGGTGCCAATGATGGTCGTATGCGTGTTTGGCGCCGTGCAGGTGAGCGCCACAATCAGGACTGCATACGACCGAGGCACACAGGGCCAACACCCGGCATCATGGTGTGGGGAGCGATCTCCTACACTGGCCGTACACCACTGGTGATCGTCGAGGGGACACTGAATAGTGCACGGTACATCCAAACCGTCATCGAACCCTCGTTCTACCATTCCTAGACCGGCAAGGGAACTTGCTGTTCCAACAGGACAATGCACGTCCGCATGTATCCCGTGCCACCCAACGTGCTCTAGAAGGTGTAAGTCAACTACCCTGGCCAGCAAGATCTCCGGATCTGTCCCCCATTGAGCATGTTTGGGACTGGATGAAGCGTCGTCTCACGCGGTCTGCACGTCCAACACGGACGCTGGTCCAACTGAGGCGCCAGGTGGAAATGGCATGGCAAGCCGTTCCACAGGACTACATCCAGCATCTCTACGATCGTCTCCATGGGAGAATAGCAGCCTGCATTGCTGCGAAAGGTGGATATACACTGTACTAGTGCCGACATTGTGCATGCTCTGTTGCCTGTGTCTATGTGCCTGTGGTTCTGTCAGTGTGATCATGTGATGTATCTGACCCCAGGAATGTGTCAATAAAGTTTCCCCTTCCTGGGACAATGAATTCACGGTGTTCTTATTTCAATTTCCAGGAGTGTATATTCATCCTCATCAAATTTTTATTCTCTGTAAATGAACAGTTTAACGATTGACTACAGTGTGTGTTGCCTAACGGAAGACCAAGGCAAAAGCAATTAAAATTAAACTCAATAACGATCAACTGTACAGTACCGACAATATTTTCACTACCACTCAAAATATGGAGAGACAAACATGCTCAGGCTATCGAGATGGATTTCTGGAGACGGAGTTGTGGATATTCCAGGCTTGATCACATTAGAAATGATAGGATCAGAGAGGTTATTAATGTCGAAAGCGCAGTCCTAGACTACATATAAAGGAAGCGCCTACTCTGGTATGGTCACTTTAGAGCGTATGCCAGACACAAGATGGCGAAAACGTGTATGGGAATGGACTCCACATCAAAGAAGAAAGCGTGGTAGGCCTACGAGATGTTGGAAAGAACATCAACGAAGCAATGGCAGCGAGAGGTCTTTATGAAGAGGACTGAAATGACCGTGAACGATGGAGATTGAGATGCGAGAGTCGGCGGCAATCGTAGAAACCTCGCTCACATACATATAAACACGCTGAGAAAACTGGTGAAAACCTACTCATAACAATAGGTGTACCTGTTGTGAAAAAGATATAGAATATCTCATGAAGAAGAAGGAAGGATCAGATGGTTTTCTTTCATTACTATTAGTTACACTACCATACTTGGCTGTTGCTGGTCATTTGCTGCTGGAGTAACTGCTGTTGTAAATGCTCTCATAAACAAAAAACAAAAAGATAAAGAAGTGGAACAGAAGAGACATAACCTTGCACTAGAGAAGAAGGGAACTACAGTGAAGACAAAAAAAAATTCGAAGAAATAACGGGAGAATATAACAAATCTTTATCACATTTTGACGTAGAAAAGTCGGTCAAACAGTTGAAAATCAAGCATTGATGAACTACCTACTCATCCTACGGAGCACAAGTGTGAGGCAGTAAATTTAGACATTTCTGACAATGCAGGCGCAAACTGGGTATGTTTCGATAAGGCCTACGACAGTAAATTTGTGTTCGACTCGATTGGTGGCCATATAGGAAGAGAACTAGTTGATTACTTAGATTAAAGTGAGCTGTACTACAACGTTGAGATAATACAAAACAATGATAAAGCCATATGTGGTCACTTGTGTGTATTTGTTCTGAAGCTTTTGTCAGTTGGTTGCAAGTTTTGTGAAATTTCAAACCTAGTAAATGGACGGTTTTGTAAATAATCAGTAGTTTTCTATAGTTTGAATCAAAATTAAGTGAGAAATAGCTTCCAAACTCGACGATTTCCCCTAAAAAATCGAAGTTTTTCTTTCAGCTGAACCGAAAATTAAGAAAGAATTGACTTCTGAACTGAAGAAAATAAGGCCAATATTAGAGTCGCTAGAGACAAAGATGAAAGAAAAGTCAGAAGAATAGGAAGTAAAAATCGAAGATATTAGATCGTTTGAAGCAAAAATTAAGAAAGAATTAGTTTCAAAAATCGAAGATTTTCATTCAAAAATTCGAGATGTTTCTAAAGACATGAGCATGATGCGTGATACTCAATCAAAAATTAAAAAGGAATTGACCTCAGAATTGGGAAAAATGAGGCAATATTACCGTCATTAGAGATAACAATTGAAGAATTGCAGTCGAAGCCTGGAGAATTGGAAGAAACAAAATCGGCTTTAGAAGGAAAAATCAATGATCTTGTATCGTTAGAACCGAAAATTAAGAAGGAATTAATGAAGTTCTTGGCAGATTAAAACTGTGTGTCGGACCGAGACTTGAACTCGGGACCTTTGCCTTTTGCGGGCAAGTGATCTACCAACTGAGCTACACAAGCACGACTGCCGACCCGTCCTCACAGCTTTATTTCTGCCAATACCTCATCTCTTACCTTCCAAACTCCACAGAAGCTCTTTTGTGCACAAGAGCTTCTGTGATGTTTGGAAGGTAGGAGACGAGGTACTGACGGAATTGAAGCTGTGAGGTCAGGTCCCAAGTCGTGCTTGGGTAGCTCAGTTGGTAGAGCACTTGCCTGTGAAAGGCAAAGGTCCCGAGTTCGAGTCTCAGTCCGGCACACAGTTTTAATCTGCCAGGAAGTTTCATATCAGTGCACATTCCACTGCACAGTGAAAATCTCGTTCTGGAAACAGCGAAATATTTCTGTGCTGTGTGTTGCAACACAGTCGATCTGCACAAGCACACTGAAAATTGAAGGCATGATTAATTAGTTTTATAAGGAATTGGGAAATAATTACGTCACTTTTAACAGTTTAAGGTTAGTATAAGTGAGTGACCCAGTAAGTGGATATGATGCAATCACAAAGAAATATTTAGAAAAAGAACTAAAAAATCGTACCATGAGCGCAGAATATACGAGTATTCTCACACAATTCAGCTACTATATCAACAAGCAAGATCTAGAAAAAGAAGTAAAGCATCGTGTCACGAAAGCTGAATTTAAGAGATGTCTAGAAAATTGTAATAAACAAAATGGAATTACTGATGGTGTCATGAAGAGCTTAATACAGAGACAAATAATATGAAAACGAGTCTTGAGCATATATTAGATGGGGTCAATATGCTAGAAACGGAACTGAAATCTTTTCAATCAAAAATCAAAGAATTTCGACCAGAAATTAACAGACAGTGATATACAAAAGTTGGAAAGGGTATAGAAATACTGAATATTTAGAATAAAAAATTGAGAATTTAATGTATATAAATCCATAACATCAATCATATTTTGTGTTCAAAGTGCAAAACATTTACTGACACTCATCATCCTCAATGCATGACTGCAAAAAATTGAAGACAAGGGATTTAGGGTCTATACACAGTATACAAGCCAAACCATAGTAAGTTTGTTTTAAAAAATTTCTGAATGTGTACACTGGAAGTGTACTCATATTTCAGGACACATTTGAGAAGAGATCATCAATGAACTACACAAGCCAATGAGAAAGGGTTTCAAGAGAAGAGTGTTGTTTCCATTTGTGTAGACAATTTACGGCAACCAAATGTAGTAGAGATGCATTCACCCAAGTTGTAGGGCATCTCTCAGATGAACCAAGGGTACAAATATTTATTGACTGTCGTTGCACGTGCCATCCCAGTTAAGAACAGAACGGGCAAAAATCTGGCTGACGCCTTAGAACAAACTTTGAATGGTGAGAATACCAAGAAACTTACAGACACACAATGGTAGAGAGTTCTTCAACAAAGAATTTAGTGAGCTGATGAAGAGGCATGGGGTCAACCATTATTCCTGTAGGGTGTGTAATAATTATGCAAAATAATTACGTGTTATTTATTGTTGTTCAAATCAGAAAATTACATAAAGACTTATTACACGTAAAGTGAACATTTTAGAGACTTTGACATGTTAAGCCACAATATTCGGGAGTGGCAGCAGTCGAACAAGGAAAGCTGGCACATGTGTGACACTGGTCACGTTTCTGCCCAACGTGAGAAGGCCGGTGAGCAGCGGAGTTTGCGCAGCAGCAGTCAGCACTTCAACAGATCAGTGACCCAGCAGACCGACAATGCTTCCAAGGAGAACAAAGACCAGCCCTGTTCGAACAGCAGTGGTCAACGCTGCAGGAACTGTCAGCATACTGATTTCTATGTGCTATCTGTATGGGAATAAATTCAAGATACTCATGGACCATGCTACTCTCAATTGGTTACTTGGGCTAAAAGATCCCCTGACGCATTGGTCCCTATACCTCTCCAAAATGGACTTTGAAGTCATTCATAAGCCAGGGAAAAAACATTCCAACACATATTGTCTTAGTAGATAGTGATATTAGAAGCAGTAGGTCACGAAGCAGAAGAATGGCAATAGGCACTGGCTTCAGATGCAGATTGCAAAAGATATGTGACACAATGACAGTTTTGTCTGCAGGATGGGGTCTTACATAGAACAACTAGACTTGGGCCGCACTATTTCTGGAGCAGTGTTGAGATGCGGATCCACAATATGATGAGCATGGGATAGGGTTTGGAGGTGGATCCGTCACGCGCCATATACGAAGCGGTGTTGGGATGCAGATCCACAATATACCACTACGAGTTAGTGTTCGAGTGTGGATCTGCAGCAGACTATATACACAGACCTATGTTAGGAGACGGATCCACCACATGCCACATCTGCGATAGGGTTCGCTGGTGGACCAAACTTCAAACATAGAATACGTGTCCGGACGTAACGCATGGTTGGTCCACCTGCAAACCCTATCGCAGATGTGACTTGTGGTGGATCCGAACTTAGGTCTGTACTATATAGTCTGTGGCAGATCCACACTCAAACCCTAACTTGGATGTGGTATATTGTGGAACTGCATCCCAATACCGCTTCGTACATTGCGTGTGACGAATACACCTCCAAACCCCATCCCATGCGCCTCATATTGTGTATATGCTTCTCAACACTGCTCTGGAAATAGTGCGCGACGGATCCACCTTCAAACCCTATCCCGTATAAGCTGTGGTAAAACATGCTCTTCTGAAGAGCGCGCTGCAGCGCTTTGTGTGAAGCAGTCGCCCTCCGTTTCTGGTGGTGGCGCCGCTGTGGCAATCGCAGCTTTGGTGTCTCCCTCTGGTGGGAAAGGGGAAAGGTTGCCTGTTCATGCACATTTAAGGGGCGCTATGAGCTCGCCAGTGGAGAGTCTCAGCCGGCCGGAGTGGCCGTGCGGTTCTAGGCGGTACATTCTGGAGCCGAGCGTCCGCTCCGGTCGCAGGATCGAATCCTGCCTCGGGCATGGATGTGTGTGATGTCCTTAGGTTAGTTAGGTTTAATTAGTTCTAAGTTCTAGGCGACTGATGACCTCAGAAGTTAAGTCCCATAGTGCTCAGAGCCACTAAGTGGAGAGTCTCAGTTAGTCTGGGTGAGTCTGGAGTCAGTCTGGGGTCAGTCTCTCGTCCCCAGCTTGCTAGTCTGTCTCGACCAAATTTGTGGCGCAGTGAGAGAACTCAACGAGTGGCTGCCTGGTCGGGGGCTTAGTCCCTGCATCTGAGACTGCGCGTGAAGCCGCGAGTCTGCTCGAGTTGCTCAGGCAACGGTCATTGGCGGTTGGATCGTTCGGTTGGTCGGTCGCGCACTGAGACACAAGATGACTTGTCCGCCTTGAGCGTCGGCGCATGTGAGGACGCCACGTGAGTCCAGTGGGCTGCGCCGTATAGCGAGGGGTAGTGGCTTCGCGATCGACACGTGAGCAACAGGAGTCAACCCACGACATCGGTCTGGCCGGTGCGAGCGGCGACGCCGTGGTGTAAATGGTTCTCTGGGCGCTTCTGGGCCCCTTCAGTTACCATCTTGTGGAGCTTGGCTCGGTCCTTTCCTGGTGCAGGGTTGTCGTTTTGCCAGTGGGCGTGTTTCCTCTGCGTGGTTGGGTCCGAGCCAGTATGTCCGCCGTTGTGGGAGATGCACCAGCAGTGCAGTCGCTACGGAACAGCAGTCGCGGACGGAGCAGCGGGCAGTCGGTCGGTTGGTGAGGACCAGGAGAGACGGGAGATCGGCGCGCCTTCCTACGTCCACTGAAGCGGCTGGCATCGGACGGTTCGTGAGAGTGATTTTGGGGTGCTGTGCCAGGTCTTCTCCAGAAATCGCAATTTATTAGAAGTTATGTGATTGGTGACATGTTGTTTCATTTACTTGTTAAATTCTACTTGTTTTCCTGGTCAGTCTCTCGCCCCCAGCTTGCTCGTCTGTCTCTCGTCCGCATTTGTTAGGCAGTTAGTGTCTGTCTGTCGGTCTGCCGTACGTTAGTAGCCGCCTCTGTCATGTTTGTCGGATCTGGCGTGTTAACGAATTTATTGCTTGGAGTGTAACGGCCTAATCCCTGAAATATGTTTTGATCTTTCCTTGAGAGACGGTATCTGTGTACTGTAGAGCATTTTAAATTGTTTGGCCAACCTTGTAGGATTTTATATAAAATTGCATTTTATGGGCTTTTATTTAAATGATCATTTTAGTACATAAAGTTGCCACACTTTCACCGTAAGACTTTTCTTAGAAGTTAAAATCAAGTTGTACCTACGGTGGCAAAGTTAATCTTTTAATTTTAGTGTTTTGTACCATTTCCATCCCTCCTATGGGGTGCATAGTTTGTATGCTTGTGTGAATTGTTAAAACTTTTACTTTAAGGTAATCCGGTGTGTTGCAGATTTGCACCTGTGTAGTCTCTGAGAGGTTGTTGTGAGCGGTCATGACTCCGGCCGGATCAAAAGGGAGCGGCAAGGTTCTCAGCCCGAAAGCTCATACACTCAGAAATTTGTTTATTTCTGCCTCTGAATAAATTGTAACTTGATATTTAGAGGGTACTTTCTGCTTATAATTTTTAATCTGTTTCTAAAAAAGAAAAAGCTTTTAGGAATAAAATTCCCATTTGTTAAAAGCAATTTGATTTTGATTTCATCAGTTACTCCCTGGCAACTACTTCCACGCTCACATAGTGTGATTAAATGTGTCAATGTTCTTGATGAATCGCTAGTAAATAAAGTAAATTCTTAAGTATATTCTTTGAAAATAAAATCATGGTTCACCATGTGTGGCATATTGTGGATCCGCATCTCAACACCGATCTGGATATAACACGAGGCAGATCCACATTCGAACACTAACTTGGGACTACTGCGCGTCCTGGGAGCCTTCTGTGAGGTGTGCATATACACAGACATACAGAAAACACGGCAAACGCCCTCCGAATGTGGAGGTGGCTGGATACAGCCGAGTACAGTGCTATGTTACGCCTCCCGATCAGTGCATTCGGGCTATGTGTTGGCAGCTGTGCTACATTTACAGGCAATTTTAGAACACAGAGCGAGATGTTATATCGTGATCGCACGGATAGATCTAATCTAAAATCGATAGAATTGCGAAAAATGACGAGGGAATAGGTATAAATTGACAGAATATACGCCGAAATGCTGTGAAATTGAGGAAGTACTTGCGTATCTTCTGGTTCACACAGAACAGTTTGTACATGGGAACAAGTATGTGGCAACACGAGGAATCAAGGAAAACGTCGACATCGAAACGAAGGGAATCAGGGAGGTATTCAATTTTTTTCCCTCGAGGCAGTATTATACTGTATGTCTGTTGAGGTATCAGCGATACAAGCGAGTTGACTACTGTATTTGATGCTTTTCCGGAAGAGAGAGAACCATTTACCTCCAAACTTACTTGCATCTGCGTTAAAGGATAACTGGGAGTGGATGGGGTGATCGACTGAGATATAGCTGTAACAAGGTACAATTTAATCCTTGACTGATTCATTCTAGAGAAGTAGAAGTTGCTGCAGGTCAATTTTTTTCCAGTGTTCTGTCCGGATGCATCAGTCACGTGACATAGCCTGCGTTCTACCCGTATACAGCTTCGTGTTCTGTATGCGGTTCAAAGCACTGTCTACTTGCGATCGTTAACGGTAAACCTGTTGGTCATCAGAGGACTTCCATCTCATGTGTGATGAAACTTGACACGTTCCTCTAAACGAACTTTGATTTATGTGATGTATTCCATACCCCCTATAGCATCCTGGGTGTAAAATCGAGACTTCAGCGTCATAACTAAGTTAGCATAAGAGCTTGTGAGGCGTTGCAATCTCCATGTACACATTTGTCCGACAGATGTGCTGTTTACAGAGTTAGTGATGGAATGACTTGTAATTCTCACATGTCGGACGCTGCTGCTATTCGTTTATTTGGTTCCTTGTAGGATGTATCCCCCGCTACTAAAGATCATTTTATATAGGTCTCATGCAGGCATGGTATAATTTCTGAACAGTGTGCAGATGTGAACAGTGGATACGATACGTCTCCGGAAAGATATATTGTGCTTGTATCAAGCAGAGCAAGTGTTTTACGGTTCGATACGATAGTTTTTGGTAGAGAAACCGGGATGGAGGATGTACGTCATGCGCTTGAGATAATTTCTCACAAAGAAATATTAACGACGCTACATTCCATACGTCTGATAGGTCGTAAACGCATGTGATCTAATATTATAGGCCCGTTTTAGGTGCAGAACGTTGTAACCTTAGCATGCATGTGTTTATGTTCTTTCTCACCAATACCTTCCAGGTACCGATCCTAGACTCTCGAACAGTACTTTGTAGTTGATAGTTTGGTTGATTTACGGAAAAATGCGTCGAACTCCACCCGTCTGGAGCTCCATCGCCTATAAAAATAATTCCTTTCTTGTTCTTCGTAACTGTCTGCTATTAAATCACGGCACTTTGAAATCTGTTACTATACATCGATAAGGAGTGCTAAGCTCCTCGACATGGGCGCATCTCGAGAAATCTAATGGACTTGGATCAGTGAGGATTCGGAAAGCTCAATTCATTCAAGAGACATGGAGTGTAGAGATCTTCTTCTGGACGGTTGGAGATTAATTCGGTAACGGTGGTACATGGCTGGTTGGTCAATGACAGTGTGAGGAGGGACTTTCACTCTCTAATTTTACCCTAAGACAGCGAGAATGCTCTGTGCCTCCCATACACAGACAGATAGGTCGTAAATTAAACACTATATTCGAGGTGTTAGAAATATGTGGACCGCTGTCTGGTATACTTTGATGATTTATGTGTTCGATAATTAACACTAAATGGACGTACTGCACAGTCATCTATCCATGTTCGCAATCACACTTGCAAAGTAGAGAGGGGCTGGTTTAGCTATGATCTACATGTAAATCTACATCCATATTCCGCAAGCCAGCTGACGGTGTGTGCCGAAAGGTACTTTGAGTGAGTACCTCTATGGGTTCTCCCTTCTATTCCAGTCTCGTATTGTTCGTGGAAAGAAAGATTGTCGGTATGCCTCTGTGTGGGCTCTAATCTCTCTGATTTTATCCTCATGGTCTCTTCGCGAGATATACATAGGAGGAAGCAATATACTGCTTGACTCCTCGGTGAAGGTATGTTCTCGAAACTTCAACAAAAGCCCGTACCGAGCTACTGAGCGTCTCTCCTGCAGAGTCTTCCACTGGAGTTTATCTATCGTCTCCGTAACGCTTTCGCGATTACTAATGATCCTGTAACGAAGCGCGCTGCTCTCCGTTGGATCTTCTCTATCTCTTCTATCAACCCTATTTAGTATGGATCCCACACTGCTGAGCAGTATTCAAGCATCGGGCGAACAAGTGTACTGTAACCTACTTCCTTTGTTTTCGGATTGCATTTCCTTAGGATTCTTCCAATGAATCTCAGTCTGGCATCTGCTTTACCAACGATCAACTTTATATGATCATTCCATTTTAAATCACTCCTAATGCCTATTCCCAGATAATTTATGGAAATAACTGCTTCCAGTTGCTGACCTGCCATATTGTAGCTAAATGATTGAGGATCTTTCTTTCTATGTATTCGCAGCACATTACACTTGTCTATTTTGAGATTCAATTGCCATTCCCTGCACCATGCGTCAATGCGCTGCAGATCCTCCTGCATTTCAGTACAATTCTCCATTGTTACAACCTCTCGGTACACCACAGCATCATTCGCAAAAAGCCTCAGTGAACTTCCGATGTTATCCACAAGGTCATTTCTGTATATTGTGAATAGGAACGGTCCTACGACACTCCCCTGCGGCACACCTGAAATCCCTCTTACTTCGGAAGACTTCTCTCCATTGAGAATGACATGTTGCGTTCTGTTATCTAAGAACTCTTCAATCCAATCACACGATTGGTCTGATAGACCATATGCTCTTACTTTGTTCATTAAACGACTGTGGGGAACTGTATCGAACGCCTTGCGGAAGTCAAGAAACACGGCATCTACCTGTGAATCCGTGTCTATGGCCCTCTGAGTCCCGTGGACGAATAGCGCGAGCTGGGTTTCACACGATCGTCTTTTTCGAAACCCGTGCTGGTCCCTACAGAGTAGATTTCTAGTCTCCAGAAAAGTCATTATACTCTAACATAATACGTGTTCCAAAATTCTACAACTGATCGACGTTAGAGATATAGGTCTATAGTTCTGCACATCTGTTCGACGTCCCTTCTTGAAAACGGGGATCACCTGTGCCCTTTTCCAATCCTTTGGAACGCTACGCTCTTCTAGAGACCTACGGTACACTTCTGCAAGAAGGGGGGGGGGGGGGGGCAAGTTCTTTCGCGTACTCTGTGTAAAATCGAACTGGTATCCCATCAGGTCCAGCGGCCATTCCTCTTTTGAGCGATTTTAATTGTTTCTCTATCCCTCTGTCGTCTATTTCGATAGCTACCATTTTGTCATCTGTGCGACAATCTAGAGAAGGAACTACAGTGCAGTCTTCCTCTGTGAAACGGCTTTGGAAAAAGACATTTAGTATTTCGGCCTTTAGTCTGTCACCCTATGTTTCAGTACCATTTTGGTCACAGAGTGTCTAGACATTTTGTTTTGATCCACCTACCGCTTTGATTTTCTGCCAAGTCAGTACATACTGAAATTGGGGAAACTTGCTGTCACATGATTGGCCGCTGTTGAAGTTAATTTAAAATTCTTCACACTATCAAATGTGATGTTTATTATTAAAGTACATCGATGGTGTCTTTTCCATTCCATCCGTGCACTGGTTACAACATAATGATTGACTGATATCGCTTGTTTGAGTTGGGGAACACGTTTTGGTGGATGGGCAGCAACATCTGGGGAATTGCTAACAGCGAAACAGTGATCATGTACATGATAGCAATATGAGGAATCAGTCGAAAGGGAACGTAGAGTCGTCAGCTATTCCGTCGGTGTGAGAGACGAGTCTAAATGTGTAGCTCATGAATCAACTGCGGACCGTAGTTTGGTGACCTACGTCAACGCCGTAAAACAGTTGCAGGTTGCTAATGTTGTAACTGTCTTTTATTTAAAATCATCCAGTGTTATGCTATCCCCCGTAAGAATATGACTTACAATGTGCTACGTCTAGTTTCCTGCGAGAGGCCGTGGATCAGAACTTCTTAATGTCAGTTTAGAATCTGGCCCAGGTGTCCAAGTCGTGGCAGAAAAAAGGAAATGTTTGACATTGTACAAAGGCGTGTTATAAAACAGTGTTTGAAGCACCTAAACACGACCAGAGGGGACGTCTCATACGATCATTCGCCTAGAGTATAGGTGATCAAACTTCAAAGCGGCCTTTGCGGCGCCTGTATATTTAACAGGCGGCAGTAGCAGTAGCAGTTTGAGATGATGGACTTGGTAAACCGTTAGGAATGCATGGATGGCTGCATGCTGCGGTTTTCTGGGGGAGCGTTGCGAAATCTCTTACTCCGCGCTGGAGCCCCACCGCAGCTTTGCGTAATAGCGCCATTATCGGTGTCTAGGTGACTTATATATCGGATGAGGTTAGTGGAAGTTCTATACTTCGTAATTTTTTCTCTGTTTGGGGGATAGAGAATAACGATGATAGCATGTTGGGCTGATTGATTTGAATGGGTGTAGTTTGGGGAAGTAGCACAATGCGCTCATTTCCGTCGAATGGTCAAAACACGGTCCTGTTGCACTAACTCAAGTCGTTCTGTTTCTACACGGGTTGCAGAAGGTGGTGGGTATGATTTTCTCTGACTTCTGCTCAGTTCCGACTTAAAATGGAACGATCACAGCTGTAGAAATGTGATCAGGTGCAAGATGGGTAGGACCTGGCTGAAGCCAGGTTGGAATTTTACTATAGCAGCTAAGTTCGAGGAAGGTGACTCGTTTCGAGATATGAGAGAGTGAGAAATATGATTCACTTGTGGGTGTGATCCGATGCAGGTATGTGCTTGAATCGAGAGACCTGATTCCAAATCATTGACATCATTTCCAGCAGATAGCGTAACACTAGAGATCTGAGAAGCTAGTGCACATTTTTCTTCTTAAGACCTCAGTCGGCACATCATTTACTACTACTGTTTGTGCTCCTTCTCAATCAGTCGATATATCACCGAAGCTCTGATATGGTATCAAGAGAGAATGCGATACAAATACTATAGAATTATCTAGTTGGGGCGGTGTGAGGGAGTCGCAGATACCGCTTACATACGACGGTCCTTAGCCGAATCATTTTCAAAGTTCAGTGATTATACCACAAGGTTGCATCGTGGACGGATAATACGCATTCGTACGATCACCGTCACAGTATTTGTCCGAAAAAAAAAAACCATCTCATTCAGAGGTCATGTTGTACCTCGATTTGTAAAGCGGGTATAACTTTTAACAAGGATACTTGTGTGCACCTGTAAAACTAAGACTGCTTGTGACAGTAACATGCAGTAGTTGATGCGATAGGTTTTTTCTTTAACATCTAGCCGGTTACGTCTCTCTTTCTAAGACACATGGCTAGAACTGGCAAGAAAAACATAAGAGACATGCACACTCATCGTTGATTTTCGTTCAATATTATTTCGTATCGTAGGCAATCAGTTATTGATGGAGTATTATGCTTAGTAGTAAGGGATGCATCATATGTTCGCATTTGAGTATCAGGTCTTATAAAGTATGTGTTTCTGGGAATCGTAGGCAATCAGTTATTGACGGAGTATTATGCTTAGTAGTAACGGACGAGTCAGATGTTCGCATTTGAGTATCAGGTCTTATAAAGTATGTGTTTGTGGGAATCGTAGGCAACCAGTTATTGACGGAGTGTTATGCTTAGTAGTAAGGGATGCGTCATATGTTCGCATTTGAGTATCAGGTCTTATAAAGTATGTGTTCGTGGGAATCCTAGGCACTCAGTTATTGACGGAGTATTATGCTTAGTAGTAAGGGATGCGTCATATGTTCGCATTTGAGTATCAGGTGTTAAAAAGTATGTGTTTGTGGGAATCGTAGGCAATCAGTTATTGACGGCGTATTATGCTTAGTAGTAAGGGATGCGTCATATGTTCGCATTTGAGTATCAGGTCTTATAAAGTATGTGTTTGTGGGAATCGTAGGCAATCAGTTATTGACGGAGTATTAAGCTTAGTAGTAAGGGATGCGTCATATGTTCGCATTTGAGTATCAGGTCTTATAAAGTATGTGTTTGTGGGAATAGTAGGCAATCAGTTATTGACGGAGTGTTATGCTTAGTAGTAAGGGATGCGTCATATGTTCGCATTTGAGTATCAGGTCTTATAAAGGATGTGTTTGTGGGAATCGTAGGCAATCAGTTATTGAAGGAGTATTATGCTTAGTAGTAAGGGATGTGTCATATGTTCACATTTGAGTATCAGGTCTTATAAAGCATGTGTTTGTGGGAATAGTAGGCAATCAGTTATTGACGGAGTATTATCCTTAGTAGTAAGGGATGCATTATATGTTCGCATTTGAGTATCTGGTCTTATAAAGTATGTGTTTGTGGGAATCCTAGGCAATCTGTTATTGACGGAGTATTATGCTTAGTAGTACGGGATGCATCATATGTTCGCATTTGAGTATCAGGTGTTATAAAGTATGTGTTTGTGGGAATCGTAGGCAATCAGTTATTGACGGAGTGTTATGCTTAGTAGTAAGGGATGCGTCATATGTTCGCATTTGAGTATCAGGTCTTATAAAGTATGTGTTCGTGGGAATCCTAGGCACTCAGTTATTGACGGAGTATTATGCTTAGTAGTAAGGGATGCGTCATATGTTCGCATTTGAGTATCAGGTGTTAAAAAGTATGTGTTTGTGGGAATCGTAGGCAATCAGTTATTGACGGAGTATTATGCTTAGTAGTAAGGGATGCGTCATATGTTCGCATTTGAGTATCAGGTCTTATAAAGTATGTGTTTGTGGGAATAGTAGGCAATCAGTTATTGACGGAGTGTTATGCTTAGTAGTAAGGGATGCGTCATATGTTCGCATTTGAGTATCAGGTCTTATAAAGGATGTGTTTGTGGGAATCGTAGGCAATCAGTTATTGAAGGAGTATTATGCTTAGTAGTAAGGGATGCGTCATATGTTCGCATTTGAGTATCAGGTCTTATAAAGCATGTGTTTGTGGGAATAGAAGGCAATCAGTTATTGACGGAGTATTATCCTTAGTAGTAAGGGATGCATTATATGTTCGCATTTGAGTATCTGGTCTTATAAAGTATGTGTTTGTGGTAATCCTAGGCAATCTGTTATTGACGGAGTATTATGCTTAGTAGTACGGGATGCATCATATGTTCGCATTTGAGTATCAGGTCTTATAAAGTATGTGTTTGTGAGAATCGTAGGCAATCAGTTATTGATGGAGTGTTATGCTTAGTAGTAAGGGATGCGTCATATGTTCGCATTTGAGTATCAGGTCTTATAAAGTATGTGTTTGTGGGAATCGTAGGCAATCAGTTATTGACGGAGTGTTATGCTTAGTAGTAAGGAATGCGTCATATGTTCGCATTTGAGTATCAGGTCTTATAAAGTATGTGTTTGTGGGAATCGTAGGCAATCAGTTATTGACGGAGTATTATGCTTAGTAGTAACGGACGAGTCAGATGTTCGCATTTGAGTATCAGGTCTTATAAAGTATGTGTTTGTGGAAATCGTAGGCAGTCAGTTATTGACGGAGTATTATGCTTAGTAGTAATGGACGAGTCAGATGTTCGCATTTGAGTATCAGGTCTTATAAAGTATGTGTTTGTGGGAATCGTAGGCAATCAGTTATTGACGGAGTATTATGCTTAGTAGTAAGGGATACGTCATATGTTTGCATTTGAGTATCAGGTCTTATAAAGCATGTGTTTGTGGGAATCGTAGGCAATCAGTTATTGACGGAGTATTATGCTTAGTAGTAAGGGATGCGTCATATGTTCGCATTTGAGTATCAGGTCTTATAAAGCATGTGTTTGTGGGAATAGTAGGCAATCAGTTATTGACGGAGTATTATGCTTAGTAGTACGGGATGCGTCATATGTTCGCATTTGAGTATCAGGTCTTATAAAGTATGTGTTCGTGGGAATCCTAGGCACTCAGTTATTGACGGAGTATTATGCTTAGTAGTAAGGGATGCGTCATATGTTTGCATTTGAGTATCAGGTGTTAAAAAGTATGTGTTTGTGGGAATCGTAGGCAATCAGTTATTGACGGAGTATTATGCTTAGTAGTAAGGGATGCGTCATATGTTCGCATTTGAGTATCAGGTCTTATAAAGTATGTGTTTGTGGGAATCGTAGGCAATCAGTTATTGATGGAGTGTTATGCTTAGTAGTAAGGGATGCGTCATATGTTCGCATTTGAGTAT
The DNA here is from genome assembly GCF_023898315.1 of Schistocerca nitens. Classification (NCBI taxonomy): domain Eukaryota; kingdom Metazoa; phylum Arthropoda; class Insecta; order Orthoptera; family Acrididae; genus Schistocerca; species Schistocerca nitens. Next base: position 350,162,663 of record NC_064622.1, read on the forward strand.
CAGGTCTTATAAAGTATGTGTTTGTGGGAATTGTAGGCAATCAGTTATTGACGGAGTGTTATGCTTAGTAGTAAGGAATGCGTCATATGTTCGCATTTGAGTATCAGGTCTTATAATGTATGTGTTTGTGGGAATCGTAGGCAATCAGCTATTGACGGAGTATTATGCTTAGTAGTAACGGACGAGTCAGATGTTCGCATTTGAGTATCAGGTCTTATAAAGTATGTGTTTGTGGAAATCGTAGGCAGTCAGTTATTGACGGAGTATTATGCTTAGTAGTAAGGGACGAGTCAGATGTTCGCATTTGAGTATCAGGTCTTATAAAGTATGTGTTTGTGGGAATCGTAGGCAATCAGTTATTGACGGAGTATTATGCTTAGTAGTAATGGACGAGTCATATGTTCGCATTTGAGTATCAGGTCTTATAAAGTATGTGTTTGTGGGAATCGTAGGCAATCAGTTATTGACGGAGTATTATGCTTAGTAGTAAGGGATACGTCATATGTTTGCATTTGAGTATCAGGTCTTATAAAGCATGTGTTTGTGGGAATCGTAGGCAATCAGTTATTGACGGAGTATTATGCTTAGTAGTAAGGGATGCGTCATATGTTCGCATTTGGTATCAGGTCTTATAAAGCATGTGTTTGTGGGAATAGTAGGCAATCAGTTATTGACGGAGTATTATGCTTAGTAGTACGGGATGCGTCATATGTTCGCATTTGGTATCAGGTCTTATAAAGTATGTGTTCGTGGGAATCCTAGGCACTCAGTTATTGACGGAGTATTATGCTTAGTAGTAAGGGATGCGTCATATGTTCGCATTTGAGTATCAGGTGTTAAAAAGTATGTGTTTGTGGGAATCGTAGGCAATCAGTTATTGACGGAGTATTATGCTTAGTAGTAAGGGATGCGTCATACGTTCGCATTTGAGTATCAGGTCTTATAAAGTATGTGTTTGTGGGAATCGTAGGCAATCAGTTATTGACGGAGTACTATGCTTAGTAGTAAGGGATGCGTCATATGTTCGCATTTGAGTATCAGGTCTTATAATGTATGTGTTTGTGGGAATCGTAGGCAATCAGTTATTGACGGAGTACTATGCTTAGTAGTAAGGGATGCGTCTTATGTTCGCATTTGAGTATCAGGTCTTATAAAGTATGTGTTTGTGGGAATCGTAGGCAATCAGTTATTGACGGAGTATTATGCTTAGTAGTAACGGACGAGTCAGATGTTCGCATTTGAGTATCAGGTCTTATAAAGTATGTGTTTGTGGAAATCGTAGGCAGTCAGTTATTGACGGAGTATTATGCTTAGTAGTAAGGGACAAGTCAGATGTTCGCATTTGAGTATCAGGTCTTATAAAGTATGTGTTTGTGGGAATAGTAGGCAATCAGTTATTGACGGAGTATTATGCTTAGTAGTAATGGACGAGTCATATGTTCGCATTTGAGTATCAGGTCTTATAAAGTATGTGTTTGTGGGAATCGTAGGCAATCAGTTATTGACGGAGTATTATGCTTAGTAGTAAGGGATGCGTCATATGTTCGCATTTGAGTATCTGGTCTTATAAAGTATGTGTTTGTGGGAATCCTAGGCAATCTGTTATTGACGGAGTATTATGCTTAGTAGTACGGGATGCATCATATGTTCGCATTTGAGTATCAGGTCTTATAAAGTATGTGTTTGTGGGAATCGTAGGCAATCAGTTATTGACGGAGTATTATGCTTAGTAGTACGGGATGCGTCATATGTTCGCATTTGAGTATCAGGTCTTATAAAGTATGTGTTCGTGGGAATCCTAGGCACTCAGTTATTGACGGAGTATTATGCTTAGTAGTAAGGGATGCGTCATATGTTCGCATTTGAGTATCAGGTGTTAAAAAGTATGTGTTTGTGGGAATCGTAGGCAATCAGTTATTGACGGAGTATTATGCTTAGTAGTAAGGGATGCGTCATATGTTCGCATTTGAGTATCAGGTCTTATAAAGTATGTGTTTGTGGGAATCGTAGGCAATCAGTTATTGACGGAGTACTATGCTTAGTAGTAAGGGATGCGTCATATGTTCGCATTTGAGTATCAGGTCTTATAAAGTATGTGTTTGTGGGAATCGTAGGCAATCAGTTATTGACGGAGTATTATGCTTAGTAGTAAGGGATGCGTCTTATGTTCGCATTTGAGTATCAGGTCTTATAAAGTATGTGTTTGTGGGAATCGTAGGCAATCAGTTATTGACGGAGTATTATGCTTAGTAGTAATGGACGAGTCATATGTTCGCATTTGAGTATCAGGTCTTATAAAGTATGTGTTTGTGGGAATCGTAGGCAATCAGTTATTGACGGAGTATTATGCTTAGTAGTAAGGGGTACGTCATATGTTTGCATTTGAGTATCAGGTCTTATAAAGTATGTGTTTGTGGGAATCGTAGGCAATCAGTTATTGACGGAGTATTATGCTTAGTAGTAAGGGATGCGTCATATGTTCGCATTTGAGTATCAGGTGTTATAAAGTATGTGTTTGTGGGAATCCTAGGCAATCAGTTTTTGACGGAGTATTATGCTTAGTAGTAAGGGATGCGTCATATGTTCGCATTTGAGTATCAGGTGTTATAAAGTATGTGTTTGTGGGAATCGTAGGCAATCAGTGATTGACGGAGTATTATGCTTAGTAGTAAGGGATGCGTCATATGTTCACATTTGAGTATCAGGTCTTATAAAGTATGTGTTTGTGGGAAGGAAATGACTATGTATTGTGTTAAGGATGGTATGGATTTGATTTGGAGTACTGTGATAACAAAGGGCATAGTTGTGTGTGATGTCCTTAGGTTAGTTAGGTTTAAGTTGTTGTAAGTTCTAGGGGTCTGATGACCTAAGATGTTAAGTCCCATAGTGCTCAGAGCCATATTAATGATTCAGGTTTCCCCATAACGGCAGCATCCGTCCGAATGCATAGGCCTGTGGGAGTGTAGGAATGTATCTGTGTTAACTTTGCAGTCCTCTAGACGTCCGAATAGTGAATTAAAAGTTAGTATGTGTTGGGAGGCTTTCGTGATCACGTGGAAATTTGAGAAGATGCTGCTTTTGCATTGGACCCTTATTCCCTCCCATGTAATTTGTTCGGTTGACTGCTTCTGCACATTTCGCGCCTTTGTTTAGTTGAGAGAAGATAAATTGTGATGTATGGAAGACACGTTTGCCTCTTCTCTAGACATGGGAAAGAGCTTAGTTGGCTTGTAAATTATAGGGCTGATTTGGGACCTGTTACATTACCGACATCAGTATTCGAGAGGGGAAATAAGTTTCCTCTATTTGTTTCTAGTTACTCAGTGGTTTACCGCATGCTGCACCTCGTTGAAGTTTGGGGTTGTAGAGAAATAATTTGCTGTTTATATCTTGGGCAATATGTTGTGCTATTAATCGGTAGGGTGCTGTCTGATGCTTGATACCGAGAAGTACCGCGAAAATGATATAATATTATGGCGACAATATGCGTGTTCTTGTAATCCCCGAGTCTGGAGATGTGTGCAGGAAAAAGCGAGCAAGCAAGGACGCATGAGCAGTAACGCATTTGTGCCGAGGGTAAACGAGTGCACGTTAGTACACGTTAATGTACATTAATGTATGTGACACTCTCCCCTTGGAGCTCATTCTATCATGTATCTGTTGTAATTCAAGTAGCTCCTGTACTCAGTGGGAGAACAGTGTAGTTGAGTAAGAGTCTTTCCGTATTTGGCGATATGTATGACAGTTTGCAAAGTTTAGTTGTCGGTGCAGACGGCACTTCTCTAGGACTGGGTAGCATTGTGATGTACAGCCGGCGTGAGTGTATGCATAAGATAATTTTTTCTGGTGTTGTAGAGATATAAAACATAACTGGACTGGTTGTGTAAAATGTGTATATATTGTATTGTAAAGTTAGTGTGGCTAACGTGTAAAATGTGTATATATTGCATTGTAAAGTTAATATGGTTTATGTTATGGCACGACTAGAGAGGACGAGTGTGTCCTATGATAAGAGTATTTCCATATTTGACGATATGTATGGTAGTTTGTATGATTTAATTGACAGTGCAATATGACGATCTGTGTAAAATAACCGCTGAAAGTCTCGTCTGCAGAAGGAAAAAAAGGCAGACAGTGCTTCGATATTGGCGGTATCAGTAAATCGGTGGGTAAATTCGATAACAGCCAATCAAAATGCTCGATTCATTCACATCATTTGTGCTGGGATATAGGAGCCTCTATATAGCGGAGGGAGCATCTGCGTATGTTGGAAACATGAAGGGTAACAAGTGGTGGACTGGGTACCACGTTAGGCCCACGAGGAAGACTGCATTCGGCGCTATTTTCGAAAACAAGTTCTGTTAGGATAAGAATTTTTGTGCATGCAAGCTGAGGCGTTTAGAAAGCGAGCGTTAACTATTTCTGGGACACTATAAAATTCCCGAGAGGTCGTCTTGGGTCTGATTTTTTAAAAATAGCCATGTGATATAAGAGTAACATTGGGAGCGTTTTAGATGGCGAGTCACCACGCGGACGTTTCGCATCAAGGTGTCAGTGACATTGGGGCGGGTATGAATCTCTTATGTTCCGTTATGGGGAGAGCAGGCTGTGCTGTTCTATCATCAGTGGTAAAGACACGTGCTGCCCTGAGTTGTCTCGCATATTGGGTCTGCACCTTGGAGTTCTGTGACGTCGGTATATAACAATAAATGTAAACTCGAAAATACACTCCTGGAAATGGAAAAAAGAACACATTGACACCGGTGTGTCAGACCCACCATACTTGCTCCGGACACTGCGAGAGGGCTGTACAAGCAATGATCACACGCACGGCACAGCGGACACACCAGGAACCGCGGTGTTGGCCGTCGAATGGCGCTAGCTGCGCAGCATTTGTGCACCGCCGCCGTCAGTGTCAGCCAGTTTGCCGTGGCATACGGAGCTCCATCGCAGTCTTTAACACTGGTAGCATGCCGCGACAGCGTGGACGTGAACCGTATGTGCAGTTGACGGACTTTGAGCGAGGGCGTATAGTGGGCATGCGGGAGGCCAGGTGGACGTACCGCCGAATTGCTCAACACGTGGGGCGTGAGGTCTCCACAGTACATCGATGTTGTCGCCAGTGGTCGGCGGAAGGTGCACGTGCCCGTCGACCTGGGACCGGACCGCAGCGACGCACGGATGCACGCCAAGACCGTAGGATCCTACGCAGTGCCGTAGGGGACCGCACCGCCACTTCCCAGCAAATTAGGGACACTGTTGCTCCTGGGGTATCGGCGAGGACCATTCGCAACCGTCTCCATGAAGCTGGGCTACGGTCCCGCACACCGTTAGGCCGTCTTCCGCTCACGCCCCAACATCGTGCAGCCCGCCTCCAGTGGTGTCGCGACAGGCGTGAATGGAGGGACGAATGGAGACGTGTCGTCTTCAGCGATGAGAGTCGCTTCTGCCTTGGTGCCAATGATGGTCGTATGCGTGTTTGGCGCCGTGCAGGTGAGCGCCACAATCAGGACTGCATACGACCGAGGCACACAGGGCCAACACCCGGCATCATGGTGTGGGGAGCGATCTCCTACACTGGCCGTACACCACTGGTGATCGTCGAGGGGACACTGAATAGTGCACGGTACATCCAAACCGTCATCGAACCCATCGTTCTACCATTCCTAGACCGGCAAGGGAACTTGCTGTTCCAACAGGACAGTGCACGTCCGCATGTATCCCGTGCCACCCAATGTGCTCTAGAAGGTGTAAGTCAACTACCCTGGCCAGCAAGATCTCCGGATCTGTCCCCCATTGAGCATGTTTGGGACTGGATGAAGCGTCGTCTCACGCGGTCTGCACGTCCGGCACGAACGCTGGTCCAACTGAGGCGCCAGGTGGAAATGGCATGGCAAGCCGTTCCACAGGACTACATCCAGCGTCTCTACGATCGTCTCCATGGGAGAATAGCAGCCTGCATTGCTGCGAAAGGTGGATATACACTGTACTAGTGCCGACATTGTGCATGCTCTGTTGCCTGTGTCTATGTGCCTGTGGTTCTGTCAGTGTGATCATGTGATGTATCTGACCCCAGGAATGTGTCAATAAAGTTTCCCCTTCCTGGGACAATGAATTCACGGTGTTCTTACACTCCTGGAAATTGAAATAAGAACACCGTGAATTCATTGTCCCAGGAAGGGGAAACTTTATTGACACATTCCTGGGGTCAGATACATCACATGATCACACTGACAGAACCACAGGCACATAGACACAGGCAACAGAGCATGCACAATGTCGGCACTAGTACAGTGTATATCCACCTTTCGCAGCAATGCAGGCTGCTATTCTCCCATGGAGACGATCGTAGAGATGCTGGATGTAGTCCTGTGGAACGGCTTGCCATGCCATTTCCACCTGGCGCCTCAGTTGGACCAGCGTTCGTGCTGGACGTGCAGACCGCGTGAGACGACGCTTCATCCAGTCCCAAACATGCTCAATGGGGGACAGATCCGGAGATCTTGCTGGCCAGGGTGGTTGACTTACACCTTCTAGAGCACGTTGGGTGGCACGGGATACATGCGGACGTGCATTGTCCTGTTGGAACAGCAAGTTCCCTTGCCGGTCTAGGAATGGTAGAACGATGGGTTCAATGACGGTTTGGATGTACCGTGCACTATTCAGTGTCCCCTCGACGATCACCAGTGGTGTACGGCCAGTGTAGGAGATCGCTCCCCACACCATGATGCCGGGTGTTGGCCCTGTGTGCCTCGGTCGTATGCAGTCCTGATTGTGGCGCTCACCTGCACGGCGCCAAACACGCATACGACCATCATTGGCACCAAGGCAGAAGCGACTCTCATCGCTGAAGACGACACGTCTCCATTCGTCCCTCCATTCACGCCTGTCGCGACACCACTGGAGGCGGGCTGCACGATGTTGGGGCGTGAGCGGAAGACTGCCTAACGGTGTGCGGGACCGTAGCCCAGCTTCATGGAGACGGTTGCGAATGGTCCTCGCCGATACCCCAGGAGCAACAGTGTCCCTAATTTGCTGGGAAGTGGCGGTGCGGTCCCCTACGGCACTGCGTAGGATCCTACGGTCTTGGCGTGCATCCGTGCGTCGCTGCGGTCCGGTCCCAGGTCGACGGGCACGTGCACCTTCCGCCGACCACTGGCGACAACATCGATGTACTGTGGAGACCTCACGCGCCACGTGTTGAGCAATTCGGCGGTACGTCCACCCGGCCTCCCGCATGCCCACTATACGCCCTCGCTCAAAGTCTGTCAACTGCACATACGGTTCACGTCCACGCTGTCGCGGCATGCTACCAGTGTTAAAGACTGCTATGGAGCTCCGTATGCCACGGCAAACTGGCTGACACTGACGGCGGCGGTGCACAAATGCTGCGCAGCTAGCGCCATTCGACGGCCAACACCGCGGTTCCTGGTGTGTCCGCTGTGCCGTGCGTGTGATCATTGCTTGTACAGCCCTCTCGCAGTGTCCGGAGCAAGTATGGTGGGTCTGACACACCGGTGTCAATGTGTTCTTTTTTCCATTTCCAGGAGTGTATTTCAATTTCCAGGAGTGTAGAAGCAACTTTCACCTGTGTACGGCGGCAGCTCGGGTCTGGGCTCCCGCCCGTTCACAACGGCCGTGTCAACCACACGCACATGCGGCTCAGTTTGGAACGTCTGCACTCTGTAAATAAGTCTTCACTCCTGCCCAATCACATCATCATCGGCGTCCAGGTGACCACGTATTGCGATAGGAATTTCTCTGGCGTTAAGTATGAAAAGGGATGTGGCCACCTCATGCCTGAGCGCACCTGTGTATAGTTTGACAGCTGACGGAAGCGCCACTTCATTGGGGTTGCCCGTGCACTCTACTGGACTGGGTTGGCGGAAGGTGCTTGCGTGGGTTGATTTCATTATTCTGCGAGCAGGTCTGTAGGCTATGCTATCCGTATTTGGACAGTTTACGAGTACTGCGCGTGTCTACACATCCCTGTGCTGCATTATTTAGGAGGACTCTGCAAGTGTGTAATGAAATTATTTCCGAAAATTAGGAGTTGTTTGCGTGTCTGGAGAGCGTTATTTAGAAGTAATTTACAGGTCTGTGGGCTGTGTGAGATGGCCCCAAGCATTTATTTTGTATCAGTGTGATAAATAAAAGCCGGCCGTTGCGGCCGAGTGGTTCTAGGTGCTTCAGTCTGGAACCGCGCGACCACTATGGTCGCAGGTTCGAATCCTACCTCGGGCATGGATGTGTGTGATGTCCTTAGGTTAGTTGGGTTTAAGTAGTTCTAAGTTCTAGGGGGCTGATGACCTCAGATGTTAAGTCCGATAGTGCTCAGAGCCATTTGAACCATTTGATAAATAAAATGTTCAAAAATAAATAGAGTGCACTCCTTCCTTACTCACCCCAGCAGCCCAGCGCAACCTGAGTCACTGTCGCGCCATTTTCCCCTTACAGACCACCATCTGTGACACAGAATCGCGTGACTAATGCAGTAGCCAATAGGAGTGCAGCATTCTAGTGTGGGGGGGGGGGCGTGCTACGTCATGAATAAATGAACATTGCGCTCCTAGTGGGAAAAGGCGAAAATTCTCATTTCATAATGAGTATCGAAATCGTACATTCATTTATGGAATATAATTAAAATTGAATTGGAAATAAGTACTTAGGTAATTGATACGTTAGGTGCACTCTGTGGGTGTCACGTGTTCAGTTACATTCGTTAGGGTATTTGCAGAAGACTATCTGTGACATGAGTATGAACGTGCTGGCTGGAGGCTGTGACGTCATCAGTCACGCGTTCGCTGACCGTACACGCTTCGCGTATCCCATTATAAACGTGTGAGAGAAAACAGGCGACCTTGTATTACGTAATGGGATCGTGCAGTGGGTATGTCCTAGAGCACATGGACAACAAAATGTATGCACCAATCTTGAATAACAGTACTTGCATCATCACCTGACATCATGGTAGCACATCTAGTGGCACGATATGAACTAAGCCAGTTGGGGTCTGGACATCGTGGTGAACACACTGCCGCCATCTTGGATTACGGTACTTGCGTCATTACCTGGCGTCATGAGAGTGCCGTGTGCTGGTGGCCATGTGTACAAAGCCAGCTGGAGTCCAGACCCAGTGGCGAACACAATTGGTAAAATAATAAAGACAGGTCCTTTTTTCCCACCAAAATTCAAACTTGGCGCAAGTTCGTAGGATGAAGTGGCGATCGAGTGAGTTAGGTTTGCCCAAGTGACCTTTCTTCCCGCCATTTTCTTTGCTTAGTAGAGATAACCGAGGTGTGGTGCATTATCCTTTTGGAATTTGAAATTCGCGCCATTTTTCTAGGGGAGGGGCGACGTGGCACATTCCCGCCAAAATTCAAACTTCCCGCCATCTTGAATGACGTCATGGCCGCCATCTTGGATGATGTCATGTGGTGTTGCCAAGTCTACACGACGCCATCTTGGATGACGTCATCGCCGCCACAGCCGAAGTGGCCGTGCGGTTAAAGGCGCTACAGCCTGGAACCGCAAGACCGCTACGGTCGCAGGTTCGAATCCTGCCTCGGGCATGGATGTTTGTGATGTCCTTAGGTTAGTTAGGTTAAACTAGTTCTAAGTTCTAGGGGACTAATGACCTCAGCAGTTGAGTCCCATAGTGCTCAGAGTCATTTGAACCATTTGAGCCATCGCCGCCATCTTGGATACATGTGGACTCGTATTCAGGTTGTCCCAATACTTTTATGAAGTACCTTGAAGAGAACCATCTATTGACACACAGTCAACACGGATTTAGAAAACATCGTTCTTGTGAATCAAAAATGGCTCTGAGCACTATGGGACTTAACATCTGTGGTCATTAGTCCCCTAGAACTTAGAACTACTAAAACCTAACTAACCTAAGGACATCACACACATCCATGACCGAGGCAGGATTCGAACCTGCGACCGTAGCAGTCGCGCGGTTCCGGACTGAGCGCCTAGAACCGCTAGACCACCGCGGCCGACGTTCTTGTGAATCATAACTAGCTCTTTACTCATATGAAGTGCTGAGTGCTATCGACAAGGGATATAAAATTGATACCGTATTTCTACATTTCCAGAAGGCTTTTTACACTGTACCTCACCAGTGGTTGGTGATCAAATTGCATGCTTATGGAATATCGTCTCAGCTATGTGACTGGTTCCGTGATTTCCTGTCAGAGGGATCACAATTCGTAGTAACTTGTGGAAAGTCATCGAGTAAAACGGAGGTGATTTCTGGCGTTCCCCAAAGTAGTGTTATAGGCCCTCTGCTGTTCCTTATCTGTGCGGTTTAGGAGACAATCTGAGCAGCTGTCTTATGTTGTTTGCAGATGATGCTGTCGTTTATCGCCTAGTAAAGCCGTCAGAAGATCAAAACAAACTGCAAAAAGATTTAGAAAAGCGAGGCCATCCACATGAGTGCTGAAAGGAATCCGTTAAACTTCGGTTAAAGGATAAATCAATCGAATCTAAAGACATTAAATTCAACGAAATACCTAGGAATTACAATTAAGAACAACTTAATTTGGAAATAACACGGAAAATGTTGTGGGGAAGCCGAACTAAAGATATGATACAGAATTTGGGGGGGACATCATTAAAACGAACGTGTTTCTCTTTGCAGTGGTATCTTCTCACTAAATTTCAGTCATCAGCTTTCTCTTCTGAATGCAAAAATATTTTGTTGACATAGGGAGAAACGATAATCATAATAAAATAAGGGAAGGCACAGCTCACACGGAAAGATACCGATGTTCAGGGATGTAACAACAGATATGGTTCAAATGGCTCTGAGCACTATGGGACTTAACTGCTGTGGTCATAAATCCCCTAGAACTTAGAACTACTTAAACCTAACCAACCTAAGGACATCACACACATCCATGCCCGAGGCAGGTTTCGAACCTGCGACCGTAGCGGTCACGCGGCTCCAGACTGTAGCGCCTAGAACCGCACGGCCACTCCGGCCGGCCAACAGATAATTATTGTGAAGTTGGGTAGATGAACCCTCTGCCAGGCACTTGAGTGTGATTTTCAGAGTATCCATGTAGATGTAGATGAAGATCTCGCACCTTCCAACTTCCATCTGTTTCGTCCAGTGGAGGAATCACTTCATGGGAAGCGACATATGGATGATGGGGAGGTTCTTTATGTAGCAAGACGTCCACCAACATAATGGTATCATGCAGGCGTGCGTACAGGTTCTCCCAGTAAGGTGGCGTACGGTTGTCACACTGAACAAAGGTTATGTTGCAAAACTGTTTTTTGTAGCCAAAAGAGTGGGGAATAATATGGTGATTTCAAGAAAAAATCTGTTACTTATCGAGCGGCTCTTGTAATTTCAGTGATTACGAAATCGTGTCTGATTTACAAAAAACTCAACAGTATGACCGCAGTTATCAGTATGACATTGTACCTCTTCTCGCCTGGAAGCAAGTATTGATACGTTTGGGAATGGAACCATAAAGCCATTGTACCATCTCGTGAGGCAATGTGGTGCACAACTGTTGTAGCTTTGTCCTTGATATCTTAGATACTGGCACTGGGATGGTGTTGATGTCCGAATTGGTCCTAGCCATATTCTGCCAGGGACTGGTCAAAGAATCTTGCTGGCCACAGGAGTACCTCAACGTAAGACAGACACTTTGTAGAGTCACATGTCGTGTATGGACGAACAATGAAAAATGTCACCACATTACAGTCGTATGAGAAGTAACACGTGAAGATGCGAGATGTCCGTGACTTACTGTTGTGCTGTCAGAGCTTCCTAGTCACTACCAGCTGTGACCCGAATTCACACCCAATCACTTCTTACAGCATGATACCAGGAAAAACACCACTGTGGCTCTCCAAAACCCTGAAGAATGCGACCTCTCCTCAGATCGTTACCATACTCGCTGACGATGGTCAGCCTAATGCGGAACTACAGTTGATAACTGAACACAATGACTGCCACTAATCTCTGATCAATGGTGCAGGGTAACACAGGATGTTGTAGGCAGTCCATTACTTGTTCTCAGATGTCAGGCACATATGTCAGATATGGCTGATTGGAGTCTTGACGAGTATACCTGCCTTCACACTCTCTTGCAGCCCAACAGTAGGCCTCTGTCACATGTGTATTGCACGATTTGATCAGTTGACCAAATGAAGACCCATAATGAGGCCACTTTCAAACTGTGTTGGCGCCTTGTGAACTCTATCAGACCTGGTAACAACAATAAATACGAATAACACCAATGTCGTCTGGTGGCACTCCTACTTGTCACAGAGAAATCCGGCTCTATAATCATTTACATACCCACTGAACGTACATACACTACTGGCCATTAAAATTGCTACACCAAGAAGAAATGCAGATGATAAATGGGTATTCATTGCACAAATATGTGATTACATTTTCACGCAATTTGGGTGCATAGATCCTGAGAAATCAGTACCCAGAACAACCACGTCTGGCCGTAATAACGGCCTTGATACACCTGGGCAGTGAGTCAAACAGAGCTTGGATGGCGTGTACAGGTACAGCTGCCCATGCAACTTCAACACGATACCACAGTTCATCAAGAGTAGTGACTGGTGTATTGTGACGAGCCAGTTGCTCGGCCACCATTGACCAGACGTTTTCAATTGGTGAGAGATCTGGAGAATGTGCTGGCCAGGGCAGCAGTCGAACATTTTCTGTATCCAGAATGGCCCGTACAGGACCTGCAACATGCGGTCGTGCATTATCCTGCTGAAATATAGGGTTTCGCAGGGATCGAATGAAGGGTAGAGCCACGGGTCGAGACACATCTGAAATGTAGCGTCCACTGTTCAAAGTGCCGTCAATGCGAACAAGAGGTGACCGAGACGTGTAACCAATGGCACCCGATACCATCACGCCGGGTGATACGCCAGTATAGCGATGACGAATACACTCTTCCAATATGCGTTCACCGCGATATCGCCAAACACGGATGCTACCATCATGATGCTGTAAACAGAACCTGGATTCATCCGAAAAAATGACGTTTTGCCATTCGTGCACCCAGGTTCGTCGTTGAGTGCACCATCGCAGGCGCTCCTGTCTGTGATGCTCCGTCAAGGGTAACTGCAGCCATGGTCTCCGAGCTGATAGTCCATGCTGCTGCAAACGTCGTCGAACTGTTCGTGCAGATGGTTGTTGTCTTGCAAGTGTCCCCATCTGTTGACTCAGGGATCGAGGCGTGGCTGCACGATCTGTTACAGCCATGCGGATAAGATGCCTGTCATCACGACTGCTTGTGATACGAGGCCGTTGGGATCCAGCACGGCGTTCCGTATTACCCTCCTGAACACACCGATTCCATATTCTGCTAACAGTCATTGGATCTCGACCAACGCGAGCATCGCATTCGCGAGGACGACGGTTCAATCCCGTCTCCAGCCATCCTGATTTAGGTTTCCCTAAATCGCTTCAGGCAAATGCTGGGATGGTTCCTATGAAAGGGCACGGCCGATTTCCTTCCCAATCCTTCCCTAACCCGAGCATGAGCTCCGTCTCTAATGACCTCGTTGTCGACGGGACGTTAAACACTAACCACCACCACCAACAACAACAACGCGAGCAGCAATGTCGCGATACCATAAACCACAATCGCGATAGGCTACAATCCGACCTTTATCAAACTCGGAAACGTGGTGGTACGCATTTCTCCTCCTTACACGAGGAATCACAACAACGTTTCACCAGGCAACGCCGGTCAACTGCTGTTTGTGTATGAGAAATCGGTTGGAAACTTTCCTCATGTCAGCACGTTGTAGGTGTCGCCACCAGCGCCAACCTTGTGTGAATGCTCTGAAAAGCTAATCATTTGCATATCACAGCATCTTCCTCCTGTCGGTTAAATTTCCCGTCTCTAGCACGTCATCTTCGTGGTGTAACAATTTTAATGGCCAGTTGTGTATATATACAGGGTGTACATAAAGTCCGGGTACACTTTCAATTATTTATTGCCGGCCGTGGTGGCCGAGCGGTTCTAGGCGCTTCAGTCTGAAACCGCGCGATAACTATGGTTGCAGGTTCGAATCCTGCCTCAGGCATGGATGTGTGTAGGTTAGTTAGGTTTAAGTAGTTCTAAGTTCTAGCGGACTGATGACCTCAGCTGTTAAGTCCCATGGTGCTCAGAGCCGTTTGATCCAATTATTTATTGCACAAGAACCAAACATTGTACAGATATCATACATAGGCCTATGTTATTTTTAAGAGAAACCTCGAAAGTTTTTTTTTTTTTCATGTATACCGCCACAGCGTAGTTTGGTAATTTGCCGATAGTCGCAAACATGGCGAGTTGAGGTGTGGAGCGAGTTTTCTGTGTGTTGGAGTTCGACAAAAACAAGTGTGCTACAGCTCTTCAACAGATGTTTAGAACCAAGTACTGTAAGAAGTTACCAACAAGGGAGGCCATTTACCACTGGCACAACAAATTCGTTACGACAGGTTGCTTGTGCCCGGCAAAGAGAAGCGGACGTCGTAGTGGGAGTGAAGTGAATGTGGAGCGCGTACGAGAGACATTCATAAGAAGTACAAAGAAATCGGTGCGTCGTACAGTCCATGAACTCAAAATGGCTCCAATGACAGAGTGGAAAGTCCTGTGACAGAAGCTGTCTATGAAACCATTCACATTGGAGCTAGTGCAGAAGCTCAATGACGACGACAAAGACAAGCGTTTGCGTTTTGTTCGCAGTTGCAACAATTGAATAAAGATGTGAATGCCGTTGTTGATCGCTTAATTTTTAGCGACGAAGCCACTTTTCACACTAATGGGAAAGTGAACAGGCATAATTGTCGAATCTGGGGTACAAAGCATCCACACGAATGCATTGAATTTGAGAGTGATTCCCCAAAGGTAAATGTTTTTTGTGACTTGTCACGTCGAAAACTGTGCGGGCCATTATTCTTCGCCGAGAGCACTGTCACTGGATATTCCTACTTAGACATGTTGCAGCAGTGGCTTACGCCTCAAATGCAATCGGACTCTCCATTCATCTTTCAGCAGGATGGGGCTCCACCCCAGTTTCATCGTGAAGTTCGTGGGTACCTGAACACGGAGCTGCCGCATGATGGATCGGCTGTGCTACAGAAGGGGACAGCTGTTTCATGAAATGGCCTCTCTGATTACCAGATGTCACTCCGTGTGGTTTTTTTCTGTGAGGACCCATTAAAGATCTGGTGTACGTACCGCCACTACCACGTGATGTAGCAGAGCTCTGGGAGAGAATATGGGAAGCGACTGCCACAGTCGACAATGCCATGCTGGGAAGGGTGTGGCAAGAATTCAATTACCGTATTGACTCAGAGTTTCTCTTCAAAATGCAATATGTATGACATTTGTTTAATTCTTGTGCAATAAATAATTGAAAGTGTTCTCGGACTTCATGTGCACTCTGAATGTGTACAAAGAAAAGATATTGACATCCGATTGTATTTGCGTTGCTTCATTTTTTTGCCAAGCTGTGTATTTCAACATTTAAATACGAATTTAAATGTTACGAATGTTTTCTGAAAGTGTCTAGTATGTAGCCTTGTGTGGAAGTGAAATGTGGATGACATGCAGTATTGATAAGAAGACAACAAAAGCTATTGAAATGTGGTGAGAAGATTTATGAAGATTAGTATAACTATTCTTTAACATATTATTTTTTACGACCAGACTACGCGCCTTGACTCCTGTTGCAACTGAATTGTTTTAATATGTACCCCAAATGTGTGTATTTATTGTGATTTATCATTTTTGTGCCTGATATATGAAAGTTTTGGCACCTATCCTCAAGGCCAAGTGAGTTATGCGTCATTCCCGGGATTGAATCTGCCTCACGGGTTAACGACAAGGATTGGTGAGCTGGCCAGCCTGAATGTGACTTTTACGTGGTTTCCCACATCCATCTAGGTCAGTACCAGACTAGCACCCACGTAACACTTCAGCTACATGCTACGCAAACATATAGTAAATGTTGTTGCATTTGAACATGAGATTCACCCTGTACGGAAGCAGATACGGTACACGAATTCGGACCAGAGGCAGGGGCGTTTCGGAAGTGGCGGCTGTTCCTAAAGATTCCGATTGCCGACCTATCAAACAGCATCTCGCCAAAAACTTCGCGTAACTCTGTCATCTCAGTGTTTACATTCAAGGCATCGGCCCATCGGCACTACACTAAAAACTTGCCTGTGGAACCACCCCAATCCTTCTCAATCTGCTTAGTGTATTCATCTCTTGGTCTCCCTCTACGACTTTTACCCTCCACGCTGCCCTCCAGTACTAAATTGGTGATCCCTTGATGCCTCAGAACATGCCCTACCAACCGATCCCTTCTTCTAATCAAGTTGTGCCATAAACTCCTCCCCAATTCTATTCAATACCTCCTCATTAGTTATGTGATCTACCCATCTAATCTTCAGCATTCTTCCGTAGCACCACATTTCGAAAGCTTCTATTCTCTTCTTGTCCAAACTATTTCTCGTCCATGTTTCACTTCCATACATGGCTACACTCTATACAAATACTTTCAGAAACGACTTCCTGACATTTAAACCTATACTCGATGTTAACCAATTTCTCTTCTTCAGAAACGCTTTCCTTGCCATTGCCAGTCTACATTTGATATCCTCTCTACTTCGACCATCACCAGTTATTTTGCTCCCCAAATAGCAAAACTCCTTTACTACTTTAAGTGTCTCATTTCCTAATCTAATCCCCTCAGCATCACCTGACTTAATTCGACTACATTCCATTATCCTCGTTTTGCTTTTGTTGATGTTCATCTTATACCCTCCTTTCAAGGCACTGTCCATTACGTTCAACTGCTCTTCCAAGTCCTTTTCTGTCTCTGACAGAATTACAATGTCATCGGCGAACCTCAAAGTGTTTATTTCTTCTCCATGGATTTTAATACCTACTCCGAACTTTTCTTTTGTGTCCTTTATTTCTTGCTCAATACACAGATTGAATAACACCAGGGATAGGCTACAGCCCTGTCTCACTCCCTTCCCAACCACTGCTTCCCTTTCATACCCCTCGACTCTTATAACTGCCATCTGCTTTCTGTACAAATTGTAAATAGCCTTTCGCTCCTTGTATTTGAAAGAGAGTATTCCAGTCAATATTGTCAAAAGCTTTCTCTAAGTCTACAAATGCTAGAAACGTAGGTTTGCCTTTCCTTAATCTTTCTTTTAAGATAAGCTGTAGGGTCAGTATTGCCTCACGTGTTCCAAACTGATCTTCCCCGAGGTTGGCTTCTACCAGTTTTTCCATTCGTCTGTAAAGAATTCGAGTTAGTATTTTAAACTGATAGTTCGGTAATTTTCACATCTGTCGACACCTGCTTTCTTTGGGATTGGAATTATTATATTCTTCTTGAAGTCTGAGGGAATTTCGCCTGTCTCATACATCCTGCTCAGCAGATGGTAGAGTTTTGTCAGGACTGGCTCTCCCAAGGCTGTCAGTTGTTCTAATGGAATGTTGTCTACTCCGGGGGCCTTGTTTCTACTCAGGTCTTTCAGTGCTCTGTCAAACTCTTCACGCAGTATCATATCTCCCATTTCATCTTCATCTTCATCCTCTTCCATTTCCATAATATTTTCCTCAAGAACATCGCCCTGTATAGACCCTCTGTATACTCCTTCCACCTTTCTGCTTTCCCTTCTTTGCTTAGAACTGGGTTTCCATCTGAGCTCTTGATATTCATGCAAGTGGTTCTCTTTTCTCCAAAGCTTTCTCTAATTTTCCTGTAGGCAGTATCTATCTTACCCCTCGTGAGATAAGCCTCCACATCCTTACATTTGTCCTCTAGCCATCCCTGCTTAGACATTTTGCACTTCCTGTCGTTCTCATTTTTGAGACGTTTGTACTCCTTTTTGCCTAACCCCATGGTTACTGCACAATATAGCAATGTTATTGCACCGGACACGCCATTTACGTGAGTGGTCTGTAATTCGGAGGAAACTCTATCTATGTTCGCCAACTGTCGAGGAGTGAGCGAGTTCACTGCAGTCAGCACGCAGATGCATTATTTCCCTAGCATGGCCAATTTTGTCAGAGACGCACACCGTCCTCTGCGCGGAAATGTGACGGCGTGTGGCAGCTCACAGGTGGACGGCATTATACCCCGTTCCTCCCACTTCTCCCCTTCAACCGCCGGCCAGAGTGGCCGTGCGGTTCTAGACGCTACAGCCTGGAACCGCGTGACCGCTACGGTCGCAGGTTCGAATACTGCCTCGGGCATGGATGTGTGTGATGTCCTTAGGTTAGTTAGGTTTAAGTAGTTCTAAGTTCTAGAGGACTGATGACCACAGCAGTTAAGTCCCATAGTGCTCAGAGCCATTTGAACCATTTGAACCCTCCAACCACCACCCCTTCGTGTGTTACAGCCAATTCGTCCGCTGAAGGCAGGCACCAACTGCATGGGCCATATTGTCACACCTCGCTAACCACCAGAATGAATCCAGCATGCACTTTTGAATTAAGAGAAGTTAAAGGAAATTCTCTATAATCATCGCCCACTCCCAAGGACAATACCGCTCTTTTGCATACACACCGGAACTGATTGATTAATTACATCCACCTAATTGATGTAAGTGTCCTGACGGCTGAGGCTCCAGATGTCAGACGCTCAGATCGGTACCAAACATTGTGTGTCGATAGAGTATCGCCGGCCGAAGTGGCCGTGCGGTTAAAGGCGCTGCAGTCTGGAACCGCAAGACCGCTACGGTCGCAGGTTCGAATCCTGCCTCGGGCATGGATGTTTGTGATGTCCTTAGGTTAGTTAGGTTTAACTAGTTCTAAGTTCTAGGGGACTAATGACCTCAGAAGTTGAGTCCCATAGTGCTCAGAGCCATTTTTGATAGAGTATCAATAAAACTCCGATTTAATTTCTGCTACTTGCTGTCGTTCAGTAGAACAAGCGTAAATGGTATTTAAACGTAGCACCAGAACGAGGGAGCACATGAAACGCGTATCAGTGAGTGTTAGTTTCGTCGATCTCGCATCGATGAGTTGGTAGCGCGTGAGACCGTCGTTCCAATGGTCCCACGTTAAAACCCCACTGATGACAATTTGTTTTAACAGTTCATGTGTGGAACCATTATATAGGAAAACATTTTCCTGACATATAAACGGAATTTTCGGATTTTGTAGCAATGTTGTTTTGGCAGTCTCCTTTACCTTCAATAGTTGAAAGTAGCAACCTATAGACTACATTTGTATAGATAGTTCTGGTGTTCTACACATATAAAAATAATTTTTTTGCTCCTTCTCGGTTCCGAGAGTTCCGCAATCTCTATAGAAAATTTGAATAGAGATCAACATAAACATCATTTCCGCCATTTTTATTGCTCATGAAAACCACACACTGCATGTTGTACCCCACACAGCGGGACCTTCAGAGGTGGTGGTCGAGACTGCTGTACACACCGGTACCTCTAATACCCAGTAGCACGTCCTCTTGCATTGATGCATGCCTGTGTTCGTCGCGACATACTATCTACAGGTTCATCAGTTGATCCAGATTGTACCACTCATCAACGGCGATTCAGCGTAGATCCCTCAGAGTGGTTCGTGAGTCACATTGTCCATAAACAGCCCTTTTCACTCTATCCCAGACATGTTCGATAGGGTTCATTGCTAATATGCTGCTGATATGGTGCCACCCCAAAGCATCAGGAAACCTCCACCTTGCTGCACTCGCTGGACAGTGTGCCTAAGGCGTTCAGCCTGACCAGGTTGTTTCCAAACACATCTCCGACGACTGTCTGGTTGAAGGCATATGTGACATTAATCAGTGAAGAGAACGTGATGCCAATCCCGAGCATTCCATTCGGCATGTTGTTGGGCCCATCTGTACTGTGCTGCATGGTGTCGTGGTTGCAACAATGGACCTCACCATGGACGTCAGGAGTGAAGTTACGCATCATGCAACCTATTGCGCACAGTTTGAGTCGCAACACGAAGTCCTGTGGCTGCACAAAAAGCGTTGATGTCAGGGTTCCTCCGCTCCATAATCCGTAGGTAGCGGTCATCCACTGCAGCAGTAGTCCTTGGGCGGCTTGAGCAAGGCATGTCACTGACCGTTCCTGTCTCTCTGTATCTCCTCTATGTCTGAACAACACTGCTTTAGTTTACTCCAAGACGCCTGGACACTTCCCTTGTTGAGAGCACTTCCTGGCACTAAGTAACAATGACGATGTTATCGAACCGCGGTATTGACCGTCTAGGCATGGTTGAACTAAAAACAACGCGAGCAGTGTACCACCTTCCTGGTGGAATGACCGGAACTGATCGACTGTCGGACTCCCTCCGTCTAATAGGCGCTGCTCATGCATGGTTGTTTACATCTTTGGGCGATTTTAGTGACATCTCTGAACAGTCAAAGGAACTGTGTCTGTCATGCAATATCCACAGTTAACGTCTATCTTCAGGAGTTCTGGGAACCTGAACGATTCAAAACATTCAAAACTTTTTTTGATGTGTGTATTTGCTGTGTATATAGGCCGGGACGGTAGCTCAGCGTGTTCGGTCAGAGGGTTAGCTGCCCTCTGAAAAAAAAAAAAAAAAAAAAAAAAGCACTGAGGTTACGGGCCACCGATGAACTTGAAGAAGCGTCATGGTATGTCCGCTCCAAACAAATATAACGAACGCTAACGAACAACGTGAGATTTAAAAAAACGCTGATGACATTAACTGTTTACACGTAGAACCGTTATATGGGAGAACATTTATCTGGCATGTAAACGGACTTTTCGGATTTCCTAGCAATGTTGTTTTGGCAGTCTCCTTTTTGGCTTTGTTAGTTGAAAGTAATAACCTATAGACTAAATTTGTATAGATAGGTGTGGTGTTCTGTCGGACATGTGCGACAGAACAGTCATCATTCATGATGAAAGCAACTAGTGCATTTGTAGTTTTACAGACTAGACATAAATAGACAATTGCATTAC
The DNA here is from genome assembly GCF_023898315.1 of Schistocerca nitens. Lineage (NCBI taxonomy): Eukaryota > Metazoa > Arthropoda > Insecta > Orthoptera > Acrididae > Schistocerca > Schistocerca nitens. The sequence goes on from NC_064622.1 coordinate 350,183,643, forward strand.
ACGTGCGGAGGTATTAATAGTCCCATATAACACTTCAGACATCATTTAGGTTTGAACCCAGGACCCTTCGTACGATGATTTATCGCTCTACCAACTTTCCCACTTGTCATTCACAGTTACCTTTTCCTGTGTTCCGTAGTTCTGGCGCTACTTTTAATTAATGTTTACGCCCGTTCTGCTGGACGACAACACATAGTACGAACTAAATCGGAATTTTGGTTAATATTCTATCGACATACAACGTTTGGTGTCGATCTCAGTGCCTGACATCTGAAGGTTTGGTTGTGAGTAAATAGCTGAATGAAACACGAGGCTGGCTACAGCCTGGTGCACGTCATCACTGACATTGCAAAAACTCATGTGACGATGGTGACACCGTAGAGAAACGAGAAAGGGCAAGGAGGAAGAAAAAGATAAGAACATTTCTGGCGTTTCAGTAATTTGAATTTTACGAAATTTGAAGCAAATCACATATCACAGAATCTAGTGTGTAACATATGAATACAAATACTCTGAATCCATAAGGTGTTTATTTGTTTAAATTTTGTTTCTCAATGCATAAATTGTTGCATTATATAAAACCTTCGGGAAAATGCTCATATTGGAAAATGCTAATATGTTTCTGTTTTGTTTGTTGTTGTAGTCTTCAGTCCAGAGACTGATTGGATGCAGTTCTCCATACGACTCTATCCTGGGCAAGCTTCGTCATCTCCGAGTAACTACTGCAACATATATCCTTCTGAATCTGCTTAGTGTATTCATCTCTTGGTCTCCTTCTATGATTTTTACCCTCCACGCTTCCCTCCAATACTAAATTGGTGATCCCTTGATGCGTAAGAATGTGTACTATCAATCGATCCCTTCCTTTAGTCAAGTTGTGCCACAAATTCCTCTTCTCCCTAATTCTATTTAGTACTTCCTGATTAAGTACGTGATCTACCCATCTAATCTTCAGCATCTTCTGTAGCACCACACTTCGAAAGCTTCTATTCTCTCCTTGTCTAAACTATTTATCGTCCATATTTCAATTCCATACATGGCTACACTCCATACAAATACTTTCAGAAACGATTTCCTGACACTTAAATCTATACATGATGTTAACAAATTTCTCTTCTTCAGAAACGCTTTCCTTGCCATTACCAGTCTACATTTTATATCCTCTCTACTTCGATCACCATCAGGTTTTTTTCTCCCCAAATAGCATAACTCACCTACTACTGTCTCATTTCCTAATCTCATGCCCTCAGCATCACCTGAATTAATTCGACTACATTCCATTATTCTCGTTTTGCTTTTATTGATGTTCATTTTATACCCTTCTTTCGAGACACTGTCCATTCCGCTCAACTGCTCTTCCAGGTCCTTTGCTGTCCGAGACTCAATTACAGTGTCATCGGCAAACGTCACCCATGGATTTTAATTCCTACTCCAAACCTTTCTTTTGTTTCCTTTACTGCTTGCTCAGTATACAGATTTAACAAAATCGGGGATAGGCTGCAACCCTTTCTTACTACCTTCTCAACCATTGCTACCCTTTCACATCCACCGACTCATATAACTGCCATCTGTTTTCTGTACAAATTGTAAATAGCCTTTCGCTCCCGGTATCTTACCCCTGCTACATTCAGAATTTGAAAGAGAGTATTCCAGTCAACATTGTCAAAAGCCTTCTCTAAATCTACAAATGCTAGAAATGTAGGTTTGCCTTTCCTTAATCTATATTCTAAGATAAGTCGTAGGGTCAGTATTGCCTCACATGTTCCAACATTTCTACGGAATCCAAACTGATATTCCCCGATGTCGGCTTCTACCAGTTTTTCCATTCGTCGGTAAACAATTCATGTTAGTATTTTGCAACTGTGACTTATTAAACTGATAGTTCGGTAATTTTCACACCTGTCAACACCTGCTTTCTTTGGGATTGGAATTATTATATTCTTCTTGTAGTCTGAGGGTATTTCACTTGTCTCACGTCTTGCTCACCAGATGGAAGAGTTCTGTCATTGCTGACTCTCCCAGGGCTATCAGTAGTTCCTATGGAATGTTGTCTACTACCGGGGCCTTTTTTTGACTTAGGTCTGTCAAATTCTTCACGCAGTATCATATCTCCCATTTCATCTTCATTTACATCCTGTTCCAGTTCCATAATATTGCCCTCAGGTACATCGCACTTGTAAAGAACCTCTATAACACTCTCCACCTTTCTGCTTTCCCTTCTTTGCTTAGGACTGGTTTTCCGTCTGAGCTCTTTATGTTCAACTGTTCCAGTCAAACTCTAACTGGAAAGTGGGGAACCAGCTGCCTCATTCTACCTTCCTCAGCAGCATTTTTCCCCCATAAATTTTTGCGTGCGAATGTATTCGCGCTCTTTTCAATACGAAACTCGGATGTCACACCCAACTGAACTCGCCTACACCCCACTAATCCATCGCTGTAAGTCACTCATACCCGTCCATTCCCACTTGCCCATTCTCTCTCACTCATTCCGTCTAATTCATTGTCGTTAACTTTTTGTGTCTCTCGAACTGCCACTGTCTCCTGTCTCATAGCCACAATCTCTTTCGTTCTATCCTACAACTAATGTCCCCTCACCCTGTCAGTGTCTCCCTCTTGCTCTCTCTTCCTGCTACTACCTCATTCGTTCCTTCCCACGGTTTCTGTCTTTTTGGACTGTCACTGACTCTCTCTTCCTCGTAGTCACTGTCATAGACTCTCATTACCACTATCACGGAAAACGTATATCAGGATGGCCGGACGTGAGTTTGAACCGTAGTCCTCCTGAATGCGAGTCCAGTGTGCTAACCACTGCGCCACCTCGCTCAGTGGCACTCTCCTTCACTCTTTTCCTAGCATGGTTCTGTCACGATCATCTATGTTCCAATAACACTGCGTCCCTCCCTCTCACACGCACTGCCTTTGCCTCCTTCACTCTTTCCGAATCACAGCCATTGTCTACTATCCAAAGATGTTTCACAGAGGAAGACCGCACTGCAGTTCCTTCTCTAAATCCTCGCACAAACAAAAAACTGGCTGACATCGAAATAAGTGTCCAAGGAATAGAAAAGCAGCTGAAATCACTCAACAAAGGAAAGTCCACAGGACCTGACGGGATACCAATTCGATTCTACACAGAGTACGCGAAAGAACTTGCCCCCCTTCTAACAGCCGTGTACCGCAAGTTTATAGAGGAACGGAAGGTTCCAAATGATTGGAAAAGAGCACAAGTAGTCCCAGTCTTCAAGAAGGGTCGTCGAGCAGATGCGCAAAACTATAGACCTATATCTCTGACATCGATCTGTTGTAGAATTTTAGAACATGTTTTTTGCTCGCGTATCATTTCATTTCTGGAAACCCAGAATCTACTCTGTAGGATTCAACATGGATTCCGGAAACAGCGATAGTGTGAGACCCAACTCGCTTTATTTGTTCATGAACCCAGAAAATATTAGATACAGGCTACCAGGTAGATGCCATTGTCCTTGACTTCCGGAAGGCGTTCGATAAAATGGTTCAAATGGCCCTGAGCACTATGGAACTTAACTTCTGAGGTCATCAGTCTCCTAGAACTTAGAACTACTTAAACCTAACTAACCTAAGAACATCACAAACATCCATGCCCGAGGCAGGACTCGAACCTGCGACCGTAGCGGTCGCGCGGTTCCAGACTTTAGCGCCTAGAACCGCTCGGCCACTACGGCCGGCTGGCGTTCGATACAGTTCCGCACTGTCGCCTGACAAACAAAGTAAGAGCCTACGGAATATCAGACCAGCTGTGTGGCTGGATTGAAGAGTTTTTAGCAAACAGAACACAGCATGTTGTTCTCAATGGAGAGACGTCTACAGATGTTAAAGTAACCTCTGGCGTGCCACAGGGGAGTGTTATGGGACCATTGCTTTTCACAATATATATAAATGACCTAGTAGATAGTGTCGGAAGTTCCATGCGGCCTTTCACGGATGATGCTGTAGTGTACAGAGAAGTTGCAGCATTAGAAAATTGTAGCGAAATGCAGGAAGATCTGCAGCGGATAGGCACTTGGTGAAGGGAGTGGCAACTGACCCTTAACGTAGACAAATGTAATGTATTGCGAATACATAGAAAGAAGGATCCTTTATTTTATGATTATATGATAGCGGAACAAACACTGGTAGCAGTTGCTTCTGTAAAATATCTGGGAGTATGCGTGCGGAACGATTTGAAGTGGAATGATCATATAAAATTAATTGTTGATAAGGCGGGTGCCAGGTTGAAATTCATTGGGAGAGTCCTTAGAAAATGTAGTCCATCAACAAAGGACGTGGCTTACAAAACACTCGTTCGACCTATACTTGAGTATTGCTCATCAGTGTGGGATCCGTACCAGGTCGGGTTCACATTGGAGATAGAGAAGATCCAAAGAAGAGTGGCGCGTTTCGTCACGGGGTTATATGATAAGAGTGATAACGTTACGGAGATGTTTAGCAAATTCAAGTGGCAGACTCTGCAAGAGAGGCGCTCTGCATCGTGGTGTAGCTTGCTGTCCAGGTTTCGAGAGGGTGCGTTTCTGGATGAGGTATCGAATATATTGCTTCCCCCTACTTATACCTACCGAGGAGATCACGAATGTAAAATTAGAGAGATTCGAAAGCGCACGGAGACTTTCCGGCAGTCGTTCTTCCCGCGAACCATACGCAACTGGAACAGGAAAGGACATAATGACAGTGGCACGTAAAGCGCCCTCCGCCACACACCGTTGGGTGGCTTGCGGAGTATAAATGTAGATGTAGATCTTCCAATATTTATTACTTTTCCGTCTTTTTCCAACTTCCACTCTCTCTATCTCTCTCAGCAGAAAAAAGTGCGAATATGTCCCCATGCCAAAATTTACGGGAGGGTGGTGAGAAAGGTAGATTGTGACAACTAGTAACACCACTTTTCAGTCAAAGTCTTTTTAAACAGCGGCATACACTCATTTTTTGTGTTCTGATAGGAGCATTTTCCCTCTGGTTCCCTGCATTTCCCTGCTGCGATAGGGCACGTAACTCATAATAACAGTATTTGTCAGTAAAATTCAGGTAGTTTACTTATGTGCAACTGAAATAATACGAAACTAATTTTACACCTCAGACCTGATCTTACGTGCACAAAAATTTTTGCATATGCTTCAGTACTACAACATAGGGTTCCCAGAACCCTACTAATGATAAAAGAACACTTCATAGAATATTTCTTCATGCTATGACATTTTACAAACTACGTTTTCGCCTCATACCGGATATTACGTGCGTATTTTACGTGTACAAATAAAGAAAATTTGAACCTCTGTTTCATGGAAGCGGATAAAGATATCAATAATATTTTCAGTGTTGTTCGAGATCTGAATTTTAGAAATAAAACGTACAGCTTTCAGGTATTTGCTCTGCATAGTCGCTTTGGAATCCGCGTCTCGGTTTTTGGGTTTTCTCAGGAACCACACATGAACTAAATGTTGCCTTCATAAGGCTGCGCCATGTACCGAATATAATGCAAAAAGAACCGATCGATTTGCTGCACTTGCGTAAGATGGAGGAAATGTCTAATATTCATACTTTGACACTGTACTGTAGGATAGTTACAGTAAGAAGATGCTTCTTCTGAGTATATAAATGGCCCCTAGCCCAAGGGCTATGCAAAACACTTGACCGTATCTTTCTATCACCAATGAAACCGGAGGTGTGAGCTCCGGAAAAGTCTTGTTTTTATACAGGGCATTTTGGAATGTATTGGTAGCGCATACAGTCCCATGCATACCGACCTCTGGTGAGTAATTGCTCTTTGAAATATTATTTTTTAAGACTGTACTATGTGCTTTGACGACTGTTTTATCTTGTCTAAAACTTAATACGTAACACATAACGTGTATACTTTTATAAGTAATAATTTTTGTGCCTAATACAAAATTTTTGCCGTCTCAATGAAGAGTGGAAAAAAGATGATAGAACAGAAACGGCATTATACGAGTTCTGGCTCCTTTGCTTGATATCGTTTTTATCTGCCAAGATTACCTGGTGATTATTCCACTACAGAGTGGATAAGTGGGTTACGTGAGGCCTACTGTGATTGCTGTAGAAGTGGAATAGCAAATAAGTGAGTAAATGACGTCAAATGAAAAGCATTTTCTGACTTGATGCATAATTCAGAGTTTACGAGAAGATTTTCAGTTCTAGCAACTGTCGCAACCGCCATGGCTAATGGTTTATTCGTCTATGTTACTGAACGTGTCGAGAAAAGCATGATAAATGTTTCCAGTGTTAATGTGTGCTTCCTTACATCTTCCTGTCATCGATCAGATACCACAGCCCGGGACACAGCGAGAAACTAGTTCAAAATACGGACTGAAAACTCTCGCCTTGGAAGCGATAGTGGCGCCCGATTAGTCTTATGAAATCGTTTCCGCTCCCTGCGTGAACTTCGTCCGACTACCATTTCCGTATCACAAAGCCGTTAACTCATCTGTAAGTGCTTTCAACCGACTAAACATTCAGCTGTCCCCGTAGTGACACCGGAAGATGCGGCCCGGTCTGCGTAGCAAATGGGACAAGAAACGATTGCTAATTATCCAAATAGCTGCCAGGATTCAGCTTCCGGCAGGAAAATGTATAAGAAATGTGACACAAATTCACACTAATCTGCGACAAGCTCTAGGAAGGCTCTTGAATGAGGGATGAGAAAGATGTGCTGTACGAATTGTCCCAGGAGGAATGGTTAATAATATTAAAGAATATGACAGGAATGATCATTTGAAGCAAAAAACTTCATACGTACATATTATACCTTACTCCGAATGATTTCCGAGGTATAACACATTTGATTTACATTGTTATGTACTTTCTGTTGTAAGACGTGTATATTTCTATTGTCTACTGTCAAACCACAATTTATGAAAGATGTTTATATTTCATCAATAGGATTAAGTAGGAATAATTAATATTTGTCATGTTGAAAATAATTGTGGTAGCAGGGAATGTCTGCGCCAAAGTATTGTTGGCAAGAGAGACCGCACATTGATATAATTTTAAACCGCGCATTGATACATTTTGTAATGGTAGCAGGGATTGTCTGCACCAGAAAGCATTGTTGGCAGGAGAGACCGCACTTTAGCGTTTTTAGGAAGTCAGTAGTATGCGAGAAGTGAAGCGAGTTGGTAGCAGGTCTGAAGCGAGAGGTTGAGAGGAGCGGTGTGCCTGCCAGCCACCAGCTATGATTTATAAGAGATTATAAACGGATGTACAGAGACATCAGCTAACTATTATCATAAGATGAACTAATATTATTGAATTATTTTTTTGAGAAACTCAAGACAACTGAAGATATGTTTGCGCAATGCTAGTTGTAAGATTATTGTAAAAAGTAAGTCCCATTTGAACGTTTGTAAAATCATTTCATTCAGAATATAATTAATTTTTGCCAGAAATATTCCATTTCTGATTATAATCCATCCCAAAAAACATCAAATTTTATTGTTGTCAAGAAAAAGTTTAACTATGACTTACGTAACTTCAGTCACATTAATTAGAGAATAACGTCAGCTTTGCTATTAAAGAATAACGTCAGCTTTGGTAATAAATACAGCCACTTATTATGAAAGCCCACCAGCAGCTAATAGAGTATAGTAAAACAGAGTAAGTATATTCATGTCGCAGTTCGATGTAGCAGTCAGATGGCGATCCAGTAACAGTAAAAAAAAGTAAGGAACAGTTTTGGGTTATTGCAGGTAACGACTGAGGACCTCGACTACAACACGTTCTATATTTCGTCGAAATAATCAGAAAATAACTTTTAATAAGCAGCATTTAAATTTGTATGCGAAGATTGAGAAAGAGAGTAAATTTCAAAGAGAAGATTTCATTTGTTATTATTAAGCAAGAGGTAGAAATCCAATGGGAAGATTTCATAGGTTATTGTAAAAGGGAAGGTTGCGTAACAAAAGAGATATAGAGGAGACGGGAAGGTTTCACTGTGTCATTTAATACACTGTCAGGTTTACACATGTACAAGAGTTAGTAGACATTAAAACATGTATTTCAGAAAGTAACAATAAAAAACACGTATTTTTAACACATTCACCTCTAAGCATTATCGTACATGTCACATTACATCTGTTGTATGGTTCACAATAAATTTTGGGAATATCCCACCATCAACTTCATTGCATTTGTGCACTTTTGAGAGAATATGTTGTGTTGCTTGTTTGAGTGTCTCTGCACGTTCCCTTCTGGGTCTGATATCAAACTGAATGCAAAGTAATTAAACTGATCAATTAATTTCCTCCTCCACCCACCCTCCCCCACCAACCTGACCCACCCCCACCCCCAGAGGACATCATGTGTTTTCCTCAGTCTGCACATGGCTTCCCGGCCCCCGCTCCCCTCCCCACCCACCCCTTCCCCCTCCCCCACCTACCCTTGTGGCGGGAATTTCGAATTTTGGCGGGAATTTCGAATTTCCGAGATTGCCCAGCACTGTACTTCCTCACCAGCAACAGAATAGGAAGAAGCCGTGGAAGAGTAAGAACCTCCTGCCTGATCTCTGTGTTTACTATCGTGTGAGGAAGATGAAGTCTCTGAGCTTTTATCATCGCATGTAACGATTTTTCTTCTTTGCCCCTAAGTTAATGCTACGTCCTCCAGCCTGTCAGGGTCTACAACAGCAACGTGTCCCAGCCCGTTGGGGCCCACGGCAGCAGCAGCAGCACCCTAGGATCCTGTTACGCACCTGGTCAGCTTGATGGAGCAGGACAATCAGCTGTTATTGTCCGTTGAAGGCATCCAGCCAGTCCCTGACTCGCTGAAGTACACCGGGGTCCTAATCAGCATTACTCAGATCGGTACTGGAGCCCGTCATACGCGCCATCGCAGAATATTCCAGTGATACTGCAGGGACAGAGTGAGGCTGTAGTGGATGAGAAGATAGCAGTGAAGCCCTGTGCAACACTACTCGTCACTTCAGTGTACAATTAAACCACTAGTGGTTCGAAGTGTTTGCATATTGGTATAGAAACAACCGCACACAGAGACTCGCATGTTGTAGTAGAGATTGAGAATGCATCTAAAACTTTCAAAGTGTGGTTAATGGAGGTGGAATGGGATGAGCTGTGTTGTGCAAAAGCCTACATCAAGCAGCAGTTGAGCGCCGAATATCATCTGAGTCATCTTCCTCTAGACATTTACTGTGCTGTTCTAACTTGATCCATTACAACAGTGTACGATGACTCGGCACTCCGTGTGACAACCATTTATCTACAGCGCTTCATCATTATAACCTTATTTGGCCTACCGGTGGTGCTATCCATGGTGTTGGAAAGACTGAACAGATTTCTGCCTTATGTTAAAACTGTGTTTACGAACATTGCGCAGTATCTCTGTACAAACAGTGGCTCAATAAGTTGCCAACGTAAACTAATATACCACCAATAAGTTTGAGATTAGATTAGATTAATACTAGTTCCATGGATCATGAATACGATATTTCGTAATGATGTGGAACGAGTCGAATTTTCCAATACATGACATAATTAGGTTAATTTAACAACATACTTAAGTTAATATAACAACTTTATTTTATTGTGTTTTTTTGTTTTTCTTTATTTTTTATTTTTATTTTTTTTAATTTTTTTAAAATATTTTTTTGTTTTTTTTTCTTAATTTATATCTAAAAATTCCTCTATGGAGTAGAAGGAGTTGTCATTCAGAAATTCTTTTAATTTCTTCTTAAATACTTGTTGGTTATCTGTCAGACTTTTGATACTATTTGGTAAGTGACCAAAGACTTTAGTGCCAGTATAATTCACCCCTTTCTGTGCCAAAGTTAGATTTAATCTTGAATAGTGAAGATCATCCTTTCTCCTAGTATTGTAGTTATGCACACTGCTATTACTTTTGAATTGGGTTTGGTTGTTAATAACAAATTTCATAAGAGAGTATATATACTGAGAAGCTACTGTGAATATCCCTAGATCCTTAAATAAATGTCTGCAGGATGATCTTGGGTGGACTCCAGCTATTATTCTGATTACACGCTTTTGTGCAATAAATACTTTATTCCTCAGTGATGAATTACCCCAAAATATGATGCCATATGAAAGCAATGAGTGAAAATAGGCGTAGTAAGCTAATTTACTAAGATGTTTATCATCAAAATTTGCAATGACCCTTATTGCATAAGTAGCTGAACTCAAACGTTTTAGCAGATCATCAATGTGTTTCTTCCAATTTAACCTCTCATCAATGGACACACCTAAATATTTGCAATATTCTACCTTAGCTATATGCTTCTGATTAAGGTCTATATTTATTAATGGCGTCATACCATTCACTGTACGGAACTGTATGTACTGTGTCTTATCAAAATTCAGTGAGAGTCCGTTTACAAGGAACCACTTAGTAATTTTCTGAAAGACAGTATTGACAATTTCATCAGTTAATTCTTGTTTGTCAGGTGTGATTACTATACTTGTATCATCAGCAAAGAGAACTAACTTTGCCTCTTCATGAATATAGAATGGCAAGTCATTAATATATAATAAGAACAACAAAGGACCCAAGACTGACCCTTGTGGAACCCCATTCTTGATAGTTCCCCAGTTTGAGGAATGTGCTGATCTTTGCATGTTACGAGAACTACTTATTTCTACTTTCTGCACTCTTCCAGTTAGGTACGAATTAAACCATTTGTGCACTGTCCCACTCATGCCACAATACTTGAGCTTGTCTAGCAGAATTTCATGTACAGACTGAATTCTGTTCTTACAAGAAGACTTTATTTTTTATATTCTATACCGATGTTAAGATAAAGTAAGAACCTGTTGATATAGTGCATCCCATGTATAATTACTCAATAAAAATGTGTATAACCATGTATGTGTTTTATTTCTTACCTCTCATTATACTGCAAGTACTAAAGCTATTGCTACCAGTATTTTTAGAGCAAACATGCGACAGCAGAAAATTATGTCATTTAATTAAATTCTCTGTAATAACCCATAGCTTGCCAGTACCTGACAAAGGCGATGTCGTGGCAGTGCATAGTGTTCATTATTTTCTATAGAAACCCGTTGCACGCCAGTATCAGACATATTAAGTATCATGGCAGGGTGGGTGAAGCATCAAGACTTTGTTGTAAGCGGCTGGAACTGTGACAGCATGCAAGAAGACTGGAAGAAAATGGTGTACTCCTTCCTGACAACATGTGTGTAATAATTGTATGTCCACCCAACTGTGGCAAGACAAATGTTCTTTTGTTGCTGCACAACCGGACGGGGTCCACTTTGAGCATGTATGTGAATTTTCAAAAAGCACTGTCTCAGTCCAAATACCAACTATTACAGGAGATATTGCAGGGTGTAGGTGGTGTGACATGCACAACATTCACTGAAAGCAGTGATATCCCTCCACCGGAAAAAGGAAAGTCAAACACAGTGTCCATATTTGACGATGTTGGTGTGGAAAACCAAGATCAAATTCTACAATATTTCTGTATTGGTCGCCATATGGCTGTTGCTGTACTTTATCTTAGTCAGACATATTCCAGTGTCCCAAAACAGTTGATTAGGGATAATGCGAACCTAATTATAGCATTCAAACAGGACAGTCTGAATTTAAAACACATTTACCAGTCTCATGTAGGAACTGATATGTCATTCAGAGATTTTGTAAAGATATGTGCAGTTTGCTAGAATCACTCACAGACTGAGGATCTCGTTATTGATAAAACAAGAAAAATTAAATATGGCAGGTTTAGATGGAACTTCCAGGAGTTCCTATATACATAGCCATGGAAAGAGGTGAGTACATCAGTATACGCATCACTGTGGATAAATTGGCACCTATGCCGGGAGCTCAGTCTGATAGGATGGGTGTGCATAGATAAAACATTCTTTTGTACATGGACGCGAAAATTCAAACTCCCGAACGTAAAGTTAGAGGCGTACGCAAGGAACTAGAGATGTATTGTCATACCTTCTGAGACTGAACGATATAGTGAATGATCGAGTTAATGCAATCGAGAAGAAAGTAAACGACTTAACTGAAGGGGAAATAGCTGTTATTGAGAAGTGGAAATTGTATGAACGTGTTAACACGATTTAAAAGGAAGTAGGCGAATTAACTGAAGGGAAAATAGCTGTTACCGAGAAGGGGGAGCAGCATAATAAGAAGAGCGGATATGTAAAACCTCACGCTGCACAGAAGTTAGGTTAGGTTAGTGGTATTTAACGTCCCGTCGACAACGAGGTCATTAGAGACGGAGCGCAAGCTCAGGTTAGGGAGGGATGGCGAAGGAAATCGGCCGTGCCCTTTCAAAGGAACCATCCCGGCATTTGCCTGAAACGATTTAGGGAAATAACGGAAAACCTAAATCAGGATGGCCGGAGACGGGATTGAACCGTCGTCCTCCCGAATGCGAGTCCAGTGTGCTAACCACTGCGCCACCTCGCTCGGTGCACAGCAGTGCAACTAGTATACAACGAGATGTGGACTAAGAATAAAGTTATCGAGTCATGGAAGGCCGTTCGAGAGAAGTTACGGTTGCTGAGGTTAGGGCGTTTGAAGTGGGAGCAGCCACTGCGAGAAACCTTTAAACCAGTTACTGAATCTCTCGATGTACTCTCAGCGAAATTCGCAAACGACGACATTACGCTATTGCCGATTTCATTAACCGTAACAGCGACTCAAGGGTACACAAAACATTCGGAACATTCGGTTTCAGTGGTGAAAAGCCATACATGTTGGACAAACAGCGTGTACCTTTAAATGAAAAAACAATACAGGTTGGTGATAGACAGTTTCAAAGAATACCCGGTCTACTGCACCTTATTTTCCTAAGAGCTGCAAAAATTGTAAACTATTCGCCTAAGGATCTGGAAATGTAGTGTGAAATATTGCTTTTGACTGATCTGCATGAGAATGCAAAAAGCCAAAGAGATGTGAAATACAAATCCATTATAAAACCTGTATTGGATGGTGAAAAAAATAGCAGTAGGGATGGTATTGACATTTACTATAAAGGAGTGAGCAATCGTCTCCCACAGTATACACATTACGACGACCTCAGTGAGTTAATAGACCGGCTACGACTGCTCATGGCAACAGCTGTTGCTGGTAATAAAGCTCATTCGAATGAAGTTGTTTCTATAATTTCTGAGCTTAGAGAGAGAGGGGTACCATCAGATAAGTATGGAGACTCTAGTTCGAGAACTGCGCAAACCAGCACTCAAAACATACGCTTGAAGATGTGTTATGATTAAAGGTTTGTACGAACTGTGGCAGGCGGATCTTGTCGACATGACATTCATATGCTAATAACGAATTCAAATATATTTTAATGGTAAGAAAATGGAAAAGAGCGTATGGCATCGTTGGCCGGGAGGCCCCTATTCGGTGAAGTTCGGCCGCCGAGTGCGAGTCTTATTTCATTCGACGCCACATTGGGCGACTTGCGCGTCGGTGATGAGGATGAAATGATGATGACGACAACACAACACCCAGTCCACGAGCGGAGAAAAATCTCCAACGCGGCCGGGAATCGAACCCGGGATTGCTTGCAAGGGAGGCGAGCGCGTTACTACTCAGCTAAGCAGGCGGACACTTTAATGGTGATTGATACTTATTCTAAATTTGCCTGGGCATTACCTGTGAAAGCGGAAACAGAGAAGGATGTAGCGCATGTGTTTGAGCGATTGCTGCAGGCGGGGACGAATCGAAGCACAGACAACCTTCAAACAGATCACGGAGTCGAGTTCTACAGTAGATATTTCAAGACTGATGATGCAGTGTGGAATATATCACCACTCGACATTAACCCACCTGAAGGCGAGTATCGTGGAAAGTCTGAACAGAACAGTAAAAGCCCAAATGTGGATGCGATTCAGTCTTCGTAGCTCACACAAATGGACCGATATCCTCCCGCAAATAATTGCACAGTATAATTGAACCAAACATCGCACAATAAAAATGAGACTAATCGATGTTAGTGATAACAGACTTCTAGATACAATATACACTCCTGGAAATGGAAAAAAGAACACATTGACACCGGTGTGTCAGACCCACCATACTTGCTCCGGACACTGCGAGAGGGCTGTACAAGCAATGATCACACGCACGGCACAGCGGACACACCAGGAACCGCGGTGTTGGCCGTCGAATGGCGCTAGCTGCGCAGCATTTGTGCACCGCCGCCGTCAGTGTCAGCCAGTTTGCCGTGGCATACGGAGCTCCATCGCAGTCTTTAACACGGGTAGCAAGCCGCGACAGCGTGGACGTGAACCGTATGTGCAGTTGACGGACTTTGAGCGAGGGCGTATAGTGGGCATGCGGGAGGCCGGGTGGACGTACCGCCGAATTGCTCAACACGTGGGGCGTGAGGTCTCCAGAGTACATCGATGTTGTCGCCAGTGGTCGGCGGAAGATGCACGTGCCCGTCGACCTGGGACCGGACCGCATCGACGCACGGATGCACGCCAAGACCGTAGGATCCTACGCAGTGCCGTAGGGGACCGCACCGCCACTTCCCAGCAAATTAGGGACACTGTTGCTCCTGGGGTATCGGCGAGGACCATTCGCAACCGTCTCCATGAAGCTGGGCTACGGTCCCGCACACCGTTAGGCCGTCTTCCGCTCACGCCCCAACATCGTGCAGCCCGCCTCCAGTGGTGTCGCGACAGGCGTGAATGGAGGGACGAATGGAGACGTGTCGTCTTCAGCGATGAGAGTCGCTTCTGCCTTGGTGCCAATGATGGTCGTATGCGTGTTTGGCGCCGTGCAGGTGAGCGCCACAATCAGGACTGCATACGACCGAGGCACACAGGGCCAACACCCGGCATCATGGTGTGGGAAGCGATCTCCTACACTGACCGTACACCACTGGTGATCGTCGAGGGGACACTGAATAGTGCACGGTACATCCAAACCGTCATCGAACCCATCGTTCTACCATTCCTAGACCGGCAAGGGCACCTGCTGTTCCAACAGGACAATGCACGTCCGCATGTATCCCGTGCCACCCAACGTGCTCTAGAAGGTGTAAGTCAACTACCCTGGCCAGCAAGATCTCCGGATCTGTCCCCCATTGAGCATGTTTGGGACTGGATGAAGTGTCGTCTCACGCGGTCTGCACGTCCAGCACGAACGCTGGTCCAACTGAGGCGCCAGGTGGAAATGGCATGGCAAGCCGTTCCACAGGACTACATCCAGCATCTCTACGATCGTCTCCATGGGAGAATAGCAGCCTGCATTGCTGCGAAAGGTGGATATACACTGTACTAGTGCCGACATTGTGCATTCTCTGTTGCCTGTGTCTATGTGCCTGTGGTTCTGTCAGTGTGATCATGTGATGTATCTGACCCCAGGAATGTGTCAATAAAGTTTCCCCTTCCTGGGACAATGAATTCACGGTGTTCTTATTTCAATTTCCAGGAGTGTATAATCGTATTAAAATGTTAGAATCACGCAACAGCAATTTAATGTAGGTGATTTAGTATGTATGTCAAAACACAAGACAGCGTCTGAGAAGTCATACATGCCAATCTGGTCAACCGGGATATTCATAGTTTCCAAAGTGCAGAGAATGAATCCTAGAACCTATGTCTTAAAGGACGGCAGTGGTACTGAAATTGCAGGGTAGTTTTGCATAGAAAAGTTACAGAAGAGCTCAGAACCAGATGTGTATATCGTAAAGAGGGTCATACGTCGTCAGCCGGCCGAAGTGGCCGTGCGGTTAAAGGCGCTGCAGTCTGGAACCGCAAGGCCGCTACGGTCGCAGGTTCGAATCCTGCCTCGGGCATGGATGTTTGTGATGTCCTTAGGTTAGTTAGGTTTAACTAGTTCTAAGTTCTAGGGGACTAATGACCTCAGCAGTTGAGTCCCATAGTGCTCAGAGCCATTTGAACCATTTTTTTCATACGTCGTCGGGAGGGGGGGGGGGGGAATAGAGCGTTAGTTAAGTGGTTTGGTTTTCCTGCACCACAAAACAGCTGGATCGACGCTGACGATTTGCTATATAACAGGGAGCGCAGACCATAACCACCTCGGCAACATAACATTTGTGTTAGGAGACACATTAGAGGAGGAGGTGATATTCTCGACAAACTACCAGTCGAATTACACATTCCTAGATATAACTACTGTGGACCTGGAACAGAACTTCAAAATACGATTGGCACGTGGTGGTAAGGGTATAAATCTACGCGATGAAGCGAGTATGGAACACGATATTGCATATGCAGCAAATAAAGGTCGTCACACCGCCAGTCGAAATTTGGCTGACAAAGCTAAGGACATCTGTGCGAGGAAAGATATAGGAATAGGTCAATGCATTGCAGCATTTGCAGTTGAAAAATTATGTATGGTAAAGTTAAGTTCAGCTTGGGTGTGAAGAAGTTTAGCCAAGTTGGGCGCTAAGGAAGAGGATAACAACCAAAGGGTGCATGAAAAACTGTATCCTGACTGCGTTGTATGCTGCTAAAAGCGCACTGAAGCAGAAAGGAACGAGAAAAAAGACCGACTAAACCACCCAGGGTTCTACCAACACCCAAGACGTCGGGTGGAATTATTATAAAACCTGTATTGGATGGTGAAAAAAATAGCAGTAGGGATGGTATTGACATTTAGCATAAAGGAGTGAGCAATCGTCTCCCACAGTATACACATTACGACTGCACTAAGCGGTCTCTCAGCAGTGGGTTCACTGACTGGGCGTACTGCGCTATTGTAAGGACTGTCAAGAATGCACAAAACTCTCAGGACATCTGGAGGAGGCTCGAAGTCATAACAGCACGATGGAGGCAGCAGCCATCTGAAAAGGGATAGACTTGAAACCATACAAGAAAGGACTAGGTTTCATCCTCAACAAAAAAAGAAGCCCCCTAGCAATCCTACCAGGCATGGCGCTCACAAATACAGATATGCTTAAGTTTGTTAAGACTAAATTCAACATTCCGAGATTCCTACGCGTGTTTATGCGGACTACATTACCGAAGACTATGTGGAAATCAGGAGAATGCGGAATTGTGAAAAAATGGCTCTGAGCACTATGCGACTTAACTTCTAAGACCTTAGGTCATCAGTCCCCTAGAACTTAGAACTACTTAAACCTAAGGACATCACACACATCCATGCCCGAGGCAGGATTAGAACCTGCGACCGTAGCGGCCGCGCGGTTCCAGACTGTAGCGCCTTGAACCGCTCGGCCGCGGAATTGTGAATCTGGATATACAAGGAAGACCTGGAACTCACGGGTAGCATATGTTTAAAAAAGAAATAAAAATAATGTCTACTATTTCGACACATTCGGTGACCTGCAACCTCTAGGAGAATTACAACGGTACTTCACAGGCAGAAGACACGTGTTTTACAATTTTCGACGCTATCAAGACTTTAATACTTTCCTGTGTGGTCATCTATGCATTATGATCTGCCTGATATATAAGAATAGGTATTAAGCATCTATTCACCAGTCGATGTTTAGATGCAACGTCGTACACTCAGACTTTGAAAGAACGATCGTCTGTATTACGTACGAATTACTTCCCACCAACTGATTTAAGCATTGGAGATTGGAGCACCGCACTGACTGGACTGGAGACATAAACCACCATCCCAAATATCACGTAGGCTAACAATAAACTGCATCTGTAATTAAATGGTAAAAACGAAATTGCGGAAACTGAATCTTACGCATATGATATTGGAGATTTAAACGAAGTTTTGAAACAATCTGGAAAAGGAACTGAGCTCCTTGCAAACAACAGTGCATTTAAATCTGAAATATAGACGGTGAATGCGTTGATTTACATTAAGCAGAAACGTTCAATAGGCACACTACTGGGTTTCCAAAGTAAGGGACAGGTTCTGAAAATGGATCCCAGTAAATTTTCCAAATCTGATCGGACAGTGGATATTCTCAGTAAAATCCGTGTTCAGTGTAACATTGCAACGAACTCATATCTCGACGTTAGATTGCTTCATTCAATCTTCGGATTCTTCCCATCAGCTGGAACAGAGTTTAAGATTGTTGAGACTCCTACCACCGCAATATACCTTCCAGTGACAGTTCAGACATCGGACTATCTGGAGTTGCGTATTGTAGATCAGTATAACAAACTTGTTGACTTTCGTGAAGAGGTAATCATTGTAGGACAATATATAAGACAGGGTGGGCGTAAGGTATAAAGCTAGCGCACACAGCGCACAGCACAGCATTTCATAGCAGAAACGCAAGGTGATAATACATGCGAACTACGAGTTTCTTAAATCAGTAGGCTTGAAACCTCACAATGACGTCGTCGCTCAATGTAACTCACCCTGCGGAATATTATGAGCAAATCATACATCAGGAATACTTCTCGCATAAACCTTATGATTCAACGACATTTAACAAGAACTATGAAATTAGGATTGTCATCCAGTACTAAGATGCTTTAACTGTTCCATGCAGGAGTTTCATGTATTTGGATGGACGATTTAAGAAAAGGGATGGTAGTCACACAGTTTGATCAAAGCTTACACGTAATGCTTCAGCATTCCTGTTCCAGGAAAAACGATGTGAACTTAATGGGGTAGAGATCATGATCGCATACGTAATGTTGGCATTGCATTAACTATTAAAACATACGACTCATCGTCACCGTCGGATTTGAATGCTTTGGAAAATGCAGGATGATTCATAGACGAGCATATGGACAGAATAGCGATTTACTGCATGCATACCTATAAAAATGCTTATGGGGTACTTTGAGAACATGCAGCGAATTATTATGAATACTAAAGAAGAACTTATTCTGGTACAAAGTGCAACGGACAGCAGATCGTACATTCATGGAGCTCAAGAGGAGAGTCAGATAATCATCAACAAAATTATACGGAAAATGCCACACATCACTGTGGCAGACGAGGAGCGTTTGAAGTTTTTAAAGGTCTGAATACTGGTACATATCTGCCATTAACTTTCCCCTCATGGGAGGTTTTTGAGATCCAGTGCTACGACAGCGAGCAGACAAACATAGGCTACTAAAACGTCAGTGCAGCTGGAAACACCGAGATTCAGACCAGTAGAAGGGGGAATTCAGCAAATGATTCCACCGTATTTGCCAACTGTAATTTAACTAATGCCAGATTCTACTTTCTTTTATCCCGCCTGGAAGGCGGCGCGTAGGTCTGCTCCTGTAAACTGAAGGGTAGGCCGAATGTAGGAAGTGAGTAGGAGCAGAAAAGGGTGAAATGCTTCGGTATGCAAAGTGGTTTTACTTAACTTTGGCTGAGATGAGTGTAGGTGCGAAGCTGTACATCAAGTTACAAAGTTACAAGTAGTGGCTCCCCACTACGAAATAGAAACAATGTGGCTTGGTCGTCTGCTCGGCATCAAATGGGCAGAATCCGGCGCGGCGCTCGTAGAGCTGCACAGAGGGCGCTGTCGTCGGTGTCGGTGTCCTAGTGCCAACCAAGTAGAGCACACCTACGTTGTGGCATCGTAGCTATCGATACCACATACTTGAATACAGAATTCCATCCGTATGACAATTTACCACTACCCTGTGCTATCAGAATGTATACAACCAAGCATTTCATATGTACGCAATGTTTCGTGCTTCTTACTATGAAGGGACTGAAGAGGAAGGGTGCCTACTCGGTCCACAGAAATTCAAGGATCTGGCACGAATCATTGTAATAGAGTTTTCTAAGCAGAATGAGATAATTAAATTATGACCAATATATATATATATATATATATATATATATATATATATATATATATATATATATATATATAAGCCCACCTCTTTCACTCAAATAAACAGTGTGAGTATGGTAGGGTTTCAGTCCCAAGCAGAAATGACACATTCATCCTCATGATGAGGCAGGCTGATATTCAGCTGCGATACAATATGTTCCTCATATCTCCACAATTGAATACTGATTTGATTCACCAGATGCAGAGGAGATGGAGCACCACCAATACAACTTTGCAGCACTTCAAGTAATCCTCAATCTTGAGAGCCATAGAGGCCGCATGCCACCCAGATGGGGTAATGAAACGTTCGTAAATGTGGATGAATTACACACAAAAATCTGAATCTACCTGTAAGTTAAACGATGTTACTACCAGTGTGTGATTTGCAGGGGGGGATGGGGGGGGATTTCCCCCCCTCTGCATCAGACCATCCCCTCCTCTGGTTTTAGTTTATGCATCCCAACCAGGGATGTTTATTTCCCACGCACTGGAGTAATACTTTACATATAATTTAAATTTGTTGAGCCGAACACTGAAAGTTTTTAATACAGTCTTACTATTAATACTATTAATATGTTTGCTTATTAATACTGAAAAAGTGTTATGTAGTAGGTAAGCATTTCAAAACATTTAGAACTAAATGACAAGACGACACACACGACATTTCCGTAGCATGCCACAATGTTGCAAGACGTCAACACAGCGTGAACGAGGCCTTAGAGCCGGGTCTATATTGTATGGTGGATGTGATGTGTTGCGTACGAAACTAAAACCTGCAATCAAATCCAAACGCCGCGGAAAACTGTGAATAGATGTCATCCTGCAGCAAGATAACGCTCGCCCACATTCTGCCAAACGGACAGTCGACATTTAAAACAGTTTTATTTTATTTTTGATAGTTCACGTCCTCACAAGTTATGAAATTAGGATTGTCATGCCCGCTATTACAAAATATTATACATTTTAGTGATTCGAGGTGCTGGAACATGTACCATACAGTCCAGACCTGGCTCCAAGCGATTTTCACATGTTTGGACCTTAACGGTAGAACTACAGGGAAGAAGATTTGAAAGTGATGAAGACGTCATTGCTGGTCAATTGGTTACAGTGGAACCGATAAACGTATTTTCCGATGAAATAAAAAAAACTCGTAAAACGTCGGGAAAACTGCATTGATGTCGAGGGATGTTACGTAGAAAAATAACGCATGTTTCAGTTTTCTATCATCAGAATAAGTACAGCTTTTCACAAATGTGCCTTTACTTTTTGAATTCCCCTCGTATACCTATATGTATATGATTTTGTAAATAAGCTTTACCTATAATGTACTTTTAAAGATATAACAAGGGATGGCTTTTCTGATAATGCATACGCGTGAATAGTGAGTTTCGGCATTAACATCTATTTATAAATAACTGTGCCCCCCATGAACCATGGACCTTGCCATTGGTGGGGAGGCTTGCGTGCCTCAGCGATACAGATGGCCGTACCGTAGGTACAACCACAACGGAGGGGTATCTGTTGAGAGGCCAGACAAACATGTGGTTCCTGAAGAGGGTCAGCAGCCTTTTCAGTAGTTGCAGGGGCAACAGTCTGGATGATGACTGATCTGGCCTTGTAACATTAACCAAAACGGCCTTGCTGTGCTGGTACTGCGAACGGCTGAAAGCAAGGGGAAACTACAGCCGTAATTTTTCCCGAGGAAATGCAGCTTTACTGAATGATTAAATGATGATGGCTTCCTCTTCGGTAAAATATTCCGGAGGTAAAGTAGTCCCCCATTCGGATCTCCGGGCGGGGACTACTCAAGAGGACGTCGTTATCAGGAGAAAGAAAACTGGCGTTCTACCGATCGGAGCGTGGAATGTCAGATCCCTTAATCGGGCAGGTAGGTTAGAAAATTTAAAAAGGGAAATGGATAGGTTAAAGTTAGATATAGTGGGAATTAGTGAAGTTCGGTAGCAGGAGGAACAAGACTTTTGGTCAGGTGAATACAGGGTTATAAATACAAAATCAAATAGGGGAAATGCAGGAGTAGGTTTAATAATGAATAAAAAAATAGGAGTGCGGGTTAGCTACTACAAACAGCATAGTAAACGCATTATTGTGGCCAAGATAGACACAAAGCCCATGCCCACTACAGTAGTACAAGTTTATATGCCAACTAGCTCTGCAGATGATGAAGAAATAAATGAAATGTATGACGAGATAAAAGAAATTATTCAGGTAGTGAAGGGAGACGAAAATTTAATAGTCATGGGTGACTGGAATTCGTCAGTAGGAAAAGGGAGAGAAGGAAACATAGTAGGAGAATATGGATTGGGGGGAAGAAATGAAAGAGGAAGCCGCCTTGTAGAATTTTGCACAGAGCATAACTTAATCATAGCTAACACTTGGTTCAAGAATCATAAAAGAAGGTTGTATACCTGGAAGAATCCTGGAGATACTAAAAGGTATCAGATAGATTATATAATGGTAAGACAGAGATTTAGGAACCAGGTTTTAAATTGTAAGAAATTTCCAGGGGCAGATGTGGATTCTGACCACAATCTATTGGTTATGAACTGCTGATTGAAACTGAAGAAACTGCAAAAAGGTGGGAATTTAAGGAGTTGGGACCTGGATAAACTGAAAGAACCAGAGGTTGTAGAGAGTTTCAGGAAGAGCATAAGGGAACAATTGACAGGAATGGGGGAAAGAAATACAGTAGAAGAAGAATGGGTAGCTCTGAGGGATGAAGTAGTGAAGGCAGCAGACGATCAAGTAGGTAAAAAGACGAGGGCTAATAGAAATCCTTGGGTAACAGAAGAAATATTGAATTTAATTGATGAAAGGAGAAAATATAAAAATGCAGTAAATGAAGCAGGCAAAGAGGAATACAAACGTCTCAAAAATGAGATCGACAGGAAGTGCAAAATGGCTAAGCAGGGATGGCTAGAGGACAAATGTAAGGATGTAGAGGCTTGTCTCACTAGGGGTAAGATAGATACTGCCTACAGGAAAATTAAAGAGACCTTTGGAGAGAAGAGAACCACTTGTATGAATATCAAGAACTCAGATGGAAACCCAGTTCTAAGCAAAGAAGGGACGGCAGAAAGGTGGAAGGAGTATATAGAGGGTTTATACAAGGGCGATGTGCTTGAGGACAATATTATGGAGATGGAAGAGGATGTAGATGAAGACGAAATGGGAGATAAGATACTGCGTGAAGAGTTTGACAGAGCAATGAAAGACCTAAGTCGAAACAAGGCCATGGAGTAGACAACATTCCATTGGAGCTACTGACGGCCTTGGGAGAGCCAGTCCTGACAAAACTCTACCATCTGGTGAGCAAAATGTACGAGAAAGGCGAAATACCCTCAGACTTCAAGAACATAATAATAATTCCAGTCCCAAAGAAAGCAGGTGTTTACAGATGTGAAAATTACCGAACTATCAGTTTAATAAGTCACAGCTGCAAAATACTAACGCGAATTCTTTACAGACGAATGGAAAAACTGGTAGAAGCGGACCTCGGGGAAGATCAGTTTGGATTCCGTAGAAATGTTGGAACACGTGAGGCAATACTAACCTTACGACTTATCTTAGAAGAAAGATTAAGAAAAGGCAAACCTACGGTTCTAGCATTTGTAGACTTAGAGAAAGCTTTTGACAATGTTAACTGGAATACTCTCTTTCAAATTCTGAAGGTGGTAGGGGTAAAATACAGGGAGCGAAAGGCTATTTACAATTTGTACAGAAACCAGATGGCAGTTATAAGAGTCGAGGGGCATGAAAGGGAAGCAGTGGTTGGGAAAGGAGTGAGACAGGGTTGTAGCCTCTCCCCGATGTTATTCAATCTGTATATTGAGCAAGCAGTAAAGGAAGCAAAAGAAAAATTCGGAGTAGGTATTAAAATTCATGGAGAAGAAGTAAAAACTTTGAGGTTCGCCGATGACATTGTAATTCTGTCAGAGACAGCAAAGGACTTGGAAGAGCAGTTGAACGGAATGGACAGTGTCTTGAAAGAAGGATATAAGATGAACATCATCAAAAGCAAAACGAGGATAATGGAATGTAGTCGAATTAAATCGGGTGATGCTGAGGGAATTAGATTAGGAAATGAGACACTTAAAGTAGTAAAGGAGTTTTGCTATTTAGGGAGTAAAATAACTAATGATGGCCGACGTAGAGAGGATATAAAATGTAGACTGGCAATGGCAAGGAAAGCGTTTCGGAAGAAGAGAAATTTGTTAACATCGTGTATAGACTTAAGTGTCAGGAAGTCGTTTCTGAAAGTATTTGTATGGAGTGTAGCCATATATGGATGTGAAACATGGACGATAAATAGTTTGGACAAGAAGAGAATAGAAGCTTTCGAAATGTGGTGCTACAGAAGAATGCTGAAGATTAGATGGGTAGATCACATAACTGATGAGGAGGTATTGAATAGGATTGTTGGGGAGAAGAGAAGTTTGTGGCACAACTTGACTAGAAGAAGGGATCGGTTGGTAGGACATGTTTTGAGGCATCAAGGGATCACAAATTTAGCATTGGAGGGCAGCGTGAAGGGTAAAAATCGTAGAGGGAGACCAAGAGATGAATACACTAAGCAGATTCAGAAGGATGTAGGTTGTAGTAGGTACTGGGAGATGAAGAAGCTTGCACAGGATAGAGTAGCATGGAGAGCTGCATCAAACCAGTCTCAGGACTGAAGACCACAACAATAACAATAAATAACTGTTTAACCATGGGTAACGCCACGGTCCAAGCTAGTAACATATATGATTATACTAACCCCCTAGGACATTCCCCCCCCCCCCCCCCCTCTGGTAAAAGCACAAATCGCACACTGGTTACTACATAAAAGACACTTATCTTAACCGATTAAGTACTATAATTGAAATAAAATTAAAGTGGAGATCGGGCACACAGCTTTCAACACTTTATTCAACAGATCATACGGTATCTGTTTTACATGGTTTTGTTAAACAGTTAAATTACAGTCTTTCCTCCACTAACTCGTAACATCCTTTTACTGTTGATAATACTTTGTATCTGCCTGTAAATGTCACAAACGCATTTATTTAGCGTCCTTTTGCAACTGAGCTATACAACATATAAGGTACCATAACTGTGCCACTTAGTTTTTATTTGTTTATGATGCTTATATCATTGGTTATTTTCGTAAAACAAAAGGATATTATGATGAAAGTAGTCAGAATCTGTCGGAAGGGCTTGTGAGTGTGTTGTAGGGCAGCTTGGGCTGGGAAATAAATGTTAAGAAAAAAATTCAGTATGTTGCGGCGTTTCTGACTTATCAGCATTGAAGTTAGCCAAACAGGCCATTGCACACACAAATTCGATTGACCCTGCAGAGATGGTGTCGCTAAACATGTTCTTCATTTGACTTCATAAAACCAAACAAGAGAGCAATGCAAAAATTGGAGATGGGGTGGTAGTAAATATCGAACCCGAGCCAGAGGCTCAGCAGTATCGTGCACTATCATCTATGCTATGAGAACAACTGACACCAATTGTATCTGGCAGCCACTTGAATCTGCACATACAATGGCCTGACCGGATAACTTCAATGCTATTCAACTCAGAAATGGGGTGACATATCGATTTTTTTTTCTTAACAATTAAATCACAGCACAAGCTACCCTGCAACACCCCTACAAGCTTTTCAGACTCCCGACCACCTTCAAATACACTTTTGCCAAAATATCTTTCAGTTCTACGAAAATAAGCAAGGGGATAAGTGTCATAAACAAACAAAAACCAAGTCGGTACAGTAACCCTCCATTACCTGATATGTTGTATAACTCAGTTCCACGAGGACGCTAAATGAATGCACATGTGGCGTTTCTGGCCAGGTATGAAGGATATCACAAGTTAGCGAAGAAAAGCAGTAATCTGCTTGTTTAACAAGACAATATAAAAGAGAAACAATTAAACTGATGAATACGGCCTTGTGCCCCATCTCTGCTTTGGTCTAATTTCAGTTACAGTATTTAATCTGTTAAGACAACTATCATGTATGAACCATCAAAGTTTATCTATCAGGTAGATTTTTATGTGTTATTCATCTATATTTATGAATATTTCATATTACCTATGTGATGTGCTGATTGCTGATATGAAGAGGTGTTACTGATCCACCTTGAGGGTCCCCCTTGCTCATCGTTCTTCACATTCTTGGCTGGCCTATTCACCACTACACACTAATGCAACTAATCAGTCTACATCTATACAAATCTATAACTTTTGTATTACAACCGACTGGTCATTGTATTACCTATGTTTAACAGTGTCAAGGAATTTGTTTCAGTCACTGATCACTTCAGTAAATAACTCTGTATTACCTAAATTCTCATCGTTCTCACCTCAAGAAAAATTAATGACGACACACACACACACACACACACACGTATACATATAAATCTAACTGATGTTGCGATCTACTCTTGAGTACTGCCCAAGTGTTTGCGATCCATACCAGGCCGGATTAAGCGAAGATATCAGGGCAGTTCAGAGGTGGGCTGTCAGATTTGCTACTGGCAGGTTCGAATAACACGTTAAGTGTTACAGAGATGCTTCGGGAACTCGAATGACAATCCTTGAAAGGAACGCAACGTTCTTTTCGAGGAATACTATTGAGAAAATTTAGGGAATGTGAATTTGAAGCTAACTGCCGAACAATTCTACTGCCGCCAACATACACTGTACGTAAGGACCGCGAAGATAAGATATGAGAAATTAGGGCTCATACGGAGGCATATAGATAGTCGTTTTCCCCTCACTTTATTTGCGAGTGGAACGAGGCAGTTGTACATGGGATCCTCCGCCATGCACCGTATGGTGGCTTGCGGAGTACCTATGTGGATGTAGGTGTAATCCACGGGGTTCCAGAGATGTCGCGTAGGTCCCACAATTGAAATAAACATTAAGATGAGAGATGGCAAACAGAGAGCAAAATCTGCAGTGTTTTCATAAGTAAGTTCATTGTGCCGAAGCACAGGGAGTGTATCAGCACAGTGTATCTCCACAGTTGTCCGTATAATCTCTGAAACCTTCTCTTACATTTGGATAAGAAAGAACAAGCAAGTCACATATTTTCCTCAGATTTTCTTCTCCTTCTAGCCATGGGATCACACTGCGATAGGGCCATTTTTTACTATCCAAAGTAATCGAGCTCTTTCATGAAGGATTTGAATTATTCACTGTCATTAAAAATTACACTTTGCTTCAAATTGTCGCTAAGGCTCTGACAGAACTGTTTCCTACTAATTTGGGTAGTCATCCTGCTTGATTCTACTCTGGAAACCACTGAAACGTCTTTGAAGCACACTTCAGAAATAGCTTTCTCTGCTTCCTTCATTCGAGCACCTGGCATTTCCTTCAGTTGTTCAGTGGCTCTTATTGACCTCGTAGTTGCCCTATCACTGTCCTTTCAGAGGTACTGTGAGAGGATATTTTTCGCTTCAAGAACATCAGAAAACAGTGCAATGTTGCTTACGAACTCAGGGATTGATAGTGTTTTCTGTACTCATTTGAATGTTTCCATACAATTGATTTTCTAGTTATGTCATTCGAACATCTGTTGAAATGAGCATTCAGAGCCTAGTAGGGCTTCCATACTGCTTGCACTGCTCTAAAGCTTGAAGTCCACGCACGCAACTCACTGAGAATGCTTTAGATATCTGCACGTAACTTTTGTGCAACACCTGACAGTTCATGCTGACTGTTTGGAGACTGACGATGCAATGTATACAGTTTGTTTAAAAAAATGATAATATGATTCACATCAGGAACCTCTTCGATTGCATCAGCAACTTGTAATGCAATTGGGTGTCACATACACTGTCATTTCAATAGTTTCTTTTACTTGTTCTTAAGTCGTTCTAAAACACCTGATTTGCTACTTGCGTTACATTAGATCTCTCACTACAGTCAAATTGTCACTCAACTAACTTGAGGAAAAACCATGCTCCGCAAGACATTTTAGAAGTTATGCTTCTATTGCTTCTGCATCTGTTCTTTTGAGTTCAATAATACCAAAAAATATGGTTTTTACACAAATATCGCTGATTTCACATCTTAAATACACTATTAAAAATCATTGTGAAGCAACAGTTCGATACTGTGGATGAACAGTGCTTCTTCCTCATAGTATATGCAATGGAGTCTATGACGTTGGCCCAACTGAGTTCACTATGCAGCGTTTTTCTCATGTGAAGACCATTTTGAATCTGCGAATCCACAAGCTTGTGAGAGTCTAAATATGGTCTGTTGTTTTTGCTACAGAATATACTGTGCAAAACACATTCATTAAACTTTCAAAAATATTATTCTGCTGTTCACCTACAAGGTTTTCTAGAACATTGTCTTGTCTTTCTTTTCGTTGTCTGCATGCAGTTAAATGGCCTTCAGAATTCTTATGTTTATGATTTTTTTTCAGTGATGTTAACTGAGCCTGTTTACTTCCACAAACTGGATCCACCGAAATACTACTTCATTATTTAGAAATGTACACTCCCAGTGATTTAATGACTCCAGAATTCTGCACATCTTTACACACTGAGCAATCGAGCTCGTCTTCCCTACACACTAACCATTCATATTTCGTCTTAAATTATCTCCATGTAATGTTGTCCCAACAAACAGGATAATTAGACATGTCTTAGGAATCCAAATAACAAGGAATTATTTCACATTATTGGTTTTTATCTTCAACAACACCTGTTCCGGTGCTACTATTCATATATGAAGTAACGGGGCTTTACCAACTTCACGATTTTTCAACCACACGGACCATCTTCTGTCGTTGAAACCCCGGGACTATAACTCGCGTCACATAAGACGTTGCTTCCACGCATAGAGACGCAGCAGAGAAGGGATGAGAACTGTGCATGTGTGGCAGCAGAGAGTGAGCAAACAAAGTCTATGTTACTGAACTGCATTGCTGCTGACAACAGCCAGGCTCATTTGCCTACAGTAAATCGTATGATACGTTCAAATCTATGAGGGGAATAGTAAGTATTAAAATCAATTTATATCAGTCGTCATGAGAGAAATATTAACACGCATCTTGACGACGTTGCATCCACTGCTCCACAGATCTACTCTGCATGAAGTCGGGAGGCGAGAACAGCTGACAGCTTTGTGAAGGCATAAACTACAATTTTTCTCAAAATGGCAATTGTATACCGACAAGATCATTGAAACTGCTTGCAATAATTGTCATTTATTGCGGTCTGAACTGCATTATAAGCATAAATTACTACATAACAAAATTAATCTCAAGCACAAACCGAAATCATTGTATTTGCTTAACAATTGCTTCTGCTGTATAGAATTGTTAAAAATGTGTATAAGGTGTGTGTGTTGATGTGTTTGACTGTCTAATAATGGCGTCTCGTAAAAATGGTCATTAAGTTGTCATATTTTTCGCTGTTAATGGGCATTATCAGTGTAAACTAACCCGTTCAACTTTATAGAGAGAGACCAAATTTATAACCCATTGAACAAGCAAACAATTAACCATCATCTGCGAATAACTCCAGGGAATGATGACTGATAACATCGAAAACCACAAATATCTCGACCAGTAACAGTTACTGTCGCTGGCTGGTGTGGCCGTGCGTTTCTAGGCGCTTCAGTCTGGAACCGCGTGACCGCTACGGTCGCAGGTTCGAATCCTCCCTCGGGCATGGATGTGTGTGATGTCTTTAGGTTAGTTAGGTTTAAGTAGTTCTAAGTTCTAGGGGACTGATGACCACAGATGTTAAGTCCCATAGTGCTCAGAGCCATTTGAACCAAGTTACTGTCATTTTAGGGCCTCATCCAGTTCATGCCTTGAGAATGACAGGGGTTTACATGTGGAAATATCTGACTTTTGTCGAATTTATCCAGCTGCAGCCTCGCGTGTTATTAGAGCTAACATGGTGGGAGAAGCTTAACTTCTCCTTGGGCAGTATATTGAACATTATTGTCTGCATAATTCAAAGGACACAAGTCCTAATCAAAAAGGCTAGGAAGTTGTCATTAGTATGTATGCAACTGATATGCTTACAAACACATTTTTTAAACCACGGGTCTTTAAAACTAAGAAATGTTATTACTTTGTCCCAAAGTCTACATTGCAATGCCAATATTCGAATGTGTTTCCGAACAATCTGATTGTAAATTTACGATGATAGTTTCAAGGCTTATATCAATCATTACTTTCTGTCAAACTATTCTTTCTGAAGCTTTTCAGCTTGCTGCACAGACTGTGCCCACACTACAGGTGGGGTGCTACCTATTGCCTCATGTACAAGCGATTCAGTGAATGTTATCTTGAATTTTTTTTCTCCCACATTGCCTTATCCTTTGCCTAAATTAATTCAATAGGTCTAAAGTGACAGTGGCACGTGGGTAAATGCAAAACTGTGTTACCCCATTCACGTGCAAGGAAGTGAAGTTCGAATGTTCGGTCACGTAACTTGTATAAATTAGCGAACTGCAGGAGATCGGTACAAGTCTGGTTTATACTGCGCTTAGTATTTTTATCTTCAAGCCATATCCGCTTTTCTCTGTAACAGTTGAATTGTAACTGGCAATGACCGACTTTGAAGCAAGGTATGACAAGAACTGAGAATCACGTCATGAAACTGATAGCATTCATTTCCGAATCGTAGTCACAGCTGTTTTTCTTACACGTAAATACAAGTTTACTCTCAGAAACAAAACCAAAAGAAGAGTGAGCATGCGGAATAATTATCTGAGAACCTATTCCTATGAAAACTTCAAAACCATCAGTATCAT
This sequence comes from Schistocerca nitens, assembly GCF_023898315.1. Classification (NCBI taxonomy): domain Eukaryota; kingdom Metazoa; phylum Arthropoda; class Insecta; order Orthoptera; family Acrididae; genus Schistocerca; species Schistocerca nitens. The sequence continues at coordinate 350,214,181 of NC_064622.1, forward strand.
CACTCATTTTTCAGCAGATCTTCCCGAAATTATTGTAAATGACACATATTTCAAGGTAATACACTGCTGAACTACCTCCTTTTCTTGTATCGTGAATCTTTACATGAGATGTGGTTCGTACTGCACCTAAAATCTCTTTTCTTAACATGTCAGGAACCAATGTCTTTTAAAATTCTTTACATTGACAAAGTGCTTACCATTGAAGCTAATTTTCTCCTGCATAACTGTAGCACGTTTACGTGATGTTGGGCGCAGCTTAAAAAAAAAAAAAAAAAAAACTGACATTTGAATAAATAATTCGGTTGTCGCGAAGTTTGGTAACAGAGCAGCACGTAGGACCGAAATTCTCGCTGTCTAATGTAGCTCGCTGCTAGCCACACAGGAAGAGAATGAATGTTATTGGCTGCCAATGCCTAATGGAGGGGGATGCGCAGAACGGCTGAAAACTGAGCCGTCTTCCAACGTGACACATACTTTAGATTTTCTGAAACAATCTACTATACTGCTTTTCACACAGAAAAATTACACCTTTCAATTACTAGCACAGTTTGCACATTTTTCGTTCAAAACCGTAATACGCCAGGCTTCAGAACTGCACAGGAATACGTTGAACTGAAGCAGTCAAGCCGGCCGTGGTGGTCTAGCGGTTCCAGGCGCGCAGTCCGGAACCGCGCGACTGCTACGGTCGCAGGTTCGAATCCTGCCTCGGGCATGGATGTATGTGATGTCCTTAGGTTAGTTAGGTTTAAGTTGTTCTAAGTTCTAGGGGACAGATGACCACAGATGTTAAGTCCCATAGTGCTCAGAGCCATTTTGAAGCAGGCAACAGAGTTGTTTACAACAATGCATATAAGTTCCGTAAAAAGAAAACTGAACAACAATACCCATGCCGGCCGGGAAGTGGCTAAAGATTAATGTTATTGACAATCGGAATGTAAACGCACAAATGAATGGCACCATAATGACGAGAAATAATAAAGAGGTCTGCTGTAATAATGTCGTAGCAGAGGGACGCGACATTCGATATTGTGGTTGGATCATTGAAGCATAAGGAAGCGGAAAATGTTTTTATTTTACTTATATCTTACCTTGCAGATTGCGTTTCAGATAGGAGTAAGGTTTTGTTGTATTATTAAGTTTCAGGGGCTCGCGAAATTTGAAGCAACGTTAGCGCTCGCGCGGCCGCATTTACATCGCCACGAATTGGTTTTCGTTTTCGTACCACCGTACGTCATTACATAGGGCTATAGAGTGAAATCAGTCAGTGTCAAGGTCACGTGCCATAAGGTGAGCCGATAGATGACCAGGGATTAACTGAGAATTAAGCTCGTGAACAGTTAGATGTTCAAGAGGTGGCGTAAATGCCACCCACGCGAGCGCCCGACGGTTAAAGAATACAGCATCAGCGTTCCGGAGAAGGGAATTAAGTGTTTTCAGACATTATCATGTCACGCGCGATTTGAGCATCTAAAGACGAGTCGACATCGGATGTGCAACACCACTCAGGCAGGCGCAGACCAGCCCAGGACAGACGAGAATGGAGCGGAGTGTTTGTAGGTGCCCAGCAATGCTCCAGTGTGAGGGCATGTGTGCCAGCAATGATGGAAAACGAGAAATGTCGTCCAAACTGAGCGCGCATATCCTTGATGTTCAGACCCTGCACGGAACTTTTTATTGCTGTACCGAGCGGCGCGATTTGTGCCCACACCAACCACACTACGCCGAATCTTCCTCTTGACTTTGGGCGGATGCCCAACACCACGCGCCTGTTGTTCATTCTTCTTGTTCTTTCAGATTGCATTTTTATTTATTTATTTTATTTTGTTTATTTATTTATTTCAAATTCCATGAATCCGTATAGTGATGAATCACAAGGATGTGGAACAAGTCAGGTTTACATCTTTATAGATACACAATAAATGTTAGTACAATGACAAGAATGTAGGAATCTGGTGATATAAGCTTACAGGATGAACTACAGCTAAGTAGATACAGTTGAAATAAACATGACATAAACTACTGACAATAACTTTTGGCACAGAAAAAAGAAAATTCGTACATTGATTATCTTATGCAGGGAAGACGAATTACAGCTAACATAATATAAACACAGACTAGAATACAGATACGAAATACAATAAAAAATACAAAGCCAGTCACTGATTAGGCCTATTCTGCAGGTATTTTCGTAATTTAAATTTGAATGTACATGGGGAATAAATGTGAGCTTTGATATGAGATGGAAGAGAATTGAAGAATTTTGTGGAAGAATAATGAACACCTTTTCATACGTTACTTAACTGTTTTAGACCTCTATGTAAATCATTTTAGACCTTGTATTGCGATCATGGTATGCATTAATTGGATGTGAAAAGAGAATAGTTATTCAAGGCAAAAATCATCAACGATAATAAGTACTGACATGTGTTGGTTAATATTTGGAGCTTACGGAACAGGTTTCTGCAGGAATAGCCTGGATGAACTCCACTCATGATTCTAATTGCTTTCCTTTGTGCAGTAAAGACTTTTTGGCTAAAGGTTGATTACGATAAAAAATTATACCACATGACATGACGGAGTGAAAATAGGGAAAGTAAGCTGCTTTGATAGCATTCATATCACCAAAAGGGGTAGTAATTACATGCAGGTCATTAGTTGCTACACTTAATGTTTTATACGAGGGTTGACTGAAAAGTAATGCCTCCAACTTCGTAACTCTTCAGCAGTTGGCAGCATTGGTATGCGGCAGGTACTGGCTTGTTTGGTAGCCTCTTCTCTACAGCTCCAGTTGGCGGGAAGTCTTAGCATTGAACGGTTGTGTTGTTACAGTGTGAAGTATGGAACCCTGCGCAGACGGGCGGTCAATTTAAGCAACGTGCAGTCATTGAATTCTTGACAACAGAAGGTGTCAGCCCAAAGGAGATTCATCAGAGAATGAAAGCAGTTTATGGTGATCGTGTTGATCTGAACAGTGTGCGTCGTTGGGCGAGAAGTTTAAAGATTTTGAGGCGGGAACATCTGACCTGCGTCACAAACACAGAGTTGGACGCTTTGTGACAGCAACCACCGAGTTTCACAAGCAAAATGTCGACAGATTGATTCAGGACCATCGTCGTATCACTCAAGAGAGAAATTGCAAGCACAATAGGCATTTCATAAGAACGTGTGGGTCACATTATTGCTTTGCTTGGCTATCGGAAGATCTGAGCACGATGGGTACCCCACATGCTGACTCCCGAAATGGAAGCGCACAGACTTGAAATTTGCCAGGAGCTACTCTCACGTTATGAAGATGAAGATGACACCTTTCTCCATTCAATTGTGACAGGAGACGAAACGTGGGTACAGCATTACGACCCAAGGACGAATCGTCATTCTATGGAATATCGACACAAAGATTCACACCAGAAAAAGAAATTCAAGACGAAGCCCTCAGTTGCGAAAATCATGGCCGCGGTGTTCTGGGGCGCATATGGTATTATCCATGTTGATTTCCTTGATCGTGGAACAATAAATTCAGAGCATTACATCACAACGCTGCGAACTTTGAAGCGATGGCTAAGAAGGATCCGAAAGGAAAAGGGAAATGTTTTCCTGCAGCATGACAATGCCAAACCACACATTTCATGTGCCACCACAGCAGAGCTTCAGAGACTGAATCTCAAAATCGTATGGCATCCTCCATACAGTCCAGATTTAGCACAGTCTGACTTCCATCTGTTTCTGATAATGAAAGACGTACTGCAGGGACATCATTATGCTTCTGATGAAGAAGTTGAGAGAACTGTGAGACTGTGGTTGCGGAAACAGGGTGTCGACTTCTTCAGAAAACTTGTTCATCGTTGGCAGAAATGTATACAACTGGCGGTGGTTATGTGGAAAAGTGAATATTGGTAATTAAAGATCACACTCTAAGGATTTATTAAAATATTCCCATCCAAACACAACTAACGAAGGTGGAGGCATTACTTTCATTCAGCCCTCGTAGAATATGCCCAGACTAGATTAACTTGTCATTAATTATAATGTGCAGAAACTTAGAGGTGGCGGTACACTGTAATATACACTCCTGGAAATGGAAAAAAGAACACATTGACACCGGTGTGTCAGACCCACCATACTTGCTCCGGACACTGCGAGAGGGCTGTACAAGCAATGATCACACGCACGGCACAGCGGACACACCAGGAACCGCGGTGTTGGCCGTCGAATGGCGCTAGCTGCGCAGCATTTGTGCACCGCCGCCGTCAGTGTCAGCCAGTTTGCCGTGGCATACGGAGCTCCATCGCAGTCTTTAACACTGGTAGCATGCCGCGACAGCGTGGACGTGAACCGTATGTGCAGTTGACGGACTTTGAGCGAGGGCGTATAGTGGGCATGCGGGAGGCCGGGTGGACGTACCGCCGAATTGCTCAACACGTGGGGCGTGAGGTCTCCACAGTACATCGATGTTGTCGCCAGTGGTCGGCGGAAGGTGCACGTGCCCGTCGACCTGGGACCGGACCGCAGCGACGCACGGATGCACGCCAAGACCGTAGGATCCTACGCAGTGCCGTAGGGGACCGCACCGCCACTTCCCAGCAAATTAGGGACACTGTTGCTCCTGGGGTATCGGCGAGGACCATTCGCAACCGTCTCCATGAAGCTGGGCTGCGGTCCCGCACACCGTTAGGCCGTCTTCCGCTCACGCCCCAACATCGTGCAGCCCGCCTCCAGTGGTGTCGCGACAGGCGTGAATGGAGGGACGAATGGAGACGTGTCGTCTTCAGTGATGAGAGTCGCTTCTGCCTTGGTGCCAATGATAGTCGTATGCGTGTTTGGCGCCGTGCAGGTGAGCGCCACAATCAGGACTGCATACGACCGAGGCACACAGGGCCAACACCCGGCATCCTGGTGTGGGGAGCGATCTCCTACACTGGCCGTACACCACTGGTGATCGTCGAGGGGACACTGAATAGTGCACGGTACATCCAAACCGTCATCGAACCCATCGTTCTACCATTCCTAGACCGGCAAGAGAACTTGCTGTTCCAACAGGACAATGCACGTCCGCATGTATCCCGTGCCACCCAACGTGCTCTAGAAGGTGTAAGTCAACTACCCTGGCCAGCAAGATCTCCGGATCTGTCCCCCATTGAGCATGTTTGGGACTGGATGAAGTGTCGTCTCACGCGGTCTGCACGTCCAGCACGAACGCTGGTCCAACTGAGGCGCCAGGTGGAAATGGCATGGCAAGCCGTTCCACAGGACTACATCCAGCATCTCTACGATCGTCTCCATGGGAGAATAGCAGCCTGCATTGCTGCGAAAGGTGGATATACACTGTACTAGTGCCGACATTGTGCATGCTCTGTTGCCTGTGTCTATGTGCCTGTGGTTCTGTCAGTGTGATCATGTGATGTATCTGACCCCAGGAATGTGTCAATAAAGTTTCCCCTTCCTGGGACAATGAATTCACGGTGTTTTCAATTTCCAGGAGTGTATTTTGACTGTCACAGTGTAAGTTGATTGCGTCATTTTCTTGCAGGACGCTTGAAATTGAATATGTTGTGGTTTTTTTTTTTTAATTTTTGTATGTCTGTGTCATTTATCAGTGCTCGGTTGGCTTCACATCTAAAGCTTCTATGAGTTAGAATTGACGGAAATTTAATTTATAGAGGCGATGAAAGAGAATTACTGTAATAAGAACATATTTTGTTCGTAAAACAGTAAGGGGTCGGTATACCCCTCGGAAAAAAAGTGGGAAGACGGCGTCCTCCGGCGTTCTCCCTCCAATACGGCCGTGCCATTGTCATTATATCATGATTGATGAAGCATGGTTTCATCTTTCCAGCCATGTAAATTCACAGACCACAACGTACTGGGCAACGGTGAACCCTAAGACTGTGTGTCAGCAACCACTCCATCGTGAAAAAGTCGGAGTTTAGTGTGGTGTAATAGGAACACGCATCAGCGAACAGATATTTTTTGACACTACCCTCAGCACAGTTGCATATATGGGAATTTTTGATACGCTTTGTGCTCAACTTACTGAATATGAAAGACAGTACTGCTTCTTCCAGCAAGATGGGGCAACATGCCACATGGCTAAGGTATCCCTGGACGAGTCACGATGTCTTCACTGAGGAACAAATTGCCAGCAAACATTTATGGCCACCACGTTCGCCGGATCTAACAAAATTTCTTCCTGTGTGGACACTTAAAGAGCAAGGTCTATTGAACAAAACCCCACAATATCCAGGAACTGAAAGACATCAGTCATGAAGTTGTTGCCATCAATATCCGAACTTTACGGCAGGTGTATCTGAATATGCTTAGACGTGCACAGCTGTGTATTGAGGTTGCAGGGTGTCTCTTTCAACATCTTCTATAAATGTATTTTGGCCGTATTTTTCATTCTAAATAAATGTTGAGTCCATTTCAGCTCTACATTTCTGGAATTTCACTGCATTTCCTTTATACTCACATGGACTACTTTTATCTGCGCCACCCTATAATTCTTATAAAATAAATGAACTACAGTGTTAGCGTTTCTGTTAACTAACTGTTATTATTTTGTACAAAAATTTAAGCCCATCATATGACGAAAATATTTTTGTTATGAAATGATCTACGAGAGACCTGTTTCGGATTTGCAATGAGTATTCTTTGATGGCCAAATGCATTGAGCACTATTGTGGCACTGTTACTAAATGTTTTGCAATTGAAGTGTAAGTGGTTTTATTTGGTTTATTTTCATCATCATCATTTATTGCATTTACGGGCCTTTAAGGCCTACAGTAGAATAAAAAGGACGCAAATCACAATATAAAAAGAATACAACAAACTGCACATTATAAAAATTACAAAAGAAAAAAAACAGTCAGTCGCAATCTCAGTATAAGAGACATTTATTGCAGATGGCGGTCCATCGCTGTGGGTCCCCAGCATCTTCTACCGCTGTCGGTTCCACTTGTTTGAGTATTGCCAGTACCCGATCCTTCCATCACGTCCTCGGTCGTCCCTTTTGTTTATTTTATGTAAATAAATTTTGTCTTTGTTAACAGATTCACGTAACACATATGCGCAATATCTACACTTCTAGGGATGCTGGAAGAAAGTCCTAAGTAAAGTGACTGAAAAACATTTTCTATGTTGCTTGAAAGTAATTTCCACTCAAAAAAGACAAACATTCTGCTTGTGTGACTGATTCAGGAAAGATAGGTGAATATCTCCCCTCTATTAACGAAACGTAATTACATAGGCTGGGATTTAATTACGACCATCAGTGAGAATAATTATTAATCCTTGGGTACACTTCAAGAGCACCAGTCCTCTGATGCTGATGAAGCTGGGAACTGAGTGAGAGGCAAGAATTCGTAACTTAACAGCCCTAGAGAAAGACGCAGGGAAAAGGCTATAACTGCAAGTATGTATGTACATGCCCATCCGGTTGGCCGTGTGGTCTAACGCACAGCTTTCCGGGTGGGAAGGAACACCTGGTCCCTGGCACGAATCCACCCGGCGGACTTGCGTCGATGTCCGGTGAGCCAGCCAGGCTGTGGATGGTTTTTAGGCGGTTTTCCATCTGCCATGGAGAATGCGGGATAGTTCCCCTTATTCCGCCTCAGCTACACTATGTCACCGATTGCTGCGCAAACAAGTTATCCATGTACGCCTACACCACCATTACTTTACCATGCAAACATAGGGGTTACACTTGTCTGGTGTGGGACGTTCCCTGGGGGGGGGGGGGGGGGGGGTCCACTGGGGGCCGAACCGCACAATTACCCTGGGTTCGGTTTGGGGCAGCGGAGGGGTGAAGTGGACTGCAGTAGCCATCGTGGGGTATTGGACCACTGCGGCTGTGGTGGGGGCGGAGCCTCTCCGTCGTTTCTAGGCCCCTGGTTAACATACAATACAATACATACAATGTATGTACATCCAGCATGTCCTCCCAAACTCTTGTAACAATATAGTACACAAACAGCAAATTTCAAGAGTATCAGCACTGTGGGGATTAGAGCCTCCCATCTCCCATACGATTGGAGATATGGGCAGGAGACAGTTTCTCAGCCACTGCTGTGTAGGCTGCTCTGCTTGAAAGGGGTATTGTATGGAAATAGCATCGACCTGCCTTATCAACCTGCTTTGCAAGACAACATACCACACAAGGACAATAAACCATTTCCTGCCCTGACAGGGGCAAAATTGTTTTATTTTTTTCTTTCCTGATGAGCAGGTGCCTGGAAGTACAGGTACGTGTTTGGGAGTGGCAGTGGCCCGCTTTATCAGTCTGATGGATGGTTAATATGGATAGAGATGGGGATGAATAGGGAGAAGGGGTAATGATGGGACAACCAACTGTTTTTAACAACTGATTGGTCAGTCAATTGTTTTTTTTTTTTTGTTCAGTTGTTTTTTTTTTTTCAGTCGAATGAAACAATTGAATGAAATCAGTCTCTGCAGCCATGCCAGCTTTATGTATGTGTTCACCCACAGAGCGGATTTAAGCAACTTCACTCAAAGCAAGACAATCACCTGGAACAAGTCTTTGTCAGTTGCGACTGTTGTACAAATGTTTTCACTCAGTCTCCGGGTTTCGTGGTTCTATTTATATAATGTTTCAGCCTTTTCGGTTATACATGAACAATGACTAGGGTTGACAACTTTTTTGCAGACAAAGTATCTTACTTAAAAGAGATGTGAATAAAAGGTATATTTCCAACACTAAATTATTTTCAAAATGAAACAACGGAAAATCCAGGATGGAATGTAACAGTATTATGAAAAGGAAAGTTGCCACTCACCATATAGTAGAGATGCTGAGTCGCAGATAGGCACAACAAAAAGATTGTCACAAATAAATCTTTCGTCCAAAAAGATCTTTGTCAAAAACAGATGACAGACACACACACAAATGCAACTCATACACACATGACTGCAGTCTCAGGCTGTCAGGTGTGTGTGAGTTGCGTTTGAGTGAGTGTGTGTGTGTCTGGTTGTTGAGCCCATCTGCGACTCAGCATCTCCACTATATGGTGAGTGGTAACTTTCCTTTTCATAATACTGTTATTTTCAAAATTTATGTATTTAATTAGTTAATTACGAATTTTCATACTTGTGGCATTAAATATTAATTTCTGGTTGGTTTTAAAACTTTGCCGGCCGAAGTGGCCGTGCGGTTAAAGGCGCTGCAGTCTGGAACCGCAAGACCGCTACGGTCGCAGGTTCGAATCCTGCCTCGGGCATGGATGTTTGTGATGTTCTTAGGTTAGTTAGGTTTAACTAGTTCTAAGTTCTAGGGGACTAATGACCTCAGCAGTTGAGTCCCATAGTGCTCAGAGCCATTTGAACCATTTTTTAAAACTTTAATACACGATGCTACACAGTAAATTTATGTATCTATAAATGGAACAACACTTTGAACAAGTCTTTTATTATGTAGGTTGGTTTCTTGTCTTTTTATTCAGAATAAATTTTGCAGTTGATTTTAAACTACAGTAACTTCCCGATAAGGTAGTCACTTGAAACTGTCAAGATAGCGCAGAACGGATGGCACTGTCATATTAACTCCCTTTCGAGTCTGGTGTATGACAGAGGGTACTTCCTTTTTCTGTCTGTCTGTTCTGTTAAAATTTTGCAATTTATTTCAAAGTAACTTTTCGATAATCTAAAGATTTGAAACTGTCAACTTATCTCAGAACTAGCTTCTTTTCTAGTGTGTGGCAGAGAGTACTCGGCGTACCACTGCTAATTCCCATTCTTTCTGTTCCACTTGTGAATGTTTCTCAGTTAAGAATGATTGCTGCTAAGCTTCCAGGTGAGCCCGATTTGCTCTAATTTTTATATTCGGGGTCTTTTCGCGAGATATATGTAAGAGAAAGTGCTATACTCGTTGACTCAGCTGCAGAGAAACTGAAATAAACCTGCAATATACCACAAGTCTCTGTTGTAATCTCATCAAAATGATTGAAATCGATTGAAACATTTCACACGCACAAGACTAAAAATTACAAAATAACTATTAGACATTTTTTTAATATAGCACGTTTTTAAAACGGACAAAAAAGTATTAAATACTCTCTCCTAGTCCTATAAAGATTGCTAGTACCATACAGTTAGTCCCGAAAATTTGTGCTTGTGAATTTTTAATAACTATGACAATACCTGTAAAATAAAATGCAAAAAATCTAGGGTGCATGCAATAGATAATAATGAGTGTTAAAAGTAACTGTCGTTGAGAAAAATCACAGAACAGTTCATATTATTTGAAGTACATTAAAACTGTAAGCAACTTAGGCGAACTATTCATGCACCAGTTAGCCATAGCACGCACCCAATTTTCCTCTTTTTAATTTTTACATACATTATAAAAATTTTCAAATGTGTGTGAAATCTTATGGGACTTAACTGCTAAGGTCATCAGTCCCAAAGCTTACACACTACTTAACCTACATTATCCTAAGGACAAACATACATATCCATGCCCAAGGGAGGACTCGAACCTCCACTGGGACCAACCGCACAGTCCATGACTGCAGCACCTTAGACTGCTTGGCTAATCCCACACAGAAAAGATTGCCGTAGCTACTAAAAATTCACATCAGATTTTCAGAACTATCTGTATACCGTTAGGATCTGTGTGTAGCTAGGAGAAGTTATTTAATACATTTTAGCCCAGTTTAAAACTGTGTTGAATTAAAAAGATTTTCAGTTAAATAATTGTTTTTAATTTAAATTTATGGGAGATATATTTCTCTCTTCCTGCCAGTTAGCATCCAACAAGATAATTCTTTTTCGGTAAGTGCTGAGATGATGTGAACATAAACCACGTACAGTTTTTTTTAATTGGTGACTTGATCAGTTGTATTTTAAGCACGTACTGCCACTTGTGGAAAGTATTTTTTCGCAAAAAATATTTGTCATTATTCGTTAATTTCCTTTGAATTTGTCTTAATTTAGTCTCATCCTTGCAGATATTGTATATTGCATTGAATTTATCTTGAGGATCACAACATCTCAGTCATATGGTTTTTCCCATTCATATATATTACTCTGATCCATAGATACATATATTTATTTGACAGTTAAGGATGCTTTCTTTTCATCAGGGTTTTGGTACATCAGAATCACTTGTAGTATCATTTGTTTCCATGTAAATGGTACAAATGAATAAAATAGATTTATCAGTTTCCAACTTTGCAACTTCTTACAACAATCTAAACATAATAATCTTGACGATGCTACCCAAGGTTACTTCTAAAGGTTGTCTTATGTGTGCTGTCATGTGTCTGCGTAATACTGTTAATATGTAGATATGTTTTCCGTGCTGTAAGTGTTTGTGTATTGTGTAAATGGGGCTGAAATGGTTAACCAGCGAAGCATTCGCCTAGATGAGTATGGAGAAATGATGTCAAAAACCACACTTAAGTTGGCTGGCAAAAGTCATTCAAAGCGACAGGAAATAAAACTGAGGCGGTTCTCGCCTTCTCAGGGCTAGCACACAGTGAGTAGATAAATTTTAAAAGTAATAACTTAAAATTTTTCGAATGAATTACCTTATAACACCTTGTACCCATGTTAAAATAAGCTTTGAGCGTACTTGCTGAACGTTATAAAGAGCACAAATATATTTCAGTAGATTAATTTAGGTGAAAGTTATAATTTTGCAACAATAGGTTTCCTTGGATTGGTCCTAGTTCTGGGGGCGTCCAGAGGCGTACTGGAGGGATTTTTATAGAACTGTCCATGGTAAACACAGACCTTTTTTCGTGGGGGGGGGGGGAATTACGATTGATTGAAAATAAATAGACTGTAAATAAACCTTAGTTAAAATTCATTAAATTAGGACTGGCCCATAAGTAGTTTCTTCACTTAAGTCTATTAAAAATCCAGAGATAGGCACGTTTAGACACTCTCCAAGACAAACACAGGATGTTCCAAAATTATCTTTAAAAGTTTGATCTTTTATATTTCAGAAATGGGAACAGGTAGAAAGCTGTGGTTTGTAGCATAATGTTCACACACACCTAAAGCTATTTTTTCCCTCATTTTCCCACACTAGATATTGCCACCCCCCAGCCACAGTTGTCACAGTATGTGGAATGGTTGAAAAAAGCCAGATCTGACACCTGGGTCCTATAGAACATTACTTTGGGTGGGACCTGTCGGAACTGTGAGCTCGCATCAGAACAGCAACAGTACACACTAACGAGGACATGCTAGGCCAGAAATGGTATGGGAATACTGGTTAGATATCCTGTGAGCTACAGATGGCACACGCATTTAAGGTAAAAAAATAATTTGGGACGCCTATTTGTGACTGATTTAACAACTATCAAACGATTTAGCCCATATTAGACGTTCATTTCACTTGTATCAATATGCTGGTATTGGATGCATATTTTCCCAAATAACTAATGTATGGAGTTGTGAGAAGAAACTACAAAAGCAGTGTTAGTGGCTGGAGTGAATTCATGTGCTGTTGAAGAATACAGACATACTGAAGGAAATTTACAGCAGTGATAAATGCTGTCGACCTGCTAGCACGCCTTCATCTCAAAAAATGGTTCAAATATGGTCATCAGTCCCCTAGAACTTAGAACTACTTAAACCTAACTAACCTAAGGAGAGCACACAACACCCAGCCATCACGAGGCAGAGAAAATCCCTGACCCCGCCGGGAATCGAACCCGGGAACCCGGGCGTGGGAAGCGAGAACGCTACCGCACGACCACGAGATGCGGGCTCCTTCATCTCAGAAAATTCTAATAAGATATGAATTAAAGTACATTTTGTAACAAATTAGTGATAGTTAGCAATTTTTAACATTCAATTAAGACATTTTTTTAATGTGTCCCGAATTTTGGTCTAGGAAATATGGTCACCTTAACACACTGAACTGTGTTAAATACCTGCTAGATGCTCATGAACATTATGCTGCAAACCACACGTTTCTAACTCTTCCCATTTCTGAAATATATGTGATCAAATCTGTAAAAATAATTTTGGAACACCCTTTAATTTCCATACTTCCTTATTGAGACAATGAGAAGCCGCAGACAATCGGCGAATGTATGCACCGTCACGCCACCTCACTCGCCAGAACACTGAGGTTTTTGTCTGGGGTCGGCAATTTAAGTGATTCCAGGCCTAAGCCAATGGCTCTTCAGCTTAATTAGTTACCCATTAATGACACCTCGAACCATTTAATCCACAATAATACAGGAATCAGTTTTAAATGACGAAAAGAAATATTATTCCTATCTGTACATAATTAAATGAACATGTATAAGGCTTATTTTAACTTTGGCTTACCCTCTGAGATTTGTTTTCATTTACATGTGAGGATAGGTCTATCCTCTGGTAGTATACTGTAGCATTGGTTTAGTTCAACTAATGGAACTATCGCAGGCTCGTTTCACTCTGAAGAGTGAAGGGTTGGCTCATTCAATTAAAACAGTGTAGTCTCAGTCGAAAGAATGAATACATGCTTCAACCAATAGAAAAACTACTGACTATTTTCGCTTGAAAAGAAAGAAAGAATAATTCAGTCAGAATGAAAGCTACAACAATGGTGTCAAATGTTTTCATGCAGTTGCTCCCACAACCTGCATTCACTCAAAAAAGAAAAAAAAAAAAAAAAAAAAAAAGACACGTAAAACTACAGATAATTGACTCGACTGTTTCGTTCGGTTGCTCCCACAGACTTGTTCATCCAAAAAATGGATGAGTAGTCCAACTGATTGAATGATTGTTGTATTCATTCAGTCGCTCTCAAATACTGGTTTCACTCAAAAGAACGAATGAGTAACCCAACCGATTCAATCGACTGTTTTCATTTACTTGCTCCCATAGACTATTTTCACTCAAATGAATTGATTGTATTCATTTAATTGTTCCCATCACTAAGAGGGCACTAGGATGGTGTATACAGAGAGAGAGTGGCCAGGAGGGGATGAACAAGAGATGTGAAAAGAGGTGTGAGCAGACAGGGGGGAGGTGTACACAGATAGGGAGAGGGGGGAAAGAGGAGATGGGTAAGGAGAGGGTGCAGGAGGAAATGGATAGGGATGGGGGGAGGAGAAGATGAATTGGGAGAGTTGGAAAGGAGGAAAGAGGGGGAGGAGGAGATGAACAGATAGATGAGGAGGAGGAGATGGGCAGAAAGATGGGTGGCGAACAAGCAGATGTTCAGAGGTGGGGTTGATGATGAGACAGAGAGGGGAGGAGGAGATGTGTGCAACATATGTCTCATACATATATGTGAACAAAGCCTTGAGAAAAAGTCTTATACACTCCTGGAAATTGAAATAAGAACACGGTGAATTCATTGTCCCAGGAAGGGGAAACTTTATTGACACATTCCTGGGGTCAGATACATCACATGATCACACTGACAGAACCACAGGCACATAGACACAGGCAACAGAGCATGCACAATGTCGGCACTAGTACAGTGTATATCCACCTTTCGCAGCAATGCAGGCTGCTATTCTCCCATGGAGACGATCGTAGAGATGCTGGATGTAGTCCTGTGGAACGGCTTGCCATGCCATTTCCACCTGGCGCCTCAGTTGGACCAGCGTTCGTGCTGGACGTACAGACCGTGTGAGACGACGCTTCATCCAGTCCCAAACATGCTCAATGGGGGACAGATCCGGAGATCTTGCTGGCCAGGGTAGTTGACTTACACCTTCTAGAGCACGTTGGGTGGCACGGGATACATGCGGACGTGCATTGTCCTGTTGGAACAGCAAGTTCCCTTGCCGGTCTAGGAATGGTAGAACGATGGGTTCGATGACGGTTTGGATGTACCGTGCACTATTCAGTGTCCCCTCGACGATCACCAGTGATATACGGCCAGTGTAGGAGATCGCTCCCCACACCATGATGCCGGGTGTTGGCCCTGTGTGCCTCGGTCGTATGCAGTCCTGATTGTGGCGCTCACCTGCACGGCGCCAAACACGCATACGACCATCATTGGCACCAAGGCAGAAGCGACTCTCATCACTGAAGACGACACGTCTCCATTCGTCCGTCCATTCACGCCTGTCGCGACACCACTGGAGGCGGGCTGCATGATGTTGGGGCGTGAGCGGAAGACGGCCTAACGGTGTGTGGGACCGTAGCCCAGCTTCATGGAGACGGTTGCGAATGGTCCTCGCCGATACCCCAGGAGCAACAGTGTCCTTAATTTGCTGGGAAGTGGCGGTGCGGTCCCCTACGGCACTGCGTAGGATCCTACGGTCTTGGCGTGCATCTGTGCGTCGCTGCGGTCCGGCCCCAGGTCGATGGGCACGTGCACCTTCCGCCGACCACTGGCGACAACATCGATGTACTCTGGAGACCTCACGCCCCACGTGTTGAGCAATTCGGCGGTACGTCCACCCGGCCTCCCGCATGCCCACTATACGCCCTCGCTCAAAGTCCGTCAACTGCACATACGGTTCACGTCCACGCTGTCGCGGCATGCTACCAGTGTTAAAGACTGCGATGGAGCTCCGTATGCCACGGCAAACTGGCTGACACTGACGGCGGCGGTGCACAAATGCTGCGCAGCTAGCGCCATTCGACGGCCAACACCGCGGTTCCTGGTGTGTCCGCTGTGCCGTGCGTGTGATCATTGCTTGTACAGCCCTCTCGCAGTGTCCGGAGCAAGTATGGTGGGTCTGACACACCGGTGTCAATGTGTTCTTTTTTCCATTTCCAGGAGTGTATATATGGCCTGCCAATGCAACTTCTGTAGTCGCAGGCAGAGAAGCTGTTGTGGGCACAAATTTCAGCCAGCAGCAGTGCAGCTTTCAATGGGAGTGGACGCATGGTGCTTTGCTCCTGGTGGACTGTACTAGGGGTAAGCTGTGAGTGGTCAGGATGTGTGAAATAAGAAGACATGGAAGACAGTTTTAAAATAAAAATCATTTGTTTGTTACCTTAATTAATAGTAATTTTGCATTATCCAAAGGTCACATCAAACAATTCTTCAGTTCTTCATTGTAAAGAGGGCCAGCTGAGGATCCATATATCCAAATTTCTAACAGCAGCACTCCGTGTCTCATATCCATAATGTTTTGTCACCACTGAAGAGTACAGCTGCACTCAGTGAGAAGAGTGGTGGTAGTGAATGGGCGCAGAACCCATTGGAAATACTGTTGACAATAAAGAATGCTTTATTCAACATTTGCACGGGCACGGCAAGACACTTCTCACTCTGGAGACCCCATCCAGTGTGGACGCATAGGCGATCAGGCGATGGCTTCCACCCTGGTAAGAGGATGGTGTGTAGGTGCCCTGCTTTGTTGATGGTAGGCATGCAGACAGCCAGCAGCCTCTATCGGCCATTGCTGTCACATCAGCAGCGCACTACTTCTTAATTGGTGTTGGTGCCTGGAGTGGACCCTCGCCCTGGCATACATTCACTGCGACAGAATGTGAAGACTGCTTTGCATGGTATTCGACCTGCTGCCCTGTGCTGGTGGCAGCAGGTGTGGGTGGCAATGTCGAGTCGTCTCACAGTCAGACATTGCCTTGAGACATTGTGGTGGTGGTGCTGGACTCTGGTGAAAGGAAATGCCTCTATCTCAAAATTCAGACATATCTGTACCGCTCTGAGATGCATTTGTTTCCCTAATACCTGGCACCTAATCACATTGCCCGTAATAAAAGACTCGCCCTAGTGTGGTGATGTCAACACACCTGGTACGGTTATTACTCTGTGTGGTGAGGTTTTCCATTGATCCCGGCTAGCCTCGCCTGACAATCCCCTTATATGCATGTTATTCTGACTCACTTGTTACCATACTTCAGCCGCTAGCCTGTGGCAGCTAATGCAATACTTGACGGTGGCTTACTCACCACTTCTTATTACAATGTGCATCAGAATTGAAGTATTACTTTTTTGAAACCCTGTAGTTCCCACCCCTTCTGATGCCCAATTTTAAAATTTCGCTCAAAGGTTCGTAAAACCTTCCTCTGTAATGTTCCAAAAGTGTGGTGCACTGCGACGTCACTCTCTGGTACGATGACGCTTCAAACAGCAAGGTGTGGACACAGGCGAAAAAACTGCCACAGCTCAGAAGTTCATGTGAAATGTAATGTGGATTAATGATGTCACATTGGCGCCGAATTTCGCCACAATTCTGCCCACTGTCGCTTTGGACGTGTCACTCGATCGGATGGTCGTCACATGCCTTCTTACACACATTTCAGCCGTTCTTTTGACGCCTCCACGACCGAGGTCAGAAACGCAACGCCCAGCGTCGGAAACACGGGGTTTTCTTACGAGTGATCGAGGAAAACATTCCAAACACACCGCCGCTCAGTAACAGCACGAAAACGTCGCAGTGGGTGGCATAGATGGCGTCAGTGAAATCACCATCTATTTAGTGGTCGAAAACGACAGTTCGCAGTGTGATGAGCACCAGGAAGAATTTGTTCACAACCATTGACACTGCTGGCATTTCAGGCATTTTGGCCCTTCTCCAAGGACACTGTGGGCCTGCATCCCCATCGAACGTGATCACACCCATTTGGAGTTTTGTGCGACAGCAATTTTTGACCTCATGTACTGGTCGGAACGACTTGGGACCATTCAAAACCATATAACGAAACTTGAACGTGATCTGAAGCAACTAAGCGTGATTGTGAATTTTCAGTGCGTCTTTCCATGTCCTCCTGTGGCGTGATCATGGGAGGGTGTTACAGTGACACATTCATGAATAACACGGCAAAGAGTCCCTCTAAGACCCCCCACTTAGGCAAAACCATCAGTGGCAACCTCCCACATTTACAGAGAATTTTAAAACTATGCCTGTACAGACAGAACCTATACGAATGACTAGGTGCTTTTAGACCAGGAACTCCTTCGACACTCTCTGATTCCAAATGATCTATTATCGAGTGCAAGAGCAGGGTAGCACGGGTGGAAGAGCAGCAGTGCAGCCTGCCTGTAGGTAACTGGTACTCTGCTCACGCGATCTGTTTGTGTAAGTAGAAGGTGCTCAACAGAGTTTAGTGGGTGGGACCAAGGGCTTTTCCAAAGAGAGGAATCTTAGGGGGACACTTTACCATTTTACTTACGCATATTTCAATGTCACAATCCCCCTTACGATCATACCAAAGGAGGAGATAATATATGAGCACTGAATACAAATACAGATGTTTTATTTTACCTTTGAGCATACTTACATGCAGTCAGTATCATCAAAGTTAACACAATAATAATAACAACAATAATAATGACAGTAATAATAATATAAACTTCAGCAAATGTCATTAACTATAAGAAAACAATCCAAGATAGGTATACCACAAATTTAAATAAATACAAATAGCAAACAAGAGTTTCCCAACAGAGCAATTACAAAATAAATGAATTACATATTTACTATTAAGTAACCAAACATATAATTAACAATAAGTATGTGAAACAGCAATAAAATAGTTACACACTGTGCCATACATAAAGTTTGTAGTTAACTTACTAGTCACTCTCATAAGAAATGTGGGTCATTTGACACACACTCAAGAAACTTTTGGAGTAGACAGAACGAAGATATTTGTAACTGTTATGGGTCTTTGCAAGCATAGCGTATGGCAGATTAATTGAATGTCCACTTCCTCTGTTGGGGTCATGAACTGCCCTCCTTAGGTCAAATTTACTTAGATTTTCTTTAACAAAGACAAGGCACTTGTAAATATACAGATTGAAGAAGCATAAGCACCCTTAGCTGCTTTAGATCACATTCCAAATTTCGTCAAATGGTTTTGAACGGTGTCTAGTGTTTCCAACCTGTACACGACAGCAAAAATTGTGGCCACACTGCGCTGCAAACGGGTGCCATCACATTCAGTGCGGATGCAGCCCCACAATGTCGTCAGAGAACAGTTGAAACCCCGAGGGTGTCAGTAGTGTCACATGTTGTGAAGAACTTCTTCCTGTTGCTCATCGCACTGTGAAATTAAGTTTTCTACCGCGAAACGTGTGGGAATCAAAGCCCCAGGGACAGGGATGGTTTTATTCACGCTTTTTATGCCATCCCCTGCGGTCTGCTGATGCCGATTCTGAGAAGCGGGGGGTCTGGAATGTTTTCTCGGCCACTCACGAGAAAACAGCGTGATTTCAATCCTGGGAGTTACGATTCTGACCTTAATCACAGAGGCGTCAAATGAAGTCGTGAAATGAGAGTGAGGAGGAGTGTATTGACCTTCAGATCGTGTGACATGACCACGGCGGTATTGGGCAGAAATACCACTGTGACATCTTTAACCCACATTACACGTCACATAAAATTCCGAGCTGAGGCGTTTTTTTTCGCATGTGTCGACACCAAACTGCCTCAGGCGCCGTCGAACTCGAGGGTGACGTCGCAAGGTGCCACGTTTTCGCACCATTAGAGAGGAAGGTTGTACCCATATTTTAAATTTAAGGTTCATAATAGGTGAAAATTACAGGATTTCGAAGAAGTGGTCCTTTAATTCTGTTTTGCAGTGTACTTTTGCTGAAAGACTTTGCAGCAACACTTCATGGGGAAAACCCTTTTCCTCGGGTCTTACTTCAGTCCTGATCTCTATTGAAAATATCATCGCCCTTAATCTGTAATATAAGTACATACTACAAGATTAGCTACATAGAATTACTTCAAGTTTATAAATCTATTTTTCATCCCTCGCTTCGGGAATCCAGTCTTGATCTTGAATCACCGATGGATTGGGTTTCTGCACGGCTCATCGTTCCAGATACCTAAAAATACACAGAGCAGAATCAGTTACTATGGCGCTAGGAACAGCGACACTCAAGGTCACCGTTACCTAAGGTCTACCCCCCCCCCCCCTCCCACCACCGATACTGTTCTATATGCTGCAACAACTGCTCTGCGGTGATCCATCCCTCCTGCACGGGATGTGCCATTTCCCAGTAACCAATGCAAACACGTGTATCAGCTCGTCTGTAGATACTCGACCGTTTCTGAGAAAACGCCAGGCATGTTTTTGACGTAATTTAGAAGACCTTTAGCAGGCGCTGAGGTTAATACAACTGTTGTCATAGTGGTTAGTATCGCTGCCTATCACTTTTGCGTCCCTTGTTTGAAACCTGGTTTTTTAATATATTTTATTTTTTCATATATCTACCTATAACTGTAGAAGGTTACTACACGAATATTTTTTAACAAGTTAGGCGATACAAGGACGTTATATTAATTGTCTATTACAACCGGGTTTCAAATAAGATTCATACATTCATTATGTAATATATGTCTGTAGGGTATCTTCAGGGGTTACAATCTTTTTAAATTCTCATATTCTTATGTTTCATTCGTATATTAATTCTTAAGTATTATATTTTATTCTTTTATTTATTTTTCACGACAATTTGGTGCATTCTCTTAGATGATACCGATCGTAGAAACATTCGAAACATAGAAATTCCGAATACTAAGACATCGCACAAAGACGGGTTTGCCACAGTGACATTTCTTTGTATGAATGTCACACGCGAAAGAAACGTAGTCAAAATTGCTAAAGATTACACGTGTTGACAATGATTTTGCGGTAACTACGCATAAATGATCGCTATTCTGAAACTGCAATTGTTTATGAATGAGAATACACTCCAGAACTCCACCGAAAACAAATTGTTTTTAATTGATACATCAGACTCACCACCGCTAAGAATCTGCAATAGAAGGCCGCAGGGAATGGCATTAAGGCGCCAATGAAACCATCCCTTTTCCCGGGGCGTTGATTCGCACACGTTCCGCGGTCGAAGTTTAGGAAACGGGGCGCAAGGCTTTGAAGCCATAGCGCTACGCACTGTCCCGGGAATCAAGAAAAAGGACGACTTTATTTCGATACATATTGGAAAACATTCGTGTAGTGCTCTTCAACAGACTTGGCTAAATATTTGTAACACAAAAATAAAAATAATAATCGGCTTTCGAACACAGTTTTGAAGGTAGGGCAACAGATCCTCCATCTGTGTCCTTTTTGTCCCTTTCAAATGATTAAATTTCTCACGAAGTGAAGTACTAGCAGATCCTGTGGCCTCTTACAGCCTACACCACGTGTGTGGTAATATTCCTGATTCAGAATCCGTAATGCAGACTAAAATGTTCGCTTCAACAACTTAACCTCCTTGTCTCCCAAATTACCCATATTGATAGGTACTACCTTGCATCCATATCTCTTTTAAGGGTATAATACAACATCTCACCGAACAACATGCTGCATCCAGTACCTCACTATCCTCCTGTGGTTCCACTATACACAACATATCACTTGGCAAGTCATGCTCCAGATTTGTCCATAGTGACTTTCCAGTGCCACTTGACATGCAGTCATGCCAATTAAGGCTTTATGTAATTGTTCATGGTTTAACTAGATTGTACTTAATATGAGATGCTCCTCACAACAGACAACACTGACAACAACTTTCCCTAGCTGGAATGTCTTCCTGCTATGTTCTGCTATGTATTGTAGAAGATCAATTATGGCATGAATTTTACAACACTGATGCAGAAAGTCTAACTCCAGAACCATGCTGTAGTCCTCGATTACATGGGACATAACTTCCACATATTGCCTAAACTCCATTGTCTCAAATGAAAAATGCATCATTACTGGGTGCAATGGTCATATACCACATCCTCTACCAGGCGCGGCTCGTGGTTTCTATACTGGGGAAGGCTGCGGCATTTATCGGAGCCAACATAGACCTCGGGTTACGCTACAGATTAGTCTGAAACAACTAAGAATTCAGAGGGAGGGGAGTGGGCAGATCACTCTCTACCCATAATTTTACGTACTCTATCTTATATAATTAGGTATTAAATATCATTAGAAGCTAACTTCGAGTTAAAATCTTTGGTTAGTGTTTTTATACGTCATCATTACATTTTCTGACACTTTGCAGCAAATCTATCAGATTACCCAGAAAATACCGATTTTTTGATACATTTACATTATATATCTTTATATTACGGCGGTAAGCACTGTGTAATTGGCACATAATGTCCACTTTCCCTAGCATTGAAAACTCAATGCAACCATTTAAATGTTTTTCGCTGGAATTATGTTTTTTCACCTTTGCGTGAAAATTCTTTAAGTCAGTGATACCAGTTTCAGTCCACGCACAGTCAGTACTTTTTGTAAGAAGACAGGTGAAACAGAAAAATGCATTTTTCACTTCACAACCACACAACCACTCAGCTGCATCGTACATTGCTCTATTAAAACTACGTTGGTATCCTTGCCTAGATTTGCACTGTTTCTGTTCTTGATTGATTATTAGATCGGGTCTGGGTGCACCTAGTTCTTTCACTAAAATTTTGCAAAATACACTCCGAAAAAGAAACTTGCTAATATCACACGGTATCAACAAAAGCAGTCAGCATCAGCAAGCAAGAAAAGGAAAGTAAAGTAACGGGACAAATTTCGCGCGCTTTGTCCTCTAATCACTTATAAAACTCTCGCTAGATGGCAGTACCGTTATGTTACTGCAGTCTAGTGCACTCTGGCGGGATATTTGCAAACTTATTCTAAATGTGGATAAAATAGCCAATGGCTGAAACAAAACAACTATGTAAAACATTATCAAAACAATAATACTAAACGTCGATTAATGACGCATCGAAGCGCAGTAGAGATGTGCAGAGACAGAGATTGGATATCGAAGTTTCGGCCACTCTACATTCCTTTATTACATAGATAGTGGAACGTGAAAAACGTGTGGCGGTTGGTATGACACCCTTAGGCTGCAAGCTCTGAGCCTTCGGGTCGCCCATAAAGAGCAGTACTATGTAGAAGCCACGCCCCCAAACCGATACTACATGCAGCTTACGGACGTTCCAAGGCGCAGCCTAAACACTACTAACCGTTCGGAAAACATCTATCGATACAAACAGTTCCAAAAACGGTGACCGTCGTTATTTTAATCGGAATGGGAAACATGCGAAATTCGTCCTGATAATTTAAATTATGAAATGCGTTCTTGCGAAATTTACTTTAACATATATTTTGGGGCGGCTCCGCCTCAGAGCCTTTAACTACGAGCCGCGCCTGTCCTCTACTCTACATAGCTTGTAACATGGTGGGATCCAACCCCTCCTACGTACTAACTCTTTCGAGGTCACTGGGCCCGCATCTCGTGGTCGTGCGGTAGCGTTCTCGCTTCCCACGCCCGGGTTCCCGGGTTCGATTCCCGGCGGGGTCAAGGATTTTCTCTGCCTCGTGATGGCTGGGTGTTGTGTGCTGTCCTTAGGTTGGTTAGGTTTAAGTAGTTCTAAGTTCTAGGGGACTTATGACCTCAGCAGTTGAGTCCCATAGTGCTCAGAGCCATTTGAACCATTTTTTCGAGGTCACTGGCAAAATATACCACTGTGTGCAATAAAAGTTTTTATTCCCTACCACCTATCACATCCACAGTGGCAGATTCTGCCTCTGCATTCATTTTTACTGCATTTGTCTTTACTGGGAATTTCTTCTGGCAGTTGTGGGTTGGCAAATGGCTCTGAGCACTATGGGACTCAACTGCTGAGGTCTTTAGTCCCCTAGAACTTAGAACTAGTTAAACCTAACTAACCTAAGGACATCACAAACATCCATGCCCGAGGCAGGATTCGAACCTGCGACCGTAGCGGTCTTGCGGTTCCAGACTGCAGTGCCTTTAACCGCACGACCACTTCGGCCGGCGGCAGTTGTGGGGTTCCTCCTTATTTTTAACAGGTACTTTTTACCTTCAGACCATCTCTACCATTACCCATATGGAAATGTTGGGAGACCATGCCATCCCTATAACCCCTCTATGGCCGGTAACATTCCTTCTGCACATCCAAAATTAAAATATGGACACAGTTCTCCAATTCCTCACATCTTTTGATATATCAACTTACTCATACTTTAACAGCTGCATGGAGATCTTTAGGTGCCCCGGTGTATGCCCTCCTAGATATCTCTGGCGCTAAACCTCCTAGGAAAGTACCAAGCACATATTGCTGAGCTTCCTGTAGCAACACTTTATTTGCCTCCTCACCCGGTGTTAACTCACAAGTATGTACATTAAGTTCGCTAATTCTATCTGCAAAGTCTTCTACTACTTCATTATGCCTTTTCGAAAACACATTCGACTGCTCATGCAAAAACCGTGCACTGTTCTGCTTCCTATATCTTTGTTGTAATCCCCATCTGAGTTGATCAAAAGTTTCTGCCTTGCACAGCGTCTCTGTGCACCATACAAATGATGTCTCCTGTTAAACATAATCGTGCTATCTATAGTAATTGCTAATCAGACCAACCCACTATGTTGGCTGACGATCTGAGATCCTCAACAAATGCTAATATTACCACAGATGATCTACCAGAAAAGGGAGGAGCAAGGTTAGCAACAGCCAGATCCACTACTAGAACCTATGACTTTAAAAACTCTGTCTCCTCATTTTTCCCATTAGTTTGTTATCCAAAACCAATTTACCCACCATTAGTTGAGCTACTTGATTTACCAGTGATTGTATAGCCTTCTCTCATGTGAGACACCGCCTGTCTCTGATTTTGCCATTGACTCATCGTTACTCTTTTTTGTGACTCGGAATTAATAATCCAAAAATAACAAACAAATAATAATCCAACAGGAACACAGATAGAAGCATCCATGGCTACTTGTACAATCAACTTCCTTCCTTTGCCTAATAATGAACCATCTAGATGCTCTACACTATCTAGCCATGTGACCAGAGTGATTAACAAATCATTTAGCAAACAACTACTATAGACTCTGTGTACAACACTCACCTCTAGAATTATTCTTATACTGTGACATGTCCACTGGTTCTCCAGGTTTACAAAAGTAACCCTACTATCATCAGGCTGCCTAATCCTCAATCCCATGATTGTCATCACAAAGAAACAAAAATAGTGTCACTCACCCAAAATGATGACATTGTAGGCTGTGGATCAGACGTTGCACTACAGATGATGGCACACTCTTTGCTGTTGACTGCAATGATGTCGGCTCCCCTAACAGCACTCTGGGGTGGGTGGTGTGGGTGATAGGCAATTGGCCCCAGTGTAAACCCTGCTGATAGTAAATAATGGTTTATTCAACTACAGCACATGCTTTGATGTGGCTCAGTAAGGTGAAACATGCCTCCCTCTGTTGACCCTGGCCTGTTCTAATGTACAGGAGACAACTTCTGCTCTGGTGAGAGGATGCTGCGTGGGTACCCTGTGTTGTTGATGACAGCCCAGTGGAAGGCTGGTGGCTTATGTAGCCACGATGCCAGCAGTGTGCTGCTTCTATGTCAGCACTGGCAACTCAATGCTGGTGGCAACATGCACAATCCCCATGTCAAACCCTTGGCTGCTGCTGATGATGTCCAGTCAGCTCACTGTTCAGCATCGTGGTAGTGGTGCTGGACTCAGGTGAAAGGGAGTGCCTCTGCCTCAAAAGTCATACATATTCATATCACTTCAAGGCACATTTGTTTTACTGAAACCTTGTAATTAGTCACAGCGCCATAACAAGAGACTGATGTGATGACATAAACCTACTTGCTACGGTCATTATGCTGCACGGTGCAGTTTTCCGCTGAGCACAGCTAGCCTCATCTCACAGTCCCCTGATGTGCTTGATATTCTTTATATTTATTTATTTTTCTCCAGAGACAAATACAAGAATTTTTTTGGAATGTGTATATATTTTACACCTTCTCTCATTATGGTGTGCAAACAACTAAATAAATGCAGATAATAAAGTTATATAGTTTGATTACTGGTGTATATAAATACAATTTGTACAAATGAAAGTATTCTACTTCTCTGAAAGGAATTCCTAAATACTATAAAAACATTTAATGATAAAAAACTCCTTCAATTTCATTTAAAAGTGGCTTGACTTTTTAACTTTTTGGAAGTTTGTTGTAAAATTTGATCCCCCATGCAATAGGGGCTGTAGTCTGCGCTTTTTGTGTTATGTTTTTCTAGATGATAATCATAGTCTCTCCTAGTGTTGTAAATGTGCACATCTCTATTTAAACTACACTCCTGGAAATTGAAATAAGAACACCGTGAATTCATTGTCCCAGGAAGGGGAAACTTTATTGACACATTCCTGGGGTCAGATACATCACATGATCACACTGACAGAACCACAGGCACATAGACACAGGCAACAGAGCATGCACAATGTCGGCA
Source organism: Schistocerca nitens (assembly GCF_023898315.1). Taxonomy (NCBI): domain Eukaryota; kingdom Metazoa; phylum Arthropoda; class Insecta; order Orthoptera; family Acrididae; genus Schistocerca; species Schistocerca nitens. The sequence goes on from NC_064622.1 coordinate 350,240,347, forward strand.
CTAGTACAGTGTATATCCACCTTTCGCAGCAATGCAGGCTGCTATTCTCCCATGGAGACGATCGTAGAGATGCTGGATGTAGTCCTGTGGAACGGCTTGCCATGCCATTTCCACCTGTCGCCTCAGTTGGACCAGCGTTCGTGCTGGACGTGCAGACCGCGTGAGACGACGCTTCATCCAGTCCCAAACATGCTCAATGGGGGACACATCCGGAGATCTTGCTGGCCAGGGTAGTTGACTTACACCTTCTAGAGCACGTTGGGTGGCACGGGATACATGCGGACGTGCATTGTCCTGTTGGAACAGCAAGTTCCCTTGCCGGTCTAGGAATGGTAGAACGATGGGTTCAATGACGGTTTGGATGTACAGTGCACTATTCAGTGTCCCCTCGACGATCACCAGTGGTGTACGGCCAGTGTAGAAGATCGCTCCCCACACCATGATGCCGGGTGTTGGCCCTGTGTGCCTCGGTCGTATGCAGTCCTGATTGTGGCGCTCACCTGCACGGCGCCAAACACGCATACGACCATCATTGGCACCAAGGCAGAAGCGACTCTCATCGCTGAAGACGACACGTCTCCATTCGTCCCTCCATTCACGCCTGTCGCGACACCACTGGAGGCGGGCTGCACGATGTTGGGGCGTGAGCGGAAGACGGCCTAACGGTGTGCGGGACCGTAGCCCAGCTTCATGGAGACGGTTGCGAATGGTCCTCGCCGATACCCCAGGAGCAACAGTGTCCCTAATTTGCTGGGAAGTGGCGGTGCGGTCCCCTACGGCACTGCGAAGGATCCTACGGTCTTGGCGTGCATCCGTGCGTCGCTGCGGTCCGGTCCCAGGTCGACGGGCACGTGCACCTTCCGCCGACCACTGGCGACAACATCGATGTACTGTGGAGACCTCACGCCCCACGTGTTGAGCAATTCGGCGGTACGTCCACCCGGCCTCCCGCATGCCCACTATACGCCCTCGCTCAAAGTCCGTCAACTGCACATACGGTTCACGTCCACGCTGTCGCGGCATGCTACCAGTATTAAAGACTGCGATGGAGCTCCGTATGCCATGGCAAACTGGCTGACACTGACGGCGGCGGTGCACAAATTCTGCGCAGCTAGCGCCATTCGACGGCCAACACCGCGGTTCCTGGTGTGTCCGCTGTGCCGTGCGTGTGATCATTGCTTGTACAGCCCTCTCGCAGTGTCCGGAGCAAGTATGGTGGGTCTGACACACCGGTGTCAATGTGTTCTTTTTTCCATTTCCAGGAGTGTATTATACTGCTGGTGTTTTAAAATAAGTTGAACAGTTCTATAAACATAGCTTCCATTTTAAAATCTCTTTGCAAGAGACCTTATAAGTAAGCTTACATATGGTCCTTACTACTTCATTTTTAAGGATGACTACCCTGTTTACATGCTTGGCCGCAGCGCAGCCCCATACTTCAATTTCATATGTGAGGTATGGATACATTAAAGTATGTCAGATAATGTTGGCTGAAACCTGAAATTGATAGCAGTGAGATGTTTGGGGACAATTTAAGCATATATTGAAAGGATACACGAATGGGAAATGGGGTGGTGTATTTATCGCAGTAGACAAGAGAGAAACTCAAATCCACCAACACAGAAACTGAAGCTGCATGTGGGATTGTTTGAGTAAGACTCAGTATAAGGAGTGGGCATAAAATGATAATTGGATCCTTCTATCGTTTACCAGATTCATCTCTTGATGTAACTGAACACGTTAGAGAAAACCTCAGTTATGCTGTAATCATCAGTGAAGACATCAATCATTCAACAATTTTTTTAGTGGTCAGCATGAGAAGACATCCTGTGAAACATTATTAAATGCCTTCTCTGAAAACTACCTAGAACAGATAGTTAGGATCCCCACTCATGATAAAAGTATATTGGATCTACTGGCAACAAACAGGCCTGATGTCTTCGAGTGTCCACATTGAAACTGTTATCAGTGATCATGACACAATTGTGGCAACAATGATTACCAAAGTACAACTAAGACAACCTGGTAGATATATAAGTTCAGTAAACTAGGTAAAAAATCAATAGTGTCATATCTCAATGCGGAACCTGAAACTTTCAGCGCAGGGTAGGAGCATGTAGAGGAACTCTGGCTCAAGTTTAAAATAATAGTTGACCACACACTGGATAGATATATACCCAGTAGAACAGTTCATAATGGGAGGAAACCTCTGTGGCATACAGCACTGTAAAGAAACTTCTAAAGAAACAGAGAGGACTGCATAATAGGTATAAAACAAAGTGTGGTGCTACAGATAGAGAAATGCTGAATGAAACCTGTTTGGCTGTCAAGAGAGTAAAGTGTGATGCTTTCAATGACTACTGCAGCAGAATATTGTCAAATGACATTACATAAAATGCAAAGAAAGTCTGGTCGTATGTAAAGGCTGTTAGTGGCACCAAAGTACATGTTTAGACCCTAACGAATGAGGCATCAATTGAATTGAGGGTAGCAAAGAAAAAGCTGAAATGCTTAATTCTGTTTTCAAATGTTTATTTACAGAGAAAAACACAGGAGAATTGCCCCAATTTAATCTTCATACTACTGAAAAGAGAATGAAATAAGTATCTGTCGAGAAATAGCTGAAATTGTTAAAATTGAACAAAGCTCCAAGCCCTGAAGGAATCCCTGTCAGATTCTACACTGAATTTGCAGCTGAGTTAGCCTTTTTTCTAACAATAATCTGTCATAGATCCCTTAAACAAGAGACCATGGCCAGTTCTTGGAAGAAGGCACAGGTCACATCTGTCTACAAGAAGAGTAGTAGAAGTGATCACAAAACTACAGTCCAATATGTAACCGTTCTCACCTGCTTTATCTCTTCATTGATTGTTGTCCTCAGTGTCAATGTATTAGCTGAAAAAATAGGGGGTGGGTGTGCAGTACTGCCTTCTGTAAATGATGTAGCCGACAGATGCACAGTTGCATTTCAAAGTCACTTTCACTTTTCACAATAATTATCGCCAAAACTGACTATAGTACAAAAGGTGTGAACTAACAAAATTTAAAATCACGTTTACATTACACTACAAAACAGTGTCTGAAACTGGTTAAAATTGAAACACTTTTGTTTTTTTCCCACTTGCAAAATATCACGTAAAATATGTACATTACCTGATGAATTCTTCTCGGATTATCAGCTGAGTGGTGGCGTTGTCTTGTCGCAATGTTTCAATGGGTTTCGCACCCATCATCTTCTGGCGACGTTTCAATGAGTTTATACCCATCATCTTCTGGTGAAGATGGCGGGTATGAAACTCACTGAAACGTTGTGACAAGACGCCACCACTTGGCTGATAACCTGAGAAGAATTCATCAGTGGAATAGACTGAGAAAGCTGCAATCGCATATGTACATTACCTCTAGTAAAAACTCAATATGTGCAGTAGCATAGCTTTACTACTCATTACATTATGAAAAAAATTAATCACCATCACATGACTTAATTACTATTCAAATCAAGATTAATGGGATGGAAGTTGTATCAAAATCGTCATCCCACTTGTCTACTTAACTCTGAGTAGTACCAGTACTCTCATTCAAACAGAAAATTAAACCCTCACAAAATGCTACCAAATAGTTGACCTGTCAGAATATTCACATCACTCTAGCACCACAGTTATCAGTTAATCAGCAAACTTATTGTTCTTCATTCCAGTGTTACCACTTTAGGCTCATACGCTCATTACACGCAAAGAAGTTTTCAGATAACCTATAGATTTCATGATGCAGCATTATATTACTTTTGAATATTGCTCTGAAGTTAATCTCTCATTCAGCTGCAGTGTCATGAATTGCACAATATAAACAGTACCCAATGTTGCCTAGTTCAAAATTAGATCATCAATACAGTTACATCACATGTCTGTATAGAGCTATCTTTTGCATTTCTCAATCATATCTGTCAGCTCCATTATCTTACTTACATTTCTTACCTCGTTAGCTGAGTGCACTCTCAAAAAATATCCCTACTGCAGAGAGAGGCTCCCTAACCATCAAGGCCCTAGCATTATTCATTGCTTCATTATTCCATTATTATTTCATTACCTAACAAGTAAACACCTGCTCTGCTTATCTAATGCAAAATTGATTCTACTGAAAAACACTCCACAGTCACAGATCCTTATGTTAAGGCAAACTTAACTCTCCTTACTGACCAGACAACATTATCACTCAGAAAAACTATTATTTCACTGTATTCCAACCTGAAGGGTGATATACTTACAAATGTTGCTTATTCTTTCCACACACATTACTCCAGGCAACTCTGTCTAAAGTTGGAATTCCTTAACATCAGAAGAGGGTGTGCCATGACACACTTCAATTGATAGATGGTTATCTGCATATACTGACTGCACTGACCACAATTAATATTAAGAACTAACATTCAAGATGGTTTATACTGCACATTGTCTCTGCTGCTGCACCAAATTATACTAATTTCACACATGAACTGATTACTTCAGATGATAATTATCCTACACATATGCTGACACCTTTCATTTTCAGTTTACCTTACCTCATTGTTTGACAGAAATTCTTTAACCATGGTACCACTTTATTTTCTTCCATCCTCTTATGATTCCATTTCTTATAACTAACACAACATAATATAAATAAATAATAATGGATAAATATGTCTAAAAACAAAGATGATGTGACTTACCAAACGAAAGCGCTGGCACGTCGATAGACACACAAACAAACACAAACATACACACAAAATTCTAGCTTTCGCAACCAATGGTTGCCTCGTCAGGAAAGAGGGAAGGAGAGGGAAAGACGAAAGGATTTGGGTTTTAAAGGCGAGGGTAAGGAGTCATTCCAATCCTGGGAGCGGAAAGACTTACCTTAGGGGGGAAAAAAAGGACGGGTATACACTCGCACACACACACATATCCATCCACACATATACAGACACAAGCAGACATATACAGAGGCAAAGAGTTTGGGCAGAGATGTCAGTCGAGGCGGAAGTGCAGAGGCAAAGATGTTGTTGAATGGCAGGTGAGGTATGAGTGGCGGCAACTTGAAATTAGCGGAGATTGAGGCCTGGTGGATAACGGGAAGAGAGGATATATTGAAGAGCAAGTTCCCATCTCCGGAGTTCGGATAGTAACTGCCCCCGGTGTAAAACCTGTCCCATGCACCCTCCCACCACCTACACCAGTCCTGTAACCCGGAAGGTGTACACGATCAAAGGCAGAGCCACGTGTGAAAGCAACCACATGATCTACCAACTGACCTGCCTACACTGTGACACATTCTATGTGGGAATGACCAGCAACAAACTGTCCATTCGCATGAATGAACACAGGCAGACAGTGTTTGTTGGTAATGAGGATCACCCTGTGGCTAAACATGCCTTGGTGCACGGCCAGCACATCTTGGCACAGTGTTACACCGTCCGGGTGGATACTTCCCACTAACACCAACCTATCCGAATTAATTAGCCATTTGTATCATTTCTCTATTTTTGTCCAGTACACTCTGTAAGTTCTCTCCTGTACTTATTAATGTCATATTGTCAGCATATAGTATGTAATTCAAGAAGTCATTAACATAGACAATGAACAGAAAAGGTCCAAGAACAGAGCCTTGCGGTATTCCTCTTTCTATAGGGAGTATTTCTGACCTCTGGTTATTTGCATGTACAAGTTGTAACCTATTGCGTAGATAAGATCTGAATAGTCGGAGTGTGTCATCTTCAATGCCACAGTATTTTAACTTTTTGATGAGTATGTCATGTGACACCGAGTCAAAAGCTTTACTTAGGTCAATAAGTGTTCCAGACATTGATACCCTTTTTTCATACCCTTCATAACAATCCATGACAGCCTCAAATGGGACATGCATATTAATTCCTTAGCATGTAAGCTGTCGAAGAATGCGTTTGCTATAAATATGATTAGCAAATATTGCAAGGACATGTGTGTACTAAAAACTGCTTATCATGCCCTATTCTCATCAAACTTGAACTATGCTGTAGAAATATGGGGTGCAACAACTCAAGCCAACCTAAGTACATTATTAACACTACAGAAAAAAGTTATCAGAATTATTTGTGGTGCCAAACCTCGAGAATCATGTCGGAATCTGTTCCCAAAATTAGGTGTGCTTACCATTATAGGTGTGTACATATTGAAAGTTATATTGTTTGTGAAAACAATAAATCCAAATTTCAACTGTGACCTGCACCAGTATGGTACAAGGCAAAAGTTCAGATACCATGTAAATAGCCACAGAACAGCTTTATATGAAAAAAATGCACTTCATGCTGGGCTGAAGCTAGCCAATGCCGTACCAAAAAGTCTCACAACCCTTCCTACTCTCGCGTCCGTCGCCCGTCGTAATTTAATATATATTATTATTGTTATTATTATTTTTTGATTGTTGCCGACTTACGTGGTGGGCCTTAATAAAAATGATATTTCATTTTATTTTGATTTTACGATTAAATGCTTTCCTGACGTTCTCCTTTTTAACAATATTAATCTCAAATTATTTGTTACTTTAATGAATGTTAGACTCGCTGAATCTTAAAACATGAGCATACAAGTTGATCAATGTAATAAACTTTTCATATTAATATCCTCGGCTAGTCAGCTCACTTTAAAGCAAAAGATCTTTAGTTATTAATTACAATTGCGGCCCACACACGCGCGAGAATATTTTTCTTACCTCCGTTAACCATTGTATTGTAGTCAGAATCCTGGCTCTGGGTCTCGGCTATGGTACAGAAAATAAGAATCTTAAAGCTAAGTATTTTCTGCAACGTCGGGCGGCTGTGGAGAAAAATTAATATTATGTTAATAGCGGGCGAGTTTTCCGCTTCCGCTAATTTTTCATAAGTTAATATCGCCACGTAATGGCGTCGTTGGCTGCATCGGTCGCTGCGATTGTTGAACTGTAAATTACTTGAATGCAGGTTAATTCAAGGAAGGTGGACATGAAATCGGGATCACCTCTTACAAATTAAAAGTGCACAATAATATTAAATCAGTATATTATATGCTTAACTCATACAAATATGCTTACATTTGCCAGCACTCGCAAGATGTCCGTCTGTACATCATCAAGACAAGTGAAGAAGTGAAATCGACTAAAAAAATTAACAAAAGAGCGTATCTTGTCGTCTCTTTAGATCATTTTGTCATAAATTATTTCTTTGCATTGTATTTCTTTGCATTTCTCGACAGAGAAATTATTGTTTTACGGCTACATGATAAAAATATATTATTCAATTTTTGAATGTCTCTTCTTTACAAATATTGTTTTTTAAGTCTTTTCTTAATATAGCACTGGGGACGCTATACTACTAACAAATTAAAAGATCAGCTAAAAAGAATTCTAATTGAAAACCCGTTTTATTCCCTAGACGAGTATTATATCTGTATGAAAAGTGCTTCATAAGTATGTCAAGCTCATAGTTTTAAGTAACCTACAACTAATATAATGTTGATAAAAACAATATTTGTAATATCGTGATTGTATACTACCAAACGTAAAATCCATCGAAATGTAAAATTTATTAGTACAAACAAATCTTTAGTTTGTAATTTATAAACTGACGTATTCAGATGAATAATGTGTATGATGTCCTGAAACTGTATTATTTCTAGGGATTGTATCTGATTATTCCATGTTGAATAAACATTATTATTAATATTAAATGCTGAGATTTTGGATCACCAACAAATTGTATTTTTGCCAATTTCACAGTTAATAGTATATCTTGTTTCACATCCTTTGAGAGCTTACCAATGGCACCAATAATTTTCATTCCAGAAACTTGCATCACTACTATACCCTTCATGTTCTTAATAGATTCGAAAAATGCCTGTGAAATACCATTCAAATCACTACCACTGTCCAGTAAACAATTAACATGTATACCTTGTACTTGCTGTTGTTACAGGATCCCACACTTCCTTTTTACTTACTATGTGATCTTCTTGATACAACAAATCCTCATTAATCCTTTCCCTGGAAAAACTGTCATCCTGCTTACCAAATTGATTAGCAGACACAATCAAATGACAGATAGCATGGTCCTCTTCCTCATTATCTCTCTCAAATTCAATCTCTTCATTAGGCCTAACATTATCCTCCTTTACTCTTTCTTTACTTACCATCTGGCCATCATTGTCAATTATAAATTCAAATACCTCATCCTCATCACTACTGGATTCGCCACTGCTATTGTCATTACAACTACTGTCAGAATCAGATGCCCTGTCACTTTCAATGTCCTGGAATATTTGGCTAATTGGTTGATCCTTGTTTCCAGTATTAGACCACAAAGCAAAACAACTCACTTCCTTATGATCTCTTAAAAATTTAACATTCATTTTGATGCTTTTGACATCCTGAGCAACATTAACACACTCTGTTTCATCACTTAATTTTATTGTAGTAAGTTCCTCCTCACCCTTTTAAGGGATAAAAATTGCTACCCACACATTCATTCAACACCTCACTAAAATTAGAAATCACATTAGTCTGACAACTATCATTTTCATTCCCCTTACCTGCCATTACAGAACATTTATATACAAGTGGCTCTTCATCACTACCTGCTCAAATGCGAGCCAAAACTGGAACATTATCTAGTTTAAATGGTTTGGTTCAGAATTAAAGTCATCTCCTCCATTTCTGTTACTTGAATTTCTCCTATCATTTCGGTGCCCATTCTGGCTATTCTCCACCCAACCATTCCTTTATTTTCTATTATAATTAGTCCTGTTCATCCTATCTACCTGAAATTCTCTCCCTGACTGATTACTGTCATCAAAATTCCTCATACAATATTCCACTGAGGGCTTCACCCTCTAAACCTTATCAACATAATTCAAGAAATCACTAATATTACCCCTAGGGGCAGGTAAAAGCAGCTCTCTAACTTTCTGAGGCAACTTAGTTTCTAACCCATAATTATTGATTCACTACTTAGCTCTTTGTCCCAATATTTCATTTTATTTATCCAAAGCTGACAGAAACCTTTCACTGTCCCCTTCCTTGAGTCAATCTCTCTCCTCCCCAAAATTCACTCAAAATTCTCTGCTGCTTCTCTTTGGACCAATTTTCATCAAAAAATGCTTTCTCAAAGCTTTGCCATGAAGTACAACTATCAGCTACTTGAGCTGCCCATCCATATTCAGTTTATTCAGTTTATTCACCATTGACCACTTACAGCGGAATAGGTCTGAACATTAAATATACAATTAACAATAACTTTACAGTAAAGTTTTTACAATTTAATTCTTTTTCTTTTAGGAATATTCTTATATACTAATGTCAATGCTTATTTCAAAATATTCTGTTATCTTATAAAATGGGTGTTTGAGAAGCCAGTCATAAACCTTACGTTTGAAAATATTATTGGTCAGTGACCGAGCAGATGCTGGAAGTTTATTGAAGAGTTTTAAACTCATTATTTTGTGTGAGTTTGCAGTCTTTGTGAGTCTGTGTCTTGGTATGTCAAAGTCCAGTTTGCCTCTGGTGTTGTGGGGATGTATGTTCTCTCTGGTCTCGAACTCATTTAAGTTGCTTTTGACATAAAGCAGTGCTGTGTAGATGTATAGATTCACCACAGTTAATATCATGTGCTTGATAAAGAGGGGACGGCAGTGTTCCTTGGGCTTAGCTTTGCTTATTATTCTGATTACTTTTTTTTGAATTTTCAGTATTTCACTGACAAAGCAAGAATGTCCCCATAACAATATGCCATAGGAAATGTGTGACTGAAAGAGGCCAAAATATACCACCTTTAGATACTCATTAGTGACTACATCTGTCAGTCTCCAGATGAGATAACACACTCTTGCTATTCTCTTGCAGATATGGCTAATGTGTTCCTCCCAGTTTAATTTTGAGTCAATGTGGAATCCCAACAATTTTATTGATTTGCTTTCAACAGCTGTAGTTAAACCCAGAATTAGTTCTTGTGTTTTATCAGGATTACACAGGAGTTCATTAGAAGAAAACCAATCCATTACTAGTTCTAGTTTTTCCTGTGTTGCCTGATGCAGTTCTGTTGTGTCATGGTGTGTATTGAGCAACGTTGTATCATCAGCATAACACACAACTGAATTTGCTCCTACGTGGTAAGGTAAGTCATTAATTGCAATGATAAATAGAAAAGGACCTAGGACCGAGCCCTGAGGCACTCCAGTCCGAACTTCCTTCAGTGAGGAGCATCTATTTTTAATTGATACATATTGTCTCCTGTTACTTAAGTATGATTCGATTACATCCAAAGATGGTTTGTGTATGCCATAAAATTCCAGTTTTGCAAGTAGGGTGTTAGATGGTATGCAGTCGAAGGCTTTGCTAAGATCGCACAATACGACTGATACTAGATCCTTATTTTCGAATGCAGTTAACACCTGGTTAACAACTTCAGTGACAGCAGTAGTGGTGTTTTTACCATGCTGATATGCAAACTGTCTGTTGGAGAGGAGATCATGCTTATCAAAATAGTTATTTAGTTGACTGTACATTACATATTCAAAAACTTTAGAGAAAATTGGGACAATAGAAACTGGTCGATAGTTTTGGGGCAGATGCTTATCTCCCTTTTTAAAGACTGGTATTACTTTAGCAGTTTTGAGTGCATCTGTGAAAACTCCAGATTCTAAACACATATTAAAAATGAAAGAAAGAGGTTGACAGATAAGGTGTATTATTTTTTTCATTACATAGTTAGAAAACCAATAACAGTCCATACTTTTTGAGTTGGTGAACCTTGCCACAGCTTTTACAATATCCTCTGGGGTGACAACATTCCATTGGAAAGTATACATACTATGGGGTACAGCACGAAGATGATCTAGTGCACAAGTGCCATTTTGCTTGATTTTGTTTTTCAGCTCACTCACTGAGGTTAGGAAGTAATTATTTACTTCTTCTGGGACCAGCATTGCATCTTGTGTACGGGTTTGTGAATTATATTGGTTGATGATATCCCACGCTGCTTTACATTTGTTGGGAGCACTTTCAATGTAATGTTCACATGCTTGTTTTTTGGCCAAGGACAGTTTGTCTTTGTAGATTTTTTTACATTTTAGATAAGCTCTATAAGAAGTATTATCTAGCTCAGGTCCTTGTTTACAAGAATTTTTATATATTCTGTACAGTCTGAGCATCTCCTCCCTAGTGAGAGCTAGCTCATCTGTATACCATTTTAGCTGTTTGTTTTTCTGTTTATGCTTAGGGCTACTTTTGATTAATGGTGAGCAGGAGTACCATAACTCTATGAGTATTTCCAGGAATTTGTTAAACACCATTTCACCAGCACCCTTTCCAGGTTGTGTGTTGTATACAAAGTCCCAGTTAACATAAGATATTCTGTCAATAAATAAATTAATATATTCATCTTTCTGCCCTCTTACCCATGTGGCATTAGACTTGATTCTGACTGATTTAGGCAATTGATCACAGGAGAATGTCAAAATCAATGGTTCATGATCAGCTAGGGCTCCACTGGCAAGTCTGACGTCGTACATATCTCTAGAAAGATTTACTATAATATTATCTAAGCACGCCTTATCCCGTGTTGGTGTGTAATTTGTACATTGTAAATTTAGTGATCTTAAGATATTAAAAAATGTTCTAGTAACATGTTCATCACTGTTGGCCATTTCAATGTTGAAATCGCCACAGATAATTAGTTTTATGTTAGATTTTAGTATTTTCCTCATAAGCAGCTCAAATCTTTCGAAAAATATATTTACATCTCCTCCTGGTGATCTATATAAGCTAACAATTATATTAAGCATCCCCCTTCAAAAAACCTCTCAGAAATGACATTTTCTCTTTGTCATTCTATGTTTCAGACAAATCATTAAATTCCCTAATGAAATCCAGTGGATGCACTCCCACATATGGTTCAAAATTATTAAATTTCTTACAACTGACAAATGACGGACTGTTTGGGACACTACATACTCTATGCTTTAGATTTTGTACCTATTCCATCTTTTTCTCTTTTTCGGCCAATTTTGAATCAACAGTTTTATTTACTTTTACCAGTTTTGCCTCTACCACTACTGCACACTTGGTTTCTACCTCCATTTCAAAATCATTTTTAATCTGATCTATTTGGTTTTCAAGTTTAACACTGTTTTCAACATAGAATTTCCTGGCAGCTTTGACCTCATCTTCACACTGTTTTTCAGAAGCCTCCACCTTCCTACTATAGTCACCACAAAGCTTCTTTCTCTCTTCTACACATTTACTACTCATAAATGGTAATTTCTCATTAGTGTTATGTACTACTGTCTTTATCCTTTCATCACAATCTTTAGCTACCGCTTCAATCTTCTTATTCAATTCTAAAAGATTAGAGCTGACTACCTTAATATCCTTTTTAATTTATTTCTTCAGTTCATCCTTTAAGTTAACCATGTCACTTCTAATGCTATCAATTTTCTTTTCCATCCTAATAATGTCTTCTTTCATACTACTTTCCATCCTATTCATGTCTTCTTTCATATTACCAATGTCTTCTTTTGTACTCATATTACTCAAACTACTCATAATTTCCATTAACATCACTTCCAATTTTCCATCTGCCACAAACTTTTGCCTTTTTATCATTTCATCTACAATAGGACTTTCGTCCCCACCATTCAAAGCTACATCCAGGTCTGATTTACAATCTCTATCATCTACAGAACCAGTCTCCTACTGTCCCTCCATCTACACTGTCTTGTTCATTAAGGTCACTCATTATGTATCACTTAATACAAAACAGCTTTTGCAACGAATTACCTTGCTTTTTATCACTCATCTGCTGCTGCTCTGCTGTCGTTATTTCGACTTGTCGCCTGCTGTAAGTTGTAATGCTCTCGGCGAGGCATCTTGTTTATCTCGACCAGCTGTGTCCACCTGCATGCTACTGGCTGCTCCTGTACTCAGTGGCTGCTTCCATAGAACCCCCTCACTGATTGGCTGCTGTCATACTGTGACCATGAAACCCAAGTGCTGATTGGCTGTTGCATCACTGTACTGTAAAATGCTCTTGGTTTCACTGTTCAAAATTCCTAAGTCCTAGTTTATTGTGCCCACATACAATATTCCTCACCCATGGTTCGCCTCCTTTGTTTCTTCATTGATTGTTGACCTCGGTGTTGATATACTGGCTAAAGAAAAAAAAAGGGGGGTGGACGTGCAGTACTGTCTTCTGTAAATGATGTAGCTGACAGATGCATAGTTGCGTTTCACAGTCTTTTACTTTCACTTTTTAACCCCCCCCCCCCTCCACCCCCCCCCCAAATACAAAGTGCACTACAGTTCTAACTTCCTATAAGCCTCATTAATAGTTAGCAGGCGAACTATCCACATACTGCTACAATACTTTACTATTGAACATCTACGACCAGTAAAGGCCTAACCACAAAGTTCACAGTTCTTGAAGAATAGAAATGTACATATGTAACAGACACTTCACTGTTTTAACACACTTATTTCACAGTTAAAGTATAAGCGTTGTTGTCGTTCTAACAGGCTTCTCGTCTGAAACTCGGCCGTGGACTGACTGACTCGTGACCAAAAATCGGGACTTATATATCATCACAATAATAGGTGCTGAAACTACACATTCTTTGAAGTTTAATTTACAGAAATGACAATTAAAACTTAACTCATTAAATTAACTGACTACATAAAAACGTTGGTCTTTTTAACAGTTTCTTCTACTACAACGGTTAAGCCGAATTATTGGTTTAACTCGTGAAATTAACAAATATAGTTCTGCGGACAATACTTTGGACAAAACTATTAATTACTTTGGAATTAATTAAGGGCTGGCTTTGCTAACATGTTTTTGAAGAGACCAAATAGATACTTCAAGATTACTAGCATTTTGTCTTCCAAATGTTTACAATTGTTACAGAATTTATATTTGTTATATTCTTTCAAACTGAGGACCAACCTTTCCCTTTCATGAAAAATACAGACTATGTTCATGTATGTTAATGCTAATAAGTTCAAAAATGAAAAAAAAAAAAAAAACAATTTAAGTAGGCAGATGGCAAAACAAGAGGGAAAGAAAAAATACCCCAGCTTGCTTCGTCACAAATATCCTTGACACTGATTTGTTGTAGACTCTTAGAACATATTTTGAGCTCAAACATAATGAGGTATCTTGAACGGAATGAACTCCTCAATGGCAACCAGCATGGATTTCAAAAACATCAACCACTTGAAACCCAACTCATACTTTTCTCACATGACACACTGAAAGTTTTGGATCAAGGCAACCTGATACATCTGTTTCTTGATTTCCAAAAAGCATTTGACTCGGCACCCCACCTACACATATTGTCAAAAGGGGTATCAAGTGAAATCTGTGACAGGTTTGAGGACTTTGTGGTAGGAAGGGCACTGCACGTTATCTCGGATGGAGAGTCATCCTCAGATGTAGAAGTAACTTCAGGTGTACTCCAGGGCAGTGTGCTGGGACCCTTGCTGTTCATGTTGTATATTAACAACCTTGCAGACAATATTAATACTAAAATCAGACTTTTTTGCAGATGATGCAGTTATCTATAATGAAGTACTAGCTAAGAGAAGCTGCATAAATATTTCGTCAGATCTTGATCCAACATGCTGCAGAGTTTGGCAACTTGCTCTAAATGTTCAGAAATGTAAAATTTTGCACTTCACAAAACAAAAAATGTAGTATCCTATGACTAAAATATTAATGAGTTACTGCTGGAATCAGACAACTTGTACAAATACCTGGGTGTAACACTTTATATGGATATGAAATGGAATGGTCATGTAGGTTCAGTCGTGGGCAAAGCAGGTGGTAGACTTTGTCTTATTTGTAGAATACTGGGGAAGTGCAATCAGTGTACAAAAGACATTGTTCACAAATCACTCATGCAACTGGTTCTAAAATATTGCTCAAGTATGTGGGACCCATACCAGACAGGACTAACAGGAGATATTGAACATATACAGAGAAGGGCAGCATGCATGAATGGTCATAGGTTTCTTTAATTTGTGGGATAGTGTCACAGAGATACTGAAGGAACTGAAGTGTCAGAATCTTGAAGACAGACATAAACTACCCAGAGAAAATCTATTAACAAAGTTTCAAGAACAGTCTTTAAATAATTACCCTGGAATGTACTACAACCCCTTATATATCACTCACATAGGGATCATGAGGATAAGATTAGAATAATTTCTGCATGCAGAGAGGCATTCAAACAATCATTCTTCCCACACTCTATACATGAATGGAACAGAAAGAAACTCCAATAACTGATACAATGTGATGTACCCTCTGCCTTGCATCTCGTGGTGGTTTGCAGAGTATAGATTCAGATACGGATGTAGATGTAATGCTTACTTCCTCATAATTAAGAAAATTAAGAACTTTTGCCATTCTTCTCATTGCATACATTCATTTTCTTGATTTTTGGCATAAGAATTCAATATGATACTCCCACAAGAGATACCTGTTTACCATTACACCAAGGAAATCATCCAATTTTATTTCTGTACCATCATCAAACACAACACTCCACTGCACTTCATCCAGTTCATTAGACATGTTTTAGCAATACTTAAGCTTGAGTGATTGTTTTGGAATGAATTTTTGAATCCAAGTGAGACACAAGAACAATTTTGGGCCAGATCATTCATGTTGGGTGCACAATTAACACCTGTTGTGTCATCTGCATAGTTAAATGCCTTGCTGTTGTGTTCTGCTGGCAGATCATTGAAACAGTAGAACGCTGTTTATATGAACATGTCATCTGAACGACCACTTAACTGAACTGTTACTCACTCACATATGCCACCCTCCCCCTGCTACGGTCTTGCATCCTCCCACCCACCAACTTTCCCCCGCCTCCCTCTCCCCATCCCCCCAGTCCACAACATCAATGCCGAGTTGCCGAAGATTGTTGTAACTTTTCGCTGTCTGTCATGATCACTTGTGTTAGTTTTGCCTCATAAAATAAACTTGTGATTAATATGTCTAAACATAAATGTATTGTCCTGTCTTTGAGAAATAAATATGAAGTTAATAAAAAGTTTGTGGAAGCTGAATCTGCAACCAAGAGATCTAATGAGTACAAAGTTGGTAAGCCAACAATCACAGATACAAAAAAAGGGCCATGCATCACAAATTTTATGTCTAAGCTTAATTCTATTGACCGATAGATAAGTTGTGAAACTACAAAGCACTATATGAACAAGGATCTGGATGATGCTGTTTACAACTGGTGTACACAAAAAATGTAGCAAGGATATCCTTTCGCTGTTCTCATTCTATGTTAAAAGATAATCTGATTTAATGACAGTCTTGGAGGGCTATCGAATTTTAAAGCAAGCAAGGGCTGATTAAGATACTTTCAGTCAAGACAAGGCATTTATGAACTTCAAATACAAGGACAATAACTGTTTGCTGATTTTTCAGCAGCTGATCCTTTCAAAACCAAACTGAGGAATATATTGAGGGACGCACAATATGCTCTCCAAAATGTTTACATTCTAGTGAGACTGGGCTAAATTTGAAAGCTTTGCCAAGAAAGACCCTTGTTTCACATCATGAATTAGTAACACCTGGTCCTAAAATATGCAAGGATCATAATACGTTTGTTTGTGTGGCTATCTTCTGCAGCAGCTGTTGACATCTGTTATTGTAATTTATCTGTCTTGAGCTGACTGCAATGTAATGAAAAAGAATTACACCAGATGCATTTTGCTTTTATTTACAAAGCATCTTCTGTGGTATTCTGTAAATTGGATACACACATCTGTATATTTATTTTTTGATTCTTTTAGGTTAAAAACAGTGTTTTCTTTATAAAGTTGGTCTGCAAGCTACTTACGATGTTTTCTTTACATAATCTGCTCTTTACGCTCTTGCTAGCAGCGGTTGGTGATGACAGGCTTCATTTCATATCTGCAGTTTTTGACATTTTGCATTATTTCCTGCCTTGCACTATTTACAATTGGCTTTCTTAGCTGTTTTTCTTTCATCACTGCCACAGTGTTTATGCCTATTTATTTGTTTTCATTCATGCTGTGAGTGTTGCCAGCCTATGAAACAATTTGTGTGTGTGTGTGTGTGTGTGTGTGTGTGTGTGTGTGAGAGAGAGAGAGAGAGAGAGAGAGAGAGAGAGAGAGAGAGAGAGTTAGTGAAACTGTCATGCTTGTAGGTGGAAACATATGTATCTTGCATCACATGTATTGCATTTCAGTTGGTATATTCATGATGGATGATGCAGATCAATTTTTTGTATTGTTTTTGGGAAGTATTTCTGAATTGAGTTGTTGGTTTGGTGTGCTATTTTTATGCCTTGTTTTTTGAAAATATTTGGATAGTCTTTGTGTGTATTTGTGGTTGTATGTCATTGTGTGCCATCTTTTACTTTCTGTTTCTTTCACACTTTGTGTTGTTTCTATTCTTGAATTTTGTGTATTTGTTTGTGTGTGGTTTTGTCCTTGTGTTTTTGACAGTTGGGTGTTTGTTCTTTTCTGTTCTTGATTTTCTTGTTCAGCTTTTTTACTAAGTTCTCTTTGTATCCATTGTTTGTGGCTGTTGATTTTGAGAATTGGTGCGTTGTTATTGTTATTTATTGAGCATCCATTTTATCATATACAATGATATAGAAGTTGTCATGTTACATTATATGAGTTTGTAATTATACAGTAAATTAACGACATAGATCTATGGTGGTAAAACATATATAAATATGTACCTCATGCAGCGTATAGTAGAGAATAACAAAACAAACAATAATTAATTATTTATAGTACATACTATTTTCATACATTTATTTTTCAGTTATGACTTATCATTATCATTGACCACTATAGTATAAAATAACAGAACAAACAATAATTAATTAATTACAGTGTGCATAGGCAGACTATTTTCATCCATTTGTTCAAATATGAATTATTATTATCATTGACCACTATGTCACTATGTTCTGAAAATCCACGTACTCTGTAACACTGTAAAAACATTCTCTTAATAACATTTTTTAAGCTCAACTTATCTGTCTTTTTGATGCTTAAGGGAAGAGCACTAAAAAGAATTTTGGGGTGATACATTGCACTTTTGTGATATTGGGCTGTTTTGTGTGTTTCTCTGTGGAAATCATTCCTGTGTCTTGTTGGGTAGTCATGGCACTCACTATTTAAAGAAGAAAATTGGGGGTGAGACTTGAAAAAGCAGATACTTTCATAGATATATAAAGATGGAAGCGACATTATTTGAAATTCTTTGAAAATTTCCCTGCAGGGCTCTCTTGGTGCAGCCCCTTTCATTATTCTTAATGCTCGTTTTTGAATAATGAATTACCAGTTTGCCAGACTTGAATTACCCAAAATAAGACACCATACCGCAATAGACTATGCATAAGAAAAAAATAAGCACATATTACTGTATTTTCACTGCAGCAGTTTTTCAGCATTCTGAGTATGTAGCAGCATGTACTTAGCTTTTTATTGAGCATTTCAATATGTTTATCCCACTTTAGATGCTCGTATAACCAAATACCTAAAAATGTTGTGTTTGAAGTGTGTAAAATCTTCTGATCACCAAGTTTCAAAACTATATTGGGCTTTACTTTATTCGATATGTGGCTGAAATTCATCCATACTGTTTTTTTTCTCATTTACAAATAGACAGTTATCTCTAAACCATTTTCCTGCTTCTTCTTTTGTTATTTCTACTTTGTGTTTGCAAGTCAGTCTCATTTTGAGCTTTAATAAATAGACTTGTATCGGCGCATACAATACAGCATTAGCTAGTGTTAAACAGTTTGGTAGGTCATCTATGAAAATCAAGAACAAGAGGGGTCCCAGCACAGAACCTTGTGGCACTCCATTACTAACTTTCTTATTTTCTGAAAAGTAAGAGGTTCCTTCGTGAACTATTTCTACTTTCTGGTATCTGTCTGACAGGTATGATTTAAACCAGCTGTGAAGAGTACCACGTACACCATAGCAATATAGTTTCTCAAGCAATAATTCATGATCAATAACATCAAATGCCTTTGATAAATCTAAAAACACCCCACAGTTTACTTTGTTATGATCTATAGAGATCAGGAGAAGTTTTAGGAAATTATATACAACTGTTTCAGTTGACCTATTTTTTCTGAACCCATTTTGCTCACTGACTAATATTCTACTTGTGTTCAGGAAAGCAGAGAGTCTTTCATGCATTATTCTTTCAATAACTTTTGAGAAGCAGGATATCAAGGATATGGGTCTGAAGTTTTTTTACATCATGAGGATCAATTGCCATCAGTGTGATGAAGAAGACGGTTAATAGTACCTCTTGTTTCACATTCTTTGATAGCTTACCAATGGCACCAATAATTTTCATTCCAGAAACTTTATGTTCAAGAATGGAGGAGTGTTGACAATGCAGATCAATGATACCAAATCATGCAGGACAGTGAAATTTTAAACCTCATCACTGACACTGCCATCATGACATCAACTAGTGGCCCAGCAAATGAAGATGAAACCGTACCGGCTGCTTCTGAAGCATTTCATTCTTTAAAGCTCAAGATGAATGCTACCAGTATCTGTCCTGAAAAAAGAGAGTGACTTAACTGCTCATAAGCTGGTAAGCTTCCTTAGACAGACCAAAATTAAGGACTTATTTAAAATGTTAGTACCATAAAAGTGTACTGTACATGCAAAATGTTGCATTCCTGCTGTACTTATATTTGTAATAATAAAAGATATTTATCTTATTATAAATATATATATAGTTGTCATAGTTAAATTAGTAAATGAAAGTATACAGTTCAATTATCCAAATAAACCATTTTTCCAAACACCCATGTCCCCAAACTAGTTCGGGTAATCAGTGCTCTACTGTATATAATATCAACAACAGAGGTCCCGGAATTGATACTTGGAGCTGGACTGGAGTTGTACTTCTTGATAGTGTCGCCCACTTCGTGTGTGACTTGTGTGACCTGATATTTGTCTTGTAGGTATGACTGTGTGAAATCTTTGGCTATTGCTCTTATACCTTGTTTCCAGTTTATCAAGCAGCACTTGCAAGACACTGTGTCAAACGTGCGGGATAGAGCCAGACATAAATATGTTACCCTTTCTTTTTCATCTGACTTCATAAATATTGTAGTACTAGGTTGTAAATGGCAGATGTTGCTGGGTAGCCTGATCCACATATCACCACACAGTGGCCACTAACCCGTGGCTACTAATGCAATAATTTGTGGCAGATTTCTGACCACTTCTTATTACTTTTGCTAAAAGTGTGGGTAGCAACACTACACCACCTTTTAACTAAACAGTTGAGTCTATTCAGAACTTCACACTGATGTTACCAAACAGGCAAAAATCATCCCATCGTTGTCCCAGTACACTCAATAATAATTTTGACTTAACCACAAGGCATTTTTCCATATTTTGATGCATTCTATGGCACCAAAAGGTTTCCTCAAAGCAATTGTTGTATTGAATGTTATTCTAAGTCATCCATCATTCATGAAGGTGATGAAGGCAATGTCTTTAAATAAGAACTGTCCACATTCTTCGGGGTAGCCTTGAATGCCAAGGGCTTTTTTTTTTTTTTTTTTTTTAATGTTCGTAGTCTAATGTGCCATTGTAAAGTGGTTTAGATGTGATGTGATATTGCAGCTATTAATTGTACAGGTCTTACACAATTCCAGTAGGTGGGGACTATTAATCCTTGCAATACAAGACTGGGAGGAGGGTAGGGGAGGAGATACTACCTACCCACCTGCTACCCACCTGTTGAAAATATTGTAATCTAGTCAGTTACTTAGATTGTAAAGTTTTTGAAAAAATATTTATTGTTTCTAATGAATTCTTCTACCTGATTTCATAAGTTCATAAGTTTCATAAGTTTTCCAGTTAAATATGACCCAAATTTTAATTCTCTGTAGTAGATGTAACTTTCCCCAACAAATAATGTAATCAATATTTTCAGGTTCAGGACCTTACTGACACATCAGTATCTCTTTAAGAAGTATACTGTGAGTAAAAGTCAACAAAAATTCACAAACTTTGAATTTTTTTAAATTTTTTTAAGGGTGTTCATAAAGCACACCCTCTTGGCAGTACACATTACCGAAACTGTGTTGATGTTGCTAAGAGTGTCCTAAACAATATATTCATGTTCTGAACCTTACTAATACATGAGGACCTCTTTAGAAAGTCTGTTGTTAGTATAATTAAACAACAATTAAGAAATTGATTTTTTTTTTTAATTTTCCCTTGTCAGTAATGCACGTTATTAAAAATATATTAGTATTGCTAGGGTTAACGATGTGATCATGGAGTTTTCATGCAAATGCTGCTGTGTTTGCTGGGAAGTTTTGAGAGGATTTAAATTCAGTACAAACATTGATCAGTCCACTCTTCACACTTTCATTCTGTTTTGAGCAATAAATAACAACAATAAAAGCTAACTTCTTAAATTCTTTAAATTGAGCACATACCCCTCATTCTCTTAACCCCTTCACACATATTGGACCACAGACTATACACATTATTAGATCAATCTCGTTGTAGATTGTCATATGGGTAGAACTCTGAATTAAGATAAACTGTAGTGTTTGCTAAATTAGTGACGAATTCAATCAAAGCACATTTGCAGCTTGCTTTCCTACCTGTTTGAAATGCAAGTAAGATGAATCATGGTATTTCTAATTGAGCTGATGTTTTAATAGTCCATGATTGTCAGGATGCACTTGGAAGTACAGGAAATCCAAAGAGCTCCAATGATCTCAAATTTAAAGGTAACGACAAGAATTTTTAAAAGTTTTCTGAATTAGTTGCATAGCTGTAGGGCAGTTTCCAAACTAATTTGCCAAGCAAAGGCTTGTTCTCTTCAGGATTGGTAGCACCTCCTTGGATATATGCATTACCATCTGTACCACTTCATACAACACTGAGGTGACAAAAGTCATGGGATAGTGATTGCACTTATACAGATGGTGGTAGTATCTTGTGCACAAGGTATAAAAGTGCAGCTCATTGCCAGTGCAGTCACCTGTACTCAGGTGATTCATATCAAAATGTTTCCAATTATGACTGCATGGCAGGAATTAACCGACTTTGAACATAGAATGGTAGTTGGAGTTAGTCGAAAGGGATATATCATTTTGAAATTGTTAGGGAATTCAGTATTCTGAGATCCATAGTGTGAAGAGTGTGCCGAGAATACAAAATTTCAGGCGTTACCTCTCACCATGGACAATGCAGTGGTCAACGGCCTTCACATAATGACTAAGTGCAACAGCATTTGCTTAGAGTTACCAGTGCTAAAAGACAAGTGATACTATGTCAAATAACCACAGAAATCAATATGGGATATACGACAAAATTATCTGTTAGGACATGCAGTGAAATTTGGCATTAATGGGCTATGGCAGCAGGCAGCCTATGTGAGTTCCTTTGCTAACAGCACAACATCACCTCAAGCACTTTTCCCAGGCTCGTGACCATATTGGTCGGACCCTAGAAACTGGAAAACTGTGGCATGGTCAGATGAGCCTCAATTTTAGTTAGTAAAAGCTCATGGTTGGGTTTGAGCATGATGCAAACTTCATGAAGCCACGGACCCAAGTTGTCAACAAGGCTCTGTGAAAGCTGGTGATGGCCCAATATTGGCATGAGCTGTGTTTGCATGGAATGCAATAGGTCCTCTGGTCCAACTGAATTCGATGTTGGGAGACATGGAGACCATTTGCAGCCATTCATGGATTTCATGTTCGGAAACAAGGATGGAATTCTTATGAATGACAATGTGCCATGTCATTGGGCCACAATTGTTCACAATAGGTTTGAAGAACATTCTGGACAACTCAAGCAAATTATTTGGCCACCCAGATCACTTGACATGAATCCCATCGAACTCTTATGTAACTTAATAAAGAGACCAGTTCATGCACAAACTCCTGCACTGACAACACTTCCACAATTATGGACAGCTACAGAGGCAGAGCCAGCATGGCTCAATATTTCTGCAGGGACTTCCAACAACTTCTTGAGTCCATGCCATGTTGAGTTGCTGCACTACGCAATGCTGGGCAAAAGGAGATTTGACAGAATATTAAGATGTATCCCATGACTTTTGTCATCTCACTGTAAAGTAATTTCCTGCTTAACAAGAATGTACTTCATGTTTTCAAGATAACTTATGAACTTTTCAGAGATATCCATGTTCTAAACCATTGGCACTTGTCTGCTTATGCCAGTTCGTCCATAAACCATCCTGCATATTCTAAACTGTTCAAGACCGATTTTGATGTTGAAACATGTTTTCAAGGTTGATGCAGTATCTACATTCCAACTGTGACTAATTTCATCCCATACCAGTTCACATCAAATTTCCTGAAACAGGAAAGTGAATGTGTTACATGTAAGATGGGGTTTTGCTGCAGTGCTTCAATTCTTTTCACAAATTTCCCCTCCATAGCAAACTGTTGCCTGGAATGGTCAAAGCATCTTGGTGCTTCATAACTATGCAGGCTTTTCATTCCTGACGAATGTCACTGAAGCAAAAGGTTCGTGCAGGAAGTATTCCTGTATTGTATTGTATTGTATTTTTATTGATCCAGGCAATCATAGTATTGTACAGCTGTACATGTGATATTGGATAGGTCAAGAGAGCTATTTACAAGTAATTTTTACAAATTGATTTTTACATTATTTTGTAGCAAGGAAATTACCTATCTTAAACAAAACAGTTAATACAAATCATAGAATTGTAAGGTTGTACATACGATATTGGACAGGTCAAGGGAACATATTTACAAGTAATATTTAATAAATTGATTTTACATTATTTTGCAATGAGGAAGTTAGCTATCTTTAACAAAACAGTAAATACAAATGTTGTATGGTAAAATACAAACAGCCAATACAAATGTAATAATAAAGTAGTCCAGTGTATTTCATAGACATTCACAGTATATAATAATCCAGTATATTTCATAGACATGCACAGTATATAATTTTCAGACCTAATTGAACATTTATCATATTGTTTACATTTTTAACCCCTTTCAAAAAAATGATCAACTGCATAAAAACAATGGTCCAAGACATATTTTTTTAACTTATGTGAGAAGGCTCTTGGGTTCTTTGTTGCTTTGATTTCATTGGGTAAATTATTATACATTTGTATCCCAACATTTAAAACACTTTTTTGGTAGCAGGTAGTTCTGGAATGAATCATATGTAGGTCAGATTGCTGCCTTGTTGCATAGTTATGAATATCTCCATTGAATTTTAGTGTGCAGTCATTGTTTAACAGGTATGACTTGACAAATGAGACGATATTATAAATGTAAGCAGAGGGCAGTGTCATAATTCCATTTGTTTTGAATTGTTGTCTGCATGATTTGTTATGTCTTAGATTACATATTATGCGTATTGCCTGTTTTTGCATTTTGAAAATATATCTACCTCCAGGTGAGTTCCCCCAAAATATGATTCCATACTGTAATGTAGAATGGAAGTAAGCATAATATACATGTCTGAGAACAGATTTTGTGACTGATTTTTTGAGTATCCTTAAAATGTAACACACAGTTGAGAGCTTTTTTGAGATATAATTTGTGTGAGTCTCCCACTTAAGATTTCCTTCAAGCCATATGCCAAGAAACTTGACAGAGTCCACACACATAAGCTCTTGGTTATTTAGAATTACATCAGGCATTTCTTGTTTTTGGGATGAGAGTCTGAAGTTGATGTATGTTGTTTTCTGTATGTTTATAATCAGTTTGTTCTCGTTGAACCATTTGCTGAGTGACGACATAAGCGGTTTAATTTTTTGGTTGTGGTCCTCTGTATCAGTACCCGTTATTAGTATACTTGTGTCATCGGCAAATAGTGTGGTATGTCCTGTATCAAGCTTCGTGCTTATATCATCAATGTATAGCAGAAACAGTATGGGTCCCAGGATTGAGCCTTGTGGCACACCATATCTAATGGACATTGTGTCAGAGGAGTGGACAGTAGATCAATGGGTGGTTGTATTCTTTTTTTCAAAATTAATTTCAACTTTTTGAAATCTGTTTGACAGGTAAGATTCTAACCATTTGTTTGCAATTCCTCTTATACCTTTATTTGCTAACTTTGCTTTGGATAAATCTAAAAAGGTAAATGATTCTTTCATCATTTTGACTGTAGCTGTTATGTTGAGGGACAACATTGTTCTTCTATGGATTCAAGCCCAACAATTTAAGGAATACATGAGTTTTTGGTGTTAACATGTCATGTTTCTATTGTATAGTGATATGGTACTGGCTGCATGTGTGATTTTGTATCATATCCCATATTCAACTCAAGATGTCTAATGTCTGAAGAGTCACTGAGAGGTAAAATACATTGCTTGGTGTATCTACAATTTGTTATCCTGGACCAACCATAGCAAAGAATTCAGACATAATGTGAATGAATGAATGAATGAATGAATGAATGAAATTTTATTGTCGTTTAGCTATTACAGCAATTGACAAAGTCAAGTTACACATATACAAGTTATACAGCATATATACATGGGTTAAAGATCAATATGTGACAAGTTTTACATAAAATACAATATTTAAAATGAAATAATATGAAAACATTGCATCATAACTGATTCAGTTAAAGAAATTATGCTACACTCTCCAAATCGGTACCACTATGATATTTTACAGTCGTAAAATTCCTGAAGTGAGTAGTATGGGTTTGCAGCTAACCAACTGAACAATTTGTCTTTAAATACATCAAATGGAGCTTCTACCCATTCTAGTGGCAAATTATTAAACATCTTCATACCCACCACTTCGTAGCTGTTCAATGACTTGGATAATCTGTAGTAAGGTATGTCAAGATTGCTACTATTCCTGGTTCCATGAAAGTGTACATCTCTTCTACGCTGGTATTCTGATAAGTTGCTCTTTATATGCAGTAGGGCAGTGTAAATATACATGTTTATCACAGTTAATATTTTTAAGTTGATAAACAGTGGTTTGCAATGGGCCAGTTTATCACTGTTTGTGATAATTCGAATTACTTTCTTCTGAAGTACCAGAATGTCCTGAAGGTGTGAGCTATTGCCCCATATTAAAAGCCCATAAGATATAATACTTTGAAAAAAAGCAAAGTAGGCTGATCTTACATAGGCCGCAGGTACATGGTTTATTAAATTCTTTAACAAATACACCACTCTAGACAGCCTTGCACTAATGTATTTAATATGTGGCTCCCAAGTCAGTTTAGTATCTATAACAATACCTAAGAACTTAACACTATTCTTGAAGTCTTCTGCTGGCGGATCTCTCAAACTAAATACAATCTTTTGAGTTTTACTTTCATTAAGCAGGAACCCATTAGCTCGGAACCAGACTGATGCCTGTGATATTGTGTCATTTGCCACAGTTTGGAGCATATCAATGTCTGAGCTGATATTGAAAAAAGTGGTATCATCTGCATAGAGAATGGAGTGAGTATTTATGTAGGATGGTAGATCATTTGTCATTAGGATAAATAGCAGAGGTCCTAATACTGAGCCTTGTGGCACACCGCACTTAACTTCAGCTAGCTGTGATCTCTGTTTACCAATACAAACAATTTGTCTACGGTTGCTGAGGAAAGATTCAAAAATGTTGTCGACTTCACTGTTTGTGATTCCGTAATAAACTAGTTTGTTGAGGAGTGAAATATGCTCCACAGAATCGAAGGCTTTGCTCAGATCACAAAATGTAGCCTGAGCAAAATTTTTTCTTTCATAAGCATTAAGCACTTTTTTAATCAGGGAGTCAATGGCATGGACTGTGGATTTGCCCTTCCTAAAGCCAAATTGTACCGGAGTAATAATGTTATTACATGTCAGATAATCACACAACTGGGAGTAGATGATGGATTCCAAAACTTTAGATAAAATAGGTGTCAGGGATATTGGGCGATAGCTAGATGGGCAATTTTTGTCTCCTTTCTTGTAAATGGGCACTACCCTGGATAATTTTAATACTTCTGGGAGTACTCCTTCAATTAGACATCTATTTATACATTTAGTAAGAGGATATACTATGTAGCCAATTATCTTTTTTAACATATTACAAGAAATACCATATATATCTTCACTATCAGAGGGTCTAAAGTTATTTACAAGAGTTAAAACAACATCTGGTGTGACCTCTGTTAAAAGGAATTTATCGTTCAGGGTGTAGTCTACATTATGGTATTTAATGAGATCAACAGCAGTCTCTTGTGGCCTCACAATGCTTTCCCTAATTTGGTTAACAGATTTTATACAGTAGTTATTAAATTCGTCTGCTGAAATTACTACCTCAACTTTCTGCTTGCTTTTGGCCACTGAATTTATTATAGTCCATGCTTTTCTGCATTTATTTTTTGATGACTCAATGCTGACTAGGTTATGTTGTTTTTTGGCCTCATTTAAAGCATACTTATATTCTTTTTGTGCTCTTGAGTACCTTTGTTTAGCCATATCAGTTTTCTTAAGTCTGTAAGAATCTCTATACAACAACAACCTTCTTTTCATATTGGCTAGTTGAGTGGTATACCATGGACTCTTATCCCTATGTCTATTACTGTTACTTTTAGGGTTAACTTTACATTTGTATTGAGGGCAGTTAGTCTCGAATATATTTAAGAAATAATGAAAAAATCTATCAAACAATGTATTGGCAGAGTCCTGAGCATTATTGTTAAACAGATGTGACCAGTCATAATTACTGAGTGAGACCATAAAATTAGACAATTTTTCTTGCGTTATGGGTCTTGTGATGACTACTTTAGGCTCTTTAAACTCCTTATACTCCATGTTAGGCCTATCTGTACCTATTTTTACCCAAACTGAGTCATGGTCCGAGAAATCGAAGACAGCTACATCTGAAGACAGTAACTCTCTATTGACATTTGTAAGTATGTTGTCGAGACAAGCGGACTGTCTTGTGGGTTTGCAGTTCGTAAAAATGAAGTTGAATTGTCGTAACAGGTTTTTAAATTCATTTACAGTGTGCACATCTTTGTTTACATCAAATGCGGCATTGATGTCACCACCAATCACGATACTATATTTCTTCCACTGAGGACTAAGAAAGAAGTTTAGTAAAGTCTCAAGTTTTTCTAAAAATATTAATGGACTTCCATCTGGTGATCTATAAAGAGATACAATAGCAATTTTTAAATGATCCAGATATACGCCTGTGGCTTCAAAATGTATCTCACTGCACAAAAATCCTAGATTTAGTTCATTACTACAATTTATTAATCCCTTCTTAATGTAAATTGATACACCCCCATGAATATGTTGCTCTCTGCTAAAACTGTTTGCTAAGTGAAAATCATCTAGTACATGAAAAGATATTTCATTTCCTTTACACCAGTGCTCACTTAAGCATAATGCATCAAATAAGTTCTCATTTGCAAATTCATTTAAAATTATGTGTTTTCCACTTATACTTTCAATATTGAGATAACCTATCTTGAAAGACAAAGTTGGAGAGTGGTTTTTGTTAATGTCACAGGAGGGGAGGAGTACAGTATTATGGGACAATGGAGAACATTTAATTGTTTTTTCAGCCGTGGAATCTACGTTAGGTGGCGGTTGGACTTCCTTGGGATAAACCATAAAAAATCTTCATTTCTCTTTGGTAATTTTTTGGGTCTGTTTGAAACACGGTTGGAAGTTTGTTTCACTTTACTGTCCACAAGTTTTATAGGAACATGTTTTCCCAAATCATTTGGTATCACTTCATCATGAGACAAAGGTGATACTTTACTTACTGTGACTGGTCTATTCTTTTCTGCTACTCTTGAAGGTGATGGAGGAGGAGCTGGTGATGTTTCTGCTGTTGGTGAAGTTGGTTTAGTTGCTGCTGGTGGAGGAGTTGTTTCTGCTATTACTGGTAAAGGAGTTGGTTCTGCTACTGCTGGTGTGGGAGATGGTGCTGCTGCTATAGGAACTGGTTCTACTGCTGGAGGAGTTGCTTCTGCTGTTGCTGATGGTGTTTCTTCTGCTATTGCTGGTGAAGTAGTTTGTGCTGCTACTGCTGGTGAGGGAGATGGTGTTACTGCTGTAGGAGCTGGTTCTAATGCTGGAGGAGTTACTTCTGCTGCTACTGAATGTGGTTCTTCTGATGCTGCTGTTGATTCTACTTCTGTTAGTATTGCTTCTTTAGGTACTTCTGCTGCATTTTCTGCTACTGTATCTAATTCTGCATTAGTCACTCCTAGAGATACTTTCTGTGATGATGATACAGGTACCACTGATGATGTTGTTGGTAAGTATTGCAGTCTCTGAATAGTTTCCATTAGCTTTAATGTAACCAGTTGCTTTCCAAGGCCATTTAGGTGCAGCCCGTGAGTAGTGTGGAATCTGCGTCCAATGGTATTAATATTAACAACAGAAACATTTCTATATTGTTTGCATATACTGGAAAAAAGTTCATTGGCGGCACTAATTTCCTTGTTGACACACGACCAGGACATCAAGTCGTACCTTTGTGGTATATTTACGAGGATAACGTTTGTATGACTTAGTTCAGATAAACACTTGTTTAATTCGCAACAGGCTTTAGATGTATCATTTTGATAAATGTCATTAGATCCACCAAAGAGGACAACAAAATCTTTCGAAGACAGCTTTTTTAGTTCTTCAGAAAAAACTAGTTTTCTTATTTCTGAGAGGGGCGCCCCAGGCTTTACAAAGCTCATCGATTTCACATTTGAAGCTTTATTTATGCGTGAGACAATACCGCGGCTGTGGCTATCGCCTAAAATGTAAAGTTTTGGAACATGGTCGGGAGTTTTAGTCTGATGTTTTCTTTCGCACTCGCAACAGGTTACACCACTGTTTGTGTTTTTCCCACACTTTCTACAAACATAAATAACAGAACTGTTATTAACAAAAGTTACAGTATCTTGAGGTAAAACGCTAAGCCTCAAGTTGTCACTGATATATGAATTCACCACAGCCTTGCCTTCGACACATGTAGTGCTAACTGGTAGTATACAGACTGAAAGGGCTGATTCATTAAATTTATTCTGATTCTTCTGCAGAATTTGATCCTTTGAGAAACCTAGTAGCAATTCTGTCAAATTTTCTTGTGTAAAGTCTATTACCTCCTTGATTGTTCTTTAAGTTTACTGACACTTAAGTGTAACCCAAAACTTGGTAGAGTACGTTTTAAATATAGGTTTAAATCATCAATGCCATACCTTGTGTAGGGTATTTTCACAACTTGACTTCTTCCTAGACTCAATTTACAGTTTGACACTGTGATATTAGGAACACTGTTCTAATTCAATCAATGCAATACTCCAATCTCCTTTATTAATTGTATTGCTGGAAAGTAATTAACATGTAGTGCTGATGATCAGTCCTTTAAAATCAATGTGTATGACTTTGTTTCTTAACCTCAAGTGACATACGGATGTCGTTCATTATTTTTTATCTTCTTTGTAGTTGCCAGGATGCACATGAGACAGGCATCTGCACAGGAATGCACTGAACATTTGTAGCATTGTAGAATAAGTGATTAGCAGTTCAGCATCATTCTTCTGGTGGCTGAAAGTCACTAAATGAATCAAACTAGTACATACTTTTTAGGATTCTTCTTTTCACATATGCCAGTCGATGAATTCCAGGTCCTCCCTCGAAGTCTAAATTTACAATTCTGTATTCTTAGATTTCCACGCAGTCTTAGATTGTGTATTTCCCAAAAAGCTCCACAAAATCTTGGAATAGACACCTTTTTGATAAATTTAAGGAGATCAATATTTGTAAGTGGTCTGTAGGGCAGTATAACTAGTAGCTTTACTTATGAACAATCTGGTTTAAACATAGTTCCTTCAGAATAGCCAAGGAGTCCATTAACCTATTATGTCTTTTTGCTTCATCAAGTTGCTGTTGTGTGTGTGCTGAATTTTTCATTGTTCCAGCATTAGCTGCAGTGTAGCCCACCAAATAGCCAACACATCCACATCCGTGCTTTTATCATTCAGTTCAAACAGTCCATAATTGCCTTTATCTGGATCTACTTTGAGTGGTGGTGTATTCCATACTACTCCATTACCATCTTGAAGTACCGTAGCTATCATAAAACCTACCACCATCATCTGCTTGAAGGCTGTGTGGGTGTAACTGGTTCCAATTTGTAGCAATTGATCACACCTGTAGAACTGTCTAACCCATCTTTGTTTTCACAGACAAGGCTCAGGAAAATTTTGAGTACGTATCAATGACTGTTACAATATATTCAAAACCTTTGTTCTCCCACATTTATTGTCTCATGCCTATGAGATCTGCCTGCCATAATCCACCCAAAACTTGAATTATAACATTGGTACACAGGAATGCCTTGTGTGCTGGTTTATTGAGCTATGAACAACTGTGTTCATAATTCTGTGATAATATTTCTTTCTTGATGCTCTGAAACTATGGTAATTATTTCATTTGAACGTGCTGCATTCCCCACTGCTGTGATCGATCATAATCATTCAATTATTTCATTTGGTCATCATAGTAGATGTATTGTGGTGATTGGTTATTAATTTTGTTATTCTGAACCCTCTAGTGCCAGCTCAATAATATTCTTATTCTTGTATTTTGAATTTTGGGGCTTTTTGTTCCTATTCCATTGGTGTTCTAATACACTTCAGCCATACATAATATTTGACCATACTTTTCTATATCTTTTGATGAATATTTCTTGACTTTTGTAGTAGTTACAAAAATTAGATTCATGAAACCAGGTGTTCTTTTAAATTCTCTGTCATCGATCCCTATAGCATTATTGGTTACACTTAAAAATAAGAATAAGCAATGTAAATAGTTCCTCCTCGCTTACTCTGCATGTTCTATATATCCACTGCTGTGATGTTTAATGAAATCATCAGTATATGATCTTCTTCTTTGGAGTTATTTACCATCAAGAGTTGTTCTATAGATTCAGTAACATGCTTAAAAGTTTCTCTGAGTGATTGGTGTTCTTTTTTCCCCTCCAGATGCCCTATCCTCAGCTGTCGCAGCTTCTCTGAGACAGCCTTGCAGGCTTCAATTACTTGCTGTTTTGTTAACATGTTGTCATATACTAAACAGACTTTGGAAGCGTACGTAACTTGATACACTCTTGTTTGTTTTCTTTTCAATTACATCAGCCCTTGGATTCAGTTCATTGATTAACCTCAAAATGGTCTGAAAATGACTATTTGCTTCCCAATACTTTTGCTGAGTGCTTTAGGTCTAGTTGTATGACATTTTTGAGTGTCTGAATTTTCACATCAGCAGACAGGCACATGTTCTGCCTCCTTACACTCTCAGACTGATTACTGTGGGGCATCCACATGAGTTTCCCCATAGCATAATGTATAATGTTATTATCTTGTTATTTCAGTGTATATGCCATTATCTTTTAAAAATCAAGTTCTACTGGTGTCAGCTGTCATTCAGTTGCCTTGTCTTATCAATAACTAAAAAACCTATACTGTGAATGATTCCAGCACTTTCGACATAAAGTTGTAAATCCGTCAAATGTCATGTTGCTTTCTATATGTACCTCATAAATATGTTTTAAATTCATATGGACTTGTTGCAACAATAAAAAAGAATTGCATTATATCTTCCCAGTTTCTTTGCAAAACCCAGCTATACTAAATTTCCCTTAATCCTCCAAAACTAAAGGTGAGCAGACCACCCCTATAAGAACTAAGTTCTGAAGTACATGCCCTAGGCATAGCTCTTAAAATGGGGAATTTGCAAAACAAATATCTCACTCTGACTACCACAATCTGACTAGAGTAATATGATGTTGATGATTTTGAACAGATCGCTAATATCTTCCAAGACATAACTTAGAACCCTACAGCTTAATGTAAATGGAGAGGTTGACCATCACATTTATTTGTACACATATTTATGAGATCAAAACATTAATGATTAATCAAAGATGTCATAATTAACTCAACTTAAATTTATATAAAGATTAAATGGAAAGCACTGTTGCTCCCCTATCAGTTATTACTTCTTGCTCTCCTAAGAATTTATACTCTCTCCCGACATTCACTCATAACTAACAACTATTAAATCCCGTAATGCATGATTGGAACAGTGACTGCAAGTTGATGATTAAAATCCAGAAGACCACAGATGCACTATCAATGCAAAGGAGATAAGACAGGTAATTGTTCTGGATTCTACAAATGAGAAATCAATTTCCTGTTCTGCCAATGCTGCTAATTATGCTCACTGTAAGAAAGACTGGGACACACCGAGCTGTGTGGTATGTATGTGCATGCCCTTTCACGAGGGCAGAATTGTCAGCACCTAAGCAGGACACCAAGATGTGGCAACCTCTACCATACTGTTATGCCAAGTCGATCCAGACACTTTCACATCCGACCTGCAAGTACCTCTCCGAAGCGGACACCTTCACATCCTACTGGCAAGTACTTCTCTAATGCAGACATATTCGTATCCTACCAACAAGTCTTTCTCTTATGAGACTCACTTACGCTCTGAGTATTCCTTTCTGGTAATATGAGTCCAGTCACCAATGGAAAAACAACAAACTACTGCTGTCCAACAGTGATGATTCCCTCCAACAGAGAATCCCGCCACAAATGGCATGTCTTTTCCAGTCTCCAGCAACAACATGAAACTCTCACCCGCTACCAGAAAGTATTCATTTCAACACTGCGATCTGATACAATACTTCTTTATGCCAACCACACATTCTCTCACCAATGTCCAAAGCCCTGCAAATGGATGTGAGAAATTCAGAGGACTGATACAAGGCTAGAGTTTGTTTCCAGTGGCCTGCACTTTCTACAAGTAGTAGATCTAATCTTCAAAAGAATTCAGAAAAACATGGAAAATCTTCTGCACATTCACACGCAACCCAGAAATTCATAATCCATTAAAAACCATCACTGAGATAATCAGGAACGACATTCAAATTATACAGGGCACCCTAATGCCAGTTACTGTGTTTACAATATCAGTACCAGTTTAAATACCTAATTTTACCATTGTCAACCTCTGTATGATAAATGTATTTTAATTATTATTGAAACTGTCATGCAAAATGCTTGCCACTTTTCAGCTTTCTGATCCCAGAGTACATCTGACTTAGGTAAAAGGCCTCAGCCCCTCATGTTGACCAAAGCAAAAGTATTTTTGTATAAGATCTTGATTTTTCACTGTGATGTCATTAAACATAAACACAGTATTCAGCTTCAATCCTTCAGGTGGCAGGACATTATCACCTTCTGTGAAGGTCTTGTGTTAGCACTGTCAATGTCAGGAAGTGCCTCCTCCAATAATTTGTAACTTGGCACACTCTGATGAACCTACAATTAGTGATCAGGTGTTGTCTGGCATTAGTGATCTACTTGTCCTCTTATTCTGCTTTTCTGCACTGTTTTCAGACCAATCACTTATCATGAAATCCTTTGTGATGTGGGTGTGTCATCCAACTGCACATGGTGTAAGCTGTACAACTATACTAGGATACATGGGATTTTATAAAGTGAAAAGTAAGAGTACAAATGTCATACATACACTTCATTTATTTATTAAGCTCACCATGCAGTTGGGTATAAACAAAGACTCAAATAAGAATGACAAAGTCGTTGGGTCAACATGTGAACACGTAGGGGTGGTCTGCTGTGGAGCTCTATGTTCAACAATGTATGATGAACAGTGCACTCTGAAACACTTGTACATGCACCAGCACTGTGCTCTTTTGGCAGAGATGTCACAGATCACCATGTATCCTACTTGCCAGAGCAGACAAATCTCCACACCCCATGTTCTGTGAAGAGTCGTGAATGTCCAACAATTTAGCTCCTAGTGGTAGTTTCACTGTCCTTCTATCTCTTTCCATAGATGCTCACAACAGTAGCACATGAACATTCAACCAGCTTCACCACCTTTGAGATACTCATTCAAAGGCTCTGCGTAATATTAATCTGTCCTTTGTCAATGTCACTTATCTCAATGGATTTTCCCATATGCAGCCCATATCTCCACTATGGGGATTCCCTGTCCATGTATGTTCTGCTTAAATACTTTTGTTACCGTGAAATAATTCCACAACACCACCAGGAGGTATCCAATGTCACAGTGCGTAGCACTCATAATGTTTTGGCTTATCAGGGTAACCAGTGTTGGTCTGATTTGGTGTTTTGTGCCTGTTTACAAACATTAAAGTTACACATAAAAAACATGCTTATTTTAATAGTTTCACCATTACCAAGATCAGAGAAGCTGTATCACTGGCAAGTGTTTGTGGCAATAAAAACATCAAGGCATTGTAAAACGTGTGGTTTTAGGCAGCAGATTCTTGAGCTACACAGATCAACTTATTTGGAATTTGGGTTGTGCATCCATCGCAAATTGATAATGTTGGCCTCTATGAGCCAATATTCAGTTTAAAGACACCTCTGAATCAAGTACGGAACTCACAAAAATAATTCAGAAATTAAAATCCAAGATGATGTGTTGGTGAATGTGCCAACACCTTGTAGATAGAGGAGGCCGAAATGCACGCTATCTAACGCAGACGGGCGTGAATTCTGGAACAGGATAAGTAGTGAATTCTAATAAGAAAAGTATGCAGCTCCTCGAATACTTAACTTTTATTTATCCTTGTTGTGAATACAGCATTCTTTATGAGACATTTCAGACGATAACTATCAAACTATGTAAGGCTAATGGCGCCTTGCTAAGTCGTAGCCATTAACTTAGCTGAAGGCTATTCTGTCTCTCGGCAAATGAGAGCAAAGGCTTCATCCGTATAGGCGCTAGCAACGCCGTCGTACAACTGGGCGAGTTCTTGTACGTCTCTCGAGACCTGCCGTGTGGTGGCGCTCGGTCTGCGATCACACAGTGGCGACACGCGGGTCCGACATGTACTAATGGACCGCGGCCGATTTAAGCTACCACCTAGCAAGTGTGGTGTCTGGCGGTGACACCACACAAGAAGTCTGCATGAAATGATGAAATATCGAATTAGCTGATAAACCATATGAATGGAGAAATTATTGAGTCTCTTTTGCATACAGCAAACTTCTCATAAATCAAAGGAATATTTCTAGAGAAAATTAAAACTAAGCAAAGTAGTACCAATGTAGAAGAAAGATCACAAAGATGACTCAAATAAATAAAAACCAGTTTCTTTAATCTCTTGTTTCTCAAAAATACGAAAGATGCTTACGCACAGCAGGATGAACATATTTGGAGAGAAACATAGTATTCTGATGCCAGCACAAAGTGGTTTCCAAAATGAGAAATCTACAGAAACTACTATCTCAAGCTTAATAGACTCTGTCATAGATGCATTAGACAAAATAAACTTCATTTTTGCTACATTTCTGTCTCTGTCTAAAGCTTCTGACACAGTCACCTATACATTACTAATTGCAAAACTTGAATGCCATGGCATTCATGCATATGCAGTGCAATGGACAAAATCATATGCTAGTAACAGGAAGCCTTATGTGACAACTGTACCCAGATGCAGATTACATTTTCATACATGGATAACATTTTTCATCCATGTGCACATACATAATAATTTCATGAACAGAAGGCAATAAAATACTACAAAAAATGCAGATGTTCCCTTATACGACATAAGAGATAAAGAAACAGCTGAAAGAATACCACACAGACAGGGAGTTGCTGAAAAAGGTCCTCGGCACTTAGACGTAAAACTGGTGAAACATCTTCTTTAGAGTATTCAGAACAGTATGAGTGAAAAGACATTTGAGAAACTTCTGAAGGATTATTTGATGGAAAAAGAAGTTTATACTGTAATGCAATAGACATGTAGAGAATGAAGAATGTTATTGTTACCTCTATGTATGTACTGTAATCACTTGGATGTATTATATGCATCATAAGTTTTTGTATGTCTGTTCTTTAATTAAAGAGTATGTATGTAACTTTAAGCCCTAATTATTAATCAAGAGAAAAATATATGCAACATTACTATCATATTACCAATTTGATGTTTTATATAGATGCAAGCTCTGTTGCCATCAGTGTGTTGTAGTGGTTAGTGTCTCTGACTGCTGTGTTATGGGGAATTAGTTCAAACCTGACCAACACTATTTGTTTGTTATTTCGTTTTTATCTTTATGAGAGGTTCTTGAAATATTTTATTATTTGTATATCTAGAATATTTGATGGTTGTATAAATACTAACCTTTTGGAATATTCAATGTTTGTATAAATAATGACACACTCTGTCCAGGAGATCACTTCTGTCCTGGCCGTGTGTTGGTGTCACAAACAAGTACTCTTTTAGTTCTAAGTAATCTACTTCACTGAGGACCCTGTCTTCAGATTTGAACTTGACTGTCATTTCAACCAAGGACAATATGAGAAAACTCTGTCTTCAGACTTGAACTTGACTGTCGTTTCAACCAGTGCCAATACAAGAACATTTTTCCACAGTAGAGACTTACCGTTTGGTGCTCCCTCTCCCCCCTTTTCCCTCATACACTTTCGCCCTATGTTTTCACTACTAATTGTGATATGTCTTACAATTGTGGTGCCTCTGGTGCCCTCTCAGCTTGGTGCTCCAAGGGATGACTCGTCTCACTTGGGCCTTAAACTGGCCCAGGTTTCAACATGACAATATTGTAATATTCAGGCTAAATATTTTAAGATGTTAGATTGCATTGATTTGGCCTATATTAGAAGTACAAACACTGTACCTAATGTAATTAAATGGGACCAAATAAAAATCAATCAATCAGAAATGAGAAAGAGTGAGGTTTCCCTCTGACCTCCTTCACTTGCTGACCTTGCAGTCTGTGTAAGCCCCTCCTCTCTCTTGATCCAGTTTCCAATTACACACTTTTATTTAAACACACAAAGCTTTGGAGTCTTTCTGACCACCAGCTTACTAACACAAAAAGACTGCAGTGTTTTCTCATCCAGAAGAACTAATCTTATGTTTGCTATACATATTATACACAATGTTATGTTTGGTTTTGATGCCAACTGCTCCAAAAACTTGAAATGGCAGGGAGCAGGTTGGGGAGTGAGAAAGTACTGAGACCACCAACAAAGTATATTTAGGCAACAGTTTATTAAAAACAACCAAAATTTTTACAATGATAAAAATAGGCCCACATCAGTGAGGGGATGGCAGTGAGGAAAATAAAATTTAAGGCAAAAAACTACAGCACAAGTAATAAACAAGGAGTAAGATCAAAAACAACCACATAAAATGACTTAAGGCCAAAGTACAAGTATCTTGCACAATGAATTCAAGGTCTTCAATTGCTGCAGATGTGAACAATTAAATTTTCAGCTTGCACCATAGAGAGTAATTTAAAAAAATCAAATGCCAAACTTAGCAACTACAAAATTGGCTAAAAACTTAATAAAGGTGCATTTCATCAGCAAGTCAAAATAATTTAACATCACAAGTAGGCACAGTACAACTGGCTAACTAACTTAACAATTGGAAGTTGGCTTAAGGCCAATAAAAGGTATATCTCATCTGCAAATCTAAAGCTTTAAAATCACAGGTAGGTAAAGTACAAGTACCTAACAAAATAATTCCGAGCAACTGCACTAATGGCTTATTTTAAGTTTTTTTTTTTTTTAAAGACATGTATTGAATTCATGTCTGGTGGCTATATAACAACAGGTGAAGAAACTTAGAAACTTTAAGATTTGCCTGAAATTTGGTGAAAACACAAGAAGTCCATAAGTAACTATACAGCAGGTTCTTGCAGCACAGTGGGCAGGTAAACAGTAGCCTGAATTTGTACTAAAGGACACCCTTAGGCAGTGTTTCTCACATTAGATATACATAGAGGTTTGAAGCCACCTTTTGAAACAAACAACATATAAATAGAATAAGAGAAAAAATTTTAGCGAGACCAATACTTAACCTCAGGAGCAGCAAACAATGACAGTAGCCACTTGAATACACAGACAAGAGTGGGTAAGGTCCAGTGGCCAGCATGACAAAATAAACAACTAACAAATAATAAACACTCAGAGGACTAGTTCAAAAACCGGGAAATGAGAATTAATATAGATTTAATATTCTCAGCTGGCCAACTGTCTTACCAAACTAGATATCTTTTGATGGAAATATTACAAAATCTATCTGATGACTGTACAATGAGATCCCTGATAATAAAGCATTAAGTACACATGCAGGTAGAATTAAAGACTATTAAATTTAAAGCCAATGTGTGAAATAAAAAGCCTTGCTTTATTTATTAGACCAAATAAACACTATTTCCATAAAATGCAATAGATTAGGTAAAATGTGAGGCAGGCAAATTATAGGTAACCTAAACAGTAGTTCCCCAAC
This sequence comes from Schistocerca nitens, assembly GCF_023898315.1. Taxonomy (NCBI): domain Eukaryota; kingdom Metazoa; phylum Arthropoda; class Insecta; order Orthoptera; family Acrididae; genus Schistocerca; species Schistocerca nitens. Next base: position 350,279,739 of record NC_064622.1, read on the forward strand.
AAAATACCAAATGCCTTAAAAACACTGGTAAACATGAGCCAAAGTACAGGGCCAGTAATCTACAAAGTACAACAGCAGAAAGCACCTCTGGTGCACACCAACCACTCTGCTCAGTAATGTGGTAATAGATAACAAATCTTTAATGTAATACATGCTCAGTAATGTGGTAATAGATAACAAATCTTCAATGTAATACATGCTCACCACAGTTTGTACACTTTAAGCTCACAAATACCAGACCACAGTAATGACACCAATATCAAATAAGTGAGGAGGGAACCACATGCAGAGTTAAGCACAAAATAAATGCCTGTTACCACAAAGCCTCACTATAGTCTACAATATGGCAGGCAACAGTTTCCCAAGCAGGCTATCTTCCTTCATCGATTAGCTGGATGGCAGTAAGTTCCCAACTGGTGTGGTGGTATTGATAACTTTTCACAGGTGAAGCTGCTGCAATCCACCAATGTTCATCTGAAGCGGAGCTCTTGAACGTCCTCAATCAACATGGGCTTCCAACTGACACTGGTGCAAGCCAGTCATTACCCACAGCTAGCCAAGGATATGATTATATCCTGTTCAACTGCTGTTTACGTGTGCACTCTTGAGGCGAAGGATCCTCTGGTCTCCATGCAATGGACCAGAGACATACATAAGGTAGAAACTGTTGTTACTAGTCACACATGCATGGCAAACAAGTCTAATTTTGGACACGTCTGGAGAAAATGAAGTTTCATCACAGTTATGCATTTGTCCTTGTTTTCCCCAAGAGTTAATTATGTCACACTGGCAGTGAGCAAAAGAATTAAAGAAATTAAAGATTCTCCTTGGTGTGCAGCACGTACAGCATTCTTGGTGCTCAGTTATTGATAGGATCTGCCCCGTGTAGGTCTCACCCCCATTGCTGGGAAACTGAAGGATGCTGGCCTGCAACAGGGCATGTGAGTGGGAGCAGGCGGGGATATATTGGTGTGGACACCAAGTGGAAAAGGAATCTGATATGCTGGCAGCAGTGTGGTGAGTTGCAGGTCCAGTTTTACCTAGGACGTGTGACTGCTCCGTTGGGCCGAACATAGATGGAAGGCTACTCCCTAACCTGTGGAGTGTTATTGGCACCATCACACTGTTTGGAATGTAGCTGTCAGCTACTCAACTGTTGGAGGAGTAGCTCAGGAAACTGTTGCATGCTTATATTGTGCACTTTATGGAGAGCCCTTTTCTGTAATGGGCAATAACTTTGTTCTTAACTGACACATGACTCACACAGTCTTTGTTCTTTTTGGATCTAGCTGGTATCTGAGGTCATTCCTCCAATATCCTGTTGTGAGCCAAGGCACTTGCGTTATTTTCCTACTAGGCTGCGTTTAGCTGATTGTGTGGACACATATTCATGATTTGTGGTAAACATGGATTTTGATTCCTATTTACCATGTTACTAGGCCTTAGTAGTGTGTCTTCGTTGATTGTGTATACAACCCTGCACTCCCTGTTAAAATTTTTCTGTAAGCTACTTGTCTGACATGTTACCTATTTATTCCTTGCTTTATTTATTGATGTTTCATACAGAACAGTGATTAATTCTGCTTACGTATGTGTGTTACATGACATATGACCGCCCCCAGTAGCTGAGTGGTCAGCGCGACAGAATGTCAATCCTAAGGGCCCGGGTTCGATTCCCAGCTGGTTCGGAGATTTTCTCCACTCAGGGACTGGGTGTTGTGTTGTCCTAATCACCATCATTTCATCCCCATCGACTCGCAAGTTGCCACAGTGGCATCAAATCGAAAGACTTGCACCCAGCGAATGGTCTACCCGACAGTAGGCTCTAGTCACACGACACTTAAATTTATTTACATGATATATCAACCATTATTTAATACATTGTTTACCGAATTCAAGAGTGAAGCTGGGAAGGGGCCTCATTGTATGCTGTAGTTGGTTTTGTGGCTTTCGTCAGATGATTTTTGGCAATGTAAATTCCTCTTGGACCTGCGGAAAAGTATTTATTTTAGTAAGACATTTGGCCAGCCAGTTCTAGTGTCTTGAAAGTAAGAAATAAGCAAAACAAGGATAATGGAATGTAGCTGAATTAAATCTGGTGATACCGACAGAATTATATAAGAAACGAGATACTAAAAGTACCAGCAGTAGATGAGCTTTGATATTTTGACAACAAAATAACTGATGATGTGTGAAGTAGAGAGGACACAAAATGTAGACTGGCAATGTCAAAAAAATCTTTTCTGAAGCTGAGAAATTTATTAACATCAAATTTAGATTTAAGTGTTTAGAAGTCTTTTCTGAAAGTATTTGCATGGAGCCTAGCCATGTATGGAAGTGAAAAAGAGACGATAAACAGTTTAGACAAGAATAGAATAGAGGCTTTAGAAATGTAGTGCTACAGAATAATGCTGAAGATCAGAAGGATAGATCATGTAGCTAATGATGAGGTATTGAATAGAACTGGGGAGGAAAGAAATTTGTGGTACAACTTGAGTAAAAGAACAGATCAATTAATACCATACATTCTGAAACTTCAAGGGACCACAAATTTAGTATTGGATGGAAGTGTGGGGGCAGTGGAGTGGCAGGGGGTAAAAATCGTAAGAGGGAGCACAAGAGATGAATACAGTAAACAGATTCACAAGGATGTAGGTTGCAGCAGTTATTCAGAGATGTAGAAACTTGCACAGGATACAGTAGCATGGAGAGCTGCATTCAACCAGTCTGAACTGAACACCAAACAACAACAAGAAGGGATAAATGATCATCACAATAAACTAAGGGTAGTCAGACCTCACACCAAAAGATTTAAGTGTTCACTTTCCACACACCCTGTGCAAGAGTGGAACAGTTGAGAAATAGTCTGCAGGTGGTTCGAGGAACACACTGTCAGACAGTCTGGAGGAAACACCATGGTTCAATTACTCCCAGGGCCCAATTATCCTGTGCTTCATGACCCACTGATATCTTCAATGAACGTTCCACAGCAAAATCTCATTTAAGCAATCCAGACATCTGAAGCTTTTGAGTTTTCTAAGCGATAATGAATAATGTCTTACACTTTTCAGTGTATATATCACATAATTTTGTCACGAAGAACTTGGATCCTACGTAAAAGTTCTCAATTTTGAGATTATTGTTCTTGTTGGTGTAAATAAATCAGAAAGAGCATTTTATCTTCCTCACACTGAGGATTAGGGGACAGTCGTAAACAACTAGACAGCAGTCACAACACAATTGAACAGGTGAATCTGTTATCATTCTTTTTTTTTATAAAGTAATATATGCTTCACTGTAAAAAATTGTTTTTATATTTATGAGAAGACTCACATACGAAAAATTCACAGTCATTGTCTTTTGGGAAAGTTTCATTTTTACTGGCTTTGGCAAAAATATGGTTCAGGAACCTATCAATAAAATATCGATTGTTAATAAAATGCCGGTATAATAAAATTTGAAGAAAACTGAGTTCTATATCGTTAAAATTCCTACGGTATGAATTATACTGTAACGTCAGTCCCCACTTTTACATTCACTTGCCGTACTTTGTTACGTGTCTCAGTATAACGAAGGTTCTAAGCGGCCCCTAAATGGTCAGAAATATATACGATATTTACCGGGTGCTCAATATATATATATATATAGGCTATAATATTAATATTAAGTGTGATAGAGAGGTTGCGCAATAATATTGAGAACACCAAATACTACGGAAAAGTATTGCGCTGCTTGGAAATGCGCAATATCCTCGACTCTCTGGTCTGCTATTGCGTTCAGCGTTGGGTACGCAGATCAAGGAGGTTAGGTTTATTGCTGTCAGGATAATAAATTCAATGCAAGACGAAAGAGCATTATTATTAGAGTTCATCGAAATGCATAAATCATTTCCAGCATTATGGGATGATATGGCAGATGAGTCCAAAAACACTAGTGTAAGAATGATGAATCGTATTGTTTGTTGCTCAGAAAATAGAGGGAACGGCATGAAGGAACGTTTTTTAAAAATTAATTAACGCTAAATGGTAAATAAAAATATATGTAGATAATTATCTCTGTGTATACATTACTTACCCGAACATAATTCTTTACCTCACAATATCCCAAATAGTGTAGTCTGTCATGCATAATTTTGATTGTGATTATTGGGATATGGGCGTGTGCAGACATTTATCTGGGATTGGGCAATTGTCCCGGCGATGCTAATGTATCAAATATTGGACCCACAAAATACTATGACAAATCTCTTTTTTCGACCAACGTCATTTTTTGACAAGTTTTTGTGAGTGATCTCCCATGCTCCTTAAATTTTTCATCCACCATTTTTTTCTGTTTGCAACAAGGTATAACAAGTATAACAGCTGCAGCGGCTTCATCGCCCAACATTTTAAATGACAGTATTATTGTAAAATATTGTTGACAATATAACTGACATATGACAAAATTATGGGTCACCCTCGGAGAACATCAATAATACTGCACAATATTACTGTGCAATATCACTGGCAGTCGTAGGGGTCGCTTAAATAATAGCATTCCTAATTCGTTAAAAATTAACGAGTTTTTTCGAGACTAAGTGCGTAGCCTGTCTTTATTATTCGGTTCCCTTTTTTGTTTTGCAACATAGTTGCACATTTTTATGCATTTATTCCAGTATTATTTGCGGACTCGGCTATTGATCGTACTTCGACATTTGAGGTAGGGGTGTCGCTTTAAAGGAGAGGAGCCAGTAGTAGAAATCAATAGCCGTGTAGGAACTGCCAGCATCGCTAACGTCAAGCTGCAGTTCCGGGCGGTTGCTAGAGAGGGAAGGAACTGTAATAGGTGTTGACTGAAATCCCTTGTCTGGGTAATATATTTTTATCAGCTGCAACGTAAGTACAATATATTTAAATGAGATCACTCACTGATAAAATTTTACCGGTGTTCTGTTGAAAGACGCAATACGCCGGGTATGCACGCCCATGGTGACTGCAGTAGTATTAATCTGCGCGAGCCGAATGATATATTATTACACTGTTCGTTTGTAGAGAAATTAACAACTACTGCTATACTTACGGTAGTTGTTTCGGAATACTATTTATTTTGCGTGCTAGTAGTTTAAATATGAAATGGACTAAGCTTTCGTAATTTCAACAAAGAATTCGTGATGTTTAGCATTTGTAAGCAACAGTTGTACATTTTAAAGTAAATGCTAGATTAGTTTGAACAGAAAATATTTAATATCAAACTGAAAAATGTTATCATTTCTGTAAGATGTAGTGTAATAATTTATTGATCCTCAGACGGAACTTGTACATGCGCTTTGCGTATTCGGCAATGATGACAGGTATTGTCTTTATGATTTGTAATTTATTGTTTTACAGTTATTTCAAGTTTTTAATTTATGTGGTATATAATGGTTGTTAAAATGCCTTAATGTAGGGCAGCTCAACAGGGGTGGCGGTAGGGTTCAAACGCCCATTCATTTATGCAGATTTACGATTTTCCGATTCGAATAAATTATAAGAAAGGTAGCAAGATTGATATTTATAAATTCAGTTTCGCTCTATGTAAGTGTGAGTTGGAACCTCGGAACCTCCGATGTTCATATTGTATATTGACCCTTAATAGGTAGAATGATTTTTATTACTTAACAGGAAATATGTGTGACAGAAAAAAAAAAAAAAAAAAAAAAAAAAAAAAATGTTGCGTTTCGGCCAAGAGATACATTAATATATTAGTACAGTAATTCATCAAACATATCCCTGTCAGTTAAGGATTCCAATTCATCAATACTTGTGTAATGAAACTCCACAAAAATACATTAATAGTGTAAAGAAAAAATATGTCATGGATAAGCTTTAAATTCAAAAATATAGTTAGTTTATTAATCTAGAGTCAGGCCGTGATATTGTATGCCACAAGTACTGAAATTCAAAAACCTTTTAATCACCATAAAACTATTTTGTTCAGAAAACTATGTAGTTTCATATGCTATAGTCATTTTCCTTTTTAAAAAATTATTAGTGTGATTTCTTTCTCACACATTTAGAAAAAATAAAATATTTTCTGTTATGGAAGGACATTGATGATCCTGTGACAAAATCTATGTGGGCACTTAAGTTAGCCCAACAGGAATACATTGGTATTAAAAGAAGGAATTTGGTATGTTTATCAAAGACATAAAATTTCCCACAAAATTGTAAATGTCCTTCTGTAGCAAATTGTTGACATAATTTCAATATAACATATAATGAACAGTTAATATAAAATTTTCTTTTCCATAACTTCCTAATATAAGAGTATTAGGCCCAATGTTGTCTTCAGTACCATAAATCTACATGAAACACGACTATTCAATAAATATTTATTTTGTAAAACTTGTTACGGAAGGACATTTGTTATAAATGTCTATTTGAGTTTCCCTCTAAAAATGAAACTAGCCACTCACAGCATGTCTTTATCTAGCTAGCCAATGAAACAATTCTGTCAGATGTTTTCCCTCCAGTTTTCTGTTCTCTCTCTCCATTGTTGTTTAGGTTTCAAGTGGCTGTTCATGTTGGAAGTGTAAATTTGCTCGTTATAAACAATTTGAAAGTAAGTATTAGTTTAAAGTAAACAAAGTTTGTTTGTTTATGCATATACAGACAGGCCTGTGTCTGTATATGTGCAGATGGATATGTGTGTGTGTGTGTGCGCGAGTGTATACCAGTCCTTCTTTCCCCCTAAGGTAAGTCTTTCCACTCCCGGGATGGGTGCACAGAAAAAAAGGCTGGCCAAGACAATCACTAGAGAAGGTGGAGTGTGAGCAGTATTCACTTATCAGGAGCCCAAAGAAATCACTCACACATGTAAGTAGAGAACTGCAACCACTAGAGTCAATTACCTGTGATACACGTCTATGTGTAAAACCATACTGGCTGCAGATATCACATGCACTGACTACTCAAGAGAATGAAGTTCTTTCACTTTTGCAGTAAATTACAGTGTATGCTGAAGGAAGACAATGTTTCACAGAAGCTGGTTTTCAGTGTTGGACCCACTTTTCATGTGTCTGGATTTTCTTTCAGTTGTTTGTGACACTTTCAATGCCGAGTTGTATCATTGATGGATTATGTCCCACATGACTCTTTTTCAGTGGCCTCCATGGTTATGTGACTTAACTGCAATGTGATTTCATCATATGGGATTATCTCAAAGGTAATGTGTTCTTTGCCCCACTGCCACTTAATTTGGAAGACTTGTAAGAAAAGATAATTAATAGACTAATGGTTCCTGATATTGACTGTGATATGTTGGGACATTTATGGCAAGAGTTTGACTATCGTAGTTATATTGGGCTAGTCACAAATGTCGCCGATATTGAGCTCTTACAATGCGAGTTAAAAACTTGAAGAAATGCTCTATCCACTGATATGTGCCTATTTTCTGTATGTCTTGTAGTTTTCATGCTGTCATTTACTGAAACCTTGGAGGTACTAATGAACAATACTGAATTTCACATAACTTGCAGAAAATTCTGTTGCATTACTGTATAATGTACTTAGATAACAGACCTTGCACAACATCACACAAATTAAAAACAGAAATATCAGTACTGTTTCTCAAGCTACTGTAGTGAAGTGCAAATTTATTTTGTAGACATTATTCATAGCATTACTACTCAAGTGACAAACATTTCTAATATATGTTGACAAAATTTGCTTGTGTAATCCTGAAACCTTAATTGTGAAGTGCATTGAAATTCAATATTTATTTCTTATTTAATAAATATGATCATGATCACATTTAAATTGTTAATTTTTATTTTTTAGATGACTAGTTTTGATCTTCTAAGAGATCATCAGATCTACATTCCTACTGTCATCAAGGAATGTAGATCTGATGATGATCTCTCAGAAGATTGAAACTGGTCATCTGAAAAATAAAAATTAACAACTTATATGCAATCATGACTTGTTTATTAAATTAGTTATAATATTAATAGTATGTTTTTGGCAGATAATATTGGAACTGGATTCTTGTATTCAGTAAGTGAATGGAAGAATTGTTAGTAGTTATAAATATGAATGTGAATATTGTTCTCTCAAGTACTAGATTTGATTTAAACATGTGATGTTGTCCAGTGCATTTTACTGCATTGTACCAAGAAGACAAAATAAATAATGAGAATTGCACAAGCAAGTCTTTGAAATCTTAATAATATATTCTCAAAATAGACATTTATTATATAAGTGGAGAATATAACAAGTTAGTATCCATTTTGCAAGCTCAGATATTAAAAGCAAAAATTAAGGCTAATAATCCATAACATAGAACAATAGCACCTAGTGGCTAATTGCTGCAAATGGTACATTTGAAATAGGCCTGAAGAAACACAATCATCAATTTCAAGGTTTTACAACTGACAGTTCCTTCACGGGGATTAAGTGGTCAGGTAGGTAAAGTTAAACTTTTAAAATATGGCATTTTGAATCTGGACTAGTGGGTGAAACGTTATGATAGTTTGAGCATCCCATCTCTCATAAGTTCAGTCACTGAGGTGTTGAACTCGGACTGTGCTGCTTTACTTGTAATGAATGTATCAAGATGATTTCTGCTTAGTTTAGACACCATACATACCTTAGTAAGTAGTCTCATTTTATAACACACACACCTAGGTAACTGTAGCTGTGCAGGTACATGCATGTATAATCTGTAGTTCTGGTGAAGGAATTGTCTGAAAGCTAAGAAAGTACTCGGTCGTGCTTATATGCATATCAATAAGCCAGCATTTCAACTATTCAGTGCTTTGTTGCCATCACTCCTTAAATTATTCCTAAGGAGAAAGCCCTGTAATTCCTGTAGGCCTTTGTTTCCAGATATGAGCTGCATTGTATCAACTCTTAGATGTTGAGTAAAATACTTTTATAACTTTGTGTTAATGTGTCTTTGCATTTATAGGAAAAGTTTATGTGTAGTATCTTCTCATTATTTTTACAGGCTTGAAGGAACATCAGCATGTAGAGAAGTTAATGAAGATCACCTCGAACAAATACGGAGTGGTAATTGAAGAACCTGAGTAAACCGAAACATATGATGGGAGTTTAGTGCAGACAAGGAGAATCGTTATCTGGCAGGATGCACTGCCAAATGTAAGCTCAGATCAGCCTTCTGACTGCTGATGAATATTTCAAGATAATATTTGGATATTTTAGACATAATACCTGCAAATACAAACACTGGGAAATGCAGGGTGGAATAAGGATGGTATTATGAAAGAATAGATTGCTACTCACCATGTAGAGGAGATGCTTAGTTGAAGACAATTATAACAAAAAGGTTGCTATATATCAAACAGTGGAATATCCAGGATAGAATATAGCAATATTGTGAAAAGGAGAGTTGACACTCACCATGTAGCAGAAATTCTGAGTTGCAGATAGGCACAGCAAAAAGACAGTCACAAATAAATATAAATTTAAGTTTTGCTATACATTTGAGTTTTTAGCCAAAAGGCCTTTGTGTATAGTAGAAAACACAACTCTCTCACACATGACTACTTTATCTGGCCACTGAGGTGACTGTATGCAGCAGTCTCTGGATGGTGGGGTAAGCAGGAGACTGGGATGTGGAAGGGGAGGGATAACAGGGTAGGAGTGGGAGAAAGTTTAGTGCTGCTTTTGGGAGCAGGCAGGAGTGCAATGGGGACAGGGTAGGGCTGCTAGGTGCAGTTGGGTGAGGTTGGAGGGGGGGGGGGGGAGGGGGAAGGGAATGGAAAAGGGGAGAAGTTGCAGAGAGGAGAAAGACTTTTGGGTGCCTTGGTGGAATGAAGGCTGGGTAGTGCTTGTTACTGGAGTGGGAGCAGGGAAGGGGATATGTAAGTGAAAGACAGAAACTAGCGACAATCGAGGAAAAGCTGGTGTCGACAGGAAGGATGCAGATAGTGCAGTCTGTGGAGCAGTCATTGAAGTGAAGCACACGTGTTAGGCAGCATATTCACCACCTGGGCAGTATAGTTGTCTCTTGGCCACAGTTTGTTGGTGGCCATTTGTGGGGGCAGACAGCTTGTTGATTGTCATGCCCACATAGAAAGCAGCTCAGTGGTTGCAGCTTATTGTGTAGATCACATGTCTGCTTTCACAGTTAACCCTGGCTTTGATGGAATAGGTTATGCCCCTGATCGAACAGGAGTAGGTGGTGTTGATGGAAGAATGTATGGGACAGGTGTTGCATCTAGGTCTATTGCAGGGATACAAGTCATGAGGCAAGCGGTTGAGAGCAGCAGTGCAGTAGGGATGGAGAAGGATATTGTGTAGGTTTTGTGGATGTCGGAATACTGATGTTGGAGGGGTGGAAAGGATAGTAGGTAGGATATTCCCTATGTCAGGCAATGACGAGAGGCAGCCGAAACTCTGGCAGTAGACACATAATCGACAAATTAAGCTGCAACCACTGTGCTGCTTTCTACATGGGCATGACAGCCAACGAGCTATCTGTCCACATGAATAGCCACCACCAAACTGTGAGCAAGAGACAGCTGGACCACCCAGTTGATGAACATGCTGTCCAACACAACTTGCTTCATGTCAGTGACTGCTATCCCATCCCAGCCTCCTCCTTACCCCTGCCACACACACATTGCTTCTCCCATTAGGTGCAGTTGCTGTATGCATTCTGGCATCAGTGGGCATAGGTAGTGGTCATGTGTGTGTAAGGTGTGTTGTTTGAAAGTGTGTGTTTTTTCTACTTTAGAAGAAGCCTTCAGTCCAAAAGCTCAAATGTATAGCAGTCTTTTTGTTGTGCCTGTCTGAGACTCAATGTCTCCTGTATATGGTGAGTAGCAATCTATCCTATTCACAATACTTGCAAATAATCCCATTTGAAGACACAGCATCTAGAAATTGAAACACTAATAGCCAAAAGGAAATATGCTATTCACTGTGAGATTATACAGCATGTTACATGTTAATTAAACAGTGGCCAGACTAAAGTCAGACACTACCCTAACATTAGAGGCATCAATGGGGGTGGGGGGTGGAGTTGGGGTTGGGGGGGGGGGGGGTTTCACCTATCAAACTACAGTTCTTCACCAGTACTAACCAACAGAGTTTGTTGTCTCCCTCATACTCACTCCCCCTCCCCCTCCACTCAATGCTCTGTCCCTCTCTCTTGTTATCTTGACTTCTACCAGTATTTGTGAAAGGAGAAAATATCATCTCTTAGATGATGAATGAAATATTGCTAAGAAATTCTTATTATTATATCTCTCCTGTTATACAGAAAGTTTATGCATAGTAATTCTTGTTATTTTTTGCAGGCCTGAAGAGGATATCAGCATAATTTTCCAAGATGAAAACAGGTTAAAAACAGAAGAATCTGGTAGACAGAAGTTTATGATGGGACTTTGTGCAGACATGACAGACGTTTTTTTTTTCTTTGGGAAGCGGGGCAGAAACTTCACAGAGCGTACTGCACACAATTCAGAGACTCACAGAAAATGTAACATAAGTGCCATAAATAAATAAATATAAGCATTAGACTGAATAAATTTTTTAAACAGAGCATACTTTCTGGTACATTATACTTTTGAGAGTGATATTTATTGAGAGGTTCAATTCTGATAATGCTTGCTAGTGCCATTAAATAAATACAGATTGTGTCATAATTAATAGCAAACACTGACATGGGTGAAAGTAGGTTATAAGAGTAACAAAAATCCATCACTGACTTCAGTCTGAAGTATTGTTCTAAATTGGAGATGAGTGACGCACATGAAAAGTAAATTGTAAGAAACAAGTGATTTGTAAAATACAGCTGGAAATACAAAAGTAAATGTATGCTGTGATGTCAGAGAGAAAATATTGAACTTGAGGCAAGAAAGACTGACAGTATGAAACAAACAAATTAAACAACATAAAGTCAGGAAAATCTAAATGTGAGAAAGGGACACATTCATCTTTGCTGTTTTAGGGATGTATTTCAAATGGTTATGAAGTGGAGCAGTTGTTGAAGTTCCAGTACGCATGTTAGAGATGGGATGATGAATGTGTCATTTTAGACAATGGGGCTTAGTTTTCTTTCAACATGATAGATCTACAGTATTATTCTGTGTATGATACCTATAAAAGGAGCAAAGTAAAATGTGATGCTAAAGGACATTGATTGATTTAGACTCCTGATATAGGATCATGACACTGTTTGATAGAGGTAATCGTCAATATTAAGTCCTTCTCAGTGTACAAAAATTTACATGACCCAAAATCATCTCTGTGCTGAACATGAATAAATTGTTTCTTATATTGAAGAGGGGAAAGTAAAACAATAAATAACAAAGCTGGCAAATATAGTTCATCCAGAATGAGGAGCTATAAAATACCTTAAAGAAAGGCTACACAAAAAATGTGGGGGCATGGTGAAAATTGCATGTGTTTGCTATGAGAAACCGTCTTTCATATGTCAAAAATGCGCATTCTATTGGACACTTTAGATTAATGCACCTTTCCAAATATTTACCGCTGATTAAATTCCACCTGTGAAGAGCATATCTGGAAGATCTGAAAAATATGTACCTTGGCTCCCACTCATTTGATTTGGAAATTTCTTTAAATATAAGGAAAAGTTGAAGTCCACAAGTGCCAGATCTGATGGATTTCCCTTTGATTTTTACTTCAAGTCTTTGGTTTTCCCACTGCCAAAGCATCTTTTAATGCTTTGATGAAATATGATTTCTTTCTTTACCAAAAAATACTTTAGCAATATTTGCCGATCTTTATCGTTTGCAGAATAATCAGTAAGAGGAGTTTCTCTTACAGTCCAGAAAACATTCACCATAACATTGTTTCACTGACTGCACCTATTTTTTCTACAGAGCCATCAATTTCCGTGCACTGATTGTATTGCTGATTCATTTCCGGCATGACACATGAACCCAGATCTCGTCCAGAATTTAGTAAATGTGGTATGCATCTTGCTTATTCATAGTTCATACTTCATGTAAAGTATAATGTACTCTCTCTTCTAATAAGCCTATGGCATTACCTATTTCATACACTTTTAATCACATATCATCGAGGACTGTATTGTGAACTTCATGAAGATTTTTTTTTGTGGTTGCAATTTTGGGGTATGCTTCACATGGAAGTATAGCCACAGTTGAGTTCACTTCATAGTTGCGGAAGGCAAAGTGGAACTGTTATGCCTTTCCACCAACTTTGAATGAATTTCTGTTGTAATACACATCCCAAAACAAGTAATTTTACACTGACTCGCTTGCAGTTTATCCTTTTGAATGAAACTCAAACAATACAGCTAGTTTTTTAAAATGCTGTAAACAAAACTACTGCGTAAAACAAGTTGATCTTTCATTTATATTATGGGACAACATGTACCACTACAGTAAAATCTAAATTTCATTGGTAACAGTACTGTTTATGTGTCGGCATTGAAACTTTTCACCTTGCCCTCATACCATAGAAAGTACATACAAAGTTTATCTATTATTGTAGAGAACAAATCTATTTAATTGGAGCTTGAATAAGATATCGTGTTGAAATATGAGGTGACAAACTCTGTGCTGTAGTAGAGTATATTCATGAATTATTTTAGTCCATGATAGTTTACTGTGGACAAAGAGGTGTTAGTATTATGCTAGTTGACTGTCTAAATTGTGTTTTGACAAAATCGTTTCATAACCCTTCAACATGCTCACAATGAATTGCACATTGGTGCAAGTGGGACATCAGCAGGTGCCAAATATTTATGTTGTGACTATTTTGTGTGAAATGAAAACACGAATGACACTTGGTTAATACACTTAGCTCAAAAGATTTTTGTACCAGTACATATACCCAACAACTTTCTTGGACTGACACTTGACAGCTGAAGATTACGTGAGATTTTGGAAGTGTGGATGAAATATGTTAAAGAAATTGTAATGGGTTTGTTTCGACATTTCTACAGAAATGAAAAGTCATCAAACCACTATAGACCAGGGTTTAGAATTGTGAAAGGCTCTGAGTACAAGTGACAATTTTATTGCATGTATCTGAAGCCACCTTAAATTTGTAAACCTTTGTTGTTCCAGTTTCTGTGATATATTCTTATATTTACTTTTATTTTTCCTGTGTTTCATACACGGTAATGGTGGTACTTCATTTAATTTACTCAAAAACAACAGATATTTTTGATTTTTATCCATGGGTCAAAGACCGTTTTGTACTGCATGAATATCAAAGGTAGTTATGAATTTCAGCCCACAGTAACTACTTGAGTTGTTGGAAGTTGTTAGTTTTAATTTTGCTGATATTTTGATTTAAGATGATATAAAAAAGGAAACCAAAGTTGCTAAATACTACCTGAAGTTGTTCTCAGTATTAATTCTGCAAAGTTGTACTCAGTATTAATTTTGCATTTGTAGTTTTCAAAAGAACTGTTTGGTGATTTATATTCATTACCACAGTAACCTACATTAAAGCACAAAATTGCTGCATGGAGTTAAGTGGGAAGGAAGCTTAACTTCTTACTGCTTTTCGAATCAGTTTATAAATTTGATGCATCTGTATACTGTTTGAGTGAAATTAAAATAGCACAAAGTACAGCAGTTTTGTGCTGAGACTATTGAAATAACTATACAGTTTCTTTATTGGAGAAAGTGATATCAACAGCTTTTTGCGAATGGCGTCTTGTCAGCAGACTGACTTACTACACCAACCTGATGGAAGCACATGTACATAAAAACAAAAGGAATAGTAGTTTTGTGGAACCAGAGTTACCTTCATGCAACAAAACAGAGGAAAATATTGGAGGAAGTTACTATATTTGGGACAAAATAATGAGGTCATCCAAGATTCCACACGGGAAAAACAACACAATGGTACAAGAAGAAGATCAACTGTGAAATGCTATCAACAGACATTTTTACTTGCTCTGCATCATTTTTCATGAGTCCTGCCATGCATGTAGCCTCAGGTTGACAGCAACTGCTCGTTTTCTTTTCTCTTGCACTTTCTGTCTGCCCGTGATTCGCTTGTCCTTACTGTATCTTTAATTTTCAGTGTCATTACTTCAGTTGTTATATTTTCTTTGGCAGATTCTTTTTCCATTCAGTTTTCCTCTCTGTTGTTTTTGCTCTGCTTCAAATTATAGCCTGCTCACTATGATGTATACCACTTACAATTTTTTACATTTTACAGTCATGTCAGTTGCTGAATAGTCATCATTTTAATGTTTCCTTGTTCTGTTTTGTCTTTCTTGGCTCAATGAAATCCTGTGTGCTCCCTGAACAGTCCTGTTCTGCCCATCCTTTTTTGCTGAATGGCAGAAACTTGTTTTTTTGTTCCTGCTGATGTGGGGTAAGTAGAAGTTTTTGAAAAATAATTATTTGTATTTTCATTTTAAAAATACACTTTTTTATATGTATTCTAACTGCAATAATTAATACAAATTGCCTCTAGTGGGACACACAAACTGTTATTAGATCAAGGACTGTTTATTGCACGTTATAGTTGTCAGGCAAGAAATAGAAACCCATATAATCAAAAGCAACTTTTGGGGCCAGGAAGATGACACTGACAGTTTACTTTTCAGTTGTTATGACTTGAATTGTAGATGATCCCATTTAAAAATATTTGGCAACTTGTACTATCCCTTAAACATATTTGTTTCATGAAAATGCAGGTAGCAGAAAATGACTTCATTGTTCTTAATTAGTTGCTTGTGATTCAGTTTCATATTTGAGTCAGTGGCTCAGTGTCATAGAATCTATTGTATATGATACAAGTAATGTACTGAGGAAAACAAATAATAATTAATATGAAATTATAACATACTAATTTAATTTGCCACTCGATATTGGGGCTCTTGAGTGAAAAGAAGGACATCTTTTTTCCTACACTCATATCATCTCTCAGGCAGAGTTCCCAGTTACAGTTGCATATCATACAAAGTTATCCTTCATTTTGCAAGTCTTAGTAATGAATGTCAGTCATGAGCTATTAGTAGGAGCCATTCTGCAATCACCTGGAACAATTTGGGAAGACTATTTAAATATCCAAATCAGAATAGATGGGACAGATAAGGAGATCCAAATCCTCATAAATGAACAGCTTTCAGACTTCCCTGGATATTTTAATGACTTGCCATTTAACAAAGGCACGGGCAACCATTGGTGACCTATAGGCGTGATTCACGTCCTTGAGCTTTGGGGCCCCTCATCGCATGAAGCGACAGCAGCACTCGAAGCACATAAAGTCAAAACTAAAGTGTTCGGTGATGTTTATGGAGCAACACATCAATATGAATGACACCCCTTTCCCAACACATCATGAGTTTCTAAGAGTAAATGCTTTTTATTTTCACGCCATGTTTGTACATTTACATTTATTTGTGTGTCAGGAATGATTTTTTAATTAAAATTGGCACATTTTGCCAGTAGTTGGAAAGTCTTGTACCATTTTGGCCCACTAACATTGTTTGCATTCTATCAGAGTAAAGCATAGACATAAGCAGAAAATAATGTGTGTGTTGTCAGCACTGATTCAGAGGTGAAAATACTTCTCATTGTATCCCTTCAAGGTAGTGAATGTTTCCCCCACTCTCTGCAAGCACATGAGCACTTGTCATAACTTTTCACTCAGACTGGAAACGTGTTTCCCTTTGTTGATCAAATCTGGTGTTGGTGTAATGGAATTGTGCATACACAGAGTAAAGAAAACTTGCTCTCGTCTGTGCCACGAGTTGCAAACTGTAGGCAAGTCGAGTGTTTGTGGAAATACCCAAAAATGCATCCCGGACAGAGTACAGTGCGAATGCCAGTCTCACTCCCTTACAAATTTATTCCGCGAGCTGAATTGAAACCGATCGTGGGGCAGATCGAGCCTGCCGGCCACCGGTTGCCAGACACGATTTAACACAGGAACATACAAACCAGAAGTATTTATATAAATTAATGTATGCTTTTCTATTCATTCCTGTGAATTACTACCCCATAACATAGTTTATTTGATGTACAAAAATCCTGCTGCAAATAGTTGTTTGTCAGGGAAAAGCCGTCAACTTGGATTTGGAAACATGATGTATGCTGCAGAGTGCTGTACACATTTCTGAATAACAGCTAGTGTGTGTTCCCATCGTAAAGGTGATCCCTCTACCTTGTGTCCACTGAATAGATGTTGTTGTAGATTTTAAACATGTTCATGTTTCAGTGAAAAACCTCGTAAGCAGTTAGATGTCTTATATGTTCAGTACGCAAATTTCCAGTGTGTTAAACTGAGGTGCATGAGGTCCATGAACTAAGGCAATATATTGTACCATAGTATATCCAGGGCTGGGCCCCTGAATATTTGCCGACCACACTCACGAATGTGCTTTGTGGGTCCGGGAACGGCAACTGCTTTGCCTTGAGAGGTTGTTTGCCAACAGAAGTTTGTCTGTTCAGTTTACTGCCAGGCCTGTCGCAGCCTCACAGCATCCGGCGGGGGGGGGGGGGGGGGGGGGGACAATCCGTACCGATATATGGCCCATTCAGGAGGCTTGGCGGTAAACAGCCCAGTGAATCTTCTGTTGACAAACAACCTCCAGAGGTAAAGCAGGTGCCATACATGGCCCATAAAGCACATCTGTGAGTGTGGTGGCCAAATATTCAGGGGCCCAGCGCTGCATGTACTTAATGTTCTGTACCCTTCTGGATCAATAATGTCCCCCCACCCCTCCCCCCCCCCTCTCTCTCTCTCTCCCTCTCCCTCTCTCCCCTCCCCCTCCCCTTCTCCCCTCCCTCTCCACACGCCTCCACCCCCCCCCCCCCCCCCCACACACACACACAGACATTGGACTGAGTTGTTCCATAGTACAGGCCATTTAAAAAGATTCATCCAGTTTCACAAAGTTGTATATCTTCCACATGATTGAAGACAGAAACTTGGGTAAATTTTAACTTATGCATCGAAACTAAAAGCTTACTTTGTCACCAGTTGTAAACAGCCAGTTCAAGTGATTACCAATAGGGATCTCTCTGGTGCAGTTGCTGTCACTTGTAGGTTGTTACCAGGTGTGTGTCGAGTTAATATTACAAGAAAACAAAATTGAGTGAACTGTGGTGCCATGAAGCAACAGCAGTGAATACAGTAACTCCGGATATGCTTGCAAAAATATGGGACAACTTTCACTATCATTTGGATGTTTGTTGCACATCAAGTAGAGGGCACATTGAATGTTTGTGAAAGGTAATGAGAACTATGATCCTAAATGTAATGGTAATAAGTACCTCAGGTTTGAATGTACATGAATGTAAAAAAGATACCCTTGTAAAATTGGATGGAGCTTTCGAAAATATAAACTTTACAGTCCTAAGCATCAAGTAAAATTCACTCTTAAGTTTCTATCTTCATTCATGGAGAAGATATAGTCATGTGAAATCAGATGAATATTTTTGAAGCATGTGATCCACAATAACATCAAACAATAAAAGCATTCAAAGTAAATTAGATTCAGTATACCTCTGAAGCTGTCTATGAACAACATTCTAACCGTAACGATAGTTGAATTTTGCTCTTGCAGGGCATCGTGAATGTGTTTATTCCGTCGTAGCTTCCGTCCCCCCCATTTTTGGAGATTTTGTGTTTTCTACTTCATTAATTGTGCTATATTTTAAGAAATTTGATTAAATCAATAAAAGAAGCTATCTTACGTAGAGAACTTTAAATCACAGTTGACAGTGGATGTAGGATCAAGCAAAATTTTCCGAATAACTGTAGGTCAGAAACGTAAAGTCGTGGAGCTATGGCCACAAAACAGCAGTCAGTCAGCAAGAAGCACATGGAAGTATGTGTATTTAGCTTTTTGTACCACCTAGTACTTGTTATGTTAAGAACAACAGAAATGATATCAATATAAGCAATATAAAGAATATGTAGATCGCTGTTCACTATAAAGATGACATTTTGAGCTGCTGACAGACACAACGGAAAGACTGTTACACATTTAGCATTTGGTCAAAGCCTTCTTCAGAAAAAGAAATAAAACAAACAAACAAACACACACACACACACATATATTCATTCACACAAGCAAGCACTCCTCACACACACATGACTTCCATCTCTGGCAGCTTGCAGCAGAATACAACTGTCATGTTGAATGGAAGTAGCAGTTTGGTAGGGATGGGGATGGAGATAGGGAAGGGGAAGAGAAAGGGATAGCAGGGTACGCGTGGGCTGAGAGAAGCATGACGTCTGGTGGAGCGTGTAAGGACTAGGACATATAACAGTGGCTGCCACCACACACTACCTCAGGGTGCTGAGAGGCCAGGAAAATGAGGAGGGGGGGGGGGGAAGCAGAAAAGGAGTTGGAAAGGTGAAAGAGAGGCCCGTCCATTGGCAGAGGGTGGCACATAAAGAGGGTGAGAGGATGTTAACAGGGAGAAGAAAGGACAGAGGGGGCAGAAACTGTTGGGTGGAAGGTATGGAGGCAGTAGATTACCTCAGATTCAGGTTGGGGTAAGTTTTGGAGCAGAGAATGTGTTGTAAGTATATCTCCCATCTGCAAGGTTCACAAAAGCTGGTGATGGGGGCGGGGGGAGGATCCAGATGGCCCAGATTGTGAATCCGCCATTGAAGTCAAGCAGGTTATATTCACCTGCATGTTGTGACACAAGGTGGTCTTCCTTGCTCTTTGAACAATTTGGTAGTGGCCCTCATACTGGTGGACAGTGGTTGGTAGTCATAGCAGTATAAAAAGTTGTGCAATAATTGCAGCAGAACTGCTATGTGACATGACAGCTTTCACAAGTGGCATGGCTCCGATGGGTTTGGGATAAGTTTCTGACAGGACTGGACTAGGAGGAGCTGGGTGGGTGAATTGGGCAGGTCTTGCTCCTGAGTCTTAATAGGCACATGATCCCTCTGGCAAGGAGTGGGATTGGGACTGTCATAGGGATGGACTAGGATGTGCGGAGAGGGTGGGTGGGCGACAGGCAGTAAGGATCTTGGGTAGAATGTTCCTCATTTCAGGGCATGATGATATGGAATCAAAGCCCAGACGAAGGATGTGGTTCAGTTGTTCTAATATGGAAGAGAGTTCTTATCACTGCAGATGTCACCCAAAACATTCTGGACTGAAATAGCTGAACCACATCCTTGTTCAGGGCTTTGGTCACCTATGACCAAACCCTATATCCCTATGGAAGAGTACAGTGCAAGACTTGCCCAGTTCACCCACCCAGCACTTTCCACGGCAGTCCTGTCACAGGCTTATCCTATCTCATCAGATGCTGGGCCATCTGTGGTAACAGTCATGGTATACACTAGCTCTGTTTCTGTCATTTCATATCTTTTTATATTGGTATAACTACCAACCAACTGTCCACCAGGATGAATGTCCACCATCAAACTGTGGGCAAGAGGAAAGTAGACCACACTATGGCACAACATGCAGCTAAACGTAACATGCTTGATTTCAATGGCTGCTTCACAACCTGGACCACTTCAATACTTCCTTTCTCCACCAGCTTTTCTGAACTACGCAGATGGGAGTTATTCTTACATATTCTCCAGTCCCAAAATTATTGAGCCTCAAGTAGCCTCAATAAGCTACTGTCGCCACACCTTCCAACCGACAGTTTCTGCCCCATCTCTGCTATTGGTTCCTCCCTATTCAAATCCCCTCAACCTCTTTGTGTGCTGCCCTCTGCCAATGCGTCCACCTGTCTTTCCCCTTCCCTGCTCCTCTCCTTCTCCGCCCCACCTCCTCCACCCTCCCTATGCCCCACAGCCTCCTGATGCTCTACCTGGTGGCAGTCCTGCGATGACTGTTAGTCCCTGCACACTCCACCAAATAGTGCTGTTCCCTCCTCTTACCTGTAACCTGCTATCCCTTCCGCACCCCCTCCAAGTCACAGCTTCCGTTCAATGTGACAATAGCATTCCAGTCTGAGCTGGCAGTTGGCAGTCGTGTGTGAGGTGTGCTTGCGTGAATCAATGTGTGTGCGATTCCTTTGGCCAAGAGCTAAATGTGTAACAGAATTTTTGTTGAGCCTATCTGCAACTACACTATGAGTACTTAAATGCCATCAATTTACCAAGTACATAAACTTTACTACTGGAAATGGCACTACAGTGCAGTAGTTGGCATAATGTGCAGTGTTCTTACTGAAATTTAAATACCATGTGCTACAATTTTTGCTAACAAGTAGCTAAGACGAATGAACATTTGTTGCAACATGCAGTTCAGTAACTGTAAAATTAAGAAAAAAATAAATTGAAACTTACTGGTAGATGCAAATGGTTGCTAGTCTGAAACTTGAATCCAGAATCTAGGAGGATTCCAAGATGAAGTCCTGGTCCACAACACAGTTTTAATGAGCTAGGAAGTTTCAGAACAGTTTCATATTCAGCTATAGATTGAAATAGTCATTCTGAAAAAATAAAATTATTTAAAACACTTTTGCAACTATGTTCTGAAATGAATTGGGTGGGCTGAAGGAGGTGAATCAATGAAGATGCAATGACATCAGAGCAGACTGTTCAGATATACTGACCTGCAATGTAACGAATATAACAGTTGAAAATTTGTGCCAGCCTGGGACCCAGACCCAGATATCCTACATGTTGCAAGCAGATGCCTTTACCATTAGGCTTAACATGCTTCTAGGACTGACTGACTTTTATTGTAACTGATGTTTCCATCTGTAGTTTCTGAATGCTATTGCCAGAGGTGGAAATAGCACAATTTGGGGAACATTCAGTGAAGGACCATGACTTGCCCTGCCACCAGGGATTTAACAGTAATGAAATGAATGGACTGATAGGGATTAAATCAGTGAAGATGCAATGACATCAAATCGTGGGATAGTTTCAATAATACAACCAATAACCTGTGACTGCCTTTTGTTTCTTTCCTTCTTTCTTTTTTTTTTTGGTTGTTAAATTTTTAACTGATGAGAAATTGCCGTATACTTAACAACAAGCAGTTAACTTTTGTTTTTCATCTGCACTCATTAGTTAACCCCTACAGCAGCAGTTTTTAATTATTTTAAATGAATGATTATTGTTATTACATTAAAATTTATTGACATTTAATAGTTTCCTTATGAAATGTGAGCAGTTAATGTTATCTTGTATAATTAATTAATAAATTGTTGTTATCTGTTGTTTTGATGCTCTTTAGAACAGATTCTCCCTCCCTTCCTTTGAACACCATCCCTTTTCATATTGTTTCAGTGACACATCCAGGAAAGGATGTTCGTCAGTTTCTCAACTTTCAGGAACTGATCAGTTGTGTACATAAAAGGAACTTCAGATATAGTCAGTGCCTTCTTTTAATTGCTGATAAATCCTTTGTAAAATAATTTTTAACTTTCTCAAGTCACATTAATTTCTTTTGGTATTTGTTCACATTTAGACTAATGAGTGATAATTAATTTGGCAATTTTTTGCACATTAGTTAAGATGCAGAAGATGTGTATCAACTTCAGAGGAGAGAGTAAAATTACTTTCTTAAGGTATCAACTGACTGTAAACGGAACATAAAAAGTGAGCAAACATTATCAATTATAAAATTCTTTTAATGAGTAGGAAGCTAAAAAGATGTTATCAACTGATGAGTCTGCAAATCAAATTGCAAGAACAACAATGTACATAGTTGTATTTTGGTACTTTTGCATCCACTGTACCTCTTCTTTTGTAACACATAGTACTTGTTGCTTTATTAAGAAACAGAAATGTGCTAATTTTTAATGATAATGTATTTGTGTCATAGGTCATGTATTCTACCTGGCAGACAAGGCAAGAATGGTGAATCATCCCTTCTGCAGCTGTACAGGCCTGCACAACATTTTGATTTCCACAATAACAATACTGATTTATTCTTTTTGAGTATTTGTGTGCAAAAATATTTTCACAGTTACTTAAAGAATATTCTCTGGAAGCTAAATTAAAATTTGTCTTTCACTCACACCATAAAACAAAGTTCATATTTATTGTTTTAATCTTGAAAAATAAAATATTACAATTGCTTAATTAGCTCATTATTTTATTAAGATTGTAGGAGCAAGACTTATATAAATTCATATATCACATATGAGTTAATGTCTGCTAAAAATTCTCAGATATTCTTAGTAATTAAAACTGAATCTTGAACTTTCTAAATCACAAATTTCATAGCTGATGAGAAATGAAAGGAAAAACATGTTAAAATGGAAAATAATAGATCAGAGAACTTGTATATTCATCTCAGTATGTACTTATGTGGGCACAGGAAATCCGTGAAGTGCCCCTGGCATTAAATGCCATCCTTGGTGTAAAGCCTTCATTTTTGTCACCTTCACATGTATTATCTTGTACTGTCCACTATCTGTATCATTCTGGGAGAAGAAATCTGAAAGTTCAATATTCTATATTTTATTTAAGAATATCTGTGGCCTTGCTTGTCATATATGCATGAGCTCTTTAACTATAGCTACCCATATTTGAAATGTATATCATGAATGAACTTTAAAAGGCTTTGTGCAACTTTTCTCTGTAAGATAATTATCATCTTAAATATTAATGCTGCATATATCTGGCTATTCATAATATTCTTTACCATTAAATTCTGTCATTTAATTGAATCCTATGATAAGAATTTACAGAAAAAATTGTTTTGTTGTTGTAGGTCAAAATGCGTCTCTGCCTTCTCAGCAGCATCTTAACATGTATTTACATGTTACTGTCCTGTTCATCTCTGCCGAGTGTCACCTGTTATCGTCAGAAAGTCATTGACTCCGAGTACATGCCTCCTGCTTCAGGCTTTAGGGTGTGGGAAAACCGGTATGCAGTTGAGCCAAGTTGCGAGGAGCTGCGAGCAATGTGGCATTTCTCAAAGAGGCAGTCCCGTGCTTCAGAAATCACCAATGAGGTACCAACATACAGAGATCCTCTGGCGTATAACGTATGGGAACCTTACGCGCGCTCTAGGAGCATTGGTGGTGGTGTGCTCACTCGACCAGGGCGGGGCCACATTTATGGAAAAGTTGTTTATGCAATGCCTGGGTCTATCACCTACCAGTCTCGGCCAGAGAGATTCCGTGCATTTGAGGAGGTGGCGAAGATGCTTGTCAGTTCACGAAGAGGTGTGCCACAAAGGAAAGTCACAGCCTTCCATTACTCTCGTGGTCGGGTTCCGTACCAGGATATCCCTGCTCAGTAAGAAATAATTAATGTCTGGTGTCTGAAATATGTAGATGTTAGTTACAACTGTTTTTACTGCTACTAGGGACTCACAGAGCTGGAGCTGTCTGTTATTTTTCTTCTGCGTGTAGTTATTATGAATAATTTTTTGTTAATGCTTTCAGTGTTTCACTAAATTGTTTATTAGAAATTCTACTGAGTTAACTGCAGCTTACATTTTATGGAGAAAAAGCGTGTAGTTCAAATCTGAGCTGCACAGTGTGAAAAGTATGTTTTTGGCAATGGGTGTCATTTTCCTGTGCTGCAAATTTACTGCTGCACTTTTAACTTAAACTCTTTATGAATGAAAGGGCAAATGTGTACTTTGTAGTATGCTTGAAGCTTCCACGCTATGTGTCAAATGTTGCCCTAAGCTAATGTTGAACAAAAGACAAATTAATAACAATCATATCATTGAATCCCAAGAAAAAGATCTAACATATCTAAAAACTCTTCTTCATTGCCAGACAATAACATTGCAAGAACCACGCATCAAACACTGTGTTTTAATTGTAATACATTTATAAGTAATCTTAAATTTGGTTGTGGAATCAGGGTAATGTGTTTTACTTTTAACTAATGGAACAAAACTTTATCAATTTTGTTATAAAATGAAATGTTTCCTTTGCACTAAAATGCCACGTTTTCTTAAGTGAACACACTTTACACTGTGTAAGTTGTCAAGAGTGTACATATTTTTTACACTGGTTTGATATGTGGTTCTCATGATAAAATTGATTTGTTTCATTTTACACATATTGTTCTCTCAGGTAAATTGAAATTACAGACTTACATATTTGATAGCTGCAGCTACATAATAGAGAACAGGTTTTTTGCCCAAACATGTAATATGCAAATATGTGACTACAAAACATATCAGAAAATATTTATTAATTTCTGAAATGTGATTTTTGAAAAGTTGATAATAATCTTATCACGACTTGGCTGTTATAAGGCTCACAAATGAGTCCCAAAATCTGTGTCTTCCTAAATGACAATATCATCTATGACAATAATTACTACTATATGTCAATGTCAAGTCTTTTGACCTCCAGGATTTACTTTTAGTAAGCAAGTTTTTCTTAATCTTGGCATATCAGTTTTCTGTTCTATAATGTAAGACCTGCATAAGGATGTTTGTAGATAAACTTTATAATTCAGAATTTATTTCTTTATTGCATTTTATGAAAAACTGTGGAAAGATTTTCATAGTGCATTTTGGTCAAGTGTATATCCATATGAAATATACTGGAGAAAATATTTAACCATTTTTATTATTTCATTTGTCATATTGCCTAGATTTGATTGAGAAGGGAGAACATTTAGTGATACGTAATGAGTTTTTCAAACTCATTCTTGTTCTCTTGCAGAATTTCCAGCAGACTTGAAGCCCTAAAATGTTGATGTATTAATCTATAAATTTTTCTCAATGTATTTGGTTATGTTTTCGGTGTTGTATGGATCAAGTCAGATTTGTAAAGCAGTAACTTGTAGATAGTGCTGTCAGATGTCAGGGATTTCCTTAAGCCCGTATTACACAACATATATAACACATACCAATCTGCACCAGTGCCCCAGTGTACAAATCTGGAACCACCAACTCTTATGTTAGAGCTATTACACAATATACCTAAAGTGTAACTCTGCATCAGCACTCCAAGAGAACATATTCAGAACCTAAGGCTTGTTTACATCGGTTATGTCTTTGAGTGTGGAAGATGATATTTTTATAATGCTGCTATTTATTCATATTGATCATTCTGAGCAGTCTAACTTTATATTTATCAAGCACTTATTGTTATCTTGTGGATTTAAAATGAAACTACGTTACGATTATACAGAATTATGGGCAATGCACTCACTTTGTCATGGTGGCACAAGCAAATGATTACCTGTGTTTACCTTTCACAGCATTTTAGACATTGATGACACAGTTATCTATATAGCATTTTATCTACGCAGCATTTGCTGTGACAGTGTCCACCTTAGCCATTAAGAGAAGGGCAGAATGATGATGTAATGCCAGGTGCAGGAATTGGGTTCGACTCTGGCTAGGAAAAAGGGGTGAAACAAGGGCATTTACCCCCTGTTAACAGACGAGTTAATGCCTGAAGATCCATAGGAATTTAGGAATTTCAGCAGAATGGATGTGCCTTGTCGATGGTACATGATAGGAGGCGCACAAGTGACAGAGCAGTGAGGAATGCTATTTCATAACAGTGTGACTATGAAGATGCAAAACAATGTTTACAGTCCTCACTGTTCATGGATAGAGCGTCTGGCATGTAAGTAGGAGATCCCGGGTTCGAGTCCCAGTCGGGGCACACATTTTCAGCTGTCCACATCGAGGTATGACAACAACACCTGTCAGCAGCTGAGATTGTCAGTCATCACTTTAAATACTATACCTGAGGGTAATATTGAATATGTTGAGGGTAGCAGTAGCGATGTTGCGCCACCAAGTGATGTGGTGTCACAGCCGGTGAGCAATACTAGTTCTGAAATAGGAGCCCATACACCAGACCACCAGGTGCTTTTGTACAGTTATATCAAACACCAGATCCTTTTGTACAGTTATATCAAAGGATAGAAGCTTTACTCAATAAAAAACTTAATAAAAGAGCTAATGAAAACAATCAAAAACAGAACAACATTGCACCGAAATTAGAGGCTATGACTAACGATGTTAGTTATCTTACACAGATGCAGAACACTTTGAAAACAAGCATTGTAAATCACATAACTGAACTGAAGGAATAACTAATACTATTTCAA
This sequence comes from Schistocerca nitens, assembly GCF_023898315.1. NCBI lineage: Eukaryota > Metazoa > Arthropoda > Insecta > Orthoptera > Acrididae > Schistocerca > Schistocerca nitens. The sequence continues at coordinate 350,306,675 of NC_064622.1, forward strand.
CATTGAAAACTACAGTAAAAGACAATACAGAACAGATTAAAAAACTGACAAATGATTTTGATACAATTTAATAGGTCCACACTTTCACAGTTTTAGTCAAACAAGTAGATGACCGAGCAACAAAACATGAAAAACTAGTTGGTGTTTTTTATTATATACACACACAAGAGACTTTAATTGATAACTGGTTACAGACAAAGTTACAGAAGGCTGCTGAGGAAATGGTTACTGACGTGTACACAGAGCAGAATTCACCACTATTCATGATACAAACTGAGTTAGGTCAGATGGAAAGAACACTTACACAGGATCTACCTAAGTGGGAGGATCATGTGCAAACACAATTGGAGATATTAGAAGAAGAATGGAAAACATTAAAGAGCACGCAACGAATGATAGTGGCTACACAGCTAAAGATAATGATGATTGCCATAGTCCAATTTCTCACGCAAATGTATGTGTACAAGAAACAGTAGCTAGCACAAACATAGTACCACAAAATGCTATTATTCGAAATGTGGGGACAGACGCCACATTGTCATTAGCTATACTAGAAGAAAGTATTCTAAAAAAACTGACGATTCTATATGTTTATCCTAGAAAAGAAATCCGTTCTTCCAGTTATTTTCCTAAAAGCTTTTAGAAGCATGTTGCCTAAAGCTTGATATGAACAACAAAATATCCAATATGTATTACATTTTATATAAGGTGAGGCCACACTTCAGGCATCCGAGACGGGTGACAGTTGTCTCACATTAGCAGCATTTGGAAATGCGTTTCTTGTGAAATATTAGTCATGCTGTATGCAGGAAAAATTTAGGAAAGAAGTATTTAGCCCAGAGCCAGACATCAGGCATGGTCCATTAAGAAAATATTTAGAGAAATACATAAGTAAGGCTTGTTTCTGGGATGAACCTGTGGCTCTTAGTGATGTTTTACACTTACTGAAGAAAATTTTCATTTCATATTAGAGAAAAACTGGTACAGGTCCCAGAAACTAACCTAGAATCCTTTTTGTCAGTCCTTAATGCTATCAACTTTATAAACAAAGACATGAATGCAAGTAATAACAATAACAATCAGAATGTGTATCATAATGGTGGGGGCAGAGGACTGGCTGTGCCCACCCGGCTGCAGTATAACAGTAACAACAATGGGCAAGCACCTGACAGGCATCTGTGTTTTTTGACACACAGCAGGGTGTGCTGATGTCAGATCCTGGCCCAGCCAATGGCAGCTGTCTTAATCATACAAGGAGATGCAGGAATGATGACAGGTATCACCCTAGTAATTCGAACCATGGTAATGGCAAGGGAAACCGGAATGACCAGAACAGTAAAAGTCAGTGGGAACCACTGCCAAATAGCCACTCACAGTACAGTACAAGTAGAAGTTTTCAGAATCCACAGTGGTAATACCACCAAGAAAACAAACTACAATTTAATCAGGGGAGAAACACCAGCAATCAAGTCTGGCCCTGAATCCACGTGGGGATCCACAATAGGGAAATCCAAATCCTTAGGTGAATGTAATCAAGGTCACCAATAATGAACATCCCGTGGCTATGAATACATCAATCTAGAATTGGTTACATTACGCCCTCTGGTGCTGTTCAAGGAAGGAAGTGGGGTTCCTCCGTTCGTGAAGAGCAACCTATTGAAGTATAATGATGGTGTTGATATTAGAGAAGAGTTGACAAACAAATATCGTGAGGATTCAATGAAATCAGAGGGGATTGTACAAGCTAGTATTGACACAACAGTAGGGACGCAGGAGCAATGGTAAACATGATCTCACACTACTTGTTCAAAGAAATTAATGAAATTAAAAGGTTGCCTATGTACCCCGTACAGAATGGTTGCGTATTAATAGCAATAGGAGGGAAATAAAATCTCATTAAAATTCAGGCACTGTTTGATGTTCAGTTGCAAGGAGTGATGTTCAAATGTATTTTCTTAGTAGTGAAAGGATCAACTGAAAACTGCATATTCAGGTTTGAGATTCCGCATGAAAATAAAACAAAGATTAACCTGCAGTCAGGGAAACACCTTTTAGATGTTAACAGGCATGAATGACTGTGGATCTGATCAAAGTAAAGGGAATTCATGGGAAATTCTGTTGTATGTAGGTAACAAGCATAATAGCAAAACAACCCAAACTTGATGAGGCACTTGAACACTTTTGTCAAGAAATAAGCGCTAGTGATACTGATGATACAATACATGAATGGATGGAAGCTTCACAACTGAAGTCTGAGGTCAGGGAACTACTTCAGAAGTAGAAACCAGAACTAATGAAAACACATCATCACATTGAGTTTAAACCTCATGAAACATATTGTAAGAGCATGCACTCAATTCCACAGGCAAAGCAGGAGGTAGCAAAGAGAGTAAACACATGTTAAGGTGAATGTTACAGACACATCACTATCTCTATAAGTAGTCCACTGCTAGTGTACCTAAAGCAGATGGAACAATACGTCTTGTGCTCAATGCTCGGGAGATTAATACAATCATAATACCGGTATAGACTAGCTAGGAGTGTGGTACATGTCTAATATAGACCTCTAAGCGTCCTATTGTCAAATACCTGTGACATAGGTCCTATCAGTACTGTGCTCTATCATTTGACTTGAATGTCAGTGCAGATGTATTTATAATAGCTATCGACATGGTGCTTGGACAAGATTTACTCAACTGTATCGCAGTGTACACAGATGGTATCTTAATAGTTGTGTCTACTTAGCCAAAATGTGGAATTTATGGAAAAGGGAAAAAATTTTCAGCAGCAGGTGTAACAACTAATATCGCAAAGTTAACATTTGTAAAGGGTGAAATAAAATTTCTTGGACATGTTATCTCACTGCAGAGAATAACACCTGATCCACACAAGCTAACTGTAATTAGGAACTTTCCAGTCCCACTCATTAGAAAGCAACTGAATGTTTCCTTGGGTTATGCTCATTTTTTCTGCAAGTTCATCACAGACTAGCCATTAACCCTTCCGCGGGTTCATTTTTTATAGCAACTCAGGGAAGATATATTTGTTGCTATTGTATTAGAATTTTGATCAAATATCTATATTTATTTTTGTGATATGAGACCAAAAACTATTATGGTACATTATCACCATGGCATCTTTGTGAGGTATTAAAACTATGCTGGTAAACGGATTTCCCACCTCTGTTTTGTCAGATTGTAACACCGAAAATGCAGGATGCATGGCACCTGCTACCGATATATCATTTTTTTTTAATTGTATGTAAATATTTGTAATTTAAATGCTTTCTTTTAATAAGTAAGGACATTGCTTCACTGGATGTGTACATTTAGGTAGAAATCTGTTGACGTTTCATTGAATTTATCTGTGTTTTACTGTGAAACTTATAAGCTCTGGGAAAAAGCCAAAGGAATTGTTATTTGCATCGACTAGCAATGATAATAGTAGTGCTTGTAAAGAGCGCGCGGAGAGAGCGAGAGATGGGTTCCAGCGCTTTTAGTGTGCGGAAGTGTGGTGTTAACGCTCTCGCAGTAGAAAGTAGCATTGCAGCAGCATCATGTACGTGCGCCGGCCAGATGACTAGTAGCAGGAGGAAGGACAGTGGATGGGCGGAAGATTACGATTACGATTGCCCGTTCCTGTAACTAGCCGTGCCCCCACAAGATGCTACTGTCTTCAACAATAGCAGCAGTTCCAGCAACACAGATTCGTCGTCATCTCCGAGTTTCGTCACACACAGCATTGAAGTAAGACTGTTCATTGGTAGAAAGTATTAACGGCTAACCCAGCAGCACAACTGAATGTGATTTGATTAATGAACTTTATTTAAATAATAATCAATTAAATTTAGGACGATTGCGTCCTCATTGTCCCCCCAGACATTATTACCAAGCAGGGTCCTTGTTCCCTTTTTTCCTTGTATGCTAACCTAAGTTTGAGAATCTATCACTAGAAAAAATCCAAATCTAAAGAAAATGCACAAATTAAGAGTGCGGCGGTTTTATTTATTTTACATATAGCTTGGTGCACGTGGCTGTTTGGTTTGGTATGTATTCTAGTATTTAATTCTGTTCAAGTCAGTAAAAAGGCTCAGTTGTTCAGACAATAATATGAAATCCTATTTGAAAATTAAGTAACTGCAAAGTAAAAAGTGCATGCCTTTCTCTAAATTTCTTTGATGACGTTATGTTGAGGTCTCTGAAAGTCATTGTTCACGTAACGAAGTTCAGTACTAACATACAGTTTAAGTGGATATTTTCAAATCATTACTCGATTGCCTTTTTCAAAATTTAATGACAAACTTAACGTAAAAGTGACTTCTCAGTTTTCTTTATCATTACATATTCACTTAAAATTGGTGTCAAAAAATGTGACAACCTTCAGTTGCCACGTCAGTGTTTCTACATCTACATCTACATCTACACTCCGCAAGCCACCCAACGGTGTGTGGCGGAGGGCACTTTACGTGCCACTGTCATTACCTCCCTTTCCTGTTCCAGTCGCGTATGGTTCGCGGGAAGAACGACTGTCTGAAAGCCTCCGTGCACGCTCTAATCTCTCTAATTTTACATTCGTGATCTCCTCGGGAGGTATAAGTAGGGGGAAGCAATATATTCGATACCTCATCCAGAAATGCACCCTCTCGAAACCTGGCGAGCAAGCTACACTGCGATGCAGAGTGCCTCTCTTGCAGAGTCTGCCACTTGAGTGTATTAAACATCTCCGTAACGCTATCACGGTTACCAAATAACCCTGTGACGAAACGCGCCGCTCTTCTTTGGATCTTATCTATCTCCTCCGTCAACCCGATCTGGTACGGATCCCACACTGATGAGCAATACTCAAGTATAGGTCGAACGAGTGTTTTGTAAGACACCTCCTTTGTTGATAGACTACATTTTCTAAGCACTCTCCCAATGAATCTCAACCTGGTACCCGCCTTACCAACAATTAATTTTATATGATCATTCCACTTCAAATCGTTCTGCACGCATACTCCCAGATATTTTACAGAAGTAACTGCTACCAGTGTTTGTTCCGCTATCATATAATCATACAATAAAGGATCCTTCTTTCTATGTACTCGCAATACATTACATTTGTCTATGTTAAGGAACAGTTGCCACTCCCTGCACCAAGTGCCTATCCGCTGCAGATCTTCCTGCATTTCGCTACAATTTTCTAACGCTGCCACTGCTCTGTATACTACGGCATCATCCGCGAAAAGCCGCATGGAACTTCCGACACTATCTACTAGGTCATTTATATATATTGTGAAAAGCAATGGTCCCATAACACTCCCCTGTGGCACGCCAGAGGTTACTTTAACGTCTGTAGACGTCTCTCCATTGATAACAACATGCTGTGTTCTGTTTGCTAAAAACTCTTCAATCCAGCCACACAGCTGGTCTGATATTCCGTAGGCTCTTACTTTGTTTATCAGGCGACAGTGCGGAACTGTATCGAACGCCTTCCGGAAGTCAAGAAAAATAGCATCTACCTGGGAGCCGGTATCTAATATTTTCTGGGTCTCGTGAACAAATAAAGTGAGTTGGGTCTCACACGATCGCTGTTTACGGAATCCATGTTGATTCCTACAGAGTAGATTCTGGGTTTCCAAAAACGACATGATACTCAAGCAAAAAACATGTTCTAAAATTCTACAACAGATCGACGTCAGAGATATAGGTCTATAGTTTTGCGCATCTGCTCGACGACCCTTCCTGAAGACTGGGACTACCTGTGCTCTTTTCCAATCATTTGGAACCCTCCGTTCCTCTAGAGACTTGCGGTACACGGCTGTTAGATGGGGGGCAAGTTCTTTCGCGTACTCTGTGTAGAGTCGAATTGGTATCCCGTCAGGTCCAGTGGACTTTCCTCTGTTGAGTGATTCCAGTTGCTTTTAATAATAAATGTTTTTTCCTTCCCATCATCTTGTACAGGATTTTGGATGTAAATCATCCTAGTGGGCTGGCGGCCGTAATTATTTCCGTTTCGTTCATTAGTGTAACTTTTGGATTCATGATCAGTGGTACCCCGTTTCTGTCCAGTGTTGTTCGTGAGTGAATGCACAAAATAACTTTCATTTTTCCAAATTGTAGCCCTGTTCGGTTTAATTACTTTTTTATTTTTAGTAGCCTTTTCTATCAGAAAGATTGGTTGTACGCTTTCCCCTTACTTATCGGTATTACTTCTTCGAGAAAGATAGCCTAACCCAACTAGAAAAATTCCATTAGGTATACACGCGATCCACGGTCATATTTTATATCGCAAGCAGGATAGGCCGATTAGTAAGGGGGTGGTTACAAGATGTTATGTATTATATATACAGTGTTTTTTGTTTTATTTTTTTGTTTTCTTTTACTTTATTTAAAACATAATTATTACTGATATTAAAGTTTATGTACCACAGTATCAAAACAATCCTTGGAACTTTATCAATCAATAAAGGCATGAGCTGATACAGGTCACAATAATGTATATTGCAGAAGCAAAGCAATGTGTTCCGATAACAGCAGTGATCCCACGACAAACAGAAACTGATTGTTGTAGCAGTTTTTATACACCTAGTGCAGTGTACTTCCACATGATGTCAGTCATAGAGAGAGATGGTAAGATGTGTTTCCAAAAGCTTTGGGATACCCTTAAGTTGGTGATAAGTATGCTTCCCCAGGACTGGAAATGACAGATTAATTTTGTGGAAAGTATACTTCCCAAGCCCCTTTCAGAAACTACTTTGGTGGTAACCATACTTCCCAATAACTGTTGATACACCGTTGTTTGGTGCGATATATACTACAGAAGTGGTAACACGTATTCCCTTAAATGCTGTAAAGAAATATGTTTAGTGGAAAGTATATCCCCCACGGACAATGGAAGGGTTAAAGAGTGATGCCCTATTGGGGCTACATAAAAAGGGCAATCAATGGTTTTGGTCACCACAGAGCCAGAAGGATTTTGAGGATATAAAATATGCGCTGGTGCATGCAGGAATCTTGAGCCACTCTGATATGATACAAGATTTTTATGTGACACGTCATTTTCTAGACTGGGAGCATGCCTGTTCCTGCTTCCCAAAGGCAGGGACATTATTAGTCTTGCCAGCAGAACACTGACAGATTGTGAGAGAGGTTATTCCGCAACTAAACTTGAAGCATTAGCCATTATCTGGGGGCATTCCAAAAATTCACTTATTATTTATTTGGAAAACTTGTTAAGGTATGCTGTGACCATCAGGTCTCAAGTTTCTTATTACTGTGCAAACTGTTACACAACCTGTTGACACAATGGACTATATTCCTACAATTTTATGATTTTGAAATAATTCATGTGAGAGACAAAGCTAATGTAGCCGACAGCATTGTTGCACTTACCACAATGGCTACCTGAATAGGAAGAATTACCTCTGAATGCAGAATTATGTTGATGAAAGACACAAAGTACTAACAATATTTCTTAGACATGTGTAGGAGCATGGCTCATCCGCAAGAAGAGGATCCCGAAGAAGGTAATATCGATCTTGAAGGAGAGGAACAACCCAAAACTTTCACAATACTACACTCTATATCAGGATGTACTGTTTTACACAAATAATACAATTAATGGTACTTGGTGTATATGTATACTGGCATCTTGTGAGGATAAACTAATCTGGCATACACATACTACACCTGGGGACACTATGGTGCTTGCAAATGCTGTCAGAAGGTTAGTGTTTACTGTGACTCCTCAAACATTTTGGAGTACATTGCAAACATTAAAAACCTGCATCAGTTTTCAAAAGGCTAAGCTGCCAAAACAGAATTAGAAATAGAGCTGCATACAGTTCTACCAAAAAGCCCCTTGGGATCTTATATGGATTGACATAACAGGACCCCTGTCATCTGCAGGGGGAGAAATGAAATATATAGTTGTATTATGCAACCAAATATGTTAAACTATATGCTTCAAAATCTACTTTTGCCACATGCCTATAACAAAGTGCATTGCAAGTCATTACTTCCTGTGCTCAGTAAATGTATGTCTATGTCGTCAGATAAGGCATCAAACTTTACCTGCAATACACGGAAGGAGTTTTTAAGGGACCAGAAAATTGAGCAAATTTTAATATCAAATTTTTGCCTCAGTCCAACCCAACTGAGAGAATGTTTTGTGAATTCAATAGATTTATGTGTATGTATGCAGCCGCCAAACAGACTAATACACGAAAACAAGGAAAAGAATCAGTGGCTTACACTGATTACATGTATGCCTATGCAGGTAGTATCCCTTGAAGAAAAGGTAAGGCAAGTATCAATACCTTCAAGAGAAAGTGCCAAGGTGTGAAAGATCCATTATGACAAGCAACTGTGTAGGGTTAATCAGTTCTCTGTTGGGGAAAGTGTACTGCTAAAGACCCAGTGTAAACCATCATTTTTACAAGAGAAAAGAAGTGGAAACTAGGGTATACTGGTCCTTTTCACATTGTGTGAGTATCACATGATGGGAGCTATTTACTTGCATACCCACAGAGCGGGAAGAGAAAAGGTTTGTACTCATATAGCGATCTGAAGAAGTACTTCCAGTAGGAAACTGTAAAGAAAATTAAGGGCAGAGACAATGTTTGGGTAGGTAATACTAAGACCAAAAAATAGTAAGAAGAAAGTAAGGCTATAGATCAGAGCAGAGTATTAAAGAACATAATGGGCCTTGCAAACATTTTACCACAGGTTGATCAAGAAAAATTGGGCAAAGGATGGGACAAAAAATTGACCTCCTCAAAGGGATTGAACAGAGGAATGGATAAACGTAGATTTTTCTTTGAGTTTGCATAAATATATGTAATTCATGTGACTTTAATATTACTCTTGATGCCAATAAGGGCTAACTGTTTGGAAAGTATAGAAAATTATGAACGCTATTAAGTGCAGTAGTTTAATTTTACCTTTAGTTTTGAGAGAATTATATGAGTGCTCAGGTCTAAATTTTGGAACCGGAAAGAAAAACCACTTCCAACCTGCAGAAGAGTAGAAGTAAAAACCACTCGAGAAGAACCAGCAAATAACTTTTTTTTTTTTTTTAGTGAGGAACAAGACCCAAATGTTTATACAGTTTTAGCATATACTGATGCACTGACAGAAGCATGGAAATGAATGATGAGACCTAAATAAGTGTAACAGCACGAGAGGAGCTCAGCTTTAGCACACATCGTTTTCATTCAACAGGTATGATCTGTGCATCTAGCAACAGAAACCTGCAAAAGGGTAAGTAAAAGATACAGTTAAATGAACATGAACCACAAATATAACTGACACAACCAGATCAGTGAACATAGATACAGTGAACCTACTAGAAGAAAAACAAGCTATCTATGTGAAGAATGAATAAGGAAAGAAAAGTTAAATAATCTTCTCTCTTCTAGATTTGTCTGTTGTATATAGTTTTTATTATTATTAGTGTTTGTATTAATATTTGAAACTATCATTTAGTAATTGACTGTGAATTTGCACTCTGGGTCTCGTGGAAATGAAATTATCCCCCCCCCCCCTCCACCCCCTCCCCTCTGTTCGCCTCCTACAGTAAATTTGTACTAAAGACAGGTATTCACATCTCAAATTTGAGATAGTTCCAAGTGCTTGATGATGCTCCAACATTTTGATGCAGAAGTAACCAAACAATTAAGCAAAGTATATTGACAATGAGGAAAATGAGTCCCGTTACATCACAAGGAATGCTTTCCAGATGATCCATGTATACACTCAATTCACATTTCAGTGTGCTGGAAGCACAAGGCTGTCTCATGTAACCCGTTTTTGCTCAAGCCCTGAATGATAGTGAGAGGGAGCAATACCTCAAATAATTGTCTTGCAAATAATAAATTGTGAATAAAAGCATATGTGGCTTTCAATGTCTTCAAACAAGTAAGGATTGTGCTCATGAGCAAGAGCAGTATGAAGAAAGATTGTTATTAAATTAAATTAAATTAAAAAATAACTGTAAAATGAGTGACTACATTTGAGTAGTGCAAATATAGTCAAGTGAAAACTATGGTCTAAGAAAGTTTAGTTCCATTGTGGAGGAAGAGCTGCTCCTGACTTGCTATGGTGGACAGTAAAAGTATCTGAAGGCAGCATGGCACAAGCAAATGATCATTAAGCTGTGTTACAACTGGTATCAATTAGTAAGGAAGGGACTCTCGACTTCTTCAAGAATCTTACTATTCCTCTCTGACTTGGGTGGAGCCCAATGCACATAAAATCATGATCATGTTCACTGTGCGAGTAATGATAATAGATTATGACTAAACTATTTGAGGTTTAATGTCACACCTGTAAATGGTAGTGAAAGTGCAGTCACAGGGTCAATAGCTTTTGCGTTGCGTACCAGTGTTGGTAACAACTCACTTTTTGAATGATGGGTATTAAATATGACAAATCTTGAGTTCGTTTAGTCAACCAATTAGAATGTCTGTTTATAATTTACTATGGTCTGTAAATAAATGTAGCAGGTATTTTGTTCTATTATGTTAGAATTTCACCACATCTCTGGAAATTTAGGCAAACTTGGAAATAAGATGTACAACGAGTTTTACTGCAATAATTAATTTATACCAGGGCCCATGCAACATATTAATCTATTTTGGCAATTTATTTTTGTGCTGAGATTTACTGGCTTCACTAACACTTAAACAAATTATCACATTCCAACCTAAAATAGGCCTTTGGCGATATTACTGGTCAGTCTGTTGGCACATGTAGTTTTTTCCCAATCATCAAGCAAATACAGTGGGTCGACAAAAATATGAAACCACCATGAATACAATACATTGCCATGCCTAATACAGTGTATGAAAACTTGTTGCTGTTGTGGTCTTCAGTCCAGAGGCTGGTTTGATGCAGCTCTCTATGCAACTCTGTCCTGTGCAACCTTCTTCATCTCCCAGTACCTACTGCAACCTACATCCTTCTGAATCTGTTTAGTGTATTCATCTCTTGGTCTCCCTCTACAATTTTTACCCTCCACGCTGCCCTCCAATACTAAATTGGTGATCCCTTGATGCCTCAGTACATGTCCTACCAACCGGTCCCTTCTTCTTGTCAAGTTGTGCCATAAACTCCACTTCTCCCCAATTCTATTCAATACCTCCTCATTAGTTATGTGATCTATCCATCTAATCTTCAGCATTCTACTGTAGCACCACATTTTGAAAGCTTCTATTCTCTTCTTGTCCAAACTATTTATCGTCCATGTTTCACTTCCATACATGGATACACTCCATACAAATACTTTCAGAAATGACTTCTTGACACTTAAATCTATACTCGATGTTAACAAATTTCTCTTCTTCAGAAACGCTTTCCGTGCCATTGCCAGTCTACATTTTATAACCTCTCTACTTCGACCATCATCAGTTATTTTGCTCCCCAAATAGCAAAACTCCTTTACTACTTTAAGTGTCTCATTTCCTAATCTAATTCCCTCGACATCACTCGACTTAATTCGACTACATTCCATTATCCTCGTTTTGGTTTTGTTGATGTTCATCTTATATCCTCCTTTCAAGACACTGTCCATTCCATTCAACTGCTCTTCCAAGTCCTTTTCTGTCTCTGACAGAATTACAATGTCATTGGCGAATCTGAAAGTTTTTATTTCTTCTCCATGGATTTTAATACCTACTCTGAATTTTTCTTTTGTTTCCTTTACTGCTTGCTCAATAAACAGATTGAATAACATTGGGGAGAGGCTACAACCCTGTCTCACTCCCTTCCCAACCACTGCTTCCCTTTCATGCCCCTCGACCCTTATAACTGCCATCTGGTTTCTGTACAAATTGTAAATAGGCCTTTTGCTCCCTGTATTTTTCCATGCCACCTTTAGAATTTGAGAGAGAGTATTCCAGTCAACATTGTCAAAAGCTTTCTCTAAGTCTACAAATGCTAGAAACGTAGATGGTAGAGTTTTGTTAGGCCTGGCTCTCCCAAGGCTGCCATTAGTTCTAATGGGATGATGTCTACTCTGGGGGCCTTGTTTCGACTTAGGTCTTTCAGTGCTCTGTCAAACTCTTCACGCAGTATCATATCTCCTATTTCATCTTCATCTACATTCTCTTCCATTTCTATAATATTGTCCTCAAGAACATCGCCCTTGTATAGACCCTCTATATACTACTTCCACCTTCCTTGCTTCCCTTCTTTGCTTACTACTGGATTGCCATCTGAGCTCTTGATATTCATGCAAGTCGTGCTCTTTTCTCCAAAGATCTCTCTAAGTTTCCTGTAGGCAGTATCTATCTTACCCCTAGTGATATGCGCCTCTACATCCTTACATTTGTCCTCTAGCCATCCCTGCTTAGCCATTTCCTGTCAATCTCATTTTTGAGACGTTTGTATTCTTTTTTGCCTGCTTCATTTACTTCATTTTTGTATTTTCTACTTTCGTCAATTAAATTCAATATCTCTTCTGTTACCCAAGGATTTCTATTAGCCCTCATCTTTTTACCTACTTGATCCTCTGCTACCTTCACTGTTTCATCTCTCAAAGCTACCCATTCTTCTTCTACTGCATTTCTTTCCCCCATTCTTGTGAATTGTTCCCTAATGCTCTTCCCTGAAGCTCTCTACAATCTCTGGTTTGTTCACTTTATCCAGGTCCCATCTCCTCAATTTACCACCTTTTTGCAGTTTCTTCAGTTTTAATCTACAGTTCATACCCAATAGATTGTGGTCAGAATCCACATCTGCCCCTGGAAATGTTTTACAATTTAAAACCTGGTTCCTGAATCTCTGTCTTACCATTATGTAATCTAGCTGGTACCTTCCAGTATCTCCAGGCTTCTTCCATGTATACAACCTTCTTTCATTGATTCTTGAACCAAGTGTTAGCTATGATTAAGTTATGCTCTGTGCAAAATTCTACCAGGCGGCTATCTCTTTGATTCCTTACTCCCATTCCATATTCACCTACTATGTTTCCTTCTCTTCCTTTTCCTACTGTTGAGTTCCAGTCACCCATGACTATTAAATTTTCGTCTCCCTTCGCTACCTGGATAATTTCTTTTATCTCATCATACATTTCTTCAATTTCTTCGTTATCTGCAGAGCTAGTTGGCATATAAACTTGTACTACTGTAGTAGGCATGGGCTTCGTGTCTATCTTGGCCACTATAATGCGTTCACTATGCTGTTTGTAGTAGCTTAACCGCACTCCTATTTTTTTATTCATTATTAAACCTACTCCTGCATTACACCTATTTGATTATGTATTTATAACCCTGTATTCACCTGACCAAAAGTCTTGTTCCTCCAACGAACTTCACTAATTACCACTATATCTAACTTTAACCTATCCATTTCCCTTTTTAAATTTTCTAACCTACCTGCCCGTTTAAGGGATCTGACATTCCACGCTCCAATCCATAGAACGCCAGTTTTCTTTCTCCTGATAACGACGTCCTCCTGAGTAGTCCCCGCCCGGAGATCCGAATGGGGGAGTATCTTACCTCCGGAATATTTTACCCAAGAGGACGCCATCATCATTTATCTATACAGTAAAGCTGCATGCCATCGGGAAAAATTAAGGCCGTAGTTTCCCCTTGCTTTCAGCCGTTCACAGTACCAGCACAGCAAGGCCGTTTTGTTTAGTGTTACTAGGCCAGATCAGTCAATCATCCAGACTGTTGCCCCTGCAACTACTGAAAAGGCTGCTGCCCCTCTTCAGGAACCACACGTTTGTCTGGCCTCTCAACAGATATCCCTCCGTTGGGGTTGCACCTACGGTACGGCTATCTGCATCGCTGAGGCACGCAAGCCTCCCCACCAACAGCTAGATTCATGGTTCATGGGGGGAGGATTATTGACTTATGCTAGCAAAAAAGACAAAATAAGTAGTGCCAAAGAAGACATTGTGCACAGCAAAGGTAGGCAAAAAATCGGAATGCTCCGAATAGAAAGTACATGTAAAATTGAAATGTACGCAGACAGCCAAGGACGAAAGGTAGCCACCAAATTTCGGCAGACAAGCAGTCAGAATTTTAATTGCATAATAAAGCCAGGAGCAAAATTCAGTGCTGCTATGTCAATGAGTAAGGAAAAAATTTCTACATTGATCAAAAAGGATTTTTCTGTCTTTCTGGTGGGATCAAGCAATGTCGCAAGGAATGAAAAAAATAATGTCTTAATCTCATTAAAAAGAAAATTGTATGAGCTGAGAGGCCCAAACTTTACTGTGTTTTCAGTGCCACATCATTACGACTTGAGAGAATGATCCTGTGTAAACAAAGAAATTGAAAGTGCAAATACAGAGATGCAAAATATTTGCAGGTGGTTTGAAAATGTAACATTTGTGAACACAAGCAATTTGGGGAGAATATTCCACACAACACACGGTTTTCATCTAAATAAACGTGGGAAAAACGTTCTTCTAATTTCGAATGGGCCAGCTAAGGACCATGATATTCAACTTTTCGGCCTCGAGAGGGACTTGATGTTTGCCCTGTAATCCCGGATTCTCGTGGTGATCTGTCCTGAAACCTCTTTTCTTTCAGTATGCATCTGAGAAGTGCTCGATTTCTAATGTCACTTTCAGTTATGTTCAGTTCCTGAATGTCTATCTTGACTTCTATCAGCCATGGCGTCATGGTCTTCCTGCTCTTCCAGTAGATGAGAAGTTGCTTGGTCAGTCTTGTTTGGTACATCCTTGTGATATGTCCTTAGAAAGCAAGATGTCTCTTCCTGACTACATCTTTGATTTTCACAGTATGATTGTATAGCTCCTGGTTTGATTGTCTTCTTTACTCATCATCTGTTTTGATGAGTCTCAGAATTTTTCTCAGGATCTTCCTCTCCTGAATCTCTAGTTTATCTGTCAATCCTTTCCCGTTCAGAGTCAAACATTCTGAGGCATATAGGGCTTCAGGGAGGATAACTGTTTGGTAGTGCTTTAGTTTGGAATTGTGAGATAGGCATTTCTTATTACAGATGTTCTTGGATAATAGATATGCTAATTGTACTGTATGAATCCAAGTTGTTAGTGCTGTTCCTTCTGATAGATTAGGTTCCAACCAGTCTCCTAGATACTTCAATCTGTCAACTTCCTCAATGTGACCTTCCCTGCTGTAGTTCACTGGGAGATGTATTTTAGATGTAGTAAATAAAATCTCAAATGTGCAGCGTGATGATACAGGACTCATACCTCTCATGGACAAGAAGTGTGTGTTACCTGGAGACTCAAATGTGATATCTGCTGTCAGTGAAGCTACAACTCTCCGAGACAAATGTGAGATTTTGTTAATGTAAGTGAACACCCCAAAAGCAAGCAGCTCACAAAACAGCACAGTAGTTGTGGAAGAGCACACACCAGCAATAAGTGAAATACCAGCAACACCATTATCAGAAGCAGTAGCAGCAGCAGCAGCAACAACAATAACAGTATCAGTAGCAAAACCAACAAATGGAGCAGCAGTACAGCACAGCTTAAGGAGGAACGAAAGACAAAATACATCTATGTCACTCAGTGTCAATTTTTTATGGTTTCAAGCCAGGAAAAAAATAAAAATGTGAAAACTCAGCCTGCCAGCTCACAGATAAGTCACAGTAATATCTTATTTTTAAACTCAAAGTTAAAACAGAAAAATATTAACTTGATTCTTTTTCGTTAAAATGTGCAGTCACTAACTAGTAAAATAAGTGAAATCCAAATCCTCTTAGAAAATGAATTAAAAACTATGTCATTGGCCTGATGAGGACAAGTTACATATTGTGTCCCTACCTAACTTTGCACTAAGTGGTTATTTCTGTAGAAAAATTCTTAAACACGGTGGCAGTTGCATATTCGTAAGAAATAATATAAACTTTGTAAATATAAAATTTCCTGTTGAAATAAGGAAGGAAAAAGATGTAGAACTATCAGGAGTTGAGAAAGTGAGCACTAAACTAGCCATTATTTGTTTATACAGAGCTCCAAATTGTGACATAAATACTTTCCTAAAAAGTTCATAATGTTCACTTAACAGGCTTACTCAAAGAAACAGAAGAGTTGTTCTTTGTGGTGGTGATTTTAATATTGACTTTTCAAAGGACATCATAAAAAAGAATGAATTACTGAATCTCTTGCAAACATTTAACATGAAATCTACTGTAGAAACAACAACTCATATCACAAAGACTTCATCTACCACTGTTGATCAGATAATTGTAAATGTAGAAATGAACTGTAAAATAGAAGCACTAAACACAGGCTTTGGGGATCTCACAGCTCAAAAACTCTCTCTGAGTGCAGAAACTGAGCTGCAATTTAAACACCGCCTAACTACCACTGGTAGAAAATACAGTAATGAAAATATAAATCACTTTCTCCATTACTTGAGCAAAGAAAACTGGAAAGAGATTTATAACTGTAAACAAACAGATGGAAAATATAATAACCTTATCAATAATTTTTCCTACTATTTTGAGTTGTGCTTCCCTTCAGCCAGAGTAAAATATACACAAGGAAAACAAGAAATAAATGGATCACTTCTGGGATTCTGGTATCCTCAAAAAAAAAGATTACTACACAGATAATTGTAAATGTAGAAATGAACTGTAAAATAGAAGCACTAAACACAGGCTTTGGGGATCTCACAGCTCAAAAACTCTCTCTGAGTGCAGAAACTGAGCTGCAATCTCACATCACCAGAATTTGATACTTATGACAAAATTTATAAAAAGATCTTAAAAAATGTTGTCAAACAAGCAAAAATAATGGCAAATGGCACATACATAAAAAATATGTATGCACATATGTAATATTGTAAGGAAGGAAACTGCAGCAGGACAGACAGATTTCCATAATATTAATTACCTAATGGAGAAGTCAGCTGTTTAAAATAGCAAAAGTTTCACCACTGCTTAGAAAAGGTACTGAAAAAATATCAAACAATCGACCCATGTCACAGTTAAGTTCCTTCTCAAAAATTCTACAAAAATTCTTCTATGACAGGCTTTTAAGTTTCATAAATAAATATGCACCTCTTACAGTACAATAACATGGTTTTAGAAAGTCTAAATCTACATAGACAGCAATTTTCGAACTCTTAGACTGCATTTTAAAATCCCTTGATCAACATAAATTAGCTGCAGGTATTTTTGTAGATCTATTAAAAGCCTCTGACATCCTGGACCATAATACGCTGCTCGAAAAATTAGAAAGATGAGGAGTAAGAGGTGTGGCACACAGCTGGTTGTGTTCATACCTAACAAACTGCGGGCAGAAAGTATCACTTCAGTACGAATTCGACAAAATGAATACAACAAGAAACAACTCCTTTCTTCCCAGCGAATTATCAATAAAATATGGTGTGCCACAGGGCTCAATCTTAGGTCCACTACTCTTCTTGATTTATGTGGACGACTTAGTTGAATATATGAGTCCTGTTTGCCGATGACATCAGCATATTGCTCACTGGATCCAGTCCAGAAACTTTGCAGTCCACAACAGAAAGTTCTATGCAAAGACTTTCTGAGTGGTTCACAAAAAACAAACTCATTATAAATACTGAAAAACTATGTGTGACAGTTTTCATTTAATTCCTCCAACTAATCAAATGCCTATTCAAGCACAATTAAAAATGATCCCCTAGACAATGTAAGTGTCACAAAATGTTTGGGTCTATGGGTTTAGCAAGACTTAAAGTGGGACACACATATAATTAACTTGTCTAGAAAAGTATCATCTGTGTGCTATGGCCTAAAAATTTTAAAGGCTACAACAAGCAAAACTACAGTACTGCAGGCATACTATACACAGTTCCACTCACTAGTCCGATATGTGATCGTTTTCTGGGGATACTCAACTCACAGTGTAAAGGTTTTTAGAATGCAAAAAAGAGCTCTAAGAATAATATGTGACCTGAAAAAGATGGAGTCCTGTAAATCCCATTTTACTGATCTTGGTGTTCTATATGTTCTAAGTTCATTCATTTATGAAACTATCTTGTTCACTGGGGACTCCCTCCTGAAAACAGGCAAACTGCTACAGAACAAAAATGTACACAACTATAGTACCAGAGGGAAATCAAATATACATAAAAAATATCACAGAACAACCATATATCAGAGGAGCATAATTAACATTGGTGTAATACTACACAATAAGATACCGTAGGAAATAAAAAATGCTACTTATCCAATATTTAAAGCTAAGCTAAAGGCATTTCTAATAAAGCACAGTTTCTATTCTGTCAGAGAATTTCTGAATACGTGACAAAATTAATTGTAATAGGTACCTATTTTTAATTTGCCTACTATTTTGCTAATACTATGTATTATTGTAACTTATCTTTGACCTGTCCAATATCAAATGTACAAATCAAAACAATCAAAAATTGCAGATAAATCGAATTCCTACTTTACACAGATAGCAGAATATCTTATAAATCAAAATATACAGTATGTGCCCAGAAATCAATCCAGATGTACTACAAATAATAAATATATTTTTCTATACCCCACCAATGAAAAGGAAATACTTGCTATAATAAAAGAACTGAAGTCCAAATTCTCTGTTGGTACTGACAATATCCCTGACTATGTCTTGAAAAAATGTGCTCCCCTCGTTGCCAGGCCACTTGTCGCCATCTGTAACTGTTCTCCGTCAGAAGGGGTGTTCCCAGAGAAATTGAAGACAGCAAAATTAAAACCTCTCTTCAAGAAAGGGATAAAACAGAAGTATCAAACTACAGGCCTATTTCGTTACTGTATGGTTTTTCCAAAATAATTGAATAACTCTACTATAAAAGACCAACAAATTTCATAGAAAAAAAATTACTTCTCAAGTACACAATATGGATTCCGAAAATCTAAATCTACTGAGACTGCCATTTTTGCATTCCTACTTGAAGCCTTAATTGATATAGACAGCAAAGAGCATATCTTAGCCATATTTCTAGACCTCTCTAAAGCATTCAATGCCACCAATCATAACATCTTGCTTAATAAACTTGACTCTGTAGGTCAGCCTATGAATGGATCAAATCATATCTCCAAAACAGAGAATAAAATATTGAGCTTGCTATCCAAGAAGGGATCAAGATAAAGTTCTACTGCTCAGAAAAGCAGAGCATTAAGTACGGAGTACCACAAGGCTCCATTCTAGGACCAATTCTGTTTCTACTCTGTGTAAATAACTTGGAACTGAGTATTCCATGCCATAATTACATAAAATTCGCAGCTGACACAAATGTGATAGTAAACCATAGGACCAGAGAAGAATTACTGCATGAGATTGAAAAGTGTACCACCCACATTACAGACTGGTTTTCTGGAAACAATTTAGTAATAAACACAGAAAAAACAATTACATTGAACTTGCACACAGTGCAAAATAAATACCCACCAACACCAGATATAGAGTTCCAGAAAGAGATTCATTTAGATATTGAGTTGTTTACCAGAACCTAACAAGGGAAAGCTTCCGACACGGCCAACCGATTTGGCTCAAATTTGGCAGGTTGCTTCTGTACAACCTAAATCGAAGGACTCTAAGATATTTCGGCTCAACACCCTTCTATTTTTGTGAAAATCAAACCCTAAAGGTTATGATAAGCAATTAAAATTGGCGCCACTGATAGATAATTGTAAATAGAGCATTTTCCATCATCAGGTACGGGGTCCGCAAATGCATACTTGTCCAGAATTCGAGGAAAGAAACTTCTACAACTGTTGCTTATGTACCCACATGGTAAACACTTTTCGTTGACAGCGCAACAGCAACCAGCAGGGCATGATGATAGGTAATCAAAGACCTGATGAAAGACGTTGCTCAATTGTCCAGAGTGGTATTTGATGACAAGGGGAGTGCTTCTTTGTGGTTGATTCTTGGGATCACAGTGAGGATCAGGTGTGTGTGAGGATATGTCATAGGAGATCAATTTGTGAATTAGGTCTGGAGGGTATTGCCTATCTGTGAAGGCCTTTGTGAGGTCTTCGGCATATTAGGTTAGGGAGTTCTCACTGCAGATGTGTCTACCGTTGATGGCCAGGCTGTGTGTGAGTGGTGGTACCTTTGTCTGCTGGGAGGGTGATCAAGTCAGGATCTTGTTTTTAGGTTGTTTAGGTCAGTACTTCCTCCTGTTGAAAGGTTGTTGTAGGTCTCTCTCTAAGAAAACAACTACTTTTCAACAGAAGTAAGGACTACCCTACAGAAGCTAAAAACAGATACTGACCTGAAACTTCCTGGCAGATTAAAACTGTGTGCCCGACCGAGACTCGAACTCGGGACCTTTGCCTTTCGCGGGCAAGTGCTCTAGAGCACTATACACACAGCATTGTCTCCTTTAATCCTGAATAATTTGAAAAATATCCTCCTGTTCTGTAGAAGAATTTCTATTACTGTAATGTGTAAAATATGATGGGTAGGAGGTACTAACTCACATCTGTATGTTTAAAAAAAATAAGTAAATAAATCTTATATATGTTCAGCTTATAGCCATGTTCACAAATTAATTCATGATGTGAAGTGCTCTAGAGCACTTGCCCGCGAAATGCAAAGGTCCCGAGTTCGAGTCTCGGTCGGGCACACAGTTTTAATCTGCCAAGAAGTTTCATATCAGCGCACACTCCGCTGCAGAGTGAAAATCTCATTCTAGATACTGACCTGATCATTCCCCTAGCAAACAAAAGTTCCATCATTGCTGTGATGAACCAGAATGACTACCTAGCAGTGGGCCAGGGAAGAGCTGCCTCTAGACTGAGCACAACATAGGGACACAAAAGTGTGCTTGGGAGTGATGATGATGTGTGTCTGTGTGTGTGTTTGTTTGTGTGCATTTTTTTCCTATGTGCTTGAAAAAGGGAACTGTATTCTGAAACCAAGTGAATTTCTGAACTGTATGTTTTTTTATCTATACACACAGCATTGTCTCCTTTAATCCTGAATAATTTGAAAAATATCCTCCTGTTCTGTAGAAGAATTTCTATTACTGTAATGTGTAAAATATGATGGGTAGGAGGTACTAACTCACATCTGTATGTTTAAAAAAAATAAGTAAATAAATCTTATATATGTTCAGCTTATAGCCATGTTCACAAATTAATTCATGATGTGAATTGATAATGACACATTCCATATCATTGTGACTTATTGTGTAACTAACTCAAAATGATGAACCAATGGCTTCACAAGTGATGGGTCATCTTAGTATTCTTCTTGATAACTTGTACCTTTATTACCTTCTTACATGGTCACCTATATTGAATTTTCTTGGTGCAGTGGACCTGCTATGTAGTGCCACCAACTCTTGCTGTGTGACTTCTTTTCATTCTGTAGACAGAATTAGAGGGCTGGAAGAGAACTTTGTAGTATTTATGTACTAAATGATGTAGCAACTTTTCTCTCATCTGTTTTTGGTTGTTCCATGTAACACTTACAACACTGGATTTACGGATCTCTTATTAATTACAACATATCTGAAGTGAATCTCAAAAGAGAATATAATGACATTTCTCTTCGGCTTCATTCAACTGGTCCCAGACATTGTCATTGTATGTAGCTTCTCCTGTTCTGCGCCTTTCAAAACAATGCTGTGCAACAATGTCAAAACATAAGTGACTCCTTCACAACAGGTGAAGACACTCAATCAGTGCCACACTTTGGTGCTAACTCTGTATAGCCAGCAAACCCAAAAGCAAATAGTAGGAAGTCCTCCCCATACTAACTAACTAAATAATGTTTTTATACACAATCATATTTTTATCTGATTGTGAGGAAGGGGTGGAACAACATGTTACACAACAGACCCCCTGACTAAGATGAAGGATACCATGTAAAATAGCGTACTTAATTAATTACAGTCCTATTATAACCTTTTATCTCTTGCTAATGTATCATCATTATTAAACTTAATTTTATTTATTTTCACAATACAACACATATGCGTGTATTTCTTATTTGTTGTTTTCAGATTGTGTTTACTAGGTTTAACTACAATTTAGTTCTTTGCTGATTATGTCTCGAGCACGTATTTACATATTTTACTAACTTAGTGAAAAGATAAAGTGTTATTTTATCCTCTTGCTCCTTTATCATCTCTCATTTTCTTCCACCACTAGTGCCATACAACTGCTTTGTAATCAAACTGTTAGATTTTCATAAATGAAGAAAACCCTTAAGAGATTTCTCCTATTTGACCAGGTTCAATCATTATTTCAGTACTTTTACTAAAGGTAAACAGCTTTATGCTGTCTTGGAATTATTGTGAGACAGACAAGGTTCAAATCTTTATTTTCCATAAGGAGCTATAATGCTGACATTTCAATCTACACCTCTCTCCACAATTTCCAATCTCAGATTTGTGGTAACTCAAACATGGACAGAAACAAAAATTCCAAGAATCAATCAATGCACAGGTAAGTCTATTAATCTTTATCTACTTTGGTCAACACTTCACCAGTGTGACTAACCATCATGTTACAGCTTCATACCAATGCAATGGCTGCACTCAAACCTTATCCTGTTGGCTGATACTGTGGAAATACCTTTTTTGATCTTTTTGATTTGCATGTCCCTGTCCTCACACCTCTACATAAAAAGAAATGGTACAGATCATTCTTTATATGAATTAACCCCCCCCCCCCCCACCACATGAACCACAGACCTTGCCTAGGTGGGGAGGCTTGCGTGCCTCAGCGATACAGATAGCCATACCGTAGGTGCAACCACAATGGAGGGGTATATAGGCCAGACAAACACATGGTTCCTGAAGAGGGGCAGCAGCCTTTTCAGTAGTTGCAGGGGCAACAGTCTGGATGATTGACTGATCTGGCCTTGTAACACTAACCAAAACAGCCTTGCTGTGCTGGTACTGTGAATGGCTGAAAGCAAGGGGAAACTACGGCCGTAATTTTTCCCGAGGGCATGCAGTTTTACTGTATGCATGGAGAGCTGCATCAAACCAGTCTCAGGACTGAAGACCACAACAACATGAATTTACCTGATGTAGGCATAGGCCATCCTTCCTTCAGATCCACCTACCCTTTTAGTCTCCACTACATCCCTAAAATGGTACAAATCATTGCTAATAAGGATTCATCTGACCAAGGCTTAATCCATCCCTTCTCTGGGTTCATGAATCCTTCCTCTTTCTCATACATATATGAAATGTAATCCATCACATCTTAAAATTTGAAATTATGTGCACCTCTTATGACCCTTACCTCTATAACTTTAAATTATGAAGTTTCTTTGCATCCTAATGACTTAACTCTATTTCAAACAGATGTTTCCTGACTCCTTCCTAACATTCTTACACTCATTGTCAAAAACCAAGCACCCCAGTTTATTTACTGTTATCAGATTATCATGTGTATATTTTTGGATAAGTGAAATGGTCACATTACACTCTGATGGTGCCTAGATTGATAGATAATAGCTACAAGAAAGAGTGGCCTTGAAACCTCTATTTAATAGCTCTTTAATCTTTCCTTCCTACATTAAAAGCCATAATATATCCACAATTATTGTGTTTTTATTATATTCACACAAAGCCTTCAGACACTAGCATATTCTTCTCAGAGATAATGCAAGTATTTTTAGATTAATTTCACTCCTTATCTGTTAAACAACTCCTTAGTGTTTTCTTATTGGAGATAAAGCTAATGCCATCCATCGTAGCATTGCCCAAAAAGTTTGCATGCAATGCTATTCTGTTTTTGTGTAGATGTTAGTATGTAACCTTCTGCTTGAAGGGCTTGTGTTAGCACTATTCTTTTACCCCCTGTTCAATTGATATCACTAAAATGTGCAACTGATCACAATATAAATGATCTCATCATTTATTCTGTATCATGTCTTATGAATGTTACCCTGCATCTCTCGGCTTTACCTGTGAAAACAGAATGTAAATACCACAATGTGGCATGGATAAAGGAACGGTTTCATCAATTTACATATGAATCTGGAAAGAGGGAGGTAGAACAGGTAATATTGCTGGAGAAGAATGAAATGAAATATAAAAGTAACTGTGTTAGGACTGAAGAAATGCAGATAGATCGTCAAAGACAGATTACCATACCACCCCCACCCCAAGGTAACAGTACCTAATGGATGATGCTGGGAGATACTGGGAGAAAAGGTGCAGTTGCCTTGCCATGCAGAGTGGATTTGTCCCAGTTCCACCCATACAGGTCCTGAAAATTGATCCTAATTATATCCTTATTAGTAGCCAGTAGATAAAGGGTAACAAAATGTCAGTCATTAGTAGTAATTAGTCTTTTACTCATCAGTCTGTTAAGTCAATGGTTGCTCACAGTACTTCATCACCTTGAAACAAATGTATTTGATTGTAAGTACATCTGAACTTAACTACTTACAGTGGATTTGTCCCAGTTCCACCCATACAGGTCCTGAAAATTGATCCTAATTATATCCTTATTAGTAGCCAGTAGATAAAGGGTAACAAAATGTCAGTCATTAGTAGTAATTAGTCTTTTACTCATCAGTCTGTTAAGTCAATGGTTGCTCACAGTACTTCATCACCTTGAAACAAATGTATTTGATTGTAAGTACATCTGAACTTAACTACTTACACTACCTACTTAACATCTTGTATTATCTAACCTCCCCTATAAAAGATATACAAAGTACGATTATTATTTGTAATAGGAAAGGAAAGGTGGAAAATTCCATGTCCAAAGCACATAAAATTACCTTTCTTGTACTCAAATACAGCTTATAATTATTAGCTGACAATCTATGTTCTTCATGCCCAAATAAGAGGTTTACTTTTGTGTTGCAAGGTAAGATAGTAACAGAGCGAAGCATTTTTCCCATTGGTTTAGGGTTTTATGTAGCTGCTAACTCATTTCCTGTAGCTGAAGCTGATACAGCACATTTCATGAGATCTGTCACTCTATGTACCTGTTTTAAAAATTGAGTGGCCATACTTGATTCTCTTGAAGTAGAAGTCCTGCTAATCAATGCATCTGAAATCTCATGTGTAGCCAAAGAAACGCTTTTATTGGAGCAAAAAAAGGTAACTTCTATTCATTTCACAAAAAAATGCCCACTAGTTACCTTTTAGAAACATATATTTCCCTGAATGGGTGTACAGATTATTAGAGTGACTCGTGAATTAGAATAGCACAGAAGTTTTCATATGACATATGCCTCAAAGGCTCAACATGACATCCAAGATTACAATATATTTTATTTGTGCAAAACCATCTCGTCTTCTGTTTCAATTCTTGGAGAGTGTGGTTGCTCCTTGAAGGTCAAGCCATTGCCAAGCCAAGATGCCAAAACACAAAAGGGCCTGTCCACAGCAGGTGAAGTCGTTTACTTGTCGACAGACTACGACAGTTTGCCTTCTTTATTTGTTCATTTGTTGCCTTCAGTGTCAGCGTACTGCATTGCTATACAGGCTAAAAAATGGCTTGTGGAGGTACAACACTGACTACTTTAAAAGATGTAGCCGATAGGTGTACATTTGCATTTCACAGTACTTTATTTATTTATTTATTTATCTCTTGTTCCGGTGATCCATGTTGTGACACTATCACAGGATATGGAACGTGTCAATTTTACAAGCTTTTGGCCAGAATTTATGGTAATACATAAAACAAAACAAAAACAGTAAACAGTAACTTAGGTCCCACTACAAAAAAATACATTTTAGAGATAGATAGACATTACAAAACAAAAAACAGTAAACAGAGCATCAAAAAGCTAACCATAATATTCCATATTATAAGTTACAGGAGTATAATGTTACATCGTTTTTTTGTAGAACAGAACATAAAGGAGGGGGTGTTGCTATTTACATGAGGAAATGTAACCTAATAAGTTCTGTAGAAAAAGTATCATGGGTTAATGATTATTGTACTGAGAAAGATTTTGAAGCAGTGATAATTAAGTTAATGATTGTATCCGTCCCACTTATTGTGGTAGGTATATATCGAGCCCCTTCTGGTAATCTTGAGGTTTTCCTGGAAGCACTGGATAGCGTATTGGGGAAGCTAAGTAAGGGTGGCAATACAGTAAAGATTATAATGTTAGGAGACTTTAATATAAACACACTAAGCGACAGCCAGGAACGCAAAGGTTTACAAGACTGCTTACAATCCTATGATATTAAAGATCTACTTGGTCATGTGCCCACTAGAATAACTGAGTCAAGCAGCAGTTCCATAGATCATGTAATGACCAATTATGAAAATGTTGTGTCAGCACAGACTGTAAACGGGCACACATCTGATCATCTAGGACAATTATTAGTGATTGGTTGTCTTAATAAACTCAAACAAAACAAAAAATATGAGAATAGAAGATTATTTTCTGAATACAACATCACCTTGCTAAAGAAATCTTTGGGTCAAGAATCTTGGGAATCAGTTTATAGGGAAAGGGGAGTTGACAGCAAATGGGCAGTATTTGTAAAAAATTTAACTAGACTTATTGATATTACTATCTTGGCAAAGAAGATCAATGTACCTACAGTAACCATCAAGGACATAACACAGTTAATTGACAGCCTAAAAAATAAAAGATCATCTGGATGGGATGAATTTTCTCCTTTTCTACTAAAAAAATGCAAGGGTGAGTTAGCCAGACCATTAGTCCATCTAATAAATTGTGTACTTGAAGAAGGAGGTTTTCTGAAGAAACTGAAACTTGCTATAATTAAACCATTATATAAAAAAGGGGAAAGAAAACAACCACAGAACTACAGACCAGTTGCCTTAACCTCAGTGTTTGGTAAATTAATTGAAAAAATAATACTAGAAATCTTAATCAAGCACTATAATATGAATAACTTAATAGGAGATTTCCAACACGGCTTTAAAAGTTGTCGGAGCACCATATCTGCAGCAGTGCAGTTTGTACACAGTCTGATGGAGAAAATAAATGAGGGTTATGAAACGGCAGGAGTGTTTTTAGATCTTTCCAAAGCATTTGACGGAGTCCATCATGGCGCTCTTTTGAGTAAACTTGCTTATAATGGTGTCGGTGGGAAACTGTTGCTTTTAATAGAATCTTACCTTAAAGATAGACAACAATGCACAGAAGTTGTGTATGATAATGGAGAGGTAATCAAAAAAAGAAGATCAAAGATAAGAAATATAAATTTTGGTGTGCCACAAGGCTCTATCTTGGGCCCCTTCTTGTTTATTTGATACGTGAATGATTTCCCAAAAGTATTAGACACCAGTCATCATATTACTATGTATGCTGATGACAACTCTGGAGTTTGCTGGGCACGTAGTAATGATGACCTAAATTCAGTGGTACAGAATTTAGTTGAAAAAGCCCAAACACATTTTGAAAAAGAAAACCTGTGGGTCAATATTAACAAAACTAATTTAACTTATTTTAAGACAAGTGGCTCAAATAAAAATACTGTTGTGAATGAGGACATTCAGGAAAATACCTGTTCAGAATGTAAATTTCTGGGGATATATATAGATGACAGACTTTCGTGGAATCAGCAAATAGATCATGTATGTGGTAAAATAACATCTAGTCTGTATTTACTAAGGAGATTAGTTCAATATTTAGATATTGAAGCAATAAAAATAGTGTATTTTGGGTTGGTGTATCCCCATCTATCTTATGGAATTGTGTTGTGGGGTGGGTGTAGCCAATGCAATATAAAAAGGGTATTTGTATTGCAGAAAAGAGTAATAAGAACTGTGGCAAAAGTAAGACCCAGAACTTCATGTAAAAATCTGTTTATTAAGTTTAATATTATGACTATCTATGCAGTATATATGTTTCAATCAATATTATTAGTGAAAAAAGACAAAAAAGAGACAAACAGGAATATGGAAATCCATGATTACAATACAAGACACAAATCAGATTTTCATATGGTGAGCAGACGATTGAATCTAACAACAAATACCCCATTCATTAAGGGAGCAATATTTTATAATTCTCTGCCAAACAACCTGAAACAGCTTCCTGGTAACATTTTTAAAAACGAGTTAAAAAATGGCTTATATTGAAGTGCTCATACAGTATGGTGCTGACATGATTTGACCTCAGGAATGCTATGTTAAATATACTTAAGTGATCTTTTACTTAATAGCATGTAACCTATTTATATTGTCTATCAATAATCTAAATGTAATTATTATAACATTGCCCATGCATGTTAAATACATGTTTCAAGCTGTAAGATAAATAAATAAATAAAAGGTCTCACTACAAAAATACATTTTAGAGATAGATAAAGATTACAAAATAATAAGTGTTACAGAGAAATAAATATTGCAAAATATATATTTACAATAAAAATATTCGGTATTACAAGTACAAATTTGGGCATACATTTGCAATTTACAATACAGGAAATGTTAAACACTGTAGTTCAGGAACTCTTCTAATGTATAAAATGATCCTTGCAATAGGAACTGCCTTAAGGTTTTTTTTAAACAAGAGATCATCATCTACCAAACACTTAATTCTTGAAGGGAGGGCATTAAAAATCTTACAGCCACTGAAATGGACTTCTTTCTGTAGCATACTTAGATTTGGCTGTTCATAGTGGATATCATGTTTCCTTCCAGTATTGTGACTGTGATATGCACTATTCAGCTTAAAGATGGATTTTTCTTTCCTTATGAAGCACATCAATGAGAATATATATTGCGCAGTGGATGTAAGTATTTCAAGCTTCTTAAAAAGATTCCTGCATGTGGCTCTAGGATGGACTCTACACATGATCCTTATGGCTCTTTTTTGTACACACAGTACTTTTTTAGCCAGTAGCTGACTTCCCCAAAATATAATTCCAAATGCCATAATTGCATGAAAGTAACCATAATACGCTGACTTCATGGTTTCCTTATTTCTATAAGAAACAATGCGCAATGCATATGTTGCTGAACTTAGTCTTTTGCACAGATCCACAATGTCGTTTGACCAATTCAGTTTGCTATCAATATACAAGCCTAGGTATTTTGAGGAATCTACTCTGGTTATTGTCTGCTCACCTATCTTTACAAATATTGCCTCATCTTTGGATGTTTTGTGGAACTGAATGTAGTTTGTTTTACAGTAATTTAAAATAAGACCATTAATGTTGAACCAGTTCACCGTTTCATTTAAAACCTTATTTGCCATTACCTCAAGTTTATCTACTGAATTATCAATAAGTAGTGTAGTGTCATCCACGAAAATGGTGAATCTACAATATTCCGTAGAGAGAGGAAGATCATTTATAAATATAATAAAAAGTAGGGGGCCCAGAACTGAGCCCTGCGGCACTCCACATGTGATGGTACCCCATTCCGAAGATACTGGGACACCATCTTGACTATCTACTACAACTTTTTGTTTCCTGTTTGACAGATATGAGTCAAGCCATTTCCCTGCTGCACCGCTTATACCGAGATGTGCAGCTTTTTGTAAAAGAATTTGGTGATTTACACAGTCAAATGCTTTTGTTAGGTCACAAAATATGCCAATCACTTTCAGTTTTTTGTTGATAGATTCCAAGAGTTTGCCAGTAAATGCAAATATTGCATCTTCCGTTGACAAACCTTTCTGAAATCCAAACTGATTTTTGCTGAAGCTAATGTGTTCACTGAGATGCTTAACTATCCTGGCATGCATTAGTTTCTCTAAAACCTTTAAAAAGCTTGTCAGTAGTGATGTTGGCCTATAGTTAGCAGTATCCGTCTTATCCCCCTACAGCGGTTTTACAACTGCATACTTAAGCCTCTCAGGAACTATTCCTTGCTTGAGTGACACATCAAAAATGTGGCAAAGGATTTTACTTACATGGCTGGAGCAGTATTTTAATAATTTGTTAGAAATGTTGTCAATTCCAGCAGAGTTTTTACTTTTCAGGGATTTAATAACTCTTTCAACTTCTTGAACAGTGACTGTTTTTACCTCCATGTGTTGTACTGAACCAGGTACTCTAGCTTTCAAAAGATTGATGGCTTGTTTCATGGAGCCTTGTAAACCTATTTTTTCTGTTACTGTTAAAAATTGTTGTTGAATGTGCCTGCAACTGTTTTTGGATTGCTAACAAGATTACCCTCACTTTTGATTTGGATATTTTCATTACAAACTGCATTTTTCCCCATTTCCTTCTTTACATATTTCCATATAGTTTTTACTTTATTGCTTGAGTTGTTAATTTCTGCCTTCCAGCACATGTTCTTTGCTGCCTGAATGGTCTTATTCAGAACTTTATTGTAGATTTTATAGTGTGTAATCCTACTGTTATCATTTGAACTCCTGGCTGCACCATATAGTTCTCTTCTTGTTTTACAAGAGATTTTGATGCCTTTAGTAATCCAAGGCTTGTTTCCAGATTTGAACAGGTTTTCTCTCACTGATTTTTTAGGAAATGCTTCTTCAAAAAGGCTTGTAACTTCATTGATAAATATATTAAATTTTGAATTAACATCAACTGTAGCATATACAGGAGACCAGTCCACAATCCATAATTGCTGATTAAAGGTTTCAGTGGTGTGTCTGTTTACAATCCTAAATGATTTCCAAATGAAATTGTCTTTTCTTTGTGCGTTCATTTGGTTTACTTTCACCATTCACAACCCCCCAATAACACACTTGTTATATGGCCAGTGCACTATTGTTTAACTTTCAGTAAGCCTCATTAATAGGTTGCAGGCAAACATCCACATACTGCTCCAATAGTTTCCTGTGGAACATCTATGAGCAGTAAAAGCCTAACCACATTGTCACATTTCTTGAGGAATAAAAAGGTACATATGGAAAAACACTGTCATTGTTTTAACACACAGCCTAATTGTGTAACACTTATTTCACAGTTAAGTTGATTCATTGTTGTTGATCTAAGCAACACAGGTATCTCATCTGAAACTTGGCTGTGCACTGACTGTCTCGGGACCAAAAATCAGACCCTTGTATGTCCTCACAATAATAGGTGCCAAAACTACAAATCGTTCAAAGTTAAATTTACAGAAATTACAATTAAAACTTAACTCATTAAATTAACGGAATACATCAAAAAATTCGTTCCTTTTAACAGTTTCTTCTACTACAAGGTTAAGGCTGACTTATTTGTTTAAATTATGAAATTAACATATATCATTACACAAACAATACTTTTGACAAAACTGTTCATTACTTTGGAATTAATTAAGGGCTAGCTTTGCTAACAGGTTTTCGAATAGAGCCAAATAAATACATAAAGAATGCTATTGTTTCAGCTCCCAAATGTTTATACAGCATCTATATTTGTTTATATGTCAACAATAGAATTTATGTTATGAAATAATTACTGATTTCACCCTAAACAAAAGGTACTAACTAGGAATCTATTACATACATAAAACTAAGCATAAAATTAGATCTGGTGTTATATTCTTTAGAAATGAGGCCAACCTTTCTCTTTTATGAAAACGCAGATTATACTCATGTATGTTAATTATAATTAGTCAGACATAAAAAAATGAACTTTAAGGAGGCAGACGGCAAAACAAGAGAGAACGCAAAAATGCCCCAGCTTGCTTTGTCACAAGACCTTGCCATTTTCTTGTATTCCACACCTCCCGTTTAATGTCTGCATATACGAAAACAAACACCCGCACACAGTATATGTCCTGTGCCATACTCCCTACTTAATATTATTCTGTCATGATCATATTTCCTTGTACTACATAAGAAGTGTGAAATTCATTTGCCTAAACAGCATGTAACACTTCAAGAGTGATGTAAGCTATAGACAGCAGGGCAGTTGAAGAGGGTGCAAATTCTCCAAGAGCTTTAAATTTCTTTATTGTATCACTGTTATAATGTCCTTTTTCTATCTAATTTTTGGGTCTACCAGAAATGCTACTTTTGCATGTGATATACCCATTGCTGCATGTGATATACCCATTACTTTAAAAGGTCTACGATATATCAGAAAAAAGTTACTTGCCACTTTCTTTGTGTCTGTACTTTGATGATAATCTTTAACTACTACTAACTCATCTATTTTAAATATAGATTCATTTTCATTTGCTTTCTAATTCTTCATTTTTATTTCTGCTTATCTATGTAGACCGTCATCTACTATCCTATATAATTCTTCCAATTTTATCTCTTTTTATGGGTGGCCATTTGAATAGTTTTAATATACATTCTTCAGTAAACTTTTATTCATTAGATTTACTAGTAATAGTCCTGTAGAGATATGCAGTAGTCCATTTATTACTGTTTGAAACTCAGGAACTCTCTGTAGAGATATGCAGTAGTCCATTTATTACTGTTTGAAACTCAGGAACTCTCTGGGCCCAAGACATATGTCTTTCAGAACAATATGTTCTACACAACCACCCTATTTCTTTCATTAATCATTCACAAAGGATTCATGATATTTGTATTTGTATTTCTTTATTGGTCCTGTAAGTGCATATTTTGCACAAACGATGTAGGACAAGTCAGGTTGGTACAGCATATACAACATCATACACGTTGTTATTTTGAAAAGATAAATAATTAAAAATTATTCAATACATGTTGAACATTGGCTCTAATTAATATAATGAAATAAAATTATAGATTGATTAAGAATATTTGAGCAGTTACACTATACATTTCTGGTACTCTAAAAACTTTTTCAGTTTCACTTTAAACTTTTGTAAATTTGCATCTGTTTTCAAATAGGATGGCATGTGATTGTATAGCATTGTGCCAGTATTATACACTCCTCTCTTACAAATGTTTGTACTTACTGTATTGACATGCAAATAATGCTTCTGCCTAACATCATGAGGGTGGTAATCACAGTTATACTTGAAGATATTTCCATCTTTTAAAATACTTCATTTTGTGAAATTCAGTATTTCGTACATATATAAGCAAGGAGGAGGCAGTATATTGAGATTTTTAAATATTGGTCCACAGGAGTCTCTGTACTTAGAATGGTTTATTATTCTAACTATCTTTTTCTGTAGCCTAAATGTTTTGTTTGTACCTATGGAGTTCCCCCAAAAGATAATGCTGTACATCAGCAGTGATTGAATACTGCCATGGTACATTGTGATCACTGACGCATGGCTTGTATTTTGTGAGAGGAGTCTTACTGCATACGTAAGTGTGTTTAACTTTTTATTTACATGATTAAGATGTATCTCCCATTTTCGGTTTTGCTGAATATGTATACCTCAAAATTTTGTGCCGCTCACAGTTTTTCCATCAATTTTAAAAATTGGTCTTGCAGGATGTAGTTTCTGTGAATTGTGGATATTGTCTGTCACTGTGTTTTCGTTATTTATTATTAGCTTGTTTGTTCTGAACCATTGTGTTAAAATTTTGTATTATATCTGTAGCTGTTTTTTGTAGGCTTTCCTCATCACATGACTTGATTAGGATATTTGTGTCATCTGCAAAAAGTACTGTTGTACCTTTGGTTATTTTTTCTGACAAATCATTAACATAAAGAATGAAAAGAATTGGCCCAAGGATTGACCCTTGAGGAACTCCATATGTAATGTTTTGTGCACTACTGTAAAATAACAAATTTTTTGTGTTTTTATGTCTTTGTATTTTATTTGAGTGATCTGTTGATGGTCATGAAGGTAGGAATGTATCCACTTGTTTGGCAGGCCTCGTATTCCATAATTACCTAGCTTCTGCAACAGAGTATTATGATCAATTACATCGAAGGCTTTACTAAGGTCAAGAAATATGCCAGACACATGTTGCTTATTATCTACTGCAGTTAGAATTTCATTTAAGAAGGTATAAATGGCTGACTGTGTTGATCTGCCAGTTCTGAATCCGTGTTGCGCATCACTTATTATGTTTTCTTTATTTAGAAAGGCTGTCAGCCTTCTAAGAAATAGTTTTTCAAGAATTTTACCAAAGACTGATAATACTGATACAGGTCTATAGTTTTCAGCTTCATGTTTGTCCCCTTTCTTGTACAGTGGTGTCACTTTTGCCATTTTCAGATTTTTCGGGAATATACCACTCACGAATGATGAATTGAAAACATCTGTTAATGGTTTTATGATATATGTTATACTTGCTTTGATGATAATATCTGGTATTTCATCAGTACCTGCTGAATACTGTTTGGGTAACCTTTTTATAATGACAGATAATTCCTCAGGTGTTGTTGGAGACATGAATAGTGTTCTTGTAAGAAGTTTTGTATCTGACTGGAGTGTATTGCTGTCTGGTTGTGAGTTGTAATGTTTGTTAATCAGGTGGTGTGCTACATTAGAAAAGTAGTTGTTAAATTTATTAGCCACTACTGTGGGTTGATTATTTTTTTGTTGTTTTCATGAAGTTCTATATGTTTGTGGGCTAATGATGTAGTACCTGTTTCTCTTTTTATGATACTCCACGTTGCTTTAGTCTTATTCCTGGAATTTTTTATTTGTTTGTCATTTTCCATTTTCTTTGCTTTTGTTATATTGTTTAAAGTAGTTGATAAATACAGGATTTGTGGTTTGCTTTGAGTGTTCATATAAGTTCCTTTTATTCTGACATGATATTTTTATTCCTGTTGTGATCCATTTATTTGGTTTGTGCACAGAATTTATAAGTGACGTTTGTTTAGGAAAGACTATTTCAAAAAAATGTTTGTATGTGGCCATAAATTTATCAAACTTGTCATCTGTGCTGTTTGAACTGTAAACATAAGTCCAGATTTCTCTTCTCAAGAGAGAACAAAAGTA
This sequence comes from Schistocerca nitens, assembly GCF_023898315.1. Lineage (NCBI taxonomy): Eukaryota > Metazoa > Arthropoda > Insecta > Orthoptera > Acrididae > Schistocerca > Schistocerca nitens. Next base: position 350,341,300 of record NC_064622.1, read on the forward strand.
ATCTATGTTTTCATTATTAAACTTCCTCACAATAGTTCTAGTTTTCTGGGCTTTCGTGTTTCGTGGAATAGCGATTGTTAGTATTTGGGCATTGTGATCACTAAAACCAGTGTTTGCAGTCTGTGTGTTGCACATATATTTATCTGTGTTTACAAACACCTGATCAATGGTTGTTGCAGAAGTAGTGGTTATACGAGTTGGGTTGGTTATAGTTGGTTTTAGGTTAAAGGACTTCAGTAAGTCTTTGATTTCATCTTTAAATTTACTGGGTTTGGAGAAATCAACATTGAAATCTCCACATATGATAATATATTTTTTAAGGGTGTTGAAGTCCTCTAACAGCTCTTCCATATGATTATAAAAAACTTTTTTATCACCATCTGGTGACCTATATACACGGATGATTACAGAATTGCTAGTTGGCGGTTCTGCTATTGAGAGTTCTATGTCTCTTTCTTTAGATAAACTGTCAAATTTGGTTATGTTAGTGAAGTCTATATCTTCTCGAACATGTATGCAGCTACCAACATGCCTGAGTACTTCTCTATAAAATGTGGCAGCTAATTTAAACTGAGGTAGGTATGCTAGTTCTATCATGTCTTTATTTAGCCAGTGCTCAGTAAAGCATAAAACAGAAATATCACTCATATCATTTAACAAGATTTGTGTTTCATTCAGTTTATTGGAAAGAGGCTGAACATTCTGATGGAACAATTTAAAGTATGAAGCAGGGACTATATTGTGTCTTGCTTGACCACTTACCTCTTTTTTACATCTAGTATTGTTAGTTGTAAAAAATCCTCCTTGATTTGAGGTGTGGGTGGTGTCTTCTTGCTAGCTGGTTCCCTGGATTCTGGGCCCTTCCTTTTGTGTGCTGTGGTGCTTCTAATGGTAATCCACTTGTAAAGTAGCATTTGTTTCATTTTAGGCACTTGTATTGCACTGGTTTTCACATTGTATCTATTTTGGTAAACACTGATTTCTTCAGGTAGACTGGTCGATTCAGAGACACATGCATCTGGTTTGTACAATTGTTAATTTTAATTAATGAAGACAGTCTATTGCATACTTTCTCCTTCCCCTGTCTGTTCAAGTGGAATCCATGACATGTGAATTTATCACGAGACAGACTTTCCATTTCAAAGTTTATGGATATTCTACTTTTGTTGCAAGATTTTGAACAGTTCACTGTTTGCACTAAATGATGATTAACCATGTCAATTTTTTCGTTTATATATTCTTTGTCGAATCTTTGGGGAACTGGATGCAAAATGATATTTGTCTTGTTACTGAGTTGGAGAACACTTGGTAACACGTTATCAATGCTTGCCACAATGTTGTTGTAGGAGTCTTCAGTATCGTTCGACCCAGCCATTAAGATAATAGTATCACTCGCGTTCAAGTCTTCTGCTAATTTGTCAATTTGATTAAAAACTTCACAGAGAGGAGCATTTGGTTTAATAAAACTTTGAATGTTTCTGCAGTACCGGCCCTGGCTGTCACTCACTATTAAAACTTTCGGATTCTGTACTGCATTCCTGTAAAGGAGACCACTTATAAAACACTAATACGACCTATTCTTGAGTACTGCTCGAGTGTTTGAGATCCCTATCAGGTCGGATTGAGGGAGGACATAGAAGCAATTTAGAGGGGGGCTGCTAGATTTGTTACTGGTAGGTTTGATCATCACGTGAGTGTTAAGGAACTGCTTCAGGAACTCGGGTGGGAGTCTATGGAGGAAAGGAGGCGTTCTTTTCATGAATCGCTACTGAGGAAATTTAGAGAACCAGCATTTGAGGCTGACTGCAGTACAATTTTACTGCTGCCAACTTATATTTTGCGGAAAGACCACAAAGATAAGATAAGAGAGAATAGGACTCGTACAGAGGCATATGGGCAGTCATTTTTCCCTCGTTCTGTTTGGGAGTGGTTTTTTTTGTGGTGTGCTACGTTAGAAAAGTAGTTGTTAAATTTATTAGCCACTACTGTTGGATTTATTATTTTATTGTTGTTTTCAAATTGGTTACATTTGATACACTCCTATGCTAGAAATTCCTTAATATTATTACTTGTGAATTGCCATCCATTACCTGTTAATGATCTTTGTGGTTTACCTATATCTACAAAGTATGCTCTTAAGCAGTTTATTACTGTGGCCAAATTTGCTTGTTTAAATGGATATAGTTTTACATATTTTGACCAATATTCAAGGACAAAAATATATACGAGGGCCGTTCAGAAAGTAACCTCCGGTTGATTTAAAAAAATACACCAAGTTAAATAAAAATATTTTAATATATACATCTTACAACTACATCTTTGCACTATTTTTCTACATAGTCTCCATAGCGATTGAGGCACTTATCGTATCTCTTCACAAGCTTTGAAATTCCTTCTGCATAAAAATCACCCGCTTGTGCCTGGAGCCAGCCTGTGACCGCATCGTGCACAGAACTTACGGTAACCCAATCTTGCTGTCACTATCTCGTACAAGAGAGTCTTAGAAATCTGTGGAAAACCAGTAAACAACTCCGACATTGAGAAACGTCGATTTTCACGAACTTTTGCATCAACTAGTTCGTTAGTCTACCACTCCTCTCTTCATCATGAACGTTTTCTCGTCTACTTTTAAATAAACGTACCCATTCACGGACAACTCCTTCACTCATAACTCTTGGTCCGTACACGATGAATAGCTGCTGCAGAATATCCTTTGGCTGTAAAAAACCTTATGACAGCACGCACTTCACATTTGGCGGGGTTTTCTATTGCAGCACACATTGCAAACTGCCACAAAAACTAAACTAGCGCAGGTACGACGTTCACTCAAACACGGCTTGATGCCGAATGACCTGTTGAGTGCGTGAACGCACAGATGGCGTCGCTACTCCCCCCACAACCCGCACTGTGACCAATCGGAGGTTACTTTCTGAACCGCCCTCGTATTACTCCTCTTCTCCCTTTCAGTAGTCAGCCTAAAAAGTCTTGCAGTCAGCTCACATAAGATTTTTAAAATAATAGAATTTACTCATATATTCAATACATTTCACTTCGGCATTTCAAAATGCCTATATCATTTATTTATGAACCATATTAAAGCGTTTTCACTGTTTGTGGAATACACTACTTCCACTGGACTCTCTTCCAGATTCCAAAATAAAGCATCTTTGATTACTTTAATGTAGAATTTTATCTAATAATAGTACTGTCTGCTCACATCATTAATGTTTTTCTTTAAAATATACATCTGCCTTTTCATTTTGTTTTATTTGTAATGCTAATGTCCTTAGCTCATCATAGATATAACTTTAAGCTAAGAAATTCATGGAAAAAATAACTACTTGTCCCCCAGTGCTCATCATTTCATTCGCGTCTAATGGCAGTAATGACAAGACATCTGCTACTTTATTTTAAGAAACTTTTATATAGTTAATCTCTATGTGATATTCCTTAAAGAATAACACCTATCACATTAATCTGCTGTGTTCAAAAATGTTCAGATGTGTGTGAAATCTTATGGGACTTAACTGCTAAGGTCATCAGTCCCTAAGCTTACACACTACTTAAGCTAAATTATCCTAAGGACAAACACACACACCCATGCCCGAGGGAGGACTCGAACCTCTACTGGGATCAGCTGCACAGTCCATGATAATCTGGTGTGCGGCAATTTACTTTCCATAATGGAAGCTTTAGCCCGATGGTATGTGCACAGGGGTCCAGGAAAATTTAGACATGCCTTGATACTTGATATCTCTGGAAAAGAATGATATATCACTGCAATTTTGCAAGATAGTGTAGTCCATTGTTTTCTCAGCTGATTTTGGCACCTATTTTCGAGCAGACCACAGTGCAGCAATTAATGAAGTAAGATTGTCATTTGAGCAATGCAAGGCTGTATTGAAGTGGCACTGGAAGTATGAAAACATGATGGAGGTATGATGGCAGTGGCATAATGTGTATGGAACTAATCCACTGATATGTACAACAGTTTATTGTATTTGGGATAAATCTGAAGTCAACAGAACCATTCAGGATGCGTATAAGGGGAAGTCTGGCTGACTGAAAACATCAAAAAGTCCAGCTTCCAGCACTGCTGTGTTACAACATTTTACTAGGTCACCTCAAAAATTTGTGAAGTAGTTTGCATTTGAAGGCCCAGTAAGCCAATCAAGCGTACAACAAATTCTGAAGTTTGCAAAGTGGAAAGTCTACATTCCAAGATAGCTGCACACTATCAACAAGAATGACCTAGATTGAAGGATAGAATACTGCAAGTGGTCTGAAGGCATGCTTTGTGAGGTTATTGGTTTGCAGAAATGGTTCTCTGGTCTGACGGGGTGCAATTCAGACTAAGCGGTACTGTAAACTGCCGCAAACTGCACGTACTGGGCTACTGAAAATCCTCACATTCACGTGGACAAACATGTGCTATGTGTGGTGTGGTCTGTCATTGTACAGTTTGATTGCCCCATACTTCTTAGAAGGTATCGTAACTGGTGATGCATACCTTCATATGCTGCAAACATCAATTTTACCTATTATCCAAGAGATGTCTGCAAATGTAAGATTTTACCTACAACAAGATGGCACTCCACCTCACTACCATAGCGATGTCAGAGCCTACTTGGGTGAAAATCTATCTGGATGATGTATGGGTCAAAGAGGAACTGTTGTGTACCCGTCATGTTCTCCGGAGCTTACAGCTCTTGACTTATGCCTATGGGGGAACCTGAAAAATGAAATCAGCAGACGCCAGCTACACTGAATGAGATATGAGGAACCATTGAGGCATCCTGCACAGCTGTCACACAGGTGACACTAACAGCTGTAGTTTGGTCAACAGTTCAGCAGTATCAATGTTGTTCGGCTGCTAATGAGAGGCACTTTGAATACATAAAATAATCTTCCCTCCATGCAAGAATTGTAATTGTATGTCATTTTGTTCCATTAATATTGACTATCAAAGAGTATCTGTGTTTTATGGACCCTACTGTATATATGAAGACCTTAGAGCCCCAAGTTAGAATTTGAACCTTTTCTATGCTCCATATAACATCTAATAACTCTTTCTCTGTACCTGTATAGTTGATTTCATGTGTAATTAGACTTCTACTAGTTAAGGTTATGGTGTTATGTTCCCTCCTCTTGGGATTCCATTTATCTTAGAATAGTTCACAAGCTTCACCATATCCAGAAGCATTTGTTGCCAACTTCAGTGCTTCATTTATTGTAAGGTGTTTTAATATGGGTGCATCTACTAAAGCCTGCGTAATGGTCTGAGAAGCCTCCAATGTCCCTTCATTACATACCCATTTGGGTCTTTGTTTTAATAACAATAATCTGGGACATTCGTAGGCTGATCATGTTGTAGAACGGTAAAATCCTATTAACCACAGGGGAGAGCACAATTGTTTTACATTTTTTGGTTGTGGACAGTCTTTAACTGCCCTTATTCTTTCTGCATCTTGTCTTATTCCATGGATTCCTACTAGATATCCTAAAACTTTGAGTTCTTCTCTTCCAAACAAAATATGATTTTGGTAACTTAATCGTGATGCATTTTCCATGAAACTTACGTAATGTTTTAGTTAACGAAATATAGTGTTCTTCTCAAGTCTTGGATGCAACTAAAATATCATCTACATAGATAATTAACTCTTCTAATAGCTCTATATGTGTACTAAAGCTTCATCCAGCTGTCATATGAATACTAAGACAGAGATATTCAATCCAAATGGCAATACCCCAAATTGATATGAATTGCCATCAAATAAAAGTCCTATACAATTTCATGAATTCTCAAGTAATTTTACCTGCCAGGCACCAGCAATCACATCCACTGTGCTAAAATACTTCATATGTAAACTGAAGGTGGACAGGGGACAAAGGAATGGAAAGGGAAGGAGCTATTGATGTCAGCTGCATCGAGACTTTATGCAGAATCAGCAGCAGCAAGTGACAATGTGTGCTGGACCAGAGTTTAAACTTGGCATCACGTGTGTACTAGGTAGCTGCATTAACCACTGCACAACCAGGGCCCAGTGTTTATTGCAATTGTGTGGAATATCTCGTTACACCCCTCGGTTGATCCACATTCCCAACTAGTGCCACCTATCCACAGTCCCTGTCCTTGTACTCCTGCTCACTCCTTTGAGAGTCCCACAAGAGGTCTGAAAGAACAGACACATTGCATTCATATAATTGGTTTGCCTCAATGGACAATGAATCCGCCACCTTCAGAGTGGATGCACAATTACATATGATGCCTTGCTGGACTCTCAAAGGCAGTGTACTTCAGCTGAGGGCTGTACAGAGACAGTCCCTGTAATGGTGATAAACACTGTGTTCAGATGACACAATGGTTAATACAACTGCCTTGTAAGCAGGAGATCCTAGGTTTGAATCCCAGTCTGGCACACATTTTCACTCACAGCCATTGATTCCCCACAAACACCCAATGCAACTGACATCAATATTTCCCTACATTTCCTTTCCTTCCTGTCCCCTCCACCTTCAATTTACATACTATGTATCACAACTGCAGATCCCACATTGTGTCTGTTCTTTTGGCCATTCATATAAAATACTTCCCTTGCTGAAACTTAGCTAGTAACTTATCTATAGATATAGGTCTACCTCTTTCTGTATCTATAGGTTTATTAAGTGTTCATGCATCTGATGCCAAGTTCACATGTCCTGTGTCTTTCTTTACTGATATTAAAGGATTGTTATATATGATTACACTTCTCCCTATTTCATTATTTTTTACTATTTTATTTATTTTTTCATTTACTGCAGGTCTTAAACTTATTGGAACAGGATGTGTCTTGGAAAAGAATCGTTCACGATTTTTTATTTTAAATTGACAGATGTAATCTCCTATTACTCGCAGTTTATCAGGAAACACATTAATGTGCTTCATCAAAATATTATACAAATCATGCTTTTGTTCTTCATTTAACAGCTTAGATTTGTAAACTCTGATCCTTATCTGTTCACTTACTTTATCAAAATTCATTACTGATTCCTCTTTGCTCTCTATTTGAGCAGCAGCAACTAAACTCATGTTATCTAGTAATGTGTTAGAAGTATATACTAGCTGATTTATTTACTATGTATTACTAACTTTCACTGTTCCAAGATAACACTGTGATATCAAAGTCTAACCTTACTTTACTTGTCAATAACCACTCAGTGACAGATAGTATTTGTAAATTCGCATTGGAAACTACTAACACACTTAAGCTGGAAAATTCTGTCAAATGTGTGCATGAAATAAACCCAGAACACAGCATTACATTCTGTACTAGCTCTGACAGTAACATTGTGGGAAAACACATCATGGTTAGTTATTATTGTCTAGCACAGGATTAGTTCTGAAAGCTTTTGTTGAGCTTTCATTCATTCATTCATTTATGGAGCATTCATTTTATCATATACAATGATATAGGAGTTGTCATGTTACATTATATGAGTTCGTAATTATACAGTAAATTAATAACATAGGCCTACGGTGGTAAAACATAGATAAATATATATCTCAGGCAGCATATAGTACATAAGAACAAAACAAACAATAATTAATTATTTATAGTGCATACTGTTTCATACATTTGTTTTTCAGATATGACTTATCATTATCATTGACCACTCTAGTAGAGAATAACAGAAGAAACAATAATTAATTAATTGTAGTGTGTACAGGCAGACTATTTTCATACATTTGTTCAAATATGAATTATCATTATCATTGACCACTATGTCACTATGTTCTGAAAATCCATGTACTCTGTAACACTGTAAAAACATTCTCTTAATAACATTTTTAAGCTCATTTTTAAAAATGTAAAACTTTTCTATCTTTTTGACGCATAAGGGAAGAGCACTAAAAAGGATTTTGGGATGATATATTGCACTTTTGTGATATTGGACTGTTTTGTGTATTTCTCTGTGGAAATCATTCCTGTGTCTTGTTGGGTACTCATGGCACTCACTATTTAAAGAAGAAAATTGGGGGTGAGATTTGAAAAAGCAGATACTTTCATAGATATATAAAGATGGAAGTGACATTATTTGAAATTCTTTGAAAATTTCCCCGCAGGGCTCTCTTGGTGCAGCCCCTTTCATTATTCTTAATGCTCCTGTTTGAATAATGAATGAGCGGTTTGCCAGACTTGAATTACCCCAAAATAAGACACCATACCGCAATGGACTACGCATAAGAGCACAATAAGCACATATTACTGTTTTTTTCACTGGAGCAGTTTTTCATCATTCTGAGTATGTAGCAGCATTTTATTAGCTTTTTATTCAGCCTTTCAATATGTTTATCCCACTTTAGATCCTCGTCCAACCAGATACCTAAAAATTTTGTGTTTGAATTTTGTAAAATCTTCTGTTCACCAAGTTTCAAAACTATATTGGGCTTTACTTTATTCGATACATGGCTGAAATTCATCCATACTAGGGTGTCATGGGTTCAAAAGTCTTTTATACTGACATTGTCACAGTTCTTCATATATTTTTGCACTTCTTTTATATATAAACAAACACACAAACAGTTTACGCACAAGTAGGCATTCATTAATGCCCGTCTAATAACGAGCATTCTTTATTCTTTATTTGCCCATGGATCATTTCTTACAATGATATTGGACACTTCATGTTTAAATAAATCTCACATATACATAGCATAAAAATACAATGATACATATCAATGTACGTACATTGATTTATAGTGTGTTACATATGTTTGCTAGTTACAAAAAGATAGTACATATACATATATTTTATTGAATGTCCACAAAAAATGTCATTAAAAGTACATTATAAAAATGTATACTGACACACTATTTAATTTTTTATTTCAAGATATTCTTTACCACTGTAAGGGCACATACTGATCAGATGTCTTTTTAATTTTCTTTTAAAAAGAGATATACTTTCTGTCATCTTTATACATTGTGTTAGACTGTCGTACAGTATGCGCCCACCAATTACATGTTCTATGTCTGTTAATTTTAGCCTACTTCCTTGTATATGATGGTCATTTTTTTATTCTTGTATTATGTTTGTGATATTCCCTGTTTAGCAATACAGGACAGTTAGTTTTTAAGTAGATAATTGTTTCATATATACTGATGCTGAATTTATTTCTGCAGGATTCTCTAGGTGATACTTTTGCGATGAATCATACAGCTCTTTGTGTGTGCACATTTTCAGCATTCCCCCAAACCAGGATGATATATCAGAGGTACGAATGGACTAGTCCATAGTTCATTGTATGTAGAGTGTGTCTATTTACTGATTATGACATTTTTCTCATCATAGATATGCTTGAACCTATTTTGCTGCAAATGTTATTTATGTGATTAACCCACGTCATAAACCTATCTACTGTTACACCTAGAAATTTATAGCTGTCTGTCTCCTTTAGACCCTGACTGTGATGTCCAACGTGTATTTTTTGTTTGCATGTATCTGCATACATGTTGTTTTGTTTCCATTTATGAAGAGATTGTTTTCCCTGAAATAATTGTTTCCACTTTTCATATTTAGTGAAGCCTTCTCTTGCAGGTCATCTGTTGTAGAACTGGTAACAACAAATGAAGTGTCATCTGCATACATGACTACACTATCAGATGCTGTTTTGGTCATATCATTGACATACAGAATGAAAAGTAGTGGACCAAGGACGGATCCTTGAGGAACCCCATATTCCACAATAACAAAATTTGAAAAGACACTTGTACTATAATTTTTTACTGTTTGCTTTATTTCTACACACTGCTTTCTATTTTCCAAAAAGGATTTAATAACTTCCACTGCTTTCCCACTTATACCATAACAATGAAGCTTTTCTAATAGGATGTCATGACGTACACAGTCAAATGCTTTACATAGGTCCAGGAACATACCACATTCATCAAGTGCTTTAGTTACAAGTGTTACAAATTCAGCTGCTGCTGTTTTTGTAGTTTTGCCCTTTCTGAATCCATGTTGTTCATCATTGATAATGTTGCATGTTTGTATAAAATTTAATATTCTGTCAGTTATTATGTTCTATTGTTTTAGAGAGTACAGAAGTAATGGTTATAGGTCTGTAATTTCCTGGGTCTTTTTTTGCAGCCTCCTTTATGCATGGGGATTATTTTACTCTTTTTCAGGCACATTGGAAATATTCCTTGCTCTATAGATAAGTTTATCACACAAGCTACTGGATTTACTGCCCATTGTAAACAGCATTTAATTAGTTTAGGGGATATACCATCTAGTCCCTCACTGTTTTTATTTTGAGACTATGTACTATTTTTACAATTTCTGATTCATTTGTTGGGGTCAGGAACAAGCATTTTGTCTCAAATGGAATGTTTATTGTGTTTATTTTGTAAGTATTATTTTGAGTTATTAATTTGTCCACAACTTCAATATAATGTTTGTTTAAAGTATTGCAGACTTTTGTGCATTCCTGAGTTCCCTCCCATTTACCTCAATTGTGTTTTCCACACCTACACCTTTCCTCTTTTCATTTAGGAGGGATCATATGGCCTTAGTGATATTTGTTGAGGTTGCTATCTTGTTTTCATAATATGTCGATTTAGTCTCTTTTATCAGTTTGGTGTATGTTTTCTTCTTTTCCCTATATGCATCCCTATTTTCTTGGGTTGGCCTTATCTGACAATTTTCATACATGCTTTTCACCTCTTTCTTTTTACCTTTTCTTCAACCCAATTTTTATTCTTCTTCTTATTTATTTCCCTATGTACTAATGGACATGTAACATCTATGTAATGGCCTATGTATTGCAAAATGATCCTCATCCTTTATCTATGTTTTCTGTTAAATATATTTCACTGAAGTCTTGGTTTCCAATAGCCTTTGTAGCCTATCTATGTTCGTTTGTTTATTTTTTTCTAAATTCTTTAAATATGTTTTTCTGGCCTTCCTATGTAGCCTGCTAGTTCAACTAATACCCCATAGTGGTCTGCAATGATTGTGTATAAGACCTGTGCTGTCTACCTGCTCTGTGGTATATTAGTGATCACATGGATCTATTAATGTTCCTGTATTTTTACAGCATTTTGTGGGACTGTCTATTGCTAAATTAAATCCATAAGTTTTAATGAGACCTTGAAAACTCCTTGTATAACAGTTGTCTTTTAGTGTGTTAATATTTAGATCACCAGCTACAATTATACAAGGGAATTCCCTGCTAGTCTTACATAATAGGACATCTCTATTTAAATCATGCAATTAGTTAATTTTCATGGCTTGTCATTTTCAAGCACATCGGTATCATGTTCTTTTGCAGACAATTCTTACTACAACCCACAAAAACAAAATTTTATGAACTTTGCCTAGTACAGCACAGATACTGCAATTACATATCAATGTATTCAGATAGAAATGCTGAATGAATGTATATGGTTCAATAAGAAGAGTCTGCATAAGAAGGTGCTTGAAAGTGACAAGTCATCAAAATTAGCTCATTGCACAATTGAAATAAATCATCTAATACAGCCTATTATGGGCCATGTTTTCTTTTGTTAAGCATTTGGAGGATGTTCATCCCCATAAAAACAAAATTTCATAGTGATCTCTGTTTCACGTAGAAACTGCTATGGACAGCAGCATTACATTTGCAACATGTTAAGGCTGGTGACTGTGCTTCATGATGACATTCTCATGGGCATTATCTTTCAACAAGATAAAGTAAGAGCACTGGCTTCCTGTGCTGTCCTGACATACCTTAACATAGCGGGTGTGTGACTGTTGCCTGGCCAGCATGTTCTCCAGATGCTTTACCCCTTGAAAATATCTGATCATGAGCTGTAATAGACGAAGATGTCAGTACTCACCAGTTACAATGATTGATGTAAGAAAGGAGATGGATCCTTTCCATACCTTCTATGATGTCCCATCACCCAGATTAGGAGAACTATACATTAAAACATTTCTCCACGATATTAAGCAATTATATTTGTCATACGTAAAAGAAACTCTACTGAAAGTCAGGGAATAATGTGATTATAAAGAAAAACTATTATCACTAACATAAGTATTATTATTATTATCTTCGTTATTTTTGATGTCAGTGTGAAACAAAAAGTGCCAGACTCTCTCTTGCTTTCGTCTTGTTCAGATAAGGATGCCGTTCTGCGCAATCTACATAATAAGATGTGCACATGTTTTATTATTTGAGCAGTGAGCTCCAATATATGTCTAAAGTATTGCTGTTGTTAATTTTAACTGTAACCTGCACCACATATTCCGTTTGCTTGTCCCATCATTTTTAAAAGAATTTCAGATGCCGTGCCGGCAGCAAGCTTAACATCATTGGACGGCGACAACTGGCCGCCTTTAAGCAGCAATTTCAGATTATTGTAATTATTATCCTGTTCTTTCCTCAGGCAACGCTGGAGATCAGCGATATTATTTCTTTCATTTTTTATCCATAGGAAGCTGATATTTTAAAGTACTTAATGATTTATTCAGATGATTTATGTTACGTGCAATAGGACCCGACTTGGCCTGCACTAAGACGAAATTAAATCACACATAGGTCCTACATATTGAAAATGGTGAAATACTTTTCTTTGTGTGTGTATATAGCCTATAACGATTAACTGTTATTGAGCACAGAGTCATCTAACTAACTTCAATAATTGTACAGGATCCCATGCTACATTTTTGTGTCAGTAAAATGAAAGAATGGACCGAGCCCTCGCATATCTTTGCAGTAAAACCAAAGTGGTTATCAAACAATGGAAAATCCAGGATGGAATGTAACAATACGAAGGAAGGAAAGTTGCTGCTCACCATATAGTGGAGATGCTGAGTCGCGATAGGCACAATAAAAAGATTCACACAATCATAGCTTTTGGCCAATAAGGCCTTTGTCAGCAGTAGACACACATACACACACACTCACGCAAGTGCAACTTGCACACACATCTACAGTCTCAGAGAGCCAAAACTACACTGCGAGCAGCAGCACCAGTGCATGATGGAAGTGGCAACCGGGTGAAGCTAAGGAGGAGGCTGGGGCGGGGAAGGGGAGAGACAGTATGGTGGGAGTGGCGGACAGTCAAGTGTTGCAGTTTAGACAGAGGGCAGGAGAGAAGGTACAGAGGGGGGAGGGGTAAGTAGCAGAAAGGAGAGAAATAAAAATAAAAATAAATTAAAAGACTGGGTGTGGTGGTGAAATGACAGCTGTGTACTGCTGGAATGGGAACAGGGAGGGGGCTGGATGGGTGAGGACAGTGACTAATGAAGGTTGAGGCCAGGAGGGTTACGGGAACTTAGGATGTATTGGAGGGAAAGTTCCCACCTGCGCAGTTCAGAAAAGCTTGTGTCGGTGGGAAGGATCCATATGGCACAGGCTGTGAAGCAGTCATTGAGATGAGGGGTATCATGTTTGGCAGTGTGTTCAGCTACAGGTAGGTCCACTTGTTTTTCGGCCACAGTTTGTTGGTGGCCATTCATGCGGATAGACAACTTGTTTGTTGTCACGCCTACATAGAATGCAGCAGAGTGGTTGCAGCTTAGCTTGTAAATCACATGACTGGTTTCACAGGAAGCCCTGCCTTTGATGGAATAGATGGTGTTAGTGACTGGAATGGAGTAGGCGGTGGTAGGAGGATGTATGGGACAGGTCTTGCATCTAGGTCTATTACAGTAATATGAGCCATGAGGTAAGGGATTTGGAGCAGGGGTTGTAAAAGGATGGATGAGTATATTGTGTAGGTTCGGTGGACGGCAGAAATACCACAGTAGGTGGGGTGGGAAGGATAGTGGGTAGGACATTTCTCATTTCAGGGCACAACGAGAGGTAATCGAAACCCTGGTGGAGAAGGTAATTTAGTTGCTCCAGTCCCAGATGTTACTGAGTTACGAGGGGAATGCTCTAGTGGCCGGACTGTGGGACTTTGGGAGGTGATGGGAGACTGGAAAGATAAGGCATGGGAGATTTGTTTTTGTACAAGGATGAGAGGATAATTATGGCCAGTGAAGGCTTCAGTGTGACCCTCAGTATATTTAGAGAGGGACTGCTCGTCACTGCAGGTGCAACGACCATGGGTGGCTAGGCTGTACGGAAGGGACTTCTTGGTATGAAACAGTTAGCAGCTGTGGAAGTGGAGGTATTGCTGGTGGTTAGTAGGTTTGATATGGAGTAGGTTTGATATGGATGGAGGTACTGATGGCCATCTCTGAGGTGGAGGTCAACATCTAGGAAGGTGGCTTGTTGGGTTGAGTAGGACCAGGTGAAGCAAATGGGGGAGAAGTTGTTGAGGTTCTGGAGGAATGTGAATAAGGTGCCCTCACCTTCAATCCAGCATGGTTGGATGGAGGAGTGAAGTAAGTTAGGCAAGGTTCAATACTGGTCTTTGGTTGAGTCTGATTGGCTGGGTTGCTGGCAAAAAAGTGTTTCCACTGTAGGGACTGGGAGAAGGAGAGAAGGTCTTGAACTAGTCCTGCATGGTTGAATTTGGGAGTGGGGCAAAAGGTGAGGCCTTTGGAAAGGACTGATATTTCTGTGGGACTAAGGCTTCTGGAGGAAAGGTTCATGACTGTGTTGTGGGTCTGTTTAGGTTTTGAGTTCTGTGTGGTGGTGGGAGGGAGTTTTGGAGAAAGGGGTAAGTGTAGTAGGTCTGCGAGACAGGGTTTGTCAGCTCTGAGGGGGTGTGGGGGAGCTTTAGAGGTTGTTCTAGAAGTGGTAGACAGTGGTACTCTGAGGCAAGAGTAGAAAGTGAGCAGGATGGAAAGCTTTTCGAGGTGGCATTGTGCATGTTGCTCACATTCCTGCAGGGCAAGAGTTTCAATGTGTGTTATGGGTTCCAGGAATTTGCATAGCAGGAGAATTTTGCAGATGGAGAGAAGGTACTGCAAGGAGGATTGGGCTTGGTTGATATGGTTTTGCAGGACTATGTTGGTAATAATAATGGCGTGTGACGAGGGCCTCCCGTCGAGTAGACCGCTCGCCTGGTGCAAGTCTTTCGATTTGATGCCACTTCGGACACTTGCGCGTCGATGGGGATGAAATGATGATGATTAGGACAACACAACACCCAGTCCCTGAGCGAAGAAAATCTCCGACCCAGCCGGGACTCGAACCTGGGCCCTTAGGATTGACAGTCCGTCACGCTGACCACTCAGCTACCGGGGGCGGACACTATGTTTGTGAGGGCTAAGGATTGGCGGAATCTGAACAGGTGGAGGTCATTGTGGAAGGAGGGGTGGCAACCTGAGATGGGTAATTTGATGGTAAGGCCATTAGGTGGTGGTGGTGGGGGGGGGGGGGGGGAGGATTTCATGAGCAAAGCAACAACGCAGAAACAGTATGTGCGACTGGGATCTGGCTAGGGATAAGGAAACTTTTCTGTATTGATGCAGATGGAAGGAGCAAGGATCCATGGTGACGCAAAAATGCGAAAAAATAGGTAAGAAAGTAGAATTACATCCGGAAAATTACGCAAAAATACACCCAAATATGTGTGAAAAGTCCAAAATGGATACACAGGGGAAAAAAAGAGATGAAATCTGAGGAAGACGACGATAGTGGAAGGCAAAAACTCACCAAAATTGGCGAGAAGTCACAAAGGTCAAAGTAGAGAATAACTAATCATTAATAAATATATGTATATTACTGTGGGTAGCAGGTCTGAGGGCGGATAAGCGTAGACAAGGGGGACAGCAGATGTGACTGGATGAGGTGGATTTAGTGGGTGCGAACAGGGACAGAACAGCCCCTACACTGGAAACAGTTTTTCGCCACCAACTTGACCAATCAGACTCAACCAGAGACCAATATTGAACCTTGCCTAACTCAGTTCACTCCTCCATCCAACCGTGATCCATCCCCACTACCTCCAAACCACTCCCTGTTAACTTTTCAGAATTTCTTGTTCTCGAACCTTGCCTCACCATCATTCCCCAAATCCCACAACATGCATACTAACCTCACATCCACAGAAAGAACTGCAGTCCACCATCTAAAAACTGATCCCGATCTTATAATCCTACCTGTAGACAAAGGCTCCGCTATCGTAGTTTTGAACCGCAAGGATTACATGGCAGAAGGACTCTGTCAGCTGTCAGATACTACCACCTACAAACCATGCCACAGTGATCCCATTCCAGCAATCCAGCTGGATCTCCAGTCAATACTTGAGTCCTTAGGCCCATCCCAGAACCTCTCCCCAGAGTCCATCTCTCTATTTAGTCCTACCACTCCCCGCACTCCCACCTTCTACGTGCTTCCTTAAGTCCATAAACCCAACCACCCAGGACGCCTAATTGCGGCCGGTTACTGTGCCTCCACTGAGAGAATCTCTGCTCTCGTAGACCAACACCTTCAACCTATTACCCGGAACCTATCCTCCTATATAAAAGATACCAACCATTTCCTTGACCGTCTCTCCACACTTCCTTTCCCTTTATCACACGGTGCCCTGCTCATAACTACTGATGCCACCTCCCTGTACACTAACATTCCTAATGCCCATGGCCTTACTGCTATTGAACACTACCTTTCCAGACGCCCTATGGATTCCAAACCAACAACCTCCTTCCTAGTCTCCATGACCTACTATATCCTCACCCACTATTACTTCTCCTTTGAAGGCATTAGCTACAAACAAATCCGTGGTACAGCTATGGGCACCTGCATGGCACCATCCTATGCTAAACTATTCATGGGCCATCTAGAGGAATCCTTCCTAAAAACCCAGAATCCTAAACCCCTCACCTGGTTCAGATTCATTGATGACATTTATGCTATCTGGACTGAAGGTGAGGACACCTTATTCGCATTCCTCCAGAACCTTGACAACTTCTCCCCTATTTGCTTCACCTGGTCCTACTCAACCCCAGCCATCTTCCTAGATGTTGACCTCCACCTCAGAGATGGCTACATCAGTACCTCCATCCATATCAAACCTACTAACCACCAGCAATACCTCCATTTCCACAGCTGCCACCTGTTTCATACCAAGAAGTCCCTTCCGTACAGCCTAGTCACCTGTGGTTGTCGCATCTGCAGTGACGAGCAGTCCCTCTCTAAATATACCGAGGGTCTCACTGAAGCCTTCACTGACCGTAATTATCCTCTCATCCTTGTACAGAAACAAATCTCCCATGCCTTATCTTTCCAGTCTGCCACCACCTCCAAAAGTCCCACAGTCCAGCCACAGAGGAGTATTCCCCTTGTAACTCAGTACCATCTGGGACTGCAGCAACTGAATTACATTATCCACCAGGGTTTTCATTATCTCTCGTCGTGCCCTGAAATGAGAAACGTCCTACCCACTATCATTCCTACCCCTCCTACTGTGGTATTCCACCGTCCACTGAACCTACACAATATACTCATCCATCCTTTCACAATCCATGCTCCCAATTCTTTACCTCATGGCTCATATTACTGTAATAGACCTAGATGCAAGACCTGTCCCATACATCCTCCTACCACCGCCTACTCCATTCCAGTCACTAACACCATCTATTCCATCAAAGGCAGGGCTTCCTGTGAAACCAGCCATGTGATTTACAAGCTAAGCTGCAACCACTCTGCTGCATTCTATGTAGGCGTGACAACCAACAAGCTGTCTATCCGCATGAATGGCCACCGACAAACTGTGGCCGAAAAACAAGTGGACCTATCTGTAGCTGAACATGCTGCCAAACATGATACCACTCATCTCAATGACTGCTTCACAGCCTGTGCCATATGGATCCTTCCCACCAACACCAGCTTTTCTGAACTGCGCAGGTGGGAACTTTCCCTCCAATACATCCTAAGTTCCCGTAACCCTCCTGGCCTCAACCTTCGTTAGTCACTGTCCTCACCCACCCAGCCCCCTCCCTGTTCCCATTCCAGCAGTACACAGCTGTCATTTCACCACCACACCCAGTCTTTTAATTTATTTTTATTTTTATTTCTCTCCTTTCTGCTACTTACCCCTCCCCCCTCTGTACCTTCTCTCCTGCCCTCCGTCTAAACTGCAACACTTCACTGTCCGCCATTCCCACCATACTATCCCTCCCCGTCCCCGCCCCAGCGTCTTCCTTACCCCCACCCAGTCACCAATCCTAATCATGCACTGGTGCTGCTGCTCACAGTGTAGTTTCAGCTCTCTGAGACTGCAGACGCGTGTGCAAGTTGCGCTTGTGTGAGTGTGTGTGTGTGTGTGTATGTATGTCTACTGCGGACAAAGGCTTTATTGGCCAAAAGCTTTGATTGTGTGAATCTTTTTATTGTGTCTATCTTGACTCAGCATCTCCGCTATATGGTCAGTAGCAACTTTCCTTCTCTCATATTGTTACAACGTAGTTATCAGGAGTTGTTGAGCCAACTAGTTGGCCTGAAAACTGTGCCAATGATGAAACATCCGTAATTTTAGATCTTGTTTTCATTATTCATTTCTAAACATATACCTGGTTACTAACTTCCTGTAAAAAATGCATGTAAATTGCTATTGTATTCATACAACCAATAACAAAAGTAATTTACCAACTATTTCACTTATTTACTTTCAGAGTGGTTAACATCCTTAGTAAAGTCATTCCTACAGAAATAGAATCCCGTATTTAGGCAAACTAGCCAGTGTAATCAAATAGAAATTATTTCAGTACCTAAAAGTTCTTTCATTTTCATTTCATTTCATTTATTATCATCCTTTTCATCATTTACATGATATAGGAATTGTTATAATACTGTCCAGAATATGCACAGCAGAATATTACATATTTCTATCAAACACACAAAATTAACATTATGTTGAAAACTAAAACACATAAAATTAACGTTATATAATACGTTGAAAATTAAAACATTGAATCAATGTGTTGTTCTTTTACATGCTCTTTTAACATGTACTGTATGTGATGGATTTATATATATTTAGTACATTTTGTAAAACACATATTACACATGATTTTAGAGTTAAAAAGAGTATAAATGAGACATAGAACTGACAATGAGAACAACATGATATTGACAATACAACTATCAGTTAGTGATTTAAGGATTCAAAATATTCCTCTATACTATAAAAACATTTATTTATCATAAACTTTTTTAATTCTGACTTAAATTTTCCTTCATCTTCTGTTCCCCTGATGCAGAGTGGCAGAGCATTATAAAGCTTTAGTCCATAGTGGCTCACATGTTTTTGAGTTTTTGTTTTCTTTTTCTTTCTACATGCAGATTCTTACAGATACGTGTATTTTAGTCATTAAGACCTGAATTTACACGTAAACTACTCAAGTGTATTCTTGTATGCAGTATGCTTTTTAATATGTACAAAGGTGGTACTGTAAGTATGTTTAGCTGCATGAACAAGGGCTTGCAGTGTGTTTGTGGGGAGCTGTGTATAATAATTCTAATGGTCCTTTTCTGTAATTTAAAAACCTCTCTCAAGTGATATTTAGTTGCTCCCCAGAATGTTATTCCATAGGATATAATAGAATCAAAATAAGCCATATACACTAATCTTGTACACTCTGCACTGCAAACTCTAGAAATTATTCTCAGTGCTAAACATGCTGAATTGAGTTTTTGGATGACATGGTCTTTCCAGCTCAAGTGCTGATCAATGTACATGCCCAAAAATTTTGTTGACCAGACTTTCTCTATTTCATGGTCACTCAATGATAAATGGTGATCATCTCTCTCATTTACTTTACCATACTATATGTAATCAAGCTGTTTGATTTAAATTGAGTATTAACTTATTAGCGTAAAACCACTCTTCAGAACCTTTTCAGCTGTAGTGAATAAGGATTTGCTGTCATCACTTACACTCCTGGAAATGGAAAAAAGAACACATTGACACCGGTGTGTCAGACCCACCATACTTGCTCCGGACACTGCGAGAGGGCTGTACAAGCAATGATCACACGCACGGCACAGCGGACACACCAGGAACCGCGGTGTTGGCCGTCGAATGGCGCTAACTGCGCAGCATTTGTGCACCGCCGCCGTCAGTGTCAGCCAGTTTGCCGTGGCATATGGAGCTCCATCGCAGTCTTTAACACTGGTAGCATGCCGCGACAGCGTGGATGTGAACCGTATGTGCAGTTGACGGACTTTGAGCGAGGGCGTACAGTGGGCATGCGGGAGGCCGGGTGGACGTACCGCCGAATTGCTCAACACGTGGGGCGTGAGGTCTCCACAGTACATCGATGTTGTTGCCAGTGGTCGGTGGAAGGTGCACGTGCCCGTCGACCTGGGACCGGACCGCAGCGACGCACGGATGCACGCCAAGACCGTAGGATCCTACGCAGTGCCGTAGGGGACCGCACCGCCACTTCCCAGCAAATTAGGGACACTGTTGCTCCTGGGGTATCGGCGAGGACCATTCGCAACAATCTCCATGAAGCTGGGCTACGGTCCCGCACACCGTTAGGCCATCTTCCGCTCACGCCCCAACATCGTGCAGCCCGCCTCCAGTGGTGTCGCGACAGGCGTGAATGGAGGGACGAATGGAGACGTGTCGTCTTCAGCGATGAGAGTCGCTTCTGCCTTGGTGCCAACGATGGTCGTATGCGTGTTTGGCGCCGTGCAGGTGAGCGCCACAATCAGGACTGCATACGACCGAGGCACACAGGGCCAACACCCGGCATCATGGTGTGGGGAGCGATCTCCTACACTGGCCGTACACCACTGGTGATTGTCGAGGGGACACTGAATAGTGCACGGTACATCCAAACCGTCATCGAACCCATCGTTCTACCATTCCTAGACCGGCAAGGGAACTTGCTGTTCCAACAGGACAATGCACGTCCACATGTATCCCGTGCCACCCAACGTGCTCTAGAAGGTGTAAGTCAACTACCCTGGCCAGCAAGATCTCCGGATCTGTCCCCCATTGAGCATGTTTGGGACTGGATGAAGCGTCGTCTCACGCGGTCTGCACGTCCAGCACGAACGCTGGTCCAACTGAGGCGCCAGGTGGAAATGGCATGGCAAGCCGTTCCACAGGACTACATCCAGCATCTCTACGATCGTCTCCATGGGAGAATAGCAGCCTGCATTGCTGCGAAAGGTGGATATACACTGTACTAGTGCCGACATTGTGCATGCTCTGTTGCCTGTGTCTATGTGCCTGTGGTTCTGTCAGTGTGATCATGTGATGTATCTGACCCCAGGAATGTGTCAATAAAGTTTCCCCTTCCTGGGACAATGAATTCACGGTGTTCTTATTTCAATTTCCAGGAGTGTATAATTATGCTTGTATCATCTGCAAATAACATAATTTTTGATGATCTGTTGGGCCTTTCAATGTCATTTATATAGATTAGGAATAATAGGGGGCCAAGAACACCACCCTGAGGGACACCTACAGCCGCCTTCTTAGCATCAGAAACCCACTTTATTTTTTGCTTATTCTGAGATGAGGTTAGCTCCACAACCTGAGTTCTATCTTGGAGATAGTATTCAAACCATTTCCTCCCAATTCCTCTGACGCCTATTGCCTCCGGTTTGTCAAGGAGAATTTAATGATCTACTGTATCGAAGGCCTTGGAAAGATCTAGGTTGATTCCTACCACACATTTGTTATTGTCTAAATTTCTAATAATTTCTTCCGTATATGCTTGAATAGCTGTTTCTGTGCTGTAACCTGCACGAAAACCATGTTGACTACAATTTAGAAGATTGAAGGTGTCAAGGTAGCTTATGAGTCTAAGTTTCATCAGTTTTTCAAAAATTTTTGATAAAGATGGAAGGAGGGATATAGGTCTATAGTTTTCTACCTTATTTATATCCCCACTTTTGAATAATGGTTTAACCTTATTTTCTACCTTATTTATATCCCCACTTTTGAATAATGGTTTAACCTTAGAAATTTTGAGCCTTTGGGGGAACACACCTTCACTGAATGATAAATTGGCAATATGTACCAGTGGTTCCAAGATTTGTGTGGCGACTTATCGTCACTGGCACTTCGTCCAGTCCCGCAGACATTTTGGGTTTTATACTGTTAATTACTTTCAGTATTTCATATCTATTAGTGGAACTTATTATCATGCTATTTACTACTTTTGGAGCTGTTTTTTTCTCTTCTTTGGTAAAGCTCTTGCTTAATTTATCAGGTACACTTAGAAAGTAGTTGTTAATGTAATTGGGCATGACTTTCTTCTTTATTTCAATGTTATCACTAGATTTAAGTACAATATCCTGGTCTTTAGAGCTTTTTCCTATTTCTTTTATAACAATTTCCCATGTGGTTCTTGATTTATTGTCTGACTTCCTTATTAGTCTATCATTACTTAATACTTTTGCTAGATTAATTACCCTTCTATATACCTTTTTGTAGTTATTAACATGTTTTTGTTTTCAAACAAATCTTCAACTATTCAGTTACTCAGAAATGTGCATCTTTAATTTAATTTATGAAAATGTAGTAAACAATAACAGCTAACTTCAGTCTTAATTATAGTCAGCTTATAAAAGCAACTTGTTGGAACCCATTTTAAGTCAGTCTGCAGTGAGTTGTGAAACAAGTAATATCATTGTCCAGAAATACAGGATTATGTGCTCCAGATGAGTTAGTACAAATTAAAAGTCGGAAAATATACTGTTAGCTAAATTTTGTATCCGAGAATTTAGTCCATGATTCAGTGATTGGTTTTAATGATTGAATGTTTGCTTGTAATTATTATTATCAACAATGTTGAGCTTCAATAATAGCTAAAGCAAACTGTAACAATAGTATCAGACTATGAATGGTGTTGTTTCCAAATGGTAATTACTGTGCACATAGTGTTCAATGAAATTCATTGTTAGATTTAAAGGACAGTGGTTTATAAACCTTAATCAGTGACTGTATTAATGATTTGTTTGCCACACATGCACTTCTGTTAGGTTACTGAGATCAAGTAATATTGCAGGACATCAGTGCAGTATGTGGCTATCCATTTATCAGTGTATAATTTAAATAGATGAACTCAATCTGGCCACAACATCAAAGTGCAGTTAAAGTGTTTGAACCATAACTTTGGTGTAGACTAAATCATTGACAATAGCATACTTTCGACAACAAATTTTTGGCCAGATCTGACAGCAGCACAGCTACCAAAGGCATATTTGTATAGGTAACAGTTACGCTAAGAGGACATTGTAATATACCAATATCCATCACCAAACTCTGTTTGACCTGATGCGAAGCCAGGCTAGAGTCATTTTTGCTGCCAGACGTGATGGTTCTGCATACCTAATTTTGTACTCTATACATTTTCGAACCATCTGCAAATTGTACTATGTATTCTTCTTTCTCTACTATACAGGGTGGATGGGAAGTAAATAAGTATCATTAAATGGATGTTAAGATTTTAATATTAATGAAATAATATTGGAAATAGCACAAACATACAAAACATTAAAAAGGACAGAGATTTTTCATGCTGACTGATGGTGGCCACAAGAGGTGGTACACTCAGCAACAACGAAGATGGCTGATTGCCTTACCATTGAAGAATGAGCACAGACTTTCATGCTATGAGGTGTGGAATTCAATCATTCTCGTGCAGAGTTGCTGGGAAGGAATGCCACATTCATCTGGATATAAGAAAGAATTGTCACATGAAGCTAATGACCACACGTTTGGTAAAGTATGTAGGAAAAAAAGGTCATCCATCCATGTCTTGGTGCCCTGAAAATGTGGGGATTGTGCAGAGCATGTTCAGTCACAGCCTGGGGGAATCAAAACTCCAGGCAGCTCATACTAGTGGACTCACAAATCACACTGTGCATCAAGTGTTGCAAAAAGAATTAAACTTTTGAGCACAGAAACACCGCTACATACAGCACTCACACCAGAAGACTGTGATCACTGAATTGAGTATGGGGAGTTCATGTTGAGTTGGCATGAAGATTGGCCTCAATTGTTTCACAGCATCCTCTGGAGTGATGAAGCCATATTCCACGTGGGAGGTATCATCAGGCAGCACAACTGCCATTACTGTGTGGCACAGGATCCTGGAGTTATGGTGGAGAAGATGGATTCTCATCCAAAATTGATGTCGTGGTGTAGAATAATGGCTACAAATGTCATTGGTCCATATCTCCTGTGAGACACAATGAATGGGGAAAGCTACCTTTAAATACTTCAGGATTACATTTGGCCCATGATATCAGGATGGGAAAATACTGACGACATTATCGTTACACGAGACAGGGAACCACCTCACTTTCCAAACGTTGTGTGGAATTGGTTGGATGAGAAATTTCCAGAACATTGGTTGGGATGACATGGACCTCATAAGTAGCCTGTAAGACACCCAGACATGACACAGTGTGACCTTTTTTTATAGGTCTGGGCAAAAGAGGAGGTATACCAAATGAAACCTTGCACACTGGACGAATGGGAAGCACAGATTTGGGAAGTTCTTACCAACATCCCACACAACTTCCTCCAGAAAGCTGTGGATTCCGTTCCAGGCCAACTGATTAATGTCACAGGTATTTACATCAAAATTTAATGGACTTTAAATGTACGCTGTCATTTTCCCATATGTTCCTGTACATACTGTTTTGATTTCAAATGAACCACTCTGCAAAGATAAAAGATTAAACATCAATTTCAATCCCTAGTTACTTTTTGTCCAGCCTGTGTATGCACATTAGGTAAAATTTTATTATTTGCTATCCTTCGTGGTTTTTCAATTTGAATGGCCAGCTGGGTAAAGTGAGTTTACTTCTGATGTCACACCAACTACAAAGTTCCCTGTAACAGCCTCCTTCAAGTATAATTTCTCATCCAGTTTCTCTCTTCAAATATCTTGCATACCACCATCAACTTGATCACACTTGGGTTTGTTTTACACCTACTGTGCAGATAGTTTTGATACCCATGCACTAATCAACCACATTCAAATAATCTGCCTTTGCTGAAAGTCTATGAGACTTTTCAAATTGCCTCATTTATTTATGGTCAACTGCAGGTATAAATAATGTAATACACCACAGACTAGCTTGTTTCTCTACAATTTAACACTACAATTATATTATATAAATGATCAAAGTAAACCAACAAGAGGTTAGTAAATAACAACATTTCATATGACCACTGTATTTCCTGTGCACAAATCAACCAGTTGTTGAAGGTTGGGCAGCTGGACTGGATGTTCCAGTGTGGTAACATTGTTCATACTTAGGTAACATTAAAATTTAGTGACTAGTGTAGGCCTAGAGTAGAACTTAGTTGTTTGCTGTACATGTTTATGTATGTCTGAATAGAATCTCATAAGTTTTAGAGGATGGCTTAAAAAAGTCCCTTAGATGCAATGTTATTGATTATTTGTTCTCCATCTGCATAGATCAGTGGAAAAAGTGATGTACTGGACTGCGTGCAAGGCCCTACTAATGCTGCATTTGAATGTTACAGGGATTTTTTTCCTACTCATCTGCATTAACTTACATTTTCCTACATTTAGAGCAAACTATCATTCATCATACCAACTATAAATTCTGTCTACATCATCCTCTATCCAGTCTGTTGCAAAATCTCTCTTCTAATTCACCAATAAACTTAAAGAGTCCCACCACATACTTACCTCCCCCCCCCCCCCCCTTTCAACTCAGCTTCTGGGCACACTAGTGCAGATTTATATGGTATTTCCCAAGGCACAACACCATGTCACATGTTTGCACAATTACCAGTGACTGGAATTCCAAAATCTGATGACACTCAATAATCCTAGAGGACAAAACAATAGTCATCTTGTCAAGAGAGCAGACAGACTGCTTTGGAGTGCTGTAAATGGCATAGAACTGGTACCAAAAAGATATGTAGCCCTCCACCAGTAATAGTGTTTGTCACAGTGAAGTGGTGCACGTATGTCAGTCAGTTGTATGGAAGCAGTACAGTAAGATGGGTTGATGCAAGAGAGTGGCAGACAGATGTATTTGTGTCTGGACATACCTATGAACACACCGTGAAAGAACTTGCCCAATTTGTTGGTGTATCAAAATGGACTACAACAAGTGCACGTGAAAAAGTAAACCACAGCCATGTAAAATGGTCTAAGGACAGTGATCATCAAAAGACCCTAATCAACAAGGACCAGAGGTGAGTGTTATGCCTTGCTATGAATATTTCATTCAGTGCTGATGGAAATTGCTGCTTTTAATAAGTGCAGCTCCATCTCAAATAAATCAAAGTGAACAGTGCAATGGAAACTGTGTGCAATGAACATTTGGCACTGCGTACCTCACAAAACCACTACTCAGAGCTGCATGTCTCTAATGCCCAAACAACACAGAAACTGTCAAAATACTTCACGGGTGAACTGCCAGATGTCGGTGTACAAAGGGCACAGTATTTCAGCAAATGACCACATTGCTATCACCAGGTGCGCAGGTGAACTTACTGACAGACGGCCAGCACTGAGCATTTATCTCCTCCACCTCTCCCTCTGACTGGCCACTCCATCAGTCATCCGTGCCATCACCCCTATCCACCACCACTGCTATCACCAACCCAGTGTTCCATCCTTGGTTCGCACCCAGGTACGCACACTGGTAGCTGCCAGTGCGCGAACCTGGGACTGAACACTGGGTGAGTGGGAGCAGTGGGGCTAGGGATGCTGGGCGCGGGCCGATGCAGTGGCTGATCAGAGAGAGAGAGGGGGAGGAGCTAAAAGCATGGCACCAGCATCCCATATGTCATTTCATCAGTGCATCTGATGATGGCATTGTGGTCATTTGCCAAAATATTGTGCCCATTGAAGTACACTGGGAGAAGCTGAATAATGACAACACAGAAACAGATTTAGCTGACTGGAGGCGTGTAGCATGGTCTGAGAGGCCATGATTTTTGCCTTTTTCCAAATGATGCAAGGCACTGAATGCACTAATGACACAATAAGTTGTTTAACTCACAGTCTGTGGATGTTGTTGTTCAGGCTGGAGATGGTTCTGTGATGCTTCGATTATTGTCTAATGACTTGTTGCTCCACATTTTCATGATAAGTACACTGTGAATACTCCTGCCTTCCAAAATGACAATTAGCTGTGTTCATAGGACTGTGTGCATATGTTTGATGAACTTTCATACATCCTATCAAACCTCATCTGGCCCACTGAATCACCTGATCTTAACCACATAAGAAATGCCTCAGATAGCAACAGCAGGTGAAATGTAGCAATCAACATTCTCCCAATTTGGTGGCTCTATCTGCTCTAATCATCAATGAGTGGCTTCAGTTGGACATGGTATACTGGTACACTTGAAGAAACTTTTGAGTCTTTTCATTGCTGAACTCAGGTCATTAACAAGGTTAGAGACAATGTTACATGGTATTAGCATTATGGTTCCGGGAGGGATTATTAATTTTTTGATCAATGAGCTTAGTATGCTCTACATGATTCCACCAATTCAGCTGCTGGCAACAATACAGCACTTTGTGCTGCCTGTTACCCTCCACTTTTAGCATACTAACCTGCTACCTGAGGCTATCCACCATTGCCAAATTACATGTTGATAACCAAGTAGGTTGGTAAAACATTACGAGATGTGAAAATGTCCTTTGGTACCAGCAGAATAGTTGGAATATCATGTAGCTTTTTGTGTAGTTCACCAGTCTTCTATGAGATTTTCACTCTGCAGCTGAGTGTGTGCTGAAATGAAACTTAACAGTGAGCCAGACTGAGACTCAAATTCAGAACCTTTGACTCTTGTGGGCAAGTGCTCTACCAACTGAGCTACCCAAGCACAACTCATGACCTGCCTTTACAGTTTTACTTCCTTTAGCCCCCAGGCTGTGGCTATGCCATGTCTCCACAACATCCTTTTTTCCAAGTTTGGAAGAAGAGTTTCTGTGAAGTTTGGAAGGTAGGAGATAAAGTATTGGTATACTGTTTTAATCTGCCAGGAAGTTTCATGAAGTTTCACGTCAGTGCTCACTCCACTGCAGAGTGAAAAGCTCATTCTGGAAACATCCTCCAGACTGTGGCTAAGCCATGCCCCTGCAATATCCTTTATTCCAGGAATCTAATCTTGCAAGTTTCATGGAAGAGCTTATGTGAAGATAGGAGATGAGGTACAGGCATAAAGAGTTTAGGACAGATCAAGAGTCATGCCAAGGTAGGTCAGTTGGTAGATCACTTGCCTGTGAAAGGCAAAGGTCCAGTTCTTGAGTCTGGTATACAGTTTTAATTGACCATGATGTTTCACCAATCTTATTACACAACAAAATAATACAGAATTCATGCATATCTTATTTAAATACAGGTTTAAGAAAAAGTAACAGACACTACATTTGTATTTCATTTATACAAGTTAAAAGATAATAAACAGGCATGGTATTTTATAGGTTGGGTCACATGCTACAAAACACCAAAGAAGTACCTGAGTAATATGATGATTGATTCTGGCACAGTTCATATCAGACTGATAAATGTCTTTGGATTCCAATTCAGTTTGTACAGGAGCAATCAGTAGAAAGATGGAAGGAAAGTTTGGCATCCACTGACATTAGAGATACAGCACTGTATATGAATATGTTAGAAGCAATCTGCAATGGATGAGGCACTTGAACTGATGATTTAGAGTTTAGTCCATATCAAGTCAAAGATAAAATGTACTTCTGACACTCTTCCTGTGTCTGATCCTTGCCTTCTGTTTTACTTATAATTTCAATCTCTATGTAGAAGACCTCAATGTCCTCCTTAGACCACTTCTCCTGACCTTACACTGATTTCCTATTGGTCTGTCACTAACCTGCTCTTTCCCTTACCCCTGCCTTTCTTTGAGCAACCCATCATTACTGTTGCTTTTATTTGTGGAGGCTGTTCTGACCTTGTACCCCTAATTTTCTTCCCCGCTGTCCTCCTTAGCCCTTGATTCTCCCAACTTATTGACTTTCCTTACCCTATGTTGTTTCCACATTCACTCCAACCACACTTTGAGACAATTATTTATCCCAGTACTGATGCAGTTTGAAAGCTGAGTGACCATATTAACACCTACTTGCATAACTGTCTAATGTACAGCACTCCATCCATATAGTGTCAGGTCGTTTTCTTCATACCACTGTTTTTGTTGTGAGGATTACCATTATTATTTTCAAAATAAGACTGCTTTCTGAAATTCTACAGCAGGAATCTCACAGACTTGGACAGTAGTTATCATTTGCATTTCTCTTTTCCAGTCAATGGGGAGAATCTCCTACTTAATACAACAGTGATTGTTTATGGCATGGTGTCAGTAATGATAGTTAAGAAACAAATCCCAAATCATATCTTAGAAGAGTCCACTAAGCGCCATGGACTGGTTGACAGTTACTGATTCTGAGTGTATTCCATGCAAACTGTACAGAACTTAAATGCATATCAGAAGGTGGTTTTCACCTCCAATGATCTATGTATTTCTTTCATGTTGAATCCCACTGTATAGGTGACTGAATATGATACTCTGTTTGTGATATTATAAATAATGGTGGAAAAACCAGGAGATGAGAATAGATAACTAACACTAGCACACAACTTATGCCAGCAGAAGAAAACAAGGGCCCTATTGAAGATTTTAACATGAACAACTGTGAAACTCATCATGCTGCACATTATTAGACATTAACGAGAGACTATTGCCATATTATCTTCAGGTTAGGAAGTGCACAGTGCCCTTTTTCCCTGGCAGCCACATTATACTATAACATCAAAGCAAGCACCACTGAAATGTCACAGTCCTTGATGTTGGTCATGGAGACAAGTTAGACTTCATAGCTGCACTTTCTCTGTTAAGTTTAAACCAACATCATTATTAAATTTATATGCTGTTATAGATCACTTTAACTTATAGTAAAGTTAAACTGTTCTACACTCCTGGAAATGGAAAAAAGAACACATTGACACCGGTGTGTCAGACCCACCATACTTGCTCCGGACACTGCGAGAGGGCTGTACAAGCAATGATCACACGCACGGCACAGCGAACACACCAGGAACCACGGTGTTGGCCGTCGAATGGCGCTAGCTGCGCAGCATTTGTGCACCGCCGCCGTCAGTGTCAGCCAGTTTGCCGTGGCATACGGAGCTCCATCGCAGTCTTTAACACTGGTAGCATGCCGCGACAGCGTGGACGTGAACCGTATGTGCAGTTGACGGACTTTGAGCGAGGGCGTATAGTGGGCATGCGGGAGGCCGGGTGGACGTACCACCGAATTGCTCAACACGTGGGGCGTGAGGTCTCCACAGTACATCGATGTTGTCGCCAGTGGTCGGCGGAAGGTGCACGTGCCCGTCGACCTGGGACCGGACCGCAGCGACGCACGGATGCACGCCAAGACCGTAGGATCCTACGCAGTGCTGTAGGAGACCGCACCGCCACTTCCCAGCAAATTAGGGACACTGTTGCTCCTGGGGTATCGGCGAGGACCATTCGCAACCGTCTCCATGAAGCTGGGCTACGGTCCCGCACACCGTTAGGCCGTCTTCCGCTCATGCCCCAACATCGTGCAGCCCGCCTCCAGTGGTGTCGCGACAGGCGTGAATGGAGGGACGAATGGAGACGTGTCGTCTTCAGCGATGAGAGTCGCTTCTGCCTTGGTGCCAATGATGGTCGTATGCATGTTTGGCACCGTGCAGGTGAGCGCCACAATCAGGACTGCATACGACCGAGGCAGACAGGGCCAACACCCGGCATCATGGTGTGGGGAGCGATCTCCTACACTGGCCGTACACCACTGGTGATTGTCGAGGGGACACTGAATAGTGCACGGTACATCCAAACCGTCATCGAACCCATCGTTCTACCATTCCTAGACCGGCAAGGGAACTTGCTGTTCCAACAGGACAATGCACGTCCGCATGTATCCCGTGCCACCCAACGTGCTCTAGAAGGTGTAAGTCAACTACCCTGGCCAGCAAGATCTCCGGATCTGTCCCCCATTGAGCATGTTTGGGACTGGATGAAGCGTCGTCTCACGCGGTCTGCACGTACAGCACAAACGCTGGTCCAACTGAGGCGCCAGGTGGAAATGGCATGGCAAGCCGTTCCACAGGACTACATCCAGCATCTCTACGATCGTCTCCATGGGAGAATAGCAGCCTGCATTGCTGCGAAAGGTGGATATACACTGTACTAGTGCCGACATTGTGCATGCTCTGTTGCCTGTGTCTATGTGCCTGTGGTTCTGTCAGTGTGATCATGTGATGTATCTGACCCCAGGAATGTGTCAATAAAGTTTCCCCTTCCTGGGACAATGAATTCACGGTGTTCTTATTTCAATTTCCAGGACTGTATGTTCTTGTCACTAGAACATTAAATTCTGCCCTCAAATGTTCATTTCTGTCTGAATGTGAATTTTTCACAACAGTGTACCAACTGAGCCAGCTGAACACACCTTAAAGTCTAAGGTAACAACTTTTCTTTTACATCTGCAAGCCTTACAGAAGCTCTCTTGCATTTGCTGGTGGACAACCAGGCCTAGGGGAAGGAACACTGAAAATGGAGCTTCTTCTAGAATTAAAATTCATCCAAAACAAAGTTTGTGTTTCTGTGAACCCTCATGACAA
This sequence comes from Schistocerca nitens, assembly GCF_023898315.1. Lineage (NCBI taxonomy): Eukaryota > Metazoa > Arthropoda > Insecta > Orthoptera > Acrididae > Schistocerca > Schistocerca nitens. The sequence goes on from NC_064622.1 coordinate 350,372,822, forward strand.
TATAAAAATATGACTATTCTTTGATCAATTTGTCTCTGCAGAGGTAGTTTGTTTCTGAGCCACATATGCAGTATTCTAAATATAATTTTACTTACTTATTTTTCCAACTGCCTTCATATTAATCAATTACATTAATATATTTCTCAGTAATTTATTACAAGAAACAATGCACAGACATGAAAATATGATTGATTTTTCACATGAAATCGTATCTTAGAAAATGAGTGAGGAAGGTCACAAATATATTTAAGGATCAGAGTTGATATTTTTGTTGATTCTTTACTATCAAGTAACTCTGTATGTTGCTCCATAGCTTGACAAATAATTATTGACTTTCATTTTATGTCAAAGCTGGTGCTGCAGGCATTTCAGAGGTCAGATGTTCAGTTTTATTTTGGACCATCCTCCTCCGTCTTTGGATGTATTTTATTTTTCCATCCTCTTTTCTTTTCAAACTAAAAAAAGAAATAATCAGATATTACTAATATGGTAATGTATATATCAGCAGAGATAGTCAGGTTTTGTAAGACTTTTTTGTCATAAAAATTTGTTTGCTAGTGGCCATGTTTACATTCATCATGTGTGTGGATCTATTGTGCAGGAATGTAGAGCAAGTTATGCATATGTCAACAGACTCAAGTAGTTGTCCAAAACTACACTAATAATTACCATTCATGGATTTTTACTGGACCTCTCTTTTTGCCTATTTGATCCTCTGCTGCCTTCAGTAATTCATCTCAAAGTTACCCATTTGTCTTCTGTTGTGTTTCTGGTATTCAAAATATGCAAGAGAGGTCAAATAGTACTCTCAGACTTAGAGAACCATGTAATAATTTTAATTTCAAAGAAGGTACATGCTGACATATGTCAATAAAACTGAATGTGTGTGTGCGAGTGTATACCCGTCCTTTTTTCCCCCTAAAGTAAGTCTTTCCACTCCCGGGATTGGAATGACTCCTTACCCTCTCCCTTAAAACCCACATCCTTTCGTCTTTCCCTCTCCTTCCCCTCTTTCCTGATGAGGCAACAGTTTGTTGCGAAAGCTTGAATTTTGTGTGTGTGTTTGTGTTTGTTTGTGTGTCTATCGACCTGCCAGCGCTTTCGTTCGGTAAGTCACATCATCTTTGTTTTTAGATATATTTTTCCCACGTGGAATGTTTCCCTCTATTATATTAAACTGAACCATCAGTTTAATAAGCCACAGTTGCAAAGGACTGAAATGGATTATCAAAAGAAAAATAGAAAAGCTGGTAGAAACTGATTGTGGAGAAGATCAGCTTGTGTTCTGGAGAAATGTAGGAACACAAGAGGCAATATCCTAGAAGACAGACAGAAGAAAGGCAAACCTACATACACCGTCCACCGGTCAAAAGCCTGAAGGCGAGGGGAGTGTGGTAAACTCAACCTGGTACTGTTGAAACAAGACACATACACTGTGAGCTGTGTGGCATGTTGCACTGTCCTGCTAGTAGATGCCATCATATCAAGGAAAAACAAGCTGCATGTAGGAGTGGACATGGTTCCCAAGGAAAGATACACATTTGTGTTGATCTACTGTGTATTCTAGAATTACAACACCACCCAGGGAATACCATGAAAACATTCTCCAGATAATAACACTACCTCCTGTGTCCTAAACTCTTCTGACAACTATTGCAGGTTGTTTGCTTTCAGATGCTCCACACTGTGCACTCCAAATGCCATCTGTCTGATGGAGCATAAAATGTGATTCATTGGAAAAGACCAAATGTTTCCACTCTGTGGGTATTTGGCTGTGGGTTGGTACGTAAATTGCAGCCTTCATCGGTGATGAACAGCAGTTAACATGGGTGCATGAACCAGGCACCTTCTGTGGAGACCCATCGACAGCAACATTCACTGAATAGCACTGAGGAAACACTGTTGGTAGCCTCTTGTATCATGTGGACAGTCTGTTGCTCAACAGTTGCATGTCTATCTGCCATGCACATCTCTGCAGCCATCATTTATCCCTGTCACCAGTTTTGGATAGAGCCATTTTGCCATGCATGGAACATTCTAACCACAGTAGTATGCAAATGGTTTACAAACTCAGCCATTTTGGAAATGCTTCCACCTTTGATCCAAAAGCCAATGATCATGCCCATATGGATGTCAGATAAATCATCCATTTATTTATAATGATGACAACTGCACTGTTTGCTGTGTCCCACAACATGTTTTATATACTCTCCACCGCTAGTGCTGTCACCTTCCATCTGTGAGAGGTTATGGTATAGCGACAATGGACATACGAGGGTGGTTTAAAAAGTTATCAGAATGGAACAGAAAAAAATACTTACATCACTGGAATTTTTTTATTTTTCAATGTAGTCTTCTTGTAGATTAATGCATTTGGCCCAATGATGTTCCAGTGCCTTGATTGCATCTCGAAAATGAGTTTCCTCCAGGCCTGCAAAATAGTTCTACATCTACATCTACATTTATACTCCGCAAGCCACCCAACGGTGTGTGGCGGAGGGCACTTTACGTGCCACTGTCATTACCTCCCCTTCCTGTTCCAGTCGCGTATGGTTCGCGGGAAGAACAACTGTCTGAAAGCCTCCGTGCGCGCTCTAATCTCTCTAATTTTACATTCATGATCTCCTCAGGAGGTATAAGTAGGGGGAAGCAATATATTCGATACCTCATCCAGAAACGCACCCTCTCGAAACCTGGCGAGCAAGCTACACCGCAATGCAGAGCGCCTCTCTTGCAGAGTCTGCCACTTGAGTGTATTAAACATCTCCGTAACGCTATCACGGTTACCAAATAACCCTGTGACGAAATGTGCCGCTCTTCTTTGGATCTTCTCTATCTCCTCCGTCAACCCGATCTGGTACGGATCCCACACTGATGAGCAATACTCAAGTATAGGTCGAACGAGTGTTTTGTAAGCCACCTCCTTTGTTAATGGACTACATTTTCTAAGCACTCTCCCAATGAATCTCAACCTGGTACCCGCCTTACCAACAATTAATTTTATATGATCATTCCACTTCAAATCGTTCCGCACGCATACTCCCAGATATTTTACAGAAGTAACTGCTACCAGTGTTTGTTCCGCTATCATATAATCATACAATAAAGGATCTCGTTAACTCTGGCTATCAGTTCTTTGTCTGAAGTGAATCTTCATCCATCATGGAGCCATATCAGGTGAATGAGGCAGGTGTGGCAACAATTCATACCTTAGTTCATGTAATTTCACCATGGGGATGGCACATGTGTGCAGGTGCGCATTGTCTTGATGGAAGATGACTTTCTTCCTTGCTACATTTGGCCTTTTTTTTTGCGATCTTTTGTTGTCATTTGTCCAGGAGCTTAGCACAGTATTATCCAGTAATTGTTTGCCCAGTGAGGAGATAATCTACAAACAGAATCCACTTTGCATCCCAGAACACTGATGTCATGACCTTTCCCGCTGAAGGAATTGTCTTTGCTTTCTTTAGTGGCAGAAAATCAGCATATTTTCACTGCTTTGACTGTTGTTTTGTCTCTGGGGTATAGTAGTGCACCCAAGTCTGTGGTCACAAACTGGCACAAACAATCTTGTTTGTTTCTCCTAAAATGGACCAAACATTGTTCCAATATGTCCATTGTCATGTGTTTTTGCTCCAAAGTCAAGAATTGCAGCACCCATTTTGCAGATAATTTTTTTCATTTCTAATTCCTCAGTTAAAATGTGATATACCCTTTCAGATGACATCTGGCAAGCATGAGTAATTTCACACACTTTCAATCAGCGATCCTCCATGACCATTTTGTGCACTTTTGCAATGATTTCTGGAGTAGTGACATCTCTTGGCCAACAACTGCACAGATCATCATCTAAGATCTCCTGACCAAATTTAAATGAAACTTCCCGGCAGATTAAAACTGTGTGCTGGACCGAGACTTGAACTTGGGGCTTTGCCTTTCGTGGACAAGTGTTCTACCACCTGAGCTACCCAAGCATGATTCATGCCCCATCCTCACAGCTTTACTTCTGCCATTCAGCAAATTTAAATTCATTTGTCCACTTGGCAACAGTTGAATATGAAGGAGCAGAGTCCTCCAGTGTATTCTGGGAATTAGCATGAATGTCCTTTGCTTTCATACCTTTCTTTATGAAATGCTTAATCACTACTCGAATCTCGATTTTTTCCATCTTTGCAAATCACAACATGGGAACAACAACAGAGCCACATCACCACCACACCTCTCTTCCAAGAGCTCTGACATGGCACGTGTTTACAGGCAACAGTCCAATGAATATCACGTGAACTATTTGTTGTGCTAGTGCTGACCTCTCGTGGTGATTCCAAGAGCTTTTCAAACTACCCTCGTAGATGGTGGTTACATTAATGTGACTGGATCACGTGTAAAGCATTCATAAATTTTGAGAAAGCTTTTGACAATGTTGACAGGTTGATACTCTTCAAAATTCTGAAGCCATCAGAGAGAAAATACAGAGATTGGAACTCTGTCTGCAACCTGTACAGAAACAAGACTGCAGTTATAAGAGTTGAAGGATAGTTTGGAGGAGAGAGAGACAAGGTTGTAGCCTATCCCCAATGTTACTCACTCTTCATACTGAGCAAGCACTAATGAACCCAGAGAATAATTTGGAAAAGGAGTTAATGTCATCAAAGTAGAGTGTATTAAGCAAATTATTGTACCTCACATCATCAAACGCCAATACCATTAATCAAAATAGATAATCAAAGTCAGCAAGATAAGCAAGTAGCTTTTGCAGAAGAAACAAATCACGTGGAGGCTCACGTATACTTCTACACAGTAATATAAATTATGAGACCAGAAACTGTTTTAATTATTTAAATGAAGAATGTGTGTTTGAGAGCTATTGTATAGAAATAGTGGACTCACTAGCAAATGTAATAATAATCTAAATATACAGAATTCCAGGGGCGTCAACAACAGAACTACTCTTATCTAAGCTTCAAATTATGCTAGAAGACCTTTATAGAGAAAAAAATTTGTAATAGCTGCTGATTTTAATACTGATATCACATGTGATAGTAGCCATGCTTCAATATTCACTAACTTAGTAAAGAAATATGGTTTCAACTTGAATTTCTTTGAATCTACTAGAGACAATGGGCAATCAGCAACATGTATTGACAATGTTCTAACTAAGTATGTATATGAAGATGTGTGTAAATTTTGTCTAGTTCTAGGTATTTCAGATAATTGTCATTGTTCATTGAGCTGCCACAGACAGACTGGAACATTTCATGTATGAGAACCCATATGAGCAGGAACTTTAGCAAAGAAAACTTGCTAACATTTAGTGAGAAGCAAAAAGAGAAAACATGGCCGTTTGATCATTGTAACTCAAGTGACAAAAACTTTGAGAAATTCCTAAGTAGTTTTCTTGGGGTCTTTAATGAAACATTTCCACCTAGACTCTGCAGCAATAAAATAACAAATAAAGTAAAGTGGATTACCCAGGGCATAAAAATTTCCAGTGTAAGAAAAAGGTAACTGCACAGAGAACTAAAATATAATAAAGATATTGATTTCCTTAAATATGTTAGACTTTATAAAACCATATTTAAAAGAGTTGTCAGGGCAGCAAAACAACTGGCAAATAACAGGCTAATTTTAAATCATAAAAATAAGACAAAGTCTGTGTGGTCAGTCATTAAATCTAAGTTAGATGTTAAAGCCTGTAACCAAGAAATTTCAAAAATTGACATTGAAGGAAATATTATTGTAAATCCAACTCAAATATCAGAGTATTTTAATGAATTCTTCATAAATGTAACAAAGTCTGATGCAGATGTAACAGATTATCACAACAAACTAAATCCCTTTGGCCTAGGTGAAAACTCTGAAAACTTTACAAAATTCTTAAAAGTTTCTGTGGAGGATGTAGGAAATGCTATTCTAACACTAACAAACAAAAAATCTGCAAGTTGGAATGGAATACCCACCAAAGTTATTAAAGTGGAACACAATAAAATTGCAAACCCACTAGCTCAAATAATAAATCAATGTTTTGAAAAGAGCTGTTTCCCAGAGGTACTGAAATATGCTGAAGTCAAACCACTCTTCAAAAAGGGATCAAGAGAGATCATAGGAAATTATCATCCTATCTCGATTCTCCCAGTCCTACCTAAAATATTTGAAAAACTTGCTGTTGCACAAATCCAAAACTTCATTGCAAAATATTCTGTTATTCTAAACAATCAATTTGGTTTTCAGCAGGGAAAAACACCATAGATGCAGTAAAAAGTTTAACTGAGAAAATAAGTACATCATTGGACAAGAGAAATAAGGTGGCAGGAATTTTCTGTGACCTCACAAAGGCGTTTGATTCTGTAAACCGTGCATTGCTTGTTTACAATCTTGAAAAGTATGGCATTAGTGGCAGTGCCCTACACTGGCATAAATCCTAGCTATCCAACAGAAATCAAAGACTTTGCATCTCTTCAAATGGCACATATTATTCTTCTGACTGGAAAAAAAAAATATCTCAGTGTGTTCCATGTGGCTCCATATTAGGCACAGTCCTATTTCTCTTCTACCATTATCATATTAAATATCAACTCCCCATCAGTTCTGTTCGGAGATGATACTTCTGTCTTAGTTGAAGATCAGGATTCGGAAAAAATACCCAACTCTGTGATCAGTATCCACAGTACCTTAGAAACTAGTTTTCAGCTAAATGGGTTGAATCTAAACATATCTAAGATTCACATGATGCAGTTCAGAACCAAACAGTCCAAATGTGAGCAGATTAAGATTGTACACAACAACCAAGATATAGAAGAAGCTGACTCAGTCATATTCTTAGGTTTAAATGTAAATAAAAATTTGAGCTGTCAGGCACACATTGAATACCTGGCAAACAAACTGAGCAGCTTTGCATTTGCAATGCAAATATTATTGACTGCAACTGACATGGACACACAAAAAGTAGCATATATAAGCTACTTGAAATCCATTATTAGGTATGGTATTGTTTTTCGGCGTAACTCGACAAACATAGTGTGGGTACTAAAAATACAGAAAAAAATAATTTGAAATATGTGCACTGCAAATCACAAAGAACCATGTTTACCATTATTTAGAAAACTTAAAATATTAACTCTGCCATCCTTATACATATATGAGATTATTACATTTTTGTACACCAGACATGAATTATTTGAGGGAAACCATTTTGTCCATTCACATGATACTAGAAACAAAGGAAATTTTATGTCCCCCATCCAACACCTCAGACCGTATGCCCAGGGACCTCAACACATGGGAATGAAAATTTGTAATAAATTACAAGGGGACAACTTGATGCAGATGAATTTAAGTTCACTTAAAAGAAAGCTATATGAGGTACTGACACTGAAGTGTTATTATTCAGTGGATGAATTCATGCAGGACAAACTGGAAATTTGAGCTGGATACAATGTGTTAGACATTCCAAGAAATATCCTTACAATGTTATTATTTATTTTAGTGCTATTATTTATTAATGTAAAAATCATTGTAACTGTATTATAAAAGTTTTGACGTGTCTCCTGTTGTCTCAATTTTAACTTACGCATGTAATCTTTCATCCTGCCTGTCTTGTCACCGAAAATGCTGTTTTTTCCCACAGGAATCCCTCCAAGTCACTCTTTTCATCGCTACTTAAATTTTCTGCCAAGTTAAGTTTGTCCAATGCTAACTGAGAAAAATCTTCACTAATCTCCTGGTTATCACAATACTCATTATTTCCATCTAAGTAATTTCTGTCATTAAGTACTTCCACATCCTGGAGGACCTCCTCACTATGGATCAATTGGAATGAAGTAAATCTAATCTAATCTAATCTAATCACTCCTCTTAAATTATTGCTAAAATTCTCATCAAACATTATGTATAACTTAGTTTCACCATGAACACCAGATTTTGGATCAATAAAATCTAACTTCACATATAACCAATCAAACCTAGCATTGACTTTCAGTATCCAATCCATCCCTAACAACATGTGTTAATTCAAGTCAGTTATTATGAGACATCCCTGTTCAAATACAACATTACTGACAGTAAATAAAATGAATGTTTGCCTACCAATTAATTTACTAAGTTTACCAATGGCTCCTTTTATTTTAACACCAGTAATTGCTCAGTATACTGTTCACTGTGCTTTAATCTATCTCTTATTTCACCAGACACACTACTTACTGGGCTATCAGTGTCCAATAGACAAACTCCCTTCCAGTTGCCTATAGATATTTCAATATAGGGACTACCGAGTATTTCATGCTTATTACTTCCATCTTCTTCTGCCAATAAATCATGTTCAATCAGGGTGTGATTAGTGCTTTTACCAGTGGGGAGGGGGGGGGGGGGATGTCTTAGGGGGTTAGTAGAATTATATATGTTACTAGCTTGGACCGTGGCTTTACGCATGGTTAAACAGCTACTTATAAGTAGATGTTAATGCCGAAACTCACTATTCATGCATATGCACTATCAGGAAAGCCATCCCTTGTTATATCTTTAAAAAGTACATTATAGGTAAAGGTTATTTACAAAATCATCTACATACAGGTATACGAGGGGAATTCAAAAAGTAGAGGCACATTTGTGAAAAGCTGTATTTACTCTGATGACAGAAAACTCAAACATATTAGTAGTAAGACTTATTAAAAACTTTCAGTGTTCGGCTCCACAAATTTAAATTATATGTAAAGTTTTACTCCAGTGTGTGGGAAATAAATATCCCAGGTTGGTATGCATAAACTAAAACCAGAGGAGGGGATGGTCTGATGCAGAGGGGGGAGGGGGGGGGCGGAAATCCCCCCCATCCCCCCCTACAAATCGCACACTGTGTTCAATATCCTTACAGTTTAAATTAGCATTTACTTGAACCTCATTTCCTAACTTAGGTTGTAAAATACTTAAAGGTTGCTTACAGCTAGAGTGTGTGTGCTTAATAGTATCACAGTAATCACTTTTTCCTACAGGCTCCTCATTCTCTTCCAATACTTTCAGTGTCTTATCAATAATTAGCTTATCTTGACACTCATTGCCATTACAACCATGTAATACCCCACTGACCTCAGTGGGTATCAACTAATTTTCATTTACCTGTTTTTCTGAGTCCAAATCACCATATGCTACCATTCCGTTACTTATATCATTGTCTAGTACTTCCACATAAACCATACCCTCTAATTCATCATAAAATACATCATCAGCATCAATAGTCTCAAAATACTCATTATCAACACCTACATGATCCTCAACTTCAATTACATGTGTCTTCACAATGCAGTCACTATCAAAAGCACTAGAACTTGTATCAGCAGGCACATAAACATAATTCAACTTAGATATATGACCCTTATTTTTCTTCACATATTTTTCAGACAATGCTGAAAATTCATTACAATGTAAGCTAACTAAACAATACTCATCAGGATGTGGAACATGTCAGAAAAACAATAAACGACAAATATTTACAACTAAAACAAATAAGCTAATGTAACATTCCACAGGTCCCAAGTGGAATGACCGTCATTTTTTAATGAACACTATATGAAAGAGTCATTTTACAAATACTAATGCACTGAATTTAAAATAAAAAAGTTTTTTATTTATTTATAAGGTAATAAACATGTAATACAACTACTACAATACTTATTTACAATGAACACATTACTGCACTGAAATGGTGCAGAAGTTAGATTGTACTTACACACACACACACACACACACACACACACACACACACACACACACACACACATTTTCAATGAACACATTACTGCACTGAAATTGTGCAGAAGTTATATTGTACTTATATACAAATTAGTTGGTTTTACTGAGGAATTCATCAATGGAGTAGAAGGAGTTTATGTGGTCTATTACATATATGTGTGTGTCTGTACAATCAAGGACAAGAGTATGAAATGTGTGTGTCTAAAATTTATTTGTGTATTTGTGAAATGTTATTCCCATATGTTAGAGTTATATTGCTATATACTGAAAACCATACAACAGTTTTTTCTGTTAAACTTTATTGCAAATTATTTGACTTGTCCTATATCATTATGTACAATCAAGGACAAGTGTATGAAATGTGTGTGTCTAAAATTTATTTGTGTATTTGTGAAATGTTATTCCCATATGTTAGAGTTATATTGCTATATACTGAAAACCATACAACAGTTTTTTCTGTTAAACTTTATTGCAAATTATTTGACTTGTCCTATATCATTATGTACCCCTGTACAGTGTATGATTCATAGGATCAATAAATATACAATACAATACATGCCTGGTGCAAAGCTGTCCTTGCACTGTTACTCGTACAAGTAATCAACAAGGTGTAGTTTAAAATCACCCAGAAAAATTTTCATAATAATGTTATTGCAATGGCTTTGAAACATGTTATTACCACTATATATACTTCTAAACATATTAGTCTCTAGATTTACAACTTAAGAGTTGACTGTTCGAAGATCATTTTATACTTCATTCACTTTGCAGTTTTCTGAAGAAATTTGCTCTGAAACAAGTATGGAACTTAATATTAGTTTCTTGTCAATTAAATTATTTTTTGTTTCAATGTAAGTTTGTATGTTATGCAAGTTTGGTTTTCATCTCTTGAGTTCGTCAATGACAATGTTTGCTGTTCTTTTTACTCGTTCATTTATTACATCAACAAATTTGTTAACTACCTGTAATTCAGTAACAGCAAAATTCTTCAAACAACCCACTTCAGATTCTACACTGTCTACTCTTTCATTTACACTGTTTATTTGTCTATTTGCCTTATTAACATCTTCGCTAATTGCTTCTTGTTTCTGGCCCATTTTTACGAGAGTAATATCTATTTTTCTAAAATTGACAGTTTACTAAATAGTAACTTAAAATGTTGATCTAATAGATTTGCTGATTGTTGAAATCCATGGAAAGGTGAAATTATACTACTTGATGAATTCTCGTGGCTTTGAGTGTTTAGATTTGGCGCTGATGCATGTAGCTGCCGACCCGATCTTGTTGTGATTCCGTTTCGGTCACGTACAGAAAATATATTGCTTCTACTCATTTTAAGTAACTTTGCACAACTTGATGAAATTATTAAAAAACCACTTCTGAAACCTGTCTTTCCTACAATATTTTCAAAGTATGTCACACGCAATTATTTTTGCCTGGCTTAAGCATGAAATTTCACTTCCTAATAGTTCACTGTTTCATTATTCTCTTACGTAAATAATGTTTTGGTATTCATCTGACAATCCATGCTGTTGGTGCTGGTTCATTGACTCACACATCCACCTTTTTCATACATGTTCTTGTTTCCATCCACGTCCCAATACTGGAATATTGTGAACAATTATTTCACCTGAAACTTAATAACCATTAGCATATGATGCAGTTTTATACACACCTTTCATCAAGTTGTAGTATAACTTGGTAAAAATGTTTTTGTTGGTGAAGTTTGGGATGTGTATCATTGCTTAACACAAGAAAAACTATATACCACATCATGTTACCGATATTCTCCACCAAATAAATAATACATATCTTATGTAATCCGGGGTGCTGCTTCTTAATGCTGCCAAGGTTCATCTTGATGTTACTGCATTGCCACATGGGAATCATGCAATGGTAGAAATAAGTTCCAGTATTTCTTGTTCACAAAGAGTTTTATTTTGTACTCTAGATGTTTGGTGGTGAACCACATGCATAAAACTGGCTTAAGACTGCATCATGACTGACATAGACTGAACTCAGATTGCCCTCAGACTGATTATGGCATTGTACAAATCACCTCTATTTATATAGTTTTAAACAATTACTGTCATTGTTACAATTAAATTTTTAGATTTATAAAATTAAATTTTTTACATTCAGTACATCTTTCTGAATTACATAGAAATTTACATGAAATAAAAGTGAATAATTTCATACAAAGACAGGAAAGAATATGTTTCTGTTAAGACTATAAATTACATGTTTTATCATTGCAACAATATATTTCGTTATTCCTACCATGTACCTGCAGTTTCTTTATGCGCAAATTGTGATGGTACATTAGCTTTCAATCCATGTTTCCTTCATTCTACATACTGGTGAGGGCCGGCATAAACAATGTCAAAACAATTGCTTAAATTAGTGCAAATTACTAATTTTCTGCACAATAAATCTTTGGTGTGTTTGAATCCAGATAACCAGAAAAGACAAAGTCAAAGCAGTAGTTTAAATTGGTGTAAATTACTGATATTACATACATGCCTTCTTCGGAAGAGTGGGGATGAGACTGGAAGAGGATACAGGATCCCAAAAGGGGTTATGGTATTACATGGACCAAGACTCAAACTCAGGACCTTAGCCTTTCATGGGTGGAATTAAAGCTGTGACGATGGGTCTTGAGTCATGCTTGGGTAGCTCAGATGGTAGAGCACTTGCCCACGAAAGGCAAAGGTCTCGAGTTTGAGACTCCACCACACAGCTTTCACCTGCCAGGAAGTTTCACAACATTTGTGCAACTTTTGAAACCATTTGCAGAATACATACAGCTTTGGATTACAGTGACATGAATCAGAAATCAATCAGAACTTATCCTGATGATCTGAGTAATAATCATATCAAAGAAATAAAAATATTTAAATCAGTGGTGCACCTACTTCTCTCGATTTGGCAAAGAAAACAGAAAACACAAGGCTTCTATTTCTTCTCCCAAATGAAACTTATGCATTGCGGTTACAATATGTGTTTCTTGAACTTTGCATTGCACTCATGATTGTCATTGTCCTACCAATAACTGTTACTTCAGATGAGAGAGTATTTAGTAATCTGGCATTAATTGAAAACCATTAAAGATCACAATTAGACCAAGAGAAACATAATAATCTACCACTGTCATTAACAGAGTATGAACTTTGTTTCTAAAACGAGCTCAGTGATCTAGTGGATAACTTCATCAGCTGAAAGAATAGAAAATTCAGTGTTCCATCTACAGTTATCTGAAACTGCTCAACTGACACTGACAGTCTTAGCCAGTCTTGTTAAAGCAAGATAACAAAGAAGTATGCTGCAAAAGTTTCTCTCTAAAGATTAGGTTTGTTTTTTGGGAGCTGTTATTATTCACATATCAAAAAACGTTTTGCATAACCCTGGTTCCCAGAACTCCTGAAGATAGACGTTGACTGTGGATACTGTATCACAAACACAGTCCCTTTGACAGTTCAGAGATGCCACTAAACTCGCCCAAAGATGTAAATAACCATGCATGAGCAGCACCTATTAGACAGACATGCCTTTCTCAGGCCACCCAAGGGCTACTACTGCAGTGGATGACCGCTACCTATGGATTATGGCTCAGAGAAACCCTGATAGCAATACCACCATATTGAATAATGCTTTTCATGTAGCAATAGGACGTCATGTTATGACTCAAATTGTATACAATAGGCTCGATGATGCACAACTTCACTCTTGATGTCCACAGCGAGGTCCATCTTTGCAAACCCGACACCATGCAGTGCGGTAAAGATGGGCCCAACAACATGACGAATGGACCACTCAGGATTGGCATCACATTCTCTTCACTGATGAGTGTCGCATGTGCCTTCAACTAGACAATCTTTGGAGACATGTTTGGAGGCAGACTGGTCAGGCTGAATTCCATAGACACACTGTCCAGTGAGTGCAGCAAGGTAGAGGTTCCCTGCTGTTTTAGGGTGGCATTATGTGGGGCCGATGTACACTGCTGGTGGACATAGAATGCGCCATAACAGCTGTACGATACATGAATGCCATCCTCTGACCAACAGTGCAGCATATTGGCGAGGCATTCGTCTTCATGGACAACAATTCGCACACCCATTGTGCACATCTTGTGAATGACTTCCTTCATGATAATGACATTGCTTGACTAGAGTGGCCAGCATGTTCTCCAGACATGAACCCTAAAGAACATGCGTGGGATAGATTGAAAAGGGCTGTTTATTGATGATGTGAGGGATCCATGGTGAATCGCTGTTGAGGAGTGGGACAATCTGGATCAACAGTGCGTTGATGAACTTGTGGATAGTATGCCATGCTGAATACAGGCATGCATCAATGCAAGAGGATGTGCTACTTGGTATTACAGGTCTCACTGTATGGTGGTACAACATGCAATGTGTGGTTTTCATGTGCAATAAAAAGGACAGAAATGGCATTTATGTTGATCTCTATTACAATTTTCTGTACAGGTTCTGCAACTCTCAGAACCAAGGTGATGCAAAACTTTTTTTGATGTGTGTTATTATTATCACACATGTTACAGGCCTTTTATCAGATCACGTGAAACATTCATGACTACTTATTCTTCCTGTTCTTCCTGTACTCCTTCATTCGTTCACTAAAGGCTCTCTTCCTTTCTTCAGTCCACTTTGGCCTTTGGGCTTTAGGTGTTGTTTTCTCTGACATCACTTCCCACTTGCACACCTTGTGTCTATAGACGCCTTTGGCCATGACGTCTGCTAAATCTATCTGAACTCTTTCCAGATCAATTTTGACTTGTGTCATCCAGGGTGTAGTGGTCTTGAATGGCAAGAAATTCCTTCCTGGGTGAAAACACACACAAAATTGTGTGTCCCACAAGATTCAATGTTAAGGCCACTACTAATCTACATAAATGATATGCCATGCCGGGTTCAGTCAGGTACCATACTTATGTGGATGACTCACCAGTGATAGTTTGCTGTAAAACTGATGAAGACTTAATCCCCCATACTGGGCAGACACTTGGGGAAGTGGAGGCATGGATAAAATAATAATAATTTGAAAATTGATTAATTATTGTTATTATTATTGTGTACTAATATTTGCATCTATTCAAATGTGCTAAATTCAATGAGTAAATAAAGTATTGACAGTGCAGTGTGTGGCAGCATGTATTTACTGCTCAGGTGTAAAACAATGTACTGAAGCCTCAGTATTTCTGATAATTAACTTCCATGGGCTGTTTCAGTAGTTTTAAGTATAGCATAATTTTCTTACATTCTGAAAAAAATAAAAAATAAAAAAAAAAATAAAAAAATAAAAACCGGGCCAGTGTGGGGGGGGGGGGGGGGAGGGGAGGGACACACATGGACAACCAAGCTCCTCCTGTGGCTTGGACAAACCAGCCACGGGAGGAGCTAAAAAGCAACAATACTGCAAATCTTTAGTTGTAAAGCTGTAAAGCTGGACCTAATGTCCATGGCCAGCACAAACACACACATGTAGGGTGTTCATTTCAATTGAAGACATTGAAATATCTTGAAAACTACACATTCAATCAAAAAAGTTATAATTTCAATTTGTTTGCCTTGGAGGGGGACATCCAGTGATACCACACTGAACCCATCCCATGCATAGGGCGCAGGGAGCAATTATGAAACTGTCAATGGGAACCCCCATTTTTGTTGCAGTTAAAGTTCTATGGCAATATCTACATAAGTTTTGTCTGAAGCATTTTCTTTGTTTCACCACAGATGGCCCCGTATTCAAAGGAATAGAAATGGGTACATAATTTTAATTTATGACATGCTATTCTATGGCCCTTGAATATCCAACAACACATGGGTCCCCACCTCCATGCTGCACTGGTAGGACAGTCCAGTATTTCATAACTTCTAATTGGAAACCCCATTTGGAACATTGTATTCCTCCAACATATTGAACAGGGGACTACTTGATGAAGCGAATGCTGCTCTACTTCTCCAATTAGAGTAAGTGTTCAATTGTAGTACTGCCAACTTCAGTTCACTTACTGATCCACTTTTCAAGGGACCATACACAGGACAGAATCATTTCTGTGGGAATATCAGCACAGGCCTTTTTATGTGATCAACCATGTCTTCCTGGCCTGTTGGCACTTGCTGGTACACCTTATCTTTTAAATATCCCCACAGAAAGAAATGTGGCAATATCAAATCCATCATGAAATAGCAGACCAATTAATAGGGCCAGTGTAAACACAGTCTAATACCTCCTGTTCTTCAATTCTTCAATTGCGTAATGCTCTGAGCAACCTTCATACTGAAACCACATATGTTGTTGAAAGTCCGGGACAACATCAGGCAGCAGTTCTGGTCGTTCCTGTTCCAAAAACATCAATATTTGTGCCCATTCAACATGCCATCAATGAAATATAGACCAATGAGTTTATTCCCCATGATGCCACACCATATGTTAATCGACCAAGGATGTCGGTGGTCAACTTTCTGTAATCAGTGGGACTGTCTACAGTCCAGTACTGCATGTTATGCTGGTTAATATAACCATGGTCTGTGAATGTAGATCCTTTTGAAAATAGTACCTCGACAAAGAATGTGGGGGGTCGTTTGCATTTGTTGATGTGCCCATTCACAAAACACTACCCAGTTATGGAAATCGGGGCCGTGAAGTTCTTGATGCAGTGACACATGATATGTATGATACTTATGACAATGCACTAGTGTGGCAATACTACCTATGGACATACCAGAATCATAGTGTAACTGCTGGGTGCTTATCCATGGGTTGTGGTGCACTGCCGCTAGTACACTATTTCATTAACTTCTCCTGTAACACATTTGCTGCGTTTCCTTTTCCTTTTTTAGGAGAACTGCTTCTTACATCAGTGTGACAGTAGACGTAGGGCAAGATACATGTTACATTACCACAGACTAAAATTGTATGAAAATCCTCCACACTACATAGGTATGAAATTTGTAAATATGGAAGGGGATGTGTGATCCAAACCTAAAAAATACTGAGGGTGACCTGCAAACATATTTGAAAAGTGAACACTATTATAGAGTAGAAGATTTTTTGAATGATGACCATGTAATATAGTACCTATCTAAAAAAGTAACACCATATGTATTATAACCATAGATTATTATTATTATTGTTTTATTTTGAATGATAACTATGTAAAGTAATACCTGTCTGAAGATGTAACAAGATATGCATTTTAACCTTAAATTAAGTTTATTAGTCTGGATTTTCCATTGTTTTACTAGTCTGGATATAATTTTAGGTTTGATAAGTGACCTTTGATTGTGTGATGCATGTTATGTGGTAACTACAGACCAGATTATATGCATCATAAAAACCTTAAAATACGCTTGCAAATATGCATGAAAATGCTTAAAATGCATGAAAAGTGTTGAAATATGCAAGATAAAAAAAAAAAAAAAAAAAAAAAAAAGGTAGTTACTGCGTGCATTACATCTCAAAGTCAAACCTGTGCATATCAATTATGAGGAAGAGTGCCAGCCATGTGAAAAATCGGTACATTTAGAATGCTGATATCATTTCTGAATATTTTCTGGTAGAGGTTAGGAAGGGGGCCTTTCTGGGATTATTTTTAAAAAATTTGCAAAATGGGGACGCCTACCATGTTTCAAGAATTGTACCTTCGTTGCTACTGTTTTCGGCAACAAGCGGATATGATGTGAGTCACAGCGAAACAGTTGGTATGTACAGGACCAGCTTTGAGATATATTGCATGCAGAGTGGCACACTCAAAAACTCCATAATATTTTGTTTAAAAAACAACATACAATCATGAATCTTTTTTTAACAGAACTAACTTTTAATTAATTCTGTTGGACCAAAGCATCATTTACAATTTATTTTGCATTTTTCTATTATTGTAAACATAAATGACCAAGTACTATTCCAAATATTTGGTAGTAAGATTGTGTCTCTGATTACTCAAATCATTTTTATAAGTAGAAAAGGACCATTCTACATCAAATGAGGTAACTGGGCAGTATTTGAATTTGGGTGCTATGTTGGCACTTGTTTCTGGCAAAAGTTCACCCATCCCATTAACAAAACTATCAGTTTGACACAAGGGTTCAAAGCGTGGGTCGTTGCTCAAAATGTTTTCAAACTTGTCTTTAACGTTTATTGAGAACACCTCCAGCAATGAGGAGTTCACTAGAATACTTTTGTTCATTAGCTGAATAGATTCATTCAATGCCAAACCTTGAGTTTCAGGCTTTTTAATACTTGCTGGTATATGGGGAAAATGAGTGATAATCACAGCAATGTCTTTTTTAATACTGGAATCATTAAAAGCTTCCTTGCACTGGCAAACTGCCAAAGCCTCTGCACTTTTTAAGTCGTTTACTACCCCTCTAATGGCCCCAAAATGTTCACTGAAAACAACACAGCTTTGACCCATGTACCCCAATGAGTTACCACTGGTTTGTGAGGTAAAGGCATATTTGGTAGTTTTTCTTTCTAAGTCTTGATGCCAGCAGGAGTCTTTAGAAACACTTTCTTTGTGGATGGAATCAGTTTATTTACATTCACAAACATGGAATGTACTTCTTCAGGAAGGCGATGTACTCCATGATTAAAGCACATCACATGAATCAAATTGGGATAAAATACTCGGAGGGCTTTTCCTGCTTTGATCATATAGGGAGCAGTATCTGAAATAAACACAAATACTCTTTCATCTGTAGAAGATACTGGAAATATTTTTCTAATATCCTCATTCACAAATCTGGCGATTATAGGATGATTTACTTTTTCAAGTTCTTTGCACGCCACTAAATAGAAAGAAGAAGGCTCTTCTTTTAAAGCACCAACAATTAAATTTGCAGTGTAACAGCCACCAATGTCTATAGTTTCGCCAACTGCTATCCAAATAATGCTGCCCTTGAGTTTGTTGTGTATTTCTTGCAGAACATTTACATAAATTGTCGTTATGTAATTTTTACACAATGTTGATTCATCTGATACATTTTGATTTAAGAAATATTTGTGCAGGAAGCCTTTGAGGATAGGGTTTGTAAGTTTGTGAAGAGAATATTGCTTGTGATGAATGCTTCACATAGATCCATGTTAAACCAACTTTTTGGTTATCTTCGGACAAATCCCTGCTACTGCAACTCGCTATTGTCAGAAGTTGTTGTTGTGGTCCTTTCTTCTGCATTACTGCGATATGAAGGCTTGACTTGACATGCTGGTCTATTTGAAACTTATTTTTCTGTGTGAAACATTTTTCTTGCAAACTCGACAATGTAAAACAATTCCGTCATATTTAAATGTTCCAGTCTGGTCAGCTATGCACAAAACGATGTTTCTTTTTTCGGGTGGCATGGCAAGCAACACATTACACATTACACGTCATAAACACGTTCAACTGTGTACAAGTAAACAGAAAGCTAAACTAAAACAATGAAAGTGCGACCAAAAGGTTGAGTAGTTTAATTTAATTGTTGGCAAGGTGTACAGTATGACAGCAAAGGGGATTAACTGGAGATGCGGGCACAGGAGCATTGACTCTGTCTGCCTGTTCCTGTTCCCCTTCTGTAATGATTTTGCTAGGCAGTGCCCTCTCGGTTTGTGATTACATGCAGTTCTGGGTTGCAGTCAATCTGTAAGACATCAAAACTAGATCGAGCTAGAGACCGCCCATCTAAATTTTTAAAATATTGTAAACATAGACCCAAACTATGCATTGTTACTAGTTTTTAGTTAAAATATGCAATAACTGGTGGAAAGGAGCCAAATATGCAAATGCATATGCAACATGAAAATGCATATAATCCAGTCTCTAGTGATGACAAAAGTTCCATTTGAACAAACGTACCGCACATATAGTTAAAATGTTTTACTATAAACTTGATCTACAATGAGAAAACTCACAATAATGTAGATACACATCTGCAATATTTTATCATTCTGGGTTGTTAAACTTAGAAGGAGACCGTGCCTACTTGCCATCACTGATTTTGTCCAAATTTATGGTATACGCAGGGCTTGGCCAGAAATGGAAGTGACTGAAGTGGGAGCTCCAGATGGCCATTTAAAAAATTAGCATTTTTGGTGTGGTTTGGGAGAAACAAAAGCCTTTTATGTTACTATAACTTCAGAAACTGGGTTCAGAACTGTAATCTAAGAGTCATGTGGTTGAGAACCTATGCAGAAATTTTTCTTTTCTTTCTCTTTTATTTTTATTACTGTGCTAATAATCCAAAATAATGCTCAGTACATTTTTTATTAATATTTTCATAAAAGGCATAAACAAGAAAGGCAAAGGAAAATTTGAGATTGCAAATAAATTTCCAGGAGTGATTGTAAGATGTACACAAGCACTTTGTATATAAAATTAGATAATTTTATTATTTAATAGTTGATGATTACAAGACATGGTGATATTCATTGCAAAAAAGTGAAACAGCAATTTTATTGGCATATTGTCCATGCAACATTTTTAGAATTACATGATTGTTTTAAAAAACAAATTTAGCCAATGTTCATAAAGGATTCTCTCTCATCACACAGTTTGGCACTAAAACATGCATATTGCATCATTCCATCAACTATTGGTGAGGACAGCTAGTGATGTAGAATGTAATGTATTTGGAACCAGTCTTCTCAAGATGTGATTTCTTTCTCTCTCTCAGTAAGATATGAGCAGTTTTGAAGCTTTTTGATCAAATTCGTTGCTTGAAAACATAAACAGACATCGCAGGATTGCTTTGGTGGACTGCATTTCAGGGAAATCACTTTAACACTGCACGATGGCAATCCTTCACTCTAAAAAAATGTCACTGTATAATTTTGGATTGCTTTGTCCTCCCCATTAGTCAATTAACAAAAGAAAATTGTTCTCCTGCACATACAGCTTCATCATATCACGCTTTTTTGTATAAAGCTGTTGTAAGTTTGCCAGATTTTGATGAAGTAATGATGACATTTACATATTTTGCTGTGTACTCAGTCTGCCCCGATAGCTGAGTGGTCAGCATGATGGATTGCCACCCTACGGGCCGAGGTTCGATTCCCAGCTGGGTCGGGGATGTTCTCTGTTCAGGGACTGGGTGCTGTGCTGTCTTCATCATAATTTCATCCCCATCCAGCGTGCAGGTTGCCCAATGTGGTGAAGAATGTAATAAGACCTGCACCAAGGCAGCTGGACCTACCCCACAAGGGGCCTCCAAGCCAATGATGTCAAATGCTCATTTCTGTTTTAGTGTACACATCCACCGTTTTTATGAATCAGTGGTCCAAAACAGCCAGTACTCTTTTGAAGGCATATGTTGACAGTTGACAATAATTTTGCAGAGAGTTATAACATATAGCACTGTTCCATGTGGCTTTTCGTGGATGATGCTGTAGTATACAGAGAAGTTGCAGCATTAGAAATTTGCAGCGAAATGCAGGAAGATCTGCAGCAGATAGGCACTTGGTGCAGGGAGTGGCAACTGACCCTTAACATAGACAAATGTAATGTATTGCGAATACATAGAAAGAAGGATCCTTTATTATATGATAGCGGAACAAACACTGGTAGCAGTTACTTCTGTAAGATATCTGGGACTATGTGTGCGGAACGATTTGAAGTGGAATGATCATATAAAATTAATTTTTGGTAAGGCGGGTGCCAGGTTGAGATTCATTGGGAGAGTCCTTAGAAAATGTAGTCCATTAACAAAGGAGGTGGCTTACAAAACACTCGTTCGACCTATACTTGAGTATTACTCATCAGTGTGGAATCCGTACCAGGTCGGGTTGACAGAGGAGATAGAGAAGATCCAAAGAAGAGCGGCACGTTTCGTCACAGGGCTATTTGGTAAGCGTGATAGCATTACAGAGATGTTTAGCAAACTCAAGTGGCAGACTCTGCAAGAGAGGCGTTCTGCATTGCGGTGTAGCTTGCTCGCCAGGTTTCGAGAGGATGCGTTTCTGGATGAGGTATCGAATATATTGCTTCCCCCTACTTATACCTCCCGAGGAGATCACGAATGTAAAATTAGAGAGATTCGAGCGCGCACGGAGGCTTTCCGGCAGTCGTTCTTCCCGCGAACCATAAGCGACTGGAACGGGAAAGGGAGGTAATGACAGTGGCACATAAAGTGCCCTCCGCCAAACAACGTTGGGTGGCTTGCGGAGTATAAATGTAGATGTAGATGTAGATACGGCCATCTGTATCGCTGAGGCATGCAAGCCTCCCCACCAACGGCAAGGTCCGTGGTTCATGGGGGGGGAATCTTGACTAAGGAAGAAATAATGCACAGTTAGCTTTTTGCATACACAAAGTTTTGATGCTGGAGAAATTGTATTTATGTATTCAAAATTTGCTGCCTTTCTGTACACCTGTCTTTACTGATCTGGTAATAAAGTATTACAGAATTATTATCAATTTATGAAGCAGTATGTAACAATGTTGTGAGGTACCTTAAAGTATAAAATCTTGTTTGTGATTGCACAGCTATAAATACTGTACTATTATGCATATTATCCTGTATTGACTTTCATCCAAGTTTATGGTATGTTCAGGGCTTGGCCAGAAATGAAAGTCACAGAAAAAATAGTGTTTTTGACATGGTATGGGCAAGGCATGAACTATTTATGTTAGCATAGTTGTGGGCAGCAATTGGCATAGTAGAAAGAATGCAGAACAGTAATCCAAGTATCATGGAGTTGAGTCACTATGAAGAAATTTTTTTTGTTTTCAGTTGTTGCAATATACACACTGCAAATAAACCAAAATAATACTCAATATGTTGTATTTATTAATATTTTATTAATATTTTATTAATATTTTCTCTCAGTTGTTCTAACACTAATGCTGCTGAGTCGGGAGGTCGGTAAAAGGAGCCAATTATTAACCTAGCTCGGTTGTTGAGTGTAACCTCCACCCATAATAATTCACAGGAACTATCCACTTCTACTTCACTACAGGATAAACTACTACTAACAGCGACGAACACTCCACCACCGGTTGCATGCAATCTATCCTTTCTAAATACCGTCTGTACCTTTGTAAAAATTTCGGCAGAATTTATCTCTGGCTTCAGCCAGCTTTCTGTACCTATAACGATTTCAGCTTCGGTGCTTTCTATCAGCACTTGAAGTTCCGGTACTTTACCAACGCAGCTTCGACAGTTGACAATTACAATACCGATTGCTGCTTGGACCCCACATGTCCTGACTTTGCCCTGCACCCTTTGAGGCAACGAATCAGACAGAGGAACACGAGTGAAGAGAGAGACCACATCGAAACTCACAAAAATTGGTCTCTCTCTTCACTCGTGTTCCTCTGTCTGATTCGTTGCGGTTAATTGAAGCCAGGTTTGCTGCTGATTTAACTAATCTCTTTAAGCATGTGTTGACATCCACTTACTTTTTATTTAATGACCAGTATTACGAGCAGACAGATGGAGTTGCGATGGGTAGTCCGTTGTCTCCTGTGATCGCAAATTTATTTATGGAAGACTTCGAGGAACGTGCTTTGGAGTCGGCGCCTTTAAAACCCGCCTGTTTCTTTAGATACGTTGATGATACCTTCGTTGTTTGGCCTCACGGTAGGGAGAATTTGAATGTCTTTCTAGAACATCTGAACTCGATCCACCCGAACATTCGTTTTACGATGGAGGTGGAAGAGGATGGTTGCCTTCCCTTTCTCGACGTGTTGGTTAGGACGAAGGATGATGTATCATTGGGACATGCAGTCTACAGGAAACGTACTCACACCAACTTGTACTTACAAGCTAATAGTTGTCACCATTCGGCTCAGCGTGAAGGGGTACTTCGTACCTTGGTACACAGGGCACATGTCGTTTCTGACGCTGAGACTTTGCCAGCTGAGCTGTCCCATCTTGAAGTTACATTTCGTCAAAATGGTTATAGTGATAGACAGATTGAACGTGCGTTGCGCTATCGACCAACTGTACATCGGGTGATTGATGATAATTCTGAGTCAACACCTAAGTCTACTGCCTTTTTGCCTTACGTAGGAAACACGTCCAATAAGATCGGTCGTATTTTACGGAAATACGATGTGAAATGTGTTTTCCGACCTCCATCTAAAATTAGAGCACTTTTGAGTTCCGTTAAGGATGATCTTGGACTGCGTAAGGCGGGTGTATATCGTATTCCTTGTAGCTGCAGCATGGCATATATTGGTCAAACTATCAGGACCGTGGAGGACAGATGTACTGAGCATAAACGGCACACACGATTACAGCAGCCAAATAGATCTGCTATTGCTGAACATTGCTTGGATACTGGTCACCCCATGTTATATAATAACACCGAGATATTGGCATGCACGTCCAGCTATTGGGACAGTGTCATTAGGGAGGCAGTTGAGATTAAATTAGCGAGCAACCTCGTTAACAGGGATGGAGGTTTCTGTTTAAACTCTGTTTGGAATCCAGCTCTCTCCCTTGTCAAAAAACAGAGGAACAGAGTCAATGCTGCCTCACCTGCGAATTCATAGTCTCACTATCGATAGCTCTGACTTTGGTCATCTTTGGTGGCACTAGTGTTCAGTGTGTGTGTGTGTGTGTGTGTGTGTGTGTGTGTGTGTGTTATCTTTCCTGCTTGTGTCGGAGAACCGAGGTATTAAATTTGCATGTACGCCGCCTGTCCGTTGCAGTTTGCCTTGAAAATGGCGGGGTGTTCTCCCGCCGAAATATCGGCGGTTGCTGAAAGTGTTACCTGGCTGAATTCCCAGAAGTTATTTGAAGGATGCTTATGGATGGGCAGCTCGGGTAGAGATAGTTGTACTTCATGGCACTGCTTTAAGAAAGCATTTTAGATGAATATTGGTCCAAAGAGAAGCAGCAGAGAATTTTGAGTGAATTTTGGGGAGGAGAGAGATTTGACTGTAGGAAGGGTACTGTGCTCCCTGCCGCCGTTGGATAAGCAGCTGCAGCAGCAAGTCGTATACTCCTAGCTCACTCATTTCTTACATAGTTTAATTCTTAATTTCTTTGCGTGTTTTTGGTACTTGCATTGTTTGATACATAAATTTCGGGCGTATTATAGTATTTGAGAGTTGTAGCATCGCGTTTTAGTACCTGAATAGTGTAAATTCGCGTAGTCGTTTGTCTTTTGTTTTTGTTTTGAACGGCCAGTGTCGGTTGGTCACAGTCAGTGTGCTCCCTGCCGCCGTTGGATAAGCAGCTGCAGCAGCAAGTCGTATACTTCTAGCTCACTCATTTCTTACATAGTTTAATTCTTAATTTCTTTGCGTGTTTTTGGTACTTGCATTGTTTGATACATAAATTTCGGGCGTATTATAGTATTTGAGAGTTGTAGCATCGCGTTCTAGTACCTGAATAGTGTAAATTCGCATAGTCGTTTGTCTTTTGTTTTTGTTTTGAATGGCCAGTGTCGGTTGGTCACAGTCAGTGTGCTCCCTGCCGCCATTGGATAAACAGCTGCAGCAGCAAGTCGTATACTTCTAGCTCACTCATTTCTTACATAGTTTAATTCTTAATTTCTTTGAGTGTTTTTGGTACTTGCATTGTTTGATACATAAATTTCGGGCGTATTATAGTATTTGCGAGTTGTAGCATCGCGTTTTAGTACCTGAATAGTGTAAAATCGCGTAGTCTCCTTCCGCTGCCGAGCAGTGTGTCAGCAGTGCGTTAGTAGCAGCATTACTGCATTTACTAGGCAATCTTGTATTTTAATAACCGTTTAAATTTTGTCAATTTGTTTGCGCTCTCTGTAGATTAGTTCAGACGTTCTTTGCAAAACAGTTTTTAGCATGGATAGGGACTGCAACTGCTGTGTTCGGATGCAGGCTGAGTTGGCATCCCTTCGCTCCCAGCTTCAGGCAGTGTTGGCTTCGGTCACACAGCTTGAGGCTGTTGCCAATGGGCATCACTGTGGGGGTCCGGATGGGGGTTTGTCGGGGACGGCCAGCTCGTCCCACGCATCCCCCGATCGGACTAAGACTGTGGTTGCCCAGCATACTGCCCACATTGAGGCTGATCCCTCACCTGTGGTAGAGTGGGAGGTAGTCTCAAGGTGTGGCAGGGGGCAAAAGACATTCCGGAGGGCTGAACGGAAGGCCTCTCCAGTTTGTCTAACGAACCGGTTTCAGGTTCTGTCTCAGGCTGATACTGATCTTTGGCCTGACATGGCTGCTTGTCCTGTTCCAGAGGTTGCCCCTCAGTCTGCAAGATCCGGGCGGTCGCAGAGGGTGGGCTTACTGGTAGTTGGGAGCTCCAACGTCAGGCGCGTAATGGGGCCCCTTAGAGAAATGGCAGCAAGAGAGGGGAAGAAAACCAATGTGCACTCCGTGTGCATACCGGGGGGAGTCATTCCAGATGCGGAAAGGGTCCTTCCGGATGCCATGAAGGGTACAGGGTGCACCCATCTGCAGGTGGTCGCTCATGTCGGCACCAATGATGTGTGTCGCTATGGATCGGAGGAAATCCTCTCTGGCTTCCGACGGCTATCTGATTTGGTGAAGACTGCCAGTCTCGCTAGCGGGATGAAAGCAGAGCTCACCATCTGCAGCATCGTCGACAGGACTGACTGCAGGCCTTTGGTACAGAGCCGAGTGGAGGGTCTGAATCAGAGGCTGAGACGGTTCTGCGACCATGTGGGCTGCAGATTCCTCGACTTGCGCCATAGGGTGGTGGGGTTTCGGGTTCCGCTGGATAGGTCAGGAGTCCACTACACGCAACAAGCGGCTACACGGGTAGCAGGGGTTGTGTGGCGTGGACTGGGCGGTTTTTTAGGTTAGATGGCCTCGGGCAAGTACAGAAAGGGCAACAGCCTCAAAGGGTGCGGAGCAAAGTCAAGACATGCGGGGACCAAGCAGCAATCGGTATTGTAATTGTAAACTGTCGAAGCTGCGTTGGTAAAGTACCGGAACTTCAAGCGCTGATAGAAAGCACCGAAGCTGAAATCGTTATAGGTACAGAGAGCTGGCTTAAGCCAGAGATAAATTCTGCCGAAATTTTTACAGAGGTACAGACGGTGTTCAGGAAGGATAGATTGCATGCAACCGGTGGTGGAGTGTTTGTTGCTGTTAGTAGTAGTTTATCCTGTAGTGAAGTAGAAGTGGATAGTTCCTGTGAATTATTATGGGTGGAGGTTACACTCAACAACCGAGCTGGGTTAATAATTGGCTCCTTTTACCGACCTCCCGACTCAGCAGCGTTAGTGGCAGAACAACTGAGAGAAAATTTGGAATACATTTCGCATAAATTTCCTCAGCATGTTATAGTCTTAGGTGGAGATTTCAGTTTACCAGATATAGACTGGGACACTCAGATGTTTAGGACGGGTGGTAGGGACAGAGCATCGAGTGACATTATACTGAGTGCACTATCCGAAAATTACCTCGAGCAATTAAACAGAGAACCGACTCGTGGAGATAACATCTTGGACCTACTGATAACAAACAGACCCGAACTTTTCGACTCTGTAAGTGCAGAACAGGGAATCAGTGATCATAAGGCCGTTGTAGCATCCCTGAATATGGAAGTTAATAGGAATATAAAAAAAGGGAGGAAGGTTTATCTGTTTAGCAAGAGTAATAGAAGGCAGATTTCAGACCACCTAACAGATCAAAACGAAAATTTCTGTTCCGACACTGACAATGTTGAGTGTTTATGGAAAAAGTTCAAGGCAATCGTAAAATGCGTTTTAGACAGGTACGTGCCGAGTAAAACTGTGAGGGACGGGAAAAACCCACCGTGGTACAACAACAAAGTTAGGAAACTACTGCGAAAGCAAAGAGAGCTTCACTCCAAGTTTAAATGCAGCCAAAACCTCTCAGACAAACAGAAGCTAAGCGATGTCAAAGTTAGCGTAAGGAGGGCTATGCGAGAAGCGTTCAGTGAATTCGAAAGTAAAATTCTATGTATAGACTTGACAGAAAATCCTAGGAAGTTCTGGTCTTTCGTTAAATCAGTAAGTGGCTCGAAACAGCATATCCAGACACTCCGGGATGATGATGGCATTGAAACAGAGGATGACACGCGTAAAGCTGAAATACTAAACACCTTTTTCCAAAGCTGTTTCACAGAGGAAGACCGCACTGCAGTTCCTTCTCTAAATCCTTGCACAAACGAAAAAATGGCTGACATCGAAATAAGTGTCCAAGGAATAGAAAAGCAACTGGAATCACTCAACAGAGGAAAGTCCACTGGACCTGACGGGATACCAATTCGATTCTACACAGAGTACGCGAAAGAACTTGCCCCCCTTCTAACAGCCGTGTACCGCAAGTCTCTAGAGGAACAGAGGGTTCCAAATGATTGGAAAAGAGCACAGGTAGTCCCAGTCTTCAAGAAGGGTCGTCGAGCAGATGCGCAAAACTATAGACCTATATCTCTGACGTCGATCTGTTGTAGAATTTTAGAACATGTTTTTTGCTCGAGTATCATGTCGTTTTAGGAAACCCAGAATCTACTATGTAGGAATCAACATGGATTCCGGAAACAGCGATCGTGTGAGACCCAACTCACGTTATTTGTTCATGAGACCCAGAAAATATTAGATACAGGCTCCCAGGTAGATGCTATTTTTCTTGACTTCCGGAAGGCGTTCGATACAGTTCCGCACTGTCGCCTGATAAACAAAGTAAGAGCCTACGGAATATCAGACCAGCTGTGTGGCTGGATTGAAGAGTTTTTAGCAAACAGAACACAGCATGTTGTTATCAATGGAGAGACGTCTACAGACGTTAAGGTAACCTCTGGCGTGCCACAGGGGAGTGTTATGGGACCATTGCTTTTCACAATATATATAAATGACCTAGTAGATAGTGTCGGAAGTTCCATGCGGCTTTTCGCGGATGATGCTGTAGTATACAGAGAAGTTGCAGCATTAGAAAATTGTAGCGAAATGCAGGACGATCTGCAGCGGATAGGCACTTGGTGCAGGGAGTGGCAACTGTCCCTTAACATAGACAAATGTAATGTATTGCGAATACGTAGAAAGAAGGATCCTTTATTGTATGATTATATGATAGCGGAACAAACACTGGTAGCAGTTACTTCTGTAAAATATCTGGGAGTATGCGTGCGGAACGATTTGAAGTGGAATGATCATATAAAATTAATTGTTGGTAAGGCGGGTACCAGGTTGAGATTCATTGGGAGAGTGCTTAGAAAATGTAGTCCAGCAACAAAGGAGGTGGCTTACAAAACACTCGTTCGACCTATACTTGAGTATTGCTCATCAGTGTGGGATCCGTACCAGGTCGGGTTGACAGAGGAGATAGAGAAGATCCAAAGAAGAGCGGCGCGTTTCGTCACAGGGTTATTTGGTAACCGTGATAGCGTTACGGAGATGTTTAATAAACTCAAGTGGCAGACTCTGCAAGAGAGGCGCTCTGCATCGCGGTGTAGCTTGCTCGCCAGGTTTCGAGAGGGTGCGTTTCTGGATGAGGTATCGAGTATATTGCTTCCCCCTACTTATACCTCCCGAGGAGATCACGAATGTAAAATTAGAGAGATTAGAGTGCGCACGGAGGCTTTCAGACAGTCGTTCTTACCGCGAACCATATGCGACTGGAACAGGAAAGGGAGGTAATGACAGTGGCACGTAAAGTGCCCTCCGCCACACACCGTTGGGTGGCTTGCGGAGTATGAATGTAGATGTAGATGTAGATGTAAAAGGTTTCTGTCAGTTTTTGATAAGCAAACTGAAATATTTGGACAAAGAGCTAGGTCGTGAATAAATAATTATGGGTTTAGACACTAAGTTGCCTCAGAAAGTTAGAGGATTGCTTGTACTTGCCCCTAGGGGTAATATTAGTAATTTTTTGAATTATCCTCATAAAGTGGGGAGGGTGAAGCCCTCAATGGAAGATCATAGGTGGAACTTTGATGATATAATCAATCAGAGAGAGAGAGTTTCAGGTAAACAGGATGAACAGAACTAATTCTAGTAGAAATCCAAGGAATGATTGGATGGAGGATAGCCAGAATGGGTGCGGCACTTTTAGGAGAAATTCAAGGAACAGAAATGGAGAAGAAAATGGTAATTCTGGATCAAACCATTTAATCTTGCAAGTAGGGAGTTAAATATTCCATGTTGGATTCAATTATGTGGCAATAAAGCTTACCGCAGCTGTCTGTTTCCTGAGGCAGCCAGAATCTTCTCCTATCCCATCTGTAGTTAATAAGTGAATCAGAAACATTCTATTTTCAACTTTCATGTGATTTTGTACAGCAGGATAATTTACTATAGGAATATTTTAGAAAACGTTTTTCCAGTGTTTTTTACAAGATGGTTTTTACTGCATGTTACCTCTGCATGTTACCTCTGCTGCTGCACCAAATTATACTAATATCACACATGAACTGATTACTTCAGTTGCTAATATTTAGATAATCTGCACCTTCTGCTCCACATATGCTGACACCTTTTTTGTTTACCTTATCTCTTTGTTTGACTGATATTCTTTAACCATGACACCAATTTACTTTCATCACATTTCATAAAACCAGAATAAACACAATACCTCAAAGATTTTTACCAAATACAACTGCTGGTTTTTTTTTATATTGCCTTTTCTACCATCCTCTTATGATTCCATTACTAACAACATTATAAAATCTATGCAACACGGTAGTCATGGTGCCTGCATGCCCTACATGAACCAATATTGTTTACTATGTGACACTTTGAACAAATGTCACCTGTTGTTATATGCACTGAAGATCGCTACGTAATAGTTGAAATCTAAATATGCTGTAATAAAACTACAAATTTTGTTCTTTTTCCCACTGTCTAACTGGGGTCTTCCCCATACCTCTTGGCCTTTTTCAAAGTTACCTCCTCCTCTTGTGATTCTTGAACAGAGTATTTGCTATTACTATCTGAAATTTATTGCAGCTTATATCCTCCTGTATTCTCCTGTAACCTTTCCTTCTACTCCTTCCCTTACAACTGCATTTCAATACTTATGACTATTAGATTTTCAGCTCCCTTTACACACTGAATTACCTGTTCAATATCTCCATATACTTTATCTATCTCTTCATCTTCTGCTTGTTATATCGATATGTATACCTGAACTATTATTGTTGGTTATTGTTTGCTGTTGATTCTGATGAGAACGACCCTACCACTGAATTATTCACAGTAACTCACCCTCTGCCCTATTCCTTGTTCATAATAAATCCTACTCCTGTTACACCCTTCTCTGCTGCTGTCGATATTACTCCACCATTTCACTTCACTGGCTTCCACTGTATCTAGATTGAGTCTTAGCATTTCCCATTTCAGATTTTCTGGCTTCCCTATCATGTTCAAACTTTTGACATTCCATGCCCCAACTATTAGGTCATTACTCTGCATCCTCATGCCATTGAACACTGCTGATTCTTCCAAATTTTAGCAGCAGCTAGAATGTGCCATGAACCTCTATCCACTCCTCTGCCCTCTTTGACAAGGCTGTTGTCACAATGAGGATGACTCCTTATGCTGGAATCCTTATGCTACTGTTGCTGATGGGATTTACTCAAAGTTTAAGATTGGGATGTTCAAACTTGGGACTGAGGATGTTTTGATTAGTAGTCAAAGACACTACCCCTAGACCATGGGTGCATTTATAGCACAAAAATTCATTCCTTTAATGTTGGCAAGAATGAACAATGCATATGACTCTAGGAAAAATACACCAGAGAATGTCTATGTACATGTTGAAAATAAACTGATGTTTCTTCTGCTTATTATCATTGCTGCATAACCTGCTGTTAACTTGCATAAGGCGTACCTCATGTTAACAGCAGTACAGTGGTAGGGCTTGGAGGAGAGATAAATGGATGGGACTTGTTCCAAGAGAATTCCTGTCACTAACATTTCCTATCAGGTAATGGATACTGAAACAAAAAATGTTGATATTTTGTTGTTTCAAGAAATGTTGAAAGATTTTCTAATTACACACTTCTACCACTTCTCAGAACCTCTGCATTCTTACTGTCATGCATTGCAACAACTCTACAATGGATATACAATTTTTCACATCTTCAAAGAAGGGGATTCTTAAAGAAAAACATAGTGATTTGAAATCACTTATACTACTTATAATTTGAGTTCCAACATCCAAGAAAGTTTTTCATTATTCTGTTTCATTTTATAACTCACTTTACATACATTTTATACCATTTTATGTCATTTTATCTATATGATGTTTGCTACGAGTAAAACAAGGATTTTGAAGTGGTATGAGCTCCATGAAGTCCAGTAAGAAACTCAAAGAGTGAATAAAGTGTACTACTTAAAAACTCAATGTTGATTGCATGAAGCAATCTGAAATAAAAGCCCAGATGTGTAGTGAAATAACTTACAGTTTTTGCACCATGATAGTACACCTGCACACACTTTTTTTCTTGTTGTTGAATTTTCAGCTGCAACAATACTGTAATTACAACTCAGACTCCATATTCACCAAACACCCTGTGTGACTTCTTTTCTGTTCTCAAAAATACAGAAAATCTCAAACAGTCATATTTTACAAGTGCAGATGAGATTAAAAACGCATCATTGAGAGTTTGAGTTTTAGTAGTGTTTTAGGGATTGGGAAATTCACTGGCATAAGTATAAAATAGCTAATGGGACCTATTTTGAAGAGGAATAAATAAAATTATGTTCAAAAATCAAAAGTTCCCGTTGAACATACTTGTATATGTAGCAGCAGATGCAGATCTACCAGGGAATGATATTCCCACTTGTGGAGCAATGACACTGAAAAGTGGTATATGGACAAAAGTGATAATTGTCCAGGTATTTTAGGTCATAAAAATCTGGTCCTTGTGGTTGCAGGTCCCTTTTCATATTTGTAAACTAAATGTCACTAGGGGCAACTCCCACCCACTCCGTTGCACCCCCCCCCCCCCACCCCACCCCCCCAATGCTACCACCTCCCTGCGGGTGCCCAAGTTAAGTGGAAAGGAAAGCCTGTTGAACCAGATCCATTTCAGCTGCTAAAGTCAATTTTGATTAACTAGAAAAAATTGATAATGTACCCTCGCTCATGGTATACATACCTGTAGCTAATCAACTGCTTTTTTGGCCATGTAATGGAAACAATGTGGACAATAATATGACAGAGGAACTTCCTTGATGTAACGAACTCAACATAAAATAATTTATTAGTCTGATCAGACTACAAATCAGCTGCACATTTTTGCTTGGATTATAACTTATAAGTTACATCTAGAGTGTCCCTAGCAATAGACAAGCAGTAGCCTGCCAAAACAGCTGGAATTTACTTCCATGAATATATTTTCTCCATGACTGCAATATTCTGATGAAATCACTCACCATGTTCATAAGAAACTGCTCTGCAACTTTCAGGGAAGAAATCATCGTCGGGCATGAAGGGAACGTATTTTTCAAAACATGTTACAGCTGAGCTTTTCATAACATTGCAACATTTGACCCACAAGCTCCTTATAATTTTGTACTTAATCAAAATGAATTTACACACTGCAGCAGGAGCACTATGTGCTGATGTGAAACTTCCTGGAAGAATAAGAACCGTGTGCTTGGCCAGGACTGAAACTGGGATCTTTGCCTTCCCTGGGAAGTACTCTATTTACTGAGCTACCCAAGCAACAACTCATGACCTGCCCTTACAGATTTACTTCTGCCAATATATTTTTTCCTACTTTTGAAACCTCACTGAAATTGTCGTGCATACTAGAGCGACTAGCACTGCTGAAGAAAAGAAACTATAGAGAAATAGCTTAGCCACAGCCTATGGGATAATTTCCAGAATGAATTTTTCACTCTACAGTGTACTGAATAAATAACTTACTGTCAGATTAAATCTGTTTCTTATCAAGAACCATATTATGCTACATTGTCTAATTCCTGTTATATGTAACGATTATACATATGTTACCAATAAGTATCTGCTGTTTCCCTTTATGGATAAAAACGTTTGTAAAATAAAAAGCAAAGCTAAATTCCTATTTGCCTTGCGGTATTTAATAATAGCTCAGTGTAAATGATAGGAAGGAACTACTTTCCTGCAATTTACATTTTTACAGTTACGCAGAGTAACTAATGCACAAGCATCATAGAACAAGAATGAATTATCACCCTGCAGCAGGGTGAGTGTTCATTTGAAACTTCCTGGCACATTAAAACTGTGTGCCAGACCAGAACCAAACCTGAGAACTTTGCCTTTTGTGGGCAAGTGCTCTGCTATCTGAACTATCTAAGCATGACTCTTTACCTCCCTTACAGTTCCACTTCTGCTAATACCTTGTCTCCTACCTTCCAAGCTTCACTGATGTTCTCCTACATACATTGCAGGACCAGCATTGCTGGAGGAAATGAAATTGTGGAGACATGGCTTAGTCATATCCAGGGGATTGCTTCTGGAATGAATTATCAGGAGTGTTAGTTCCACAAAGTATGCAGGAGAACTTCTGTGAAGTTTGGAAAGAAGAAGATGAGATGCTGGTGGAAGTAGGGGTGTTTGAGTAAGTCACCTATTATGCATGGAGAACTCAGTCAGTAGAGCACTTGCTTGCAAAAGATTCGAGTCTCACTCTGGTGCACAGTTATAATTTGCCAGAAATAATCATAGAACAAGATTAAAAAGAAAGATGAACATAACACTCAAAACAATACTTTCTACCAGTGAATAAAACTGGACAATAAACTGTCTATGGAGATTAAACAGACTACTGCAACAAATTTATTTAAAAATGCCATTAAAAAGTACCTTTCAAGTTCAACGACTTTTTCCTGGAAAATCTTATAGAAAAGGTTTATGATGGATTATTAACATCTTAAAGTCATCCTAAATTCATTGTAGAGGGATACTGACTCGGTTTTGCAGACACACAATTGGCAAATTGCAGAACACAAAATGGAAGCTAAACATCATCATCATCATAAGCATCATCATCATTATCATCATCATCATTGACCTGACATCAACTGATGAATGTGCACTGTGATTTTCGTTGAGAACTGATTGAAAAGTTTAGCACTAGCTTTTTACATTCTTCAATAATGTATGTATAGTTGCGCAGTGATTGGTGTTGAGAGATAAATAAACAATGTAGCATCAGTTTCCTACATTGAGAAACTATAGTATCATCCCACAACTGATACCACACAGGGGGCCATCATCATCGAAGCCTCTGAAGTTGGCAGCACAAGTGCACAGGTACCATCCAACCCCAAGCGAAGCCAGCACCATGATCCCTGTGCAGCAATGCCACCTGGTGTGAGACTTGACTGCATATGGAGTCGCTGTCTGCAGTGGCAGTCAGTTACTGACAGTTACTCACCAGTCACTCCCCAGTTGCTCTCCAGGGTCTAGCCAGTCTAGCACATGATGATGCTGGTTGAGACACTTAGCAGTACAATGATGTACATTGCTATTCAGCATTTACCTCATCTCAGATGGCTACTCATGGCTAGAATAGTTGCCTTTCTGGAACTTTAACTTTAGTCAGGCACAACAGAACTACTGTACAGAGACTTATAAATTGTACATGTCAACGCCGTCAGTAGACGAAGGACCCTGTATTGTACTACATGCAGTCTTCAATGTACGAGTTGAGTATTCTCCACATAACTATTTTACAGTGATGTTTTGAAATGGAAAGTTGCTACTCACCATATAGCAGAGATGCCGAGTCACAGACAGGACAACAAAACTTTTGTGCCAATCTGCAAATCAGCACCTGTGCTATATGGTGAGTATCAACTTGCCTTTTCATAATATTGTTACATCCCATCCTGGATTTTCCATTGTTTGACTACAGTGATGTTTGTTTATTCATTCCATGTTTGACTTAGGCTTCAGTTCTCATGCACCTCCCTGAAGAGAATCATATTTTGTACACTTGTCTTCCACTCAGACACATATTATTACCAGAAATAACTCCTCTGCAAGAATATGTAAACAAAATAGTATTGTACATCAGGGGTAAACCAAATGAAGATGCTCTGAAGAGAGAGGCTTTCTTTTCAAGAGGCAGGAGGCTACAATATATGTTACCACACTGGACTTGCATTCAATAGAAAAAGGGTCAAATCTGTGTCAGGCCATCCAGATTTGATTTTCTGTGATTTCACTAAATCAGTCCAGGTAAATGCTGGGATGATTCCTTTAAAAAGGGCATGACCAGTTTCCTTCCTCCTTTTGCAATCTGAGCCTGTGTTCTATGAACCACATGTTTCACCTCTTCTTATTAAACAACTTAAAGATGTTCATGGGGAAACATTATTTAGATAAATATTCTAGAGAGAACTTCCCACTGTGCCTGTGTTTGTGTGATGTACAGATGTGAGGATAGAAGCATGAGCATAGACCATCAATGGCAATTGAGAGTCCCCATCTGTCATGGAGAGGTCACTTATATTTTAGCGTCACAGTTTGGTGGTGTTGTGGAAGGCACAGAACAAGAGGGTTTGGTGACAATGGTACACCCATAAACAAATGAAGAATGTTCTGTAATCTGTCACTTACTTCTGCGATATCACTCTGAGAGCATATGTCATAAGCTTGGATAAGTAAAAGTAATCAAATAATAATCTGTATACCTGTCATTGTAATTGTTTTATGAGAAGCAAAATATACAGAAGAATTTATTAAGAGTGGTTATATGATTTCGTAGCTAGCTTGCACAGATGTGAGCTCCCTTACAGCCCTCGACCCCCTCTGCAGTAGGAGAAGAAGTCACACAGCACAATGAGTGACACTGTCTAGCAGTGACCATAAGAAATAACGAGGTAAAAGTTATCATGAAGAATGTTAGGATGACAGATCATTAGTGAAGTTGTTAACTCAGTTACAACCCATAAAACACTTAAAAGCATACATTACATTGTTTGTCTTCAACTGCAATACCATGATATATCCAACACACTTGTAACAGTTAATCATGGATAAATAAAAGTACTACTGCATTTATGAAAAGCCTGCAGAAAGATGAACACACAAACACTGCTAACAATGTACTATGGGCTAGTTCATTCACATATTTCATATGGTATCCTGGTCTGTGGAAATTCTGCAAATGTGCATACACAAAGAGTAGTAAAGCTATAAAAGAAGGCTGTAAGGAGGATAACATAATTATCTCCTAGTGATTCATGCAGAAATAAATTCAGGAACTAAATATATTAATAGTAGTGTCACTATACATACAGTACAAGAAACAATTATTTATGTAAATAGTAATCATGCTACATTGTTAAACAGATGTATCCACAACTATACCACAAGAAATAAAAATGATTATCATATAGAAGGTAAATGGCACAAATCAAATGACAAACAGCCCGTAAAACCAGTTTGCCAAACATGTCTAGTTTCAAAAATAAAGTAAAATGTCACTTGATTAAAGCTTGTACATATACCATTAAAGAACACTAGGAAGCAAAAAATTAATGTATGTTTCATGTGTAATTGTAAATCTGTAAAAAACTTTCAAGAAGCACAAAGTGATTTTAATCTATGGTAATTATGTGTGTTTATTAACCTTTTTGGATTCTTATATTTTAGAGGCTATTTTTGAAGAAATCAGAAAATTTTAATTTTTTGGGCTTCATGTAAACTTCTCCAATACTATTGTACAGACTGGTCCGCAGACATAAATAAATGAATAAACAAAAATCTTTAAAAATATGTAGATCCATTTACCGGAGAAATTTTGTACATCAATTGAAGATCTGTACTACATTATTTTTGTACTGAAACATTTGAAACTTACAAATTGACAGTGAAATGTGAGATCTTACATACCGATACTTGTGTGTTGTCTCCAGAGCTTGTTGGAGTGGTGGTCGAGCTGCAGTGTATGTCTGGATACAGAGAATCTCCTTTTGGGTTTAAGGAGTCTGTCTGATTTTTGTTGTTATTAAGACATTTATTTTGTATTTCAGTGACCTGCAAAGATTAAATAATTTATACTTCTCTGGTCAATGAAATTTAAAACATTGATGGCCAACATCAATCATCGTATTTAGAATATCCTTCATACACTGGTTTTCAATATTGTGAAACTATTTCTTATAATTATGCAAGTCCTGATTTTCATTTATAGCCTAAATTTTTTTGGTTTGATCTATTTACTAGCCTACTCTCAGATTGGTCACAAACAATTTTCACTGACAGGCTGAAAAGCACCTAGCCCAGTTCCCTATGGCCATGTCAACAACACTGAAGCTATGCTGTCTAAATAACATAAGAAATTCTAATAAATCTATGTGCAAATAGCATCAGTCTTGAACTTTCATAAAAACCTTCTTCTGGCAGGTAAAACAGAAATGGGGCAAGTTAATATTCTAATTGAATAATAATATCACAGTTGTCTTACAAGGCTCCATTCCTATCCCAATTCTCTGTGAATGATTTACCATTAAACATCAGTTTTCATCAACTCTATTAGCAGACAGTACTTTTGGATAAACTGGAAATTGGAATTCAGAAAACATTGTCAATCGTTGATCAGTACCCTCAGAAGCTAACTTGGTTTCAGCTAAATTAATTTATTGATTTTTATTTGGTCTCATTTGACTACATTAATCAAAGAGTGTGCACTTGTAATACAGAATGAGTCAGCTTAATATACTGTCTTAAAATTCTGAGCCTATATGTTACAACTAAAAACAAAAACAATAAAATTCCAACATTCTAGTAATTTGGACAAATAAGAAGGGAAAGCTGAAAAGTGGAAGAAATGTATAGAAGGGCCGTACAAGGGGCTGTACCAGAACCCTAGGCCAGTGCGGCCACCCCCGAGGACCTCTTTGGCAACACCTCAGGAATTGATGGAGCTGGACCCGTTGTCATTGCCACTGCAGCAGCTCGACTTCTCAGCACTCATCCCGGCGCCTGCCATGGACCCAGTGCTGTTGCAATCGTCATTGCCACCTTCTCCATTTTTCAATGGCCTGGCTTAGGAAGAGGGTGCGTGCCTTTCCAGGAGTTTTCTGACCGACGTTCCCCTTGGAGTCCAGAATGGATGTTGGGGTGCAGCCAGAGGCTAAGCATCAGTCCCAATTGCAGCGTCTGGCTCCTCACACCACCCAGCTTCCTGCCTCCCCCCTCCCTCCCCTCCAGCCATTGTCATAAAATGGCTCCATACATGCCAACAGTGTGGCATTTTGGGGGAAAGGAATGTGCACTCCTAAAGCATTGACTGCACACTGACCAGCATAGTGCTGCGAAACAGAACCGAGAAGGCACTGACCCACATGCCAATGGAAAGAGGGGGCAGTGCCAAACCTCCAGGCAGACAGAGTTCAGCACCCCCTGTCAATACAATTTAACCAGCCACCCATCACTGGTCGGGCCCCAATTTGGTTGCGGTTTTCTAGAGCATCGGTACTGAGTAACAGGAAGATGTTACTTAGTCTGCATTCTGCAAGTAGTGATAGACTGTAAAAGGCACTGGAAGTTAAGTAGTGTTTGTTCCCTTAATAGAAATAAAGTTTTCTATTAATTAGAAAGTGTTTTGCGCAGATGATTTTGCATTCCTGGCACCAGCCATCGTAACTTTTCTCCTTTCTTGTTTGTATCTGTGCTTACTCCCAAAGCAGCTGACGCAGTAGAAGAGATTCTCTGAAATGGGGGGTAATACATCTTTTGAAAGCAGTTAATATTGCTTGCATTTTAGATAGGTTAAATTTCAAACCTAAGCTTTGTGCCCATACGGATAGGGCAAGTAAATTGGCATTTACATGCTGGATGGCTGCACACAGGTTTGTTGCAATTGCACTTAGATAAAAATGAATGACATCAGTGTACAGTTGATATTTGCAATGGGAGAGAACAACTGACACATCATTAACATGTAATGATAAAAATAATGGGTGCAGTGCTGATACTTGGGGGGAGGGGCTGATACAACGTGTCACCACTGTGACCATTTTGTTCTTATCATTACACACTGTTGGCAACATGTAGGTATGAGTGGAACCAATGAACAACACTTGAAGAAAAAATTTGATGTGTGAGTCTAGTGAGTAGAATAATAAAGTCAACAGTGTTGAAAGTTTTGCTGAAATCCATAAAGCACATAATAGTTGCATGTTGTTAGCTAATAGCTTGTTTCAGTTCATAAGTCACTTTTATGAGTGCAGTCACCATGCTGTGATTTTGCCAGCAACCAGACTGGTATTATCTAAAAGGTTATTTGATGTTAAATAATTAGTAAGCTGTTCATGTACTAAGTCCTGAAGTCTTGTGTAATGCTGGTGGAATGCAAGTGGGACTGCAGTCAGTTCGAAGGCTGTTTGGCAGATCCCTGTTTGGGTAATGGATTTATGAGTCCCTGCTTCCAGGCTGTTGGAAAGAAGCTGGAGGTCAGAGAATAGTTACAAATGTCCACTATTTTGGGCACTAAAGGATCAATGAGTAAATTGATCATTTGCAATGTTATGCAAGACGCATCTTGCAGCTGTCAAACGAGCTCATGCAACTGTCTGCTGGACATGTTATAATTAGGGCTTATTGGCTACAGAAAAAAATTATCATTTGTACCAACCACTGCTATCATAAGGAAAATAATGGTTCGCACACTTCTGCATTTGTCAAGTAAAGATATCGGCATGGTGAAATATTCATTTAGCTCCTTAATAGGAACTAGAGGTTCAGTTATAGATTTGGGTTTGCCTATTTCTAAACCTAGGGAGCTAAAAACATCAAGAGAGTCACTATCAGCGCTCTAGCAGTAGTATATTTAGCTTTCTTGTTGAAACAGGTCCACAAATATGGTCCAATATACATACGTGCTACTGCCTAAATGTCACAACACATATTTGTAGAGTTTTCCTTAATTTTTCTACATCAAGCAGCACACAGAATTGTCAAAAAACTGAAAGCAGTGGTAGTAACATTAAGAGTGCAATGGGAATTCACTATTAAACAAAGGAACGACAATGGATGGATGGAAAGAGTACACTGAAGTCATCTGTGAGGGTGAGGACTTGTCCACTGATGTCATAAAAGAAGAAATTGTGTCATAAAAGAAGAAATTGAACTCAATATGGAAGACATAGGGTCTATGAGACTGGCAATATACCATCAGACTTTCTGAAAAACATCATCCACACTGTTCCAAAGATAGCAAGTGCAGTTCGGAACAAAAACTATCACAGACTCCGATTACAGCTCATGCACCCAAGTTGCTGACAAGGACAATATACAGACAAATAGTAAAGAATACTGAGGATCTGCTACATAACGATCAGTTCATCTTCAGTGAAGGTAAGGGCATGAGACAGACAGTTCTGACACTGTGCTTGATAGTGGAAGCAAAACCGAAGGAAAAGCAACACACATTCACAGGATATGTCAACCTAAAAAAAGTGTTCAACTGTTAAAATGGTGCAAGATGTTTGAAATTCTGAGAAAAACAGGAGTGGCAACCATTCTACAGAATTATGAGGACTGTGGTATGTCAGTATTTGCCCATAAGAACAGATTTTGCTATTTGGTCAACCTTTGGCAATGGTGCAGCACCCATGGGTGCAGAAGAGACAAAGCGAAGGGCGATGCCAGCCAGACCTTCATAACTTGTGGAGATTTACGCCAATTGCAGATTCAGTCAGCTGTGAGCTATATGGGTCAAGTACAATGAACGTTCCTCACTGACACATTGGGAATTTGAACAGGTGCCGATCATTTGCTCTGTCTCACTGTGCCTGCTAATTGAATGGCACCCCATGACAAGAGAGGTAATTTGCACATTTGGTTGGACACACTTTCTTTCACATGACCACAGCATGTGAACATTTCAGACAGTACTTCCACAATATTTTAGTATAACAACTGTTGTCAATAAATGTGTTATTATATAATCATAAGTTTGATCAATTACCATAGTCTGAGCCTACACTGTGAATTCAGTGCATGGGTTCCAGCAGGAAGAGTCAGCGCACCACACAACAGACTTGAAAGCAGTAAAAACCATGCATCTGTACTTCTTTGCTCACCCTGACATGGTCGGTTGGCAGAACACACAGTGTTGAACTTGATCGGAGAAGTGATGCAGAACCGCAATTGGACTCCAAGACAAACATGTTTGTTCTTTCTGTAACCTCACATGCATGTAATTTGAATACTGAATGTTTGTTCATTTTGTGTCCATGTTTTCTTCGTGAATGTTACGTTACTCTCACTGTGAAGTTTCCTCTGTGTGTTAAGACTTAGCTATTGCATTATGACGATTAAGGAGGAACTCCAGAGGCCAATAGAGGAGCTGTCAGCACACAATCAGCTCCTGGAGAGTGAGCCACATACTTGACATGCACACATGGACCCAGCTCACCTGGAGACAGATCATGAAAATTTGCACACATAAAGCAATGCCACACACCGTTGCTGGAGTGATGACTAGCATGGGCCACATGTTGGCTATGCTATCCCCCTTTTAGTCCTGTGACCTGCTCATGTGGTTTAGCCAAATGAAAGTGGTTTTCCTAGGTAAAAACATCATTTGCAAGCTTGCCAAATTTGGGCTTATCATGAACCAGCTCAAATCTAGACTACTGAAGTGCAAGACATAATCACTGCCTCACCGATGAAGTCCTCGTACAAATGGCTGAAGGAAGAACTGATCTAATGGATTTAATCATCCAAAGAACAAAAAGTGCACCAATTGCTGCATCAAGAGGAATGTGGTAATGACCCTTTCAGTTCCTATGCCACCTGTGAGCCTTGCACAGTCTAATATGGTCCCAAACTCACTCTTGTGGACAATCTGGGTGTGCAGCCTCTCTGCACAGGTGCAAGCAGTAATAGCCAGGCAGACAGATACTCAGCTAAACGCCACTGCAAACTTGGCCAATTGGGTACACGATGTGGTGGCAACAGTGCCTAGTACTGTGGCCACGGCAACATACAACACCATACCCCAACCTTCGTGGCGGCGCACACCTCCCAAACCCACTGCCATGGACTCCAACCTACACCACCTAAAGCAGAACTTGGCCACCCAGGTGGCAGCAATTAACCACACAGGTACGCTCACAGCCAGGGGGCAGCAGGCATTGCAGTACTAGCAAATCTGGCTTCAGGCAATGTGGCTTGTGCAACAGGCAACACAGTAATTGCCATTCTAATGGTACCCCACTGACAGTGGACTGCCCCCTGTTTCAAAAATGAAGTGACCAGGTGTCATTCACTATCCTCACATCCAAATGCCAGCTGCAACTGGGCCTAGATGCACCGGGCTGCAGTGCAGTATCAAAGCATCTGCCTGTAGCAGAAAGGGGTGGAGGGGAAGGGAGGCGCTTGAAGTACCTGGTCGACGCTGGTTCAGATTTTTCCATTTTATCTCATATGATGTGAAGAGATCGTAGGAAGTCTGAGAATCTGTGTCTCATGGCAGCAAGCAATTCTGCAAATAATATCATATGGTACTCATCACCACAGTTTGGACTTCAAACTGCATTGCATATTCGTGTGGAGGTTCATTGTGGCCAATGTCAATGAGCCGGTCCTGGCTGTTTGTCCTTCACAGCTCCTGGACACCCTGTCAAATCTCTGTGCCTCCAATGTGTCAGGTGTTGAGGCCAGATCAACTTCCATGCTGTCATGTTCCCATTGAGCTCTGGACACCACCCCCACACTGCTGGGCTTATCCATTACAATTCCAGGACCTGCATTCAAGTCCAACAACATCATCTTTGAGTGAGCTTAAGACGCTCTGCAATCTCCGTGCCCCCATGCTCACACTTCGGGGCCACATCGAGTGCCATAGCATGTTTCCATTTCACGTGTGTCAAGAACTCAGTGATTTATGAACAGCACATCTGCATGAACTTTTTGTTTCATGTCTTTTATTCACATTTAATAACAATTTGTTCATGTGCCATTGCCCTTCAAGGTGATATCTCTGTACTAAACATTTCCAGCTAACATCACCACAGACAGCTCCTGGACAGTACCACTTGTCACTCTTGTCACTAGCAG
This sequence comes from Schistocerca nitens, assembly GCF_023898315.1. Classification (NCBI taxonomy): domain Eukaryota; kingdom Metazoa; phylum Arthropoda; class Insecta; order Orthoptera; family Acrididae; genus Schistocerca; species Schistocerca nitens. The sequence continues at coordinate 350,416,494 of NC_064622.1, forward strand.
GCCACATAAGTACACAGTCACCGCACATGCCAGCTGTGTGTGTTGTCATGCTCTGCTGCCCAACAATCACTGACTGGTCCACTGCTATCACACTCACACTGACGCCAGAACAAATCATGCAAGGCCCAAACATATGCTGGCTGCAGGCAGATTGCTTTTGCTTCTCATGGCTCCACTTTCCAATGGAAGATTTGTGTGACAGCTATGGCACAGCATGACATGGAGGGCAGTGAGCCAGTGTTTCTCCGTACCACAGAGTTTACTGTTAGGCCAACCTTTGGCAATGGTGCAGCACCCATAGGCACGAAAGAGACAAAAGCAAAAGCTAGTGCGAGCTAGACCTCCATGCCTTGTGGACGTTTATGCCAGTCACAGATTCCTGCAGACCAGATGGGTCAAGTAAAAAACGAGCTCCCCCCCCCCCACCATGTTTGCATATTTGATTATGTGCCGATCGTTCGCTTTGTCCAGTCATCTCTGTGAATTAAATGGTGCCACCTGAAATGTGTCCTATTTGTCTCTGCAGCTGCAGGACCACTCTACATGCTCAATCACTGAGGAGTGTGCACCTTCCAGGGTCAATGGTTGATCTAAAGATTTACTGCAGTCATGCAAAAGGGAAATGTGGGTAATATACAATATGTACATAAACCAAGAGGGAACAATAAGATTGGAGAACACGAATGGATTAAAAGGGATGTGAGACAGTGATGCAGTCTTTCACCTCTACTGATCAATCTGTATGTAGAAGAAGCAATGATGGAAATAAAAGGAACATTCATGTGTGAGCTTAAAATTCAGGATGAAAGGATATCAATGATAACACTGATGATAACATTGCTGTCCTTGGTGAAAGTCAAGAAAAATTCCAGGATCCATTGAATGAAATGAACAGTCTAATAAATACAGAATAGGGATTGAGAGTAAACTGGGGAAAGTAAAGGGATTTGAGACTAGCAAGAAACTGGACACCAGAATTAGTGATAACAAAGTATATGAAGCTAAAGGATTTCTGCTATCTTGGAAGCAAAATAACCCTTGACGGATGAAGCAAGGAGGGCCTAGAAAGCCGACTAGCACAGGCAAAGTGGCCATTCCTGTCCGGAAACAGTCGGCTGGCATCAAACATAGGCCTTCATTTGAGGAAGAAATTTCTGAGAATATATGCCGGAAGAACAGTAATGAATGGTAATGTGTCATGGGCAGTGAGAAAACCAGAACAGGAGAAAATCAAAGGGTTTGAGATATGGTCAGGACTTAATTTCAGTTGGAACACATCAGAACAGTGTTCAGGCACCTCCCAGGGATATTTTTCATTTATTTTTGAACTCACTGGAACAAATCAGAACCGGAGATTTAAAATAATACATTTGTATTAAATCACAGTGTAACTGTCCATAAATTGTCGCTGCACCAACACCATTTAATTTGCAATGGTTGACATATTATAGTGACATTTGTGTTCATATGTGGTGCTTCTTTCTAGTTTTATCAAGTCAGTTGTAATACAACTCAATGAGTAGAAAGCAAGTGGAATTTAATGTGTTTACTTAACATCTAACTCTGTGACCCATGTAACATCGTGTTTTTTTTTTTGTCCCTAACTCTTCAGGAAGTTGGAACTGTGACCTGCATGGTCTAGGAAATTCTTTATCATCATTCACCACTAAATCACTAAATGCTTTATTAATACTCGACCACAGGCAACTGTAGAAATTTTTCTGGGGGAGGGGGGGGGGGGGGGGGCAAGACTCTAAAATTTCCATTCTTGATATAAATTACACTAGTGTTCAGATAAAACAGAACACATTGAATGACTTGAGATAGGATGTTCGTATTCAAAGGATATGTACAATGGTATGTTCTGCAGAAATGATTAGCATTTCAGTCACCTCGGTACAGCTTGTGTCCTGCTGCCTTGTAGACATGGTGTCTGTCATGGGTCCAGATAACTCGTTCCATGGTTGATGGCATCAACATGTATAAGTCACAAATGGCATCCTGTGGTACATCCATCCACACTGCATTCACCTATTTCCATAGTTCATCTGTGGTGGTTGCCACTGGGTCACCACGCTGCACCGATAATTTCAATATCCCACACATTTTTGATTGATGACAATTCTGGTGATCTGGTCTGCCATGGCAAAAGGCTGACATCCTGTGACACCAAGAAGGCACGTGTTCTTGCAGCTATATGTGGTCATGCATTGTTTTACTGGAAAATGGCCTCTGGGGTGCCGTGCAGAAAGAATACAGCTAAGAGTGCCAGGATGTCGTTCACGTAAGTCACACTGGTCACAGTGCCCTGGACATGCATCTACTGTGATTTGTGGTTGTACCCACCTATGCAGTCACTGTGATGCTGCTCTTCCTGTCTGCTGTGAACCAAAATGCAGCCATTATTTTGAAACCAACAGAAACTGGATTCGCCCAAAAACACTATATGATGCCATTCCTGCCCCAGAGACATCCTTTCATTCACTGTTACCATCTAGGATGTTTCTACATATTCATCAAAGGTAGGCGGAAAAGCAGACAAAGTGCACGTAATCCATGCCATAATAAATGTCAATGGACTGTCACCCCTGATAGTGCATGATGTGTTACACTGTTACGCCAGAGTCAAGGAGGACGCAGATTTGTCCTGCAATGACATTTGGATGAGGCGTCGATCAACTCAAGGCATGTTCTGGGTGATGTGACCTGACTCATCTTGTTGTGTTCTACAGACTTCTATGAACCATTCTGCATACTCCCTCCGCACTGCTGAAACTTCATCCCACAAAAGCAGCAATTTCCTGGATGGATGCATCACATTCTCTGATGCCAATAATGTGCCGTCTTTCAAACTCACTGATTGGCGGCATGGCCCGCGTGTATGTCTGCAAGGTGTCCTGTGCATCTGCTATATTCACATTGATCCATTACCTTCGGTTTATAGTGATAATGAGAGCCGCAGGCACATTTTACTGGTAGGGGGTGTTGCACCGTGATATCAATGCTGACCTTGAACTCACTGGTGGACATGGTTCAAATGCTATTCATTTCTGCATAACATACTAATGTATAGGACTATGTCCTGTTTATATGACTATCCTATCTAGTCGTACAAGGTGTTCTGCTTTTTTTTCTGCATATGAGTCTACTTTTATCATTTTGAGACATGTCATTCCACAAGAATAATTTTGAAGGGACACAAAAAAATTATTATTTTCCAGAAAGTTGATCGTTATCCCTCAATATTTATATTTGTTATAGATAGATTACTTTGATACTTAAAAGTTAAGCATGACTCATGATTATCTTCAAAGCAAACTTTTTTGTATTATTGAAATAATTATGAATGTAACACATTTTTTAAAGTGCCGCTCTAATGCTTTAACAATTATATTTGACATGTGTCCAACAAATTGATCAAGCTAGAATATAAACCAGCAAAATATTTAGAAAAGATAGTTTAATTCATCTACCAATAACGTTTATTGATACCAGATGAGAAAAGTCTGAAGCAGGGAATAATCAGAAATGAGAAAACTGTTGGTTATAAACAAAAATAACAAGTCATGAAGTGCCTTTACCTAATCTTCCTAGAAAGTGGTAAAGTAGACAACAAATTTTAATGCTTAGCAACAAATTTTAATGCTTAGCAACAAATTTTAATACTTAGTGTGGTGCACACGCAGTATTGCAAAGACATTCCGTGTAACCAATCGATGCTCCACGAGGCTCTACATTCAGCTATTGCTGATTATATTAAGAAGACTGTGACAGGGAATTTGATTCCACAACTGTTCTGAAACGCCTCATGGCCTGTTTGACAACAATACTTAGAAGAAGACAATCAATGAAGTGGACATGGTACACAAAAGCAGCTTTTTTCTTCCTTGTTTTTATCCTTGCAACAGCAGTGCACTCACTGTTATGCAAGAAGGAATGACTACTACCAAAGCCAATGACCCATAACTGAATGTGCAGTTTTACATTTCCTTAACAGAAGATGGCAACTGCCATAACATTGCATCTCTGCGTCCGGCCACATAGTGATGAAATGGCTTAATGAGAGGTTTTTTGGAATCACAGAAATTACTTTCAGAAGTGTATGAGAATTCTGTGATGAATGAACTTCTCTTCAGATTTGGGTGGGAGGGGGGGGGGGGGGGGGAGATCAGCTGCCACCAAAAACTCATGTTGAATTTCATTCTAGTGCGAACACATCATAGTTTGACGGTGACTTCATATGCCTTTTCACTCCATACTGTTGAGCCTAGTGTCAATTGACTTCAACAAGTCAAGAAGGGGCCCTAGAGACAGGGCCAGTTCAAGAACATTTTTGTTTCATGCAAATGGCGTATTTTTGTCATGTCACTCCCTCCCCATACACTTTTTACTCGAATCTTTGGCCCATGTCAGTTTTTGCTGCGGATTGTGATACACACAGTACACAAATCTTGCACTTTTGCATCCGCGGCACCTCTCAACTTGGTGCCCGAAGCAGCCACCACTAATTGTGATATGTCCTGTGTAGAAATCTTATAGTTGTGGCACATATGGCATCCACCTCTGCTTGGCAGCCCAAGTGGCCGTTTGTGTTGCTTACGCTTTAAACCAGCCATGTCTGCAGGCAGTTTTGAGAATTAAAATGGTACAGTAGCAGCTGATTTTCAGTATGCATTGACAGGGCATATTGCGATTGCGGCAAAAAGAATGGCACTCTTCAGGCACTGAAACGAGGACTTGTGTATTTCTCCCTAACAGCTGGGAGAGGCCGAAAGTGAGATTTCTTCAGCCATTGAGTGAGATATATACATTACCTGTATGCCCGTATGCTACGTACCTATACAAAATCATAAGGCAGATTAATGATAGTTGCACCTGTGGCAATGTGGACACTGCAGATTGCACATTGTGGGACTGTGAACTCTATGAAGATGAAGATGTAGTAGTAATGGTCATCAGGCATTAAGGAAGCTGGTTCCCAGAGCAGTAGTGAGGAACAAGTCAACCTGACACATCTTGAATGCTACTGCAGCCGCAGTATCCAGGAAGGACAAGGAAGTTTTTATAAAGCACTCATCTGCATGGCAGTATGCCACCATACCGGCTAGGCGAGACACTTAAGAGATTTAGAGGAAGACAACTGAGGTCAGTGACTATTGAATTAAATGGTTTCTCAAGAAGCTACATTGCCTTGGTGCAAGTGAGGAAGTGTGAGTTCAAAACGTTGGTATGAAACATGGAATTGCCTGCAATGTGGAAACGCTGCCAGCGTGCTGCCGTAGCCTGATGAATCCAGTTTCCAGCAGACAATGGCTGTTAACTGGGGCAGTATGATGACGGATCCAGCTGCGGAAACAAATATGAACACTTTAGATACACCCTAAAAAATAATCACAAAAAGAACAGGATCTGTAGGACTATTGTAGTATTTGCAGTTGAGTAACTGCTTAACGTTCTTTTGTTGGCAGAACTGTAATTTTGTAGTTTTTTTATCTTTTTAATATTTATAATTACCAGAAGCAAATAATTAAAATATACATGTATTACTATTCAGAAAAATGTGACTGTATGGCTTCCTAGATAATAGACATAATAGGCTGTAAAGTGAAGAACAAATAAATAAATAATATCCAATGACGGGAACAATTTGATGATTTCCTGTTGATTTCGGGATTGTTATCGCCTTATTCGCATTACTCTCTACTCTCGCGGCAAATAATCTTCCGGCTTAACGGAGACCTCAGACTTGGTACATTATTCTTCTATATTACAATCAGGAGTTTGCGCCCTTAGACAAGTTAAATAGTAACTGTTTCATCGTAATAAATAGGAGCAGAAGGAAAATAACAAAAACGCTGGTATGAGATAAACGCAGAAACATAATGCGAGCAATTCGAGTTTTCTGGATATAGTCGTTCGCACAGAGACCTGCCAGAATATTGGGAGTTCGTATTATTTGACAAATAGACGTATCTGGTTGAAAGACGCTGATATTAAAGAATGGGGCGACCACGCATTGTAAGCAATTCACATTTTCTGCAACATAGACGTCGCCCGGATTGGCTGTCTCCAACCTAACATGATAAATTGGCAACATCTGTGCTACGTCAGGCATAGCCGCAGCGCTTAAAGTTTAAACGCATCTTTGTACGGAACGGTAGTGGCTCTGACCACCACCACTACCTAGAGACTTTAGGTGGTGGTGCTCTGACCAAGCAGCATTCTTACTGGTTTGAAACAATGTGCAATAGCAGCAAGATTATAAATGTATCCTATCTATCGTCTTTCTGTACGTGCCAGAGGTGAAACCACAGTCTGTGGGTGAAACATAATATAGTATTTATAACAGTATTTATGATGAATGGCGTTAAACACTATGGCAGTCATTCAACAAAAGATCGCCGAGGGAGACTGCAAATAGGGAACTTTTAATAAGCTTTTATTTCATAGTGCAGCATATTCTATTCGTTCAGTTCATGGAGCTGAAAGGACATGTAGCTTAGAAACTTTTTAAACTGTAATATTTCTCTAAAAACAAAGTTGCGTTGCTGTATCGTACATAGCAATACACTTGAGCAATATAATTCAGAATGTCTTTAGTTTAGCAAAAGGATACAGCCGAATTTACCGAGCGAGGTGGCGCAGTGGCTAACATACTGGACTCGCATCGGGAGGATGACGGTTCAATCCCGCGTCCGGCCATCCTGATTTAGGTTCTCCGTGATTCCCCTAAATCGCTCCAGGCAAATGCCGGGATGGTTCCTTTGAAAAGGCACGGCCGACCTACTTCCCCGTCCTTCCCTAATCCGATGAGACCGGTGACCCCGCTGTCTGGTCTCCTTCCCCAATCAATCCAGCCCAACAGGCTAATTTATAAATTAAACTGAAATGTCTGAATGAGGCTACTGTTCAACAGATGATAGCATGAATTCAGTCTTTTAACTAATCACCGAGCGCACAAAGACATCGAAGCAATCATTCTTCTAGCTGTTCGTGCTCAAAGGGAACGGGAGAAACCCTAATAAATGGTACAATGGAAGCCACCCTCCGCCGTACACTTCAGAGTGGTTTGTTAAGTCCCATAGTGCTCAGAGCCATTTGAACCATTTTTTCAGAGTGGTTTGCGGAGTATATAAGTAGCGGTATAACTTCCTGCTGAGTCGAGATTTCTGTAATGTGCGTGCGTCTTACTTGTTAGTGGTTCCTTGTATAGTAAACAAAGACCTGGAATTATGAACGTAGCAGGAAGGTCATAATTTAGAAACGAATCTTGTTTTTGAAATGTAGGAAGGCACATATGTTGTTTTCATTCACTTTTAGTCAACAGTTCTGATGGATCCATTCAGAATAGTCATGTTCCACTCCGCAAAATAAAAGTATAAAATAGTAACATGTGAAACAACTTACATCGACTATGATAGGACTTACAATCTACAAAAGATGTCGAGAGGTTTTACCTCTTCCCTCATTGACTCCAGCGTTTCACTTACTAATTTTATTTCCCTTTCAATACGTTCCCAGAACTTCAAGTCTTCCATTACGTTGGGTCACGAAATGCTGTATTTCTAATCAAGTTCTGTTTTTTTTTTTTTTTTTTTTTTTTTTTTGTTAACGAGTATATAGTGTCACACTTTTCTTCGTACTTGGTCAAAGATAACATTAAACGAAACAAGAAAAAGTACGTTCTTGGACAAATTTGGAGAAAATGGCCTGACGTAAGTTCTACCGCTGACTTACCGGTATCGTTTTTGCTATTCTCTGGGAACTTATTTCTTATAGAGAAAATTTCTATAATCATGGCATAATTTTTCACAGGTTGTAGGGTCACGAAAAGAAAACAAATTTCCACCTTCGGCTACTTCAGTTATTTCAGCAAGCAGCACATAGATATAATGTTTATTCTGTTATTGTATCTCCTTTCTCCTAAGACACATTTCACCTTGTCATATCACATCTAGCTGGTGCTACAAAAGTTACCGTCCGACAGATGGCAACTACAGCACGTTTTCATTCGCTGTGTGAAATGTGATAGTGGATATTCAGTAAGGTGTCTAGGTAACTTTATCGTTACAGCGCAAAAGTCAACTAATAAATTTTAAAATTTAAATAACAAATAAGTGTTTAACAGCAGAATGCGCAATTAATCGTAGATGTTGATCCACATCATTACATTATCTGCTCAAAAGTAACCGACACCTATTAGTAGATATTAATATGGGATGTGTCCATTCTTCGCTTTTGATGGCTTGAACTTTAATGGAGACACTTTTAGTCATGTGTTTGAATGTCTGTGGAGAAATGGCAGTCTATTCTGCTTCAAGATCCGAACTATGGTTGTCAGGTGTCCTGATTTAGAAGCGTTTGCCCCAAATATTCAGTTGAAGACCCGACTCCCGATCAAAACTTACCGGGATAGCTAAAAACAAACAATATTTCATATAATATTATGGTCTCCGCTTTAAATTGGTCATTATGGATTTAAAACAGAGGTGAAATCTTGTAAAACTTACTGAAATTTAAAATTCTACTTGTAGGTTTAATCAGAGGGCTAAATAGGCACGTGCCTCATCAGCCAGCGTTTCCGAGAAGTGAGTCAGAAGTTGATCATAAAAGTGCTTAGTCATTCTCTGCAAGAAAAACTAGGTATTGTTGTGCAGTTTCCTTTGTAATACGTTTTTAGAAATACGGATTCATCATCAGACAGCAAAACTAAAGCGCCGGTGACGAAAAAGAATCAAAAATTTAAGACTAATTTCAATAGTGAGTTGCTGCTTAAAGTTTACTCGTGGCTTCGAAAACGCAAGTATGATTATAATGTTCACCGTCCTGTGTAGACTACCCCTCATATTTCAACCTTTCTCATGCAGAAGAAACTGACGTTAAAAAACACACAAATACTGCAACATACAGTACTTCTATTCAACAATCGGACTTGAAACCGCAGATAAAAGCAAGTTGTTTTTTGATTTCTCATGGTAGTGTATTATGGTCTCCACTTTAAATTGGTCATTATGGATTTAAAACTGAGGTGAAATCTTGTAAAAAGTAATAGCTCCGAAAGCATCCTTCCTGATTCATTCAGTTAAACATAGCCGTAGTTATGTCTCTTTGAGCTGCTGCAGCAATTTGTCGCAGCTGTGTTCAGATTCAAAAATATCTGAAAAATATTCATGTGGACGCTCAAAGGCAACGACAGTGATTTCTTCAGTACTGGAACCGTATTCAAAAGAGCAAACAATTTATCAGTTGGACACCTCTGTTTATTATTCTGTTTCTTTGAACGCATACAAGTACACATTGAAACCTTTCCAATGGCAAAACATCGCTTTTCCGTGAAGAAGGTGTATGTACAAAACTTCTCTCATTTTCTAGCGATGATAATAAAACGTCTGACTCAATTGCGGCAGGAATCAAAAGTGAGCTTACCAAAGCATCTCTACTGCTGAAGCATATGACAACTTTTTTTGCCGACAACGTCTCTGTTAACCCCAGTGGTGTAAACTTCTGAAGTTCTCACGCGAAATGTATACCAGGGTCACAGTGACCCTCAATTATTTGCTGAGAAATTACCTGAATACACAATATTTTGTAATGAAATTGGACTCTCATGTGCTAAACGCATTTTATTTCATCTCTCTCATATTCCTTTTCGATCAATATTAGCATTAATGCACCCAAAATTCGAGACTAGTGAAAACTGCCACGGAAGTTTTTCAGTGATGTAACTTTGAAGTTAACCGGATCTAAGGATGCAAATGCAGATGAAGATGCTAGTCATTTATTAAAATCCACATATTACACGAATATTTTGAAGTGTTCTCACTTACTCATAAATCGATTCATTCATTAATTCTGCTCTATTCGAATATGAACTGTAACGTTATAGGCGACTGGAAGGGCTCTCCTATTAGGGACAGCATTGTTCCAACAATGACTGTGCACTACTGTATTTTCTTAGTCGCGGTCTGAAATTCGGCGTCCAGGTCACTTTCGCCGTTGTCCATAACTATTGCAGGAGCGTCAGCTAAAGAATGATTTTCGTCACAAAAGTTATTTAAGTCACTTTCACGACTGAGTTATTTTTACAATGCTTCTGGGTATAACACCTTCCGTCAGTAAAATGTCATTCCTACTTGCCATTTACTCATTAACGTACTTCACATTCGGCGACAGAATAGTTACATTATTTGTACTCCCTGGTCTCTGTGACCCTTCAAATAATATTTCTGTTAAATTAATTAAGCTTCAAAACTTTGAACATCCTTTCTTCAATGCTGAATTTTCATTGTGGCTGACTGCTCCAGGATCCAGAGTGACACTGGTATACACTTGTAGTGTTAATTCTGGGAACCTAGAGAGGTGGCCAATATCTCCGATCGCCCCCTGCGAAAACTGAATCGCTTGTGAGGTAGACCACACTTCAAATGCTGATGTGTAGAGTCTGGCCATGATCATGGACACTATGCTAGCAAATAATACAGCAATGACCAAGAAATTTGCATTATTTTAGGTGTAATCATCTCCAATGAGACCATCCTGGTCACTACCAGAAACATCACTGTTGTGGAAGCTGGCATTAAGCAGCAATCAAGTCGTAACCTGTGGCCAGAAATATGTGGACAGCTTTACAAGTAAGTGTCACCCCATGCTCCTTCCTCTCTGGACCAATGAGAACCAAGTTTCCAAACGATCCTGGTTAATTACTAGAGAAATTGCATGGACAACATCTCTCTTAGTCAGCTAATGCTTCCAGGTGTATTAAAAAAGAATGAGAAGACAGTTATAATATTATTTTAAACAAATAAACGATGTGTTATTAGCATGTGATGTCACTATAAGACTTTTAAATAACTATGGAAAAATACAACTTACATACTCACCCCATCCACCCAAATGAGACAGAGCAATGGTCACAGTGCAGCAGACATAAACTATTTCTACATGCCAATTCATCAACTCTCTGAAATCATGGCACGTCTGTCGCATTATGATAAATTTGGTCATAGAGATATGCAGCATTCATGCACCACCTGTCAATAAGCCGTCATGGCACACATTCTGCACAGAATCTCATGTACAGTACGATATCCATCACATATATAAGAAGGTGACTGGCTGTTTATGAACCTTTTAGCTGTCGAAGTATCACCATATTGTAGCGGCGCCATAGTTTTAGATAGGGAAGTTAGATTTGGTGCAATATTTCAGAGCGCACAAGTTACAGTCATGTGCGGGTCGGATTGTAGTAAGTTATGCTGACCAGCGGTTGCGATGTGGAATGGAGGCCACAAGGGCCATCGAACCGCTGAAAAGTGTAAACGCAGCAGTTTGCATGTCGCAAGTTACAGGAAGAAGGGGCCCACTGGCGCAACTGGGGTTTGGGGTGTACGTAACTCAGAGCGAGGTGTTAATGAAACAGAGGTGCGCAGCCGAGTATAAATATGTGTTGTTTTCTAACGAGATTCATTGAAGTGTGGCAGCTCTCCTGGATGACGGGGCATGTCACACTACTGGCGACACACAGCAGCAGATGGAGCGCCAGTGTCCCAGTTCATGGCGGGTCACTGGTTCGACCCTCTGAGGCCAACACAGGGGATTCAAGTTTGGCATCGGGGGATTCAAGTGTGACAGCTCTCCTGGACGGCGGGGTGTGTCACACTACCGGCAACACACGACAACAGATGGGGCGACAGCGTCCCAGTCCACGGTGGGTCGTTGGTTCGACTCTCTGGGGTCCGCAGCCGGCCAGGGCGGGCCACTCTTCGGGTCGCTACTGCGGGCAGTCATCTTGGCTCCCGACACATGCTGGAGACTCCCGAGACGAGGGCTGCAAGTTCGAACGCCGGATCGCGGGCGATCGTTGCCACTGCGTTCCCAGCTACGCCAGCCGAGGAAGAAACAGCAGCAGGCCCAGCCTACTGTTCCCGGCGGAGCAGCGCCGACTCAACAGGGACGGTGGCCGCTGAGTCGGCTGCTGGCGCAGCCATCCTGACGTAATCGGAACTCTACAGCTGGTGAACAAGGCTGGCACGACACAGCGTTGCATTCCACAGGCCACTGGGGTACTTCCTCAGCAATGTCGGGCCTGTGATGCGGACTGAGGTGAACGAAACTCTGTAGTGGAAACAAATAAATCATTTGGAAAGTTCTCGCCGAGTTTTAATATGGCAACTCCTGGCACCCATCCACAACATTTGGTGTCAGAATAGCAGACGTCATCTGTCCAGTATGATGTTCGAGCCCACCGCCTGGAGTACAGTCCCAAGATGTGGTGAGTGCTGTCAGAATTGTTCTTTTGAGTGTCTGATGTTTTCTTTCTTTTTTGTTTTTTGAGTATGGCTTGCCAGAAGCCACATTTTAGATGTTTGCGTGGGCATAGTATTCTTTGTTGTCAGAGTAAGTGTTAGTGTATTTGGGACAGTAAGATGTTATTTTTCGTGGCATTTGATTAGTTTGTATTGGTTTATGATGTTACTGAGTATGATGATACAGAGTTGTAGGAAGTCAGATTATTCTTGAACTTAACCTCGAAATAAACGACTAACTGAGAACAAAAGCAACACAATGGCAGAGTCAAGGACACGAGGTGTGTCAGAACCAGAAGCGGTGTGGATTTTGATGAAAAAGATAGCGCAATTGACAACAGACAATACGCAGTTGAGAAATGAATTAACATCTAGAAGTGAGCAGGAAACCGCATCTGATCAGCCTAGGGTGCAGGAGATTGATCCAGCCGCCACAAGTTGGATTATTCTGTTTTCTGCCAAGGCATCTGAGCATGTGCGTTCGTTTGTGGAGGACTTGGAAATTTCAGCTGCAATGAATGGTTGGTCTGATAAGCAGTTGTTACATTGTAAGATGGCAAGAACTATGCCCCTTACATGAAGTCATTAAAGATCACCAAACTCACGTTGAGCGAGCAGTAGAGCTGAACAAAATGACTGACAAGGCACAATGCATCTTGTAGAGGGTATAGTATGGACATAGTGGAATAATTAATGTCGGGTGATGGTTTTAAAGTAAGTCACACGACATGAAAACTTTGTGGAAACGAGTTGATTTACTGGACGCTAGTTTACCCCAGGGAAGCATTTAGAGTTGAGCGTGGCCGGCCGGGGGAGCAGCTAAGGGAAGTGACAATAGGCAGCTTAGGGCGGCTCAAGCTCTGAGAAAGCAGTAACGGTGCGCGGCCTCCAGCCGCCTTAAGATGAGTGACAGTGAGTGGGTGGTTGACCCCAACTCCATGCTGCTGTACCGGGAAACAGACGGAGAACTTTACACATGTTGATAAATGTCCGTCATCCCATTTTAGTGAAAAATGCGAGAAAGCCACGCAAAGCTATGGTGGAGCGGTCAACAGAGGTCAAAATATGCGTGTTCATGACTATAGCAACATCACTGTGAATTCACGGTCTGCAGAGCCTGAAGTAAATCAGGTGAAGAGCGACAGCATGAAATACGCCGGCCTCCGATGGGAATGTAGGACCAAGCAATTTGAAGTACTCTCCTGGGAGTCAGAATTCCGGAAAACTTGGTGTTTGTGCAGACGCTAACCTTGATGGGTGGCCTGGGGGGAGCTAAATAGAAGAAGTGGAGAGGAAGGGAAATTTTGTGGGAATTTGTTCACTTCCCAGAGCAGGCATTGGTCGGCGCTGGGAATCGATGCATAATTAACGCGACTTGCGCTGCAATTGGCGTAAGTAATTTTGCTGGAGGGGAAACCAAGGCGAAGAGCGGACTGGCAGAAGTCTCAGTGGAGGTCTTCCGTTCCCAGCTTGCCTAGAGTGCGGAAGTGGCATTCTTTACTCAGCTTGCCTGAGAAAGAGTGAGCATCTCTGCAGTTTAGGACTTAGCAAATGGAACGGTTGAGCTCAGAGATAGAAAGTTTTGGTTCAGCTACGTACTGAGCAACATAGCTAGGAGTGAATGGACGAGCGCACCCTTGCAGCACCATAAGGTCGGCTGACGTCCACACATCGACGCCACTCCGCCACACTGTATTCGGTGATATTGCGCCCGCTCCGGCCACTGATTAATTTGTTGGATCCCGTCGGCAAAGTTTCCACGAGGGTTTCATGGGCCGTGTACTGTAGAATTCTTCTAGCACTTCGCATTACGCCTGGGTCAGTCGATAGGAATTACTTTTGAGTTATCGAGCTTTACTCCACGCAAACGCAATTTATTACCACTGCCTGGTAGGAGAGTCACATAATGTGATGACTGAAGGTCGTGAGTTAAAATAAATTTGTGATAATCGACTGCATCTGTTTTCAATCAAGTAGTTGAAATCCCAAGTCACTTTCTTAATTAATTGTATGTTCAACATTTGCATCTGGTTTTCAATAGCTGCATATAACATCAATGTGCACCCCTTTTTAATTAAAAGTGATCAATTCTGAATCAATTAATGTCAACACTGCCACCGCAGTTCAATCAGGAGTTGCAGGGCCTTATTACTTTCTTTGCGTTATCCGATATTGCGGCAGTTTTGCATCCTCTGTTGATCCGTTAGTCAATTAGCTGGGGTGAAAACACGCCAAAACCAGATAAGTGACGGATGGGGTGTTACAACATGTAGCCAAGATTAGATTAACGGGTGAAGTGAAAACATATTTACGGTGTTCTGTGGCCTTAAGGAAGGCAGGACAGTTTAAGCAGTTAAAGAAAGGGCTTTTACAAAGGTACAAGAAACAGAATAGCGCTCGGTACTTTAGGGAGAGGTTAAGTACAATGACAAAGAGACAGAGGGAGACTGTGGAGAAATTTGCGGACAGGATAAGGGAAATTAATGAGTACACTTACGAGTTGGGTCAGAGCAATGAAGCGAATAGTGTTCTGTTGCAGGAGGCCGAGCAAAGGGCACTTGATGTATTTTTGAGAGGGTTACCGGCGCATATGTAACGAAAAGTGCGTGAAGGAACTCTGGAAGATTTGTATTCGGCCATTCTGCTGGCAATTCAGTGTGAGGGAATAGATGTGGCAGCAGGAGTATGCGAGAGGCAAACAGTATTTGCAGCGGGTATAAAATGTTATAAGTGTGGTCGTACGGGACATGTGCAGAGGCAATGTACCCAGTCACCAAGGAATAGAGGAAGGGATGGAAATCAGCAGCGTGGAGGATGGAGAAATGGAGATAGGGGAGGTGGACAAGCGTTAAACGACAGAGGGGCCCCAACCACCTAAAGGAGCTCCTGTTTAACTTCAATGCTACGAATACGTATGCAGAGATGGAATGTTCAGTGGTAGGAACTAAAAAGTTTAAGATTTTTTTGGACACACGGGCGCAAGTGTCAGTGGCTACTAAGAATATAATGGGACGAAGGAAGTTAGACCCACCAAGTTATAGACTGCAGGGAGTGGGAGATAAGGAGGTCACGCCTTTTGGGTTGACTTTCGCATAGAGAGACTTAATGCATGCATGGAGGAGGTACCATGGGTGAGCGAGGGCTACGACATGATCCTAGGAGTAGATTTCTTGCATC
Organism: Schistocerca nitens; assembly: GCF_023898315.1. Classification (NCBI taxonomy): domain Eukaryota; kingdom Metazoa; phylum Arthropoda; class Insecta; order Orthoptera; family Acrididae; genus Schistocerca; species Schistocerca nitens. The sequence continues at coordinate 350,431,976 of NC_064622.1, forward strand.
AATATCATGCCAAAATTGACCTTGGACAACGAACTGTGGAACTTGGTGGAATGTTATTTGCACAAGGGGAAACTGTTGTCAATGCAGAGCTGTCACGAGGGGCGTTCAACGTAATGAACAAACCAACTGAACCGCGTACATTAGCATTAAGGCTTAATTCGCATGAATGTGTGTCTATTGGCACCGGGAAGTCCCTTTGGGTAAGTGTGGAGTCGAATCTACCTGTGGGTACAGTATGTGTTATTGAACCATTGGAGGATAATGAAGATTTGGGTTCATTGGGTTGTTATGTGAAACGTAGTGTTGTACGAGTACAGGAGAGGAACGACGGGCGAGTAGTTTCCGTGAACGTGGATAATTTTAGCGCTGTAGACGCGAATTTCAGGAAAGGAATTTTAGTAGCATATTTGGATGCGCCAGATGACGAAGACTGGTGTTCGAGAGGTAGACGAAGCGATTAACCACTAACTGCCGATAGAACTGCATTGCGTGACAAAATTAAACATTTGAAAGGAGGAGAAAGAGGGCGTATGGAAGAATTATTGTGGGAATTTAAGGGTTTGTTTTTTCCGCAAGGGCCGTTACCAGCAACTCCATTAGTTCAACATAGGATACCAACAGGGAATGAATCACCTGTTTACCGTAAACCATACAGAATACCGAGGTATCTGCAGCCGATCGTGGAGGATTTCATTGATCAGCAGCTTGCGGACGGTATTATAGAGCAAAGTAATAGTTGCTGGGGAGCAGGCACTGTCGTTGTGCCTAAAAAATCTAGGGATGGAACTAAGAAATACAGGTTCTGTTGTGACAATCGATAGCTCAATAATAAGACAGTAACGGACGCATACCCCATTCCAAACATATCGGAGACTTTAGATCACTCAGGACAGTGCCAGTACTTTTCTACGATGGATTTGACAAGTGGTTATCATCAGTTAGAGGTGGCTTCAGAGGATCGTCCAAAAACTGCTTTCTCTACACCTGGAGGCCATTACCAGTACATTAGAATACTTTTCGGTTTGAAAAACGCACCGGCAACGCTTCAGAGGTTGCTAGACAGTGTCTTGAGGGGTTTGAAACCACGGCATTGTCTTGTCTATTTGGATGACATTAAAGTGTTTTCAAGAAGAATGGAGCAACATAGACAGCGGTTGAGGGAAGTCTTTATGAGGTTAAGGGCAGCTCGCTTGACGTTGAGCCTGGATAAGTGTCATTTCGCATTAGGAGAAGTAAGATATTTGGGTCATATTATCAGTAAGGACGGAGTACGAACAGATCTGAGGTTGATACAGGCTGTAAGGGAGTTTCGGGAACCGAAAACAGTTACGGAAGTGCAGTCATTCAACGGTCTTTGCAATTTCCATCGAAAATTCGTGAAGGGTTTTGCAGATTTAGCACAGCCGTTGACGCGATTGTTACGGAATGGTGTGAAATTTGAGTGGACAGAAGAGTGTCAGAAAGCGTTTGACAAACTGAAAGAAGTGTTGACATCAAGTCCGGTTCTTGCGTTTCCAGATTTTGAAAAGGAGTTTATACTAGCATGCGATGCATCGAACTAAGCATTAGGGTGTGCTCTTAGTCAGGAAATTGATGGGAAAGAACATCCTGTAGCCTATGCGTCTAGGCAGCTGAATGCAGCAGAGAAGAATTATTCAACAACAGAGAGGGAGATGCTTAGCACAATCTATGGAATCACATATATTAAATGTTATTTATGTGGGAGAAGACTTCCGGTAGTGATAGATCATGCTGCATTGAAGTGGTTGTTGGGGTTGAAGGATCCGTCTACTAAACTCGCTCGATGGGCTGTGAGGCTTAGTGAATTCGACTACGAGGTGGTGCACAAGCCTGGGAAGACGCACGGTAATGCGGATGCACTAAGTAGGAAGGTGACAAAAGTAGAAGTCATAGGTTATGACCTAGCAGTATGGCAAAAATTACAGGACGCGGACAACGATTGTAAATTGTATCGGACACAGCCACAGTTTAATTTGTACGACGGTCTTCTGTGCAGGGAAACGAAGCTAGGGCCAAGGGTAGTAGTGCTAGCGAAACTAAGGGACGAGGTTTTAAAGGAAGCACATGATCACGTGTTATCCGGTCATGGAGAGTGTAAGGCGATGAACAGGAGAGTGGCGGAGAGGTATTGGTGGAGAGGTAGGAAAGGAGATGTGGATCAGTATGTCAAGAATTGCATACCATGTGCGCAGAGAGCAGATTTGAGTCGGAAAGCTGGCCGGAGTGGCCGAGCGGTTCTAGGCGCTACAGTCTATAACCGCGCGACCGCTACGGTCGCAGGTTCGAATCCTGCCTCGGGCATGGGTGTGTGTGATGTCCTTAGGTTAGTTAGGTTTAAGTAGTTCTAAGTTCTAGAGGACTGATGACCACAGCAGTTAAGTCCTATAGTGCTCAGAGCCATTTGAACTATTTGAACCATTTGAGTCGGAAACAGATACAGCTACGATTACTGGAAGCGACATGTCCATTGTCTTTCTTGGGGATTGATGTCTTAGGACCTTTTAGGCGAACACCATCGGGGAACAGATTCATTCTGACAATAATAGACCATTTCTCAAGGTATGTGGAGATGGTGGCTATGCCAAATCAACAGGAAGCAACGGTCGCGCAAGCGTTAGTAAATAACTGGAGTTTGAAGTTTGGTGTACCAGAGACAATAGTTCTGACCAAGGGACCAACTTCATGTCAGATTTAATGAAGGAACTATGTAAATTGTTGAACGTAAAGAAGTTGAGAACGAGTGCGTTGCATCCACTGGCCAACGGAAGGACAGAACGGGTACACAGAGCAATTGGGAAGATGCTGAGTTTTTATGTGGATTCTCATCACCGTCAGTGGGACGAGTATTTGAAGCATATTTTATGCGCATACAATGCAAAATTCCATACAAATAGCGGTTTGTCTCCGTATGAGGTAGTTTATGGGCGAAAATGCCGTCACTGTTTGATTTAGTGAAGCTGCAGAAAGGAAGGACTGGTGAACTCGTGCGTCAATTCCCAAGGACAATTCGGGATGTTTGGAAACGAGTACAAAAGTCGAATACAAAGGCTCTGGAAAGGCAGGAAGACGCAGTAAAGCTGAAAGGAAGTTTACCGCAGTATTAAGTGGGGCAATGGGTAATGCTGTCCAACCCTATACGCAAAAAGGGAAAACGAAGAAGTTCCTCACGATGTATCGAGGGCCATACCAAATTGTTGAAACTACATCTCCCGTTAATGTTAAGCTTCAGCTGCCAACTAGAACGACGATAGTACACGTTGGGCGATTACGGCCATTAAAGGGTTGCTTGGATGTGATTCCAGGCATGTCACAGGAAGGATAGAGGAAGAAAGAGAGAGTGAAGAGATGTGCTAAGCGCAGAGAAAACAGGGAAGGTAGAGTATAGCATGAAGTACCGTATGCTTTGCGTTCTAGAAAGTAGTAGAGTATTTGTAGTTTTTTTTTTATTTTAGTGTCATGTATCATTGTGTTTGTGTATATTAATTAGGCATTGTATTTTATATGTATTTTCAGTATTGTGAACCTGCTAGGGGCAGCAGTCATTTTGAGGAGGAGGAGGAGGATATTAGTGTTTAACGTCACCTCGCTCGGTATTTTGAAGAGGGAGGAAGGGTGATGGTGATTCCTGTCCTTAGGTCACTGAAAAGGAAAGTGTAGCGTCTGACCATGTTGAGTGTTGTTGGAGGAGAAATCAAACGCAGTTCTGGAGAGATAAATGCGTCAGAGTAAATTTTGCGGCAAAGCCGTAATAAATATGTGTTGGACGATGTCAGAGTTGTACGATTTCCTGTTTCAATTTTTAGTTATCGACAGTGCTGAGTCAGGAAAGTCGTGTTTATTGCACCAGTTCATATAATGTAAATTTAAGGATAAAAGTAGTCACACAATCGGTGTTGAGTTTGAATAAAAAATAGTGAATGTTGGAGGAAAATCTGTGAAGTTACAAATATGGGACACGTGCACGGTGCAGCTATTTTTAGCTAGGGGGAAAGGAATAGACTGTCAAATGGCCATCTTTTTTTTTTTTTGGTCATCAGTCTATTGACTGGTTTGATGTGGCCCGCCACGAATTCCTTTCCTGTGCTAACCTCTTCATCTCAGAGTAGCACCTGCGACCTACGTCCTCAATTATTTGCTTGACGTATTCCAATCTCTGTCTTCCTCTACAGTTTTTGCCCTCTACAGCTCCCTCGAGTACCATGGAAGTCATTCCCTCATGTCTTAGCAGATGTCCTATCATCCTGTCCCTTCTCCTTATCAGTGTCTTCCCCATATTTCTTTCCTCTCCAATTCTGCGTAGAACCTCCTCATTCCTTACCTTATCAGTCCACCTAATTTTCAACATTCGTCTATAGCACCACATCTCAAATGCTTCGATTCTCTTCTGTTCCGGTTTTCCCACAGTCCATGTTTCACTACCATACAATGCTGTACTCCAGACGTACATCCTCAGAAATTTCTTCCTCAAATTAAGGCCGGTATTTGATATTAGTAGACTTCTCTTGGCCAGAAATGCCTTTTTTTCCATAGCGAGTCTGCTTTTGATGTCCTCCTTGCTCCGTCCGTCATTGGTTATTTTACTGGAATAAATGATGACTAACTGACAACCTCGGCTGCCGACAGGTGTTGTTGATATACCTCGATGTGGACAGCTGAAAATGTGTGCCCCGACCGGGACTCGAACCCAGGATCTCCTGCTTACATGGCAGACGCTCTATCCATCTGAGCCACCGAGGACAAAGATGAATAGCGCGACTCCAGGGACTTATCCCTTGCACGCTTCCCGTGAGACTCACATTCCCAACTGTCCACAATTCTACGTATGTATTGTACCTTATAGACACTTGCCCATCCACTCATTACTCGCGCACGCTTTGGCGATTCCCGTAAGAGTTTGGGCAACCTGTGCGCATTCGCACAGACGAAGGTCAATGGCTGGGTAGCCTTTAACTATATATACGAAGACAGTAACTTGTTCTCGAAAGAACAGTTACTGTTGATGACCGTGCAGCTTTTCCCTGGAATAAATGATGACTAACTGACAACCTCGGCTGCCGACAGGTGTTGTTGATATACCTCGATGTGGACAGCTGAAAATGTGTTCCCCGACCGGGACTCGAACCCGGGATCTCCTGCTTACATGGCAGACGCTCTATCCATCTGAGCCACCGAGGAGACAGATGAATAGCGCGACTCCAGAGACTTATCCCTTGCACGCTTTCCGTGAGACTCACATTCCCAACTGTCCACAATTCTACGTATGTATTGTACCTTATAGACATTTGCCCATCCACTCATTACTCGCGCACTCTTTGGCGATTCCCGTAAGAGTTTGGGCAACCTGTGCGCATTCGCACAGACGAAGGTCAATGACTGGGTAGCCTTTAACTACACTCCTGGAAATTGAAATAAGAACACCGTGAATTCATTGTCCCAGGAAGGGGAAACTTTATTGACACATTCCTGGGGTCAGATACATCACATGATCACACTGACAGAACCACAGGCACATAGACACAGGCAACAGAGCATGCACAATGTCGGCACTAGTACAGTGTATATCCACCTTTCGCAGCAATGCAGGCTGCTATTCTCCCATGGAGACGATCGTAGAGATGCTGGATGTAGTCCTGTGGAACGGCTTGCCATGCCATTTCCACCTGGCGCCTCAGTTGGACCAGCGTTCGTGCTGGACGTGCAGACCGCGTGAGACGACGCTTCATCCAGTCCCAAACATGCTCAATGGGGGACAGATCCGGAGATCTTGCTGGCCAGGGTAGTTGACTTACACCTTCTAGAGCACGTTGGGTGGCACGGGATACATGCGGACGTGCATTGTCCTGTTGGAACAGCAAGTTCCCTTGCCGGTCTAGGAATGGTAGAACGATGGGTTCGATGACGGTTTGGATGTACCGTGCACTATTCAGTGTCCCCTCGACGATCACCAGTGGTGTACGGCCAGTGTAGGAGATCGCTCCCCACACCATGATGCCGGGTGTTGGCCCTGTGTGCCTCGGTCGTATGCAGTCCTGATTGTGGCGCTCACCTGCACGGCGCCAAACACGCATACGACCATCATTGGCACCAAGGCAGAAGCGACTCTCATCGCTGAAGACGACACGTCTCCATTCGTCCCTCCATTCACGCCTGTCGCGACACCACTGGAGGCGGGCTGCACGATGTTGGGGCGTGAGCGGAAGACGGCCTAACGGTGTGCGGGACCGTAGCCCAGCTTCATGGAGACGGTTGCGAATGGTCCTCGCCGATACCCCAGGAGCAACAGTGCCCCTAATTTGCTGGGAAGTGGCGGTGCGGTCCCCTACGGCACTGCGTAGGATCCTACGGTCTTGGCGTGCATCCGTGCGTCGCTGCGGTCCGGTCCCAGGTCGACGGGCACGTGCACCTTCCGCCGACCACTGGCGACAACATCGATGTACTGTGGAGACCTCACGCCCCACGTGTTGAGCAATTCGGCGGTACGTCCACCCGGCCTCCCGCATGCCCACTATACGCCCTCGCTCAAAGTCCGTCAACGGCACATACGGTTCACGTCCACGCTGTCGCGGCATGCTACCAGTGTTAAAGACTGCGATGGAGCTCCGTATGCCACGGCAAACTGGCTGACACTGACGGCGGCGGTGCACAAATGCTGCGCAGCTAGCGTCATTCGACGGCCAACACCGCGGTTCCTGGTGTGTCCGCTGTGCCGTGCGTGTGATCATTGCTTGTACAGCCCTCTCGCAGTGTCCGGAGCAAGTATGGTGGGTCTGACACACCGGTGTCAATGTGTTCTTTTTTCCATTTCCAGGAGTGTATATATACGAAGACAGTAACTTGTTCTCGAAAGAACAGTTACTGTTGATGACCGTGCAGCTTTTCCCTGGAATAAATGATGTCTAAATGACAACCTCGGCTGCCGACAGGTGTTGTTGATATACCTCGTATATACTTCGTATATATAGTTAAAGGCTACCCAGTCATTGACCTTCGTCTGTACGAATGCGCACAGGTTGCCCAAACTCTTACGGGAATCGCCAAAGCGTGCGCGAGTAATGAGTGGATGGGCAAATGTCTATAAGGTACAATACATACGTAGAATTGTGGACAGTTGGGAATGTGAGTCTCACGGGAAGCGTGCAAGGGATAAGTCCCTGGAGTCGCGCTATTCATCTGTGTCCTCGGTGGCTCAGATGGATAGAGCGTCTGCCATGTAAGCAGGAGATCCCGGGTTCGAGTGCCGGTCGGGGCACACATTTTCAGCTGTCCACATCGAGGTATATCAACAACACCTGTCGGCAGACGAGGTTGTCAGTTAGTCATCATTTATTCCTGGGAAAGCTGCACGGTCATCAACAGTAACTGTTCTTTCGAGAACAAGTTACTGTCTTCGTATATAAGGTTATTTTACTGCCTAGGTAGCAGAATTCCTTAACTTCATTGACTTCGTGACCATCAATCCTGATGTTAAGTTTCTCGCTGTTCTCATTTCTACTACTTCTCATTACCTTCGTCTTTCTCCGATTTACTCTCAAACCATACTGTGTACTCATTAGACTGTTAATTCCGGTCAGCAGATCATTTAATTCTTCTTCACTTTCACTCAGGATAGCAATGTCATCAGCGAATCGTATCATTGATATCCTTTCGTCTTGTATTTTAATTCCATTCCTGAACCTTTCTTTTATTTCCGTCATTGCTTCCTCGATGTACAGATTGAAGAGTAGGGGCGAAAGGCTACAGCCTTGTCTTACACCCTTCTTAATACGAGCACTTCGTTCTTGATCGTCCACTCTTATTATTCCCTCTTGGTTGTTGTACATATTGTATAAGACCCGTCTCTCCCTATAGCTTACCCCTACTTTTTTCAGAATCTCGAACAGCTTGCACCATTTTATATTGTCGAACGCTTTTTCCAGGTCGACAAATCCTATGAAAGTGTCTTGATTTTTCTTTAGCCTTGCTTCCATTATTAGCCGTAACGTCAGAATTGCCTCTCTCGTCCCTTTACGTTTCCTAAAGCCAAACTGATCGTCACCTAGAGCATTCTCAATTTTCTTTTCCATTCTTCTGTACATTATTCTTGTAAGCAGCTTCGATGCATGAGCTGTTAAGCTGATTGTGCGATAATTCTCGCACTTGTCAGCTCTTGCCGTCTTCGGAATTGTGTGGATGATGCTTTTCCGAAAGTCAGATGGTATGTCGCCAGACTCATATATTCTACACACCAACGTGAATAGTCGTTTTGTTGCCACTTCCCCCAATGATTTTAGAAATTCTGATGGAATGTTATCTATTCCTTCTGCCTTATTTGACCGTAAGTCCTCCAAAGCTCTTTTAAATTCCGATTCTAATACTGGGTCCCCTATCTCTTCTAAAGCGACTCCTGTTTCTTCTTGTATCACATCAGACAAATCTTCACCCTCATAGAGGCTTTCAATGTATTCTTTCCACCTATCTGCTCTCTGCATTTGACAGTGGAATTCCCGTTGCACTCTTAATGTTACCACCGTTGCTTTTAATGTCACCAAAGGTTGTTTTGACTTTCCTGTATGCTGAGACTGTCCTTCCGACAATCATATCTTTTTCGATGTCTTCACATTTTTCCTGCAGCAATTTCTTCTTAGCTTCCCTGCACTTCCTATTTATTTCATTCCTCAGCAACTTGTATTTCTGTATTCCTGATTTTCCCGGAACATGTTTGTACTTCCTCCTTTCATCAATCAACTGAAGTATTTCTTCTGTTACCCATGGTTTCTTCGCAGCTACCTTCTTTGTACCTATGTTTTCCTTCCCAACTTCTGTGATGGCCCTTTTTAGAGATGTCCATTCCTCTTCAACTGTACTGCCTACTGCGCTATTCCTTATTGCTGTATCTATAGCGTTAGAGAACTTCAAACGTATCTCGTCATTCCTTAGTACTTCCGTATCCCACTTCTTTGCGTATTGATTCTTCCTGACTAATGTCTTGAACTTCAGCCTACTCTTCATCACTACTATATTGTGATCTGAGTCTATATCTGCTCCTGGGTACGCCTTACAATCCAGTATCTGATTTCGGAATCTCTGTCTGATCATGATGTAATCTAATTGAAATCTTCCCGTATCTCCCGGCCTTTTCCAAGTATACCTCCTCCTCTTGTGATTCTTGAACAGGGTATTCGCTATTACTAGCTGAAACTTGTTACAGAACTCAATTAGTCTTTCTCCTCTTTCATTCCTCGTCCCAAGCCCATATTCTCCTGTAACCTTTTCTTCTACTCCTTGCCCTACAACTGCATTCCAGTCGCCCATGACTATTAGATTTTCGTCCCCCTTTACATACTGCATTACCCTTTCAATATCCTCATACACTTCCTCTATCTGTTCATCTTCAGCTTGCGACGTCGGCATGTATACCTGAACTATCGTTGTCGGTGTTGGTCTGCTGTCGATTCTGATTAGAACAACCCGGTCACTGAACTGTTCACAGTAACACACCCTCTGCCCTACCTTCCTATTCATAACGAATCCTACACCTGTTATACCATTTTCTCCTGCTGTTGATATTGCCCGATACTCATCTGACCAGAAATCCTTGTCTTCCTTCCACTTCACTTCACTGACCCCTACTATATCTAGATTGAGCCTTTGCATTTCCCTTTTCAGATTTTCTAGATTCCCTACCACGTTCAAGCTTCTGACATTCCACGCCCCGACTCGTAGAACGTTATCCTTTCGTTGATTATTCAATCTTTTTCTCATGGTAACCTCCCCCTTGGCAGTCCCCTCCCGGAGATCCGAATGGGGACTATTCCGGAATCTTTTGCCAATGGAGAGATCATCATGACACTTCTTTAATTACAGGCCACATGTCCTGTGGATACACGTTACGTGTCTTTAATGCAGTGGTTTCCATTAGCTTCTGCATCCTCGTGTCGTTAATCATTGCTGATTCTTCCCCCTCTAGGGGCAATTTCCCACTCCTAGGACAAGAGAGTTCCCTGAACTTCTATCCGCTCCTCCGCCCTCTTTGACAAGGCCGTTGGCAGATTGAGGCTGACTTCTTATGCCGGAAGTCTTCGGCCGCCAATGTTGATTATTTATCAAAATTTAGGCAGTGGCGGGGATCGAACCCGGGACCGAAGACATTTTGATTATGAATCAAAGACGCTACCCCTAGACCACGGGGACATCCTGGAGCCAAAATTGAGCTTGCAACGGGTCGGGATGCACTGGATCTTCTCCACCTACGAGAATTTGATAGTAGTAGAAAGTTGTTTTGAGCAAGGAGTGTTTACAGAAGCGAAAGGTGTAGAGCTCGAAGGACGCGAAATTTTAATTAACGAACTAAGTGTAATATAGTAGGACCAACCTTTCATGTGCCAGCGTCAATTTCAGGAGTCACACAATTGAATGTTACGCAGCCACAGCTGTACTGGCCAGAAAAGACCTTAGAGTTTTGCCAAGGCAGAATCTGACCTTGTTAAATCAGACTCTGGAGCCAGGTCTGTTGAGATCCGTAAACCACTTCATTATAGACTAAGAGGGGCGCATATCAGCCAAACAGCTTGTTCAACATGTCGCACAGAATAGGGAAAGTCAACAGCAAATAACGATCATTTTGAGCACCTCTGTGCCAAGTGTCATCGCAGAATTAACTTTGTTATGTGTTGTTTTCTTTCGGATCAGGTGGAGAGCTAATTCCAAGAGGGAACCAAGGGTAGTCCAAGTCCCAGTGGACTGGATACCAAGGGCGTGCGATGAGTAGGTAAGGGGTTGATCAAGCAGTGGTCGTCCAGTAAGGAATTTTTAAGTTTTGTTTTATGTCATGGTTTTAAGGCGGCACTAGACCACATTTAATTTTTCTAGTAGTAAGTAAGCATGTCATAAGTGCCAATCCAAACAAGTTTAAGAGTTAGTTAAAGGACGACGCGGGGACCAGGTCTTTCCGAAGAGGGGAATAATGTAGCGGCACCATAGTTAAAGATAGGGAAGTTAGATTTGGTGCAATATTTCGGAGAGCACAAGTTATAGCCAGGTACGGGCCGGATTGCAGTAAGTTACGGTGACCAGCAGTTTTGAAGTGGTATGGAGGCCACAGGGGTCATCGAACCGCTGAAAAGCTTAAACGCAGCAGTTTGCATGTTGCAAGTTACAGGAAGAAAGGGCCCACTGGCGCAACCGGGGTTTGGGGCGTACGTGACTTGGAGCGATGCATTAGCAAAACAGAGGCACACAGCCGAGTACAAATAGGTGTTGTTTTCTAACAAGATTCATTGAAGTGTGGCAGCTCTCCTGGACGACAGGGCATGTCACACTACCGGCGACACACGCTAGCAGATGGGGTGCCAGTGTCCCAGTTCACGGTGGGTCACTGGGTCGACCCTCTGAGGCCAATGTGGGTATTCATGTGTGGCAGTTCTGGATGGCAGGGCGAGTCACACTACTGCCGACACGTGGCAACAGATGGGGCGACAGCGTCCCAGTCCACGACGGGTCGTTGGTTCGACCCTCTGAGGCCGATGCGGGGTCCGCAGCCAGCCAGGGTGGGCCACTCTTTGGGTCGCCACCACGGGCAGTCATCTCAGCTCCCAACACATGCTGGAGACTCATGAGACAAGGGCTGCAAGTTCGAACGCTGGATCACGGGCGGTTTTTGCCGCCGCGTTCTCAGCTATGCCAGCCGAGGAAGAAGCAGCAGCGGGGCTGGCCTACTGCTGCCGGCGGAGCAGTGCGGAGTCAATGGGGACGGTGGCCGCTGAGTTGCCTGCTGGCGCAGCCATCCTGACGAAATCGGAACTCCACAGCTGGCGAACAAGGCCGGCACAACACAATGTTGTGTTGCACAGGCCGCTTGGGGTACTTCCTCAGCAATGCGGGGCCTGTGACGCGGACCGAGGTGAATGAAGCTCTGTAGTGGAAATGAATAAATCATTTGGAAAGTTCTTGCCGAGTTTTAATACGGCAACTCCTGGCATCCATCCACTACAATATGGACGGCACATGCTCAATGGTTATCCGAAAAAAGTACTACCCATACCTGATAAATGTAAAATAACCATCATCTCTTCGTGGCTGTAGCCCTCCTAATGAGAAAAAAATAATCAGGCGGCCATGACAGTGCATTCACTGCCGCTTTCGTCCAGCCCAGGAAACAGCACTGAAGTTACAATGGGCTGAACACATCTTTTTAGGAATGCACTAGCCTGGAGAACTACTGTCACACACATACAGCAACAGACAGTATTCCAGTTGTAGACACTATGCACTCAATGGCTGTAAGTATTGGCCAGGCAACGAGCAGACAATAACTCCAAGAGGTTCCCTCCTTCCAGGCCCTGTCCCCTATCTGGGAACGTCAAATGGTTGTAGATAACAGTAATTCTCCTCTTATTAATTATCACTCAGGGGGGAGGTGAGGATGTGATAAGGCAACACCAACCACAGTGTACTGCAGCAGCACTGTATTACACACAATCTAATATTCCTTATTACAATCTCCATAATTCTCAGAGAACTGCGGGAAGGAGGATGGAAACGGTTTGATGTCCATACACATTAATTCCTACATGTTTTTTATTTTGATAATACTTGATGTTTTAAACTTCTCACTTTGTGGTTTGTAAGAGTGCTGGCAGTGTTTTTATGGCAGTAAAAATATTTTGTTACATGCGGAAATTGTAACTCACTCCTTATTAAAATTGTAGAAGTCTTTCTCTCAATCATTTAATATTATATTTTTCTCTGGTAGGTCTGATCAACATGGAGTATTACGGAGATGCTTTGTGATCCCAGGAAAGGAGAGGTCGATCTTTTTGTGAAAATTTGTAGAACTAATTATGAATATTTTGCTTATGATAAGAGAAATTAGTGTATGTACAGAGACATATAGACATCGATCCATTTTTGGGAGTGGCACAAGACCAGTTGTTGTTTAATGAGTATGTGTTTTCTAAAGATTTAGGGAGACATCATGATCATGTTACCAACTTAAAATCATACAGTGATCTAGAGTTTAGATCAGTAGTAAATAACACAAAACTCTGTAACATGTTCGTGAGCATTCGTCTCATATTAGTTCAGAAATATACATTTGTAGAAAACAGAGTGATTTCCTCAAACCCACGACAAAATAGGCTTCCATCGGAGAGTGAGAAGATAGTTTTCCTGATAACTATTATCCACATGTGTTAATCCAATCTGGTATGTTTTTCAGGCTTTTTAGTAAATCCCATTTTGTTATGTCACACGCCAGTGGCCTGATGTTTGGTAAAAGTATGGTTTGTAGATACTCTGGCTAGATTGGGACACCATTTCACAGTTGGATGGTAAAAATAGCAACCCACACCTTCTAATGTAAGCAATGAGAATATATATATATATATATATATATATATATATATATATATATATATATATATATATATATATATATATATATATATACTTGTACATTTACATACAGAATATGGAAAATATAGAGAAATTTGAAAAAAATATGCAAAAACATGGCAAAACAGAAAAATGGTTGTTGTTGTTGTGGCCTTCAGTCCAGGGACTGGTTTGATGCAGCTCTCCATGCTACTCTATCCTGTGCAAGCTTCTTCATCTCCCAGTACCTACTGCAACCTACATCTTTCTGTATCTGCTTAGTGTATTCATCTTTTGGTCTTCCTCCACAAGTTTTACGCTCCACGCTGCCCTCCAGTACTAAAAGGGTGATCCCTTGATGCCTCAGAACATGTCTTACCAACCGATCCCTTCTTCTTGACAAGTTGTGCCACAAACTCCTCTTCTCCCCAATTCTATTCAGTACCTCCTCATTAGTTATGTGATCTACCCATCTAATCAGCATTATTATGTAGCACTGCATTTTCAAAGCTTCTATTCTCTTCTTGTCCAAACTACACTCCTGGAAATTGAAATAAGAACACCGTGAATTCATTGTCCCAGGAAGGGGAAACTTTATTGACACATTCCTGGGGTCAGATACATCACATGATCACACTGACAGAACCACAGGCACATAGACACAGGCAACAGAGCATGCACAATGTCGGCACTAGTACAGTGTATATCCACCTTTCGCAGCAATGCAGGCTGCTATTCTCCCATGGAGACGATCGTAGAGATGCTGGATGTAGTCCTGTGGAACGGCTTGCCATGCCATTTCCACCTGGCGCCTCAGTTGGACCAGCGTTCGTGCTGGACGTGCAGACCGCGTGAGACGACGCTTCATCCAGTCCCAAACATGCTCAATGGGGGACAGATCCGGAGATTTTGCTGGCCAGGGTAGTTGACTTACATCTTCTAGAGCACGTTGGGTTGCACGGGATACATGCGGACGTGCATTGTCCTGTTGGAACAGCAAGTTCCCTTGCCGGTCTAGGAATGGCAGAACGATGGGTTCGATGACGGTTTGGATGTACCGTGCACTATTCAGTGTCCCCTCGACGATCACCAGTGGTGTACGGCCAGTGTAGGAGATCGCTCCCCACACCATGATGCCGGGTGTTGGCCCTGTGTGCCTCGGTCGTATGCAGTCCTGATTGTGGCGCTCACCTGCACGGCGCCAAACACGCATACGACCATCATTGGCACCAAGGCAGAAGCGACTCTCATCGCTGAAGACGACACGTCTCCATTCGTCCCTCCATTCACGCCTGTCGCGACACCACTGGAGGCGGGCTGCACGATGTTGGGGCGTGAGCGGAAGACGGCCTAACGGTGTGCGGGACCGTAGCCCAGCTTCATGGAGACGGTTGCGAATGGTCCTCGCCGATACCCCAGGAGCAACAGTGTCCCTAATTTGCTGGGAAGTGGCGGTGCGGTCCCCTACGGCACTGCATAGGATCCTACGGTCTTAGCGTGCATCCGTGCATCGCTGCGGTCCGGTCCCAGGTCGACGGGCACGTGCACCTTCCGCCGACCAATGGCGACAACATCGATGTACTGTGGAGACCTCACGCCCCACGTGTTGAGCAATTCGGCGGTACATCCACCCGGCCTCCCGCATGCCCACTATACGCCCTCGCTCAAAGTCCGTCAACTGCACATACGGTTCACGTCCACGCTGTCGCGGCATGCTACCAGTGTTAAAGACTGCGATGGAGCTCCGTATGCCACGGCAAACTGGCTGACACTGACGGCGGCGGTGCACAAATTCTGCGCAGCTAGCGCCATTCGACGGCCAACACCGCGGTTCCTGGTGTGTCCGCTGTGCCGTGCGTGTGATCATTGCTTGTACAGCCCTCTCGCAGTGTCCGGAGCAAGTATGGTGGGTCTGACACACCGGTGTCAATGTGTTCTTTTTTCCATTTCCAGGAGTGTATTTATCGTCCATGTTTCACTTCCATACACGACTACACTCCATACAAATACTTTCAGAAATGACTTCGTGACACTTAAATCTATACTCGATGTTAACAAATTTCTCTTCTTCAGAAACGCTTTCCTTGCCATTGCCAATCTACATGTTATATCCACTTCGACCATCATTAGTTATTTTACTCCCCAAATAGCAAAACTCATTTACTACTTTAAGTGTCTTATTTCCTAATCTAATTCCCTCAGTATCACCTGAGTTAACTCGACTACATTCCATTATCCTCGTTTTGCTTTTGTTGATGTTCATCTTATATCCTTCTTTCAAGACACTGTCCATTCCATTCAACTGCTGTTCCAGGTCCTTTGCTGTCTCTGACAGAATTACAATATAAAAATGGTTAGCACATAGAAAAATATGGAGAAATATGGAAAAACATAGAAAAATGGAAAATGGATTAAATGTATTAAATACAACGAAATCCTGATACAAAATGGTCATTTTTTTTTCCTTTATTGTATTTCAGTTCCCCATCGGGTTGGGCCGGCAGCAGCATATGTGCTGCTCTTCAGCCAAAAAGCATAGAACAAGCAATAGAAGACATTTAAAAATAACAAAGGAGAAAACATGGTGAACATAGACACAAAAAAGGGGGAACATCATGGAAGACAATAGACAAAAAACGGGCGAGAAAAAACCATAAAAAAGTAGCACACACAAAAAACCACACACTGGGTCAATTAAAAGAACACAAGGCACAGTATGACCGGAACATAAAAGTATTGATGGATGGCATAGCACATACAGGGTGTTTCAAAAATGACCGGTATATTTGAAACGGCAATAAAAACTAAACGAGCAGCGATAGAAATACACCGTTTGTTGCAATATCCTTGGGACAACAGTACATTTTCAGGCAGACAAACTTTAGAAATTACAGTAGTTACAATTTTCAACAACAGATGGCGCTGCGGTCTGGGAAACTCTATAGTACGATATTTTCCACATATCCACCATGCGTAGCAATAATG
Source organism: Schistocerca nitens (assembly GCF_023898315.1). Classification (NCBI taxonomy): domain Eukaryota; kingdom Metazoa; phylum Arthropoda; class Insecta; order Orthoptera; family Acrididae; genus Schistocerca; species Schistocerca nitens. Next base: position 350,448,332 of record NC_064622.1, read on the forward strand.
TGGCGTAGTCTCTGAATGAAAATACCCGAAACCTTTGACAACGTGTCTGGCGGAATGGCTTCACATGCAGATGAGATGTACTGCTTCAGCTGTTCAATTGTTTCTGGATTCTGGCGGTACACCTGGTCTTTCAAGTGTCCCCACGGAAAGAAGTCACAGGGGTTCATGTCTGGCGAATAGGGAGGCCAATCCACGCCGCCTCCTGTATGTTTCGGATAGCCCAAAGCAATCACACGATCATCGAAATATTCATTCAGGAAATTAAAGACGTCGGCCGTGCGATGTGGCCGGGCACCATCTTGCATAAACCACGAGGTGTTCGCAGTGTCGTCTAAGGCAGTTTGTACCGCCACAAATTCACGAAGAATGTCCAGATAGCGTGATGCAGTAATCGTTTCGGATCTGAAAAATGGGCCAATGATTCCTTTGGAAGAAATGGCGGCCCAGACCAGTACTTTTTGAGGATGCAGGGACGATGGGACTGCAACATGGGGCTTTTCGGTTCCCCATATGCGCCAGTTCTGTTTATTGACGAAGCCGTCCAGGTAAAAATAAGCTTCGTCAGTAAACCAAATGCTGCCCACATGCATATCGCCGTCATCAATCCTGTGCACTATATCGTTAGCGAATGTCTCTCGTGCAGCAATGGTAGCGGCGCTGAGGGGTTGCCGCGTTTGAATTTTGTATGGATAGAGGTGTAAACTCTGGCGCATGAGACGATACGTGGACGTTGGCGTCATTTCGACCGCAGCTGCAACACGGCGAACGGAAACTCGAGGCCGCTGTTGGATCACCTGCTGCACTAGCTGCGCGTTGCCCTCTGTGGTTGCCGTACGCGGTCGCCCTACCTTTCCAGCACGTTCATCCGTCACGTTCCCAGTCCGTTGAAATGTTTCAAACAGGTCCTTTATTGTATCGCTTTTTGGTCCTTTGGTTACATTAAACCTCCGTTGAAAACTTCGTCTTGTTGCAACAACACTGTGTTCTAGGCGGTGGAATTCCAACACCAGAAAAATCCTCTGTTCTAAGGAATAAACCATGTTGTCTACAGCACACTTGCATGTTGTGAACAGCACACGCTTACAGCAGAAAGACAACGTACAGAATGGCGCACCCACAGACTGCGTTGTCTTCCATATCTTTCACATCACTTGCAGCGCCATCTGTTGTTGAAAATTGTAACTACTGTAATTTCGAAAGTTTGTCCGCCTGAAAATGTACTGTTGTCCCAAGCATATTGCAACAAACGGTGTATTTCTATCGCTGCTCGTTTAGTTTTTATTGCCGTTTCAAACATACCGGTCATTTTTGAAACACCCTGTAAGAAACACTGACAGTAACACTAAGTACATGGCCAGCACACAATTAAAATCACACCTCTTGATGCACAGGAGAAACAGCACTAAACACAACACTGATGTGGCACACTGATGATGATCAAAACGAAGGATCTGCCAGGTGTGAGGAGATGAGGGAGAAGGGAAGATGGGAGGGAGGGGAAGAGAGAGGGGATATGGGCGGGGGGCGCGCTACAGAGGGCCATGTAGGAGGGACGTGGGAGGGAAAGAGGTAAGGATGGTGGCGGGGGCTCAGGGGGGGGGGAAGGAGGAAAATCCGCTCTAGGGAGAAGGAGGGGAGAGGAAAAAAGGGGGCCTTGGGGAGGGGGGGAACAAGGCCAGGTTATAGTTGGATGGAAGTGTATAAGTCACAGCGAAGTTCATCATCCGGGAGGTGCTGGAAATTGCCCTGATGAAGGAGATGGAGGGTTTGCAGGTGGAGAGAGGGAGGGATACAGCGATAGAGGCGTGGCAATGGGCGGGGTGTGGAGAGGAAGGAGGAAACCAGGCAGGGGGTGGGGGGGATCAAGCCTGCGGACAATGTAAAGGATGCAGACATGTTGGAGGAACGGGAGGAGGTGGGGGAAGGCGTTTATACAGGAGCTGTGTGGGGGAAGGAAGGCGGATACAGAAGGCAAGACGGAGCGCATGGCATTCAAGGATTTCGAGGACCTTGTAAAAGCGGGTGGGGGCGGAGATCCAGGCAACGCTGGCATAACAGAGGATACAAAATGGTCATACAAAATATGTGTATTTATCCAGAGGAACTAGTTGAAACTTGTGGCGTAAGGACGAGATCAAATTCTGTGGAGATCTCTTGGATAAAGCTTCATGTTTGTATTAGCAGACTCACAGCACCATCTGCTCCCAAAATGACTGAGATGGCTGTTCTAAAGGTTGGGATAGACAGCCGATCACGTGAAATATATATAGGGAAGGCATGATGACAAAGCAGTACGTACCAAGTGTAGAAGTATGAAACCGAAATTTCCCTATAGATGGTGTTTGCCATCAGCGTAGGGCCTCTGAGACGGTATCAATATGGCGGCAAGTGTACACGTAATTTTAAACCGCTCTGCAGTTTTTGAGGACTTAATTTCAATCAAGTGTATTGTTTGTGACGAAACTGTGCTAAATGGAATTAGAATATGCGTGTTTAAACATAAATGGTGCCATTCACACTGCTATGCTCAAGAAGATTTAGAAATACAGTGCAAATGTGACATAGAGTGTAACGGCCGCGAGATCGCGAGTGAAAAGTGCTACGCGGGAATAGAAGACAGCGTGCATGACGAACTTCAAAACGAACTTGACATTATAAAAAAATGTATAAAAACAATGGAAAATTTGGTGCTAACCATACGGGAACTGTCTGAATCGTCAAGGCAACAAGATCTCATTAATGCTAGCCATAAAATTCGTTGGTCTGCACAACCAAATGTACAAAGTGTAAACAGTACGACTGTAACTAGAAATATGAACGAACTGATCACTCAAAAAGACACAAGTGAATTAAACGCAGGAAAAGACAGTGATAATAGTGCATCTATGGATAAAAATTTGAACAAACTATCCACACAAAAATATACAAGTGGATTAAACGGAGAAAAACACAAGGTAAATATTCGTCAAGGAAAAGAAAGTAAACAACCACGTTATGCATAAGCAAGGATACAAGCAACATACATATATTTTTGCAGATAGTCATGGGAGAGGAGTTACGGAAATAATGAGAAGAAATCACCCAGACCTTGAAGTAACAGGCATCATCAAACCTGGCACGCCATTACGCGAAATTCTGAAAAACAGGGACAACATATTAACGACGGGTAACAGCTGCATCATAATAGGAGGCGCAAATGATGTTTACTGTAATGAAACTTGGCGTGCAACGAGAATCCTAAAGGAAACAATCAAAAGGATGCCGCGAGTGCATTTCTACATTGTTAGTATCCCCAGGAGACACGATCTGATGGAAAACTCGTGCGTAAACATCGAGATTGTTACAGCAAACAGGCTATTTGAGAAAATATGTAGAGGTTTCCAGAATACGACTTTCATAGAGATAAACAGTGTTCACAGAGAGCACTTCACAAAACATGGTCTCCACATGAACGTAAAGGGGTAAAAGATTATTAGTGCCGAAATACTTAAATTGATTAATGAATCATCTGTAATGGAAGTGTCTCCAATCGCAATTCCGCCAAAACAAGAGTTGTCTGTAACAGTGGAACCATCATTATCTGCAGTAGAGCTACAACAAACACCAGTAGCAGCAGAAAAGGCTCAGATATTCTCAGCAGCAGTGTCGGATAAACCAATAGCAGCAGAATCACCACAATCATCAGCAGAGCTGTCGTCATCAGCAACAGCATCCAGAACAGCAGACCCCATAATACTACCTCAAGGCAATGAAAATGCATGTAAGGAAAATATACAACGCTCATTAGCCGCAGCAGCTAACAAAGAACGGCAGTCACCAAGTCGGGGAGCCCAGGAGCCACCAGCAACAGCAACCACACAGAAGAGGTACCTGAGGCCTGGGAGAGCAACAGCAGAAGCAGCTTCCAATCAAGACAGATGCCTGAGAACTAGGAGACCTGCTACACTAAGTGAGGATTTTTTATGGTACCAAGTACGCAGAAAGAGAACATGGAAAAAGATTTAAGTAAAACTGTCCATCTTAAATACCAGTGTGACAATAGTGAGAGGAATATAAGCACCGGATAAAGATACGATCCAGGTTTAATGACACAAACTGAAAAAAATCACTGCATAGTACCAGAAGCAAAGGGAGCAAGTGAAGTGCTTAGTATATTACAGGAAGGGGAACTATTACATTTAAAGCCAACTGTTAGAATACTTCACCCAAATGTTCAATACGTAAACAATAAAACAGAGGAACTAGAGGTAATATTACAGGAGTATAGGCCAAACATTCTAGTAGTTACAGAACATGGGCTAAAAGAAAATCACATAGGAATGTACAACTTGAAGAATTATGTGAAAGTAGCCAGTTTTTGCAGAACTTCCTATAAAGCTGGTGGGGTTGCCATTTTTTCTAACTATAAATCAACTAAAGCCATAAATATAAGAAAATATGCTATAGAATTGAGCTTTGAAGCTACAGCACTGGAAACTAAAATTGCTGGGAATTTATGTTGTGTATTAGGTTTGTATCGATCACCAAATGGTATAATTAAAACCTTCTTTGAACAGCTGGAATATATAATCCAACACCTCTCAAAAACATATGCTTATTTGATCATAATAGGAGATCTGAACATAGACATGAGTAAAAATACAGACAATACTAAGACCCTACTGGACTTATTGTGCATATACAATCTAAAAATAAAAATAGATAAACCAACCAGAGTAACAAAGCATAGTGAAACTATTATTGACCATGTAATAACAAATATTCCTACATGCTATTGTGACACACAGGTAATAAACTCCTCATTAGCAGACCATTTTGCAATCATGATAGACATAAATATAAAGACTAGTGATTCAGTGCAGAAGAAATGGGAGATGAGAAGACAAAACTACCCACATAACATAAATCTGCTAAAAAAGATGTTAGAGGCAGAAAACTGGGAAACAATATATGCAGCTAAAGGTGCAAACATCAAATGGAGCCAGTTTTACTCTATATTCAATTATTATTATGATGTTACATGTCCTGTTAGTAAAAGGCTTGTCAAACAGCAACAAAAAAAGAAAATCTGGGTGACTGGAGAAGTAATCCATGCCAGAAATAATCTGAGAGTGTATTATGACCTCTCCAAACAAAAAAATACTGAGGCCTGCAACACAGTGTATAAAATAAAAAAGAAAGAGTACTGTAGTTTTATCAGAGAAACTAAAGCATCATTCATCAGGATGTCTATAGATAAGGGAAAGAACTACTCAAAAGGTTTATGGTCGTTCATTAATGAAGAGAGAGGAAAAGTAACAAATCGGGCAGAGGACATCTGCCCACTGATGAGTGGGAAAAGCAACGCAAACCCTCTCGAAGTAGCCAATACTTTTAACAGATATTATATTACTGTAGCAGACGAATTAATAAGTCAAAATAAAACAAATGCAGTAAGTAAATTGTTAAACCCCCCACATACAAATCATACTATGGTTTTCATACCTACAACAGATGCAGAAGTGCCAAACCTAATAAAGCAACTTAAAATTAAACATTCATCTGGCTTGGATGGTGTCACATCACATCTCATAAAGGAATGCAGGGAATGTATATTAAAACCATTGACACACATGCTGAATGCTGCGATAGAAGAAGGTATATTTCCAGATTCACTGAAAGTATGTAAAGTGAAGCCAATATTTAAGAAAGGGAACAGGGATGAATTAATTAATTACAGGCCAATATCATTGATCTCAACATTTGCTAAAATCTATGAAATGATAATAAAGAATAGAATTGTAAGTTTTATAACAAAGTACAGTATACTGCATTCATCACAACATGGTTTCAGAGAAGGGAAGTCAACAAAAACAGCATCAACAGATATAATTGAGCACATTCTTAATTTACTTGACAGGCAACAAAAGACTTGTGGGATTTTTATGGATCTATCTAAGGCATTTGATTGTGTGAACCACTCAGAATTAACGATGAAATTATATCAGTATGGAATTAGAGGAAAATGCTATGACATACTTAAATCATACATTACAAATAGGAAACAATGCACAGAAATCAGACATACTAGTGGGGCAAATATAACAAACTACAGATCAGAATTACAAACAGTTAAACACAGTGTGCCACAAGGGTGTGTGCTTGGGCCAATACTATTTATACTCTATGTAAATGACTTCCCTAGCTATATAAATCAGAAACTTATAATGTATGCTGATGACACAACAATCATTTGCACAGCTGACACAAAGGAGGAACTTGAGAAGGAAGCACTCCTGACTATTGAAAATGCAAATAAATATTTAACGCAAAACAACCTGTTTATGAATCAGTCTAAAACAATGAATGTAGTATTTCAGACCAAGCATAGTGAAAATTATAATATAAATGTTAATATAAATGGAAAGACCATTAAAGAAGGAACCAGCACAAATTTTCTAGGAACTATAATAGACAAACATTTGGCATGGGGGGAGCACATAGATGCACTGTGTAAAAAGATAAACAAACAGATCTTCATCATGCATAAAACAGCTAAGACTGTGGATGATAAAGTCCTCATATCAATGTATTATGGACTTGTCTTTTCTTATTCAGTTCATATAAGGGGAAATGCACAAGCTGGCTACCTAAAAAGAATATTCACAATTCAGAAAAGGGCACTGAGATGCATTGCAAAAATACCACCAAGACAGACCTGTAGGCAAAGCTTTTGTACACTATAATATTATGACAGTATATTCACTATACATGTACCAAAGCATAATGGCGGTAAGGTCAAGTGATAAACACTTCCTAAATAAAGATGTACACAAACACGGTAGAAGAGGAAATGAAAATTACATGATAAACAGAAATCTAAAACTGTCTATGACTGCCCCAGAAGAAGCGGCAAAAGGTTTTTTAATAAACTCCCCAAAATCATTAAAAAAGTAACAGATCTAAAATGTTTTAAAAATCATTTGAAACTACATCTCACAGAGAAATGTATATACAGTTTGAGTGAATACTAAGATGGTGTTGAACTATATCATTACTGAAATGTACCTTTAAAAATTATCATTTCTGTATGTTGTTTGGATTTGTGTGTACATATAATGTGAAACATGTAAAACCTTTGTATGATTATGGACTATTTCTGTTTAATTATTTGTTTCATTTATATATAATGAAATCAAGTTTGATGTCAAGTTTGTTGTATGACACACCCAATACTCTCAGCTGGATTTTCAGCTGGAGTCCATGGGCAAAGAATAAATAAATAAATAAATATCTGCAGCGCCATCTGCCTCTTGTAACAGCTGACGACGAATGTCAACACACAGTAACCCAAGTTCCATACATCGGTATCTGTTTCAAACCCATAAACATGTCGAGTTTTGTGCCTACGAACTACGATTTGCGGACAGCATTGATTTTCTGTTATCATTTGAAGAAATCTGCTGCAGAAGCTCATCGAATGCTTGTCGAAGCTTTAGGTGAATATGCTCTTGGGGAAACACAGTGTTTCGAGTTGTTCAAAAATTTAAAAAGTAGCGATTTTGACCTGAGAAACTACGAGCGTGGGAAAAAGTTCGAAGACAATGAATTGCAGGCTTTATTGGATGAAGATGATACTCAAACTCAACAGGAAATCGCGGAACAATTGAATGTGACACAGAAAGCCATAGGAAAGATGCTGAAAGTGGGAAAACGGATTCCGCAGGAACTGAACGAAAGACACCAAGCAACTCGAAAGAGCACTTGTGAAATGCTGCTCGCCAGATAGAAAATAAAGTTGTTTCCCCATCGAATAGTGACAGGCGATGGAATATGGTTGAGAATTCTAAGAGTCGTAAATCATGGGTAAGTCGAGGCAAACCATCAACATCATCTGCAAGACCAAATCGCTTTGGAAGGAAGGCAATTGTTTGTGTTTGGTGGTATCAGAAGGATGTCGTCTATTATGAGCTGCTGAAACCTGGTGAAACTGTGAACACTGATCGCTACCAACAGCAAATGATCGATTTAAACTGAGCGTTTCGTGAAAAACGACCGGAATATGGAATAAGGCAACACAAAGTCCTATTGCTCCATGATAAAACTCCATGACAGACAGTAAAACGGGTCAGGAAAACGATCGAGGCGTTCAGTCGGAAAATACTAGGGCATGCGGCTTATTCTCCAGATTTGTCTCCGTCGGTTTATCATCTAATAAGTGCAACACTGGGAGACGCTCTCGCTCAACAACGCTTCAATTCGTATGATAATGTACGAAAATGGCTCTCTGACTGGTTCCTTTCAAAAGAACAACTGTTTGCTTTTGAGTGGCATTCATAGCCTGCCGGAGAGGGGGATGAGAAGCCATATGCTTTAATAGTGGAAAGACTGCATTCTAGTTCTCTGTGTATGAGGGAATGGTATTGTTATTCGTTGAGATTCTGAGTGCTCCCAATACATGTGAGTTGCAAGTCATACATGTTTGGAATCGTGAAGTATCTGCATGCAATGTAAAGTGGAGTAATTCTGTAAGCGGAAAGCGGCACATGGATCACATATTGATGCTGCTACCCAATGGCACCCTCGGGCTCGGCAATGTTTCAAATATATCGCTGCTCACAATGGACACGAACAACAGACAAGAAATGGCAAGGGCGTCAATGAAATCACCCATTCCCTTGGGGTGTAGATTCCCGAACATATCGCTGTCGAAAACGACAGTTCGCAATAAGATGAGCAACAGGACTACGGTCTTGACAACGTTCGATAGGGACGCCCAGACAGTTTTGACCTATAGCGCATACAAAACCAAAATTGCTGACTCACCTAAACTGTCAATATCTGAGTAAGGAAGTAGACTGAACTATAAGGGACAATCAAAAACTTTACATCTGAGGGCGTTGTTGCATCGCATATGCAACCTAGCGCGACTCCGATGCGTATATATAAGCACCGACATGTAGGCGAGGGATTAGGATGGTATTAGCGTTTTTCCAAAGTGTATGCCGAATATTTGGCAATGTCAATCATTGAGACGTTATTAACAAATGGGTGCAAACAGGGCCAACATGCAATCAACCTTTTCTTGGATATTGGACAAAAACTGGTTGACATTAATTGGAGAATGAAGTATGTGTATGGGGCAGCATGTCTGTCGAAAACCACCATTGCTGAATTGTGTGTCAAATTCCATGTTGGTTGCAATCCGATTCGAGACACCAGTCAACCAGGAAGGCCAGGCTCATCCATTACGCTCGACACTTGAGGTGGTCGAGCACCCATCGTATAGTGCTGACCCTCATACATGTAAAAAACTGGTTCGGTGTAATAAGGAAGATCTACATCTATATTATGGAAGCCGTTGATACATTATGCTGCATTGTTACTCCCCCCTCCCCTTTTCCTACTCCAGTCGCCATTGTCACGAGGTAAGAACGGTTGTTGGTAAACCCCCATGCGAACTCGAATGTTTCTAATCTTCCTTTCAATTTCATTTCACGAAATATGCATAGGAGGAAGCAATACGAGGGCTGACTCTTCTGGGAACTTACGCTATCGGAATTTTAACAGTAAGCCACATCGTTGAGCATAATGCCTCCCTTGTAGCGTAACCCACTGCAGTTAGGAGCATCCCTCAGACACTTTCGCACTGGCTAAACGAACCTGTGACGAAATGTGTTTCTCAACTTTCAATCTTCATTATTTCATCAATCAATCCTATCAGGTAAGAATTCTAGACTGGCGAGCAATTATCAAGTGTCGATTGAATGATGGTTTTGTAAGCTTTTTCCTTCAAGGGTAAATTCCACTTCCTGAGGATTCTACTAATGAATCTCAGTCTGGCATCTGTCTTACCTATGATTAGTTTTAGATGGTCGTTGCACTTTATCGAATTTTGAGATATATAATGGACGTAATTGCTGTCCCAAAATGTTTGGCAATCCTGGAAATGCGCAACAACGCCTTTTTCTATCACTTTTACAGCTAATCTAGAGCATGCTTGTGTTAGAAATTCTTCCACAATAGAAAAAATGAACAGTTTTACTGTTTCTCAGGTGTGTAAAAAAACTGGTTCAAAGTAATCGGGAACATCTGTATCTATATTACACAAGCCGATTGTCCTTTGTGTACAACTGTCACTTTTCCACTTTCCTGTCGCCAGCTTATATCTAACATTTGCCATTCCCTGTACATTGTGTCTGTCTCCTGTATGTCTCCCTGTCTTTTGCCCCAGGTTTCTTGCACTTTGATTTCCCTGTATACAACAACAGCATCTGCTAACAAACTCATGAAGTTATTGATGTTATTCCCTAGCTAATGTACAGGGTGGCCAAAATGAAACTACGCTGGAAACTGTTTGTAAGACTGACACGGAGCTGACACTTGTATAGTAGAACTGCCCAACACAGAAAATTCTGGAAACCATGGTTCTGATGCACTGGTTGGTAGGTGTCACATGTCTGTGCATGTACATCCCCTGGATGCTCTGTACCAAGCATTGTATTGTGTCTCTGCTTTTGAGTGAATGAAAGACAGTGGTAAGGCAAGGAGCTGCAGGGAATGCATTCCACGTCAGTTACCCGCTCAATGGGGGTAACGATACTTGCTAGGCGCCATGGCATTAGTTGTATATATATTTTTGTCATTTCACTCCTGACATTAACGGGGTCAACTAGAAAGCTTTTGGACTGTGGCGGACCCCTTCGCTTGCACGCATTTTACCACTAAAATAGCGTGTAAACAAGACAGTGTATTTTTTACTGTTTATATATCTACATTATTGTAACTGGAGTCATTGCTGGTATTATTTTTCACATTAATCTGTCATTATTGTGCATCTGACCACACGCAACTATTGACATTCTTCTATTATCGTGCTTGAGAGAAAGCGAGTGAGTGTTTTCTTTCACAAAATACACAGTGTAACAAAAATCACAGATAAACTTTAAGAAACCATTCCTCACATATAGAAGGAAAAAATATGGTACATGGACATCGTTCTAGAAACACTTCATTTCCATGTTAGAGTTTATTTACTACTTCTCTTCATAATCACAATAGTCATATGAAACGCAACTGGTTTGTCATCCTTATCAAACAGATAATGGTGGAAGGATAAAAAATTTTAATTACAAGGCAGAAATCACGAAATAAGTCCCACAAGGTTCTGACTGTGGTCTGTCGAGGGTCCTCGCGAATTTGTGCAGTTACGCCTACAACAAAGATTTTCTGTGAACATTTGGCCCAGCATCGTTGGTGACTGTTTATTGGGGCCTCATGTTCCTCCAACCCAGCTCAACAGAGAAACTTACCATGCTTCATTCGCGAAAACTCTACATGCTCTACTAGAACAGGTGGCATTACAAGTGTGACAAAAGATGTGCTTCATGCATGTTGCAGCTCCTTCTCATGTCAGGGTTGATGTTCGTAGGCTTCTAAATAACAGATACCATGAGAAATGGATAGGCAGAAGTGGACCAGTTCCTTGGCCTCGACGTTCTCCAGACGTAAAGTAGTAGACTTTTATTTGTGGAGTCATTTGAGAGTTCTTCATGCATGTATTACAGAAGAGTATGAAACAATTCTAGGACACAGTTATCCAGGGGTACATGGTCCTTTTGTACTACAGTGGGTCAACAAACTTCAGACCATCTCATGCTGGTCTTAATTGGATCATGTAAAAATTTAAAAGCCCAGCAAAACTAACTACTGTGCTGGGATGACAGGTGGGTGCATGTATCTTTGCTATCATATTGCAATTTGAACATTTAATTTACGAAAGTATTTCATACTTTGCTGATACATTCTTTTACTGTGCGTTCCCCACGATTATTGTGTTGAAGAGTTGTATAAATTGAGCTCTAATATGGAAATAATGCGTTTTCGGACCCATGTTCGTATAAAATATGCCCTACTTATATGTATGAGAAATGTTTCCTGAAGGTTTGGCCACACGTTTTGTTACACCTTCTATAAATTAGAAAAGATAGAATAAAATATTTATTCACTTGTGTATAAGTGAATGGAATCGTTTATGGACATTTTTTGTATGTCATTTTTTCCTTCTCTCAGGAAGGTGAGAAGGAGTGAGAGGAGTTTTTCAAATTCAGACTAATTAAAAGTTATCTTAGGTCCACTATGAGTCAAGCAAGACTCTCTGATTTGGCCATTTTGTCGATCAAAAATATGATAGCTGAAGGTGTTGAGTTTGATAACGCAATTCCAAAATTTGCAGCAGAAAAAGTTAGAAGGAATAGATTCTAGTCTTCGAGTTAACGTCATGTCACAAAGAATATCTTTGGTTATGTGTTATTAACAATTAATTAAAGTATGTTATTTATAAAAATGAGATCACTTATTTATTTTCATTCATAAAAATCGTTTACAAAATAGTTAACATTACATTTTGCTTATTTCAATATTTGTATCAAAAAATTGACCCCTCTCCCCCAGAAGCGGCCGGAAGGGGAGGATGTGACAAGTTAAAACACCAGCCATGGTGCCAAACTACCCAGCTACGCCAATGCTGAGAAGTGTAGAAGAGTTTAGTGACCATATGAACGCAATACAAAATGGTGCTCATGATAAAACAGCGCATATTCATTGTCGATTGTTACGAAAACCACTATTCGTGGACAACGAGTGCAGAACTGTTTGCTCAAATGTTTCAGACTGGAAGCATTTTGGCAAAATCTCCAGCAAAGTATACAGTGCAAAACTTAGTGACGAAATAGCATGAAAAGGGATCTGTAGCGAATAAAAACCGTAACTATCCGAAGATAGGCTGAACAAAAGAAAGTATTGTTAGAGTGAAAGAAAGCCGGGAAAAAAGCTAGACGAAATATCAATACCGTCCCCTGTGGAAGTGGGAATGAAGAGACTGTAGTGTCGAAAGATTATCGAAAAGAGCCTGCAACTGTATCCTTACAAAAAGATTGTTGTGCATGAGTTAAGGCGCCCGAACTAACTTCCACATGTCGAGTTCCGCTGGTGATTTCTGAGTGAATTGGTATCAGGACTTTTTGATCAGCCTGTCAGGGCAGGTGCACTCACAGATAATCCAACTTACGTGTCAGAAAATCCTCATCAGTTTTTTTGAAGAGCCAGTTGCATAGTCTCAAGATCTGTTTTTCGTATATGCCTCTACATCCTTACATTTGCCCTCTAGCCATCCCTGCTTAGCCATTTTGCACTTCCACTGGATATCATTTTTGAGACGTTTGTATTCCTTTTTGCCTGCTTCATTTACTGCATTTTTGTATTTTCTCCTTTCATCAATTAAATTCAATATCTCTTCCGTTACCCAAGGATTTCTATTAGCCCTCCTCTTTTTACCTACTTTTATCCTCTGCTGCCTTCACTATTTCATCTCTCACAGGTACACATTCTTCTTCTACTGTACTTCTTTCCCCCATTCTTGTCAATCGTTCCCTAATGCTCTCCCTGAAACTATCTACAGCCTCTGGTTCTGTCAGTTTATCCAGGTCCCATCTCTTTAATTCCCACATTTTGCAGTTTTTTTCAGTTTTAATGTACAGTTCATAACTAATAGATTGTGGTCAGAGTCCACATCTGCCCCTGGAAATGTCTTACAATTTAAAACCTGGTTCCTAATCTCTGTCTTACCATTACATAATCTGTCTGATACCTTCCAGTATCTCCAGGCTTCTTCCATGTATACAATTACTTTCATGATTCTTGAATCAAGTGTTAGCTATGATTAAGTTATGCTCCGTGCAAAATTCTACCAGGCGGCTTCCTCTTTCATTCCTTACCCCTGTTCCATACTCACCTACTACGTTTCCTTCTCTTCCTTTTCCTACCATCAAATTCCAGTCACCCATGACTATTAAATATTTGTCTCCCTTCACTATCCAAATAATTTCTTTTATCTCATCATACATTTCATCAATCTCTTCGTCATCTGCAGAGCTAGTTGGCATATAAACTTGTACTACAATGGTAGGCGTGGGCTTCGTATCTATCTTGGCCACAATAACGCGTTCACTATGCTGTTTGTAGTAGCTTACCCGCATTCCTACTTTTTTTTATTCATTATTAAACCTACTCCTGCATTAGCCCTATGTGATTCTGTATTCATATCCCTGTATTCACCTGACCAGAAGTCTTGTTCCTCCTGCCTCTGAACTTCACTAGTTCCCACTATATCTAACTTTAACCTAATAATTTCCCTTTTTAAATTTTCTAACCTACCGGCCCGATTAAGGGATCTGACATTCCACTCTCCGATCCACAGACGCCAATTTTCTTTCTCCTGATAATGACATCCTCCTGAGTAGTCCCCACCCGGAGATCCGAATGGAGGATATTTCACCTCTGGAATATTTTACCCAAGAGGACGGCGTCATCATTTAACCATACAGTAAAGCTGCATGCCCTCAGGAAAAATTACAGCCATAGCTTCCCCTTGCTTTCAGCCGTTCGCAGTACCAGCACAGCAAGGCCGTTTAGGTTAGTATTACAAGGTCAGATCAGTCAATCATCCAGACTGTTGCCCCTGCAACTACTGAAAAGGCTGCTTTCCCTCTTCAGGAAACACGTTTGCCTAGCCTCTCAACAGATACCCCCTCCATTTTGGTTGCACCTACGGTACTGCTATCTGTAACGTTGAGGCACGCAAGCATTCCTCACCAATGGCAGGGTCCATGGCTCATGGAAGGGGGGGGGGATGCATTTCTCACAGTTTGATAAACCGATTGCAGCACTGTACCAACATCGACAGTGGCCATTTCCAGCCTTTTCTATGATGTTCATGAACAGGGATCCATCCTATGTAAACCTCATTGTTAATGTTTTCTGAAGCAATACAAAAATATTATAAATGATAGTAGCGATTTCACAAATTCACTGTAGCTAAATTAATCGATATATTGTCACAAAACTCAACACCCATAGAAAAACTCAAAAAGTTTTGTATAGTAACAGCCACAATTCAGATTTATGGCATGAGAGCGCAGCAGTGAGCAGTTAGGCACGATGCAGTATATCTTGATTTCCAAAAAGCATTTGACTCAGTACTGCACCTACACTTACTGTTAAAAGTACGCTAATATGGGGTATTAATTGAAATTTGTGACTGAATTGAGGACTTTTTGGTAGGGATGACACAGCATGTTATCTTGGATGAAGATTCATCATCAGATGTAGAAGTAACTTTGGGTGTGCCACAGGAAAGTGTGTTGGGACTCTTGCTGTTCATATTGTATCTAAATGACCTTGTAGACAATATAAATAGTGAAATCAGGCGTTTTGCAGATGATGCAGTTATCTACAGTGAAGTACTGTCTGAAAGATGCTGTATATGTTATTGATAAGATTACAGCGTGGTGCAGAGACTGACACCCTACTCTAAATATTCAGAAATGTAAAATTTCACACTTCCCAAAACGAAAAAACGTAGCATCCTACGACTATGATATCAGTGAGTTACTGTTGGAATCGACCAAGTCATACAGATACCTCGGTGTAACTCTTTGTAGGGATATGAAATGGAATGATTACATAGGTTCAGTCTACAAAGGTGATTGCTTACAAAACACTGATGTGACCGGTTCTAGAATATTGCTCAAGTGTGTGGCACCTGTACCAGATATATCTACAGGAAATATTGAATGTATACAGAGAAGGACAGCACAAATGGTCATAGGTTTGTTCAATCCATGGGTGAGTGTCACAGAGATGCTGAAGGGACTGAACTGGGAGTCTGTTGAAAATAGATGTACATTTTCGTGAGAAAGCCTGTTAACAAAGTTTCAACAACCGGCTTTAAATGATTACCCTAGGAATATACTACGACCCCCAATGTATCGTTCACATGGAGATCTTGAGGATAAGAGTAGAATAATTACTACACACACAGAGGCATTCAAACAATCATTTTTCCTGTGCTCCATAAATGAATGGAAGAGGAAGAAACCCTAATATGGTCGTTGCAGAGTACAGATGTAGATATAGATTACTACACTAACAGTTCCACGACACTTCAGGACGAAGTTCAACAGAAACCCACCAACTGCCAACTCCATACGTGATGGTACTCACAGTTTAAAGCTTCAGGAGGCCTCTGCAAGGCGAATCAATGGGTCAGCCTGCAGTGAGTGAAGAAACGTCTGACAGCGTGCAGGCGAGTTTCACACATAGCCCACAGAAGTTGATGAACAGAGCAAGCAGAGAGCTGAACAGACTACAACCGACTGTTTGGAAGCTCTTAACGAAACGACTGAAACTGAATCCTTCCCGTTTGCAATTGCTACAAGGCCCAACACTCGATAACAGATTTCGACACTTCGAATTTCCGGCACACTTGCAACAGCTTATGGAAGAGGACGGGTTTTGTGAGAAACTGATCTTCATTGATGAAGCAACAGTTTTTGTAAATAGCAACAGTGAACAAGAACATTGTGCGAATGTGAGGGACAGAGAATCCCCACGCTATCGTTCAGCACATTCGGGATTCACCAAATGTTAATGTGTTCTGTGTGGTCTGACAGCTTAAAATTTAGAGTCCCTTTTTGTTCCACGAAAAGACATGTTCTGAGAGGTTTCTATGGACGCTCCTACAGTTAGATAATACAATAATTAACATTTCCCTTCTCTTATCTGCACTGACAAATGTTAGTTTTCGTTTGTTATCATTAAAATTTAATTTCAGAGTTTAGTTTTCCTTTTCCAGACAGAAATCCAGGGGTTTGCTTTCTTTATGTTCAATGTAACATCATTCCATTTTAAAACTGGTAATATGATAATTGAAAAGAACTTCACAAGCCAAGATCGCTAAAAAAACGTGTTACTGGATGACCAGCTTCGACAGAGCTATGCTATCATAGTCTGATTTTACGCTGTAAGATTTTAAAGCATAAGATCCAATGATGACAGCGTAGGTCTTTCGAATAACGTTATCCAATAAAATGATTCTTTAGCAATCTTGGCTCGTGAAGTTTTCTTCAGTAATCATAGATTGCATATCGCTGGCAGACTGACCGTGTCAGGTATCGGTATATATGAAGGGCTTATTTCAGTAGTGGTACAAGTCCACTTTTGTTCATTCTGAGATACAGAGTCCTAAAGTTAAATGAGCGCTGAAAAATCTGCAGTTGAGACACCAGAAATATTCAAACATATGGCTTCATGCTAGAGATGAACCTTTCTTTCTTTTTGTTTGGACCTTTAATGTCAAAAGCATTATAGACAGAAAAGTGGAGATAATGGGCTTGTACCACTATTGAAATAAGCCCTTCATATAAAAATGGGAAATTCCACTGAGTGCTTCGGTATGATTCGCAAGGAGTTCTCTTGTTTTCACAGTGACTGTAATATTTCTGTCATCAGCAAAAATAAATGTTTCTGCTACCTTAGTACCCGTTTCGTGCATATCTTGTACGCCTGAAGAATCTCCATTCGATAGCACAGGTACAGATATCCGCATCCTAGATCTTCGCTGAATCGCCTCAGTCATTGGTTTAAGCCTTCCAATCTGCTCCAAACCAAAGAATCGCTGTCGGTTTTGGGAATGGTACTGAAAAATAGTAGCTCTACTTTCACCCCACATGTGTAACTAGCTGCCTTCTTCAATTTATTAAGCATCATCTATGAACTGAGGAAGGCCTCTGAAGTCAGGCTTTAGGTGGCTGGCTGAACCCAGTATCTTAAGAACTTCATTTATATCTCAGTCATTTCCAAGCATGATTGTTGAATGGACAATAGCATTCATTTTCAACCTACCTAGTAGTCTCCTGAGAGGCTCCCACACACGTGTAACATTGAAACTTCCAATGACCACCAAACCCACTTGTAGTCTGGACGTTTCAGGGGATGAGTTAACGAGCATTTCACTCTCATTTAAGTATATGACCGACAGAGTCAGCCTTCAGGAATTGTGAAACGAACTCTGTCGTCCAGGACCGGAGGCCAAAAGGGTGCAGATTCACCACAAGATGGGGAAACTCACAGGCGTCTGTTGTTTATTGAGGCCTAATCGCTTAGCATGCGAGTGAGACAGACATGAACCTACATCACAGGGAAATCCAGTAGAATGCTTTTGTGGCCAAGGAGACGTAGCAGTGTTAAATATGACGGACCTAAGTCTGCCATAAGGGGAAACATTTATGAAAATTATTTAATTCTGCAGTAGTGCAGGGAATGAGGCCACAGTAATTTTAATCTGCCATCCTCCATAAATCTTCATGGTGATCCCAATAAAGCTTGAATATTGATCATATCTATAATAGTTTAGGATTTACTGTTAAAGTGAAATTAACAGTTTTGTAACAAAGACCTGAAGAATATTTGTTGTAAAGTTTAGTGCATAATAGTTACTTTTCTTCTTTATTGATTTATCAGAAATCACATTGGTGCAAGGCTACTGGCCATGACATTCAAAATTAAGAAGGAAATTGTATGGGTTTTATGTAAAAGAATTTAATGTTTATTATGTAATGGATATTATTGTTACTTTGCATAGTGAACGCATTGTTGTGGCCAAGATAGACACGAAACCCATGCCTACTACAGTAGTTCAACTTTATATGCCAACTAGCTCTGCAGATGATGAAGAAATTGATGAAATGTATGATGAGATAAAAGAAATTATTCAGATAGTGAAGGGAGATGAAAATTTAATAGTCATGGGTGACTGGAATTCGAGAGGAGGAAAAGGGAGAGAAGGAAACATAGTGGGTGAATATGGATTGGGGGAGAGAAATGAAAGAGGAAACAGTCTGGTAGAATTTTGCACAGAGCATAACTTAATCATAGCTAACACTTGGTTCAAGAATCATAAAATAAGGTTGTATACATGGAAGAATCCCGGAGATACTAGAAGGTATCAGATAGATTATATAATGGTAAGACAGAGATTTAGGAACCAGGTTTTAAATTGTAAGACATTTCCAGGGGCAGATGTGGATTCTGACCACAATCTATTGGTTATGAACTGTAGATTAAAACTGAAGAAACTGCAAAAAGGAGATGGGACCTGGATAAACTGAAGGAACCAGAGGTTGTACAGAGTTTCAGGGATAGCATAAGGGAACAATTGACAGGAATGGGGGAAAGAAATACAGTAGAAGAGCTGCATCAAACCAGTCTCAGGACTGAAGACAACAACAACAACATATTTAGAACACGAAAGTGGTCAGGCTTTGATCATTTAAATATGTTAAAATGTAAAGTAATGTAGAATAAGCTGTAGCTAGTCAGATGGACGGCTTAAGGAAAGGGAACTGCGCTGGTCATTTGAGCGAAGATGTTCGGCGCGCGGGAAACGCGGTCAGAGACGAGCAGAAGGCAGTACTGGTCTAGACACTGAAGAGTAAAGTTCGGCTGGAGACACCAAAGGGTACAGTTCGGGTTGAGACACATGAAAGTGGACAGTTGGTCTTTAAGCAGCTAGTAAGTGAAACGACATAGAAAATTTCGCACTGTGTGGTATCATGGGACGTAGTCTCTGAGTGGTGAGCAGCCACATGCCTGGAGTGAACTCTAACTTTTTGTGTAAATATCGAGGTGGAGTATTGTGTTTCGCGATGAAATTGTGAATGATCCAACTGTGTCAAATGGATATGCGCTCGAGTGTAACAGTAAATCTAAATACGACCACTTTCGCTATTAGTTTGCTTTCTGGATAAACATTATTCTAACCAACTCCGTGTCCTACATCATTTATGTATCGTTAATTTAGTTCCCAATATTATTATTACTGTTATTATATGTTATGTTAACTTTGTATTTCGCAAACTTGCCATCAGCCAGACAATTTAACTAAAGGTTCATAAGTGCCTAATTTAGGGCGTGTAATGTGACATGAGTGGTTCACCTCTTAGACAAGTTTGAGCCAAGACATTTCGACGAAGAGGAACCGCCTGAACATCTTTGGGATGTTAGCTTGCAAGGGATATCCAACTATCTCAGATCAGATGGGGTGTGCTGGGTGGGCCCATACATACTCTCAGATATTAAAAAGGGTTCGTATTTGCTTTTACAGCACAACAGGAATATCTTGCAGTCAGTAGCCTACACACTTTAGCGTTCCACCCAGAGCTTCGCTAGCCTGCCACTGTTCACTATTTACCCTTTGATGAATGTCAACTGGGCAGACCAGAGGATTTGGAATGCTTTGCCACACTGGGTATCCTAAGCGACGTCATAGGCATCAGATTTGTTGCTTAATTTGCCACAAGTGTCTCAATACCACTATTAGCCAGGACAGCATCCCAAAATCTGCTGACTGTAGCTGACGAAAATCCCAACTGTTGTCGGAAAATGACCACTTCTACCAGCAATCGTACACAACAGACGCAGTGTCCATTCTTTTTCACCTGCACTCAACTATATAAATACGCCACTGATCTGAGTAGTCACTTGACATAGTCCAGGTACTGCCGATTCACTGCTCCAGACAGTCCCTCACTCTTCAGTGATTGGAAGACTGCTGACTATTTGCAACAGTCACTAATTTAAATTCCGATAGGCAATTGTGTGCTCTGACAGCGTGAAACTAAACTATAAAGGCAGCTGACGCTATACTAGGAACTTCCAAATACACATACCTATTAGAGATCTGAAAAGCACTACTCCACACAAATATATCAACAGCTACTTCTCACTTCCAAAGAGAAACATGTATCAAAACAAGAAAATTAGGCTCTCTATATAAACTAAGAATGACTTCTGCTTTTGTTTACTGGTTTTGCTATGGACTAGAGCACTACACAGCAAGCCATTGCTTGTTGTTATTCTACTGGACTACTTCTGTATTGCCAATAACTCCAAAAGGTACTCAGCGTACTATGAACTTCATAACCAACCAAAACTTACACATACAACACCCTCCCCCCCTCCCCCACCAACATACTGGCCAGTCAAGTGGCCTGTGGAAATACTCTACTGGCTTATTGCCTTGTTAGCATGTATGGCAGTCACAACAGCTAAAATCTGTTTAACTTATCTCATGCACCTTCTCCACCCTCATCCAGGAGCTTCAAGAACTATTGATGGCGGAAATTGCTCTCATTCTACATCCAACTGTTCGACAGTATAGGTCTCAAATCGGTTGCTTGTGTACATAACTAGTTAGAGTTGTGGCCCAAAAATAAGCATTGTCTTCAACTATGTAAATAATAATAGTAATACTAATAATAAAAGCGGTTAATATTTTTAAACTTTGTGACAGGAAATCCATACGAGCCTTCAAATATTGCATTTAAGCACTGAACAGTTTTAAAATAACAAAATATCATATTAATACATCTGTGTTTCTCCAAGTTCTTATGGAATGTTCCATAAATATTAACATGATACCATTTGAAATAATACAACATATTCCAAAACCATTGTAACTTAAAGAGCATGGATTACTGAGATTCATTTTACTGAAGGAATGTAACATTTTACAGGTGTTTTAATTTTAGCATACTGACAATAAATACAAACACAATAAAGCTTTTACTGGTGCAAGCACTGAATGACCCTGGTTCTGCTCAACGGTAATAAGTTTAATTATGAAGTTTTCCTCATTACTTTGTATTTGCTGTGCCAGCGACTTCTCAGAATCCTGACTAATTGTGAGAACTAATACAAAACAGAGCTGGTGAAACACTTCTTTACTTTCCTGTGTGCCTTCAGGATATTGTATCTAGCTATCACCAGTTCATATAAAAACTGAAAAATTGCTCATTTAGAAATGTGGCAAGCTCATAATAGTGGTAATAAAATTGCCTCATGTTGTCAAGTATCTCAGTGTTACTTACGACTTAATACAAACTAGCATTACTTCATGTATTCATGAAATTGACTTTTACATAGAGGAAGAAACACAGCTCAAAATGAATTCAAAATTAGTTTCTTTCATTCAAAGTTAATTTTCAAATGTCACCTCACTCCCTGTCAATAACACTTTTATTAGTGTGTTTGACTTTCACACATGATTTCTATGACGAATCTATTTTCATGTCCATTATGTGGGAGTGGGGCATCTGTTTTCTCTATGTTAACATTTCTGTTATCTCTCGAGCTAAAATCTTCATTAGTATGTTAACTACCCTTACTTTAGTGCAATATGTGTAAAGGAAAAACAGAAAAGGAAGCATACTTAAGTGGTACATTTCTTATTTGTATAAACAAAAAATACAATTATAGTCATGCTATGAAAATAATTTAATAATGGCAATTACAGGCCACCACATAAGCGATGCAGGATACTGTATTATGAATCTTACAGTGAACTGAACAAACCAACACATACATTCCACTTTCTTTGATCTAAGAAAGGCCCTAAACGGTTCACATAACATTCTTGTAAATAAATTAAATACTTTGAATTAACAGACAGAAGACTGGTGCTATTAAAATCTTACTTGTTCAATGGGAAACAAAAGGGGTAAATGACCAAGCAAAAATTGTGCTGTCTAAAGGCCAACTCACACTTGCCATCACATAACGTCATGTCAAAACATTCCATAATGCATTTCAAATGGCGGCATTCACACAAACTGTCAATGGACCATCACATCACGTCACATCACCATCAAGGTTTCTCGAGAAGAAAGTCTTGACAGTGTCCTTATCTGCATCGATAGTTGACCTAATTTTATCACCCTTAGTCTTGTTAGATTAGGGAATGACATGCTTTTGTTCCTTCTTGATTTTTATTTTTTTTCTTTCACTTTGTTTTATTGGCAATTTCCAAACGTTCCCTATCAACTTGGACACTTTCTCTGTCGAGTGTTCTTCCATAAGCGAGGTCAGACATCTGAAACCAAAAAATACTTTTCGTTTTACAATAACAGAATGGAGCTCGCACTTCCACTCTGTATAAATAAGAACTTTAAGATGCAGTTTTCAAAACATAACCATGTATTAAGTGAAAAAGTCAGCTTTATTAAAGGAGAAAAATACAGTTGTTTACGATGTCATTAGTTATGAAGCCAAAATATATAATGCACCAAGTAAACAGGATGTATTTATTCCCTTGAAAAATAGTTGATGTGTTTCTATGTATATATTTTCGGTAGTCACTAAATGTCGGTGATTTGAAATGTTTTTTCCCTTTTCAGCACTATCCCACACAAATTTGACAAAAATGTACTTATGAAATATGTTTTTGCTATTAATAATCTTTATCATTCTTTGTTTTCTTCATTTCAATACTGTACTCTCTCTTTCTGCATCACAGATGGTATCTCATAAACTCAGTTTCATCGATGATTCTGGACTCATGAAGTGGACTTGCACCCGGCGAAAGGTCTACCTGATGGGAGGCCATAGCCACACGACACTTACATTTATTTATTTAACTGGAGTGACATAATATCCATTATGAATGTGATGGTGATCTGATGTGGCAGTCCATTGACACCTTGTATATCGACTTTACATATCAGATTAGGAATACCTCAGGGATTTGTCCTCAGATCGTTTTTGTTCATTATAGGTGTGAATTCTCTGCCTAGCTTACTGCCTTTCAAAGCAGTATTGCATGTTGACGATAACACATTTATCATTTTCCCCAATGACACAAATATTAGGCAGAAATTGTATGAACATATGATGAATAAGTCATCATTCTGGTTTCAGACGAATGAATTAACATTAAACAAGAGCAGAACTCAGAGTGAAGTGAACCTCATAAAAGACAAAAATAATTAATGTCATGGAAAAGGCGGTCAAATTACTGGGTAGCCACTTTGGCACCAACACTATGCAACAAATTATCCCATGTGTTATATCTCATCAGAAAATTAGAAACTTGCATTGGTGTACAACAGGTCCTACTTCCATACTATCCCTTTTTGCACATGCACCTAAAATGTGCCATAATGATGTCACGCAATTCTGTTGAAGCCAGAAGAGATTTTCTTTTTTAAGAAAGAAGAAATCCACTGCAATTGCCATTTGAGAGTCAACACTCATTGCGAAATGTATTTCAGTGGAAAGAAGATACTGACTATTCTGAGTCCGTATGTTTCTTACATCCTGTCCCACATTAAGATCAATTGAAATGAATATAATATAAGATCAAACATTCACTCTTGTAGGGTCAGAAATAGGAACTCTTTAATATTCCCTGGACTGCACAAACAAAAGAGTATCTTATTGTATGTAGGAAGATCTTTATTAAAAAATTAGCTAGTGGAATGAAGCAGTTAAAAATTGGGAAGTACAGAAAGTCAATAGAATCCTGACTGGAAGGAAAATCTTTCTGCATTGTCGATAAACTTTTAAATAGTAAGTGATGTAGTAATTTAATTTTAAACAAACATCTTGTCTCCCCATTATATCTAATAATGTGTTTGAGCAATTAGAATAATATGACTAAATATAGTGCATTTACCATATGTTTAGTTGAAAATTGATTGCTGTATATCAATGCATTGCTAGAAAATTATATATTTGCCAATACAACCTTTATTTAAGAGGATATTATGTATGTAACTGTTGTCTACGTAATATACAACTTAAAAGCTGTCTATTGACTAATAAATAAACAAATGAAATGGATTTAAGAATGGTTTGTTAATTATAAACACGCTATACACATAAACCTAGGATATAATTTAAGACCTTAACACTCATAAAAACAGATTTGACAGATTCAAGATGCTGTGTATTTGTAATTACTATTATTATGATTTTATCATTACTTATTTTACTGTAGGAATTTCTGGTAGGATTTAAGACTAAATGGAATGTCCACAATTGGAGCAACACCTCAAGACGACAAAAATTGTGCAAAATTGAAGCTATTATGCAAACAAGTGGACCTTGCAGTAACTTGCAGCAGATATCGAGAAGAAGAAGAAATTATACAGATATCACATGAAAGGTCGTACTCTTATTTCCCCCTTCTTTTTTATTTTGTTGAGATCCACAATTCTAATTGTGTCAAGGCCTCCAACAGATCTATATCCTCTTCTAGGTTAGGGAGTGTATTGTGCAATAGCCCTATACATTGAAGTTGCGGATTAACCCAAAAGCGAGCCTTTAAAATTTTTATTGTAAGATCTTGTTACTCAAATCTAATTTGATGCTAATATATTTTGTACGTTTATAAACAGATACTTTGTGTGAACATATGTGTATTTGGTTTTTTGTTTTAAATTATCTGTTTGTAACAAGTTTTGGATGCTGGCTAAATGAAGATCGATATACATTTGACATCAGTGGGACAGAACAGTCAGTTGTCAGTTGATGGTTGGAGTTCTGACATAAAAGTTTTCAGATAGTCTGTTATGCTGGCCACTGATGCGGTATATGTAGGGATCGTTTCAACCCTTTCAGCATCAACTACAGCTTGAAGGTGGCGCGTTGATGCGCCAAAACTGGTTGAAACAAAATAAATAAAGTCACAAGAATGGCTGTAAACGTTTAATTTTTTTTTTTACAATAGTAAATGGCTGTCGTCCCCAAGACCTCCTGTCAAAAGGATAGACATACAAAAACTTGAAGTTTGGAAGGTAGGAAATGAGATACTGGCAGAACTGAATCTGTGAGGATGGGTCGTGAGTTGTGCATGGGTAGCTCAGATGGTAGAACACTTGCCCACAAAGGGCAAAGGTCCTGAGTTCGAGTCTCAGTCCACACACAGTTTTAATCTGCCAGGAAGTTTCATACAAAAACTTGATTCGCAAAGTATCCATAAAAAATAAAAAGTAAACGATTTTATGTTACGCTTGTATAATGTATTCTTATTCGTTGTTTGTGTGGGTTTAAGTACATAAATGTGTCGAAGTATATAAATTAACTCTCGAAACCTTACTGGCCATTAGAATTCATTTTATGCAAGCAGTACACCCTGCTGTGATGGGGAAAAGAAGGGAATCAGCGGAAAAATGCTCCCATCAGATCATAAAAAAGGCGAATGTGTTCCTCTTTGAACGACTCCGACGTAAAAGTGAGGAACCAGCTGTGGCAATTGTCATTCCATCTCCCTCACGAAAAATTTTGCCATACTAACATATTCGCGCTTTTTCGTGCTGGAGGAGAGTAACAGAGAGACACTGATGGTGGAAGAGAGGAGACAGTACCAGTGGGACAAAAAGAGAGAGGAGATAGTTATGGTGGGCAAGAAAAAGTGGCAGTGAAATAGAAAGAGAGATGAATGAAGACAGTAGCAGTGGGAATCAGAGAGAGAGGAGGTATTGATGGTCAGTGAGAGGCAGTGGCAATAGAAGAGAGAGAGTGGATAGAGATAAGAGCAAAAGAGAGAGGAGACAGTGAAAATGTAAAATACAGATTAGTGGAGGCCATATATAGGAGGGAAAACTTTAGCACATAGATATACTGAGCGAGGTGGCGCAGTGGTTAGCACACTGGACTTGCATTCGGGAGGACGACATTTCAATCCTGCGTCCGGAAATCCTGATTTAGGTTTTCCGTGATTTCCCTGAATCGCTCCAGGCAAATGCCAGGATGGTTCCTTTAAAAAGGGGATGGCCGATTTCAAAAAAAATCAAATGGGTCTGAGCACTATGGTACTTAACTTCTGAGGTCATCAGGCCCCTAGAACTTAGAACTACTTCAACCTAACTAACCTAAGGACATCACACACTGTAGCGACTAGAACCGCTCGCCCCCCCCCCCCCCGACTGGCACAGCCGACTTCCTTCCCCATCCTTCAATAATCTGATGAGATGGATGACCTCATTGTTTGGTCTCTTCCCCCAAACAATCCATCCATCCATCCACATAGATATAAGGGAGGGCCCATTATGGACCAAAATTTTAAATGTCTGGATGTAAGGGAAAAGTAAGTTGGATTCCCAGAATCTTTAAGCTGCATATGTATGATGGAGACAGTGGCACTGGGAAAGACAAAAGGAGACAGTGTAAGTGGAGGAGAGACACTGGCAGTGATACATACTCTTAATCAATGGGAGAAAAGAAGACACTGGGAGAGAGACATACATGGACAGTAGCAGTAAGGGCTGGCTGCTCGCTTTTTGTCAGAGTCTTTTAAAGAGGAATTTATTCGCCATTTTTGTGCTCTGTTGGAGGCATTTTTCCACTTTTAGGTTATGAGTATATTTACATAAAGAGTAGGCATCAGCTCTTTTCGATTTCGGTAAAAACTAAATAGTGTCAAGAGGATAGGCAAGTGGTAAATGGAGGCTATGTATTTGTTTCGGTTGGTAAGAAAGTCAAATCCACTGAGAGAGACACTGAAACTACTTGTGTGGTTGTCTAGCCAAGACTCACATAAATTTGGAATTAGGTACTTGTACTGACCATCAGACATCCTCTACTGACCATCAGACTCACATCCAGCTGATTTTCGAGAAAATTTAAGTGCATCAGTATGTAAATTACCCAAGCATGCTTTCGTCATTGGAGGAGATTTCAGTCATCCAAACATCAATTAGGAAAATTAGTTTTGTAGGAAGTGAGTGTCACAAAACTTTCCTACAAGTGACATTCAATAATTACAGAAACAGATAGATGTTGAAAGAAAACAGTGTATTGTTACAAAATGAGACTTTTAATGCATATATACATACACCCCACACTTTTCCCAATGATGACCTAATTTTTAATACTTGACTCGAAGTAATCTTTTTCTTGTTTTTTGTACCATTTCCCAACTAATTTTATGAACTTCTCACTGTTGCTGAACTCTGATTCAAAATGGTGAACCCAAGTTTCATCACATGTTAAAATTTGGTAGAGTCATCTACAGTTTCATAGCATTCATTCAACTCTGTACATATTTTATGTCTTTTTTCTACTGTTGCTGTGTTAACTCATTTGTGGCCCACCATGCACTTGATTTGATGTACTCGATCTTATTACTAATAATACTTTTAACAGTGCCAACACTTACTGTAAATGTTTTTGTTGTATGTTTAACTGAAATATGCATCTTCGCGAACAATATTCTCAATGCGAGATTCAGGAGAAGGGAATTGACACTTCATCTGGCCTGCCAGGAAATTACTTGTCAGTAACTGAAGTCATACAGTTTTGGAATTGTCCTGTCTACATATGAAAATTTCTACAATTCATACAACTTACATCATACCATAAAATCGTTCAAGAAAGGAATGTAGCCTATTTGCTACCTTCAGAAAGCAAAAAGTGGATCAGTGAACATTGTTCAAGTAATTCAAAAACTTCAAGTGGGCACACCATTGTTAATTGCAATATTGGGGTTGTAAAGAAAAAATTTTTATCTATCAGCTCTTCTCAGCTCATCCTAGTGATATCAGCCTAATGTCATGAAAGAAAAAAAACTCCTCCTACAAACTCTTACTTTTCTATGTCAATATGTCTCTTTAATAAATGTCCATCATAAATACATGTTTGTTCAGAAGCCCACTCATGGTGGAAATATGTCGGATCTACTAGCAACAAACAGACCAGATCTCTTTGAGGATGCCATGATAGA
Organism: Schistocerca nitens; assembly: GCF_023898315.1. Classification (NCBI taxonomy): domain Eukaryota; kingdom Metazoa; phylum Arthropoda; class Insecta; order Orthoptera; family Acrididae; genus Schistocerca; species Schistocerca nitens. Next base: position 350,476,710 of record NC_064622.1, read on the forward strand.
AGGTGGTACTGGTGACTGTGAGGTAGTTATAACAAGAATGATTACCAAAATACATAGAGGAACTAAACCAAGTAAAGGATTTATATTTTCAGCAAACTAGATGAGGAGATATTAGTGGCATACTTCAATAATTAATTCTAAATGTTTAACTCTATAGAGGAGTATGTAGACTGTGGCTCTGGTTTAGAAGAATAGTTGATCATACAGTTGACAGCTTCGTATATAGTAGAACAATTCAAGATAAGGTATGCTCTTTGGTACACAGCCACATTAAAGAAACTTCTAGAGAAATGCACGTCTGCATGATAGGTGCAAAGCAAAGGTATTGGGCTGTAGACAGGCTGATGCTACATGGAATGTGTTTAGCTGTCACCCAAAGAAAATTTAGTCATATTTAAAGACTGTTAGGGGTTCCAAAGTTAGAGTCCACACACTCCTGGACGAGACAGGAAGTAAACTGAGGATAGCAAAGAAAAGGCAAAAATGCAGAATTCGATTTTCAAATATTCCTTTACTAATGAAAACTCAGCTAATGATCTGCAATGTTTGAGAACTAAAAATCATTAAATCTTTCTCTAAGTAAGTAGTAGAATTTAAAACATGAACCTAAGTTGCAAATTACATTGAGCCAGACCATGAGCTAAAGATGATTCCATCCCATACACATTCGTAAATATATAAAGGAAAACGTAAATGATGAGTAATCAGGGACTTTCCAATTTCAAAATTAACACTCAGAAAACTTAACAATTCTCGCCACAATGACTGTATCTATATTTTTCTAATTGTTTTCGATACAGAATAGTTACAATATATTCTTCACAAAGTTGACATTTTAGGACCTTGAAATTATGCCTTCACTTGATGTGTTAGATCCGTCTGCATGCTTAAAATTTTCATTGTTTTACTGTGCCATTCTCTTTGTTCATGTATGTCAGTGTACATAATAGCATCTTGAAACGTAACAGCCCATTAAGACCCACTTAACAAATACATTCTCCAAATTAATTCGGGATCACTCAAGTAAATAAAAAAGGTCATAATATATAATATATGCCTGAATAAATTTATACCAACAAAAATAATTACTAGACTATATTTGCCTTAAAGTGTAGAAGCTCTGTAAATGAAGGGAACATTTTTCCATGAAGGGAGTCTCTAGGAATTAATAAAAATATAAATGTATTATTGTAATTATGTATTCGAGAAATTATTCTCGAATAAAATAACAGGCATATACTAACATAGTAGCATACTTACTGTTCTGGACCAGACATACGTTTATATATGTATTTTCAGTTTTTATATGTCAATTTTAATTGTTAATTATTTTAAAAATGGTTCTAAACAATGCTGAGCATTGTTCGGGATTGTTGAGGCTTTCGTGGCCACTTGTTGACAAAGCTCTGTAGCCACATTTGCATTAGGAAGTCACTCTGGTTTTCGTTTTTGAGGAGTGATCATGTACTGCTCTTTTTGTATTGTAAGTATTGTTTGCCTTTGTAATGATGCTTTGATTTTGTTTTGAAAGTATAATAAATATATTAAAACATAATACAAGATTAATTTTTAAATTAAGTTTTCCGAAGTTAAATGTTACAGTTACTGAAAACTTAGGGCTTCAGCTGTGACAGATTGTCAGAAAGGATGAGTGCACAAACCCCAATATAAATGTTTAACCTAAGAATAGTTACGTTTTAATCTTCATTGTACATTGGTCTTCATGAAAGAGACGTTTCAGTGTCAAACGAGTTACTTAACACCTTACGAAGTGAGGATGAAGGTAATAGTGTTAATGATGCAGACAGTGATATAAATGATAATAAAGCTCAAGTACTTTTTCGCTCTGACCATACACATTTGAGTGACAATTCCTGCACTGGTAAAGCTGTTGCCCCCTCACCCCTCGCTGTGCACCATCACCACCTACAGAGTCAACATATGAAATATTTCATTTCTAAACAGTGAATTTCATCCGAAAGTTCATAAGTTTGGTGAAGCAAGTTCTGGTTTGAAAGACGAATTTTTCCGTTTGAACAACAGACCTGAAATATTAGATTATTTTAAATGTTCTGTTACTCCAGAACTTATGAGTAAAATTGCTTTGAGATGAATGGATAACTGCAGTATTTGATTCTCATACAGACCCGCCAATAACATGCAGACTACGAAAATGGGAAGGCACAGATGCCAAAGAAATTTACTTCTTTTCAGCAGTAACCATTCCTAAGATTAATTTCTAGGAATAAAAAACATAGTCTGAATGACTGTTGGTCTCCTGATAAATTACTGCAAAATCCAGTTTTTAGTGAAACAATGCCAGGATATTATTATTTATTGTTACTTAGATGCTACATTTTTGTAATAATGTTCAGTTATACCCAAGTGATATACTATATAAGACCGACTTAGTGTTGAACGACATTAGAAGAATTTGTAGTGAACATTTTTCTCCATATTTTCGCAAGGACGAATCTTTGGTGCTTTACAAAGGTCGTTAGTTCTTCAAACACAATACAAAGACAAAAAGATATAGATTTGATGTAAAGTTTTTTGTTACTGCAGATATCTAAACGGATTATATCTTAGCTTTCAAAATTTATACTAGTGTATCAACAAGGCTTAATGTATTTGACACAAAACTTGAAATTTCTGGCTCTGCTATCTTGCAACTCACGCAGCCTTTCCTAGGTAAAGGCCATAATCTGCGTATGGTCAACTGGTATGCAAGCCCATTTCTTGCTGACTTTTTGCACAAAAACAAGTCTAATCTGCGTGGAACAGTTAGAAATGATGCCTGTTCTTGAAAAACTACACGTACAAGGAGAGTCACGAATTAACAACTATGGAGATGTTATGATTGTGATATGACTTGATTCAAGAGTTATGAACATACTAACTACTATTCATCCTGATGTAATAGTACCAACTGCTCAAACAAACACAACGACTTGACAACCAAGTATGAAATAATTGTGCATTCATTCAACACTATAATGAAAATACTGAAATCTATATGTTTCTAAGTTTACTTTAATGTTTACACAAAACAGTGAAGTTGTACAGAGCAGTATATATCCACTTCCTAGACTTTACAATTATGAATTATCATGCTGTATATAAATTAAGGGGGGTAGGACGTCAAAGGGGCCGACTTGGAGCAGAAGAGGCACCACAGAACATTTTAAATTCCACTGTCTATACTTTTACAAATAAAGTCATAAAACTTTGTCAGTATGACCAGGAGGGATTCAGGATTTACATTCATAGCAGTGGAAGTTCAAAAACAGAAAAAAATATTTTTTAAATGTGTAAATATAGGTACACTTTTCTTAATAAGTAAGAAAGATTCTTTGATGAATTTTGCACAGCATACAAAACATACTAACAGGTGCATGAAATTCTAGAATTTATTTAATTTATGAAAAAACGAATAAGCTTTTACATTTTAAACTTCATATTTAGAAAAAACTCAAATTTTATAGTTAATTACCTCAGTTTTTACCACAGTTTTTAATGGATTTTTAAAATTCTAGAGTTTCATACACCCGTTAGTATGGTTGGTATGCTCTGCAAAATTCATCGAGGAGTCTCTTTTACTTATGGAGCAACAAATGCAGCCAATAGTCAGTGATAAAACGATGAAATTTCACATGTAAAAAAATTATTTGGTTATGTTTTTTAACTTCCACTGCTAAGAGTGTGAATCCTGACTCCTTCCTGGCCATGCTGACAAAGTTTTATGAATTTATTTGTAAGAGTATAGACAGTGGAAAATACAATGTTCTGTGGTGTCTCTCCTGATCCAAGTCAGCCCGTTTGACGCCCTACCCCCTTAAAAGCAGGGTTAAAGCTACCATTAGCAAAATTTCAATTAGAGCTGATTAGAAAGCGTAAAAAAGTATGCCATTGAATTGAAGACCACTGAGATTTCTTTGTATGAATCGCCTGTGGGACTGACCACCCATCATTTCCCACAATTTGTTCCATCCCTATCTGAAAGAAAATAAAATCCTCAAAAGTCTTGATACATGTGTCCTAATAGTCAGTTAGCTCTGGAAAGAAGAAAGGACACAACATGCCAGTGTTCAGAGTAAGTTTAATGTCAGTTTTTTCGTATTATTAATCGTTTTCAGAACTACCATATGTTAAAGAAACACTAAGTAATTGCTTTTATAAAACTGTACAAAGAAATATATTTGACTTTTATTTAGATGAATATGTGTTTCATTCCTTATTTCTGACTTTGAAAAGATTTGAGTGTGGGAAAGGCCATTTCTAGCAGTTATAGGCACCGCAAATTGGAATGTTAAACATGGTCTCACACATGCGAAATACAATTAATAAGTGTGACACAGCTGAGCATGAAGAATTATTGTCAAGGAATATTATATAGTCCCCAATGATAGCAAAATCTTTTCTGATAAATATTGCTGGTATCATTTCCTATACATACTTATGATGGGGTTTGCTTCTGGATGGTATTTCGAAACGAAAATTTTCTGATCTGGTGGATTGCTAAGCAGTTTTGGCAGCAATAGCAGGTAAAGTTTGAGGTATTGTCTGACATAATGGGAAGGCGTTTCCTCACTGTTAGAAAACAGTCATCTATTAGCTTTCGAATTCTGGTGGAACTGATAGCAATTTTCATAGCATACTGTACAAAATATTTTGAAAATAGATTATAAAATGCTGCCAAATATTTAATTCATAAATGTGCCTTGAGCAAGGCCCACAGACATCAGTTGTGACGAGCTCTAATGGCTTAATGGGTAAAACTGAGTGTAATTCACATTTGTAACAACGATTTAAAGGCTTAGCCTCCTGACAAATGGCACAAGATTTTAGCAAATTCTTCTCCATACTCCATATGTTAGGAAAGTAGCAATGTGTGGCTATTTTGTTTGCACATTTCATGATACCAGCGTGCCTCAGTGCTAATGGGTGTACCATATTTGATTATCTTCACAATCCGTCCAGGTGTAAAGGCTCCCATTGTTCATTTGTGTATTGTTGCAGTAGAGCAGAACAGTTTAATAGTCAGAAAATTTGTGATTGGTTTCTTGTTTTATTTGTTGTCTTATTACATTCCACCTAGGGCCAGCACTCTGTAACCTGGTCGTATTAGTGTGTGCGTATAAGTAGTATTTCCACAGGGTTTCATCTTTCACCATTAAAACTCTTGATCAGTCAGTTGATCATTTACTTCATGTGTTTGTTGCAGACCTGCAAGCAGTCTAAACAAGGTGTCTCCTACTAACTAGTCTTTCCCTTTTAAGTGGGATATTATGAAGTTGCACTCTTGAAGAGCTAAAGACCATATAGCAAATCATACATACAAAAATTTATACATCTTTAAGAAACTAAGATCCTGATGATCACAATATACCCTTGTTATGAGTCCATGCCAAATAGTAATGAAACTGACAGGATGCTCATACTATGACAGCTCAGTGATTGAACATGCTCTTTTGGACTGAAACAGGACTCTAGTTGGGAACGCAATGGTACAGAATGTAGGTTTCTCATTTATTTATCTTATTTGAAATAAGCAAGAACCAAGTCCAATTCATGATACATCTGTCATCAGACAAAAACTAATCATCACAATGTGATAGTAGAGCAGTTTTAAATTTATTAATGCCTGTTTAATATAATGAAAATCCCATTGGCAGTCACTAGCTAAATGCCACTGAACATTTCTCCTTATTAGTTTCAAAAGAGAGTCGCAATTAAGCAATTGATTTGCCATAAATCTTTTATTTAAGAGGCCGATAAATCCCTTGAATTGTTCTTTTGTATGAGGGGCAAATAAATTAACCAATACAGATAACTTAGGCTTGTCAGGTAGTATTCCATGAGACATTGTGAAGTAACCAAGAAACTTGAATTGCTGATGGCCAAATTTAGATTTTATGAGGTTGGCAATGGTATCAGCCTGTGAAAAACTTATGTAAAACCTCATGAATTACATGTAGATGATCAAACCATGTCTTAGTCACTATCAACAGATCATTTTCTTCACACTGATATCCACAGAATACACATGGTTTCTGTTCGAATACTTTATTACAGTTAGTTAATAAGTATAAAATCTCAGCAAATTGTTCTTTTGTCAATCATCTTAACTCCACTACTTAAGCTTCTATGCACTCTTCACTGCACATGAATGTTTTGTATTGAGGTTGCTGTGCATAGTATTCAACTATCATCAAATTCATCCATCCTACATTCTACTCACGTGAGATAACGTCTGTCCTCAACCGATCGACCAGAGTAATCACATCATTTAGAGAAAAGTAGCATCATCCTAAGGCAAAGTCAATCATTGCATCTGTTTCGCTTAGTGAATCTATTTCTATAATGCATCTTCATCTACAACCATTTTTCTAGTATTATATAAAGTGTTTTCTGAGCCTTAATACTCTTGGTGCAGATGCTGAGTGCTGCGAAATACCTACAGCTACTGACTAGTTAAATTGTAACAATCATTCAGTCACACATGCTTTGAAACAGATTGAATGACACAGCATTCACAGCTAAGCCTGTGCTTATAGTAATAGTCACTAGTAAGTCAACTACCCATGCATCATTGCAGGACAGTGGAACCTTGATTATTATTGCTACTTCTGTCTGAATGTGGCTTGTGTCTGATATCAATCCCATCATTAAACCTAAACAATGTTATGTCATTATCACAACTGCTATTCTACATCGTGACCTACAATCTGTGGTTAGATGTGGTATCATATTCTATAGTGAACTTGCGACTAAGCCCCTCTTTTAATCATAATATATAATAGATTCTACAAGCAAGAAACAGTGCCCAATAGTTGGAAGAAAGTGCAGGTCACATCTACCTACAAGCATGGAAGCAGAAGTTATCTACAAAACCAGAATTTTTGAATATATTTTGAGCTCGATTGTAACAAGATATCTCGAACCAAATGATCTCCTCCATGTCAAAAGCATGGATTTCAGAAACATCAGCCATGTGAAACCCAACTCACAGTTTTCTTACATGACTTCCTGAAAGCCATGGACCAAGACAGATTCAGTCTTCCTTAATTTCCGAATAGTGTTTGACTCAGTACCACAACTACACTTATTGTCAAAAGTGAGGGGAATATTATATCGAGTTGTGCAACACATACTTAATAAGTGCTCAGTCACATGCTGAGAAGAAGCTTGAACAGTTTTATTAACTTGAAATAACAGAACGGAAAGAATCATATGCTACAAGTGACTTGTAGATATCCAGCAAGCAGAGAACACAGTAATCATAAAGTCAAAGAGTTACAACTCGAAGGAGTAATTAATAAACAGTAACACAGAGCTTCAAGCTGTGGTCACAAATTTGGTGGTTGACGCCATTCATTTTTCATCATACAGTCACTCAACTCTTGCCACAACTCCATCTCTGGATGGCACGAATAGAGCTAACATGGTTGACTGCAGCAGTCCACGTGTGTAGCAGTCACTACAGGAGTCCCCTTGATGAAAGCGGAACCTGGAACGTCTGCTCTGAACCAAGCAGGGAAGTGGACATGTCGGGTGGTGCATGAAGGTTCTGCATCGACTTTTTGTAGTAAAGGGGTTGTAAGTCAGAGTGTCGCACCTGCCTGGTGTGCCTCCTTGAAAATATAAGCGGGTTTCACTCTGCTAGTTGACATGGTAATACAATTCTGTTCACTATGATGATCATCGTGCGCGTGTCTCTGCACAGAATAAAGGGGATCCAGTACAGGGTGAGTCCAATGGTGGCTTGATGCAGTCTGTATGTAATGTGAGGTGTGAGCGGCTGTCTTGGTCATTGTGCTTGAAAGCTGTTTGACAACCATGTCTGGAGACCCTTGCAGGTTTGATGTGGTTTATATGTTCTCATAACTTGCAAAGGAACTCAGGTTGGTCGTCCATATCTGGTAGTAGGTTGGCATTAAATAAACTCCCCTAGAAGGCACAAAGTCTTACTATAAACCAATTCCTCTGTTGAGGATTCTGCATCAAGTTTGTACACGGCTCGTAGGCACAGTAGGGCTATGACAGTGCAGATTTCAAGACGTCCCCTGGCACATTAGCGCAATATTCAGTGTTCGATGCAAATATGCCACCATGCCTTTGCTGGCCAGATGATGACTGGTCATTTGAGATTGTATGCAGCTGCAGAACTTAGCCAGTTGCATGAACAAGGCTTGCTCGAACTGTCAGCTTCTGTTGGTAGTGATATGGAGTGGAAAATGTACCTCACCAGCCATGTTGATGTTGGAGCAGTGGCCAGGGTTTCTGCAAAGATGTTGTACGTAGGTACTGTCTCTGGGTATCATGTATATTTATCAACCATTGTGAATATACACTGAAGAGCCCCAACGAGCGTGCAGAAGTGCCGCAACGCGACTTGGCATGGACTTGACAAATGTTTGAAGTAGTGCTGGAGGAAACTGACACCATGAATCCTGCAGGGATGTCCATAAATCCTTAAGAATACGACGGGGTGGAGATCTCTTCTGAAGAGCATATTGCAAGGCATTCCAGATATGCTCAATAATGTTTATGTCTGGGTAGTTTGGTGGTCAGCAAAAGTGTTTATACCCAGAAGAATGTCCCTATAGCCATTCTGTAGGAATTCTGAGTGTGTGCGGTGTCGCATTGTCCTGATAATGTTCATGTATGGTGAGTTTGGTGATCAGCGGAAGTGTTTAAACTCAGAAGAGTGTCCCTGGAGCCACTCTGTGGCAATTCTGGGCGTGTAGGGTATCGCATGGTTCTGCTGGAATTGCCCAAGTACGTCGGAATGCACAATGTACATGAATGGATGCAAGTGATCAGACAGGATGCTTATGTACGTGTCACTTGTCATAGTCGTATCTAGATGTATCAGGGGTCCCATATCGCTCCAACTGGACACGCCCCACATCATTACAGAGCCTCCACCAGCTTGAGCTGTACCCTGCTGACATGCAGGATCCATGGACTCATGCGATTGTCTCCATACCTGTATATGTCCATGTGCTCAATAAAATCTGAAACGAGACTCGTCCGACCAGGCAACATGTTTCCAGTCATCAACAGTCCAGTGTTGGTGTTGATGGGCTGAGGCAAAGTGTAAAACTTTTTGTTGTGCAGTAATCAAGGGTACATGACTGGGCCTTCGTCTTCGAAAGCCCATATCGATGGTGTTTTGTTGAATGGTTCACACAATGACACTTGTTGATGACCCAGCATTGAAACCTGCAGCAATTTGCAGAAGGGTTGCACTTGTCACATTGAATGTTCACTTCAGTCGTCGCTGGTCCCATTCTTGCAGGATCTCTTTCTGGCTGCTGCGATGTCAGAGATTTGATGTTTTACCAGATTCTTGATATTCACATTACAGTCGTGAAATGATAGTACACTACCTCGGAGATGCTGAGTACCATCGCTCGTGCGACGACTGTAACACCATATTCAAACTCACTTAAATCTTGATATCATGCCATTACAGCAGCAGTTACTGATTTAACAACTGCGCCAGACTCTCAGTGCCTTATAAAGGCGTTGCCTGCCGCAGCGCCGTACTCTGGCTGTTTACATATCTTTGTATTTGAATGTGCGTGCCTTTATCAGTTTCTTTGGCGCTTTAGTGTATAACGTTGGCCAGACACCAGAGGAACTGGTCGCTCCATATCAACGTGAGTGAAGCATTCGGGAACTCTCGAATAGGGGGGGGGGGGGGGGGGATGAGTGTGTCGAGTGATTTTACAAAGTTGGAAATGATGGCAAATTCTCATTTGCTCGTGGCTATCTGTTCCAGTCCCTGGCCATGCGAACTGCTGAGGCTCCTGGATGACAAAGATTATGTAAGGCCTCGAACACTGGCCTACAAAATGCAATGGGGATGAAAGGGAGTGATCTGCATGTGACACTTCACAATACAATTTCATGTTCTCATTGGACATGTCGACTAGCAGTAACTTAAGTACCGTAGTGTCGCTATGCAATATGGTGTGCAGCTCGGGGTCTTCTTGTTGCACTGGCGACCACTACGAGTGCTAGGACAGCTTCAAGCTGTGCTGTTTGTGCCACGCTCTTTTTGGTTGCTTCAAATGCCGCGTTCATCTCCTCGGTCCACTGCAGAGGAGAACTGCTCTTAACCTTGGTATCAGTCAGTGCTGCTTTCAATGATACCTGTTGTTCTGCAATATGTGATAAATGCTGGGGGTAAAATGGAGCATTTCTAAGTATCTAGATATCTAGATAGCTCTACTGTAGACGGCTAAGGTAGCTGCAATATGGCTTCATCCTTCACATTGAGTGGTAATTTACTGAAGATATTCGATGGCCCAGGAATTCAACTTCAGGCTTCCAAATCACACATTTCGCCATGTTTGAGACCATGCCATACTTTTGGAAGCACTCAACAGCCTCTCTCAGGAGCTAGAGATATTGATCCTTGGATGATGAATACATTAACACACCTCCAGCCACGCAAAATAAACGCTTAACCCACGCAAGACAGTGTCGGTGAACCACTGCCAGGTTTGTGCTGCATTACGTAGGCTGTCATAACTTTTCTCTCATACAACCCAAATGGCGTAATAATCGTGGTCTTTGGAATGTGCTCTGTTGCCTTGGGAACCTGGATATACATCTTCACACTATCATAACACTCAATATAGTGGCTCTATGCAGCATTTAACAGCTATGCAGCTTTTAACAGCCACCGGGTAGCAATCAGGCACAGTTCGCGAGTTGAGCGCTCTGTATTCGCCACACGGACATCAGGTTCCTTCTTTTATGGGTACTAAATGCACCGTGGACACCCAGGGGCTGCTGGAAAATTAGATGTTGTCATCTCGCAAGACCACGTCGAATTCCGCGTTAGCAATGGCATGTCGTCCTGGAGATAATCTTTTCGACCAGCGAGACACAGGAGGTCCATCTGTGGATTTTATGTAGTGGACTGCATAATGAGAAAGTTACTGTGGCGCGCCCAGAGGTCTCGTTGAGGCTGGGAATTCACTCAACAACGTGTGGTACTCCTCGTCCATAACCTGTATGACCATGATGTATGTTCTGGCATCACTAGGGTATGCAGTGGCTGCAAGCTGGTAATACTGACCACTAGGCGGGTATCTGCTGCGTGGAGCAGGAGGAGGTAGTGACCTTGGAAATTAGAGCCTACCATTTCTTCTTCCACATCCACTACAATAAAATCACACGTGAATTAACGACAGAGTCCTAACTTTAATTCTTCACGATATGTGCCTTATGTTGCAATTGCTAAATTATTTTTGGGGGACAAATTAAATGCAGTTGGAGGTCTGCAACAGCAGGGTGACAATCTGGGCAGCATTATTAAGGTCCAACCCTTTGTTTATTAAATACTTCCGGGCTGATTACCTCTCAGTAATGAATAGGTGCCAGTATGTAGTTGAGCAATTAGTGGCACACACAACCAACTCTTGTTTGCGTTTGGATAGGCACAGGGGCTAGTGCACTTTTTAGTCTGCTCTCCGAATCTTCTGTGGTCCCAGCAAGTTGATGAATTGAGTGGAGCAACAGCGTGAAGTGTTATTCTTCCTTCCATATTTAAAAAACTCTCGACTCTCAACTAGGTAAAGGAAAGCTGTGTATGTTGAGAAGAGGACCATATTGCAAAAGAAAAGGATAAGTAAACTGAAACCACAGAGTTCAGTAGTGTCTCCTCTTAGGCATGGAATAATCACGAACATCAGCATCCCATGCGCGCGAACTTCTTCGACATAACTTGGCGATCAACTGATGGCGCTGCAGAACGCTCGATCTTCGTCGTCGCCGCATGCTCCTAGACCGCTTGCGGCTACATCCTCTGTAGCGACTACTAGGACTTCCTTGCGACATCTCTGTGCCAGTCTGTGCACTCAGTGCATCAACTTTGGCCGACAGAGCCTCGTAATCTGTGTGTGAGAGAGGATGGGTCACAGACACACCACCCAATGTCCAGGGATATCTTTATTTGTGATGCGATGATTGTTTTTACCAGTGGCGCCAGACGGTGGCTCCGTAGAGTGTGCACGTGATTGTCAGACACTATACTGGTGTCCATCTTGCTCCGGAGGTGATGTAGGTCCTGGGACGGTTTTCTGTCGCCTATGTCTTCCTGAGTCAGGACTTGCCTGATATGGTCTTCTTGCAACACTGCAACTATACGATTAAGCTCGGTCTTTAATCATTCATAGGCGCTCTCAGCCAATAGAATTATGATTGTATCTTGAAATTCGGAAGCATATCATTGGTCTAGCTGACTCACTATGAATGTACATTTAATCGCATCCTTTGTAATTTCAGCATAGCAAAAACTGGCCTCGACCTGGGCCAACCAGACACTGGTCAAAGGTGGGAGCCGAATGGCTGGTCACGATATTGCAGCCGGTTCCATCCTGTAATCAATATTATTATGGATCAATCTCCTCAACTCTAATCACATCGGGGTCACCACTGACGGAAATGTTAGATCGTGTAGTGCTACCTACACTTAATACATGCTCAGTCAAACACTGAGAAAAGTTTGAACATCTTTATCAGCTCGAAATACCAGAACGGAAATAATCAGCTGTTGCAGGTGACTCGTCAATACCCAGTAGGCAGAGAACAGAATAAACATAATGCCAAAGGGTAAAAAGTCCAAGGAGTAAGTAATAAACGTTAACCCAGCATCCCAAGAGGCGGACACAAACTTGGCGGTTCACGCCACTCATCTGTCACCGCACAGTCACTCAACTCGAACTCAATTCAACTCATGCTTCGACCATAGATTTATGGTCGAAGAACTCATGCCACAAGTGCATCTCTGGACGGCGCGAACGGACCTAATGCGCGTGACAACAGCAGTAGAGGCGTCTAGCGGTCGCTACAAACGTCTGACCATATGGGATATCAAGCGAAGTTTGGGACTACATTAAGGACTTCATGTTAGGGAGGTACCCTGCTGTTCAGGTTGTATACTAATGACCTTGCAGACAATATACATAGCAACTTAAGACTTTTCGCAGGTGATGCAGTCATCAGTGCGGAAGCACTGACTGAAGAAGCTGCAGAAATATACAGTCGCACCTTGACAAGATTTTTAAACGGTTTTTAGATTGGCAACTTGTTTTAAATGTTCAGAAACGTAAAATTGAGTACTTCACAAAATTGAAAAACATAGCACCCCATGACTACAGGATTAACAAGACGCAATTGAAGTCGGTCAACTCATACAAATATCTGTGAGTAACTCTTTGTAGGGATATGAAGTGAAATGATCTCTTAGTTTCAGTTGTAGGTAGCGCAAGTGACAGACTTCGGTTCCTTGGTAGGAAACTATAGAAATGCAGTAAGTCTACACACTCATCAGTGAATGGCAAAACTTACATTGTGAGTTACCGTTCGTGATACAACAAAACAGCGGAGTATACTACCGCCATTGGAGAGCTAACAACGATAAAGTTTATTAATGGGCAAAGCAAACTTCATAACATATGTTCTTGATCAATTTTGTGGGGTAAAGTGCTGAGAAATGAAATAGCATTTCAAACCACCTATATTTATTTGGTAACAAAATATACACTTAAAAACATAACAACAGTATTTATAAGGGGATAAATAAATCCCCTGTGCCACCTCTAATACAGGCGGCCGGGACTGAGCGCGGCGTAAATGATTAACGTCCGATGTTATCAGACTACGATACCTCCAAAACTGTCTTCCCGACAAATCGTGACGTGACGTGAAGGTCCGTTGTCTCCCTGTGCGAATGCCGCCATTTGAAATTGTGGAATGCTTTGACGTAACCAGTAGTGATCGACAGTGTGAATGTCTTAATAAAAATTAAGACCAGGAAAATCTAGAAGCAAAACATCCACTACAGTAGAACGGCTTAACACGACGAATTTTTTTTTAAATTCTGGTGAAAACGGGCGACCAAACCTACCGTAAATCTTTCTTCCCAAGAAATCTTGACTTTGACTTCCCATCTGTTTCGTTACCTCAATTGAGAGTCGATCATAATAAACAAAACAATTAACATCTTTGGCATTGTGTGTATCTCGTCTGTGGTTTTGTTTGGCACTGTTTGAATTTGAATTGAGTGTGGCAGAATTCTTTTGTGCGGAGGAAAGCTTATTTAGCATATGTTGTGAGTCAATTTGTTTGTTTAGCGACATATATATTCTCGTATTAAGATGGTGATAAGAATTGTGTGTTGGTCTCGTATGTCACTGTCCTGCCCCGAAAGGAAACGAGCAGTCAACTTACGGCATTCTAGCGTTCAGCTGATTTGCTTTCCGCAGAATACCAAGGAAAATTTGAAGACCAGCATTGAATTTTTTTGTGTCTTTTTAATTTCGACTTTTGTTGTGGAACATATTGACTTTACAATAATGTGTCTGACAACTGAGTAACTATTTTGCCGTGTAACAGTTTCAGGGTGTGAGCTGCTTCCAACTTAATTGGTCGTGTTTATTTAATTCGCCAATTATGTTATGTTTGGTATGACTGATGTGTATTATCCGTCGATCATAGTGTCAACGTCATCGTGCTGTTAAGCTGTCGCGTTGCCGACCTAGAAGTCGTTTATTCGTGTATGCAGACTATTGGATTTGTGAGTTAGCCTCCTAATAAGGTTCTGATTTAGTCAAATTGCTTTCACTTACGTTTTAATGTCTTTCAGTTCTTGCTAAGTTATAAACAACTGTTTACGATTGTGTTTAATGAAATAATGATGTGAAAAATTCTCATGTTTGTTGGTAAATTTGCACACGTTAAGGAATTTATAATCATAAAGCCACTTTTTAAGATTTGCTTTAATCGCGTGTAGTGCTTCAGCTTCATTGAACGTATTTGTAACACAATGTTTATGTCAGAAATTACATTTGTTGACATGAGAGCAATATACTACATAACCTCTCTTAAGGAGCACAATCGTATGTCAGTGGGAGGGACTTATGGTGAGAAGTTGGAAACAGCAAGTTGTGGTCAGTAAAGCCAACAATCTACTCTTACTGTTCCCCACACCTGCAATTGGGAGCAACACACACACGTCACAGTTGTAGTTCAAAGAATGTACTGATATCACCATACATTCTACATACATATAAATATAAGTGGTCCTCCATGCACAATGGCCCCTACCTTTGCATTGTCTGAGAATTTTAAGTGTATCTCTTGTGTGTAGGTGACTAGTGTGTGTGTGTGTGTGTGTGTGTGTGTGTGTGTGTGTGTGTGTGTGTGTGTGTGTGTGTGTGTGAATAACTTAAAGTCCACAATGAACAGAGAGGTTGCATTCAACAATATCACAAGCCCTCACATCTTGAGATACTGAGTAGAGGTTTGTAAT
This sequence comes from Schistocerca nitens, assembly GCF_023898315.1. NCBI lineage: Eukaryota > Metazoa > Arthropoda > Insecta > Orthoptera > Acrididae > Schistocerca > Schistocerca nitens. The sequence continues at coordinate 350,492,044 of NC_064622.1, forward strand.
TTAATTTAGGACATTAACACGAGGTACGATGATCAGGAACTTTATGCTTCCAGGCCCCCTCCCATTCTTGAGGTAATACTGGCAGGCCGCATTCTGCTTCAACAAACTGCCTCCATTCCTTTCTATTTTGTTCTCATTTCCTCTAGGTTTTTCAGTTCCCAGGGCTGACTGGTCATCCATCCAGCACTGCCTTCATGTTATGGGTGTCTGCTGTTTGGCTTCCCTTTGAGTGCATTCTGCACCTGTCTTTCTTGTAGGCCTATACGTGTTACATGGCCCACCCATTGGATTGTTCTGCTCTTCAGCTTTTGTAGGAGTGTTAGTTGTTGCTTCAAGAGGTAGATTTCCTTGATTTTCCTCTTCCTCTATTCTCCTTTATGTAAAATCAGTCCCCATCTCTTCTTTTAAATATTAATAGTATTTTATATTGTCGTTTAGTCATGCCCCAGGTTTCTGAACCTGGTCATATCACTGTGTTGTATATTCTCATTTTAATGCTCGCTCATATTAATTTTGAGCTTAGCATTTTCCTGAGGCAATACCTGTATTTCATTCCCACTGCCATTTGTTTCCTGACGTCCATTGGTGTGCTCTGTTGCTGGTAAACCAGGGTCCCAAGTATTTGAAGTGGTGAACTCTCTTGAACCTCATGCCATATGTCTCAAATCCTTGCTACTCTTGTCTTCTTCCTAATTGTGTGAACTCTGTTCTGTCTCGTCTTGATTTACTTTTAGCCCAACCTTCTGTACATATTTGTCTATTTTCTGATAAATTTCTTTTAACTCATGGTTTAATTCCTTTAGCAGTACTATGTCATTTGCATATGCGAGAAAATTGAAATTAACGTTTATCTGCACTCCAGTCCACTCCTGTTACCTACATTCGTTTAATGCTTTCTATAAGGTGACGTTGAATAGAACACACATGAGAGTATCCTATTGTTGGAGACCTGTCACAGTCTCGAACATTTCTGATGTGACCCCTCGAAAACGAACTGCTGTCCTCGATTCATCCATAGAAGTTTGCGCTATTCTCAATAGCTTCTCATAGTTTCTGAAGCCACATGGTGCACTATATAGGCTATTCCTGTGGATGATGATGTATGCACATTGAAGACTAATGAGTAGATTATAGATATACCTGTCATGTTGCAGTGTTTTCAAACAATTCTCTTAGGGTGAAAATGTGATCTGTTGTCGATCAGTTGGATCGAAAGCCAGCCTGGTATTTCTGTATGTTGTTCTCTATAAATGGTTGTAATTTTCTGAGGATAATGACTGACAGTATCAGGCTTCTGGATGACTTTTCTGAACTGTACCCCATTCTCTAGTTCATTTCCTTCACCACTTTTACTTTCCCTTCAACTCTTCCACCAGGAGGAGGAGCCACTGGCTCCGAAACCTTGTTACAGTTAAACCTTTGTGTGTGTGTGTGTGTGTGTGTGTGTGTGTGTGTGTGTGTGTGTGTGTTCTCCTGCTGCTACTTGGTGAGTAGACTTTTTATCCATTCATTTAGGGCCTACATTATTTTGTCAATAACCCCATTCCATTTTGCTTCCTTTCTTGTAGGCCTACATTGGATGTATTATGGGCAATTTTCAGTCTTCAGGCCATCTGTCACTCTTCCATATCAACAGGATTAGTTTATATATCTCTTACGTGCCAGCTGTCACCTCCCTCTTTGATTAATTCTCCTGTTATGCTATCCTCCACTGGGGCCTTGTTATTTTTGAGTCTTTTGATTACAATCTTCACATTTTCTTCAGTCACTTCCCATTCATCTTTCCTCCATGGTGTCTTCAGGTAGCATCTGCTCTGGGTCAGGGTGATCCAAGAGTTTTGAGAAATATTTTCTCCATTTTCTACTGTTCTTTCTTTGTCTTTTCCAAGTTGCTGTTTTAATCTCTAATAAAAAAAGACTGGGCTCTGAAATTCACGTTTCAGAATTTTGATGCCCTGGGAAAATTGTCATGGATTCTTGTTTTGGCTCTCCTCTTGTTCTAGTAAACTGGTTAGATAGCCTATATCCTCATCTCAGTTCTCAGGATTCGCTTCATCTCCTTTCTGATGTTAAGAAAATGTTCCTTTTCTGCTCATTCTCCCTGTCTGCCAGCCACTTACCCCTCATTTTCCTTCTGTCTTCTGTAGCCTTCTGGCATGTCTTGTTAAACTGTTTTCTCTTTTTGATTCTCTTCTTTCTTCCCAACGTATCTTCAGTTATGCTTATGTGGACTTTATCTCCTTCCACTTTTCCTCAATGTTCTCTCTTGCTTCCAGATATTCTAGGGCCGCAAACTAGTTTTGATTTCCATAGAATATTATTCTTTAGGCCTAATTGCACTTTCTCATGGCTTCTCAACATTCAAAGCAGGTTGTACTGTCTCTTTCTTATATGTGTAGGTGAACATCATTTTAAGTCTACACAGAATGAGGAAGTGGTCTGATCCACATTGGTGCCTTTGTATGAGCTGGTGTCCATGACTATGTGTTTACAGTACTGGTCCACAAAGGTGTGACCTATCTGGTTGGTGGTTCTTCCATCAAGTGAACACAAGGTTCCCTTGTATGTTCTGCTGTATTCAAAGTAAGTTGAACCTACTCTCATATTCTTTGAGATAGCAAAGTTGATCATCCTCTGACTGTTGTCATTGGTCTCGTCCTATAACTGGTATGCAGAATTCTTCTTGTCTTCCATTTCCATTAAAATTTCCCATGACTATCTTGATGACTCTAGTTGGTGTGCTCTCAGTTGTTTGCTGTAGTTTGTCATAGAACTCTTCCTTTTCCTTGTACGTTTTATATTTGGTCGGGGTATGGTTATTGATAAGTACAATGTCTGACTGACTCATATCAGCAAATAAACTACTTCATGGAGTTTGCAAATTTTCCACAAAGGAGGACTAAAGATTACGCACCAAACCGATAACTTCATTTGGGAGACATTAAAGGAAGGCGTCCCACACATAACCTGCTTAAAAGAGTTTTGTGCCAGCTGGAGTTATCTGTAAATGGGTGTGGGCTTAGATTTCAGGGGAACTTGCATTGAAAGAATAATCCTTATGAGACTGAAAAAATATCGTCACTCTGAAATGAAAACAAAACCCTAACCCAAATTAGGACAGTGTGTTTGAAAGTGGATAGCTTTGCACATCCGTGAAATGTAAATCTGCTGTTGAGTAACCATCAGTAGCATCTTACTTCACCTTGTGCATTGAAACATGCTCAGATTATTCTTGGCAAGCTGCCGGTGTGACGTTTGAGACTTTCCTGAGCTCAAGCCTGCCCCACTCCTTGACTGCAGCGTTCCTGGAGTAATACAGTGTTGAAGGTATTCCTGTGATGATGTACTGTAAGTTGAAGGTGATCCCAAACATGCTCAGTCAACTTCTTTTTCACAGATAATAGTTGATAGTCTCCTGGGAGCAAACTTCATTAGTTAAGTGCAGTGTGCTTATACGTTATTGTCTGTAAAGATAAACCTATTGCTTAAATTTAGGATTTAGGATTGGACGGTAAGTTAGGGGACCCCATCCCAATACTGCACAGACCTCAGAATGTGACTCACCTCTCTGCTGAATCCCTATGCCTGAATGCCCAAGATGTGCATTGGTACCCTACCTTCTGAACAACGATCATCTGGTGTCGCACAAATCCTCATTGCAGAGAACCTGACAAATCCACAGCTTGTGGCCTAGTGGCTAGTGTTGCTACCTCTGGATCACGGAGTCCCGGTTTGATTCCCGGCTGGGTTGGGGATTTTTTCTGCCCGGGGAATGGGTGTTTGTGTTGTCCTCATCATTCCATCATCATTCATGAAAGTGAAAGTGGCGAGCACCCCACAAACCAATCATCATCATCAGAACATGACAACATTTACCCAAGTTCGATTCCAGGCATTCCCTTGCACGTTATGCCACACAGCAATTTACTGTTTGTATTGGACACCTTGGGACTGTTTTGATTATGTGGATATGACTACATACTGTCTGGGTTGACATGACCATCCCAATTGTCTCCAAAGAAAATGCCACACACTGTTGCGCTCTCCTTGACGTACCTAGGAGCCGTAGTTTGTAGGTAGCGATATTCCGTTGGTTTTATTGGCTGTGGACAGCTGTTCCAGGGCAGATATTCATGTTTTGTGTGTTTGGATAATGTTTGATTATTGGAATGACATTGTTGAGGTGTACACTAGTGTGGCTGGCAACTTCCTTTACGGACAACCCTTCTTGCTGTAAAGTGACAGTGCCTTCATTGCATGCTTCTTTGTGGCTGCCTAAAGACCAAATGTTTTAGAGATAGCAGCTGAATGTATGTTTGAATGATGTGGCTGTGGTGTATGCCACATTTCAGCAGCAACTACCTGTGGTGACAATACTTCTTGTGATCAACTGAGGTTGGCAGTACTACTTGTCTGCTTTTATCGGTGACCTAACTGTGTTGTGTTGTGTGATGTCATGATGGCATGACATAAAGTAAATGATTTTGTTGCTGGAATATGCAGTGGCACTGTGGCATGGGAGCTTTAGGTTTCTAAATTATTCTTGCGTGGTATTAGTGATTCATTGGTCTGCTTTAGTGCTGTTTGGAAGAAAAATATCAGAACTGTTTGTGGCTGTTAGTTCATGAGTTATTTTGATATTGGCAGTTATCGGAATAGATTTGTTTTTGGGTATAGAATTATCAGTGCAGTATGTTGTTTATGGTTGGCATTTTTATTTTACGTTTTATATTTTGTTAGTTAATATGACAATGAATTTCATGAATAGGTTGCGTCGTGTCACTATGGAGGGTAATGCATTGACCATGATTAAAATTTTGCAGCTGTTAAGTCCAATTGCTTAATATGTGAAGAGTCACATTTGTGGAGATTGTATGAGATTGATCAAAGTTGCTGAATCTCGGACAAGGAACCAGGGTAAAATTTTACTTACAACATCCACAATGTAGTTTGCTAATGTTGGCAACACAATTGATCTGTGCAAGCACACTGATTAAATATATCAGTATTTTTTAATTATGTCATTGGAGGATATAGGTGGATCGGTGTTTTTTAATTAAATCATGGGAAAAGGCAGGTGGATCAATGATTTTTTAATATATTGAACATGCGACTCTATTAGGAATAAACATTAATTCACCCACCTTTTCCCATGATTTAAATAAAAAACATTGATCCACGTACTCTGTGTGCTCCTGCAGAGCAATTGCACATTACCAACATTTGCACACTATACCGCTGCTGCCGTAAGTAAAATTTAACTCGGACCAGTATATTTGGTGATGTCGCTGGCACACCATAAGGCACCAAATACAAATTAAAAATGAAATCACAGCGTCTGCCTTAAAAACTATGTAAATACCATAAAAGCTCTATTGCCAAAAGTAATCAATGAACAGATCCAATCTGGCTGTTTTCCCAAGTGCATACCTAAAGCAAGCAAAACTAATAGGTACTCATACTTAAAAATGATGATGCAGAACATGTAGAAAACTACAGACAAGTGTCCATCAATTTGAAAATTATTGAAACACTAATGGAAAAATAGATTAATGAAGTATGTAAATAAATTTAACCTTATTTGTAATGAACAACATTGTTCCAGGCCCAGAAGAGGTTCAGAATCTGCTATTGCAATTATCCATAATTGCATGAGTGTAGTTAAAAATTAAAAGTATAAAAAGTTTTTTGTCATTTCGTTAAAAATTTATGAAGAATTAGATTTTCAAATTTTTGTTAAAAATTGCTACATCCTGGAGTAGTAACTTGCAATTTTCTCTGTAACCAGATGCAATACAGAATGGAAATGTCATTTTAATGGCCTTTAGATATGGTTTCATTTGGTATGCAGCATGATGGTGTTTAAAATATTAAATAAATTTTAAGTTTCTAAAAAAGCCATCTTAGGTAGGACATCCACTGCATGAATGACATCTGGCTATTCTGGGTATGCAAAAGTAAGAGATGGACCTCATGGACGAGAACATGTCACTTTTAGTTTGTCTTCCTCTTCACCTTTCCCAAAAATGTGTGCAAGCCACCACTTGTTGTTACACGCTGTTTTTATGTATCCACATATACCTGGCAATGACAGTGGTTTTTTTGGGTTTGGTGGTTAACCAGTATAACGAACTTGAAGCATATGATGAGATCTTGACAAAGCATTTTGTCATGTCTGAAACTACAGTAGTGAATACATGACTTGTTTGAGTCGCTGGATTTGCTAATGCTTTGCAGAAATGACTGTTTAGAAATGAGGTCTTTGCTATGAAGTTGTCCCGAGTTACAAATGTAAAATGTACTCCAGAAATGTTGTCCAGTGCCCAGTTGAAAGATTGCTGAGGTGTAAGAATTTGATTGTCATATGGCTGTTGCAAACTTTCTCGGTTTGCCAATCTCTTGACTGTGCCACCAACTTCATCACTAGGCCCTTTCCGTGAGATGTTGCTGAAAAGTTCCATTCAGCCTTTATGCCAAACGCAGCTTGATGCCCCCCGCCCCCCCTGCCCCTGTGGATCCAAGGGTAAGAATAGGCCTGAGGTATTCCTGCCTGTCGTAAGAGGTGACTAAAAGGATTTTTATACATTTCGGCATTTATGTGATGGTACCCTGTAAGGTTTGACCTACATTTTTCATAAGAGTGAGCCAAATGGGGAAGGGCGCCTTACATGGTGCACTGCATCCTTTGTGCATTGAAATCTTTAGCCCACTTTCTCGTCATCGTGTTGCCCATTCTCCATCTCTTGGGCGAGGACACCTTCCTGGGTGCATTTTCCACCATGCAGTGTCGCTTTCTGCGTTGACGATAAACATGGACTTCGTTGCACCTGATATCCAGCATGGTAGCCAGTCCTGGTGGGACTGCCATGTACCTTGTTGGTTGTAACCCTCTGACCACACAGGGATTGCTCTGCTGACGCCTGCGCCTTAACTCCCCCTGTATGCCAAGGGGTAGATGCCCATCTGCCTGGGGCATCAGGACTCCCAGCAGTGGCCATCCTGCCAAGTGGCCTTTGCTGCGGCTGGCTGGTACCCATGGGGCGGGCCCCTGGTTGGAGTGGGTGGCATCAGGGCGGATGACACGTGATGAAGCATAGTCCATCATCTCTTGCTGATGGTGAAACACCAGCAGTCTCTAAGCGTTCATGAGCTCAATTCAATGCACGGAAGTATGACCCCCAAATCATCCCCCCCCAGGCCACACTGTGGGAGGAACGTTAGGCTAAGAATGGCAACGGATCTTATTCACCCCGGAATCTTGTGTGTTCGAGAGCTGGTGGGGATTCTTTCATGACGATGAAGCCTCAGTTTTTTGTTGAGCTTTTAGAGGACAAGTTTGGGGAGGTGGAGGGCTTGCCCAAAATGAGATCTGGGTCAGTCTTGATCAAAACAGCATCGAGGGCCAGTCACGGGCGTTACTCACTTGTGACAAGCTGGGGGTGTTTCTGTAACCATCACACCCCATAAGAACTTAAATGTGGTCCAGGGTATCATATTTCACAGGGACCTTCTTTTGCAGTCTGATAATGAGCTGCGTGCCAATTTAGAGCGGTGAGGTGTACATTTTGTCCGGCGTCTCCATCGAGGTCGGAGGGATAATCAGGTTGCCACCGGCGCCTTTATCTTGGCCTTCGAGGGTGATACATTGCTCGAGAAGATCAAGGTGATGGTCTACTGCTATGATGTAAAGCCCCATATCCCTTCCCCGATGTAGTGCTTTAAGTGCTGGAAGTTTGGCCATATGTCTTCTCGCTGTACTTCCAGTGTCACATGTCGAGATTGTGGACGCCCATCACATCCCAATACTCAATGTTCCCCGCCTCCCATCTGTGTCAGCTGCGGAGAGCACCATTCACCTTGCTCATCAGACTGCAGAATTCTCCAGAAAGAATGGAAAATCATGGAGTACAAGACCCTTGACAGACTGACCTACACTGAGGCTAAGAGGAAATTTGAACACCTGCATCCTGTATGTATGACATCGTCTTACGCCACTGCTACAACAGTTCTGGCACCATCAGCTCTGCCAACCCCAGTCACCTCTCAGAGCCGGAAGACTACACCTGCCCCCTCGATGGTGGGGGGCATTTCCCCCCTGTTGCTCCTGCACCAAGCAACACCCCCCAACCATCAGGGATGTCCATCCCCACTTCTAAACTGGAGAAGCGTAAGTCTTTCTTCGGCTTCTCTCGCTAAGAAGGGGTCCCTTGGGTCACTCTCTTTCCAGGTTTCTGCTACTGGGAAAGGTGACACCCGCCAGTGGCTGAAGAGCCCAAAAGCAGCTGGTCGTAGAGCGTCACACTAATCCTCAGTCCCAGAGACTGAATCAGTGAAGTCCTCCCAGCCAGGGAAACCCAAGGAGAAACGAGAGAAATCCAAAAAGAAAACCCCTAAGACCAAGGAAATTGCGGTGGCGCCCACACCACCGCTACCAACAAGTTCTGCATCTGAGGATGGGGTGGAGATTTTGGCGTCCGCTGAGGACATACATCTTGCCAGGCCCTCTGACACAATGCATATAGACTGCTCACGCAATAAGTCGGTGGCAGCAGGTGACTCTGAGGTGTAAACTACCTCATTGAATGTTTGATGCCTTCCCAGTCTCACGATGACATCGTCCTCAAGTGGAATTGCGGCGGTTTTTTTCCACTTCCTAGCTGAGCTATGGCAACTGTTAAGCTTTAACATGCATTCTGCATTGCCCTCCAGGAAACCTGGTTCCCAGCGATCCCGTTCCTTGGCCTCCTCGGCTATAAGGGATACTACAGGAACTGTAGCAACTATAAGTGAGTGTCAGGTGAAGTTTGCATTTATGTTCTAAACTCAGTCTGTAGTGACACTGTACCCCTTCAAACCCCTCTTGAAGTTGTGGCTGTCAGAATGAGGATGACACAGAAAATAACTGTCAGCAATGTATATCTTCCTCCAGATGGTGCAGTACCCCTGAATGTATTAGCTGCACTGATTGATCAACTCCCTAAGCATTTTAATGCCCATAACCTCTTGTGGGGTGGCACTTTGCTTACTGGCCAAGGCAGAGATGTCGGAACTTTACTGTCTCAGTTCGACCTCTGCCTCTTAAGTATTGGGGCTGCCACACATTTCAGTGTGGCTCATGGTAGTTACTCGGCCATTGATTTATCAATTTGGAGCCCAGGACTTCTCCCATCTATCCACTGGAGAGCACATGTCGACCTGTGTGGTCGTGACCACTTCCCCATCTTCCTGTCACTGCCCCGGCGTCAGGGCCACAGCTGCTTGCCCAGATGGGCTTTAAAGAAGGCAGACTGGGAAACATTCACCTTTGCTGTCACCGTTGAATCTCCCCCCACACGGAAACGTCGCTGTGATGGTTGAGCAGGTAACTACAACGATCGTTTTTACGGCAGAAAACGTAATCCCTTGCTCTTTAGGGTGCCCGAGGCATAAGACAGTCTCTGGGTGGTCGCCGGAAGTAGCTCAAACAATAAAGGAGCATTGGCGAGCTCTACAGTGGCATAAGCGGCACCCTTCCCTGGAGCAGTTCTCCAGCTTATCAAATGATGGAAGCATGAGTGTTGGGAGAGATACATCTTGACCATTGGGTGTCATATGTCACCTTCCCAAGTCTGGGCAAAGATCAAACCTGTTTTCGGGTACCAGACCCCAGCAGGTGTTCCCGGTGTTACCATAAATGGCGTGTTACCTACCGAAGCAAAAGCGATTGCCAAGCACTTTGCTCGAGCCTCTGTGTCAGAGAATTACCCCCCAGCCTTTCGCACTCTCGAACTGCGGCCGGAAGGGAACGTCCTCACATTCACTACATGCCACAGTGAATCCTATAATGCCCCATTTACAGAGTGAGAGCTCCTCAGTGCCCTTGCACATTGCCCCGACACAGCTCCTGGGCCTGATCAGATCCACAGCCAGATGATTAAACATCTCTCATCTGACTACAAGCGATATCTCCTCATCATCTTCAACCAGATCTGGTGCGATGGTGTCTTTCCATTGCAGTGGTGGGAGAGCACCATCATTCCGGTGCTCAAACCCGGTAAAAACCTGCTTGATCTGGATAGCTATCGACCCATCAGCCTCACCAACATTCTTTGTAAGCTGCTGGAACATACGGTATGTCGGCGGTTTGGAGTCACCTGGCCTTCTGGCTCCAAGTCATAGCAGATTATGCCAGGGTCGCTCTACCAGTGATAATCTTGTGTCCCTCGTGTCTGCTATCCGAACAGCCTTGTTCAAATGGCAACACCTGGTTGCTGTCTTTTTTTGACTTGGGTGAAGCATACGACACGACCTGGCGTTGTCATATCCTTGCCACATTGGTCTCCAGGGCCCGCTCCCGATTTTTATTCAAAACTTCCTTACGCTCAGTACTTTCCATGTCTAAGTTGGTGTCTGTCATAGTTCCATCCATATCCAGGAGAATGGAGTCCAACAGGGCTCTGTATTGAGTGTGTGTCTTTTTTTAGTGGCCATTAATGGTCTAGCAGCAGCTGTCGGGCCCTCCGTCTGACCTTCTTTGTGTGCAGACGACTTCTGCATTTTGTACTGCTGCTCCAATATTGGTGTTGCTGAGCATCGCCTACAGGGAGCCATTTACAAGGTGCAGTCATGGGCTCTAGCCCACGGCCTCCAGTTTTCAGCCACAAAGTTGTGTGTCCTTCTGTGAGCATCGTACAATTCGTCCGGACACAGAACATTATCGTCATGATGATCCACTCACTGTAGTGGACACATATTGATTCTTAGGACTAGTTTTTGATGTTCGATTGACTTGGCTTCCTCATCTTCATCAGCTCAAACAGAAGTGCTGTCAGCACTTCAATGCCCTCCGTAGCCTGAGCAGCACAAATTGGGGTGCAGATCGCTCTATAGAGCACTTGTCCAGTCCTGAATTGATTATGGGAGTATGGCGCTGAAGACCTTGCTGTCGTGCGCCCACAATACCCCTCTACTACTACTACTACTACTATGGGAGTATGGTTTATGGTTCGGCAGTGCCCTCAGCATTGCATTTACTCGACCCTGTGCACCACTGTGGGGTTCGACTAGTGACAGGAGCTTTTAAGACGAGTCCGGTGACCAGCATACTAGTGGAGGCTGGGGTCCCTCCATTGCAAATCAGATATGCACAACTGCTCGCCAGTTGCATAGTACACATTTGTAGTTCTCCTGCGCATCCGAATTACTGTCTCCTTTTCCCGCTTCTGGCAGTCCATCACCCCCATCGGTGGCCTGGGTCGGAGCTAACGATTGCAGTTCACGTACGGTCCCTTCTTTCTGAACTGGAGTCCTTCCCTTCACCACCTCTACTTGTGGTCCGTTCACATACGCTTCCATCGTGTACCTCTTGCCCGCAGCTTCGTCTGGATCTTTCACATGGCCCATGGACTCTGTTACCCCTCCGGCTCTCCACTGCCACTTCCTCTTGATTCTTGATGTGTTCCGGAGCTCTGAAGTGGTTTACATCGACGGCTCGATGGCTGATGGTCACATTGCCTTTGCCTACTTTCACGGTTGCCATGTTAACAGCTTTCCTTACCCGATGGATGCTGTAGAGCTGGTGGCCAGTTCTCGTGCACTTCAGTATCTCCGTTTGTGCCCTGGGGAGTCTTTTCTTTTATGTACTGACTCCTTGAGCAGCCTGAAAACTATGGACCAGTGCTACCCTCGCCACCCTTTGGTAGTGTCCATCCAGGATTCCATCTACCGGTATGCCTTGGAATGGTCCAGTTGTTCAGCGGTGTTCATCTGGACACCTGGTTGCGTCGGAATCCCAGGAAGTGAACTTGCTGACAGGCTGACCAAACAGGCTACACGGAAACCACTTCTGGAGATGGACATCTCCGCAACTGACCTGCGTTCGTTATTCAGGGTGTCTACAACCCGGGACAACCGGGAGATCCGGGAATAACCCAGGAATTTTTTTCATCCGGGAGGAAACCGGGAAAAACCCGGGAATTTTTTAGAATTCCGGGAATTTTTCGTTGTTTAAGTTTTCAGTTAATTTTTTGTAATTCTGACTGGTAAGAACCGATACTCTAACAAAGGATATTACTGTATCCCGCTACTGCAGAATAATACTGTAGCATTAAAACATGAACGAGAGAAAAAAACGAAAATAAAACTTAAATTGCAAAGGAAATGCGCCATATAAAATAAGTGCTCGTACAAGCGTCTGCCAACAGCAGAATGTGTCAGAGGTACTAAAAGTACCTTCTCCCACTTCTAGCTACAGAAATGTGGCTGTTGCCTGTGTAAGTAGCAGTAGCAGCAACCAGCCACATGGTGCCCGGAAAAATTTTACTGGCGTGCCCAATCTGTCAGACTCACGCGTGCACAGCAGGCCCGTATCTAGTGGGGGGTGAGGGCAAACCGGGGTATCTGATCCGGGTAGCAATTTCAGGGGGAGGGGGAAAATTCATATTCTCGAGGGAAAAATCCTTGTTTCACAAAGCACCTAGCATCCAGCGCACGGTGGTCTATCGATGATTCATATGATTTTGAAACACACCCCTACTGGTATTTGAACACATTCTAATTGATTTCTGAATGAATTAGTTGATTTTTGAATGCGTGCGTATTGTACGTGATGTCTCTACCAACTGCAAAAACGGGACGTGGCTATACGATCTGAGTGGAATAAAACCGAACCGGAGAATGCCAACTGCTGCTTGTTTATGTTGTTGATTCAGTTTTGCGAATGTTCAGCGTTGTTGTAATCACTAGCGAAATCCACGAATTCAGACTACCAGAGTGGAAATAAACAACTAACAGGAATAACAGGTAAGAAAGGTTACGTATTATCTTCTCGGTGTATCCAAGAAAGTGAAATTTTGACAGAAAATTTTTGGCCAGATCGTTACAATAGACAGGACCAGTTGCAGTCCCCGGCTAGCAGCCGCCTAAGTTCCATCCTGGAAGTAGCTCGGGAAACGCATTGTACCAACTCGTAATAACGCTTAACCAGTGAATAATCGCTGGATAACTAAACCGGTGATTGTGGCAGGGTTAGTAAAGTTAACCGGAGAATGAGTTTTGACAGTGGTAGGAATAGTTACAGAATTAGTGACTGTTTGTTATAACGAGGAAGGAGAAGAAACGGGGACATCACACAAATTATGGAAGAGTATGACGATTCCAAATTTATACAAAAATTTCGTTCTACTACTTTTCGGTCGCATGCATGAGAAACTGGAGCGCATGAATGAAATGTCAAACCATTTCCTAACGTAAAGCTTTTTGCTTGTAGTAGGCCAAATAGGTATTTCGTGAATTTATTGTCGTATTATAAAAAGGTCATTATTGCCAAAAACAGTGTCGCTTATTTGGTGTGTGTTACAACTGCTGCAATATTAGAAAGGCCAATTTTGTTTTATCTGGAACACAGTGACAAAATAGACGTAATCAGATCGAGAAACCACACCAGTCTTGGGTACTAATTGTATTAAATGCTTTTTCAGTATTAGACAACGACATTTACATTTTTCATGTAGCAGAAAGTTTAACGAACTTTGATAAGGTAATAGTTCTTTCGCAGAAAGGAAAGAACGTGATGTAAAGTTGTACCAAGATTAGAGAGAAAAATCGCTAGGACATAAGAATTGAAGAAATATGTAATGTCTTGCCTGTCTCTTGTCTTTACTGGTTTTAGGTATCCTATATTTAATTTTATGTTACACAGAAGAGCAAGTTATTAGCTAATAGGCAATAAAGAGTCCAGATTTTCTGAAGAGTTCTTGTTCTCCTGGTTACAAATAATTCTATCCAGTATTAATTGCGAGGGGTTGTGCAGAATGTCAAACCGGCCGACTGGGAGCAGGATAGGCACTACAGGACATTTCAATTTCCACTGTCCTGAAATAGTTTGATGGTATCCATTACAAAATATATACGTTTGAGTTCCACAGAGCGAAATACAGTGACGTGCGCTATAAGGATGTTGTTTAAAGACGCGTGACACTGCACTGCACACTTAAGACCAAATAACGTGTCTTAGATTTCCTCGAAGATATATGTTTTATGTATCACTCTTCAGGAAGTTGTGCGCTACAAAATGAACTTATTTTTGAAAAGTTTTTTTTTTTTTTTTTTTTTTTTTTTGGACGTTCTGATGCGCAGAGCAGTCTGAGTTATAGGGGGAGGGGGGGGGGGTAGTCTCCACGTGACTCTTGTTTACATTTAGTGTTCTTTTCTGTTTGCGCTTCATTTACTGCTCTCACATCAAATGAAAACGACGGGTTCCTGTGGCTGGGAGCTATTAAGTGAATTAAAATGTTGGTTGGTTGGTTGGTTGTTTCGGGGAAGGAGACCAGACAGTGAGGTCATCGGTCTCATCGGATTAGGGAAGGACGGGGAAGGAAGTCGGCTGTGCCCTTTGAAAGGAACCATCCCGGCATTTGCCTGGAGCGATTTAGGGAAATCACGGAAAACCTAAATCAGGATGGCCGGACGCAGGATTGAACCGTCGTCCTCCCGAATGCGAGTCCAGTGTCTAACCACTGCGCCACCTCGCTCGGTCAATTAAAATGTATTCACGTAATTATGGAAGGCTAAAATATGTTTCTAGTTTCAGATTTTATTTTATTTCCACCTTTCTGACAGTCAAGCATTAATCGCCTTGCAGAACAATAGTTATTTTTGTCGGTTTGCTAAAGAAATTTGGCTTTTATTAGGGTTTCCTGCTGAGGCATTGAAGGCATTCAAACGGAATGTTTAATTCCACACTATTGGCTAGTTTCAACTGTTTGCTGCGTTTCAAGTGCACGTCTCCATCTTCTAGCGCTTATTGCATTATGCCATAACAAAGAACCAAACATGAGATAATACAGTACTGGTACTCTAAGAAAATTTTTGTCCCGAAAACCACACTGAAAAGCTTCATATCAGGTTGAGGCCTAAGTCATTGGGAATGTGGACATATGAATGTGCACTGTAAGGCAAACTATGCATTTTAGTACGGTTCACGAAATTCCGACGCTCTTGGAGTATCCTCTCACGCCTTGTTTCTTTTATGACAAGAAGTAAGATCTTTTAATGTTTTACACGTACGTACTTAATGGCTTCCTACGTCACTATAGCTGCGCTGTCTGGCAACTGCTGAAATGAATATTTCTAACAAGCCGCGGGAAAATATTGTGAACAGTTATTCGAAAAGCATTGTTTTTAAAGGAAATTTCCTTTTACGGAAGATGAACTATGTGCGAAAATGTACTATGAATTTCCTATATAACAGAATGTTTGCTCTCTTATAAAAATCAACTCTTTGATGACGAGCCATTTAGAAGAATTTCTAGCCCAGAAGATCAGAGATTTATGTCGGTATTAAAAATTTTACTGGCGTATTTGTGTGATGTATCTTAAAGTGCAACATGCGCTAAACAAATCAACATTACATGTGAAAGTTTAGTTTCTCTTGTAGCTTATTAATCTTCAATACAAAAAATTATGTGCTAAAGCTTTGCTTTTGTTGTTGCAACACTGTGTATATTAATTTAAACCATTAAATTTTCCTGTTGTTGGAATTCAAATCTATACTTTCGTGATACGAAAATACGCAGCGTGCATGTTGCTGCACATCACAAATCTTTCCAAAACATGTTTTTTCACTCCGAGTTTCGCTTTCTAAAGTGCAGTGAAATTCTATGCTGCTGTATAAAACCATATCCATTCAAAGGATATGTTTTACAGTTCCGAGGGAAAGTATACTGTCACTTAACACAGAACAAGTGTATTTTCACCCGGGAGAAAATGTATTTTTAACCGGGAAAAATCCGGGAATTTTTTTTCCTTGTCCGTGTATACACCCTGTTATTACGCCCCAAGGTTTTTCAGCTTTGGTAGATGGCATGGCAAAATCTCAGTATGTACAACAAACTGTGAGCCATTAAGGGGACCACGAATGTTTGGAAGTTCTCGATGAGGGCCTCTTGCATGGACTCCGTGGTTCTCTGCTGGCTCCGCATTGGCCATGTCTGGCCAACCCACGGCTAACTCCTGCACCGTGAACACCCGCCTGAGTGTCGGTGCGGCGCCCGGTTGACAGAGGCCCATATTCTTCTGCTCTGTCCGTCTTTGGCTGCCCCACGACTTCATCTTCGGTAGCTGGACTCATTGTCATTGATTTTAGCAGACAATGCCTCATCGGCTGATTTGGTTTTACGTTTCATCCGTGAGGGTGGGTTTTATCATTCAATCCGAGTTTTAGCGCAAGTCCCTTGTCCCTATGTGTCCTCCACCCTAGTGTTTTTAGGGTGGAGGTTTTAATGTGTGTTGCAGAGTGGCTGGCTTCTCCTTTTTATTCTTGTGGTCAGCCAGCCACTGTAATCTGCTTCCTTGTTTTACTCTCTTCCGTTTCTAGTGTCTCTCTGTTGGTTTCTTGTCCTCCTTTGTTCCTTTTAGTGTTCGTTGCCTTTCCTTCGTTCTTGTGGCTTTTCCTTTTTTTCCGTTTTGTGTTACATGTCTTGTCTGTTTTATTCTCACGCTTGTGGCATTGTTTTATTAGGGAAAAAGGACCAATGACTTCGTAGTTTGGTTCCTCCCCCCCTCTTTTAAACCAACCAACCAATCAATCATCAGCAGTCCAATGTCGGTGTTGACGGGCCTGGGTGATATTTAAAGCTTCCTGTTGAGCAGTTATCAAGGGTTCATGAATGAATGGGCCTTCAGCTCCGAAAGCCCATATCGATGATTTTTCATTGAATGGTTCACACATTGACACTTGTTTATGGACCAGTACTGAAATCTGCGGCAGTTTGTGAAAGGGTTGTACTTGGGTCACATTGAACGTTCTCTTCAGTTGTCCTTGGTCCCATTCTTGCAGGATCTTTTTCCAGCCGCAGCGGTGTTGGAGATTTGATGTTTTACCGGATTCCTGATATTCATGGTACCCTTTTGAAACGGACATACAGGAAAATCCCCACTTCATCGCTACCTCGGGGATTCTGTGTCCCATTGCTCGTGCACCGACTACAACACCACATTCTAACTCATTTAAATCTTGATAACCTGCCATTGTAGCAGTGGTATCTGATCCAACAACTGCGCCATACACTTGTTGGCTTACATAGGTGTTGCTCAACACAGCACCGTATTCTGTCCGTTTACTTATCTCTGTATTTGAATATGCATGCCTACATCAGTTTCTTTGGTGCTTGAGTGTATTATAAATTGTGTACAATGTGCGTCCTGCTAAAACTCTGAAACAAGTCCCAGTATGACCAAGGCCTTCTATCCCCTATCCGTGTAGAAGGTTCCCACTTTTACTTGAGTGGTGTGCTTTTGAAGATATAAGGGCTGGGAAGTTTCATCCTCTACAAATTTCTACAACATTCAAGAGTATTCTAAAACATTCTGGAGTGTTCCACAATATTCCAGAATGCTCGGGAATGTTCCACAATGATCTGGGATGTTCTGGAATGTTCAGGAATAGTCTGGAG
Organism: Schistocerca nitens; assembly: GCF_023898315.1. Taxonomy (NCBI): domain Eukaryota; kingdom Metazoa; phylum Arthropoda; class Insecta; order Orthoptera; family Acrididae; genus Schistocerca; species Schistocerca nitens. Next base: position 350,509,476 of record NC_064622.1, read on the forward strand.
CATTTGGACGAATGTTTTGGAACATCGTGGACTATTTGAAGACTTTATGGAGTGTTATGGAATTCGCCACTGGTGGGGTACCCATTGGTAGGGGAATATAAAGCAAGACCCTTCATGGATTCGAAAGTCAATTTCTTATCAGTGACAAAGGGAGGAAACGGAAAAGTAGTGCAATGAGCTAATAAAAACAAACAGTGAAGTGTGAGAAATAAAGTTTGAGAATTGTATAAAGTGTACTTAATGTTTATGTTACTAAAAAGTTTATTTGATCTGTATTTTAGACAATGCTGAAACATAAAAGAGGAGGGGATCTTGCTAGTTATGAAGCAAAATGTCAAAAACAAAAAGAACTTTGAAAAAATGAAACAGATGAAGAGGCGAAGCACATTTAGGTTCCCAACGAATGAGAATGAGCACTGTGAGAAGCAGAGAAACCAAAGAACAACGAATTGAAGAATCAAGAATTGTGGCACAACCTTATAATAAAAGTCTGCGAACTCGGGCCTACCATGGAAATATCACCCTATGAGGTGCACAGTCGAGGACAAGTAAACTGTACAACCTAACAAGTAAAGCATTGCAGTATGACCTGATGAAACAATATAACAAATACTAACATGCCGTAATCAGAAAAATGAATAACATCTTCCTATTTTGCAATGCGAAAAAATTCGATAGAGGAACACCAGGATTCTGTTGCATGAATGGAAAAATTTGACTACCACCACTGGAAGCACCTCTGCAGGAATTTTTGCATTACATGACCGGGGAAACTCCAGAATCAAAATACTTTCTTCAAAACATAAAAGCCCACAATGCGTGCTTTGATCAGCACTAACAGAGATGAAATTGATTATGTTTTTGCCATCCAAGGACAAATCTGTCACAACATGGGATTATTACTACCATTACTCAGTGAAGGTGATAAATTTCTGCAAGTATAGGCCGATGATAGTTAAAGTTAAACTTTCAAACCGTCATAGAAATGGCACCACTGGGCAGAATTACATCAAATTGCAACGGAATATTGTTGGAGAAGGGGGAAAACATATGGTGGAAGAAAAATAAATAGTTACAAAATGTAGTGAAAGATGGTGCTGTAAGCATCATAATTTAATAGTGGTAGACTACAAATGACAAATGAAACATACAGCAATGCCTAAGGTGTATGTTTGGCGCTAGACTGCATGGGTGTACAGGTGTGACACTATTAGTTGCGTAAGCCCATCCACTCCATCCACTACAGCAAGGTCATATCACATCGGATGGGAAAAATCTGTTTTTAATTGTCCTGAGGCCATAAACAGCATAAAAAGCATTACTCACATTGGTGTTCAATTGCCCTGAGGCCAAAAATTGCATAAAAAGCATCAATCAAAATTAAATCGGGTTATTAATTTCTGAGTGACTGGTGCAAAACATGTTCCGTATGGTGTCCACTGTTTTCAGCAACAAGTTGAAATCGAGAAACAGCATGTTTCACAACTGATCGAAGTGTTACCGGGGTCACATTAAGAATGTGTTGCACAATGCATGCCTTCAATGCAGCTAAGTTTGCAATTGGAACACTGAACATAACATCTTTCAGGTAGCACCACAGCCAGAAGTCACACGGATTAAGGTCAGGTGATCGGGACGGCCAGGCTGTAGGTAAATGGCGGCTGATAATTCTAGCATTTCCGAAATGGCACTTCAGCTGCTGCTTAACTGGATTTGCAGTGTTCGGAGGTGTGTCACCTTGCATAAAAATGATCCCATCCACACATCCTAGCTGTTGGAGAGCTAGAATGACATGGCTGCGCAAAAGACACTCGTGGCACTTACTAGTGACTGTACAGGTAACAGGTCTGGAAGCACCTATCACTTCGAAAAAATATGGCCCTATGATAAATGATGCCATAAACCTGCACCACACAGTGACCCTTTCAGAATGAAGTGGTACTGGTTGATTTGCGTGTGGATTTTCTGTTAGACATATTTGACAATTCTGTATAATGAAATATCCTGTCGGATGGAAGTGGGCTTCAACTGTCCACAAAATCTTCTACTGCCAATCATTGTCTACTTCCATGTGAGCAAGAAATTCTAAAGCAAAGGTCTCTCTTGCCGGCAGGTGAACGGGAAGCAACTCTTGCACGTGGGTAATTTTGAATGGATAGCAAAGAAGGATGTTTCGTAGGATTTTATGCCCAATGTTTTGGCAATTCTCTGTGCACTACATGTTTCCACACCACTGCTCGTCTCCTCCTGCATTGCTGTGGCCACTGCTTCCACTGACATCAAAGCAATTCGTTTCCTCCCTCTACCAGGTTGCACACCAAAAGAACCCGTCTTTTTGAATTTCTGAATCATTTTCTCCAGACCCACAGCAGTCATCGGACCAACGTCTTTTTTCAAACCATTCAGTGTCCGGAACTTCTGCAGTGCAATATGTGCACAGTCATCATTCTTGCAATACAGCTTTACAAGCAGAACACGATCCTGCATTGAGATAGTCATGGTGAGCGTTGCAGACACGAAAGATGAAAAAGCCATGTACCCAGCTTGTTTATACCAGCTTCAGTGGGCTGTGCGCATGCGAGGTGTTTTCATTCACATGTTCTGACACATACAGCACTATTTTTTTTGTGCCATACGTCTTCCCCCTTCTCCGATAATATTCTGTTGCAATTTGACTTCATTCTGACCAGTGGTGTTATTTCTGCAGCGTTTTGAAAGTTTAATTATAATCACCCTGCATATTTCATCAGAAATCAAGAAACAGAAATTGATCAACAATTCGCTAATATCAGTGGATTTAAATGAAAAGGAGTCTGAAATGTACAGAGGATCTTACAAAAATACAATCAACTGATTCACATATTCCAAACGGCACTAGACTGAATGAATTCTGATGACTATAAAGTTATACGTCGAGCCAACATAAGACTGCATGGAGAACACACATGTCGATTTAATGCACCTCAGGTAGACGATAATTTCCATAATTATCGTGGACAGTGAAAACGCAGGCTGTGACATAATTGTACAACGAAGAAGAGAAGGACTACATCATCTTGCAGATACACACCGTTCATATGATTCCCTCCGGTATCCATTAATATTTCTGCACAGTGAGTGCGGATATCATTTTAAAGTGAAACAAATTCAACCTGAAACAGACGTAGAAACAAACCAAAAAATCATTTCCCAGGAGTTCTATACTTACTGCTTAGTGGTCAGAGACAGTGAAACATACAATCAAATTCTCAACACTCACTATTTATTCCAACAATTCCTGGTCGATATGTATGCAAAAATGGAAGCGGAATAGATGCTTTATGTAAGACGAAATCAGAAGAAACAACACATTGAAGAATACATACACAATCTCTTGTCAACTCTGCGAGTGAAGATGGGTACCCCAGCTAGTTGCAAAATACATTAATGAAATCTGTTGTTGATATTTGTAATGTTTCTAATTTACACCTGTCCACAGAAATCGACTGTCAGAAGGTGACGTTGTCTACCAGCTTTTCTTCAAATGCCTTCTGATATATGGTCTCAATTTCCTGATTTCCAGGGTGTGAATTTTACTCTCTCACATGACAACCTATTGATGGAGGATTACAAAGAGCCTTTGAAAAACATTGTTTATACATATATCTGTATTTCATGACTTGTTACTGATTCAAACTTACATTTTCAATCATAAGTTTCAAATTTTTATGAATTACACATACACCCTATGTGTGTACTGTTAGAACCAGCTAGAATACAATTTCTAGGCCTCAGTTCTGGAGATTTGCAAAAACTAACATATATATTAGGAAAAGACAGTAGTGGGGGGAGAGTGGCAGGCGAGAGCGATTAACAGTTCAGTTAAGCTGTTGTTTGGTTTTCTAGTGTTCAGACAATCAATGATCTACTGTACTATGATTTTACATTCATCCTTCCTAACTCAGTAATGATGATTTATTCTGTGGACAAAATAACAACTAATACAACAATTGATTGCTTCTTTGAATGATAGTAATGGGCTTGCTCCTCGCCCATGTATTATTTATATGGTTTGTGTTTACTGAATTCATGCAGCAGTTCCTTCAAAAACAATTTGTATAGTCAGCAACAAAACACAAATTGGAAAGTAATAAACTGTTATATAAGTTTAAGAATCTCTAGTTCTTATGAGGTGTGATCAAAAAGTAACAGGAATTTTTGTTTTTATTAAAGAATCTTTATTTAGTCATCAGCATCAGATTTGTCCCTATCGAAGTAACCCCCCCCCCCCCACCCTTGTATGTAATACACTTGTGCCAGCACTTTTTCCAATCTTAGAAACACTTCTGGAACTCACTTCTCATTATGATGTTAAGCTCCTTCAGTGATTCTGTTTCTATGTCGTCAGGGGTGGCAAGATGATATCCTTTCATGGTTCTCTTCAGCTTTGGGAATAGAAAGAAGTTGCAGGGGGCCATGTACAATGAATATCATGGCTGAGGTAACACAACGGTTTTGTTTTTTGCCAAAAAATCATGAACAAGCATTGACTTGTGAGAGGAAGCATTATCATGATGCAATTTCCACAAGTGGTTTTGCTACAATTCTTGTCATTTTCTTTTCATTACTTCACTACATAACTTCCAGGTACTACTCCTTACTGACTGTAGGATTGTAGGATTACAGTGGTATAGGGCATCATGAGTACGATGCGCTATCCTCTTGCAATCAAAGAAAACTGTGAGAAGAATCTTCACGTGTGATCAAAGGTGTCGAATTTTTTTCGGTCTTGGCACTTCAAGCAGTTTCCACTGGGATTACTGGGCCTTGGTTTCGACGTAGTACCTGTATACTCTTGTTTTGTCACCCGATACGACCTTCTTTAGATGTTCTGGATCATTGTTGACTTAATTCAGCAATTACTGAGTGATTTCTAAGCGATGTCATTTTTGGTTGAAATTCATAAATTTTAGAATAAACTTTGCTACATGTTCATGTCCAAAACATAAAAACAAAGCTTGGCATGAACCACAGGATTTGTGGCATCATCAGAAACCTCTCCGATGGTGATTCAGCGATTTTCCAGTAAGTGATGTGCTTGCACATCCAAGGTGGTTGTTGTCCTCTGTATCTTCGTGACCCTCTCTGAAATGTTTATACCACTCATAAACTCTTGTCTTACTCATAGTAGATTCGCCAAAAGCCAAAGTCAACATTTGGAATGCAGTGCTGCCCTTTATTCCATTTTTTAAGTGGAATTTAATGCATATTCTTTGATCCATCTTTTTTGAAAGTAAAAATTTTCTGAGCAGTGTACCAACAACATAAAAAAGAATTGAAAGCAGGAAGTAGAAAGACTGAAATTAAAAATTCTTGCTACGTTTTGATCGCACCTCATATGTAATGGCTCACATTAGATTAGTGAATAAACACTTTGTATGTCTTGGATAACATGATTTTTTACCAAAAAATTGCTGGTGTTTGGAATGAGTTCTCTCACTCTGCTACCTCATTTGAGTTCAAGGAATGAAAGTACGTGAAGTAAATCACATGAAGCGTATTACAGGTACAGAGGATGGGCACTATTCTGGCTGTTTAGGTAAATATGTTCATCTTCTGCAAGAGATCATGATAGACTGTGATAGCCTCTCATCAGTTCTGTGCCTGAGATATCTGATGTCTTCCTCTTCATATGCCAAGTCCACATCTAAGGGGCAAAAATGTAATCTTAACATGACTACATGTGTGAAGCTAAATATATTGCATCAAAAGGTAAATTCACTTGAGGAATTTACGAAATTACACAGAGAAGGAATGACTGGCTAGTAATTACTGTCAGGAGGCAAAATTCCAATGGATGTCACTTGCGCGGGTACTGAATCGGTGGCAGCAAGTGGTCCAGTGGCGTAAACTGCCTCCCCAGTCCCTTCACGCCTTTCTCAGCCATGGACAATACCATGCTCCAGTGGAACTGCAGGAGTTTCTTCCACCATCTAGCTGAGCTCCGACAATTTCTCAGCCTTCACCCTTTCCTCTGTATTGCTCTACAAGAAACTTGGTTTCTGGCAATGCGAACCCCCGCCCTCCGTGGCTATTGGGGTTATTATAGGAACTGGGCAGCTTATGAAAGGGTGTCTGGTGGTGTCTGCATCTACGTTCTTCACTCCCTTCACAACGAGTCTGTCCCTCTACAAACACCTTTAGAAGCGGTCGCTGTTCGGGTATGGACGCCACAGGCTGTTACTATCTCCAGTCATTATCTTCCACCGGATGGTGATGTCCCACAGCATGTCCTGGCTGCGCTGATAGCCCAATTGCCGCCACCTTTCCTGTTACTGGGCGACTGTAACACCCATAACCCTCTGTGGGGTGGGTCAGTGGCAACAGGTCGAGGCGCAACCGTTGAGAATGTATTGACACAGCTCGACCTTTCCATTTTAAATGATGGTGCCTTCACACATTTCAGTGTGGCGCACGGCACGTACTCCGCCATCGACCTTTCGATCTGCAGCCGTAGCCTCTTACCATCTGTCCAATAGAGTGTGCATGACGATCTGTGTGGTAGTGACCACTTTCCGATCTTTCTGTCACTGCCACAGCGTCACTCTTCTGGGTGCCCTTGCAGATGGGCTCTGAATAAGGCTGACTGGGACTTGTTCTCCTCCACTGCCGCCATTGCGCCTATTTCTCATGAAGCCGTTGATGCGGTGGTTCACTCGCTCACCACTGGCATTATTACTGCCGCAGAATCTGCCATTCCCCTTTCTTCTGGGTCCCCTTGGCGGAGGACTGTGTCTTGGTGGTCGCCTGTGATCGCCGAGGCGATTAAAGATCGCAGGCGGGCGCTCCAGTGTCACAAGCGGCATCCCTCATTAGAAAACCTCATCGCCCTTAAACGGCTCCGTGCGCAGGCCCGCTGCATCATTCGCCAACACAAGCAGGAGTGCTGGGAACGGTATGTCTCCGCCATTGGCCTCCGTATCTCTCCATCGCAGGTTTGGGCGAAGATTAGACACCTCTATGGCTATTGGACCCCTGTCAGCATCCCTGCCGTCTCACTGAATGGAGCAGTTTGTACTGACTCCGACGTAATTGCAAACCGCTCAGCAGACCATTTTGCTCTCAGTTCTTCTTCTGCGAATTACCCACTGGCCTTCTGCTCCATTAAAGAGCGGTTGGAACATCGGAGACTTTCATTTCACACCCGCCATCCTGAATCCTACAATGTTCCATTCAGTGAGTGGGAATTCCACAGTGCCCTAGCCGCTTGCCCTGATACAGCTCCCGGGCCAGATCGCATCCACTGTCAGATGCTGAAACACCTCTCAGTGGAATGCCAGCGACGCCTCCTTGACCTTTACAACCGTATCTGGGTCTAGGGTGAGTTTCCGTTGCAATGGCGGGAAAACATTGTTATCAGGCAGCGCGAACGTCAGCCTGAGCACAGCTAAAAGGGTACACTCCAACAAAATGTGGACCACCATCAAAACGGATCTGCAACGACATAGAGATGGGGCCTCTCGTTTTGAAACCTGGCAAGAACCCATTGGAGGTGGACAGCTACCGCCCCATTAACCTCACCAACGTCCTTTGCAAGTTGCTCGAACGCATGGTGAGCTTGCGGTTGAGTTGGGTACTCGAGTCTCGGGGCCTTCTGGCTCCGTCTCAGGGTGGGTTCCGTAAAGGCCACTCTGCCGCTGACTATCTGGTGAGCCTGGAGTCAGCCATCCGTACGGCCTTTGCCCGCTGTCAGCACCTCGTCGCCCCCTTTTTCGACATGCGGAAGGCATACGATACGACATGGCGCCATCACATCCTCTCTATGCTTCATGGTTGGGGTCTTCGGGGTCCACTGCCGATTTTCCTACGAACTTTTCTGTCACATCGTACCTTCCGTGTGCAAGTCGCGGCCTCCCGTAGTTCCTCCCAAGTTCGGAAGAACGGGGTACCACAAGGATCAGTCCTAAGTGTCTGCCTGTTTTTAATTGCAGTTAACGGGCTCGCTGTGGTGGTGGGAACGTCTGTCTCAGCTTCCTTGTATGCTGACGACTTCTGCCTCTACTATAGCTCCATTGGCATGGCAGCTGCTGAACGTCAGCTGCAGAGCGCTATCCGCAAGGCGCAGTCTTGGGCTGTAGCGCATGGCTTCCAGTTTTCGGCTGCCAAGACCTGCGTTATGCATTTCTGCCGGCGACAAACAGTTCACCCTGAGCCACGGCTTTATCTTGCCGGTGAACTTCTTGCTGTGGTGGAGACACATCGGTTTTTGGGTGTGGTTTTTGATGCCTGGTTGACTTGGCTCCCCCATATTCGGCAGCGTAAACAGATGTGTTGGCGGCATCTTCATGCTCTGCGATGCTTGAGCCACACCAGCTGGGCGCCGACCGATCTACCCTCTTATGGCTTTACCAGGTGTTAATCCAGTCCCGTCTGGATTATGGGAGCCTGGCTTATGGTTCAGCATCCCCATCTGTGTTGCAGGTGCTGGACCCAATCCTTCACAGCAGGATCAGACTTGCCACTGGTGCTCTCCGGACCAGCCCTGTGGACAGCATACTTGTGGAGGCAGGTGTCCCTCCACTGTGGTTACGGCGCCAACGTTTACTGGCTGCTTATGCTACGCATGTTTGTAGCTTGCCCGGGCATCCTAATTATCGTCTCCTTTTCCCTCAGTCGGTCGTCCATCTCCCAGAACGTCGACCCCGCTCGGGTTGTACGATTGCGGTCCGCGTCAGAGAGCTTCTCTCTGGGATTGGGGTTTTCCCCTCTTCCACCTCCTTTCCAGGACCCTCTGTGTACACCCCCGTGGTGTGCACTGCCCTTGCCTTCGGCTCGAATTGGCACGGCCCGAAGGACTCAGTCCCTCTGGAGGCCTTCTGCCGCCGCTTTCTTTCCATCCTTGCCACGTATCAGGGCTCTGGCGTTGTTTACACTGATGGTTCGATGGTTGCTGGTCGTGTCAGTTATGCTCTCACTCTAGGAGACCACTACTTTGCGAACAACATTCATTGCCGGCTGCCTGCAGCGTTTTCACTGCTGAGCTCGCCATCTTTTGTGCCCTAGAGTATATCCGCTCCTGCTCAGGTGTGTCCTTCGTTATCTGTAGCGACTCCCTGAGCAGTTTACGAGCTAACGACCAGTGCTTCCCTCGCTCTTGTCTGGTGATGGCTGTCCAGGAGTCCCTCCATACTCTTGCCCGTTGCGGCCGCTCTGTGGTCTTTGTGTGGACCCCTGGTCATGTCGGCATCTCGGGCAATGAACATGTTGACCGCCTAGCCAAACAGGTCACCAATGAACTAACTCTGGACATTGGCCTCCCTGAGACTGATTTGCGAGCTGTCTTACGCTGCAAAGTTTTCAAGCTTTGGGACACTGAATGGCGTGCCCTGCCTTCATCAAACTAATTTCGGACCATCAAGGAGGCTACTGGTGTGTGCCGCTCCTCCTTGCGGGTCTCTCGCAAGGAGTCTGTTGTCCTCTGCCGGCTGCACATTGGGCACACTTGGATGACGCACGGCCACTTATTGCGCCGAGAGGCCCCACCTCTATGTTGTTGCAGGTCTGTTTTGACGGTGGTCCACATTTTGTTGGAGTGTACCCTTTTAGCTGTGCTCAGGCTGACGTTCTCGCTGCCTGACATGCTCCCTGCCCTTTTAAAAGACGACACTGCCAAGGCAGGCTTAGTTTTGCGTTTTATTCGGTCAGGGGGCTTTTATCGCTTAATCTAAGTGTTTGTCTTTTTTTGTGTTGAGTCTGGCCTTTGGCCTACGATTTTAGACTGAGTTTTTAATGTGTTTCCCAGTGGTTGGCTTTTCCTTTTTTGTCTCTATGGTCGGCCAACCACTGTCACACTCTGTGTAATTTTTATTCCTTTTGTCTTGTATCTGTCTAAGTCTGTCTTGTCCTGTGTCATCTGTCATCTTTTCCATTGTTCATTTTTATTATGTGTGGGTGTTTTTAAGTTTTGGAAAAAGGGACCGATGACCATAGCAGTCTGGTCCCTTCAATACCACAAACCAACTGATACTCTAATACTGTTTGTGATCTACATTTTATAACTGTGATTACTGGAACTGTATGCTGCATTTCTGAATTAAAAAGGAGTTCTCATAAATCTAATAAAAGTCTGTAGAATGCCGTCGGTGGCCCTTCATGAATTAAATTAAGAACTTCACTGGGAGTAGGCTTGTATGTCCAAATATTTCATGTAACAGTTTACCTGTAATTTGCGTCTTAATATTTGCCAGTGCAGAAACCAGTGCTCCATTGTTTGGCATTCAGTACGAATCTTATGTCAGTTTGTTGCAATAGTTCTTCAAGAGATGTAGTCCACTCTGAAAGGGAAATGTCCTACAAGTGTTAGAAGAAAAATTGTCACGTGTTTGTTTGTTAGGAGGCATATTGCAGTCATTGTCTTTGAAGGTTGGACGAATATAACAACATAGTTACCTCAATTTGTTTATATATTACATATTATTTATATGAGTTAGCTGGGTGTTAGTTGCAAGCTAAAGGGCAGTAAATAAGTTAAACTAAATATTTCTATATGCTGTGTTGTCTTCTTATATGCAGTAGTTTATTCCTGCTGAATTCTCAAATAGTATTCATTGCCTATGACTCAGTGTGCTTTGTGAGTTATATCTTAATGAAACTGATTCAATCAAAAGAAAAATTCATTTGAGAACACTGAAACTGAGAGACCACTGCTGGCCTCTACTTAATTTTGGAAGGTGAAATGTTTAATTCTGCCGATACATACAGAAAAATGCATGACACTATCTTCACTTTTGGAACAACTAGTTCCTTTCTCAGGATGGAGAATATTGAGGAATTCTAAAAGGAACTGGAAACGTAGTCCCCTTCCTCGCTGATGGTGACTTGTGTATTATTACTATTTGTAGAACGTTTTTCTACCATAGGAGAGGAACATAGTGGCAAGAAAGAGAGGCGTGGGGGCTGATTTTGTTGTCCTGAGACGAGGTTAACATTTGTGACTACCACAAAGCATGTAGTATTATTGAGTGGTGGTAGGCAATTTGTGTTCATGATGTGCTGATTTGTGTGACAAAAAGAGCTCAGTAACCATGTTGGGAGTATTTTGAAGCTCACTACACTGCTTCTCTCAGCTGAAATGGGACTTGGGTCTTCCTCATATTACATCACAACATGTGACAGCATTGTTCAAATCTTTCACGGGCCCTAGTATTACTAGGCCAGTGATGGAGAACAATTAGTTCCAGTTGTGCAACTGGCAGAAAGTTGTGGTTAGATAAGGCTGTTCTGGACTGTAACAAACACTAATCTGTACTGTTAATGCTACAACATTCTTGCTAGTTGAAAGTGCATGTACTTAGTAATTAAAGTGCAAGTAGTTCATTATTCTTTTAGTACACTGATACATTAATGCACATTTTGAAAGTATGATTTGCTTTGAAAAATGTTAAGTCTTTTCCTCTGAATGTTACAGGAGAAAATGAAGAAATTTACCAATTACAGGAGGATTGTTCAAGTATCTGACTCTGAAAGTGATGATGATATTGTCACTACTTCACCAACTATGGAGTCAAGTATCAGAACCAATTCACTGTGCCGAAGCAGAATCTTTTGCATTCCCAGGAAGGTGGCACAAAGTCCTAAGACTGAAAGTGTGCCAGAGCATCCATTGTCCACCGTAATAGATGACTCTGACTTTCTTGATGCTTCTGATGATAATGACATATTTAATTCAACAAAAAGTTCCACCAGTGAGAATTGTGTATCAGATAATGAGACATGTGAAAGGAAAGTACAAAATCATTTGGAAGATTCACTTAGTGTTTCAAATAATAATGCCTCTTGCAACGAAACTGATCTTGTGAATAATATTTCAGATAGTGAGGACTCTGAATTGGCAGTATCAAGTAATTTGAAGGATTCATTTGAGGTTGAATCCAGTAATAACGCCTCTTGTGATGTGATTGATGTGTCTTCAGACTCCAGTGATGATTTTGTGGATGCTAAAAGTGAGCCAGTTGTGTGTGCTCCTACATCAGGGCAAAAAGATAATGGTGATATAAACCTCATTGCCTCACCAGTTTCATCAGAAGACTCTGAGAAAAATCTTGACAAGGATAGTGGTGCAAATATTGCTTTGACATCAGAAATTGCAAACAATTCCGAAGATAGGCGCTCAACGTATTTTTCAGCATTTGACCTCGATGATTTGAGGAAGAGCCTGCCATTTGTCCCAAAACAGAGGACAGGCAGCCACCATCAACAGAAAAAAGTAAGTTGAAATTACATTTCATTGTGTACTTCAGGCTGGACATAATCAGTTGTAGCGCGGGCAAACTTTTGATTTCTTTGTTCAGATTGTCCACATACTCTTGTATTGTCTACTATAAATATGGATTCTGGTAGTGTGTCTTTCTAATGCTGTCACAAAACCGTAGTATTATGATGATTGTATAAGTGGAACCATTGGTAGATTATTACCCCAAGTTAATTATTTTCTAGAAAACACATGGTATCGTTTCAGATTTGTATTTACATTGAGCTATTTGAAGAAGTTTGGTTAGAATCTGTATATGAATTTTTTTAATGAATGTTTAGCCATTTACTGTAAAGAAGGCATGTCAAGTTGCTTTACGGTAAACAACAATCTGTTTTTTCCTACATTGTTGATATTCCGACCTAGACTTTCCATTGTTTGTTGTTTGTTTAGCCATTTCCTTTTTTCTGTTTTTCACTTTACCTTTGAAAGAAAATGATGGCATAAATCTTGGTGTTTTATTTGGTTAAGAGAGATGGAGTGATACTCAAGGCATTTCAAGTTGAAATAAACATAATGGCAAAGGTCCGATACATATGGAAAAAAAAACTACACCTGTTGGAAATAATCAGTTGCCATTTATCTCTTAACGTTTTATACACAGATATTTTGAACTCATTGTAGTGCAAAATTATAATCTATTACTAATACATGTGGGCTGTGTATCTAAAATCAGGATTTTATTTAGTCATAATATTTATAAGATTTGTTAGTGTTCCACTACATCCATGGTTTGAATTTGTTGGGTGATACATTGCAGTGGTCATTGTGTTGGGCCGAGTCAGATTTTAGCAGATTGAAGCTGTAATATGAACACCAGAAATTGGAGTAGACCACAGTGGTTACCAAAAATAAAAGGAATTAAGGTTGTTGCTGCAAAAATATTAAAATGTGCAGGTTAAAGGATTATGGCAAAATATTTCCCTTGAATGAAAGTCCTTAATTTTTTTCTGTTCTCATTATTAATTATTTGACCATGAACCAGCTTTTGGATTCATAGGCCATCATCATATGGGGAAAATATTGGCAATAACCACTTCATCTATTGATCTCCCTCCACCCCTCTCCTCCACCCCTCCACCCCTCTCTGTCTCTTCAGCTAATGTACTTGTCTTTTGTGATATTCAAGGTGAACTTTCTGTACCTCCTTTTTGAATCTAAGCTGTCATGATAATTACACTGAAAGAGCCTCAAAGCGAGATCCCTAAAGGCTCTTAACATTTTGAAGTGCCATAGTCATGCATTGATGAGCAGAGTTCATACCTGCTCCAGTTTAAGAATTATTCCGTCAATCCTGGCTAACTGCATGTGCATAGTATATGGGTCAGTGACACTTTATTCATTTCTCTTTAAGTGCCAAACCTATACACTACCTCTGAACAGTGACAGAACAACTTCTACTCATCATCAAGCAGAATCAGTGATGCACTAAATCCGCTATGGAATTAGGTGTCTGAAATCACACAAGAAAATTAAGACATTTTTTAAAGCACAATTTGGTGGTCCTCATGCGAGACAAATAATGATCCTAACTCGTGTTTGTAAATTCTGGTGCTCTGGTTACTGCAAAGGCTCAGAATTATCTCCTTTTTTCTTTTCTCTTTTTTCCACAACTGACTGCACTCCTGTACAAGCTCTGTGTTTTATGACATTTCAGAACAACTGTATAGCAGGATTGACAAATGGGTCTAAGCAGTGACTTTTCCTGAGCATCTCATCACAATCTTTTCCCTAAATGGATTTATAAGGGTCATTGCAAAAGTCATAGCAACTTTTTTATTTGGAAAATGGTAATGAATTTAAAAAAAAAACTGAAATATGCAAATGGAAAGTTAGTTCGTATGTGAACATTACATTTAGGGAATGGATGAAAACACACACACACACACCGCCACCGCCACAAAGATATATCACTAGAAAAAAGATGAAATAAAGTTTGTCATTTCAAATTTGTTTTACTGACAGTTGCAACAGTGCGCAATAGTGCATGGCAGGAACACGGACCTGTGACATCTTAGAGTCCCTTGAAGTAGTCTCCCAATGAATCCATCACACACTGTGCTTTGAAAGACACCCAATGTACGTGGCCTCACTGTGAGTGAATCGTCAACTCTCACGTGTCACTGCTGTGGCGATGTCGTCACATTTTCGAAAGTGTGTTCCATGCAATGACTCTGTTTGGGTATGAGGTCATAACTGCAAGGTGATAAGTCTCCTGAATATGGTGAATGCTCCAGTAACTCCCATCCCCATCACACAAGCAGAGTCCACACACATGCTGCCATATGGGTTCTCACAGTATCCTGAAGAATTAATGCATCATGTAGATGTTTACGTTTCTCCCGATTAGCTTGTAGGTGTCATTGCAGGAAAGTGCAACAGAAGTACAGTGCTTTTACAGTTTGACCATGTGGGACAAAATGGCACAAAATCACTCTTCTAATTTTATAGGCTATGATTGTAAACTTGACAGTAGAGTGACTGCAACAAAATTTGTGGAACCTGGATGACACCATTCCATGGACTGGTATTTCAGGTCTTGCTTATAGGCACTGCCCCAAAATTCATCTACGGCGACATTTGTCACAAGTGTATTGTCTTCTTCCTCCTCCTCATAAAGCACTAGATGCACACAAGTTTTCTAACATGTTCACTTTTCCACGTGTCCACTTTTAGTGCATGAGGCATGCACTTTGCAGCAACTTTATGCATGTGTAGCTTGTCACGTAAAATCCTGTAGATTGTTGTCTTCTCAATCCCAGTATGGTGCTGTAATTCCTGCAGCATCCATCTTCTGTCATTCTCCAAGCATAAATTGATATCAGTATGAGCACAGTCAATGCACACACTGTCAGGCTGCCCAGATTGGTACAATTCAACCTTTGCAGCTCTGCCACACCTGAATGCATCTACCCAGTAAGCAACAATTCTTATGGTAAAGTACCATTTCCTACTGTTTCCACAAGCTTCTTGTGACACTGTAGCACATTCCTTTCCTGGTGAATTGGAATCTTTATTTAAGACCGCTGTTCAAGTTGGGTAACATCCATCCTGAATGGGTGCTCAACTCACACCATGGTCTTTCTTCATGCATCATTCTCCTGAAAAGGACTGCCATCTAACGACACATCATATTACTGTGGATTCTTGGGCAGGCCATGGAATGCATGTAGTTGCAACTGACAGTAAAACATGTTTACAATGACAAACTTTTTTCCTCTTTTTTTCTCATATCTTTATGGCAGTGTGTGTGCGCTCATCCATCTCCCTACATATAATGTTTACATATGAACTAACCTTCGATTTGCATATTTCAGAATTTTTTAATTCGTTACCCCTCAAGATAGAAAATAGTTGCGATGACTTTTGCAATGACCATTGTATGTCATTTGGTGTGAAATTGCATAAGATTTCAAGTGCCCAGTAAGAGATGAGATGTATTCGTATTTAGAATTCATAATTTTCTTTGACATCCCGAGTGGTTTTTTAGCTATAAAATCCATGTATCATACAAAAAGTTGTGCTGGGTGTCTGTGACTCCTTTCTCCCCTACAAAGACTGGGAATGTAAGCGCCATTTTCCTTAATACTGGGCTACATGAGAATTCATGGAAAAATTAATAAATGTGGCAGCCATTGAAAAAGTGTGAAAATACTCCGATTCGGTTTGTCATCACTCTAAATGCTATTGCCATACTGTTGGTGTACAAAGCTAGGTTTCAGAGGGAAGAAGAGTGGCCTGAAGTAGTTAACAGTAAGCTGCAGCAGATTAAGGCAAATTCTTGATGATGGTGTATCTCCCTCCGCACACTTAAACAGGATAAAGTCCATCTCACTTCTCTGCAGAGAGGACATTATTCATTGGTGCATGACTTTTTCTGCTCTGCTGAGAGATCCCTCCAATGTGTAGTACTTGTGGCATACAGATTAGTGTACACCACATTGAAACTGATTGTTTTATTTTCAGCCGAGAAGGCAATTTACCAGCTCATCTGCCCTTCAGTGTGCCTGGAAATGAGGCAAATACACATTTTAAGATTATTTAAAATTTCTTAGCTGCTTCCTGAATTATAACCTATGCATTTTAATTTGTGCCAGGAGGCTATTTTATCTTGGCACTATGTAAATTGTTACTCAGTCATGTTTCCTTACATTCTTATGTTAACTTCTTCTTTATTGTTGTATCCACCTTTTTGGTGGGCATCAGAACATTGACCCTGTGATTTGAGTGATACTGAAATTCTGCAAATGGACATGACTTTAAATGAGATGGTATTTTGTCTCAAGTTTTACACATTGTAACCACATTTGTTTCAAACAGTTTCTTTAAGGCTGTTGATAACATTGTTATTGAGCATGCACGCACTCGATCACACACACAGACGCAAGCACCCCCCCCCCCCCACACACACACACACAGAGAGAGAGAGAGAGAGAGAGAGAGAGAGAGAGAGAGAGAGAGAGAATGGTTTCAGCATCAGAAGCTGTCGCCCTTTATCTAAAGCTAGATAAAGATCTCTTCTAGAACTTTTACTGCACAGTTTTGATCACCCAGATCCAATTCTGTGTAATTTTTTTATTTTTTGGGGGGACTAGAATCACTACACATAGTCATCTGAGGCCGAGTGAAGGTGAAGAGCTACTTGAATAAGCAGTATTGGCTCCAAGCTGTTGGAGATCAGTGTGGTGACCTCGTGCCTCATGATGCCATTTGGCAGAGGATGACACAGTACCTGATTTTGTAGTCCTCTGGGGCTGATTGAAGAGTTATATTTTTTGTAATAGTCTTCATGAAAGTTTATATATGCAGTCAGAGTATGTTTTCTGATTCCTTGTATTCACTTTCCATTATGTCCTCGTTTTAGTGTTTTCCCATGTACAGGAATCCAACAAAGAATTCCTTGGTCCATTTGCCATCCATTCGCTTGGCTTCATATCCTGTCCAACATGATTTCACTTTCATTCCAGTCATAAGTATGCCTTCCACTGTACTCTGTACCCTGATCTATATTTTTTAAATTCACTCCTAGTAATTTCCAGTGTGTATTGCTCAAATGCTGACCTTGCAACCCCCCGTCTTTGAACGGTTTTTGCATTATAAGTTTGCGTCCCTCCATGTCCAAACTGATTGAAAACAGACTGAAAACCCAGTTTGAAGCACATACAAAAATTAGTTATAAAACTGTACTCTGTGTATCAGAACTACTCCAGGCTATTTTTATGCTACTGTTTATTTCTTTTCATTTCCATCCAGTATCCAACTGCCCTAGATGCGGGGGGGGGGGGGGGGGGGGAGGGAAACACCTCAGAAACTTATTCTATAACTTAATTGTTAATTTGTACCATTTTCTTTTTGATTTTTTGATTATACCTTATTTTATTTATATTGTAATTTCATTTCAGTCCTGTTTCTAAACTTTCTTATGTTAAATTCTTCCAGTTGCTTTTTATGTCTGATCTGTTGTTAGGTCTAGTACTGATTGAATGGCCATTTCACGTCAGTTTGACAGGGCACCATCTAGAATGATCTTCCTGTGTGACAAGTATGGAAAATCTACCACAATATCAGATGACAGTCCACATTAATTATTGGTATAGTTTTTCTATTCAGTCAAGGTTCTTGCTGCATCAGCACAGTTAACGTATAATTCATTTTACATTTGCATCATGTCTTTCCAGGTACCAGCTTAAAACTTGAGAATGTTTTCTGGTAGTATTTTTCTGATAAGAGCCATTCCTGAGTATATTATTTCATGGAGTCTGGTTTATAATCTTACCTGTTATACCAGAACTTCTGTGGCTTGTTACCACTTCTGTATTTACACTGATTGCTTTCACATGTTAGTTCATTTGCTCTTACTGAAACCTGCTTATGTCTCCTCAAAAAAGAGGTTTCCGACATTGAATAGATTCTTATTGCATTGAGTAATAACTTTTGCATGTTGCAAGTGTATATAAAGAAACAGAAGAAGTGGTGGTGTAGGCACTGATGATTTGTGATAGTAATTAAGTTAAAACTAATAAATTGGGATAGTGCACTTGTTGCAGCTGGGATTCACAGTCCTCAAAAACTTTTTTGAAGGACATCATCTTTACGCCAGTGACTGTTATAAGTTTTTATTACACACTATTGCAATTTCGGCCGTAGGCCATTATCAAGTGGTATTATGGCTTTAAGCCATGTCAAAGTAATGTAAGCTGCCACATGTGTGTCGTCAGTCCTGTTAAATACAATCATGTCGTTATTACACAGTGCGATCACACACTTTCAAACATCGTAAAACAACATAATCTGTAAATGCGCATGTTCATTAACCCATCGCTAGCCACACGTGCATTAGCTGTGGTCTAATGCATGTGTGACTAGTGATGGGTTAACGAACATGTGCATTTACAGATTATGTTGTTTTACAATGTTTGAATATGTGTGCTCGCACTATGTAATGGCGACACAATTGTATTTAACAGGATTGTCGATGACATACAAATGTGTCAGCTTACATTACTTTGACATGGCTTAAAGCTGTAATATCACTTGATAATGGCCTAAGGCCAAAATTGCAATAGTTTGTAATAAAAACTTATAACAATCACTGGCGTAAAGATGATGTCCTTCAAGAAGTATGGGATAGTATTTACCTTCAGGAGGCAAAAAGTGTAGTACTGCTGATTAACACATATAAGGAAGGAAGTGAGAGATATACTACCTAGCTTTCCTTAATATCTCTCCCCCTCTTCACTTTCCTCCTCCTCCTCTAGGCAACTGTCAGTGGCATCAATGCAGTTTGAGAAATGCATGATGCACACAGTGCTGTCTTACAATACATTGATTCACTAGCAATTTTGATCACGGACCATCTTCACAGTGGAAAAATATCTATTGTGACAATGTCACATGACATACACGCTGTTTAACCAGAAAAGTATATGCCATTGCTGACTTGCAAATGGAAGAAAATGATATTTTAACAGCTTAATACAAGCTTAACCATGCATAAAACAACATCAAAAACGTGAAAATATGTAACAGCGGTAAGTGCATACCATTGCCACTGGATCGTTGTTGTGCTCGAGCAATGGTATTGTGCACATACTGATGTAACAACGTATTTTTATGTTTTCAGTGTTGTTTTCTGTATGAATAAGCCCGTATTACAGTGCTAAATATCATTTTCTTACATTTTCAGGTCAGCAATGGTCTATACTTTCCTGGTTAAATAGCATGTAAGCCATGTGAAGTTGTCACAGTACATATTTTTCCACTGTGGACACGGTCCAAGATTGAAATCAGTAGTGAATAAATGTGTTGTAAGACAGCATGGTGTGTATCATGGATAACTTTCCATAGTTGGGGGGGGGGGGGGGGGGGAGTATAGAAGGTTAAAAAATAAGGCAGGTCACTCAAACCCCAGCATGAAAGAGATCTACTTACAGTGAGGACAAGAATAAAAATTAAAATTGAAACAAATAAGCCCTTGGTCACAATTTTCTTAGTCTTATTGACCAGGTTTCAACATTTCTAAGAGTGCCTTCATCAGAATTTAGACATTTAAAGTGGTCTATAACATAATTACAAATTTATGGGGGGGGGGGGGGGGGAAAGAATTTTTTTATATAAAGAAAGTGTAAGTATTTACTAACAATACAAGACAGTGACAGTACTTACGTGTCACGTATAAAATAAATAACAGGCCAGAAGGGCTTTAGCCACAAAATATTTAAAAGGAATGTGTGAAGGCAAGCCTTTACAGTCACAGGTACTCTTGGAAGTGTTGAAACCTGGTTCATAAGACCAAGAAATTGTGATGGAGGGCTAATTTGTTTCAATTTTTAATTTATAAACAGTCACTGAACCAAGCAGCCATGTTTAAAACTTTAGGACAAGAATATTCTCCTTTGATACAATTAACCAGCTTTCTGGATCTCTTCATTTTTCTTGTCTGTGCATTAGTTGCAGTTCTTGCCTGTCATCTTTTTTCATGTGACAATCCTTTTACTACTTCAGTCAACTTACTTTCACGGTCAGAGATCAATTCTCCATGTTTGGTTACTCATTTTCTGCATTGAGCATCCTTTTTCCAGGTTTAGTGACAGTTTATCTCCTTATCTTATTGTCCTTTGTGACATTTTCTGTTTTTCGGTTTCCTTTTCCATGTGTCCAGCCACCGTTTGTCTTTATTTGTTGATCTTTTTTCTGTATTTAACTTACTTTTTTCAGTTTCTTGCAATAAATATTTTTGTGTCGTCGTACCTTTTCATTGTTTTGCAGTCCACTTTTATTGTTTGGCTATCAACTCCCACTGTTGACCTCTCTTCCCTCTCTGTTCTGTGATGATTTTTTCCTAGTTAGTAGACCAAGTTTTCTCGTATCACTCCTGTTTTTCTGCATTTGTCGATCATCCATATCCTTGCAGTCTTTTCTGCTTTTCAGAGGCCCTTGCTGTACAGTTTACAAGTATCTTTTTTGTTTCTTTCAGCATTCTTTTTGTATGTATATAGTACCCTTCACCATATTCTAATCTTTTTTCTTCATTCAGGTGTACCAGCCAAACTCGTATCTCATTTTTTCAGTGAAAGTGTAACCTTGAACTCGCTGTGAGTAGGTCTCTTTCTTCCAGCGGTGTGTGTGACCAGCTCTTACATTTTAATCTTTCTCACCTCATCTCTCTCACCTTCCTAACCTAGTAACTATTACCTAACCTAGTAACTATTAGATCCATAAGCTAATTAGCGTCTCTCTCTTACTTTTCCATGTGTATTTCCATACTACAACTACAACACCACTATTCACCTCCTGAAGGTAAACACAGCCAACACTTCTGTTAATTAATTTAGTTGTTGCCTGAACTGAATTTTCTTTTGATATAATTGACTTAAAAGTTACACTTTCTGTGACGCAAGAAAATTTGGGATCAGAAGCAATGTGTATAGAGAAGAGGTAGGCATTCAAAATGAAATTATCTTATCACCACAGATTACATAATCATGAAATTGTTGTAGCTAGAAGAAAATTCAAAGTACAGAGACGAAATGTGATTCCATGCACAATTATTTAAGGAAGCTTTTTTTCATTCCCATTTCTTTTTCATTTTTGTGGTCATTGATTGTTTTAAAAATTTTTAATTTAGCTGTGTGAAATATTCCCTAATAAGTATGTGGCCACCTTAGTTTGTATGTTTGACGTGTGTACATTTACCTACTGAAACCATGCACTTCCAAATTTCCTGTGGTGCTTTGAAATGTAATAGGGGAATCTCAACATTCTGTACTAGTAATACCAGCAAAAGCAGCAGTTACCTAATAGCACCACTAATTACTCATTTTTAGGCTGTGTCAGTGAAAGAAGAGAATACAGCAACAGAAGAAGAAAATGTATCTGAATCAGAAGGAAATGTATCAGATGAAATTTTATATCCGCTGGCTACAAAATGGCAAGGAAGTTTTTTGGAGAAGAAATCTGAGCATACAAAGGTAAGAAATTATTGTGTTCTATAAGGATGAGAAATTTATTTTTGTGATAAGCAGTGCTATTTAAAATTCTTTTGGTGCCTCTGACCTCTCTCTTCAAGTAATCAGATTTTTTGCTGTCTGAGCGTGAGGTGAGGGAAGAGAGAAACTGAGAACACGCTGCATATGACTTGGTTTTATATTTCACATTGCTCAACAACATAGATCAAAAACAAAACAGATTTTCAGTATTTTTAATTATTTTTAGCACTCTTAAGACATAATTTTTATCTGGTACAAGCTGTTGGCATATGGATAAACGCAGACAATTTCAATGACTTTCGACACACACACACACACACACACACACACACACACACACACACACACACACATTGATCAGAATAGTGTACAGCTTTTGCAGCATCATTATGGAGACCGTAGGAAAGCACTGTAGATATACTGGACAGCTTTATCGTGAAACGATTTGTCATTAAAACAGGGGTTACCTTGTAGATTAAACTGTTACATAAAACACAGACAGGCACTGGCGAAAAGGGTATTCCTGGCCAAGAAAGGTCTAGTAATATCAAACATAGATATACATTTCAGCAAGAAATTTCTAAGAATGTACATTTGGAGCACAGCATTGTATGGGAGTGAGACATGGAACGTGGGAAAATTGGAACAGAAGAGAATAGAAGTATTTGAGATGTGATGCTACAGAAGAATGTTGAGAAATAGGTGAATTGATAAGGTAGGAAATGACTGACAAGAAGAAGGGAGAGGACGATAGAACCTGTATTAAGACTTCAGGAAATAATTCCCATGGCACTAGAGAGAGCTGTAGAGGGTGAAAACTGTAGAGCAAGACACTGACTGGGATACATCCAACAGATAATTGAGGACATACACTGTGTGATCAAAAGTATCTGGACACCCCCAAAACCATACATTTTTGATCCTAGGTGCATTGTGCTGCCACCTACTGCCAGGTACTCCATATCAACGAACTCAGTAGTCATTAGACATCATGAGAGAGCAGAATGGGGTGCTCCGTGGAACTCGTGGACATCAAATGTGGCCAGGTGATTGGGTGTCACTTGTGTCATACATTTGTATGTGAGATTTCCACTCTCCTAAACATCCCTAGGGCCACTGTTTACGATGTGATAGTGAAGTGGAAATGTAAAGGGACACGTACAGCACAAAAGCGTACAGACCGACCTGGTCTGTTGACTGACAAAGACCGTCAACAGTTGAAGAGGGTCTTAATGTGTAATAGGCAGATATCTATCCAGACCATTACACAGGAATTCCAAACTGCATCAGGCTCCACTGCAAGTACTAAGACAGTTAGGTGGAAGGTGAGAAAACTTGGATTTTATGGTCGAACGGCTGCTCATAAGCCACACATCACACCGGTAAATGCCAAATAACACCTCACTTGGTGTAAGGATCGTAAACATTGGATGATTGAACAGTGGAAAAACGTTGTGTGGACCGACGAATCACAGTACACAGTATGGCAGTCCGATGGCAGGGTGTGGGGTAGGTGAATGCCCGGCGAATGTCATCTGCCAGCATGTGTAGTGCCAACAGTAAAATTTGGAGATGGTGGTGTTATGGTGTGGTCGTGTTTTTCATGGTGGGGGCTTGCACCCCTTGTTGTTTTGCGTGGCACTATCACAGACCGACCTATATTGATGTTTTAAGCACCTTCTTGTTTCCCATTGCCGAAGAGCAGTTCGGGGATGGCGATTGCATCTTTCAACACAATCGAGCACCTGTTCATAATGCACGGCATGTGGCGCAGTGGTTACATGACAATAACATCCCTGTAATAGACTGGCCTGCACAGAGGCCTGACCTATGTTTTGGAACGCTGACTTCGTGCTCGGCCTCGCTGACCGACATCGATACCTCTCCTCAGTGCAGCACTCCATGAAGAATGGGCTGCCATTCCCCAAGAAAACTTCCAGCACCTTATTGAACATATGCCTTAAAGAGTGGAAGCTGTCATCAAGGCTAATGGTGGGCCAACACCATACTGAATTCCAGCATTACCGATGGAGGGGCACCACTAACTTGTAAGTCATTTTCAGCCAGGTGTCTGGATACTTTTGATCACATAGTGTAAGTTACTACTTTGAGATGACAATGTTGGCACAGGAGAGGAATTTGAGATGGACAGTATGAAACCAGTCAGAAGACTGATGACACAAAAAAATCTGCATATGCACAGGGGTGCTTCCAGCTGAAATGGCAAATGGTCTCAAAAAAAGCTCGAAAACAGATTGAAGGTTGGCAGTTATCTTGAAGCATTTAGGAATCTATCCTTTTAATTCTTTCGAGGCCCTGATGAATTCTTCAAACCTCGCACTTCTTTAATGGCAGTGGACTTTGGGAATTTGATTGTGTTTGTCAGAATGTGTGCCTTGTATAACATGATTTTCCCCACCTGTAAGTGTCTTACTGTGGGCAGTGTACAGCCCAGTCCACTTAAAATGATCTACAATCCATTCCAGATGTTCTGATTGTTGTTGCGGCTGCACTCCTTTTTCCTTCATAAATTCAACGGTAGTGACTTTTAAATTGAAAAATCATTCCAGGCATGCCCCTTGACTTAACCAACACACTTTGTAGTAATATATAAAGTTTCCATACTTTTTGTTCAGTTGCATCAAAGTGAAGGAATGTGTGCGACTTCAGAAATTTTGTTATTTATACCACTAATTTCCTCATGTGCTGCATGCCTGCAGGTTTAGCACAAAGTGCTTTTTGATGTACAGAACAATGAATCTGGTCTGTCTAGCATTGTGATTTTGTGCTCTTTCACTGTCAACTAAATTTTAAAATCCTTTCTTCATGGTACTGTTGGTGTTGTTTCTCAACAAATTTGCTGTACCCATCGCTTATGTGGCTGTCTAATGTATATTGAGAAATCTCATCTCTCTCTTCTGTCATTCCCATCCATTTTTAAACACTTCTGATGATAGATCGCTAGACTCACTCTTTTTGTGGAAACAGTCGTCAGGTCTGTGAACATCCTTCATACCATGAACAACCAATAAATTGTAAACAGCGCTAACATCACAGTACTGCCGGAGAAAATTTACTGACCAAAAAAATGCCAAACCACAATATTCAATGAAATGTCATGCTGTTCTGGGTACTTTCAAGAAGGACTGAGTACAGCTGAGACAGGCTAGGCCTAGGCCCACATGCAGGATGCTACACACTGCACACTTGGGAGCTAGATACGCTGAGGCTCCCTCTTGTTAACATTAACAAGAGTGCCGTCAGTAATAGTACAGTTAGTGATGGCTGGCATGTAACGAGATGGCTCAAGATATCTCTCCCCATCTCCCCCTCTCCCCATCTCCTCCTCTCCCCCTCTCCCCCTCTCCAGTCTCCTCCTCTCCCCCTCTCCAGTCTCCTCCTCTCCCCCTCTCCAGTCTCCTCCTCTCCCCCTCTCCACTATCCTCCTCTCCCCCTCTCCACTATCCTCCACTCTCCTCCTCTCCCCCTCTCCATTCTCCTCCTCTCCCCCTCCGCCTCTCCCCCCTCCGCCTCTCCCCCCTCCCCCTCTCCTCCCCCCCTCCTCCCCCTCCCACACCTACCCCTCCTCCCCTCCCCCTCCTCCCCCACCACCTCCTCCCCCTCCACCTCCTCCTCCCCCTCCACCTCCTCCCCCTCCACTGCCTCCCCCTCCACTGCCTCCCCCTCCGCCTCCTCCCTCTCCCCCTCCTCCCCCTCCCCTTTCCCTCCTACTCTCTCCCTACCCCCCTACCCCCTCTCCCCCTCCCCTCCCCCGCCCCCTCTCCCCCTCCCCTCCCCTGTCCCTCCTCACCCCCTCCCCACTCACCCCCTTCCCCCCTCCTCCATCTTCCCCTCTCTCCCCCCTCTGCCCCTCACTCTCCCTCCCTCCCTTTCTCTTTCTCTCTCTGACACACACACACACACACACACACACACACCAGCCGTTCCCTAGCCTGATATCTGGTAATGCTGGGATGAGTGCCACATTTGGCTACTATATCTGCTATTGACTCACTTGAAAAATGTTTATTATGCTTGGAAAACTATTGCTATCACTTCTTAATGTAACATTTGTTGTTTGTTTTATGCTACCAGTTATGAACACAACAGTGGCTACGCACCTTTACCATAAATAAACTAGCATCAAAATAAATGATAAATATTTACACATGCTACTGACAAATGCGACAGAATGACACTATTGGTTGGAGTGTCATGGGATACACTGCTTGTTGCCACTTTCCATTGCCCCACCTCCCATTGTCTTGTGTGTGAAACGTGGTGGTGGTGGTGGGTGTGGTGGTGGTGGTAGTAGTAGTAGTAGTAGTAGTAGTAGTAGAATTGTTAGTACTTAAGAGAAACATTTCAATTTTTCAGACACCATTGGTGAAGCAAGAAGATGTAAGATCAAAAGTATGTGACGAATTCGCAGGTGCTTCAAATCAATGTGGATCACTGCTGTCTTTGAAATCGGAAGATGTTGGTCTAAAGAATATTCAGAACATGCAGGTTGGAATTCATTCATCTCACCAGATATTGCCAATGTACAGTGTACAGATTAGTCTAGTTTTGAGACATCAAATGTGCTTCTACATACTATCTCCAAAATAGTATTCGATCTAGGCTTACCTTCTGTTTGTGAAGTAATTACAAGATTCTCGGTGAATAAAAACCATTTTCATTATTTAAAAGAAAATATTCATGACTCTTTACTCAGTAACACAGCTTTTGCTTCAATTGTGAGTAGCAGTTGTGGCAGCTTCCTGTCAGTCTGTCTTCCCCATTACAGATTTTGCAGTATGTAGGACTTGCAAGAGAGATAGAAAAAATATAACCTCAGTTGTTACATGTATCTACTGCTATTAATTTTAGTAGTATATACATGTATTATTGTTAATTAGTTTGGATCAAAGACTGGAGAGGTCACTGTAAGGGAGTAAAATTGTTGTTTTTCTTCTTCTTCATCTTTATCTTCATTTTCTTCTTACCAAGTGTGGGCTGACACGCTCTGATCTGTTCTAACCACCTTGTCTGCAGTCCTCCCACAGATGTTCTTCATGGAGGACTGTAACAAAATGCTTTCTTTTGTACCTTGGTCTAAAAAATTGGCAGATCTTTCAGTTATTGTTAACATCCCAGTCTCTTCAGTACGCAGTAATTTCTGATTTTATCTGCTATTTTGTAACTTTTACTGTCCTGAAAAACTTCACGTCATGTTTGTCTTTGCTTAGGGTCTTTATGCCCAGCCCTTTATCCCACATAACAACATTGTACTAATCAGCACTTTCTAAAATTTCATTAGGGGCATTTTCATTCCTTACTGATAAGCAATTTCATTCCCAAGTATTGAAAATACAAGATTTACCCTAATATTATTCCATCATTGTTGACCTTTGATCAAACTGGACCGATTTCAGAGAATGCCATTATGAGAGTCTGGTTGTTGAAATTTTTAAATTGTAATTGGAACCTTGGTAGTACAGTTGGTACTAGTACAGTTGGTACCCTGCTGTTTGCATTTTATCCACATTTTTCTAAATTATTGCTTGGTATAAGAATAGAGTAGAATGTTAAAGTGCATCTGGTTTCAAACTCCGCAATTCATACAAAATTATTGGGGGTAGGTGTTAAACAGCATTTGAGATGTGGTATACACTTATCTTACTCCATGATTTGTATTTGTCTTAGGTGACATCCTTCTTCTGGTATCTGTTACAAGTGTTGTGTTAAATGAGATAATGTGCCTGACTATAATTAAATGTTTTGGATATCGTGCATTATCTCCCAGTTCATATTTCTGTCCACACAGGTGATGGCTTTCTCAAAATTTCTAAACACTTGGTGTGTTTCCAACTAAGTCCATTTCATTTGTATTATCTGTTTTAAACAGACAACGTGTAACAGATTTTGTTAACTTACATTGTCCCAATACTTTTTTAAATTTCCTGGCCAGTGGAGTATTATTTATTTTTCTGTGAAATATGTCTTTATAACTTACAAAATCTTTGTCATATGAAACTGGCATCTATGATATTTACAACTCTGTAATCTTCTTTCATTTGTACATACATCATGTTCTGTAGGTTCCATCAATAATGGTCCATCTACCGAAGAAATGGTAAGTTCAATCAAAGGCTTGGATGAGGTCAAACACCAGGATAATTTTTATAGTTATTAGCTCTACAGGATTTAATTAATAAGGTGCAGTATGGTGATTTACACACTGCACTCAAATTTGAGAGAAGAGGACTGGAAATACCTGTCCATCCAGCCATATTTAGGTTCCCTGTTTCCTTAAACTCGCTAAGGCAGCTGCTGATAAGATTAATCCAGAAAGTATGTGGCCAATTTCCATATTTTCATTTATGTACTACCTGATGTGCTCTTTCACTTTAAAAACCTCATTGTCGGTGGGTTGCTGCCTTGTAACTTTTATCTTTTGTTTTCATTTTTCCTCAGTAATTTTTGCCATGTTTTGTTTCCATATCTGATTATTGATTATTACCAGCTCTTTATAGTAACCTGAGTCTTGGTTGCAGTCAGTACTTACTGTTTCCTTGAATATTCTTTCTTGATTTTGAAGTGCATTATACTAATTCCTCCAGCATCTGCACCTTAAAAGTACAGTTTTCTGTTTGTTATTGTTTGAGAACCCAGTGTTAAGAAACTATTTTGTTAATTTTTTTGTTTTGCAGTATGACCATAGATATAACTAAGAGTACAAAGGCTACACAATACTAATACTGCTACTACTACTACTACTACTACTACTACTACTACTACTACTGGTGGTGGTGGTGATGGTGGTGGTGGTGACAGCAGCAGTAGCAGTGGCAGCAGCAGTTGTAACAGTAATATTAATTTTTTTTTTACATTTACAGGCCGCTGTCATTAAACAGGAGGAGTTTTCAACAAAAAGAGAATCTGGATCTTCTGAAAAAAGTATTCCTGAAGGAATGAAATCACCACAAACTTTGAAAACACAGATGATTGCATTACAGAATAGGATACTAAAAACCAAGGTATGAATTCAGTATACTTAGAAATTGACAAAAGTAATTTTTATGTTTCCTCATTCGCTGCACATCGGTCTTCCCAAAACGTCTATCCTTTTTTTTCATCAAAAGTCTTTCCAAAACTGCCCCTTCCCCCCTGGGAAGTTCTTTATCAGTGTATAAAATGTTAACAATTCAAAGGATTGATAAGTTTTACAGTTCCAAGGGAAAAATCTACGGAAAACCTACTGTCACTTAGCATGTAAAAAATATATTTTTTTAAACAGGATATCCAGGAATAATGCGGGAATTTTTTCCCCCCTGTCTGTGTATACGCCCTGCTATGTCAGTGAAGATACTGGACTTGCTACTGGGTGGACAACATACATCCAGACAGTAATGTCTGGATGTATTGCATTTGACATCTATATACGTACTCTAGAAGCCACCGCACTGTGCGTAGTGGATGATACTTGCAAATAGAATGAGGGGAAAAATGACTGTCGATAAGCCTCTGAATGAACACTAATTTCTTGTATCTTATCTTCGTGGTCCTTATGCAAAATGATGGCAATAGAATTGCTCTGCTGTCAGGTTCAAATACTGGTTGCTTTCCGTCCAGGAATTGCCACTTGAGCTGCCAAAGCATCTCCATAATACTTGCATGTTGTTCGAACATACAGGTAACAAATATAGCAGCCCATCTGTGAATTGTCCGCCCCTGGTAGCTGAGTGGTCAGCGCGATGGAATGTCATACCTAAAGGCCTGGGTTCGATTCCCGGCTGGATTGAAGATTTTCTTTGCTCAGGGACTGGGTGTTGTGTTGTCCTTATCATCATTTCACCTCCATTGACACTCAAGTCATCGAAGTGGCGTCAACTCGAAAGACTTGCACCAGGGGAACGGTCTACCCGACGGGAGGCCCTAGCCACACACCATTTCCATTTTACCTGTGGATTGTGTCAATGTCTTCCTGTAATTTGACTTGACATGGATCCCAAACACTCAAGCGGTACTCAGGAATAGGGCACACTAGTGTCCTGTATGCAATCTCCTTTACAGATGAACCACACTTTCCTAAAATTCTCCCAATAAACCAAAGTTGGTCATTCACCTTACCTACCACAATCCTCATATACTTGTTCCATTTCATATTGTTTGGCAACTTATGCCCAGATATTTAAATGATGTTACAGTCTTGCAGGGTACTACTAATGCTGTACCTGAAATTAGGGGTTTGTTTTTCTACGCATCTGCTCTAAGTTAAGTTTTTCTACATTTAGAACCAGCTGCCATTCGTCACACCAACTAGAAATTTTGTCCAAGTCATCTTGTATCCTCCTACAGTCACTCAACTTCGACACTGAAACTTCCTGGCATACTAAAACTGTGTGCCAGACCGAGACTCGAACTCGGGACCTTTGCCTTCCGCGGGCAAGTGCTCTACCAACTGAGCTACCCAAGCACGACTCACACCTTGTCCTCACAGGTTTACTTCTGCCGTTACCTCGCCTTCTACCTTCCAAGCTGTGAGGACGGGGCGTGAGTCGTGCTTGGTAGCTCAGTTAGTAGAGTACTTGCCCGTGGAAGCCAAAGGTCCCGAGTTCGAGTCTCGGTCCGGCACACAGTTTTAATCTGCCAGGAAGTTTCATATCAGCGCGCACGCCGCTGCAGAGTGAAAATCTCATTCTGGGAACTTCGACACTGTCTTGTACACAACAACATCATTAGCAGACATCCTGTACGCCAGATCATTTGTGTATATGGAGAGTAATAGCAGTCCTATCACACTTCTCTGGGGCACTCCCTGTTGAGGACCAGATACTGTATTCTGGTACCTAAGAAGTCTTCAAGCTGCTCACATATAAAAATTTTGTTTTTGTGGGGGTCCACAGCCCTGACCTGTTTTGAGAATGAAAATTTGAGCCAAGCAGGCTGTATTCCCTTTACATCCGTACAATTGGCCAATTTCAGCTTAAGCTTCCAGTGTAATTTCAATGTAAAATGAAGCTGTAGGCTTAAGATATGTGCTTGAAAATGACCCACAGTTGAAATTGGCCAACTGTGTGGATAATAGACAGAATGCAGCCCACTTGGACCATGTTTTCATTCACATATCTGGGAACTACTTGTACATGCTCATACCATCATTAAGTCTGCATTGGGGCACTGTGTCTAATGCCTTTCAGAAATCTAAAAATATGGAATCTGCCTGTTAGCCTTCATTCATAGTTCGCCGTATACCATGTGAGAAAAGGGAAAGTTGAGTTTCATGCAAGCGATGCTTTCTGAAACAATGCTGATTCGTGGACATAAACTTTTTGGTCTCTAGGAAATTTATTATATTCAGACTGAGGATATGTTCAAGAATTCTGCAGCAAAGCAGTGTTAAGGGTATTGATTTTTTACCCTTATTGTATACAAGAGTCATGTGCCCTTTTTTTCCCAGATACTTGGGCCATTGTGCTGGGCAAGAGATTTGTGATAAATGCAAGATAAGTAAGGGGACAGTGCTGTAGAGTACTCTTTGTAAAGAGCAGGGTTACATCCAGACATCGCGATTTATTTGTTTTTAACTCTTCAGTTGTTTCTCTGCATCATGGGTGCCTATTACTATGTCCACCATATGGTAGTCTATGCAGTAATCAAGTAATGATATGTTTGTACAATTCTTCTGCGCCGGCCGCGGTGGTCTCGCGGTTCTAGGCGCGCAGTCCGGAACCGTGCGACTGCTACGGTCGCAGGTTCGAATTCTGCCTCGGGCATGGATGTGTGTGATGTCCTTAGGTTAGTTAGGTTTAAGTAGTTCTAAGTTCTAGGGGACTGATGACCACAGCAGTTGAGTCCCACAGTGCTCAGAGCCATTTGAACCATTTTTGAATTCTTCTGCATGAACTGTTTCTTAAATGTGAAATTAAAACTTCAGCTTTTTTTTTTTGCTATCTTCCACTGCCACACCAGACTGGTGTAAGAGTAACTGGATGGAAGCCTTAGGTTCACTTAGTAATTTTATGTAGGACCAGTATTTTCTAGGTTTCTCTGCTGTCGCTTTGAGACGTTGCACTTCACTCAATATTCTTGAAAGGGGAGGCACATAGATGGAGTCTCTCACAGACCATTACAAAAAAGGGGCATATGCTTAGGTGACGCTGGAGGGAGGGAGATATTAAAGGCCGATCCATCACTGAGATGCTTGTTGATAAGAAATTCTCTGACACACAGTTGCCAATACATAGTTGCTCTATTCAGCTGAAATATTAAATTTTCAACATGTTTTTGTAATCGTGGGAAAAGCCAGATCTCGTGCTTTTTCAGCTAAGTGACTCCTGTAACTGTGCTTCATGGAAAGTAGAGTGGGTCCCAAAATCTTTTCTTGGGGACCTGTGAAAACCACTTGAATCTTTGCAGATTCTCTCTCATACTAGAGTGTAATATATGGCTGCAGTGTTCCTCGTACTCTTACGGTGTGATCGTTCACTATTCCACATAAATGGAACGAAAACTAAACATTATTAGAATTTATCATCTTCCATCTCCATGCCCAGAATGAATTCACGAAACTAAAGACATTGTTGTTTATCAGCATAATGAAAACTTGTTGCAATTGAATCCCATATGGTTTGAAACATAAATGTCACGGCAAAATTCAATAGACAGATGTATGAGGAATGCCTAAACTCTTGACTGGCACAGTGAATAGACTTATGTGGACTGTGTGCAGAATTCTGTTGGATGCACTCTACATGAGGGTGCCGAGTTGATTTCTTCACACATAAGCAACCAGT
This sequence comes from Schistocerca nitens, assembly GCF_023898315.1. Lineage (NCBI taxonomy): Eukaryota > Metazoa > Arthropoda > Insecta > Orthoptera > Acrididae > Schistocerca > Schistocerca nitens. Next base: position 350,542,034 of record NC_064622.1, read on the forward strand.
GTGTTGAAACTTGGCGGTGTTACTGTCAAACACTTTGAGTTGTAGGAGGATCTACTGAACTACATCTGTAAAAAAGAAAAGTGCAAAATACTTTTTTTCTGTGTTATTGCAATCTTTATTCGACTTGCATTTAGCAATGAATAAGTGACATATATATGAAGACAGTAACTGTTCTCGAAAGAACAGATACCATTGATGACCGTGCAGCTTATCTAGAATAACGATAATTAATTGAAACCCTCAGCTGCCGACAGGTGTTGTTGATATACCTCGATGGGGACAGCTGAAAATGTGTGCCCCGGCCGGGACTCGAACCCAGGATCTCCTGCTTACATGGCAGATGCTCCATCCACCTGAGCCACTGCGGACACAGATGAATAGCGCGACTGCAGGGACTTATCCCATGCACGCTTCCTGTGAGATCCACATTCCCAACTGTCCACAGTTCTACATATATAATGTACCTAACAGATATTTGCCCACAACACCTGTCGGCAGCTGAGGGTTTCAATTAATTATCATGTATTCTAGAGAAGCTGCACGGTCATCAATAGTATCTGTTCTTTCGAGAACAGTTACTATCTTCATATATATATAGTTAAATACTACCCAACCATTGACCTTCGTCTGTGTGAATGCGCACCGTTTGCCCGAACTCTTACGGGAATCGCCAAAGTGTGCGCGAGTAATGAGTGGATGGGCAAATATCTGTTAGGTACATTACATATGTAGAACTGTGGACAATTGGGAATGTGGGTCTCACGGGAAGCGTGCAAGGGATAAGTCCCTGCAGTCGCGCTATTCATCTGTGTCCTCGGTAGCTCAGATGGATAGAGCGTCTGCCATGTAAGCAGTAGATCACAGGTTCGAGTCATGGTCGGGGCACACATTTTCAGCTGTCCCCATCGAGGTATATCAACAACACCTGTTGGCAGCTGAGGGTTTCAATTAATTATTATTTGGAATAAGTGACAGCTCTTGCTGCGCTAGGGTCCCACTGCTGACAGCTGTATGGACAGGCATCTTATGACTGACACCAAGGTAAACCTTCTCTTTCAATGTGAATGTTAAAATTTACCTCGAGTTTCTGTCTTCATTCATGTAGAAGTAGTCATGTGAAATTGGATGAATCTTTTTGAAACATCCTCTGTTTGCAGCAAATCATACAGATTATCAGTGAATGTTTACTACATTAGTTTGCTATATTTGCTGTAACAAATGGCAACAAATGACCACCCATCAAGCCACACACACACACACACACACACACACACACACACACACCACAACACAAACAAAAGACAGATGGTAAACACCCTGTCACATCTGGCACCTTTCCGCACTGTAAAAGCACACAATCAGTACACAGTGAAAAGTCGCAGTGAATTGTTCAAATACATGTGTTTGAAAAAAAAACACTGAAAACTGGCCATCTGAAGGATGTAGATCAAGTAAATACATCTCCATTACAACACATGTGGAATAAAAACATTGGAAATTGTAAGAAAGACCGTACAATAATTTAACCTCATGAAACTTGTTCTGCAAATAGAGAAAACATAATTTAGTAACATACATGTAATTACCATATAACTCGTTTATTATATTCACAAAAACAAACATGTATCACAGGCTACTGAAGATACTTGGCAAATAAAAGAAGCTAAAAGTGTATGGCAAAAAACAAAATGCCTTTCATTTAGTTCCAAATACAGAATATACCCACAGGAACTGTGAATTAATTAAATATTAATAGACTAGATTCATTTTACTGTAACTCAACCTGCAATTTTCACAAACATAAAAAGCTGTATTTTTCCAGTGTGGAATTTTGTAGATAGTTTCAGATGATTTGTGGTGTCAGATGTAATGTGTTAAGTGAACTGTCATCAAGGGGGCTGTACCTTTTTTATTCCGGCTCCCAGGGTATTTTGAAGTCGACTAACATAACAATGTTGCCTGATCGCGGTGTAAGACTTCAGATGTCGCTAACTAAGGATGAAAATGAACTGAAGAAACTGAGAAATGATCTTCAAATCAGTGAAGAATGGCATGCAAAAAGTGATAAAGGTTAGTACCAAAACATTATTATTATTATTATTATTATTATTATTATTTTAATTTTTGTATACAATTGTAAGTGTTGTATGAAAGCTAATTAAAGAGCAGCCTATATTTCAATAGATAAAAAAATCAGTATAATTTCACATGATTTTCTGTTAAATCACCACTAAATTTCTATTGCAACTTGCTTACATGGAGATGGGATAGTGTAATAGTGGTTTGTGTCAATAGTCATTCTAAAAATGAAAGCTGTTCTATGCATGTGCTTATATTATTGCGTGGTGTGACTCGAAGTATGTGTTTATGTATTATGTCTAATAGAAGGTAAGCGATTCTCAGCGAAAAATTGAGAGAGACCTGAAAACAGACATAACTGAGATTTAACTCTGATGTATTTCATGGTGCATCGTTATATAAAATACCATTTTAGAAGAAAAACTGGAACTTTTGAAGATTTGCCCTGTACTCACTCTCAGATGACTGACAGTCGGCATTGAGGCTCATGTTGATCCTGGCAGGTTGTAATATCCTGACAGTGAAGATGGTGAAAATTTGTGAAAGTTAAAAGGTTTTACAAAATTTAATACAGCTTGAAATGCAGAGAATTTTGCACATGCTTATGTTTTATCAACAAGGCATAACATCATCATGATTTTACTCTTCCATATGTATATTTCTTTTACTAAAATTAAATTGCTTTGGTTTTTGTGCACAGTGATCTTGTTAGCCCTATAACCCAGCTAGCAGATAACTTTTGTGTAATTTTCAGAAGTAACTTAACCATGGAGCGTGCAGGAAGTTCTATGATATTGTCATCTTAAATCTCAAACCTTTGGCTGTGGGTTTTGATACCCACATAGCATTTTTAATAGTTTTTATTAAATATTGGCCGGTCGGAGTGGCTGAGCGGTTCTAGGCGCTACAGTCTAGAACCGCGCGACCGCTACGGTTGCAGGTTCGAATCCTGCCTCGGGCATGGATGTGTGTGCTGTCCTTAGGTTAGTTAGATTTAAGTAGTTCTAAGTTCTAGGGGACTGATGACCTTAGAAGTTAAGTCCCATAGTGCTCAGAGCCATTTGAACCATTAAATTGTGCCCCCATGGGAAACTGTGCTTATATTTGATAACATTCATTTTACAGCCAAATTCATGTTATATTTGACATGGTTACCCAAGATTACAAAACTAAGTGTACACAAAGCGGAGATGTATTCACCTTAATGTATTTTCATACTTCTTCAGTAACATGGTCTTGACATCTAGTGACTATTTCCACTTCATCATGACATACTTGAAAATAAAGTTTGTTACATAACGTTCAACAACATTAAAGCTCTAAGTGGAAATAATTATAGTTTTTAGGAATTAGCCACAAGTATATGAATTTGTGACTAGTGACAAGCTGTTATTGACTTGATTCCATCAGCTCACCACTAAATAACATTACTAGCAGACAAGACAAAACATAATGTGAAGTGTGTGTAGTGCCTGGGTGTTATTCTTTTGAGGTTTTATGTTTAGTGTAAATGTGGATATAACTCCTAAGTTAACTTTACTTTTCGTGGTTACAGAGGTCTATACATTGTAATTACAATTTTATATTTGTGCCATTACGAAGTTCTCGGGAGTGATCAGAAATATATGGATCAAATATCTCTATTTGTTAAATTTCAAAAATGTTTTTGTATGAACAGGGTATTTTGGTAATTATTGAGATTTGATAGTATCGTCAAACCTCCACAGGTTTGTTGGAAATATTTTCACCTGAGAGAGGTGACATTAATGTGGGTACTACATATTGAAAAGCTGATTTTTTGTATGGATCAAGAGATTTTCTAAAAGGGCGGAATGTGTATTTATCTTTGTGTGAGCTTTATCAAAGTTAGTAACAGCTGTAAGAAAGGCGGAAGCAGCAGCTATTATTTGGACTGGTTAGAGATACTGGTGTTACTGGACTTTGGTAGGAAATCTAATAGTGTGGTGAGAAATCAATTGTAGGTTACGTACAGCTATCCCCTTTGTACTGTTGTGTCAAACACATTGTGAGAATTTCTAATGAATTTTTCAAGTCAAAATATTTTTACAGTCAAAAAGCTTCATTTGATTTTAAACAGTATTTGGTTTTATTCATAATAATAACCTGTTCTGATAGTCATGCCTCTCCCTCAGTGAGTTACTCAGATCAGTCAGCGTGTTTGGTCTGTAGTGCACACTACTGTTTTCTCTTGCCCTCTGCTGTTCACAGTATTAGCTACACAGTGAATATATATATAAAGATGATGAGACTTACCAAACAAAAGCGCTGGCAGGTCGATAGACACACAAACAAACACAAATATACACACAAAATTCAAGCTTTCGCAACAAACTGTTGCCTCATCAGGAAAGAGGGGAAGGAGAGGGAAAGACGAAAGGATGTGGGATTTAAGGGAGAGGATAAGGAGTCATTCCAATCCCGGGAGCGGAAAGACTTACCTTAGGGGGAAAAAAGGACAGGTATACACTCGCACACACACCCATATCCATCCACACATACAGACACAAGCAGACATATTTAAATTTGTCTGCTTGTGTCTGTATGTGTGGATGGATATGGGTGTGTGTGCGAGTGTATACCTGTCCTTTTTTCCCCCTAAGGTAAGTCTTTCCGCTCCCGGGATTGGAATGACTCCTTATCCTCTCCCTTAAAACCCACATCCTTTCGTCTTTCCCTCTCCTTCCCCTCTTTCCTGATGAGGCAACAGTTTGTTGCGAAAGCTTGAATTTTGTGTGTATATTTGTGTTTGTTTGTGTGTCTATCGACCTGCCAGCGCTTTTGTTTGGTAAGTCTCATCATCTTTCTTTTTAGATATATTTTTCCACGTGGAATGTTTCCCTCTGTTATATATATATAGGTAACATTTTAGTTTTGAGTTATTGCTTCTAAGTCACAACTGAGTGCAAGACAATGTGCTGTTGTACACAAAAGAGCTCACACTAGTGGAATTGCAAATTTGGATTTATTGTTCACACACCTTGCATATCTTTTTTCCAGAGGAGTCTTAATTCCCCCAGTCAAGGTTCAAGGTTGTAATACTTCAAGATGACTTACTGAGAATACTCTCCTGGAATCTTGGAGAGGGGAAGGGGTGGGGGCACCTTGGTACATGATGATAGTTATGAGAGAAATTTTGGTTTATGGTGTATTTATGGAAAGTGGAATCAATAGCATATGGGAATGGAAATGAAGTCCCATGCTTCTTCATAGACCATAGGGGAATGATGTTGGAGACCTGCACCTCCGTACTAGGCAAGGTCCTGATGGAGGTGGTTTGCCGTTGCCTTCCTTCAGCCGTAATGGGAATGGATGATGATGATTATTATGATGATGATGATGATGATGATAACACAACACCACTCAGTCAATCTCGGGGCAGGTGAAAATCCCTGACCCCGCCGATAATCGAACTCAGGAGTCCCGTGCTCAGGAAGCGAGAATGCTACCATGAGATCACAAGCTGCGGACAATAAATTTTTAGCATGGAAATGGAAATGGAAATGGAAATGAAGTCAAGTCCCATGCTTCTTGACAGAGCGTAGGGAACGATGTGGAAGACCTGCACCGCTGCACTAGGCAAGGCCCTAATGGAGGTGGTATTCCGTTGCCTTCCTCCAAATGTAAGAGGGATGAATGATGATGATGATGAAGATGACACAACAACACCCAGCCATCTCGGGGCAGGTGAAAATCCCTGACCCCGCTGGGAATTGAACCTGGGACTCCACGCTTGGGAAGTGAGAACTCTAATGTGAGACCACGAGCCGTGGACAATAGCAAATAGTAAACTAAATATTGAGATGTGTACCTATATTTGCAAGAGATGTTAAGAACAAAGTGAGAGTGGAAAATAAAGATTAGTATCACAAGTTTCTTCCTTTGAGACTTGGAATGCCTACCGTGATGCCAGATGCGATGCAAACAAAGAAGGCAATTGCAGCAGCCCTGTCAGCCTTTTACAGTGAGGTCTTTGAAAGACTTGACAGGGCAGCTGGTGAATGCAATATCTATTGCCTAGCAAAGCAGTGGCATAGGTTTACAGCAGACAGAGAGAAATTCTGTGGAATCAGTGACAAAGAAGGTAAATTTTTTGTTGACTATAAGATGGCAGCAGAGTACTGAGCTTGGTAATTCTAAGCATTCTCCAGTGAAGAGTTACTAATTTTCCAGTACAACAGTTGGCACTCTTTCCAAGACCCACCATACTGATCACAAAGTCTGAAGTTAAAGACACTTCGGGAACATGAAATCTAGAAAGGTGACTGTTCTAAATGATTTGCCAGCAGAGCTACGGAGATCAGGAGACTGGGAGACAGTTGAACTGCAGATGGGATTCTTCAATAAGATCATTGAAGAGAAGAAAATATCAACCAAGTGGACATTGGAAAATATCAACTGAGTGGACATTGAGCATTACAGTCCCAGTGTGAAAAAAGAAGAGGAGTCTGGTTCAGTGTTTAGACTACCCCTGACCCGGGGTTCTGGGTGACTTTTTTTAACTGTACCCCTTTTCCTAAACTTCTCTAGCCATTTTCCTTCACCCCTCTTCCTTCCCCTTCAGTTCTTCTGCCAGAAGGAGGAGCCACTGGCTCTGAAAACTTGTAAAAGTTAAACCTGTTAGGTTTAAGATAAGCACTACTAGAAAGTTTTTGTTGAAAGTCAATGCATTAACTGTAACTGGTAGTTATGTTTAATCTTCAATTTGTTTCTTTAATTGCCAGTTATCTTGCTAGGATTTACATGCCAGAAACAAAATGTTTTGTTTCTGCAATATAAATGCTGTCATTAATTTCACGTGTCTATACTCTGACATGATTAAGCCTATATGACTTTTCTGGTAATGCACTGATGATGGCTATGTTATACGCTAAATGTAGATCTGCAATAAACTGTGTATTCTATGACTGATTGCTGTCATTCTTTACACTTGATTAGCCATCCTATTATTATTCTGTTTCTTAACTTTACAGCATTATGTTTCACTTTCCTTTGAAACCAGGGTGGATACCGATTTTCGTAATTATCTGATCGTGAGTTTTCATCTTGGGTGTAGTCGCCTTCTTCCTTGTTTAATGTATCTAGTCAATCTATAAATGTTAATAACTCATTTATGTATGTCCTTAAGTGGTGCTGCATATCCTTTTTCACCTTATATGGCAGTCAATGGACTAACACTGCCATTAAATGGCTTTCCTCAATGGAATTTTGCTTAGTTATATACCATTCAGTATATTTTTTTTATAACTACCACAACTGTTAAAATAACAAGGGTCGAACAACCCAAGTCCTAACTTCTCTTGGGCACTCGTTTACCAATACTTTTTAAATTTTTCTTGGAAGTCATTCCCAGGAGTGAATTGCTCAGTGTGCGCTGTCCCCCACTAAGTGGCATCTCCCTCTAAGTAATTAAGGACAAAATATATCTTTATAGTATCATCCCATCATTTAAGTAATAATTTGGAAAATACACATAGAATATAGAGTGTGTATACATCGCTTTCTGGGTTAAACTTCGGAAATTGCTTATTGAAATTGGCCTCATTTTCTGTACAAAGTTTTTCTGCTAATGCCATTGGGGACCCAAATTTTTGTTTCCATTTTTTTCTCTTAATCTTGTCCTTAGCTTTTCCTAATTCTTCCCAAAGTTGATATAATTCTGGTGGCTCTGTCTCATCTGACAAATGACATTTTCTAATAGATGTCTCAGTCTTTTCCTGAACCTGTTGTTTAGTCAGCATGTTCCTCCAATGTTGCAAAAGGGAAATCTACCTTACTGCAGCATCTTTAGAATCCTTAGTCTGTTCTAAAATTTTAAGTCTTGCTAAAATAGAGTTTGTAAATTTTGTTTGTGTACATCTGTAAATTCTTGCTCAGAAAACTTCTAAACCTATATTATATGTATATTCACATCTCTGAATTGTTCATTTACTTTGTTTCTTACTAAATCACTGTCTTTACCTATTTCAAAATGCAGTGTCCCTTTTAAACTTAATGTAATGAATCACAATTTGGATGTTTTCTTATTTATTTCGAGCCCTTTATGATGTGAATCACTAATGTGTTCTTTTAAGTTATTAACTTGTTACTCTAGTTTAGCATTTGTTGTATCTAGATTAGCACTTAATTCATTAGTTCTGCCAACAGCAGCCTTCTGAAACTTATTGCACTGAGTATCTAAATTAATATTGGTTTGTCCTAGCTTATCATCAGCTGTATTTAATTTGGTATTTAAATCAGTGCCATAAGTCTTTTAGTTTGGCATTTCTTTGTTCTAATTGTCCCATTGTAGTATTTGGCTTAGACATAGCTTTTAGTATTTCTTCCCTCTTTGTAGTTAATATTGGCATGCAGTTAAAACAGTAACAAGTTTAAAACAACTTTTCCCCAGTTAAGTCACCAAAACTTCATTAAAAAATTTATGCTAAAGCCCCAACTCAGTCTTCACTTAACTACCACGAAACAAAAATTAAATTGGATTCAGTACAGGTCACCAAACTTTGTCATCCAACATGCTGTGACACGATGTTGAATACGCTGTCTTGCTGCAACTTGGTGTAGTTGTAGAATGTTGAGCAACTGCTACTTGCACAGCTAGCCTCTGCAAAATTGCCAATTGCTCATTGAAAACAATTGTCATCCATATGTGATCACTCCGAAAAGAAAAGCAGGTCTGTGGGCTGACTAACCAGTGGCTGAAAGAGCCACAGGTTTCTGGTCCCTAAAGAGCTCTGTCATTATTTCCATAATTTAGAACTGATAAATTGCAAAAAGAACTGATCTCCTCAGGGATAAACAAAGAAAAGGTTTGGCAGTTCTAACCAATCTTGCAGATGCACACATATTACATTACTCCAGCCTAGCAGGAGGCACAAGAACAATCAGCAAAGTAACACACACCTGCCTACATCTGTGCTGCCTTCAATTCCCATTTTTCAACATTGCTTCAGTGAAATGGTAGTGATTATTACAATCTCCTAGCAGAGCTCTGTTGACTGATCACCATTTACCCCACTGTTCGAACTGAATACAGGAGTTGAGGTTTTCAGTTCACTTTGCAAACATCAGTAAGTACCATTTTTGCAGAAACTGGGTAAATATTGGGAGGGCATTTGTCTGTCAATGATACATTCAAACATATTCATTGAGCAAATGTTGCTTAACACCTAACGGGGGAGGGGGGGTTATTTAAGTCCACATTTTGCAGAAATGATAATCCAGTCATATACCTTATATTTTAAAATTTTGAAAAAAAAAATTGTTATTTTTAATGAAGTCCTCTAGCAGATTCTGTAATTATTTTAAATTTCTTCTGTTACACTTCATTGAAAAAATTAAGTTTTCTCTCTTTAGTAGTAGATGCGACTTTTTAGAACGGATGTGATATTCATACTTTCAGGTTCTGAACTCTACCTACAGATCAGCATCTATTTTAAAAAGTATGTTCTTAATAAAAATCAGCAACACTTAGTGAAATTTGTATTTATTGTCTCATTTACTTTCAGTCAGTAATGCCCATTCAAGCTTGTAGTATGTTTTGTGCCAGATCCAATGTTGAAGATGAGATTAGATAGACAGTTGATATTTTTTTAAATTAATTTAGAATTATGTTAAATACTTTGGAATTTCGTAAAATATTGTAATGTGCACAGCATTTATCAAATGATAATTTTCAGATAACCATATGTGTTATTCTGGTAAATCTTTTACAGCTGTAGTGATATCAGCTAAGGACAAAATTAAACAAGAGTGGGGAAAGGAGCTTCATGATGTGGGCAATATGAGACCTCTAGAACCAAAGAATTTCAATTCCACGACTGGAACAAAAGGTTGGTGATTTTCTATTGTGGAACACATTGAAGTACAGAAACTATGATTTTATGGCTAATGTGGAATGTGTGGCAGTTATTGTTAAAACAGATTTTATGTTAGCAAAGGCCATGGCTTATAGTATTTATTGCAACAGTAATAAGCTGAAATACTTTGTGCGCATTAATTTCCCAGTATTCATTTTCTTATTACAATAAGAGAACACAGCTTCCTACATTTATTTTCATGTACTTACACAAGTAGATCCTTAGACAGCAGAGTTGTTAGTACAATGATTCTTGCCATTTGTGGATACTTCTACAATGTACTTGAACTGAATATAGAAATTAAAATTTTACAGTTCAGGTGAGTTGTGAATTTATGACCCTCGATGCAACAGTCTACTACACTATGGCGATTGTGCTGCTCACCTTTTCTGCGACATTGCTCCCTCCTTAAGAGAACAGCGTCTCGGTGTTACGTCCTCCTAGTCTGGGAACAAGTCATCGGTCCTGCATACCCTGACTCCTGATGACTGATGTTCGCCCTGGTCCTAGAACTTCCCTTGCTGCTACGCTCTTCGTCACCTTTCCACTTGTTGCTTGTCGCTCGAGCTTCAAATTTACCCTGGGTTTCAGGATATCTTATAGGGCTTCATTCGAGGGACGTGGACTGTATCTCTGATCTTTCGTCATTTTGTGTCGGGGTCAAAATTTTCAACTTCATAAGTAACATCAGACAACTGTCTTCCAACCTTATAAGATCCAAGGTAGTGCCTGAGGAGCTTCTCATCGAGACCAACCTTCCGAACAGGAGTGAAGATCGAGACGAGGTCATCAGTCTGGTAGACAACAGGGCGGTGACTCATGTCATACCTTCGGCGATCATTTTCTTGAGCCTGCAGCATGTGGAGTCGAGCTAACTGCTGAGCTTCCTCAGCTTTGGTTAACACTGGCTGATGTAGTCATCGTCTATGTCATCAGGATGTAATGGAAACAGTGTTCCTCGTCATTGCCTCATGCGCATCCACCAGGAAAAATGGCATAAATCCTGTGGTGTCTTGTTTCGCGGTGTTTTAGGCAAATGTCACAAAAGGTAGCACTTCATCTCAGTTGTTCTGCTCAGCATTTACGAACATTGATAGCATTTCGGCCAAGGTCTTATTAAGGTGTTCAGTAAGCTCGTTAGTTTGTGGATGGTAGGCAGTCATCATGTGATGAGTAATGTTGCACCAGCGGTTTATCTCTCTCACAAGATTCAATTGAAAATGTTTCCCCTTGATTTGTAATTAACGACCTTGGGGCACTGTGTTTTAATACAGTGTCTTCTACAATGCTTCGGTTGTTTACATGGCTTTTGTAATGCCATAGTGTGTCAGATAATCAGTGCCAACAAGAATCCGTATATTGCCACTAACAGATGTTGGAAATCGTCCGAGGTGGTCAATCCCAACATGCTGGAAAGGCGTTTCGGCTGGTGGAATTGGTACGAGTCTGCCAGGTGGTTTCTGAGGAACTACCTTTCTCCTCTGGCACTCTCGACAGTGTGACTCATAGTGACGGGCACTCCTAAATAAACCTGACCAGAAAAATCTCTTTCGGATCCTATCGTATATCTTAATAAATCCTAAATGTCCGGCCTCAGGTGTGTCATGGAATTTGTGTAGAACATCTAAGCACAGCTAGCCACCTCTTTCCAAATGGATCAAAGTTTTTCTTGCAAAGTAATCCATTAACTACCTTAAATTGTCCTTTCACATCCTGTGACCAATTTAAGGCAAACATAATTTGAGATGTCTTGGCCTCGTTCTTCTGCTCAGCGGAGAGATCCTGGAGTGTAGCGAGGCTGTCATTATCTTCATCAAAATCTTGATGGTCTTGCACAGGGTTCCTTGAGAGACAGTCAGCACCTTTGTATTCTCTTCCACTTTCGTACACTACAGTGATGTCATACTCTTGGAGACGTAGTGCCTACCTGGCGAGTCATCCTGTTGGATCTTTAAGAGCTGTCAACCAACAAAGTGAATGATGGTCTGTAACAACTGTGAGTTTTGCTATTTGGGGAGCAAAATCACTGATGATGGTTGAATTAGAGAGGATATAAAAGGTAGACTGGCAATGGCAAGAAAATTGTTTCTGAAGAAGAGAAATTTGTTAACGTCGAGTATAGATTTAAGTGTCAAGAAGTCGTTCCTGAAAGTATTTGTATGGAGTGTAGCCATGTATGGAAGTGAAACATGGATGATAAATAGTTTAGACAGGAAGAGAATAGAAGCTTTCGAAATGTGGTGCTACAGAAGAATACTGAAGATTAGATGGGTAGATCACATAACTAATGAGGAGGTATTGAATAGAATTGGGGAGAAGAGGAGTTTGTGGCACAACTTGACAAGAAGAAGGGACCGGTTGGTAGGACATGTTCTGAGGCATCAAGGGATCACAAAGTTAGCATTGGAGGGCAGTGTGGAGGGTAAAAATCATAGAGGGCGATCAAGAGATGAATACACTAAGCAAATTCAGAAGGACGTAGGTTGCAGCAAGTACTGGGAGATGAAGAAGCTTGCACAGGATAGAGTAGCATGGAGAGCTGCATCAAATCAGTCTCAGGACTGAAGACCACAACAACAACTGTGAATGGCCTTCCACAGAGATACTGTTGAAATTTGCACATGGCCCAGATCACAACAAGACATTCTCTTTCTGTAGTTGAGTAGTTTCTCTCGTCTTTTGTAAGTATCCTAGAAGCATAGGCTTTTTGGAGCACATCAAAAGAATCTTGTTGAGCACCACCCCAGATAAATTTAGCATCAGCTTTTAACAACTCTTGGAGTAGCCTGGCTGTGATACAAAAGTCTTTGATAAAACGATAGTAATAAGAACATAATTCGAGGAAGCTTCTCACATCTCTAATACTTTTAGGAATAGGAAATTCCGTTATAGATCTCACCTTTTCTCGGTCTGGCCACACACATTTGCTCGACACATGGTGTCCAAGTATTTTGATTTCTTTTGTTCCAAAGAGAGACTTTCTTGGATTAAGTTTCAGTCCGCCTTGTTGGAGACACTTAAGAACGGCCCTCAGTCTTTTTATATGTTCAAAAAATGTCTCTGAGAACACTATAATGTCATCTAAATAACAAAGACACATCGTCCACTTCAGGTGCCTTAGAAGATTATCCATCATCCATTCAAAAGTTGCTGGTGCGTTACACAAACCAAGTGGCATTACCTTAAACCCATACAGGGCCTCTGGGGTGATGAATGCAGTTTTCTCATGATAAGCCTCATCTACTTCGATTTGCCAGTATCCTGAGTACATGAGAAAAACTTTGGCCCCTTCAGACAATCTAGTGTATCGTCTGTTCGTGGAAAAGGGTAAACGTCCTTTTTAGTTATCTTATTAAGCTTCCTGTAATCAACACCAAAGCGCCAACTGCCATCCTTCTTCGTGACGAGAACCACTGGTGGCAACCATGGGCTCTGCGACGGCTGAATGATGTCATTCTTCATCATTTTCTCTACCTCGTCACGAATTGTTTGACATTCCATTGCCGACACATGGTATGCTCTTTGGCTATTGCTTGATGGACTCCAGTGTTAATCCGGTGCCTCACCGTCAATTTGTCTAATTTGCTCTTCACCTGTGGATGGAAGCATTCAGAGAACTCTTGAAGGATGGCAAGTAGCTTCTTCTGCTGTTCCTTAGTGAGATCTGGTGATAGTCGAGCTGGAAGATCTTGTCTCATAGTGGTAGCGCTAATTCCGCCCACAGACTTGGCATGGGAGGTTCCTATGACGCTCAGCTGTTCTGCAATTAATGGCTCAGCGTTTGCTACGCATATGCGTCTTGGAAGAATCTGTGGTTCTCTGCAACGATTAACTATCCACAATTCACTGAATCGATTCATAAACTAGACAACAGAGGTTGGGGTGACCAAGTTATTCTTCAGTGGTATGCTTCTCTTACATTCTACTACAAGATACATGGGTTGATGCATGGCATGACACATGATAGTTACCATTCTAGTGCTGACTGCAGGAACGATCACTTCGTCCACCACACGTAGTCTCCACACACTCGGATGCGCATCTTCCTGTCCACAGTATCTCATCTGATCTAGCATAATCTTTGAGCGACCACAATCTATAATTGCGTGAGAAGCTTTCAAAAAGTCCCATCCAAGAATGATGTCATGAAGACACTCTTGTCAGACAATGAATTCTAAGGGCTGTGTATGGTCACTTATACCCACACGAATGACACATCTTCCTGTAGGTTTTATATATTTCCCATTAGCCACCTTCAGCAGAGATGTTTTGTTGTTGACGAATACGGTTTTCTGCAACTGGCGACGGTACTGCTCTAAAATGACTGAATATGATGCTCCAAAGTCCACAAGAGCTTGGGCGGGTCGGCCACCCATGAGGATATTGATGTAGTTTCCTATTATTTTGGTAGTGATCAACGGCAGAGGATTTTTCTCTTCGGCGGCTTCACCTCCAAGGAGGGTTGCACCCTTTAGTTTTCCAGGTTGCGGCAGCTAGGTGATCTGCTGGAGCTTCTAAATGGCGATGGAGACCTTGATCGGCGTGTTGGGGAGTGTCCTCTCCAGCGGCTAGCTTGCGGCAATGTTGTCCTGCACCCGCATCTTCTCGTTCATATTTGTTGTCCCAGAGTTGGCGTCGGCTAAGATCGTTCTGCTGTCTTCTGGCTCGGGCGTCATCAAATATCCGCCACCTTTCTCGACAATAGCGCACCACATGTCCCGGTTGTCTGCAGTGGAAACATACTGGTTGGTTGTCCTGGGTCCTCCAGACGTCAATCTTCCTTGCTACCCAAACAGCAGGTTCCTCATGCAGCATTGTAGGAACATAACTTCGCATGGGTCTCGACATTCTTACCATTTTAGAGGGAAATGAAGGACGAGAGATTGGGTTCAATGTCTGTTCCATTTCCTCCCTTATGACCTCTTGAAGCATCTTGGTTTTTTGCTCATCATGCAATCCAAATGCCTTTTGAACTTCCTGTCTCACTATCTGGTGAAGAATACTTGTGAAATCAGTTTCTTTCTCCATCACAGACATCGATACGGCATTTGGGAGCCGTTCAAACTTCTTGCGTGTAATTCTTTTTTGAAACATTGTCTCGATATGCTGGCACCATTTTATGAAGTCGTTTGCTGTCGAAACCTCCTTCAGGAGTAGGGCTTGATACATGTCCTCAGCAACACCCTTCATGAGATGTGCAACCTTATCTTCCTAGGATTCACTATTTTACACAGCTCAAAGACGTCTTGAATGTAGGATGCTGTAGTTTCTCCTGGACGCTGTGCTCTGCACTTTTAATTTATCTTCAGCCTTGCATTTCTGTCATCGTGTGTGTCAGTGAAATACTTGCACAGTTCTGCCTGGAATACTTTCCAGCTTGTGAACTTCTCCACATTCTTCTCATACCATTGCTTGACAGTGCCTTCCAAGTGGAAAAATACGTTAGCCAAACATATGGTGTTATCCCATTTGTTAAATTTGGCTATACACTCATATACTTTCAGCCACTTGTTTGGATCTTGGCCATCATCATTAGAGAACCCAGAAGGATGCCTCATGTGGTAGACGCACAGTTGCTGTAATTGTAACGCCCTCTTCTTCTTCTTCTTCTTCTGTCTCAGATAGATTGCGATCTGTTGAATATGGCTTGAACTTGGGTTTCTTGCCACTTAAATGGCGGCTCTGTCATAGCCTGATGGGAGCCACTGTGTCGTCGATAATGTGCAGTATCACAAGTTCCAATACCCAGCATCCCACCAGAATAATGTCACGTAGAAGAAGGTGGTGTAATTAGATGAATGACGAACACTAACTTCATTTAACGAAGTTTTATTTAGCACTTGCACATACAAGAGTGCGGAGCGAACTGCCTCCGGCGAGAACACATACGGTACATATATACAGCTACAGAACATTCCAGTATAATGATTCTTGCCATTTGTGGATACTTCTAGAATGTGCTCAAACCGAATATAGAAATTAAAATTGTACAGTTCAGGTGAGTTTTGAACTCACGACCCTTGATGCAAAAGTCTAGTACCATAACCACTTCTCTACGGTGACTGTGCTTCTCAGCTTCTTCTGCGACAATATAAAGTTAGACCTGTGTGCAGCAAATATAATCTCAAAAAGGAAGTTGTTTGGTGTTCTGATTTCGTACAGTGAAGGAAATATCACACCAAAAACAAATTAGCAATTAAAGCAATCTATGCAGGCTGATGATGTTGCATCAAAAATTGCAAAGTCAATATTTTTAACTGAAAAACTTGTTAGTTTTTCCAGATATGAAAGTGAGATTGTTGTTGTTGCTTATCTCACAGAAAAAAATCAGTAAATATTGAATTCTATATAAGTTTTCTGGTATTTTATTAAAAAACTAAAAACCCGCCTCGATTGCGAAAAAAGCACCTAGTGTTAAGTGTTAACCCAGGTTTCGGCGTAGGTAACTAGACCTCCTTCAGAACAACAATAAAACCCACAAGTGCCTAAGAAGACAAGTAGATACTTACATGTTATTCTGAAAAGAGCCAAGTCTTCTTTGGCACTTGTGGGTTTTATTGTTGTTCTGAAGAAGGTGTAGTTATCTACGCCGAAACCTGGGTTAACACTTAACACTAGGAGCTTTTTTCACAATCGAGGCGGGTTTTTAGTTTTTTAATATATTAACCAATGATTGCTGACACGCTGTGATGTTGAAGGTTCTTTTCTGGTATTGTTGGATGAAAAAAAAAAAACTTGTAAAAAGATCTCTATTTGCAAAAAGTAGAAAATCCTCTTTCTTCAGGTAATACCCCTGCTCACAAAAGTGACTTGCAGCATGAAAACAGGGAGAGAATACATATATATTTATTCAATTCTCTAATCAATAAATATATAGCCTGTTCTATTTAATGTGTTTTACTGATTGAAGGTGTTCTTCTTGTGTTCCTACAAAAGTCATTGTTCCTTTATTGTCTGTACTAATTTGACATTACATGTCTTTTTCAAACAATTTCTGTTTCATATTGTTACTAAAACTATTGTGGCGATTGGCTTTAACTCAGTTTGTGTTTTCTGTGAGGTGGAAACTACATGGAGTATGTTTATATTTTTCTTTTTACTTCTGCTTGTAGACCAGTGGAAACTCATCACTGAGAGTGCAGCTCATTAACAGAAAAGTACTGTTTCAAGTGTCCAGTAGTTTCTTACAGTACAGCTCTATCTCAGAAGTCGTGTTTAAAGATATTGTCAAATTGACCATGAGTGAGAAATGCAAGAATTGTTGTAGGATAGTGACTTGTGAAATATGTTGAGAGTTGTGTAGTGAGTGGTTTCACTGACATAGTGGAATCTTTATCTTGCCCTCATCAGTTTGGATCACCATTTTACCCAGATCAGGTATTTTTATTTATATTTTTTGAAAATACAGTAACTGTACTGTATTCAATACCCTGAAAATAATAATGACAACAATGGCTGACAATCAGTAAATGTAAATTCAACCTACTGCCATCCTGCCACAGTGACACTTGACAAGTTAACATTGAAACTTCCTGGCAGATTAAAACTGTGTGCCCGACCGAGACTCGAACTCGGGACCTTTGCCTTTCGCGGGCAAGTGCTCTACAATCTGAGCTACCGAAGCACGACTCACGCCCGGTCCTCACAGCTTTACTTCTGCCAGTACCTTGTCTCCTACCTTCCAAACTTTACAGAAGCTCTCCTGCGAACCTGCAGAACTACCACTCCTGAAAGAAAGGATATTGCGGAGACATGGCTTAGCCACAGCCTGGGGGATGTTTCCAGAATGAGATTTTCACTCTGCAGCGGAGTGTGCGCTGATATGAAACTTCCTGGCAGATTAAAACTGTGTGCCCTACCGAGACTCAAACTCGGGACCTTTGCCTTTCACGGGCAAGTGCTCTACCATCTGAGCTACCGAAGCACGACTCACGCCCGGTCCTCACAGCTTTACTTCTGCCAGTACCTCGTCTCCTACCTTCCAAACTTTACAGAAGCTCTCCTGCGAAGGTTCGCAGGAGAGCTTCTGTAAAGTTTGGAAGGTAGGAGACGAGGTACTGGCAGAAGTAAAGCTGTGAGGACCGGGCGTGAGTCGTGCTTCGGTAGCTCAGATGGTAGAGCACTTGCCCGTGAAAGGCAAAGGTCCCGAGTTCGAGTCTCGGTAGGGCACACAGTTTTAATCTGCCAGGAAGTTTCTTATCAGCGCACACTCTGCTGCAGAGTGAAAATCCCATTCTGGAAGTTAACATTGGTTTGTACAGTACTGTGTTACGTGGTAGTGGCTGTAGATAAAAAGATGCACTGCATAGGATGAATGAAGAACTGTTGAAAAACATTGCTGCTGAATTTGGTGTTGAATTTCAGTGTCATCAGCTTGGAAGAATAATCTACAATTAGCCACTTGTCAGTTCATTGCCATTGTGCATATTGAATAAAGAAGCTGGTGACCATGTCGATTTGCTGGAATTCACTGAAGCGATTACAAACATTCCAGCATGCTCAGACAAAGGTGTTAATGAGTTTAATGACTAGCTGTGAATTAACAGTGTAAAATTTGTGACAAATGAATTACTACCATTTGTTTGTCTGCATTATGATGGTAATGCATTAGCTAATGAAGCTGGCGCTCAATCTGAAGACATTAGGACATACAACAAAACCCATTTTTTAACAAATCTCTGGACTCAAATACTTTTTCCTTAACACTTCAGAGATTGGCCTCTTAGAAGAATATTGACCCTAAGAAATCGACCATTAATGCCATCATTTATAGCATTACTGGCATAAATGTGGTTGATGTATCACATTAAAAAAGGACCAAGCTCCAAGATTTATTTTTCGTATTTACTTTCGTTCTTTGATAGATTACAACTTTTAAAATAATGACAGAAAGTATAATTCTCCTCCCAAGAGAAATTGTGTGGTGTGTTACTGAGGAATTTCTTCAATCAAGCTTCCAAAATTTCTTGCTCACTCAACAAACGTGATGTATTTGTAGCAGAATTACAGCAAACTGCAAAACCTAAGAAGTACACACACAAAATTACACCAATGGGATCATGTTGTCTCAGTGATTCATGGTAGTGTCTGTTCTATTTGCTAATGTTTCTGTTGAAATAATTCTAGAAATTGACAACAGAAAGCAGCACCACTCAAGGGACAGGTAGTGAGTTGCCATTACATTGTTCTCAAGCAAAATGAGTCCAGTTTTCGAACAATAGGTGCTCGCATGTCAAGAAAATTCCAGCCCAACCTATACTTGGGTGTGATCCTTTTAACACAAAGTTGTGACCCAAGCTATGCTTGGGCTTGGTCTCCAGAACATTAGAAAGGAGTTTTCTTTAAATGTTGGTTCAGCCTATGTGCATGGAAGTAGTGACCCAGAATTGAAATTTAGTCATGTTTAGGTGCTGAGAGTTGCTTGTTTTGCCTTTTTGCATACTGTGACTGAAGTTGTCACTTCAGTTTATTGATGTTTGTTAGAATTGACTTGTCTACGTTAAAGGAGAAGGAGTAGTTCCTGATGGTGTCAGTTCTTTGCACAGCAGCTGCAGAACTTCATGCAATGGGCTCCTCCTCTTCTTCATTATTGTCACTGCTACCTGCTGCCTTAGTGTTCCTTCACTAGCATTTCGCACATCTCACATTCACTCATCTTGGGCATGGAAGTAAAAATATTGTCATCACAAGAAAATAAATCCTACAATTTCACATTTTTAGGAACATCTGTGTTCTACTCCATACCTCTTCCGGAATAATGTCATCTCCTACAGCAGCTGATGTGCCATAACCAGCCTTTGCAAAACAATAAGGTGCATTGCAAAAATTGAGGCAGCAACAGATATATCTACAGGTTTTGGAATGTTGAGTCACACTGCTTCCTTTACGTCAAGGAATGTAATTGATTTCTTCAAAACTACTACTCTGTATTTAGCTTTAATAGGGTGAATTATGCCTTAGTCCAGAGGCTGCAGATGACACGCAATTTGGTGGAAGAAATAAAACATTTACATTCCTCAGAAATGGTGTCTTCTTGTGGTGTTCTATAGAAATCTCAAAACAGAAGCTGAATGCACTTCTAAAAGAAGGGATGAGGGCTACATTCAACAATAATCACTATTTTCTGACCTGCTGCACACTTCTCACCATCTAAACACTTGAGAAATCTTGTAAAAATTCCCCATGTCATTCAGGCATTGCTGTTGTAAGTACAAGGTAGTTTTTTAAAAAAAACACCTGAGAGATTTAAATTTCTTTATCATTGGTGAGAGTCACTTCTCAATTCCATCACTAATTACACACAAAGCTTACTCATTAATTTGTTCCAGTGATTTACACTTTATATGTCCACATTCTCTCTCTCTCTCTCTCTCTCTCTCTCTCTCTCTCTCTCTAGTTACAGTCTGAAATGAATGATGCAAATGTAGATGGCGCCAAATCTTATTTCTTCACCATATTGGAAAGTTTTATGTTGTTATTGTCTTCCATATTGTAGATAATAGTCAGCTTTTGCTGAATTGTTGCTATCTCCTAGTGTCTGGGTGAAGGTTTTGCATTATAACTCAGAAAGTTTGAATGGAGAGCATAATGTGGCATATTGTTGAACTTTCAACTATGACACCTTAGTTGCTTTCGACATTGGCTGTAATTATTTCTGACATTCTGCAATGCTTATTTATTTGTCATGAAGGAGGTTGTCTAGCACCATTTAAATAAATTTAACATGTTGTTGTTGTTGTTGTTGTTGTGGTCTTCAGTCTGAAGATTGGTTGGATGCAGCTCTCCATGCTACCCTATCCTGTGCAAGCTTGTTCATCTCCCAGTACCTACTGCAACCTACATCCTCTCTCCTTCTTGCAGCGGTGTACCGTAGGTCTCTATAAGAGCGTAGCGTTCCAAAGGATTGGAAAAGGGCACAGGTCATCCCCGTTTTCAAGAAGGGACGTCAAACAGATGTGCAGAACTATAGACCTATATCTCTAACGTCGATCAGTTGTACAATTTTGGAACACGTATTATGTTCAAGTATAATGACTTTTCTGGAGACTAGAAATCTACTCTGTAGGAACCAGCACGGGTTTCGAAAAAGACGATCGTGTGAAACCCAGCTCGCGCTATTCGTCCACGGGACTCAGAGGGCCATAGACATGGGTTCACAGGTAGATGCCGTGTTTCTTGACTTCCGCAAGGCGTTCGATACAGTTCCCCACAGTCGTTTAATGAACAAAGTAAGAGCATATGGTCTATCAGACCAATTGTGTGATTGGATTGAAGAGTTCCTAGATAACAGAACGCAGCATGTCATTCTCAATGGAGAGAAGTCTTCCGAAGTAAGAGTGATTTCAGGTGTGCCGCAGGGGAGTGTCATAGGACCGTTGCTATTCACAATATACATAAATGACCTTGTGGATGACATCGGAAGTTCACTGAGGCTTTTTGCAGATGATACTGTGGTGTATCGAGAGGTTGTAACAATGGAAAATTGTACTGAAATGCAGGAGGATCTGCAACGAATTGACACATGGTGCAGGGAATGGCAATTGAATCTCAATGTAGACAAGTGTAATGTGCTGCGAATACATAGAAAGATAGATCCCGTATCATTTAGCTACAAAATAGCAGGTCAGCAACTGGATGCAGTTAATTCCATAAATTATCTGGGAGTACGCATTAGGAGTGATTTAAAATGGAACAATCATATAAAGCTGACCCTTGGTAAAGCAGATGCCAGACTGAGATTCATTGGAAGAATCCTAAGGAAATGCAATCCGAAAACAAAGGAAGTAGGTTACAGTACACTTGTTCGCTCGATGCTTGAATACTGCTCAGCATTGTGGGATCCATACTAAATAGGGTTGATAGAAGAGATAGAGAAGATCCAACGGAGAGCAGCGCGCTTCGTTACAGGATCATTAGTAATCGCGAAAGCGTTACAGCGATGATAGATAAACTCCAGTGGAAGACTCTGCAGGAGAGACGCTCAGTAGCTCGGTACGGGCTTTTGTTAAAGTTTCGAGAACATACCTTCACCGAGGAGTCAAGCAGTATATTGCTCCCTCCCACGTATATCTCGCGAAGAGACCATGAGGATAAAATCAGAGAGATTAGAGCCCACACAGAGGCATACCGACAATCCTTCTTTCCACGAACAATACGAGACTGGAATAGAAGGGAGAACCAATAGAGGTACTCAGGGTACCCTCCGCCACACACCGTCAGGTGGCTTGCGGAGTATGGATGTAGATGTAGATGTAGATCCTTCTGAATCTGTTTAGTGTATTCATCTCTTGGGCTCCCTCTACGATTTTTACCCTCCACGCTGCCCTCCAATACTTAATTAGTGCTTCCTTGATGCCTCAGAATATGTCCTACCAACGATCCCTTCTTCTAGTCAAGTTGTGCCACAAATTTCTCTTCTCCCCAATTCTATTCAATACCTCCTCATTAGTTATGTGATATACCCATCTAATCTTCAGCATTCTTCTGTGGCACCACATTTCGAAAGCTTCTATTCTCTTCTTGTCTAAACTATTTATCGTCCACGTTTCACTTCCATACATGGCTACTCTCCATACAAATGCTTTCAGAAACAACTTCCTGACACTTAAATCTATACTCGATGTTAACAAAGTTTTCTTCTTTAGAAACGCTTTCCTTGTCATTGCTAGTCTACATTTTATATCCTCTGTACTTCGACCATCATCTGTTATTTTGCTCCCCAAATAGCAAAACTTATTTACTACTTTAAGCGTCTCATTTCCTAACCTAATACTCTCAGCATCACCCAATTTAATTCAACTACATTCCATTATCTTCGTTTTGCTTTTGTTGATGATCATCTTATATCCTGCTTGCAAGACACTGTCCATTCCGTTCAGCTGCTCTTCCAGCTCCTTTGCTGTCTCTGACAGAATTACAATGTCCTTGATGAACCTCAAAGTTTGTATTTCATCTCCATGGATTTTAATACCTACTCCGAATTTTCCTTGTGTTTCCTTTACTGCTTGCTCAACATACAGATTGAATAACATCAGGGATAGGCTACAACCCTGTCTCACTCCCTTTCCAACCACAGTTTCTCTTTTTATGCCCCTCAACTCTTATAACAACTATCTGATTTCTGTACAAATTGTAAATAGCATTTCCCTTCCTGTATTTTACCCCTGCCACCTTCAGAATTTGAAAGAGAGTATTTCAATCAACATTGTCAAAAGCTTTCTGTAAGTCTATAAATGCTAGAAACGTAGGTTTGCCTTTCCTTAATCTTTCTTCTAAGATAAGTCGTAGGGTCAGTATTGCCTCACATGTTCCAACATTTCTACGGAATCCAAACTGATCTTCCCCGAGGGCAGCTTCTACAAGTTTTTCCATTCGTCTGTAAAGAATTCGCGTTAGTATTTTGCAGCCGTGACTTATTAAACTGATAGTTCAGTATTTTTCACACCTGTCAACACCTGCTTTCTTTGGGAGCGGAATTATTATATACTTCTTGAAGTCTGAGGGTATTTCCACTGTCGTATACATCTTGCTCACCAGATGGTAGAGATTTGTCTGGGTTGGCTCTCCCAAGACTATCAGTAGTTCTAATGGAATGTTGTCTACTCCCTGGGCCCTGTTTCGACTTAGGTCTTTCACTGCTCTGTCAAACTCTTCATACAGTATCATATCTCCTATTTCATCTTCATCTACATCCTCTTACATTTCCATAATATTGTCCTCAAGAACATCGCCCCTGTATAGACCCCCTAGATACTCCTTCCACCTTTCTGCTTTCCTTCTTTGCTTAGAACTGTGTTTCCATCTGAGCTCTTGATATTCGTGCAAGTGCTTCTCTTTTCTCCAAAGGTCTCTTTAATTTTCCTGTAGGCAGTATCTATCTTACCCCTAGTGATACAAGCCTCTACATCCTTACATTTGTCCTCTAGCCATCCCTGCGTAGCCATTTTGCACTTCCTGTTGATCTCATTTTTGAGATGTTGGTATTCCTTTTTGCCTGCTTCATTTACTGCATTTTTGTATTTTCTCCTTTCATCAATTAAATTCAATATTTCTTCTGTTATCCAAGGATTTCTACTAGCCCTCGTCTTTTTACCTACTTAATCCTCTGCTGCCTTCACTACTCCATCCCTCAAAGCTACCCATTCTTCTTCTATTGTATTACTTTCCCCCATTCCTGTCAATTGTTCCCTTATGCTCTCCCTGAAACTCTGTACAACCTCTGGTTCTTTCAGTTTATCCAGGTCCCATCTCCTTAAATTCCCACCTTTTTGCAGTTTCTTCAGTTTTAATCTACAGTTTATCACCAATAGATTGTGGTCAGAGTCCACACCCGCTCCTGGAAATGTGTTACAATTTAATACCTAGTTCCTAAATCTCTGTCCTACCATTATACAATGTATCTGAAACCTTCCAGTATCTCCAGGCGTCTTCCATTTATACAACCTTCTTTTATGATTCTTGAACCAAGTGTTAGCTATGATTAAGTTATACTCTGTGCAAAATTCTACCAGATGGCTTCCCCTTTCATTCCTTACCCCCATTCCATATTCACCTACTACGTTTCCTTCTCTTTCTTTTCCTACTATTGAATTCCAGTCACCCATGACTATTAAATGTTCATCTCCCTTCACTATCTGAATAATTCCTTTTATCTCATCATACATTCATTAATCTCTTCATCATCTGCGGAGCTAGTTGGTTGGTTGGGGGAAGAGACCAAACAGCGAGGTTATCTGTCTCATAGGATTAGGGAAGGATGGGGAATGAAGTCGGCCGTGCCCTTTCAAAGGAACCATCCTGGCATTTGCCTTGAGCGATTTAGGGAAATCACGGAAAACCCAAATCAGGATGGCCGGATGCGGGAGGAGCTAGTTGGCATATAAACTTGTACTACTGTGGTAGGTGTGGGATTCGTATCAATCTTGGCCACAATAATACGTTCACTATGCTGTTTGTAGTAGTTTACCCGTATTACTATTTTTTTTAAATTCATTATTAAACCTACTCCTGCATTACCCCTATTTGATTTTGTATTTATAACCCTGTCTTCACCTGATCATAAGTCTTGTTTCTCCTGCCACCGAAATTCACCTATTCCACGACATCTAACTTTAACCTATCCATTTCCCTTTTTTTAAATTTTCTTACGTACCTGCCTGATTAAGGGATCTGACATTCCACTCTCCGACCCGTAGATTGCCAATGAGTAGTCCCCGCCTGGAGATCCGAATGAGGGACTATTTTACCTCCGGAATATTTTACCCAAGAGTACGCCATCATCATTTAACCATACAGTAAAGCTGTATGCCCTCGGGAAAAATTACGGCTGTAGTTTCCCCTTGCTTTCAGCAGTTCGCAGTACCAGCACAGCAAGGCTGTATTGGTTAGTGTTACGAGGCCAGATCAGTCAATCATCCAGACTGTTGCCCCTGCAACTACTGAAATGGCTGCTGCCCCTCTTCAGGAACCACCCGTTTGTTTGGCCTCTCAACAGATACCCCTCCGTTGTGGTTGCACCTACAGTACGGCTATCTGTATCGCTGAGGCACGCAAGCCTCCCCACCAATGGCAACACAAATATTCACATTAATGCAATTATTACAGACCGATCAGAGTAAAAGACCACTGTATTCTTTTCAGTCAGAGAAGACGTGTACTGCATTTTTCTACTAATGAAGAAGACGAGTGATATTGTCTTTTTCACACATTACACAGTTTTCTGTCTGTTCCTTGTCAATATATCAAAACACATTTATATATTCATTAAAGAATGTTTTTACTCAGTTCATGTGTTTGTACACCACAAAATCACATATTACTTTTATTTGATTTATTTATGGCGCCAATTCCTTTCACGTGGGGGCAGGGTCAGAATGGAACTCGGTTTCCTATTTGTTCAATGCTTTTCACTTTTTCTGGTATCACCACGATGGAATTTGATCGAGATGTGTCAACCAAAAGAATTAATTACCTTATACTGCCGTCACATGGCACAAAAGATGTCTGTGAAAACTGGAAGAAATTGGAAACTAACTTGGAGATGTTAGGATTTGTATAAAAACTGGATTTTAATTTGCAGAATGTTTGATGTTTATTCCTTAAAAGCGAACGTTTTCTTAAAGCAGTGTTCGTTAAGACTAGGGAGAACCAATGTTGCTCTTGCAGGAGTTTTGCTGAGACCAGCAGAAATAGTTGTTAAAAGTGGTTTTGTTAATTTAGAGCTGAACAAAATAGTGGTGTATTTGGAATGTCAGGTGGAAACAAATTTGGGTTGGAATGTTGCAGGTGTAAGGCTTGCAAGATTGTGTAGCGCACAAACTATGTATGAGTCTGGGTCAAAAGAAACTTACGAAGTATTAAGTGTGTAAAACTCACTGTGATTTTTTTTTTTCCAAGTTGTTGTCGTTGTGATCTTAGCCCAAAGACTGGTTTGGTGCAAATCTCCATGCTAATCTATCCTGAGCAAGTCTCTTCAACTCTGAGTAACAACAGCAACCTACATCCTTCCGAATCTGTGTAGTATATTAATATCTTGGCCTGCCTCTATGATTTTTACCCTCCACACTTCCCTCCAGTACTAAATTCATCCCTCGATGTCTCAGAACATGCCCTACGTACTGATCCCTTCTTCTAGTCAGGTTGTGCCACAAGCGCCTCTTCTCCTCAATTCTATTCAATACCTCCTCATTAGTTACGTGATCTACCCATCTAATCTTCAGCATTCTTTTGTAGCACCACATTTCGAAAGCTTCTATTCTCTTCTTGTCTAAACTAATTATGGTCCACGTTTCACTTCCATACACGGCTACCCCCCATACAAATACTTTCAGAAATGACTTCCTGACACTTAAATCTATACTCGATGTTAACAAATTTTTCTTCTTCAGAAACGCTTTCCTTGCCATCACTAGCCTACATTTTATATCCTCTCTACTTTGGCCATCATCAGTTATTTTGCTGCCCAAATAGCAAAACTCGTCTACTACCCCTAAGTGTTTCATTTCCTATTCTAATTCCTTCGGAATCACCTGATTTAGTTTGACTACATTCCATCATCCTTGTTTTGCTTTTGTTGATGTTTATCTGATATCCTCCTTTCAAGACGTTGTCCATTCCGTTCAACTGCTCTTCCAGGTCCTTTGATATCCCTGACAGAATGACAGTGTCATTGGCACCTCAAGGTTTTTGTTTCTTCTCCCTGGATTTTAATTCCTACTCCAAATTTTCCTTTTGTTTCCTTTAATGCTTGCTCAATATACAGATCGAAAAACATCGGGGATAGGCTACAACCCTGCTGCACTCCCTTCCCAACCACTGCTTCCCTTTCACACCTTCGACTCTTAGAACTGCCATCTAGTTTCTGTACAAATTATAAATAGCCTTTTGCTCCCTGTATTTTACCCCTGCCACCTTCAGAATTTGAGAGAAACAGCAACTCCCAGTTTTTCTATTCATCTGCATAGAATTCATGTTAGTATTTTGCAACTGCGACTTATTAATCTGATAGTTCAGGAATTCTCACATGTCAACACCTGCTCTCTTTCGAATTGGAATTATTTTATTCTTTTTGAAGTCTGAGGGTATTTCGCCAGTCTCATACATATTCCCCAGATGGAAGATTTTTGTCATGGCTGGCTCTCTCAACACTATCAGTAGTTCTAACAGAATGGTGTTTACTCTCGGGGCATTGTTTCGACTTAGGTCTTTCTGTGCTCTGTCAGATTCCTTACAGAGTATCATATCTCCCATCTCATCTTCATTTATATCATCTTCCATTTCCATAACATTGACCTCAAGTACATTGCCCTTTTATAGACCTTCTGTATACTCCTTCCACCTTTCCCTTCTTTCCTTAGGACTAGTTTTCCCTCTGACCTCTTGATATTCATACAGGTGATTCTCTTTTCTCCAAAGGTCTCCTTAATTTTCCTGTACGCTGCATCTATCTTACCGACTGGTGATATATGCTTATGCATCCTTACATTTGTCCTCTAACGATTCCTACTTAGCCATTTTTCACTTCCTGTCGATCTCATATTTAAGACATTTGTATTCCTTTTCGCCTACTTCATTTACTGCATTATTATATGTTCTTCTTTCATCGGTTAATTTCAGCATATCTTGTGTTACCTAAAGATTCCTACTAGCTCTTGTCTTTTTACCTACGTGGTCCTCTGCTGCCTTCACTATTTCATCTCTCAGACCTATCCATTCTTCTTCTATTCTATTCCTTTCCTCTGTTCTTGTCAATCGTTCCCTAATGCTCCCTATGAAACTCTCTACAACCTCTAAAATAATCAATTACTGATAATATAATCTAAATGGGTACACAAAAAAGGATTTAACTCTTACAAGCTTTTGGAGCCTCCTCCTGGTGGAAGAGTTGAAGGGGAAAAAAGAGGAGTGAAAGAAATGTACTGAAGAGGGTTTGAGTAAATGAATACAATTTAGAAAAGTCACCCAGAACCATGGGTCAGGGGAGACTTACTGGACAGGGTGAGAAGGAAAGACTGATTGTTGAGGACTGCACCGGACAATATTTGAAAACCTGAGAGCAGTCCCCAACAATCAATTTTTCCTTCTCATCCTGTCCAGTAAGTCCCCCCTGTCCCAGGGTAGTGGGTGACTTTTCTAAACTGTACCCTTTTTGCTAAACCTCTCCAGTCTTTTTCCCTCACCCCTCTTTCTTCTCCTTCAACTCTTCCACCAGGAGGAGGAGCCACTGGCTCCGAAAGCTTGAAAAAGTGTGTGTGTGTGTGTGTGTGTGTGTGTGTGTGTGTGTGTGTGTGTGTGTTTTTGTGTGTGCGTGTGTGCGTGCGTGCGTGCGTGCGCGCGCGCGCGTCCGTCCGTCCGTCCGTCCCTGCTTCTGCTTGATGAGTAGATTTTCTTTTTTCTCTGTCCATTTATGTTACATTATCTCTACAGCCTCTGGTTCTTTCAGTTTATCCAGGTCACATCTCCTCAAATTCCTACCATTTTGCAGTTTCATCAATTTTAATCTACAGTTCATAACCAATAAATTGTGGTCAGAGTGCACATCTGTCCCTGGAAATGTCTTACAATTTAAAACCTGGTTTCTAAATCTCTGTCTTACCATTGTATATTCAACCTGAAACCATCCAGTGCCTCCAAGTCTCTTTCACATATACAGCCTTCTGTCATGATTCTTAAACCACGTGTTAACTATGATTAAGTTATGCTCTGTGCAATATTCTACCAGGCGCCTTCCGCTTTCATTCTTAACTCCCAGTCCATAATCACGTACTACTTTTCCTTCTCTTTCTTTTCCTATTATTGAATTCCAGTCCCCCATGACTACTAAATTTTCATCTCCCTTAACTATCTGAATAATTTCTTTGATCTTATCATACATTTATTCAATCACTTCATCTGCGGAGTTAGTTGTCATATAAACTTGTACTACTGTGGTAGGCGTGACTTTGTCTGTCTGGGCTGCAATAGTGCGTTGACTGTGCTGTTCATAGTAGCTTATCTGTGTTCCTATTTTTTTTTTTATTCATTATTAAACCTACTCCTGCATTACTGTTATTTGATTTTGTATTTATAATCCTATATTCACCAGACCAGAAGTCCTGTTCGTCCTGCCACAAAACTTCATTAATCCCCACTATATCTAACTTTAATCTATCCATTTCACTTTCTAAATTTTCTAACTTACCTGCACGATTAAGGGATATCACATTCCACACTCCGATCTGAAGAATGTCAGTTTTGTTTCTCCTGATAACAACACCCTCCTGAGTAGTCCCCACCCGGAGGTCCAAATGAGGGACTATTTTACCTCCAGAATATTTTACCCTAGAGGATGCCATCATCATTTAACCATTCAGTGAAGCTGCATGCCCTGAGGAAAAATTAAGGCTGTGGTTTACCCTTGCTCTCAGCCGTTTGCAGTTCCAGCACAGCAATGCTGTTTTGATTGATGGTACAAGGCCAGTTCTATCGATCATCGAGGCTGTTAACCCTGCAACTACTGAAAAGGCTGCTGCCCTTCTTCAGTAACCACACATTTATCTGGCCATTCTTCAGATACCCCTCCATTGTGGTTGCACCTATGGTTCAGCAATTTGTATCTCTGAAGCACGAAAGTCTTTCTTCAACTATCTGCCAAAAATTATTTAAAAATGGGTGTTTACATGAAAATTATATTATAACATGTAATTTTTTTCTTATCTTTATCCTGTATGCTAATGGCGTTGCTACAATGGTAACACGGGTTCCCATCAGATCACGGAAGTTAAGTGCTGTAGGGGTTGTCTAGTACTTGGATGAGTCACTGTCTGGTCTGCCAAGCGCTGTTGTCATGCGGGGTGCACTCAGCCCTTGTGAGGCCAATTGAGGAGCTACTTGACTGAGAAGTAGTGGCTCCGGTCATGAAAACTGACAACGGTGGGGAGAGTGGTTCGCTGATCACATGCCCCTCCACTATCCACATCCAGTGATGCCTGTAGGCTGAGGGTGACATGGCAGTCGGTCATTACCGTTAGGGTCTTCCGAGACCTGTTTGGGTGGAGTTTACTTAGTTAGTGCCATTCCAGTGGCACTACAGTGATGTTGCCGTGAGTTGAAATCTGGACTAACGCTGAAGAGCAGGGGTGGACAGGTGGCACAGTATTGGCTGCCTGGGCTGTGCTGGCGGCAGTAGAGTTGTGACAATGGTACTGATTGACACAGACTGGGCATTACTTATTGTTCAGCTGGTTGAACGATGATTAACAGTTTCAACTGTGGTTAAATATTGTTTCCCTCTCCTGATTCCACTGTAACATCGATGTTTCTGGGTTGTGTTGAAACGTCTCAAGTGTGTCAGTGCCTGGAAGGTCCGGTGAAACTGGTAGTAGGTCACACTGCCAAGCTGCGTCAGTTACATGACACACAGCTGGTGGCCTGGTCCCGGTGCTTGTGGTCTGGCGACAGAGGTGCTGTTCACACAGTTCAGTGATCAGCATCTGCTGGCTGCAGTGTCCTTGTTGCCCTGGCTTCTGCTTCAAGTTCCCATATGGTTTTGTCCGTTACAGCTTCAAAGCACATAATATGATATAGGATCCTATACCTCCAGAGATGTCAAAATTACTTAATAAGATAGATAAAAAATCTACTCACCAAGCAGCAGCAGAAAGACGATTGTAATTGGCAAGCTTTCGGAGCCAAGGATTGGAACATGGGAATTACCTGCCTGTTACATAAAAAGGCGACAAGTCAGAATGTAGTAATTATCATGGAATCATTCTCTTGGATGTAATATATAAGATATCTAGTAAAATTTTAGCCTCCAAACTTGAAGGGATGATAGAAGGGATATTGGGGGACTATCAGTCTGGATTTAGGAGGAACAGATCCACGATGGATCAGATATTTTTATTTTTTATCCAGCCTTCTGATTCATATGTTACTGTGGGTCTTAGTATGGTGGTGTATATTTTGATTTTAGGAAAGTCATCCAGAACTGCGGGTCAGGGGAGACTTACCACACAGCATGAGAAAGGAGGACTCAGTATGTCCCACTTGGTTTTGTTTATTTTTAAATTTACTTCTCTTGCTGCTTCCTCTAATATATCGTAGTTCCCCTTATTGCCCTTATATTCCTTGCCATTAAGGCTACGTCATCCACATATGCTGCCACTTGAACTTGCCGATTAAGTATTGTTCCTCCTGGGTTTATCGGCATTTACTGCATCACCTTTCCTAAAACTAAAATAAATAACATTGTAGAGATCACATCTCCCTGTCGTAGCCCCCTCTGTACTTGGAATTCACCAGACAGTTCTTGCTCTATTTTTACTTTACGCACTGTTGCTTTCATTGTTATTTCCATTAAACTGACCAGTTTTAGTGGGATTCTAAATTCTTTCATGATCTGTATAATTTTCTTCCTATGTAGGCTCCTTTATCCATATTTCCTTTATCAATTCATGGACTGCCTCCTCCATTTTCTTTCCCCCATATTTTAATAATTCGCCCTCTATGCCATCTTCTCCTGCTGCTTTATTATTTTTTAGGCTCTTGATAGCATTCTTCACTTCCTCTAGCTCTGGTACTACTTCCTCTTCCCGATCCTCTACATCTAACTCTGATTCCAACTCTGAGTTTTGTTCCCTTTCATTCTCAGTTACAGTTCCTTCTTCTTTATCCCCTCTTTCCCGTCAAGCAGTTCAGTAAAATATTTTGCCACCTTTCTAGGACTTTGCTTTTATCTCCAATTAGGTTTTCGTCCTTATCCTTATAAAAAAACTGCTCAAAGTTGGAAACCTTTCTTCAAATCTCTTGTTCTTTCATAGAACCTTCTGATCTCGTTATTGTCTCCCATTTCGTCCAGCTACTCTATCCTTCTCCTTTCATGCCGCCTTTTCTTTACCCTAGAAACCTTATCCGCTGTTTTCCTCTTTCCTCTGTATTCTTCTGCCGCTAACCTCGTGTTCCTTTGCAACATTCTCTGTCTCGGTTCATTTCTCTCATGTATTACTGTTAAGCATTCCTGAAGCACCACTTAACCACCCTTTTGCATTGTTCTCTCCCCAGTATCTCTTCTGCAGCTACGCTAATAGGAGTTTTCAAAGACTCCCATTTAGTTTCCACATTATCTTCATTCCCTGTGTTTCTACCTGCTTCCAACATTTCTTCTAGTTTCTTCCTATATTCTTCACTCCTCTTCCTTCCCCTTCAACTCTTCTGCCTGAAGGAGGAGGAACCACTGGCTCCGAAAGCTTGCCAGTTACAACTGTATTTTATGTGTGTGTTCTGCCGCCGCTTGGTGAGTAGATTTTTTTAATCAATCCTATTAAATAATTTTGTCAATAACTGATTTTTTTCATGAGATCTCAAATTAGACATGAACTTTAGCTTCCTCAAACAACAGTGTGGCGTTTTCTGAAACGATGCCTCCATATGAAACCTTACTAGTTGCCAGTCAACTCACTTCAGCATTGCAATAAATTTTGTCCCTCTTTTTAGTCTCTTACCTTGGCAGACAGTGTTGCCTTGCATTGCATTCTGCATCCATAACATTGAGAACAGGTCCAGTTCAGACTGGATATGAGTATCGGGGTATGGTGAACTTGAGGTGCAAGAGGTAGCGTCCTCTGGACGTATTAATAATCCTCCATAAACACTATGAAAAGTAACAGAACATTGATCGTATCACAGATTTTCTTTTAGTTTTTGTTATAATGGATAGGTAAGCTGACACAGTACTTGTGAGCAATTGAATTAGAGATACCTACCTATTAGTGTGTAACATCCATTTTTTTTTTCTAGAATAGTGATGACATGTCATGTGTCAGACTTCATGGGACTCTGAAAATATTGGAGAGCTATCCTGTTCAATCATTGTTAAATCACTGCTAACAACTTCTCGAGATCCATCACGACTGGGTCCAAGATGTGCCCACCTTGCTTGGTGTCATTCCGCGTGTCCTTAATAGGATTAAGGAAGATGTACCCACCTTGCTTGGTGTCATTCCACGTGTCCTTAATAGGATTGAGGTCAGATGAGATGAAGCACCACAGAAGCACCCTCATGTTGATGAAATGTTCCTCAAATCATCCCAGTACAAACTAGAAACAGTTGAGTGGTGTCTTGTTGAGCTGTAGTTGCAGGCTGTTGGCAGGTTGCTGTTAGTGAGGAAAAAAGAAAGTATCATTTGCCAGGAAAAGATGATGGCTGACATATTGGGCTCCGTTTTTCTTCCCATGCTGTTTTAATGTTTTGAACTTTCACTGGCAGTATTCCTGTCCCATACTAATCTCTGTTATGCTCCAGTGTACCACTTAATGAGGTGGTGGTTTGGATGGTGCTGCTGCTGACTAGTTGTTGTTGTCCAACATTGAATTATAGAATGATTTACTGCCCTGTGGCCTTTCTATGCACTGTTACGGTTTCCAATACCCATCAGTGATCCCTGTTGTCAACCTATTGTTACCTGCAGCAATTAAAACGGCAACAACAGTTACCTCTGAATCGAATTACAGTACACCTTTGATTTTGTGCCACGTGTAACCTCAGAGATAGTGTCCCGTATGTTGGCCACCCACAGTCTGCCTACAACTAGATGCAGTATTATTGTGTACCTTGTCCATCCTTAACTTAATTGATGTGTTGATTGCAAGTACAAAGTCTGATGATACTGCATTCACATGACACACCCAGCTATGCTCTTTCCAACACAGCAGCTATCACTAATTCAGTGGCAAATGATAGCACACATATGAAGTTCTACAACACATCGATGAAACACTTAAATTCACATATCAACTAAAAAACTATGTTACTGATGGGAACAAAATATACCTCCCTGCCGACTAAGTAGATACAAAATGCAAAACGCTTGATGATTGCAACATTGTGACAGAGCTTCACAACACCATGAATTTCAGTAAGGGTGTCATCTTCTGTAAAGATCTGATGAGGAATACCTCATGGAAATGAAGCATGAATGGGACGAGAAAGTTGCAACAGATGCACAAAAATATACTGAAGAGATTAACAGGCAAGTGAAAGAAGATAATTGTGTTTGTACTTTGAAGTCACAAGGGTTGCTATAACATTCAAAGGCTTGTTTCCTCAAATGTGAAATACAGCCCTGTGTGTGGAAATGCAAGAATTATCGACAAGTTTTCATGGCTTGTTGTGGGCAAATGAACTTTAACACAGTGTATGTTGCCACTATTCTGTGTAAGCAATTGTAGCATTGCGATTTTACTCTGTATTTGAGGAGAAAACTATTGTTAACAAAGTCATGAAGCAGATTGCTTTTGCTGAAACTTACTGGCTACTGAGTACCAGTACTCACATCATCATTGTCCAAGAATTTAGTCAATACTAAAACCTTAATGCAAACTGCAACAATGGAAGCTGTAACAAACAGATGTATGAATGGACCTCAAAAATTATCAGCCTGATACTTAAAATGAGAATTTATGTTCCCAAAAACCTTTTATTTTTCAACACTATGCTCCTTTAACACTAACATGCTTGACCCAACAGCTTGTTGTAGTGTTACTGTGGAAGTGCTACAAAATCCTCATCTACAGCTGCAATCATTTCTTGGGTGAACAAAAAATGTTGACGAGGAAAGACAGCGTACAGTTTTGGGAAGAGATGTAAGTCTGTGGAATATGGTGCGTGTTCCAACACTTACAAGCACAGATACCTCAATTTTCCTATTAGAAAGACACTTTGAGGACAGGTGCAGTGCGTTAATTACAGATGATTTTTTCTTCTTTTGCAAATCAGGTATGTTTCTTTAAATTTTTCATCTAGGTTCATTAGAATAGTAGTCCCCAGTTAGCGTTTTCATTTTTTGAAGAACGAAATTCCTTTTTTGTCAACTCTCAGGACATTATCTTTCCTGTTGATCATATAGTCTTCACCCTCTGTCTTGTTTTAATTATAGTCTATTGTAACATGCCCATGCAGAAAATCACTCTTTTTTACATAAAAACGCCAAACACTGTTCAGAAATGGTATGAATTCATTTCTGATCTGCCTTGAGCAGGTGTGGCACTCATCTTGCATACAGCTTTCTCATTGGCAATTCTTCATGCAAAATGTAGCTGACTCATTCTTTTGAAAGCCAGACAATCTTGGCAGTTTCACACATCTTCATATGCTGAGCTTTCTCTTGGGACTGCACTTTTCAGACATCCTTCAAGGCAATCATGTTGGACATTTTCAGGGCCTCGTATAAATTCAGCTATCCATTTTTTCATGGTGGGAACTGAAGAAGAGTCACTATAAACATTTATAAACTTTTAATGAATTTTAATTGACTTCAAATTTTCCTTAACAAAATGCCTCATCACTACAGAATTCCATTTTCAAGAATTCCTGCATCATGGCTTGTTCATATAGCTGCCTCCAGTCAATTACTGCGCAGAATGACTTTCAGTTTCAAACAAAGCCTGAAGTTTTATACCTGTTGCGAAAGAAAATCATGCACAAAGTGTAGCAATATATGTATGAGCCCAAGAACTTATCAGACCATCCTCATAAGCAAGATATGCTTGCTGTAAAGTAAGTTGATTGTCGCTTTCAGGATGTCAGAAGCTGCAAAAGATAACTGTTCACCATCTTGTTGCAACAGTTGACTGAAAACTTGTGTAGTATGTCTCAAAATAGTAAGCCTTTATCTTGAACACTGATAAAGGAACATGTACAGAAATAAAACAAATTTTGGAAAAATTGGATCAAAACTGTCAGACTATACTGAGCTTTTGCTGCCTGATGAATAAGGAAAGAACCTTCTAGCAGAGTCTCTGGATTTGGAGGTCAGCCTGAGGGAACAAACAAACCGTTGCCCTAAACTGCAACTGTCACAACTTCCATTGCTTGGCAGAAGGTGAATGACAAGGAAAAACCTCATCACAAAAATGGCTGCTTGAAGAAAGTGGAGCAATAATGGGTTCATGAAACTTTTGGAGGAATTAACTCTAAGTACCCTTGTGCCCGTGTGTTCAGGAGATGCATTGTAAAGACTGCTCATGGGAACCGTATGCCAAACAGTGACGACAGTGTAAAAGGGTGGTGGCTGTCTTTATTAATAATACATACTGCTGCTCATCTCTCTTCATCACTAGTGTATTAGCAGTGCTGTAATAGTGAGTATGCCAAATATGATCACTATATGTTCCATCTCGGTGTCACTACATGATGTGTTAAAGGAAGAGACAGTTTGACTATCTAACACAACTGTGCAACTAGTGTCTCTTCTGTTGGGACTTCAGTCCAGATAATGTGCTACAGGGTTTTATAACCACCCACCCAGGAGACAAGGTGTAGAGACTTCTTGTTATCTGAAGAGTCTTCTTTCTTGAAGGCAGCGGAGTGTGCACATCACCACTGCTATTGGGTGTTCTTCACCACTGATCTATCTTTATGGTTTCCAGCCTTTACACAAATTGTTCAGGAGAAGCTGTTAATAATCTGCTCTATGCTGCTTGATTTAGATACTCCTTTCAGACAAATTGGCACTAAATATTTCATAATTATCAAGGAGAACAAGAAAAGATCATGAAAACTATTCTTGAATAGTATAAACTATCCTACAAAGCAAAAACAAGTTAGAATGCCATCAAAAGGATTCCAAGGAAATAGGCAAAATGTCATAGTAATGCTATGTTAAGAAATAAGTCCATTGACCAGCAAAAGAGACATAGTCGAGAGTATGCTTGCACATTGTACTGAAATCACTGCCACAACCAGCCGGCATCTGCCTTTCCATGGCTATTGAGTGACTGACTATTGCTGACAGTGTAATTTATACTTCAGTTCCATCAATAACAAAGGTAACAATTGCTCCTTCCTCATGCAAGAACTGGATTTGATTTTGCCTGTTTCAGCATGTTGTGGCACATCATCTGGAATATCAAGACAATCTTCTTTGACTTTCTTGAGTTAGTATGAAAATATGAATAGAAGTGACCTCCTTTTGAATGGTTATCCACCATATAGTCTGGGCTTTAAAATCCAGACACCTTTTTAATTACTGAATGTAGCCATTTTGCTTGTGGCTGTCGAATATTTATTGCAAACACAGTTTTGACGTTTTGTCATTTTCGAGCACATGAAAGCAAAAATTGTCACTAAATGAAATACGCTGGCACTAACAGTAAAGTAAAAGACTAGAAAACTAAAAACAGTAGTTGTAGTGATGTGGAATGTTAAAACTCACTCTAAAATTGAAGAAAGTCTTGAATAGAAATTGTCCACACCAAAAATATCCTGAATACAAATATGTGGTTTGTGAAAATGGGCAAAGATCAAGCCCAGTCAGCCAGTAAATAAACAGTAGCTTTGGTGTTAAACATTTAAAAAGTGTTTCCCTCAGTATTTAAGAGCTACAAGATGTGACGTACTGAAAGCGCATGTATCACTCCAAAATGTTAGTCCTGACATGCTGGAATCGAGTTTCAAGCAGTCTGAATCCAAATACATTTTGTGGTACAAGTATACCCACAGCACACACTATGTCAGCATGAGCCATGTAGTGAATACGAAAACAGCCTTCCAATTTCATAAAAATAAAAACTTCATCAGCAATTTACACAGAAACAAAAGTGATAACATTTGTCCATTTTAAATACCCATCTGATAAGCCCAGTGAGCTACAATACTATTACTGTGCTGTCATAGGGCTCACATGTGTGTTAAAATGTCAGGGTGCTTATAAAACCATGTACATTCACATTCAGACTGCTGGGAACTATGTTCCAGCATGTAATGACATAACATTGTAGAGTGGGCTTTAAAATCCCCTGTAAACACTACTTACATTCCCAGTTTTAGTTTCAGTTACCTCATTTTATTATTCGAGCTTCTTTATTTGCTGATAATGTTTGCTTTCAGTATGCTTGAAAATAACAGATGTTGAAGTTGCAATCACAATAAATATTTTTTTGACAGCCATAATCAAAATGCCTACATACAATAATTACATTAAGGCTTTACACCTAGTCATCATCAAAATTTTAAACTCTTGAGATGATGATAGCGGAGTTTCAGGTGTGATGTCTTTGCTCTCCTGGAGGTGGGCAGCTATATGTCAAGTCTGCATTGTGTTCTTCCTCTTCTTCCAATATGCAGAAGACCAACAACACCACTCTGAGACAATGTGACAGCTTCATGGAGCTTCCACAGACATGTCTTATTAGTTGATTCATACAAGAAAACAATATTCCCCAATAAGGTGTTTTAAGCTGAAAATGCTTTTAATAACTACAGATAGTATTACACTAAGAGTAAAGGGTCCTGCATGGTGTTCTTTATTCTGAGATGGTTTGTCAGTTTGTAGTTCATTATTAAACCTTGTAGCAAACACAGTGTTTTAGGAGGTTAGAGGAATTGTCCTCGAAAATTATATTTACATTTTACATGAAAATTTGGTATAGTTCCTTGGCCTCATTTTCAATCAGCTAATGGACCAGTCTATATACAGAGGCTCATGAACTCCTATTGTAGCAGTGCCTGGTCATTGTGTCAACAATCTACGAAAGTACTAAAATTTTCCTGCTCTGCCCTTGTGGTACAGGCCCTACCTCACACTGTTTCACCCTCTGCTTTCATATCATGTGAAATGATTTAATTATTTTTCTGTTTTACTATTTCTCTTGCCTTCTTTGATGTAATGAACCTGTGTGTTTTAAATCTGAAAGCTGTTGCCATCTGATTATTTAAAAAACATAACTACTTTTTTCTACTTTATTATGTGTTAAATTTCTTATTCTTTATTATAAGAGGTGATCAAACAATTTCCATTTTAGGGCATTGCTGCAACATGTATGCAGTGTAGTGTGACTCTGATGCTGGTATATAATCACTGAGATGGAAAGGGATTAGTGTGACATTTGTATCTTTCCAACATGAGTACAGTAAATGCAGAAATGTGAACTATGGTGACGTTATTACCAAATGCTTCCAAACAAGACGAGCATGCCGTTATTCTTTACTTGGTTGCCGAAGGACAAACATTTGTTGACAGCCATTGAAGAATTAAGAATATGTATGACACATCGTGTCTGTTTACAACCAATGACAAGCAATGCTGCTGTTTTGTGATGACACACATTTTCATACCACAAATGTAGCATTGCAGAAGTTTTGCCAAATGGATGGTGACGTTCGAGCACGTGCTCTATAGTTCTGATCTCTCCCCGTGTGATTATCATGCCTTTTGTCCCTAAAAAAGGCTTTGGAGAGTTGAAAATACCTGTCAGACAAGGATGTGCAGCAGGCAGTTATGGACTTCTTCAAGCAGCAGGACACGGCATTTTACCAAACGGTTATCTTCAACCTAGTGCATTGTTGGGATGATTGCCTCAACTCTCACAGTAATTTTGCCTGGTTGGCACACTGATTCTCGACTGTACAATCTTCAAACAGAAACTTTTGATCGCCCTTCATACTTCTAACACAGACAATAGATGAATAAATGGTCAGATCACTTCAAGTATTTTCTGTTAATGTATGTTTTCATTTGGAAAGGAGTCAATAAAGAGAAAAAAAGCAATAATATCTCAACCTTTCTTATTAGTGAATTCTGCTAACGTACACACATAAGACTAAGAGAAAGGCAGTAATATTTACTAATTGTGTGTGTTTGCATGATAATTTTACTCTGTGTAAGTTTTGTGTCTGTTTAACCTTGTGTTTCAGCATCAGAATATGAAGTCAGTGGCAGACTTCTTACAGTTGATGCCTTAGAGCAACTGCATAAATCACTAGAAACTCGACCGGCTGACAATATTTTTGATGACGACCCAAAAGGATTGAAAAGCAGTTACAGACTTATGGCTCACCAGAAGCATGCTCTTGCTTGGCTCCGCTGGAGAGAACGTCAAAAGCCTCGTGGTGGTATCCTTGGTAAGGCCTCTGGAAAGGTGAAACTGTCTAATGACTTACACTGTGTTTGTTATGGTTAATTAGTTTAGTGTTCATGTGAATTCTGTAATTGTTGAACAGTGAGAGGAGATATTAGACTCATCCTACTGTGGCAGGAGAAATTTACAAAGTAATATTAGAGAACTTTTGTCATCTTTATGGAGTAGATGTCTCAAGTTCCCTTTATGCCAAAATGAACAACACCAAACTTTCAACAGTGAATGAAAATTCTCTCTGGTGTAAATGCTAGAACCATATATGAAAATGGCATTCAGTTGTGGGAAATTCACATTCATTGTTGTTCGCTCGTGTTCTGATGGTAGTAAGTTTTTCAGCGAACTGTCAAAGCAAACTTGTGTCCCCTCCACTTTTGTGCCAGGCAGTGCAGATAGTTTTCATCTGTTATCTTTTCCATTGTTCTTGTTGCTGACAAGGGTTCTGTGAGTGATCAAGTGATCCAAAGTGAGTGTAATGTTGCTGAAAGAAGAATATAGGTGTCATACTTCAGGGCTGGCCATGGCATCCCAAACCACACACAAGCTGGATGTGCTGGCCGAGGTACCTTTGCTCAGTCCTTCTCAGAAGTACCTGGTACACCACGACATTTCATGTATTATTGTAGGGTGGCATTTTTAAGTTAGTAAAACTCTCTTCACTTAGGCTGAATCGCGGTGTCAATGCTCTTTACTCTTTGTTCGCGGTATGGACATTCAGATATTTGCACAAAAATGGGCAGTCTACCGATATATCATCACAACAAAGTAAAACTGAACGTGAATGATAGAAGAGTGGGTTAAGATCGACAGTATCTATTATGCAGTTGCATAATTGACAGGTACTGCAAATTTGCTATGAAAAGACATAATACCTTACAGAAAAATGTAAAGATTTATTTGAAAATGAAAGAGCAAAAAATTACAATTATTGACAGACGAGATTCATTGTTCTGTTCATCAAGAAGCACTTTGTGGTAAATTTGCAAGCATGGAACACATACAGAAATTGGTGGTACCAATAGTAAAATTTATGAACTTAAACACAATATTCCACAATCAGTTGCAATAGTTTTTTTATCCAACTGAAAGAAGAATATGGAGACTTTATATATTACTGCACACAATGTCAGTTAAATTGAGGGGCATAGCTGGTACGATTTTTCAATTTATAACTCATTGTTGTTGAATTTAGGAAGGAAAAAGGAATGCAGTAATGAAGATTAGAGCATGCAGAATTGATTGCAAACCTCCAATTTTAAGTGGATTTGAATGCACAGTGCCCCCATTAAGACACCTCAAGGTGAGAAGGAACTTATTTCTAATTTGATGGGGATGGATTTAAAAAGAAAATCACATTGTGGAAGGGACAAATTTGAAATTTCCCTAAGGTCAACTGCATTTGAGGAAACATGAGGTTTGAAGAATTCATTGTGGTATTGAAAGAATTGCAAGGATAATTTTCTAAATGTTTTGAGGATAGTGCCGATCTTATATATCTCAAAATTATTTTTGACACATTTTGTTGCTTCCATTAAAAAGGCCACTTTGCATGTGCAGATGTAACTGGTTGACCTACGAGTTAATTTCCGTTTTAATGACAGATCTGTGTACATTAAAACCATCCAGCATGTCTACATTGTTTTCGTCGAATAGTGTTTCCATATCTCCATTATGCAGCTGCAAGAGTGCTACAACATTTTGAACAACATGTCCTGTGCATGTGAAAGACCTTTTATCAATTATGAAACTAAATAAGTCAAGATTACATGGGAGCCTTTGTGCAAAAGTCTGTCAAACTGTCTGTTTCTGCCCATATGCTGATCTTTGTACCAGATAAAAATTAGATTATGTCTTCAGTGTGCCGAAAATATTTAAATAATCTAAAATTGCATTTTGTTTGTGGCCCGTGTTGTATGCAATGCTGTTGCATAGCCATTTAAGTGTGGCTTGTTGGCAGTTTCCCTTTCTACCCCCTCCTCACACTCTCACAGCATACTGCAGTGGTGGGGGGACTGTGCAACCAGATTGAGCACTATGGCATTCGTGACAGGGCACAACTCACGAGCTGCATGTTTGATCGAACCTGTAATACATGCTTCTGGGATTGAAGAGATCCACAGATTCGAATAACCTAAGAAAATGTTTCACAACTGCGATGAGCTCAGTGATGCAGTACATTCATCATTGAATGTGGGATAAATTCAGCTACCATCTAGACCAGTGGTGGTCAGCCTGGTCCCTACCAGCCACTAGTGGCCATTCCAACATTCATAGTGAGTGGTAGGAGTTTTAAAAACAGTTTCATTAGCTTTTCATAAAATTTTGACTTAAAGTATATGGTAGGTGGTTACTGTTAAATGCTTGCTGTAACTCTACTTTATAAATTTTATAAAATAAAGCTACTTCTCAACTTTATAAATCACCATTACTGTGCAACAAGTGGGCGGTTAGAAAATTTTACTACTAACAGAGATACAAAAATTGGCGGTAGGTGAAAAAGCTGACTACCCCGGGTCTAGACATTATCCTTGCAACCAGGAGAGTGCATATTGAACATCTGTGAATGTCAGTTTGTGTGTAATCAAGTGTAATTTATGGAATTAAAATGCAACATATAGTTCA
This sequence comes from Schistocerca nitens, assembly GCF_023898315.1. Taxonomy (NCBI): domain Eukaryota; kingdom Metazoa; phylum Arthropoda; class Insecta; order Orthoptera; family Acrididae; genus Schistocerca; species Schistocerca nitens. The sequence goes on from NC_064622.1 coordinate 350,584,999, forward strand.
GAAAATATAGCCAATTGAAACAGTGTCCATCGTTTTGAATGATCCTGTATTATTACATGAAACTTGTAAGATGTACAACATTCTTTTAAAATACTACGCAGCAGGTCCTTCAATATGCAGTAAATGAAAAGAAAATGCAAGCATTCTCATTGGTTATTTCCTGCCCTCACTAATGGCATTCCTCTCGAAAATGCTACTTTCTGCCATGAATTTTTGCAAGTTTATCGCTGGAAAACACCTGACATCTTTGTAACATCCAATCACACCCTTTTAAGATTGATTAAGAAAAGACCAACACATCAACTTCAATCTGGACAAAGCCCAGTTTCACTTGAAATTGGCGCTTGTGTCGCTAAATGTTCAGTGGATGACCCCATGACATGGCTGGGAAAGATACATTATATTGTTTCTCGTATGTCTGTAATTTTCATTTTTCAAGATTCTGAAAGTGCTTAGTTTAATCTTAAGGAGGTTCTGTAGTCTTCTCCTGCCTTGTGAATTTATTTTGCCCCCTAGCTTTAAATTCTATTTTCACCTCTTAATGTGTTTCTGGACAAGATTTGGAGGATAATTTCTGCCCGTGAAAGTCTCAGAGAGCTCCTTAACTTATTTAGAGAGAGCTGCCAAGGGTCTAACAGAGGCCTTCCAAGCTTGTCCAGAAACAGATCTGCCATGCTTTGTTTCTCCAGTCACCTACCCACTATCTAGCCACAAACAAGTGGTCCTCTTGTGACTCAGTACCACCCAGGACTGGAGCAACTGAATCACATTCTCCACCAGTGTTTCAGCTACTTCTCATTGTGCCCTGAAATGAGAAGTATCCTACCCACCCATTCCACAGTGGTATTTCACAGTAACCTTTGCAATATCCTCATCTGTCCCTACTGCACCACTGCTCCCAACCCGTTGACTCATTGCTCATATCCCTGCAAGAGACCTATATGTGAGACCTGTCCCAATCATCCTCCCATTACCACCAATTCCAGTCCTGTCACAACCAACTCCTACCCCATCAAAGGCAGGGCTATGTTTGAAACCAGTCATGTGATCTACAAACTAAGCTGCTGCCACTGTGTCTCTTTCTACAGGGGCATGACAGCTAAGAAGCTATCTGTCCCCTGTAAGGCCACTGACAAACTGTGGCCAAGACACTTTTAAACCATTCAGTTACAGAACACACTGCCCAAATTGATTTGCTTCACTTTGATGACTGCTCCTTAGCTCATGCCATCTGGATCCTTCCTATCATCACCTGCTTTTCTGAACTGTGCCGATGGGAACTCTCCTTACAACATATTCTTTGTTCACTGCTCCCACTCCTGTACTACACACACCTTCTATCTCACAAACCTAGCTACATAGTTCTTTCCCCTCCTCTACTTCTCCCTTATCCCTTCTGCCCTCCTCCCTCCCTCTTGCCCACCTCCCTTCCCAAAGAGCCTGCTGACACTGCACGTAGCAGCCCTATCCTATCTCAGTGGTGTCCCTGCATGCCCCCACAAGCAGAACTACACCTGACCCCGTCCTTCCCCTTCCCCCTCTCCACCCCATACCTCTTCACCACCTCAGCTTATGTTAATTGCAGTCAGGTCTTATTACCTGGGAACAATAGCCACAAGTGTGTGCACATGCACATGGTGTGAGGATGCGCATGCGAGTACGTGTGTGCATTTATACTTCGGAAGTAGGATTTTGTCTGAAAACTTAAATGTTTTAGTGTTCTTTTTCATTTTGTCTGTATGTGACTTAGCATTTCTTCTGTATGGTGAGTAGCATTTTCTCGTTTACATATTGCAGTCAGGAACAAGGAAAGAAATTTAACCTGTATCCTTGTATTGTAGCACCTGCAGTTTCTAAGTTGTTGATGTTTTCTTGTGTGTTGATTGCCTACTATGGTGAAATTAGTCAATTTGCTGTCCAATATGGGCCTTCTAAACTGACAGGTAGGGAGTAACAAAAGTTAATACAAAATTAACATTTACAGCAGTTTTTGAAAATAAATTTATTTGAAGTCTCCTTTTTTATTTTTTTGGTGGAATGGAGTGAGCAGTAGCCAAGAATCAGCTGGTAAACTCTCTGCAAAGATCCATAAAACACACAATTTCTCAGAAACCTGTTTTAATAGGCAGTTAAGCAACATTTTGTAGAAAGTGTCATTGCTTTGCATCTAGAAACTTCGGTCAAAGTTGGTTCAGAGATTTTGATGTGGTCCATCTCCCCATGTATCCAGCTGTGGATTCCTCTGATGGGATTCAGTGGTGTCCTGTGAATTTTACCCAGCTCTCCAGTAGGGAAGTAATGTGTTCCTTATTGTTTGCAATAGAACTAACAAAATTGTGCCTGGACTTCAGTCATGGAGCAGATAGTTGTGTGCTGTGATGAGGTTGTTTGTGTGACCATATATGTTTGAATTCTGAACTATCTCTACTCCACAACAATGTTTTGTATTTCGCCATTTTGTGCTGACTCCCATGTGGCTTTCGCATACTATCAATCATTGATGAGCAAATAAAATGAATAAAATACAACTGGCATTCAGCTGAAATTGGCCAATTAGATATAGTGCAAATGTAAGCATTAGACTACTCTACAGGTCAGTCTGTTACCATATCCTTTATTTGGTATTCATGTTGGTTGGCTTCACCAACTTAGAATCAATTTATCACATTTCATACTATCATAGATTTTGGGCTACCCTACAATCAGTCTATCACCACAACCAAATCAGATCAATTTCAGGCAAATGCTAGTTTGGTGTACTTACTTTAGTGACCCATGTGTATTTGTTGGCCTTCTGCTCATGCACTACATAATTTTGACATGGCAAATTTCAATGATGTCAATCTTTTCAGTGCCCTGTAAGAAGAAATTGACGATTCTGATTCAGAAGGAGAAGTTTGTTATAGGCATAATGAATGCATTCTGCAACATCATACAAATTTATTGCATTCACAATAACAAAGCTATGATTTTCCAAAAATGTGTTAAAACAGCAGTGCATGTGACCCACCCGGGGTTACTGAGGCATATCTCGGATACGTTAAGATGTACTGTATACTTGAATTTTTGAAATTTCATTTATTGGTACCTTTTTACTTTATTTTTTGTTCTCTCAGAAAACTAAATTTATCAAAATTTTAATTGATTTCTGTATTGTAGTATGTCTACAAATTGGCAATTTCTGTTGTTTGAAAAAATGTATTGGTTGAAATTGAGTACCTGCCATAAAAATGGTTCTGGAAGAGGAATACAGATCATACAATTTGCAGAAGTACTTAGTATTGTCAAAAAAATGTCTGCATAGCAGGTTTTATGCTTTAAATTATTTGTACATTTATATGAATTTCAGCTGATGACATGGGCTTGGGTAAAACACTTACAATGATAAGCCTGATTTTGAAGAGTCTTGAGGAAGATGAACGTGACAGCTCTGATAGCGAAAATTCTGATGACTCCCAGGCCGAAGAAGAATGGATGCAAAGCAAAGACAGAAGATGTAAGTTTTCCTTTGATGTAAAGTAAAAACAATGTAATGTCAAGAGACCATACAAAGCAGAACTCAATTATCCTTGGAGTACTGGCCAGTCCCCCCAGCGGGTCTGGGGGTAAGAATAGGCCCGAGGTATTCCTGCCTGTCGTAAGAGGCGACTAAAAGGAGTCTCTCAAGTTTCGGCCATTATGTGATGGTCCCCTGTAGGATTTGACCTCCATTCTTCAAAATTTTCCCGAAGAGCGAGCCAATTGGGGAAGGGCACCTTATGTGGTGCATCATGTCCATCGCGCATTGAGATCTTTAGCCCACTTTCTCGTCGTTGCATTTCAGTCCCGCTCATTCTCCATCTCTTGGGTGAGGACACCTTCCTGGGTGTGTTTTCCACCTTGCACTATGCAGTGTCGCTTTCTGCGTCGGCGATGGCCATGGACTTCTTTGCACATGATATCCTGCACGGTAGCCAGTCCGTTGTGGTGGGGCCGCCATGTACCCTGTTGCTTGTAGCCCCCTGATCACACAGGGATCACTCTGCTGATGCCTGTGCCGTTAACTACCCACTTATTCCAAAGGGTAGGTGCCCATCCCCTTGGGGCATCGGGACTCCCGGCAGTGGCTGTCCTGCCAGGTAGCCTTTGCTGCGGCTGGGTGGCACCCGTGGAGAGGGGCCCCTGGTCGGAGTGGGTGGCATCAGGGCAGATGACACGCGATGAAGTGTAGTCCATCATCTCTTGCTGGTGGTGAAACGGCAGCAGTCTCTAAGCGTTCACGAGCTCAATTCAGCGCACAGAAGTACGACCACAAATCATTCCCCTCCCTGGCCACACCATGGGAGGAACCTCAGGCTAAGGATGGCAGCGGATCTTCTTCACCCCGATACCTTGCATGCTCAAGAGCTCATGGGGAATCTTTCATGACGATGAAGCCTCAGTTTTTTTGTTGAGCTTTTAGAGGACAAGTTTGGGGAGGTGGAGGGCTTGCCCAAAATGAGATCTGGGTCAGTCTTGATCAAAGCAGCATCGAGGGCCAGTCACGGGCGTTACTCGCTTGTTACAAGCTGGGGGATGTTTCTGTAACCATCGCACCCCATAAGAACTTAAACATGGTCCAGGGTGCTATATTTCACAGGGACCTTCTTTTTGGCATGTCCACCGGAGTCAGAGGGATAATCAGGTTGCCACCGGTGCCTTCATCTTGGCCTTTGAGGGTGATACATTGCCCGATAATATCAAAGTGATGGTCTACTGCTGTGATGTAAAGCCCCATATCCCTCCCCCAATGTAGTACTTTAAGTGCTGGAAGTTCGGCCATATGTCTTCTCGCTGTACTTCCAGCGTCACATGTCGAGATTGTGGATGCCCATCACATCCCAATACTCAATGTTCCCCGTCTCCCATCTGTGTCAGCTGCGGGGAGCACCATTCACCTTGCTTGCCAGACTGCAGGATTCTCCAGAAAGAAAGGAAAATCATGGAGTACAAGACTCTGGACCGACTGACCTACACTGAGGCTAAGAGAAAATTTGAACACCTGCATCCTGTATGTATGACATCGTCTTACGCTGTCGCTACAACAGTTCTGGCACCATCAGCTCTGCCAAACCCAGTCAGCTCTCAGAGCCGGAAGACTACACCTGCTCCCTTGGTGGTGGGGAGGCATTTCCCTCCTTGTTGCACCTGCACCACCTACTTCGGGAGCAACACCCCCGCAACAATCGGGGACATCCGTCCCCACTTCTAAGCCGGAGAAGCGTAAGTCTTCTTCGGCTTCTCTCTCTAAGAAGGGGTCCCTCCCTTCCCAGGTTTCTGCTTGTGGGAAAGATGACACCTGCCAGAGGATGAAGAGCTCAAAAGCAGCTGGCTGAAGAGCTCAAAAGCAGCTGGTCGTAGGGCTTCACGCTCATCCTGTCCCGGAGACTGAGCCAGTGAAGTCCTCCCAGCCAGGGAATCCCAAGGAGCAGCGAGAGAAATCCAAAAAGAAGACCCCAAAGTCCAAAGGAAAAAATCAGTGGCACCCACACAGCCGCTACCTACAAGCTCTGCGTCTCAGGATATGGTGGAATTCTGGAATCGGCTGAGGACCTAGATCTTGCCAGGCCTTCAGACAAAATGAATAGAGAGTGCTCAGGCAGCAGGTGATGCTGAGGCGTAAACTGCCTCATTGAATGTTCCATGCCTTCCCAGTCTCACGACGATGTCATCTTCCAGTGGAATTGCGACGTTTTTTCCACCGCTTGACTGAGCTATAGCAACTGTTAAGCTTTACACCTGCCATCTGCATTGCCCTACAGGAGACCTGGTTCCCGGCAATGCGGTCCCCTGCCCCCCATGGCTATAAGGGATACTACGGGAACCATAGCGACTATAATCGAGTGTCGGGTGGAGTTTGTGTTTATGCCCTAAACTCAGTCTGTACTGACACTGTGCCCCTTCAAACCCCTCTTGAAACTGTGGCTGTCAGAAGATGGACGATGCAGGAAATAACCATCTACAATGTGTATCTTCCTCCAGATCTTGCAGTACCCCTGAATGTATTAGCTGCACTTATTGATTAACTCCGTAAACCTTTCCTACTTTTGGGAAATTTTAATGCCCATAACCCCTTGTGGGGTGGCACCATGCTTTCTGGCTGAGGCAGAGATGTCGAAACTTTACTGTCTCAGTTCGACCTCTGCCTCTTAAATACTGGGGCTGCCACACATTTCAGCATGGCTAATAGTAGTTACTCGGCCATTGATTTATCAATTTGCAGCCCAGGACTTCTCCCATCTATCCACTGTAGAGCACATGACGACCTGTCTGGTAGTGACCATTTCCCCATCTTCCTGTCACTGCCCCAGCGTCAGGCGCATGGATGCCTGCCCAGATGGGCTTTAAACAAGGCAGATTGGAAAACTTTCACCTCTATTGTAGCTGTTGAATCTCCCGCACACGGTAACATCGATGTCATGGTTGAGCAGGTAACTGCAACAATTGTTTCTGCTTGAGAACATGTGATCCCTCGCTCTTTAGGGTGCCCCCGGTGTAAAGCAGTCCCTTGGTGGTCGCTGAAGCAATTAAGGAGCTTTGGCAAGCTCTACAACGCCGTAAGCGGTCCCTTGCCTGGAGCATATCATAGCCTTTAAACGGCTCCGTGTTTGCATTTGCCAACTTATCAAACGATGGAAGCAGGAGTGTTGGGAGAGAGATGTCTCGACCATTGGGTGCCATACGTCATCTTCCCAAGTCTGGGCAAAGATCAAATGTCTTTTTGGGTACCAGACCCCATAAATGGCGTGTTATCTATAGATGCACATGCGATTGCCGAGCACTTGACTGAGCACTATGCTCGATCCTCTGCATTGGAGAATTACCCACAAGCCTTTCGCACTCTCAAACAGCGGCTGGAAAGGAACATCCTCTCATTCACTACACGCCACAGTGAATCCTACAATGCTCCATTTACAGAGTGGGAGCTCCTCAGTGCCCTTGCACATTACTCTGACACAGCTCCTGGGCCTGATCGGATCCACAGCCAGATGATTAAACATCTCTCATCTGACTATAAGCGACATATCCTCATCATCTTCAACCCGATCTGGTGTGAAGGTGTCTTTCCATCGCAATGGCGGGAGGGCTCCACCAGTCCAGTGCTCAAACCATGTAAAAACCCACTTGATATGGTAGCTATCGGCCCATCGGCCTCACCCACTTTCTTTGTAAGCTGCTGGAACATATGGTGTGTCATTGGTTGGGTTGGGTCCTGGAGTCTTGTGACGTTCTGGCTCCATGTAAGGGTGGCTTCTGCCAGGGTCGCTCTACCACTGATAACCTTGTGTCCCTCGAGTCTGCCATCTGAACAGTCTTGTTCAGACGCCAACACCTGGTTGCCGTCTTTTTTGACTTACATAGACCCAAACGACACTACCTGGCGACATCATATCCTTGCCACGTTGTATGAGTGGGGTCTCCGGGGCCCGCTCCCGATTTTTATCCAAAATTTCCTGTCGCTCAGTACTTTCCGTGTCCAAGTTGGTGCCTCCTATAGTTTCGTCCATATCCAGGAGAATGGAGCCCCGCAGGGCTCCATATTGAGTGTTTCTCTATTCTTGGTGGCTATTAACGGTCTAGCAGCTGCTATAGGGCCGTCAGGCTCACCTTCTGTGTATGCGGATGACTTCTGCATTTCGTACTGCTGCTCCAGTACTGGTGTTGCTGAGTGGCGCCTACAGGGAGCCATCCACAAGGCAGGCGCAGTCATGCGCTCTAGCCCACGGCTTCCAGTTTTCAGCCGCAAAGTCGTGTGTCGTGCACATCTGTCAGCATCGTACCGTTCATCCGCACTCATAACTTTACCTTCATGACGATCCACTCATTGTAGTGGCAGCTGGCAGCACCTCAATGCCCTCTGTTGCCTGAGCGACACCACTTGGGGTGCAGATCGCTCTACGCTGCTGCGGCTCTACAGAGCCATTGTCCAATCCTGAATTGACTATGGTAGTGTGGTTTATGGTTTGGCAGCGCCCTCAGCATTGCATTTACTCAACCCTGTGCACCACTGCAGGATTCGACTAGCAGCAGGAGCTTTTAGGGCGAGTCTGGTGACCAGCCTACTGGTGGAGGCTGGGGTCCCTCCATTGCAGATCAGACGTGCACAACTGCTTGCCAGTTATGCTGCACACATTCGTAGTTCTCCTGAGCATCCGTATTACCATCTCCTTTTCCCGTCCACCGTGGTCCATCTCCTGCATCAGCGGCCCAGGTTGGGGCTAGTGATTGTGGTCCGCGTGCGGTCCCTTCTCTCCGAACTGGAGTCTTTCTCTTTACCACCTCTACTTGCGTTCTGTTCATGTACGCTTCCATGGTGTACACCTCGGCCGCAGCTTCGTCTGGACCTTTTTCATGGCTCTAAGGACTCCATTAACCCCGTTGCTCTCCGCTGTCACTTTCTGTCGATTCTTGACTTGTTCCAGGGCTGTGACGTGGTGTACACTGATGGCTGATGGTCACATAGGCTTTGGGTACGTACGTTCTTGGAGGACATATTGAACAACACTCCCTGCCAGATGGCTGCAGTGTTTTCACTGCTCATGCCCTGGTGCGTCATTTCTGCTGTGTACTGACTCATTGAGTAGCCTACAAGCTATTGACCAGTGCTACCCTGTGCCCATCTGAAACTCAGCATCTCTGCTATCTCATGAATAGCAACTATCCTGTTCATAATATTGTTACTTTTCATTCTGGATTTTTCCAGAGTTTTTGAGTTAACTTACGTGTGTTTTACCATGCGATATGCTGAAACAAAATGGCATTTGAGTTGTTAGTGTCATGGCTTCATAATTTTGCGTCCTGTTTTCGAAACCCAATTATTGTTTTATTTTTATCGTTCCTATTTATCTGCCAATGTTTGTAGAAGGTTATTACACAAATGTTTCTTATCAAATTACGGGATACAAGGGTATTATACACTCCGTCTTCAGGCCACGAGTGGCGTACCGGGACCATCGGACCGCCGTGTCATCCTCAGTGGAGGATGCGGATAAGAGGGCCGTGGGGTCAGCACACTGCTCTCCTGGTCGTTATGATGGTATTCTTGACCGAACCTGCTACTCTTCTTTCGAGTAGCTCCTCAGTTGACATCATGAGGCTGAGTGCACCCCGAAAAATGGCAACAGCGCATGGCGGCCTGGATGGTCAAGGGTATTATACACACATCAAAAAAAGTTTTGCATCACCTCAGTTCAAAGACTTCCGAAACCTGTACAGAAAATTGGAATAGAGATCAACATAAACATCATTTCCACCCTTTTTATTGCTCATGAAAGCCACACATTGCATGTTGCACGACCATACAGTGTGACCTCCAGAGGTGGTGGCCCAGACTGCTGTACACACCGGTACCTGTAGTACCTTCCTGTATTTGTCACGGCATACTAGCCTCAAGTTCATCAAGGCACTGTTGACCAGATTGTCCCGCTCCTCAAAAGCGATTCTGCATAGATCCCTCAGTGGTTGGTGGGTCACATCGTCCAGAAATAGCCCTTTTCAATCCATCTCAGGCATGTTCGATAGTGTTCATGTCTGGAGAACGTGCTGGACACTCCAGTCGAACGATGTCATTACCCTGAAGGAAGTCAATCGCAAGATGTCCACGATGGGTGCGCAAAAATTCGTCCATGAAGATGAATTCCTCGCCAATATGCTGCCGATATGGTTGCACTATCAGTCGGAGTATGGCATTCATGTATCATACAGCTGTTACGACACTTTCCATGACCAAGAGTGGCGTACGTTGCCCCCACATAATGCCACCCCAAAACAGCAAGAACCTCCACCTTGCTGCACTCGCTGGACAGTGTGTCTAAGGCGTTCGGCCTGACCGGGTTGCCTCCAGACAAGTCTCTGACGATCGTCTGGTTGAAGGCATATGTGACATTCATTGGTGAAGAGAACGTGGTGCCAATCTTGATTCATGCAGCCTATTGCGCACAGTTTGAGTCTTAACACAACGTCCTCTGGCTGCACAAAAAGCGTTATTCAACAAGGTGGTGGTGTTGTCAGGGTTCCTCCGAGCCATAATCATAGGTAGCGGTCATCCAGTGCAGTAGTAGCCCTTGGACACCCTGAGCGAGGCATGTCATCGACAGTTTCTGTTGCTCTGTATCTCCTCCATGTCCGAACATCATCACTTTGGTTCAGTCAGAGACGCCTGGACACTTCCCTTCTTGAGAGCCCTTCCTGGCACAAAGTAACAATGCGGATGCGATTGAACCACATTATTGACCATCTAGCATGGTGGAACTACAGACAACACGAGCCGCGTACCTCCTTCCTGGTGGAATGACTGGAACTGATTGGCTGTTGGATCCTCTCCGTCTGAAAGGTGCCGCTCATGCATTGTTGTTTACATCTTTGGACGGGTTTAGTGACATCTCTGAACAGTCAAAGGGACTGTGTCTGTGATACAATATCCACAATCAACGTCTATTTTCAGAATTTCTGGGAACCGGGGTGATGCAAAACATTTTTTGATGTGTGTATTAATTGAAAAATTAGAACTGGGTTTCACAATAAGTGTCGCACATTTATTATAGAATATATATGTGTATGATATGTTGGGGGTTACAATCTTTTTAAATTCTCATATTCTGATTTTCAGTCTCAGATTAATCGTTATGTTTTATTCGTATGTTTATACTTCAGGAAGGTTTGGTGCACTCTCTTGGATGATACTGAACATAGAAATGTTTAAAACACAGATAGTCTCAACAAGAGCATCATGCAAAGGCAGGTTTGCCACAATGACATTTCTTCTTATGACTCTGACCCAGGAAAGAAACAAGTTTTAAATTGGTGAAGATTTTGCACATTTGTAACAATTTTGTGGCAAACCATGCATAACGGATCATTTTTCCAAAAACTGACACTTATAATTGATCATGAATCAAGATACAGTACAGGAATTTCATTGAAGAATAGTTCAGATATTTATCTCTTATATGGTACTTCACTTCCCCCATGAACCATGGACCTTGCCGTTGGTGGGGAGGCTTGCGTGCCTCAGCGATACAGATGGCCGTACCATAGGTGCAACCACAACGGAGGGGTATCTGTTGAGATGCCAGACAAACATGTGGTTCCTGAAGAGGGGCAGCAGCCTTTTCAGTAGTTGCAGGGGCAACAGTCTGGATGATTGACTGATCTGGCCTTGTAACATTAACCAAAACGGCCTTGCTGTGCTGGTACTGCGAACGGCTGAAAGCAAGGGGAAACTACAGCCGTAATTTGTAAAATAGTCCCCCATTCGGATCTCCGGGCGGGGACTACTCAAGAGGACGTCCTTATCAGGAGAAAGAAAACTGGCATTCTACGGATCGGAGCGTGGAATGTCAGATCCCTTAATCGGGCAGGTAGGTTAGAAAATTTAAAAAGGGAAATGGATAGGTTAAAGTTAGATGTAGTGGGAATTAGTGAAGTTCGGTGGCAGGAGGAACAAGACTTTTGGTCAGGTGATTACAGGGTTATAAATACAAAATCAAATAGGGGTAATGCAGGAGTAGGTTTAATAATGAATAAAAAAATAGGAGTGCAGGTTAGCTACTACAAACAGCATAGTGAACGCATTATTGTGGCCAAGATAGACACAAAGCCCATGCCTACTACAGTAGTACAAGTTTATATGCCAACTAGCTCTGCAGATGATGAAGAAATTGATGAAATGTATGACGAGATAAAAGAAATTATTCAGGTAGTGAAGGGAGACGAAAATTTAATAGTCATGGGTGACTGGAATTCGTCAGTAGGAAAAGGGAGAGAAGGAAACATAGTAGGTGAATATGGATTGGGGGGAAGAAATGAAAGAGGAAGCCGCCTTGTAGAATTTTGCACAGAGCATAACTTAATCATAGCTAACACTTGGTTCAAGAATCATAAAAGAAGGTTGTATACCTGGAAGAATCCTGGAGATAGTAATAGGTATCAGATAGATTATATAATGGTAAGACAGAGATTTAGGAACCAGGTTTTAAATTGTAAGACATTTCCAGGGGCAGATGTGGATTCTGACCACAATCTATTGGTTATGAACTGCAGATTGAAACTGAAGAAACTGCAAAAAGGTGGGAATTTAAGGAGATGGGACCTGGATAAACTGAAAGAACCAGAGGTTGTAGAGAGTTTCAGGGAGAGCATAAGGGAACAATTGACAGGAATGGGGGAAAGAAATACAGTAGAAGAAGAATGGGTAGCTCTGAGGGATGAAGTAGTGAAGGCAGCAGAGGATCAAGTAGGTAAAAAGATGAGGGCTAATAGAAATCCTTGGGTAACAGAAGAAATATTGAATTTAATTGATGAAAGGAGAAAATATAAAAATGCAGTAAATGAAGCAGGCAAAAGGGAATACAAACGTCTCAAAAATGAGATCGACAGAAAGTGCAAAATGGCTAAGCAGGGATTGCTAGAGGACAAATGTAAGGATGTAGAGGCTTGTCTCACTAGGGGTAAGATAGATACTGCCTACAGGAAAATTAAAGAGACCTTTGGAGAGAAGAAAACCACTTGTATGAATATCAAGAGCTCAGATGGCAACGCAGTTCTAAGCAAAGAAGGGAAGGCAGAAAGGTGGAAGGAGTATATAGAGGGTTTATACAAGGGCGATGTACTTGAGGACAATATTATGGAAATGGAAGAGGATGTAGATGAAGATGAAATGGGAGATACAATACTGCGTGAAGAGTTTGACAGAGCACTGAAAGACCTGAGTCGAAACAAGGCCCCGGGAGTAGACAACATTCCATTAGAACTACTGATGGCCTTGGGAGAGCCAGTCATGACAAAACTCTACCATCTAGTGAGCAAGATGTATGAGACAGGCGAAATACCCTCAGACTTCAAGAAGAATATAATAATTCCAATACCAAAGAAAGCAGGTGTTGACAGATGTGAAAATTACCGAACTATCAGTTTAATAAGTCACAGCTGCAAAATACTAACGCGAATTCTTTACAGACGAATGGAAAAACTGGTAGAAGCGGACCTCGGGGAAGATCAGTTTGGATTCCGTAGAAATGTTGGAACACGTGAGGCAATACTAACCTTACGACTTATCTTAGAAGAAAGATTAAGAAAAGGCAAACCTACGTTTCTAGCATTTGTAGACTTAGAGAAAGCTTTTGACAACGTTAACTGGAATACTCTCTTTCAAATTCTGAAGGTGGCAGGGGTAAAATACAGGGAGCGAAAGGCTATTTACAATTTGTACAGAAACCAGATGGCAGTTACAAGAGTCGAGGGGCATGAAAGGGAAGCAGTGGTTGGGAAAGGAGTGAGACAGGGTTGTAGCCTCTCCCCGATGTTCTTCGATCTGTATATTGAGCAGGCAGTAAAGGAAACAAAAGAGAAATTCGGAGTAGGTATTAAAATTCATGGAGAAGAAGTAAAAACTTTGAGGTTCGCCGATGACATTGTAATTCTGTCAGAGACAGCAAAGGACTTGGAAGAGCAGTTGAACGGAATGGACAGTGTCTTGAAAGGAGGATATAAGATGAACATCAACAAAAGCAAAACGAGGATAATGGAATGTAGTCAAATTAAATCGGGTGATGCTGAGGGGATTAGATTAGGAAATGAGACACTTAAAGTAGTAAAGGAGTTTTGCTATTTAGGGAGTAAAATAACTGATGATGGTCGAAGTAGAGAGGATATAAAATGTAGACTGGCAATGGCAAGGAAATCGTTTCTGAAGAAGAGAAATTTGTTAACATCGAGTATTGATTTAAGTGTCAGGAAGTCGTTTCTGAAAGTATTTGTATGGAGTGTAGCCATGTATGGAAGTGAAACATGAACGATAACCAGTTTGGACAAGAAGAGAATAGAAGCTTTCGAAATGTGGTGGTACAGAAGAATGCTGAAGATAAGGTGGGTAGATCACGTAACTAATGAGGAGGTATTGAATAGGATTGGGGAGAAGAGAAGTTTGTGGCACAACTTGACTAGAAGAAGGGATCGGTTGGTAGGACATGTTTTGAGGCATCAAGGGATCACAAATTTAGCATTGGAGGGCAGCGTGGAGGGTAAAAATCGTAGAGGGAGACCAAGAGATCAATACACTAAGCAGATTCAGAAGGATGTAGGTTGCAGTAGGTACTGGGAGATGAAGAAGCTTGCACAGGATAGAGTAGCATGGAGAGCTGCATCAAACCAGTCTCAGGACTGAAGACCACAACAACAACAACAACATGGTACTTCTGAAGTGATGGTCAATAATTCACACATTGAAAGTATAGGCTAAAAGTAGCTAGAAAGCTCCAATCAACATGGGTCCACAAATCAGCCGTTTTGGAGATAAGACACATTTTCTGCTGCGGTTCAACAGTGTCTAGGAACGTATGATGTCTCTACTCACAGATGACAGCAAGTGGGAAGTTATCGATGCTGTGTTTTGGTTTGTAAAAGTGTTGCAAAACAGATGTATTATCAATGCACTACTGGAAGCAGGCTGTTCTGTTTCTCGGCATTCCAGATTGAAATTAGTGGTTATCATTGAGCAAGTTTTGGAGCTGACGAATGAAATGAATTTTGTTGATAATGAATAACTATACCATGAAGGGAAAGCAGAAGGTGGTTCAGTGGAAGAAATCATGACTAGTGAATGCTAAAATGGTCATAACACTTTGGAAATGTCCGTGTTACAGACAATCTGTGCTTCATCTGTTCCCGATGAGTATTACAAATCAGTTACAAAATGGTTGAACTACGTCACTATACCTCCGAAGTAAAAGTGAAGGTGGTAGCGTTAGCCAGGAATCATGCAAATTGTAACCTACAAACACTGCAAAAGAATGGAGCAACAACAGCCCTGAAAAGGAAGAAGGACCTAAAATTGTGGGAAAATGATATCATTAAAGGAGGGACAAGGTACAACAAATACCAGGCAATAAATAAGTGGACATACGAATGATTTGTCGAATCTCGTCTTTGTAACGAAAATGTAACAACGAGAATACTCCAGGAGTGGGCTGCAGGTGCAGCACTGCAATATATGACCAACAAGGAATTTACGTTTGCTGCATCGTTATCTTGGGCAAGGAATTTCAAATTGGAATATAAAGTTCCTCAACGGCATGTCACTAAATACGTCTTCCACAAGGAGGTAGAAAATATAGAAGATATATAGAAAATGGCAGCTCTTTTCGGAATGCAAATGGTGTCCCTTATGACCAGTTTTAATTGTGATTATGTGATCAACACCAATCAAACAGGATGCGATTATCGTGTGAACATTCGATGCACGTTATCGCATAAGGGAGAGAACAGAACCCTTGCCGCAGTCGGTAGTAAAAAAAAAATATTAACACATTCGTACCCAGCACAGTATGCCATCACAGCCTCTGGAAAAGTGTTGCCTAAGGTTTTCCTGTGTTTACAGGAAATGAATGCTACATTTGGTCCTCAGGTTATAGAAGAGGTCAGTCGCTTAACTGACTCGTTGAAAAATGTTTACATTACTTGCTCCAAATCTGGGAAATTGACAAATGTGATTTACAGAACATTTATTGAGAATGTTTTAAAACTGTACGATGCTGATAAGAAGTTTTGTCTAATACTGGATTCATGGGGTGGACAAACTAATACTCTAATGTATGACACCATGTTTATAGATGAGGAGGGTCATCCGACATGTATGGTAAAAGTAAAACCTTCAACTGCACACCTGTGTCAGCTGTGTGATGTTTATTTCTATCACCAGGTTAAAAACTTTATTTCGTGGGGGTCAGAATTGCATTGTGCTTCTGGAAACCCAGTGGGAATTGCACAACCGCATGGATGCAATAACTATTCACAGCATAATTCACAACCAACTTTCAGCGCCGATTTTTCAGGCAATGATATCGTATGCATGGTACACATCAAAATTAATTTCCAAAAAAGATATAATTTTGAATGTAAATCAAGTTTGTTTTCCACCCACTCTTCGAGAGGTACATTGTAGCTGTCGAAAGATTTCATTGATTAGGTCCTCTTGGTGCCACAAGTATATTTGTTTTGAATGTTTATATGACAAGTACCATCCACCTACTTCTTCGAAGAAAAGTGAGGACATGTAACAATGACTGGAAAAGCCATTGTAAAGTGACCAGGAGTAACAATGTAGTTTTTTACTATCCCAGAAGGTTTGATAAATTTATTTGCCTAACTCTTTACCTTTCCTCATTGATTTACTTAGCCTATTAATCCTCCTATGAGATATGGAAAAATACAAACGAGAAGAATAACTTCCTCTAGATTTCCTCAAGATTCGAACCCACACTCTTCACTTCCAAGCTAGTTACCTTGGCCATTCCACTATTGGTGCTCTCGGTGAAAAGTGTTTATCATGTGGATACATAAGCTGCAGTTGTATAAGTTTCTTTCCTCGATTTCTGGAAAAGTATGCATTTGTGAACCCCATACCTGATATTAACAATTATCTGTCAATCCCCCCAATTTTGATCGATTGCTTGTCATAACCTTTAGGGGTGATTTTTCTGAAAAACAGGAGGGTTTTGAGCCAGGATATCTTAGAGTCCTTTGTTTTAGGTTGTACACAAGTGAGCTGCCAAATTTGAGCCGAGTCGGTTGATCGTGTCTGAGGCCTTCCCTTTGTTAGATAGTGGTCTTGTGTGAATGAGTTGTGATTGTGTTAATGTGTGTTGTTCTTGTTTTCTGACAAAAGCTATGGCTGAAAATTTAGTTGTGAGAGGGTGATTGTCTTTTCTATGTGCCTGTCTGTGGCTCAGCAATCATCTTTACGGTGAGTTGCTACCTATCCTCATTATTATTGATCCTCAGAGTATTTGAACAAGTTATCTGTTGATGGACTGATCACCGTGGTCTCATTCCATCCACATGTTGTCTGTGGCTTGTGAATAGCTAGCCACACGAGTGGATTTCTGCGACGGCCAAAAACTGCAGGTCGTTTCTGCAGGTATCTGTAATGGATCAGGCTTGCCAATCGAAAGCATTCGGTTCCCATTAATGTGGTGTAATGCAATGGATTTCTGTGGTTTCTCTGTAGACTCAGGACTGCAGTGCTGCTCAGTAGGCCAGAGCCCATGGGTAATGTATTTCAGGAATTGAGACTAATTCACCACAAGTACGTCGTGCAGTGTGACGTTTTATAGACGTTTTATTTGTTCTAGTACATTTTGGCACTTCAAAAATAATTTGTATGTTAGAATGTATGGATAAGTAGAAGAATATTGTATCAGTTGCTGGTGGTTCGTACACTATGTACTCATATATTTCTCGAAAGAAGAATCACACAATACCTCTAAAATAAATATAACACAGTGGGTAATAACCGACAATAACGAACATAGTAGAACCAACATTTTATTGGCGGTCACCTACAGTGTTAGTTTATACAATTATCCCCTTCCTTATACAGTTCTTTCAAGAAGCCTACTTTTTTCTGAGGTTATTTCTGAAAACAGTCAAGGTATTTTAAATCTGTCTTGTGACTCCAAGGAAATGTGTGTTTCTGTCATCAGATGTGTTTCATTTTTTCGAAATAAAATAACACCAGTAGTCTTAATGAAACACATATACCATTTGGCTTGCTTTCTCCATCTAAAAACAGTTCATTACAAAAGACGTTGATGTTAGTACTTAAGATGTTTGCTCACATCAGGGAACACCACCTGTTTGCAAGTTTTTTTTAGATATTTCCTCATTTGCACTATCGTTTCTTGTACTGCACATGCAAAGACAGATTGTCAACTTACATCTTATCTTACCCTTAAGATTTCAGAATTTGTTAGGGAAAGATCCTAAAACTTGTCTGGGAATCAGGGAATTTCACTTGAGGAAACTTGTGGCAACCCTGATAATTTCTCAAGAGAGTTGACCTCGGTAGCATAGATTAGGCTTTCGAAATGACCCCACACACTGAAATCCATG
Organism: Schistocerca nitens; assembly: GCF_023898315.1. Lineage (NCBI taxonomy): Eukaryota > Metazoa > Arthropoda > Insecta > Orthoptera > Acrididae > Schistocerca > Schistocerca nitens. The sequence goes on from NC_064622.1 coordinate 350,602,906, forward strand.
GATTTTAAATCAGGAGATCTGGAAGAAAATGGCACAGGCCCACCTCTATCTGTCTGATGTTGACCATACGTTCAAGTTAGAGGCCGGCACACTCGTAAACGAAAATGTGCTGGAGCACCATGATGCACAAACCATATGTTCGAGTGTTGGTTCAGTGGGATATCATTATGTGCTTCTGGTAGTACAGTCCACAGAAACTAAACGTACTGCTGTCCGGTTAGTCTCTGTGGTAGGAAGTGTGGTCGTGTTATGCGATCTCCAAGCAGTCCTGCCCAGATGTTCAATGAATAATGCTGCTGGTGTCATGATACATGTGTTGCATTAGGATTGACGTCAGCCCAAATGTGGCAGTAGTGGTAGTTAAAAATAATGTCACGGGTAAATCCGACTTCACCTGTGAATGGAATACTGCTTACAAACGCGACTCAGGGTACACCGTTGTTGCATCCATTGGCAGAAATTCTCTGTACGAGGGAAGTCTGCATTGTTGAGGGCTTGCACTAGCTGGAGATGATATGGATAGAATACTTGCCAGTGTAAAAATTGCCACACACAGCTATGACTCAGGACATGCTCTTGGGTAGTAGGAATCCTCCTTGTTGAACTACTGAGACATTTGTGTATAATGCGTAACACCCCTTCCTCAACATGGGGCATTATGGATCTGGGTCAGTCTTCTCGTACACGATGTGTGAAACTCCCTGTTTCTCTAAGGTACTGATGTAACCTGCTAAATGGACACTTGTCCCACTGCCTGTGGAGAGGCAAAGCTTCTTCATACAATCATGCAGCGTCAAGGGCCCTGCAATTTGCTTCGCCATACATGAAGTGCATGTCAGGGTACTCTTCATTCGTGTAACCTCTGTCCATGGCTTCTTCATGTTTGTAATTGTTTGTGAGGCCGGTACGGCACATTGTGCGGAGGGTGGATGTGAAGCTGTTGTTCATGTATAATCAAACAGATAGTTGATACCAAGCCTAGAGATACCAGTGTAAATACCACGGTACCCAGAGGTGTGTACAGTTGGTTCCCAACTTGAATTAATGTGATACCTCAGCGACAGTTGATTTACAGTCCCTTTTTTATTGAAGCATGCTAGCTACTTATGTGCTTTTCATGTATTAATTAGTGACCATCACTTCTGAAACACCCTGTATATATTCACCAAAAAATATTTCAAATATTTAGAAATCTGCTACAGGTATTGATATATAAATGAAGAACAAAAATATGTAGAGTATTCAGCTTTCAAACATGGAACAGCTTTCAAACATGGAACAACTGTGACATTAGCCACTGAGCCACCATTTTGTCTCAGGATAGTGTGCAGTAAAACTCACATAAAATACCTCGAAAATGCCTTGCAAACTTTGACAGTCATTTTTTCAGAAATCGAATATCTACAGATAAGCCAAGACAAGTATTCTCTTATTTTGGTCCCTCCTCTACTGAGCCCATTTTCTGGGAAATCAGGTTATGGCACTTGCCATGTTCTCCTAGTGACTAAAATGCTTTTCAGAATGCATGCGGGATGACATGGAGGTCATCTGTTCAAGATACCTTATTCTATTTGAGCCCAGAATATGTTCTAAGATTATACAACAAATTGATGTTAAGGATATTGGATGGTAGTTTTGTGGGTCACTTCTACTACCCTTCTTGTAAATTTGTACTCTCTTCCAACTACTGAGCATGGTTTTTAGTTTGAGAGATTTCCTGTAGATTATTGGTAGAAACGGGACTAACTCGGCCACAAATTCGGCAGAGAATCCAATACAGATACTATTGGACCTGGAACTTCATTCAGTTTTACCTGTTTCAGTGGTTTCTCAATACCTCTGACACAAATACTTATTTCACTCATCTTTCCAATGGCGCAAGGATTAAATTGGTGCAGTTGTTGAGGGTTTTCCTTTGTTAAGGAACATTTGAAAATGAGGTTAAGCATTTCAGCTTTTGCATTCCTGCCCTAAATTTTAGTTTCTGTGCAATTAGGACATTAACTTAGATGCCACTAGCAGCCCTTACATACGGCCCACATTTCTTTGGGTTTTGTGTAGGATCATTTGACAATACTCTACTATGGTAATCACTAAAGGCTTCACATATTGATCTCTTGACAGCCAAATGCATTTGCTTCAGCACCTCTCTATCTCTATCTCACCTATTATGCAGTAGTCTCTGTTTCTTCAATAGTTTCTTTACAGTGACTGTATACCACGGAAAGTCTCCTCCATTATGAATGGTTGTACTGGGTACATGTCTGTGCAGTGCATGGTCAACAGTTCTTTTAAACTTGAGCCATAGTTCCTCTACTTGCCGTGCCCTGTGCTGAAAGTTTCAAATTCCTTTATGAGACCTGACGCTACTGCTTTTTTATCTAGAGTACTGAGCACATATATCTTTTTACTTCTTTTAGTTGTCTTTCATACTTTATTATCATTGTTACCGCAATGGTGTCGTGGTCACTGGTACCAGTTTTGATGTGGACATCATCAGAGAGGTCAGATCTACTTGTTGCCATTAGATCCAATATATTTCCATCATGTGTGGGATTGAACTATGTTCTATGTAGTTTTCAGAGAAGCCATTTAGTAATGTCTCAGAGTATGTTTTGTTACCCCACGACTAACAAAACCATAATTTTTCCAATTAGTTGTTGGATGATTAAAGTCTCCCCCAATGATTACAGTATGACTGGGGATCTCACATACAAGTGAATTGGAGGTTTTGTCTAAAGTTTTTCATTACATCATGAGATGGGTCTGGTGGGCAGTAGAAGGATCCAATTACCATTTTATGCGCACACCTGGGACTCAGTCTTGCCCAATCAATCTCGCATGCAGCTTCAGTTACCATCTCTGAGGATTTGAGTTTATTGTCTACTGCAACAAATACACAACCTCCATTTCCCAGTAGTAGCAACAGGAAAAAGTCATTTTATTTCATGGTCAGATTTGATATTTTTTTCCAAATTTGATGTTATTTTGCTAATTTTGGTGTTTTTTTTTTGTCAAGTTTGGTGCTATTTTTTGCGAAATCCATTGTAATTTTGACACCAAATTCAGGTCTTTTGCAAATATCTTAGTTACTTTAATACCCAACTTCAGCCCCCCCCCCCTCTCTCTCTCTCTCTCTCTCTCTCTCTCTCTGTGTGTGTGTGTGTGTGTGTGTGTGTGTGTGTGTGTGTGTGTGTGTGTGTCTCCCTCCCCCCTTCCTTCCCCCTTTTTAAGTATTATTTTTTTCCCAGGTTGAATGTTATTTTCCTCAAGTATTGGTAGTATATTTTTTGCTGAATTCAGTGATTCGATGTATTTTTTGCTAATTTCGATGTTACTTTTTCCTACTTTTCCATGTTGTTTTTTTCCACCATCAGTGCTTTTTTTGCTAATTTTAATATGTTTTGCTGAATTCAATTTTTTTAAGAAATTTGGTTTATTTTTTACAAATTTCAGTTTTATTTTTTGCCAGGCCAGTGTTTTTTGCCAAATTCAGTGCTGTGTGTTTTTTTTTTCACTAAATATTTTGCTATTTTTTTGCCGATTTTGGTGTTATTCTTTGGCAATCTTGGTGTTATTCTGTAGCAAATTCACTCCTGTTTTTTGGCAAATTCTGTGTAATTCTGTCCCAAATTCAGTGAGATTTCTTGCCAAATTTGCTGAGATTTTGTTGAAATTTTTAAAATTTCCTTGTTTAATTTTTTTAATGCCGGACGCGGTTATTTTCTCCAAATTTGGTCATTTTTTTTTTTTTGCCAGCTTCAATGTTATTTTGTCAAATATGTTTCTTTAGCAAATTTTACTGACTTTTTTGTGTTGCTATGTTTTTACCAATTCCACGCAGTTATACTTACTTACCACATCTTTTTATTTGTGAAAGGGACAGATTTTACTATATTTCATTAAAAAATCACTGATTTTGCTTTATTTTGTAAAAACTGCTGATTTCATGTTATTTTTTGCATTATCATTCAACTTTTCCTCCAAAATGTCACTGCCATCAGTTTCTGGTTTCAAACACCTCTTGATATCTAATATTATGTGAGGTTCACGGCATTTCAGGAGTGCTTCAAACTCTGGCACTTCGTTGTGAATTCTGTAGCAGTTAACTACTAATACTCTTGTCTGCGGGGAGAGGGATGAGTATTCTTTGGATCTTACACTTTTACTTCTGGGTCTCTTAGACTGAATTGAGAGTTACCTACCATTAAAAAAAGGAAAAGGGAAAGGAGAGCCTTGTGTGCACCCCACACTCAGATAGCTACCTGGGTAGCACCCTCTTATGTGTAGTGTACACCTGACCTATTTACAGGAACCCTACTGTTGTCAACCCTATGACGCAAGTGCGGGAATTCCCAGGCTAGCTTATCATAGAACCTTCAAAGTCTCTGGTTTAGTCCTTCCACTTCACTCAGAACAAGGCGGCCACGATTAGTCCTGGGAACAATACTGAAAATTGTGACTTGGGAATTTTGGTAGTAATTGAGGGTACAATGACAGGTATGGACTGTGTGAGCATTACCAGGGATCAGCTGCTTGCAATCATTTTTGATATGGTGATGTCTTCTCCCAGCAGGATAATCAATGTCACAAAGCCAGAATCGTTCTATAGTGGTTAGAGGAGCTTGATAAGGAACTCACACTGCTGTCTTGGTTACAAAATTTACCTGATCAGAATTCTCTGGAACGTGATTGGGATGCTACTGGGCAACCGCTCTTTGCCTCCAAGAAACATTCAGCCTGTAATTTACAGGAATTAGGTGACCTTTGCATAAACACCTGGTACTGTAGAACTCTGTATACATACCAAGGATCTGTTACACCCATATCAGGCATGTTTGCTGCTGTATTGCTTTCAAATGTGGAGCAATATGCTGTTAAGCAGGTGATAAAAATGTTTTAGCTCGTCAGTGTATATGACTGTAACCAAAGAGCTACTCGGAGTTGCACTTTGATTGATTCTCTTGTAAATTGTGGCTACTGTGTTTCCATTACAATTATAACTTTTTACAACCTGATGATGCCCAGTGTGTAGTCGATAATAACCTAATCTGCTACTGGAGTTACTGTTTGATAGCAGTACACTTTTGCAACTGCACCAACTAAAATATATTTGTGCCTGTTCATGTGGATAATCAAAATCAGCTGTGATTTACATGTTTGTATGAAGCACTTTTCATTGAAAATTATAACCTTACTGTTATTAATGCATGATAAATCAGATCAAACCTGCTTGGATACATTCTGAGGATGTATTGAATTCTATGGTTTATGATCTCCAGACTGTGACTTTGTGTTGAAGTGGTGCTAAAGTGGAACAGTGAACAGAAAGTTTGAATACCTAGTCAAACAAGGAGAATGTTGGTAACTAATAATCTCTGTATCAAACATGAACAGTTTACTTGATCTTCCCATTATATTAGGAGCTAAATGTAGTCATTTGTTGTAAATATTATTTGCTTTTCTTTACTGTTGCCAGAAAAATCTAAAAGATATTCTGTCCGATACAAACATATTATTACTGTTTGTAGATCTGTGGGTTAGTTAATGTTCTTGTTATTTTATGTGTTCAAAGAATCTAAAACAGTGACAAATTATTGGGGAAAAACCTCTTTTCTGTGTTGCAGGGGAAAATGGTGGGACGTTGGTTGTGTGTCCTGCCAGTTTGGTGAACCAGTGGGAAAGTGAAATAAAATCAAAATGCAAGAGTGATATTCTTAAAGTTGTAGTGCATCATGGATCTTCACGGGAAAAGAGTGCTAGAAGGTAAGTTAATGTGCTATGTTGTCATAGTTGACCTCAATGTATATCATCTGCAATAGTGAGAGACTGCTCCCACGTCTGCATCTGTCAAGAATATTTTCGAAGTTCTGTTTTGCCACATGATATAATCCTGTGTATAGTGCTACATCCACTATTCTTTGTCATCAATTGCAGTCAAAAGTTTTACAACTGTCAACTATATTTGTCTCTTGAAACCTTCAATAGTACAGATACACACAGACGTTCTTAACAATGTCTGTGAAGTATTGGAAAATAAAAGTAAAAAATACTTTAAAACAAGCAACAATATTACAAAAAGGAAATTTACTACTCACCTTATAGCGGAGATGCTGAGTCGCAGTCTTTGGCTCAGCATCTCCACTATATGGTGAGTAGCAACTCTCCTTTTCATAATATTGTTACATTCCATCCTCGATTTTCCATTGTTTTATTTAAAACAAATAAACATGATGGGAAAATAGTTGGATACCAGTTTGTAGTCAATTCAAACATTAATAGAAGCTAATATCTGCACTAGCTTCAGGAACTGAAGTTTCACTTGACAGACAGGAGAGGGTGAAGAGATGGATAAAATCTTAATTTACAAGCCTGAAATCTTCCTCAGCAGTACAAGTAAGATACACCAAAGAATACAGAACAAGAGGAAAAACAGTAAATAGATACTAGTAGCAGATGAGAAAAATGGTGAATTTATTAGAAGCTGAGGATACAGCCTAAAGTTAAAAATAAGGAAGAGAGACACTTGGAATAGAAGCATTAGTGATGTATGGTGATAGCTGGGGTTGTGGTAAGAAAAAAGCTAAGAAATTTGAAGAAAACATAGGAACAGCAAGTGTGGAAGGGATAACAGTTCTTCATATTGTCTTAAACTATACGTACAGCTATGGAGCTATTGGACTATTATTTGGGGGCTTACAACTTGATTTCTCATAGTGGGCAATTTACATGGACTGCCCCTGCTAATTATCCAACTGTCAGCACATCGACAAATAATGATGCTTAGATATCCACAAAATGAAAATAATTAAGAACAGAATAAGAAACTTGCTCTCTAATATTTGACCATAAAACAGCATGAAAGTCATAAGTCAATAACTATAATAACCTAACCACACAGAGAGTTTACTTCTTGTTCCTTCAGATATTCTGGGATAGTTCATTAAATTCCTATGACTTCTTACTTTCTTTTTGATTGTGGATTTGCTACATGCAAGTGGCACTACGATTCCTTAAAGACTATCTTTCCTGGTTTTCTGTGTCAGGCTGCAGTCTGACTGCCTGACCCACCAACTCTGATTGTGTGCTGGCAGCTATCACTAATCAAATGGCTGCATGCTAGTGAAACAACCCTATAGAAAAACTTGTGCCTGTGTTGTATAAGGGGCAATAAAAAAAGTTTCTGTTCAAATGCATTACCGTTCAGAATTGGTATGCCAGTTGGGCAAAATTGATGTGAGAATTGAGGTTATCATTCCACCAGCGCAACAGGTTGGAGATACCTAGTTGGTAAACACCGTGTCGGCGTGTGTGAAGAGGACCAAATGCTTGATAACTACCTGTACAGCGGGTGCTCATGGGTCCAACTCGATTTGGTGTAAGTTCTGCATTATGACATTTGTGGTATGGGGACATACGGTGTCATGAAGCACTGTAGAATGTGGTGTACTGTTCCACAACGGTTGTTTGAAAGACATGATGCCCCATACAGATTTTTCATTCTCCAATGAATGTCCACCGGCGTTTATCCTTCGGCCCTCAAGAAAAGATTGGTGGCATGGTGGTCTTGTTTGGATGAATTTGGTAATAAAATTCTCATAGTGTGGGTTTGGCCTTTGACACCTTTAGCCATGAGATTGGGGTGCCTCAAGGTGCTGCTGTCCTGAGTGTCATTATCATACTATAGCCATTAACTGTATTATAGCCTGTCTCCAAAAGCCAGGTGTCTATGGCTCCCTTTTCATCTTCAACTTTGTAATCTAATGCAGTTCTCCATGGACTAATCTCCTTGAGTGGCATCTTCAGCGATGTCTCAGTTGTCTTCACTTGTGAGCACTAACAATAGCTTTCGCTTTTCCACTGACAAGACCATTTGTATGAATTTCTGGTGGCATAATGGGTTTCCTCCACAATCTTTAAATCTTGGCCCTGTTGCTCTTGCATTCACTAAAACTACAAAATTCCTGAATCTCATGCTTGATAGAAAACGTTCTTGGTCCTCCCACGTGTCTTACCTGGCTGCCTGCTTTACCCGGTCCGTCAGTGTTCTATGTATCCTGAGTGGTGCTTTCTGGGGAGTGAATCGGTCCACTCTCCTCCATTTGTATCGATCTCTTGTCCGTTCATAACTAGACTATGGGTGTTTCGTTTATTCATCTGCATGTCCGTTCATCTTACGCAGTCATAACTCACTCCACCATTGTAGAATACTTTAGTTCACTGGCACCTTTTACAGTAGCCTAGTTGATCTCTATGCAGAAGCTTCTGAATTACCACTGTCATATCAAAATGATGATTTCAGCGGATACACATGCCATTTGTCATGCCGGGTCATCCATCCTGTGCCCTCATTTTCAATGACTCCCTTGTCCGCCAGTATGGGGCGTGCCCTTTTCTCTGTTACCTCCCAGAGCTCACTTTCAGCTACTGCTCTGGCAGCTTAACTTCAAATTCCAGATGGTTGTGAAACCTTCACCATCTTGGCTTTATGAAGCGTCCCATGTTCATGTTGTACTTCTTTCAGTTCCCAAAAAAAACTACTCTGGGTTTGATCTATCGCTGTTTCTTGATCTTCGCGTGCAACTTAGCGCTATCACCTTCATGTACACTGATGGCTCCAAGACTGATCGGGGTGTCAGGTGTGCATTGTTCATTGACACCAATCATTTTTGGTATCGGCTTTTAGAAGACTTCAATACTTACAGCAGAGCTCTTTGTCCTCAATCAGGCCACCCAGTACATCGAGTGACACAAGCTTTTTAATTGTCACATACTCCGTATCTTGAAGTGCCCTTCGAGCCTCTGTGCGCTGGACACAGTCCATCCCTTAGTGCGGCAAGTCCAAGAAAGTTTCTACTTGGTCACTGTTGAGAGAGCCGCTGTGATGTTCATGTGGGTTTCTGGTCATGCCGATCTGGTGAGAAATGAGGCTGCTGATGCTGCTGCCAAGGCTACAGTCCTTCAACCTTGTCTTTCTAGTTCGTCCATTCCTTTGTATGGTCTCTGTGTTGCTGTGTCACTTTGGCATCACCACTGGTCTTCTCTTTGGTCTCTTTGTGGGAACAACCTCCGGGAAATTAAACCTCCCCAGTGGCATGGCTGAACTCCTCTGGACCTCTCCTCTCACCATGAGGAGATCAGTTTAGCTACATTGGGTATTGGGCACTGCCTTTTTAGCCATTGTCGTTTACTAAGTGTTGATCCCCACCACTTTGTGCACCGAGCGAGGTGGCGCAGTGGTTAGCACACTGGACTCGCATTCGGGAGGACGACGGTTCAATCCTGCGTCCGGCCATCCTGATTTAGGTTTTCCGTGATTTCCCTAAATCGCTCCAGGCAAATGCCGGGATGGTTCCTTTGAAAGGGCACGGCCAACTTCCTTCCCCGTCCTTCCCTAATGCAATGAGACCGATGACCTCGCAGTTTGGTCTCTTCCTCCAAACAACCCAACCCCAACCACTTTGTGCTCGTTATTGTCAACCTTTGACGGTTCACCATTTCCTGACCAAATGCCTCCTGTTTTTTAACTGCTCTTGTTCTAGCATATGTTTGTTGTCTATGTTATTGGCCGTTTTAGCAAATGATGTGCAGGCTGACCACCGTGTTTTACTTTTTGTCCGTAGTAACAATATGGCAAAGGACATTTAATCTTTGGTTGGGGATCTCCACTGTCTCTGCGGCATATTTTGTGTATCTTTCTCCAAGAGAAAGTACTTGTTTTTAGCTGCCTTTCCTTCTGTCAATTGGGCTTAACATATAGTCACTTTTAACTTATTTTTCTTATTAGTGATGTGATGTAAGCTCTTATGACCTCAGTTGTTTTTGCGCGTACCTGAATGAAGGCAGGTACCAGCTGTCTGATCCCTCTACCTACAAGCCCTGCCCTAGTGATCCCATCTCAGAGGTCCAGCACAACCTCCAATTCATACTCAAATCCTTAGGCCCATTGCAGTGTTGTCCTTCCAAATCCATCTCCCATTCACCCCAATTACTGCCAGCACACCCACATGCTATGTGCTTCCCAAAATCCATAAACCTAACAATCCTCGATATCATTTTGGGCTAGTTACTGTGCTCTCCTTGAAAGAATCTACAGTTTTTGTCAGTTTATGCCTCCAACCAACTGCCTATATCCTCGGCTCCCAAAATTGAAGATATGAACCAATTCCTTCACTGACTCTCAACCATCTCCAGCACAGTACTCATCACTGCTGATCCCAACTCCCTATACACCAAAATCCACCATGCCAATGACCTTACTGCTCTCGAATACTACCTCTCTCAGTGCGCTTCTGACTCGAAACCCACCACCTCATTCCTTATACAGCTAATCAGTTGCATCTCTCACATAATCTTGGGATGGCTGAACTTAGGTATAACAACACAGTGCACAACTATAGCACGCTCCAGTGAATCTTGTAACGTCTTCGATCTTATCACGACATTACAGATTGGGGGGCAGTGTAGCGATGCAAGGGGCACCAGAGTTGTTATAAAAGTCTGTAAATTACTCAACGGACAGTATTTTTCAGTATAGGTATTTCGTTCATTCCAAGCAAGTGTCGATTCGTGACGTCATTGTTCAGACACGAGTTGACTGTAATCTGAATCCATTTTAGCAAATTAATAATTTCTCTCAGGTGATAAAATTTTATTGATTATGAAATGTAAGTTCTTGAAGTTTATTCAGAATCAGGAACGTTTAGTTAGTAATTACACGCCATAATTTATTTGTTTAATATAAAGGTGTTTAAAATTTTTTATGCATAAAAAAGTGTGAATTTATGTGCAGCTTTTACTGTGAGAAGAATTATCACTTGGAGTGCTAAAAGTGCGTATATCCAGTTCACTGACCTATGTGGTGAAATTTATTTTGTGATCTTGACCCGAATGGAGAGTAAATCCAGTTTCATTTAAACTTTATGTGATATAGACACATCATGTTATTACAAAAGAGTAGTCATTTAGCTCATTAGGGAAAACTGAAATCTGCGCACTCGATTTGAAATATGTTACACGCTAGTGCATGGTCGAGCTGTCCAGTAAATCACGTATAATAGTTGCAAATGCATTTGAATTTAACGCACGAATTTGGAAATTAATTTTTTGAGACAAGTGCTGATTTTGACAAAAAAATGAACGGATAGTTTATTCAGAATATCGAGGTCCAGTTTTAAGTGAGACATGTATCACCTTATTGATTATGTTGCCTAGCAACACTGTAAAGCAGCTTAATTATTTCATTAGAACAATTTGCGACATAGTAAGGCCCATTACACACACACAAAATGTTACATGAAGTTTGCTGACCGCTTGAGAGTATGAGAGTGTTTTTCTTTCCATAAATGCCAATAAACCGGCAGTTTCAAAAGTTAAATGATTAACTGTTGTGTAACTCCATTGATTGTCCTACGCTACTATGGAACTTGTTGTATTGTGTCTCTTCACAAGAGATCTCAAGAAGCTGGGATAAGCAAGAAGAAAAAAAAGATTAAAGAAGAGGCATTGGTATATATTGCGCCTCAACTTGGGGCCCGAAAAGGATATACTAACAACTTCAGGCCCAAGGCACGAACTTCGACCCATTGGAAAGGATAAGTACTCACGCCTAATGTGAGATACTCACAGGTGTGAGTAGGATAGACATAGTATAAAAGAACAGTTCTATGGTTGGTGAAAGTATATTTTGAGTTGATATTGATATTTTAACTGTGTATAAAGATATTAGAAAAAATGTACACACGAACAAGGAGAGCGTGAGATAATGCAACTCAAAGCTTGAAAGTGACAGGTGAGGGGAGTGAAAGTGGATATAATCATCATGAGGAGGTAACTAGGAACCACTTATGGACAAGCAATCATTTTCAGTAGAAAGTACCTTCTTAATTGTTCCAAGAATGACTGTACCGTGTGTTTGGGGTCTAGATTTTTTGTGTAATGTTGGAGCAGTTATCAATTTAAAAGAAGGAACATATACCTTGGACTCTGAAGGCGACGTTTTGACAGTCTCTATGATAAAGGGCGAAATAGTCCCGGATCAGTATTGCATGAAGTTAATGGTTGGCTAAATTGGTATTGATGGTAATTTAGTTGGTGATATTTTCTATATTGAATATACTGGAGAAGAAATAAGTCAAGTTACACTTCAGGAGAAGATATCCGATTACTTATCTGCAAATCAACGAAAAGATTTGTGTTGCTTGTTAAGTAATTATCTGCCCGTATTTAGCAAATGCCCTCGAATAATCAAAGGTTTTGAATACGACATTAAGACGTATCCACAGAAATCTTTTTGTCGCACTTCCTGTTCTGCTTCTTGGTCAAAGAGAGAGGCAGTCAGGAAAGAAATTAACAAAATGTTAGAGTGAGGAATTATAGAGCCCCGTCATTCTGAATATTGTAGTAGCCTGTTTTTGGTGGTCCTCAAAGCAAATGGTGGCGTCAGATTAATTCTAGATGCCAGAGAGATAAACAAGATAATCACACCGGTACAGACAAAACCTGAGAATTTGGACAAGTTAATTCATAAATTCTGTGGTGCCTGCTTCCTGACATCCTTTGATATGAGAAGTTCCTACTGGCAAACTAAAATCTCTATTGAATCTCAAAAGTATACTGCTTTTATTTTTATGGGCAGAAGTTACCAATTCACTGTTATGCCATTTGGACTAAATATTAGTGAAGGTGTATTTATATTGGCACTAGATACTGTACTTGGACTAGAATTGCTCAATAGAGTTACCTTGTATGTGGGCGACTTAGTGATCACTACCGAAACATAGGAGGACATCTTGATCTGCTTGAAAAAGTATTTGCGAAATTCTTAGAGCATAGAGTAACAGTAAATTTAATGAAATCTAGATTCGCCAGAAGTCAACTGAGGGTTCTAGGACATATCATTACGCTGGATGGTATTATGCTGTATCCTAAGAAAATGAGTACTATCAAAGTGTGTCCCTATCCTAAAATTAAAAACGAATTAAAATCTTTCATGGGATTAGCCTCATTTTTCCACTGATTTTTGCCTACATCAATTAATCAGCCAAGAATGTTTAGTACAGTTATTGCGAAAGAACATCATGTGGAAATGGAACCCTGAGTGTAGTCAAGCATTTGACGAAATCAGAGACGCTTTAGTTAATGCCCCGTTGTTACATCATCCAAAAGTTAAACAGTATTTTTGGATTGCCACTGATGGTTCTGAAACAGGACCATAAAGAATAATACAAATTCCCCATGAAGAAAGTTACATACCTTCTGACTGTAGTTCTGATGTGATAAAAGGGTATTCCACCACACAGAGATAAAGAAGTATTGTCAATGAGAAGGTGTGTACCATTTATGAAGAGAAAATGAAGGAAAAGAGAATGAGAGGAGTATTTACTAACAGGACACCGATATTAGACATGAACCACAGGATGAGCTAAAAGATGTATTATTTTGTTCATTATTTTGTATACAGGGTGGTCCATTGATAGTGACCAGGCCAAATATCTCACGAAATAAGCGTCAAACGAAAAAACTACAAAGAACGAAACTTGTCTAGCTTGAAGGGGGAAACCAGATGGCACTAAGGTTGGCCCGCTAGATGGCGCTGCCATAGGTCAAACAGATACCAACTGCATTTTTTAAAATAGGAATCCCCATTTTGTATTACATATTCGTGTAGTACGTAAATAAATATGAATGTTTTAGTTGGACCACTTTTTTCGCTTTGTGATAGATGGCGCTGTAATAGTCACAAACGTATAAGTACGTGATATCGCATAACATTCCGCCAGTGCAGACAGTATTTGCTTCATGATACATTACCCATGTTAAAATGGGCTGTTCACCAATTGCGGAAAAGGTCGATATCATGTTGATGTATGGCTATTGTGATCAAAATGCCCAACAGGCGTGTGCTATGTATGCTGCTCGGTATCCTGGATGACATCATCCAAGTTTCTGGACCATTCGCCGGATAGTTACGTTATTTAATGAAACAGGAAGTGTTCAGCCACATGTGAAACGTCAGCCACGACTTGCAACAAATGATGATGCCCAAGTAGATGTTTTAGCAGCTGTCGCGGCTAATCCGCACATCAGTAGCAGACTCATTGCGCAAGAATAGGGAATTTCAAAAATGTCGGTGTTGAGAATGCTACATCAACATGATTGCACCCGTACCATATTTCCATGCACCAGTAATTGCTTAGCGACGACTTTGTACGTCGTGTACAGGTCTGCCACTGGACACGAGAAATTACGGGACGATGACAGATTTTTTGCACATGTTCTATTTAGCGACGAAGCGTCATTCACCAACAGCGGTAACGTAAACCGTCATAATATGCACTATTGGGCAACAGAAAATCCATGATGGCTGCGACAAGTGGAACATCAGTGACCTTGGCGGATTAATGTATGGTGCAGCATTATGGGAGGAAGGCTAATTGGCACCCATTGTATTGATGACAATCAAAATGGTGCAATGTATGCCGATTCCTACGTAATGTTCCTCCGATGTTACTACAAGATGTTTCACTGCATGACAGAATGGCGATGTACTTCCAACATGATTGATGATGTCCGGCACATAGCTCGCGTGCGGTTGAAGCGGTGTAGAATAACATATTTCATGACAGGTGGATTGGTCGTTGAAGCACCTTACCATGGCCCGCATGTCCACTGGATCTGACGTCCCTAGATTTCTTTCTGTGGGGAAAGTTGAAGGATATTTGCTATGGTGATCCAGCGACAACGCCTGACAACATGCGTTAGTGCATTGTCAATGCATATGCGAACATTACCGAAGGCGAACTAATCGCTGTTGAGAGGAATGTCGTTACACGTATTGCCAATTGCATTGAGGTTGACGGACATAATGTTGAGCATTTACTGTATTAATGTGGTATTTACAGGTAATCACGCTGTAACAGCATGCATTCTCAGAAAAGTTCACAAAGGTACATATATCACAATGGAACAACGAAAATAAAATGTTCAAACGTACCTACGTTCTGTATTTTAATTTAAAAAACCTACCTGTTACTAACTGTTTGTCTAAAATTGTGTGTCATATGTTTCTGACTATTACAGCGCCATCTATCACAGAGCGAAAACAGTGGTCCAACTAAAACATTCATATCTCTTTACGTACTACATGAATATGTAATAAAAAATGGGGGTTCCTATTTAAAAAAAAAACGCAATTGATATCCGTTTGACCTATGGCAGCGCCATCTAGCGGGCCAACCATAGTGCCATCTGGTTTCCCCCTTCAAGCTAGACAAGTTTTGTTCTTTGTAGTTTTTTCGTTTGACACTAATTCGTGAGATATTTGGCCTGGTCACAATCAATGGACCACCCTGTATAGTTACGAGGATTATTTTATTTTATTATTATTAAATATAATATATCTGTTGTGGCAAACATACCACAATAATATAATTTAAGAAGATTTAAACGAAAAATGTCACAGAAAAGATAATTTCTGAAAAGAGAAAGAAGCAGTTAATAGATTGAAGAACAAGAGAAATCAAGATTAAGTGACTTCAAGTTGATTGGTTAAGTTTAAAAGAATGCTACCCCACAGGCATAAGTATTTTATGTTTATGAATTGTTGAAGGAATTTTACATGTATTAATGGTAGAGAGTAATTTCATGTATGTGTAATGGGCACTATCAAAGCTAAAGGAAATATGAGAAAGGAATGAAAAGGAAGCTGATATAACTGTCTAATCGACGTTATAATGTGGAAGACATAATAAGAAGAAAACTGGGTGTTGAAGACAATGAAAGTATAATACAAAATATACGGAAATAATTATTTGAATTTCATGATGAACCGATAACCATGAATACAAATCTCATGAAGGTACGATGTTAGGAAGATGGAAGTACTGTTGTCTAATATAAACTGAGGACAATTATGTGACAGAACAAACTTCAATATCGGATGACAATGTATATGACACACCAAAACATGCAAGTATACTCACAGTATTTATGATGAAGATGCAAATCTGCACAATAAGGGAAAATGCATAAGCAAATCTGTAGCACGCTTTTGTAACAATAAACCAGCACTTGACGGTTAATGAATGAAACCTTTTAAACACAGCAGTATATCACAATACACACGTAGATGAGAGTATTCCCAACCTGCAGTAAGCAACTTCCAGCTGTGAAACAGACAACAAATGCTGTAATCCAAATTTCAAGGAAATAATCTTTCTTAAAGAAATTATGAAACACATTCGCCGAATAACTGGAAGGATTGCGCATTCACTTCATTTTTCTGTTGACAAAACAATATCAGGTGAAGACACAACACTTGCTCAAGAGAGAATCGCAAGACACATGGTGGAGAACCAGAGATGCTGTTACTAGCTGATATGTAATTCGACCTGACACTATACGCGGCTTGTTTGAAAAGCAAGAAAGAAGAAGATCACTGAGCTGACTATAGCTGTGTATACGGCTCGGTGGAGGTCGCAGCTGTATCCATTTTCTATCAGAACTGGCTGCAATCCCTGACTTGTGCAACCAGTTGAAAGGGCTTCTCACCAAATAATGAAGTGTTGTGTGTGTGTGTGTGTGTGTGTGTGTGTGTGTGTGTGTGTGTGTGTGTGTGTTTTGTTTTGTTTTGTTTAATGAGTGTGAAGTGCATCGTGGCAGAAAGTGAAATTTGAACAAGTTCATTGACTTTTGGAGATTCATTTAAACAGGCAATTTCTGTTAGGCCCCCATTTACAATTATTCATGTAAAATTTGATGTAAAGTGTATGTTACAACTTGTGGTATGAATCTTGGGATGGCTGAACTAAGGTATGACAGCACAGTACACAACCGCAGCACGCTCCAGTGAATCTTGTAATGTCTTCGATCTTATCACGACATTACAGATTGGGGGGCAGTGTAGCGATGCAAGGGGCACCAGACTTGTTATAAAAGTCTGTAAATTACTCAGCGGACAGTATTTTTCAGTATAGGTATTTCGTTCATTCCAAGCAAGTGTCAATTCGTGACGTCATTGTTCAGACACGAGTTGACTGTAATCTGAATCCGTTTTAGCAAACTAGTAATTTCTCTCAGGAGATTAAATTTTATTGATTATGAAATATAAGTTCTTGAGGTTTATTCAGAATCAGGAATGTTTAATTAGTAATTACAGGTGTCTTGAATTTTGTCCCATTAGGGAAAACTGAAACCAGCGCGCTAGATTTGAAATACGTTACATGCCAGTGCGTGATCGAGCTGTCCAGTAAATTGCGTATAATAGTTGCAAATGTGTTTGAACTTAATGCACGAATTTGGAAATTAATTTTGAGACAAGTGCTGATTTTGACAAAAAATGAACCGAAAGTTTATTCAAAATATTGAGATCCAGTTTTAATTGATACACTTATCACCTTGCTGATTATGTGGCCTATCAACACTGTAAAGCAGCTTAATTAATTCATTGGAAAGATTTGTGACATAGTAAGGACCATTACACACGCGCAATGTTACACGAAGTTTGCTAACCGCATGAGAGTGTTTTTCTTTCCATAAATGCCAATAAACCGGCAGTTTCAAAAGTTAAATGATTAACTGTTATGTAACTTCATTGATTGTCCTACACAACTACGGAACCTCTTCACAAGAGGTCTTAACAAGCCGGGATAAACAACAAGAAGAAAAAGATAAAAAAAAGAGGCATCGGTATAGGAGTAAGATACACAAACAGCTTCTCAGCCTGGCCGTGGACACCAACGTTACACCTTCCTATGCTAATCCGTTTATGGTCCATGTGGAGGAAATTTTCCTTGCCTCCCAAAACTCCAAACTACTTGTTTGGTTCAGGTCCATTGATGACATCTTAATGACTTGGACCCAGAGCCAAGACACCCTCGCTTATTCCTCCTCCTCCCATGCTGTATCCCCAATCATCTCATCACCCCCAAGAACAAGCTCCAATGGAGCAATCACCTCGTCACCCAGTAAAATACCAGACTGGAAAAATTGAACCACATTGTCTGCAAAGACTTTAGCTGTGTATATTCACTCTCAGAAATTGGGGAAATTCTACATGTAATCCTTCATGCCTCTTCTAAAGTGGTATTCTGCTGTCCACCCAGCTTCCACAATACTCTTGTCCATCCTTATGCCAACTCCATTCCCAAACTCCTGCCACGTGGATCATATCTCTGTGTAAGAAGCAGACACGAGACCTATATGTCCTCCCATCAATCCTACTCCATTTCTGTCATAGGCTTACCCTGTTCCTGCATCTGATAGCAGCAAAGGCTTATAACAGCTCTTCTGCAATTTCTGTACAAAATATTAAGTGGGTATGACTACGAACCACTATCCACCCAAATGAATGGTGACCGCCAAACTGACCAAGTGCAGAGTTTGAGTTCCCAATGGCGAAACACGCTGCTGAGTACAACAAGCTTGATTCCAGTAGTTCCATCACTACCCATGTCATCTGGATCCCCCAGCACCAGCTTATCTGCACCACACAGATGGGAGTTGTCCTTGCAACATATTCTTTGTTTCCTCATCCACTTGGCTTCAATCTCCACTAGCACCCAGCCCCCAGCCCCCACATCTACACTTGCCTCTATCTTGTCACAGGACCGTAACTTCCCTCATCCTGCACCCACACCCTCTTCCCCACAATCTTTCTTTCCTCTGTTCTGTCACCCTGTCTCAACCCACTCCATATCATTGTCATCATGTGCCACTTGAATCCACTGGTATCAGTGTCCATGTGTCACATTGCTATCCCGTGCAACTTCAACATCTCTGTCCCACATTCCTATACCAAACAACTGATATCTCCCTCTGAGCTATTGGCTACCCTTCCTCAACTGTCACTCCTTGCCACCTTTCTCCCACACCTTGCATCCTTTCTCCCACTTCCCGTCTCCTTTCTCCCTTTGCCCGTTCTGCCTGCCACAACTATCAAAATAATTATTTGAATGAATAATGACGATATTATGAAAAAGACAGATTGCTACTCACCATGTAGTGGAGATGCTGGTTGTGTGTGTGTGCAGTCTTTTTGTTGTGCCTAACTATGACTCATCTCCACTCTGTGGTGAGTAGCAATCTATCTTTTTCATAATTTTGTCATTATTCCATCCTGAATTTTCCATTGTTTGATTAGAATAAATAGAAAATTTGAAAACTGTCATTTGTGGATAAAGTAATTATCCCTCTCTATGAATATAAATAACCATTTATTTGTAACGTAAATAACTTAGAATACCACCACATTTTCTCTCTTCATTTCTCAAACAGAACTCTATCATGACTAACAAATGTTTGTTCCTGTGGTTCAGAGCAGTTTTGTTTGTGCAGCTGTGTGCCTTGGTGGTGGTGGCAGCATAGCTTAGTGAGCAACTGCCAGACTACAAAGCCAAAGGTTGGGTTCAAGCAGTGCGTGTTCCTAGGATTTTTTTTTCCGTCACTTATCACATCTTTCATCTCTAACAAAAAGCCAACTTGCACTGTGTTTCGGAGTACATATTAAATTGTAGGTCAATTATAACTGGCATATAAGTTGTTCAAAATCAGACGAAGGCAAGAGTATACCACCTCCAAGGAACCAAAAGATCTGCTGTATCAATGCAACATAAGAAACCTTTGTAAGACATAGTCGTAGCAGTTACACTACCAATGCAATCCAGTTCGACTGATGCTGCTTTTGCCAGTATTTTGTCCTCTCCCTTGCCCTAACATTATACAAAAGCACCTTGCTTAACTGGCAAAGATGAAAATGAATGAAGATTTGAATCTTCAGTATCTTCTTCAATTGTACAAATATTGCTAATGGAATTGGATATGGGTGGCTCAATGATTCTCTCATATTTGGGTTGCTAGAAAATTAATAAATGAACTAAGGGCTCTGTCGGGATGCAACATTAGGATTTAAATCTAGTCTCCTAAAATGGCAATAATTGAATTGCATCACAAAATTACACAGAAATGTAAAGCTGTATGGAATGCTACTGGATGTCCTATATTATCAGAAATAATTGAATTTGTTTTACAATATGGAATAGTTTCTCGATTGGGATTGAAAAATTTGAGTACATATAGGAGTGTAAAATATTGCAGCAAACTCTTTAACTTCATATCGAGAAAGTGTCAAGAGACAGTTTTGAAGATTTCTTCCACCTTTCTACTGCAAAGAGAGAACATACAACTAATGCATCACTGTCTTACCCCAAGATTTAAATGTGAATAGTTAATGTGCATTGTTATCCCTGTTGAAGGGAGATTTGCAGTGAGCTGTAGATCTATAACAACCAGAGAAATTGGAAGACATGTTTGCAATGAAGTTATGAGAAAAAAAAGATGATTTCTTTTTCAGTTTCAAAAGGGATTTGGGAGGTTGAGTTGACACAGGATGACATTCCAAGTACTTTGTCAAAAATTAGAGTTAAAATTGTGATTTCACAGTATTTTGTTGAAGAAGAGTTTGATTTGAAAGGCTTATGTTCTAGTTATTAAATAAAGTCAATTTTCAGGAGATGTAACACAGTGCTAGCGTGACAAATGACGGAGAATATACTCGCCCTCTTGTGTAGTGCCAATAGTGAAGTACAGGTGTGTGTGTGTGTGTGTGTGTGTGTGTGTGTGTGTGTGTGTAAGTAAAGAAGCAGTGTTCATGATGCATAAGTAAATGTAAGCATGTGAAGTTCGTGTGAACATGAAATAAATGTACTCTCAAAAATGGGTATGTTTGGACATAATTTGTTGGCGTGACATGTTTGTAAAGGGATGCCATTCATATTGGGGTGTTACCCCATAATCATCCATTTCGCAGGCATTATAGTTTTAACTGTTTGTGCTAGGGCCTTCATGTCATGTGATGAGGCAGCCTGCAAGCTTAAGTAAGTATATGAATCAGGTCCACCGGTCACCAAAGATTGCCTGTATTACGGCACGGCAGTGTATTTCTGTGATTAGGTGTGGGCACCTTATTCCACTTACGAAAATGCTTAATGTGGAAGGATAAAAGTATGTTTCACAGCATTGTGTGCTGCGTATAATTAAGCAACAGTTCGAAGACAATAATGTGACAAAGCACCCTTTCATAAAGTAGCACCTGTGAGACAAATTCCTGATATGGACTGATCTGTCTAGAGTTTCAACCCAGTGTAACAGTTCTGAGATGAGTTTGAGCATCAGTTTCATTCCAGACAAACAGCCTTCCAGCATCATTACCTTCTCCGATTTTGCCTGTAGAGGAGGAATTGGCTGCCATTCCTCCACAGACATTCAGGCACCTCATTGCAAGTCTCCTCAGCAGAGTTTGTGTTGTCATAAAGACAAAGAGTCGATCCACCCTATATTAGCTCAGAAATGGATTTTCTCAAAAGCCAGTGAAGTTTTTGGTCTTGTTTTGTGTGTCTGTCAATGACTTGAAATCTATACTTTTAAGTAACTTGTTCCATTTACTTCTAAATTATTAAGAACATTTATGTCTTTTTGGTCTGTTGCAATGTGCTTTATAGATGTTTTTCATTTACTTTCACAGGTTATCAAAATTTGATGTTGTCATAACGACTTACAGTATTGTAAGAAATGAAGCTGGATTTTTTAATGCACGAGACAATGACATCTGTGAGAGCAAAAAAGTGGGTATTTCATTAAGTTATGAAACAATCAATTTGTTTTGCCATATCCCTAATGTTAATTCTTACATGTGCAACAAAGATAATTAAACTCAACTCTGCTCTGCCACTCTGTCAGTAATGTAACACTTTGCTGCACATTGACCTGAAAGAGTGTGTGTGTGTGTGTGTGTGTGTGTGTGTGTGTGTGTGTGTGTGTGTGTGTGTGTGTGTGTGTGCGTGCGCGCGCGCACTCTCACATAAAAACAAATTTTCACACACATCTGCAGTCTCAGAGAGCTGAGACCACACTGCGAACAGCAGCACCAGTGCATGATGGGAGTGGCAACTGGGTGGGGGTAAGGAGGAGGCTGGGGCGGGAAGGGGGAGGGATAGTATGGGGGAGTGGCGGACAGTCAAGTGTTGCAGTTTAGACGAAGGGCAGGAGAGAAGGTGCGGAGGGGGTAAGTAGCAGAAAGGAGAGAAATAAAAGGAACTGAAAGACTGGGTGTGGCGGTGAAATGATGGCTGTGTAGTGCTGGAATGGGAACAGGGAGGGGGCTGGATGGGTGAGGACAGTGACAAACGTAGGTTGAGGTCAGGAGGGTTACGGAACGTAGGATGTATTGCAGGGAAAGTTCTCACCTGCACAATTCAGAAAAGCTGGTGTTGGTGGGAAGGATCCATATGGCACAGGCTGTGAAGCAATCATTAAGATGAGGGATATCATGTTCGGCAGTGTGCTCAGCAACAGGGTGGTCCACTTGTTTCCTGGTTCCTGGCCACAGTTTGTCGGTGGCCGTTCATGCGGACAGACAGCTTGTTGGTTGTCATGCCTATATAGAATGCAGCACAGAGGTTGCAGCTTAGCTTGTAAATCACGTGACTGGTTTCACAGGTAGCACTGCCTTTGATGGGATAGGTGATGTTAGTGACTGGACTGGAGTAGGTGCTGGTAGGAGGATGTATGGGACAGGTCTTGCATCTGGGTCAATTACAGGGGTATGAGTCATGAGGTAAGGGATTGGGGGTTGTGTAAGGATGGACAAGTATATTGTGTAGGCACGATGGACGGCGGAATACCACGGTAGGAGTGGTGGGAAGGATAGTGGGCAGGATATTATGATTTCAGGAGGTAATCGAAACCCTGGCGGAGAATGTAATTTAGTTGCTTCAGTCCCAGATGGTACTGAGTTACAAGGGGAAAGCTCCTCTGTGGCTGGACTGTGGGAGTTTGGGAAGTGGTGGGAGACTGGGAAAATAAGGCACAGGAGATTTGTTTTTGTACAAGGATGGGAGGATAATTACGGTCAGTGAAGGCCTCAGTGAGACCCTCGGTATATTTTGAGAGGGACTGCTCGTCACTGCAGATGCGGCAACCATGGGTGGGTAGGCTGTACGGAAGAGACTTCTTGGTATGGAATGGGTGGCAGCTGTCAAAGTGGAGGTATTGCTGGTGGTAAGTAGGTTTGATATGGATGGAGGAACTGATGTAGCCATCTCTGAGGTGAAAGTCAACATCTAGGAAGGTGGCTTGTTGGGTTGAGTAGGACCAGGTGAAGCAAATGGGGGAGAAGCTGTTGAGGTTCTGGAGGAATGTGAATTAGGTGTCCTCACCTTCAATCCAGATAGCAAAGATGTCATCAATGAATCCGAACCAGGTGAGGGGTTTAGGATTCTGGGTTTTTAGGATGGATTCCTCTAGATGGCCCATGAATAGGTTAGCATAGGATGGTGCCATGTGGGTGCCCATAGCCGTACCACGGATTTTTTTGTAGGTAATGCCGTCAAAGGACAAGTAATTGTGGTTAACGATGTAGTTGGTCATGGAGACTAGGAAGGAGGTTTTTGGTTTGGAACCCATAGGGCGTCTGGAAAGGTAGTGTTGGACAGCAGTAAGGCCATGGGCATTAGGAATGTTAGTGTACAGGGAGGTGGCATCAATAGTGACGAGCAGGGCACCGTGTGGTAAAGGGACAGAAACTGTGGAGAGTCGGTTGAGGAAATGGTTGGTATCTTTTATATAGGAGGATAGGTTCCAGGTAATAGGTTGAAGGTGTTGGTCTACGAGAGCAGAGATTCTCTCAGCGGGGGGCACAGTAACCGGCCACAATGGGGCGTCCTGGGTGGTTGGGTTTATGGACTTTAGGAAGCATGTAGGAAGTGGGAGTGCGGGGAATGGTAGGGGTAAGTAGAGAGCTGGACTCTGGGGAGATGTTCTGGGATGGGCCTAAGAATTTGAGTAGTGACTGGAGATCCTGCTGGATTACTGGAATGGGATCACTGTGGCATAGTTTGTAGGTGGAAGTATCTGACAGCTGATGGAGTCCTTCTGCCACGTAATCCTTGCGGTTCAAAACAACGGTGGTGGATACTTTGTCAGCAGGTATGATTATAAGGTCGGGATCAGTTTTTAGATGATGGACATCAGCTATCCCATCAAAGGCAGGGACATCCTGTGAAACCAGTCATGTGATTCACAAGCTAAACTGCAACCTATGTGCTGCATTCTATATAGGCATGACAACTAACAAGCTGTCTGTCCGCATGAACGGCCTCCGACAAACTGTGGCCAAGAAGCAAGTGGACCACCCTGTTGCTGAGCACACTGCCAAACATGATATCCCTCATCTTAATGATTGCTTCACAACCTGTGTCATATGGATCCTTGCTGCCAACACCAGCTTTTCTGAATTGCAGAGGTGGGAACTTTCCCTGCAATACATCCTACGTTACCGTAACCCTCCTGGCCTCAACCTTCGTTAGTCACTGTCCTCGCCCATCCAGCCTCCTCGCTAATCCCATTCCAGCACTACACAGCCGTCATTTCACCGCCACACCCAGTCTTTTAATTTCTTTTATTTCTCTACTTTTGGCTACTTACCCCCTTCCCCCTCTGAACCTTCTCTCTTGCCTTCCATCTAAACTTCAACACTTGACTGTCCACCACTCCCACCATACTATCCCTCTCCCTCCCCGCCCCAGCCTCCTCGTTACCCCCGCCCAGTCGCCACTCCCATAATGAACTGGTGCTGCTGTTCGCAGTGTGGTCTCAGCTCTGTGAGACTGTGTGTGTGTGTGTGTGTGTGTGTGGGTGCGGGTGCGTGCGCGCGCGCGTGTGTCTACTGCTGACAAAGGTCTTAGTGGCTGAAAACTTTAGTTGTGTGAATCTTTTTATTGTGCCTATTGCGACTTTATCATATTTAATTCATATATATAGCCATTTACCTACTTCCAGGCCTAGCTTACAAGGATGGGATGGGTAGTCGGCCGTAGCTCTATTGTAGGATCCATTCTAGGTTTGCTCCTGAATACAAAATGTCGGTTTAAAGCATTGTAACTGCAGTTGCAATGTAAAAAGCTAGTGCTACACTGTCCATTTATTTCTCATTACCCGTCACTGCACATGCTACAAATTATAAAATATATTATGTAACACTGCAAACACTATCAGTTAATATCGGGACCATAAGAATGATGTTTGATTTCTATTTTGTGTAGCACAATTTGGCATTTGCTTGCTGAATAATCTGTTAGTGTTGGAACCTTTCATTTTGGTTGTGGTCAGGTGATTGCTGGTGGCACATTATATTAGATTATCAGCATCCTAACTAGCATTTGGATCTCCGGGCAGGGACTACTCAAGAGGACGTCGTTATCAGGAGAAAGAAAACTGGTGTCCTACGGATCCCTTAATCGGGCAGGTAGGTTAGAAAATTTGAAAAGGGAAATGGATAGGTTGAAGTTAGATATAGTGGGAATTAGTGAAGTTCGGTGGCAGGAGGAACAAGACTTTTGGTCAGGTGAATACAGGGTTATAAATACAAAATCAAATAGGGATATGCAGGAGTAGGTTTAATAATGAATAAAAAAATAGGAGTGCGGGTAAGCTACTACCAACAGCATAGTGAATGCATTATTATGGCCAAGATAGACACGAAGCCCATGCCTACTACAGTAGTACAAGTGTATATGCCAACTAGCTCTGCAGATGATGAAGAAATTGATGAAATGTATGATAAGATAAAAGACATTCTTCAGGTAGTGAAGGGAGACGAAAATTTAATAGTCATGGGTGACTGGAATTCGAGAGTAGGAAAAGGGAGAGAAGGAAACATAGTGTGTGAATATGGATTGGGGGGAAGAAATGAAAGAGGAAGCCATCTGGTAGAATTTTGCACAGAGCATAACTTAATCATAATTAACATTTGGTTCAAGAATCATAAAAGAAGGTTGTATACATGGAAGAACCCTGGAGATACTAGAAGGTATCAGATAGATTATATAATGGTAAGACAGAGATTTAGGAACCAGATTTTAAGTTGGAAGACATTTTCAGGGGCAGATGTGGACTCATGACCACAATCTATTGGTTATGAAGTGTAGATTAAAACTGAAGAAATTGCAAAAAGGCGGGAATTTAAGGAGATGGGACCTGGATAAACTGAAAGAACCAGAGGTTGTACAGAGTTTCAGGGAGAGCATAACAATTGACAGGAATGGGGGAAAGAAATACAGTAGAAGAAGAATGGGTAGCTCTGAGGGATGAAGTAGTGAAGGCAGCAGAGGATCAAGTAGGTAAAAAGATGAGGGCTAGTAGAAATCCTTTGGTAACAGAAGAAATATTTAATTTAATTGATGAAAGGAGAAAATATAAAAATGCAGTAAATGTAGCAGGCAAAAAGGAATGCAAACGTCTCAAAAATGAGATCGACAGGACATGCAAAATGGCTAAGCAGGGATGGTTAGAGGACAAATGTAAGGATGTAGAGGCTTATCTCACTAGGGGTAAGATAGATACTGCCTACAGGAAAATTAAATATACCTTTGGAGAAAAGAGAGCCCCTTGTATGAATATCAAGAGCGTTGATGGAATTCCAGTTCTAAGCAAAGAAGGGAAAGCAGAAAGGTGGAAGGAGTATATAGAGGGTCTATACAAGGGCGATGTACTTGAGGACAATATTATGGAAATGGAAGAGGATGTAGATGAAGATGAAATGGGAGATACGATACTGCGTGAAGAGTTCGACAGAGCACTGAAAGACATGAGTTGAAACAAGGCCCCGGGAGTAGACAACATTCCATTAGAACTACTGACGGCCTTGGGAGAGCCAGTCGTGACAAAACTCTACCATCTGGTGAGCAAGATGTATGAGACAGGCGAAATACCCTCAGACTTCACGAAAAATATAATAATTCCAATCCCAAAGAAAGCAGGTGTTGACAGATGTGAAAATTACCGAACTGTCAGTTTAATAAGTCACAGCTGCAAAATACTAACGCGAATTCTTTACAGACGAATGGAAAAACTGGTAGTAGCCGACCTTGGCGAAGACCAGTTTGGATACCGTAGAAATATTGGAACATGTGGGGCAATAGTGACCCTACGACTTATCTTAGAAAATAGATTAAGGGAAGGCAAACCTACATTTCTAGCATTTGTAGACTTAGAGAAAGCTTTTGACAATGTTGACTGGAATACTCTCTTTCAAATTCTAAAGGTGACAGGGGTAAACACAGGGAGCGAAAGGCTATTTACAATTTGTACTGAGGGCAGATGGCAGTTATAAGAGTCGAGGGACATGAAAGGGAAGCAGCGGTTGGGAAGGGAGTGAGACAGGGTTGTAGCCTTTCCCCGATGTTATTCTATCTGTATATTGAGCAAGCAGTAAAGGAAACAAAAGAAAAATTCGGAGTAGGTATTAAAGTCCATGGAGAAGAAGTGAAAACGTTGAGGTTCGCCGATGACATTGTAATTCTGTCAGAGACAGCAAAGGACTTGGAAGAGCAGTTGAACGGAATGGACAGTGTCTTGAAAGGAGGATATAAGATGAACATTAACAAAAGCAAAACGAGGGTAATGGAATGTAGTCGAATTAAGTGATGCTGAGGGAATTAGATTAGGAAATGAGGCACTTAAAGTAGTAAAGGAGTTTTGCTATTTGGGGAGCAAAATAACTGACGATGGTCGAAGTAGAGAGGATATAAAATGTAGACTGGCAATGGCAAGAAAAGCGTTTCTGAAGAAGAGAAATTTGTTAACGTCGAGTATAGATTTAAGTGTCAGGAAGTCGTTTCTGAAAGTATTTGTATGGAGTGTAACCATGTATGGAAGTGAAACATGGACAATAAATAGTTTGGACAAGAAGAGAATAGAAGCTTTTGAAATGTGGTGCTACAGAAGAATGCTGAAGATTAGATGGGTAGATCACATAACTAATGAGGAGGTATTGAATAGAATTGGGGAGAAATGGAGATTGTGGCTCAACTTGACAAGAAGAAGGGACCGGTTGGTTCTGAGGCATCAAGGGATCACAAATTTGCCATTGGAGGGCAGCGTGGAGGGCAAAAATCATAGAGGGAGACCAAGAAATGAATACACTAAGCAGCTTCAGGAGGATGTAGGTTGCAGTAAGTACTGGCAGATGAAGAAGCTTGCACAGGATAGAGTAGCATGGAGAGCTGCATCAAACCAGTCTCAGGACTGAAGATGACAACAACACCAACTACTACCGAACTACAATTTGCTGTTACAAAGTTAAATCTTATACAACTGGTATGCTGAACAACAGAAATACACTGTGAGCTTCTCCTTAATTTATATTCCTTGAATGTAAAAATGTTATAATATGTAATTTTTAACTATCACCATGAGATTGTTGTAGTCTGGGTTTCTAAGAAGTACTAACAACAAAAATTCAGCTGTTCCATGTCAGATAAAATTAATGTAAATTCTTGGTTGAGAGAAGGTGAACTGCTTAGCCGAGATCACTTGTGAACAAGATTTACAGTTGGTTACTAGTTTCAGTAAGCATTATTACTATCTTCAGAACTCGATAAAACAATACTTATTTCCTATATCAGCTAAAACATTGCCACATATGTGAGGGACGAGATGAGTGATGCAGTGGCAAGTCAAGGTTAAAATTACAATACAGAGTAACTCGCCAGATACTAGTGTCGCTTAGCACACACTAACATGCACTTCATTGCAGCCACGACATCACTAAACTAGCGGCAGTGTTTTAGAAAGAGTAGTTGTACAGCTGGTGTAGGAGACATGTAATAACGTTTTATCAAGATATGATCATGGTATCCATGCTTACCAAAACTGGTAATGAACAATAAAGTTTGTTTACAAGTGATCTTGGCTAAGTAGCTCACCTTCTCTCAAGTAATTATTACAGATAGCCTCTTACAACTCAAGATGAGTAAATTCATGTGAATTTTTGGGTTAAAATTTAAGTGTTAAGAAGCAAACACACATTTTAGAGATCAAGGCAGGATGCTAATTTCTGTTCCATTTTGTGCACAATATATCTGACTGATTTGCTCATCTTTTTTGGCTATTCCTGATAATGGGGACAATTACGTTATATGAACTTCAGCCAGAAGAATGAAATCTTCAGCTTAGTTGAACACGTAGAAACAAATCTGTCATTAATATTGGCAGAAGATTAGAAATTACTAAAAGTTTCTGTTGAGTTGCCTCTGTAATGTGTGCAAAGTGGTTTACTTCGCTCCAGTTAAAATTAATATGTTCTAACAACTTGATACTCTTTAGAATAAAAAGAAATTGGCTGATGTAAATTCAAAGAGCTATTATTCCATCATTATAGATATATCAATTTACATCAAGAAAACGAACCAGCTAAGAACTCTCTTCTGCAAAGTAATATTGAACAATTTGCCTTGAACTGTAAGCAATGGTTTAACTGGGGTACATGACTTAGCTGCTACACACGTACCTACCTCATGACACTGCATACTTGAAATCTGTCTGCGCATCCTCAGCCTGTTAACCAGCCTGCTCTTACACGGGTTACAGTTGTTCTTACACTGTGCTGCTGTGTGTGAACCTGATGTAAGTTTGTGTGTATTTCAATGTTATGCAAAGTTGAAAATGGTAGTCATAAGAATACAAGGAGCTTGTGAGATGGAAAAGAATTCCAATTGACAAGGCAATTCAACCCTTCCGAATTAGCTACTCGCACATAACTTTACAATCGCTATGCTGCTCTGCCATGCAGGACTTAGGCACAAACCACCAGGATAGTGTTGGAACTGCCAGCAATAAGTCACACAATTTCTCCAAGGTACAAAATCTGCTAACCCCACAGTCATGACCAGACAGCCATCACCAACAAGCTTAAGCCACACTATGCCATTACACAACTAGATAATCAGCACCATCATAAATAAACATTTTGTTGAGTGATGACGTGTAATGTAGTATAAGCTTTCTACATCTACATCTACATCTATACTCCGCGAGCCACCTTACGGTGTGTGGCGGAGGGTACTTATTGTACCACTATCTGATCCCCCCTTCCCTGTTCCATTCACGAATTGTGCGTGGGAAGAACGACTGCTTGTAAGTCTCCGTATTTGCTCTAATTTCTCGGATCTTTTCGTTGTGATCATTACGCGAGATATATGTGGGCGGTAGTAATATGTTGCCCATCTCTTCCTGGAATGTGCTCTCTCGTAATTTCGATAATAAACCTCTCCGTATTGCGTAACGCCTTTCTTGAAGTGTCCGCCACTGGAGCTTGTTCAGCATCTCCGTAACGCTCTCGCGCTGACTAAATGTCAGTTAGCTTGTCTTTGTCACCATCAAAAATACTTTAAAGCACCAATTGCCTACACGACTGTTTGTATTCAGACATAATCAAGATCAAATGAAGAAAGCTTATGATGCATTTAAGCTGGACTGCCATCTGACATGTCCAACCTCAGCTATGCCCCAACACTTCATTCCATACACAATGTTCAGGATTGTTGGGTTTGTGGATTTTGGGGAGCATGTAGAATATGGGTGTGTGGGGTGTCATGGGGGTCAGGAGGGATATGGATTCAGGGGAGAGGTTCTGGGAAGGGCCTAAGAACTCGAGCAGGAATTGGAGGTTACATTGAGCCTCTGGGATGGCTTTTGGGACTTCTGTGACATCAGATAAGCTACTTTACTTTAATTTGCCTATCAAAATCATAGTGTCCTACATTGGTTCTGCTTTCGGAACACTATCTGCTGTAATTATCCCATCATTCTCACTCTTTTAAACTGTTTATTTTGGATGGACTATTTTTCTGTTCATGTCAGCTTCCCAAAAACTTTCCAGAGGCATGCACTACTCTGCATCCTTGTGCACTCTGTTGCCTCCGCTGATGACAATGTTTGCCCTTGGCCTCTAATTCCTTTTTCAGAACTTAATTAAAACTGAAATGTCTCATGAATCATAACTCCAGCCACCATATGGTTTTCACCACACGCTCTTAAATAAATGACTGTATCCATACACATTCTACTCCAACCACATTCGCCTGCCACTTAATTCTTATGCTTACAGAAACGAGTACATCAGCAATGACTGATGTCAGTGACTGTGCCTTTCAGTGCTGTGCCACACATTCAGATACAATAGTTCTTGTTTCAAAGCAGAAAATGTAAGTATTTAACAATAATTGAAAAAGAATTAACAATTATGAAAAGTATAGATTTCTACTTACCATAAAGATGACACATTGAATTACAGGCAGGCATGACAAAAAGGCTGTCAAACACTAAGCTTTAGGCCAGAGCCTTCTTCAGAAAAGAAAGGAAAACACACACACACACACACACACACAGGCACACATCATGTAGACATGACAGCTATCTTTGGCTGCTTTAGTGGACTGCAACTGTTGCATTTAACAAAAGCAGCAAGTAGTAGTGGGACAGGGAACAGGGAATTGGGGAAGAGAGCAAAGTGAGTGCGTGCGTGCGTGCGTGTGTGTGTGTGTGTGTGTGTGTGTGTGTGTGTGTGTGTGTGTGTGTGTGTGGAGGGGGGGAGGGAAGAGGCCTGGTGGAACATACAGGGACTGTTGTAGAAGGCACCAGGACAAGCTCAGGCAGCATCGGAATGGCGGGAGGGGGGGGGGGGGGAGAGGCGGTTAAAAAGGGAGAGGAGCAGAGAGGCCATAAGACTGGTGCATGCATTGGCAGAGTGTGAGCCCAGTATGGGTAGGGGATGTGAATTTGGAGGAGGTTATAGGACAGAGGGGGCAGAAACTGTTGGGTGGTGGGTGTGGGCACAATAGATTATAACAGGTTGAGTCATGGTAATTTGAAGAGTGGAAAATGTGTTGTAAGGATAACTCCCATCTGTGTAATTCAGAAAAGCTGGTGGTAGAGGGGAGTGTCCAGATGGCTCGGGTTCTGAAGCAGCAATTAAAATCAAACATCTTATGTTCAGCTATATGTTGTGCCATTTGGTGGTATACCATGCTCTTGGCTACAGTTTGGTGGCAGCTGTTCATCATAGTGAAGAGCTGTTGGTGGTCATACCAATATAAAAAGCTGTGCAATGATTGCAGCAGAGCTGCTGTATGACATGGCTGCTTTCACAGATGGCCTGGCTTCTGGTAGGGTAGAATAAGCGTGTGACAGGACTGGAGTGGCAAGGGTTTGGGATGGGTGTCGCATAGGGAAGGACTAGGATATTGTGGAGGTTGGATGGGTGACAGAACACCACATTAGGAGAAGCAGGAAGGATCTTAGGGGCGATATTCCTCATTTCAGGGCATGATCATAGGTACTTAAAGCACTGATGAAGGATGTGGTTCAGTTGTTCCAGTCCAGAGTGGTGTTGGGTAACAAAGGGGACACTCCTTTGTCACA
The DNA here is from genome assembly GCF_023898315.1 of Schistocerca nitens. Classification (NCBI taxonomy): domain Eukaryota; kingdom Metazoa; phylum Arthropoda; class Insecta; order Orthoptera; family Acrididae; genus Schistocerca; species Schistocerca nitens. The sequence goes on from NC_064622.1 coordinate 350,635,162, forward strand.
GGTTCTCTTGGTGGTGATGGGAGGATTGATGATTTGTGGTGATATAGTATGGGAAATCTGTTAGTAGACTATGTCTGAGGGGTAGTGCCTGTCTGTGAAGGCCTAAGTGAGACCTTCAGCATAGTGGGCAAGGGAGTTCTTGTTACTGGACATAAGCCACCCACAAGTGGCTGGGCTGAATAGGAGTGATTTTTTGGGTGGGAGGAATGGCACCTGTCAAAATGCAGGTACTGTTGGTGGTTGGTGTGTTTAATGTGGACTGAGGTGTGAATGGAGCATCAGAGAGGGGGAGGTCAACGTCGAGGAAAGTGGCAGACATGGTTGAGGACCAGCAGGTGAAGCTGATGGGAGGGAAGGTGCTTAGGTTGAGGTTGTGAAGGAATGAGGATAAGGTGTCTTGGCCCTAAGCCCAGATCATGAAGATATCATCAATGAACCTGAACCAGACAAGGATTTTGGGGTTCTGGGTGGCTATAAACAGGTTGATGTAGGAGGATACCGTGTGGTGCCCAAGACTGTGCTGTGAATTTTGTTTATATACCTTCTCTTCAAAGGAGAAGTATTTGTGTGTTAAGATAAAGTTAGTAAGGTGTATGAGAAAAGAAGCAGTGGATTTGGAGTCTGAAGGGCATTGGGAGAGGTAGTGTGCAGTAGTGGCAAGACCATGGCCATGAGGGATGTTGGTGTATTGGGAAGTGGCGTCAACAATGATGAATAGGGACCCAGGTGATAAACTAGTGGGTGTGGTGGAGAGTTTGTGAAGGAAGCAGTTTTTATCTTTGATGTGGGAGGCAAGATTTTGTGCTGTTGATTGAAGGTGTTGGTCAACGAGAGCCAAAATTCTTTCAGTGAGGGTAAGGGGGGAAGACAACCAACTACAATGGGATGTCCAGGATTGTTGGGTTTGTGGTTTTGGGGAACATGTAGAAGGTGGATATGCGGGGTGTCGTGTGTGAGAGGTGGGGGGGGGGGGGGATGGATTCAGGGGAGAGGTTCTGCAAGGGTCTACAGACTTGAGCAAGGATTGGAGGTTATGTTGGACCTCTGGGATGAGACCACTCTGTCGGAGTTAGTAAGTGGAGTACTTGGACATTGGCAAAGGCCTTCGCCAGGTAGTCACTGTGATTCAGAATGACAGTGGTGGAACCTAGGTTTGCAAATATGATGATTAGGTGAAGATCTGTTTTCTTCCGCTGAAAGGTTTATATTCTTAGGAAGAGACTTGGGAAAGGATGATGATGCCAAGTTCGATGTAAGGAATTCTTGGAAGGTGACGAGGAGGTGGGCGGGTGGGAGGGGAAGAATCACAAGTGGATGATGGTATGATTTGGGACTGGGAAGGGTCAATATTGTGACTAGGTTGGATTTGCTTGGAGGAATTGGTGGCAAAGAAGTGTTTCCATTGAAGGAATCTGGAGAGGGAGAGTAGGTCTTTGACAAGTCCAATGGATATATTTGGGTGTAGGGTCTTTGGATAGGACTGAAATGTCTGTGGGGCTGAGGATTTTGGTAGAAAAGTTAAACTCTAGCACCCACAAATCTTTTCCCCTCTCTTCTCCTCTCTAGTTTCCACGTCCCCCCCCCCCCCCCTACTGCTCGTGCCTTGTCCTGCTGCCTTCTACAGTAATTCTTGCTTGCTCTGCCAGACAGTGCTCATCTCTCTCCTAATCTGCACTTTGATATCCCTCCCCTTTTCTTGCCCCACTCCCGATTGCTGCTTTCGTTCAATGCAACATTGCAAACCAGGTGTGTGTGTGTGTGTGTGTGTGTGTGTGTGTGTGTGTGTTTGTTTGTTTGGGGGGGGGGGGTCGCGCACGCGTGTGCGTGTGTTTGTTTTCCTTTCGTTACTAAAGAAGCCTTTGGCCAATAGTTTAGTGTGCAACAATCTTTTCATTGTGCCTGGCTGCAACTCGACATCTCATCTTTATGGTGTATAGCAATCTATCCTTTTCATAATTGTTGGATGTTCCAGCCTGGACTTTCAATTGTTTGAAATAAATTATTTTTATTTAATCATGATTGCCAGTTGTGAACAAAATTTTAGTTTTAAGTATGAATTATTGTGGACAAAGTAACTTCGATTTGCTCTGTCTTTATTAAATAAAAAGGTCTCACCTGCCAATTGTAAAGGAATGTTAAAGACTATCAGGTAGTGATTCCACTTTCTTTTACATCAGCAGCTAGATATTAACCTTAATGTGGTCTGAGATTTCTGTGATGTTCCGTGAAAAAGTAATCCCTTGTATTACAAATTAATAAAATATCATACATTTCTAAAGATACTAATTAGTTGGATGTCCTCCAGGTGAACAGTTCTTGTGCATTCAGTATTTTGGATCAGACAATTTGTTGGTGATTACTCATATACACAAAGTTTTGCAGTGTACATATGTGTCAGTTGGTAATGAATAAGAGTGGTTTTAAATGTTACTCTGCCTTTAATGATGTAGAATATATGGTGGAAAGAGAGTGACGAAGGCAAAGGGGGGGGGGGGGGGTTTGGGTGTAGGCTGTAGAGTACAAATGCTTAGGACAGGTTTTACGGCAGGAGGTTACAGTGACAGAAACATTGGACTGGGTCTAGTGGTCTGGGGACATCAAATGATTTGAAATGAATGTCAAAGAGGTTGCATGGAGACAGAAGTGACAGTGTATGGTGTGGGTAGGAAGCTGGGGGGAGACAATGTCATATGACTGCCGAGCAGTACTGGGTGATAAAGAAGATATTTCGAAATTTTTTGGAAGCGTTGTGGGTGACTATTCGGAAGGTTGGTTTGTGGAGAAGGGTGTATGATGAACATGAAAGCGAGAAACATGAAAGTCAGGGGGATGTTATTTCCACTGGAGATTAGGAATTTTGTATTGGAGCAGATATGTTTACTACAGAAATGGTTGCATTTGTCTAAATGGAGATATTGTGGATTATTAATTGATACTACACTACTGGCCACAGTTTGGATGTAAGCTTTAGTGAAATTGAGGCCAATATCTAGGAAAGTGGTTTTGGATTTGGAGAAAGACCAGGTGAATTAAAAGTTGGAGAAAGAAGTTAAGTGGTTGCAGAAGATGGAGGAATACTTCTTCACTGAGAGTCTAGATGACAAAGATAATGTTATTGAATCTGTGACTAGCCAGGGGCACTGCCTCTGTGAGCTGAATAAATGCAGCTCAGACTGGCTGGAAGGAATGAGTCCTTACAAAACATCTTGTGTATCCATCTTCAGATTGTGAATAACTAGAGATTCAGCTGGAGTGAGACTTGAAATGCCAGGAGAGGAGGAAAATTCATTTGGGCCTTGGCATGGAGCTATACCAGATAATTGTTTTTTTACTGCACAGTAATTTATTTGTTACTTTATGTGAATTTTCAATCACAGTATATTCTCATTGTGTTATTGTTTATACTTGTTACCCGTATTATTGTGATTGTTCACCTACGTATTTACGAGATAAGTCACATTGTAACTGAGATTGCAACTTATAGCAAATATTCCAGTTTATTCTAGGAGAGGCTATGTTGTTTGGCCACATAACTAGAGTTGTGTAGGACCACCTGTGGCTACTACTGCCCCATCAAAAATACATGGTGTTCCAGGAGCAGTGTTCAGTGATGCGACCGAAACAATCAGTTGAAGCAAAAACTTCATGTGGACATATTCGCTATTCCGAATGGTTTCAGAGTTAGATCAAGTTTAATGAACATTGTTCTTTATTTTCTATATTATTCACTGTGTAGTTAGGTTTACAGATGTAAAACAGTTTGTAAACATTATAACATGTGTTTTACAAAGTTTCAATTGGAAAAATACATATCTTTAACACTTTCACCTGTAAGTGTTATCAGACATATCATGTCACAGCTGTTGTAAATTCACAATAAATGTTTGAATATCCCACTGTCAACTTTAGTACAGTTGTGCACTCCTGGGAGAACATGTTGTGTTGCTAGTCTGAGTGCCCCTGCATGCTCCCTAATGGGGCAGCAGCTTCCATGATGCGACCAACCAGTTCATCTCATGTATGCACCTTTTGTTTATATACTGCAGACTTTATCCAACCCCACAAACAGAAATCTAATGGTGCAACATCTGATGGTCTTGATGGCTGGTTAATTTTAGCACCGAGACCAATCGAGTGATTAGGGCAAGTGCAGTTGAGATGTTCCCGTACAGTCTGGTAAGATATGGTTGGCCTCCAACGTGCTGGGAGTGTTATGCAGCCTGTGTGGCCAGAGGAACATCCTCAACCCATTCAGCAAAAGAATTTTCCAAAAAAATGCAAGTAGTTGTCTCGTCATTTGCTCTTCTAAAATAGCTGGACCTATCATCATGTCACTGATCATGCCACACCAAACATTGATCAAAAAATGAACTTGGAAATTGGTTTCCACTGTAGCATGCAGAATTTTTTGTGACCATCGATGATTATTGTGTGTGCTGTTGATTCCATTCTGTGTAAATGTGGCTTCTTCATTGAATCTTCTTGACGGAAGCAAATGACAATTGTAATTTAACCAGTGACAAAATTAGTCGTGTGGCATTGTTGCCAATGTGAAGATTGTGGACACACTGTATGTGAATTGGGTAAAGTTTTTACATGGAGTGTTTCAATTCATCATATCATGTAGTGTGTGCCATACACATGTTCATGGGGCACTGACATGTACAGAAAGCCACTGTGCTGCAGTAGGACTGTGCTGTACCTTAAAGCGTTTATTGATGGTTCTATCAACAGTTACAGTATTTATTAGGTGACTGGTTTCAAACCTTAAAGATTCATTTTCATGCCTGGCCTACTGAGGCTGCATCAACAACTTGAAGCAAGTCACGTAGTAAATACTGCAACTGTCGACAGAACCATTAATAAATGATTTAAGGAATTTAAACAAAGGTGCCGTTCCCTGTCAACTAAAGGTTGAAACTGAAAAACAATGCGTTGCTGCTCCTGCACAGGTTGTTGAACTACATATTCAAAACAGAAATGGGAACTTAGAAGAATGTGTGTTTTATGCAATGTGCTGAAAACTCTGGTAAACCCTTTACAATCAGGAATTTATTGTGTCTGAAAGCACTGATGATATTCATAGACAACACCACCACTACTTATATCATACCTGCACGTTCTTCATTGGTTTAGATATGTGCATTTTAGCCAGTATGTTTACAAACACAGTTAGCTGATGCTTCTCTCTGATACTCTCTCAATGCCTTGCTCTACTTCATTCACAACATGCCATGGATAACTATGCGTTTAATGGGCTAGTTTACTTCATAAATCATTGTGAATAGTTGTTGGCCAGTTTGTGTGTGAATTGATCTCTCTCACACCCAGTGCTCTACTTCATCACACACATTTTTGACTGGATTCAAATTAGAGCTTCAAGCAGGTCAATCTATTAAATTTATCTGATAAACTGATGATAAGTCAAACTGAATTCAATATATTGTGTGCAGATAGCACTGCACAGTTTCTAAATATTTGTAAAAAGAAGACAGGACTGCCAGAAAACTGCAGTGTGACTTTACTTTATTCAACGAATAATTTTGATAGCATAATCATAATCGTCATCTGCTCAAATATAACTGAGTCAGACAGGCTAACAACGGTGAGCAACTGTCATCAAGTGCCATGAATGAGTCTCCACAGTTAGCCATTGTGACTCAATTACATTTGACCAGATGATGGTAATGCTATTGAAACTAGTCATTGAACAAAGTCAAATCAGTTGCAATTTCCCGATGGTCATGTCTCTCATTTTCATATCAAACTATAATTTCTCAGACACGGTTGCTTGGTGTTTGTGCCTACTCCTGAATGAAAACTGTATTGTATGTTGAATAATTTCCTTCAAATAATCTCCATTACTTTTGAAGTAATGTCACTTAATGATAACATGTCACTTAACATCCCCAAATTATATAATGTGATTTGTTGGAACAGCTGAAAATAAAGTGATCATCAGGTCAAAGGTAGATGATAGTTGCCAGGCTTTCTTAGTTTTCTTTTTCGTATCAGTGAATCTAAACATTTATTTCCAATTTCTACTCTAATGGGTGTGTGACTTGAATCCCTTTGTAGGATTGTTCTTGGTGCTGTCAAAGTTTTAGGTGTGTCATTGTCTGCGGAAAGAGTCTTGGTACTAATTCCATAGAACTATGATAGCTAAGTTCTTCTCTTTATAAGTAGAATGCTGTTGTGATAGCTGACAGTAGTATTATACTAAATTGTTCATTTTATGTTGGAATAAGAGTAGATACAAATCATTGGTAATATGATACATTGCAAATAGAAAAAAGGTACAAAACGTTTTAGATTTGCATGTAATGGAGTCACTTACAACCATGTTAGACTAAATTATGGTATTCTGACGTAGTTTTTCAAATGAAAAATTTAAAGACTGTATGTGTGCCATGCACTATGGAAGATAGGCATTGTTTTTGCTGTTCTCTGCCAGTTTGTTTCTATATATCTGCAATGGCTCTTTCCTATATTAGTACTAATTTTGCTTTTCTTAATCTGCATTGAAAGGTTAGCACTTGTGTTACTTCACCTTCAAACATATTTGAAATTTTGTGTAATTTCCTTCCATGGATATTCTTAAAATGTGAATGAAATGAAAGCTCAGTTCTTCATAAGTTACATATTTTTGTTACAGGCAGCATTGCATAAAATCCGGTGGAATAGGATCATATTAGATGAAGGACATGTCATTCGTAACCATAAAAACAAAACTTCAGTTGCTGTGAGTGAGCTCAGAGGAAGGCATCGCTGGGTGCTCACAGGGACACCTCTACATAACAAAGAACTAGATGTTTATGCACTTCTCAAATTCCTTCGCTGCTCACCGTTTGATGAAATATCGGTAGGTAAATACTAGGTTCACATTACAAATACTTGCTAATCTTACTAATGAAAACAGAACTATTTTACATGTCATCAAGAAAGCAAAACACAACTAGAATTTAAAAAAAATTGTTACATATTTTCATGTCTATAAAGCGTTTTGCACCATAAAGACCATATATGTTTACTTCAAACCTGTCAATGTTTCGCAGTTGCTAAATATGTATGGGAACTAGATATACGCCCTCATGTCCTCCTTCCCCCCTTTTGTCTATCTCCTCCCCCCCTCTATATGCATCTCCTCCTCCCCCTATCTATCCATCTCCTCCCCCGTCTATGTCCATCTGTCCGTCTTCTCCCCCCATCTCTCCACCCCCCCCCCCCAAATCTCTCTCCTCCTCCTCCTCCTCCTCCTTCAGTCCTCACCCCCCAATATCTCTCCTCCTCCTCCTCCTCCTCCTCCAGTCCTCACCCCCAATATCTCTCCTCATCCACCCCCCCCCCCCCCCAATATCTCTCCTCCTCATCCACCCCCTCCCCCCCAAAATCTCTCTCCTCCTCCTTCAGTCCTCACCCCCCAATATCTCCTCCTCCTCCTCCTCCTCCTCCAGCCCCCACCCCACAATCTCTCCATCTCCCCCAACCTCCTCCCATCTCTGACCTTGAGCCTTGTTTATTGTTACTGCAAGTGAAACCTTGATTGGGAATCAAAATCATTTAAAATAATGGGTAAATTGGTTGGGATCATTGGTATACAAAGGCTATTCAGAAAGTAGGGAACATTTTGCCATTAAAAAAAAAAAGTTCAAGAAATACATTTTATTACATACATTTGAAAGAGCGACTGGCATACTACTTGTCCACATAGTCACCAAACACATTGAGGCACTTATAGCGGTGAACAAGCTTCGGATGAGGGAAAACTTCCCATTTGAATGTATTAAGGAGTTCTTTAGTGCGGTTTACCATCCGAGGTCGGGCATTGTCATGCAAAAACAAACTTGTGGACGTCAGCTTTCCTTGGTGTTTGCTTTGAACTGCTCTTCTAAGGCTGTGCAAAGTTTGACAGTACCGGGCAGAAGTTATGGTTGCTCCACGTCCAAGAAAATCAATAAGCACACCTTGCCTATCCCAAAATACTGTCGCCATCAACTTCCTTGCTGACAATGCTTGCAAACATTTTCTTGTTTTTTAGGGGTATCTTGTGTGCCCCACTCCATGGACTGCAATTTTGTCTCACAATTTACGTGTTCGATCCAGTAATGAATCACCATGTTTGTGGTAGGCTTCCAGAAATGTTAATGTTACCCCCATTCACTGTTCTTTATGGTGCTCTGTAAGCATATTGGGCACCCATTGTGCACAAAATTTGTGGTAGCCTAGCTTTTGAGTGACAAATTCAAACAATAGAGTCCTTGAAATTTGTGAAGCGACGGTTTTTCACGAATCGGTTCGTCAACTTTAGCGACAAGATCGTCAGTCACAATGCTTGGCCGTCCACTCTTCTCTTCATTATGATCGTTGGTTTGGCCATTTTTAAACCGAATACACCATTTCCAGATGGAACATTCACTCATTATGTTGTTTCCATAACTTTGCACAGTTAATGATAAATTTCTATAGGTTTTAGGTTTTTTGCCAACAAAAACCATATCACAGACTGCACCTCGCAATTGGCGGGATTTTCTATTGCAGCGCACATTTCAAATTAGAATATCGAAAAAAACCAGACGCGCAGAGACATTCCCACTGTCACGGATGGATGCCGACTGAGCTGCCGAGCATGCACATACTAAAATATATGCGATTGGGACACACCTAGTGGCATCAGATGGAAACGTTCTCTATTTTCTGAGCAGCCCTCGTACATCATGTGAGAGACCTCTCCAGTGCCTTCATCTTTGAAGACTGTAGCTACGATGACAGTATTTCACATAGTTCTAATCTGCAATTGGATAGGATTACAGAGTTTCAGATGATTCTGATTCAATAGTAGTATTGTAATCTTAGGCCGATTAGTTATAAGTAGAACTTCCCTCTTTTCTGTAAAAACAGACTGCAAGGTAGAAATCAAAATAACACAGAGTTATCTTATGTTAAAAATTCTGGGCTGAGAGGCCTTGGTCGATACATAAAATTGCTTCTTGATGTTTAGTCTCCAACTGCGGGAGACATCTTCAGATGTAAAACACTTACTGACACTAAGACTTGAGAGGCTCCTCCATGCATTTATAGAGTGCATAGAGGCATAGAGAGTAAAGTTCATACCTCAAAACTAGGGATGGGATAAATTTAAGGAAAACACATGGAATGTGGACCCACATATTTCGTCATTTGTTGTTTCATGGAGTACACTTTATTGCTTAACAACAACTCTTTTAGAGCCTTGTTAAAAGACTCACAATCTGTAAAAATACTTGAACAGGCTCTATTAATTAAAAACAAATTTTAACACTGTATATTATTAAGAGCAAGGCTTGAAACTGGAAGTATACAGTTCCCAAATACAAGAAAGGAGTCACACCAATTAGGTGTGGCTGCAGGTTAGTTCAACAAACAGTTTTATTAATGAATTACAGTGACAGCCATTAAATGTACTAACAATTTCCGAGCTTGGGTAGCAAATTACACCAGCGGATAACGCCCATCCAAAATACAGAAAGGATACTACTACACATTTTCACAGAATGGCACAGCATTTGCGATTCATTTTTCTTTCCTTTTCCTCTGTGTTCCCCATTTTTTCTTTCCTTGTCCTCTATGTTGCCTCACTATTTATATTTTTGCCTGCAACTTTATCAGACCCCCTTCTTCCATTTTCTTTTTTGCTTCAATTTGTCTTTTGTTTAGTTGCTATTGCGTCTCTTTCCTGTTGTTCAGGTGTTAGCACATCAAGAAACCAGGGTTCTTCTTGGTGTAAAAGGGGTGAAGGGCATCTGCTATTGTTTAGTATTGCTGAATTACAAATGCTCCTCTTTTCCAGTCCACTGATATGTTTTCAGCAACACAAGGAATGAGACAAGAAACTGCAAAAGTAGATCAAGTGGATCAAACCTAAGAATACAATAGAATATTTACTGTCACATTAAAAGTCATATACAATAATTTGACTGAAACTCTTCAGTGAAACACAGTAGTATGGCTAATCTGCACCCTATTTTATTTTGTGCCCCTTGCTAAGTTATTTATATCCAAAAGCAAGTTCCCATTTTTTTTATGTCTTGTTATAAAGTTACTTATGGACAGAATCAAACTGTCCTTTTATTTTGCTGGCCTTTTGCAAAGTCTTTTGGGGCAGAAGCAGTATTAGTTTCTTTAAACCTACACGAGATATGCTGGTATTTTAGAGTGAGTTACATACTGTATTATAATCACCCAATTTTGAGATAAGATTATTGTTAAGGGAGACTAAATATTGTGTTGAATTCTTGGACCATCAGATTGTTGTATTGATTATTCCAAGTGGTTGAGTGCAAAGAATTTGATATTGTAATTTTATAATTGATGAAGTATAGATAAGTTATATGCCCTCACTTGCACAACCTTCCCAGCCAAACACCATTCCAAAATCTGTGCCACAGTGTGGGACTGAGAGATCAGGGGTATAATGGTTTTTATTTACTCCTTTCTTACATGAAAACTTCCTAAGTCTAGATGATGTATGTGTAATGTAATTGAAGTGTGTTTCAGAATGCTGTAGAAAGACAACCACTGCTCAGAATGACGTCAGATTTGAACAGCGTATTATTGATGCAGCAGGGAATGTCGTGGACAATTAAAAAATAAATAAATAAGTTTAATTAAAATTTTACCAATGGATGGTGCTGTAAGTATCTTAATGTAAATGGGTCAGCTGATGATGATGATGACGATGAACCACAATATGATGGCTATGGTTGAATTGCACATTACATGTGTACTATTCATTGGGCATCACTGCACAAGTTCAATTGTCAACAGAGGGGCACTGTTAGTTAGGTAAGCCCATCCACCACAGCAAGACTGTCGTGCATTGGATGAGAAAAATCAGTTTTTAATTTCCTGAGGCCAAAAACTCCGTTGGAAACAAAATTATATAATTTTTGTAACTGTCATGAGGCTGACACAAGACATATTGTCCACCGTTTTCTACCGCAAGTTCAAACTGAGGAACAGTATGTTCCACAACTGGTCAGAGTATGCTGGGGATAATGTTCAGAAAGCGTTGCGCAATGTGTAATTGGAACACTGAACACAATATTTTTCAGTTAATCCCACAGCTAGAGTTCACATGGATTAAGATCAGGTGAACTGGATGGCCTGGCCACAGGGAAATGATGATGTGATAATTCTAGCATTTCCAGAATGCCTTTGCTGCAGCCGCTTCATTGGCTTTGCAATGTGCGGAGCAGCTCCATTTTGCATAAAAATGATTCTACCTGCACATCTACACTGTTGATGGGTTGGAATGATGTTGGTACACAAAAGACTCTCGTACCGTTTATCAGTGACGATACAGGTAACAGGACCTACAGGACTCATTTCCTCAAAAAATGCGTTCCTATGATAAATGATGCCAGCAACCTGTATTCCACAGTGACCTTTGGAGAATTAAGTGGTACCATTGGACATGTGGCAGATTTTCTGTTGCCCATATTCTGGAATTCTGTGTATTGACATGTTCTTGTAGATGGAAATGGGCTTCATCGGTCCATGTGATATTCCATGGCCATTCATTGTCCATTTCCACGTGAGGGAGAATTTCCAGAGCGAACATTTTGCCTCGCTGATGGGTGAGCAGGAAGCAACACCTGAATGTGGGTGATTTTGTATTGATAGCAGTGCAGGATGTTTCATAGGATTTTACACACCATGTCTGCAGGCTCCAGTGTTTGAGCAATTCTCTATGCACAGCATGTTTGCACACAACTGCTCAACCCATCCTGCAGTGCTGTTGCTACATCTTTGAAAGACATTGGATCAACTGCTTTCCTCCCTCTGCCACATTGCAATTCAAAAGAACCTATCTTTTCAAATATTATAATCATTTTGTCCAGACCATTAGCAGACATCGGATCAGTGTCTTCCCCCCCCCCCCCCCCCCCCCCCAAGGGGTCAGTGTCCTTTTTTTTTTTTTTTTTTTTTTTTTTTTTTTTTTTCATATCCTTGAGTGTCCATAAATTCTGCAGAGCTACTGGTGTGCAGCCCCTGTTCTTGTAAAAGAACTTTACCAGGAGCGTGCCTTTGTGGAGGCAGTCATTTTGGGCACCTTTAACGCAGTATGAGGAATAGCTGCATGCTGCGCTTTTGTTGGTGTGCATATCCTGATGCTTAGAGCACCATCTATTTGTCAGATTTTCGTCTCTCTCTCTCTCTCTCTCTCTCTCACACACACACACACACACACACACACACACACACACACACACACACACACACCCTCCCTCCCTCCCTCCCTCCCTCCCTCCCTCCCTCCCTCCCTCCATGATGTTTCCCCCTGTGACCATAAGATGCTGTTCAAATGTGACATCATTCCGAGCAGTGATTCTCTTTCTACAGTGTTTTGAAACTGGAACTTTTATTATGGATGCATGTCATTCAAATGATATCAATACTGGTTTTAATTGATTATGAGATTGTCATCAGATCGTCGGTTAAAAAAAAAAGATGGAGGAGGAGAATGATAAAATGCTAGGAAACTATTGTACAAATCAAACTAACTTCTATCCTGTAAGGGATTTGGAAATAGGATGCACTCAATGCACACATACCTATAGCAGCTGACTCCACGTGAAGCCACTGGCAATGAGTAAAAGCTGTCATTGTGGATTCGAAACTGACAGTTGTGCTGTTGTCACCACCAATGATGTTGTTACTGGGTTTACTGTAGTAGGCAACCAGGACTTTCACCATGTCCATGTATACACCTAATCATGGTAAGAATGACGACGTGCATTTAATGGGATTATGGCTATTAGTATCGATCACCTGCTCATACTTGATGACTCCACGCCCCACCATCACCCATCATGAATAAAATCCCTTACGATACATGGCGATATGTCCTTGAATATCCTAATAAATAAATAACAATCCCAGAGCAGTGCTCCCAATGTAAATATATCTGTGCTCTGATTGTTGGAACTGAAAGTTACACTTAACTACATAATTGTGTAAATTTGGTGACATTTTAATCACAATCAATCATGAATACAGTTGTATGCGTGCATCTGTATTGTATATCATACACACGTACTTGCGAATCCAGCAATGCTTCACAATTGCTAAATATTTATGCGAATTGGATATACTTCCTGATCCCTTTCTCCCTTTTTCTCTATCCAGCACATCTTGCCACCCCCCACCCCCACACCCTCTCTCTGTCCATGTCCTCCTCAGTCTTCTCAGTACTCCTCATTCCTCCTCCTCCTCCTCCTCCTCCTCCTCCTCCTCTCTGTCCATTTCCTCCATTTCCTCCATCCCTCCCTCCTCCCAACACTCTGTCCATCTCCTCTTCTCCCCACTCTCTGACCTAGAAGCCTTGTTTATTATTATTATTATTATTATTATTATTATTATTATTGACAATGAATCCTTGATAGGGAATTGAATTCTCTGAAAATGAATGGATAAATCAGTTAGTGTCTTTGTATATGGGGTATAAGGGACCTCTCCTGCTGCTGGATCTCTGAGGATAGTACCGTATTTACTCGAATCTTAGCCACATTAGAATCTAAGCCACACCTGAAAAATGAGACTTTAAATCAAGGGAAAAAAAAATTGCCGAATCTGAGCCTCACCAGAAATTTGAGACTCGAAATTCAAGGTGAGAGAAAAGTTTTAGGTCGCACCTCGAAATCGAAACAAAGTTGGTCCATTATAATATGAGACATAATTTAGGTCGAATGAATGACGATACAGCTACAGTAGTTTGGTTCGAGTCGTAAGCTTAGCAGTTAAGCTTTACCAGGTAGCCATTGCTATGCATCAGGCGCTTCGTCCGTATTTATACGGGTACCCTTCCTTTTTCACGTGCTTCGTCTGGTTTGAATTGATTGCTTACTTTTCTTTGATCTCATAAGTGCCGTTCTCTTTGTTATAGGTGTTTACGTCACTCTAAGCTGAAAATGCATTACTGTAGCGAAACAATGGCAAGAGACTGCTATTTGTTGTTACACTGCTGCTTTCTTTGATAATGATCAACAAGAACCAAATAATAGACTGCGTATGATAGAAGATGTTCTGAACGAGAGTTTAGCGAAAATTTTTCTTTGTTTGAAAATCTTTGCAGACGTCTCTTTTAGTACATTACATTCTGAACCGAAATTAGAGTCATCTTAGATTTAAAAATCTAGTCAGTTGCTGTGCTTCATTTCTGACTGTATCACTATTAGGCATAAGAATAATACGAATATAAACATGACATGATACGTGTATTCTTCCGCGTTTGCTGTTGTCTCACTCTAGTTTCATAGTTTATTAGGCAGACAGGATTTAAATAAGATAGCTGCAAACACGAAAGAATGCATGACAAAATGTTTATATTCGTATTATTCTTATGGTGATGAGAATACGCATGTGATTCACAATTCATTAAAGTTGCTATTAGCAACCATCTCTTCTCACAGATAGGAAAAAATTCAGAACATAGAGTTTCCCATATTGACAAACATCCCAAACAGTCTTGCCAGTTGGATTTTCGTACTACATTGAAATGCTGCTACATTCGAAGATGAACAATACGGAATTTGTATTTCCTTCATTGGATAATGTATGAACATGCAGTGGTTGAAACTCTGGGCGGAGAAAAAACCTCGTCTTCCACCCCCTTTTTTTTTTTTACTGACGCAGAGGTTTTGGCACCAGTATTTATCTTTGTGCCTGCCAAGCATGCCTGTGTAGTGCTACATATATTCGACGGCAGAAGTTAGTTGTGGCGGCACGTACCAACATTTTTCAGAGCTTCCTCTTACTTTGCACTCGATTCTAGTCCCGCAGGCGGTTTTTTGGATTACAAAAACTGGAAAAAAGTGCAACTTAGATTCGAGTAAATACGGTAGTTTCAATGACAGTATTTAGCATGGTCTTAGTATTCAAATTGGTAAGATTAGAAAGTTTAGGATGATTCAGATTCAGTAGTAGTCTTCTCATCATAAGCTGTTAAGCCATAAATAGAACTCCCTGTTTTTTGTTAAAACTGACTGAAGGAAGAAAACAAAACAAAACAGCACATAGTTATGTATAGAATTTTTGTGTAAAAATACATATGAAGAGCAGGAATACGAATGGGAGAAGCAATAATTCTAATGTTTTAAATGCCTTCTATTGTAATTAAAACTGCACCTTTTCACTGCATTGGATTTTCTTTCTCACAGTCTGTTTCTACAAAAAACCTGTACATTGTTGTGCAGGGCAGTATATAGCCTGTCTCTGCTTGAGCATTTATTAGAGTTTTGTATAAAATTTGCATGTAAATCAGTATAGAACTTGCTGAGATTTTTGCTCACAACATTTCCCCTTTATGTATTATACATATATTTACTGCCACATATATTTTAAAAAAATAGTTCAAGTCTGTCCAAACGTTTAAGTATTTGAGGTATATATGTCAAGAACTTTTTAAGATTTTTGGTAACAATGTTAAATGACAACTTGTCTTTATATAGTAGTATAGATAAAAGTGTGTGTGTGTGTTCGTTCCACATCTCCCCTTGAACTACTAGATTGAGTTCATCCAAACTTGGTAAACATAGCACTTACTGCCTGGAGAGAAGTACTGTGGGGTGAGAGCCACCTAGCTCCATTGGGCTGGGGTGACATAGGAGCTGGACAGAAAGACTTGGGGAGGAGGTGTGCAGAGAGGGCGAGGAGGCAATGGGTAGATAGAGAGAAGGGTGAGATGAGGGCTGTCAGGCTGGTGGGGGAATTGGAAGAAATGGACAGAGAGAGGGAGGAGGAGATGAACAGACAAACGGGGGAGGAGAAAATGGCCAGAGAAAGGGGTAGGTGGAGGTGGACCGGGGGAGGGGGGGGGGGGACAAGGAGGGAAGGTGTGCAATATGTGTCGCATATACATTTGCGTCTGATGTTGCAGGTACAGAGGTAATTGCTTCTGTAGTTGTTAGCTTGTAGTCCTACTAGCTGGACCTTATTTTATTGCTAGGCTTCATAGCCATACAATAAGGAGTATTTTCCAGCAAGTTAAGGCTGTGAGAAAGAAACATGTAGTCTGATTTATGCCGCATTTCAAAGCATGTGTAATAAAAATTCCATCAAAAAGTTGATTGGTTTCTTAACTCAAGAGAAGTATGTGATATATAAATAGCCAAAGAATTTTCATTAAATGAAGGTTTTTGAATAATGATTTGTATGATTGAGTGTTGTTTGTTCCCATCGTAGCTCTGATGACTCTTTTTTTTTGTGTTCTTTGACACACTTACATGCTTTATTTTTTCAACAACCACAAAAAATTTGTGCAATATCTAACAACTGCTATGAAGCCGGCTGCGGTGGTCTCACGGTTCTAGGCGCACAGTCCGGAACCGTGCGACTGCTACGGTCGCAGGTTCGAATCCTGCCTCGGGCATGGATGTGTGTGATGTCCTTAGGTTAGTTAGGTTTAAGTAGTTCTAAGTTCTAGGGGACTGATGACCAAAGCAGTTGAGTCCCATAGTGCTCAGAGCCATTTTGAACTGCTATGAAATATGCATGATAAACAATTTTCTTAGCAGTTAAGTCAGTTACATTATTTAGATCTCTCATTACATAAACATAACTGTTTAATCACTTCACTTAACAACCCACATTATCAGTGTATGGCAATTTTCTGTAAATTAACTTGTAAAAATTAACCGAATCTGCAGTGATCAACTCTTTGCCCTCATAATTTAACTTCAGCAGTCTGTGTGGTTCTGAAATGTGCAATTTGTGTTTTGGAAGGCTCAGTTTCTTAGCATTATTACTTATACAAAAAAGTTCTTGAATAGTTTGGTTAAATCAAACAATGGAAACTCCAGGTAGGAATATCAACAGTGTAGGAAAAGACAGATTGCTACTTACCGTAAAGAAGACACATCACGTTGCAGACAGGCATGATCAGAAGACACTCACATATGAGGTGGAATCCAAAATTTTTGGGACTGGTACTGCCATCTGGAAAGTAGGAGCAGAAGATCTTTGCACCACTAGGTGGCGAGAGTTGCATATCTGATGAGTCAGTGTGCTGAGTGGCATTCAGCTGGGAGGACGTGTTGCGTGTCCACAGTGATTTCCGTAATACTCTCTGTTTGGTCCGTGGCGATTTTACGGTGGATCCGCGAACAGAACAGTGTGTGTGTATCAAATTCTGTGTGAATCTTGGGGAAAGTGCTATGGAGACCCTTGCAATGATTCAACAAGTGTTTGGGGGACATAGCATGAGCCGTATGCGTGTGTTTGAGTGGCACATTCAGTTCAGGGCCGGCCGTACAGACATCGAAGATGATGCTCACACTGGAAGGCCCGTTAGCTGCACATCACCAGGCATTGTTGTCAAACTTCAACAATTGGTTCATGCAGATCGATGTTGGACCATTCAAGACCTTGCAGATGAAGTGATTATTGGTTATGGGACATGCCAATGAATGTTGACTGATGAATTGGGCATGCAATGTGTCACTGCAAAATTTGTGTGAAGTATCTTGACTGCTGATCAGAAGGCACTGCGTGTTGTGCACGGACCTTCGTCAGACCACATCTGATGATCAAACCTTCTTGTCACGGGTTATCACAGGTGATGAGAGCTGGATTTACATTTATGATCCAGAGACAAAGCAACAGTCGTCCCAGTGGAAGAGCCTGGGCTCTCCAAAAAAGCGAGACAGGTGAAGAGCATGATCATTGTTTTCTTTGATACCAAGGGTATTGCGCACAAAGAATTTATCCCACCCAACCAAACAGTGAACTCCGCATGCTACTGTGACGTTTTGCAACGGCTCCATGAAAACGTGCGGTGACGATGGCCGGAACTTTGGCACCAAGGGAACTGGCTGCTGCGTCACAACAATGCACCATGTCACATGTCCTTGCTCACCAGGACCTTTTTGGCAAAAAAACAACATTGCAGTTGAACCCCACCCACCGTACCTGCAAGATTTGGCACCTTGCGACTTCATGCTATTCCCAAAACTGAAACTCAGGTTGAAAGGCCGTCGGTTCGACACTCTAGAAAGGATTCAAGAAGCATCACTGGCGGTGATAAACACCCTCAAATAACAGGACTTCCAGAAAATGTTTGACCAGTGGCAGAAGCGCTGGGACTGGTGTGTATGTGTGGATGGGAACTACTTTGAATGTGATGGTGACCATTAGTCCAAAGGAAAGGTTTTGAACAGATGGCAGCACCAGTCCCGAAAATTTTGGATAGCTTTCAGCCACAGCCGTCATCAGGAGGGGGGGGGGGGAGAGAGAGGGGGGGAGGGGAGGGAGGGGGAGGGAGGCACACACACACAAGCAAGTGCATCTCACGCACATATGAGCACCAACTCCAGGATACACACATAAAAGCTAGTACATCTCTCACACACATGACCCCCAACTCCAGCATCTTGGGCTGTAGTGCAACATTCCGTGGAATGCAGGCAGCAATCTGGAGGGGGTGGGGAAGGAGAAGGGAGAGTAGTGTGTCGATGGGGAGGGAGATGAACACTGCCTGGTGGAGTACGCAAGGACTAACATGCCAGCAGATGCAGTGTCAGGAGGTTGTGGCCAGAGAGCTGGGCAAAAAAAGGAGAAGAGTGGGGAAAGACAGGCAAGTGCATTGGCAGAGGGCTACAAACAAGCAGAGTGGGAGACAAAAGTGGGGAGGAGATATGACAGAGATGGTGGAAACTGTTGGGTGGAAAGTATGACAGTATGTTACAATAGATTGAGGCTGGGATAATTATGGGAGCAGAGAATGTGTTGTAAGGCTAACTCTCATCTCCACAGTTCAGAAGAGCAGGTGGTGGAGGGAAGGATTCAGATGGCTCTGGTAGTGAAGTAGGCATTGAAATAAAGTGTGTTACATTCAGCTGTATGTTGTGCAGTAGGATGTCTACTTTGCTCTTGGCCATAGTTTGGTGGACAAATGGTTGGTTATCATGCCAATATAAAAAGCTGTGCAGTGATTGCAGCAGAGCTGGTAAATGACAGGGCTGCTTTTGCAGGTGTCCTGGCCCCTGATGGGGTAGGATAAACATGTGACAGGACTGGAATAGGAAGTGCTGGGTGGGTGGATTGGACTGGTCTTGCACCTGGGTCTTCCACAGGTATATGATTCTTTTGGCAAGGGGTTGGGATTGGGAGTGGCATAGGGGTGGACTAGGATGTTGTGGAGGTTGGGTGGGTGAAAAAACACTACTTTAGATGGGGTGGGAAGATCTCAAGTAGGATGTCCTTCATTCCAGGGCACGATGATAGGTAATCAAAGCCCTGCCAAAGGATGTGGTCGAGTTGTTCTGGTCCAGGGTGGTACTGGGTGACACAGATGACACTCCTTTGTGGCTAGTTAATGGAGGTTGTGGGAGGATTGGGGTTGTGAGGGGGAAATGGCACAGTAGATCTGTTTGTGGACTAGGTCTCGGGGGTAGTGTCTGTCTGTGAAGGCCTTGGTGAGACCCTCACTGCAGATGCACCATCCCCAGGCAGCCAGGCTGTATGGGAGGGATTTTTTGCTGTTAAAGGGTCAACAAGTGTCAAAATGCAAGTATTATTTGGCAAGTTTAATGTGGACAGAGGTGTGGATTGAGCCGTCATAGAGTAGGAGGTCAACATCCAGGAAGGTGCCACGCTGGGTTGAGGAGGACCACTTGAAGCAGATGGGAGAGAAGGTTTTGAGGTTGTGAAGAAATGAAAATAGGGTTTCTTGCCACTGGTTCCAGATCATGAAGATGTCATCAATGAACCTGAACCAGACTACGGGTTTGGAATTTTGAGAGGTTAGGAACACATCCTGTAGACGGCCATAAAAAGGCTGGCATAGGAGGTGCCATGTGGGTGCCCATGGTTGTGCCGCAGATTTGTTTATAAGTATTTTCTTCAGATGAGAAGTACTTGTAGGTTAGAATAAAGTTAGTAAGATGTATGAGGAATGAGGTATTGGGTTTGGAGTATGAAAGACTTTGGGAAAGAGTGTTCAATAGCTGTAAAACCATGGGCATGGGGGATGTTTGTGTATAGGGAGGGGTTGTCAACAGTGATAAGCAGGGATCTAGTAGGTATAGGGGTGGGGATGTTGGAGAGCCGTTGAAGGAAGTGTGGTTGGTGTCTTTGACATGGGAGGCTAGATTATAGGCAACTGGTTGGAGTTTTTGGACAATTAGTGCGAAAATACTGTCAGTGGGGGCACAATAACCAGCCAGAATGGGGCACCAAGAATTGTTGTATTTGTGGATTGTAGGGAGCCTGCAGGAGGTGGGTGTTTGGGGTGTCATAGAGGTGAGGAGGGAAATGGATTCAGGGGAGATGTTCCGGGAGGGGCTTAAGGCTTTAAGCAGTGATTGGAGTTTGTGTTAGATTTCTGGGATGGGATCACTCTGTCAAAGCTTATAGGTGGAGGAGTCAGACAATTGGTGGAGGCCTTCTGCCAGGTAGTCAGTGTGATTCATAACAACAGTACCTTTGTCTGCAGGTGGAATGATTAGGTCAGGATTTGGTTTTGAGGTAATGTATGGCTGTTCTTTCTTCTGCTGTCGTTTATAGTGTGCACAGTACTTCACTCCTTCCTAAATCCATATTTGTTATTCAGAATAATGTTATAAGTTTTGTTTTACTTTTTAAATTGATTTCGTGTTGTCCGCTCAAATTTTTTAGGAAAAAATGGTGGTACTGGGCAGAATTTTTTTTTTATTTCATCATTTCTGTCCCTTTTATGAACAGGTCGAACTTCCATGTATCTAAATCTGTAGGGGAAGCAACCCTCATCTAATGATTGACTGGCAGATTTGATGATTGATTTATTGTGTGTCAGGGTTGAGGTGCAATAAAGTGACATCCTGCCTGTATTATTTTTATTGGAATTTCATCCTAGCCCAACATTATAGCTTAATGAATGTATTTGAGTAACTTAATAATATTCCAGAATGAGTGTTTCACATTATCAATGTAAGACAGTGTGACTGAATATATTGTAACCTAATGTTATGTACAAATATATTCTCTTAATACTATTTTGAGGAATGGAGAGGAAAGGGGAAGGGTTGTAGGGTGGGGGCAATAGAGGTCATCCTTATGAAACAAAATATAAATTCCACATCTCTCCATAGAAAAATAACCCCTTTAGTAAAAGCAATCTTTTTTTTTTTGCTCAAATTCGGGAATAACTCATTTCCTCCCATTTCTTATTAAATGAAAGTGCACAATGTGCAAAGGGAAGCATTTCCTTTCATTACAGTATCATAAGAGATCATTCATCCATTCATCTCATGTCACTATTGAAGTAATGTTATAGAAATGTACAAGGCTACTTTTGTATATTTCTTTGTCCAGTGTTTTTAACATGATTGAGCAGGGTATCTGCAACTTTAGTAATTAATTGAAAACAGTTGGAATTTCTGTTTTTTAATACCATGACCAGTTTCAGCCATCAGGACTATTTTCGAGTGGTGCCCTGAATAAAGATATATAATAATGTTAAAAAAAAGTTACAGATGTAATACACCTAGAACGGGGAGTAACAACCAACAATCATAAGACAAGACAGCTTAGTACGAATTACATAATGTAAAATAATTAATGTTTTTATAACTACTTGATAACAGAGAGATTTAAATAGTTGATTGACATATTGTGCTGATATTTGACAGTAAAGTTGATATTAGTATGGAGTTCATTCACCTTAAGAGCTTACAGATCAGTGTCATTCTTACAGTTGTGTTACAGCAACAGAATATCAACCTCATATCTTTAATAATAAAGTATTTTCTGTATCAATATTATGAGAAGGAAAGTTGCTACTCACCATGTGGCGGAGATACTGAGTCCGAGATAGGTACAACAAAAAGACTCTCACAGTTAAAGCTTTTGGCCATTGGCCTTCGTCAACAATAGACACACATATGCACACGCAAACGCAACTCTCACACACGACTGCAGTCTCAGGCAACTGAAACCACACTATTTGTGAGAGATTTTTTGTTGTGCCTATCTGTGACTCCGCATCTCCACTATATTGGTGAGTAGCAACTTTCCTTCTCATAATATTGTTACATCCTGTCCTAGATTTTCCAAAGTATTTTCTGTGCATCTTGTAAATGGTTATCAAAAAATTTGTTATGGGTAATAGTGCTAGTAAGGAGAGAATCCATGCCCAGTCCTTTCTGAATAAATATTTTACTTTTGAAAGAGAAGTAAGTATAATGGAAGTACTATTGTTTATAATTTGATAAGTTCAACACTTTCATCCTATCATAAAATTTTATTTTGGCTGTTTCATCTGCACGTGTGTTGATATAAATCTTCATAATTTCGAAAGAAGTAAATGTGGCTCCTACTGGGATGGTGATTGGTCCGATTGATTCAGCTAGTTTGTCATAATTTTTGACTGGGTAATTTTTATAAAGTTGTAATGTGATTGCAGCAGTGCATTTAATTTCTTAGAAATTGGGTAACTATATGATTTCTTGAGTATTTGAATCCAGTAGATTTAACAGCTATATATAGTTCTGTCAAAAATCAATTAATCCTCAGGCATTTCACAGAAATGGGCATTACTGACTGTGAAAGCTTATGTTCTATATCTCTAATGTTGAGTAATGTAGCACATCAAGGATAGATTTGACTCTTCAACATACCGTCAACAGATGTAGACACAAACGAAAGGTAACACAAAAATGAGCACCAGGTATTCGGTTTGCATAATTTGGCAAAAGAGGAAAGGAATGAAGGTAAAGTGCTATTTACCAATGTTAAATTTGACACACTACTTGATTCTTCCAACACGTGTTTGGAAACGTTGCTCTGTCTTTGCATTCATTTGTACATATCCTTTGCAGCTGGTTTGTTCTATGTTTGAAGCATATTTATTTGGTACAGATTACTTTAATGAGCAAGTGCCTGTACTAGTTTTTTAAAAAAGTAGACTGTGAAAGCTGTTCCTGGTACAAAGCTTATTACTGTTTAAGGAACATAATGGCAGCTACTGAGGTTAACATCCCAACTGGTCAGGTTGAATGTAAAACTAGTAACGTGTGATGTGTACAGTACTGGTTGTTTCTTGTGTGACACTTCCTTTGATGAAATAGCTTTTGCCACTTATGTGGCAAAGTGACATACAACAAGCAACAGAATGAGGCGGGTTGCTGTGACATCACTTATGGAGTCGATATTTGCAGGCTACTGATGTAGAGCTGATGTCTGGGGATCTTTACATCTTTTCAGTAACTCAGCATCATGATTTTTTTTTCTTTTTTTATGTCATTGAGTCAGACTAGAAATAGGCATGCTAACATTCCGTCAAAAGAGAGGAGCTATAAACAGTTTTGTGAATAAAATTGTGTGCTGTGTAAAATGTTTGAGTAGGTGGTCAAAGATTTTTATGGCCGAATACTTCACTTCTTTCCGTGCCACCCTAAAGGGTGGAGATGGATAGTGTATATAATTTTCCCTCTAGTGTATATGTAAGTTGCTATTGCTTTTGAACTGTGGTTGATTGTTAACAACAAACTTCATATGGGAGTAAATGTATTGTGACACTGTTGTCAGTGTGTGTAACTGTTTAACGAGCTATCTACAGAAGGTTGTAGAGTGAGACCTCAGATTATCCTTATTGCACACTTCTTAACAACTAATTCTATTTTCCTCAGTGACAAGTTGCCCAAAACACTGGTGAACAAAAATAAGAAAAGTCTGTCAATGTTATGACATTTTCATCTTCAAAATTGGATACTATCCGTAACACAGAAGTTGAAGAGCAGAGGGGTTTAAGATGATGTGTAATGCATGACTAACAGTTCAGGTTCTTATCAATTTAACACCTGGGGATTTAGAATATTTTCTTTCATGTATTGATTTATTCTCATACATTATTTATAACATGTGGTCGGGCCTTGAGCAGTGCTGAGTTGCAGATATTTTGCTTTATCTAAATTCAGAGACTTTCCATTTACAGGAAACTAGTTACTAATTTTCAAGAAAACATTATTCATATGTTCAAACATTGAAGTTATTGATTGTGATACTTGCATCATCAGTGAAGCAAGTTGTTTATGCTACATAGGTATTATTGAAGATACTGTTTCAACTTCCATTGTGTGCGCGGCCTGAATTTCTTCCTGCTACACTCTGCAGGTTTGCTTGGATAGGATGATAACCAGTTACCAGCAAGGTCTGTGATACCGTAATAGTCAAACACCTTCGAAGAATATTGTGAGCTGTGCAATGAAATGCATGTGTACAGTTTAATTTGTGGATTGAAAAATGACATGTTCTGTAGAGAGAGCCTTTTGAAACCCAAATTTAAACTAAGTATCTTATTTTGAGAGAGGGGTGTTGTAGTTCTTGAATACATAATCTTTTCCAGCACCTTCGAGAAGGAGGTAAGAAGTGAAACCGGTTGGTAATTACTATTATGTCTTACAACCTTTCTTGTAAAAGGTCTGATAGTGATGTACTGCATATATGACTGAACACAGTACATATATTTAAGGAATACTATTTACGTCCTTCACTATGGTTATCATCAACCTCATAAAAGTTTTTGCTCTTGAGGGAGTTAATTACATTCTTAATTTCTGTGTCAGAGTATGGAGTAATTGTGATTTGTCTTTATGTATGTGGCATTGCTTATTGCAAATATTCTATTGCTTCATTCCTTGAACAGTATATGTCAAAGTTACGAGCTACTTCAAGGAAGTGATTTTTAGATATGTTGACTCTTTGATTACGTTGTTTAGAGTCCTCAAATTCCTTAACTCATTCTCTGTTTTACTTCTAGCTGTTGCCTATACAGATTTAATTTTATTATCTGAATTACTAAAGTTCATATATTATGCAGAGGTTTTTTGATTTTTCAATAATTTTCCTTAAGACAGTACAGTATTTCTTGTCATATCTAATCATTCCCACTCACCTGTTTGTCCTGAACATTTCAAATGATTTCCTTATTCTTGCATGTGGTTATTGATTTCATCTGTAGTCCAGGGCATTTTTATATCTTACTAGCAAACATCTTTTTGTTTTCTTGGGAAAGTTGCCATTAAAAATTAATAGAAACCCCTCTACAAAGACATTGAATTTATAATTACAATAGGCTGCTACTTTCTGCATAGAGGAAGCACTGAGAGGCAGGCAGGTGCATTGAAAAAGTTTGTCAGATATTATTCAGTATCAGACTTAGCCCATCTTCAGACTTAAACAAACTACCGCCTGCTTCACGTCTGCTGTGCAGCGAGCTACCTTAATTTAAGTATTAACTATATTTTTCTTACTTGTCACTTCTTCTTCCGTGTGTTTTTGCTTTTAGGAAGCTTTAATTGTCGAGTGCTAGTAATAGTGTTCCATAGATTTCGTGTTTGTTTTGAATACAGTCAGTCAGAGTCCCCTTAGTCAACCACAGTGCCCGCAGTACTAGTGTTTTTTTTTTTTCAATACAGTCCAGAGACAGGTAGTGCTATTTTCATTGTTTTCTACAAGAAGTGTCTAGCAACCACAGTTTAGTCAACTATCAGCCGCCTTTAGTGAATTAGCAGTCTAGTTAAAAGTTGATCAACTCTCTACAGTAAATTGATTCCTTAGGATGGATAGGATGTGTGACTGCTGTGTACGGACGCAGAAGGAGCTGGCCACTGTTCGCGAACAGCTGAGCGTGTTGATGGCCGCGGTCAGCCGTCTTCAGGCTGCTGCCTCAGAGTGTAGCGGCAGTGGGGAGTCTGGTGCGTTGCATGGTACACCCCAGGTGTTACATGCTTCACCCACTGTCCCTGCTGTCGAGACATCTTTGCGGGTACCGGGAGCGGTTGGGCCACCCTCTCCCCAAGTGGAGTGGCGGGTTCAGCGGCGTTCGCGGCGCACGAGGCGGAGGGTCGATGTGGAGGCTCGCCGTGTGGCATCGCCCGCTCTGCCTGTGAGTGGACATGTGGCTGCTCCTTCAGCAAGGTCCGAGCAGGCACATGGGGGGAGGGGTTTATTAGTGATTGGGAGCTCCGTTAGGCGGGTGACGGAGCCCCTTAGGGAAATAGCGGAAAGGTCAGGGAAGAAGGCCAGTGTTCACTCTGTCTGCTTGCCGGGGGGTCTCATCCGAGATATGGAGGAGGCCCTGCCAGCGGCGATTGAGAGCACTGGGTGCACCCGACTGCAAATTGTTGCTCATGTCGGCACCAGTGACTCCTGCCGTCTGGGTTCAGTGGTCATCCTCAGTTCGTACAGGCGGTTGGCGGAATTGGTGAAGGCGGAAAGCCTCGCTCGCGGGGTGGAATCAGAGCTAACTATTTGTAGTATCGTTCCCAGAATCGATCGCGGTCCTCTGGTTTGGAGCCGAGTGGAAGGCTTAAACCAGAGGCTCAGACGATTCTGCGGAGATCTGGGGGTGCAAATTTCTCAACCTCCACTATCGGGTGCAGAAATGTAAGGTCCCCCTGAATAGGTCAGGCGTGCACTACACGCCGGAAGTGGCTACAAGGGTAGCGGAGTGCGTGTGGAGTGCACATGGGGGTTTTTTAGGTTAGAGAATTCCCTCCCTAGACCCGACAAGACGACTCCTGAGACGCGGCAAGGTAGGAGTAGGCAAAATGCAACAGGGAATAACAATATTAATGTGCTAATAGTAAACTGCAGGAGCATCTAGAGAAAGGTCCCAGAACTGCTCTCATTAATAAACGGTCACAACGCCCATATAGTAATGGGGACAGAAAGTTGGCTGAAACCAGACGTAAACAGTAATGAAATCCTAAACTTAGATTGGAATGTATACCGCAGAGACAGGCTGGACAGCGAAGGGGGAGGCGTGTTTATAGCGATAAGAAGTGCAATAGTTTTGAAGGAAATTGACAGAGTTCCGAAATGTGAAATGATTTGGATGAAGGTCACGGTTAAAGCAGGCTCAGACATGGTAATTGGATGTCTCTATAGGCCCCGTGGCTCAGCAGCTGTTGTGGCTGAGCACCTGAAGGATAATTTGGAAAATATTTCGAGTAGATTTCCCCACCATATTATAGTTCTGGGTGGAGATTTTAATTTGCTGGATATAGACTGGGAGACTCAAACGTTCATAACGGGTGGCAGGGACAAAGAATCCAGTGAAATTTTTTTAAGTACTTTATCTGAAAAGTACCTTGAGCAGTTAAACAGAGAACAGACTCGTGGCGATAACATATTAGACCTTCTGGTGACAAACAGACCCGAACTATTTGAAACAGTTTACGCAGAACTGGGAATCAGCGATTATAAAGCGGTTACGGCATCGATGATTTCAGCTGTAAATAGAAATATTAAAAAAGGTACGAAGATTTTTCTGTTTCGCAAAAGTGACAAAAAGCAGATTACACAGTACCTGACGGCTCAACTCAAAAGTTTTGTCTCAAGTACAGATAGTGTTGAGGATCAGTGGACAAAGTTCAAAACCATCGTACAATATGCTTTAGATGAGTATGTGCCAAGCAAGATCGTAAGAGATGGAAAAGAGCCACTGTGGTACAACAACCGAGTTAGAAAACTGCTGCGGAAGCAAAGGGAACTTCACAGCAAATATAAAAATAGCCAAAGCCTTGCAGACAAACAAAAATTACGCGAAGCAAAATGTAGTGTGAGGAGGGCTATGCAAGAGGCGTTCAATGAATTCGAAAGTAAAGTTCTATGTACTGACTTGGCAGAAAATCCTAAGAAATTTTGATCTTATGTCAAAGCGGTAGGTGGATCAAAACAAAATGTCCAGACACTCTGTGACCAAAATGGTACTGAAACAGAGGATGACAGAGTAAAGGCCGAAATACTAAATGCGTTTTTCCAAAGCTGTTTCACAGAGGAAGACTGCACTGTAGTTCCTTCTCTAAATTCTCGTACAGATGACAAAATGGTAGATATCGAAATAGACGACAGAGGGATAGAGAAACAATTAAAATCGCTCAAAAGAGGAAAGGCCGCTGGACCTGATGGGATACCAGTTCGATTTTACACAGAGTACGCGAAGGAACTTGCCCCCTTCTTGCAACGGTGTACCGTAGGTCTCTAGAAAAGCGTAGCGTACCAAAGGATTGTAAAAGGGCACAGGTCATCCCCGTTTTCAAGAAGGGACGTCGAACAGATGTGCAGAACTATAGACCTATATCTCTAATGTCGATCAGTTGTAGAATTTTGGAACACATACTATGTTCGAGTATAATGTCTTTTCTGCAGACTAGAAATCTACTCTGTAGGAATCAGCATGGGTTTCGAAAAAGACGATCGTTTGAAACCCAGCTCGCGCTATTCATCCACGGGACTCAGAGGGCCATAGACACGGGTTCACAGGTAGATGCCGTGTTTCTTGACTTCCGCAAGGCGTTCGATACAGTTCCCCACAGTCGTTTAATGAACAAAGTAAGAGCATATAGTCTATCAGACCAATTGTGTGATTGGATTGAAGAGTTCCTAGATAACAGAATGCAGCATGTCATTCTCAATGGAGAGAGGTCTTCCGAAGTAAGAGTGATTTCAGGTGTGCCGCAGGGGAGTGTCATAGGACCGTTGCTATTCACAATATACATAAATGACCTTGTGGATGACATCGGAAGTTCACTGAGGCTTTTTGCAGATGATACTGTGGTGTATCGAGAGGTTGTAACAATGGAAAATTGTACTGAAATGCAGGAGGATCTGCAACGAATTGACACATGGTGCAGGGAATGGCAATTGAATCTCAATGTAGACAAGTGTAATGTGCTGCGAATACATAGAAAGATAGATCCCTTATCATTTAGCTACAAAATAGCAGGTCAGCAAATGGAAGCAGTTAATTCCATAAATTATCTGGGAGTAGGCATTAGGAGTGATTTAAAATGGAATGATCATATAAAGTCGATCGTCAGTAAATCAGATGCCAGACTGAGATTCATTGGAAGAATCCTAAGGAAATGCAATCCGAAAACAAAGGAAGTAGGTTACAGTACACTTGTTCGCCCACTGCTTGAATACTGCTCAGCAGTGTGGGATCCGTACCAGATAGGGTTGACAGAAGAGATAGAGAAGATCCAACGGAGAGCAGCGCGCTTCGTTACAGGATCATTTAGTAATCGCAAAAGCGTTACGGAGATGATAGATAAACTCCAGTGGACGACTCTGCAGGAGAGACGCTCAGTAGCTCGGTACGGGCTTTTGTTAAAGTTTCGAGAACATACCTTCACTGAAGAGTCAAGCAGTATATTGCTCCCTCCTACGTATATCTCGCGAAGAGACCATGAGGATAAAATCAGAGAGATTAGAGCCCACACAGAAGCATACCGACAATCCTTCTTCCCACGAACAATACGAGACTGGAATAGAAGGGAGAACCGATAGAGGTACTCAGGGTACCCTCCGCCACACACTGTCAGGTGGCTTGCGGAGTATGGATGTAGATGTAGATGTAGAAACTCACACACATTCACACTTGTACAATTCACACATAGCTGGGCACTGTCGTATTGTCAATTTGGAATTGACATTTGCCACATTATATGTACCCCTCCAATCAGCTTCCTGTGAGGCACCCTTCAAACTTTTTGTTATTTGTACATTAATTAGTCTTAACTTGTTATATCTGCAGATTAACACACATTTGCGAACAAAAAATTTTTATTAGGTGGAGTAAGGCCACCGCTTTATTTTACAAAAAGATAAAATTCCTTCAAATACAAAAAAGCTTCTTCTCCTACCAAAATTTTATAACAGGCCAAAGAATTATGCCACCTTATTGAATTGAAATATTAGCAGCTGAACTGAGCGCTACAGTCTGGAACAGCGCGACCCCAACGGTCGCAGGTTCGAATCCTTCCTCGGGCGTGGATGTATGTGATGTCCTTAGGTTAGTTAGGTTTAAGTAGTTCTAAGTTCTAGGGGACTGATGACCTCAGAAGTTAAGTCCCATAGTGCTTAGAGCCATTTTTTTGAACTGAACTGAATTTACTTTCCTTCATCGGGTTTTCTCTTGACGCTTTCGGGCGGATGCTGATGATGTAGACGGGCGCAGAGTCCAGGGTCGTTGGCCGACATAGCGAAGACGTGGCACCTGGACGTTCCAGCTGCATCGAAGTCTCTTCCGGGCGGCAGTTCGCGGCAGGTCGAAAGACGCCTGCTTTCCTTTCTTCCAGCTATTTAACACGGCGGCTCCAGTCTTTCTCCGCTGATTCCAGAGTGATGATTGGTGGCCGTTGGTAATCCCTGATTGGTGGATGGTGATATCATAGCGTGACCAACCGTGCTGGAAAAAGGCTCGTGCACGTGCGTAGTTCGCTGCTGATTGAATGTTTCGCAGGAACGCCTCTAGCGCCGGCTGGCGGAACGCGCCGGTACTAAGTTGCAGGCGCCGTTTAACTCTGCCACGGTAGCCAACCATTGCGTTTGTGTGGCTGTGCGAGCCACGGCATAACTGTTTTCTAATACCACTCCATTGTAATTTGATAAAGTGTTTGGTATAACTTGTTGTGTAGCATTGTCAGAGAGGCCATTCAGTGCTGGATAAAAATTTGCATCATTACCATTACTTACAAAAATGTTTTTTATTAGAGTACGGCTGTCTTTTGTAATTCTGGTGGAGAAAATTAACTACAGAACTCATTTTAGAAGAGTGAAGTAAGATTCCCAAATTGTTTTATCTTACACGTTCAGTAGATTAATATTGAAATCTCCAGAAACAGTCATCTGCTTTCTTTTTTCTTCTAGGAGGCACAGTAATGACTGAAATGTTTGTAAGAATATTTGCAAGTTTTCCAGTTGATATTATATACTGTAATAATTATAAAAGACTTTTCTGATAGCAGCAGTTTACAAAGGCTTCCAAGTGTTGGTTAACCAGAAGCTAGTGGTTTCAGTTGATATGAAATTTCTTTCTTTCACCCCTCTCCCTTTCTTTCACTTCTTCTTTATATATCCTTTCTCCATATTTTGAGTACAAAACTCGGCTACTAATTTATAGTTACCTATATTTAATATATGGATACTTGTATTTACATGGTGCTCTGATATAATACACGAATTTCCTTTTGACAATCTAGGTCATTTAAACAGATAAAAAATTAATCAGTTTCTCTCTCTCTCTCTCTCTCTCTCTCTCTCTCTCTCTCTCTCTCTCTCTCTCCTCAGTTACAGTTGTTGACATTGTGGAGTTTCTATAAAAGAATGTATGTAGTGATTGTAAACTTTCACTTGCTATGCAGGAATTATCATACATTCCTGTTTTCATTGCCTTTTATTCTATAGTATTCTTGTGTTATATGTCAGATAATGTATCCCAGTGCTCTGTTGTATATTTCTCTATGGATGTGTATGATGTGATGAACTCTTGATACTCATAGTAAATCTCGTTTGTCTTTAAGCCATCTCATACAAGTAAAAATACTCTTTATTAATCTGTGTACAGTTTTATATTGTTTTCCCATAAAAATTCAACTGTGATCATGTATGTTATCTTAAGAGCTGTTGGAAGGAAAGCTGTGTCTTGTGAGGGTTCGTTTATTTGCAGATATGGATGATGTACTGCATATTGCTTGTTAAATGTGGAAGTTTAACAGATATATACAGGTCAAGCTATAGGAATGTTAACACACCTGCTTTTCTGTTTGGTTTGTGATATCATAAAGTTGATGTTAAAGAAGCTTGCTTTTACTGACTTTATGTTAAAGATGATTTATTTATGTCATGTGCAAGATGCTGCATCTGCTGACACTTTTGCGTAGCAAAATTATTACTTGCGGTTCTGATTATCACTCTCTCCTGTTACTTATAGAACTCAACATTTCACATCAAAAAGGTGTTTTCCACACAGGAATGAAATGCTTTCTGATGGCAAAGGTTTTTGGAGCTGATTGATTTAATTCCTCACTTTGTCATTGCAAACTGCTGAAAATTTGTTATATAAAGCAATATTGCCAACACATGGCTATAGTAAGAATGCTGCGTACTCTACTGAGTTTTACATGGCAAAAGAAAGAACACACTAGATGTAATTTAATGCCAGTCGTCTTGTGATTTTTTTTTTTTCTTTGAAATTCATATAGCAGACCACAAAATCTGCTTGGTGATCTTAGGCAGGGTTTAGCATCACTGATCCTCAAGTTGTGATCTTCTTTCTTCAACAAAATAGACACATTACCCAGTCAGCAAGCATTGTTATTCTGCAATTAAATGTTTCTCATTCTTTGGCAGACTATACATGGCATGAAACACTTATGACAAGTTAAAACAATGTTTCCAACTGTGTTTTGAAGCCAGGCCAGTGACTTTCATGACAATAAAACTGAGCCATTTGTGCATACTTTATGTGCTGAATAAAAAATGTGGAAGGTATTGAGAGAAACTAGTGATAAACTTTAAATCAGTACATGTAATATGCAGGGATGATTTAATTGACAGTCCTGCACTTGAAAGGCTTGAGAGGAGAGGAGGGATGTCAAGTCATATGAAAGGCAGAGGTTGTGTACAAGTCTTAGCCCACCGCACAATTTTTAACTTAACAGAAATGTTCAGTACATATGTTGAGTGCCTTAATTTCTTGAATCCCCCAGTGAACACTCTTTCACATCTGAAGGTTGATAATGAGGAGAGGTATAGTATTTTAATCTGGGTTCAATCTGTATTCTTTCTGAATTGAGCTTACATTTTGTTAAAGTTATCACAGTTGGTTAATTTTTTGCACATTTTATGGTTTTCTTCTTCTTCTTCTTCTTCTTCTTCCTCCTCCTCCTCCTCCTCCTCCTCCTTTCACATTTTCCATAATTTTGTAGTTGATGCACCGTATCTAAAACAAGTATTATTTGAAGCAATGCCCTGTTGCCTGTTGTGCAGGCCTCTCTGTGAGAAGCAAGTTAATTTCAGTTGCTTGTAGAAGAGTGTTGGGTTGATATGATATTTTATAGAGTGATGATTGCATTTTGTTTTGTACAGTTTCCCTATGACAGTATCAGTTCTCTATTTTGTGAAACCTATTTGTGTTCTGCAAAGTCTTCTATATTTCGACCGTGTTAGTGTCAGAGAGGAACTGGAAACGTGTAAACTCTTAATATCTGTGTCATGAACAAGAAAATTTAATTGTAGGTGTGGCGCCGTTGGGTTGACAACAAAAATGCTTCTGGCTTGCATAGGCTAAATGCAATCATGAATGCCATAATGCTGCGCCGGACAAAGGATCAACTGCAGAGGGTGGGTTCACTGCAGTGTCTTCCAGAGAAAAATGTTCACATCATAACAGTGAAACTCAGTGAAGAGGAATTTGCAGTTTATGAAACTGTTCTGAACTACTCAAAGTGAGTTATTGTCATGTTTTCTATTTGTATAGATGTGATGGAAGAATTAGGAAGGAATTTAGCAATGTGGTTGCACTTAGAAATAGTATTAGCACATCTCCAAACACAATTTTTTAAATCTAAGTTTATTTTAAGACACAGAATGGTGATACACGCTTTAGGAGCAAAATGTAAATCCCCTCCTCCTCCAATCACATTTTCTGTTACTAATTTAAAAATAGTACCTTTTTTGCCAGTCTTTTATATTACAGTACTACAGTACTTGATGTACATTGTTCTCATATAAACTGTCACCTGGAGATGGTACTTTTTGTGTGTTTCATTTGTTTCGTGTCAGCTCCAGCAATTGGACGAGTTACGTTACCATGGGTATCTGCACTGTATGCTAGTTCAGGAGAGTCAAAGTAAATTTTGTGTGATGTTTTTAATAATGTCATGTTTATGTGAATGGTGACAACGGCCTTGACGCAGTGGATACACCGGTTCCCGTCAGATCCTCAAAGTTAAGCGATGTCGGGCATGGCCGGCACTTGGATGGGTGACCATCCCGGCCGCCTTGTGCTGTTGCCATTTTTTCGGGATGCACCCAGCCTCTTGATGCCAATTGTGGAGCTACCCGACTGAATAGTAGCGGGTCCTGGTCAAAGAAAACCATCATAACGACCAGGAGAGCGGTGTGCTGACCATACGCCCCTCCTATCCGCTCATCCTCAGCTGAGGATGACACGGCAATCGGATGGTCCCGATGGGTCACTTGTGGCCTGATGATGGAGTGCCTTTTTGCTTTATGTGAATGGTAAATTATAACTGTTTGAACAGGTCTCGATGAGAGGAAATAGACTATTGAATCAAAAACATAGGGTGATATTTAAAAAAATATGTACTGCTTTTCATATTTTTGTAATGAACAAAGTTACAAGAAAGGCAGCTGTGCTAGTTACAGTCCCCCTCATAGCTAAACAACATTTGCTTGATACAGTTTTTGTTTTGTTTTTGTACAAAAAGTTATTTGGGGGTGGTCAAGATTAATGGGACACCCTGTATTCCAAGTGAGCAAGTATATTGAGGCAATGTGGAGATGTTTCTGATGCATGGAAGTAACTTTTTGTGTGTATAGCTACCAAATTATGGCACCAACTTTATTTTAAATTGGAGCTGTAGATATTAAAATAGAGAAAAGTTTCTAATGTTCTGCAAAATTGCATTTATTTAGTCATGAACCAGCTTTCACCTTCTCAGGCCATCTTCAGATGACAACATAATGTCTCAAACACAGATAAACATGATTTGTGACTTCCACAGGTGTTATTTATATAGATGATACAAAAGTGACAAATGGTTTACATAGGAAAATATTACAGTAATTACATTAACTAAAAAGAGGGTAAACAAAGTTTTTACGTTGAGATACATATAACAAATCATGAGAAATGAAGTTAAAGTACAGTTTGATTATAGTATTTGTAATAAAAACTTAATTTGACAAGGGGAAAATTGAAATTGATTCTGATTGTTTAATAGTAGGCTGTCATTCTGTGCCATGTTTTGTTGATTTCCATTACTTCCAGTAAGGCCATTTCTCTGCTTTTTTTGACAGAATGGTAAACTTCACATTCTACATCATATGGATGGTTTTCTACTAAAAGATTGTCAGCAAAGATTGGTTAAAGAAGATTCAGTTGTTACTTGTAGATGGCCTGAGAAGCCACAAGCTGGTTCATTACCAAATAAATATAATTTTGCAGAACATTAATAAGAGTTTTCCTTTTTAGTATTATTATCATGTTCCACCAAGCACTAACAGAAAATTCAGTTAGTAGAGTTATATTTTTTTAAAAAAATGTAGAATTGGATTGAGCCATTGAAGAGGACTCAAAGAGACATAACTTTTGAGACTTAATCAAATAGTAACAAGATGTAGTAGGTGCCACAGTCACTGCCCCCTCACCAGGAAAGAGAGATTCCACAAACATCTACGCTAAGCAATCGCATAACTCAATTATAGTTCACGTATTCATTATTTTGGTTTATATATTACACTCAAATGTTACCTTTGACACATGATGCTATAAAGTAATTCCAGACACATGATAGTGCATGTTGAATTTCATTTTGACTTATTGCAGCACAGACCCATCGTGTACAGCATTTCATATTTTTAGGACATGTCACTTTTTCCATATAGCCCTATTGTTGTAGTTTTCCCCATCGATAAAAGTCCAGAGCTGTTAATACTGGTGAACATGGAGGCCACTTCCTGATTCCGGGATGATCTCTCTGGAAGTTCTGTTTCGAAGATTACTGGGTCCTGTCTCTCTTTACCCAAAATGCCATGACCACTATAACAGCAGGTTTAAATCAATAAGAAATACAGCTTTGAGCAGTGACATTGTTATTGGTACTGTAACTGTATTTTACGCTAGCAGGTTTGTGACTACGATTAGAATAGAAGCTAATGAATCACTATTGGTATTTCATGATGTAGCATAATTAATTATAGTAGTTTATAAATACCTTGTTCATTTTTTGATATTAGAAGAAGGGAAAAAGATTATTGTTATGCGCACCAGTATTGCCAATTGTTTCTGTTTTTTCGATTTTAACAACCTAGTGATGATGCTGCCAAACTGTTCCTGTAGCGTGAAATTAATTTCTGAGTATGAACACACTGTGTGTACATTAAATGGATCTGACTAATAAAAAGATAATCGCTGAAAAATGCTAAATGCAAAACTAATGCAGTGTGTGGTGGTAGAAAACTTATTATTTTTGAGAATATTTCCTTTGCAATACTAATGGTATCACAGTATTTATGACAGATGAATGGAAAAACATTTACTGGCTTATTTATTTATTTATTTATTTATTTTTATAAGAAAAGAAGACTGAAACAAATATTTGCTTTCAGTTTAAATCTTTTTTCTCACTTTTAATTCAGGCAAGTGATCGTAACTGGGTGTAGTCTTTTCCATTACCAGCATTTCTTTTAAATCTCAACATTATCTGTCAGGCTACCTGTCAATGCATTCTAAACCCTGGACAAATTTAATTACACTGTCTGACATTGTTTGCTTACAATGGAATGATGAAAAATTAATCTCTAGTTCAAGCCACCATATTTTACCTGTACCAGACAAGAAGAATGTTTCTCTGCCACTTCAGGCACAGTCTGTCTGATCTACCCGAAATTTCTAACAGTATAAATTACACTAAAAAAAATAGACTGTAGCTATCCATACAAACATGGGGCAGTAGAAGCAGTGCTGTTCACCTACATCACCACAATTCTGCAATAAGAATTTCCTATTAACAAAGACACCAATCAGGATGGTAGACAATAAGTTCCACATAGTTCGCTTAACTTGGCAAGCAAACAAGTGTTTCTTCTCATTCCCAACCACCACCTTCGTTGCATGGTCTTTCATCGATAGATGTAATGGTTAGTGCGCATAAAAGTTAATCTATTCTTTGCAAGACAATGGCTCAGTTGATTTCTCTGTTTCACAGAAGGGTCTTGATTTGTGCTTTCATTGTTGCTGGTGGGTGGTGTAGCCCATTGAGATATCTGGTTTTTCACTGAATAGATTGCCAGTAACAAGCATGTAACATAATAAAAAATAATTACAAATAGACACAAACAATTCAACACATTATCGCTCTTCATAACTCCTCTTGTCAGTGCTTAGGCAAACAAAGATACTGAAAGTGCTTTCTCTGAGTAAAATGAAAATGAGATGCTGCAAGGGCTGTAGTTATTTCTGTAGATTAGTTGTGATATCTGTCATGTTGGTGTTAGTTGGGTTGCTTTATGTGCAGTATGGTATCGTCCAATAACTGTAGCAGCAAATCTGTTAAGAACTACAGATGCTTGTGGCTATATGGAGTCCCATCAACAGCACAATGACCACATACACAATTACTGAAAAGCCTGCACCAGACAGTGCCAGACCAATGCCATTGTTTGTCTATTTGTCCCAGCTGGCTTGCATTTTTTGGCTAACCACTAGTGCATATTACAAAAATTGATTTATCCTTGGTTTGTGGGAGCACTTTGTCCATAAACAATTACTTATGCAGAAATATCAGTATTAAAAGGAGATATCGCCACTCACCCAATAGAGATGGTGTTGAGTGAGAGGCAGAAACATTGAAAAAGACTGCTGAATAATATCGAGCAATCCTTTCCAGTGTGCCTGTCTGCCAATCAACAACGCCTCTATGTAGTTAGTAGAAATATTTTATTTTCTATTGTTGTTATTCCCCCCAGAACTTTCAGTTCTTATGTAGAAATGCTGCATAACTTTGCAGTTTTTATAGGCACTACTCAGAGAACTATGATTGGTTTTAAAAGTCATTGTGATGAAACTGTTTCCGAGTGAAATGCGGAAAGAATGAAATGAAAAGAATACAGTATACTCCCAAACATTTGAGGTATGTAGGGGGAGAAGATGCACAAATAATTGAAAAACATGAATAATCGAGGTACAGTATTTTCATACATGTATTTGGGATAATATCTGCTGGATGGGTAGGAGCAAGAGTGTTGGCAGCCAATGTCTGTGCACACTCAGGTGTAGTTCAGCACAGTCGCCTTCTGCTGCTGGTCTGGCTTAGTGCTCACCTCTGCACATAGCTTCCAGAAACCCGTGATGCTGGTCCCTGTGTTATTTATTAATGCACACACAATCCTCAAACCGGATAATCCACATGAATAATCAGGAGTACACTGTACATTTTTGGCTGATTCCATTTGCACAGTTAGCCTACCTAGCAATGACATGTGGAGTATGTATTACCACTGTTAGAATATTGGTTGCTGTTCTCTCTGGTTGGCATATTGTATTCTTCTAACTTCGAGTTTCTTGAAATATTTCTGTAATGACGCCAAAGGCAGATCGTGAAGGCTTTGCACAATCAGGAGACTTAAGGCATTTAACCTACTTTTCTAACATTAAATAAATGAAAGTGATTCCCACTTTTTTTGGCTGTTTTTACATTGTGAAAGTCTGTAGGACTCCATGAGAAAGTTCATGGTGTGACAAACGTCAGTACTTACATGGGACAACATGCTAGCTGATTACAGGCCACTTTGGAAATCTGTTTATTATGTTGCCTACCTGTAGATTGATTCAGTGTGACAGTACAGAGCAGATAATTTTTCTACATGTTGTGACCCAAGATGGATTTCAGACGCACATGTAAATATGTGAACCACACCGGAATGTATGTTTGGTTATAGTTATTACAGTAGGGTAGACATTTGTGGAATGACTTCTCCTGACAGTGAGACAGTGGTTTGCTGCGCTGTTATTTTGTTACTATTTCAATAAGTCCCACACATTGTGCCACTGAACTCTTATTTGAAGGTTCCTTTCAGACACCACAGAAAAGGTATATAATTCCATTTAAGAAAGTCAGAGTCGTAATCCATCTGCAATAAATGTTAAAAATTACTTGTGTGTACCAGAAAAGTGTCCACTATAACTTAGCAAAAACCACATCTTGATATATTTACTTATTCAGGATATATTTGGGTATGGCCTGTTGTTGCTGCTTCTCTCTGACGTACAGATATTCAGAAAATACACATATAATTGGATAGACCATCCCTCAGAGTTTTTAATTCGTGTTACAGGTGCTTAATACAAGCATTGTTCATGTGACAAATGTTAGTACTTTCATGTGATGTGCATGCTTGCTGACTACAGGCCACTTTAGAAATCTGTTTATTATGTTGCCTACCTGCAAATTGATTCAGTGTGACAGAACGGAGCAGATGATATATCTACATGTTGTGACCCACCTGCCTTCTACTGCAACTGCACCACAGCTCGTACTGGGAACTGAAACTTGGAAAAATGTCCTAGCCACTGATATGTGTCATTTTTATTTGTGTCTTGTAGTTTTCACACAGTCTCCTATTGAAATCCCAGGAGTACTTATAAATAACCCTGTATATTTTCCATTTGTGTAGAGGTAAATGTAGTTTTCCTTGCAAAGTGCGCCTGTTCAGTATCTTTTGTGCTGCTTTAGGCAAATACAAAATTTAGACTCCACTATGGGAGCATCAAACATTAGATGAAATAAAATTTAATTGTAAAACAAGTAGGGAGGCAATTCGGTCTTTCAGATCTAAAAGACACAATAAATACTGATGCCCTGCAGAAGAGAAGAAAAAGAACAAGCAGAAAGTCAACTTCTTTCTATCTTCCGGGTATAGAGGGTACAATAAACACAAATGCCTTGCAGGAGAGAGAGGGAAAAAAAGTGTGTGTCCTTCATATGTTCTTGCCTACACATTAAGTGGGTGCCATGTTACAAATTGAAATCAGTTTTCATTTCCCTTTGTAATAGTTTTTGGTGGGGAATATACAATCATATTAAAACTCATTTTCCATCTACCCAGCTGATGTTCCTTCAGAAGAATTGTCTGCAGAACTTCATAAGAGAAAATTTAAGTATCTATTGCATTTTCATACATGAAATTATTTCACTGATCTTGTTCCAGGACACTTTTTGCTCAGTTTTTGCACCAGAGAGCTGAAAAAGAAGAGCAAAATTCAAATGGATCTCTCTTACCTTTTCTGCACACCACCTCGGGTTTGTATTGTTCTTTATATCTTTTCATCATAAAGTCTCCATGTAATTCTGGGGTGAACTAAATGCTTTTATAATAGTATTGTACCATAGGGAACAACTTTCAATAGAAATTTATGAACATATGAAATAATTTAGAGGTTAAATGTAATTCAGATCTCTGACACATGAAGAGAAATTATTTTTTGTATTGAGGCTGGAATTTACAGAATCTGTTTTGTACATAGGTATGTGCGATGGAAGTAACAACATTTTGTGAGCTTATAGATACCTTTGTCACTTGGCTAAGGAATCGTGGGTAAGATATTGCCTTTTGGTACTATAAGAATGCCTATGACAGAGTCAAACACAACTATGTATACCAGCTGTGAATGCAATTGTTTTTGCCAGGCTTTTGTGGGCATTTTAGAGAAGTGGATCCTGGTGAAGATAAGGATGTCATGTAACAAACTGCCATTTGCAGGGAGCTGCAACAGTGATGCCCACCCTCTGTACACCAACTTATACACTTTAGGACTGCTAAGGAAAATCCACTCACCTTGCCTGACCTCTCCTTGCTAGAGATTAAGGTATGAGTGTAGGCAATGAGTGTCATTAAGAAAGTGCAAAACTTAGAAGATCTTTGCAACCTGAAACAGTGTTATTAATCAATTCGAAGGACAGAGTGTGTCCAATTCAAACAACAGCAAAGTGACATGTTTTGTTAGGTAATATCTTTAACATACTGTTCATAAAAATGGGAATGGCTCTTAACAAAGGCGGGCTGAGTCCACATGAGCCAGAGGGCCACTGCAAAGCAAACTTCCTTCAATGAGTACATTCAATTTCTTGGTAACAGAGGGCTGCATTACACAGTAAGTTTTCAAGATGGTAAAACCACAATTGTTCCCTTCCATCGACATTTCATAAAAAGTAACTGCATTAGACTCTATAGCAGGAAAATGTGTTGGGGCACATACAGCAGCCATTCATTTCTGTCACTTCATGATAGAAAAACTTCAATATTATAGCTGGAAAGCCCAAATTGTTGATGTCATATAGTATTAATATATATTGTTAACAAAATAAATGAAAATTGTAGAACATACACAATTTTGTGCTTTTGAACTGTAAGCCAGTTCTTTCTCGATATATTTAATGGTATGACATTTGTCTCAACTTTTCTGTTGCTATGTCTCACAAGACTGCCTGTTGGGGCTGGAGTCAGTGTGTGAAAAAGTATTGTGTGGAAGCAATGTTTGACATTTTCTAAACACTTGAAGAATGTTATTTTTAACCCCCAAAGAGCTGCTGTAAAGATTTATCGTTTAGTCTAGTTGTGATCAAAGGGTCGTCTCCAGTAGACCCACACATATACAGGAATATTACTTAACTTTATGTGTCAAATACAGTGCAGATAAGTTATCTGTGTTAAAAATAGTTACAGAAGTAACCACTAAAGCAAAGGCTTATAAGGAAGATTTCTTGGAGTGATAACTAATAAAAAAAGCTTACTGGTGTATATTTAAACCTATTTGTGCCTCTTATAATGTTTTCGTAACAATGTCATCAGTTGCAGACAGCATCACAACAGATCTCTCAAATATGTACCAACACTGATCAGACTCGCAACTAAGTAATGACTGGATAAGCTTATGCCTCTTTATACAAGAAGTCTAGCAATAATGACTCTGAAATCTCAAAGACATTCAAATAACCTTCCTAACTTATTGCTTCCAGGATTTCTAACATCTTATTTCAGTACAAGGCTTTTCATATCTCAACAATACCAGTAAATTGGAAGGGAGTTTACTTTTTTCTGCCTTCCATTATCAAGTGAAAGTTCAGAATTGCTTCCCTGGTAGCTTCACTCTTTTTAAAATTAAATTGAGAATTATCATCAAGCAGCTCTTCAATTTTTCATTCATTTCTTCAGTATATTCTTACAATCAGCAGTTCTCAAAATATGTTACAATAATGATAATTTTTTTTATTCCTCTCCCTCTCTCCCTGTCCCTCTCCCTCTCTCCCTCTCCCTGTCCCTCTCTCCCTCTCCCTCTCTCCCTCTCCCTGTCCCTCTCTCCCTCTCCCTGTCCCTCTCTCCCTCTCCCTGTCCCTCTCTCCCTCTCCCTGTCCCTCTCTCCCTCTCCCTGTCCCTCTCTCCCTCTCCCTGTCCCTCTCTCCCTCTCCCTCTCTCCCTCTCCCTGTCCCTCTCTCCCTCTCCCTGTCCCTCTCTCCCTCTCCCTGTCCCTCTCTCCCTCTCCCTGTCCCTCTCTCCCTGTCCCTGTCCCTCTCTCCCTGTCCCTGTCCCTCTCTCTCTGTCCCTGTCCCTCTCTCTCTGTCCCTGTCCCTCTCTCTCTGTCCCTGTCCCTCTCTCCCTGTCCCTGTCCCTCTCTCCCTGTCCCTCTCTCCCTGTCCCTGTCCCTCTCTCCCTGTCCCTGTCCCTCTCTCCCTGTCCCTGTCCCTCTCTCCCTGTCCCTGTCCCTCTCTCCCTGTCCCTGTCCCTCTCTCCCTGTCCCTGTCCCTCTCTCCCTGTCCCTGTCCCTCTCTCCCTGTCCCTGTCCCTCTCTCCCTGTCCCTGTCCCTCTCTCCCTGTCCCTGTCCCTCTCTCCCTGTCCCTGTCCCTCTCTCCCTGTCCCTGTCCCTCTCTCCCTGTCCCTGTCCCTCTCTCCCTGTCCCTGTCCCTCTCTCCCTGTCCCTGTCCCTCTCTCTCCCTGTCCCTATCCCTCTCTCTCCCTGTCCCTGTCCCTCTCTCTCCCTGTCCCTGTCCCTCTCTCTCCCTGTCCCTGTCCCTCTCTCTCCCTGTCCCTCTCCCTCTCTCTCCCTGTCCCTCTCCCTCTCTCTCCCTGTCCCTCTCCCTCTCTCTCCCTGTCCTCTCCCTCTCTCTCCCTGTCCCTCTCCCTCTCTCCCCCTGTCCCTCTCCCTCTCTCCCCCTGTCCCTCTCCCTCTCTCTCCCTCTCCCTCTCCCCCCCCCTCTCTCTCTCTCTCTCTCTCTCTCTCTCTCCCTCTCTCCCTGTCCCTCTCCCTCTCTCTCCCTGTCCCTGTCTCTCTCCCTCTCTCTCCCTGTCCCTCTCTCTCCCTCTCCCTGTCCCTCTCCCCCTCTCTCCCTCTCCCTGTCCCTCTCCCCCTCTCTCCCTGTCCCTCTCCCCCTCTCTCCCTGTCCCTCTCCCCCTCTCTCCCTGTCCCTCTCCCCCTCTCTCCCTGTCCCTCTCCCCCTCTCTCCCTGTCCCTCTCCCCCTCTCTCCCTGTCCCTCTCCCCCTCTCTCCCTGTCCCTCTCCCCCTCTCTCCCTGTCCCTCTCCCCCTCTCTCCCTGTCCCTCTCCCCCTCTCTCCCTGTCCCTCTCCCCCTGTCCCTCTCCCCCTGTCCCTCTCCCCCTGTCCCTCTCCCCCTGTCCCTCTCCCCCTGTCCCTCTCCCCCTGTCCCTCTCCCCCTGTCCCTCTCCCCCTGTCCCTCTCCCCCTGTCCCTCTCCCCCTCTCTCCCTGTCCCCCTCTCTCCCTGTCCCCCTCTCTCCCTGTCCCCCTCTCTCCCTGTCCCCCTCTCTCCCTGTCCCCCTCTCTCCCTGTCCCCCTCTCTCCCTGTCCCTCTCTCCCTGTCCCTCTCTCCCTGTCCCTCTCCCCCTCTTTCACTCCCCCCTCCCCGTCTTTCCCTCCCCCCTCCCCTCTTCCCCCCTCCCCCTCTTCCCCCTCCCCCTCTTCCCCCCTCCCCCTCTTCCCCTCTCCCCTCCCCCTCTTTCCCTCTCCCCTCCCCCTCTTTCCCTCTCCCCTCCCCCTCTTTCCCTCTCCCCTCCCCCTCTTTCCCTCTCCCTCTCCTCCTCTTTCCCTCTCCCTCTCCTCCTCTTCCCCCTCTCCCCCTCTGCCCCTCTGCCCCTCTCCCCCGCTGCCCCTCTTCCCCTCTCTCCCCCCTCTCCCCCCTCTCCCCCCTCTCCCCCTCTTCCCCTCACCCCCCTCACTCTCACACTCCCCCCTCACTCTCACACTCCCCCCTCACTCTCACACTCCCCCCTCACTCTCACACTCCCCCCTCACACTCACACTCCCCCCCTCTCTCACACTCACACTC
Organism: Schistocerca nitens; assembly: GCF_023898315.1. Taxonomy (NCBI): domain Eukaryota; kingdom Metazoa; phylum Arthropoda; class Insecta; order Orthoptera; family Acrididae; genus Schistocerca; species Schistocerca nitens. The sequence goes on from NC_064622.1 coordinate 350,679,047, forward strand.
TCCCCCCTCTCTCTCTCTCTCACACTCACACTCCCCCCCCTCTCTCTCTCACACACTCACACTCCCCCCCCTCTCTCTCACACACTCACACTCCCCCCCCCTCTCTCTCACACACTCACACTCCCCCCACCTCTCTCTCACACACACACACACAACCTTAGCCCCAAGTAATAGGGTGCACCTGTGTCTGATGTGAGCAGCAATATAGCTATGTTAGGTTAGTGGGGGCAATGAAGAGGCATTTGTCGAGATGGAGGGTAGGACAACAGGGTAGGGGTGGAGTTGCTAGTGCTTTGTATAGGAGCATGCAGGATCATGGTGAGGACAGGATAGGGCTGCTAAGTGCAGCATCAGGGGAAGCTATGCTGAGAGGGGAGAAGAGAAAAGTTGAGAAGAGGAAAGGACTATGTAGGAGCATTGGCAAGATAGAAGGCATGTGTAGTACAAAAGCAGGGAATGGCATAGACAGGTAGCCAGAGACTAGTGATGGTTGAGGCTAGGGGTTATGAGAATGAAGGATATGTTGTAGGGAAGCAAGCCCGGTCTGGCTATCTGTTGTCCACAGTTTGGCGGTGGCCATTCATAAGGCAGATAGCTTGTTAGTTATCATGACCACATAGAATGTGACACAAAGGTTTCAGCTAAGTTGGTAGATCACATTGCCGCTTTCACATGTGGCCATGCCTTTGGTGGGGTAGTAGGTGCCGGTGCCATTACTGGAGTAGGTGGTAGCGAGAGGATGTGCATCTGGGTCTGTTGCAAGGATATGACCAATGAGGCAAGGTGTTGGTAGCAGGGGCGGAGAAGAGACAGACAATGATATTGTGTAGGCTGGGTGGGTTGCAGACTACCACTGTGGTAGGGGTGAGGATATTCCTCATTTCAGGGGATGACGAGAGATTGTTGCTGGTGGTGGTGGTGGTGATCCAGTGGCTTCAGTCCTGGCTGATAATGAGTCATGAGAGAAATGCATCTTTGTGGCCAGACAGTGGGTATGTGAGGGATGTTAAGTGACTGGTGAGACAAGTCATGGGAGATCTGTCTCTACACAAGATTGGGAGTATAATTTCAATCTGTGAAGGACTCAGTAAGACTCTTTGCATGTTTGCTGAGGGACTGCTAGTCGCTATGGGTGCGATGACTTTGGGTTTCTAGGATGTATGGGCTCGTCTTCTTGGTGTAGAGTGGGTGGCAGCTGTTGAATTGAAGAAGGTGTTGATGGTTGGTAGGTTTGATGTGAACTGAGGTACTGACAGACATCCATAAGATGGGGATTGACTTTGACAAAGGTGGCGTTTTGGTTTGAGGAGGACCAAGTGAAGTGAATTAGGAAGATGATGTAGAGATTCTGGAGGAATGTGGGTAGGGCATCTTCACCCTCAGTCCATGTCATGAAGATGTCATCAATGAAACTGAACCAGGTGAGGGTTTTGGAATTTTGGGTGATTAGGAAGGACTCCTTTAGATGACAAATGAATAGATTAGCATAGGATTGTACCATGCAGATGCCCTTGCTGTATCACATGTGGTGCCTTCAAAGTAGTAGTAGTTTGCCTCAATTGGCTATCCTGGATGGTTGGATTTATAAAGTTTAGGAAGTATGTAGATGAAAGGATTTCAAAGAGTGGTGAGAGTGAGGAGGGGGGGGGGGGGGACTCAGAGAATAGGGTCTGTGATAGATAAAGTTTTCTCGAATAGGGTCACTGGGGCAGGACTTGTAGGTGGATGTATTTGGCAGCTAGTGGAGTCTCTCAACTTGGTGATCCCTGTGGTTCACGACCACAGTCGTAGAGCATTTCTCAGCAGGTAGGGTTAGAAGGTCGGGATCAGTTTTTAGGTGATGGATTGTGGTTCTTTCTTTGCACGTGAGGTGGGTTTCCTTATTTAGGGATTTGGGGACTGATGGTGAGGAAGGGTTCAAGGTTAGTGAATTCTGGAAAGTTAATGGGGTGATTTGATATGAGTTAGTGGGCATGGATCGTGGTTGATTGAAGGAGTGAGCTGAGTAAGGTGGTGGTCAATATTTGTTTTGTATTGAGTCTACTTGATAGAGTTAGTGGAGAAAAAGTGTTACAAACAGGGAGGAAGAGAGAAGGTCATCAACAAGCCCAGTCCTATTTGTCCTCATGTCCCTGCATCCTCCAAAACCCAGCAATGTCATCTTTGGCCACCAATACCCCCGTCTCCACCCCCCACCCCTCTCCCTACACCTCTTCCTTACCCCCGCTACCAACCCCGGCTAGACTGTTGTTCGCATCAGATGCAGTCGAGCTTTAGTGCCTGGGTACAGTGGCCCTGTGTGCAAGCTGTTGTGTAGATGTGTGAGAATTTTCTACTTCTGAAGAATGACTTTGTCTGAAAGCTGAAGTACTTCTAGTATTCTTTTTCATTGTACCTTTCTGTGACAAGTTGACTAAGTATTTGTACTAAAAAATTCTTCTGTATTATAATGTGAGTTGTTAAGAGATGTACTTATGTGTCATCTCACAGAATCGGGTGTACTGCCAGTGATCTCAGTCTTCCCTGCTTGCCCATTTTCTGCAGAACAGGGCTCACTTTCACAAAAAAATCTTTTACTGTTTTCTCTATAGATGATTCTTTGCTTGGTTTCACAGCACCAGTTCTATGACTGGCAAATTCTGCCTCCTGACTCGACTAAAATGGCAGATAAGTAATATAAAGCAAGAGCAGTAATGATCAAATGCTTTTGATAAGTCACAGAAGATCCCAAATATTGATATTTTATTGTTTGAAGCTTTTAATATGTGCTCTGTAAATGTATAAATAATTGACTCAGTAGAGTGGCCCTTCTGAAATCCAAACTGTGATTGGCTAAGTATTCTGATACAACATATGTAAAATTAAAGAGACTTGTTGTTTGGTTTTTTTGTTGAAAGTTTTTATGATTTTTACAAGAGCCTGAAATTTATTTGTGTGGACAGCCAGAAAGCGATGGAAAACTTGCTGTCCATGATCCCCAGTCCACAAATCAGTGCTCAAAACTGAAATGATATGTTCCAACACTCTAAGTGTAATTCAGAGGAGTCAGGAACTATAAAAGTAAATAAGATCTACTGTTGTTTAATGAATCAGTTGAAACATGTCTTTCTCGTATACTGAGATATTTCAAGGAAAAGTGTCTCAGTAAGCTACATTACAAAACCTTGCGAAGAATATGTAACTTAGTGTAGTTCAATAAGCGTGACAAGAATGCATGTCCCAAAGACAACAGCATAAATTTGTCTTTTTAGGAGCACCAACAGATGCAAATATCTGAAGTTCAGATATTTAGTTACCTTAGATTGGCCTCGTCAGTATAATGGAATGTGGAGGTGTATCAAGCCAATGAGTGTGCTGGTTGACAATGTTTTTCAGTGATGATGACCAATCAATTGAGAACAATTCTTATGCAGGAGTATGCAAGGTAATGGAAATGACCAGCAAAGACATATCTTTGTTTACTGAAGAGTTAATGAGAGAACATAAATAGTGTTCGGTCATGTCATCATCTAACAATCTGCCCCCCTCACATTTGACCTCTGAAAGTTAATAGAACACAATGAAAACTACTTTCATGACAAGGAGATAAGAAAGTTGATTAATTAGCATGACTATATACAATAAATGACACGATTATTTACCAGCAAACAGGGAGAACTTAACTTACGTCCGAACTGTGGAGCTCACACAGGCAAAAGGTACAGATAAGATTAAATGAAGATCAATATCTTCGATTGTTGCCACTGATATAAAATAGGGGAGGAGTCACTGGCTGGTGTTCTTCTTGTCGCTTTCTCCACACAGCTCGCAGGCTACAAATACTGGAGCTCTCCATGTCCTTGAGAAGAACATAACATAACCTCAGCCTCTGTTCTCTTTATATACTAAGGGAGGACAAAGTAAATTTTAAAACCTAATTACTTTTTTCTCCTTACTTTACGTGACTATAATAGAGGACAACTGAAAGTATGTTTCTATTTAAAATAATTTATCTTTTCTCATGTCCATTATTTACAGAACATCAGTTTCAAAATAGGCAGTGATGTTATCGTCATCTTAGATTTCTTATTTATTGTAGGGGCTCATTCATGAACTCTGCTGTTTACAAAATATTACGTCCAGATCAATATTTTACTTTGCATGTATCGGCTAGTTTATATTATATCATTGGGTTGGTGCAAAAGTTTGTAGCATTTTTCCATAATTTTAATAAATGCAACAGATTCACATAACAGAGACTTTAGTCATCAATGATATATTTTCCTCCACTGTTTACAACAATCTGTCAATGCTGGGACAACTTTTTGATTGCACGACTGCAGAAATCACATGGTTTTGAGGCAAAGAAAATGTTGAGCCATATTCGGAGGACATTTTCATCTAGAAAGGAAGTTCCTTGAAGGTTGTTTGACAGAGACTGGAAAACATGAAAAATCGGATGGCACAGTATCAGGTGAATAAAGTGGGTGTGAAATGACCTCTCAACCCAACTTCCATAAAGTATTTTTTGCCAGTCTAGCAGAATTCATCACCACCATTCCACCATATGCATAACATTATCTTTTGTGGATACGTGCAGGTCTTTGTGGGGAGTTGCTGCTTTGTCCTCAGCCTTTACTGTTTGTCCCTTGTTAGCGTATAGACATCATTTTTTTGTCACAAGTAACAATAGAAGATAGTAATGGTCAATGTTGCTCATGAGCCAATTGATGACGAGAAAACAGAGCTGAACATATGGCCACCCCCTAATTTTTGTGATTAAGTCTTAGAGCATGTGGTACCCATCACCTGATTTCTGAACCTTTCCCATTGCATACAAATGTTGCTCAATGGTGGAATGATCACATTTCCCAGTTCATGAGCACAACTGTTGTGGATTGTTGCATTTATATGGTCTTCATCAAACCCTGAAGGTCATCCTGAATTTGGGATGTCACTAATGTCAAAAGCATCCGCCTTAAAATTAGAGAACCATTTCCTTGCGATGCTCTGTCTAATGGCATTATATCCATACATAGACCAAATGTTTCTGGTTGCCTCCACTGCTGTCACCCTTCTATTGAACTCAAACAGAAGAATATGTCACAAATGTTCAGATTTTTCCTCTTGGCACTCCATTTTCTAACATCCACAGCTGCACTCACTCTCTCCAAATGACAAAATGACAGTATGTATACTCAAATAGCAACATTGAACTAAAAATAAAGAATGACATTCAGTAAACAAACTCATAGCAACCAGAATACCAGTACACAGTACAGAAGCTCTACAAATTTATGCACTAACATAATATTATTGCTGTAGTGGTTTCTTTGCCTCATTAAGTTGCGCAACTTCAATGAGTTTGTACCTTAGGGTGGCTTAATTAAAATATGGGGTAGTTTAGTATCAAAAAATGGAAAATCCAGGATGCAATGTAACAATACCAAAGAAGGAAAGTTGCTACTCACCACATAGCGAAGATGCTGAGTTGCGATAGGCACAACAAAAAGATTCACACAATTATAGCTTTCGGCCGTTAAGGCCTTTGTCAGCAGTACACACACACACACACACACACACACACACACACACACACACACAAATGCAACTTGCACACGTCTGCAGTCTGAGAGAGCTGAAACCACACTGTGAGCAGCAGCACCAGTGCATGATAGGCGTGGCGACAGGGTCGGGGTAAGGAGGAGGCTTGGGCCGGGAGGGGGAGGGATAGTATGGTGGGAGTGGCGGACAGTCAAGTGTTGCAGTTTAGTTGGAGGGCAGGAGAGAAGGGGGGGAGGGGGTAAGTAGCGGAAAAGAGAGAAATTAGAAGACTGGGTGTGGCGGTGAAATGACGGCTGTGTAGTGCTGGAATGGGAACAGGGAGGGGGCTGGATGGGTGCGGACAGTGACTAACGAAGGTTGAGACCAGGAGGGTTATGGGAACATAGGATGTATTGCAGGGAAAGTTCCCACCAGCCCAGTTCAGAAAAGCTGGTGTTGGTGGGAAGGATCCATATGGCACAGGCTGTGAAGCAGTCATTGAGATGAGGGATATCATCTTCAGCAGTGTCTTCAGGAACAGGGTGGTCCACTTGTTTTTTGGCCAGTTTGTCGGTGGCCGTTCATGTGGACAGACAGCTTGTTGGTTGTCATGCCTACATAGAATGCAGCACAGTGGTTGCAGCTTAGGTTGTAAATCACATGACAAGTTTCACAGATAGCCCTGCCTTTGATGGGATAGGTGATGTTAGTGACCGGACTGGAGTAGGTGGTGGTAGGAGGATGTATGGGACAGGTCTTGCATCTAGGTCTATTACAGGGGTATGAGCCATGAGGCAAGGGATTGGGAGCAGGGGTTGTGTAAGGATGGATAAGTATATTGTGTATGTATGAGGGGTGGGAAGGATAGTGGGCAGGACGTTTCTCATTAAAGGGCACGACGAGAGGTAATCGAAACCATGGCGGAGAATGTAATTCAGTTGCTCCAGTCCCGGATGGTACTGAGTTACGAGGGGAATGCCTCTCTGTGGCTGGAGTGTGGGACTTTGGGAGGTTGTGGGAGACTGGAAAGATAAGATAATGCTGTGGGTCTCACTGAAGCCTTCACTGACAGTAAGCTGTCTGTCCGCATGAATGGCCACCAAGAAACTGTGGCCAAGAAACAAATGGACCACTCTGTTGCTGAACACACTACCAAACATGATATCCCTCATCTTAATGACTGCTTCACAGCCTGTGCCATATGGATCCTTCCCACCAACACCAGCTTTTCTGAATTGCGCAGGTGAGAACTTCCCTGCAATACATCCTACGTTCCCATAACCCTCCTGGCCTCAACCTTCATTAGTCACTGTCCTCACTCATCCAGACCCCTCAATGTTCCCATGCCAGCACGACAAAGCCGTCATTTCACTGCCACACCCAGTCTTTTAGTTTCTTTTTATTTCTCTCCTTTCCGCTACTTACCCCCTTTTCCCTCCGCACCTTCTCTCCTGCCCTCGATCTAACTGCAACATTTCACTGTCCGCCACTCCCACAATACTATCCCTGCCCCTCCTCCTCCTCCTCCTTACCCCCACCCTGTCGCTAATCCCATCATGCACTGGCGCTGCTCCTTGCAGTGTGGTTTCAGCTCTCTGAGACTGCAGATATGTGTACGTGTGTGTGTGTGTGTGTGTGTGTGTGTGTGTGTGTGTGTGTGTGTGTGTGTGTGTGTGTGTGCGTGCGTGCGTGCGTGCGTGCGTGCGTGCGTGGGTGTGTGTGTGTGTGTGTGTGTGTATATACTGCTGCCAAGGGCCTTAATGGTCGAAAGCTATAATTGTGTGAATCTTTTTGTTGTGCCTATCACGACTCAGCGTCTCCACTATATGGTGAGTAGCAACTTTCCTTCTCTGGTATGGTTAGTTTAATATGATAGTTATTCCTCTGACAGCAGTTACTTTGCATTTTAGTTAAATTTACCAAAAGCCTTATCTACTACATTTGCCTTTCTCAATAAACTGCATTCCTTAAACCATTTTATCTGTACATATTCTTGTCCATGTTTGTCAATTCCTACATTTTAATTGACCAATTGCCTTACAGCAATTATACATGGTTTTAAAGTAGTTTGCTGCGTGGTCTGAGGCGTCTTGTCACGGTCCACGCAGCTCTCCCCATCGGAGGTTTGAGTCCTCCCTCGAGCATGAGTGTGCTTGTGTTGTCCTTAGTTTAACTTAGAGTAAGTAGTGCGTAAGCTTAGGGACCGATGACCTCAGCAGTTTTGTCCCAAAAGACCTTACCACAAAGTTCCAACTTCTAAAATCATTTCTTGTGGCATGAGGTAAATAAATGCAAATCACCTCTCCATTTAAATTTCTCAATGGATTACGCCAGCCTACTGACCTTATTACATCTCATTTCTCCATTGAATACGTCATTCCATGACCTGTTTTCATTTTGCTTATGTTGGCCTACTGACCTCTTTACACAGAATTCTGGCATGAGCACCACACCACTTCCTCAAATCTCTTTCAGATATCCCCCTGCGGGTTCGGGGGTAAGAATAGGCCCGCGGTATTCCTGCCTGTCGTAAGAGACGACTAAAAGGAGTCTCAAATGTTTCGGCCTTATGTGAAGGTCCCCTCTCGGGTTTGACCTCCATCTTTCTAAATTATTCCGAAGAGCGAGCCAATTGGGGAAGGGCGCCTTACATGGTGCACTGTATCCGTCGTGCATTGAGACCTTTAGCCGGCTTTTTCGTCGTTGCAATGGTGTCCCGCTCGTTTTCCATCTCTTGGGCGAGGATACGTCCCTGGGTACGATTACCACGCTGCACTCTGCAGTGTTGCTTTTAACTGCAACGACGACCTAGGACTTTCTTGCACCTAAGATCCAGCACGGTAGCCAGTCCGTTGTGGTGGGGCCGCCATGTACCCTGTTGGTTGTAGCTCCCTGACAACACAGGGATCGCTCTACTGATGCCTGCGCTGTTAACTCCCCACGTATGCCAAGGAGTAGATGCCCATCTCCCTGGGGCATCAGGACTCCCGGCAATGGCCATCCTGCCAGGTGGCTATTGCTGTGGCTGGGTGGCGCCTGTGGGGAGGGCCCTTGGTCGGAGTAGGTGGCATCAGGGCGGATGACCCGCAATGAAGCGTGGTACATCATCTCTCACTGGCGGCCAGCCGCCAGCAGTCTCTAAGCGTTCGAGGGCTCATTTTAAGGGTAACGTTTATGACCCCAAATCGTTCCCATCCCTGGCCACACCATGGGAGGAACGAAAGGCATTGAATGTAAGTGAGACGTATTCGCCCAGGTATCTTGTCTGTACCAGAGCTGATGGTGACTCGTTTCTATCCGTGAAGCCTCAGTTCTTTGTAGAGCATTTAGAGGACAAGTTTGGGGAGGTGGAGGGCTTGTCCAAGATGCGGTCCGGATCGGTGTTGATAAAAACGGCATCCTCCGCCCAGTCGCGGGCCTTGCTCGCTTGTAAGAAGCTGGGGGATGTCTCCGTAACTATCACGCCCCATAAAAGTCTGAATATGGTCCAGGGCATTATCTTCCACAGTGATCTCCTTTTACAGTCCGATGACGAGTTGCGCGCCAACTTGGAGCGACGAGGTGTCCATTTCGTCTGGCGCGTCCACCGGGATCCGAGGGATCATCAAGTTGCCACCGGTGCCTTCATCTTGGCCTTCGAGGGTGACACGTTACCTGAGAAGGTCAAGGTGATGGTGTACCGTTGTGATGTCAAGCCATATATCCCTCCCCCGATGCGGTGCTTCAAGTGTTGGAAGTTTGGCCATATGTCTTCACGCTGTGCTTCCGACCTCGTATGTCGCGATTGCGGTCGACCATCCCATCCTGATCATCCCTGTGCCCCGCCTCCCATCTGTGTGAACTGTGGTGAGCACCATCCGCCTTGTTCGCCGAACTGTCCGATTCTGCAGAAGGAACGGAAAATCATGGAAATCAAGACCCTCGACCGCCTGACGTACACTGAGGCGAAGCAGAAATATGATCGGCTTCATCCAGTGCATATGACATCATCTTATGCCGCAACTGTCACTCCTGCTCCAGTTCCATCAGCTCCAGTCAGCTCTCAGAGTCGAAGGCCCACACCTGCCCCCTTGATGGTGGGGAGCACTAAACTCCCTGTTGCTCCTGCTCCATCTACCTCAGGAGCAACGGCCCCCCCCAACCATCGGGGACATCAGTTCCCCCTTCCCGGCCGGAGAAGCGTAAGACTTCTTCGGCTCCTCTCGCCAGGAAGGGGTCCCTTGGGGACCTCCCTTCGCAAGTTCCGACTGGTACCAAAGCCGACAGCCGCAAGTGGCTCAAACAACCGCCGGTCCCTGGTCGTCGGGACACACGGTCGTCGTCTGTCCCTGAGACTGACCCAGTGACGCCCTCCCAGCCTGAACCACCGAAGGCACAGCGCGAGAAGCAGAAGAAGAAGAAACTCCCCAAGGCTACCGACATTGCGGTGGCACCCATTCCACCGCTTCCTACAAGCTCTGCGTCTGAGGATGAGGTGGAGATTCTGGCGTCCGCTGAGGACATGGATCTCGCCAGTCCCTCGGGCGCAATGGATGGCTGTTGTACAGGTGGTGACTCAGTAGCAGCAGGGGCCCCGGAGGCGTAATCTGCCTCCCCAGTCCCTTCACGCCTTTCCCATCCATGGCCAATACCATCCTCCAGTGGAACTGCAGCGGTTTCTCCCACCATCTAGCTGAGCTCCGCCAACTTATCAGCCTTCATCCTTTCCTTTGCATTGCTCTGCAGGAAACTTGGTTTCCAGCAATGCGAACCCCCGCCCTCCGTGGCTATCGGGGTTATTATAAGAACCGGGCAGCTTATGAAAGGGTGTCTGGTGGCGTTTGCATATATGTCCTTAACTCTCTTCACAGCGAGTTTGTACCTCTACAAACAGCTTTAGAGGCTGTCGCTGTTCGGGTGTGGACGCCACAGGCTGTTACCGTCTGCAGTATTTACCTTCCACCGGATGGTGTTGTCGAGCAGCATGTCCTGGCTGCTCTGATAGCCCAACTGCCACCACCTTTCTTGTTGCTGGGCGATTTCAATGCCCACAACCCTCTATGGGGTGGGACTGTCTCCGATGACCGCGGCCGTGCCGTGGAGCATTTGTTGGCTCAGCTCGACCTTAGCCTCTTGAACACCAGTGCTCCCACGCATTTCAGTGTGGCCCATGGCTCGTTCTCGGCCATCGATCTCTCTCTTTGCAGCCCCGGACTTGTCCCATCCCTCCACTGGAGAGTGCATCCTGACCTGTGTGGTAGTGACCATTTTCCCATCTATTTGTCACTGCCTCAGTGTCATTCTTCTGGGCGCCTGCCCCGCTGGGCTCTCCGCAGGGCTGACTGGCCGGCTTTTACTTCCGCTGCAACTATTGAGTCTCCCCCACAGGGTGACATTGACGAGGTGGTCCGTGTCTTAATCACGTCAATCATTTCGGCGGCCGAGGCTGCCATCCCCCGCTCTTCTGGACTCCCTCGGAGGAAGGCTGTACCCTGGTGGTCGCCGGAGATTGCTGAGGCTATTCGCGACTGTAGGCGGGCCCTCCAGCGTCATAGGCGGCACCTGTCTCTAGAGACCCTCATCGCCTTTAAGAGGCTCCGTGCCTTGGCCCGTCGTCTTATTACACGGCGTAAGCAGGAGTGCTGGGAGCGGTATGTCTCATCCTTGGGCTCCCGTGTCTCCCCCTCGCTCGTGTGGTCCCGGATCCGGCGGATTTATGGACACCAGACCCCTATTTGTGTCCCTGGGATCTCCTTGGACGGCGCTGTCTGCACGGACGCTGCCGCCATTGCTGAACATCTTGCTGCGCACTTTGCTAAGAGCTCTGCGACTGCAACTTATCCCCCCGCCTTTCGCTCTCTCAAGGAGCGAGCCGAGCAGACGCCGTTATCATTCCACACGCGTCGTTCTGAAAACTACAATGCTCCTTTCAGCGAGAGGGAATTCCTCGCTGCCCTCGCCAATTGCCCTGATACAGCACCAGGACCAGACTGCATCCACGCACAGATGCTGAAGCATCTCTCCAGGGACTGCCAGAGACACATCCTCACCATCTTTAACCGCATTTGGAGCGAGGGCGTGTTCCCGTCGCAATGGCGAGAGGGTCTTATTGTCCCCATCTTGAAGCCTGGTGCGGACCCACTGGTGGTGGACAGCTATCGTCCCATTACCCTCACCAACGTTTTGTGCAAATTGCTCGAACGTATGGTGGGGCGGCGTTTGTGTTGGGTCCTTGAGTCGCGCGGTCTCCTCGCTCCATCCCAGGGTGGCTTCCGTCGGGGCCGGTCTGCCACGGACAATTTGGTGCGGCTGGAATCTGCTATCCGTACGGCCTTTGCCCGACGTCAGCATCTCGTTGCTGTATTTTTCGATCTGCGGAAGGCGTACGACACCACATGGAGGCATCACATCCTTGCTACGTTGCATGAGTGGGGTCTTCGTGGTTGGCTCCCGACTTTTCTTCAAACCTTTTTATTGCGCCGCTCTTTCCGGGTGCAAGTCGGTGCCACCTCTAGTTCATCTTATGTACAGGAAAATGGGGTCCCGCAGGGCTCAGTGTTGAGTGTCTCCTTATTTCTAGTGGCCATTAATGGTCTGGCTGCAGCCGTGGGGTCGTCGGTGTCTCCTTCTTTGTATGCCGAAGACTTCTGCATCTCATTTAGCTCCACGACTACGGGAGTCGCCGAACGCAGGCTGCAAGTAGCCGTTCACAAGGCAGCATCATGGGCTCTGACTCATGGTTTTCAGTTCTCTGCAGCCAAGACTCGAGTTATGCACTTCTGCAGGCGTCGGACGGTCCACCCTCATCCTGAACTTTACCTCGACGGCCACCTGCTTGAAGTGGTGGACACTTGCCACTTCTTGGGACTCGTGTTTGATGCCTGGCTCACATGGGTTCCTCATATTACTCAGCTGAAGCAAAAATGCTGGCGGCACCTCAACGCCCTCCGCTGCCTGAGCCACACGTCTTGGGGTGCAGATCGCTGCACGCTGTTGCGATTGTACAGAGCCCTTGTGCAGTCCCGGCTTGATTATGGGAGCCTGGCCTATGGGTCTGCATCACCCTCAGTGTTGATGATGTTAGACCCCATACACCACTGTGGGGTTCGGCTTGCAACTGGCGCTTTCCGTACGAGCCCCGTGGATAGTCTACTGGTGGAGGCCGGGGTTCCCCCGCTGCGGATTCGCCGCCATCGACTGCTCGCCGACTATGCTGTCCACGTGCATTGCTCGCCGGGCCATCCCAATCTTCGCCTGCTTTTCCCTGCCATGGTCCTCCGTCTGCCCGAACGGCGACCTCGGTCTGGGCTTTCCATAGCTGTCCGCGTCCAGTCCCTGCTGTCGGAACTGGGCTCATTCCCTCTTCTGCCTCCCTTCCGGGTCCGTGCACGTACGCCTCCCTGGTGTTTGCCCTGGCCGTCCGTCTGTCTGGACTTGGCACAGGGACCCAAGGACTTGGTTCCGCCTGTGGCCCTCCGTCGCCGTTTTCTTGCGCTCCTCGCCTCATTTCCGGTCTGTGAGACTGTCTACACTGATGGTTCCCTAGTTGATGGTCGCACTGCCTACGCTTTTGCTCATGCTGCCCATGTTGAACAGCACTCCTTGCCGGCTGGCTGCAGTATTTTTACTGCAGAGCTGGTGGCCATATTGCGCGCTCTTGAGCATATGCGTTCCTGCTCAGGTACGTCCATCGTCATCTGCAGTGACTCCCTGAGCAGCCTCCAGGCCATCGACCGCTGCTATCCCTCTTCTCCTGTGGTGTCCTCTATTCGGGAGTCTGTTTCCACCATTACGCGCTCTGGTCGTTCGGTGGTCTTTGTTTGGACGCCAGCTCACGTTGGCGTCCCGGGGAACGAACGTGTTGACAGGCTGGCCAAAGGGGCGATCGACGCCCCAGCTTTCGAGATCGGCCTTACGGCCCGCGATCAGCAGCTGGTGTTGTGGCGTAAGGTGCTTGGGATGTGGTCTGTTGAGTGGCGTGGCATGACAGCCCCGAATAAACTGCGGGCTGTCAAGGAGACGACCGATGTGTGGCGCTCCTCCCTGCAGGCATCTCGCAGGGACTCTGTCATCCTGTGTCGGCTCCGCATCGGCCATACCTACCTAACGCATGGCCATCTTTTGCGTCAGGGGGATGCCCCCCCCCCCCCCCCCCCCCCCCCGTTTCGGTGTGGGTCCCGGCCGACGGTAGCCCACATTCTGTTGGAGTGTCCCCGACTGCGCACTCTCCGGCAGTCTTTTAATCTTCCGGGCACTTTGCCTTTGGTTTTATGTGACGATGCCTCCATGGCTGACAACGCTTTAAATTTTATCCATGGTAGTCCTTTTTATAGGTCCTGCACCTTTCCCTTTCTGTGTCTCTTGTCCTCCTGTCTCTCATATTTGGTTGCAGATTTTAGTGTGTAGTCGGCTGGTTGACTCTTTCCCTTTTTTTTTGTTCTCGTGGTCAGTTAACCAGTTTCCGTCCATCTTCTTTTCTTCTGTTTCTTTCTGTCTGGTGTTTGTCTGTACTCTTCTTGTCTGTAGTGTTTGTTGCTGCATTTGTGTTCTTTTAGTGCCTGGGAGGGAGTCTTCTTCCCCTTGGGGTTTTACCTGCTTCGTGAATTTATGTCTCGCCTGTTTTTGGAATGGGGGACTGATGACCTTAGCTGTTTAGTCCCCCTTAAACATCCCAACAACCACCACCACTCTTTCAGATACAGTAGATGCTCAACTATCTGACTTAATGTGGCAGGTCAAGCGGAATAGACCATAGTCCTATAAATTCTCTCTTCGGACTCCATTCATATCATTCAAAACACCCTTTTTTACCAAAACCCAGTTTTATTAACTTTTTATGACTTCTCACACAATACATGCCAGTTATAAGTTCAAAAATTGCATGCTTCAAAAACTCTTACAGGAAATATAAAATGATCTGCATTGGAAATTTTGGATGTATAACAACACGTGCGAAAAGCCATGCCTAGCAAAAAAATGACAGTCTTTCTTAGATGACTGTTTCCCTCCTTTCTCACTTTTCCATGCTACAGTATCCCTCCACAGATGATAACAGGGGATTGGTGTTGTTTCCTCCTACTCCCTGATGTACTGTAGTGCTGCTTAATTTTTCTTGTTCTTCCAAATGTAGGACGAGATTTCTCCTTACACCCCCATGCCTTACCATTTCCACAATATTGTTGTCAGTTTATCAACTTCACCATTTGCCATCCATTCTGTAACGTCCTCTGCATTGACATTCTCATGGCCTTGTATATTTTTTAGCATCTAAATGATAGCATCAATCTCACCTTTGACTTCAGTTTCACACATGAATTCAAAGTTAAAATTCCCACCTTCATTATCTAAAAGAATTTTTCAATGCCTTACAAGTGATATGCTCGAAATCTCATCCCACACTTCGGTGAACCACCTTATGATATATAATAATGATAATAATAATAATTATTGTTATTATTGTTATTATTATTATTATTATTATTATTATTAGTAGTAGTAGTAGTAGTAGTAGTAGTAGTAGTAGTTGCTGGTATCAATGAACTGAGGTGATGGTAGCAATACTACTACTTCATCAGTTCAGGAATATTCTGGTCCATCATTTGAGAAAGAGCAGTCAAATTTGGTGGTAAAAATGGTTTGATATCTCCACTGTGAATTCACATTGGCAGGATGCGGATGCGTTATCAAGAAACAGCAGAACTTTTCCTGGCAAACTGTTGTTTTTCAAATATTTCTCTACATCTGGTACGAATTCATTTTGGGGACCAGGTTTTAAAGATTTCTGAATTCATCAATGCTTTATTTTGATGATGAGTGTTATGTAAGGGCAGTGATTCCTGATTTTTCAGGCATTTGAAAGCTCTAGGTTTTCATGATTTCTGTATTAATGTAAGTTTAAGCTTGTGTTTGACAGTTGGATTACTGCAAGAGAATGTGGTAACTCGTTCATTTCTTTTGTTACATCTGGGTGCTACAGCTTCCTTTGTTGAAGCAAGCGTTTTCATAGGGAGCATCTTGTAATTTAAACCATTCTCAGTGCAGTTGTGTAACTGTTTGTCAGAAATGCCCTTCTCAGTTTCTGCTGAGTTTTTCTCCAGCCTCCAACAGTATTTTTTCCTACTCCTAACTTCAAAGCAATAGTTTTGGCTGCTAGCCCAGAATCCAGTCATATTAGTGCACACAGTTTCTGGTCCGTAGTCACTGCAAGATTTTTTTTTTCCTCACCCATTTTGGATTCTTAATTGAAACAGAAAGGACTGCGCAAAACTAATTAATAATCCATTCACTTCGGACGTATGATATTCTACTGAAGAAACAAAGATAAGGATTGCCAGCATAACTGCTCTCAACCTGTGTTCATTGTTGTTTGTGAACACTGGAAAATGGGTTGTAAGTATCATTGGTTGAAGAGTGGTACTGGCAATTTGTTGAGTTGTAACAATGTACTTTCTAATTGTGAATCCAGATGGGCTAGAAGCATAAGAGATACATAAAATGCTTTAAAAGGCCACACAACATTGCAGCTGGTGCCCATGTGCTAAAGCTGTAGAAAAGTACTGTACACACAATAAAATCCTCATTTTATCATGGAGAAATGTTATTGGGATATTACGTAGGCCAGATAGTTGAGTCTACTGTAATAACCAAAATGCTTTTGCTTGTGTCTATATAGCACAAGCTCATTACTCCCTTTAAACTATACACAATTTAAAATACAACTTATACAGACTTGAAACTTCCTAACATATTAAAATAATGTGCTGGAGCGAGACTCAAACTCGGGGCCTTTGCCTTTCACGGGCAAGTGCTCTACCAACTGAACTACCCAAGCACGACTCACGATCTGTCCTCACATCTCCAATTTTGCCGGTACCTTGCCTCCTATCTTCCCAACTTCACAGAAGCTCTCCGGCAGACCTTGCAGAACTAGCACTCCTGGAAGAAAGAATATTGCAGAGACATGGCTTAGTCACAGCCTGGGGAATGAAATTTTCACTCTACAGCAGACCGTGCACTGATATGAAACTTTCATGACAGATTAAATTTGACTTGACTTGATTCCCATAGATTTATGAAAATTTCAGCTTTTACAATTTTGTGTGCAAGTTATTTATGTACTTTCTAATAATCTTTATTTTCAGATTTTACAATCCATGTTTACTATTATCTTTTCTATACTTAGCCTGAATTTACAGAATTTTAACAATAATCTTAAATCCATTAATCCATACTCTCCTCTCGTGTTTGCTATGTCACCCATCATGAACCTTAAAATCAGTAAATTATTCCTATACAATGAAGATTCTTACCCAGTAATACCTTGGATACATACATGAAAGCATATTTTTCTTACTCACTGCAGGTGTAAGAGAGGAAGGAATGAAACAAGAAAGTGTAAATTAGTTTTCACTCAGCGGGGACTATGCAGTATGCTGAACTTTGTATCCACTAAAGAGTGGCAGATTCACTACAGATTCTAAATGCTGCTGTCTACAAATTTGTTCAGATACACAGTGTGTCAAAGTACCAACTCTTTCTTGTTCTTTGGATACTCAAGTCGATAAGCATCTGCATATCTGCATGTTGCTTGCGGATTACCTATTATTCTAAATGCTCCTTGTTTAAATGCTCCTTGGTATACAAGCATAAATTTCTTAGTTTCTGCTACAGTTTTCTTGGATTTCTCTTTGGTCTGAACTAACGATGCTAAAACTGGGTGTGGACAGATTTTGCAGCATGGAATCTTTCTCTGTCCTGTGCTCTTTCACACATGTTACTTCTTGCCTGTATTTTCTTTCATGTAGGGAGATCTTAGTCAGAACTGGAAAATCAACCATGCTTGAAATGATATTATACTGTTTCTGACTAAATATTAGTTCACAAGGAGAAATCCTTTTACATCGTGTTTCGAGTTGTTGATGATTTCTTCAAAGTTTTTGATATCTGCCCTTGTTGGATGCTGTCTTGCACCATAGGTTTAACATAATATATATAACTCGCACAGAATCCTCTTTCTCGTACTTACTTGAGAGAAATATGGCAGGATTCTTACATGCTGAATCCCTGCTTTTTCTAAACACGTTTTCAATTTAGCTGGTACAAGTTGTCTAGCAGTATCCAGTAAGAGACTTCAAGACTTGGCACTTTGTGTGGAATACTCCTTTTTCAGCTTGTCTGCCATATTTTGGAATTAGCTCTTTTTATTGAATAAAGTTTGACATGTTTATTAATACCATCAATCAACACAAAATATGATTTTGCCCTCCTCTAAAGGTGGGCCAGGGGCCAATCAAACCTGTTTAATTCTAAGGGCTCACTTGTTTTTACAGTGTACTTTGTTATTTATTGCATACACCTTCTGACGCAACACAGAATGCCACAGCCTCTTTGCTACTCTGCAACAAAAATCACCTTTTTACTTAGTTTGGTGAAGCATTTCTTAGTTCCATAATGCCCATATTGTAAATGTACATAATAGCTCAGAAAATCGACATGCTGAAATGGGAACATAGCTTACATTTTATTGAATCTAGTTTTCATCTCCAGAATAAAATTCCATCATGTCGGCCATGCAACTGGGCTACCTCAGTGTAACTGGGATCCCCAGAGTAACTATTCCCTAGTTTCATCTGATCTTCATTATTCTGTTCTCTCCTTAATCGAACAATGGAAACTTCTTGTTGCAATATCAATTGTTTATGAACAGATGGATTGCTACTTACTGTAAAGATGACATGTTAAGTTGAAGACCACAATTAAGACACTTGCAGATAAGCTTTTGGCCACAGCCTTCATAAAAGAAAGGAAGCAAAACACGCCCCATTTCTTCACACAACCAAACATAACCCCCCCCCCCCACACACACATATATATATATATATATATATATATATATATATACCAAACAAAAGCGCTGGCAAGTCGATAGACACACAAACAAACACAAATATACACACAAAATTCAAGTCTTTCCGCTCCCGGGATTGGAATGACTCCTTACCCTCTCCCTTAAAACCCACATCCTTTCGTCTTTCCCTCTCCTTCCCTCTTTCCTGATGAGGCAACAGTTTGTTGTGAATTTTTTCCACGTGGAATGTTTCCCTCTGTTATATATATATATATATATATATATATATATATATATATATATATATATATATATATATAAAACAAAGATGATGTGACTTACAATGAAAGTGCTGGCAGGTCGACAGACACACAAACGAACACAAACATACACACAAAATTCAAGCTTTCGCAACAAACTGTTGCCTCATCAGGAAAGAGGGAAGGAGAGGGAAAGACGCAATCTGGCAGGTGGTGGATTCTCGAGAACTGCTGGAATGTGGAAAAAATCAGAAATTCCTTTGACAGAGAAGGAACACGTGTTTGCTATGCATGAGGTCAAGGATGAAAGTCCATAAAGAAAATCTTTAAGAACATAAGGACAGAATACATTACGTTGCAGGCAGGCGAAATAAAATGTCACTTACATGAAAACTTTCAGCTACAGCCTTCATTAGAAAAAGAAAGAAAAACACACACCATTCATTCACACAAGCAAGCACACCTCACGCACAAATGATCACTAACCCCAGCAGCTCAGACCAAAATGCAACTTTCAACAATAACGATATATATATATATATAAACAAAGATGATGTGACTTACAATGAAAGTGCTGGCAGGTCGACAGACACACAAACGAGCACAAACATACACACAAAATTCAAGCTTTCGCAACAAACTGTTGCCTCATCAGGAAAGAGGTATATATATATATATATATATATATATATATATATATATATATATATATATATATATATATATATATAAAAAGAAAGATGTGAGACTTACCAAACAAAAGCGCTGGCAGGTCGACAGACACAAAAACAAACACAAATATACACACAAAATTCAAGCTTTCGCAACAAACTGTTGCCTCATCAGGAAAGAGGGAAGGAGAGGGAAAGACGAAAGGATGTGGGTTTTAAGGGAGAGGGTAAGGAGTCATTCCAATCCCGGGAGCGGAAAGACTTACCTTAGGGGGAAAAAAGGACAGGTATACACTCGCACACACACACATATCCATCCACACATACAGACACAAGCAGACATATTTAAAGACAAAGAGTTTGGGCAGAGATGTCAGTCGAGGTGGAAGAGTAGAGGCAAAGAAGTTGTTGAGAGACAGGTGAGGTATGAGTGGCGGCAACTGGAAATTAGCGGAGATTGAGGCCTGGCGGATAACGAGAAGAGAGGATATACTGAAGGGCAAGTTCCCATCTCCGGAGTTCGCATAGGTTGGTGTTGGTGGGAAGTATCCAGATAACCCGGACGGTGTAACACTGTGCCAAGATGTGCTGGCTGTGCACCAAGGCATGTTTAGCCACAGGGTGATCCTCATTACCAACAAACACTGTCTGCCTGTGTCCATTCATGCGAATGGACAGTTTGTTGCTGGTCATTCCCACATAGAATGCATCACAGTGTAGGCAGGTCAGTTGGTAAATCACATGGGTGCTTTCACACGTGGCTCTGCCTTTGATCGTGTACACCTTCCGGGTTACAGGACTGGAGTAGGTGGTGGTGGGAGGGTGCATGGGACAGGTTTTGCACCGGGGGCGGTTACAAGGATAGGAGCCAGAGGGTAGGGAAGGTGGTTTGGGGATTTCATAGGGATGAACTAACAGGTTACGAAGGTTAGGTGGACGGCGGAAAGACACTCTTGGCGGAGTGGGGAGGATTTCATGAAGGATGGATCTCATTTCAGGGCAGGATTTGAGGAAGTCGTATCCCTGCTGGAGAGCCACATTCAGAGTCTGGTCCAGTCCCGGAAAGTATCCTGTCACAAGTGGGGCACTTTTGTGGTTCTTCTGTGGGGGATTCTGGGTTTGAGGGGATGAGGAAGTGGCTCTGGTTATTTGCTTCTGTACCAGGCCGGGAGGGTAGTTGCGGGATGCGAAAGCTGTTGTCAGGTTGTTGGTGTAATGTTTCAGGGATTCCGGACTGGAGCAGATTCGTTTGCCACGAAGACCTAGGCTGTAGGGAAGGGACCGTTTGATGTGGAATGGGTGGCAGCTGTCATAATGGAGGTACTGTTGCTTGTTGGTGGGTTTGATGTGGACGGACGTGTGAAGTTGGCCATTGGACAGGTGGAGGTCAACGTCAAGGAAAGTGGCATGGGATTTGGAGTAGGACCAGGTGAATCTGATGGAACCAAAGGAGTTGAGGTTGGAGAGGAAATTCTGGAGTTCTTCTTCACTGTGAGTCCAGATCATGAAGATGTCATCAATAAATCTGTACCAAACTTTGGGTTGGCAGACCTGGGTAACCAAGAAGGCTTCCTCTAAGCGGCCCATGAATAGGTTGGCGTACGAGGGGGCCATCCTGGTACCCATGGCTGTTCCCTTTAATTGTTGGTATGTCTGGCCTTCAAAAGTGAAGAAGTTGTGGGTCAGGATGAAGCTGGCTAAGGTAATGAGGAAAGAGGTTTTAGGTAGGGTGGCAGGTGATCGGCGTGAAAGGAAATGCTCCATCGCAGCGAGGCCCTGGACGTGCGGAATATTTGTGTATAAGGAAGTGGCATCAATGGTTACAAGGATGGTTTCCGGGGGTAACAGATTGGGTAAGGATTCCAGGTGTTCAAGGAAGTGGTTGGTGTCTTTGATGAAGGATGGGAGACTGCATGTAATGGGTTGAAGGTGTTGATCTACGTAGGCAGAGATACGTTCTGTGGGGGCTTGGTAACCAGCTACAATGGGGCGGCCGGGATGATTGGGTTTGTGGATTTTAGGAAGAAGGTAGAAGGTTGGGGTGCGGGGTGTGGGTGGGGTCAGGAGGTTGATGGAGTCAGGTGAAAGGTTTTGCAGGGGGCCTAAGGTTCTGAGGATTCCTTGAAGCTCCGCCTGGACATCGGGAATGGGGTTACCTTGGCAAACTTTGTATGTGGTGTTGTCTGAAAGCTGACGCAGTCCCTCAGCCACATACTCCAGACGATCAAGTACCACGGTCGTGGAACCCTTGTCCGCCGGAAGAATGACGATGGATCGGTCAGCCTTCAGATCACGGATAGCCTGGGCTTCAGCAGTGGTGATGTTGGGTGTAGGATTAAGGTTTTTTAAGAAGGATTGAGATGCAAGGCTGGAAGTCAGAAATTCCTGGAAGGTTTGGAGAGGGTGATTTTGAGGAAGAGGAGGTGGGTCCCGCTGTGACGGAGGACGGAACTGTTCCAGGCAGGGTTCAATTTGGATGGTGTCTTGGAGAGTTGGATCATTAGGAGTAGGATTAGGATCATTTTTCTTCGTGGCAAAGTGATATTTCCAGCAGAGAGTACGGGTGTAGGACAGTAAATCTTTGACGAGGGCTGTTTGGTTGAATCTGGGAGTGGGGCTGAAGGTGAGGCCTTTGGATAGGACAGAGGTTTCGGATTGGGAGAGAGGTTTGGAGGAAAGGTTAACTACTGAATTAGGGTGTTGTGGTTCCAGATTGTGTTGAAAGGAATTTTGAGGTTTTGGAGGGAGTGGAGCTGGAAGTGGGAGATTGAGTAGATGGGAGAGACTGGGTTTGTGTGCAATGAGAGGTGGTTGAGGTTTGCTGGAAAGGTTGTGAAGGATGAGTGAGTTGCCTTTCCGGAGGTGGGAAACCAGGAGATTGGATAGTTTTTTGAGGTGGAGGGTGGCATGCTGTTCTAATTTACGGTTGGCCTGTAGGAGGATGCTCTGAACAGCCGGTGTGGATGTGGGAGAGGAAAGATTAAGGACTTTTATTAAGGATAGGAGTTGACGGGTGTGTTCATGGGCTGAGTTGATGTGTAGGTGCAGGATTAGGTGGGTGAGGGCAATGGATTGTTCAGTTTGGAACTGGTATAGGGACTGATGGAAGGAAGGGTTGCAGCCAGAGATGGGAACTTTAAGTGTGAGGCCTTTGGGGGTAATGCCAAATGTCAGACAAGCCTGAGAAAATAGAATATGGGAGCGTAATCTGGCTAGGGCGAAGGCATGTCTGCGGAGGGAATGTAAATAAAACTTAATGGGGTCGTTGTTGGGGTGTTGTGCGGGTGACATGGTACTAGAAGGTCGAAAGTGTAACGTGAGGCTGAAATGAAAATGAATATAAAAATATGTGGGGAGAGATAAAGGTGAAGTAGAAAGCAAATGGAGATCTGGTGTGAAAAGAGGCGAAAAGGGGTTGGTTGGAGCTGGGTTATGTTGATCCTGTGGTGAAATAGTGTAGGTAGAAAACGATGTGCATAAAGGTTAGGTGGTTGTGTTGCCGCCAAAACACGTTAAAGGGTGGAGAAATTCGGGAAAATTTCGAAAAAACTACGTGAGGATGTATTAAAAGTAGTGGTATGGTGGTGGCAGATTATGGAAATGAGTCTAACAATTGTCTGGTGGAGAAATAATAACGTTAAAACCTGTGGGAAGCGGCTAAAAATGATCGGTGATGTGAAAAAACGGAAATAGAAATAAAGCAAAAGTTATTAAAACTAGCCGAAAAGGTTGTTTAATAGCTGAAAGGAACTGTTTGTGAACTAGAAACGGTGGATTTTATAGCAGTAGCGGAAGAAAAAATTTTTTTGGTTATGGTTTGGAAATGGGTTACGTATTATTACGTATTGTTGAGTATATATCGGCGGGATAAAATTGTATAGTGGATTACGGTAAAAAGCAGAAGGTGAATACAAAGGGAAACTACTGGCAAAAACAGGAGGAGGAAATAAGACGACAGAAAAGACTTCGAAATGTAACAGTGACAATAACAAACGTCATTGTTGGGTTCAAATTAATGATATGAATATAACAGAGGGAAACATTCCACGTGGAAAAAATATATCTAAAAAGAAAGATGTGAGACTTACCAAACAAAAGCGCTGGCAGGTCGACAGACACAAAAACAAACACAAATATACACACAAAATTCAAGCTTTCGCAACAAACTGTTGCCTCATCAGGAAAGAGGGAAGGAGAGGGAAAGACGAAAGGATGTGGGTTTTAAGGGAGAGGGTAAGGAGTCATTCCAATCCCGGGAGCGGAAAGACTTACCTTAGGGGGAAAAAAGGACAGGTATACACTCGCACACACACACATATCCATCCACACATACAGACACAAGCAGACATATTTAAAGACAAAGAGTTTGGGCAGAGATGTCAGTCGAGGTGGAAGAGTAGAGGCAAAGAAGTTGTTGAGAGACAGGTGAGGTATGAGTGGCGGCAACTGGAAATTAGCGGAGATTGAGGCCTGGCGGATAACGAGAAGAGAGGATATACTGAAGGGCAAGTTCCCATCTCCGGAGTTCGCATAGGTTGGTGTTGGTGGGAAGTATCCAGATAACCCGGACGGTGTAACACTGTGCCAAGATGTGCTGGCTGTGCACCAAGGCATGTTTAGCCACAGGGTGATCCTCATTACCAACAAACACTGTCTGCCTGTGTCCATTCATGCGAATGGACAGTTTGTTGCTGGTCATTCCCACATAGAATGCATCACAGTGTAGGCAGGTCAGTTGGTAAATCACATGGGTGCTTTCACACGTGGCTCTGCCTTTGATCGTGTACACCTTCCGGGTTACAGGACTGGAGTAGGTGGTGGTGGGAGGGTGCATGGGACAGGTTTTGCACCGGGGGCGGTTACAAGGATAGGAGCCAGAGGGTAGGGAAGGTGGTTTGGGGATTTCATAGGGATGAACTAACAGGTTACGAAGGTTAGGTGGACGGCGGAAAGACACTCTTGGCGGAGTGGGGAGGATTTCATGAAGGATGGATCTCATTTCAGGGCAGGATTTGAGGAAGTCGTATCCCTGCTGGAGAGCCACATTCAGAGTCTGGTCCAGTCCCGGAAAGTATCCTGTCACAAGTGGGGCACTTTTGTGGTTCTTCTGTGGGGGATTCTGGGTTTGAGGGGATGAGGAAGTGGCTCTGGTTATTTGCTTCTGTACCAGGCCGGGAGGGTAGTTGCGGGATGCGAAAGCTGTTGTCAGGTTGTTGGTGTAATGTTTCAGGGATTCCGGACTGGAGCAGATTCGTTTGCCACGAAGACCTAGGCTGTAGGGAAGGGACCGTTTGATGTGGAATGGGTGGCAGCTGTCATAATGGAGGTACTGTTGCTTGTTGGTGGGTTTGATGTGGACGGACGTGTGAAGTTGGCCATTGGACAGGTGGAGGTCAACGTCAAGGAAAGTGGCATGGGATTTGGAGTAGGACCAGGTGAATCTGATGGAACCAAAGGAGTTGAGGTTGGAGAGGAAATTCTGGAGTTCTTCTTCACTGTGAGTCCAGATCATGAAGATGTCATCAATAAATCTGTACCAAACTTTGGGTTGGCAGACCTGGGTAACCAAGAAGGCTTCCTCTAAGCGGCCCATGAATAGGTTGGCGTACGAGGGGGCCATCCTGGTACCCATGGCTGTTCCCTTTAATTGTTGGTATGTCTGGCCTTCAAAAGTGAAGAAGTTGTGGGTCAGGATGAAGCTGGCTAAGGTAATGAGGAAAGAGGTTTTAGGTAGGGTGGCAGGTGATCGGCGTGAAAGGAAATGCTCCATCGCAGCGAGGCCCTGGACGTGCGGAATATTTGTGTATAAGGAAGTGGCATCAATGGTTACAAGGATGGTTTCCGGGGGTAACAGATTGGGTAAGGATTCCAGGTGTTCAAGGAAGTGGTTGGTGTCTTTGATGAAGGATGGGAGACTGCATGTAATGGGTTGAAGGTGTTGATCTACGTAGGCAGAGATACGTTCTGTGGGGGCTTGGTAACCAGCTACAATGGGGCGGCCGGGATGATTGGGTTTGTGGATTTTAGGAAGAAGGTAGAAGGTTGGGGTGCGGGGTGTGGGTGGGGTCAGGAGGTTGATGGAGTCAGGTGAAAGGTTTTGCAGGGGGCCTAAGGTTCTGAGGATTCCTTGAAGCTCCGCCTGGACATCGGGAATGGGGTTACCTTGGCAAACTTTGTATGTGGTGTTGTCTGAAAGCTGACGCAGTCCCTCAGCCACATACTCCAGACGATCAAGTACCACGGTCGTGGAACCCTTGTCCGCCGGAAGAATGACGATGGATCGGTCAGCCTTCAGATCACGGATAGCCTGGGCTTCAGCAGTGGTGATGTTGGGTGTAGGATTAAGGTTTTTTAAGAAGGATTGAGATGCAAGGCTGGAAGTCAGAAATTCCTGGAAGGTTTGGAGAGGGTGATTTTGAGGAAGAGGAGGTGGGTCCCGCTGTGACGGAGGACGGAACTGTTCCAGGCAGGGTTCAATTTGGATGGTGTCTTGGAGAGTTGGATCATTAGGAGTAGGATTAGGATCATTTTTCTTCGTGGCAAAGTGATATTTCCAGCAGAGAGTACGGGTGTAGGACAGTAAATCTTTGACGAGGGCTGTTTGGTTGAATCTGGGAGTGGGGCTGAAGGTGAGGCCTTTGGATAGGACAGAGGTTTCGGATTGGGAGAGAGGTTTGGAGGAAAGGTTAACTACTGAATTAGGGTGTTGTGGTTCCAGATTGTGTTGAAAGGAATTTTGAGGTTTTGGAGGGAGTGGAGCTGGAAGTGGGAGATTGAGTAGATGGGAGAGACTGGGTTTGTGTGCAATGAGAGGTGGTTGAGGTTTGCTGGAAAGGTTGTGAAGGATGAGTGAGTTGCCTTTCCGGAGGTGGGAAACCAGGAGATTGGATAGTTTTTTGAGGTGGAGGGTGGCATGCTGTTCTAATTTACGGTTGGCCTGTAGGAGGATGCTCTGAACAGCCGGTGTGGATGTGGGAGAGGAAAGATTAAGGACTTTTATTAAGGATAGGAGTTGACGGGTGTGTTCATGGGCTGAGTTGATGTGTAGGTGCAGGATTAGGTGGGTGAGGGCAATGGATTGTTCAGTTTGGAACTGGTATAGGGACTGATGGAAGGAAGGGTTGCAGCCAGAGATGGGAACTTTAAGTGTGAGGCCTTTGGGGGTAATGCCAAATGTCAGACAAGCCTGAGAAAATAGAATATGGGAGCGTAATCTGGCTAGGGCGAAGGCATGTCTGCGGAGGGAATGTAAATAAAACTTAATGGGGTCGTTGTTGGGGTGTTGTGCGGGTGACATGGTACTAGAAGGTCGAAAGTGTAACGTGAGGCTGAAATGAAAATGAATATAAAAATATGTGGGGAGAGATAAAGGTGAAGTAGAAAGCAAATGGAGATCTGGTGTGAAAAGAGGCGAAAAGGGGTTGGTTGGAGCTGGGTTATGTTGATCCTGTGGTGAAATAGTGTAGGTAGAAAACGATGTGCATAAAGGTTAGGTGGTTGTGTTGCCGCCAAAACACGTTAAAGGGTGGAGAAATTCGGGAAAATTTCGAAAAAACTACGTGAGGATGTATTAAAAGTAGTGGTATGGTGGTGGCAGATTATGGAAATGAGTCTAACAATTGTCTGGTGGAGAAATAATAACGTTAAAACCTGTGGGAAGCGGCTAAAAATGATCGGTGATGTGAAAAAACGGAAATAGAAATAAAGCAAAAGTTATTAAAACTAGCCGAAAAGGTTGTTTAATAGCTGAAAGGAACTGTTTGTGAACTAGAAACGGTGGATTTTATAGCAGTAGCGGAAGAAAAAATTTTTTTGGTTATGGTTTGGAAATGGGTTACGTATTATTACGTATTGTTGAGTATATATCGGCGGGATAAAATTGTATAGTGGATTACGGTAAAAAGCAGAAGGTGAATACAAAGGGAAACTACTGGCAAAAACAGGAGGAGGAAATAAGACGACAGAAAAGACTTCGAAATGTAACAGTGACAATAACAAACGTCATTGTTGGGTTCAAATTAATGATATGAATATAACAGAGGGAAACATTCCACGTGGAAAAAATATATCTAAAAAGAAAGATGTGAGACTTACCAAACAAAAGCGCTGGCAGGTCGACAGACACAAAAACAAACACAAATATACACACAAAATTCAAGCTTTCGCAACAAACTGTTGCCTCATCAGGAAAGAGGGAAGGAGAGGGAAAGACGAAAGGATGTGGGTTTTAAGGGAGAGGGTAAGGAGTCATTCCAATCCCGGGAGCGGAAAGACTTACCTTAGGGGGAAAAAAGGACAGGTATACACTCGCACACACACACATATCCATCCACACATACAGACACAAGCAGACATATTTAAAGACAAAGAGTTTGGGCAGAGATGTCAGTCGAGGTGGAAGAGTAGAGGCAAAGAAGTTGTTGAGAGACAGGTGAGGTATGAGTGGCGGCAACTGGAAATTAGCGGAGATTGAGGCCTGGCGGATAACGAGAAGAGAGGATATACTGAAGGGCAAGTTCCCATCTCCGGAGTTCGCATAGGTTGGTGTTGGTGGGAAGTATCCAGATAACCCGGACGGTGTAACACTGTGCCAAGATGTGCTGGCTGTGCACCAAGGCATGTTTAGCCACAGGGTGATCCTCATTACCAACAAACACTGTCTGCCTGTGTCCATTCATGCGAATGGACAGTTTGTTGCTGGTCATTCCCACATAGAATGCATCACAGTGTAGGCAGGTCAGTTGGTAAATCACATGGGTGCTTTCACACGTGGCTCTGCCTTTGATCGTGTACACCTTCCGGGTTACAGGACTGGAGTAGGTGGTGGTGGGAGGGTGCATGGGACAGGTTTTGCACCGGGGGCGGTTACAAGGATAGGAGCCAGAGGGTAGGGAAGGTGGTTTGGGGATTTCATAGGGATGAACTAACAGGTTACGAAGGTTAGGTGGACGGCGGAAAGACACTCTTGGCGGAGTGGGGAGGATTTCATGAAGGATGGATCTCATTTCAGGGCAGGATTTGAGGAAGTCGTATCCCTGCTGGAGAGCCACATTCAGAGTCTGGTCCAGTCCCGGAAAGTATCCTGTCACAAGTGGGGCACTTTTGTGGTTCTTCTGTGGGGGATTCTGGGTTTGAGGGGATGAGGAAGTGGCTCTGGTTATTTGCTTCTGTACCAGGCCGGGAGGGTAGTTGCGGGATGCGAAAGCTGTTGTCAGGTTGTTGGTGTAATGTTTCAGGGATTCCGGACTGGAGCAGATTCGTTTGCCACGAAGACCTAGGCTGTAGGGAAGGGACCGTTTGATGTGGAATGGGTGGCAGCTGTCATAATGGAGGTACTGTTGCTTGTTGGTGGGTTTGATGTGGACGGACGTGTGAAGTTGGCCATTGGACAGGTGGAGGTCAACGTCAAGGAAAGTGGCATGGGATTTGGAGTAGGACCAGGTGAATCTGATGGAACCAAAGGAGTTGAGGTTGGAGAGGAAATTCTGGAGTTCTTCTTCACTGTGAGTCCAGATCATGAAGATGTCATCAATAAATCTGTACCAAACTTTGGGTTGGCAGACCTGGGTAACCAAGAAGGCTTCCTCTAAGCGGCCCATGAATAGGTTGGCGTACGAGGGGGCCATCCTGGTACCCATGGCTGTTCCCTTTAATTGTTGGTATGTCTGGCCTTCAAAAGTGAAGAAGTTGTGGGTCAGGATGAAGCTGGCTAAGGTAATGAGGAAAGAGGTTTTAGGTAGGGTGGCAGGTGATCGGCGTGAAAGGAAATGCTCCATCGCAGCGAGGCCCTGGACGTGCGGAATATTTGTGTATAAGGAAGTGGCATCAATGGTTACAAGGATGGTTTCCGGGGGTAACAGATTGGGTAAGGATTCCAGGTGTTCAAGGAAGTGGTTGGTGTCTTTGATGAAGGTTCCCTCTCCTTCCCTCTTTCCTGATGAGGCAACAGTTTGTTGCGAAAGCTTGAATTTTGTGTGTATATTTGTGTTTGTTTTTGTGTCTGTCGACCTGCCAGCGCTTTTGTTTGGTAAGTCTCACATCTTTCTTTTTAGATATATTTTTTCCACGTGGAATGTTTCCCTCTGTTATATTCATATCATTAATTTGAACCCAACAATGACGTTTGTTATTGTCACTGTTACATTTCGAAGTCTTTTCTGTCGTCTTATTTCCTCCTCCTGTTTTTGCCAGTAGTTTCCCTTTGTATTCACCTTCTGCTTTTTACCGTAATCCACTATACAATTTTATCCCGCCGATATATACTCAACAATACGTAATAATACGTAACCCATTTCCAAACCATAACCAAAAAAATTTTTTCTTCCGCTACTGCTATAAAATCCACCGTTTCTAGTTCACAAACAGTTCCTTTCAGCTATTAAACAACCTTTTCGGCTAGTTTTAATAACTTTTGCTTTATTTCTATTTCCGTTTTTTCACATCACCGATCATTTTTAGCCGCTTCCCACAGGTTTTAACGTTATTATTTCTCCACCAGACAATTGTTAGCCTCATTTCCATAATCTGCCACCACCATACCACTACTTTTAATACATCCTCACGTAGTTTTTTCGAAATTTTCCCGAATTTCTCCACCCTTTAACGTGTTTTGGCGGCAACACAACCACCTAACCTTTATGCACATCGTTTTCTACCTACACTATTTCACCACAGGATCAACATAACCCAGCTCCAACCAACCCCTTTTCGCCTCTTTTCACACCAGATCTCCATTTGCTTTCTACTTCACCTTTATCTCTCCCCACATATTTTTATATTCATTTTCATTTCAGCCTCACGTTACACTTTCGACCTTCTAGTACCATGTCACCCGCACAACACCCCAACAACGACCCCATTAAGTTTTATTTACATTCCCTCCGCAGACATGCCTTCGCCCTAGCCAGATTACGCTCCCATATTCTATTTTCTCAGGCTTGTCTGACATTTGGCATTACCCCCAAAGGCCTCACACTTAAAGTTCCCATCTCTGGCTGCAACCCTTCCTTCCATCAGTCCCTATACCAGTTCCAAACTGAACAATCCATTGCCCTCACCCACCTAATCCTTCACCTACACATCAACTCAGCCCATGAACACACCCGTCAACTCCTATCCTTAATAAAAGTCCTTAATCTTTCCTCTCCCACATCCACACCGGCTGTTCAGAGCATCCTCCTACAGGCCAACCGTAAATTAGAACAGCATGCCACCCTCCACCTCAAAAAACTATCCAATCTCCTGGTTTCCCACCTCCGGAAAGGCAACTCACTCATCCTTCACAACCTTTCCAGCAAACCTCAACCACCTCTCATTGCACACAAACCCAGTCTCTCCCATCTACTCAATCTCCCACTTCCAGCTCCACTCCCTCCAAAACCTCAAAATTCCTTTCAACACAATCTGGAACCACAACACCCTAATTCAGTAGTTAACCTTTCCTCCAAACCTCTCTCCCAATCCGAAACCTCTGTCCTATCCAAAGGCCTCACCTTCAGCCCCACTCCCAGATTCAACCAAACAGCCCTCGTCAAAGATTTACTGTCCTACACCCGTACTCTCTGCTGGAAATATCACTTTGCCACGAAGAAAAATGATCCTAATCCTACTCCTAATGATCCAACTCTCCAAGACACCATCCAAATTGAACCCTGCCTGGAACAGTTCCGTCCTCCGTCACAGCGGGACCCACCTCCTCTTCCTCAAAATCACCCTCTCCAAACCTTCCAGGAATTTCTGACTTCCAGCCTTGCATCTCAATCCTTCTTAAAAAACCTTAATCCTACACCCAACATCACCACTGCTGAAGCCCAGGCTATCCGTGATCTGAAGGCTGACCGATCCATCGTCATTCTTCCGGCGGACAAGGGTTCCACGACCGTGGTACTTGATCGTCTGGAGTATGTGGCTGAGGGACTGCGTCAGCTTTCAGACAACACCACATACAAAGTTTGCCAAGGTAACCCCATTCCCGATGTCCAGGCGGAGCTTCAAGGAATCCTCAGAACCTTAGGCCCCCTGCAAAACCTTTCACCTGACTCCATCAACCTCCTGACCCCACCCACACCCCGCACCCCAACCTTCTACCTTCTTCCTAAAATCCACAAACCCAATCATCCCGGCCGCCCCATTGTAGCTGGTTACCAAGCCCCCACAGAACGTATCTCTGCCTACGTAGATCAACACCTTCAACCCATTACATGCAGTCTCCCATCCTTCATCAAAGACACCAACCACTTCCTTGAACACCTGGAATCCTTACCCAATCTGTTACCCCCGGAAACCATCCTTGTAACCATTGATGCCACTTCCTTATACACAAATATTCCGCACGTCCAGGGCCTCGCTGCGATGGAGCATTTCCTTTCACGCCGATCACCTGCCACCCTACCTAAAACCTCTTTCCTCATTACCTTAGCCAGCTTCATCCTGACCCACAACTTCTTCACTTTTGAAGGCCAGACATACCAACAATTAAAGGGAACAGCCATGGGTACCAGGATGGCCCCCTCGTACGCCAACCTATTCATGGGCCGCTTAGAGGAAGCCTTCTTGGTTACCCAGGTCTGCCAACCCAAAGTTTGGTACAGATTTATTGATGACATCTTCATGATCTGGACTCACAGTGAAGAAGAACTCCAGAATTTCCTCTCCAACCTCAACTCCTTTGGTTCCATCAGATTCACCTGGTCCTACTCCAAATCCCATGCCACTTTCCTTGACGTTGACCTCCACCTGTCCAATGGCCAACTTCACACGTCCGTCCACATCAAACCCACCAACAAGCAACAGTACCTCCATTATGACAGCTGCCACCCATTCCACATCAAACGGTCCCTTCCCTACAGCCTAGGTCTTCGTGGCAAACGAATCTGCTCCAGTCCGGAATCCCTGAAACATTACACCAACAACCTGACAACAGCTTTCGCATCCCGCAACTACCCTCCCGGCCTGGTACAGAAGCAAATAACCAGAGCCACTTCCTCATCCCCTCAAACCCAGAATCCCCCACAGAAGAACCACAAAAGTGCCCCACTTGTGACAGGATACTTTCCGGGACTGGACCAGACTCTGAATGTGGCTCTCCAGCAGGGATACGACTTCCTCAAATCCTGCCCTGAAATGAGATCCATCCTTCATGAAATCCTCCCCACTCCGCCAAGAGTGTCTTTCCGCCGTCCACCTAACCTTCGTAACCTGTTAGTTCATCCCTATGAAATCCCCAAACCACCTTCCCTACCCTCTGGCTCCTATCCTTGTAACCGCCCCCGGTGCAAAACCTGTCCCATGCACCCTCCCACCACCACCTACTCCAGTCCTGTAACCCGGAAGGTGTACACGATCAAAGGCAGAGCCACGTGTGAAAGCACCCATGTGATTTACCAACTGACCTGCCTACACTGTGATGCATTCTATGTGGGAATGACCAGCAACAAACTGTCCATTCGCATGAATGGACACAGGCAGACAGTGTTTGTTGGTAATGAGGATCACCCTGTGGCTAAACATGCCTTGGTGCACAGCCAGCACATCTTGGCACAGTGTTACACCGTCCGGGTTATCTGGATACTTCCCACCAACACCAACCTATGCGAACTCCGGAGATGGGAACTTGCCCTTCAGTATATCCTCTCTTCTCGTTATCCGCCAGGCCTCAATCTCCGCTAATTTCCAGTTGCCGCCACTCATACCTCACCTGTCTCTCAACAACTTCTTTGCCTCTACTCTTCCACCTCGACTGACATCTCTGCCCAAACTCTTTGTCTTTAAATATGTCTGCTTGTGTCTGTATGTGTGGATGGATATGTGTGTGTGTGCGAGTGTATACCTGTCCTTTTTTCCCCCTAAGGTAAGTCTTTCCGCTCCCGGGATTGGAATGACTCCTTACCCTCTCCCTTAAAACCCACATCCTTTCGTCTTTCCCTCTCCTTCCCTCTTTCCTGATGAGGCAACAGTTTGTTGCGAAAGCTTGAATTTTGTGTGTATATTTGTGTTTGTTTTTGTGTCTGTCGACCTGCCAGCGCTTTTGTTTGGTAAGTCTCACATCTTTCTTTTTAGATATATTTTTTCCACGTGGAATGTTTCCCTCTGTTATATTCATATCATTAATTTGAACCCAACAATGACGTTTGTTATTGTCACTGTTACATTTCGAAGTCTTTTCTGTCGTCTTATTTCCTCCTCCTGTTTTTGCCAGTAGTTTCCCTTTGTATTCACCTTCTGCTTTTTACCGTAATCCACTATACAATTTTATCCCGCCGATATATACTCAACAATACGTAATAATACGTAACCCATTTCCAAACCATAACCAAAAAAATTTTTTCTTCCGCTACTGCTATAAAATCCACCGTTTCTAGTTCACAAACAGTTCCTTTCAGCTATTAAACAACCTTTTCGGCTAGTTTTAATAACTTTTGCTTTATTTCTATTTCCGTTTTTTCACATCACCGATCATTTTTAGCCGCTTCCCACAGGTTTTAACGTTATTATTTCTCCACCAGACAATTGTTAGCCTCATTTCCATAATCTGCCACCACCATACCACTACTTTTAATACATCCTCACGTAGTTTTTTCGAAATTTTCCCGAATTTCTCCACCCTTTAACGTGTTTTGGCGGCAACACAACCACCTAACCTTTATGCACATCGTTTTCTACCTACACTATTTCACCACAGGATCAACATAACCCAGCTCCAACCAACCCCTTTTCGCCTCTTTTCACACCAGATCTCCATTTGCTTTCTACTTCACCTTTATCTCTCCCCACATATTTTTATATTCATTTTCATTTCAGCCTCACGTTACACTTTCGACCTTCTAGTACCATGTCACCCGCACAACACCCCAACAACGACCCCATTAAGTTTTATTTACATTCCCTCCGCAGACATGCCTTCGCCCTAGCCAGATTACGCTCCCATATTCTATTTTCTCAGGCTTGTCTGACATTTGGCATTACCCCCAAAGGCCTCACACTTAAAGTTCCCATCTCTGGCTGCAACCCTTCCTTCCATCAGTCCCTATACCAGTTCCAAACTGAACAATCCATTGCCCTCACCCACCTAATCCTTCACCTACACATCAACTCAGCCCATGAACACACCCGTCAACTCCTATCCTTAATAAAAGTCCTTAATCTTTCCTCTCCCACATCCACACCGGCTGTTCAGAGCATCCTCCTACAGGCCAACCGTAAATTAGAACAGCATGCCACCCTCCACCTCAAAAAACTATCCAATCTCCTGGTTTCCCACCTCCGGAAAGGCAACTCACTCATCCTTCACAACCTTTCCAGCAAACCTCAACCACCTCTCATTGCACACAAACCCAGTCTCTCCCATCTACTCAATCTCCCACTTCCAGCTCCACTCCCTCCAAAACCTCAAAATTCCTTTCAACACAATCTGGAACCACAACACCCTAATTCAGTAGTTAACCTTTCCTCCAAACCTCTCTCCCAATCCGAAACCTCTGTCCTATCCAAAGGCCTCACCTTCAGCCCCACTCCCAGATTCAACCAAACAGCCCTCGTCAAAGATTTACTGTCCTACACCCGTACTCTCTGCTGGAAATATCACTTTGCCACGAAGAAAAATGATCCTAATCCTACTCCTAATGATCCAACTCTCCAAGACACCATCCAAATTGAACCCTGCCTGGAACAGTTCCGTCCTCCGTCACAGCGGGACCCACCTCCTCTTCCTCAAAATCACCCTCTCCAAACCTTCCAGGAATTTCTGACTTCCAGCCTTGCATCTCAATCCTTCTTAAAAAACCTTAATCCTACACCCAACATCACCACTGCTGAAGCCCAGGCTATCCGTGATCTGAAGGCTGACCGATCCATCGTCATTCTTCCGGCGGACAAGGGTTCCACGACCGTGGTACTTGATCGTCTGGAGTATGTGGCTGAGGGACTGCGTCAGCTTTCAGACAACACCACATACAAAGTTTGCCAAGGTAACCCCATTCCCGATGTCCAGGCGGAGCTTCAAGGAATCCTCAGAACCTTAGGCCCCCTGCAAAACCTTTCACCTGACTCCATCAACCTCCTGACCCCACCCACACCCCGCACCCCAACCTTCTACCTTCTTCCTAAAATCCACAAACCCAATCATCCCGGCCGCCCCATTGTAGCTGGTTACCAAGCCCCCACAGAACGTATCTCTGCCTACGTAGATCAACACCTTCAACCCATTACATGCAGTCTCCCATCCTTCATCAAAGACACCAACCACTTCCTTGAACACCTGGAATCCTTACCCAATCTGTTACCCCCGGAAACCATCCTTGTAACCATTGATGCCACTTCCTTATACACAAATATTCCGCACGTCCAGGGCCTCGCTGCGATGGAGCATTTCCTTTCACGCCGATCACCTGCCACCCTACCTAAAACCTCTTTCCTCATTACCTTAGCCAGCTTCATCCTGACCCACAACTTCTTCACTTTTGAAGGCCAGACATACCAACAATTAAAGGGAACAGCCATGGGTACCAGGATGGCCCCCTCGTACGCCAACCTATTCATGGGCCGCTTAGAGGAAGCCTTCTTGGTTACCCAGGTCTGCCAACCCAAAGTTTGGTACAGATTTATTGATGACATCTTCATGATCTGGACTCACAGTGAAGAAGAACTCCAGAATTTCCTCTCCAACCTCAACTCCTTTGGTTCCATCAGATTCACCTGGTCCTACTCCAAATCCCATGCCACTTTCCTTGACGTTGACCTCCACCTGTCCAATGGCCAACTTCACACGTCCGTCCACATCAAACCCACCAACAAGCAACAGTACCTCCATTATGACAGCTGCCACCCATTCCACATCAAACGGTCCCTTCCCTACAGCCTAGGTCTTCGTGGCAAACGAATCTGCTCCAGTCCGGAA
Organism: Schistocerca nitens; assembly: GCF_023898315.1. Classification (NCBI taxonomy): domain Eukaryota; kingdom Metazoa; phylum Arthropoda; class Insecta; order Orthoptera; family Acrididae; genus Schistocerca; species Schistocerca nitens. Next base: position 350,715,221 of record NC_064622.1, read on the forward strand.
TCCCTGAAACATTACACCAACAACCTGACAACAGCTTTCGCATCCCGCAACTACCCTCCCGGCCTGGTACAGAAGCAAATAACCAGAGCCACTTCCTCATCCCCTCAAACCCAGAATCCCCCACAGAAGAACCACAAAAGTGCCCCACTTGTGACAGGATACTTTCCGGGACTGGACCAGACTCTGAATGTGGCTCTCCAGCAGGGATACGACTTCCTCAAATCCTGCCCTGAAATGAGATCCATCCTTCATGAAATCCTCCCCACTCCGCCAAGAGTGTCTTTCCGCCGTCCACCTAACCTTCGTAACCTGTTAGTTCATCCCTATGAAATCCCCAAACCACCTTCCCTACCCTCTGGCTCCTATCCTTGTAACCGCCCCCGGTGCAAAACCTGTCCCATGCACCCTCCCACCACCACCTACTCCAGTCCTGTAACCCGGAAGGTGTACACGATCAAAGGCAGAGCCACGTGTGAAAGCACCCATGTGATTTACCAACTGACCTGCCTACACTGTGATGCATTCTATGTGGGAATGACCAGCAACAAACTGTCCATTCGCATGAATGGACACAGGCAGACAGTGTTTGTTGGTAATGAGGATCACCCTGTGGCTAAACATGCCTTGGTGCACAGCCAGCACATCTTGGCACAGTGTTACACCGTCCGGGTTATCTGGATACTTCCCACCAACACCAACCTATGCGAACTCCGGAGATGGGAACTTGCCCTTCAGTATATCCTCTCTTCTCGTTATCCGCCAGGCCTCAATCTCCGCTAATTTCCAGTTGCCGCCACTCATACCTCACCTGTCTCTCAACAACTTCTTTGCCTCTACTCTTCCACCTCGACTGACATCTCTGCCCAAACTCTTTGTCTTTAAATATGTCTGCTTGTGTCTGTATGTGTGGATGGATATGTGTGTGTGTGCGAGTGTATACCTGTCCTTTTTTCCCCCTAAGGTAAGTCTTTCCGCTCCCGGGATTGGAATGACTCCTTACCCTCTCCCTTAAAACCCACATCCTTTCGTCTTTCCCTCTCCTTCCCTCTTTCCTGATGAGGCAACAGTTTGTTGCGAAAGCTTGAATTTTGTGTGTATATTTGTGTTTGTTTTTGTGTCTGTCGACCTGCCAGCGCTTTTGTTTGGTAAGTCTCACATCTTTCTTTTTAGATATATTTTTTCCACGTGGAATGTTTCCCTCTGTTATATTCATATCATTAATTTGAACCCAACAATGACGTTTGTTATTGTCACTGTTACATTTCGAAGTCTTTTCTGTCGTCTTATTTCCTCCTCCTGTTTTTGCCAGTAGTTTCCCTTTGTATTCACCTTCTGCTTTTTACCGTAATCCACTATACAATTTTATCCCGCCGATATATACTCAACAATACGTAATAATACGTAACCCATTTCCAAACCATAACCAAAAAAATTTTTTCTTCCGCTACTGCTATAAAATCCACCGTTTCTAGTTCACAAACAGTTCCTTTCAGCTATTAAACAACCTTTTCGGCTAGTTTTAATAACTTTTGCTTTATTTCTATTTCCGTTTTTTCACATCACCGATCATTTTTAGCCGCTTCCCACAGGTTTTAACGTTATTATTTCTCCACCAGACAATTGTTAGCCTCATTTCCATAATCTGCCACCACCATACCACTACTTTTAATACATCCTCACGTAGTTTTTTCGAAATTTTCCCGAATTTCTCCACCCTTTAACGTGTTTTGGCGGCAACACAACCACCTAACCTTTATGCACATCGTTTTCTACCTACACTATTTCACCACAGGATCAACATAACCCAGCTCCAACCAACCCCTTTTCGCCTCTTTTCACACCAGATCTCCATTTGCTTTCTACTTCACCTTTATCTCTCCCCACATATTTTTATATTCATTTTCATTTCAGCCTCACGTTACACTTTCGACCTTCTAGTACCATGTCACCCGCACAACACCCCAACAACGACCCCATTAAGTTTTATTTACATTCCCTCCGCAGACATGCCTTCGCCCTAGCCAGATTACGCTCCCATATTCTATTTTCTCAGGCTTGTCTGACATTTGGCATTACCCCCAAAGGCCTCACACTTAAAGTTCCCATCTCTGGCTGCAACCCTTCCTTCCATCAGTCCCTATACCAGTTCCAAACTGAACAATCCATTGCCCTCACCCACCTAATCCTTCACCTACACATCAACTCAGCCCATGAACACACCCGTCAACTCCTATCCTTAATAAAAGTCCTTAATCTTTCCTCTCCCACATCCACACCGGCTGTTCAGAGCATCCTCCTACAGGCCAACCGTAAATTAGAACAGCATGCCACCCTCCACCTCAAAAAACTATCCAATCTCCTGGTTTCCCACCTCCGGAAAGGCAACTCACTCATCCTTCACAACCTTTCCAGCAAACCTCAACCACCTCTCATTGCACACAAACCCAGTCTCTCCCATCTACTCAATCTCCCACTTCCAGCTCCACTCCCTCCAAAACCTCAAAATTCCTTTCAACACAATCTGGAACCACAACACCCTAATTCAGTAGTTAACCTTTCCTCCAAACCTCTCTCCCAATCCGAAACCTCTGTCCTATCCAAAGGCCTCACCTTCAGCCCCACTCCCAGATTCAACCAAACAGCCCTCGTCAAAGATTTACTGTCCTACACCCGTACTCTCTGCTGGAAATATCACTTTGCCACGAAGAAAAATGATCCTAATCCTACTCCTAATGATCCAACTCTCCAAGACACCATCCAAATTGAACCCTGCCTGGAACAGTTCCGTCCTCCGTCACAGCGGGACCCACCTCCTCTTCCTCAAAATCACCCTCTCCAAACCTTCCAGGAATTTCTGACTTCCAGCCTTGCATCTCAATCCTTCTTAAAAAACCTTAATCCTACACCCAACATCACCACTGCTGAAGCCCAGGCTATCCGTGATCTGAAGGCTGACCGATCCATCGTCATTCTTCCGGCGGACAAGGGTTCCACGACCGTGGTACTTGATCGTCTGGAGTATGTGGCTGAGGGACTGCGTCAGCTTTCAGACAACACCACATACAAAGTTTGCCAAGGTAACCCCATTCCCGATGTCCAGGCGGAGCTTCAAGGAATCCTCAGAACCTTAGGCCCCCTGCAAAACCTTTCACCTGACTCCATCAACCTCCTGACCCCACCCACACCCCGCACCCCAACCTTCTACCTTCTTCCTAAAATCCACAAACCCAATCATCCCGGCCGCCCCATTGTAGCTGGTTACCAAGCCCCCACAGAACGTATCTCTGCCTACGTAGATCAACACCTTCAACCCATTACATGCAGTCTCCCATCCTTCATCAAAGACACCAACCACTTCCTTGAACACCTGGAATCCTTACCCAATCTGTTACCCCCGGAAACCATCCTTGTAACCATTGATGCCACTTCCTTATACACAAATATTCCGCACGTCCAGGGCCTCGCTGCGATGGAGCATTTCCTTTCACGCCGATCACCTGCCACCCTACCTAAAACCTCTTTCCTCATTACCTTAGCCAGCTTCATCCTGACCCACAACTTCTTCACTTTTGAAGGCCAGACATACCAACAATTAAAGGGAACAGCCATGGGTACCAGGATGGCCCCCTCGTACGCCAACCTATTCATGGGCCGCTTAGAGGAAGCCTTCTTGGTTACCCAGGTCTGCCAACCCAAAGTTTGGTACAGATTTATTGATGACATCTTCATGATCTGGACTCACAGTGAAGAAGAACTCCAGAATTTCCTCTCCAACCTCAACTCCTTTGGTTCCATCAGATTCACCTGGTCCTACTCCAAATCCCATGCCACTTTCCTTGACGTTGACCTCCACCTGTCCAATGGCCAACTTCACACGTCCGTCCACATCAAACCCACCAACAAGCAACAGTACCTCCATTATGACAGCTGCCACCCATTCCACATCAAACGGTCCCTTCCCTACAGCCTAGGTCTTCGTGGCAAACGAATCTGCTCCAGTCCGGAATCCCTGAAACATTACACCAACAACCTGACAACAGCTTTCGCATCCCGCAACTACCCTCCCGGCCTGGTACAGAAGCAAATAACCAGAGCCACTTCCTCATCCCCTCAAACCCAGAATCCCCCACAGAAGAACCACAAAAGTGCCCCACTTGTGACAGGATACTTTCCGGGACTGGACCAGACTCTGAATGTGGCTCTCCAGCAGGGATACGACTTCCTCAAATCCTGCCCTGAAATGAGATCCATCCTTCATGAAATCCTCCCCACTCCGCCAAGAGTGTCTTTCCGCCGTCCACCTAACCTTCGTAACCTGTTAGTTCATCCCTATGAAATCCCCAAACCACCTTCCCTACCCTCTGGCTCCTATCCTTGTAACCGCCCCCGGTGCAAAACCTGTCCCATGCACCCTCCCACCACCACCTACTCCAGTCCTGTAACCCGGAAGGTGTACACGATCAAAGGCAGAGCCACGTGTGAAAGCACCCATGTGATTTACCAACTGACCTGCCTACACTGTGATGCATTCTATGTGGGAATGACCAGCAACAAACTGTCCATTCGCATGAATGGACACAGGCAGACAGTGTTTGTTGGTAATGAGGATCACCCTGTGGCTAAACATGCCTTGGTGCACAGCCAGCACATCTTGGCACAGTGTTACACCGTCCGGGTTATCTGGATACTTCCCACCAACACCAACCTATGCGAACTCCGGAGATGGGAACTTGCCCTTCAGTATATCCTCTCTTCTCGTTATCCGCCAGGCCTCAATCTCCGCTAATTTCCAGTTGCCGCCACTCATACCTCACCTGTCTCTCAACAACTTCTTTGCCTCTACTCTTCCACCTCGACTGACATCTCTGCCCAAACTCTTTGTCTTTAAATATGTCTGCTTGTGTCTGTATGTGTGGATGGATATGTGTGTGTGTGCGAGTGTATACCTGTCCTTTTTTCCCCCTAAGGTAAGTCTTTCCGCTCCCGGGATTGGAATGACTCCTTACCCTCTCCCTTAAAACCCACATCCTTTCGTCTTTCCCTCTCCTTCCCTCTTTCCTGATGAGGCAACAGTTTGTTGCGAAAGCTTGAATTTTGTGTGTATATTTGTGTTTGTTTTTGTGTCTGTCGACCTGCCAGCGCTTTTGTTTGGTAAGTCTCACATCTTTCTTTTTAGATATATTTTTTCCACGTGGAATGTTTCCCTCTGTTATATATATATATATATATATATATAGAGAGAGAGAGAGAGAGAGAGAGAGAGAGAGAGAGGGAAACATTCCACGTGGGAAAAATATATCCAAAAACAAAGATGTTGTGACTTACCAAACGAAAGCGCTGGCACGTCGATAGACACACAAATAAGCAGCTTGTTCCAGAATGCAGCTGTCATGTGGAATGGAGGGGGCAGAGCAGGGGAAGGGATAGCCCCCCGTACGCTGCTATCCCTTGTCCTTCTCGCCTCCTACAGATTGCTGGTTCTATTCCACTTGAAAGTTGCATTTTTGTCTGAGCTGCTGGGGTTAGTGATCATTTGTGCGTGAGGTGTGCTTGCTTGTGTGAATGAATGGTGTGTGTTTTTCTTTCTTTTTCTAATGAAGGCTGTTGCTGAAAGTTTTCATGTAAGTGACATTTTATTTTGCCTGCCTGCAACGTAATGTATTCTGTCCTTATGTTCTTAAAGATTTTCTTTATGGACTTTCATCCTTGACCTCATGCATAGCAAACACGTGTTCCTTCTCTGTCAAAGGAATTTCTGATTTTTTCCATATTCCAGCAGTTCTCGAGAATCCACCACCTGCCAGATTGCCTTTGCCTTGTATATGTCTAATTTCAAGGTCAAACTGCTGAAGGCACATGGCCCACCTTGTTAGTTTTCTACTTGCAAGACTTTAAGAATGTAAGAGCCTTGTGGTCACTAAGTATTATCATTTTGTGACCTAACAAGTAGTGTTCAAACTTCTGCTTACCAAATGCTATAGGTTAAGCCCCTAATCCAGGAATACCAAAATTATTGTCTACATGTTGCAGGGAAGCACTGCAAATGTGATCATTTTGTGTTCTTCTTTATCTAGTTCTGTTTCCATCTGTAAGACCTCCACTGCTAGTTCATACCCATTTGCATCAACTGACATACAAAATGGCATTCCAAAATAGTGATGAAGCAATATCAGACAATTTATTAAACAATTTTTCAGTTCGTCTGAAGCGGCTTGGCATTCTTTATTTCAAACCCCGAAGCGCATCCTTTTTCAATAATTGGTATAGGCAAGGTGTGTTAAATGACTACGCACACACACACACACACACACACACACACACACACATAGGCATCTTGAATGTCTCAAAAAATTCCAACTTTGAAGGATCTGGTTATATACCTTCCCTGATAATTTCATTTCATGGCCCAAGAAATTTATCTCTTGTGCATTCAGTCTTTCCTAACTTTAACTCCCTGCTTCCCTTTTCTGTAGCTTCTAGTAGACTAATGTGTTCTTCCCATTCAGTATTTGCCAGCAGTATATTGCCTATGTAAACTGTCACATACTCTAGCAATTTTCCCCAGTACATATGCCATCACTCTTAAAATGCACACACAAAAATATTTAATCCAAGTGTGGCTATTCTATATGGATAGCAGACTCTCTTGTATGAAATGATTGTATATGTAAGAGATTGTTTACCGAAATTCCAGTATCCATGTATTACACTCTGTTCAGAAAAAACAGAACACCTGGAATGACTAAAGATAGGACATTCATAGTCACAGGACTTGTACATTAGTATGTCCTGCAAACGTGATTAGCATTTGAACCATGTTGGTCTATGGGTTGTAGTGTTTCTAGAATATCGGCGTAAATTCTAGAACCACTCAGCCTTCTACCGTCTCGAACACACGATATTTTAAATGTGAGAGTGGGATGATAGAATCCTACTTACTGCGCGTTGCATGTTTGTGTGTGAAGGTTTGAAGTTTGTCGTGAGAAGACTGTAGACACGGCTGTCGAACGGCACCGACAAGAACTTGTCGGTCGATCCATGGAAGTCATAGGGAAAGAGTGAGGAAGAACTATGGAACTTCTAGGTTATTGTGTGTTAATCGTATCTGTGACCATTGTTATAAATAACACGAGCATTTGAGATTCGGAATTCTGAAAAAAAAAAAAAAAAACTCTTATATTGGACTTGCTGGAGGCTAGACGTTTTTTTATGATTTGTTTGTAATAGAGTTATGGTTGTTAAGCCAACTCTTTTCTAAAATGTACTTAAATCTGTTTCTAATGTGAGATGATACGAGTGACGTACAAGAAGTCAAATGTTTATATGCGAAGCATGAATTTTGTTCCTTATGAAGCTCAAAATACCAATAGTTGTTGAAAAGTATTCTTCGAGTGCCTAATTATTTCGCAAGTAGAGAGAGAGAGAGTCCTTAAGGTTCCTAGCACCATTCTTCGGAGAAGTAGTTTACAGGGATTCCAAAAGCCGGCTATCCAGGGAAGAAGATCGGCTGTGTACACCAAGTAAGTCAATTCGTATAAGAGATGTGGGAAGTTTGCACATATACTTCACACACTCTGTCATCTAAAGTGTTAGAACGTGGCGACCTGTGAGAAAGGACAGAAGTAGTCAGGAATTTTGAGACAAAAACAAGATAAGATGATGATATGTGTTGCCATAGCAACCGAGCATAACAAAACAAAAGAACCAGTCCATGGAATTGGTTTCTGCCTAGAAATTCAAGTTCTGAAAATTAGCACAAAAAAAAGAGGGGAGACATAAGAAAGTAATAATGTTGAAAGAACGGAGAGATCATCTCGACGTATTAGACTAAGAAGAGATACGCCAAGAAGAATTAGACTAAGATGATCTGGTGTGGGGAGTGTACAGCTCTCGCACATTGTGGGTACGCAGACGCAGAAACCAACCTCCGACGCCACCGGCACCAGTTGCTGTTCACCGGTGCTGACCTACTTCCACATTTGCTCACCGAAGCCCACGTGGAAACCAACAACCGACACCGCAGCACCAGTTGCTGTTCACTGGTGTTGATTACATGTCCCCTCATTGATACAGCCCAAATTCTACACCAGGTGAAAAAACCTTGAGAACCAGCTATGGCTATGAGAGTCAGTAGAGAAATGCCAGACTGGTCTGAGCTAGTAAACCTAATCAAAGCTCAAAATGCTAAACTGGATGCACAGAGTGCAGATTCAGTGGCTTTAAGAAAGGAACTAAATGAAGCTTCTAATGCTCAGAATGAGACTCTAAAGAAGGAACTAGGTCAGTAAATTCTCAGTTAAATTTGCTAAATGCCAAAGTAAAATCGAAAAGCAAAGAATTTAGTAGTTTGTGCAAAAGCATGGGGACTTTAAAGACTGAATTTGATGATTTAAATACTAAAGTAGAGGATTTGAAATTAGAATTAAAGAATGAAGTAACTAACTCTTTAAACCTCCATGTAAATCAACTGCTCACTGTCTTTAGTCAGAAGCAGAATGATCAAATTCAGGGTTTGACAAAGAAATTAGAAATTGATATTGATTAGTATCATTTGAAAACGTATGTAATGTTAAGTTTGATGCTGGAAAGCAGGGGTTGCATACTATAAAAGAGTGCATCGACAAGCAAGATAAGTTAATGCCAGTAATCCAATCGCAAATTCCAGGCGTTAATACACGAGTAGATAAAGTAGAAAGAAACTTCAAAGAGAAACTAGCAAACTCATACATTATAAATGTAAGTAGTTAGAAGGAACAAGTGGAGGAAATGATAGATCGAAAAGTTGCCGCGAGAGTAACCTCTGGGAACATATCGCCTACTGTTTCTTTCGAACCTTTCAGATACACGAAAAGTTATAGATAACTTGTGGAAAGAATTCAAACTTATCTAGGACAAAGTGGAAAAATGGACAACTTCACATAATGTTGTGTTAACTAGTGAAGTAGTTACTGTCTTACAATGGGGAGCGAATTCAGGGTTATCGAGACAATTCTTCAAGTTTAAGCCAGACGGGGATGTACATCCAACTCATTTTTTGAATAAATTCAATCAAGCTTTGCCAAAGAACTGGGAAGATTCTAAGAAAATTGAATTTGCTGTGGGGTACCTTTCAGGGGAAGCCTCAGAATGGGTTACTGTAAATATTGAGAACTTTTCTCAGTGGGGAGTCATTCAAACAAAATTTAATGAGAAGTACTGGTCTACACTTGCTCAAGTGAAGTTAATATCAGATCCATGGGACCCGGGCCGAGTCGTCTATCACCCAGGGACATTAACATTCTGAGTTAACGGGCGGAGTGACAATCATCGGATCCTGAGTTGTTTTCGTTGTTTCTTCCAAAATAGCTTTCCTGCACCGATCCATTCAAATCTTAAACTACTCTGTCACCTACTTCTGAATTCTTAAACTATCCTATAATCTGATTCCTAGGAAATGGGATATGACTATAACCTAAGGACTGGCTTAAGAGAACCACAGATGAAAGGTGATCTCTAGACAAAATAAACTGAATGGAATATTATATTTATGGAAAACATGATATTTTGTGAGTAATTTAAATAATTATTATACTTTAGTGGACATACTTTCTATTTTGCCTAAAATATTTCATACCTTTTATGAGATGAGATGTGATTTAGATGGGAGGGTTTGTGTCAGTTGTGGAAATGGGTGGCTATTGTGGATAACAGCATGGTTTACGAGAACACACAAATCATGACTAACACAAAACACATACCACACCTTTCAAACAACCCTCACAAACAAGTGTGCCTGATTCTTCACCATTTGCTGTTTCCATAGGGTTGCTAAGATTTTTTCGGGGACCTGAAGGGTGAAGGTGGGAATGCCCATTCTGTAGGAGACGATTTAACACCAAACCTCCTCCAGCTTCTCATTCAAGTACCTGCGAAGTAGGGATGCTGGGGGAGGAGGGTGGAAAGGATTTCCTCTCTTTGGGGCTATGTTCTTTCTCTTCTTAGATCTTAGCAACATTTCTATTTGTTTCGTTTCTTACTTCTCATTTGAGGACCTATCTATTTTTTCCCTCTTTTCATATTCATCTACTTCTATTGCAGAAGTTCTTCCTAGTTTCTGTGGTTTCCAATAACCTACATCTTATCTTCAGATAAGAAGGCCGAAGAATCAGACTACACGAACACACATCTGCATACACACAGAGAGAGATGGATACACAAACAATGAGGTAACAGATTACAAAGATGTGAGAACCGCCATGTGTTGTACGGGGAAAGATATGTGTACATCGGGATATATGCACACATTGTTTTTTTAAAATTATAACAGTTCTACATCACCTATTTACATAAAGACTATCACATACGTATACAGGGTGGTCCATTGATAGGAACTGGGCCAAATATCTCGCGAAATAAGCATCAAACGAAAAAACTACAAAGAATGAAACTCGTCTACCTTGAATGGGGAAAGCAGATGGCGCTATGGTTGGCCCACTATATGGCGTTGCCATAGGTCGAACGGATATCAACTACGTTTTTTTAAATAGGAACCCCCATTTTTTATTACACATTCGTGTAGTATGTAAAGAAATATGAATGTTTTAATTGGACCACTTTTTTCGCTTTGTGATTGATGGTGCTGTAATAGTCACAAACGTATAAGTACGTGGTATCACGTAACATTCCACCAGTATGGGCAGTATTTGCTTCGTGATACATTACCTGTGTTAAAATGGACTGATTACCAATTGTGGAAAAGGTTGATATTGTGTTGATGTATGGCTATTGTGATCAAAATGCCCAATGGGTGTGTGCTATGTATGATGCTCGGTATCCTGGACAACATAATCCAAGTGTCCGGACCGTTTGCCGGATAGTTACATTATTTAAGGAAACAGGAAGTGTTTAGCCACATGTGAAACATCAACCATGACCTGTTACAAATGATGATGCCCAAGTAGGTGTTTTAACTGCTGTCGTGGCTAATCCGCACATCAGTAGCAGACAAATTGCATGAGAATCGGGAATCTCGAAACCGTCAGCATTGAGAATGCTACATCAACATCGATTGCACCCACACCATACTTCTATTCACCAGGAATTGTATGGCGATGACTTTGAACGTCGTGTACAGTTCTGCCACTGGGCACAAGAGAAATTACGGGACAATGACAGATTTTTTGCACGCATTCTATTTAGCGACGAAGCGTCATTCACCAACAACGGTAATGTAAACCGGCATAATATGCACTATTGGGCAACGGAAAATCCACGATGGCTGCGACAAGTGGAACATCAGCGACCTTGGTGGGTTAATGTATGGTGTGGCGTTATGGGAGGAAGGATAATTGGTCCCCATTTTATCGATGGCAATAAAATGGTGCAATGTATGCTGATTTATACATAATGTTCTACCGATGTTACTACAAGATGTTTCACTGCATGATAGAATGGCGATGTACTTCAAACATGATGGATGTTCGGCACATAGCTCGCATGCGGTTGAAGCGGGTTGAATAGCATATTTCATGACAGGTGGATTGGTCATTGAAGCACCATACCATGGCCTGCACGTTCACCGGATCTGACGTCCTCGGATTTCTTTCTGTGGGGAAAGTTGAAGAATATTTGCTATCGTGATCCACCGACAATGCCTGACAACATGCATCGGCGCATTGTCAGTTCATGTGCGAACATTACGGAAGGCGAACTACTCACTGTTGAGAGGAATGTCGATACACGTATTGCCAAATGCATTGAGGTTGACGGACACAATTTTGAGCATTTATTGCATTAATGTGGTACTTACAGGTAATCACACTGTAACAGCATGCGTTCTCAGAAATGATAAGGTCACGAAGGTACACCTATCACATGGTAACAACCGAAATAAAATGTTCAAACGTACCTACGTTCTGTATTTTAATTTAAAAAACCTACCTGTTACCAACTGTTCGTCTAAAATTGTGAGCCATATGTTTGTGACTATTACAGCGCCATCTATCACAAAGCGAAAAAAGTAGTCCAACTAAAACATTCATATTTCTTTATGTACTACACAAACATGTAATAAAAAATGGGGTTTCCTATTTTAAAAAACTCTGTTGATAACCGTTTGACCTATGGCAGCACCATCTAGCAGGCCAATCATAGCACCATCTGGTTTTCCCCCTTCAAGCTAGACAAGTTTCGTTCTTTGTAGTTTTTTCATTTGACGCTTATTTCGTGAGATATTTGGCCCGGTTACGATCAATGGACCACCCTTTATACATATAAGAACTATGAGATAAGTCAGTATAATAAATACTGTCAAAGTTAATGAATAGTAGGATAATAGGACTTGAATTATAGGTATACATAGTACCTACAAAGAGTATAGAAGTTGAGAAGTAGAGGAGGACTCTAGGGATTAAATGATATATTAAGAAGTGAATGCGAAGTGTAGAGTAGATTTGTAGCTTTACCAAAAAACACTTAATTAGAGTATACATAGAAACGTATACTAGGGTAGTGAACTGTGAGGCCTACTCAGACAGAATGAGGGGGCGTACCTAGCATTTACTAAGTATAAAGGGCAGGCGTACCTATGTGGAGAGAGGACGACCTGTGGCCTAAAAATGGGAATGTTTTATAAAGGGACATATGTACCTTAATGGAAGGAGGAAGTCCTCTCATGTCAACCCACAAGCAAGGTATAGGTACTGATCCTAGGCGAAAGGGATAGTATCGTGACAGAAGTCACATATTTTATAGGAATTATTCTGGAAAGTATGAATTCTATACAAAACTAGCATTATTATGTTTCATATAAATAAATGAGTGTCAAAAGGACACTTTCATTTCACCCAGAGTTCCTCCAGACTACAAGCTACAAACTAGTACAAAGAATGATAACAGAAAATAGAATAATAAAGTGTCATGAACACCTGAAGTTTATGATTGGAAATAAAGAAAAAGTCTCACGATTCCTAAATACTAGTCAAGCTTACTAAATCATGAACAAATGCTCACGTCTAAACAGAGTAGAGTAAGGAAACAGTAGAAAGACTGTAAGCAGAAGCCTGTTTAAGAGATTACAAAGAGTTGTAGTTGAAAAAAAAATGTATATAATCATGTAGAAGAAAAGTATATGGTTATGAAATGCAAAATGTTATCATGTGTGATATTATGTACATAAAGATTATGTATAAAATATTGTGTGTTCGAGGGTTCAAGGTCAACATTGATATCATGGTGCAACACCACGTACCTGTAAAATGTGCTTGTTGCTCTCGTTGGCACTATAAACCAAAGATAATGGACCAGTGGGACATGAAAAAATATGCAAGATGCCTCGCAAATGTATGCACAAATGATACCATCAATCAGTGAATTTGAAAGAGGGCACATTATTGGCTTAAGAAATGTGAAGCAACCATCCAGGAAACTGCTGGTCATATGGAACAAAGTGTTTGGCAGTGCAACAGGCATGTGCAGAATGGTTCATGGAAGGCCATAGAACATGACAAGGTAAGTCAGGTTGCACCACCTACATCACCTCAGAGAAGATTGACACCTCATCTGAATGGCATTGCAGGACAGATCTGCGTCGTCCTCGTCCGTGGTGCAACAGTTGAACATTGCACCATATCATACTTTATCAGGGCTGACAGTTTATCGCCGTTTATTTTGGCATGGGTTACATGTGGGTCATCTGCTTCTCTGCCTACCTTTGATAAATGTGCAGAAAAGTGCTAGAGGGAATGGTGTATGGAATGATATCACTGGGGACAGGAATGCCATCAGATAGGGTTTTCGAATGAATCCAGTTTGAAAATTATGACCACACTGTTCTTCGCCACAGATGAGGAGCGGCATCCAGTGACTGCATTTGCACAAGGCATACAGCGCTAAATCAAGGCTTTATGGTGTGGGGTGCTGTTGGGCACAACCACAAATCCCAGTTGGTGCTTGTCCAGGGTATTGTGACCAGTGGACCTATGTGAATGATGTCCTGCAACCCATAGCCACATCCTTTTTGCATGACTCCCCAGATGCCATTTTTCAGCAAGACAATGCACAACCACATGTTGCAGCATGAAGACGTGCTTTCTTGGTGTCGCAGCTGTCAGCCTTTTGCCTTGGCCTGCCAGATCACCAGATTTGTCACCATCAAAAAGACTCATTGAAAATATGTAGGATATAGTGAAACGACTCGTGCAGTGCTGTGACCACAGATGAACTTTGGAACCAGGTGAATGCAGCATGGCTGGCTTTAGTACATGGTGCAATTCAATTCTTATACGTGTTGACACCATCATGCATGGAACACGTTATCAGGGCCCATGGCAGACCCTGTGCCCACTAGGCAACAGGACACATTCTGAACTGAGGTGACTGTAATGCTAATCATTTCTGCAGAACATACTAATGTACATATGAATATGAATATCCTATCTCTAGTCGTTCAAGGTCGTTAACGTAGTAACTTGCCCATATTTTGAGGTCAGTCGCTTTCTCTGTCATTACAATTACATGTAACCAGTATGGCCATCCAATACCAAACTGACACTTTTGTCATGCTTTGATACTGCAACAAGGGAATTATTAGATTACTAACAACTTGTTCAGTCACCCCCCCCCCCCCCCCCCCCCCCGCGCAGATCTAGCATACATTGACTGCTTTTTGTCTAGCAGTATCTGGTATGGTTTTTTGAAAAATATTTGCCCAGGTTTTACATTTAAATGACACTCGTAGCTTTTACCTGGCTTATTCAAAAATCCATTGCAATGATTGGTTAATACTTTATTTTTCCCCAAGCTCACTGTAAATTTGTTTGATTGGCTGTATTTTAGCCTCTATCTCCTATGGAATACAGTTTTCTTCCTTTTTAGCCTCCTGCATATTTCCATTGAAGTTGATATCGTCCTCCAAGTATCCCATATGTTCCATCACCATAATGGCACTGCAATTACATCAGAATTTGACAAAGTTAACACTGATTGACTCTGATAAAAATCGATCTTTCCTTGGTAGTTTGATAAGAAATTAGTGCCAATTAACGTATTCACACTTAAACCTGAGACAATTAAATGAGGATGATATATAATTACTTCCTATATATGTATTGTATCAAAGCTTCCTGCTTTACTAGTATATTACTTTTCCAATAACACCTACTGTTCATAAACTAGATAATCTCATTACAGTTAACTTATCCCTGTTAGGAACAGAATCAAAGAATGCTTTGGACAATGCACTTGCTTCATTGCTACTATCAAGAAGACAGCACACTATCAAGCCTGAAATATTGAATTCTGTAATAGGGCGGCTTATTTTACTTTGTACAGTTGCCTCATGAAATTCGTCAAGCAAATCTTTCTCAGTGTGCCTCTAGCTAAAATAGTCTCTTTCAGTTGCAATTTCATTTGTACTTAGATTCACGGGTTATCAGTACTCACATTTTCAGCAGCCTTTCCTACCTTGCCCACCAATTTCAAATCAGAACATTTGACGACTTTTTTTACTTTCATTTCTTGCACATCAACTAAATTTTTTGACCAGCTGTGTTCCTTCACATCACTGCTACATAAATTATTGTCTGCTTCTACTTCTTTTGGAAAGTTAGAACAGCTAATAGGTTTATAACCCTTATTATTCTTGCTACTCCCTGATTCCCTTTATCATCATAAATGTAAGCATTTACTTCACCTCCATTACCACGTGGTATAATTAAGTTATTTAGCTTTTCCCTGTTATCTGTAGTGTTTTGTTTTTCAAGCTTATGCCACTTTTTGTAGTGTCTCCAAAACACAGTGAAGGTGATGATCAGTGTGCTTGAACAAATTATCAGCACTGGGATAGCCTGTATCACGTAGGAAGGTGCTTCTGTGCGTAGAAGCAGAGTGATAGGGGAGGATGGAGGGGATGAGGTTTGCACACGCATGGCAGCAGAGAGCGGGCAAACAAAGTCCACATTGCGGAATTGTGTTGCTGCGCACAACAATCCGATTCATTTTCCACTGGTACATTTTATTTTATGTTCAAATCTATGAGGAGAATAATAACTTTTAATACCAAGTTCGATCAGTTGTCATGAGGGAAATCTTACTTCACGTTTAGACAACCTTCCGTCCACTGCTCCCCAGCTTTAGTTTACATGATGTCGGAAGGCAAAAACAGCTGAAATTGCTTTGTGAAGACATCAGGTACAATTTTTCTCAAAATGACAGTTGTCTAACGACAAGGTCATTGAAACTGCTTGTAATAATTGTCATTTATTTTAATTTGGACTGTACTACTGTGTAAGAAAAAATGTTATACACAACAAAATTAACTTCAAGCACAAACTAAAGTCATCATATTTGCTTGAGAACTGCTTCTACTCCTTAGAATTTTTAAAAATGTGTATAAGGCGTGTATATTGGTGTGTTTGACTCTAGTTAAATGTAATCACTGTGCATTATGCATTTTCTCACGCATAATTGTAACAAGTTTATGTGATGTCAGATATTCACCATTGACACGGAGCCCTTTAAAACACCATTGTCAAAACACTCCATTTGTGTGGCAGGTTTCCTGTGGTTTTGATACTTTCCAAGTGATACGAAACCAATTTTTCCCAAGGTTTCTGCAGCTCTGACACTTCCGTTTACAATTATCTTGCTGACACCACAAGCTTCTGCAGTCTGTTCTTGTGTCTTAAAATGCCAACAGTAGAAGTCCCACTTTCAAATTCAAATTAGAAAAAGTTATAAATGCAGTAAATAACGCCCCCCCCTCCCCTTGCCTGCTTGTGGAGCACTTGATGTTAATTGCCTACACCTGACCTTGCTAACGCATCTACATATACACATTCACAGCTATACTTAAAAAACACCACCAGCGGCGGATGAATAATTTGGTTGTTGCAAAGTAACGGCAACATTATAGCTTGTAGGAGAGAGGTACTTGCCATCTGGCTGTAATTCATGTCTAGCCACTTAGAAAGAGAAAGAGTCTTATTGGCTGCCAGCAGTTAATTGCGGGGGATGTGCAAAATGGCTGAAAATAGGGCCGCATTCCTTCATGAAACGGTCTTCAGTTGCTATTGAAGCATCATCCCTGTTATCGCCTGTGTATGTTGGTTTGCTGTTTCCATCTATTTGTCAATTATTGGCTTTATTATTGTATTATTGACTCCGCCTGGTGAGCACCAGTTTCCTCGTGGATGGGAATTAGTTTCCCTCATGGGGCCTATTACTTTCATTAATCATATATTCAGATCAGAACACATTCTGGTCTCTTTTCTGTCTTAATGGTACATTTCTGTCTTCCTCACTATTTTGAAAATGTGGTGGCTGCCGACCTCCTCTTCCTCTACCTCATTCATGATAATTAGAATTTAATATTTTGAACTTCTAAGCTTCAAACATTAACATTACCACCAAGATAATTTGGTTGTTTACGTTTCTATCAGGGAGCCTATTATTATTGTGCATTTCTTCTTCGCTAACAGCCACTCTCTCTACCCATTTCAGGTATTCAGCGAATCTGTCTTCATTATCTTTATGTGCAGAAATGATTCCTTTCTGTCTAATGTGACAAGTGGGAAACCCAGAGAATTCTTTGATAGTCTTATGACCAGGAATATACTTTTTACCACTTCAAAATTCTGTTAATGCATTGTTTGTTTATTATGGGACCAATATTATCTCGTGAAATCAAATTCGAACTCTGAAAGTGTTTTACATCATATCATAACATCAGCTGGCTAACACAAAGTATGTCTCAACAAATGATTTGTAATGAGAGATTTTTCCACATCCAGGTGAGCCACTTACCAACACATCTTCAAAATCATTTCGGAACTCTAATGGGTGTGTTTGTTTGTCTGGCACGAAACACAAAAGTTGCCGACATCTAGTGGAAGCCGTGTCAACAGATGCAACATGCTGCACTGTATTGTTACACAAACTACCAGAGCGTGCACAGCAGCCTGACCCATGCAGCTCCATGCCGACTCATCTTCTCTGCATTCGGTTCTGTGGGTGGCCTCAATGTAGTAACATTTTTCCTTGTTCCCATCACGTTCAAAGTTGATGTAGATATCAGTCACTGTTCAGACTTCACTCTTGTGAACTTAACACAAAACTGTCCCTTTCATTGGATCTTGCCTCTATGTGTTCTGTTTTGGTAATCTATTTGTGCCTACCAAGTCTTTGCTTTCTATACCGATGACTTTGACTGTTTACTTTCCGGGCTGATGCACCATATGTGAGGCGATAGTTAAAATTAATAAGGTTTGTAGTTAGTTATTTTTGTTGAAAATTTCCATGTTTAGTGATTTTTAAATGTCATTGCCTTTTACAAGAGCTCGAAATTATTTGTGCGAAGAGCCAGAGAATGATGGAGAACCTGCCTCCTATAAGATCCAGTTCACAAGTCCACAACTCGTCTCACCAAAACTTGAATAAAATGTTCTAACTCTCTAAATATAATTCCCAGGAGTCAGGAACTACAATGAAAAATAAAAGTATGCTGTCATTAAAGGAGTATATTCCGGTAATAGTTCACATGCATTAGAAATAATTGTGCAATTAATTAAAGGTTTCGTATCATATTCAGTGTTCGACACAGTTCAGAGCTGACTTCCACTCGAAGTTCATTATCATCCTGTCTGCAAATGAAATACGATTAACTGCTCATCTTTAAAGTGGTGAATAAACTATACCCCTTGTCAACCAGTTTTCTATAACATAGTGTGTTGCACAAAAAGCAAAATATCTAAAATGCAAGTTCGTTTACACACAGTTGTACATTATAAGCACAATGTCTAATTCAATTGAAATTACAATTACGTCAGTCATCTTAAGCAACATCTGATGCTTAGAGGACATGGTCTTGGACGGAATGTGTAGGCACATTGGAGACAATGTCACAAGAGATATTTTGGTTTTATGCAGTTGTATGGATATCCAACCGGGGAAATTATAAATGAGTTTCTTTCTGTTTATGAAGTTATTCTTTCAAAAATGTCCTCAATCACTCCTCAAAACAATGGTACTATATATTCTTTAACTGAGCAATACACATCATTACAACTGATCATCGAATAACATCCTGAGTGAAGATATTGGTCTTTATATACTCTCGGTGCAAATGCCAAATGGAACACCTGCAGATAGATTGCTTCCAGTGTCGGCAGAACTGCTCACATTTACAGTGTCGTTAGCTGAAGACTACCAGTGTTCCTGATTTTTCTTTGAGCAAATCTGCTGTCTTTATGGTCTATAAAATTCTCAAATCGATAACTCTTAAACTCTGACTTCTGGAATTTTTCAAAAGGAGCTGAGTGGAGACTGTGACTTCTGAACTGTCTCTCTTCTTTCTGTTTCTGGAGAGTTGGTACAGCTCCATGATTACATTCATTAATTAAAGTGCTGTCACCTTAGCATTGCCTCTTAATTAGAAGAGGTAGATTAACTAACTTGTTTTTACACTTTTCGGTCTGAAAATCAGTTTTTACCTAATAATTCAATTGTTATGTTAAGAAGTACTCCACCGAGCGAGGTGGTGCAGTGGTTAGACACTGGACTCGCATTCGGGAGGACGACGGTTCAATCCCGCGTCCGGCCATCCTGATTTAGGTTTTCCGTGATTTCCCTAAATCGCTCCAGGCAAATGCCGGGATGGTTCCTCTGAAAGGGCACGGCCGACTTCCTACCCCGTCCTCCCCTAATCCGATGAGACCGATGACCACGCTGTCTGGTCTCCTTCCCCAAACCAACCAACCAACAAGAAGTACTCCAGGAAAATGCGTACTGTGTGTTTTTACATAGAAGACAAAGTAAATCCCAAAGTACAACTTTCTGTCTTCAATGTTACGCACTTCTGAAATTTCATAAAAAATTTGATTTTTGAGGAAACTAAATATTGGATCATGCTCAGTCTCATAGTCTTGCCAGGTGTTGTAACATTATATAAACATTTAATTTCACTTTACATTATTTACAACGCTGTCTGCTCTGCATGGACACACATTAGGGGCTGTTGGCTTGATCTTGGCTGAGTGACAGGGAAAAGCCTCTCTTCCTCTCTTTCACTTGCTATATATATTCAGTTATATATCCAATCTATATTGGAAAGCATTCTGAATTACTGATGCATTAGATAAGTGACTAAGAACATTACGTATTGTGGGACCACAACATTGTGCCTTACTGGAGATACTATCCACCCCCTTATGAACTTTTACTTTTTAGAGTCATCTTCATCACTTTGGATAGTGATGCGAGATTAATTTTTATTTCATTATGGGCCAATTGTATCAAGTAGTTTGACCATAGATTAACACAGAAAACGACCTCAGTGCAAGCTGAACTGAAAAATCTGTGTTGTATAAATGTTAATCAAAGATTATATCACTAAGCACTAGGATCGTCTTTGACTGGTAAAATTTTGTGGATCAAGTCAAGTTTAGCTGCAATTGTCAATTCATAACGTAGTGGCATTACAAAATGCCACTTTTGTTTTATACAAATACATATTTAAAAAATAAATAATAAAGAAGTTGTTATTAACACAAAAATTTTAAGTAAACACGTGAATAAGCCACTTGCACACTGCAGAAGCCTGATTGTTTTGTCTGTAAGGTTAGAGTAAGGAAATTATGGAGTATATATTTAACGAGTGCGCATAACTGACCTTGTAACAATTCTTTGGAGATGACTTTAATTAATGTGATCAATTTAAGGCTTTTTATAGTCACTTAGCAGCAGAGTAAGAAAGGGATATTCGATATATTTGCACTGAAAATTTAAGCACAATAATTTTTAAAGTAGCAAGTAATAATTGAATACCTCTTGCAAAAATGTTCTCTAGGCTTGAATAGCATTAACTACACAATTTCTATTGAATTTTTAACTACAATACAAGACTTAAACTGCCATGACAGCTACATGCATATTGATGCAAAACTAGTAGGAAGAATATGTAAGTCAGTCAGTAGTTATCAGGTGGTTGCTCAATGGTTGCAGCCTGGAATGCAGTCCGGAATTCCAGATCTGATCGCAGTTTGGTTCTGTTCCCTTCCCACCTGCCCGATTTGCCACTTCTTCCACCTCCAGTAATGTTTATTAATGTGCAGAATGCAAAGTTGTTAAATTTAGGACTCAACAAAACTAAATCACATGACAGTTACTATAACGGCAGCATTTGGCTTAAACAATACAAAATAGGTGTCAGTGCATCAATGAGGAACCTGAAATGGATGAGACTGTGCTCATTAGGAAAGTAATCTATGAAAAAATTCCAGTACCAACGCAAAACGGCGATAACAGGAGTCACAATGCATTGAGGGTGGCATTTACTAACTGTCTACTTACACAAAAATAGGTACAAAATTGGAATAGATTTTTAAGGTGTCAGTATGAAACCCTGATTTTCATTCCATTTCTTCTAGTTCCAGTTCCTTAATTTTTGTATCTAATTTCAGTGTTACAATTCTCATTTCGTGTTGGACGAGGAGGCACTGTTCTTTTACTGTATGTTTAAGCTCAAGGCACTCTAATCTTATTTTGTAGAATTGCTATCTTACATTAAAAAAAAATTTTTTTTGGTGCAATTCTGAAACTGTAAGTTCTATATCACAGTTGTGCATTGTGTGCTGTACATCTACATTATCATTGTTGCCAGCTCAATATAAAAACTTTGTTTGTTTGTCTTTATTTTCATTGTTGTAAACAACAGAAGAACAATATTTTCATCTGGAGTTAGTAGTTTCCTTGTTTACTGATGTGATTTAACTGCAACCTTCACTATTGTTTAAATCTGCATCAGAAAAAGAAATGAACAAGAATGTAATAAATAATATTATAAATTAATTTTTGTGCAGCAAATTTATTTAAAAAAGTCTATATTAAAACCACGACATGTAAGTTTAGGATGGAAAGCTACATTGTCATTGTAAGGGTTGTAAACAGGAATAAATTGTAGCTTCAAGGCAGCAGTTAGCTTCTGTGCACTTTTGTAGCAATAGACCTGATGAAATTACTGCCTCCACTTATATGCATTTCAGCCTTGAAAAGTTGTAATAACATTTTTGCTGCAGCTTACGCAGCACATGTAATTACATGAAGATGAAACGTAGTAATCATAAAATCCACATTAAAATAGTACAACTTGTCGTCTGTGAATGCTTTTTAGGCCCTTTTGTTATTATTGTTAAAACACATTTTCAAACTTTTCCAGTCATGATTTGACTCTGTGTTCGGTGAAGTAAAGGCAACAGCAACTTTGTTCCGCACCTTTTTCTTTTTTGACCATAATTGCAAGCTTCAAAACGTTATACCAAATCAACAAAAGTGTTTTTTTCTGTGGGATTTGTGATCCACCGTTAGACACAGCAGGCTCCATCTTGCACACAGTTTTGAATATCCAAAAGTGCAGATAGTTGCATTCACACTTCCTTGGCTAATTGACAGATGCAGCGCCAACTGCTGAGTTGTAATGTGTCAGTCATCACGAATGACAACATCAGCTCGCTGCAACATGTCAGATGTGACAGAAGTGAATGGTCTCCCTGCCCGCTGCACATCGTGGAGCTCCGCTGAACCACCTTCTGATGACCTCACCCTCCTTACCCAGTGACTAACTGTACTTCTGTTGACAGCAGATGCTCCATAGACTTTGCACAAGTGTTTGTGTATATTTGACACTGTTTCTTTAACTGCAGTGAGAAATTCAATGGCAGCACGTTGCTTGTAAAATACATCATCTACACTGTCCACTGGGGGCCAAACCACACAATAACCCGGGGTTCAGTGTGGGGTGGGTGGAGTGCTGTGGCCTGTTGAGGGGTTGTGAACCACTGAGGGCTATGGCGGGTCGAAGCCTCTCCATTGTTTCTAGGTTCCCAGTTTAATACATACATACAATATCATTATAACACCTACTAGCCTCCAACATTTTAATCCCATTAATTACTCTCTACCTAATGTTTCTTTTAGCCATTGACCTAAACCTCTCCCATGACTTCAACCTTGCAGAAGAATCATCATCATTTTCTTCTTTTTCTTCTTCTTTTCTTCTTCTTTTCTTCCCCTTCCCCCTCCTCCAACAATGTAAGTTTGCTGACATCATTTTGCTGTGCTTTAGATTCCTTCAATGTGTATTAGGTTCTTAGGTTCTTCCTTCTCTAATCCTGCTAGCCAGCAAAATCTAGTGCTTAGCTGAATTTCAGATTTCCTAGAAAATGTTTTCTCTGTCCTTGTTTTGATTGCCACTTTTTCGCAGTTCCCTTTGTCTTTTTACAAATTCAAACTGTCATCATTCAAATTTTGCATTTGCTAATTCTGCCTGAAGACCACAAATCTTTGCCTCCTGCTCTTTGATTATCCGATTGTTCTGGCATAATATAAAATTCCGTGGAAGAGCCTCATTGAGCATTCCATTCTCGACATCACTGCTGTCAACTCAGTAAAGCCATAATCTAAAATTTTCACGAAACAGTCCCTGTTCAGCTAATCTGCAGCACTCAGCTGATCAATTTTATAAAGCCTTAACACCAGCTACAATGAAAGAAAAACAGTAGATGGAATGCAATAGAAATTTATGGTAGTGTTTTGTATAGTTCTCATGTGTAAAATTCAGCCTAAAATTGAAATCTTAGATGTGAGAAGAAAAATACACTTTTCACACTGTTTTGCCATATTTAATGTGAGAGTAATGCTTACATAAATGTAACTACATGTTTATTATATTTATACAAACAATAAATGTTTAAGTGTCTCCTGTTCTGTTATTTGTGTAATTATTTACAACAGCTGAATTCATAATGATTATGCAGATGCAGTGTTTTCAACCTTAGATTAGATTAGATTAGATTTACTTTTATTACAATTGATCCGTAGTGAGGAGGTCCTCCAGGATGTGGAACATGTCAGAAAAACAACAATACATGACAAATATTTACAACTAAAACAAATAAGCTAATGTACCATTCCACAGGTCCCAAGTGGAATGATCGTCATTTTTTAATGAACACTAAGAGTCATTTAACAAATACCAATGCACTGAATTTAAAATAAAAAAGTTTTTTATTTATTTATAAGGTAATAAACATGTAATACAACTACTGTAATACTTATTTACAATGAACACATTACTGCACTGAAATGGTGCAGAAGTTATGTTGTACTTATATACAAATCAGTTGGTTTTACTAAGAAATTCATCAATGGAGTAGAAGGAGTTGGCCACCAATAAATCCTTTAGGCTTCTCTTAAACTGAATTTCATTGGTTGTTAAGCTTTTTATGGCTGCTGGCAAGTTATTGAAAATGTGTGTTCCTGAATAATGCACACCTTTTTGTACAAGACTAAGTGACTTTGAATCCTTGTGAAGATTATTCTTATTTCTAGTATTGATTCCATGAATTGAGCTGTTGGTTTGAAAAAGTGATATATTTTTAATGACAAATTCCATTAAGGAATAAATATATTGGGAAGCAGTAGTTAGTATCCCTAGTTCCCTAAACAGGCTTCTGCAGGATGTTCTTGAGTTCACACCACATATAACTCTTACTGCACGTTTTTGTGCCCGGAAAACTTTAGCTTGGCTTGATGAATTACCCCAAAAAATAATCCCATATGACATTATGGAATGAAAGTAAGCATAGTATGCCAGCTGTTTCATTTTTATATCCCCTATGTCTGACAAAATTCGCACTGCAAACAGAGATTTGTTAAGACGCTTCAGCAGTTCTGTGGTGTTCTCCTCCCAGTTGAATTTATTATCAAGCTGTAATCCCAAGAATTTAACACTGTCCACTTCTTCTATCTTCTTGTCATCGTATGTTAGACATATACTCTTGGGGCACCCCTTACAAGTTCTGAACTGCATGTAGTGTGTTTTTTCAAAGTTTCGTAACAAAGAATTGGCTAGGAACCAGTGATTAATGTCCACAAACAATTTTATTGGCTGATCTTTCTAAGACTACACTTGATTTGCTATTTATTGCAATGTTTGTATCAACGGCAAACAAAACAAACTTGGCATCTGGTAATGTTACTGATGGAAGGTCATTGATATACACAAGAAAAAGTAAGGGCCCCAAAATGGAACCTTGTGGGACCCCACATGTAATTAGTTCCCAGTTGGATGATGCCTGATAGCTTGATACATGTCTCTTTCCTACTAACACCCTTTGTTTCCTGCCAGAGATATAAGATTTGAACCATTTTACAGCATTTCCTGTTACACTATAATATTCTAGTTTACTTAAAAGGATATTGTGATTTACACAGTCAAATGCCTTTGACAGATCACAAAATATACCAGTTGCCTGCAATTTTTTGTCTAATGAATTAAGCACATTTTCACTGTAAGTGTAGATAGCCTTCTCAATATCAGAACCTTTTAGAAATCTAAACTGTGACTTTGACAGTATGTTATTTGAGATAAGAAGGTTATAAAGACGACTGTACATTACTTTTTCGAAAATTTTTGAGAATGCTGGCAACAGTGAAATTGGACGGAAATTTGATGCTATTTCTTTATCTCCCTTCTTAAACAGTGGCTTAACTTCAGCATATTTCAGCCATTCAGGAAATATTCCACTGATAAACAACTGGTTACACAGATAGCTTAATATGTTACTTAGCTCAGAATCACATTCTTTAATTAACTTTGTTGATATTTCATCATACCCACTAGATGTTTTTGATTTTAAAGATTTTATGATGGACATTATTTCTGTTGAGGTAGTGAGGGTCAAATTCATATTATGGAAGTTACTGGAAATGTCTGGTCTAAGGTAATCCATAGCAGCATCTACCGAACCTGACAACCCCATCTTTTCAGTAACAATTATAAAATGTTTGTTAAAAAGTTCTGCAACACTATACACATCTGTCATCAATGTATCATTTACTCTTAATGCTATTTGTTCCTCTTCATGTCTGGTTCTACCGGTCTCCTCCTTCACTATATCCCATATTGTCTTTATTTTGTTATCTGATATGACTATCTTTTCCTTGTAATATATTTGCTTTGACATCCGTATTACAGTCTTTAATATTTTGCAGTATTTCTTATAATGTGCTGTAGCATCAACATTGGAAATGTTTCGGATTGACAGATACAGTTTTCTTTTTGTTTTACAAGATACCCCTATTCCTCGAGTAATCCATGGCTTCTTTGTAGACTTTGCTCTAACCTTGGTAAGTTTTGGGGGAAAGCAGTGTTCAAATAAGGTAAGCACTTTATTAGCAAAAATGTTATATTTTTCATTCATGCCATGATCACTGTAAACATCAGTCCAGTGAATGTCTCTGAGGAGTGTCCTAAAATAATCAATTTTTGGCTTACTGATTACCCTCTTGAGCTCAGATTTAACAGATTTTATATCCTGTTCAGTATTAACATTTAACAGAAGGAACTGCATGTCATTGTCTGAGAGGCCATTGACTATTGGTTTTGTAATATAATTTTGTTCATATGCATCATAGGTTAACAACATTTTGACCACCTTGAAATCACATCTCTGAAACTAAGAGTTCACATGTAAGAACTGAGAAGAACCCACCTACCTATGCATCTGTACTCCACAAGCCACTGTACAGTTCATGGTGTAAGATAGTGCATATCAGTATTAACAATTTTTCATAGTCTCTCTGCCTGTATGCCTCTGTATATGCCCTAATGTGTCTCACCTTATAACTATGACCCCTATGTGGCATATATGATTTGAGTAGTATGTGCATGCAGCCTTTGTTGTTAAAAACATCTTGATAGTATCCCGACTAAGTAGGTACGTTGTTACAATCCACAGGAGACGTGCAACAAATCCTGCCAGTATTGTCTGAAATATGTACCAGTTTAAATTAAGCAGTTGGTTGAACATACGTAAAATAAAGATTATACGAATATTAACAAATGACCTATTATTAAACAATGCTATTTAAGCAAACAGCAAAAGTTGTTGCAGGTGTGAAGAGAGAAAAGAAAGGAGAATCTCAGATACAAAGAAGTACTTGTTATAGAGAAGTCAAGAATGTCAGTTGTATGTTACTATTCAGAAATGTGTTTGAAAGGTTGAGAGAATATGCAATATAAATTTGGTAAGATAAACAACACAACTAATTGATTTATTTATTTCTAGGTAAAAAGTCTGCTCTGAATGTTGAAAACACTGGAGT
Source organism: Schistocerca nitens (assembly GCF_023898315.1). Classification (NCBI taxonomy): domain Eukaryota; kingdom Metazoa; phylum Arthropoda; class Insecta; order Orthoptera; family Acrididae; genus Schistocerca; species Schistocerca nitens. The sequence continues at coordinate 350,742,359 of NC_064622.1, forward strand.
AAGCAAGGAGCTGGCTACAATGTACAATCACATGAATAATATACAGGATGTGAAAACATTTCAGATATTGGTGTTGCTTCTCCGTTTGAGACAGTTATGTTGCCATCCAGGACTGATCAAGGCTGTAAGTGCAATTACAGGTTTTTTCCCCCCCTTCCCATCTTCTGTATGAAGTAGTCTTATAAAACAAAAGTACACAGAGTAATAAAGCAGGTAAGACTTTGTGCTCCTCATATAAATAAAGCCCTGTTCCACTCTAAAGCAACGATTCAAACAAAAATAATCCTTGTCACCTGAACTGAAACGTTGTTTGACCGAGAGTGGAAAGAACCCAAATGCAAGCATTAAAATACCTCTGAAACTTACACCACCATCTCTTGATTATGTGGTGCTGCTAACAGGGTGATGTCACTTGAGATTCTAACTTGTATCAGTTGTGTGACATCACAGGATTCACATCCACAAATGCAGGAAATTGGTAGTGTGCCAGCTCTCATCTACTGTGCTGTGATTGAAGTGCAAAAGGTGAATGGAGACCACAGAGACAGTGGTGCCTGGAGATGAACACTTTAGTCATCAGAGAACTATGTATAGTTATAATAGAGGGAAACATTCCACGTGGAAAATATATATATATATATATATATATATATATATATATATATATATATATATATATATATATATATATAAGGGAGAGGGTAAGGAGTCATTCCAATCCCGGGAGTGGAAAGACTTACCTTAGGGGGAAAAAAGGGACGGGTATACACTCGCACACACACACATATCCATCCACACATATACAGACACAAGCAGACATATTTAAAAACAAAGTTTTTGTTTTTAAATATGTCTGCTTGTGTCTGTATATGTGTGGATGGATATGTGTGTGTGTGCGAGTGTATACCCGTCCCTTTTTTCCCCCTAAGGTAAGTCTTTCCGCTCCCGGGATTGGAATGACTCCTTACCCTCTCCCTTAAAACCCACATCCTTTCGTCTTTCCCTCTCCTTCCCTCTTTCCTGATGAGGCAACAGTTTGTTGCGAAAGCTTGAATTTTGTGTGTGTGTTTGTGTTTGGGCTCTCTCTCTCTCTCTCTCTCTCTCTCTCTCTCTATATATATATATATATATATATATATATATATATATATATATATATATATATATATATATATATATATATATATAACAGAGGGAAACATTCCACGTGGAAAAAATATATCTAAAAAGAAAGAAAGTGATGAGACTTACCAAACAAAAGCGCTGGCAGGTCGATAGACACACAAACATACACACAAAATTCTAGCTTTCGCAACAAACGGTTGCTTCGTCAGGAAAGAGGGAAGGAGAGGGAAAGATGAAAGGAAGTGGGTTTCCCTCTTTCCTGATGAGGCAACCCACTTCCTTTCATCTTTCCCTCTCCTTCCCTCTTTCCTGACGAAGCAACCGTTTGTTGCGAAAGCTAGAATTTTGTGTGTATGTTTGTGTTTGTTTGTGTGTCTATCGACCTGCCAGCGCTTTTGTTTGGTATATATATATATATATATATATATATATATATATATATATATATATAGATAGGGAAACATTCCACGTAGGAAAAATATATCTAAAAACAAAGATGATGTGACTTACCAAACGAAAGTGCTGGCACGTCGATAGACACACAAATAAACACAAACATACACACAAAATTCAAGCTTTCGCAACAAACTGTTGCCTCGTCAGGAAAGAGGGAAGGAGAGGGAAAGACGAAAGGATTTGGCTTTTAAGGGAGAGGGTAAGGAGTCATTCCAATCCCGGGAGCGGAAAGACTTACCTTAGGGGGAAAAAAGACGGGTATACACTCGCGCGCGCACACACACACACACACACACACACACACACACACACACACACATATCCTATATACAGACACAAGCAGACATCAATATACGTGTGGATGGATATGTGTGTGTGTGTGTGTGTGTGTGTGTGTGTGCGCGCGCAAGTGTATACCCGTCCTTTTTTCCCCCTAAGGTAAGTCTTTCCGCTCCCGGGATTGGAATGACTCCTTATCCTCTCCCTTAAAACCCACATCCTTCCGTCTTTCCCTCTCCTTCCCTCTTTCCTGATGAGGCAACAGTTTGTTGCGAAAGCTTGAATTTTGTGTGTATGTTTGTGTTTGTTTGTGTGTCTATCGACCTGCCAGCGCTTTCGTTCGGTAAGTCACATCATCTTTGTTTTTTTATATTTTAATGGGATAGGTGATTCTAGTGGTAATCTCTACTTAACTTCTGTCCCTTGTTTTTTTTTACTTCTGTAAGGTCCTTTATAGAGATGTAATCAGGACTGTGCAAGACCGGTGTATTGAACATAAGCGTTACACACGCCTACAACAGCCAAGCAAATCCGCTATTGCAAAACATTGCCTTGACACCGGTCATCGTATGGAATACAACAACACTGAGATTCTGGCTTGCATGTCCAGCTATTGGGATAGTGTTATTAATGAAGCTGTTGAAATCAAACTATCAAGCATCCTTATAAACAGAGATGGTGGATTTTGTTTAAATGCTGCTTGTAATCCGGCTCTGTCTCTCATCAAAAAACAAAGGGACAGAATTAATGCTACCTCACCTGTTGATTAATAGTCACTATCGATATTTCTGATGTTGGTTACCTTTGGTTGTGTGTTGACTCTGCGGTTACTTGTTCTGTGTGTGGTATCTTCCTTGTTTTTCCTCTGTGAACTGAGGTATTAAATTCCCTTGCACATTGCTTCCTTCTTGCAGTTGTGCCTTGAGAATGGCAGGGTGTGCTCCTGTCAAAATATTGGTGGTGGTCGACGATGTCACCTGGCAGCAAACCCATTAGTTATTTGAACATTCAATTTGCTGGGAAAAGTTAAGGTCTCACATTGTTTACCTCTACGGGGAGGAAATGTATCATTGCCTGTGGAGGTTGGATAAACTTTGCAGCAGTAGAGTAAGGTTGGAATGTGCGTTATCGTTTTTATTGAAGTGTCAAAATCATAGTGTGGTTCCAACGTTTGCTAAGGTTGTGCATCATATTAATTCTCCTGCCACCAATCGCATCAAGCAACGTGCTGGTTTAGCTCTTGTTCATGAAAGGATCCACTATACTCGCCGTCTGGTTTCTAAGGAATTATTTCATCTTCATTTAATGATGGCGTCTAATGTTTCTGAATTTTCTTGAAGTTGGGTGGACGGTGCCTCTTGGTCGCAGTCTGACTGGGAATTTCAATCTTTAAATGCTCGTCATCGGTGAAGTTTGAACGTTTCCTTTGCTCAGTGTCTAATTCTAATTTTAATTCTCGGCGTTCTGTGATCAATCTCACGGAGAAATCGTTTGACAACACAGCTTTGTCTGTGCTGGGGAAAGGTTTGAATTTCGCACCGACGCCTAAGAGTTTGCCAGTCATTGATTTTATTAGTTCTATTGAACAGGCTGTGTATAAACTACCTTCCTAGGCTGCGGAAGAGGTTAGGAGGGAAGCTTCTCGTGTGTTGACTGGAGCCCATCCACCCAAGTGTAGCATTACAGCAGCTGAGGCGGCTGCTTTACGATCACTGAGAATGTATCCTGATATTGTTATTTTACCTGCAGACAAGGGAAATGCCACGGTTTTGTTGAACAAGCACGATTACATTCAAAAGATGTAGTGTCTATTTTCTGATTCGGTGTATCGCAAAATCGGAGCTGACCCTACTAAGAGTGTTGAGAGAAAGACTAATAACCTCCTGAAGAAAAGTTCTTTGTCACAGGAGACTACCAAGAGTCTTAATTCTTACTGTACTGTACCAACTAGATTATATGGCCTCCCTAAGGTCCATAAAGAGGCTGTTCCATTGAGGCCTATTGTTTCTAATATTGGTGCTCCGACATATCATGTAGCTAAACATCTTGCTAGTTTGTTGAGCCCACTAGTAGGTAGGTGTGAGCACCACATTAAGAACTCTGCAGATTTCTTATGTCGATTGCCGGGATTGCGTTTGAATGACTCTGATATTTTAGTCAGTTCTGATGTAGTTTCTCTTTTCACTCGCGTTCCTCTCTCTGATTCATTGCAGCTAATTGAGGTTAAGCTTGGTGTCGACTTAACAAATTTGTTTTGACATGTCCTGACTTCCACTTACTTTTTATTCAATGGTCAGTACTACGAACAGACTGATGGAGTTTCAGTGGGAAGCCCGTTGTCACCTATTGTGGCCAATTTGTTTATGGAGGACTTTGAGGAACGTGCATTGGAGTCTACATGCAGCCCAAGGCAAGACATCGATATCTTCATCTTCAAGCCATTTTTGAAACATCAGACTCTCGTCACCTAGGTCCTCAAACATTCTAATCCATTCTGTCTCTAGCATCTCAGTGTACGTATTTGAGTTCGTTCTAGTTTCACCCAAGCAATTCATGATTTACCTTTAGCGGCGTAAGGCAGTCCCTTGGTGGTCGCTGGAAGTGAAGCAATTAAGGAGCGTCAGCGAGCTCTACAGCAGCATAGGTGACACTCTTCCCTGGAGCACCTCATAGCCTTTAAATGGCTCCGTGCCCACATTCGCCAACTTATCAAATGATGGAAGCAAGAGTGTTGGGATAGATACGTCTCGACCATTGGGTGCCATACGTCACTTTCCCAAGCCTGGGCAAAGATCAAACGTCTTTTCGGGTACCAGGCCCCAACAGCTGTCCCCGGTGTTGCCATAAATGGCGAGTTATGTACCGACGCAAATGCGATTATTGCCGAGCGCTCTCCTGAGCACTTTGCTCGAGCCTCTGCGTCGGAGAATTACTCCCCCCACCCCCCCCCCACCCCCACCCCCCCTCCTCCCCCCCAGCCTTTCGCACACTCAAACGGCGGCTGGAAGGGAACGTATTCTCATTCACTACATGCTGAGGTGAATCCTATAACGCCCCATTTACAGAGTGGGAAGCTCCTCAGTGCCTTTGCACATTGCCCCGACACAGCTTCCCGGGCCTGATAGCATCCACAGCCAGTTGATTAAACATCTCTCATCTGACTACGAACGACATCTTCTAGTCATCTTCAACTGGATCTTGTGCGATGGCATCTTTCCATTGCAATGGCGGGAGAGCAGCATCATTCCGGTGCTCAAACCTGGTAAAAACCAGCTTGATGTGGGTAGCTATCGGCCCATCAGCATTCTTTGTAAGCTGCTGGAACGTACGATATGTCGGCGGTTGGGTTGGGCCCTGGAGTCACATGGCTTGCTGGCTCCATGTCAGGGCGGCTTCCGCAAGGGTTGCTCTACCACTGATAATCTTGTGTCCAACAAGTCTGCCATCCGAACAGCCTTTTCCAGACGGCAACACCTGATTGTCGTCTTTAGTGACTTACGTAAAGCATATGACACATCCATCTTGGTGACATCATATCTGTGCCACATTGTATGAGCGGGGTCTCTGGGGACCACTCCAGATTTTTATCCGAAACTTCCTGTCGCTCCGTACTTTCCGTGTCCAAGTTGGTGATTCCCATAGTTCCATCCATATCCAGGAGAATGGAGTCCCGCAGGGCTCTGTATTGAGTGTCTCTCTATTTTTAGTGGCCATTAATGGTCTAGCAGCAGCTGTAGGGCCCTCCATCTCAACTTCTCTGTATGCAGACGATTTCTGCATTTCATACTGCTGCTCCAGTACTGTTGTTGGTGAGTGGCGCCTCCAAGGAGCCATCCACAAGGCGCAATCATGGGCTGTAGCCCACAGCTTCCAGTTTTCAGCTGCAAAGTCATGTGTCATGCACTTCTGGCGGCATTGTACCTTTCATCCGGAACCCGCACTTTACCTTAATGACGATCCACTCACTGTAGTGGAGACATATCAATTCCTAGGACTGGTTTTCGATACTTGATTGACTTGGCTCCCTCTTCGTCAGCTTAAGCAGAAGTGCTGGCAGCACCTCAACAACCTCCGTTGCCTGAGCAACACCAATTGGGGTGCAGATCGCTGTTGCTGCTGCAGCTCTACAGAGCCCTTTCCCAATCCCGAATTGACTATGGGAGTGTGGTTTATGGATCGGCAGCGCCTACAGCATTGCATTTACTCAACCCTGTGCAACACCGTGTGGTTCAATTTGCGACAGGAGCTTTTAGGACGAGTCCGGTGACCAGCCTACTGGGTGGAGGCTGGTGTCCCTCCACTGTAGATCAGACGTGCGCAACTGCTCGCCAGTTATGCAGCACACATTCATAGTTCCCCTGAGCATCGGAATTACAGTCTCCTTTTCCCGCCCGTGGCGTTCCAACTCCCGCATCGGCGGCCCAGATCGGGGCGAATGATTGCGGTTCACGGGCAGTCCCTTCTCTACGAACTGGAGTCCTTCACTTCGTCTGGACCTTTTGCATGGCCCTAAGGACTTCGTTAACCCCGCCGCTCTCCGCTGTCACGTCCTCTCGATTCTTGATGTGTTCCAGGCTCTGAAATGGTTTACACTGACTGCTCAATGGCTGATGGTCATGTAGGCTTCACATGTGTTCATGGAGGACATATTGAACAGCACTCCTTTCCAGTTGGCTGCAGTGTTTTCACTGCAGAGCTGGCGGCCATATCTCATGCTCCTGAGTGCATTCGCTCATGCCCTGGTGAGTCATTCCTCCTGTGTACTGACTCATTGAGCAGCCTACAAGGTATCGACCAGTACTACACTTGCCACACTCTTTTAGCTTCCATTCAGGAGTCCATCTATGCCCTGGAACAGTCCTGCCATTCCATGGTGTTTGTGTGGACCCCAGGTCACGTCGGAATCGTTGGAATCCCTGGCAACAAATTTTCCGGCAGGCTGGCCAAACAGACGAAGTGCAAACCACTTCTGGAGATAGGCATCTCCGAAGCTGACCTGTGTTCTGTCTTACACCACAGGGTTTTCCGGCTTTGGGAGACAGAATGGCATAACAGCATGCACAACAAACTGTGTGTCATTAAGGAGACTATGAATGTGTGGAAGTCTTCCATGCAGGCCTCTCCCAGGGAATCAGTTGTCCTCTGCCAGCTCCGCATTGGCCATACCTGGCTAATGCATGGTTACCTGCTCCGTCGCGAAGACCCACCTCAGTGTTGCTGTGGCTCCCAAATGACAGTTGTCCACCTCTTGCTGGACTGCCAACTTTTAACTTTTCCAGCACCCTAATACTTCTATGTAGGTTTTAGCACATGTCCTTTACCACTCTGTGTCCTCCACCCTAGTGCTTTTAGGGGGGAGCTTTTAATGTGTTACAGAGTGGCTGGCTTTCGTTTTTATACTCATGGTTGGCCAGCCACTGTAATCTGCTTTCATGTTTTACTCTCTCCTGTTTCTAGCATCTCTCTGTTGTTTTCCTGTCCTCTTTTGTTCCTTTTAGTGTTTGTTGCCTTCCCTTCACTCTTATGGATTTTCCTTTCTGTCCGTATTATTCTCAAACTTGTAGCATTGTTTTATTAGGAACAAGGGACCGATGACCTCGTAGTTTGGGCCCTTCTCCCACCTTAAAACCAACCAACCACCTTTTACAAATTATTTGTCATTGAACAGTACTAGAACAGTACTGAGAATTTACACACCACACCATATTCAGCTAGCTGGCTATGGCCAATTATTGGACCAATTCACATGGTGTCTGTTGAAAGTTGTACCAACTTCGGAAGGAGGGGAATCATGTACGTTGTGTTTCAAAATGAGATGCTGACAACTTTCCATACCATCCTCATACCTGCCTGTAATTTGTCTCTGTTGTTCTATTTGTTGTATTCTTTGTAAACTACATCCCCCTCCTCCCCCCTCCTCTTGCTACTGCTACTACTGTTCCCACTATTCATGTTACAGTTATTCTAAGTATTTTATCCATTATTAAATGTAAGACTTCATATAACCTGTTTGGTAATGACAACAATGTAAAATGTGTAGAGTGCCTGGTTAGATGTAAGAGGAGACTTGATAGTGATCTTTGTAATCTCCTTGGGCTATCTATTGCACAATTTTATTCCTTGATGGAGAATGCTGTTTTGAGTTTTATCTTTCTCCTTTCTTGTGTAAATTCAGTCCAGGTTCTGTTCCGTGGTCAAGGATATAGCTGTTTCTGCAGTAATTACCAAGATTATTTTTTATGCACGTAGCTGATTGGCAATTTCCTCATTTGGTGCGATTAAAATCCCCAGGGTTTTAAACAGACCTTGACAGTGACCCCTACCACTATTTTTATTATTCGTAAGGCCATTTTCTGTAGTTTGAAAACTATATTCACATTTTATGCTTTCAAACATAGGAATTATAGAGCCAGCCAGTTGCAAGTATCTGTTTGGTACATTTACCTACATTTCACCCCCTACTAAGGATGTCTTCATCAGAATGAAATATTGAGAAACTGTAAAATTACGTTGCGGGAAAGCAGTGTTCAGAATTTAAAGCAGCTCTGAATTCTGATCATTGCTTTCTTGCAATATAATTTTATGATTTCTCAGAATTTCATTCTGATGAAGGCACCCTTAGTAGGTGTCGAAACCTAAGTCAATGTACCAAACTGTTATTTGCAACCAGTTGGCTGTATAACTCCTAAGTTTGACACTTACGTACAGTTGCTGAGAAACAGCCATTTTTAAAACTAATTTTGTACTTTTGTCTCCCAGGAAGGAATTCTGTAGCTAAGATTTGAGTATGCATGCTAAATAATGCATAACTAAAAGGTAGTAGTCATTATACACTGGTGACAGGATGCTAAGGGCATAACATGCTAATTAGATTGTAAGTATCTTCGCATGTTTAAACCACTTAAAATGACCGAGCGAGGTGGCGCAGTTGTTAGACACTGGACTCGCATTCGGGAGGACGACGGTTCAATCCCGCGTCCGGCCATCCTGATTTAGGTTTTCCATGATTTCCCTAAATCGCTCCAGGCAAATGCCGGGATGGTACCTTTCAAAGGGCACGGCCGACTTCCTTCCCCTTCCTTCCCTAATCCAATGAGACCGATGACCTCGCTGTCTGGTCTCCTTCCCCAAAAACCAACCAACCACTTAAAATGAGAATCAGTATTCATTCGTTTAACAGTCTTTTTGTCTCTCTTTGGACTGAAATTGGTGGCATTTGTTGTCTTTATACTCAATTTATCTTCATTACATTGTTGTTTCAACAGTTTGCAAAAAATGATTATTTTCCCTAGTCCTTGGTGGTAGAGTATGCCCAGGTTTAAATCTTTCTTTTTATTTTGTTTGATTTTTTCTTTTCTGATGAAAGTAAATTTAATGCCATGAACACTTGGTGGAAAAGTGAAACTCAGTTATAAGTGTAAGAAGCTGCTGTGCCTATTGATTGGTTGTTACAAGCTTGCTCTCCCTACTAACCCCAATCCCCCTTCCCGTTTTTAAAAAAAATCTCCAGCCTCATTACAAGGTGACTTTCCATGACTTGTACCAAAGAAATTCCATTCTGTCATCATTCCTGAGTCTCTCTTATGACAGTACAAATCGAGAAACTTATCATAACTGAAAGAATGTATGTGGGATATCTGAGTAAACTGTGATTTTACATATTTGATCTGCTCCTTGATGGAAACATGCACAGTAATTATGTGATGTTGCAGAAGTCACTGACAGTCAAAGACTAATAGATTCCATTTCCTGATTTTGGCGAAGAACATTGTATTGCATTCTGAATGATAAATGAATTGTTTTCAGCAAACTTCATTAGGATAATAAGTTTATCTTCCCTTAGATCACGTTTAAACGTTTTGAGATGCAAGCTGGTATTTTTCTGTATGATGGTGGGATGACAAACTCCAAATTTTTGTTGCTACTACTACAAAAATTGCTTTGTGTCCAGGTGTCTTGATCGGTATAGACCCATTTCTTGTACACAATAATTTCCTAAGGAACATGCTCTATAAAATAGCTGGCAACTGCAAATGTTACAGCTTCAGACCCAGGACATTTTTCACAGCAGATATTAAGCCGTCTTTCTGAGAAGCTCCTTATTGTTTTCACTAATTACTGCTCCACTGAGTGTAAGTGTGACATTCTGAAAAACACACACACACACACACACACACACACACACACACACACACACACACGCGAGAGAGAGAGAGAGAGAGAGAGAGAGAGAGAGAGAGAGAGTGCATGCATTCCAGCTGATCAAACTGTTACTCATCATTTTGTTCTAATTTTACAGAATTTTTGAGAACCATATTTCTCTGCCCATTTCGATTCCTGTAGCACGTACACATTTTCTGTGGAAAGCAAAGCAATGATCTTTACTGCATGTACAGGGCTATTACAAATGATTGAAGCGATTTCATAAATTCACTGTAGCTCCATTCATTGACATATGGTCACGACACACTACAGATACGTAGAAAAACTCATAAAGTTTTGTTCGGCTGAAGCCGCACTTCAGGTTTCTGCCGCCAGAGCGCTCGAGAGCGCAGTGAGACAAAATGGCGACAGGAGCCGAGAAAGCGTATGTCGTGCTTGAAATGCACTCACATCAGTCAGTCATAACAGTACAACGACACTTCAGGACAAAGTTCAAAAAAGATCCACCAACTGCTAACTCCATTTGGCGATGGTATGCGCAGTTTAAAGCTTCTGGATGCCTCTGTAAGGGGAAATCAACGGGTCGGCCTGCAGTGAGCGAAGAAACAGTTGAATGCGTGCGGGCAAGTTTCACGCGTAGCCCGCGGAAGTCGACGAATAAAGCAAGCAGGGAGCTAAACGTACCACAGCCGACGGTTTGGAAAATCTTACGGAAAAGGCTAAAGCAGAAGCCTTACCGTTTACAATTGCTACAAGCCCTGACACCCGATGACAACGTCAAACGCTTTGAATTTTCGGTGCGGTTGCAACAGCCCATGGAAGAGGATGCGTTCAGTGCGAAACTTGTTTTCAGTGATGAAGCAACATTTTTTCTTAATGGTGAAGTGAACAGACACAATGTGCGAATCTGGGCAGTAGAGAATCCTCACGCATTCGTGCAGCAAATTCGCAATTCACCAAAAGTTAACGTGTTTTGTGTAATCTCGCGGTTTAAAGTTTACGGCCCCTTTTTCTTCTGCAAAAAAAAACGTTACAGGACATGTGTATCTGGGCATGCTGGAAAATTGGCTCATGCCACAACTGGAGACCGACAGCGCCGACTTCATCTTTCAACAGGATGGTGCTCCACCACACTTCCATCACGATGTTCGGCATTTCTTAAACAGGAGATTGGAAAACCGATGGATCGGTCGTGGTGGCGATCATGATCAGCAATCATGTCATGGCCTCCACGCTCTCCCGACTTAATCCCATACGATTTCTTTCTGTGGGGTTATGTGAAAGATTCAGTGTTTAAACCTCCTTTACCAAGAAACATGCCAGAACTGCGAGCTCGCATCAACAATGCTTTCGAACTCATTGATGGGGACATGCTGCGCCGAGTGTGGGAGGAACTTGATTATCGGCTTGATGTCTGCCGAATCACTAAAGGGGCACATATCGAACATTTGTGAATGCCTAAAAACTTTTTTTGAGTTTTTGTATGTGTGTGCAAAGCATTGTGAAAATATCTCAAATAATAAAGTTATTGTAGAGCTGTGAAATCGCTTCAATCATTTGTAATAACCCTGTATATGTTTGTGCCTGAAAGTCTAACTGTCCCCCCGCCCTCTCCAGGACATACTCTCCTAAATTCATCATCTTAAAAACAATTTTTCACTCTACAAGTGATTTTTGCTGGTAATATCTTCTTTGTTAATTTTCAGCAAGTGGCTGCAATGCCCTTCTCTGCCTTAAGCCTTCAAGCACACTGTACCATCCTTTCTCATAAACTTTAGGCCACAGTCTTCATCAGAAAAAGAGGAACACAATACCATTCATTTACATAACTAAACACACCTCATGAACATGACCACCAGCTCTGTCAGCTTGGGGACAAGTTGCCAGAGTGGGTGGTCATGTGTGCATGAAGAGTGCATCACTTGTGTGAATGAATGCTATGTTGTTCTCTTTTTCTGACAAAGGCTGTGGCCTAAAGTGTATGTGTAAACGTCTTTTAATTGTGCCTCTCTGCAACTTAATGTGTTACCTTTGTGGTATGTAGCAATCAGTCTTTCCTACATTGTTAGTATTCCTACCTAGAAGGTCCATTGTTTGATTTTACCATCCTTTCTGATATTTCAAAATCTGCTGCTGTTTCTCTGATTGTCAAACTTATAGGTTCCAAGTTACAATTTGTGTCTGTTCTTTATTATTGGATTCCTGCATGTTGCCATTCATTTCAGTCAGAAAATGTGCACACTCAGCGCAGTTTCCACGTTGCTTACTTTTATTGGCTCGTTCAGTTTGCCATTTCGCACTCGTAGCATTTACAACATGATATTCAATTGTAGTCTGTGCCCTTTGAATTTTCTGCTTCAAATACTGAAGCTCATCTCTGGTACTTACAGCTCATTTCAGGTGTGAAATATCAACTAATGATAAAACTTTGTCCAGATATTTATTTAATGCAATCTTTCAAGCTGGACAAATTATCTGATTTGGCTTTATATTATGAAGATGCTGCTTCTTTGTCTTCTTCAGAGCACAAGCCTTATTTCCTGTTTTAATATCAACTGCCCAAATTCCCGTCTTCAAATTAGAGTACTTTTTGCCACAGGAATTAAATCATTTTTCTTGTAAACTCTCATATTTAGTCAAAAGCAAGCCTTCATAGCATAGACGAACTTGAGATGTGTTGTCCAGTTTTGCTTCAGAGCATTGGAAGAACTCTTGTTCGCATTCACCAAAATCCATAAACAGTTTCAGGGCAGCCTTGTTTTTGTGTGGAAAATTACATTACACTTTGAAGCTCCACCCCCTTGCTATGTTGAGCAAGAAGGTAAGCTGCTTCCTTGTGTGTCCATTTCTACTCAATCGCAAAAGTATTACCTGCAAAATGCCATTGGCTCAAATTTTAATTGAATGAAATTGTGCAAATTTTATACCACCAGAATAAAACATTCAATGAAGATATATGCACATAACTAAACAAGTATTAAACAAAACTAGTATTATTGTAAATACAGATCAGATTATAAGTGTTTCATTATCTTGTAAAGCATATAAGAGCTACCTTTAGAGAAAAGAATCCACTCGCTACACAACAAACACAACAATAAAACACAGATAGTTTGAACAAGGCTGTACAAGAATGAAACTAACATAATTATTGCCAATTGTTAAAGCAGCTATTGACATGAGATTTTCTGCACATTGTGTACCTTATGGTATTTTCCACATGAAATTAGTCGGTTAAATAGCTACAGTTTTATATTTGTATAAAAATGCTGAAATGCAAACTTACTTTTAAACTTACAGCTATTTAACAAACTAATGTCACATAAAAAACCATAAGTTACACATTTAAGAGAGAATTAAATACTGTACGAGATTGATGATGAACATTTTTATCATGCATGGCATTGTTCAACATGTAGTGCTCTTCGTTTGGGAAGAATTTTTGATAAGACAGGCCCCAAAAAATTATGGTTTTCAAATACGATCACCTCAAATTATTAGAACTACAAAAAAGAGAGGTCTATCCTTTTTACTTCATTCCTTATTCCATTTCATTTTTTACAAAAAGAATTTAGTAGAGCTGAACACAATAGAGATGTTTAAAGCAACAGAAAAGATTGAAACTTCTGGTCAGATTAAACCTGTGTGCTGCATGCTGAAACTCAAATTCATAACCTTTGTCTTTCATGGCGCATGTGCTCTTCTTAGAGTGTTAGTCTTGTAAGTTCTGTGAAGTTTGGAAGGTGGGAGATGAGGTACCGGCAGAAATAAAGTTGCAAGGACAGGTTGTGAAACATACTTCGATAGCTCCATTGGTAGATTCATTACCTGTGAAAGGCAAGGGTCCCAAGTTCAAGTCTTAGTCTTGCACACATTTTTAATCTGCCAGGAAATTTCATATCATTTCACATTCAGCTGCAGTATAAAAATTCTGTTCTCGAACAAAAAATGACTACTTATTTGCAGGTTTTGGGTTGTGAAGGAGGAACACTTAGAATGGAACCTGGATCAGTGTGGTGATGTGTATTCTTGGTTGTTGAGTGCAGTATTTGTCTGATGCCTAGTAATTGACTCAGAGTAATATGGAGGCAGCCAGGTGTCAGTACCCATACTCAGGCACTCTGTGCCTCAGTTACTTTCTGTAATGTTTGAGCTCATTATCATTTACGAATGTCAGGTACCTTTCATCACTATCCATCAAGGGTAATCTGAGAGCTGTGTAGTATGAGCACAGGTTCCTCCAACTTTATTTTCTATATATTAATGCATGAGACACCTTGCCCACCATATGAACACAATCCTGCAAGATACTTGACTGAGCATGTTACAGATCAATTGAAACCTGCAGTGCATTGTTGCTTGAACTCTCATTGCGCACAAGGTGACTTCAGGAGTGCTGCTCTCAAGGAGTTGAACAGGCTTGAGCAAACAAAGTGTGATATCGTGTGACAGGGGTGGGAGAGTCATAAGTTTTGTGATGTTAAATGTATAAATCTAAAGTATCACAACCCTATAAACTTCAGCTCTAATAAAATACTTTAAAATATTACTAACTGATCAACATTATTAAATAAGGTTTACATTTGTTCGCATCGGTTTTTGACACATGGCAGCACCACAAGTTCACGCTTGCTGCAGCTACAATGCTGCCCATTGGCCACCTTTGATGTACGTGAAATGCCGATACTGCGTTTGAAGTGTTGACAAAAATAGCCATTGTGCCAATTTTGTGTTGTCAAAACAACTAGAACCAGTGGGCATAAAGTTAAGTTAGTGTTTTATATTATTTTAATTTTTTGTTCTCCCCACTAAAAATATATTTAGCATTCTGTGGCTGATTGAAGAACAGAATAACCTATAACAACAAGTTTGGTGGTTTAATTAACTACTTACTATAAAGTAAGTTCGGCCAGTTTCAGTGCTGTTTTCACTACACACACACACACACACACACACACACACAAAGGATAGTTCCTGTCTGCACAGCTCAGAAAAGCTGGTGGTGGTGGTGGTGGGTCCAGTAGACACGGGTTGTGAAGCACTCATTGAAATCTCACATGTTGTGCCACTGGGTGGTCCATCATGTTTATGTACCAGTTTGGCAGTGGCCATTCATTCTAGCTGACTTTTAGTTGGTTGTCATACCAATGTAAAACGCTGTGCAGCAGTTGCAGTAGATCTGATATATAACATGGCTGCTTTCACAGGTCGCCTAGCCTGTGATGGGGTGAGATAAGCTTATGAGGGGACTGGAGTAGGTGGTGCTGGGTGGGTGGATTGTGCAGATCTTGCATCTGGGTCTTCCACAGGGGTGTGATCCCTGTGGCAGGGAACTGGGGGTGGGAGTGACATAGTGATGGACTAGGATGTAGTGGAAGTTGGGTGGGTGGTGGAAAACCACTTTGGTAGCATGTCCCTCATTTCAGGGCATGATAATAGATAATCAGAGCCTTGACAAAGGCCGTTGTTCTGTCGTTCCAGTCCACGGTGGTATTGGGTGACAAATGGGATGCTTCTTTGTTATTGATTTTTGGAATGGATGTGAGGCTCGTGTGTTTGTGAGGATATGGCATGAGGGATCTGGTTGTGAATTATGTCTGGAGGTTATTGCCTGTCTGAGAAGACCTTTGTGTGGCCTTCAGCATACTGGCCAAGGGAGTTCTCATCACTGCAGATGTGTCAACCATGGCTGGCGAGACTGTGTGAGGCAGTTTTTGGTGTGGAACAGGTGGCATCTGTTAAAGTGCAGGTACTGTTGGTGATTGGTGGGTTTGATGTGGACCAAGGTGTGGATGGAGCCTTCTGAGAGGAGATCAACATATAGTTAGGTGGCACGATGGATGGAGGAGGACCAGTTGAAGTGGATGGGAAAGAAGGTATTGAGGCTGTGGAGGAATAAGGATAAGGTGTCCTGGCCTTGGGTCCAGATTATAAAAATGTCTTCAATAAACCAGAACAAGACCATGGGTTTCGAGTTTTGGGAAGCTAGGAATGTTTCGTGTAGGTGACCCATGGAGAGGTTGGCATAAGAGTGTGTCATGCAGGTGCCCATGGCTGTGACACGAATTTATTTGTATACCTTCCCTTCAAAGGTGAAGTGTTTATGGGTTATGATGTATTTGCTTAGGTATATGAGAAATGAAGTGGTGGGTTTGGAATGACATGCATACATGTCTGAAGGAACAAACACTGCTCCCGATCAACAGATGTATGAAATAGAAGAAACGTTTTCCCGGTCTGGCACAAATTGTTATGTCACCAATAAACTGTGAAGCTGAAGTCCAATAGTGTTCATGATGTGAACACACATCTTCGGTTCCATACAACTGTAGATGGCATCAGTGTCCGTTGTGAGAGGCAGTGTTCAGTCGCAGCAAGGCCATGGACGTGAGGGATGTTGGTTTATAAGGAGGTTGCATCAACAGTGACAAGTAGGGATCCAGGAGGTAAGGTTGTGGGGATGCTAGGTTTTGGACAAACGGTTGGAGATGTTGATCAACAAATGCCAGGATTCTTTGTGGGGGCTCTTAACCAGCCACAATGGGGTTACCAGGATTGTTAGGTTTGTGGATTTTGGGGAGCATGTAGAAGATGGGTGTGGGGTTCTCGTTGGGGTGAGTAGGGTGATGGATTCAGGGAAAAGCTTCTGTGAAGATCCTAGGGATGGGATTAGAGGTTGTGTTGGACATCTAGGATGGCGTCACTTTGGCAGAGCTTGTAGATGGAGGCGTCGGACAACTGGCGGAGGCCCTCTGCCAGGTAGTCACTCCTATTCATCACAACAATGGTGGAACATTTGTCTACCAGGAGGATGATCAGGTCAGGATCCATTTTTAGGTAGTGTAGAGCAGACCTTTCTTCTCTTTAAAGACTGTTGTTCTTAGGAAGGGACCTGGGTAAGTATGGTGAGGCCAAGTTGGAAGTTAGGAAGTCCTGGAAGGTGACCAGGGGATGGTTTGGTGGGATTGTGGAAAGGTCATGGCTGAGTGGTGGTATGAATTGGGACAGACAGGGTTTGATGTTAGGATTGAATTTGCTTTAGTTGAAGGTGTTGGTGGCAAAGAATTGTTTCCATTGTGGGCAGCAGGAGAAGGGGAGTAGATCTTTCACAAATCCAACATGGTTAAACTTGTGAATAGAGCTGAATGTGAGGACTTTGGATGGGACTGAAACTTCTGGGGGGAGGAGGGGGAGCTGAGGATTTTGGTGGTAAGGTTAACAACAGTGTTCTGGGATTGTTTCGACTCTGGATTTCGTGGAGTGTTGGTAGGAGTTTTTGGGGGACGTGGTAGGTTGAAAAGATCAGCTAGGCAGGGTCTGGGCACTATAAGGGATTGACAAAGAGGAACACTGTGGCTGGAATAGGGGTTGGATACTGGTGCCCCAAGGTGGGGGTATTCAACATTTTATATGTTTACTTTCAATTACAGGAAGAAACAAAACAGGACATGCCAGAAGAAAAAGATGTTAATTTACAATCAATTGGAAGCCAGTTACTTCAGACAGTACCTAAATCAGTGCCTGGTCAGTACACTTAAGATGAAGCAACACAAAAAAAAGCATTAAGGAAATATGTTAAAGGTGACTCTTAAAAACTTAATTTGACATAGAAAACTGTGAAAGTAATTTTGACTTGGCAGCCGCTTTTAAAATTTGAAATACTATTGGTTGGCCTAGAGTAGAAGAAAATCAGTCCAGTGTACTTGACGTCATCTCGGAGATTGCACGTTTTTGTGGTGTAGCTTATGGTTCATGTCACACTGAAATTATAAGGTACTGCAAAACATTGGACAATTATTAGGTAAACAAGGCTATACTACTAGTCGATCAGGGCTATACTCAAGACTTCTTCCCAGAAAAGTCAATACAGAAGAACAAAAAAAGCACATGGTAACTGTTCCTGTTAAATTGTGCAATCCAGACTCTTGCTACACATGAAGCTTAAAGATGACCAATTCTATACAGGTACGATAAGGAACCTTGAATTTTTAGCTTTAGTTTTAGGCCTTGGACAAGTATTGTTTTTATCAATGAATGATGAAGCACTTGTGCCATTATGTATTGAAATAGCGAAAGCTCAAGCACCAATAATAATGTGTCTTGGCTACTGTGTAAATTTGCCAGTTCATGATTTTGTTGTTACCGAAAAACAAACTTATTCACTGTATTTATGCAGGTGTTGTAATAAAGATAGATGGTGAAGGGATCCTGAAGCTTTGACACCTCTGTGCCTACATTTGTAGCGAAAAACATTCTTCCTCTAATGCAGAGATTCATTCCACAGATATACATAGACTTTCTGACTTGCCGGCATTCAAAAATTAATGATAACTCAAGAATAATACTTTGTAAAACCTGTGTTTATCTTTATTAGTGATCATGTTTCTGATGAAAATCCAAGATATGAGCAAATTATAGTTCCAACTGTTCAACATTTTAAAGATTTTGACTTTGATGCTATTTACATTACCACATATGCTCCAGGAAGAAGCTCATTTAATAGAGTGGAGCAACAAATGGTGTCTCTTATTTGTTAACTTGCTGTTGCATTAACACATGACTATTTTGTTTCACATCTTGATTCCAGCGATCCAACTACTGACTTGGAGCTAGAAAAACAGAACTTTGAGGGTGCAGGCACCGTCTTGGCTAATATTTGGAGCCAGTTGGTCATTTATACTATTTTCCTCTGGTTGACAAATACATTGTGCAAACAGATACCTCACTGAATATTGTACAGGCTAGGACATTGGAAAATTATGTTTCTTGGTACACAAATCATGTACATGAATCACAATATTTTTTACAAATTGTAAAATGGGAGTAGATCATTAGTTGTTGTTGTGTGTAATGATGTAGCCTGTGACGATTATTACAAGTGGGGTTTTTACTGCACCCTGCTTTGATTAAACAGACTTGAGATGGGTATGTACACTTAGGAAAATTATGACTCCAAAGGTAAATTTGCTCCTCTGTTACTTCAGCTATCTTTAGGTCTCTGATCGTCACCCACATTTGAAGCAAGTTCTGTATGATGGCTTTTGCCCTAGTGTTAAGGCATGTTTATTTAAATGATCATGTTCCATTTGTGGTCTACATTTTTCATCATACAAAGCCACTAACCAATACATGCAATCACATAAGAATCAACAATTGTTTTGCCCATCACAAAGATTTGATGCTATGCAGTTGGATGAAGATGATGTGATCACATAAAATGTTCCTAACGTTATCCAAATCAAGAACAAAGTGACTGCTATGCCAGTCACGAATAATATACAGGAATGAGTTCAAAGTTCACGGACACAAATTGATTTAATTATGTAGTGTTCATTTGATTTGTTGTGTTATATAAATTTTCTGAAATGTGTGATTCATTTAGGGTTTTATGAAAAACAGATTTTATATAGAATAATATAAACAATGTTGGAAGCACTGTTTTAATTTAATAATTTCTAAATTTAAAACTGCAAAATACATGATATTACACCTATGGAGGGGAGTCAAACAAATGTGATCACCTGGGACAGATTCCCTGAACCCCTTGATTCTACACCCACACTCATTTGCATATATTCTTCTGGTTCAAAATTTTCTTCAACAACTACAACACATTTTCTGCAGCATTGTGTAATTAAAGGCTACACAGTTTTCTACAGCAGTTGGTTTTTAGAGTTGTTAATTTTATTAAATTGTAAGTTATATTGCAGTTCTGATAAGCTCTCTCCCCCCCCCCCCCCCCTTATATTGTTGCTGCAGATCAGCTATTGCATTATTAAGTTTTAATAATGGTTGATATTTGTTTTCTATTACAGATGCTGGAAGAAGATGCAAAGGAAGTAGATGGTATTGAGGATGATTCTGGCATTGATCAGGATATGCTCTCAAAGTTGAGCAACTTGAGTCTAACAGAAGCAAATACTGAAGATGCCATCACCAATAGTGATCCCAATGAAATAGAAAAAAAAGTACTTGTTGAAAGTAATCCTGTATTTGATGTGAAGAGATGCAGTTCAAAAGTAAGCATGTTGTTGCTGAATAGTAACAAAGTTTCTAATCAGCTAATTCATGTTTTCATTTCAACTTATTTATAAATACAATGGAAAAAATGGTCACACATCCATAATTATATTCTACTATGTTATTCTCAGTATGTTAGTAATAAGAGGAGTGTCTATCATCTACAGTAATGAATACTTTTATAGTGTGTCGGTTTAACAAAATATAAATTGTTTCTGTGTACTGCTCATGCATTTTTATGTAAACAGCCAGATGTGTTTTATCTTTTTAGCAAGATGACCTTAGTGGTTCTCAGTAAAATGTCTGATTAATTACTTGAAGATCAGGCAGTTTTTCCTGAAGTACTTTTTCCTGTAGAGTCACTTCAGTTTTGTAATCGAATGCCTCAAACTGCTATTTCTGCTACTGCACATTGTATTAGGCTTACAGCCATGGAAACTTCACACTTCTCTCTGTTAGTTTTTTGAAGAATGTTGTTACTTTTGCCTCATATTGATGTCCTCTGTAACACATGAAATGAACATGTTATTATGCATGCTCTTTGGTTCAGCAACATTTAATACAGAAATCAGTGTTCTTTTGTTTCACCATAGCTGGTTTCACATTAAATGATAACAGTGGGTGCTTATTTTCATGACAGAGTTCTCATGTAAAGTAAAGCATTCTCAGAAACAACCAAACTAACCATTAGCCTAATATCATGTGCATCACCAAAAAATGGCATGTGAAATGTTATGTTATTAAATTATAGTGAGTATATGAAAAAGTATGACATTCAAGCAGTTTTTTTACATGGGGGAAGACTGTGTGATCTTCTAGTAATGAATTACACATTTTACTATCTTCTTATTTTTAAGGCAAAATGTGTCTGGGTGTATAAACAAAAATTCATGTGTGGCATGCAAAAAGGCATTTTCTCAGTAACTAGTGCAATTTATGTGTACTGCAAAAAATAAGCACAACAAGAAGATTGCCACAAATATGGTAGTAATCATACCTAAATTTCCTCTCACACAAGTGAAAGGGTGCTGCAATCCATTGTGTGGACATGCGGGGTCACTTCATAGATTGCTCGTGCGCGTGGGCAAATTGCAGTGATCAGTCGCAGATCGCATGTGAATTACAGCGATCTGATGGATCACATACAATTCGTTAATGCAGTATGGCTGCCTGGCAGGCTAGCTGTGATGTGTGGTAATATGGCTGTGACTTGTTTGTCTCGGTATTAAGCATTGTTGTGTTTTGTTTCATTTCACCTTGCCCACATTGAATAAGAATATTATGTTAGAATTTATAGTTGTTCAGGGACCACGAATTACATTGTAGAGTGAGTTGCCATTTGTAGTGGGAAGTAATAGGTAATACACCCTCTGATTATGCAGTAATTAGCATTTTGGAGCACAAGATTTAGAAATAGTATTGATGGGAAGTTCATAGTTAGTCGCCATACACTCAGCTGAATCTGATGATTTTGTGATATTTATGAAACAATTTCATGCATTATTAAATTTATTAACTTCTAAACAGAATGATGTGCCATAATATTAAATGGGCTCTCCCTCGTACAGTTTATAATGAGTTATGATAATCATCACTGCCACTATTGATAACAATTCTACACTTTGAAATTTGCAAATAGGTTGTGTAAATACTCACAGTTAGTTTATAACACTAATGAATAAAAAAGAAATTAATGACTAGTAAAGAAAAAATGAATTGTGTTAGTGCATTGGAAAGATGTACACAACACATTTGGCATCAGTGAAAAGAATAATATATTCTGTAAAGTAATCAACACTTCCCAAGAAAAGGATTTCAAAACAACTTTAATTAATTACAATTCTAGTTTTTTTAACTATTTTTTTTTTCAAATATTCATGTGGATATGATGATCAACTGCAACTGCTGTTAAACATAAAAGTTCATTTTTCACAACAGAAATTCTCAATAAAATGGCTTTAGTAATAACAGGTGAAATTGCTGATATTTAGTGGGATTGAGACAAGTGACTGATTGCAGCAGTAGTGCATGCGACATATTGCTGGGATCCAGCACTTGTATGTGCGACCCTTAAAAAATATAATTAAGAACCCTAGATTTGGGGCAGGCAGGGGGAGGAGGGTGGGTTGGGTTAGGGGAGGATGAACACTGATGATAGACATATTTAAAAGTGAAAACACAAATCATAGCTTTTGGGAATTATTATTGTAGTTCTGTTATCTGCTCCTCTCACCCTGAGGTCTTGGTGACTTGCCACTTCATTCTAACCTTTCCCATCCTATCCATTTGTCCTCCCTGAAGAACAAACTACTAGTTTCAGAAGCTGGTATTAATGTTTCCACTTTTAAATGCGCTAGTGGCAGTACTGAAAGTTTGCCTTCTTAAGCTAAGTAGTGGCTATCCATGCGATTGCAATATTATAGTTTTCTCAAGTAAATTATCTGCTTCTTATCACTCATCTTAGAATATTCACTATTAAAATTTTAACACAAGTCTTTTTCGTCTTCTCTAAAAGCTTTGTAGACTGTTCTTTAAACAGAGAGAGATTGTTGACAGATCACAATATAACCAATTCTTGAGTATTGTTTGACAGCCTTGGGTCCTTTACAAGATGGAAGGGGGAAAACGAGATGCAAAGAAGAACTCTATACGATTTTTCATGGTGTTGTGTAAAGAGCATCACAAAATCTTTGACAAAATCAAAAAGTGACTCCAAAAGGAGGATTTAAATCATGAAAATGCTTAATATAAATGTGGTAGATGGTCAAAGATTTTTATGGCTCCTCTGTGCCTCTCTAAATCTAAGTGATGCATGAGCAAGTCATTTCTCATCCTAGTATTGTATTTATGAATGTTGGTATTGTTTTCAAAAATGTTGGTATTGTTTTCAAATTGTGATTAATAGACAACAAACTTTATATATGAGTAAATGCACTATGTGGCTGTTGTCAATTACTCTCAATAAAGAGTCGTTCAAAAAACAGTACTGCAAGACGCTAGTGAGTTAAATTGGGAAAAGTCCAGTAGACATTTGTGTAGATCTGTAATATTTAACTTAAAGCTCAGGTTCTTCTCAATATGTATAAACTCCTAAAAATTTGGGATATTATTTTTTGTCTATTGATTTCTTTTTCATTCATTATTTTAGATTGGTGTTCAGCAGGATTTCCTTGACATCTTTTTGTAACTTTTGCCTGTACATTTTGCACAACTTGAAATACTGTTGTGGTGTCAAGCCTGTGAACCAAATTTTTTCCCCTGCCTAGCTTTTACACCAAAATTTAACGTTTGTGATTGACAGGAGCTTTCTGGAGTGCAATTTTCAGTGTACAATAGAGACAGTCAGGTGCAAGTAGGTAACAGATCTCTGTAATATTATACTGTTTATGTTCACTTCACATGGGTAATATTTAACTTACCTAGCATTTATACACATAAATATAGACGCGTTCTGTAAACAAACTATATGCCCTGCAGCCAGGTGGCTCGCGAGTTTTGGTGTTCTCATAAAGATAAGTCATTTTAAATTACAATAACATTTAGTTTAGTACTGATTACGTGGTAAATATGTGTATTAGTGTGCTTTTTAAGCGTACCATTAAAGGTTTCATTTTTATTTACATAATATAGCAGAAAATGTGAAAATATCGTACAGTTGGTTTGTAGTCGTATTTTCTGTTTATGTTTTGCCACAGCGAATCTATAGACCGTTGTTTAATTGTTCTTTGCTCTCTCCAGCAATTTAGCTGTTGTGTACCTCTTTGTTATTTAACTCACATTTCCGGAAAATAGCGTAAAGTTCAAGTTGTTGTTTCAGAAACTTTGCACTGTTGTTTTTGTTTACATATAGTTGCGTATAGCCCAAATTAGTGGAATCAGATTTTCATGTTTATCTGTAATTTAACAGACCTATTCTTAATAAACTGTTGCGTTTATCATGAGTGAAAAGTGCTTGACTTGCCGTAGAATTGTTAGGTTGGGGCTTTGGTGTGACGGATGCTGTAGTATTTTTTATGTGGGTGACTGTAGTGGCATGGGAGTAGGGGAAGTAAATAAGACTTGTCAGTGGTTTTGTAGGATATGTAGTAGAGACAGTAAGATACTAGAACAGGATGGAAAAATTGCCATCCTTCAGGCTGAGTTAGACAAGGCCAGGGGAGATCTTGACAGGTTAAGGAGGGAAAAGGGCAAAGAGAGGTGGGAAGTGGCAACGGGAGGAACAGGCCTAGAACTTCATCTGACAGCTTCGTGGTGAATGTGGAAAATAGATTTCACCTGTTGCTTCAGTTAGAACATGGTGAGTCTCAAGAAGGTGCAGGTGTAGACAGGGCACAACAAACTTTCAGCAGCAAATTGAAAAGT
This sequence comes from Schistocerca nitens, assembly GCF_023898315.1. Lineage (NCBI taxonomy): Eukaryota > Metazoa > Arthropoda > Insecta > Orthoptera > Acrididae > Schistocerca > Schistocerca nitens. The sequence goes on from NC_064622.1 coordinate 350,766,764, forward strand.
AGGAATGTAGGGAAATCAATAAAGAGAAAGAAAGTGCTGTTGTTAGGTGGTTCCCGTGGAAGAGTTGTTGGCCAACTTTTGCAGGATGAACTAGGATCAGAATACCAGTTCAGGAATTTTTTAAACCAGTGCTGGTCTGGGGCAGGTAACAGAGGATTTAGGATCACTTTGCAAAGATTTCACTAAGGAAGACACTGTGGTTATAGTGGGTGAGCCAGGTAATAGTATTGACAGAGAACCTGGGTACAGTATAGAGTGTGACCTGGCAAAGATTGCATCAGCATCAAAGCATACTAGTGTTGAGTTTGTATCTATTCTTGGGCGCTATGACCGACCTAATTTGAACTCTTCTGTCAGGAGAGTTAATTTTGAGTTGGAATGTCTGCTTACGATGGATGAAGGGTCACACATTGGTGTGGTTCCTGTTGTTTCTGTCAGTAGGTGGGTTTATACTAGGAATGTCCTTCACCCCAACAGGAAAGGGAAGGGTAAAGGCCGGCCGCGGTGGTCTAGCGGTTCTAGGCGCTCAGTCAGGAACTGCGCGACTGCTACGGTCGCAGATTCGAATCCTGCCTCGGGCATGGATGTGTGTGATGTCCTTAGGTTAGTTAGGTTTAAGTAGTTCTAAGTTCTAGGGGACTTATGACCACAGATGTTGAGTCCCATAGTGCTCAGAGCCATTTTTGAAGGGTAAAGTGGCTGGGAAAATAGCAATAAAGTTAAGGGGAGAGGCACGAGTGATAAAATACCAGTGGTTATAGGATTGAGAAAAGATCTTTTTTTTTTAGGGTAGGGAGGACAAAAAGAAGCCAAGTTTTAAGAGAAGTTAGTTGAAACAAACCTTCAGTTTGAGAGAGAGAAAAAAAAAAAGAAAACATAATTCTAGCTCATTACATCAGCATAAACAGCTGTTGATTAAGAATTTTCAACAATCAGCAGAAATTTCAACTCTACACAATTTTAACTAAGCAAATGTGGAATGTCAGCTGTCTTTATTGCATCAGAATATTCGAGGACTGAGAAATAATGAATTAATTATCTGCATAGATGAATTAGAGTCCTCAAATGCATCTGACATAATCTGCCTCTCTGAACATCATGTGACCACTGGTATAGAACTTTTAAGTGTTACAGGATTTAGCTTAGCATCTCACTTTTGTAGAGCAAAAATGGAGGAAGGAGGAGTTGTCACATTCATCAGGAACTGTCATAAATTTAAGAACATAGACATTCATAAACTTTGCCTAGAACAGCATATGGAAGCATGTGCAACATAAGTATAATTTCATAAAAAAAACCTCATAATATTAAGTGTATATCAAGCACCTGCAGATAACTTTAATCTGTTCATAAACCACATTGAAGCTGTTCTGGCCCATTTAGCAATCAAAAACAAAGAAATAATGGTTGCTGATGACTTCAGTGCAGAATTCCTTAAAGACTCTGTCAATAAGAACTTATTTGAGTTAGTAAAACTGTTATTCAACTTAATTCCAACTGTAAAGTTCCCAACTAGGGTAGCCAATTGCTCACAAACAGCCTTTGATAATATATTTATAGAAAAGTCCAATGAACAAAATTATATTACAAAACCAATAGTCAATGGCCTCTCAGAGCATGACATGCAGTTCCTTCTGTTAAATGTTAATACTGAACAGGATTTAAAATCTGTTAAATCCGAACTCAAGAGGGTAAGCAATAAGCCAAAAATTGATTATTTTAGGACACTCCTCAGAGCCATTCACTGGAGTGATGTTTACAGTGCTCATGGCATGAATGAAAAATATAACACTTTTGCTAATAAAGTACTTACCTTATTTGAACACTGTTTTCCCCCAAAACTAACAAAGGTTAAATCAAAGTTTACAAAGAAGCCATGAATTACTCAAAGAATAGAGGTATCTTATAAAACAAAAAGAAAACTGTATCTGTCAATCCGAAAAAGTTCTGATGTTGAAGCTATAGCACATCACAAGACATATTGCAAAATATTAAATACTGTAATATGGACATCAAAGCAAATATATTACAAGGAAAAGGTAGTTATATCAGACATCAGACAACAAAATAAAGACAATATGGAATATAGTTAAGGAGGAGGCTGGTAGAACCAGACATGAAGAGGCGCAAATAGCATTAAGAGTAAATGATACATTGGTGAGAGATGTGTATAGTGTTGCAGAAATTTTTAACAAACATTTTATAACTGTTACTGAAAAGATGGGGTTGTCAGGTTCTGTAGATGCTGCCATGGGATACCTGAGACCAGACATTTCAAGTAACTTCCATAATATGAATTTGACCCTCATTACCCCAGCAGAAGTAATGTCCATCATAAAATCTTCAAAATGAAAAACATCTAGTGGGTATGATGAAATATCAACAAAGTTAATTAAAGAATGTGATTCTGAGTTAAGTAACATATTAAGCTATCTATGTAACCAGTCGTTTATCAGTGGTGTATTTGCTGAAGTTAAGGCACTGTTTAAGGAGGGAGGTAAGGAAGTAGCGTCAAATTTCTGTCCAATTTCTCTTTTGCCAGCATTCTCAAAAATTTTAGAAAAGTTAATGCACAACTGGCGTTATAACCATCTTATCACAAATAACATACTGTCAAAATCGCAGTTCGGATTTCTAAAGAGTTCCGATATTGAGAAGGCTATCTACACTTACCGTGAAAATGTACTTAATTCATTAGACACAAAATTGTAGGCAAGTGGTATACTTTGTCATCTGTCAAAGGCATTTGACTGTAAATCACAATATCCTTTTAAGTGAATTAGAATATTATGCAGGGAATGCTGCAAAATAGTTTAAATCTTATATCTCTGTTAGGAAACAAAGGGTTTTATTAGGAAAGAGACATATATTAAGCTATCGGGCATCATCCAACTGGGAACTAGTTACATGTGGGATCCCACAAGGTTCCATCTTAGGGCCCTTACCTTTTCTTGTGTATATCCACGACCTTTCATCAGCAACATTACCTGGTGCCAAGTTTGTTTTGTTTGCCAATGATACAAACATTGCAATAAATAGCAAATAAAGTGTAGTCTTAGAAAGATCAGCTAATAAAATATTTGTGGACATTAATCACTGATTCCTAGCCAATTCTTTGTTACGAAACTTTGAAAAAACACACTACATGCAGTTCAGAACTTGTAAGGGGTGTCCCACGAGTATATGCCTAACATATGATGACAAGCAGATAGAAGAAGTGAACAGTGTTAAATTCTTGGGATTACAGCTTGATAATAAATTCAAATGGGAGGAGCAAACCACAGAACTGCTGAAGCGTCTAAACAAATCTCTATTTGCAATGTGAATTCTGTCAGTCATAGGGGATATAAAAATGAAGAAGCTGGCATACTGTGCTTACTTTCACTCCATAATGTCATATGGGATTCTTTTTTGGGGTAATTCATCAGGACAAGCTAAAGTTTTCTGGGCACAAAAACGTGCAATAAGAGTTATATGTGGTGTGAACTCAAGAACATCCTGCATAGGCCTGTTAAGAGAACTAGGGATACTAACTACTGCTTCCCAATATATTTATTCCTTAATGAAATTTGTCGCTAAAAGTATATCACTTTTTCAAACCAACATCTCAGTTCATGGAATCAATACTAGAAATAAGAATAATCTTCACAAGGATTTAAAGTCACTTACTCTTGTACAGAAAGGCCTGGAATATCCGCGGCATTCGAGCCAGTCGGGATGAATTGTCAATCCTCTTACGATCCTACTCGCCAGTCATCTTCTGTCTTCACGAAACAAAGCTGTGTACCCACGATTGTTTTGTTTTCCCTCATTTTCAGTCAGTCCGTTTTGATCTCCCCTCTGTTGATGGCACTCCAGCACATGGAGGACTCATGATTATTCTCCATGATACCGTCCATTATCACCCAATCCCCTTAAACAGTTCCTTCCAAGCTGTTGCTGTCCGTCTCTCCCTTTCTGGATACACCTTCTCTCTTTGTACTGTACACATTCCATCGTCCACGCTAATGGCAAGAGCTGATCTCCTTCACCTTCTTGGTCAGCTTCCGCTTCCCTATTTGCTAGTTGGGGACTTCAATGCCCACCACCCGCTTTGGGGATCTCCGCGTCCTTGTCCGCGCGGCTCACTATTGATAGACGTCTTCCACCAAGCGGATCTTGTTTGCCTCAACACCGGGGACCCTACATTTTTGTCTGCCTCCACGACAAATTTGTCTCATTTGGACCTTTCGGTCGGTACTGTTCCGCTAGCTCGGCGCTTCGAATGGTTCGCTCTTGCTAATACACACTCAAGTGACCACTTTCTGTGTGTGTCCTTAGATTGCAGCCATAACTGCCATATATGCGCCCGAGATGCTGGAAGTTTGCCCAAGCCTGTAGGACACTTTTTTCATCTCTAGTGGCATTCGATGACCGTCACTTTCCTAGTGTCGATGATGAGGTCACTCATATTACAGAAGTTATTCTTACAGCTGTGGAGCGTTCAATATCTCGCACCTCCGATTTGCCCCCGCGCCCCCCAGTTCCTTGGTGGAACAAGACATGCCGTGACACAATATGTGAGCGGTGACGTGCTCTTCGCGTTTTCCGCCACCATCCTACTTTGGCCAACTGTATCCACTATAAGCAGTTCTTTGCGCGATGCCGTCATGTCATCCGCGATAGCAAGAAGGTAAGCTGGGACTTCTTTACTAGCTCATTTAACACCTTCACTCCCTCCTCGGAAGTTTGGAGTCAGATATGACGGTTATCTGGCGGGCCTAGTTTCTCCCTGGTCTCTGGGCTCACTGTTGCACACGATACCTTAGTGGACCCCATTGCAATTTCTAACTCATTGGGCCAACACTTTGCTGAGATTTCGAGCTCTTCAAATTACCCGCCAGCTTTTCTCCCGAAGAAATGTGCAGCGGAAGTGTGACCTCTTGCTTTCTCCCCTCAAAATCATGAAAGCTATAATACTGTTTTCTCCATGCGGGAACTCCAACACACACTCTCTTCTTCTCGCTCTTCTGCCCCAGGACCGGATGGTATCCACATCCAAATGTTGCTGCATTTGTCATACCATAGTCTGCACTACCTCCTTCTTTATAATCAAATTTGGACCGACAGTACCTTTCCCAGAAGATGGCTGGAAGCTATCGTCGTTCCTGTTCCGAAAACTGGAAAGGACAAACATCTCCCCTCTAGCTATCGCCCCATTTCTCTCACGAGTAGTGTATGTAAGGTTTTGGAGCGTATGGTGAATTGCCATTTAGCCTGGTGGCTGCAGTCCCGAAGTCTTTTAACACCTGCCCAATGTGATTTCCAAAAGCATCGTTCTGCCACTGACCATCTTGTTGCTCTGTCCACTTATATCATGAACAATTTTCTCAGGAAACACCAAACAGTAGCAATATTTTTTGATCTGGAGAGAGCATACGATACCTGTTGGAGGACAGGCATCCTCCGCACACTGTTCTCTTGGGGCTTTCGAGGTCGGCTGCCCCTTTTTCTTAGTGAATTTATGGCAGAGCGCACATTTAAAGTGCGAGTGAACACTACTTTTTCCCAAGAATACGGGCTACCCCAGGGCTCCGTGCTAAGTGTTGTACTGTTTGCCATTGCCATAAATCCAGATATGGATTGTCTCCTTCCCGATGTCTTGGGCTCCCTCTCTGTGGACGATTTTGCGATCTACTACAGCTCTCAATGGACCAGCCTTCTTGAACGACGTCTTCAATGATGTCTCGATCGCCTCCACTCTTGGAGCATCGAAACTGGCTTCCGCTTTTCTCCCAGTAAGACCATTTGTCTCAATTTTTGGCATCGTATGGAGTTTCTTCCGCCTTCCTTACATCTAGGCCTTGTCAACCTTCTGTTCGCAGATGTCGCTAAATTCTTGGGTCTTATGTTTGACAGAAAACTGTGCTGGTCCTCCCACGTTTCCTATATTTCGGCTTGCTGTCTGCGATCCCTCAACACCCTCCGTGTCCTGAATGGTACCTTCTGGGGAGCGGACCGAGTGGTCCTTCTCCGCCTCTATAGTGCACTCGAAATTGGACTATGGAAGCATAGTTTACTCCTCTGCTCGGCCGTCTATTCTTTGGCGTCTCGACTCTGTCCACCACCGTGGATTACATTTAGCGTCTGGAGCTTTTTACACCAGCCCTGTGGAAAGCCTTTATGCTGAGACTGCTGAACCTCCGCTGTCCAATCAGTGAGCTGTCCTTCTGAGTCGTTATGCTAGTTAGCCATCTGTCTTCCATGCCTGCTAATCCAGCCCATGTCGTTTTTTTCAATGCCTCCTTGGATTTAGGGTATGCAGGCCGCCCTTCCTCTCTACTTCCATGGGGGCCCACTTCCGTCAACTGCTAAGTTCGCTTTCCTTCCACTTTCCTAGAACTTTCTTGACAACTTGGAGTACAGCACCACCTTGGCTCTGGCCTCGGATCTGCCTGCTCCGTGACCTTTGTCAGTTTCCCAAGGATGTTACACCTCCTCTTGTTTATCGTCGGGAATTTGCTGCTCTATTCGCACAAATGAAGGATGCCACATTTATTTACACTGATGGCTCAAAAACATCATTTGGTGTTGGGAGTGCCTACATGGTTGGCTTCCCAACCAGTTTTCGGTTTTTACTGCGGAGCTTTACGCTGTTCTCCAGGCTGTCCAATACATCCATCGCCATCAGCGGATACAGTATATTATATGCTTAGATTTGCTCAGCTCTCTCTTCAGTCTCCAAGTTCTCTAACCTGTCCCCCCTCTGGTCCACCGGATTCAGGACTGCCTCCACTTGCTCCACTTGGGGGGCGTCTCTGTGGTGATCCTCTGGATCCCAGGACATGTTGGTATCTGTGGAAACGAGGCGGCCGATATAGCGGCCAAGGCTGTAGTCTCTCTTCTTCAGCCTGCTCTTCGCATGGTTCCCTTTGCCGATCTACGGAGTGTTTTATGTCGTCATGTTGCTCTTTTATGGCACACACATTGGTCGACACTTCTCAATAATAAATTGCGGGACGTGAAGGCCCTTCCCTGTGCTTGGACCTCTTCCTCTTGAACTCGTCGTCGGGAGGAGGTAATTTTAACTAGACTCCGGATAGGGCACTGTCTTTTTAGCCATCGACATCTTTTAAGTGGCGATCCTCCCCCGCTTTGTCCCCACTGCTCTCAACTGTGGACGGTGAGACACCTTTTACTTTAGTGCCCCTATTTTGCTCCGTTACTCGCCTGTCTACAGCTGTCGCCTGATATATCTTCCATTTTAGCAGATGACACGCGCTCAGCCAATCGCGTTCTCGAGTTTATTAGTGTCAGTGAGGTGACGTCAGTCATTTGAAGCTCTTTTTGGGGACAAACAACCCCCTCCGTTTTTAGTTCCCCTCTTTTTTTGAGTTTCACTCCCTTGCTGCTGGTTTCCAGTTTGGTTTTTACCTTTTCCTAAGTCACAGACTGGGTGCTAATGACCATAGCAGTTTTGCGCCCTAAAACCATTAAAAAAAAAATCCAAGACGTAGGTTGATTTAGGTTTATAATACTGTAATATTTAGTAGCTGTTATACAGCTGACTACCGGTGACAGTTTGTCTTGTTTCATTGGCCATTGGAAATCAACTGCTACAATCCAGATTTTATTTTTTAGTAAGACATCTGTGTGTCTTGGTGTTGCTGAATACCAGGGCAGCCAACTGCCACAGAACTGGTTAGGCACCTTGGAAAGTCCCAGGTTCCATGCTGTCTCCTATTGTCTAGGGGCATTTCAGAACAATAAATGATGGTCAGATTAGTAATTTCAAACAATGGAAAATCCAGGAGGAAATAATGAAATTATGAGGAGGATAGACTGCTACTCACCATAGTGTGGAAATGTTGAGTTGCAGACAGGCACAACAAAAAGACCACTAAAAAAAGTAAGCTTTTGCCCAAAAGGCCTTCATGTGTATTAGACAGCACACATACACACTCTTGCAAACACAATTCGCACACAGGTGACCCCTGTTTGTGGCTGCTGAGGCCAGACTGGCACTAAATTTTTTGCCTTATTGACTAATCTAAGGAAGATCATGTGCAGGGAAAGTGATTTATTGAATTCCTTGGCTATGTTTAGCTCATCATTGTATAAGTTTTTAATCTTTGCACTGACAGTCATTTCAGTTCTGGCTGATATCACCAGGGAGATTACATTTAAATTTAATATGCAGTAAATGGTGTTCTGCAATTACAGGTTAACTCTTCAGAAACAACCAAACACAGAAGGCTCTCTTTTTGACAGTCGCCTTAAAAGCATGAGGTTAAGGAAACAGTCTACAAGCAAGGCACAACAAAACTACCATCATTGTTCTTCCAGTCTTGCATTACACCATTAGTGTACATCATATATACACATACACTCAAGCACCAAAGAAACTGTGGTCAGCAACGTATAAGACATCAAGTGTCTGGCACAGCTGTTAGTTCGGTTACTGCTGCTACAATGGCAGGTTATCAAGATTTAAGTGAATTTGAACGTGGTGTTACAGTGTGCACACGCTGGTACGCAGCATTTCAGAGGTAGTGATGAAGTGGGGATTTTCCCACACGACTAGTTCATGAGCATGCGGCTACTATCAGGAATCCGGTAAAACATCAAATCTCAGACATTGATGCAGCTGGAAAAGATCCTGCAAGAATGGGACAAATGATAACTGAAGAGAATCGTTCAGCATGACAGAAGTGCAACCCTTCCGCAGATTACAGTGCTTGGCCATCATCAAGTGTCAGTATGTGAACCATTCAACGAAACACCGGTAATATGGGCTTTTGGAGCCGAAGGCCCACTCATGTATCCTTGATGACTGCAAGACACAAAGCTTTACACCTTGCCTGGGCCCGTCAACACCGACATTGGACTGTTGATGACTGGATACATGTTGCCCGGTGAGACGGGTCTCATTTCAAATTGTATCGAGTGGATGGATGTGTACAGGTATGGAGACGACCTCATGAATCCATGGACTCTGAATGCCCACAGGGGACTGTTGACGCTGGTGGAGGCTTTGTAATGATGTGGGGCATGTGCAGTTGGAGTGATAAGGGACCCCTGGTATGTCTAGATATGACTCTTGACAGGTGACAAGTACGTAAGCATCCTGTCATGTCCATTGTGCATTCCGACGGACTTGGGCAATTCCAACAGGACAGTGCGACACCCCACACGTCCAGAATAGCCACAGAGTGGCTTCAGGAACACTCTTAGTTGAAACATTTCCACTGGCCACCAAACTCCACACATGAACATTATTGAGCAAATCTGTGATGCCTTTCAACGTGCTATTCAGATGAGATCTCCACCCCCTCGTACTCTTATGGATTTATTGACAGCCCTGCATGATTCATGGTGTCAATTCCCTCCAACACTACTTCAGACATTAATTGAGTCCATGCCGCATTGTGTTGAAGCACTTGTGGGTGCTCGCGGGGGCACTACACTATATTAGGCAGGTGTACCAGTTTCTTTGACTCTTCACTGTATGAGCAGTTCACACACCTGTAATCGTTCTGATACTAATACTTCTGTAGAGTGCTCCAACAGTAGACTGTTTAAGTGGAACTACGGCACCTATAACAGTAGGCAAGGTAATGCTGTTGTACTAGGGGAGAAATTGGAGTAACACAAGGTATTTAGACAGATAATTATTTTGTGTAAAATTTGGGAAAATTAGTACCTGGGAATATCTAAATTTACTGCTTCGAATAAAAATTGTGTGTGTGTGTGTGTGTGTGTGTGTGTGTGTGTGTGTGTGTCCCCTCCCCTGCGCGCGCGCACACACACACACACACACACACACACACACACACACACACACACACACACCACCTGCTGCACTTCTTCATTGGGGTGAAATTTGGTTCCTCATATTGCCTCTTTGAGTAGTCTAAACATGTAATCATTCGGTGTGAGGTCTGGTGCTTATGATGGATGTGGCAGAGTACAAAAGTGCAGGTCATCGATGGTTGCAAGTGTCGCATGGGCAGTATGAGGCCAAGCATTGTCATGTTGCAAAATGGGACCTGTAGTCAAAAGGGGTAGAGAGAAGTGGAGTCTGATTCTGAGCTGTAGGACCATAGTGAATGGGTAGAGAATTAATGACTTTTCATATTGACGTGTTCTTTTACTAAGACTGATCATCTGACTAGAAATGTAGAAGAGTGAAACAGTACTAATCCAGAAAAGACTGATCATCTGACTAGAAATGTAGAAGAGTGAAACAGTACTAATCCAGTGAAGAAACTTCATTTGCCAAATGTGAGGATATTTTGCCATTTATGTGCACTAATACTGGCTGCTTAGTTTTGAAGGGCGCATACTTGTAGATTTTCTTGTCATATTACAAAAGCGCTAAATGTAAAACATTCTCAGCTGCTTCCTATACTGTACCACCTTTTCCATCTTTCATCATCACCCACTAAAAATTGGATATAAATATCTTGTTTAATTTTTAGAGTTGTTGCATAAATGAATGTTGCTAATTAGTTTTCAGTAGAAGTTCAAATTTACACACAACTAAATGTTTTTATATTTTGCTAAGTAGGTAAAAAATAAGAGTCAGGTGATGTCCTGCATGTTAAAAAATGCAATCATGAACTTTTTTTCATCAGAGAAGTTTCTGGTAGTTCCTAGTAAATATGCATGATTACTCTTTTTCCCATTATTCCTCTTCCTTACTGTTTTGTTTTATTGCAGATGCAAGCAGTTTTTGATAAGTTATCCGAAACTGTTTTGGGCACAGAAGACAAAGCTGTTATCATTTCTCAGTGGACAAGCATGCTGGAAATATTAGCAGAACACTTGCAGGAAATGGGTGTCAGATTCACAATTCTAAGCGGCTCGGTGCCAGTCAAAGATAGGGGTGACATTATTGACAAGTTCAATAGACCTGACAGAGGACCAAAGGTATAATATTATAGCAACATAAATGTGAGAAGCTTGTAATTAAGATTAAAATTGTGGATAATATACACATTTTCAGTGTTTCAGAGGATATAATGATAGCCATAAGAGAAATAATGTGAAACTTGAATCACAGTATATCGAATAACTGTGTTGTAAAAAATGAATTGAGAAAATTATTAAAATTGCCAAGGAGAGGGAAGCTACGCAGAACTTAACTTTAGGAACTGTATTTTTTAGTACACTTAAAAGTCTAGTCCATATCAGTTCATGCAGGCTAGGAAAAAATCTTACCTTCATAATCTCTACTGTTACTGAATTTAGCATATGTTAAAATGAAGGACTAAGTGAGGAACATGTATTTTTTTGTTTTCTTCCAAAAAAAATTATGTTATGAGATACAGCTCTCCAAATATGAAACTGTACATACCATTTTGAAGATGCGAATTTTGTAAAAAAAAGAATTTAAAATGCTGTATCTCTGGAACAGTTCTAGATACTTCGATGAAAGATAGTTGCTTTATGCTTACAAAGAAATCCTTCATTTGGACTTATTTGTCAGAGTTCTTTTACTATAGTGTTCTGAACTTTTTTTATAATTTATGGAATTTTTTTTAAAATGCCTATTATTATTATTATTATTATTATTATTAAGACTTAAAGATTTCAATTTATACAAGTTCTGTGTACTCTGTTTTGTTCTGAAATTAGCCAGTGAATGAACTAAAAATGTGTTCCACTGCTTCAATATCTTCCTTTGATATAGAGTAATACCTTCCCGTTGAACCAATAGGAACTGGAGCACTTACAATCGTCAAAACATTGTGAACAGGAAGTGAGCACTGATGGCATTGTTGCTGTCCCTCAGCTGGAAACCTATGTCCAGCAGCTGGTCCATGTGGTAGTATAAAGTTCACTTATATTTTGTTTAACCCATAACTGGTGTCTATAATCTCTGCAATCCACCAGTCAGTCACACACACACACACACACACACACACACACACACACACCACAAACATCCCCCTTCTCAGGTTGCGAATCTGAATATTATCCTGCGGTTTCTGAGGTTGTAGCCGAACAAATGAAATTTTTTCTTTCTTGCTCTTTGAAGTGCGTGCAATATGAGATCACCCATCACTTTGAGCCCAGAAATGTGTCTTTTGAATTCCTTTCACAGGAGTAGTTTGTTTGGACCATTCTTCTTTTTTCTGCTCACGGAATTCTTCAGCTTCCTCCTTGGACAAAAGAATGAGGGCTGTGGATGTGTAATATTTCACGACTCTCATAAAATCCTCGGTATTCTGAATTGCAGCTGCATATGTTCTGGAAAGATTATGTTTTGTAGCATGGTGCTTCAGCAGGTCTCCTACACCATCACAAGGCCCCTTCCCATGACCAGTCAGTCGGCACAAGCGTCTTACTCAATTCAAACAGGTGGTAACGATTTTTAAAATGTTTACAAGCACCGTAAGAAATAATGATGATCTTCTCTGCCGCTGTTTGCAGTTGAAGAATTTTGCGCATTGCTAGCAAAGCATATGCTGAGTCATGTCCTGTGTCATCACTTATAACTGCAACACTTGTGGTCTTGTTTTGAAAATATGTTACTCCTGTAAAAATTGAAACCTGGTCATTACTCAAATGATAGCCTTGTACTTCTTATGGGAAAATTACAGACAAGTTCTCAGCAAAATCACAGTGAAGCACTAAACATAGTTCTTCAGCCTGTACACACCCTGTCACTTCTGCAATGTGTTGTTGTTGCAATTTCTTCAGATGCTGTTGTGTTACTGCTTTCATTGACCCTTTACCAAGTCCATCAATGAAAATGTCAAAGGCAACAGCTTTCTTAATTACTTTATTTTCCTCCCGTATTGCTTCTAATTTCTGCAGAGTTATCTGCTACATCTTCCAGGCCAAGTTTCTGTAAAGACAGTCCTTCCTTTCCAGGGCAGTCACCACATTCTTCAAACAGACAAGTCTCTCACTTTACGTTACAGACTGCTATTGACTTCACACGCCCAACCAAGGTGTCATATGTCATGTGCTCCAGTAAGTTACCACACAAAAGTTCAAAATTCACACAGTACACACATAAACAAACATCTCTGGGTGGATGTGGAACTACCCACTTAAGCCGTAATGCATAAAATTTTGATCTTCCAATACGTGAAGTTCTATACTTGCTCTTATAAATTGCAAAAGTTTCTTTAATACCGCGAGTCATGTACCTCTTAACTTGTACAACTTTTTGACCTTCAACTGTTGCAGTTATAGTTTATTTTTTTATTGCCACTCTGCCGAGAACAGTCCCATTACTCTTCCAGATAAAATGACTGCATTATTTTTAACTTGAGCTGCTTCTACAGGGTGGCCATATAATAGCAATCTGGTCTTCCAAAGACTCATTTTACAGACCTCACATTTATTGATTTGTCTACCATGTACTTTGATACTGGTGGAATGTGGTTCAAAATTGCTTTCTTTGAAAATGTCTCTGGAATAATAGTTAAAACATGCACCTTTTCACTGTAGAATGCACAGTATTCAATAGCTGAATTGATATTTGTGAAAAATTCCTGGCAAGAAGGTGCAAGAGTGCTTTATTTCATTTTCTTCTGAAGATGTGATTTCTACTTTAAAGAGTGTGATCAGTTTTGCTGTAGTGTATTCATTCATAGCTTTAGTAATATCTCTGCACTTTCTTGATGCATAGAGCTTATGACTTGACTTCACTGACCACGGTTTCTTAACAGGACTAACACCTACCTCTGTAGTTGACTGATTCAAGGTATTTAATTCTTCCTCTATTGATACAAAATATGCATCATCTGCACCATGGGAGGCTTTACCTTGTTCAGATACTATCATTGTTGTTATTCTGTCAAAACATTTAGAACACACAGTCATCACTGGAAACATCTTCACTTTGAAGCAGAGTCTTCAAATGAGAGCATTTATTCCCAACCTGAACAAAGTCTGTGGCGTGTGTGTGTGTGTGTGTGTGTGTGTGTGTGTGTGTGTGTGTGGTTTTTTTTGTCATATATAGCACTCTTTTATGGATATGCAAATAGTCAGCACACTTCATTCTCCTGTGTCCCCAGTCAGAAGACATTTCAAACAGTCCTTTTCACAAACCACACTATAGTTGTGTCAGCCGGCAAATTTCTCACAAAAACACAGAACTCACTGGATGGTCTCAGATGTCTTAGAAGCCTCTTCAGTAAACAAATTAGCACTGAACAACTACAATATAGAAACCTGCAATGAACAACCACAACAAAGAAACTGACAAGAAGCTATAAGTATAAGAAATATCTGCATCAATGAAAGTGAAAAAAAAACTGCAACAAAGACAGTAGAAATAAACATTGTAACAAAGAAATTAGTAAGAAACATCTTCAGCGAAGACATACATTACCCTTGAAAGCTAAATAAAATGATTTTTAAAACAAAACCTGTCCAACTTAAAAAAGTGGAAGTTCTCCTTTACAGAGAATGTAGTATTACATGGCACTAATCAAAAGAAAAAAAAATCAAACTTTTGTGGATTGGCACTTTGAAAAAAAATCTGTAAATTATAAAAAAAATTCAAAAGGTGACAGTAAAAGAACTTTGACACACATGTCCAAACGGTGGGTACCATTGTAATAATAAGGCAATTATCTTTCTAATAAAAAAAGCTGTAACAAAATATCTAGAACTGTTACAGAGATACAACATTTAAATTTTTTTTTCAGAAATTCGCTTCTTCGAATTGGTGTTCACAGTGTCACATTTGGAGTCCTGTATCTCGGGGCAGGAATTTTTTTGGAGAAAACTAAAACATATGTGTTTCTTACTTACTCCGGAGTTTTAACATATACTAAATTCAATAACATTGGAGACTATGAAGGTAATACCCCTGCCTGAAGTGAAGTGATACGAATTATGCCTTTTATTTATGTTTTACACGACACACTTTGGGAAATGATTCCCATTATTAAGTGTGTACTTCTTTGTACTATGATATTTTTTCATAATGTTTCTGCTCTGTTTTGTTGACTTTACTGCAATATATAAAAATGCACATGTTTAAGTTATTTATCGATTTTTATATCTAGTTAGTGGCGAAATTTGGAATGACTTGTACATCCAGTTTCCTTATGGTCTATTTGTGCAGAGTCTCACATATGTTAAAACATCATTCTCAACTTTCAGCGCACAGTACGTATAGGGAATAACTTAAATAAACAAACAGTTACAAAGACGTTTGTAGATGTAGTTGACAGAGAGAATGTTAAAGATCCTCCACAGATATTCTTTTGTACAGAAGGTACTTATCTTAAAAATACAGAAGGTACTTATCTTAAAAATATGGATTTGCTTACATCTATTTTACAATGGTGCTTATTTCTTTGTATTACTACTTTTATTTAAGTATATTGTCGAAGCACCTGAAGAAATTTACTGATTCACTTTCAAGGTTTTCATTTCACATTTTGTCTTTGTATTTTCTGTAATGTGTATATATGGCCAGTCCTTCTAATAAATCCATTTCATACCCTTTATTTGGTCGGTGGAGTACTTTGACATTTTGCTCTACTTTTCCAAATGGGTGTCCTGTAATGTGTATGTGTTTAGCTATTGCTGTGTGCATCTGTTGTGTGTGTAGGCTTTAATGTGCTCTGTGTACCTGGTGTTGAAATTTCGGCTTGTTTGTTCTAAGTAGAACATGGAGCGTTCCTGGTATGTTACTTTGTATATTCCAGAGTCAGAGTATGGTTAATCATTACACTTTGTATTATGTGTTAGTTTTTGTTTTAGTAATTTTTGAGAATATTTGCTATCTTCTGAGATATATTGCCAATGTATGGGATGCTAGATACACATTAGTTTTTGTCTTTTTCTTTTGTAGTGCTCTTTGTGTTTGGATTTTTCTCCACTTTGGTTAGGACTGTGTCAACCATGGAAGCATTATAATCATTAGCAACTGCAATCCCTTCACTATATTTATTTCTTTGTGAATGTTTTCTTGAGTCACAGGTATTTTAGCTGCCCTGTGTAGCACTGATCTGTATGCTGCCTATTTATGGATGTCCAGGTGACATGAGGTTCCAGAGTCTGTTATGTCAGTCATTGTAGTTTTCCTGTAAATTTTGAATTTGGACTTGTTGTTGTTTCTTGCAATATTTAGGTCCAGGTAGTTGATGCTTTTGTTTTGTTCATGTTCCACTGTAAATGTAATTTTCTGATGTAGATTATTGAAGCAATCCAGCATGCCTGTTATGTCTGTGGCATCCCTGTCCACTAACAGTAGTGTGTCCTCTACATATCTCCTATAAAATTTAGTTTTCCATAGACGGAGTTCTTGGCTGCTAATAACAACATTCAGGAGCATGTTGTGCCACAGGGTGGTCTACTTTGCTCTTGGCCACAGTATGGCAGTGACCATTCATTCTGGTAGACAGCTGGTTGTCATACCAATATAAAAAGCTGTACAATAATTGCAGCAGAGCTGGTAAAGGACATTGCTGCTTTCACAGGTGGCCCAGCCCCTGATGGGGCAGGATAAACGTGTAACAGCACTGGAATAGGAAGTGTGGGAGAGGGGAGGGAGGGGTGGGGGGATTGGGCAGGTTTTGCGCCTGGGTCTTCCACAGGGATATGATCCTTGTGGCAAGGGGTTGAGGTTGGCAGTGGTATAAGGATGGACTAGGATGTTGTGCATTTTTTGTGGGCGATGGAACATGGTGAGTGGGCAACGGAAAACTATTTTAGGAGAGGTAAGAAGTATCTTGCGTAGGATGTCCCAGACTTCAGAGCACAATGATAGGTAATCAAAGCCCTGGTGTACAATTTAGTTCAGTTGTTCCAGTCCAGGCTGGTACTGGGTGATATAAGGGGACACTCCTTTGTGGCTGGTTCTTGGGGTCAGTTGGAGGATTGGGGGTGTGAGGGGGGAAAAAGCATGAGGTATCTATTTGCAGATGAAGTCTGAGGGATAGTGCCTGTCAGTGAAGGCCTTGGTGAGACCCCTCTGTTACTGAACAAGGGAAATTTTGGCACTGCAAATATGCCGTCCTTGGGTGGCGAGGCTGTATGGTAGGGATTTTTTGGTGTGAATGGGGGGTGACAGCTGTCAAAATGCAGGTACTGTTCGTGGTTGGTGGGTTTAATGTGGACAGGGGTGCGGATGGAGCCATCAGAGAGGAGGTGCTCAACATCTAGGAAGGTGGCATGTTTGGTTGAGGAGGACCATGTGAAGCAGATGGTAGAGACGTTTTTGAGGTTATGTAGGAATGAAGTTAAGGTGTGTCCTCAGAGTCTTTCATGGTAGTGTGTCTGAATAAAATCCTCTCAGTTAGCAACCCATGTCAGTTTGAATAACATTCTCAAGCTTTCAATGGCTATCTCTGCCATCGTCGTCAGGAGTAAAACTACCAACTGCTGGGGACTAGCACAGTTTTCTACTTATATACCCACAATTACTACTGTTGACACTAATCAGGGAGGGCCTAAACGACATGCGCTGAAGGTGAGTTGGGCAGCTCATAGCAGGTCCAGCCTGCCACAGAACCGAGTGCTGTCACGTGGTGCAGGGTTGGCGCCATGTTTGAAACTGCCACTCCTGCCTCCCTACAAGCATTAAGCATCCGTTCCTTCCTTTCGACATCCATAGCATGCCCCGTGCCGTACTCAGTGTCTGCTCCTGATCTCTGTTAAAATTGTTGCTATTCATTCTAATCTCAGCCACCTCTTTTATAACAGAACCCCAGTATGTTGACACTTGAGCCAAGACTCGTATTCTCAGACTATATTTTGTATTCGTTTTTCAGGCAATGCTCAGCTATGGCCTACTTGTGCTCCCTTTGTTTAATGTGTCTTGTGCTCAGTACAACACTCTGCAACTGTTCGAATTGTCTGGCCTATATAGATGCTGCTGCACTCACACGGGACACCATACACACTGGGCACACAAAGAGCTACATCAGCTTTAACACAACTTGTATCTTGGGGGGCGGGCTGGAACACTGCTCTCAATCCTGTTTATATGTCCTAAGTTGCTGCTCAATGCCCCACAGTATGGCAGGAAAGCCATTGGCTTGGCTTCTTCTGATTATTCAAAAGGTGTCCTCCTCTAGTGACATCTGAAAGCATTTGCAATGTCTCTTTTGTTATAATCATTCTCTCTGAACACATGTCTCAAGTGCTGCAATTCAGACTGTAGGTGGTTGTTGTCAGAAATAACTTTAGCTCTGAGTATTAACATGTTCAAGATAGTTTTTGAATGTACAGGATGGTGCAAACTATCAGCATTCAAATATCAATCAGTGTGCGTCAGTTTCCTGTACACTGAATGACCAACTCCTGCCTTTCAGTCAACTAAAACATCCAAGAACGACAGCTTGCCATACTTCTCGATCAAGATGGTAAATTTAACGTTGGGATGGACCACTTATATGGTCCATGAAGTGCTGCAGTGTATTTTCATCATGAGGCCATATCAGGAAGGGGCACCGATGTACCGTAGGAAGCAAGACAGACGCAACACTGCAGAGTTCAGAGGCTGCTCCTCAAAGCGCTCCATGAAGAAATTCGCGACTGCAGGAGATAATAGTGAGCCCATTGTTGTACCATCAAGATCGAGAAGGATGGCAAGCTACTGTTCTTGGATGTTTTAGTTGATCAGAAGACAGGAGGCTGGCTTGGTCATTCAGTTGTCAGCAAACCAAAGCACACTGATTGATGTTTGAATTCCAAAAGTTTTCACCACCCTGTACACAAGAAAACAGTCCTGAACATGTTAATACCCATGTTATTTCTGACAAGTACCACCCATAGCAGCACTCGAGACCTGTGTTCAGACAGAATGGTTATATCAAAAGAGACATTGCAAATGCTTTCAGGTGTCGCTGAAGAATGACGGGTTGTGAATCGACAGAAGAAGCCAAGCCAGCAGCTTTCCTGCCATACTGTGGAGCAATGAGCAGCAAGTTAGGACATATACTGCAGAGACATGGATTGAGACCAGTGTTCTGTCTACCCCTAAGATACGAGATACATTGTGCCCTGTTAAAGAAAACAGAGCTCTTGGTGTGTGTGATGTGTATGGTGTCCTGTGCGAGTTTAACAGCATCTATGTATGCCAGACAATTTGCACAGTTACAGGGTGTTGTACTGAGCACAAGAGAACTGTTAAACGAAGAAATTTCGATAAGTCAGCCACACCTGAGCATTGTCTGGATAATGGACACAGAATACAGTTTGAAAAAGTGAGAGTCTTGGGTCTTGCATCAACATACTGGGATTCCATTATAAAAGAGGCAGCTGAGATTTAATGAACAGTAACAATTTTAACAGAGACCGGGCGTACACACTGAGTAGGTAGTGGGGGCATGCTTCGATGCCGAAAGGAAGCAACAATTAATGCTTAACATGTGCAGGGAAGTGAGAGCAGCAGTTTAAAATGTGGCACTGGCCCCACATAGCACCTGGCATCACTTGGTCCCACTGCTGGCTGGAGCTGCTATGAGCTGTCCAGCTCACATTCTGCGCAAGTGCCGTTTTGGCTGTCTCTGATCGGTGTCAGCGGCTGTGATGGTGAGTATACAAGTGGCAAATTGTGCTAACTCCCAGCAGCCAGTAGGTTCACTCCTGACGACAATGGCAGAGAGAACCATCGAAAGCTAAACAATTTTACTCAAATTGATGCAGCTTTGAAAACCGAGAAGATTGTATTCAAAGATAGGGTGTCTTGGCTTGAGTCCAGATCATGAAGATACCATCAATGAACCTGAACCAGACTAGTGGTTTTGTGTTTTGGGAGGCTAGGAAGGTCTCCTCCACACGTCCCATAAAAAGACCGGCATACGAGGGTGCCATGGAGGTGCACATGGCTGTGACATGTATTTGTTTATACACCTTCCCTTCAAATGAGAAATTGTTGTCGGTTAGGATAAACTTAGCAAGATGTGTGAGGAATGAGGTAGTGTGTTTGGAGTCTGAAGGACAATTGGAAAGGTAGTGTTCAGTTGCAGTAAGACAATGGCCATGAGGGATGCTGGTGTGTAGGGACGTAGCATCAACAGTAACGAATAGGGATCCAGGAAAGGGGGGCGGGGGTGCTGGTGAAGAGTCAGGAGTCTGTGAAGGAAGTGATTGGTGTCTTTGAAGTGAGAAGCTAAATGACGGGCAATTGGTTGCAAGTATTGATCAATGAGAGATGAAATTCTTTCAGTGGGGCACTATAACTAGCCAAAATGGGGCATCCAGTATTGTTAGGTTTTTGATTTTGGGGAGCTTGTAGAAGGTGGGTGTGTGGGGTATCATAGGGGTGAAGAGGGAAATGGATTCAGGGGAGATGACCTGGGAAGTGCCTAAGGCCTTAAGCAGGGATTGGAGTTTTTATCAGACTTCTGGAACGGGATCACTCTGGCAATGTTCATTGGTGGAGGAGTCGACAATAGGCAGAGGCCTTCTGCCAGGAAGTCACTGTGATTCATCACAACAGTGGTGCAACCTTTGTCTGTGGGTAGGATGATTAGGTCGGGATTTGTTTTGAGGTTGTGTATGGCTGTTCTTCCTTCTGCTAAAAGGTTGGTGTTCTGAGGAAGGGACCTGGTGAAAGACAGTGAGGCTAAGTGGGAGGTAAGGAATTCCTGGAAGGTTGTCGGTGGGTTGTTAGGAGGTAGCTGGGGTGGATCATGATTAGGTGATGGTATGAACCGGAAGAAACAGGGTTCAGTGTTGGAATTAGGGTGGTTTTGGTTTGAGGGATTGGCGGCAAAGAAGTGCTTACATTGCAGGGATCGTGAGGAGGAGAGTAGGTCTTTGACAAGTCCAGCGTGGTTAAATTTAGGAGTAGGGTTAAAGGTGAGACCTTTGGATAGGACTGAAACTTCTGTGGAGCTCAGGCTTTTGATGGAAAGGTTAACAACAGTGTTAAACACTGTGAATATAATAGGAGTTGGATAGTGGTGCTCCGAGGTGGCAGTAGGATGTCAGCAGTTTGGATAACTCATGTAGGTGGTGTCTGGGATGCTCCTCCACGTGCTGGAGAGGAAGGGATTCAATTTCAGAGATGTGATGTATGGAGTAGGGATTGCAGAGTAGTAGAATCTTGTGAAGGAAGCAGATGTGGTTGTGGGATGCCAGTGTCATGAAGATGTGTTTTTGCAGTACCAGGTTTGTGAGGGCCAGGGATTGGCAGAATCTGAAAAGATGTAGGTCATTGTGAAAGGAGGGGTGGGATCCAGAGAAAGGAATCTTTACCAGTAGGCCATTTGGGGTGATTCCATGGTTTAGGCAGCATTTGAGAAACAGGATGTGGTACTGCGTTTCAGCCAGAGAAAGGGATACTTGTCTGAATTGGTGCAGAAAGATGGAGCAAGGGTCCATTGTGGCAGGAATGGTGTAAAGGAAATCATTTTGACCCATTCAAATTCATTTACATGCTGATTAGTGTTTTCTGACAGTGTCAAGGCATTCTGGAGTTGCTATGTCATTTGAGAGCTCTTACTTTGTGAGTTTGGCATATTGCTGATCTTTCTGGTCATGTCAGATGCCACTGCTGTAACTGTGTATGCCTATCTGTGAAAACTTAATTCATTACAGCTAATATGGTGGCCACCACATCCTCCAAGTGATTAATTTTTACTGGATATTAAAAGTTTCAGAAGCATAAGAGTACTGAATGTGCATTGTGTGCACCATAATGTAAATGTTGTAAATGCTGACTGCTCATTATCAGAGAAGTCATGAACTTGACAAACTGTCTGAATGAACATTGGTTAACTGCAGATTTGTTAAAAATTCGAAATAAAACTGAAAATTGTAATGTAGCTAGTGAACATTGCAGAAAAAGTAAATCCAATGAGTGATCGTTCATACATGTTAATTCTGATGTAAATTACAAAGTAAGAAAGGATTTTAAGTGATTTTGATGGCTTCTGTGTATGTCAAGTAAACCATTTAAATTACTGTAATTTGAATGTATAAAGTCCTGGAAAAGTGACAGCTGAAAATTTATTATAGAAATTTCCCAGTTTGCTTGAATTCTACGTAAAGGAAAAAAAAAATAGCTGCTGTCATTAAACATCAGTGACATAAGTGAAACTGTAAGGCATAAAAATTTATTGATTTAATTGAAAAAAAAAATATGGCTTCAAATCTGTAATGCTTGGAAAAGGCATTTACACAAAGAAGTAAAATTTAACAGAGATATTGCTTGTATTTAATATATAAAGCATTATACTTAGGAATGATAACATAATGACTGAGAAATGCATATTACAACATAAACAAATCAATATTGATCAAAGTTGGTTCCTTATCATGTAGTTAACAATGTTAAGACACACTAGCATGAAAAACTGTCATTAATGTTATTCAAATAATTATCAACTATATGGTTGCAAGTAGATTCTTACTTATTGTTCAATAGTACAGTATATTTAATATTCAAAAATAAGTAAAATTGTTTCTTTTGGATAACTCCTTCTGTACTGTACACAAATTTTTAATCTAAAACCAGTAAAGCAGAGAAAAATGTGTTTCTTTTGTTGTTACATTTCTTGGGTAAACTTATAACCTTTCGATTTCAAATTTACATCTGAGCTAATGTTGTCATTTTACATGATATTTCAATAATACCCCAACTATCTTTTTTGTGTATGTTGAGTGCCAACCTTGGCTATTGGTAGTTTGGATTACAACCAAACTATGAGCAGAACAAGGCACCTTTCATAATAGCAGTGGTGTCATTGTGCTGACAGTGACATTCCATTGCAAGCTTGCCACTGAGTCATTCCTTCAGATCAGATTTCTTAAATTTTGTTTCTGTGTGTATAGCAGTGTATGTTACTCTTTTCCAAGCATAAGTTACATTCATGATAAGGTAGTACTGTATTAGTCAATATCACTATTGCTTTCAAATGAAATGTATTGTTAGCAACAATCCCATTAAAGCTTGTGACACTAGTATTCACAAAATCTTCACACAATGACTACAAATGGTGCTTGTGTAAATCCCACACTAAATTTTAACAAGTTTCTTTTATCCAATAACAATTTTTAAAGACAAAATAATATGCTACTGAATGTCAATGAATGAAAACACGAAGAATAAATTTTCATTCAAATTTCTGTTGGCAAATGTGGCAGTCATTCTAATAACAAAAGTAGCTGAACATAGCAATTAAAGAAATAAAATTTGAATATGTAAATCCTCCTATCATATGATCTGTTGATACTTTTTACAGTATACAAAAATGGACTGTATCTTTCTGAGTTCATATACAAGATAATTTGTAAAAGGCAGTGCAATAACTTTCACACGTAAGTACAATTTTCCCCCCCATTTGGGTTTGCATCAATGCACACAGGAATGCAGAGACTGAGAAAAAATTTCTGTACATTCTGAGTTAAATGAAGTATATTTAGAGAGGGTCTGTCTTTCTGAAACTTTTATTGTCTTGCATGACTATAGTCATTTCTAGACTACGTACAGATGCATTGCTTTCTATATTGTTTGCCTGATGATACTGTTCCTTAGGTTTGTTATACAAATGATGGGTGACATGATACATGTTAGAATGTTTCTTTAAAATGTAATTTCTTTGTTGGGTGCAAACTGCATGGCAATGGAAAACAGTATTTTGCAACTTGTGCTGGCTCTGTTACTGCTGTTTAATAAGCTGTCACCATCTTGGCCCATCAAGGTTGACAAGCTGTGGTGGGGGCTGTGGCTTTCAGTTATCATTGGATGTACTAGCAATGTTATTACTTATTTCCTTTTCAGGTTATGCTTCTGTCATTGACTGCTGGGGGAGTTGGCTTAAATCTGGTTGGCGCAAACCACCTGTTTCTCTTCGATGTTCATTGGAACCCTCAACTTGAAGCACAAGCCTGTGACAGGGTGTATCGTGTTGGCCAAAAGAAACCTGTTCACATATACAAGTAAGTGAAATAAATTGATGTGAAATTCAGCAAAGAAATAAGTAACTATATAAAGACAGATCATAGTTTACCTAACAGAAAAGATGTTGAACAGCAGTGGACAAACCATTTGAAAACAAGTGTACATAACATGTGACACTACTAGCTACAGTACTGCAACTCTCTCTCTCTCTCTCTCTCTCTCTCTCTCTCTCTCTCTCTCTCTCTCTCTCTCTGTCGCTATCCAAACAGAATAACAATTGATGAAGTACTAAATTTCAATGGGAAACAAGTGGAGAAATCAATTTGAGCTGCGCATCCTGAAATCAATAGCTGGCAGGAAGCAAAAACACAAAAAAACTTAACTGTGTTGAATGCCTGCAGGGAAACTAGTGTACTAAGAACTTATATCCCTGTTTTCTAAGGGAGCAAAAGAAATTAAAAATTTGACAGTATTATGAAAAGTATACTTGCTACTAGCCACATAATGGAGATGCTGAGTCGCAGATAGACACAACAAAAAAGACTGTCATCAAGTAAGCTTTTGGCCAAAAAGGCCTTCAGCAGAAATACACAAAACACACACAAACAGTCTCTGGCTG
Source organism: Schistocerca nitens (assembly GCF_023898315.1). Taxonomy (NCBI): domain Eukaryota; kingdom Metazoa; phylum Arthropoda; class Insecta; order Orthoptera; family Acrididae; genus Schistocerca; species Schistocerca nitens. The sequence goes on from NC_064622.1 coordinate 350,791,195, forward strand.
CAGAGGCGAGACTGGTAGCAGCGCATAATGGAAGAAGCAATTTGGTGGTGGTGGTTAAGGGGGAATGGGGCAAGGAGGGGGAAGGATAGCAGGATGGGGGTGGGAGACAGTCAAGTGGTGCTTGTGGGAGCATACAGGAACTGGGGGAGGATAGAGCAGCTGGCTGCAATCAGTAGGTTAGAAGAAGGGGCAGCAGAAAAGGAGAGAAGTAGAAACACTGTGGGTGTGTTGATGGGACGGAGGACTGTTTAGCACTGGAATGGGAACAAGAAAAGGGCTGGGTGGGTAAGGACAAGGACAATGACTAATTAAGGCTAAGGCCAGGAGTGTTATCGGACTGTACGATAGATTGCAGGGAGAGTTCCCACCTGTGTAATTCAGAAAATCTGGTGTTGGTGGCAAGGATCCAGATGGCACAGGCTGTGTAGCAGTCGTTGAAATGAAGTATGTCAGGTTGGGCAGTGTGCTCAGCAGCTGGGCAACTGGGTGGTCCAGCTGTTTCTGTTTGTCAGTGGCCCTTCATGCGGATAGCCAGCTTGTTGGTTGTCATGCCCACATAGAATGCAGCAGTGTGGTTGTAGATTACCTTGTAGATCACATGACTGGAGTATGTGGCGATGGGAGGATAGGATGCATGTGACATGTCTTGCATCTATGTCTATTACAGCGATATGAAGCAAGGGACTGGGAGCAGGGGTTGTTTAGGGATGAACAAGGATGTTGTGTAGGGCAGCAGAATACCACTGTGGGAGGAGTGGGAAGGATAGTGGCCATGTCATTCGTCTTATTGTGCCCTCCTACCCACTATCCTTCCCAACCCTTCCACAGTGGCATTTCATCGCCCACCGAACCCACACAACGTCTTTGTCCATTCCTACACAACCCCTGCTCCCAACCCCCTTCCCTCATGGCTCTTACCCATGTAATAGTCCTAGATGCAAGACCTGTCCCATACATCCTCCCACCACCACTGTCACCACCACACCACCACCACCACCACCTCCTCCTCCTCCTCCTCCTCCTCCTCCTACTCCAGTTCTGTCACACAAGCATCACATATCCTATCAAAGGGAGAGCTATCTGCGAAACCAGTCATGTGATCTACAAGCTAAGCTCCAACCACTATGCTGCATGACAACCAACAAGCTGTCTGTCTGCATGAATAGCCACTGACGAACTGTGACCAAGAAACATTGGACCACCCAGTTGCCCAGCTGCTGAGCACGCTGCCCAACCTGACGTTTCCATTTCAGTGACTGCTTCACAGCTTCTGCCTCCTGGATCCTTCCCACCACCTCATCCACCTTTTCTGAATTTGCAGATGGGAGCTCTCCCTCCAATATATCCTACGTTCCTGTAACCCTTCTGTCTTCAACCTTAGTTAGTCATTGTCCTTACCCACCTAGCCCTTTCCCTGTTCCCATTCCGGCACTACACTGCCCACTGCCCTCTATCCACCAGCACACCCACAGTCATTTCTGCTGTCCCCTGCCCTCCATCTAACCTCCCAACTGCAGTCCCCAATCTCTGTATGCTCCCACAAGCAGGACTTCACTGTCCTCCACCCTCACCCCCTACCCTGCTATCCCTTCCCCTCCCTACCTCAGCTTGCTCCTTACCCCCAACACCCAGATACTTGTCCTGTTGTGCAGTGCTGCTCACAGTCTGGTGCCAGCAGCCAGAGACTGAGGTGAGGTGTGTGTGTGTGTATGTGTGTGTGTGTGTGTGTGTGTGTGTGTGTGTGTCAGCGCTCGCGCATGTATGTTGTCTATTTCCAATGAAGCCCTTTTTGGCCGAAAGTGTTCGAGCTGACAGTCTTTTCATTGTGCCTATCTGCAGTTCAGCATCTCCGCTATATGGTGAGTAGCAACTATCCTTTTAATAATATTGCATTATTCCATCCTGGATTTTCCATTGTTAAAATTAAAATTTTCCTCTTTTATACACACACAAGACTCACATGGTGGATTTAAGTAATGAACAACTTTCTTTATAATTGTCAGTGCTCAACATGTAAATTGATGCCACTTTATTTGTGAGGAAAAACTTTTTTTTAAGGTGGCTTGCATGAAATGCTGGTATCCTCTGTTGAGCTCTTTAGTCTTGGAGTGACTCAATGCACATTCTTAGACACTGTGGAATGCAGCACTCCCTTGAAATGTCTGTCACACTGTGCACTATAAGGATGGCATTTATCAAAAAAATATCAAAAAGACACCATCACTAAGCATGTCTAGCACGTTAGTTTTGGTTTCTGATGAATTTACATCGTTTTCAGCATGTACAATGTAAACATTGTGATCTTTGCTGCTAACCAGGTACTTGTGACATAAATTTTACACATATTATCATCTTATAAGACGTTAAAGCAATTCCTGACATGAACATTCATGGTTTTCTGTACTTTCCTATATTTGTTCTAAAGCAAAACCTAACATGAAAGTAGAATATTGGAAAACTGTCGCAAGTTTGTTGCTTCCTGTTCTGGAAGTGTTGCTAAAAACTAAAAAAGCTTACATGAAAATGGAAGAGTGGAGGATTTTGCTTCATTTTTTGAAGCACCAAACTGAATGCGCCAGGGTTTTCTTGAAAGTTATGAGCAAGTTAAATCGCATGGGCAGCGTACTGTCTTGATCATAACTGAACAGGGACACAATTGTCTGTTATAAAGTTTGGAATTTTGATCCACTGTCTTACGGTCAGTTATTGATCAACTCCTTTCAGGTATAATATCCATAACCACTTTTTAACACACAATCCTACTGTAATGGTATATTTAAAGCAATGGTCTGTATATTTCCTACAACTGCAACATTTAAATCTGTGTTTCAAAACAACTAATACTTGTCTTTTGTGAATACCATCAGAGAATGTTTTGTGTTTGATAAGTTTTTGTGTTTCTCAATTTCTTGATGGCATCAAAACTCACAAAGTGGGGAAGTTTGCTTGTGAGGCATGGTCACAACTTTACGTTTATTGTTCCTTCCGACTATTATAAATAGTTACCTTATACGAATCATATGCCACATCTGCTACTATTACCAAACTGGTGCAACATACATCAGTGGAAATTAACATTTCTGAGGCAGCAAAATAATCAAGGCAGATGACTTGTGTCTGCCCTACACAGTTACCAACTGAAAATTCCTCATTGTACTTACTGACAATACCCAGCAATATACTGTCTACATTTTAGGTTTAATAACCGAGATTTAATTTTATTTGTGATGATCTTATATCATCAGGGTTGCCACAAGTTCTTGAAATCAGGGAATTTGATAAGTGCCAGGGAAATTTGGGGGGAAAAAAGCACTGGAAAAATCTTGTTTTTTTTTGTCTCAGTAGATGAACTGGTTTGTTTACTGAATGTCGTGCATTGTCGCTGGCTGGGCGCAGTTGAGTACATGCAATGCTTCCTTGCTCCCTCATTCTTACTGCTTCTCCCGCTCCTACCATTTCCCTCAGCTTGCAGTCAGTGCTGCCACCACTTCTTGCCGCTAGCCTAGCAGCTGCTGACAGGAGGCAGGGAAGCATGAAGAGCGGTTTGTTTTGATCTGATTCTCAGAGACTATTGACGCAGCAGCCAGAGATGGTGGTCATGTGTGCAGGAGTTGTGCCTGAGTGATTGTGTGAATGCACGTGCGCTCTCGTTTTCTGATGAAGGCTATGGCCAAACATTTAGTTGTGAGAGTTTGATTGTCTTTTCTACATGCCCGTATGCAGCTCATTGATGAGCTTCATGCTGAGTTGCTACCTATCCTCATTAGTATTGATTCTCAGAGTATTCGTGCAAGTTATTGTTGTGTGGATTGACCACTGTGGTCTCATTTCATCAACATGGTGCCTGTGACACGTAAATAGCTGGCTACATGAGTGGACTTCCACGAAGGGCCACAACCGCAGGCCATTTCTGCAGGTATCTTTAACGGATCATGTCTGCCAATCTGAAGACCATCCTTTCCCACTGATGTGCAGGCCCTGCCCATCAGATCTAGTCTCACCGATCTGCCCGCAGGCCAGATCTGTTTGTGTGTGCTGTAATGTGTCACATTTTCATCATGGACCCAGGACTATGGTGCTTCTTGGCAAGCCAGAGGCCACGGGCGATTGATTTCAAGAATTGCGACTGTCTCACTGCAAATACATTGTACAGTGCAGTTGAGATTTTTGCTCAAATGTTTACAAATATTGAAGTCCCTACATATTTTGTCAACTTATTTCTTTACTCACCCTTACGATCTCAAAATTTGTTAGGAAAAATGCTAAAACTTCTCTGGAAATAAAGGAAATACCGGGGAATACCACTTGGGGAAACTTGTGACAACCCTGTATATCTTCCCATAGGTGAAAAATTATTTTCATGCTTAGTTTTTTGGTATGCAATTAAGTATGAAAATGCAGAATAGTGGTGGTAAGAAACAGAAAGACTAAAGAGAAATTCCGAATATCATCTGTAATTAAGTGCAAAACTACTGTCATAAAGCAATTAGTATAGTGAAACTTCCTGGCAGATGAAAACTGTGTGCCAGATTGAGACTCAAACTCTGGTCTAGTGCCTTTCACAGGCAAGAGCACTTTCCCGTGGAAGGCAAGGGTCGTGACTTTGTATCAGTCGAGCACACAGTTTTAATCTGCCAGGATGTTGCATATCGGTGCACACTCTGCTGCAGACTGAAAATTTCACTTTGGAAACATCCGCCAGGTTGTGGCGAAGCCGTGACTTCACAGTATCCTTTCTTCCAGGAGTGCTAGTCTTTCAAGTTCTGCAGGAGAGCTTCTGTGAAGTTTGGAATATAGGAAATAAGGTACTGGCAGAAGTAAAGCTGTGAGGGCAGGTCGAGAGTTGTACTTGGGTAGCTCAGTCCATAGAGTACTTTCCTACAAAAGGCAAAGGTCCCTACTTCGTCTTGATCTGGAACACAGTTTTAATCTGCCAGGAAGATTCATATCAGCGCACACTCTGCTGCGTAGTAAAAATTTCATTATGGAATTAGTATCATAACCTACAAGCTCTGTCTGACTGAAATGGTTAACAGGATCTTAACATGAGAAAATAAGCCAGTGAATCTGCAATAGATTTCACTCAAAAAGTCAAGAAATGTATGAAGATGAAATATTAAGTTGCACAGTAATCCTGTTATATACTATGAAGAAATTCTTATAATTTGAATGCTGTTAAGTGAAGAAGTGGGAAAACTCTGTGTATAAATGCAAAACATCGTTACTTCCACGTATCGTGAATTGCCTCTTCCGATGCAAGTATATGTGCTTTAATGTCAAAACTATTTGCATTAAAAATGAAACTATTGCTGCAGACCTGTTCTTAAACTGTTACAAACTGAACCAGATTGATCATTCACACTTTGAAGTCATTAAATACTCAAAATACTGCCTACCCAAAAGCTCAATACTACAGAAATTTCTGTCCTACCCAAATGCCCTATCTTCAGCCTCACAAGCAAGTTTAAATCATGTTGGAGTCATCAAAGACTTACTCTCCTTCTCCTGATCTCTATAGTGGAAGCACTTTTTTACCACCAATCCCTCCAGCCAACACCAAACATTCAAGTTGGAAAGCCCCCGACCACCATCAAAATCACCACCTTTCTAACAGTCAGCACTAAGGCTTCACACATAGCATGACAACCTTTTACATTTATATGTTGAATCATTTAAAAAATTATGCAGATTTTGCCAAAAATAGGTGCTGCATTTTGAGGTCCCTACTAATAATGTGTGTTAAGCCTAATGTAGTGGTTGGCATTAAGCAAAAGGAGAAAAGATTGAAGGCTGGTGATGATACGTAGCTCACTTCTTGAGTTTCAGTAAATGGGCCATCAAATGTTATATCCCCATTTAACCAGTTGACTACTAGCTCCCATGACTACAGAGAGGTTTGGGATTTAACATTGGATGTGTTGTATCACTGTTGATCAGGGACTACACACTTCGGCAGTCAAATGCAGGTGATGAAAATTGCTTCCAACAAGATTAGTTCTAGGTCAAATACAGACACAGTATTGTACAGTAATGCCCATGCATTAAAATAAGGAAACCCCATTGTGTATGATAATAAGAAATGTTGTTGTTAACTCACTAAATAAATGAATCATTTTTAAAAAAAATTCTGGATGATAAATTTCAGGGAAATTATGAAAACCTCTTTGCATTTCAGTTTCCTGTTGCTATGGTATGTTTCCAGCTACCAACATTTCTTGGAACTTATGTAAAGTAGATTCTTTATGAATATCTGGTCCTGTAAATTTAAATTCAACATGTGTACGTCTTTTAGGTTTCCATTTGCAATACTTTTCAGCTGTATAAATTAAATGCAAAACTTGCAGGGTTTAATTCATATAGTGTAACTTGATTTCAGTGCACTAATATCTCTTTTTTTTCTGTAGGTTCTTTTGTGAGGAAACAATAGAAGCAAGAATAAAGAAAATGCAAGATAATAAATTAGCTCTAGCATCCGAAGTGTTAACTGGTGCCAAACAAAGGCGCAAAGAAAAATTGTCACTGGATGACCTCAGAGTGCTGTTTGGCTTTTGACTTGGTGAATGTTCCTTTCTTTTTTGTTGATATTGTATCACAACCATAGACAACAAACAAGATCTCACTATGGAATTCAGATTTTGAATATCAACAGTCACCTGTGAAGAGTGACATGTATTAAGTTCTGTACAAAAGAAATCTCATTGTGTTGTCACTTCTATGTACTATCTCTTATTCTCTGATTGTTGTTTTAGTCAGCAATCAAATTGACATATTTTATGTAATTTGAATGATACACATTGTATATATTGTAAAAAAAGCTGTCTAATTTTAATATTAAAAAATCTGTGAGTTTTTACTTTTATAATTTGATTACTACCAACCTTCGTGTCTCTTCCTATGTAAATGAATAGTATTGCTGGTTGGTAGAAAGTACATATGTTGAGCAATGTCTTTTGTTGCAGCCACGAATGGTATGCATGTCTTGCTGGTCTAGGGTGTCATTAGGTATCACATTCTGTTGCTGTGGCTCCAGATGATAGATACTCCAAACAGCAAGCAAAAACATTGATGATCTTGACAGACCTGGTGGTACAGCTCCAAAAGTACATTGTTGGACAGTGGTTACCCATTTGTTGCAAGAAAACTTCAAAACTTTTTTTTGCAGTGTAGATACTACCTGTTCTTGGACTGTATATTTTCTTTGTTAACAGTCACCTCATGATGATTTCTAGATATCCAAAACAACTGAAATTTAAACTCTGAGTAGTTTGGTCAGATGCTTTTCGTCTGTAAGCCAGCATAACAACATTCCTCTTTCTGTGTTTTGTGTTTACCATCTACATTGCTCATCCAATTTTTAATTAATTCGTTACACAAGTTAATGGCATTCTTGGCTTTATAGCACAGAATAGGATCCTCATTATCACATGATATGTCATATACAATCGTTTGATTGAAATATTGGTGTCTCCTCAATATATACAGCTGTAAGAGTAGTTTGAGGAAAGTAATGAGACTGGCAACACTGTGAGTGATCTGGCAATGCTGTGTTGTTCTACTTGTGTAGACCAACATGTTAATCCCTTCCAGATGTTCAGTCCATTTCAGTTCTGTACAACTATCACATGATTTTTGAGAGCGTCGTCAGTGAAGTTGTGTTTTTGTTGTATGTTACAAAATGGAACAGCAGAATTTAGAGCAACATTATGCCATCAGGTTTTGTGTTCAACTTGGGGAATCCAAGAGTGCAACCATGTTGAAACAGACCTACGGAGAACATTCCTTATCATTTTTGGAAGGCCGAGAACGTATTGAAGATGAATCTCACTTAGAGAGACATTAAACTTCAAAAACTGATGAAAATGTTGAACTTGTGCATGCTCTTATGAGATCAGTCAACGTTTAACTGGAAAGATGATGGGTGACCTGTTAAACACTGAGCAGGAGGACAATCAAAGAAGCATATATGTTGATCATCTTGAGAGGACTATCAATGACCGTGAACAACTTCATTTGACCAGAGCCCTTGCGACTTTTTTTCCCAAAAATTGAAAAATGTAAAAAAAGATGTTATATTGGGCCTCTGGAGAACATTCAGAAGAATGACTGACAAATTAAAGGCCCTACCAACTGAAGCCTTTCAGCACTGCTACCAAGACTAGGAACGACGACTGCCAGTGTATAGCTGCTGAAGGGAACTATTGTGAAGGGGACAATATTTTTTATTTTAAGAACATCATCTATATCCCATGAGCTGCACTGGAATTGTTTTATTTGTCAAAACCAAGTTTCAGGTTATAACCCTTCATCATTGGCATGTGATACAGAGGAACAAACAACTGTATGTACATCAATTTCTACAAAACTATAACTGTACATATAATAGCAGTAACATAAGTGCACTTACATTATGCACCTCTGTAGCGGTGACACGCATTCAGTTAATACGATCAAATCTGAAATATGTCCTATAACAGAGACAGTTTTTCATGTCTGTAACTGCTGTAAAATTTTAGGCAGTGGCAATTCTAAATAGTGTTTGACACACCTGACATAAAGAGTAAACACCAAGCTGACAGGTCAAGGAGTCTACATTCCCTGTCGTTTGTTATTTCTAAGATCATATTTATATATATATAAGTGACGTGCATTCATATAATTACAAAAATTACAATTGTTGACAATTGGCATATGAAGGCAGAATATACAATAGGTATAAAACTGCAAACTAATCCAACCTATCGCACTAAATAAGACCATTTTACATGCAGCACATGGACACCAAGCTAAAATTACTCAGCTCTAAAACTGTTGAAATTTTGTATATACATTTTATTCTATAACACTGTTTGTTCATTAAGTATTTTTATGTTGTGTGGTTGTTTTGTCATATGGGTGTATATTTCAGTTTCTTCTAGAACATTTAATAATCTACCTTTTTTTTTTTTTTTTTTTGCTTTATGGAGAATGGTGGTGTTTATATTTATGTCATTAGCAGAATTCTTGTATTCTTACTAACATTAGTGGTTGACAGGTTAATCAAATACCCTTTACACAAGAGGAATACTATTTTCAGAATTTTGTTTAAAATCCGAACACCACCACATGAGCTTTCGATTTTTAGAATTTTATTAATTTCAGTGAAGGATGCTTGAAGTTCTGTGGCATGACATTTTTTAATATTTTATATACACTACTGGCCATTAAAATTGATACACCACGAAGACGACGTGCTACAGACGCGAAATTTAACCGACGGGAAGAAGATGCTGTGAAATGCAAATGATTAGCTTTTCAGAGCATTCACACAAGGTTGGCGCCAGTGGCAACACCTACAACGTGCTGACATGAGGAAAGTTTCCAACTGATTTCTCATACACAAACAGCAGTTGACCGTCGTTGCTTGGTGAAACGTTGTTGTGATGCCTCGTGTAAGGAGGAGAAATGCGTACCATCATGTTTCTGACTTTGATAAAGGTCGGTTTGTAGCCTATCGCGATTGTGGTTTATCATATCATGACATTCCTGCTTGCGTTGGTTGAGATCCAATAACTGTAAGCAGAATATGGAATCGGTGGGTTCAGGAGGGTAATACGGACCCCAACGGCCTCATATCACTCGCAGTCGAAATGACAGGCATCTTATCCGCATGGCTGTAACAGATCGTGCAGCCACATCTCAATCCCTGCGTCAACAGATGGGGACGTTTGCAAGACAACAACCATCTGCACGAACAGTTCGACGATGTTTGCAGCAGCATGGATTATCAGCACGGAGACCATGGCTACGGTTACCGTTGACGCTGCATCACAGACAGGAGCGCCTGCGATGGTGTACTCAATGACGAACCTGCGTGCACGAATGGCAAAATGTCTTCCCCCCCCCCCCCCCCCCAGATGAATCCAGGTTCTGTTTACAGCATCCGTGTTTGGCGACATCGCAGTGAACGCGCAGCATGTATTCGTCATTGCCATACTGGCGTATCACCCAGCGTAATGGTATGGTGTGCCATTGGGTACACGTCTCGGTCACCTCTTGTTCGCATTACACCATTGTTACCATTACACCAACCATCTGAAAACAACTTTCGCATCCCGCAACTACCTTCCCGACCTGGTACAGAAGCAAATAACCAGAGCCACTTCCTCATCTTCCCAAACCCAGAACCTCCCACAGAACCACCCCAAAAGTGCCTCACTTGTGACAGGATAGTCTCCGGGTGATCTGTAAACTCTTACAATTATCAGAGAACTAACATGCAGCAACAACTTACAAGCACATGTGTCTGGGTTCTGATCAACACAAAAGCTATTTATGTCGATATTTTTGACATTGTATCAACATTTTACATATGTTGCAACTCCTCCTTTTTCCATGTTAACTCTACACAAAAATGATGCTAGTCTATAATCTCTGATTTTGAACTTCCCCATCCCTCTGATTATGTGGTGTTTAGAGGTACCATGTAATTAATAGCAACTAATGTGAGTGAGTTCTGTAATAGCAAATTTGCGGGTATGTATTCTCCCTGTATATTAAGCTCACTACTCCTAATGTTGTCTGTAAAGAAGTGTCCTATAAGTGCACAACTGCTCCTCTCACTAAATCTTGTTGAATATGTTATTTTATAGTTTACGTCTCAGTCACACGCATTTTTCTATGTGTGTATTTCATTCTACCTTTTTCATCGTCACTTACTTACATCCTGTATGTAAGTCACTTAGTTCTTAAGTTCTGTGCTAATTGCGTACTTTGAAGTGTACTTGTTGTTACATCTCTTTTAAACTTGTCTTCATCCTGTTGTATATAGTTGGATAGGTCATTTCCTGTGTATATTCTCTTCTACTTTGAATGCTTATACTTATTTATAACTATGTACATTCAACAGCCTATGTTAAGTTCACAAATTTAGCTTATTCTATGCTCCTTATGGTTTACTTGCACCCATGTGCTCCTTTTCTTAAAACTACATATGCTTAACCTAATGATATGCACTTAAAATTAGTGCTCTTTACGTTATAGTCTGTGACTTGTTAATAAATGTCTGTATTCGTTATGTTTGTGTAACTGATTTACGTTATAGTAATCACCTGATAGGTACTCCATTTCATATTGCTTCTGTTTAGTCCAATTGGCTGTGCGCCGTGGATGCCGATTCGCTTAAATTCTAAACTGGTTTTTGTCAGTGCACAGTGTCTTTACGCATCTTAAAGGTGACACTGAACTCAACTTTGCATACTCAGCTGTTAGCCACTTCACACATAGTTCTTAATGTGCGCTTCGCTTTAAATGCGGCTGCATGTCTCAGTACACTTCACCACTTATGGTTCTCACTTAAAGCTCACGCGCTGTGAATTCTTTTTTTCCATTACTCATATTCAAATTTTTTCTCGATGTAGTATAACTACGTTGTGTAACAGTTTTCACTTGTTCAGTATTGTGTATAGTTGTTTTGGTTCTTGCTGTATATTCAGTGTTTCCTTAAGGAATATCAAAAGGTTTCCTTTGCTTCTATAGATATTTAAGTCTTAAGAAAGTACAATATTAAAATACATGGAAAATTTCTGTTCACTAGGTTGCATCTCATTCTTTGCATGTTAAGATAGTAGAAGAAAATTGAACATTCCTTTTTGGCTAAACAGGATAATAGAAGACGGAGAGGGTACCGGAAATATGAGTATTGTACCCCCTAACTGGAGAGGAACCGAGCGCCAGTCGGTTTATTCGTCAAAGGATGACAAACCTCCTACCTTCATGTGTTCTATTGATACAACAGATAAGGAAAGAACGAGACATAAATTACCATTTAATAAATTTCCGCAAATCTTTATGTGGATACATGCCTTTTATTTTACCATTTTTTATATTTCCTATCAAGTTGCGCCCATGATGTGGCTTGTCAACAATGATATATGGACCAACATACAACAATTGCCATTTTTTATTCAATGGTTTTAACTCTGATGATTTTGGATGAGTTCTTAGTAATACATCCTGTCCAATCTGGAATTCTGTTAAGTTTTTCAATTTCCTACCATAGATTCCTTTCCTTAATTGAGCTTGCTCTTCCAATGTTATTAGCACTCGTCGTACTTTCTTATCTAAGGCTATGTCTTTGTGCCCTAATTTAGGTATCAGTTTTGCCCATTCATCTAGTTCCACCTTTTCAAACTAAGTTCAGCCGATGTGCACCCTGTTGATGTGTGTGGTAGGTGATTTACTATATGCTGAAACAGATCCAGGTATTCTATCCATTTCTTTTGATTCTGTGGTATATATGTCCGGATAAACCTATTCACAAAAGCACCGTTCGACAGGACTTGCTTCCAGGTGGATGGAACTAGGATACTAAAATATGATGTATGTTTCGTGATTTCAAAAATGATTTCCATTGGTCACCTGTAAAATTTGATGCGTTATCGGTTAGTACTCACAAGGTTTTCCAATACGTGGTACGTAGTCTTCCAGAATCCACCTTATAATTGGTCCAGACCTAATTGTTTTGACTGAGTATAGTTGGAGATACTTACTGAAAACATCGTACAGGGCTACGTTGTATTTGACCCACCGCCGCAGGCTTGGGGATAAGGTCCTGCGGTGTCAATAGATACAAGATCCCTTTGTTGCTTTGGTATTATTGGGTGTAGTATGTTGAGATATGTCCTATTCTGATGCTTGACCTTTTGACAAACCGCACAGCGTCTGATAAGGTGCTCTATACGTTGCCTCATATTAGGGAAATAACAATACGTAGAAATTTTGGCAGCAAACTTTAGCATTCCATAGTGTCCCCGTGTGCGGTGCGTGTTTTGAATTAAGTTGGCCACATATTCCTGTGGTATGCACACACCCCGCTTATCCATTCGTCTATCTCTTCTATGAAAGAGGATGGCATTAAGTTAATGTAATACTGCTCTAAATGTTCGTGTGTTCTAGACTGTAAATTTTCTATTACCTTGCTCCATCTCGGGTCTTCTTTCTGCAATCATTGCATGTTTTCGCACATTTCGATCATTTATTAAAAGTACCTTGAAATCTGATGTTTGTTCTTCTAACTCGTGGAAATTAGTGAGGCCTTGGAGTAGCCGAGATAGCGCATCTGTCAAAACATTCTGTTCCCCTTTTATGTACACTATTTCAAAATCAAAGTTTTGGACATACATGCACCACCTCGCTATTCTCTTATGTAACAACTTACACATGAGAAGAAAGGACAAAGCTTGATGATCACAGTAAACTTAAATACATTTTCCCCAAAGGTAAGGTTGCAATTTGCGAAACGCCCAAAATACCGCTAATGCTTCTAGCTCAGTTACAGAATATGATTTTTCACGTTCTGTGAGGGCTTTAGGCAAAACTGATTATATTGACTTCTTCTTTACCATCTTTAGTTATTATTTGAAACAGACACGCACTGAGCCCCTGATAACAAGCATCTATGCTTAAACAAAAGTCCAACTCCATATCTGGGTGTTTAAGGATAGGTGCATTAATCAGCACCTGCTTAATCTGCTCAAAATCATTTTTGCATTCTTTAGTCCACAACCAACTGTGGTTTTTAAGCAGTAAGTTTAATAGTGAACTACTCTTCAGCAATTGTTCTGACAGAAATTTCCTGAAAAAGGAGGCCAGTCCCATAAAACCTTTTAATTGTTTCTTTGCGTAGGGTGTTGGGAAATTGTGTATCGTTTCTAGTTTACTGGGGTCAGGTAAAATTCCTACTGGTGAAATGATATGCTCTAAGAATTTTGTCTTTTCCGATTTCAGACGTTTTAAAGTTAACTGTGACATTGTATTTGTCAAATTTTTGAGAAACCTTTTCCAAAATACTTACATGTTCATCCCATGTTTGAGTCACAATTAACAGAACATCAGCATAGAGTGTAATGTGGCTAAGCAGTTCCAGTCCAAGTACTCTGTCTAATGCTGCAATAAATACATCAGTGCTCATGTTTAATCCGAAAGGTAGCACCCTAAACTGGTAGCTCCTCCCGACATTTATGAAAGCTGTATACTTTCTACTCTCTTCATGTAATAAAATTTGCCAGTATGAAACCTTCAAATCAAGGGATGTTAAGTACCTAAATTTTAATAACTGCTCTTCTAAATTCTCTGGCCTTGTTCTTATAGGAATGATGATTTTGTTTATTTCTCTCGCGTCTATCACCAACCGCACTGTTCCGTCAGTTTTACCAACTGCGAGAATCGGACTGCAGTAAGTTGAGTACGATGTCTCAATAACCTTCTATCTAATCTTATGCTGTATTTCTCATCTTTCTGCCTCTTTCTTTGCCCAAGGAATGCCATATGACATTGTGCAATAGGTTTCATGTGGGTACACTTCTATTTTATATTTGTATCCCTTAATAACACTGGGGTGTTTACAAAAAATGCTATGATACTTAAAGAGTAATTTTGTCAGTTCACTTTGCTGTTCATCATTAAGACAAATGGATTCCTCATCAAGGATCTCCTCACCAGCATCATCAAGTTCCATTTCATTTGCCATTAAGATTTGAGGGTAGATAAGTTTAACATCAGTGTCAGGTATCTGCCTAGTCTGATTTGTCATTGTAGTTCTTATTACGTCCGCTGCCAGTGTGCGCTCTCCTACTTGAAATTGACGTTCCACACTGCTGATGTCTATTTTTATCCCATATCTTCTGAACACCTCCATGCCATGCATACAATTCACTACAAGTTTGTCTATCAACAAGAAAGTACACTGCAAAATTACACCACATATGCTAATGGGTAAGCTGGCCTGTAATTTTGTAGCTTTAGATTTACTTCCCATCGCTGTTACGATCTCGCACTTCTCTCCGGGTAGCGTGGGTGCATTTACTTCCCGCACTATCTCTTTAAACAAGCTGTTTGACATCAGACTTGTTGACGCACCAGTATCTATAACAACTGGTACATCTATGTTTCTCACCTTTACCTTTATTGTTGCTTGAATAATTTCACTTACTTTGTGTGTTGTTTCTTTCTCTTCAGTGAACAAATCTTCCTTCACTTCTGCTTCCTTATCATACGGATATGCAGTACATGTAAGTTTGTTTCAGTGTCTAGTTCCTCTTTACTATTTATGTACATGTTAGTGTTTATGTCACTAATATTATTACTGTGGCACACTGACAGTTCATTACCTTCTTCCTCTAGTCATGCTCGATTATTATTTCCTGGGGGGTGGTAAAGGCGTTGTTTCATTTTCTGCCGTCACTTCTACTATGTTCATCGTAGGTTCTCGTGCTCGCCAATTAGTGTCCCGGTTGTTCCGGTTTGTCTGTAGGGCTGCTGGTTCTCTCTCAGATCTCTGTGTTCCACATTCTGATCCTGATAATTTGCACTTCCTTGTCGCCTAGTATCTCTGGAACTTCTCAAGATAATATTTGGGGATGGTTACTAATTTACCCTAACATTTGCAGGTAACTTGTTCTTTAAGATTTTCAATACATTGACATGAGAAATCGGATTGTTCCAGTAGTGGGTCTTGTTCAGATATGTTTCAAAATAGTTTCTTAGCCCCCCCTCTGAATTTTGGATGATATGATACTGGGTTAAATACCTCTCATCTTAATCTCTACTGCGATAGCTGTTGACCAGCATTTACCCTCAAACAGAGTGGTGACTTCTTAGTATCATAAATGGTCTTGTGGGGTCCAAAAGGATACCACTCAATTTTATCCATGAAAATTAATTTACTTCACTTTCATTAGAAATATTTATTTATAAATTCCTTAATTGCCTATGTTACAACACAAAACTTCAGTTACACAAAAAAAATCTCTTTAAAAATCACAAACGAAAACAAGTTTATGCAACACTACTTAACACTGAAATGAAATGCAATATAAAAATTCAAACTAGTTTATTGTATCGGAAATAACACGAAACAGTAATAGATTGCTGTGAGATAAATATATAGTGTTTGAAAAATTAGCTGCATGTAATGAACATCAATTATGAATTGATACAGAGTTTGCCACAAATCGTCAATAATCACCTGCATTCTCCTCTCCACACTCTTTACAGACAACCAAACGACAGGTTTGGCAAACTGGGCGACTGCAGCAGGTACAATACTGGTTTGTCTTTTTCTCACTGGCACGTGGACAAAGAGCACGTCGTTTCCTCTTTGAATCCAGAGTGGATATTTGTGATTTTGGGAGAGGTTTCTTCAAAAGCCCTGAGATCGTTACTCTTAGTTCTTTTGGTAGTGTGCCATTCATCAGCCTCTCATTGAGATAGGGTTCAGTAAGCTGCCTGGCAAGTGTCTTGATGAATTCAAACTGGGAAATAGGTATATACTACTTGCAGGACGTTTGCATTACATACGAGTTAACTCCGAGTATGTTCAGAATTGCATAAAATACAGCAAGAGGCCATATGCGTGTTCGTCTGCCTGTGCTGCAGGTAGCACACTTCTGGTCAAGAGAGTCTACGCCACCTTAGGAAATTATTTCTGGTTTTCCTGTTTTTGGATCTGCACTTTTTGAATGATGCATTCTGGAAATCAAAATGACAACTTTTTCTTTTTTAGGGCCATAAAAAATCAATGTTATGTCATATATGAAGCCATAAAGTGTTGAACCTTCCACACGCCTCTTAGATGGCTGGAATTCGGGTGGGATTTCCTTTTTGTTGTTTCACAATGTACCAACATAGGTTAACTTTCGTTTTTTCAACTCCGAAACTAATTCAATAGAGCCAAAGTAGTTGTCAGCTGTAATGTTACAGTTTGTACCGTAAATGGGCTTCGCTAGTCTCGGAACATATTGAGTAGGTTTCTGAAATTTCTTTTCTTCTGGTGTCAAGCCAACGTCATCATTGTCTTTTCCAGTGTATAAATAGGCATTCAGAAGGTAATTTGTTTGAGCATCAGCTAAAATCATTATTTTCAGCCCACATTTCGCTGGTTTAGTAACCATATAAACCCTAAATGCGCATCTCCCATGAGAACCAACCAGCATTTCATCCACATATGCATGTGAACATATGTTGTAAGATGCCTGAGAATTGTGAAGCATTCTATCGAAAATCCAAGAAATCGCTGCTGCAGGGTCATTTTTCTTCCTCTCATATCTGCTAGTTATGTCATCAAATCTTAGGCAGTAGAGCAATATCAGCACCCTCTTCATGGATAGTGTGGCGCGGAAAATATCTCTTCCAGTGCCGTCTGTTAGACTCCAGATTTTCATGATTAGATTTGAAAATGGCACTGAAGTATAATAATCCAAATAGTGCCCTAAGTTCATTGACGTTCATGTCCCGTAGATCTGTGCGCTGCTGATCAGAAAATTTTGATCGATATGAAGAAATTTTCACATTGGTGTGACAATTTCTTCTAACATATCTCTGGTAAATAAACACACTCACGCTTCCAATGGACTGCATGAGTCTCCCAATCGGCTTGCAGGGCCTTTCAGTGTAGGAACTTTTATTATCAAGTTGTGGGCTGGTGTTCTAACATTCCTTTGAGGTTCTAGAGTGGACCACTTATACCTGTTTCTGCCATAGAAACTAGATGATTCCCCTCTATGTTTATTCCCCTCTAATTTATCTGATTCACTAGAGAAATGACTTTGTTCTGAAGCAGTTTCATGTTCACTGTTGTAAGAAGGGTCATTTTCATCATCCAGATCATTTGCATCACTACCCTCTTCTCCTTCTTCTAGTTCTTGTAGCATTTTTCTCACAAAGTCTGGAAAACTTGGATCGAGCACTAATATATGTGAATGAGAGCTCGAAGCCATAGTAACACTGAAAATAAATGAAAACACTCACTAAGCCTAAAAATAAAATGACATTTCGTTGAAAAGTAAACTTTTGACGTAGGGCAAACAGAAACACTTACGGTGTCGTGGGGTCAATAATGGCACCACCCAAACTTTACAGCTGTGCACTGAAAAAGAGAACAACTCGACAATGCTGCTAGTTTGTCAGGAGGTTCACTATCAACTGCCGAGAAGGTATGTAGAACCGCCAACAATAGAATGACCAACAGAGGAAATGGCACTTGTGTACAGTTCGATTGGTATCAAAAAGCGACCACACAACTCCGTTTGAGGGTTTGTCTAAAAACACATTCTCAAATTGATCATATGTCTCTCAGAGTTTCGACATCTCTGTAGCCCACAAAAGAGCATCGCCTTCTGTGTCCTTCTGTGTGTCCTACCACATATTTGATCTTTTGAGCTTCTGTCCAAGTCCTGGGCAGTACATTCCTAAAGGCTCGGACAAAAACTACTGGGTGCGCTTGCTTTGTTTAATTTGAAAATACAGGAAACTGTCGATGTTTTATTAAACTCTCGTCCATTAACAATGCTGTCCAGCAGGACAGCGATGATATTACCATAGTTTGTTAACTATTTCATCCATTAACCTTTGTTCTACCTGTTCCATATCATGTTCTACGCGTTTTAATATTTCTTCTTCTGTGTCCCCCATTACCTCCTTTACTGCTTCCACGTAAGTACACTGTTCGCTTATGCATTTTTCCACAAATGTTGTGTTTTCATCTTTTGTATTACCCTTTACTGTTTATAAAGTTGCACAACGTTTGAGTTGAATCTCTTATGCTCTAACTTAAGTAACCCTATCTCCATTGTGGTTCTCTACATTTTCTGGTAAGTCGTCACAGAAAGAATGCAACTTCGCTACTTCGGATTGTACATTATCTATGTTGACCTGCATATTCTTTTGCATTACTTGTAAATTATCCTGAGTTTCTCTGATTCCAGATAGCTCCTGTCCATATGTGCGTGTTAGTGTTTCAAATTTTCCTTCCACTATGCCTTTTAATTTCTCACTCATATCGTGAACTAAAGTTTGTACTTGTTCGTTAATTTTCCTATCCATTCCATGGAGATTTGTGAAATCTGCTGTGTGAACTTCGTATCCAGATTATTGAGTTCTGTGTGCAAATTTTTTACCTAGCCTGAAATATATGTCATGTTTGTATTTACCTTCCTGATCTTGGACTATACTGTGCTCATGTCTATTTGTACTGTTTCTAACTTCGACATTTTGATTGCGTTAATGTCTGCTTTTATTGCGTTCATGTTTGCTTTTATTGCGTGTATGTTTGTTTGTATTGTTTCTGGTAAAGCTCGAAATAAGGTTTGCGTATATTCCCTGGTGACATCTGGCCTACGCCTGTCAGCATCTGTGTCTGTACTGTGCATACTACTTTAACTTAAAATATTCCTTTGCCTTGAGGTGTCATTAATTTCGTCTACTGTAATCAACATATTGCTTATAATGAAATGTTCGGTATCCCCGGTGTCGAATGCAACAATGGAATGTCACGTCCACATTCAAATAATCACTGCTTGATGGTTCCAAACTACTCATTGTTACGTTTTGCAAATGCAAGTCTGCTACACTGACATTTTGTGTTTGAAATGACATTTCCTTATTGTTTTGTCCATCCATTATAGAAATCTGTTCTTCTCTGCAGTTACCAAAATTAATATTTTCTCTGTTTGAATTTTACTTCCGCTCTATTTCTCGCACGACAGAATGCATATACAACTATTTGTAACTGTAATCTCAATTGTTGTTCACTCAATATGCTTTTCGTACTGATAAAGAAATGTCATTCTCTCTACTTGATTGCAGTTGCGTTAACCTCTGAAGCTTTAAGTTCTGCATTTTAGGAAATAGCAGGGTATATACGAGGAGAAGGAAAAGAAATTCCAGGATTTCTCAGTTAAAAATACACTTTCTCCCGGATGAAAACATACTTTTCCCTTTTAACTGACAGTATATTTTCTCTCGGAAGTGTATAACTTATCAGTCCTTTGAATGATTATGGTTTTATACACGGGCATAGAATTTCCCGGCGCTTTAGAAAATTAAACACAGGGGAAAAAATGCATTTTGGAAAGATCTTTGATGTGCAACAACATGTACGCTGCATATTTTCGTATTACGAAAGTATACATTCGAATTCCACTAAACACTGCATGTTACTTTCCGAAGCACTGAAATCGAGATTGCAATGCGCTTTTGTAAGCCAGTCATAGCTCATGTCACATGATCTCGCCAGCCGATGACAGCAGATATTCAGAGCTTAGGACATGTGATGGAGTCAGCCAATAGCAATGTCAATCTTAAGTAGCGCAAACACACAAACAGAAAAAGTTAAGGGTTTAAATTAATATATATAGTGTTGCTACATGAAGCGCAAAGCTTTCACATATAATATTGGTCTATTAGATTAATACACTGCAAGAGAAGCAAAGCTTTCACATCTAATGTGGGTCTTTTATGCACGTATTACAATTTAAGATATATCACACAAATGTGCCAGTAAAATTTTTAATAACGACATAAAGGTCTGATCTTCTGGGCTTGAAATTCATCTAAATGGCTCGTCATCAAACAGTTGATTTTTAAATGAGAGTCAAACGCTCTGTGATTTAAGAAATTCATTGTATATTCTCGCACATAGTTCCGGTGTAACTGCCAGAATGGTACTTGGATGGTAACGGTTTTCAAACCACCATTCGGAATATTTTCCCATGACCTGTTAGAAATAAGTTCGTTTCTGCAGTTGCCAGAGGGCGCCAGATGACAGGCGTCACGGCACTTGTGCAGGTACGATGTCGTAGGGAGCCCGTATGTTCGTACGTGTAAAACATTAAAAGATCTTACATTATGTCATAAAAGAAACAAGACATCAGAGGATACTCCAAGAGCATCGGCATTTCGTGACCCATATTACAATGTGCACATTTAAAGTGCACATTCATATGTCCACGACAAGTAGGCCACGACCTGATATTGAGCTTTTCAACGCGGTTTTCAGGATGTAAATTTTCTTGGAGTACCAGTACTGTTATCTCATGTTTGGTTCTTAATTATGGCATAATGCCATACATGCTAGAAGTTGAAAACGTGCACTTGAAATGCAACGAACAGTGTGTGGAATTAAACACTTCGTTTCAAATATATTGTCTGCCTCAGCGGAAAAGATTAATAAAAGAAAATTTCTTTAGAAAACTGACAAAAATAACTTCATTGTTCTGCAAGGAAATTAATGCTTGGCTGTCACAAAGGTGGAAATAAAATTATCTGTAACTAATAACACATTTAAGCCTTCCATAATTATGTGAATGTATTTTAATTCACATCATAGCTCCCAGCCACAGAAATCTGTTTTGTTTTCATTTGACGTGAGAGCAGTAAATGAAGAGGAAACAGCAAAATCGCTAAATGTAAACACGGATCACGTGGAGACTACCCACTTCCCCACTGTAACTCAGACTGCTCTGCGCATCAGCCCCGGATCTACGATATTTCCGAACCGGGGCAATAACCCGCCACTCCCTCGAGAGTTTGTGGTAGGATGTCAACAATTTTAAAAAATCTTTTAATGAAGAGGAGCATATTCGCCTCTTTTTGCACTCCGATAGGAGCGTTTTACACTGGTACTAGTATGAAT
Organism: Schistocerca nitens; assembly: GCF_023898315.1. Classification (NCBI taxonomy): domain Eukaryota; kingdom Metazoa; phylum Arthropoda; class Insecta; order Orthoptera; family Acrididae; genus Schistocerca; species Schistocerca nitens. The sequence goes on from NC_064622.1 coordinate 350,812,643, forward strand.
AGCATTTCAAAATTTGGAATCTCGTGACGTATATCCCACACAGTATAAAACAGAAGTAATATCTGGCATTCCTCGAGGAAGCGTTACAGGCCTTCTGCTGCCCCTGATCTATAAAAAAGGATTTAGGAGAAAATCTGATCAACACTCTTATATTGTTTGCAGATAATGCTGGCATTTAGGGTCTAGTTAAGTCATCAGATGATCAAAACCAACTGCAAAATGATTTAAGCAAGATACATATACAGGGTGTTACAAAAAGGTACAGCTAAACTTTCAGGAAACATTCCTCACACACAAATAAAGAAAAGATGTTATGTGGACATGTGTCTGGAAACACTTAATTTCCATGTTAGAGCTCATTTTAGTTTTGTCAGTATGTACTGTACTTCCTCGATTCACTGCCAGTTGGCCCAATTGAAGGAAGGTAATGTTGACTTCGGTGCTTGTGTTGACATGCGACTCATTGCTCTACAGTACTAGCATCAAGCACATCAGTACGTAGCATCAACAGGTTAGTGTTCATCACGAACGTGGTTTTGCAGTCAGTGCAATGTTTACACATGCGGAGTTGGCAGATGCCCATTTGATGTATGGATTAGCACGGGGCAATAGCCGTGGCACGGTACATTTGTATCGAGACAGATTTCCAGAACGAAGGTGTCCCGACAGGAAGACGTTCAAAGCAATTGATCGGCGTCTTAGGGAGCACGGAACATTCCAGCCTATGACTCGTGACTGGGGAAGACCTAGAATGACGAGGACACCTGCAATGGACGAGGCAATTCTTCGTGCAGTTGACGATAACCCTAATGTCAGCATCAGAAAAGTTGCTGCTGTACAAGGTAACGTTGACCATGTCACTGTATGGAGAGTGCTATGGGAGAACCAGTTGTTTCCGTACCATCTACAGTGTGTGCAGCCACTATCAGCAGCTGATTGGCCTCCATGGGTACACTTCTGCGAATGGTTCATCCAACAATGTGTCAATCCTCATTTCAGTGCAAATGTTTTCTTTACGGATGAGGCTTCATTCCAATGTGATCAAATTGTAAATTTTCACAATCAACATGTGTGGGCTGACGAGAATCTGCACGCAATTGTGCAATCACGTCAACAACACAGATTTTCTGTGAATGTTTGGCCAGGTATTGTTGGTGATGTCTTGATTGGGCCCCATGTTCTTCCACTTACGCCCAATGGAGCACGTTATCATGATTTCATACGGGATACTCTACCTGTGCTGCTAGAACATGTGCCTTTACAAGTACGACACAACATGTGGTTCATGCACGATGGAGCTCCTGCACATTTCAGTCGAAGTGTTCGTACGCTTCTCAACAACAGATTCGGTGACCACCGGATTGGTAGGGGCGGACCAATTCCATGGCCTCCACGCTCTCCTGACCTCAACCCTCTTGACTTTCATTTATGGGGGCATTTGAAAGCTCTTGTCTAAGCAACCCCGGTACCAAATGTAGAGACTCTTCGTGCTCGTATTGTGGACGGCTGTGATACAATACGCCATTCTCCAGGGCTGCATCAGCGCATGAGGGATTCCATGCGACGGAAGGCGGATGCATGTATCCTCGCTAACGGAGGACATTTTGAACATTTTCTGTAACAAAGTGTTTGAAGTCACGCTGATACATTCTGTTGCTGTGTGTTTCCATTCCATGATTAATGTGATTTGAAGAGAAGTAATAAAATGAGCTCTAACATGGAAAGTAAGCGTTTCCGGACACATGTCCACATAACATATTTTCTTTTTTTGTGTGTGAGGAATGTTTCCTGAAAGTTTGGCCGTACCTTTTTGTAACACCCTGTATATGGCGTGGAAAAGGGCAATTGACCCAAATAGCTGGCCGCTGTGGACGAGTGGTTCTAGGCGCTTCAGTCCGGAACAGCACTGCTGCTATGGTCACAGGTTCAAATCCTGCCTCGGAGCATGGTTGTGTGTGATGTCCTTAGGTTAGTTAGGTTTAAGTAGTTCTAAGTCTAGGGGGCTGATGACCTCAAATGTTAAATCCCATAGTGCTTAGAGTCATTTTTGACTCCAAATAATGAAAAGTGTGAAGTCATCCACATGAGTACTAAAAGTGACCCACTAAATTTCAGTTATGCGATAAATCACACAAATCTAAAGGCTGTGAATTCAACTAAATTCTTAGGAATTACAATTACAAAGAACTTATTGGAATGATCACATAGATAATGTTTTAGGGAAAGCAAACCAAAGACTATAATTTATTAGCATAACACTTAGAAAATGTAACAGGTCTACTAACGACAGACATTTGTCCATCCTCTTCTGGAGTATTGCTCCACAGTGTGGCATCCATGATGGACATTAAAAAAGTTCAAAGAAGGGCAGCTCTTTTCTATTTTTACGAAATGGAGGAGTGTGTGCCATGGATATGATACACAAATTGAGGTGGCAATCAAACCAAAGACAGTTTTCTTTACAGCTGGATCTCTTCATGAAATTTCAATCACCAACTTTCCCCTCCGAATATGAAAATATTTTGCTGGTACCCACCTACATAGGGGGAAATGCTCATCATCATAAAAGATGAGAAATCAGAGCTCACACTCACCAAAGATTCAAGTGTTCTCGTTTCCTGTATGTTGTTCGAGTGTGGACTGGTAGAGAAACAGCTTTAAAGTGGTTCAGTGAACCCTCTGCCAGGCACTTAATTGTGAATTGATGTAGAATATGCTTTAACTTACACAAAATGAAGTTTTTTTGTTCCTTTCCAAGCAGACCCAAGTGCTACAATGACTTGTTTGCACCCAGATTTGCCATAACTAGTTGCCACATAATATTGTTTGCTGAATTACAGTGGTCAGCAAGTTTCTGTCATAAGTAAATTTTATGTATAGGTTGCATAGTAGAGACTACTCTGTCATTCTGAGAGAATGTTAATCTTAATGCTAGAAATATATTTGCATTGCATAACTTTTCAACATCTGTGTTATCAATTCATGAGAATTGTTAATTTAGTCTCTGAAACCTTACCACTCCAAATTTCAATGGTATCTGCTACAAGCAGCAAATTCTAAGAACTTTCCCTGCCAGACTGGGCCAAGCAATGTCGTACAAGATGCACACTAACATGCTGCCTCCTGCAACTTCTGCCCTTCTGCCCTAATTTCATCACTTCCATATACACTAAATGACATCTCCAAAACTGAACTGGACCATACAGTTTCTATCACTGAATCAATTTACTCCATTTCTTGCTACATTAGTATGAGTTGAATGTTATTGCTACTTGGCCCTTTCCTCTGTCTACTTTTGACAGACACATTATCCAAGTCTCAAAAGATAGTGAAGAGTAACGCACATTTTAATTTATAATGGAAGAAATCGATATCTTTTGGGATAGCAGCAGATATAGTTCATGTTCTTGGATCAGTTCATTTAGCCTACCCCTATGTGTGATAATTAGTTGGATAACATCACAACAGATTCCAGATCATAGGGACATTTACAAACTTTGTATACTTTATGCAGAGGATTGGAAAACAATATGCTGCTAAAAGCTTATTTCAGCTTTATTGCCTTCATCATTAGAATGGCAAAAAATCACATTTATTTAAAAATTACATAATATATAATTCATAAAGGTTTTTGGTTGTAATATTTTTACAGTGATATTTTAAAGTTGTTCGATAATATGATATTACATGTACATTATATTATTTTTTAACTATCTGATTGTTGTAGAAATTCAAGTTTGACAGCTAGTTGTTTACTCAGAGATATTTATGGTGTTGTGGGTCGTATACCTACCAGACTATTATTGGTGTGTTTGTATTCTCTGGTGTTTTGGTTATCCATTATCCCTATACAAACACACCAATAATAGTCTGGTAGGTATACGACCCACAACACCATAAATATCTCTGAGTAAACAACTAGCTGTCAAACTTGAATTTCTACAACAATCAGATAGTTAAAAAATAATATAATGTACATGTAATATCATATTATCGAACAACTTTAAAATATCACTGTAAAAATATTACAACCAAAAACCTTTATGAATTATATATTATGTAATTTTTAAATAAATGTGATTTTTTGCCATTCTAATGATGAAGGCAATAAAGCTGAAATAAGCTTTTAGCAGCATATTGTTTTCCAATCCTCTGCATAAAGTATACAAAGTTTGTAAATGTCCCTATGATCTGGAATCTGTTGTGATGTTATCCAACTAATTATCACACATAGGGGTAGGCTAAATGAACTGATCCAAGAACATGAACTATATCTGCTGCTATCCCAAAAGATATCGATTTCTTCCATTATAAATTAAAATGTGCGTTACTCTTCACTATCTTTTGAGACTTGGATAATGTGTCTGTCAAAAGTAGACAGAGGAAAGGGCCAAGTAGCAATAACATTCAACTCATACTAATGTAGCAAGAAATGGAGTAAATTGATTCAGTGATAGAAACTGTATGGTCCAGTTCAGTTTTGGAGATGTCATTTAGTGTATATGGAAGTGATGAAATTAGGGCAGAAGGGCAGAAGTTGCAGGAGGCAGCATGTTAGTGTGCATCTTGTACGACATTGCTTGGCCCAGTCTGGCAGGGAAAGTTCTTAGAATTTGCTGCTTGTAGCAGATACCATTGAAATTTGGAGTGGTAAGGTTTCAGAGACTAAATTAACAATTCTCATGAATTGATAACACAGATGTTGAAAAGTTATGCAATGCAAATATATTTCTAGCATTAAGATTAACATTCTCTCAGAATGACAGAGTAGTCTCTACTATGCAACCTATACATAAAATTTACTTATGACAGAAACTTGCTGACCACTGTAATTCAGCAAACAATATTATGTGGCAACTAGTTATGGCAAATCTGGGTGCAAACAAGTCATTGTAGCACTTGGGTCTGCTTGGAAAGGAACAAAAAAACTTCATTTTGTGTAAGTTAAAGCATATTCTACATCAATTCACAATTAAGTGCCTGGCAGAGGGTTCACTGAACCACTTTAAAGCTGTTTCTCTACCAGTCCACACTCGAACAACATACAGGAAACGAGAACACTTGAATCTTTGGTGAGTGTGAGCTCTGATTTCTCATCTTTTATGATGATGAGCATTTCCCCCTATGTAGGTGGGTACCAGCAAAATATTTTCATATTCGGAGGGGAAAGTTGGTGATTGAAATTTCATGAAGAGATCCAGCTGTAAAGAAAACTGTCTTTGGTTTGATTGCCACCTCAATTTGTGTATCATATCCATGGCACACACTCCTCCATTTCGTAAAAATAGAAAAGAGCTGCCCTTCTTTGAACTTTTTTAATGTCCATCATGGATGCCACACTGTGGAGCAATACTCCAGAAGAGGATGGACAAATGTCTGTCGTTAGTAGACCTGTTACATTTTCTAAGTGTTATGCTAATAAATTATAGTCTTTGGTTTGCTTTCCCTAAAACATTATCTATGTGATCATTCCAATAAGTTCTTTGTAATTGTAATTCCTAAGAATTTAGTTGAATTCACAGCCTTTAGATTTGTGTGATTTATCGCATAACTGAAATTTAGTGGGTCACTTTTAGTACTCATGTGGATGACTTCACACTTTTCATTATTTGGAGTCAAAAATGACTCTAAGCACTATGGGATTTAACATTTGAGGTCATCAGCCCCCTAGACTTAGAACTACTTAAACCTAACTAACCTAAGGACATCACACACAACCATGCTCCGAGGCAGGATTTGAACCTGTGACCATAGCAGCAGTGCTGTTCCGGACTGAAGCGCCTAGAACCACTCGTCCACAGCGGCCAGCTATTTGGGTCAATTGCCCTTTTCCACGCCATATACAGGGTGTTACAAAAAGGTACGGCCAAACTTTCAGGAAACATTCCTCACACACAAAAAAAGAAAATATGTTATGTGGACATGTGTCCGGAAACGCTTACTTTCCATGTTAGAGCTCATTTTATTACTTCTCTTCAAATCACATTAATCATGGAATGGAAACACACAGCAACAGAATGTATCAGCGTGACTTCAAACACTTTGTTACAGAAAATGTTCAAAATGTCCTCCGTTAGCGAGGATACATGCATCCGCCTTCCGTCGCATGGAATCCCTCATGCGCTGATGCAGCCCTGGAGAATGGCGTATTGTATCACAGCCGTCCACAATACGAGCACGAAGAGTCTCTACATTTGGTACCGGGGTTGCTTAGACAAGAGCTTTCAAATGCCCCCATAAATGAAAGTCAAGAGGGTTGAGGTCAGGAGAGCGTGGAGGCCATGGAATTGGTCCGCCCCTACCAATCCGGTGGTCACCGAATCTGTTGTTGAGAAGCGTACGAACACTTCGACTGAAATGTGCAGGAGCTCCATCGTGCATGAACCACATGTTGTGTCGTACTTGTAAAGGCACATGTTCTAGCAGCACAGGTAGAGTATCCCGTATGAAATCATGATAACGTGCTCCATTGGGCGTAAGTGGAAGAACATGGGGCCCAATCAAGACATCACCAACAATACCTGGCCAAACATTCACAGAAAATCTGTGTTGTTGACGTGATTGCACAATTGCGTGCAGATTCTCGTCAGCCCACACATGTTGATTGTGAAAATTTACAATTTGATCACATTGGAATGAAGCCTCATCCGTAAAGAAAACATTTGCACTGAAATGAGGATTGACACATTGTTGGATGAACCATTCGCAGAAGTGTACCCATGGAGGCCAATCAGCTGCTGATAGTGGCTGCACACACTGTAGATGGTACGGAAACAACTGGTTCTCCCATAGCACTCTCCATACAGTGACATGGTCAACGTTACCTTGTACAGCAGCAACTTTTCTGATGCTGACATTAGGGTTATCGTCAACTGCACGAAGAATTGCCTCGTCCATTGCAGGTGTCCTCGTCATTCTAGGTCTTCCCCAGTCACGAGTCATAGGCTGGAATGTTCCGTGCTCCCTAAGACGCCGATCAATTGCTTTGAACGTCTTCCTGTCGGGACACCTTCGTTCTGGAAATCTGTCTCGATACAAATGTACCGTGCCACGGCTATTGCCCCGTGCTAATCCATACATCAAATGGGCATCTGCCAACTCCGCATGTGTAAACATTGCACTGACTGCAAAACCACGTTCGTGATGAACACTAACCTGTTGATGCTACGTACTGATGTGCTTGATGCTAGTACTGTAGAGCAATGAGTCGCATGTCAACACAAGCACCGAAGTCAACATTACCTTCCTTCAATTGGGCCAACTGGCAGTGAATCGAGGAAGTACAGTACATACTGACAAAACTAAAATGAGCTCTAACATGGAAATTAAGTGTTTCCAGACACATGTCCACATAACATCTTTTCTTTATTTGTGTGTGAGGAATGTTTCCTGAAAGTTTAGCTGTACCTTTTTGTAACACCCTGTATATGTATCTTGCTTAAATCATTTTGCAGTTGGTTTTGATCATCTGATGACTTAACTAGACCCTAAATGCCAGCATTATCTGCAAACAATATAAGAGTGTTGATCAGATTTTCTCCTAAATCCTTTTTTATAGATCAGGGGCAGCAGAAGGCCTGTAACGCTTCCTCGAGGAATGCCAGATATTACTTCTGTTTTATACTGTGTGGGATATACGTCACATGATTCCAAATTTTGAAATGCTATTCATACTAGTACCAGTGTAAAACGCTCCTATTGGAGTGCAAAAAGAGGCGAATATGCTCCTCTTCATTAAAAGACTGACTGAAAAGTGAGGTACCAGCCGCCTCATTCTACCTTTCTCACCAAGTTTAAAAATTTTTGCAAAAATGTTAGAATGTGAACAAATTTGCACTCTTGTTTTTCTTTTTAACATACAGCTCACCTCTCACACCCACAAGTTGCCCTAACTGTAGGTCGATTACAGTGTGTGTGTTGGGGTTTATGGGCGCTCAACATCGAGGTCATCAGCGCCCTGACACACATGAAAAGGAACGAACGTGGAGAGACCTAATAAAACTGAAAAACACACTCAAAGAATGCAGAAAAAGAGGGAAAATACTACATAAGAATGTAAAACCTAAGGAAAGGGAAAACATAGCAACAAGAACGACACAGGAAATTGTCATTGGCTGGCCACTTACATAAAATATGGGCGAGCTTGTCACACAGTGAGCAAATTAAAATCCTCTCCCTAAAATCTTTGTAAAAACATTTGACATGGCACAGAACTTTAAAACTTTAACCACATTCGTCCGAGTGTTGCCTAAAAGAGTTGGCAGGTCCGCTGGCAAGTCAGCCGCGGCCCGCTGGTCAGAAAATAAAACGCAATCCAGTAAAACGTGGCGCACAGTGATCTGGACGCCGCAAGCACCACACAATGGAGGGTCTTCTCGCCGGAGCAGGAAGCCATGCGTCATAGGGCTGTGGCCTATTCGAAGCCGAGTGAGGAGAACCTCGTCCCGTCGATGGGGCTGAAAGGAAGTACACCACACACGCGTTGTGGGCTTGACTAGACGGAGCTTATTGTCAGTCACTTCCAGCCACTCATCCTCCCACCGGCACATGACTCGGGAGCTCACCAGCGAGGTAAGTGCGTGCAAGGGGATAGCACACTGAGATACGTGTGGATCAAGACACGCCTCCTTGGCTGCGAGATCTGCCCTTTCATTCCCAGCAATGCCGACATGCCCCGGAACCCAGCAGAAAGCTACAACCTTCCCCAGTCGCTGTAGTCGGAGGAGGGCATCCTGGATGGTCTGGACTACTTTATCTGCCGGATACAAATGGTGCAATGATTGAAGGGCACTGAGTGAATCGGAACAGACAAGAAATTGAGGAGAGGAAGAACGTCTCATCTGCTCCAGCGCCCGCAAGATCGCAGACAATTCTGCATCAAAGACAGTAAAAGTCTGAGGCAGTCGGACCTTGAGGACACGATCCGGAAAAACAACTGAGCAACCAACGGAATCCCCTTGTTTAGACCCATCCGTAAAAACAGCTACATAGTCGTGGTGCTCGGATAAAATAGCAGAAAATGCTGCATTAAAAACGGTGGCGGGAGTGCAATCTCTCTTGTACTGCAATAAATCGAAAATCACACGTGGCGGTCGATTACAACCCCTAGTCCATCTCTGTAAGTCTCTCATGTCCATCCACTTCCAATTACCCATTCTTGCTTACTCATTCAGCCCAACTCATTTCATTATCTCTTTGTGGCTCTCCAACTGTCACTGTCTCCTGTCTCACAGCTACAGACACCATTTTTCTGTCCAACTACAACTACTGCTGTCTCCTCACACAAACGCTGTCTCTCTCTTGTTATCTCTTACTGCTACTATCTCATTCATTTCTTCCCACTGTTGCTGTCGCTATCTGCTTCTTGCTCATTGTCATTGTTACAGACTGTCTCTCATTATCACTGGTGCTCATACATTAGCCTCTCCCATTGGCACTGTCTCCTTCACTCTTTACCTAGCCCAGTTCTCTCACTGTCTGCTATGTTCCATGGCCCACCTATCTGACTGTCTCTCTCTCTCTCTCTCTCTCTCTCTCTCTCTCTCTCTCTCTCTCTCTCTCTCTGTCATTCCTTCGCTCTTTCTATACCACAACTACTGTCTACTAGTTAACAGTATTTATTGCTTCTTTGTCTCATTCTGCTGCCACCGTCTCCCCCTCTTTCAGCATCAAAAAGTGCGAATATTTTTGCTTGCCAATATTTATGTGGACATTTTTAAAGGTGCTTAAGAAGGTAGAATGAGACAGTTGGTACCCTACTTTTCAGAGTCTTTTAATAAAGAGGAGAGTACTCACCTTTTTTGTGCTCCAATAGGAGCATTTTTTCACTGGTTCCCTTCTTTTCCCCACCACAGCAGGGCATATCACTCATGTGAAAAGAAATTTATGGGTCAGTAAAATTTTGGTAGTTTACTTATGTGAAATTTAAATAATGCAAACAAATTTTACTCCTCAGGCCACATTTTACATGCACTTAAATTTTGTATGTGGTTCAGTACTACGACGTCGAGTTTCCAGAACCCTTCTGATGATAACGAAGACACTTTGCATCATGGTTTTCCATACTGCATCACTTCATAAAGTATGTTTTCACTGCACAAGTAGGGTAACTTTAAACCTCTGTATCTGGAAAAGGAATAAAGATATCAAGAAAATTTTTGAGGTTGTTTGAGATCAGAGTCTTAGGAATATTCATAAAAATTTCAGCCATATGTTGTGTGTAGCCATCCTGAAATCTTTGGCTGGGTGTTGGTCCTTTGGTGAGGGTGAAAATGTAATAAAAAAATAAAACTTTTTTCTGGTTTTCTGAGTAATCATCCATGAAGTAATGATGTCTTCTTAAGTTCCATGAAGTCCTCTAGAAACCACATCAAATGCAAAAAGAACCAGCTGATTTGCTCCATTTGTCTAAGCAGGAGGAGAAGTGTAGTAATCATACTTTGAACCTTTACTGTAGGATAGTAACTCTTAAGACGATCCTTCTGTGGGTATACAAATGGTCCCCAGCCCACGGGCTATCCGAAACACTTGGCGCTACGTTTTTATCACCAATGTAAACTGAGGTATAGCCACTGGAAAATCCCATTTTTTAGCGCGGCATTTTTGGAACATATTGGTAAGTATGTTGTTGCATGCATACCGACAGGCTTCAGAATTATACTGTCACCTTGTTGTTCATTTAGGGCAGACATTGGTAAGATGCCTTACCTTGAGGTGAACTGTACGCCCTATGCAGGCGATTGGCCATGCATGTAGCACAATATAGTCAATAATATATGGTGACATTGGTCATGGAGACGTTTAAAACATAGGTGACAAATTGAAATCAGCATAATATGAAGTCCTCCCTATGAATCAGGAACCTTGCCGTAGTGAGGGGGCTTGCGAGCCTCAGTGATACAGATAGCTGTATCATAGGTGCAATCACATTGGAGGGACTCTGTGAAGAGACCAGACTCACATATCGTTTCTGAAGAGGGGTGACAGCCTTTTCAGTAGTTGCAGGAACAACTATCTGGTTAAGTAACTGATCAGACCCTGTTAACACAAACCAACGAGGCATAGCTATGCTGCTGCTGTGAATGGCTGAAAGCGAGGTGAATCAGCACCTTTATTTTTTCCTGAGGGGCAAGCAGCTCTATTGTATGATTAAACGATTGATGGCATTCTCTTGGGTAAAATACTCCAGAGGCAAAAATAGTCCCTCGTTTGGATGTCCTGGAGGGAACTACTGTTGGAGGAAACTACTGTCTGCTACTGAGAATAATGTGCTTGACAGGAAAGCAGTTGCAGATGATGATGTAATCTACAGCATAATATTATGCATCATTTTAAATGGTGTTGTTACTGTCATTATGTTAATATTGTGCTGAGGTGTAGCGCTTTACACTGTATGAATCCTTCCATAATAAAAATGGTCAAATTCTTTATTTGCATCAGTTGTTACCATGTAAATAGTTTTTTATGTTGTTATTTTGCATACAACTGCTGAACTGTGCTGTTTTGTCATGGCGTGTTTTGTCTTACTCAGTTAAAGCATTTCGAATGGTGGAGTTTTCTTGTCTGTTCCTTGCTCACAATGAGGATTTGACATCTTATGCTTGTTTCACAAAACTTGTCAGCTGTGGCACTGATGCTGTGAATAAAAAATGTGTAAGTTAGTGACAAAGATAAAAGTCGTGTGAAATGTGCAAGCACCTTCATAACTGCTTAATGGAAGATGGGGCACCAACATGTATGGGTTTTTAAGGGATATGATATGACTTTGATGATGACAAAACCATGTATTTTTAATAACTGCATACATAGTATTATTGCAGATAATGTATTTGTGTCAGTCAGTGTACACTATGCACTGTCCTGTCATATACATACTAATTGTATGCCCAATAACATGTTGTTAAATACTATGATCGACACAAATACTCTCATTAGAGCGTCATCCTATTATGTGTCTAGACTTCAGTTGCGTTTTCTTCAGTCTCTGGTTGAGCCAGATCAGAATACGAAGAGCTCTTTTTGTCATTCTTGTCACCAAGGTGTATCCTATTCAAATCTGACATTTCTGTCTAGGCTGTCATCTATGATAAAGAGCATTTCAACAATTACAATATTAGCTTTGGATAGGCTGGGGAGCTAATTTTTCTGTACCTGCATCATGAAATTGGTAGCTCTCATTTGACTGTGATAAGCACCACTGGGTTTTCTGGCTCCAAACATCAGTTCTACTCCATTGACAAATCAATTCTTGAGAATTTCAGATAATAGAAACTCCAGGTAGGAACATCAACACTGTAAGAAAATACAGATTACTATGAACTCTAATGAAGACATATCAAATTGCAGACAGGCACAATTAAAAGACTCTCACATAAAGCTTTTGGCCACAGCCTTCATCAGTAAAAGAGAGACACACACCATTCATACACACAAGCTAGCACACCTCACGCATACACGACTGCTGACTCCAACATCTTGGACCGGAATGCAGCTATCACGTGGGATGCAAGCAGCAATCTGGATGGGGCAGGGAAGAGGAAGGGATAGTACCGTATGTGTGGGGGGAGAGAGAAATGCTGCCTGGTGGAGTGTGCAGGGACTAGTCTGCCAACAGGTGAGTGCCACTCCCAATGCCAACCCCAACTCCTTGCCACAAGGATCATATCCCTTTGGAAGATCCAGGTGCAAAACCTGCCCTATCCACCCACTCAGCACTCCCTATTCCAATCCTGTCATGGGTTTATCCTATCCCATCTGGGGCCAGGCCACCTGTGAAAGCAGCCATGTCATTTACCATAACTGCTGCAATCATTGCACAGTGTTTTATATAGGTGTGACCCCCAACCAGCTGTCCCTCAGGATGAACGGCCACTGCCAAGGCCAAAGTAGACCACCTGTGGCACAACATGCTGTTGAACATAACACACTTGATTTCAATGGCTTCTTCACTACCCGAGCCATCTGGATCCTTCCCTTCACCACTGGCTTTTCTGAACTGCGCAAATGGAGTTATCCTTACAACACATTCTCCACTCCCGTAATTATCATGGGCTCAACCTGTGATAAACAAACAGTTTCCACACCATATGTCCATCATCTCCTCCCCATTCTCATCTTCCACCCTGTTTATTTGCAGCCATCTACCAATGCATCCACCTGTCTTCCCCACTCCTCTCCTTCTTTAGGTTCGGGGAGAAAAAAATTATAACTTTGAGGTTTGCTACTGACATTATAATGCTGTCGGAGATAGCCAAGAACTTGGAAGAGCAGTTGAACAAAATGGATAGTGTCTTGAAAATAAATTTTGAGATGAAAATGAGCAGAAGTAAAACAAGGGTAATGTAATGTAGCCAAATAAAATCACACAATGCTGAGGAAATTTGATTAGGTAATGAGTTATTTGGGCAACAAAATAACTAATGAAAGTATAGAGGATACAAAATGCAGACAAGCAACAGAAACAGAGTGTTTGTGAAAAAAGAAATTTATTGACTCTGAATATTAAAGTAAGTATTAGGACACCTTTTTCTGAAGGTATTTGTCTGACGTGTAACCTGGTATGAAAGTGAAATGAGGTCTATGAACAGTTCAGGTAAGAAGAGAGTAGAATTTTTAGAATCGTGGTGCTACAGAAAATATCAAAGAGTAGATCAGGTAACTAATGAGATTGACACGGAATTGAATTGGGGAAAAGAGAAATTTGTGGTGCAGTTTGAGTAAAAGAAGGGTTCAGTTGATGGGGCACATCCGAAGGCGTCAAGGGGTGTCAGTTTGGTAATGGATGGGAGGCTGCAAAAATTTTTGTAATGCAGAGAGAATGAGTTTTGCATTCACACACACACACACACACACACACACACACACACACACACACACACTTGCAAGTTCTCCATTATCATCAACAGCAGAGCCACTTCATTTTTAAATGGGCAATACCATACCACTTCCTCATAGCAAAACTGAACACACGTGTTATGCCTACAGTTACAGGGTTAAATAACAAACTGCAAGGAAACCTCACTTTCTCAGACCCATGCACCCTGCACCCCACCTGCAAAATAGTGGTAAGAGAAGATATAGAGCTCACTTTCCGAGAAAACTAACTTCATACATCTCTCACCCATATCATTAAGTTAAGCCTCAATTAACACAGAAAAAAATAAGAAATCAGTTAATGTGCATGTTTTCTTCAAATAAAAGCCTTCAAAGGCTTTGTAGTACAATACAGTGTTGGCTCTTGTTAAGAAGGGATCTCTGATAAAAGATTTTCAGATACTTGAAACTGGTGCTGTAAATTTCTCATCATGCAGTTTGAATAATGGGTTATAAACTGTTTGAAAGCTTTTTTTGTATGGATCAAATTAACACGAATGGATGATATTACTGTTGTCTTTAGCTTGTGTAATTTGAATTGTGTATCATGTAATGAAATGGCTGTAGGATGTGGAAGTGAGAGTGAATCTGCACAGTTGGTCCAGGATAGCAGACAGAGTTAAGACAAGACATCATTATGAAAGTAGACTACTAGTGCATGAAAAAAATCAATCCACAAAGATGAGAATGATCATACATAGGAAAATTATCACAAAGAGCTATAGAGACATTTCAGTTTGCCCATATATCTAATGACCTGTATTTGCAGTCACATTCTACTGCTATCTGAACTTGTGAAGTGGGGATTTCCAAATTTCTGGCCATCACTATGTGTGTTTTGGGATCTTGCATAGGGCAAGACCAACTACAAGAACAAGCAATTATTGTCAAAGACTGAGACAGACTGGGGAATCTTTTCCACTATTTCAAACATACCATGACATTGTGTTTTGTACAAAAGCAATAAATCGAGAAAGTAGAGATGCACGTATACTAGACAGATACACATCACTGAAATTTCTCTTTTAATTCTCACTTCTTGAACTGAAGTGATTTTAGTCTCTTCCAGTAAAATTTCATGAAGTGCCAGTCATTATTCTCAATTCCCAGCAAGTGAATTTATTACATTGTTGTATTCAGCTGAGGCAGGGATGTAAAACTGTGGTAAATACATTGATGGTTCTCTCTAAGAGTTTCTGTAAAATAATTGTTACCTGCAAAACTATTGTGATTCTGGAACACACACTGTGCTAGGCCACAGGCAAGAATCAGGCTACTGACAACTGTGCAGTAAACAGATTAATAGTACTTCTGGATAACGTGTTGTTCCCAGCAGTCTGGTGACAATGAACAGTACCGTCAGTAGGGTTACTTTGTACCTCTTTTTGAAAATACCGGGCACACAATAAATTACATCTCACAACAGACATTGTAATGTCTTACATGTCATTACTGAGTGCTTGGAAAAGTGAAAATCTATTCTAACTATGCCCTATTAGAGTAAAATTTCAATTTTAATGCTGGTGTAAAGTTACACTGTCATTTAGGATAACTTCAGACCAGTCTTGAAAATAACAACAATTTTCCCTGTTTCTAATACTACAGATAAATTTAGATTATTTCAGGAGGAAATTGGGTGTTAATAAGAAGTAAAAAACAAGCAGTAGTAATTCAGTAATATGAGCTGGCTTTGAAACATCAAGATATTTGTATAATGCTTAATAATGCACAAAACAGTACGGTTAGCTTATTTCATCAGAATATGAGAGGATTGAGTAGTAAGGTAGAAGAGCTTCGTGTTATCATCATCATCATCATCATTGTTTTCTGACTCCAGCCCCCCGGATGTGATGTATAAATGCTCGCCATCTGCATCTGTCTTCACACATCATCTGTTCCAGGACAACTTCCCATTTGCGTCCTTTCTCTTTCAAATTTGATCTTCAGTCTATCCAGCATTTTCTTGGTTTTTCCCATAGACTTCTTCCTACGAGGTTCAGATTGAAATACTTTTTTGCAGATCTTTCACTATTCTTTCTCATTAAGTGCCCATACCACTGAAGGCTGTGTTTCTTTATGACAGTGGTAATGGGAACCTCAATACCAGCTACTTTATTTCTTATTCCTGATTTTGTCCTATCTAGTGGTTTGGTTCACAATTCTAATGAATCTCATTTCTGCTACCAGAATTCTGCTGAGGTCTTCGTTTAGTAGGGTACCTGTTTCTAAACCATATGTTACAATACAAGAGAAGGAAAGTTGCTACTCACCATATAGCGGAGATGCTGAGCCGCGATAGACACAATAAAAAGATTCACACAATCATAGCTTTCGGCCATTAAGGCCTTTGTCAGCAGTACACACACACACACACACACACACACACACACACACACACACACACACACACACACACAAGCGCAACTTGCACACACATCTGCAGTCTCAGAGAGCTGAAACTACAGTGAGTGTGTGTGAGCACGTGTGTATGTGTATGTGAGACTGCAGACGTGTGTGCAAGTTGCGCTTGTGTGTGTGTGTGTGTGTGTGTGTGTGTGTGTGTCTACTGCTGACAAAGGCCTTAATGGTCGAAAGCTATGATTGTGTGAATCTTTTTATTGTGTCTATTGCGGCTCAGCATCTTCACTATATGGTGAGTAGCAACTTTCCTTCTCTCGTGTTGTTACATTCCATCCTGGATTTGCCATTGTTTGACTTAAACCATATGTTAGGATCAGTACGAAATAGGTGTGGTACATGATCACTTTAACTTTTTGGGACATTTTATCATCCCAGAGAAGATTTCTGATTCGACTGTAAAACTTGGATGCTTTCTGTGTCCTGTTGAGTATTTCCTACTTAATGGTGTGTTTTAAGATCATGCTTTCTAAGTACCTGAAATGGAAACCAGATTCTACTTTGACTCCTTCTAGAAATATATTTCAGGTCATTCAGTACCTGTTGATGGTCATTTCTACTGTCTTCGTTTTACTTATTTTCAGTCCAAAATTTTTGAATGTGTTGTTCCAATCATTTAAGTTTCTTCTGTGCTTCAGTTTCTGTCTCTCCCCAGTAAATCAGAGATGTTAATCATTTAGAATATATTATAAGCTGGGCTCGGTTGTGGCATCATACACAACCACTAACCCGGCTCAAGGGAGATAGGGCCACATTCTCTGTCATCTACTTGAGTAATTCTTGTGCCTGGCACATCCACGCTGCGGGGGTGGAAAGGATAGCTAAGTTTAGGCAGGGACCCAGCTTCACAGGGTATAATGTGGAATCCATGCCCAGGGTTATGGCAAAGACCTTAATGGCACCTTCGGCAGAGGAGGAGACCTTCACAATGGCGGAGATAGCAGATGAGACAACCCATCCTTCATGGGTAATTAGAAGAGGATACCATTGCCATTGCCTTGTGGAGAAGCTGGATCTTAAAGGGCTAAGGGAGTAAACCCTGAAAGAAAATTCTCACCTGCGTTAGGCCTAGCAAGTCAGCAGACGAGCAAATATATACTGATTTCAAACCTAAACCCAGTCTCAGCTGGAAAATCTAGAGGTTCTTGTCTGTTTGCAAACTTTTAGAGAGCATACATCCTGTGCCTGTCTGAGCACCAAATAACCACAGGGCTAGACAAGTTACAGGTAAAAGATTATGCTATTGTAGCTTACTTGTGTAGAAATAACACAGGAAAAGGAGGAGTTGTTACATACATTAAGGCAGAACACAAGTTCAAAAACAATGAGAAAAGTAGAATTTGTAGTGATCACCACACAGAGGCGTTTGCTCGTGAATAAATGTTGAAAAAAATTTCACTTTTAATTGTAACTGTAAATAGATCTCCATTGTGAAATTTTGAATTATTTATGAAGAATCTGGATTCCTTACTGTGCTATCCGTCAGACAGCACCAAGCAGTTACTAGTCTAAGGTGACTTCAGTGTAGATTTTTTTAAAGGATTCTGATAGGAAAAGTCATCTGGAAACCTTATTTGGCTCCTACAATTTAGTCTCAGTAATTAACTTTCAACATTGGTGGAGAAAGGCAGTAGGACCCTAATTTATGTTGTTTTCTTTGATGAAGCTCAGGGTAAGAAAATAACTGTTTACCGAGTAACAAAAGCTCTCTCTGATAACGCTGCACAGTTAGTTAGAATAAATAACATAGCACCTTACAGTATGAATACTCCTTAGTAGAAATCAGTTAGAATAATTAATGATTCCACGACAAATGTTTTTAAGAATAGTTTTCGGGAAATGACATGGGATATAATTTATAATGAACAAAATGCTAACATAAAATTTAATCTTTTCTATGATAAATTCATATCATTATTTGAAAATAGATTTCCACATAAGCTAATAAGAAGGAACACTGAGCAGCCAGTTAAAAAAAAAAAAAAAAAAAAAAAAAAAAAAAAAAAAAAAAAAAAAAAAAAACATGGATCACTAAAGGGATTAAAGTATCTTGTAAAAGGAAAAGGGAAACAAATTTTTGGCAAGGACGAGTATCAATCCTGCAGTAGTTGCACACTACAAAAATATTCAAACTTACTAATAAAGGTTATTAAATAATCAAAAGACATGCACATAGTGTCAGGTATCAGTACTTCCAACAACAGACAGAAGGCAATAGGAATGTAGTTAAGCAAGAGACGGGATAGCCAGCCAGACACACAACAAAACAAAACTCTATTGAACTGAATGGAAGGGCTACAAATGATGAGTCACAGGTAGCAAATGCAATTAATAATTATTTCTTAAATATAGTACAAGGCAAAGGGAGAAAGAGCAGTATGCTGAAAATGTAAGTTTCATAAAATTCAATCATATGAATGCATCATCAGCTTCTTCACAAATTAAGAAAATTTCTAAAAAAAAATTCATCTGGTTTTGACAATGTTTTCAATAGAGTTCCCATGTAACAAGCCCAGCCTTCTCTGAAAAATGTAATACATCACTAACTCAAGCCATTTTTGTAGAGAGGTTGAAATATGCCATTCTTAAACCTCTCTTTATGAAAGGTATCGACAGACATGTCAATAACTACTGATCTGGTTCATTAATATCATT
Source organism: Schistocerca nitens (assembly GCF_023898315.1). Taxonomy (NCBI): domain Eukaryota; kingdom Metazoa; phylum Arthropoda; class Insecta; order Orthoptera; family Acrididae; genus Schistocerca; species Schistocerca nitens. The sequence goes on from NC_064622.1 coordinate 350,831,588, forward strand.
CTCCAAAATTTTTGAGGTGATGTAGTCTAGAATAGCGTCTCACCTTAGCAACAATAGTATCCTTAGTGAATCACACTTTGGGGATTCAGAAGGTTTTCTCTGCTGAGAATGCCATTTACACTTTCACTCACTACACTGTGCAAGCATTAAATAATACAATAGCATCAGTTGGTATTTCGGCAATCTCTCTAAGGGATTTGACTGTGTGAATCACAGTATTTTCCTAGATAAATCAACATTTTATAGGATTGATGATATAGCCAACCAATGGATCATCTCATATCCAACCATAAGAATGCTGAAAGTTGTACTTAGTAATTCAAGCAATATAGTCCAGGGACATAAATGTGACAGGAGAAGTTACATCTGGGGTTCCCAAAGATTCAATTATAGGTCCACTACTTTTCCTCATACACTCCTGGAAATTGAAATAAGAACACCGTGAATTCATTGTCCCAGGAAGGGGAAACTTTACTGACACATTCCTGGGGTCAGATACATCACATGATCACACCGACAGAACCACAGGCACATAGACACAGGCAACAGAGCATGCACAATGTCGGCACTAGTACAGTGTATATCCACCTTTCGCAGCAATGCAGGCTGCTATTCTCCCATGGAGACGATCGTAGAGATGCTGGATGTAGTCCTGTGGAACGGCTTGCCATGCCATTTCCACCTGGCGCCTCAGTTGGACCAGCGTTCGTGCCGGACGTGCAGACCGCGTGAGACGACGCTTCATCCAGTCCCAAACATGCTCAATGGGGGACAGATCCGGAGATCTTGCTGGCCAGGGTAGTTGACTTACACCTTCTAGAGCACGTTGGGTGGCACGGGATACATGCGGACGTGCATTGTCCTGTTGGAACAGCAAGTTCCCTTGCCGGTCTAGGAATGGTAGAACGATGGGTTCGATGACGGTTTGGATGTACCGTGCACTATTCAGTGTCCCCTCGACGATCACCAGTGGTGTACGGCCAGTGTAGGAGATCGCTCCCCACACCATGATGCCGGGTGTTGGCCCTGTGTGCCTCGGTCGTATGCAGTCCTGATTGTGGCGCTCACCTGCACGGCGCCAAACACGCATACGACCATCATTGGCACCAAGGCAGAAGCGACTCTCATCGCTGAAGACGACACGTCTCCATTCGTCCCTCCATTCACGCCTGTCGCGACACCACTGGAGGCGGGCTGCACGATGTTGGGGCGTGAGCGGAAGACGGCCTAACGGTGTGCGGGACCGTAGCCCAGCTTCATGGAGACGGTTGCGAATGGTCCTCGCCGATACCCCAGTAGCAACAGTGTCCCTAATTTGCTGGGAATTGGCGGTGCGGTCCCCTACGGCACTGCGTAGGATCCTACGGTCTTGGCGTGCATCCGTGCGTCGCTGCGGTCCGGTCCCAGGTCGACGGGCACGTGCACCTTCCGCCGACCACTGGCGACAACATCGATGTACTGTGGAGACCTCACGCCCCACGTGTTGAGCAATTCGGCGGTACGTCCACCCGGCCTCCCGCATGCCCACTATACGCCCTCGCTCAAAGTCCGTCAACTGCACATACGGTTCACGTCCACGCTGTCGCGGCATGCTACCAGTGTTAAAGACTGCGATGGAGCTCCGTATGCCACGGCAAACTGGCTGACACTGACGGCGGCGGGGCACAAATGCTGCGCAGCTAGCGCCATTCGACGGCCAACACCGCGGTTCCTGGTGTGTCCGCTGTGCCGTGCGTGTGATCATTGCTTGTACAGCCCTCTCGCAGTGTCCGGAGCAAGTATGGTGGGTCTGACACACCGGTGTCAATGTGTTCTTTTTTCCATTTCCAGGAGTGTATATACAGGGTGAGTCAGGAGGAAAGGTGCATGTTTTGACTGATTCTGAACAAAAAAAAAATTGATGTGGACATGTGCCCTATTCCGAATGGTTTCCGGGAGAGAACACTTTTAATGTACATTTCTATTTATTTGATGTATTATTCATTGTCATTGTTTACAATGTATCACAGTAATATAGGGGAAGTTGAGACGAACATTTTCATACAGGACGCTTGTGGTCTATCAAGTCAGAAAACTACCTCAAACTGGCCTACAAAATGTACCTAAGTTACAGCGCATGTGCGGCGCGAGATTTTCAGTATTCCTGTGATTTCTGCGCACAAACTGTTAGTCCTAGACAAAAAAAAAAAAAAAAGACCTTTTTTGTAGTAAATTTAATTTAGTTTAATTGTGTACTGAGACAGGTTTTCATTGGAGTGTGCAGTTTTCGTGTTACTAACGTTAAATATACAAAAGTGATATTAAAAGTGTTATATCGCGGAAACCATTCGCGATAGGGCATATGTCCACATGAAGATTATTGTTCAGAATCACTAATACTATCATGTCGCAAAGCACGTACCTTTCCTCCTAACTCACACTGTATATAAAAGATCTTCCATCTAATATATAGCAAGCAGAATTATTGCTTTTTGCAGATGATACTGCTAGTGTAATCACTCCAAGCATATGTACAGAAACAGAAGAAATGGTAAAGTTCTTAGCAGTGTAATTGACTGGTTTTCTGTGAATGGTCTCACCCTCAATTTTAGAAAGACCCACCATAATCAGTTTCGCAAATCAAGAGGTACTACACCAATGATAAGTGTAACACACGGTGAGGAAATAATAAATAGGGTGGGAACTTCGAAATTCTTAGGGGTCTATACGATGAGAATTTAAATTGGAAAAAATAAATGTTGGAACTCCTAAAACAACTTAGTTCAGCCAGATTTGCACTTAAAATCATTGCAAATCTTGGAAGATACAAACTGGTAAGCTGACATATTTTCATTCAATAACATCATATGGAATAATCTTCTGGGGTGACTCATCTTTAAGAAAGAAAATCTTCATTGTGCAAAAACGTGCTGTGAGAATAATATGTAGTGCTCATCCCCAATCATCTTGTAGACGTCTGTTTAAGGAGATGGGCATTCTGACTACTGCTTCACAGTATATTTATTCCCTCATGAAGTTTGCTGTCAATAATCCACTACAGTTCAAGACACCCAATGAGGTACATAATTACAATACTAGAAGGAAAATTTACATTCACTACTCCACAATAAGGTTGTCTTTATCACAAAAAGGGGTACAATGGTGCAACAGAACTTTTTAATCATTTACCAAATAATACAAAATGTCTGACAGACAGCAAAGTACAGATTGATAACAAACTGAGAAAGTTTCTCCTTCACAACTCCTTCTATCCTGTAGAATAATTTCTTTTATTGTTACGTGTAAAAGTTGGTGGATACGAATTACTACCTTACATCTGTATATTCTTTTTTCTGTTTGCAAACACTTAGAACGTACCATAGGTACGAGGGCTAATCCAGAAGTAAGGTTCCCAAAGAGCTCCAGATGCGTGGGAAGGTGCTAGGCAAAATCTTCAAGACTGCTGTGTGCGGCTGTTTCCCCATTCCCGATTCCAACCAGCCGCACTTCGCTGCATAGCCAGTATTAGCTCAGCAGCCATCTGCGATGGAGGTGCCCATTGTTGATCCTTTCACGTGCAAGATTCGCTCTGTAATTCAGTTTCTGCACACGAAAGGGACTTCACCCATAGATATTCGTCATCAGTTGACACAAGTATATGTCCTTTCAACATGTCTAAAAATGGTGCAGGGAGTTTAAGTGGAAGACCTTCAGTTTCGGAAATGGTTATCAAGATGGTCCGATGTGAAGCCTTTCGAAATGGGTCACCATCCATGAGCTTGTTTCTCGGATTCATAGGAGTTCTTACAGTAAAGTTGAAAGAGCTTTGATGTAAAAATTGAGGTATCACAAGTGTAGTGCTCAGTGGGTACCGCATATGCTGATAGCAGAACCCAAGGAGAAATGCCTTCACTGTGCTCACCAGTTTCTTCAAAAGTGTCAAGAACATAAGGAAGGATTGTTGGACTCCATTGTTACAGGAGATGAAATGTGTGTTTCGTTTCACTTCCGAAACGAAAGAAAAATCCAAGCAAAGGTATCACTCGGGGTCACCAGTCACAAATGAATTCAAACAAACTCGTGCTGCTTCATGGTCAGTGTTTTGGGATCATAAGGGGATACTGGTGACTGATTTCATGGAACGTGGGGCAATAAACAATTCAGACAGTCATTGCGACACACTATGAAAAATCAGGTGGAGAGGACGACTGACAGAAGGTGTGAAGCTGCTTCACGATAACACCTGACCTCACGTGTTCTGCCACACCCAGGAACTTTTGACAAACTTTGGTTGGAGTATCATGCTCCACCCAACTTACAGTTTGGACCTTGTGCCTAGCAATTATCATACTTGCCTGGCCAATGCTCCCAGAGCGACAATTAAGTCAAAGAAGAAATGAAATTCTTCCTCAATGGGTAGGTGCCAGAGTTCTACAAATGGGGATACAGGAATTGGAGCACCATCTACAAAAATAAACAGAAAAAAATGGAAATTATGTAGAAATATAGAGCTAAGTTTCTTCTTTGTAACTACGTAAATTTCTATGAGAATAAACAGATGTCCATTTGTAAAAATAGAGGGAACTTTACTTCTGGGTCAACCCACATACAAATTAATTTGCGATGTGAATGCATAATGACTCATTCCACACCATTAAGATCTATCGTTCTAAATGATCCATAGGACATGTTACTAATTAACTAGACCTGGAATTATTCAGCTTAAATCATTTGTTGTAAGGACATCTCTTTGCAACCAATATAATTAAAGGATAACCACAAGCCTAAGAGCTTGTAGGAAGTTGAAAAGATGACTGAAATACTAACTAGAAGTCACAAAGGTAATCAAACTGACACTTTTAGTACAAAATAATGGAAGTTGGTGGAGCAGCAGCCATTTGAAACAAAAGTAATACATAGTTCAAAGATACCCTGACTGGCAAAAACTTACCCTGATTGATTGTAATTGTACATATGTAGGTCACATGTTAAGCTATATGTGCAGAAAAAAAAAAGTGTGGGGAAAGGAGACAACACAATAGATGAGAAATTGTGTAGAGAATGAAAATAAATTTCATTATTAATTGTACTATTTTATTTCAATCAACAATTTCAGTCTATACAAATTTTCTACACAAATAATTCGGATTCATTAGTTGCATAACCCCATAAACTTCTGTAGTTACAAAAACAATAAAAACACAATAACAGTCTTATGGAATTAGTGTGTGTGGACCTTTAAATCAACATTAAAAATTAACAATATCATTTAACAATAAATAAAACTTCTGTTACCAAGTCTTAAGTTTTGTGGATTTCTGTAATGGAAATAGACTTCAAAATTCTTTTCACTTATTCCACAAATTTTCTGTAGTCTCTGTCCTTGTCATCCTGACACTCTTAATTTGCTACAATGAAAATCTTATGAAGTCAGTTCAGTTTATATATGAACTTATATGGTTTATGAACCATTACTTATAAACCATGAACATGTTCAAAGAACCTAAGACACTACAGTAATGAAGCAACTTCAGTTTTAAAAATACTTAGTTCAGGAGACAATAAGTCAGTTTGATGTTATTAATTTTGTATGCACTTCAAATGATTATAATGCACTACAACTGTGTAATTATCTAGTTATCTTTGTAATTCATAAAAGCTACATTTTTTAACAGATCTGTGCTGTAAGTACTCCAGATGTTAAAACTGAAAAACTAGGAAACACGCAATATATTCTAAACATAAATATTATTAATAATTCTGTAACACAAGAATAAATAAAATAGTGTATGTACATGACACAGTTGTTTTGCAAGTTTTATATGACATCCTGCCTTGTGCTGCTAAAAATATTCCAAGAATGATATCAAAAGGTAAACAAATTTAAATTAGTAAGAAACTGAAGATTGTAATTACTGACAATGTGTGGAAGAACCCTTCCATTGTTTTGTTGCTACATGCTGCTGAGTATTCTGCTCAGATTGCCATTTATGAAGCTTTCCTTTGTCACTTTCAAAGGGATTATCCACCTTTCTCATGTAATGACGTCAAAGCAGTGATCTGTACCTCCCCAAAGGTACAGAATAAGGAACAATTTTATGTTTCACATAATATAAACTTAAATTTCTCTGCCAAGTAATTTCTTGACGGAAAGCCATTATCACTTGTTCTATCACATATCCTTTAAACACTGCATAACAAATGATCATGTCTTATAACAAGGTGGATGCAACAACAATATAACTTGACTGCAAAAAATGAAATCATATTATTGACAAATATTTTCAGATATCCTGTACTGGACAAATGAATAGGATGAAAAGTTAGCATCATAACGGACTTTCAATTGTGTTTTCAGATAAAAACCCTACTGTATTTCAAAATACAAAGCTGGCAGAGCTATGAAGTTTTACCGCCAGTATCTCTGCTACCCCCATGGGACTTAATTGTACGGTACTCAAATTCTGTGAGGCACTACTACTTCCTCACAAATTCTTTGGACCTGTTGCGAGTGAAAGGTATTGATTAAAGTCCCTCAAATGGTCTGCTGCATGGAGGAGGCAAGAGAAATTATCTCTCTCTCTCTCTCTCTCTCTCTCTCTCTCTCTCTCTCTCTCTCTCTCTCTCTCTGTGTGTGTGTGTGTGTGTGTGTGTGTGTGTGTGTTGTGGCAGACCGGCCTCCTCCCATACAATGCCGGGAGTATCGCTATGTTTATTGTGCCTACCATGTGCAACACCGTTCTCTGCTCAATTTCAGTTTCTAGAACTACAGTTCGGGTTTTCAGCTTAACATGCTTCGTAAAGAAAGACAAAGTGAAAGACCTGTTACTTTTGCAAGATAATTATCTCTAAAGTACTTGAATGTATATATGTGTGAATTCTCAGTTCATACCTTCATTCTGCCACTGAATGTTTGGCATATGTACTGGTGAAATACCTCTGCATTTGGATCATCAACTGAAGGGTTGAAATGGCATAAATTCAGTAACAAAAGAAAGATTTACATCTAAATTTATGTTGACAATTACTTTTGTGTTAAATTAAGTCCAGAATGCAAAATAGCAGCTGTCTTAGTTCTGTTTCTTACTAGGGGAAAAACCAAACAGCAATGATGGAAAACAGATTTTAACTCTGAAGTGGGTTGGATGTTGAAGAAACAATAAAAATAAAATGCTCAGAGACAGTTGGTTATCCTTTAACTTTAACCTAAGAGTTACAGTCACAGTAAACCCACAGATAAAAATATTAGTGATGTAACTATATTTTGTTACATGTGATGAAGACAGGCTTGTTTCATATTTTGTTATTTATTCAAAGCACCTATCAATTCAAGACTGGCTTCTGTAGGCAACAAATGCTTAAATATTGTGTGTGACAAACTTCAGAACACAATGCAAAGGCAGGCAACACCCCCGAAAGTAATGTTGCTACGGCTGCTACTGCATCAAAGTGTTTGTTCACCGGATGACAAACTCCAAAACGTGTAAACACTTTTCATCCATGACTTCAGACTTCTTTCTATTCTGCATTAGGGAGCTTAGAGTTACAGATGAAATGAAGAAGAGAAATTTGTTAACATCGAGTATAGATTTAAGTGTCAGGAAGTAGTTTCTGAAAGTATTTGTATGGAGTGTAGCCATGTATGGAAGTGAAACATGGACGATAACCAGTTTGGACAAGAAGAGAATAGAAGCTTTCGAAATGTGGTGCTACAGAAGAATGCTGAAGATAAGGTGGGTAAATCACGTAACTAATGAGGAGCTATTGAATAGGATTGGGGAGAAGAGAAGTTTGTGGCACAACTTGACTAGAATAAGGGATTGGTTGGTAGGACATGTTTTGAGGCATCAAGGGATCACAAATTTAGCATTGGAGGGCAGCGTGGAGGGTAAAAATCGTAGAGGGAGACCAAGAGATGAATACACTAAGCAGATTCAGAAGGATGTAGGTTGCAGTAGGTACTGGGAGATGAAGAAGCTTGCACAGGATAGAGTAGCATGGAGAGCTGCATCAAACCAGTCTCAGGACTGAAGACCACAACAACAACAACAACAACAACAACAATGTTAAATGAGGGAATGAAGGAAAATAAAATGTACATTATATGTCCCATACTGGATAAAAACCATTTCTGAAATTGTATATTGCTTTGTTCAACCACGCTATACACAGCAATTCTGAGACAAAACTGGCAGTTCAATATATGAATTCATTAAAAACAGATGAATAGTAGCTTGGTCTCAAACCTAATAGTAATTATTCTTGATGAGTCAAATCTAGTGGATGTATTTAAATATTAAACTGAAATAATGTTACTGTGTATATCCAGCTCAGAAAAATGATAATGGATTTTTTTCAACATAAATAAGTAGTGGATTGTCTGTAACCATAATATTGAAATACTATGAAGAAAACGTCTAACCTCATAGGTACATATGATGTGGATGTGTATGACACAAATATCAGTATCACATTTATAACACAGATGTGGGAAATATGCATCCTGTAATGTGGATAGCAAGGTACCATATTGCCCATTAGAAGGTAAACATACATTTGTTGAAATCTTGCTGTTATACTGGAATGTACCATATTTAAAAAATGTCATTGTTTATGTAAATTGTAGATAGATTTAGACTTGCTTGTTTGCAACTGTTAAGCAAGTTGGTTAATTATGTCTCTGTTTCTTAACTCTAACCAGCATTATGTGGTAAGGAATGTGTGCAGATTACTTCGAGATTGTGGAGGACAGGAGAGCTTATTTAGTTCAACAGCTTATGTTCGGGTGAGGGATGGTAGAGATCATATTACAGAATGTATTGCACTCCTTAAAGAAAAAAAGAACTACAAAAAAACAACCTCAAGCTGTTGCTTCCATAGCAGGAGGCGGCCAACAACTGTAAAGTGACATACTATTGAAACTATTTAAAACCTTAGTTTCAAAATGCAAGCATGTGCAATCAAAAGCAATGGAAAATAATTATTTTCCTTTCTATTCCCCCCGCCCAAAAAAAGCAATCGTCTCACAATCTTAAGACTCAATGCTTTCATCGCAAAGCTAAGATTCTGATTCTTTTGCATGCAAGGCTTTTCTGTTATTAATCATACTGAAGTTCTCCACATTTATGTAATAATTATTTTAAAAATAGTATGGCCAAATATTTAACTAAAATTATGCAGCTGTAAAATATGAAGACAGCCTTGTTTCATAATGCTCTACTAGATACTGTTATAAAGGAGTTGCCCTTGTCTTTGTGTTAAATGTTGATTGAACCAGCCTCTCCAGTTATGGAAAGGCTGTACAGCTTCGTTAACACAGATAACCAAGATAAGTTTTTGCTTACACTCAGCTTCAACAGTGGTGAAAGTCCTGTCAAGTGCCATAAAAATCCTAAAACCAAATATGAGATAACATCTATTAAGTAAGAAGTGGTCTATTAAACATACTCAAGATCCAGAGATGCAAAACAATTCCAGCATTAATTTAGTGAAATGTTACATCACACTATTACTCATGTGTCTTTAAGGTGGGGCTAACATTTATATTGCACTGGTAAATGGCAGATAGATTTATAAATTAAGTTACAGAAATATTGTAGGTAAAAGTAAAATTTAATGTTTCTTGTGCAATTAAATATTGGAAAACTTCAGAAGTTATGTTGATATACATACATCTTCAATCACATGACACTGACATCTTCCCATTTGCATATTATAACACTTAAAGGAGAAAAGTGTCTCACTGAATAAGTACAAAAATTGATGCCACCATGCTGTTCACTTTGAATAAATACACGGCACAAAACTGTACAATGTACTTATTAATTAGGAGATTTGATAAACATGGAAACCTGAATCCATTAGTAGTAATCAATACAGTAGTTGACTTTTTACTTTCTTTTCTTTTTATTAAAAAAACCGCTCCCTTCTTCAGTATGAAGTAAAAAATCTATAGTCATGAATAGATATGACCACATGCACAAAGAGTAATAAAAAGAACTGAATAAGAATAAAGTGATCACTAGTATTATTTTATTGTTTTAAACAATTAAGTCATGGTTATGCACAATTACAACGACTAAAATAGAGATATGAATCCCAAAAAATGTAACTTGTGTGACATATCACTGGTACTTAGAGAGAATGACCAGCAACGAGTAAATACAAATATGTATCTGACTTTGAAGGTTTGTAAACTTAAACAAAATGAGTAAGGAAAAATATTAAACATTAGACTGATGGTTATTTTATTATTACACAGTTTGAAATAGTCTAAAATCTTGTGTGCACTGTGCTCAGACTACAATAAATGTTCAAATTTTAAGATGAAAATGAACAGTGATGTACACAGTTGCAAAGAAAACAATTTAGTTTTTGCATTATAATTAAGGCAGCTCATAGAAATCTCCTTGTCTCCACAAACTATTTCTGCTGGTGAATTTATTTAAAAAGGCTACAGGTACTATAACTTTTATCTGGAAGAATACACATGTCAAGTCATTCACCAAAGATCTTGGGATGAAAACCTTACATAACTTGTCTTAAAAGTTTCTGACTGCTTTATTCAAAGCCACTGCAGTGAATCTAGCTTATGAGTGTTAAGTTTCCAAAACATATGCTCAAAAGCTGTATCACTACTTCATTAGCAAGCAAAACAATACCATAATAAGTAAAGTAGCTTGAATGTTTTTAAGACAGTGGTGTATTAGCACATAGTTGTTGGTCATTACCAGCTACTATTACAGCTCATGTGTAATTCTGCAGACTCAAACAAAATAGATCTACCCATACTCTAATGTGTGGATCACATTCATGGCTCAGAACTTCATTATTGTAGGTGAGTGGTCACCTTCTTTGGCATCAAATTCCATCATCCCTACTTCATAATTTCATTAATTATTACATTATTTCCACTTAAATATGAGGCAGGGATCTATGTACCAGATGATGCACTGACAAACAAATTCTAGGAGGAGGAAAACCACGAAGAAAACTGGAATGATTCACTTTATAGGAATGGATGGCACGGTACTGAGAGAACGAGGGTTGAAAACATGAACAAGCGAGTCCCATCCACAGTCCGCAATCTGTCCTACCACATGGCTATTGAAGTCCAAACCATACACGAACTCTGAGTGATGCTTTACTGTCTCTACTGCTTCTGATGATACTTTGAAGTCCCAAATCCTGAGGAAAAGAGATCATTGAGATAATTTGTACACAATAAACAAAGTAGTACACCATTAATAAAAAACAGCATGAAGACAGTGTGATATATTAACTCAGTCTGACAGTATTCTTGTTAAATACAAAATCTGATAGTGTTTTAGTTTTCATCAACAGCTTCTGAACTTGTTTACAGACAGTAAAATAACAGTCATAAGAGAACAATGACAGAGGAAAAAAAGAAAGATTAATCATAGTAGTGACTGAATAGGAAATGATGTAAGTTCAGGAATAGGGTACAAAATTATATGGTATTTAAATATTCTGGATTTCACATTTTGACACAGCAATCTGAAAAAGTATGAAATAGAAAAAAAAATTATTTCATTCTGGAGGTCCAAATGATGTGCCCTTCCTTTTTAACCTACCTCAAACCATTGAAAAGCTAGGATAGTGTGTATCGACAGCATTAGCCCCTTAACTTAAAACGCCGAGTTATCTCGTTTTTATTATTTTGACAGGAACTTAAAATCCCGAGTATTCACAGGCAACTTAAAGACAGACCCTCGGAAATATAAAACCCCACTTATATCTGCTTCAGAGCTGGTAGTTATATGTTCGGATGCTAGAGAGCATATGGTAGTACATTTGTAGCCTGGCTGTCGTGTTTTGTTTGAAAAGGTTACCAGTAGATATCGCCTTTACACAACGAAAAACTAACTCTCAGACTCTTCCTTTAGGAATGCTTTCGAAAAACGATATGTATAGTGATGTTATTTCATTAGAAACTGAAAGTGACAACAGTTTGTCAGCTGAGTGACTAACGCTTGCCAGTGATACACGATAAATGCATCTGCTGTGCTCTAGGCAGCTCCTTCAAAATTTATGTTCACAGGAAACCATTGTGTACACATGGTTAGATTTCACGACTATACAGAAACTAAAAAAAATGACAAAGTTTCTAGACATTTTAGTCAAAGTCCAGTGCACAAGTATACTCAGGATTTTGGTAATGGTGATCTTCAAAGTTTTATAACTCATATTCAAACAATGGAAGATCCAGGACGGAATGTAACAATATCATGAGGGGGAAAGTTGCTACTCACCATATAGCAGAGATGCTGAGTCGCAGATAGGCACAACAAAAATGACATGTAACTGTCGGTGCTGAAACGGATATAAGTGGGGATTTTATTATTTTTTAAAATTTTTTTTTATAGGTCTGTTCTCAAGTTTCCCAAGTTTACTAGGGATTTTAAGTTTCTGTCAAAATAAAATCAAGATAACTCAGGGTTTTATGTTAAGGGATTAAGGCAGGACTGGAACAGTGTGACTCTTAAGATAGTTCCCTCCAATGAGTGTTTCCTTCTCGAACACTACTCGGGCAGTGTCGTCACAGTGCAGCAGCAGCCCTCAGTTCGTTTGCTTATCAGCAATTCAGTGGGGCAGCATCTTTTTGACTTCGAAGAGGCATCACTGTTTTGTTAGTCCACTTCCTCTAGGCATTTTGTTCAGATTCACTCTCCTTAACATCACACGATCATTCAAGTTGTCATTGTGTTCATTGCTATGGCCATCATTCTAGTTTCATTCTGGTTATTTCTATGGATTTTTATTTTTATTTATTTTTTTTTTTTTGAAAAGCGTGTTTGTCATGAGGAATGGGAGATAAAGGACTTTCTGTACATAATTCCGATGAAAAACCTGAAAGTTTAATATGTATTTCTTTTTGCTCTGTGAAGTGACACACAGGCATTACTCCTATGATGAACAATGTCCTCTTGTCAATAACTTAAAGGAAGAAGTACATGAGTTGACTGAACAATCGAATCTCTAAGAAGAGAGTTTCATTGCGTCCTATGTCACACACTTAAAATTACCTAAAGCTCAGAAATTCATCAGCAATGGCTTACTCTTAAAATAATTTGCAACAGAAATGCCAAAAGCATTTGATTCCGATGATGCCGCCGCCGTACATTTTAAAACAGCAGCTATGCCGCATAACACTGAATTCACAGTATGATACACAACATAAAAAAGAAACAACAGTTTAACTGCAAAGGGTTGGTACAATTTTTTGTGTGTAGGGACAAGAGTACTGATTGAACTGATCCTAAAGTTTGCGTATCCCCACTGGCAGAGAGTTACAGCTAGAGAGCGAGAATCTCACTTCTACATGCTGCACTGTTGCCGTACTTTGCGACAGCCAAATTATTCATTCAACTGTCAATTTTTTTATTGTTTCATTTTTTTCCTTGCAGCAGTATAACTGTGAACGTGTATCTGTAAATGTTTAAGTGTGATTAAAAAAAAAAAAAAAAAGTCAAGTGACAGCAATAAATGTGAAGTGCTTCACAAGCAGGTGAGGTGGGTTATTTACCACATTTATAACTTTTTCAAACGTGAATTTGAAAGCAGGTCTCCTACCGTTGACATTTGAAAACACAAGAACGGACTGCAGAACCAGGTGGTGTCGGGAAGAGAACTGTAAAAGGAATTGTAAATGAAAGTGTCAGAGCTGTAGCAACCATAGAAACAGTTGGTTTCGTGTCGCCTGGAAAGCACTGAAATCGCAAGGAACCTGTATAACACAAATGGATGGTTTTAACAATGCTATTTTAAAATGCTTGATGTGAATGCCCGACATCACATAAACCTGTAATAGTTATGCAGCTTCGTCAATGTAAATGCGGTTCCAGATACATTAAGAAGAGAGTTTTAGATCAAAGAAGTGACATAAATGCAGCATGAACTATATCCCATATAAAGATTCATGATACAAGAGAAGGAGGTAGTTCATCATTGTATTACCTTGATGAGTCAGTCAGAATCTTTTGAAAAAGATCTGCTGAAAATGTGTAATGGTAGTGGCAGATTTAAAGTTCTCTTCTTCTGGTTTTGTTTCTGAGATTAAACTTTTATTTACGTGTAAGAAAAACAGCAGTGATTACCATTTGGAAATGAACGCTGTCATTTTCATGATGTGATTCACAATTCTTGTCATACCTTGCTTTGAAGTTGGTCATTGTCAATTATAATTCAAATGTTATAGAGAAAACATCAATTACAAACACTGGAAAAGCGGATATTTTTCCCCAGCTTAAAAACAAAAATATTAAGCACCGTATAAACCAGACTCATGCCGATCTCCTGCAGCCTGTCAATTTATACAAGTCACGTGACAGAATGTACAAACTTGACCTCCTTGCATGTGAATGGGGTCACACAGTTTAACATTTACCCCCGTGTCACTGTCAGTGTAGCCCCTTTGAATTGATTTGGGCAAAGGGTTTTAAGGCTATGTGGGAGAAAGAAAAGAAACATTCAAGATAACATACAGCGAATCGCTTGTGCACGAGACAATAGACAACATTCCACCTGCAGCTGGCGCACTGTCTGTGCGGCATGCTGAAATGCTTCAGAAAGAAGAATTTGACAGGGAAGTGATGATGGACATGTGCCTTGAACCTCCCATTGTAAATTTACAATCATATTGTTCAGAAATTTACTCAAACAGAAGTGACGATGGTGTTACGATATAGATTTTGGAACAAAGTAATAACATTTCTTAGTTTTACAGACTCATGGTTTGAAAAATGTGTTCGTCAACATATCAGTTGCATACATAATAATGGAGAAATTCCTAGCCTTTTTGATTAGGACTTTGTATCCTTTTAATTAAGAAGACCATAACGTTCAAAATATTGCCCAAGGAGCAGTTCAGCTTCTCCCAGCATGTTGTATGCAAGAATGCAGCTGGATAAATTCGTCAGAAGTCCTATTTCCACATGTAAACATATGTCATTTTCAAGGCACAAACTGGATAAGGTCCTAAAATGACAGTAACTGTTACTTGTCGAGATATCGGTGGTTTTCGATGTTATCGGTCAGCATTCCTTGGAGTTGGTTAATTGTTTGCTTATTCAAAGGATTATAAATGTGGTCTCTCACTGTAACATTGGATGTGTTAGTTTACAATCATAATGCCCATTAACAGCGAAAAGTATGACATTTTTACTTATTATGCAGTTCAAATTACAATAAATGGTAATTACTGCAAGCAGTTTCAATGACCTTATCATTAGCCAATTGCCATTTTGAGAAAAATTATACTTCATATCTTCACAAAGCTGTGTCAGCTGTTCTTGCCTTCCAACGTCATGCAGAGTAAATCTGTGGAGCAGTGGACGCAACGTCGTCAAGACATGACGTAATATTTCTCTCATGATGATTGATCGAAATTGGTTTTAATATTTATTATTCCCCCTCATATATTTGAATGTGTAATGTACCGTAGGCAAATGAGCTGACTATTGTCCGTAGCAACACAGTTCGGCAATGTAGACTTTGTTGGCCCATGCTCTGCTGACATGCATGCGCAGTTGTCTTTGAAATTTTTAGAGAATATTATCCTTGAGTCTACCACTGATAGCCTTTTATACATATTTTCATTACATTTGGCTTCTAAACAAGGCAAATGGTATTTCATGTTCTAAAGTAAGTATAAGTTGGTCTTACTGTTGCTGCTCAGCTATCATTTCTTAATTTTTTGCCCCATGATTTACCATTGATCCGTAACTCTTGTTACGGGAGATAGAAAATTCTCATTCATTGAAAAGTTCAACACACAGAGTAATGAATACATTTAGGACATACCTTGTAGTGAAATCATACGCAACAGATGCTAATACTGAGAGATGGTGTGGAGAGAACTTCACCCTTCTAACTGCAAATTCGCACCCCTAGAAAGAGAAATAATTATTACAGAAAACCAAAGCAATATTCAATATAATAAGTTATTTTATTTCATTTCATGTATGAAACTGCCAAAATAATATAACTGCCAAATGAAAAGTGCTTGCCTATCCTGTTGCTGAAAATATGAATGCCTTCAACTTAATACACTTTTCTCTATCGATTACAGCGATAAAGGACCCAATGTACCATTTTGAAAATATAAATTATACACTTTTTTCATATTCATAAACCAATAATATCTTACAGATGCTGCTTTATCTATCTATCTATCTATCTATCTATCAGATGTCTTCCTCCAACATCAAAGGTCATTTGTTGCATTCTAAGTTCCACAATTTATTTTGCCAATTGCCCTCCTGTAGACTACTTCTTGCCGTAACTTTTATTCCCTCTACTCATTTTTTCCTTGGCCCATCTAATTTACTTTTCATCACAGGTATTTATTTTCCAAGTTGTTTGTGCCAGCTACCTCTCCTCCAGTAACCTCCTCATGTGACTAATTTTATCTTGATGACAGCTACTATGCAACAATAATTCTGATTATTGAACTCAACGATGTTATACAGTTAGCTCTTATAGCAATTTTTATTCAATGTATCACTGATGACAAATCTAGGAGAGCACTCAAAACAGAGGAGAGAAATGATGATCAGTTGGGAGTATGAGTTAGCTAAATATGTTTTTTCATTAAAGGGTGCAATACATTCTATATTACGATTTCTACCACTCCTCATACAAAAATTAGCTACTGAACTAAGGAATTTTTCCTGTCTTGCACAATCTCAGAGTAATCGGGACTCATTCATTACCACATAATTTAATTTATGAGCCAAGAGATTGACGCATTATTTGACAACATGCTGAACATTTGCAAACAGGGACCTCTAAATCTGCCCACAACTTGCTAAAACAATGGTACTTTTGAAATACGGTACCTTCCAGTATAAGAGCAAGTTTTCACACCATTAGTGACAGTGCCCATTTCGGCAAAACATAGCAGACCTAAAGAGTTATGCTGTCTGTCTCCCATATTCTTGTTTTGAATTTTTTAACTGCTACTTACCTTCTGTTCAAAGATTGGCATTGAGAAACTACGGAGATCCCACCCCCGGATGAGGCCATCTGAACCACCTGTGGCTAGAATATTTTGGTCGTACTTGCACCAATCACAACTAAGCACCTCAGCATCATGTGCTCGTAATGTCATTGTAGCACGTTGTGGCATATGCGAGTTCCATATTCGCAGCGTTCCATCACCTACAGGATAGTATGATGATCAATTAATTCACAAAATAATGAGAGATTACAACATTAAAAGAGTGTGTGTGTGTGTGTGTGTGTGTGTGTGTGTGTGTGTGTGTGGGCACGTGCACATGTACATGCATCAAGAATAATTTAAAATGTGTAAATGTTGTTATACTATGAATTTATTTTATTAATCACTTGAGAACAACTCTGGTATGTTATAACCATTAATATGAACCATTATTATCTGTACATATAGAATGCTATATGTACATTACATGTATACTTCAATATTTTGTATTTTACAATATAGATGACCAGAAATGTCTGAAACTAGTCTCCGTTAACTCAAAGGTGAATGTGACCAAGACAGAAAATTAAAGAAATAGTAATACCTACAATATTTACTTTGAGACTGCATGATTTTTCACTATTTTATATTTTACTATACATAACTATATGTGCACATTAGGTTGTAAAATTTGAAGTCATCACTTTAGCTATGTTACAGATTTTCTAAATCCTGTAAGGATGTTATTCTCTGATGATATAGCATAGAAATGACTGTCCCTGGCCTTCAACTAAAGCAGGTTTGTTTTTTTCTGGTATAAGATGATCTAGTTATCTATAGATATGGCTAAAACAATGATGTAACACATGAGTTTACCCACAAAAATATTTGAAAGAAAAGCAGGGAGAAAGCTAAGAGGATCTTGAACTTATGTGAATGGAGGTTTCTTTTTCTTGATACAAAAGAGGAGGGGGAAGAGTCTGCCATGCTTAATTGATTTATTTCCTAAAGATAATAAAAAGGTTCAGCTAACCACGGTTCACTTTGAAAATTATCATTATACAAGAAAATGGAAATATGTATCTCTAAACTAGCAAAAAAGAATGTGTGTTAATGAAACGTACTTGAATAATGTGTTACATCATTGTTTTGCCAATGACATTGTACTGGCTTTATGTTTACATATATTAAACACAATTAGACAATTAATAAATCAGAAATATTAATGAAGTAACAAATAAAGAGAATACAAACTTTAGGCATTGTAGAAACACACCTGAGACAGAGGCGAAGCATGAAGGAACATGTGGAGACCACATAGCATTGTAAACTAGTTGGGAGTGTCCCAAGAATGTTGCCAGAGAATTTGAACGGTTTGGATCCCACTGCAAGAGAATTATAGAGATATATAACTTCTTAACATTCAGAATAGTTTTTAATTTTTAACTGCAAAATATTTAATATTAGCAACGGATTAGGTTTTGGATCTCTACCATACATGAACTGGAACAGTGACTGAGGAATGGGTGATATGCACTGAAAATGTCCCTCTTCTTGCAAATTTGAGTAATCACAATTGCAATTATTTAAAGTGTTAACTCATCATCATTTCCGGAATCATCACTGGAGTTTTGTTTTTAGTATACACCACCATTCCCCCAGTGACTCTCCATTTTCATGTTTTGGAGATATTTACTATAAAAAGTAACCAACATCATAAGTTGTGATATACCCCGACGATAAGGAAAGTATGTAAGTGGAATGGAAACAAATGAGGAATCATTCTAACAATGATGAAGTCTAGTGACATGGGTTAACTTTGACAAAGGGCAGGCTTGGGAATGAGCATTTCTGAATAGTGAAGCTGGTCGTCTGACTAAGTACTTCTGCCATGAGTACCTACAGAAAGTGGTTGAAGGACTGTGAAAGCACAAGTAGGTAACAAGGTGTTGGACTTCCAGGTCTTATCACAGGATGCTGAGATTAGAGGCTTGCCTGCTCTGTAAAGTAGAGTAGGAGTGATCTATGGCAGATCTGATGACCAGAGTACAGTGTTAGTACAGCCACAAGTGCTTAGGAACGCATTATTATGTGGCTCTGAGCAGACAAACCCTGTGCATTCCTGTGCTGACCCAATGACATCGCCATTTACAACAGCAATGGGCACAAGATAATTGAAATTGGGCCATGAATCAACAGAAATGTATTACCTGTCTGAATGGATCAAGTTTCTTACTACACCAATTCAATGGCCATGTCCAGATATGCTGCAACCAGGCAAATGGCTGCCTGAAATATAACTGGGCCACTGACATATGGCAGTTGGGGCAGTGTTGTGCTATGGAGGACACTCACTTTGCCTTCCATGGGACATGAGCAGTAATCAAAAGCATTATGACATCTGTGGACTATGGAAAATTATTGCAGACCACCTGCAGCCCTTCATGTTTCAGGTCTTCTCAAGTGGTGATGACATATTCCAGCAGAATAACTGCCTTGTCGCAAGGCCAGAATCGTGCTAGAGTGATTGGAGCAGCACAATAGAGAGCTCACACTGAAGTCTTGATCACCAAATCCGCCTGATCTAAATACAATGTAACACATTGAATATACTACTAGATGTCAGCTTTTTACCCACATACTACCAGTCCATAATTTGTAGGCATTGCATGACCTGTGTCTAAACAGCTGGTGCCACATACCTCCAGAAATCTACCAAGGACTTACTGAATCCATGAAATGCAGAATCTATTGCTCTCCGGTGGTGGACCAACATACTACTGAGCAGGTGGTCAATGTTTTGGCTCACTAGTGTATTTGACTGCTTCTTTATGCCAACACTTGCAAGGCATTTTAAAAAATTCACATTAAAATTTAAATTATTTGGGGAATTGGGTTTTATTCTAGACAGAAAGGTGACAGAAAATACATAGGTGGACGGCAAAATAAGATTTATTATATTACTACACAAATTGTCTCAGGGATTAACAATTATTAAGGTTGTTGACAAATTATTTTGTAGTTCCCTTTATGGATATCAGATTACACTGTTTGGAAGTGACAAGACCATTAACTCTGAATTAATATGGCGTTTTTCTATCTCGTGTTTGTAGCCAACTGACCTGTATGTCTGACACTCTTACAGAGGACCCTAGTTCAATTCCCAGTAATTCCATGGATTTTTCCTTGGTAGGAGGACTGGAATAGAGTGGAGTCAGCCTCATGATACCAACTGAAGAAACACCTTCCCTCCATATTGCATCCACACAATGCACATGGCAGAGGATCACACAGTGGCCAGTCAACATCATGTAATCTTCAACATCTGATTGCAGAATTTTTCTTTTTTTTTCTTCTTCTCTCTTTTTCTTTCCTTTTTCAACCTCATAGCTGCCATGTTCCCAATGTCTCCACTTCAAGTAACAATAAAGTGAATATATTCATAACGGGTTAAAATTGTTTGCTGGATCTGACCTCAAAACCATTAAGAGGTAATTTTGTTGGAAGTGACCTACAAATTACATTAACCATGGATGCATCACATATTGACTAAAAGTTTCATCTTTTCACTTGTTACCTCCAGATGTTACAAGCTTCAACGAGATTCTCTTGCTATACCGCTGGACAACACATTTGAGAGAGCCTCTGTAAATCTTGGAACATGAGGAGGGAGAGAAGAGACATGCTCGAACTTTGAGTCATCCACAGACAGTAGTACACTTTCCACCAATCATAGTGTTTGGTTTGCAAAAAAACAAATTGTACATCCAGTGTGTAGATGTTATGTTAACTATAAAGAGGTTACTATATGGTTCTTATACAACAGATCATTAGTTTGTGATAGTCTGCAATTCTGCATCAAAATTATAGTTCCCATCATTCTGCTACTAATTCTCTGACATTATCTTTTGTTCTTGTCTCATCAATTGCTAGCATTTGTTAAATAATTCATATCTTTTTTTCCAAGCTGAAACTAAACAACAGAATTCTCTTTTAAGTCAACATTTACTTGTTTTGCTACATACATAAGCCTTGGACTGAATGCTTGGTACATAGAGAACAGCTTCTCCTATTTATACTGACATTCCTTCATAATCTTATCTGTCTAGCACATCACTTTCTGATAATGGCTACTGAGTTGAATCTCATTGGAACTGTTTTGTCTAGAGTAAGAATTTAAGATGTGTTAACATTTCTTACAAATTCAGTATGGTACATGAGCACAATGTTACTGAAATTCTCAATAAAAATAAACTGTTGCACATAGGCCAACTACAACAACCACTACATAATCAACAATTGCAGCAAAGTTTTCCCCTCTATCATTTTATGTCATTTCTCTCTTACCCTCTTTGTCTCCACTAAAATATTGGGTTGGTGCATAAGTTTAAGGTTTTTACATAATTTTAATAAACAACATATATACATATACTCTGACCACAATCTATTGGTTATGACCTGTAGATTAAAACTGAAGAAACTGCAAAAAGGTGGGAATTTAAGGAGATGGGACCTGGATAAACTGAAAGAACCAGAGGTTGTACAGAGTTTCAGGGAGAGCATTAGGGAACAATTGACAAGAATGGGGGAAAGAAACACAGTAGAAGAAGAATGGGTAGCTTTGAGAGATGCAGTAGTGAAGGCAGCAGAGGATCAAATAGGTAAAAAGACGAGGGCTAGTAGAAATCTTTGGGTAACAGAAGAAATATTGAATTTAATTGATGAAAGGAGAAAATATAAAAATGCAGTAAATGAAGCAGGCAAAAAGGAATACAAACGTCCCAGAAATGAGATCTACAGGAACTGCAAAATGGCTTATCAGGGATGGCTAGAGGACAGATGTAAGGATGTAGAGGCTTATCTCACTAGGGGTAAGATAGATACTGCCTACAGGAAAATTAAAGAAACCTTTGGAGAAAAGAGAGCCACTTGCATGAACATCAAGAGCTCAGATGGAAACCCAGTTCTAAGCAAAGAGGGGAAAGCAGAAAGGGGGAAGGAGTATATAGAGGGTCTATTCAAGGGCGATGTACTTGAGTACAATATTATGGAAATGGAAGAGGATGTAGATGAAGATGAAATGGGAGATACGATACTGCGTGAAGAGTTTGACAGAGCACTGAAAGACCTGAGTCGAAACAAGGCCCCCGGAGTAGACAACATTCCATTGGAACTACTGACGGCCTTGGGAGAGCCAGTCCTGACAAAACTCTACCATCTGGTGAGCAAGATGTATGAAACAGGCGAAATACCCTCGGACTTCAAGAAGAATATAATAATTCCAATCCCAAAGAAAGCAGGTGTTGACAGATGTGAAAATTACCGAACAATCAGTTTAATAAGCCACAGCTGCAAAATAC
Source organism: Schistocerca nitens (assembly GCF_023898315.1). Classification (NCBI taxonomy): domain Eukaryota; kingdom Metazoa; phylum Arthropoda; class Insecta; order Orthoptera; family Acrididae; genus Schistocerca; species Schistocerca nitens. Next base: position 350,853,887 of record NC_064622.1, read on the forward strand.
TAACATGAATTCTTTACAGACGAATGGAAAAACTAGTAGAAGACGACCTCGGGGAAGATCAGTTTGGATTCCGTAGAAACACTGGAACACGTGAGGCAATACTGACCTTACGACTTATCTTAGAAGAAAGATTAAGGAAAGGCAAACCTATGTTTCTAGCATTTGTAGACTTAGAGAAAGCTTTTGAAAGTGTTGACTGGAATACTCTCTTTCAAATTCTAAAGGTGGCAGGGGTAAAATACAGGGAGCGAAAGGCTATTTACAATTTGTACAGAAACCAGATGGCAGTTATAAGAGTCGAGGGACATGAAAGGGAAGCAGTGGTTGGGAAGGGAGTAAGACAGGGTTGTAGCCTCTCCCCGATGTTATTCAATCTGTATATTGAGCAAGCAGTAAAGGAAACAAAAGAAAAATTCGGAGTAGGTATTAAAATCCATGGAGAAGAAATAAAAACTTTGAGGTTCGCCGATGACATCGTAATTCTGTCAGAGACAGCAAAGGACTTGGAAGAGCAGTTGAATGGAATGGACAGTGTCTTGAAAGGAGGATATAAGATGAACATCAACAAAAGCAAAACGAGGATAATGGAATGTAGTCGAATTAAGTCGAGTGATGTCGAGGGAATTAGATTAGGAAATGAGACACTTAAAGTAGTAAAGGAGTTTTGCTATTTGGGGAGCAAAATAACTGATGATGGTCGAAGTAGAGAGGATATAAAATGTAGACTGGCAATGGCAAGGAAAGCGTTTCTGAAGAAGAGAAATTTGTTAACATCGAGTATAGATTTAAGTGTCAAGAAGTCATTTCTGAAAGTATTTGTATGGAGTGTATCCATGTATGGAAGTGAAACATGGATGATAAATAGTTTGGACAAGAAGAGAATAGAAGCTTTCAAAATGTGTTGCTACATAAGAATGCTGAAGATTAGACGGGTAGATCACATAACTAATGAGAAAGTATTGAATAGGATTGGGGATAAGAGAAGTTTGTGGTACAACTTGATCAGAAGAAGGGATCGGTTGGTAGGACATGTTCTGAGGCATCAAGGGATCACCAATTTAGTATTAAAGGGCAGCATTGAGGGTAAAAATCGTAGAGGGAGACCAAGAGATGAATACACTAAGCAGATTCAGAAGGATGTAGGTTGCAGTAGGTACTGGGAGATGAAGAAGCTTGCACAGGATAGAGTAGCATGGAGAGCTGCATCAAACCAGTCTGAGGACTGAAGACCACAACAACAACAACAACAACAACAACAACAACATACACATAACAGAGACTAGTTATCAATAATGTATTATCCTTCACTACTTACAGCAGTCTGCCAATGTTGGGGTACCTCTTCGATTCTGCAGCTGTAGAAATCACATGGTTTTGAGGTGAAGAATTTGTTGAGCTATGTTTGGAGCGCATGTTCATTCAGGAAGGAAGTTCCTTGAAGGTTGTTTGATAGAGAGCAGAAAAGTTAACAATCTGAGGCACAAGATCAGGTGAATAAGGGGGGCAGAGTTGTGGAATGACTTCTCAACCCAATTTCTGTATAGTGCTTTTTGTCAGTCTATCAGAATGCAGGTGGACATGATAGTGGAGATAGCATCAATTCATGTTGTCTTTCTGGCCATTGTTCTTGGACTGTGTCTCCAAAGCCATCTCAGTTGTTGACAATAAATGTCAGCTGTATGGTTACTCCTCAAGGAAAAGTTTGTAGTACACCACACCATCGCTGTTCCACCAGATGCATAACATTATCGTTTGTGGACGTGAACAGATGTTTGTACAGGAAGTTGCTGCTTTGTGTGGGCTCAACCATTCCTTTCTTTTCCTGATATTAGCATAAAGACGCCATTTCTGATCATCAGTAACAATTCAGGATAGGAATGGTCATTGTTCAGGTGCCAACTGATGACATGCAAGCAGAGATGCACATATGACCAAGCATTGATTTTTGTGAATTTCACTTGGAGCATATACCTGATTTTTTAACCTTCCCCATTGCATGTAAATGTAGCATGATGGTGGAATGATCACAGTTCATCACATCTGCAAGTTCTTGAGTACACAGATGGATGTCATTGTTGGATTAATTCATTTAAACAATCTTCTTCAAACCCCGAAGGTCTTCCCGAATGCGGAGAGTCACTAACATCACGACGATCTTTCTTAAATTGAGAAAACCATTTTACTGCTTTGTCCAGTGGCATTATCCCCATACATGGCAAAAATGTTTCTGGTTTCCTCTGCTGCTGTCACCCATCTACTGAACTCAAATAGAATAGGGTGTTGGAAATGTTCTGATTCCTCCGCTTGGCATTCAATTTTCTAGCACCCATTACTTCACTCACTGTGACAAAATGACAATATGTTAACTCAAATAGCAACAATGAACTGATAGCAACAATGAACTGCAAAGAGAAAATGAAAATCGATAAATAAGCCCATAGCAACTGGAATGGGAAAAACACCGCTATGGAGTTATGCAGCAATCTAATATATAGAAAATGCCTTTTCTTTCATTACTGTTACAGTTTATTACTTCACGTGAGACAATGGTGGCATGATGGCACTGACTTATTCATGGCAACGTAGGTGTGAAAAAATTGTGAATTCACACAGTATACTAACCAGGCCCCTAGGTGTCACATTATCAAACAAAAAAGTATAATTAAGACAATCAAAGGCGTTTCTGACAATAGCAATACTGAATGTACAACTTCTTCAGCAATTCTGTGACATTTTCTCTCTCTCCTTCACATACCCACACAAAGCATAAAATGCACACACTTGCTGACTGCTATTATAATCCATAATAAAAATTTAAGTATAGCAAAATCACTGTATCTAAAATAATCAAACAGGAGCACGTGGATACTTAATCTTTTTCTACTCCCCCCCCCCCCCGCCCCCCCCCCTACTAGGGGTCTAGTTGACCTGCTCTTCCTTTTAAACTTCCCCACCCTATCCCTCTCCTCCCTGGGAAAAGAACTTCTAGTTAGGTATATGCTGCAGTTTCCTTGAAAAAGGCTATTCTGTCAGTGGTTTCATGCAGCTGGTATCTTGCTGCATTTTCTTGGCTTGCTAGTAGTAATCTCCCACTGTACAGTCTCTGGGCGATTTTCAGGTCCTCAAAAGGCTTCAGCACCCTTCTGAATGGGTAAATCCTTGTCCACATTTAATGTTTACAAACACAAATATTAAAAATGAAACATGTCCTGATGTTCTACAAAATTATATTTATTTGGTCACAAACAGGCTTTTGCTTCTCAGGCCATCTTCAGGTGACAACTAAATGTCACAAAGAGGAATAAACATGATGTGCAACTTACACAGATACTATTTGCACAGAAGATAGAAAAAATGACGAAGTATTACATAGGAAAACATTACAATAATTACAGTAATTAAAAAAGGGTAAACAAAGTTTTCAAGAGGAGATACATATTTTTATGGACAATTTCAAACAAAATTTCTTACAGAAAGAGCCAGTGAATTGTAAAATTAAGTACTGGATCGTATTTGTTGATGATGTGCTGTACTGCCGGCCAGAGTGGCCAAGTGGTTCTAGGCACTACAGTCTGGAACCGCGTGACTGCTCCAGTTGCAGGTTCGAATCCTGCCTCGGGCATGGATGTGTGTGATGTCCTTAGGTTAGTTAGATTTATGTAGTTCTAAGTTCTAGGGGACTGATGACCTCAGCAGTTAAGTCCCATAGTGCTCAGAGCCATTTGAACCATTTGTGCTGTTCTTGTGAACAGGTACCACTAGACAGATATATTGTTACAGCATTTATCAAACAATGGAAAATCCAGGATGGAATGTAACAATACTACGAGAAGGAAAGTTGCTACTCACGATATAGCGGAGATGCTGAGTCGCAGATAGGTACAACAAAAAGATTTTCACACTTAAAACTTTTGGCCAATGGCCTTTATCAACAACAGACACAGATATGCACACACACACACACACACACACACACACACACACACACACACACACACACACTTCACCTGATCCTACTCAACCCAACAAGCCACCTTTCTAGATGTTGATCTCCACCTGAACGATGGCTACATCATTACCAGCAATACCTCCACTTCAACAGCTGCCACCCATTCCATACCAAGAAGTCCCTTCTGTACAGCCTAGCCACCTGTGGTCGTCGCATTTGCAGTGATGAGCAGTCCCTCTCGAAATATACCGAGGGTCTCACTGAAGCCTAATCCCAAAGCCCCACCGTCCGGCCACAGAGGAGCATGCCCCTCTTAACTCAGTACCACTCAGGACTGGAGCAACTGAATTACTCCGCCAGGGTTTCGATTACCTCCTGAAATGAGAAATGTCCTGCCCACTATCCTTCTCACCCCTCCCACAGTTGTATTCGGCCATCCACTGAACCTAACAATATACTTGTCCATCCTTACATAACCCCTACTTCCAATCCCTTACCTCATGGCTTATACTCCTGTAATAGACCTATATGGCAAGACATTTCCCATACATCCTCCCACCACCACCTACTGCAGTCCGGTCACTAACATCACCTATCCCACCACAGGCAGGGCTACCTGTGAAACCAGTCATGTGGTCTACAAGCCAAGCTGCAACCACTGTACTGCATTCTGTGTAGGCATGACAACCAACAAGCTGTCTGTCCACATGATTGGCCACCGACAAACTGTGGCCAGGAAACAAGTGGTCCACACTGTTGCTGAATACACTGCAAACATGATATCCTTCATTTCTCAGACTGCTTCACAGCCTGTGCCATATGGATCCTTCCCATCAACACCAGCTTTTCTGAATAGCGCACATGGGAACTTCCCCTGCAATACATCCTACATTCTTGTAACCCTCCAGGCCTCAATCTTTGTTAGTCGCTGTCCTCACCCATCCAGCCCCTTCCCTGCTCCCATTCCACCACTACACAGTCGTCATTCGACTGCCACACCCAGTCTTTTTTTATTTATTTTATGTTACTTATTTCTCTCCATTTCTTTCCTTTCCTGCTACTTCCCCTCCCCACCTCTCCCCTGCCTGCCACACTTCACTTCACTGTTCGCCATCCCCACCATACTATACACCCTCCCAGCCCCAGCCTCCTCCTTTCCCCCACCCAGTCGCCACTCCCATCATACAATAATGCTGCTGCTCGCAGAGTGGTTTCAGTTGCCTGAGACTGCAGTTGTGTGTGTGTGTGTGTGTGTGTGTGTGTTTGTGTTTGTGTGTGTATTGTTGACTAAGGCCATTGGCCGAAAGCTTTAAGTGTGAAAATCTTTTTGTTGTGCCTATCTGCAACTCAGCATCTCTACTACATGATGAGTAGCTACTTTCCTTCTCATAATACAGGGTGATTCAAAAAGAATACCACAACTTTAAAAATGTGTATTTAATGAAAGAAACATAATATAACCTTCTGTTATACATCATTACAAAGAGTATTTAAAAAGGTTTTTTTTCACTCAAAAACAAGTTCAGAGATGTTCAATATGGCCCCCTCCAGACACTCGAGCAATATCAACCCGATACTCCAACTCGTTCCACACTCTCTGTAGCATATCAGGCGTAACAGTTTGGATAGCTGCTGTTATTTCTCGTTTCAAATCATCAACTGTGGCTGGGAGAGGTGGCCGAAACACCATATCCTTAACATACCCCCATAAGAAAAAATCGCAGGGGGTAAGATCAGGGCTTCTTGGAGGCCAGTGATGAAGTGCTCTGTCACGGGCTGCCTGGCGGCCGATCCATCGCCTCGGGTAGTTGACGTTCAGGTGGTTACGGACAGATAAGTGCCAATGTGGTGGCGCTCCATCCTGCTGAAATATGAATTGTTGTGCTTCTTGTTCGAGCTGAGGGAACAGCCAATTCTCTAACATCTCCAGATACTGTAGTCCAGTTACTTGCTGAATGCGTGCTACATTTTCATCACTCGTTCTCGGCCGTCCAGAACTTTTCCCTTTGCACAAACACCCATTCTCTGTAAACTGTTTATACCAACGTTTAATACACCACCTATCAGGAGGTTTAACACCATACTTCGTTCGAAATGCACGCTGAACAACTGTCGTCGATTCACTTCTGCCGTACTCAATAACATAAAAAGCTTTCTGTTGAGCGGTCGCCATCTTAGCATCAACTGACGCTGACGCCTAGTCAACAGCGCCTCAAGCGAACAAATGTACAACTAAATGAAACTTTATAGCTCCCTTAATTTGCCGACAGATAGTGCTTAGCTCTGCCTTTTGTAGTTGCAGAGTTTTAAATTCCTAAAGTTGTGGTATTCTTTTTGAATCACCCTGTATTGTTACTACAGCATTTGAGCTCACAAAATAAGAAAATTCAGTTTAGTTTGTCATATTTGTATCATCTGTACAAATAACATCAGTAACATCTATATAAGTCCCACATCATGTTTATCTCTCTTTGCGACACAATACTATTCAGTTGTCACATGAAGACAGCCTGAGGAGCTGAAAGCTGGTTCATGACCAAATAAATATTTTTCAGAAAATTAGGAAGTGTTTTCCTTTTTCAATATTATTAAAATGTTTTGCCAAGCACCAACAGAAAATTCAGTTAAAATTATAAATTTTACAAATAAAATTTGTTATGCGAGGTGACAGCTGTGACGGTATGTAACTTTTAATTTTTATAGAAGGCTGAGCTCTCTTGGTTGGCTGTTTTTAATACTAAACAGCCTAATTAAACCATTACAACTGGTACCATCACTCCTCCCTTGATTTGACAAGATGATGGACGTTGTTTGTGTCGATGTCTCTTCACACACACATTTAACTGTTAGTTCCTTCCTTGACAGAGGTGAAGGGAGGTAGATCAGGGAAGCTGGGTAGGCCACACAGGCTGTTTTCAACTACTGACAAAATGACAGAATGTAATACTATTCAGATGTGTATTGTGTATTACTATCCTAATACTGCTAAAAATGTACGTGAACAGAAATAATATGGATGAAAGCTGTTACCTCGTCTTCTTTTTTGTTTCTCTACCACTCTGTACATAGTCTTAAGGATATTCAATTTTATTTTCCCTCTGAGATGTTCAATTACAGTGTTAATTTTATTTACATATCTGACACTTTCTAATAGTTTAATGTGTGTGCAGTGTGTCATGAATCTTGATTTATAAATTGGGAGGAAGGTGGGAACAAAGGGGCAGAGCTATAGTAGTCAACCATGGTATTCTTGCATCTGCGAGTGCGAGGGCACTTTGCTCACCTTATTGCAAGCTTTCATCATGATATTTCAAGAGGACATGCTGAAAAACTTGACAGTATATGCATAACTGTCTTGAAATCGTTTACAGTACAATGTGTTTTCCTTACTCACCCCTGTACTTGTTTACAGTAAAGTCAACACATTTTCGATAATGACTACAGGAAGCCAAGTGCAATAGTATTGTGGTACGGTAGTACATTACAGTTTCGTTACCAGGAGCATTTCAAGTTATCACAACATTATAAGACAGTACTTGCCAGTTTCACACTGCAGTCCCACGAAGCAGAAAGGATGAACTGCTCTTGCCGTGTTTGACTCCAGTCCACAGAGTATACCTCTTTCTTGTGCTCCCTGAAAGTCTGCGGAGGTAGCTGAAATGTTGATATGTGGGTAAGTAAGTAGAGCTGTTGTCAATCTGAAGGTTGTGTTTTAATACCACATTGCAATTTAATAAAGTAAAATTTATTTCCAGCACCCCACATGAATTTTAATTTCTAAAAATCGCAAATTAATTATTTAATGGATAATTACAGACATATAACACAACTGACATGTTATCTCTGAGTTTTTATCATGTACACCATTACCTGTGAAACCTACAATTTATTTACCTTGTACTGAGCAGCCTGCCACAGTTAAAGGTATTAGATATGAAGGACTAACTCAGATTCGCAAAAAAATGCAAGAGAAATCACCTGAGAGTCTGGCGAAGAAACCCGACTGGCTTTAAGGGTACCTGTGAATTCTTTTTATATTCCATGTCTGACTATAACTGGAAGGCTACTTGGTGATCGTTAGTTCTCAATGGAACAGAATTATATGGGCCAAGAGTACATTTAGACTTATTAGTGACAAGAATAATTCCATATACTGGCTACCAAAATAAAAGCACATGGAGCAGTACCAACAAATAAACAAATTTTAACATATCAATGAGTATCTGGTTTCCAGATTTTTAAAATGACTATTTCAGAATAAAAATGCTGCAAGGGAAGAAATATTTGGATCAAATCTGAAATTACACCCACTGGAAATATTTTGTGACTGGATTGTGTTAATCATTACATTGTCACACGAATGCTAATATATTGTGGAATAGCATACTATCAGAATGACAGAAAGCAGAGCATATCAGTTCCACATCAATCAAGGCACTTGCAATTTGAAGCATCCAGACAAAATGTATGACAAGATTCTATTTTCAGTCTTCTGATGAACATTAACGATGTTCCACTAGGAGTTACAAAACATGCAAATTTTTGTTCTTTTCGCACATAATACAATTATAGGAATAAAATATTGTGTTACTGAAAAGGTAAGTAACTCAAAATATTTGAAAAAAATCAACTCGTGATTCATGTCAAATGGCTTATCATGTAATTTCAACAACAGGCAGTACAAAATGTCATGCAGATAAGTTGTTGTATAGAACTTAAAGAGTATAACATATTAACTATCAGCATATATCGCACCCCTGGGTACCATATGAGCTCTGTATTTTAGATAAGTTTGATACATTGCCACATAAATTAAAAAAGTGAGAAACTGTACAAAAAAGTGGTTATATGTGCTGACTTCGACATAGATGTAAGGACTGATGACAAATTTTCTTCATACTTAAGGAACCTGGTAGTAGTCACAAATGGGCTAAATCTCAATTTTGACCAGTATACAAAAATTGCAGCAACCTCTGCAACATGTGTTAACAATATTGTACTTAGTTATAATTATTACGTAAAAGAAAAGTTTCTTCTAGATTTAGGAGTATCAGTCCATAAAGTGCTATTTTTATCACTACCAAATCAAAATTCAGTCTGCACAAAAAAAGATGTAGGAATTTCAGTCAAGAAAATGTGGAAGTATTTTGTAAAAAACTAAGCCAAACCAAATGGACAGTCAGCAAACACACTTCCACAAGTGACAGTTACAATAACTTTTCAACTGAATTCTTGGGTATATTCAATGAATGCTTCCCTTTTGTAACAGTGAGGAGCAGGTCCCATAAAAGTAGATCATGGGTAACAAAAGGAATTAGAGTGTCTAGTGCTACTAAGAGGAAACTGCATGTTTCCATCTCTGATGTCATCAAAAGGAAGTCGAAGCCCTGAATTTCTTAAGTATGTAAGCACATACAAAAAAACATGTGACAAACTAGTTAAACTAGCAAAATGTACTGTGAATAATAACTTCATTTCAAATTCAAAAAACAAATCAAAAGCTGTTTGGTCTGTTATAAGAAGCGAAGTTGGCAGTAAGGCAGAGAGAAAAATGCCCTTCTAAAATAGAGATAAATGGTAGAGCTGTTTGCCATTTGTGAATCATTCAATGACTTTTTCATAAACTGTAACTAATTTGGTGACTGTTCACCACCAAAAACAAAGCCCAATATGACAGACAGTAATTGTCCATGTTTTAAGTTTTCTCATGTTTCCATCTCAGATGTCACCAAAATCATAATGTCCCTAAAGAATTTAAAATCTGTGGGGTAGGATGAGGTCCCCACTGAAATAATAAAAATAGTCCATCACAATATTGCATATCCACTCTCTTTCATAATCAACCAATCTTTTGATGAGGAATGTTTCCCAGGTCGATTAAAATATGCAGAAGTTCGGCCAGTACATAAAAAAGGCAAACAAGATGAATTGGGCAACTATAGGCCAATCTCACTGTTACCAATTTTCTCAGAAATATTTGAAAGAGCTGCATGTGATCAGATCGAAAATCACAATTCATCTAACAGCATTATCTTAGGCAATCAATATGGTTTCAGAAAAGGCCGCAGCACAATCCATGGAATAAATGAATTAGTCACAAAAGTCAGCACATGTTTTGATGATAGAATGTGTGTGTCAGGCATCTTTTGTGACCTGTTCAAAGCCTTCGACACAGTAAATCATGACCTGCTTCTCCAAAAATTGGCACGCTATGGTTTTCAAGGCAAATCTCTTAGCTGGATGTCATCATACTTGGCAAACAGAAAACAAAGAGTACTTATTAACATCAATGGCAAGAAATTTCTCTCTGGCTGGAAACACACTCAATTAGGTGTTCCACAAGGTTTCATATTAGGGTCACTACTTTTTCTGTATTATATTAATGATATGCCATGCCAGGTCCAGTCTGATACTATCCTCTATGCAGATGACTCAACAGCTGTAGTCTGTTGCAAAAATGAGGTAGGCCTAATTCCTCATATTGAACAAACACTTGGGGAAGTGGAGGCATGGGTCAAAAACAATAACTTGACATTAAATTTTACAAAAACAGAAATTGTTCATTTCACCACAAAACAATCTGCACAGTCTATAAGAGAAATAAGGTATATGGACAAAAAATTAGAGACTGCACGCTGTGTCAAATTCCTTGGCATATTAGTCAATAAAAACCTGTTATGGAGTCACCATGTGGACAACATACTGGGTCGACTGAATAGCCTTTATATTATGAATATCTTGTATAGTATTACTGATTTAGCTGTAAGAAAAACTGTATATAATGCATATTTTGTTTCAGTCATTAGGGATTGTATAATTTTCTGGGGGTCTGAAAAAAAAACAAATTTACTTAGGGCTTTTAGACTACAAAAAAGCATCATCCGAGCAATGGTGGGAGCAAACCCAAAGCAACAATGTAAACCTTTATATCTAATGAGCATTCCAAGCATATACATCTATGAAACTCTCACTTTCACGAAAAGAAACCCACAACTTTTGGAGGGCAACTGCTTCTTGCATCAATATGATACTAGATATAGAACGAGCTACATGTTACACACCCACCAATTAAAATCATATTAAAAAAAAACCATACTATATGGGCATGAAATTTGTAAATAAAATATGGAAAGGTATGGAGGACCCAAATGTAAACGGTACCAAAAGAGACCTGGAAAATATCTGAAAGATAAATGTTACTATAGTGTAGAAGATTTCTTGATTGGCAACAATGCATTAATTGTAATTAAAATACCTCTTTGAAGATGTTACACAATAGGTATTATTATATATAGTGTAAAACTGATAAGTCACCTATGTCACAATCTTTGATTGTATAAGGCATGTTATGTGATAATAAAAATGGAAATGGAAATGTTGGAGTTTAAATCTGAAAAAGAAAACTTTCTGCTGGGTGACTTAATTCACTGAGTATTTTTACAGAAACTCTTAAATTTAACGTTGTAAGTTATAACTGTAATTAGCAGTGTAACCTTCTGCAATGTGAAATCATTTCAGTTATTTAAATTGTGTACATTTTTTACTTCTCTCCAAACCTGAGAGTCGTCTCACTGTGGCATCCATGGAATAAAACTGACATGTGTAAAGTAATAAAAAATAGGGAGGGGGGAGGGAGGCAAATCACTAAAAACTCAGTATCAAAAGGGACAGGAGTTGTAGGAAATGACTAGAATGTAATGTGTACCTTTTCTCTAGTATTGGTTCTGAAACACAGGATAACCTAGAATATTATCATTGATGGGCAAGTCTGGCCCTCTGTCTCAAAGAGCCTGCTGCCTTAGTTTTCTGTTGTCTCCAACACTGTGTGCTTCATCTGATTTGAATTAAACATTCTCAGCCCACTTTGGCATGGTTACAATACAGAACTGCAATGTGCGCACACCAGCTGTTCTGCCGTCTTTCTCACACAATATTAAAGAAACTATTTAGTAAGAAAGTTAACTTTTGCAAATTTTATGGCCTCTTATCAGCTTCATGGTGAACTGCCTATCATTTCTTTAACAATCATAGTTACTGTAATATTTCAAAATTAGAAGATACTACAATGAAGAACAGGAGTCATATGAGTTTATGTTAGGCCATATGATAACTATCTACAATGAGCTCGCACACATACCCTCATGTGCACAAACGATGCAGTGAGAGTGAAATATTCCCATAAAGAATAAATTTTTGACAAATGATAGCAAGCATAGAGGAGAGTATTTTACCATACCACTAAAATGCGAAACTTTCTTATCTTCTGCGATAAATGATTAACTGTAGATCTTATCAGTGAAATAACGTAATTCTTTAACGGGCATCATCAACTGGTGGAACAGGGATTAGTATAGGTTTGTAACAACATGTATGACGAAATTACAGGTTTATTTTTATATCGACAATTAACTTTTCCAAAGCTACTTACCTGCTTGTCCTCAATTGTTTGTTTAATAATACACTGTTTTAGGATTCTGCAACAACTGCAGTTACAGTAGCATGTTACTGACATGAAGATGCATAAACCCCACTGCATTTTGGTAAACGAAGAAAATTTAACCTAGCAACAGAAGAAGTGTAGGCTTTGCTTGCTTACAAAATTTCGTCCGGCGAGTACATCTGGTAGAGAAAGGACATTAAAGTGTGGCAATCTGGCAACACTGTAACCACATGTATGGTAACTATCTCTCTCAGCACATATTAGTCTTGCTGTATAGTTGATACAGTGGATAGAGTTTTGGGTTAGCATGCAGGAGGTCACTGGTTTTTTATTTGGTAAAAGTAGTCCAGATGGTACGGTAACTGGCATCTTATTCGTCAACAACAATGCAGCAGGCCCTCTAGAAAACATTCGCTTACATACTACAATCGAAGAAATGGAAGACTGGCCAGCTTTGAAAGAAGCCCTTCCCACATCACGGGCATGAATTTATTCACACCACTTCATCTACTAGAGGCGAAACCTGTTTTCTTTGTACCCTTCTCCAATGGTCCCATAGATTAGTAGCAACTATTATTCTTGCCTCGTTCAGGTCCATCATGTTACCAGTAGGACTAGCATGTGCTTTGCAAATAATGCCCAATCTCTGTTACTATGGATGTGTCAGCACCATCGTCTCACTAATTATGCATTTCAATACTGAGTTTGGTAATCGCATGCTGTTTAGTACTTACCTCAATGCATTATTATTATTATTATTATTATTCTATCGATGGGATTGTGAAAACATCATGTCGATTACTGTTAGGGAAACAGTGTAAGTCTAAACCGAACATTTTACAATTACTGGTGTTGGGACGAATCATGCAGTACAATATCTCTCAGAGGGGTAATTTGCGTTAGGTGGAACAAAGCGCAGGACTCACAGCGTGTTTATACTGTATGCACTTTCCACCAGACAGGGACTAGTTGCGAGTGGAGTAACGCGCCCATGACAGACTCCAATGTACATGCGTACATGTTTTGAATTTTCTTATTGTAAACCTTTAAACCAGCGTGACAGATGTATGGCATACACAAATGATGAATATGGGGATATCTTGGTGCATCTGATAACCGGGCTGGTATTGCTGCTCATGATCATGAATATGCTGCTAAATATCCTCGTCAATGGCATCCAGATAAAAATGTGTTTCGTCAACTGGAGCTGTGCCTTCGGGAGTCAGGTTCTCTTCTTCCACCATCGCGTGACAGAAATTGTCCACAGACTTGCAACTCCAGATACTGAGGAAGCAATTCTGGAGGTCATACACCAAGAATCTCAGCAAAGTACACGTAGCGTAGCAAGGCAGCAGCATGTCTCGCAACGCACAGTTGTTAATGTGCTGCACGAGTGTGGGCTGCACCCCTATCATTATGCTTTGATGCAACACCTGCATCCTGCAGATTGCCATCAGCAGATGCAATTCTGTGAATGGTTCAACAACAACAGGAAGTCAACAATGACTTCATAAACACTATAATATGGTTGGATGAAGCACCATTCATTCACTTGTGAGGCTGTCTTCAATATGCACAACATCCACCATTGGTGTGAGGTTAACCCACACATCACCCGTGACTGTGGATATCAAGTTAGTTTTGATATCAACGTCTGGGCTGGAATATTGGGCGACAGGTGTTTGGGCCCCTACATGTTGCCTGACCGGTTGACTGCACGAAGGTATCATGCATTCCTCTCAAACTACCAGCCCAATGCGCTGGATGATGTTCCGCAACATGTTCCACTGAGGATGTTGTTCCAACATGATGGTGCACTTCCACACACTGGAAATAATGTGCGACAGTATTTGGACAGAACATTTCCAGGGAAATAGCTCGGATGCGGATAACCAGTTGTATGGCCACCACATTTACCTAATCTAAATCCTCTGGATTTCTTCTTGTGGGGACACCTGAAGGAGCATGTGTACCCTACTCTGCCAACAAATGTGGAAGACTTGGTAGCGCATGTTCATGCTGCTCTTGTTACTGTGAACACAGCTTTGCTGCTAAGGGTACAGAGCTGTATGATCTGGCAGGTTGCGCAATGTTTGGACGTACAGGCAGATCGCTTTGAGCATCTGTTGTTCTGAGGACAGTGTATTCTGTTGTGAAGGTCATGCGGTCTTTAATATGGACATTATTATTGTCACTGGTTGCTAATGTGCGACATCTGAGTGCTCATATTGCATGTAGTATGAATGACAAGTACATATTGTGTTACTGTGCTGTGCTATCATATTTAGCATCTCAAAATTGATATTGTTTTTGTAGTTATTCTGTCGCATGACCAGTCATTTGTTTCAACTGTCTATTTCCTATTCATCTAACCATATATTTTGTACATTCAGCTTTACAAATTTATGTAAATTTAAGATACATGTGACCTAAGAAGCGGTGTATATTACAGTATGAAATGTCAGAATGAAATTAGCAAATAAAAAAAAAAAAAAAAAAAATGCGCTCCAACCCAGGATCAAACCCTCGACCTCCTGCATGCTAACCCAAAACTCCATCCACTGCTCCAACTGTACAGCACCACGATTAATATGTGTAATATGTGCTGACAGGGGCTGTTACCATACATGTATTTACAGTGCTGTCAGATTGCCACTCTTTAATGTTCTTTTTCTGTCAGATGTACTCATCGGATGAAATTTTGTGACAGACATTTTTTTATCGCTGCCATGTGAGGAGTCGCGCTGTGAAGCCCAAGTGTGCGAATTTTGCTTCACCCTGTACAATTGCTCAGTTTAGTGAGTGATTACATTCTACAAATGGTAGGTAACTATCATCTATATTACTATATGAAGACAAGTTATACTTTAACATTGTTACCAAAAATATCTGAAAGCGCTTGACTGATTTGCTTCAAGAGAAACATTGTTGGCAAAAATATTGGAAAGTTCTTGACTGATTTCCTGCACCCTCAATGATGTTCTGAAAATCTTCCTGCATTCTGCTACAATACTGTGACATTACAGCTTCTCTATAGACGAGTATATAGCATTGTCCACGAACAGCATCATAACCTCATGAAGCTTCCAACACTCCATTTATGTGGTGATTCATTCTTTTGCAGTTATGCAGAATTTATTCTTTTGTAAAATTTGTTTGCATTTGTTTGAATTATGAGTTCACTGCGAGGAAATGAATATACATCACTCCCACAGTAACAGCAAGTGACCTAAGTTGAGTATAGCAACTAACTAAAATTCAGAAAATTGGAAAAATCAGATATATGGTATTGCTTCTTCAGTGAATATGTCAACTACCTTTGTATTGCTGATGACATTGTACCTTTGCCTCATCACAGATAAACTTCAACAACTAATGGAGCATGTTCGAAAGTAGGCCACATACTCATTTATAGTAATATTAAATTAATATACAGATAAACTTCAACAACTAATGGAGCATGTTCGAAAGTAGGCCACATTCAATTATAGTAATATTAAATTAATATTGAATCAATACACCAAAATGAAAATTGTACAAATTAACAATTATGTCATATTATCATTTGAAGAGGTTTAACACTTAGGTCGTTTGATAACATCTGGACGAAGAGAAAAAGAAATGGCCTGAACCGTTTTGGCAAACTAAATAGAATTTTCAAAACTAAGATTTTGGTAAGTCTGAAATGTACTTGTGGCAATAAGATACAAACTTCTAGGTGAAAACCATTCCAACACTAAGGGTGGCTCAGCATGCTACTTTTACTATAGAAACCCAGTAAGACAGGTATAGGATATTGGGATGTTCAAAACTTCTTAAGTGTAGATTCCACTATTGCTGACTTTTCCTGGTTTCTGAGAGTGAACTGCTGTTTATGTTCAGTGCAGTGTTTGGACAGCTTGCTGAATCTCTGGAGATACCACGTCATCTTTCACTAAAACACAGCTATTCTTTAATTTTAGGCAATGGGCAAAACACTGGTCGAATGCTATATTTGTTCATAAAGTGCTACCTAATTTGAGATGGTTACACAGTATAGAACACATGGTGTAGGTATCTCTTAATACTTCTGAAAGGGGATGGATCTTCCTTTACTAATTATCACAGATCTCACTTGGTGTCGTTTACACTCATTCTTCCTAAACACAGACTTTAAATGATTTAATTTAGATCTCAGTAGTTGTGATCTGACAGCATCCAAGTTCTGTACATTAAAATGCTCAGGACAGAATTATTCTGATGTGGTTGGAACCGACAGATTTCTTCTGAGCTGTAATTATTTAGCTAAATGTGTGTTCCCTTCCTAGATACAAAATGGCCCATCCAGCCATTCAACCAATGCTTCAAATGCAAAGAAACCAGATTCTCAGAAATCAATGATATCAAGATCATATCCTGTGTTTTGTTGTACTGGGATTCAGTAGCAAATGAACAAAAGGTAAGGTTATTAACAATCCTAAGGTTGACTAGACATCACAGTGCTTTACTAGGCACGGTCCTATTAGACGTGGTATGCCATTGCCTACCTCCAACATTTGAACTCGCTCACCCAGACAGTTATGGGGAACATCAACACCAAACCACAGTGCAGATTGACATTTTTGTTGTTAGCAATTCATTGCCAGACGTGAAAGAAACAGTAAATCACAGCAAAAGTCCTGTGACTGACTGAGGATATATCTCTGGATTTGTAATTTGACATTTACCCACTCAGTCACTAAGAAACAATAACAGTTCACTTGTGCACCAAAAAATTTAATAAACAGTGGCTATAAAGTCAGCAGAGTCTGAATGGCTGCTAGAGATGGAATGTTGACAAATAGGAAAAAAATTGTAACAATGTTAAGGAACAAGTTGTGTCTCAGTGTCCACATTTCTCTAACCTAGTGCTGGGTGCACGTCCTCCACATCCAAATTTTTGCATTTGCATCTGTTAATCCTGCTTCCCCCATACAACATCATTAAGATGCACTTGAACTTTTGAACCTCTGCACTTTATTTTTCATCAGGAGATGCAAGCCATCTCCTGATGAAGAATAAAGTGCAGAAGTTCAAAAGTTCAAGTTTTTGTGGCTTCAACAAGAGAGAATTTCATGTCATACAGCATTTTGTTAGGAGTCACCTGTAAGATGTATAGGTCTTGTAGAGAAAGGCACATATTCGAAAACCTGTATTATGAGCAACATACGGAGACAGCAGTTGGAAGTAATTATTGCTTTTCGGATAATTTTCTTGTACATGATTATTTTACATTTACACTCACTCATTATTGGAGAAATTAGCAATTTTGCTACTCATAGAGCATACCTGTGGGCAAGCGACATTCCACAGCTGCAGGACTCCATCCCCACTTGCACTGACAGCAATGTTGGCATCAGTTTCACTCCACACAACATCAAATAGTCCATCTGGCCATGTGACGCTTGACACTTCCACAAGGCCACCATCAGGTGTCAGCTCCAGGAGAAACAGTGTTCCTCCACCTGTGAAATTAAGACCTTTCTTAAACAGTGATAGAGATAGATGAGGTTAGTGCCAAGTACTGTGGAATGAAAATCCCATGCAACAACTTAGGAGTAGTTCCAGTCTAGAAGTATCCATCTAGCGCTATATTTTTAAAGTGAATAATTAAACATTCTGGCAAGAACTTGAATTTATAATGTTAATATTAGCAGGTCAACTACCAGTCTTCAACTGAAGAATCACACTCCTCTCCTCTCCTCTCCTCTCCTCTCCTCTCCTCTCCTCTCCTCTCCTCTCCTCTCCTCTCCTCTCCTCTCCTCTCCTCTCCTCTCCTCTCCTCTCCTCTCCTCTCCTCTCCTCTCCTCTCCTCTCCTCTCCTCTCCTCTCCTCTCCTCTCCTCTCCTCTCCTCTCCTCTCCTCTCCTCTCCTCTCCTCTCCTCTCCTCTCCTCTCCTCTCCTCTCCTCTCCTCTCCTCTCCTCTCCTCTCCTCTCCTCTCCTCCCCCCCTCCCCAAAAGAGTCATATTATGTGTGATTCAAAATTCCAGGACAACCCACAATTAAGGATATAGAGGTTTACACCAATTTTCTCAGACCACTGCCAGCAAACTGCATGTCAAGTCTGCCATAGCACTGCCAAGTTGGGTATAATTTTGCTTAAAATTATCAGCCACTTTTAAACCATTAACCTTGAACCCTTTTAATCATTCTGAGCAGTAACATTACCCCTTCCCATTTGCTACTCGAATTCCATTACAGGCTGCACTTAACATAACAAAATGATGAGCTTTTGTGCAAACTATCTTCTATGCAGGGTGCCCCAGGAGGAATGGTCAATATTCAGGGTAATGACAGGAAAGATCATTTGAAGCAACGAAGTCTGGTCAACACTGGCTCTAAAATGTCTGAGTATCTTAAGAGCTACCAGTACTACACCTTTAATACTGTACAAAAATCTCTTCTACTGCAAGCTTTTTGTTTCCCACATTTTGAGAGATGGTAGAATGGACCAAAATAAGCTATGGGCACTTTTTCATCTTCGCTGCTGTGAAGAACATCTATTCTGTTGAACAGGTGCTCATGGCTCTTAAGGTATGCGTTTTAGAGTCCATGTTTACTAGACTTTTTTTGGTTCAAATGATGGTTCCCAAATCCCTAAATACTGACCATTACTCCTGGAACACACTGTCTATTACTTTCACAGACTTCAGGAAAGAAAATTGTGTCACACAAAGAATTACAATCCTACAGTGTTTAGTAATTAAATAAATCATCTTACATCTACTTCTCAACTTCTGCTTCTTCTTACATATTCCATCTACAAGTAAAGACTTCCTGAAAACTTCATGTTCTTTGAAACAATGATTATTACATGAAAATATGATACCTTGCTCTACTTACTATCATGCTAACCACTTTTGACACTATTTTATTCATAGTGTTTTGGGTAAATTCCATATATGCTTCACTATTGAATGTTTCTACATTGTGCCAGCACTTAACAATGCAAATTTTAGAATTTTCATGACGTAGGTTATGAACGTCTAGTCTTTTATTCGAATACACCAGTATGCTGCAGCATTTCTCAGCACTTGTTGTACCACTCATTTTCAATAATGATATTGTTGCTTTTTGTTTTCTGGTTCATCATTATTGATACAATGCACAGAATAGTGTCAGTTATCATAAAGACATCTCTTGTTTCCTGGCACCACAGCATGCTAAGACTGAACATTTTGGATGTAGACTTCCACGCAACAAGTCTACTGTTATATGGCAAATTCAATTGGACACGCATCCAGCTTTTCAGATTTTAGGAATACTTACATGGAGCAGGAATCTGAGGAATGAGCAAATCCTGTCACTGCTCTATATCCCAAGTCTGGAAAATGCCCTGTCAACTTCTCTCATTGTTTATCATTGTAAGTAACTATTAATAGACAGGTTGGTTGTTTATGGAGTCCTAACAGAATGTTTTGTTCTGCTGATTATGATTAACCTACTTCCTGTGGTGCATCATGGTAAATTTTAAAATTAGTACAAGATGGCAGAAATATTTTACTTATTTTAAGTATCAAGAGCATCAAAATGCACAAATAATCACTGTAGACCTATGTGTGTGTAGGTATGTTTATGATGATGTTTGGTTCTATGCTGAGCAGAGAAAAATACTGTCAGGAAGTTGTTGCCCTGGAACAAAGTATAATGACCATCCTTTTATCTCGTAACACACAGAATGCCACAATGAACAACTGGTTTGCTCCTGACCTGTTGAACACACAAAAGATTTTACTTTTTTCCCTTGTGATAACAAAATTTGGGATAACTGAAGAATGGGATACAGCCTGTCGGCTTTGACCAATGACATCAGAAGTTATTGAAGATGATACATTGCACAGATTTAACAGCAAAAACAAATGTTGAGAAAAGCCAAACAAATGCAGGACAGTAAAACCAGATGGTAGACATATATCACAAACATTCATTCATGTTTCAAATGTAATGTTACATATATCACTTCTTTAAGTCCTGGTATTCTATTGTTTAGTTGACCTATATAACTCAACTGAAGACAGGGATACTAGTGAAAAAAAGGAAAAAAAAGGGACAGAAGTAACACTAACAAGCACTACCACAGCTGATGGTTACGAGCTGTATCCCGAACTTCAGTTAATTGCAGTACTAGCACTAGTATCCTATTCTTCAGTTGACTTATGTAGCTCAATTGAAGTGCAGGGTGCAAGTTTTACAGCTGTTGCTTTTTTCGCCTCTGCTACTACTAGCATCTTATATTGCAGTTGATACGAACGTTAGTGAAGTCGAAAAGATAAAAATCCATAAAATTTGCACCCCATACTTCAGCTGACCAATAATGGTCAACGGAAGAATAGGATACAAATGCTACCGAAGATGAAAAAGTCGACGTTCATAAAATTGGCATCCTGTACCTCAGTTGAACTACGCAAACGCAAGAATATAAAATTTGTATCCCTGTATAGGTCAAATGAAGTATGGGATACAATTTTTTTTGCCACCTTTGACAGTAATAGTATTGACTGTAAAGTATCATAGTAGTACTAGTAACGGCGAAAAAACCGACAACAGTACAATTTGTATCCTGTACTTCAGTTGACCTGCATGGGATACCAATGCTAGCGAAGGCGAAAAACTCGGCATATGTAAAATTCGTATCCTGTACTTCAGTTTATCCATATACGTCAACTGAAAAAATAGGAAACTAGTGCTAGCAAAGACGAAAGAAACAGCATACGTAACATTAGCATGCTGTATCTCAGTGAACTATACGTAACTTTAGCATCCTGTACGCTCAGTGAATCATAAGTAACACTGGCATTTTGTACCTCAGTTAAACTACAAAGGTAGCCTCCTGTTCTTCAGTTGACTTATATAGCTCAACTGAAGAACAGGATACTAGTGCTTGCGAAGTCAAAAAAGAGGGGCATACCAAAAATTTGTATCCTGTTCTTCAGCTGTCCTATATAGGTCAACTGAAGAATAGGATACTAGTGCTAGCAAAGGCAAAATAGCTACATACGTAACATTTGTATCCTGTACTTTAGCTGACCTGTATAGATCAACTGAAGTACAGGATAAAAATATTTTGTATGTCAGTCTTTTCATCTCCGATAGTACTAGTATCAACAGAAACATATCATAGTGATATTAGTGCTAGAGAAGGCAAAAAAAAAGCAAGAATTGTAAAATTTGTATCCTGCACTGCAATTAAGATACATAAATCCATACCTATAAAACGAAAATCAAAAAGTAAAAATTGTCCAGATGAAAAACAGTTCTTCCAAAATATCTCAAACTCACTAAGAATGAATCTAAGTACCGAATGAATTTGAACGTACAAATGATTTAAATTACTACAAGTGACAAAAATCGTACACAATGTCTAGCCCTGTCTTTTAAAAACACGTTCACTTATTTCAATTTACAATGATGATGCCTCGCCACACAAGATATATATATATATATATATATATATATATATATATATATATATATATATATATATGAGTAAACTATGATGTCATTGTTGAAAGCCGACGGGTTGAATCCCATTCTTTAGCTGACCCGAAAATTTATCACACTGTTGATCCACATGATTAATATATTAGTAAAGAGTTCTTTTATTTAAGACCCACCAAATGGATGATAGCTAAACAATGCCACACTTTATTTTTAACACCACAGAGAAATTCAGTTAAATATTACTTCTGTTGTTCTTTCAGAAACTTCTTACAACAAAATACTGCTAAGGCACATACCATTATGTGAAGTACAGCATTTAACATACTTCTTAGATTGTATGTGAAACAGTATCTAACATTAAAATGAAGCTAACAGCTGTTAAATAGGAGGCTGTTTCTTTTGTAAATCATTTCTTTGCTCCTATGCTAATTCATATCCATAAATACTATTCTGGCACAAAGGCAAATCTGAGGTAATGTGCAGTGTTAAACCATAAAGATAAGTATAAGCCTGCCCAAAGCTAAAAGACTTTTTCTGTTTGCTTCCTTATTTCCAGTTTACATTTATCTATCATATGGTTCCTCATCAGGTACTCTCTCATGCCCATCTCTATGTATTGAACAAAATACAATTACTGTGTCCTCTTAGCAGAAAGACTTGTGCTTGGAATACTCATCTGTAACTCTTTGGATAAGGATATAATGAAATATGAAACCTCTATTTTTGTCACACTTTCAAGGATAATAAATGCTCAACAATAAATTTAAAATTTTCAGTTTAACTGACAACTTTTTGTATTTTTCACCCTAGATCTCCCCATTAAACTTTGTGCACTGTAAATGCTTTAGACAATTAATGAAAACATGAAGTCTACATTATGCAATGTGAATAGGTCTTCAGATGAAAAGTTTGGGCTACAAAGTACACAGCTGATGTAGATCTCCAATATAGATGTCGCCTTAAGTATGCACATTCCGTCAGAAAAATGACAGACATAATATTATCACTGAATGCTGCCGTTACCTGATCTGCATGAACTGGTAACAGTTTTGTTCCTGCATTACATTAAACTAAGTACTCACCAGCCAATCCATAATACTGTGATGTTGCACATACTATTCTTTCAGGATGGAATGGAGAAAAACGAACCGAATACCCATGGCGATTCGGCGTTAAAAATGTAGGCATTCTTCTCCTGGTGTTGCCTATGAGAATGAATGTAAGTCTTGATTAAAACATAGTACTTTTAATAAATTAATGGGGGCGTCCCTTTAACAGCCCGCGTAGTGACAGAAAAGTAATTTATTGAAAGCAACAAACATGTCCCAAAAACACCAATTTCTGGAGAAAATTGAACATTCTGAAGAGAATATGAGATTGTGGTTGGTTAAAGTGAAAGGGCGACCGTCACTGAAAATGTTGACATTCACAAACAGAAACAAAAACCATGGTCCTTGTGACACGCAAAATTGTTGATGAATTTATAGTTTAGCAGTCAACTACCATAATACAGATTTTTTAATGCACAAATGTACAATACACGACACATTAGCAGCATATACAAGTTCTTACCGTCCGTATATACGCGATTCACACCATCTTACTTGCACTTTCAGTTCACTTCGTAGGGTCTATTAGTAATTTTTCAAACATCTGACAGATTTCACCAACCTTCAAAATTTGTCGGGAATCCATAATACCACCCTAGCACCTAGTGGAAACATTTGGAATTAAACCAAACAAATGGCAAGCGCTAAGCGTCAGACGCTTGGCGCGCGTTATGTCAGCAGCACAAGTTCCGTACGCGTTGTCTTATTACTCGTCGATACTGTGGTACGAATACGTGGACCACAAGTCCCATTGTTTAATAGCCAACTTTCCATGAAAAATTGCAATACAAGCTGTGGGTTCCACACACTAAAGCACAATTTAGGGGTTGTTCGTACCAGTGTTTAGTACGGAATGTCCTTCGTAGGTTGACCGCGTTTTCTCATTATGCCGTCTGGGAAACGAAGCTTGCCACTTTATGGCTGGGACTCTGCGATCATTCCATTTCATATCATCACAAACTCTTACACATGTGTATCAGTATGGGCTGACGCACTAAAACTAACGTTATAGGATCAGGGCCGTATTTATGAGCAGGCTCTCTCATAGCGGACACCCGCGCCCTTGTTGTAATAACATGAGGTTCCTCTTACCATAAAAAGTAGACGCTTATTCGGCTGATTTTTTTTTTAGTGGAAAGCTGATATGAATCTCGTCAGTATTTACCTCTAAAACCAGACACCACCTCACGTTAAAACCCCAGTCAAGCTCATGGCATTTCAGTTGGAAACATCGATAACACTTTCAAAACAACGGTTAAGAGAATTCTGGCAGTTTGATGTAAGTTCGGTTTCGTGGAAAGCCGACTGGCTCCATATCTCATTTTATCCAAACCAAGGTCCCTAACAACTATATATTTCCTGTCGCCAGACGCGGGTCCCAAGCTTATGAGCTGGAAAAACCAGTTTTAGATAACTTTATTCGCTAACAAGATATTATGGGAAAGGTGCAAGCTGTCATAAGATCCATAGTGATTGACAGCGTGCTGATTAAGGCAACGGCTTACACGAGCAATTTAAATGAGCATCTACAGCTGGCGTTCGGCTGAAATCGATTGTGTAAATATGGCGCGAGCGTAAACATTAGGCTACGCTACTACAGGCCAGTCTATTCCCCCAGTCTACAGACTCTGCTGGCATTCATTTTCGTTGGCTTCGCCAACTCATAACTAAATAATCACCTCTCAACTTAATCCAGACCTCGGGCTACGTTACAGATCTGTTCGTCACAACAACCAAATCAACCGATCTCAATGAAACGCCAGTTGTGCTGTACTTATTTTAGAGCTTCATTCGGCTTCCTGCTCTTAAACTGGTCTAAAATAGTAACTCACTACCCTGCAAATTGTAAAACCTGTATTGTCACGTACTATGGTGTAGGCCGCAGGGCCCTACTGACAGGGGAGGAAAGCGTTTTTATAATAGGAATGTATTTTTTAAAATATTTTTTGTCGTAATGATTAAGCTACTACCAATGTAACTGATATAGCAATGTTAACGAATTCTGTTGAAGGCACAAATAATTTCAGTTCTGTATATATTTTTTATCTCATCACTTCATTGACTCATAAATTGTATGGTAAAACTTTATACAGTAAAATAATAGAGCTTCAGTGCTACGTTATAGAGTTTCAATTCAAAAATTGCTCTACAATGCTGTTTTTGTGGGTTAAATATCACATTATTGGGTTGGTGCCTAAGTTCGTAGCGTTGTTCTATTAGGTTTGATAAGCACAACAGAGATTTTAGTCATCAATAATATATTCTCTTTCACTATCTACAGCAGTCCGCCAACGCTGGGGTAACTTTTATATACCGCAGCTGTAGAAATTACGATGTTTTGAGGCGAAGAACACGTAGAGCCTTGGTCGGAGAGCATTTTCATCCGGAAACTTGTTCGTAAAGTGAGGGCGCAAGATCAGGTGAATAAGGTGGGTGAGTTGCTGCTTTGTTTGGGCTCAACCCTTCCTTTCTTTCCCTGATGTTAGCATAAAGACACAGTTTCTCGTCACCATAAAAGTTACAGGACAGGAATGAACGATGTTTTTTATCAGCCAATTGATGAAGAGCAAGCAGAGCTGCACATACGACCACGCGCTGATTTTTGTGATCTTGGCTTCGAGCGTCGTTTTCGAATGGATTAATGCGTTTAAACGATCATCAGCAAACCCAGAAGGTGTTACTGCACGTGGCGGTGGGCTGTGGGGGGTCACGTACGTCTAAACGATACTCCTTTTGAAAAGAAAACATTCTCTTGCTGTGCTCTGTTCATTGGCGTTGTCCCTTTGCACGGCGCAAATGTTTCTGGCTGCCTCGGTTGCAGTCACCCCTCTGTTGAACTCTAACAGAAGAATATGTCGGAAATGTTTCGATTTCTCCTCTTGGCACCCCGTTTTCTAGCGTCCACAGCTCTACTCACTATCTTCAAATGATAAGATTACAATACATAAACTCAAAAACAAATAAAAAATGACTATAAATAAATCCATAGCAACAGGAATACCGACAAGCAAAACAAAACCTCTACGAAGTTATGCACGAACCTAATACGAGGGTTGGAACTTTAATAGTGCAGCTCGTACAAAAAGTAACAGCTTGCTCTGTAAATGCTTGAGCATTGCCCTGCAAAATGATGGCCAGGTCCTAAAGGAAGTGTCATCACTTCTGTCTCTATGCTGTTCATTTTTGGAACACAACCTACGGCCAGATTACACCTGTCTGTATAGACTGCCCGTTTTGTGTCTACCTGTCAACACTTGAACATTTCACTTGTTGCCTAGGGGAAAATAAGCGTTAATGGTTTTCTCTTTCCGCATATTCTTGGAGGTATTAAGCAACCTACAAAAGTACGACTTGTAATGGCTATAATTATTAGTGTGCAAACGACGTAAATACTGATGTGATGTTCAAGACACAAGGGAATTAATAACATCAGGGGCATTGTTTGACTCAATTGGGTAAGTTGAAAATTTGTGCGAGACCGGGATTCGCACCCAGGTCGCCTGCTTACGAGGCAGATACGCTGACCACTGCGCCATCGAGACAATGGTATCGTAACTGCACAGACTACCTTAGGCAGGGCTTCCGTCATACCCAAATTCTCAACCTATCCACATACTACTGCTCATTACTCGTGGTATTTCGCTGATTTCCGTGAGAGTTCGGGCGTGGTGTGCATCCGCACTGAAGTGACCATTGGCCGTCCTCGCCTTACTTATACAGGATGATTCACCAAAAATTTGCACCGCTAATACTGAGGAAGTGGAAAGTGCTATTGATGTGCAGTTTTCACCGAAATGGATTGTAGTTAGGGGCTCGTATTATTAGCCAATAAATAAATTTTAATAGTACCTAGGAAGTGATTTTTTTCAAACGTATACTTTTTTAAATGTAACAAAGCCTATTGACATTAACAGACTAAAGGTAGGGTAAATTAGAATGTCACTGGTGTTTTTTGCAAGGTTCTAGTGCGAGTCGTTTCCGAGGTATGGTATTTTGAGAAGTTCCCACACCTACACTTGCGCAATACCTGTGGCAGCACACACCAAAGAACAACTAACAATAAGTTCATACTCTAGTTACGTGGATTCTGACCAGTAACTAGACAACTGACCATCACAGGCTGTGTTCAAAATCACCACCGGCAGCAGCAACACACGGTTCCAGTCTGATATGGAAGATGTCCGAACAGGCTGCAGTAATACGTCGTTGCATATCATCGAGTGTAGTTGGTATATCCTTGCAGACAGCGTCATTCAGCTTTTCCCACGGAAAAAAGTTTACAGGACGTGAAATCAGAGGAACGGGCCAGCCAAGGCACAGGTCCTCTGTATTCAATCCAACAATTTGGAAACAATTAATGAAGACATGCTGTAGTACATCGTGCACTATGGTTTGAACAGGCACCATGTTGGTACCACAGGTTCCTCTAATCGCAGAGGAATGTCTTTTAGCATCCGTGGAAGATGGTCTGTTAGGAGGCTATGATACTTGGGAGCGTTCAGCGTTCCGTCTACGAAAAACGGGCCTATGAGGTGATGGTTCACTATCCCATACCACACATTTACACTCCATGGATGCTGACGTTCCTCTTGACGAAACCAACGGGGTTTGTCAACAGACCTATTGTGCATGTTTCGGCGGTTTACCTGGCCATGTTTGGTAAATGTGGCTTCATCGCTTAACAAGGGAGACGATACATCTGGAGTATCACGTCTTAATGCCCTTGTACAGAAGTTAACACGATTCTCGTAATCGTTTCCATAAAGCTCTCAATCGAGAGTTGTGTGATAGGGATGGAACCTATGTCAATGTAGAATGTGTAGTACAGTTGCCTGACTCATGTCACTCCCTAGTGCTATTGCGCAGGACCTAACGGATGGATCAGCTGCAACATTAGCAAGAACATTAATTTCCCCCTCTTATGTCGTCACTTGTTTCCTTCCGTTACGTTGTCTTGGTTCACGTAACTGATAAAGAGGTTGATAAATAATTGTCGAGAGTGAACGAAATTTTCACTCTGCAGCGAGGAGTAAATTGATATGAAACTTCCTGGCAGATTAAAACTGTGAGCAGGACTGAGACTCGAACTTGGGCGCTTTGCCTTTCGGGAGCGAGCTCTACCAACTGAGCTATCCAAGCCCGACTCACAATCCGTTCCCACAGCTTTACTTCCGCCAGTACCTCGTACCCTACCTTCCAGGTTTCACAGAGGCTCTCCTGAGAAACTTGCAAGAATAACTCTCCTGTAAGAGAAGATATTAAGGTACGTTTACACTAGGATACATGTATCGCGACATGTATGAGCGACATGTCAAATTGACATCACCTCATACAAAAATTCACGGAACTTGTATGCGGACCCTCGAGCTCATACATGTCGCGTATACATTTTGTATATCGCTTTTTGGCCATATACGCGACATGTATGAGCGACATTAGAGGAACTCGCGCATGCGCAGTACTATCATTTCCTGTCGTCTTGTCGACTGCCGCTTATTTCGACGATTAGCGCATGCGTAGTACCAGGCTCTTTGGCGGCTGTTTGAGTTTTGAAGGTGCCGACTGTCGTTTCGACGTTAATGTATCTGCATAGAATATCAAAAAGTGCCATATGCAACATTATTCTTCGTGTTTGCGAGGCCATTGTGTAAGTTTTATCCCAAGAAGTGAAGGTAAAAGTTATATATATATATATATATATATATATATATATATATATATATATATATATATATATATATATATATATATATATCAGAGTATGTAATACATTATATAATTTTTTCATGCATCTGGCACGTATATCAATGTTTTGCTATTATTCCGGCGGCCTCGCGTGTTAATGTTGACAACGGATGCCGACAATCGTGTGTGAGACGTTGGCATTAGCAATCGCGCGACAATGCAAATGTTTTGTCATGAAATCTTCGTTTTACGAGGAATCCCCAGTGGCTAAAAAAAGGAGTGTTACTGCCAACTGATCCTCTGGTGGAATCGCTTCCCGAAAGTTTGTGTTGGTTTTGGATACAAGCGGAGACATGGCTTGGTCACAGTCTGGGGGAGGTTTCCGGAGTGAAATTTTCGCTCTGCAACGGAGTTTACGCTTATATGAAATTTCCTGGCAGATAAAAACTGTGAGCCTGACTGAGACTCGAACTTGGGGCACTATGCCTTTCGGGAGCGAGTGCTCTACCAACTGAGCTATCCAAGCACGACTCACGACCCGTTCCCAGAGCTTTACTTCCGCCAGTACCTCGTACCCTACCTTCCAGGTTTCACAGAGGCTCTCCTGCGAAACTTGCAAGAATAACTCTCCTGGAAGAGATTACGGAGACATGGCTTAGCCACAGCCTGGGGGAGGTTTTCAGAGTGAAATTTTCGCTCTGCAGCGGAGTGTGCGCTTATATGAAACTTCCTGGCAGATTAAAACTGTGTGCCGGACCGAGGTGGGATATCTTGAGCACGTTGGCTTTTTACGCACTGGTAAATCTCATCGTCCCCTCGTGACCTGCTGCTTGGACCGTCACACACTGACTATCAGGTTTCAGTACAGTCAAAAGCGCACCACTGACATTCTACTGTACCCTGCTTATAGTTTTTTACTGTCAGTAGGCATTGTTCCACTTAAAAAAGTGTATGTTCGTACAAAAAATACACTTTCTAAGAATCGGCGTTTTGGCTAACAATACGATCCCCTTCATTCTGTGAAAACCACACATCAACAGCACTTTCCATTTCCGCAGTATTTGCGGTGCAAATTTTAGGTGATTCACCCTGCGTGTGAAGTGTCCGAATATATAATTTAATTTTGTTCAGTACACCGTCCTCAGTCCCTGACAGAAGTAACTACACTTATAGCTGTTACTTCCTATATACAGAAACCTTCCTTGTGAACCAGTCTATCTATTAATGAAAACAGTATCAAATCAAATGTTTCAAATGGTTCTGAGCGATACAAAAAAATTTTAAATAGCATACACATAGAATCACATACTGACAAAAACGGATGTTTGAGCCAAAGCCTCTAGTTTCGTACAATGTGCATGTCAACGACAAATATCGTCAGTTAAAATGCGTAATTGAAGACAGTATCCCAATACTGTAGGGCTTTGTGTCGTAGAAACTTTTGAAATAAAACACACTTGACAGTGGACGCATAGGATTAGTGATGCACATAGAAGACTAATGACAAGAGCTGACTGAATAAAATGTACAGGCCCTAGGAATATGTAGATCATGGTATGTGACGCTTACTGCGTGAAAGAAAATGCGCATACCCGCACTGAACAGTCAGTGCCTGATCCAGCAAATAAAATGGTTTATAGCCAGAGTCAAAACAGAATAAGACTAACGAAAATAGGAAAATGAGGGGGAAGGGGCAGTGGGGAGGTAGGGGTGACGTTAAAGTCATACTGCATATTAAGAGCAAGCAGGCTCAAGTAAACAGCGCTAATTGTTTGCATATACGTGCGGAAAGCAACACGAGATGAATTCTTTCACGCAGTAAGCGCCACCTACGATAGATTACCTATCGCCAGTGTCTGCACATCTTAGTCAGTCAGCTCTTGTCACTCGTCTTGTGTGTGCCTTACTAATCGTACGCTGAATTCAGTGTCACACGTGTTTTATTTTTTAAGTTTCTGTGACAAAGCCCTACATTATTGGGATACTATGTTCAATAATGCATTTCAACTAACGATTTTGTGGTTGACATGCACATGGTACTAGACAAGAGCCGCAGGGAATACGTGAAGACGACCTCGCGTTACGCCATCGAATTATCGTGTTGGGAAAACACGCACCACCGGCAGAACACCCGATCTTAACGAGGTGACAAGAACCTTTGGACTCCAACATTTGTCAATATGTGATTACAGGAGTGAGCATGCTCTTCTAAAAAAAATTGTAATTTATTGCTTATTGAATTTGGTTCCTTCTCTGTTTGACATTTGTAACGGTTATGTAATAACTTGTTCAACAGGTCCATTTTCATTCTGAAGAAGAGGAATTTATATTTGTCGACACCATGGTAAAGGGTTAATAAAGCTTTATTTCTACAACTGGTTGACTGTTATTTCCAGTCCTATCAACTTATTACACGCACAGTATTACACACTCATCATTACTATAATTGTACGAGGGTAATCCCAAAAGTAAGGTCTCCTATCTTTTTATAAGTACATAGAACTGTTTATTTCTACAATGGTTTACATCAGTTTACAGCTTGAACATTTAGCTATTTCTCGACATAATCACCTTTTCTGCCAATGTATTTTTGTAGACGCTGTGGCAGTTTTTGTATGCCCATGTCGTACCAGGCCGCCGCCATGCTTTTCAGAAAGTTATGAACCTCTTCTTTCACCTCGTCGTCGGAGCTGAATCACTTTCCGGCCAAATGTTATTTTAACCTAGGAAACAGGTGATAGTCACTGGGCACCAAATCAGGACATAGGGTGGATGGGTGATTATGTTCCACTGAAACTGTTGCAGGAGAGCAACGGTTTGCCGAGCGATGTGTGGGCGAGCGTTGTCATCGAGAATGTGTGCGCCCTTGCTCAACATTCCTCTTCTCCGGTTCTGAATTTCCCGTTTGAGTTTTTTCAGTCTCACAGTACCTTTCAGTGTTAATTGTGGTCCCAGCGATTCACCTCCGACGACGAGGTGAAAGAAGAGGTTCATGACTTTCTGAACAGCATGGCGGCGAGCTGGTATGACATTGGCATACAAAAACTGCCACAGCGTCTACAAAAATGCATCGACAGAAATGGTGATTATGTAGAAAAACAGCTAAATGTTCAAGTTGTTAGCTGATGTAAACCATTGCACAAATAAACAGGTCTATGTACTTATAAAAAAATAGGAGACCTTACTTTTGGGATGACCCTCGTAAATTAGGCTGTATACATCAACCTTGCTAATGAGTCTATTAGTGAAATCTGTATCAAAATCCCTTTAGTAATTCGAGAGATAAGCTTTCACATGCGGAACAGAAAAAGGCGCAGCGGTTAGCACACTGGACTCGCATTCAGGAGAACGACGGTTCAAACCCGCGTCCGGCCATTCTGGTTTAGGTTTTCCTTGATTTCCCTAAATCGCTTCAGGCATATGCCGGGACGGTCCCTTTGAAAGCGTACGGTCCACTTTCTTCCTTCCGTAATCCTATGGAACAGATGACCTCGCTGTTTGGTCCCGTTCCCCCAAATAAACCAACCAACCAACCAACTGTTGTTTATGTTCATCTTATAACTTCTTTCGGTGACTGTCCATTCGATTCAGCTGCTCTTCCAAGTCGTCTTCTGTCTCTGCCAGAAGTACCACTTCATCGCAAAAGATAAAAAAAAAATCCTGGTAAGTTCGAGCAGGATTCATACAAACTTAATTATGAATACCGATAGTTTAGCCATCACTGGAAACAAGAATCTCGACTATTTTTAGCTGTTATCGGTATCGGCACCAGCAAAATTTCATTCCCGGGAATTATAAGACTTCCGAGTATTATCAAAAGAAAAGATATTTTCTCGTGTGATATATTTACAAATTTTCAGGGTCTTTCCTTTACAAAATTGTTAAGGCTTTCGTGGCCACTTGTTGACAAACTGCCTATTGGCTTCTGTCTCGGGTTCTTCGGCCGACGTTCATGTAATGATTTTTCTGACGTTTCGCCAGCACGAGTGGCTGGCATTGTCAAAGCTTCACCCTCCATTCACCACCGGCAATGGAGGGTGAAGCTTTGACAATGCCAGCCACTCGTGCTGGCGAAACGTCAGAAAAATCATTACATGAACGTCGGCCGAAGAACCCGAGACAGAAGCCAATAGGCAGTTTGTCTTTCCTTTACTTGTACCATATAATTTTGCTTCTTGCACAGTTTTTCATTCTAGGTTCAAATGGTTCAAATGGCTCTGAGCACTATGGGACTCAACTGCTGAGGTCATTAGTCCCCTAGAACTTAGAACTAGTTAAACCTAACTAACCTAAGGACATCACAAACATCCATGCCCGAGGCAGGATTCGAACCTGCGACCGTAGCGGTCTTGCGGTTCCAGACTGCAGCGCCTTTAACCGCACGGCCACTTCGGCCGGCTCATTCTAGGTCAACGGGAAATACTACGTAGGTTTCGATAAATGAATCTGCCAGTCTGCGAGTATCTTTTGATTGCATTGACTTAGAAACTTCAATTTTTTGCTACACCAGGGTTTCCTGAAAAAAAAAAAGGGTTTTAACGGACCGACAAGTAGATAGACTGATAACAAATGACAAATCAAATATTTTTTCGTGTGGTATAATTACAAATTAACTTTTTTGGATTTTTATCTTTACTTGCACTGTTAAACCTTACTTCTTACCAAAATTCATGATTCTAGGTCAGTTGGAAGTGCACTATAGGTTTCGATGAGTGAGTTTTTGAGTAGCAGAATATATTACATAAATGACCCTTTGAAAGGGCACGCCCGATTTCCTTCCCCATCCTTCCCTAATCCGAGCTTGTGCTCCGTCTCTAATGACCTCGACGTCGACGGGACGTTAAACACTTATCTCCTCCTCCTCCTCCATCAATGACCGTACTTTTCGATAGCATTACGGTTTTCACACCGACAGGGGCAGTAGACCTTAGTATGTGATATCAATTGCAAGTAGATACGCCTACCAGTTCCTTAGAAACAGAGGTCTTAACAGACGGACAGTCAGATAGACAAATCACATATGACAAATTTTTTGTGTGAGATAATTACAAATTAACAATTTTCAGAATGTTCCGTTTACGTGTATCGTAAAACCTAATTAATTAAATTGCGTGCATATGGAGTATCGTCTCAGTTGTGTGACTGGATTCGTGATTTCCTCTCAGAGAGGTCACAGTTCGTAGTGATAGACGGTAAATCATCAAGTAGAACAGATGTGATATCTGGCGTTCCACAAGGTAGTGTCATAGGCCCTCCGCTGTTCCTGATTTACATAAATGATCTAGGTGATAATCTGAGCAGCCCCCTTAGATTATTTGCAGATGACGCTGTAATTTACCGTCTAGTAAAATCATCAATTACAAAATGATTTTGTGAGAATTTCTGTATTGTGCGAAAAGTGGCAATTGGCACTAAACAAAGAAAAGTGCGAGGTCATCCACATGGGTACTAGAAGAAATCCGATAAGTTTTGGGTATACGATAAATCGCACAAATCTAAGGGCTGTCAATTCGACTAAATACCTAGGAATTACAATTACGAGCAACTCAAATAGGAAAGACCACATAGATAATATTGTGGGGAAGGCGAAACAACGACCGCGCTTTGTTGGCTGTACACTTAGAAGATGCGACAAACCCACTAAAGAGACAGCCTACATTACACGTGTCCGTCCTCTGCTGGAATATTGCTGCGCGGTATGGGACCCTCACCAGGTAGGATTCACGGAGGACATCGAAAAATTGCAAAGAAGGGCAGCTCGCTTCGTGTTATCGCCCAACAGGGGTGCGAGTGTCACTGATATGATACGTAAGATGGGGTGGCAGTCACTGAAACAAAGGCGATTTGCTTTGCGGCGAGATCTATTTACGAAATTTCAATCACCAAATTTCTCTTCCGAACTCGAAAATATTTTGTTGACAAAAATGTTCAAATGTGTGTGAAATCTTATGGGACTTAACAGCTAAGGTCATCAGTCCCTAAGCTTACACACTACTTAACCTAAATTATCCTAAGGACAAACACACACACCCATGCCCGAGGGAGGACTCGAACCTCCGCCGGGACCAGCCGCACAGTCAAATTCAAATGGTTCAAATGGCTCTGAGCACTACGGGACTTAACATCTGTGGTCATCAGTCCTCTAGAACTTAGAACTACTTAAACCTAACTAACCTAAGGACATAAGGACATCACACACATTCATGCCCAAGGCAGGATTCGAACCTGCGACCGTAGTAGTCGCGCGGTTCCGGACTGAGCGCCTAGAACCGCGAGACCACCGCGGCCGGCGCCGCACAGTCCATGACTTTTGTTGACACCCACCTACGTAGGGAGAAATGATCATAATAATAAAATAAGAGAAATCAGAGCTCGATCGGAAAGATTTAGTGGTTCCTTTTTCCCCACGCGCCATTCGAATGTGGAATGGTAGAGAAGTAGTATGAAAATGGTTCGATGAACCCTCTGCCAGGCACTTAAGTGTGAATTGCAGAATAACCATGCAGATGCAGATGTAGATGTAGATCTTCCTGCTTACCAAATTTCACGATTCCAAGCGAACGGGAAGTACCCTATAGGTTTTGATGATTGACTTTGCGAGTATCAAAATAAGTTAAAATTTTATTTTTGTGTATGTGTGCGTGTGTGTGTGGGCGGGAGGTTGTCCATAGCCTCAACGTGTTTTAAGAATGAAAACATGGCCCATCTTAATCTTCCAGCTTTTTTTCACAGTCAGCTACATCGCTGGTATGTGTGACGGGTGTGCATCGTATTTCTGTGCGTGTGTGACACAAACAGAAAGCTGCCATATCATACTGCAGGCTTAAGATATGTGCTTGAAAATGGCCCACGGTTGAAACTGGCCAACTGCACAGGTAATAAAAAGAGTACAATCTGCTTGGGCCATGTTCTCATTATCAAAATATGGTACATAAATGGCCATATTTTTTGGTTGCCTTGACTTAGATGCTAAGATTTATTACGCCGCCAAGGGTAACAAATTTCAACTTAGTGAGTCTACCCGTTCCTGAGAAAAAGGATTTTTAGCAGTCGGACAGACAGACAAGAAAGTAATCCTATAAGAGTTTCGTTTTTACCGATTGAGGTACCGAACACTAAAAAAGAACAAAATAAAAAATGCGGGTTTTTTTGTTTTTAATAGCCAGTAACTGCAAAGACGGCGCTTTTTTACGTGAAGCGGCACGGAGGAGACGTAATCATGTTGTAAGAAGAACAGGCGTGAAGGATGCGAGAACGGCCACCCTTGCCGCACCCTGTGGCAGGTCGCGTGGCAGGGGGGACTGGCAAGCAGCCCGGCCTCGACCTTCGCCCTTTTTTTTCGGGCACGTGAGGGGGCCGAATGCAGAGCCGCGTGCGACAGGTAGAGGCAGCCCCAGAAGGTCGTGGCGGCTAAAATCGGGACTTTGGTACGGAGCGAGCGCTTAAGTCGTTTAGTGGGTCTCGTGTCCCGTACACTGCGGCATATCTCCACACGGGTGACTCCTCCCCTCTCGTCCATACCGGCCGCTCTGCTTCCACGTTTCTTTCACTTCCAGTACGTTTCTTTGAGCAGACCTGCATGTACCGGGTGATCAAAAAGTCTGTATAAATTTGAAAACTTAATAAACCACGGAATAATGTAGATAGAGAGGTAAAAAGTGACACACATGTCTTGGAATGACATGGGGTTTTATTAGAAAAAAAAACAAAGTTCACAAAATGCCCGACAGATGGCGTTGGACAGCAAAGCGTCAGTGACTGCGCATGATAATCGTGTACAAAAGGAGCTGTAATGAGAGAGAGAATCAGATGCGCCAGCAGTCGCAGCATGTTGACGTTACCTGAAAAGGCGCTTTTAGTGAAGCTGTATTATCAGAATGGGGAATGTGCTAGTTCAGCGTTACGATCCTATCGCTATAGGAAGGGGATTCGATCGGGTATAGGTCTGTTGACAAATGCAGCTGTGGCGAGGATGATTTCGAAGTTCGAAGCCACAGGTTGTTTAGACGATAGACCCCGTAGTGGCCGACCGAGCACAAGGCGTAATGCTGCTGAGACAGTTCAGGAAGAAATGGAGACTGTAGCGGGTTCGTCTATGCACGGGGAAGTCAGCGCTCGTGCAGTCGCACGCCGCACCGGCATTCCATACACTACTGTTTGCTTGGCACTGAGGCGTACCCTCCAATGCTATCCGTACAAAATCCATCGGCATCATGAACTGTTACCTGGCGATTTAGTGAAGCGGAGGGCATTTGCGGTGTGGGCGTTTCAAAAGATGGCGGAAGATGACGATTGGTTGAGTAACGTGTTGTGGACCGACGAAGCTCATTTCACGCTCCGAGGATCTGTCAACGCCCACAACTGCAGAATTTGGGCTACCGAAAATCCTACAACTGTCGTGGAAACTCCATTGCACGACGAGAAAGTCACGGTATGGGTTGGAATTACCACATCTACCGTTATCGGGCCTTGTTTCTTCGAGGAAACGCGTGATTCTGGTTTTGTAACTGCTACCGTGACTGGTGAGAGGTACGCCGGTATGTTACAGGATCGCGTCATCCCCAGCCTGGCTGTTAAACACCTGCTGGAACGTACGATGTTTATGCAGCATGGCGCTCCACCCCATATTGCTAGATGCGTGAAAGATCTCTCGCGCGCGT
This sequence comes from Schistocerca nitens, assembly GCF_023898315.1. Lineage (NCBI taxonomy): Eukaryota > Metazoa > Arthropoda > Insecta > Orthoptera > Acrididae > Schistocerca > Schistocerca nitens. The sequence continues at coordinate 350,891,190 of NC_064622.1, forward strand.
CGTTTGGTGATGATCGTGTGCTCAGCCGCCAATTTCGTCATGCTTGGCCTCCCAGGTCCCCAGACCTCAGTCCGTGCGATTCTTGGCTTTGGTGTTACCTGAAGTCGCAAGTGTATCTTGATCGACCGACATCTCTAGGGATGCTGAAAGACAACATCCGACGCCAATGCCTCGCCATAACTCCGGACATGCTTTACAGTGCTGTTCACAACATTAATTCTCGATTGCAGCTATTGTTGAGGAATGATGGTGGACATACTGAACATTTCCTGTAAATAACATCATCTTTGCTTTGTCTTACTTTGTTATGCTAATTATTGCTATTCTGATCAGATGAAGCGCCATCTGTCGGACATTTTTTGAACTTTTGTATTTTTTTTTGGTCTAATAAAACCCCATGTGATTCCAAGCATGTGTGTCAATTTGTACCTCTCTATCTACATTATTCCGTGATTTATTCAGATTTCAAATTTATACTGGCTTTTTGATCACCCGGTACTTAGCATGACAGGGAACAGATGAAACACAATACGGAGATCCTTCCGAGGATAATGGAATGAATCGAATTAAATCAGGTGATGCTGAGGGTATTAGATTAGGAAATGAGACACTTATAGTATTAAATGAGTCTTGCTATTTGGGGAGCAAAATAACTGATGATGTTCTAAGTAGAGAGGATATAAAATGTAGACTGGCTGTGGCAAGGAAAGCGTTTCTGAAGAAGAATTTGTTAACATCGAGTATAGATTTAAGTGTCAGGAAGTCTTTCTTGAAAGTATTTGTATGGAGTGTAGCCATGTATGGAAGTGAAATAAGGACGGTAAACAGTTTAGACAAGAAAAGAATAGAAGCTTTCGAAATGTGGTGCTACGGAAGAATGCTGTTCTAGGTAGGTACATCACGTAACTGATGAGGAGGTACTGAATAGAATTGGGGAGACGAGGAATTTGTGGCACAACTTGACTAGAAGAAGGGCTCGGTTGGTAGGACACGTTCTGAAGCATCAAGGGATCACCAATTTTTACTGGAGGGAAGCTTGAAGGGTAAATTGTAGAGGGAGACAAAGAGATGAATACGCTAAGCAGATTCAGAAGGATGTTGTTTGCAGTAGTTATTCGGAGATGAGGAGGCTTGCACAGGATACAGCAGCATGGACAGCTACATAAAACCAGCCTCTGGACTGAAGACCACAACAACCCTTGTGGTGGTCAAATCTGATCGACCGGAACGTTGATGCCGAATATGGCTGCTCTCACATTCCCATACAGCCCAGCATCGGGCCAGTGTCACGCCGAAAATGGCACACAAATATAGATATTGCACTGGTGGTCCGGGCAAATAGAGATCTACATAATCTGTTAGGTGGTGATAATGCTGTCTCACACGAGTACGCGACGTCTACATGTCCTACATAATCAGCACTCGTTGTCTGACGCTGTTCACGCCCCTCGTATGCCCTATCTAGCCTGATTACAACACCAAACACAAACAATATTTAGGCACACTGATGGCTGTTCTACCTGTCACAGAGAACTGAAACTCCTTGGGTAACCATTCACGCACCCGCCGATGGTGTGTACGCGTACGAAGTTACATTCACATCCGAACATCGCTACTGGGTGCGTCACTTTTCAGACAGTTTGTTCCACAGAAACCTAAACAAAGCATAAGATGATAAGGTGGTAACTGTATACATTGTGTAGAGAATTACAAGCTTCAGAAGTTATCAAGAAGGCTATATTTTACATGAAGCTGGTATATTGTTTGCGGATCTAGTGAAAAGTTTTACTGCTTTACAGCTATTGAAAGACGAATACTATATCTCGTCTGCAGTCATCAAAGAAGCTTTATGGAGAGCCCTTACGTTTTCAGTACACAGATGCTCCTTATAAAGTGGTCATGGCGCAGCAGTGCGTGGCAGGTTTTCTCTTGGAAGGTCTGAGAGGCGTCTGCGTGGTTACTAATCAGCTCAGGCCATACGATCCAAAAGTCACTGATATCCGCTTCCCCTCCACGACGGTGCACCGGGCCAACGATAACACGCACGAAATGATAATGTCGCGCCTGTTATGTTTTCACGATAACACTTCCATACTTTCTGAGAGCGATATGTATGTCTATCCGTCACACACTACTAAGATGGTGCGTGGCCAGTACCGCCGAAGAAGTGTCGCCTCTAGTCAGCGATAAATACTCACATTTTTAAAGACTATTTTCCTTCCATAAAGCATACTAAGGTAACGCTTACCGTTATTCCACTAATATGAGCACTAACTGATGCACGTTGATTTTTGAACTATCATGTAATGAAAGTAATAAATGTTATTCAAGTCACTAAAACAAGCAACCACTGTTGATATTAATTGGCTTCGTTTACATCTACGGTCTAGGGGTCCCTTGCCACGGTTCGCGCGGCTCCACCTTCGGAGGTACGAGTCCTCCATCGGGCACGGATGTGTGTGCTGCTCTTAGCGTTAGTTAGTTTACGTTAGATAGGCAGTGTGTAAGCCTAGGGACCGATTACCTCAGCAGTCTGGTCCCATAGGAACTTACCACAAATTTCGAAATTTCCACGCTGGCCGGGGTGGCCGAGCGGTTCTAGGCGCTACAGTCTGAAACCGCGCAGGTTCGAATCCTGCCCCGGGTATGGATGTGTGTGATGTCCTTAGGTTAGTTAGGTTTAAGTAGTTCTAAGTTCTAGGGGACTGATGACCTCAGCAGTTAAGTCCCATAGTGCTCAGAGCCATTTTCAAAATTTCCACATACACACTCGGCAAGCCATGACACGGTGTATGGCGCAGGGTACTTTGTACCACTGTTACTCATTCCCTTTCGTATTCCACTAGCAAATGGCGTGAGGGTAAAACGACTTTCTGTATGCCCCCGTAAGGGCCTTGATTTCTCTGTCTTTCCACACTCTTAACGCAAGTATATGTTGGTGGCAGAATTACCGTTCTGCAGTATGTCGCAAATGCCAGTTTAGAAAACTTTCTCGATAGTCTTTCACAAAAAGAACTTCCTCCTCCCTCCAGACGTGCCCATCAGAGCTCACACAGCATTACCGTAATGCTTGTTGATCCAAGCTATCGGTAAGAAATCTAACAGCACATCTCTCACTTGCTTTGGCGCCTTCTTTGCATCGGAGCTAGTTGGGACCCCAATACTCGATCAGTACTCAAGAATGGATCGCAATAATTTTCTGTACGTGGTCTCTTTTCAGATGAACTACACATTCCTAGAATTCGCTCAACAAACCGAAGTTGCCCATTCGCCTTCTCTACAACAGATCTTACACGCTTGTTCCCTTTCATGTCACTTTGCATCTTTACGATATTTAATCGCGTAAGTGTGCCAAGTCGCACATCACCAATACTGTACTGGAATATTTTAGGTTCTTTCTTCCTACTCGTCCGGCCGGAGTGGCCGAACGGTAGTTCTAGGCGCTACAGTCTGGAACCGCGCGACCGCTACGGTCGCAGGTTCGAATACTGCCTCGGGCATGGATGTGTGTGATGTCCTTAGGTTAGTTAAGTTTAAGTAGTTCTAAGTTCTAGGGGACTGATGACCTGGGAAGTTAAGTCCGATAGTGCTCAGAGCCATTTGAACCATTTTCCTACTCGTCTGCATAAAGTTTCGCACATTTAGAGCAAACTGCCATTCATCGCACCAAACAAATATTCGGTCCAGCTCATCCTTTATTCTTCTATAGTCATTCAGCGAAGGCACTTTTCCGTATATTACACCGTCATCAGCAAACAGTCGCAGTTTGTTGTTGACTGAATCGGTCAGATTGCTTATACAGGGTGAAAAGTATTTACACCGACAAATTCTGGGAGGTTGTAGGGGATATAAAAACAAATATTTTCCCCTAATGTCATTTTTTTCTATGACGATTATTTAAACCGGTGGAAGCCGTATTACGCTCTTCAGTTGTTAGAGGCCGTATTACGATCTTCAGGTGTTATAGGGCGTATTACGCTCTTCAGTTGCAGGCAACTGCTGTCCAGCAGTGTAGTAGTGCATTGTCTCTGTTTACTAATGGAGCGATACACCTGGAGTGAGTACACTGATATGGTTGTTGCGTACTACATAGCGCACCACAACGGACGAGCTGCACAGCAGGTTTATCAACAACAATATCCTAATCGCAGTATCCCGCATCATACGACCTTTGCTGCTGTGTACCAACGTCTGCGTGAGACCGGGTCATTTAGCTAATTGCCTGGACAGGGACGCCGTCGCACGGTAAGAACGCTGCAATTTGAGGAAGCTGTCATGCGGCATGTGGAGCAGGATCCTCCAATCAGCACTCGTGCAATTGCACGTAACATAGGGACTAATCAGACGAATGTAAGAACAGTCCTTCGAGAGCAATTGTTACGGCCATTTCACTTACAGCGTGTCCACAATCTGGAACCATTTGATTATCCACCCAGAGCACAGATTTAGCAGTGGTACCTGGAACAGTGTGAATTGCATCCTACATTTCCATCCTCTGTGTTGTTTACGCAACTCCTGTTGCATGAGAAGAGGATCTGGTTGCTCGGATAGTAGCAGCAGCAGGTTTTTTTTTGCCCGTGTCAGACAGAACATGATCCGACGGTGTAAGCTTTGTTTACATGTCAATGGAGGCATTTTTGAAAATCTACTGTAATTGAAATTTGGTTGTGTTAATGTGTTGTCTCTTGGTCATAAAAAAATCGAAAAGTGTTTGTTGGTTTAATTAATTTGCTGCCAGAGAAATCTTCCTCTACCAGTTTAAATAGTCCTCATAGGAAAAAATGACATTAGGGGAAAATATTTGTTTTGATGTCCCCTACAACCTCCCAGAGTTTATCGGTTTAAATACTTTTCACCCTGTAAACTGTCTAATCACAGTAACGTGGCCACCAATCAAAGGCCTGAATCACCACCTTTTGCAGCGCGAACCGCTACGAGACGTAGAGGAAAAGAGTCTGTGAGATTCTGGAAGGTACCGAAAGAGAATTGGAGCCATGGCGGCCCACGATCCGTGGTGCGAACAGCCCACTGGAGGTGGTCCCACGGATCCTCGACTGATTTTAAATCGGATGAGTTTCGTAGCCAGCGGAGTATGATAAACTCATCTGGGTGCTTTTTGAACCACGCACGTACACTGTGAGCTGTGCGACACGTTGCATTGTCCTGCTGGTAGATGCCCTCGTGCCGAGGAAGAATGAACTGCATGTAAGGGTGGACATGGTCGCTAAGGATAGAGGTAGTGTTGTTCCACTGTGGCTACCAGAGTGACAGGATCACCCAAGAATGCCTTCCAACCTGGACGCTTCCGATGATCGTTGCAGGGTGTTTGCTTTCAGACGTTTCACGCCTTACACGCCAATGGGTATCTACCCAACGGAGCATAATACGTGATTCATCTGAAAAGGCCATCTATCGCCGCCCAGTCGTGGCATCTGCGTGCATGAACCAAGCACTTGCTACACGGTTGTTGAGGAGATACTGTTGGAACCCCCTTGGTTCATCTCGGCGGTTAGTTGCTCAACAGTTGCACGTTTGTACGTCCCAACACGTGTCCGCGGCCGTCGTTCACGGCTGATCTATGGTCCGTGGTGCACCACCGTTGTCTCGGCGCCGCACGGTATTCTGTAAACACTGTGACACGCGAACAGTTTACAAAACTTAGCCATTTCGGAAATGCTTCCACCTTGGTCCGAAAGCCAACAATCATGCCCTTTTGGACGACAGATATATTGCCCCGTTTCGGCATTACGACAAATATTGCACTGTTTTCCGTGTCCCCCGACAAGCTTTATGTACCATCCACTGCTAATGCTAGCACCTGCTGTCCGTGAGTGGTTATTGCACGTTGACGTCGAACGTAGACGATGGCCATATTCATGTTAGTGGATCGTGTATAAAGAGTGGTCCTATCACACTTCCCTGAGACATTCTTGACTACACCTTTCTCTCCGATAAGCAGTAACCGTCCAAGACTACGTTCTGCTTTCTATAACTTAAATTCACATATCAAAGAAAAACCATTGTTTATGAACATCGTGTCTCCTCACCACTAAATTGAAATAAAATTTCTGAATCATTACCACTTCACTGTAAAGTGGAGAGGATGTATACTATCTGATGAAAATTATCCACACACCCCTATATAATGCTAAATTGACCACTAGAAGCCGCCGGTATGAAAGGAGGCGAGGAGTAACATTTTGTCAGTAGAGAAGCAATAATAGCAGAAGGTTCGGACACGAGAGGTCAGTAACTGCGAACACGGGCAAATCATTGGACGTCAGATGTCATCTTAGTAACAGTTCCGTCAGGGATATTTCAAACCTGCTAAGGCTGTCCAAGTGTTCTGCTGGCGATCTGATTGTGATGCGGAAACACGAATGAACTACACTATGTGATCATAAGTATCCGGACACCTGGCTGAAAATGACTTACAAGTTCGTGGCGCACTCCATCGGTAATGCTGGACTTCACTATGGTGTTGGTCCACCCTTAGCCTTGATGACAGCTTCCACTCTCGTAGGCATACGTTCAATCAGGTGCTGGAAGGTTTCTTGGGCCATTCTTCACGAAGTGCTGTACTGAGTATCGATGTTGGTCGGTGAGGCCTGGCACGAACTCGGCGCTCTAAAACATCCCAAAGGAGTTCTATAGAATCCAGTGCAGGACTCTGTGCAGTCCAGTCCATTACAGGGATGTTATTGCCGTGTAACCACTTAGTCACAGACCGAGTATTATGAACAGGTGCCCGATTGTGTTGAAAGATGCAATCGCCATCTCCGAATTGCTCTTCAACAGTGGGAAGCAAGAAGGTGGTTAAAACATCAATGTAGGCCTGTGCTGTGATAGTGCCACGCGAAACAACAAGGGGTGCAAGCCCCCTCCATGAAAAATACGACCACACTATAACACTACCGCCTCCAAATTTTACAATTGGCACTGACGTTCACCGGGCATTCGCCACACCTACACCCTGCCATCGGATCGCCACATTGTGTACCGTGATTCGTCACTCCACAGAACTGTTATATCGTCCAATGTTCACGCTTCTTACAGCAATCGAGGTGCCGTTTGGCATTTACCGGCATCATGTGTGGCTTATGAGCAGCCGCACGACCATGAAATCCAAGTTTTCTTACCTCCACCTAACTGTCATAGTACTTGCAGTGGATCCTGATGCAGTTTGGAATTCCTGTGTGATGGTCTGGATAGATGTCTACCTATTACACATTACGACCCTCTTCGACTGTCGGCGGTCTCTGTCAGTCAACAGACGAGGTCGGCCTGTACGATTTTGTGCTGTTCGTGTCCCTCCACGTTTCCACTTCACTATCACATCGGAAACAGTGGACCTATGGATGTTTAGGAGTGTGGAAGTCTCGCGTGCATACATATGACACGTATGACCACGTTCGAAGTCCGTGAGTTCCGCGGAGCGCCCCATTCTGCTACCTCACGATGTCTAATGACTACTGAGGTCGCTGATATGGAGTACCTGGCCGTAGGTGACAGCACAATGCACATAATATGAAAAAACGTATGTTTTTAAGGGTGTCCGGATACTTTTGATCACATAGTGTATCACAGCTAACCCGTCGCGGGCAGATCTTACGTACTGACGGAGACGGATTGCAGTGAACGACTGTAAAAAATGCTATGGAATCGGCGGAAGGGACCACTCGTGAGTTCTAAAGCGCAACCAACAGTCTAGCTAGCACAATGACTGTACGTAGGCAGTTGAAAGGAACTGGGTCAGGGGGCGATCAGTTTCTCATAAGTCGCACATTTCTGTGATCAATGTATTTCCGCAGTTAATGCTAAGCGACGCTTGAGGTGGCGCAAAGAGTGAAGCCGCTGGACTGCGGATGACGTCAAATGACTAATTTGTAGCAATGAATCATTCTGCACACTGTACCAATCTTATGGAATGGATTGAGTTCGGCGAATGCCTGAAGAATGTTATCTGCCATCGTGTTTAGTACCAACAGTTCGGAGGTACGACGATATTACGGTATTCCAATATTTGTCGTGGTTATGGCGTGTTTCGCTTATTGCGCTTAACAGTACGCTACACGCGGAACGGCGTGGACACTTTTTACGTCATTGTGTACCGCATATAGTACAGCAGCAGTTTGGAAAACGATGATCGTTTATATGAGCTTGACAACGCAGCCTGACGTAAAGCAGTATCTGTGAAGCAATGGAGTGTGAACAATAACATTTCTGAAATGGACTGGTCTGCCCATACTCCCGACTAGAACACAATGGAACACCTTCGGGATGAGTTAGAACGTCGACCTCGCTCCAGACCCGAGCGTCCAACATCACCTTCTTTTCTGGTTCCAGCTCTTGATAAAAAGTGGGCCCCATTTCTCCACAGACATTGAGATACGTTATTGACAATGTCCCCAATAGGGTGCAAGTCGTCGTAATGGCGAAGGATGGACACTAATATCTGTCTGAATATTTCTGATCACACAATTTCGCCGGCCGGAGTGGCCGAGCGGTTCTAGGCGCTTCAGTCTGGAACCGCGCGACCGCTACGGTCGCAGGTTCGAATCCTGCCTATGGCATGGAAGTGTGTGACGTCCTTAGGTTAGTTAGGTTTAAGTATGGAGGTGAAACATGGCCGATAAATAGTTTAGACAAGAAGAGAATAGTAGCTTTCGAAATTTGGTGCTACAGAAGAATGCTGAAGATTAGATGGGTAGATCACATAACTAATGGGGAGGTATTGAATAGAATTGGAGAGAAGAGAAATTTGTGGCACAAGTTCACTAGAAGAAGGGATCGGTTGGTAGGGCATATTCTGAGGCATCAAGGGATCACCAATTTAGTATTGGAGGGCAGCGTGGAGGGTAAAAATCGTAGAGGGAGACCAAGAGATGAATACACTAAGCAGATTCAGAAGGATGTAGGTTGCAGTAGGTACTGGGAGATGAAGAACCTTGCACAGGATAGAGTGGTATGGAAAGGTGCATCAAACCACTCTCAGGACTGAAGACCACAACAACAACAACAACAAATAGTTCTAAGTTCTAGGGGGACTGATGACCTCAGATGTTAAGTCCCATAGTGCTCAGAGCCATTTGAACAATTTGAACCATCACACAATTTCTTCGCACTTTTACGGCACATCGTCTAGCAAAAGCCACTAGATTATTCACTAAAATCAACCATTTTAAATTTGTCTATAAATATCTGTAGAGAGTTATAACACGAAAGTAAATGTTTTCTGGCTCACGAACACCTGACCTTTTTTCTTGTTCTATGAGTGAAGGATGTGTCGTTAAAGTGCAAACGTAGCTGTTCGTTGTACCTCGCACGAGTAGCGGACACAGAACGGCTCAGAAGGCCTGTCACATTCCGTCTGCAGATAACGCGAAATGAAAGTAACGTAAATCAGAGTAAGGCGTGAGTTTTAATTTTTCATATGGAACTGTGTGCCTCCGGTAGACAGTGTAGCCAACTCAATACGACCCTCCCTGAGAGATAAGAGGTGCATACTGCGGCAGGCCTGCCTCCTGGCGCACGAGTCGCGAGCTAATCCTGCGGGCGCTGCCACCGCAGCCCCATCCTCAAATCCCCTCCTTCTCCCCCCTCCACGGCTCCTTGCGAGCTTCCTTACATAAAGGGATAATAACGTCGGCAACAGGATGACGGGGCGCCTTCTTCCTCGTTACGCTGGCGCTGCTGCAGTCCGTTGCTGGCGCATATAATTTTCTTTATAATTTGCAAAACATTCTGCCCGTCATGATTGCAGAGTCTCCATCTGTCTCTCTTACTTTCCGGTGGCCGTGCGGTTCTAGGCACTTCAGTCCGGAACCGCGTGACTGCTACGGTCGCTGGTTCGAATCCTGCCTCGGGTATGGATGTGTGTGATGTGAGGTTAGATAGGTTTAAGTATTTCTAAGTTCTAGGGGACTAATGACCTCAGAAGTTGAGTCCCATAGTGCTCAGAGCCATTTGAACCATTTGAACTTCCCCGTATGCCACGGCGTCATCAGCAAACAGTCGCAGATTGCTGCGCATCCCAACTACCAGATCATTTGTGTATACTGCACAGAGAACAAGAGCGCTAATATCACACTCCCCTGAGCCACTGCTGCCGATGCCCTCGTCTCTGACGGACATTCGCCGTCGAGAACAAAATACTGGGGTCTATTACTTAAGAAATCTTTCAGCCGCTCACATATCTGGGTACCTACTCCCTCTGCTCGGACCTTCGTTAGCATTCTGCAGTGGGGCACCGTGTCAAACTCTTACCGGAAATCTAGGAATATGGATCTGCCTGTTACCCTTCATCCATGATTCGCAGGATTACGTGTGAGAAACGGGCAATCCGAGTCTCATGCGATCGATACTTTCTAAATACGCAAAAACTACCAGCTGTCTTCCTTAGCTCAACCAATGACTGCTTCTTCTTGTCCTCATGTTGACGTTTCGATACACAACAAGTGCTCTCAGTAGCCTCTGGGAGGCACGCAACCCATCTGCTCTCAGACAGTTTTACAGCCTTACAAGCGTCTGTATCCTGCATCGAGTATTTCGCTATGGAATACCTTGACTTCCAATGTAAGCGAACCCTAATGTCTCTCGCCCTACCCGCTAGTGAAGTCTTCGCGTCCCCTACAAGTTTAATTACTAATATTCCGTCAGTAGGTTACCTAGAACATCAATCAAGCTTTACCCTTTTACACTGCTGGCCATTAAAATTGCTACACCACGAAGATGACGTGTTACAGACGCGAAATTTAACCGACAGGAAGAAGGTGCTGTGATAAGCAAATGATTAGCTTTTCAGAGCATTCACACAATGTTGGCGCCGGTGGCGACACCTACAACGTGCCGACATGAGGAAAGTTTCAACCGATTTCTCATACACAAACAGCAGTTGACCGGCGTTGCCTGGTGAAACGTTGTGATGCCTCGTGTAAGGAGGAGAAATGCGTACCATCGTGTTTCCGACTTTGATAAAAGTCGGATTGTAGCCTATCGCGATTGCGGATTATCGTATCGCGACATTACTGCTCGCGTTTGCAGCAGCATGGACTATCAGCTCGGAGACCGTGGCTGCGGTTACCCTTGACGCTGCATCACAGACAGGAGCGCGTGCGATGGTGTACTTAACGACGAACCTGAGTGCACGAATGGCAAAACGTAATTTTTTCGGATTAATCCAGGTTCTGTTTACAGCATCATGATGGTCGCATCCGTGTTTGGCGACATCGCGGTGAACGCGCTTTGGAAGCGTGTATTCGTCATCGCCATACGGCGTATCACCCGGCGTGATGGTATGGGGTGCCATTGGTTACACGTCTCGATCACCTCTTGTTCGCATTGACGGCACTAGTGGACGTTACATTTCAGATATGTTACGACCCGTGGCTCTACCCTTCATTCGATCCCTGCGAAAGCCTTAATTTCAGCAGGATAATGCACGACCGCATGTTGCAGGTCCTGTACGGGCCTTTCTGGATACAGAAAATGTTCGACTGCTGCCCTGGCCAGCACATTCTCCAGATCTCTCACCAACTGAAAACGTCTGGTCAATGGTGGCCGAACAACTGGCTCGTCACAATACGCCAGTCACTACTCGTGTTGAAGCTGCATGGGCAGCTGTACCTGTACACGCCATCCAAGCTCTGTTTCACTCAATGCCCAGACGTATCAAGGCCGTTATTACGGCCAGAGGTGGTTGTTCTGGGTACTGATTTCTCAGGATCTATGCACCCAAATTGCGTGAAAATGTAATCACATGTCAGTTCTAGTATAATATATTTGTCCAATGAATACCCGTTTATCATCTGCACTTCTTCTTGGTGTAGCAATTTTAATGGCCAGTAGTGTAGTTTTATCTTCATTTCTCTCTTGGATTCTCCTTCAATGTACCCCTCATCTACATTTACTACGAATCTTGTGATAATATTGTTTGATTTTTTATAAGGTAAAGCTGTCTTCAGTCAGACTTCCAACTCTGCGTCAACGTTGGGGATGGCTTCTATACGCAAAAGGGCATTGTCTTTTCTTGTTTTTTGTTTTGTCAGTGTGCGACTCTTGTTGCGGTCGACGACCAGTGTGACTGCAAAACTTCTTTCATATATTCTGCTCACTCAGCTTTAACGGCAATCGAACGGGTGAACGGGTTTATTTCGTCGGAAACACAGGAGCCCGTTAGCAACCTGTGTTTTGCTTCCTATTGTTGTAGGGGACTAGATTAACGATATTTCTTTAATAAACAGTCAGTCAGTTTTATGTTGTTTTTTCAACTTTTTAGAGCAGGTTTATCGATTTCAAAGATAAGCACTCTATTCATCAATCATATTAGCCACATAGATCACTTCATCACGTAGAATTCGCGTTATGAAATTTAGTTATTTAGTTACTTCACACAAAAAAGTTATAAAGTATTTCGATGAACGAAATTCAACTGTCACCTATAAAAGAAATGTTTTGAAAATTATTACAAGAGCTCAGGCCTCGTACGCGGATGTACACTGTCTAGTCAAAAGTATCCGGACACCGCTGTACAGGGTGTTACAAAAAGGTACGACCAAACTTTCAGGAAACTTTCCTCACACACAAATAAAGAAAAGATGTTATGTGGACATGTGTCCGGAAACGCTTAATTTCCATGTTAGAGCTCATTTCAGTTTCGTCCACCTACGCTCAATGGAGCACGTTATCATGATTTCATACGGGATACTCTACCTGTGCTGCTAGAACATGTGCCTTTACAAATACGATACAACATGTGGTTCATGCACGATGGAGCTCCTGCACATTTCAGTCGAAGTGTTCGTACGCTTCTCAACAACAGATTCGGTGACCGATGGATTGGTAGAGGCGGACCAATTCCATGGCTTCCACGCTCTCCTGACCTCAACCCTCTTGACTTTCATTTATGGGGGCATTTGAAAGCTCTTGTCTACACAACCCCGGTACCAAATGTAGAGACTCTTCGTGCTCGTATTGTGGACGGCTGTGATACAATACGCCATTCTCCAGGGCTGCATCAGCGCATCAGGGATTCCATGTGACGGAGGGTGGATGCATGTATCCTCGCTAACGGAGGACATTTTGAACATTTCCTGTAACAAAGTGTTTGAAGTCACGCTGGTACGTTCTGTTGCTGTGTGTTTCCATTCCATGATTAATGTGATTTGAAGAGAAGTAATAAAATGAGCTCTAACATAGAAAGTAAGCGTTGCCGGACACATGTCCACATAAGATATTTTCTTTCTTTGTGTGTGAGGAATGTTTCCTGAAAGTTTGGCCGTACCTTTTTGTAACACCCTGTATAATGCTAATTCGACTACTGTATGTCAAGAGAGGAAGACACGCCAGTATGAAAGGACGAAATTATAATTATATTAATACCTTCAGGTGCTAACGGGCGTTGATATATATCAACGGGGACAGGTGAAGGGTGTGTCGCCGACCGGGACTCGAACGCGGATTCTCCTGCTTACATGGCAGACGCTCTATCCATTTGAGCCACCGAGGGCACAGAGGATAGCGCGACTGCAGGGACTATCTCGCGCACGCCTCCGGCGAGACCCACATTGACACCATGTATGTCCACACACTACATTCGTAGTGTCCCACCCCAACACACTCATTACCCGTGGAACACATTCTTAACAAGTCCCGTAAGAGTTCGGGGAATATGTGTGCATCCGCACAGAAGAAGGAGGTCATGGCCGGTGTTGCCAGAACTATATACTTATATGAATATGGCGTCTGTTCTTTCTGACATGTCCGAAAGAACAGACACCATATCCACATAAGTATGAAAGGATGCGGGAAGTGTTGTGTTGTCAGCGGAGACGCAGCAACAGCAGAATGGATCGTTCTGGAGAGCTCAGTGGCTTCGAACGTACACTTCATTGGATATCACCTGAGTAACAAATCCATCAGGAAAATTTCAAGCCTTCTAAAGCTGCCCAAGTCGACTGTTGGTGACGTGATTATAAAGTGGAAACGTAAAGGAATAACCACAGCTAAACCGAGGTCAGACAGAACTCAAGTTCTTACAGCAGTTCGGCTAGCACAGTGACTGTGCATATGTAGTTACAAAGAATGAGGTACAATGGTTCATTATCTCCTCATTAGCTACACATTTCTGTACTCAATACTACGCGACGTTTTAGGGAATGTAAAGAGTGGCGTTACTGAACCGTGGATGACTGGAAACGATTGATGCCGAGTGATGAATAACGATATACCCTGCATCAATCCGATGGAATGGTTTGGGTTTGGCGAATTCCTGGAGAACATTACCCACCATCATGTATAGTGCCAAGTATGGAGTACGTGGTGTTGCTGTCTGGGACCGTGTCTCGTGGTTAGGGTGTGATCCCCTTATTGCGCTTAAGAGGACGCTGAAAGCGGAATTGTATGAACACAATTAGCAGCATTGTGTACTGCGTACCGTAGAGGAACAGTTCGGAGCAATGGCTGTTTGTATCCGCATGAAACTACATCCCGACATAAGGCAGAATCTGTGAGGCAATGGTTTGTTCATATGTTCAAATGTGTGTGAAATCTTATGGGACTTAACTGCTAAGGTCATCAGTCCCTAAGCTTACACACTACTTAACCTAAATTATCCTAAGGACAAACACACACACCCATGCCCGAGGGAGGACTCGAACCTCCGCCAGGACCAGCCTCACAGTCCATGACTGCAGCGCCTTAGACCGCTCGGCTAATCCCTCGCGGCTGAGGCAATGGTTTGTGGACAATAACATTCCTGAGACGGACTGCACCACTCGTCTGACCTGGACCACTGGAATACCTTAGAAATTCGACTTCCCTCCAAGCACCAGCCTCTAACATCACTAGCGTCTTTGGTTTCGGCTCTTGAGGAAGAGTGGGCTACCATTCCGCAACAGACATTCAGACAAATGGTTCAAATGGCTCTAAGCACTTTGATACTTAACATCTGTCCCCTAGACTTAGAACTACTTAAACCTAACTAATCTCAGGACATCACACACATCCGTGCCACAGGCAGGATTCGAATCTGCGATCGTAGCGGTCGCGCGGTTCGAGACTGAAGCGCCTAGAACCGCTCGGCCACAGCGGCCGGCACATTCAGACACCGCACTGAAACTGTCCCAAGCGGAGCCGAAGCCCTCAAAAAGCCGGACACGCCACATAGTAATGTCCACTAGCAGGTGTCTGCTTACGTTTGATCAGACAATGTAGAGCTCCGCGACTGTAACTGGATATTAAGTTTAAATTCTTGACAAATAAGCCCGCAGTAATACTTACTGAGTATACTTCAATTCTTCATCGAAAATACTTCTTTACAATTGTGTATAGGCTGTTCCTTGCTCATATATTAACTTTTCTCCTCACACGGGAACGCAAACCAGCCTTCATGCTCACACACTCATCTCACGCTCATACCTTCCTACGGCATGAAACCGTGCGAAAACTATTAGGGCGGTGTCTCCAATATCCTACGATGGTGACAGCTGGTGACAAGCGCAAGCGCCAGTAACATTCTCGAAGACCAACCATGTTGCAACAGCTAGAAGGGAGCTGCCGTGTGGATCGTTGGTAAGGATTGCTGTAATAGTGCCCTTACAGCTTCCATATGGGCACCGAGTGCAGATTCATGCAGCCTATACACCAGTTGCACTGACTCTCGATGTTGCGAGAAGGCGTGTGAACGAGTACGGCAGTCAACATGCCTTACTGTAGAAATCGATATCGGTCGAAGTTCATCACTTCGTAACCGTTGATCTGAAGAAGAGGTAATTATCATGATAAGATACGTTTATCGCAGGTAGTCCCTATTTAAAACTCCGTTTATAACGGAGACGGGCAGTTTGGTGTATGCTTTCCAGTGTAATCCCGAACTATATGTACACCTACGGCGTTGGTCTTTTACGTGGCTGCCACTACCAATGGACTGATTAAAAATACGTTTTTTTTATAGCTCGTCTGTACAAATATGTAGTTGGCATTTCAAAATTTCTACTTTAAATATACAAAATTTCTAATTTAAATATACATATTTTGGTAATTGTAGCGTTAAGTCTGAATCCACAGATGAAACTTCAATGTTTACAAATACCTAAGCTTATTGCAAGACACTTGCGACCTACCACTTGCACCATCATGTGCCGCTACTGCCATTTACTGCAAAAAGGTGGAAGCCAAGTCGCAGATCTAATAATATGAAATGTCTCAAGCAACTGGAACCTACCATGAACATTGAGGAGAAGTGGAAAGCATGCGATTGCGTATATTAAGAGGGGATTTTTTAAAAAAAGTTATACAATTTTATGGAAGGCCAAGTAATTTGTACTGAATGCTACACATCGCTTCAGAGTGACGCAGATACCCGACATTACTTTTCAATACAGTCACCGAGTCTGTAAACACTCTACCAATCGTTCAGTTACTCGACAACAGAAATCCGCTCCTTAGTGATGATAAAATAATAATGTCGTGTGGCTAGGGGCTCCTGTCGGGTAGACCGTTCGCCTCGTGCAGGTCTTTCGAGTAGACGCCACTTCGGCGACCTGCGCGTCGATGGGGATGAAATGATGATGATTAGGACAACACAACACCCAGTCCCTGAGTGGAGAAAATCTCCGACCCAGCCGGGAATCGAACCCGGGCCCTTGGGATTGACATTCTGTCACGCTGACCACTCAGCTACCGGGGGTGGACTTAGTAATGATGATGATGATGATGTTTCGTTTGTGGGGCGCTCAACTCCGCCGTTATCAACGCCCGTACAAATTCCCAACCTTTGCTCAGCCCAGTCTCGCCCCTTTCAGGAATGATGATGAAATGATGAGGACAACACAAACACCCAGTCATCTCGAGGCAGGTGAAAATCCCTGACCTCGCCGGGAATCGAACCCTCTCCTCATTAACGAAGCTATTCGAGAACCGCAGTGTGATCGGCCTCTTTGTTGGAAAATATTCTGCCCCCCTTCCCCGCTCCCCCCTCCGCCCCTCAATATATTCTCTCCTCTTGACGAGAAGATAGAACCGTATGGTGCAAGATCTAGACTTCTCGATCAGCATCACCGACATCTTTGCGGCCTTGGTCAAATTGTTGACACCAGTTCACTACAATTGGACACTACATTGCATATGGTCCATATGCAGCCAGAATTTCGGGGCCAATCTGTGTGCAATTTAGAAGTTTTGTCCACAAGAAACATACCGTCCCACCTACTTTAACTTTGCAGCATGTTTCCAGTTGCCGCGTCATTTTACTGGCACCATGTGACGCACCTTTTATCCGTATCGCAGCAGAAATGAGTGTGCAGAGACCCTGAACATGTGGTCTTTTCTGACAACGCCCCCACTCTTGTCGTTCAAAGGTCTTAGCGTGGGACCCCATATGCAAATTAATTTCAGAAGTCCCTACGAACATTTATTACATATAACAGTATTTCAAGTAGGTAGTTTGCATAGATTTGCGTATTGGCAGTATTTATTTACTGCAAATTTATTTGGACTTGAAGACTAATGAATCATTCTCTTCGTAGTAGGCACAGACTTGCCAGTATTACGAATACCTTCATCTTCGATTTCCTGTATTGTGATAGGTACAATGAAGTTGGAATATAGTTCAAAAACTCTCCTCAAATTTTTTCATTCTGCCTCATTGTGGGACGTATTTCGGATCCGAAATCATCAAGTCGAAAGTAAGACCCGGACAGGTACGAGTGGGATTTGCGCTCAGATGGTTCCGCACAAACTTTATTTTGTATGTATACAGTATATTTACAAGTATTGATGCGCGAGTTTGCAATTATCAAATATTGCGACATAAATGGCTATATCTTTTGGTTCTATTGAATTAGATGCATAAATTTTTTACAACGTCAAAGGACCGTAGATCTTAGTACTTGACATAAATTTCAACTTCTTGCCTCTACCCATTCCTTGTAAAACGGGATCTAACAAACGGACACACATATAGACGGACAACAAATGGCAAAACAACGCTTCTTACGTGACATTATTACAAATCAACAATTTTCGGATTTTTTCCTTTACTTGTACTGTAACACCTAGCTTCTTGCAAAATTTCATGTTTCTAGGTAAACGGGACGTATCCTATTTGTTTTGATGAGACCGTAGACCTTAGTAAGTAACGTAAATTTGATACCTTGACTTGAAAAAGGGGTCTTGACAGATGGACGGGCAAACAAACAACAAAGTGATCCTATAAGGATTTAGTTTTTGTGGATTGTCATATGGGACCTTAAAAACGGATTGACTCGTCTACTGCCCTTTAGAATGTACCGTCCTACTCCCTTCTGAAGTTGCTCGGCCGAGAACTCAGGCGAATGTCTGGGTAATTATAGCTGAAGTGCAACTACTCACAGAGGTCCAGTGTGGTCTGTAATTATCGCAATACAACGAAACTTGGCAAATAATAAAAAGCGTTAATGCGAAACTGATTAACGCTGGAAAAAGAATTAGTTCCTATTTTGGCCATGAGGTGCAAATTTGGCGCTACGAATGCGAGAAAGACTTGTGGGTATGAAACATCCTGGCAGATTAAAACTGTGTGCCGGACCGAGACTCTACCAACTGAGCAACCCAAGCACGATTCACGACCCGTCCTCACAGCATTAATTCCGCCAGTACCTCGTCTCCTAACTCCCAAACTTCACAGAAGATCTCCTGCATACCTTGCAGAACTAGCACTCCTGGAAGAAAGGATACTGCGGCGACATGGCTTAGCCACAGCCTGGGGGATGTTTCCAGAAGGAGATTTTAGCTCTGCAGTGGAGTGTGGGCTGATATGAAACTTCCTGGCAGATTAAAACTGTGTGCCGGACCGTGACTCGAACTCGGGACCTTTGCCGCTTGCGGACAAGTGCTCTACCAACTGAGCTACCCACCCACGACTCACGACCCGTCCTCAGAGCATTGTCTCGGTCCGGCACACAGTTTTAGTCTGCCAGGAAGTTTCATATCAGCGCACACTCCGCTACAGAGTGAAAATCTCATTCTGGAAATATCCCCTAGGCTGTGGCTAAGCCATGTCTCCGCAGTATCCTTTCTTCCATGAGTGCTAGTTCTGTAATGTATGCAGGAGAGCTTCTGTGAAGCTTGGAAGGTAGGAGACGAGGTACTGGCGGAATTAATGCTGTGGGGACGGGTCGTGAATAGTGCTTGGGTAGCTCAGTTATGCCGGCACGGTAGCTCAGCGTGTTCGGTCAGAGGGTTAGCTGCCCTCTGTAATAAAAAGAACTGCGTTAGTCGATCAACAACGAACTTAAACGGATGTCTTACGACGTCCACCCCGAGCAGATGCAAAGAACAAAAGCAAAAAAAATGAGATTTTTAGCCGGCACGGTAACTCAGCGTGCTCGGTCAGAGGGTTAGCTGTCCTCTGTAATAAAAAAAACTGAGTTAATGGATTAACGACGAGCTGAAACGGGTGTCTTGCGACGTCCGCCCCGAGCAGATACAACGAAAAAAGCGAACAAAATGAGATAAAAAAAGTTGGTAGAGCACTTGCCCGCAAAAGGCAAAGGTCCCGAGTTCGAGTCTCGGTCCGGCACACAGTTTTAATCTGCCAGGAAGTTTCATATCGGAACACACTCCGCCGCAGAGTGAAAATCTCATTCTGGACTTGTAGGTATGTTTCCGTATGTAATGGATTAGAACAGAACGTGGGCAAAAAATGTAAAAGAAGTGAGAAAGGCAATATGCTGATTTTATTATTAACCGCCGATTACACAATTTGTTCAATACGATCACCGGACACGTCGGCGAGATGCTGTCCAGTGCCAGATTTGCGCTCGGTGGCCGAACTCGGAACTTTTTTCCAGCGTAAATCGGTTCGGCATTAACGCATCAGCGTATCTAACACGTTTCGCTGACAAACGATGATTACAGCCTACACTGTAACTCCGTCAGTAGATGCATTTTAATCATAATCACTCAACATAACGCGTCCTAGAGAATTGGTGGTGGTACATTGTGCGTAAAGGAAAGAAGAAGTACATGGGCGCTGTGAGGGGAAAAGAAAGCGAGCAGTCGTCCTGGGGATGAGAATACACTAGAGGCAGATTAAATACTGTGGTCTGTTTCGGATAGCGGACAGTGACGTCTGTCCAGATGCCACGACGTGTGCGCGTTGCTACCGGGGCACGGGCAACGTGCACGCGGGGCGTGAGGCATGAGGCGGCTGCTCAGAGCTGGCACCCGGCTGCAACGTGAGGCGGTGGCGGTGGCGGTTATCGTTAAAGCCGAACGCCTCGGTCCCGCCAGCATCGATCGCCAGCGCCGAGGGAAACGTCTTCAGGAGGCGCAGCAGCGCAAGATGTTGTCCACAGCATCCCACTACCCCACTCCTAGCGGCGTCTTCTGCGCATACCTACACTACTGGCCATTAAAATTGCTACACCACGAATATGACGTGCTACAGACGCGAAATTTAACCGACAGGAAGAAGATGCTGTGATAAGCAAATGATTAGCTTTTCAGAGCATTCACACAAGGTTGGCGCCGGTGGCGACACCTACAGCGTGCCGACATGAGGAAAGTGTCCAGCCGATTTCTCATACACAAACAGCAGTTGACCGGCGTTGCCTGGTGAAACGTTGTTGTACTGTCTCGTGTTAGGAGGAGAAATGCGTACCGTCACGTTTCCGACTTTGATAAAGGTCGGATTGTAACCTATCGCGATTGCGGTTTATCGTATCGCGACATTGCTGCTCGCTTTGGTCGAGATCCAATGACTGTTAGCAGATTATGGAATCGGTGGGTTCAGGGGGGTAATACAGAACGTCGTGCTGGATCCCAACGGCTGTAACGGATCGTGGAGTCACGTCTCGATCCCTGAGTCAACAGATGTGGACGTTTGCAAGACAACAACCATCTGCACGAACAGTTCGACGACGTCTGCAGCAGCATGGACTATCAGCTCGGAGACCATGGCTGCGGTTACACTTGACGCTGCATCACAGACAGTAGCGCCTTCGATGGTGTACTCAACGATGAACCTGGGTGCACGAATGGCAAAACGTCATTTTTTCGGATGAATCCGGGTTCTGTTTACAGCATCATGGTGGTCGCATCCGTGTTTGGTGACATCGTTGTGAACACACATTAGACGTCATCGCCATACTGCCGTATCACCCGGCGTGATGGTACGGGGTGCCATTGGTTACACGTCTCGATCACCTCTTGTTCGCATTGACGGCACTACTGGACGTTACATTTCAGATGTGTTACGACCTGTGGCGCTAGCCTTCATTCGATCCCTGCGAAAGCCTCCATTTCAGCAGGATAATGCACGACCGCATGTTGCAGGTCCTGTACGGGCCTTTCTGGGTACAGAAAATGTTCGACTGCTGCCCTGGCCAGCACATTCTCCAGA
This sequence comes from Schistocerca nitens, assembly GCF_023898315.1. NCBI lineage: Eukaryota > Metazoa > Arthropoda > Insecta > Orthoptera > Acrididae > Schistocerca > Schistocerca nitens. Next base: position 350,912,572 of record NC_064622.1, read on the forward strand.
TCTCTCACCAATTGAAAACGTCTGGTCAATGGTGGCCGAGCAACTGGCTCGTCACAACACGCCAGTCACTACTCTTGATTAACTGTGGTATCGTGTTGAAGCTGCATGGGCAGCTGTACCTGTACACACCATCCAAGCTCTGTTTTACTCAATGCCCAGACGTATCAAGGCCCTTATTACGGCCAGAGGTGGTTGTTCTGGGTACTGATTTCTCAGGATCTACGCACCCAGATTGCGTGAAAATGTAATCACATGTCAGTTCCAGTATAACATATTTGTCCAATGAATACTCGTTTACCATCTGCATTTCTCCTTGGTGCAGCAATTTTAATGGCCAGTAGTGTATTTACGACGGGGAGTCATCGAATGGAACAGAAGTGATATCTGGTGTTTCCCAAAGAAGTCCTACAGGCCATAAACTACTACTGATCTATGTAAACGATTTGGAAGGCAATGTGAACAGCCCTCTTAGATTATCTGCAGATGATGCTGTTGTATACCGTAGGGCGACCAGATTTTCAAAATCAAATTACCGGACACACAATTAGAAGTTAAAATGAATCGACATTTTGTGGAAACTTTCGATAATACTATCTCTGTGTAGCAGATTAGTGTTAAAATACATAGTTTATGCTACAACTGCACAGATCATAGTGCCTTATTGGTAAAATTCGGACTAAAAACACTTCAGATGGTTCAAATGGCTCTGAGCATTATGGGACTTAACGTCTGGGGTCATCAGTCCCCTAGAACTTAGAACTACTTAAACCTAACAAACTTAAGGACACCACACACATCCATGCCCGAGGCTGGATTCGAACCTGCGACCGTACGGTCGCGCGGTTCCAGACTGAAGCGGCTAGAACCGCTCGGCCACAACGGCCGGTGAAAACACTTCAAAATACCTTGCATAATTAATCAAGTAAATATTTTATTATTTTTATTGTTGTCACTTGCAAACAAATGTGCAAAATAATTTCTCATTTTGTGTTCTGGTTTCAGAAATGTTTAAATTCGTCGGTAAATACACACTTTCTTTTTGATATTTTTGTGGGAACTATGCAATATATCACATCAAGAAACGTAACTTGCGACTCCAACGGTCTAGAGCTACACTTCTGAATGTGCCGATAAGAAGCAACAGGCAATACACAAAGAAAGCGTAAATGACAAACTGTTCGCAACATGAAAGTATTAGTTCATTGTACCAAACAACTTCAAAAACCGTTCCTCGTTCAGTTTGGTTTAATCAAAGGGTGAATTCTCTTTATTCTTTTGTTTTCCACTTGATTATGTTGCATATTACTTTAAAAAAAAACACGCTGTTTCAGAACATACGGGACAGCTATTGAATAACAGGACAGTACACGTCTCGTAGCTATTTTGTCGGCACAACGGGACATTCAAGCTAAATAAGGGCCGATCCTATAAAATACTGGATGTCTCTTCACACTAGTCTGCCGTATAGTTAAGTCATCAGAAGATCAGTGCAAATTAGAAAGTGATTTGGACAAGATATCTGACTTAACTGAAAAGTGCCAATTGCCCTTGAACAATAAAAAGTCAGGTTACCTTCCATTAGGAACGTGGGTGCGCACAATTACTATGCTATGACTTTCAAATGATGGAGCACAGCAATCAGTCGTCCTTTTCTTGCGGGTTTTATTCGTGGATCTAGGTCTCGGCTAGTGCCTATCCATTATCAATGCACCATTTCATGGTATCATTGCCTGTACTAGTACTTCAGTCCCCTGTTGTTCAGGTTTCTGTCACAATTCTTTCTAGACTACTCTTGAGTAGACTTTCAAACTAGTCTTGAAAGAACTGTGACAGAAGCACAGGGAACTGACATACTAGAACTTTCATTGATACTATGAAATGATGCATTGATAATGGCTAGGCACTAGCCGAGATATAGATTTGCCGCATAAAACCTGCAAGAAAAGGGCGGCTGTTTGCTGTGCTCTATCATTTGAAATTGAAAACAATAAAAAGTGTGAGGTTAAATTTCGGTTACACTATAAATAACACAAATTTCAAGATTGTCGATACAACTACATACCTGGGGGTTACAACTACGAAGAAGGCAAAGCTGAAACCATCACATAGAAACTGTTCTCGAGAAAGCTAACCAAATACTGTTTTATTGACAGAAGTCCGAGAAGACGCAACAAATCTACGAAAGAGACTGCGTACACTACGCTTGTCCGTCCTCTGCTAGAGTACTGTTGCGTGGTATGGGATTCTTAGCAGATAGGGTGCACTGAGGACATCTATAAAGTTGAAAGAAGGGCAACTCGTTTTGTACCATCACGAGATAGGTGAGAAAATGACTGGGAATCGTATGCGAGTTAGGGTGGCAATGATTGAAACAAAGACTTTTTCGTTGCGGCGAAAACTTCTTACAAAATGTCAATTGCCAACTTTTTCCTTCGGATGCGAAAAGCGATCCCGACGGGACGTAAAACGCTGATTTACCTTCCTTCTTCGGAATGCGAAAATATTTTGTTGATTGCGACCTGTATACGGAGAAGTGACGATCATACTACAATAAGAGAAATCACAAATCTCACAGAAAGATTTAGGTGTTCATTTTTCCCACCTGCTGTTCGAGAGTGAAACGGTCGAAAAATGGGTTGAATGTGGTTGTGTGAACCCCCTGCCGAGCTGTTGGATGTAAACTGCAGAGTAGTGATGTACATATGGACGCAGAGTACAAATTAGTGTGCTACGGTCGCAGGTTCGAATCCTGCCTCGGGCATGGATGTGTGTGATGTCCTTAGGTTAGTTAGGTTTAAGTAGTTCTAAGTTCTAGGGGACTAATGACCTGAGAAGTTGAGTCCCATAGTGCTCAGAGCCATTTGAACCATACAAATTAGTGGTTTATGATACGCTAGACAGCAGAGATAAAATACAGGGCGTGAAAGGTTATAACCAGCTTGTACAGAAAACACACTGCAGTTATACGAATTGAAGGACGTAAGAGAAAAGTAGTAGCTGAGACGGGAGTGAGACAGGGTCGTAGTCTATACCGTACGTTACTCAATCTGTACTTGGAGCAAGAAGTAAATGACATCAACGTGAAATTCAGAAAGAGAATTAAGATTCGGAGGGAAGTAATAAAATTTGGAGTTTGCAGATGGCAAATGGCAAAGAACTTGGAAGAGTAGTTGAACTGAATGGAAATCATCTTCAAAAGACGTTAAAAGATGGCCATCAGTAAGACTAAAACAAGGCTAGTGGAATGTACCGTAATTGAATCAGGTGATGCTGAGGGAATTACACTGTCCGATCAAAAGTTTCTGGAGACTTCTATGAAATGCTAAGTTGACCACAAGACGTCACGAGAGGCGGACCTGCCAGCATAAAAAAAGGAGGTGGTGAGGGAGTGTTGTGTTGTCACTAGAAAAGTGTAACAACGGAATGGGTCCGTGAGGAGAGCTCCCGATTTCGAATGTGGATTTCATTGGACGTGACACGAGTAAAAAATCCATCAGGGACATTTCAACCATCTAAAGGCGCCCAAGTCGAATGTTGGTGACGTGATTGCACTGAGGAAACGCGAAGGAACCACCACAGGTAAATCAAGACCAGACAGACCTCAATACTGATAGACAGGGACAGGGGCCCACTGTTTCCGATGTGATAGTGAAGTGGAAACGTAAAGGGACACGTACAGCACAAAAGCGTACACGCCGACCGCGTCAGTTGACTGACAAGAGACCGCCGACAGTTGAAGAGGGTTGTAATGTGTAATAGGCAGACATCTACCCAGACCATCCATCACACAGGAATTCCAAACTGCATCAGGATCCACTGCAAGTACTATGACAGTTAGGCGGGAGGTGAGAAAACTTGGATTTCATGGTCGAGCGGCTGCTCATAAGCCACACATCACGCCGGTAAATGCCAAACGACGCCTCGCTTGGTATAAGCAGCGACGGTTGAACAGTGGAAAAAGGCCGTGTGGAGTGACGAATCACGGTTCGCAATATGGCGAACTGATGGCAGGGTGTGGGTATGGCGAATGCCCGCTGAACGCCATCTGCCAGCGTGTGTAGTTCCAACAGTAAAATACGGAGGCGGTGGTGTTATGGTGTGGTTTTCATGGAATGGGGCTTGTACCCCTTGTTGTTTTGCATGGCGCTATCACAGCACAGGCCTAAAATGAAGTATTAAGCACCTTCTTGATTCCCACTGTTGAAGAGCAATTCGGTTAGGGCGATCGCATCTTTCAACACGATCGAGTACCTGTTCATAATACACGGCCTGTGGCGGAATGGTTAGACGACAATAACGTCCCTGTGATGAACTGCCTTGCACACGGTCCAGACCTGAATCGTATGGAACACCTTTGGGATGTTTTGCAACACCGACTTCGTGCCAGACCACACCGACCGACATCGACACCTGTTCTCAGTGCAGCAATCCGTGAACAACGGGCTCCCATTCCCCAAGAAACCTCCCAGCATCTGACTGAACTGATGCCTGCGAGAGTGGGAGCTGTCATCAAGGCTGAGGGTGAGCCAACACCATATTGAATTCCAGCATTTCCGATGGAGGGCCTCACGAACTTGTAAGTCATTTTCAGCCAGGTGTCCGGATACTTTGAATCACATAGTGTACTTTAATTGCTTAAAACATGTTTTCGTTTTGCAGAACCGATTAAAAATGATGTCAAAAGTTGTTGAAACTTGTTTGAGCATTAGAAAGATCTGTTTTCTACTCTGGCTGCTATATAGTCACTATCATTTACACGACGATCAACTGATTTTGTCTGTTTGCCTTTTTCAGGTGCGTACTCCTATACTCGTAAATTTACACCGTCAGCCTTTGTGGGAGTATATAAATGTACATTTGCCAGTTTTATACGTAAGCGCTGTCGTAATCAACACGAATAAGAACAACGTTCTACCATTCGCCTATGTTCTTACTAACGTTTACTATTGAGCCGAGTACGTATTTTGTGGTAAGGTTTTATGGGACCAAACTGCTGAGGTCATCAGTTCCTAAGCCTATGCACTAGTTAATCGAACTTAAACTAACTTACGCTAAGGACAAAACACACTCCCATGCCCGAGGGAGGACTCTAACCTCCGACAAGGGGCCGAGGGGGGGGGCTTCGGGGGGGGGGGGGGGGAGCCGCGCGGACCGTGGCAATGCGCTTCAGCGCTTCAGACTGGACTGCGCGGCTACCCCGCGCGGCGATTACGTATTAAAATGGCATATGTATACACCCACGAAGGGTGATGATGTAGCTGGCGAACATAGGATAGGGTACTTGCAAATGGGAAACAGTCGATGTCGCCTTGTTATGGTGTAAATAACATTGTTGGTAAGTGGAATTGTCCTTCAATAAATTTATTGCTATGGCTCTCGGAAAAAAAAGACTTATGAGAAAAGTGCATAACACTGGGACCAAAACTTCCATAGCAAGTCGAATATACATTACTAGAAGCTTCAGCTTCTGGCGTATTAGTGCTTGCAGGAAAGAATTTGCCAGTGAGTTGTGTCTGTGTGCATATTACAATAACGGCAGGTATGGTGGCAGATGCAGGTTAGAGCAGTGGCTGCGGCGGCGGCGGGCTGCGAGTCTGCTGGCGGGTGAGCCACTGGGAGGTCCGGAGCCAGCCCGCAGTGGGCCGCACCAGCAGCAGCAGCACCAACTGGCCGCCTGTGTGGTCCACCGAGTGGCGGCAGCGGCGGCTACTCACGGGACTTCAGCAGGCCTGGCATCGCGGCGTCGGCAGCGGTCCTCGCTGGTCGGTATATCGATCTCCAGTCGACGGCGGCAACACGCGTCACTCGTACCTGCACCGTGTGTGATATCCCTGCAAAAGATGCGAGACGGCGGTTTTAGCACCAGCGCAGCGTATCACAGGTTCAGTAGTTTGGTATGGGGTGGGTCCACAGTCTTCATATAACTAACAAACCTGGCCGGTTCCGCTTGCGGCTGTGAAATACAGTACCACAACACCAAAAAATAACTAATGTAGAGTCATGACATTTCGGGAATTGTTTAGGTAATATATTTAAGTGATAACATTGCAAGATCACAGGTTAATGCAAGCCCGAGATAAGCCATTGCAAATTTGAAATACTGCTACATTCATAACCGGTGCAACCGCCAGACTGTTGAATACAAGCATGCTAATGTGTTTGCATTGTGTTGTATAAGTGCCAGATGTCAGTTTGTCGGAGGGAGTTCCATGCCTGTTCCACTTGATCGTTCATTGTTGGGATGGTTAATGCTGTTTATGGTTGACGCTGGAGTTGTCGTCGGTGATCGATTGGAGACAGATCTGATGAACGAGCACGCCAACGCAACATTTTGACGCGTTATCCTGTTGGAACCCCCCTCCCTGGAATGTTGTTCATGAATGGCAGCACAACAGGTCGAATGACCAGATTGACGTACAAATTTGCAGTCAGGGGGCGTGGGACAACCTCGAGACCATAGCTCCAGGTGTACGTCATGTGTATCTAGCAAGCAGACAGGTTCCTGCAGGACTTCAACTGCTCTCGTTCTAACCAACACGCATCCATCACTGGCACCGAGGCAGAAACAGCTTTCGCAGACAGCACAACAGACCTCCACTCTGCCCTCCAATAAGCTCTCCGTTGACACTAATGAAGTCGTAAATGGCGGTGGTTTGCGGTCAGTGGAATGCACGCTACAGTGCCTCTGGCTCTAAGCCGCCCGTCACGTAATCGATTTGTCACAGTATGTTGTGTGACTGTTGAGCCAACTGCATCTAAAATTGTTCCTGCAGATGCAATTCGATGTGTCACAGCCATACACGGAACACGATGGTCTTCCCTCTCGGTAGTGCCACATGGTCGTGCGGAGCCCGGTCTTCTTGCGACCGTCCATTCACGAGACCACCGCTGCCATCAATCATGAGTGGGTACACTCCTGCCAAGCCTTTCTTTAGAAGGAACATCCAGCGTTTCGTAGCCCTATTACACTATCTTGTTCAAACTCAGGGAGGTGTCGATGATGACGTCTTTGTGGTCTTAAAAGCAATCTTGGCTAACATCAACTTACCACGTGCAAACTCAAAGGTAACTAACGCTCACGATCGTTACGTGTTTTAAAGCGAACGTGATTTGCATCCTCATAGTGGCGCTACTCGCCACTCTCATCCGCCTGCTGCGAAATTTGAATAGACGCCATCTTTCAGCTGGAGAAACACGTCTATCAACTTTCCTTTTTGCTGTTGAAATTTTTTATTTCATTTTATGTATTCCAGTATCACAACGCGTGTGTAACAGAGCGCATAGCATCACATTCTATAGCATCGATCGTCAAACATTTTTGCTTAAGAGCCAATATTGAGATTATAGGGCAACATGTCGGGACTAATCGAAGGGTGGTGGGGGGGTGGGTGAGGGGAGTGTAATCGCAGTATGGTTATTAATAGAAGCTTACCACTTAAAAATTTTGAATCCATATGTTATAAGGTATCACACCTAACATTTCAAATGAAGTAGTAAATATTACCCTGGAACTACAAGCACTTTTCTGAAGGCTAACATAGAGACCAATTTTCCATAACTAATCGGGTACTATGGCCAGTGCCTTCGCAACAGGATGCCATGTTTATTGTTCTGATTTCCGGGCACATTTCTACGCATCTACTTCACGCCCTACTATCTCAAAGAAAACCAAAGGACTGCGGCACACTGCTTTGATCTGACTTTTGTTTTAGGTCATCTGTAACAGAAGGGAGGTGGTTTTAAATAATATAACTTTATTAATTTAAAATTGTCACGGTGGGTGATGACGGCTTTGCATATATAAAAGGATGCAAAAGTCAGTCTCATCTGTAATATGTTGCGTGGTGTATGGGAGTAACTAAGTCTTACTGGTGTGAACACCTCGGCCCCCTTTTCTCGACTAGTAGTATGGACACTTTCCAGGATCGGGAGCCATGTCGGCATTAGTGATCCACAGGAGAAACTATCGAACTGAAATAAATAACAAGGAAGTACATTTTCAGGCCAAAAGACGATGTTTAAACATTGATTTTGTACGAATTCCTACTCTTCACACAAGAATAACACAAATGACTTCTCTTACGTCATATGACACAAGGAAAGAGATTGTACTGAAAAATAACGGAATAAGCTTCATCTCACTAACAGAAACGGCGATGTATATCAGAAGTAGGTTGACCACTTCTCTGCAAGCAGCAGCATTGTTCAGAGCAGAAAATATGTAGTGCCAATTCACCCGGCCTGGCCACTTTACCACGCCTTTGCCTGTCGATCTTACTGTTAAGTGTTAACATACAAAAATTAGTGAGTTGTATTAATGAGTAACAGTAACTGCAGTAAAAGACACGATTAGAAAAGTTTACTAAATTTTTTAATGTCTTTTTCTTTTACTCATTGCAATGTATTACAAGAGATGTAATTTGATTTCGTATTACTTTCTTCCAACATGTACCGCATTTGAAGGTGGTAGTCTATATAACGCGCGTTCACGGATCCATGTTACTTCTGTTTGACTTTTATACAAAGCAGCAGATCGGTGCTATAAGCACATGCGCGTGGATGGTCACTATTGGAAAAGAGAAACGATAAAATAAATTCCCCCCTACCATTTGTATAAACCCTGCAGTGACCGCGCTACATACTATCCTGACCCTGACAATTCATTTGCCGGACATCCACAACTGCTGCTAATTCTTTTCCCCTATGAAATAAACCCGCTCCTGTTGAACTTGACAAATCTCATTTTTTTTATAAAGTCGTACACACGGGCTTTGGTGTGTAAATCCCAGTTTCAGGCGCTTGATTGCGTACGAGAAAGTCGTACCAGTCATGTAAGATACCAAGCAAATTTATCAAGTAGCGTGCGTGTGTGGTATGAAAAGGGTCTCTGAGTTAACCAGTGCTACAGCGGGTAAGCGAGTGAGCCCGGACCGCCGCATATCATGGAAAATCAGCAAGACCTGTTCAACAGACTGGTTGAATCACAAAACCTTTTAATATCTCAGCCGCACAGGTTCCCGCATGCTATTTGATAAATTCGCTGGATTTTTTACATGACTGGTACTACTTTCTCGTATACAACCGAGCGCGTGAAGATGGGATTTATATCGCGAAACCCGGCTCGTGTGTACGACGTATCCCAATAAAGGATTTTCCAAGTACATCTGGAGCGGATTTATTCATCATGAAAAATTAAAGTTCAGCACATATTAAAATATTACTGTCTCCGTAACTATTTTTATTCGTCAGTGTACAATAAAAATGCACTCTTAAGAGGCTTTTAATGTTAGCTGCCGTTTCTGGATTGTACTGTTAGTCGCTAGAACCGTATTACACTGAAGCACCAAAGAAACTGCTATAGGCATGCGTATTCAAATAAAGAGATATGTAAATAGGCAGAATACGTCGCTGCAATCGACGACGCCTATGTAATACAACAAGGTCTGGCACAGTTGTTAGATCGGTTACTGCTGCTACAATGGCATGTATCAAGATTTAAATGAGTTTGAACGTAGTGTTATAGTCGGTGCACGAATTATGGGACACAGCATCTCCGAGATAGCGATGAGGTGAGGATTTTCCCGTACGACCATTACACGAGCATACCGTTAATACCAGGAATCCCGTAAAATATCAAATCTCCAACATCACTGCGGCCGGAAAAAGGTTCTGGATGAACGGGACCAACGACGACTGAAGAGAATCGGTCAACATGACAGAAGTGCAACCTTTCCGCAAATTGCTGCAGATTTCAATGCTAGGCCATCAACAAGTGTCAGTGTGCGAACCATTCAACGAAACATGATCGATATGGGCTTTCGGAGCCGAAGGCCCAATTGTGTATCTTTGATGACTGCACGACACAAAGCTTTACGTCTCGCTTGCGCCCGTCAACACCGACATTGGACTGTTGCCTGGTCGGACGATTCTCGCTTCAAATTGTATTGGGCGGTTCAAATGGGTCTGAGCACTATAGGACTTAACATCTGAGGTCATCAGTCCCCTAGAACTTAGAACTACTTAAACCTAACTAAACTAAGGACATCACACACATCCATGCCCGAGGCAGGATTCGAACCTGCGACCGCCACGGTCGCGCGGTTCCAGACTGTAGCGCCTAGAACCGATCGGCCACAATAGCCGGCCGTATTGAGCGGATGGACGGGTACGGGTATGGAGACAACCTAATGAATCCCTGGCCCCTGCATGTCAGCAGGGGACAGTTCAAGCTGGTGGAGGCTCTGTAATGGTGCGGGCCGTGTGCGCTTGGGAGTGATATGGAACCCATTATACATCTAGATACGACTCTGACAGGTGACACGTACGTAAACATCCTGTCTGATCACCTGCATCCGTTCATGTCCATTGTGCATTCCGACGGACTTGGGCAATTCGAGCTGGACAATGCGACACCCCACACGTCCATAATTGCTACAGAGTGGCTCCAGGGACACTCTTCTGAGTTTAAACACTCCCGGTGGCCTCCAGACTTCCCAGTATATCTGGGATGCCTTACAACGTGCTGTTCAGAAGAGATCTCCACCCTCTCGTACTCTTACGAGTTTATGGACGGCGCTGCAGGTTTCATGGTGTCAGTTCCCTCCAGCACTACTTCAGACATTAGTCGGGTCCATGCTACGTAATGTTGCTGCACTTCTGCGAGCTCGTGGGGGGCCCTACACGATATAAGGCAGGTGTGCCTAATATACGGCTGACAACCGTTGAGCACCGAATACTTTATTCGGGCGGCATGCGGTGCACGGGCCGCAGTTTGACGACCACTGCTCTATAGACGCTCGCAGCAGAGGCTGTGTGCGACGTCGGCTGCCCTGTGGCTGCCTGAGGCGCGGCCGTGTGGCGGAAGCCCGGCGCTGACCCATCCCTCGCCTTCATCCGGTTAGCGCTGATCCCGTTTGCGGCCGTCATCCTGTTAGCGCCGCCAGAAACCCTCGCTGCCCCACTATATATGCCGCCGCCGGCCTGCACACGCCGCCCTCACTTCTGGTGGGAACATCATCTTACATCAACAACCTCTTTGGTCTCTCTGCTCAACGACACAGCAGCCGCCACCAGCAGAAGCAGCAGCAGCAGCAGCAGCAGCAACCACCAGACAGACATGATACCTCTACTCTTCGTCGTGTACGTCGTCGCTGTAAAGGTCTTCAAAAAGACCACCCCTAATGGTGAGTAAAATGACTCGTTGTTTTTCGGACGCGACGACATTTGCATCTAAAACGTGCGAGAAAACTTCATTCCTTTCGTCTCATATCAACTCAGGAAATCAGTCATTCGATAAAACTGATCGGGAAATCTGTATGCCATTCCCTGTAAACTAAGAAAAAAAATCACATTCGCTACTGTTTCTTGCGTACTCATTCAGCTTTTTGATGTGACAGCTTCATTTTAGGTCTACTCGAGCCATTTGAAACGAGTCGCTGAAGCTGGAGACAAATGAAAACTTTTTTTTCTTTATTTAAGAAAGAGCTCGGGAAACTCAGTATAATTTCTTTAGAGAATGGTTTGTGTGGCTCAGTGTTTAACAAGACTGTTTATTGAAACGAAGTTCTTGGGTTCGATTGCAAATATGCTCGAATTATTTGTTTCTCCCCTCTTTGTGATTTTTTACTATGAAGTGTGGGGAAGCCATCGGCGAAACTGTACGAATGTAGGTGCAAGAACCATTGAATCGGAAGTCGTGCTAGTACAGTCATTGCAGATATTCAACGCTAGATTGGGAAGTTAACATGAAGTTTTGTCCCGTCTTATCCGTTTAAATAACCTAGCACATGAGCCTTCGTAAATAAAAGTATTTTTGATGTACGTATGCAGACTCAAGCGGCGAATGACAATCTGTACCAAGGCCGGGATTCGAACCCAAGTCTCCTGCTAACTAGGCAGATCGCCAACCATTATGTCAGCCTGGCACAGCACGGACCACGCTAGCATGCCTCCCTCTTCTATCCAAATTCCCATTCAGCCTACTTGTGGGTTGGAATGAGGAGCAAGGCGTGCTAGGATAGTCTGTATAGTTGTGTAAAGCCACTGTGCCAGGGTGGCGTAGTGGTTGTCGCATATGCCTGTTTAACAAGACACCAGGGTTCGAATCCCAACCCTGGCACAGATTTTCATTCACCGCTTCAGTCTGCATATATACATTATAGATGTTCGAGACTTGAAAAGGTCTCTGAAACAATATAGGTTCATTTGATAAAAGTATTTTTCCTAGCTAAAAAAAATGCACTGAAGTCCAGATATAGAGCAAGTAAATCGACTCGTATATGTTTTCTCTTACAAAACTGCAATCCAGCATTTCTCAAGTCACAAATGAATGACGAACATTTACAGTTCACGCTCGGCTGCATTTTCTTATATAAACTGAAACTTACTGCAGTACATCATTCGTTCTTTATTTAATGGCAGCACCGAAAACCTTACTCACTTTCTTAGAGCACTTATTTTAAGAATACACGCCAGTGACACTGATTTCTATATATACTTCTGTCAGATTCTCAGTTCGCGCAGTACATGCTCGAACAGTTCCAGAGATCTCATTTAGAGACACAGTACAGTAGGCATTGACTGTCAAGAAAACTATAAGGGAATTTCTGATCTTGGATAGCAAGACGAAAGCCACGCACTCATTCACAGAAACTAAGAACTAAGCGCGAATGAATGTCACTCTCTCCATCTTTGTTTAATGAAGTGAACAGATATAGTCTATTGTAAGCACACAGGGTTGAGCTTTGTATAGAACTTCGTGGAGGAGAGGAGAGATTATTCGGACATGCCTTTCTTTTCTGTTTTTCAGGCAAGGTCACCGTGTACCTTGGCAAACGGGACTTCATCGACCACTTAGACCATGTCGACCCCATCGATGGCATTGTTGTCGTCGACAATGACTACCTCAGGGGCAGGAAGGTCTTTGGCCAGGTAAGTACACAAACATCATTCCTGAGAACTTGAAATTAAGAAGAAAATCTTTATCCCTCATCCGGTGCAATCAATTGGCTGGCTAATTTCTTGAAATACAGTAACAGTATCAGGCCTGCCTTGGAGGTAACGTGGAATCTACTACATAAACATAAACAGTTCAGAGCGCTATAAAATGTAATGTAGTTTTTTCTTTTCATTCGGTTCAATAACATTTTGTTGCTCGTAACGATGGCAGTAACTTCACTGCGGGAATTAACTGACGCTAGGAAGATAAGACGCTCGTAATTGAAGGAACAGCTAACCATTCAGGTTCGAGCCTGCTGTACCTGTAACGGCCCATTATAATGGTGTTACGATCCCTTCGCTTTTAGTAAAAATAGTTGCATGAACAGATCAGCGGCATGTAATCATTCGCGTTGTTCTTGTAACAACAGCTGCAGATCATTACTACGAATTTAACTGCACGAAGTTAGGGATTTCCCACTGTTGTCAGTTACAACAGGCGGCGTAATTGAGTGAGATTTCCCTACGATGCTTGCAATCATTATCGGCAAGTCACCGCATGAAAAACTAAAGATAAACACCAGATGATTCAGGATGTTTTACCTTCCGCAGCTGAGTAACATGAAACAATAGTCTACGCAGGAATTAGTTACACGCCAAGAATCCCAGTGTCTTGGTGCTTTTCATGTTATTGCTAGAATTGCTCGGTTGAGTATTTATTATAAGAGTTGTCAAAAGAAAAAAATGGGAGAAGATTTCTCAGTCGATGAATGGTGAACTCCCTCCCGCCACATCCTTAAGTTACACGGCATTGGCTTTTCCAGACTAGAGGTTTGGCTTTTCGAGCTGTTTGACAGTCCTCAAGTAACCACTAATGTTTATTTGTTGTTGTAACGGATGAATGTCCATCGATCTGAATCGATTAATTTCCTCTGTGCAGCTGACGACGACCTACCGATATGGACGCGAGGAGGACGAGGTTATGGGCCTCAAGTTCACCAAAGAGATGGTTCTCACCAAGGAACAAATTGTACCGCAGCCAAAGGAGAAAATGGAGCTCACACCAATCCAGGTGAGCCTTGCATTTTCCATATCCCGACGTCCAGCTGACGATCAACAAGAATCAAATTAATGATCCACACATTTTACCACCTTTCTCTCTCCCAACCGGACTGCTGTAAGTATCCGCCACAACAACTGTTCATTTCTGCCTTCATGTAGATTCAGTACTGGAGAAAAATCCGTGTACCGCCAGTCCTGGTGGACTATTTTTCATTTGGAAAATTTCAAGCTAATAACTACAAAGTATTCTTCAAATATCCCTCATACATTGTATAACTGCCCCATAATTCTAAGTACAGACGGATTCAGTATGTCACAGATGTTAATAACACGTTTACAAGGTTCTCAAGACAAAGGTCTCACATACAAATTACAAAGACTCCTTTCTGTGGAACGGTCGAGCCATAACGGCCGTTGTGAATATGATATTTATTTCAAGAAGCGCTTTTCGGAAACATATGTAGATGTTCGTAAATTATGTTGTCATGTTTTTGCCTTAGCAACTCTTTATCTGAGAAACAATGAACAGCATTAAGTTGAAAAATTCTTTCGTAACTTTTAAATACAGAAATGAGTTTTCTCGATCTATAAAATTGATTTGGTAATGAAGTGTGATGTTTGTAGCGGTGTAGATAATTGGCCATTACTGTGACAGTCTAAGAGAAAAAAGTAAGAGTTCGGTAGCTGGATGCAGCACCTGTAGAGGTGGCACTACTACGTTCTCGCTGAAACGCATTGTTATCACGTCTGTGTGTCCAGTAGTCATTTCGTTTCACGTAGGGAATACAGGATGTTTCACACGAATTACCCAGTTAAGTGACAGACGCATCACAAGCGCATTCCTTGAAAAGAGACACCTGCAGTTGAAACAATATTTTCTTGAAATCGATTATACTTACATGAGATAAACATCGAAATATAATGAAAAATAAAGCTTCAAGGAAACGAGGTTTCATTGGAATAGAACTCTATAAATCACCTGAAGCAGCCACAATTCCTCAGCCTCGCGTAACTTTGAAGAGTCCGGAATTGTTGTAATAACCCTGATGTAGTCGAAGAATTTTGCACACGCCGAGAAATAATCAAGTACAAAAATGTATATTGCTTGTGCGACATGCACCTCGATATCTGAATGCCGAGAGCAGGGTTTAAGACGGCGGTGTACCTTCATGCAACTACACCACGCATTAGTTTGCTTCAGTGTAGGACCACTATTTTTCTCAATATACACTCTTGGAAATTGAAATAAGAACACCGTGAATTCATTGTCCCAGGAAGGGGAAACTTTATTGACACATTCCTGGGGTCAGATACATCACATGATCACACTGACAGAACCACAGGCACATAGACACAGGCAACAGAGCATGCACAATGTCGGCACTAGTACAGTGTATATCCACCTTTCGCAGCAATGCAGGCTGCTAGTCTCCCATGGAGACGATCGTAGAGATGCTGGATGTAGTCCTGTGGAACGGCTTGCCATGCCATTTCCACCTGGCGCCTCAGTTGGACCAGCGTTCGTGCTCGACGTGCAGACCGCGTGAGACGACACTTCATCCAGTTCCAAAAATGCTCAATGGGGGACAGATCCGGAGATCTTGCTGGCAAGGGTAGTTGACTTACACCTTCTAGAGCACGTTGGGTGGCACGGGATACATGCGGACGTGCATTGTCCTGTTGGAACAGCAAGTTCCCTTGCCGGTCTAGGAATGGTAGAACGATGGGTTCGATGACGGTTTGGATGTACCGTGCACTATTCAGTGTCCCCTCGACGATCACCAGTGGTGTACGGCCAGTGTAGGAGATCGCTCCCCACACCATGATGCCGGGTGTTGGCCCTGTGTGCCTCGGTCGTATGCAGTCCTGATTGTGGCGCTCACCTGCACGGCGCCAAACACGCATACGACCATCATTGGCACCAAGGCAGAAGCGACTCTCATCGCTGAAGACGACACGTCTCCATTCGTCCCTCCATTCACACCTGTCGCGACACCACTGGAGGCGGGCTGCACGATGTTGGGGCGTGCGCGGAAGACGGCCTAACGGTGTGCGGGACCGTAGCCCAGCTTCATGGAGACGGTTGCGAATGGTCCTCGCCGATACCCCAGGAGCAACAGTGTCCCTAATTTGCTGGGAAGTGGCGGTGCGGTCCCCTACGGCACTGCGTAGGATCCTACGGTCTTGGCGTGCATCCGTGCGTCGCTGCGGTCCGGTCCCAGGTCGACGGGCACGTGCACCTTCCGCCGACCACTGGCGACAACATCGATGTACTGTGGAGACCTCACGCCCCACGTGTTGAGCAATTCGGCGGTACGTCCACCCGGCCTCCCGCATGCCCACTATACGCCCTCGCTCAAAGTCCGTCAACTGCACATACGGTTCACGTCCACGCTGTCGCGGCATGCTACCAGTGTTAAAGACTGCGATGGAGCTCCGTATGCCACGGCAAACTGGCTGACACTGACGGCGGCGGTGCAGAAATGCTGCGCAGCTAGCGCCATTCGACGGCCAACACCGCGGTTCCTGGTGTGTCCGCTGTGCCGTGCGTGTGATCATTGCTTGTACAGCCCTCTCGCAGTGTCCGGAGCAAGTATGGTGGGTCTGACACACCGGTGTCAATGTGTTCTTTTTTCCATTTCCAGGACTGTAGATAAAAATGAGCTAATGGATAACGTCGGAAATCCCATGAGTCTCTTCGCGGATGATGATGTTGCGTACAGAGAAGCCCCAATCCTAAAAAAAAAAATTGTAACGAAATGCAGGAAGAGCTGCAGAGGACTGACGCATATTGCGTGTAAGTAGGCGGGAAGACCCGGTATGTTTGATTACATGATTGCCGAACAATCCCTGGAAACAGCCACACCCATTAAACATCTGCTATGATGTGCAAGGACCGATTTAAGGCGGTATGACCACATAAAACTAATCGTACAAAAGGCGATGCCAGGTAGAGAGTCATCGGAAGAATCTCCAGGAAGTATGGTCCACACGCGGTGCGTGTGGCTTACAAACCCTCGTTCGACCAATTCTTATCAGTAGGTCCATACTGCTTAAGATCGACAGTGAAATTAGAAAAGAAATAAAGGAGAACTGCGCGTTTCCCCACGATTTCGTTTAGTGAGCGCGGTGGCTTCAGAAAGGTGCCCGTTCAACTCCGTTGGCAGACGCTACAAGAGAGGAATTGTGCATTACACTCTGGTTTACTGTTGAAATTCCGAAAGCACATTTTCCTACAAGAGGCAGCCAACATACTGCTCGCAGAAAGATCATTAGAGAGATTCAATTTCGCACGGAAGCTGACCAACAGTGGGCTAGAACCGCAAAGGCAAAAAGTGAGAGTGGCACATGAAGTACCCTCCGCCAGATAACGCAAATTGGTTTGCGGAGTACAGATGTAGGGAGAGATGTAGACAACTGAAACCCCTCTCCATTCTCCTGCCATCGCTGACGTTTCCTCGCTTCCTCGACCAGCACTTTTAGCACGCCCTCTCCAGATGCTCGCTGGTGTGTCTGCAGGAGCGCCTCATGAAGAAGCTGGGCCCGAACGCGTTCCCGTTCACCTTCCACTTCCCGGCGTCGTCGCCGTCCTCCGTGACACTACAGCCGGGAGACGACGACCAGGGCAAGCCTCTGGGAGTCGAGTACTCAGTCAAGACCTGGGTTGCCGACCACGCCGAGGAGAAGGGCCACAAGCGATCCGCCGTCACTCTCGCCATCAAGAAGGTAAGTTCGACGGCCCAGCGTCCTCAACCAGCGGTCCATAACTCTACAAAGTGTCTCACTTAACTCCCCAAAGAAAAACTTGCCCAGAACCTCGACAATTGGGGCAGTTAGAGGTGCTCCACTAAGGAGGGGGGAATCACTCGATATTTGTACAGCACACCGCCATGTCGTCATCGTCAAATCGTAAATGATAGACAACCTTCACACAACACTGTCCCCCCCCCCTCCCCTACACACACAAAATTTCACTCGAATTACCTCATCTGATGGCGTAACAACGGAGTAATGCAGAAACGTCCTTCATTTTCCAAGGTACCGCATCTCAGTGCACAACCGTGGTAAAATTAGCGTCCATTTGGCACCAATAATACACAAACATATATATATATATATATATATATATATATATATATATATATATATATATATAGAGAGAGAGAGAGAGAGAGAGAGAGAGAGAGTGAGTGAGTGAGTGTGTGAAAAATAGAGAAAAACAGGAAAACAGAAAAAGAGAAACTTTCGAAGAGGGGAGAAGCTCCAAAAATGATAAAATTTGAAAGAAGAGAAAAACTGAAGAAAATGGAAAAATTAGAAAAGAGAATGAAAAAGTCAAAAATTAAAAAAAGATAAATTGATAAAGAGGAAGAGCAATAAAAATTATATCTGCAACGTAACATATGCAGTATTTCCTGTATTCATAATCTGTGGGCAAACTGGTGGAAGGGAGTTTTTATATGATCCGATAACAGCAAAGGACCGCTGCGTGTAGAGAAGAGTACTGGACTAGATATTGAACGAAGACAACAGAGGATATGCCACCAACGAAGAGACTGATATAGCAATCTTTTATCCACAGGCGATTTTAAAACATTTTAAAATACACCGCAGTTCTACTGATCAAGCAAGACTAAGTCAGCGAATATGTGACAAGTTCTCATCGTCAAACTTCCGAGAACAACGGGCACATTTTTACGGCTCAAATTCCTCGAGCTCTCTTTTCTTTCGTTTTTCTGTAACCAATGTACGTCGCAACAGCCGATTTCGTTTAAGAGACACCAGACGAACGTAAAAATACTGAAAATATTTCCCCTAAAGTGGAAAAGCTGGCAACGAGGAAACCGTGCGATGCCCAAAAAATTTGGTTGGCCCCAATTCGCTGTAATTGGATAAGAGAAGGAATTTTGCGGGTGAGAAATGGGCTTTCTGCCGGAAAGAAGCCACCGCGGACGGTTTAAATAGCAGCGGGCGGCGCGTCTGAGGCCAGACAGCCGCCGACGCTTCGACCGCGGCCACGAACCATCGCGGCTGTCGGCTGGGCCGGCGTGGCGCGGCGCCATGTTCTTCATGAGCAACGTGTCCGAGCGCCACGCTTACGGCGCCCGCTCGCAGCTGCAGAACCACTACAAGAGCTCCGCCCTGTACGTGCGCAACAAGAGCAAGAGCAACCAGGTGAGCCGGGCACCACAGGAGAAGCCAACTTGAGTGCCAACTGGCTCTCCGTGTAGCGCTCAGCACTTCGAAGAACACAAACACGTTGCTGGGTGGCTTCGAATATACCACAGATGAGTCACAGCTGGAGTCAGTCGGGTCCTACAGATTCTAGGGAGGAACCAAATGTGATGCTTCAACCTGCTGTTAGGCTACTCAGAGTGAAGCCTTGTATGGAAGAGAAAGGTAGGAATGGATGCTTTTGAAAAATCGTGCTACAGAAGACCGCCGAAGTTGATATGGGTAATGAGGAAGTTCTAAATCGAAATGATGAGAGAAGAAATTTATGGGGTGATTTGACCGGAAGAAGGTATTGGTCGTAAAAAAAAATGGAAATGATCGTAGGGCATTGTTGGCAGGGAGGCCCCATGCGGGGGAGTTCGGCCGCCGTATTGCAAGTCCTTTACAGCTGACGCCACTCCGGCGACTTGCAGGTCACTGATAATGAAGGACACACAACATTCAGTCCCCTGCCGGGAATCGAACCCGGTCCCCCTGCGTGGTAGGCGGAAACGCTAAGGAGGCGGACTATATTGGTCGTTAAAACACATCAAGAGGCATCAATGAATAGCCAGCTGGGTAATGGAGGGAGGTGTGGGGAGTGGAAATAGCGGAGAGAGAGATAAAAGTTGATGTTGATTGCAGTAGGTAAGCAGAGATGAAGAGGCTTGCACAGGGTAAACTAGTGTGGAGAACGGCATCATACTAGTCTTTGGACTGGACTACGATAACAACCAGTACAACAGGTCCGACTATCTACTAATACGAAAATAGCAGTGCTTGTGTTATTGAAAAGTACAATGCAATGTTGATTCGGCCATGCATGAATGTATGAAGCAACTTCTTAACATCACAGGCACTGCTATTTCCTATTTATTCTCCAATACCCGGCCCTCTACTCTCAACAGATATGTCCTTCCTGAACGTTAGTATTCGTGATATACGAGTGCAGGTTATGACACATAGATGAAGACATATGGAAGTTCAGGTCCGGCCGTGATTCGTGCACGGGCAGCCGAAGCGGCGAAGGCGACAACTCGCATAAAGCTGGAAATCCAGGTTCAAGTTCCAGTCCGTCATTCTAACATACAGCTGATAGTCGTCCATTTTCTCAATTGCAAAAGCATTTCTTGTATATCTACTAATAAGTAGGCCTGGCACTTTATTTACTCCCACAAATTTGTAAGTCCAGAATGACTCCAGCTGTAAGGAAAAGTCTTCCCACCAACAATGGATACTGCTGCTTTGGGAGGGTCGGGGGGGGGGGGGGGGAGGGGGGGGGGGAAGTGGCCCACCTCGGCATACAGGCAGCCATAACACATCGGATAGTATCAGTGGAGTTGCAGAGCAACATATGGTCCTTGAGAAGTTAAACAGCTTTTTCAGTAGTTCCAGGGGTAACAATGTGGACGACTGACTAATCCGGCCATGTAACATTTGCCGACATGCCCTTACAATCTTGGTTCTGTGACTCGTCTGAAAGTGAAAATACAGCATTATGTAGCCTGAGGACCCGCAGAGCTAATATATATACGGCTAAAGAAAAGGATGATCAGTTGAACAGAAAAGATGGTCTGATGGGATTACGTTTTTCTGGAGAAAAGGAGGGGAAAATCAAGATGGGCTGAGGTGTGAATTGAAGTTTGTGTTAGGGAGGGCATTGGACTGAGGTAGTCCGTGTAGCTGTGATCGCCACAATAGCAGGGTGGTGTAGTGGATAATACATCTGCCTAGTAAGCAGGTGACGCGGGTTCAAGTCCCAAAGTTGGCACAAATTTTAATTCATACTTTAGCTTCTTTCCTTATCGAAGAAAGAATAGTATCTTGAAAAGGGTATAATATCAATATCAACGAACCTAAAACAAGGGAAACGTAAATTTGTCGATTCATGCTGGTGAGAGTTGGTGGCTGCGTGTCCTTCCCCACGCCAACACTCTACCTGGGATGGAATTTGTGTACGCCATCTGTCTGCATCTGGAGTAAATCTCATGTTGAAGTGTGAGAATATTTTTCTATGTGTTTGCGTAGCGTGTATCTGAGACGGGAAGAGGGTACCATCCCAGTATTCACCTAGTTGGATGTGAGAAACCGCCTGAAAATCACAACCAGGCTGGCCAGCTCACCAGCTCTCGTCGTTAATTAGCGAGGAGAAGTCGATCCGGGACGGGTTCGCCTCTCTGAAGTGGCATGTTAACTTACTCGGTTATCCGGACGGGTCGCTAAAAGGTATTAGATGAATTTCGTTATTTCGGAGGCGAAATGAGTGATATTGCCATAAGGAAAGAGGACGTAAAATGCAGACTGGTGATAGCATGGAAAGGTGTTCTGCAAACTGAAATATCATAATACTGAGTAGAATCTGAAGTGTTAGGCAAAATGGTTTCGGCAACTACATGGCATAAGCTACTTTACGTGGTCAACTATAGTAATTGCATTGCGTGTAGCTCTCTTGAGGATACTACTGACTATACGTGAAATGACGCAGCGGTAGAACACTGGACTCCCCTGCTGGAGCACAATCGTTCAAATTCTCGTTTGGCGGCTGATTTAGGTTTTCTGTGGTTTCCCAAAATCGCTGAACGTAAATGACCCGATATTTCGTTTGGAAAGGACACGATCTTATGTCCCTCCGCATCTTTCCCCAATCTGAACTCGTACCTTAGGGTGATGAAGCCTCCGTTGATGGACTGTTAAATTCTAATCTTCCTTGTTTCCTTGATCGGGGGAGACCACATGGTTCTAGCAACACGACGTGACAAGTACTGGGAGGCCTTGAGTTGTCGTATGTTTCCCGGCATTATTATGTGACAGGTGCCTAGGACAGAGCACAAGAGAGTCATGTGGTGTGTTGTTTTGTTCCCACAGCTGCAATACGCGCCACCGACCCGCGGCCGCCGTCTTCCCAGCTCCCTGGTTAGCAAGGGCTTCACCTTCTCCCAGGGCAAGATCAACCTGGAGGTCACCCTCGACCGCGAGATCTACTACCACGGCGAGAAGCTCGCAGCCAACATCATTATCAATAACAACTCCAGGAAGACCGTCAAGAACATCAAGGTACGTACGTCGACTCCCTCCCTCCTTGTTGATCCATGAGGTAAGTTGGTGATACCTGCTATCCTCGTCAACACAGGAACCATACTGAAGCGGTGCCTTCATTACATACGTTGATTTCACTTTCATTTTCCATTGCGACTCTCGTATGTTTGTCTTGGTCTAGCAATGCGTAATTTAATCATTTCTGCTCCTATTAATCGACTATACATCATGTCTCAGCTCTATGGAAGTCAAACTTATCGACGTTGCCTCCAGGGAGCATTTTGCATCTAGTTCTGTTCAACCCCAGCTGCATAGGCATCTCACGATTTCATCCATACACCACTTCCCGCGTCTGTGAAGCAGAGGCTTCCATTGGGTCTTCCCCCAGCACTACTTTTCGTGTTCAGACTCGTGAAGCACATGTTCTGCCCATACAAACCTACATCCTTTCATTTCATGGACAGTGTTGCTGCATCAGTTCGTGCCATTCCTGGTCCTTTCATCTCCAGCAAACCGTATCTTCCCCATGACATTTCCTTCAAATGCCAAAAACTTCTCATCACCCACCTTGTACTCGAGGCCTGCGTGGTGACGCATCTGTTTGTGGTGTGCGCGGCAGGTGTACGTGGTGCAGCACTGCGAGGTGACGATGGTGAACGCGCAGTTCTCGCGACACGTGGCCAGCTTGGAAACTCGCGAGGGCTGCCCCATCACGCCCGGCGCCTCCTTCACCAAAGTCTTCTACCTGGTACCCTGCGCCGCCAGCAACAAGGACCGGTACGGCATCGCGCTCGACGGATACCTCAAGGTGAGTGAGTTCCCACAATGTCACATCTCGTATGGCCAATACACGGACGACAAAATCACGAAGGTACATTGAGACTGTCACAGTTCGTGGCTTTTTTTCATTGCCTGTTTCAAGAATCGTGTAACGCAGCGTAAGCGGGGTGTAGATATCAGCTCCAAATGAAACATTTTGGGTTTCATCTGATTTTCGACTTTTACGTTTGTCAATGATATTGTGATCCTGTCAGAGATGGCAAAGGACTCGGAGGTTCAAGTGAAGGGGATGGATAATGTCTTGAAAAGAAGTTATAGGATGAAAATCAACAAAAGTAACACTAGAGTAATGGAACAGAGTTGCAACAAATCAGGTGATGATGGGAAGTAGATTAAATAAAGAGACACTAAAAGTCTTTTATTTGGCAGCAAAATAACTGACGACGTCCGAAGTAGAGAGGATATAAAACTCAGTCTGGCAATATCACGAAAGGCGTTTTTTGGAAAAGTGAAACTTGTTAACATTGAATATAAATTCTTGTTGGAGAGTATTCATCTATAGTGCAGCCTTGTGCGAAAATGAAACGTGGACGACGAACAAGAAGAGAACAGAAGTTCTTGAAATGTGGGCTACAGGTTGAAGATTAGATGAACAGATGCAATAACTAATGAGTAGGTACTGAACCGAATTTGGGAAAAAAATTTATAGCACAGCGAGAGTAAAACGAGGGGGTAGCTCATACATTGGGACATCAAGGAACTGTCAATTTGGTAATGGAAGGAAGTTTGAGAAGTTAAAATTGTAGTGGAAGATCAGAGTTTGAGAAGTTGTGGGAGAGGAGACGCTTGACTGAGGTAAGAAGGTTCAAGAGGATATAGGAGGCAGTAGTTATGCACAAATTAAGACGCTTGCAGGGATAGACTAGCGTGGAGGGTTGCATCAAATCCGTCTTGAGCCTGAAGACCACAGTAACAAAGTTACTTTGACAGAATGGTAATTGTGGGGGAGGATTTCGTCATATTGACCAATTTCCAATGGCTGAGATCTTTAAACTCACAGATAAGAGGGTCTTAGTCCAAATTAAAATCACTTTTCTGTTTGAATGACTGTGGTATTGGCCTCTATCTCTGACTGAGAAATACTGGGACTAGGCTGTGTTCTGTTTTGGTGTCTAAAAGCAAATGCCCAGTAAACAGGGATGGCAGTCTGGGATGAACTGGTTCTTGGACAGAGTGGGGTAATCATACAGGATTTTCGTAGCCACCACTTTTGTAACACTGTCTGTTGAGGAATTCTGAAACAGACAATCATATTGGGAAAATAAGCATGTGAAGATAATGCATTGAGGATGCTTTAATAGGAGGGACTGTTATGACACACGAAGTATTGACCTTATATGACACTTATTGTCCTACTTGTGGTCTCATTGAATATTTCATGTTAAGTATGATGCCAGAGTGGGGGGAGATCTGAAAAGAGTGTCACCAGATACTAACTTGTCGGTCAACCAATGTAAGCAGCTACGGGACTGTTTCGGCGCCCTGACGGAGTTGGGCTGTACTTTCCACAGGACGACGACGTGAACCTGGCGTCTTCCACACTGGTCAGCGAGGGCAAGAACACCACAGACGCCATCGGTATCGTCATCTCGTACTCCCTGCGCGTCAAGCTCAACTGTGGCACCCTGGGCGGCGAACTCCAGACCGACGTGCCTTTCAAGCTGTTGCACCCAGCTCCAGGTAAGCCGGAGGGAACTTTCCTCTCACCTCTCATATCTACGTTAAATGTGGCCAATACAAGGGTCGGGCAGTCATTAACGTGCAGCCCACCGACTGTTTGCTTCGGTTTAAGATATTCTCGTCTACTGTCCAAGCTTTAAGATGAATAGCTCTGCAGTCGTGCGATGACGTATGCTTTGATGGCTCTACAATTATCTACTGAACTATATGACGTTACAGTGATGTTACCGGCTATTACCAGCACCGAGGGAAGGCAGTTAATTCTTTCTATGCTCAGTCATAGGATGTTAGGTTTTTACTTATTACTTCGCTCACCTTTGACCTCCATCAGGATCTTGCCCAGCAAAGTACTGTGGTCTTCAGTCCAATGTTGGGTTGATGACAGCTTTATTTACTTATATTATTTCTGGTCTATAATAAACATAAGGAAGATGCAATTACTATGTACATCCAAAAGTGAGTGAAATAATTGTTGATTGATGCCACAGCATCCGATATGTCACTTTATTTATATGAGATGGCCAAATGATCGCGTAACATACAACGTGCGAAAGCACATCGCTGCAGATTCTCTGCGGGCGTCGTTTGCATTATTACAACGGCGCCCATAGCAATTCCCAACTTTTAACATAATTCATTTACAATTTTCCAAACCTTTGGCTTCGTACCAGCGTATCATGGCCTGTGGAAACGTTCAGATTTCGATTAACATCTGAGACTACAATTATCTTGTTGGCATTTAATCTGTTTTTGACCTCTGCTTGTTTTCTTAGTTTTTGTGAATTGGACTAAACTGCAGGTTTCCATGTGACTAGATGGGCACCTTGTGTGAATGCTCTGAAAAGCTAATCATTTGCATATCACAGCATCTTCTTCCTGTCGGTGAACTTTCGCGTCTGTAGCACGTCATCTTGGTGGTGTGGCAATTTTAATGGCCAGTAGTGTACCTACTATTTACGTGTGCATGACACTTTCCATTGTTGTTCTTATTCAGTGACACACTTTTGCCTAAAGTTTTAATCATTACGTTAAACAGGAGTGGTCTGCTTACGGTATGTCTTTTTTTTTTCCTCCTGCGCAGGCACCGCTGAACGCGAGAAGGCTCAGGCCATCAAGAAGATGAAGAGCATCGAGCGCACCCGCTACGAGAACTCTTGCTACGCAGCCGACGACGACGACAACATCGTCTTCGAGGACTTCGCCCGCCTCAGGCTCAACGAGCCCGAATAAGCGGCGACTTGACTTCTAGTTAGCACTTCGTACCCCGCAGCCACCGGCGCTAGGCTGGTTCGTCTCTCCTCCCCCTGCACAGGTGTTCTCATCGATCGCAAGCTCATCCTCCACTCGCTTCCTCGGAACACTCTAGTGGAATCATCTCATTCACGAAGACACGCACCTGTCTTGTCACGATCTTAGGCGGAAGCACGGTAGCAGACTTTTAGCGCACAGAGTCGTAGCTTTACACGAGTAGCTTCATCTCTGACACATCCCTCCTCGACGCCAAGAAACGGGAGGATTCGCCCCTTTGGAACTTGTCTCCTCGGAGGCACTTGAAGAATGGCGGAAGAATTCCCGGCTACTGTTACCCACGACAAAAGGAAGCGCTCACGGAACCTTTACGCTCGCGGCGACCTGTTAGCATTAACAAGCGACATTTCGACGGCGGACTACGATTCCGTACAAAGCAGGAGTATAACCTAGCGCGAGTGGCCTTTCCGCCGGGCGGATTCTCCTTTGAATAAACCTCTGTCTCTTACGCGTAGGCTCCGAACGAGACGCGCCGTGGAACCCGGCGTGACAGTACATGGGCTTGTCTTTCAGCGCCCGTCGCCCAGCTGCGCAGAAAAAACTGCTCCGCAATACTTCACTAGGAATAAGGCGATAAATATTCTTTGACACCCCGTCCTGATAGTATTCCCTTAAACAGAAGGCAAGTGTCGAGTTGTGGTGGCTTTTGAGCGGTGGTTACCACAATGAAGCCATTTGCTTTTTATCTTCATAGTAGCGTTATGGGAGAGGCATAGGAATTTTAGAATTACTCCATCCCGTCCCTTAGACTTGATGCGGATGCGTCAGCTGTGACGATACGAAAGCGTCTGACTTCTTGTCAGCCCAACGTCACGCTACGGGCTTCGCGCGACGCGAAGGAAGAAAAAAGGTAAAATTACCTGATAGAAATCGGCAAAAAGGTGTATGCCGCCAGCAAAACAAAAACACCGAATCGTACGTCATCGAAAAAAAGAGACGGAGCCTATGCAGTAAAACGCAATATAACATTTCTCAAAAATTTACAAAAAAATTGAAAAAGTCGAATAAAATATTTGCAAAAAAAGTGATTTTTGGCATACAATAACGTTTGAGGAAGCTACTGCCATCTTAGCACCCACTTTACCAACTGCACCTGAGAACATCGTAGATGTCTAACGACACAGAAAGAAAATAAAACGTTATTTATGCCCCAATAAGTGAAACTTTCAAGGTAACTGAAGCGTAACTTATAAGCAGAGCAGAATAGTTGGACCACCCACCCCTTTCATCATCATCATCATCATCATCGTGAAATTCTCTCACCAGAAGAGGTATAGCTCAAGATGTAAATAACTAGTTAGCAAGTAGCTGCACTACCTAGGAAACAACACAGACGTTTTGTTTAGTGCATTTAATGTTTATTTCTGACAAAGTTCGTTTCTGATCTATAAGTTGATTATACGTTCAGTTGTTGGCTTTAAATTGTGTTTGCCTTGGTTGAGAACTTGATTTGTAATCGTTTTGTATTATTATGGGTTGTAATTGTTTGTGGAGTTTACTGAATAAAAAAATGACATCTGGACGTAAATAATGTGTCTTATTGAATGGTAATTCAGGAATATTTTACTTAAATCCTACAGTCCTCGTACTGAGATTTTCATCGACTGAAATCATATGTTAAATTTAGTACCGTGTACGAAATCTTGAAAGTAATTTTTTGCCTTTCTTATCATGGCTTTTCTTATACGTTTATTTTCAAAAGGAAAGCCAAGAATTGACGATCTGAAAGATGTCACAAATATTGACACCAAAGGAAACAGAATTACACAACATTTGGAATAAATTTGAAATTACTTGGACAGACTGCTGACCGCAAACTTTCACTGAAGATTACATAAACTCGAAACAGTCGTGATAGGAAGTAACAATATGAATGATAACCAGCGAGAAATTAAAGTTGGGAGAGGAATAATTCCTATATAACATAAAACAACATCACGCAACATGGGAACTACAACGAAGAAGTAAGAAACATTGTAGCACATGCAATGTAAACGACCTTCATCTATAAGGAAAATAAAAACTAGCAATGGGGAAACCGAAATGTTGTGTTGTTGAATATCAGGAAAATTAAAGGGACAAATAAAGTTGGAAAGGAGGTGGCAGATGCTACAGCTTAAGAAAGACGACAGAGATGATAAAATAAATGATAAAGAAACCAATTAAAGAACTGTCCGATGACATGGGGGAAAAATGGAAGTCGATATCCAGTTTTAAGTAAGAGTTTAACAGAGCTTCGCCGGCCGAAGTGGCCGACCGGTTCTAGGCGCTACGGTCTGCAACCGCGCGACTGCGACGGTCGCAGGTTCGAATCCTGCCTCGGGCATGGATGTGTGTGATGTCTTTAGGTTAGTTAGGTTTAAGTAGTTTTAAGTTCTAGGGGACTGATGACGTCAGAAGTTAAGTCCCATAGTGCTCAGAGCCATTTGAACCATTTGAACAGAGCTTCGAACACTTGCAAACAAACAAGGCAGAAGGTATAAATAACATTCCTTCGTAAAATAAAATAATGGATGAAGTGGCAACCAAACGGTTATTAAAATTGGTTCTTAGAATTATGAGTGTGGAGACAGTCCATCAGGCTTTTCCAAAGAATATCATCTATACAACGGAAAGAGAGCAAGGGCGGACAATTGGGAAAACTGTCGCACAATTAGCTTACCATCTCATACAACTATGTGGCTGACAAGAAAATATAAAAATTAACGAAAAAGAAAACTGAGGGTCAGTTACATGATGATCAGTTTGGACTTTGGAAGGGTAAAGTTACCAGACAGGCAGTTATGAGTTCGCGCTTTGGAATGAAAGCAAGACTAAAGAAAAATCAAGAAACTTTCATAGAATTTGCTGACCTAGGAAAAGCACCGACGATGTAAAGTGGTTTAAGATGTTCAAAGTTCTCAGAAAATTAGGTGTAAGCTCCAGGGAAATACGGGTACTACACAATATTTACGAGAACCAAGAGAGAACAACAAGACACAGGTGTTCAGAATATGAATGGTGTAAGGTAGGGAAATAGTCTTATGCCACTACTGTTCAACATATACAACGAAGAAGCAATTATGGAAATAAAAGAAAGGTTAAAAAGTGTGATTAAAATTCAGTATGAAATGATACCACCGATAAGATTCGCTGATATTACTGCTATCCTTAGTGAAAGTGAAAGAGAATTACAAGACCTGTTAAGCAGATTGAAGTAGCTAATGAACACACACGACAGAATGAAAGTAAACCGAAACAGATGAAAGCACCATAAATGAGATTACTGACAAACTTAATTTCAAAACTGGGGTCCACGAGGTAGACGAAGAGAAGGAACTCTACTATCTTGGAAGCAAAATTATAAATGACGGACGAAGCATGGACGATATGAAGAGCAAACTAGCAAAGGCAATGAGGGTATTGCCGGCCCAAAGAATTCTACCAGTATCAAAAATCGCCCTTAATTTGAGGAAGAAATTTCTGCATACGAATATAAGTGGACCATGGACGGTGGGAAACCGAAGCAGAAGAGAATCGAAGTGCTTTAGATGTGATGTGTGTGGAGTTGAAAATTAGATAAGATGAGAAACGGGGAAGTTCTCTGCAGATTGGTTCAAATTCAAATGTCTCAAAGCACTATGAGACTTAACATCTGAGCTCATTAGTCCCCTGGACTTAGAACTACTTAAACCTCACTAGCCTAAGGACATCACACACATCCATGCCCGAGGTAGGATTCGAACATGCGACCGTAGCAGCAGCGCGATTCCGGACTGAAGCGCCTAGAACCGCTCGGCCATAAAGACGTCGCAGATTGGGTCAGGCGAGAAACATGCAGAAAACATTTACAAGAAGAAGGGACTACGTGACAGGACATGTGTTACGACATGAAGGAACAACTTTCATGGTGCAAGAGAGATCTGTTGAGCGTGAAAACTGAAGGAAAAGACATAGATTGAAATATAAACTACCTGGTAAAAAAGTGGAGCACCCAGAAGACAAGGTCGAATGTCAATGTAAATACATACACGTACACACCATCGGAACCTGCGTAAGTGGTTAGAGTTGCAGTGTCTGTGATAGGTAGAATGGCCTCCATAGTTTTGTTCGCGTTTAGTTCAAATGGTTCAAATGGCTCTGAGCACTATGGGACTTAACTTCTGACGTCATCAGTCCCCTAGAACTTTGAACTACTTAAACCTAACTAACCTAAGGGCATCACACACATCCATGCCCGAGGCAGGATTCGAACCTGCGACCGTAGCGATCGCGCGGTTCCGGACTGTAGCGCCTAGAACCGCTCGGTCACCCCGGCCGGCTCGTGTTTAGTGTTGTTACCAGGCCTGTTAGGGTATAAAAGGCGCGTTAGCAGTGCCAGCTGTCGAACGATCCTGTGAAGGGTGTGGAGACGCCGCACATTTGTATGGGACAGCGTCATCAGCCACCAACTGGGCATTTGAAAGGGTCCTCATTATGGATCTCCCTTTGGCCAGTTAGTCTTATGGTGCAAATATACAGATCTGTGGGGCATTCGGATGCGACAGTGGCTCGTTGTTGAAGTGCATGGGAACATCAGCGTAGGCATACTCGTCGTCAAGGTCCCAGTCGACCGACCACGTCTGGCCACCACAGGAGGTCTTCACCGTATTGCGGACCAAGCACATCGTATCCCCGTCAATTCCGCGTCTGCACTCCGATAACAAGTAATAGACTCCTTGCCAATTTCTGTGTACCGTACCCTTGGTCGGAGCCTGGTAGCAGCCGGATTAGGCTATTACCGTCCCATGCGTGGGCTGGTGTGACACCTCAACGAAAAAGGCAGCGCATGGAGTGGTGTCGTAACCGGGAAGTACGTGCTGCCGACGAACGGCGTGTTCAGCGGTAAGCCGCGATTCTGCGGTGGACCTGCTGACCATCGCTGGTGAGTACGGCGGTGACCTGGGCGTCGTCAAGCTGTATGGAGCCGTTGGGTATGACTTGAGGTAACTGCTGGTAACGACTCAGGGAACTCTGGCGGCACAACAGCACGTCACAAACATCATATGTCCTCGTGTGTTACCTCTCATGCGATGGCACCGCGGTGCTATTTTCCAACAGAGCAATGCTCGTCCACACAGGGACATGTCTCTATGAACTGTCCACCTGATGTTGAGATACTCCAGTATCCAGCAAGATCTCCAGATCTTCCCCCGATAGAACATATGTGGGACTAGGTCGGGAATCGCAGTAACCTGGACATCACGGATAAGATAAAATTGCGGTAGGCCAGCTTGCGTTGGTAAATGATACGACTTTATGAGCCCTTCCCAACCAAATCAGTGCATGCATACAGGCCAGTGAGGTGTACCGTTATACTGATGAGTGGGATCATGTTGTATTGTATTGTATGGAACTGTGGACCTAGAAACGACGGAGAGGCTTCGTCTCCGCCGCAGTCCGCAGTGTTACACAACCCCACAATCAATAGGCTACAGCAGTCCATTCACCCCACCGCCGCCCCCCACCAAAACTGTGCAGATCGGCCCCCAGTGGATTCCCCCCCCCCCCTTCTCCCCCCCCTCCGGGAACGTCTCACACCAGACGAGTGCAACCCCAATGTTTGCGTGGTAATTATGGTGTACCAGTACGTGGAGAAAGTGTTTGCACATCAATCGCCGACATAGCGTAACTGAGGCGGAATAAGGGGAACCAGCCCGAATTAGCCTTGGCAGATGGAAAACCACCTTAAAAACCATCCACAGACTGGCCGGCACACAGGACCTCGACACTAATCCGCCGGGTGGATTCGTGCCAGGAACCTGCACGCATTCCCGTCCGGAAAGCAGTGCGTTAGACCGCACGGCAGGGAGCATATTACAAGTTCTTTGGAAATTTGACTCGATTTTGTAATCAACTCACTGGGAGTAATCACTTAAATATCACATAACCTCTCATCCCGAGAAGTTTTATTTCATTTCCTTCGCCCCTTCTGGGTGTTCCACTTTTTCGTGCCAGGCGGTGTACATATAACAAACAATTGAGGCAGTGGGTGTAAGTGCTACTCTGGGATGAAGAGGTTGGCACAAGAGAGGCATTCGTGGCGGCTCGCTTCAAAATAGTCAGAAGCCCCATAGAAAGAAGACCAGGACGATGTTCTTTTCGGTTTTTGTACGAGTAGTTCTAAGTTTTCTTTTGATGTGGGAGTTGACTGCGTACTGATCGGCGGACTACGATAATCCAACTGCGAACAGAAAAGCAATTATCTTTGTACAATTTTAATAATCATTTTTGGAACAGCAGTCAAACTTTTTTAAAATTATCTTTAAGATTAATTGGGTGCGTTTTGCTTTTTCTCTGTAGCTCAGTTTCAATTAAAATTTTTATCCAAAAGAGATGTAGATCATTAGTTAATAGCGAGGTAAATTACGTCTCTAGCGGGTTTGGACATATGTTTAAAGCAAAGTTGCCGGAAGGTTATCCAAAATTCATACCTGATCCATACGCAGCATCACGTCTATTGGGATCGTTACTATTTTCCCTGCTGGTATTGTGATTATATATGATTTAAGTACTAAAACAGACTCACTGTCATTTGTAGGACGAAATGGCGCTATGACAAATGGTGCCTGGATAGTTCGAGGTCATAGGACGTGACAATTTTGGAATCCCTCACAGTAACTTTTGCTTACTGATACCTTATTTGGAAGTAGATGTTTTTTGAATCACCTGAAGCAAGGAACAACACTATTTACTATTTAATGAATAGCTTGCATAGAGCATCGGTCACATTTTGGTACCATATTTCTGAGTAGCGAGACACGAACACCTGAAGAGAATGAGTTTATTTTGCTTGTATGTGTTAAAGAAGAAGGTAAAAGTTGCAGTGGAAACGTGGGAATACTATAGTATTCGCAGGCAGCGAGTGTAGATAGACAGTAAAAAGAAATTTGCATTGCAGTATATACAAGCTATTACCTATTTAATTAAAAAATAGATTTAAAGTAAGAAAATACCTGAAAAAAGAATAGAAAATACATTTGCTCCCCTAATGAAAGTAAAGAAAGAATAGACAGTAGTTAACAAAAGAAAAGTCCAAGGAGGAAAAATTTTATTCTAGTACTACGGAAAAATTTTAATACGCCGCTAGATTTGTAATTTAAAATCATTACTTAAAATAATTATATTTATAAGAGATAGGGAGTCATGAATTAACAAAGGGAATTATTGAACAGACGCTGGTACAGAAAGTTTTATCTCTGAAAGTAATAACGCCGCTGGCTCCTTTCTAAAATTTAAATGAAATATGAAGGTTCAAAAATGGTTCAAATGGCTCTGAGCACTATGGGACTCAACATCTTATGTCATAAGTCCCCTAGAACTTAGAACTACTTAAACCTAACTAACCTAAGGACATCACACACACCCATGCCCGAGGCAGGATTCGAACCTGCGACCGTAGCAGTCCCGCGGTTCCGGACTGCAGCGCCAGAACCGCTAGACCACCGCGGCCGGCGAAATATGAAGGATGATAGGCAGGAACAGGAATTTTCCGCGTAACTTACGGAAGAGTAAATATTTAATTAATCAGCGCATTAATTTGAAAATACGAAACAGAAGAGTTTTCCGTAGAACCTGTATCTGCGATCGGGTGAAATAGAACAGTTTTCACTTGCTTACCGGTATCAGTAAATAAGCAAAACATATGAATATTCCTCGATAACAACTGCAACAAAAACCCGTGGCATTTGCGTAGTTTGAAGAAAAAGTTCAAATATGTGTGAATTTCTAAGGGACCAAACTGCTGAGGTCACCGGTCTCTAGACGAACTTATACTAACAACAAGACACACACCTATGCCCGAGGGTGGGCTTGTTTTAAGTTAAAAGTACTATTAACGTAATAAACTAAGCATACACATTGTTATTTTTTCGTAAATCTGAGGTTTAATCTTCATTTGGTTGTCCATAAGAATCACTGCCTTTTTTGTGTATGGCAGGTCAAGCAAAAGGAAGATATTAGTTACAGAACAATACATCATCTCTAACATAGTTTGCTTGTGCCATCAATAAGTATATAGTCGCCACCAAGTGCTGAGGTCATACGAGTGTGTAGTGAAAAGTAATGGCTCTTTCATGTGAAAAATCTTAAAGCTATTTAAATAAAACTAATCGCATTAACATTTTACATCTCTGTTCTTTATGTCTACACATTTATTTCTCAAGATAGTCACCCTTGCGACGAACATATCTCTCCTATAGAGAGAACAGTTTATTGATACCATCATTGTATAACGTTTTATTTTGTTGACGGAACTACAGCCTTACTCCTGCCTGCGCCGTTTCGTCACTTTCATAGTGAAGTCCTCGCAAGTGCTCTTTACGTTTTGGAAACAGATGATAATCGAGTGGGGTGAAGTCGACATTGTATGGAGGATGAGCAGATGTCGAAGCGCTCGAGTGTGGTCTGGCATTGTCATGCTGAAGGAGACGATGCTCTTTGTGTGGACGACCTCTCAGAATTCAAAACTCTTTAACAGCACGCTGTTTTCACGCACCGACGAGGTTGTGTTGTGCATGGTACAATCCGGAGCGTTCTAACAGCAGAAGTATACAATTATGTAGACATTAAGAATAAATTTGTAGAGTGTTAATCACGCGTTTTTTAATTTAGAACAATAGTTTTCTCCAGAATGAAATTTTCACTCTGCAGCGGAGTGTGCGCTGATACGAAACTTCCTGGCAGATTAAAACGGTATGCCGGACTGACACTCGAACTCGGGACCTTTGCCTTTCGCGGGCAAGTTCTCTACCAACCGAGCTACCAAAGCACGACTCACGCCCCGTCCTCACAGCCTTAATTCTGGCCGAGTTCGAGTCTCGGTCCGGCACACAATTTAAGTCTGCCAGGAAGTTTCAATAGTTTTCTCATAAAAAATACTCTGAGGGATTACTTTTCAGCACACCCTCGTTTTAGCACTAGGGCACACCCATCGAGCACCACAAGCGTGAGCCAGCCGCGTCGGAAAATACGTTGGACATGCTTCATTTTGAGAAACTAGTCCCATGGGAGGACGGTGCAACGTGACACGTCGTATGAGTGAACGTCGGTACGTCTCGGAAGCGACAGATGGCCCTAACGCCAGGCGTTTCCTCTCTGTCGGCCGGCCAGCTGAACGGAATCTATGCGGCCTGCCCTGCTCTGCTCTAGTGTCGTCGCGGCGCAGAGCCGCCGCCATTGAAGAGCGCGCTTCTTGTGGTCACCTTCTTTGTCTTCGGCGTGTCCTGGTCAGCGGGCAGCGGGCGGCGGTTCGTTAGCGCGAGACTGCGGCGCTCGCGGCAAGAAGAGAACTCGGCCGCGGCAAGAAGTGCGGCGAAATCTGGCGCTTTCCCCGCCGGCGCCCTGCCGCGCGGCATGTGAGGAATGGCCGCCGCATCACAGCTTTTTGGTGACGCTCCTCGGTGTCAGCTTTCGAGCTGTGTTCTTATGGGCAGCCATGCCTGTCGGTTGACACAGCGTTTTCGTGAAAATAATAGTCAAGTCCTTGCGAATTTCACACGAAAAGTCGAATCTATAAGGGGTCTACATGTCGATAATTATATACCAGCATCGGAGTCGCGCTGGTGGCCCGCAAATGGAAACTTTTTCATCGCCCCTTATACAGGGTGGAAAAAAAAACTGTCACAAAATTTTAACCATGGATAGCTGATGTCAGTAGGAACCAAAATTACTAATGTTGTGTAAGTCGATAACGCACAATATTTAAGCTACGGAAACTTGGCGCCACGCGCTCCGATTGGTCGCGGGATTCCCCTGTTGCCGTATGCTCTGGACAACGCATGACCGCGAATGCTTTGCCTGCCGGAGTACGCCATGTATTCAAGGCGGGCCCGCACGCTCGGTGGTAGCGCACCAGCCTTCCACTCTGGGGGCCTGAGGGCGAAACCGCCGGAGTCCCGAAACATCCACTGTAGTTTTGTGATAAGACGTACCTGGAACAAACCCGTCAACAGCTGTTAGTTCGCATGCAGAAAGTCTTTTACAAACTTTTTGTAGCTAGGACATTGTTTACTTAAAGCAGGTGCTCGAACTGGCGACCCTCTGACTCGACACAAGCTTCGTAAAGTCGAACGGATTTGTGTCGAACTCTTTCAAAGATTCCTGGCATTGCCCTGATGCGATTGGAGTAATGTTGAATGCGATCCATTAATTCCTCTCCGTTTCTAGGTGCTTCGTGTCCGGGTGGGTGAATTAGAACTTTGGAGAATCCTCACAGGAAAAAGTCCGGTGGCGTGAGGTCTGGTGACCGCGGTAAACAACTCGATGGCGGGGAAGTTGGGATCTCGTGCAACACGTCACAGAAACCACCGGCTAAACCCTAGTCTCTCTTCATAGTCCGCCACACGATTTAGGTCTTGGACAAGATGGAAACTAAATGGATGCTGGCCGTCATGCCTCAAAACGTCCCAGACTAACCGATGAGTGACCACCATGTCGTGTCCAATCGCTCGAGTATTTGTCGCAGGTGCTTCCTCGAAAGGGTCGAGAACAATCTCTTCAAATACAGCACCCCGTTGTGTTCGAGATCTTCCAGCATCACCATGATATCCCTCTAAAGAGCCTGTTTCGCCAAGTCGCCGTGTGCGGGGTGGGTGGCTTCTTGCTGGGTACCGTTCCTCATGCAACCGTCGAGCTTCATGCGTATTATCGTCGGCTAGTCCATAAACAAAAACCATGTTGTTCTTCAAACGAATACTGTGCCGCCATGCTTACTGTATCACTAAATCGCAGGTGACGTGTGTGTGCTCTGAATCGAAGCCTACGTGTGAATGCCTCTGATGTGAGGT
This sequence comes from Schistocerca nitens, assembly GCF_023898315.1. NCBI lineage: Eukaryota > Metazoa > Arthropoda > Insecta > Orthoptera > Acrididae > Schistocerca > Schistocerca nitens. Next base: position 350,949,453 of record NC_064622.1, read on the forward strand.
GGAGACAAACAGCAAGACCTATTCGACACGTGTGTGTATCACGATGTGGCAGTGAAGGGGCGAGCGACTTTTGTATGTGTGTGTGTGCGCTGCCGGCCAACCGACGAACGGCAATAGGGCAATTCCACGGCCAATCGGAGCGAGTGGCGTCAAGTTTCCATAGTTTAAAAATGGTGCGTTGTCGACCTACACAATATTAGTAATTTTGGTTCCTACTAGCAACAGCTATCCATTATTAAATTTGTGACGCAATTTTTCTCCACCCCGTATATTACTAAATGTCTAAAACAGTTCACGATCACAGTTGCAGGTTGCATATCATAGGGCTTCCAGGAGCAGTAAATCATTGATTTTCAATATTTCATATAATTACTTACCGAATTAAAAGATTCAAAATGCTGGTATAATCTCCCCATTAAGATGTATACTCTTAAGTTGAAGGTTTAAACATCACAAGTAAAGTATTACAGTTAAAAACTGCGTATAAATCTTCAAAGGCGGCGTGACTCACAGCCTCGCAAATTACCCACACTACATCGATCCATTATTTCAGAATGAAAATATTTAGTAATTTCCCAATAACTTTACACGTAATTTCAAATCTTTTCGAAACTCTTAACTGCTGACACACCTCACGAAATAATGAAAGGATAAAAGTTTAGCGCTTAATACATTTTCGTTGTCCATGCAGTAAAATTTCAGCTTCAGGTATTCAATTTATTACCTCTTTATCACTAACACTATTCGCAGCAGAGTTTGTAGACATTATCCACACATGCTAATGAATGTACGTGCAAAATTATATCATAATAGATACATTGTGCACGAGACACGACCTCATAAACATCGAGATGCATGGAAAACTAGCTTTTACTAAAATGCTTTTAATTTATCACCCCTTTATCACTAACACTATTCGCAGCAGATTTTGCAGTCATGCCAATGAATATACCTGCAAAATTATATCATAATACGACACATAGTTCAAGAGATACGACATCATAAACATCGAGATGCATGAAAAACTAATTTTTCTTAAACTGGAGCACAAATTTTCGTTTTTTTCAAAAAAGGGGGATGAAGTTAGGGGTTACGTTCTGAAATGTGAAGCTTGAGCTTCTACCAGCGTATCGAATGTTCAAATAAGGGATTACAGCCGGGTAATGTTGTTGTTGTTTATTTGTTTGTGTCACTCAGTTCAAATGGACCAAATGGCTCTGAGCACTATAGGACTTAACTGCTGTGGTCATCAGTCCCCTAGAACTTAGAACTACTTAAATCTAACTAACCTAAGGACAGCAGACACATCCATGCCCGCGGTAGGATTCGAACCTGCGACCGTAGCGGTCGCGTGGTTCCAGACTGTAGCGCCTAGAACCGCTCGGCCACTCCGGCCGACGTCACTCAGTGTCGTGGTTATTAGCACCCATTCTACTGTATTACTGTATGACATTAATAGGGTTAAAATATATAGGCTCACATTCACTCCCTCGCAATCTTTCTCACATTAGTACACAAAGTCACTCTTAACAGTACAAAAGTGAAAACCAATTCAAGATGGACTGTTAAAATATTGTTACCAGTCCAGAAAAGCCATGGGACAGCAAGTCCAAGAAAGCCAGTTGACTGATCCTAATATAATAACTGGATGAGCCAACCACCCACAGCACACAGTAAAATCTTCTACCTGACAACTTAGGCCGAAGGTCAGGCAAAATAGAAAATCGTAGAAAAGTAAATTGTAGAGCAAGTGCCACATCCATATCCTCGTCACTTACAAATGTTCAAATGTATGTGAATTCCTAAGGGACCAAACTGGTGAGGTCATCGCTCCCTAAACTTACACACTCCTTAAACTAGCTTATGCTAAGAACAATACACACTCATGCCCGAGGGAGGGACTCGAACCTCCGGCGGGAGGGGCCGCGTAATCCGTGACATTGTGCCTCAACCCGCGCTGCCCCTCCACGCGGCTCGTCACTTACAATTGACGTGAGGTTTACTAATAAACCATCTTTTAGCCTCTCGTCCTTACACAAGGTGTAACGGGTATAAGAGCATATATTTTCAGATGTGGTTCCTTAAGATTTATGTTGGTTGTTTTTTCTCTGCATCGAACAGCCTTCCCACAAACATGTCACATAATTTACTACCAGATGTTTTCTGCACGGTCGAAGCTGCACCACTAAGTAGACTACACCTGTCGGTATAGACTAAGCGTTTTGAGCCCACGCGTCACACTTCAACACCTTAGCTGCCGCCCAGGGGAAATTAAGCATTATTGGCTTGCTCTTGCCACATGTACCTGGAGGTACTACCCAACCTAAAAACATATTGCTCCCGATATAGCTATATTTACTAGGCTGCAAATAACGTAAATGCTGATGTAATGCTGTTGAGTACATCGTCCTCAGTCATCAGTAGAAATATCTGCACTGATACCCGTTACATCCACTGTAAACTACACTCATTTCTAATGTCTCTTTAGTCCGGAACTGCGCTGCTGCTACGGTCGCAAGTTCGAATCCTGCCTCGGGCATGGATGTGTGTGATGTCCTTAGGTTAGTTAGGTTTAAGTAGTTATAAGTTCTAGGGGACTGACGACCTCCGATGTTAAGTCCCATAGTGCTCAGAGCCATTTGAACCATTTGGTGAGTGAGGCTGCTCTTAGGAACTGGTATGTAGTGGTTGAATATGGTAGCTGAATTTGTTTTAGTTTCACTCTTAACCGATTTCTCTCACAGCCTCAGGCACTAATAATAGGGTCGAGTATTTTATCTGGTTTAGGGAACGATAGCCTTTGTAACAGTCCAGTTTCATGGATAGTGGCTTTGTTCGTTCAGAACTCAGAAGTGTGGGAGTATAGGGTGAGGACCTTGCCCGATTACAGTTAGGTTTAGTGTTTATCAGTGTGAATATTTCTTGTATTTTTTACTCTTCTGATCGTCAATCCTCATCTGTGCTCAGCACTTTCTGTACTGTAATGTGTGTACCTTTGTTCATTCTCTTCCACTTGTTCAGTAAAGGTGTCGACAACGTTCAGCTTTCGGTATCAACTTTAGCTTGCAACGCTCTAACAATGATTTACTTGTGAGTGTAGTTCCTTTCGCAAATTAACAGACTTTCCTGAATTTTACATTTTTCTTGGTGTGGTTTTGTGTGGCTCTGGCCACGTGGTTCTATGCTGTTCAGTGTTAGTTTCATCCCTATTCCTGAAAATAATTGAATCTCTATTGTCGACCCGAATTACATTTCAACCGTAGCTTTCATTAGTCCTGTGATGAATTTTCTAATTGGCGTTTGGCCGGTGGAACAAACTTATGCTCTCTCTAGACGTGTTGTAGGGTATATCATTCTTCTAGTTTCTTTTCTTTCTTCTGCGTCGAGTTAGTATGAATGTGAAGCGCCTGTGTGTATTTCCTTTAATATGTTATTCCCGTTCATTATGCATTTTCAATGATTTGGAAGCTCACCAGTCGAGAAATTTAATTCACTTTTTTAGTTACTTAACCATCCGAGCCAGGCACCATGAACCTTTATGTTTCATGGAAAAGTGTTACGTTTCCTTTTAATTTGATTGCATAAAAATGTTCAGTCCAGTTTAAACTGAATTTCAACGTTAATGTTTATTCCAAAAATTTCATAGGATATATTCTACAGCAGTCCTCCGTTCGTGGTCTCGTGGTAGCATTCTCACTTCCTGAGCACGGGGTCCTGGGTTCGATTCCCGCGGGGTGAGGGACTTTCACCTGCCCCGAGATGACTGGATGTTGTTGTGACGTCTTCATCATCATCATTCATCCCGATTACGGTCCGAGGAAGGCAATGGCAAACCACCTCCACTAGGACCTTGCCTAGTACAGCGGCGCGGGTCTCCCCAATCGTTCCTCTAAGCTCTGTCAAGAAGCCTGGGACTTCATTTCCATTCTACACCTTTTGTCTTTGTGCAATTCATGGAGGCCTATTTATTTAATTAGTTGTTAAATACAGTTTCAGTGTTATAAAGTAGATTGTCTATGAACAGATCGATTGGCTGTATGAGAACAGAATGCACACTTCCGTTTGATGAGAGAGACTTATCCTCCGTTGTGTTAAATTAAAATCATTTATTGTTCGCGTAATTTATAATAGATGCTGCTCATAATTTTTACAGTTACTATTCAACATGCCTTTCAAATGGATGGTTCGTCACGTCTGAAAAGGGCGCAATGCGTTCGACTGCTGTGTCCTATTCGAAGACGTTAAGCAAGCTTCATCACTCCGAACTGGTCGGTAGGAGGTGCACCACGGCCCTATAGTCTCCTTTATTGATCTCCTTATGGACCTCCCCAGCACTGACATTACGACATGCAGATCAGTCTGCGGTATTGGTTAACTCATTCCCAAGAATCCCCAAATGTCCTGGTACACAGGAGAACGATATCTCTCTGCAACCGGAGAAGGGCGTCCTGTATTTTTTGGGTGGTTTTATCTGCTCCTACATATATCATGTAGCAGCATCTGTTAGGCAGTGGGGCAATGATTTCGGACAATAACATTCCTGAAAATGGACTGGCCTGCCCAGAGCTCGACCTGAACCAAAAAGAACATCTTTGGGATGAGTGAGAAGGTCGACTTTGCTCCAGATCTCGGCATCCAACACCACTACTCTGGTTTTGGCTCTTGAGGAAGAGTGTACTGCCATTCCTCCACAGACATTTAGACACCTCGATGAAAATGTCCCCCACAGAGCTGAACCCATCGTAAAGGCGAAGGGTGGACTCATCGCATATTAATTTCCAGTAATAAGTGTTCGGATACTTCTGATCAAATAGTTTATAATACAGCCTCCAATGCATCTTTCCTTTGGAAGCTACAAAAATTAGATGAAACAAATAGCAGCGCACACATAGACATTTCATAATTCCTCTCCGCACGTTCCGCACGAGAATGGAACGTGAAGAAACTCTAATATGAGGTGTGTAGAATGGGAAGTAGCGCCATGACATGCAGATGGCTGTACACGCCGATCGCTGCTGTACGAACGGGGCTCTAAGAGAGTCGTGCGGGTTGTATAACCTCCACATGGGAGGCGCGAAAGGAAATTCACGAAGCTGTAGACAGTGATAGTCTCCTTCGATTATACTTACGACTTAATAACCAGGTGGAATGCAGCACATTTTCTCCTTGGTCCATCAACAATCCATTTGTCTAATTATATTTCTCACACACTGTCCACCATAGCATGCACTTACGACCAAAGACTATATACACCAGAGACAATTTTCATAGAATTTACATTGATATATTACTGTGACATTAATTTTGTACGTTAGAAAAGCAATGATTCATGCATTATTGTCAAATATAATTAGTATTAACATCAGTAAATATTTTTATCTGATTTCTGTTTATGTTAAATGAAAAAATACCTGGATGACTAGCGTTCCGTAGCGTAAATATTTTTGTATAGAAAGCATACCGAATATTTTCATATCTAGAATGAGATTTTCACTCTGCAGCGGAGTGTGCGCAGATATGAAATTTCCTGGCAGATTAAAAACTGTGTGCCGAACCGAGACTCGAAACTCGGGACCTTTGCCTTTCGCGGGCAAGTGCTCTACCAACTGAGCTACCCAAGCACGACTCGCGCCCCGTCCTCACAGCTTTACTACTGCCAGTACCTGCGAACCTCCTGCGAGGTAGATACGAGGTACTGGCAGAAGTAAAGCTGTGAGGAGGTGGCGTAAGTCGTGATTGGGTAGCTCAGTTGGTAGAGCACTTGCCCGCGAAAGGCAAAGGTCCCGAGTTCGAGTCTCGGTCCGGCACACAGTTTTAATCTGCCAGGAAGTTTCATTTTCATATCTACCCAGCAGGATAAAGAAATAGAAGTAAAGGGTAAACACAATAAAAAAAACCAACTCACTAGCAAAAGCCGAGAACTACGCAAATATTAACAAAAAAATGTTAGTGGCAGGTTCATTAACAGTGAGACCAACACAGATAGAATCAGTTTGGAAAAAAGAAAATCACCCTTAGGTTGTTACAACCTAGCAAGATAGTGTCCGTAAATGTTCTTCTTTCAGAAACGAGGCAATACTGTCTGTCATTGTCCGCCGTGGACAGGTGTCGTAACAATTCTGCTACAAATATAGGTTGCTGAATTCCTGATGTTATCGAGAAGTTGACGCTGTCGTCTTACACATAGCGAACACCATAGTATTAAGCCTAAATGGTTGAAGTCAGTTTCAGTGTTCTTAGCAGTACAGAGATGGCTGAACTTTCATGCTATGAAGGTGTGACCCAACATGATATTGTTATAGTAATGGTGTCAAAATCAAGTTTTTGGCAGAACGCTCGGCTGTATTGAAGCGTAATGTTTTCCTTTCGACTTTTGCGAGACCTGCAACATATGCGGCCATTCCTGAAACGTTTGTTTCTTGAAATCTCTAACCGCTAGCAGTCGTCATTCCTGCAGTGTTAGCGACACTTACATGCGACAGGAGCAGAGCTTGCGAGGAATGCTGACGTCGCGTATATACGTTTCGACGTTTTCTTAGTAAACGTACGCTACAAAACACATTCTGTATGTCGGCAATTGCTACACATGTCCATCTCTCTTCCACAACTTGCATGACAGAAGAACAGATGCAGTAGGTGTTGTTCGCACGAACGGAGAAGACACGTCAATAATTGATGTTAAAATACAAAGAGGTGAGATGGAATTTAGGTCGACGGATGCTGTAATAATCTCGAAGTAGCATGACAAAACTGACGTACGTATGTTGTTGATATCCCATACAGACGCAGTGGAATCAGTTGTGGAAAAGGACCATCAAACTAATACCGAAAAGTTAAGCCAAAACCTCTGTTGGATTACAACGAGTCTATGGATTCAGTGGATAAATACGACGTATCACTTAGCTCACCGGAATTCATTCGTAAAACACTGAAATTGTACAAAAACCCTCTTGTTTAACAAGATTTATTAGGTCTTTTTCTTCTATGTTTGTTCGGTAGAGATTTTGCAATTGATTTGAAACTAATTCCCCGATGAGCCAGAGGCTTGAAACTTTCAACAATCGCTCAGAACTGGATGACGATGCAATATTAACTAGCTTCTTGTTTGGTGTGAGGTGGAGGATACTTTGTTTACCACTATAATATCCCAATGAGTTGGAGACTTGAAACATTTAACATAGCTCAGTAGTCGCTAACAAAGCGGTATTAAACACCTTCCATGTCTGGTGTGTGGTGGAGGGTGCTTTTTATAAACCACTGCTTTTTTCCCATTTTCGCGTTCCACCTGCGAATGTTTCATGGCAAAATCTGTTGCTGGTAAGCCCCTTGTGAGCTCAATTCTCTCTGTTTCTCCCCTTGAGGTCTTTTCTTCCGATAATTGTAGGAGGAAGCATTGTACTGTTTGACTCAGGCGAAGAGAAACTGAAATAATCCTGAATAATCTTCTATTGTAATCTCATCGAAATGTTTGAAATCCATTAAAAAGTATGACACACACTCATCGAAATATTTGAATTGGATTAAAGAGTATGATACACACAACATTAAAAAGCAGGGAATAATTATTTAAATAAAACCTTTTTAATATAACACGTTTTTAAAATTGATTAAAAAGCATAAAATAAAAAAAATCCCGTACAGATTCCTAACTTGTCCTAAAAATTTGTGCTTGTGAATTTTCAGTGGCTATAAAAATATTTGTAGAATTTAAAACGAAAAATGCGGGACACGTACAATAGATAACTGAAAGGGGAAGAAATATTCATGCATCAATTTTGTATTGCATGCATCGCACATTTTTAGTTTTAAATTTTACAAGTATTTTCATAGCTATTAAAAATTCACAAGCACAACTTTTCAAGGCTATCTGTATGGTATTTGGAATCTTTATGGGGCTAGCAGAAGTTATTTTATACTTCCTAGTTCGTTTTAAAAACGTGTTAAATTAAAAAGTTTTTATTTAAATAATCCACTAATTCACTCCTTAGACATGTGCATGCTAAATTCTCACGTTGTTCAGGAGGATTATACCGGAAATACTGCTTCAATTACCAAATTTCATCTCAGTGTCATTTCTGTGATTTTAGACACATACGACCAAGGCGGGCAAGTATCAGGAGGTCATTTCACAGACAAGAAAAATACATTGCGGCTTCGAGAAAGCCACTTAGCAAGTACCGTTGAATAATCAGTACAAACAACACGGAACTGTAATGAGACGCATCATATGCAACAAGAACAAAAAACGGAGGAAATCATGTTGCTGTGTGCTGTGCCTTTTTTCAACTTTCTGCAATGTGTTCTTTTTTTTTGTAATGTTATTTAGTTTTAGGAACATAAAGAATGACGAATTTCAAAGTATAATTTATTGGCGAGTCTGAATACGATAGAACCTGTGATAATAAAGAGTGCAGCAGGCGCCCTCCTACGCAGCGCCGTATCGTCCCAGCATGGCGCACGCTGCCGTGTGGAGCGTCTCGTCCGCACACTACATTGTGGGGGTTGAGCCGACGACGAAATCTGTATGCAGCAGAAGTATAATAAAGCTGGCCATCAATTACACTACGTTTCGCCATGTTGTCCAAGATTCGAACAAATACAGCACGTGAATGTTCCCTAGCCCAATACACGATTGGATCGGGAAGAAATCCTAGTAAGAGGTAGCATGCTAAGTACCCTCTGCCATGCACTTCCCAATGGTTTGTAGAGTGTGGGTGCAGGTGACGAAGCGTGGAGGAATGTGTGGTATTTTGTGGTTACGCAGGTGTCACCTACCTCCCCCTCCCGTGTGTGGGCGGACAGGTGTCACCTACCTCCCTGCTGAGCTCGCGCCGATGGCCAACTGGGGCTTCTAAGGCTGTTACGGCCAGCTTACCACCACCAAACTCACTCACCGACACGCCGCATATCGCTTATATGCGAAACCTGCTGCTAGCGAAAAACTCTTGTGCAACTTGCAGCGCATGAAGTTCCAGGTGTGAAATTAATGACACAGGTACATACCCTTGCAAAATTTCTGTATACGTCTGAAGCGCATGTTTCAAACATTAGGCAATATTAAATCGGTATGCATCTTAGCAGTTGGGAATGCGGACGCAGCACGTCACATTTACACTGAATTTTACAGTGGGAGGCATTTATCTCGTGCAAGAACGTTTGTGGGACTCTACTTACGCTTGTTAGAGAGAACCTCATTTGATAAGAAAGTTGCTGATAGTGCGCGACTACGCAGTTTACGAATGCTTGAACTTAGAAAAGGGGTTCTTCGTATTTGGATGAAACTCCATCAACTAGTACAAGGGGAATTGTTAGAAGGGAAGGTGTTAATCACCTGACTATTCGCAACGTTCAGCATGAAAATCTTGGGTACCCAAGTGGTTTTCAGTGGGTGCATGGATTAAATGACGCAGACTTTCAATCAAAATTAACTTTCTGACAACGCATATTAGGGCACTGTGCTGTGTTTCAGCAGTTCTTAGTATGTACTTTATTCATTGACGACGCTGACTTCTCACGTAATGAGATCTTTAATTATCACAGCGATCAGTCTAGGTGTATGAAAATCCTAAAGAAGTGAGGTAAGACAGACATCAACAGGGGTTCAGCCTTAGCGTGTAAGTAGGAATCGTTCGTGGTCATTCCGTTGGTCTCTGTTTCTTTCCGCGACGTTTTACTAGACAACCGTTTCTACAGTTTATTAGACGTGATTTGCTTTATTTAGCTAATAATGTACGTCTAAGCATCACCAAGGAATGTAGTTCATCCACGATGGTGCTTCGCTTCACTTTACACTGACAGTCCACCATTATCCTGATAACCGGCTTCCTAATGTGTAGGTTGGTAGAGGGGGCCCACTGCATGGCCTGCCAGATTGCCAGACTCAATCCAATGGAGTTCTTACTTTGGGAACATTCAAAATTCTTGGTGTATTGAAGTCCCGTACCAAATGACGATGTTCAAAGGCAGCGTATCAAAAATGGATTTGACCAAATACAGAACACACCAGGAACTTTTCACGACGTATAGCACAGTAAGGAACGCAGACTCATGACATGCGTGGAAGTTGCTGGTCACTTCGGGCAACTTTTGTAAACGTGAACGTGTTTGGTAAATGTATCATTTGCGTGCCACGATAATGAATCCCTTCAAATACATAAATGTGTTGCTAAACGTATCATTTTTGTGCCATGAATAATAAATCCTTTATACCTCCGTAACGAAGGACCCATGTTAATATGAAGTTTTTATAATGTTCTGATATCAAGAACAAATCCATAAAGTTCGTGAGACATGTTTCTATACCCCCTGTACATTCTGCTAAGGAGAAAATCCTGTAGGTGGTATTCTGTAATGAACTCATCTTCGACGAGACATGAAATATTATCTTGAAGTAATCGATCACCACTTGCGTCCATTTCTACATCTACATCCATATACATATTCCGCAAGCCACTATATGGCACACGATGGGGGGTACTTTGTGCCACTACTAGTAATCCCCTTGCCTGTTGCACTCTCGAGCAGACCGAGGGAAACCCCTATCCATGGGCCTATGCTGCCGCACGAGCGCTGATTTCTCTTATCTTATATTGATGATCCTTACGCGAAATGTATGTTGGTAGTAGCAGTATCACCCTGAAGCCAGTTTCAAAGGGCGGTTCTCAAACTTTTCCCAATAGTTTTGCGGTGAAAAGATATCCATTTGCGTTCATGATTTCTATTACAGTCGCGTGATGATCGAATCTGCCGGTAACAACACTAGCTGCTCGCTTCTGAATTGATTCGAGTCTTCCTTTATTCCGACCTGGTGAAAATTGCAAACACCCGAGCAGTACTCAAGAATAGGTTGCACTAATTTTCTATACGCTGTCTCCTTTACAGGTGAACGACACTTTCTCGAAGTTCGCCAAGTTAACCTAAGTCGTCCATTCGCCTTTCCTACTAAAGTGCTTACGTCCTCGTTCCATTTCATACCGCCCTGCAACGTTACGCCCACATATTTAATCAACGTGACTGTGTCAAGCAGCACTTTACGAATGCTGTATTTGAACGTCGGGGGATTGGTTCTCCTACTTATCTGCATTAACTTACATATTTTTACAGTTCCCGTACACTACATCATCAGCAAAGAGCCACTGCTCATCCTGTCCGTCGCATCATTTATGTACTCGTATGTGGAGAATAATAGCAGTCCTATCACACGTCTCTGGGGCACTCCAGACGATATCCTTGGCTCTGACGAACACGCGCGATCAAGGACAAAGTAGTGGGTTGTATTCCTTAAGAAGTCTTGGAACCACATAGTATCTGAGTATCTTCGTCAACAGTCTGCATATTTTCAGCATAATTCATTGTTTAGTGTAGTGTAACGTATCGTTTCCATACCGCGCCTATGTACTCCTCCTGGCTTATTTTCTGCACCAGAGTTATCATCCGGAGAAGTTATTTTCTCCAGGCTGGAGTCGATGCGCCGATCTTTCTGTAATCCTCTTAAATGGTTGAGAATGGCTAAAGAGCGAGCGGTCTCCCAAAAATGGCAGATGTTACCGACCACCTGGTGGAAAATAAACGTTTCAAAAGCCTGGCGGCAGGAAATATTTAGCAGTGAAACGATTAACGCGAGAGGGCAATGGTCACTGATACTGCCTGCTTGCGCTTCTGCGTCTGACTGGCCGAAAGGCTGGAGCGCAGAACAATTTTGTGGAGTGGGCTGGAGGTCACAGTGTCGAAGAGCGGGCCGGCGGCCGCTGTGAGACAGACAAGTTGCCTGTCTTGCGTAGCGTATTTCGGAAGTTTAGAACCATTTATTACAGCAAGGAGAATTGAGAGATTGCAACAGGTACAGTCCCGTGCAGGGGTGTGAATTTTGGATTGAGTGATAACTGTTTTCTCCGAGCGGTTAAAGGCGCTACAGTCTGGAACCGCACGACCGCCACGGTCGCAGGTTCGAATCCTGCCTCGGGCATGGATGTGTGTGATGTCCTTAGGTTAGTTAGGTTTAAGTAGTTCTAAGTTCTAGGGGACTTATGACCACAGCAGTTGAGTCCCATAGTGCTCAGAGCCATTTTGATAACTGTTTTCTAGGAGAGTGTTTTCGTTTAGGGGGTTTGTGCAGAGGCTTAACAGGCAGAGCCCTGGGTTGTGGAGGCAAGAAGCTAGCTGAAAAGTGGTGTTTAGTGTAATAGCTTCTGCTATATCTTCATTGAAACCAATAAATTACACTTATTCCGTGGAAATTTTTTTCCTGTTACCTTTAAACTAAATTTCTGTTTTGGTATTGTGGAGATAGTTGTCAGAAGTTCTGACAGTAGCTAGGTAGCTACAGGGTTTTGATTATTGACACTGGAGTGCGATAAGTTTAAACCTATCTCGCGGGTCAAAGAGACGCTGGAGACCTTATTTAGACTGGTTGGATGGTATGGAAGTGCAGATAATCAATCCGGGTCCGATAATGAACGTTTCCAATCAAATCCGCGGTGCAGTAGGTCGTGTAATTTGTGCTGCAAGCTTCACGAAGCGTGGATTCTGGCTGCGGTCGCGACGTTACGGTAGCTCTGAGGCACGGGCAAAAGTTACACTGCTACGATACGCTCGTTGTGCTTGTATTTTAGAAGCTAGAAGTCGGACGAAGAAGATTATCCAGGAAAAATTGCAGCAGTCATAATATATTGAAGTATTTACTCGTAAACTACCTTAGCTAACCTGGTACTGAAGGACATTTTGATGAGACCCTTGGAGATGTGTAGTGCGGCTAGTTTCCGCTACAACTTTTCCTAGCCGACGAACATTACCCATTTTTCTACTAGTAAAGTTGTGTGGACGAAACACAAATAATCGCACCATTGCAACTAATGATTTTCGTTGGCAGAAAACCATAAACCAATTGAAATTTATCGGCAGCTGTGTGAGATGTACGGAAACAGTGTAATCACGGCGCCTTACGTTTAAAAGTGGCCGAACTAATTTTCACGCTAAAGAGCAAAGTGGACGGCCAAGCACTGTGACTGAAGAATTGGTTGCAAAAACGTCTATGAGAAGATTCGAGAAAACTTTCTTGAGCCTGGCACAAAAATAAAGTCCGCGGGGTGTTGTCAAACTTTGCAAAAGTTGAGAAATGGAATTCAAAGTAAGCATCGAGGAAAGATGAGCTCAAAAATTTTGTTCTTGCACGACAACGCTCAACCACAAACAACAAATCGCACTCGAGAAATAATCGGTGCTTTCAATGGGAGGCTTTTCCTCTTACGCCATACTCAGGATCTTGCACCCACTGACCACTATCTGTTTCCATCGATGAAGACCTGGCTTGAAGCATTGACGACGACGCAGGATTGCGGGAGGGAGTAACTAATTCGTTGATGTCTCAGGCGGCAGAATTTTATGACAATGGAATTTCAAAGCTTGTTCGCCGCTATGATAAGTGTCTAAATTTGTGTGGCGACTATATTGAAAAGTGATATCCAACTGGTGCTTTGAAACGAATAAAACATTTTCTTCCTAAACTCTTTTAATGTCAAAACACAATCTACTTCCTGAATATTATTTCGGCGTCCGATAATTTTCCCCATTATTACGGAGGAAACGTTCGATAGGACACGAGGAACAGTATACGGTCTCATAGGCCCTACATGTAAATGAGCAGCAAACGGATGGAACTAGTCGTGTTGTTGGAGAAAATTAATTACGATAGGTGCACGCAATGTGACATTACAACTTTGACACTTTTCACAGCGTGTTTTGGCTGCAGAACCGCTACTAGAACAAAATATTCATCTACAGACGGGGTGGAAACCCGCCATACACCGTGACACACTCAGGAGTGAGACGCCTCGTACAGGATTTTCGTTGCGCTGAAGGCGGAGCGTTGCGGAGTGCGTGGGGCAGCGCAGGTAGCTGGATACCTCGAGGTCTCACCGCAGACAAGAAGCCGGTGTGTGCTGCCGTGCGAATCGGCCCACGCAGCAAGAACGGGCTGTCCGGCGTACCGGGCAGGGTAGGCGGCAAGTGCCAGGCGGAAGTCAGTCCCTTAATGTGCCGCGCTGTGGGCCTCACCATTCAGCTGCCCACTGGCCTGAAAGCGGCTACGACGCTTACAGTTAGAGGTCTGCGAGGATAATGGCGCCCCCACAAAGTACTGCATGCCCGACAATCATGCTCAAGCACTTAACTCTCCGTAGAGCAACGTTACGCAAATACACCGAAGAGCCAAGGAAACTGTTACATACGCCTAATATCGTGTAGGGCCCCCGCGAACACGCAGAAGTGCCACAACACGACGTAGCAAAAAAAATGGTTCAAATGGCTCTGAGCACTATGGGACTCAACTGCTGTGGTTATCAGTCCCCTAGAACTTAGAACTACTTAACCCTAACTAACCTAAGGACATCACACACATCCATGCCCGAGGCAGGATTCGAACCTGCGACCGTAGCAGTCCCACGGTTCCGGACTGCGCGCCTAGAACCGCGAGACCACCGCGGCCGGCCACGACGTAGCAGGACTCGACTAATGTCTAAAGTAGTGCTAGAGGGAATCGATACCATGAATTCTCCAGGATTGTCCATAAATCCGCAAGAGTACGAGTGGGCGAAGATCTCTTCGGAACAGCACGTTGCAACGCATCCCAGATATGCTCAATATGTTCATGTCTGGGGAGTTTGGTGGACAGCGGAAGTGTTTAAACTCAGAGGAGTGTTCCTGGAGCCACTCTGTAGTAATTATGGACGTGTGAGGTGTTGCATTGTCCTGCTGGAATTGTCCATGTCCGTCGGAATGCACAATGGACATGAATGGATGCAGGTGATAAGAAAGGATGCTTCCGTACGTGTCACCTGTCAGAGTAGTATATAGACGTATCAGGGGTCCCATATCACTCTAGCTGCACGTGCCCCATACCATTCACACCCACCACCCGCTTGAACAGACCTCGCTGACATGCAGCATCCATGGATTCATGAGCATGTCTCCATACCCGTACACGTCCATCCGCTCGATACAATTTGAAACGAGACTCGCCCGACCAGGAAACATATTTCCAGTCATCAACAGTCCAATGTCGGTGTTGACGGGCCCAGGCGAGGCGTAAAGCTTTCTGTTGTGCAATCATCAAGAGTAAACTAGTGAGCATGCGGCTCCGAAAGCTCATATCGATGATATTTCGTTCAATGGTTCGCACGCTGACGCTTATTAATGGCTCAGCATTGAAATCTGCAACAATTTCAAATGGTTCAAATGGCTCTGAGAACTATGGGACTTAACATCTGAGGTCATCAGTCCCCTAGAACTTAGAACTACTTAAACCTAACTAACCTAAGGACATCACACACATCCATGCCAGAGGCAGGATTCGAACCCCCGACCGTGGCGGTCGCGCGGTTCCAGACTGAAGCACCTAGAACCCCTCGGCCACACCGGCCGGCCCTTGGCAGGGAAGGAGGTAATTTATTGTGTGGTTTCCTGAACATGCCTCCACCTTGTGCAAGGTTTGAAAAAATAAATAAAGAAATGCCTGATGCTGTACGCTATACTGTCAAAGTTCCTATGAAGAAAGCAGTGGAGGAAATGGTGAAAATAAACCAAAAAGAAATGGATCCTGGGATAGATATTCATGACAGTGAATCTCCTACAAATGTTACTGGCCTGTGTGTGTCTGTAGGTGGTACCTCGATGGAAAGGGGTCACACATCTCTGTATAGAGTTGCATCTGTTAAAGGTAACGATTCAGGTAAAGTTTTAGACGTAGAAATTATGACATAATACTGCCACCAGTGTGCAACAAGGAAAATGTCTAACAATGAAGACAATGAGAAACTGTGGGAAGAAAAGCATGCAGTATCATGCTCTAAAAATTATAATGGCTCAAGTGGGGGCATGGAGGCTGCTACAGTTGTGAGGATGTTCTCCAGGTCTGCGGACCAGTCTGATGTTGGATATACTAAATACCTTGGTGACGGGGGCTCCACTTCTTTAAAGCTGTACACATAAAAATCCGTTCAATAAAACAATAGAAAAGTTGGAATGTGTTGGCCACATCCAAAAGAGGCTTGGTGGTAGGCTTCGTCGCTTGCTGAAAGATTAGAAAGGGGAAGTACTTGAAGATGGCAAACCACTAGGAGGGAAAGGCAGGCTTACTCTGAAAGAAATTGATTCTATTCAGTTATTTTATGCAAGAGCTATCAAGAAAAACACGCATAATTTAGAGGCAATGAGGCGTGCTCTGTGGAGAATTTTTTTCCACAAACTATCCACTGAACAAACACCAATGCACAATCTATGTCCGAAAGACGATTGGTGCAAGTTCAACAACAGAAATGAGAGGTATTCACATAAACACTCATTACCAGAACCTGTTATGAATGCAATTAAGCCCGCATTAAAGTTTCTTACGAAGCCTGATTTATTGAGGAAGTGTTTTGACGGAAAGACATAAAATGAAAATGAAAGCCACAATAATTTAATTTGGATTAGATGCTCAAAAAGGACATTCTGTGGACTTGAAGTACTCAAAATAGGTGTCTATGATGCGGTTTTATGCTACAATAACGGAAATAATGGCAGGATTGAAGTGCTGAAGACAGTTGATGTAGATCCTGGTGTGTTTACAACAAAAGCATTTTACACCATCGACGAGAGCAGGGTCAAGAATCTAATAGATCAGTATCTTACCTGCACATACAGGCGAGGCAGATTCGAAGAGGAGAGAAGGGAAATCTGGAGGAATATCAGTATGGAGGATTTTAAAATTGAGGTAAGCTTATTACATGTAGAAGTATGAGAAGAAAATCTTTGAACCTAATTTTCTCTGTTTTACGTGTTTTATGTTATTAGAAGTCTTTTTTTTTCAAAAATTATATGCGTTAATGCTATAAAATTTTTAGGAACTGTTGCAACGTGTTCCTGCCTCCCTGGAACTAAAAGATACGAGATCCTGCAATTACATTCTGATTTTTTGATGAATGTACGTAGACAAAAAGTTAATTTTGGATGTGCAAAATTACAAACTCTATTTATGACACAATTTGTACCATAAATTAATAACTGTACTTCAGCGGTCTTATAACATTTTCAGGACTCTATAATAAAATTTTCAGATTAATTGCAGGATTAGAAATTGAGTTATGGTTTTTTATAAAAACGACAATAAAAAATTAAAAATTCAGATTTCTGGCAAAATATTAATCCTGTATATTTTATTATATTTTTCCGTTAAAACCCAGCTCTTTTGCTCTACACGTGGAAAATTTTAGATTTGTACATTAATAAATATGACTGTAATGATTTTTTAAATAAATGTTTACATTTTCCATTACATCCCCGATGCAAAACGCCTCTCTCGCACGTCTGCCACTGAAGTTGGCCAAGCACCTCCATGACGCTATCGCGCTTATTAAATGAACCTATAACGAAACACGCTGCTGTAGTCTATCCATGTGCTCCTCTGCATTCATACTCATTTGTGTACTGCCGTGTATCTAATTTGAGAATTGCAGATTATCTCATTCGTTCTCTTTACGTTAAATGTTCCATTTTAGGTGGTATAGCACTAGAATCGACAACCTTTAAATTTGTTTATAATTTACTACGGTTACTGTCAGATTAAATTTGTGTTTTTTATCGGGTAGCCGAAGTTAACGGAATTTTTAAGTATTTGTGTGGAGGACCTCAGTCTTTTTATTGCTCAGGGCCAATTGCAACATTTTCATGATGCAGATATCTTGTCTAAATCATTTTGCAAGGCTTTCTGATCTTCTGATGAGTCATCTAAGCCTTTATTCAAATTCCAGAACCATGGTTCGCATTCGGCTGCCCCTTTTCAGCTAATGAACTTTCTATTTTAAGGCGGCCCCAAAATTGTCAGTACTATGGATCAGTATTTCCGGTTGTCCAGCAATACTAAACGTGTGTATGATGGGTTGAGAGGCTGCATTATAATATTGAACTGATCACAAATTTTTGAAATGTATTGCGCTAGTTGAGAAATATTGTATCATCTGTGGGCAATATTGACGATATCCTTGCCAGTCACGTTCTTCGTTGAAGCAGCCTCAAGGCTCCTACCGATTATCTACTAAAATGAGTTCAAAACAAGAAGAAAGATCACTCAAATTAGTGCACACAGAAATGTACAAATCATGGTCGACATTATCCAACGTTGGGGCAGACGGAAAAAGTTATATCCTATGACTACAATATTAATGAGTCACAATCGTAATCTGTCAGCTATTGCAAATAGCTGCGTGTAAGAACGTATATGAATATGAAAGGAAAATATCATACGGGCTCAGTCGTAGGTAAATTAGGTGTCAGCATTTGTTCATTGTCATACCAGGGCAATGCAATAGGTCTAGAAAGGAGAGTGCTTACAAAACACTCGTGCTACTCATTCTATATTTTAAAGTATGTGGGACCCACACAAAAATACAACTAATAGAGGATATATATATAATGACCTATTGTTATGGCAGACACAACACGCTATCTTGACTCGTCATCAACAAAATAATGTAGAACTACCTTTAGGAGTGTTGCAGTGAAGTGTGTTGGGACAGGTGCTGTGCAGTTCGAGTATAAATGACCTGGAACACGATACTAACAATAATTTCAGAAATTTTACATGTGATGAAATATCATTTGAAAAAAGCTTAAGAATATTCAATTAGATCTTCATACAGTTTCTACATGGAGCAAAGACTGACAACTCGCTTTAAACGTTTATAAATGTCAGATTCTGCACTCCGCAAAACATAAAAACGTTTATTCTATGACGGCCACATCATTGATTCTGAATTGGTATCAGTGAACTGATACAAGTACGTGGGTGTAAGCGATTATGTGGATACGAAGCAGAAAGATCACATAGGGCTCAGGTACCAGACAATCGGGTCATTGGTAATGCTGTCCACAAGGGAACTTGCTCAGGGGTTAGGGATTTTCTCTGCCTCGTGATGACTGGATGTTGTGTGATGTCCTTAGGTTAGTTAGGTTTAAGTAATTCTAAGTTATAGGGGACTGATGACCGTAGATGTTAAGTCCCATAGTGCTCAGAGCCATTTGAACCATTTTTTGAACTTGCTCAGAAAACACTCATGGGACCCATTTTAAAGTATTGCTCAACTATGTTGGACCCATATTAAATAAGCTCACAGGACAAAAGAAATTGTCACCACGTGGCGCACGCACAGATGAATCGTTAAGCTTTTACAGTTGTTGCAACGATCGACTAACATGGTCAACGACGTACACACTATCTCTGCGTGAGCGTAAGGCAATAGCAATCAGTGAGACATTTATGTTTCAAGCGGCCATTGGACAGAAGCATTAGTAAATACAAGGACGCGACAGAGTGGCAAAAAGGGGGACACGTATATAGCCGTGACTATGGTCTCAGTGTGTGAAGTTGTTGGATTCGTTGGTGTTTCGTGTCTAAAAGCAGTGGTGTAACACACATGGCCACGAAACACGTCAGAATTGTGATCAGAAAAAGATCTTGACTGAGAAGGACCGTAGACCGTTTCAATTCGTGTGAATCAAAATCGCTTCCGAACTCGACAGCAGCTGCTACAGGTAGTTAATGAAGGTCCATTCCGTCCTGTTAGCTAGAGAACATTGCGATGGGAACTGCATGCAATGAATGTTTGGAGTCAGTCACCTCGCAAGAGGCCACTGCTCACACATCTGCATAAAGACGACAACAACGAATCTCATCGTACTGGAAGAATGTGTGACTGTTTTTATGGACACTCCTCTTACACTATTACATATCGATTGGCCTATAAAATCACCTGACTTGAACCCCATAGAAAATCTGTGCCGCATGTTGGAACATCGGGTGAAACACCAAAGTCAGGATCCCTGTAGTTTGGTGGAATTGCGCGACCAAATTTTCAGCGAGTGGCTTAACATGGATGCGACGTACCTGCGCAACCTTATGGACTCACTTCCGAAACAAATAAGACGGTTATCAAGTCCAGGAGCGGAATTACACAGTAGTAAATAATTCTTGTGATGATTTTTCTAGGGGTGACTAATTATTTATCTGGTGATGTTAATTCTAATAGTGGTTCTTGAATGGATACAAAGAAGGCGGAACGAATGGTTACAGGCCGGTTTGCCTCGCGGAAGAGTGTGATTAGAAAACGCTCAAAACCCATAGTGGCAGACGTCAATAATTCCACGTAAGCCTATTCACGGAGGTTCAGAAACCACTACTACGACAGAATCTGTGAAAATACTACAGCTCTCAACACACAGCTCTCGAAGTGATAGCGAAGGTGAAGTTAGGCTAATTATAGCGCGTTCGGTGGCATTTACGGCTCGATTTGGACCGATATTCATGTTTTTCGGTAAAATAACAAACAAATTACAAAACTCGCTTCAAACTTGTAGTGTACACACTTAAGATTGTGTTATATATTTAAAAAAATTTACACCCAGAGGACACTACACGATATTGACGAAATGCCTTCGGGAAGTGCGAGGTCGGTTGGCGGAAGCTCTGAACGCCACAATTTTCAACCTAGAACAAAATTTCAGTGCTTTGAAATTGCTGATATTGTCTGAAGTAGTGCGTAGGGATATTAAAAAAACGGTTTTTAACAAAATGGAGGCACTCTGAAATAGTCAATTTTTTCGACAAAAACGTCGTTATGGAAACGTGGACCAAAAACCGAAATTAAAATATGCCAAAAAATCCTACGTACTACAGCTGAAAAAACGCCAACTCACAAGTTACTAATAGGTATAATCTAATTGCATATATATTTCGTGAGTTATAGCTTCAACCAACTTACAGATGTTGTTTTTAGAAAACAAGCTTTAAAGTTTCAGCTTGTGTTTTTTTTTAATATTGGAATTGAACGAAGCTTTAGTCAGCAATGCCAGCAGCGCACAGTTTGTCTTTTTTCTCCGATCTCGATACACTCTCATTTTTTACGAAATTATATCGATTCACTGGCTGCCGCTTACCAATCGAAGAGTTTATTGCGCGGTTGGGATTACTTTTCGAATCTGTTCTATTCGTATAAATAGGTTTTTTGTCATTTTCCAGCAATCTCGTTTTACTTCGTACAGAAAAAAGCAAGAGAAATGACAAGTTAAGCAAACGCGAGACAAGCACGTGCTTTCAGACTGTTTACCAGAAACGAATTACGTTGCCAAGGGAAATTTTACTGAAAATCATATTTTAGTTGATACTAATGCTCTCTGTGATACTATCCGAAGCTAACAGGTCCCCCATTCTGTCGATAACGATAATAGTATTACATTGGTTGCATTAGAGCACTCGAATGCGCCAGACCCCCATGCAGTAAATCGCAGTTTTAAGATATTTTAACATTTGTGGCATACTTTAATAAATGAATCTTAACAATAGACTCTCTAAGGAACGTGTTAGGGCAATAAAAATTAGGGTAAAAAAACTTCTACCCTAGTACACCGCCTTAAGCAGTCATTTTTCGGTGCATCCTACGAGAATCGTACGGAAAGAATACAAAATAAGTGGTACAATCGGGAGTGCATTCTGCCCCGCACTTGACAATGGTTTTCAAGGCGACGATGTAGGTGTTAGCGCTAAAGAACACGGTAATGAGTGTCCGGCGTCCTATTATATTACTGAAAATTATTTTTTAGTATCAGACACGGTTGGTCAGTTACGAGTAGGTGCTACAATAAATGGAGGTGCCTTATGTCAGAGTCTCATCTCAGACGATAGAAATAATAAAAAAAATATTGCAACTTTACAAGCAAAATAAGACGATTCACCCTTGGTAGGGGAAGTGAGTAGTTAAGGAAGTGCACTCATCTCGGACGGAAGAGTAAAGAAAAAAATTTTGCGACTTTACAAGCAAAATTAGACGATTCACCCTTGGTAGAGGAAGTGAGTAGTCAAGGAACTGCACCTTCACGTTTTCGCGACGTAATGACTACTCCATTAAATTTTGGGTGTGCAGCTGCATAAATTCAGCTCTTCTTCTATTTCGGCCGTACGTCGTTCAGCCATTTTCAGAGTCGGCGAATAGATACACACTCCAGCACACGATCCGTCCTATTAACCTCGCGGACCGCGCCACTGCGCATGCTGTCACAGATACACAGGCGCCAGATACGTTGATCGGTGGCAAAGAAGGCCAAAGCGCATAAATTATATCTGTGGCTGCTCAGTCGATCCAAACTGGAGCGTCGAGATATCGCTCTGAGCTGCACTCTGGCGACATATCTCTAAGTTTATTACAGAAAGTGCCAGATCCCATGAGTTACCCAAGCCGAAGCCACTATCTCAATTAATTGAATTCATCAACAAGAAAATTTCAGTTGCCTGTTTCACCACCGAGACCCAGAAGGACGATTCAGGCGCTAAAATTTCGACATTTTCGTACAACATAGTGACCAGTATTAATACACTGTTCCGTCACAGCCGATTTATTTGGCGGTAAGAGGCGAGTTACCTGCGGTATTCCGTACTTTTTTTTTTATGGATTGCACGACTCTATGTTGTACGATAACGTCGAAACCTTACAACACCTTTCTGGGAATAGGTTGTCAAAGGAGGAGCTGAAATTAGTTTGGCGACTACTTTAATTAACAGTTTCACAAGCTGCGACATTGTCCTGAATAAAACAGTGACCCGTATATACAATAAGTTTCCTTTAATTTACGTCTATGGTCGCAAACTTTTTGTTAACAGATTACCGGTTTCGGTTTATAATGACTATCATCAGATCTGTTTCATAAAAACAAAGTCCTAATGTACTGCAGCCACAGTGGCATCGTCAAATGTTAAAAGCAAAATCACCACCAGCGTCGTCAAATATATATAAATAACATCATGTGCACGAGTCATGTTCTCAGTGCTACTAACAATATGACTAGTGCATATGATGTTATTTATATATATTTGACGATGCTGGTGCTGATTTTGCGTTTAACAATTGACGAGTGCTATTGAGAACACGACTCGTGCATATGATGTTATTTATATATATTTGACGATGCTGGTGCTTATTTTGCATTTAAAATTTGACGATGCCACTATGGCTGTAGTACATTAGGACTTTGTTTTTATAAAAACACTTCTGATGATGGGCATTATAGACCGAAACCGGTAATCTGTTAACAAAAAGTTTGTGACCATAGACGTAAATTAAAGGAAACTTAATTAACAAATTGCTCTGAGCATTATGGGACTTAACTTAGAACTACTTAAACCTAACTAACCTAAGGACATCACACTCATCCATGCCCGAGGCAGGATTCGAACCTGCGACCGTAGCGGTCCCGCGGTTCCAAACTGAAGCGCCTAGAACCGCTCGGCCACCCCGGCCGGATCTTAATTAACAGTGTTGGCAGCTTCAACTTGAATAAGTCATGCTATCTGGCACTTGCTGTAACAAAGTTACTAAGACGTCGCGACAGTGCAGCTCAGAGTGATACATCGATATCCAAAGTGGATCGACCGCCACACATACAATTAATGCTCATTGTACTTCTTTCCCACCATCATCGACTTTGACGCCTTTGTATCTGCGGCCGCATGCGTAGTGGCGAGGTCCGCGTGTTTAAGAGAACGGAGCGAATGCTGGAGCGTCTGTCTTTCGGCTCACTCTGAAGATGGCTGAACGATATACAGCCGAAATATTAGAAAAAGACGCTGAATCTGTGCGCTTGCAAACCCGAAATGTAATGGAACAGTTACGGAAGTACTCAGCACGTGTCGTTGGCTCGCAGATAGTCATACCTTTAGCAGGTATCGAGGGTGGCGGACGGCTTCGGACGGGCGATCCCCAGGTCTCCAGTACACAGTCGCACAGGCAGAGAGGCAGACACAGGCAGGCAGTCTCAGAGAGCACCTCAGTGTCCGCGACTGCGTGTGCGAATGCGAGTGCGTGAGCCTTCGCGAGCTCGGAGGTGAGTTCAGGTGAGGTTGGTTAGTTGCGGCCCAACCTGACGCGCGTGACACCGCATCAAAGAGTCCGCGGTAGGAAAAGGTGGTGGGGTGGGGGAAGGCGGAAGGGGTAGTCGTCTGGGACCAGCTGCGCCAAATTACGCCGGCCAGCTCGCCGTGTTTGAACACAAAGGCCGCTGTCCGGCCTCTGTGTTTATACAGGCTAGCTCGCGGGGTGGGCCTGGGAAACAGGTTTGCCGGACACTGGGCTTGGATTAGCGCTGACCCGGTACTACCTGTGCATGCCCCACTGTCCAGGCGCAGACCGGATCCCGGCGCTTCCGGGCGCCTAAAAAACCAGTCCGGGGGGCGACACCCCGGTCTGCGGGCGAAATTAATCACGCACACGCACTTTGTGTTTCACCTCTCAAAGGAAGGGAGCGCGGCGCGACTCTTCCGATTTTTGTTTCGCGGCCATATCGTGAGCAAGCGACCAACGGTAAAAGGGACCGCGTCCCCCGTATCTCCAACAGACGATCTGCTGTAATGACCTCAGGAAATATAAAGGTATCAAAACAATGAATATGAGAACTGTCAACAGTTTTAATGCCAGTGGGAACTGATTCTGTGGAGTACAGTAATCACTCACCCGCTTACGTAGGCCACTTTGACATACGCAACTAAACTGACGTACTGTTAGCTTCCTATTGAAGTTGCACGTGTGAACACCTCGTTGTCGGTAGCGTCACGGCGCTGGACTCAGTTACTGCCCTGCTACTGACAGTCGGTTGTCCTTAATGACGTCATCAACTACCGTCCGTCGTTGACAACATCATTTAACTGGCTCTACGTGGTTACATTTTGAATCACTGGCATTCTTCCCCAGGTGGCATGGAATAATTGCTGGCTAGATTTCAATGCGTTTTCATTTTCTTACTGAAGAACAAGTCAAAAAACTACACGAGTAGCAACCTTATAATACTCTTAAATTTTCTGTAGGAGTAAGAAAAAGTGATATATGAGGTTTACTAGTTTGGCAGCGAACAACTGATGATGGTCAACATAGAGAAGGTATACAATGCAAACTGGAAATAGCAAGAAAAGTGTTTCTGTAGGAGCGAAATTTTTACTATCGAATACAAATTTAAAAGTTACAAAGTCTTTTCCCAAGGTTATTGTCCACAGGGTAGCTTTGTAAGGAAGCGAAATGTGGACAATAAGCTGTTGAGGCAAGCAGAAAAGATAAGCTCTTGGAATGTGGTGTTACAGAAGACTGTTGAAGACTAGATGGGTAGATCGAATAATTACTAGTAACTGAATGAAATCAGGAAACTTGACTAAAAGCAACGACAGGTTGTCAGGACGCATCCTGGAGCGTGAAGCAGTCGTCAGTTTGGCAATGTAGGGAAGAATGTGAGGTATGGCGGGGCGGAGGGAAAATTGTAGAGAGAGAGACCAAGGCTCGATTGCAACAAGTAGGTTCAGATGCAGTAGGTTGCGGTAGTTATACTGAGATGAAGAGGTTTGCACAGTACAGACTAGCGTAAAACGGTGCATAGTCGGGAACTCAGTGCCGCAGTAGTTGTTCATTTATTTGTTTCGAAGACAAGTGACTGCCGATTCATCTTAGTTAGCCACTCCAGGCCAGCAAGCCACTTTTGTAGCTTTTACTGCGTTATCTTAGAAGTATATATTTTTTCTATTTCGCGTGTGTTTTTTTATTTAAGAGGATTAATATTGAGTTCTTGAAGTATAAATTCGGGTAGTCTCTAACTCAAGTGTCATCTCTTCTGAACAGTCAGCTACACTGCTCATTAATGTTACAGCGTCCATTGGTCACAAATCGCCCGCATCTCGTGGTCGTGCGGTAGCGTTCTCGCTTCCCATGCCCGGGTTCCCGGGTTCGATTCCCGGCGGGGTCACTTTTCTCTGCCTCGTGATGGCTGGGTGTTGTGTGCTGTCCTTAGGTTAGTTAGGTTTAAGTAGTTCTAAGTTCTAGGGGACTGATGACCACAGCAGTTGAGTCCCATAGTGCTCAGAGCCATTTGAACCATTTGGTCACAAATCAGGAGTGTGGCAACTTGCATATCTGGATTTCTGCTTGCTTTTACAGTTTACTTCTTCTGTTAGTCTTGCTAAGATGTGTAGGATGTGTGCGTGCTGTGTGCGGACGCAGGAGAAGCTGGCCACAGTTCACCGACAACTGAATCTGGTTTTAGCTACGACCTGCCACCTTTAGGCTGCTGTCTCAGGGTGTAACGGTGATGGGGAATGTGACGCGTCGCGTGGGGCACCTCAGGTGTCGCTTATTTCGTTCAAAGGGCTCTGCTACTTCCTTGAAGTGTACCCGACGCGGTGGAACCGCCCTCAGAGCTGTGTGAGTGGCGGGTGGTAACGCATTCGCGTCGCTCGAAGCCGAGGGGCAATGTGGAGGCTGGGCGTCTCACCTCGTCTGTGAATCCTGTGAGTGAACAGGTGGCCGTTTCTTCAGCAGGGCCCGAGCAGCACACGTCGGCAGGAGCTCGCTATAGTTGGAGTCACGAACGCTGGAGGTCGACTTTAGGCTTGTTCTGCCCACTTACGTCACGCGTTCTCCGACAGCCAATGAGCGTTCAGCAATATTCTGAGCGCTCTCCTGTGAATGTTGTATGCAGTGCAACTATTTAATTTGATTGTAGCGAGTTATTTAGTGAATTTTTATTTCATTTGTTGCGAGTTGTCATGGCTGATGGATTTGGTAAACGACAAATTTTACACATGCAAGCGAGATAATTTGCGGGATACACTATTTGTCAGTCACAAAGCACGTGTACGTCCGTACCGCGACTGTCGCTTGGAACAGCCAACAATGAAATCCTCGTCTTTGTCTCGGTCCGCACGTACCACCATCGTTCGTAGATCGGATTGTAGCAGTCGGGAGATCCAGCGTTAGGTAAGGTATGGAGCCTCTCGGAAAGACAGCGTTCAGGGCCGGAAAAAAAGCCAATGTGCACTGGGTTTGTCTGCCAGGGGCCTCATCCGAGATGTGGAGGCGGCCTTGCCTGTGGCTATCGAGTGTGCAGGGTGCAGTCATCTGAAGTCATCCTTAGTTCACATTGGTGGCTGGCGAAGGTGGTGAAGGCTGCTGGCTTCGAGCGCGGGGTGCAAGCAGAGCTTGCAATTTGCGGCGTTGTTACCAGAGTTAATCGGCGTCCTTTGGTTTGGAGCCGACTGGAGGGTCTCAACCAAAGGCTTCTTCGACTCTGTGACGGTCTTGGATGCAGATTTCTAGACCTACGTTATCGGTTGGAAAATTGTAGAACTCTCCGTGATAGGTCAGGGATGCACTACACAAAGGAAGCAGCTACACGGGGTGGCAAAGTATTCATAGAGTTCACATCATTTTTTTTTTTTTTTTTTTTTAAGGCTAGGCGGTAGGTTGAGGTATCTGATGAACACTCGCCCGTCGATACGCAGATAGGCAAAATGGACTTCGTGCAGAGTAAAGACACTTCGACTGTTCGACTGTCAAAATTTTAACAGAGTAAAAACATTCCTGAACTTTCTGTCCTCCAAGGAAGTTCTCACGGTCAAATTATTCTTCGGACCGAGAGCTGGCTAAAACCCGAACCAGATAGCTCTGAGGTATTTAGCGAGTCATGGAGTGTTTATCGGAAGGACAGGTTAGACACCGTAGGATGAGGGTGGTCATTGCAGTTAACAAAAATACTGGCTCTGTTGAGACTGAAATTGAGTGTGACAGTGAAGTTATCTGGTCACATTTAATAGGTCTAGGTGAAACCAAATTAATTGTTGGATGTTTCTACCGGCCACACGGGTCCGCTATGACAGTTCTAGATTTACTCAAAGAATGTCTACGGTTAGTCGCTCTGCCAGATCACGCAATACTAGTAGATGGCGACTTTAATCTACCGATTATACACTGGGACATCTATGGATTCATTGTAGGGGGTACAGATAGACATTCTTACAAAATATTTTACCGAAAACTGTCTTGAGCAGCCAGTTTCGCTGCACACACACAATGGAAAAATCTTAGACCATATAGCTACAAGCAGATCGGATCTTACTGATGGTGTCAGTAAGAGGCGGGGATTTGAGATGATGTCATCATGACGACTATGATTACAAAAGATCAGTTAATAAGGCTAGGAGAGTGTTTCTGCTAGGGAGAGCAGATAAGCAGTTGTTAGCATCTCACTTAGGCAATCAACTGTAGTCATTTAGTTCCAGTATCATGGATATAAAGGAATTATGACCAAAGTTTACACAAAACTGTGTGCCGGACCGAGACTTGAACTCTGGACCTTTGCCTCGCAGAAGAGCTTCTGTGAAGTTTGGAAGGTAGGAGACGAGGTACTGGCGTAATTAAAGCTGTGAGGACGGGGCGTGAGTCGTGCTTGGGTAGCTCAGTTGGTAGAGCACTTGCCTGCGAAAGGCAAAGGTCCCGAGTTCGAGTCTCGGTCCGGCACACAGTTTTAATCTGCCAGGAAGTTTCATATCAGCGCACACTCCGCTGTAGAGTGAAAATTTCATTCTAGAAAGTTTACACAGATTGTCAATCGTGCTCTGGACACGTATGTGTCAGTAAGTGGATTAGTGATAGAAAAGACCCACTGCGGTTTAGCAACGAAATTCGGAAAATACTGAGGGAGCGGAGGCTGTTGCACTTTCGGTTCAAAAGAGAACGCGCATATGACGATAAGCAAAAATAGTAGAGATTCGTGCGTCAGTTAAAAAGATCTACGCTCGAAAGGTACAACTGCCGCCGTCATACCTCAGCAAAAGATCAGGCCGAGAACTCGAGCCGCGCGGAGTGGCCGCGCGATTTAGGGCGCCATGTCACGGTTTGCGCGGCCCCTCCCGCCGGAGGTTCGAGTCCTCCCTCGGGAATAGGTGTGTTTGTTATTCTTAGCATTAGTTAGTTTATTTTATGTAGTGTGTAAGTCTAGGGACCGATGACCTCTGCAGTTTGGCCCCTTAAGAGTTCACATACATTTGAACATTCGAGAACTCGAGAAAATTATGGTTCTATGTACAACCGTTAAGAGGGTCTTCCATCCAGTTGGCCACTCTGATGTGGCAGATGAAGATATGAAAACGAAAGCCCAACTTTTAAATTCAACGTTTAAAAAATGATTCACGCAAAAGGCTGGTACAAATGTACCGTCGTTTGAATATGTCACAGAGTCCCAAATGGATAACAAGCGTCCCTGGCGTCGATATAAAGAAGAAAGAAGATAGAAAGAGTTGAAAACAAAAAATCGCCTGGTTCGGATGGAATCCCATTTCGGTTTTACAAAGGATACTATAGGGAATTGGCACTTTACTTAGCTTTCATTTGTAGTGAATATCTCGCCCAGCGCGAAGTCAAAAGTGAGGCGAAAAAAACATAGGTGACTTCTGTATATAAGAAGGACAAAACAACGACCCTACAAAATTACAGACCAATATCCTTAATATCGGTTAACTACAGAATTTTAGAACGTATTCTGATTTCGAAATTAATACATTTTCTAGAGTCTGAAAAGCTTATATCCACGAATCAGCACGGTTTTAGAAAGCATCACTCGTGTGAAACTCAGCTTGTCCTTTTCAGACATGATATGCTGCGAGCTATGGATGAAGGTAGCAGGCACGTTCCATATTTCTAGATTTCCGAAAAGCGTCTGACACCGTTTTTTTTTTTTTTTTTGGTCATCAGTCTACTGACTGGTTTGATGCGGCCCACCACGAATTCCTTTCCTGTGCTAACCTCTTCATCTCAGAGTAGCAACCTACGTCCTCAATTATTTGCTTGACGTATTCCAATCTCTGTCTTCCTCTACAGTTTTTGTCCTCTACAGCTCCCTCTAGTACCATGGAAGTCATTCCCTCATGTCTTAGCAGATGTCCCATCATCCAGTCCCTTCTCCTTATCAGTGTTTTCCACATATTCCTATCCTCTCCGATTCTCTTTCCTGTGCTAACCTCTTCATCTCAGAGTAGCAACCTACGTCCTCAATTATTTGCTTGACGTATTCCAATATCTGTCTTCCTCTACAGTTTTTGCCCTCTACAGCTCCCTCTAGTACCATGGAAGTCATTCCCTCATGTCTTAGCAGATGTCCCATCATCCTGTCCCTTCTCCTTATCAGTGTTTTCCACATATTCCTTTCCTCTCCGATTCTGCATAGAACCTCCTCATTCCTTACCTTATCAGTCCACCTAATTTTCAACATTCGTCTATAGTACCACATCTCAAATGAATGCTGTACTCCAGACGTACATCCTCAGAAATTTCTTCCTCAAATTAAGGCCGGTATTTGATATTAGTAGACTTCTCTTGGCCAGAAATGCCTTTTTTGCCATAGCGAGTCTGCTTTTGATGTCCTCCTTGCTCCGTCCGTCATTGGTTATTTTACTGCCTAGGTAGAAGAATTCCTTAACTTCATTGACTTCGTGACCATCAATCCTGATGTTAAGTTTCTCGCTGTTCTCATTTCTACTACTTCTCATTACCTTCGTCTTTCTCCGATTTACTCTCAAACCATACTGTGTACTCATTAGACTGTTCATTCCGTTCAGCAGATCATTTAATTCTTCTTCACTTTCACTCAGGATAGCAATGTCATCAGCGAATCGTATCATTGATATCCTTTCACCTTGTATTTTAATTCCACTCCTGAACCTTCCTTTTATTTCCATCATTGCTTCCTCGATGTACAGATTGAAGAGTAGGGGCGAAAGGCTACAGCCTTGTCTTACACTCTTCTTAATACGAGCACTTCGTTCTTGACCGTCCGCTCTTATTATTCCCTCTTGGTTGTTGTACATATTGCATATGACCCGTCTCTCCCTATAGCTTACCCCTACTTTTTTCAGAATCTCGAACGGCTTGCACCATTTTATATTGTCGCACGCTTTTTCCAGGTCGACAAATCCTATGAAAGTGTCTTGATTTTTCTTTAGCCTTGCTTCCATTATTAGCTGTAACGTCAGAATTGCCTCTCTCGTCCCTTTACTTTTCCTAAAGCCAAACTGATCGTCACCTAGCGCATTCTCAATTTTCTTTTCCATTCTTCTGTATATTATTCTTGTAAGCAGCTTCGATGCATGAGCTGTTAAGCCGATTGTGCGATAATTCTCGCACTTGTCAGCTCTTGCCGTCTTCGAAATTGTGTGGATGATGCTTTTCCGAAAGTCAGATGGTATGTCGCCAGACTCATATATTCTACATACCAACGTGAATAGTCGTTTTGTTGCCACTTCCCCCAATGATTTTAGAAATTCTGATGGAATGTTATCTATCCCTTCTGCCTTATTTGACCGTAAGTCCTCCAAAGCTATTTTAAATTCCGATTCTAATACTGGATCCCCTATCTCTTCTAAATCGACTCCTGTTTCTTCTTCTATCACATCAGACAAATCTTCACCCTCATAGAGGCTTTCAATGTATTCTTTCCACCTATCTGCTCTCTCCTCTGCATTTAACAGTGGAATTCCCGTTGCACTCTTAATGTTACCACCGTTGATTTTAATGTCACCAAAGGTTGTTTTGACTTTCCTGTATGTTGAGTCGGTCCTTCCGACAATCATATCTTTTTCGATGTCTTCACATTTTTCCTGCAGCCATTTCGTCTTAGCTTCCCTGCACTTCCTATTTATTTCATTCCTCAGCGACTTGTATTTCTGTATTCCTGATTTTCCCGGAACATGTTTGTACTTCCTCCTTTCATCAATCAACTGAAGTATTTCTTCTGTTACCCATGGTTTCTTCGCAGCTACCTTCTTTGTACCTATGTTTTCCTTCCCAACTTCTGTGATGGCCCGTTTTAGAGATGTCCATTCCTCTTAAACTGTACTGCCTACTGCTCTATTCCTTATTGCTGTATCTATAGCGTTAGAGAACTTCAAACGTATCTCGTCATTCCTTAGTACTTCCGTATCCCACTTCTTTGCATATTGATTCTTCCTGACTAATGTCTTGAACTTCAGCCTACTCTTCATCACTACTATATTGTGATCTGAGTCTATATCTGCTCCTGGGTACGCCTTACAGTCCAGTATCTGATTTCGGAATCTCTGTCTGACCATGATGTAATCTAATTGAAATCTTCCCGTATCTCCCGGCCTTTTCCAAGTATATCTCCTCCTCTTGTGATTCTTGAACAGGGTATTCGCTATTACTAGCTGAAACTTGTTACAGAACTCAATTAGTCTTTCTCCTCTTTCATTCCTTGTCCCAAGCCCATATTCTCCTGTAACCTTTTCTTCTACTCCTTCCCCTACAACTGCATTCCAGTCGCCCATGACTATTAGATTTTCGTCCCCCTTTACATACTGCATTACCCTTTCAATATCCTCATACACTTTCTCTATCTGTTCATCTTCAGCTTGCGACGTCGGCATGTATACCTGAAGTATCGTTGTCGGTGTTGGTCTGCTGTCGATTCTGATTAGAACAACCCGGTCACTGAACTGTTCACAGTAACACTCCCTCTGCCCTACCTTCCTGTTCATAACGAATCCTTCACCTGTTATACCATTTTCTGCTGCTGTTGATATTACCCGATACTCATCTGTCCAGAAATCCTTGTCTTCCTTCCACTTCACTTCACTGACCCCTACTATATCTAGATTGAGCCTTTGCATTTCCCTTTTCAGATTTTCTAGTTTCCCTACCACGTTCAAGCTTCTGACATTCCACGCCCCGACTCGTAGAACGTTATCCTTTCGTTGATTATTGAATCTTTTTCTCATGGTAACCTCCCCCTTGGCAGTCCCCTCCCGGAGATCCGAATGGGGGACTATTCCGGAATCTTTTGCCAATGGAGAGATCATCATGACACTTCTTCAATTACAGGCCACATGTCCTGTGGATACACGTTACGTGTCTTTAATGCAGTGGTTTCCATTGCCTTCTGCAGCCTCATGTCGTTGACCATTGCTGATTCTTCCGCCTTTAGGGGCAATTTCCCACCCCTAGGACAAGAGAGTGCCCTGAACCTCTATCCGCTCCTCCGCCCTCTTTGACAAGGCCGTTGGCAGAATGAGGCTGATTTCTTATGCCGGAAGTCTTCGGCCGCCAATGCTGATTATTTATCAAAATGTAGGCAGTGGCGGGGATCGAACCCGGGACCGAAGACGTTTTGATTATGAATCAAAGACGCTACCCCTAGACACCGTATCCTGAGGCAAGCTGTTAACGAAGGTGCGAGCATACGGAATAGGTTCTCAGATATGTGAAGTGGCTCGAAGACTTCTTAAGTAAGAGAACCCAGTATGTTGTCTTCGGTGGCGAGTGTTCATTAGAGACGAGGATATCGTCAGGAGTGCCCCAGGGAAGTGTTAGAGGACTGCTATTATTTTCTGTGGACATAAATGATCTGGTGGCCAGGGTGGGCAGCAATCTGCTGTAGTTTGCTGAAGACACTGTTGTGTACGGTAAGGCGTCGAAGTGAGTGGTGCGGGATGATACAGGACGACGTAGAGAAAATTTTCAGTTGGTGTGATGAATGACAGCTATCTTTAAATGTAGAAAAACATAATTTAATATAGAAGAATAGGAAAAACAAACCCATTGCGTTCGATTACTGCAATAGTGGTGTGCTGCTTGACACAGTCACATTCATTAAATATCTATGTGTAACGTTGCAAAGCAATATGAAACGGAATTAGCATGTAAAGATTGTAGTATGGAGGGTGAACGGTCGATTTCGGTTTATTGGGAGAATTTTAGGAAAATCTGTTCATCTGTAAGGGAGACCGCATATAGGACGTTAGTGTGACCTATTCTTGAATACTGCTCGAGTGTTTGGGATCTGCACCTGGTCGGAAGACAACGAAGTAATTCAGAGCCGGGCTGCTAGATTTGTTACCGGTGGATTCGAATCACATGCAAGTGTTACGGAAATGCTTTAGGAACTCGAATAGAAATCCCCGGAGCGAAGGCGACATTCTTTTCGAGGAACGCTGTTGAGAAAATGTAGAGAACCGGCGTTTGAAGCTGGCTGCAGAATGATCCTACAGCCGCTAACATACATTTCGCGTAAGGACCATGTGGATAAAACACGAGAAATTAGGCGTATATACAATCGTTTTTCTCTCACTCTATCTGCGAGTGGAACAGGAAAGGAAACGGCTAGTAATGGTACAGGGTACCCTCCGGCACGCTTTATAAGGTGGCTTGCAGAGTCTGTATGTAAATGTAGATGTAGATCACATGAGTCTTTGTACTGAAGACCAGAACAGTAACAGCACATTCATGCAGAATGTGTACGAACGAATGATGTATCCCACAACCTGGAAAAATTTTTTGGCAAATAAATAAATTGAGAAAACGTGGAATACAAAAAATGAGACTCATAAAGACTAATGCTTCCTTCTAAGAATGGTACTTAGCTTCTCAAAAATCCCGTGCAACTAGAGGCAATGAAGAGGACTATGTAGGAAGGCAAATGGTCATTTCAGAAGTACTGATGTACAGATATGAGGAATTCTTGAAATTTATATCTCTAATGTCCAGGAAGAAAGTGTATCTGCTTCCTTTCTGTGGTGTGTGTGTGTGTGTGTGTGTGTGTGTGTGTGTGTGTGTGTGCGTATTGCAGCATCTGACCAGCCACACAATTCTTAAGCGCCACTGCCATTTCCATGAGAAACTTATGTAAGACAAAGTAATTTGAAGTATTTTACTAAACTGTATCTTTTCCGTAATCCAACCCCCCTCTTCCTCTCCCCCACCCCCCTTCCCAAGTCACCCTTTCATATTTTCCTCCTTCTTCTGATTTAACAAACCTTCATGATACAACGTTGCATACGTCGCTGGTCATTAACTGTAAGTTTTTCCCCTACTCACATTGTTCCCATGCAGAACTCTAGTTTTGACTTGTGACTGCAGGACCTCTTGTTCGTTGACTGAAAACAGTTTTCTCCAGGTTCGATATTCCGTTTATCTCGACTTCTATGCAACAAATGTCTCCTTTAGAAATCCATTCATTCTTCCCTAATTTTTATATTTCTCAGACAGTTATTGTTGTTTCTTATGCACGCCATTACCTATGCTTCGCTTTTATTGTTAAACATTTGTCTTCACCCAGCTTTTAGCCCATGTGCTTTAGTTCCTTACTTACAAAAAAATTAAAGTAATATTGTCACCGGGAAATCCAATAAAGCAGAGTATGTGTGAGGAATATTGTGGCGAACAGGAAGATTTATCCGAATGGACAAATTTGTCAGTATAGCATCGACTAAGATGTCGTGCGTGCGAATATGGGTGCATTTTCTGCTGGATTCGTAATTATTAAAATTCGAAAATCCTTCCAAGTGGTCATATAAATATTTCTTTACACAAACCATTCTCATCCACATCCCATCCCCCTCCCTTCAATTCTACCCTGAGTGATGGGCCATGGCTATAAGGTGAACGCCGGCCGAAGTGGCCGTGCGGTTAAAGGCGCTGCAGTCTGGAACCGCAAGACCGCTACGGTCGCAGGTTCGAATCCTGCCTCGGGCATGGATGTTTGTGATGTCCTTAGGTTAGTTAGGTTTAAGTAGTTCTAAGTTCTAGGGGACTAATAACCTCAGCAGTTGAGTCCCATAGTGCTCAGAGCCATTTGAACCATTTTATAAGGTGAACATCAAACTTCAATTCTACCCTGAGTGATGGACCATGGCTATAAGGTGAACATCAAAACGCAGCCTAGTGGAATTAAGTCAGGTGACGCAGAGGAAATTAGATTAGGAAGTGAAATGTTAAAGCCAGTAGATAAATTTTACTACTCGGCAAAAAACTGTCTATGGGCGAAACAGAGAGGTTGGAAATGCAGACTGCAATAGGAAAACGAGAAAACTTTTGATATCGAATATACATTTAAATGTTATAGTGTCTTTTGTTAAGGTATTTATGTGAAGCCTCATACGGAAGTTAACGTGTACGATAAAGAATTCAGACAAGAAGAGAGTAGAATCTTATTGCAGTGTGGTGCTACAGAAGAATTCTACAAACTGAGCGGAAAGATCACGTAACTGACGAGAAGATACTGAATCTCATTAGGGAGAAAGGAATTATGCCCAATTTGACTAACAAGGGACCATCAGACCTGTCGGTTACGGGTTTGACGAGTCTTAGCTGGATTTCTGGATAGTATCTTTTCATGCGACGCCCCCAGTTTCTGAGGAAATTGATATTGAAGTTTTTGCATACCTCCCATAGCGTTAAGCATGATTCGGTGAAGAAAGCTTAGCACAGTGGCCGAGATTTACTGCTACTACGGCTCGCGGTACGGGTTCTGTTTCTGCCCGTATACTTTTTTGTCGATCGTTCGTATACCTCATGATCGGTAGTTTTCCACTGTTCAAATGGGTGCTTCCTCGTTTAACATCCTCTTTCCATCAAGAAAGAGTAGCTTTGTGTTCAAATGAGAGATTCCGTGTCACAGAATAATCTTCAAGCTCTATTTTGGATGAGCTGTTATTTGTACGATAAAGGAACATAATCCACCGGTTTCCCCTCGAATGTTGCGGGGACGAAGTCCTCAACGCCCCGTGAATTTCAGAGGAAATTGGTTTAGATGTTTTCGGTTTGCACGCAGAAACAAAAAACCATACAAAGGTAAAACTGACCGCCTTATATTCTTGCCGTTCGTCTATTTCCTCAACGCCCATTAAATCATTCAAATTATGATTCGTCTTTCGCGAAAAGATCTCGTATTGCGCTGAATATCGCATCTCCAATTTCAATGGAATCAGCAGAAATCGTGCTCGGATGTGTATGTGTAAGAACGTTCAAATTGTGAAGCAGGGTTTCGCTGAATCTGTTGGCATTAATAGGTGCGCCCTTAGATTGCTCATCACACTGCTTCATTTCTGATAGATCTTCTTTTGGCTGCCTTTCTGTAGGAATGCTTGCTTCTTCAATTTCATTGTACCCATATGACATACAGAACACTGAGAACGCGTTTGCGAACAACTGATGCCGGTGATAAAAGGCAGCTGATGGTTTACAGAGCCCGGGGATTCCGTAATGTATGTGAGCGTGAGGGGACAACAAGAGGCGTGGTCACTTCTAAGAAACGCAGGAAGCAAAAGTTGTCCAAATATTTTGAATTTTAGCAACAACCTACAAACGGGTAGTTTGCTGTAATGTTTGGTTTATCAATGAAATTACGGTGGTGAAAATGACTATTTTTGAATAATTTAGGATGGTATACTATTTAATGACATTCTATACAATGAAAGAAAAAAAGGATACTTGGGCAGATATTGAACTAGTAACGTCAGCATGGAAATCGTAAACGTTAACCGCTGCAACACCTCTTGGTCGAAATGTGACTAACTTTACGAGTATAGGTGGTACCCATAAAACTTCAGCATCGATTTTCACGGAAGCTAGGGGCCATCAAAAAAAAAAAAAAAAAAAACTAGCGAGGTACTCAGGGCAGGTCCCTCTACAACATGCCTACGACTCATCAGAACCCGTGATTGATTGGTCTGATGGTTCTCTTGTAAGAGCAGGGACCAGTTGGTAGGATACGTCCTGATGTATCAACGAATGGAAGCAACTGTACTTGTCGGGAGCGGATAGGCAGGGGGAGAGTAAAACTGTAAAGGACGACCGAGACTTCACTACGATAGGCAGACTGAAATCCATACAGGTTGTAGTGATGCAAAGAGGAAGATACTTGTACAGGATTGACTAACTTGGAGAGCTGAATCAGACAAGTCCACAACAACAATTGAATTCACTCCGACACACATCATATAACTATGGCGCAGCAGAGTTTATAGGTGTCAGACTTGCGCCCTCGTATGCAACTGAGCTGTTAGGTACACCCGGCTGTAGCCCCCGGTTGCCTACAGATTCAGGCGATGTCCCGTCTCGACTGGCGTGCGGCTACCTTGCATTCAGCGACGTGCTCTGTGGGAATCCTTTACACAACAGCTTATAACTTTAGTTTTGTGACTTACGTGTGAGTACTGACCACTAAGATTATTACATATAGCGCTCTATGATGTCTGCGTCACAATACAGGGTGATTTCCACGACTCTGCGGAGACTTAACGTCTTTTCTTCTGCTATACGTCTCGACCACTTTCAAACACTATCATGAGAACACAGATTCAAGCCTTCCATGATTTCCCAAAATTACGCAAAACAAAAAAGATGCGACATATTGGCTTCCTCA
Source organism: Schistocerca nitens (assembly GCF_023898315.1). NCBI lineage: Eukaryota > Metazoa > Arthropoda > Insecta > Orthoptera > Acrididae > Schistocerca > Schistocerca nitens. The sequence goes on from NC_064622.1 coordinate 350,987,496, forward strand.
TCACCGTTCATCTGGAGCGCGTGTCCGACATCTTAAGATGCCGTTCTTGTCGGGATGTTAAATTTCGTTTCTTTTTTTGTGTCTTAAGTCTATAAAATTGGGCCTATATACACCCCCTGAGGAGAGACTTTAATACGGGGAATAGCGCTGGTCTGATTCTCCATCCTTTCAGGGACGCGCTGTCGATAAGAATTTTCCTTTCCGTCAATAAAGCTTACATAGACTTTCTTTTTGTAATATTCTCCATGTTTTTGAACAGACGTGGTTTTGGTAAAACCAATCGTTATATTTTGCAGCATATAAGGCACAATAATTAATTGTTGATACACACTGTCAATCATCTCCCGGCTGTTCGCATTTAAATCTTCAAAAACATGCGCAGTTATAAAGTTCACTTGTTTCGCTGTTTAAATGCGATCTGCCAGATCTACGTCTACATCCCTCCGCAAGACACTATACGGCGCATGGCGGAGGATACCTTGTACAACTACCGGTCATTCTCTTTTCTGTTAAATAGCGCCGGCCGAAGTGGCCGTGCGGTTAAAGGCGCTGCAGTCTGGAACCGCAAGACCGCTACGGTCGCAGGTTCGAATCCTGCCTCGGGCATGGATGTTTGTGATGTCCTTAGGTTAGTTAGGTTTAACTAGTTCTAAGTTCTAGGGGACTAATGACCTCAGCAGTTGAGTCCCATAGTGCTCAGAGCCATTTGAACCATTTTTTGTTAAATAGCGCCGGCCGCGGTGGTCTAGCGGTTCTAGGCGCGCAGTCCGGAACCGCGCGACTGCTACGGTCGCAGGTTCGAATCCTGCCTTGGGCATGGATGTGTGTGATGTCCTTAGGTTAGTTAGGTTTAAGTAGTTCTAAGTTCTAGGGGACTGATGACCACAGATGTTAAGTCCCATAGTGCTCAGAACCATTTGAACCATTTTGTTAAACAGCGCGAGGCAAAGGCTGCTGTCTATACGCCCTAATTTCTCTTTTGTCTTCGTGCTCCTTACGCTAAATGTACGTTGACTGGAGTAGAACCGTTCTGCTGTCTGACGAAAACGCCCGTTCTCTAAACTATCTCAACAGTGTTTCACAAAAAGCACCTCTTCTTCCCTGTAGGAATTCCCATCTGAGTTCACCGAACATTTCCGTAATACTCGCGCGTTAACCGAACCTATGAATAACAAACCTTGCAGCACACCTCTGAATTGCTTGCATTGTCGAAGACCAAGAAGTGCTCATAGCTCTTAAGATATGCATTTTGGAGCACATATTTACTAGACGTCTGAATACTGCCCTATATAGAGAATAGCAGTCCTGTCGCACTTCCCTGGGGCACTGTTGATGATACCCTGTGTCTGATGAACACTCGCCTCCAGAACGGCATACTGTGTTCTTATATTTAAGAAGTCTTCGAGTCACTGATATATTCTGCATGCTCAGACCTTCGTTAACAGTCTGCAGTTGGGCGCTGTTTCAAACGCTTTACGGAAATCGAGGAATATGGAATTTGCCTATTGTCCTTCGTCCATAGTTTGCAGGACAAGGGAAATCTGAGTTTTCAGTTGTCAGACACGTAGTTCTTGCGGAGTGCTTTGACATTCCCCGAAACAGTTTCATAGTTTGGAATACAAGCACATGCGGAGTGCTTTGGTACACACGAAAATATTTTCAGTAGCTTTGAATAAAAGCACATACTATGAAACTGTTTTCATGTGTGCTAAAGCACTCCGCAAGATGCTAGGTGCCTGTCAACTGAGGCCGCTAATCAAGGTGGAAGTAAAAGTATTTCTTAATAGCAGCTGAGATTGTGCGTCTTATCGTACAATGCTTTACGAAGAACTTGCGTAGCAAAACAGGGTGCTTCAATGTTATGGTACAAACGAGAAGGGTCAAGAGAGGGCAATGAAACAAGCAAATAATCCTAATGAACCTCGGTCCGGACACCCGATATGGCACATTACTACTGAGTACATGAGCACGTCATCATAGAGTCCCCGAGATCCAAACTGTAGATATGCACTTGATGGCAAACACACATGGTCCCCATTCATGTGCAGGCATTCAGAACGTCTTCTCGTTAATGCCTGTACACATTTCCAAGCGTGCACCGAATTTCACAATTATTCATAAGGCGTTCCCTAAGTTCATTGACGCTATCCGCAGGACTGGAATGCATCGAAGATTTTAAATGAGGAGTTGAGAGTACGAGTGGTGTAACTAAGCACGCGTCTGGCAAGCTAAAGTGAGGATCTCTTCAGAGTAAAAGAAGCGATTTCATGTCTAGTTCTGTACTTTGTGCTCATAAAGTTTAGCCTATAAGCCATGCCCGCACTGCATTTTCAATACAACAGCTACAAGTGATCTGGGGAATGAATAGATAATTGGTGCTATCTTTAATGAAGCTCCAGGTATGCATTTGTTTGAAAGTAGTGCAATAGCCTCATGTGTATTCTCTTAAGATTACTTATACATGTAAAATACATGTTTAAAGTGTGGATTCCTGCCCACTCGTCTCTTGTAGGGTGCACAAAGGATCTACATCTACATCTACATCCATACTCCGCAAGCCACCTGACGGTGTGTGGCGGAGGGTACCCTGAGTACCTCTATCGGTTCTCCCTTCCATTCCAGTCTCGTATTGTTCGTGGAAAGAAGGATTGTCGGTATGCTTCTGTGTGGGCTCTAATCTCTCTGATTTTATCCTCATGGTCTCTTCGCGAGATATACGTAGGAGGGAGCAATATACTGCTGGACTCTTCGGTGAAGGTATGTTCTCGAAACTTAAACAAAAGCCCGTACCGAGCTACTGAGCGTCTCTCCTGCAGAGTCTTCCACTGGAGTTTATCTATCATCTCCGTAACGCTTTCGTGATTACTAAATGATCCTGTAACGAAGCGCGCTGCTCTCCGTTGGATCTTCTCTATCTCTTCTATAAACCCAATCTGGCACGGATCCCACACCGCTGAGCAGTATTCAAGCGTACTGTAACCTACTTCCTTTGTTTTCGGATTGCATTTCCTTAGGATTCTTCCAATGAATCTCAGTCTGCCATCTGCTTTACCGACGATCAACTTTATGTGATCATTTCATTTTAAATCACTCCTAATGCGTACACCCAGATAATTTATGGAATTAACTGCTTCCAGTTGCTGACCTGCTATTTTGTAGCTAAATGATAAGGGATCTATCTTTCTATGTATTCGCAGCACATTACACTTGTCTACATTGAGATTCAATTGCCATTCCCTGCACCGTGCGTCAATTCGCTGCAGATCCTCCTGCATTTCAGTACAATTTTCCATTGTTACAACCTCTCGATACACCACAGCATCATCTGAAAAAAGCCTCAGTGAACTTCCGATGTCATCCACCAGGTCATTTATGTATATTGTGAACAGCAACGGTCCCATGACACTCCCCTGTGGCACACCTGAAATCACTTTTACTTCGGAAGACTTCTCTCCATTGAGAATGACATGCTGCGTTCTGTTATCTAGGAACTCCTCAATCCAATCACACAATTGGTCTGATAGTCCATATGCTCTTACTTTGTTCATTAAACGACTGTGGGGAACTGTATCGAACGCCTTGCGGAAGTCAAGAAACACGGCATCTACCTGTGAACCCGTGTCTATGGCCCTCTGAGTCTGCTTTCTCAGATAGCTGTACAACAATTCAATCAAATCACATCAATGGTTTTTATTACAATAAAGTAGATCGACAGTACGTAACTTTGGTTTACAAAGGTGTCGCAAGCGATGGGCGACATACAAATAATCAATGTCCTTCGCTATAGACAATGTCCATGCAAATTACTCAGACTCGCTCATAAGTCACTGCTATCGTTAATGTCACTGCTTTTCTCGTCGTCTCTGCTAGTGCCGGTCTACCACTGCTCGGCCTAGGCTGGCAGGAGCGGCGCTTATATTCTCTTCTTGTAGAGGCCGCTCCTGTCGTGGTGCGTTTCTAGTCAGCGGGAAATTGGCTGACGTCGTCTCACAGCCTTCTCTGCTCTTGCGTTCTTCATCTTCGTGCCGGGGCTTATCGTTATGCCGGAACATAAAGATGCCCTGTTTTGAGATAGTGAATTGTGGCGTCTTACGACTGTCAGCAAATTCATACAATAGATAAGTTCGTTGAAGCTGTTCATACTTACATGGAAAGTGATAATGCAAAGAATCACGTTTCTAAGTCAATGTAGTCAAAAGAGGATTTGCAGTAGGAGAATGTATGCCATATATTTTGATGCAAACTCACCCATCGAAAACTATAGGTTACTTCCTGTTGACCTAGAATAGTGAAATATGCCACAGTACAACTAGAGAAAAAATTCGAAAATTGCTAATTTGTAACTATTTCATACAAAAATATATTTTACCATTTGTTATCCGTCTGTTTGTCTGTCTCTCCGTTTCGTAGGACCCCTGTTTCTCAGCGACGGGTAGAGGTATAAAGGTGAAGTTTATGTTAAGGGGCTCCGGAAAGGCTCAAAATCATGAAAAGTTCAATTTTTACTTTTTTGCGTTTTCTGAATCTGCAGACTATTACCTTTTAATAGATATATAATTTATTCAGTTCCGAAGACTACAACTATTTTTAATTTTTTTTTTAAATGTGTTCTACATGGGCGTGACCCACTGTGGCGCTGTTAAACTGCTGTCAAATGGTGTTATTATTAACGTCCGTGTTCATCAGGTACATTTTAGTGATGTGAGATAAAGTATGTGTTGTGGCTAACCTGTGATGGTTCAATATATATCGCTGGTGTGATTGTCGATTGTTTCATGTTTATTTACTCTGCTGTTATCTCGAAAATATTCGTAATTAATTCTGTTTCTTGAGTCTCTGTTTTGTTGAAGTATAATAATGAGTAAAAGTAAAGTTATTAGAAATCCTCTGAAGGCTTTTAAGAAAAGGAGAAATGTTGGAAAGCCAAAGGTATTTAGAAATATGGGAATGAAGATAGGTTCTAACATGGTACGAGCGATGCTTGCTTTAGACAAGGAACGCCTTCGGGCTGCAGACAGGGCTGTAAAGAGTCTAGAAATACAAGCAAGAGTAAACAGGAGGAGGAACAAGAGGAAGCTGAAGGAGGAGTTTGCAGAGGATGAAGATAATCCATCCTATGGACCTGGAATGCACTAAAAAGTTAATCCAATCTTTTTCGCTCGATTCCCAAAACTTTTATTTTCTCATACTAATTACATGTTTTCTAAGGATCCTCCAAACATATTTGTTTCAAACTTTCAGTAAATGTTACACAGTACCTTCTGCATAATTTAACACAGCCTTTTTCCAAAAAACTGTATATTTTTGAATATATAAATAAAAAATTGCAAAAAAATGTTGTGAATTTTCATTACAATTGAAAAAAAATCATCTTTAATAACTGAACTAAAATTTTGTAAAATCCTTGTGTTAAGTTGTAGCTCATATCCCAATAAATAATCTGTAAAAAGTTCAACTTCCTACCTCAAATACTTTGTGAGGAAAGATGTAATTTATAAGCGTTATTTTAACATTGGAAGTATAGGAAGTTCCGGAGCCCCTTAAACACTGAGGTGTATGGTCCCTTCGCACTGTAAAAAATTTAAGTTTTTAAGCCAGTACATTCAAACATTTGTAATTTTCAAATTAACTGATAAAACATCTACATGAACCATCCATACACGAGGCCGTGCTGAGAATTTTTTATTTTGTTTTCAATATCGGTTCAGGTGTACGTGTCGTGCATATTACTCGGTCGACTTTCCTGTTTCACTGACGCAAGATGCAACCTTCTGCCGCTAGAGGGCTACGAATTCCAGCGTGTAACATGGCGATGTGTAACGTAACTATGTCGGTGCGTGAGAAGCAGACTGCTGTAATCCAGTTTCTAACCATAGAAAACCTGCGGCCAATTGAAACAGAGGAGACTGGAGATCTGTCAACAATTTCTTTCCCGTTTGGCCCTAAGGGTGATGGGTTTCTCAAAAATATTGTGACAGGTGACGGATGATGATTTTACCTTTTTAACCTCGAAAACAAGAGAGCATCAATAGGGAGATCCGTTCAGGATCCTGGGATATTAAAGGTGTGGTTTATTTGGAATTCATGCCTAAAGATACCGCAATAAACTCTGCAAGGAACTGCGATACCGTCAAAAAACTGAAAGCACGACTTTGAAGAGTTCGTCCACATATGGAGCACCCTGTTCTTCAGCGTTACAATGTCAGGCCACACACGAGGTCTGCAACATCTACAACAATCGACGCATTGGGTTCACTGTCATACAGTCCAGACTTGGCCCCATACAATTTTCATCAGTTTCCAAAACTGAAAGAACACCTTCCGGGACTTAACTTTGATAGTGATTTAGCGTTGCAAGTAGAGGTGAGACTGTGACTTCGTCAACAAAGTGAAACATTCTGCAGTGACGGTATTAACACACTGGTCTCTCGTTGGCAGGAAAGTGTTCATCGCCAGGGTGACTATGTTGGGGAATAAATATTTAGATATGAAGAATAAAATTGTAGAAAGTTAATACATTTTGATTTATTTAAAAAGTTTTAAGTGTCTTCACGTACAGAATTAGGAGGTATTACTTTTCAGGACGCCCTCGTTCATAAAGAAGTTTGTACGGTAGCCTCAAAGCGCGACTTCTACTCGCAATTGTGCGTCTTTGTTTGTTTGTAGGTACGCGTCTGAAATTTTGGAACACAATGAAATCCTCTCGCTACAGTATGAGGCGAAAAGCAAATAGTGCAGCTCATTGATAAAGTATCGAGCGGTAATTCGCTTTCGGTAGAGCAGCAGGAATGTTGCATCTGTATCTGGTCAGTGTAATTGACTTCTTTAATCGTCTGGACTGGCCCGACATAGCTGAAATATTTCTGATGCTCAACCGAAAGCGAGTTACCGCACTATTCTCCACCATTTTATCATTGGACTGAGTTATTTTGCTTTGGTTCGTCTGGTAACGTGAACGGTACTTTGGCACGGGGATCTCAATACGTTCCAAGACTGCAGACGTGCCTTCAGAGTAGGATGACCGACTCATCCCTATTTCACGTGATCTTCCGTGTTATAGAACTTCATTTTAATCCTCCCGGCTCTCTTACTGACCGCATGTCTCTCCCTTATATTTCAACATTGACTATTATTATAAATATTAATCTCGCGATGTACTGTCGATAGTTCAAATTCTCTGAACGACAAATCTCGAAAAGTTTTCGTGTAATAATCGATGCTATTATCGACTTGTCCTGTTTTGCTTGTGCTTCTACGGAAAGAAGACGGTTTTGTTAAAGGGAACTCGAGGAGTGGAGAATGATTGACATAGTCTACGTTTCTAGAGGGGTTGTGAGAGGAGGAATGTTTACTTGTTTCACAATCAGTACTTCCAACCCACGAATGTGCTCGTCTCGTACCCATCAGCATCTATGGTGTATATGAGGCACTTAAGTAACAAGGACTCGCGAAAGCGGATTGTAAAGACGTTCGTGCTTAAATACATTCGTTACATTATTTATTTTTCAACTGACTCACACAACACAACATTTCGCAGCACATCGAAAGTGATAGATTGCTTAAGTTGGCAGCAATCGAAAACAAAGTACAGTCAACACGAAATGTTCCGATTTGTGCAATCTTCTTTTCGTAATCGTACCTACCATAGCACTTAAAAGGCTTCCTCTCGGTTTGTGGGGCTACCCCATGCTTTTACATCTCCATTGTCACCCATTCTAAGAAAAATGCGATGTAACTGTGCAGTTGAAATTTATTGCCACTGTCTCCCTCAAACCTCACTTAAAACCATGTTCAGATGTTGATTATGTCCCTTAAAACCACGATCAAATACTGATCGCCCTATTTCAGGGAGACATCTGAAAAATTTCAGCAGATTCTTCGAAGCACAGCGAAATCTCCTACTGCAAATCCCCGTGATATTGGAGGTGCTCCGTCCAACAAGAGCACCTGTGAAACTTCCTGGCAGATTAAAACTGTGTGCCGGACCGAGACTCGAACTCGGGACCTTTGCCTTTCGCGGGCACGTGTTGGGTAGCTCAGTTGGTAGAGCACTTGCCCGCGAAAGACAAAGGTCCCGAGTTCGAGTCTCGGTCCGGCACACAGTTTTAATTTGCCAGTAAGTTTCATATCAGCGCACACTCCGCTGCAGAGTGAAAATCTCATTCTGGAAGAGCACCTGTTTTATTATGTCATGAAGATCTTCAAACATACAAAGTCTTTTTGTGTTTTCAGCGAGATTGTAACGTATTTATACGAAATTTGATGATGTCCGTAACTGGTCTGCCTCCGTTGCTCAGTGGTTAATTTGTTTGACTGCTATAAGGAGAACCTGGGTTCGATTTCCAACACTTCCAGGCATTTTTGCTTGGTGAGAAGACTGGAAAGAAGTACAATCAGCCTTTTGAGGCCAATAGAGGAGCTACTTCATCGAGAAGTGGTTGCTCGACTTCAAAGTAAAGAAATCCTACAGCGACAGACAGAGCGGTGTGCTGAGCCCATTACCCTCCATACCGCATCCAAATGACGCCATTGGCAGAGAGTGACACGCGGTCGGTTGATTCCGACTGGTCTCTCTGGGCAAGAACGTGGCGTTACCTGCGCTTGCACAAACACAATCTCCTCATGTGTGCTTCTCAATCTCTACGATTTGTTTTTAAAAAAAATATATTTTGTAGGTACTTGATATATCAAGACTCCTTACTATAAGTATTGTACCTATGTAGTAATTGTAAAATAATTTTACATCCTTGTTCAGACTATTTATGATGTGATTCCTCTCTGCATTTGATTTCATATTTGTGTCAAGCTGTTGGCAGTATAGATCAATAAACCCTAGCCAAATAAAACGAAAAAATCTAGAGAAGGCTTAGTGGAGTAAGGAAACAGGAATTTAAGGTAAGTGGCTACTGTTTGTAAGCCATCACAAAAGGGAAGCCGGCCGCGGTGGTCTCGCGGTTCTAGGCGCGCAGTCCGGAACCGGGCGACTGCTACGGTCGCAGGTTCGAATCCTGCCTCGGGCATGGATGTGTGTGATGTCCTTAGGTTAGTTAGGTTTAAGTTGTTCTAAGTTCTAGGGGACTGATGACCACAGCAGTTGAGTCCCATAGTGCTCAGAGACATTTTTGAACAAAAGGGAACAAATAGTGTAAGTTAGCTGCCGTTTTCTTGTTTGTGGCACCTTAATGTGGATAAATACTCGAAAAATTTCTGTAAAAAGAAAGACTGGTCGAATGTTTTGTGAAATCATTTGCTCAGAACTCAGAAACAAAACAGGTTAGAGAAACATCTGACGCGTCTTTGGAAGACGATGCTCGAAATCATGTACAGTAGCTGAGATGCTATCTTAGAGACATAAGGAGACAACTGACAATGACTGAAATTACACCAGACAGATATCCTTTGGTACTCTTTCAAATACTAAGGTTCAATACTAAACATTGAACTTTAAATTCTGAATTGGTACCTCACTTGCTGTACACAATTTCGAGCATCATTCAAAGGTCTGTCGAATGTTTCTTTAGTCTATTTTATTTCTTACTTTTACTCAAATAATTTCACACAACATATGACCGTTTTTTCATTTTTTTGTTTTCAAGTGTTGTTGAGAAAGCATAAAATGTAATACATTTAATTTTAGATCGACACCCTATAATAACGGAGAGTATGTAGATTAAGAGAGAGCAGAGAAGTTTCAATTTATCATTTGATTTGATGTTTGTTGAGACTTCATTTAAATAACTAGCAGCAGCTGTTCGTGAAACATTTCAGTTTTCTCTCAAATCACAGATTAAGTTTTTATTGATTACCCTGATTACTTTCAAGCAGTTAAATTTTTTTCTGAAAAATTAGAGCTAACTTTGGTCGATTTGATAACCACTTCTCCATTTCTTACTTTTCATTTGGCTATGAAAATTCAGACAAGAACCCATAGTGTATTTTTTCAAATCTATAATTAACGTGTTCCTAATTATCGTGATCACTTTCAAGCAACAAAACCTTTTTTTTTTTTTTTTTTTGCAGAAAATAGGCCACGCGCGGATCATTTTGATACCCTACTGGCGCAAAGTAAGCAATGGTATGGCGGTGAAAATCGGGCAAGAATCAATTGTGTGATTTCTAGTGAGTCTAAATTAAATAAGCTAAAACTAATTATACTTGTCTTTCAGTCTCTTTTTCCGCAGTTGCAGATATACAAGTTGTATAGATTAAATATCGTTTTTTGCAACATAATGAAAGTGTTGTTAAGACCAAACGCATTTCGCTTTATTCTAAAACGTCTTTGGTGGTGACTGTAACAATCTGATTTTTTCTCTTGCAATTTTGTTTCTTGGGACCATGAACATTTCACCTGTTTTAACGTAACGCTATAAACAGTATTAATTCTTATCGTTAGTGTCAGTTTCCTCTTTTCTCATACTTCCTATTTTTCCGCATATATGTATTAGATTTTAGCACATAATACTAAACATATTCCCGTTTTTGTGTTGTCAAAAGCCACTGTCATCTCGCCATCTCGTGCGTTTTGTATTGCCGGTGCGAGATGTGTTCGTCTTCTGTTTCTTTTGATAGTGGAGGGAGCGTCCGCTGTTGCTCTGAGTGTGTTTGAGTGATTATATTTTCCGACTTGAGTGGGATTGTGTTTATAAAGGGAGCTAACATGTCCTAGCTACTATGTATCCAAATTATTTCGTTACTATGGGTGACTGATCAAGGTTGGGGATATTGCCTAGTTGTGATATTCTTTTGTGGTGCTTAGCGGGTTTGCTCTTTCTCTGCAATATGTTTCATTTGTTTAAATAATGCCTCGTTGCTGATGTTTGTCTGGTCATTTATTATCCATTTCTTCCTCATTTTTGAATTTGGAAGTTCTCTGGTATTTTTACGAAACGCTTTTTGTTAGTGAAACTATTTTCATATAATTTTCTATCGTGGTGGGGTAGTTGATTTGTTGCCTGTGGTGTCCTGCGAATTTGGAATGACTGGTGTCTTATTTCCATGGTCTGCTGTGCTCCTAATGCCTTATTTCAAAAGTTGTGGTTGTCTGCCTTAAGCATAGATTGGTTCAAATGGCTCTGAGCACTATGGGACTTAACTTCTGAGGTCATCAGTCCCCTAGAACTTAGAACTACTTAAACCTAACTAACCTAAGGACATCACACACATCCATGCCCGAGGCAGGATTCGAACCTGCGCCTTAGCGGTCGCACGGTTCCAGACTGAAGCGCCTAGAACCGCTCGGCCACCACGGCCGGCTCCTTCAGTATAGAGTATAACAGATGTTACACTGGAGTGTCAGATTTTTTATACACGTCAGTGTGATCTTCGAACTTAGAAACTAATTGTGTGACTAAGAAAAAGTGTTAAAAGATATTACCGTCTGAGTGGACGAATATCGCCTTTACTCACTAAAGAAATGTAATGGGTAGTGCGTCGCACGGGCTGATTACCGTAACCCACATGCGGAGAGCTGCTGTCGCCAGACGGCCAACAGGTGAAGTTTACGAGGTAACGGAAAGGCGCGGACGGAAGTCGCCGTCGGTTGCGTCGCCGTGGTTCCCGTGGCCTTTGGCCCTTACCCTATCCCTGCGGCCGTTGGACGGCGCGGCTCGGCTCGTGATGAACGGGCCGGGTTGTCCGACTGGCCGTGAGAAAACCGGACGCCGGCTGCCCCCTTCTACCCCGTTCTCTCCTCTTCTGTCGCGTCTTGTCTTAGCGCTGTTAATTTCCCCGGCGCCGAAAAACTGGTCAGACGGGTCGATGGCCACCGCGCGTCCGCCGCGGCCGTGGCTCGCAACCCCTCTGGCCGGACAGATAGGGGTGGGGTCCGCACTATAGTGTCGCGCTGCGCTGTGGTGGCGAGCCGTGCGCTATGCGCGGGCACGCCCGCTCCGGGCACCACCACAGCACGCGGGGCAGAAAAAGCGCGCGCCATTCTGCGTGGCTGTCACCCAGAGTCCAAAGCACCGGCTTTATTCTCCGCCCGTAATGGGCTCCGTGTTTATTCAATGGCCTACCTGCTGCAGCAAAGTGACTTTCTCCATCGCAACCGGCATAGGTTTCGAAAACAACGATCACGTAACACCCAACTTACTTACGTTCGTCATCCACAAAACACCAAGCGGCTCATGCGAACACAAAATGCCCAAAACCTTGCTGGTAGTACGCGAACTACATAATCAGCAGCAGCCCTGCAATTTTCTCTTCAGCCGTTCCCCGCAGCACGTTAGTAAGCCATATTACACTCCTGGCCATTAAAATTGCTAATCCACGAAGATGACGTGCTACAGACGCGAAATTTAACCGATAGGAAGAAGATGCTGTGATATGCAAATGATTAGCTTTTCAGAGCATTCACACAAGGTTGGCGCCGGTGGCGACACCTACAACCTGCTGACATGAGGAAAGTTTCCAACCGATTTATCATACACGAACAGCAGTTGACCGGCGTTGCCTGGTGAAACGTTGTTGTGATGCCTCGTGTAAGGAGGAGAAATACGTACCATCACGTTTCCGACTTTGATAAAGGTCGGATTGTAGCCTGTCGCGATTGAGGTTTATCGTATCGCGACATTGCTGCTCGCGTTGGTCGAGATCGAATGACTGTTCGCAGAATATGGAATCGGTGGGTTCAGGAGGGTAATACGGAACGCCGTGCTGGACTATCAGCTCGGAGACCATGGCAGCGGGCCGGCCGTGGTGGCTGAGCGGTGGCCGCTATGGTCGCATGTTCGAATCCTGCCTCGGGCATGGGTGTGTGTGATGTCCTTAGGTTAGTTAGGTTTAAGTAGTTCAAAGTTCTAAGGGACTAATGAAAATGGTTCAAATGGCTCTGAGCACTATGGGACTTAACTTCTACGGTCATCAGTCCCCTAGAACTTAGAACTACTTAAACCTAACTAACCTAAGGACAGCACACAACACCCAGCCATCACGAGGCAGAAAAAATCCCTGACCCCGCCGGGAATCGAACCCGGGAACCCGGGCGTGGGAAGCGAGAACGCTACCGCACGACCACGAGATGCGGGCGGACTAATGACCTCAGATGTTAAGTCCCATAGTACTCAGAGCCATTTGAACCATTTGAACCACCATAGCTGCGGTTACCCTTGACGCTGCATCACAGACAGGAGCGCCTGCGATGGTGTACTCACCGACAAACCTGGGTGCACGAATGGCAAAACGTCATTTTTTCGGATGAATCCAGGTTTACAGCATCATGATGTCGCATCCGTGTTTGGTGACATCACGGTGAACGCACAGTGGAAGCGTGTATTCGTCATCGCCATAGTGGCGTTATCACCCGGCGTGATGGTATGGGGTGCCATTGGTTACACGTCTCGGTCACCTCTTGTTCGCATTGACGGCACTTTGAACAGTGGACGTTACATTTTAGATGTGTTACGACCCGTGTCTCTACTCTTCATTCGATCCCTGCGAAACCCTATATTTCAGCTGGATAATGCACGACCGCATGTTGCAGGTCCTGTACGGGCCTTTCTGGATACAGAAAATGTTCGACCGCTGCCCTGGCCAGCACATTCTTCAGATCTCTCACTAACTGAAACGTCTGGTCAATGGTGGCCGAGCAACTGGTTCGTCACAATACATCAGTCACTACTCTTGATGAACTGTGGTATCGTGTTGAAGCTGCATGGGCAGCTGTACCTGTACACGCCATCGAAGCTTTGTTTGACTCAATGCCCAGGCGTATCAAGGCCGTTATTACGGCCAGAGGGGTTTGTTTCAAAATGGCTCTGAGCACTATGGGACTTAACATCTGTGGTCATCAGTCCCCTAGAACTTAGAGCTACTTAAACCTAACTAACCTAAGGACATCACACACAGCCATGCCCGAGGCAGAGGGGTTTGTTCTGAGTACTGATTTCTCAGTATCCATGCACCCAAATTGCGTGAAAATGTAATCATATGTCAGTTCCAGTACAATATATTTGTCCAATGAATACTAGTTTTTCATCTGCATTTCTTCTTGGTGTAGCAATTTTAATGGCCAGCAGTGTATCAATTTTAAGTTAAAGAATACCAGTGGAAAAATGGTGCTACCGGAGCACAAAAAATGTGAATGTGTTTCTGTTTATTTATAAGTCTCTGACTGAAATGTGGGGCACCAGCGATCTCATTCTACCTCCCTCAGCACCTTTAAAAATGTTCCCAAAAGTTTTGACATGTGAACACATTCGCGTTCTTTTTAACAACTCACACATGGCCGGCCGAAGTGGCCATGCGGTTAAAGGCGCTGCAGTCTGGAACCGCGAGACCGCTACGGTCGCAGGTTCGAATCCTGCCTCGGGCATGGATGTTTGTGATGTCCTTAGGTTAGTTAGGTTTAACTAGTTCTATGTTCTAGGGGACTAATGACCTCAGCAGTTGAGTCCCATAGTGCTCAGAGCCATTTTTGAACAACTCACACAAACTCCCACAAGCTCCCCTAACTGTAACTCACACTCACTAGTCCATAGCTGTAAGTCACTCATACCCATCCACTTCCAGTTGCCCTTTCTCACTCACTCATTTAGCCCAATTCATTGTCATTATCTCTTTGTGTCTCTGTCACTATCTCCTGCGTCGCAGTCCTCATCGTTCTGTCCCTCTATTACAGGCTCCTCTCACTGTCACTGCCTCTGTCTTGCTCTCTCTTACTGGCAATACCTCATTTGTTCCTTCCTGCTCCTGCTGTCTCTTCTCTCTGTCACCATCTCTCTCTTCCTCGTTGTCATTGCCATATAGAGGTCTCTCATCATCAGTGGCTCTCACCCACTTCCACTTACTCTTTCTTTCTATTCTTCCCACTCTCCCTGCCACTTTCTCCTGCATTTTTTCCTGTCGCCATGTTCCTCTGCCACTGTGTCCTTCTCCCACACTGCCTTTAACACAACCACTGTTCCAAGAAAAATATTACTTTTCCGTCTCATTGCCACTTCTTCTTCTCCGTCGGCATATAAAAGCATGACTATGTTCGCATGCTAAAAAATTTGAGGACATTTGTAGACGTGCAGAGGACTCTTGAATGACGCAGCTGGTATACCACTTTTCGATCAGAGTCGTTTAAAGAAAGAGGAACATATTCGCATTTTCGTTCTCTGGTAGGAGCATTTTTCCTCTCGTTCCCTGCTGCAGGAGTGCATGTAACATGTATGAAAAGAAATGGATTGGTCAGTCAAATTTAGTTTGCTTTTGTTAACCTGTAATAATGCAAAACAAATTTTCCATCCCGTATCGGATTTTACACGAAAAAAAGTCCAAATTTTTACACAGTCCAATCTAGCCACTGTCACGAATGATGATGATGATATGATGAGGACAACACAAACACCTAGTTTCCGGGCAGAGAAAATCCTCCACCCGGCCGGGAATCGAACCAGGGACCCCGTGATCCAGAGGCAGCAACGCTGGCCACTTTTTTGTGTCTTTTTTATCTCATTTTGTTCGTTTTCGTTCGTTGCACCTGCTCGGGGCGGACGTCGTAAGACATCCGTTTAAGTTCGTCTTTGATCGATTGACTCAGTTTTTTTATTACAGAGGGCAGCTAATTCTTTGACTGAACACGGTGAGCTACCGTGCTGGCTATCACTAGACCACGAACTACAGACGACGTATTTCGTAATAAGGTGACCATCACGTTTCCGCATTTACCGCGCGCACGTTGGAAAGACACGTATGCCACGCTAATCCCTTGCCTACATGTCGGTGCTTATATGCCCGCATTGAAGTCGCGCTACATTTCATATATGCCGCAGCAGCGCACCAAACGGAAAATATATGATCGTCCCTTATAATTTTTAAAGATATCATCTTTATTGGTCAGTTACATTCAGGATACCTTTGCACATACACCTCAACTGTGCTTGGCGATTTCATTCTGCATTCTCCTTGAAGCTATAGCGCATCTAATTTCTGTTATTTATTTCGTCAAACTATGTAGCACTCGTACCACATAAATCACATAGTCTGAAATAAAAGTGCATAACTATCTCCTCCAGAAAGGGAGTTTCGTATCGATATCTTGGCGGTAGAAGATACTGTTTTGCCCTCATCAGATAGAATATGTTTCTTCTTTGGATATGATGAAGTCACAGACTTCCACATGAGATACAAATCACTTTGATGTTCAAAACATAGGAACCCTAAGTCCTAAATACTGTAAATTCTGCGGAAGCTATTTATCAGAATTTAAATGGTGCTTTTCCACATCTCTTTCTCATGGTCTGGTCGTAATGAAGTTATGACATTTATAATGATTATTGATTTGAAGTTAATAATCTGAACATGTTAATTCAGGTGAAAAATATTTACGTGAAGTTACTGCTTGGAAACAATACAAACTCTTAAAGAATTGAAACGTTTGAGGTCGCTCGCTGTGAGACTATTTATTAATAGTGCGCAGTCAGATTATGATTTTAATCAGTTTCAACACCTCAGCTGGACATTGCGCTTTTACTGGGAGTATATTTTTAGGCCGCTCTGGTGACAGTACTTGGCACGAACTTAATAATCCGCGCGCGCCCAGTATCGTGAAGGTGCTATGTTGAGCCTTTAGTCTACGAATATTTTAACATTCACTTTGTAATTTCCCCCCTCTTTCTTTCTTCCATCTATTGTCCACATTAAACAATGCCCAGTCCAAGTAGTTAATAATCAGAGTCTTTTATTGAGATTTGAGATGAGTGAAGATTACAGTAAACTTTTAAGTTTACTTAGCTTGTCATGTTGAGATGGCTCCAGTTCTTCTTGTCTAGGGGTCTGATACTTGAAGCTCAAACTCTAACATCAGGTCCTCACGGTTGGTTTGTACTGAATAAATGGGAAGATTGTTGTTGCAGAATTTTTCTAAATAAATATATATATCTCTTATTTTCTCACATGTTAGTATGTCATACAGTATTCTGGTTTTTACATGATCAAATCCGAAGTTACATCCTTCGCACCTATTATACAAAAATACGTCCGATCACATCACAGGCAATTTTACGACTCTCTTACTCTGCGGAAATAACAATATTCGAAATGTTTTACAATTTTTCTTAACAAATAATTCCTACTAGTTTTCGTCACTTTGTTAATTTCAATTATTATTTCATAAATGAATCCAGAAATAAACATAGTAAACAGTACAGGATTGCGTAAATAATAATAGAAATTTTAAGAGCGCAAATAATTCGTAATTTCAAATGTTCCTAAAACAAGAAAAAAAATTAACTGTACATTCAGAACTAGTACTTTTCGGTTATAACATCGAAACTGAAATATTTTATAAAGTAATTCCTTTTCATAAACTTCAGCTTGAAATACAACATACTGTCTGTAAAATGATATGAAAGTTTCCAGAAAAGCAACTGAGATAATATATTCGAAAAGTAATACTAGGACTGACAGCTACTGTTGAGGAGAAGTAATGCTAGAGGAGGATGTCCCGTTACAACTATCCGACAGGCAGGTCGCCACAACACTAACAACGCTGTTGCAGTTAAAGTATCGGTAATAGTTGCAGATAACTTGCTTCCAATAAAAATGAAATAGTGTATAATGTCAAGCAATATTACGTAATATCAGAGCACTGGAAAAAGACTTGCTTTCTCATGCGACGCTGTACTCGCAATAAAAAAATGTGCGTTGTTCTTTGCATAACCCTTGCTTTAGCTACTACCTGCAAGGTGTTTCGTGATGTATGGCTATGAGGCTGCGGGGACAGCTTGGTATGGCCGGCGGCACATCAGTAATGAGGCCGCTGTTTCTTACCGGAATTCGGACGGCGCCGCCTTCCCTTTCCCTTGACTGGAGCATTTCGGTACCGGCCGAGAACCACTAACGACCTACCATCGCGAGCGCTTCTTGTCGCCGGAGGCAGTTTCACTCCGTGGCTTCTCGTACCATCCGCACGATTTTAGGGCGGCGGATCAGGCATGCCTATTGCAGATTTTCCTTTCGGCGACAAAAATGTGCGAACGCTTCCCCATGCACACACTGCACATTCCTCGCCAGCAAAGACGTTCACCAACCTTAACGACCGCGATTCTCTCTAAAGGAAAACACCCAGGACAAGAACGCACCTGACGCCAACGAGCGAGTTTCTTTCTTCCAGCAGACATCTCAACGTGAACATTCATGTTTTCACGTCGTATGACTTGGTTAATAGAATTGCAGGAATTCAACGTATCCAAAGCTGGATCTTTAATCTTTCGACAGTAAACCATTCAGCTTTCTTCGGTGCAAACTATAGAGACTGGAGCACTTTAAATCCCATATGTATGGTTCGCTCTGAAAATGGCTGAACAGCTTACAATCTAGATATTAGAGAGCGAAGTTTGATTATTGTTGAATTCTCACACCTATGGCCTAGGCCTGTCGGTACTAGTTTCAGCACATACCTTTTAATACAGCTGATTAGGTTGAAAATATCCGCCCCTTGTAGCTGAGTGGTCAGCGCGACAGAATGTCAATCCAAAGGGCCCGGGTTCGATTCCCAGCTGGGTCGGAGATTTTCTCCGCTCAGGGACTGGGTGTTGTGTTGTCCTAATGATCATCATTTCAACCCCATCGGCGTGCAAGTCGCCGAAGTGACGTCAAATCGAAAGACTTGCACCCGGCGAACGGTCTACCCGACGGGAGGCCCTAGTCACACGACGTTTCACATTTTAAGTTTAAAATTTAACATTTCCTTTTTTTTTTTTTTTTTTGGTCATCAGTCTACTGACTGGTTTGATGCGGCCCGCCACGAATTCCTTTCCTGTGCTAACCTCTTCATCTCAGAGTAGCACTTGCAACCTACGTCCTCAATTATTTGCTTGACGTATTCCAATCTCTGTCTTCCTCTACAGTTTTTGTCCACTACAGCTCCCTCTAGTACCATGGAAGTCATTCCCTCATGTCTTAGCAGATGTCCTATCATCCTGTCCCTTCTCCTTATCAGTGTTTTCCACATATTCCTTTCCTCTCCGATTCTGCGTAGAACCTCCTCATTCCTTACCTTATCAGTCCACCTAATTTTCAACATTCGTCTATAGCACCACATCTCAAATGCTTCGATTCTCTTCTGTTCCGGTTTTCCCACAGTCCATGTTTCACTACCATACAATGCTGTACTCCAGACGTACATTCTCAGAAATTTCTTCCTCAAATTAAGGCCGGTATTTGATATTAGTAGACTTCTCTTGGCCAGAAATGATCATTTCATCCCCATCGGTGTGCAAGTCGCCGAAGTGACGTCAAATCGAAAGAAATAGCAAATCAATAAATCCTCAAGAAATTCGATTGCGTGCGTGGCCTTGGCCTTGCTTGTAAGACTCCTGTTGAATCATAATGAATACTGCCAAGGCATCTTGAATAGTTCTAATTTACCCAGTTCTTTTTGTATTCATCTGTCGTCGTCTGGGGGATGATTATTTCATGTGCAGGATTCAGATTGAAATATGGTGCCATCCTCCATAAATAGACTATGATTTATAGCACACGAGCTTTTATTTCGTCACGTACCGTATTTGAATATAATGGCACACCATTGCTAACCTCAGCAAGTTCGCAAAAAGCCACAAATACCAGCAGTAAAATGCACGTACTTCTTCCTTCTACTGATTCTAGATCGCAGCTACAAATCGCACTAGCACATGGCTACAACTCAGAAGTGTTACTCTCTAACAATATAGTACGAGGGTTGGAACTTTAACAGTCACAACTATTTGTTTACAGCTCGTACAAAATAGATACGTGTTTCAAAGCTTTACTGTGCTTCAGAGTAGTCACCAGCATTGTGTATAACCCGTTGCCAGCCATGTGCAAGTCGTAGGATACTCTTAGCAATGCCAGTTGTATAGACAGTTCGAGCAGCACGGTCTATTGCCCGACGAATTTCTGAAACGAATGCCGTGAAGTGTTTCCTTCAGTTTAAAAATCGAGTTGATCTTACGAGGGCTTAGGTCAGGGGAATGCAGTAGGTGGTATAGCACTTAGCGCCCCCATCAGTCAAACAAATCAGTAACAGCTTGCACAGTACGTGCTTGAACATTGTCCTGCAGAATGATGGTCAGGTCCTGCAGAAAGTATCATCACTTCTGTCTATATGCTGTTCATTTTTGGAACACAGCCTACCACCAGCTTAGAGACAGCAGTGATAACACTTTCTACAGGACCTGACCATCATTTTGCAGGACAATGCTCAATCACGTACAGTGCTAGTTGCTACTGATTTGTTTGACTGATGGGGCTGCTAAGTGCTATATCACCTACTGCACTCCCCTGACTTAAGTCCTCGTGAGTTCAACTCGATCTCTAAACTGAAGGAAACACTTCTCGGCATTCGCTTCAGAACTGCTACAAATTCGTCGGGCAATAGACCGCGCCGCTCGAACTGTCAACACAACTGTCACTGCTAAGAGTGTCCTACGACTTCCACATCGCTGGCAACGGGTTATACGCAATGCTGATGACTACTTTGATGGTCAGTAAGACTTTGAAACATGTATCTGTTTTGTACGAGGTGTGAATAAATAGTTGCCACTATTAAAGTTCCAAACCTCGTATTTTACATTTAATCAGCTTCAAAAACAATTTTCTTACAATAAATATTGTCTTTACAACGTAGTCTTCATGCATACTGATCAGCCAGAACTCTATGACCACCTACCTAATAGCCGGTGTGTCCACGGATAACAGCGGCAACGCGTCGTGGCATGGAAGCCATGAGTCCTTGGTCGGTCGCTGAATGGAGTTGGCATCACATCTGCACACACAAGCCTCCTAATTCCCGCAAATTACAGGAACGCTGGCGATGAGCTCTGACACCACGTTCAATTACATCCCAGATGTATTCGATCGGGTTCAGATCTGACGAGTTGGGGGGGGGGGGGGAGCCAGAACATCAATTGGGACTCGCCACTGTGTTCCTCGAACCTCTTCATAAAGCTATTGGCCTTATGACATGGGGCGCATTGTCTTGTTGAAAACTGCCACTGCCGTCGGGAAATATGATCGTCATAGAGGGGTGTACGTGGTCTGCAGTCAGTGTACGGTATTCCTTGACGGTCATGGTGCCTTGCGCGAGCTCCGCTGGACTCATGGATGCCCAAAGGAATGTTCCCCAGAGCATAATCGAGCCGCCGTCAATCTATCTCCGACCCGCAGTATAGGTGTCAAGGAGTTGTTCCCCCGGAAGACGACTGATTCGCGCCCTCCCAAAGGCGTGATGAAGCAGGTATCGGGATTCATCGGACAATATAACGCTCTGCCATTGCGCCTCTGTCCAGTGTCCATTTCAGTAGCAGTTGGCGATGGCGCGGTGCTAACATTGGCGCATGCATGGCTCGTCGGCTGCAGAGGCCCAGCATTAGGAGTGTTCGGTGCACTGTGTGTTCAGACGCACTTGTACTCTGCCCAACATTAAAGTCTGATGGTAGTTCCGCCACTGTTCGCCGCCTGTTCTGTTTTACCATTCGGTCCATCGTACGACGTCCGACATCTGTAATGAGGGATGGCCGCCCAACCCCGTGACGTCTGGACGCGGTTTCGCCACGTATTGAAGACACTCATTACAGCACTCATCGAACACCCGACAAGTCATGCAGTTTCCGAAACGCTCGCTCCGATCCTCAGAGCCACCATGGTCTGATCTCGGTCACATTCAGATCGTTCACGTGCCTTCCCCATTTTACACACCGACAGCACGCTCACTAATCTATATGGACCGCACGGGTGTCTAGCAGTCATTCCTCGCCAACTCAGGCTGCTATCGCCTCTACAGGTTTATATTGGTGGTAGGTCGTTGGTCATGATGTTCTGGCTGATCATGTATAAAAATAACGGTGATAAATCTATTTAATGCTATTTTGTCTGAAAAATATGGCAACGTGACAACGAAGAACTAATTTTTGAACAATGCTCGCTTTTAAATACAAAATATTGAACTAACCATTGTGAGCCGTGGCGAGCTGGTGCCAGTGTTATTTTGTTCATGTATCGTTGAGATCGACTGTGGATGAGCTATCTTTGCTTTTCGCGTCTCTTATCTTCCGGGTTGGGGGCGAAGGGATTGGGTTGTGAGCCTTCGACAGATAAGCCTCGAGATCTCGTGACATTCGCTGGGAGACGAGTGTCAACGGCTGCCGAACGAGCGTGGTGACCGTTATATGTTGTGGTATGAAATTGGTCGGGCGTTTTGGCGACATGGGTAGCTTGGAGATACAAGTTCTGTGACTTCGCTGGGAACAAAATTTGAAGTGAAGCGGTGAAGCTGTGGAACTCGCTACTTGGTGTTGTGTACGTGATATGAAGTAAGTGGTCGTAATTTTTTTTTTTTTTTTTTTTCATAGTCGAACTTTAAGATGGTGTGGAAGAGTTCAGTTGGCCTAGTTAAATGGTGGTCGTTATTTGAAAGTTTTCTCAGAAGTTTTACTAGTGCTCTGTGTTTCTTGTAATTAAATGATTTTACAAAAACAGACATAATGTCTGTGGGATAACAGCAATCAGCGATTTTATAATGTTACTTATAATCCGTCTTGATTGCAAATTTTTTTTTATTCATATGACCGGTTTCGGTTTATTCAGAACCATCTTCAGATCTGATATTTCAGTTACAGGAGTAACCGGTCCAAATCAAGCAACTTTCACTTTTTATGTGACGCAGCAAGTGAAAGTTGCTTGATTTGGACCGGTTACTCCTGTAACTGAAATATCAGATCTGAAGATGGTTCTGAATAAACCGAAACCGGTCATATGAATAAAAAAAAATTGCTATCAAGACGGATTATAAGTAACATTATAAATGATTTTATGTTGGCGTTTTTAAATCCTGCACTCTATTAATACAGTTGTCCATATGTAAAATGCTTAAGGTCAAAGTAGCGAATATGTTAGTAGTGTAACGTGCTCCTTTGCATGCTTAACCATATATTCTGCCGAGTGTTTCTATGTTTCAGAGTTATTGGAATGTCTTTGTGATTCGTGCAAAAAACTTTGATTGTGTCAGTGCCTTGGTGGGGAGTGAAATGTCATCCGAGGTCTAGGCCTGGCAGTGTTTAAGAACCTGGCCACTACCGGGAGTTGTTCGCGTACCGCATTCAAAAGTTTAGTATTCACCTTCCTTCTGCCAAGGCCGGTGAAGCTGGTAGATATATAAATATATATTGTATGTAACCTGTTCTTTTACGAACCTGTTTCCTTAAATATTAGCGACTGGCTGCTGGCTAAAGTTTAAATTGCATAGCATCTGGTGAGTTCATTGTGCAGCTCTTTCTAGTAGTCTTCTATTAACACGTCTGAGCACGTGAACATTCATTTTTAAAGATCAGTGTTTCTGCTGTAGTTTTTTTTATGTAAGTGGTTCTATCATGTTGTGTAATTGGATCTTAGCTTGGCACTAGCGTTGTGTGTCATTAAGTCACCCTTTATTGCTAACTGTTTTCATTATATGTATTTTGAGGGAAATCCTATATGGGAGGTTGCGTTTCTTTAGTTTGTCAGTAATACTGTTTTCTTAATAAAGGGAATAAAGCGAGGGGTATTAGTGCCCTGCAACATAAGTTCGTAGTTGATCTTTTCACAAGTGCTTCTTTAACGGATTTAAATAGTAAGTTAGAAGGGTATTTTAGTGAAGAATGTTAAGCGTGGCCATCTTAATTTAATAACTGGTTTTGAGGAGTTTGATGAAGTGGCTATGTGAAGTAATTGATAATTGCTATGCTTAAGCTTTCTCTAAATGCCTGCCACATTAAGTTTTTTATAACTTCTCTTAAGGGACTGTTTATTTGACCACTGGGTACGTTGTGTCTAACTGTATTTGCAAAACTTTATTTAGTGGCTCGTCCACAATTTGTAGTTGTCAAATTCGTTGAAAGGCGTAATGTCAATAAACTGTCTTAATTATAGATTGTGACTACCAACCATGATTGCATCCCGCTTCCTCTTTCATGGTATCTAAGATATGGTGGGTAAGCGTGGTACGAAAAGGGAACCACACACCACGTAGTAACGAAATATAATCTCTATATGCAAGAATGTGCAAAACTTAAGGACGAAAGAAACTTTCCCATGATGCGTCAGTTCCAAGTTCGATGAAACTTGTGCCATACAATGAATGAACGGCAACAGTACAGTAAAAATGGTAACTGAAAAAAAGTATGCAGTGAGACGAACAGAAATGATACTTTAATTCAAAGACAGTAATTATGTATACTTAAATCACTACGATTTATGATGGTGTGCTAGACAATACGCAAGTTGAGACATGGGTCTTAATATAGTGTGTGATCACCACGGACGCTATACGTACTCCCCCGCTGGCCACAAGTTTGGTAGGGAGTTCTTGTGGTAGGGCGATCCGGTCGACAACTGCTGGATGGTCGATAGTGCACGTGGACGCACTGCAACGCGTCTCGTCAACGCATCCCACACTTGCCCCATTGAGGTTAAGTCGGGCGAACGGCCAGGCTAGTGCATTCGCCGACTATCCTTTCGTTTCAAGTGCTCCTCCGTGTGCGCTGTTCGATGCAGTCGTGCACTGATACCCATAAAAAAGAAGTCCGCACCGAAGCACCCTGAAAAGAGGCGTATGCAGAAGGGATGCAATGCCGCAGTAACGTTGGTCGATGACTGTACCGTGTTCAAAGATCTGGATGTTAGTACACCCATACAACTTTAGGTCTCCATACACCATAGCACCTGGACCACCAAACGAAGATGTTGGATAATGTTCCTCACTGCATCTACACTACTGGACATTAAAATTGCTACACCAAGAAGAAGTGCAGATGATAAATGGGTTTTCATTGGACAAACATATTATACTAGAACTGACATGTGATTACATTTTCACGCAATTTAGGTGCATAGATCCTGAGAAATCAGTACTCAGAACAACCACCTCTGGCCATAATAATGGCCTTGATACGCATGGGCATTGAGTCAGAGTTTGGATGGCGTGTACAGGTACAGCTGCCCATGCAGCTTCAACACGATACCACAGTTCATCAAGAGTACTGACGGGCGTATTGTGACGAGCCAGTTGCTCGGCCTACATTGACCAACGTTTTCAGTTTGTGAGAGATCTGGAGAACGTGCCAGCCGGGGCAGCAATCGAACATTTTCTGTATCCAGAAAGGCCCGTACAGGACCTGCAACATGCGGTCGTGCTTTATCCTGCTGAAATGTAGGGTTTCGCAGGGATCGAATGAAGGGTTGAGCCACGGGTCGCAACACATCTGAAATGTAACGTCCACTGTCCAAAGTGCCGTCAATGCGAACAAGAGGTGACCGAGACGTGTAACCAATGGCACCCCATACCATCACGCCGGGTGATACGCCAGTATGGCGATGACGAATACACGCTTCCAATGTGCGTTCACCGCGATGTCGCCAAACACGGATGCGATCATCATGATGCTGTAAAAAGAACCTGGATTTATCCGGAAAAATGACGTTTTGCCATTCGTGCATTCAGGTTCGTCGTTGGGTACACCATCGCAGGCGCTCCTGTCTTTGATGCAGCGTCAAGGGTAACCGCAGCCACGGTCTCCGAGGTGATAGTCCACGCTTCTGCAAACGTCGTCGAACTGTTCGTGCAGATGGTTGTTCTTGCAAACGTCCCCATCTGTTGACTCAGGGATCGAGACGTGGCTGCACGATTCGTTACAGCCATGCGGATAAGATGCCTGCCATCTGGACTGCTAGTGATACGAGGCCGTTGGGATCCAGCACGGCGTTCCGTAATACCCTCCTGAACCCACCGATTCCATATTCTGCTAACAGTCATTGGATCTCGACCAACGCGAGCAGTAATGTTGCGATACGATAAACCGCAATTGCGATAGGCTACAATCCGACCTTTATCAAAGTCGGAAACGTTCAAAAATGGTTCATATGGCTCTGAGCACTATGCGACTTAACTTCTGAGGTCATCAGTCGCCTAGAACTTAGAACTAATTAAACCTAACTAACCTAAGGACGTCACACACATCCATGCCCGAGGCAGGATTCGAACCTGCGACCGTAGCGGTCGCACGGTTCCAGACTGTAGCGCCTAGAACCTCACGGCCACTCTGGCCGGCGTCGGAAACGTGATGGTACGTATTTCTCCTCCTTATACGAGGCATCACAACAACTTTTCACCAGGCAACGCCGGTCAACTGCTGTTTGTGTACGAGAAAACTGTTGGAAACTTTCCTCATGTCAGCACGTTGTAGGTATCGCCACCGGCGCCAACCTTGTGTGAATGCTCTAAAAAGCTAATCATTTGCATATCACAGCATCTTCTCCTGTCGGTTAAATTACGCGTCTGTAGCACGTCATCTTCGTGGTGTAGCAATTTTAATGGCCAGTAGTGTATTACGTGTCCCCACCTCTCGCCGTATGAGGACATGTCCAGCATTGGCGAACATCGATCATATGAACGAACCAGATTCTTTTATATTTCTCGTAACTCATTTCCTTTATTCAAGTCGACTACTGGTTTCGCAAACGGTTCATTTTTTATGTCTGGAGCATGTAACGTCGCACACCAGCCATCGCCTGTGCTACCAACTGTCTTCCTACGTTTCTTTTGAATTAATAGGTTATGCACATTTTTTTTGTGCGTTGCTTGATCAACGCTGTCAGTTTTTTTCTCTTGTACTTCGTAATACACTCCTGGAAATTGAAATAAGAACACCGTGAATTCATTGTCCCAGGAAGGGGAAACTTTATTGACACATTCCTGGGGTCAGATACATCACATGATCACACTGACAGAACCACAGGCACATAGACACAGGCAACAGAGCATGCACAATGTCGGCACTAGTACAGTGTACATCCACCTTTCGCAGCAATGCAGGCTGCTATTCTCCCATGGAGACGATCGTAGAGATGCTGGATGTAGTCCTGTGGAACGGCTTGCCATGCCATTTCCACCTGGCGCCTCGTTTGGACCAGCGTTCGTGCTGGACGTGCAGACCGCGTGAGACGACGCTTCATCCAGTCCCAAACATGCTCAATGGGGGACAGATCCGGAGATCTTGCTGGCCAGGGTAGTTGACTTACACCTTCTAGAGCACGTTGGGTGGCACGGGATACATGCGGACGTGCTTTGTCCTGTTGGAACAGCAAGTTCCCTTGCCGGTCTAGGAATGGTAGAACGATGGGTTCGATGACGGTTTGGATGTACCGTGCACTATTCAGTGTCCCCTCGACGATCACCAGTGGTGTACGGCCAGTGTAGGAGCTCGCTCCCCACACCATGATGCCGGGTGTTGGCCCTGTGTGCCTCGGTCGTATGCAGTCCTGATTGTGGCGCTCACCTGCACGGCGCCAAACACGCATACGACCATCATTGGCACCAAGGCAGAAGCGACTCTCATCGCGGAAGACGACACGTCTCCATTCGTCCCTCCATTCACGCCTGTCGCGACACCACTGGAGGCGGGCTGCACGATGTTGGGGCGTGAGCGGAAGACGGCCTAACGGTGTGCGGGACCGTAGCCCAGCTTCATGGAGACGGTTACGAATGGTCCTCGCCGATACCCCAGGAGCAACCGTGTCCCTAATTTGCTGGGAAGTGGCGGTGCGGTCCCCTACGGCACTGCGTAGGATCCTACGGTCTTGGCGTGCATCCGTGCGTCGCTGCGGTCCGGTCCCAGGTCGACGGGCACGTGCACCTTCCGCCGACCACTGGCGACAACATCGATGTACTGTGGAGACCTCACGCCCCACGTGTTGAGCAATTCGGCGGTACGTCCACCCGGCCTCCCGCATGCCCACTATACGCCCTCGCTCAAAGTCCGTCAACTGCACATACGGTTCACGTCCACGCTGTCGCGGAATGCTACCAGTGTTAAAGACTGCGATGGAGCTCCGTATGCCACGGCAAACTGGCTGACACTGACGGCGGCGGTGCACAAATGCTGCGCAGCTAGCGCCATTCGACGGCCAACACCGCGGTTCCTGGTGTGTCCGCTGTGCCGTGCGTGTGATCATTGCTTGTACAGCCCTCTCGCAGTGTCCGGAGCAAGTATGGTGGGTCTGACACACCGGTGTCAATGTGTTCTTTTTTCCATTTCCAGGAGTGTAATATTTTTAGAAATTTATTTTTCTTAGATGCTCCTGCGTAATAGCAATTTGATTTACCGCTACATCTCCATCTACATCAACATCTACATCTCTATCACAACTCTGCAACTCACATCGAAGTGTTGTACAAAGAGTTCACACAGCCACTGTCAGATTATTTCTCGACATTCCCACTCTTAGATGGTCACGTGGGAAAAATGAACACCTAACTCTTTCAATGCGATCTCTGATTTCTCTTATTTTATTACATTTCTCCCCATGTAAGTAAGGGTCAACAAAATGTTTTCGAATTCAGGGGAGGAAGCTGATGACTGAAACTTTGTGAAAAGATCTCGCCGCAACGTACAACGCCTTTATTTTAATGATTGTCACACCAGTTCGCGATCATATTCGTACAAGCACTCTCCTATTTCTGGATAACACAAAACGAACTTACTTTCTTTCGTCTTTTTCGATGTCCTCCGTAATGATCCCACGTCACTCGGTAGTACTCCAGAAGCGAACGGAAAAGCTTAGTTGTTGTGGTAAGTTCCTGTGGGACTAAACTGCTGAGTTCATTGGCCCCTAGGCTTACACATACTTAATCACACTAACTTACGTTAAGGACAACACATACACTCACGCCCGAGGGAGGACTCGAACTTCCGACGCGGGACCAAATGGCTCTGAGCACTATGGGACTTAACATCTGAGGTCATCAATCCCCTTGACTTAGAACTACTTAAACCTAACTAACCTAAGGACATCACATACATCCACGCCCCAAGCAGGACTCGAACCTGCGACCGTTGCAGGCGCGCGGTTAGGGACTGAAGGGCCCAGAACCGCTCGGTCACAGCGGCCGGTCGGACGCGAGGAGCCGGGAAAAGCTTAATGTAGGCAGTCTCTTTAGTAGATGTCTTGTTCCTTCTAAGTGTTCTGTCAATAAAACACAGTTCGTATTCGCCTTCCTCACGACATTTTCTATGCCACGATTCCATTTTAAGTTACAAGTAACTGTAAACGCGAGATATTTGGTTGAGTCGACAACCTTTTTAATTTGTACCATTTGTCGCGTAAACCGTATATATTGTTTTTCATTCATCTCTGTATCTGTGAAAGACGGATAGAAAATACCGAAGTGGAATTACAGTGGCACGGATTGAGTGTCGGAAATCAAGTGGACATAAACCGTAGCACTTGCCATCAGCCATCCGCGCGTTCTGTCTTCCTCAAGGAGTTGCTCTAAAGCAACATCTTGGTTTAAACAGTATAGCGCATGACTTTACTGCAACATCGCTGTTTGCGGAATAAACAAGTCATATGCGGGCCTAAAGCAAATTTTACGACGTAAGAACGTTTCAATCTGTCGTGATGACGTGGTCAGTGCAAGACGCACTGGCGTTTAAAGTACAGGTTGTATCAAAAAGAATCATCCGATTTGGCACGTCTATATTTCTGTAACTAATAAACATATAAAATGAATTTTTCTTTTTTTGATGAATGGGAAACTCAAAAAGCTTCTTTTTCATACCTTTTCAAGTACAAGTGAAATGTGCATGTTCCGTTTTATGTTAAATACGCGATGTGGCTGCACGATTTTGCACGGGAAGAATGTGATGAACCCTCGTGGACTAGTCGCGTGTGAGCGCTCATGATGGTAGGTGACGCATCTGGCGGAGCAGTAGCCTCGTCTCTGGGTTCTTCTGCTCAACTCAGTCCAGTTGTCTTCCTTGTCACGTGCAGCTTGGCTGTCCAACCCCAATCTGAAAGACTTCAGGGTCTACAAAGTCATTGCGTATGTTCACATTAGTACCGGACAGGAATCCGTAAGTAACTCGTGTCGTCTATTGTACAGTGCAGAGCGCTGGAGTCCAAGTGGACTTGGCAAATACTGCGGAACAGTTACATATCACGCGGACAGGTAGCTGACGAAGAGTGTTTGCAATACACCTGCCATTACATGGAATTGCTATGAGGCAGATATAGATACAGATAAAAGAACCACTATCAAGCCGCAGGTTGTTTTGAACACTACAGTGCTTTACCAAGCTCCATCCTGTTGCAGGCGGGTGTCACTGATTTGCGCCGGCCTTTGAACCTACTTACCCAGCCTGATGTATAACAAGTATTACTTAGTCTTCAGTACCGTTTCTTGCCGATCAGCATATTTTCTTTAGTTTGGCATAATGAAAACAGAATTCTTTAACTTTAATTAGTTGACTCATCAGTTGTTAAATAATCTTTCAGTCATCTGCTTGTGAACCTTAGAATATACATCTTTCCTTAACATTGTTTCAGCTACCTTTGATGATAATGACTGTATGTGTTATCTCCTACTCAGTTTCTGGCGTGTTGCTGCTTGTTATAGTACGTATTATTGTTCCCATGGCCTGTATTGTGCCTAGGAATACGCATTAGAAATAAAATTACTCACTTATGATTAGGAGAGGTCTTAAAATGAATTATAAGCATAATTTCTACACGCGCAGACAAAGTTGACACTCGGCGCGGTGGCTGATGGGAATGACCGTAAAGGCATTTCCCATTTACACTCGCTCCCATCAGCCACCGCGCCGAGTGTCAGCTTTGTTTGCGTGAACAATAACTTATACAAAATGCTTTGGTAATCTGTGTATCACAGAAATCAAACATAATTGTTGTTAAAGACTGAAAATTAACCCGATTTATTACATTCATTCAGATCACATTCTTTGCAGCATCCATGTTAAAAAAAAAAAAAAAAAATTAACAGCTTGTGATGTATCTATCTGATAAAACTTTCCGCCCAGTTGCTTACAATTGTTATCTTCGTAGCAAGTGTATTATCACAACGTTGTGTTTCACAAGACTACAATTTCCGTTATATCTCTCTTTACACACTAAGTCAGCTTTATACTCTGTGTGTTTTATGTCTATTTTTTGGATCATTTGTCTGTATTTTTTTTTATATCTGTGTGAAGTGGAACAAATTTTAACTCCATGAGACTTCCTGCATTGATAATGTATTTTTAATTAATTTTGATTTATATTTCGTTCGTTTCTATGATTTTCCCTACATATTGTGCTTGATTGTTTTGATGCACGTATAATTATGGCTAAAATGGCTCTAAGCACTATGGGACTTAACACTTGAGGTCATCAGTCCCCTAGACTTGGAACTACTTAAACCTAACTATCCTAAGGACATCACACACATCCATGCCCGAGGCAGGATGCGACCGTAGCAGCAACGCGGTTCCGGACTGAAGCGCCTAGAACCGCTCTACTACAGCGGCCGGCTATAATTATGGCATTTATGTATCTTTTACAAGACTGTGTACAAAGTTAAACGTGGAATGGTGTGATCTGCTATTATAATTTCAGTGTTCTCCCTGTTCGCAGAGTCATTGTGATGGTGGTCTTAGACATAAACCAGTTGTAATCAAGTACAGAATCATTCAGCAATGTCTCATGAATTTATCCGCATACACGGTCCAATGACATTAATGTGACCGTCACGTATGTTCGATTTCAACGTGCAGTAACCACTCACAGATGGAAGGTGACAAAACTAGCAGTGGAGGCTAGGTAAAGTGTCTGAGTGGGGGGATTGGGGGATGCAGGGACGATGTGTCCGGAAACAGTGTAGTCATTTCGTGTTATGAAAAAACGGAGCGATTTATCTGACGTACAAAAGGGCATGACTATTGACTTTCGGTCGAAGGACGGAAGCATTTCCGGAACGTCGAAGTTTGTAAACTATTCACCTGGCAATATCGTTGAAGTATACCACCGTACGTGGCAAAATGGCACTATTAAAAAACCTACTGTGAAGCAACTGTGATGCACCACAGGCCATAGATCACAGGGGTGAACGCCGGCCGCTGTGGTCGAGCGGTTATAGGCGCTTCATTCCGGAACCGCGCGACTGCTACGGTCGCAGGTTCGAATCCTGTCTCGGGCATGGGTGTGTGTGATGTCCTTAGGTTAGTTAGCTTTAAGTAGTTCTAAGGTGCCTGTTTTACTCTCCAATACTAGCTGCAGGCTGGCATTTGCATGCCAGTACCGCAACTGGACGTCCACTGATAGCGACAGGTGGCCTTTCGAAATGAATCAAGGTTAATGCTCCATCGGCGTGAAACGTTGGGACGCAAACATCCTGTAACAATCATAGGATGGGTGCAGGCCGGAGGATGGAGCATTATAGTCTGGGGAATTTATTCGTGGCATTACCTGGGCATCTCATCATTCAGGAAGCCACATCTGATAAACAAAAGTATGCATCTATCCTTGAGGACCATGTTCCCTCCGATGTGTATTTTGTTTCTCCTCGGTGCGAATGTATCTACCAGCAGGACAATGCAACGTGTCACACAGCTCGCAGTAGACGTGCGTAGCTCGAAGAGCACCAGGATGATTGTATCATACTCCCCTGTTCACCAACGCTGTGAGACTTCCTCGATCGGGATGTTCGCGCTATGGATCCTCAACCAACACAGGCCAACGATGGAAAAACTTTTTTGCTGAAAATATCTTATTCTTATGTTTTTTAGGGAGGGAAATCCAAATATGATACTCAAAAAACTGCATCACCCACCATTTCTTCAAATTTTACAGTTAAATTTATTCAAGCAAGCGATTTTTAAAGGATTTAACAGCTTTTATATAGTTAAAATAATTTAAAAAGGAGATGTAATGAATGTAGATGACATTGGTAGCACTGCTAAAAAACATTTGCTGTCATAAAAGGTCCATTCTATTTTTGTGTTAACAGATGGTGTTTTGTTTCCTGTCAACCTAGCCTCGCTTTCCCATTTCCTGTACATGTGCTCAGTACATGTCTAATCATGGTTGTAAAAACTCTGCTGACAGTTTTTGTTATATTTGTGGTGAATTTGTGATTAAAAAACACCAAAGAAACAGTGCAAACTTTGTGAAAACGGTTTATCTATCATATTTTTGATCTAAACTTGGTGAGCAAGATAAAACTTGGGGGCCGCATAAGGTATGTTATGTGTGTGTTGAAGATCTGAGAAAATGGTCCAAAAAGGACAAAAAAATGTCTTTAGATTT
Organism: Schistocerca nitens; assembly: GCF_023898315.1. Taxonomy (NCBI): domain Eukaryota; kingdom Metazoa; phylum Arthropoda; class Insecta; order Orthoptera; family Acrididae; genus Schistocerca; species Schistocerca nitens. The sequence goes on from NC_064622.1 coordinate 351,020,574, forward strand.
GCCATTACTATGATATGGAGGGAGTCAAGAAATCATTCCCATGATTGCTACTTTTGCAGTGTTGATGTTACCGGTCATAAATCGAAAAACAAGAAGGTAATAAGCTACCCCAACCTTCCATCCGCCATCCGACCAGTAGCGCATGGTGTAGATTTGCTGGTTCCTAAACCACTAGACGATTTAAATTCTATTCCAACAGAAGTATTTTCTTATGTACAATGTGATTTGGATGAACCAGATGATGATGAATTCCATTGTAATACAGAAAGTCTAGAGCCCAAATCGTTTCTCAGACCGAGCTTAACGATTTGGTTAGGGATCTGGGATTAACGAAACAAAAAGCTGAATTGCTTGACTCTAGACTAAAAGAAAACAGTTGGAACAAGCTTATGCATGTATAGAAAGAGAGAGTAGCAATTTTCTAAGTTTTTTCAATAAGAAGGTGATTTAGTCTACTGCTGAGGCATTCCCGGTCTGATGAATGAGTTTGCTATTGAACACAAAAAGGAAGACTGGAGGCTGTTTTTTGATTGATCCAAAGCTTGTTTAAAGGTTGTTTTATTACACATTGGTAACATGTATGCATCTATACCTACTGGACATTCTGTACATATGAAAGAAAGCTATGAAAACCTAGAAATAGTGTTAAATAAAATAGGCTATTCTGTCCATGGTTGGATGATATGTGGCAATCTAAAAGTAACATGCATGCTCCTTGGTAAGCAAGATGACTTTACCAAATTTCCATGTTTCTTGTGTGAATGGGACAGTAGGGCTAGGGATCAACACTGGTGCAGAAAGGTGAGGGAGTCTTTAAAACCTGGTGAGAAGGACATTCTACGCAAAAACCTTGTAGATCGAAAAAACGTACTCCTACCACCTCTACATATAAAGTTAGGTCTAATGAAACAGTTTGTAAAGGCTTTGCCTAAAGATGGACCATGTTTTAAGTATCTCTGCCAAAAGTTTCACACCTTACAGAAGCTAAACTAAAAGAAAGCGTCTTTGTCGGACCTGACATTAGAAAATTGATGTTTCTTGTTAACTCTGAATCCTCAATGACCTTAAATGGAAAGAAGTATGGGTATCATTCAAGCAAGTCGTTACAAAAAAATTTTCGTTGGCCTGTGTGATCCGAGCGCAGCATGGCTTCAGATCCTTTCTGATATCTTCCAGAAGCTCACTGACTCTTCCTGCTCGCCACCCTGCAAAACGTGGTTATTCAGGCTTTTGACAAGTGCTCACATTAATGTGACTGGTTATTGTGCAATTCTGTGCTGTGTTTCCACTATATATTACACAAACCATGTGCCGCAAGAGCCAACACATACATAAAGGCGATTATATCCATGACAATGACCGTGGTTTATATAGAGGTAGTTGTTAAAGCGATATAATTGCTGTCAACATTTTCACTGCTAATGATCAAGCGAAGTGGCGCAGAGATAAGACTCTGGCTACACTTACTTTTGGTAGGGGTGGAGGGGGAGGGGGGGGGGGACAGCGGATCAGACCATCGTCCATCTATACAGATTTTCAGTTTCCACGGTTCCCATAAATCGCTTATGGAAAATGCAGGGATGGTTCCGTTGAAGAATGCAATGCCGATATGCTTCCTTGTCCGTGATTCCTTGCTAATGAACTCGGCGTCGACTGGACGACAAACCCTATTCTTACGTCCTTCCTTCTTAATAGTAGCGTTCGTTCAACGCTGCATGCGGAGCCCTTGACGGCTACTTACTCCACCACGATTTCGACGAAAGAAATGCTTTGCAGTGTTGAAGATACGTTCGTAGCGGAGTTCCCTCGGCGTGATGCGTCGTCTTCGGCGAGGAATGGTAAGTGGTTCTCTTTTTAGAGACATTCATTCACGGATTGATCCCTCCGGGGCAGGGAGGGCAGGTAGACGTGAGCACAAAGGGCGTCGGCCCTGATTTATTGCTGGGCCGCAAACACTCGGCCTGGCGCGTCCCGTCCGGCCCTCGAGCCCTTTAGGGGTGCTTGACCGTACAGAGACCAGGGACAGCTGCGCCCTCAGAGCGACTGGCCCACCTGCAAGCATTGTTTCTGCCGCAGCGGCCGCGCGACCCTTCTAGAAAAGAGCCGGCGAATGCGCTGTCATCGTCTGCGTCATTAGTGTCACTCCGCACTCCAGTTTTTCTCAGGCTTCCCCTTCTACGTTCTTTGTACAGCGCTTGGCAATCGCTGAGAAACTAACCAAGTACAGTCTTTAATGTATGGTAATGTATGTTCTAATAGTGTGGCATGTCAGTAGAGCAGTTACGTGTCAAATGTACGAAAAAAATGCTCTGGATCATTAGATGGCTCTGAACACTATGCGACTTAACTTCTGAGGTCATCAGTCGCCTAGAACTTAGAACTAATTAAACCTAACTAACCTAAGGACATCGCACACATCCATGCCCGAGGCAGGATTCGAACCTGCGACTGTAGCGGTCGCTCGGCTCCAGACTGTAGCGCCTAGAACCGCACGGCCACTCCGGCCGGCGCTGGATCATTAAAGACATGACAAAGTGTCAATGAGTCACTATAAAACGCTATTGAAGATAGTTTTGAAAATAATAGATTTGGAAAGGACATAAAGGAGATGACTCATAAATTTTCGGTCACGTAAAAGCATAAGCTGAGTTTCCTCGCCGGCTTCCGTGGCCGAGCGGTTCTAGGCGCTCCTGTCCGGAACCGCGCGACTGCTACCGTCGCAGGTTGGAATCCTGCCTCAGGTATGGATGTATGTGATGTCCTTAGGTTAGGTTTAAGTAGTTCTAAGTTCTAGGGGACTGATTACCTCAAATGTTAAGTTCCATAGTGCTCAGAGCCATTTAAACCATTTTGAGTTTCCTCGTACAAGGTCGGTCGCAAGGCAGTGAACACATCGTTGCTTTAAATGTTCAGAAATTTACAAATGTGCTCATCACAAAACGGGAAAAAAGACACAATGTCCTTTTACTATACGAATGAGTCACAATTGCATTCATACAAATATCTGGGTGTAATAATTTGCAGAGATCACATAGCCTCGGTCGTAGGTAAAGTTGCGCTCTATTAAAATTGCGGTTCGGTAGTTTTGGTACGCTATGTAAATGACGTAGTAAATGGTAGGCTTACCAGTAGTACTGGTAGCATTGGTAGGGCAAGAAACATAAGTGAATGTTTAAGACAGAAATGGGAGCTGACGATTTCTCTTCGTTTTTTGGTTGTTAGTTTGGAACATAATTAGAATTGCTCATAGATCAGTGTTGGTCCATTATGTATTTTATATCCTTACGGCATGTGACGTGCATTTTGTCGGTAATGAAATTAGTTGATCGTGTAATTCGTGCGTTTTTATGCAACCAAAGCAATTACTTTTGATGCAAGTACAGCTTACATGCACAAAAATTTTGTACTCAATAGATAGCTTTTCATCATGATCAGAAGCAAGTTTCCTGTTGTTAGTGATAAATGCGAAGCCTGTTTATCAATAACAGACACATGTTTTGTAAAAGTTCGACAAAGTAGTGAAGCGATGTTGCGGTTTTATAAATTTACTTTTTTGTTGAGGGATTTGGGTTTTTGGCGCTATTGGATAAAGCTGTATAATTTACTTTATTTGAACTACACCGTCCTACTGTTTCACGTTACAAATAAAAAAATTCCTAATAAAACCTGAATTAAACATTGACACGTTCAACTTCGCTGTACATACTATTTATTTTTTAAGTTATATACCGAGGGATAAGTATGTAGAACAAAAATTTTCCGTAGATTACGCGGTCCTTTATATATCTTGACTCAGTTTCCAGATAGTTTACTGCTCCCAGTTTTTAGGAGGATCTAGTAAGACACTGATCAAATACACTCCTGGAAATGGAAAAAAGAACACATTGACACCGGTGTGTCAGACCCACCATACTTGCTCCGGACACTGCGAGAGGGCTGTACAAGCAATGATCACACGCACGGCACAGCGGACACACCAGGAACCGCGGTGTTGGCCGTCGAATGGCGCTAGCTGCGCAGCATTTGTGCACCGCCGCCGTCAGTGTCAGCCAGTTTGCCGTGGCATACGGAGCTCCATCGCAGTCTTTAACACTGGTAGCATTCCGCGACAGCGTGGACGTGAACCGTATGTGCAGTTGACGGACTTTGAGCGAGGGCGTATAGTGGGCATGCGGGAGGCCGGGTGGACGTACCGCCGAATTGCTCAACACGTGGGGCGTGAGGTCTCCACAGTACATCGATGTTGTCGCCAGTGGTCGGCGGAAGGTGCACGTGCCCGTCGACCTGGGACCGGACCGCAGCGACGCACGGATGCACGCCAAGACCGTAGGATCCTACGCAGTGCCGTAGGGGACCGCACCGCCACTTCCCAGCAAATTAGGGACACTGTTGCTCCTGGGGTATCGGCGAGGACCATTCGCAACCGTCTCCATGAAGCTGGGCTACGGTCCCGCACACCGTTAGGCCGTCTTCCGCTCACGCCCCAACATCGTGCAGCCCGCCTCCAGTGGTGTCGCGACAGGCGTGAATGGAGGGACGAATGGAGACGTGTCGTCTTCAGCGATGAGAGTCGCTTCTGCCTTGGTGCCAATGATGGTCGTATGCGTGTTTGGCGCCGTGCAGGTGAGCGCCACAATCAGGACTGCATACGACCGAGGCACACAGGGCCAACACCCGGCATCATGGTGTGGGGAGCGATCTCCTACACTGGCCGTACACCACTGGTGATCGTCGAGGGGACACTGAATAGTGCACGGTACATCCAAACCGTCATCGAACCCATCGTTCTACCATTCCTAGACCGGCAAGGGAACTTGCTGTTCCAACAGGACAATGCACGTCCGCATGTATCCCGTGCCACCCAACGTGCTCTAGAAGGTGTAAGTCAACTACCCTGGCCAGCAAGATCTCCGGATCTGTCCCCCATTGAGCATGTTTGGGACTGGATGAAGCGTCGTCTCACGCGGTCTGCACGTCCAGCACGAACGCTGGTCCAACTGAGGCGCCAGGTGGAAATGGCATGGCAAGCCGTTCGTTCCACAGGACTACATCCAGCATCTCTACGATCGTCTCCATGGGAGAATAGCAGCCTGCATTGCTGCGAAAGGTGGATATACACTGTACTAGTGCCGACATTGTGCATGCTCTGTTGCCTGTGTCTATGTGCCTGTGGTTCTGTCAGTGTGATCATGTGATGTATCTGACCCCAGGAATGTGTCAATAAAGTTTCCCCTCCCTGGGACAATGAATTCACGGTGTTCTTATTTCAATTTCCAGGAGTGTACATAAAGAAAGTAATCGTTACGAGATAACGCCCAACAGGTATGCAGCACACTTTATGTACTGGCTATGGGGGTACGATCTTAACTCACCAAAACTATTAGGAGAACTATTATAATCTACTCTTCTTACGATAATCTACATCTACATCTACATCTACATCCATACTCCGCAAGCCACCTGATGGTGTGTGGCGGAGGGTACCCTGAGTACCTCTATCGGTTCTCCCTTCTATTCCAGTCTCGTATTGTTCGTGGAAAGAAGGATTGTCGGTATGCTTCTGTGTGGGCTCTAATCTCTCTGATTTTATCCTCATGGTCTCTTCGCGAGATATACGTAGGAGGGAGCAATATACTGCTTGACTCTTCGGTGAAGGTATGTTCTCGAAACTTTAACAAAAGCCCGTACTGAGCTACTGAGCGTCTCTCCTGCAGAGTCTTCCACTGGAGTTTATCTATCATCTCCGTAACGCTTTCGTGATTACTAAATGATCCTGTAACGAAGCGCGCTGCTCTCCGTTGGATCTTCTCTCTCTCTTCTATCAACCCTATCTGGCACGGATCCCACACCGCTGAGAAGTATTCAAGCGTACTGTAACCTACTTCCTTTGTTTTCGGATTGCATTTCCTTAGGATTCTTCCAATGAATCTCAGTCTGCCATCTGCTTTACCGACGATCAACTTTATATGATCATTCCATTTTAAATCACTCCTAATGCGTACTCCCAGATAATTTACGGAATTAACTGCTTCCAGTTGCTGACCTGCTATTTTGTAGCTAAATGATAAGGGATCTATCTTTCTATGTATTCGCAGCACATTACACTTGTCTACATTGAGATTCAATTGCCATTCCCTGCACCCTGCGTCAATTCGCTGCAGTTCCTCCTGCATTTCAGTACAATTTTCCATTGTTACAACCTCTCGATACACCACAGCATCATCTGCAAAAAGCCTCAGTGAACTTCCGATGTCATCCACCAAGTCATTTATGTATATTGTGAATAGCAACGGTCCTATGACACTCCCCTGCGGCACACCTGAAATCACTCTTACTTCGGAAGACTTCTCTCCATTGAGAATGACATGCTGCGTTCTGTTATCTAGGAACACCTCACTCCAATCACACAATTGGTCTGATAGTCCATATGCTCTTACTTTGTTCATTAAATGACTGTGGGGAACTGTATCGAACGTCTTGCGGAAGTCAAGAAACACGGCATCTACCTGTGAACCCGTGTCTATGGCCCTCTTGAGTCTCGTGGACGAATAGCGCGAGCTGGGTTTCACACAACCGTCTTTTTCGAAACCCATGCTGATTTCTACAGAGTAGATTTCTAGTCTCCAGAAAAGTCATCATACTCGAACATAATACGTGTTCCAAAATTCTACAACTGATCGACGTTAGGGATATAGGTCTATAGTTCTGCACATCTGTTCGACGTCCCTTCTTGAAAACGGGGATGACCTGTGCCCTTTTCCAATCCTTTGGAACGCTACGCTCTTCTAGAGACCTACGGTACACCGCTGCAAGAAGGGGGGCAAGTTCCTTCGCGTACACTGTGTAAAATCGAACTGATGGGTCAGGTCCAGCGGCCTTTCCTCTTTTGAGCGATTTTAATTGTTTCTCTATCCCTCTGTCGTCTATTTCGATATCTACCATTTTGTCATCTGTACGACAATCTAGAGAATGAACTACAGTGCAGTCTTCCTCTGTGAAACAGCTTTGGAAAAAGACATTTAGTATTTCGGCCTTTAGTCTGTCTTCCTCTGTTTCAGTACCATTTTGGTCACAGAGTGTCTGGACATTTTGTTTTGATCCGCCTACCACTTTGACATAAGACCAAAACTTCTTAGGATTTTCTGCCAAGTCAGTACATAGAACTTTACTTTCGAATTCATTGAACGCCTCTCGCATAGCCCTCCTCACACTACATTTCGCTTCGCGTAATTTTTGTTTGTCTGCAAGGCTTTGGCTATGTTTATGTTTGCTGTGAAGTTCCCTTTGCTTCCGCAGCAGTTTTCTAACTCGGTTGTTGTACCACGGTGGCTCTTTTCCATCCCTTACGATCTTGAGTGGCACATACTCATCTAACGCATATTGTACGATGGTTTTGAACTTTGTCCACTGATCCTCAACACTATCTGTACTTGAGACAAAACTTTTGTGTTGAGCCGTCAGGTACTGTACTCTGCTTGTTGCCACTTTTGCTAAACAGAAAAATCTTCCTACCTTTTTTAATATTTCTATTTACGGCTGAAATCATCGATGCCGTAACCGCTTTATGATCGCTGATTCCCTGTTCTGCGTTAACTGTTTCAAATAGTTCGGGTCTGTTTGTCACCAGAAGGTCTAATATGTTATCGCCACGAGTCGGTTCTCTGTTTAACTGCTCAAGGTAGTTCTCAGATAAAGCACTTAAAAAAATTTCACTGGATTCTTTGTCCCTGCCACACGTTATGAACGTTTGAGTCTCCCAGTCTATATCCGCCAAATTAAAATCTCCACCCAGAACTATAACATGGTGGGGAAATCTACACATTGATCTTGCCAAAAGCCGAGAAGCGATTCTTCTTAGTGTTTTAGTCTCTGGGGCACTCTGGGTGACTCTGGCTGACTCTGGGATGTCGTCTGGGTACCTCTGGGGTTCTCTCTGGGTGACTCTGGGATGTCCTCTGGGATGCAAGTACAGCTTACATGCACAAAAATTTTGTACTCAATAGATCGTTTTTCATCATGATCAGAAGCAAGTTTCCTGTTGTTAGTGATAAATGCGAAGCCTGTTTATCAATAACAGACACATGTTTTGTAAAAGGTCGACGAAGTAGTGAAGTTCTAGGCGATACAGTCTGGAACCGCGCGACCACTACGGTCGCAGGTTCGAATCCTGCCTCGGGCGTGAATGTGTATGATGTCTTTAGGTTTAAGTAGTTCTAAGTTCTAGGGGACTGATGACCTCAGAAGTTATGTCCCATAGTGCTCAGAGCCATTTGAACCATTTTTTTTAGTCTACGGGAGCTACGGTAGCTTTACAATTCTAGTCGTAGGTAAAGCTACGGGCAGACTTAGGTTCAATACTAGGATACTAAATACTCGTGCAATCCATTCTAGAATATTGCTCCAGTGTGTGTGACTAACAAGGAATACTGAACATATACAATGAAAGGCAATGTGAATGCTCACAGATTTAATAAAAGAATATATTATCCGTCATAGACTGTGTTTTGCTTTATTAAAATCGTGCTATCAGCTAATTTCGGCTGTGATCATTATCAAGCACATTTACTATGTCATGTACAGGGTGTACATAAAATCTGGGAACGCTTTCAATTATTTTTTGCACAACGACTAAACATTGTACAGATGTCACACATATTGCATTTTTAAGATAAGCTCTGATAGTTTTTTTTCTTTTTCTTCCAAACATTCGATATGCGAACCATGAGTGACCAGGAAAACATAAGTACGGTAATCGAATTCTTGCCACAACCGTCCCAGAATGGCATCATCGACTGTGGCAGTCGCTTCCCGTATTGTCTTCTGTAGCGCTGCTACATCACGTGGCATAGGCGGTACGTACCCCAGAACTTTAATGTGTCCCCACAGAAAAAGGTCACACGGAGTGAGATCTGGAGATCGGGGAGGCTTTTTCATGAAACAGCTCGCTCCGCACATGAACTCGCCATGTTTGCGACTAGCGCTGACTATCCGCAGATTGCCAAATTACGCTGTGGCAGTATACATGAAAAAAAAAAAAAACTGTCAGGGTTTCTCTTCAAAATGATATATGTATGATATCTGTTCAATCTTGTGCAATAAATAATTGAAAGTGTTCCCGGAACCGTCCGCTGTGGCCTAGCGGTTCTGGGTGCTTCAGTCTGGAACCGCGCTGCTTCTACGGTCGCTGGTTCGAATCCTGCCTCGGGCATGGCTGTTTGTGATAGCTAGGTTTACGTAGTTCTAAGTCTAGGGGACTGATGACCTCAGATGTTAAGTCCCATAGTGCTTAGAGTCGTTTGAACCATTTGAAGTGTTCCCGGTTTATGTACAGCCGCCGCGTGGGATTAGCCGAGCGGTCTAAGGCGCTACAGTCATGGACTGTGCGGCTGGTCCCGGCGGAGGTTCGAGTCCTCCCTCGGGCATGGATGTGTGTGTTTGTCCTTAGGATACTTTAGTTTAAGTAGTGTGTAAGCTTAGGGACTGATGACCTTAGCAGTTAAGTCCCATAAGATTTCACACACATTTGAACATATGTACAGCCGGTATTATATGTCGTGCTCACAAAATTCTTTTATGTCATATACATAAAACCAGAAGTCGTGCTTCATACGCTGCGATGGAACAAGACTTCTGGTTTTATGTATGTGACATAAAAGAATGTTATGAGCACAATATATAAAACATGACATAGCAAATGAGCTTAATAATAGCTCACTGCCGATATTAGTTGGGGTTGGGATGTTTCGGGGAGAAGACTAGACAGCGAGGTTATCGGTCTCATCGGATTAGGGAAGGACGGGGAAGGAAGTCGGTCGTGCCGTTTCAAAGGAACCATCCCGGCATTTGCCTGGAGCGATTTAGGGAAATCACGGAAAACCTAAATCAGGATGGCCGGACGCGGGATTGACCGTCGTCCTCCCGAATGCGATTCCAGTGTGCTAGCGAAATTAGTTAGTAGTACGATTTTAATAAAGCACAATATAGCCTACAACGGGTAATGTATTCTTTTATTAAACACTTAGAGGCTGTGGATCCACACGGATTCAAACTCTTGGTCACAGGTTTGTTTGACCGATGGCTGAACGTAACGGAGACCCTGAAAAAACTAAACTGGCAAGCGACTGATGACAGACACACACTGTCATGTTGAAGCTCGCTCCAGGACTCTGTGGTACAGGCTGTTACATGTATGGTGATGGGTGTAAGAACAAATGGACACAAATTTATATGATTGTAGAGATTGATATGCATCTACAATAGGAAGTATCGGAGAGTAGCGATGCATCTGTAAAAGGAATTGTCCCAGAATGGGGATGCATACAACTTTAATGACACGTTGTTATATCACAAGTCATGAAAAATGCCATGTCGGATGACATGATGGCATGTCTCACGTTATACAAAATGACATCGTGTATCATGTTACTTTACTTGACAGAATGCATTATATTTTATGACATGAGTACTAATACTAACAGCCGGCCGAAGTGGCCGTGCGGTTAAAGGCGCTGCAGTCTGGAACCGCCAGACCGCTACGGTCGCAGGTTCGAATCCTGCCTCGGGCATGGATGTTTGTGATGTCCTTAGGTTAGTTAGGTTTAACTAGTTCTAAGTTCTAGGGGACTAATGACGTCAGCAGTTGAGTCCCATAGTGCTTAGAGCCATTTGAACCATTTTTGAACTAATACTAACAAGAAAGAAGTGCGAATATCTTATGATATTTGGATTTAAATGTCTTTGAATCCATCAGGTAAGTTGAAAAGCTAGTTCCCTTCTTTTACATCCCTAACACATTCTTTTTTTTGTGCTACGATAGGAGAATTTTTCTTTCCGGTTCCCAACTTTTGCTCTACCATAATTTTGACTTTAGACCGCCATCGCCTGGCAACCGACGTAGATTTTTGTTGACTTGGGCGACGACTTATCCAGTGCAGGTTTCTTTATTGTCTTTCAAACCATGCTGCTTATATCGTGGCAATGGATTTGTCTGCCTTCTTACAAAATTTGGACCGATTCGAACAAGTATGAAACACAGAATAGGCGTTTGTAAAGAAACTCACAAAAAGTACTTTTTCCACATAAAATCTGAATGAATCTAGATGTTTGAAACGGAGCTTACTGTTTTATGGTAAGAATGCGTTTTTATTTACTTGATTCACGTTAAACAGTTTGCGTGCATTCAACGCACGTAAGACGAATTTTACGTGCTACATTTATCTGGACTTCAAACGACCCTATCTCGAGAATGGATGCTCGTTATTCGATAAAAAAAAATGTTTTGGATGATATCCATTTATCTATCTTCGTGCATAGTCTAAAATGATGCGTACAACCTTAAAGTATAGAAGTGGCACGCTTCAAAAACCTCACAGAAGAACGTATTTTTTGCACGTAAAATTTAAACGAAGCAAGATTTTTTCGGACGGTTAAAACTTATCTTAGACCTAGGCCGGATACATTGGTGGACCAAATCCGAGCCATAAGTCTCCTTCCAGTGCAGAGTTAATTAAGGACGACTGTTTTTTCACGAAAAGTCCGAACGAGGGTGACTGTTTTTGCATGTAAAATTAGAAAAGTGCACATACAAATGGTGCCATGAGCATTAATTTCAGCCTAATTAAAATATTTGGCAAGAGGAATCAATCGATTCGCACAACTTACTTGGGCGTCAACTACGGTTCGTCGTTCAAGCATTGCTTAATATATGAACATAGCTACATTTAGACAGATTTTCTAAGGGGTATACGATTGGCCGCTGGCCCTGCTTAAACCAAAAAGTTTTTGCCCCGTACCCCTAGCTCAAATAGGAACCGAACACCATGACCCTCCCCTCCCCCAAGCCGCGACTATGCGCGCGATCCATTCAGACACATTTGTTACAGCACTTCCACACTGTAAGAATATCGACAAAATGAAACAATAAGAATAAAAAAACTAATTTTTGGGGATTTATATAGGATTAATCATAATAGGTTAACAAAACAGATATTCAAGTATCTATGGGAGAAGCCGGCCGCTGTGACCGAGCGGTTCTAGGCGCTTCAGTCCGGAACCGCGCTGCTGCTACGGTCGCAGGTTCGAATCCTGCCTCGGGCATGGATGTGTGTGATGTCCTTAGGTTAGTTAGGTTTGAACTGTTCTAAGTCTAGGGAACTGATTACGGGTTGGGTTGTTTGGGGGAAGAGACCAAACTGCGAGGCCATCGGTCTCATCGCATTGGGGAAGGATGTCGGCCGTGCCCTTTCAAAGGAACCATCCCGGCATTTGCCTGGAGAGATTTAGGGAAATCACGGAAAACCTAAATCAGGATGGCCGGACGCGGGATTGAACCGTCGTCCTCCCGAATGCGAGTTCAGTGTGCTAACCACTGCGCCACCTCGCTCGGTGGACTGATGACCTCAGATGTTAAGTCCCGTAGTGCTTAGAGCCATTTGAACCATCTATGTGAGAGTTAGTTAACGAGCTGGATCTGAGTAGTTAAAAAATGATTCAGAAATACACAACATAAAACCAGAACAAGTGCCAGAAGGAGAAAAGTGGTAGATTTAGAACGCTTCCAAGGCAGAAGGAACAAGGAAAGTAAAGGAGAAAAGGAGAAAAGATTAAGGAGTACAGGGGAAAAGAAACAGATCAAAGGAGAAGGAACTGAAATTATCATGTGGTCCGTAGCTGGCTCGCAGTGCAGATGTAGATGCAGATCACATCGGGCTGAACATCGCTTTACCTCATTCCTTGTCGGTCGGTACTAAACACAACTGCTTGCAGATGGAATTCTAGCCCCAGGAGTCGCTTACGGAGCGGGGAGAGTTGCTGGTGAGCTGGGCGACAGGTGGAGGCACCGTGTTGACAAGAGGCCGGGCGAGGTTCGTCCGGTTGAACGGGTGTCGGCCCGGCGGTCGGTCCGCGGTTGTCACTGCGTGCGAGCCGTAAGCCGATCTGGCCGCCCTTACAGTACCTGCCGCTGCCACAGCTGCCGCTCCCCGTGCACCTGTGGCGAGAGCCGCGAGGGGCTCAGTTGAGCAGCGCTCCGCTGTCCTGTAATCTCCAGCTAATCCCATCATGGACGACGTCGAGAGCCAGTAGACGGTCAATATGTGTTTTTTCACGACAGCAGCCCTCCCAAAGTCATCATTCCACGAGACACCTAGTATCAATACAGGTTCCAGGGGTAATTCCCAGTTGATGCAGGAGGCTGACTGGTTTCGAGCGCTGAATGGAAGCCGAGCTAGCGTTTTGCAGCTCCATTCTCAGAACCGATTGTGGTCCTCTGGTTTGGAATCGAGTGAAAGACTTCAACGAAAGGCTTAAAGTCCAGTGGTTTTCAACCTGTGAGTCGTGGCCTACTGGTTCTCCGTACGTGACCACCTGAAGTGCAGTGGACTTGTTTCGCAGTTAGTGGCAAAGAAGACAGTTGTGTGAAATTTCGTTTCTAGTGTCAACCTATGTTGCCTCAGATTAATTCCACTATAGATGGTTCAAATGGTTCTGAGCACTATGGGACTCAACTGCTGAGGTCATAAGTCCCCTAGAACTTAGAACTACTTAAACCTAACTAACCTAAGGACAACACAAACATCCATGCCCGAGGCAGGATTCGAACCTGCGACCGTAGCGGTCGCGCGGTTCCAGACTGTAGCGCCAGAACCGCTCGGCCACCAGCGGCCGGCCCACTATAGATGTTCGCCAGCCCGCGTAAGCAGTCATAACTTCGAAGCTGAACAATCGCGTGAGGGCGTGATGTTTTCACGAAATTTCAGCATCCAACTTATTCCCCTGAATGCGAAAATGTCTATTTGACGCCGACTTACATTGGAAGAAGCACTCATTGTAATAAAATCTGAGACATCAGAGCTTGCGTAGAAAGATTTAAGAGCTCGTTTTTCTCGAGTGGAACGGCAGGGAAATTGAAAAATGGTTCGATGAACCCTCTGCCAGGCACTCAATTGTAAATTGCAGGGTAGTCGCATAGATGCTGAGGTACAGCTGCTACATCGTATCGGAATTCGACAGAGGCAGGATCAAGACCTTTCGAGATTATGGTTTATCGTTCCGTGATATTACTGCTCGTGCTGGTCAAGATCCCACGACTGCCATGCTATTGTTGAACTGATGGGCTCTGAGGGCAGTCTTCATCACAACGCAGGATCACAGCACCCATGAAAACAGACACATTATTTGCTCGACCGTGGAGGATTGGACAGCCAATCAAGACAGGTGTCGACACAGATCACAAAGGCTGTCAGCACAATGACTATTGTTGTGGCCTAGGTTGTCGAAGCACGCCGACAACTCTGGGCACAGGAGAAATGGTTCAAATGGCTCTGAGCACTATGGGACTTAACATCTGAGGTCATCAGTCCCCTAGACTTAGAACTACTTAAACCTAACTAACCTAAGGACATCACACACATCCATGCCCGAAGCAGGATTCGAACCTGCGACCGTAGCAGCAGCGCGGTTCCGGACTGAAGCGCCTAGAACCGCTCGGCCACAGCGGCCGGCTTCTGGGCACAGGAGGGCACCATGTCCTCTTTTCAGACGAGTTTCGCTTCCGCATTCAGCGTCACTGCGGACATATCTGTGTTTGTATGTTGTTAGGAAAATAAATGTTACCAGATGGATTGTCACATGAGCTCTGCACCTAGCCTGAAGGGATGAGGTGCCACTGACTACACAACACAATTACCTGTCGTTGACGTAACCTATAATTTGGACTACAGGCGTTACATTTGTGACGTGTTAACACTAGAACTTTCGACTGAACGTGTTTGTCCGATAGCAATATTTTAACCCATCTCCATTTTCTGTTGTAGGAGGTGGATGAGGATTCATGACTTTTTAATATTTCTTAGATCAGTTTGTATTAAAGATCAACGCCCTAGTAACTTAGTATTCGAGAAGAGACGAGAAATATATAGAACCGGTGACGACATTTAGGTCCCATTGAGTAATACTAAGCGCTGCCAACTGCTACACACTATAGGCAGCCTTCATTGGGTCCGTTGCTGCAATGCATATCTGAAACCCTAAGTACGGCGTCTTTGGCGGAATAAATCTTCGCATAAATGAACATACAGGCACTATAGGGATCACGGTTATCGCTAAAACAACCGGTTTTCGGTTATATCGTTTTTTTCCACGCCAGTTTAATGTGGCTGTTAAAACTGCAAAAATAACCAGATTCTGAAATTACCGATTTTCGTTTTTTTTGCTATCATTTCCTGTAATAAACGTAGTATCCGAACAAAGACTGAAATGTATTGACTCTCTCAGTTTCAGTACACGTAGAATGAAAGTATTAAATTAAATAGGCAAATAAAAGAAACCTTAGTCCGTCCACCGTCCACTGTTTTCCTCGGAAAGTGTTTGAATTCTACAAAAAATCACCTGTATTCTCTTATCGATTCTATTTTTTTAAACTCTGTTAAAAAATCATTTTATAATCGGAGGTCGTCCACCACTTAGGCATTACGAATAAGCTGGCCGCGGTGGTCTAGCGGTTCAGGCGCTCAGTCCGGAACCGCGGGACTGCTACGGTCGCAGGTTCGAATCCTACCTCGGGCATGGATGTGTGTGATGTCCTTGGGTTAGTTAGGTTTAAGTAGTTCTAAGTTCTAGGGGACTGATGACCACAGATGTTAAGTCCCATAGTGCTCAGAGCCATTTGAACCATTACGAATAGTTAGCGTTAAGGGCGAAAACTGAAGCTGAAGAACACCGTGTTTCGTGTTAATTTGTTCGTGTTTGAGAGCCATAAACAGATAAAGGCATGTTATGTAGACACAGACAGTGGGTCACCTAGAAATGAATTATTAAGTTTTTAATTTATTACTGTTACCACAATTTCCTTCCTCTTTTATTATTTCATAGAAACAGCAGACAAATCTTTAATCTTTTAAAGCAAATGAAGCACTGCACTTCCCTGCTGTGTCACTTCATAAAAATATTACCAAAATAGGGTTGGTGCCATTCTGCATTACAACGGATATCCGGCGATGATAGCGAAAAACAACCGTATAGACCAAAGGGCGGGGAAGTGGGGCGGGGGGCAAGTCTTGCAGAACGGATATACACGTGTACCTTAAGCCACAACACGCGGCAACAGGGACATTATTGTCTCAGCAAGGCTGTAACATTTGTTATGCCATGTTTTGAGCTCCTTTCCGTCGACATTGCTATTAAAATGTAACTGATCGCTTTCCCCATCATCTATATTAAAGAAATATTTTTAAAAAACGCAAATTTCATGAATAAAAATTACTCATTTTCCAAAAAATGTTTACTTAAAAACGAAAAATCTTAGCACTGCTGCTATGGCTGATTGTTATTTCGATATTTTACTCAGTTATTATCAAAAATTCACTGATACAGAGGCCTGCAAAGCGTTGAAAGGTGAAGAAGGGGCATTATCGTTACGTCTGGGTGCATTCTTTCCTATTCTTTATGATAGAAATGCCACTGAATCCAAGATGACGGAAAAGGAGAAAATTTTATAAGTCTTTGATATCACGTAATCGCAACAGGAAAATCATGATGTTCTTCATGTATGATTTATGATCGATACGGACGGAGCGACTAAGAAATGAAAGTTTGCTGTCCTGTAACGTATATAGAAGAGAATAATAACAAACCGTCAAAGCGTTCGTGGTCCATAAATCTGTTTCGATAAGCAGTAGTTCCCGTCCAATTTAGATATCGGTCCACTACTTTCTTGGTTTCAAAACTTAATAAGCATGGGCAGAAATACGGGACTCTCAGTATAACGTCAATTCTTTCCCATATCTTGGTGAAGATGAAACTCGTCCTGGTGCTGTACATAAGTATCTAGCATGACTTTACTTAATGTTCAGAAATAAAACAAAATGACTAACCATTAAAGGGACTTTTACAGAAAAACTCATTCCCGCCAAAAAAGTTAAGAACATCCTATAAACGCATCGAGTGGAGATGGGACATTTTTGTCCCGACGGCGGTTATAGGGGGTTTGCCCTATCTTCTAGGTCTCCTTGACAAGCTAACGAAAGACCTACCTCAACACAAAGAGTGTTCCACTGCTGGTCTGGCCATCACTTTCTCCGTATCTCTCCCAGAGAAAAAAATCTCGACAGCCACTATGGATGATAAACTACAGCGTATAGTTGAACTAGTGTGGAATATGTGCAAGTATCTATCATCCAAGGTCAGTACTGCTCGACGTCAAGCCAGATGTTACGGCTCTGAGTACTGCACTTCGCATCCCAGAGACCCCCAAACCACCTACGAATTTAATCTCTTATTCTTCCTAATCTACTACATACTACGTCCTTGGTCGTCTTATACGAGGGACGTTCAATAAGTAATGGGACATATTTTTTTTTCTCAGCAAACTTCGGTTGAAAAAAGTGCGGAATTTGTTGCGTGACATTGAAGAATTTCCCGCTTCAGGTCCTTAGTTTCATGAAGTTCCGATAGGTGGTGGCGCTATACGTAGCATTCAAAAAGGCGTATGTAACGCACATGCGTTCCAAGCAGAGAGCAGCCATTACTGAGGGTTTTTTTTTTTTCGGAAAGGCGGAGCCTCGCAAATATTTCATAGGCGCAAGAATGTCTGCGGACACCTGGGCGAGGTGTCAGTCGTCATTGCAACAAGGTCGTGCAAGCCTGTCCGATTTCCCGAGTGCCGGCCGGCCGCACAAAGCTGTGACTCTTGCAGTGTTGGAACGTGCGGACACTCTCACTAAAGGAGACTGACGGATCACAATCAGACACCTCGCTGCTCAACTGGACGTCTCTGTTGATAGTGTTGACACTCTCTTCCATCAGTTGGGTAACACAAACGTTTGCACCAGCAGGGTTCCTCGCCGCCTAACGGAAAACCAGAAAGAGCAACGAGAAACCATCTGTGCGGAACTGCTCGTGCCTTACGAGGCTGATAGTGACAATTGTTTGTCGAACATCGTTACAGGTGAAGAAACATGGGTCCATCACTTCGAACCGGAAACAAAACGGCAATCCGTGAAGTGTCGCCACACGACCTCTCCTCTGAAGAAAAAGTTCAAAGCCGCACTCTCAACCGGTGAAGTTATGGCGATGCACCTC
Source organism: Schistocerca nitens (assembly GCF_023898315.1). Classification (NCBI taxonomy): domain Eukaryota; kingdom Metazoa; phylum Arthropoda; class Insecta; order Orthoptera; family Acrididae; genus Schistocerca; species Schistocerca nitens. Next base: position 351,038,652 of record NC_064622.1, read on the forward strand.
TGAGACTCTGAAGGGGTAAATGGAAACGAGCTTTTGGCGTCATTGGCCGGGGGGCCCCTTACGGGGCAGGTCCGGCCGCCTTGGTGCAGGTCTCATTACATTCGACGCCACATTGGGCGACCTGCGCGCCGGATGGGGATGAAATGATGATGAAGACAGCACAACACCCAGTCCTTGAGCGGAGAAAATCCCTGACCCGGCCGGTAATCGAACCCGGGCCCGTAGGAGAGCAATCAGTCATGCTGACCACTGAGGTATCGGGGCGGACACTCTGAAGGGGTTATTCTGTTTGATGTCGTCCGTTATGGTGCAACGATCAACTCTGGATCGCATTGTGTTATCCTCTGGTTTTTGAAGAAACGACTTCAGTCTGTTCGTCGTCACAAAAATACAATCGAATTTCTCCTTCTCCATGACAACGAAGGACTGTTCTTCCTCATCCACCCAGCAACCCGAATCTCCCATCTTCCGACGTCCATCTGTTTGGTCCACTGAAGGATGCACTCCATGGGAAGCAGTAGGTGGATGATGGGGAGATTGTTGATGCAGCAGGACGTTGACTCCGACGCTGACAGTAGAGTGATATCATATGGTCTTTCGGACCCTCTAAGTTGGCGTGAGGCCGTCGCAATGAACGGAGATTATGTTGAAAAATAGGATTCTGTAGCGAAAAGATTGGGGAATAATATGGTGTATTGGAATGCTGAATAAGACCGACCTGCTTCCAGAAAAAATGTGTTGCTTTACTTCTTGTAATATGAGTGGTCAGGAGTGTCTAACCCGCTGGACCGCCGCTTGCCCCGTGATCGTCGGCTCCTCCTGCCGCCCCGGCTCCTCCTGCACGAGCGCCACAGCCGCAGCCGCAGACGCAGCTCCCGGAGAGCGGACGCCGTTATCTGATGTGACTGGCGGCTCGGCGGCGCCGCTGTTTTGTCGCCGCATTGTGCGCGGTGCGAGCCCACAAAGACCGCGTGTTTGCCTCGCGCATTACCAGCCGGGCCGCTTTGTAATCCGCAGACTCGCTCCCACAGCCAAACCGGCCGCCGCGACCCTCCGCTCGAGAGCTGCTGGTCTCTTCCTCCCCACTGGCGCGACGGGTTACTTGTAGCCGTAGCTGCCCCACGTCCGGTTTCCCGGTACGTAGCGTACCGCTTGAGACACAGGGCTTTTATTCTGCAACTGTGCGGTTCAAACCTCATTCCAATCTACTAGGTGTTGCTTCCCCGTCGTTTTCCTGAATGAGTTCTGCTTCTACATACAGAATCCAGAATGTGATCCAGAAGGTGATGCTCAGATTGAACATGCTGATAGAGGACTCGAAGTATGACTTTGAAATAGGAACTTACAAGTACTCCTGAGCTAGTACAAGCGAGTGACCGAAAGTGAGACACAAAGTCTTCATCGAACAAGTTCTTCCAAAACTGTTAGAGGATTTATCAGTAGTGTGTGTAGTACGAATCGCAAGAAGAGGTCACGTTGCATGGCCACCTCACTCCTCTTACCTTTGTCAGGTGGGGTACATCAAAAGCATCTTGTACGCCACACCAGTTCCCGACGAAGAACCACTTCTGGCCAGGATACTTGCAGCGTTTGACGAGGTCCGTGCGTTGCCTGGTGTACTTGGTGGAGAGCTCCAGATTTGTCTACGAAGATTATTTGCAGCCATAATGGCTATGTTTGTGCACCGTGACTGTGTGGGATAATTATTTATTTCAAGTTTCTGCTACCAGTCAATTTTTATTTTATGCTTTATCTAACATAATGCAACGCGTTTCGAACATGTTCTGTTCATCTTCAGGCGTTTATACATACATACATACATATAGAGAAATGTTACTTAAAAATAAACAAACTAGATTAATCTAGAACTCTTTGTCCATCATTTTTTACTGTAGCTGCTGGTGTGGCATTTGGGGGGGAAGGAGGGGGGGGCAGTGTATAGCTAGAAATCGAAATCAGTGATGTCTTCTGCTGGTTTTCTTCCTTGTGGTTGACTATGTATATCACAGTCTGTATAGGATGCAGATAGATTTGCATCGGTTATGTGTCATGAAAATAGTGTGAAAGGCTTCTATATGACAGTTGATCACTTGCAATTTCATCATCTTGCTGCTTCACTTGCATCACTGGTGTAATGGCGGAGCTGTTAATTGACATTACCAGAATATAATGTGCAATAGTGTAATGCAGCCAACGACGCCATTACGTGGCGATATTAACTTATAAAAATTAGCGGAAGCGAGAAACCCTCCCGCTATTAACATATTATACATTTTTCTCCACAGCCGCCCGACGCTGCAGAAAATACGTAGCTTTAAGGTTCTTATTTTCAGTACCACAGCCGAGAGCCAGAGCCAGGACTCCGACTACAATACAGTGGTTAACGGAGCTAAGAAAAAAGATACTCTCGCGCGTTTGTGGGCCGCAATTGTAATTAATAACTAAAGATTTTTTGATTTAAAGTGAACTGACTAGCCGAGGAAATTAATACGAAAAGTTTATTGCATTGTTCAACTTATATGCTCATACACTCCTGGAAATGGAAAAAAGAACACATTGACACCGGTGTGTCAGACCCACCATACTTGCTCCGGACACTGCGAGAGGGCTGTACAAGCAATGATCACACGCACGGCACAGCGGACACACCAGGAACCGCGGTGTTGGCCGTCGAATGGCGCTAGCTGCGCAGCATTTGTGCACCGCCGCCGTCAGTGTCAGCCAGTTTGCCGTGGCATACGGAGCTCCATCGCAGTCTTTAACACTGGTAGCATGCCGCGACAGCGTGGACGTGAACCGTATGTGCAGTTGACGGACTTTGAGCGAGGGCGTATAGTGGGCATGCGGGAGGCCGGGTGGACGTACCGCCGAATTGCTCAACACGTGGGGCGTGAGGTCTCCACAGTACATCGATGTTGTCGCCAGTGGTCGGCGGAAGGTGCACGTGCCTGTCGACCTGGGACCGGACCGCAGCGACGCACGGATGCACGCCAAGACCGTAGGATCCTACGCAGTGCCGTAGGGGACTGCACCGCCACTTCCCAGCAAATTAGGGACACTGTTGCTCCTGGGGTATCGGCGAGGACCATTCGCAACCGTCTCCATGAAGCTGGGCTACGGTCCCGCACACCGTTAGGCTGTCTTCCGCTCACGCCCCAACATCGTGCAGCCCGCCTCCAGTGGTGTCGCGACAGGCGTGAATGGAGGGACGAATGGAGACGTGTCGTCTTCAGCGATGAGAGTCGCTTCTGCCTTGGTGCCAATGATGGTCGTATGCGTGTTTGGCGCCGTGCAGGTGAGCGCCACAATCAGGACTGCATACGACCGAGGCACACAGGGCCAACACCCGGCATCATGGTGTGGGGAGCGATCTCCTACACTGGCCGTACACCACTGGTGATCGTCGAGGGGACACTGAATAGTGCACGGTACATCCAAACCGTCATCGAACCCATCGTTCTACCATTCCTAGACCGGCAAGGGAACTTGCTGTTCCAACAGGACAATGCACGTCCGCATGTATCCCGTGCCACCCAACGTGCTCTAGAAGGTGTAAGTCAACTACCCTGGCCAGCAAGATCTCCGGATCTGTCCCGCATTGAGCATGTTTGGGACTGGATGAAGCGTCGTCTCACGCGGTCTGCACGTCCAGCACGAACGCTGGTCCAACTGAGGCGCCAGGTGGAAATGGCATGGCAAGCCGTTCCACAGGACTACATCCAGCATCTCTACGATCGTCTCCATGGGAGAATAGCAGCCTGCATTGCTGCGAAAGGTGGATATACACTGTACTAGTGCCGACATTGTGCATGTTCTGTTGCCTGTGTCTATGTGCCTGTGGTTCTGTCAGTGTGATCATGTGATGTATCTGACCCCAGTAATGTGTCAATAAAGTTCCCCTTCCTGGGACAATGAATTCACGGTGTTCTTATTTCAATTTCCAGGAGTGTATTTTCAGATTCAGTGAGTCTAACGTTCATTAACGTAACAAATAATTTCCACTGAAGATTAATATTGGTAAAAAAGAGACAACTTCACAAAAGCATTTAATTGTATATCAAAATTGAACGAAATATCATTTTGATACTACCACCACGTAAGTCGGCAACAATCACCATTACCAATCAATTTCTGTAGTAAGTAATAGATTAAATTACGACGGCCGACGGACGCGAGATACCTTTCGTAGAAATCCTGCCTTTATACTGATTTCCACTACTATAGCGTGTTGTATGCTGTCACCTTAACAGACTTACTGCACTCTTCCAATCTAAGGACCGTCATCAGGTCCAGAGGTGGAACGACTACGCGATGCCTGCCGGCTGTCGTGCCATCACTTGTCTTATGACATCACTTGGCTGGGTGTAGAGGTACGCGGGGACAGCACACGGTTCTTCAGTAGTCCTCATGAGGCTCAGTACAGGAAAAATGCCTGGCAGTACCGTGAGATGAATGAGGGTGATTCATTCTAGATTATAATCTTAATGAATACTTCCACCATAGACTAAACGTTTGGGGCAACTAACATTGCGGACAGCGGCTTCAAGTTTGTAATGTAATGCAATGTAATGAATGTAGGATGAGTAAAAAAAGGGATTCATCAAATAACACACAAAGACACGTTCATACTAACAAACCACGCAGAAAGCAGAATAGAAAACCTAAGTCTACCTGTCTACCACGTGGTCGGTAACTTGGATAGAAATTGCCCACTTCGGAAATACAAAAAATACGAAAAAATGAGGAATAAAAGCAATTTGGCAAACAGTATGAAATTTAGGTTGACCAGTGAACTTGAATAAATGATAATATTTGGTTGAAGGCTCACGTTTCGAGAACGCACCTGTTCTAACTCAGGTAACAAGCACAATCTAAAACATAGAACCCGCGAAAGATATTCGTGTTAAACAAAATCACACACGCAGACAATTATTAAATGGCCACAGTAAGAGAAGGTGAATTGGCAGAGGTGAAAGCTCAGTAGACCACACGAGAAGCACGTGGTTGCTATCACCTCCTCGCAGGCTACAAGAAAAAGGAAATTCGGAAATGAAACAAAATCGATTTTAACACGAAAACACAGTAGACACATAACACATTCACACATAAGAGATATTAATAAATATGATAGCATTCCCTAACTGAAATAAATTTTACAGTATAATTTGCAGTGGTTGCATTTTAAAAGAAACCGCATTAGAATCTCAAAGTAAATTAAGTCTTACACATTCCAACTTCTAAACGTTCATTTACTAGAGATGACTTGAAAAGACACCTTCACTTACAGCAGCCCCCAAATATAGTGCTCTACGTTACTCGACCGAGGTCCACAGGTAGCAGCGGAAACGCTCAGAGAAAATGAGCCCCAACAATAGCTGCTGACACTTACTAGGCCTACAAGTGTGTGAAACATAAAATATAAATTGAGAAATCACAAGATCTGAATATTAAAGTGCCACTGTGGCTATCTAATGAAATGCTCTGTCGTGCATCTCTCCCCCAGGCCAAAAACAAGAGTTGCATCATCGATTAGAGCTACAAGAAGTCAGCCCAACAGAACCAGTGGAACGTCTCACATAGAGATTTTTCAGTAAGAAGCATTTCATTTTTCTATTACCTTATGAAAGGCGCAAGAACTGATTTTTCGCTTTGTTTTCTTACGTTTCACGTCCACCGAACGAAACTTCGGCCGAACCTAAGTCCCTCCTGCATTAAGTAAAAACGGTCCCCAAAGTTGGCCTTTATATGAACACGCGGTGCGAGTCTGCGAAAGCAAGAAGATTGGGTGCGACCGACTAAGTCATCATTGGACATCATTAATTTGTTGTTACAAAACTGAAATGAACTGATTCCTATGCATTTATAATTAGTTTTTGTAAGTGTTGTTGGGGTACCATCATACACCGCTGTTGCAACTACTATTCAGACTTGCCGCGCGGCTACTCCGCGCGGTCTTGGGTTCCTTGCCACAGTTCGCGCAGTTTCCCCCCGTCGGAGGTTCGAGTCCTCTCTCGAGCATGGGCGTGTGTGTCGTCCTTAGTGTAAGTTAGTTTATGTTAGATTAGGTAGTGTGTAAGACTAGGGACCGATGACCTCAGCAGTTTGGTCCCATAGGATCTTACAATAAATTTCCTAAAATGTTAAAACTTAATTCGATAAAGTGATATAATTTATTCAGAGCCAAAATAAGATATTAAGTATTTCACGAAATGTGCAAGAGTTTCACGAAACGTGCAAGAGTAAGGGTTGTGGGCTCCGTAACATGTAAAAGTTTGGACGGTCCTGTAGGCGTGCTCGGACAGCGGATAAGGCGACCATCGCTATTGGTGGGAAATCCGGGTTTGAATCACTGTCGGGCACAAATTTTCATGTGTCGCTAACAGCTGACTTCAATATGGATTCGCAAAACGTGATTTCATTTCGTAATATTTACCGCAGATGTAATCCTTCGAGCAGTGTTTGTTCCTTCAGACATTCATGCATGTCTGAAGGACGTTATAATGTGGAGATAAAGACACTGTATAAACACAGACATTGTAACCATTAATAATGTATTTCTTGAAAATGTATATACATAGTTCCGAGAAGAAGTGAGACTGTTTTGAGATTTTGATTTCTAACAATCCTGAAATTAGTTTTTGCTTGAAATGATCACGCAGAAGGATGAAGGCACAAATACTCTAAATGTTCCCCGTCGTTTAATCAATAATAAGATCTAAAGAGTGATGTTACTAAAATAATGATCAACGTCGTTCCCTGTGTAGATGCACCAAATCGAGTATGACCAATTAAGTAAACGACTTTCGAACCTGAAATCTATTAAAGGAAAGTTTCTGAAACAATACTTGACGAACACTTAGTTACCCATATTTATTCAGTATCACTAGCTAATTTCGCCCTGCAGCATCATCTGAAACCTGAGGAAACTTTTAATTCTGTCTAGCTAAGAAGTACGCAAAAAAGTTGGTAGACGATGGTTCAATTTTTTGGAGGTGTAAATAGAAGAAAATCTTCTTACATTTGTACTAGTTAACTATTTCGTCTCGTTTCTTCACTTTCAGCTGCATTCTTTATTTTTTTAAATTTTATTTATCGCACCGAACAAGGCAAATAAGAAACAGATTGCTCTACATACGTTTAAAAATTTCCAAGCCAACTAAGTGCAGGAAAGGAAAACCAGCACGAAGATTTCTAATATTTTTGCATATCACCTCTTCTAATCTCCACTCCATACATAAGGGTGTCCGCCTGCTTAGCTGGGTGGTAACATGTTCGCCTCCCATGCGAGCGGACCCGGGTTCGATTCCCGGCCTGGTTGGAGATTCTTCTCCGCACGGGGACTGGGTGTTATGTTATCATCATTCCATCCTTATCACCAGCGCGCGGTCGCTCAATATGGCATCGACTGAAATGCACTTGGAGGCCGAAATTCACCGGATGGGGCCTCCCGGCCAACGATGCCATGCGCTCGTTTTCTTCACCTAAGGGGAGCGCGGTATCGTAATTTTACATATAACACAAGTAATGAGTCATGTACATAAAAAATTTAGCCAATGGCCTTGCCACAGTTGTAACACCGGTCCCCGTCAGATCACCGAAGTTAAGTGCTGTTGGGCTGGGCTAGTACTTCGACGGGTGTCCATCCGGTCTGCCAAGCGCTATTGGCAACGGAGTGCCAATCCGCCCTTGTGAGGCAAACTGAGGAGCTACTTGATTGAAGAGTAGCGGCTCCGGTCTCGGAAACTGACATACGACCGGGACAGCGGTGTGCTGACCACATGCCCCTCCTTATCCGCTTCCGCATTCCCCTCCTTATCAGCTATGGGCTGAGGATGACATGGCGGCCGATCAGTGCCGTTGGGGCTTCATGGGCTGTTCGGGAGTAGTTTTTTTTATATAAAACGTTTGGTTGAAATTGTTCCAGACGTTTCTGGGCTATGCTTTTACGTCACCCTTTTTTTCCGTTTGAGGAAGGTAGTTCTTATTCATCCCACATTTCTTCTTTGATATAATAAATGACATGTGTACCAAGCGTCAACAATTACTGCCAATCGATCTTCGGAAGGGTTTTGTCTTCGCGTGCGCTAGAAGTTCTTTTAGGCATCTTCTTCGAGAAGAGACGAGTTTCCTCTACGTTGAATATGGTTTGGCTGATGTAGCCACCGTCTTCTGTCATTGCCTTGAGTTTCTCTGGATAAAGCGACGAAGTTCCTTATCAGCGCTTGCCGCCTCTCCATTTTCTGTAACGGTATGCCAGTTACAACGACTTTCAAATCGGCTAAACCAGCCGCTATTAGCTTTAAACATTTCATCTTTGACCGCCTCCCTAGCTTCTTCCAACCTCTCAAAAACCGTTAGCTTGAGGACACAGAGTGTTCCGATTAGGAGGACCATTTTTCACTCTCACTTATCAAACCATAATTTTAACATTGTTTCCACGATGTTTACAATTAATAGTTGAGTTCAGAATGAGATTTTCACTCTTCAGCGGAGTGTGCGCTGATATGAAACTTCCTGGCAGATTAAAACTGTGCTCCGGACCGACACTGTGCTCTACCATCTGAGCTACCCAAGCACGACTCACGACCCGCCCCCACAGCTTCAATTCTGCGAGCACCTCGTCTCCAGCCTTCCAAACTTCACAGAACCTCCTCTGCGAACCTTACAGAACCAGCACTCCTGGAAGAAAGAATACTTGAGTTCACAAACTGAGCATTTTTCACACCTTCGAGAATTATTTCTTTCCCTTTTAGTTATGACTGTTGAATCTGATAGATCAAACTTCTTTGTCAATTCACAAATTTTAATTTTTGCGTCAAAGTCTTTAACAATACATAACGTACTAATATTCTTCTAGTTCTGCCAGCACCGTTGATAGAACGATTCCGCAGGAAACATGTCGAACCTGTCGTGAACCGAACACTGTATGGGTGTAGTGGGGGAATAGAGATGTGCAGCGGTCAAACAGACGAATCGCTTAATTACAGATTTGGGTAAAACGTAGCGAAATTCGGTGTATTACTCTATCTGTTTCAACGCCCACCTCCGTAAGCTGGCACGAAATGTGGGTCTGCACAACACCGGGCACCCGGGTTTAGTCTATCACTCTGCCCAGCGGGCCGCACCTACTTTCAAACCCACCAGTAGTACAAATCCCCACGTCTTTCGTTACGAGCTATCCTATCGTCTACAGGCGGCTCCCAGAGACACCAAATAATTTAGGTCAGTGATCTCCGCCTCCACTTACGAGGGGTGTTCAGTAAATGATGCAATACATTTTTTCTCGACCAATTTTAGTTTAGGAAATGCGGAATTTTCTGTGGGACATCCTGGAATATTCCCACTTCAGTCCTAGTCATAAAGCTACGATAGGTGGCTGCCTTACCGTCGCCTTGAAAATGACGATTGTAACGGAAGTGTGTTCTGAGTAGAGGGCTACCATTTTTTTTTTTTTTTTTTTTTTTTGCGGAATAGCAGAGTATAGCAGAATTCATATTCGGAGACCTGGTGGTGAGTAAAAGCACGGTGAGTCGTTGGCGGAAGCGTCTCTCCTCATCGCAACAAGGCCGCGTAAACTTCTCCGAGCGGCTGCGTGCAGGCCGGCCGCACAAATCTGTGACTCCCGCAGTGCTGTGACACCCCCATTCGAGGTGATCGACAGATCACAATCAAACACCTAGCTGCTCAACTGGACGTCTGTGTTGGCAGTGCTGACACACTCGTGTACCAGTTGGGATACTCAACGGTGTGTACCAGTAGGGCTGCTTGCGGCTAACATAAGACTACGAAGAGCAGCGAAGGGCCATCTGTGCGGAATTTCTTGCGCGTTACGAGGCTCATCGTCACAATTTTTTGTCGAACATTGTCACAGGCGATGAAACATGGGTTCATCACTTCGAACCGGAAACAAAACGGCAAGCAATGGAGAGAAATTCCAACTGTTTGGAACCAACTTGGGAACCAGTGCGAGGATGATGGGAGGTTATCGACGCAACAAGACGTTGACTTCGACGTTAACCACTAGATTAACCCATTGCGGACACACATGCTCTCCCAGTAACGTGGCGTAAGGCCATCGCACTGAACAGTGATTTTGTTGAAAAGCAGTGTTTTGTAGCCAAAAGAGTGAGGAATAATAAGCTGTATCGAAATCCTGAATAAAAGTAACCTGCTTTCAGAAAAATAACGTGTTGCATTACTTATTGAACGCCCCTGGTACGTTTTAGCAGAAGATTAAGTTTTCGTTCTGAATTACACGTAGTTTTTCCACTCAGTGAGGACAACTACGACAATGAGCAACAGAGACCTGTTACCGATAGATATAAAACAAACTGAACCCCAAAATAAAAAGAAGGAGGGAAGCGATGCTTGTCACACAAAACAAACAGAAAGTTACTCACAACAGACCTACACATAATAAGAAGCATCCAAAATAACAAACAAACGGTATACACTCACCTACAACAATAAAGTAGATTGGAGGATTCGCAACGTATAAAATACGCACTGGAATAATCTACAAAGCAAACATCGCATAAAAAAGCAAACTGACAACAACTAACAATAACACAGAGAAATACAACGCATCTGGCATCGACTAGCTTACATGTGAAGACTTCAACTCAATTTACATCGGACAGCTGGCCGAAGTGGCCGTGCGGTTAAAGGCGCTGCAGTCTGGAACCGCAAGACCGCTACGGTCGCAGGTTCGAATCCTGCCTCGGGCAGTTCTAGGGGACTAATGACCTCAGCAGTTGAGTCCCATAGCGCTCAGAGCCATTTGAACCATTACATCGGACAACCAGACAAAAATTTCAAGGTTAGGTACACAGAACTCTGAAGGATTCGACAGCTGTCATTCTGAATTTGGAGAACGCCTTATGGACATGGAGCAGAGGCAAACCGACATTTAAACTGACATAAAAGTTTGTAAGGACAGTAACGGCCGCCGAGTGATACTAATAATTGAAGAAAATTGTCACATAGAGAAAGCCATAGTAGAAGGAAAGGAAATAATAATTGAATACACTGGTATCTGTAGTGGAACTCAGTTCTCAAATAACTCTGTGAAAAGATCCGAAATCATGTAACACAAAAAAATTCAAAATAACGGCCCAGTGACTCTAAAATTAGAAGGTGCAACAGTTGAATATTTCATGAACAGTGATACAGTGTGTATCTATGAGCACAGCTTCACACAGTCATGGAATCGTCGGAACCACACAATGGAAGTACAAGCGAATTATTCAACCCCCTCCCCCCTCCCTCCCATTCACCAATTTCAAAAGCCCATCACGAGTAACATGTTCTCGCGATGCACAAGCAGAAAGATTTTAGAAAGCAACCACGGCCCCTAGCCTAACAAACAATATAAGAAATGTAACTGTGTGGACAGCCGAAAAACTTAAATAACAGGAGAAGGGAATATAACATATTCGATTGGTGCGTAAGTTCGTAGGCCTTTCCATAAGTTTAATAAACACAACAGATACACATAACAGATATTTTAGTCATCAATAATATATTCTCCTTCATTATTTACAACAGTCTGCCAACGCTATGGTAACTTTTCGACCCCACAACTGTAGCAATCACGTGATTTTCAACCGAAAAACTGGTTGAGCCACGTTCGCAGCGCATTTTCATCCAGAAAGGAAGTTCCTTGAAGGTTGTTCTATAGATAGTAGAAAAGGTGTAATCTGAGGGTGCAAGAGCAGGTGAACAAGACGGGTGCAGAATGAATTCCTGTATGTCAGTTTAGCAGAATGCGGGTGGGCGTTATCGTTGAGTATTATCAGTTCACGTAGTATTCCCGGTCGTTGTTCCTGGACTGCGTCTCCAAGACCTCTCAGTTGTTGACAACAGATGTCAGCAGTGATGGTTACACTTCAGGGAAGCAAGTCTTAGTACGCCACACCGTCGCTGTTCCAACAGATGCATAACATTATCTTTTGTGGATGCGCGCAGGCCGTTGTACGGGGAGTTGCTGCTTTCTTTGGGCTCAATCTTTCCTTTCTTTTCCTTGTGCTATCATAAAAGACACAATTTTTCGTCATCAGAAGCGATACAGGACAGGAATAGTCTGTGTTGTTCACGAGCTAACAGATGACGAGCAAGCATAATTGCACGTATGGGTTTTGTGATTTTGGCTAAGAGCATGTAAGCTCGCATACCCGATTTTTCAATCTTCCCCATTACATGCAAATGTTGCACGATGGTGGAATTATCACAGTTAATCACATTCACCAGTTCTCGAGTACAGCGACGTGGATCAATTTGGATTAATGCGTTTAAACGATCTTCATCAAAACCCGAAGGTCATCCTGAACGTGGAGAGTCACTAATGTAAAAACGATCCTCTTTTAAACCGTTTTCTTATCATGTTCTGTGCAGCGGCGTTATCCCCATACAGGGCGCAAATGTTTCTGGCCGCCTCCGCGCTGTCACCTCTCTATTGAACTCAAACAGAAGAATATGTCAGAAATGTTCTGATATCTCCACTTGGTAATCCATTTTCTAGCGTCCACAGCACCGATCACTATCTCCGAATAACAAAATGGCAATACGTTAATTCAAACAGCAACAGCGATTTACAAATAAAAAATGCCAATCGATAAATAAACTCATAGAAACCGGAATAACAGCATGCAAAACAGAAAAGCTATGAACTTATGCACTAACCTAACAGAGCCCAAAATAACCCAAACCCCATAGTTGCAGCTGCTTACCTACATAATAAAGGGAACCCACTGATGATTGTGAAACTTCACTGAAACTTATGTAGGTGAAAAAGTGGGAAACTGTGTTTCCTCAAGCCAGAATTTTGTTTCAAAACACATTTACTTCCACAGCTGTAGATGACTCTCCATGTCAGGTGACATGCAGCGCCGTCCATAATGAGAAATCCAAGTACAGTCACAATTTACGTTTGATACCTCCCTGTTACCGTAGCTTCGTTACTGACAACCGAAATATCCGGGTCATACTGCTATATCCACGAATAAACGCGATCGCTTCGAGGACGCCACATACTCCAGCTACAGATATAATCCGCACGGCGTATTAAGGAGACCACACACTGCCTATCTAACCCATGTTAAATTAGGCAAGTATTTGACCCATTTTTGAAAAAACTCTTTGATGCAGGACCTTAATATTTTTACTGTATGTTACATGATGCTAATACAGCCAACTACACTAAAATCTGCTTTATCCATTTTATAGTTTTTGAGAAATACTTTTTTAAATTTATTAACAAAAAATATTATGTTTTTTCTGCAGAAAATATTTTTTTTGTGAACTTCCTAATAGGGGAATATTAATGAATGTAGTACCAGAGGTGGCTATTTATGTTATGCAGAGTCTCTGAAAATTTCGTTCATTTATCTATGATAGTTTCTGATATAATGGGGCATATGTACTGAAAATTTTAGTTTGCGGGAAATTGACTTTAAAGAAAAAACTTTTGAAATTTGTTACTTACAGATAATTAAAACTGTCATGCTGCATATGATGGCCCTTCTTTGGCATCTAGCAGGTCTACCAGCTTATTTTTCACCTTCCTGGATGTTTGTCTTGCTTTCTTGGCCATATTAGATGCAGACCTGTCTGCATCGGCTATCCTCATTTTATCGCAATGTAGCAGCCCAGTGATCATATTTTCACAAGGATTGATTCCCAGCCTTTTCAGTACCCAACACTTTCCAGTATTACCACAAATGAATGTGATAACACCATCATGAACTCCTAGTTTCATTGTATGCATGCCTACAAATACAGTTTTTGGAAGGCGGTTCCAAATTATGCTGTTGAAACATTCATTTGGGTTCTGTGTCTGTCCATGCAGACATTTCCTTAGGAGGTCAGGATGAGCCAAGTCTCTGAAAATAGGTTTAATTGCTATAACACCAGCAGCAGGAAGAGAATGCTGGTGAGAATAAGATTCTCCAGTTGCCTCAGCCATATTGTATTTGCACCACCAATTATCTCCTGATGGACACAATCCATAACATGGCTTATCACCAGCAGAGGACTTATGGAAGAATATGGCCCAAACATCTCTCTTCATTCCCTCCAGATTTTCTTTATTTCACCTATTTTAAAAAATGTCTCTGAGCACTATGGGACTTAACATCTGAGGTCATCAGTCCCCTAGAACTACTTAAACCTAACTAACCTAAGGACGTCACACACATCCATGCCCAAGGCAGGATTCGAATCTGCGACCGTAGCGGTTGCGCTGTTCCAGACTGAAGCGCCTAGAACCGCTCGGCCACTACGGCCGGCTTCACCTAATTGCCTGCCCATAGTATACCTGTAAGTTTTCTGTAACAGCTACTCGCAATCACACTTGAACAAAACTAACCGAATGTTTGAAAGCTTGTTGTTTACAAACAGCAGAAACAAAGGAATACCGACCGTTGGATTCCAACGATAGCCAACACACTCGGTAGTAAAAAAAAATCCTAACGTGCAATGTAGGGGATATAAAGATCAAAATATATGCAGAAAAGTGGGTGACAGAAAAGTGGGCGTGGCACATAAACACAGGTGGTAGGAAAATGCTCTTTAGATGCTCGAAAAAATTATTTTTCAACGAAATCATTTTCAGAGTACTTAAATAAAACCTTAATCTATCGAAATATGATGAAAACCGAAAATCGAATTTTTTCGATCTGAACCACGGTGTGGTCCCGTTAACGGCGAACGGTTGGTGTGCCGTCTGCCGGGATATGGTTTTTAGGCGGTTTCCCTCATCCTAGCTGGTGAATACCAGACTGGTTACCATGTTCCACCTCATACACACACTGCGCATACATTTATAACACTTTCTCGTATTTGCACACACTATTTACTATATAGCAGAGAGGCTGCGATACCATTCCTCTGACCTCTGAGATAAATAAGAGCGTGTTGACTTTAGGTGTTTGGTCTTCTTAAACACTTAACCAGCACAGAACAATACTGCACTAACTAGAAAGCACCGGTGAATACTCAGGGTCCGATTAGAAGCTTTAAACTATGTACAACATACAAATTGTAAAAGTCGTGATACAGGTTCTTTTCGATAAAGTTTTGACACTACCATATTCTAGTTTCCGCCTGCACAAGTAGGCAAGTAAGTGCCGGTGCAATTTTGTCGAACTTTTCTGCAGGCCATCTTTCATTTGAGTAATTTTTAGAGTCGTTTCGGATGGTTTTCTATTGCTATCCCTGCTGTTCTGATTCATTCTGATGAAATGACAGAAAGACTTTTCTGGCTAGTTGTATCAAGACAGTCTTTACAACCAGATGTGCAACTGTACAACATGCTAAAAAATGTATTAAAAGCGCTTCAGTTTCTACAGCAGTGGCAATTTAGAAAGCACTCAGTTTCGTAGCTTCGACTGCCTTCTTAAAGTTGTTAATCGTGTCTGATTCCCAGAGTGCCCTCAAAAACGTAGAACAACGGAGATGGAATAAAATCACCAACCGTTTTATAGCGGATGTGTTACGGGAATATGTTGACAATAAATCGAGGGGTAGACAATCTACCTTGTGCGGGTGTATTCCCACGCTGGCGTCCGCTATAATGAGGAGCTTGACGTTTTAGCGAAGCAAACTGCTTTTATACGAACTGTCCTCGATTTGAAACCGCCGTATATAACTTACGTGAGGTCGAGAGCCACTGGAACATCAATAGCAAGAGATTTGGAGGGTGTCACAACAAACCAAAAGTGGACAATATGGGGAATTACAACCTCAGATTCATACAAGGCCGTGATTTACCAGGATTCATTTGGACCGATCAACGTTTTCCACCATCACTGACTCCGCTTTAGCCATTCCTCTTTTCTACATCTATATAGAATTAACTTTTATGATTCTCCTCCACGTGAGTATGATTCGGAGCCAGAAGCTGGCGGAAATCACATATTGCTGTCGTGTCCCGAATATGACTGTGAAATATCTGAACTTTTGAAGACGTTGATGAATATAGGATACCATCTCCCTCAATCAGTTTCTTCTATATTGTTTATTAAAGATATTCGCCTTTATGAAGTGACTGTTAATTTGCATAAGAGTGCAAGAAAAAATATGTTGTTTTATTAGTTTTCGTATTTTCGTTTTCCTGTATTGCTTATGACTATATTTAAGAAATTGTGTGAGTTGATAGCACAAAAAGTCTCAGTTGCTAATCATGCTTATTTATTAAAAATATATCGTGGAAAAACTTGAGCCTTTAATTCTGTAAATATGCATTCTTGTATTTTTTTTGTGCTATGAAGTACCCAAAGTAAACTTAAGTTTTAGATGGCTGAATAGAGTACAAAATCTTGAGGCTGTATGAAAAAATTGGCCAAGTAGGACTCGCGTTCTGAGGATTCGGTATAAACTTAATTAAGTATATCGATAGTTCATCCATCCCGAAAATCGGAAATCTCGACGATTTTTGCGTGATATCGTGACTGGCAAAGTGTCGATCCCGAGAATTCCAAGACTTTCAAGAATATTTTCATTTAAAGTTTAATCTTTTTGTATAATTTCGCTTTTGCTATTGCAATTCTTGAGTCGGATAGACAGTCGGATAACAAATGAAAAAAAAATTCTTGTGATGTAATTAGAAATTAAAAATTTTTGATTTTTTCCCAGTAACTGTACTGCGAAACGTTGCTACTTGCCACATTTCATGATTCTATATCAGCGGGCGGTATCCTGTACTCTTTGATGAGTTAGTTTGGGAATCTCAAAATATGTGACATAAATAGCCATGTGTTTTGATTGCATTAGAAGCTCAAATTTTTTACATCTTAATAGTGACATATACTCTAATTCTATACGTCTACCTGCTCATGAGTTCAGGTTGGTGATTACAAATTCTTTTACGTTGAGGTAAGCTCTTCGTGAGAAATCCACGCGACGTGCTTGGGTCACGTAGAAGTTATTCGAAATCACACCTGCCTATGCCGTTACAGGTTTCAGAAATCAGTTATATTTCCTACACTGCGTAGGTAACGCAGATATAGTCACACCAAAAGGCTGTCTGCATCTGGCGGTTGTAAAACAGGCATTGCAAGAAGTACCTTCGGTGTCTACTGGATGGCAGAGCAGCTGGCGACAGCCGAGGTGAAGAGGTCGTGAGAAGTCCAGGCAGGACCTAAGACCTCTTCCAACGGACGATCCTCCAGGAGTTGATCAGACCGGCAGCGCGTCCTGATCACCAAACTGGACTCAGCTGACCCGTCACACCCCGCTGGACTCCGGATGCGCTGCTATCCGGTGCGGTGGGAACATCGAAGCCGTCCGCCACTGGAAAATCAGGATTCGTCCTTTGACGGCACTGTGAGCCTAATTCGCGTCGACAATACCTGACACCGGAAGCATTGGGCGCCCGGAACGAGTTGGTCTGCCGCGCATCCGAACCTGTCCGTCTGCGGCTCAGGACTACATGATACGCGGCGGAACCAGCTCTGCGCTACTGCGTAGCCCTCCAGGTGCAACGAGCCGCTGGTTTCCTTCCCGGGTTCCGTCAAGTCCCGATACTTGTTCCTTTCTTGAAGCTTTGTGGTCCTACCTCTACAACTGTACTGCACAAGCACGCTTTCCTGTTCTGTTTGCGTATGGTATGTGGGAAGAATGACGATCGGTACCTTTCTGCATGGGCTCGAATTTATGTAATTTTAGCGTCGTTGTAACCACGCTAGATATTTGTTGGCAAAAGCAGAACGAGGGCTTTCTTAACGTTGTGACTAAAGATGCGTTCACAAGGACTATATTTCATGGCAATGTGTGACCGGAATAACTTTGCCGCCAACACTGCTGCAACGTGGCTGCGGTACACGACAGTATTGCGGTACGGGCAGACAATATTTCCGATGGGTCAGGCTATTGTAGGTAGATGTTGGCGAATTGTCGAGCTGTTGCCCATGTTTGCCATTAAGGGCGGAGAATATTTCGTACTACCCGCCACTATCTGTCTATGTCGGTGACTGTAAATGCTTAAATGCTTCCCCCTCTCCTAGCCTTGCTTCCTCTTTCTCATACCGGCGGCGCCGCAGTGGCAAATCGCGTAATATGAGCAATGAAACAATATTTCTTCGCTTCAGTTCGACCCGCGTAAAGACACTCGGATGGCTTGTTTACATTGTTGTAGAAGTGGGCAAACGAGACAGTCACAGATAATATAAATGTGGACGACCACAGCTCTGTAATACAGAAAGAGCTAGGACATGATGCAAAGTAACGTCTCCGAATTTTTTATGTGAAAACTCTGAAAGCTTTCTGAACAAGGCATGCGTGATTAATGTTCTACGTCTTTATTCGTCGTGCCTACATACTGGGTGACGCACGAAATGTGTTACCATTTTCTTTTAGAATATAAACTTTATTGTCAATACAATCTGAAAGGAACATACACTACAATGAAGAGCCGTCCATGGAGATTTGTTCTAACTCAACACATGCTCATTATGTCCACTATTTCGTTTCCTAACTTCTTTCAAACGAACACTGAAGTTAGTGATTACCCTACGGCACATGTCTTCCGTAATTTCACTGCAAGCTTGAAGAATAAGTCTTCTGAGCTCCATTAAATCACGAGGACGTTTCCTTTCGGTACCCCCAAAGAAAAAAGTCACATGGATTGAGGTTTGGACGATTGGGGGGCCAATTTTGTCCGTCATTGAAGCGACCTGGAAACCTGAGTGAAATGATCCGCATGCCAAAACGCTCGTGTAAAAACTCCAACACAGTGTTTGCAGTATGTGGCCTTGCTCCATCTTGCATGAACCACTGCGTGTTGAAGGGCAATAGCAAGAAGCTGTGGAATGAAGCTATTGCGAAGAATGCTCAAATAACGCTCGCTGTTCACAGTTTCTTCAAAGAAAAAGGGTCCAATAAGTCAATGACTGGAAATTGCTGCCCACGCTGTAGTCCTCGGAGCGTAATGTTGTCGTTCATGAAGCACTTGTGGGTTTTCAGTGGCCCAAAAGCGTACATTTTTTGTTAACCACCCCTTCTAAATGAAAATGCGCCGCATCTGAAAACCAAACGTTGTTGAGAGTTTCTTCCCTATCCTCCGCCCACTGAGCAAACAGTAGTCTCTGCTGCTTGTGTTCTTCAGTGAGCTTCTTTGCACAGGTCATCTTGTATCGGTACATATGGAGGTCACTTTTAAGAACGCGTTGAACGGAGCGTCTGGATATTCCCAGTTGCACTGCTGCCTTTCTACA
The DNA here is from genome assembly GCF_023898315.1 of Schistocerca nitens. Classification (NCBI taxonomy): domain Eukaryota; kingdom Metazoa; phylum Arthropoda; class Insecta; order Orthoptera; family Acrididae; genus Schistocerca; species Schistocerca nitens. The sequence continues at coordinate 351,057,863 of NC_064622.1, forward strand.
CGATTTCCCGGGACTTCTCTGAACAGAATATCGTACCGCTTCAATATTCTCCGGCGAACAAACAGGCTTAGGCCGAGGTCGCTTCGATTCCAATACTGTTCCTTCATGTACAAATTTATCGTACAAACTATGGATGGTCTTCTTGCAAGGGACCCATCGTGTGTTAAACTGTTGTCGAAAACGCCTCTGAGTCACAACAAGGCTTTTCGTTTCATGAAAAAGGAACACAATTGCCGATCGTTGCTGTGTCGTCAATCTTCCACTGTCAGACATTGCTGCTTACTAGTCTCCTAGCGGCAGTATCGTGAATTACACGTCATTTCGTAACTCGTTTGTTTTCCAAGCTCTGCTGGTACTGCTGTAGAGATCCCAGCGGGATATCTAATGTGCGTCGTGAATTGTGAAAGAAACAATTGGTAACACATTTCGTGCGCCACCCTGTATTTACTTCGCAACATAGTTACCGTGGCGACGAACACATTTCTCTCAACGAGAGACTAGTTTGTTCATACATCATAGTACAATGTTCGACTGTTGACGGAGACACAATCTGACCTCTGCTTTCACAGTTTCATCGCTATTCAAGTGAAGTCCTCGAAAGTATTCTTTAAGTTTTGGTTGGGTCAAGTGTGGGATGATCGATGACAATGGTCCCAAGGTGTGCGATTGTCATAAGTCCGTATGTGGACGAACCCTTCGAGTTCATACTCGATTACAATACTCTGTTTCTCACGCACCCATATAGTTACGTTATACACCGCCATGTACGGGGCTCTCTAGCGGCGGAGGCTGCAAATATGTAGACATGAGGAATAAACATATATAATGTTAGCAACGTTTGTTTTATTTAAAAAACTTTAAGATTTTTCACATAAAAAATTAAGACGCATTACTTTTCAGCACGTCCTTGTAATATACAGGGTGATTTTTTCCAACGTGTACAAACTCTAGGGATTGCCCGATGAGAGGATACGGAAAAAGAGGTCTAATGAAATTACGTCCGGGAAAGCATGGTTTCCATGCTAGAGACCATTTATTCAAATCACACTTTGTTACAGAGACTGCGGTCTAATACGCGCAGTACCATACAGCCACAGTTACAGTATGCATGGTTTCCTCCTAGAGGGTGGTACTGTTCCTTAAACATGCCCTTGCGCTCTCTTTAGCCATAGTAATTGGTAATGCTTGTCGGATTCACTTCTCTTGCTGACTCTCCTTTTAGTGGATGTGATACAGCGTTGTACACAATGGTTCCATACTCGAATCGAGAGCTTGCCGACGTGGTATCTGCTTACAGAAAGGCAAATGGCAACGGGCGGCGGGCAGCAAGGTTGTATCAGCACACCTATCCCCGCCGACAACAACCACAGCATTCAATGTTTGCAACAGTGTTTCACCGTTTGTCTGAGACAGGGTCGTTTCAGGAACAGGAAATGTTCGAACACCAGACTTGGCAGAAAATGTGATTAACACTGTGGAAAGCGACCGCCGTGTCAGTCAGTACCAGGCAGTTGGCCCGCTTCTACAGGGTAAGCCAGACGACCGTGTGGAACATTCTCCATGGCAATTGTTAGCACATCACTTACAGCGTGTGCAGGGCTTACTAGCGACAGACTTTCCACATCGGGAGCAGTTTTGTCACTGGTTTCTTCACCAGGCAACCACGATTCCGAGATTTGTGTCATCCATCCTAGTCACAGATGAGGCTACCTTTATGTGGATAGTTATCTTCATCTTTCATAACAGTCATGTGTGGGATAGTATGCAGAACCCGCATAGTATGGTGACAGCGAATGATCAGCATCGGTGCAGCCGGAATGTGTGGCACGGGGATAATTGGCGACCGTATTTTGGGACCAGTCTTCCTTCCACGTCGCCCACAGGCCGGAACTATCGACGTTTCTTGCTGGTGTCTTTGCCTCCCCTGCTGGAGGAAGTACCATTGATGATTCGAGGAGTTATGTGGCTGCTACATTATGGTGCTCCAGTCCACATCGCTGTTAACGTCCGGACGTATCTCAGTCATCGCTGGTCGATGGATAGGACGAGCGGGTCCAGTTGCATGGCCTGCTCGTTCACCGGATCTTAACCCGTGCGATTTCTGGTTATGGATCCATTTCAAAAGTATCGTGTATGCAGAGCCCATTCCAAATTTGGAGACAGTGGAGCAGCGTATTCATGCTGCCTTTGACACTGTTCGGATGCAGCCTGCCCGATGTAAACGTGTGAGACAGAACATGCAATGGCGCGTACACGCATGCGTTGAGGCAAATGGTCATCCTTTTCAGCACATACTGTAACTGTCGCTGCATGGTGCAGCTCGTATTAGACTGAAGTCTCTGTAACAATGTATGACTGAATAAATGCTCTCCAGCATGTAAACCATGCATTTCCGGACGTAAGTTCATTAGACCTTTTCTGATCCGTATCCTCTCAACGATGAATCTCTAGAGTTTGTACACGGTGGAAAAAATCACCTATATACAAAGACAGAAATGTGAAAAAGGATGTTCTCACTGCTATCGTCGTACTGGATCTGCAGTGATGAGCCATAACTTTATCCTACATAGTTTCTTAAAACTTCTGAATGTATTTGAAGCTTCATCTCCTTTGTTTCTGCGCTCATGACCAGCAGTTAGTGACATTTTTTCACTTTTTACCGTCTTTGTATAATTTACTTTTCACGACCATTAACTTTGGTCGGAGATGTAATGCACGAAATTCATAGTTCTGTCACTGTACTAGTGAACATAAACGTTTGATTATTAATTCAAATTAGCGAATTCGTCCGTGCTTCGCAATTGCTAAATACAGAAATTGAATGTATAATCTCCTTCTTCCGCCTTTCTGTGTTTATCTACTGCTTCCCCTATCTTTGTCCATCTAATCATGCTACCCCCTGTCTCTGTCCATTGCCTACCCCCTTTCATCTTCCCTCCTTTCTCTCTCCCTCTCCATTTTCTCCTTTCTCTCTCCGTCCAACTCTATGTCCCCCTCTCTATGTCCATTTCAACGCCCCCCCCCCATCTTTCTACGTCCCTCTGCCGGTTCTAATGGTTTAAATGCCCCACTATTGTGGTTAAAACTCATTGCGAGAAAGAAAACAAAATCGCACACATTCACACAGAGAAATGCACAGCATCTTCTTTATCGCTGCCTGTTTTCACGCAAAATGGGTGCACTGTTGTTTAAAAATATATTTAGCGTGTGTACATATAAATATATATTAAAGTTTCGTGTGAAAATTTCAAGCAAATTGGTCAAGAGCTTTTTGAGATTTTTGGTAACAACGTTTCCCTTTCCTATATTAGTATGTACTTATGTATTATAGGATGGCGCAACGGAAAATACATAAAAATCTTTACGTAATCGAAAATACATATTCATCTACATCTATATCAATACTCTGTAAACAACCGTGAGGTGCATGACAGAGGGTAAGTCCCATTGTACCATGTTATTGGTCTGTAACTGTCACTGTTCACGAATGGAGTGCTGGAAGATTGGTTGTTTGAATGTCTCTGTCGGTGCAGTAATTATTCTAATCTTATCCTCACGATCCCTAAGTGAGTAATACGTGGGGGATTGTAGAATATTCCTAGAGCATTTACAGCCGGTTCCTGAAACTTTGTTAATAGACTTTCTCGGGATAGTTTACGTCTATCTTCAACAGTCTTCCAGTTCAGTTCCTTCAGTATCTCTGTGACACTCTCCCACGGATTAAGCAAACCTGTGGCCATTCGTGCAGTCCTTCTCTGTATACGTTCAGTATACCATGTTAGTCCTATCTAGTACGGGTCCCACAAACATGAGCAATATTCTACTGCTCCCCATATCTTTGTCCATCTAATCATGCTCCCCCCTCGGTCACACGTGTGATTTATAGGCAGTCTCCTTTGTAGATTGACTGCACTTCGCCGGTATTCTGTCAATAAACTGAAGTCTATCACCTACTTTACCCGCTGCTGAACCGATGTGATCATTCCATTTCATATCCCTACAAAGTGCTGCGCCCAGGTATTTTGTGTGAGCTGGCCGATTCCAACAGTGAGTCATTGACATTACATTCATAGGATACTACGTTTTTTCGTTTTGTGAAGTGCAAAATTTTACATTTCTGAAAAAGTTGCCCATCTTTGTACCACTTTGAAATCTTATTGAGATGTGACTAAATATTTATGCAGCTTCTTTCATATAGTACCTAATTATAGATAACTGCATCATCTGCAAAAAGCCTGAGGTTACCATTAACATTATCTACATGGTCATTAATAGACAAGAGCCCCAACGCACGGGGCATAACCGAAGTTACGCCTGCATCTGACAATGACTCTCCATCCAAGGTAACATGCTGTCTCCTCTCTACCAAAAAGTCCTCAATCCAGTCACAAATTTCACCTGATATCCCATAAGATCGTACTTTTACAATAAGCGTATGTGTGTTACTGAGTTATATGCTTTTCGGAAATCAAGAAATTCTGACTGCCTCGATCCAAATCTTTCAGTATGTCATGTGAGAAAAGTGCGAGTTGAGTTTCATGTGATCGATGTTTTCGGAATCCACATTAGTTGGTATTCACGAGGTCACACTGTTCAAGATACCTCATTATGTTTGAGCTCAGAATGTGTTCTAAGATTCTATAACAAATCGATTTCAAGGATATTGGACAGTAGTTTCGTGGATCGCCTCTACTACCTTTCTTGTAGAGGAGTGTGACATTTTTCCAAGAACTGGGAACGGTTTTTTGTTCGAGGGATCTACGACAGATTGCAGTTAGAAAAGGGGCAAATTCAGCCGTAAATTCTGTATAAAATCTACAAGGGATTCCATCAGACCCTGGAGCTTTGCTCAGTTTTACCGATTTCAGCTGTTTGTCAACACCACTGTTACTAATGCTTATTTCATTCATCTTTTCAGTGATAGAAAGATTAAATCGGGGTAATTCTTCTAGGCTTTCCTTCGTAAAAGAACATTTTGAAACGGAGTTAAGCATTTCAGCTTTTGCTTTGCTACGCTAAATTTCAGTTCCTGTCTCATTCATCAGGGACTGGACACTAACTTTGGTGCCACTAACAACCTTTACATACGACAATAATTTCTCTGGGTTCTGTGAAAGATCACTTGACAATATTCTTCTACGGTAGTCACTGAAAGCATCACGCGCAGCTCTCTTGACAGCCAAACTCGTTTCATTCAGTTTTTCTCTGTCTATAGCCTCACTATTATGCTGTAATCCCTGTTTCTCTAGAAGTTTCTTTACAGTGACGGTATATCATGGCGGTTCCCTCTTAAGTTCCTCATTGAGATATGACACTATTAATTTTTTATGTAGTTTACTGAACATATATACCTTTCTGCTCGTTTTAGTTGTCCTTTATACTCTGGTGACCATTTTTGCCATAATTGCGACGTGGTGACTGATGTCAGTTTCGAAGTGGAAATCCTCAAACGGGTCAGGTCTGCTCGTTGCCCTTAGATTCAATATACTTCCATCATGAGTGGGGTTGCTAAATATCTATTCTAGGTAGTTTTCAGAGAAGGCATTTAGTAAAGTTTCACGGGAAGTCTTACCACTCACACCACTAACAAAACGTTAATTTTCCCAATTAATTGTTGGATGATTTAAGTCTCCACCGATGATTATGGTATGAGTGGGGATCTTATGTATAAGTGAACTGAGATTTTTCTAAAGTTTTCGGTTACATCAAGAGATGGATCTGGAGGGTGACAGAAGGATCCAGTTATCATTTTATGTCCACCCCTGATACTGAGTCTTGCCCAAACTATTTCACACGAGCTTCATTTCTACCTCGGTGGACTTGAGTTTCTTCTCTACTGCGACAAATACACCACCTCAATTTCTTATTTGTCTATCCTTTCGATATACACTTAAATTCCCCCAAAAATCTCACTGCTGTCAGTTACAGGTTTAACCAGCTTTCTGTACCTGGTATTATGTAAAATTCACTGCTTTTCATGAGCCCTTCAAACTCTGGCATTTTGTTGCGAATGCTTCGGCAGTTTACCATTAGAATAATAATACTCTCATCAGTGGGAGGCATTTCTTTCGATCTTACACTTCTGGGTTTCCTACAGCTATCATTAGTTGGATTGGATGGAGAGTCCCCTAATCTAAAAAAAATCGTTGTGTACACCTCACAAACTATCAGCTACCTCAGTAGCAGCCTCTGATGTTTAGCGCCACCTGATCCATTTAGGGGACCCTACAGTTCTCAACCCTGTGGTGCAAGTCCAGAAAATCGCAGTCTAGCTTGTCACAGAACTTTCGAAGTCTCTGGTTCTATCACTCCACTAGACTCAGAATCAAAGGGCCACGATCAGTTCTGGGGACAATGCTGCAAATTGTGAGCATCGTTGAAACTCCATCATTCATTTGTGACTACAGTCAGTTGTCAATCTTTGCACAAGGCGCTGATCATCTTCAAGTCTCTCAGCAGTTAGAAACAAATCATAGCCATGTTATGTCCCTCCTAATGACTGCATCGTCTACGACCTGCATCGTAGGCGTACAATCGTTAGTTGCCAGGGTATCTGTATTGTATGCAACATATTCCAGTATGTTACACTTTCAGTGAGTGTGTTATAGTCTGACTGGAGGGCAGAAGTAAAGTTAAGTGGATACTGGCCTTCTATTTTAACTGACATGTCGTATTACATGCTATAACGTACAGCTTCAATAACGGATAGGAAAGGTCATTTTTTCCTCTAGTGTTGTACGTATGAACACCACTGTTCTTCGCGAAATGAGATAGATTATTTATAACGAATTTCATTAGCTAATATATAAGTACTCTGATCGTGCAGTTAAAATACCTAACTCCCTGAATAGGTGTCGGAGGTAGATGACCTGTGCGGTGCAAGCGCGCAACTCTACCTGTCAATTGGATGCGAGTCCATGCCCGCACCTCATCACTTTGACTCCAGTGCGCACATCGAGCAACTTCTCTGGTTGATAAGCCTTCTGCGTGAAACGTGATGATGCGGACCCGATCATTGGTTGCGACTGTCCTTCGTGGAATGACAGATTTTCACTCCACTGTTCCACAGACGTCTCTAATTTGTCGCTACAGGAGCTTTACTTTCAACTGAAATGCTGTAGTCCCTTCGAGTGTGGCATTTTACCCGTACGTAGCACTCATGGTAACTGTGTGTATGTTTACAAGCAACATGTTGTGTCATACAATGGACACACATACAAGTAAACACGTGACGAGTGAATAAACAGAACTCTTTACTAATACAGCAACCATACACTTAACTTTTGCTTCTCGTTACTGTTGCTGTGAGAGCACGCGCGGAATTAATGGAGGTTCAAATACACAAGACCAGCTGAAGTCACTGAGCTGCGTTACAGTGAAGGTCTACAGTTAAGGAATACAAACTGTTTTCTGCAATCGTGACAAATACGAGTCCGTTGGTGGCACTCAATACTCTGTCCATATAAGTGGGAAGAAGCTTGACTGAGCGATCTATGCCGACACTGCCCCATGTAGGCTGATGCAGAACTGCGACGCCTGATTATACTCTGTCCATATAAGTGGGAAGAAGCTTGACTGAGCGATCTATGCCGACACTGCCCCATGTAGGCTGATGCAGAACTGCGACGCCTGATTATACTTATGACTCTGACGGAACTCGTCGCTCCTGTCCTGTGCGGCGGTATTTCAAGAGCGTGTCGCAGCGGTGGCCTCTCGTAACTGCAGGAGGTGCATCTTCTTTCTTCTTCCTCACTGGCGCCTGGAGATGCTGCAGGAACATAGAGCATCTCTGAGGTGGTCGACGACAACGTACAACGTGACCTTCCGATTGGCACAGAAGCATTCACAATAGCAACATACTTGCCACACACATATCGGGTGATGCAACAGTTCTGTTGATATGTGTATAGTAAACATATGACCGCCACAGGAGGAAGCTTAGAGTGTATGCTTGTTCACAGATATTATTTTACTTCAATGACTAGCAGAGGCAAGAAAAATGTTTTCGTCTGTTCCTTGTTTTCGCTCATGCGTCTTACTGTTCGTAGAGCTTCATTATTGACTAACTACTTCAATTTATATTCTCAATTTTGCGTCTTCGCTGTGTGATGAAGGCAGTTTCGTACTTACTTATTAGTAGTCATGGCAAATGCCAAGCGAATTGGAAATTGCAGACGTCTGAATGGAATGGGCGAGTCTGAAGGGATGATTGGGATTCGTGGCAGGGGAGCAACTTCACCTTCAAATTTGCCGTTCAAAATTGTAGCTTCAAGAACATGGCCCATAATTTTTTTATGACTAATCTTGTACCATTGCATAGCTTAGGTGCATTTTAATTCCGAAGCAAAATGATGGGTGAGCCATTTTTTAATCGCAAGTTATGTGGTGGCATTCCTGGTAAATCCAGCGAATTCAAAAATTCAACAGGATAGTTGACTGCTTCGTCAGGATCGGTAACAGTGTCGATCGATTTGAGCACTATCTCATCGCCGGGCAATGACTGTTGTATTTTGAAGTTAATAGCGTCAACATCGATATTTTGCGCCGCTAAAATAGCTCGTTCACGAAGCCACGCATGATTAATATAATTAGCTTGTAAATCTGGAAATATGCTTTCAATCAAAGCATCTTTCGTATTTACCATGTTGCAGAAATTGTCTGGCAATTTGATGCATTGTGTGTCTCCATGCAATGGTATTGTTCCATTTTCAATGTTGAGCAATTGCTCGGAGAATGATAGTGCCAATGGATCGTTTTGCAGTTGAAAACGTATATTTGTGTTAAGACGAAATATAATGACATTTCGCCATAGATAAGATTGTTTTATACATTCGTTAATTTCATCCGCGTATGTAGTGCGTGGAATGACCTGCAATGTCTGTCTAAAATCACCGGACAGCAGCAGTAAGGCACCACCGAAAAGCCTGGTGTTATTATTTAGATCCTTCATCATTCTATCGAGAGCTTCAGGTGAATGCTTGTGAGCCATAGTGCATACATCCCAGATAATAATTTTGCATTTTTGCAATACTTTAGCCATACCGGAATGCTTTTTTATGTTGCACACTGCATTTGGATTTGTGTGCATGGTCAACGGCAACTTGAATGCTGAATGTGCAGTCCGTCCGCCATCAAGCAAAATGGTTGCAATACCTGATGAAGCAATTGCTAACGCAATATGGTTTTGTGATCGAATGCTCGGAAGTATTAGTGAAATGAGAAACGTTTTTCCAGTGCCACCTGATGGGTTCAAAAATGGTTCAAATGGCTCTGAGCACTATGCGACTAAACTTCTGAGGTCATCAGTCGCCTAGAACTTAGAACTAATTAAACCTAACTAACCTAAGGACATCACACACATCCATGCCCGAGGCAGGATTCGAACCTGCGACCGTAGCGGTCGCTCGGCTCTAGACTGTAGCGCCTAGAACCGCACGGCCACTCCGGCCGGCCGCCACCTGGTGGGTTCAAATAAAAGAAGCCACCTTGTTCTGCTGCAACTGACAAATTATTTCGATCGTATACATTCTTTTGTTCATCAGTGGGTAGTTGCTCATTATTTTCAACGAAAGTAGTTAAAGAGACCGTATTGAACTGTTGCTCGCCCCGAATCTCGCTGTTAATGATGTCTGTTGCTGGGCGGTTTAGGTGAGGCCATACCGAAATGAATGAGTGGCATATTCGAAATCAGAATGCAAATATCTTCAATATTTATTAGCGCCTCGTTATATATTTCCGGCGAAAAATCGATATTGGGATCTTGATCAGCGATCCGAATGCGATACAGAATGTCGTCGCTCATTGAATCTTTATATTTGTCCCAGAGGACAGAAGCTTGAGATGGAAAACATGTCAATAATATGGCGAATAATTGGCGAATTCGATGAGGAGAGGAACTCAGTGCTGCATCTGCAAGTGTAATATCTCAATGGTTGTCATCTTCCAGCAAATGTAATTCGCGACACGCATCATGATATGTGTCGTACAAAATGCCATAGGATGTTCGCAAGTATTGGAAGGACGTCGGTCCAGGAACATTAACCAACAATAAACGCAAGAAGAAACATTCGCGTTGCTTTGGATGGCCAGTGTATAATCGGCCTAATGTGTTTTCCATAAATATGGCGTTGTATCCTTCAACCGGAACACCTCGATTTCGTGGTTCCCACTTTTTTGACTGTTTGTTTCATGTGATATTTTGTGGCACATCAGTATACATTAATGTCTTTGCGAATTGACCTGTAATACATGGTCGGTTGCATAGTTCGAAAAACTCAGTTAATGTGGTTTTTGGGGCAATTGATGCACGTTGTAGAGCAGTCTCTTCCGTGAAATAAACATGCTGTCCATTTTCAAGGTGCACGACCAAATGTATAACAGCAGGGTCTCTTTCGTGTATCAGGAAACCCAAAATACCCTAAACTGCTCCATTGATGCTGATGTATCGGCCCATTTGATACCGTGTTATTTCATCGTTTTCGTTAACATTGTGAATAGCAAATACAGCCATATCACTGCCCTTATGGACATATTTGCATATATATTTTATGGACTTCACCGAATTGCAGAGCTCAATGTTTATGTGTGCTTTGTAGATTTTACTCAGCAATGGTGAATACGGAACCACCCAGTGCTTGTCTGTGTCAACTGTTGTACGGTTTGACGTGCGTAATTGATGTGATTGACCACCATTGTCAGTGTCTCTACGACGATACAATGATTAACCATCGATATTAGTGATTGTATCATTTATACAATTTTTTGGAAAACGTTTCTTACATTTTCCATTGTCCATGCACGGCGCCGCCATGCATATAGCACTGTATGGACCATGTATCATTTTAGTGTTAACAATCTCATACAATTCTTGATCGATATTGCGATCCGGAATTTCTGCTGAGATAATTTTATCAATTGCTTCAGACTGTATTTTGTCGACCAACCAAATCAAAATATTCGCGTGTGGCAAACCTCGTTTTTGCCATTCAACAGAATACAGCCAGCAACGTGTTTTGCCAAATACAGAGGAATGTATAATCAAGTTCATTAACGATTTTAACTTTTGTCTGAAGTCACGTGCAGTGATATCGTGCCGATCTATTGCAGTTTGACCTGGCAATAACGCAATTTTAATTTCATCCCATTTTGGATTACACGTAAATGTAATGAACAAATCTGGTCGTCCGTACGCGCGCTCAAAAGTCATGGCGTCTTGAATATATTCTGCATACGACGTGGGCTACCAATATATGATGATGGAAGAATATATGAAGTACTGATATCGTTGACATTAGTTATTCCATTTACGTTACCAACAATAGCATCACGCAAATGAATGTATTCCTCAGCTCGAAGTTTCGCTTGATTATACCTGATGCATTGTAATCGCTCACTTTCAATTTTCGCATACATATCAACGATATATTGATGAAACAGCTGGCAGCATCTGAGAATATTATTGTCTTCATTGGCACGAATCATCAACCGATATGCGTAGAAGTTCATCGCGCTCACTTTCTTGCTGGTTTCTGCACCTGCAAAGCAAAAATATAATTAAGACAAAAAGAAATTAATGGTGCATAAAAATAAAATGTTAAGTAATGACATGCCTAGCTTGTACCTGTTGCTGGATTTCTTTGTTTGATATTTAAATGATATCCATCTTCTCCTACCCAAAATATCAATGGATGTTGCAAAGCGTCGTAAGAACGATGACTGCCTTCAATCGTATGCACTGTGTTATCTCTGCGTTGGATTCGTATATCTCGACATTCAAATGCGTCGCCAACCATAACAACGGCAACTTCATTAATGGTCGATGCATTATATCGGCCAGCTTGCTGCCCAGATGGTACTTCGTCTGCTTTGACGACGATCGTATAGTTGTCGTTTTGCAGTCTGTTTGAAACGTATTGAACAACTGGACCAACTGGTTGTGATTCTGTAAAAACGGTTCTAAAATATCCACAATTTCTCGCTCCTGCATTGCTCAATATGGTTGTACTGGCAGCGTGGGTTTATTTGCTGCTCCTCATCACCCGTGAAACAGATTTGCAGAAATTTTGAATCGGTATCAGGAATCGGCATTAAAGAATCAATTTTATGATACACTTGGTCCTGAATCTTAAACGTTGATTGGAAATTGACCATCCCCATTCTGAACGATTTTTGTTGCTCCAAATGATTTCATTTGAAACTCCGAGTTCTGCGCAAAAACAATTTAGATTGAGATGTAGCTCCAGCCAGTAGTGTTTTGAATGGTTCTGGCGGCGAATTCAGTGGTGGCAATACAACTTTTCCAGACGCGCAGCAGAAACTGGCCGATTCACCTTTGTATTTGAGTGCGTGACAGTGTTGGTATTATTTGTTCATAGTACCGATTACAATTTGTGAATGCGACGAATAGTCAATGTCGACTCATATTCAAACGCAAGGCGAGGAAGTGATGCATGTGTCAATGCGCGATACATTTGCAAACGCTGTTATTCACGTGTTCTGAATGTGTCGGTGACTCGTTGACGAGCCAGTCTTTGTCTCAATGCATTAGCTCGAAGGCGTTCGTTGCGTTGCTCTTGACTTTCATTAGCACGTCTGATTGCAGCCTGGTTTCTTAAATTTTCATTGTCCGTCAATTGATCTTCTGCCGATCTATTTAACCGATGGTTCTGGACTAATTGTGAATTTCGAGTCCGTCGACCAATATTTCCTCCTCGTCCACGAGGACGTGGCATTGTTTTATGTACGTAACTTATATGTGAATATAATACACTTAATATTCACTGAAATGCGACACCTGAAATAACAAAAGACACAGTAAAAAATAATTAAAATGTCAAAATAACGAAACACACTTAATATAATACACTCAAATTAAAATGTCGAAAAATAAACGAAATCCTGTGCACGTAACTTATATCTGAATATAATACGCTCAATATTGCACACAAAAATGCAACGCCACCTAACTTGTTGATATAAGAATGTAAATTCTCCAGGCCCCCACCTGAATGCATACACAAAAGTTCAGTCAAGTCGATTCAGCCGTTTAGTTACAGTATAGATAAATAACCTAGATACCGACTGCAGCGCCATCTGCCAGGCTGATTTGTGAATCTAAACCATCCAGGACGCCACCCAAACGCATACAAAAAAATTCATTCAAATCGGTCCAGCCGTTTAGGGACAGTTCAGTGACATACACACGTACAGTAGAATTATATATATATATATATATATATATATATATATATATATATATATATATATATATATATATATATATATATATTCTCTCTGAGGCTGTTAGACAGAGCCGGCCGAAATGGCCGAGCGGTTCTAGGTGCTACATTCTCGGTCCGCACGACCACTACGGTCGCAGGTTCGAATCCTGCCTCGGGCATGGATGTGTGTGATGTCCATAGGTTAGTTAGGTTTAAGTAGTTCCAAGTTCTAGGGGACTGATGACATCAGAAGTTAAGTCCCATAGTGCTCAGAGCCATTTTTGTTAGACAGATATCAATCGAACTGAGCCACACGTTATGAACAGTCTAGAAGTTTGCCTTTCTCTACTTGCAGATTTCATTCTTCATCCTCTTTGCCCGACATTTGTACTGATTTGCAGGAGGTGAAGATTTTATGATATATATATTCCCTCTGAATTCAGTATTGCTAAGAATTTGATCAAAGTGTCTTAGTGAAGAGAAAATTTTCGTTTTAATTTATTTTATTGCCATAAGAGAAGAACAGCTCATTAACAGGTGGCCTCTCTCACAGTGGAAACTGTTTTCTAGATTTCGCAACCCAAACACAGCTGAGTGCCACTGTGGTAGTTTTTCTCCCTTTGCAAGTAACCATGTATTTCATAGAATAACGTCTCACGTCACTTATTTATTATTACGAATAGAAAAACGCGTCAAATTCAATGCAACCGTGTTTTAAAAGCAAAGTATTTCATTATCTTTGTGTTTTCTTTTGAACGCAAGAGAATTATGATCGACATACTTCACTTGATTTTTAATTGAATTCTAGACCTCCCCTGCATTAAGATATTTAGAGGCTCTAAAATTTCCCCACCGTGTGCCGTGATTATTTGAAAAATAAATCTCTATGTTATGTTCAAAAATTTAAAATTTTCGTCCCCAGTTTGTAGTTCGGAGTAAAAATAACAAAGGTGTTAACGTATGGCAGTTACGAGAAACAGTGCATAGGCCAAGCCGAAAGAAATTTACTGATGCGTTAGAAAGAGAATTTTTATGTTAATAACAAGACATAATTGGATTTGCATATCGAGACCGATGAAACGGCATTTTTACACAATAGACGAGGAACAATATTTGGGCTCAATGGAAGAGCTGGAAATCTACACACCTAATATGCAGGCACCGGATGACTTGCTGGATGAGAAAAACAAATTAACTACCATGCAACATTTTTCATGATCATTTCCATTGTTTTAGAAAGAGAATTTTATTTTTGGTTTGAAGCACGCGAATTATTTTCACTTTCGGGTACAGGAGTTCCACAGCTACGCTCTATTTATTTATACTTAATTCTTTTCAGACTACTTTGCAGTTGCAGCTCCATTCGAAAGCGCACATTCTTGTAATCAGACAAACTGCGAAACTTAAAACTGGAACAGCAGAGAACAGCACGGAACGTGCACTGTAGAATGAAGCTGCAACTCCGAACTAGTCGCGGAAGTATGAAGTATAAGTAAATAAATAAAAAAATAAGATTTAGCTGCAGAATCTCTGTTTCCAAAAATAAAAAATTAAGGATTAGATGCTTATAAAATGAGGCTCCATTGGCATGAACTAGTGATGGGTAAGGTCTCTGTAGCAACAGAACTTCCTTAAATAAGAATGACGATAATTATGTATCACGTACCGTATTTTGTTTTTAAAAAACAGTCTCACACCGGAAAATGACGTCTTTCAAGAAGTTTATGCCGGCTGTGAACCCAAGCATATAAAAGACTAGTGGTCATTTTTTCCAGGAATTTCTCGCTAGCGGAACGTTAAAATATGGCAGGGGTGGCCAACAGCCTTACCTTTGGGAGTTGAAAAATTACGCAATGGAGTCGGAGAAGGGTGCATTTTTTAAAGAGGAATATTAACATTGACCCAAAAAATTTTTTATTTCGTAAATGAAGGAACATTTATATTTTGGTTTAGATCTTACATCATTGAATAACAAGAAACAAGGAGTTACTTGTGTGATAAGTATTTTCAGTTATTAACTTTTTGCTGTGAGCTATTTGGAATCTGAATGATTATTGGTGATCATAGTTAACGCTGGTACATGTTAATGTTAATAAGTTAGCTCACTTCGATATTTAGATTTAATAAACTTGTATTGAATACAGTGAGTCACACATTTCTGGTCCCAAAGATGCTTGTTATTAGCATAACCTTCGTTAGAGGATATTTTTCTTCTGGAACTTTCTTCCACGATTCAGTTGTGGATTTACCAGCTCGTTTCGTCGTCTTGCATTTCCAGTAGCCCCAAGTCTACAGCTGCTCAATCCTTTATAACTGGCAGTTGTACATGACAGCCATTCCGCACAAGACCAACACGAAAGTTTCGGAGTCTTGAACTTTGTCATTTATATTTTCAGTGAGGTCAGACATTTTACATAAATTATCTTCCGTTTCCATGTGAGCTTCAGGTAGGCTTTCAACAAGTTTATCTGGACGTTTGAAATGAGCAAGTGCTTTAGTCGCGAAGCCTCTCCGAAGAAGTCTTAATTTGTCAGGAGAGCTAGGAACACTCTACACTAAACTAGAAGTAAGATTTCCACTCGGTAGTCTTCTCGGCTGCTCAGTCCTAAAATCTTCATGTTGTTTTTAGGATCTAGCAGCAAAGCAGAGGAGACTCCTAGGAATTATTATGCCGAGAAAGCCTACGAAGTCACAACAAGATTTCCAATCCTTTGTAATGTATGTTTAACTGAACAAGGTCTGTAACCTGTCTTCCTTTTGCCAAGCGTTTACGGGGTTCGCTTTCTCAGGATTTGGTGAAGTTTTTATTTTTTTCACTAAGAAAACTGAATCGACGAAAGAACCGCAACAAAGAACAATAAACGCTTACAGCTTGTTCTTTAGCCAGAATAAGATCCAGCTGTACACGACACTAGTACGGCCAGTATTTTATATGGTTGTGAAACCACGTCGTCATCAACAACAACTGAAGAAACGGTATGTGTCTTCGAGATGAGGGTACCTTGGAAGGTAAATAGGAACAAAGAAAGAAAGATCTATACCAGCGGTTTGGGTAACCACACATTAGTCAAATATTAGGACACAAGAGGCTACAGTGATTTGGCCACATCCTTCGAGCAGATAGATCCCTTCCATACCGAGTCTTCCATTCTCAACCGGCTGAAAAATTCCAAGGGGACGTCCAAGGACGCGATGGAAGGAACAGGACCTTTTCTTTTGAGTCATCAGTATTCTGACTGGTTTGATGCTGTCCGCCACGAATTCCTATCCTGTGCCAACCTCTTCATCTTAGAGTAACCAATGTCCTCAATTATTTGCTGGATGTATTCCAATCTCTGTCTTCCTCTACAGTTTTTGCCCTCCACAGCTCCCTCTAGTACCATGGAAGTCATTCCCTCGTGTTTTAACAGATGTCCTATAATCCTTTCCGTTTGCCTTATCAGTGTTTTCCACATATTCCTTTCCTCTCCGACTCTGCGCAGAACTTCCTCATTCCTTACCTTATCAGTCCACCTAATTTTCAACATTTGTCTGTAGCAACGCATCTCAAATTCTTAGATTCTCTTCTGTTCCGGTTTTCCCACAAACATGTTTCACTACCATTCAACGCTGTACTCCAGATCTACATTCTCAGACATTTCTTCCTCAAATTAAGGCCTATGTTTGATACTAGTAGAGTTCTCTTGGCCAGGAATGCCCTTTTTGCAATTGCTAAATTGCTTTTGAGTCCTCCTCGCTCCGTGCGTCATTTGTTATTTTGCTGCCTAGATAACAGAATTCCTTAACTTCATCAGCTTCGTGACCATCAATCCTGATGTTAAGTTTCTCGCTGTTCTCATTTCTGATACTTCTCTTCGTCTTTCTTCGATTTACTCTCAGTCCATACTCTATACTCTTTAGACTGTTCATTCCGTTCAGCAGATCATGTAATTCTTCTTCACTTACACTCAAGTAGCAATGTCTTCAGCGAATCGTATCATTGATATCCTTTCACCTTGAATTTTAATTCCACTACTGAACCTTTCCTCTATTTCCATCATTGCTTCCTCGATGCGCAGACTGAATAGAAGGGGCGAAAGGCTGCATTTCTGTCTTACAGCTTTTTTAATACGAGCATTTCGTTCTTGGTCACCCACTCTTATTATTTCCTCTTCGCTGTTGTACATATTGTATATGATCCGTCTCTACCTATAGCTTACCCCTAGTTTTTTCAGAATTTTGAACGTCTTGCACCATTTACTTTGTATTACGCTTTTTCCAGGTCGACAAATCCTATGAACGTGTCTTGATTTTTCTTTAGTCTTGCTTCCATTATTAACCGCAACCTCAGAACTGCTTCTCTCGTGCCTTTACCTTTCCTAAAAGCCAAACTGACGGTCATCTAACACATCCTCAATTTTCTTTTCCATTCTTCTGTATATTATTCTTGTCAGCAACTTGGATGCATGAGCTGTTAAGCTGATTGTGCGATAATTCTCGAACTTATCAGCTCTTGTAGTCTTCGGATTTGTGTTGATGATATCTTTTCGAAACTCAGATGGTATCTTGCCAGATTCATACATTCTACACACCAACGCGAATAGTCGTTTTGTTGCCGTTTCCTCCAATGATTTTGGAAATTCTGATGGAATGTTATCTATCCCTCCTGCCTTATTTGATATTAAGTCCTCCAAAGATCTCTTAAATTCTGATTCTAATACTGGATCCCCTACCTCTTCTAAATCGACACCTGTTTCTTCTATCACATCAGACAAATCTCCCCCCTTACAGAGGCCTGCAGTGAACTCTTTCCATCTACCCGCTCTCTCCTCTGCATTTAACAATGGAATTCCCGTTGCACACGTAATTTTACCACCATTGCTTTTAATCTCATCGAAGATTATTTTGACTTTCCTATATGCTGAGTCAGTCCTTTCGAAAATCATTTCTTTCTCGATTTCTGCACATTTTTCAGGCAGCCAATTGGTCTTAGCTTCCCTGCACTTCCTATTTATTTCATTTCTCAGTTACTTTCATTTCTGTATTCCTGAATTTCCCTGAACATTTTTGTACTTCCTCCTTTCATCGACTGTAGTATTTCTACTGTTACCCATTATCTCTTCGCAGTTACCTTCTTTGTACCTATGTTTTTCTTTCCAGCTTCTGTGATTGCCCTTTCTAGAAATATCCATTCCTCTTCAACTGTACTGCCTACTGAGCTATTCCTTATTGCTGTCTCTATAGCCTTAGAGAACTTTAAGCGTATCTCGTCACTCCTTAGTATTTCCGTATCCCACTTCTCTGCGTATTGATTCTTCCTAGCTGATCTCTTAAAGTTCAGTCTACTCTTCTTCATTACTACATTGTGATCTGAGTCTGTATCTGCTCCTGGGTATGCCTTGCAATCCAGTATCTGATTTCGGGCTGTCTGTCTGACCATCATGTAATCTAACTGAAATCTTACAGTATCACCTGGCTTTCTGCAAGTATATCTCACCCTCTTGTGATTCATGAACAGTGTATTCGCTATTACTTGGTGAAATTTACTACATAGCTCAATTACTCTCTATCCTCTATCATTCCTTTTCCCAGGCCCTTATTCTTCTACAGTCTTTTCATCTATTCGTTCCCCTACAACTGCATTCCAGTCCCCCACGACTGTTAGATTTTCGTCTCTCTTTATATACTGTATTACCTTTTCAGTATCCTTACATATTTTCTTTATCTCTTCATTTTCAGCTTGCGACATCGGCATGTATACCTAAACTAACATTGTCAGAGTTGGTTGCTGTCGATTCTGGTAGGAACAACCCTGTCACTGAACTGTTCACAGAACACACTCTCTGCCATACCTTCTTGTTCATAACGAATCCTACTCCCGTTATGCCATTTTCTGTTTCTGTTGATCTTCTCTATACTCATCTGACCAGAAAACCGTTGTCTTCTTTTAGTTTCATTTCACTGACCCCTACAATTTCTACATCGAGCCTTTGCATTTCTGTTTTCATATTTTCTAGCCTCACTATCACGTTCAGGCTTCTGACATTCCAAGCCCAGATTCGTAAAACGTTATCCTTTCTTGGTTATTCAACTTTTGCTCATGGTCACCTCCCGTTCGGCTGTCCCCTCCCGGAGATCCGAATGGGGAACTCTTCCGGAATCTTTTGTCAACGGAGAAATGACACTCTCTCAATTACAAGCCACATGTCTTGTGGATACACGTTATGTGTTTTAATGCAGTGGTTTCCATTGATCGAGTAGTAACAGTCCTTAAAGAAGTGGAGCCGACAGCGGTGGAAGACGAAGCTGGAGACTGACAACGATGGACAGCCATCTGCATTGAATATCTCCTCTGTTATCACTGACTGACCTTTTTATTGTTCTTTTTGTTACGTGTTCTTTCACAATATTTTATAGAGTGCTGTTTTTTTCTATTTTTGTAGTATGGCTATTTCTTTCGGTTTTCTGCTGTAGACCTTAAATGTCCGTTAATGCAATAAATGATGATGATGATTTAACTTTGTGCCCGGATGCCCTCGGTGATATCTCAGCCATCAACCTAAGGAAGGGAATAGTGCGCGCCGTCTACCTGTCATTCGTGTAACTTTAGTTCTGTGTGTCATGGTATGTTAACTGCTTGTGTGTCGTATTCTCTGAGGCAAAACTTGTACCAGGCCGGCGGTCGATAATCTACCGCAGGGATTCGATTCGGTTGTGGCTCACCTCCCTCTCTCGCAAGCTACCGCTCTACGCGTTACGCTATAAGAGCAGGCTCGAACAACATCTGTAATAAAAACCATATATAAAACCACTGCAGATATTCATGTTTACGGTCGCAGGTTCGAATCCTGCTTCGGACATGGATGTGTGTGATGTCCTTAGGTTAGTTAGGTTTAAGTAGTTCTAAGTTCTAGGGGACTGATGACCTCAGGTATTAAGTCCCATAGTGCTCAGAGCCATTTTATTCATGTTTAGGGAAACATTTTCCTTTTTCTTGCAGAAATTGTTTGATCACATCCAGTAAGCGGAAAAAAATCTTGAACATTCATTGCGTAGTCATAGGCTTCTCATTCAACAGTACCAAGATACATCAGTTATTATAAGGCTCGTCATTGTACATTTCTTTTGTGAGGGATTCAGCTGTCACTGTGGTTCGGCATTTGAGTGGATGTTTTTTGACAATCTGTAGAACTACCTGCATAATACATGGATATTGAAAATATACGGCTTGTAAAGGAGAAATAAAGATTGCTCATGTACAGATGTGGCAAGCCGACTAGGTTGAGGCGAAAGTCGCATGCGGCACACGAGTTGAGTTGTGGCCACCCTGTAATATAATTTGAAAGTGATATTCTGTACCCTCTGCCAGCGACATAGGTTTGAATTATACACTAAGAACTAGATGTACTGGAAATATGGACGAAGCACAAAGAAAGACGAGATAATTCTTTAACGGCGTTATGTAGTTATCATTAGTTTATGCTATTATCCTTTATCGGTAGGTTTGCATCTTAAAGATTCTGTCTGAATATAAACAAGAGCCGCCCTCCTCCTTGCTACTGAACGCATTTTTTTAACAAGCGCTGCAGAAATTATTTACCGTTGTGAATAGACCCCTTCAATCGCTGATGACGCTACCCGCAATGCTGGGAAGTAAGAGACGTAGTCTACTTTCCGGGGCACCTTGCACACCACGGCTCCCGCTTCTGGAATGTTGCCGGCGTTGCATGCGAACCCGGACTCCTATATACGAGGGCCTACTGGAAGGTAATTTACCCGAATCTTTTATTTGAAAACTGTTAAAGCTTTTTAAATAAAACAAACTTTTTTAACGTTCTACATATTTTTCTTCATGTTTACGTATTTCTTTCTTAATACAGTCACCCTGGCAACGAACAGATTTCTACCAACGAAAAACCAGTTTCTTTATTCCGTCACTGTGGGATATTTGACTTTGTTGACAGAGACGTAAACTCACCTCAGCTTGCACCGCTTCATAAGGTGTTTTTAAGTTTTGGAAACACACGGAAATCGGATGGAGCCAAGTCTAGGTTGTATGCAGGATGATCGATGACAGTGAACCAAGGCGTCGGATTGTTGCAGGTATCGCAGCGGTCGTGTGTGGCCTGGCATTGTCATGATGAAACGGAAGTTTTTCCATGTGTGGGCGAACCATTCGAATTCGTGTTTTCAGTTTTGGCAAAAATGGCTCTGAGCACTATGGGACTCAACTGCTGTGGTCATAAGTCCCCTAGAACTTAGAACTACTTAAACCTAACTAACCTAAGGACATCACACACATCCATGCCCGAGGCAGGATTCGAACCTGCGACCGTAGTGGTCGTGCGGTTCCAGACTGTAGCGCCTTTAACCGCTCGGCCACTCTGGCCGGCGTTTTCAGTTTTCTGAGGATCTCACAGCACCTCGCAAAGTTTATGGTGCTCATGACTCTGGGTGCTAAAGGCATGGTCTTGGAATTTTTTGGTGTCGGTGATCCTTTGTGGTGGAACTCCATTGATGCTTTTTTTTTTTCGGAGTCAAAATTGTGAACCTATCTTTCATTACTTGTCAGAATGTTGTTAAGGAACCAGTCACACTCATACTCTAAGTGCAAAAACATTTGTTGGCAGACGTCCGTCTCCACCGTTTCGTGTTAGGAGTGAGCATTTGAAGCACCCACCGTGCTCGAAATTTTCTGTACCGTACTTTACTATGGTGGCCTGTACAAGCTCTCGTGATATGCCACACTTACCTGAGAGTTGTGGGTGTGTTGTCCGACGATTTTCTCTGATGAGTTCATCGGTCTGATTCCGATGAGTCTCGTCATTGCCGTGCACGGTCGTCCACTCCGAGCTCTGTCACACACGTTGAGGTTAGCACCACCGTTTCCTTCACGACGACCACGAAAAACCCAACGGCACACATTTTTGATGTCTACACAATCATCACTGTACACATCTTTCATTCTTACTTGGATTTTAATCGCAGTCACGTTTTCTACTGTTAAAATCTCGATTACAGTACGCTGTTTCTCACGCACCGACATTCTTACGTTACGCATCGCCACGTTAGACGCTAGAATTCGGAGCCCTCTAGCGGTAGAAGGTTGCAACTTGCGTCAGCGAAGCAGGGAAGTCGATCGAGTGATATGTAATATCTAAAACAATATTGAGAACGGAGCAAAAATTTCGGAAACATTACTTTTCAGTAAGCTCTCGTATTTATTTGTTTGTTTACATACACGCTTAGCGCGATCTGGTCTATTACAAAACGCCTTACGCACAATAGTCTTAAAAAATCCGCCTTTTCCATAGTCTTTCCGTATCCTAGTGGCCATTTCAGCCAATGATGATGGAGGTGGATAGGGATTACCCACACTTATCACTGAAGAACACATGAGAGACTAAACAATATTGAGATGTGGTGAATGTGGTGGCCGAGGTAGGTGCAACATTTCATTCACCTGGTTACAAAACCAGTCTTGGACGATGTGAGCTGTGTGAACAGGGCGCTGTCCTCTTAGAACACAGCATCACTATTTGGGAAACAAACATTGTACCATGGAGTGGACCCGATCAACCAAAATGGTTATATAATCCTTCGTTACATAATGTTTGTCAGCAATGCGACCTTGCAGAGTAATCATAGGACACATGGAATACTACGAGATGGTTCGCCAATAATCGAACCCCCACCATGTCTCACTATCATTCCATCGCTCCACATTTCAAATTTTACGTCTTCGGCACCACGTTTTCCTGTTACGGGCATTTGCATCACTGATGAGTTTTTGGAATTCGAGCTCGCCTTGTATTCCTTGCTTGTAGACCTCCCTTCGTCTTGTCCTCCTCTTTTTTTGTCACAGTCCTGTTCAATAAATGTCTGTCACGATCTCTCAACACACATTTTTCCCTGCGTTGTGACTTAGCGGATGATGTTTTCCAATTTCCCTGTATGTGGTTAAATCTTCGATACGGTACCTCTTCCGAACATTTCGGCTACGTTGGTATGCAAGCACTTACCATACAAGCACCAACAATTTGCCCACATTCGAATTTACTAAGCTCCGACATAATGTACTCACAACTATACAGAACACTGTTCTGAACACGACTGACTCTTGCTGCGTATTGAGGGCATTGCACAGGTACCGTTCGTGCTCAAATACAAGGGCACAACCTGCTGCCGGCATACAAATGACTTTACGCACATTATCTGGTATGTAGCAGTGAAATATCGTAAGTGTGACTGTTATTTGGACTGATGTTGTGCACATGATATGGTTTAGATAAGGCTTTATTAAACTAATATTGTAAAGGCATCATAGGTTACATCAAAACATACAGAGTATATCATACTAAAGCATATTTTGTTTTGCAACATGGATGTGATATGGTCACATTGTATCTACTATGGCAAGAGTCTTGTTACAGACATAAGCCTTTTCATGTCCCAATGTGCTGCTTTTATAAACAATATACTGAAAATGATTTTAGTGCTCTTGATAAAGGGGACATTTTACAGTTGTGCAGAGTCCACTGTCAAGAAAACAACGAAAGTACTAATGTACATTGAGACTTTGGTCGAGTATATCAAAGAGATTAGAGATGCGTGTCACTGTCGCACGATCACACAAAAGGGCATGGCTCAATACATTTAGATCAGTGCGTCTTTTCACAGTGTGTGTGAGTCAGAGGTCTGTGTGTGGCGTTGGAGTGAGGCCCACATTCTCCATTGCTAAGGACTGGACAGCCGTGGGCAACCCTCGGCCAGAGCTATCAGAGGCAGCAGGAACAATTGCACAACTGCGTCCATCAATCGTGGCAACGGCACGCAAATCAGGGTAATCCTCTGTTCGCTGTCCTCTCGGCGCGTCTAGTTTCGCCCAGGCTGGCAGAGTTAACTCGTCTATACTGGGAGAGAGAACTACTGAGAGCTCATAAGCAATAGCATATGAAATGAAATAGAGTAGGGTCCACATACGTGTACCCCATCTAAGGAAGTGTCATTCAAAGTAACTATTGCAGGGGTACTCAGACAAATGGTGGACTCCCTGGAAATCCCAAGCTGCAGAGTCGCACCCTGGCTATTATGATGCTCTCTAAACGGGGAAAGACAACGGCGTAATCCCGGCGTCATGCCTCAATTCCTGCAACTGAGATGCGCTGCCCTTGACAGCAAGCAGCATGCCAGGAGGCCTGGATTAGTCGGCCGCCGAAAGCGTCCTTTCCGCTACTCGCGATTACGCCGACGCGGCTCCAGAGTGCATCCGCGCCTCCATCCATTGTCTGGCCGCCGCCACCGTGTAAAACCCGGATTAGCGCACCTTTCAGAGTGCTGCCCCTGTCGCGGTGCTGTCTGGCCGAACCTGTGCGATTCTACACGGCTGGAAAACAACATGAAACGAGACAAAAGAACTAACATAAACAAAATCACTGTCACTAATTCTACAGCTACATCCTTAAGCTACCTAAGACATGTACATGCCCACACACGCACATAATTAGAATACTTACGGAAACTAAGGGACTATTTACCAGTGAAATTAAAATTGTAACTTAGCCCTGTAAATGAAAGTTATATGGTTAATGACAGAAAAACGTACATCATCTTCTTCTACCTAGTTGGCGTCTTGTCTTTAGTTCATACTTTATTGTGGAGGAACCTGAACAGAACACGTGTTGAAAATCTCATTAGCAAATATCTTAACCTAAGCTGTTGTGCAAATGGGTGAACTGTTCCTGGAACTAAAGCAGATGTAAACATTGGTGTATCGTTTCTTCTCGTAGGCCGTGTCTTCTCACTTACAAACCTGCATTCTGTGTCCGCCTACAATGGAGTTAAAACTCATTTCTGTTATACGTGGTAAGTGCCAATGCACTCTGGCATCACACTACATAAAACAAAACAAAATTTCCACTGTCGAGATGTAGGTTCATGCAAAGGTGGGTTGAACTTGTCCTAAATCAAAGTGGCATCCTGAGAACGCTCAAGTGGCGCAGATGACCACAAGAAATAACAACAAAAGACAGCAAACAAACTAAAAACTTCGGATAATGAAACCTGTTACCTATGATAGATACAAACCCCTCTTCAGTATTCTCCCGAAATCAGATGGTTCACCCTTCCATCATAGCCAACTCAATGTTACATATTTTAGAACTGCTAAACTGTCACAGTAAACGTAATGTACCACTGCCAGTACGTCTACTCCTCTTCGTACTAAATCGTCAATATTTCCACTACCTTCTGTCGTTCTCTGGCACGTAGACAGATGAATTGTGCATCCACACTTCTTTCCGTTACCACACAGTTCTGTTTACATGGATTACTTAACAGTAATGCACCAACTCAATGTACAACAGTGAAAATCACTAAATTAACTACTTATCCCAATTACGATAAGCTGCATATTCCTTCAATCTAATGCTATACTACTCGATGAACGGTTTCAGGTGGCAGATGTGATGCATTTCTACGGATTTCCCAGTCTTGAGTGTCTCCAGTTCATGTACATTTGGGACCTTTGTACGCCGGGAAAAATGTGTAGCATACATGTTTTTGTCTATTGCGCATGTGGAAGGATTCTAGCAATACTTTCTCCCCCACCTGATACTGCCAGATCCTTGCTTCTTTGTCGGCACACTCCTTTCTTTTGAGGGCCACTTCCCGTACTCCGCACGATACACGGTCCACTATCGCGGCATGCCGTTATCGTGCTCTGGGTGGATACTCCACAATCTCCCTCAGTTTATCTTGTGGTTGGTGGTTCTTGAGCACAGTGATGGGAGGCAACAATATTGGGCAATGTGGTGACTAGTTCATCATATCTGGAAGTCCTTAAGAAGACGTCCCAACACGTGTACAGTTTCGCACAGTAGATCAGGCATATGCTGCGTAATTCCTTCATGATCCGTTCCGCGCAATTTGACGATGGATGATAGGGTGATATGATAACTTGTTTGATTTTGTGGAGTCGCAGGGTCTCCTTCCACTTCTGGGAACTGAATGCGGGCCATTGTCGAATACGTGCTTGTCGACGTAACAGACCTGATGGGGGAAGTCTTCGCATAATTCCTTGGAGATCGTCCTGTCGCCTTACGTAATGGCGTCAGTATTAAAAACTTGGACGTCAGTTACATCACCACCATTATAAAGCAGATGCCACGCTTAGTTCTAGGGAGGAGTCCTATTAGATCTGTGGCCCCGATTTGTCGGAATTTGACTGGCACGACTGGATAGAGAGAGCCTGAATTGCTCTAAACTGGCACAACGTCTTTAATTTGAGGAAGCATTTTCGCAGATCGAAATGCGCATAACTGTGATGTGTGTACCAAATCATCTCGTTTATTACATTGTCAGGGATACACACTACCCACATATAGTCGCCCTCTTTGACTGCGGTAAAAAAAAAGAAAGAAATGTGAAACTGCCTGATGTGTACTTTGCTTCAGTCTTCCCACAAGTTCTTCAAGTACGGTAGCCGAATCTTTGTCCTGTTCTCTTGCAATGTCTTCCGTAGCGTAATTTCGTTTTTTCAGTGCGACCTTACGCATGTGGAAGAGACTGAAACGGTTTACTTTCAAATCACCATGAACCTCACCCACCAGACCAGTCGGTGAGCGCGATATTTCGTCGGCAGTTATAAACTCCGGAAACGCTAACACTCATCTAATTAGGCGTTCACTGCTCAACTTGGCGGTCAAGAGAAATTCCAGGGCTTTATAATCGGTGGAGACGCGTGCCTTCCGACAGTACAGTAAGTATCGAAAATTCTTAAAGCCACGAACGACTGCCAGAGCCTCTAATTCTGTGATCGAGTAGTTTCTCTCACACTTGGTAGGAAGTCATCTACCGAGAGCAATGGTTTTGTGCACCCATACATCTACTTCTCGATCTCTTGAAAGACATAAGTTCCCGCGCCCGATTTGGAGCTGTCGCTTACCATACAGAACTCTTGTGAGAGATCAGGATGTGACAGTGTATGTGATTTGAGTATAAAGTCTTTCAAAGATAAAAACTCGCTCTCTGTGGCGCTATCCCACATCCAAGGTAACTTCGCAAAGGCATGGGATTCCTTGTGACGTTACTATCATGAACTTTTTGTAGAAGCTAATGAGACAAAGAAACCATCTTAAATGGTATCTTGTCATCGGTATTGGAAATTTGGCTATCGCTTCTAATTTGTCTCTGTAAGGAGCAATGTCCTCCCTAGAGACGATGCGGCTGAGCAATTCTACCTCGAATATCTCGAATCGTGATTTCTCCACGTTGACAATAGCACCATGAGTCCTTAATGTGGAGAATAATTTATTCAATACCTTGTTATGCTCCCCCAGACGTGCTTTCAGCGACCAAAATGTCGCCCACGTAGCTTGTAAGACTGTATGAAAGCGGAGGAAGAAATGCTGCCGTCAAATGGCAAACGCTTGAAATAATAGCAGCGTCCGAAAACATGAAATTACCATGTATTGCCTGCATACAGGATGCAAGTTCACCTGCCAAAAATTTGAGCGGGGGTCAGTAGAGGAGAATACTTTCACCCCATGAAATTTTTGCTGTAACTCTTCAAGTTTCCCTGGTCGATCGGTCTCTGGCACAATAATCGTATTGATTTGTCGCAAATCGAGCCCAGTCGTAGCGACCCGTCTTTCTTCTTGACTAAACGGATGGGGGCTGTTATCTTGTATGTTCGCACAGCCTGTTCAATTACTCCGTCATTGAGCGTCTGTTGTATTTCGAGTGCTACTTTCTTCTTATACACCAGTGATATCAGATATGTCGTGACAAAGAACTTGTTGTGTTCTTTAACCTTAAATGCATATTGAAAATCCTCCTGGGTACTCCTGCTTTCGATGCAAATACCTCCATATTGGGGTGTAGTATGTCACGCAGCTGCTCCTTGTAGTGGTGGTGGACCTAGTTCACGTGCTCGATTCTTTTGTCAATTTCATGTATATTCTTGTCTTCCTGTGCTTGTTGGCGACGGAAATCATAAGGGTCCTCTTTCGTTTTTGCAAAGCGTTCTTGCACATAGCCAAGTAGAAGGCAGTTGGCAATGATTTGGGCACCAGAAACTTGTTCTTTGAAACGCAACTGGATCTCCTTGCCCTTCTTAATGTCACAACATCTCTCCTGAGGTCAACTACGGCCTGTTGTTATTTTAAGAAATCTACCCCGATGACGAGGTTAGTTGGCAGTTTTGGCACCAGGTAGTTCGATGTCAATAAGTGTCCCTGACACTTGAGGTCTAACCTCCTCTGTCACGTAACTTCTGTTACTTTGCCTACAATGACCCCTTTCACTTTTGCTCTCTTCACCGAGAGGAACAGCCAATTGTATTCGAAGCACATTTTTCAAAGACCGTACGCTGTCCAAAATCCCTTTCAGTTTTGTGTTGCCTATGTGTACTTTAATGATTGGTTGCAGTTCCTGCGATTCTACCATGTCCTTTTTCTCTAATACAATGTCCAACATACTGGAGCGCAATGATACGACTTTTTCCGGTCGACTCTGCAGGCATGCATAGCCTGTCCCGCTGATAGCGCTCGTCATTGCTGTTCAGAACTTCTATGTTGATTAAGGCTATTGGAGTTTGGTGGGCACAGCTTAACGATCTCTTCTTGTGCTCTATATTGTTCCGTAATAAACCTGTTTTGTCCGAATTGCCAATCCATAATCACCACGGCGGTAGTAGTGGTTATTCCAGCGCCCTGTTTGGCGGAGATAGTTATGGTTGTGTCCGCTGTCACTTGCGGTTCTATCACCGTTTGCATGCCCTTTTTCGTAATTGTTACCTATATGCCGGTTGTTGTTTCTGGAATCAGGCCCACGTCTGCGTTCCCTCGCGCTCTGTTCATCCAGTGTGAATTCCAGTTCTCTAGGAGCATTTTTGAATGATTCGATATCATTTCGGCACTTGTTAATCAATATTAGTTGCAGGTGTGGTGGGAGCTTCATATGGCAGAAGAGGAATATTTCGCCATCGCTACATGGGTCATCGAGGAGCTCGTTCTTTTTAACTAGCGCCTCGAAGAATTTGACAGAACCTTTAAATTCTGAGGCAACCCGATCCTTCAGAACATGATTTCGTGTTTGATACGTTCCTGCGCCTTCGTCGACCAGTAGTTTGCCAAGAACGGATCCCTGAACTCTTTGTATGATGAGCATGTTGCCACGATCGAACTCATTTTTTCTCAGACACTTCCCTCGAGGTGCCGACATAAAAAATCTAATTTGTACTCGAGGGGCCACTGTGGTCGTAGTGAGAGGTGAAACTGACAAATGGTGGTCTTCGGATGTACACTTTCTGTTGTCTCTGTATTTCTGGAACTTTATGACGGACACAAAGTGTTTAAAATCGAACGTATCGTTCTTACGTCCATATAATGATGTTTCTGACAGTCTGTCTGGTACTGACCCCGAACTGCGTCGGTTACAACAGGTTCAAATGGCTCTGAGCACTATGGGACCTAACAGCTGAGGTCATCAGTCCCCTTGAACTTAGAACTACTTAAACCTAACTAACCTAAGGACATCACACACATCCATGCCCGAGGCAGCATTCGAACCTGCGACCGTAGCAGTCCGGAGGTTCCAGACTGAAGCGCCTAGAACCGCTCGGCCACCAAGGCCGGTTACTTACGACTCGCCGCATTGCTGATGTGCTCGATAGTTATGCGTAGCGGTATGCAGTTGTTTACACCACTTGTCGTTCTATCGTCTTGTGATATTTGTTCCATGCGCTCCCATTATTTGGTAAAATCCTTCGCAATTTCATCACAACGGCTGATACATCTCGTGTTCGCCTTTTCTAGTTCTTGCCTTATCTCGCGAACTTTTAACGTTTTGGTCGCCGTGTGAGCCTTCTTTGCCTCTCTGACCGTTACTGTTGCTAACTGCTTATCTAGTTGTGCCTCCTTCAAGGCACGTACAGCTAGTGTTCAAGTCTTTTTGCCTTACTCTTTCACTTCCGATTTAATCTTCTCGATTAACACTTGTACCTCCTGTTCTCTCTTGCCCTGTCTTCCGCTTCTTTTTCCCTTTGTATTGCCCTTGCTTCAATTTCTTTTTCCGTCTGTTTTGCGCTTTCGTCTACGTCTCTTACCTTGTTTTTTAGCATTTTCTTCAATTCTTCTTCCCTCTCTACTGTTCTTGCTTCCATTTTCTTTAAAAACGTGGACAAATCGTCCCCACTCTGTTCAGTTGCCACCATACTGTTGCGTGAGGACGTGCGTGAAATTGACCGTGATGCGACCTCATCATCGTCCTTGGCTACGTCAACAACACAGTGGTGGATATCGGCCTCAACTGGTATTGGATTCCAGTCAATTGGGTAATCGAACGCCTCATCTGAGACTGGCTGTACTGCAGCAACGACCGTCCGATTTTCCCCCGTGTTGGCGACACTGTCAGCCTGACTGCCCTTTATATCTGTTACGGCGTCCACTTGTATTGCAGCAATTTGTTCCGGTGCCTTACTACGTGTAACCACGCGCACAGAATGCTAATGTGCACGTTTATTAAACATGCGGCATAACGCAATAAATGGTTCAAATGGCTCTAAGCAGTATGGGACTTAACATCTGACTTCATCAGTCCCCTAGACTTAGAACTACTTAACTCTAACTAACCTAAGGACATCACACACATCCATGCCCGAGGCAGGATTCGAACCTGCGATCGTAGAAGCAGAGCGGTTCCGGACTGAAGCGCCTAGAACCGCTCGGCCACAGCGGCCGGCCACAACGCAATAGAATAGCCCAATAACTGATGCCCTAAAAGATACCTAATAACGATATCACCATCTCAGTACCCTTCTCAAACACACAATGCCAGTGTCAGCGTCATCACACGATACGGAGACGTGGGGCAGAACCCACGGGTCCGCAGCACATGTAAAACCCAAATAATAAGAAACAGGCGCTAGCAAACTAATAGTAATCTAATACGAATACGAACTAGTGAAGTTTGCCACAGATTGTTTAATCGGATGAACAAAATGAGAAGTACATTAGATCAGCAAAATGACTACGTAACTGACAGAGTAATGGACGAGCCCACCCTCCGTCACACTCCACTTAAGACTCCATGTTAACTGCAAATCAGGCAACGGAATCGCTATCTTCAAATGCCCTACATAGAATCATAAGGTGAGAAATTGCAATAAGCCTACTATATACTCGTAACTATCCATTCAATTAGTGGATTGAATGGAACCGCGAGCTCCTTTAACTGAAAATGCAAATGAAACATAAATCGATTATTTATTATATTAAACAATTGCAAAGTGTTTGCGTCAACATTCTATGAAGAAAACAAAGTTAATTGCTGACGACAATTAAGGAGATAGGCAAGCGGAAGGATGGCTACCATACCCTAGCTGCACATTGAGTCATTAACCCACTACAATCCAACCATTAGATTAGAAATTCCATTGATCGGTTGAATACGGCATCAAACAATGCTAAGGCTTGAATCGGGTTTAGTGGAGCTGTGGCAACGCTACGCTTCCTATCTAAACGTTAACGCCCACCTAGTGAGCTTTCCTGCTGTATACTCTCACCAATCTGCTGTGGCGGTAAGATGGAAGACCGTGGTCGTAGCGGAGAATCAGAATCTCAGTTGTCAAGACTCAGACACCTCCAAGCGCCACGTCGTCTCGAACCAGCGACCTGCCTCCATCCATTATCAAACCGAGAGTGCCCCTTTTTCTTCCGACAGCTCTCGACTCGGCAATCTGCGTCAATCTGTCCACAAACGCCTACCAAGAAAAGCGTTACTGTTTTCCGCCAGTAGCGTGTCAATACCATGTTTAACAAATTCCCCCTCCAGAATGTCATCAGTCACCGGCCAATGAGAGCACATCTTCCTCGCTATTGTGGGATCCTGCCCACTCATGTAATATAGGGTGCCTAGGAAACTGTTTTCTCGGTTAGTGTGTGGTGTGTGTGTGTGTGTGTGTGTGTGTGTGTGTGTGTCGGCACGATGGGGATGGTAGTTCAAGTCTGGTGGACACAGTTCAGCATCCGTCGATCGCGACAACTCCGATCTGTAACTGTTGAAACAAACTCCTCGCTTTGTTTGGTTAGTTTCAGATACTGTCTCCCTTTAACAGATATCCGCGTGTCGATGGAGCAGTACACCGGAATGTATAAGCGCCCCTCGCTTATAATTGAAGCAATGGTGTTCGAAGGATGTCTGTCTTCTTTACTGCCACACACAGCGACTGCACCACTCGGTACCGCAACAACTCCCTTTATCTGAAACAATAAACCAAATATCCTTCGCGTGTTCGCGACGGGCGTATAAGCTTACGCGAAATTTGATGACAGTATTTCTTTATGCCCGGTTTGCAAATGAATGTTCAAACGTAGGTAATATGATATCTCGAATTATAAGTTCCACCATTAAAGCCGATGCCACATTATAGTCTTGCGAGGATGTTGATTTGTGAAGTTATTATAGCGTCGTAGCCGACACGAAGCATTAAAGTTATATCTGAATTTATTGAACTTCTGAAGTATTTAACTACTGTACTTGAAAGCACACCGATCTGTCATTCAGGGAATTGAAGCTATTTGCATTAGCAATTCTGACATTGACTACAGCTTCCGACAACACGACGTACCTGTGAATTCTTCATGATCGCGTGTAGATGTTTCCTACTCAAGGCTATTTTTAGAGTTTATGTCGGTGGTTGGTATGTTGCTGTATACTTCAATGTTCGTGATTGTCACAGATCACGACGATTAAGTCCCAGAATTGATTAAGTATCACACGACTTATTTTTCCTTCACGTATAATAAATGTTCTGTTGTCTGACTAAACGGTAACTGTTACCTTACATCTGTTCAGAATTCTGACTAGTACGTCAAGACGATACTGGAAAAGCTTTAAAACTCCGGATCGGCCTGAAACAATCTAGTAGCGGTCAATAGGTGTACTGTTATCGCGCTGTTTACAAGAGAGTAAATTAACATCTCGATTGAAGTTTTACACTGTAGTCGCAGGGAACTTACAGCTAGATGCGGCTACGTCTTAAACTTCGTAAGGCATACACTTTGAATTCCTTATTTAGTGTTTCATGCTTCGTATCATCTGATAGTCTTTCATTTAGTTCTTTCCTTGTAATAAACTTTGTTAGTTACATAGTATTTCCGTTAGTCAAACTTTCAATAGTGTTAATATTTTGTTGCCAGTAGCTCCCGTCAAGGTCAGAATAACTAATTTTTTTATATCTTTTGCTACCAAAGGGATGTCATTAGGGGCTCTAGATATTTGGGATGTTATAATAGCTGGACAACATTCAATCAAATCATATTAATGGAGTTTATTACAGTAACTGAATTGACAGTACTTAACTTTGAAGCAATTGGCGACATGCAAAAAAATCAACGTCCTTCGATTTACATTTTCGGTGCAAGCTAATCACACAAGTTCATAAGTCACTGCAATCCGTAAAGTCTACTATTTTCATCAGAACAACACTAAATTTGTCTTTCTACTGCGAAGAATCCAATAGAAGGTCTATCACGTCACTAACTGTGTAATATCGTTCCTGTTTTATCAGTTTTCTTCTGACGATGTCATTATCTGCTGTAAAAGATGATTTATACCTGTTGTCAAAGGCGCTTTATTGACTGCGCAGAAGTTCCGTATCTACAGTAATTGATGCACCAACCCACTAGGACTTGAAACTTCCTGGCATTCCATTAGGACTTCTTCGATGCAATGAAACGATTTTGAAAATTTTCCTTTTTGCATTTAGCGACTGATGCAGTGCAGTTAGCGACTGATGCAGAGAGGGATTAAATCGACACAGCAGCAGCACTAAGTTTTGAGGTTGCACCATTAAGGCTGCGTTCACACTGCCGGCCGGGCCGGGCCGGGATGACGCGTACTGGGTCGGCTCGTGCGTAGTCAGCTCGGCCGACTTGTAGTGCATTCACGTTGCGCGCCGCGCCGAGCCGGGACGGCGAAATGGGGGAAAATCCACTTCTCCGATTTTCATGTTTTAAAAATTCTTAGCGGTATACAAGACTTCGCCACATCGTTTTATGAACTTATTTTTTCCTTACAAGCGTTACTTACGTCGTGAAAAAAGAAAAAGTCTACTTTTCGTTTCGCGTGATTTCTTAGTTTCGTAACGCTTCCCAACCGATTTTGAAGAAAGTATGCGGCTAAAAAATCTGATTTTTGTACACGTGGTAGTGTAATATCTTAGCTTCGTATTGAATCATTTATCTTTCTATATTTCTTAACAGTCATATTGAAATGATGCTATTTGTCAACGTTGTGCATTTGATTTACAAATCTTTCAGTGAAAACGTTATGTAGCGGGTAGCATACTGTTATATACTGTTAGCATACTGTTAGACCATACATTGTTGGGAATGAAATGTAGCTAGTAGATCCAAAAAGTTTTTGAAATGATAATGATACTGATATCTGTCTCTGATCACAAGTAATGCGAGCTATTCAGTGGCTTCAGTGGCGTCAGTGCCGCGTCCGCAAGCCACGGAGTTCGCGCGGTTACAGCTTGGTGTACTACATGTACAGGTAGAAGTGTCAATGACATAGGTATGATAAAATTTGGTGTAAAACTAATCACGAAAACAAACTGGAGATTTGTGATACGCTTACTGCAGAAACTGAAGCGCAATTCTGTAGTCTCGTTGTCTACTTTTACAGAAAAAATAATGGAGAGTTAATGAAACTACTGTAGATCGACACAGATGTGCGTTTCATTGTTCTTCATTGTTTTTTTTTCTTCCTTGGCGGGCTGCGCTGCACTGTCAAGGTAATCCCCACTCTTTGGCTAAATGGCTCTTAGCTGCCGGAGGCCAAATAAATAAATTTAAAAAAATCCTCACCCTTCGACAGCTGACAAGCAAGTCAGTAGAAAACGCAGCTGCAGTCAACAGTTGCTCACCTTTAGCTAGTCTGTGCTGTCGTGTAGAACAATGTCTTCACTCTTTTATTGGTATTGTTTTGACTCTGCAGTAACTCGTCGAGCTTTGAAGAACAGAAGAACTAGGAGGTTATGGATTCATCCCATAAATTGCGACAGACATTTAGGAGAGTTTTTTTCTTTACATGAAGAACTTAAAAACTATCCTGAAAAATTTTATTCATATTACAGAACGAATCATAATACATTTCAGTATGTGCTGCAGAACATTCAAGACAAAATTTCGAAACAGAACACAAATTTTCGCAGAAGTATAACAGCAGAAGAAAAATTGTGTATAACGATAAGGTAAGATTCGTTAGTACACACTTTTTGGTTTGCAGTAGAACTTTGTACAGCATCACTACCTCCAATTAATTGCAGTCATGCTTTTGTATTTTAAATTTCACAAACGCTTACCTCTGAGGGGAAGAGAGTTTATGGGACTCCTGAGAATCATTAGTAAGTAATTAGCTTCGTCATTTTGGGTAATGTCTTGCTGTGCCTTCAACGAAGAATCGCAGAAACACTCCTTCAGAATTTTCCAACTTTTTTCTCCTTTTTTCTTCATGATGCAGCGCTTGGCAGTGGTGATGGTTCATCATGTGGAGCCACTGATGACCTCACAGAATTCTTTTCATTACCTTGTAAGATAGACAGATTGATAGGCGAAGAGTTTTGAGATAATGCCCTTTGACTCAGTGGTTCTATTTCCACTGATAAGGAACTGTGCATAGCTCTTGGAACTTAGGAAAATCATATGACAGAACAAAGCCCGAGTGGAATTGCATTTTAATATACTATTCCCTCGATCACATGACCTTATTTTGCCAAGTTATACAAGTTATTCTCTGTAACTGTCTCTCAGGTCTCTGCATTTCGATTTCATTATTTTAATTGAAAGAATATAGAAGGGTGCAAGAAAATGTCTCTTTAATTATTTATTGTTGTACAACTGTGAAATGACATGGACTAAGTAAATATGTACTGTGCAAACAAAACTGTAAAAACTTCGCCCAACACCACACTTGAGTAACACATTTTACGTTTTTTTTTCCTCAGGTATCTGTCCACTGCCATCTGCTTTCATGCACTAGTGTCCACCGTATCAGTGGTGGTGAAAGACGTTTGTATGGCCATATGAGAGTCACTTGCTTCCATTCATTTACCAACGCCAACTGTTTCTCGATTTAAAGAAATTGCCAGTGAAATGCATACGAGATGGGGATTTCCAAACTGTGTGGATGTATAGACGGGAGGCACATACGTGTCCAATGTCCTAAAGTTTCTGGCAGCATGTTTTACAATTACAAGCAGTATTATTCGATTGTACTCCAAGCAGTTGCTGATACAAATTACAAATTTTTGGCTGTAGATGTTGGTGCCTACGGTAAACAGTCTGATGCAGGAGTGTTTAAAGAAAGTATGTTATATAAGAAACTTACAAATGGGGAGCTGTTATTACCGCCACCAACAAGACTTGAAGGAATGTGTCAGGAACTACCGTACGTCATTTTGGGAGATGAAGCTTACCCCTTATTAGAGAATTTGATGAGACCTTTTCCTCGCAGAAATTTGGACAACGAGAAGATTCTGTACAATGATATGCATTCCAGAGCAAGAAAAGTTGTTGAATGTGCATTTGGTATAATGACCAATAAATGGAGACTACTGAGGAAGGAAACTGAAACATCCATTGACGTAGCTGATCACATAGTCAAGTGCATTTATCTACTTCATAATATTGTCATTGACGGAGAAGGATGCAATGTTGAAGCTGAAAAGTTTTGTAACAATACTGATATGCAGACAGCTGGTGCCACATTCAACAGAAATTCCACATTACGTTCGAAAACTGTCAGGAACACTTTTGTTGAATATTTCGTTAAAAATGCAACTTAAAATAATTAAAAAACCTTTCAAAAATACATTTTGGAATTGAAAGTACTTAGCTATTTACTGTGTTTTTGTGTATCTTATTTCACTGTAAATAAAACAAATAAAATTATAAAGGAAAATAATATATATTTGTGCGTACTAACTGAAACACACTCCTTGGTTACTTCGTTCCATAATCTGGAAACTGCGTCATTACTGTCATACTAGCCGAATTTCTGATACCAAATTGATGGACACAAGTTAATGTCATGTATATGTTATTCTGCATTCATTAAAGTAAGAACATCGCAAAAAGATGTCACAGATAACAGCTTACAGTAACGTGCCACAGCATGACTTTACAATGCATTGTCATCTGGTTGGGACACATTTCCGTCCCTCAGTGACCTCGAATCTGCCTCCGTTTACAAGTAAATACGAACTATTCAGTGGCGGCAATGCCGCGATCGCTGGCAAGCTAGTGTTGTAAATGCATGTAAATACGGTAGATTAAATAAATGAAATGAAAGTAATTTCGCATGTATCATTATAATAAACGTAATTTTTCTTCACTGATTGTGAAATGTGAGGTAACATCTTAAAATAAAAGACGTGTGCAGTCACACTTGTGATGAAAGCAGAAGGGAGACGAGTGATGCGTGTACTGCAGAAGCTGTGGTGCTGCTCCACAGGCTCGCGCCTGCGATCGGCTCGCGCCGGCAATATTAAACACTCGGGATGTCGCCGGCTCGGCTCCGGGAGGCTCACGCCGTGTCGGCGCGGCCCGGCCGCCAGTGTGAACACCGCAGTTCAAAACCACGTGTTTGATATCAAAGCGGGCGGCGGCCCGGCCAGGCTCGGCTCGGCCCGGCCGGCAGTGTGAACGCAGCCTAATTGTTTTTTCTAGGTCACAACATTATTACTGTCTAGACTAGTGAGAATCCCGTGCTGTCGGAGTCATTTTGCAACTACTTCATTATTCGCCAGTTAGGGAGTCATTTTAAGTGGGCTTTGCTGTAAGTAATGTGAAGCTACACTTTC
Source organism: Schistocerca nitens (assembly GCF_023898315.1). NCBI lineage: Eukaryota > Metazoa > Arthropoda > Insecta > Orthoptera > Acrididae > Schistocerca > Schistocerca nitens. The sequence continues at coordinate 351,095,933 of NC_064622.1, forward strand.
TTATTGACTGGTAAAAGTAATCACAGTTGCACTCACAGCTGCAGTACCCCTTCTGGTATGCTATGTTCGTACTCAGCATGTTACTATCGACTCTTCTATCGACTCTGTCAGCCAAATAGACCTTCATTAGTATTATGCTACATGTACATACACACTCACGCAAATACAACTCACACACACACACACACACACACACACACACACACACATCACCACAGTCTCTGGCTGCCAAGACCAAATTGTGAGCAACAGCACATGATGGGAGAATCAAACTGGGCGTTGGGGTTAAGGAGGTGGCTCGGCCAGGGAAGGGGAGGTTTATCACGATAGGGGCGGGGGACTGTAAAGAGCTGCTTTGCTGCTTTTAGGAGCATACAGGGATGAGGTGAGGAGACGGTAGTGCAGCTAGATGCAGTTGGGGGGGGGGGGGGCTAGATGGAGGGGGGGGGGACTGCAAAAGGAGAGAAGTAAAACGACTGTGAGTATGATGGTGGAATAGAGGGCTGTGTAGTTCAAAATGGTTCAAATGGCTCTAAGCACTGTGGGACTTAACATCTGAGGTCACCAGTCCCCTAGACTTAGAAGTACTTAAACCTAACTAACCTAAGGAAATGACACACACCCATGCCCGAGGCAGGATTCGAACCTGCGACCGTAGCAGCCACGCGGTTCCAGACTGAAGCGTCTAGAACCGCTCGGCAGCCGCAGCCGGCGGCTGTGCAGTGCTGGAATGGGAACAGGAAGGGGGATAGGTGGGTAAAGGACAATGACAAACGAAGGTTGAAGCCAGGATGATTACGGGAACGTAGGGATTGTTCCGATCTGCACAATCCAGAAAAGCTGGGGTTGGGGGGAAGGATCCATATGACACAGACTATGAAGCAGTCACTGAAATGAAGAACGTTGTCATGAGCAGCGTGCTCAGCAACTGGTCGGTCCAGCTGTTTCTTGGCCACAGTTTGCCGGCCACCCATGTGAACAGACAGCTTTTTAGTTGTCATGCCCATGTAGAATGCAGCACAGTGGTTGCAGTTTAGCTTGTAGAACACATGACTGGTTTCGCAGGTAGTCTTGCCTTTGACAGAATAGGAAATGATTGTGACAGGATTGGTGTAGGTGGTGGTGAGAGGATGTGTGGGACAGGTTTTACACCTACTTCCATTACAAGGATATAAGCCATGTGGCAAGGGGCTGGCAGCAGGGGTTGTGTTGGGATAGATTAAGGATATTGTGGAGGTTCGATGGGCGGCGGAATACTGCTATGGGAGAGGTGGGAAGGATAGTGGGTAGGACATCTCACTTCAGGGCACGACGAGAGGTAGTCGAAACCCTGATGGAAAATGCGATTCAGTTGCTCCATGGAGGCAGTGAGTGACTAGAGAGATAAGACACTGGAGATCTGATTTTGTTCAAGGTTAGGAGGATAAATAAAACTAATCATGTATATATGACCAGGTAACTAACTCGTTTCATACCATTTCGATAGAAAAAAGTTTAAATGACCTACAGAACATATAACTACGTCGGAGATACTGTCGTCGGAAGGTTGCTTAGGTTGTGTCCTTGACATGAAGCAAAAACAAAAAGACATTTATTAAGTCTATGACACGATAGCAGAAGACACAAAAAACATTTGTAAATGTGCATTAAACCTCTTTATTATACACTACTGGCCATTAAAATTGCTACACCAAGAAGAAATGCAGATGATAAACGGGTATTCATTGGACAAATATATTATACTAGAACTGACATGTGATTACATTTCCACGCAATTTGGGTGCACAGATCCTGAGAAATCAGTACCCAGCACAACTACCTCAAGCTGTAATAACGGCCTTGATACGCCTGGGCACTGAGTCAAACAGAGCTTGGATGGCATGTACAGGTACAGCTGCCCATGCAGCCTCAACACGATACCACAGTTCATCAAGAGTAGTGACTGGCGTATTGTGACGAGCCAGTTGCTCGGCCACCATTGACCAGACTTTTCAGTTGGTCAGAGATCTGGAGAATGTGCTGGCCAGGGCAGCAGTCGAACATTTTCTGTATCCAGAAAGACCTTCACAGGACCTGCAACATGCGGTCGTGAATTATCCTGCTGAAATGTAGGGTTTCGCAGGGATCGAATGATGGGTAGAGCCACGGGTCGTAACACATCTGAAATGTAACGTCCACTGTTCAAAGTGCCGTCAGTGCGAACAAGAGGTGAACGACACGTGTAACCAATGGCACCCCATACCATCACGCCGGGTGATACGCCAGTATGGCGATGACGAATACACGCGTCCAATGTGCGTTCACCGCGATGTCGCCAAACACGGATGCGACCATTATAATGCTGTAAACAGAACCTGGATTCATCCGAAAAAATGACGTTTTGCCATTCGTGCATACAGGTTCGTCGTTGAGTACACCAATGCAGGCACTCCTGTCTGTTATGCAGCGTCAAGGGTAACCGCAGCCGTGGTCTCCGAGCTCATAGCCCATGCTGCTGTAAACGTCGTCGAGCTGTTCGTGCAGATGGTTGTTATCTTGCAAACGTCCCCATCTGTTGACTCAGGGATCGAGACGTGGCTGCACGATCCGCTACAGCCATGCGGATAAGATGCCTGTCATCTCGACTGCTAGTGATACGAGGTCGTTGGGATCCAGCACGGCGTTCCGTATTACCCTCCTGAACCCACCGATTCCATATTCTGCTAAAAGTCATTGGATCTCGACCAACGCGAGCAGCAATGTCGCGATACGATAAACTGCAATCGCGATAGGCTACAATCCGACTTTTATCAAAGTCGGAAACGTGATGGTAAGCATTACTGCTCCTTACACTCCTTACACGAGGCATCACAACAACGTTTCACCAGGCAACGCCGGTCAACTGCTGTATGTGTATGAGAAATCGGTTGGAAACGTACCTCATGTCGGCACGTTGTAGGTGTCGCCACCGGCGCCGACCTTGTGTGAATGCTCTGAAAAGCTAATCATTTGCATATCACAGCATCTTCTTCCTGTCGGTTAAATTTCGTGTCTGTAGCACGTCATCTTCGTGATGTAGAAATTTTAATGGCCAGTAGTGTAAAATACAAAGCGAAATCAGTAAATCTATGGTGTAAAGAAGTAAATCCACTGTTGGCTTATATTCGTAAAGATAAGATTGTGGTACTTATTTCTGTCACTGACGTAAACTTTCTAAAACACATCTGCCACATAGTTAGAAAAATAACAGTGCCATCTTTTTTGGTGTGTTACTAAACTAACAGCGCCATCTACTGGTTCTTTGGTGCGCTACGCCATGATGACTAAAAAATCCGAACTACTAAGCTGACGATTTTAGATAACACTTTAAATTGCGATATTTTTTTCCTGATCAGAGTTTGATGAAGTAATGCCTATACGTTACTCCAAGCTATTCGCAAGTTACCTGTGAAACCCCATGAAAATTCATTTAGTAGATTGGAGTTTAGCGTGTTCTAATAGACAGACAAGTTAGACACAACTGTTTTACAGTTTTATTACAGATAAAGTCTTCTCATCTGTAACCTACTGTAAGGGAAGTACTGCAGTGCGATCTTGACACACTACATTTGTGTGTTGGTGAAGATGGCACGATAGCTAAATATTTTACATTTTTCACGAAAACCAGAGGTGCTGCTGGTAGATGAAGAACACACTAGCGATCTCCCGTTGCTGCATAAGCCAGTTTCACAGCACTTCTTGGGGCAAGCGGCCTGTAACGGTCTTTTCCCGAAGAAAACGGGAGCTGATAGCCTTAAACTGCGTGACTGCACAAAACACGCCACACTCTGAGGCTCATTAGGATTTCTCTCGAAAGTCGTCCTCTTTCGTAAGCTGTGGCACTGCTGTGGAAAACTCGAAGTGACTCAATTTGTCCTTAGTCGTCAGAGGTTGTAGTAACTGCAGAATATGAGATTTCTATTTCGATTGAACCGGTAAGACGTCTCACGCTGTCGACTGCGGAATACTGAGCTACCTCCTTGCTCGACGTGCAGCCTAGAAAACTTACGTGCACGTGGACACTCATTTCTTGTCACTGTCAGCATTTTACAAGGACGTACAGTCCTTGTTGACTTTGCGTATCGGTACATCTAGCACTTACTGCATCTTTCTGAAACCTCTTTCTCATGTTTCGCTTAACCGTTAGACGAGCACATACACAGTATTTTTCACCATATTAAGTGATAGGTAACTATTACACTCTCCTGGGTGAATGTGGTAACTGCTCCTACATATTAAAGCTTTATGAGTTCGGCCACACAATTTCGTCAAAAATTGTATTTACAACGTTAGACTTAAATAACTTTAAGACTATTGAAACGGTAGGGAGTTGGTAGGAGAGTGTACAGGTACTGGACCACCAAAGGAAATATATTTTAACAACAGTTTCTATAAAAAACAATCAAAACATTTACGATTAGAAAAATACACCAATAATCAAATGAGAGTAAATGAAAAATTTTAAAGTTAATAAAAAAAATTAGCAGTTCAGGTAGTTAGCAAGGAATAAAGATCAAGAATAACCAAGTAAAATGGCTGATCGACAAATAATAAGTGACTTGCATTACTAAACTTAAAGTTTTGAATTGTTGTTGTGACAAACAAGGAATCACAATTCACAAGTAGTGGGATAAAGCGGTTTCTGGTGCACTTTTGATATCAAACTGCTATGCTAATTAATGAAATTTGTCAATTAAGCCACCAATCCTTCCCCCTCCCTTTAACCTATTGTTGTACTAAGTAGTTGGTGACTCCCTGGGGTACCTGTTATTATGCTGATTGATTTATTACCCCCTGGGGTAGTCCATCATTCTAGGAAACCCCCCACCCTCTGGGCAAAAGGACACTTTTTTTTTTGTCACCCCTTCCCAGCTCAGTTCTGAGCCTCTTTTCTGCCTCCCTCCCACACTTCCCCTTCCCATCCCCCATATGGAAATTGACAGGAAAAAGACAGCCTGTGCTGGAAAGGAAGGATCTCATGGTATGAAATTCAAATGAATCTCAATAAAAATAATATATTGTTCAGTTCAATTTCCAAATTTTTTATTTGATCAGTTTGCAGGAGACAGTCTTCCCCACCTGGGGACAGCAGCAATTTTGATAGACTGCTTACATATTTGGCCAAAAATATCTCATCAGATTGATTGACCATGTGGAATACTGCCATTTGTGGGAGAAACACTTGTCATATGTCTGATGTCTTGAATGCACTGTTGTGTGATTACACAAGCACCTCCACCACCACAACCCACATCAATGCGAAAAAAATCCTTCTGATCACACCTTTGTACCGACAACAGGTCGAACATGCACGGAACTGCAGCCATACCAGCTGCCTTGTGTATTCCTATACATGCTGGTTGGGAGAGAGGCCCACAAACAGGGCTGGCATGTGTGCCACACAGATTGGAAGTTGTGCTAATCCCCAATCAAAGTGTCAGGTGATGGCAACAGTGTACACAGCTGTGTCAACAGGAAATAAGTAGTAGGAGGCACTAGCTTTTTGCTGCCACAATTATCAGATGTGATGCCCTGATTGTGCTATAGATTGGCAGTGGGAATAATATATCACAAAAAATCATCACCAATAAACAGCTAAACATTCCACAAAGATCGCAAAAATCGCTACGTAACGCATACACTGCAAATAGACCCTATAAAACGTGCATGGTGATAGAAAAATAACTCCCTTACTGCGCTTTTGCTGGGACAGCCATGCCAACACTTCCGCTTGACATGGTGTCCGGAAGTCTTGTGCCCTGGTCCATGGACAACTAGCAAGCGATGTCAGTGTCCTAAGCACTGACTGGTGATCACACCACCAAGAGTGATGTGGTCCATCCGCACTTGTCTGTACAGACAAAAGCAAAGTAAGTAATTATATTTTAAAAAACACTTCCCATATATCAGGGGTTTTGTACGCAGAGACATTTGAGAACACAAGCAATCTCCTCCAAATGCTGCTGGTAACCCATGTGATCATGAAGGTAGCCAGATGCATACTGAGCAGTAGTTTGCTATTCATCCACCCAGAAGATGTCTTGAGTGTCACGACCTAGACAGTCCAATGACCGTGACTAGATGTTGGCATCCTTTGACATTTGATACTAGGGAAACCACGTCCATGCCCTCTCAAGTGGCTACTTCCTGTTGAACAAAGTGTCAAGTGGCGACAACCCTTTGATATACAGTATGATACTTGGGAAAGCACCTACACTCTCTCTCAAGTGGCAACTTCCTGTTTTTGTGTAAACCAACGTCTTATGCAGATGGAGGTTTTCATCCCTCCTCAGAATACTGTGTTCCTATTGGCTAATACTGGGGACAAACGGAGAGCTCATGCAATAGCAGTATAAAAAGTAGCAGGAAATAGTCCATTTGTATTATCCTATCAAATTAATTGTTTAACAATTTTACAGGCATCAAACACATCACTTAAAACACTCACCGCCACCTTATGATGATCGTTTTTCATAATAAAACACATTTTCAGCATTTGTGAATCACATACAAACATAATGCAAATGAAGTAGTTAAATTTCCACAAACAGATAGTAGTGCTAAATAGTTTATATAAGGTCTTGTATACACCAGCGTTTGAGAACACAAGCACTCTCCTCCACGACTGCTTCCACTAAATATATCTGGTGAAAAAACGTTCCAATCGCACACACTCTGTATTGTGGAGCACATGTCATCTGCTGGCTTCTGGAGACCCACGACTGCACCAACCACGCCGTCAGTTGCAGTCATACCAGACGCTTTAGGTCCAGATAGAGGGCCACCATATCCATCCAGCCACCAATCAATCGATTTACATGAGGGGGATTGATTGTCCAGCACAAACAATTGTCATATTGCATGTGCTCGCAAAACACACACGTCCATTTCTGTTGCCGCTCTGCCAGAATGCTGAATAGTTCACTACTGAACCGTCCAGAAGGCGCCGCTGTAGGGGCGTGCGCCCACCGCTTCAGGCAAGAACCGACAGGTCATTCCAGGACATTCCTTGTATCCGCCGCTTGCACGAGGCTAAGTAATGGCTTCTGGTCAGCTGCTGGCTGTGGATACTGCAAGACAAGCAGGTTCAGCTTGGACATATAGTTCGAACTCCAATTCCACATTGACATAGATTCCCCAGTTTAGAAAATCTACTTTACGCACTCCAAAATGGGGATGTTTTTGTCCTAAAACCTCGAATTTATCATGCAAAATGTAGATTCCTACCTTTTGTATGAGTTGTTTTTGAAGACTGGAGAAACTGTATCATACAAATGTTTTGACGTTGCTAAATTATCGTTACTTGTTGTGAAAATACAGTAGAGCAGTATGACATAAACTATATTTCCTCCAAGTATTTTCTTGTCTAGTAAAAAAAAATCTGTTCTTATCAGCTTAATATCTGTTATGTCCTGCGTCACAGCACTAGAATAATAAATTCGGTATTATAGCTGATTTTATTACTGTGACTATCTCTCCATGTGTATGTGGGAGATTAAAATTTCATTAAAAGATTTCGCCACTGTAGGAAAATGACTAATTAATGATGTTAATGATCCAAATCGCAAATCATATCAGTGGTACTCTCTCCCTTGCTTCCAGCCGCCTGGTGGCACATCACTGATTTCAAATTGATTGGCTAATTAGGTAAATTGATCATGAGAGCCCATTTGAATGGTGAGTAATTTTTATCTTTCAGTTGGATTATTACACTCGCCAGGTAACTCAAATCGGGATCCCTGGAGAGACGGTGATTTTCTCTTCCAGGAACCCTGTTGAGAACGAACATTTGAAGCTGACTATAGAAGGATTCCTCTGCCTTACGTAAAGATCACGAAGATAAGATATGAGAAATTAACGCTCGTAAGGAGGCATATAGACAGTCTTTCTTTCCCTCTCTCTATCTGCAAGAGGAATAGGAAAGTAAATGAGTAGTAGTGGTACAGGGCACCTTCTGCCATGCACCGTACGATGCCTTGCAAATTATATAATGTAGGTAGATCTAAATTCACTCTACCTATTAAGATGTCAGCCATCAATTTAGTGACACAAAGTTCACAGAAGAATGTTATCTCTTATTTATCGTGAAAACAAAAGACGGATCACCTGCTGCTGATTGACTCTTGGTGAAAATCTTCGTATTAGCCACACATTTTCTCACTATAGTCACTTTGCGAGACATTTGTGAGAGGCTGTACTATGTTTGTCCACAATACCTAGAAGAAACGGTATAAAGCTCACATCTCAACTCCCCTTTTGTTAGAGTATTGTTTACCTGCTGTACTCCTACAAATCCAACAGTCTTCAATATATAGAATTTCAATCCACCGGATTTCGACAAGTAAGAGATGTCCCTCGCCAAATCACAGACCCTTGATAACTCTCTCGAAAGCCCATCAAGTTTTGACAGCACTGCTCCATTAGTCACATGACTGTCTAGTCCTCCACCCACCACTGACTAGGTAGAGAACTATCACAATGAGAAAGATAGCACACTAACGCTCAGAAGGAATTCACAACTATTCAGAGCATATGTAGACTGCAAAAAGAAATTCAGAAGCATAACACATCATAAAATTCATTGATATCGAATGACTGTCTATATGTATCTTCCTGTACACGTCCTAATCACTTTTATCATATTCCTGTGATCACTACACTACGAATACGACACTGCAAAGAACCAACTGGAAGTTTTTTTCGCCATATACCGGTTGAGGTGGTGGAAGCGGTGCTTGTGCAATCACATGTTGGTGCATACATGACGTTGCATATTTGTGCTTTCCCACAAATAGCAATATTCCACACAGTCAATCAATTTGATGATATATTTCCCTCCAAATATGCAAGTGATCAATCAAATGTGCAGGTATGAGCTCTACCCAAATGGGGGAGTCTTGTCTCCTGCCAACTGGTCAAACAAAGAATATGCAAATTGAATTGAACAATGTAGTATTATTATTAGTGTTGCTATTACTATTATTATTAATATCATTATTATTATTAAAATATTAATTTGAATTTCATGTCGTGAGATACTTCCTCTCCAGCACACTGAGTCTTTTTCATGTCTATTTACAGGTGGCGGAGGGGAAGGGGGAAAGGAGGCTCAGAGCTGGACTAGAAAAGGGTGACAAAAAGGGTCCCTTTTCCCAGAGGGGTGGTGGAGGATGGTGAGGGGGAGGGTGAGAGGTTTCTCAGAAGGACTGATTATCCCCAGAGGTCATAAATCGATTAACATAACAATAGATATCCCCAGAGAGTCATAAATCACTTAGCAGAACAATAGGTTATGGGGATGGGGAGATGGAGGAACTGTTTAATTGATGAATTTAATTACTTGGTACAACAATTTAACAGTACACCAGAACCTCCTTTACCCTACTAATATCAATTAATTGCTTTGTGGCTTTGGTCATAAGCAGAAGAGGAAATCAGGTAACAAACTCAGCAACTGCAAAATTGGCCCATTATCATAAGATTTACACATACAGTAAACAGTAACAGATTAAAAACATAAATGCTGAAACCAGTGATTTTGCGCAATAAAACCTAATAATAGCGAAAAAGGCAATATCAAATTTTAAAAGGGTTACAAATTTTACATACAGTGAACTTTAGTATTATTCAAATAAATAAGAACATGTATAGGTTAACTGAGATAACGATCGGTGGCCACGCAAACAAGTTTATAATCAGTGGAGGCGCTTTAAATTTTGTCTTAAATTCTCCTAAAATACAAGGAATCCATTTGTAGGTATTGTGAAATTTATAGCACGATGGTCAGACAAACAATAAGCAGAACAAACACTACACGTCGCCTCTAGGCAGCTTTTCTTTACTTAAACAAAAAAATTATTTTCATGTAATCACATGCAATTTCGATAACTGAAAAATTTTTCAAGTAAGCTTTTGTTACAACAATACCTAGAACAAATATAGATTAAGAACATAAATACTAAAATTAACATTATAAAATTTTTAAAATTTTGCTGACAATGAGCCGGCCGCTGTGGCCGAGCGGTTCTAGGTGTTTCAGTCTGGAGCCGCGCGACCGCTACGATCGTAGGTTCGAATCCTGCCTCGGGCATGGATGTGTGTGATGTCCTTAGGTTAGTTAGGTTTAAGTAGTTCTAAGTTCTAGGGGACTGATGACCTCAGAAGTTAAGTCCCATAGTGCTCAGAGCCACTTGAACCATTTTTTTTCTTTTGCTGACAATGAGCTCTAACGATATTTTAAAAGAAAGGCATGTGCTTAATCAACCGCCTGCGACCATGTAAACAAGCTTTACAATTGGTAAAGGTGCTTTATGATTTCCCTGGAATTTGTTGAAAATACAAGGAGTCCAAAAGTAACTACACCCCAAGTTCCTGCCCCACATTGGTCAAGTGAAGCAGTAACCTGAACCTATACTAAAGGACACCCTTAGGCGGTGATTGTTAAATTTATTAAAAGATCCAGAGACACGTTGTAAATAAAGCACATATAAATTAAACAACTGAAATATTCCTGGCGAGACCAACGCTAAATCTCAGGGATAGAAAACAACGGTTTATCCGCTCAAATACACAAGAAGAGGGCAGCATGACAAAATGAACAATTAAAAATCATTAACAGACAGAGGGATAGATCGACAAAAACATGCGGCAAGTAACGCAGATTTAATATACTCAGCTGGCCAGCCACCTGCTCAAAATTAGGTACCTTTTATCAGTTGTATTACAAAACTGTTTGCCGGCCGCGGTGCTGAGCGGTTCTAGGCGCTCAGTCCGGAACCGCGCGACTGCTACGGTCGTAGGTTAGAATCCGGGCATGGATGTGTGTGATGTCCTTAGGTTAGTTAAGTTTAAGTAGTTCTGAGTTCTAGGGGACTGATGACCATAGAAGTTAAGTCCCATAGTGTTCAGAGCCATTTGAACCATTTTGAATAAAACTGTTTAATAAATGCCACAGTTATAACGCCGATAAAAAATTTATTAAATAATGAGTAAACAGGAGTAAACATTACTCAACTTAGGTATAAGCCAATGCACAACCTTCAGTAGGCCAAAACATGAAAGCAACTGGACCAAAATGGTTCAAATGGCTCTGAGCACTATGGGACTCAACTGCTGAGGTCATTAGTACCCTAGAACTTAGAACTAGTTAAACCTAACTAACCTAAGGACATCACAAACATCCATGCCCGAGGCAGGATTCGAACCTGCGACCGTAGCGGTCTTGCGGTTCCAGACTGCAGCGCCTTTAACCGCACGGCCACTTCGGCCGGCAACTGGACCATCTCTAAGGGCTAAATAGTATTCGAATGAAAACCCAACGACTTACTTCACACTATTTTCGGTGAAGCATGACCTTAAAAAAATTACAGCATGAAATTTACAGAGTGAAATTAAGAAAAGCGCCTTAAACTCACTGCAGGCTGCCCGCGCCTTTCAGTAACGTGGCGACACACAACAAACTTGATGCACATTCGCGACAATTTGCCAAAGCATGCAGTACATGAAAAACACCGCCGGGCCCACATTACTTGACTGGAGAAAAGACACAAATATCAACATGGCGCGAAAGGGCCCAGGATGCACAAAATTAATGTTGCTATCAAAGGTCCTTGCTAAGGTTGACAATAGGGCAGGCAACGGTTACCCTGGCCAGAATTTCTTCTTTCAACGACTGAGTAGCTCTCGGTTAAATTTCCAACCGGCAGGATGGCACCGAAAACACTCCACAGGAGAGACCGCAGCTTCCCAGCAAGGTACAACCAAAATGAAGCTCTATCGCGTCCCTGGTAAACACGGACCTCCAACCACTCCTGTTGCCAGCCCGTCACCTCCTTCAAACCGAGCGTGGGTATGTGTCTCGTCTGCGGCTACCCACGTACGCAACTCTCGGGGCCCAGCGTCCCCTTGTCTCCCAACAACGGGCCTGAGGCAAACCTAGCGCAAATACAATCGATACCATCAAAGATGTCATGCGCTCACTGCATTTCTATAAGATAATGAAAATTGTTTTTCAGAAAGTCAGAAGACAGGTCACAAAGCTGTTTTTACTTTCCAAGTATCAAATACTTGACGAAAAATGTGGTTACCATACAGGAAGTTGAGAGTGTATCCACGTTCATGGAGACGAGCTCGGATACCCAAGCACAACGAAACTTTCAGACGCAATATGAATGAGATCAATTCGTCCAAAGATTTGGGAACAAGTGCTCATCTTAAACTCACCAGACTAAATATTAGTCACCCGTTAACAGAGCACATTGGTCACGCTCCTATGAGCGTGTTTAGAACAGGTACCAGGCAGCCATGTAATCCTCCACCACTGTCGTAGGTCGTGGCAATCAAGTGGTGCGTATGGACAAGCCACTTGTCCAGAACCGGAATAGTAAGACGAGCCGACGTGAAGACATTACAAGATGGCAGAGTGGAGTTATCGTGGTTGGACGTACCCATGGCCACAGTATGAGTGAAGTTGCCCGATTTGCTGGTCCATGAGTGTGGATTGCCCAACCTGTCCACAAGGACTGGTGTATAACTAAGTCATGTAACACTGCCTAATAACAGTGAATGCAGGTTCATCTCAACGGGTTCACGAGCGAATATTACGATGGGAGCTTAATGAAATGAACATTTGGAGTCGGTCTTTCGGAAAGGGACGCTGTTCACATGGCACATAATGCTGTGCGTCTTCACAGGGTCAAACAACACAGACACTTGACAATCGCTGACTGGAAGCGTGTAATGTGGTTCGACGAGTCGCAGCTTTACCTCTTTTTTTTTATAGGGGTCATTGACTGCAAGTTTGAGCCAATGAGGCGTTTAACCTGCAACTTGTAGAGGGTAGAGCTCAGCGGAGGTGTTTCTGTGACGTTTTAGGCATGTTCTTTGTACCATGGTTTGTGCCCACTCAATCAGATTACCGTGAACATGTATCCGGATGTTTTGTTCCAACATTTTCGGTGATCGAGTTTCACCGTTTTTTCTATATCTTCATGATGCCTCTGGCAGAAAGCTACAATGACACAGACATGGTGTGCTGGTGTGTTATCATTTTGCAATGCGAACCCAGCACTGAAGTGTCATCTCCATACTCCGGTATGAAAATTATGAGGCTCCAGAGAAATCCTGCATTTGGTGCTGAAGATCCCGATGCCTCGGATCCAGATTCCACCCTAGGTTTCCCTTCCTCGCCTTCTTCGTGCAGCACGTCGTTGGGGAATTTCCACTGTTGCTCGTAATAGACACCTAGAGACAAAATTGAACGTGTAGAGAAGGATGCCTACTGGCTTTCTCGATAGAGACCTCCCACATTCTTCCAAGGCTATCTACAAGCCGTAGCTGGTAGGCAGTGATCAACATCCAGTATTGTCGACCGAGAGCGACCACTGTGAAGCATATTCCAGTGCTTTGTATCTCACTAAACCGGCTGAGAGCCAGAATACCTGTTTGGCGGGCATCATTCCGGTGCTGACAAGCATCATTGTGCCACTCCATTTGAAATTGTACATGAGTGTTCATAGGCGTAAGGATATTAACCTGGTTTCTGCCCTGAAATATACCTCTAACCACTATATATGACCAATTAATAATGCAGTCAGACATTAAGTTTCGGAGATGGCAAAACTTATGCAATGTGTAGCGATGGCTGGGTGGGCGTTGGGGGTGGGGTGGGGGTGGGTGGGGGGAGGAGATATGGGGGTAGCTGTGAGGGGGGGAGGGTGTTACTCGTGTAGCGGCAAAGGTTAGCTTCCCTGAACAAATGCGGTAAGGTACACTTGGGGATTTGTGAATAAAGGAAAGGGTGTAAGGTAACGAATTCATGAAGCCCGAAGGTTTGATAGATCCAGCGTAATCTACGAATAATAAGGTATACAAAATTAACGTCATTAACAAACACAAGAATCATATTAGAGCGTTTAACATCCCCTCTGAAGATCATAATGGAAAATTAAGTAAAAATAATTTACACACTTCGGAAAAAAAAACCCTTGCAAATGAGAGAATCTAGTTGTAAGGCAATTGAATTTACGGATGGTTAACTCAGAGATGGGTACCGATCACCAAACGTTTTGATAAGATTAGGAACGAGAACAAAGGCATAACAAACATTACGTTTTCCCCTGAAGTCCGAATGCAAATTGCAACGTGGAAAGAACACGATTTTACACAACCCCAGTACCTTCGTGATTTGCAGTCACGTAAATACAACCCGAATACTCGCAGCTTCTTGCAGTCTCATCATTATGCTGGTCAAATGCAGAATACAGAAAACAAACGTCTAAGTGAAGTGTGATAGAACCGCTCTTATTCCCTGTATGTACATAAATGATCTGACGGACACGGTGAGCAGCAATTTACGGCTGTTTACTGATGCCGTTACGGTTTACTGAAGGAGCCGCCGTTGAGTGAGTGTAGGAGGATACAAGATGATTTAGGCACAATTTGTAACTGATGTAATTAATGGCAGCTTGCTCTAAATGTAGAAAAATGTAGGTTAATGCAGAGGAGTAGGAAAAACAATCGTGCAGCACTCGAGTACGACATTAGTAGGGTGTTACTTGAAACAGTCACAGCGATGAAATACGTTAGCGTAACGTAGCGAAGCAATATGAAATGCTACGGGGATATCAGACTGGCAGTAGGAAGCCGAATGCTCGAATTCGTTTTATTAGGAGCATTTTGGAAAGCGTAGCTCATTTATTATGGCTCTGAGCACTATGGGACTTAACTTCTGAGGTCATCAGTCCCCTAAAACTTAGAACTACTTAAACCTAACTAACCTAAGGACATCACACAACACCCAGTCATCACGCGGCAGAGAAAATCCCTGACCCCACGGGGAATCGAACCCGAATTCAAAGGTGGCCTGCTACATTTGTTACCGATAGGTTCGATCAGCACGGAAGTATTACGCAGATGCTTCGTGAACACGAATGGAAATCCCTGGAGAGAATACGACGCTCTTTTCGCGAGGCACTATTGCAGTAGTTAAGAGAACCGACATATGAGACCGAGTGCAGAACGATTGTACTGCCGCCAACGCCCATCTTGCGTAACCTCTGGCGTGCCGCAGGGGAGTTGGGTTGGGTTGTTTGGGGGAAGAGACCAAACAGCGAGGTCAACGGTCTCATCGAATTAGGAAAGGACAGAGAAGGAAATCGGCCGTGCCCTTTCAAAGGAACTATCCCGGCATTTGCCTGGAGCGATTTAGGGAAATCACGGAAAACCTAAATCAGGATGGCCGGACGCGGGATTGAACCGTCGTCCTCCCGAATGCAAGTCCAGTGTGCTAACCACTGCGCCAGCTCGCTCGGTGCAGGGGAGTGTTATGGGACCATTGCTTTTCACAATATATATAAATGACCTAGTAGTGTCGGAAGTTCCATGCGGATTTTCGCGGATGATGCTGTAGTATACAGAGAAGTTGCAGCATTAGAAAATTGCAGCGAAATGCAGGAAGATCTGCAGCGCATAGGCACTTGGTGCAGGGAGTGGCAAATGACCCTTAACATAGACAAATGTAATGTATTGCGAATAAATAGAATGATTTTTATTGTATGATTATATGATAGAGGAACAAACACTGGTAGCAGTTACTTCTGTAAAATATCTGGGAGTATGCGTACGGAACGATTTGAAGTGGAATGATCATATAAAATTAATTGTTGGTAAGGCAGGTGCCAGGTTGAGATTCATTGGGAGAGTCCTTAGAAAATGTAGCCCATCAACAAAGGAGGTGGCTTACAAAAAATGGCTCTGAGCACTATGGGACTCAACTGCTGTGGTCATAAGTCCCCTAGAACTTAGAACTACTTAAACCTAACTAACATAAGGACAGCACACAACACCCAGCCATCACGAGGCAGAGAAAATCCCTGACCCCGCCGGGAATCGAACCCGGGAACCCGGGCATGGGAAGCGAGAACGCTACCGCACGACCACGAGATGCGGGCGGTGGCTTACAAAACACTCGTTCGACCTATACTTAAGTATTGCTCATGAGTGTGGGATCCGTACCAGGTCGGGTTGACAGAGGAGATAGAGGAGATCCAAAGAAGAGCGGCACGTTTCGTCGCAGGGTTATTTGGTAAGCGTGATACCGTTACGGAGATGTTTAACAAACTCAAGTGGCAGACTCTGCAAGAGAGGCGCACTGCATCGCGGTGTAGCTTGCTGTCCAGGTTTCGAGAGGGTGCGTTTCTGGATGAGGTATCGAATATATTGCTTCCCCCTACTTATAACTCCCGAGGAGATCGCGAATGTAAAATTAGAGAGATTCGAGCGCGCACGGAGGCATTCCGGCGATCGTTCTTCCCGCGAACCATACGCGACTGGAACAGGAAAGGGAGGTAATGACAGTGGCATGTAAAGTGCCCTCCACCACACACCGTTGGGAGGCTTGCGGAGTATAAATGAGGATGTAGATGTAGAAGTACCACGAAAATAAGCTGCGAGAAATTAGGGCTCTTACAGAGACTTTTAGACAGTTGTTCGTCTTTAGCTCTTTTTGCCAGTGGAACAGGAAAGGAAATGACTAATAGTGTTAGCTGGTATACCCCTCTACGCACCGTAGAGTAGCCTCGCAGGGTATGTACAAAGATGTAGAAATCACTTCTGCTCGTTGCGCTGACCAGGAGGAAAGTGCTTTATACGTGCAGCCGAAAAATGCACGTCGAGAGCTCTGATTGGCCGGTACCAGTCAAAGCTCTAGCGTTTCCACAAGAGTTGCCTGCCCTTTGCAGACATGTACCACTCGTCGGCTATGATTATCTGTGAGTTGACAAGTGACATACTCTTGGCGCGCGGGTGCGCTTTTTAGCCTTCGAAGGACGATCGCGCGACAAAGCGGCCGCGTTTTAAAGTGACAATGCACGTACGGCGTAAGACAGAAATGACTCTTCCAGACACGTACGCAGACTGAAAAATGTGTACAGAAGCTGTGCTGTCCTACTCACTACTGCAGGCACGACACTCTATTGAACTGCACTACAGGAGGACCGCGTCTACGCGTCATCACCGATTTCGTCCAGATTTATGGTATGTGGTGGGCTTGCCCTGAAATGAATGTTACACAGATGGAAGCGCTATACAGCCAAGAAATAGCATTTTTGGCGAGGGTCGGGCGCGCCATGAGCGATGTACTGGTAGATTACGTTTGGGTAGTTTCCAGGCAGCGGTTGAAGCAGCGGGAAGAGTACATAATGATAATCCGAGGGTCATGGGATCAAGTCTGAGTGTAAAACCTTGTTTTCTTTTCTTTTTATCTGCAGTTCTTTTACTTACACTACGAGTAAAGTGAAATAATGTTCAATATATTGTATTTATTAATACTTTCAGAAAGGGTATGAAAAGGAAACGCAATGGGAAATTTGCGATTGCAAATAAATTTCCAGGAAGGGATATTAAGGTGTACATGAGAACGGTATGTATAAAATTAGATACTTCATTATTTTACATTTTACGGTGGTGGGGTGACATTCATTGTAAAAACAGGGGAAGCGGTAGTTATTTCAGCATCTTGCACACGTTATAAAGTAGAATTTTTACAATTAAATGGTACTTTTAAAGTTTCTGTAGAAAAGCATCTTGGTTCACTATCATAAATAGGTTCACACTCATCACGCTCTTCGGCAGAAAATCGTGCGTATCTCATAATTTCGTCAGATAAAGGAGAGGACACCCGGTTATGTACTGTGGACTGTGTTTTGATGTAGTCTTCTTGGGATGCGATTTCTTTTCTTCTCTCGATGAGCTAAGAGAAGTTTTAAAACTTTTTGATCAAATTACTTACCTGACGACGAAAATAGACATCGGAGGGCTGCAGTAGCGGAGTGCATTTGAGCGGTATCATTTTAATACTGCACATCACAACTCATTATCATCTTGAAAAATCTCGTCTCTCGGTTATGAATTTGTTTATACCCACAAGAGTCAATTAATTTAATGAATTTATTCTCCTGTAGCTAGAGCTTTATTTGCAATCCCAAATCTTCCTATCTAACAAAACTCTACCATCTGGCGAGCAAGATGTATGAGACAGGCGAAATAATCTCCTACTTCAAGAAGAATATAATAATTCCAATCCCAAAGAAAGCAGGTGTTGACAGATGTGAAAATTACCGAACTATCATTTTAATAAGTCACAGCTGCAAAATACTAACGCTAATTCTTTACAGACGAATGGAAAAATTAGTAGAAGCCGACCTCGGGGAAGATCAGTTTGGATTCCGTAGAAGTGTTGGAACACGTGAGGCCATACTGACCTTACGACTTATCTAAGAAAATAGATTAAGTAAAGGCAAACCTACGTTTCTCGCATTTGTAGACTTAGAGAAAGCTTTTGACAATCTTGACTGGAGTACTCTCTTTCAAATTCTGAAAGTGGCAGGGGTAAAATACAGGGAGCGAAAGGCTATTAACAATTTGTACAGAAATCAGATGGCAGTTATAAGAGTCGAGGGGCATGAAAGGGAAGCAGTGGTTGGGAAGAGAGTGAGACAGGGTTGTAGCCTCTCCCCGATGTTATTCAAACTGTATATTGAGCAAGCAGTAAAGGAAACAAAAGAAAAATTCGGAGTAGGAATTAAAATCCATGGAGAAGAAATAAAAACTTTGAGGTTCGCCGATGACATTGTAATTCTGTCAGAGACAGCAAAGGACCTGAAAGAGCAGCTGAACGGAATAGAGAGTGTCTTGAAAGGAGGATATAAGATGAACATCAACAAAAGCAATACGAGGATAATGGACTGTAGTCGAATTAAATCGGGTGATGCTGCGGGTATTAGAATAGGAAATGAGACACTTAAAGTAGTAAATGAGTTTTGCTATTTGGGGAGCAAAATAACTGATGATGGTCGAAGTAGAGAAGATATACAATGTAGATTGGCAATGGCAAGGAAAGCGTTTCTGAAGAAGAGAATTTGTTAACATCGAGTATAGATTTAAGTGTCAGGAAGTCTTTTCTGAAAGTATTTGTATGGATTGTAGCCATGCATGGAAGTGAAACGTGGACGATAAACAGTTTGGACAAGAAGAGGATAGAAGCTTTCGAAATGTGGTGCTACAGAAGAATGCTGAAGATTAGATGGGTAGATCACATAACTAATGAGGAGTTTTGAATAGAATTGGAGAGAAGAGAAATTTTGTGGCGCACCTTGTGTAGAAGAAGGGATCGGTTGGTAGGGCATATTCTGAGGCATCAAGGGATCACAAATTTAGTATTGGAGGGCAGCGTGGAGGGTAAAAATCGTAGAGGGAGACCAGGAGATGAATACACTAAGCTGATTCAGAAGGATGTAGGTTGCAGTAAGTACTGGGAGATGAAGAAGATTGCACAGGATACAGTAGCATGGAGAGCTGCATCAAACCAGTCTCTGGACTGAAGACCACAACAACAACATGAAAATTCTAATGAATACAAAAAACCGAGCATTATTTCGGTTCATTTGAATTGCTAATAACATAAAACTGAAAATAAAAAAGCGGTTCCGTGCAGAATGTTTACGTAAGCGGTTCATGTCTCGACCGATCCGTGTTCAAAATGTCGATTTTTTCCACACACTTGCCCATATGGAGCTGCTACGTCTGTCACTTTCATTTCTGGGCAAGCCGTATATATAAATATGGGCGATATTGGTGGTGACAGGTAGGCGCGGCACTCTTGTAAGAATAGGCGATTGTAAGCAGCATCTTGTGTAGAAGAAGGGATCGGTTGGTAGGGCATATTCTGAGGCATCAAGGGATCACAAATTTAGTATTGGAGGGCAGCGTGAAGGGTAAAAATCGTAGAGGGAGACCAGGAGATGAATACACTAAGCTGATTCAGAAGGATGTAGGTTGCAGTAAGTACTGGGAGATGAAGAAGATTGCACAGGATACAGTAGCATGGAGAGCTGCATCAAACCAGTCTCTGGACTGAAGACCACAACAACAACATGAAAATTCTAATGAATACAAAAAACCGAGCATTATTTCGGTTCATTTGAATTGCTAATAACATAAAACTGAAAATAAAAAAGTGGTTCCGTGCAGAATGTTTACGTAAGCGGTTCATGTCTCGACCGATCCGTGTTCAAAATGTCGATTTTTTCCATACACTTGCCCATATGGAGCTCCTACGTCTGTCACTTTCATTTCTGGGCAAGCCCTATATATAACATAAATATGGGCGATATCGGTGGTGACAGGTAGGCGCGGCACTCTTGTAAGAATAGGCGATTGTAAGCAGCAATCTCTTTCTGTCAAAAGAGTACTGAGAAAGCGCATTACGCTAAAAAAGAAAGAAATAAAACTAGAAAAAATGTCAGATCATAAGGTTGGAGAAAAACAGTTTTTGAACAGCTGTATTAACTTTCAAGAGCTCCCATCACTGTTTCGATTCACAGGTAAGCCATTAAACTGACTGCTAGCAAGTACAGGGTGTGGCTGAAGAACGAGCTGTGTTAATTAGTCTCTAAAAGCGGAATGGTATTTTGGCAGCACTCAGTATCTGTAATTTGTTTCAAGTAATTACGCCATTTGCTGAAATGGAGGATCAGAGTGGGCTGTGAAGGACTTTCACAGAAACGTTGACCGTGTTGCTGCTGCTAGAGGGGAATACCGTCGTCATTTCAAACTTTGTCCTGTACCATCCGCACATGCAGTCAGGTTATGAGTGAAAAACTTTGAAGCAACAGGAAGTACATATAAGCTGAACTTGCAATGAAGGTCCAGAAATTGTCGCTCATAGGAACGAATATAGGGGATGCAAAATGTTGTAACCAACAGTACAAAGCGTTCTGTGAAACAAATTGCGGCAGTGGTTGAAATATCCAGATGTAATGTGCACAGAATTTTAGTAAATGATTTATAGTTGCAACCGTACAAGATACAGACTGTGTAACAATTACATGAAAGTGATTACGAAAAGCGAGTGATTCGCTCTGTTGAACTGTTGACTAAAATCAGGGACAATGAACGCTTCTTAAATTTGCCGTTACTGTTGCGAGGATAATACCCACGAACTCCATCAACGCAGCTTACACAACCAAAAACTCGCAGCATGGTGTGCTGTCTGTTCAATGTGCATAACGGCCTCTTTCTTTTTTGAGGTTGAACGTGGACGAGCAATCAGTCACATCTCAGCTGTATGCTGCCATGGTTGACACGTTCCTAGAACCTGATCTTGTTCAGTTTCGTACAAATCGATATTGCTTTCAGCAAAATGGTGCTCAAATTTCAATGGCAGCAGCTGCCAGAGTATTTGGTAACCAAATCATTTCATGGAATGGGGACATCTAATGGTCTCCCAGATCTCCATACGTGCCGTTCTATGATTACTTACTTTGGTGGTTCCTGGAACACAGTGTGTATGCTAGTGGTCTACACACAACTGCGGAACTACGAGGGTCACTGGAAAAAGAAATGCACACTATTTTTGTAAAAATACAGTTTTCATTCTGCATGTGTGAAAGTTTTACAGTGTGTAGATACATCTTTCCCGCTTGTTTTCAAACTTAGTTCAACCTGTTCCCGTAAGTGGCGCCGTCACAACATGTCTTCAAGATGGCTGCTATACTTGAAGTTCGTCAGAAGCAACGTGCTGTCATAGAATTCCTGTGCTGTGAAAACGAGACAGTGGGAAACATCCACAAGAGGTTGAAAAAGGTGTATGGAGATGCTGCTGTCAATCGCAGTACAGTTAGTGCGTGGGCAAGCAGGTTACGTGATGAAAGCGGGCACGGCAATATTGAGGATTGTCCTCGCAGCGGCAGGTCTCGTACTGCACACACTCCAGACAATGTGCAAAGAGTTAACGAATTGGTGACTGCTGACAGGCGCATCACAGTGAACGAATTATCGCGCTACGTTGGGATAGGGGAAGGAAGTATCTGCAGAATACTGAAAGTGTTGGCGTTAAAAAAGGTTTGTGCCAGGTGGGTTCCCAGGATGTTGACAGTGGCTCACAAAGACACAAGAAAAACGGTATGCAGCGAACTTTTGGAACAGTACGAGAATGGTGGAGATGAATTTCTTGGAAGAATTGTGGCAGGTGATGAACATGGCTCCATCATTTTTTATCAGACACAAAGAGGCAATCAGTGGAGTGGCATCATGCAAATTCACCCAAGAAAAAAAAATTCAAAAGCACACCTTCTGCTGGAAAAGTTATGGCTACGGTATTTTTCGACTCCGAAGGACTCTTGCTTGTGGCCATCATGCCAAGTGGAACCACCATAAATTCTGATTCATATGTGACGACAGTGAAGAAACCTCGAGCTCGACTGAGTCGTGTTCGACCACATCGGCAAAAGCAGGCTATTTTGTTGTTGCACGACAATGCACGGTCACATGTCAGTCAAAAAACCATGGAAGCGATCACAAAACTCGGATTGACACCACTGAAACACTCGCCTTACAGTCCTGAGCTGGCTCCATGTGACTATCATCTCTTTGGGAAACTGAAAGAATCTCTTCGTGGAACAAGGTTTGAAGATGATGACTCGCTTGTGCACACTGCCAAACAGTTGCTCCGACAGGTTGGATCGGAATTTTACCGTGTGGGTATACAGGCGCTATTTCCAAGATGGCGTAAGGCAGTTGAGAGGGATGGAAATTATGTGGAGAAATGAAAATGTTGTTCCTAAAGGATGTATCTACACACTGTAAAACTTTCAAACATGTAGAATAAAAGATGGATTTAAAAAAATAGCGTGCATTTCTTTTGGAGTGACCCTCGTAAAAGACACCATTCGTACAGAAATCAGAAATATTCCTAGACAGATGCATCCGTGAACGATTTACGTGGCCGCCTACAAGACATCATTTCCAGAAGTTGAACAGGGCGTGAAATGGCAGTATTCTAGTGTTTCCTTGTCGTGATTGAAAATGTTTCACAATAAAACCATCGACGTACTTCGCTATATCCAAATCGGCCTGTGTTTGTACCACACCATGTATAAAACAGGAGACATACCATCTGCGATCAAAAAGTAACGAAAATTTTGTCTCATTCAAAGTAATCCACCTCAGATATAATACACCTGTGCCAGCGATTTTTCGAATCTTGGAAGCGCTTCTGGAGCTCAGTTTTCGGTATGGTTTTTCGCTCGTTCAGCGATTATGTTTTTATCTCATCAATGGTGGCGAAACGAAGTCCTTTCATGGTTTTCTTTAGCCTCGGCAGTAGAAGCAAATTGCAGCGTGCCATGTCGGCCGAATATGGTAGCTGAGGCAACATTAAAGTTTTGTTTTTTTGCCAAAAAATCGTGAACAACCATTGAGAAGTGAGCGGGAGCATTATCGCAATGCAATGGCCGCGAATGGTTTTGCCACAATTCTGGTCGTTTTCTTCGGACTGCTTCACGCAAACGGCGCATAATGCACACGTAGTATTCCTTACTGACCGTACGACCATAAGGCAGGGACTCAAAATGCACCATCCCATTGTAATCGAAGAAATCAATGAGAAGAACCTTCAAATGTGATCGAAGTTATCGAATTTTTTTGGTCTTGGCTCTTTAGGCAGTTTCCATTGGAATGAGTGAGACTTGGTTTCGGCGTCATACCCGTGTGCCAACGTCTCTTCGCCTGTTATAAAGTCCTTTAGAAGTCATGGACCGTTGTCGACTTCATTCAGCAATTCCGAGCGATGTATATGCGACGTCGTTTTTGGTCGAAAGTCAGCAGTTTCGGAAGAAACTTTGCTGCCACACGTTTCATGTGCAAAACATCCGAAAAAACTGCTGGCGTGAGCCAAGGGATACGCCGACGTCATCAACAGCATCACTGATAGTGATTCGGCTATTTCCCAGAAACATCTTCTTTCAAAAAATGGTTCAAATGGCTCTGAGCACTATGGGACTTAACTTCTGAGGTCATCAGTCCCCTAGAACTTAGAACTACTTAAACCTAACCAACCTAAGGATATCACACACATCCATGCGCGAGGCAGCGGTCGCGCGGTTCCAGACTGTAGCGCCCAGAACCGCTCGGCCACCCCGGCTGGCCACCTTCTTTACTTCTTCCACATTGTCGTCAGTAACTGATGTGCTAGGGCGTCCAGGGTGGTCGTCGTCTTCACCCTCTTCTCGAGCCTCTGTGAAAGGTTTATACCTCTTGTAAACTCTTGTCTTGCTCGTAGTAGATACACCAAAAGCCACAGCCAACATTTCGAAAGCGGTGCTGCACTTTCGAGCAAAATTTAATGACTATTCTTTTATCCATCTTTTTGGAAAGTAAAAATTCGGCGAGACTCGAAAACAGGTATAATCTTTTCGACTACCAAGAATAAATTAAAAATGCAGAACAGCTGAAAATGCAAACATACGCCAGGAACATGTGTACCAACAAGATAACAAAAATTGAAAATCGGATGTATGAAGAACGCGAAATTAAAGAATTCGCTTTACAAAAGTATTCATTTTAATAGCTGTTTTTCATCACACTATGTCTAAATAATGTAAGTAATTTACAAATCTTCAACAAAAAGTTTATAGCACAGTGTTATCCAACACGCATGAGAGGCGCGGTCAGCTTGGCGGGTCCACAGGATGTCACAAGTGGTTGCGGCAGCGGCAGAGGCGGTACGCCCGCAGGTGGCCCGTTAAACGGCAGGCCGCGTGGCCCCGCCGCGAAACCGCCGTAATGAAGCGCCGCAAGCGAGGCGGAAGGCGCTGCCCGCGGGGAAAGTGGACGGACCCCAGCTCAGCTGCCAAACGGAGCGTCGCCGAGCAGCAGAAAACAGCGGCGCCGCTTTCGGAAAAACTTTCGATTCCCCAAGATCCGCGCCGCGCCGCTCCAGCTGATTCCCTGCAGACACTCCCGGCCGATAGGCGGGCCGCCCTTGGTGCCCCGCTGTAACGTCAACAGTTGCCAGAACGTTTGCTGTGGCCGTGAACGGTCTTTTGTTTACTGTGTTACTCCACTGCCCTACTTCTCAACAAATCGGCACGTTTGTAACCCGATCCATTTGCGATGTTGTGAAAACTGTCCATACACATTTGTGAAATAAGCTCACCCGATAAAGAATTAGTCACCACAATGAGCACGCACATATGAAAAGTTGAACCTTTACACATGGGGCACTGATCACGTCACGTGCTCAACCGTCGAGGCCTACGAGAAAGACAGGCTCGCTCGCTCAAATCAGCAGAAAAACAACGTTGGCTGGTTCAAATGGCTCTGAGCACTATGGGACTTAACTGCTGAGGTCATCAGTCCCCTAGAACTTAGAACTACTTAAACCTAACTAACCTAAGGACATCACACACATCCATGCCCGAGGCAGGATTCGAACCTGCGACCGTAGCACTCGTGCGGCTCCGGACTGCGCGCCTAGAACCGCTAGACCACCGCGGCCGGCTAAAAAAAAAAAAAAAAAAAAACCAACGTTTCTACACCTTTAACTCGTAACTAGGCGTGTCCGTAGAAACGAAAACTGCATCTTCTACTGGAATCCACTATTATGGAATCTCACTGTTATTAGTCCTATAATGATGGGAACTCAGATTGAAATGCATACCGCAGAGACAGACTGGACAGTGAAGAGGGAGGCGTGTTTATAGCGATAAGAAGTGCAATACTATCGAAGGAAATTGACGGAGATCCAAAATGTGAAATAATTTGGGTGAAGGTCACGGTTAAAGAAGGCTCAGACATGGAAATTGGATGTCTCTATAGGCCCCCTGGCTCAGCAGCTGTTGTGGCTGAGCACCTGAAGGATAATTTGGAAAATATTTCGAGTAGATTTCCCCACCATGTTATAGTTCCGGGTGCAGATTTTAATTTGCCGGATATACACTGGGAGACTCAAACGTTCATAACGGGTGGCAGGGACAAAGAATCCAGTGAAATTCTTTTAAGTGCTTTATCTGAAAACTACACTCCTGGAAATTGAAATAAGAACACCGTGAATTCATTGTCCCAGGAAGGGGAAACTTTATTGACACATTCCTGGGGTCAGATACATCACATGATCACACTGACAGAACCACAGGCACATAGACACAGGCAACAGAGCATGCACAATGTCGGCACTAGTACAGTGTATATCCACCTTTCGCAGCAATGCAGGCTGCTATTCTCCCATGGAGACGATCGTAGATATGCTGGGTGTAGTCCTGTGGAACGGCTTGCCATGCCATTTCCACCTGGCGCCTCAGTTGGACCAGCGTTCGTGCTGGACGTGCAGACCGCGTGAGACGACGCTTCATCCAGTCCCAAACATGCTCAATGGGGGACAGATCCGGAGATCTTGCTGGCCAGGGTAGTTGACTTACACCTTCTAGAGCACGTTGGGTGGCACGGGATACATGCGGACGTGCATTGTCCTGTTGGAACAGCAAGTTCCCTTGCCGGTCTAGGAATGGTAGAACGATGGGTTCGATGACGGTTTGGATGTACCGTGCACTATTCAGTGTCCCCTCGACGATCACCAGTGGTGTACGGCCAGTGTAGGAGATCGCTCCCCACACCATGATGCCGGGTGTTGGCCCTGTGTGCCTCGGTCGTATGCAGTCCTGATTGTGGCGCTCACCTGCACTGCGCCAAACACGCATACGACCGTCATTGGCACCAAGGCAGAAGCGACTCTCATCGCTGAAGACGACACGTCTCCATTCGTCCCTCCATTCACGCCTGTCGCGACACCACTGGAGGCGGGCTGCACGATGTTGGGGCGTGAGCGGAAGACGGCCTAACGGTGTGCGGGACCGTAGCCCAGCTTCATGGAGACGGTTGCGAATGGTCCTCGCCGATACCCCAGGAGCAACAGTGTCCCTAATTTGCTGGGAAGTGGCGGTGCGGTCCCCTACGGCACTGCGTAGGATCCTACGGTCTTGGCGTGCATCCGTGCGTCGCTGCGGTCCGGTCCCAGGTCGACGGGCACGTGCACCTTCCGCCGACCACTGGCGACAACATCGATGTACTGTGGAGACCTCACGCCCCACGTGTTGAGCAATTCGGCGGTACGTCCACCCGGCCTCCCGCATGCCCACTATACGCCCTCGCTCAAAGTCCGTCAACTGCCCATACGGTTCACGTCCACGCTGTCGCGGCATGCTACCAGTGTTAAAGACTGCGATGGAGCTCCGTATGGCACGGCAAACTGGCTGACACTGACGGCGGCGGTGCACAAATGCTGCGCAGCTAGCGCCATTCGACGGCCAACACCGCGGTTCCTGGTGTGTCCGCTGTGCCGTGCGTGTGATCATTGCTTGTACAGCCCTCTCGCAGTGTCCGGAGCAAGTATGGTGGGTCTGACACACCGGTGTCAATGTGTTCTTTTTTCCATTTCCAGGAGTGTACATTGAGCAGTTAAGCAGAGAACCGACTAGTGGCGATAACATATTAGACCTTCTGGTGACAAACAGACCCGAACTATTTGAAACAGTTAACGCAGAACAGGGAGTGAGCGATCATAAAGCGGTTACTGCATCAATGATTTCAGCCGTAAATAGAAATATTAAAAAAGGTAGGAAGATTTTTCTGTTCAGCAAAAGTGACAAAAAGCAGATTTCAGAGTACCTGACGGCTCAACACAAAAGTTTTGTCTCAAGTACAGATAGTGTTGAGGATCAGTGGACAAAGTTCAAAACCATCGTACAACATGCGTTAGATGAGTATGTGCCAAGCAAGATCGTAAGGGATGGAAAAGAGCCACTGTGGTACAACAACCGAGTTAGAAAACTGCTGCGGAAGCAAAGGGAGCTTCACAGCAAACATAAACATAGCCAAAGCCTTGCGGACAAACAAAAATTACGCGAAGCGAAATGTAGTGTGAGGAGGGCTATGCGAGAGGCGTTCAATGAATTCGAAAGTAAAGTTCTATGTACTGACTTGGCAGAAAATCCTAAGAAATTTTGGTCTTATGTCAGAGCGGTAGGTGGATCAAAACAAAATGTCCAGACACTCTGTGACCAAAATGGTACTGAAACAGAGCTTTTTCCAAAGCTGTTTCACAGAGGAAGACCGCACTGTAGTTCCTTCTCTAGATTGTCGCACAGATGACAAAATGGTAGATATCGAAATAGACGAAGAGGCATAGAGAAACAATTAAAATCGCTCAAAAGAGGAAAGGCCGCTGGACCTGATGGGATACCAGTTCGATTTTACACAGAGTACGCGAAGGAACTTGCCCCCCTTCTTGCAGCGGGGTACAGTAGGTCTCTAGAAGAGGATAGCGTTCCAAAGAATTGGAAAAGGGCACAGGTCATCCCCGTTTTCAAGAAGGGACGTCGAACAGATGTGCAGAACTATAGACCTATATCTCTAACGTCGATCAGTTGTAGAATTTTGGAACACGTATTATGTTCGAGTATAATGACTTTTTTGGAGACTAGAAATCTACTCTGTAGGAATCAGCATGGGTTTCGAAAAAGACGATCGTGTGAAACCCAGCTCGCGCGATTCGTCCACGAGACTCTGAGGGCCATAGACACGGGTTCCCAGGTAGATGCCGTGTTTCTTCCGCAAGGCGTTCGATACAGTTCCCCACAGTCGTTTAATGAACAAAGTAAGAGCATATGGACTATCAGACCAATTGTGTGATTGGATTGAAGAGTTCCTACATAACAGAACGCAGCATGTCATTCTCAATGGAGAGAAGTCTTCCGAAGTAAGAGTGACTTCAGGTGTGCCGCAGGGGAGTGTTGTAGGACCGTTGCTATTCCCAATATACATAAATGACCTTGTGGATGACATCGGAAGTTCACTGAGGCTTTTGCGGATGATGCTGTGAGAGGCTGTAACAATGGAAAATTGTGCTGAAATGCAGGAGGATCTGCAGCGAATTGACGCATGCTGCTGGGAAGGCAATTGAATCTCAATGTAGACAAGTGTAATGTGCTGCGAATACATAGAAATAAAGATCCCTTATCATTTAGCAACAATATAGCAGGTCAGCAGCTGGAAACAGTTAATTCATAAATTATCTGGGAGTACGCATTAGGAGTGATTTAAAATGGGATGATCATATAAAGTTGATCGTTGGTAAAGCAGATTCCAGACTGAGATTCATTGGAAGAATCCTAAGGAAATGCAATCCGAAAACAAAGGAAGTAGGTTACAGTACGCTTGTTCGCCCACTGCTTGAATACTGCTCAGCAGTGTGGGATTCGTACCAGATAGGGTTGATAGAAGAGATAGAGAAGATCCAACGGAGAGCAGCGCGCTTCGTTACAGGATCATTTAGTAATCGCGAAAGCGTTACGAAGATGATAGATAAAGTCCAGTGGAAGACTCTGCAGGAGAGACGCTCAGTAGCTCGGTACCGGCTTTTGTTGAAGTTTCGAGAACATACCTTCACCGAGGTGTCAAGCAGTATATTTCTCCCTCCTGCGTATATCTCGCGAAGAGACCATCAGGATAAAATCAGAGAGATTAGAGCCCACACAGAAGCATACCGACAATCCTTCTTTCCACGAACAATACGAGACTGGAATAGAAGGGAGAACCGATAGAGGTACTCAAGGTACCATTCGCCACACACCGTCAGGTGGCTTGCGGAGTATGTGTGTAGATGTAGATGTAGATGTAGATGTAGAAGTCCATGGGCCTACTTATAATTTGTTACGGCTGTACGAGAGTACAATAAAATAAAATCATGCTAAGATTATTATCAGTTGCATAAGGCACCACTTCCAGCATGTAATGAGTACTGTTAAGCAAAAGAGACTAAATGCTTGCCGGCCGCGGTGGTCTCGCGGTTCTAGGCGCGCAGTCCGGAACCGTGCGACTGCTACGGTCGCAGGTTCGAATCCTGCCTCGGGCATGGATGTGTGTGATGTCCTTAGGTTAGTTAGGTTTAAGTAGTTCTAAGTTCTAGGGGACTAATGACCACAGTAGTTGAGTCCCATAGTGCTCAGAGCCATTTGAACCATTTGAACTAAATGCTGTAAACAAGCCGTTATACCATTTGTATCGAGTATTGATCTTAAATTTCGCTGTAGTACTGTTGATCAGTCAGCCTTCATAATAGCAGATTCCAGTGGAAGATGCGATTCTCGTTAGTACGTACAAGCCCAGCTGCGAGTTAACAGGTTTAGAAACGCATTTTGTCTGCTGAGCTGAGCGAGCGAGCGAGTTCAGGACTACCTTCGTGACGTACGCGCCGCCGCCTGTCTTTTCGTGGGCCTCCCTCAACTGTGCTGTGGGTGAGCATAAGTAGCGATCAGTGAGAGAGTTATGTTTCAAGCGGGCACTGTACGAGGGCCGTTAAATAAGTAATGCAACACTTTTTTTTTTTTTGTAAGCACATTTCGGTTGAAAATATGCCGAATTTGCTGTGGGAAATTGTGGAATATTCGCGTTTCAGCTCCTATGGTTTCAAGAAGATTCGGTTGGTGGCGGCGCTATGCGTAACCTTCAAAAAGGCGTCTGTAACGGAGTTGTTTTTCAAGCAGAGAACTGTCACAGAGCCGGCCGGAGTGGCCGAGCGGTTCTAGGTGCTACAGTCTGGAACCGCGCGACCGCTACGGTCGCAGGTTCGAATCCTGCCTCGGGCATGGATGTGTGTGATGTTCTTAGGTTAGGTAGGTTTAAGTAGTTCTAAGTTCAAGGAGACTGATGACCTCAGAAGTTAAGTCCCATAGTGCTCAGAGCCATTTGAACCATTTGAACTGTCATAGAGATTAGTTTGGCGGAAAGCCAGAGCATCGCAGATATTCGTAAGCGCTTGCAGAATAAATTTTTATCCTGCAGCTGTTTTTGGCTGTCATCCTTTATCGTGAAGTATTTCAACAGTTGCTGTTGCAGCCATGTTTAAAATCTTGAAAAAAAAGCTTGCAGAATATCTACGATCTGGCCGCGAACAAAAGCACGGTCACTCGTTGGGCGAGGCGTCCGTCATAATCGCAACGCGGTCGAGCAAACCTGTTCGATCTCCCTCGTGCCAGCCATTCTCATGCAGCTGTGACTCGTCCAGTGTTGGAACGTTCGGGCACTCTCATTCGAGGTGATCGACGGATCACAATTGTAAGGTGACCATAATTTCGCACCTTACAAGCGCTCACCCGCGTACTTTGCCGTGATCTACAAACACAATTAGGTATCATGTGATAGGTTGTACATCGCATATATGAATATATAAAGGAGACTGACATTGTCTTGTAAATAATTGTTAACGCTTATTGCATGAAAGGTGACGGAGTGTCTTTATTATAAAAACGGTGTAATGAATGATTGCCTATACTAGTAGAGGTTGGAACGCCAGTGGAAATGAAACGGCTGGCGGAACTGAAGCCCTAGGTGGAAGACCCACAATGGTGTGGTGTGTTCGGAATTACGATGGTGGGGAGTCAAGCCTTGCTGGGAAGCCAGCGCTGGAGAGACGCGGTCTTCCGTTGTGAACGCCCGTGTGTGACGGTCGCCCGATATCAGCTTTTGTTGGTACGGACGGAATTTCTGTTTTTGCCCTCAGAAGAGTTGATAGAACAGTTAGGAACTGTACTGTTGCAAACCTATACGATTCTGGATTTCACCTCCGGTTGGGAAGTCGTCGTTGAGTACGCAGCGTTCAGTAATTGAGAGCACTTCTCCACCTATATTTACGTTGACCTTATCTGAACTCCGTCGTTGTGGCTCGGAGGTCGAGTTGTTCGTCTGTAGAACACAGAGAGGAGAAGACAGTATTAGAGTATATTAGTCAGACGACTGCCTACTGCCGCCCTAGTGTTTGAAAGAGTTTATTTGTGGCTGTAGTTCTTCCATCGTGGTAGACCAGTACGAGAACAATTACTTCGACGCACCGGACGCAGTACATACGGTTATATCGCAAATTGCTTCTGCTCATTAGGGCTATAAAAGCTAAACAGCTGTGATCACGTTAGTTTATTTCCTCTGAGGTTCCACGCCACCGACGATCATCTTTGAAAGTAGTCTCTTCTGTTGTTTGGTACGTAGATGATGTCAGTCATTCCGCGTTATTGATATTAGACCGGGCAGTCATAATAAGGGTAAGAGTTGGGCAATTGATCAGTAATTTTACTTAGGAAATGTAAACTTTGGCCGGCCGTGGTGGCCAAGCGGTTAAAGGCGCTACAGTCTGGAACCGCGTGACTGCTACGGTCGCAGGTTCGAATCCTGCCTCGAGCATGGATGTGTGTGATATCCTTAGGTTAGTTAGGTTTAAGTAGTTCTAAGTTCTAGGGGACTGATGACCTTAGAAGTTAAGTCCCATAGTGCTCAGAGCCATTTGAACCATTTTGTAAACTTTGTAATATAGAGGGTTTTTTTAATCTACAGTAAATATATAAGTAGGAACAACTTTTGTCATTTAGTAGGATTAGTTGCCTTCATCATTCATTTATGTTTAGAATGTAATTTATACGTTAAAGTCCACTAATAGATCCTAAGATCTGCTTCAAGGGGTAGTCAGACAGGGCCAAATCTTCATTTTAGCGTTTAATATTTTCCGTTGCGCGCATTCATTTTATACCCGCCTGGAGTAGCATCTTGGATAATCACACACCTCGCTGCACAGCTGGACGTCTCTATTGGTAGTCCAGACACATTCACTCTGCAGCGGAGTGTGCGCTGATATGAAACTTCGTGGCAGATTAAAACTGTGTGCCAGACCGAGGCTCGAACTCGGGACCTTTGCCTTTCACGGGCAAGTGCTCTACAAAATGAAGAGCTTCTGTGAAGTTTGGAAGGTATAAGACGTACTGGCAGAATTGAAGCTGTGAGGACGTATCGTGAGTCGTGCTTCTGTAGCTCAGTGATAGAGCACTTGTCCGCGAAAGGCAAAGGTCCCGAATTCGAGTCTCTGTCTGGCACAGAGTTATAATCTGCCAGGAAGTTTCATTAAGTACTGTAGTTTTTTAAGTTGTTGAAAATATTATTGTTTCATTGGATGTGCCTCATTTTTCTGAGGTCGCAGATGTATTGAGATTTGCTTTATTACGTAATACGTCCACTGTACGCTCCACTTGTGCAACCGACATGCAGCTTCCCCTACTTTGGGACTATTCATTTCCGGCCACACTGACTGGCTTGGTACCTGAGCTCGTCTGGGGTGGCAACGCGACACCCACGTCCCGCCGACTCGCACTCAATCAAGCAAGCATATTAACCTCTCCTCAGTACCAACCCTAGACGACCACATAGCTCGCCTAAATATACTGAAAAAGCCAAAACATTATGATTACTGCCCACTGCGACGTTGAATGCCGGCTGGTGGCGTTGTGGCCATGCAGCACTATAACCAAAGTATGTAAGCAGAGCAGACACGCAAGGGGGATCACCCGGCACCATAAAAAAAGTATGTAATCGGAGCAGACACGCAAGGGGGATCACCCGGCAGCATAACAAAAGTATGTAAGTGGAGCAGACACACACGTGGGATCACCTGGCACCATAACAAAAGTATGTAAGTGGAGCAGACACTCATGTGGGATCACCCGGCACCATGACATAAGTACAGGGTTATTACAAATGATTGAAGCGATTTCACAGCTCTACAATAACTTAATTATTTGAGATATTTTCACAATGCTTTGCACACACATACAACAACTCAAAAAGTCTTTTTAGGCATTCACAAATGTTCGATATGTGCCCCTTTAGTGATTCGGCAGACATCAAGCCGATAATCAAGTTCCTCCCACACTCGGCGCAGCATGTCCCCATCAATGAGTTCGAAAGCATCGTTGATGCGAGCTCGCAGTTCTGGCACGTTTCTGGGTAGAGGAGGTTTAATCACTGAATCTTTCACATAACCCCACAGAAAGAAATCGCATGGGGTTAAGTTGGGAGAGCGTGGAGGCCATGACATGAATTGCTGATCATGATCTCCACCACGATCGATCCATCGGTTTTCCAATCTCCTGTTTAAGAAATGCCGAACATCATGATGGAAGTGCGGTGGAGCACCATCCTGTTGACAGATGAAGTCGGCGCTGTCGGTCTGCAGTTGTGGCATGACCCAATTTTCCAGCATGTCCAGATACACGTGTCCTGTAACGTTTTTTTCGCAGAAGAAAAAGGGGCCGTAAACTTTAAACCGTGAGATTGCACAAAACACGTTAACTTTTGGTGAATTGCGAATTTGCTGCACGAATGCGTGAAGATTCTCTACCACCCAGATTCGCACATTGTGTCTGTTCACTTCACCATTAAGAAAAAATGTTGCTTCATCACTGAAAACAAGTTTCGCACTGAACGCATCCGCTTCCATGAGCTGTTGCAACCGCGCCGAAAATTCAAAGCGTTTGACTTTGTCATCGGGTGTCAGGGCTTGTAGCAATTGTAAACGGTAAGGCTTCTACTTCAGCCTTTTCTGTAAGATTTTCCAAACCGTCGGCTGTGGTACGTTTAGCTCCCTGCTTGCTTTATTCATCGACTTCCGCAGGCTACGCGTGAAACTTGCCCGCACGCGTTCAATCGTTTCTTCGCTCACTGCAGGCCGACCCGTTGATTTCCCCTTACAGAGGCATCCAGAAGCTTTAAACTGCGCATACCATCGCCGAATGGAGTTAGCAGTTGGTGGATCTTTGTTGAACTTCGTCCTGAAGTGTCGTTGCACTGTTATGACTGACTGATGTGAGTGCATTTCAAGCAGCGACATACGCTTTCTCGGCTCCTGTCGCCATTTTGTCTCACTGCGCTCTCGAGCGCTCTGGCGGCAGAAACCTGAAGTGCGGCTTCAACCGAACAAAACTCTATGAGTTTTTCTACGTACCTGTAGTGTGTCGTGACCATATGTCAATGAATGGAGCTACAGTGAATTTATGAAATCGCTTCAATCATTTGTAATAGCCCTGTATGTAAGCGGAGCAGACATACATGCACGGGGATCACCTGGCACCGTAACAAAAGTATGTAAGCGGAGCAGACACGCACGGGGGATCACCCGGCACCATAACAAAAGTATGTAAGCGGAGCAGATGGGGGATTGTGGGATCACCCTTGCGAATATATGGGCTGCAAATGGGAAAATCCACTGAGGTAAGCAACTTTGACAAAGAGCAGATTATTGTTACACTGAGTCTGTGAACGAGTATCTCGAAAATGGTGAAGCTGGTCGAATGCTCACTGCTAATGTCGTGAGCAACTATGGAAAGAGGAAGTGAAACTATCACAAGGCGCTAAATTGTTGTACGTCCACGACTCTTCACAGAACGTGGAGTTCGGACGTTTGTCTGCTCTGTAAAGTAGGGTAGCTGGTGATCTGTGGCATTTCTGCCGAAAGAGCACAATGTTGGTGCACGAACAAGTGTTTCGGAGCACAGAGGTCATCGTACATTGTTGAACGTGGAGCTCTGCAGCAGACCACCCCTACATGTTCAAATGCTGACCGAACGACATCGCCAGTTACGATTACAATGGGCACTGGACCATGGGGATTCGACCTACAATCTATGGATACGCCATCGAGGCGAATGGGGACTCGAAACGTGCAGCGCGTCACGGATGCAGGCTGGTGGGGGCAGTATTATGCTGTGGGGGACATTCTCTTGCGCTCACATGGGACCTGTGGTAGTAATCGAAAACACGCTGACAGCTGCAAACTATCTGCATCCCTTCATACTTGATATCTTTCCAGCCGGCGATGTCATATTTCAGCAGTATAATTGTCAGTGTCTCGGAGCCAGAACCGTGCTACAGTGGTTTGAGGAGCATTGTAGTGAACTCAAGTTGATGTCTCAGCTACCAAATACGCATGATGTGAATCGTATGGAACCGATCTGGGTCGCTATCGGGCTCCATCACCGCGTATCGCATATCAGCGGCCCGTTATTTTCGTGAATTACATGATCTGTACATAGACATCTAATGCCACATAGCTCCACAAACCTACCAACAAACAGTCGGATCCCTGACATGCAGGTTCCCGGGTTCGATTCCCGGCGGGGTCAGGTATTTTCTCTGCCACGTGATGACTGGGTGTTGTGCGATGTCCTTAGGTTAGTTAGGTTTAAGTAGTTCTAAGTTCTAGGGGACTGATGACCATAGATGTTAAGTCCCATAGTGCTGAGAGCCATTTTGAACCTGACATGCAGAATCAGTGATGTATTTTGTTCCAAAGACGGACAAACAAGCGTCTAAGCAGATGCTCATCACAAATGTAGGTAATACCAACACGATCTACACTCTATACGTAAAGGAAGATTACGAGGATTTCACACTGATAAGTCGCATTTGAAATTTGGTTGTTTGTGAGGTGGTTGCGCTGTGCCTTGTGTAAGAATGAATGTCTAGCACCACAAGTTGAGAGTCAACAGCGGCACGATTGTGGCCTTTCGGCACTGCGATTTATCATTCCGCTATGTTATCCCCTGTGCTGGCCGGGAAGCAACGACAGCCACCGAATATGGAATAGATTGATTCACGACGGCCGTACTCAACGCCACGTACGATCTGAACGGACACATTCGACTATCGCTGGAGAGTACAGACATGCTGTACGTATGACCATGCAAAATCATACAGCCAGGTCACATACCGTGAGTCAGGAAATTGACTAATTTGCAGGGACACAAGTATCCACACTAACGAATGCGTCTGCAGCACCATGGTCTGCCAGTGTGTGGACCATTTTAGGGGCTTCCCTTAATGCACTAACAGTGAGAGGCGTGGTGCGTCGAACGGCAGCACTGGACACAGGAATAGCAGCATGTCTTCTGTCCAGAAAATCTCCGTTTTACATGCAGCATCATGATCGAACTATCCTCTAACGTGAATGAACATTGCCAAATTGCATTCACGATCGTCATATGGGCCCAGCATCCAGCGCCATTTATTACACAACAGGATCACCTCTGGAAGTTTTGACGTGTTGAGATTGGTGGCTGTTCACCGTCTTCGAGGTCTGCATGATGCTATCTTTCAGCAAGACAATCCGAGACCATATAGTAACTCAACTGTCCTGACATAAATCGATGCAGTGGTTGCTTGGTCAATACATTCTCCATATCTCTCACCCCTTCAAAACATTTCGTTCAAATGGCTCTGAGCACTATGGGACTTAACTTCTGAGGTCATCAGTACCCTAGAACTTAGAACTACTGAAACCTAACTAACCTAAGGACATCACACACATCCATGCCCGAGGCAGGATTCGAACCTGCGACCGTAGCGGTCGCGCGGTTCCAGACTGCAGCGCCTAGAACCGCTCGGCCACCCCGGCCGGCGGAAACATTTGGTCATAGGCTGCCAACAGACTGGCACAGAAGCACTTACCAGCCACTATAATTCATAGACTATGGTATAAAGTTGAAGCAGCATCGAATGACATATCCTTATGTATCATCCAGGCTCAGGTCCTCCCGATGCCCAGCCGGTTATATACTGTATACACACAGTAAGTAGCATTTTGATATTTACTTCCCTCTTGTGTGTTGCAATTTTAATGGTCGGCAATGTTATTTTGCAATGACCATTTTCGGCTGTAAACTACTAATCTTGAGCTCAGTGAAAGAATGGTACCATCAAAGGACAAAAAAGGCTAATATAATCCTGTTTAGCCGGCCGGAGTGACCGTGCGGTTCTAGACGCTACAGTCTGGAACCGCGTGACCGCTACGGTAGCAGGTTCGAATCCTGCCTGGGGCATGGATGTGTGTGATGTCCTTAGGTTAGTTAGGTTTAAGTAGCTCTAAGTTCTATGGGACTCATGACCACAGCAGTTAAGTCCCATAGTGCTCAGAGCCATTTGAACCATACTCCTGTTTATTAAAAGACTCTGACAGAGAAATGGAGTACCAGCTCCCTCATTCTACCTAGCTCAGCACCTTTAAAAATTTTCCGAAAATTTTGGCATGGGAATGCATTCACGATCTTTCTAACATGCAACCCGCCTCTCATTTCCATGAGCTCCCCTAACTGTAACTCTCATTCACTAGTCCGTCGCTGTAATTTGCTTATACCCATCTACTCCCATTTGACCAGTCTCACTCACTTATTATCATTATTTCTTTGTGTCTCACTAACTGTTATTGTCTGCTGTCTCACAGCCACAGTCTCCTACGTTGTGTCCTCCTATTACAGTTTCTTCTCACTGTCACTGTCTCCCTCCTGCTCTCTCGTAAGGTGGAAACGGTCTTGCCCCTTACATGAGTCCATTTAACGTGACTATAATCACTTTGCGAGTACTTTAGGTCAATAAAAATGACTGACAGCGGCGCAGTCGCTTTTTAGATAATTAGTTGTCGTTTGTTGGAGTAATACTCTCGATTACGGTGTATGAAATGTCTGTGGAAACGCTTCGGTACGCTGGCTATGTAATACAGGGAGAATTACGCGATTTTGTAATTATCAGATTTTGCGTCAATGCATTATATGCGAGGCAGCCTGACAGCGCGTCTCCAGGTGTGTAACCACAAGTGTTTACAAAACAGAGCAGTGGCTCGCTGGGCGTGCTCTCGCCTACTTTCCACTAAGTTTACGCTTTCGAGTAATTGAAGTGGGGCAGGCCAGGAGTCCCTTAGGAATCAAAAATTAAATAGGTATGATTTATCGTCAACACAACCGCCGCAGATTAATTAGGGGTGACAGGGCGACATTTAAATCTAGCATTATCCATTCTTGCGTACATTTCCAATCCAGATTTCTCTGTAAGTTCTTTGACAGGGGCGAACACACGCAAAATCCAGACAAGCAACAGGAGGGGTGTTACACTCTCTTACTGTTACTGTCTCATTCATTGATTCCCATTGCTGCTGTCTCTTCTCACTGTCACTTTCTCTCTTTTCCTCGTTCTCGTTGTCATAGACTCTCTCTTGCTGCCACTGGTTCTCATGCACTTCCAGTTCCACTTTCTCCTTCTCTTTATTCCTCTCCCGCTGTCACTATCTCCTTCACTGATATCCTAGCACTGTACTGTCAATGTCAGCTCTGGTCCACTGCCATTGTGTCGTTCTCTTTCTCTCACACTGCCACTGTCTCCTTCGCTCTTGCCATACCACAAGCACTGTCTACTATGTTCCAGTGTTTATTCCTTTTCCGTCTCTTTCCCACTGCCAAAACCTCCTTCTGTCTAAGCATAAAAAAGCGCGGATGAGTTCTCAGTGCCAAAATTTGTGGTAACATTTTTAAAGGTGCTGAGGAAGGTAGTATGAGGTAGTTGGGGCCCCACTTTTCAGTCAGAATCTTTTAACAAACAGGAGCAAATATGCCTTTTTGTGCTCCGATAAGAGCATTCTTGCACTGGTTCTCGTCTTTTCCCTACCACAGCAGGCCATGTCACTCACATAAAAGAACTTTATGGGTCAGTAAAACTTCGATAGTTTACTTATGTGAAATTGAAGTAATGCAAAACTATTTAATTTTACACCTCAGACCGGGTTCTATGTGCACAAAAAATTGCATATGCTTCAGTATTGCAACAACATAGGGTCCCTAGAATCCTTCTGCCGATAACGGAGACACTTTAGAGCATGTTTTAATAACTATATTTTTGCCTCACGCCGCATTTTACGTGTATAAGTAGGTTAAATTTGAGCCTCTGTTCCTCAAAAATGGGTAAAGGTATCTAGGAAATTTTCAGGTATGTTTAAGATCGATATCTTAGAAATATGTAGTAAAAGTTTCAGCAATTTGCTGTGCATAACCGTCTCGGAAACCGCGGCTCGGTTTTGTTACCCAAAAAATACATTTTTTTGGATTTCTCAGGAACCGACCATGAACTAAATAATGCCTCCATAAGACGCACCGTAGACCACATCTAATAGAATCAGAACCAACCGATTAGCAAGCTGGAGAAAGTGTGTAATATTCAAACTTTAACCCTGCACTGTAGGATGGCATCAGTAAGGCAGTCCTAGCACTTGACCCTACCTTTCCATCACCAACAGAATCTGAAATATGAGCCCAGAAAAATTCCCGTTTTTATGGGCGGCGTTTTGGAACACATTAGCTAACGCACGCTGTCGCGTGCTTACCGGTCAGTGTTGGAGTATAACAAAGCGTCATAACACAGAGGCACAAGGGTTTGCATGTCGTGTTTGTTGTCAGGTTCAACAAAAGCAGAAAAAGATCAATTTATATACTCCCACAAGTCTAAAGGTGCGTATCCACTTGAGAGACCTCGGGACTAATTCTCGAGAGCCACTCTCAGTACTACGTCTATTTGATAGTTATCCTCGCCGAGGGTAGCCTCGCGGTCTGGGGCGTCTTGTCACGGTCCGCTCGGCTTCCCCAAAATGGTTCAAATGGCTCTGAGCACTATGGGACTTAACATCTGAGGTCATCAGTCACCTAAAACTTAGAACTACTTAAACCTAACTAACCTAAGGACCTCACACACATCCATGCTCGAAGCAGGATTCAGACTGAAGCACCTAGAACCGCTCGGCCACCCCGGCCGGCCGCTGCTCCCCCCCCCTCCCCCTCCCCTCGGAGGTTCGAGTCCTCCCTCGGGCATGGGTGTGTGTGTCGTCCTTCGCGTAAGTTAGTTTAACTTAGATTGAATAGTGTGTAAGCTTAGGGACGGATGACAGCAGTTTAGTCCCATAAGACCTTACCACAAATTTCCAAATCATCCTCGCCGAGGTTTACTCTCTAGAGAATTGCACGACATCGCTAGAGGAAGAACGCGCTCTAGTGCTCTCCAGACCGTGTCAACCCGATAGTTTTTCAGTCACGTTGCCGCTGCTTTGACGATAACTGCTTTCAGAAAAAGAAGAAAAACAAGTGATAAAGAGAATGGGGGCTAAACCGCGAATAGACTGGAGAAGTGAACTGGGAGCTGAGTTGCGCTCTTCCAAAACTATGGTTCGGTAGTTTTGCTACGCTAATTCACACATCAAAAAAAGTTTTGCATCACTTCGATAACGAGAGTTCCGGAACCTGTACAGAAAATTGGAATAGAGATCAACATAAACATCATTTCAGCCCTTTTTATTGATCAGAAAACCACACATTGCATGTTGTACAATCATACAGCGAGACCTTCAGAGGTCATGGTCCAGACTGCTGTACACACCGGTACCTCTAATACCCAGTAGCACGTCCTTTTGTATTGATGCATGTCTGTATTCGTCGTGGCATACTATCCACAAGTTCATCAAGGCACTGTTGGTCCAGATTGTCCCTCTTCTCAACAGCGATTCGGCTAGATCCCTCAGAGTGGTTGGTGGGTCACGTCGTCCGTAAACAGCCCTTTTCAATCTATCCCAGGCATGTCTGATAGGGTTCATGTCTGGAGAACATACTGACCACTCAAGTCGAGAGATGTCGTTGTTCTGAAGGAAGTCATTCACAAGACGTGCGCGATGGGGCGCGAATTGTCGTCCATGAAGACGAAAGACTCGCCAATATGCTGCCGATATGGCATTCACGTATCGTACAGCAGATACGGAGCCTTCCATGACCACCAGCGGCGTATGTCGGCCCCACATAACGCCACCCCAAACATCAGGGAACCTCCACCTTGCTGCACTTGCTGGACAGTGTGTCTAAGGCGTTCAGCATGACCGGGTTGCCTCCAAATACGTCTCAGACGATTGTCTGGTTGAAGGCATATGCGACACTCATCGGTGAAGAGAACTTGACGCCAAGCCTGAGCGGTAAATTCAGCATGTAGTTTGGCCCATCCGTAGCGCGCTGCATGGTGTCGTGGTTGCAAAGATTGACCTCGCCATGAACTTCGGGAGTAAAGTTGCGCATCATGCAGCCTACTGCGCACGGTTTAAGTTGTAACACTATGTACTGTGGATGCACGAAAAGCATTATTCAACATGGTGGCGTTGCTGTCAGGTGGCCGGCCGCGGTGGTCTAGCGGTTCTGGCGCTGCAGTCCGGAACCGCAGGACTGCTACGGTCGCAGGTTCGAATCCTGCCTCGGGCATGGGTGTGTGTGATGTCCTTAGGTTAGTTAGGTTTAAGTAGTTCTAAGTTCTAGGGGACTTATGACCTAAGATGTTGAGTCCCATAGTGCTCAGAGCCATTTGAACCATTTGAACCATCGTTGCTGTCAGGGTTCCTCAAAGGCATAATCCGTATGTAGCGGTCATCCACTGCAATAGTAGCCCTTGGGCGGCCTGAGCGAGGCATGTCATCGACAGTTCCTGTCTCTCTGTATGTCCTCCATGTACGAACAACATCGCTTTGGTTCACTCAGAGACGCCTTGGCACTTCCCTTTTTGAGAGCCCTTCCTGGCACAAAATAACAATGCGGACGCGATGGAACCGCGGTATTAACGGTTTAGGAATGGTTGAACAACAGACAACACGAGCTGTATAACTCCTTCCTGGTGGAATGACTGGAACTGATCGGCTGTTGGACCCCCTCCGTCTAATAGGCGCTGCTCATGCACGCTTGTTTACATCTCTGGGCGGGTTTAGTGACGTCTCTGAACAGTCAAAGGGACTGTGTCTGTGATACAGTATCGACAGTGAACTTCTGTCTTCAGGGGCTCTGGGAACCGGGGTGATACAAAACTTTTTTTGATGTGTGTTATTGACTTAGTAAATGGTAGGATTACCGGTAGTACTTGTAGCACTGATAGGAAAGGAAACATAAATGAATGTATGATACAGAAACTAAGAGCCGACGATTTCTCTTTGTGTTTTGTATGTTTATTCGTTTGTTTTGTACATAATTAGAATCGCACATCTTTCAGTGTTAGTCCATTGTGTATTTTTTATCCTTACAGAATGTAAATTGCATTTTATAAGTAATCAAAATTAGTTGATCGCGTAACTTCTGCGCTCCTATGTAGCCAAAGCAACTAGTTTTGATGCAAGTACAGTTTACACCCCCCCCCCCCCCCCCCTCATGAACCATGGACCTTCCCGTTGGTGAGGAGGCTTGCGTGCCTCAGCGATACAGATAGCCGTACCGTAGGTGCAACCACAACGGCGGGGTATCTGTTGAGCGCCAGACAAACGTGTGGTTCCTGAAGAGGGGCAGCAGCCTTTTCAGTAGTTGCAGGGGCAACAGTCTGGATGATTGACTGATCTGGCCTTGTAACGCTAACCAAAACGGCCTTTCTGTGCTGATACTGCGAACGGCTGAAAGCAAGGCGAAACTAAAGCCGTAATTTTTCCCGAGGGCATGCAGCTTTACTGTATGGTTAAATGATGATGGCGTCCTCTTGGGTAAAATATTCCGGAGGTAGAATAGTCCCCCATTCGGATCTCTGAGCGGGAGGACATCGTCATCACGAGAAAGAAAACTGGCGTTCTACGGATCGGAGTGGGGAATGTCAGATCCCTTAATCGGGCAGGTAGGTTAGAAAATTTAGAAAGGGAAATGGATAGGTAAAAGTTAGATTAGTGAAGTTCGGTGGCAGAAGGAACAAGACTTCTGGTAAGGTGAATACAGGGTTATAAATCCAAAACCAAATAGGGGTAATGCAGGAGTAGTTTTAATAATTAATAAAAATTTATCTTGTGGCCAAGATAAACACGAAGCCCACGCCTACCACAGTAGTAAAAGTTTATATGCCAACTAGCTCCGCAGATGACGAAGACATTGAT
Organism: Schistocerca nitens; assembly: GCF_023898315.1. NCBI lineage: Eukaryota > Metazoa > Arthropoda > Insecta > Orthoptera > Acrididae > Schistocerca > Schistocerca nitens. The sequence goes on from NC_064622.1 coordinate 351,139,344, forward strand.
GAAAAGTATGATGAGATAAAAGAAATTATTCAGATAGTGAAGGGAGACGAAAATTTAATAGTCATGGGTGATTGGAATTCGATAGTAGGAAAAGTAAGAGAAGGAAACGTAGAAGGTGAACATGGAATGTGTTTAAGAAATGAAAGAGGAAGCCGCCAGGTAGAATTTTGCACAGAGCATAACTTAATTTTAGCTAACACTTGGTTCAAGAATCATTAAAGAAGGTTGTATACATGGAAGAGGCCTGGAGATACTAGAATTTTTCAGATAGTTTATGTAATAGTAATACAGAGATTTAGGAACCAGGTTTTAAATTGTAAAACATTTCCAGGGGCAGATGTGGACTCTGACCACAATCTATTGGTTTTGAACTCTAGATTAAAACTGCAGAAACAGCAAAAAGGTGGGAATTTAAGCAGATGGGATCTGCATAAACTGACAAAACCAGAGGTTGTAGAGAGTTTCAGGGAGAGCATTAGGGAACGATTGAGAGGAATGGGGGAAAGAAATACAGTATAAGAAGAATGGGTAGCTTTGAGGGTTGAAGTAGTGAAGGAAGCAGAGGATCAAGTAGGTAAAAAGACGAGAGCTAGTAGAAATCCTTGGGTGACAGAAGAAATATAGAATTTAATTGATGAAAGGAGAAAATATAAAAATGCAGTAAATGAGGTAGGCAAAAAGGAATACAAACGTCTCAAAAATGAGATCGACAGGAAGTGGAAAATGGCTAAACAGGGATAGCCAGAGGACAATTGTAAGGATGTATATATCACTAGGGGTAAGACAAGTTCGGCCTACAGGAAAATTAAAGAGAATTTTGGAGAAAAGAGAACCACTTGTAAAAATAATAAGAGCTCAGATGGAAATCCAGTTCTAAGCAAAGAAGGGAAAGCAGAAACGTGGAAGGAGTATATAGAGGGTCTGTACAAGCGTGATGTACTTTTGGACAAAATTATGCAAATGGAAGAGGATGTAGATGAAGATGAAATGGGAGTTGTGATACTGCGTGAAGAGTTTGACAAAACACTGAAATATCTAAGCCGAAAGAAGTCCCCAGGAGTAGACAACATTCCATCAGAACTATTGATAGCCTTGGGAGAGACAGCCCTGACAAAACTCTACCATCTGGTGAGCAAGATGTATGAGACAGACTACATACCCTCAGACTTCAAGAAGAATATAATAATTCCAATCGCAAAGAAATCAGGTGTTGACAGATGTGAAAATTACCGAACTATCAGTTTAATAAGCCACAGCTGCAAAATACTAACACGAATTCTTTGCAGACGAATGGAAAAACTTGTAGAAGCCGACCTCGGGAAAGATCAGTTTGGATTCCGTAGAAATGTTGGAACACGTGAGGCAATACTGACCCTACGACTTATCTTAGAAAATAGATTAAGGAAAGGCAAACCTACGTTTCTAGCATTTGTAGACTTAGAGAAAGATTTTGACAATGTTGACTGGAATACTCCCTTTCAAATTCTGAAGCTGGCAGGGGTAAAATACAGGGAGCGATGGCATTGTAATTCTGTCAGAGGCAGCAAAGGACCTGGAAGAGCAGCTGAACGGAATGGACAGTGTCTTGAAAGAAGATATAAGATGAACATCAACAAAAGCAAAACGAGGATAAAGGAATGTAGTCGAATTAAATCGGGTAATGCTGCGGGAATTGTATTAGGAAATGAGACGCTTAAAGTAGTAAATGAGATTTGCTTTTTGGGGAGCGAAATAACTGATGATGGTCGAAGTAGAGAGGATATAAAATGTAGACTGGCAATGGCAAGGAAAGCGTTTCTGAAGAAGAGAAATTTGCTAACATCGAGTATAGATTTAAGTGCCAGGAAGTCATTTCTGAAACTATTTGTATGGAGTGTGGCCCTGTATGGAAGTGAAACATGGGACGACAAATAGTTTAGACAAGAAGAGAATAGAAGCTTTCGAAATGTGGTGCTACAGAAGAATGCTGAAGATTAGATGGGTAGATCACATAACTAATGAGGAGGTATTGAATAGAATTGGGGAGAAGAGTAATTTGTGGCACAACTAGAAGAAGGGATTGGTTGGTAGGATATGTCCTGAGGCATCAAGGGATCACCAGTTTAGTATTGGAGGGCAGCGTGGAGGGAGCCCAAGAGATGAATACACTGATCAGATTCAGAAGGATGTAGGTTGCAGTAGGTATTGGAGGATGAAGAAGCTTGCACAGGATAGAGTAGCATGGAGAGCTGCACCATATCATTCTCTGGACTGAAGACCACAACAAAAACAACAGTTAACATGCACGAACATATGTAATTATTGTCTTTATTTTGTACTCAATAGAGCCGGCCAGAGTGGCCGAGCGGTTCTAGGCGCTTCAGTCTGCAACCGCGCGACTGCTACCGTTGCAGGTTCGAATCCTGCCTCGGGCATGGATGTGTGTGATGTCCTTAGGTTAGTTAGGCTTAAGTAGTTCTAAGTTCTAGGGGACTGATGACCTCAGATGTTAAGTCCCATAGTGCTCAGAGCCATTTGAGCCATTTTTTGTACTCAATAGAGCCGGCTAGGGTGGCCGAGCGGTTCTAGGCGCTTCAGTCTGGAACCGCGCGACCGCTACCGTTGCAGGTTCGAATCCTGCCTCGGGAATGGATGTGTGTGATGTCCTTAGGTTTGTTAGGTTTAAGTAGTTCTAAGTTCTAGGGGACTGATGACCTCAGAAGTTAAGTCCCATAGTGCTCAGAGCCATTTGAACCATTTTGTACTCAATAGAACTTTCTTCATCATGATCGAACTCAAGTTTCCTGTTATTATAGGTAAATGCAAAAATTGTTTATGAATAACAGATATATGCTCTAGATTAGTTCGAAGAAGTATCGAAGCGATGCCTCATGTATTTTTGCTTTCCGTTATTTTATTTTTTTAATTTACCTTTTTATTGAGGAGTTTTCGTTCTCCAGCGCTATACGATAAACCTGTATTTTTTTATTTTTTTATATTATTACATCTCTTTCACGTTAAAAATGAACAATTTTTGAATAAAACCTGAATTAAACATTGAAAATTTCAGTTCTTCTGTAAATACTATTTATTCTTAAGTAATAGAGTCACGGTAACAATTTTTTTCTGTGCGCAGATTGATTTGATTCAGGAGTCCAATACACCATATTATTCCCTAATCTTATGGCTGTAAAACCCAATTTTCAACATAATATCCGTTCAATGCGACGGCCTTACGCCAGCTCACTGGGAGGGCCTGTATGCCCTAATGGTACCTCTCTATTGGTCGATGTCGGAGCCATCGTCTTGCTGCACCAGTAACCTCCCCATCATCCACGTACTGCTACCAACAGAGTGCATCCTTAAATGGGCCGAACACATGGCAGTCGGAAGATACGAGATCTGGGCTGTAAGGTGGATGAGGAAGAAGAGTCTGATGAAGTTTTGTGAGCTCCTGTTGGGCGCGCAGGCGTGAGTGAGGCCTTGCGTTGCCATGGAGAAGGAGAAGTGCGTTTGCACTTCTGTGGCGACGAACACGATGAAATCGTTTCTTCATTTTTCTGAAGGTAGTATAATATACTTCAGAGATGATAGTTTCACCGTGAGAGAGGGCACAAAGCCCCAGAGAACCGTCTCTTGGCTTTACCGCTTAGGGTAAACTTCGAATGAGTGTGTCCTCACGTTGCAGTATTGGAGTCACGACTGTGTGCAGCCGGCCGGCGTGTGGGAGATCGGTCAGGATAGCGCGACCTTGCTGCGAAGATGACATACGCCTCGCCCAACGAGTCACCGTGCTTTTGTTCACTACCAAGTCTCCGTAGACATTTTGCAAGTGCCTATGAATCTCTGTGATGCTCTGGTTTTCCCACCATAAGAAACTCGATGACAGCTCTCTGCCTGGAACGCAACTCCGTTACGGACATCATTTTGAAGGTTACGAAAAAATGGTTCAAATGGCTCTGAGCACTATGGGACTTAACAGCTATGGTCATCAGTCCCCTAGAACTTAGAACTACTTAAACCTAACTAACCTAAGGACATCACACAACACCCAGCCATCACGAGGCAGAGAAAATCCCTGACCCCGCCGGGAATCGAACCCGGGAACCCGGGCATGGGAAGCGAGAACGCTACCGCACGACCACGAGATGCGGGCTTGAAGGTTACGTATAGTGCCACCATATATCGGAAGATTATGAAACCATAAGAGCTGAATGGGAATATTTCACGACGTCCCACGAAAGATTCTGGATTCTTTCAACCGAAATTGGCCTACGTAAAAAATGTTGCCTTATTTATTGAACACCTCTCGTATAATGAAAGTCAAACGTTGGTAACTTTTGATTGTGACTATACTTCGAATGCTACCGTTCTACTTTCCCTTTGTCGAGTCACACATGTATCAAATATGCTTAAATACAAGAAAATCTCCGAATAAACATGCATCAATAGAAACAGATAGATATAGCAGTAACTCTGTGTTGAAAATAGGTAAATAATCAAATTTCTTTGAGGGCTTTTTTTTCAAGAAAAATGGTGGTTACAGTTTTTACAAAACAAAGTCGACTGTCTCATAGTGACAGCAGACTTCTGAAGATACCTGGAATTTCCTTCATTGTCTTGGCGCACCTGTTGGAAAGAATGTTATCCCACATCGTCACCGAATAGAGAGAGCCTTTTTATAATTATAATGGACGCAAATCATTGTTCTTTTGGATATGGGAGACGCAAATTATGAATTGTTTTACGCCGACGTTGGTTGCAATAGGCGAAGATAGAGGTGTATTTTCTGAAGATACCTTGTGTAATACGCTACAACAGGTAACTGGTCACGTCCCGAATCCTTCAGCATTCCCTGGTAGGATTATTCGAGTTCCGGACTTTGTCGTCGGGGATAATGCTTTCGCAATGTCCCATTTTAGTCGACGAAGTATCTCCGTCTCTATCGAACCTACCGGTAATAAATCTTGTAGCACGCCTCTTGGGGAGTCCGGACACTCGAGCAGCACTAATGTTCTATAAGCAGGCTCCTTTACCGATGAACTACGCTTTTCTCAAGTTCTCTCACTAAACTGAAGTCGGCCATTCATCTCCCCTACTACCATCCGTACGTGCGCGTCCCTTTTCATATTACTTTGCAACGTTAGGTCTAGATATGTAATCGACGTCAAGCAGTACACCACTAATACTATATTCGAACATTATAGGATAGTTTTCGTATGCTCATATGCATAAACTTACATTTTACTATATTTAGAGCAAGCTGCCATCAATCACTCCAAATAGAAATTGCAACTAAGTAATCATGTATCCTCTTACAGTTAATCAAGGGTGATACTCTCCCGTATAAGACAGAGTCATCACTAAACAATAGCAGATTGCTTCTCACCGTAGGCATCAGATCATTTATGCACATAGAGTACGAGGGCGGGCCTATCACATTTCCGTGGGAATTTCTGACGATACCTTTGTCTCTGATGAACACTCGCCGTCCACGACAATGCCCTGGGTTCTTTCTTGTTGAAATCGTATCCTTTAAGAAATCAGCCAGCAGGAGAATGTGTTTTTAATTACTGCCTCTCCAGAGCTTGTATAACTGTTGAACACAGCTGTAACATTTTAGTTAACAGTTTTAGGGCACTGAGGAGGCCAATACACCCAGGCACAGTATTGGCTGGCTGTGCGCTCCAGTAATTTCTTAAAGACTCACAACAAATACTCAATAGTCCATCGCATGCGATGTCGCTGAAATGGGTCGCTAGACCTGACACTGTCACACACGAGCGATTTGCCAAGCATTTTTAACCTGTGTTACGAACGCCAATGTGTGAAGTTCTGCAGTGGAAAATGAACTACTGTGTGTAGCAGCAATGGCAGTTCATCACCTTAGCCATAAGAATACTTGGAAAAAAGGCATTTGTAAATTATTAAAATCTTTTCTTAAAACATTCAGGTTACTTTATGGAATGTATTACATTTTTACTGACGCCAAGCGGGTTGCAAACATTTTTCCAGTACGCTAACAGTATTTTCCGTTTATTAGTCCTCAATTCTTTTTTCATTCATTAGTGTCATAATTAACATGCAAGTATTTAAAGAATTTGTTTTACAACTTAGATGTATCTACAGTAATGTTGTCAATAGCAGCACTGTTGATGGCTATTAAGTCTTGTCACAACATGTGTGAGTCAGTTAGATTATTTGAAATGGCAAGGGACTTGAATATAGCTATCTAATAGATTTAGTTTAAATATTTAAATTAAAATGCCTAATTTACCGTACTTTTTCTGCTTAGAAATTAAAAACTTTAATAATGTGTAGGAGTGTTTCATAAATAAGTCAGAATCATCAGAAGGCGCCCAGTATATCGTGACTATTCCCATGAACTTCCCATCTATTCCACTTGTACCTCACAAGCTTCAAAATGTTAATCACTGCAAAATCGGAAGGTGTATTTTGTATTACTTCTTAATATAAATGGCACGTCCAGTCTCAGCTTCACTTCTCAGAGTGGTTTTTGGTCCCTGAAAAACAATAAATTCTACCTTACAGTTGTTATTCGAACGTGAGCAAAGCGAAACGAAACAAAACTACACAATCACACCTGTCAGGTAGGCAAATTCATATTACCACACACCGCATTTGATTCATCACACTGCCTGGAATTTCCATGTGATCAGCGATCAGCAATCGGTCACTGCGATATTTTCACACACGACACGATCGCATGCCCGTGTGACGGATTGTTGCAGTTCGTCACTCGTGTAATGGGTTGTATGACCTTGGACGTTTCGATTAACAGTTACAGAAGCGGGACCTGATTTTCCTATTTTTTGTCATATTTCTTTTGATTTGTTGTCGTTTTCCGTAAGCCTCTGGGCCACGGTGGCTACCAATATCTTACGAAACCTCAAACGCGTCACAGTTTAGTTACTATATCCCTTAAATATTACGTTTCTGCTTTATACTACACATATCCCTGATGATGGAAGTCTTCAACACCAAAGATGTTAGTAGCCGAAGCTACTGCTGACGAGCGACCACCGGCGTTTGTTTCCAGTGTTGAGCTCCCGACGCTGTTGCCGCGGAAACCACAGAGTCGTCTTACCTCCTCGGCGTGGGCCGTTGATTTGGCTGCTGCAGCACCTGGTAAGTGTTTCAGTGTATCCTGTCTGTCTATACAGTAGAGCCGACGCTGAATTTGGAACTCCCTTCTGAATGTTACTGAAACATTTGTGAAGTGGGTCTACGTTTTCAGTGAGACCGATAGTCTCAAATTTCGCGGACTTAGGGCTACTTCTACTGCAAAATTGTGGTTTGCTTTTGGTGCTACCACGAAAAAGTTTGAATTAACAGTACGATACATAGTGGTATAAATGAAGGTTTATGTGACGTCATGCTTTCGCGCTTCTGCACGAATAGTGTTCTTTCTTGTTATAAAAGTTCTTGATAGAATATCTCAAAATTATTCACATTAGCATGGTATTGGTTTAAAGACGTGTTCAAGAACCTTTCTTGCACTAGCTTCTCATACTTACAGTGTTATCCACGAAGTTGTGCAAAATCTTGAACGATGTGTGTGGGCTTTTTCTCTCTCTCTCTCTCTCTTGTATCTTTGTCAAAGAAGCGAAGGAATGGGGCGTCTACTCTGAGGTGAGAAAAGTCGTGGAATAGAGACATGTATATAGGGTGGTCCACTGATCGTAACCGGGCCACATATCTCACGAGATAAGTATCAAACGAAAAAACTACAAAGAACGAAACTTGTCTAGCTTGAAGGGGCAAACCAGATGGCGCTATGGTTGGCTCGCTAGATGGCGCTGCCATAGGTCAAACGGATATGAACTGCGGTTTTTTAAAATAGGAACCCCCATTTTTATTACATATTCGTGTAGTACGTAAAGAAATATGACTGTTTTAGTTGGTCCACTTTTATCGCTTTGTGATAGATGGCGCTGTAATAGTCACAAACATATAAGTACGTGGTATCACGTAACATTCCGCCAGTGCGGACGGTATTTGCTTCGTGATACATTACCCGTGTTAAAATTGACCGTTTACCGATTGCGGAAAGGTCGATATCGTGTTGATGTATGGCTATTGTGATCAAAATGCCCAACGGGCGTGTGCTATGTATGCTGCTCGGTATCCTGGACGACATCATCCAAGTGTCCGGACCATTCGCCGGATAGTTACGTTATTTAAGGAAACAGGAAGTGTTCAGCCACGTGTGAAACGTCAACTACGACCTGCAACAATTGATGATGCCCAAGTAGGTGTTTTAGCTGCTGTCGCGGCTAATCCGCACATCAGTAGCACACAAATTGCGCGAGTATCAGGAATCTCAGAAACGTTGGTGTTGAGAATGCTACATCAACATCGAGTACACCCGTACCATATTTCTATGCACCAGGAATTGCATGGCGACGACTTTGAACGTCGTATACAGTTCTGCCACGGGGCACAAGAGAAGTTACGGGACGATGACAGATTTTTTGCACACGTTCTATTTAGCGACGAAGCGTTATTCAGCAACAGCGGTAACGTAAACCGGCATAATATGCGCTATTGCGCAACGGAAAATCCACGATGGCTGCGACAAGTGGAACATCAGCGTCTTGGCGGGTTAATGTATGGTGCGGCATTATGGGAGGAAGGATAATTGGCCCCATTTTATCGATGGCAATCTAAATGGTGCAATGTATGCTGATTTCCTACGCAGTGTTCTACCGATGTTACTACAAGATGTTTCACAGCATGACAGAATGGCGATGTACTTCCAACATGATGGATGTCCGGCACATAGCTCGCGTGCGGTTGAAGCGGTTTTGAATAGCATATTTCATGACAGGTGGATTGGTCGTCGAAGCACGTTCACTGGATCTGACGTCCCCGGTTTCTTTCTGTGGGGAAAGTTGAAGGATATTTGCTATCGTGATCCACCGACAACGCCTGACAACATGCGTCAACGCATTGTCAATGCGTGTGCGAACATTACGGAAGGCGAACTACTCGCTGTTGAGAGGAATGTCGTTACACGTATTGCCAAATGCATTGAGGTTGACGGACGTAATTTTGAGCATTCATTGCATTAATGTGGTATTTACAGGTAATCACGCTGTAACAGCATGCGTTCTCAGAAATGATAAGTTCACAAAGGTACATGTATCACATTGGAACAACCGAAATAAAATGTTCAAACGTACCTACGTTCTGTATTTTAATTTAAAAAATCTACCTGTTAGCAACTGTTCGTGTAAAATTGTGAGCCATATGTTTGTGACTATTACAGCGTCCTCTATCACAAAGCGAAAAAAGTGGTCCAACTAAAACACTCATATTTCTTTACGTACTACACGAATGGGTAATAAAAAATGGGGTTCCTATTTTAAAACCCGCAGTTGACGTCTGTTTGACCTATGGCAGCGCCATCTAGCGAGCCAATTATAGCGGCATCTGGTTTCCTCCTTCAAGCTAGACAAGTTTCGTTCTTTGTAGTTTTTTTGTTTGACGCTTATTTCGTGAGATATTTGGCCCGGTCACGATCAATGGACCACCCTGTATATACAGATAGCGGTAGTATCGCGTACACACGGTATAAAAGGGCGGTGTATTGGCAGAACTGTCATTTGTACTCAGGTGAAATGGTTTCCGATGTGATTATGGTCACACGAAAGGAACTAACAGATCTTGAACGCGGAATGGTAGTTGGAGCTAGACGCATGGGGCATTCCATTTCGAGAATCGTTAGGGTATTCAGTGTTATGAGATCCATAGTGTCAATAGTATGACAAGAATCCCAAATTTCACGCATTGCCTCTCACCTCGAAAACGCAGTGACAGACGGCCTTCACTAAACGAACGAGATCAGAGGCGTTTGCGCAGAATTGTCTGTGCTAAAAGATAAGCCACACAGCGTGAAACAACCTCAGAAATGAATATGGGACGTAGGACGAATGTATCCGTTAGGACAGTGAGGCGAAATGTGACAATGGACCGACGCGAGCGCCTTTGCTGTCAGCACGAGATCTCCTGAAGCACCTCTCCTGGGCTCGTGACCATATCGTCTGGATCCTAGACGACTGGAAAACCGTGGACTCGTCAGATGGAGTCCCGCCGCTTTCAACTGGAAAGAGCTGACGGTAGGGCTCGAGTGTGGAGTAGAACCCACGAAGACATGGACCAAAATTGTCAACAAGGCTCTGTGCAGTGTGGTGGTGACTCCATAATGTTGTAGGCCGTGTTTACATGGAAAGAACTGGGTTCTTTGGTCCAGTGGTTATGTTCGGCTACTCGGAGACCATTTCCAGCCAGACAACGATGGAATTTTCGTGGATGATAATGCACCGTGTCACCAGGCCACACGTGTTCGGGAATGATTTGAAGAACATTCTAGACAATTCGAACGAATGTTCTGGCCACCAGGTTCGCTCAACACGAATGTCATCGAACATTATGGCACATACTCCTGGAGTCATTCTTACACAAAATACTGCACTGGCAACGCTTTCGCAGTTATGAATGGGCTGAGACACAGCATGGCTGAATACTTCTGCAGGGGATTTCGAATGACTTGTTGAGTCCATGCCACGTCGACTTGCCGCACTATTCCGGGCAAGAGGAGGTCCTACGCAATTTTCGGATGTATCCTATGAGTTTCATCACCTTAGTGTACCATATGTGTTCGTCTCTTACCATTGACCGCTTGAGATCTGTCCCTACACCTATACCATAAGGATTATTATATTATTATTTTATTTACTTTCTGTGATATTTGTCTTCTTAGTATAAAGTTTCTAAATGTGTTGTAAGTCTCGATTCGCCTACAGCATTTTGTTGAATAAAGGGGCAAAGCTTCATCCATACACATTACATTCTCCATTCTGTGCAAAATCTAACACTGACAGATATCATAGAAGCATAGGTTTTTTTATAAAATTATTCTTACGGTTACGTTATGATGTTGGCCAGTACTACGATAAATCATCCGATTCTGGTTCACAGTTCGGTACTATTTTAAGGATGATAATCAAGTCTATGGAGGATGGTTAGTTTTGTGACAAGTTGAGCAAAAGATTACCCAAGGTCGCTCTAGTTTACAGTGGACGCAAGCTGGTGATCCAACAAGTTTACACCTCTGCAGGCAGTATTTACCTTAGCTGCGATGAGCTGTCGTCTGTCTGGCTGCTCTCGCTCTCTGAAATTCCTATAAAACTAATTAAACCTTCGCTGAATTTTCCAGCAGAAACTCTCCCTGAACCGTAAAATTACTACTGGTTCACCAAAGGTTATTCATCTCAATCAGTACACAAAACGTAAAGTGGAAGTAGGTGCCAAGGAATAACTGGTGAAATTACACACAATTTTCACTAACACTCTTTATTCAAATTTGGTGCAAGACTTCACGATATTTAAAAAAACCAACAATCATTTAACAAATAAGTCATAATTTACGATAGGAAAGAACTTTTAAATTATTAAATTATTATAAAAAATTTCACGCCAGTTAAAGGCAAGTACAGGCAAGTAATTTAACGTATACAACGCGACGCTGTATAATATTTCAAGCTCAGCTAAATTACAGGCGAATTTCATTCAATTCATTAAATGGCGCAGAATATATCTTGTCTGCAACATTTAAAGACAATCCTGTTTACAAAAGTTCTCAAAATAGAAAAACCAAAAAGCATGAGTCATGCACACGGGGGGACATTCACAGTTAATAACATTAACATTTCCAAAATATATAAAAAATGTTTACAAATTTCTGCCAGTTAACTTACGGCAAACACACACGCCAGGTAGGACTTGCGAACTTTTACAACATTCTCCTTTCAAGGCAACAATTTTTACCCGTAATGAAATGGCAAACTTCTGCATGGCAAGAAAACACACTAATAACCAACTACCTGTATAAAACACATAAGCACGTTGAGTAAAAGCCTTAAAAGGTATTGAATTGGATAAACACACAACAGTTTTTGCTGAGTAGAAGCAATATAAAAAATCCACTATGGCGTACATTAACCTTGCCTGATTATAGCCAAATACACATAAACACAAATGTACGTAAGTTACAGCTTCCAGATGAGCAGGAATTCGTTACGTAATTGACTAGTTTTTACCACGAGGCAAAAGGAATTTTTCTTCTTTCTTAGAGTACCTTTTACACGTGAGTGTAGTAACACTAGTTATGGCAGGCGAGAGAATGGGTCAGGTACGAAACAACATTCCGAGAAATTCTGTCATAATCCGAGAAAAATATACCGTTAATACAAGAAGTCCGTACGAAAACCGCAATAGCCGTAATAGCCAGATCAATAATCGTGAACTCGCTCTATCCATTTCGAAAGAAGAGTCACCAATTCGTATTTTTCGCCGAAACAAATCGTTAGATTCAACGACTTTCTTTGGCTCTTCTATGCTGCCATCCGATTGGTTACGACCAACAGAAACGAACTGCTAGTAGCAGCAGCAGCTGCACACACCAGAAGAACCGCCGACACTGAGTGGGGTAGCGCAGTGATTAGCACACGGGACTCACATTCGGGAGGATAGCGGTTCAAACCCGCGTCCGGCCCTCCTTATTTAGGTTGTCCTTCATTCCTCTAAATCGCTTAAAGCAATTGCCAGGATGGTTCTTCCGAGAGGGTGCGGCCGGTTTCCTTCTCCAACCTTCCCTAATCCGAGCTTGAGCTCCGTCTCTAATGACCTCGTTCTCAATGGGACGTTAAACACTAATCTCCTCACTCCAATAACCGCCACCCCTGTAAGTGCAGTTTTCCTTTTTCGTACAGTGACTTGAACCCATTTACCCACGGTGCTGTGAACGAAAATTTCTGTTCACGTCAACATTCTCGATGACCAGTAATTGTCCTCCCTTCTACATTTTCATGATGACGACTGTATGCTGTGGACAGCTCCCGTGTTCCAAGATGGCCACATCCGTGTTCACAGGCAGCATGCACACGTTCCTCTTCTTATGAACTCTCACGCACCCGTCGCTTTTCGACTGGCGCCTTTAAATCAGCCGATAGTAATGCCATAGGAAACTTCTGGGACTGTTGGAAACAAGGGGAAAAAAATCAGTCAGCATCCCCGCAATTTGGTACCTCTACGAGTTGAATCTGTTTCATCAGATGTACACAGCACATAGGAAGAAACTCGGGGTCATTTCTAGTGTCCGATTCCACTCGTCAGCTTTGAACTATGACGTCACACGTAAGACAGAGACGCTATATAGAGGCAATCTCTGAAAGCAACTGACCATATTCGTAAGCAAAGGAATGTAGCATAAGATCAAAGTACAATCACGGTTCACGAGATTATTTACTTAGCCACAAATTATATCGGAATAAACTGAATGTAATGAAAATAAATAGGAACAGAAAAAAAGAAGAATACATGTCTGAAAAAATTATTATCGTAATTTATGCGAGTAAGAAAAGCACATAGAACCTTTAAATTCATTATAGTACAGTGCATGATAAAAACATAATTTTGAGAAATAGCGTTAATTTACAACAATAATTACTGAATATAACGGGACTAATGCAGAAAGAACGAAAATTTACAAAATGTAGGGGATAACATATATTGGAATCGGTAACTAGAACTAAGCTAAATTGGTAAATTCTAGTTACTGATTCTAACCATTCGGTGTACATAATTTAGCTCGTTTCTCCAGCAGATGTATTCACTCAAATGCAATAGGATTTCTGCATTTTTAATTACTCTCAGAACTTCTGCGGGAAAATGACTAATTTTGGTATCGGTGACTAGAATTGACCTATAGGGGTCAATTCTAATTACCGATCCCAGTCATTCGGCGGTTCGTTATTTATAGCGTTAACGACTGAGTACACTGAAAAAAAAATGGCTCTGAGCACTATGGGACTTAACATCTGAGGTCATCAGTCCCCTAGACTTAGAACTACTTAAACCTAACTAACCTTAGGACATCACACTCATCTACTCCCGAGGCAGGATTCGAACCTGCGACCGTAGCAGCAGCGCGGTTCCGGACTGAAGCGCCTAGAACCGCTCGGCCACAGCGAAGTGTTACAGGTCGTCTACATTTGGCACTTCTCTCTCTTCACTAGTATGAAAAAAAGAAAAATGTGGTAGCTGTACGTACGATATTTGTTACTTTTTCGCACTAGTTCTGAGATCTATAAGAAATCTACAGATTTATTGCAAAACTGTCGAAAATTATGAACTGTCGGATAGTTGGAATCGGTAAACAGAATTTACTTTATTTCTAGGTCAGTTCTAGTTATCGATTCCAACTATTCGATGGTTGATTAATTAGAGAGATTTTCAGCAGGTGTGTGCACTAAAATGCTGGCTAATAGGATTTATGCACTTGTAATTGCTCTCTGAAATGTTGTACTGCAAAAAAAGTTACTAATATAAGAATCGGTAACTAAAATTGATGTAGAAGGTTAGTGCTAATTACCGATTCCAATTTTTGTTATTTTACCGCTGTAGTTTTAGAGAGAAATTACAAAGGTAGAAATGATATTACGTTTCAGTGCGTTCAACTCCTACAAAAATATTTTAGATGTTAATCATGGAACAGTTGGACTCTATAATTGGAATTTATCTGTATTGGTTAATTCTAGTTGTCGATTCCAATATTCGTTATCTTTTTTCGTTTTGGATTTTCAATAGTTGTGTACTGCCTTTTCTTTTAGAATTTAGAGCGTCGGTTTCTCCACATTTCGTGTTACTGTTTCATATTTGTTGTTATTCATTTCATTTTCCATTTTTTCTGATACACTTTAGTTTCTCCCCGTCCCAAATTACAACTTTCCTGTACTTCTCCCACTAGATTCAATATTTAATAGTAAAAGTAAGGCTATTTTGTAGTAGTATGACTTCACTATGCTCTTTACTGTAACGTAATTTAAGGGTTCTCCGTGCTTTTCAACTCGGATAAATTACGAGAATCGTTCTCGTCACACATGAAAATTTGTTTTTAATTTTTGTTCTTAATTATGTTCGTTATCTTCAATTCATTTGGATGTAATTCATAACTAAAAAAATAAATGCGTGAAATGTGAATGTAATTTTATCGCATGCTTCATTCGTTTGTTTACGAGCATGATCCGTTGCTTTCATAACTTGCCTCTATGTAGCATCTTTGCCTTGTGTATGATGTCATTACTCATTTTAAAGCCGACGCGTGGTATCAGACACTAGAATTTATCCGAAACTCGTAGACGATCTTCCTCTCCGAAATGTGGCCGTTATCGAAACTAGAGACGTAGTTCACGACGTTAGGGAGACGCAGCGCGGAGGTGACTGGATTTCTTTTACTCAGTGTGCCTACACGCGATTCGTAATTTGAGAGACGGTAATCGTCGTGCAGTTTTCAGAGACGACGGCATGATGGAGGAGCCTTTTCTGACGTACAAGCGCTGGCGATTGTCGTCTTCCCATCGTGGTTTCCACGGAAACGACAAAGCTCGCAGAATTCCTCGCGCCTGCAGCCGTTATCCAGCTGCACCACCACGGCGGACAGCTACGCGGAGTGAGTACTTCAGAGCGTTCATTCTCTGCTAAGTAGAGCTGACACTGGGTAATTTCCAAGAATGACTGCCTATCGAAGTCGCGGGCTCCAAACGATACATATCGAACGCGCGAACGTAAATCGATCATGAGACTCCGGTGGCGGGCGTTGTGATCAATTATTTGTGATCATCATTTTTATCTGTTTCCCGTTCTTCCCGTAGTTGCTTTAAATTACACACCTCCGCGAATTATTTGTGAGTTGGTAGGGAAACTCAGACGATTTATGTCGTTAGTGGGTGGGATGTCTGGTGTTCTTGATGCTTCTTCGGCGGATTCTCTCACACGGAAAAGTCTATTTCCATGTTTATCCAGCGTAGAAAATTGTTTGACTTTTTGTCGCAAATATGGAGTATACCAGACAAAGGAAGAAGGGACTGTGTAGACTGTGGTGGTGCGAAGTGGGTAAAACTTCGTAATAACAGTTTCGATGCTGAAATACCGTTACAGTTTCATTGCGGACAGTGCGGAAAACGAACGAGTACCAGGAAGAATACATGGTTCGACTCTTCCAAATTATCCATCCAGACCACCGTAATCGACTGTAACATGACGACAAGACCGACGCTACAGTCGCAGGTTAGAATCCTGCCTCGGGCATGGTTGTGTGTGCTGCCCTTAGGTTAGTTAGGTTTAAGTAGTTCTAAGTTCTAGGGGACTGATGACCTCAGAAGTTAAGTCGGATAGTGCTCAGATCCATTTGAATCATTTTGTTTTTGACAACACCGACGACGAATAAGGTAAGGCGTTTCCTTTGCAATTGCAACTATTTTTGTAACGCTCTTCTTTTGTCATTGCTGCAGTGACCACCGTAAACATACTCATAACGCCCGCCACCATAGTTGCATGACTGATTTACGATCGCACGTTCGATATGTATCGTTTGGACCCCGCCGCGCAGTTAGAGGCGTCATGTTACTGACTGCGCCGCCCCTTACGGCGGAGGTTCGAGTCCTTCCGAGGTGTGTGTGTTGTTCTTAGCATAGGTTAGTTCAAGTGTGTATGTGTAGGGACCGATGATCTCTGCAGTTTGGTCCCTGAAGAACTCACACACATTTGAACTTTTTTTGTTTGTTTGGACCCCGCGATTTCGATAGACAATCATTCTTGAAATTACCTGACACTGAGTGGTGACGCTGGTTTCAGAATGTTGCTTTGGACTCGCCAGTGCCGTAGTAATGCCAATTATGATTAACAGTCTTACACGGAGAAACTTTTTTTCCCTTTTTCCATGCAAGACTGTTAATCATAGTTTGAATGATAACAGCCGCTGAGAACTGCAGAGTGTACTATATAGTTCAGATAATACGTGTTTTTATTAACATTTTGTGTCTAGTCATGCAGGGGATACAACCCGTCGGCTTTGACCAATGGCGTCATACATTACTCATAGATAATAATGTCTCCACGTTCAGCCATAGATAGTAAAACAGTTCTGTTTTCCGGATAAGCGCTATCATTGTACATTAAAATAATTGAATGTGATTTGAAAAGAGATCGCTACATATTGCTCAAAATATTCTTCGTGTGCATTTATTTAAATAATTGGTTGTTGGCAATTCATTCGGTACTTAATTTCATACTTAGTGATATTGGGGTAATTTGGACTATCAGTTTCCTATTTTAGAACAACTTTTAGTATCTAATTTTCGTTTGTAGGTATGGATTTATCTGTTCCGATGAACCCGGATGACTTGAGAGAGGCTATGGGCGTAGACATGTTGGCCACGATTTGTTTTTTACAAGTGTGTGGTCTTGTTGCCGAGTATGTTCGATGTCGTGTGTGCGGCGAACATATGCGCCTCACAAGTGTATCTCGTCGCCGTACTCACGACTAATTCGTATGGCGCTGCAGCAAAGATCGGTTGTGGTGGCCCATTAGACGGGGGACGTGGTTCGAAAAATCTAAGCTCGCCTTGAGAGACATTATGAAAATCACGTACTGTTGGTGTTTCAGATATCCTGTGTGGCTGTGTGTCCATGAATGTCGTGTGAGTAAGCGTACAGTTTTCGATTGGTACTCTTTTTGTAGGGAAGTTTGTGGGGAGTACATGAAATATAGGGGGCCGTTGTGGGGCCGGGTGTTACGGTCGAAATTGACGAGTCGCATTTTGGCAAAAGGAAGTACAACAGGGGGGAACCTCCGGTGGGATTATGGGTTTGCGGGGCTGTAGTTTCAGGTCAAGAGCGTGACGATGTAGTGTTTAAAGTAGTACCCACTCGAAGGAAGGAAGTTTTGGTCAACTTAATTGGAGATCACGTTGCAGAGGGTTCCATTGTAATTTAAGATGATTTTTCTTCATATAGGGATTTAGGGGAAAGGGGTTATCAGCATCTCGTAGTTAATCACAATATTGAGTTGAGATCATTATCCACAGGGGCTTGCACAAACAGCATAGAGGGTTATTGGTAAGCTGTGAAATCTCTTGTAGGGAAGGGGAAACGCCGGATTTCCACACTTCAAAGTCACTTGGATGAATATTCATGGAGGCGTAGTAAACCCCAAACATATTACCCATTTAAATGTTTTGTTAAACATGTTGGGCAAATGTACCGACCGAAATATGTTAGCTAATTTCACATTAGGATGGGGGGTTGGGGTGAATGTGTGTGTCTGTGCGCGTATGTGTGTCTGTGTGTGTATGTGTGTGTGTGTGTGTGTGTGTGTGTGTTTTCGTAATGTTTTGTTTGTTGTGTATGTGGGTATGTGATTTTTATTGATATCTTTCTAGGTGAGCTTTGGTTCTTTTAGGCGAGCTTCGGTTTTTTAAGAAGTTCCCATGTGGTAAGTTCAGTTTACCATTTTTTTCTTTTGCTGCATTTGACTGTTTTGACGTATTTCATTCTTGTATTACACCATTACGTATGTTTTCGTGTACTCCAGTACGTAATAGTTATTTAGGAGCTGTCGTTCTTCTTTCGTTTCCCAGCACTATCGGTACGATTTTCTCGGATCTGTACTAGCAACATTAAAGGCGAAACGCCCGACACAACTAAAATTTGTATCCCGTCCTTCAATTGACCTTTACACTGACACTACCTATTCGAAAAGAACGACATGTAACATTGATGAAATTTACCTATTTATGTCAACTCGAGAGCAGGATACAAATGTTGTGTATAGCTATATAGCTGAACTAAAGAATGGGATACTGTTGTCACTGCTGTAATCAAAACTATAACTTTCAGTCGATACTGTTAGCATCGAAGGCGAAAAAAAAAACAAAAAAACTGTACCCCATAGTGAAGTACGGGATACAAATTGTATATGTGTCGTCTTATTGCCACTTCGCGTTGTTCAACTGAGGTACAGGTTGCAAATGTAACGTCCGTCCATTTCCACGTTTTCGTTAGCAGTATGCATGTATATAGGTCAACGGAAGTATGGGATACAAATATTATGTACGTAACTCCTTCTGCCATCGATAGTACTACTATCTTCGTAAGAACAGACTATTAGTGGTAGCGGAGGCGAAAGAAACAACACATGTAAACAACACATGTAAATTTTCATCCCGTGCTTCAGTTGACCTATATACTTCAACTGAACAACAGGATATTAATGCTAACGAAAACGAAGAAATCGACGTACGCTACATTTGTATCCCGTACTTCAGATAAACAATACAGTTCGAATGAGGTTCGAGATACAACCCATATGTATGTGACTTGAGGTATTCTACGCTACCAATATTTCCATCCATTTTTCCCCTTCATTTTACACAGAAATAATAAGATACAAACACGCGATATCCTTAACGTGAAAATACTACTTGCTTTGATATATGTCAACTATATTTTTCGTCTCTCGTATTCCTTTGTTTCTGAACAGTCTTGCCAGTTCTTTCATCTGTGTAATAAATGCTCTCTGACCAATTCTGACGTCATTGGTCATAGCCGACAGGCTGTATCCCCTGCTTCACTAGCGGGAATGTTTCTCAAAACCCGATCCTCAGTCACTATCGAATTTTATCAGTCTTGGTTTGCTTATCCCTTTTCCTGCTTCTAGATTTGTGGCAATGTCAGTGTTCAATTTTTCGACGGACTGTCTTATAAACGCATCTTTGTTTTTGTTTCACGAGCAAAACTGTCTAGATCGCGTTTCTGTTTAAATGCAATGATCGATTTCACGCGCATCATGACGTCGTCGTCTTTTTTCTGTCCGGAGGTCTATTCAAGACTGAAAATCTCTGTCTGAGTAAGTGTACCAATTACTGCAAGCACACTCGCTGGCTTTTTATTGACTGTGTGTCTGGATTTATCACTTAAGTCGAGAGCACAAATCCTGTTACACTGTTATGAAAGTCTTCCTGTCTTCTAGTGTCGGGACCTTTGCACATGTTTAGGAGTATAAAGCCACATGAGACTGAGCGAGAAGATAAGCTTGTGCAAAACACAGAACAGACGGAAAAATAGACAGATGGAACATGTCGTCTAGTTGTGACTTCCGTGTTGCAGAGGATGATGAAAATGTGTACCAAATGTAGTCATGTTAGTAACACACATTAGCAATGATGTAGCATGTAGCTGGCAGGTGGAAGTGAAGAACTTACAAGGGAACCTCCCCATCGCACCCCCCTCAGATTTAGTTATAAGCTGGCACAGTGGATAGGCCTTGAAAAACTGAACACAGATCTATTGAGAAAACAGGAAGAAGTTGTGTGGAGCTGTGAAAAAATAAGCAAAATATACAAACTGAGTAGTTCATGGGAAGATAGGCAACATCAAGGTGACTGGGAACGCAGGAGCGCCGTGGTCTCGTGGTAACTTGAGCAGCAACGGAGTGAAAGATCCTTGGTTCAAATCTTCCATCGAGTGAAAAGTTTAATTTTTTATTTTCAGTTTATGTGACAAACTCTTATGTTTTTATCACTTTTTGGGAGTGATTATCACATCCACAAGAAAACCTAAATCGGGCAAGGTAGAAGAATCTTTTTACCCATTCGCCAAGTGTACAAGTTAGGTGGGTCGACAATATATTCCTGTCATGTGACGCACATGCCGTTACCAGTGTCGTATAAAATATATCAGATGTGTTTTCCTGTGGAGGAATCGGTTGACCTATGACCTTGCGATCAAATGTTTTCGGTTCCCATTGGAGAGGCATGTCCTTTCGTCTACTAATCGCACGGTTTTGCTATGCGGTCGCAAAACACAGACACTAAACTTATTACAGTGAACGGAGACGTCAATGAACGAACGGACAGATAATAACTATGCAAAAATAAAGAAAGTAAAATTATCACTCGAGAGAAGACTTGAACCAAGGACCTCTCGTCCTGCAGCTGCTCACGCTACCACGGGACCACGGCGCTCCTGTGTTCACACAGAGCGTGATGTTGCCTATGTGGCCCATGGACTACTTAGTTTGTATATTTTGCTTATTTTTCCACAGTTCCACACAACTTCCTCCTGTTTTCTCAATTGATATGTGTTCAGTTTATCAAGGCCTATCCACTGTGCCATCTTATAACTAAATCTGAGGGGGGAGCGATGGGGAGGTTCCCTTGTTAGTACCGGGGACACAGGGGTGAGACTGGGAACAGCTCCCGTTCCGTCACGCGCCATCGATTCAAACTAAAAACGCCGTGGACGCTGTTAACAATGTTCCTCACAGCTCCGTACACATTTTACTGGAATGAATATTAGCTCATACTAATGGGGGTCCGCTGACCATGTGTAACAGCTGTAGCTGTGACATCAGTAATTTACACAGCGTGTTTGTTTTAATCGAGGGAACTTAACTATCTCGAAAACGATCCACCGTATGCAAAAATTTTATAGGTGATGATGTAATATTAATAAAGGGGATATCTGTCTGTCCTACAACTCGCCACCTCCTAACCACTCGTTCTGCGTGTTTTTAAGTGGGTAATTTTATTTTATTTTATTTATTTATTATCTTTTTTTGCATATAGTCACCAACTGGTGACTTTTGCAAACGTCATAGCATTTTTATCCAATTTTTGTACAAACGGTAGGAATTTGCAATTCACATGTACAAGAAGCCAGTTACGGGTGATGCACATGGCTATATACGGTACAGTACTTCATACTGCAACATACAGTTGTTACATAGTATAGGTATTTGAATTTACAGCATGTTGTTACAAAAATAATATATATTATAATCACCTCAGGATAGTACATCGTATAGATAGAAGAGTTAGGCCTACATTTAAGAATAGCTACATTTTAGTATCATTGTTCATTCAGTGAGTACAAACATTTGAGAGTTAAGAATGATTTTAATTTCCTTTTGAATACTTTGTGGCATCTTATAACACTTGGCAGTTTGTTAAACTATATCAGGCCATTATTCCAAGGACTATGATCTGTTCTCTTTAGTTTAGTTCTGTTTCTCAAGAAGCAATCTTTTAATCTTGTGTTATGGGTATGCATATCAGAGCACTTAGTTTCATTATTTTTATGGTCCACAAAGAATGTTATTAATTTGTACAGATACAAGGAATGTACTGTTAGATATTTATGTTGTTCAAAGGTTTCCCTACATGATTCTCTGTATCCTAGCCGATGAGTGTCCTGATTGCTCTTTTCTGCAGTGTTAGGATTCTGTTCATGTGTCTATCAGTAGCACATCCCCATACCTCTATTCCATAATTAATATATGCAAATATTGTCCCATGATAAGCAGTTTTTAATGTTTGTTCAGAGATTAATTTTGATAGTTTGCTAATTAAGTGCAGTAAACTGCTGATTTTATTGCATACAAAATTGATGTCGTCTACCCATCTACCCATTTTATCGCTTATCCGAGTTCTACTCCAAAAATTTCGTACGATTTACTCAAACCATTGTTTCTTGTGCCTGCTAGATAGTGCTATAATCAACAAATATCGAATGTTTGTGTTTTTGCAACTAAGAAACGAAGCATTTGATTTTACATTTCATTTACGATGTAAATGTAAAACTTTGTGTTCTAACGGTTGAAACTGTCGTTCAAACATTACGTGAGTGTTGCGCATGTAATATTATAAGACAAGTAATATGCTAGACGTTCATATTTCAGACGTATAAGCTACTTGCGTGGTAAGGTAGTTTACTATTCCCTACGTGCTTGTTTGTGATGAATCCGCAGACCATCCAATGCATGATTTCATTGTCAGCCCTCGAACCCAACCATCAGGAAGACTGATTTCGGTGTGTGTTTCCATCCAACCGTCCTAACTCTTCCGCTGATCTCTAAAGTGCTACCGGTGGAGTACAAACGACAGCCATTGTAATAGGGTATAGTGTCCATAAAGTGATGGCGACAGGAGCACTTGCCTTGGATACTCACCGAAATCGTGCACCTCAATGTTGAGAGGAAAAGGGGACTCACCGAAATGAAGCAACCCAATGGGGAGAGGCAAGGGGAATTGCCGATGTCAACCATCCCGATGGGAACAGAGTACGATTACATCCAAGTTGTTGTTACGGTATCATGCTAAACGTATTTTATATCCAGACTTTGAAACGGCAATCCGTATTTTACTGTAAAATCAAATTTGCAATGTTAAAGCAAATTTCGAACCTAAATACCAACCGTTAGAGCACAATGGTTTACATCTTAAATGAAATGTACAATCAAACTCATGGACTCTTAACCTCAAAAATAGGCACACTTGATATTTTTCGATTACAGTGCCAGCTACCACGAATGGAAAACAATATACCGCTAATAAGAATGACGAGGAACCGCCTTCTCACCCCGTCAGGTTACCGTTCGTTTCTGGGTTCACTGACCGCATAAGCAGAATTTTAAAGAAAAATGGTATTCAGTCATCTTTCTTTAGTCAAAACAAAATAAAAGATTTTTACAACGGAAAACGCATGCACCTGATTGCCTCCACAATGCAGACGTCTATAAAGTGACATGTGGCTGCGGTACATAGGTGAAACGGATAGAACTGTTAAAGAACGCATTAAGGAACACGAACGGCACATGCGGTTAAACCAAAGTTCAAAATCGACAGTGCGGAACATCATGAGAACTGTGGCTGCGACATCGATTTTAATAACGTACGTGTACTGGCTAAGGAAACAAACATTTATAGAAGAAAGGTCCGAGAAGCGGTTGAAGTTTCTAAGAATGCATCTAATTTCAATAGAGAGGACGGCTATAGGCTTCCGACATCGTGGCTCCCCGCCATCAAGGAAGTAAATACGCGGCCGCGGTTTGTGAGCGCTGCAAGTCACCTCGGCGGACAATAATATTTTGGGTAAACATTCCCCCTCTTTTGCTCTGTCCGTTTCGAATCCAGCCAATGATGACGACCAACCAGTAGCGGTAGCAGGGATTTCAACCAATAACCCTTCTCAGAGTAAGTGTGGAACAGTGCCTTTCTATCCAATGACGATGGGCCGCCAATGGTATCCACAAGAGATTAGCTAACAATGCCCCTTCTTCTGCATCAGAGAGGGAATATTAGCCTATGACTATGGCCCAATAATGGTAGCCATATGAATTTTAACCAATACTATCATTTCTCGTGCACGAACGCGTGAAACTCCTCCTTTATAAGAGGACGCGACACTCGTCTCTGACAGTGTTCTAGCAGTAGTGGACACCACAAGATCCCGAGGAAGATCCCAGCAGAGGGGTCGAAACGTCGATCATTTTAGAAGAAACATGACGCGGTCTAATAACCCAGAAGATTTTAACTTCCGTGACAGCGGCCACGAAAGCCTGCAGACTTACATGACAATATGAGTAGTTGGTACGTATTTTTGGCGTAGTAACCGAATATGCAATAAAAACTGGGGAAGGGGTCCCATTCGAAAAGACAACGTTGACACTGCCCACTCAGTGGCCAGTTAATTCTAGAATTCACATTACTGCTTTAGGCAATTTATTCCATGTTCTGGTGTGACTAATCTTACAGCTTCAAATGCTCTAAGCACTATGGGACTTAACATCTTAGGTCATCAGTCCCCTAGACTTAGAACTACTTAAACCTAACTAACCTAAGGACATCACACACATCCATGCCCGAGGCAGGATTCGAACCTGCGACCGCAGCAGCGCGGTTCCGGATTGAAGCGCCTAGAATCGCTCGGCTAACAGCTTCATCATGCTGCATACATTCAAGATGTGCTCTCTGAACGTGGGACGTGGTGTAAAATATGTCATTTAGCTAAACATCACGTCACATACTAAAAGACAATCATCTATAATTCAGTCCTCCAGAATGCCAAGGCACTCTCTTGCTAATTGTACTATATGAGGCGTATGCACCGTTCCACCAAGTTGCCTAGTTTAGCTATGTTTTTCTCTCTTTCACAACATCAGCTTCATTCTGACTCTGAAGCTTCACTGAGTCTCTTATGCCTAGTCGCTTCTCGTACTTGGCACTTGGTCAACGGATTGTCACACTCCATATGATGAAAGTTGCGTTACTGACACAAAGCTACAAGTTGATCCGTGGCTCGTCATTGGTACCTGAAAAGATACAGTAAATGTCAGATAACGATCAAAGCCTCTAGGTAGTTTAAAATTGACTGTGAATTAAGTATAGGGTTATAACCATTGTGAATTACAAAATTAATTTATTCCTTTGTGCATAAGAAACCAACACGTCTTATTTTTGTAATTTTAATTATAATGCAGTTACGTTTTCTGATTTTACGCACTACGTTATGCTACACCATTTATATGCCATACGCCCATATATGTTATAGAAGTGGATATACGTAGGTATGGGTGCATGTATGTACGCATGTATGTGTGTTCAACATCATCTCTTAAACTACTGGACCGATTTCAACCGGACTCTGTACACATATCACCTATTGTCTGTAAAGAATTGTTGTGGGTGTAAGATGCACCTATCTGTTGAATAGGTGGGGGTGAAAAAGAAGTGTAAAACACAATGCGCGAATACCCATACTTCATTCATCCAGTATTTGAGAATGAGAGCACTTAGTAACTCGCAACAAACTTTACACATCAATTCAAACCTCTACGCAATTTTTTCTCACTGATAAACCACACACAATTACGAAACGAAGGAGTTTATCCTTACGACATTTTCTTTGTTCATCCAGTAAAGCTGACGCATCAGGCATAACATTTTAATATATTACTTCTTATATATAATTCTAATTTTGCTTTATATATCCTCTAGCGCTAGTGCTCTACCTCCGACTGTGAGTTGTTATTGCACGTTGACGTCGAGCATAGGCGGTGGTCACATTAATGTAATTGGACCGTGTATTTGTTGACTTCTACGAAAACACGCTCTCCGAACCTCAAAAATAAAACACATGATGCAGAATGCCTCTCTTGCAGCGTCTGCCATTGGAATTGGTTGTTCATCTGTGTGACGCTTTCATTCTTACTAAATGAACCCTTAACGAAACGCACCGCCCTTGTTTTGGTCTTTTCCAATTCTTCTATCATTCCTATCTTGTACGGATCCCATACTGACGACCAATATTAAATTAATGAACGAAGGAGTGTTTTGTAAGTTACTTGCTTTGTTGATGGACCCTTAACGAAACGCACCGCCCTTCTTTTGGTCTTTTCCAATTCCTCTATCATTCCTATCTTGTACGGATCCCATACTGACGACCAATATTCGATTGCCGGCAGGAGTGGCCGAGTGGTTCTAGGCGCTACAGTCTGGAACCGTGCGACCGCTACGGTCGCAGGTTCGAATCCTGCCTCGGGCATGGATGTGTGTGATGTCCTTAGGTTAGTTAGGTTTAAGTAGTTCTAAGTTCTAGGGGACTGATGACTTCAGAAGTTAAGTCCCATAGTGCTCAGAGCCAATATTCAATTAATGAACGGAGTGTTTTGTAAGCTACTTGTATTGTTGAAAGACTACATTTCCTGAGCATTCTTCCAATGAATCTGTCTTTCATCTGCCTTACTCGCGATCCACTTTAAATCGCTATGTACTTGTACTGCTAGATATTTCGAGGTAGTAATTGCTTCCAGTGATGGTTCTGCATTTATGTAATCATACAGTAAAGGATCTCTCTATGTATTTACAATACGTTATGTTATGTATGATGAGGATTAATTGGTACTCCCCGCACCAAGCATGGATCTTCTGCAGATATTCCTGCATTTCGCTTCAGTTTTCCACCGTCGCGACTTCTCTGTGTACAACAGTATCATCCGCGGAAAGCCTCATGAACTTCCGACCTTGTGAAAAAAATTGATCCAATAACATTCCCCTTGGGCATGCCCCAAATTACTTTTATATCTGAAGACTTCTCTCTGTTCAGAATGACATGCTATGTTCTATTTGCTAGAAACTCTACAACCCATACACACAGTAGATGTGATATTCGGTAAACGTGTATTTTGTTCATCAGTCGATAGTGCGGAACTGTGTCGAATGCCTTCTGGAAGTCAAGGAGCGCGACATCTATCTAGACGCCTGCGTATGCCGATTTCTGAGTCTCGTGGGAGTACAGAGCAAGCTGGGTCACGTTATGTATCAAAGAACACGTAAACGCAACCATTACGCTTGAACATTGTGGTTGTGTTTTCTGTCTGACAGCATCAAATGCGTTAGTTAAAACTGGGCAGGCGTATAGGAACTCGCAGATATGGTCTTCCATCCGATAGGTTTCAGGAGGGCCACACGTCTTCGGAGCTTCTCTGGTAACTACGGCCAAACTCAACAGAATATTGCACGAAACGGTCGTCAGATACGATTTCATCTATGTTAGAGAATTAAATTTGCAACTGAAGTGTTTATGCTTTAGAGACGTGTCAAGTTTTGCTTTGTCGGTCCTTCTGCTAGCGAGAGGCCGCTGGTCAAAATGAAGGATTGCACGACGTCACTAACAGCTCTGCAAATAAAGTAATTAAGCCACTTCTCTGTGGAGCAATAGAAGAAAGGATCATGGAATGAGTCAGTGCACATTATGTTGCTGTAATATAGGCGTGTGTGATGTAGAAGAATCCTGTCAGAGTGGATTTAAACATTAGAGAGCGTAGTTTTCTGCAGCGACATTGGTGGATAGATTTTTCTCGATTGTTTTTCCACATCGTATTTGGTTGTATTCTAAAGCTTTCGACAATTTCCTCCGTACTGATTGCCATACTAAGAGACGGTGTGGTACCTTGGTATGTAGTTGACCAAATTATGTCACGGAGACATAACGAAGGAGGAGGAGGAGGAAGAGGAGGAGGAAGAAATTTGTGTTTAACGTCCCATCGACAACGAGGTCCTTAGAGAGGGAGCACAAGCTCTGATGAAGGAAGGAAGGAGAAGGAAAATATAAACTGAAAGACTTAACTGCTACTGCATTCTCAAGAAATTTTATAAATTCCAGGAACAGTGACACGAATCTCGTCTCTTACTGAAGTGTCTGTAATTTTCTTTGGTGGTCGGAAATGAAGTATGGTGTCTGACCAGGACCCTGCTCATTTTATTGAACTTAACTTCGAAGAAAGGAAAGACTGCTGTAAGATAATCATCATGTGTTGACTGATTATCCCCGTGATTCTGTTTCTTAGAAAAATGTAATCCTGACGACGACCACAGAGGAAGTCGAGAATCCAAACAAATAAGATGCAGCAAGAGAATAGAGAAATATTTACCGAAAAATGTCGCCGTGAAAAAAAATGCTGTCATGTTCAAATCCAGACCGTCGGCATTTTCCCTAGACACATACACCCATATTATAGCCACATAATGTACCGTCGCTTATCATTGAACAGCCCTTTCTTCAGAATCTTAACAGAAAAACGATCGAATCACTTATTCACATCGCTGTTAGCGACGTCGTGCACTCCTTCTTTTGATCAACAGCCTTTGGGTAACAAGAGGGCCAAAAGGACGAGTCCTAGAGCCTCTTGAAGGCGTGATTGCCTCAGCTGCAAATTTAATTCCCTTCCATAATTAAATACTTATCTCACCACTGTTTCGTGCAATGTGCTGCTGATTTCAGCAGCCGCTACTAGAACTTGTGAAGACGTGTAGGCCTTCGAGACTTAGCAGAGGTAGACCCCATCTATGAGTCACTACAGGACTGCCCAGTTTCAACTCACGCATTTGATGCAGTCCGACAGAAACACGTCCACACTGTTCAAACGTACTACCTGCTCTCATGTATCCTTTGATGCACGACCTGACTTCTCTGAGATTTCATTGGTGCGTACGGAGACTTTAAGCCAGGCAGTGATTGCAATTCATGTTAACAATAACTCTGTTTAATTTCCAAGCAAGAAAAGAGAGATAAGGAAATACAAAAGGAATAGGAAACATAAAGTTATCGGGCAGCCTGAAGGTGAAAAATTGGCACAAGTATCTCGGAAGTTATATCACAGACGATGATTGAGTACATGAATGTTAAAGCCAAAATGCTCCGAGCAAAATAATCACTTATCCGGAAAAGAACACTACTGACGTCTAAAAGTGTGTCCTTAATTATAGGTAAAAACTATTTTTTTTAATTATATTCGGAGCATATAGTCCAGCAGTGAACAATGTAAAAATTAGTGACACCGTAACACTTGGTATAAAGTTTTGTTTTCTTTTCCGTATGATAGTTAGACATGAAAGAATTCTTTTTCTGGTCGGTGCCACTTTGGCACTGTTTGACACAAATTTTTATGACGTCATATATTTGGTCTTATTACATACATAATATATAGCGTGTCCTGTTTTACTGACGATACTGAAATATATCATAAACTACTCATTGTATCAAAGAAAGTGAGTCACAGAATGTGTTGTATTGACTGTGGGAAAGAGAATGACGCGAAAACCGTTTGCTCCCCCTTTCTTCATTACGAGTGGAGTGGGGTGAACAACTTTAAAATTTTCAATTAGACGTTTCATTTTTTTTTGTGCTGATTCAGATTTCCCAGGAAAAACTATACTGAAGTGGTCTGTAACTGAGGTCACGTTTTTTTAAAAAAGTGTGTTCCTTATATATTGTCAGGCAAAGCACGGCGAAAAGCAGTTAGAGGTATACATAGCAGTAGTAACAGCTCTCCTTCGTACTTTCCTCACTCATGATCTTTCTCATACGAAAGAATTTCAGAAAACGTCAGAGAAAATTAGAGATAATCCTACCGGTACATTATGGGTAAATATGCTTATTTACCCCGTCATCTATCTCTTCATAAGATTGCAAAGACAAGGAGACTGGTAGTTAGAAGTTCACTGCTTAAAACGCACGCTTCCATGCTATTTTGCTGCCGGCCACTGAAATTACGCAACGTATATGACAATTTACGTACTAGAAATTAAAAATGCATTGCCATAAGATATGAAAATTCTTCTAAGAAAAGGCGCATGTATGTCGACACAAACGCGGATTTTGGAAATCTCTACCTCTCGACCAATTGGGTGAACAGACTTACATCAACTGTGGCTAAGCGAACGAGGGTCTTGTAGGGATGACGCTGTCTCCTGATCAAATAACTGGATGGGTTCTTTCACATCACGTATATAATGAAGTATCAATGTCAATGGACCTAATGTTTGAAACATAAAGAGGAACAGTAGCCACTTCTCACAAAGAGACGGGTAATCGTAGACAAATGTTAGTTGCCTGCGACAACAAGAAAATACAATTCGCTCTGTTCGCTCTCTCACAACATATACCTCATTTGTTAGTTGAGCTAGATGCTATAGTCAACACTGTCTCTGGTCAGAATCTGAAAAAAGAGGAAATGTTCATGATGCTCTAGCTATTGGTGACAGAATGACCACTTCATAAAGAAGTAGCAGCCGTGGCTATAATGAAAAAAAAAAAAACATTACAGTTGAAAGAAAATTATGCTCCAGTAAAGATAAATGCTCATAAGTTACTTCTCGACAAAGGAAGATGAATCTGCTAAACGTTCTGAAATATGAACTGCCTGCAGTTCCGTTGTCATTATTTAATGAATACAATACTATGGGAAAAGGAATCAAAGCAGTTCTGCTAAAAAACTTGCTGTCACTATATTTCAGTAACTAATTCGCCACATGCTCAGCCCATTGATGACAATGCTTCGATACGTCATATGAATGTCCAAATGCTTCTAATGTGTCCCACTTTCAGTGCATCAAGATAAATGCTGTGAAAGGAGATTATGAAAGGAGATTACGACACATATTTTTTATAGTTATGAGACAACAATGAATGAGAAAGACGCCTATCTGCAGGAGCTGATAAACAATTACTCCTTACATTGACAACAGCGCTTCCTACCCGCAATATTGTTTTAAGCAGCATACAAGGTAAATAACAGCTTATTGGTTTGCTATCCTCCATCGAATATGGAGGTAATCAATTACATTTCGTCAATAAGAAAAAGTCATTAGTCGCTCATGAGAAAGCTGACGTTACATTGCTTTTCTACGCTCTACACACGGTGTTCTAATGTGGTAAGCAGAACATCCAAATCGTTAGTGACGGTATAGGCATGTTTGTTATAATGCTGTACTTTTATTGGAAACGGACAATTCCTTTAGTTTGTACTATGAAGAGATTTAAGAGACAGACAGTTGTCATTATAGCAAGTGCTAATAATCTGGGCGACAAGCCTAAGAATGTACTTCAGTAAATGCTATAACAGGATTCTATCTCTTACCCATTCCGGAAAGGCAAGGCTTCTGCATGCACCTTATTGCAGGTACATGATGATTTTGGCATGGGATTATAAGTGAAATTTACATTCATCATAAATAATGAAAGCTATCAACTTTTTTCACTTTGGTATAATGACAGAGCATGTGAATCAATGACTCAGTTATGACGCCAAGTGCTTACAATCAAAACAGAAACTTCCACCAACTCATGAAGTCCTACAAAACCACACAAAACTTGCTCACTTGCAACTCATTTACTGGAAATCAGAAAGCAGTTGTCGCCTCCTTCATTATGTCTCGGTGTCGATGGTCTGAAAGTGGAAAATGACTCGTGTATGCCCTTAACTGGGATGAGTTCTGTAGGGACTCGTGAATTGATGAAATTAGAAGCATGCAGATGTATGAGATGCGAGCGAAGTAACTGCAGTTTTAAATCTTATAATTTATGTTGTCCGAGATACTGTAAATGAGCAACATCAGAGACGTGTATGAATACTTTCACAGCCACCAGAAGCAGAGTGGACAGCATCAGCAGTGATTAAAATGATGTCGAAGGCAGTATCAACAATCTGTAGAGTCTGCAGCGTAATATAGGTCACAGCGTCACATTTTAAATAATAATAATTTCCTGTTAGCCGCTAAAACTTTATTGTTCTTTTGCACTGTGAGCTTATTTCGGCGTTTTTGGCATTTTACAGTACAACGTTAAGTTGTTCATAATGTATGTACATACTGCATCAGTGTTGGTCGCTATTTTCTTGCTGTCATATCATGAACAAGTCTGCACTTTCCTTAAGGTTTTATAGTTGGTTCTATTTTGACAACTAATTAACTTCGTCCTAGTTTACTTGCGTTAATTTTTTATAATGTATTTACGTACTGGATTTGTATATGGTCGTAATTCTCTTGCTGTCTTATATCGTGAACAATTACGTATTTTTCGTAAGATATAAAATAAGATATAAACCTAAAAATATGTAATTACTCACAATATAAGAGAGCACATACTTACGATAATATACAAATCCAGTATATAAATACGTTATAAAAACTTAACGCAAGTAAACCAGGATCAAGTTAATAAGTTGTCAAAACAGAACGAACTATAAAATCTGATGAAAAATAGAAACTTTTTCACGATAAGACAGCAAGAAAATAGCCCCCAGATACAGATGCAGTATGTACGTATGTTATGAATAGCTAAAAATTTGTGCTAGAAAATGGTAATAACGCCGAAATAAGCTTGTAGTACGAAAGAGCAATAAAGTTCAAATAGCTACCACGAAATAACTGTTCATTAAAATCTAACATGTGACACACTTGAGGAAAATTTTTACTGATACCATAACGAGCAAAAAATGTAACGTTGAACGTAGCACATTGAAGTCAATATTTTTTAACATATTATTTTATCTTTGTCGACTAAGTTTTTCGTGTCAGGAATATAATATTAATCTTCTGGTGTACAAAAATGGAATGTAGTCGTAAATGTAAAACTGTAAACATACAAAATCATCAAAGGTTATTTTATTTAAAAACGATTAATTATTTTTTTGTATTCTTTGGAACATTTCAAAACCACGAATAAAATTACATTATGAAGGAGTTGTTGAAGGATGCCGAAGTGGTATCCATCAAAATTAGCAGCTCTGAGTATCCCTTTATCATGTAAAAAAGAGAAAAAACCGAAATGTTATGGTTCGGGTCTGAAACTGCACGAGTAATATGCTTGTATGGGGCAATAACTTGAATGTTGATGAAAGCGGCAAAGAAAGTACGTCAAGTTTTCGAACTGGGGTGTTGAAGAGGAACGTTGAAGAAACCGTAAGATGACAGTCACTAGAAAAAAAAAATGCTTAGAGGAGCAGGAGAGACAAGAAACCTACTCAGAATAGTCATTTCTAGGAAGAAAAACATGATTAACCATCTACTTCGTCTTTGATTTCAGTTCGATAATCTGATCGAAGGAATGACAGAGAGGAGAAGACAGACAGAATGAACGAGACAAGATTAAATTAAATGTGGCAGAATATACGAGAGGATAATGAGGCGAAAATAGAAAAAAGGAGAAGGTATGAACGGGCTCACTATCTCTTGAGTTGAGCAAAAAAGGAGCTGCAAAGCTGTTTATGTCTAAATTTATCATAGGCAAATTGCGTCAGATACGACTGAGCAACAGCATCCACCTATTTGAAACTAGGATTAGACACATGATGTGAACCACCTCCATGTGCGTATTTGACATCTACACTCCTGGAAATTGAAATAAGAACACCGTGAATTCATTGTCCCAGGAAGGGGAAACTTTATTGACACATTCCTGGGGTCAGATACATCACATGATCACACTGACAGAACCACAGGCACATAGACACAGGCAACAGAGCATGCACAATGTCGGCACTAGTACAGTGTATATCCACCTTTCGCAGCAATGCAGGCTGCTATTCTCCCATGGAGACGATCGTAGAGATGCTGGATGTAGTCCTGTGGAACGGCTTGCCATGCCATTTCCACCTGGCGCCTCAGTTGGACCAGCGTTCGTGCTGGACGTGCAGACCGCGTGAGACGACGCTTCATCCAGTCCCAAACATGCTCAATGGGGGACAGATCCGGAGATCTTGCTGGCCAGGGTAGTTGACTTACACCTTCTAGAGCACGTTGGGTGGCACGGGATACATGCGGACGTGCATTGTCCTGTTGGAACAGCAAGTTCTCTTGCCGGTCTAGGAATGGTAGAACGATGGGTTCGATGACGGTTTGGATGTACCGTGCACTATTCAGTGTCCCCTCGACGATCACCAGTGGTGTACGGCCAGTGTAGGAGATCGCTCCCCACACCATGATGCCGGGTGTTGGCCCTGTGTACCTCGGTCGTATGCAGTCCTGATTGTGGCGCTCACCTGCACGGCGCCAAACACGCACACGACCATCATTGGCACCAAGGCAGAAGCGACTCTCATCGCTGAAGACGACACGTCTCCATTCGTCCCTCCATTCACGCCTGTCGCGACACCACTGGAGGCGGGCTGCACGATGTTGGGGTGTGAGCGGAAGACGGTCTAACGGTGTGCGGGACCGTAGCCCAGCTTCATGGAGACGGTTGCGAATGGTCCTCGCCGATACCCCAGGAGCAACAGTGTCCCTAATTTGCTGGGAAGTGGCGGTGCGATCCCCTACGGCACTGCGTAGGATCCTACGGTCTTGGCGTGCATCCGTGCGTCGCTGCGGTCCGGTCCCAGGTCGACGGGCACGTGCACCTTCCGCCGACCACTGGCGACAACATCGATGTACTGTGGAGACCTCACGCCCCACGTGTTGAGCAATTCGGCGGTACGTCCACCCGGCCTCCCGCATGCCCACTATACGCCCTCGCTCAAAGTCCGTCAACTGCACATACGGTTCACGTCAACGCTGTCGCGGCATGCTACCAGTGTTAAAGACTGCGATGGAGCTCCGTATGCCACGGCAAACTGGCTGACACTGACGGCGACGGTGCACAAATGCTGCGCAGCTAGCGCCATTCGACGGCCAACACCGCGGTTCCTGGTGTGTCCGCTGTGCCGTGCGTGTGATCATTGCTTGTACAGCCCTCTCGCAGTGTCCGGAGCAAGTATGGTGGGTCTGACACACCGGTGTCAATGTGTTCTTTTTTCCATTTCCAGGAGTGTAGCTTGTCTGAAGTAAGGTGAGGCATCGAGAATCTCCGAATAACAAATGACCAGACACGAGGGTTGGACAACCAATGACGCACGCTTGAACGTAAATGCAGATGCTACCCATGCCTGCAGACTGCGCTGTTGTATTTGACCTTGAACGGCACCTGTGCAGTGTCCACAATACGTTGCAAGTGTCAACAGTGTTATGTGCAGCTGTGAGTGCATTATGCGGAGCCAAGTGACTTTGAACGTGGGCAAATTGTTGGTGCTCATATGGTGGATGCTTCCGTTGACAAGGTAGCCGTAGTGTTTGGTGTTTCAAGAGGCACCGTATCGAAAGTTTATATCGCACAGAGAGTAAACGAAAAAACGTCTTTTTCTAAATGAAGCGGGGACGAAAGTGTGTGTTATATGATCGTGACAGACGGCCTCTGAAGAACACTGAGCAGAAAATTAAGAGGACGACGGCTGCAAAAGTCGCTGCAGAACTGGATGTCGCACTCGCGAGTCTTGTCACCAACAAAACAACACGAAGGAAGCTCCACAAGCTGGGAATTGCAGAGCGAGCTCGGCTCTCCAAACCACTTATCACTGATACAAACGACTGTAAAGGGAAAACATGCTGCCGAAGCCATGAAAGCTGGACTGTGGAACGTCCGCAGCTCGTGGTCGTGCGGTAGCGTTCTCGCTTCCCACGTCCGGGTTCCCGGGTTCGATTCCCGGCGGGGTCGGGGATTTTCTCTGCCTCGTGATGACTGGGTGTTGTGTGATGTCCTTAGGTCAGTTAGGTTTAAGTAGTTCTAAGTTCTAGGGGACTGATGACCATAGATGTTAAGTCCCATAGTGCTCAGAGCCATTTGAACCATTTGACTGTGGAACAATAAACAAAGTCATTTGGTCAGATGAGTCTTGTTTCTCACAGTTTCCAACTTGCGACCCAGTTTCCGCGCCCAGAGGAAACATGGTGGAGGTTCGGTGATGATTTGGGGAGCCATATTATGGTATTCTACGGGCCCCATTGGTACTCTGCAAGGTCGTGTTATTACCAAGGACTACCTTACCTGATGAGATCCATCCTATGGCACAGTGTTTGTTCGCAACGGAGGTACAGTGTTCCAAAACGACAAGAAATCTTTCCAGCTGTCATTGTCTAGGACTGCTTTTCTGAGGAAGAGGATGAATTTTCGTATCTCCCCTGGCCACCGCTGTCGCCAGATCTCAATATTATTGTGCCTTTGTGGTCTACTTTGAAGAGAAGGGTGCGTGATCATTACTCGCCTGCATCGTAGTTGCCTGAACTTGTCCCTATTTTGAAGGAGGAATGGTGTAAGGATCCACTGGAAACCATACAGGACCTGTATTTATCCACTTCATGCCAACTGGAAGTGTTCTGTATGTCAACGGTTTTCCATCGCCGTATTTAAGCATGGTAATCTGTTTTCATATTTTTGTCCTCCCATCTATTACCTGGATGCGGATAGTCTTGTTGTGTGTGAATTCCTGATGGACCAAACTGCTTAGGTCATCGGTCCGTAGACTTACACACTACTTAACTTATGCTAAGAACAACACACACACCCTTGCCCGAAGGAGGACTCGAACCTTCGGTCGGAGAGACTGCACAGTCCGTGACATGCCGCCTCAAACCGCACGGCCACTCCGCGCGGCGGATTGTCTTGTTAGAGAGATTGCAATGAGCTCATTATGCACAGTTGTTCTCAAGTGTACAAGAAAGCAATGCCATAAGGCTTTGCACCGGAGAAGAAATTGCAAACAGAAAATACTGTGGTGGAAAATATCCATTTTCTAAACACAATTGCTGTCGCAGCGTGAGTTCAAGACAATTGAATGGAACAACCCTAATGTAGTCAATACTGCTGGCAGATACACGAGTTAGTCACACTAACACGTTGGCTACATGTCGGCGCTTATACAGCGTGGTTAGAAACATTTCGAAAAACTTATAAGAGTATTGCTGGACAGGTTGTGCTGAGAAATAATGGTCAAGAAAAAATTCGATACGTTGCACCGTTCCTGCGTTAATTACACTGAAATTAGCCATCAGGTCGTTCCGTGTGCAAATTCAAGCGATCCGCCAGATACATTTAGTATGAGATGTTGTCATAGCTCAGACGATCGCGCGAGACTTCTCAGGCTTTGGCTCTTGTTCGAACCTTACTACCGCCCCATGCAGCTCTCTCTTTCGGCTTTAGGAAACCAAAACGAAGAATACGTTTGGCGGCACCGTCTCTGGCGGGTAGCTCGAATTTGCGCCCACGTCTGCCTAATTGGCTAACTTAAATGCTAATTAACTCGGAAGCAGCTCAGTGTATCGAATTTTTTGCTGAACAATTATTTCTAAGCTCAACCTACCCTGTACCATCCCGACAAACTTTTGAGGCTGTTTCTGACCAGCCTTTACATCCGCAAGAGTGTCACGCTGGGTTGCAGATACGCTGTGGCAACGTCTTCAAACTCACGACTTCAAATGTTCAAATGTGTGTGAAATCTTATGGGACTTAACTGCTGAGGTCATCAGTCCCTAAGCTTACACACTACTTAACCAAAATTATCCTAAGGACAAACACACACACCCATGCCGGAGGGAGGACTCGAACCTCACGACTTCGTGATCGCCCCTTATACATTGACTGGTAACTGCCTGGAACAGCTTGTTCGACAACCTACATACGAAAGAAATAATTTAGACCTCCTAAGTTACAAACATAACCGATCTATTTGGGGAAGTCACCAATGAGAGACGAATTAGGACTATGATGTTATTACAGCAAGAATGGTCACGAATGGAAAAAAAGTTACCAAGAAAACTAGGGGAGTATTTTTGCTTAGTCTGTTATACTCTATCAACTTAATTAACGCACGAACTGAGAACATTTACTTTAGATGTGACAAATGCTGAATAATTTTGGTGAACCCTCAAAGCTTTATAACCGAAAGTCCACATAAAGTGTGTTCCGAGAAAGGTAATAAAAGACGGCCTTGGATTAATGCTACCATTCGGAGATTATTGAAAATATAGAGATCACTACACTATAGCTATAAAAGCGATTGTAGGTGTAATGATAGAGAAAACTTAATAGAAACTCCTTCAACCGTAACAAGAGCAATGTGTCATGCCAAGAACAACTTTCAGCCAGATCCTGGCGAAAGATCTATCAGGAAATACTATGAGCTTCTAGGCAATGAACGTGTCCAAACTGAGCCAATCCATAATAGATTGTCGCAAAGCTCGGGCCACGCTACCCTGCCGCCTCGCTAGGAGGCGATATAGCCGCGCATCTACCAAATAAAGGAGCACGCAAAGCCCGGCCGTGTGCGCTCTAGGTCCCGTCTGTGTGACGCCGTACGAAGAGTGTCTGTACCACCGAGTCTGTTGTTGTTGTTGCTAGTTGAGGGAAGATCAGCTGGCAGATGATTGCGTGGTGCCGTTCCTTGGCCGACGCAGTGTATCTTACAGTTCAAATGGCTCTAAGCACTATGGGACTTAACATCTCAGGTCATCAGTCCCCTGGAACCGTAGCGGTCGCGCGGTTCCAGACTGAAGCGCCTAGAACCGCTCGGCCACCAGATGCCGGCGGATCTTACAGTGGAGTAACCATGGCAGCCATAGTGAATGGTTGCCGGACACAGCCTCTTAATAAAGGTACTGCACTTCGACGATCAGAGTTGTCAGCCTCTCCTCATATTGGTTCAAATGGCTCTGAGCACTATGGGACTCAACTGCTGTGGTCATAAGTCCCCTAGAACTTAGAACTACTTAAACCTAACTAACCTAAGGACAGCACACAACACCCAGCCATCACGAGGCAGAGAAAATCCCTGACCCCGCCGGGAATCGAACCCGGGAACCCGGGCGTGGGAAGCGAGAACGCTACCGCACGACCACGAGATGCGGGCTCTCCTCATATTAGTGGCCTGCTGCGGATGATTGCCGAGATATGTTCGCTGATGGAGAAGACAGCAACACTTCAGAGCATAGTGAGGGTCACGTTTGTATGCAAATAGTTTTTCACTGGCATTCGGACAAGAGGATCAGTTGAGCTTTGGAAGTTCAAAAAAATGGTTAAAATGGCTCTGAGCACTATGGGACTTAACTTCTAAGGTCATCAGTCCCCTAGAACTAAGAACTACTTAAACCTAAGGACATCACACACATCCATGCCCGAGGCAGGATTCGAACTTGCGACCGTAGCGGTCACGCGGTTCCAGACTGTAGCGCCTAGAACCGCACGGGCACCCCGGCTGGCTTTGGAAGTTCGGTTGTGTGTCTGAGTTCTTGAACTCTGACTGAGCCTAAGGCTTTGTTTGTTTAAGAATTTGTTGTTTTAAAAATAGGGGCTACATCTTGTGAAATTTATTATGTGTTTGTTGACACAATATTTTCCAGGCGTTTTTGTTGCGTTGGCCCACTTATTTTAGTTGTGTTAAACTCTCTGCAGCTCTTCTTGAATTTAAAAGGTTGTGATGCTTGAAGCAACTTATGAAAGATGTTGTGGCTTTCTGTCACCTGATTGTAATGAGCCGAATTGGAGTTTACGCAAACTGCAAGCGTTAAAATTCCACCTTGAGATAAAGCGTACTTTATGTTAAAATTTCTGTTTAACAGTCCTAGGCATACCCCTGTTAGTGAATACTGAGTTTTACTACAGGTTCATAAGCTCACCTAATTTAATTTGATTTTCACCCCAAGACTGGTCAAGTAAGAGTCAAGCAGGTTTCCTTCGAATTATGTTGAATGATTATTTGCCAGTGTACTTTTTGTAATATTTTACTATACGTGTGTTTTAGATTTTACCTCCTTTGTAAACTGTTCAGTTTGTTATTTATTGGTAGTTAATTTTGAATAAATGCATATAAAATATGTGTTTTTCTCTGGATTTGTGTTCACGGTCCTTCCACGACACCTCAAAAATCTTCAGTTCACTCGCGAATCCGAAATTTGTTGAAACTGAAGGCTGGAAGAAAGCAAAAAATAGGAAATACCCCATCTGAAAAAAGTATTCACGCAGTAGGGTACTATTAGGACCAGTTTTTGCCCCCGCACAAACTCACAAATGACCTATATAGATGATAGCACCTCCGGTGCGGAGAAACAGTTAAGACTATTCAAAACGAAAAAGGGGCAGGCTACGGCTGAATTCGAGTTATATTTTGCGTTGAATCCGCTATCCGCTGTGGAAATATCCTCTATCCTAGCTAATATTTATTGTGAGTTCTTTGCTCAGCGCGGCAGCACAACCATACAACTCAGAAATTTACGAAAATTTAAAAGTAGTTAATAGGAAAACAGTACACATTACATGTCTTCCTCCCACCTCTGCCATACGTGAACATGGACACTGCCCCCACTCATTCTGCTACCCAATAATTTAATGATTCTCACTGCCTCTCTTCAAGGTTCTGATGTATAATGGCGCAAAATTCCTGATTCCACTTCACTCAGAAACCATAGGCAGAACTCGACATGCACAAGTCAACCTGGGCGTTTTAACTCATACACGACAGTAAATTTGTAAGGATTCAGTTGCAAGTCCTTTTTGATAGTGTTTCGACACGACGCTCTCTTTATTCTCACTAGCACAGATAAACAGCGCTAAGAATTTGTCGGACTTTGTTCCAGGTTTTCCTTCACTCGAACAATGTTTTCTGGTGTTCCGTCACTCTTCGATCGTTACGGTTTTTATTCACTGCAGAGTCCTTTTCGCGCCGTTTTACCACTAAGTTTTGTATTGCAGATTTTTCTGGAGGTTTTGCCAAAACACTTGCAGTCTTTAACTCTTCCGCAAACTGCTGCGCACATGTATTCCGTAAACTGTGCTTCATAGATCATTCGACTATGAACACGTGGTATTTCACCGTGAGGACCATACTGCCTGGCATTCAGCTGCCCACTAAACATGTCTGCTCCTCTCCCTCACTCAGACGTAATGACACAGCGAAGTACTCGGGACAGAGCATGCTGAAGATGCGCATGCGAGGTCGTGTGACGGCAGCTGACTGATGCACCGCAATCACTGTTTCCATCATTCTCTGTGATGAGCGGTTCTCCTATTCATTAACGAGGGTCTTTTACACGTCAATATTACAAATATTTTCTGAGTTAGTTTCATTCTACCCACCTTGTTTATAAGGGTAGCAGAATATATACACATTGCACTAGTGATTTCTGTTCAAATGACTCATCCGACGTGGCCGCGAAGGTAACTCCAGTGTCCCACAGTTTTCGTGTGCCTAGATACACACATCAAAAAAAGTTTTGCATCACTCCGGTTCCCAGAACTCCTGAAGATAGAAGATACAGTCCCTTTGGCTGTTCAGAGATGTCACTAAACCCGCCCAAAGATGTAAACAACCATGCATGAGCAGTGCGTTTTAGACGGAGGGGGTCCGACAGCCGATCAGTTCCAGTCATTCCACCAGGAAGGAGGTACACGGCTCATGTTGTCTGTAGTTCAACCGTGCCTAGACGGTCAATACCGCGGTTAGATCGCGTCCGCATTGTTGCTATGTGTGAGGAAGGGCTCTCAACAAGGGAAGTGTCCAGACGTCTCAGAGCGAACCAAAGCGATGTTGTTCGGACATGCAGGAGATAAAAGAGAGACAGGAACTGTCGATAACATGCCTCGCTCAGGCCGCCCAAGGGCTACTACTGCATTGGGTGACCGCTTCCTACGGATTATGGTTCGGAGGAACCCTGACAGCAACGTCACCATGTTGAGGGCTTTTCGTGCAGCCACAGGACGTCGTGTTACGACTCAAATGTGCGCAATAGGCTGCATGATGCAAAACTTCAGTCCCGACGTCCATGCCGAGGTCCATCTTTGCATCCGCGACACCATGCAGCGCGGTACAGATGGGCCCAATAACATGCCGAATGGGCCGCTCAGGCTTGGCATCACGATCTCTTCACCGATGAGTGTCGCATATGTCTTCAACCAGACAATCGCCGGAGACGTGTTTGGAGGCAAGCCGATCAGACTGAACGCCTTAGACACACTATGCAGCGAGTGCAGCAAGGTGGAGGTTCCCTGATGCTTTGGGGTGGCGTTATGTGGGGCCGACGTACGCCGCTGGTGGTCATGGAAGGCGCTGCAACCGCCGCACGATACATGAATGCCATCCTCCGACCGATAGTGCAACCATTTCGGTAGCATATTGGCTAGTCATTCTTCATGGACGACATTCGCACCCCAATCGTGCACATCTTGTGAATGACTTCCTTCAGGATAACGACATCTCTCGACTAGAGTGTCCAGTATGTTCTCCAAAAAATAGTTTAAATGGCTCTGAGCACTATGAGACTTAACTTCTAAGGTCATCAGTCCCCTAGAACTTAGCACTACTTAAACCTAACTAACCTAAGAACATCACACACATCCATGCCCGTGGCAGGATTCGAACCTGCGACCGTAGCGGTCGCGCGGTTCCAGACAGTATGTTATCCAGACGTGAACCCTATCGGACATGACTGGGATGGATTGAAAAGGGCAGTTCATGGACGACGTGACCCACCATCCACTCTGAGGGATTTACGCCGAATCGCCGTTGAGGAGTGGGACGATCTGGACCAGCAGTGCCTTGATGAACTTGTGGATAGTATACCACGACGAATACAGGCCAGCATCAATTCAAGAGGACGTGCTACTGGGTATTAGAGGTATCCGTGTGCACAGCAATCTAGATCACGACCTCTGAAGTTCTCGCTGTATGGTGGTACAACATGCAATCCGTGGTTGTCATGAGCAATAAAAAGTGCAGAAATGATGTTTATGTTGATCTCTATTCCAATTTTCTGTACAGGTTCCGGAACTCTCGTAACCGAGGTGACGCGAAACTTTTTTTGGTGTGTGTATTTTTAATGTTATTTTGCGCTGAAAGGCCAGGAAACTGATAACCACATTCGTCACTCTGCTACACATAGGAAACTGAAGAATAGGGATTCTGAAATTGTAGACTGTTTTGTATGAGCCAATATGAAACATAAAATATTCCAGAGGTTTGTTGTTGCATTTCATATGTATTGACACGACTCTATTTTAATCGTCACACTGCCTCCAAGAAGTAACATAACTGGAAGAGATCATGTGTGTTTGCTTGACAGGCCACCTGAAAGCTTCGAACTGTACCCATATTCAGGATGAATCGAAGTGTTCTTCATTCGTCAGAGAGAGTGGTAAAATTACTTCGAATTTGAGATTTTGATGTAAAGTCTTCCCTGGAGATTATGTGATCAGAGCAGAAGTTGTAAGAGTATGGTAATGTCTCGCGTGGTGTTAAGAGTTTCGTGGCTGATTTCTTTGGGGACTAAGAGGCACTAATGTCTGGAGATTTGTGAAGCAGTGCAGCTCATGGGCAGCTGACGATACACCGTTACAAAACTTTCTTTTTCTTGTTGGATTTTTCCTCCTTATATCATTATTCTGCGAAATTCCACACCTATGCTAGACGATATACCGTTTATTTGTGTGTGTGTGTGTGTGTGTGTGTGTGTGTGTGTGTGTGTGTGTGTGAGAGAGAGAGAGAGAGAGAGAGAGAGAGAGAGAGAGATAGAGAGAGACAGAGGAAGAGAGAGAGAGAGAGAGAGATAGTTGGTGGTGGTTCCACATGTTTTCTAAGTACTCCAATAGCTAAACGTCTGTATTTACACGTATTTCAGTCACTTTGCATACTTTCCATCATCTTGTTTCTAAATCCACGGGAAATCTTGGGAACGTATCCGATATTTTCTCAGAGTTTTTGAGTAACTAAAAAAAGAGTGTTGTACACTTCTTTTTCTCATTGTTTTGAAATGTCTGAACCTAATTCATATCACTGCTGCAGTAGTCTATATGGCGTGTAT
This sequence comes from Schistocerca nitens, assembly GCF_023898315.1. Taxonomy (NCBI): domain Eukaryota; kingdom Metazoa; phylum Arthropoda; class Insecta; order Orthoptera; family Acrididae; genus Schistocerca; species Schistocerca nitens. The sequence continues at coordinate 351,182,963 of NC_064622.1, forward strand.
CATCCAAGCACAGTTATCAACAGGGTCAATAAAATTATAGTAAAGCTGATGTATTTCGTACCAAACTGCCAAACACATTACTTGCTTACTTTTTATATTGTGAATGTACCGTGACTAAACTATTTGATACTCGCTAATCGAAGTCAATTGCTTCATGTTTCTTATGCAATTTTATTATGTACTCCATTTTCAAGGACTACATTCAGGTCTTTAAGGTTCATTTGTTGGAATTTTATTCTTTTTTAGAGCCGTTATATGTTTGTAGTCCGTATCACTGAAAGTCCTCCGCATTTGTTCTTTCACGTCTTAGGCTAGGCGCGCACAGGAGATTTTCCCTCGCATTAGTTTGTCGCAAGAATGAAACACGGCGGCAGGAATACGAGCGCGCTCTCCTGTGATCAAACAGTAGCGGCGATTTAAAACACGCAACCTGCTCTACTTTATGTGCGACGCGATAGTCGCAGGTGTTGAATGGATCACACGCACTGGCAAGAAACCCGCGTGCCCTAGCGATCTCGCAATGTGTCTGCATACAAATACGTTCTATGCGCCAGCAGAGTGTCCGATAACGAGAGTTGAGCTACAGAAGACATTGTAAGTTGTGTTGTCCACTCAGAAAGACCAATTGCGGAAGTAGAAATGAGGACAGCTCTCTACGATTGGGAGTCAAAAGAATACAGTGATCGCAATTTGAAAGAGAATCTGTGAGGTGAAGAGCGCTAAAGCGTCATTTGGAACTGGACTGAATTGTCTGGACCAGAAAAGAATAACAAAAGTATTTCAAAGTTCACTAATTATACTCATTCATATAGACAATCTCATTACCAGAATTTATATTTTGTCATATTGCCAAGGTGGGGAGTTACAAAGTAATTTGCAAAATAATTCCTAATCTGCGTACCACACGTATCAGTTAATTTCTACAGGTTCACAGCGTTGCAGAAGACATTCGTATGACTCGTCCTCGATTCATACACCGTCATTTCTTCTTACGAAATTATGTAGAATACAACACACTTTTATGATTATGTCTGAAAAGCGACATCCACATCGATAGGTCGATGAAACATTCTCCATTTGTTAGCCAAAATCCCGAAAGTACATTCCACCATCATATGAGAACGACACAGTCTATAGTATAAAACATGCTGTTTCATTGTCAGGCTCCTCTTGGAATAAGGCCGCAGAATATATCTACATAGTGCAGATGCTTCATCTCCTACAAAATTAAAAGGATGAAGTTCTCCTTCCTCGTCGTGCAGGAATTCTTGAGGATTTGGAAAGTTTAGCTGATTAGCTTTTAGTTTTAGTTAGAAATTGAATTTCTTGAATACATTAGAAGCCCCACTGGCTCCGTGTGAGTCCACGTCTATCACAGCGAAAGAAAGGTCAGCGTCCACAGTACGCAAAAGCATTGCCCAAAAAAAAATTCTTGTAATTACAAAACTCGGAACCACGGTTACAAGGTTTCTTCAGTCTTACACTCTTTCCGTCCACAGCACCAATGCAATTTGGAAAGTTAGTTCTGTCTTAAAACTCTCATTCTTCTGCCATATGAAGAGGCTGTAGACATTTCCACAACTGTTCGCATGTATTCCACACACTTTTTCTGATTGTAGTGACTCCTAGCAGATTTTCCTAGTGCAATGAGCGAAAGCTATTTCTTGTTGCAAGATATATGGAAAAAATAATATTCAAAAACAGCATTAATATTTAATCATAGCAGTATTAGGCTACAAACTTACAATAAAATGTACACAGTGTTAATTTCATTCATGAGAGGTAAAGTAGTTCAAAGGAAGTAGAAGAATCAGAGGGACTGTTTCGCGAGAGAACTGGCGTCACAGAAAAAGTCTCCGTCTGGCGAGGCTGCAAGAAAACGGAGAGTGTCTGTACTTCGATGCAATATTATTTCTGTTCACTTAAATGGAAGACAGACTGACCGGCAGCAACATCGAAATTCTGCCAGCTACAAAGGAAACAAAGATTGATGTTCGACACCCAGGTTTTCTTTGCGAAACAATAACAACAATAACGACGCAGCATAGGGCACAAAAGTAAGACATCATACTAAAAGAGAAGCCAAGAAGGTTACATAATACGAGGAATCTCCCTTAAATATATTAAAAGAGAAAAAATACGAAGAAATTAACGAGTACAAAAACTTTACTTTGATGCTTCTGCCCATGCTGACGAAATTAAACAAAGAACAAAAGCATTACGCGAAAGTGGAAATACTGAACGTGATGAGAAATGCCAGATATTATGAGCATGCACCAATATCTCCACAGCATCGGAACATCCGTCATACCAACACCACTCAAGCGACTTTTTCGCCAGCAACTTCGTTCGTTCAGTCGTATTCGTCAAATATACTAAATGAAATGGAACCCCAACAAACTGTGTGCCTGTGCCCCATTACTGACAACCGCAACTCAGAAACTTTTATGCGCAACTTGGCTTTGCACTTTTCACAGGAAACAAGTTCGCCAGTTTCGACTTGTAGTAGTGATTTTCTTGATGTATCTGATCAGTAATGTAAAAGTTATCAGAAATGTGAAGGGAAATGCAAAGTGTCGAATGAAATGATGTGTGCCCACTTCAAGGCCACTGATAACCGTTCCTCAGGTGGTACAGAGCTCCTCCATGTCGTGTCTTGTTTTGTTATTTTCGGTCCTATTGCCTGAATCAGTACGTCCAAACTATTGTTACTCATTCGATAGTATTGAAGGAATTTATTTGGATGATTTTGTAACTCTTCGTGTAATTTGTGAGCAAAATGTATGAGACAGGCGAAATACCCTCAGACTTCAAGAAGAATATAATAATTCCAGTCCCAAAGAAAGCAGGTGTTGACAGATGTGAAAATTACCGACCTATCAGTTTAATAAGTCGCGGCTGCAAAATACTAACACGAATTCTTTACAGACGAATGGAGAAACATGTAGAAGCCGACCTCGGGGAAGATCAGTTTGGATTCCGTAGAAATGTTGGATCACGACTTATCTTAGAAGATAGATTAAGCAAAGGCAAACCTACGTTTCTAGCATTTGTAGATATAGAGAAAGCTTTTGACAGTGTTGACTGGAATACTCTCTTTCAAATTCTGAAGGTGGCAGGGGCAAAATACAGGAAGCGAAAGGCTATTTACAATTTGGACAGAAACCAGATGGCAGTTATAAGAGTCGAGGGGCATGAAAAGGAAGCAGTGGTTGGGAAGGGAGTGAGATAGGGTTGTAGCCTATCCCCGATTTTATTCAATCTGTATATTGAGCAAGCAGTAAAGCAAACAAAAGAAAAATTCGGAGTAGGAATTAAAATCCATGGAGAAGAAATAAAAACTTTGAGGTTCGCCGATGACGTAATTCTGTCAGAGACAGCAAAGGACCTGAAGAGCAGTTGAACGGAATGGACAGCGTCTTGAAAGGAGGATATAAGATAAACATCAACAAAAGCAAAACGAGGATAATGGAATGTAGTCGAATTAAATCGGGTGATGCTGAGGGAATTAGATTAGGAAATGAGACACTTAAAGTAGTAAATGAGTTTTGCTATTTGGGGAGCAAAATAACTGATGATGGTCGAAGTAGAGAGGATATAAAATGTAGACTGGCAATGCCAAAGAAAGTATTTCTGAAGAAGAGAAATTTGCTAAGATCCAGTACAGATTTAGATGTCAGGAAGCCGTTTCTGAAAGTATTTGTATGGAGTGTAGCCATGTATGGAAGTGAAACGTGGACGATAAATAGTTTAGACAAGAAGAGAATAGAAGCTTTCGAAATGTGGTGCTACAGAAGAATGCTTAAGATTAGATGGGTAGATCACATAACTAATGAGGAGGTATTGAATAGAATTGGGGAGAAGAGAAATTTGTGGCACAACTTGGCAAGAAGGAGGAATCAGTTGGTAGGACATGTTTTGAGGTATCAAAGGGATGACCAATTTAGTATTGGAGGGCAGCGTGGAGGGTAAAAATAGTAAAGGGAGACCAAGAGATGAATACACTAAGCAGATTCAGAAGAATGTAGGTTGCAGTAGGTACTGGGAGATCAAGAAGCTTGCACAGGATAGAGTAACATGGAGAGCTGGATCAAAACAGTCTCTGGACTGAAGACCACAACACACACATGTAATTTGTAAAAGTGGCCTTTCACCATCCTTTGACTTACAGTTGGATGCATCCAGTAACGATATTTGCGCTGTTTTCTCGCTCTTCTTCGTAGCAAAAGCGCCACCAAACGAGCTGTTTCCATGAAATCCATGGCGACACTGAGAGTACTGTACTTGTGATTTTCCTTTCGCTGTTGTTGCACCATAATGTACTCATGCTTCACCGCCGACAGAATAATCGCCTGGGCGCGCCTAGCTGTAGCGGTCATTGTATGAAATGCCGCATTCGTGAAGTATTAGTCCTTATGTGGAGGATTTCCTTTCGTGATGGCGGCTGTTACTCGGTTACTGAATGGCCGGAGCAAAATAGAAACAGATTATACGCAGGTGCGGCTAAAAATTTCAGTACAGCCCTGGAGCAGACAGCTGAAACTGCAAAAAGGGCTGAATGTGAAATACATAAACATACAGGGTGGTCGGAAATTCCCGTTACAGACTCCTAGGACTTGTAGAGGGGAGTGAGTACATCGCATTTTGAATAGGAACCCATGTCCGGAAACGTCATGGAACGAGACTACAGAGCATCAAAATTATAGGCGCGGGCGTCTGTAAATGTACGTATACACGAGGTGATTCCGTGGTGATGTTACAGACTTTCTAGGATGATGGAGGACGATAAATGCATTAATTGGAAGTAAGGATCCCTGTACCGGAAACGAACGAGTCGAAAGTTGTAAACGAAAACCGTCCTGATACCTCTGACAGTTGAATTACGTGTACCGGTGCTTGTGTTGCGAAGAGTGTAGGGTTGGTAACTTTCAGTGGTGGTAGTGTGGACAAAAACGAGAAAAAATGTCGAACAAACGTGGGCTCTAAATTGCATACCTGAGGGGCTATGACCATTTGTTCATCTTCGCTAATGTGAAACACATCTCCTCTACTGAGCAAGTGTTCATAGCTGTTAAGGTACGCACTTATGAGCCCACGTGTATTGGATATTTTTTCTCGTTTTTGTCCACACTACCACCACTGAAAGTTACCAACCCTACACTCTTCGCAATACAAGAATCAGTACATGTATTCAACTGTCAGAGGTTACAGAACGGTTTTCGTTTGTAACTTTCGACTCCGTTTCCGGTACCGGGATCATTACGTCAAATTAATGCATTTATCGTTCTCCATCATCCTAGAAAGTCTGTAACATCATCACGGACTCACCCCGTGTACACGTACATTTACAAACGCCCGCGCCTATAACTTTGACGCTCTGTCGACTCGTTGGATGACGTTTCCGGACATAGGTTCCTATTCAAAATACGATGTACTCACTCCCCTCTACAAGTCCTAGAAGTGTGTAACGGGAATTTCCGACCACCCTGTGTAGTGACTAGAGACGGTTTGTAGGTATTAAAAACTTTAACCGAGGTAATGTTAATGTAACCACTGGGAGAAGACATTTTCCACCGTTTACCATTCATTATTTTGTGTCTATGTGCTTGTGATTGGGGGGAGGGAGGGGAGTGGGAGGGGGAAAGGGAGGCGAGAAGCGGAGATATGTAATGACTTTTAATTTTCACAGATGAAAAGAGGAAGGCACCTTTGCTGACGTACGAGCGCTGGCGATTGTTGTCCTTCCTTACGGGTTTCCACGGAAACCACAAAGTTCGCAGCTTACCGCGCGACTTCCTCATTCCTCCCGCTGCACGACCGGGGCGGAAAGCTACGCAATGTGAGTACTTCAGCACATCCACTCTCCGCTAAGCAGATCTGACTCTTCAGATGTACAGTTGTAGCAGCAGTACTTTTTCAGTGCACCTATATTTTTAGCGTTAGTTTTGTTCTTTCTTGTTAGAAAGGCTAGCGAATGTTTAATTGTAAAGCGTTTGTAGTTCACAACTGTGAATTGCAGCGTCCACGGAAGTTTGTTTTGTGACACATGCTCAGATATATTTACAATTTTGTTTGTTAGTGCTGCGTATCAACATTTTCACTTGAGCTGTAGGGCTTTTTCGCGACATTATGCATTTTTACGTAAGTCTTTTTATAAATTTGAGTGTCGTAGTTTTAACTAGAGCTACATGGCTGAAGCTTCTCATGCACGAATTTCTCGCAATAAAAATTGTTTCGTCTAGTGCAGGAAATTTAAGTTGAAAGGACTGTTCCCAAACGAAAACTCAAAACTCCGCAGATATACTGAAAATTAGCTACATAATATGGCAGTGAATGTTACGGTATTTACATTTGTGTTTCTTTATTATATTAACGTTGCAACGCAGAGCCCCATATGTTGGCAGAGGTCCCTATATTTCACAAAACATGACACTAAAGTCGGCTTAACGCCCATGTCGTTTAGCGGTTATTCACGAAATTCACAATGTCAGAGACGAAACGACATAACCTGTATTGTAATCTCCACGTTATCCAACAGAGGAACTGATTATGACGTCATATTTTCGCGTTTCTGCAGAAACAGAACTGTATTTTTTCTTGTTAGAGATAATCTTAATGAAATACCTCAAACGTAATCAGTTACCAGGCCTTGGTTGCAAGATTCATTTAAGTGTGTTTCTTACGCCAGCTTTTCACCTGCACATTGTCGTACACGACCTTGCGGAAAATTCGGTGCGATGTATGGGATCTCTTGGGTATTATCTAATTAAGAAAACCGCGGTTGATTGCGTTGAGAGTAGCGACTGGCAGTGTAGTGAATTTGTTGGGTATCTACTGAGAAACATTTAAATTAAGTATCAGGTATATGGCGCATCTTAGTTTGGTTTTGGTTTTGTTTTTGCTTTAGGGCGTAAAAACAACTGGGGTCATAAGCGCCCAAGTCAAAACTATAGAACACGAAGACAGAGAAGAGTTAAAAAGCGACTATACGTCAGTCCCAATTGACATATTAGAAGACAGCTAAAAACAAGCACGTGGCGAAAGGGCTCAAAAAGACACCATACAGAAACGGAGGACCAAAACTAAAAATTAAATGGCCTTCGTCATACTGCTTTGGCGGATAAAAAGTAAAACGCTGTCGAAAGCCCGCGCGTTATTTGCTAAAACGGCCGATAACTCAGGCGGCAAACCTAAGCGGGAACGTAAACGGTTAAAAAATGGGCATTCCAACAGGAAGTGGCGGATAGTTAAAACTTGGGCGCAATGTGTATAAAGAGGTGGGATAGCGCCACTTATCAAATGACGATGGCTAAAAAAGCAGTACCCAATACGCAGCCTAGTTAAAATAACCTCCTCCCGGCGGGAGGGCCGAGAGGAGGTTGTCCAAGCGGCTGGGAGAGGCTTAATAAGTCGGAGCCTATTCCCGTGAAGGGACACCACCTCCTGACAGACAGCAACACAGAGATCATCGCAGGGAATATAGGAACTCGCGGGCTGACGTACGAGGACTGCAGCCTCGGCAGCAGCGTTAGCAGCCTCGTTTCCTGGCAGACCGACATGACCAGGAACCCACAGAAACATCACACTGGCTCCACCAAAAGTGAGCAAGTGACAGTTTTCCTGGACCCACTGCACTAAGAGATGGGCGGTGTACAGTGCACATAGACTTTGAAGGGCGCTGAGTGAATCTTACAAGGGAACCTCCCCATCGCACCCCCCTCAGATTTAGTTATAAGCTGGCACAGTGGATAGGCATTGAAAAACTGAACACAGATCAATCGAGAAAACAGGAAGAAGTTGTGTGGAACTTTAAAAAAAATAAGCAAAATATACAAACTGAGTAGTCCATGTGCAAGATATGCAACATCAAGGAGCATATGAGCTCAGGAGCGCCGTGGTCCCGTGGTTAGCATGAGTAGCTGCAGAACGAGAGGTCCTTGGTTCAAGTCTTCCCTCGACTCAAAATTTTATTTTCGCAAAGTTATGATCTGTCCGTTCATTGACGTCTCTGTTCACTGTAATAAGTTTAGTGTCTGTGTTTTGCGACCGCACCGCAAAACCGTGCGATTAGTAGACGAAAGGACGTGCCTCTCCAATGGGAACCGAAAACATTTGATCGCAAGGTCATAGGTCAACCGATTCCTCCACAGGAAAACACATCTGATATATTCTATACGACACTGGTGACGGCATGTGCGTCACGTGACAGGAATATGTTGTCGACCCACCTAACTTGTACACTTGGCGAATGGGTAAAAAGATTCTTCTACCTTGCCCGATTTAGATTTTCTTGTGGATGTGATAATCACTCTCAAAAAAGTGATGAAAACATAAAAGTTTGTCACATAAACTGCAACAAATGAATGCAACAGTTTCACAGTCCCACAGTTTTCCCTGTGCTCTGTCAAAACGTTTTCAAATTTTTCCGTGTGTAGACCGTCAAATCCTGCATATGCCCAAGCAAATCTGAACATGTCCTGGAATTTTGGAGAGCGAAGTTGATTATGTGTGAGAGCCTGAACTTTGATAATTGTCTGAAAATAAAAAATTGAACTTTTCATTCGAGGGAAGACTTGGACCAATGACCTCTCGTTTCGCAGCTGCTCACGCTAACCACGGGACCACGGCGCTCGTGAGCTCACACTATCCTTGATGTTGCCTATCTTGTGCATGGACTATTAAGTGTGTATATTTTGCTTATTTTTTTTATAGTTCTACACAATTTCTTCCTGTTTCCTCGATTGATCTGTGTTCAGTTTTTCAAGCCCTATCCACTGTGCCAACTTATAACGAAATCTGAAAGGGGTGCGATGGGGAGGTTCCCTTGTTAGCAGAGGACGCAATTGTAAAGGCTGTGTCGCTGGATGAACTCCATTGAGTGATACAGGGCATAGAGCTCGGCTGTAAATACTGAGCAGTGTGCCGGAAACCGATATCGAAAGACACGGGCGCCAATGACGAAGGCACACTCGACTCCATGGTCAGTCCGAGAGCCATCAGTGTGTACAAAGGTACTATTGCGAAGTTCCGTGCGAAATTGTCGTAGCTGTGTTGGGTAAGTACCAGAGCTCCAAGCGCTAATAGAAAGCACTGATGCTCAAATCGTTATAGGCACTGAAAGCTGGCTAAACCCGGATATAAGCTCAGCAGAAATTTTTGCGAAGTACCTAACGGTGTTCCGAAAGGATAGGCTAAACATGGTTGGCGGTGGCGTGTTTGTTGCTGTCCGAAGTAGTTAAACTTGTCGCGAAATTGAAGTAGATACTTCCTGTGAGTTAGTATGGGCAGAGATCATTGTTGGAAACCGCAATAAAATAATAATTGGATCCTTTTACCGACCTCCCAGTTCAAATGATACAGTTGCTGAAAGGTTCAAAGAAAACTTGAGTCCGATTTCAAACACGTACCCGACTCATACGATAATAGTTTGTGGTGACTTCAATTTACCCTCGATATGTTGACGAAAATACAGTACATGTTTAATTCCGGAAGTACGCATAAAATATCATCCGAAATTGTGCTAAGCGCATTCTCTGAAAATTATTTCGAGCAGTTAGTTCAGAAGCTCACGCGAACAGTAAACGGTTGTGAAAACACACTTAACCTCTTAGCAACAAATAATCTTGAGTTAATAACGAGCATCAAAATCGATTCAGGAATTAGTGAACACAGGGTTGTCGTAGCGAGATTGGATACTATAATCCCCAAATCCTCGAAAAATAAGCGAAAAATATACCTATTCAAAAAAGCAGATAAAAATTCACTTGAAGCCTTCCTGAGAGACGGTCTCCTCTCATTCCAAATTAATAATACACTACTGGCCATTAAAATTGCTACACCGAGAAGAAATGCAGATGATAAACGAATATTCATTGGACAAATATATTATACTAGAACTGATATGTGATTACATTTTCACGCAATTTGGGTCCATAGATCCTGAGAAATCAGTACCCAGAACAACCACCTCTGGCCGTAATAAAGGCTGCAGTCATGGACTGTGCGGCTGGTCCCGGCTGAGGTTCGAATCCTCCCTCGGGCACGGGTGTGTGTGTTTGTCCTTAGGATAGTTTAGGTTAAGTAGTGTGTAAGCTTAGGGACTGATGCCCTTAGCAGTTAATTCCCATAAGACTTCACACACTTTTTTTTCGTAATAAAGGCCTTGATGCGCCTGGGCATTGAGTCAAACAGAGCTTGGATGGCGTGTACAGGTACAGCTGCCCATGCAGCTTCAACACGATTCCACAGTTCATCAAGAGTAGTGACTGGTGTATTGTGACGAGCCACTTGCTCGGCCACCATTGACCAGACGTTTTCAATTGGTCAGAGATCTGGAGAATGTGCTGGCCAGGGCAGCAGTCGAACATTTTCTGTATCCAGAAAGGCCCGTACAGGACCTGCAACATGCGGTCGTGCATTATCCTGCTGAAATGTAGGGTTTTGCAGGGCTCGAATGAAGGGCAGAGCCACGGGTCGTAACACATCTGAAATGTAACGTCCACTGTTCAAAGTGGCGTCAATGCTAACAAGAGGTGACCGAGACGTGTAACCAATGGCACCCCATACCATGACGCCGGGTGATACACGCTTCCAATGTGTGTTCGCCGCGATGACGCCAGACACGGATGTGATTATCATGATGCTGTAAACAGAACCTGGATTCATCCGAATAAATGACGTTTTGCCATTCGTGCACCGAGGTTCGTCGTTGAGTACACCATCGCAGGCGCTCCTGTCTGTGATGCAGCGTCAAGGGTAACCACGGCCATGGTCTCCGAGCTGATAGTCCATGCTGCTGCAAACGTCATCGAACTGTTCGTGCAGATGGTTGTTGTCTTGCAAACGTCCCCATGTGTTGACTCAGGGATCGAGACGTGGCTGCACGTTACAGACATGCGGATAAGATGCCTGTCATCTCGACTGCTAGTGATACGTGGCCGTTGAGATCCAGCACGGCGTTCCGTATTACCCTCCTGAACCCACCGATTCCATATTCTGCTAACAGTCATTGGATCTCGACGAACGCGAGCAGCAATGTCGCGATACGATAAACCGCAATCGCTATAGGCTACAATCCGACCTTTATCGAAGTCGGAAACGTGATGGTACGCATTTCTCCTCCTTACACGACGCATCACAACAACGTTTCACCAGGCAACGCCGGTCAACTGCTGTTTGTGTATGAGAAATCGGTTGGAAACTTTCCTCATGTCAGCACGTTGTAGGTGTCACCACCGGCGCCAACCTTGTGTGAATGCTCTGAAAAACTAATCATTTGCATATCACAGAATCTTCTTCCTGACGGTTAAATTTCGCGTCTGTAGCACGTAATCATCGTGGTGTAGCAATTATAATGGCCAGTAGTGTATAAGTGTAGACCAGATGTGGCTGGCTAAGAAATAGTATCGGCAGCACATAAATTAACAAACGACTGAGATGATCCTCCTTGGTACACAAAAGGGTTAGAATACTGTTGCAGAAACAAGGAAACAAACATGCCAAATTTAAACAGACACAAAATCCCCAAGATTGGCGATTTTTTAGAGGAGCTCGAAATTTAGCGCGGACTTCAATGCGAGATGCCTATAACAGTTTCCACAGCAAATCTTTGTCTCGAACCCTGGCAGAAAATCCAAAAGAGATTCTGGTCGTATGTGAAGTATGTTAGCGGCAAGAAACAATCTGTGCCTTCTCTGCACGATAGCGAAGGAGATAGTATCGATGACAGTGGTGCCAAAGCAGAGTTACTAAACACAGCCTTCCGAAATGCCTTCACAAAAGAAGACGAAGTAAATATTCCAGAATTCGAATCGAGAGCAGCTGCCAACATGCGTAACGTAGAAGTAAGTATCCTCGAAGTAGTGAAGCAACTTAAATCCCTTAATAAAAGCAAGTCTTCTGTTCCAGACTGTATACCAATCACTGTCCTTTCGGGGTATGCTGATGCATTAGCTCCATACTTAACAATCATATACAACCGTTCGCTCAACGAAAGATCCGTACCCAAAGACAGGAAAGTTGCACGGGTCACACCATATTCAAGAAAGGTAGTAGGAGTAATCCACTAAATTACAGGCCCATATCGTTAACGTCGACATGCAGCAGGATTTTGGAACATATATTGTGTTCGAACATTATGAATTACCGCGGAGAAAACGGGCTATTGACGCACAGTCGACATGGATTTAGAAAACATCGTTCCTGTGAAACACAACTAGCACTTTATTCACACGAAGTGTTGAGTGCTATTGAGAAGGGATTTCAGATCGATTCCGTATTTCTGGATTTCCGGAAGGCTTCTGACACTGTACCACACACTCGTAGTGAAATTGCGTGCCTATGGAATATCGTCTCAGTTATGTGACTGCATTTGCGATTTTCTGTCAGAGAAGTCACAGATCGTAGTAACTGACGGAAAGTCATCGAGTAAAACAGAAGTGATTTCCGGCGTTCCCCAAGGTAGTGTTATAGGCCCTTTGATGTTCCTTATCTATATTAACGATTTGGAAGACAATCTGAGCAGTCGTCTTTGGTTGTTTGCAGATGACGCTGTCGTTTATCGACTAATAAAGTCATCAGAAGACCAAAACATACTGCAAAACGATTTGGAAAAGATATCTGAATGGTGTGAAAAGTGGCAGTTGACCCTAAATAACGAAAAGTGTGAGGTCATCCCCATGAGTGCTAAAAGGAACTCGTTAAGCTTCGGTTACACGATAAATCAGTCTAATCTAAATGCCGTAAATTCAACTAAATACCTAGGTATTACAATTATGAACAACTTAAATTGGAAGTAAAACATCGAAAATGTTGTGGGGAAGGCTAACCAAAGACTGTGTTTTATTGGCAGGACACTTAGAAAATGTAACAGACCTACTAAGAAGAGTGCCTACACTACGCTTGTACGCCCTCTTTTATAATACTGCTGCGGGGTGTGGGACCCTTACCAGATAGGACTAACGGAGCACATCGAAAAAGTTCAAAGAAAGGCAGCACGTTTTGTATTATCGCGAAATATGGGAGAGAGTGTCACAGAAATGATACAGGATTTGGGTTGGACATCACTAAAAGAAAGGCGTTTTTCGTTGCGACGGAATCTTCTCACCAAATTCCAATCACAAACTTTCTCCTCCGAATGCGAAAATATTTTGTTGACACCGACCTACATAGGGAGGAACCATCACCAAGATGAAATAAGGCAAATCAGAGCTCGTACGGGAAGATATGGGTGTTCATTCTTTCCGCGCGCTATACGATATTGGAATAATAGAGAATTGTGAAAGTGGTTCGATGAACCCTCTGCCAGGCACTTAAATGTGAATCGCAGAGTATCCATGTAGATGTAGATGTAGACGTAGAAGGTCGTGAAACTGAAGGCGATAGACCGAGGCTGGAGTTGCGTCCTTAGGAAGCGAATGAAGCCAAGGTTAGCAAGGGCCGCTTCACGAAGCCAAGATGGTGAAGGGTTCACACCCACCGGGAAAGTTGCAGGTAGCGTGAAGTTAACCCCCCGTAACAAGTGCCAAAAGCGGACTCCAGGAGGTAGCGGAGAAGAGGGACGAGCCCCATACTGGCGATCAAAGGAATCATCAAAGAAGGAGGCATAGGATGGGTGGCCATGTTTGGCAGGCAAACGGCATTCATACTGCTGAGGAGAAAGTCACGGCGGTAGGACAGTGGTAGTTCAGCAGCTTCAGCATACAGACTCTCAACCTGGCTGGTGTAAAATGCGCCTGTAGCCAAACGGATGCCACGATGGTGAATAGTGTTGAGACGGCGTGCAGACACATAAACAAAACACCCATAGTCGAGGTTCGAACGGACAAGGGTTGGTTCAAATGGCTCTGAGCACTATGGGACTTAACATCTATGGTCATCAGTCCCCTAGAACTTAGAACTACTTAAACCATCAGCCCAGCCATCACGAGGCAGAGAAGAACGGACAAGGGACCGGTACAAACAGAGAAGGGTGGTTCGGTCGGCACCCCAGGAAGTAGGACATTGAGGAACCGCGTACAACGGGCTTAGTGCATTTAAAGAACTTTTACGGAAATGTAATAATAGGGAGATATAAACCGAGTAGAATTATAATCAAGTGACAATATTATACCAGAAATTAGTGACCTAAGAATGAATCGTACCGATCCTTGTTACAATTCACAGAAGAATAAACTATTACAAACAACAAATAGTTTGCTGAATTACATTTTCTACGGAACTCCGTAACCACTCTATGCGAACAGTGCAAACAGATATGATACTCACTGGGATAACTCATTTGTCCGAAAATGATCTAATTTTCGTTATGGAAATACTGCTACTGTGTTTAGGTCGAGAAGTTGTCGCTACTGTTATTATTATTTATTAACGCAGGATTATTTAAGACAAATATCAATAACAATATTTTGCCGTATTCCTGTTATTTTCCGCCAAGCCTCTTAATTCGTGGCATCCTCCTCCTTGCATACACCGGACATATTGGATTAAGACAGAACAGATCCTGTACACGTAACATCTTCTCTGTAAGAACAGCTAATGAACAAATTTATAGCAGTAGAGGGGTGACGCATTGCCTCTGTATCTTTAATTATACCTTATGACACGGTTTCTAGAGGTTATTATTGAAATTTACTGAATTTATTGTGTACAGATTACAAGAGGATCAAAATTATCAGAACCTGTTAATGTCACAGCAGCACTGAGACAGGGTTGCAGTATGTCATCCATCTTGTTCAATTTGTACATAGAAATGGCTCTCCAAAGATGGAAGAATAGCTGTGAAGGTATGAGAATCATTGTTACTGATATACAGGTGTTTTCGTTATGTTTTGCTAATAATGAAGCCGTTGTAGCACTAGATGAAAGCAACCATGAATTCGTGACGTGACGTTTATTTCAGGAATATGACAGATGGATATACATATGAGTCTAACAAAAAACGTATATCTGGTAGTGAACAGTGACACTAAATTCGAAAAACACATCACTGATAGAGCACTTATGAGACAGGTACAAAAACTAAATAATCGAGGACAATATATTGAAAAAAGTCGATAGCGTAATAAAGAAGTAGAACACAGAAATGAACAAAGCACAAAAATAGTTGGGTGTATGAAATCTTTAGCTGGGACAAGGTTATTTCTATCAGCAGTTACAAAAGAGTGGGTAGGCTAATGGTTGAATCTGTCTCATCAGAACTGTGCGTTATAAACGCTAACCTGAAGGATAATAGCTGTGGAAACTGACTATATAAGATAAGGCGCTATAATATCAAAAATCGAAAAAAAGCTAATGAAGTCTTTTGTAAAATGAGAGTAAATGAAAAAGTGATAGATGGAATCGAAAGAAAATCATTAAAATGGAGTGGGTATTTTGTTGAAAGTGCCAGGTGAACAAGGAAAACTTTTGAATGGAAACGACCAGTTGACGTCAGGATAACGATCCGAGGTATAAGAGTGCAGCACAGTGTGTCCACATCACAGGGGTGATTTCCGTCTGTATGGTAGAGCAGACTTGAGCCAGTTAAAACGTGAGGTCCATGCAGAGTCACACAGATTCCTGCATCCTCTCAGAGAAACTTCATAGCAGTTAGACGAGTCCAAACATAATCGAAGAAAAGTAATTTTTAACTGTTTTCTGCTTATTATTTATTGACGGCTGTTTCGAGCTTCACCCATTTTCACAAGCCAAGCATTTTGTATATACTTGACGTGGATAGCTCTGCTTATGCTCAAATAAATTACGGGAATACAACTGGTTGACGTCGTCGACAACCGGAGATATGTCGACTGGAGCACACCTTGGCATTTTGAAGACAAAACTCTATCAAGTGAGCGTCGTGCAAGGGAATTTAAATCCTCGGTTTTTAGAGAAACTCCGGAAAGATAACACTCACACACAATGTAAATATTAGCGCCATTGCAAAACCAATAGATGACCGACGTCAGACGTTATCGATAATGAAACACCGACACACACAATCACCTGCACGCACTATCACCCCCACACACATACACATACACACAATGACACAGAAACGAGAAGCCACATTCAAAGAAAAATTTTGAAACAGCCGGGCTTCTGAACAAGTTCGACAGATACAGTTACACAACCCTCATTTCTTCGTTCTTCCTTTCCTACAAAGTTTTAAACTTCGATACCTTCCCTCTCCATTTCAGCAAATTACATACCTCATCGCTCACATTAGACATATAAACATACACTACCAATGATGTGCATGTTTTCTGTTATAATGAGGAAGATATGAAGAAATAATATGCATACGGGAGGGAAGAAGCACTTTCAAGTAACATTTTGTAGACACCATTGTTCTGAACACCCTACCTTCCAGGTAAAATACGTAAATAGGCTATATTTCGCTTTAGAGATGAAAACGAACATATACTCATTTGTGTCGAAATATCAGTTATACAATTACTAGCATGACATCAAAAACTACACATACAAGAGGGAGTAGTCGCATAAACATAATAATTTCAGAATACCCAGGTCTACGAAAATGCCCCCCACCACAGCAAGGTGTTCCTAGTCTGTTCTCCCCCTCCTACCTGCTCATGCCTTACAGCCTGATATCTTCCCCTCTCTCACCCCTTCATGCAAAAGGATACATTCTAGACCTCATTGCACATGAAGTCAAACATACATTCATCGATATTTATAAAATAAGAACAAAAAGACAGGAAAGCAAAGAAACATGCGAAAAAAGTCATGCAAAGAAAGACATGCAAGAAAACAAGCTAAAATTGAGATAGAGAAAAAAGACATGCAACAAAACACTTTCAGAAAGAAGACATGCCAGAAAAAGACACGCAAAGAAAGAAACGCAAAATAATGGACGCCACAGAAAAATAACACAACATACCATGCGAAAAAGACACATAAAGAAACGAAAATAAAGGATGTACAAAGCAGCACGCAAATACAATCATACTGATACTCTACCACATACAAACAACACCCACACACAAAACAACCACACCAACAATCACCAAAAAAAAAAGAACCACACAATCACCCACACACAAATACAGAGAATCATACAGGAAGTAGAAGCAAAGAAAAAAAATTTGAGCAGATTCGCTTCTGGACAGGCTCGATAGATACAGATACACAATACTCCTTTCACCATTCTGCCTCTCCAACAATATTTTAAACTTCAATACTGCCCTACCCCATTTCAAGCCAATTACATACTTCATCTCACACGCTAGAGATGGAAACATACACTACCACTGTTGCGCATATTTTCAGTTTCGATGAGAAGGGCATGAAGAAATATTATGCATACTGGAAATATTACGCATACGCACGTAGTTCATGTTTCGCTTTAAGGATGAAAACGAAGATGTACCGTTGCTGTCTAAAGTTTAGTTGCAATTACGAGAATGACAGCGAAAATTACAGGTGTAGGAGGGAGTAACTGCATAAACACCATGATTTTAGAATGCCTAGGTCTATGAAAAGGCTGCTTACCACAGCAATTTGTTCCTATTCTGTTCACACCCTCCTACTTCACAATATTTTACACACTGATATCTTCCCCTCCTTAACCCCTTAATGAATATGCATGCATTCCAGATCTACTTTCACTGGAAAACAAACATATATGTTCTCCGCTATAACTATACTCTATTACAAATAGGAGCTCATCAACAATCATTACAAACATAAAAAATCACATCCATGTGAAAAAAGAAATGATAAAAAACGTGTTGAAAAGGTGTGGTAAAAGTGATTAAAACATGTGGAAAAAGATATGAAAAAACTAAAAAACTTAAAAAGAAGTACAAAATACAGTGTGCAGAAAAAGACTTGGAAGAGAAACAAATGTGCTACAAAAAGATGTGCTGAAAAGAGGTGCACAAAAGAGTGCAAGTAAAACATGCAAAAGAGATGTACAAAGAAAGGCATGTAAAAAGACACAAAAAAGACACACAGTAAAAGACACATAATGAAAGACACACAAAAGCACGTGGACAAAAAGGATTCACGAAGAAAGACATGCAAGGAAAAATATGCTAACAAGGTGAAGAAAGAAAAGCACACAAAGAGAAGAAAATAATTGATGCACAAACCAACAAAACACGAAGAAAACATGCTCAAACAACACACATAAATAAACTTACACATGAATAAACTTACACACATGCACACACACAATACAAACACACACACACACACACACACCTGCATATGAGCACAACCACACACAAATACAATCACACATAACCCACACAAACACACCCACACACAAACACACCAACAAGAAAAACACACTCACACACACATAGAAACAACCAATCACACAAAAACCAATACACACTCACGAACACATGCATACACACACTCACACAGGAAGGAGGAGCCACCTTCAAAGTAGAAGCAAAGCAGAATAAGCCTAGTTTGCTCAGCCACCCCTAATCCCCCCCTCTCCCCTAAAGTTTTCCATCTTGGCATCTTTTCATCATTCACCCATTAGTGGAAAAGCATTCGTTCCAGGTCTTATTACACATGAAGACATAGGTATACAGTAGTTGAGATGCATGTCTTGACATACAGTTATATATATATATATATATATATATATATATATATATATATATATATATATATATATCAACAGTCATTAGAGACATGGAAAAGAGCACCATACGAGAAAAAATGTGCTAAAGAAAGGACATGCAAAGGAGATGTTAAAAAGTATGTGCAAAAAAGATGTGGCGAAAAATACATTTAAAAATGATGTGCAAGGAAAGACATGCAAAAACGTGTGCAAGAAGTGGAAAAAAGCTTTCCAAGAAAGATGTGCAAAAAGAATATGCAAAAAGGAAATGCAGAAAATACTCACAAAAATACGACAGGGAAGCACCTGTAAAAGAAGAGAAGAGAGAAAAGAAAGAAAAAAAGACATGCAAAAAAGTAATGCAACGAAACAGACATGCAAAGAAAGAAATTCAAAAAACATGCTAAAAGTGACAAAGACAACGGAGACATACAACAAAAGACATGGAGAAAGAGGACATGCAAGAAAAAGTCCACCAAAAGAAAAAGGCACCCGAAATAATGGATGCCACAGAAAAAGAACAAAAAAATGATATACAAAGCAACTGGGGAAAAAACAAAGAAGACATAAGGAAAACAAGGCGCACAAACAATACATCCTACTTCAAGGACAAAGAAGCTTACACACACACACACACACACACACACACACATACATACATACATACATACATACACCCCTCCACATGTGCACACAAAGACAACCACACACAAAGCACACACCAGCAAAGTCACTCACAAACATACCCAAAAATACAAACAGCAAGACACACAATCATCAGCACACATAATAACCCACACACACGATCATACAGGAACGAGGAGGTACCTTCAAAGAAAAGTTTTCAAATAGACTTGAATTTGAACAGGCACACAATCCTCATTTCTTCGTTCTCCAACTTTCACAATGTTTCAACTTCTTTACTGTTGCCCTTCATTTCAAAGAAATTACATACTTCATCTCCCATATTACAGACGAAAACTTATACCACTATTGATGAACATATTTTGACTAACAATGACGAAGTTATGAGGTAATATGCATACAGGAGGAAAGAACCACTTTCATGTCACAATTTGTAGACGCCTATTCTTCTGGACACTCCACCTTTCAGGCAGAAAATATATATATATATATATATATATATATATATATATATATATATATATATATATATATATATATATATATTGGCTATATGTCACTTTAGAGATGAAAATGAAGATATAGATGTTGGTGTCTAAATTTCAGTTGCAATCACTACATTGACATCAAATATTACATATGCAGGAGGAAGTAGCTGCATTAACACCATAAGTTCAAAATACCTATGTTTATACATGGCTTCTCACTGCAGCAAAGCTTTCCTGTTCTGCTCATCTCTTCATCCCTCCTACCCCCCATCCCAGCCTCCCTTCCCTTCATGTTTTACATCTTTATATCTTTCCTTCATTCACACATTAATGGAAAAGCATACATTTCAGATCTCATTACATATAAAAAGAAAAATATACATTAATTGATATAAAATACAAGAAAATGTGAAGAAAAGACATGAAAAAATATGTGCTAAAAAGATACAGAAAACAAGACATGCAGAAACAGATACTCAGAAAAACGACACACAGAATAAAAAGACATGCAAGAAACAGATATGCAGAAAAAAATACATGTAGAAAAGACACAATGAATAACACACACAAAAAAGTCACATCAAAAAGACACCCAAAAACACCAAAGAAACACTCATAAAAGAACATGCAATAAAACTGTAATGAAAAGTAAACACTGAAGAAAAGATATTCAAAAAAGACGACATGTAAAAAAAAGCCAAGCATATAAAGAAATGCAGTAAAAGACACTTAATGAAAAACACACTAAAGCACATGGGCAAAAAGGATACACAAAAAAGGGACACAAAAAAATATGCTGTAAAGGTGCAAAAAAAAGACACAAAAAGAAGAAAATAATTGATACACAAACCAGAGAATACACATGAACACATTAAGAAAAGTTATGCATGTGTGCACATACATGCAAACACACACACACACACACACACACACACACACACACACACACACACACAGACAACCACACATGCAATCACCCACACACACACATACAACCAGAAACACACAATCACTCACACACACAAACAGGCAATCATACAGGAAGGAGGAGCAAAGAAATAGTTTTCGAACAGATTCGCCTCTGAACAGGCTCTATAGACACAATTACACAATACTCCTTTCTTCATTCTGCCTATGTAACAATGTTTTAAACTCTGATACTGCCCTACCCCATTTCAAGCAAATTACGTACTTCGTCTCACACACTAGAGATGGAAACATGCACTAACATTGATGTGCACATTTTCAGTTACAGTGAGGAACATGTGAAGTAATATTACACATACAGGGGACAAGAACCACTCTCAAGGCATAATTAGTCGATAACCTTTTTTCTGAACACCCCCACCTTTCAGCCAAAATACATATGTAGGTCATATTTCGCTTTGGGGATGAAAACGAAAATGTACCCTTGCTGTCGAAATTTCAGTTACAATTACGAGAATGACATCTAAAATTACACATAAAGAAGGGAGTAATTGCATAAATTCTGTAATTTTAGAACATCTATCTCTATGAAAAGGCTGCTTACCATGGCAATATGATTCTATTCTGATTACACCCTCCTCCTTCACAATGTTGTGCACCTTGATATCTTCCCCACCTTAACCCCTTAATGGATATGTGTACATTTCAGATATCATTTCACTTGTAAACAAACATATACATTCTTTGATATATCTATGATCTATTACAAATATGAACTTATCAAAAGTCACTGCAAACACAAAAAGGACATCCACGTGAAAAAATAAACGATAAGAAACGTGTTAAAAAGATGTGGTTACAGACATTAAAAAACGTAGGAAAAGATACGAGAAAAACCAATAAACATAGAAAGAAGTAAAAAAAGGGTGTGCAAAAAGACATGATAGGAAAAGATATACTACAAAAAGATGGGCAGAGAAGAGATGCACAAAAAAGTACATATAAAACACACAAACAAGATGTGTTAAGGATGATATGCAAAAAACTTGCGAAAAAGAAATGCAAGTAAAGACACAAAAAAGACATGGGAAAAAGGCACACAGAAAAAGACAGGCAGGAATGGACACACAAAAAATCTCACAAGAAGACACACAAAAAAAGATGTGCAAAAAAAGACAAGCAAAAGAAGACAAAAAGAGACATGCAATAAAAAGCCACATAAAGAAAACGCATGCAGAGAAAAGTGATGTGAAGATAATGGTGCATTAGAAGAATTAAATACGAAAGGACATGCAAAAAAGGAGTGCCAAAGAAATACATACAGAAAAGGACAAAAAAGACGAAAATAAGGAATGCACAAAACAACTTGGAAGAATAAACCATAACAAAACACGAAAAAATAACATGCACAAACTACATACATGAGAAAACTTACACACTCGCACAGGGACACACACACACACACGCACACACACACACACACACACACACACACACACACTCACTCACATACCCACACACACAGTCACCCACACATGCAAACACAGGAAGAAAGAGCCACATTGAAAGTAAAACCACAGTGGAGTGTCCTTACCTTGTTCACCCCATCCTCCTCCCCTGAATGTTTTAATCTTGATGTCCCATCTCATTAATGGAAGAGCATACATTCCAGATCTCATTACATATGCAAAAACATGTATACATTAGTTGAAGTGTATATACTGAAATGCACTTACTAATATATCAACAATCATTACAAAAGAAGATCCATATAAAAGAAGATGTGCTTAAAAGAGATATACAAAAGAATGTCTACATTTCACCTGTAATCATGAGAATGATGTCAAATATTACACATGCAAGAGGGAGTAACTGTATTAACACCATAATTTTAGAATACCTAGGTTTATGCAAAAGCTTCTCACTGCAGTAAAGCGTTTCTGTTCTGCTCATCTCTTCCTCCTCCCCACCCAGCCCACCATCCCTTAATGCCTTGATGTTTTACACTTTGATGGTGTCTTCCGTACATTCACCCATTAATGGAAAAGCATACATTTCAGATCTCATTACACATGAAGACAACATGTACGTTGTTTGATATATATATATATATATATATATATATATATATATATATATATATATATATATATAAGCTCAATTACAATTATGAACTTATGAAAAAACATTATACCAAAAATGTCAATGAAGAAACAGAAAATAAGAAATGCAATGAAAAGACAAACAAAAAAGACAAGCAAAAATACACACAAAAAAGACACAGAAAAAACATGCATAAAAGCGACATGCATAGAAATACGTGCAAAAAAGACATGCAATGAAAGACATGTAAAAAAATACATAGAGAAGCACATGGACAAAACGAACACGCAAAAAGACACACAGAGAAAACATGCAAAAAAGGCAAAGAAAAAAAAGACACCGAAAGAAAAGACATACAAAAAGATGAAAGTAAGTGATGCACAAACCAACTTGGAAACAAAACCCAAACAAAACTCGAAGAAACAACACACACAACCAATACACATTAACAAATTTATGAAAACACACACACACACACACACACACACACACACACACACACACAGACATACACACATGCACACTAACACAACCATACTCAAATACAAAACACGAACAACCACACACAAAAACACCTACACACTAACACACCCACACACAAACTCTGTCACACACCTAACACTCACATTCACAATCACTCTCACACACAGGCAATCATACAGGAAGGAAGTGCAAAGTTAAATTTTCGAGCAGACTGGTTTCTGAACAGGATCCACAGACACAAACACACAATACTCATTTTTTCATTCACTCTCTCCAACAATGTTTCAAACTTGGATACGGCCCTCCCCTATTTCAAACAAAATACTTACTTCATCTCCCACATTAGAGATGAAAACATACACAAGCATTGAAGATGTGGATATTTTCAGTTATAATGAGGAAGATATGAAGAGCCGGCCGAAGTGGCCGCGCGGTTCTGGCGCTGCAGTCTGGAACCGCGAGACCGCTACGGTCGCAGGTTCGAATCCTGCCTCGGGCATGGATGTGTGTGATGTCCTTAGGTTAGTTAGGTTTAACTAGTTCTAAGTTCTAGGGGACTGGTGACCTCAGCAGTTGAGTCCCATAGTGCTCAGAGCCATTTGAAGATATGAAGATATAAAATGCATACAGGGCTGAAGAACCACTTACAAATCACAATTTTTCGACATCCATTCTTCTGAACACCCCACACTTATGCAAAGTACATACATAAGTAGTATCTCGTTTTTGAGAGATGAGGCAAACATATACGCATTGGTGACTAAATTTCAGTTACAGTTAAGAGAAAGACAACAAATATTACACATGCAGGAGGGAGTAGCTGCACTATCGCTATAATTTCTGAATAATTAGTTTTATGAAAACACTCCTCATTGCAGAATAGTGTTCCTAGTCTACTTAACCCCTCCTACCGCCCCCCCTCCAATGTTTTACACCATCATATCTTCCCGTCCTGCCCAAAATAATGGGAAAACATACATAACAAATCTCATTACACTCGAAAACAAACATATACATTCACTGATATACATACGGTGAATTACAATTCAGAAATTATCAAAAATCATTACAGATACAGAAAAGTAGAACCATGGAAAATAGATGTACTAAAAATATGTGCAAAAAGGAGATGTGCTTAAAAATGACATTCTAAAAAAGACATGCTAAAAAACATGTGCAAAAAGGATGTGTCAAAAATATGAGCAAAAAAGCACTGAGCAAGAAATATGTGACACACAAGATGTGCATAAAAGATCTGCGAAAAAGGACATGCAAAAGAAATGCAATAAAGACATAAACAAAGGATGCACAAAAAACTTGAAGAAAATGCGAATAAAACAAAAAAAACATGTGAAAACCATACACACCAACACTACCAATACTTGAATGAGTAAAGCTGCACACACACACACACACACACACACACACACACACACACACACACACACACACACACACACACACAAGTATACCCACACGCAATCAGCCACACGCATAAACACCCGAACACACAAACAATGACTCACACAGTGAGCTGCACACACAAACACACAATCACGCATCAAGGGGAAGCTACATTCAAAGTAAAATTTTCGAAAAGACTGGCTTCTGGACACTGACCCCATTTCTTCATTCTGCCTCTCGCACAATGTTTCAAACTTTGACTCAGTCACCCCTCCATTTCTAGCAAAATTACCTGCTCCATCTCCCACATTAAAGATGAAAACAAACACAACACTTGACACGAAAATTTTCGATTATTATGAGTTAGATATGAAGAAATAATACGCATAAATTATTGAGGAACCACTTTCAAGTCTCAATTTCTCGACATCCATTCTTATGAAAGTTCCAGCTGTCAGGCAAAATGCATACATAGCCCATAGCTCGCTTTTGAGATGTCATCGAATACATAAAGATTGGTGTCTAAATATTATACAATTACAAGAATGGCATCAAATACTACACAAGCACGGGGGGGACAGCTGCATTAACTGAATAATTTCAGAATACCTAGGTTTATGAAATTGCTCCTCATTGCAGCAATGTGTTCTTAGTCTGCTAACCCCTTCTTACATGCCAATGAGTTATATCTTTATATCCTCCCCTCCTCTACTCCTTAATGGAAAGGCATATGTTTCAGATCTCATTAGATATGAAGAGTAACATATACATACATTGTATTCTGACTGATTTGATGAGGCCCACCACGAATTCCTCTCCTGTGCCAACCTCTTCATCTCAGAGTAGCACTTGTGACATATATCCTCAATTATTTGCTGATGTGTTCCAATCTCCGTCTTCCTCTACAGTTTTTTCCCTCTACAGCTCCCTCTAGTACCATGGAAGTCATCCCTCCATGTCTTATCATCCTGTCTCTTCTCCTTATCAGTTTTTTCCATATATGTATTTCCTCTCTGATTCCATGCAGAGCTTCCTCATTCCTTACCTTATCAATCCACATTATTTTCAACATTCGTCTGTAGCACCACATCTCAGATGCAGCTATTCTCTACTGTTCCGGTTTTCTCATAGTCCATGTGTCACTACCATATAATGCTGTACTCCAGATGCATAGTCTCAGAAATTTCTTCCTCAAATTCAGGCCCACGTTTGATACTAGTAGACTTCTCTTGGCCAGAAATGATCTTTTTATCATTGCTAATCCGGTTTTGATGTCCTGCTTACTGTGTCTGTCATTGGGTTATTTTACTGCCTAGGTAGCAGAATTCCTTAATTTCATCTACTTTGTGACCATCAATCCTGGTGTCAAGTTATTCGCCATTCTCATTTCTGCTACTTCTCATTACCTTCGTCTTTCTTTGATTTACTCTCAATCCAAATTCTGTACTCATTACATTGTTCTTTTCATTCAGCAGGTCAGGTAATTCTTCTTCACTTTCACTAAGGATAGTAATGTCATCAGTGAATCATATCATTGACATTCTTTCACCTTGAATTTTAATTCCAATCCTAAACCTTTTTTTCCATTGTTGCTTCTTCGATGTACAGATTGAACAGTATGGGCGAAAGACTACCTCCCTGTCTTACACCCTTTTTTATCAGAGCACTTCGTTCTTGTTAATCCACTCTTATTATTCCGTCTTGCTCATTGTACATTACCCATCACTCCTTATAGCTTACCCCTATTTTTCTCAGAATTTCGAACATCTTACACCATTTTACATTATCGAACGCTTTTTCCAGGTCGAAAAATCCTATGAATGTGTCTTGATTTTTCGTTAGTCTTACTTCCATTATCGACGGCAATGTCAGAATTCCCTCACTCATGCCTTTGCCTTTTCTAAAGCGAAACTGATCATCATCTAATACAGTCTCAATTTTCTTTTTCATTCTTCTGCACATTATTATTGTCATCAACTCGGATGCATGAGCAGTTAAGCTGATTGTGTGATAATTCTCCCACTTGTCAGTGTCTTCGGAATTGTGTGGATGATATTTTTCCGAAAGTCAGATGGTTTTTCGGCCAGAGTCATACATTCTACACACCGATGTGATTATTCGTTTCGTTTCTACTTCTGCCAATGATTTTAGAAATTATGATGGAATGTATTTGATCTTAAGTCCTCCAAAGCTCTTTTAAATTCTGATTCTAATACTGAATCCCCTATCTCTTCTAAACCGACTTGTGTTTGTTCTTCTTTTTTATCACATCAGACAGATCTTCCCCCTCATAGGGGCTTTCAGTGTATTCTCTCCACCTACCAGCCCTCGCCTCTGCAATTAACCATGGAATTCCTGTTGCACTCTGGATCTTACCACCCTTACTTTTAGTTTCACCAAAGGTTGTTTTCACTTTCCTGTATGCTGAGTCTTTCCTACTGACACTCATTTCTTTTTCGAATTCTTCACATTTTTCATGGAGCCATTTCGTCTTAGCTCTCCTGACTTTCCTATTTATTTCATTCCTCAGCGGCTTATATTTCTGCATTTCTGATTTTCCCAGAACATTTTTGAACTTTCTCCTTTCATCAATCAGCTGAAGTATTTCTTCTGTCACCTATAGTTTCTTCGCAGTTACGTTCTTTATACTTATGTTTATCTTTACAACTTCTGTGATGGCCCTCTTTAGAGATGTCCATTCCTCTTCAACTGTTCTGCACACTGAGCTATTCCTTATTGCTGTATCTATAACCTTTGAGAACTTTAAGCGTATCTCGTCATTCCTTAGTACTTCCATGTCCCACTTCTTTGCGTACCGATTCATCCTGACTGATGTGTTAAACTGTAGCCTACTCTTCATCACTACTATATTGTGATCTGAGTCTATATCTGTTCTGGGGTATGTGTTACAATCTAGTATCTGATTTCAGAATCTCTGTCTGACCATGATGTAATCTAACTGAAATAGTCCTGTAGTACTCGGTCTTTTTCAAGTATACCAACCTCCTCTTGTGATTACTGAACAGGGTATTCGCTATTATTAGCTGAACTTATTACAGAACACAATTAGTCTTTCTTCTCTCACATTCCTTGTCCCAAGCTAATATTCTCCTGTAACCTTTACTTCTACTCGTTGCCCTACAACTGCGTTCCATTTGCCCATGATTATCAGATTTTCATCTCCCTTTATGTAATTTGTTACCCTTTCAGTATCCTCATATACTTTCTCTATCTCTTTATTTCAGCTTGCGAGATTGACCTGTAAACCTGAACTAGCATTGTTGGTGTTTGTCTGCTGTCGATACCGATAAGACCAACTCTATCACTGAACTATTCACAGTAACACACTCTCTGCACCACCTTCCTGTTCATAATGAATTTTACTCCCATTATACCATTTTCTGCTGCTGTTGATATTACCCTGTACTCATCTGGCCAGAAATCCTTGTCTTCTTTCCATTTCACTACACTGACCCCTACTGTATCTAGATTGAACCTTTGCATTTCCCTCTCCAGATTTTCTAGTTTCCCTACCACATTCAGGCTTCTTACATTCCACGTCCAGACATGTAGAACATTATCCTTTCGCTGATTATTCAGTCTTATTATCATTGTCACCTTCCCCTCTGCGGTCCCCTCCCAGAGATCCAAATTGAGGACTATATTACTCTATCTTTTGCCAATGGGGACATCAACATGATACTTTTTCAATTACAGGCCACATGTCCTGTGGATACACATTACATGTCTTTAATGCAGTGGTTTCCATTGGCTTCTGCATCCTCATGCCGTTGATCATTGCTGATTCTTCTGCTTTTAGGGGCAGGTACCCACACCTAGGACAAGATAGTGTCCTGAACCTCTGTCTGCTCCTCTGCCCTCTTGACAAGGCCATTGGCAGCAGGACGGTGACTTCTTATGCCGGAAGTCTTCGGCCGCCAGTGCTCATTTTTAATCAAAATATAAGGGTTGGTGGGAGTCGAACTCGAGACTGAGGACATATTGATTACTAATCAAAGACGCTACCCCTAGACCACAGGTGCAAACCCAGTGACATACATTGCTAAATGATAATGACGAAGTTATCAACAATCACTACGAAAATAGAAAAGAACTGCTATACAAAAACGGATGTGCTAAAAAAGATGTGCTAAAAGAGAGACTTTCTAAAATGTACATACTAAAAAAGAAGTGTTAAAAGGGTGTACTAAAAGGGTATGCAGAAACACGATGTGTAAAAAAGTCATGCAAAGAACTGTTGTGCAAAGAAAAAGATCTGCAAAACATTGAAAAAATGAGGGACAAGGAGAGAAAAACGTGTAAAGAAGATATACAAAGAAACATGTGAAAGACAGACGATGAATTGATGTACAAGAAAAGACACACAAAAACGACACACAACAAAACATGCGCAAAAAAATATACAAAGAAATTGACAGAGAAAGAGACACACAAAGAGAGGAACTCGAATTAAAGTGATGCAAACAAGATGTTCAAATGAAGAACATGCAAAGAAAAACATCCAAAAATTGCACAAGGAAAAAGAGGCAGAAAATGAAAGACATGAAAAAAGACAAAAAGAAATGGTGCACAGAAGAATTCATGATAGTATGGATATAATGAGCACTTTCAGGAAACTTAGATCTCTTCATAAGAAATAGGGAAGCTTTGTTGTCCCACCTCATAGTTAAAACAAAGAAATGGTCCTTGCTGGTGATTTTAATGCAGATTTATTGAAAAGCTCTGTCAGTGAACAATTATTGCCATCAGTAATGCTGTCATTCAAATTAATTCCTACTGTGTAACTAGGATGTTTAAATGCTCTGAGGCTGCTATTGATAATACCTTCATAGGCAGATAAAGGAAAAAAGTCATAACATAAAACAATAGGCTATCTGATCATGATATACATCATGTTGTGTTAAATGTTGAATTTCATCAGGATAAAAAGTCTATTAAATCTGAGTTCAGGAGGGCAAAAATCAGTTAAACATTGAGAAGTTTAGGAGACTGCTCAAAGAGGTTAACTGGATAGATGTTTAAGGTTCTTCTGACTCATATGCAAAATACAAAGGTATCATCAAAAAAGTTACTTCATCTTTTGAAAATGGTTTTTCCCTAAAGGTAATTTAAATCGAAGGCAAGTCTAAAAATAAATCCAGGATTACACAAGGAATAAAGATACACTGTTGGACAAAAGGGAGATTGTATCTACTATCTAAGACCAGCTCTGATGTTAGCATTGTAATGCATTATAAGTAATACTGCAAAATATTGAAGCAAGTAATGCAGAAACCAAAGCAGCTTTGTTATGAGAAAAAGATAATTACATCAATCAACAAAATAAAAATAGTATAGGATATAGTGAAGACAGAGACAGGTGGAGCAAAAAAGAAAGAGGAACAAATAGCCCTAAAAGTTAATGAGACATTGGTAACAATTCCATATAGTGTTGCAAACCTAAACAAGTATCTGGTTTTTGTTTCTGATAGCTTGGGGTTATCAGGCTTGGTAAACAGTGCAATGGAGTATCTGAAACCAGTCTTTAGAATTAACTTAAAGTCTTACATCTCCAAAAGAAGTACCATCCATCATAAAATCGTCATACCTAACTAACAAGAAACAAAGGGTGTCATTGCAAAACACCTGTGCAGTAAGCAACCAGTCTTCATCAGATCAGGAATTAATTGCATATGGGGTCCCTCAAGATTCAATCTTAGGTCCATTGCTTTTTCTTATGTTCATTAATGACATTACATTTCCATATGCTAAGTTTGTTTTGTTATCAAATGATATAAATATTGCAATAAGTAGAGAGTGAAGTACATATTTAGAAATGGCTGCTAACCTAATTTCCACTGACATTAATAAACAGTTTAAAACTAATTCACTGTCATTTAACTAAGAAAACACTCACTACATGTAGTTCAGAACCTGTAAGAGTTTTCCTTCCACCAAGTGTATAACATTTGAAGATATGCAGATTGAAGAAGTTACAGTATTAAATTTCTGAGATTACAACTCGATAATAAATTCAATTGGGAAGAGCATACCACAGAATTCCTGAATTGCCTAAACAAGGCTGTATTTGCAGTGAAAATTATGTCAAATGTAGAAGATATATGTACAGAAATCTTGCATACTTTACTTACTTTCATTCTATTATGTCATATATCAACATATTTTGGGGTAACATGTCAAAATGAGCAAAAGTTTTTAGCATGCAAAAGCGTGTAATAAGATTGATTTGTAATACAAGTTCACAACTGTTAGACCAGCATAAGTAAAACCATCTGTTAGATTTCATTTATGACATTACTTGGTCACAACTATTGTGACACACACCTACACCTACACACTCACTACTCACTCACTCACTCACTCTCTCTCTCTCTCTCTCTCTCTCTCTCTCTCTCTCTCTCTCTCTCTCTCTCTCTCTCTCTCTCTCTCTCTCTCACACACACACACACAAGCATGCATGCATAGATGTATATACATGAACACAACCACAACCTCAGTCAAACATAACAACAAACAAACATGATGACACACATAACCAACCCACATACAAACATACCCACACATAAACACCCACACACACTCACACACACAGAGACAAACAGCTACATACACACACACACACACACACACACACACACACACACACACAAACAAACAATTATGTAGGAAGGAGGAGCTGTATTCACAGCAAAATTTTCGAATGGACTGTGTTCTGATCAGGTTCCACTGACACACATACACAATCATAATATCTTCCTTCTGCCTCTCCTACAAAGTTTTAATCTTCGATACCGCCACCTTCCATTTGAAGCAAATTATATACTCCGTCTCTCATATTAGTGATGCAAACATGCACTGCAATTGATGTGCAAATTTTTATTTATAATGAGGAAGATATTAAGAAATATTACAAATACAGGAGGAAAGAATTACTTTAACATCATAATTAGCTGGCACCTATTCCTCTGAGTGCCACACATCTCAGGCAAAATACTTACACAGGCAATCTCACTTTAAAGAAGCAGACAAACATATAGCTGTTGGTATCTAAATCTCAGTTACAACTACGAGAGTGACACCAAAAATTCCACATGCAGGAGGGAGTAGCTTCATTAACAGCATAATTTCAGAATATGTAGGTTTATGAAAAATCTCCTGACCACAGCAAAGCTTTCCTTGTCTGTTGACCTCCCAACCCCCCCCCCCCCCCCAATGTTTCACAACTTGATATGGAAAGAAAATATGTTTCACATTTCATTACACATGAAACAGTGTGCAATTAAATGTGTGCAAGAAAGATGTGTAAGAAAAGACGTGAAAACAGTGATGTACTAAAATAGAAAAATGTGAAAGAAATATGTTAAAAGGAAGCCACAAGAAAATATGCAAAGAAGACAAACAAAAAAAGAGATGCGAGGAAGATATTAAAAAAGACAGCTTGTGCTAATGTATATATGCTCAGTTATAACTACAAAGTTAACAGCAATCAACAGAAACATTTAAAAGGACAACCACCCAAAAAAGAAATACTAAAAAAATATAAGCGAAAGCGAGGCGTGCCATGAAAAAGGCACATCATAAAAACGACATCTTAAAAAAGTGCTAAAAAGAGACTTTCTAAAAAAAGATATGCTAAGTAGACTTGCTGAAAAAAGACCTGCAAATCAGAAATGCAAAATAGAAGGCATACAGAAAAGGATGTGGAAAAGGAAGATATGAAAATAAAAGATGTGCAAAAAAAGTGGTGCAAAAAATATGCCAAAAGAAGTGATGCCAAAAATGGTGAAAAATATATGCAAAAATAGACATTTGATAAAAGATATAAGATATTCAAAAAACGGCATAAAAGAAGTGGAAGATAAGACATGAATGAATGTGATGTGCAAAAATAGAACCATGTGCCAAACAAAGAAGACACAATGAAATCATATAAAGACACACAAAAAGAAGACACACAAGAAAAAATATGATTAAAAGGCAGACAGACAAACTAAACACAAAAAAGATGCAAAAAAAGCCTGAGAAAATAAAGACACACAAAGGAAAAGACACAAAAAAGATGTACAAAAAAGACAGGCAAGAAAAACACAAAAGTAGGATACACAAAAAATATGCAATGCAAAATGGTCATACAAACACAACCACACACAAACGCAACCACACACTGACACACACATACACTCATTTACCCAAACACAAAATCACTTGTGTAGACTATCACACACCCAAGCAAACACAGAATGACACAGGAAAGAGGAGTGGCATGCAAAGTAAAATTTTCGAACAGACTGGCTTCTCTACAGGCTCCACAGACACAGATATGCAATCCTTATTCCTTCATTTCGCCACAATCGCAATGTTTTAAAACACCTCCCACCTCCCACGATTTCAACCATTTTGCCTGCATCATCTCTCACATTAGAGTTGACAACATGCACACCCATTGATATGCATATTTTCATTTATAATGAGGAAGATAAGAAGAAATAATATGCACACAGGGGGAGAACCACTTTTAAGTCACTGCTTGTTGACACCATTCTATCTCCCTTTACATGTGGAAACAAATATATACACACTGATCTGAATTTCAGTTGCAATATCTCCCTTTACATGTGGAAACAAATATATACACACTGATATCTGAATTTCAGTTGCAATAACGAGAATGACATCAAACATTACACATGCAAGAGGGGGTAGATGCATTAATACCTAAGTCAGAATACCTAGGTTTATGAAGAGGGTCCAGATAAATCTGCTAATCCCTTCCTATCCCCTAATGTTTTACACTGTGATAGTGTACTTCCTTCATCTCTTAATGGAAAAGCATATATTTCACATCTCATTACACATGGAAACAAACATACAAATTCGTTGATATACATATGCTAAATTACAATTACAGACTTATTAACAATCATTACAAACACAAAAAAGAAAAATCGTGCACAAAAATGATATGACAGGAAAATATGTGCTAGAAATAAGATGTGCTGAGAAAAACCATACTCAAAAAGAGATATGCTAGAAAGAACATGTTAACAAAGAATGCGTTAAAAATATGTATGTAAAACCAGAAGTACATAAAAGATGTTAAGAAAGGGATGTACAAAAAGATGTGTCAAAAATTTTTTCTGAAAAATTACATGCAAAGAAAGATGTGTGAAAAGTGTAAAGTGCAAAAAAGATATGTGCAAGAAAGGTATACAAAGAAATATGTGCAAAAAATGATGGAAAACAAATGATAAAATGGTATTTAAAAAAGACACACAGAAAAGATATGCCAAAAAGGGCACACAAAATAAGACATAGGTAAAAGATGCAAACCTAGAAGTGCAAAAAAATATTGAAAAAGAGACAGAAAAGGACACAGAATAAAAGACACAAAAAATAGACACCAAAATAACATCCAAAAAAGGACACAAAAAGAGTCGAAAATAAAGGATACAGAAAACAACTTGGAAAAAATGAACAAAACGTTAAAAAATCTGCATGCAGAAGTAATATACACTAATAAATACACACACACACACACACACACACACACACACACACACACCACAGATGCAAACATATACACACCTCCACAGAAACACACCCACACACAAATACACCCACACATGCAAACACACCAACTCACAGAAACACACCAACTCACACGAACACATCGACTCACACAAACACATTGACTCACACAAACACACTGACACTCACAAAAACCCACACACACACAAATAACCACACACACAATCAGTTGCACACATAATAGCACACACACTGCATCACACAATCCCACAGGAAGGCGGAGCCACATCGAAAGTAAAATTTTCGAACAGACTGGCTTCTGAACAGGCTCCACAGACACACATACACAGTACACATTTCTTCATTCTGCCTTCCCAAAATGTTTTAATCTTTGATATTGTCACTCTCCATTTCAAGAATAGTTAGTTACGAAAATCTCATCAGGAGGGAGTAGCAGCATTAACAACATAATTTCAGAATACATATGTTGCTGAAGAGACTCATCACACAGTGCAAATTTTGCTGACTCCTGGCTTCCTCCAATATTTCATTCATTGTTATTGTCCCCTGCTCCACCACTTTCTACCTATCATTACACATGAAAATAAACACATACATTGATTGATATATGAATATGAGCAGCTAGAACCGTAAGACTAGCAAAAAAGACATGTTACAAAAGGATATGCAAAAAAGACAGAAAAAACCACTCAAAAAGGCACACAAAGGAAGACACAAAAATACACAAAAAGCCATGCAAAAAACACAAAACACACAAAAAGGCGCAACAAAGACTCTGAGGAAAAATTATACAAAAAAGAGACACAAAATAGACATGCAAGGAAAGATGCAAATAAAGGATGCACAAAATAATTTGAAAATAAGTGAACAAAACATAAAACAACACACACATACAATATACACTAGAAATCAGTACACATACACAGACACACACACACATACACACACACATGCAAACATGCATAACAAACACAAATGCACAGAAACAGAGACCCACCCACATACAAAAACACCCATATACAAACACACCCACATACAACACACACCCACATGCAACAACATGCAACATACCCACATTCAAAAACGCCCATATATACAAGCTCACACACATAAATATTCACAAACACAAACACCACACAAACACCCATACACACAACCAAGAAGGCACACAATCACCTGAACATACAATCAAGTGCACACACAATCACATGATCAGAGAGAAATGGGGACCCAGATTCATAGCAAAATTTTCAAATGGGCTGGCTTCTGAACAGGCTGCACAGACAGAGACACACTGTCCTCATTTCTTCATTCTGCCTCTCTCACTATGTTTAATCTCTGATACTGCCCACACCGCATTTGAAGCTAGTTACATACTTCATCTGTCACACCAGAGATACAAAGACATAAACAATCATTAATGTGCATAATTTCAGTTGTAATGGGAAAAATATGAAGAAATTATACTCATACAGGAGGGAGGAACCACTCTGAAATCACAATTTGTCGAAACCTACTCCTCTGAACACCCCACCTGTCAGGCAAAATATGTACATAAAATTCAGTTACAGTTACGAGAATAACATCATATATTACAAATGGAGGACGGAGTAGGTGCATAAGCACCATAATTTCAGAATACATTGCTTTATGAAAAGTCTCCTCACTGCAGCAAAATGTTCCTAGTGTGCTCATCCTCTCCTACCCCGCAATATGTATCACACTTTTATCTTTCCCTGCCTCGTCTATTAATAGAAAAGTATTCGTTACAGAACATGAAAAGAAACAAAAAGATTCGTTGATATGCATATGGTCAACAACAAATACGAATTTATCAGAAAGTATCACATTCATAGAAAAGAACAATGACACAATAAAAACGTGTTAGAAAAGGAAATGTGGGAAAAAGAAGACATGTTTATAAAAAGTTGTGCAAAAAAGATGCATTAATAAAAGACATGAAAGAAAAGAAGTGCAGAAAGATAAGCTAAATATAGATACACTACAAAGGACATGCAAAAGAATTGTGTTAAAGATTTGGCATAAAAGGACCTGCAAAAAAGATGTGCAAAAGAAATATAAAAAAGGCAGGAAAAGAAAGGCAAGCAAAAGAACCATGCAAAAAAGATGTGAAAATGTAACAAAAAAGGTGTGTAAGAGAAAGACATGCAAAGAAAAGACACAAAACGACGACATAAAAGAAAGGGGCACAAAAACAAGATACATGTAAGGAAAAGAAACGCTGAAAAAGGGAAAAAAATTCAGAAAAGGCACTTGAAAACGATTAAAATAAAGACATGCAAAGATAGACATTAAAAAAACAAAGATACACAGAAAAGACACAGAAAAAAAGACGCATACATGCAAAAAGTACGAAAAAAAGACATGTAGAAATTATACATGCAAAAGAAGGAGATTCAGAAAAAAGAGTTGTAAAAAATTTAACATAAAAAGGTACATAAGACAGATGCAAAAGAAATACATGCTAAAAAAGCGATCGACGAATAGCATGTAAAAAAGGAAGTGTAACAAGAGAGCGCAAAAAAGACATGCAAAAAATGACAGAAAAAAAGATATGCAAAAACAGGTACGCTTGGACAACCACAAAAGAAACCACGTACATAAAACGGCACACAAAAAGGAAGATATAAAAAAGACGAAAATAAAAGCTATAGTCAATAACTTGGAAGTCAAAACCAAACACAACCATGAAAAAAAACAGTACACACAACAATACACTCTACACATGCACGAAAATCTTACACATGTGCAAGCACACACACACACACACACACACACACACACACACACACACACACACACACACACACACACACAAATACAGTCACACACAAATTCAACCATGCACAAGCACAATCACACATCCACACAAAAACATACCCACACACAAGCAGCCACACACACCAACATGCACACACAGAAAACACATACCCACATGCATACAATATCCTGCACATGCACACATCCTCACAGAAAGAAGGAGCCACATCAAAATTTTCGGACAGATTGGCACCTAAATAGGTTCCACAGATGCAGATACACAATACTCATTTCCTCATCTCGCCTACCCCACAATGTTTTAAACTTCTAGTTTTTCATCAACCCTCTGTTTCAAACAAATAACATACTTCATCTCCCACATTGGAAATGTAAACATACGCAACCATTGATGTGCATATTTTCACTTATAATGAGGAAGGTATTAAGATGTAATACATATACTTGAGAAACGAAATACTTTCAAGTAACAATTTGTCTACACCCATTCTTCTGATCATACCCTTAGGCAAATAAACAGTTAGGCCATAGCTTGGTTTAAAGATGAAAAGGAACATATACCCATTATAGGGTGTAGAAAGATTTCTGCTGGACATGAATGTATAAACACCTGAGGATGGGCACAAGCCTGAAATTCGTCATGTGATGGAAAAAAATCCTTTATTGTGACTGGTAGCGGAAATTTTTCTACACCCTATAAGGAAACAGTCACCAAGTTCAACAGCATCCACTATGGATAAAATTATTATACATATTGGTATCTAAATTTCAGTTACAATTACGAGAATGACAACAAATATTAAACATGC
The DNA here is from genome assembly GCF_023898315.1 of Schistocerca nitens. NCBI lineage: Eukaryota > Metazoa > Arthropoda > Insecta > Orthoptera > Acrididae > Schistocerca > Schistocerca nitens. The sequence continues at coordinate 351,220,774 of NC_064622.1, forward strand.
AGGGGGGGGGGGGCGTGGCTGATTTGGCACCATAAATTCAGAATACCCAGTGTTCCTCATCCTGCCCATCCCCTCATAACTGCCAGCGTTGTATGCCTTGATATCTTTCACTCCTCCACTTCTTAATATAAAGGAATAGGTGTCAGATTTCATTAGACACGAAAATAAATGTATACATTCATTGAGATACATTTGCTCAGTTACAGTTAAAAAGTTATCAACAATCATTACAAACAAAGAAGAGAATAAGTAGAAATAAATGTGCTATGAAAAGACATCATAAAACAGATATAGCTAGGAAAGAGGACGTGCAAAAAAGTAGTGCTAAACAAGACATGCACAAAACAGATGTGGAAAAAAGACGTTCAAAAGAGACATAAGAAAAATTATGCGCAAAAAATTATACAAAAAAGATGTGCCAAAATATGTGCAAAACTACGAAAATAATGTAAAAAAACACGCAAAGAGAAGAGATGCAAATAGTAAGTGCAAGCAAAGAAGTGAAAAAAGGTGCAAATAGCGGATGCAAAAAAATGCACAAAAAACACATATATAAAGAGAAGAGAGAAAAATAGATACGAAAGTATGATCCAAAAAAATGCAAAAGAGGAGATGCAAAAAAAGACATGCAAGTAAAAGCACATGAGAAAAAGACAAAAAGTAAAACACGCAAAAAATATGCATAAAGATGTGCAAAAGATATGTGAAAAAAACAGATTTTGTTCTATATGTGTTTTTTTCATAGTTCTTTTGTGCATGTTTATTTGCATCTTTCGTTTGTGTCTCTTCTTGCATGTTTTTATTTTGTGCTTCTTTTTATGTGTTTTTTTGGAAAAATAGAAAAATATGCAAAGAAGGTGTGGAAAACAAGTGCAGAAAGAGAAATGAAAAGAGGGACACAGGAAACATACAAAGAAAAATACCCAAAAAACGCCCAAGAAAACACATGCAAAAAAATATAAAAACAGATGCAAAAAGAGATACGCACAAAAGTAGACACAAAAAGTAATATGCATAAAAAAGAGAAACAAAAGAAAACACACAAAAAGAGACACAAAAGGAAAAGATTCAATTAAAGGATGCACAAAAGAAGGAAAAATTTCAGCAAAAGGAAAAAAAACAGTACTCACAATGAATACCCACTAATAGATCCAAAAAATTTAGAACTGACACACAACACACACACACACACACACACACACACACACACACACACACACACACACACAAACACACACACACACACAAACATATACACATGCATTCATACAAACCACACACTCACACATGTAAACAAGTGCACACTAACACAATCATACACAAAGCCAACCACATGGCAACAACGAAAAAAGAAACATGAATAAAGACACACAAAAGGAAAGACAAAAACAAAGGCTGCACACACCAAACGAAAACCACACAAAGCACTAAGGAAAACAGCACACACCAAAAATACACACACACACACATGCACATATACACAAGTGCACACAGATGTAACCACACAAATACGACCACACAAAAACACAATCATCCATATACATATCCACACACAAAGATACCCACACACTAGCACCTACACACACCACACCCACACCCACACTAAAACCTGCACACACTACCATCTGGTTCTACAAACACTCACACAAACAAAAACACACAACCACAAAGGAAGTAAAACTCTTGTACAGACTGGTTCCTGAACAGATTCCACAGACATAAGTACTTAACACTCACTTCTTCATTTCACCACACCCACAATGTATCAAACTTTTCCTCTGCCCCTGCCCCATCACCTCTATTTCAAGCAAATAACTTACTTCTTCCCCTACTTCGAGATGTAGATATACACAGTCACTGATGTGAATATTTTCAGTTATAATGTGGAGAACATTAAAAAAGTCATACACATGTAAGGAGTGTTTGAAAATAAATGAGCCAGAAGCATAATTACATAAATCAGTACGTGTATATTAGAAGTACCGTCCCACTGTGACGCAAGGTGGTGAATGGCTGTCTCATAAAGTTCCTGGGGCTACGATGTTAAACAGTTTCACATGTACAGCTTGATGTCGTCATCCGGTGTGAATCGTTTGCATCTCATAGCCTTTGTAAGAGGACCAAAAATAACGTAATCACAAAGAGAGAGGTCCAGACAGTTTGGAGGGTGTCTGAGAACGTCCCAAATGAATTTCTGCAGGAGTGCCGCGACTGTGTTGGCCGTAGGAGGCTTTGCATTCTCGTGGAGCAGAATGACCCCATAGGTGAGATTGCCTGCTCGTTTTTATTTGATCGCTTGGCAAAGGGTGGTCAAAGTTTACTAGTAACACTGGGCATTCACTGTGGCCCCGTGCTGTAGGAAGTGAATCAGAAGAAGTGAATTTTTGGTTCCCTTAAAAAGGCTCAGAGGGGCAAACAATTCACCTCGGACGAACAAGTGCAGCTGTACATTCGGAACTGCTTAACATGAGACAGCCATTAACCGCCTTGTGTTACAGTGGGACAAGTGTCTCAACAGCCAGGGTCTATACTCCAAACACACAGGCACTGGCTTCTGTAATTATGCCTCAGGCTCGTTTCTTTTCGAACGCACCTTATACATGAGAGAAGAGCCACATCGAAATCACAATTTATAGACACCCGTTCTTCTGAACGCCCGACCTTTTGGGGAAAATAGATACATAGGCCAGATCTCGCTTTAGGGATGAAAAGGAACATACACCCTTCCCTGTCTAAATTTCAGTTACAATCACGAGAATGAAATCAAATATTAAATTTGCAGAAAGGAATGGCATTAACACCATAATTTCAGACTTACTAGGTTCATGAAAATGTTCCCATCTGCAGCAAAGTGTTCCATGTCTGCTCGCCCTCCCCTTCCCACCAGTGTTGTACACCTCGATATCTTCCCCTCCTTCACCTCTTAATTTAAAGAAATAGGTTTCAGATATCATTACACATGAAAATAAACATATGCATTGTCTGATATACATTTGTTCAGTTACAATTTAGAATTTATCAACAATCATTACAAAAAGAGAAAAGAACAACAACAAAAAAACGTGCTATAAAAAGAAATCCTACAAGAGAGGCATGCTAAAAATGGATGTGCTTAAAAAAGGCACGCTAAACAAGACATACACAAAACAGATGTGGAAAAAAAGATGTCCAAAAAGAGGCATAGGGAAAAGATGGGCAAACAAACGTACAAAAAAGGCCATGCAAAAATTTGACAAGCGAAAAAGTAAGGCAAAAAGAGAGATGCAAGGAAAAATGAGCTAAAGTGAGAAAAATTTGCAAATAACACATGCAAAAAACACTCAAGAAAGACACACAAAAAGACAAGCACGAAAAATGAATGCAAAGGAGGATGTAGAAAAAGATAAATATGCAAAGAATGAAACAAAAAACGCAAATAAAAGAGGCACAAAATAACTTGGGAAAAACCATCGACGAAACTCACGAACAGTCAATACACTCTAATACATGTATTAGAAAATTATGAATGAGCAATCGTACATGCACACACAAACACACACATACACAGACACACACTCAAACATCCAAACACACAATCACCTGCACACATAATCACTCTTATACACACATACCTGGACACTCACAAACCACAATCACATAGGAAGGTGGTATCATATCTAAAGTAAAATTTTCGAACAGACTGAAGTTCTAAAAAGTCTCTACAGAAACACATACACAATCCTCATTTCTTCCCTCTGGCAAATTACTTACTTTATCTCACATATTAAATATGAAAACATACACAACCATTCATGTGCATATTTTCATTTATAATGTGGAAGATACGAAGAAATAATACGCATACACGAGTGAAGACCTACTTTATGACACAATTTGTCGACACCCATTCTTTTGAACACCCCTCATTTCAGGCAAAAGACATACATAGGCCATATCTGGCTTTAAAAATGAAACCGAACGTGTACCCATTGGTGTTCACATTTCAGTTACAATTACGCGAATTACATCAAATATTCCACATACAGGAGGGAGTGGATACATAAACACCATAATTTCAGAACATATAGGCTTATGATAGTACTTCTCACCACAGAACAGTGTTACTAGTCTGCTCAACTGTACCTACCTTCCAATGTTTTACACCTTGATACCTCCAACTTCTTCACCTCTTAATGGAACAGCATACTTTAATATCTTATTACACATGAAAACAAACACCTTCGTTGATATATCGATACTCAGTTACATTTACATACTTATCAACAATCATTACAAAACAGAGAAAAACAAACATGCAACGGAGATGTACTAAAAACACATGCTAAATAAGAGACATAATAAAAAGGAAGATGTACTAATGAAAAATGTTGTAAGAAAAGATGTGAAAAAAGACATAGAAAAAGGACATGGAAAAAGAGATGCAAAAAAGCTGCCAAAGAATATATGCAAAAAATTGTGCATAATAAAGAGCAAAAAAGATGTGAAAAAAGACATGTCAAAAAAAATCTGCAAAAAATGTGCAACAAAGGTGTGGAAGAAAACATGCAAAAACAGAAGGAAAAAAGAGGCACAAAAAACAAGCAAAGAAAGACACCCACAATACAAACAAAAAAGTCACGTATAAAAGATACATTAAAAGAGAGACACAAAAAAGTCTCACAAAACACTTTCAAAAACAGAAATGCAAAAAAAGACACACAAAGCAAGACACGCACATAAAAGAGACACACAAAAAAATGAAACACAAGCAGAAAGACATGTAAAAAATACGCACAGAGAAATACACAAATAAAGTATACACAAAAGAACTTCGGAAAGAAAACCATCAGATGAACAAAAAAACCATGCACAAGTATTGGTTCGAATGGCTCTGAGCACTATGGGACTCAACTGCTGTGGTCATAAGTCCCCTAGAACTTAGAACTACTTAAACCTAACTAACCTAAGGACATCACACACATCCATGCCCGAGGCAGGATTCGAACCTGCGACCGTAGCGGTCGTGCGGTTCCAGACTGTAGCGCCTTTAACCACTCGGCCACTCCGGCCGGCATGCATGCACAAGTATTACCCACTAATACATGCAAATAACTTATGCAGCATGGACATGCACACACACACACACACACACACACACACACACACACACACACACACACAAATAAATGCAACCACATGCAAACACAACAACACACAAACACAATCACACACATATACATACACACACAAATGTGCACACACATACACAAACACCCACACACACGGAAACACACAACACAGGAAGGAGAAGCCACATTAAAAGTAAAATTTTCGGACAGGCTGAGTAGTGAACAGGCTTCACAGACGCAGATACACAACACTCATTCCTTCATTTCACTTTTCCCACAATGTTTTAAACTTTGGTTCTGCCCCCACCCTCCTCTAATTCAAACAAATAACATACTTCTCCCACACCGGAGTTGAATGAACATATATTGATGTACATATTTCCAGTTATAATTGGGACATTATGAAGCAATAACTCACATACAGGAGAGAAGAATCACTTTCAAGTCATAATTTGTTGGCAATCATCCCTCTGAACATTCCACCATTTATGCAATATAAATACATAGCCCATATCTTACTTTATTGTGAAAAGGAACATATTCCCACTGGAGTGTAAATTCCACTTACAGTTATGAAAATGACATCAAATACTACACATGCAGGATGGAGTGGCTGCATTAACACTGTAATTCCAGAATACCTAGGTATATGAAATGACTCACTCCTGTAGCAAAGTATTCCTTGTCTGCTCATTCCTTCCTACCCATTAATGTTGTACATCTTGATATTTTCCCATCCATCACCTCTTAATGTAAAGGAACATGTGTCAGATCTCATCAGACCTGACAATAACCATATACATTTAGTGATATACACATGTTCAAATACAATTAAGAACTCATCAACAATCATTACAAACATAGAAAAGAACAACCGCAAAAAATGCACTAAGAACATCTTAAGGAGAGGACATGCTGAGAAAGAGGACAGTCTAAAAAAAGGCTACAAAGAGACTTGCTCTAAAAAGACATGCTGAAAAATACATCGACAAAGCAGGTATGAAAAAAGATGTCCAGAAAGAGACATAGGAGAAAATATGCACAAAACATCATAAAAAATGCAAAGAATTCAAAAATAGACATGAAAAAATGTCATCCACTAATTGGACAAGCGAAAAAGACTTAACAAAAAAGGTGAGCAAGAGATGATGTGCACAGAAAGATGGCGGAAATGAAACTGTATAACGTGGCAAAAACAACAAGTAAAAAAGACACACATAAAAACTTATGTAAGAAAAAAAGACACAAAAGAAAGATGCAAGTAAACATGCAAATAAAAAAATGAAATGAAAGGCACAAAAAGCTTCCAAAGAAAGAAACAAAAACTCATACAATAAAGAAAAAGACATAACAGGTGCACAAAAGTACTTGAAAAAAGCCAAAAATCACAAAAGACTAAGATTTACCATCAGTACACTGAAGCACATCTATGAAAACATTACTGAGAGGCATGCACACAATCAGACACACGCAAACACTCTCCCCTCTCCCCCCCACACTTGTAAATTCACAACACACACAAACACACACACACACACACACACACACACACACACACACACACAATAACCCACACAGAAAATCACCTGCAAACACAATGACCAACATACACAAACACAATCACACTGGAAGTAGGAGCGATATTCAGAGTGAAACTTTCGAAAAGATAGGCTTCTGAACAGACACCTTAGATAAAAATACACAATCCATATTTCATCATTTTGCCTGTCCCATGGGTTTTAAACTTTGATACTGCCACCCTCCATTTCAAGTAAATTACACACTTCATCTCCCACATTAGAGATGAAATCGTACAAAACCACTGATGTGCATATTTTCCGTTATAATGAGGAAGATATGAAGTAATAATAAGCATATAGGCGACGAGATCCACTTTTAAGTCTTAATTCGTCCACACCCATGAAATATTGCACATGCAGTAGGCAGTACCTGAATCAACACCATAATCTGAGAATACGTATGTTTCTGAAAAGGCTGCTCACCTCAGCAAAGTGCTCCTAGTCTGCTCACTTCCCTACTCCCCAATGTTTCACAACTTGTTATTTTTCCCCTCCTTCACAACTTAATGGAAAATCTTACATTTCTGATTTCATAACACATGTGAACAAACATATACGTTTTTGTTGATCTATATATGCACAATTAGAATTACTAACTTATCAGCAGCAGTGACTATACATACAGAGATACACAATCTTCATTTACTCACAGTCCCCTTTCCATTATTTCTTACACACACACACACCATCCTTCGGGCAAAATACATAGGCCACATGTCACTTCAGAGATGAAAACTTCATACACCCATAAGAGTCGATATCATAATTACTATCATGAGAATATCATCAAATCATACAGATGCACAACTGAGTTACCGTATTAACACCATAATTTAGGATACCTAGGATTCTGAAAAGGCTCCTCACACACAGGAAGACGTTCAAAGATTGCTCACCTCATCTTGCCCGTGTCTTTCATCTTGATATCTTCATCTCCTTCACCATTTAATGGAAAAGCATATGTTTCAGATGTCATAATGGATGAAAACAAATATACACATTAACTGAAATATAAATTCTCAATAACAATGTAGAACTAGTCAAGAATCATTAAAATGTAGGACAGAATAACCACACAAAAAATACTTGCTAAAGAAAGATCCAAAACAGAGGCTTAAATATGACATGAAAAAAGATGCGTAAAAATTAAGTGGAAGCAAGACACGCAAAAAAAGATATGCAGAAAAGACATGTACAGGGATATATGCAAAAAATTGTGGAAGAACAGCAAATAAGACATGCAAAGAAAAAGATGAGTACAAATGTGTGAAAAGGAAGATGTGCAAATAAATAATGTGCAAAAAGACATGCAAGACACATAAAATGACTTGTAAAAGGATGTCACATAAGAAATAGACATGCAAAAAGACACACACAAAACACTTGTACACACTAAAAGACAGGGAATAAAGATATACAAAAAAGACATGAACTGATAAATGGGGAAACGGCACACAAAAGACCTGAATAGAAAGACATTCAAAAATAGACGCCCAAAACAAGAACCAGAAGCAACGGAAGACACACAAAAAAGATACTAAAAAAAGACAGATATAAAGGAAGCACAAAACAATATGAAAAAACCTGAACACAACAAGAAAGAAATAACACACACAAAACAATACACACTAATAGATGCACAAGAAACTTAACACATGTGCACCACTCACTAACACAAACACTATGTACAAACCCTATCCCCATTCACACACTCGTATTGACACACACACAAACACACACACACACACACACACACACACACACACACACACACATTAATGCAAAATAATCACATGTGAACAAAAACCAACCACTAACAATTACAACCACACAAACACAACCATACAAATACACCCACACACAAACACAGCCACACACACCAACACAGCCATATATGGAAACACACCCTCATACACAAACACACCCACACACATGAACACAATAGCACACACAAACACAGCCACACACACAAACACCCTTACACAGAAACATGCACACACACGAATACTGACATACACGAATACCCACCCACACAATCTCCAACACACACAATAACACACACACACACACACACACACAATAACTGAAACTATCCACACAGGATGGGGAAGCCACATTCAGAGTAAAATTGAAGACATGCACGGAGAATGGGCTAACCGTCAAATGTAAAAACTTAGAGATAAGTGACACCATCTGTTTTTGGGTACAGGACCTATCAATATATATATTGTTCCCACCCCTAAATATTAAATACTATATTTAGGGCTGAGGTCAGTGTCAATTGTAATGGTTTCTGTACACAGCAACAGATGACAACACTTACATCTATGTTTTTACATTTGAGTGTTAGCCATTTTTTCCATGGATTTCTTCAATTTTCGAACAGACTAGCTTCTGAACAAGTTCCACAGACACAGAGAGTCAATCCTCATTCTTCCATTCTGCCCCTCCCACAAAATTTTAATCTTTGATACTGCCACCCACCATTCCAAATGAATAACATACTTCATCTCCCACACTAGAGATGAAGACATATGCAGCCATTGATATGCATATTTTCATTTAAAAGAGGAAGGTACAAAGAAATAATACGCATTCAGGAGGAAATAACCACTTTTAAGTCACAATTTGTCTACACCCATCAAATATTACACATCCAGTAGGGGTTAACTACATCAACACCATAATTTGAGAATACGTATGTTTCTGAAAAGGTTGCTCACCACATTGAAGTGTTCATAAACTGCTAACTCCCCTATTCCTCAATGTTTTAAAACTTGATATTTTTTCCTTCTTCACAACTTAATGGAATATCTTACATTTCAGATTAAATACTTCATATACATTCGTTGATATATATATGCACAATTACAATTACTAACACTATGAGGACAGAAAAGAACAACACATAAGAAAGAATCTCTAAATAAGAGACATGAAGAATTACATACTAAAAAAGACATGCCAAAAAAGATGTGCAATTAAAACAAGAAGAATGTGCAAAGCAAAGACGTCCAAAGGAAAGATGTGCAAAAGAATACACAAGAAAACATGTAAAAAAGACACAGAAGAAAGAGATGCAATAAGAGATGTAAAAGAAGACAGGAAAAAAACAAAAAACAAAAAAAATTAATGCGAAAAAGATACACAAAATGATATGTAGATAAAGGATAGCCCAAACAACTTGGAACAAATCAACAAAACACAAAAAGAACAACACACACAAACAATACACATTAATTCATGCACAAAAAAGCACACAAGCACGTGTGCATGAGTGTGCACTCACTCACTCACACACACGAACACACACACACACACACACACACACACACACACACACACGCACACACACACTTATGTGCACATGAGAACATGTACATATGTGCACACAAAAGCAGCTACACACTCATACCACCACACCCACACAAAGCACAACCACTCACAAATAAACACATGCACACACACATTCACCCACAAACACACACAAACACACAATCACACAGGAAGGAGGAGCCATTGTCAAAATGATGTTTTTGAACAGGCGCATCTTATGAAAAACTGCCCCAGACATAGATACACGAACTCTATTTCTTCATTCTGTCTATCCTCCTATGTTTTAAACTTTCGTATGTCCCTCTCCTACATTTAAAGTAAATTACATATTTCATCCCCCACACTATAGATGTGTAAGGAAATAATACGCTTACAGGTGTGTAGAATCACTTTCAAGTCGCAATTTTTCGACACACATTCTTCTGAACACTCCAGCGTTCAGGAGAATTACAAAAATTGGAAATATCCAACTTTAGAGTGGAAACTGAACATATACCTGACAGTGTATAAATTTTAGTAACAAGTACGTAAATGACATCAAATATTAGACATGCAGGAGACAGAAGTTATTTAAGCGCCGTAATTTCAGAATACCTAACTGTGTCTATGAAAGACTCCTCACCACAGCAAAGTATTCCTAGTCTGCTTACATCTTCCTGCCCCCAATGTGTTACATCTTGATTACTTCCACTCCATCCCTTAATGGAAAAGCATAAGTTTCACATCTCATTACACATGAAGAAAAGATATACATTCGTTGATGTACATATATCCAATCACAATTAGAAACTTATCAAGAACAATTACAAACATATTAAGTACCAACCACCCAAAAAAGGATGTGTTAAAAAAAAGTGCTACACAAGAGATATGCTAACAAAGACATACAAACAAAATGACCTGCTGAAAAAGTTCTAAAAACATGCTAAAAACTCATGCAAAAACCCAACATTCAAAAAAGACTTGCAGAAAAAGGACCTACAGAAAAAATGTAGGAAATAAATAAGCAAAACATATATACAAAATGCAAAATAACGAGACACAAAAACCACACACTCAAATACACACACACACACACACACACACACACACACACACACACACACACACACACACACACACAAAAGAAGGAGGAGAAAAATTTTAGGTAAAATTTTCAAACAGACTGTCTTCTGAACAAGCTCTAAAGACAGATATACAATCCTCACTAGCTTACTGATTTACCCTGCCTCTCCAACAAGTCTTACATTTCGTTACTCACCCACCTCTCCCCCTCCATTTAAAGAAAATTAGATACTCCATCTCCCACATTAGAGATGAAACCATACACATCTGTTAAAATTCTTATTTTCCCTTTTACCAAGGAAGATATGAAAAATAATTCAGTTACAGGAGAGAAGAATCACTTTCCTGACACCCATTCTTCTGAACAGGCTGTACACAGAACTACACAACTCTCATTTTCTCACAGATCCTCCTTCCGATTATGTATTACAGAGTGATTTCATCCACTGCACCCATCCCACATTTCAGGCAACATACATAGGCCATATCTAATTTTAGAGATAAAAGGATCTTAAACATATAGGGGTCAACAATTCAGTTAGAAATAATAGAATATCATCAAATATTACACACGCAGGAGGGAGTAGGCACATTAACACCATATTTACAGAATAGCTAAGATTTTGAAAAGGCTCATCCCATACTACATATTTTCCTGAACCCCAGCTTGCCCCCAATGTTTCAGAGTTTGGTATCCTCCAGTGCTCTCCCCCCCTTTCTTAATGGAAAAGCATATTTACTAGTTCTCATTGTACATATCTTTATGTACTCATATATGATCAGTTCTAATTCTGACTGATTAAACAATCATTACAAATAAAAAAGGGAAAGACACCACAAAAAGACATGGAAATCAATACATGGAAAAAAACATTCAAAGAATAGATGTAACAAAAACAGAAACGCAAAAGAGGACATGCAAAACAAACACACAAAGAAAGGGCGCAAATAAAGTGTGCATAAAAGAACTTGGAAACAAAACTAACAAGAAAAACCTACAAAAAGTATGCACTAATACATGCAAAAATGTTTATGCATGTAAGAACACACACACACACAAATACATTCATACATACCAACACATACACAAGTGCTAAATAAGACAAGAACACACAAACTCACACAATCACAAACACATACAAATACACCTACACGGAACACAGAAAAATGACATACATAAAGAAAGGCACACTAGAAGAGGGACATAACAAAGATGCAGGAGATATTCAAGGTGTAAACACAGTACTCATTTCTTCATTCTGCCTCTCCAATAACGTTTTAAACTTCAGTACAACCCTACTCCATTTCAAGCAAATTACATACACTAGATGTGGAAACATACACTATCATTGATGTGAATATTTTTAGTTATAATGAGGAGAATATGAAGATGTATTATGCAGACAAGAGGGAAGAACCACTCTCAAGTCATAATTTATTTTCTGAACAACCGACCTTTCAGCCAAGACACGTGCATATGACATATCTCGCTTTAGATTTGAAAACATATGCACATTGGTGTCTAAATTTCAGTTACAGTTACAAGGATGACATAATACCGGTGTATTACATATGTAGCAACAAGTGGCTCCATTAATGCCATAATTGAAGAATACGTAGGTGTATTAGAGTCCTCACTGGAGCAAAGCGTTCCCAGTCGGCTCACCCACCCTCTACATACCAATGTTTTACACCTTGATATCTTTGGCTCCTTAAATCCTTAATTGAAAATCAAACATACTAGAACTTGTTAAACATGAAAATAAGCTTTACATTTGTTGATGCATATGTGCTTAATTACCATTACGAACTTACCAGCAAGCAAAACAAACATGGATAAGGAGAAACACACAAAAAAGAAATGTAAAGAAAATTGATATGCAGAAAAAAGATATCCTACAGAAAACCTAAAAAAATACAAGCTAAAATGGAGACATTCTAAAAAATATGTGCTAAAAATAATTTTCTAAAAATAGACACGCTATAAAGAGAAATGAAAATGAAAGACATTCAAAAAATAAGTTTGCAAAAGAGATGAACAAATGATTGTGCAAAAAAAATGTGTGCAAAAGTAGATGTGCCAAAAACAGATGTACCAAAGAAATGTGCAAAGAAAGAAGAATGTACAAAAAGAGATGTGGGAAAAGAGGACACATGAACAAAGATACCGAAAAAAGCTACATAAAAGAAGGCAGGCAAACAAAAGACATGCAAAAAAGATGCAAAAATGTCATGCAAAATTGAGACAAAACAGACACAAGAAAAAACACAAAAAGAAAGACATGCAAGAAAAATACTCGCAAAAAAAGAACACATAAAATACGTAAATAAAGGATGGACCAAATAACTTGGAAAGAAACTAACAAAACACGAAAACAGCAAAAAACACAATGCCCAAGTAACACACACTAATACACACAGCCGGCCGGAGTGGCCGTGCGGTTCTAGGCACTGCAGTCTGTAGCCGAGCGACCGTTACGGTCGCAGGTTCGAATCCTGCCTCGGGCATGGATGTGTGTGATGTCCTTAGGTTAGTTAGGTTTAATTAGTCCTAAGTTCTAGGCGACTGATGACCTAAGAAGTTAAGTCGCATAGTACTCAGAGCCATTTGAACCAATACACACACACACACACACACACACACACACAAACACACATATATACAGACACCCACACACACAACACCCACAGACACAAAAAGATACTCCTGTACACAATCACTACACAGACAATTATTCACACACACAAACACACTATCACACAGGAAAGAGGAGCCACATTCAAAGCAAAATTTTAGAACAGACAGGCATGTGAAAACTACTCCCACACACAAACAGCCACACACATTTACTCCCAGACACACAATATCTCACAGAATCAGGTGCACACACGATCACCTACACACACAGACACACAATCACTCAGGAAGGAGTAGACACATCCAAAGTAAAATTTTCGAATGGAGTGGCTTCTGGATGGGCTCCACGGACGCATACACACTAACCCCATTTCTTTATTATGCCTCCTCCCACAGTGTTGGATTCAGTCACTCCTCCATTTCAAGCAAATTACATATTCCATATCCTACATTAAAGATGGAAACACACAACAATTGTGAATATTTTAGATTATAATGAGTTAGTTATGAAGAAATAATACGCATACATTAGGGAGTAACCACTTTCAAGTCACAATTTGTCGACACACGTTTATATGAAAACTCCAGCCTGCTGGCAAAATACATGCATATGCCGTATCTCGAGATGAAACCAAATATATAACCGCTGGTGTCTAAATTTCAGTTACAATTACAAGAATAACATCAAATACTACACAAGCAGGAGGGAGCAGCTGCATTAACACCATGATTTCAGAATACCTAAGTTTATGAAAACGCTGCATGCTGCAGGAATGTGTTGCCAGTCTGCCAACCCCCTCCTACATGGCTATGATTTTCATTTTGATATCCTCCACTCCTTTACTTCTTAATGGAGAAAGCATACGTTTCAGGTCTCATTAGACATGAAAAGTAACACACAAATTCGTTGTTGTATTCGTTTTTGGTCATCAGTTTTCTCACTGGTTTGATGCGGCCTGCCACAGATTCCTCTCCTGTGTCAGTCCTTTCATCACAGAGTAGCACTTGCACCTATGTCCTCAATTATTTGCCGGATGTGTTCCAATCTCTGCCTTCCTCTACAGATTTCGCCATCTACAACTGCCGCTGATGCCATGGAAGTCATTCCCTCGTGTCTAAACATATTTCCAATCATCCTATCCCTCCTCTTTATCAGTGTTTTCCAGATATTCTTTTCCTCTCCGATTCTGTGCAGAACTTCCTCATTCCATACCTTATCAGTCCACCCAATTTTTAACAGTCGGCTGTAGCACCACATCTCAAATGCTTCGATTCTGTTCTGTTCCAGTTTGCCCACAGTCCCTGTTTCACTACCATACTACGTTGTACTCCAGACGTACTTTTTCAGAAATTTCTTCCTCTAATTAAGGCCTATGTTTGATACTAGTACTTACCTTGCCCAGGATGCCCTTATTGCCATTGCTAGTTCGCTTTTGATGTCCTCCTTCCTTTGTCTGTCATTGGTTATTTTACTGCCTAGGTAGCTGAATTCCTTAACTTCATCTACTTCATGACCACCAATCCTGAAATTAAGTTTCTCATTGTCCTCAGTTCTGCTACTTCTCATTACCTTTGTCTTTCTTTGATTTACTCTCTATCCAAATTTTTGTCTTTCGTCAATTTGCTCTCAATCCAAATCCTGTACTCGTTAGATTGGTGATTCCATTCAGCAGATCATGAATTCTTCTTAACTTTCACTCAGGATAGTAGTGTTATCAGCAAATATACATACATACATACAAATATACACACTCCCACACAAACACACACACACACACACACACACACACACACACACACACACACACATGAAAACATGCACACACAGACACAGTTGCACACAACACACCTAAAAACACAGACACATCCACATGTGGACAAACTCATATGCAACAGACCCACATACAGAAACACCCACATGTACAATCTTGCACAAATAAGTACCAACACACAACCAAGGAGGCATACAATCACATGAACACACAATCAACTTCATACACATACACATTATCATGGAGAAATGAGGAGCCACATTCAAAGTAAAATTTTCAGATGGGCTGGCTTCTGAACAAACTTCACAGACAGAGACACACTGTCCTCATTTCTTCATTCTGCCTCTCCTACTATGTTTAAACTTTGAAACTCTCCACACTGCATTTGAAGCAAATTACATATTTCATGAATCACACTAGAGATAGAAACATAAACGATCATTTATGTGCATAATTTCAGCTATAATGAGGAAGGAATGAAGAAATTATACTCATACAGGAGGGAAGGATTACTTTCAAGTCACAGTTTGTCGACTCCTACTCTTCTGAACACTCCACCTTCCAGCCAAATATGTACATAGGTCACATCTCGCTTTAGCGGTGAAAACGAACGTGTACCGATTGGTGTCTAAATTGCAGTTACACTTACAAGAATGACATCATGTATTACACATGCAGGAGGGAGTAGTTGCATAATTTCAGAATGCCTAGGTTTATGAAAAGGCTCCTCACTGCAGCAAAGTGTACCTACTGTGCTCACCTCCCACCTACCCTACATCACATTTTTATCTTTCCCTGCCTCGCTTCTTAATGGAAAAGTATTCGTTTCAGACTACATTGTACATGAAAAGAAACACATATGTTTGTTGATACGCATACACTCAATTGCAAATAAGAACTTATCAACAACCATCACGTTCATAGAAAAGAACAGTGACAACAAAAAAACCTGCTAAAAAAGAAATGTGCTAAAAAAGATGACATAGTTATAAAAGGATGTGCAAAAATATTTGATTATAAAAGACATAAAAGAACAGAGGTGCAAAAAAGCTGTGCTAAATACAGACATGCTAAAAAAGGACGTGCAAAAGGACCATGAAAGAAAAGTTGATCAAATAAGATGTGCAAAAGATATATGAAAAGTTAGGTAAAAAATGGCAAGGAAATGAAACATGCATTAAAGATGTGAAAACTGCAAAAAAAAATATGTAAGGAAAATGCATGCAAATCAAAGACACTAAAATACGACACATAAGAAAGGGGCATACAGAAAAGGGACATGTAAGGAAAAGACACACTGAAAAAGGGAAGACAAAAAACTTCGAAACAGACAAGGAGAAAAGCCACGTAAAAAACGACAAAATAAAAACATGCAAAGATAGATGTGAAAAAAAAGACACAAAACAGACACAGAAAAAAGATGCATAATAATTACATGCCAAAAAACGCGCAAAAAAGACATGCAAGAGTAGGGGATTCATAAAAAAGACTTGCAAAACAATATAATATAAAAAAAGGCACAAAAGATAGATCCAAAAGAAAGACACACAAAAAGAGACATGCACGAAAAACATGCAAAAAAAGGAATGTCGCTAGAGATCCCATAAAAGACCATGGAAATAAAGACACACAAAAATGACTTAAGACAGATATGCAAAAAAGTTATGCAAAGAAAAACACTGAAGAAACCATACACATAAAAAAGGCACACAAAAAGGAAGATACAAAAAAAGAAAATAAAAGCTACACACAGTAACTTAAAAGTCAAAACCAAATAAACCACAACAAAAACAGTAGGCACAAACAATTGACACTACACAGGCACGAAAAATTTTACATATGTGGATGTACACACACACACACACACACACACACACACACATGCACACGCACTGAGAGAGAGAGAGAGAGAGAGAGAGAGAGTGATACATCCACGCAGGAGCCACATTAAAATTTTCGAACAGACTGTCTCCTAAACAGGTTCCACAGACACAGATGCACAATACTCTTTTCTTCATTTCATCTATCCCACAGTGTTTTAAACTTCTATTTTCCCTCCACCTTCTGATTCAAACAAATAACATACTTCATCTTCCACATTGGAGATGAAAACATACACACCCATTGATACACATATTTTCTGTTATAAATTTATATACACATTGGTACCTAAATCGCAGTTACAATTATGAGAATGACATCAAATATTACACACACAGGGGGCAGGGGGGTGGGGATTTAACACCATCAGTTCAGAATACCCAGTTTTACAGAAACGCACCCCGCTGCAGCAAAGTGTTCCTTGTCTCCCCTTTCCCCTCCTACCCAACTATGTTGTATGCCTTGATACCTTTCACTCCTTCATCTTTTAATATAAAGGAATATGTGTCAGATCTCATTAGACATGAAATTAAACACGTACATTCGTTGATATACATTTGCTCAATTACAGTTAAAAACTTATCAAGAATCATTACAAACATAGAAGAGAAGAAGCAGAAATAAAATAGAGATAGCTCAGAAAGAGGACATGCTAAAAAGATTTGCTAAACAAGACATGCCCAAAACAGATATGGAAAAACGACTTATAAACGAGACAGCAAATAAGATGCACAAAAAATGTACAAGACTGATATGCCCAAATATGTGCAAAAACTACAAAAATAATGTAAAAGAAGACATGTAAAATTGTGACAATGAAAAATACGTCTAAAAATAAGTGCAAGAGATTATGTGGAAACAAAGATGTGAAAAAAAGTGCGAATAATTTATGCAGAAAAGAGACATAAGAAAACACATATAAAAAAGAGTAAAAGATACAAAAATGATGCAAAAAACTGAAAAGAGGAGAAGGAAGTAAAATGGCATGAGAAAAATACACACAAAAACCAAAACACACAAAAGTTATGTGCAAAAAAGATGTGCAAAAATATGGGCAATGAAGAGCAAAAACAGAGATTTTTTGTAGTTGTTGGTGGTTTTGTGCATGCTTATTTGCATTTTTTCTTTTTGTGTCTCTTGTTAAGTGTCATACTGTCGTGTGTCTTTTTATTGCATGTTTTTTTGCAAAAACATAAAAATGTGCAAAGAAAATGTTGAAAAAAGTGTGAAGATAAAGGCAACATAGAAAATGACATTTTCTGAAACAAGACACAGAGGAAAACAAACATAAAAACGTGCAAAGAAAATGTTGAAAAAAGTGTGAAGATAAAGGCAACATAGAAAATGACATTTTCCGAAACAAGACACAGAGGAAAACACAAAAAAGGACGAAAATAATGGATGAACATAACAGCTTTTAAGAAAAGACCTAAACGAAACAGGAAAAAAAGAACTCACACAAAGAACACACTTGAAAAAATACAAATGTGCACACACACACACACACACACACACACACACACACACACACTCACTCACACACACACACACATACACACACACACAAACACACACATGCATAAAAACACCCACACACACAAACTGACATTCACCCACACATACAATCACCCACACAAACCAACACATAATAACACAGGAAGTATAAGCCACATTGAAAGTCAAACCACTGCAAAGTGTGCCAACTGTGCTCACCTCTCCTCCCCCCATAAACGTTTTAATCTTGATATTGTCACATCCATCAACCATTAATGGAAAAGCATAATTTCCACATCTCATTACACATGAAAACAAATATATGTATTAGGTGCAATGTATATCCTCAAATACAGTTAAAAATATATCTACAATCATTACAAAAGAATCAGATATGCTAAAAGGAGAGGTTAAAAAATACACGCAAAAAATATTCAAAAAATATGCAAAAAATACATGCAAAAACATTATGTGTAATAAAGATGTGCAAAGATGATGTGATGTAAGAGATATGCAAAATAAGATATTTGAAAATATAAAGGCAAAAAGTTGTGCAAAAAATGCAAAGAACAAATGCTAGAAACAAATGCAAGGAAGATGTGCAAAATATGTGTTTAAAAGGAGACATGCAATAAAGATGTGAAAAAATTATATGCAAAAACAGCCAAAAAACACGAAATAAAAGTAAATGTAAAAGAACAGCAGAAAGAAGGAAATGCAAAATAGACATGCCAAACATAATGTACCAAAAAAGGTGAAGCAAAAAAAATAACATCCAGAGAAAGACATCCAATAAGAATGCAAGGAAGACATTCAGTAAAGAAACAGGCAACTAAAAGTCACAGAAAAGGAAGACATGCAAGAAAAGACATGCAAACAAAAAGACAATCTAAATAATAAACACAAACAAAAAGAAGACAAAAAACACGAAAATGAAAGATGCCCAAAGCAACTTGAAAAAATGAAAACACAAGGCACACAAACAATGCATAGTAACAGAAGGACCAAAAAACTTACACACACACACATATATATGCATACATGCTCTCACATGTGCACACAAAGAAAACAATGCCAGAGGCAACTACACATAAACACACCCATACAGAAATATACACTCACGCAAACAATGACGCACACACCACCATCAGAATAATCACGAACACACACAAACACAGCATCACACAAGAAGGAGGAGCCACATTAAAAAAAAAGCTTTAGGACAGACTGGCTTCTGAAGAGACACAAAATACTTATTTTTCATTCTTTCTCTACCACAATGTTTTTAAATTCATTACTGATCCCCTCCATTCCAGGGAAATTACATACTTCATCTCCCACATTAAACATGAAAACATACACTATCATTGATGGACGTATTTTGACATACAATGAAGAAGGTATTAAGTAATATACATACAGCAGGAATACCCACTTTCAAGTTACAAGTCCTTGTCACCTATTCCTCAGTACACCCCACCTTTCAGGCAGATATATAGGAAAGCCCTATCTCACTTTAGAGATGAAAATGAACGTATAACCATTGGTGTCTACATTTCAGTTGCAATCGTGAGAATGATGTCAAATGTTACACATGTAGGAGGGAGTAGCTGCATTCACACCATAATTTCAGAGTGCTTAGGTTTATGGAAAAGCTTCTTACAGCAGCAAAGTGTTCCTATTCTGTTCATACAATCCTAACTGCACATTTTTTCACTA
This sequence comes from Schistocerca nitens, assembly GCF_023898315.1. NCBI lineage: Eukaryota > Metazoa > Arthropoda > Insecta > Orthoptera > Acrididae > Schistocerca > Schistocerca nitens. Next base: position 351,241,367 of record NC_064622.1, read on the forward strand.
TATATAGTGAAAAAAATATGCAAGAAATGTATGCAGAAGAGATATGCGCTACAAGATGCAAATAACAGACATGCAAAGAAAAGACACTAAAGAAAACACACAAAGAAGAGAACCACAGTAAATGACCCATAAGGAAAAGACACAAAAACATGAAAAAAGATTTAAAGAAGACACATTAGAGAATTTGATGTGTGAAAAAATAAGACATGCAAAAATACACACAAGAAAAAGCCATGAGAAGAAAAGACAAGCAAAAACAGATAAGCGACAAAAAGACCTGCAAGAAAAGACACACAGCAGAAAGACATACAAAAAACCACATAAATGGAGAAATGGAAAATGAGACACAAAGAAAATACGCAAAGAAAAAGTCAAGCAAGAAAGACACACAAAACATACATACTAAAATAGACACACAAAAAAGGACACATGGAAAAAGGAGAAGCAGACAAGAGACATGCAATAAAAAGATATGAAAACTAAACACCACGTGAAAGACATGCAAAAAAGTGCCATACATAAAAGGAGATGTATAAAATGACACGTACCAAAGAAGGTGATAATAACTGATGCAGCCGGCTGGGGTGGCCAAGCGGTTCTAGGCGCTACAGTCTGGAACCACGCGACCGCTACGGTCGCAGGTTGGAAACCTGCCTTGGGCTTGGATGTGTGTGATGTCCTTAGGTTAGTTAGGTTTAAGTAGTTCTGAGTTCTAGGGGACTGATGACCTCAGAAGTTAAGTCCGATAGTGCTCAGAGCCATTTGAACAATTTTTAACTGATGCACAAACCAACTTGGAAACAAAAACCCAAAGAAAACACGAAAAAGCAACATGCACAAACAACACACAATAACATGTTCATGAAATGCTTATACAGACGAATGCACACACGCACAACAAACACACACACACACACACACACACACACACACACACACACACACACACACACACACACACACATTGCCACAGGCAAACACACACACAATCACCCACATACGAACAGGCAATCATACAGGTAGAAAGAGCTAAGAAAATTTTTCGAACGAACTGGCTTCAATACAGGGTCCACAGATACAAATACACAATACTCATTTCTTCATTCTGTCTCTCCAACAGTGTTTTAAACTTGGATGCTGCCCAATCGCATGTCAAGCAAATTACATACCCCATCTTCCACACCAGAGATGGAAACATACAGTATCATTGATGTGAATACTTTCAGTTGTAATGAGTAAGATACAAAGACATATTAAGCAAGTCATAATTTATCGACACCCATTCTTCTCAACACACCACCTTTCAGGCAAACCAGATACATACAACATATTTCACTTTAGAGATGAAAACTAACATGTGGCCATTTGTGTGTAAATTTCGGTTATATACCAGAATGACATCATATATTATATACGTAGGACACAGTGGCTGCATTAATTAGTTGATACATATACATGCTCAATTACAATTATGAACTTATCCGCAATCAATAGAAACATGGGAAAGGACAACCATATAAAACGAAATGCAAAAAAGATATATAAAACAGGAATGCTAAACAAATATATGCTAAAAAGAAGACATCCTAGAAAAGGTTTGTTAAAAAATAACTTTCTAAAAAAGAGCTGGTAAAAAGACATGAAAGAAAAGATGTTCAAAAAAAGATGTAGTAGAAAAAGACATGAACAAGAAATGGATGTGGATGGAAAGGCGTGCAAAAGTAGGTGTGCCAATGAAAGATGTGCCAAGAAGAAGAGCAAAGAAAGAAGGATATGCAAAAAGAGATGTCACAAAAGAGGACACAAGGAGTACATGTAAAAAAGGTACAGAAAAAAGGCTTATAAGGGAAGGCAGACAAAAAAAGACATGCAAAATATGATGCAAAAAGGCATGTAAAAACAACACAAAAAAGCACACAAAAAGAGAGATATGCAAAAGGAATACTTGCAAAAGAGGATACACAAAAAATACCTAAATGAAGTATGGATCAAACAACTTAGAGAAAAAAACCAACAAAACATAAAAACAGCAATGAAAACATCACTTATGAAGAACACACATACACCCTTGAAAAATGTACATACATGCACACACACACACACACACACAAACACACACACAAAAGAAATATATAACAAGACAAGCATGACAAATAGATGCTAAAAGAAGATGCAAAAAAGACATGGCAATAAAAACACGGGAAAAAATACACACAAAAAGAAAGACACTTTAAGACATCCAAAAAAGAAATGCAAAGAGAAGATGCAGAAAGTAACTTGGAAAAAACACAAAAATCAACATGCACAACCAATACAGCCTAATACATAAAAGAAAAAATTAAAAACGAGTATGCACATATAAACACATAAACACAATCACTTGCACACAGACTTGGATACACAAGTACCTGGACTCTCAGAAACCACACAGGAAGGAGGCAGGACATCTAAAATAATAATTCCGAACAGACTCCTAAAAAGTCTCTTCAGACACACATACGCAATCCACCACTTCAAACGAATTACTTACCTTATCTCCCAGATGAGAGATGAAAACATATAGAACCATTCATGGGCATATTTTAATTTACAATGTGGAAGATACAAAGGAATAATACACATACACGAGTGAACAGCTACTTTAAGACACGATTTGTCAACACCCATTCTTCTGAATACGCCACATTTCAGACAAAATACATATATAGTCCATGACTGGGTTTAAAGATGACACCCAGCATGTACTCATTGGTGTCCAAATTTCAGTTACAGTTATGAGAATGACATCAAACATCACATATACACGAGGTAGTGGCTACATAATCACCATAATCTCAGAACATCTAGGCTAATGATAGGACTTCTTACCACAGAACAGTGTCCCCAGTCTGCTCACCTTCATTTACATACCAATTGTTTCCATCTTAATACCTCCTCCTCCTTCATCTCTTAATAGAATGCTAATATATCATTATACATGAAAACAAAAACATACTTTTGATTATACACAGATGCTGAATTAAAGTTACTTACCTGTCAACAGTAATTACAAATTCTGAAAAAGAAACAACCACATGAAAACGTTGTGCTAAATTAAAAGACATTTCAATAAGAGATGTACAAAAAAAGAAGAAATGTTGATAGAAAGACATGTTAGAAGAGATGTGTGGGAAAAGGACTTGGAAGAAAGATATACAAATAAAAAGATGTACAAAAAAGACATGCAAGAAAGAAGTGGAAAAAGAGATGTGAAGAAAGATGTGCAAACAATATGTGCAACATATGTGAAGAAATACATTGAAAAACATGTGCAAAAAAGAAAAAGCAACAAAGATGTGCAAAAAGCGTACAGCAAGAGAAGTGAAAAAGAGACAAAGATGTCAAAATAAAGACACCCAAAAAGCGCACAAAAAAGACAAGCTCAAAAAGACATTTAAGAAATCATATAAAATAGAGACACAAAAAAGATGCAAAAACAGACACACAAGAAAAAGACATGATGTCAGTAAAGGATGGATAAAAGAACTTGGAAAAAGATCCAACAAAAGAAGGAAAAAACAATGTGCACAAACAATATAAAGTAACACGTGCATGAGAAAACTTATACACTCATGGAAAAACATACATCAACTTCCAGATTCATGGACAAACACAAATGCTCACACACACACACACACACACACACACACACACACACACACACACACACACACACACACACACACACAGATATATATGTATGCATACATCCACACAAATACTCACACATACAAACACCTACCCACACAAGGACCAACACACAAACACACAACCACACAGGAAGGGAAATCCACATTAAAAGTAAAATTATCGAATATAAAGACAAGCTAAAAAAGAATCTTACTAAAAAGGAAGAAGTGTTAATAAAAATGTGATAAGGAAAAACATATAAAACATATGGAAACAAGATATGCATACAAACATCGTGCAATAGGACATGGAAGAAGGACTTGGAAAAAGAGTGGTGAAAAACAAAGTGTAAATAAGATGAGGGAAAAAATACATACAAAAAGTATAAAACCTAAATTCAAAAAGATGTGCAACTAAAGAAAAATGTGCAAAGAAGATGTGCAAAAGATTTACAAAGCGAGAAGTGACAAAAAATGCAAAGATAAACAACCAAAAAAACGCAAGAAGAGACATTAAATAAAGACTTGTACAAAAACACATTAAAAGTAGCAAAAAATCGAAAAAACAGGTATGGAAAAATAGATACACAAAAATGCCAGACAAAGGGCATGCAACAACAGAAACACAAAAGAAGATGTACAAAAAGAGACAAACAAATGAAAGGTGTAAATCAAGTATGCACAAAAGAACTTGAAAAAAACTAATACCCACAAAATTTCCCACTAATATATGCAAAAAAACTTAAGCAATCATTAACACACACAGCCACATACACAGACACACACACACACACACACACACACACACACACACACTCACTCACTCACTCACTCACCCATACAAACATTACACATGAAAATAAACATATCCATTGATTGATATACGTATATGCTCAATTACAATTAAAAACTTATCAACAATCATAACAAACACAGAAGAGAACAAGTAGAAATAAATGTGCTGAGAAAAAGATGTCCTAAACCAGAGGACAGGCTAAAAATCGAAGTGCTAAACAAGACACACACGAAAGAGATATGCAAAAAAGACTTCAAAAAAACAGACGCAAGAAACATGTCACAAAAAAAGTATGTACAAAAACTACAAAACATGCAGGGAAAAAGCCATGCAAAATTGTGACATTCAAAATTACCAGTAAAGAAATATACACAAGGGAAGCTGTGCAAAATGTATATGCAAAACAAGAAATGAAGAAAAGGTGAAAATGACACATGCAGAAAAAGACACACAAAAACCATACAAAAAGGAGGTACATATAAAAAGAGAAGCAAGAAAAATAAATGCAAAAGGATGATGCAAAATAAGTATGCAACAAAAGAGATGCAAAAAAGACATGCAGCCAAAGAAGACATGAAAAAAGACACACAAAAACGAAAACAAACAATAAAACAGAGAGAACACACAAGAAAGAGATGCAAATAAAACATGCACAAAACAAATCAGCATAAATACCACAACAAGACACAAACCAATATATTTGTATACATACCTGAAAAAATGTTGAATCAGCATGCACACACACACACACACACACACACACACACACACACACATGCAAACAAACACAACTATACACAAATGCAATCACACACAGACATGCACACTCACAAACAAACACACTAACAGACACAACCCATACAAGTGCTACCACACACACAAACACTCACACACATAAGCACCAACACACACGAACACCCACACACACTATCACCTGCAAACAATCACTCATACACAGGAACACCCACACACACAAAGCACAATTCGCATTGGATGGAGGAGCCACTTTTAACATGATATTTTCGAATGGATTGGTGTGTGATCACTGTCCACAGACACACATAGACAATCCCCATTTATTCATTCTGCCTCTCCCACAATGTCTTAACTTCGATGTTTCTGCCCATCTTCCATTTCAAGCAAATTACATACTCTGTCTCCCATGTTAGAGATGAATGCATAGACAACCAGTCACGTGCATATTTTCAGTTATAAACATATACTTTCGTTGCTTTACAGATGATCAGTTACAATTACGAACTTATCGAAAATCATTACAAACATCGAAAACAAAACACTAGAAAAATGTGATAAGAAATGATCTGGTAAAAAGCAGACACACTAAAAGAGAAGCTGAGATAGTGAAAAAACACCTGCTAAAGAAAGATGTGGAAAGTAATGTGTGCAATAATAAAGATAGGCAAAAGAAAATTTGGAAAAAGTTTATGGAAAAAGAGATATGAAAAAAGATTTGCAAACAACATCTGCAAAAAATATGTGAAAAAAAGCACAAAAAATATTATTTCTTTGTTTTTTTACACGTTTGTGCATGTTTATTTGCGTCTTTATTTGTGTGTCGCTTTTTGTGTGTCTTTCTTTTCTCCTTTTTGCGTATATTATTTGGAAAAAAGAAAAATATGCATAGAGATTGTGAAAAAACGTGGAAAAAGAGAAGTGGAAAAAGACACAGGAAACATGCTAAGAAAGACACCAAAAAACCTGCAAGAAAAGACATATAAAAAGGACTTGAAAAAAACACACAAAAACACATACAAAAAATACATAACAAGAAAGACACAGAAAAATGATATGCAAAAAAAGACACACAGAAAAGGAAATATAAAAAGAAAGACACATAAAAAGAGACACACAAAGAAAAGACACAAATAAAGAATGCAAAAAACAACTTGGAAAAAAAACCAAGAACGGAAAAAAAGATATACACAAACAAAAGCCACTACACTTACACACACACACACACACACACACACACACACACACACACACACACACACACATTCACACATATGCACACAAATGCAACCACACAACACAAACACAGACAGACAATCATCCATATACACACCCACATACAAATGTACCCACACAGAAATACCCACACACACAAACATCCACAGATACAAACACCATCATGCACGCAAACACACAATCACATGGGAAGGAGGAGCTACATTCAAAGTGAAATATTCGAACAGACTGGTCCCTGAACAGGTTCCATTACACAGGTAGTCAACACTCCGTTCTTCATTTCGCCTCTTCCATAAAGCTTTAATCTTTGGTTCTGCTCCCACACCCACTCTGTTTTGAGCAAATAACGTACTTCTTCTCCCACACTGCAGTGCATATTTTCAGTTATAATGAAGAATATTTGATGAACTCGTACACACACAGGAGACAAGAACCACTTTGATGTGACAAATTGTAGTCGTCGTTTCTCTAAACATATAAAGTTTTAGGCAATGTGTTCCTTTCCGCTCATCCCCTCCTACCTGCCAGTGTTCTACACCTTGATATCCTCACCTCCTTCACCTCTTAATGTGTAGGAATAGGTTTCAGATCTTATTACACATGAAAATAAGCCTATGTATTCCCTGAAAGACATTTGCTCAGTTACAATCAAGAATTTATCAACAATCATTGCAAACATATAAAAGAACAACCAGAAAAAATGCGCTATAAAAGGAAGTCATACAGAAGAGACAGGCTAAAAAGAGATATGCTTAATAAAAGACTTGCTGAAAAGATGTTCTCAAAACAGATGTGTAAAAAAAGACGTCAAAAAAAGAGACACAGGAAAAGATGTGCAAGAAACGTACAAAAACGACATGCGAAAATTGCAAAAAAAAGACATAAGAAAGGTGTGAAAAATTGGACAAGCGAGAAAGACGTGTAAAAAAAGACACACAACGAAAAACCGCGAATAAGTGAAAATAGGCCCCCCAAAAACTATAAAAAGAAACACGAAAAAGGAAGATACTGAAAAAGACATGAAAAGAAAATTAAATAAAAAGAAGACACACAAAAAACACGCAAATACGAAACGAAAAACACACAAAAAAGGATCGCAAATAAAAGATGCAACAAACTTAGATAAAAAACGACAGTGAAACACAAAAATCCACACACACAACCAATACACTCTAATACATGTATGAAAACATTTTAATGGGCACACACAAACTCACACACACACACACACACACACACACACACACACACACACACACACACACACACACACACACACACACACATGCATGCATGCATGCATGGCTGTACACCCATACACACAAACACAACCAGAGTCAAACACAATGACAAACAAGTATGATGACACACAAAAACACTCACACACAAACATACCCACATATAAACACCTCCACATACAAACACCCACACAGGCAAACAACCACATACACACAAACAAAAAACCATACAGGAATGAGGAGCGACATTCACACTAAAATTTTCAAACAGACTGCCTCCTGAGCAGGCTCCACAGACACAATTACACATTTCATTTATAATGAATATAATATATTACAAATGCAGGAGGAAAGAACTACTTTAAAGTCATAATTTGCCCACACCTATTCCTCTGAACATCCCACCTTTCAGGAAAAATATATATACACAGGCAATATCTCACTTTAGAGAGGTGTTCAATAAAATGTGTGAAAAAAGTGATGTGCCATATAGCAATATATGCAAAACAAAGTCATGAAAAAGAAGACAGAAGGAAAACACGCAAAGAACACACACAAAGTAAAGACATGCAAGAAAGATATACAGGTTTTGCTGTTACATACATGCTCAGTTACAATTACAAGCTTAATATCAATCAACAGAAACATTGAAATGGACAACCACACAAAAGAAAGAAATGCTATAAAAATATGCACAAAAATGAGATATGCCAATAATGTGGGAAAAATATGCATACAAATTGAAATGTGAGAAAACATATTCAAAAAATGGTATGCAATAAAAGTTTTGCATAATAGATATGGAAGAAAAGACATGAAACAGAATGATGTGCAAAAATATAAATATGTGCAAAACAAAGATGTGAAAGAGAAGACACAAGGGAAATGTGCAAAGAAGACATCCAAAAAGCAGACATGCAAGAAAGATATAAAAAATATAGGCCAGAAACGAAACACAAAGAAAGATGCAAATAAGCTAGGCAAAATAATGACACACAAAGAAAAAAGACACAAAAACAGATACACAAAAGTAAACAGGCAAGAAAAATACAAGAAATACACAAAAATAAATACAAATAAAGGAAGGACAAATCAGTTTGTAATAAAACCAAACAATACACAAGAAATGATTATGCTGAAACAGTACATACAACTTCATGCACGAAAAAACATATGCACAAATGCACACACACACACACACACACACACACACACACACACACACACACACAGACATGTACACAGCCAAACACGGACACAGCCATACACACACACACACACACACACACACACACTCACACACACACACACACACACACACACACACACACAGACACTCAAACATGCACACATGCAACCACCCAAACACAAAAACACTTGTGCTGACAATCGCACAGGAATGACAGCCAAAGTAAAATTTTAGAAGAGACTGCCTTCTGAACTGGCTACACAGACACCCACAACATTTTAAACGCCGATACAACACCTCCTACCACTTCAAGCAAATTATATGCATCATGTCTCACATTAGAGCTGAAAACATGCACACCCATTGATGTCCATATTTTCAGTTATAACGAGGAAGATAAGAAGAAATAATACACATACAGGAGGGAGAAACATTTTAAAGTCACAACTTGTTGACAGCATTCTTCTGTGCAGTCAACATTTCAGGCAAAATGCATACATGTGTTTTATTTTCCTTTAAAGATTAAAACGAATATATATGCATTGGTGGCCGAATTTTGGTTACAATAACGAGAATGATATAAAATATTACATGTTCAGGAGGGATTAGCTGCATTAATAACTCATTTTTTAGAATAGATAGGTTTATGAAAAGAGTTCTCATTGCAGAAGGAAGTTCTCCTGTATGATTATCCTTTCTGCATTATCCTTTCTGCATTAACACCACAGTTTCAGTATACCTAAGTTTATTAAAAGGCTGATCACCACAGCAAAGTGTTAATTAATCGTCTTCTGAACCTCCTTACCCCACAATATTTTACACCCTGACATCTGCCTCTCCTTTATGTCTTAATGGAAACATACATTACAGAGTTCATCACACAAGAAAACAAACTTATGCATTCGTTGATAAATATATATGCTCAATTACAACTATGAACTTATCAGCAATCAATACAAACATAGAAATGAACAACAACACAATGAAAAGAAATACTGAAAAAATATGTGGGAAAATGAGTTGTAGGGTTAAAAGCATATGCTAAAGAAAAGGAAATCATAAAAATGACCATGCTAAAAAGACTTTCTAGAAGACAACAGTCTAAAAAAGACTTCCCAAAAACAGACATACAGAATAAGACATGATAACGAAAGATGTGCAAAAAGAGGTGTGAACAAATAAATGTGCATAAAAGATATAAAAAAATGTGGCAGAAATATGGATGCCAATATATGTGCAAAAAAGTTGTGTCAAAAGACATTCAGCACAAAATGCACAAATAAAAGACTGTGGTAAAATGCACACAATAAAAGACATGCAAAAAAGATATGAAAAAATGATCTGCAAGGAACAGATGTGGACAAAGAAATATGCACAAAAGAGATTTGAAAAAGAAGATGCAAGGGAAACATGTGAAAATGACATACAAGAAAAAGATCCACAAAAAGATACATAAAAAAGACAGGCAAGGACACAGCATGCAGAAAAGAGACAGAATACCACACAAAATACACCCAAGGGAAAAGTCACAAAAACATACAAAAAAGACATAAAGAGAAGATAAAAAAATTATACAAATAAAGGGTGGACAAATCAATTTGGATGAAGAAACCAAAAAAACATGAAAAAAGCAACACACAAAAGCAATACACACTAAGACATGCATCTAAAAACTATAAATAACACCCACCCACCCACCCACCCACCCACCCACCCACCCACCCACACACACACACACACACACACACACACACACACACACACACACACACACACATGAAAACAGGTACACATTTGCACACAAACACAACCACTCACAAATGCAAATCATACACAAAACACTGCCACACACAAACACACCCACATACAAGCACACTCATACACAAACACCTGCAGGCACAAACACACACACACACACACACACACACACACACACACACACACGCAAACACACAATATCAAACACATAAAATCACCTGCATCCACAATGACCAACATACACAAACACACAATCACACAGGAAGTAGAAGTGGTATTCAAACGAAAATTTTCGAAAATTACGTATTCCATCTCCCACTTTAGAGATGAAAACAAACACATCCACTGATGTGCATATTTTCTGTTATAATAAGGAAGATGTGAATTAATAATAAGCATACATGAGGTAAGATCCGCTTTTAAGTCACAATTTGTCGACAGCTATTCTTCTGAACAGGCTATACATCTAGATACACATTCTTCCATTCACTCGCAGCCCCCTTTACCATTATATCTTACATCTTTCATTCCTCCCACCTTATCCTTTATTCAAAATACATAGGCCACATGCCACTTCATGGATGACAACGAACATACATCCATAAGTGTGGATATTATAATTACAATCATGAGAATGTCACCACATCTTACAGATGCACGAGGGATGAGCTGCATTAAAACCATAATTTCTGATAGCTACCTTTCTGAAAAGACTCCTCATATACAGGGGGACATTGAAAGATTGCTCACCCATATTTTGCCCCTAGTGTCTTGCACCTTGGTACCTTCGCCTCTTTCAACATTTAATGAAAAAGCATATGTTCCAGACGACATAATGCATGAGAACCAACAGGTACATTAATTGGTATATACATCTCAATAACAATATAGAAATTGTCAAGATTCATTACAAATAGAGGAAATAACAGCCACACAAAAAAGACCTGGTGAAGAAAAGTCCAAAAGATAAGTTTAAAAAATACATGAAAGTAGATTGAAAAAATGCTGTGCAAGCAAAGCATGCAAAAATAGAATTGCAGAATAGACATGTAAAAGGAGCCATGCAAAAAACTTTGAAAATGCAAGCAAATAAGACATGAACAGAAAAGACGTGTAAAAATGTGTGTGAAGGAAGATGGGCAAAAATTGATGTGAAAATAAATAACGTGCTAAAAGACACACTGAATGACTTGTGGTAGAAAATCACATAAAAAATTGACAAGCAAAAAATACACACACAAAATACACACAACCAAAACAGAAAGTTCCACAAGAGATACAAGACACAAGAAATACTCAAAAAAGATGAAAAGAAAGGAAGCACAAAACAACATTGAGAAATACCTTAGCAGAATATGAAAGAAACAAAATGCACAAATAATAGACACTACTACATACACAAAAAAAGCTTACACACACTTGTGCCAGTCACTCGCACAAACACAGATGCACAAACGTCCCACCCCATGCACACACACACACACACACACACACACACACACACACACACACACACACACAAACAAACACACAAACAAACACACACGCATGACATACACAGATAGAGCCACACACAGAATCACCAAAACACACAAACATGCACACACACAAATACTGAAGTACATGAATACCCACCCACACAATCTCTAACACACACAATAACAAACATATAACAACACAGGCAGGGGAAGCCACATTCAGAGTTAAATTCAGGACATGTACAGAGCATGGGTTATTCCTAAGTGTTACCATCTGTTGGGTACAGGACCTATCGATATAGATATTGGTCTCATCCCTAAATATGAAATACGATATGGAGGGGTGAGGACAATGTCAATTTTGATAGTTTCTGTACACAGCAACAGATGGCATAACTTACCTCTATGTTTTTACATTTGAGTGTTAGCTGGTTTTTCCATGCATGTCTTCAATTTTCGAACAGACTAGCTTCTGAACAAGTTCCACAGACACAGATATACAATGGTCATTTCTTCATTCTGCCTCTTCCATATAGTTTTAATCTTTGATACTGTCACCCACCATTTCAAGTGAATTACGTACTCCATCTCTGACATTAGAGATGAAAACATGCACAGCGATTGATGTGCATATTTTCATTAAAATGAGGAAGATACAATGAAATAATACGCATACAGGAAATGAACTACTTTAATGTCGCAATTTGCCTATACCCATCAAATATTGCACATACAGTAGGGATTATCTCCATTAACACCATAATTTGAGAATACATATGTTTCTGAAGAGGCTTATCACCACAGTGATGTGACCCAAGTCTCCTCACTCACCTACTCCCCAATGTTTACAACCTGATATTTTTCCCTCCTTCACAACTTAATGGAAAATCTTACGTTTCAGATTTCATAACACAAGTGGTCAAACACATACATTCATTGATATATATTTTCACAATTACAATTACTAAGTGATCAGCAACACTATGAGCATGGACAAGAAAAAACAGGTAAAATACCTCTAAATAAAAGACATATACAAGGTACATGCTAAAAAACACTTGCCAGAAAAATATGTGCAAATAAAGTAAGAAAGATGTACAAAAAAGGATGTGGAAAATAAAGGCATCCAAAGAAAAGATATGCAAAAGGGTATGCAAGAAAACAGGGAAAAAAGACATAGAAAAAAGATATGCAATAAGAGATAGACAGGGAAAAAGAAATGCAAAAAAAACACGCTAAAATGTAGACAGAAAGATATGCAAATAAGGGATAGAGAAAACAACTTGGAACAAACCAACAAATTACAAAAAAAACAATACACACTAATACACACATGAAGAAAACACACAAGAGCATGTGTGCATGAGTACGCAGTCATGCACACAAACATACACACACCCAGCCACCCAAGCACTGACACACACAGACACACATATACACACATGAACACACACACCACATTCGCACACATCAAAACATGCACCTATGTGACCACAAAAAGAACCACAAAAAAGCAGATACACACTGACACACCCACATAAACCATGCACAAATACACACACACACACACACACACACACACACACACACAAACTCTGTCTCTCACTCTCTCTCTCGCTCTTGCAAAAATAAATATGTTCTAGAAGAACCACATACCAAAAGACGAGTAAAAAAGAACACCAAAAAACGGCACACAGAAAAACACAAAAAAGACGAAAATAAGGGGTACACAAAAGAATTTGGGGGAAAAACCAGAACAAAACATGAAAAAACAACTCACACAAACAACACATGAAAAAACTACACACACACACACACACACACACACACACACACACACAAACAGTCACATTTAATCACACAGAAAGGAGGAACCATAATCAAAACAAAGTTTTCAAACAGACATATCTTAAGAAAAAGACACAGATACGCAACCCCTTATTGTTCAATTTGCCCATCACCCAATGTTTTAAACTTTGGTTTGTCCCTTACCTCCATTTAAGGCAAATTAGATATTTCTTCTCCCACATTACAGAAGACAACATTCAAAGTATACTTTCAGTTATAAAGAATATGTAAGACAATAATACGCTTACAGGTGTGTAGAATCACTTTCAAGTCACGATTTCTCGACACACATTCTTCTGAACACTCCAGATTTCAGTGAAATTAAATACATACGCCATATCCTACTTTAGAGTGGTAACTGAACATATATCTGAAGGTGTCTAGATTTTAATAACAATTACGAGAATGACATCAAATATTAGACATGCAGGAGACCGAAGTTGTATAAACACCATAATTTCAGAAGATCTAACTGCATCTATGAAAGACTCCTCACCATAGCAAAATGTTCCTAATCTCCTCGTACCCTCCTGCCCCCGAAGTGTTACATCTCGATTACTTCCACTCCTTCATCCCTTAATGGAAAAGCAAAAAGTTTCACATCTCATTACACATGAAAAAAAGGTATACATCCATTGATGTACATATGTCCAATCACATGTAGAAACTTGTGAAGGACCATTACAAACATAGAAAGTAGCAACCACGCAAAAATGATGTGCTAAGAAAAGATGTGCAACACGAGAGATATGCTGTAAAAAAAGACACACAAACAAAATGACCGGCTGAAAAAATCCTAAAAACGTGCTGAAAACGTCATGCAAAAAGCTGACATTGAAAAAAGACACACAAAGCAAAATAGATGTACAAAATGCAAAGTAATGAGACGCAGAAAAGACACAATGGGACATGCACATTTTAGCACACAACAATCACACACACACACACACACACACACATGTATATGCACATGCGAAGGAAGAGGGAAATTAAAACTACAATTTTCAAACTGTCTGTCTTCTGAATAGGCTCCACAGACTGATATACAATCCACACTACCTTACTCTGGTACTCTGCCTCTCCCACAATGTCTTATATTTCGTTACTCACCCCCTCTCTGCCTCCATTTAAAGCAAATTAGATACTCCATCTCTGACATTAGAGATGCAACCATACACAACTGTTAAGATACATATTTTCTCTTATAATGATGAAGATATGAGAAATTATACAAATACAGGTGAGAAGAATGTCTTTGAAATCAGTTTCCTGACACCATTTCTTCTGAGCAGGTTGTACACATGGAGCTACTCAATCCTCATTTTCTCACAGCATCTCCTTCCCATTATGTATTACACACTGACATCATTCACTCCACCCAGCCCACGTTTCAAGCAAAATACGTAGACAATATATGACTTTAGAGATGGAATGGAACATAAACATGTATGTATCTATAATTCAATTATAATTAAGAGAACGTCATAAAATATTACAGATGCAGGACTGAGTAGGCACATTAACACCGTATTTACAGAACAGCTAGGTTTCTGAAAAGCCTCGTCCCATACTACATATTATCCTGACCCCCAGCTTGCCCCCAGTGTTTCAGAGCTTGGTATCCTCCAGTACTCCCGCCCCCCCCTTAATGGAAAAGCAAATGTTTTACTTCTGATTATACATGAAAAACATATATATTTAATGTAGTCGTTGACTTATGTGACTTATGTAGTCATATATGATCAATTAAAGTTACAAATATATCAACTATCATTACAAATAAAAAACTTAAAAACATTACACAAAAATATGCAAGAACACATGGATGGAAACGTGCAAAAAAGTACTAGAAACAAACACACACACACACACACACACACACACACACACATGTAAACAAGTGCACAGTAACACAATCACTCACAAAAAAACCACATACAAACAACGAAAAAATATAACAAAACGCACACAAAGAGGAAGACATTATCACAGGCTGCACACAACTACTTGGAAAACAAAACCAAACGATACACTAAACAAAAGAGCATGCACAAACAACACACACTAACATATGCTTGAAATATCTTTAACATGTACACACACACACACACACACACACACACACACACACACACACACACACACACACACACTCACACACACACACACACATGCAAACAAGTGTACAGTAACACAATTACTCACAAAAAAACATACAAACAACGAAAAACTATGACAAAACGCACACAAAGGGGAAGACATTATCACAGGCTGCACACAGCTACTTGGAAAACAAAACCAAACGAAACACTAAACAAAAGAGCATGCACAAACAACACACACTAACATATGCTTGAAACATCTTTAACATGTACACACTCACACACATGTTTGCACAGATACAACCATGCACAAACACAACCATGCACAACACAATAATCTATATACACACCCACACACAAGCATCCACACACAAAAACACCCCCCCCCCACACACAAACACACACTCACACTATCATCCACATACTACCATCTACCCACACACATAAAAACACACAACCACACAAGAAAGAGAAGCCACATTAAAAGTAAAACTATCGAACTGACTGACTCCTCAACAGGTTCCACAGACACAGGTACTCAACACTTATTTCTTCATTTCGCTACTCTCACAATGTCTTAAACTTTGAAATTTCCTGGCAGATTAAAACTGTGTGCCGGACCAAGACTCAAACTCGGAACCTTTGCATTTCGTGTGCAAGTGCTCTACCGACTGAGCTACCCAAGCACGGCTCACGACCCCTCCACACAGCTTCAGTTCTGCCAGTGCCTTGTCTCCTACCTTCCAGACTTCACAGAAGCTCTTTTGCGAACCTTGCCAAACTAGCACTCCTGGAAGAAATGATATTGTGTAGAAATGGCTTAGCCACAGCCTGGTGGATGTTTCCAGAATGAGATATTCACTCTGCAGTTGAGTGTGCACTGATATGACACTTCCCAGCAGATTAAAACTTTGTTTCAGACCGAGACCGAGCACTACTCATGCACAGTCATCAGAGCTTCCATTCTACCAGTACTTTGTCTCCTACCTTCCAAACTTCACAGAAACTTTGGTACCACACACACACACACACACACACACACACACACACACACACACACACATATATATATTAGAAATGAATCTCCTCCAGCTGTACTTAAGATTTTATATTTGTTTGCCCACTAGTTTCGATATTGTGTTAATACTGTCTTCAGGTCCATACACTTTGATGAAATCAATTGTGTGTGGCTCAGTACATCAAAGTGCATGGGCCTGAAGATGACATTAATGCAACGTCGAAACTAGTAGCCAAATAAATATAAAATCTTAAGTACAGCTGGAGTTTCATTTTCAATAAAAAATT
Source organism: Schistocerca nitens (assembly GCF_023898315.1). Taxonomy (NCBI): domain Eukaryota; kingdom Metazoa; phylum Arthropoda; class Insecta; order Orthoptera; family Acrididae; genus Schistocerca; species Schistocerca nitens. Next base: position 351,258,738 of record NC_064622.1, read on the forward strand.
ATACCAGCTGTGTCCCACCTAGTGTGAAAAAAATGTGCAAAAAAGTAATGTTTAAAAATGATGTGATAAAGAAAGATGCAGTAAAAAATATGCTAAAACAAATGTGCAAAAAAAGGATAGGTGCAAAGAAAAGATGTACAAAGAAGATGAGCAAAAATAACATGCAAGAAAATGTGAAAGAAAAGAGAAGAAAGGAGGTGAAAAAATTTACACGCCAAAAGATGTGCACAACAAGAGGCAAATAACAGACATCCAAAGAAGAGATTGAGGAACACAGCCAATGACACATAAGGAAAAGAAACGAAAAACATTTTAAAAAAGATTTAAGAAAATACATGGAATAATAGGACACATGAAAAAATAAGACATGCAAAAAAAGACACACAAAACAAAGACACAGTAACAAAAGATATGCAAAAAAAGACAAAGAACAAGAGACCAGCAAATAAAGGCATTTGTAAAAAGTTGCACAGGAGAAAGACATGCAAAAACACTGGCAAATAGGAAATGCAATAAAAGAGTCACAAAACAGATACATAAGGAATTCATGCAAAGAGACACAAAAAAGACATGCAGAAATAGACATACAGAAAAAAGGCAGACAGAAAAAAGACATTGAAGAAACAGATATGCAGAAACAAGACATGCCAAAAATGTACAAAAAATAACATGCAGAAAAGTCACATAAAAAGACATATAAAAACAAACACTCAAGAGAAAGACATGCAAAAATGCAGACAATAAAAATGATATGAAAAATAAACAGCAAAGAAAAGATATGAAAAAAGGCGACGTGTAAGAAAAATATACAAAAAAAACACACACAGTAAAAGACGTGTAATGAAAGACACACAAAAACACATGGACAAAAAGAATGTCTAAAGGCCACACACACATACATACACACACACACACACACACATGTGCATGCAAAGAAAACTACACACAAAGACAACTACACATGAACACAGTCACACATGAACACACCCAACCACAAATATGCCGACACACACAAACAACAACACACCGACCACCAGCAGACATAATCACCCACATACATAAATACAGAATCACGAAGGAAGGATGAACAACATTAAAAAAAAGAAGTTTTCCAAACAGACTGGCTTGTGGACAGACACAAAATACACATTTCTTCATGCTGCCTCTCCCACAATGTTTTAACTTCGTTACTGCTCCCCTCCATTTCAAGTATATCATAACAAGCCGTTCATAATAGTATGTATATACACTCCTGGAAATTGAAATAAGAACACCGTGAATTCATTGTCCCAGGAAGGGGAAACTTTATTGACACATTCCTGGGGTCAGATACATCACATGATCACACTGACAGAACCACAGGCACATAGACACAGGCAACAGAGCATGCACAATGTCGGCACTAGTACAGTGTATATCCACCTTTCGCAGCAATGCAGGCTGCTATTCTCCCATGGAGACGATCGTAGAGATGCTGGATGTAGTCCTGTGGAACGGCTTGCCATGCCATTTCCACCTGGCGCCTCAGTTGGACTAGCGTTCGTGCTGGACGTGCAGACCGCGTGAGACGACACTTCATCCAGTCCCAAACATGCTCAATGGGGGACAGATCCGGAGATCTTGCTGGCCAGGGTAGTTGACTTACACCTTCTAGAGCACGTTGGGTGGCACGGGATACATGCGGACGTGCATTGTCCTGTTGGAACAGCAAGTTCCCTTGCCGGTCTAGGAATGGTAGAACGATGGGCTCGATGACGGTTTGGATATACCGTGCACTATTCAGTGTCCCCTCGACGATCACCAGTGGTGTACGGCCAGTGTAGGAGATCGCTCCCCACACCATGATGCTGGGTGTTGGCCCTGTGTGCCTCGGTCGTATGCAGTCCTGATTGTGGCGCTCACCTGCACGGCGCCAAACACGCATACGACCATCATTGGCACCAAGGCAGAAGCGACTCTCATCGCTGAAGACGACACGTCTCCATTCGTCCCTCCATTCACGCCTGTCGCGACACCACTGGAGGCGGAGTGCACGATGTTGGGGCGTGAGCGGAAGACGGCCTAACGGTGTGCGGGACCGTAGCCCAGCTTCATGGAGACGGTTGCGAATGGTCCTCGCCGAAACCCCAGGAGCAACAGTGTCCCTAATTTGCTGGGAAGTGGCGGTGCGGTCCCCTACGGCACTGCGTAGGATCCTACGGTCTTGGCGTGCATCCGTGCGTCGCTGCGGTCCGGTCCCAGGTCGACGGGCACGTGCACCTTCCGCCGACCACTGGCGACAACATCGATGTACTGTGGAGACCTCACGCCCCACGTGTTGAGCAATTCGGCGGTACGTCCACCCGGCCTCCCGCATGCCCACTATACGCCCTCGCTCAAAGTCCGTCAACTGCACATACGGTTCACGTCCACGCTGTCGCGGCATGCTACCAGTGTTAAAGACTGCGATGGAGCTCCGTATGCCAGGGCAAACTGGCTGACACTGACGGCGGCGGTGCACAAATGCTGCGCAGCTAGCGCCATTCGACGGCCAACACCGCGGTTCCTGGTGTATCCGCTGTGCCGTGTGTGTGATCATTGCTTGTACAGCCCTCTCGCAGTGTCTGGAGCAAGTATGGTGGGTCTGACACACCGGTGTCAATGTGTTCTTTTTTCCATTTCCAGGAGTGTAAATTCACATTCAGAAAATATTGATCTCTTCATAAGAAGTATACAAGCTTGGTTGTCCAATGTCACAGTTACATTTATTTTTACAAGTAGCTTAAGTAATATGGAAAATGACACATCTCCCAAAGAAGTGACATCCATAAAATCATCAGATCTAACTATTGGAAAAGAAAGGCTGCCATTGCGAAATAACTGTGTGATCGGCAGTCAGTCTTCATCTGACTTGGAATTAAGTACATGTGTTGTTCCTCTAGATTCCATCTTGGGTCCATTGCTTTTTATTATGTACATTAATGACCTCTTGTCTGTTACATTGCCAGATGCTAAATTTGTTTTGTTGTTAGATAATATAAACGTTGCAATAAGTAGCAAGTCAAGATATCTAGAAATGGCTGCTAACCAAGTTTTGACTGACATTAATAAATGGTTTGAAGCTAACTCTCATTAAATTTAGAAAAGCCTCAGTATATGTAGATCAGAACCTGCAGGAGATTTCCTTCCACCAAGTGCATAACATGATGACATGAAGATCGATGAGGTAACAGTGTTAAATGTCTAGGATTACAATTCCTTAATAAATTCAATTCGGAAGGACAGACCACAGAATTGCTGAAGCTCCTAGATAAGTCTGTATTTGCAGTGAGAATGGTGTCAGAAATAAGAGACATAAATGTAAAAACTTGCACACTTTCCTTACTTTCATTCTGTCATAGGGATCACATTCTGGGGTAACTCATCAAACTGAGTAAACGCTTTTAGTGCATAAAAGTGTGTAATAAGATTGACTTGTTTTGTGAATTCAAGAACATAATCTAGAAAGAAACCTGTTCAGGGAATTTTGTATTCCAACCACTACTTCTCAGTATATTCATTCCTTAAAGACATTTGTTGCAAGTAATATATATCTGTTTCCAACAAGTAACTCAATACATAGTATCAATACTAGGAACAAGAGCACTGTAGATAGAGACCTAACATCACTTACCTTGATTCAGAAAGGGGTTAGCTTAAGTAAAGATGTCTCTTAGATTTCAGTTTTGACAATACTTGGTCTCAGCACTCAAGATTAAGTATTTGTGTGTGATAAATTTATTAAAAGTGCATAACAATGTTTCATTCTGATGGAGTATTAATTCTGTAAATAGTAACAGGTACAGTTTACTGTATCATATCCATCTATTTTCACGATCTCCTAACAAATGATCAGGGTAGTGATTATTATATTCGGACATTCTATGTTTTTTATGTTATACATCTTGACTTATTCCACACCCACGAGACTCATCCCATTCTTGGGCCTATGGAACGAAAACCAATCTAATATATTCTCACCTAAAAACACAAAAAAACACACACATACTAACACATTACCACATTCGGAAAAAAACTGATGCATTTACGTACACACACACACACACACACACACACAAACACAACCACAATCAAACACAATGACAAACAAACATGATAATGCATTAAAATACCCACACACAAACATACTGACACACACAAGCAAACAATCATACAGGAAGGAGGAGCCGCATTTAGAGTAAAATTTTCTAACAGACTACCTTCTGAGTGGGCTCTACAGACACACATTCAAAACACTAATTTCTTCCTTCTGCCTCCCTCCAAAACATTTTATTCTTCGATACTGCCATACTCCATTTCAAACAAACTACATTCTCCATCTCCCACATTAGTGATGAATATATACACCACCATTGATGTTCATATTTTCATTTATAATGAGGAAGATATAAGGAAATATTACCAATACAGGAGGGAAGAACTGCTTTCATATCATAATTTGCCGCCAGCTACTCTTCTGAAAACCCCACCTTTCATACGAAATAGATACATAGGAAAGGTGTCACTTCAGAGATACAAACGAACATATACTCATTGGTGTTTAAATCTCAGTTCCAAATACGAGTATGACTCCAAAACTCCTTCATGCAGGAGGGAGTATCTGCGTTAACACCATAATTTCAGAATACCTAGGTTTATGAAAAATCCCCTGACCACAGCAAAGTTTTCCTTGTCTGCTAACCTCCCAACCCCCCCCCCCCCCCCCAATTTTCCACATCTTGATATCTTCCACTCCATATTCCAGATTTCATTGCACATGAAAACGGCATGGAATAAAAAGTGTGCAAGAAAGATGTTGAATAAAAGATGAGGAAAAAGTGGTGTGCAAAATAGCAATATATGCAAAACAAAAAAGAAATGCTAAAAAATATCTGTGAAAATGAGATGTGCCATGAAAGACAAATGCCAAATACGAGGGCTACAAACTACCTAAAAAGGCATACTAAAAAGGAATTTCTGAAAAAAAGTTGTGAAAATCGGAAATATAAAAAAGACATACACAAAAGAATGTGCAAAAGAAAGATATGCAAATAAAAAGTGGTGAACAGATGTGCAGAAAAGTTGTGAGAAAAAGTACCAAAAAAATGGTGCCAAGAAAATGTGGAAAAAATATATGCAGAAATAGAAATGCAAAATGGTATTAGAAAATGGCATACAATAAAAGGTTTAATTAAAGATGTGAAAGAAAAGACAGGAAAAGATATGAAAAATAAGAGACACAGAAAACATGCAAGGAGGACATGCAAAAAGAAGACATGCATGAAAGATAAGAAAAAATAGAGCAAAGAAACATAACACAAAGAAAGATACAAAACAGGCAGGTAAAATAAAGACACACAAAGGAGAAAAGACATAGAAAAAGATACACAAAATAGATGTGCAAGAAAAACGCAAAGAAAGATAAACAAAAATTATAGGGAAATGAAGGATAGACAAAACAACTTGGATAAAGCCAAACAAGACATGAAAGAAAGATCATGCTAAAACAATACACACTAATTCATGCACAAAAAACACAGTCACAGTCCTGTTGAACGTGAATACAAACACAACCACACATAAAAACACCCATACACAAAGATACCCACACAGAAACACACCCATAGACAGACACCTATATACTCAAACATGCAAAAAATATATGAAAAGAAGAATGGACAAAAGAACTTGGAAAAAAACCAAACAAGACACAAAAAAACATTGTGCTAAAACAATACACACTAATTGATACACAAAACCACACACACGTTCACACACAAAGACACACACACAGACATCCATGTTTGATGTGAATAGAAACACAATCACACACAAACACAGCTATACACAAATATACTCACACACAAACTCACCCACACACAGGCACCCATACACTCAAAAATACACGCACATAATCACCCTAATACAAAATCTCTTGTGCAGACAATCACACAGGAATGAGGAGTGACATACCAAGCAAAATTTTCTAACAGAGTGGCTTCTGAACTGGCTTGACATACACAGATAAATAATCCTTATTCTTCAATTCACCCATAATGTTTTAAACTTAGATACAGCACCTCCCACAATTTCAAGCAAATTACATGCATCATCTCTCACATTATAGTTGAAAAACTGCACACCCATTGATGTGAGTATTTTCATTTATAATCACGAAGATAAGAAGAAATAATATGCATATGGGGGGGGGGGAGAACCACTTTTAAGTCACAACTTGTTGACACTATTCTCCTAATACAGAACGTTTCCAGCAAAATGCAGATATGTGTTATATCTCGCTTTAGAGATGAAAACGAATATATACACATTTGTCTCTGAATTTCAATTACAATGACGAGGATGATATCAAATATTACACATGCAGAAGGGAGTAGCTCTGTTAATACTTCATTTTTAGAATGCCTAGGCTTATGAAAATGTTCCTCACTGCAGAGAAAAGTTCCTAGTCTGCTTACCCTTTCATATCCTACAATATTTTACAACTTTGTATCTTCCCCTCCTTCATCTCTTAATGGAAAAGCATAAGTTTCAGATCTCATTTTAAAAGAAATAAACATATACCGTCGTTGACATATGTATGCTAAATTTCAATTACAAAATTATTAAAAGTCATTACAAATACAGAAAAGAAGAACCATGCAAAAAAACTATGTGCATGAAAAATACGCACTAGACGTAAGATATGCTAAAAAGTCATATACATTAATACATGCAAAAAAACGTATGCATGTACATGCACATACACACACACACACACACACACACACACACACACACATACAAACAACACACATACATATATACACAAAAACACATCCATGCACAAACACACCAACACACAAACACAACATCACACAGGAAGGAGGAGCCACATTCAAACTAAAGTTTTCGAACAGACTGACTTTTGAACAGGCTCCATAGACAAATAGGTACACAATATGCATTTCTTCATTCTGCCTCTCCCACAATTATTTTAATCTTCGATACTGTCACTCTCTGTATCAAGCAAATTACATACTTCATCTCTCACATTACAGATGAAAACGTACATAGACACTGATGTTGATATTTTCATTTAAATTAGGAGGATATGAAGAAATAATATGCATACAGGAGGGAAGAGCCTCTTTCACATTACACTTTGTTGACAGCCATTCTTGTGAATACTCCACATTTCAGACAAAATACGTAAACAGGCAATATCTCACTTTAGAGATCCAAACGGACATATTCCTGTTAGTTTCTAAATCTCTGTTACAATTACGAGAATGACATCAAATATTAGATATGCAGGAGGCATTGCTATGTTTACACCACAGTTCCAGGATACCTAGATGTATTAAAAGGTTGCTCACTACAGCAAAGTGTTAATTAATCATCTGCTGGACCTCCCTACCCCACAACATTTTACACCTTGATATCATCCTCTCCCTACGACCATAATGGAAATATGCATTTCAGAACTCATTACACATGAAAACAAACACATACATTCGTTGATATACATGTGGTTAGTTACAATTATGAACTTATCAGCAACCAATAAAACCACAGAAATGAACAACCATACAAAGAAAAGGAATACTAAAAAAATATGTGCGAAAATAAGATGTGAGATTAAAACACTATGCTAAAAAAAAGAAATCAAAGAAAGACCTTGCTAAAAAAAGACTTTCTACAAGAAGACATGCTTAAAAAGACTTGCTAAAAAAAGGACATACAGATAAGACAAGTAAAAATAGACAAACAGAAAACAGACATGAAGAGGAAACATGTGCAAAAATGTGCAAACAAATAGATGTGCATTAAATTTATGAAAACATGTACCAGAAAAATAGGCGCCAATGTATGAGCAAAAAATATGTGCAAAAACACATTCAGCACAATATGCAAAAATAAAATACTTGTGGAAAAATACACACCATAAAAAAGCACACGAAAGTTGTGCAAAAATGATGTGCAAAGAACATATGTGCACAAACGGAAGATGAACAGAAAACGATTTGAAAAAGAAAATGCAAGGAAAACATGTGAAAAAGGCACACAAGAAAAAGATACAGAAAAAGATACATAAAAAAGACAGGCAAGGACACAGCATGCAAAAAGACAGAAAAAAGACAGGCAACAAATAGTCACACAAAGGAAATATACACAAAAAAACATAAAAAAGACATTAAGAAAAATTACACGAAAATAGACAAATAAAGGATAGTCAATCAACTTGGAAGGAAGAAACCAACAAATCACGAAAAAAAAGAACACACAACAGCAATACACACAACGGCATGCACGTGAAAACTTACACACACACACACACACACACACAGACACACACACACACACCGTTACAAAAGTACAAATTTGCACACAAACACCATCACCCACCCACAAATGCAAACCACACGCAAACAAATCCATAGGAAAACACCCATATACAAACATACCCACACACAGAGCCACCTGAAAACACACGTGCACACACACACACACACACACACACACACACACACACACACACACACAATAACCCACACAGAAAATCACCTGCAAACACAATGACCAACATACACAAACACAATCACACTGGAAGTAGGAGCGATATTCAACGTGAAACTTTCGAAAAGACAGGCTTCTGAACAGACACCTCAGACAAAAATACACAATCTGTATTTCTTCATTCTGCCTGACCCACAGGTTTTAATCTTAGATACTGCCACCCTCCATTTCAAGTAAATTACATACTTCATCTCCCACATTAGAGATGAAAACATACAAAACCACTGATGTGCATATTTTCAGTTATAATGAGGAAGATATGAAGTAATAATAAGCATATAGGATGCGAGATCCACTTTTAAGTCTTAATTCGTCCACACCCATGAAATAATGCACATGCAGTAGGGATTACCTGAATCAACACCATAATCTGAGAATACTATACATACAGAGATACACAATCTTCATTTACTCACAGTCCACTTTCCATTATTTCTTAAACACACACACACCATCCTTTGGGCAAAATATATAGGCCACACGTCACTTCAGAGATGAAAACATCATACACCCATAAGAGTCGATATCATAATTACTATCATGAGAATATCATCAAATCATACAGATGCACAACTGAGTTACTGTATTAACACCATAATTTAGGATACCTAGGATTCTGAAAAGGCTCCTCACACACAGGAAGACGTTCAAAGATTGCTCACCTCATCTTGCCCCAGTGTCTTTCATCTTGATATCTTCACCTCCTTCACCATTTAATGGAAAAGCATATGTTTCAGATGTCATAATGGATGAAAACAAATATACACATTAACTGAAATATAAATTCTCAATAACAATTTAGAACTAGTCAAGAATCATTAAAAATTCAGGAAAGAACAACCACACAAAAAATACTTGCTAAAGAAAGATCAAAAACAGAGGCTTAAATATGACATGAAAAAAGATGCGTAAAAATTAAGTGCAAGCAAGACATGCAAAAAAAGGTATGCACAAAATTGTGGAAGAACAGCAAATAAGACATGCAAAGAAAAAGATGAGTACAAATGTGTGAAAAGGAAGATGTGCAAATAAATAATGTGCAAAAAGACATGCAAGACACACAAAATGACTTGTAAAAGGATGTCACATAAAAAATAGACATGCAAAAAGACACACAAAAAATACTTGTACACACTAAAAGACAGGGAATAAAGATATACAAAAAGACATGAACTGATAAATGGGGAAATGGCACACAGAAGACCCAAATAGAAAGACATTCAAAAATAGACACCCAAAACAAGAACCAGAAGCAATGCAACACACACAAAAAAGATACTCAAAAAAGACAGAAATAAAGGAAGCAGAAAAAATATGAAAAAACCTGAACACAACAAGAAAGAAATAACAGACACAAAACAATACACATTAATAGATGCACAAAAAACTTACACACATGTGTACCACTCACTACACAAACACATATGTACAAACCCTATCCCCATTCACACACTCGTATCGACACACACACACACACACACACACACACACACACACACACACACACACACACACACACACACGCACATACATTAATGCAAAATATTCACATGTGCACAAAAAAGAACCACACGCACACACACATACATTAATGCAAAATATTCACATGTGCACAAAAAAGAACCACACACAATTACAACCACACAAGCACAGCCATACAAATACACCCACACACAAACACAGCCACACACACAAACACAGCCATATATGGAAACACACCCTCATACACAAACACACCCACACACATGAACACAATAGCACACACAAACACAGCCACACACACAAACACCCTTACACAGAAACATGCACACACACGAATACTGACATACACGAATACCCACCCTTACAATCTCCAACACACACAATAACACACACACACACACAATAACTGAAACTATCCACACAAGATGGGGAAGCCACATTCAGAGTAAAATTGAAGACATGCACGGAGAATGGGGTAACCGTCAAATGTAAAAACTTACAGATAAGTGACACCATCTGTTTTTGGGTACAGGACCTATCAATATAGATATTGTTCTCACCCCTACATATTAAATACTATATTTAGGGCTGAGATCAGTGTCAATTGTAATGGTTTCTGTACACAGCAACAAATGACAACACTTACTCTATGTTTTTACATTTGAGTGTTAGCCATTTTTTCGATGTTGTTGTTGTTGTGGTCTTCAGTCCTGAGACTGGTTTGATGCAGCTCTCCATGCTACTCTATCCTGTGCAAGCTTCTTCATCTCCCAGTACCTACTGCAGCCTACATCCTTCTGAACCTGCTTAGTGTATTGATCTCTTGGTCTCGCTCTACGATTTTTACCCTCCACGCTGCCCTCCAATGCTAAATTTGTGATCCCTTGATGCCTCAAAACATGTCCTACCAACCGATCCCTTCTTCTAGTCAAGTTGTGCCACAAACTTCTCTTCTCCCCAATACTATTCAATACCTCCTCATTAGTTACGTGATCTACCCACCTTATCTTCAGCATTCTTCTGTAGCACCACATTACGAAAGCTTCTATTCTCTTCTTGTCCAAACTGGTTATCGTCCATGTTTCACTTCCATACATGGCTACACTCCATACAAATACTTTCAGAAACGACTTCCTGACACTTAAATCTATACTCAATGTTAACAAATTTCTCTTCTTCAGAAACGATTTCCTTGCCATTGCCAGCCTACATTTTATATCCTCTCTACTTCGACCATCATCAGTTATTTTACTCCCTAAATAGCAAAACTCCTTTACTACTTCAAGTGTCTCATTTCCTAATCTAATCCCCTCAGCATCACCCGATTTAATTTGACTACATTCCATTATCCTCGTTTTGCTTTTGTTGATGTTCATCTTATATCCTCCTTTCAAGACACTGTCCATTCCGTTCAACTGCTCTTCCAAGTCCTTTGCTGTCTCTGACAGAATTACAATGTCATTGGCGAACCTCAAAGTTTTTACTTCTTCTCCATGAATTTTAATACCTACTCCGAATTTTTCTTTTGTTTCCTTTACTGCTTGCTCAATATACAGATTGAATAACATCGGGGAGATGCTACAACCCTGTCTCACTCCTTTCCCAACCACTGCTTCCCTTTCATGCCCCTCGACTCTTATAACTGCCATCTGGTTTCTGTACAAATTGTAAATAGCCTTTCGCTCCCTGTATTTTACCCCTTCCACCTTCAGAATTTTTCGATAGATGTCTTCAATTTTCGAACAGACTACCTTCTGAACAAGTTCCACAGACACAGACAGACAATCCTCAATCTTCCATTCTGCCTCTCCCACAAAATTTTAATCTTTGGTACTGCCACCCACCATTCCAAATGAATAACATACTTCATCTCCCACACTAGAGATGAAAACATACGCAGCCATTGATGTGCATATTTTTATTTAAAAGAGGAAGGTACAAAGAAATAATACGCATTCAGGAGGAAATAACCACTTTTAAGTCACAATTTGTCTACACTTATCAAATATTGCACATCCAGTAGGGGTTAACTACATCAACACCATAATTTGAGAATACTTATGTTTCTGAAAAGGTCGCTCACAGTGAAGTGTTCATAAACTGCTAACTCCCCTATTCCTCAATGTTTTAAAACTTGATATTTTTTCCTTCTTCACAACTTAATGGAAATGTTACATTTCAGATTACATACATCATATACATTCGTTGATATATATATATATATATATATATATATATATATATACAATTACTAACACTATGAGGACAGAAAAGAACAACACATGAGAAAGAATCTCTAAATAAGAGACATGAAGAATTATATACTAAAAACGTCATCCCCAAAAAAGATGTGCAATTAAAACAAGGAGAATGTGCAAAGCAAAGACGTCCAAAGGAAAGATGTGCAAAAGAATACACAAGAAAACATACAAAAGACATAGAAGAAAGAGATGCTATAAGAGACGTAAAAGAAGACAGGAAAAAAAACAAAAAACAAAAAAAAATTAATGCGAAAAAGATACACAAAATGATATGTAGATAAAGGATAGCCCAAACAACTTGGAACAAACCAAGAAAACACAAAAAGAACAACACACACAAACAATACACATTAATTCATGCCCCAAAAAAAGCACAAAAGCATGTGTTCACAGGTGCACACACACACACACACACACACACACACGCATACACACACTTATGTGCACATGAGGACATGTACATATGTGCATACAAACAGAACCACACAAAAGCAGCTACACACTCACACCACCACACCCACACAAAGCACAACCACACACATATAAACTCATGCACACGCACATTCACCCACAAACACACACAAACACACAATCACACACGAAGGAGGAGCCATTGTCAAAATGAAGTTTTTGATCAGGCGCATCTTATGAAATCTGCCCCAGACATAGATACACGAACTCTATTTCTTCATTCTGTCTATCCTCCTATGTTTTAAACTTTCGTATGTCCCTCCCCTACATTTAAAGTAAATTACATATTTCATCCCCCACATTATAGATGTGTATGGAAATAATACGCTTACAGGTGTGTAGAATCACTTTCAAGCCACAATTTTTCGACACACATTCTTCTGAACACTCCAGCGTTCAGGAGCATTACAAAAATTGGACATATCCGAATTTAGAGTGGAAACTGAACATATACCTGACAGTGTGTAAATTTTAGTAACAAGTACGAAAATTACATCAAATATTAGACCTGCAGGAGACAGAAGTTATTTAAGCGTTGTAATTTCAGAAGACCTAACTGCGTCTGTGAATGACTCCTCACCACAACAAAGTGTTCCTAGTCTGCTCACATCCTCCTGCCCCCAATGTGTTACATCTTGATTACTTCCACTCCTTCATCCCTTAATGGAAAAGCATAAGTTTCACATCTCATTACACATGAAGAAAAGATATACATTCGTTGATGTACATATGTCCAATCACAAGTAGAAACTTATCAAGAACCATTACAAACATTAAATACCAACCACCCAAAAAGGATGTGTTAAAAAAAGTGCTACACAAGAGATATGCTAAAAAAGACATACAAACAAAATGACCTGCTGAAAAAGTCCTAAAAACATGCTAAAAACTCATGCAAAAACCCAACATTCAAAAAAGACTTGCAGAGAAAGGACCTACAGAAAAAATGTAGGAAATATGTGAGCAAAACATATATACAAAATGCAAAATAACGAGACAGAAAAACTACACACTCAAAAATGCACATACGAAAACACACACACACACACACGAAGGAGGAGAAAAATTTTAAGTAAAATTTTCAAACAGACTGTCTTCCGAACAGGCTCTAAAGACAGATTTACAATCCTCACTAACTTACTGATTTACCCTGCCTCTCCAACGTCTTAATTTCGTTACTCACCCCGCTCTCCCCCTCTATTTAAAGCAAATTTGATACTCCATCTCCCACATTAGAGATGAAACCATACACATCTGTTAAAATGCTTATTTTCCCTTTTGCCAAGGAAGATATGAAAAATAATTCAGTTACAGGAGAGAACAATCACTTTCCTGACACCCATTCTTCTGAACAGGCTGTACACATAGAGCTACACAACTCTCATTTTCTCACAGTACCTCCTTCCCATTATGTATTACAGAATGATTTCATCCACTCCACCCATCCCACATTTCAGGCAGCATACATAGGCCATATCTAACTTTAGAGATGAAAAGGATCTTAAACATATAGGGGTCAACAATTCAGTTAGAAATAATAGAATCTCATCAAATATTACACACGCAGGAGGGAGTAGGCACATTAACACCATATTTACAGAATAGCTAAGATTTTGAAAAGGCTCATCCCATACTACATATTTTCCTGAACCCCAGCTTGCCCCCAATGTTTCAGAGTTTGGTATCCTCCAGTGCTCCCCCCCCTTTCTTAATGGAAAATCATATTTACTAGTTCTCATTGTACATATCTTTATGTACTCATATATGATCAGTTTCAATTCTGAATGATCAACAATCATTACAAATAAAAAAGGGAAAGACATCACAAAAAGACATGGAAATCAATACATGGAAAAAAACATGCAAAGAAAAGACTTAACAAAAACAGAAACGCAAAAGAGGACATGCAAAACATACACACAAGAAAAGGCGCAAATAAAGTGTGTATAAAAGAACTTGGAAACAAAACTAACAAGAAAAACCTACAGAAAGTATGCGCTAATACATGCAAACATGTTTATGCATGTAAGAACACACACACACACACACACACACACACACGCACGCGCGCACACAAACACATACATACATACAAACACATACACAAGTGCTAAATAAGACAAGAACACACAAACACACACAACCACACACAGTCACAAACACATACAAATACACCTACACGAAACACAGAAAAATGACATGCATAAAGAAAGGCACACAAAAAGAGGGACATAAAAAAGATGCAGGAGATATTCAAGGTGTAAACACAGTACTCATTTCTTCATTCTACCTCTCCAATAACGTTTTAAACTTCAATACAGCTCTACTCCATTTCAAGCAAATTACATACCCACAAATACACCTACACGAAACACAGAAAAATGACATGCGTACAGAAAGGCACACAAAAAGAGGGACATAAAAAAGATGCAGGAGATATTCAAGGTGTAAACACAGTACTCATTTCTTCATTCTACCTCTCCAATAACGTTTTAAACTTCAATACAGCTCTACTCCATTTCAAGCAAATTACATACCCTAGAGATGTAAACATACACTATCATTGATGTGAATATTTTTAGTTATAATGAGGAGAATATCAAGATGTATTATGCAGACAAGAGGGAAAAACCACTCTCAAGTCGTAATTTATTTTCTGAACACCCCACCTTTCAGCCAAGACACGTGGATATGACATATCTCGCTTTAGATTTGAAAACATATGCACATTGGTGTCTAAATTTCAGTTACAGTTACAAGGATGACATAATACCGGTGTATTACATATGTAGCAACAGGTGGCTCCATTAATGCCATAATTGCAGAATACGTAGGTGTATTAGAGTCCTCACTGGAGCAAAGCGTTCCCAGTCGGCTCACCCACCCTCTACATACCAATGTTTTACACCTTGAAATATTTGGCTCCTTAAATCCTTAATAGAAAATCATATATACCAGATCTTGTTAAACATGAAAATAAACTTTACATTTGTTGATGCATATGTGCTTAATTACCATTACGAACTTGTCAGCAAGCAAAACAAACATGAAGAAGGAGAAACACACAAAAAAGAAATGTAAAGAAAATTGATATGCAGAAAAAAGATATCCTAAAGAAAAGCTAAAAAAATACAAGCTAAAATGGAGACATTCTAAAAAATATGTGCTAAAAATAATTTTCTAAAAATAGACATGCTATATAGAGAAATGAAAATAAAACACATTCAAAAAAATAAGTTTGAGAAAGAGGTGAACAAATGATTGTGCAAAAAAATGTGTGCAAAATTAGATGTGCCAAAAACAGATGTACCAAAGAGATGTGCAAAGAAAGAAGAATGTGCAAAAAGAGATGTGGGAAAAGAGGACACATGAACAAAGATACAGAAAAAAGCCACATAAAAGAAGGCAGGCAAAGAAAAGACATGCAAAAAAGATGCAAAAAAGTCATGCAAAATTGAGACAAAACAGACACAAGAAAAAACACAAAAAGAAAGACATGCAAGAAAAATACTCGCAAAAAAAGAACACAAAAAATACGTAAATAAAGGATGAACCAAATAACTTGGAAAGAAACTAACGAAACACGAAAACTGCAAAAAAACATAATGCCCAAATAATACACACACACACACACACACACACACACACACACACACACACACACACGTACATACACACACAAACACACATATATACAGACACCCACACACACAACACCCACAGACACAAAAAGATACTCCTGTACACAATCATCCACCAGACAATTATTCACAAACATAAACACACTATCACGCAGGAAAGAGGAGCCATATTCAAAGCAAAATTTTAGGACAGACAGGCGTGTGAAAACTACTCCCACACACAAAGAGCCACACACATTTACACCCATACACACAATGTCTCAAGAATCAGGTGCACACACGATCACCTACACACACAGACACACAATCACACAGGAAGGAGTAGACACATCCAAAGTAAAATTTTCGAATGGAGTGGCTTCTGGATGGGCTCCACGGTCACAGACACACTACCCCCATTTCTTTATTCTGCCTCTCCCACAATGTTGGATTCAGTCACTCCTCCATTTCAAGCAAATTACATATTCCATCTCCTACATTAAAGATGGAAACACAGAACAATCGATGTGAATATTTTGGATTATAATGAGTTAGTTATGAAGAAATAATACGCATACATTAGCGAGTAACCACTTTCACTTTCAAGTCACAATTTGTCGACACACGTTTATATGAAAACTCCAGCCTGCAGGCAAAATACATACATAGGCCATAGCTCGAGATGAAACCAAATATATAACCGCTGGTGTCTAAATTTCAGTTACAATTACAGGAATAAAACCAAATACTACACAAGCAGGAGGGAGCAGCTGCATTAACACCATGATTTCCGAATACGTAAGCTTATAAAAACGCTGCATGCTGCAGGAATGTGTTGTCAGTCTGCCAACACCCTCCTACATGGCTATGATTTTCATTTTGATATCCTTCCCTCCTCTACTTCTTAATGGAAAAAGCATACGTTTCAGGTCTCATTATACATGAAAAGTAACACACAAATTCGTTGTTGTATTCGTTTTTGGTCATCAGTTTTCTGACTGGTTTGATGCGGCCTGCCACAGATTCCTCTCCTGTGCCAGTCCTTTCATCACACAGTAGCACTCGCACCTATGTCCTCAATTATTTGCCGGATGTGTTCCAATCTCTGCCTTCCTCTACAGATTTCGCCATCTACAACTCCCACTGATGCTATGGAAGTCATTCCCTCATGTCTAAACATACGTCTTATCATCCTATCCCTTCTCTTTATCAGTGTTTTCCAGATATTCTTTTCCTCTCCGATTCTGTGCAGAACTTCCTCATTCCATACCTTATCAGTCCACCTAATTTTTAACAGTCGGCTGTAGCACCACATCTCAAATGCTTCGATTCTGTTCTGTTCCAGTTTGCCCACAGGACCTGTTTCACTACCATACTACGTTGTACTCCAGAAGTACTGTTTCAGAAATTTCTTCCTCTAATTAAGGCCTATGTTTGATACTAGTACTTACCTTGCCCAGGATGCCCTTTTTGCCATTGCTAGTTCGCTTTTGATGTCCTCCTTCCTTTGTCTGTCATTGGTTATTTTACTGCCTAGGTAGCTGAATTCCTTAACTTCATCTACTTCATGACCACCAATCCTGATGTTAAGTTTCTCATTGTCCTCAGCTCTGCTACTTCTCATTACCTTTGTCTTTCATTGATTTACTCTCTATCCAAATTTTCGTCTTTCGTCAATTTGCTCTCAATCCAAATCCTGTACTCAGTAGATTGGTGATTCCATTCAGCAGATCATGAATTCTTCTTCACTTTCACTCAGGATAGTAGTGTTATCAGCAAATATACATACATACAAATATACACACTCACACAGAAACACACATGCACACACACACACACACACACACACACACACACACACACACACACACACACACACACACACACATACATCCATATATGCAACAGACCCACATACAGAAACACCCACATGTACAATCTTGCACAAATAAGTACCAACACACAAACACCCAAACACACAATCATGGAGGCATACAATCACATGAACACACAATCAACTTCATACACATACACATTATCATGGAGAAATGAGGAGCCACATTCAAAGTAAAATTTTCAGATGGGCTGGCTTCTGAACAAGCTTCACAGAGACACACTGTCCTCATTTCTTCATTCTGCCTCTCCTACTATGTTTAAACTTTGATACTCTCCACACTGCATTTGAAGCAAATTACATACTTCATGAATCACACTAGAGATAGAAACATATACGATCATTTATGTGCATAATTTCAGGTATAATGAGGAAGGAATGAAGAAATTATACTCATACAGGAGGGAAGGATCACTTTCAAGTCAGTTTGTCGGCTCCTACTCTTCTGAACACTCCACCTTCCAGCCAAATATGTACATAGGTCACATCTCGCTTTAGTGGTTAAAACGACGTGTACCGATTGGTGTCTAAATTTCAGTTACACTTACAAGAATGACATCATGTATTACACATGCAGGAGGCAGTAGTTGCATAATTTCAGAATTCCTAGGTTTATGAAAAGGCTCCTCACTGCAGCAAAGTGTACCTACTGTGCTCACCTCCCACCTACCCTACATCACATTTTTATCTTTCCCCACGTCGCTTCTTAATGGAAAAGTATTCGTTTCAGACTACATTGTACATGAAAAGAAACACATATGTTTGTTGATATGCATACACTCAACTGCAAATAAGAACTTATCAACAACCATCACATTCAAAGAAAAGAACAGTGACAACAACAAAAACCTGCTAAAAAAGAAATGTGCTAAAAAAGATGACATAGTTATAAAAGGATGTGCAAAAATATTTGATTATAAAAGACATAAAAGAACTGAGGTGCAAAAAAGCTTTGCTAAATACACATATGCTAAAAAAGGACATGCAGAAGGACCTTGAAAGAAAATCTGAGCAAAAAAAATGTGCAAAAGATATATGAAAAGTTAGGCAAAAAATGGCGAGGAAAAGAAACATGCAAAAAGATGTGAAAACTGCAAAAAAAATATGTAAGGAAAAGGCATGCAAAGGAAAGACACTAAAAGACGACACATAAGAAAGGGGCATACAAAAAAGGGACATGTAAGGAAAAGACACACTGAAAAAGGGAAGACAAAAAACTTGAAACCCGACAAGGAGAAAAGCCACGTAAAAAACGACAAAATAAAAACATGCAAAGATAGACGTAAAAAAAGACAACAAAACAGACACAGAAAAAAGATGCATAAGAATTACATCCAAAAAACGCGCAAAAAAGACATGCAAAAGGAGAGGATTCATAAAAACACTTGCAAAATAATATAATATAAAAAAGGCACAAAAGATAGATCCAAAAGAAAGACACACAAAAAGAGACATGCACGAAAAACATGCAAAAAAAGGAATGTCGCAAGAGATCCCAAAAAAGAACTCGAAATAAAGACACCCAAAAAATGACATAAGACAGATATGCAAAAAAGTTATACAAAGAAAAACACAGATGAAACCACACACATAAAGAAGGCACACAAGACGGAAGATACAAAAAAAGAAAATAAAAGCTACACACAGTAACTTGGAAGTCAAAACCAAACAAACCACAAAAAAAAAACAGTAGGCACAAACAATTGACACTACACAGGCACGAAAAATTTTACATATGTGGATGTACACACACACACACACACACACACACACACACACACACACGCGCGCGCGCGCGCGCGCGCGCGCGCACAGAGAGAGAGAGAGAGAGAGAGAGAGAGACATATATACATCCACGCAGGAGCCACATTAAAATTTTCGACAAGACTGTCTCCTAAACAGGTTGCACAGACACAGATGCACAATACTCTTTTCTTCATTTCGTCTATCCCACAGTGTTTTAAACTTCTATTTTTCCTCCACCTTCTGATTCAAACAAATAACATAATTCATCTTCCACATTGGAGATGAAAACATACACACCCATTGATACACGTATTTTCTGTTATACATTTATATACACATTGATATCTAAATCGCAGTTACAATTATGAGAATGACATCAAATATTACACACACAGAGGGTGGGTGGGGGGTGATTTAATACCATCAGTTCAGAATACCCAGTTTTACACAAACACACCCCGCTGCAGCAAAGTGTTCCTTGTCTCCCCTTTCCCGTCCTACCCAATTATGTTATATGGCTTAATATCTTTCACTCCTTCATCTTTTAATATAGGAATATGTGTCAGATCTCATTAGACATGAAATTAAACACGTACATTCATTGATATACATTTGCTCAATTACAGTTAAAAACTTATCAAGAATCATTATAAACATAGAAGAGAAGAAGCAGAAATAAATATGCGAAAAAGACATCCTCAAACAGAGATAGCTCAGAAAGAGGACATGCTAAAAAAGAAGTGCTAAACAAGACATGCCCAAAACAGATATGTAAAAACGACTTATAAACGAGACAGCAAATAAGATGCACAAAAAATGTACAAGACTGATGTGCCAAAATATGTGCAAAAACTTCAAAAATAATGTAAAAGAAGCCATGTAAAATTGTGACAATCAAAAATACGTCTAAAAATAAGTGCAAGAGAATATGTGCAAACAAGATGTGCAAAAATACGGGCAAAGAAGAGCAAAAACAGATTTTTTGTTGTTGTTGGTTTTGTTAATGCTTATTTGCATTTTTTCCTTTTGTGTCTCTTGTTATGTGTCATACTGTCGTGTTTCTTTTTATTGCATGTTTTTTTTGCAAAAACATAAAAATGTGCAAAGAAGATGTAGAAAAAAGTGTGAAGATAGCGGCAACATACAAAATGACATTTTCCAAAACAAGGCACAGAGGAAAACACAAAAAAGGACGAAAATAATAGATGAACATAACAAATTTTAAGAAAAGACCCAAACGAAACAGGAAAAAAAGAACTCACACAAACAACATACTTGAAAAACTACAAACACACACACACACACACACACACACACACACACACACATGCATAAAAACACCCACACACACAAACTGACATTCATCCACACATACAATCACCCACACAAACAAACACATAATAACACAGGAAGTATGAGCCACATTGAAAGTGAAACCACTGCGAAGTGTGCCAACTGTGCTCAGCCCTCCTCCCCCCATATAGGAAAGCCGTATCTCACTTTAGAGATGAAAATGAACATATAACCATTGGTGTCTACATTTCAGTTGCAATCGTGAGAATGATGTCAAATGTTACACATGTAGGAGGGAGTAGCTGCATTCACACTATAATTTCAGAGTGCTTAGGTTTATGGAAAGGCTTCTTACAGCAGCAAAGTGTCCCTATTCTGTTCATAGAATCCTAACTCCCTCCCCCCAATGTTTTACACCTTTCCATCACCCCTTAATGGAAAGGCATACCTTTCACATCTCATTATACATGAAAAAACATATACCTTTATATATATATATATATATATATATATATATATATATATATATATATAGTGAAAAAATGTGCAAAAAATGTATGCAGAAGAGATATGTGCAACAAGATGCAAATAACAGACATGCAAAGAAAAGACACTAAAGAAAACACACAAAGAAGAGAAACACAGTAAGTGACCCATAAGGAAAAGACACAAAAACATGAAAAAAGATTTAAAGAAGACACATAGGAAAATTTTGATGTGTGAAAAAATAAGACATGCAAAAATACACACAAGAAAAAGGCAGGAGAAGAAAAGACAAGCAAAAACAGACAAGCAACAAAAAGACCTGCAAGAAAAGACACACAGCAGAAAGACCTACAAAAAAAACACATAAATGTAGAAATGGAAAATGAGACACAAAGAAAATACACATAGAAAAATTAAGCAAGAAAGACACACAAAAAATACATACTAAAATAGACACACAAAAAAGGACACATGGAAAAAGGAGATGCAGACAAGAAACATGCAATAAAAATGACATGAAAACTAAACACCACGAGAAAGACATGCAAAAAAAGCGATGTACATAAAAAGAGATGTATAAAATGACACGTACCAAAGAAGGTGATAATAACTGATGCAGCCGGCCGGGGTGGCCGAGCGGTTCTAGGCGCTACAGTCTGGAACCGCGCGACTGCTATGGTCGCAGGTTGGAAGCCTGCCTTGGGCTTGGATGTGTGTGATGTCCGTAGGTTAGTTAGGTTTAAGTAGTTCTAAGTTCTAGGGGACTGATGACCTCAAAAGTTAAGTCCGATAGTGCTCAGAGCCATTTGAACAATTTTTAACTGATGCACAAACTAACTTGGGAACAAAAACCCAAAGAAAACACGAAAAAGCAACATGCACAAACAACACACATTAACACGTTCATGAAATACTTATACACACGAATGCACACACACACATGCACAACAAACACACACACACACACACACACACACACACACACACACACACACACACACACATTGCCACAGACAAACACTCACACACACACACACACACACAAACAGGCATTGATACAGGTAGAAAGAGCTAAGAAAATTTTTCGAACGAACTGGCTTCAATACAGGGTCCACAGATAGAAATACACAATACTCATTTCTTCATTATGTCTCTCCAGCAGTGTTTTAAACTTGGATGATGCCCAGGCCCATTTCAAGCAAATTACATACCCCATCTTCCACACCAGAGATGGAAACATACTGTATCATTGATGTGAATACTTTCAGTTGTAATGAGTAATATACAAAGACATATGAAGCAAGTCATAATTTATCGACACCCATTCTTCTCAACACACCACCTTTCAGGCAAACCAGATACATACAACATATTTCACTTTAGAGATGAAAACTAACATGTGGCCATTAGTGTCTAAATTTCGGTTATATTACCAGAATGACATCATATATTATATATGTAGGACACAGTGGCTGCATTAATTAGTTGATACATATACATGCTCAATTACAATCATGAACTTATCCGCAATCAATAGAAACATGGGAAAGGACAACCATATAAAACGAAATGCAAAAAAGATATATAAAACAGGAATGCTAAACAAATATATGCTAAAAAGAACACATCCTACAAAAGGTTTGTTAAAAAATAACATTCTAAATTAGACCTGGTAAAAAGACATGAAAGAAAAGATGTTCAAAAAAAGATGTAGTAGAAAAAGACATGAACAAGAAATGGATGTGGAAGGAAAGGCATGCAAAAGTAGGTGTGTCAATGAAAGATGTGCCAAGAAGAAGAGCAATGAAAGAAGGATATGCAAAAAGAGATGTCACAAAAGAGGACGCAAGGAGTACATGCAAAAAAGGTACAGAAAAAAGGCTTATAAGGGAAGGCAGACAAAAAAAGACATGCAAAATATGATGCAAAAAAGGCATGTAAAAACAACTCAAAAAAGCACACAAAAAGAGAGATATGCAAAAAGAAGACTTGCAAAAGAGGATACACAAAAAATACCTAAATGAAGTATGGATCAAACAACTTAGAGAAAAAACCAACAAAACATGAAAACAGCAAAGAAAACATCACCCATGAGGAACATACATACATCCTTGAAAAAACGTACATACATGCACACACACACACAAACACACACACACACACACACACACACACACATACACACACACACACACACACACATATATATATATATATATATATATATATATATATATATATATATATATATATATATATATATACAAAAGCACACACATATAAACACCCTACCTATACCCAATCAGTGCCTACATGCACAAACACACAATCACACCAAGAAAGAGAAGCCACATTCACAGCAAAATTTTGGGACAGATGGGCTGCTGAAAAGGCACCACAAACACAGGTACACAATCCTCATTTCATCATTCTGCCTCTCACACAATGTTTTAAACTTTTATAATCCCCATCTCCATTCCAAGCAAATTCCATACTTCATCACCCACATTAGAGACAAGAAGAAACACAACCATTGACGATGTGCATATTTTCTTTTATACTGAGGAAGAGAAGAAATAAAACGCACACAGGACGAAAGAACCACTTAGAAATCACAGTTTGTCGACACCCATTCTTCAGAAAACCCACATTTCATGCAGATTACATACATAAGTAATATCTCGATTTAGAGATGAAACTAGCATGTAGTCATTGGTGTCTAAATTTCAGTAACAATCATGAGAATAACATCAAATATTACACCCACAAGAAGGGGTCGTATTAACACCATAATTTCAGAGTACCTAGGTTCATGAACACACTACCCACTGCAGCAAAGTGTTCCTTGTCTACTCATCCTCTCCTACTCGCCAATCTTGACACTTAGATATCATCAACTTCTTCATCTCTTACTGTAAGGGAATAGGTTTCCGATATCATCATACATGAAAGTAATCTGTAAATTCACTGACATACATTTATGCATTACAATTAAGAATTTATCAAAAATCATCGCTAACAAAGGAAACAACACCCTCAAAAATGTGTGTAAAAGAAGTCCTAAAAAAGGGAAAAGGTAAAAAGAGACATGATTAAAAAAGACATATTGAATAAGACATACACAAAACAAATGTAAAAAAAGTCGTCTAAAAAGAGATATAGGAAAATAAGATGCACAAAAACGTACAGAAAGACTTGTAAAAAGTGGAAAAAGTGTAAAAATTGAACAAGCGAGAAACGCAAGCAAGGAAAAAAGTGCAAAGAAGTGAAAAAATGCAAATAACAAATGCAAGGCACACAAAAGAAATATATAACAAGTCAAGCATGGCAAACAGATGCTAAAAGAAGATGCAAAAAAGGACATGGAATAAAAACATGGGAAAAAATACACACAAAAAGAAAAACACTTTAAGACATCCAAAAAATAAATGCAAAGAAAAGATGCAGAAAGTAACTTGGAAAAAACACAAAAATCAACATGCACAACCTATACAGCCTAATACATAAAAGAAAAAATTAAAAACGAGTATGCACACTATAGCGTCCCCAGTGCTATATTAAAAAACGGTATTTATAATTTGAATAATATATTTTTATCATGTAGCCGTAAAGTAATAATCTCTCTGTCCAAGTTTCAAACGCAAAGAAATAATTTATGACAAAATGATCTAAAGAGACGACAAGAAACGCTCTTTTGTTAATTTTTTTAGTCGTCCTCACTTCCTCTCTTGTCTTTATTGTGTATCGACGGACATCTTTCGAGTGCTGGCAAATGTAAGCATATTTGTATGAGTTAAGCATATAATATAATGATTTAATATTATTCTGCACTTTTAATTTGTAAGAGGTGATCCCGATTTCATGTCCGCCTTCCTTGAATTAACTTGCATTCAAGTAATTTACAGCTCAACAATCGCAGCGGCCGATGCAGCCAACGACGCCATTACGTGGCGATATTAACTTATGAAAAATTAGCGGAAGCGGAAAACTCGCCCGCTATTAACATAATATTAATTTTTCTCCACAGCCGCCCGATGTTGCAGAAAATACTTAGCTTTAAGATTCTTATTTTCAGTACCATAGCCGAGACCCAGAGCCAGGACTCTGACTACAATACAATGGTTAACGGAGGTAAGAAAAATACTCTCGCGCGTGTGTGGGCCGCAATTTTAATTAATAACTAAAGATTTCTTGCTTTAAAGTGAACTACTAGCCGAGGAAATTGATATGAAAAGTTTATTACATTGTACAACTTTATGCTCATGTTTTAAGATTCAGCGAGTCTAACATTCACTAACGTGACAAATAATTTAAGATTAATATTGCTAAAAATGGAGAACTTCAGGAAAGCATTTAATCGTAACATCAAAATTAAATGAAATATCATTTTTATTAAGGCCCACCACGTAAGTCGGCAACAATCAAAAAATAATAATAAAAATAACAATAATAATATATATATATTAAATTACGACGGCCGACGGACGCGAGAACACATAAACACACAAACACAATCACTTGCACACAGACTTGGATACACAAGTACCTGGACTCTCAGAAACCACACAGGAAGGAGACGGGACACCCAACTTAATAATTCTGAACAGACTCCTAAAAAGTCTCTTCAGACACACATACACAATCCACGACTTCATGCAAATTACTTACCTTATCTCCCAGATTAGAGATGAAAACATATACAATCATTCATGGCCGTATTTTAATTTACAATGTGGAAGATACAAAGGAATAATACACATACACGAGTGAACAGCTACTTTAGAACACGATTTGTCAACACCCATTCCTCTGAATACGCCACATTTCAGACAAAATACATATATAGTCCATGACTGGGTTTAAAGATGACACCCAGCATGTACTCATTGGTGTCCAAATTTCAGTTACAGTTATGAGAATGACATCAAACATCACATATACAGGAGGTAGTGGCTACATAATCATCATAATCTCAGAACATCTAGGCTAATGATAGGACTTCTTACCACAGAACAGTGTCCCCAGTCTGCTCACCTTCATTTACATACCAATGGTTTCCATCTTAATACCTCCCCCTTCTTCATCTCTTAATAGAATGCTAATATATCATTACAAATGAAAACAAAAACCTACTTTTGATTATACACAGATGCTGAATTAAAGTTACTTACCTGTCAACAGTAATTACAAATTCTGAAAAAAAACCACATTCATGGACAGACACATATGCCCACACACACACACACACACACACACACACACACACACACACACACACACACACACACACACACACACATGTATGCATACATCCACACAAATACTCACACATACAAACACCCACCCACACAAGGACCAACACACAAACACACAACCACACAGGAAGGGATAGCCACATTAAAAGTAAAATTTTCGAACACGCTGCTTCCTGAACATTCTTCTTAGCACAGATACACAACACTCACTTCTTCATTTCGCCTCTCCCACAAAGTTTTAAATTTCGATTCTTTTTACCCCCGTTCTATATAAAAAAAATACCACACTTAATTTCCCACAGTGAAAATGATAACATACATGACCATTCATGTGCATAGTATGAGTTATAATAAGGAAGTTATGAGGAACTATCTGCAAGTCACAATAATAGACACCCATTCTTCTGTACACCCCACCTTTTAGACAAAAGAAATACATAGGTCAAACCATGATTTATGGATGAAAAGGGACTTGTACCTGTTAGTGTCTAAATTTCAGTTACATTTACGAGAATGACATAAAATATACAAGCAGGATGGAGTGGCTATATTAACACCATAACTTTAGAATATCTAGGCTGATGATAGGGCTCCTCACTACATCGAAGTGTTCCTGATCAGCTCACGTACATGTATGTCCCTATGCTTTACACCTTGATATCTCCCACTCCTCCACCTCTTTATGGAAAACTGTACATTTCATATTTCATCACACATGAAACCAAATATTCTTTAGTTGATATACAGATGCTCAGATAATTTTACCTACTTATTAACAATTATTACAAACAAAAGATGTGTATTAAGATAAGACAAGCTAAAAAATACAAATATACAGAAGAACAAACATGCAAAAAATGTGCAAACAGAAAAGGCAAGCAAAAAAAGAATCTTACTAAAAAGGAAGAAGTGTTAATAAAAAAGTGATAAGAAAAAACATGGAATAAAACATATGGAAAAAAGATATGCATGCAAACAGTCATGCAAAAGGACATGGAAGAAGGACTTGGAAAAAGAGTGGTGAAAAACAAAGTGTAAATAAGATGTGGGAAAAAATAAATACAAAAATTATAAAACCCAAATTCAAAAAGATGTGCAACTAAAGAAAAATGTGCAAAGAAGATGTGCAAAAGATTTGCAAAGCGAGAAGTGACAAAAATGCAAAGATAAACAACAATAAAAACGCAAGAAGAGACATTAAATAAAGACTTGTACAAAAACTCATTAAAAGTCGCAAAAAATCGAAAAAACTGGTATGGAAAAATAGATGCAACAACAGAAACACAAAAGAAGATGTACAAAAATAGATACACAAAGGAAAGGTGTAAATCAAGTATGCACAAAAGAACTTGAAAAAAACTAATACCCACAAAATTTCCCACTAATATATGCAAAAAAACTTAAGCAATCATTAACACACACAGCCACATACACAGACACACACACATACACACACACACACACTCACTCACTCACCCATACAAACATTACACATGAAAATAAACATATCCATTGATTGATATACGTATATGCTCAATTACAATTAAAAACTTATCAACAATCATAACAAACACAGAAGAGAACAAGTAGAAATAAATGTGCTGAGAAAAAGATGTCCTAAACCAGAGGACAGGCTAAAAATCGAAGTGCTAAACAAGACTCACATGAAAGAGATATGCAAAAATGACTTCAAAAAACAGATATAAGAAACATGTCAGAAAACGTATGTACAAAAACTACAAAACATGCAGGGAAAAAGCCATGCAAAATTGTGACATTCAAAATTACTAGTAAAGAAACATACACAAGGGAAACAGTGCAAATAGTATATGCAAAACAAGAAATGAAGAAAAGGTGAAAATGACACATGCAGAAAAAGACACACACAAAAACCATACAAAAAGGAGGTACATATAAAAAGAGAAGCAAGAAAAATAAATGCAAAAGGATGATGCAAAATAAGTATGCAACAAAAGAGATCCAAAAAAGACATGCAAGCAAAGAAGACATGAAAAAAGACACACAAAAACCAAACAAACAATAAAACAGAAAGAACACACAAGAAAGAGATGCAAATAAAACATGCACAAAACAAATCAGCATAAATACCACCAACGAGACACAAACCAATATATTTGTATACATACCTGAAACAATGTTGAATGAGCATGCACACATGCACATATGGCCACACAGTCACACACACACACACACACACACACACACACACACACACACACACACACACACACACACACACACACACACACACACACACAACTATACACAAGTGAAATCACACACAGACATGCACACTCACAAACAAACACACTAACAGATGCAACCCACACAAGTGCTACCACACACACAAACACTCACACACATAAGCACCAACACACACAAACACCCACACATACTATCACCTTCAAACAATCACTCATACACAGGAACACCCACACACACAAAGCACAATTCACATTGGATGGAGGAGCCGCTTTTAACATAATATTTTCGAACGGATTGGTGTGTGATCACTGGCCACAGACACAAATAGACAATCCCCATTTAGTCGTTCTGCCTCTCCCACAATGTCTTAACTTCGATACTTCTGCCCATCTTCCATTTCAAGCAAATTACTTACTCTATCTCCCATGTTAGAGATGAATGCATAGACAACCAGTCACGTGCATATTTTCAGTTATAAACATATACTATCGTTGCTTTACAGATGATCAGTTACAATTACGAACTTATCGAAAATCATTACAAACATCGAAAAAAACCACTAGAAAAATGTGATAAGAAATGATCTGGTAAAAAGCAGACATACTAAAAGAGAAGATGAGATAATGAAAAAAGACCTGCTAAAGAAAGATGTGGAAAGGAATGTGTGAAATAATAAAGATAGGCAAAAGAAAATTTAGAGAAAGTGTATGGAAAAAGAGATATGAAAAAAGATTTGCAAACAACATCTACAAAAATATGTGAAAAAAAGCACAAAAAATATTATTTCTTTGTTTTTTTACACGTTTGTGCATGTTTATTTGCGTCTTTATTTGTGTGTCGCTTTTTGTGTGTCTTTCTTTTCTCCTTTTTGCGTATATTATTTGGAAAAAAGAAAAATAAAAATAAAAATATGCATAGAGATTGTGAAAAAACGTGGAAAAAGAGAAGTGGAAAAGAGACACAGAAAACATGCTAAGAAAGACACCAAAAAACCTGCAAGAAACGACATACAAAAAGGACTTGAAAAAAAAACACATACAAAAAAGGACATTAAAAGAAAGACACAGAAAAATGATGTGCAAAAAGAGACACACAGAAAAAGAAATACAAAAAGAAAGACACATAAAAAGAGACACACAAAGAAAAGACACAAATAAAGATTGCACAAAACAACTTGGAAAAGAAACCAAGAATGGAAAAAAAGATATACACAAACAAAAGCCACTACACTTATGCATACATGGACACACACACACACACACACACACACACATACACATTCACACATATGCACACAAAAGCAACCACACAACACAAGCACAGACACACAATCATTCATATGCACACCCACATACAAATGTACCCACACAGAAATAGCCACACTCACAAACATCACAGATACAAACACACACACACACACACACACACACACACACACACACACACACACACACACACTTAACACCCATACACACTACCATCTACCCCTACAAACACCATCATGCACGCAAACACACAATCACATGGGAAGGAGGAGCTACATTCAAAGTGAAATATTCGAACAGACTGGTCCCTGAACAGGTTCCATTACACAGGTAGTCAACACTCCGTTCTTCATTTCGCCTCTTCCATAAAGTTTTAATCTTTGGTTCTGCTCCCACACCCACTCTGTTTTGAGCAAATAACGTACTTCTTCTCCCACACTGCAGTGCATATTTTCAGTTATAATGAAGAATATTTGATGAACTCGTACACACACAGGAGACAAGAACCACTTTGATGTGACAAATTGTAGTCGTCGTTTCTCTAAACATATAAAGTTTTAGGCAAAGTGTTCCTTTCTGCTCATCCCCTCCTACCTGCCAGTGTTCTACACCTTGATATCTTCACCTCCTTCACCTCTTGATGTGTTGGAATAGGTTTCAGATCTCATTACACATGAAAATAAGCATATGTATTCCCTGAAATACATTTGCTCAGTTACAATCAAGAATTTATCAACAATCATTGCAAACATATAAAAGAACAACCACAAAAAATGCGCTATAAAAGGAAGTCATACAGAAGAGACAGGCTAAAAAGAGATATGCGTAATAAAAGACTTGCTGAAAAGATGTTCTCAAAACATGTGTAAAAAGGACATCAAAGAAAGAGACACAGGAAAAGATGTGCAAGAAACGTACAAAAACGACATTTGAAAATTGCAAAAAAAGACGTAAGAAAGGTGTGAAAAATTGGACAAGCGAGAAAGACGTGTAAAAAAAGACACACAACGAAAAACCGCGAATAAGTGAAAATAGGCCCCCCAAAAATTATAAAAAGAAACACGAAAAAGGAAGATGCTGAAAAAAGACATGAAAAGAAAATTAAATCAAAAGAAGACACACAAAAAACATGTAAATACGAAACGAAAAACACACAAAAAAGGATCGCAAATAAAAGACGCAACAAAATAACTTCGATAAAAAACGACAGTGAAACACAAAAATCCACACACACAACCAATACACTCTAATACATGTATGAAAACATTTTAAGAAGTTAAAAAAACTAATACGCACAAAATTTCCCACTAATATATGCAAAAAACATTAACAGACACACACACAGCCACATACACAGACACACACACACACACACACACACACACACACACACACACACAGTCACCAGCATGTACACACAAGTACTCAGACACGAACCACAAAGACACAGGAAGGAGGAGCCACATCTAAAGTTAAATGATCGAACAGAGTGATTTCTAAAAATTCTCTACAGACACACGTACACAATCCTCATTTCTTCCTTCTCCCATAGTGTTTTAACTTATATGTACTGCTCATCTTCTATTTCAAGCAAATTATTTGCTTTATCTCCCACATCACAGATGTAAACATAGGCAACCATTCATGTGCATATTTTCAGTTATAACATGGAAAATATGAAGAAATAATACGCATATAGGAGTGAAGAACTACTTTAAGACACAATTTGTCGACACACATTCTTCTGAACGACCTATGTTCCAGGCAAAATACATATGTAAGACACATCTAGCTTTAAAGATGGAACTGAAAGTTTACCCACTGGTGTCCAAATTTCAGTTACAGTTATGAGAATGAAATCAGATATTATACATACAGCAAGGAGTGGCTACATAAACACCACAATTTCAGAACATCTAAATAAAGGGTTCACATAAGAACTTGGAAGAAATTAAAAGAAGAAAAAGACTACATCCACAAACAAACATATCCACAAATACATGTTCAAATAATCTTACAAGCCCAGATACACACACACACACACACACACAAAATTATAGCCACACACAAACAGCCACACACATAAGCATCCACGCACACTAACACTGACCCACACAATCAGCTACAGTCAATCAGCCATGCACATAAACACACAATTGCACAGGAAGGAGGAACCACAACCAAAGTAATTTTCGAAAAGACTGGCTTATGGTCAGGGCCCACAGACACAAACACACTAACCCTATTTCTTAACTCTGCCTCTCCCACAATATTCAAACTTCGATACAGGCACCAATCCGTTTCAAGGAAATTACATACGCCATCTCCCACATTAAGGAGGTAAACATACACAACAATTGATGTGAATGTTTTCGATTGTTATAAGTTGCATTTGAAGAAATAATACACGTACATTAGGGAGGAACGACTTTCAAGTCACAATTTCTCAACACCCATTCTTGTGAAAATTTCAGCTTTCAGGCAAAATACATACATATGCTACACCTCGCTTTAGAGATGAAACCAAATATATAACCGTTGGTGTCTAAATTTCAGTTACAATTACAAGAATGACTTCAAATACCACACAAACAGGAGGGAGCAGTTGCATTAACGCCATAATTTCAGAATACTTAAGTTTATGAAAACGCTCCTCAGTGCAGCAATGTGTTTCTATTCTTCTAATCATCCTACATGCTGATGATTTACATCTTGATATCATCCCTTCCTTTACTCTTTAATGGCTAAACATAATTTACAGGTCTCGTTAGAAATGAAAAATAACATATACATTCTTTGATATCCTTTTTTTTGGTCTATGTCTTTGAACTGGTTTGATGTGGTCTGCCACAGATACCTCTCCTGTGCCACCCTCTTCATTTCAGAGTAGCACAGAGTAGCAACCTATGTCCTCAATTATTTGTTGGATGTATTCCAATCTCTGTCTTCCTCTACAGTTTTTGCCATCTACAGCTCCCTTTGGTATTATGAAAGTCATTCTTTCATGTCTAAACATATGTCCTATCATCCTGTCACATCTCCTTATCAGTGTTTTCCACATATTCCTTTCCTCTCCGATTCTGTGCAGAACTTCCTCATTCCTTACCTTTTCAGTCCACGAATTTTCAGCATTCGTCTGTAGCACCTCATCTCAAATTCTTCAAATCTTTTCTGTTCTGGTTTTCCCACAGTTCATCTTCCACTACTGTACAATGCTGTACTCCATACGTACATTCTCAGGAATTTCTTCCCCAAATTGTCGTACGTTTGATACTAGTAGACTTCCGTTGGCCAGGAATGCCTTTTTTGCCTTTCCTAGTCTGCTTTTAATGTTCTCCATACTTCGTCCATCATTGGTTATTTTACTGCCTAAGTAGCTGAATTATTTAACTTCATCTACTTCGTGACCATCAGTCCTGATGTTAAGTTTCTTGTTGTTCTCATTTCTGCTACTGCTCGTTACTTTCGTCTTTCATCAATTTACTCTCAAGCCAAATTCTGTACTCATTAGATTGCTATTGCATTCAGCAGATCATGTAATTCCTCTTCACTTTCAATAATGATAGAAATGTCATCAGTGAATCGTATCATTGATATCCTTGCACCTCAAATTTTAATTCCTCTCCTAAACCTTTCTTTTATTTTCATCATTGCTTCTTCTACATACAGACTGAACAGTAGGGACGAAAAACTGCCTCCCTGTATAACACCCTTTTTAATCAGAGTGCTTAGTTCTTGGTTACCCACTCTTATTTTTCTCTCTTTGCTCTTGTACATTTTGTACATTTCCTGTCTCCCCTTATAGCGTACCCCTATTTTTCTCAGAATTTCGAACATCTTGCACAATTTTATATTATAGAATGCTTTTCCAGGTCGACAAATCCTATGAACGTGTCTTGATTCTTCTTTAGACTTGCTTCCATTATCAACTGAAACATTAGAGTTGCCTCTCCCGTACATTTACCATTTCTAAAGCCAAACTCATCGTCATATAGCACATCCTCAATTTTATTTTCCATTCTTCTGTATATTATTCTTATTAACTATTTGGATGCAAAAACTGTTAAGCTGATTGTGCGATGATTCTCGCACTTCTCAGCTTTCGCAACCCTCGGATTTGTGTGCATGATTTTTTTTTCCGAAAGTCAGATGGTATGTTGGCCAGACTCATATATTCTGCACACCAACGTGAATAGTCGTTTTGTTGCCACTTCCCCAATGATTTTAGAAACTGTGATGCATTGTTATGTGTCCTTTCTGCCTCATTTGTTCTTAAGTGGTAGAAAGCTCCTTTAAATTTTGATTCTATTACTGGATCCCCTCTCTCTTCTAAATCGACTCCTGTTTCTTCTTTTATCTCACCAGACAGATCTTCCCCCTCTTCATTTAACAGTGGAGTTCTCGTTGCATTCTTAATGTTACCACCCTCTCTTTTAATGTCACTGAAGGTTGATTCCACTTTCTATATGCTGAATCTGTCCTTCCGTTTTTCGTGCGGCCATTTCGCCTTAGCTTACCCAGACATCCTGTTTATTTCATTCTTCAGCGACTTGTATTTCTGCATTTCTGAGTTTCCCAGAACATATCTGTACGTCCTCGTTTCATCGATAAGCCAAAGTATTTCTTCTATTACCCATGGTTTCTTCGCTGTTACCTTCTTTGTATCTATATCTTTCTTTTCAACTTCTGTGATGGCCCTTTTCAGAGATGTCCATTCCTCATCAACTGTCCCACCCACTGAGCTATTCGTTAGTGCTGTATCTATACCTCTGGAGATCTTTAGGCGTATCTCGTCATTCCTTAGTACTTCAGTATCCTACTTCTTTGTGTATTGATTCTTCCTGATTAATGTCTTGAACTTCAGCCTAATGTTCATCACTACTATATTGTGATCTGAGTCTGTATCTGCTCCTGGGTATGTCTTACAATCCAATATCTGATTTCGGAATCTATGTCTGACCGTGATGTAATCTAACTGAAATCTACCCATATCACCCAGACTTTTCTAAGTATACCTCCACCTCTTGTGATTCTTGAACAGAGTATTCACTATTACTGGCGGAAACTTGTTACAGAACTCAATTAATCTTTCTCCCATCTTATTCCTTATCCCAAGCTCATATTCTGCAGTAACCTTTCCTTCTGCATCTTCCCCTACAACTGCGTTCCAGTTGCCCATGGCTATTAGATTTTCATCTCCCTTTATGTATTGTGTTACCCTTTCAGTATCCTCATATACTTTATCAATTTCAGATTTTCATCTCCCTTTATGTAATGTGTGACCCTTTCAGTATCCTCATATACTTTCTCTCTCTCTTCATCTTCAGCGTGTGATGTTGGCATGTATACCTGAACTATCATTGTCAGTGTTTGTTGGCCATCAATTCTGCTAAGACCAACCCTATCACTGAATGGTTTACGGTAACACATTCTCTGCCCTACCTTTGTGTTCATAATGAATTCTACCCCCATTATAGCATTTTCTGGTGCTGTTGATATTACCCTATACTCATCTGACCACAAAACCTTGTCTTGTCTGACCCCTACTATACCTACCTAGAGCCCTTACATTCAAATTTTCAGATTTTCTAGTTACCCCACCACGTTTAGTCTTCTGACATTCTACACCCCA
This sequence comes from Schistocerca nitens, assembly GCF_023898315.1. Classification (NCBI taxonomy): domain Eukaryota; kingdom Metazoa; phylum Arthropoda; class Insecta; order Orthoptera; family Acrididae; genus Schistocerca; species Schistocerca nitens. The sequence goes on from NC_064622.1 coordinate 351,294,964, forward strand.
ATTAGTAGAACATTATCCTTTAGTTGATTATTCAGTCTTTTCTCATGGTCACCTTCCCCTTGGCAGTCCCTTCCCAGAGATCCGAATGGAGGACTATTAAGGAATCTTCTGCCAATACGCAGATCATCATGACACTTTTCCAATTACAGGCCACATGTACTGTGGATACATGTTATGTGTGTTTAATGCAGTGGCTTCCAGTGCCTTCTGCATCCTCATGCTGTTGACCATAGCTAATTCTTCCGTCTTTAGGGGTAGTTTCCCACCCCTGGGACTAGAGAGTGCTCTGTACCTCTGTCCACTCCTCTACCAACTTGACAAGGCCATTGGCTGAATGACAGTGACTTATTATGCCAGAAGTCTTTGACTGCCAATGCTGATTATTAATCAAAATTTAAGCAGTGGCAGGGTTGGAACCTGGGACTGAGGACGTTTTGATTATTAAGTGAAGACACTTCCCCTGGACTGCAAGTGCAATTGTGCTGATTTACATATGCTAAATAACTAATTAAAAAATATCAACAGTCACAGCAAGAATAAGAAAAACAACCACAAAAAAGGAAGTGCTAAAAAAGATGTACTAAAAGAGAAATGTGCTAAAAATGGTATGCTAAAAAAATGTGCTAAAAGTATATGCTAAAAAGATGTGCAGAAACAAGATGTGTAAATAACCCTTGTAAATAAGCGATGTGCAAAAAAAGAGATGTGCAAAAGAGCTGTGCTAAGAGTGAAAAAATGAGTAGCAAAGAGAATAAGATGTGCAAAAAAGCCAAGCAAAAAAACATGTGGGAAATTGACAATAAAGTGATATGCAAGAAAAGACACACAAAAGAGACATGCAACAAAAGCACATCTGAAAAAGCACACAAAGAAAAACATAGAAATAGAGACACACAAAGAAAGGGATGCAAAATAAAGATATGCAGAAAAGATATGCAAATAAAGGACATAGAAGAAAAACATGCAAAAAATGGCTCACAAGAAGAAGATACACAAAATGAAAGGAAACAAGATGAAAAGAAATGATGCACAGAAGAACTTCGAATAATACTTGAACAATATGTTTAATGTTGCATGAGTTGTGTTAGCTTCTCACTTCTGTAGACAGGATATGGAGAAAGCAGTAGTTGCCACATTTGTCAGAAACTGTTTAGATGTCCATAATGCAGATATTAATAAATTTTGCTCAGAGCAGCACTTAGGAGCTTCTGCAACAGAAGTAGTATTTCATAATAAGCCCTTCATAATAGTATTATGTAAATGGCACATTCAGAAAACTTTGATCTCTTCATAAGAAATATCGTAGCTCTGTTGTCCAATCTCACAGGTAAAGTTATTTTTACAAGTAACTTAAGTAATATGGAAATGAAAAATCTCCCAAAATTGTAGTAGCATCCATCACAATGACATCATATCGAATTATTGGGTAAAAAAGGGTGTCTTGTGAAATACCTATGCAGTCAGTATTTAGTCTCCATCTGAGTGTGAATTAATTACATGTGGTGTTCCTCAAGATTCCATATTGTCTCCATTGCTTTTTCTTATGTATATTAATGACCACTTGTCTGTTACACTGCCAGATGCTAAATTTGTTTTGTTTTCAAATGATATAAACATTAAAATAAGTAGCGAGTCAAGCACATATTTACAAATGGCTGCTAACCAAATTTTCACTGAAATTAATAAATGCTTTATAGCTAATTAACTGTCATTTAACTCAGAAAAGACTCACTATACGTAGTTCAGAACGTGTAATAGATTTCCTGCCACCAAGTGCATAACATTTGAAGACATACAGATTGAAGAAGTTACAGTGTTAAATTTCTGAGATTACAACTTGATAACAAATTCAGTTGGGAAGAGCATACCACAGAATTGCTGAAGCGTTTAAACAAGTCTGTATTTGCAGTGAGAATGATGCCAGCTGTAGGAGATACACATGTAAAAAAAATGTGCATACTTTGCGTACTTTCATTCTATTATGTCATATGGGATCACATTCTAGGGCAACTCATCAAACTGAGCAAATGATTTCAGGGTGCAAAAGTGTCTAATATGATTGATTTGTTATGTAAATTCAAGAAAATCATTTAGAAACCTGTTCAGTGAATTTTGTATTCTAACCACTGCTTCTCAGTATATTTATTCCTCAATGAAATTTTTGACAAGTAATATATGTCTGTTTCCAACCAATAGATCAATACATAGTATCAATACTATGAATAAGTACACTCTAAATAGAGACCTAAAATCACTTACCTTGAACCAGAAAGGGGTCAAACATCAAAGAACAAATATTTTCAATAAATTACCAGCAACCATTAAATCCTTGGGTCCAGTTTAAACAGAGTGTGAAAGACTTTGTGATAGGGAACACCTTCTGCTCCATAGATGAATATCTTATCAGGGACTGATAGACCAGCTTAAATAAAAATCGTCTGTTAGATTTCAGTTTTGACAGTACTTGGTCACAGCAGTCAAGATTAGGTATCTGTGTGTGATAAATTTATTAAAAGTGCATAACTGTGATGCATGGAGTATTAATTCTGTAAATGGTAACAGGTACAGTTTACTGTATCATATTCATCTATTTTTTATGTTGCTTTATACTATACACACCCATGACAATCATCCCATTTTTGGGTCTATGGAACGAAAACTGAATCCTCTCTAATCTAAACTCATCTAAAAACACGCACAAACAATACACATTATACACATTCACGAAAAAACTGATGCATGAACACACACACACACACACACACACACACACACACACACACACACACACACACACACACACACACACACACACACACACTCAAACATGCACACATGCAACCACCCAAACACAAAAACACTTGTGCTGACAGTCACACAGGAATGACATCCAAAGTAAAATTTTAGAAGAGACTGGCTTCTGAACTGGCTACACAGACACCTACAACATTTTAAACGCTGATGCAGCAACTCACACCACTTCAAGCAAATTATATGAATCATGTCTCTCATTAGAGCTGAAAACATGCACACCCATTGATGTCCATATTTTCAGTTATAACGAGGAAGATAAGAAGAAATAATACACATACAGGAGGGAGAAACATTTTAAAGTCACAACTTGTTGACAGCATTCTTCTGTGCGGTCAACATTTCAGGCAAAATGCATACATGTGTTTTATTTTCCTTTAAAGATTAAAACGAATATATATGCATTGGTGGCCGAATTTTGGTTACAATAACGAGAATGATATAAAATATTACATGTTCAGGAGGGATTAGCTGCATTAATAACTCATTTTTTAGAATAGATAGGTTTATGAAAAGAGTTCTCATTGCAGAAGGAAGTTCTCCTGTATGATTATCCTTTCTTATCCCTCAATGTGTTACACTTTCATATCTTCCACTCCTTCTTCTCTTAATGGAAATGCATGTGTTTTAGATATAATTATATATAAAAACAAACATATACCTTCATTGATATATGCATGCTAAATTACAATTACAAACCTTTTAATGATCATTACCAACACAGAAAAGAAGAACCATGCACAAAAGCGATATGGAAGCATATGATTAAATGGATATGTTAAGGATGTGCAAGAAATATATGTGAAAAACCAGAGGTGCATAAGAGATGTGCAAAAATGTGATGTGCAAATAGGTTGTACCAAAAATTTGTCCAAATGTTATCAGCAAAAAAATTGTGCAGAAATTGCAAAGTGCAAGGACAGGGCTGTCCAAAACAGATGTGCAAGGAAATGTATGCACAAAATAACTGAATAAACGATATAATGATATGCAAAAGAGACACACACAGAAAATAGCCCAAAAACGTCACACAAAGGAAGACACAAAAAAGATGCAAACAAAGAAACGCAAAACATATGGAAAAGACAAGAAATACAGAAAAAGACATGCAATAAAAGATGTGAATAAACAGATATAAAAATATATCCAAAAGAGAGAGATACAAAAAGGAGTCGAAAATAACTTGGAAAAAACTGGAACAAAACACTAATAGATCAACATGCAGGAAGAATATACATTAATAGATGCACAAAAAAGTTATACATGTACACACACACACACACACACACACACACACACACACACACACACACACACACCACATGCAAGCACATACACATATACACACAACCACATCCATGCACAGACACAGCCACACACAAACACACTTATATACACAAACACACCTACTCACACAAACACACTCACATAGATAAAAACCCACACACACAAACACCAATACACGCAAACACCAACAAACACAATCACCTCCACACTGAGTAGCCAACACATTGCATCACACAATTACACAGAAAGGATGTGCCACATTCAAAGCGAAATTTTCGAATGGGTCCACAGAGAAACAGATACACAATCTGCATTTCTTCATTCTGCCTCTCTCACAATATTTTAATCTTTGGTACTACCGCTCCCCATTTTAAGAAAATTACGTACTCCATCTCCAACACTAGGGATAAAAACGCATCCAGCCATTGATGTGCATATTTTCATTTAAATGAGGAAGATATGAAGAAATAATACACTTACAGGAGAGAAGAGCCACTGTCAACAGCCATTCTTCTGAACACTCCATCTTTCAGGCAAAATACATATAACAGGCAAAAACTCGCTTTAGAAATCAAAACAGTCATATTCATGTTGGTTTCGAAATCTTAGTTAGAATTACGAGAATGACATCAAATATTACACGCTGAGTAGGTGTATCTGAATTAACACCACAGTTTCAGTGTACCTAAGTTTATGAAAAGGCTGATCACCACAGCAAAGTGTTAATTAATCGTCTTCTGAACCTCCTTACCCCACAATATTTTACACCCAGACATCTGCCTCTCCTTTATGCCTTAATGGAAAACATACATTACAGAGTTCATCACACATGAAAACAAACTTATGCATTCGTTGATAAATATATATGCTCAATTACAACAATGAACTTATCAGCAATCAATACAAACACAGAAATGAACAACAACATAATGAAAAGAAATACTAAAAAAATATGTGGGAAAATGAGTTGTAGGGTTAAAAGCATATGCTAAAAAAAAGGAAATCATAAAAATGACCATGCTAAAAAAGACTTTCTAGAAGACAACAGTCTAAAAAAGACTTCCCAAAAACAGACATACAGAATAAGACATGATAATGAAAGATGTTCAAAAAGAGGTGTGAACAAATAAATTTGCATAAAAGATATAAAAAATGCGGCAGAAATATGGATGCCAATGTATGTGCAGAAAAGTGGTGTCAAAAGACATTCAGCACAAAATGCGCAAATAAAAGACTGTGGTAAAATGCACACAATAAAAGACATGCAAAAAAGATATGAAAAAATGATCTGCAATGAACAGATATGCACAAAGAAATATGCACAAAAAAGATTTGAAAAAGAAGATGCAAGGAAAACATGTGAAAATGACATACAAGAAAATGATGCACAAAAAGATACGTAAAAAAGACAGGCAAGGACACAGCATGCAGAAAAGAGACAGAATACCACACAAAATACACCCAAGGGAAAAAGTCACGAAAAACATAAAAAAATTATGCAAATAAAGGGTGGACAAATCAATTTGGAAGAAGAAACCAAAAAAACATGAAAAAAGCAACACACAAAAGCAACACACACTAAGACATGCATCTAAAAACTGTATAACACACACACACACACACACACACACACACACACACAATATCAAACACATAAAATCATCTCCATCCACGTATTCCATCTCCCACTTTAGAGATGAAAACATACACATCCACTGATGTGCATATTTTCTGTTATAATGAGGAAGATGTGAAGTAATAATAAGCATACATGAGGGAAGATCTGCTTTTAAGTCACAATTTGTCGACAGCTATTCTTCTGAACAGGCTATACATCTAGAGATACACATTCTTCTATTCACTCACAGCCCCCTTTACCATTACATCTTACATCTTTCATTCATCCCACCTTATCCTTTATTCAAAATACATAGGCCACATGTCACTTTATGGATGGCAACGAACATACATCCATAAGTGTGGATATTATAATTACAATAATGAGAATGTCATCACATCTTACAGATGCACGAGGGATGAGCTGCATTAACACCATAATTTCTGATAGCTACCTTTCTGAAAAGACTCCAGGGGGACATTGACAGATTGCTCGTCCATATTTTGCCCCTAGTGTCTTGCACCTTGGTATCTTCGCCTCTTTCAACATTTAATGAAAAAGCATATGTTCCAGATGACATAATGCATGAAAACCAACTTGTACATTAATTGGTATATACATCTCAATAACAATATCGAAATTGTCAAGATTCATTACAAATAGAGGAAAGTACAGCAACACGAAAAAGACCTGGTGAAGTGAAGTCCTAAAGATATGTTTAAAAAATACATGAAATTAGATTGAAAAAATGCTGTGTAAGCAAAGCATGCAAAAATAGAATTGCAGTATAGACATATAAAAGGAGACATGCAAAAACCATTGAAAAGCAAGCAAATAAGACATGAATAGAAAAGACGTGTAAAAATGTGTGTGAAGGAAGATGGGCAAAAATTGATGTGAAAATAAATAACGTGCTAAAAGACATGAAAAAGACAGACTGAGTGAGTGGTAATAGAAAGTAACATAAAAAATAGACAAGCAAAAATACACACACAAAATACACACAACCAAAACAGAAAGTTGCACAACAGATACAAGACACAAAAAATACTCAAAAAAGATGAAAGTAAAGGAAGCAAAAAACAACATTGAGAAAACCTTAACAGAATATGAAAGAAACAAAATGCACAAATAATAGACACTACTACATACACAAAAAAAGCTTACACACACTTGTGCCAGTCACTCGCACAAACACAGATGCACAAACATCCCCCCCCCCACACACACAAAAAAACAAACACACACACACACACACACACAAATAGAGCCACACACAGAATCACCAAAACACACAAACATGCGCACACACAAATAGTGAAGTACACGAATACCCACCCACACAATCTCAAACACACACAATAATAAACATATTACTACACGGGCAGTGGAAGCCACATTCAGAGTTAAATTCAGGACATGCACAGAGCATGGGTTATTCCTAAGTGTTACCATCTGTTGGGTACAGGACCTATCGTTATAGATATTGGTCTCATCGCTAAATATGAAATAACGATATGGAGGGGTCAGGACAATGTCAATTTTGATAGTTTCTGTATACAGCAACAGATGTCAAAACTTACCTCTATGTTTTTACATTTGAGTGTTAGCTGGTTTTTCCATGCATGTCTTCAATTTTCGAACAGACTCGCTTCTGAACAAGTTCCACAGACACAGATATACAATGGTCATTTCTTCATTCTGATTCTTCCATATAGTTTTAATCTTTGATACTGTCACCCACCATTTCAAGTGAATTACATACTCCATCTCTGACATTAGAGATGAAAACATGCACAGTGATTGATGTGCATGTTTTCATTAAAATAAGGAAGATACAAAGAAATAATACGCATACAGGAAATGAACTACTTTAATGTCTCAATTTGGCTATACCCATCAAATATTGCACATACAGTAGGGATTATCTGCATTAAAACCATCATTTGAGAATACGTATGTTTCTGAAGAGGCTTATCACCACAGTGATGTGACCCAAGTCTCCTCACTCACCTACTCCCCAATGTTTTACAACCTGATATTTTTCCCTCCTTCACAACTTAATGGAAAATCTTACTTTTCGGATTTCATAACACATGTGGACAAACACAAACATTCATTGATATATATTTTCACAATTACAATTACTAACTTATCAGCAACACTATGAGCATGGACAAGAAAAAAACATGTAAAAAACCTCTAAATAAAAGACATATAGAAGGTACATCCTAAAAAACACTTGCCAGAAAAATATGTGCAAATAAAGTAAGAAAGATGTACAAAAAAGGATGTGGAAAATAAAGGCATCCAAAGAAAAGATATGCAAAAGGGTATGCAAGAAAACAGGGAAAAAAGACATAGAAAAAAGATATGCAATAAGAGATAGACAGGGAAAAAGAAATGGAAAAAAAACACGCTAAAATGTAGACAGAAAGATATGCAAATAAGGGATAGAGAAAACAACTTGGAACAAACCAACAAATTACAAAAAAAAACAATACACACTAATACACACATGAAGAAAACACACAAGAGCATGTGTGCATGAGTATGCAGTCATGCACACAAACATACACACACCCAGCCACCCAAGCACTGACACACACAGACACACACATATACACATGAACACACACACCACATTTGCACACACCATAACATGTACCTATGTGACCACAAAAAGAACCACACAAAAGCAGATACAAACAGACACACCCACATAAACCATGCAAAATACACATACACACACACACACACACACACACACACACACACACACACACACATACACACACAAACACTGACATTTAATCACACAGGAAGGAGGAACCATAATCAAAACAAAGTTTTCAAACAGACATATCTTAAGAAAAAGACACAGATACGCAACCCCTTATTGTTCAATTTGCCCATCACCCAATGTTTTAAACTTTGGTTTGTCCCTTACCTCCATTTAAGGCAAATTAGATATTTCTTCTCCCACATTACAGAAGACAACATTCAAAGCATATTTTCAGTTATAAAGAATATGTAAGACAATAATACGCTTACAGGTGTGTAGAATCACTTTCAAGTCACGATTTCTCGACACACATTCTTCTGAACACTCCAGATTTCAGTGAAATTAAATACATACGCCATATCCTACTTTAGAGTGGTAACTGAATATATGTCCGAAGGTGTCTAGATTTTAGTAACAATTACGAGAATGACATCAAACATTAGACATACAGGAGACAGAAGTTGTATAAACACCATAATTTCAGAAGATCTAACTGCATCTATGAAAGACTCCTCACCATAGCAAAATGTTCCTAATCTCCTCGTACCCTCCTGCCCCCAAAGTGTTACATCTTGAGTACTTCCACTCCTTCATCCCTTAATGGAAAAGCAAAAGGTTTCAAATGTCATTACACATGAAAAAAAGGTATACATCCATTTATGTACATATGTCCAATCACATGTAGAAACTTGTGAAGGACCATTACAAACATAGAAAGTAGCAGCCACGCAAAAAGTATGTGCTAAAATAAGATGTGCAACACGAGAGATATGCTGTAAAAAAGACACAAACAAAATGACCGGCTGAAAAAAATGCTAAAACCGTGCTGAAAATGTCATGCAAAAAGCTGACACTGAAAAAAGACACACAAAGCAAAATAGATGTACAAAATGCAAAGTAATGAGACGCAAAAAAGACACAATCGGACATGCGCATATTAACACACACACACACATACACACACGCACACATGTGTATGCACATGCGAAGGAAGAGGGAAATTAAAACTACAATTTTCAAACTGTCTGTCTTCTGAATAGGCTCCACAGACTGATATACAATCCACACTACCTTACTCTGGTACTCTGCCTCTCCCACAATGTCATATTTCGTTACTCACCCCCTCTCTGCCTCCATTTAAAGCAAATTAGATACTCCATCTCCGACATTAGAGATGCAACCATACACAACTGTTAAGATACGTATTTTGTCTTATACTGATGAAGATATGAGAAATTACACAAATACAGGTGAGAAGAATCTCTTTCAAACCAGTTTCCTGACATCAATTCTTCTGAGCAGGTTTTACACATGGAGCTAGTCAATCCTCATTTTTCTCACAGCATCTCCTTCCCATTGTGTATTACACACTGACATCATTCACTCCACCCAGCCCATGTTTCAAGCAAAATACGTAGACAATATATGACTTTAGAGATGGAATGGAACATAAACATGTATGTATCTATAATTCAATTATAATTAAGAGAACGTCATAAAATATTACAGATGCAGGACTGAGTAGGCACATTAACACCTTATTTACAGAACAGCTAGGTTTCTGAGAAGCCTCGTCCCATACTACATATTTTTCTGACCCCCAGCTTTCCCCCAGTGTTTCAGAGCTTGGTATCCTCCAATACTCCCGCCCCACCCTTAATGTAAAAGCAAATGTTTTAGTTCTGATTATAAAACAAACATATATATTTAATGTAGTCGTTGACTTATGTGACTTATGTAGCCATATATGATCAATTAAAGTTACAAATGTATCAACTATCACTACAAATAAAAAACAAAAACATTACACAAAAATATGCAAAAACACATGGACAGAAATGTGCAAAAAAGTGCTAGAAACAAACACACACACACACACACACACTCACACACACACACACACACAAAACACCCATCCATACAAACACCCACACACACAATCACCTGCACACACAATAACCCATAAACACACAACCATACAAAGAGGAGCCACATTCGAAGTAAAATTTTCGATCAGGCTGCCTTCTGAACGGGTTCCAGACACACAGATGAACAGTTCTTATTTCTTCATTCTGCATCTCCCACAATGTGTTACTCTTCAGCACTGCCACCCTCCATTTCAAGAAACTTAATACTCCATCTCTCACATTGGAGATGAAAACATACACAACCATTGATGTTCTTATTTTTATTTACATTAAGAATATATGAAGAAAGAATACGCATAGAGGATGTAAGAACCACTTTCAAGTCACAATTTGTCTACACCCATTCATCTGAACACTGCACCTATCAGTCAATATACACACATAGATAAGACGTCACTTTGAAGCTGAAGACAAACATATAAACATTGATGACTAAATAACAAGTACAATTATGTGTATGATATTAAATATCAGATGCAGGAGGGAGTTGCTGATTTGACACCATAATTTCAGAAGACGTAGGTTTCTGGAAAGGCTGCTCACCACAGCGAAGTGTTCAGAGTTGTTTCACTTGCCCTACCCCCCTATTTTCTGCACCTTGATGTTTTTTCCTCCTCCTGGACTTAATGGGATACCATAAATTTCAGATTTCATGACACATGCAAAAAACTTAGGCATGCTTGGACACACACACACACACACACACACACACACACACACACACACACACATACACACACACAGTGACATACACAAATGCCCATGCACACACACACACACACACACACACACACACACACACACACACACAAACACACACACACACACACATGTAAACAAGTGCACAGTAACACACTCACAAAAAAACCACATACAAACAACGAAAAAATAGAACAAAACGCACACAAAGGGGAAGACATTATCACAGGCTGCACACAACTACTTGGAGAACAAAACCAAACGAAACACTAAACAAAAGAGCATGCACAAACAACACACACTAACATATGCTTGAAACATCTTTAACATGTACACACACACACACACATGTTTGCACAGATACAACCATGCACAAACACAACCATGCACAACAGAATAATCTATATACACACCCACACACAAGCATCCACACACAAAAACACCCACACACACACACAAACACACACTTACACTATCATCCACATACTACCATCTACCCACACGCATAAAAACACACAACCACACAAGAAAGAGAAGCCACATTAAAAGTAAAACTATCGAACTGACTGACTACTCAACAGGTTCCACAGACACAGGTACTCAACACTTATTTCTTCATTTCGCTACTCTCACAATGTCTTAAACTTTGAAATTTCCTGGCAGATTAAAACTGTGTGCCGGACCAAGACTCAAACTCGGAACCTTTGCATTTCGTGTGCAAGTGCTCTACCGACTGAGCTACCCAAGCACGGCTCACGACCCCTCCACACAGCTTTAGTTCTGCCAGTGCCTTGTCTCCTACCTTCCAGACTTCACAGAAGCTCTTTTGCGAACCTTGCCGAACTAGAACTCCTGGAAGAAATGATATTGTGTAGAAATGGCTTAGCCACAGCCTGGTGGATATTTCCAGAATGACAGATTCACTCTGCAGTGGAGTGTGCACTGATATGACACTTCCCGGGAGATTAAAACTTTGTTTCAGACTGATACTGAGCACAACTCATGCACCGTCATCAGAGCTTCCATTCTACCAGTACTTTGTCTCCTACCTTCCAAACTTCACAGAAACTTTGGTACCACTGGGCCCCTTCATCACTATTGCAAACATATTTATTATCCCACATTAGAAATGAAAACATACACAGCCATTGATGTGTATATTTCAGCTATAATGGGGAACATATGAAGAAATCATACACATACAGGAAATAAAAACCTCATTCAGCTCACAATTCGTAGACACCCATTCATCTGAATGCTTAAGGCAAATAGATACATAGCCGATATCTCGCTTTAGGGATGAAAAGGAACATATATTCTTTCATGTCTAAATGTACTTATGTTCATGAAAAGGCTCCCTACTGCAGCAAAGTGTTCCTTGTCTACTCATCCTGTCCTCATCCTGTACACCTTGGTATCTTCCCCTCCTTCACCTCTTAATGTAAAGGAGTAAGTATAAGATCTCATTACATGTGAAAATAAACATATAAATTCACTGATATACATTCATTCAATAGCAAGTAAAAATTTGTCAACAAAGTAAAGAACAACCACTAAAATGCGGTACCAAAAGAAGTCCTAACAAAGAGACATGCTCAAAAGAGATGTGCTTAAAAAAGGCATACTAAAAGGACACACGAAACAGATGTGCAAAAAAAGAGTCCAGAAAGAGACACGAAAAATAGATGCGGAAAAAACTACAAAAAAGACATGTAAAAAGTGCAAAAGAGACGTTAAAATGCCTTGCAAAAATTGGACAAGCGAGAAAGATGAGCAAAAAGAGATGTGCAAGGGAAAATGAGCTAAAGTTTTAAACATACACACACACACACACGAACGTCCAAAGACACCACCACCCACACGTAGAATCACTCTTACACATAAATACCTGAACACTAACAAACCACAATCAAATTCGAAAGAGGAGCCACATCTAACATAAAATTTTCGGACAGACTGAGTTCTAAAAAGTCTCTACAGACACACATACACAATCCTCATTTCTTCCTTCTGCCTCTCCCACAATGTTTTAAATTCTATACTGCCCGTCTTCCATTTCAGGAAATGTAATTACTTTATGTCCCACATTAGAGATAAAAACATACACAACCATCATGTGCATATTTTCAGTTAAAATATGGAAGATATGAAAAATTAATAAGCATACAGGAGTGAAGAACCACTTTAATACACAATTTGTACACACCCATTCCTACGAACACCCAACTTTTTCGCAAAATAAATACACAGGCCATACCACACTTTATAGATGGAAAGAGCTAATACCCGTTAGTGCCTAAAGTTCAGTTACAATTACAAGAATCATATGAAGGAGGGAGTGATTATACTATCACTATAATTTCAGAATACCTAGGCTTAAGATAGGGCTCCTCATCACAGCAAAGTGATCCTGGTCTGCTCACCTGCACATACCACCCAATGCTTTACACCTTGACCTCTTAATGGTATACCATACATTTAATACATATCTCGTTACACATAAAAGCAAACATGCTTAAATTGATGCAGATGCTCAATTACAATTATGTACTTATCAACAAACATTACAAATATAGAAAAACAAACACGCAAGAAAATGACATGCAGAAAGAAAAGAAGTTGAAAAAGATTTGTACTAAAAAAGGACACATACTAATAAGAAATGCGATAGCAGAAAGTGTGGTATAAAGCACATAGAAAAAATGCAAACAAAAAATCTGTGCTAAAAAGAACATGGAAGACATGGAAAAGAGAGGTGAAAAAGAAGTGGAAATAAGATGTGGGAAAAATACATGCAAAAAGATGTGCAACTAAAAAAAAAATGTGCAAACAAAGTGTCCAAAAGATGTGGAAAGAGTGAAGTTAAAAAAGATGCTCAAAATATAACTTCTACATAAACACTTAAAAAGAGATGCAAAAAACTTGAAACAACTGACATGAAAAAAAAAGACACACAAAAAGACATTCTAAAAAAGACACATAAAAATTAAACACAAAAGAAGACATGCAAAAAGGGACACACAAAGAAAAGGCGCAAATAAAGTATGCACAAAAGAACTCGAAAAAAATGACACCCTCAAAAAATACCTACTAATACGTGCAAAAAAACTATGCATGCAAGGACACAGATACACACACACACACACACACACACACACACACACACACACACACACATACACACACAAACATGCACTCACACTCACAAACACACACATACCCTCACACACTCACACCGACACACACATACAAAGAGGCACACAAGTGCACACTAACACAACCATGCACAAACACACACAAGCACAACCATATACCAACACACCCACACAAAAACACAGAAAAAAGACACACATAAAGAAAGGCAAATGAAAAGGACATAAAAATGATGAAAATTATGGCTACACACAACAACTCAGTTAACTAACCTCACACACACATACAAATTACATACTTTATTCCCTTCATTGGAAATGAGGAAGATATGAAGTAATAACATGCATTCAGCAGAGAAGAACTACATGGTAATATTGCTGTAGGGATGTAAAGGAACATACAGCGGTTAATGGAAAAGCATCTCAATACATATGAAAACACACACACACACACACACACACACACATATATATATATATATATATATATATATATATATATATACATATATAAAATGAATCTCTACCAGCTGTACTTAAGATTTTATATTTGTTTGCCTACTTGTTTCGATGTTGTGTTAATACTGTCTTCAGGTCCATACACTTTGATGAAATCAACTGTGTGTGGCTCAGTACATCAAAGTGCATAGGCCTGAAGATGACATTGATGCAACATCGAAACTAGTAGCCAAATAAATATAAAATCTCAAGTATAGCTGGAGCTTCATTTTCAATAAAAAATTATACCAGCTGTGTCCCACCTAGTGTGAAAAAAAATGTGCAAAAAGTAATGTTTAAAAATGATGTGATAAAGAAAGATGCACTAAAAAAATATGGTAAAACAGATGTGCAAAAAAGTATAGGTGCAAAGAAAAGATGTACAAAGAAGATGAGCAAAAATAACATGCAAGAAAATGTGAAAGAAAAAAGAAGAAAGGAGGTGAAAAAATTTACATGCCAAAAGATGTGCACAACAAGAGGCAAATAACAGACATCCAAAGAAGAGATTGAGACACACAGCCAATGACACATAAGGAAAAGAAATGAAAAACATTTAGAAAAATATTTAAGAAAATACATGGAAAAATAGGACACATGAAAAAATAAGACATACAAGAAAAGACACACAAAACAAAGACACAGTAACAAAAGATATGCAAAAAAGGACAAAGAACAAAAGACCAGCAAATAAAGGCATTTGTAAAAAGCTGCACAGGAGAAAGACATGCAAAAAAACATGTAAACGAGGAAATGCAGTAAAAGAGTCACAAAGCAGATACATAAGGAGCTCATGCAAAGAGACACAAAAAAAGACGTGCAGAAATAGACATACAGAAAAAAGGCACACAGAAAAAAAAGACATGGAAGAAACAGATATGCAGAAAAAAGACATGCCAAAAAGATACAAAAAATAACATGCAGAAAAGTCACATAAAAAGACATATAAAAACAAACACTCAAGAGAAAGACATGCAAAAATGCAGACAATAAAAATGATATGAAAAATAAACACCAAAGAAAAGATATGAAAAAAAGACGACATGTAAGAAAAACATACAAAAAACACACACAGTAAAAGACGTGTAATGAAAGACACAGAAAAACACATGGACAAAAAGAATGTACCAAAGGCCACACACACACACACACACACACACACACACACACACACACACACACACACACACACACACAGTCACATGTGCATGCAAAGAAAACCACACACAAAGACAACTACACATGAACACAGTCACACATGAACACACCCAACCACAAATATGCCGACACACACAAACAACAACACACCGACCACCAGCAGACATAATCACCCACATACATAAATACAGAATCATGAAGGAAGGATGAACAACATTAAAAAAAGAAGTTTTCAAACAGACTGGCATTCTGGACAGTCACAAAATACACATTTCTTCATGCTGCGTCTCCCACAATATTTTTAACTTCGTTACTGCTCCTCTCCATTTCAAGAACATCACATACTTTGTCTCCCACTTTAGCGATGAAAACATTCACTTTTTTGGTGGACATATTTTGACATGCAATGAAGAGGATACTAAGTAATACTCTTACAGGAGGATGAAACACTTTCAGGTCACACGTTTTTGGCACCTATTCTTGTGAACACTTCATCTTTCAGGTAGTAGATTTAGGAAGGCCATAAATCGCTTTAGAGATGAAATGAGTGTATTGCCATTGGTGTTTACGTTTCAGTTTCACTGATGTGAAATGTTACACATACAGAATGGAGTAGCTGCATTCACACCATAATTTCAGAATGCCAAGGTTTACAAAAAGGCTTCTACCTCAGCAAAGCGTTCCTGCTCTGCTCATTCCATCCAAACCCATTCCCCCCCCCCCCTTTGTTTTACACATTGATATCTTCCCCTCCTTCATCCCTTAATGGAAAAGCATAAATTGCAGATCTCATTACACATGGAAGATAACATATACATTAATTAATATATCTATGCTCAATTACAATTATGAACTTATCAAAAATCATTGCAGACATTGAGAGTAAACACCACATGGAAAAAGGATGTACTAGGAAAACATATATTTAAAAATGTGTTCAAGAAAGATGTGCTAAAGGAGATGTCCAAACATGAAGTGCATAAAAGATGTGCAAAAAATGACATGCAAAAAATATAAAAAAAGAAAAGAAAACAAGATGTGAAAAATACATGAAAAAAGTCTCCAAAGAAAACACACTGAAAAGAGAAACTCAGCAAACAACACATAAGGAAAAAATAAGACATGAAAAAATATATAAAAAAGATATGCAGAAAAATATGATACATGAAAAATAAGACATGCTAAAATAACACACAAAAAAGACACAAGAATAAAAGACAAGCAAATAAAGGACAAGCAATAAAATGACATGCAAAAAAGGCCCGCAAGAAAGGACATACAGAAGAGAGACATGCAAAGAAAAGACCTATGAAAAAAAAGAAGAAAAAGATATGCAAAAAGGACACAAAAAATGTCACATGAAACAGACACACATAAAACAAACACTCAAATGAAAGATGTACAAAGAAGGACATGCAGTAAAAATGACATAAGAAAATAAACACCAGAAGAAAGACATGCAAAAAAGCGACACTCATAAAATTACACAAAAAAGATACACAACAAAAGAAATGTAAAAAAGGCACACAAAAGCACATGGACAAAAAGAACATACAAAAAAGACACACAAAGAAAAACATGAAAAAAGGGACAGAAAAAGACACAAGAAGAAAGGCATACAAAAAAAGGTAAAGTAAATGATGCAGAAACCAGCTTAGAAACAACATGCACATGCAATACACATTAACACATTCATGAAAAAACGTTCACATGCACAGACACACACACACACACACACACACACACACACACACACACACAGATGAATGCACATGCACACTAACACAACCATACTCAAACACAACACACACAAATATCTACACACAATAACACCCGCACATAAACTACCACACATAAAAACACCCACACACGAACATATCCACACACAAACAGCCCCATACACAAACACATTTGTTACCAATCACACATGACAGACAATCATACAAGAAGAGTAAAGCAAAATTTTCGATTACATTGGCTTCTGAACAAGGTCCACAGGTACAAATACACGATACTCATTGCTTCATTCTGCCTCTCCAGCAATTTTTTAAACTTCGATACTACCTTACTCCATTTCAAGCAAATTACATACTCCATCTTATTCACTAGAGATGGAAGTGTGTACTACCACTGATGTGTACATTTTAGTTGCTAATGAGGAAGATATGAAAACATCTTCCACAGACAAGAGGAAAGAACCACTCTCAACTCATAATTTATCGACACATTTTCTTCTAAACACCTCACCAGTCTGGCAAAATACATACATACAAAATATCTCGCTTTAGAGATGGAAACTTAATATACCCACAGTTACCTAATTGTTCCAGAATACCTAGGTATATTAAATGGGTCCTCACCACAGCAAGGTGTGGCTTGTCTGCCCACCCACCCCCTACACCCCAACGTCTTACAGCTTGATATCTACCCTTCTTCAATCCTTAATAGAAAAGTATACATATCGGATCTTGCTAACCATGAAAACAAACTTTTACATTCGTTGATATACATATTCTCAATCACAATATAAAATAATCAGCAATAAGTACAAATCTGCAAAAGGACAACCATACAAAAAAAGAAATGCAAAAACGAGTCATGCAAAGAAGAGATCTGCTAAAAGGAGAAACGGTAAAAAGATGTCAAAAAAGGTGTGCTAAAAATATCTTTCTAAAAAAACTTGCTAAAAAGACATGTAACAGAACGACATTAAAAAAAGAAGTTGGAGAGAAAGACATGCACAAATCGATGTGCAAAGAAACGTATGCAAAAGTAAATGTGCCAAAAAAATGTGCCAAGGAGATGTGCAAGGAAAGAAGGATGTGCAAATAGATATGTGAAAAAGATACACAAGGAACACCTGTAAAAAACGCACAGAAAAGTCACATAATAGAAGACAGGCAAAGAAAAGAGAAGCAAAAAAGCCATGCAAAAATGACACAGAGTCAAAGGACACAAAAAAACTCATAACAAGAAAAACATGCAACCAAAAGACTTGCCAAAGAAGATACACAAAAAGTAGGTAAATAAAGAGTGGACAAAACAACTTGGAAAAAAAATCTCCAAAACACAAAAACGGCAAAATAACACGCTAATATATATATATATATATATATATATATATATATATATATATATATATATACATCCCAAACACAAATACCCAGACAGACAAAAAGACCCACCCATGCACAATCACACAGCAAAGAGGAGCCACATTCAAAGCAAGATTTTCGGACAGTTGGGCTTCTGAAGAGGCACCATAAATACAGTTACACAATTCTCATTTCCTCATTCTGCCTCTCCCACAATATTTTAAACTTCTATAATCCCCATCCAATTACACTGCATGCAAATTAGATACTTCATCTCCCTAATTAGAAATGAAAACATACACAACTATTTATATGGTGCATATTTTCAGTTATAGTGAGGAAGATGTGGAGAAATAATACCCATACAGCATGCAAGGACCATTTACAAATCACAATTTGTCAACACCTATTCTTCTGAACACTTCACATTTCATGCAAAATTGATACATAACCAATATCTCGCTTTAGAGATGAAACAAACATGTATAAATTAGTGTCTAAATTTCAGTTACAATTACGAGAATAACAACAAATATTACACATGTGGGTGGGAGTAGCTGCATTAACACAATAATTTCAGATTAATTAGTTTTATCCAAAGGCTTCTCATTGCAGAAGAGTGGTCCTATTCTACTTACACCAATCTACCACCTCCCCTTGATGTTTTACACCTTGATATACTGCCGTCCTTCACCTCTTAATGGGAAAGCATGCATTGCAAGTCTTACTACACTCGAAAACAAACGTATTTTCATTGTTATGTACATACTCAATTGCAATTAGGAACTTACTAACAATCATTACAAACACAGAGAAGAATAACCACACAAAGAAGAAGTACTAAAAATATGTCCAAAAAGGAGATGTGCTTTAAAAAAACATGCTAAAAAAAGATATGCTAAAAATGTGCTAAAATATGGAAAAAAGGTTGTTCAGAAAAAGTGAGCAAAAAGCGGTGTGCATGTGAATAAGGATGTGCAAGAAACGATACAAAAAAGATGTAAACAAAGGATGCACACAAATACTTGAATAGAAAAACGAACAAAAAAACCGCACAAACCATACACACCAACACTTGCACGAGTAAAGTTACACACATGCACACAAAAGTATACCCACACACAAACAGTCACACACATGAACACACATAAACACAAACAATGACTCACACGACCTGCTGCACATGCAATCACCCATACACACAAACGCACAATCTTGCAGGGAGGCAGAACCACATTCAAAGTAAAATTTTCGATCAGACTAGCTTCTGGACATGCTCCACACACACAGACACACTGACATCATTTCTTCATCCTGCATCTCCCACAATGTCTCATGCTTCGACACAACCACCCCTCTGTTAAAAGAAAATTACTTACTCCATCTCCCACATTAAATATGAAAACACACACAACAATTGATGTGAATATTTTCAATTATAATATAAAACTTACATATTTTCTTTACTTTCATTCTATTAGGTCATATGGGATCATATTCTGGGGTAACTTGTCAAACTGACCATAAGTTTTAAGCATGCACAAGCGTGTATTAAGATTGATTTGTGATTTAAATTCAAGAACATCATGTAGAAACCTGTTCAGGGAACTTCATATTCTTACCACTGCTTCTCAGTACATTTATTCCTTAATGAAAGTTGTTGGAAGTAATATCTCTCTATTTTCAACCAATAGCTCAGTACATAGTATCAATACTAGGAATAAGAACACTCTATCTAAATACCTAAAATTAGTTAACTTGATCCAGAAAGGTGTCCATTAATAAGGAACATTCATTTTCAATAAGTTGCCAGCAACCATAAAAATGTTGGTTTCAGATAAAGCACAGTTTAAACAGAGTTTGAAAGACTTTGTGCAAGGGAACTCCTTCTACTCTATAGATGAATCTGTTATCAGTGACTGTTACACCAGCTTAAGTAAAAATGTCTGTTTGCTTTCAGTTTTGACAGTACTTGATCACAACAGTCAAGATCAGGTATTTGTGTATCACAAATTTATTAAAAGTGCATAACTATATTTCATTCTCATAGGGTATTAATTCTCCAAACATTATCAGGTACAACTTACTGTAATGTATTCATCTATTCTGAAAATCTCCTAACAAACAATCAGGGTAGTGAGTATTATATTCTGACTTTTATGTGTTTTATATTATACTTCCTGACTTGTTCCACATCCACGAGAATCATTCAATTTTTAGGTCCATGGAACGAAAACTGAATCTAATAACACGTAAAAACATGCACAAACAATGCACATTAACACATTCATGAAAAAAACTGATGAATCCACCACCACACACACACACACACATGCATGCATAGATGTACACACACGCACACATACACAACAACAGTCAAACAAAATAATAAACAAAAACACAGAAACACCCACAAACAAACACACACACACACACAAACAAACAAATAATCATACAGGAAGGAGGAGCCACAATCAGTTCAAAATTCTCTAGTGGACTGGCTTCTGAACAGGCTACACACACAGATAAACAATACTCATTTCTTGATTCTGCCTCTCCAACAATGTTTTAAACATTGATAGTGGCACCTTCATTTTCAAGTAAATTATATGCTTCATCTCACACATTATAAATGGAAACTTACACTCCTGCTGATGTGCATATTTTTATTTACAATAAGGGAGATATTAAGAAATAATAGATATACAGGAGGGAAGAACCATTCGGAAGTCACATTTTGTCGAAACCCGTTTGTTTCTGAGCAGCCCCCCTTACCCATCAGGCACAATACATATGTAGGTGATATCTCGCTTTAGAGATGAAAACGAACATGTATCCATTGGTGTCTATATTTCAGTTCCAATTACATGAATGAAATAATATATTACATATAGAGGAGGGAGTAGCTTCATTAACGCCATAATTTCAGAATACCTAGGTTTATGAAAACTCTCCCTCTTGCAGAAAAGTGTTACTCATGTGCTCACCTCCTCCTACTCCATAGTGTTTTTCAGCTAGATATCTTCTCAGCCTTCACCTCTTAATAAAAAAGTAAATGTTGATATATATACAAAAAAGACCATCTAAAACAGATGTCCTGAAATAGGAGGTGCACAAAAAATACGTGTAAAACCAGTTGTGCAGAAAGGACATGCAAATAAGTGTTGCCCCAGAAAGATGTGCAAAAAAGATGTGCAATGAAGAAGTGCAACAAAAGACATACAAAGAAAGTCATAAAAAATAGACAGAAGAAAAGTACACATAATATAAGACGCAAGGAAACACGGAAAAAAGGCATGCAGAAAAAGACACTTGCAGGAAGGTCATACAAAGAAAACAGCATGCAAATAACGACGCAAAAAACACATGCAAAAAAATAAACAAAAAAGACACACAATAAAATGATACACAAAGAGATATACATGCAAAAAAGGCACATGGAAAAGGGTATGAAAGAACAGGACACACTATGAACAATACTCAAATAAAAGACACACAAAATGAACACAAATAGAAAGAATGGCGAAAGAGATATTGAAAACAGACATGCAGAAAAGACACAAGAAAGATGAAAACAAGGGATGCACAAAAAAATTGGAAAAAAATGAAATCTGAAGGAGATAAAAAACAACAGATACAAAGAATACATTTACACAAGAAAAGTTACTTACACACACACACACACACACACACACACATACATACACACACAAAAGCGTACCCACACCCAAACAGCCATACAGACAAACACCTATACACACTAACTTTAGTACACAACCACAAGCACAATCACCAGAACACACAATCATCCACACACATAAACACACAATCAAACAAGAAGGATGAGCTGCATTCACAGTAAAATTTTCGAACAGACTGCCTTCGGTACAAGCTCCACAGACACACATACATATTCCTAATTTCTTCATTCTGCCTCTCCCACAACGTTTTAATCTTTGACACTGCCACCCTCGATTTCAAGCAAGTTACATACTCCATCTCCCACATTAGTGATGAAAACACACACTAACATTGATCTGCATATTATCATATATAATGAGGAAGATATAAAGGAATAGTATGAACACAGGTGGGAAGAACTGCTTTCAACTCACAATTTACATACACACGTATTCTTCTGAATGCCCCACCTTTCAGGCAAAATACATACACTGGCAATATCTCGCTTTAGAGATCCAAATGGACATATAGTCATAGGTGTCTGAATCTCAATTACAATTACGAGAGTGACACCAAAAATTTCACATGCAGGAGGAAGTAGCTGTATTAACACCATAATTTCAGAATATCAAAGTTTATGAAAAGGCTCCTCATCACAGCAAAGTTTTCATTGTCTGCTGACTTCCCAACCACACAATGGTTCACATATTGACAACTTTCCCTCCTTCGCAAGTTAATGGAAAAACATGTTTCAGATTTCATTATACATGAAAACGGCATGCAATAAAATGTGTTCATAAAAGATGTGGTTGAAAAATTGTGAAAAAAAAACAAGTGTAAAAATAGAACTATTTGCAAAATAAGGATGTGAATACAAAGACACAAGGGAAGCATGCAAAGAAGACATGCAAATAGAAGTCATGCACGAAAGATATGAAGAAAAGACAGGGAAAGAAACGAAACAAAAGAAAAGAAGGTGTAAAAAAGGCCAGGCAAAATAAAATGACACACAAAAAGACGAAAAAAGAGTTCCAAAATATACACAAATAAAGGATGGACAAAACAAAAAACGCATGAAAAAAACAGAAACATTACAAAAAATATATGCAAATATAGAATGTACAAAATAATCTGGAAGAAGCCAAACACCACATGAAAAACAGATCATGCTAATACAACACACACTAATTCATGAAGAAAAGACATGTTCACAAACACAACCACATACAAACACAGTCGTACACAAATATACCCACACACAAACACTCCCAACACAGACACCCATACACACAAACATCCAAACACAAAATCACCTGCACAGACAATCACCCATACACACAAACAACGAATCACACAGGAAGGAGGCGTTGCATGCAAAGTAAAATTTTCGAACAGACTGGCTTCTGAACAGGCTCCACACACACATACACACTATCCTTATTCCTTCGTTTTGCCACACCCACAAAGTTTTAAACTTTGATACAGTGCCTCCCATCATTTCAAGCAAATTGCATGCTTCATCTTTCACATTAGTGATGAAAACATGCACATCTGTTAATGTGCATATTTTCAGTTATAATGTGGAAGATAAGAGGAAATAATATGCATGCAGGAGGAAGAACCACTTTCAAGTAACAATTTGTTGCCACCAGTCTTGTGAACACTCAACATTTCAGGCAAAATGCATACATGTGTTATATCTCCCTTTAGAGATGATAAATGAATAAATATGCAATGGTGCCTGAATTTCAGTTACAATAACGAGAATGACATCAAATATTTTACATGAAGGAGGAGGTTGCTGCACTAATACCTGATTTTCAGAATACCTATGTTTACGGAAAAGGTCGTTACTGCAGAAAGATGTTCCTAGTCTGCTCATCCTTTCCTATCCCTCAGTGTTGTACACCTTGATGTCTACCTTCCTTTCTTCTCTTAATGGAAAAGCACACATTTCAGATATCATTACACATGAAAACAAACATATCCTTTCGTTGATATACATATGCAAAATTTATTGACAATCATTACAAATACAGGAAGGAACAACTTTCCACGTAAACGATGTGCAAGAGAAATTTGCGCTAGAAATGAGATGTGTTGAAAAGACTGCTCAAAAAGAGATGTGCTAAAAAGATACATATTAACAAAAGGGAGTGCTAAAAATGTGTGATAAACCAGAGATGCAGAGAACACATGCAAAAAAGTGATGTGCAAAAAGATACATACGAAATAACTGTCCAAAAACTTTTGTGCACAAAGTGCAAAAGAGACATGTGCATAAAAGATGTGCAGGCAAATTTGCGCAAAAAATGATGGAAAAAGGCAGAAAATGATAGGCAAGACACACAGAAAATAAAGATAAAAAGAAGACGCACAAGAAAAGATGCAAACAAAGAATCGCAAAAATATGGAAAATAGACGAAAAAGAGATACAAAAAAGACCAACAAGATAAGAGCGAAAAATAGACAAAAAATTAACATGCAATAAAAATCCCTGCAACAGAAGACATATATTAAAGATTAAAAAATGTAAGATATACAAAAGAAGTTGGAAAAAACTGAACAAAACACTAAAAATGCAGCGTGCAAAACAAAAAACACTAATGCATGTATGAAAAACTTATACACACACTCACACACACACACACACAAATGCACACAAACACAAAGACACATTCACACATCCACACCACACATGCAAATATGTACACACATGAACAGAAGCATATCCACACACAAACACACCAACACACAATAACACACCCACAAAAACCCATACAAACAAAAACCCACACACACACAATCACCCACACACACAGTAGCCCAGGCTCACAACAGCCCACGTGTTGCATCACACAATCACACAGGAAGGAGGAGCCACATTCATAGTAAAGTTTCCAAATAGACTGGCTTTGCAACAGGCTTCCCAGACGCAGATACACAATCCACAATAGTTCATTCTGCCTATCCCACAATGTGTTAAACTTTGGTATGCCCCAACCCACCACTTCAAGCGAACTACATATTTCATCTCCTCATCTCCCACATTACAGATGAAAACATACACAATCATTGATGTGCATATTTTCAGTTATAATGAATATGTGAGGAAATAATATGAATACAGGTGTGTAGAATCACTTTGTCGATAGCCATTCTTCTAAATACTCCACCTTTCAGGCAAAATACATACATAGGCAAAATCTCACTTTAGAGATCCAAATGGAGAAATACATACTGGTTTTTAAATTTCAGTTACAATTACGAGAATGAGATCAAATATTACACATGTAGAAAGGAATGACCACATTAACAACATTGTTTCAGAATACCTAGATTTGTGAAAATGCTCCTCACCACAGCAAAGGGTTTCTAGTCTCCTCACCCCTTGCACGCCCTAATGATTTACACATTGATATCTTCCACTTCTTCACCAATTAACAGGAAAGCATACATTTCAGAAATCATGAAACATGAAAACAAAGATGTGCAAAATTACAATTGGAAACACAAGAACAATCATTACAAGCATAGAGAACAAGAATCACACGACAAAGCTTTAAAAAGATGCACTAAGAAAGATGTTACAAAACGAGGTGAAAAAACAGATATACCAAAAATGGTGTGAAAAAGTGTGCAATAAATGGCATGTAAAAAAACGTGCAAAAAACTGTACGTTTTTTCTTATGTATATGCTGAATTACAATTAAAATTTTATTAACAATAACTACAAAAAGACAAAGGAAAAACCACACAGAAAAGACATGCAAAACAGATATGCAAGAAAAAGACATGCAAATAAGTGACATACAAAAAAGACACCAGCACAAAGGTATACAAAAGATAAAGCAAAAAGATATGTGAGAAATGCATGTAGAAAAAGAAACATGCAAAAACACAAGTGGAAAAAGACATGCAAAGAAAGCCATGCAAAAACGTCATAAGGAGAAAAAATAGAAAGAAAGACACCAAAAGAAAGACATGAAAAAGATGAAAAATGATGCAAAAAACAAGGACAATAACTAACTAAAACGAAAAAAAACGAAAAGTACAAACAATACACACTAATACCTGCACATACAACTTACACACACACACACACACACACACACAGACACACACATGCACAAATGCAAACATGTTCACATGTGCACACAAACACAACCTCACACATACACCCCCATGCAAATACAACCACACACACAAACACAATAGCTCAGACACTCAGTTATCCACACATACAACCACATAGGAAGCGGAAGTGACACTCAAAGTAAAATTTAAGACATGCACAGATAATGGGATAACCCATATGGGACCTGTCAATATAGGTCTCAACCCTAAATATTACATACAAAATATAGGCGTGAGGCCAATGTTAATTTTCTTAGTTCCTCTACCCAGCAACAGATGACAACATTTACCTCTTTAGTTTTTACCTTTGGGGAGTAGCTGGTTTCTCCATCCATCTCTTCAATTTTCGAACAGATTGGCTTCTGAACAAACTCCACGGACACAATCCTCATTTATTCATACTGCCTTTCCCACAAAGTTTTAATCTTCGATACTGCCACCCACCATTTCAAATGAATTTGTACTCCTCCTCCCACGAGAGGGATGGAAACATACACAATCATTGTTGTACATATTTGCATTTAATTGAGGAAGATATGAAGAAATAATATGGATTCAGGAGGTAAGAATGACTTTCAAGACATAACTTGTCTACACCCATTATTGTGAGACTCCACCTGTTAGGCAGTATATATCCATAGGGCATACCTCACTTTAGAAACGGAAACAAACATATAGATGTTGGTGACCAAATCTCAACTGCACTTACGAGAATGATATTAAATATTGCACATACGGGTGGGATTAGCTGCATTAAGACCATAATTTCAGGATATCTATGTTTCTGAAAAGGCTGCTGTTTCTAGTCTGGTCACTCCCTATCCCTCAATGTTTTGTAACTTGATGTTTTTCCCTCTTTCACAAGTTAATGGAAAATCATAAATTTCACATCTCATAACACATGTTAACAAATATATACATTTGTTCATATATTTATCCACAATGACAATCAAAAACTTATCAGTGACACTATGTGCATGGAAAAGACCAACAACACATAAAAAGGAACTTGTAAATAAAAGACATATAAGAAAAGACATGCTAAAAATGATACGCTAAAAAAGTCATGAAAATAAAGTAAGAAAGAAGTGCAAAAAAGGATGTGCCAATAAAGATGTCCACAGAAAAGATGTGCAAAAGAATACACAAGGAAACACAAAAAAAGACACATAGAATAAGGACATGCAACAAAAAATGTAAAAGAAGACAGGAAAAAAGACAGGCAAAAAAGGCATGCAAAAAGATAGACAAAAGGATATGAAAATAAAGGATAGACAAAACAAGTTCAAAAATCCAACAAAACAAAAAAGCACGCAAAAAAGATAGACAAAAGGTTATCCAAATAAAGGATACACAAAACAACTTGAAAAATCCAACAAAACAGAAAAAACAACACAAACAAACAATACACAGTAACAAATGCACCTGTGCACATGTGCATACCTGTGCACATGCGCCAGCACACACACACACACACACACACACACACACACACACACACACACACACACACACACACACACACACATACATGAAAACATGTATGTATTTGCCCACAAACACAACCACAAGTAAGTAGTGTGTAATCCTAGGGAATGATGACCTCAACAGTTTGGCCCCATAGGAACTTACCACAAACATACAAATTTCCAAACACATGCACACATACAAATACACACACTCAAACTCACACATACAATCATGCACACACACATACACACACACACACACACACACACACACACACACACACACACACACACACACACACACACACACACACACCGGAAGGAGGATCCACAGTGAAAGCAAAATTTTCGAACAGATGAATCTCCTGAAAAAGTATCCCAGACACAGATACAAAATCCCCCTTTCTTCGTTCTGCCTATGCCCCAGTGTTTTAAACTTTGGTATGCCCCTCCCCTCCATTTCAAGCAAATTACATATTTCATCTCCCACATTACCTATAAAAATATACACAACCATTGATGTGCATTATTTTCAGCTATAATTATTATGTAAGGGAGTAATACACCTACAGGTGTGGAGAATCACTTTCAAATCACAATTTGTCAGCATATATTCTTGTGAACACTCCAGCTATCAGGGAGATTAAATAGATAGGCCATATGTTGCAAAGATGAATCTGAACATATACCTGTTGGTCTCTTAATTTTAGTCACAATTACGAGAATAACATCAAATATCACACATGCAGGAGAGAGAAGCTCTATAAACACCATAATTTCAGAAGACCTAGGTTTATGAAAAGGTTGCTCAAGAAAGCAAAGTGTTCCTAGTCTGCTCATACCTTCCTGCCCCCAATGTGTTACATCTTGATTACTTCTCCTCCTTCATCTATTAATATAAAAGCCTAGGTGTAACATCTCATTACACCTGAAAACAAAGATATACATTCGTTGATGTAGATAGATTCAATCACAAATAGAAACTTATCAACAATCATTACAAACATAGAAAAGAACAACCAGCCACGAAAGATTTTGCTAAAAGAAGATGTGCAACAGAAGAGACATGCTGAAAAAGATATACAAAGCAGATGACTTGCTGAAAAAGTCCTAAATACACGCCAAAAAAGGTGTGCAAAAAGCTGACATTCAAAAAAAGACATGCAAAAAAGGGACCTGAAGTAAACGATGCAGGAAAAGAGGTGCAAAATAGATGTACAAAAAGGCGCAACAAAAGAAGTGCAAAAAATGATGTGCAAAAGAAAGATGCAAAAAAATACAATAAAATTGAATACAAAAAATTCATACAAAAAGACACATGACAAAGACATGCAAAGCAAGACATACGAAAAGAGACATGCAAAAAAATACACAAAAAGATGAAAACACACACACATAAAAGGGAGATGCAAAAAAAGGCATGAAAATAAGGGTATGCAAAATAAAGAGACACAGAAAAAGACGCACTTAAACATACACATACGACCTCACACACACACACACACACACACACACACACACACACACACACACACACACACACACACACACACACGCAAACACACAGGGGGAGGACAGAAATCAACAGTAAGATTTTCAGTCTTCTGAACAGGCTCCATGCACAGATATACAATCCTCACTACCTCTGCTCTCCCACAATGTCTTCCATTCTTTCCTCACCATCATTCCACACTACGTTTCAAACAAATTACTCTATATCCCACATTAGAAATGCAACCACACACAAATATTAAAATGCATATTTTCTCTTAGAACAAGGAAGGTATGAAAAATAATGCACATACAGGAGAGAGAGGAATCACTTTCAATCACAGTTTCCTGCCACTCATTCTTCTGAACAGGCTGTACACATAGAACTACGCAGCCCTCAATTCCTCACAGCTCCTCCTTCCCATTATGTATTACACACTGATATCATTCATTCAACCCACCCCATCTTTCAAGCAAGATACATAGACGATATATAATTTGAGAGATGAAAACGAACATTCATATACAGATGTCTATATTTCAATTATAATTAAGAGAATGTCATCAAATATTGCAGATGCAGGAGGGAGCACACACATTAACTTCGTAATTACAAAATACCTAGGTTTATGAAAAGGTTACTCACCACAGCAATCATTACAAACACAGAGGACAACCACACAATAAGAAATGTGCTGAAAAAACTTTTTGCTAAGAAAAGACATGTTAAAAAAAGACATGCTAAATATGTTCCTAAAAAACGTGGTAAAAAGACATGCTAAAAATCGATGTGTTTAAGGAGATGTCTAAAACATAAGTGGAAAGAAATTGGTGCAAAAAGTGCAAAAAAAGTGCAGAGAAAGAAAGATGTTCAACAGAAAGATGCGCCAAGAAACACATGCAAAAAAGATGTGAAGGAACAGAAAATACAATAATATGCAAGAAAAAACACACAAGAAAAGCACACAAAAAGGCCGCATTAAAAGACATAAAAGGAGAATCAAAAAAAGAGAGATGCAAAAAAGACTCACAAAATGAGGAATGCAAAATAATGAGACAGAAACGGACACACACACACACACACACACACACACACACACACACACACACACACACACACACAAACAGGAAGAAGGTGGGAAGTTAAAAGTAAAATTTTCAGACAGTCTGGCTTCTCAAAAAGCGCCACAGACAGATACACAATAATTACTTTCTCACAGTGCTTCTCCCACAATGTTTTACGCTTGACAACTCATCCTCAACCCCTTCCCCCACTACCAATATTTAAAACACATTATATACTCAATTTCTCACATTAGATATGCGGTCATATACAACTGTTTATATGCATATTTTCTCTTATAACGAGGAAGATATGACAAAATCATACACAAACAGAAGGGAAGAATTACTTTCGAATCACAGTTTTCCAACACCCTTTCTTCAGTACATGCTACACATATAGGGCTGCACGATTGTCATTGCCTCAATGCACTCCCCTCCTATTATGTATTACATGCTCATATCATTCAACCCCCACCCCACTTTCAGACAAAATACAAACCTCATATCTCAGTTTAGAGATGATAAGGAACATTCAAAAGTTGGTGTCTATATTTCAATTATAATTACGAAGATGTCATCAAATATTACAGGTGCTGGAGGGAGTAGCAAAATTGACAACGTAATTTCATAATACCTTGGTTTCTGAAAAGGCTCTCCACACACAGGAAAACATTCAACGTTTGCTCACCTCATCTCACCCCCAATGTTTTATACCTTGATATCTTCCCCTTATTTGCCCTTAAGGGTATACCGAACGCCCTATGCTTACAATGTTAAATTGAGCTATAAGTTAGGAACATTTTCTCATTTGATATTTGGACGATACTCTTGATTTTTTCACAGAATGCAGAGATATGATCTGCTTTTATGCTGAATTATTAATTTTGAAAAAATAATGTATAGTTTTTCAGATATTTTATTTTTTGTAAGTGTTAAAAAAGTTATACATTTTAACAAGTATTTTAAAATTTACATTCATTAATACAAAACAATTCCACATATCTTTTAAGTCAGATATATTAGAAGGTCTTAAGGAACAACTACAGAAAGTTTCATCTTTCTACTATAAATAGGCCCTGAGAAAATGTACCTTCTACACAAAAAAACTAAAGTTACAGGAAATTAGCTTCAAAGTTTTTACTTCAGTACAAGCCTGCTCCATAGCTTGTATCATCAGAATCGTCCAACAGCTTCCTCTTGATGGCTCTGCTATGCTGTCTAGCCATCTTTGAATATACTTTTATGGCATTATCTGAAGACCTGAGCCGTTCCTTGGCCAAACAAAGCATAGCTGTGGCAGTTTGTAGTCCTACACAGAGCGCCAACTTCTGTAGAGCTTTGCACTTTGTTATATTGCCCTGATTGAATGATGAAACAGCATCATAAACGCCAAAGTGAAGTGTGTTTATACCCACAAACACAGTTTTAGGTAGTCTATTCCATATCATATGGTTCACACACTCATTTGGATTTTGAGTCCGGCCATGAAGACATTTCTTTAGTAGACTAATATCTGCGAGGTCTGGGAATATTGGTTTTATTTCATCCATTATGGCAGGTGGCAGGTGATGAGGGTGATTGTATTGTTTCTTAGTTAACTTGCCTCTGTTGTACTTGCACCATCTATCGTCTCCTTTTGGACATAGCCCATGTTGGGGGTTCTCATTGTTTGAAGCTGTATGAAAAAACAGAGCCCAGACTGCTCTTCTCATTAATTCTGCATCTGCTGTATTCTGTCTTATTGCTAGACCATAGCACTTCTGAATATGATATATTGTAGCATCTGTCAGTCTATTTTTCACATCTAAAGTTTTTCCATCGCTCAATTTCTTGCCTTTCATGCTAGCCTTGAGCCGTCGAAGTCTTGATCCCATCCTTTTCTGAACATGCAGCCCTGCCCTTTCCTATACACTGTCATCCATAAACCAGTCTAATGCTTGTATCGTATAGTTTACCTATATCTGCAGTAACATGTGAGGAATTGAAGATAGTAACACTGTGTTTGCAATAACTGCACATCAACTCTAACTCACAGGAAAGTCCTACATGTAAGTTTGTTTTCAATGAAACACCACATTTTCCACATTGTTTGCAGCACACATTGTTATCCAAAACGTCTGATAATAAAGAGACGTTAATTACCTCATATTTTGTAGTCCCAGCATTTAGTTTCTTGTATTCTTCTTCAATTCCAGCTAGTTTTCTTCTTGAAGCACTTTCCGGTGTTGTGGCAGCAGCACCACTCAATGTATCACTACCAGTGTTGAGGTTAGTCGCTACTGGGACATCAGATACTGATGAAGATGAATCAGACGAATTTTTAGTACACTTTACTTTCTTGCGCCAATGTACACGCTTTCTAAATACCTTCAGACTAGGTCTTGGCATGTTGAAGGAAAGAAAACTCAATGACTTCTCCACATACGACTTTCACAACAATGACATGGATGTACTCACAAAGGAAACAATACAAATGGTGCAAAATCTATTGTCAACTGTCTAGCAGTGTAGCCAACAGAAAAGCTAACTCTCTTGTGCTCAGTTATATCTCTGGCAAGGCTGTCTATATCAGGTATATTTCACGTCTCATATACAAGGTACGGAACATCGTGTGACGAAATTATTTTAAAAAATTATTTAAAATAGTTCTATTCACGTCATCCAAATATTTTATACATGGTATTAAACGGGAGAGTCTAAATTTTTCGAAAATGCATTTACCCAAAAATCGATTTTTTCATCGAAAAACTCATTGCGTACACCCTTAATGCAAAACATACATTTCAGATGCCATTAGACATAAAAATAAATGTATACATCAGGTTATATATATATATATATATTCTCAATAACAGCTATTAACTCATCAAGAATGATTACAAGCACTGAAAAGAGCCACAGAAAGGCGGATGTCCTAAAAACGAGATGTGCAAATGAGATGTTAAAAACAATACATGCAAAAATACATAAAGTGATAGATGTGCAAAAATGTATGAATGAAACATCTAAAAAAAAATGCATCATAAAGATGTGTGAAAGAGGCTTGCAAAAAATTGTGCAAGCAAAAAAGACATGCAAAGCAAAGATGTACAAAAATGAAACTTCCTGGCAGATTAAAACTGTGTGCCCGACCGAGACTCGCACTCGGGACCTTGGCCTTACGCGGGCAAGTGCTCTACCAACTGAGCTACGGAAGCACGACTCACGCCCGGTACTCACAGCTTTACTTCTGCCAGTACCTCGTCTCCTACCTTCCAAACTTTACAGAAGCTCTCCTGCGAGCCATGCAGGACTAGCACTCCTGAAAGAAAGGATATTGCGGAGACATGGCTTATCCACAGCCTGGGGGATGTTTCCAGAATGAGATTTTCACTCTGCAGCGGAGTGTGCGCTGATATGAAACTTCCTGGCAGATTAAAACTGGGTGCCCGACCGAAACTCGAACTCGGGACCTTTGCCTTTCGCGGGCAAGTTCTCTACCAACTGAGCTACCGAAGCACGACTCACCCCCGGTACTCACAGCTTTACTTCTGCCAGTACCTCGTCTCCTACCTTCCAAACTTTACAGAAGCTCTCCTGCGAACCATGCAGGACTAGCACTCCTGAAAGAAAGGATATTGCGGAGACATGGCTTAGCCACAGCCTGGGGGATGTTTCCAGAATGAGATTTTCACTCTGCAGCGGAGTGTGCGCTGATATGAAACTTCCTGGCAGATTAAAACTGTGTGCCCGACCGAGACTCCAACTCGGGACCTTTGCCTTTAGCGGGCAAGTGCTCTACCAACTGAGCTACCTAAGCACGACTCACGCCCGGTACTCACAGCTTTACTTCTGCCAGTACCTCGTCTCCTACCTTCCAAACTTTACAGAAGCTCTCCTGCGAACCATGCAGGACTAGCACTCCTGAAAGAAAGGATATTGCGGAGACATGGCTTAGCCATAGCCTGGGGGATGTTTCCAGAATGAGATTTTCACTCTGCAGCGGAGTGTGCGCTGATATGAAACTTCCTGGCAGATTAAAACTGTGTGCCCGACCGAGACTCGAACTCGGGACCTTTGCCTTTCGCGGGCAAGTGCTCTACCAACTGAGCTACCGAAGCACGACTCACGCCCGGTACTCACAGCTTTACTTCTGCCAGTACCTCGTCTCCTACCTTCCAAACTTTACAGAAGCTCTCCTGCGAAGCATGCAGGACTAGCACTCCTGAAAGAAAGGATATTGCGGAGACATGGCTTAGCCACAGCCTGGGGGATGTTTCCAGAATGAGATTTTCACTCTGCAGCGGAGTGTGCGCTGATATGAAACTTCCTGGCAGATTAAAACTGTGTGCCCGACCGAGACTCGAACTCGGGAACTTTGCCTTTCGCGGGCAAGTGCTCAACCAACGGAGCTACCGAAGCACGACTCACGCCCGGTACTCACAGCTTTACTTCTGCCAGTACCTCGTCTCCTACCTTCCAAACTTTACAGAAGCTCTCCTGCGAACCATGCAGGACTAGCACTCCTGAAAGAGGAGTGCTAGTGCTATTGCTAGTGCAAGAAACGAAACACGAAAGAAAGACACAGAAAGGAAGATGCAAATTAGACACGAAGAAAATACACACAAAGAAGACCTACAGAGAAAACTTGCAAAAAAAGAAAGACAGACAAAAAAGGTTCCAACTAAGAAAGAGATATCTAAGTGAGGCATTCTTAAAAATGCACATAGTAAAAATGACATAATAATAAGCCACCAAAAAATACTTGCAAAATAATGACCTGAAGATTAAGTTAGATTCAGTTTTAGTTACATGGACCCAAAAATTAAGATGATTCTCGTGGGTGTGGAACATGTCAGAAAGAATAACATCAATATCATAAAACATTTGAGTATTATACATACTACCCTGATCATTTTTCAGGAGATTGTCAAAATAAGTGAATACATTACAGTACACTGGAACAGCTAATATTTACAGAATTAATACACTTCAGAATAAAACATTGTTATGCTCTATTAATATATTTATCATACACAAATTACCTAACCTTTACTGTTATGACCAAGTGCTTTCAAAACCAAAATCTAACAGACATTTTTGTTTAAGCTGGCCTAACAGTCTCTGTGAAGATATTCATCTATAGAGTAGAAATTGCCTCTAAAAAAGTGTATCAAACTCTGTTTAAAATTTCCTTTATCTGAAACCAAGTTTTTAATGGTTGCTGGCAGTTTACTGAAAATGTGTCTTCGTGAATAATGGACCAAGGTAAGTGATTTTGGGTATTTATGTAGATTGTTCTTATTCCTAGTATTGATACTTTGTATTGAGTAATTGGTTAGAAACAGAGATATAGTACCTGCAACAAATTTAATTAAGGAATAAATATACTGAGAAGCAGTGGTTAGATTACAAGCTTCCTTGAACAGGTTTCTGCATGGTACTCTTGAATTTACACCACAAATGTTCCTTATTACACGCTTTTGCACACTAAAAACTGTTGCTCAGTTTGATGAGTTACCCCATAATATGATCCCATATGATATAATAGAGTGAAAGTAAGCAAAGTATGCATATTGTTTTGTATTTATAGCTGCTACATTATTACATCTGACATCATTCTCACTGCAAATGCATACTTGTTTAGACACGTAAGCAATTTTGTGGTATGACCCACCCAACAGAATTTATTATCAAGTTGTAATCCCAGAAACTTAACACTGTTAACCTTTTCGATCTACATGTCTTTATATTTTATACACATCCTGAAAAGGAAATCTATTACACGTTCTGAACTGCATATAGTTTGTCTTTTAAATGTTTAATGACAGTGAATTAACTTTAAAGCATTTATTAACATCAGTGATTAGCAGCTATTTCTAAATCTGTACTTGATTTGCTGTTTATTGCAATGTTTGTATCATCTGCAAACAAAACAAAATTCACATCTGCCAGTGTAACAGACAAGATGTTATTAATGTACACAAGAAAAAGCAATGGACCGAAGATGGAAAGTTGAGGAACACCACACGTAATTAATTCCCAGTCAGATGAAGACTCAGTGCTTACTGCACAGGTATTTCACAATGACATTCTTTGTTTCCTGTTAGTTAGATAAAACTCAAACCATTTCGCAACACAGCCAGTGGCACTATAATATTCAAATTTACTTAGAGAATGGTGTGGTTCACACAGTCAAAGGCTTTTGACAGGTCACAGAAAATGCCAGTAGCCTCTAATTTACTAATCTAATGAATTAAGTATATTCTCAATGTAAGTGTAAATAGCTTTCAGAATCCTTAAGAAATCCAGACTGTAACTTGGAGAATATATTATATGCAGTCACATGCTTATGGAGACGCTTGAACACAACCTTTTCAAATATTTTTGAGAAAACTGGCAAAAGTGAAATTGGTCGATAGTTTGATTGTATCTGTTTATCATCCTTTCTTGTAAAGAGGCTTAACTTCAGCATATTTAGCCACTCTGGCAATATTCTGCTGATAAGAGATTGATTACACAAATAATGTAAGACAGAAATCAACTTGCAACTCTTTGATTAACTTCATTGATTTGTTATCATGCCCAATAGTATATTTAGATTTTAAGGATTTTGTAATGGATGCTTCTTTTTTGGGAGACGTGAGAATCGTTAGTGAAGTTATTTTTAAAGATTGGTCTCAGATACTCCATTGCACTGTTCACGAAACCTGATAACCCGAAGTTGTCACTAACAGAAATAAAGTATTTGTTTAAGAGGTTTGCAACACTACATGCACTTGTTACCAAATTCTAATTTATTTTTTGAGCTATCTGCTCCTCTTCCTTTTTGGTCCCACCTGTCTCGGTCTACACTATATCCCATACAGATTTTATTTTGTTGCCCAATGTAATTATCTTTTTCTCATAATAAAGCTGCTTCGATTTCTGGATTTCTTGCTTCAATATTTTAAAGTACTCTTTATAATGCATTATAATGTTAACATCAGAACTGTTCCTAGATAGCAAATACAGTCCCCTTTTGTCCCACATGAAATCTTTATTCCTTGTATAATCCAAGGTTTATCTTTTGACTTCTGAGTGATTTGAGTTGCCTTTAGGGGAAAACAATTTTCAAAAGTGGAGGTAACTTTATTAATGTATGCATTGTATTTTCCATTTGAGTCAGAAGTTTTCTAAACATCTATCCAGTTCATGTCTTTCAGCAAATTCGTCAAATTCTCAATTTTTAACTTATTTATCACCCTCCTGTACTGAGATTTAATAAATTTTTTATCCTCACATTTAACACAAGATGCTGTATGTTGTGATCAGATAGCTCATTTACTATTGGTTGTGTGATATGACATTTATCTCTAGATATGTCGACAAAGATATTATTGTTAGCAGTCTCAGACGATTTACATATCCTAGTTGCAAAGTTCACAGTAGGAACTAAATTAAATGATAGTATTACTGACTGCAATAATTGTTCACTGACAGAGCTCTTCAATAAATACATATTAAAATCACCAGCAACCATTATTTCCTTGTTTTTTACTGTGAGATGAGAGCTTCCAGATTTTTTTAGGAAGAGGTTAAAATTTCCTGCAACTGATCCGATATATCTACTATTATAAAGTACTTATCATGAAATACTACTCCTATTGCACAAGCTCCCAAGTGCTGCTCTGAGTATAATTTATTAATATCAATATTCTTGAAATCAAAACAGTTTCTGACAAATGTGGAAACTCCTCCTTTCTCCATATATTCTCTACAGAAGTATGCAGCTTACTTGAACCTTGAAACATTTAACGTATCTGTACCAGTTGTCACATGATAATCAGAGAGGCGCATTATATCGATTGGTTTGCTCAGTCCTAATTATTCAACAAAAATAAGCAACTCATTAAGCTTACCCCTTAGTCCTAGGATATTCTGATACAATAATAGTAACTGATTCTGTGCACTGGCTGAATTACAAATGGATGAACCTAATTTTCCTGTCAATTTTTGAGTATCTCTAGATTCAATCAGAGGCTGTCTACATGAATTGCGTACATTAGAATTTGCTTTCTGGTTACCTTTGTTATCAATGTGAATGTCATTTTCAGTCTGTCTCTGAACATCTTTTGTTTCTACCCTCCCTACCCTAAAAAACTGCTGTTCTGTCACTTGTAGCCTCTGGTCATTTACCACCTGTGACAGTGCCCCCCATTAAGTTATTTGCTATTAGCCCAGACAGTTTTCCCTTTCCTTTCCTGTTGAGGTGAAGACCATGCCTAATATAGTCCCGTCTGCTGATTGAGGCAACAGGAGCCACACTGATATGAGACCACATACTTGATCCAAGCAGCCATACCACCTGTTAATGAGGCTAGCCTGGCACCTCAGAACAGACATAAACCCAACACCAGTATGTCTCTTTGCTGAAGCTATCTTTACCATGTCACTCTCAACTGAATAATTAGGGTTCTTATCTATGCTGTTGTCTGCATCACCCACTATTACCATGGTGTCTTCCTTTGTGAAGTCTTTGCAAAATGTACCTATATCCTCTATCACCTGTCCCAGACTTGGACTAGGTTTAAAAAAAAAACCTTGTGGCCCTAGTTCATCTTGGAACAGTTGGCCAACACCTCTACCGTGTGAACTATCTAAGAAGAAAACTTTCTTTTTTTTCGTAACTTTTTTCAGACTTTTTTCGTTTCAAACACTTTTTGAAATTTTGTCATGTCCTGTCTACTCCTAAGTCTAGTTGTCACGCATCAGTTTTCAACTGTGACAACACATCAAACCTGTTGTCACACTGCCAACAAAACTGTCTGACGAAGTCCTGTTTCTATTTACTCTATGACTTGTTGTCACTTTCCTTTCTCACCCCTTAACCATTCCACATCTTGTTTCACTTCATTTAGTTTCACGTGAAGGGCAGCAATCTTCTCCTCCTGTTCCACTATCTTCCTATTTCTACATCAAATCAGACACAACATGTGAGCCTTGTTTATTTCCCCAATTCCACGCCGCTACCATCACCCTGGAACTAACAATCCTACAGCAAGTCATACACTTCACACTCATGACAAACAAATTTTAGCTTTAGTAGAAGTTAAAACAAAAATAACTTCCTAGACTTCTCAATCAATACATTAAATTCCTTAGAAACTCTATGCCTAAGGTTTGGATACTAATTAAATACTTATGCAGATGTGAAAAAAACACGTTAAATAAGATAAACAGAAAGAAAGACATGTAGAAAAAGGAGACACCAAAAAAAGTCACACAAAGAAAAACTTTAAAAAAAGTAGGTGCCCAAGAAAAAGCGACACAAAAGGAAGAAAAGCAATCAAAAAGATGAAAATAAATGATGCACAAATCATCTCAGAAAAAAACGCAACCAAACACAAAAAAGCATAACACAAAAACAATACACCCTAACACATTCAAGAAAAAACTTTCACACCTGGGCATACACACACACATACACAGAGACACACACACACACACACACCTTGATATTTTTTCCTCCTTCAGGACTTAATATGCAAAAAACTTAGGCATGCTTGGACACACACACACATGCACATGAACACAACCACACTCAACACAATGACACACAAACACCCATACATGAACACACCCACATGCAAGCACTCCTACACACAAAAACCCACACACCAAAAAACCACACACAATTTCACACACACACAAAAAGACAATTCGCGACTAAGTCTCAGTTACAATTACGAGAATGACATCAGTTATTACACATGAAGGAGGGAGACTGCCATAATTTCAGAATAACTAGGTCTATAAATAGACTCCTCACCACAGCAAAAGTGTTCCTAGTCTGCTCACCACCTCCTACCCCCCATGTTTTATATCTTTTCCTCCTGTCACCTTAATGGAAATCCATACATTTCATATCTCATTTTATATGAAAAGAAATATAGACATTCGTTAATATACATATGCTCAAATAAAAATTCGAACTTATCAACAATTATTAGAA
Source organism: Schistocerca nitens (assembly GCF_023898315.1). NCBI lineage: Eukaryota > Metazoa > Arthropoda > Insecta > Orthoptera > Acrididae > Schistocerca > Schistocerca nitens. The sequence goes on from NC_064622.1 coordinate 351,335,811, forward strand.
ACATAGAATAAACAATGAAAAATGGATATGCTTAAATAAGAGTGCAACACAAAAGATTTGCTAAGAAAAGACATGGTAAAAAGGACATGCTGAAAAGCCCTAAAATCATGCTAAAAAGATGTGCAAATACCAGATGTGCAGAAAAGTGCAAAAAGCGATGTGCAAAAGAAGATGACCAAAACAGAACAAGATGTGGAAAAATGTACAAATACAAGATGTGCAGAGAAAGGAAGGTGTGCAAGTGAAAGCTGCACAAAGAAAAGATGTTCAAGAGAAAGACATGGAAAAAGGTGACAAAATGGTAAGCTAAAAAGACCCACAAAAAAGACACACACAAAACAATGCAAAAAGTACACATGAAAATAAACTGGAGAAAGAGACACAGAAATAGAGACCCAAAAAACACAAATATGCAATCAAAATAACTGGACACAGAAAACTCACTCAAACACACACACACACACACACACACACACACACACACACACACACACACACACACACATAAACATACAAGAGGGAGGAGGAAAATTAAAAGTAAAATTTTCAAACTGTCTGGCTTCTGAACAGGCTTGACAGTCAGATACACAATCCTCACTTCTTAACTGTGCCTCTCCCACAATGTTTTATGCTGCACAGCTGATCCCCCCACCCCTGCCCCCTGCCAACTATTTGAAGCAAATCAGATATTCCATCTCTCACATTAGACAAGCAACCATAAAGAACTGTTGATAAAATATTTAGTTTTATTACCAGGAACACACGAAAAATAATGCAGATGCAGGAGGGAAGAGTCTCTTTGAAATTTCAATTTCCTGATACCTATTTTGCTGAACAGGCTATACTCATAGCGCTACACAACCGTCGTTTCCTCACAGCGCACCCATCCTCTTATGTATTACATGTTGCTATATTTCACTCCCCTTCTCCACCTTCCTGGCAATATACATAGGCCATAACTAACTTTAGAGATGAAAAGGATCAACACCCATTTCAGTCACAATTACATATGTTCCATTCCTTATTACAGTCAAAAAAATCCTTGATATACACAATCACAATTAAGAGAATGTCATCAAATATTACAAATGAAGGAAGGAGTAGCAGCATGAACACTGCAGTTTCACAAACACAAAAGTCGAAAACATCATAAAAAAGGCATGCAAAGAAAAGAACATGCAAGAAAGACACACAAGAAGACAGATACAAAGATAGATGAAAATAAAGGATGCTCTAAACAACTAAGAGAAGGAAACAAAACATGGAAAAAGACCAAACAATACACACTAATACCTGCATGATGAAACTTATCCATGATGCACACACATACACACACACACACACAGACAGACAGATGTACAAACACATTCACACACACCAATACAAAGATAAACACATGCACACAAAACATACACATAAAGCAATGACATACAAACACACTGACATACACAAACATATCCACACACACAAACACATCCACACACACAAACATGTCTACACACACAAACATCTACACACATACAAAAACAGTCACATACACAAATGCTCACATACACAAACACTCACACACAAGCACCTGCACACATAATAAGCCACACACATGAACACACAGGAAACAGGTCCCATATTCAAAGCAACATTTTCGACCTGACTGGCTTCGCTACACGCTCTGGAGACACATATACACAAGCCTCTTCGACAAAGTTTTAATCTTCAATACTGCCAAACTCCATTTCAAGAAAATTAGATACTCCGTGTCCCACATTAGTGTTGAAAACATACAAACCCGTTGCTTTTCATATTTTCAGTCAAATGAGAAAGGTATGATGGAATAATATGCATACAGGAGGTAAGAACCACTTTCGAGTCACAGTTTCTCTACACCAGTTCTCCTGAACACTCCACCTATCAGGCAATGATCACACCTCGTTTTAGAGATGAAAATGAACGTATACACATTGGTGACTAAATATGAATTAAATGACATCAAATGCTAAACATGGAGAAGGGAGTGGCTGCAATGACACCATAGTTACGCAATACCTAAATTTCTGAAAAGGCAAAGTGTGCCTACTTTGCTCAGTCCCCTTACCACACAATGTTTTACATCTTAATATTTTCCCTCCTTCACACCTTAGTCACACCTTAATGGAAATTCAAAACTTTTCACAAATACAATTACAAACGTATCAGCAATGACTACAAGCACGAACAAGAACAACCACACATAAAATAGAAATGCTGACACACAGCCACACACAAACACACCTAAATACTAAAATGCTCATACACACAAACACAGCCACACAGTAACACAACCACACACACAAACACGTGCACACACACATACACCCAGACACACAAATGCCCCCCCACACATACAGTCAGCCACACACACACACACACACACAGAGAGAATCACACAGGGAGGAGCCACATTCAAAGTAGCATTTTCAAACAGTCAGACCTTCTGAAAAGGTACCTCAAATACATATACATAAAACCTGTTTCTTCGTTTTTGCCTATTACACTATGTTTTAAACTTCGATATACCCCTCTCCCCCTTCATTTCAAGCACATTACGTTCTTCAACTCCCACTACACAAACACTGACGTGCATACTTTCAGTTATAGGGAATACGTAAAAAAATAATACACATACAGGAGGGGAGAACCACTTTCAAATCATGATTTGTCAACACCCATTCGTCTGGACATTCTAGCTTTCAGGCAACATATGTACATATGACATACCTTGCTTTAAAGATGAAACGGAACATATACTCGTTGGTGTCTAAATTTCAATTATAATTACGAAAACGACATCAAATATAACACAACCAGTAGGGAGAATTTGTTAACGCCATCAATGCAGCATGTCTAGGTTCTGAAAAGACTCCATAACACAGCAAAGTGTTCCTAGTCTCCTAGTCTGCGCACCTTCTCTTACTCCATAGTTTATCGTCTTGATATCTTCCTCTCCTTCCCCCTTAATGAAAAACCATATGTTCCATTCCTTATTACACTCAAAAAAATCCTTGATATACACCGCACACAATTACAAATACGAAATTGTCAACAATCATTACAAACATAGAAAGGAACAACAAGGAAAAAGAAAGATGTTCTAAAAAAGACTTGCTAAAACATAGAGTTGCCAAAATAATATATGTTAAAAAAGTACTTAAATATGCTATAACATGTGCACAAAAGAGACATACCAAAATTATGAGCATAAGAAGATATTCAAAAAATATGTATAAAGAGAGATGTTCAAAAGATGATGTTCAAAAAAGTCGTTTGAAGTACGAAAAATTACAACAGAAAGTTGCACAAGGAAAATGACCTGAATAAAATATGGGACAGATACCACAAAATTATATGCAAAGAAAGATACGCAAAATAGAGATGTGGAAAAAGATGCACAACCTAAGACACACAAAAAGACATGCAAAAAAGACACACAGAAACTGACATGCAAAAACAGTCACACAAAAAAGGGCTTGCAAAATAATGAGGCACAATAAAGACACAATCAAACACACACACACACACACACACACACACACACACAGAGAGAGAGAGAGAGAGAGAGACAGGAAGAAGGACGGAAATTAAAAAGTAAAATTTTCAAATGGTATGGCTTCTGTACAGATTCCACAGACAGATACACAATCCTCCCTTCCCAACTGTGTCTCTCCCACAATGTTTTACGATTTGCTACTCATCCTCCTCCCCCTGCACTTCCATTTAAAGCAAGTTAGATACTCCATTCTTTACATTTGAGATGCAACCATACACAATTGTTGATATGCATGTGTTTTCTTATATTGAGGAAGATATGAAAAAATGATACACATACAGGATGGAAGAATCAGTTTCAGTTCTGGACACCCATTCTTCTGAACAATCTATACACATACAGCTGCAAACTCCACATTTTCTCACTCTGCCCCCTTCCCATTATGTATTACACACGGATATCTTTCACTCCACCCATCCCACCATTAGGTCAAATTCATTGACCATATGTCATTTTAGATGTGAAAGGGAACATAAACCCTTTGGTGACTGTATTTCAATCACAGGTATGAGAATTTCATCAAATATTACAGATGCAGGAGGGAGTAGCAGCATTACCACTGTAATTTCAGAATACGTAGGTTTCTGAAGAGGATCATCACATACTGCATATTTTGCTGACTTAAAGCTTCCCCCCATTATTTTATATTATTACATATATTCCTCTACTCCTACCTTCTAGTTCTCATTGTAGAAGAAAATAAACATTTACATTCTTTGACATATGTACATGATCAGTTTGAATTATGAAACGGAAAACGTCACAATAGAGACATGCAAAAAAAGAAACAGCATGCAAGGTAAGGCAGCAAAACAGGGCACATGAAAAAAGACTAGCAAAAAAGACATTCAACAAAAGGACATGCAAAGAAACACACAAAAACCACTCAAAAAAGACATGTCAAGGAAGACACAAAAAGAACATGCAAAAAGACATGCCAAAAGGATACGAAAGAACTCAAAAGAGGTGCAAAAACGTCACTCAGGACTAATTATAAAAATATAGAGAGATACAAAGTAGACAACCAAAGAAATACCCAAATAAAGGATGTACAAGAAACTTGAAAAAGAAACTGAACAAATCACAAAACAACAATGCACACAAACAACACACATGAGAAACATTGTATACGCACACACACACACACACACACACACACACACACACAAACGCAATCAAACACAAACACACCTACATACAAACACAAGCACACACTACATACAAAAACACCTACGTGTTCAAACTCACACACATAAATACCAACACACACAAACACCACATACACAAACACCCAAACACACAACCAAGGAGACACACAATCACCAGCACACACAGTCAGCTGCACACACAAACACATGATAACAGAGAAATGAGATTCAAAGTAGAATTTACGAATGGGGTGGCTTCTGAACAGGCTTCACAGACACAGACACACTGATCTCATTTCTTCATTCTTCCTGTCCCACCATGTTTGAACTTTGATACTGCCCTCACTCCATTTGAAGCAAGCAAATTACATTCTTCATCCATCACACTAGGGATGGAAACATAAACGATCTTTGATGTGCATAATAATCAGTTATAATGAGGAAGATATGAAGAAATTATACGGATATTGGAGGGAAGAACCACATTCACGTCACAATTTGTCGACACCTACTTTCCTGAAAACCTCACCTTTCAGGCAAAATAAATACATAGGTCACATCTCGCTTTAGTGAAGAAAACCAACATGCCTTTATTGGTGTCTAAATTTCAGTTACAGTTACGAGAAAGACATCATATATTACACATGTAGGAGGTAGTAGCTGCATAAGCACCGTAATTTCAGAATACCATAGTTTATGGAAAGGCTCCTCACTGGAGCAAAGTGTTCCAAGTGTGGTCACCCGTTCCTACTCGCTAACTGTATCACCTTGTTATCTTTCCTTGCCTCACCTCTTAATGTAAAAGTATTTGATTCAGAACTCATTATACATGAAAAGAGACATATTCATTCGTTGATATGCATGTGCTGAATTACAAATACGACCTTGTCGACAACCACAACATTCATAGAAGAAAACAACCAAAAAACGTGGTATAAAAGAAATATGCTAAAAATGACGTGGTTTTATAAGGATGTGCAAAAAATGTGGTAAAAAAGGACATACAAAAAAGTCGTGCTAAAGAAAGATGTGCTTAAAATCGATCTGCAAGATGTGCAAAAATGTATAAAAAAGACAGGCAATAATGCAAGCAAATAAGCCATGCAAAAAAGGCACGAAAAATGCAAAAGCAGGTATTTAAGTCATGCAAAGAAAAGACACACAAAACGATGACATACAAAAAAGAGACATAAGGAATAGGCACACTAAAAAAGGGTTGACCAAAAAATAAAAAAAGCAAAAAAGACACCCAAGAAATGCCTAAATTGGTGAAATGGAGAGATAGACATGAAAAAAGACACACAGAAAAAGACAATGAAAAAAGACGTATAAAACTACACACAAAAACATAAAAAACATGCAGAAATTATACATTCAAAAGAATGAGGTGCATAAAAATGACCTGCAAAAAATTTGACATAAAAATGCACAAAACACAGACATTATAGAATGGCACACTAAGAAAGACATGCACAAAAGACATGAGAGAAAGAGGACATCTAACAAGAGTCAAAAAACACCTTCAAATAAAAAATGCCAAACATGACATAAGAAAGATATGCAAAAGAAGGCATGTATAGAAAAACACAGAAAAAACCACACATATAAAAAAGGCACAAGAAAGGAAGACATAAAAAGGGCGAAAATAAAAGCTGCACACAGTAACTTGTAAGTGAGATGGAACAGCACATGACAAAAAGCAGAACACACAAACACAACACACTTAACATGCTCAAAAAAACTTACACATGTGCACACACACACACACACACACACACACATACACACCCACCCACCAACCCACCCACCCACCCACCAACCCATCCACCCACACGCACACACACACACACACACACACACACACACACACACACACACACATACACACACAGACACACTCAAACACACAGACACACACTTGTACACATGTAGACACAAATGCAACCACACACAAACACAATCACACATATACACATCCACACACAGACATACCCACCAGGAGCACCCACACACACCAACACCCACACACAGGTAAAACATACCCACATGGATACCCACGCATACAATCACTTGCATATGCATACACACACACACACACACACACACACACACACACAGATATACACATCCAGACAGAAAGGTGGAGTCACATTAAAAGTAAAATTTTAGAACAGACTGGCTCCTGAACAGGTTCCACAGTCACAGGTACACAGTACTCATTCCTTCATTTCGAGTCTGGTCCCTTTAATCCCACAAACCAACCCTTCATTTCGCCTATTCCACAGTTTTTTAAATTTCAATTGTTCCTGCACCCCCTGTTTCATCAAATAACATACTCCATCTCCCACACTGGAGATGAAAACACACAACCATTGGTATTATAATGAGATAAATATGAAGAGTTAATATGCATACAGGAGAGAAGACATGATTTCGAGTTACATTTTGTTGACACCCATTCCTCTGAACCCCATATATTTAGGCGAAGTAAATACATAGGCCATATCTTGGTTTAAGCATGAAAAGGAACATATACCCTTTGGTATCTAAATTTCAGTTACAATTATGAGAAACATATTCCCATTGGTATCTCAATTTCAGTTACAATTATGAGAATGACGTAAAACATTACACTTGCTGGGGGAGGGGTGACTGATTTGACACCATTCATTCAGAATATTTATTTGTATGGAAACACACCCCACAGCAGGCATGCGTCCCTGGTCTGCCCATCCCCTCCTGCCTGCCAATGCTGTACACTTTCTTATACCTTCCCCTTCTTCCCTTCATAATATAAAGGAATAAGTTCAGATCTCATTACACATGAAAATAGACATATACATTCATTGATATATGTATGCTCAATTACAAATAAAAACTTGTCAACAATCATTACAAACACAGAACAGAACAAGCAGATATAAGGGTGATAAAAAGATGTTCTAAAAACAAATCTTGCAAAAGCGTGACTTTCAAAATTCAAATCCAAAAAAAGACGCTAGACAATTTGTGCAGTAGGTATATGCAAATTAAGAAGTGAAAAAACGTGCAAAATAAACATGCAAAAAAGACACCCAAAAAATGACACACAAAAAAAGACATATATAAAAACTGAAGTGAGGAAGATAGATGCAAAAGGAAGATGGAAAAAGACATGCAAATAAATACGACAAGAGGAAAAAGACACACAAAAAGGAAAACAGACAAAAAGAGACCCAAAAAACACAAAAAAGAAACCCAAAAACACAAAAAAGAGATACAAATAAAAGATGCACAAAACAACTTGGAATAAATACTGCCATCAAAATACAAGTAATAATTACACACCACAAATACAGTGTTATATATGCATGAAAAAATTTTGAATCAGCACGTGCACACACACACACACACACACACACACACACACACACACACAAATATAAACTGTACAGGATGAGGAATCACATTAAAAGTAAAATTTTCGAACAGACTGGCTCCTGGACGGATCCCACCACACCACCTCTATTTCAAACAAATAACATACTTCTTCCATAACATTGAAGATGAAAACATACACAGCCACTGATGTGCATATTTTCAGTTTTAATGAGAATGATGTGAAGAAATCATACACATACACGAGAGAAGAACCACATTCAAGTCAAAATTTGTAGATATCCATTCTTCTGAAAACCCTTCCTTTGATGCAAAATAGATGCATAGGCCATATCTCGCTTTAGTGATGAAAGGAACATATACACTTCGGTGTCTAAATTTCAATTACAATCATGGCATGTATAAAATGGGAAAAAGATATAAAAAGCCATGCAAAAATTGAACAAGCGAGAAAAATGTGCAAAAAGGGATGTGCTAGAAAAAATGTACTAAGAAGTGAAAAAAACTTGCAAATAACACAAGCAAAAGACACACAAAAGATACATATAAAAAGACAAGCACGAAAAAGAGACACAAAAAGAATATACAGAAAACGACATCCTAATAAAACATATAAAAAATACACACAAAACGGAAACACAAATAAAAGATGCACAAAGTAACTTGGAAAAAAAGGCCAACAAAACACAAAGATTATCATGCACAACCAATACACTCTACTACATGTATGGAAAAATTACAAATGAGCTTGCACTCATGCACACACAAACACACACATGCAGCCACACACACACACACACACACACACACACACACACACACACACACACACAGACAAACACCAAAACACATAATCACCTGCATATAGAATCACTTACATACGCAAGTACCTGATCACTCACAAACCACACAGGAAAGAGGAGCCACATCTATAAAAAATTGTTGAACAAACTTCGTTCTACAAAGTCTCTACAGACACACATACACAATCCTCATTTCTTCCTTCTGCTTCTCCCACAATGTTTCAATTTCGATATTGCCCACCTTCCACTTCAAGCAAATTACTTACTTTATCTCCCACATTAAAAATGAAAACATACACAACCATTCATGTGGATATTTTCATTTATAATGTGAAAGATATGAAGAAATAATACGCATATTGGAGTGAAGAACTACTTTAAGACACATTTTGTCAACACCCACTCTTCCGAATCTGCCAAACTTCAGGCCAAATACAAACATAGACCATATCTGGCATTAAAGATGAAACCGAACATGTACCCATTAGTGTGGAAATTTCATTTACAGTTACAAGAACGACATACAATATTACACATGAATGAGGAACTGGCTGCATAATCACCATAATTTCAGAACATTTAGGCTCATGATAGGACCTCTCACCACAGAATAGTGTTCTTAGTCGGCTCACCTGCACCTGCCTACTATTGGTTTACACCTTGACACCTGCTACTCCTTCACCTCTTAATAGAACAAAATATGTTAATATATCATTACACATGAAAATAAACACATACTTTCGTTTATATACAGATGCTCAATTAAAGTTTAATACTTATCAACAGTCATTACAAACTGAAAGAAAACCTCATAAATATTGTGCTAAATAAAAAGACATTCTAAAAATAGATGTACAAAAGAAGAGGACTTGTAAATAAAAAGACATGTTAAAAAAGATTTGGGAAAAAAGAACTTGAGGAGAGATATAAAAATAAAACAGAAGTGCAGAAAAAGAAGGAAGTAGAAAAAAAGATGTAAAGAAAGACATGCAAACAATATGTGCAATATGATATGTGAAAAGACCTTTGCAAAAAAGAAACATAAGTGACAAAGATATGCAAAGAAAGACACCCAAAAAGCACACAAATAAAGACAAGTAGAAAAAGACATTTAAGAAAACACGTAAAAAGGTGATACAAAAAAGGCTCGCAAAAACAGATGCAAAAACAGACACATAAAAAGAGAAGCAAGAAAAATAAATGCAAATGAATGATGCAAAAAAGCATGCAAAAAAAGAGATGCAAAAAAAGAAATATAAACAAAAATGGTACAAAAAAGACACATAAAAAGGAAAACACATAAAAATATAAACACACAAAAAGAAACGCAAATAAAACATTCACAAAACAAATTAGAATAAATACCACCAACAAAACACAAAAACCATCAATCACAACCAATTCATTTGTATACATTCCTGAAAAAAGTATGAATGGGTACACCTGTGCACACACACACACACACACACACACATATATATATATATATACACACACACACAAACACATACACACACACACAACCACACCCATAAACACAAACACCAACACACACAAAAACCCACATGCACAAACACCCACCCACCCACCCACCCACCCACACACACACACACACACACACACACACACACACACACACACACATAAATGTCCACAGACACTATCACCCACACACAATCACCCATACACACCCCACACACAAGCCACAATGATATCTGAAGGAGGAGCCATACTTAACATAAAACTTTCAAACAGAGCTGTGTGTGCTCGCTGTTCATAGACACACATACACAGTCCCATTTCTTCATTCTTCCTCTCCCACATTGTTTTAACTTTGATATATCCACCTTCATATCAAACAAAATACTTACTCTATCTCTTACATTATAGATGAACATTTAAACAACCATTCATTTGCTTATTTTCAGTTATTAACATATACTTTCCTTGAAATGCTGATGATCAGTTTCAGTCACGAACTTATCAACAATCATTACAAACAAAAAAACCACAAGAAAGATGTGATGAAAACATGTGGTAAAAAGGAGACATACTAAAAAAGAAGATGAGATAATAATAAATGTGCTAAAGAAAGACATGGTAAAGAAAGATGGGGATAAAAATACTTTGCAGTAATGATGATTGGCAAAAGAGATACGAAAAAAGATGTACAAACTATATATGCAAAAAATATATTCCAAAGAGAGCAAAAAATTGTGTTTATTTCTTTTGTTGGTATTTTTTCAAGGCTCTTGTTTTTGCTTCTTTGCGTCTCTTTCTGTGTGTCTTTCTTTTTTCCATTTTGCATGTCTATTTTTGCAAAAAAGAAAAATTTACAAAGATTATGTGAAAAATGTGGAAAAAGAGAAGTAAAAAAAGAGATGCAAAAATCATGTAAAGAAAGACATGCGAAAAAGGACTTGTAAAAAGCATATGCAAAAACGACACACAAAGATGATGTGCAAAAAAAACACAAAAAAAGAAATAGAATAGAAAGAAACTCAAAAAGTGACACACAAAGAAAAGACATAAATAGAGGATGGACAAAAGAAAAAAACCAACAACAGAAAAAAACAACATGCACAAACAGTAATCATACATGCAAAAAAACATGCATGAATGGACACACACACACACACACACACACACACACACACACACACACACACACACACACACACACACTCTCACACATGCACTCCTCTCTCTCTCTCTGTCTCTCTCTCTCTCTCTCTCTCTCTCTCTCACACACACACACACACACACACACACACACACACACACAATGTGCACACATACACACGCAGACACATCTACACACTAACATACCCACACACAAGCATCCACACACACTAACATCCATAGACCCAAACACACACTCACACAGATTACCATCTGCCCCTACAGACTTCCTCACACACACAAACACAATATCACACAGGAGGAGGAGCCACATGAAAACATTCAAACAGACTGGCTCCTGAACAGGTTCCACAGACACAGGTAGTCAACACTTAGATCCTCACTTGCCTCTCCCACAAAGTTGTAAACTTTGGTTCTGCCCCCAACTCCACTCTATGTCAAACAAATAACATACTTCTTCTCACATATAAGAGATGAAAACATAGAAAACCATTCACATGCATATTTTCAGTTACAGTATCGCAGGTATGATGAAATAATACACATAAAGGAGTGAAGAACTATTTCAAGTCACAATTTATTGACATACATTCTTTTGAACAACCCACATTCCATGCAAAATTACATATGTAGGCCATAACTGCCTTTAAAGATGGAACTGAATGTATACCCATTAGCGTCTAAATTTCATTACAGTCCACCTGAGTGGTAACGTGCTTGCTCCCATGCAGCAAGCCTGGGTATGATTCCTGACCACGCTGGAGATTTTCTCTGCTCATGAATTGGATGTTGTGTTGTCTTCATCATCATTTCATCCTCATCGCCGGTACACAAGTTGCACAATGAGGCATCAACTGAAATAAGACATGCAGTCGGCGGCCGAATTTCCCCATATGCGGCCTCTGGGCCGACAATTCGTTTCGGGTAAATCTACGAGAATGACATCAGATATTACACAAGCAGCAATGTGTGGCTACATAAACACCATAATTTCAGAACATCTAAATACAGAATGCACATAAGAACTTGGAAAAATAGACAAAAGAAGAAATAAACCACATGTGCGAACATATCCACAAATACATGTACAAATAATATTACATGCATGGACACACATACGCACACACACACACACACACACACACAAACACCCATATAAACAAACTCACAGCCACACAACCCCCCCCCCCCAAACACAATCAGCTACCCCCACAAGCACCCACTCCCATGCAAACACAAAACCACATGGTAAGGAGGAGAAACATTAAAATTTCAAACACTGGCTCGTGAATAGGTTCCACAGACACAGGTAGTCAACATTTATTTCTTCATTTCACCTCTCCCACAAAGTTTTAAACTTTGGTTCTGCTCCCACACCTCCTCTATTTCAAACAAGTAACATACTTCTTCTCATTGGAGACGAAAATATACACAGCTGCTGAAGTGCGTATTGTATGAACAAATCAGACTCATACAAGAGAGATGAACCACTTTCAAGTGACAATTTGTAGACACCGTTTCTTCTGGACACCTCACCTTTTAGGTAAAATGGATACATATGTCATTTCTCACTTAGGGATGAAAAGGAACATATACTGTTTGGAGTAACATCAAATGTTACACATGCTGGACGGTGTGGAAGGAGCACCATAATTTCAAAGTACCTAGGGTAATGAAATGGCTCACTATTGCAGCAAAGTGTTGCTTGGGTGCTCGTAGCCTCCTATGTGACGAAGTTGTACACTTTGTTATCAACTCTTAATGTAAATGTATAGGTTTCAGATCTCATCACACATGAAAATAAACATATACATTCACTGACATACATATGCTCATTTACAATTAAAAACTTATCAAGATTTGTTACGAAATTGGAAACGAACATGCACAAATAATGCGATAAGAAAAAGATATCCTAAAAATAAACATGGTAAGAACAATTAAATACTAAAAAGAGACATGCTAAAAAGAGACATGGTAAAATGGACATGTATAAAACGGATGTGCGAAAAAGTGGTCCAACAAAAGACACAGGGAAAAAGATGCATAGAAGAATGTACAAAAAACATGCAAAAAGATGCAAAATAGAGGTGAAAAACAGCTGTGGAGGAACGGAATCAGCGAAAAAGAGGTGCAAAAAACAAGTGTAAAAAGTGCAAAAACATCATGCAAAAAAGACACCAAAGGATACACAAAGAAAGACACATATAAAAGGACAAGCTAGAAGAAGGGGTGAAAAAGAATGATGCAAAAAGACACCCAAAGAAGAGAGGCAGAAACAAAAAACACAAATAGAAATGATGTCAAAAAGACACAGACAGGAAAAATACTCCAAAAAGAGTTAAAAAGAGATGCAAATATGTTGCACATAACCTGGAAAGAAACTGCCAACAAAACACAAAGAAAACCAACATGCAGAACCAGTACACTCTAATGCACTTATGAAAACATTACAAATTGTATATGCACATGCAAAACGCTCACCTATACATCTACATACAACATTTGCATAAACACAACTACACACAACCACACACAAAAACTCCCATTCACAAACACTCCTACACACATATGCATCCACACACAACCATACCCAAACCCACAAACACACCCACAGACACAAACTGTCCCACACACACAACTGCACCCTCACGTGAAAACAGTTCCACTCACTCACACACACACACACACACACACACACACACACACACACAAATACAAACATATCCACATGCAAAGACACCCACATACAGAAACACCTATATACAAAACCACCCACACACACCATCATCCACACACACAATCATCCATATGCACTAATAAGTGTTCTTACACAAAGGAGAAGCCACATTTGATGTAGAATTTTCTAACAGACTAGCTTCAGAACAGTCTCCACAGACACACATACACAATCCTTATTTCTTCATTTTGTCTCTCCCACAATGTTTTTACTTTTATACTGCCCCCCTTCCATTTCAAGCAAATTGCTTATTTTATCTTCCACATCAGAGGTGGAAACACACTATTATACTTGTGGATCTTTTCAGTTACAATGAAGTGCACATTGTATGAAGAAATCAGACACATACAAGAGATAAGAATCATTTTCAAGTCACAATTTGTCAACCCCAATTCTTCTGAACGCCTCACAATATATACATAGTCCATATATGGCTTTTGAGATGAAACTGAACATATAACCACTGGTGTCTGGATATCAGTTACAATTATGTTAGTGACAACGAACATTACACATGCATAAGGGAGTTGCTACTTTAACAACATATTTTCGGAATATCTAGGCTTATAACTAGGTTCCTCACTACAGCACACTGTTCCTAGTCTGCTCGCCTACACCTGTCTACCAATGTTTTGTACATTGATACCCCCTTCCCATTTTATCTCTTAATGGAGAACCATATGTTAATATCTCATTACACATGAAAACAAACATATGCCTCCGTTGATATACAGCTGCCCAGTTATAATTATGGACTTACCAACAATCATTACAAGTATCCAAAAAGAAGTGCTGCAAAAATATTTGCTAAGAATGGAAGTACTAAACAGGAAGATCTGCTAATAAAAAATGTGCTAAAAAGCTGTGGTAAACAAGGCATGGAAAAAGAATGTGGAGAAAGAGATGTGAAAAAGTATATGCAAACAAGATGTGCAAAAAATATGTGCATACTAATGCACGAAAAAAGACATGAGAAAAGACATGCAGAAAAGATCAGCAAAAGAAATGTACAAAGATGTGCAAAAAGACATGCAAAAAGGGGAGTGAAAAAAGAGACACACAAATTGCAAAGAAAGACAACCAAAATACGTCCAAAGGAAGACTTGTAAAAAAGACAAAAGACACATAAAAAGATATGTAAAATAGACTCACAAAGAAAAGATGCAAAAATAGACATATAGAAATTGACACATAGAAAAGACATGCAATGGAAAAACATGCATAAATAATACCCAGTAAAACAACTTAGCATGGGTACAGACACACACACACACACACACACACACACACACACACACACACACACACACACACACACACAAGAAGCAGAAATACCCACACATACACATACACCCATTCATACAAATGCAACAACACAGTCACACAACATACAAATATAACCACACACAATAGGCTTCAGATCTCATTGCACATGCAAACAAACATATACACTCATTGATATGCATATGTTCAATTACAGTTAAGAACTTATCAACAGCTATTGCAGAAAGAGAAAAGAACAACCTCCAAAAATGAGCTAAAATGTCCTAAAAACAAAATTTGCTAAGAAAGAGTACATACTGAAAAGAGGCATACTAAAAAGAGATGTGCTAAAAGGAGACATAACAAAAAAGACAAGCACAAAACATATGTGCAAAAGGGAGGTCCAGTATTAGACACATGAAGAAAAAAGATGCAGGAAGACACAGAGAAAAACGTACAAAACACGGAAAAAATGTGAAATGTAACCATGCACAAATGGGAACAGCAAAAAAGATTTGCAAAAATGTGCAACAGAAGATAAATGCAAAAATATGTGCAAAGAAGAACTGAAAAAGATGCAAAAACCACATGCAAAAAAGACACAAAAACACACACAAAGGAATGTGTATATTAAAAGCCAATGAAGAAAAAGAGATGCAAATGAAAGATGAAAAGATGCAAAAACACAGACATACACAAAAACACACACACACACACACACACACACACACACACACACAAAACCATGCACAAACAGAACCACAGATAAAAACCTACTCACAAACATACCTACACACAAACACACCCATGTGCAAGCACACCCACACGCACAAACACACCCACACCCAATAACAAACCCACACACACTACCACTCCCACACACAAACATACACACACACACACACACACACACACACACACACACACACACACACACACACAAGTAACCCCACATGCACACACCCATGCACACAAACACCCACATTCAAACACCCACACGCACAATCATTGGCATGCACGATCACCTGCACAAGCAATCATCTGTACACACAGATAGCTGTACACACACAAAAGGAGGAGCTAGATTTAATGTAAAATTTTTCTACAGAGTGGCTTCTGAACACTCTCCATGGACACACATGCAAAATCCTCATTTTTTCATTCTGCCTCTCCCACAACTTTTTATCTTCAATAATTCCCCCTACAGTTTCAAGCAAATTACTTACTTTATCTTCCACATTAGAGATGAACTCATACAGAACCATTCTATGCGTATTTTCAGTTATAATGAGGAAGAAATAATACGCATACAAGGGGAATGCACTAGCTGCAAATCACAATTTCTCAACATCCATTCTTCTGAACTCCCCACCTTTCAGGCAAGGTACATACGATGACCATTTCTGCCATTCGAGATGAAACCAATTGTATACCTGTCGGTGTCTAAATTTCAGTTATAATTATGAGAATGACATGTAAAATTGCACATGCAGGAGGGAGTGGCTATATTAACACCATAACTTCAGAATACCTAGGGATGATAGGGCTCTTCACTGCAGCAAAGTGCACCTACCTCCCACTGTTTTGCACCTTGATATCCGCCCCTGCTTCACTTCATAATGAAAAGGAAACATTTAATATCTCATTCCATATGAAAACAAACATATACTTTCGTAGATATACAGATGCTCAGTTACAATTACGATCATATGAACAATCACTACAGATGCACAAAGAAACAGCCACATAAAAAATGTGCTAAGAGAAAGACATGCTAGAAAAGAGTTGTACTAAAAAACAGGAAGCGTTATCAAAAGATGTGCTATGAAGCGACATGGAAAAAGGATGTGCAAATAAAAAAGATGAGCAAAAAAGACATGCAAGAAAGATATGGAAAAAGAAATGCGAAAAAAATACATACAAAGAAGATGTATCAAAAATGTGTCCAAACAAAGTGCAAAAAAGATGACATGCATAAAAGATGTGGAAAAAGGTAGAATGTGGACAACAGATGTGCAAAAATGATGTACAAAAGGAGAAGTGAAAAAAGAAACACAAAAAACCTGCAAGGAAAGATACACAAAAACATGCAAAATAGACATGCAAAGAAAGACACATAAATGACACTTTAAAAATACAAAAAAGGACTCACATAAACACATACAAAAACGAACATGAAAAAAACACACACAAAAAAGGACACATAAAAAAGTAACCACACAAAAAGAAACACTAAAAGGAAGATACACAAAGAAAATATCGAGGTTAAGTATAGACATAAAAACAAGGAAGAAAAATTCAACAAAAGAAGAAATAACAACATGCACCAATACAAACACACACAAACACACACAAAGACACCCAGACACAAACACCCACACACAAGGGCATCTACAGACACAAACATTTCCATACATACAAACACACCCACATACACAAACACCCTCCCACACACAAACATCCACACAGACAAATACATACACCTCAAAAAACCACTCACACCATTATCTGCACACTCAACCCCCCGCCCCCCCTGCACACACAAACACACACACACACACACACATCTGCACAAATATACAGTCACACATGAAGGGAGGAGGCACATTAAAGTTACAATTTTCAAACAGACCGGCTTCTGAACACTCGCTACAGACGCAGACACACAATCCTCATTTCTTCACTCTGGCTCTTCCACAGTGTTATGAACTTCGATACTGCCACCAATTAGGAAAAAACACACCAAAATAAAAGAAATGCAAGGCAAGAGACTTGCAAAAAGACATGGAAAAATGCAAAAAAGGAAGAGAGACAGAAAAAAGAGACACAAACGCACTATGAAAAGAAATAAGCAAAAAAATAATGCAAAAAGTACAAACAAAAAAGAGACACAAAAGAAAGAAATGCAGAAAAATACGCAAAAACAGCATACATAAAAAACGACATCCAAAGAAAGTACACACAAAAAAAGACAAGCAAAGAAAGGCACACAAAATTAGTCTGAAAAAAGGCACACAAAAAAGAGACAGTTAAACACACGTATGCGCAAACATATACACACACACATACAGAGGCATGCATGGGAAGGAAGAGGGATATATGAGTACAAAGTAAATAATGCTAACAGACTGGCTTCTCAAAATACGCATGGAGAGATACACAGATTTCACTTTCTCACTCTGCCTCTGCCACAATATTTTTTACTTCAACAATTCTCCATTGAAATCAGTTTACATACTTCATCCCTCACATTAGAGGTGAAAGAAAACACAATGACAGATATGCATGTTTCCTTGGTTATAACAACGAGGATGTGACGAAATAATATACATACAGGGGGGAAGAACCACCTTCAAATCACAATTTCTTCATATCGCTTCTTCAGAACAGACTCTATACACAGAGCTACGCAGTCTTCATTTACACACCGCTACTATTCCCATTATGTATACACCATGATATCTCTCACTCCTGTTGCCCACCTTCAGGAAAAATACGTAGGACATACCTCACTCCAGAGGTGAAAACGAACATACACACATTGGTCCCTATTTTTAAATTACAATTCCGAGAATATCATGAAATATTACCCATGCAGAAGAGAGTAGCTGCATTTGAAGCATAATTTCAGAACACCTGGATTTCTAAAAAGGCTCCTCACACACAGAAAAACGTTCCTAGTTTTCTCATCCTAGCTTTCCCACAAACGTTTTGCACAGTGATATCTTCCCCTCCTTCCACTCTTAACTGAAAAGTATACTTTTTAGGGCCTATTACAGATGTAAACAAGCAAAGACACATTTTGTGTGTCTTTTATTGGTGTTTAAAATAAGTCACACAAATAAAATACACACAAAAAAAGAAATAAAAAAAGACATGCAGGAAAAGACACAGAAAAAAAGCTTAAAAGAAGACATGCAAAAAAATCACACAAGAAAAACCCTCCAAAACACACACACACACACACACACACACACACACACACACACACACACACACACACACACACAGATATATATATATATATATATATATATATATATATATATATATATATATATATATATATATATATATTCATATTCACAAACAGGACACACAGATGTACCCATAGACAGACCCATTTACACAGAAACACACCTCCACATACAAACACACCTACATACACACATAACTACACACAGAACCACTCACACATACAAATACTAACATACACAAACATACATACATAGGCCAAATCTCGAATTAGAGATGAAAACGAACATATACCCACTGGCTTCTAACTTTCAGTTACAATTACGAGGATGACATCAAACATTACACATGAAGGAGGGAGTAGCCTCATTAACACCATAATTTCGGAATACATAGATTTCTGAAAAGGGTCTACACCACAACAAACTGGTTCAATTGTGTTCACACCCTACAACCCCCGCCCCCCCCTCCCACCCAATGTTTTATGTCTTTATGTCATCCTCTGCTTTATCACTTAATGAAAAACTATATGTTTCAGACATCATTACATCTGAAAAGAAACATAGAAAACACACGCAAAAAAGAGGTGCAAAAATGGACACACAAAACAGATGTGCTACGAAAGACATGCAAGAAAGACATTAAAAAAGATGTGTAAAAATTGATGTGCAAAACAGATTTGAAAAAAAGGATACTCAAACAACGATGTGCAAAAAATGTGTACCAGGAAAAGATGTGCAAGAAAAGCCATGCAAAACTGGGATGTGCAAAAAAGGTCACACAAAAAAGATTGAAAAGTAGATATGCAAGAAAGAGACATGCAAAAAATACATGCAAAATAAAGAGACACACACACAAACACACATACACAAACACAGACACAGACACACACATGAAGGAGGAGGTAATTCGAAGTAACTTTCAAACATACTGGCTTCTGATCAGAATTCACAGACAGATACACAATCCATACCTCCTCACTCTGCCTCCCACACAATGCTTTGCACTTTGATACTCCTCTACACTTGCACAAAAGATGAAACCATACACTAATGTTGAGATGCGTATGTTTAGTCATAACGAGAAGATATGAAGAAATATGCATACAGAAGGGAAGAACTACTTTCAAATCAAAATTTCACGAGATCCATTCATCTGAACAGGCTATACACACAGAGCTACACAATCCTCATTTCATCATTGGGCCCCTTACTTTTATGTCTTACACTCTGGTACCTCTTCCACCCCTGCACCCCACCTTTCACGCAAAATACATAGATCACATCTTACATTAGAGATGAAAACAAACATACAACGCCGGCCGTAGTGGCCGAGCAGTTCTAGGCGCTTCAGTCTGGAAACGCGCGACCGCTACGGTCGCAGGTTCGAATCCTGCCTCGGGCATGGATGTGTGTGATGTCCTTAGGTTAGTTAGGTTTAAGTAGTTCTACGTTCTAGGGGACTGATGACCTCAGATGTTAAGTCCCATAGTGCTCAGAGCCATTTGAACCAAACATACAACCATTGATATTTATATTTCAATTACAATTGCGAGAATGCCGCAAATATAACACATGCAGTAGGAAGTAACTGCATTAACACCATTAACACCATAATTTCGGAATACCTAGGTTTCTGAAAAGGTTCCTCACATACAGCAAAATGTTCCTAGTTTGCTTACCCCAGCAACACTCCATTGCTTTTGATATATTCCTCTTCTTCCACTCTTAATGGAAAAACGTATGTTTTAACTCTCATTAAACATGAAAACAAACATATACGTTCCCAGAATGAAATATTCACTCAGCAGCGGAGAGTGTGCTGATGTGAAACTTCCTGGCAGATTAAAACTGTGTGCCAGACCGAGACTCCACCTCGGGACCTTTGCCTTTCTCCGGAAAGTGCTCTACGAACTGATTTACCCAAGCACGACTCACGACCCGTCCTCACGAGGTACTGGTAGAAGTGAAGCTGTGAGGAGGGTTCCTGAGTCATACTTGCGTAGCTCAGTCGGTAGAGAACTTGCCCACGAAAGGCAAAGGTCCCGAGTTCAAGTCTCGGTCTCGCACACAGTTTTAATCTGCCAGGAAATTTCAAATATATACGTTTGTTGACATATAGATAAACTCAATTGCATTACTAATTTATTAAGTGACATTACAAACATAGAAGGGAAAAACCTTACAAAAAGACATGCAAAAAAAGCATAGAGGAAATGACATGCAAGGAAAGGGCACACAAGAAGAGGACAAGCAATAAAAAGACACACAAAATAAAGGCACACAAAAAATGCCAGGCAAAAAGAAGAGACACAAAAAGACGTGCAGAAAGAGTGATCCAAAAAAAATGCAAGAAAACGACACACAAAAAGGAAAGCAAAAAAGGACACTCAAAAAAAGTCACACCAAACGTTCACACAAGAACAGATACAGAAAGAAAGACATGCAAAAAGGTCACAACATACTTCATCTTACACCTATGAGATCAACCCATGCACTACCGTTGATATGCATATTTTCACTTATAACGAGAAGCTATGAAGACATGATACGCATACAGAAGGGAAGAACTACTTTCAAATCACAATTTCATGACACTCATCCTTCTGAACAGGCTAGACACACAGTACTATACAATCCCCCTTCCCATTATATCTTACACTCTGATATTTCATTCACTCCTGTACGCCACCGTTCAGGCAAAACACATAGGTCACACCCCACATTAGAGATGAAAACGAACATATACCCATTGGTATTTACACACATAAAAAAAAAAAAAAAAGGTTTGCATCATCCCAGTTCGCAGAACTCCTGAAGATAGACATTGACTGTGGATGTTGTATCAGAGACACAGTCCCTTTGACTGTTCAGAGCTGTCACTAAACCCTCCCAAAGATATAAACAACTATGCATACACACCGCCTATTAGGCGGAGGGGGTCCAAAAGCCGATCAGTTCCAGTCATTCCACCAGGAAGGAGGTACACTGCTCGTGTTGCCTGTAGTTCAACCGTGCGTAGACGGTCAATACTGCGGTTCGATCGTGTCGGCATTGTTACTTTGTGCCAGGAAGGGCTCTCAACAAGGGAAGTGTCCAGGCCCTTCGGGGTGAACCAAAGCGACGTTTTTCGGACATAGAAGAAACAGAGAGACAGGAACTGTCGATGACATGCCGCACTCAGGCCGCCCAAGGGCTACTACTGCAATGGACGATCGCTACCTACGGATTATGGCTCGCAGGAACCCTGACAATAATGCCACTATGTTGAATAATGCTTTTAGTGCAGCCACAGGACGTCGTGTTACGACTGAAACTGTGCGCAATAGGCTGCATGATGCACAACTTCACTCCCGACGTCCATGGCGAGGTCGATCTTTGCGACCATGACACCATTCAGCGCGGTACAGATGGGCCCAACAACATGCCGAGTGGGCCGCTCAGGATTGGCATCACGTTATCTTCACTGATGAGTGCCGCATATACCTTCAACCAGACAATCGTTAAAGACGTGTTTTGGGGGAACACAATCAGGCTGAACACCTTAGACACACTGTCCAGCGACTGCAGCAAGGTGAAGGTTCCTTGCTGTTTTGGGGTGGCATTATGTGATGCCGACGTACGCCGCTGGTGGTCATGGAAAGCGCTTTAACGGCTGTACGATACGTGAATGGCATCCTTCGAGCGACAGTGGAACCATATCGCCAGCATATTGCCGAGACATTCGTCTCCATGTACGATAATTCGCGCCCCCATCGTGAACATCTTGTGAATGATTACGTTCAGGATAACGACATCGCTCGACTAGAGTGGGCAGCATGTTCTCCAGACATGAACCGTATCGAACATGCCTGAGGTAGAGGAGTGGGACAATCTGGACCAACACTGAGTTGATGAAGTTGTGGATAGTATGCTACGACAAATACAGGCATGCATCAATGCAAGAGGACGTGCTGCTGGGTATTTGAGGTACTAGTGCGTACAGCAGTCAGGACCATCACCTCTGAAGGTCTCGCTGTATGGTGGTACAACATACAATGTGTGGTTATCATGTGAAATAGAAAGGGCGTAAGTGATGTTTGTGTTGATCTCTATTCCAATTTTCTGTACAGGTTCCGAAGTCTCGAAACCGAGGTGATGCAGAACTTTTTTTGATATGTATATATTTCAATTACAATTACGAGAATACAATCAAATACACTGATCACCAGAGAAACTGGTATATGAATGCATGATCAAATACAGAGATGAAAAATGGCAAAATATGGCGCTGCAGTCGGCAATGCCTATATAAGACAACAAGTGTCTGACACAGTCGTTAGGTAGATTACTGTGTTACAATGGCAGGTTATCAAGATATAAGTGACTTTGAATGTAGCGTTATAGTCGGCGCACGAGCGATGGGACACAGCATCTCCAAGGCAGCGATGAAGCGGGGATTTTCCCATACGACCATTTTACATGTGTACCGTGAGTATCAGGAATCCAGTAAAACATAAAATTTCTGATATTGCTGTGGCTGCAAAAAGATGCCACAAGAACGGTACCAACAACTAATGACGAGAATCGATCAACGTGAAGCAAGTGCAAGCGTCTGCAAATTGCTGCAGATTTCATCGCTTAGCCATCAGCAAGTGTGAAATGTGAACCATTCAACGAAACATCATCGATATGGGCGTTCAGAGCTGATGGCCCACTCGTGTACCCTTGATGACTGTACAACACAAAGCTTTATGCCTTGCCTGGGCCCGTCAACACTGACACTGAACTGTTGGTGACTGGAAGCATGTTGCCTGGTCGGATGAGTCTCGTTTCAAATTATAGCGTGTTGATGGACGTGTACGGGTGTGGAGACAACCTCATGAATCCGTGAACCCTGCATGTCAGCAGGGGACTCTTCAAGTTGGTGGAGGCTTTGTAATAATGTGCGACATGTGCAGCTGGAGTGATATGGCACCCGTAATAAGTCTAGAGACGAATCTGACAGGTGATACATATGTGGGCATCCTGTCTGATCACCTGCATCCGTTCATATCCACTGTTCATTCCAGCAAGACAAAGCGACATTCTTATGAGTTGATGGCCACCAAACTCCCCAGACATGAACATTATTGTTTGTACCTGGACTGCCTCGCAACGTGCTGTTCAGAAGTGATTTCTACGCTCTCATACTCTTACAAAGCAATGGAGAGACTTTCAGGATTCATGGTGTCAGTTCTCTCCAGCACTACTTCAGACATTAGTTGAGTCCATGCCATGTCATGTTGCAGTACTTCTGCATGCTCGCAGGGCCCCTACACAACATTAGTCAGGTGTACCAGTTTCTTTCTCTCGTCAATGTTTAACACCTGCAGTAGGGAGTAACTGAATTGACACTGAAATTTTGGAATACCTAAGTTTCTGAAAAGGCTCCTCACAAACAGGAGAACGTTCCTATTTTGCTTATCCCAGCAACCACCCCCCTCCCTCAATGCTTTACAAATTGATGCATTTCCCTCGTTCCCCACTTAATGGAATAGCATGCGTTTAATATCTCATTAAACATGAAAACAAGCGTATACATTTGTTGACAGATATATACATTCAATTATAATTACGAATTTATGAAAAGACGCTGCAAACATATAATGGAAAATTTTTACAAAAAAACAAATGCAAAAAAAGACATGCAAGAAAGTCCTAACAGAACAAAGACATACAAGAAAAAGACACACAAAGAAAGACATGCAAGAAGAGCCACATAAAATGCTTAAAAAAGTACGCAAAAGACCAAGACAGACAGAAAAAGACACACAGAAAAAGACATACAAAGAAACACACATGAAATAAAGACGCAAAAAAGACACAATAAAGTGCAAAGAAAGAAGTGCAAAAACAGGAATACGTAAAAAAACAAAAGAAGATGCAAAAAACGCAAAGGAAAGACACACAACAAAAGAAAAGCAAGACACGGAAGAAAATATGTGTAAAAAGGACACAAAAAACATGCAAAACAGATGTGCAAAAAAGGTACAAAAAATAAAAAACGACACATGAAGAAAAGGCATTTAAAGAGAAAGAAATGCAAAAAATTGCACCCAAAGAGATACATAAAAAACAAGAAAGATGAGCAAAGGATACCATGCAAAGAAAAAGACAGAAAACAAATAGGCACACAAAAAAGATACACAAAGAGAAAGGCCCACAAAGAAACAGACACACAAAACAAGGAAATAAAAATAAGACAAGGAACTAAAAGATATGCAAGTAAAAGACACATAAAACAAAGGTATGGAAGGAAAAGACACACAAAAAAGACACAAGAAGAAGAAATGCAGATAAAGGACACAAAAGGACACACAAAAATAGACACACACACACAGAGACACACACACACACACACACACACACACACAAGAAGGAGGAGGGTTCAAAGTAAAATTCTCAGACTAGCTTCTGAACAGTTTCCAGGGAGAGATACACAATTTACACGTCTTCCATCTGCTTCTCCCACAATGTTTTATACTTTGATTCTCATCTCCACCTCCATTTAAGCAAATTACATACTTCATCTAGTACCTTAGAGATGATAACCGTTGATATGCATATTTTCAGTTATAATGACGAAGATATGAAGAAACAATACACATACTTCCACTTTTGGATCAAAATTTCCCAGCACCTATACTTCTGAACAGACTATACACACAGAGCTACAAAATCCCCATTTTCTCACCAGCCCATTCCCCATTATGTTGTACACCCTGATATGTTTCACTCCCACAACCCACCTCACAGGCAAAATAGATAGGTCATATCTATTTTAGAGATGGAAACGAACATACACCCATTTGCGTCTATATTTCGCTCATATTACGAGAATGTCATCAGGTGTAACACATGTAGGAGGGAGTAGCTGCATTAGTACTGTAATTTCAAAATACATAAGTTTCTAAAAAGGCTGCACACACACAGCAAAACATACCTAGTTAGCCCCCCCCCCCCCCCCAATGTACTGAACCTTGATATGTTCCACTCCTTCCCACTTACTGGACAAGCATACATGTTATACCTCATTAAAAATGACAAAAAACATACATTTGTTAACATATACATACTTAACATATACATACTTATTCAGATAGTGAAGGGAGACGAAAATTTAATAGTCATGGGTGACTGGAATTCGAGTGTAGGAAAAGGGAGAGAAGGAAACGTAGTAGGTGAATATGGATTGGGGCTAAGAAATGAAAGAGGAAGCCGCCTGGTAGAATTTTGCACAGAGCACAACTTAATCATAGCTAACACTTGGTTTAAGAATCATGATAGAAGGTTGTATACATGGAAGAACCCTGGAGATACTAAAAGGTATCAGATAGATTATATAATGGTAAGACAGAGATTTAGGAACCAGGTTTTAAATTGTAAGACATTTCCAGGGGCAGATGTGAACTCTGACCACAATCTATTGGTTATGACCTGTAGATTAAAACTGAAGAAACTGCAAAAAGGTGGGAATTTAAGGAAATGGGACCTGGGTAAACTGAAAGAACCAGAGGTTGTACAGAGTTTCAGGGAGAGTATAAGGGAACAATTGACAGGAATGGGGGAAAGAAATACAGTAGAAGAAGAATGGGTAGCTTTGAGGGATGAAGTAGTGAAGGCAGCAGAGGATCAAGTAGGTAAAAAGACGAGGGCTAGTAGAAATCCTTGGGTAACAGAAGAAATATTGAATTTAATTGATGAAAGGAGAAAATATAAAAATGCAGTAAATGAAGCAGGCAAAAAGGAATACAAACGTCTCAAAAATGAGATCGACAGGAAGTGCAAAATGGCTAAGCAGGGTTGGCTAGAGGACAAATGTAAGGATGTACAGGCTTATCTCACTAGGGGTAAGATAGATACTGCTTACAGGAAAATTAAAGAGACCTTTGGAGATAAGAGAACCACTTGTATGAACATCAAGAGCTCAGATGGAAACCCAGTTCTAAGCAAAGAAGGGAAAGCAGAAAGGTGGAAGGAGTATACAGAGGGTCTATACAAGGGCGATGCACTTGAGGACAATATTATGGAAATGGAAGAGGATGTAGATGAAGATGAAATGGGAGATACGATACTGCGTGAAGAGTTTGACAGAGCACTGAAAGACCTGAGTCGAAACAAGGCCCCCGGAGTAGACAACATTCCATTGGAACTACTGACGGCCTTGGGAGAGCCAGTCCTGACAAAACTCTACCATCTGGTAAGCAAGATGTATGAAACAGGCGAAATACCCTCAGACTTCAAAAAGAATATAATAATTCCAATCCCAAAGAAAGCAGGTGTTGACAGATGTGAGAATTACCGAACAATCAGTTTAATAAGCCACAGCTGCAAAATACTAACACGAATTCTTTACAGACGAATGGAAAAACTAGTAGAAGCCGACCTCGGGGAAGATCAGTTTGGATTCCGTAGAAATACTGGAACACGTGAGGCAATACTGACCTTACGGCTTATATTAGAAGAAAGATTAAGGAAAGGCAAACCTACGTTTCTAGCATTTGTAGATTTAGAGAAAGCTTTTGACAATGTTGACTGGAATACTCTCTTTCAAATTCTAAAGGTGGCAGGGGTAAAATACAGGGAGCGAAAGGCTATTTACAATTTGTACAGAAACCAGATGGCAATTATAAGAGTCGAGGGACATGAAAGGGAAGCAGTGGTTGTGAAGGGAGTAAGACCGGGTTGTAGCCTCTCCCCGATGTTATTCAATCTGTATATTGAGCAAGCAGTAAAGGAAACAAAAGAACAATTCGGAACAGGTATTAAAATCCAGGGTGAAGAAATAAAAACCTTGAGGTTCGCCGATGACATTGTAATTCTGTCAGAGACAGCAAAGGACTTGGAAGAGCAGTTGAACGGAATGGATGGTGTCTTGAAGGGAGGATATAAGATGAACATCAACAAAAGCAAAACGAGGATAATGGAATGTAGTCGAATTAAGTCGCGTGATGTTGAGGGTATTAGATTAGGAAATGAGACACTTAAAGTAGTAAAGGAGTTTTGCTATTTGGGGAGCAAAATAACTGATGGTGGTCGAAGTAGAGAGGATATAAAATGTAGACTGGCAATGGCAAGGAAAGCGTTTCTGAAGAAGAGAAATTTGTTAACATCGAGTATAGATTTAAGTGTCAGGAAGTCATTTCTGAAAGTATTTGTATGGAGTGTAGCCATGTATGGAAGTGAAACATGGACGGTAAATAGTTTGGACAAGAAGAGAATAGAAGCTTTCGAAATGTGGTGCTACCGAAGAATGCTGAAGATTAGATGGGTAGATCACATAACTAATGAGGAGGTACTTAATAGGATTGGGGAGAACAGGAGTTTGTGGCACAACTTGACCAGAAGAAGGGATCGGTTGGTAGGACATGTTCTGAGGCATCAAGGGATCACCAATTTAGTATTGGAGGGCAGCGTGGAGGGTAAAAATCGTAGAGGGAGACCAAGAGATGCATACACTAAGCAGATTCAGAAGGATGTAGGTTGCAGTAGGTACTGGGAGATGAAGAAGCTTGCACAGGATAGAGTAGCATGGAAAGCTGCATCAAACCAGTCTCAGGACTGAAGACCACAACAACAACAACAACACATACTTTCAATTACAATTACGAATTTATCAAAAGACATTACAAAATTAGAAGGAAAATACCTTTCAAGAAGTGCATAGAATGAAAGACATGCAAAAAAAGTCATACGAAAAAGGGAACACAAAAACAAGACAAACAAGAAAGGCATTGAAAAAAGACACACAAAAGAAAGATGCAAAAATACGACACACCAAAAAAGACATACAGGAAGAGACAAGCAAAGGAACACATGCAAAGCAAAGACGCAAAAAATCACATAAAAAAGAACCAAAAAAGAACACAAGAAAAAGACAGACAAAAAACAAAGTCAAACTAAAAGCCACATGCAAACAAAATAGAAAAAACTGGTAAAAAAGATACATAAGGAAAGACACACAAAAAGAAGTGATGCAAATCAAAGACACAAAAAATGATGTGCAAGACAAAGAGTCACAAAAAACACACATATACGAACACAGACACAGACACAAACATGAAGGAGGAGGCATTTAGAAGTAAAATAACCTAACAAACTTGTTTATGAACAGGCTCTACAGACATATAGTCAATCCGTATCTCCTCACTCTGCCTCTTCCACAATGGTTTACGCTTCGATACTCCCCTTAACTTGCATTAAGGCAAACTATATTCTTCATCGCTCAACTATGAGATGAAACCATACACTACCATTGATATCCATGTTTTCACTTATAATGAGAAGATATGAAGAAATATTACAAATATAGAAGGGAAGATCAACTTTCAAGTCACAATTTAAGGGCACTCATCCTTCTGAGCATGCTATACAGGCAGAGCTACACAATCTTTATTTCCTCTCTGCCCTGCTTCCCATTATGACTTACACTCTGATATTTCTTTCACTCCTGTAATCCACCTTTCAGGCATAATACATAGGCCATATGTCATTTTAGAGATGCTAACATACACCCATTTGTATATGTGTTTCAATTACAATAAGGAGAATGCCATGAAATATAACACATGCAGTGGGGAGTAACCGAATGAACACCATAATTTCGAAATAACTATGTTTCTCAAATGGTTCCTCACACCCAGCAAAACGTTCCTAGTTTGCTTACTGCAGCAATAACCCCCCCCCCCCTCTCAATGCTTTAGATGTTGATACACTCCCCTCCTTCCCCCCCCCCTCCCCCCTTAATGGAACATAATTCGTTTTAGACCTCATTAAGGCTGAAAACAAACATATACATTTGTGGACATATGGATACACTCAGTTACATTACGAAGTTATCAAGAGACATTACAAAATAGAAGGGAAAAACCTTACAAAGGCATGCTAAAA
Source organism: Schistocerca nitens (assembly GCF_023898315.1). Classification (NCBI taxonomy): domain Eukaryota; kingdom Metazoa; phylum Arthropoda; class Insecta; order Orthoptera; family Acrididae; genus Schistocerca; species Schistocerca nitens. Next base: position 351,366,254 of record NC_064622.1, read on the forward strand.
AGATGTGCAATAAAAGGGGACACAAGATTTTAGAAGACAAGCAAGAAAAAGACTCACAAGACCAAGGTACACAAAGAAACCACCCAAAAAGAAGATGCATAAAAAAGATGTGCAAAAAGAGTCACACCAAAAAATATGCAAGAAAACGACACACAAAAGAAGGAACACAAAAAAGGAATGCAAAAAAAGACACACAAAAACAAAGTCACACCAAATACACGAGCAAGGACAGACACAGAAAGAAAGACATGCAAGAAGCCACACAAAAAAAGGACATGCAAGGAAAAACATGCAAAAAGAGACATGCAAAAAATGACACACAAAGAAAAGACACACAAAAAAGAGATACAAGTAAAATATGCCCAAAAAAGGTATACAAAAACAGACACAAAACACACGAAAAGAATAAAGGCTGCAAAAAGAAGACACACAAAAATGACACACAAACACAAAAGCTCAACCACCCACCCACCTACAGACACACACACACACACACACACACACACACACACACTGACATTGGAAAGAGGAGACGAAATCAAAAGCGAAACTTTAAGACTGGCTTCTGAACAGGCTCTGCAGACAGATACACAATCTTCACACTGCCTCACCCACAATGTTTTACACTTTGATACTATCCTTCTCCTGCATTAAAGCACTGCCCGCCTCCTGCATTAAAGCAAACTACACATTCATCCCTCACATTAGAGATGGAAACATACACAATCACTGAATTGCCTATTTTCACTTGTAACAAGGAAGATATGAAGAAATAATACATGTACAAGAGGAAAGAACAACTTGCAAATCACTGCATCCTGACACCCATTCTTCTAAACATGCTAGAGACACAACTGAGCAACACAGTCTTCGTCTGTTCACTGTTCACTGCCCCCCCCCCCCCCCTGCCCTGATATCTTTCACTCCTGGCCCCCAACCATTCAGGCAAAATACATAAGTGTTATCTCACATGAAAGAAGACATGAATGTCATCAAACATTAACATGCAGAAGGGAGTGGCTGCATTAAAACTTAATTTCGTAATACCTAGGTTTTTGAAAAGATTCCTCTTACTGTGCAAAACGTTCCTAGTTTGCTGACCACCCACTCAATGTTATGTTTTACACCTCAATATCTTCCCTCCTTTCCCCCCTTAAGCGAACGTTTCATCTTCTGTTACTCATGAAAACAAACATAGAGTCGTTGATATAGATATTTGTAATTAGAATTACGAATTTATCAACAATTATTACAATCATTGGAGGGGAAAAGTCACTCACAAATCGAAATTTCGCAGCACTGTGATCAGGCTCTGTACACAGAGCTATTCAATCCCCATTTCTCCAAATCCCCATCCCATAGTGTTCTGCAGCTCAGTACATCCCCACCTTCCACCCCATTTTAGAGAAGATAGATACTTCATATCACACATTAGAGATGAAAACACACACCCACAGCTGTTGATATAAATATTTTTAAACACCAAAATTTCTTACGAAGCTCTGCACACAGAGCTACAAAATCCTCGTTTACTCACCCTCCTCTCCAGTGTTTCACCCTTTGATACCATCCACTGCTCCCATGTTAAAGACATACATAAGTTATATACCTCATTAGATATGAAAACAAAAGTATATGTCTGTTTATATACTAATTCTTGGTTACAATTAGGAGAAAACAGCTAACATTATATAATCAGAATGGAGTAACCACATTCAGACCAAATTTTGTCAACACCTAACTTCTTGGCAGGCTCCACACATGCTAAACTGACCTCCTCAACTACCTCCTCCCCCACCCTCAGCGGGCCAACGATGTTTTACTCCTTGATATCTTCTACCAACAGCTTTAAAGAAAATACAAACGTCATCTTTCTCAGTGATGATATGCCTGTTGGTATATACACAAGGTATAAAAGGGCAACACATTGGTGAAGCTGTCATTTGCACACAGACAGTGTGCATGAATAAGTTTCCAATGTGATTATGGGTATATGATGGATATTAAAAGACATTAAATGGTAGTTCGAGTTAGACGCATGGGACATTCCATTTCAGAAGCCATTAGGAATCAAATATTCCGAGATCGATAGTGTCAAGAGTATGCCAAGAATAACAAATTTCATGCATTACTTCTCCCCACAGACAACACAGTGGCCGACGGCCTTTACTTAACTACCGAAAGCAGCGACGTTTGTGTAGGGTTGTCAGTGGTAACAGAGAAGCGACATAGCGTGAAATAACCGCAGAAATCGATATGGGACGTACGGCGAACGTATCTTCTAGGACAGTGTGGCGAAATCTGACATTAATGGACTATGGCAGCAAGTGATTGACTCTTATGCCTTTGCTAACAACACACCGTGTGTTGTATCTCTTGTGACCATATTGGTTCGGCCCTAGACGACCGGAAAACTGTGGCTTGGTCAGATGAGTTCAGATTTCATTTGGTATAAAGTGGTGGTAGGGTTTGAGTGTGGCGCAGACATCACGAAACCATAGACCCAAGTTGTGAACAAGGCACCTTGCTATCCAATGGTGGCTGAATAATGGTGTGGACTATGTTACAAGGAATGGACTGGGGCCTTTGGTCCATCTGAACCGATCATTCATTGTAAATGGTTATGTGTGGCTACCGGGAGACCATTTGCAGCCTGCATGGACTATGCCCCATGGAATTTTTATGCGCCATGTCATCAGGCCACAAATGTTCGTGATTGGTTTTATGAACATTCTGGACAATTTGAGCAATGATTTGACCTCCAGATCGCTCAACATGAATCCCATTGAACGTTTATGGGACGTATTCTCAAGGTCAGTTCATTCACAAAATCCTGCATTGGCTACGCTTTCGCAATTATGGGCGGCTATAGAGGCATCATGGCTCAGTATTTTTGCAGAGGACTTCCATCGAGTTGTTGAGTCCATGCTACATCGAGTTGCTGCACTGCACTGCACAAAACGATGTCCAACACAATATTAGGAGGTATCCCATGACTTTTGTCAGCACAGTGCATTTCAGTCGCAATTACAAATATTCATCAAATATTACGCACACAGGTGCTGGATTAATACCATAGTTTCGGAAGACTGAGGTTTCTGAAAAGGTTCCTCACACAGAGCAAAACGTTCCTAGCTTGCTTCTTCGCCTTCCTTCCATGTTTTATACGTTTGTATCTTCCCCTGCCTTCCCCCCTAATGGAAAAGCATCTGTTGTCTCTCGTATTACACATGAGAACAAACATATTAATTCATTGATGTATAATACGTTCAGTTACAGTTATGTGTGTATAAACAATCATTACAAATACAGAAGGAAGGAAGCACATAAAAATTGAAATTTCTCAACACCATGGTTTCTGCTTAGGCTCCATACTCAGATCTACACAATCCTTATTTCGCCAAACTCCCCTTGCATGTGTTCTGTTCCTCAGTATATCCAACACCACCACTACCACCAATACCATCACCGTTACATTTTAGGGAAGACAGATGCTTTATCTCTCACATTAGATATAAAAACACATATCTACAGATATTCATGTAATATTTTCAGTTACAGTAACGAATTCACCCACAATTGGTTCACGCATACACATATGTACTGTTTTGAATCACGTTCACACTTTTACTTATAAAATACTTTATTAAAATATACATATGTTCACTTTACAAAAGACACACAAAGACTATCTATTGCACCTCATCACTCACGCATATATACACAAACATAGCTGTCACCACAATCGATACTTCTCGAACATACTCGATATAACTTATTCTAGAACGATGTTCTGGAACTTTCTCATATCCGATATAAATGTATTACATAATTCCAACACACCTCCTTACATTTATATCGCGATGTTTAACATATTCCTAATTTTAATGAATTTTTCTTTACATAACGACTTTGTGAATATATCTGCAACATTTTCATTTGAATCTACTTTAACAATATCAATGAGTCCCTGTAAATAATACTCATTCACAAAATGGTAATGCACTTCTATGTATTTTGAATTCTTTGTAAAATTACCAAACTTCGCTATATTTAATGCTCCTGAATTATCTTCATATATGACAATAGGTTTTTCAAATTTAACATTAAAAATGTCTAAAATATCATGTACAAGTTTCTATATCTAACGTCATTAAAATCTTCATACGCTGGTTCTAACTTTAAATTTACTTCCATTGGAGTTTTGTACAAGATCGAATCTTCAATTTTATATTTCGCAGCTAACGAATCAATATATTTTTCTTGACTCAAACTCATAACTCTTGTTTCACAATCATAATTAATATCGATGCCAAGATATCTTTTTACCTCACCTAAATCTTTCATATTAAATCGTTTTGACAATAAGTTCTTAATCTTAACAATTTTTTCTTTTTTCACACAGCAAATGAGCAAATCGTCGACAAAAATAATCAAATAAATCAAGACATCTCCATCTCGCAATACATAAAGACAATAATCATATTTACTCCTTTTAAAACCTAAACTTCTTAAAAACTCGTCAAGACAATTGTACCAAGCTCGTGAGCTTTCTCGCAAACCATACAATGCTTTATACAATTTACAGACTCTATCTGTACCATCATCATATCCTCTTGACTGCTTTACATAAACTTCAGATAAAACTTTACAATTTAGAAACGCAGTCTCTACGTCCATTTGTTCTATAACCAAACCTTCTTGACAACAGTATGACAACAAAATCTTTAATGTTTGCATATTGGTTACTGGAGAATAAATATCCTCAACGACTTCTTTTTGTTGAAACCCCCTGACAACTAATCTTGCTTTGTAAACACTTTCTGATTTCTTTGTGAAAACCCACTTTACATCAATGGCTTCTTTATCAACTGATTTATCTACTAATTCCCATGTTTTGTTTTTGTCCAAACAATCAATTTCCTTATTCATCGCTTTTTCCCAATAATTTGATTCGGCGCTGTTAATCGCCTCCTCAAAGCTTTCCGGACTATTTGCACTGCAAAAGTTTACATAAATAAAATTGCTGTAAACATAATCATTTAATATTTTTGGTTTTCTTTCTCTAGATGATCTCCTCAACTCAAGTACTTTCTCTGGTTCATGATTATCAGAAAGCTTTTCATTTTTCTCAATTTCCTTCTGTTTTTCTATTAGTTCAGTTTCATTTTCTATACTTTCGTGTTCAGAATCACTAGAATATTCACTTACTGAATCATAATCTTTAAACCCAATACATTTAACACCACTTTCAACAATGTCCACATGTCGAGCAACAACTATCTTATTATTTATTAGCACTCTGTAGCCTACTTCACAATAACCCATTAAAACCCCCAAATTGGCTTTCCTATCCCATTTCGACTTCCTCAGTTGCTCAGGTACTCTTACAAAAACTCTACTCCCATACAACTTCAAATGATTAACATTAGGTCTTTTCCCCAGTAATATCTCATAAGGAGTTTTCTTTTCAATGGTGTTAGCTAAAGTTCTGTTTTTGAGGTACGCTGCTGCACAAACCACTTCAGGCCAAAATCTCGTGTCTACTCGCGCTTCGGCTAGCAGACACCGAGACATGTCCATGATGGATCTGTTATACCTTTCAGCAGTACCATTAAGCTCATGCACATAAGGTGGACAAGCATTCAATACAATTCCTTTTTGTCTCACAAATTCATAGACATTTTCATTTAAATATTCCTTCCCATTGTCACATCTTATCTTTTTAACAGTTTTCCCAGAGAGATTCTCAACTTCATTAATATACTCTACAAAACAATTGTATACTTGATCTTTAGATTTTATGGTGTAAACACGAGCTGCCTTACTGTAATCATCAATGAAAGAAAGAAAATATCTTTACCCATGCATTCCAGTAGTTGAGTGAGGCCCATTTAGATCTGTGTGAACTATTTCTAAGATTTCTTTTGCTTTGGTTCTATTATTTTTAAAAGGAACATTATGCATTTTGTTTTCGATACAGATTTTACATTTCATAAATTCCGATTCTAGTTCTGAAGGAACCCCATCTAACAATTGATGTTTACATAAAGTATTTAGATAATTGAAATTAACATGTCCCAAAATGCGGTGCCATTTTTCCTTTGTTGTCATATTATTGTCTTTACTCATAACATTAACTTCTCCTTTATTAATAGTACTACTCATTTTATACAACCGACTCTCTTTCCATGCAATCGCAATCAATCCATTAGCTTTATCAAAAATTTTAGCATTATTCCCTACCGATACAATTTTGTGATTATCTGTAATTTTGGAATAACTGATCAAGTTTTTGTCTATGTCTTTTACAAAGAAAACATCTCGCATATTAATTGGAACCACTTGATCATAGACAGGAAAATTACTAATTACATTACCAACTTTAGTAGCTTGCAAAATTTTTCCATCAGCAATTTTTACATTTATAGGTTGTTTTAAAGTTATACTCTTAGAAAAATATTCCTCATTATTAATAACATGATCAGTACAGCCACTGTCTAATAACCAATTGATTTGAATTTGATTGTTGTTACTTGACTCTACTGTTCTATTTTGACCTATCATAGAATTAACCTCTGTTATAAAACTACTCATACCATGATCACTCTGATGGTAACCTTGCTTGCTGTGATGCCGACCGCTGCTAAAACCATGCTGCTCTCCTCGACCACGTTGCCTGCTGCCATAACCTCCACGCTGCATGTTGCCATAATTTCCACGCTGTACATTGCTATAGCCTCCACGCTGCATATTTCCATTACCTCTGTCACTACTTTGAAAATGTACTCCACGATGCCATGTGCCTCTGATACTTGTTCTTCCCTGGTTACAATCACGTTTGAAGTGACCTGCTTTGCCGCATCGATAACATACTTGCTCCTGATTTCTTGAATTCAATTTTCTTTCTGTGTGAAATGCATTTGATTTTACCTCTTCATTTCCAGTTTTTGCATTCAATAATTGAATCTTACTTTTAACGTATTCAACTGTCTGGTCCTCTTCCTTCAAGACGTCCACTAAGTCCCCAATATAGCTCATTGACTCTGGTAACGTTCGCAGCATATAATTTAACTTCTCCTTTTCCGTTACTTTACCGCCTGCAGATTTCAGCTCATTTACAGTTTTTTCAAATGCACTGAAAAATGTCCCCGTATCACTGTATTCACTTAACCTCAATTTGTCCAACTTGTTTCTGCATAATATTTGAAGGGCTGTAGACTCTTTCGAATGTAATTCATCAAATTTCTTCATGATCTCGAAAGCACTTTCTCTGTCACTCACGAATTCTAGTTGCTTATTTGTGATTGCACCATAAATATAATTGATAGCCTTCAAGTCCTCTTCATCCCACGTTTCGTTGTCTGAGCTCACTTTTGCCCTCGTAGTCACTGTATGGCATTTCTTCATTTTTAGGTACATGATTATCCGCTGCTTCCAGTTCCCATAGTCATCGCCATCAAATACAGGAATAGTTATATCAGCCATGTCGAACTTTCTGAATAACACGCGACGGCCACAATATAATATTTAACTTCTACTTTTCTTTTCAATAACCACGCTCTGCTACCATGTTTTGAATCACGTTCACACTTTTACTTATAAAATACTTTATTAAAATATACATATGTTCACTTTACAAAAGACACACGAAGACTATCTATCGCGCCTCATCACTCACGCATATATACACAAACATAGCTGTCACCACAATCGATACTTCTCGAACACACTCGACATAACTTATTCTAGAACGATGTTCTGGAACTTTCTCATATCCGATATAAATGTATTACATAATTCCAACACGTACAATCTGAAATTTTCAGTTACCGAGATTTCGTGCAAGACTCCACACACATATCTGCACAATGATTTTTTCCACATCCCCCCCCCCCCCCCGCCCCCAGTGATTTACGCGTTCATAGCTTCCACAGCTCACATGTTAAGGGGCTTCATATTGTGGCGGATACTATGATGTACATCCGTTGATATACATAATTTCGGTTACAATTAGAAGTATATCGATAAGAATTACATAAACAGGAGAGAGCAACCACATTAAAACCGTACTGTCCTAACATCTAGGCTTCTGAGCAGGCCCCAGACTTAGAGCAAGACTTTACTGACTTCATTCTTCTCCCCTCCAACTATATTTTATTCGTTGGTATGCTCTATTCACCCCCCTCCCCCTTTCACTTCTCACATTAGAGATGAAAACACACATACACAATTATATACATATATAAAGTTTCAGTTACAACTGTGAGCATATCATGAATCACTAAACACAAAGGAGGATTGTCATTTGAAAGTAAAATTCTGAAATACCTAGCCTACTGAACAGGCTCCAAACACAGACTGACCATACTCGTTTGCTCACCTCCCCCTGCGACTATGGTTTACACCTCAATTCCTTGCCCCCTCCTCCAATAAGGGAAAATACTATATCTCTTGCGATAAATGTGAAAGAAAACCTACACAACTATTGATATACATTTTTCGGTTATAAGTAGGGGGATATCAAAAAACATTACACACTCACAGGAGAGAGGAAGAACACTGAAACCGAAATTTCATAGTACCTTTGATCACGTAATGGGACTGAATGAATTCTCAAGTTTTCTCGATGTAATTTTTTGTTGTTGTTCGTTTTACTGTATTGAGATAGCACAAAACAAATAAAATATGGGAAAAGGAACGAGTAAAAACGTGTTACTTACTGTATGTAATGTATGCCTTGTGTATTTGTGCAGATAGTCGGTTGCCTTGTACAGCATGTTCGGGAGGTAGTGTCAAATATTATCCATCATCCCACAGACAACCTAGGATCGCTACAGCGAGAGACCATCGTGGACCAATTGGTCGTTAGAAGAACGACCGACAGCTATATATTGCTCATTAATAATTGTTAGGAATAATGGTGGTGCCATTTATTTATTCAACGACATGGTTCATCTATGATATTATCCTCGAGGAAAGATAGTTATATCAAAGAACGGTGAGAGACACTTAAGAGGAACTAAGTTTCTGTGTAGAGGGTCGGAACGACCGGATATGCCGTTGCTGTTTGTTCGCTAACTTGAGCTGATGCAATTAGTTATCGATATTAATTAATCGGACCGTTGTACCGATTCATGTGCAGGTGAGAAGTTTCCGCCATTTTAGAGGTACGACTGGAAGTGTCTGTATTTCGGTGAAAGACTACAGCAATGAGTATGGGGCTGGATATTAAACTCTGGAAATAATTTAATTTTATTGCGCTCCTCGATTTATTTTGATGAATTATCGCAGTGACGCATTCTTCAATTAACTGTGTGTGGGTTTAAGTTTTGTATTTGCAACGCATTTACGAGGTTTCTGAGGATTGTGAATCGTGAATCGGAGAAGTATTGTTTGACTTCAGTGATCGGACTGAGGCTGTTTGAGTCGGGATTCCGCTTATTGTGTATTCGTAACACCCCTATAAAGTAGGTGCTGTGATTAATAAGTAGAAGTTGACGTAGGCGTTCTATGAGGCATAGAGTAACGCCTGGAACGTATTGGATGGATTTGGTATTTGAGGTGATATATGAATAGGATATTGTGGATATTGAATTACTTTAATACCGAGCGGATTTCTCGATTTCTGTAGAGATTTGAAGATTGTTACTGGTACACTCAAACGGGTGGTTTGTTTAATTTTGATAAAGTTTACCACACTCAGAGTTTCGATGGTAACGTTTTTTGTTGATCCAGACCCTAATTGAACCATATTTAAGCAGAATTACACAGCAACCATTACTCCTATACTTAACAGTGACGATCGCTAACACCTGAACTGGCTGAGAATGTTGCAATTTGTGCTTTAAATTGAGATAAAAAGTGGTGGTAGCAACAAGGAATTTTGTTTGAGCCCAAAGTTACTAAATAATTGCTATTTGAGAAAATCATTCATTGTGATAGAAACAAGCGAGATCTTAAACTGTTAAATATTAACAAGTAGAATAGAGCTGTCGTAGTCAGAGGCCCTTGAGTTACAAATGAACGCAAGATAGGTAATTCAAAGCGTTTACGAGTTATAGAATTTTCACTTTAAGATCATTTCATTGATAAAATCATAATAAAATAATTAGGGCTGTAGTTTGTGTTTAAAAGGATGTAAGAGTGAATTATCCATTTAAAAGTACAGAAAATACGAAGGACTGGTTTATTTTTGTCCTACAGTTGAAAGTTTATGAATGTCGTTTTGTAGCATAAAGTTAGAAACATTGTTTATGTTATTGATGGCCATTGCAGTTACAACAAAATAGGTGACTGACTTTAATCTGCCAAAATTCATACGTTTGGAACATTTTGGATTTATAGTGAAGGCAGTACGCGGAAGTAAGAAGGTATCAAAATATATCAACCTTTTCTGTGGTTTACAAAAGCCAACTAGGGAGGTGAGTGCATTTAAGGTTTGTGACCTATGTTAAAGAGCGATCTGATGAGTGTATTGTTAATAGTATTCTTGGCTACTCTAAAAGGTTACGAGTAAATAAATTAAATTTGTTATATGAACAGTTCAAGAGCACTACATCTTACATTCATGTTCAGACAAAATAATTTCAGATTCATTTCGATAAATTTATGGTATTTCATCTTTGGTATTGCTGGACAATGTACGATACACAGCAATATTCTTTTGTTAGTGTGTTGACGTCAATATAGGAGGAAATATCTATTAAAGAGTGACTGCTGTTGATCTTAACACAATAGCACACAATTGAAAGATATTTAATAACTATATAGATAACTATCTACGAAAAAGCTGCTGTTTGTGTGCTCAGTTGTAATTCCCCACAATCTGAACTTTTGTGTAGCTAGAGTGGTACCGCTGCATTCCTTTACATTAAAAATCAATTCTTAAGACTATTTAAACTTTTTTCTCAATTTATTATCTTATTAGGATGGGGTAGTTTCTGCTAATAATAGGGCTAGTTATGTGAAGTTATTGGCGGCAATTCAGGCATAGTGCAACTTCGCCCTCACCACCAGCAGCTTTTAAGGAGGATCCATAGGTTTTTATATTGCATTAGATACAAAAACAATCATACCCAACTGTTGATATAAGTATTTGGTTGCAATTAAAAGTATACCATTCAATATTACACACACAGGAGGGAATAGCCTCATAAAAACCATAATTTCGGAATACAAAGAGTACTGAACAGGCTCCACACACAGAGTTATACAATCATCATTTCCCCTCCCTATCACCACGTTTTATCCCATAATACCTTCCAGCCACTTTCACGTCTTTAGGGAAAATAAATACCTCATCTGTCGCATTAGAGATGAATAGAAGCATATACACCTGGTGATATACATATTTTCAGTTATAGTTTGCAATATATCAACAAACATTACACACCTGAGGCTAGGAACTCTATTCAGACCAGAACTGCACAATAGGTAGTCTTCTGAGCAGGCTCCACACACAGAGATACACTGTTTTTGTTTCCTTATTCCCCCCCCCCCCCCAAGAAAATACACAAATCATGTCTTGCATCACAGCTTAAAACAAATCACACCACTCACTATGACACTGAACCACTCACCACACCAAACTACACTGGACACCATGACATCAACTTACCACACTCACTCTCACTTTCATTCTACACACTTTGGACCACACAAACGACCACATGACACACCACCCACAACTCACTGTATATGATGCATTACATACACCACACAATCCAAATGTTATGCACAACACTCCACACACACTTGCACCACGAACCACACCTGACACTCCTGGCAACATGCCACCCATGAGCCACACAAAACTACACACTACACATGACATATCACACTCACCACAATCTACACCCCATCACACATCATACTACACATACATACCACACTAAACCACAAATTACACCATACACCAGAAACTAAATCACATCGTGCACCACACAAATCATCACACACCACATCTTAAACACCACATACCAAATTGCAAACCACCCCACTCCACTCCTCACACTACACCACAAACTACATGACTACATGAGATATCAAACCACACTCCACACTACAAACCCTCACAGGACAAATTACACACATCACACAACCAACAGCACTTATAATACACCACACAATGCCACACACTGTGCTAAAAACTCACACCTCATCACTACACAATACACATACCTTATAACACACCACAGACAACAAATGCATGCAAACCACAAATCACATCCAAACAGCACACACTAGGCATTATACACTAAACACCATCACACTATTCACCACACACAAACCACCACCACACCACAAGCACCACACAATAACTGATGACAAACCACATATCACACAACACCACATATCACACACATACCATCGCTCACCAAACCAAACCAAACGACATCACACATTGAGCACCATGCAAATTTTCTCCCTCCCTCTCTCTCTCTCTCTCTCTCTCTCTCTCTCTCACACACACACACACACACACGCACAGACAGACACACAACACACATGCACACACACACAGACACACCACACACATGCACAAATACACATGCATACACATGTACACATACACACAATCCTCCCCCACACAGCCCACACACTCTTACCCACATACACTTACTCTCCAACAAACTCCAACACATACACAAACCTTGCCATGCACACATGCACTCCTATCCCACATCAACAAACACACGCTCACATACACTGTCCTCCCAATACACACACTCATCCACCCATATACAGTAACCATACAACACACAAATACTATCCCCTACGCACACACAGTCTCCCTGTCATATAATCTGTACTCCCACATATAATCTCTCCCCAAATACACTTCCCTCATTCTCCTTCTCTCTCTCTCTGTCTCTGCCCCTCTCTCTCTCTCTCTCTCTCTCTCTCTCTCTCTCTCTCTCTCACACACACACACACACACACACAGGAGGTAGTAATCAGATTAAAATCGAAATATTGCGACACCTAGACACAGAGAAAAACAGTTTTCACACATTCCTCCTCCATGTTATATACCTCTACATATTCCCTCTCCCAATTTTCTTTGGGAAAATACATGCTTCATCTCTAGTGTTAGAGATGGTAAAACACACACGTTTATGACATATACATATTTGTAGCATATAACATTTATATAAATATTTTTAGTTACATTTATGAGTGTATCAATGAACTCAACACACACAGGAGGGAGGAACCGGATTGAAACGACATTTTTCGACGTCAAAGCCTCTGAACAGACTCCACACACAGAGGTACGCAGATCCAGTTCTCTCAGCCTCCGTCACCCTTCTCAACCCACGTTTTACAAGTCGAAACCTCCCAGTTTCTTTTTACAGAAAATACATGCTTCAACTCTCCCATTAGAGACGAAAATAGAAGTACGCATCTGTTGATATACATATTTCCAATGACAGTTGCATGTGTACCAGCGAACATTACATACACACGAGGATGGAGCTAGATTAAAATAAAATGTAGAAGCAATTAGGCTCCACACACAAAGCTACACAGTCTTCATTTCCTTATTCTTCACCCAGTGTCCACCACTCAACCGCCCACCGAGTTTTAGACCACTATACCTCCCCACTCACTTAGGGAAAAACACACATAAGTGACAAACACTACACACACAAGAGGGAAAATACATATCCAAATCAAAATTTCACAATATCTAGGCCTCTGAACACACACACATAAAGAGCTAAACAGGCCTTTTTCATCACCCTCTTCCTCATACTTTTTCACCTAGAGAATTCCCCACTCCCTTTAGGTAAAATACATACATCATTTTTCCCACTAGAGATGAAAACGTACATACACACAGTTTGATAAACATATTTTAAGCTACAAATAAGAGTACATCAGCAAACACTGGACACACACAGGAGAAGGACCCAATTTAAACCAGTACTGCGCAGCCCCTAGTCATCTGTGCATGTTTCCTCACTCCCCATCCCCTACCACAATGTTTTAAGCTTCGACACCTTCCCCCAACCTTCTCTTTAGTGAAAATATATGCTTCATTTCTTGCATTAGAGATGAAAGCAAATATACATACTTTGATTTTCGTACTACTAGCTACAATTCGAATATATAAACAAATATGCAAAGAGATGAAGGGGGAATGGCATTCAAAGGGAAATTTCTGTACACTTATGTTTCTGAATGGGCTCCACACACAGAGCTACACAATCCTTATTTACTAACTTCACCACCCTTCTTCCCCTTCACGCAGTGTTTACATTTCAGTTCATTCCCTCTTCAATTAAATATATACAGGGTGTATCAAAAAGAATCATCCGATTTAAAAAAAATCTTAACTATTATGTTATTTGAGGTATCTGCGTGAAAAACGTATTGTTGGAAAGATCAAAATCTCCAGTTTTATATGATTCCCGCTAGGTAGCAGCAGTGTGCGTCCACTTCAGTGCTAGTTAAAAATGGTGTTGGGAACAGAAAGCGTTTGTGTTCTATGTTTTGTGCAATGCGGGTCAGAAAGAACTGTTCAGCGTGATTTTCCTACTAGGTATGGAGTGGATCCTCCTATAGCCGATGGCGTGAACAGTTCCGAGAAACAGGTTGTTCCCCCACCCCCCCCACCCCACCCCCACCCCCCGCACCCGTCCCCGAGTGTTTGACACAGATGTCGAACGCATATGCCATAGTTTCACAAGGAGTCCTTCTGGAGGAGGTTTATGAAAGACTCCGTTACCGACAACAATGAATGAATTGAGACGTCGCATAACAGCAGCTGTGGAAGCTGTAACTGCCGGAACAGTTTGAATTCCGCATTGACATATGCTGTTCATCTCAAGGGGGCGTATTGAACACCTATACGAAGGTATAAAATTTTTTTGAGCTTCCCGTTCATCAAAAAACAAAATTCATTGTTTATTAGTTTCAGAAATATAGACGTGTCAAATCGGATGATTCTTTCTGATTCACCCCATATGTCAGTAAGTATACACATTTTTAGCTACAACTGCGATTAGCTCAACAAACATTACCAAATGAAAGAGTTCCTTCTCGTAAATACACCACTCAAAACGGTTCCTTCTCGCTGATCACCACCCTTTTCATAGTTTCAAAAGAAACTAAATGAGAATTTGGACCGAAAATTCAAGAATCTCTTCAGTCCAGTTCTTCTTGCGACAGGCTCGATGGGTCAGGTACTTCTGTTGCTAGTATTCGATGTTGGAAGAACTTTGTGAGAAGATTCTAGATCTAATTCTGAGGAATGATTATGATGCCAACCTCCTCGTGCGAAACAATATAATCAAGTTACACTAGTAGAGAACCGATTCCTTCCTCAAGTTTTTTGTGTCTTGAATTATGCCAGACACAATTCAGGGTATTTAGAAGATCGCCCGCAGCAATTTGAGATTCGAACTGAATTCTTGTTTACGTTGGTGTTCCCCTTGTGTATTATGAGGAGAAACATCGTTGATTTTATGTGCATTTTCTAAAAAAGCGTAATGTTTTAACCATGGTACAATAATAATAAACACTGTAATTTCGTTTTTAAAGTATTTGCTAGTAACTATTCGCAAATTAATTTTCATAGTGTATTCTCGAAGTATGTGATTATATCGATACATAAACAAATATTTGCAGGGTGAGGCATTTAAAACTATTTGTCGGAATATTTGGCGATATACACATCAGATTAAAAAAAGTGATAACAGACGTTGTTCACCTCGAAGAGGGACATCCATTAACATAACGCTCGACCCTCCTGCACCACCCCCGGGGGCGGGGAGGGGTGGGTGACTTTAAAATCTTAAATAGGTACCACTATTTTTTATTGCAGATTTGGATTCTCCGTGAAAAAATATGTAACTTTTGTATGAAACATTTCTTTCGTTTCACGATAAATGGCGTTGTAATCGGCACACATGAATTTGAGGTGACAATTGTTGCAATACGGTACAACCTCACGAAAATACGCATCCGATTAGGAAAATCAAAATACATTGTTTGATGTTTGGGAAAATGCTAACATGTGACACCGTCTACCCTACCGCAATGCATTCTTAGACTACAATTAGCGTTACCCAGGAACAACAACGCGGACGTAGTTACTGTGTTCCCTTTGGGGTGCTTGATTTTGGTGAGCCCCCTTGCCTCTCACTATCTCGGGGTACTTGATTACTGTGAGTCCCCTTGCCTCTCACAAGTGTTTCAGTACAGCAAATGTTCGAAAGGTTGTGCGTTGTTCCTAACGCGCATTGCAACTCTGTGTCTGAATGGGAATCCGGCATGTACACTACTGGCCATTAAAATTGCTACACCACGAAGATGACGTGCTACAGACGCGAAATTTAACCGACAGGAAGAGGATGCTGTGATATGCAAATTAGCTTTTCAGAGCATTCACACAAGGTTGGCGCCGATGGCGACACCTACAACGTGCTGACATGAGGAAAGTTTCCAACCGATTTCTCATACACAAACAGCAGTTGACCGGCGTTGCCTGGTGAAACGTTGTTGTGATGCCTCGTGTAAGGAGGAGAAATGCGTACCATCACGTCTCCAACTTCGATAAACGTAGGATTGTAGGCTATCGCGATTGCGGTTTATTGTATCCCGACATTGCTGCTCGCGTTGGTCGCGATCCAATGACTGTTACCCGAATATGGAATCGGTGGGTTCAGGAGGGTAATACGGAACGCCGTGCTGGATCCCAACGGCCTCGTATCACTAGCAGTCGAGATGACAGTCATTTTATCCGCATGGCTGTAACGGATCGTGCAGCCACGTCTCGATCCCTGGGTCAACAGATGGGGACGTTTGCAAGACAACAACCATCTGCACGAACAGTTCGACGATGTTTGCAGCAGCATGGACTATCAGCTCGGAGACCATGGCTCCGTTTACCCTTGACGCTCCATCACAGACAGGAGCGCCTGCGATGATGTACTCAACGACGAACCTGGGTGCACGAATGTCAAAACGTCATTTTTTCGGATGAATCCATGTTCTGTTTACAGCATCATGATGGTCGCATCCCTGTTTGGCGACATCGCGGTGAATGCACATTGGAAGCGTGTATTCGTCATCGCCATACTGGCGTATCACCTGGCGTGATGGTATAGGGTGCCATTGGTTACACGTCTCGGTCACCTCTTGTTCGCACTGACGGCACTTTTAACAGTCGACGTTACATTTCAGATGTGTTACGATCCGTGGCTCTACCTTCATTTCAGCAGGATAACGCACGACCGCATGCTGCAGGTGCTGCACGGGCCTTTCTGGATACAGAAAATGTTCGACTGCTGCCATGGCCGGCACATTCTCCAGATCTCTCACCAATTGAAAACGTCTGGTCAATAGCGGCCGAGCAACTGGCTCGTCACAATACGCCAGTCACTACTCTTGATGAACTGTGGTATCGTGTTGAAGCTGCATGGGCAGCTGTACCTGTACACGCCATCCAAGCTGTGTTTGTCTCAATGCCCAGGCGTATCAAGGCCGTTATTACGGCCAGAGGTGGTTGTTCTGGCTATTGATTTCTCGCGATCTATGCACCGAAATGTGAGAATGTAATCACATGTCAGTTCTAGTATAATATATTTCTCCAATGAATACCCGTTTATCACCTGCATTTCTTCTTAGTGTAGCAATTTTAAGTCAAATCGGGTGAATGTGCGGGCACGTTTGAAGACCTCCTCGTCCAATCCATCGACCCCGATAGTTTCTACTCAAAACTTCTATAGCTAGTCGTGAATAATGCGCTCGGCATCCATCGTGTTGAAACCACATATCCAGTCTCGTCTGAAGTGGAACATTGTCCATTAGTGTGGGTAAAACATGTCGCTGTACGTTTGACCAGTCAGATTACCTTCTGTGAAGTATGAGGCATGCATACCTAAAATACCGAACCAAACTTTGACACTCAATGAGCTTTTATGTTCAACTTGCCTTACTCTCCACTGAACAATAATGCATATTACGTCGATTCACTTGACCATGATTCATAAAATTTTATTCATCGGAGAAAAGTATCTGTGAAATGAAATTGTTATTGACTGCCAGTGTTCCTTTATTTAGTTGCAGAAAGTCAGGCGATTGTGAAAATCGTCACCACACAGTTCTTGATGCAGTGATAAACGAAATGGATGGCATTTATGTACATGCAGTATGCGTGAAACACTTCTTTGTAAAATTCCTGAACTTCGCGCAGGATTTGTAGCAACCGCAGCTAAAACACTCACTGTATTATTTTCGTTTGTCACAGGTCGCGGTCGGACTCCTTCTTTGGGTTTAACTCTTCCCATTTCAGTAAACAGGTGGACAATACTGCGAAACGTCGTTGCAGACGGAACATTGCTATTAGGAAACAGACTAGCATACCTTTGACCAGCTTCGTCAACATTTCTATATCCTCAAAGCACGCAGCAATGATATCAACCCTCTCTGGAATCGTTAACATCGTGGGACAATTGTGACGAGACGTGTACAGTCAGAATTATTGAAGTAACATGCACAGTCTGACGGCGGGCTGAGTGCGTGGTCACGCTCTGTGCTTCATTCGATTCTGGGAGGTGTCACATTATAGAATTATCAAAAATATCGGAAAAGTACCTCGATTGTCTTAATAGGATGTATATTTGTTTGAGATGCTACCGTTCTGCAAAAACTGTCATTTCCATGTATCCTGATTACAGCGCCATGTATCATGAAACGAAAGAAATGTTTCATGCAAAAGTTACATACTTTTCCAGAGGGCATCAAAATCTGCAATAGAAAATAGGAGTTACTATTTAAGATTTCAAAGTGAGGTAAACTTGGACGTCTCTGTAAACTATATTACAGATCTTTGACTTCAAGCATTTCATGGAATGTTTATGGACGACAATGCGCCACGTCATCGGACGACAGTTGTTCGCGCTTGGTTTGAAGGACATTCTGGACAATTCGAGCCAATGATCTGGCCATCCCGATAGCCCGGCATGAACCTCATTGAACATTTGTAGGACATGATCGAGAGGACAATTGGTGCACAAAATCCTGCACCGGCAACACTTTCGCAATTATGGACTGCTCTAGACGTATCATGGGTCAATATTTCTGCAAGAGACTTCCAACGACTTGTTGAGTCCATGCCATGTCTAATGCTGCACTACGCCAGGCAAAAGGGGGTCCAACACCAACGTGTTACGAGGTATCCAATGAGTTATGTCACCTCAGTGTATAGGGCCTATACACTATCAGATAAGCCAGACATCAATGCAAAAAGTATGTTTTTCTTGGATATTAATGTACTGTCGCCTAAAAGTAAACTTACAGACATGGAATACTGGTTCGAAGAACTAAATTGTGAACACTGGCTAATTCATAGTGAATTTGAATTAAGTGTACTTTATTGATATAAGTTAGCAACATGTTACTGTAGACAATATTTGAAATATGGTTGGCCCGCATCTCGTGGTCGTGCGGTAGCGTTCTCGCTTCCCACGCCCGGGTTCCCGGGTTCGATTCCCGGCGGGGTCAGGGATTTTCTCTGCCTCGTGATGGCTGGGTTTTGTGTGCTGTCCTTAGGTTAGTTAGGTTTAAGTAGTTCTAAGTTCTAGGGGACTGATGACCATAGATGTTAAGTCCCATAGTGCTCAGAGCCATTTGAACCATTTTTTGAAATATGGTTGCATTTCAGTCTTTATCAAAGAAACAAATAATTTAGAATGTAAAGTGATGGATGTAGGTTTTGTACATATAGAAACAGTGTTTGAAGTTTCAGCACTATTGATGCCAAGTCAAGACCTAAGGACTGTATCAGTGTACCACTAGCCTAGTAATAACGAATAATTATTTATAGAAAACCTCGAAAAATTAGAATAATGGTCTTAAAGTATATAAATTGCAAAGTTCTTGTATTTGGTGATATTAGCATAGACATTAGGTATAGAACCAAAGATGTGAAGCACCTATTAGACACATTAAGGTCAGTACATTTCTGCTGTCTAAATGACAAACCCACCAGGCTCAATGCGTGCTTAGATAATATAATCTGCAACTTTCAGTCGTATAAAACTGAATTTGGTACTGGAAACCTCAGGATACTAGATCACAGAGGGCTGTGGCTCAGGCATCCTATAAACAACAAAACAGAACATTCTTCAAGTAAACTAGAAAAATTAATCACACCCATCAATTAACATAAACTGAATCAGTGAAAAACCAAACTGTATCACATAAACTGGGACGTAGTATTCACTAATGACAAGTTTACCAACGAGTCAACATCGAAATTTTTAGAATTACTAGCAGAAAATCCTGACTCATATTTTCCCAACCTTATAAAAAACGGACAATACAGAACACGTATAATACACCTCAGGAAATGAGAAACTAGTGAATGGCACACCTAAACAAACTTAGGGAGGAAGTAATGGTGCACTATAACAGATTGCAACAGAGTAAAGCTGAGAAAGAAACTTACTCAGCAGCGAGAAGGGTGTATAGATCAGAAATTAGAGCAGCCAAGAGGAAAGAAAATGACAATTATATACTCATTTCCACAAATAAGTGTAAAGCAGCGTGGAAAGTTATCAAAACAAAGATAAAGAAATGGAGATAAACTCTGAAAATAAGCGCAACAACATTCCAATTCAAGCACACACCTTAAATGCACGCTTTACCAGTTCTGGTTCAAATAAAAATCTCGTTGAAAATGCAAATAAAGCTGTGATTTTGCTCCTATCTCTAGACAGTAAGTAATATGACAACTTCTGTTGGTCGCATATATCCTACAGACAGGTTAGTGGAGCAATTGTCAGACTTAGCAATTCGGAAACAGAAGATTTCTATGGACATTGAAATACGTAATAAAAATGCAAAGAATGAAATACTACTCTCACTAACCAAAATCGTCAAACAAATGTTAAATGAAGAAGTTTTTCTTGATTGGCTAAAAATTATATGACTCTTTTGAGACTAAGAAAACAACCTGTGCAAATTTTCTAGATTTGAGAAAAGCTTTTGGTACTGTCTCCCGTAGTAAACTTATCAAAAAGCTCCAGTACTATGGAGATGGAGAGAATGTTCTTCATCTTGCTGAAATAGAGAGCAAATGGTAACTACAAGCAACCAAAGGTCAGACTCATTACCTGTTACAAAAACTACTCCGCAGGGCTCGGTACTGGGTCCATTCTGTTCATTGTATATATATATATATATATATATATATATATATATATATATATATATATATATATATACGAGGGCGGTTCAGAAAGTAACCTCCGATTGGTCACAGTGCGGGTTGTGGGGGGAGTAGCGACGCCATCTGTGCGTTCACGCACTCAACAGGTCAGTCGGCATCAAGCCGTGGTCGAGTGAACGTCGTACCTGCGCTAGTTTAGTTTTTGTGGCAGTTTGAAATGTGTGCTGCAATAGAAAACCCCGCTAAATGTGAAGTGCGTGCTGTCATAAGGTTTTTTACAGCCAAAGGATATTCTGCAGCAGCTATTCATCGTGAGCTTTGTGCCGTGTACGGACCAAGAGTTATGAGTGAAGGAGTTGTCCGTGAATGGGTACGTTTATTTAAAAGTGGACGAGAAAACGTTCATGATGAAGAGAGGAGTGGTAGACCATCATTGGTGACTGACGAACTCGTTCAGACAGATGATGCAAAAGTTCGTGAAAATCGACGTTTCTCACTGTCGGAGTTGTCTACTGGTTTTCCACAGATTTCTAAGACGGTTTGATGACGACGAAGAGCTCAAAGATGCGGTCACAGGCTGGCTCCAGGCACAAGCGGGTGATTTTTATGCAGAAGGAATTTCAAAGCTTGTGAAGAGATACGATAAGTGCCTCAATCGCTATGGAGACTATGTAGAAAAATAGTGCAAAGATGTAGTTGTAAGATGTATATATTAAAATATTTTTATTTAACTTGGTGTATTTTTTTAAATCAACCGGAGGTTACTTTCTGACTGGCCCTCGTATATATATGCGACTTACCTTCAGTTTTGCCATGTGAGGCAGTATTGAACGCAGACGATATAGCTCTAATAGGAGAAGTTGACGATCGAGAGGAGCTGCGACATAATGTGAATATAGTAATGGAATGATGCACTCACTGGTTGCAGGCAAGTTTCTTATGAGTACAAATTAATAACAATAAAGCTAAAGATATTGTTTTCCGTTTGTCTCCAATGAAGATCAAAAAAATAGCCGAACTGCTTCTACATAGATCAAAAACTCAGCTGGGCGAGTCATATGGAACAACTGCACTCCAAACTGTCTCAAGTGATTTATCTGTTGTAGGAATAATGTAAGCAGAGCCCTACTGTTATTTGCATATCCTGCATTTTTCCACTTCCACCTTACTGATGGAATTCTTCTATGTGGTAACTGCTGCAGGTCAAAAGTTTTATGCAAAAAAAAAAAAAAAAAAAAAACACTGCTATCATGTGTTTAGCAGCGCTTACCCCAAGAGAATTTTGTAAGGATCACTTCAAAGAGTTCAGTATTATGACAGTCTGCAGCCCCTATATGTATAGTCGCCTTCTCAACGTTAAAGAGAATTTAAACAATTTTAAACTCATAATGGCCATACAGGAACACAGCACAAGAAATGGACAATCAATTGATAGACCCTGCCTTTTGCTAGCTAAGGTTCACAATAGCCACAAATACCTAAGCCCCAGGTTTTTCAAGAGAGTCCCAAAAACTACCCATTCTGTTTCCTATAGTACATTTGAAATTCTTTAAGCAGAGTAGGTTAAAAAGAAACTATACCACTCCACAAAAGAGTATGAGGAATCACATTTATGCGACATAGAGTTCTGACTACTGTCATATTGCGTTGTAATAAATCACTGGTTAAAAGGTTCCTGCGTATATATGATTTTCACATTATATGTAAAAATAGGTCACTGTAATAATGTGTCAAGTGTATCACGAAATTTTTATGTACCTCATCTTTCTTAGCCTTATATGTAAATATTTACATTAGCAACATGTAAAATGTTAGAAAATGAGTCAATTATATTCTGTTCTGTTCCATTCCATTCTGATCCAAAGTATGCAGATGCTCCTATGTAATGTGTAACTGACCACTAGGTTTTATGAGAGGGGGATCCGCCAGTATAAAAGGAGGCGGGGAATATCGTGTTGTGAATGGGGAATACCGTACAGAATTGATCGGTCAAGAGAGCGCATTGACTGCGAACGTGAACTAGCCATTGGAAGTCGCCTGAGTAATAAATCCAACAAGACTTGTATCGAACAGATAGACAAGAAAGCCATCTAACGAAAACGAGTTTAAAGACATCTCAAGTTTCTGTCTTCATTCGTGTATAACATGTAGTCTAATAAAATCATTTTTGAAACATCCTGTATTCTGATAAATCTTCGTTTTTGGACATCTTGGGATTTTCGACTACTATCTATCTATCTATGTCTGAATCCCACTCCAGCTACTGCCGGGTCTGGGTGCTGATGAGTCCTCTCCATTTGGCTTGGTCCTCCCACCACTTTTCGTTTACTACCTGATGTTTATCACTACCCTGATATTGACTTTGGCACCATAATGCAAAATTTTATTCGAAATCATAGAAAGGGATATGTATTCAGTACTGGTATTGTTTTTACTTCTTTTGTGGCGCACAGTTTATCATAAATTCAGTCTTGTCATTGACCACAAATACCATTAAGGTGTACAAGTATTGACACCTAAATATAACAGTACCTAGGTCATTGAAGAGGTTGCTGCAAAATGTTCTGTTATTAACTTTAAACGATCTTCTAACCAAAAGCTTGTGTAAGATAAAAACGTTTTTGACTTACGCAGCATTACCTCATAAGTTTATGCCGCAAGACAGTATTAAGTGAAAGCATGTTAACTAGCAATACTCTCTGCAGGCCACACAGTGAGAGAGATTTCTAAACATAAAGGAGGAAGAACTGAGGTTTTTGGTTAATTTATCTCTGTGCTGATTCCACCTCAGCTTATTACCCATCTAGTTTACCAGGAAACACGTGTACATTCATCAAGTGCGTGCTCTTGGGTAGTTGTTTTTATTCGTTCTGAAATACATAAATGTGTATTTGTGAAATGTCTTAAGTTGTTTATTAGGAACCAGTTGTAAGCCTGTTACAATATTCTCTTGCATGTTTCTGGTAGGGAAGTATTTGGGCCCTTAGTCAGAATATTGGTACCATCACAAAATAGCGCTCGTTTAAAATCCCGGGTAAACAATTATGAAGGTCAAAAACAGGAATGGAACGTCATATTTACGTTTGCCCACTCCGAACTTATTGTTTTCTTTTGCTAATGTGAGCCTGTTCTTTTAAGACGGATTCGTACATGCAAGGGAAGTGCCTCCAACGATATACCGTTTTAGTTTCCCCATTAGAATTTTATGGACTACCTAATTGAAGGCTTTGCCAGTATCGCAGAAAACGACAACAGAATAATTATTCTTGTGTAATGGTCGAGACGACTGCTGGGCTGCGACAGAATGAATCGAATGTATTTATTCCATTATGCGTGCGCGACGACACATTCCACTCAACGACAATATTATTACTTTCGGCCGTTGTCGAAAACACAAGTACATTGATGAGTACGGAAAATGCATTGCACTGTCAGTTTTCAGGTCAGTTGTGAGTATACAGTACTATCAACCTCAATCACTCACTGACTTACAATAAGCCGAGCGAAGCGTCCTCATTAATAATGAGGTAATGGGGGTAATAAAATTTTGGTCGATTAATAATATCGCCGTCAACTAAGCAAGCGTCAAATAAGCACACGAGTACAACCCATGCTGTAAAAAAGAACAAAGTATGCCAGATGTTGATGATGACGATGACACGGGCAGGGAAACGAATAACAGAAGCAGTTAAACGATATACACATATCAAAAAAGTTTTGTATCACCTCGGTTCCGAGAGTTCCGAGTTCAATGTCAGTGTTGACGGGCCCAGGCAAGGCATAAAGCATTGTGTCGTGCAGTCATCAAGGGTACACGAGTGGACCATCAGCTCTGAAAGCCCATATCGATAATGTTTCGTTGAATGGTTCACATGCTCACACTTGTTGATGCCCAGCATTGAAATATGCAGCAATTTTCTGAAGGGTTGCACTTGCTTCACGTTGAACGAGTCTCTTCAGTCGTCGCTGGTACCGTTCTTGCAGGATCTTTTTCCAGCCACAGCAATGTCGGAGATTTTATGTTTTACTGGATTCCTGATGTTCACGGTACACACGTAAAATGGTCGTACGAGAAAATCCCTACTTCATCGCTGCCTTGGAGATGCTGTGTTCCATCGCTCGTGCACCGACTATAACACCATGTTCAAACTCACTTATATCTTGATAACCTGCCATTGTAACACAGTAATCTACCTAACGACTGCGTCAGACACTTGTTGTCTTACATAGGCATTGCCGACTGCAGCGCCGTATTTTTCCAGTTTACATCTCTGCATTTGAATATGCAATCATATACCAGTTTCTTTGGTGCTCAGTATATTTGACTGTACTGTCGTAATTCTAATTGAAATATACACACATCAAAGAGAGTTTTGCATCACCTCGGTTTCGAGAGTTCCGGAACCTGTACAGAAAATTGGAATAGAGACCAACATAAACATCATTTCCGCACTTTTTATTGCTCAAGAAGATCACACATTGCATGTTGTACCACCATACAGTGAGACCTTCAGAGGTTGTGTTCCAGATTGCTGCAAACACCGGTACCTGTAATACCCAGTAGCATGTCCTCTTGCATTGATGCATGCCTTTATCGTCGTGGCATACTATCCATAAGTTCATCAAGGCACTGTTGATCCAGATTGTCCCGCTCCTCAACGGCGATTCGACGTAGATCCCTCAGAGTGGATGGTGGGTCGGTCGTCCATAAACAGATTTCTCAATGTATCCCAGTCATGTTCGATTGGGTTCATGTCTGGAGAACATGCTGTCCACTCTAGTCGAGCGATGTCGTTATCCTGAAGGAAGCCCTTCACAAGATGTGCACGATGGGGGCGCGAATTGTCGTCCATGAAGGCGAATGCTTCGCCAATATGCTGCCGATATGGTTGCACTATCGGTCGGAAGATGGCATTCTCGCATCGTACAGCCGTTACGGCGCCTTCCATGACCACCAGCGGCGTACGTCAGCCCACATATTGCCACCCCAAAACAGCAGGGAACCTCCACCTTGCTGTACTAGCTGGACAGTGTGTCCAAGGCGTTCAGCCTGATCGTGTTGCCTCCAAACACGTCTCCGACGATTGTCTGATTGAAGGCATACGTGACACTCATCGGTGAAGAGAACGTGATGCCAATCCTGAGCAGCCCATTCGGCATGTTGTTGGGCCCATCTGTATCGCATTTCACGGTGTCGTGGTTGTATGATGGACTTCGCCATGGACGTCGGGAGTGAAGTTGCTCATCATGCAGCATATTGCGCACAGTTTTAGTCGTAACACGACGTCCTGTGGCTGCACGAAAAGCATTATTCAACATGGCGTTGCTGTCAGGATTCTTCCGAGCCATAATCTGTAGGTAGCAGTCATCCCCTACAGTAGTAGCCCTTGGGCGGTCTGAGCGAGTCATGTCATCGACAGTTGCTGTCTCTCTGCGTCTCCACCATGTCCGAACAACATCGCTTTGGTTCACTCCTAGACGCCTGGACACTTGCATTGTTGAGAGCCCTTCCTGGCACAAAGTATCAATGCGGACGTGATCGAACCGCGGTATTGACCGTCTAGGCACGGTTGAACTACAGACAACACGAGTTGTGTACCTCCTTCCTGGTGGAATGACTGGAACTGATCGGCTGTCGGACCCCCTCTAATAGGCGCTGCTCGTGCATGATTGTTTACGTCTTTGGGCGGTTTTAGTGACATCTCTGAACAGTCAACGGGACTGTGACTGTGATATAATATCCACAGTCAACGTCTCTATCTTCAGGAGTTCTGGGAATCGGGAGGATGCAAAACTTTTTTTGATGTGTGTACATCTATATCTACATGTATACTATGCGCTCCGCAAGACACTGTACAGTGTATAGTGGAATATCAACGTACCGGATGCCGACATATTCATCTTCTCAGTTGAGTAGCGCTTTGGTCGGGGGGAGAGTGATGCTGCATAGCGGTTGATGTCATAAGTAAGGTGCAGAGGCAACGAGTTTCCTTAGAGGTCAGTCTTTTTGTTGAATTTTGATAGCATTTTTGGTTTATGCTTAAAATGAGGCAAGCATTTCAATACTTTTGTCACGGCAGA
This sequence comes from Schistocerca nitens, assembly GCF_023898315.1. Lineage (NCBI taxonomy): Eukaryota > Metazoa > Arthropoda > Insecta > Orthoptera > Acrididae > Schistocerca > Schistocerca nitens. The sequence goes on from NC_064622.1 coordinate 351,393,522, forward strand.
ACCATAATGTAAAGAGACAGTAGTCTTTTTGGATGGGATTTATAGCTTTTCGTGCATTAGCAAATCCATTGAAGACTGTCTCTGCCACGATGTGTGGGTGGGATAATATAAAGACAACTACGGTGCAATGTCGATACGGTTGTCAATATTTCCCCACGCTCTAAACTTCAGAAAGAAAAGTAGTTTCTGCTGAAGTAATCTAATTTCAGATGGCGAGAACAAGAACAAGAAAATGGACTGAAGAAATCGTAAAAAAGACATTAAGTTTTGTGAAGTCAGGGAGGGCACTGAACCGCGTATCAAAGGTGCTGAACATTCTAAAAATTAAATCCAGACAAGAAATTTTGCTTGGGAAAAAGGTTTTTATTCCTGGACAAGAACAAAAATAGTCAGTTCTGTGACAACAATGGTGCAATTATTCTGCGGCATTTATCCGTCTGAATTATGGAGAATTGTCTATGAACGTGACAAAAAACTAGCCCTTAAACTAAATTCCAGTAAAATTACCAAAATGACTGGGGAAGATTAGGTCTCTAGTGTTTAAAGAGAAATCCTAAACTAAGCTTAATAAAAGCATTAACAAGGAATGGAAACAGAGTTCTAGGTTTCAGTAAATAATTTTTTCCAAATTGAGCACTGTTTTCGAAAAACATGCTATGTATGTATTACAACACATGAAAAGATAATAAAACTGTTACTTTCTCAGAACAGGAATTATATTCTATCTGTATTTCAAACTGGTGTTATTATGCCCTCAGGCTATTGACATTACCAAGATACTTGGGGCAATATCGACAGCTTGCAGACTGGAGAAAATGTTTATTAGTTGCAAAGGTATTCAACGTTTTTCTACTTTTCTAGTACAGCTATACGTATAACATTTCTGGGTCACACAGGGTGCTACGAATTTTCCCATACTAATAATAGATTCGAAGCCAAAACGAAAAAATCTCTGAAGTGCAGTACTTATAAGTAGCTGGAGGACACGGAGAGAATGTAAGTAGCAGCCAATGTTTGGCGTCCTCTTTAGAAATGTACGATGGCGTGCTGAAAATCCGAATATTTTTATGTGAAAACTCTTAAAACTTTTTAAATAAAATAAAATTTACTAACGTTCTGCATATTTATTCTTCATATCTACATATTTATTATTCAACATAGTCACTCTCATGACTAACATGTTTCTCCCAGCGAGATATAAGTTTCTTGATACCGCCACTGTGGAAAGTTTGACTTTGTGATGGATTTACAACCTAACATTTGTTTGCATTCCTTCATCACTATGAAAGCTATATCCTCGAAGGTGTTCTTTAACTTTTGGAAATATATGAAAATCGGATGGGGCCAAGTCTGGAAGGTGTGAAGAATGATGGAGGACAATGAACCCAAGGCGTCGGAGCGTTGCAGAGGTCGTAGCACTCGCGTGTGGTCTAGCGTTGTCATGCTGAAAGAGTGTGCTCCATGTGTGGACTTTCTCTTCGAATTCGTGCTTCAGTTTTCTGAGGGATTAAAGCACTCTGTTTCTCCCGCACCGACATAGTTTCGTTACACACTTCCGTGTTACACGCTACAATTTTGAGCTCTGTAGCGACAAAGTGTTTCAACTTGGGTTAGCGATGAGGGGAAGTCTATTGAGTAGCATGCTTGACGTGTAAGAACTCAACCGATATTGAGAACAGAATAAAAAATTCGGAGGCCTTATTTTTCAGTACGCTCTAGTATATTAAGAAAATACATCAGCGTTTTTATAGGCTAAGTATATCATATGATGACATCGAAATTATATGGTCTGTAGAAAGATACATCGATGTTTCGAATACAGTGATTTATTTGTGTTGTTCAGTATGGGTATGGTTTAGATATGACTAAAGCTGAAAAAAACCTTTCATAATGTGCAAAATCTTTTTTTATAAATCCCCAAGAAACTTGCCAGAGAAGTACAGTTTTCAGTAAATTCCAATGTTTATTTTCTATGGTTTGCGATGGTAAAAGTTTACGTAATGTTTTACCCTTCAGTCGACATAGTTCTTGATTCAAAACTTGAAATTTTATTGGTAACAGAGTAAATATGCCGATCAGTCTAAATTAGAAATTTAAATGTACAATTATGGAAACTTTATTACATGATCTTTCGAAATTTCCAACCGATTTTCAACTATTCTTCTTCCAAGAGTTCTCAGATAAACTGATAGTCCATCGGAGAACCTCTCTTCAGATCTGTTACTTTTACACTTTTGGTGTAGTAATTTATGAAAGATAGCCTATTAGGTGACGAAAATGATTTGAGTTATTTTTTAAAAAATAGACATGTTATCAACTAGAAGTTTGCGACCTTTCTAAATGTTTGCATAATAATTTATTAAATTGCGATTGCTTGAACATATATCACTTCGAACAGATATATACCGAGAGTTGTCATTCGTTCAAATGCTCATTGACGGATAAAATGTGCCTTTTCCGCGAATGATAAATTTAAGATAGGTGAGCAAAAATTATGTTCCTTCCGTTCGAGGAAATCAAACGAAGGAAACGTTTGGTGGCACTTATCTCTAGCAGTCCGCTTGAATTTGCTCGCGCGACGAACTGATTGGCTGATTTCAGTGCTAAATAACTCGGAACTCGGAAAAGGCGCAACGTATTAAATTTGTTTCTTAACAATTATTTCTCAGCACATCTTCCATTGTAACGCCCATACAAGCTTTTCAGGCCGTTTCTGACCACCCTGTATAACTAAAACAGTTACACGTTTAAAACACCATGAAGACACCAAAACACTTCAGTGAGTGGGCATATCTTCACGTGATGAACACACCACGTGTCCGTTATACATCCATCCAAAGATTTGAAGTAGATTTTATTTATTTATTATATTTATTGCTTATTGGGCTGACAAGATGAGGAGCTTAATGCCTTGTCTTACATCTGACCAAGAACAATACAAATAGTACAAAAAAATACATGAGCTCAATAATAATTATTTACATTATTAATAGAAATAATGATTGGCAATAATAATAGCAATAATAATAGTAACATTAATAACAACGATAAAATAATGGAGGTATTAATAACGATGTTGATCAGTTGTTACATAGGCAACACAATAAAAATAATTAGCATTATTAATAAAAATAATAATAGCCAATAATAATACTAATCATCATCATGACTACCATCTTCCTTTCAAGGAGTAGGCTGTATCCTGCTCCGACTCACAGCCAAAATCATTCCCATTTTTTTCGAACCTTCAAGTATCTCTCTGACCCAGTCGGCTTGTAGTTCAGGATTTTCTGGCGAATTTTGTGACCTGCCGTTATCATGAAGTGTTGTCTCCAATCTTCATGATATTTTTGAATTTTTTCATTCATATTGAAAATATTCAATTTCGTTCTAACATCTTCATTTCTAATCATGTATCTTCTTATGCAGCACTTCGTATTTCTTAGAAACCCCATCTCTGCTGTTTCAGTTTTATTTCCGCGTTTTCTTGTTAATCCAGCTTCCGCTTCCATACGATGACACTGACACCGCCATTATTTTATAGAATTTCACGATGATCTCTTTTTGTACTTAAAGGCTCAATGTTCCGGTAATGGTACCACAGACAGCTTGGAATTTGTGTATTTAATTTTCAGTATCAGAGTCAAAATCAAAACTTAGAGCACAGTGTAAATAAGAGATTTTGAGACACTTGTTCTAAAACTGAATTATCCAGAACAGTTTTTGATTTGGCGGATATTTTCCTCGAAATGCTATTATTTTCATTTTATTACTTGAAATTTTAAAGTTGAACTCTTGCACATTTCGTTGAGCTGGTATATTGATTTTGATCATCTTCATTCTTTTGAATAATAACGATGTCATCAGCAAACAAAACAACATTCAGGTATTCCTCACTAGTTATCTTAATTCCTCATTAGTTATCTTAATTAATAATATATACGATCGTGTCGTAATTAATTACGTACAAAGGTCTGAGTTAAGAGACAAAAACATATCGGAAGTAAGAACACAAAGTCGATGCATCGCATACATCGAAATCGATGCATCGATATTGTCACAACGTGTCTTTAAAACATCGATGTGTATGACGTATCGGTAAACCTGGTCCGCGGCCTGCGCCGGCCTGGCTGTACTGCTGCTGCTGCTGCTGCTACGGCCCCGAACTTTTTGCCGGCCGCCTCCACTGGAGCGCGGCATCGCCGTTCTTGCGCGGCGAGGCGCCGTATAAAAGCCTCCGGGCGGTGCTGGCAGGCCATCCAGTGCTCTGCCCGCCCCACTGTGGTCAACATGAGCGTTCTCCGGAGGACCATGCAGGTAAACCGCTCACCACAGCTCCGTTTACCGAGTCTCACATCTGCAAATATTTGTAACTAATCGTGATTTCATACCGCGAATTATTTTCAACTGCTTCACATTTCTCAGCGAACTGAAATATCCCTAATATAATCCCGTCAGTTTTAGTAAATTGCGCTAATAATTTTTCTGAACTCAAAATGTAAGAAAAGCAAGTTTTTGGCATGGAGGCATACTACATTATCCTCCTCAGGGTGATTCGCTAAGTTTCACACCTGCAATATGTGGCACTAATTTCGATTTCATGCGGCAGGTTCTATTCAGCTCCATATTTCTCACAGGCCTAAATATACGTGCGCATATATTCCGTAAATTTTAGAAGAATTCCTAAAAATATCTGTCCGGTTTTATAGTGTAAGATAATACAATTTTTGACGCAAATTCATAGGTGTTAAACCAATTTATGTCACTTAAAGACAGCTGTGTTCTTTATGCTAACCTGGAGACAAAGTATGGGTCAAAGTGTCCAGTGGCTCCTTCGGCATTTCCAAAGTGAAATAACGTCAAACGTAGCAAACATGCTAGGTTAGTTGCTGTGTCGAAAAAACCTCTTCTGATTATATCAATTTGATGTATGCTCGTTCAGGGCTAATGGTGTAGAAAAAATTATGGCGGATTCGGTGCCTCCAGCCGCCCGTAAATATAGTTCAAGTTATTTCTATATTAGTTTCATACTTATTCCGAGTCTTTGTCACTCTATAAGAGCCTCTACATCTACATATACGTGATTACTCTGCTATTCACAATAAAGTGCCTGGCAGAGTGTTCAATGAACCACCTTCAAGCTGTCTCTCTACCGTTCCACTCTCGAACGGCACGCAGGAAAAACGAGCACTTAAAATTTTCTGTGGGAGCCCTGATTTCTCTTATTTTATCGTGATGATCATTTCTCCCTATGTAGGTGGGTGCCAATAGAATGTTTTCACAATCGGAGGAGAAAACTGGTGATTGAAATTTCATGACAAGATCCCGTCGCAACGTCAAACGCCTTTGTTTTAATGATTGCCACTAAAATTCACGTATCATGTCTGTGACACTATTTCCCCTATTTCGCCATAATACAAAACGAGCTGACCTTCTTTGTACTTTTTCGATGTCATCCATCAGACCCACCTGATGCGGGTCCCACACCGCACAGCAATACTCCAGAATCGGGCGGACAAGCGTGGTGTAAGCAGTCTCTTTAGTAGTGCCGTTACATCTTCTAAGTGTTCTGCCAATGAATCGCAGTCTTTGGTTTGCTCTACCCACAATATTATCTATGCGATCCTTCCAATTTAGGTTATTTGTAATTGTAATCCCTAAGTATTTAGCTGAATTTTCAGCCTTCAAATTTGTGTGACTTATCGTGTAATCGAAATTTAGCTGATTTCTTTTAGTATTCATGTGAATAACCTCACATTTTTCTTTATTCAGGGTCAGTTGCCACTTTTCGCACCATGCAGATATCTACGTCATTTGGCAAGTCATTTTGATCATACGATGTCTTTACAAGACGGTAAATGACAGCATCATCTGCAAACAATTTAAGATGGCTACTGAGATTGTCTCCTATGTCGTTAATATAGATCAGGAACGATAGAGGGCCTATAACATTTCCTTGGGGAACGCCGGATATTACTTCTGTACCTAGCGACTGTACCTGCGTTAGTCAGGAAGTTCTGCACTCCATCGAAGGTTGACACTGATACTTTCCCTCTGTACGAATTGTCGAGACAGCCAGTGAGGAACATAATTAACAATAAGACCAGCTCGTAGCGTAGTCATGATTTACTATGACTGATACATCTGTTCAACCCTTTAGGAAGCATTTACCTCTACTGCCTTTATTATTCTTTTCAAAAGCTTACCGTTTATTCTACAGGTAGGTATGACGAAGGAATTAATAACAGGTCAGTTGACAACAAGGTCGATGTTATTGAGCACAACAGTGACAAGCTTTGCAGTATGACCTAAGCTGCACTTCTTATTAGATGTACCTATACTCCACAAGCCACCTTATGGTGTATGGCGGAGAGTGCTTTGTGTATGGTGGAGAGTGCTGTGTGTGGCACTGTCATAACACCCATTTCCTGTTCCATTAGTGAAAGCTTCGCGGGAAGAACGATTACTGATAAGACACCGTGTGAGCTGGACACTGTGTGGTTCATGAGCTTTTCAGGAGATATACGTAGGAGAAAGTAATATATTGGTCGACTTTTATGGAAACGTATGCTTGTCTCGGAATTTTAACATTAAACCATAGCGTGATGCGGAACTCCTCTGTTACACCGTCTGCCGCTGGAGTTGGTTGAGCGTCTACGCGACGCCTTCGCGCTTACTATATGAACCTGTAACGAAACGCGCTGCTCTTCTTTGGATCTTTCTGTTTCTCCCGTCAATCCTATATAGAAGTATTGAACTCTTGGTCGAACCAGGGTTTTGTAAGCTCCTCCTTTGTGAGTGGACTACATGTACTGAGGATTCTTTCAACGAATGTCTGCGATTAGTTTCATGTACTTTTTCCAGTTTGAATCTCTATATACGCATAATGCTGGATATTTTTATGGATGTGACTGCTTCTAGTGATTTTTCTGCACTCGTGCAATCGTTCAGTAACGCGTCTTTCTGCCTGTTTACGTGCAAAATGTTCTATTTACGTTAAGAGTCAATTTCCAGTCCCTACACCAAGCTCAGCCCTCTGCATATCTTCCCTCATTTCGCTACAGTTTCTAGCATTGGAATTTCTGTGTAATTCCTTACATGAGTACAGTATGAGATGTGGTACAGTGGACAAGTGTACAGAGTTGTCGGTGTACAGGTGGCGCTGGTGTTGTGCTGCGCAGCCGTTGTGCCGTGCGTGCTCGCCAAGATGGAGGAGGGAGCCGGCAAGCGGGTGGCCAAGCAGATCCACACCAAAGGTGAGCGCCATCTGCAAGCCAAGCCCCGACTTACAGCTCCCCACGTGCTGCTCCCAGTGCCCCCCTGACGCCCGCTGTTTCTGTGATTGCAGCCGCAGTGGTGGACTCCGAGAACGACCACAACGCCGCAGAGACCGGCTTCGGCGGGGGCGGCGTCGGCGGACACGGCAAATACTTCCAGTAAGTTAGCACCACTGTTTCAGACACACTCCTCATAACAAGATATACATAATTCCATCCATGAACAATATTAATTTCTAATGGTTCCCTTTTGGAGGGGGGGGGGGGGGGGGGAAGGGACGGAAGTGAATGTCGAGTTTTCTGTTCCATTTATGCAACATATTTTGACGACTGACCCAGACGCTCCGATCTGTGTTGCTATGCGTACTCGCTGACTGGGTGCTAATCAACAAGCTCGGAGGAAATGAGTCAGTTGTCAAAATATTGTTTATAAAAGTAATGAAACCAAGAACTGTACACCCAAATGCACATCATTAATCAGTCACGCCGAGAAAATTGAAAAAAAAAAAACACAATAAGAAATTCTTCCTGACGAAACTAATACAGTGAACTGTTACTGCATTCGCATCTTATCGATATTAGTACTAGACAGGACACCTTATACCGTGCACTCCGTGTCGTCGGATTGTCATTTCACTGATTTCATGGCTCTGAGGTCTCTCTTGTTTTAGAAATAACAACACTTATTAGATGCAATGACGTAATCAGATTGAACTATTGGCTAGGAAATCCAGCCTGTGGCAGTCAGGCCGACAAGTGCTAGTCTTTAAATTTTATGCGTGTCGACGTTGATGAATGGTGATAGGGACAGCACAATACCCCATGTCCGAGCGGAGAAAATGTCCAACTCATCTGGGAATCGAGCCCGAGGCTTCAAGGATAGACGCTGCTAAGCTAACCACTCGACCATAAGCGGAGTTATTTGGTTGCAAATCTTTTAGAAACCTTATTTTAACAGAATACCGATACCGTAAAACGGGCCAAGTAACTTTCGTAGAAACGCATATACTCTCGGTGTTATAAAACATCGTCTCACTTGCAATCATCCAGAAAATGAATAACGCAAATTCAGTGAGTATTACATAAATTTGGACTGCTACGAATAAATCATCAGTTTCAATCTCCAACCCGCTGCTTTAAGTGAAACATCATTCTATAGCTAGGATATTTAACGTGCATTGAAAAGGTACCAAATCGTAGTATAACCGCCAAATGACACACTGTGTGCCGCTGGTATATTGTGGGACGTTCTAAAGTTTTCTTGAATATACGGTAATTAAAGCAGAACGTTGTCAGCTAAAGCATTACTTTGTATGTCAGATCAGAATTTATATTTGATACTAAAAGACATGAGAAGCAGGTAAATTGTAAGCGTGCACCAATTCAGTTCAGTCGTTAACAATACTTTTCAGAGGACAGTGAAGGTGTAAAAACTAACACGACCTGCAATGAGAGCAATTTCTGCATGTCTGTACTTAGTTATGATTGTTAACGTCGTAGCATGAGATGAAAACAGTAATAATCGAATCCGTGTTTTCGTGTTACAAATTGTTAACATCGTGTCACAGTTCATAAGCTACCTTACCACACTTCATGTTTCATTAAAATTCAAAATCTGCATTTCACTAAAATGCAACTATTATCTCTGAAAATTTTTACACTATTTCTCCTTACCCGATTCGGTAAAATTACATAACGGAGTCCCGTTAATGCAACGAAAGAATATGTTCATGGTCACCTGTCACTCAAGTCTAATCGCAAGATCTAATTAACAATACCTTAAAACAACACTCTTTAATGTCAGTAAAACACTAGGGAAACTTTACTTTGAAACAATTTGTTTTTTATGTAAATCGTCTGTCCCCTGTAATGTCTTACCAAAGAAGTCATCAATGTTTTTCCGATATGTGTCTTGTGTTATCCAAGTTGCGCTAAACACTAAAAAGTTTCAACCTCTGAAATATAGTTAAACAATAGAAATGTTTTGGAGCGTAATTTGTTCTAGTTTTGAGGCAGAGAAGCTCCAAATAGCCTAGGGAATTCAGCGATCTGTTTCTCAGTTCTAATTACAGGAATTCCAGTGATTACATAATTAAGCATATCTGACGGTTTTTCTTCAGAACAAGAATATTTCCTGGGTATTCAGTGTGAAATATAAACTAAAATCGGTTTGAAGAAAGTTCGTTTTTATTTTGCTGTATCTCTCTTCTGGTCTAATCTCCACTCCCTCTCTACAGCTGAGAGCTGCTGCTTTTCAACATAGCGCCTCTCAGCCACTTACGTTTCGTGTTCATGTCTGCCATGTTACTGGCGGGGAGCAACAGTGCGAACACGTTCATATAAATACTTTAATGGCTAAACTAGTTTCAATAGCCGTCTAAAAATTTAAGAAGAAACTGCATATAAGAAGGAATATACAAAGACAATATATTTACGGACTAAATAATTGCCACTAAAGCGGATAAAAATTAAAAATCGACACCATGGATGCTTCTTGGCCTAGGCTTTGTAGAAATTTATGTAAGGCTCCTACCAGAAGGAAAAACTTATGTTTCATATTCTTCTTATATCATGTGTTACTGTATATGTAATTTTCTCAATATTCTTATTGGATTTTGCGCCGTTCCATTCACGAAGCAGGGTTTGTGAGATTGGGAGGGAGGAGGGGTAGAAGTTAGTATTACGAATATTTCTCACAGAGGCTTTCTTGCAACCCTTGTTTATGCAGTCCATTTGCTCCAGATCGTGTCCTAGCTCACAGAGCTACCGACTGAAAACTTCGCTTGCAAATAAACTACAGTTATTGTGCGGTATCAAGCTAATGAAGGCCAAGTGCAATACATGTCAGTACACTGGCATATTTTAGGATATAGCTTCCTCAGAGGGATTTTAGTGGGATTGAAATTACCTTGTTTTCCATTTCCAATTTTTGTGTATTTTTTGACTTTTTCAGGTGTGATGGATATCGCCGCTTTTTATCCAATGTTATTGTGCAAGTCTAAGAGTAGGCTGCTGGCTGCTCAACATTGGTCGAAATGACTGGACTAAGTTAGCTTGGTGTACCTCTACATCTCCCCTACACTTCATTTACTTTTATCCAAAGTGCAGCTTACCACAGATGGTATGACTGAATTTTTGAATCAGCGTTAGAGTCGTGCACAGTGTAGGCCGCTTTTCGCCTTCTGGCATGTAGGGGCCACGGGCTAGAGCGCAAGGGCCACCAAAGCAACCGAGTGCTACCAACTGCGACACCAGTATCGGGCTATTGCAACAGGCCAGGCTGCCATGCAACGGAGACAGGCCGTTTGCTTACAGATGCAATGCTCCAACCTGTTGCCTGTGCTGCAGCACGCCTTGCGTCGTGTCTGCAACTTCCTAAAGCGATTAAATATGATCATCTGACGTGTACTACGTAATTGCTACTTTGTGTCAATACATTCATACATTGTGACTATACGTGATTCCAGGTTACAAGTATGTAGTTCCATTAAATACGTGAACATACGGCTGTTTAATTGGTTTGCACTGTTTGAAAATTAACAAGTATAATTAACAGCATCTGTCAAAAGGAAAAATACTCTATGAGTGTTATTGTGGGCACATACGTTCTCCTTCACCCTTTGCAGTTTTGAAGATGGCAGGGATAAAACACAGCCCACGAAAGGTCATCTGCATCTTGTATAGAAACGACACTGAATTTTAAGAGTCAAAGGACACAAAAGGGAATCAGTAATTAAGAAGGGAGTTCGATAGGGTCGTAACCTATCCCCAATGTTATTCAATCTGTAAACTGAGCAAGCGATCAAGGAAACTGGGAGAAATTTGGAAAAGGAAATTACAGTTCTGGAAGATGAAATGAAATTTTGAGATTTGCTGATGAAATTGTAATTTGATCGGGGACGGTAAAGGGACTTGGAAGATCAGCTGAACGGAATGGATAGTATCTTGAAAAGAGGACGTAGGATAAACAGCAAAAATGAAACGAAGGTAGCGTAATGTAGTCGAATTTGGTCAGGCAGCTATGAGGGAATTAGAGAATGGAATGAGACACTAGAAATAGTAGATGAGGTTTTGCTATCTAAGCACGAAAATAACTAATGATGGCAGAATTAGAGAGGATGTTCCTGAATATTAGAAATTTGTTAACATCGGATATAAATTTATATGCTAGGAATTGTTTTCTGAAGGTAGTTGTCTGGAGTGTAGCATTGCATTGAAGTCAAATGTAAATGATAAACAGTTTAGATACGAAAAGAATAGAAGATTTTGAAAGATAATGCTAATGGGTAGATCAGCCAGATAATGAGGAGATACTCTGTAGAATTTGGGGGGGGGGGGATGAACGTGACTAAAAGAAGAGAGTAACTGATGGGACACATCCTGAGACATCAAGGAACTGTCAATTTGATAATAGAGTGAAGTGTGGAGAGTAAAAAATGTAGTAGGAGAACCAAGACTGACTTCAGTAAGCAGGCTCAAATGCATGTAGTTTGCAGTAATCAGAGATGGAGAGGCTTGCACAGGATAGAATACTGCAGAGGGTTTTCGAACTGGAGAACACAATAACAACACCCTTCTTGTGTCTATATACTGTAGTTACAGTACTGGAGGTAAAAAATATCGATAAATTGGTGTTAGAGTGAAACATGATAACTGGAATGTGCATTAAAACCATTTCGAACCCTTCCTGCATAGTTGGTCGATGTAACAGTAATAGAAGATAAATTCAGGGCTTCTACAAATGGACTCAGAACATAGAGCAGTAGAGGCGACAGGTTGGTCCGACGTGTAGCCATTTTTTTTTTTTTCTGCGCGCATGCTGGCAAAGCAACAGGCTAGCGAGGTAAGTCAGCTCGGCTGTGTTGGTCTGGTGGTTTGCGCCCAGCTGCGCAGTAACCGAGCCAGCTGGGCTGGCCTATTGTACTGCACGGGTCAGGCTGCGAGCCACGGGCTGAGGTGGCACACACTTGCACCGCGCACGACTCTGAAGTGCACGCAACTGGCGGACGGCGAGAAAGGCTGATGCAGTGAGAGCTGAGAGAGAATAGTGTGTGTTGTGGTGTGCCGCAGGGACTTCTACATGCTGCTGTACGGGCCACTGCAGATGGAGTACGGCCACGTGTGCGAGGACCCCGAACGCTGGGAGCAGCGCTTCGAGCGCAGGGACTTCCAGAACCACAGGCACCAGGGACAGGTCCTCACCGAAAACTCCTCTTATCTCTCATCTGCTTCCGGCCACTCCTTCCGGTGCTGCCTTTCTTCTCTTTCTCTCTGTTCCCGCAGGATTCAGTTTGAGCGCTCGCTCGGTACAGACTTCTTTGCTTTCGGAGCTGGTTTTCGCACTGCCGAAACAGCTTGAGAACGGTGACACTGTCTCCCTTTCCTTCCTCCGGTTTCTCGATCAGAATATCTCACGGTAGCGAGCTTAGTGAAACAAATCATTCACAACCAAATGTCTGAAGCAAATAGGGAACACTCTTTCGCGATACATTTCAGTTGTTCGGTTTAGGGAGCATGAACAACGGTTGATTGGGTTTGTTCCTTTCTCTCTTATAAAAGAACTGGTGGTAGGAAAAGTTTGCATGCTGAAGTATTAATGCAGAATTTAACTACCGAATGTAACGGCAGACTGCAAGGACATTCTTACTTCCTTCCCTATCTCTGTCTTTCATACTAACAGTCGTACACGTAGCGACCTTTGCGAAAAAATTTACTCAATGCATTAGGACATTCACCTGGCACGAAACTAAAGGTATAATAAAACCACTATAAATTAGAATACACAAGTTCTCTGGAAATATACCTTCATATCCAAGGTTGGTTGACACTTAAGATTCAATACGACTGTGTGGGAAGTACACAGTTAATTTATGAAATCTCCAGCCTTTCCAATGGGATTAAGTTGTCCAGTACCGAAACCTGACGGTGGACTACATCAGGAAAGTCTGACATGATTGTAGTGTACATTGGAGTCATATTACTAAACTTGAGTGGTTACGAATCGAATATTCATGCTCTTATATTATAATCGCTGTTGGGCCTCTGTTTTAAAAATCAGAGTACGTGAAACCCCCATCCGACACAATTAGCGGATGTCTTACCTGAAGGGTTATAGCGGGAGCTGGCAAGTGATGGACCAGTTAGGTATCGTCAGAACGGCTCCACACATGGATGTTGAGAGGCTTCACATCAAAGGAGTGAGTGGTTTCTCTAAATTATTTTAGGTGACTACCGGGGATGCCTCCTTCAACAGGCTCAGGGCCGACAACCTACGCTTTTGTTATTCAACAACACTGGTGCCCCAGTTGTTACCCAGCGCCCTTCCTTCCTTTCCAACAGTTCCCAATACAGATTACGCTGGACAATCGCTCTGAGTGGAAATGCTCACGTATTCCTTCAGCCATTTCACTAGCTTCGGCTCTACTCCAGACTTCTTTTGCTTCATATTTTTCACAGATTTTGAGCGCTGCCTCCAGCTGAGCATGAGGACACGAGTCTTTTCCCCAGCTTACGGCATACTTTTGTCGGTTTCCGCTATTTGTGGATGCGGTCCCCAAGCATCCTGCCAGCCACTGTCTTCAGCTCGGCCAGCGATACTACCTCAACGGCTGCACGACGCGACGCATTGCTCTCCTTTTCATTGACCACTTTTTCCAACACTCGAGTGCTTTAGTTTTAGACTAAAGCGAGCGTCTTCTGCTATCACTCTGAAGACACCTGCTTACGTTTCCTGCCTCTGCACTGATTCGTCAGCTACTCAACAGCTTAGCTTGCTGAACGCTGGCTCCGCGTAACCTCAGCCAGCGTCGCCCGCTTGACTTCTTCCACTGTCACACCAGGACGTATGACAGCCCCGCGCGCACGTGACTTTCCTGCATTTGCACCGACTGACCATTTCTGTCTGTGTGTGTGAGAGCTTGTGCTTGCTGGGGTAACGGCTTTGTCCGCTGTCGCGCAGGTACCAGCATAACCCGGAGCACGACCACTACGAATTCGGTTACCGCCGAGGAAACGAGCACCACTTCCAGGAGCGCTACGAGAAGGCTCTGCCGCACGCCGGACACTTCAAGACCAAAGTAAGGCCCAGGCGCACCGCCGGGCTGCCTCCCTCACGACTCCTCTGAAGATGCCACCACGCTCGAGGTCGAAACGATCTTAACGTTTGTTTCTTATGAGGACGGTTACACGATTTGCTTATACATTACACCACCACGATGGCGCAAGGGCATCTGAGACGAGATCGTGAGAGAGGGAGCCTGGCATTTGCAAATCGCTACTTGAGCCTAATCTCAAAGCATTGCGTAGTTTCTGTATCACTTTCCAGAATATGAAGCGTTCTCATACAGCCATTATTACGTTTCTCAGCATAGAATTGATATGTGTAGTTACTATTAATTCATCCAGTTTTCCTCACCAACATTGCTCTAACACATTTTATCTGTTTCTCCTTTCACTTCACTCAACACCTGTGACAAATCAAGACTGCGGTCCGACATTTCCAGAAGAGAAAATACCGTTTGAATATAAACTACAGGGACAAACTTCTGTGCATTCTCCTGACTGGACAAGGGACAAAACGACTTATACCACATTTTGTCCGTAAATGACACATTAGTCTGTAATGGTCCAATCACATCACAAAATTTTATTGCAGGCCTCTCCAACGATAGTGCTATCAACTTTAATTGGAATGCCTTCCGTGCCTTGTACTTCTAGCGTACATTCTTTGGGAAGTCGTTTGCCTCATTGGTTCCGGTATTCCAACTGCCTCCAGACAGCGTCACAGAGTACCTTCTTCACACATCTACACCCTTGTAAGGCGGATATATAGCTAACGTATTGTCTACAAACAATTCGAAAGTAACACCACCTGTCGCAACACTAAGTGCACATCCTACGCTAGAAAAAGAACAATGTTCCCCAAGAACTTTGAATACTTCAGTTCGTTAATTTCTTTTTGGAGAACCACTAGTTCACGCAAGCACTTTACAATAATATCTGTGAAAACATTGACACTGCCGTTGCTACTGCTGATGCTCAGTTTATTCATGATCATTTGTTGCAGAACATACATCGTGATTGTTGTATTCGTTGATGATGGCATCCCTACCAAAGATCACTTCATCAGTGAAGAAGTGTAATGAGAAAATGGGATTTGTCGAGGCAATCATTATTAGAGGGTACAGTTCACACATATATTGCAGGTGATAGAGGCAGTACCAGTTTTAATGAGAATTATATAATACAGATCCTGTTTTTAGACCACACTGATGCACCACTTACTTGGAGTTTCTATTAAATTCTCTGCATAACCAAAGTAAGGAGATACCAGTAAGAAAAACAACATTAACCCCTGAAATAGAAAATTTGCATTTCCAGATGTGGCTGAGTTTTGTTCTTTTCCTGACAGGAGTAGTCTACCGAACTTTGTCCCTATAAGCCTGAATGTTCTTTTCCCCATACACTTTCTTTTATAGCAGCTTATTTCTTTACACACGGCTAACTTGAAACTAAAAAATGTGTTCCTAATATGCAGACAATTCAGAATGAATATAGTGATTACAAACTACTATAGCATGACGATAAATCGATAAAAATTACAGAGGATTTTTTCAAACATAAGGCATAGGTTTCCTATAAGACTCCTCTTGGTCACACTGACGATATCTAAGCGGTAATCCATATCACGTCATAGGTTCTGAACCGTACGTGGAGACAGCGACGTGAACAAGTTAGAAATGAGCATTTTGAAGGTGGCTAAGCAGGCATATGCATAAGATCTTCCACACAATCTCATAAAATCAAATCGATAGTCAGGCTTCGAGATTTAGGTGGTCAATAAATAGCGTTGTCCTGCTCAGAACGACCAATCGGACGGGGTTGGAAGATGCTGATTTAGCAATGTGCCAATCTCCATGTCCAAATGTGAGGTGCTCCAACTCTCCGAAAGACATGACTCGTTGAATCCGAATCAAGCTGAGGCATCAGCCATTAATTATGTCCAGATAAATGTTTGTTGAAACAATTAGCAGGATGTCTTCTGCGCGGGTTGTGCCAATGACACAGAACTTTTCATTTATGCATCACCGCGCGGTCCCCCGGCTTCCAATTCACTGCGCTTTCGCAACAATCGACATTTTGAAGTTTCTTTTAAGTACTCTGTAATTCTTGTTTACGTGTTGCTATGCATGAAGTAGGTACAACTGTTTGTAATCGTTATATTCATTTTGAACTGCCCTGCACGAACTGCATACCTACCACTAACGTGTACGAATGGGGGAGAAACGAATACGAGAAGACGCGTTTTACCTTATGAGTATATAACTCTTGGAATGCTGAAGACTG
The DNA here is from genome assembly GCF_023898315.1 of Schistocerca nitens. Taxonomy (NCBI): domain Eukaryota; kingdom Metazoa; phylum Arthropoda; class Insecta; order Orthoptera; family Acrididae; genus Schistocerca; species Schistocerca nitens. The sequence continues at coordinate 351,410,144 of NC_064622.1, forward strand.
CTACACCTCACACAAACTTGGCACTGCATGGTCCCACCCTCGCCCGTGGCGGCTGCTCTTGAGCATGTCTACGGCTGCTGAAAACAACAGCGCTGGCTCACGCCTGGCTTGCAAGTTACATTAACAGCACGGCACTGCACTTCTCTGGAGGGCAGACATGGCATGGCAGAAATATTAATAAAAAAATACAGATAAATATTATCTTAAGTTGTGTCGGATGATATTCATAACACACAGTTCGTGAATATTGTACTGAACACTTTTATATCACTGTTAAGAGATGCATTCTAGCACGTGTGTCTGGTACTCGTTGCTAACGCAGGGTGTGACGTCACTTTTGCAGGCTCGCTGGGGAGACAAGCATGGAGGCTACGGAGAGCACTACTGGGACTACAACCACGCTGGACACGTGAGTACCCCCACTCAGCATGTACGCTCGTAAAACGAAATTAAATCTAGTCATAGGTCTCTACAACTATTCTGGTCGCAGTGGCAGAGCTGACAAACCTACCATGTAATTACTGTGTATGGAAGACCCCGCAATGACTTTAGGTGCAGTTATAATGAGTGTTCATAAATTATCTTTAAAGCTTTATATTTCAAGAACTTTAAAACTTTACTAGATAATAGCAGCTCCTTTTCAACATGTGAGAAGTTAACTCTACCGTTTTGTTTTCTCATTCATATACGTCAATGTGGTCTCCCCTGGTAACACGGTCAACGTCTAGTCGGTGTTTAATTTCTCTCCATGCACTCTCTAGGAATTCCCCGGCGGTATGCTCAGAAGTATTGCGAATGCTCGTCTTCACGCCCAGTAGGTGTGTCTCCTAGGTACGGTACACCTGATCCTATACGAAACTTCGTACGAAGACTGAGCTAAGATGATCGTACGGAGCACTGAATCGGACAATCTCGACTAGCCTCCCCATCCGGAAACTTTTCATCCGGAAACTGATGGATTTTTCAAGAACAGTAAGATAGCGGCCCATCTTGATGATATATGACGTAAGGTTGCAGGTGTTCCAATTGTGACACAACAAACCCTTGTAACATGTACAACTTATCATCACTGTTGACAGTGGATTCTTTGGAAAATAGTGGACCAATCTTGCACCACATTTTGACTTAGGAACTGCCTCTTTCCATTTCACCCGTAACGTAAGGACACTCTGATACCCATATATGAAAGTTATATTGGTCCAGTTTGCCGAATACATTGACTCATTGCATCATCAGGGAAACAAATCCGTTCCAAAAAGTCAGTGTTTGTGTCAACCTTTGCTGGAATATCCATCGCAAACTGTTCACATTGTCTGTCTGTTTGACAAACAAGCAGCACCATGTAGATATAAAGATGTAGTCATCTACGCAAGATTTTCTGCACTGTTGATCGTGGTATTTCTCTGGTGTCAACATACTGATTTTGTCGGACTTCTTGCAAATATCTGTGCACCTTTCACGCGTTGGCGTCTGAAACAGATGGACGACCCAGCTACTTTTTATGTAGAATACTATTAGTTGCCATAAATGACATATACCATGCCCGAATACATGATCGAGACGGTGTTTCCCTTCCATACTGTGTCCGGGAGTTCCCTTGTACTTGGATATCGGACATCCTCTCCATGAATCAGCCCACACTGTGAAACCACAAATTCCGAAGACCCCTCCCTGTGCAGTGATATGACAGACGACGGCGTTATACAAGTTGTGCAGCAGCCAGACTGCACCATGTTTCGTTAGTTTTTTTGCTTGAGTCGAACAACGGAATATGCTAACAAGAATATGTCTGCTGAAGTTCAGTTTGTGGAACATACGTTCGAGACTGAAATGCAAGCCAGCCCATCATAGACGTGGGTATCGTCAAGATAAATTGTTTACTGGCTGCATATGATTTACAGACTGAACAACTTTATACAAAAGAGATTATTTTTCAATGGTGAATGCTCTTTTTTGGTTGAATTATATTGTGTGTTTAATATCACCGTGGACTAGACGTTAGACCTGACAGTGAATGAAATTATTTCCCTATTTATCTAACCTATTGTTGAATTAACTAGCGTAAAATATGTGTTGCTTTTTTTTCTTTTTTGCTCACAGCCATTATTCATATTTCTCACTACTTCAGATCTTTGATTTCAGTGCTAAAACTTCTAAGACTTACAATCTCTTTTCCTCCTTTTCCAGCACGAGGATGGCGGTGATGACGGCGGTGATGTAAGTACTGTTTATTTGCTTCTATTTTGCTATTCTAAGGTGTATTAAATCGACTAAACTGTGTGGTATAACTCCGTACTACGAATCGGGCAGTGCATAGCACACTACTTGAGTACCTCCGGTAGCAAACTACATGAGTATCTTAGAAAGTTTGGTGACCGAGGAAATAATGGCAGGTATGAAGTGGCGCCGCACAGGTTGAGATCTATACGTTCGTCATTATTAATGTTTTGTCAATCCCAACACATCTTGGTCTCCTGTTGCATCGTTAAAACTCTCAACATGTGACATTCTTCATCTGTCATCCAATGCTGTGAAATGAAAAAGAATAGCAAAACCAATGGGGCGCGATTTGCAGACTTCAATTTAACTATTCGCGACAAATAGCTGAAGGAACAGAGTTTGTGACCACAAGTCGCCGAGGTAGAAACCGCACAAAACTAGTTTTGAATAGAAGTTCAATATCATCGAAAAATCACACGGAAAGAGATGACGCCAGGTATTCTAAAGAAAGAACATCCGAGTAAGGACATCGGTAAGGGTTGAACACACATTGAGTTCCTAGTTGGCCGTTCTTTAAGTACAGATTCCGCGATCACGACTTAAGCATAAACCTGCAACTGTAATTCGGTCAAATTGTGGCTTTAGATTCACTTTACCTTTTAACTCGAATAAAAGAGATGGCCTGCGAAATATACACGGTTCCTCATCATCGCGTCATGTGTTATTTGTGAAACAACTAGAATGAATATTTAGTTGCTGCAAGTTAGTATCGCGAGGAAACGCAACGTTTTCAGCCTTCTGTCAAACGAGAGGTAGGCTGAAATCCTTTCGTCATATGCGCAACAATAATGACAGTTTCCGTTACCAACACCATTGTCCGCAGTGCGGGCCATCTGACACACTCAAGACGTTCGAGCGGCCACCAGATGAGTGCTTCGATGAAACACAGACTTTGCCAAAGTTGGCTTTATCTCTACACATCGATAAGTTAATGTAACTTGTAGAGAGTTATTGTAGGCTGCAAATGTATTGCCCTCTTTGACCCACACACCCCTCTTGTACCGCTCAAGGAAAAGTGAACACTTTCAGATAAAGACATTGTTAGTAAGATGGCAGGAGAAAGTCTGATAACGTGTTTAGATACAAATAAAAGAGCAGGCTGAAAGCTGCCGGTGGGCTCACGACCTGTTGTTTGGTGTTGCGGCAGGGTGGCTACAGCGAGCCCGTCCCCGAGTACAAGGCGGCGCCCGGCGCCCACCACAAGGTGACAGCCAAGAGGCAGTCCGACGCCGCTGCCGCCCCCGCCGCCCCCACCGTCTCCGAGGCCCGCGTCAAGAAGAGCGCAGGCGAACCTCGCCTGGTGCTGGATGTGGCCACCGGGCGCGTCGTCGACGAGGCGTCTGGCCAGCAGTTCACCCTGACGCCCGTCAACTGAGCTGGCTACACTGACCGCACGAGACAACACACACACACTTTTTATACTTTTGTACCGTTTTTTTGTTACTTTTCTTATTTTGTTGTATTTTGTTAATAAAATTTCAGATTTACACTACCTCTCTATTATTATTAATCATCACTGATGTCTCAACACTTATCCTGTCCTCACTCAGTGTTTCCCACATATTCCTTTCCTTGACGAGTCTACGGAGAACCTCCTCATTTCTTATCTTATCGATCCACGTAACTTTCAACATCTGCTGTATTCCTGTTGCGAATATTTTTAACAACTACTTTCTAACTACTGGCTGAACGTTAATGAAATCTACAAACTGCAGGAACGGATTCTTAACTGCGAATGGAGGAAAACAGGTCTTCTGAAAATGCATCCAGAAATGAACGGTGTGCATACAACGGCAACAGACCGTCCTGGAACACAGTACAGAGTTGCATCGGATCCACGTCACAACAGATGTTCAAAGTGGCCTCCGCAGGATGCATGCATTGTCACGCAGAATACAAAAAACGTACTGTGGCTTATACTATGTTGGCATCGACTTGCCTGAAACTTGTACTAGGGTCTGTCCCAGTATCCTGTACAACCCGGTCCACCAAATCCAGTTTATTTGTTTTGTTTTAGGGTGCAAAAACAACTAGGGTCATACGCACCAATCCAAATATAGTGTACACACAGTCTGCCGCCTTCCTGTACGTTCGTCTGTCTGAAAGAACTCATGATCACACAAACACCCAAGATAAGCTTCAAATCTTGTGTGAGGATACTTATTTTGGTAAAGCCATGTTGCCTTGCGGCCATTTCCATCTGCTTGGTCGTACACGAACACCATCTCGACTTGTTCCCGACATGAATACCAGACCCTTCTACAGTACCCTGTACCAACCAGACAACATGCAATACACACTGAGCACACGACACGTGGATAGAGAAACTGTCCCTCGTCAGCGCCATCTATTGTGGCAACGATGCATTTCCGGACACATGTTCATAGGACCTTTTTTCTCTATTTCCAGTTAGTAGTACTAAAAACAATCAAATGGTTCAGTTGAAGAATCAAGAGAATATATTAAAAATTTCACTCGACAAAACCATAGGCCAATAACCCTATATATGTAATACATCCCTGGCACAGAGAATTATTCTAGACAGATTAAATGTGGCATTGTCAAACCTGTTTATGTGAAAGGTGACAAGAAAGACTTCAAAACTTATCACCCAGTTTCCTTATTGACATCTCCTTCCAAAATATTCTAAAATGTGATATATTTAAATCTGAGTAGAAAGAATTTACCTAGCACATCACAGATTAGACTAGAGAAGGGTTACTCGACTGAGAATATTATTTATGCATTCATTCACCAAATAATACAACCCAAAAATAATAAAAATCACCAATTAGTATTTTTGTTACCATTAAACTCGTTTACTTGCGTCGATCATGTTAATATCTTAGAAAATATTATGTTTTATGGTAATACTATCTTAACTGACAATAGCTTTGAATTGTGTTAAATGATTCAAACAATGACAGAAAATTTTACTGACTGAAGAAATCAGAAATGGAGACTCAAAGGGTTCGATTTTGGGTCCATTCCTATCTACATACTAATAATGAAGCTGTAAAACTGTCATGTGTATCTGTTTTTCTGTTTGAACATGGTGATCTCCAAAAAGTGATCCATTTAGTAGGGCCTAGCTCACTTTTCATTTTCTACTAAAAATCACTTGTTTCACTCATTCTCTTCATTAGAAACTGAAAAGTTACCTAGAACCTACAATCTACTATAATCCACTCTTCATGTATAACTCAATTTCATTTCAAGTACTTAGAAAAATTAACAAAAATAAATGATTTTAGTATCATGTTCACTAATTTAAAAAAAATTCATACAAAAGGTGAACATAAGAAAATAAAATTTAATATTTTTTATATAAGGTGAACTTAAGAAAATGAAATTTAACAATTTTCATTAAAGTTGAATGAAAGACAATAAAATTTAATATTTCTTTGACAGGTGAATCTATGAAAATAAGTAAAAGAATTATAGTGATTGTAAGGACTCTATTCTTTACCTAAAATTTTCCCAGCCATAACACTTATATGATCTATTGTTTGTAAATTTTTTTAGATATGGCTTATTTTCAGTTTTACCACATTCACATATAACTTTAATTTTCTGGTTTCTACAAATCCAACAAAATGCATCTTTTTGATATTTATCTGTATAAAATTCAATAATATTCTTTTTCGGTAGACAGTCACTGTTTGGTATTGTCGATTTAAAGATTATAAAATTTAATAGGAAAAAAAATTTAAAAAAAATATTCACAGAGTGAATTCAATGTCATGAATTTCGTTATTTCTATTTTTAAGTTTCTTCAATCCCTTCTATTTCATTTTCAACTTTTCATTTTTAATTAATTGAAAATCCTAATTGGTATTTAATTTCGAATATATATCTGGTAACATAATCTTAAACTCATTATTAAGTACCATTCAAATTTTTTCTCCATATCTGCTATATAAATATTCAGATCCAGTAACATTATATAAAACATTTAATTCTAATTCTATTAATTTTTAATGTATTGAAAAGGAACTAAAAAGATGTTGTAATTTAATGTCAAAGAAACAAGAAGAAAATTTGTTCAACTGTCATACCGGAGGAATACTCTAAAAAACTTTTTTATCATTGAGAGACAAAGCACTAATTTTGAGATTCTTTTATTACTTCTAGTATTAACTACTTTTTTGTTCTGATGTGCTGGCGTAAAGATGTACTGTATAGTTTCATGTCTATGTGTGTGTTAAATGAAGGTGTTAAATGATGAAAAATGTGTTTTATAATTTCTGTCAAGATCAAGCCTAAATCCCATACCAATGGAGTACAAATTATTCAGTTAATTTGAGAAGGCGAATTTTAGATGGAGGCGACGATCTTTACGACGTTGCTGCTCAACAATAGAGGTACGTGATTGGGCTCACTACTTTCCTTTGGTGGCCGCTAAGATTAATTTCGATGTATTTTTTGCCGAGACGTTCAGAACCTGCAATCTTTCTTTTCGTACAAAAATAGGAGTCAGACTGAAAAAGAAATATTCTTAAATTTAAATAATTGCAATTCTTTTACCCAGGCCACAGGGAATGATAGAAAGTACGTGCCTCTACCCTGATTGTACGTTCGCAATCTCCGAGTGTGTTACGAAGTAATTATTTTACACAAAAAATTAAGATAGATCTTTCTCATCAGATCGCAACCACTCGTACGGGAATGTACGTATCCTCTGAATGTGTGTAGCCAGTCGTGTGCCTTGTTCTACAGATTTTATGTTAATATTCTGTGGATTGCATCTTCGCAATTAATTTTTGTTTATGCTGCAAATTGCACTTCACGCGAAGTATTTGTTACGCAAGTTTCAGGCTCCATTTAATGTCAAAAAATTCCGAAGTACGTCTGACTAAGCAACCCGCTACAATAATTTCATATCTCTACAACTACAATATCAAAAAAACCAATAAAAAAACAAAATAACAGAGAGAGGGTACGTTACAGTATGTATTCAAGAAAGAAAACTAGAATATTTGGATAGTACATCTTTTAAACATAAATACAAAAAAAGTTTAGAGAAGGAACTAAAAACAAGAGAAACTAAGAAGAAATAAAAAATTATTTTAATGACAATGGATAGATTTTCCTACAGTTGGAATCTATTAAATTTGTACTTTTGTGTTAAATGGTGAAAACAAGTTTTCATATACGGGTGTATTGAGTGAAAAAATGGAAAAAAATCTGTTTATATTGTCAAAGGTCCTAATAAAAGTAAATTTATAAAACTGAAGGAAAATAAAAATATTCTTGGAATAGAAGGATTTATTTGTATTCCATATAGTAACCTTAGACAAGAATTGGAAGCTTATTACTGTCCTAAGGTAGAGGCATTTTTGAAAAAAAAAGAACAGATGGTCTTTCCACATTTAATGGAGACTCTTTTTCTAAAATAATTTACTTAAAAACAATAACGATTTTCGAAGGCAAAGAGAGTTTATTGTATAAAGAAGAAGATAAAGAAACAATCGAAAACAGAAAAAATAGGTCAAATACATGAAAATTTAAAAATTAAGACTGTAAACAACTAGAAGATGTAGAAGAAGGATTAAAAGTAATTATTTGTAACATTAAAATGGAAAATTATCGAGGAAAAGACATATATTTTTAAATTCCTAAATAATCCAGATAGTTATTGATCCAATCTGTATTAGTAAAAGCTTTAGACAGAAATGCCAAAAAATATATCTGGTTTTCAAGAGTAAAATGCATTACTGAGGTATAAGAGAAAAATCAAATAGTTTCTTAGATGAAGGATACCAAATAGAATTTTTGGATTTAATTTTACTTCAAAATTTTACTTGTGCAAAAATTACCGTTTATGGTAAGGAAAAGGATGCTATTGTAGAATTAAAAGATTTAAATAAATATAGTAGAAACAAATATATAAAAAAGATACCTAAGGCAATTAATAAATGTTTTCTGGAAGAAAAAGATTCGGATTATAGCGAATAAAGCGAAATAGATAGTGATAAATGTTATAAATACGATTTTCCAAAAGAAGAAGCTGTAAAAGAGCACAAGGATAGTCGAATTTACTGAAGAATAATTTAATTTCTATATTTTTTTGTTTCTGTAAGATGTGTAGTGATAAAACTTTTAATCTCTAGATTTCCATAATAACTTTCCTAAAGAAAAAAATGTAAGACTAATCCATTTTGCTACACACACACAAAAATTTGATCACTAAAAAATAAACTCGGAATGAAGATAAACTAAGTTAGATCAGTTGAGTTAGATCCAGTAATCGGGTCTAGATATATTTCTGTTGAAAGATCGATTAAATTCAAAACCACAATAAAAAATAAAATAACAACCAAACACTAAATGAATGTTAAACAAACATTAAATGAATGTTAAACTAAACATAAAATTGGAATAAATATAATTAATGTTAAATGTTCATTTTAAATTAAAAGTTATTTTAATAGAAAATGAAAATAGACCTAGAACCTACTAAATGGATCTACTCATGGCAATGAAGCATTTCCGGACCGTTGTTCATAGAAACTTTTTCCTCCATTTCCGCACACACAGGAATGTGTCTCTGCAGCCTATATAGTAGTAAAAACAGAATCAAATGGTTCATATGAAGAGTCAAGACATTACATTAAAAATGTCATTCCACAAAACCATAGACCAATAACTATATATATTTAATGCATCCCTGGCACAGAGAATTATTTTAGACAGATTAAATGTGGCATTATCATACTTCATTATGTGAAAGGTGACAAGAAAGACTTAAAAACTTATCATCCAGAGTAGAAGCAATTTACTTAACACACATCAGTTTGGACTACAGAAGGGTTACTTAACTGAGAATATTATTTATACATTCATTCGCCAAATAATACAACCCAAACATAATAAAATTTGACCAATTAGTATTTTTGTTGCCTTCAAGCACGTTTCATTAGAAAATCTTATATTTTATGGAAATACTATCTTAGCAGCTGTGAATTGTGCGGAATGATTCAAACAATGATAGAAATACAGAAAATTTTACCGACAGTTTAAATCACAAAAGGAGCCCCACAGGGTTCAATTTTAAGTCCATTCCTATCTAAATACTAATAATTAAACTGTAAATCTGTCATTTGTAACTGTTTATCTGTTTGAACATGCTAATCTCCAAAACTATTAGACGAAATTTTGTGGGGAGCGTTTAAAAAAGTCATATGAACATATGCCCTGTTTGCAACAGTTTCTGAGGGAACTAATGAAAAGAACGAGGAACAAGACATATGCGGATAATAGTTGTGATCCAGCGTTTTGTTTAATTGTGTACATTTCCTCAGAAAAGATGCTCAAAAAGTTCACCGTCAACTGCAATGCATTTGTTAGCTCTTTTAGATATTTGCTGTGTTGCTGAGCTGAGGTCATTCATACGGTGCTTTGCTCGAGCACAAGCTTGTAAAATATGAGTAAGATCAGGTGACCTTGATGGCCAAAAACTGACTCCACAGCGACCGTTCCAACACCCAGCATATGTTTCATTGAGGTATTGTGTCACTGGCCATACTGAATACTGGCCATACTGAGTACATGTCTTGTTGCCAAAGCAATGGCCTCCAAGTATTATGATAAAACATTTTGAAGGAAATCAAGATATCAAACTCCATTAAGACGGTTATCTAATACAAATGGACTGATGAATTGGTCACCAATAATACCGCACCACTCCTTGAAATGGTCATTCCAGGCAATACTACTTAACCAATTTCGCTTTGGTTGTATTCGCTTATGAGCGCTGGTAAATAATGTTTTGCTACTTTTGTCTGTGATTTTCAAGCAGCTGCGTATAGGATACACTTAACAAAAGGGCATCTGTTCATTTGAAATTTTTTTGTTCACCCCTCAAAAAGTGTACCTTTGCTCCTGACTCACCCTGTACACTCTTTATTTCATTACAATCGGAACACGGAAAAAATACAGTAATTGGAAGTTCTATCTAAACTCGTATGCTCAGCTAGTAGTTTGGATGTTTATCTCACAATCAGTGACACAGTATTTCTCTTATTGGCTGCCATTGCTAAGTTTGTTAGCGCCTGGAAGATATTATTTGGAAAGTCTGATCTGTCTCCAGTCTCACATATATATTAGCGCTCTTTTTAACATGCAACTCATCTCTCTCAATCACGAGCTTTCATATATGTAACTCACACACACCCACTAGTCCATCGATGTGATTTATTCATACTTACCTATTCCAACTTACCATAGTACACCAAACGACCAATAGATGGCGCGGTTAGTTTCGTAGTACATCATTTACAAATACTTGAGTTTACTTGGCTAGGATATACTGGCTGACTGATTTCGCTTAGCGCATTAAAAAGTTAACGACATTGCTTCACTTTTTTCAATACATTTCATTTATACTGTTTGCAATGTAAAACGAATTTATTGAGTTTGCTTTGTGAGTCAGATGCCTAGTCATTACATTTTCATTTCGTTTCGTTTACGAATAAAAACGCCAAGAAAACAGTCGAGTCTTTCTGAATACAACAAAATGGTTAAAATACTGAGGACCATGCAGTCTCTAGAATCCAATGAAGATCGTGAGGCGAGACTTGTTATCTCTTGAGAACATCAGGCTTTAACATGCTCTTTGCAAATTCCATACGAAAGCGAGGGGCGATAAAAATCTGATCGAGAACGTTATGCATTATCTCGCTCTTCACTACTTACTATAAATAAGTTGCCCGGTATTGGTAACCGTGTGAAGCCTGGGTGTGCCGATAGTTGTTTAATAACACCACATCGCTAATATTAAGCTCCTCTTCTTTTCCAGTTGTCCCACAGTCCACGAATCATTTCCAGACAATTCTATGCCCCAAACATAGATTCTCAGGAATTTCTTTCTCAGATTAAAGTCTATGTGTGGAGACTGTGCCTCCGGAGCTCAGTGATCAGCTTGTTTGGCTGTTCTGCCGATGACTTACGTTCTGTTCTTGATACTGCCAGGTATTTATCATTGGTAGGATGACTGGAACATGATTCACTGAGCCTCGTCATGCCAGCTGAGTACCTACATGAACGAGAAGAAGTGTCTCCAAGTTCAGAAGAGCTGAGGACGGCAGCTGGGAGAGCACTGTGCTGATCCCTGCATGTTGCATCCATATGACACCATATGATAGAGCAGAGTGCGAAGCTTTGTTTGCTTTTGACGATACCAGTACATTTCTTTTTGCGAAGTGTGCCTGATTTGCCTGTGTTATTCTACGTCTTCTATCTGCCTTGCTTCGTAGCTAGATTCCATGGTAGCAGAGTTGCGTCTTCTACTTTGAGGACAGAAAACTTGATGTCAAGTTTATCACTAATTTGGTTTCTGCTTCTCCTCATTAGCATTCCTCTCTTTCTTTAGTGTCCTCTAAATTAGCGTTGTGTACTAACTAAACCCTTCATCCCATTCTACAGATAATGTAACTCTTTTACACTTTCTCTGAGGATAGCAATGTCACCAGCGAATATCATTAATGATATATTTTCATCTTGAATTTTAATCCCATTCCTGGGTCTTTTTCTTGTTTCCGTCATTGCCACTTATTGTCAGATTTATTGGTGAGAAGGATTGGATCCCTATCTTACATCATTTTTAATTAGTGCACTTCTTTCTTTGTCTTCCACACTTGCTGCCTCCTCTCGTTTCAAGTGTACATTTTATATTATCCGTCATTCTCTCAAGCTTATAACAGTTTTTCTGAAAATATCAAACATATTGCAGTATTTTACATTACTGGGCGCTTTTTCCGGACTGACAAACCCAATGAAAGTGCCTTGATTTTTCTTAGGTCTTGCCTCCATTATCAACCGCAATGACAGAACTGTCTTCCTGGTGCCTTTGTCTTTCCTAAACACAAACTGATCGTCATCTAGCAGATCCTCAGATTTATTTTCCATTCTTCTGTATGTACCATTTGGGAGTAGCGGTGATACATGAGATGCGAAGCTGATAGTATGGCATTTCTCTTATTTGCTGCCATTGCTAAGTTTGCGAGCGCCTGGAAGATATTTTTTGGAAAGTCTGATCTGTCTCCAGTCTCACATATATATTAGCGCTCTTTTTATCATGCAACTCATCTCTCTCAATCACGAGCTTTCGTGTATGTAACTCAGACACACCCACTAGTCCATCGATGTGATTTATTCATACTTACCTATTCCAACTTACCCATTGTCATGCACCTATTCAGCCCAATTCATTGTCGTTCTCATTTTGTGTTTCTCCAGCTACCACTGTCTGCTCAGTTACAGCCACTGTCTACTTCATTCTGTTCTACTACAAATGTCTTGTCATTGTCTCCCTCTTGCTCTCTCTTACTGCTACTACCTCATACATCGGTCCGACTGCTGCTGTCTCTACACACTACCACTATCTCTGTCCTTCACGTTCTCATTATCATATATTCTGTCTCTCTTTATCATTGCTCTCAATCACATCCACATTTCCTTCTCGTTATTCCTCTCCACTAGCACTGTCTCTTTCCCTCTTTTCCTAGTACTGTTATGTCATTGCCAACCATCTTCCACTGCCACTGGAACCCTCTCTTCCTCTCTCACTCCTGTAGTCTCCTTCGCTCACTCTGTACCACACCTATTGTGTCCTATCGTCAGTATTTATTACCTTTCCGTCTCTTACTGTCACTGTCTCCTTCTCTCTTAGCGTAAAACTAAGTTTACCCCACATACCCGATTTTACGTGCAAAAACTTTCCGCAAGGGGTTCAGTACGATAACATGAGGTTCCCAAAACCTTTTTGATGAAAACGGAGACACTTTACAGCATATTTCTCTGTGTTAGGTCACTTTATGAACTACATTTTCGTCTCACACCGGATTTTACGTGCCTACTTTACGACTACAAACAAGATAACTTTGAAACACTCAGTCTCGGAAAAGGATAAAGATGTCAAGAAAATTTAAAGATTGTTCAAGATCGGGATATTAGGAATATATCGCAAAATTTACAGCCATTTTCTACGCATAGCCCTCTGAGAATCTGCGGCTCAGTTTTAGTACCCAAAAACTAAGTTTTTGGGGTACTACATGATAAGGGACAAAGATTTTTGAAAACGGGATGATGGTATCTCTAGATAAATGACTAGAGAACGTACCACTAAAATTTGAGCAATTTTATGCTGTTATTTATTACTTAGATTTCACACCTTACCGTATTTTACTTGTGTATTTCACATATACAAGTACGATAAATATGAACCTGTGTATCTCTGAAACGGATGAAGTTATCAAGAAAATTTTCAAGGTTGTTCGAGATCGGGATCTTAGAAACATATCGTAAAAATTTCAGCCATTTGATGTGGATAATCGTCTTGGATTCCGCGGCTCGGTTTTGGTACCAAAATACCATGTTTTGAGGTGTTTCTCGATAATAACGATGGTAGGGTAGCTTTGAACCTCTGTATCTCGGGAACGATCAGAGATATCAAAGAAATGTTGAAGGTTCTTCGAGATCGGTGTCTTAGGAAGATATTGTAAAAATCTCAGCCTGTTGCTGTGCATAGCCGTCTTGGAATCTGTGGATCGTTTTTAGTGCGAAGAAACGGTAAAAAAGTTTTTCTTAAGTTTTATAGGAACCGTCCATGAACTAATGGTGCCCATATAAAGCTTCGAAGGCCCGGCGAACATCAAATCAAATGCAAAAAGAACCAACTAGTTTGCTCCATTTGCCTAAGCTGGAGGAAATGTGTAATATTCGTACTTTGAGCGTTTACTCAAGGATAGTGGCACCAAGACGATCTTTCTGTTGGACATTCGCATGGCCCCTCTCCCAAAGGCTGTCCAAAACACTTGCCCTATCTTTCTATCATAAATATTATCCGAGGTACTATAAAATAAATAAAAATAAAATTTTGGAATAAAATATTAATGATTAATTATTCTGTATGTATGATGATTGGTTGTAATTGGTATTTGCTTATCTGGAACGTGGACGTTTAATTATTCGGTATCAGACGCTTGACAATGGCTATTTGGAAAAGGCAATGTAACTCGTAGTTGACCGTGAAAGAAAACTGAAATAATCGGACTTCGTAATTAAATCGTTTCCAAAGACTGCTGCGGTAGGTACGGACTCATGATCTAATCTCAATATTACAATGATTTGCCAGCCATGCCAATACGTCGTACAGAGGTGATTGTCTACTAAACATAAAAAGTTACACAGTTAGTTAAATCAGATATATTCAATGAAATAGCCTACAGTTCATAATCCTACTTACTTTTATAAATATAAATTCATTACAGAATCGAGTGCCTAGTGTGGTTGCAACTCGCAGTATTCTTCTATAACATGAAAATATGGCGGTGTGCCAGACAATAAAATAAAATACGTGCTTCTCGCACCACTTCTACCTGAGCTCTCTCCTCTCTTAATCAAACATAAGAGTAACGTAATTATTCTTTTGTCTTTATCAGCGACACAGCGCTGCAGTTGTGTGCCATAGGCTTTATTTATTAGTCACTGATTATTTATTTAATTAATATTTCGCGTTTCCGCGGAAACTGACGCTCGGCATGCAAATGTGCCTTTATATTGCCCCCTGAATTGCGAGGCGAAAGGACACACCTGCAGGCGAGCAATTCACCTAAAGGCACAAGAAAATCTAAGTTATCTACAACTATTCACATGACTTACATTACACACATTATACACATTATATACAAAATTTGAATGACGCGGGTGCGTCGTAAAAGTTCTTATGTTGGCAGATAGAGTGCGCGCATGCGCAGAAGCTTCTGTGTGACTCCGGCAGTGCCGTTATATCATACAGTTAGATCACGCGGCACAGTAATGCAGTTCATATTGTTCGTGTGCGCGCGTATCTTAGTCGTTGCACAAAGAAAATATTCAACCAAGATTACATATTTAGACTACATTCTATAACAGGTAACTTAGTTTTAAATTTACAATATTTGTTATATCACAATACAACTCAGATTGTTGAATGTTCTTAGTTACATAGTATTGTTTTGAAATACTTCAAAGAAAAATGTCCGTATGTTTCAGGTGCGTCGACCTATTCACATCGTGTCGTTATTACAGTTCATATTCATCTGCTGCGCAATAATTTTTTCACAGGTTAGTATCATCGTTGTATAACAACGTGATTAAAACATAAGCGTGTCCATTTCCATTTCCATTATAGTCGTTGTGATGCAGTTCGTTGTGACAAAAAGGCATTGTTTATTACAGATCTGACGTGACCCGTTAGTAATAGGTCCACGTGTAGTTCGTTTTTTACATTCCGTGGAAGCTTGGTTGCAGAACCTCGGACGGCACATAGCTGGCGTGGATCCTTGGACAGTCCAGGTAAGAGTGTCCGTCACATTTCGAGAACATTTCATTCCCTGAAGTTCCAACCAAAATTCTTCCACCCGTCGTGTTGTTTTCTGGACAGGCACTTTGTGTCCGTTTAATCCAGTTAACATCTTGAAGTTAGGTACTGTAGTATTGTCACTAGACGATGCACGAATTATGCACTTCACATTTTCAGTTTTTTGCTGAATATAGCTCACCTAAATGTTCGTAGTTATTAATCAAAGAAATGGTTCATCGCGTTTACATGGGTACGATGCATAATGAATGTCATTAACAGTTTCTTTCACATTGGTTTCTGCGTAGTTGCAGAGTTAGTAATGTTCATTAATGTCTGTGAACAATGGTTCACTATGCAATGTCCTTTTGGCACTCGTTTTGTTCAAATTTCTTTTACATAGTAACAGTTACATTATACATCATTGAAAGAGAAGAAAAAAAAATATAAGTAATCATACATACACACGTCACATATTTTCTTAGCATAAACATAATACAGTTGCACATAAACATGTTTACATCATTATTACATAGCTATGGGTTATTACATTGTGTCACATTTGATTACATGAATTGCAGATAATTACGTCCTCTTTAAGGGTTTTGCTGGGATTTTATCGATGTTTATTTTGTGATGTCATCTGAAATTAAGATAGGTTAGACACAACATTCATTACATCAGTAGGCAAGACCAGGCATTTTCACTACTCAATAAATATTCAAAATAGTAAGAGAGAAAATGTTTGATTCCTCGCGTTTTGTGCGTGTGTGTATAGTGTCTGTGTGCCCTTGACTACTGATAGATGCTTTTCGTGTTGAGAGATGTGCGTCTAATCTATTTCTCAAAGTAAAAGTTCGCTTCACAGATGACGTCTGTCGGTTCGTCAGGTGTCACACCAAGTCAGTGATACCCACAGTCACAAATTTTCCGTGAAAAAATTAATATATCATTCACTGCTACGTAAACATAAATTTTATTTTAATATTCCGTCTTCCAGGTGGTGGCGCGCGCTGAAAGAAGAGTTCTTCTGCCTTCAACTGCGTCACTGGAACCGCTGAAATGAAAATTTCTATACTACTTACTATCTGTGTTGTAGCAACAGAGTTTTTTGGAGTTGCTTAGCAATGTTTTGATGGATGTGACTTTGACATTATTCCGCATGAAATGCTCTAAGATCTCGGTGTGCGTATAGCCCAATAATTTTGTTAGTTCTACGATGTTGTAACAAATACGCACCAGGATGCGGTATGTTAACAATTATATAATGTCCTTCATATAGCAGACGCCACTTAGCGTTGCGTCGTTTGAGTGCTACAGATTTATGATGAGTACGAAGTAGTACAAGCATTCCTACCTCCAATTTTTGTTTTCTTTTTATTATGTTTCTGTGATGTTTGTTTCGTATCTGTGCGTGATATGTCAGCGTAGTCAAAACTTCTTTTATTTTCTGTTCAGGTGTGATTTCCTTGTCTGACAACTTAGGTAATGGTTCTATCCACTGATCGTTCTGTTTGCAATTGAACATGATCTCGTTAGGTGTGTAATTTGTATCGTAAATATTTAAGTTATTGTGTACGTCTTCGAAAAGACTTAGGTAGGACACCCAATTAGTATGTTCTGATGAAATATAGGTCCTCATGAATCGGTTTAATTCCCGGAAAAGTCTCTCAGTCGCGTTACATTGTGGACTAAACTTTGAAATAGATATACTTTTAATGTTATTGTCCTTCAAGAAATTTCTCCATTTGTACCCAGAGTAGTATGCTGCATTATCTGACAGAATTGCTTTAGGTTTTCCCACGTGCGGCAGGTAATCACTTGAGAATCTTCGTATCATAGCACTTGCAGTGGCGGATTTTAAAGCATAAAGTTTTACATGTTTAGAAAATATATCGTAAAAAGCCAAGATATATTTGACGCCTCCAGAGCTTGCTGGATGCGGTCCACTGATGTCAGTACACAGAATTTCCAGGGGTTTACTGGGTAAAATAGAATGTAAATCTGTCTTTGTGGATAAATTCTCAGGTTTTGATTTTTGACATATGACACATGTTTTCAGTTTCCCTGTAAATTTTCCTTCTCATATTGCTAAAATAACAGTATGTGCTGAGCTTTGCTAAACACTTCTTCGTCCCATAATGACCCCAAACTAAGTGTGTGTGCCAAATTAGATTACGTTCAGACTCTTTGGGAATGCATACACACCAGTTAGTAGCATTTGAATGTCGGCGATAAAATAACACATCATTGTGTAACTTGTAATACTTAGTCAAAGGATGATTGTGTTTTTCTACCAGTAATGTTATTATCTTATACCAGTGAGGATCAGATTTTTGTAATTTAGCCATGTTTCTGTACATATCAATATAATATTGGTGATACTGCTTGTCTTGCATTAAGAGAATCCTGTAGTCATTTATATTTTCTAAGTCACTGTTGGTTTCATTCATACCTTGTGGAAGTCTAGACAAAGCGTCGGCAATGGTGTTGTCCTTACATTTTATGTACTTAATTTCAAAAGAGTAGTTCTGAAGTGTAACTGCCCATCGTGATAGTCTAGGATGTACAAGTTTACAAGTTAACAAAAATGTCAGGGCCTGGTGGTCGGTATAAATTACTGTATGTTTTCCAAATAAATAATAATTGAATTTCTTGAATGCCCATACTATGGAAAGTGTTTCTAACTCAGTAGTGGAGTATGTACGCTCACATTCAGATAGAGTACGACTCGCAAACCCAATAATTCTTATCTGTTCCTTATCTTTATTCTTTACAACTTGAAATAAGCAACATCCCAAACCAGTACGTGAAGCGTCACAAGTCATACAAAAATCTAAATTGAAATCTGGATGGCTCAATAAGTTTGCATTCACTAAAGCATGTTTAATTGTATTAAAGTCATTCTGGCACTGTTCCGACCAGATCCAAACTTGATTCTTTCTGAGTAGATTTAGCAGATGTTTACTGTTCAAAAGTGGTTGTGGCAAAAAACGTCTGAAAAATGAACATAGCCCAAGGAATGATTTTAACTGCTTTTTAGTTCGAGGACTAGGAAAGTTTCTGATAGCATCTAATTTACTGGGATCAGGACGTATGCCCTGTGAATTAATGATATGTCCTAAATATTTTATCTCACTGCAACCAAACTTTGATTTTCTAAGATTGGCTGTGACTCCAGCTTGTGCAAATTTTTCTAAAATTCTTTGAAGTGTGTCAACGTGTTCATTCCAAGACTGTGTAGCTATCAGTATATCATCAACATAGTGTGTGACTGTCTCAACTAAATCATCGCCAAGCACGGTATCCAGGGCTGTAATGAATACCCCAGAACTGACATTCAGTCCGAAAGGTAGAACACAAAACTGATAGGTTCGCCCCCCGAACATAAATGCAGTATATTTCCGAGAATCAGGAGTGATACTCACCTGCCAAAATGAATTAGCGAGATCTATTGTGGAAAAATACTTTGCATCTAGAAATTTCTGTAATTGCTCTTCTAAATTTTCGGGTTTTGTGTGAACTGGTAAAATTATTTCATTAATTGCTCGTGCGTCTAACACTAACCTGATGCTTCCATTTGATTTTTTGACAACAAGTAGAGGACTACAGTAAGGTGAGGTGGATGGTTCAATGACCTTCCAGTCTAACATTTGTTTTAATTCTTGCCACACAGCAGGTCGTTGAGATAACGGTACGTTATATGTCTTGTGGTAGAAGATCTTGTGAGGCTTAACTTCAATCTTGTACGCATACGTGTTGATAACACCTATTCGTTTGGCAAAAACTTGTAAATATTTGGATAACACTTCCTGTAGTTTTATACGTTCATGTGCACTGAGAGCTGTAGCTTCATTTATCTTATGATCAAGCAATGTTTTCAAGTCCATTAGCTCTGTGTCAAATGAGTGTGTGTGCGTGTCTTGAATGTCATTGTCAAGTACTAACTGAACCTTGTACCCTGTACAGTGTTTGTCATGCTTTAGAGTTCTCCTGTCCAAATCAATAATAATTACACTGCCTCTATCATTTAAAATACATTTACCTTTGGAGAAGTCTATAATGCAGTCCTTCTCGCTCATAATATCTATTCCTAATATGCAATTTGTCACAAGGTTTTGTACAACCAGGAATGGCCATTGTACGGTTCCATTACCTATTTTAATGTTTACAAAAACTTGCTTCGTAACCCTACATGACTTATTACCTAGTGCAGTAGTTATTTTACAGTTTTGGGCAGGAAACTCAGGCACAGGTTCCAATTCACACATCTTTTTATAGAAATTAAAAGACAAAACGCTCACAGCTGCACCTGTATCTAGAATAATAGTAGTTGGAATCCCACCTACTACACCAGTGGTAGATGCTAAAACAATTTCATTTGTGTTTGAACGACATTGTGTACTGTCTTGTAAAAGTTCATCTGATATATTGTTATTGTGGTTGTATCTTAGAAATAAAACAGGTAATTTTTGTTTAGAATTATTCGGCATATCATTATTCTGATGTTCAACTGTGGTGCCAAATAACTGATTAACATTGAAGTCGCCCCCCAAGAATTCCTCAGCCACGACCTGGGGCATAGAAGTGACTGTTTCTAGTTTGTTGGATTAGCATTTGTACTAGGTACTGACACAGATTGAGGTTGTGTGTCAGGTGTCATTTCTATTATATTCACATTCGGATATTGCCTATTGTGATCTCCAAACTTTTGCGGTTGTTGTTGCTGTTGCGCATTATAACTTACCTGTCGGTCATAAGGTATGCTCCAATTTTGTCCTGGTGGCTGCTGTGTTAAAGCAGTGTTTGAGTGAAAGTACTGATCGTTACGAGTCCAGCCTTGACGCTGTCTTGGCTCGTAGTTATTATTATTATTTCTGTTTCTGTTTGTGTTTTTGTTGTTGCCTATGTATCCCTTGTTACCGCTGTAGTTATTACCGCGGTGCCTTTTGTATGGATTGCCGCATGAAGTGTTATTACTGTTGTAACTATTGTTTGTATTGGAATACGCGTGTTGATTTTGATTTCCGTATTGAGACGGCATGTGAGTTTGCTGTTTTTGTTGTACCGCGTATCCAACTGTGGGCGCGCCAGAATTGAGTTGGCAAGCCTGCATGTTTTGCATTCCACTAGTGTAAACAGTGGGGCTGCTGTTTTGCCGCGCGAAGCGCTGATCTTCAAGTAACATGTCAACCGAATCTAAAGCTGTTAGAAAATAATCTGAATCGTCATCCGGGATATGTAGGAGTTTTTCTTTAATGTTGAAAGGCAATTTGGCCTTCAACGCACGGAGTATATCGCGTGTTGCGACTGGATCGTCTAAAAAGTGTCCCATGTTCAAGTATTTTTCAAAATATCTGCGTAAGTTGCCATTTTTACTGTTAAAAGTTTCAGGTTCTAGAATTTGTCTTCTGAGTCGCTCCTGGACGGATTGCGACCAGAATTTGTTCAGAAAAGCACGCTCAAACTCACTGTACGTGGTACATACGTCAGCTTGACTGTATGCCCAGACAGCTGCATCGCCTTGGATGTAACCGACAATATATGAAATCTTTTTCCGGTCACTCCAAGTGCGTGGAAATGCGTTACTAAAAGATTTAAGAAAAATCACCGGATGAATGGTTCGTTTTTCTGGGATAAAAATCTGAAATTGCCTGTGTTTCATTAAGCTTTCTTCTTCCTTCGCATTGTGATATGGATTTGTTCCACTGTAATTACTGCAATGTTCAGCTGGCGAGTAATTACGATAATGTTGCTGTGGTTTACCATGATAATAGCTTGTGTTTGTGTTTGCACCTCGTGGTATGTGTTGTAGTCGTGGTGTGTTTTGTTCTTGTGTGTTTGTCGTGTGCGGTATGTGTGTGTCATACTCGAATGTATATTGGTTCCTGAACTGTACATTTTGACTGATATTTTCGTTACATTCAGACTGTGGTCGATCGGTGAATTGTGTCATTGGTCCAGTGACGGATTGTACTGCGTCACTGATCAGCTGTTTGTTATTAGTAATGTATTGCGCTACGGAGTCGTGCACAATTGTTGGTAAATTTTCATGTAGGCATCTATCAAAATGTTTGTCTTTGTTCACTACCCAATCATGAAATTCTTTATTAATGTTTTGTAAATGAGCTGTAGCATCAGATTGTAAGATGTCAGTCAGGTGTTGTTCAACATTGTCAAATTTATTCTGTACGTCAGTAATTCGTTTTTCAAGGTTGTCATGTACTGAAGGATATGTTTGAATTTGTTCAGTAAGAACTTCACACGTGACATTAAGATTTTTTACTTGTGTCTGTAAAAGTGCTACGTCAGTTGTAGTCTTTTGTTGTGTCGTATTAAGCTGGGAAAATTTAGTACTGAGTTCAGTCATCTGTTTGGTCAGTGTGGCGTCTATAAGTTCCACACGTTTACATAAAGTGTCATTACTCGTCTTGAGTGCTATGAGGTCAGATTTAATTTCGTCATTTTGTGTCTGTAAGGTTGCCATGTTTTCGGCGTTCTGTTTCATTATCATTTGTAACATGTCGGCAATGTTTACCGTTTGCAACGTCTGTGCCCCCGCCGCGTCATTAGACGTGACGTCATGCATTAACATGGGCTCTGACTGAGACTTTGAAATTTTTGTGGTGGACGGCCTATTGTCAAAATTTCCGTCAACACTTGCGTCAATGTTTGATAAATCGTCACTACCGGTTGCTGTCGTAAAGTCATTTTCTAACATTTGTCTCTCGTCCGAGTCGGATTGTGTCTGAATAGTACGTCTTTGCTGTTCCATTTTTGCGTATTGATTTCTAGTCATTACCATGCCACACGTGATTTATGTTTCAAGAAAATATTTGACACTGATTTTAAAATGAAATGCAGTTGAGCATGAATCGCTCGTAGCAACAATGGCTGTCCCGTTAATTTAAAAATATAAACTGAATTTGAGATTATTGGTAATGGCTGCTGGCCATGTTACATCATATCGTACAGAAGTCGGCCGTATTGTACACTCGTGTATTGGTATTGTTGGATACGTTATTGTTTAGGGAAAAGTACTAGGAATGAAATTTGTTACTGAAAACTGTTATGCGCGAAAGAAACACTACAGAATTTACTGAAAAGCTAATACACTGAATTATACGTCTGGTCAAGCCTGCTAATGCAAAGATGCTGCGTCTTACCTTATTTTGTTGGAAGCTTCATTGCGTCTTCCGGCAAAACTTTAGAATTGGAAAATATCTTCAGATTTTCATTATCTCTCATACATTCACGTCCAGGTCCAGTAAGTTGATTTTTGACATGAAACAAAAAGAACAATGTAACAAATGACAAAATAACAAGTCCTGTCACGGTCGCCAATATAAAATAAATAAAAATAAAATTCTGGAATAAAATATTAATGATTAATTATTCTGTATGTATGATGATTGGTTGTAATTGGTATTTGCTTATCTGGAACGTGGACGTTTAATTATTCGGTATCAGACGCTTGACAATGGCTATTTGGAAAAGGCAATGTAACTCGTAGTTGACCGTGAAAGAAAACTGAAATAATCGGACTTCGTAATTAAATCGTTTCCAAAGACTGCTGCGGTAGGTACGGACTCATGATCTAATCTCAATATTACAATGATTTGCCAGCCATGCCAATACGTCGTACAGAGGTGATTGTCTACTAAACATAAAAAGTTACACAGTTAGTTAAATCAGATATATTCAATGAAATAGCCTACAGTTCATAATCCTACTTACTTTTATAAATATAAATTCATTACAGAATCGAGTGCCTAGTGTGGTTGCAACTCGCAGTATTCTTCTATAACATGAAAATATGGCGGTGTGCCAGACAATAAAATAAAATACGTGCTTCTCGCACCACTTCTACCTGAGCTCTCTCCTCTCTTAATCAAACATAAGAGTAACGTAATTATTCTTTTGTCTTTATCAGCGACACAGCGCTGCAGTTGTGTGCCATAGGCTTTATTTATTAGTCACTGATTATTTATTTAATTAATATTTCGCGTTTCCGCGGAAACTCACGCTCGGCATGCAAATGTGCCTTTATAGTACGAACTCAGGGAAAATCCCAATTTTATGCGTGCCTTTTGGATCATATTAGTAAGCATGCTGTTGCATGCGTACCGATCACTTTATCTGCAACATTAGAGAACTTCAAAAGCACAACATTCCTCAATATTGCGGTATCACACTTTTTACTCAATTATTCTTCCTGATGATTCTGTTGAACTTCCGCCTCCTCTTCATTATTTGATCCAAGTATGAACGCGGTCCTGACTATAGCTTACAGTACAGTCCTCGATTTCGGAATCTTTGTTGTCACTGTAATCCTGCTGGTGGGTTCCTGTGTCTCCAGGTATTTTTGAAGTATGCCCTCGTCTCTTGTGATCCTTGAACAGTGTATTCGCTGTTTAATGCAGAATTCAGTGAGTATTTTACCTCTCACACTCTAACTACCGAGTCCATATTCTCTTTTCTTGCTTTCCTCTGCTACTGCGTTCTAATGTCCAACGATAATTAGATTCTCATCTCGCTTTGCTTGTTGAGCTACCCATTCAGGTCCCTGATCTACTCTTTTAGACTCTTGATCTTCCGCTTGTCATTTCGGTATGTATGGTTCAGCCATTGTTGTTGTTGTTGTTGTTGTTGTTCATGTTGGTTTGCTATTGATTCTGGTGAGAATAATTCTATCACTGAACTGTTCATAGTATATCACACTCTGCCCTACGTTGCTATTCATAACGAATCCAACTTCCATTATATCTTTTTTTCGATGATGTTCGTGTTATCCTGAGTTCATCTTGAAACCTTCCCGTCTCCTCTATATCTCTTCTTTTTACGCAACATTCGCTTCTACAATAACCTATGAAACCTTTCCTTAGAATTTATATCTCTTGCTTAATAATAACAAATGAAATCTCCCCTTTGAAATTTATTCTCTTTCTCAATCTACGCATACAAATTTAATTGCTGCTTATTAAAAGTGATTTTCTGATTATTTCGACGAAACAGAAAATGTGTCGTCGTCGTGGCCCTCAGTAGTTATCTGCAATAACCCAAAACTGTTCCTTGCCTTTTTTACTGTTACTAGACCGCCATCTGACTGCTACATCGAACTGTGACATGAATATACTTACTCTGGTTTACTGTACTCTGTTAACTGCTGGTGGGCTGTCATAATAAGTGGCTGTATTTATTACCAAAGCTGACGTTATTCTTTAATAGCAAAGCTGACGTTATTCATTAATTAATTTGACTGAAGTTACGTAATTCATAGTTACACTTTTTCTTGACAACATAAAATTTTTGCGAAGTTTTACGTTGATGGTTTTTGGGATGGATTATAATCAGTAATGCAACATTGCTGGCAAAAATTAATTATATTCTGAAAACGCTTCAAATATTTACTGTTGGTAATGAAGTGATTTTACAAACGTTCAAATGGGACTTACTTTTTACAATAATTTTACAACTAGCAATGCGCAAACATATCTTCAGTAGTCTTGAGTTTCGCAAAGAAAATAATTCAATAATATTAGTTCCTCTTATGATAATAGTTAGTTGATGTCTCTGTACATCCGTTTATAATCTCTTGTAAATCATACCTGGTGGCTGGCAGGCACACTACTCCTCTCAACCTCTCGCTTCAGACCTGCTACCAACTCGCTTCACATCTCGCTTACTACTGACTTCCTACGAACGCTAAAGTGCGGTCTCTCCTGCCAACAATGCTTTCTGGTGGAGACAATACCTGCTACCATTACAAAATGTATCAATGCGCGGTCTTTGCCGCTCTTTTCTTAAAATGTATCCATCCGCGGTCTCTCCCGCCCTTTTTAAAATTATATCAATTTGCGGACTCTCTTGCCAACAATACTTTGGTGCAGACATTCCCTGCTACCACAATTATTTCCAACATGACAAATATTAATTATCGCTACTTAACCCTATTAATGAAATAAACTTCTTTCATAAATTGTGGTTTGACAATAGACAATAGAAATATACACGTCTTACAATCTGAGCAGAAATCCTTACCTTCTTTTAATTTCATGTCACTGACATTCGCTGCATTTAGACTGAGCCTTTCTTTACAGTTCCCTTTCCAGGTTTGCTACGTCCCGTTTGCCCATTTCTCACATGATATCCTGCGAACTATGGATGAAAGTCAGCTGGCAGATTCCATACTCCTAGACTTCAAGAAAACGTTTGACAGGGTGCCCCATTGCCGACTGTTAATAAACGTCCGAGCATATGGTTTAGGTTCTCAGATATGCAAGTGGCTCGAAGAATTCTTAAGTCATAGAACCCAGCACACTATCCTTGGCGGTGAGTGTTAATCAGAGACAAGGCTATCTCCAGGAGTATTTCAGGCAAGGGTGGCAGGACCGCTCTTGTTTTCTATATACACTCATGCTCATAAATTAAGGCTAATGCTGATACATGGTGAAACAACGCTCTGGTGAGAGGTTTGTGGGTTTAAAGCACCTCGGGGTATGACCATGCGGTGTATTTGACCTGCGGTCGTCGCAAGGTGGCGCTGGCAGCAGTCCACATACGTAGAGGTGTGTTGGTGCATGTGAGAGTACGGTGCAGTGAGTACGTGTGCAGACGTTTTCAGACGTGCTAATGGTGACTGTATGTTGAAAATAGCTCAAAGAACAGAGTTTGGTGACGTTATGAGTGGTAGAATACTAGGGCGACTGGAGGCTGGTCAAACACAGCAGGTCATAGGACGGGCCCTCCGTGTGCCACACACAAAGTGTAATCTCAAGTTTATGGCAACGATTCCAGCAAACAGGAAACGTGTCCAGGCGCTACAGTACCGGATGTCCACAGTGTACAACACCACGAGAAGACCGATATCTCATCATCAGTGCCCGCAGACGGCCAGGGAGTACTCCAGGTAGCCTTGCTCGGGACCTTAACGCACCCACTGGAACAGTTGTCTCCAGACACACAGTCTACAGACGACTGAACAGATATGGTTTACTCGCCCAGAGACCTGCAAGGTGGATTGCACTGACCCCTTGTCACAGGAGAGCCTGTAAAGTCTGGTGTCAAGAACACAGTACATGGTTATTCGAACGGTGGTCCCAGGTATGTTCACAGACGAGTCCATGTATAGTCTGAACAGTGATTGTCGCCGGGTTTTCATCTAGCTTGAACCAGGAACCAGATATTAACCCCTTAATGTCCTTCAAAGGGACCTGTTTGGAGGTCGTGGTTTGATGGTGTGGGGTGGAATTATGATTAGTGCACGTACATACCTGCATGTCTTTGACAGAGGAACTGTGACAGGTCAGGTGCATCGGGACGTCATTTTGCACCAGTATTACCTCCTTTTCAGGGCTGCAGTGGGTCCCACCTTCCTCCTGATGAATGATTACGCACGGACCCAAAGAGCTGCCATCGTGGAGGAGTACCTTGAAACAGAAGATATCAGGTGAACGGAGTGGCCTGCCTGTTCTTCAGACATGAACCCCATCCAGCACATCTGGGATGTTCTCGGTCGACGTATCGCTGCACGTCTTCAAACCCCTAGGACACTTCAGGAGGTCCGACAGGCACTGGTGCAAGAATGGGAGCTGCTGGATCACCTGATCCAGAGTATGCCAACCCGTTGTGCGGCCTGTGTACGTGTGCGTGGTGATCATATCCCATATTGATGTCGGGGTACATGCGCAGGAAACAGTGGCGTTTTGTAGCACATGTGTTTCGGGACGGTTTTCTCAACTTATCACCAATACCGTGGACTTACAGATCTGTGTCGTGTGTGTTCCCTACGTTCCTATGCTATTAGCGCCAGTTTTGCATAGTGCCACGTTGTGTGGCACCACATTGTGCAATTACCCTTAATTTATGTGGATGAGTGAAATAAATGATGTGACTTACAGGCTGAGCAGCAGCTTATGGCTGTTTGCTGATGATTCTGTGGTGTACAGGAAGGTGTCGAAGTTGAGTGACTGGTGAAGGATACAAGATGACTTAGTCAGAATTTCTATTTGGTGTGAGGAATGGCAGCTTACTCTAAATGTAGGATATTTTAAGTTAATGCGGGTAGGCAACGTTCGAATACAGCAATAGTAATGTGCTGCTTGACACAGTCACTTCGATTAATTATGTAGGAGTAACGTTTTAAAGCAATATGAAATGGATGTAAGGATTGTAGGGGGTAAGGCGAGGATTTTGGGAAAGTTTAGCCCATCCGTGATGAGGACGGCATATAAACGCTAGCGTGATCCATTCTTCAGTAGTGTTCGAGTATTGGGATCCCCACCAGGTCGGATTGAAAGAAGACATCGAACCGGTTCAGCGGCATGATGCTAAATTTGTTACCGCAGGTTATTTCGGCACGCATGTATTACGGAGATGCATCGGGAACTCAAATGGGTATCCTTGGAGGGAAGACGGCGCTCTTTCCGCGAGAACCTATTGAGGAAATTTAGAGCACAGGCATTTGCGGTCGACTGCAGAACGATTCTACTGACGCCAACGCACATTCCACATAAGGACCACAAAAAAAAGATAAGTTAGGGCTCTTACGGATACACATAGACAGTCGTTTTTGCCTTCCTCTGTTTGCCTGTGGCACAGGAAGAGAAATGACCAGTACGTTGTACCTTCCGCGATGCACCGTAACGTGGCTTGCGGAGTATGTATGTAGATACAGATGTGCTGTTGATAAGATTAAGTATTTGCAGATGTATATAAAGATTTCCTTTGAATCATATTACTGTAATCAAGTGTGCTAATTGAGCTACCAATGGCAGATAATCGCCAACAGTTAAGCATCGAGAGGAGGCGCAGCTTTCTGATGGTAGCATCTTTCTTTCTATTTTACCGAACTAAAACTAGCTAGGGTAATAATGAATAGCTTAGAGTGGTATAGTGACAGCTTCTTGTTACTGCAGCACACCGACAAAGCTCCTATGGCTTTTTTGTCTTTTATTAATTTACGACTTGACTCATTTCACAACCTTGAAGGTTTCCTTCTTGATGAGATCTATGGAAGACGATATATGAATGATTGAATGAAAAAATGGGCTGAAGTTGGCAGCACTCGGTGTCGAGTGCACGAGACTTGCGATGGTGCGTCTCCAGTCTTTGTTTTTGTGTTCTGGTTGAAGTGGCGTTTCTCGTCTGTCGGTTTTTTTAGCAATATGAGGAATAACAGTCATCTAACAACATTTGTCCCCCCTCCTTTCCTCCACCAAGAAGAGTTCTTACTCTTCACACTCTTCCCCAAACCCAAATTTATCCTCAAGGGGAAGCATTTTGACAGCGTTGACTAGATCCAACGGAATGTGACGGCGATGCTGATGAGCGTTACAGTCGAATCTCAGGCAAAGGTGCTCCCGAGCCTCTATGACCAGTACTACGGAGGTCAGGCAAGGGAGGGATTCTGTGTTGAAATTTGATACGATAGCAAATTTTTTGATATCATGTAATATACTAGCGAGCCTGGCAATACTTCACAATTGTATGCGAATTGGATATGCATCCTAAACTCATTGCTCCCTCTCACTATCCATCTCCTCCTCACACCTCTCTTCGTCCATCCCCTCCTCCCTTCCTCTCTCTATGCATCACCTTCTCCCCCCCCCCTCCCCGCATCTCTGTCCATCTCCTCCCCCTCATCGCTCTCTCCATCTCCTCCTCCCCCCTCTTTCTGTCCACCTCCTCCTTCCCCCCTCTCTATGTCCATTTCCTCCCCCTCCTCACTGTCTATCTCCTCCCCACTCTTAGACCTTGAGCCCAATTTTTCGTTACTGCAAACGAAACTTTGATTGCTAATTGAAGGCGCTTCGAATGGGTGAGATAATTTATATACAGGCTGTCGTAACCTGATGGAGGTCACAATATACTTTCGTGAATCGAATCATTCAGTCGAATAGGACACTATGTGGGATTTTTCAGGTCTATCGACTCTTTGGCACGTGAGCGACTTTGTGCAGGGGAATAAGTCGGCGACAGATCTAGCTGAAGTTTATCGGGTGTCTATGCTTGGAGACGGTACAGGATGACTCGGGTATCATGTTAGGGAAGTAGAAATGAAGAAACGAACTTCTGGGTTTGTACCTCGGTTTGATTTTATTGTTTCTTCCCGAGTTTACAGGTACACGTCGAATAGCACAAGTTCTGGGTCATAATTTTAATGAGTGAAGAACACAGATCAAGCTTACTAGATATTTACATTGTCTGAACAAATAGCTTGCCTGGCATATCACTTTGATTCGAATCATGGAAAGGAGCCAATTTCTTATTATCAGTTAACTCCCAGGTTCCGTTATACTGTAAGTGATAATCAGTCATAGGTACAAGTAAGCCATGATAGATTAAGTACTCACAGTCCAGAGGTGCGTACAGCAAGAATGCAAGTCTTTGTTAGCGTATATGCCCCTCTGAATACATTCTTTGGCTCACATAATTTTCTGTTGTCGGCTGACGGACACCCGAGGCTCGTCTGCTGGCAGCAACTCTCGAACTGTTGGACTCTGACCTACTCGTCAACTGGTGGCCTCTTTATACTGTGCTGGGCCTGATTGCTTACCGCGCCGCATTTTTGTCCGCAATTCGCAGTCAGCCAGCTTTAAATCAGCGGTTTCTTAATACAGTACTCACGAACTCATATGTCTGTCGAAAGCGTCAAGCACTGTGCGATTCCATCTAGGGTTCCAGGCTCTACTTGTTAAAATTCTTACCAAGATGACTTATTACTTTTATGGTTGGCAATCCCTTCATGATTTGGTCATTACAACGGAATGAGAGAGACTTTGCCAGCTGCTGGATCTGTGAGGATAGTAGTTTCAATGACTGTGTTTCACATAATTTTAATCTGTGATTGGTAGGATTACAAAGTTTTGGGTGATTCAGATCACATAGTTGCATTCTAACCATAAGTGGGTGAGCAGTAAATACCATTTTTCTGTCTTCCATAAAACCGAACAAAGCCGCACGTTTTTGTGTACACAATTTTTGTTTGTATAAGGAGAAATATGGGCAATATATTGGGAGAAACAATTTGTCTCACGATTTGCAAACCTTTTTGTAGTTAAAACTGAGAGAAACAAAAAGAAGTCGCAGATTTTCACAGCACAACATTGTCTTTGTTGCATTTGGTTTTAACAGAAAACCTGTACATTGTTGTTTAAAAAATATACAGCCTATGTCCGTTTGAATGTTTATTAGTGTATTGTGCAGAAATTTGAAGTAAATCGGTCAAGCACTAATTGAGACGTATTTATACAACACGTATATTAAAAATATATAGCGTATGCCCGTTGAAATGTTTCTTTCAGCATCATGTACAAATTTTAAGTAAATCTGTTCAAGTACTTTTCGAGGTTTTTGGTAGTAAGATTAAACAACGTCTTGTATTCATATTGTATTATAGGATTAGCTATATTCCGGGAATTTATGGAACATAGTGCACTTACAAAAGCATTTTGGCAAGGTAATATAATCTACTCCTAGATAAATATACCGCAAGCGATCTTATTCTCCGTGAAGGAGAGTACTTTTTGTGCTATTGCCACTTCCCTTTTTCCTGTTTCTCCCCGCGAATGCTTTGCGGGCCAAACAGTTGCTGGTAACACGCTCCAATCTTGCCTTCATAGTCTCTTTGAGAAAACATGTTATTTGTTCCATCTCAAATGGTTCAAATGGCTCAAATGGCTCTGAGCACTATGGGACTTAACATCTGAGGTCATCATTCCCCTAGAATTAGAACTACTTAAACCTAACTAACCTAAGGACATGACACACATCCATGCCCGAAGCAGGATTCGAACCTGCGACCGCAGCGGTCGCGCGGTTCCAGACTGCAGCGCCTAGAACCTCTCGGCTACCCCGGCCGGCTGTTCCATCTCCTAGGAACGTACGTAATCGGAACTCTTACATTAAACAACATATGATGAACAACACCTGTGTTGTAGCATCTGTCACTGGAGATGGGTAAGAACCTTAGTGACACTTTCGAGCTTAATAAACGAACCCGTGATGAAACGCTATGCTCTTCTTTTGGTCTTCTCCTTTCCGTCTATCAGTCTTACAAGGCTAGATTCCCAGAATGACAGCCGGCCGCGGTGGTCTAGCGGTTCTAGGCGCGCAGTCCGGAACCGCGCGACTGCTGCGGTCGCAGGTTCGAATCCTGCCCGGGCATGGATGTGTGTGATGTCCTTAGGTTAGTTAGGTTTAAGTAGCTCTAAGTTCTCGGAGACTGATGACCACAGATGTTAAGTCCCATAGTGCTGAGAACCAACCCAGAATGACAAGCAATTCTCAAGTACTGACTGAACGAGGGTTTTGTAAGCTAACTTCTGCGGATTCTTCCAATGAATCTCCGTCTGTCATTTGCCTATCTTAGGATTAGTGCCATATGTTCGTTCCATTTTAAACTGCCCCGTGCACACACTTCCATACTTAATAAATCTCACTGCTTCCAGTGAGTGACAGGCAATGGTGTAATTATACAATAACGGGAATTTCCGTTCATTTATGCAACCATCTGAAGGTCTTTCTGCTTTAAGTTACAATTTTGTAGCAACATCCACAAACAGCCTAACGAAGATCTGACGTAATCTGCTACGTAATTTACATATATTGTCAACAGTAATGATCCTATAACACTTACTTGGGGGACGCCCAAAGTTACTTTCACGTCTGAAAATTTCTCTACGTTGACAATGATATACTGTGTTACGTTTGAAAGGAACTCTTCTGTCCAGTGACACTGCTGGTCTCATATTCCGTATGCACGTACTTTGTGTGTCAGGGGATAGTGAGAAACAGAATCTAAAGCCTTCCGGGAATCAGGGAACACATGATCAACCTGGACGTCGGTATCTACCACCTTCTGGTCTCCTGTATAAACAGACTGAGCTACGTGTCAGAACGAATGTCGACTCCTACATAGGAGACTATGGTCTGTAGAAGTGTCGTAACATGCCAGTATGAAATGTGTTCTCAAACTCTATATCACACTGACGTCAGCGATTAAAGCCTAATTGCAATCAGCTGCTCATTGTACAGGGTACGTTTCACTCCAGCAACGACCAACAGTAGACGGCTGCTAGAAGAGGTACAGTTTCTTCCATACACTCTCTGTAAAATCGTACAGGCAATCCATCAGGCACAGTCGCATTTCTGTGTTAAGAGCTGGCCGCTGTGGCCCAGCAGTTCTAGGCGTTTCAGCCCGGAACCGCGTTCCTGCTACAGTCGCAGGTTCGAATCCTGCCTCGGACATGGATGTCTGTGATATCCTTAGGTTAGTTAGGTTTAAGTAGTTCTAAGTCTAGGGGACTGATGACCTCCGGTGTTAAATCCCACAGTGCTTAGAGCCATTTGAACCATCTGTGTTAAGTGCTTTCAGATGCATTTGTGTCCCCTACTCACTTAATTCAATACCTGTCATTTATGAGATGGTGCTCGGTGTAAAACAGGGATCTCAGTACGATCTTTCTAAATGAAAGAATTTTGGAACAAAGAATTTAGTATTTAGGCTTCCCCTCTGTCATCCTCTCTTATGCGACATTTAGCTGTACCGGTACGGTCTATCGATTTAATATTCTTTAACAAAAGCAAAGCATACAAAAATGACCCGTTTTGGAGAGATCTTTAATGTAGCGTATCACTGAAACAGCGTATTTCCGTAGTACCCAAGTATAAATACGAAAACCAACAACTATGACATGGTGGCTTTGAAAACATTGACATCAACGTGGGAACCGCTCGGTCTGCTTTTGTGAGCCAATCACAGAACAGGACAGTTGATGTTGTCAACCAATCACAGCACATAACAAGTATCTTGTCAGCCAATCGCAGTACAGAACACGTTATCACGTCAGCCAATCACAGCATGGGGCGTATGACCGAGGTGTCACATACGGAACACATAAATTTAATTGCTACTCGTTTCACTTGCAGCAATTAAAGCTGTGCTATTAGATCCGAACCTAACCGCAATCACGTAATTCTTGACGTAATATTCGGAAAAAACAAGTGTTTGTTATTCGAGTCAAGAGTATTTATTTAATTGTTACTCGTTTCACTCTCAGCAGTTTCAGCTGAACATAGCCACAATGCCGGTTACATGTACAGTGATTCGTTGACAGATTTTAGTGTTTGATGATCTAAATTGCTGTATGTGATGGTTTTCGTATTTATACTTGCCTGTTGCAAAAATGTGCAGTTTCAATGATACATCACATTAAAGATCTCTTCAAAACGCATTTTTGGTACGTTTTTTTGTGCTAAAGCAGAGACGCGCACACTTCAGCTTGCAGGCGGCGTGATACACGCTATTGATCTCATGGCGGCACTGTCCTCACCGTTCGTTCTTGTAAATTTTTTTTCACTCATAATGCATTCCCTCATGGAACGCAGAGGGAACGCCCTTGTAGTACTTAGTTCTTTCGAGCTATGTTAGTCTGGCCGGAATTGGGGCAGGGGTGATCCCAGTTCGGAACAACAATTTGCTTCATTGTAAGTTATTTCTGAAACTGCACACTTGCGCAACAATGCAGTAGCGGCAACAAAATCTGCGCTTCTGCACAGGGTTCTGCAGGGAATGACATTCCTTCGTCGTCAGTGGTTCGTGTTTTCTACAGAACATCCCTTGTCAGTGAACTTCTTCGGCCTACTAATCAGAGCGGTGCTGTTTTCGCAATGAAGATAAGTAACAATTTTGTGTATTGCTCTGAACCTGTAAGAACTAACCTCACAATCATGCGTCAGTAATATATAAGAAAAGTATAAAATTTAAATAAAGTGGATGCTAGTGGAACAAATGACGTGAAGTAATAAGAATTTATTTTACTGTTGCGTTTCACTAGTCACAGTGAGCGGTTTGCCGCCCGCTTTAGCAGCAAGTCTGCACACCCACGCGCTAAAGCAGCGAAAAATTTAACGCCGATCTATAAAACCTTGACTTACTTAACATCGCAGAATTTTACTTCTGCACAGACCAGTCGTAACTGAAACTGGAGTAAATTGGACTGTTATTCTTTACAACTCGTGAATCTGTTTTTGTAATCTTGAACAATGCAAATGCTGTAGTTACAGAAAATCTATCTGATATATGAGTCACCAGAACTGAAAGTGTATGTATTTATTAACTTCAACAAAATTAATTGGAAAGCAAAGCTTTAACTTAATATGCGACCCGTGAAATTTTGTGTTGTGTGATGTAATGCTACAATGAATAACGCCACAATATGTGACTTGCAATTCCAACGCACAACCTAACTGGATAAAAATGCTGGATAAATTTACCAAACGGATTTTGAAAGCATAAATACACACGCAAGTGTAACATTGCACTGTGAGAGTAAAACTGTCTGCATAAGAAATGTAATCAGAACTGAACTTCGCTTAAACAGACCTGATAACGATATCTGAGAAGCAGCACCTGACTCTGAATGGCTTTATTATGTTCTGACTGTACTGTAACTGCCTCTAACAAATTTGTGTGGCTCACCTGTTGCAACGGAAGCTTAGTACTGCTCGAAGTGATGAACACATAATATGCAGCGCAGCAACAATCGAGCTAAACAGGAAAGAGAAAGCATTGCACAGTGCAGTGTGAGGACGTGCAACTGTTCTAAGGAACTCATGTCTCAGTTGTAAGCACTGTGTTCCACAACGTACAATGTGGCGTCACAAATAATCAGAAAATATGAAATTGTTTCGTGAGGGGACGGTAGTGGAATTTGAATTTGCAAAATAATTAAATGGAGACAAACCTTTGAAAACTGTATTGCAAAACTGAAACTCATTGTCCAAACACGACGTATTACACTCATCTTCACAAAAAGTACCCTTTATTAACAAATATGGCTCTGCTATGCGACTATTACTGAAAATGGCTCTAAGCACTATGGGACTTAACATCTGAGGTCATCAGTCCCCTAGACTTAGAACTACTTAAACCTAACTAACCTCAGGACATCACACACACCCATGCCCGAGGCAGGATTCGAACCTGCGACCATTGCAACAGCGCGGTTCCGGACTGAAGCGCCTAGAGCCGCTCGGCTACAGCGGCCGGCGAAAATGGTGAAGGAGTGATAAGTCTATTACTTCTGAGTGCAAGCCATGTGAGCTGGTAGCTTTAATTACTTTCACCTGAACAATGAACTACCTCCCAACTAATACAGAATAAATTCCAATAAAACTTTCCGTTTTCCGAACACGTCACAGTTATATGCAAGCAACCAATGCAGCAACAATTTTACCTCATAATCTTCACTTGTCCAATAAATCTGTGCCAAATCATAATTCAAAATTCATCTTTCTCTTTATCTTGATCTCTTTTTTCTGCAAGCTATTTCTGACCGCTCGGTACCATAGCCAACACACGACTCTCTCACAAGGTTGTCATCCTCAGGCGTCACTGGATGCCGATGTCGAGGGGCATGTAGTCAGCACACCGCTCTCCCGGCCGTAGACCAGTTTACGAGACCGGAGCTCCCCAGTTGACCTCACAAGGGCTGAGTGCACCCCGCGTGCCAACAGCGTTCGGAAGATCGGATGGTCACCCATCCAAGTGCTAGCCCTGGCCGACAGCGCTTAACGTCGGTGATCTAACGGGAACTGGTGTTACCACTGAAGCAAGGCAAAGTACTACTGGCAACCAAAGGTCACAGTGCTTGTACTCAGAAGCTCAGTGGTGTAATACGACTATCGAAAACTACTGTTTAAAAAAAGTTTAGTGTACAAGGTGTACAACTTTGCTTCCGCCGTTTTTTCCCCAACATTTGAGGCTTTAATGAAACAAATTGGTTAGACATGTATCATTCAAAGTATTTTCCATCGCTGGCCACTACTTTCTCCCATCTTTCGGGCAGTGTACGAATCCCGCGTCGAAAAAATTGTTCATCTTCTGAAGTGATCCACGATTCGATACAATTTCGTACTTCTTCATGAGATGGGAAGTATTGGTCAGCCAGGCCATGCGCCATTGATCTAAACAGGTGATAGTCAGAGGGAGCAATGTCTGGAGAATACGGCGGGTGGGGCAGGACTTCCCATTTTAATGTTTCCAAGTACGTTTTGACCTCTTTTGCAACGTGGGGTCCAGCGTTGTCGTGCTGCAAAATCAGTTTGTCGTGCCTCTCGCTGCATTGCGGCCATTTGTCTTTTAATGCTCTGCTCAAACGCATTAATTGCATTCGATAACGAGCACCTGTGACTATTTCACTTGGTTTTAACACCTCATAGTACACGACGCCGAGCTGGTCCCACCAAATGCAGAGCATGATCTCGGAGCCGTGAATATTCGGTTTGGCCATCGACGTGGAAGCATGGCCAGGATATCACCATGATTTTTTGCGTTTAGTGTTATCGTAATGAACCCATTTTTCGTCCCCGTCACAATGAGATGCAGAAATCTCTTCCGTATTTGCCTCTGAAACAACTGTTCACAAACACACAAACGCCGTTCAATGACTCTCGGTTTCAGCTCAAACGGGACCCAAGTTCCTTCTTTCTGAATCATGTACATAGTCTTGAGACGTTTTGAAATGGCTTGCTGTGTCACTCCCACTAATCGTGCCAATTCTTCTTGAGTTTGACGCGAGTCTTCACTCAGCAATGTCTCCAATTCTGCATCTTCGAAAACATCCTCTCTTCCACCAATATGCCGGTCTACGACGTTAAAATCACCGTTCCTGAAGCGTTGAAACCACTCACGACAAGTTCTTTTACTAACAGAGTCCTTACCATACGTACTTGGGAACATTCGATGAGACTCAGCCGCTGTTTTCTTCATACTGGAACAAAATAGTAACACCTCCCGCAAATGACGAGACTTAGGCTCGTAAACTGACATTTTCAATGAAGAACAACTTTATCATATAGACACAAATCGACTAATGTTTTAATGAGGTTATGTTGACCGATGTCCAAGCTAAATGCCGGACGTCTGCGATTTGTTTCTTTCGACCGCTACTTACCGTTGTCGCCACCTATCGGCAAACGGCGGGAACAAAGTTGTACACCTTGTACAAATATGAAATGTGACACATCCAATGAAAATCTAAAGCTCACATAACTTTCCTTGGATACCAGAACTGAACTAGACACCTTGCACAGTGTAAGTACCATGTGACGAGTTTCATGTAACGAAGAGAAAGAGCAGATGTAAAAAAAAAAAATCGGGTTCGGAAAGTTGAGGAGCCTTAAAGTTGCCGCCCAGTAGTTTGCATAGAAATGGTCGCGGTGGCCAATGAGTCGGCGAGGCTCGGGTCTGCTTTCTCGAGCAGTCACTCATATCTGCGAGGAAGAAAGCACGCTGGGCATCCCGCTGGTTTTTTGCGCTGCAGTCCCGGGACGACTCGGCGGCAGGAACCGCCTGCCCGGTTTTTCGTCTCCGCCGCAGCCTCCCCGCGGTTTTGCGCCGTCCGTGGGGTGGGCACACCACCGGTGAAAGCAGTTATATCAGAGTTCGGCTTCTCCTCTTTTTTTGATTCCGCGATCGCCTTGGTTTCTCCGCAGCTGGAACGTGCGGTTTCTAGTACAGCCGTAGCTGCAAACGTGCTTCGTACCACTCTAAACTTAAAAAAGGAAAAGAAAAGAAAGTCACTGCAGTGGAAGCTGGGCTTTGCGTAATCTCACCAGGATTGTCTCACGCGAGACAAACCGACCGCTCTGCAGGCATTCTGGAAGACAGTCCGGCAGGAACCCGTGACACGCCGATTTTCACCTCAAGCGGAACCAGGAATGAGGCTTGCGGTGTCGCAGGAAAATGTCTTATTGTCCCTGTCTTCTGTTTTTTTTACGAAAGAGTCTGCTTCCGTAAATACGCCACTGAAAACTTGGTTCTTCGTACGCTACGCTACGAACGGCTTATGCGAGGGGACTTCTAAAAGTAACGTATGTATTCCCACTGCAAAACTCTTGCACAACTGGAGCGGCGCCCTGTGAGAAGATAGTACACGTTCTGGGTTTATTGAAGAAACAGTGCGACCTCCATATGGTTAACAGGTGTATCACAGTGTGCGACTGAACTGGCGCTGCAACTTACCCCAAATCTTAGAGTGCGATCCTTGTGTTGCAAAATGTCAAAATTTCACATTTACTTTCCGTGAAATTCTGGTGATATATGAGGCAAATGTAATGTTTCGTCGAGCTATAGACAAATGATTTCAATTTGAGCAGCGCCGCACGGCAGAGATCAGAAAAGAGCTTCTTATACTCGCTTTAAACTCGTCAGCGAGTCCTGTAATGTCATCTCCGAACTCGCCGTGTCCGTGTTCCCGTAGACGACTCCTGAGTGTCCGCCGCAGCCCACTCGTCACCTGAGTGTATTGTCGGGTACATGTAGTGTCGACTCACTCAGAAATGAGGGCGAGTAGACAAGTTCCCCACACATAACAGCGGACTTGCGGCATTCCTGCTACATTCGCTATTATCTTGAAAGAAATTTCCACCATTAAACTGCAACTTGGCAACGACCTTGCCGCAGTGCATACACCGGTTCCCGCGAGATCACCGAAGTTAAGCGCTGTCGAGCGTGGTGGGCACTTGGATGGGCGACCATCCAGGCCGCCATCCGCTGTTGCCATTTTTCGGGGTGCACTCAGCCTCGTGATGCCAATTGAAGAGCTACTCTACCGAATAGTAGCGGCTTTGGTTAAGAATAGCATCATAACGACCGGAGAGCGGTGTGCTGACCCCATGCCCCTCCTATACGCATCCTCCACAGGGTAACACGGCGGTCGGATGGTCCCGGTAGGCCACTCGTGGCCTGAAGATGGAGTGCTTTTTTTAAACTGCAAATTACTACTCATTTATTTCACGAAATAAAGATTTCTGCTTTATAGTCATTCGCAAGTGGAAGTTGAAAAGTTACGAAATATCCGCCCTGCCAAAATAAGGAGCAAGTTATACAGGATGTAAATTTTAAGTTGACAAACCAGAATAACTCGAAAAATAAGCTTCACACGAAAAAATGTGTGGAATCCAAAGTTGACTATTTTCGAGGGGTTCATCTGCTGGTGCTAAAATTAGTCCGCCACCCCAGCCCCCTGGGGGTGGGGCGGGACGAAACTTTAAAATCTCAAATGGGAACCTCCATTTCTTTGCAGAATCAGATTCTACATAAAAACTACGTACATTTTGTCTTAAACATTTGTTTTGATTCTTGGTAGTTGGCGCTGTAATTCAAGAAAATCCATGTTCTCATTTTTTCATTGAAAATGGTTACGGATAAATAGAAAATACTTATTTACTTCGTAAATTTTGATTCGTTAAAACTAAAACTCTCCCTCTCTCCCCATCGGGTAAGGTTTGAGAGAGAGAAATTAGAGTTTTACAAGTGTTGACCCAAATATTAATTTTTTCCGCAGATTCGGATAAGTTTTGTTTGTTTCATGGTCATGAGGCCATACGACTTTTAATTATCAAACAAATCATCTGACTAGTTAACTAACTAACCAGATATCCTACTTACTAACGAGCGAACTCATTAACTCACAGAGTAAACAAAGTAAAAGACTAACTGAGGAAAAGACTAACCCAAATATTTTTGTCAACATTTGTAAAAGATTCTTGGTCAGCCACAATACCGCAGAGCTTAATTTATGAAGTCTCCTCCCATCTCAGAATTCTACAGTGCTATACAATTTCAACTCGAGAAAGGATAGTAAATAACAAAATTTTACTTACTGTGTGAATTATTATAGTAAGAAGAACGTATGTTTAAAATTTAGGTGATTTTGGTATACATACGGCGCCATATTTACCACACACAGTGGCCGCCTCTGGTTCAAAAATGGTTCAAATGTCTCTGAGCACTATGGGACTTAACTTCTGAGGTCATCAGTCCCCTAGAACTTAGAACTACTTAAACCTAAATAACCTAAGGACATCACACGCATCCATGCCCGAGGCAGGATTCGAACCTGCGACCGTAGCGGTCACGCGGTTCCAGACTGTAGCGTCTAGAACCGCTCGGTCACTCCGGCCGGCGGCGCCTCTGGTTCCGACCCAGCTGGATAACGAGTCGAACTGACCTAACATGACAGATAAGTCATTGCATGCTGCTTATTAGTTCAGTCATTTGGTAGTTTTACCAGGAAAGTTTCCGGGAGCTTTAAAAAACTGGTATTTTTATAAAAGTCGACGTGTTTTTCTCGAAGTCTTACTTTGCCGCCTCATATCTTTCCCCTTGAGCCGCAATATTTGCAAAGTGGCACCCAACACGCGTTTTATAGTATCCTCCGTAGGCCGAATCCCTGTCTCATACACTACAGTACTGCAAAATTTAGCACACTCTCCTTCACTTTCCTATCCTTGATGGACCCGGTTGAGCGAGCTCATCGTCTTCAGTACCGAGTGAAACGTCACAATTAGAAAATCTTTCACGTTATGCGCGATGGGATTATCAGACTCGTTGCAATCCTTCTTTTCCTCGATTTAGTCACACGTTTGCAATGAGAACAATCTCTGTTTCTTCCGCTTCGTCGCAATCTTGTAGTGGAACTTGCGAATTACCATAGATATCACTGCTGTTCGTGCAAATAACAAGCTTTTGAATTCAGCCTTTCTGCATTCGTAGATTCTCTGATGTCCCTTTCTGCATTTGCAAGTAATGCGTTTTCAGAAGGTTTCCGGATCTGGGGCTCGAGCATGATGACAAATATTAGTCCATTTTTGCTTTGATTCCATCCCCCACTGCTCGACGTTTTGTTCAACTCCATAGCATTGCTGAACCTAGTGATAGGTTCGGAACGAATTTCGTCGTGCTGCTGCTTCAGTCTGTGATAGTGATGCAATAGTAAATTCATTTTTATTTGCTGAGGAAATTGGAAATTTGTAGTAAGTTTTAAGGGACAAAACTGCTGAGGTCATCGGTCCCTAGGCTTACACACATCTTAATCTAACTTAAACTAACTTACGCTAAGGACAACACACACACACACACACACACACCCATGCCCGAGGGAGGACTCGAAACTCTGACGGAAGGAGCCGCGCGAACCGCGGCAAGGCGCTGGAGACCACGTGGCTGCCCCCCGCGCCTGTATGCTGAGTTTGTGAAATACGTGTTTCTATAGTTGCATTGCAGTATCGACCTCGTTTGCAAATGGAATTCTTTCTTGAGTTCCTCCAGGCGGTAGTGCTCGGCACCATGTTCTGTTATTTATTGTTTACAATATACATAAATGACTTAGTTGACAACATCGGTAGCTCCGTGAGGCTATTTGCAGATGACACGGTTGTCTACAAGAAAGTAGCAACATCAGAAGACTCGTACGTACTCCAGGAAGACCTGCAGAGGATTAATGAATGGTGCGACAGCTGGCAGCTTTCCCTAAACGTAGATAAATGTAATATAATGCGCATACATAGGGGCAGAAATCCATTCCAGTACGATTATGCCATAGGTGGTAAATCATTGGAAGCGGTAACGACCGTAAAATACTTAGGAGTTACTATCCGGAGCGATCTGAAGTGGAATGATCACATAAAACAAATAGTGGGAAAAGCAGGCGCCAGGTTGAGATTCATAGGAAGAATTCTAAGAAAATGTGACTCATCGACGAAAGAAGTAGCTTACAAAACGCTTGTTCGTCCGATTCTTGAGTATTGCTCATCAGTATGGGACCCTTACCAGGTTGGATTAATAGAAGAGATAGACATGATCCAGCGAAAAGCAGCGCGATTCGTCATGGGGACATTTAGTCAGCACGAGAGCGTTACGGAGATGCTGAACAAGCTCCAGTGGCGGACACTTCAAGAAAGGCGTTACGCAATACGGAGAGGTTTATTATCGAAATTACGAGAGAGCACATTCCGGGAAGAGATGGGCAACATATTACTACCGCCCACATATATCTCGCGTAATGATCACAACGAAAAGATCCGAGAAATTAGAGCAAATACGGAGACTTACAAGCAGTCGTTCTTCCCACGCACAATTCGTGAATGGAACAGGGAAGGGGGGATCAGATAGTGGTACAATAAGTACCCTCCGCCACACACCGTAAGGTGGCTCGCGGAGTATAGATGTAGATGTAGATGTAGATACGGTATTGTGCATCGAATGCGAAGACTCAACAGTCGCTCTACCACAATCATCAGTACGAACTCCAACAAGTTCTGAAATGCTTTTTTCATCCATAATTTACGCACGCTGTACGGAGTATTGCGATCACTACAAAATCTGCTGTTATCTCAGTTGTGGATGGTAACTGAAACCGGTTGTTGTTTTTGTGGTCTGCAGTCCTGAGACTGGTTTGATGCAGCTCTCCATGCTACTCTATCCCGTGCAAGCTTCTTCATCTCCCAGTACCTACTGCAGCCTACGTCCTTCTGAATCTGCTTAGTGTATTCATCTCTTGGTCTCCCTCTACGATTTTTACCCTCCACGCTGCCCTCCAATACTAAATTGGTGATCCCTCGATGTCTCAGAACATGTCCTACCAACCGATCCCTTCTTCTCGTCAAGTTGTGCCACAAGCTCCTCTTCTCCCCAGTTCTATTCAATACCTCCTCATTAGTTATATGATCTACCCACCTAATCTTCAGCATTCTTCTGTAGCACCACATGTCGAAAGCTTCGATTCTCTTCATGTCTAAACTATTTATCGTCCACGTTTCAGTTCCATACATGGCTACACTCCATACAAATACTTTCAGAAACGACTTCCTGACATTTAGAGCTATACTCGATGTTAACAAATTTTTCTTCTTCACAAACGCTTTCTTTGCCATTGCCAGTCTACATTTTATATCCTCTCTACTTCGACCATCATCAGTTATTTTCCTCCCCAAATAGCAAAACTCCTTTACTACTTTAAGTGTCTCATTTCCTAATCTAATTCCCTCAGCATCACCCTAGTTAACTCGACTACATTCCATTATCCTCGTTATGCTTTTGCTGATGTTCATCTTATACCCTCCTTTGAAGACACTGTCCATTCCGTTCAACTGCTCTTCCAAGTCCTTTGCTGTCTCTGACAGAATTACAATGTAATCGGCGAACCTCAAAGTTTTTATTTCTTCTTCATGGATTTTAATACCTACTCCGTTAAGGAAATAAAATGTTTGTGCAACTGGCCGCTCTTTATTTCAATGAATACAAATACAATTGTTGAAGATGGATGAAATACTAAACTTAACGTTAAGCCAGATGCAAAGAACCATCTATTTCTACAGGGAATACCAAACTGAAGGCTCTCAGGATCTGCAACCACATTAATTTTAACAAAGAATGTACTGCCAATAAGCTTTCTGGAGAAGGGCACTAGGTGGGTGAAGCCGGTTAAGGATTAATTTCTCATTATTATATTCAGACGTACATCGGGAACCACTATCGATCTCAGTTCCTCCAAGAGATGCTTTTCTTGTTCTTTCTTTGAACACTTCACTTACAAAACGTCTCCAATCATTTTTTCTTCGCTCCAGTCACGTCACTTCCTTCCAATGGATTTTCACAGACAAAGTAATTCACTTCCTCAGTAATCATGCCTCTAAAAATGAGAACGACACTGCAGAACAATAGACACCTACTGATGATTCAGGCAGAATATTTGAACTCTGTCAGCAGGTCTTCCGTGCAAGGGGACGCCCCAATCCCTAGTCGGTGCGTCCCTTTACGCCTGTGGCAAAGAAAAGGTTACCAAGAAAATATTTAATATTATGGGAAATTTTCTCTAGGTTAATTTTTTACATAAGTATTTTCGTCGTAGAGCTGGAAAGGAGGTATTGCCAAAAAACTGTTTTTGGCGGTAATTTGCCAATGTGGTGGTAGGAGCAGAGGGCGAGCGGGAGGTTAGGAAGTGGTGGAGTGAAAATCCGAAAAGAGCCGTCGAAATCTACGAAAATACCAGTTTTCATAACTCCCACAAAACTTTCTCCCCTTTTGAGCACCAAATGACTACTAAAGCTGTACGCAGGTACGAGACTCGTCTGAAAAGGCGATGTTGTGCCATTCCAGCGTCCATTTCTGCCTTTGGGCACTCACCATCAGCGCGCCTTCTCTACTGC
Organism: Schistocerca nitens; assembly: GCF_023898315.1. Taxonomy (NCBI): domain Eukaryota; kingdom Metazoa; phylum Arthropoda; class Insecta; order Orthoptera; family Acrididae; genus Schistocerca; species Schistocerca nitens. The sequence goes on from NC_064622.1 coordinate 351,454,764, forward strand.
CGCGCAAGATAAGCCGCGATAGTGGTCACCGTGCAGAAAGATCATTGTGCTCCAGATGACTATAATTTCTATAATGATTCTTTGTTTTCTCTTCCTATCTACTGTCAGTCTGAAGATAACTACTGGTTGTTCGAAACTGGTTACGTCATTTTGAAAGAAATAAAAAAAAAATGAAGCAACTACGTTTTTATCACTGTTGGCGGGTGGATAATGGTGTTCGACCTCGGAAGGCCCGAAACCACAGTAGAGTGAGTAATTCCTTTCAGTTTTCAGGGTTGTGTGTAGATCTGCTAGTCGGTCTCTCCAGGTGTGATCGTCGACAGACTGATTGACCGCCAACAGACGAAAAACTCGTTTTGAAAACGTGCGGACTTTGTTAGTAAGCTGCTCAGAAGAAATGCTTATGTTTTTGCATGTTAGCATATGTGCTATTGTCCAGTAAAATTACGATACCAGGTAGGTGGCATGCAACAAATATCAAGTTGATATGAAGTGTATTACAAGATTAGATAGAAAAAAAAAGTTTAACATTTCAGTATTTCAGTGTGACCGCCAAAAGTACGTGAGAATAACGCAATTTACATTTTGTGTAAGAGAGAACATTATACAGTGAGTTTGTTATTCGGAAATACAATATGTACAAGGCTATTATGAATGACTGAAGCGATTTCATAGATTCATTGTAGCTACAGTAACCGACATCTTGTCAAAAAACTCATAGAGAAAAGCTCAAAAAGTCCTGTATTGGTGCAACGGCACTTCAGGTTTCTGCCACGAGAACGCAATAGTGAGCATTTAGGAAATAAGGGGATAGCTGCTGACATGTGTGAGAAAGTGAAAGTTGTGCTTGGAAGGCATTCACATCAGTCTGCCGTAACAGTGCAACAAGACTTCAGGACGAAATTCAGCAAAGATTTAGGAACAGTCAGTTCCATTCAGCGATGGTATGCACAGCTTAAAGCTTCAGGATGCCTCTACAAGGCAAATCAACAGGTCGTCCAACATTGAGTGAAGAAACGGTTGACCGTGTGCGGGCGAGTTTCGTACGTAGCCCAGAGATCTCGACGAACAGAGCAAGCAGAGAGCTGAAGATAGCACAATTTTATCGGAAGATCTTAAGTAAAGGAATGAAACTGAAGCCTTACGGCTTGCAATTGCTACAAACCCTGACTCCCGATGACAAAGTCAGACACTTTGAATTTTCGCCGCAGTTGCAACAGCTTATAGAAGAGGATGAGTGTTGTGAGAAACTTATCTTCAGTGATGAAGCAACATTTTTTTTTTAAATGGCACAATAAACAGGCAAAATGTGCGAATCTACACGCTTTCGTGCAGCACATTCGGGATTCATCAACAGTTAATGTGATCTGCACAGTCTCGCTAGTTAAAGTTTATGGTCCCTCGTCCTTCTGCAATAAGACCGTTGCAGAACATCTGTATCTGGACATGCCGCAAAACTATCTCATGCCACAACTGAAGACCGACAGTGTGGACTTCATCTATAAACAGGATGGAGCTCCACCTACTTCCATCATGATGTTCACGAATTCTTCAACAACAAATTGAGAATAAGCTGACAAGTAGGCACCTACGGTTCATAAGGGTCTCGACATATTACTACCGTATCATTGGTACGGACCAGTGCACTTCAATACACGTGTTTGCTGCTACAAATTATACCTACAATCCTGCTACTTAAAACAAATTATAATCGTAACAATAACTGCAACAATGACTTCATAAAAACATGACCAAATGTTGCGCACCCATTGTACATCCCTCGCACGATGAATATGTTAGACCAGACACAATTTCGGAAATAATGTGTTTCAGGTGTCGGATAACAGCGAATCAGTCGTGATGTTACGCTGATGTGGTGAATCTTGCTGATCCTACACTCGACTGGGATGCCGACGGACGATACAAGTTCTAAATAGACCCTAAGCACGTGGCAAGGCGAAGTAATCCATTCGTCGTTTCAAATAATTTCTCTACTACACTGCAGCTCTCATTAATCTCATTACTCATTGCTTAACGTCCACTGCATGTACACCAATGAAAATCTCTTGTACATAATCGAGAATGTAACGTGTTTAATAAGCTCACCGAAGAAAATTACTCAGCTCTAGAGAAGTCATTGAAAACATAATTTAATATAGTGAAATTCCGGCCCTGGGCGTAATAACCATCAGGAGTCGATAAGAGATTGAGTCCACGAGATTGTGCAGGTACGTTGAATCCAGGTTATGCCTCTCGCTGAGGATTTGATCACACAGTTCCACCAAGTTTCTAGGATGATGATGACGGCGTTTTACCATTTGTTCCAACATATTCCACATATTGTCTATGAGATTCAATTCAGGTAATTTTGGAAGCCAATCGAGATGTAATAAGCTGGGGGAGTAATAAGGAAACCAGTAGCGTATTCATCCAGTCAGCTGTTGTCGTCTTATGAACCTGTGTGAGCGATGGCCTTTTGCGAGCTGACAGACTCCACATGTTCGTTGGACGGAGCTCTGAAATGTTGGAATGGATCTTCCTTCATTGCCTGTAGCAATACCTGTTGGGTTTGGAAGCGATTTCGATTCACAAGCGGTGAGAAACGTCTCTGGTCCCTCTGAGTCAGGATCTTTTACCGACCACAATTCCGACGTGGTGTTTCGTCGCCGCGTGTGTTACACCGCCTTCTAGGCGCTTCGGTCCGGAACCGCGCGACTGCTACGGTCGCAGGTTCGAATCCTGCCTCGGGCATGGATGTGTGTGATGTCCTTAGGTTAGTTAGGTTTAAGTAGTTCTAAGTTCTAGGGGACTGATGACCTCAGCAGTTAAGTCCCATTGTGCTAAGAGCCATTTGAACCATTTTTTTGTTACACCGCTGCTTGTAGACACGCTCAAGTGTCCGCCGCGAAGTACTAGAAAATCCAGCAATTTGACACACAGTATGGCTGTAGGCATGACCAAACACAATTGCTCCTATTTTTCTCACTCTGTCACGTCCTTATATTTACGTACAATGTCCGCTTGGAACATAAATGCCTCACTGATCGCCACTGGCTTGTGATCACATAGAGGCAGTGTGCGGGCGGTTGAGGACGTGACTCGATCGCCGCGCCATCTGTAAAGGCTTCACGATTAATCCGTGCGCGCGCACTGGGGTGGCCAATTTAATGAATTTTAATTTAATGAAAGCTAAAAGGCTTAATTCATTAAAAGAAAAGAATGTGTGTTTTCCACGTGCCTTTCACAAATGTGAGAAGGAACTAACATAAAGATGTGTCGTCATGTAGCAATGTGTTCCAGTTGCCCCTGAAAGCGAAGAGGCAACATTTGATCTGGGAGTCAGTCCTACACAACGGCCAGCGTGCGACAGGAGTGCTATGCTTGCACAGGGAAGGCGATAAATGCGCAGGAGGATCACAGACCGCCTGGCCAGCACCGGCAAACTCCGCGTGGCGTGACTCCCGGTTTCACGGTCTTGCCTGCAGGCAGATAAATACGGCGCCGTATCGCCGTGCACCGCTGCCGGTTTCTGTCGGTCAGCCGCCGAGTCCGCGCTTTCCTACTTCGATAACTGTAATACGGTCGAGATCCTACGTCTCTCTCTGGAGGAACTGTCAGATTTTTGGTGAACAGTTGCTCTAATTATCTTAGACTGTCACTAAATTTTGTATAAGGCAAGGTGACCGCCCGCTGGGTTGCACGACTGCTCACAGCCGTTCAGCAGAGACAGTAGAGGGAACCTCAAGGCTGTGTCTGGGCTATCGAGATGACATCTGATTACAGGAGATGAGTGCTGGCTACATCACTATGACAAAGGAGTGATCGAGGATTGGAAACATGTGGAGTCACGAATGCTGAAGGAGTTGGAGACCCAACCATCGTCTGGCAATGTAATGCTGGATATTTTTTGCGACTGCCATCGTGTGATGTTAACAGATAATATTTGTAGAAGCAAAACGTCACAGGTGTATCTAGTAGATGGGGGTTAAAGCACTCATTTTTGGCTTTCCTAAATACACTCCTGGAAATGGAAAAAAGAACACATTGACACCGGTGTGTCACACCCAACATACTTGCTCCGGACACTGCGAGAGGGCTGTACAAGCAATGATCACACGCACGGCACAGCGGACACACAAGGAACCGCGGTGTTGGCCGTCGAATGGCGCTAGCTGCGCAGCATTTGTGCACCGCCGCCGTCAGTGTCAGCCAGTTTGCCGTGGCATACGGAGCTCCATCGCAGTCTTTAACACTGGTAGCATGCCGCGACAGCGTGGACGTGAACCGTATGTGCAGTTGACGGACTTTGAGCGAGGGCGTATAGTGGGCATGCGGGAGGCCGGGTGGACGTACCGCCGAATTGCTCAACACGTGGGGCGTGAGGTCTCCACAGTACATCGATGTTGTCGCCAGTGGTCGGCGGAAGGTGCACGTGCCCGTCGACCTGGGACCGGACCGCAGCGACGCACGGATGCACGCCAAGACCGTAGGATCCTACGCAGTGCCGTAGGGGACCGCACCGCCACTTCCCAGCAAATTAGGGACACTGTTGCTCCTGGGGTATCGGCGAGGACCATTCGAAACCGTCCCCATGAAGCTAGGCTACGGTCCCGCACACCGTTAGGCCGTCTTCCGCTCACGCCCCAACATCGTGCAGCCCGCCTCCAGTGGTGTCGCGACAGGCGTGAATGGAGGGACGAATGGAGACGTGTCGTCTTCAGCGATGAGAGTCGCTTCTGCCTTGGTGCCAATGATGGTCGTATGCGTGTTTGGCGCCGTGCAGGTGAGCGCCACAATCAGGACTGCATACGACCGAGGCACACAGGGCCAACACCCGGCATCACGGTGTGGGGAGCGATCTCCTACACTGGCCGTACACCACTGGTGATCGTCGACGGGACACTGAATAGTGCACGGTACATCCAAACCGTCATCGAACCCATCGTTCTACCATTCCTAGACCGGCAAGGGAACTTGCTGTTCCAACAGGACAATGCACGTCCGCATGTATCCCGTGCCACCCAACGTGCTCTAGAAGGTGTACGTCAACTACCCTGGCCAGCAAGATCTCCGGATCTGTCCCCCATTGAGCATGTTTGGGACTGGATGAAGCGTCGTCTCACGCGGTCTGCACGTCCAGCACGAACGCTGGTCCAACTGAGGCGCCAGGTGGAAATGGCATGGCAAGCCGTTCCACAGGACTACATCCAGCATCTCTACGATCGTCTCCATGGGAGAATAGCAGCCTGCATTGCTGCGAAAGGTGGATATACACTGTACTAGTGCCGACATTGTGCATGCTCTGTTGCCTGTGTCTATGTGCCTGTGGTTCTGTCAGTGTGATCATGTGATGTATCTGACCCCAGGAATGTGTCAATAAAGTTTCCCCTTCCTGGGACAATGAATTCACGGTGTTCTTATTTCAATTTCCAGGAGTGTACATTGAAGAGACAAAGAAACTGATATAGGCATGCGTATTCAGATACAGAGATATGTAAACAGGCAGAATACGGCGCTGCGGTCGGCAATTCCTATACAGGGTGTTACAAAAAGGTACGGCCAAACTTTCAGGAAACATTCCTCACACACTAAAATAGAAAGTATGTTATGAGGACATGTGTCCGGAAACGCTTACTTTCCATGTTAGAGCTCATTTTATTACTTCCCTTCAATTCACATTAATCATGGAATGGAAACACACAGCAACAGAACGTACCAGCGTGACTTCAAACACTTTGTTACAGGAAATGTTCAAAATGTCCTCCGTTAGCGAGGATACATGCATCCACCCTGCGTCGCATGGGATCCCTGATGCGCTGATGCAGCCCTGGAAAACGGCGTATTGTATCACAGCCGTCCACAATACGAGCACATTTGGTACCGGGGTTGCGTAGACAAGAGCTTTCAAATGCACCCATAAATGAAAGTCAAGAGGGTTGAGGTCAGGAGAGCGTGAAGGCCATGCAATTGGTCCGCCTCTACCAATCCATCGGTCACCGAATCTGTTGTTGAGAAGAGTACGAACACTTCGACTGAAATGTGCAGGAGCTCCATCGTGCATGAACCACATGTTGTGTCGTACTTGTAAAGGCACATGTTCTGGCAGCACAGGTAGAGTATCCCGTATGAAATCATGATAACGTGCTCCATTGAGCGTAGGTGGAAGAACATGGGGCCCAATCAAGACATCACCAACAATGCCTGTCCAATCGTTCACAGAAACTCTGTGTCGATGACGTGATTGCACAATTGCGTGCGGATTCTCGTCAGCCCACACATGTTGATTCTGAAAATTTACAATTTGATCACGTTGGAATGAAGCCTCATCCGTAAAGAGAACATTTGCACTGAAATGAGGATTGACACATTGTGGGATGAACCATCCGCAGAAGTGTACCCCTGGAAGCCAGTCAGCTGCTGATAGTGCCTACACACGCTGTACATGGTACGGAAACAACTGGTTCTCCCGTAGCACTCTCCATACAGTGACGTGGTCAACGTTACCTTGTACAGCAGTAACTTCTCTGACGCTGACATTAGGGTTATCGTCAACTGCACGAAGAATTGCCTCGTCCATTGCAAGTGTCCTCGTCGTTCTAGGTCTTCCCCAGTCGCGAGTCATAGGCTGGAATGTTCCGTGCTCCCTAAGACGCCGATCAATTGCTTCGAACGTCTTCCTGTCGGGACACCTTCGTTCTGGAAATTTGTCTCGATACAAACGTACCGCGCCACGGCTATTGCCCCGTGCTAAACCATCAAATGGGCATCTGCCAACTCCGCATTTGTAAACATTGCACTGACTGCAAATCCACGTTCGTGATGAACACTAACCTGTTTATGCTACGTAGTGATGTGCTTGATGCTAGTACTCTAGAGCAATGAGTCGCATGTGAACACAAGCACCGAAGTCAACATTACCTTCCTTCAATTGGGCCAACTGGCGGTGAATCGAGGAAGTACAGCACATACTGACGAAACTAAAATGAGCTCTAACATGGAAATTAAGCTTTTCCGGACACATGTCCACATAACATCTTTTCTTTATTTGTGAGTGAGGAATGTTTCCTGAAAGTTTGGTCGTACCTTTTTGTAACACCCTGTATAAGATAAGTGTCTGGAGCAGTTGTTAGATCGCTCACTGCTGCTACAATGGCAGGTCATCAAGATTTAAGTGAGTTTGAACGTATACGATGCTGTGTCATACGTCGACTATGAGCGATGGGACACAGAATATTGGAGGTAGCGATGAAGTGGGGGTTTTCCAGTACGACCGTTTCACAAGTGTATCGTGAATATCAGGAATCTGGTAAAACATCAAATGTCCGATATCGCTGCGGCTGGAAAAAGATCCTGCAAGAACGGGACCAACGACGACTGAAGAGAATCGTTCAACATGGCAAAAGTGCAACGCTTCTGCAAATTGCTGCAGATTTCAATGATGGGCCATCAACAAGTGTCAGCGTGCGAACCTTTCAACGAAACTTCATCGATATGGGCTTTCGGAGCCGAAGGTCCACTCGTGTGCTCTTGATAACTGCACGACACAAAGGTTTACGCCTCGCCTGTGCCCGTCATCACCGACACTGGACTGTTGATGACAGTAAACATGTTGCCCAGTGGGACGAGTCTCGTTTCAAATCGGATCGAGAGGATGAATGTGTACGGGTATGGAGACAACTTCATAAATCCATGGACCCTGCAATTCAGCAGGGGCTGTTCAAGCTGGCGGAGGATCTGTAATGGTGTGAGGCGTGTGTAGTTGGAGTGATATGGGTTGCCTTATACGTCTAGGTATGACTCTGACAGGTGACACATACGTAAGAGTCCTGTCCGACCACTTGCATCCATTCGTGTCCATTGTGCATTCCGACGGACTTGGACTGTTCCAGCAGGACGATACAACACCCCACCCTTACAGAATTGCTACAGAGTGGCTTCAGGAACACTCTTCTGAGTTTGAACACTTCCTCTGTCCACCAAACTGCCCACACATGAACATTATTGAGCATATCTGGGATGCGTTGCAACGTGCTGTTCAGAAAAGATCTCCGCCCCCCCCCCCCCCCCCCCCCCCCGTACTCTTAACAGATTTATGGACAGCCCTGCAGGATTCATTGTGTCAATTTCATCTAGCACTAATTCAGACATTAGTTGAGTCCATGTCACGTCGTGTTGTCGAACTTATACATGCTCGAGGGTCCCGAGACGATATTAGGCAGGTGTACCAGTTTCTTTGGCTCTTCAGTGTACATCTAAAAGAGAAAAAAGCGACGCACCACGAAGGAATTATCCGAATGGGACGGAAGTCGGTAGATGTGATGTACTTGTGCAGAGGAACAAATTATTATAGTTTTAGATAATCTGGATTATTTATTCAAGAGAAAGAGCTTCACAAATTGAGCAGATCAATAACGTATTGGTTCAACCCTGGTCCTTCAGCAAACAGTTATTAGATTCGGTTCGACTTGGTATTGAGTGACAGAGTTGTTGTATGTCCTCCTGAGGAATATCGAACCAAATTCTGACCAACTGGCACGTTAAATCGTCAAAATCCGTAGCTAGTTGGGGGGCTCCGCCCATAATGCTTCAGACGTTATCTACAGGGCTATTACAAATTATTGAAGCGATTTCATAAATTCACTGTAGCTCCATTCATTGACATATGGTCACGACACACTACAGATACGTAGAAAAACTCATAAAGTTTTGTTCGGCTGAAGCCGCACTTCAGGTTTCTGCCGCCAGAGCACTCGAGAGCGCAGTGATACAGAATGGCGACAGGAGCCGAGAAAGCGTATGTCGTGCTTGAAATGCACTCACATCAGTCAGTCATAACAGTGCAACGACACTTCAGGACGAAGTTCAACAAAGATCCACCAACTGCTAACTCCATTCGGCGATGGTATGCGCAGTTTAAAGCTTCTGGATGCCTCTGTAAGGGGAAATCAACGAGTCGGCCTGCAGTGAGCGAAGAAACGGTTGAACGCGTGCGGCAAGTTTCACGCGTAGCCCGCGGAAGTCGACGAATAAAGCAAGCAGGGAGCCAAACGTACCACAGCCGACGGTTTGGAAAATCTTACGGAAAAAGCTAAAGCAGAAGCGTTACCGTTTACAATTGCTACAAGCCCTGACACCCGATGACAAAGTCAAACGCTTTGAATTTTCGGCGCGGTTGCAACAGCTCATGGAAGAGGATGCGTTCAGTGCGAAACTTGTTTTCAGTGATGAAGCAACATTTTTTCTTAATGGTGAAGTGAACAGACACAATGTGCGAATCTGGGCGGTAGAGAATCCTCACGCATTCGTGCAGCAAATTCGCAATTCACCAAAAGTTAACGTGTTTTGTGCAATCTCACGGTTTAAAGTTTACGGCCCCTTTTTCTTCTGCGAAAAAAACGTTACAGGACACGTGTATCTGGACATGCTGGAAAATTGGCTCACGCCACAACTGGAGACCGACAGCGCCGACTTCATCTTTCAACAGGATGGTGCTCCAGCGCACTTCCATCATGATGTTCGGCATTTCTTAAACAGGAGATTGGAAAACCGATGGATCGGTCGTGGTGGAGATCATGATCAGCAATTCATGCCATGGCCTCCACGCTCTCCCGACTTAACCCCATGCGATTTCTTTCTGTGGGGGTTATGTGAAAGATTCAGTGTTTAAACCTCCTCTACCAAGAAACGTGCCAGAACTGCGAGCTCGCATCAACGATGCTTTCGAACTCATTGATGGGGACATGCTGCGCCGAGTGTGGGAGGAACTTGATTATCTGCTTGATGTCTGCCGAATCACTGAAGGGGCACATATCGAACATTTGTGAATGCCTAAAAAAACTTTTTGAGTTTTTGTATGTGTGTGCAAAGCATTGTGAAAATATCTCAAATAATAAAGTTATTGTAGAGCTGTGAAATCGCTTCAATCATTTGTAATAACCCTGTATTTGGGTGAGATCCGGCGTTATTGCTCGACAAGTTAGGATTTGCCAAGGACGAATACAAGCAGCAGAAATTATCGCCGTGTGCGGACGGGCATTATGTTGCTGAAATGTAAACCTAGGATGGCTTTCCATGACACGCAGCAACTCGGGGGGAGCGGTGGGGGGGGGGGGGGGAGGGGGGGGGAATATGGTCGGCGTACCGCAGTGCTGTAAGGATGCCACAGATGACAATCAAAGGTTCCTGGTATGAAAGGAAATGGCGTCCCAGACCATCGCTTCCGGTTGTCGGGTCGTATGGCGGGAGAAAGTCAGGGTTGGTATCCCACTGGCGTCAAATGCGTCTCCAGATACGTCTTCGCTTATTAAGCAGAACGGGATACTAGGCTTTAAGAGTAAGCTAAAAGGGGTGGTTAGGACTGAGATATATGTAGGAAGAGATGCTAATGTCAAATTCAGTTTATTCCAAAGTAAATACGTGTCAGTATTTGAAAGCTGCTTTCCCAAAAAATTATCCAAAAGAGCCATTAAGAAACAAGTAAGCCGTTTGACAACTAAGGATGTAAGAAGTACTGGGACATTTATGTACAGGCCAGAGTAAGTCAAGATCTGACATTAGGTGCATACTAAAAAAAAAAAACAAATAATAAAAAAAACCTGTAATCATTTAAGGAAAGTCATTGAGATGTCCAGAGATATCATGTCCTGACAGAAATAAATAATGCAGATAACAAGATTAAAACTATATGGAACATTATCAAATAGGAGACAGGACAACCAGTCAGTGTACAAGATTTCATAACAATTGAAATAAATGACATTGCTGTGACTGCTAGTTCACAAGTTACAAGTACTTTTAACAATCGCTTTCTACGCGTGACAGGAAATGTGGGATTAAATGGCTTAGTTGAAGAAGCAAGAGACTATATTAAAATTTATTTCCACAAACGTTTAAGCAACTAGAAGTAATAGGAACATACTTCACCGAAAGTCTAGAAACTCTGTGAAACAAAAGCTCTTGTGGGGTTGATGAAACTTCAGATAAATCCGAAAAGTTGTTCCAACTTAGTGAGTAATGTCTTAGGGATATATACAATGCATCACTGGAACAGGCAATGTTTATAGACAGGCTATAATATGCAATTATTAAATCGCTCTATAAGAAAGGTGAGAAGATAGACTTAAACAATTACTGTCCAATTTCCTTACTGACGTCTTTTTCCACAATGTTCGAAAAGGTAATGTACTCAAAACTAGTCGAACATTTAAGTATAAACAATTTACTTAGTATATTACAGTTTGGATTCCAAAAAAGTTGCTCGATAAGAGTGTTATTTGTACATTCACTCATCAAACAGTACAAGCCTTAAACAGTACTATATCGCCAGTTGGTATTTTGTATCTCAAGTTTTATGGAACTGATGGCTTTTCACACAGCTTGTTGGATTCATACATAACAGAATGCCACATGTTGTGCTGAGTAATTTAGACAATGTCGAAAAGGTAGAAAATTTAAGGGACTTGGGCAAAGAAGAAAACATCACAAGGAGAGTTCCACAGGCTTCAGTTTTGGGTCAACCCCTATTCCAAATTTTGAAAAAAAAAAAAAACCGCTACACTCAATTCTGTTCAACAAATAGAATAATACCAGCAATTGATGTTACATATTAGCAGTAGGCAGTAAGTAGGATAGGACACTAGAAATTTTTGGAGGCACATATTGATGAAAATTTGAACTGGAAGGAGCATACTACTGAGCTTCTCAAACAATTAAGTTGAGCTTCATTTGCTCTTCTTATAATTGCTAATCATGGAAACAAACGTATCAATTTTTCGAGATATTTTGCGTATTTACACTCAGTAATATCATATAGAATAATTTTCTGTGGCAACTCATCACTTACAAGGGAAACTCGCCATCGCACCCTCCTCAGATATAGTAGTAAGGTGGCTCATTGGGAAGCCCGTCAAAAACTGAACGTAGATCAAGCATGAAAATAGGAATAAGATGTACTGAACTGTGAAAAAAGAGGGAAATAGAAACAGTGAACGGTCCAGGCTCATGATACGTAACACTGAGTGTCGTGGTCAAGTGGTCAAGGTGTTGAGCAGTGAAAGGTGAGATCCAGGTTCACGGCAATCATGGTACAAATTTGGAAATATGATTGATCCATTCTGAGGCGTGATTATTACAATCTTACCCCAGACCCTTCAGCCAGATGTGCCACATTTCGACTACTCAACGCACGAGTTACTAATACCACGCAGATAATTATCGATTTCTCTCACTGGAAAATACACTGATGGGAAAAACTGCAACATCAAAAAATAATTAATGTAGAGTAACGAAATTTCGGGTATACATTTGTCCTGGTAACATATTTAAGTGACTGGCATTGCAACATCACAGGTTAAAATACGCGCAAGACAAGCCATTGCAAATGTGAAATTCTGGTACATTAATAACTGATGTAACAGTCAAAATGTTGAATGCAAGCATACAAACGTGCATGCATTGTGTTGTCGGATGTCAGTTTATGGGATGGAGTTCCATGCCTGTTGCAATTCGTCAGTCAACAGACGGACGATTATTGTTATTCGTGGATGAAGCTGAAGTTGCGTCCTATGATGCCCCATATGTGTTCGACTGGGGACAGATCTGGTGATCTAGCAGGCCAAAGCAACATGTCGGCACCCTCTAGTGCATGTCGCCTTACAACAGCTGTATGTGGGCGAGCGTTATCCTGCTAGAACACATTACCCTGAAATTCTACTCATGAATGGGAGCACAACAGGTCGAATCATCAAATTCGCGTACAGATTTGAGTCAAGCTGCATGGGATAACCACGGGAGTGCTCCTGCTGCCGTACTAAATCGTACCCCAGATCAGAAATCCAGGTATATGTCCAGAGTGCCTAATACACAGACAGGTTGGTTGCAAGTCCACAATTGGCCTCCATCTAACCAACACACAGCCATCACTGGCCCCAATTGAAACCACTGAAGTCACAAATTGCGGTAGTTTGGAGCCAGGTGGTGGTGGCGGTGGTAAATTCTTATGGGACCAAACTGCTGAGATCGTCAGTCCCTAGGCTTACAAGCTACTTAATCTAACTTAAACTAACTTATGCTGCGGACAACACACACGCCCATTTGGAGTCAGGGCAATGCACAGTAGAGGGCGTACTGCTCAAAGCTCTCCTTCAAGTAACCAACTTGTAACAGTTCGTTGTGTCACTGTCGTGCCACCTGCTACTCAGATTGCTGCTGTAGTTTCAGTGCGATGCGCCAGTGCTGTACACCCAACATTATGGTCTTCCCTCGCGTCAGAGCGACGTAGCCTTCAAGAGACCGGTCTTCTTGCGACCGTACATTCTCGTGACCATCGGTGCCAGCAATCATGTACAGTGGCTACATTCCTGCCAAGTCTTTCTGCATTATTGCAGAAGGAACTTCCAGCTTCTCATAGCCCTATTACAAGGCCTCGTTAAAACTCAGTGAGGTGCTGATAATGACGTTGTTGTCGCCTTAAAGGCATTCTCAACTAACAACAAATCACCACGTCCAGTCCCGAAGGTGTATTTAAAGAAAACTTGATTCGCAACCTCATCGTGGCGCCACTAGCGGCTCTTATAGTGATGGCACGAAATCTGAATACTCACCATCTTTCAGGTGTAGAAACACGCCTACAAACTTTCGTTTGTGTCGCACAACTCCGTCTTGGTGTTGCGATTTTTTTTTCGTCATTGTATTTTTAGGAGCGAAATTCTTCTTTTCATCCTTAGGGTAATTAAAGTTTTAATCACACAGAATCATTCACATGTTATAAAAACTTTATGGCCGCTGTAAGTTAAAACTGATGGTTTTAAAAACATGTAAGACGAGAGAAATCAGCCGGAGTGCAGTATGTAAATCTTAACTGAAACTGAAAACTGCTCTAAATGCATCTTCATTAAACGTACTCACTGGCAGCACACTTCCACAGCACCGAATTCATAGTACTTGCCTCAAAAATATATGGCCATAAAATCACACACATGTTAGCCGTATGATATTTACTCTTTGTTATAGTGTGTCTCAATATTTTTCAACACGCGAAGCGCCTCTTACTGGTATGATAACCACGTTTAGACCTTCGTAGTACTTCTATTTCCAAAGGATGTTTTCCCCCTTCAACGAATTTCGAAATGAATCAGCCACAGTTCAGTAACACTGCTCTCCGTAATAAATTCAGTACATGTAAGGGGCAATCAAAAAGTTTGCGTTTGATGGTGTTGCTGCAGCCTATATGCAACGAAGCCGTTTCAGATGTGCGTATATTAACACCGACGTGTAGGCAAAGTATTAGTGTCATTTCTAAGTGTGTGCAGTAAATGTGCAAACATGAATCATGGCGACGCTATTACCGAACTTCCAACAGGACCAACGGGCTGTTATTCTTTTTTTTTTTTTTGTTTGTTCCCGAAGGACAAACACCGTTACACGACCGTCGGAGAATGAAGAATGTGTATTGCGCAGCACGTCTGTCGAAAACCACCTGTGTGGAATGGTGTGACAAGTAGCGTACAGGTCGCGATTCGACACAAGGAGCCAGTCGATCAAGGAGGCCACCAAAAGTTACGCCAACTCAAGTGCCAAACACGCTGCCACGCGCCCTATACTCCTGATGTCTCTCTATGCGATTACCACACCATCGGTCCCTTAAAAAAGACGTTGACGGGTCGACGATTCTTGTCGGACGAGGATGTGCAGCAGGCAGTTACGGACTTATTCGCCCAGCAGGACACGGCGTTTTATTAAACGGTTATCTTCAACCTGTGGGTGGTATGGTTGCCTCAGTGCTGATGGAAATTAGGACTGACTAGCATACCGATTCTAGATTGCGAGGCCTTCGACCCGAAACTTTTCAATCACCCCTTAAATTTCAAGTTTCTGTTTTAGCGCAGAATGTGAACAATTGCTTCTTATGAGCGTCACGTGACTATTTCAGGTTGACTTTGTGCGGCACGCTACAGACATTGCCTCTATCATATGGAGGTACTTGATTCCTAATATTTCTTGTATGTCGGCGCTTATACATTGACGGAAAAAATTTTACCACCAAGAAGGAGTCGTGCGATATAAATGAAAGTTGGGAGGCGTGTTTCTACATCTGAAAGAGGATGTCTATTATACTTTCGCGCCAGTCTCCTGAGTGGCGCCATTGGCGCTACTGTGAGAATGCAGATTAAGTTTGCTGTAAATACATGCTGAAACGGTCGTGAGCGTTACTTATCTTTGAGATTGGACGTGGTGAGGTGATGTTGGTCAAGATTGACTTTGAGGCAACAGAAACGCTATTATCAACACCTCACTGAGTTTGAACTACGGCTACGAGAAGGTGGACGTTTCTTCTGCGACACTGCAGAAAAACTTTGAAGCGATTTAGTCACTGCAGATGATTGGTGAGAGCGGTGGTCATGAGAATGTAAGGTCACACGAAGTCCGGGCTCTTGAAGGCCACGTGGCGCTGACGAGAGGGAATACCATAGTGTTCGGTGTACGGCTCTGGCGCATCGAACTGCAACTGCAGCTGTAATTTGGCTAGCAGTTGGCACCGCAGTGACACAACGAACTGTTACGAGTCGGTTACTTCAAGGGCAACTCTGATCCAGAACCCCTGTAGCGTGCATTCCACTCACCACAAATTACGCCATTTGCTGCTTAAGTGGTGCCAAGAGAGAGCCAATTAGAGGGCAGGGTGGAAGTCTCGTGTTTTCTGATGAAAGCTGTTTCTGGCTCGGTGCCAAAGATGTCTGTGTGACGGTCATAAGGAAACCAGTTGAGGGCCTGCAACGAACATGACTGCGAGCAAGACACACTGGTAGTTATGAGCTGGTGTACGATTTCGTATGGCAACAGGAGCACTCTCGTGGTTATCCCACGTATCGTGACTGTAAATTTGTATCTCAGTCCGGCGATTCGACCTGTTGGAATATTTACCTCAAAATGGGTGTGCAATGTCCATTCGTAAATTATACACGCTCACCTACAACAATTTATGATTGGTTGTGTTGGTTGCATTGTAGCTATCAATCACCTCTTTAATCAAAGTTACTAAAATTGCAAACGGAAAATATAGGCGCATAAAAATTAAAGTAGCATAGAAATTTAAGTAGCACCTACCAACCTCGCGGTCTGAGGCACGTTGCCACGGTCCGCGCGGCTCACCTCGTCTTCCCTTGGGCATGGGTGTGAGTGTGTGTGTGTTGTCAGCGTAAGTTAGTTTAAGTAATGTGTAAGCCTAGGGACCGATGACCTCAGCAGTTTGGTCCCATAGGAACTTACCACAAATTTCCAATTTCCTACTGACCTAACGCGCTTTGGAAACCATCCGCTACAAAATATTGAATTTGTACGAGGGTTCGAACTTGAACAGAGGCAACTATTTACTCGCAACCTATATAAAAGAGTTACATGTTTGCACCTGTTACTGTCCTTCAAAGTAGTCACCAGCGTTGTGCAGAACCTGTTGCCAGCGATGTGGAAGGCGTACTATACCGTTAGCAGAGCCTGTTCTGTTGATGGTACGAATGGAGCGGTCTACTGCCTTTCGAATCTCTGGAACAGCTCTGAAGCGAATGCCATAAAGGGATTCCTTCATCTTCGCAACCAAATCAGAGTCACAAGGACTTAAGTCCGGGGAGAATGGTGGATGGCACAGTACTTCCCAGTCCCATCGACCGAAAAGAGCAGCCACAGCTTGCGCTGTATGTGCCTGCGCATTGTCGTGCAAAATGGTGGGTGGGTTGCGCAGAAAATGTCGCTTCTTTCGCAAAGCTCGTCGCAGGTGATGCTCCAAAAACGAACAGTAATACTGTGCATTGACGGTATGCCGTGGAGGAACGTAATGCGATATGATAACACCATCACAGACGTACACGAGAATCACCATAACTTTAGACCGCTCCATTCGCACCATCAACAGAACAGGCTCTGCTAACGGTGTACTACGCCTTCCACATCGCTGGCAACGGGTTCTACACAACGCTGGTGACTACTCTGAAGGACAGTAACAGGTGCAAACATGTAACTCTTTTGTATCGGTTGTGAATAAATAGTTGCCACTATTTAAGTTCCAACCCTCGTATACACAGGGTGCAGTAAAATTAATGCGACCATCGCCTACGTCCGACGTCAGCGTGCAATAAACACTCACAGAGGGCAGGTGGCAGCACAAGCAGTGAAGGGTGTATAAAGTGTCGTTGTTGCACTGTGGAAACAGAGCGTTGTATCTCATGTTCAAAAGCGCATTACCATTGGCTTTCAGGCTAAGTGTGGAAACATTACCGAAACGGCCAAGTATGTAAACTGTCCGTCTTTCATCGTGGTTATAGTGTAAGGCAAAATGGCGCTATCCAAAAACGGTGCCGAGACTACAATGGTGCACTACAGGCCACAGATCACAGGGGTGAACGATGCCTCGGTAGATGTGTAACGGCGAATAGACGTGCAACTGCTGACCTACTGATCACCCAGATTAGCCAAGGGGCTGCCAGCAGTGTCTCCTCAATGAAATTTCAGGGAACTTTGCTGCCTATGGCCCTCCAGATCAGGTGCCTGGTTCATGCACCCTTGTTGACTGCTGTTCATCGGTGACAAAGGCTGGAATCAGCATTCCAGTACCACAACTGGACAACAACTGAGTGACGACAGGGGGCCTTTTCAGATAAATCACGTTTTACGCTCCATCGGACAGTTAGCAAACACATTGCAACAACCGTCGGAAGGGTTCAGGCCGGAGGAGGGAGTGCTATGGTCTAGGGAATGTTTTCGTGGCATTCCCTGGGTGATCTCGTCATTCTGGAAGGCAAAAGCGATCAACACAAGTATGCATCTATCCTTGGGGAGCATATCCACCCCTACTTGCAGTTGTTTTTCGTCGGCACCAACCGGGCGAAGTGACGCAGTGGTTAGAACGCTGTACTTGCATTCTGGAGGACGACGGTTCAAACCCGCGTCCTGCCATTCTCATTCGGGTTTTCTGTGATTTCCCTAAATCGCTTCAGGCATGTGCAGCGATAGTTCATTTGAAAGGGTACGGCCGACTTCCTCCCCCATTCTTCCTTGATCTGATGGGACCAATGAGCTCGCTGTTTGGTCGCCACCAAGTCAACCAACCTCGGCACGATGAGATCTACCAGCAGGACAATCAATGTGTCACACAGCTGGAACGTATGTGTGTGTTTCGAAGAGCGTCACTATGAGTTTACCGTACTCCCATGGCCACCAGACACCTCAGATTAAAACCCAGTCCAGAATCTGTGCGACGACCTCGACTGGGCTGTTCGCACCGTGGATCCTCAACCGCGCAACCTAGCGCACCGGCCACGGAATTGGAATCGACATGGCTGCACATCGCTATCGGTAGTTTTAGAACCTCACTAGCACTCTTTCTGCACATCGTGCAAAAGGTGGTATTCATGCTTCTGACAGGTGCTCACATTAATGTGACTGGACACTGTAGTTCAGACGTGTGTGCGTTCTAGGACAAGACAGAACCTCACCATAAAACAGCGACAATTAAAGGAAATGCTACTGTGTATCGCTTGGGGACTATTTTTCACCGTCGATTAAACATTAGTTAAAAAGAATTAATATCTAAGACGTACTTCCCAGTTCTGCCACTGAAATCAAGCAAAGGTAAACGAAACAAATAAGAAGTAATAAGAAACGATACAATTGTGGACAAAAGCGAAGGAGCGCGTAGGAAAAGGACGTAAGCGTATCGTCATCGTGACGTCAAAATTTTTCAGCTGGAAAAGCTAGGCGTGCGCAACAGTGTGATTGGTGTGTGCTGTGGTTAGTATATATGCTGGAGTTCAATTAACACTTAACTGCAAAAAACCGTATTGCATATAGCGTTTTTGTAAAAGTGAAATTTCATTTTTCCGAGGTGGTCACACAGCTAGTAAAGAAGACCATTTGAAATTATTAGGAATGATAGTATGCGAAAAACTAGTGTTACCTTGAAGACCTCAGCCGAAAACTGACTGCTGCGACCTGCCTCACACTTAACGTGAAGACTTGTTTACTTTGCTTCCTTTCTCTGTATTATCGCGTGTGATGTTACATAGTGAGGCGAAAAAGTCATACTATACCTCCTAAAACCGTGTCGGAGCTCCTTTTGCCCCTCGTAGTGCAACAGCCCGACGTGGCATGTTGAATTCATCAAATCTTTGTAAGTCCGCTTCAGAAATACTGAGCCATGCTACCTCCATGGACATCCATAATTGCGAAAGTGTTGCCAGTGTAGGATTTTGTTCACGAACTGACCTCTCGATAATGTCTCATAAATGTTCGATGAGATTCATGTCGGGTGCTCTAGGTGGCCAAATAATTCGTTCGAATTGTTCAGAATGTTCTTCAAACCAATCGCGAACAATTGTGGTCCGACGATAATTCCATCGTTATTTTGAAACATGAAGGCCATAAATAGCCGATCGTAACCATTTCCAGGCAATGATCGGTCCAGTTGGACAAAAGGACCCAGTCCATTCCACGTAAACACAACGATTTGTGCTACTAGTACTAACAACTCTAAGTAAACGCTGCCTCCCTCGGTTGTTAAATGGAGGCCGTCGACCATTGCGTTGTCCGTGATGAGAGGTAATGCCTGAAATTTGGTATTCTCGGAGCACTCTTGACACTGTGGATCTCGGAATATTAAATTCGCTAACGATTTCTGAAATGGAATGACCAAGGCATTTAGCTCCAACTACCACTCCGCCTTCAAAGTCTTTTCATTCTCATCGTGCGGCCATAGTAACGCCATAAATGTTTTCACATGAATCACCTGAGTACATAGACAGTTCCGCCGATGCACTCCGAAAATATCATCCGTATGTGTGCATATCGTTATCCCATGACTTTTATCACATCAGTGTATTTAGGGGCAACTCGCATTCACGAAGAATATTCGTAGTTCAGAAAAGGGCGCTCCAGATGACCTGTGGTGACAGGGACTTGTTGAAGGCTGTTGTTCAAGTGTATCACAGTTCTAACTCTGCTACGCTTGTACATGTATTCCATCTCGGGATTTGTTGTTCGCATTGTTGACTTCTTCTTAAGAAGCTGCAACGTTCATTCAGTGGTAAAGCAAAGATGTGTACTTGGATAAGAGTTCCTTAAACACTGGACAGAAATTTTGCGCTATTCAGCAAGCTTCATTTTAAATAGCTTACAGCAGAAACGAAAAAAGGGGATAAACCCCAGGTAATCAAATTCAGGTTTAAAGTTTTCCTTGAGGTTCACTCCTACTCTGCTACAAGTGTTCTTCGGAATGGTTCATAACCTTTCCCTGGAATTTTTTATGTTTCCGTATCCTCTCATAACCTTTTGTGTTTTTATTAATTCTTTAACTCTTCGCTTTATATGTTTTCTAATCAGCATTCTGTGAAGTATGTATTGACTAGTTCCATCACCAAGAAGCCTTGGCTCGCGTCGTCTCACCGGACAACATAAATAAATATACCAGAATGAAACTGCGCAAGGAAACGCGAATATGTCCTGGGCAGAGTTATGGATTTAAGAGAAGGGAACTAGCTTTTCAACTTACCTGGCTGCTTCAAAGACATTTAAATCAAAATATCCTATCAAAAAATGGTTCAAATGGCTCTGAGCACTATGGGACTTAACATCTGAGGTCATCAGTCCCCTAGAACTTAGAACCATTTAAACCCAACTAACCTAAGGACATCACACACGTCCATGCCCAAGGCAGGATTCGAACCTGCGACCGTAGCGGTCGCGCAGTTCCAGACTGAGGCTCCTAGAACCGCTCGGCCACAACGGCCGGCTATCCTATCACATTCACGCTTTTTTACTTATTAATATTAGTACCAATGTCATGTAATATAATGCATCGTATCAAGCAAAGTAACATGACAGTTGATGCCATCCCTTGGGGATGAAATACATCCCCTGAAATTTATCGCTCCAGAAAAACTTTTCTAGTTGTTACATATATGCTCTGCAGCTACATATTGGTTAGTGAAACTTCTGAATCAAGGACACAGGATCAAGGAATCTAGCCTATAAATTGCATGATGCATGTGTCCCAACTCATCGCAGCTAACATAGCTCACTGTCCTAGGGAAGTAAGATCGACTCTTAAAAAAAGTGCTAAATTTTCGATGGTTTGATTAACGTATACGGTGTGAGAATTATTGAACTATATGAGGAAAAAAAACCATGAACCATGGACCTTGCCGTTGGTGGGGGGGGGGGGGGGGGGGGCGCTTGCGTGCCTCAACGATATAGATAGCCGTACCGTAGGTGCAACCACAACGGAGGGGTATCTGTTGAGAGGCCAGACAAATGTGTGGTTCCTGAAGAGGGGCAGCAGCCTTTTCAGTAGTTGCAGGGGCAACAGTCTGGATGATTGACTGATCTGGCCTTCCAACACTAACCAAAACGGCCATGCTGTGCTGGAACTGTGAACGGCTGAAAGCAAGGGGAAACTACAGCCGTAATTTTTCCCGAGGGCATGCAGCATTACTGTATGATTAAATGATGATGGCGTCCTCTTGGGTAAAATATTCCAGAGGTAAAATAGTACCCCATTTGGATCTCCGAGCGGGGACTACTCAAGAGGACGTCGTTATCAGGAGAAAGAAAACTGGTGTTCTACGGATCAGAGCGTGGAATGTCAGATCCCTTAATCGGGCAGGTAGGTTAGAAAATTTAAAAAGGGAAATGGATAGGTTAAAGTTAGATATAGTGGGAATTAGTGAAGTTCGGTGGCAGGAGGAACAAGACTTTTGGTCAGGTGAATACAGGGTTATAAATAGAAAATCAAATAGGGGTAATGCAGAAGTAGGTTTAATAATGAATAAAAAAATAGGAGTACGGGTAAGCTACTACAAACAGCATAGTGAACGCATTATTGTGGCCAAGATAGACACGAAGCCCACGCCTACTACAGTAGCACAAGTTTATATGCCAACTAGCTCTGCAGATGACGAAGAAATTGATGAAATGTACGATGAGATAAAAGAAATTATTCAGGTAGTGAAGGGAGACGAAAATTTAAAAGTCATGGGTGACTGGAATTCGAGAGTAGGAAAAGGGAGAGAAGGAAACGTAGTAGGTGAATATGGATTGGGGCTAAGAAATGAAAGAGGGAGCCGCCTGGTATAATTTTGCGCAGAGCGTAACTTAATCATAACTAACACTTGGTTCAAGAATCATGAAAGAAGGTTGTATACCTGGAAGAACCCTGGAGATACTAGAAGGTTTCAGATAGATTATATAATAGTAAGACGGAGATTTAGGAACCAGGTTTTAAATTGTAAGACATTTCCAGGGGCAGATGTGGACTCTGACCACAATCTATTGGTTATGAACTGTAGATTAAAACTGAAGAAACTGCAAAAAGGTGGGAATTTAAGGAGGTGGGACCTGGATAAACTGAAAGAACCAGAGGTTGTACAGGGTTTCAGGGAGAGCATAAGGGAACAATCGACAGGAATGGGGGAAAGAAATACGGTAGAAGAAGAATGGATAGCTGTGAGGGATGAAATAGTGAAGGCAGCAGAGGATCAAATAGGTAAAAACACGAGGGCTAGTAGAAACCCTTGGGTAACAGAAGAAATATTGAATATAATTGATGAAACGAGAAAATACAAAAATGCAGTAAATGAAGCAGGCAAAAAGGAATACAAACGTCTCAAAAATGAGATCGACAGGAAGTGCTAAATAGCTAAGCAGGGATGGCTAGAGGGGAAATGTAAGGATGTAGAGGCTTATCTCACTAGGGGTAAGATAGATACTGCCTACAGGAAAATTAAAAGAGACCTTTGGAGAAAGGAGAACCACTTGCATGAATATCAAGAGCTTTGATGGAAACCCAGTTCTAAGCAAAGAAGGGAAAGCAGAAAGGTGGAAGGAGTATATAGAGGGTCTATACAAGGGCGATGTACTTAAGGACAATATTATGGAAATGGAAGAGGATGTAGATGAAGATGAAATGGGAGATATGATATTGCGTGAAGAGTTTGACAGAGCACTGAAAGACCTGAGTCGAAACATGGCCCCCGGAGTAGACAACATTCCATTAGAACTACTGACAGCCATGGGAGATCCAGTCCTGACGAAACTCTACTATCTGGTGAGCAAGATGTATGAGAAAGGCGAAATACCCTCAGACTTCAAGAAGAATATAATAAGTCCAATCCCAAAGAAAGCAGGTGTTGACAGATGTGAAAATTACCGAAATATCAATTTAATAAATCATAGCTACAAAGTACTAACACGAATTCTTTATAGACGAATGGAAAACCTGATAGAAGCCGACCCCGGGAAAGATCAGTTTGGATTCCGTAGAAACACTGGAACACGTGAGGCAATACTGACCCTACGACTTATCTTAGAAAATAGATTAAGGAAAGGCAAACCTACGTTTCTAGCATTTGTAGACTTAGAGAAAGCTTTTGACAATGTTGACTGGAATACTCTCTTTCAAACTCTGCAGGTGGTAGGGGTGAAATTCAGGGAGCGAAAGGCTATTAACAATTTGTACAGAAAGCAGATTGCAGTTATAAGAGTCGAGGGATATGAAAGGGAAGCAGTGGTTGGGAAGGGAGTGAGACAGGGTTGTAGCCTCTCCCCTATGTTATTCAATCTGTATATTGAGCAAGCAGTAAAGGAAACAAAAGAAAAGTTCGGAGTAGGTATTAAACTCCATGGAGAAGAAATAAAAACTTTTTAGGTTCGCCGATGACATTGTAATTCTGTCAGAGACAACAAAGGACTTGGAAGAGCAGTTGAAGGGAATGGACAGTGTCTTGAAAGAAGGATATAAGATGAACATCAACAAAAGCAAAACGAGGATAATGGAATGTAGTCGAATTAAGTCGGGTGATGCTGAGGGAATTAGATTAGGAAATGAGACACTTAAAGTAGTAAAGGAGTTTTGCTATTTGGGGAGCAAAATAACTGATGATGGCCGAAGTAGAGAGGATAAAAAATGTAGACTGGCAATGGCAAGGAAAGCGTTTCTGAAGAAGAGAAATTTGTTAACATCGAGTGTAGATTTAAATGTCAGGAAGTCATTTCTGAAAGTATTTGTATGCAGTGTAAGTAGGCTGTTTAGGTTTTTTTATTGGTAACGCCACCTCTGTATGAAAATCACTGGCTGTGCTGTGTGCAGTCTGTGGCTGCTTTGCATTGTTGTAATACTCGCCATTGTAGTGCTAGGCAGCTGGCTGTGAACAGCGCGTAGCATTGCGCAGTTGGAGGTGAGCCGCCAGCAGTGGTGGATGTGGGGAGAGAGATGACGGAGTTTTGTAATTTGTCATAAACTGCTATATATATTATGACTATTAAGGTAAATACATTGTTTGTTCTCTATTAAAATCTTTCATTTGCTAACTATGCCTATCAGTAGTTAGTGCCTTCCGTAGTTTGAATCTTTTATTTAGCTGGCAGTAGTGGCGCTCGCTGTACTGCAGTAGTTCGAGTAACGAAGATTTTTGTGAGGTAAGCGATTTGTGAAATGCATAGGTTAATGTTAGTCAGGGCCATTCTTTTGTAGGGATTTCTGAAAGTCAGATTGCGTTGCGCTAAAAATACTGTGTGTCAGTTTAAGCACAGTCCTGTAAAATTGTTAAAAGGGGACGTTTCATATGTCGACCCTTAGCCGAGGATACCTCACTGGAATCTTCTGATTTATTTGTTGTAGTTTGTGTAATTAGTGTAGCTTTTGTTTATTGCCAGCGCGTAATTATAGAGAGAATTTCCATTGTAGTTGCAGTCTTTCATTGTTGTACAGTAAAACAGGTGTGGCACGCATGTAGATTTGCACCAAGTATTTCGCAGCTGCAATTAACTAGATATTATTTTCAGTGGTATGTTAATGTGTTCCCCTATTTTTGCTCTTCAAATTGTGTTTTTCTGTGTTGTCGTGTGAAATTTTGTGACAATAATGGCGTGTGAAAAACGTAACACTAGGCTCCAAAGTAAATTGAGAAATGACAGCGGAGACGAAAGTAGTGTGTTAGCGCCACCGTGTAATGAATTAACTAATATTCAAAGTAGTAATTTGGTAATTGTGCATAGGGAAATGGAGCGGGCGGCAAACAATGGCGTAGACAGTGAAACAATTAGTGAGCAGGGAAGCATTATCGATCGGTCGGTCGACAACAGCCCGCCTCAGGAATCGGGAATGACAGGACACAATTTTGCAAATATTGTAGACTCAGGTTTTGGGTTCTCACCGTTTTCTCAAATGAGTCAAGACACATTTTCCGCTTGTCAAAATGTGAATGTTGCCGGTGCAAATTCACTGCCGAAAAGCACTGAGGAACATGTTCCAGACACCAGTGCATTGTTATTACAATTAATGCAACAAATGGAACAAAATCAGAGACAAACACAGCAACAGTTAGACACAATGGAACAAAATCGGAGACAAACACAG
This sequence comes from Schistocerca nitens, assembly GCF_023898315.1. Lineage (NCBI taxonomy): Eukaryota > Metazoa > Arthropoda > Insecta > Orthoptera > Acrididae > Schistocerca > Schistocerca nitens. Next base: position 351,480,163 of record NC_064622.1, read on the forward strand.
CAAAAGCTTCAAAAGTTAGACACAGTGGAACAAAATCGTAAAAAGTTAGACACAATGGAACAACACCAGAGACAAACACAGCAACAATTAGACGCAATGGAACAAAAGCTTCAAAAGTTAGACTCAGTGGAACATAAGCTTGAACAAACACGTGAAGATTTAACTACTGAGTTACATAACATCGAATCGAAATGTCAAAAAGTCTGTAATGACGTAAAAACACAAATTTGTGAGCATTTCCAACCTATTTTTTCGCGTCATGAAAATGCATTACAGAATCACGAAGCAGCCATAAAAGAACTGCAAACCATTGTTCATGAAAATCACGACACCTTGCAAGCTAAAATTGACTCAGTTGCATCTACCGATTCGGTTACGCAACTTGCAAAAACTCAGGAAAATTTAAAGGACACAGTAAATACTCTGAAACTTGGTTCAGAAAAACACACTGAGGAAATAAGTACACTATCGGAGAAAGTAGCCGAACTTTCGGATCAGTTCACTAACTTATCTACAAAGGTAGATGATGATCTCAATGACACAAGACCGGTAGTCTTTAATGACACAGAAGTGTGCGAACAAATTAGGAAATTGAAACAAAATCTGAATCAAATTAATACGCAACACCAAAGAGAAATCTGGGAAGTACAAGATCAGCTGACACAGGTAATACAAGAATTACGTATTTCAGAGGACACTCGCGCTCCAACACGGGAAGAGGGACTTAGAAATACGGAAAAGCCGCAAAATAATAATACAGGGCATTTCGGAAACTATGAAAGAAATTGGCAAGGTGCACCGAATTTTGAAATGGAACCGCCGAAACGACGTAACAATGACCCATATGCTATTCGCCGACACGATGATTTTGATTATAAGCTGTTCATTACTACACGTAAATTCAAAACATTTAAGAATTCTGGCAACGACATTCATCCACAAGCATGGCTCCATCAATTCTCTCATTGTTTTCCTCCCAACTGGTCGTTAGAACACAGATTAGAATTTATGTGTGGCTACTTAGAGAATGAACCAGCTGTAAGAATGCGATCGGTCATTCACGATTGTCACAGTGAAGGAGAATTTTACCATGCCTTCCTCTCAGCATATTGGTCTCAAGCTACACAAGACCGAGTAAAACATAGCATGATGATGATGAAACACTTTGAACAATCTGAATTTTCCAGTCTTGTCAAATATTTTGAAGACATGTTGCATAAGAATCAGTATCTTTCAAACCCATACAGCCCCTCAGAACTCATCCGCATTTGCTTACTCAAATTGCCTGAACATTTACGACATATTATTTTAGCAGGACATTGCAAAGATGACATTGAAGCTTTTCAGGGTCTGTTACAAGAATTGGAAATTGACACTGACAATCGCGGAACGCGGAAACAGGAACATAACAATTACAGGTCACATCCGTCACAATTCCGCGATGAAAGAAATAATAACTGGACACGTCAAGGCTATTCTTGCAACGTAAATCGTGACCAAAACAGACACCACCCGTATGACAACCACTGGCAGAGTAATAGTTACAGAGAAAGTTCGCATTTCCGTAGTAATGAATATGACAGAGACAATCATAGAAACAGACAATATGGTAACCAGAACTATTATTATCAAGGGAGACAGAATAATTTCAGACGCAACGGTCCAGCGCGCAGTTACGATTCAGGGAGAAATTCTCCACCACATGACCGACAAGAAAGAAACTACAGGAACTACCGACATGACGACAGACGATATAATCGTAACGACAGACGTGAATTTCATCAGAACTGGCGGGATTCTAACAGAGCTGGGCCCTCTCGGCAAGGCGAATTTGTAAAAGTTAGGTCTCCTAATCCCAATAACGATGCGCGCCAACAAAGAGGCAGACAATGACTCGCACCGCAGGCAGCCACCTGCGCCGGCTGGCTCAGCGAAAAATAACATAGACGCTAACCTTGAGAAAAATTCCAGTATTCTTTACCGACGTATACCGCATGACAATTGCGTTGAAGTTGAAACTCTGCGTACTAGGAAGAGTAAAGGTTTACACCACATTTCACATGTAAAACCATTTATTGAGAGATAATCTGCTTTTTAACTTAGTCTTTGGTATAAAACTTTTCACTTCACATTTCTAGTATGCTTTGTCAGACTTAGAATCTGTTAACATGCAACAATGTTTGAAGTTAAATATCCAGTCAAGAACCAAGAGAACTTATTTAAACAGAAATTACGAATGCATTGTTATAGTGAACAGACGTCACAGTGTTATTGTGTGTGTACATTCTTGCTTGTTAGTTACACGATTACGTAACGACTATCAGGCTTACATACTTCGAACATGTACTGGTACTGCTAATGAGATTTTAATGCAACATTTTGGTTTACTTGAAAATACATTCTGGATTTAAAGTACTTTCAGTGAGATACCAGATGACATAGTGGTTAGTTTATGTGACAGCTACACGATTTTATCACGACGCTACTAATGAGTGACAATTTACAATGTTGCTTTTGCAGTGTTTCTGTTTTATATCTGCACAGTTTTCTGTTTTATTCTGGAAAGTAAAACATGTTGTAGTAGTAACTTTTGTGGTATAGCTACAATGAGACTGCCTTTTCCGTAGCACAACAATACGTTACAGCACAGTACTTTCTTCATCATGACAATAAGCGTAATAACTATCTATATGCAAAGCATTACACTTTAGTTTATCATGAGGTAAGCACATTGACTTCTGCAGAACTTAGCTTTCGGAGGACGATAACTACGACACTTCCACAGAGATTATGTTGCGACAAGACGCACAGTTTAGCGCTACAGTACACGCATTTGAGTGATTAATCTTATACTTAAAACATTTATTTTTAAAGATTTTTGAATTACAAAGAAAGTTTTCCATGATACATTTTATTCCATTGCTGTAATTTGTAACACCTGAGGGTATAATTACATTAATCCTCAGGGGGGTACACGCTTACTTTGTGTACCATGTGTTTGGCAAGCACAAGGAGCCCTAGCTAATATGGTATTTGCTTACACAACTTTACACATCGGTACCATATTTCTCTAACACATAATTACACAGCTATCTGATCATTTAACTGAGAGAGACAAACTTTCTTACTACATCAGTGACACATGTTTACGCAATTTCACAGTTGGGTAACTTCACACTTATGAAATTGTATTTTGTCTGTACTTTGTGAACTGTTCATATTTTTTCGGAACCATTGTGATACTATGAGAGCTTTGAATGATGTTTTTGGTAAGGGAGCATGATCTTTAAAGTACGTTTCAAGTAGATGACACTTTTGAAATGAGCAGAGAATTTTTTTTAGGTTTTGAAACTATTGGAGGAAGCTACGACGATTTTGAGATTTGGCTGAGGTTTTATGATGTTATTATTACGATGATGATGTGTATTATGCTGTTGTGGGATGTTTATGATCAGTAAGCTGATGCTATATGAGTTATTTGATTATGCTACATATCTGTAATGATGAAATATTGAAGAAGTGTTGACGAATAAGGTAAGGAATAATGAGTAGTGTTTAGGGACTCTGGTTAGTGAAAAAGGTTGTTGGAGACCAAGAATCGTACTTTAAGAGTTATGAAATGTGTGTATATGCGTGAATGTATCACAATGCTGGCGAAAATTTTTTTTGGACACTGTTATATCAATAAGATTTTGTTTCTACAGATTTGTAACCCAAATTCTTGACCTGTGAAATATTTTTATATGAGACTGTCACTGTGGCGGAAACTGCCATCATAAATATTTCAGCAAGAAAGGTAAGTGACCTTGGCGTAATGCGTTTTGGGCGCACAGCTGAGAGGTAGACGTCTGACAAAAGAAAGCCATTAGGTGCAAAAAAAGAAGAGGCCATTATCCTCGCTATTGACATTCCTTTGTAGAAAGCACTGCAAATACGACACGCTCATTACTTGGAAAGATACTTACATCTGCACACCTGATTATGACAAGCGTCTTTCTCGAGAATTGAGGGAATTTTTACTGCCTTATGAAATGCCATATGGCTAATGAATGATGTTTCATGCCGTCCTTTGTACATATTTGCTCATTTTCTTTAATATCTAGTCTCTAGCTGCACTGCAGCATTGGTTAAAATAAAATTTAATATATGTACTAACATAGTTATTTTATGCCTACAGATCCAGTCAATAAGAAATTTATGATCTACTTCCAAGAAAACGAGGGCACATAAATAGACATTTCCCTTCACAGGAATTGCATTAATAATCTCTTTACGATTTGGTAACTTATCTGCTAGTGTAAGTTCTTGTGATGCATCACTCTAGTGTTAAGATGTGACATAGGTATTAGACATGGCCATCTTTAGTGTAATATTTTTTCTGCTTGAGCTATGTCATGTTTAGATATAAATTTTGCATGCTGTTTGCCAGGCATAGTGCTACTAAATTTCACTTTGCATTATTCTGTTAAGCTAGTTTTACTACTGATTTATTTTTCTTGTTGCTGCACATTAGCTCATATTAGTTGTAATGTTGAATCGCTTGGTAATTTAGATTTACTGCAGCTTGCTTTGACAATTTCCATTTTTTTCATTGCTGTTTGTATTAATTGTTTTATGTGCTGCTGCATTGCCTCGTCCCTTGGTATATATATCTGAGATCAGTAGATTTAAGTTAGCTTAAGAGGGGGTAGACTATATAAGAAACTAACTATGATGAATTGGAAGAAATGCATTGAGAAGCTATAAGAAACAGATTTGGCAAAAATGAGTATTGTGCACTGAGAAATAATTATTTTGAGAGAAATATGGTTGGAATACAAAAAGGAGGTATAGATAGGTCTTTTTGGGAATAATGATGAATGAAGGGAGATCTCCAAGAACAAAAAAGGTTTTGTTCGCAAAATACTGCAGTACCAAATGTTATATTGAAAACAAACCCTGTCCTTTCCCCCTGTGTTATTCTGCTATGTGTTTGTGTACTCTTGTATATTTGTGTTTTTCCTGTTGTAGAGTTTTTCAAATACTATGTTACTTTCATCGTAAAGATGTTTAGACATTATTTATTCTGTTTTGTTTTAATGCTCATGTGTGAAGTCGATGTTTCAATAATTATGTATCTACTTATCTCATAATTCCTGTAACATTGATGTATATGTTATTTCGATTCTTTTGTAAAGTTTGTTACTACAAATGTTATCTGTATTGTTATGTTCTTTAATGATGTATTTTGTACCTTTGTAATTGTATTCTTATGTTATAAAATTGTAATTGACACCAGTTCATCATATTATTAACTTGTAAGTTCCATTTCACTGCACACATTTCTGTTGGTCATAGTATATGGACAATATGTGAGAAGTAGGGACTGTTAGTGTTTGCACGTGTGTTAATAATTCAGCAAGGGACTGGATAACAGCGTTACTGGTTCTAAGGACAATTCCAAAAACTTTGTGAGTGCACAAGTGGTGGTTTATGGACTTGCTATATTGTCCGCAAAACTCTTCAATGGTGATTGTGCACCTGCACAGTCACAACAGATGGCTGCTGGCCATTTCTACAAGGACTACAGTGGGTCTACACCTTTGCTGACTCACCAGTACCATTATTTCCACAAGGACTGCAGTGGGTCTGCACCTCTGGTGGCCCACCAGTACCGTAATCTCTACCAGGACCACAGTGGGTCTGCTCTGTGATGACCTACCTACCAATAGTCTTCAAAACTTCGATTGACTCTGCTGTGGGTTTGCTCTGTTGTGGCCCATTACCTGTCTGCATGTCGAGAGTCAGCACTGTCTTTTCGTTGGAAGGACAACACTACTTCTTCAAGACTGCATGGAAATCCACTACTTCTGTGTGCAATTTCTTTTACTAATGAGACTTTGTGAAAAAAAACTGTAATTACTATTATGATGAATGATCAGAACTATCTTTATGGACTGTGAGAAAATTTTAGCTTTTGACCAACATTGTATTAATAAGTGTGTGCATTTGATTTCTTTGTTATTATAATTACGATTATGAAAAATTTTAACAAATATGTATTGCCCAGTACCCAAAACAATTTGTAAAATTTTTTGTGGGGAGCATGGGGTCTATGTAAGTAGGCTGTTTAGGTTTTTTTATTGGTAACGCCACCTCTGTATGAAAATCACTGGCTGTGCTGTGTGCAGTCTGTGGCTGCTTTGCATTGTTGTAATACTCGCCATTGTAGTGTTAGGCAGCTGGCTGTGAACAGCGCGTAGCATTGCGCAGTTGGAGGTGAGCCGCCAGCAGTGGTGGATGTGGGGAGAGAGATGGCGGAGTTTTGTAATTTGTCATAAACTGCTATATATATTATGACTATTAAGGTAAATACATTGTTTGTTCTCTATTAAAATCTTTCATTTGCTAACTATGCCTATCAGTAGTTAGTGCCTTCCGTAGTTTGAATCTTTTATTTAGCTGGCAGTAGTGGCGCTCGCTGTACTGCAGTAGTTCGAGTAACGAAGATTTTTGTGAGGTAAGCGATTTGTGAAATGCATAGGTTAATGTTAGTCAGGGCCATTCTTTTGTAGGGATTTCTGAAAGTCAGATTGCGTTGCGCTAAAAATATTGTGTGTCAGTTTAAGAACAGTCGTGTATAATTGTTAAAAGGGGACGTTTCAGCAGTGTAGCCATGTATGGAAGTGAAACGTGGACGATAAATAGTTTAGACAAGAAGAGTATAGAAGTTTCGAAATGTGGCGCTACAGAAGAATGCTGAAGATTAGATGGGTAGATCACATAACTAATGAGGAGGTATTGAATAGAATTGGGGAGAAGAGGAGCTTGTGGCACAACTTGATTAGAAGAAGGGACCGGTTGGTAGGACATGTTCAGAGACATCGAGGGATCACCAATTTAGTATTGGAGGGCAGCGTGGAGGGTAAAAATTGTAGAGGGAGACCAAGAGATGAATACAGTAAGCAGATTCAGAAGGATGTAGGTTGCAGTAGGTACTGGGAGATGGAGAAGCTTGCACAGGATAGAGTAGCATGGAGAGCTGCATCAAACCAGTCTCAGGACTGACGACCACAACACAACAACATGAAAAAAAAGTAAGTTAGTAGCAAACTCCGGCGTCCAAACACTTTATTCAACATGTAAGCGTCACTACAGATATTCGGATTTAAGTTCTGACATGTTCGACATGCCTCGCATCAGTGGCTATTATGTGGCGCAGACGAATAGCGAAATTCTGCATGACTCGCTGAACTGTTGGAACATCGATGCTGTCGACGGCCTCCTGAATGGCTGTTTTCTGCTCAGCAATAGTTTTAGGGTTATTGCTGTACACATTGTCTTTAATATAGCCCCACAAAAAGGAGTCGCGTGTGTTAGATCCGGAGAATATGACGGCAAATCGAGGATGATGACAGTGGTCTCTGGGTACCCCAGAACCAGAATGCGGTCCCCAAAGTGCTCCTCTAGGACAGATAACACTCTCTTGCTGCGACAGGGTCGAGCTCCGTCTCGCATGAACCACATCTTGTCAAAATCAGGGTCACTTTGGATATTGGGGATGAAATCATCTTCCAAAACCTTCAGGTACCGTTGGATGGTGACCGTGCCATAAAGGAATGGTTCAAATGGCTCTGAGCACTATGGGACTTAACATCTGTGCTCATCAGTCCTCTAGAACTTAGAACTACTTAAACCTAACTAACCTAAGGACATCACACACATCCATGCCCGAGGCAGGATTCGAACCTGCGACCGTAGCAGTCGCGCGGTTCCGGACTGAGCGCCTAGAACCGCGAGACCACCGCGGCCGGCTGCCATAAAGGAATATCGCATCGATTATTCCGTGAGTAGACATTGTACACCACACAGTCTCCAGTTATGGGTGAGGAGACTTCTCGATCGTGAAATGTGGATTCTCAGTCCCCCAAAATGCGCCAATTTTGCATAAACAAAATGAAAATGGCCGACAACAAGGCGTATGTGCATGCGCATACTAATTCCCATCATGCTCCGCCGCACTTTGAACGTCCTAATGCAAACTGTGCAGAAGTTATGACGATTTCATTTCATATAGTTCAATAATTGTCACCCTGTATGTCTTAAAGCCTCCAGGTAAGTCGACAAGTTAGTTCCCTTCTTTTACATTCATAACTTTGTCCATAGGATATTCGACTTTTTGTGCTATAATAGGGGATTTTCCTTCCGGTTCCCAACTTTTACTCTACCTCAATACTGACATTAGATCGCCCTAGCTTGGCAGCTGATGTGGATTTTTGTTGACACGGATGACGACTGATCCGGTATAGGCTTTTTTTATTGTCTTTTGAACCATGTCGCTTATATCGCGGCAGCGGGTAAAGCTTTCAAAAAACAACAGAATAACTATTAATTACGTGTTGATCTTCTTACAAAATTAGACCCGATTCATTTGAAACATAGAAGGCGTGCGAGTAAAAAGACTCACAAAAAAGTGATTTTAGCGCGTAAAAACCGAATGAAGCAAGACTTTGAAAAGCAAGTTTTCATCTATATCATAACAACGCAAATTTTTTTATTTATTTGAATCACTTTAAACCATTTTCGCGCATTGATTTCGCTTAAGAATGACTGTTACGTGATACATTTACCTCAACTTTAAACCATAGTATCTCGAGAACGGATAAAGCTTACTGGATTAAAAAATTTGGTTTTGACTGTATCTATTCATCTAACTTAGCACGAAGTTTGAACTGATTCTTTCAATTTTAACGTGCAGAAATGATGTTTCGAAAACCTCCCAAACAAAAGCATTGTTCTTTTTGCACGTATTTGCACGTAAAATCCGAACTATGCTCATATAAATAGCCCTATTAGCTGGGCTTTAATTTCAGACCAATTAATCTCTTTTTCAAAAGGTATTAATAGATTCCCACAACTTGCCTGGCTTCAAGCTCCGGTTCGTTGTTCAAACCTTGGTTAATATGCTGTAACATTGCTACAGTAAGACAGATGTGCGAATGGGCTAAACAAATAGCCGCTGGTCCTGATTAAACCAAAAGCTTTTAGCCCATGTTCCTACCTCAAATAGGACCCAGGCACCAGGGCACCCCCCTCCACACTCCCTCTCCCCTTTCTCCAACCGCAATTGTATTCGCGGCTTTCTCAAACACATTTGTTACAACCCTTCCGCGTTGTAATGATGAGTGAATGGTAACATGAATAAATAATGGCAGAATCCTCTGACGTAGCTTTTCGTCATGTTTTGGTGACTTTCATGTCACTTGTTGTATGTATCGGTATTAAGGCGGCCTTTTGATGCCACATAGTGCAGAACCAGGAACTGTGGTGGCATCTATAGGACGTGCTGTGTCACGACGCAGCAAATGGCAAGTTCAGGGCGGCGGTGTCGTCTTTTTGCTGGCTCCAAGGAATCTGCAGCACTTAAACACCGGCATAAGAAACCTTGTCTTCCGTACAGTGCTCCTCAAGAGTGACTCGACTATTTCGCCGAAAACGAGCTTTTCCTGCAGTAGCCTGCACTCTCCCTCATCTAGGTCTCGGAGAGAGGCAATCCAGACGTTTCGCGCCAACTTTGTGCTATAAACGTGAAAACAAATGAGACAAACAGAACTCACGTTTCATCAGATTTGACCAACAATGGCTCCATTGTCGGGCAATGTTCTTCTGAACTGTGCTGCGAATGAGGCTCATACTTCCAGAATTTCTTTGTGTTTCATCATATAGATTTTTCGGGAGAATTGCAGTTTTTCTAATAATTTTCAAGGTTTCTCCAAAATTACTCCTGACCAACTAAAAATCGACATCACTAAATTTATTTACTCTTTAAGCATTTAAAAAGCCAGTCATTACATTAATTACTTACCGCAATGTATCAACTATAACACTCTAATAGCCGTGTACAGAATTACAATAGTATTTACTAATGTTTTTGTAATTCTATGCTGCATTACGAAAGGTGGCGACCGATTCTGTATATTTAGGCCCTCTGATCTGTGACACAGGAAACTGTGACAAAGAAAAAAATCTGCGAATCGTACTTGGCCAAGATTTGGGAGAACCGGAGAGTATCGAAATCAACCAACATGCGCTTGCTGCAATCATTGGTGTTCCCCTTTGTTCTTGCACGGCTCCCAGCACGGACCGTGAAAACCAGTGACTAGAGCCAATTTGATGCCTTCGAGATATAGGTTTGGAGGATGATGTTAGCGCGTACCATAGACAGAAAGGAAATCTAGTGCGTCCATTCTAGAAAAACTTAGTGTCACAAGAAATTTTTCTTCCTCTGTCAGTCAAAGCTACTCGCACTTCCTTGGGCACATGTTGAGAAGAGAAGGGGATAATATAAAGAAGACTATCTTGCAAGACAAAATCAGAGGCAGAAGACCACGAGGAAAAGCAATAAGTAGATGGGTGGTTCAAGCGAAGAAGATTACCTGCCTACCATTTCGTATGATATTAAGAAGAGCCGAAGATAGCTGTGAATGGAAACGTCTAATCGAAAATTCAGTAACTTAAGAAATGAATAAATCTACTAATGATGATGATTATATTAAAAATATCAGGCAGGCAGCGTGTGTCCTTCATTTCACCCTAATAGTCACGCACTTCACACAAAAGTAAATGTACGAGGGCGGTTCAGAAAGTAACCTCCGATTGGTCACAGTGCGGGTTGTGGGGGGAGTAGCGACGTCATCTGTGCGTTCACGCACTCAACAGGTCAGTCGGCATCAAGCCGTGGTCGAGTGAACGTCGTACCTGCGCTAGTTTAGTTTTTGTGGCAGTTTGAAATGTGTGCTGCAATAGAAAACCCCGCCAAATGTGAAGTGCGTGCTGTCATAAGGTTTTTTACAGCCAAAGGATATTCTGCAGCAGCTATTCATCGTGAGCTTTGTGCCGTGTACGGACCAAGAGTTATGAGTGAAGGAGTTGTCCGTGAATGGGTACGTTTATTTAAAAGTGGACGAGAAAACGTTCATGATGAAGAGAGGAGTGGTAGACCATCATTGGTGACTGACGAACTCGTTGTTCAGACAGTTGATGCAAAAGTTCGTGAAAATCGACGTTTCTCAATGTCGGAGTTGTCTACTGGTTTTCCACAGATTTCTAAGACTCTCTTGTACGAGATAGTGACAACAAGATTGGGTTACCGTAAGTTCTGTGCACGATGGGTGCCCAAAATTCTTACCGACCACCACAAAACTCAAAGAATGGCCTCTGTATTAGACTTTCTGTCACGTTATGAGGACGAAGGAGAACCATTGTTAAACAGAATCCGGACCGGTGACGAAACCTGGATTAAGTACGTGAACCCTGAGACAAAAGAACAATCAAAGATGTGGGCACATTCAAATTCGCCTACCAAACCAAGAAAAGCCTCGCAAGATTTTTCTGCCAGAAAACTGATGGCAACGGTGTTTTGGGATGCCAAAGGGGTGTTGTTGGTTGAATTCATGAAACGTGGTACGACCATTAATCAAGACGTGTACTGTGAAACAATAAAAAAGTTACGACGGGCTATACAGAACAAACGCCGTGGTATGCTGACTTCCGGTATCGTTTTTTTGCACGATAACGCCCGTCCTCACTCTGCTCGCAGAACAACGGCCCTTCTTGAGTCCTTCAAGTGGGACGTTATCAACCATCCACCTTACAGCCCAGACCTGGCGCCAAGTGATTATCACCTCTTCATGCATTTGAAGAAATGGCTCGGGTCACAGCGGTTTGATGACGACGAAGAGCTCAAAGATGCGGTCACAGGCTGGCTCCAGGCACAAGCGGGTGATTTTTATGCAGAAGGAATTTCAAAGCTTGTGAAGAGATACGATAAGTGCCTCAATTGCTATGGAGACTATGTAGAAAAATAGTGCAAAGATGTAGTTGTAAGATGTATATATTAAAATATTTTTATTTAACTTGGTGTATTTTTTTAAATCAACCGGAGGTTACTTTCTGAACGGCCCTCGTATTTTACCGTACTCATATTGAGCACTGTCCGAAAGGCCCATCATTCATATCATAGGGTGAAGATGAGTTTGGCTTCCTAATGACTAAAGTGTTTTTCTTTGACTATATTTTCAGACTGTTGACTCCACTCTGGTCTTCTAAGACTATTGTAGGATTTTCATACGTTTTCTGCCATTGTAAATATTTCACCTTTACTACACTGGGACAAGGATGCAAGAACGCGCTGCACGAGTAGTGGGTAAGATTCTTGACTGTGTTTAATACAATCTGTGATGCGCTTGGTTGCCAGTCAGTTTTACAACGTTAGGGTGTTCTTATTAGAGGCATTGTAGCGAGCTATTGAGTTTTAGAGAAGGAGGTCTTACATTTGTGAAACGGAGAATAATTAGGTGGAATACTTTATTATGGAGGTGACAACTTGTTCGTAAAGATATTTTCTTGACTGTATGGATGGAGAAAAATTTTGAAAGGATACATGACGTGACCAACTAATGCGTAAGTATGAAACACTTGTTTTTTTCAGAACTATTAACGGAAGGAAATCTTTGTCCCTTAGAATATTCATGATTATTGTTCAATCGATCTGTTTGTTTTCATTATGCCACGAATAATGCAACTGGTTTAAATGTCTAATTATTGTAATGAGTGAATTTCGTAATTGTTAGAGTCTTCTTATTTTGTACAGTCTTTTTTGACAACAAACATAGTTAAATTTTTCATGGATGCTTTTCTTTAAAGTAAAACACAGTTAAATTTTTCAAGGATGCTTTTCTTTAAAGTGAAACCCCCCTCCATCTTTCTTAATAAGGTTTTAAATGTTTGTCGTGTGTGCATTGCACCTCACCTCACACACAGCCACAGATTATTTCTGACAAGCAATGAAAAGTTTAGATGTGAACAAATTATTTTTCATTAGCTGCTGTATTTGTTGATTTCACTTTTCTTTCGAGAACGCCAGTATACCAATCAAAAACAGTATGCTGAGCAAGAGGTGAGTTATGTTTCTTTCAGAGCAGATCTCACTCTGAATTCTTGTAAGCAGACAGTACGTTATCAGAATGTTCAGGTGTTCAGCTAAGTAAGCCATTAGTTGGTAGTGAAAAGTGAAGGTAATCTTGAACACTTACAGGGCGTTTCAAAAAGAATATACGTATTACAAAGTATTATTTTGTCCAAACTATCGATCACTGCGTCTCGGCTCGACTATTGCAGAAACTAATACATAGTCTAGTTTATATTAATAGCGCCAATTGTCAGTTCTGTTTTGCTTGCTAAACGTCATATGTTTAAAATGACTACTTGCTGCAGAAATAATTTTGTATTCTCGAGTTTGCGATGTGCATTCCGCAATTACAGTGCAAAGACGTTTCAGGGTGAGGTACCAAATTGATCCTCCGAACGCGTGGAACATTTGCAGATGGTATCTACAGTTTCTAGACACAGGATTTGTATGCAAAGGAAAAGTCCTGGCCGCCCTCGTGTTCCTGAAGAAAATGTTGCACGAATTTAAACTGCTTTCCAACGTGGTCCTCCAAAATCAACTCGTCGTGCCAGTCGGGAGTTACAACTGCCTACAACAACAATTTCGCGTGTTTTTAGACGTCGGTTGGTTATGATGCCGTACAAGTTACAGCTGTTACAAGCTCTGCGTCCTGATAACAAACACAAACGTGTGTCATTTTTTAACGAGGTTCTTGATGCTATTGACAATGATAACACTTTCGCACAACGCATCGTGTTGAGTGATGAAGTTGCTTTCCATGTTAGTGGTCAGGTAAACAAACACAGTGTTTGAATTTGGGGCCTACAGAACCCACATGCAGCCATTGAACATGTACGAGATTCGCCCAAAGTCAATGAGTTTTGTGCGATATTCCGATCATCTGTTTACGACCCATTCTTCTTTGATGGAAACTTGGTTAACGGTCAGCAGTATCTCGCTATGTTACAAAACGGGTTGTTTCCGAGGCTGCACGAATACAAGTTCATTCTTCAACAAGACGGGGCACCCCCTCACTGGAGTCGCCAAGCGTGTGAATATCTGAATGAAACTGTACCGAACCGCTGAATTGGCGACTTACCATGTCTCAACTTTGCTCCGCAGTCAACAGATTTGACACTCTCTGACTTCTTCCAGCGGGGTTTCGTCAAAGACAACGTTTACGTACATCCACTTCCACAGGACCTGGAAGAGTTGAAGAACCGGATTCGTACTGCCATAACATAAGTGACGAAGGACATGCTTGCCGAGTATGGGAAGAATTTGTGTATCGATGTGATATTGTTAATGTCGCTGATGGAGGACATATTGAGCATCTGTAATCGGAACTTGAGAGGTTCGTAAATATGTGTGTAAAAATGGTTCAAATGGCTCTAAGCACTATGGGACTTAACATCTGAGGTCATCAGTCCCCTAGACTTAGAACTACTTAAACCTAACTAACCTAAGGACATCACACACATCCACGCCCGAGGCAGGATTCGAACCTGCGACCGTAGCAGCAGCGTGGTTCAGGACTGAGCGCCTAGAACCGCTCGACCACATCGGCCGGCTATGTGTGTAAAGTTTCATATTCGTATGTCGTAAAGTTTAATAAATATATGCATTCTAAATACGTATATTCTTTTTGAAACACCCTGTATTTTCTTCCTAGCAGAGCAGTATTTTATTCTGTGGATATTTCAAGTCAGACTTTGCACTTCGAGTTACGTAACTTTCAAAATGTACTTCAGTACTGAGTTTCAGTTAAATAGTTTTCACTGAGTAGACAGTTTCTTTTGGGATTTAATTAGATTAATTTTCATGATTTCAAATTCAGTATTTCATTAAGATTAAAATTTTGTTTATCGACTCTGTTCACAAGCGGAGACAGGGCCAACCAACAGTCAATATTGCTCAGCAGTTGAATACGATGTATAGTAAGGACACGTTACACCAAGAGAAAGTTTTTGAAAAAGAATATTCAGTACTTCGTATATACATAAATTACATAGAGAGCTTACACAATCTCTTCTGCTACTCAGACGAATTAGCCGTAAAATGTTGCTCTTGCTCAGCTCCAAACAAATCCTGCGAGCTTCAAAAATACAACGAATAAACTTACAAACCCCCGGATTATATTAGCTGTAAGCAATCAAATAACAGTACTACCACTGACTTATTTTTGTACATAATTTGGCAGAATTTTTAAAAATTGAGTTGCGACTAACTACACATAGTATTTCCTTAAACACTCACCTTCGTATGTTGAGTTTTAAATAACTCGTAAGCCGGATAACGTGATAAAAAAAGCGATTGGTTGCAGTTTCCACAAAATTAACAGCTATTTAACCACAGCTGCAGTTCCATCGTTCAGCGTGGATAAGATAATTGTATAAGCCGTATCTACTTGATTGAAATTTCATAAAAACTCACAAACAACGTCTTGAGTTGAATCTCAAGCAGAAATGTTGTGTGAAAAGTCTAACACAGATGCTCATCTGTGTAGTCTGTCCTAGGTCGAGAAAAGCTCGGAGTACCTTTTATTCTACTATCTCAGCCCTCCCAAATGAATTATTTGTTAAAAGCAGTCGTCACGCTAGGCAACTGACTACTCCTCTTGTTCCATAAACTGAACACTCTGTTCGGAAAGTGTTTTACAATAGCATTTTACTGCGCACTGTTGTAAATTTATTGTGGGCTGTTATAATCCAATATAAGCCCTTGCAAATATGTAACCTAACAATTAAATAAGGATAAATAAAGCTCTGCGTAATCCCCTATGGTTAAATCGCTCAAAACTAACTGTGGGCGGGCCACGTCTTTAAGATTGTAAAGGAACTTAACAATTTTTCCTTATTGATAAATAGATAGATAGAATTATCTCTCATACCAAAGATTAATGTGAAAAGTACTTAACACTGATGGACAAAAGAGGCTTTACGCTCTTCATTTATTAATTTTAGTATTAGTTACCTTTCGTTGTTCTACTGTCCTGGTGATAAGACATGTTGTGTAATTTTAAAGTGAAATGGTGTTATACAATGAAATGAATTAATGGTCAATATGATTTTCTGATTTACGATACCACGGATCCCAGCTCCTGTAACTTTGGGAGATTATTATTATATTAATTTTATATGGAGAATTTAGATGGAGGCCACGATATTCACGACGACGCTGTTCAACAATAGAGGTACGTGAATGTGTTCATCTCTTTCCCTTCGTGGCCGCCAATGTCAATTTCCATGTATTTGCCGCGACATTCAGAACCTTCAGTCTTTCTTTTCATTTAATTTGGAAGTCCGATAATTTTCCTTGTTAGATGAACAAATGCAATTTAATCACAATTCTTTTCATCTAAGCCACGGGGAATGATAGTACTTAGAACGTACGTGCCTCTAACCCGATCGTACGTTCGCATACAACTGAGTGTGTACCGACCGAACTATATTTATGACCCATTTCCTTTACGGTATTAATTCTTATTTTGAACCACTCACTCGCGAATATACGTGCCCTCTTATTTTGTGAAATCAGTCGGGCGTATTCTATAATAACGTTACTTGTAATATCCAGTGGCTTAGTTTCCGCAATTGACCTTTGCCTGTGTCGCATAGGGCGCTTCACACAAAATACCTATTACGCGACCACCATAACAACTCTCATTTCAGAATTACGACACCGGCTAACTAAGCTTCTAACAATTTAACAGGGCGGTTACAAGATCTACCCTTTAAATTTTAATTGTACAGAATGTTATGTGGATAACGCGAAATTACGGCATAGATCCTAGAGTGGGAAATTTGAATAAAAACTTAATCTGATTGACCCTATCTGACTGGACAATAATTTTTTGCAGAAGATTTAATGAGATTAAAAGTATCTACCTGAACACCTATTGACTGCGTCTAACTTAATATAAGTGAAAGTACCAAATAGAAACTATGATTAAATAAATAACTAAATTTATTCACCAATACATCTACTAAAACAACATCAAGTTCAACTATGAAAACTGTGACAATTCTGTTTATCGAAATTCAGGTGGAAGATTAAGTATTATTCGCGCAAACAAAGTTGACACTCAACGCATTTTTTGATGGGAGCGACTATAAATGGGAAATGCCTTTCTTGTTGCTCCCATCAGCCACCGCCCCGAGTGTCAACTTCGTTTGCGCGTGTGGTAGACAACAGTGTTCTTTCCGCATCTGTGAATTTACTGTTTTCTCTCTTAAGGATTTACTCTCTAATAAAGTACAACGAAAGTTGAAATCTATTTTTTTTTTTTTTTTTTTGTCATCAGTCTACTGACTGGTTTGATGCGGCCCGCCACGAATTCCTTTCCTGTGCTAACCTCTTCATCTTAGAGTAGCACTTGCAACCTACTTCCTCAATTATTTGCTTGACGTATTCCAATCTCTGTCTTCCTCTACAGTTTTTGCCCTCTACAGCTCCCTCTAGTACCATGGAAGTCATTCCCTCATGTCTTAGCAGATGTCCTATCATCCTGTCCCTTCTCCTTATCAGTGTTTTCCACATATTCCTTTCCTCTCCGATTCTGCGTAGAACCTCCTCATTCCTTACCTTATCAGTCCACCTAATTTTCAACATTCGTCTATAGCACCACATCTCAAATGCTTCGATTCTCTTCTGTTCCGGTTTTCCTACAGTCCATGTTTCACTACCATACAATGCTGTACTCCAGACGTACATCCTCAGAAATTTCTTCCTCAAATTAAGGCCGGCATTTGATATTAGTAGACTTCTCTTGGCCAGAAATGCCTCTTTTACCATAGCGAGTCTGCTTTTGATGTCCTCCTTGCTCCGTCCGTCATTGGTTATTTTATTGCCTAGGTAGCAGAATTCCTTAACTTCATTGACTTCGTGACCATCAATCCTGATGTTAAGTTTCTCGCTGTTCTCATTTCTACTACTTCTCAGTACCTTCGTCTTTCTCCGATTTACTCTCAAACCATACTGTGTACTCATTAGACTTCATTCCGTTCAGCAGATCATTTAATTCTTCTTCACTTTCACTCAGGATAGCAATGTCATCAGCGAATCGTATCATTGATATCCTTTCACCTTGTATTTTAATTCCACTCCTGAACCTTTCATTTATTTCCATCATTGCTTCCTCGATGTACAGATTGAAGAGCAGGGGCGAAAGGCTACAGCCTTGTCTTACACCCTTCTTAATACGAGCACTTCGTTCTTGATCGTCCACTCTTATAATTCCCTCTTGGTTGTTGTACATATTGTATATGACCCGTCCCTTCCAGTAGCTTACCCCTACTTTTTTCAGAATCTCGAACAGCTTGCACCATTTTATATTGTCGAACGCTTTTTCCAGGTTGACAAATCCTATGAAAGTGTCCCGATTTTTCTTTAGCCTTGCTTCCATTATTAGGCGTAACGTCAGAATTGCCTCTCTCGCCCCTTTACTTTTCCTAAAGCCAAACTGATCGTCACTTAGCGCATTCTCAATTTTCTTTTCCATTCTTCTGTATATTATTCTTGTAAGCAGCTTCGATGCATGAGCTGTTAAGCTGATTGTGCGATAATTCTCGCACTTGTCAGCTCTTGCCGTCTTCGGAATTGTGTGTGTGGATGATGCTTTTCCGAAAGTCAGATGGTATGTCGCCAGACTCATATATTCTACACACCAACGTGAACAGTCGTTTTGTTGCCACTTCCCCCAATGATTTTAGAAATTCTGATGGAATGTTATCTATCCCTTCTGCCTTATTTGACCGTAAGTCCTCCAAAGCTCTTTTAAATTCCGATTCTAATACTGGATCCCCTATCTCTTCTAAATCGACTCCTGTTTCTTCTTCTATCATATCAGACAAATCTTCACCCTCATAGAGGCCTTCAATGTATTGTTTCCACCTATCTGCTCTCTCCTCTGCATTTAACAGTGGAATTCCCGTTGCACTCTTAATGTTACCACCGTTGCTTTTAAGGTCACCAAAGGTTGTTTTGACTTTCCTGTATGCTGAGTCTGTCCTTCCGACAATCATATCTTTTTCGATGTCTTCACATTTTTCCTGCAGCCATTTCGTCTTAGCTTCCCTGCATTTCCAGTTTATTTCATTCCTCAGCGACTTGTATTTCTGTATTCCTGATTTTCCCAGAACATGTTTGTACTTCCTTCTTTCATCAATCAACTGAAGTATTTCTTCTGTTACCCATGGTTTCTTCGCAGCTACCTTCTTTGTACCTGTGTTTTCCTTCCCAACTTCTGTGAAGGCCCTTTTTAGAGATGTCCATTCCTCTTCAACTGTACTGCCTACTGCGCTATTCCTTATTGCTGTATCTATAGCGTTAGAGAACTTCAAACGTATCTCGTCATTCCTTAGTACTTCCGTATCCCACTTCTTTGCGTATTGATTCTTCCTGACTAATGTCTTGAACTTCAGCCTACTCTTCATCACTACTATATTGTGATCTGAGTCTATATCTGCTTGCAAATTCCTGGTCGAAGCAATGACTGGAAGTTGGTGATTATCCCCATAATTTCATACATCCAGTACAAATGTGATGAACTCGAGACGGACATTTGTCCTGGATTCCACAAGCGTGAAATCGAGCTACTCTGTTGTTGCCGTGAATTGTGCTCACCATAAATTTGACTTTGGTGCACCGAGCTGGACGATACAGACATGCCGGCCCCTTCATGAAGAAGATGTCATAAGCACCCCGTCATCAGCTGAAAATGTTGCGGGCTCTACCGTGTTGCAGTACCAACCTGACGCGTCCTCTGTTGCTCTCCTACCCGTATTCGATAATGAGGGGATCGTAAGTGATACAGCTGGTAAAGCCACTGAAGTTCCACTGACAAGTTGCAAGTGGACTAATTGTCCAATAATACACTCCTGGAAATGGAAAAAAGAACACATTGACACCGGTGTGTCAGACCCACCATACTTGCTCCGGACACTGCGAGAGGGCTGTAAAAGCAATGATCACACGCACGGCACAGCGGACACACCAGGAACCGCGGTGTTGGCCGTCGAATGGCGCTAGCTGCGCAGCATTTGTGCACCGCCGCCGTCAGTGTCAGCCAGTTTGCCGTGGCATACGGAGCTCCATCGCAGTCTTTAACTCTGGTAGCATGCCGCGACAGCGTGGACGTGAACCGTATGTGCAGTTGACGGACTTTGAGCGAGGGCGTATAGTGGGCATGCGGGAGGCCGGGTGGACGTACCGCCGAATTGCTCAACACGTGGGGCGTGAGGTCTCCACAGTACATCGATGTTGTCGCCAGTGGTCGGCGGAAGGTGCACGTGCCCGTCGACCTGGGACGGGACCGCAGCGACGCACGGATGCACGCCAAGACCGTAGGATCCTACGCAGTGCCGTAGGGGACCGCACTGCCACTTCCCAGCAAATTAGGGACACTGTTGCTCCTGGGGTATCGGCGAGGACCATTCGCAACCGTCTCCATGAAGCTGGGCTACGGTCCCGCACACCGTTAGGCCGTCTTCCGCTCACGCCCCAACATCGTGCAGCCCGCCTCCAGTGGTGTCGCGACAGGCGTGAATGGAGGGACGAATGGAGACGTGTCGTCTTCAGCGATGAGAGTCGCTTGTGCCTTGGTGCCAATGATGGTCGTATGCGTGTTTGGCGCCGTGCAGGTGAGCGCCACAATCAGGACTGCATACGACCGAGGCACACAGAGCCAACACCCGGCATCATGGTGTGGGGAGCGATCTCCTACACTGGCCGTACACCACTGGTGATCGTCGAGGGGACACTGAATAGTGCACGGTACATCCAAACCGTCATCGAACCCATCGTTCTACCATTCCTAGACCGGCAAGGGAACTTGCTGTTCCAACAGGACAATGCACGTCCGCATGTATCCCGTTCCAACCAACGTGCTCTAGAAGGTGTACGTCAACTACCCTGGCCAGCAAGATCTCCGGATCTGTCCCCCATTGAGCATGTTTGGGACTGGATGAAGCGTCGTCTCACGCGGTCTGCACGTCCAGCACGAACGCTGGTCCAACTGAGGCGCCAGGTGGAAATGGCATGGCAAGCCGTTCCACAGGACTACATCCAGCATCTCTACGATCGTCTCCATGGGAGAATAGCAGCCTGCATTGCTGCGAAAGGTGGATATACACTGTACTAGTGCCGACATTGTGCATGCTCTGTTGCCTTTGTCTATGTGCCTGTGGTTCTGTCAGTGTGATCATGTGATGTATCTGACCCCAGGAATGTGTCAATAAAGTTTCCCCTTCCTGGGACAATGAATTCACGGTGTTCTTATTTCAATTTCCAGGAGTGTAGTTAGAGACACAAAAAGTCTTTTGTCTTCATGTAGCACGGCAGATGAGTTGGAAGCCTTTCCTGAACGGCTGTCACACTGTTGTTTTGCACTAACGACACTGTCGAAAAAAATAGTTCAAATGGCTCTGAGCACTATGGGACTCAACTGCTGAGGTCATAAGTCCCCTAGAACTTAGAACTACTTAAACCTAACTAACCTAAGGACAACACACACATCGAAGCCCGAGGCAGGATTCGAACCTGCGACCGTAGCGGTCGCGCGGTTCCAGACTGTAGCGCCAGAACCGCTCGGCCACCAGCGGCCGGTTCGACACTGTCGGACTTTGAAAACACGCTACACACTGTCACTTAGTCTCGTATGAAGGAGTAGCAGAAGGGAATGCCTTACGCTTATGTAAGCACACGGACTGTACATGTTTCTGTTTGCCGCAAAAAAACAGGTCGCTTCACGCGAGGGCACACCTGCTTTCGTGGGCGCAGTGGCTGTGGCCGGACGGGCCACTGTTTGCGAACGGCTGAGAGGCCAGTTTATCGCGGCTGTCTACGGAACGAACAGGCGCTACCTCAAAACGCTCTGCTGCACTTTCGAAGGAATCCTGATAGTCCAGAATCAGAAAAACCTGTTGCGAGGAGGGGTTTGGGTATTGAATAATCTGTTCCCGAATTCGAGAGTCAGCTACATTGTACGTGATGATATTACAAACCATGGTTACACTGTAATATTTCCCACAGTCACATTTGAATTTACACTGCCTAGTAAGGCCTTGAAATTCAGTAACCCACTGATGGTACCTCTATCACTGCTTACGAACCGTAAAGAATTTGTAATGGGCAGCTGCAACGTGAACCCTGTCTGATAATACTTTCACACCGCCTTCAACACGTCGTCGTATGGTACTTGTTCAGGGAAAAAGGTGTGAAATAATTTTGCGGAATAGCGATTTACAGTCACTCCTGCCGTGGCCAAGAAACTAGGATGCTTTTCGGTACCTCGTATGTGATGCGCTGCGATACCTGCGTTGAACTATGCGATTTACTCTGTCCCGTCTTCCTTCGTCTCGTCAAACCCCCGAAATGGCGGCGCATGACGTCATGAAGGGATGTATCAGTTCAAGCAAATGAGCCATTTGCTGACTCTGAAACTGAATAAGCTGAATTAGATCAACTGCAGTCGGCACAGTAGACGATTGTATTTTAGTGGCCACATTGAGTGAGCAATGCGTAAGAGAACAGGAAAAGTAAGAAACACACAAATACAAACAGCAAAAAGCAAAAACAGCACAAAGAAATAAAAAAAAAGAAGTGCAGAAAGAGCAAGTGTGGAACCTAGGTGTGAATCCTAAGGAAATGCAGTGCGAAAACAAAGGAAGTAGGTTACAGTACACTTGTTCGCCAACTGCTTGAGTTCTGCTCATCGATGTGGGATCCGTACCAGTCAGGGTTGATAGAAGAGATAGAGAAGATCCAACAGAGAGCAGCACGCTTCGTTACAGGATCATTTAGTAATCGCGAAAGCGTTACAGAGATGATAGATAAACTCCAGTGGAAGACGCTCAGTAGCTCGATACGGGCTTTTGTTGAAGTTTCGAGAAGATACCTTCACCGAGGAGTAAAGTTGTATATTGCTCCCTCCTATGTATATCTCGCGAAGAGACCATGAGAATAAAATCAGAGAGACTAGAGCCCACATAGAGGCATACTGACAATCTTTCTTTCCACGAACAATACGAGACTGGAATAGAATGGAGAACTGACAGAGGTACTCAAGGTACCCTCCGCCAGACACCGTCAGGTGGCTTGCGGAGTATGGATGTAGATGTAGATGTAGAACAGAAAGAGCACAAGCGAAGCAAACACATGATAAGCAGTGACTCCTATGTATACCTCGCGAAGAGACCATGAGAATAAAATCAGAGAGACTAGAGCCCACATGAGGCATACTGACAATCTTTCTTTCCACGAACAATACGAGACTGGAATAGAATGGAGAACTGACAGAGGTACTCAAGGTACCCTCCGCCAGACACCGTCAGGTGGCTTGCGGAGTATGGATGTAGATGTAGATGTAGAACAGAAAGAGCACAAGCGAAGCAAACACATGATAAGCAGTGACTCCTATGTATACCTCGCGAAGAGACCATGAGAATAAAATCAGAGAGACTAGAGCCCACATGAGGCATACTGACAATCTTTCTTTCCACGAACAATACGAGACTGGAATAGAATGGAGAACTGACAGAGGTACTCAAGGTACCCTCCGCCAGACACCGTCAGGTGGCTTGCGGAGTATGGATGTAGATGTAGATGTAGAACAGAAAGAGCACAAGCGAAGCAAACACATGATAAGCAGTGACTCCTATGTATACCTCGCGAAGAGACCATGAGAATAAAATCAGAGAGACTAGAGCCCACATGAGGCATACTGACAATCTTTCTTTCCACGAACAATACGAGACTGGAATAGAATGGAGAACTGACAGAGGTACTCAAGGTACCCTCCGCCAGACACCGTCAGGTGGCTTGCGGAGTATGGATGTAGATGTAGATGTAGAACAGAAAGAGCACAAGCGAAGCAAACACATGATAAGCAGTGACTCCTATGTATACCTCGCGAAGAGACCATGAGAATAAAATCAGAGAGACTAGAGCCCACATGAGGCATACTGACAATCTTTCTTTCCACGAACAATACGAGACTGGAATAGAATGGAGAACTGACAGAGGTACTCAAGGTACCCTCCGCCAGACACCGTCAGGTGGCTTGCGGAGTATGGATGTAGATGTAGATGTAGAACAGAAAGAGCACAAGCGAAGCAAACACATGATAAGCAGTGACTCCTATGTATACCTCGCGAAGAGACCATGAGAATAAAATCAGAGAGACTAGAGCCCACATGAGGCATACTGACAATCTTTCTTTCCACGAACAATACGAGACTGGAATAGAATGGAGAACTGACAGAGGTACTCAAGGTACCCTCCGCCAGACACCGTCAGGTGGCTTGCGGAGTATGGATGTAGATGTAGATGTAGAACAGAAAGAGCACAAGCGAAGCAAACACGTGATAAGCAGTGACAATGCAAAACAACAAAACATGAAATGAAAAGATGACATAACAGGCAATGTGTAGTCTTGCGACCGTCACCCGTAGGCTAGATAACTTGTTGCCAGATGTTGTGTACGACTTCATACATAATGGTAAGGAGAGGTGGACTACAGAGTGGTGCAGCAGGTGCCGTTGTAGGAAAGTTAGACAGGAGCAGAAATGGTTAGTGAACAAGTAACACAGCAAACAGAGGATTTATGTAACTTGTATTTCTCCAAACATATGAAGAGTCTTTACAAGAAACAGAGTTCAGTTCATTCAACAGCAACAACGGTGGTGATGAAGCTACAACTGGAGCAGCTGCCACTGGCCGTCCTATATTGCGGCGGCAGAGGGCGCTTTAAGTACAGTACAGAGCTGCTGGAGGTGTGGCTAAGTGGGTGCTCACAGTTGAGTCTGCCAGATCCCGTTCGACCGCTGTCGGCGTCAGACGGAAACCTGTAGTTCCGTTTCTAAGACGCCCATGAGGTGTTATCAATACGTAATACCGGAAAATACAATTATTTTTAGAAACGAGTAACTAGTTTGTGCAATAATTAAACAAAGCACAAGCAATTGTTTATATCTGTAAGAGACATTTGTAGCTATATTGAAGTTATCAGCTAAGCTAACAGTATTTCTAGTTGGAGAAATAGCATGTTTACAAGATTTACCGCTGTTTCTAGAAAGTGGCATAACAAACTTTCATTGCCTTATGATTTTTTTCTTTCATACATATTTTCACGAGTCGATTTGTCGTTATAAATACAGTGAAAATACAAGCCAGCATCTCCGAAGTGTTCTCCCTTTACACACGACAGTGTACTAGGATGGGACAAGGTCGTTCTAGGAGATCAATTTAATATCATGCCGCAGTCTGTCTGAGATCAAGTGTCGCTAGTCATTGAAACTTCCTGGCAGATTAAACTGTGTGCTGCGTCAGAGGCATCCACAGTTTAGGGGGGCGGGGGTTGTGGAGGGACGGGCAAAGGGGGTGTGTACAATCCGCCGCATGACCTGGAATGTGGATTAGTACAGAGGTTTTGTTCATATATTGAGCGGATCAAATTTCTACTGTCTGAAGTGCAGTGAGTTTCTTGTGAAACTTATAAAATTTACTTGTTATGCTATGACATGTCTAAATAGTGACAAATTCATTTATATCAAAAATGACCTTTGTAGATGGTAATGTATGGGTAGAGAACGATGAAGTAAGCAATTAATTCTCATAAATGTGGGTCCAGAAACCAATGATTTACTCAACCGACGAAGGCACAGATGCACTCAGGTCAGTATTACAACACTGTAATGCTTAAAGCTACGTTTATTCCTCAGGTTCGCTTTGGGTGAAGTGTCATTGTTCTTTGCTTGCCCTTTCGCCTTCAGACTGGTTTGATGCAGCTCTCCATGCTACTCAATCCTGTGCAAGCCTCTTCGTCTCCGAACAGCCACTGCAACCTACATCCTTCTGAATCTACATACTGTATTCGTCTCTTCGGATCTCTCTACGATTTTTACCCCCTACACTTCCATCCAACACTTAATCTGAGATCCCCTGACGACTCAGAATGTGTTCTATCAACCGATGCCTTCTTCTAGTCAGAGTGTGGCACTAATTTCTAGTCTCCTCAGTTCTATTCAACATTTCCTCGTTAGTTATGCTATCTACCCATCTAATTTTCAGCATTCTGTAGCACCACATTTGGAAAGTCAGAAATCTATTCTTGTGTAAACTGTTTACTGTCAAATATTTTACTTCCATGTATGACTACGCTCCAGGCAAATAACTTCAGAAAAAACTTCCTAATACTTAAATATAAATTCGATGTTAACAAATTTCTCTTCATCAGAAGCGCTCTTCATTCCATTGTCTGTCTACATTTTTAACTACTGGCCATCAAAATTGCTACACCAAGAAGAAATGCAGATGATAAACGGGTATTCATTGGACAAACATATTATACTAGAACTGACATGTGATTACATTTTCACGCAATTTGAGTATAGATCCTGAGAAATCAGTACCCGGAACAACCACCTCTGGCCGTAATAACGGTCTTGATACGCCTGGGAATGCGTCAAACAGAGCTTGGATGGCGTGTAGAGGTACAGCTGCCCATGCAGCTTCAACACGATAGCACAGTTGATCAAGAGTAATGACTGGCGTATTGTGATGAGCCAGTTGCTCGGCCACCATTGACCAGACGTTTTCAATTGGTGAGAGATCTGGAGAATGTGCTGGCCAGGTCAGCAGTCGAACATTTTCTGTATCCAGAACGGCCAGTACAGGACCTGCAACACGCGGTCGTGCATTATCCTGCTGAAGTGTAGGATTTCACAGGGATCGAATGAAGGGTAGAGCCATGGGTCTTAACACATCTGAAATGTAACGTCCACTGTTCAAAGTGCCGTCAATGCGAATAAGAGGTGACCGAGACGTGTAACCAATGGCACCCCATCCCATCACGCCGGGTGATACGCCAGTATGACGATGACGAATACACGCTTCCAATGTGCGTTCATCACGATGTCGCCAAACACGGATGCACCCATCATGATGCTGTAAACAGAACCTGGATTCATCCGAAAAAATGACGTTTTGCCATTCGTGCACCCAGGTTCGTCGCTGAGTACACCATCTGCAGGCGCTCCTGTCTGTGATGCAGCGTCAAGGGTAACCGCAGCCATGGTCTCCAAGCTGATAGTCCATGCTGCTGCAAACGTCGTCGAACTGTTCATTTTCATTGTCTTGCAAACGTCCCCATCTGTTGACTCAGAGATCGAGACGTGACTGCACGATCCGTACAGACATGCGGATAAGATGCCTGCCGTCTCGACTGCTAGTGATACGAGGCCGTTGGGATCCAGCACGGCGTTCCGTATTACCCTCCTGAACCCACCGATTCCATATTCTGCTAACAGTCATTGGATCGCGACCAACGCGAGTAGCAATGTCGCGATACGATAAACCGCAATCGCGATAGGCTGCAATCCGACCTTTATCAAAGTCGAAAACGTGATGGTACACATTTCTTCTCCTTACGCGAGGCATCACAACAACGTTTCACCAGGCAACGCCGGTCAACTGCTGTTTGTGTATGAGAAATCAGTTGGAAACTTTCCTCATGTCAGCACGTTGTAGGTGTCGCCACCGGCGCCTAACCTGTGTGAAAGCTAATCATTTGCATATCACAGCATCTTCTTCCTGTCGGTTAAATTTCGCGTCTGTAGTACGTCATCTTCGTGGTGTAGCAATTTTAATGGCCAGTAGTGTATATCCTCCCTACTTCTGCCATTATCAGTTATTTTGCTGGCGAAGTTGCAAAACTCATCTACTATTTTTAGTGGCTCGTTTGCTAATATAATCACTTCAGCGTCGTCTGATTTAATTCGGCTACATTCCGTTATCTTTCTTTGCTTTTGTTGGTGTTCATCTTATATCCTCCTTTCGAGACACTGCCCATACCATTCAACTGCTCCTCCAAGTCCTTCGCTGTCTCTGACGGTACTAAAACGTCATGGGCAAACCGCAAACGATATTGCAGTTTCTATGTTATTCAGAATTACGATGGAATGTTCCTTCGGACATGCACATACGTCCGGAGAAACGGCCACAGCGGCGAAAGGAAATGCCGTGTGACTAGGACCTCCCGTCGGGTAGACAGTTCGCCTGGTGCAAGTCTTCCGAGTTGACGCCACTTCGGCGACTTGCGCGTCGATGGGGATGAAATGATAATGATAAGGACAATACAAGGCCCAGTCCCTGATAGGAGAAAATCTCCGACCCAGCCGGGAATCGAACCCGGGGTCGTTAGGTATGACATTCCATCGCGCTGGCCACTCAGCTACCAGGGGCGGACACTGCAGCGACTACAGCCGTCATGAAATACACGGCTCAGATGAGCAGGAAATCTGGGTTCGAGTCCCGGTCCGGCAAAAATTTTCATTTTAGTCATTCTATTATAGAATGTCCATATTCGCAACGGCAAATACATTTCACGCAAAGTTTCCATTTTTCCACCTTGACTTTCATGCCTACTTCAAATCTTTATTGAGTTTCCTTTACGTCTTGGTCAAAGTAAGGACGAATAACATCTGTAAAGGCTACAGTCCTGTTTCTTTCGCTTGTCAACTGCTGCTTCCCTTTCAAACCCCTCGTCTCATATAACTGTTGTCTGGTTTATGAGCAAGTTGCAGGTAGCCTCTCCGTCACTGTATGTTACCCCTGTGACCTTCGGAATTTCAAAGAGAGTTGTGCAGTCAGTATTGTCAAAAGCTTTTTGTAAGTCTACACGTGTTATAAAAGATGGTTTGTCTTTCCTTAACAGATCCTCTAAGAAAAATCGGAGGGTCAGCATAGCCTCGAGTGTTCGTTTATAATAGTTAAGCGTCCTGCATAATAGTTGAGACCAAATCCGGCGACGTGTCATTAACGCTGCACTAAAAGGCTACCTGCTCCTCGTCCCACGCGCTCGGTCGTACTGGCTGCCGGCGAGATATCGGGAAAGTGGGAGCTCCCAGTGGCCCTGGGAACAATATGGGTTGTGGACGGCTGCACGCACGCCTCCGCTCTGGGAAAGTGGCAGTGAGGCGCCCACTTTTGACAGCTGACCGCCCGCTCCTGCCTCAGACAATTAGGTAGAAGCGCGTCTCGCAGGGCCACTGCTGCCACGGTTCCATAAAACGCGCAGAGCGCGGATCCAGCTAGCAGCTCCGCGCAAGGGCGCCAGCCGCTGCCCTTGGGCCACTTTAGGGGCGCCTGGCTTGGCTGCGAGGGGCGACGAAGGCGCCCAAGTACAAAATTCACATAAGGGGTGTGCCGTAATCAGCAGCGAAAACTGACACGGGTGAACCGTAAAATTACTACTGGTTCACCAAAGGCTATTAATCACAATCAGTTATCACAGTATAAATGTATATTTTTATTTTTATAATTATATATTTTATGATTTTGGTTGGGGTGGCTTTAAATATTGTGGGCTAGTATGAGACTTTTAATTAACTTATACCGCGATAACACACGTACGGACATCGGCTGCCTCGAAGTACGTACAATGTAATATTTTTTACACACATCGCGCGACTCACCGCCTTCTAAAAATAGTTTACGTGAGCGCTGCTATTTACAAAAGAAAATATGCGTATTCTTACTGGAGAGAATTTCGTCTGCCGTTAGGTGGCCAAAATGAAACATACTGAACTCATTCAGTATTCTAAATATTAATAAACCAAATCTATTTTGACTCTTTTTAACTTTGAATTTAAGTTGAGAAGTCTCTCGCATTTACATTTAGTATTATGACATGATATTTTAATTAAATAATACAGTCAGCGTAATGGCCGACTAAATCATGGTAGGGGAGATGAGCTCCCTGTACTGCGAAGTTCTGTAAAAACTTTGTTAATTATAATTAATGGTTGTGATCATGAGAGGTGACAACTAAGTCAGTAATACACACTTTCTAATGACAATTTCTACTATATTTTTCAAAATACAGATAAAACTTACGTTAATTATCAGACAGCACTCCAATGGCGGCCTACCGCTAGACGAAACAAAACAGGAGAGCGAGTTACATCAAAGCATTGCCTCTGATCTTGTTACACAGATATGATACCAAAAAAACTGTGTTTTGTTAATTACATCGATATTTGTGTTTTGATAATAATAACTTAAGTTCTTTACTATTTGTTATATATCGCGCACACGTACACAGTCTTGAAATAATTTATAATTTACACGTCTCATAACAAAAACTTCCTTTCCCTTTCTCCAAATGTCCATTTATATGATGTACCGTCACACAGTGTACAAAATGTAAAGCGGAAGTAGGTGCGAAGGAATAACTGGTGAAATTACACACAGTTTACAGTAACACGCTTTATTCAAATTTGGTGCAAGACTTTACGATATTTAAAAAATCATTTAACAAATAAGTCACAATTTACGACAGGAATGGACTTCTAAATTATTAAATTATTATAAAAAATTTCACGCCAGTAAAAGGCATGTACAGGCAAACAATTTAACATATACATTGCGATGCTGTATAACATCTCAAGCTCAGCTAAATTACAGATGAATTTCACTCCATTCATTAAATGGCGCAGAATCTAACTCGTCTGCAACATATAAAGACAATCTTGTTTACAAAAGTTCTCACAAAATAGAAGAACCAAAACGCATGAGCCATGCACACGGGGGGCGGGGGGGGGGGGGGGGGGGGGAGACATTCACAGTTAATAACATTAACATTTCCAAAATATATAAAAAACAAATTTTACAAATTTCTGCCAGTTAACTTACAGCAAATACACACGCTCGCCTGGTAGGATTTGTGAACTTCTACAACACTCTCCTTTCAAGGCAAGAATTTCTACTCGTAATGAAATGGCAAGCTTTTGCATGCCAACAAAACACACTAATAAGCAACTACCTGTATAAAACACATAAGCACGTTGAGTAAAAGCCTTAAAAGGTACTGAATTGGAAAAACACACCACAGTTTTTGCTGACTAGAAACAATATAAAGAAT
Organism: Schistocerca nitens; assembly: GCF_023898315.1. NCBI lineage: Eukaryota > Metazoa > Arthropoda > Insecta > Orthoptera > Acrididae > Schistocerca > Schistocerca nitens. Next base: position 351,511,011 of record NC_064622.1, read on the forward strand.
CCACTACGGCGTACATTAACCTTGCTTGACTATAGCCAAATATACGTAAACACAAATTTACGTAAGTTACAGCTTCCAGATGAGCAGCAATTGACTAGTTCTTACCACGAGGCACAAGGAATTTTTCTTCTTTCTTAGCGTACCTTTTACACGTGAGTCTAGTTATGGCAGCCTAGAGAATGGATCAGGTCTTAGTGCCTTGCATTCTAAACTGTACAGTCATTTGTGCCTTAGACTTTCACAGACATGGCAGAGGCTAACAGTCGAATAAACCCGTAGGTAATCTTGGAGGGGAAAGAAGCAATCCGACCATAGATTTACTCTGACTCCCCCCCCCCCTTTTTGTCCTCAAAAGGGTACAAACTTTTTTTCCCCCTTTATTGTAATTTTTATACCTGTACATAGGTAGGCTGGCAGCAGCATCCTACTCTGCTCTTCAGCCTTCGAGTCGACAATGAGAAAAACATGAAGGAGATACATAATAGATATATTGACGGACAAAAAAAAAAAAACAGTAGACACAGAAATACAAAACACGGAGCCGTTCACACTCGACGAAAATTACACTGAAACACGTTGGCACGGCGCACAAACACTGATGATTCGACGGCACAGGTGAACGTTGGAGTGTGACAGTCAACACTAACCACAGAAACCAAGGCACACACACGAGAAAACGGATGGCGATGATCTCCGGCGCGCGAAAACCACGTAACGTGTGTGGGTCCGGGGACCTGCCAAGAGGAGAAGGGGGAGGGGGAGGGGGAGAGGGGAGAGCAAAGATGCCAATGGCAGAGGGATGGGAGGAGGAATGTGGGTATGGGGGTGGGGGAAGTCCGGGAGAGGAGCGGGGAGAAAGGGAGGAGGGAGGGAAGGGGGAGAGAAGGGAGTGAGGGTGCCCAAAGGAAAAAACAGAGGAAGAGGGAGGGAGGATCAAAGTTGGTAGGAGGGGTAGATGGAGGGGAGGAGGGCATCATCAGGGAGGGGGAGTTGGTGTAAGCCACCTTGGGAGAGGGTATGGAGAGTGGAGAGATGGAGAGCAGGTGGGACGTGGAAGTACAGGCGCGGCAGCGGATGGGGGCGGGAGAGGATGGGAGGGACCAGCGGGTGAGGAGGATCGGATTTACAGGAGGTGTAGAGGATCCATATCCATTCGAGGAAAAGGAGGAGGTGGGGGAAGGGAATTAGGTCGTACAGGATCCACGTGGGGGAGGGAAGATGGATGCAATAGGTGAGGCGAAGAGCATGGTGTTCTAGGATTTGAAGGGATTTGTAAAAGGTAGGGGGAGTGGAGATCCAGGCAGGGTGGGTGTAGCAAAGGATAGGGTGAATGAGGGATTTATAGGTATGGAGGATGGTGGAGGGGTCCAGACCCCAAGTACGGCCGGAAAGGAGCTTGAGGAGACAGAGACGGAAGCGTGCCTTGGCTTGGATCGTCCGGAGGTGGGGGATCCAGGAGAGGCGACGGTCGAGGATGACACCAAGGTACTTAAGGGTGGGGGTGGGGGCGATAGGACGGCCATAGATGGTGATGTAGAAATCGAGGAGATGGAAGGAAGGGGTGGTTTTGCCGACAGTGATCGCCTGAGTTTTGGAAGGATTGACCTTAAGCAACCACTGGTTGCACCAAGCAGTGAACCGGTCAAGATGGGATTGGAGAAGGTGTTGGGAGCACTGCAGGGTGGGGGCAAGTGCAAGGAAGGCGGTGTCATCGGCGTCCTGGAGAAGGTGGATGGGGGTTGAATGCGGCGGCATGTCTGCCGTATACAAGAGGAACAGAAGAGGGGAGAGGACATAACCCTGGGGCACACCGGCAGAGGGGAAAAAGGTGTAGGTGTTGTGGATGGTGACGTACGAAGGAGTTAATAGGAAGGGCGAAGGTTTGGAGCATGAAAAGGAGACCAGAATGCCACACACGGTCATAGGTTCAAGGGAGAGGAAGATGGCGGAACGACGGGAACTGAGCTGTTTAGAGAGGAGATAAGTGAGGTGAAGGAGAAGGTCATCAGAAGAGAAGGACGGCCTAAAGCCAAACTGGGTATCGGGAAGGAGGCGGTGCTGGCGGAGATGTTGGTGGATGCGTCAAGTGAGGAAGGATTCCAGGACCTTGCTGAAGACCGAGGTAAGCCTGATGGGATGGTAGGAGGAGACAGCAGATGGCGGTTTACCGGGTTTAAGGAACATCAGGATACAGGAGGTTTTCCACAGGTCGGGGTAGTAGCCGGTGGTCAGGACTACATTGTAGAGCCTGGCCAGAGTGGAGAGGAAAGAGGCAGGAGCTTCATGAAGGTGGCGATAGGCGACACGATCGTGACCAGGAGTGGTATTGCGTTTCGTGCGGAGTGTAGCGATGAGATCTTGTGTAGTGATTGGGGCATTGAGTTCTGTGTGTGCAATGTTGTCCAAGTACTGGAAACCAGGTGCGAGGGGAGGGACAGAGGTATCAGTTCTATCACAGACATCTGGGAAGAGGGAGTAATCGAACTGGGGATCGTTAGGGATGGTAAAGACATCAGAGAGGTAGGAGGGAAAGTGATTGGCCTTACTAGTGTTGTCAGGGAAGGGTTGGTTGTCATGAAGGAGAGGATAGTAGGGGGAGGGTTTAGATCCGGTAAGGTGGCGGAAGGCTGACCAGTACTTGGACGAGTTGATAGGAAGGGTAGCATTTAAATGGGTGCATGTCTGTCGCCAGTAGCGGCGTTTCTTAGCCGCGAGCAAGTTACAGATGTGTCTCTTGAGTTGCCAGTGGCGTCGTAGTGCGCCCGGGTCACGTGTGCAGAGGAATGCACGGTAGAGACGGCGGGATTCACGGAGGAGGAGGATGGCCTGTGGGGGTAAGGTAGGACGGTGGGGGTGGATGGCGACAGAAGGGACATGGGCCTCCACGGCCTCAGACAAGGTCTGCTGGAGAAAGAAGGCGGCATGGATAACATCATCAGGGTGGCGGTAGATGAAGGGGTGGCCATCGACCTGGGTGGACAGGGTATCCCGGTAGGCATTCCAGTCGGCACGGTAATAATCATGGATGTACTTCGGGGGAGGGTTATGACGAGGGTCGGGGTGGGGGCGACGACCGTCTGAAATGGTGAGGAGGACAGGGAGATGGTCACAACCAATGGGGTCCAGGACATCCACCGTTATGCAGCCAAGGAGGTTAGGGGAGGAGAGGACGACATCAGGAGTGGAGTTGGATTCAGGGTGGGTGTGCTGGGGAATGGGGACGGGGTCGCCTTGAAGGGAGGAAAGGAACCGATGCCACTGCCGTGACTGGGTGAGGAGGAGAAGTTATGGTCAATGTGGGAGAGGAAGTCAAAAGGAATAGGGGTGTCAGGGCGGACATAGATGGTGGCGCAGGAGATTGTAAGGCCAGGGAAGAAGAGACTAAGGATCAGGAGATCTGTGGGGTCAGGAAGGAGAGGTTGGAGCCGAACTGGAATCTGGCGGTGGTGACCAATGGTAACTCCGTCATGCGCTATCGGGAAGGGATTGTCAGAGCAGTGAAGGAGGTAGGGCGAGGTGTGAACGGTGTGGTGGGGCTGAAGAAAGGTTTCATTGAGGAGGAAGGCATCCACGCAGTGGGTGGCGAGGGTGTTGTTGAACAGGATACAGTGCTGTCGCCCCATGACAGGGATTTAGACGAGGGTGTCGAGATGGGAGAAGGTGAAATGGGCCTGGTTGTGGGAGTAGGTGGCAAACATTTTAAAATGGAAGATGGAACGGGCGGCAAGGAATATCTGTTGGAGGGTGTGAGGGTGCTGGAAAGGGTGGACATTCTGTAGAACAATGGTGAGGAACCTGATGACGAAGGGAATTGCCAGGAGGGGTGGGGGCGTCCAGAGGGAGCACAGGGACGGTGAGTTCAGGAGTGGTCGGAGGGGGCCGGGCTTTACATTTATGGGAGTAGGTGGGATGCAGGAGATTGCAGGTATTACAGGAGGGAGGGGACTGAAGGTTAGGGCACTGCTGGAGGAAGTGCACTTGCTTACAGTATGGACAGGTGGGGGCCTCGTGGCACTCAGCTGTTGTGTGTGCGTTGTAGCGCAGACACCTCTGGTAGCGGAGGGATTGAGGAGGGGAACAGGAAGGGTCGACCTTGTATCTCTGGTTGAAGAGGAGGGCAATGGAGGGGGCGTCCTCTGAGAAAACCCACAAAAGGCAGGTGGGGCTGGTGGAGTTAAAAATGCGGCGGACCGCCCACACCTCCAGCGAGGGATGCGCCTTGACCTCTGCCAACACCTCCTCCTCCGTGATCGTCAGACTAAGCCGAGTGATCACGGCAGTGAGGGTCGGCGGGCGACGCGGGGGTTGGGGTTGGTGGGTAGGAGATGGGGAAGGAGCAGGGATGAGGGAGGTGTTGGGGCCAAACTGGGTGATGGGGATGCGGGAGAGGATGTCAGTTTGGAGGGTGGGGCTGGGGGAGGAGATGAGAACTGAGTCTCGTCTGGGAGTAGGGGGGAGATGGGGGCTCCAGGGAAGTGTTGGCAGAGGAGGAGGGAGAGGTTCCAGGCCTCGAGGAGGGATCAGGATGAGAGAGGAGGTATTTGTAGGAAGAGGGGGGGAGGAGGAGGAGGAGGCAGAGGGAGCAGGGCCAGGCAGGGAGACCTCCATGGCATCCTGGGGGGGGGGGAAGGAGGACATGGCGGGGCCTTTTTGGGAGCAGAGGAGGTGGTGGTGACACTAGGGCATTTAAGGGTGGCGGAAGGGTGAGTGGTGACATGAGGGACGGGAGCTATAGGGAGGTGACGGGAAGTGGCAGGTCCCGGCATGGACGTAGTAGTCGGCGCCGGAGATGGCGATGGTGAAGGCGATGGGGAGTCCTGAGCATGGGCAGTGGTGTTTGTTCTTTCGGACATGTCCAAAAGAACAGACGTCACGCATTCATATAATTGATTTGCCTCGGTGGGCAATGAATCCAAAACCTTGATTGCGGATCTGTAATTATGTTCGACCTGCAGCAGGTAAAATTAACGAGAATGGATGACATGGACAGAGACTGTGCATAAGTGGCGCTAGACAGGAATGTGAGTCGCCCGAGGAGCGTGCCGAGATAGCATGCGCATTTGCCATGAACACACTGCCTGGGTGGCGCAGTGGTTAATGCAGATGCCTAGTAAGTGGGAGATCCCAGGTCAGACCCACGGGCCAGCACACATTTTCAATCGTTTAGCCAAGAGATCATAGATCTTATTATGTGACATAAATTTCAGTTTCATACGTCTATCTACTCGTTCCTGAGAGAAAGGGAGTCCTTAACAGACGGATGGACGGATTGATAGTCAGATAACATATCACAAAAAATTTTTCTGGTGATATAAATAAAAATTCATAATTTTCGAATTTTTTTCCTTCAGTTTTACTGTGAAACCATGCTTGTGGCCAAGATTCTACATTCTAAGCCAACGGTGAGACCTTATAGTTTCAGATGAGTGAGTTTTCTAGTATCTAAACATGTGACGTACATACTCATATCTTTTGACTGCATTGACTTATAAGCGTCAGTGTTTTACTCCACCAAGGGATCGTAGAGGTTAGCATGTGAGACAAATTTCGACCAGTTAAGTCACATCAGCATAATTTCGAGTAAAACATAAAAACTATCCAGAAATTGGAAACTTTATACACTCCTGGAAATGGAAAAAAGAACACATTGACACCGGTGTGTCAGACCCACCATACTTGCTCCGGACACTGCGAGAGGGCTGTACAAGCAATGATCACACGCACGGCACAGCGGACACACAAGGAACCGCGGTGTTGGTCGTCGAATGGCGCTAGCTGCGCAGCATTTGTGCACCGCCGCCGTCAGTGTCAGCCAGTTTGCCGTGGCATACGGAGCTCCATCGCAGTCTTTAACACTGGTAGCATGCCGCGACAGCGTGGACGTGAACCGTATGTGCAGTTGACGGACTTTGAGCGAGGGCGTATAGTGGGCATGCGGGAGGCCGGGTGGACGTACCGCCGAATTGCTCAACACGTGGGGCGTGAGGTCTCCACAGTACATCGATGTTGTCGCCAGTGGTCGGCGGAAGGTGCACGTGCCCGTCGACCTGGGACCGGACCGCAGCGACGCACGGATGCACGCCAAGACCGTAGGATCCTACGCAGTGCCGTAGGGGACCGCACTGCCACTTCCCAGCAAATTAGGGACACTGGTGCTCCTGGGGTATCGGCGAGGACCATTCGCAACCGTCTCCACGAAGCTGGGCTACGGTCCCGCACACCGTTAGGCCGTCTTCCGCTCACGCCCCAACATCGTGCAGCCCGCCTCCAGTGGTGTCGCGACAGGCGTGAATGGAGGGACGAATGGAGACGTGTCGTCTTCAGCGATGAGAGTCGCTTCTGCCTTGGTGCCAATGATGGTCGTATGCGTGTTTGGCGCCGTGCAGGTGAGCGCCACAATCAGGACTGCATACGACCGAGGCACACAGGGGCAACACCCGGCATCATGGTGTGGGGAGCGATCTCCTACACTGGCCGTACACCACTGGTGATCGTCGAGGGGACACTGAATAGTGCACGGTACATCCAAACCGTCATCGAACCCATCGTTCTACCATTCCTAGACCGGCAAGGGAACTTGCTGTTCCAACAGGACAATGAACGTCCGCATGTATCCCGTGCCACCCAACGTGCTCTAGAAGGTGTAAGTCAACTACCCTGGCCAGCAAGATCTCCGGATCTGTCCCCCATTGAGCATGTTTGGGACTGGATGAAGCGTCGTCTCACGCGGTCTGCACGTCCAGCACGAACGCTGGTCCAACTGAGGCGCCAGGTGGAAATGGCATGGCAAGCCGTTCCACAGGACTACATCCAGCATCTCTACGATCGTCTCCATGGGAGAATAGCAGCCTGCATTGCTGCGAAAGGTGGATATACACTGTACTAGTGCCGACATTGTGCATGCTCTGTTGCCTGTGTCTATGTGCCTGTGGTTCTGTCAGTGTGATCATGTGATGTATCTGACGCCAGGAATGTGTCAATAAAGTTTCCCCTTCCTGGGACAATGAATTCACGGTGTTCTTATTTCAATTTCCAGGAGTGTATTAATCGGTCTTCTCTTTCCTCAGCCTTCATGAAGGCATAATAAAGATTGGTTATGATAATGTGAGCGCGGGGTTGATCTGTTATTCTGCGCAAGGGATTAATCTGAGATGTACCCTTTACCCTGTGGCTCCTTCAAGATGCAATTTCCACCCCCACACTACTATAGAAGTCAGACAGACGCTCATAACGTTCTAAAGAAATGCCAGAAAAACTTTCAGCAATAAATATCTTCTGGAGTAGTCCGCTGTAAGGAAATGACACAAAAATTCACAAAATTTCTTACATAACTAGTGGGATACTTGGGTACTGGAGTAGTGCTAGTTAGTGTAAGAAAAACATGAAACTAAGGAAAGTTATTATTTATTTTGCAAAACTTCTGAGAAATCTCAATGACACTTTTAGTTATGAATTGAACAAGTTATATCCTAGTTCTTTTCGGAATGTGAAGTTACCTTTTAAGGATAGGATTCGCTAATGAAATTTCTATACAAAGTTTAAGATGCTTGTTGCCTTGGCAGAATGGCTGAGAGGCGCGCCTACTCAACTTGAACAATTATCCTTTACTATATTGTTAGGTACGGTCAAGGCTGTTGTGTGTGAAATGCAGTGAAGTGTACTGTTGTGGAGGAAATATGGGGCTCGCAATAGCTGTAGCGCACAATACCGTAAGCTGCAATGACTGCTGTCTGCGCCGCTCGCTGCTGACAAATAAGATAACTCTCAAAAAATGGTTCAAATGGCTCTGAGCACTATGGGACTCAACTGCTGAGGTCATTAGTCCCCTAGAACTTAGAACTAGTTAAACCTAGCTAACCTAAGGACATCACAAACATCCATGCCCGAGGCAGGATTCGAACCTGCGACCGTAGCGGTCTTGCGGTTCCAGACTGCAGCGCCTTTAACCGCACGGCCACTTCGGCCGGCCAAGATAACTCTCGTTCTATCTGGATTGACCTTCGCCAATCATACTCTCCCTACGCCTTGATGAAGTCAAGGATTCCTATCCGCCCCTAGTCCAACTATAGGCGTGGTACACCGGTCAGATAACCAGTCCACCGCGATGCCACTCAAAATTCGCTCGCAGGCGTTTAACTATAACTCTGTCCGTTCACACCGCATGATAAGTGTGTCGACCAACACAGTGAACAACGCTTAATCACAAGTACTCAATATAGAGTCGCCCTTTGATTCGCTCTCGACAGAGGTGCTCTCCCAGTGAAGTACTGAGGAGAGACTTGTTCCTCACTCTTTCGAGTGCATGTGCGAGCACGCACACACTTGTTACGTGTTCTCGCTCCAAGAGCGACAACGGAACGGCGCCTCTCCATGCCAAACGTGAAGGGGTATATCTTTCAGTCTTTTCCATTATTCCTTCAGCTCAAGGCGTCAGAAATATCGTCTGGCAATCAGCATTGCTCTTCTAAAACGGGAGAATGGCGTTTCGTTTAAGGCGACCAATCCGGAAGCTTGTAGCTTTGGCGTTTGGCGTTTGCTGTCTCCCTGTGAAAATCTCTGAAACTTTGTGTTATGTGTAAAGAATGCGTAGGCTGGCCGCTCCCACACAATGTAGCGAAATTTGCTTTTAAGCCAAACACGGGGTTGTTCCCCCATTTCCACTCGGGCCCACACTGTTGGCTACAGGCGGCCCCAACTGACATGGGCTGGGTCGTCCTATGAAGGGCCTGGCGTACTACTGTGCGGCCTCTCTCCCAAACTAAAAGCCTCTGGGACCGTCGTGTCTGGAATGTATGTGTGCACGCCAGCCTATAGTATTTCAACCACGGTGCGCCCACTTGTCAATTGCATATCGTTTACATGAATTCATACAACATTGACTTTATCTTATCGAGTTTGAGTTCGAATGAAGCGTCTTGATGTCCGGAACATGATTGTGAGGGCGGGATGTGTAAGCACTGAAGGTCAGGAGACCACGACGTCTTACATACCTCCCTCCTTCTGACAAAATTTTTGTCTGGGGTCTTGTCAATGCCGAGGAAAACATTGACAAAGTCAGGCAAAAATTGTTCTTTTAGATTTTCCAATAAACTTTTCTCAGCCATTGCTAACAGTTTTTCTAATGATTTCTTTGTAGCTATTGTTTCTATTTTTTTAATTATACAATTTATGTTTTGTTGTTAGGCAAATATAGGCTTTACAAAGGTTGTTATTCTTTGTCGTTGCCAGTACGTGTCTCTGTTTTCTTTTTCATTTCCAAAAAATTTGTTTTTACAATATTGATTTTTCTAAACTCGTAAGTGTACAGTGTATCATGATTTAGTGTGGTTATATCTTTTCTTTAGTTAAGCTTGCGTAAATGTTCGCGAAAGCTCTGTTGTGTTACTTTGTTTATTTTTATTTAGGCATTATCTTTTTCTTTGTGTGTCCTTTTTTTTGTAGGAGTAAAGAAGCGTTTCCTCTTAATTCTAGCCTCGGTATTAATATTATTATCCCAGAAAGTTGTTTTTGAATGTTACTTAAAGAAGAGAAATCCCGTAATTGAGGCTTTCTGAATAACGAAATCATGATACAAAAGTTTTGAGAATGATGCACTACAGCAAACTACATACTTGTCTGCAGTGGAGTACTGAAAGAACCTGCGCTTTAAAACAGCAAACTTCTCATTATCAGCACTCTTAATGTTAGACCAAAACAGGTTTTTTGACGAGACGTATAAAATTAGATCCTGTGTAACATATGGCAGAAACTGACTACTGTTTGGTGTTACGATATGTCAGGTTATTGCCCCAAACATCCGATGTCGACAAGCCCATTCCAAGTGTTATTCCGAATTGATCCCATGAAGTGGTCTTATTCTTGCACCATACTACTGAGCAATTTATGTCTAGGCAATGGTAGTATAATCTTATTTTCAGTCGAAAGTGAACATACGTGGTTATTGAACCGAAGCCTTCAGTTTAGAACACTTATAAATGTATGCTATCAAGGACCAGTCTCAGGTAGCACCTGAAGAAGACAGCGAGGCACGCTGTTGAAATATCGTGTGAGAACGACGCGAACATCCGGCTGGATTCCCGAATATCGAAGATGTCAACAGATCGCCGGGAAAGCATGAAGAATTACATCAAAAGACTCTACGGGGAGGAGATGTACCGCAACATCAAGAAGCTGGACAAGATTCAACAAAGGAAAGGGAGGATGCTGAGTTCTCTCAGTTTCCTGCTGAGATGCAGAGAGGCGGAGGTAGTTCCAGTTTTCGCCAGGATCAAGCATCACCTTAACTTCAGAACGAGAAACAGGATCAAACACCGAGCTAGTCTCGCTCTGGTTAGAGAGACAGTAAGTGACTTGCGCGACCGACTGGGTGCGACGTCCAGGTATTTGCTGTATCTTCACCTAACTATAGCAGCTTCCTTGACCGCTCAAGACTGGGACCAGGTTGATGGTTCCTCCTGGTATCTAGCAGAATGCACCAGCAAGGAGTCAATGGCATGCTAACTAGCCAAGTTTGAGCGCCTGAACAACAAGGTGCTACAGACTGGGGACACAGGCACGGTAGTCAATTTAAGTGACAAGCAGCTCGATGAGACCACCTTAAAAGTGCTTAGCAAGGAACCCAATTTCGCAGTGACCCCTAGAAACGTGCCTGTCGCAGCCTTCGACAGTGCAGTTGAGCAAGTGGCCAACACGCAACCTTCTAGTGTCGCCGAAGAGATCCGAAGAGAGTCTTTCAGGGCGCTCACCAATGCCAAGCCACCCAAATCCAACATTTCAGGTGATGAAAGGGTGGCACTGAGGCGACTCCGGGAGGATGACAGCACTGTGGTGATGCCGGTAGACAAGGTGTGCTCCACAGTCATCTTATAGAAAACAATATGCCAGAAAGGTGCAACAACTTCTGTAGGATCATACATACGGGTCAATAGGAAGCGACCCTACAGAGAAAGTGGACAAAAAGACCAGGCCTCTGTTGAAGGAGATGGGCCTGCCTGAACAAGTCGTCAAGAAGCTGCGTCCCAAAGTGCCAGCACCACCTAGACTGTATGGACTCCCCAAGGTTCACAAGAATGGGGTTCCTCTGCGACCTATTGTCAGCAATATTGGGGCAGCAACTTACCCTTCTGCGAAATACCTGAAGAAGACGTTGACACCACATGTGGGCAAATGTGCACATCACATCCGGAACTCAGAGGATTTCCTGCAATGGCTGAGACAGCAACACATCACAGACACAGACATCATGGTTAGTTTCGATGTGGCGTCTCTCTTCACATGGGTACCACTGAAGCGGTCACTTGAACTTATTGGAGAGAAGTTCGATGGGGCTCTCCTTGACCTATTCAGGTATGTACTGACCTCGACGTACTTCCTATATGGGGATCAATTTTATGAACAAACAGAAGGGGTGGCGATGGGCAGCCCTCTATCACCAGTGGTGGCCAACCTATTTATGGAAAGGTTTGAAGAGGAGGCACTCTCTTCAGCCACATATCAACCCAAGTGCTTTTTTAGGTATGTGGATGATACCTCTGTCATCTGGCCCCATGGTAGGGAGAAGTTAGATGAATTCCTGCTACATCTGAACTCTTGCCGAACATTCAGTTCACAATGGAAATGGAGAAGGATGGACTACTTCCGTTCTTGGATGTTCTAGTGAAGAGAAAGGCAGATGGCACATTTGGACACAGTGTGTACCGCAAACCTACGCACACTGACTTATACCTACAAGCCTGCAGTTGCCACCATCCGGCACAGAAGAATGGAGCACAAACTCTGTCAGATCCTGATAGTTTGGCCACAGAAGTAGAACACTTATGATCAGTGTTCAGCAGGAGTGGTTACTCCTCTAGCGATATCCAGAAGTCACTTCAACCTGCCAATCAGCCAAAGGATCCAGAAGAAGAACCAGAAGAGGTAAAGAAGATGGCATACCTGCCATACACCAGACCTATCTCTGCCAAAATCAGCAGGATTCTCCAGAAATATGACATCAAGAGCATATTTTGCCACCCACCAAAACTGTGGCTATTCTGGGGAATGTAAAAGATGACCTGTGGCTACGCAAGCCAGCTATTTAGAACATACCATGCCGGTGTGGGATGTCATACATTGGCCAGACCACCAGAACTGTGGACTTCAGATGTAAAGAACACCAGAGACATACCAACGCAGGGCACTCTGGGATTCTACACGAAATAGAAGTGGAGACCGAGAGAAGAGCCGTGGGACAAGGTGTCGGACATTAGAGACCAGATGTGACACACCTCAGATCATGAACCGACTTCAGAAGACGGCGCGGACGGCGGTCGGAACACCGGCGACCAGAGAGGGCGAATGTAGCCGCGTCTGGCGGGCGCGGACCGCAGACAGAACACACGACGCGTCGCGGACCGATTAGGGAGTGCCCAGCACGAAACAGAAGTGGAACTCATAGTAACAGTCATGAGACAGAGTACCCAACATTTCCGATCGGGTCTGACACACCTCATTGACGACCACAACCGCGGCCAAAACGGGCGCGGACGGCAGTCGGAACATCCGCGACTAGAGGGGCCCATTGAAGCCGAGTCTGGCAGGCGCGGACCACAGACAGAACACTCGACTCGGCGTGGACCGATTAGGGAACTCCCAGCTCCTTCCAGGCATAAATACTGAACTCGATCGACCCAAGGACCAGTCTCAGGTAGTACCTGAAAAATACAGCGAGGCACGCTGTTGAAATATCGTGCAGAACGACGCGAACATCCGGCTGGATTCCCGAATATCCAAGACTTATGAATGTACGTCCTTCACACCTGTCGAGAGTGGAACATTGAAAGCAACAAGAAATGATGGCTCATTGTAACTTCCACCATGTCCAAAGCAGTAGTCTGCTGGGTATTTGTCTAATTAAAAGTCAGAATAAAGAATATGTAAGACATTTGACTCCTTCTGTGAACAAATAACGTATAAATCCTCATTTAGATTTCTATATCTCTACGCTCCCTTCCAGGTGGTTGTCAGGGAAACGTCTTTATCCAGGTGGCGGTTGACGTTCTTCAGTATTTGGCCCACTGACTTTCTATTCCATTTCTAATGACCTCCGCGTAGCTTCTATGAACAGAGTTTATAGTGTTCCTTTTACAGTTTTCTTCTCGCCCAGATTATTTCGTATATTTTGACATTTCTTTTGCCTTATATGTCCTATTCAAATTAAATAGATAGTTACCGTGTATACTCTGGCTTAGGACTAGCAATATCATAATAATTAAATGTTTTGTTGGTCCTTTGGTAACATAAAATTCTTTCGAATTAATAATACACAGAAGAATCAGGAACGACTTTTGTAATTAGCCTAGCGTTTTCATTTTTCTAATTACCTTAGCGTTTTCATTCTTTTGCACAAAATTATTCCGAGTATGGACTTGAATTTACACATACATTGTTTCTTCTCGAATGGTAATAGTAGAAATGACACATGATACAAATTTTCTGTGACTTTTTCGTAATGTTTCTGTCTGAAAATATTTGATACGACTTACTGCTTCTTCTCGTATCCCTTGTCATAGCCGGCCGCGGTGGCCGTGCGGTTCTAGACGCTCCAGTCCGGAGCCGCGCTGCTGCTGCGGTCGCAGGTTCGAATCCTGCCTGGGGCATGGGTGTGTGTGATGTCCTTAGGTTAGTTAGGTTTAAGTAGTTCTAAGTTCTAGGGGACTGATGACCACTGCAGTTGCGTCCCATAGTGCTCAGAGCCATTTGCCTTGTCATTGGCACTTTATCTGTGTGTACGGATAGCGAAAGGTGAGACTCTTGAACAATTTAGGCTGGCGACATTTTATTTAAACACGAATTAACGTCGCGTAACGTTATTAACATTTCCTGTCTTAACCTTGATTTGAATGTTGTTTTCCGACCTATGATTGAGGGCGAGAACGACGTTGGTGTCATTAATACCGTGGTGTTATTGCGCAGCAACGGCAGCCATTTCTGCAGACATACAAGCATGCTGCATGACCAATAAAAGAAGCTGAGTTTCTCCCAGAATGTTGTTTTGCAAGTCCTATTCACTGAAAGAAACATTGTTCTTCTATGCTGATGTTAGCGCTGAAATACATTTCTCTCCACCGTCACGCATCACTCTGTTAGAAGTGGGCCAAGAAATACAGATTGTGCTTGTCGTTCGCGTCATAATAGAATTCGTTTTTGCTGATTTTGCTAATCATATGGAACAAATACCATTTAATCATTTACCCAAGAAAGAGAAGGTAAAACAGTCAGTTTACAATTGTCATATTCTTGCTTTCAATGATGAGCAAGGACTAATTCGTCTGATAGTGCCTCTCTCTCTCTCTCTCTCTCTGAAAATAGGGAGACCAGGGAATAGATAGAGAATAATGAGAATGTTTGCCATACATTACCGTGGGTGGTAAATTGTATTTAATATTTAAATATCGATACGATTCGTTGGCAGGTTGATGGCAGAAACAGAAATAATAGAAGTTGTGGTGGTAAAATTATCTAAACATCTTTTAAATTCATTATAAACGTTATTAAACTGGTGATTCGACGCAATGAATAAGACATGCATGTTTTTCATATTAGTTTGTACGTTCTGCAACAAGATCTTCTAATGATCGCTAATCATCTAGCCATTAACTGACAGTTATTTTGATTCTACGGCTGGATCCGGTCCTTGTCACATTGTACCAGGAGATTATTTTAGGTCACTGAAGCAATAGAAGTTACTAGGCGATGAGACAAAAGCACAGGTATTTCCCGTTTGAAGAAGGGACTCTGGAAAGATGCACATAATTGTATGCTTATGTTGCCGACGTCGGCATATTCTAGATTTATGGAACAGGTTCTATGCTCATGTGTAATGACATTTATGGAGAACGGAAACCATAAAAATGAACACCGATTACACAAACTGAGGTCTCACGAAACTCAGATAATTCTCTTTGAAGATGAAATCCAGTCTCGACTTCTAGAAGACTTTCTATATAGTTTCTATATAGTTTCTATATAGATTAATGAACAGAATACGAGCTTCCTGAGAACCAGACATGTTTATGTGAGTCTATTTACGAGTTCCTAGAAGAGAGAAATCAACAGGTTGCTCTAAACAATCTGTATATCGAAAAACAATAGAGATTTTGGAAGGTTTCAGACGAAATATGAACTGTGGATGGAAACTGGTGTTCACAACCGTTATCTACTGGGGTGACAGTGCATCGCATTTATAGTAGCTGAGGCCTTTCTGCACAGAAGCTTGCTCCATCTTCTCCACTGGCGACTGTGGCAATCAGTCACTATCACTGGATATTAAACAACATTGGGAGACGTTCGGCCTATGGTCGGCCAGAGTACAGGATCACATTTGCTGCTGAAGGGGTGACCTAAAGGCAGGCGCCCACGCCTATAACTTTGAAGCTCTATAGCGGCGTTGGATTACGTTTCCGGACACGGCTTCCTATCCTCGACATGTTCCTGAAGACACCATCTACAATGCATAGAAGTCTGCCGCAATATTTCTAGGACACCCTGTATAGCATGCCTGTTCAGTAGGCAGCTACATAAGCATGAGAGCTCACCTTCACTGGCCGCTCGAGTAGTGAGCTCTCGCGGTAAAATGTAGCTGTCTGATATCATTATGTAGCTCAGGGGATGTGCAAACTGTGCACTTTCTTCACATGATTGATAGTTTCTTACGTCAGCTTGAAATGAAGACGTTTATCCACGGTTGTTATAATTATACACTACTCACCATTAAAATTGCTACTCCAAGAAGAAATGCACATGATAAACGGGTATTCATTACATTTTCACGCTATTTGGGTGCATAGATACTGAGAAATCAGTACAACAACCACCTCTGGCCGTGATAACGGCCTTGATACGCCTGGGCATTGAGTCAAACAGAGCTTGGATGGCGTGTACAGGTACAGCTGCCGATGCAGCTTCAACACGATACCACAGTTCATCAAGAGTAGTGACTGGCGTATTGTGACGAGCCAGTTGCTCGGCCACTATTGACCAGACGTTTTCAGTTGGTGACAGATCTGGAGAATGTGCTGGCCAGAGCAGCAGTCGAACATTTTCTGCATCCAGAAAGGCCCGCACAGGACATGCAACATGCGGTCGTGCATTATCCTGATGAAATGTAGGGTCTTGCAGGGATCGAATGAAGGGTAGAGCCACGGGTCGTAACACATCTGAAATGTAACGTTCACTGTTCAAAGTGCCGTCAACGCGAACAAGAGGTGACCGAGACGTGTAACCAATGGCACCCCATACCATCACGCCGGATGATACGCCAGTATGACGATGACGAATACACGCTTCCAATGTGCGTTCACCGCGATGTTGCCAAACACGGATTCGTGCACCCAGGTTCGTCGTTGTGCACACCATCGCAGGCGCACCTGTCTGTGATGCAGCGTCGAGGGTAACTGCAGCCACGGTCTCCGAGCTGATAGTCCATGCTGCTGCACACGTCGTCGACCTGTTCGTGCAGATGGTTGTTGTCTTGCAAACGTCCCCATCTGTTGACTCAGGGATCGAGACGTGGCTGCACGATACGTTACAGCCATGCGGATAAGATGCCTGTCCTCTCGACTGCTAGTGATACGAGGCCGTTCCGTATTATCCTCCTGAACCCACCGATTCCATATTCTGCTAACAGTCATTCGATCTCGACCAACGCGAGCAGCAATCGCGATAGGCTACAATCCGACCTTTATCGAAGTCGGAAATGTGATGGTACGCATTTCTCCTCCTTACACGAGGCATCACAACAACGTTTCACCAGGCAACGCCGGTCAACTGCTGTTTATGTATGAGAAACCGGTTGGAAACTTTCCTCATGTCAGCACGTTGTAGGTGTCGCCACCGGCGCCAACCTTGTGTGAATGCTCTGAAAAGCTAATCATTTTCATATCACAGCATCTCCTTCCTGTCGGTTAAATTTCGCGCCTGTAGCACGTCATCGTCGTGGTGCAGCAATTTTAATGGCCAGTAGTGTACTTTCGCTGTTTGAATCAGTGTAGTCGGAGAACTATTTATCACAGGGATACCCAGGTTTATAGGACTGATGTTCAGACTGCCCGTTGCATGGTTTGTGTGGTTAGTAGTGTTAGTGTCATGACTTGCCGTTAGGCGCCGGTGCTGGTACAGTGATGTAGTATTGAGATACGAGCATCAGTCTGCGTTATAGCTGCAGACAGTCAACATGGATCTGGAACTTTGCTCGTAAAGTTGTTTTATCGAAACAGCAGCAGTAGTGCTATTGCTCGTGATGAGTATCGACGCTTGCTCATATACTGATAGGTCCTCTTTTTGCACCAGGGTTGAAGAACGTAATTCGGAAGTTCGAATTAACTGGCGGTATGGGAACTGCTCCTGGGAGAGGCTGTTTGCCAATTGTGCCACAAATTGCTGAAGACGTTATTATTGCCGTGATTGAGAATTCTGGAAGCAATGTGCGATCTACTCATTCCATGGGCCACATTTTGAGAAGTGCTCCGAAGAGGAACGGTATCCGTACAAACATCCAAACTGTCGTGGATGACTGAACAACGTTTGTAACCTGGAACGTAAACATTAACGAATGTTACTGCCCCATTTGGAAATTTAAATGTGTTTCTTCCGATGGTTTATTCTTTATTTCTATTCTGCCTGTCCTTACAGATGTTTCCACAAACTTTCATTGACTGACGATCACTCGTTTCTCGTGGAGGCCCTCTCAAGTGGCGAAAGTTTAATTATACCCATTCTGTACTTAATGGCGGTATGCTTAAAGTCGCGAACAGCTGTTTGAAAATTGATGAAAGGCAGCGTTATGTTAGGAACTTCAAAGCGGAGGTCAGACACACCAGTATCAATTTACAATACGTCAGTGAAGGATGCCTAGCTATAGTTAGGGCTGTAATGTGACAGGCAATTGCGTGATAACTTTCATAAAAAAATAAGCCTTGTAGACTTTCTTCAACATAAATTTCCACAACTTCACAAATTTGCAGCTACGATTATGTCTATGTTTGAACCCACATATTCGTGCGAGAAACTTTTTTCTGCTGTGAAGAGAACGAAATCACACTACAGAAGCTTACTGAAAGACTTCAGTTTAAAAACTTATCTTCGAATTATCATTGCTCAGAAAATGGTACCAAAGGTTGATCCTTTGGTGAATAGCAAAATGAGTAGTATCCATTCACATGCAGTGTTTCTATGTGAAACGTGTGAATAAAATAGTTACGAAATTAATGCTGTTGTGAATTTAAACTTCGTCCGAAATGGCATTCATTATAAGGCTGCATCAAAAATAGCAAATATGTTACGTACTTAGCTGCACGACGTTCTCTGCTTCATCAGTTAAAAGAAATGTATGTTTCATTTCATTGTCATTTCTCATCGATGTAACAGTTTTTAGGAAACAAGTTTGTTACGAAAGGCACTAATTGGAAAGCGTGAAGTACTACTTCTCCATAGAAATATGAGGTCATGGAACAGACTCGTTGACAGCAGTTTCTCGTGCCGAGTTGTCTTATTGCAATTCCTTCCCCCTCCCTTCCCCTTTCAGTTCTTCACTGCTGGCCTACAGGAAGGCTGTCACTGCAGCGAACTGCAGGATGACTCGCGGAGGATCCGCTAGTGGTGTTGGGTTCAAAAATGGCTCTGAGCACTATGGGACTCAACTGCTGAGGTCATTAGTCCCCTAGAACTTAGAACTAGTTATACCTAACTAACCTAAGGACATCACACACATCCATGCCCGAGGCAGGATTCGAACCTGCGACCGTAGCGGTCTCGCGGTTCCAGACTGCAGCGCCAGAACCGCGCGGCCACTTCGGCCGGCGGTGGTGTTGGGACTCGGGGTTGTTCAATGGCTCTGAGCCCCATGGGCCTTAACTGCTGTGGTCATCAGTCCCCTAGACTTAGAACTACTTAAACCTAACTAACCTAAGGACATCACACACATCCATGCCCGAGGCAGCATTCGAACCTGCGACCGTAGCGGTCGCGCGGTTCCAGACTGTAGCGCCTAGAACCGCTAAGCCACTTCGGTCGGCAATCTGGGATCCTTGCCTGCTTGGGTTAATAGAGGAGATACAAGAGATCCAACGAAGAACGATGCGTCTCGTCACGTTTCGTTTAGCAAGAGAGAAAGCGTTACGCAGATAATTATCACACTCCAGTGGGAGGCCCTGCGTGTCACTTACAGGTTTATTGTTGAAATTCCGAAAGCGTACGTTCCAGACAACGTACTAAGCCCTCCCACTTACATCTCGCAAAATGACTGACATGGGAGCGTTAACATATTCACGACCTTACAGAGGTTTAACGAGTTTTCCCCATGTAGAATTGTTGTAGAATGACACAAGAGAGGGGGTGATGAGAATCGTAATAATTCCAGAAGTTTTTTTTCCGGAACCGCGCTGCTGCTACGGTCGCAGGTTCGAATCCTGCCTCGGGCATGGATGTGTGTGATGTCCTTAGGTTAGGTCAGTTAGGTTTAAGTAGCTCTAAGTGTAAGGGACTGATGACCTCAGATATTAAATCTCATAGTGCTTAGAGCCATTTCAACCATCTTAGGTGGCTTGGGAATTACACGGTCGAGCCACCCATCGCCTATGCTCGACGTCAGTGTGGAATAACCAATCACAGACAGCAGATGGCAGCACTACCAGTGGAGGCTATATAAATCGTGTTGGGAGACGTGGAAAACAGTGCCTCGTTGTCGTAATGCAGAAACGGAGCGATTTATCTGGCGTCCAGAAAGGCATGACCATTGGCTTTCGGGTCAAGGGTGGAAGTATTTCCGAAACAGCTGAGTTTGTAAACTACTCGCGTGCCGCCATGGTTTGAGTATACCGTAATGGCAAAATATCACAATCCGAAACGAGGTCTGAGGCAATTATGGTGCACCACGGAACATAGGGCACAGGGCTGAATGACGGCTTCGGAGATGTGTACGGGCGAATGGAGGTGTAACTGTTGAGTAACTAATCTCCCAGATGCGCCAACGGACTATCAACGGTGTCTCCTCAATGACCGTTCAGCGAACGTTGCTGCGTATGTGCATCCGCAGCAGGCGCCAGCTTCATGCGCCCATGCTGATTGCTGATTATCGGCGACGAAGGCTGGAATTTGCACACCAACACCGCAACTGGACGTTCACTTGAGAGGCGACAGGTGACCTTTTCAGATGAATCACGTTTTATGCTCCATTGGATAGATGGCCGTTGTATAGTCGGAAGGGTGCAGGGTGGAGCTGAAAGAATTATGGTATGGGGAATGTTTTCGTGGCATTCCATGGGCGATCTCACCATTCTGGAAGGCACACTAGATCAACACAAGTACTTTGTCAATGGCTACATGCAGTTTGTTTTTCGACTGCACAGTGATATCTACCAGTCGGCCAATGCAATGAGTCACGCATATGGCAGTGTACGTGCTTTGTTCAAAGAGCATCAGGATGGGTTTATCGTGCTCTACTGGTCACTAAACTCCTCGGATTATGACCCAGTCGAGAATCTGTGGGATCTCATCGATCGGGCTCTATACGCTACCAATACTAAATCGAGAAACGTAGCGCAAGTGGCCACGCATTGGAGTCGGCGTGGCGCCACATCCATGTCGATACCTTCTAGAACCTCATTGACTCTCTTGCTAAACGTCTCGTAGCGGTCCGCGCTGTAAAATTTGGCTATTCCGGATTTTGACAAATAGTCACATTAATGTGATCCGACAGCGTTGGGTTGGGTTGTTGTGGGGAGCAGACCAGACAGCGAGGTCATCGGTCTCATCGGATTAGGGAAGGACGGGGGAGGAAGTCGGCTGTGCCCTTTCAGAGGAACTACTGATGCCTTTGCGTGGAGTGATTTAGGGAAATCACGGAAAACCTAAATCAGGATGGCTGGACGCGGAATTGAACCGTCGTCCTCTCGAATGCGAGTCCAGTGTGCTAACCACTGCGCCACCTCGTTCGCTGACGGTGTTTAAATGTAGATGTAGACGTTGATATACATGCAGAAGCAGAAATTAAGTTCAAGAAAAAACAATGTGCATACCATCCGTCTGTGAATTACGTTAATTGTCATCTGTTTGTTCGTAATTTAACTGTCTGTTTGTTGTTCTTTACGAAGAAAACACTTAAAAAATGTGTAAAATCGCACCTGGCCTGAACAGTCATAAGCTCGACGTGCGGATTAAATCAAAATGTGGTTGATCTCCCTGTTCTGTAATGCAGTAAGTGGTGCTTTAAGCATTACAAAAATTAAGACACTCACTGCTCCAGCTAACGTAATACAAAATTCGTTGTTAAAGAAAATAATTTCTCTATAAGTAGTGCATAAATTTAAGTGAAGTTGAACTGTATACCACAAAAGGTATTTTAGGAAGTTGGTGGAACCTCGCGTCGTCGTCCCAGGAGCAGCAATTTAGAGGCGATCTGGCATTCCAGTCGAGCGGTCTATATGCTGTGATTACAAACCTCCCTCGTGAATTAGTCGATGTGTTAGTGGAAACCATATTAAAAGCCCTATAGTAGTTCCAGAGATTAGCCAGGACATACAGACAGGAACTGTAGTAGGGGACTTTAATCTATCATAGTTCATTAGATGTCTACGAATTATTTATAAATTACATAAACAGATCTTCATTGCGAATCAGCTCTGTCGGTGAAAATCATATAAAAACTCCTAGATTATTGAGAGTAGACCGAACATACAGACAAGAACTGTGGTGAAAGATCTTAGTGTATAAGGTGTGATAAAAAAAGTTTCTATTCAAATGCCGCACAGTCCAGAATCGATATGTCACTCAGGGAACATGCCGTAAGCATTGAAGCAATCTTCCCAATGATGCACCAGATTGAAGACACCCGTCTGGTGAAACACCGCGTCCTGCTGCTTGAAGATATCCTAAATTTCATGCTGCACATACACACCGACAGGAACCGTAGCCCTTCAACGCATTTTTTAAGGGAACGAAGGCGTGATAATCGCATGGGGAGAGATCAGCACTGTAGGGCGA
The DNA here is from genome assembly GCF_023898315.1 of Schistocerca nitens. Lineage (NCBI taxonomy): Eukaryota > Metazoa > Arthropoda > Insecta > Orthoptera > Acrididae > Schistocerca > Schistocerca nitens. The sequence continues at coordinate 351,533,028 of NC_064622.1, forward strand.
GTACTCGAGTGTCTCCCAGTGTAACTTTTGCATTATGACATTTGCGATATGGTATCCTGAATTATCATGAAGTAGCAGCACCAGCATCATTCCACAAAGGTGTTTTCGACAGACATGCTGTTCCATACACATTCATTCTCCGATGGATTTCTACCGCTGTTTCTCCTTCTGCAACCTAGAAAATAACAGCAAATTGGTCCTGTTTGGATGCATTTGGTAGTGATGTATGCATAGTTCACGTTTCCGCATTATCGCATGCACGTCGGAAAGACACGAATGTCACACTAATCTCTTACCTACATGTCGGTGCTTGTACACCTGCATCGGAATCGGGCTACATTGCATGTACGTTGCAGCAATGACCTCGGACAGAAACTTTCTGATCGCCCCTTATATACACCAGTAGTAGGGAGATGGGGTTTGTAGCACACTTTTGATATCAAATAGATATGCAAATTAATAAAATTGATCACTTAATCACCCCCACCCCTGCCCACCCCCATGTGGCCGAGCGGTTCTAGGCCTTCAGTCTGGAACCACGCGACCGCTACGGTCGCAGGTTCGAATCCTGCCTCGGGCATGGATGTTTGTGATGTCCTTAGGTTAGTTAGGTTTAAGTAGTTCTAAGTTCTAGGGGACTGATGACCTCAGATGTTAAGTCCCATAGTGCTCAGAGCCATTTGAACCAACCCACCCCCACCCTCCCCTGCAGCCGACCACGCACATCCCGCCCCCGGATGACCTCACAAGTTTTCTCGTCTGCACATGTGCCTCAGCCCCCTTCTCGCCCTCCCCCTCCCTTCGCACACCCCACCCCCTCTCTCAGCAACCTTCCCTATTGGCGGGAATTTCGAATTTTGGTGGGAATTTCGAATTTTGGTGGGAATTTCGAATTTTCGCGGGAGTTTATTTGTCCCAGGGCTGTGGTGATGTGCCCACCCCACCCCCACCCGGGAATTGATGGGAAATAATAAATGGCAGTATCCTTTCTGGGACTCAAACGGTACAACGTGGGCAGAAAACCGAAGTGCACATCTCTAATACAATTAAATCGCCAGAGGCACTTGGAATTGACAGGAAATTAAAAATGATTGTGCCCTTCCAGGACTTGAGCCCTGGTTCTACTGGATGGAAAGCCCAAGTGTACCCCCTAACTCAATTAAACCACCAGATGCGCTTGGAATCGACAGGAAATTAAAAATGTCTGTGCCCTTTCTGGTATTCGAACCCTGATTCTACTGGAAGAATAGTCCAAGTGCACGCCCTAACACATGGAAACTGCCGAGATGCAGGAGAGGAAGGTTAGGTTAGTGTACTTTATTTATTTTGGTCGGGAAACTGGCGTAAATATCGATCCTAATTACGTAATTAATCACAAAGATTGGGCCTAATTATATGACTATATGCATAGCGCTACACAAGAACGGCATAAAAGCGCAATACAGTTCAAAAACTGACGATACCATACAACAGGTGTTATCCTGCTGGGAAAAAATATCGCAACACCACTCGAAACTAGCGACAGAAACACTCAAACTCTATCCTACGCCTACAAGCTGGCAGGAAAAAGGCAGAGTTGTAAGGTACTGCCTTAATTCTTTTTGGCAGAGAATATGTTCAACTGACGAGATGCTAGTGTTGGACAGAGAGGAGTTTAAAAAATTTATAATACCTGTAAGCAAACAATATCTATCACTGTTTCAAATGATTCAAATGGCTCTGAGCACTATGGGACTTAACATCTGAGGTCATCAGTCACTTGGAACTTAGAGCTACTTAAACCTAACTGCCCGCATCTCGTGGTCGTGCGGTAGCGTTCTCGCTTCCCACGCCCGGGTTCCCGGGTTCGATTCCCGGCGGGGTCAGGGATTTTCTCTGCCTCGTGATGGCTGGGTGTTGTGTGCTGTCCTTAGGTTAGTTAGGTTTAAGTAGTTCTAAGTTCTAGGGGACTTATGACCACAGCAGTTGAGTCCCATAGTGCTCAGAGCCATTTGAACCATTTTTTTAAACCTAACTAACCTAAGAACATCACACACATCCATGCCCGAGGCAGGATTCGAACCTGCGAGCGCAGCGGTTATCGCTGTTTCACGTCAGAGTTCGCTACGGATGCCTGCTCAAAAACCATGCTGCAGCACAGCTAATCGAAGTGAGTACACGCTACCACAACTGATGGGGGAAAAAATCCATCACAGTTCTAATTACACTTCGAAATTGTCGTGAAGAAACCAGCACTCGTAATGAACGGGTCATAATCAGCACATGTACTGGGGAAAATCGTCGTCCTAATAGACTACAGAGGAGGCGGTAGTTGTATCATGTGTCATTTCTACTATTACCATTCGAGAAGAAACAATGTATGTGTAAATTCAAGTCCATACTCGGAATAATTTTGTGCAAAAGAATGAAAACGCTAAGGTAATTAGAAAAATGAAAACGCTAGGCTAATTACAAAAGTCGTTCCTGATTCTTCTGTGTATTATTAATTCGAAAGAATTTTATGTTACCAAAGGACCAACAAAACATTTAATTATTATGATATTGCTAGTCCTAAGCCAGAGTATACACGGTAACTATCTATTTAATTTGAATAGGACATATAAGGCAAAAGAAATGTCAAAATATACGAAATAATCTGGGCGAGAAGAAAACTGTAAAAGGAACACTATAAACTCTGTTCATAGAAGCTACGCGGAGGTCATTAGAAATGGAACAGAAAGTCAGTGGGCCAAATACTGAAGAACGTCAACCGCCACCTGGATAAAGACGTTTCCCTGACAACCACCTGGAAGGGAGCGTAGAGATATAGAAATCTAAATGAGGATTTATACGTTATTTGTTCACAGAAGGAGTCAAATGTCTTACATATTCTTTATTCTGACTTTTAATTAGACAAATACCCAGCAGACTACTGCTTTGGACATGGTGGAAGGTACAATGAGCCATCATTTCTTGTTGCTTTCAATGTTCCACTCTCGACAGGTGTGAAGGACGTACATTCATAAGTCTTGGATATTCGGGAATCCAGCCGGATGTTCGCGTCGTTCTGCACGATATTTCAACAGCGTGCCTCGCTGTATTTTTCAGGTACTACCTGAGACTGGTCCTTGGGTCGATCGAGTTCAGTATTTATGCCTGGAAGGAGCTGGGAGTTCCCTAATCGGTCCACGCCGAGTCGAGTGTTCTGTCTGTGGTCCGCGCCTGCCAGACTCGGCTTCAATGGGCCCCTCTAGTCGCGGATGTTCCGACTGCCGTCCGCGCCCGTTTTGGCCGCGGTTGTGGTCGTCAATGAGGTGTGTCAGACCCGATCGGAAATGTTGGGTACTCTGTCTCATGACTGTTACTATGAGTTCCACTTCTGTTTCGTGCTGGGCACTCCCTAATCGGTCCGCGACGCGTCGTGTGTTCTGTCTGCGGTCCGCGCCCGCCAGACGCGGCTACATTCGCCCTCTCTGGTCGCCGGTGTTCCGACCGCCGTCCGCGCCGTCTTCTGAAGTCGGTTCATGATCTGAGGTGTGTCACATCTGGTCTCTAATGTCCGACACCTTGTCCCACGGCTCTTCTCTCGGTCTCCACTTCTATTTCGTGTAGAATCCCAGAGTGCCCTGCGTTGGTATGTCTCTGGTGTTCTTTACATCTGAAGTCCACAGTTCTGGTGGTCTGGCCGAAAATCGAGACGCCCTTCCCCTCTCCATCCACAGGGGGACACATGCTCTTCCAAATGGCCAGCTGCTCCACAGACCGCCTCGCGGCGTGGCCAGGCTGCTGTCCACACTCTGATGCCGTACTCTGGTTGCCGGTTGCCGGTCCTACACAACACAAAGGGAAATTTAGTAGCATAACCCCACCCATCTGGAGAATGCCTTAGATGACTATTTCAAAACTTGGATGCTTGTGAAACAGAAAGCCCCTTTCACTCTTCTGCGCTGGACTACTTAACACTAATGCGACTCCTATAATAGAGCAACTATACAAAAAAAAAAAAAAACAAAAAAAAAAACAATCGTGACCATAATAAATGTAGTCTTTCCGGGAAAATAGATAAAGTCCATTTTTTTTTTACTTTTATGAGCGAAATCGGTGCAGTTTTTACATTCGACTGCAGTCGCATCTCATTATTTGGCAACATCCAGCGAAGTACACAGCCACCGATCACAAATGATCAGCAGTGACAAGCCCACCCTGCGTAAAATCAGGAAGAAAAAACTTCGACTATTTTGATGTGAGGACTACCGATAACTGCAGAAGGTCCTTGTTATTTTGAAACTGTCATCACAGTAAAGAAAAAGCGAGAATTTAAACTCTAAAGAAAGAAGTCTATATTAAGCAATTTCTTGCAGCTTGTTGAGCAAATTACATGACCTGAGACCTAGTCTCGCATTCAGCGTCTGTAAATAAACTGTCATGCACGTGTGTATTACAGACATTTCAGACAATCTTTCATGCCATTGGCACACATGTCGGAAAAAAACACATTCATTTTACGTTTGACAAGAAGAAGCTATAATTCAAGAGAACGTAGCTGTTTTGTACACTATGACAGGGCCCTTTTACCAGTGCGATGCTATTGTTTGTGAAACAGATCGTGAAAACCTATCTCGCCCTGTGTAGGTTGCAGATTGAAATTTCGTTAAAAGATATTGCCGCAACGAAGAAGAAAAAACCTTCCACCCGCCAGGCAGCACGTCATTGATATCAATTTGATAGACTATTTAATTAAATTGATCATGAGAGTCACTTGGTATGGCGAATAATTTTTTTTTCAGCAGTCAGATTACACTCGGCAAGTAGGAAAACTGGGAATCCATGGAGGAAACACGATTTCTTTTCGAGGAACACTACTGAGAAATGACATCTGAAGCTGACCACAGAGGGATTCTTCAACCCACAACATACATTTAGCGTAAGGACCGCACGATCATAACGCCTATGCTACCATCAACCTGCGTAAAAAGCGGTCTTGAGTCTACAGGCACACACTGCCGCTGACAGTGTTACGCTTTCAGGCAGACTTGGTGTCCAAAATGCTGTCCATAATTTGGAATCAAATCTATCCACTCACCCACATATTTGCACTGGATCCTGTAGAGACGACTTTTGATGGTTATAGCCACTGGTAAATCATATTCATGCCAATCTCGTCTCTCGATATGTGACACCTTTTTCTTTTTCGAACCTATATGCTAAGAATCTCATACACCAAGAACTACAGCAGTGTTTTTAGACAGTCCCTCTGCATCTTGTAACTGCTCTGAAGTCTCTGCCCCGCCCTCCATTCAGATAAGTCCATGTGATCGTCCCACTGACCTGTAGGGAGGTCGTAGAGCGCTATATCTTCTTGTGAATCCTGTGCGGAAACAGGACGAGCTGAGTTAATGCGACAGGGGCCCGTTTTGACAACTCGGTGGAAATGGGAACACGTTTTCATAGTTCCGTCAACCATGTATAGTGTGTAAGGTTAGCGCCAAACGAAGATTTGCCTTGCAACACGAGGTAGTAGGAGAGATCGAACGAGCAGTTACGGTGGTGTTTCTTGTTGGGAAAATTAAGAAGACTACACATCATACATGTGGCATGGAGGAAGGACCAAGATTCTGCAACACATTTCCAAACCACATACAGGTAGTCTGGAGGAGATCTGTATCTCTCAGGGTGCATTCACGTCTATCACCCAAACATATGAGGCGGTCCTATTAAATATAAAGGTATTGGCTCATTTGAGCAGGTGGTTCGTGACTGATTTCGCTTCCACAGTCCGGTGTAAAAATTCATCACCTGCGCTGTAGGATAACCATAACCAACAGACTATCAATCACATGAGAGGGTTCCTGTATTGCTCCTTCACAAGCAGTTTAATTTTTTGTTGTTGGTTGTAACACATTCAAACAGTGTACACCGCCATACACTTTGTTTTTTCTACCATGACTTAGAGACCTGTGTCAGCTGCTGCTTAACCGACATTAACACGCTTTGATCCTCTGGCTCTCATTGAAAACTGACATAAACTGTACAGCTATTGCACCACAGGCTGGTAGAAATAATACATAGACGCGAAGTTTCAAAAAAAAAAAAAAAAAAAAAAAAAAAAAAAAAAAAAGGCTCTGAGCAAAATGGGACTTAACTTCTAAGGTCATCAGTCCCCTAGAACTTAGAACTACTTAAACCTAACTAACCTAAGGACATCACACACATCCATGCCCGAGGTAGGATTCGAACCTGCGACCGTAGCAGTCGCGCGGATCCAGCCTAGAACCGCTCGGCCACCCCGGCCGGCCGACGCGAAGTTTCTTATAGACAGAAATGTAGAAGACATCGCAACATATGGAAACTGTAAGAGTTTTCAGTATTGTAGAGCGCTTCCAACAACCATTCGAAGGTGATTACGTGTACAGTTAATCTCATCTTCCCATCGAAAGGGTTGCGGATGTCTCGGTGCTCCGTTTGAAAAAGCATTGTTCCTTCATTATGCAGTCATGTACATGATTATTGTTCCAGTGTTGACCAACGCCGGAAGGTGCTTTTCACAACACTCGTGAGGTAGCACAAACAAAAAGAGGTACTGTTATCTTATTGGGGAATAAAAAAAAACAAAAACAAAAACATGTGTAGGATATCACAGCATATGTAAATAGGACGGGTCTGTGACAATGTGGAACGCTTCCAAACAGCTGTACTATGGTGATGACCTCTTCTTTTACTTCAGTGTTCCACAGCGACAAGTAGCAGATATCCAGTGTTCCGTTAAGGTTCCCTCCATCTCAACGGAGTGGTGTCAGTCAATCATTACGTGGTAATCAACAGTGTACCCAATGGACGGTCAGGATTAGAAAGTCGCCATTGATATGGAGCGGTGTACTGTAATACACACAACAGTTCATAGCGAGATCAAATTTTTGCAATTTTACGCTGAAGTTGGAGAGAGAAATGTCCACCACAACTGCAATCTGTGTAGAAACAGAATGAGTCGAGTTAATGCTATAGGAGCGTGTTTTGACCATTCGGTGGAAATCGGAACATGTTGTCGTGGCTCCGCCACCCGTGTACGATGTGTAAGGTCCGCGTCAAATGAAACCTGCTCCTGCAGCACGACAACAGTACGAAAAGTTATGGTAGTGTTTCTTGCTGGGAAAATTAGGAAGACTCGAGATCGAAGCAGATACGCGTCCCTGATGATCCATTCACATCCATCATCCAAACATTCTATCGTCGTTATTCTGTAGCATCCAGCAGAGAAAAATTACGACTATAAAAGATCCATTAATTTCATCCAATAGACTTTTACCACATCTCTCTCTTCCGATGTATCGAAAACGAATATCGTCTACATGCCAGCATCGCGCATGCGATGCTATTAAATATACAGGTATTTATACATTGGTGCAGGTGGCCAGTGATCGACATCCTTTGCCAGGCTGGTGTAAAGTTTCATTGCCTGTACTGTACGAGAACCTTTACCCACATGTTATCAGTTGCAGGAGAGGGAACCTGTTTCATTGTTTGATACATCGCTTTTTATGCTGTAATGTACTTTGTACACTGCCATACATTTTTTTCCCAGAACGACTTCGATATTTGTGTCAGATTTTAAACCGGCAATAACATGTTTGGTTCATTGGCTTCCCCAGGAAACTAGACATATCACGGTGTAAATCACTTTATGTGGTAATCAACAGCGTACCTGGACTGTTGGGATGGAAAAGACATTTTATCGAAATTTCAACACCGACCAATGATGCGGCAGTATGCTTACCAGTTTCTGTATCATCGCCAGACAGCCCCTCCACTACTTTGCGAGTATCATCGCAAATGTAAGTAGATGACTGTGCAGTGTGTTCAATCATTGTTAATTCTCGAACATATACACCAAAGTATACCAGACAGCGACCTACATATCTCTAGCACTTCGATCACAGTGCGTAATTTACGATCTTTCTCTATGTGGATGGGAGTCACAGGGCATTCTCGCATTCTTAGGAAAAAGTTAGAGACCGAAAGATCTCCTCGCATTGTCTTTGAGCAACGCTCCCTGCAGCTGACCTGAAGTAAACCGCTACATTCCACGTTTCGTGTAGGAGCAGTGCAAACCGAGGCTGAAACTGCTGTCCTGCACCCATCCAAGAGCACAAGATTTCTCCAGATGCGCGAATGTCGAGGAGGTTAGTATCCCTTCTATGCTTTCTGCAAAGAAAATGGCATAGGACTTATGTATACTGTGTCCACACACCCTGCTTCTAACGGTCTAGGTTCAAAATGGTTCAAATGGCTCTGAGCACTATGCGACTTAACATCTATGGTCATCAGTCCCCTAGAACTTAGAACTACTTAAACCTATCCAACCTAAGAACATCACAAAACACCCAGTCATCACGTCTAACGCTCTAGGTGATTGCTTTGTCCATACCTTTAAATCTCGGGTGTCACTTTTTACATGAGGTCCTTCCGCTCTTTCCTGGCTCCTAATAATTCCAGTCCTTAGTATGGGTCAACATCAGCACAAAACCCACACAGCCGACCACAGTGGTCGCAATTGTGTATCATTTATCCAAAAAGGGCCCACCTTATCTCTCAGTGGTCTAGCCATCACCCTTTACAAGATCCTGAGTGAGCCCTTTTCATCAAAGGCGGCAGCATTGGTCTCTTGTGGTTGTTTCCTATCTTCTGGAGTTGGCTATGGTCAAGATGATGCCTTAGGACTGCACAGTGTGCCGTAAACATGCTAACCAACTGCAGCCTCTTTCTGGTATTCTACCATGATCTTTTGCTTTTGTTTCATAGGCAGAGATCCTCTACAATCCACCAACCTGTGGCTGGCTCACTGGAAGCACCCTCAGTTGCACGACATGCCACATGTCACACCAGTGGCAATACCGATGGTAGTGAACCTCAGAACCTCAGCACCCCCCCCCCCTCCCCCTGCCCCAGCGCCTCTGGTCGCCAGCTCTCCTACTCTTCGGGGGTAGGGGCGGATGAAGAATTCTTTATTGAGGTGTTATGGCTACTCAGCCAACAATCAACAACACAGACTGATTATGAGGGGCATGGATATCGCAGGGGATAGCTCTTCAAACGACAGACAAAAGGTAGCCACATTCTACCCAGCCACCAGATGTCAACCCAAGCGCCACCAGGTAACAGTGGCTCTGCAGACCTTTTCTAGTCCACGAGCCACGTGATCAAATGTAGTACTTACAGTATCCTGGGGCCAGGGTAGTATTTAGCCCTGCACCTAGGCTACATTGACTACCTTTGTACCGTCCCTTGGGAATCTTTGGTTGGTTGGTTGGTTGGTTCGGGGAAGGAGACCAGACAGCGTGGTCATCGGTCTCATAGGATTAGGGAAGGATGGAGAAGGAAGTCGGCCGTGCCCTTTCAGAGGAACCATCCCGGCATTTGCCTGGAGTGATTTAGGGAACTCACGGAAAACCTAAATCAGGATGGCCGGACGCGGGATTGAACCGTCGTCCTCCCGAATGCGAGTCCAGTGTCTAACCACTGCGCCACCTCGCTCGGTGGGGAATCTTTCTTGTAGATTCTGATCGGCGGTGTGTCTGGAATATTTTTGTTAACCATTGATAAGGAAATCGCGTGATTTCAACCGTGGGCGTCGTGATTCGGACCTCCATCGCAGATACGTCGAAAGAAGGGGTCAGATGTGGTAAGAGGTGCTTTGACGACCTTTCCATCGTGTGACACGTCCACGGTGGCTTTGGGCAGAATTGTGATGAAATTTGGTACCAATGTGACATCATTGACTGACCTCAAGCGTCACGTTTACTTCTAAGACGCGGTCCTCTTTCCGCCTGTGTCGACACATTGCTATTTCAATGTCGTCGAACCTCAGGGTGCCGTCACAGGGTGTGACGCTTTTGAACTTTAGAGAAGGTTGTACGCACCTTTGAGCGTCGCACCATGAGGCAGTTATGGGGTTTCGAAAAAGTGATCCATTAATTCTGTTGCGCAGTGTGGACATTGTTTAAGTTGTGGCCCCGTTGCGAAATTGCATCTTAGTACGCCAAAATGAAAATATCACGAAGAAGATCGAATTTCGAGCTGTGTAGCACTTTATTCATAGACCTATCAGTTATTTTTATGTGCGCTTCTCTATACATGTTTCAGTTTATAATAGGTAAGCCCAAAGAATATATTTTTTGCCTCATTTATTTCACACATTTTACGTGTAAATATACACCATGTTACTGAATAAACGTTAAGTGAAAGCTACAGCTGACACACAGAGGCGTGGTGAAGAAAACAAGGCCACATTCTAATACCATCACCAAGGACATAACGACATTGCCTTCAGCAAGCCGGCCGAAGTGGCCGAGCGGATCTAGGCGCTACAGTCTGGAACCACGCGACCGCTACGGTCGCAGGTTCGAATCCTGCCTCGGGCATGGATGTGTGTGATGTTCTTAGGTTAGTTAGGTTTAAGTAGTTCTAAGTTCTAGGAGGCTGATGACCTCAGAAGTTAAGTCACATAGTGCTCAGTCTTCAGCAAACAGCTCCTCAGCAAACTCAGGCTCCTGAGCGCTTCTGCATTCCAATTGCAGTGAGCCATTGTCGAGCCAGGACTGCAGATACGCTGTCGACCATTCAGCAGACATGAATACCTTCGAGACTGCAGCCCAGTGTTCTGGAATTAGTCACTGTGAGCTGCCGACCTCTCATCTGCTGATAAAAAGACTTGTTCCTCTGCCACCATCTCACTCGAGGGGGAGGGGGAAGGAGGGGGGGGGGGCACACTGTGAAGCAGGTAGCTGCCCCATGACTTGTCCACAGAGAGACACTGGAGTCCAAGGCCTTCCTCTACTGAAGAGGCCAGGACATAACTCTACTCCACTATCAGAGCTGATGGTAGTGGAGCACAATCTTCAATGTCCGTGAGAGTGCCCAAATTAAAAGCATCATCGAGATGTCAAGCATTGACGCCGTACGATTAACGACAGTTGTCAGCTGTGTCAGCTACCTTGCATGGCGCCACTCTTGCTGTGTTAGCAGCCGTGCCCTCGCCAACGGCCTCGAGAGTCTGCTGACCGTAGCGGTCGCGCGGTTCCAGACTGTAGCGCCTAGAACCGCTCGGCCAGCCCGGCCGGCGACAAAGCTCGATCTGCACCCGTAGCGGCACCATTCTTCTAACTAATAAATAAAATTGTGGTGCGAAAATAGCTGAAAAATGAAATGTTTGGTCTGAACGAAAAATTTAATCAACATCATGTAAAGGCATTCACAACCAGGCCTAAGGCACTCTCCTCTTTACGAAGTAGTGATGCTAATTGCAAATTTCTTTGATTAGAGAAGTAGCAGTCACACACTCTTGTATCTGCCTTAACAATGACAACAACTACATAAACTCCGTTGTTATTGTCGTCTGTTTTTTTCCTTACATTGCACTTAAAGCGGGGTCCTGAATGAGAATAATTAAATCTTGGGATATTTGTATGGTGACTGTTATCAACAACGGTTTGCGTCAAGGCTGTTGCGTATCATCCTACTCTTTTAAAATGTGTGTAGCAAAAGTTCCAAATCAATGGAAAAGCTAATGCAGAGGAAAGGGTATAGATATGGGTGAAACCAGCTTGTACAAGCTGCAGTTTTCAGTCGATCAAGCTGTGACTGCCACCGTAAAAGGCGATCTAGATCAGAGGTCTTCATATTACTAGAAAACGAGGGCCACATATCAAGTTTTGAACCTTAGTGGGAGCTAAGTGGCTATAACCAGATTTTCTCAGAAATTAAAGACGATATTCATTGTTGTTTTACATAAATAAATATTCAGTGAAAACCTGAAGTATAGTTCATTATTTTTAGCACACTTATGGAAATGTATGATATTTGTTTTTATAAACAAATTTTTTCAAAACGTAGCTGTGTTTTATAAGCAAAATACACTGAAGAGCCAAAGAAATTGATACAGCTGCATAATATCGTGTAGCGCCCCCGTGAGCTCGCAGAAGTGCCGCAACAGGAGATGGCATGGATTCGACTAATGTCTGAAGTAGTCCTGGAGAGAATTGACACCATGAATCCAACAGGGCTGTCCATAAATCCATAGAGTACGACGGGGTGGAGATCTCTTCTGAACAGACGTTACAAGGCATCCCAGATATGCTCAATAATGTTCATGTCTTGGGAGTTAAGTGGCCAGCGGAAGTGTTAAAACTCAGAAGAGTGTTACTGGAGCCACTCTGTAGCAATTCTGGACGTGTGAGGTATCGCGTTCTCCTGCTGGAATTGCCCAAGTCCATTGGGATGCACAATGGACATGAATGGATACAGGTGATGAGACAGGATGCTTACGTACGTGTTACCTGTCAGAGTCGTATCAAGACTTATCAGGGGTCCATATCCAACTGCACACACCCCACTTCACTACAGAGCCTCTACGGGCTTGATCAGTCGCCTGCTGACATGTAGCGTCCATGGATTCATGGGATTGTCTCCATACCCATACACGTCCATCCACTCGATGCAATTTGAAACGAGACTCGTTCGACCAGGCAACATGTTTCCAGTCATTAACAGTCCGATATCGGTGTTGACGGGGCAGGCGAGGCGTAAAGCGAGTGGGCCTTCGGCTTCGAAAGCCGATATCGATGATGTTTCGTTGAATGGTTCGCACGCTGACACTTGTTGATGGCCCAGCATTCAAATCTGCAACAGTTTGCGGAAGGGTTACACTTCTGTCACGTTGAACGATTTTCTTCAGTCGTCGCTGGTCCTGTTCTTACTGGATCTTTTTCTGCCGAATCGATGTCGGAGATTTGATGATTTACCGGATTCCTGATATTCATCTACACACGTGAAATGGTCGTACGGGGAAATCCCCATTTCGTTCCAACTTCGGAGCTGCTGTGTCCCATCGCTCGTGCGCCGACTGTAACACCACGTTCAAACTCACCTAACTCTTTATAACCTGCCATTGTAGCAGCAGCAACCGATCTAACAACTACGTCAGACACTTGTTGCCTACCGCAGCGCCAGATTGTACCTGTTTACATATCTCTTTAAAACAGGAAGTCCGCAGCTCGTGGTCTCGCGGTAGCGTCCTCGCTTCCCGAGCACGGGGCCCCGGGCTCGATCCCCGACCGGGTCAGGGATTTTCACCTTCCTCCAGATGACTGGGTGTTGTTGTGTCGTCTTCATCATCATCATTCATCCCCATTACGGTAGGAGGAAGGCAATGGCAAACCACCTCCAACAGGACATTGCCTAGTACGGCGGTGCGGGTCTCCTGCATCGTTCCCCTACGCTCTGTCAAGGAGTATAGGACTTCATCATCATTTAATAGGAATACGCATGCCTATACCAGTTTCTTTGGTGCTTCAGCGTATCTCGTAAATGTTCACCACTCAGGTTATTTCTGTGTTTAGACTATGTAAATTTCAGAATGCTCCTTCACACCAGCAGATTGTGTCAAATGTAGGTACCAGACTTCGTGCAAATTATTTTACCTTGTGATAATTTTCTTCCGGAAAAACTTGTAAAGCGGTACAAAGCTTACTTCTTTGAACTTGTCCTTCATGCTGTCATCAGTTTGCAGATAATGATTTCCACTTCATAAGCGAACAGCATCTGCAGAATTTTCACTTCTTTGGAATGTACATCTAAATCCAACAATCTGGAAGAGAACTCTTTCTTCTGGTCACCAAAAAAGTTCACTGCAAACAAGAGTTGAAATCTTGAACCATGCTCACCCTTCAACGAGTGGCAGTTGGTGAATTGTGAGAAAATTTTCTGTCGGATGTTGCGTTCGAAAAAGAGTTTCTGTTCGGAAGCTTTATGTGTAAAGCCCCGCGTGAAGTTTGCTTTTCAGTACATTCAAATGGATAGCAACATCTGCTAGGAAACTAGTTAACATAGCAAACCTTCCCGACAGTTTTTCTCATTCTGCAATATTTACAGCTTTGTTCTCAAAGAAAAAGCTTACAGAATTTCACTATAGGTTAATCAACTGACTGCCGTGTTTTATGGGAGATCACTTGACAAAAATTCTATCCCTTCTAGGAAACACTTGAACTGACTGTATTTCAATCTATGACCTGGAATGAAATCGACAACAGAAACTACAGGCTTCATACCACAGGACATATCCGGTTAATCATTGACGTTGCACAAAATGATTCTTGATTAATAACGCAGTACACTGTTAAGGGTTTGGTATTACCTCTGGCTCCACATTCTGAGGTTAGTCTTCTTACGAAACCTGCATATTTGTTACACATATTTCTTCCCGAATCTGTTGTAACATATTTCAGCCGAAATAGAGGTTCTGTTTTCCAGTTAGAAAGATATCCGCACCATTGCTGTAGCATTTAGGAAAATCAGATCTGCTAGTTCTTCAGTAATTTCGAAGTCTGTGCTAATATCTAGAAAAAAAAACGCCTTGAGTAGTATCAGGCATGCCTGTAAAGTCGTTGAAGGCTATTGAGCACTAAGCAACCTTAGATGCCGTTTCTTGTAACTAATTTGGTAAATTACAAGGAATACCTTCGGCTTGACACTCCACTATATACGTTGAAAAAATATTTGCTTTACATTGTTTTGTCAGGAAAGAGATGTTAAGGTGTAATTAAAATGCACCTCTTCGAGTAATCACCCCACTGTCAATGAATGGCTTGCACTACTTTCCTGAACACGTTTGTTGCAAACAAAGTCCACGTTCCAGTACCTCCTTGTCCTTGAATTTATCAAGCTGCGTGCCCCTGTTTTTCTCTTTTCAGTTTCAAAGGACATATTGCAGTCTCATTCGAAAGAAAGGAAACTTGAAATAAGAACATGGTAGACACGGCCAGGAAGTCAGTCAGCTGCAGGCAGAGCGCTCCTATTGGCATCACTGTTATTTATGAACAAGCGGAGACAATGATAATAGCGGTAAAAATCGCGCGCTACTTTAAAGAAACTTTCGTTCAAGTGTGGGCCGAATTAAATCCCTTGGTGAGTCGGCTGCGGCCCGCAGGTCACATTTGGGAGACCCCGGTCTAGAGTACACGGCATGAAAAGCATTGGGCTTAGAACTTTAAACCAGAAACATGCCTTCCAATTCGAACAGTACTATCCAGCATCCAAGTCGATCGAGTGGACATTGCAACTTGTGGTACTTACACATACGTAGAAGTAGATAGTACCTACGACAGATTAATATTGCCGGTAAAGATGATCAAGAAATTACAAAAAGGAATAACTCATATTAGATGACTGACTTATTGTTAATACGGAATCCTCTGGAATAGGGAAGCATGAAAGAAGCGGAAGTATATTATCCATTAAACTCGATTGAAAAGTTTCTTTGTGCGTGAGTGAAGGCATGGAGAGTTGCAGAGAATAAGAGGAAGTTAGAAGCCACTTAAATGGACGTGTTCAGACGGTCATTGGGAATACCCAGAAGAGAGAGTAGAAATGTCAACAACTAACATCAAACAGAAACAATTAATACGGCATGGTCACGTCTAGCGGATAGAGGAATCGATGTTTCATAAGAAGACCTTTTAATACAATCGGACCATAAAAATCATGGAAGCCTGTGGAAAACATGGTGAGAGGGTACTGTAAAGACAACAAGATCAACAGATTTAAGAGAAAATAAATAGGTCGACAGAGAATCATGAAAACTTGGCACCGAACAACGCCGGTAGGTCTTTTAAAAGAGGTATAATAATTGTAATAATAACTGTATTCGGCTTGGAGCTGTATATGGTGAAGATCTTGAAGTAATGCTTCTACAATATGTCTATTTTGCCATAAGTGCTAACGACAGCTGCTTTTCTCCGATGTCTCGAGAAGATACTGTACGTCGTTAAGGACATGGCCCTCCACATGCCGCTGGGTGACAGGAAAAGTGTACACTTTCACTAGACTCATCAGGCTACAGCGAAAGCTGTGTTTCCTCTGCGCGAGTATGGAACAGTCACGTAAACGACCGGGCATTACTGCAAACAGTAGAAGAACAATGAAATACCAAATCCCAGGAATTTAACTCGGGCCACACTGTGAAGAACATTTCGAGGGTGATTTAAGATGTTTCTCCAACACCTCAGAGTGAGATGTTTGAGGAAAGAGCGCTTTTTTTATTTGCTAGTAATTTAGGAATTCACTTTTCTTTTTGGAAAATTTGGTTTTGAACTGCATTGTTCAAAAACCAAAAATTTACTTAAGTGGCCTCCACTATCTTAACTTACGCCGTTGTTAGCAATTTAGGGCAAGGGTAGTAATGTCCCTGATTACTGTTGCAAATAGGCACGTTAAAACTAGGTCGTAGTAAACGTAAGAGACTATCAAAAAGTTTCCGTTTGAGTGCGTTGCCGCAGCGTTTAGGGAAAATAGAGCGACTCCAATGCGCGTATATAAGCACCGACATATAGGCTATTTCCTACATACTTGCGGTAAATGCGCAAACGTGAATCATGGCGACGTTATTACCAAATGCATCCAAACAGGACCAACGTGCTGAAATTCTTTTCTTGACAGCTGAGGGACAAACGTTGGTAGACATCCATCGGAGAATGAAGAATGTTGCATGGGTAGCATGTTTGTCGAAAACCACCGTTGTGGAATGGTGCGTCAACTATCGTGCTGGTCGCAGTGTGCCACAAAACGCTGGTCAATCTGAGAGGGAGAGAGAAGCTAGTCCAACCCAAGTGGGAGACATGGGAATAGCCGCCCTATAGTTCTGACCTCTCCACCATGCGATTATCACATCTTCGGTCCCTTCAAAATATACCTTGAAGGGCGAACTATTCCTGTCAGACGAGGATGTGCAGCAGGCAGTTACGGAATTCTCCGTGCAGCAAGACACGGTGTTTTGCCAAACGGCTATATTCAACCTGGTACATCGGTGAGATGATTGCCTCAATGCTCACTGCGATTTTAGCTAATTGGCATTCCTATTCGCGTCTGTACGGCCTTGGAACGTAAATGTTTTGATCGCCCCTTATACTTAATCGTGTATCAAAAGACGTCCAAAATTTAAATGTATTAACTTAAAGAAAAGCAGCAAGTCAAGTCGACGCAACGATGTGGAGGTACTAGTTACCTTATGGACACAGTTTTTTATTCACCCGCTTTGAATCAGCTACCCTCTACCCTGAACAATATGGCTGTTATCAAACATGGAAGTAAGCTATTCTGGAGGACAGAAAAATCAGAGAACTGCATTTGCTCTCAGGTGGAGAATACTCTATGACTAACAATAACAACTATCAACACTCAATAACCGTTCAAATTATCATAAAAAATACAACAAAAGTCAAGAATGATGAGGTGTCGGCCGTTACGAAATCACTTTGCTGTCTTGACATCAGCAACTGAATCGCTTTCTTCAAACTTTCCAATTACCCGTCGAATTCTCGATGAATCAGCTCCGTTTTGCCGACCGAAAATTATACGCACATTATGGAGAGTACCTAAAGATCTTTCCCCGTATTTGTAATACCTCTTAACGATGAAAACACCATGCATTTTGAGTGACCACAATGTCTCTAGATGACAAATAAACATTAGCACTCTTTGTCAACCGATTGGAACGAAAATGCCGTGAAAGTTAAAGCGTGCATTCGTATTGAAATTCCTTGTACCAAGAGCTGTTTTCGCCCGAGGCAATTACCTTCATACTACATGTAGGCATACAGGAAAGCAGGATGTGCGTCGTCGAGTTGGAACCTGGAAAACTTTCTCAGTCGGTCTCGCACAGAATGCGGCTAGCCAGCAGAAGGAGGCGACTTGCAGTATTGGCGTGGTGACCGGCAGCGGCAGGGAGAAGGCCGCAGTTTCCGTTGGGTCGCGTGTCCGACTCGACGCAAGGCGGTCAGGGCTCTACAGGCGGCGGAGAAAATGCCAGACAGGACTTTGGCTCTGCAAGAGGCTCACAGCTAGCAGTACGCCACGCCGGCAGGATCCTGACAACTTCTCTCGCCATTCGTTCGGTGGTAACTGGAAATGAAAGCACAAAGGAAGATTAAGATTACGATTAGTGTTGCGTCGACGACAAAGTCATTAGAGACGGAGCACTAGCTCGTGCAGGAGAAGAAACAAGCCGTGTCAAGTCAAAAAAACCATCCCAACATTTGATTTAAGTGACTTAGGTAAACCACGGAAACCAATTAAACGCATCTCGGAATGACCGTGCGGTTTGAGGCACCATGTCACCGATTGTGCGGCCCCTCCCGCCGGAGGTTCGAGTCCTCCCTCGGGCATGGGTGTGTGTGTGTTAGCATAAGTTAGTTTAAGTAGTGTGTAAGTCTAGGGAACGATGACCTCAGCAGTTTGGTCCCTTAAGAATTCACACACATTTAAACATTTAAACCAATTAAAAATATCCTCCCCCTGTGCGAGAATTACATGATGTGTACGACTGCAGGTTATAAAGCGTGGACGACAACGTATGGAGGTTTGGGTCTGTCGTGAGTCATGCGCGGATTTCCACAGAGACTAAGGTGATCGCTCGCGTAAAGCGGAAAATCAGGGTAAGAGTCCCGATATAGCACAGATTTTCATAACCATCATTCCATTACATAGCTGATGGTTGTCCATATTCGCCATTTCCAATTTATTTAATGTATTTCATGGCGGCTGTCGTCGCTGCAGTGTTTAACCAACACAGGCACTGCAATATCCGGTTAAATAGAACTTTATTTCTCCACTAGAAACTTTTTCTCGATTAATTTTTCCTGTGGTTGTCTTGTGTAATATACGTTTCTACAATCAGATTTCTTTTTCTTGCTATACTACACCCATCCAAAAATTTTTATGCAACTCTTCATTTTTGTTTGTATTACTTGCCACCACTTTCGTCTTTCTCGATGTTCAGCTCTATGCGAAGTAGACAGTCTAGCAGTTTTAAATAGATTTAAACAGCTGTATGATTTTGTCGATTTCATAAATGCATTGACGAAAAATATCGTAACACCAAAATGTAATTAACGTAGAGTAATGAAATTTCAAGATTCATTTATCTAGATAACATATTTAAGTGTTGAACATTGCAAGATAATACGTTAATTTAAGCCACTACAAATGTGAAATGCTGGTTCATTAACAACCGGTGTAGGCGCCAGAATGTTGAATGCAAACTTGCAAACGTGCATGCATTGTGCTGTACAAGTGCCGGATGTCAGTTTGTGGGATGGAGTTCCATTCCTATTTCACTTGGTTTGTCAATCTAGGGATCGTTAATGCTGGTTGTGGATGGCACTGGAATTGTCACCAGATGATGTCTCATACGTGCTCGATTATAGACAGATATGGTGATCCAGCAGGCCAAGGCAACATACCGACACTCTGTGGAGTATGATGGGTTACAACAGCGGTATGTGGGCGAGTATTATCGTGTTGTAACCCCCCCCCCTCCCCTGGAATACTGTTCATGAATGACAGCACAACAGATCGAATCACCAGACTGACAACAAAATAGCAGTCAGTGTGCGTGGTATGACCACGAGAGGGCTCCTGCTATCATACGAAATCGAATCTTGGACCATAGCTCCTGGGATAAGCGCAGTGTGACCAGCACGCATACAGGTTGGTTTCACACCCTCAATTGGCCTCCTTCTAACCAACACACGGCCGTCACTGGCACCGAGGCAGAACCAGTTTTCATCATAAAACACAACAGGCCTCCGCCCTGCCCTCCAATGAACTCTCGCTTGACACCTTTGAACTCGCAAATGGCGATGGTTTGGGATCAGTGGAACGCACACTACAGGGGGACTGGTTTGAAGTTATTCATGTAACAATTCGTTGTGTCCCAGCGGCGCCGCACCGCTACTCAAATTGCAACTGAAGATGCACCACAGTCATACACCGATCACGATGATCTTTCTAGTGCCACGTTGCCCTCTGGAGCCCGGTATTTTTGCTACCACTGCTACCGGCAAATCATGTACAGTGGCTACATTCCAACCAAGTCCTTCTGCCATATTGCAGAAGGAACATCCTGCTTCTCGTAGCACAATTACACGAACTTAGTCAAATCACTGAGGTGTTGACAATGGCGTCTCTGTCACCTTAAACGCATACCTGACTGATATCAACTCACCATGTTCAGTCTCCAAGGTAACCAACATTCACGACCGTTACAGTGTGTATTTAAAGCAAACTTGATTTGCATCCTCAACTCTTATGTGACTGTCGTGAAATTTTAATAGACGTCATCTTTGAGATGTAGAAACACGCCTACCAACTTCCCTTTACGGCGCACAACTCCTTCTTAGTGTTGTGATTTCTTTACCGTCAGAGTATTTAAAAACTAATCAAATTATTGAAGTATTAGTGACGCTACGACGTGCTTTACAATATTTTAAATCTACTTTTCGACCAGTACTTGTATGCTGCATGCAAAACTTAACACTGACATCTCTTTTCCTTGCACTTGTATCATTCTGCTGACATTGTCTTTCACTCCATCCTATATCTCTTTATCACTAAGGTGCATCTTTGCCTTACACCTTTATTAAGACGAAATGGTCATTTTTCATTTTCCACTTTTGCTACTGTCTTTTGTTTTTGTTTATGAACCTACAGTCTCCGTATTTATTACCATTCTTCTCAGAGTTACAAACATATGATTTTAAATAGTTGAAGGCTTGTTATAGATCCACAAATGTGACCAACATCGCCGATACGATGACAAGTTTGTCTCATGGAGAATCAAACCAATGCGTAGTTGCACGATGTTGGATGAATCCTTCAACATGGAGCAGCAGCTTCTCGTGAGAATTGCGAATGGTACTGTCTCGTAATAGCGTTACTTAACGCTTACCTGTGACAAAAATACACTGCGCAACAGAATTAAGAATCACTTTTCCGTCACTCCGTAATTGTCTCCCATTGCAACGCGTCAGTTTGAAATTTTGCTCAAAGGTGTCTGCAACCTTCATCTGTAGCGGTGCAAACAAAGAAGTGGCGCCGTGCGACGGCAACCTCCGGCTAGGCAACGCTTCAAACAGCTAGCTGTCGACACATGCGAAAAAAAGGCCACAGCTCAGAAGTTCATGCGAGGTGTAAAGTGGGTTAATGATTTTACATTGGCACAAAATTTCACCAAAATTCTGCCCAAGGCCACCGTGCACGTGTCAGACGATGGGAGGTCGTCACATCCCCTCTTACCCACATTTCACTCCTTCTTTTGACGCCTCTGCGATTGAAGTCAGAACTGCGGCACCCAGAGTTGAAATCACGCGATTTTCGTATGAGTGGCCGAGGAAAATATTGCTGACGCACTGCCGCTCAGAATCAACTCGAAAATATATCAGGGAGCGGCATAAAGGGCGCTAGCGAGCTCACTGAACGTGATCTCACGTCTTTGGAATGCAGTGCGACAGCAATTTTTGCTCTGATGCATAGGGTGTAACTACTAGCGGCCGTTCAAAACCTTTCGACGACATTTGAAAGTGATATGAAGCAGAAAAGTGTTTTTATACTTTTTCATCCCATATTTTTCGCACTCTCCTGTGGCATGATGAAGTCAAGTTCGACATTGACAAATGCGTCAACAAAATGACAATGTGTCCCTCTAAGAACACCCAGTTCGCTGACACCCTCAATGCTACTCTTTCACCTATGCTGAACACTTTGAAAATGTGCATGTCAGATACTTTTGCATCAATTCAGCCTAGCAGCTACTCTGGCGCTTGAGTGTCAGCAACCCTTTCTACATCCCTAAGTAAGGTTTGCGTTCCTTCCGTTAAGTAAAAGGCGGGCCTCCTCTTTCCACAGGATGTGCGACAGCCAATCCACATTATTGCATCGCGTAAGGTTCGCCATAATTGACTTACACAACCCTTTCTACATCCCTAAGTAAGGTTTGCGTTCCTTCCGTTAAGTAAAAGGCGGGCCTCCTCTTTCCACAGGATGTGCGACAGCCAATCCACATTGTTGCATCGCGTAAGGTTCGCCATAATTGACTTACACAAATTCTCTATTTGTACAGTCGCTTTTACGGTGGATTTCATCTTTTGTACTATTAGGATGACATATGAGAAATGATCATAAGGCCCACTTGGTCTTGAAATGTATACTCACCACTCCCCACATGAAAAAGCTGCAGTAAGAGTGCACTAAGTGAGCTCGAGCAGACTTCAGCGTACGTTTGTGTGTTCTGCTTCACGTACGTGGTTCCAGAGGAAGTCGTTTTCATTTTAAGTGAGAAGATGATCATCAGTTCCTCTACATTCCTAGTTCACAGACTGAACAATACGCTTTTAATTCTGTTGCTGTTACAAAGTTTTACAGGGTTGACAAACGTCAGATACAGGAAGCCTAAGCCGCGCGGTGTAGCTGTGCCGTCTCGGGCGTCTTGTCACGGTTCGCGCGGCTCCCCCCGTCGGAGGTTCGAGTGCGCCCTCGGGCATGGGTGTGTGTGTTGTCCTTAGCGTAAGTTAGGTTAAGTTAGTTTAATTAGTGTCTAAGCCTAGGGACCGATGACCCCAGCAGTTTGATCCCATAGTCCTTACCACAAATTTCCAGTTTCCCAGGAAGCCTAACTTCGGTATCCACTACTCCTACTACACAAATCTGATAGAAGAGCGCTCACAGCTTCGGACTGCTTGAACACTGATGTCCAACGAATATGCTCCAATAATGGAGGTGACCGATCCGCGATCGCTAAACTGTCACATGTCCGTAAGACAGTAGTTACACGCGGCCGTAGGCTTTCTCGGAGATTTTCACTGGCGAATTCTTCTCAGGATACCAGCTGCTAGTTTTATCGATAAATCATCACCAAGGATCTTTTTATTCGTTATTGAAAGCAAATCACAGTCTTTCCGTGAAAACCACAGTCTGGCAATACTTACCTCATAAATTGGCACTATTAAATAGAATTTTTGTGCATAAATTTTAATAGCTACATTCATTGCGAGTTTGCTTTTCTCACTATATAACAGTATTAGCATTTCACAGTGAAGTGTTCTCATGCTACAAATCACATGTTATGTTTTTCCGTCCCTCTTTCATTTCCATCCACTGAGGAATCTACTTAGAAATCTTTTAACAGATCATAGATGTCAAGTGGGTACCATTATAAATTTAAATTTGTTGCAATTAAATATTATGCAAAAGTAGACCGTTATCAAAGAGAAAGAGGTGCCTTCTCGAAACGGTTTGATCTTTCCACATTTTCTTCTTCAAATTAAACTGAACTGGTTGTAAAATATTATAGAATTAAGCAGTTATACTATTCTCCTAGATTTCTGGTGTTTGGTGCGGTCTTTTTTGCAAAAGTAATCATTTCAGAGTTTAACAGTTAGGTACACTGCTGCCATACCCACATACCTTGATTGGACGAAGGAATCGTACTTCAAAGAGTCCGATGCACAGTTTAAAAATTCCACGTGTCAGACTTGTTCAGTCACGGTTTTACAATTTTGGCAATTCCTTTGATAGTAGTAGGCTGATTCATATTGTTCTCATGTCCGAGCTCTAGTGCTGACTTCAGGCATAGATGTCGGTAAAGCTTGATCCACTGATTTTCTTCTTAACAGTACAGCCTTGCAATGATCAGTTCATCAGTCTTAAAAATTTATAATTTTGTAGGTAAACAGATAACTTTAGTGTTAACCTTGCTCTAGTCTGTTCATGGGATTGTACCGTTTCGTCTTTGTTGCATCGCGTAAGGTTCGCCATAATTGACTTACACAAATTCTCTATTTGTACAGTCGCTTTTACGATTAATGGCGCCTGATATGCCAGTCGTTTTATCGTTGCAATTTTTTCCTCATGAAGAAAAATGCCTTTTCTGCCCTACTTAATATATTTTTCATATTTACCCTATTCTTTCTCTCGAGATTTATTCACTGATGCATTCTGCTGCGATATAAGTTTCTTACACTTGAGTTTTGTTAAAATAACGTTTCATCATTTTCGATTGCAAGATTTGAAGATATGAGCCGTTGAATCTCCCATATATTTTTGAATTCCTTCTCACTGCGAATAGGAGGTATGTGAGAAAAAGAATGAGGCATGTGGGTACATTGTGTTTTTCGACTTGTGTAGTCTAGTGTGCTCATCCCTTACAGATACTCAGGCCGAATTTCAGGTGCGTACAGCCATCATGTGGTTTTTGAGGGCGCCACCAGTTGTGTTTTTGTTCTGTGTTACGAAAATGGAGGAACGGAACTTACAGCAAGGTTATACAATCAGGTTTTGTGTTAAACTCGGGGAATCAGTGAGCGTGGCATTTGAAAAGTTGAAATAGGCCTATGGGAAACTTCCCTTATCAAGACCACAAGTTTGTCGTTGTCACAAATTATTTTTGGAAGGCCGAGAATACGTTGCAGATGAACCTCGGCCAGGGGGACTTTCAACTTCAGAAACCTACGAAAATGTCAAACGTGTGCGTGCTCTTATGAGATCAGATCGACATTTAACAATACCAACCAAGTGTTTTAAAAAGTTGACTTTGAAATGCTCAGGGAAAGGGTGAATCGAGTTGAACCAGACATTGCAGATAAGTGGATGCTGCATCATGACAACGTCCCATGTCACACGGCCACTTCTGTAACGGAATTCATGACCTCACAAGACATCCTGTTATTCCACAGCCCCCATATTCATCTGATCTGAGCCCTTGTGATTTTTTTCTTTTCCCGAAATTAAAAAATGTCTTCAGAGCACGTCATTTTGGGTCTCTGAAGAACATTCAAAGATTGTGCTCGACATGTTAAACGCCATACCATTCTAAGCCTTTTAGCGCTGTTACTAAAACTGAGAACAATGAATCCGCTGGTGTATAACTGCCGAAGAGAACTACATTGACAGGAACAATATTGTTGTTTTAAAAAGTAAAAACTTTGATACTGTGAGGGGCTCACTTGTACGTGGAGCCTGATTTTGGAATATAATTAATGAAAAATGACCTGGAACGGTTGTCATATGTAGGAGAGATTGTATCTTTGACACCACTGATCCAAAGATGTTACCTGAATGGCAGAATCGATTGTAAGCAGGAGCACGCGGAGCGCAGTGGCTGTTGCCGTTGCACTCAGTCATAGGTAGGATGGAATACTTAAGACTAGTGGCTAGCTGGGAGAATTTAGTTGTTGGTCTATGGACGCAGCGTAATACAGCTTTTATAAAATGAAGTAATGAATGATATTTTAATGCTCACAAAGAGCCAGTAAATGTTAGGTCGTAATTATTTCTATAAAAGTGTAAAATGTGTACTATTTATTTGTGTGACTATAGTGTATTATTAATTTGTGAGGCTGTAAGGTTATCAGAAATTGAAGTGGTACTGACCGTTAACAAATATTGACCATCACGCATGGCGATGATAGAAGAGTAATGAATTTATACTGTAACTCAAAAGGAAAGCAACTGGAACAAATAATGAAATTTTGTATATTTAGTTTCAAGTATGCAGTAATGCGATATGTGGATTTTACGATACTGACCCTTGAATGTAGGAACCAAGTATTTTCCATCAGGCTGATTAGGTATATCCGATTTGTAATATTTCGTGTGTTTTGTAATTCTGATACAGTGAAGTTAAATTTTGGAATCTATTTTGTCAAACGATAAGGTTTTTTCTCATGTAACAGCCCAAGTGATTTTAATTACGGCAGTAAGTGAGAAATGTAGAACAGTTGAGAAATTCACTCATTTTCAAGTTAACGTAAAATGTTTCGTATCAAGTTTTATTAGGGTGAAACTTTATTTTGAATACAATTTCCAAACTGAAGCATTCGGTCTTAGCATCTCTTCCAAGTCCTGTTTATTTAAATCCAAAGTGAATATTTTTCTAAAATAAATCATTTTCCAATCAGAATCAGAAAAATATTAATGTGCCAGATTCAGAAAAGTATTTATGTTTGTAACAGTTTCAATGCGGGCAGCATTTCACAGCGCTGACCCATATCCAGCATTTTCACTGAACATTTGCAAGTGTATTAATTTATCAGCCAATCTACTGATATTATTTGTATGAAGATATTTTACTGCTGGCATTGCACTTCGCTGTGCCAAGATTGAATATGTTCTATGCCTAATGTGGAAAGGACAGAATACTAAGATTACATACGTTGTGACTCTAGAACCAAGGAAAATTTATTTTATTATTTATTTGCACAGGAAATTTAACAGTTTATTGTATAGGGCCATAGAAGTCAGTGCTCAGGAGATTGGGTAAATTTCAGAGAGATTTATTTCATTATGGACACTGCGTATTGGTTTTCCAGATTAAGTAGTTTAATTTTTTTGGATTACAGTAAAACTGATTAACTACACTATTTGTTCAACAACACATCACACAGTAAATGTGCGTAACACAAACATTACGCATTTATATTCATTGGCAAACAAACACATAAATTTTATAAAGAACGTTACACTTTTATAAAAAAAAAAACGTGAAGCACACCATTTGCTCAACAACACATCAAACACTAAATTTGCATGATGAAAACATTACGCATTTCGTATTCATTGACAAACAAACACATAAATTTTATAAAGAACATTACAATGGATACAAGCTTAGTCTTATTACTTTTCTGACACACCTCGTATACAGGTAAGGTTAAGTTTTGCGTTCTGGGCCTGGATGAGGCAATAGGATTCATTATGGTTGGTTGTTTGGCTGACTTGGGTGAGGGAAAAAATAGCAAGGTCATCGATCCCATCGGATTAGGGAAGAATGGGGTAGGAAATCGACCATGCCCTTTCAACGGAACCATTCTGGCATTTGCCTGAAGCGATTTAGGGAAATCACGGAAAACCTAAATCAGGATGGCCGGACACGGGATCGAACCGTTGTCCTCCTGAATGTGAGTTCAGTGTGTTGGATTCAGTACGAAGGGACGTGTGGTCAGCACACTTTGGGGCCTCCACTAATCGATCGAGTAGTTCCTCAGCATCACGAAGCTCAGCGCACTCCGTATTAATCCCCCAACCAAGGAAAAATCCCTTGTAGTTACGCAAATTGAACCTGGGTCATCCGCATGACAGGCAGTCGCGCTGATCTCTCAACTACGGATCAGACACTATGATTATATACTACAGTTTTACGTTCATGAGTGTTCATTATGTGTAGTAATGTGTTATTGTTCGTGAAAATATAATCAGGTATTGTTCTAGTATCTCTGGCTTCCGAAAAATACATTTGGTAAATGGCCTTCTCGGAAAAACGCATAATTTAATTTTTACATACAAAAAGAGAAACAGTTTCATAGTCGCGTACCATTGTGACTCGTAACAGTTTCTCGAGATATACTACGACAGCTATGTGTTCGTTTTCTACCCTTGCATCAAAGTCTCCAAAGACTCATTCGTTCAGTTTCTTCTATTTTTAACATTTTTAGTGCACATTCTCCAATACGATAAGTATTTTTCCGTCGAGTATAAAGGTTTCTTATTTACGTTGTCATAGTTTTTGAGCTGTCGTTATAAGTCTTAAATTCATATGATAGCTTTACCTTTAATAGTTCTTGTTGTTTTCGAGATCGGTGTTCTTTGTCCTGAAAATCTCTTATGGCAGCGATGTTAATCTCCTCAGCTCTAGATTTATAATTCTTTATTCTACCTTTACATTACATGTGGCTTCTTATATGTGTGTTGCTATTAAAGAGTTCTTTCTAAGGCAACATACAACATCCTTCGATGATCTACAGCTGCTTCTTCATATATTTTCTACAAACCATAAGTCATAAAGCATCAATTAGCAAGTCGCAAAAACAAAGTTACGTAATCATTGTTTTCATTGTTTACAGGTACGTGACTGCAGTCCTGGCATAAATGAAATTCCAGCGCCACGGTGTCGTAACATAGAGTAATTAGTTTCCTGGGTTTGAAGGACACAATAGCAGCAACAATACACGCTAAATTTGTGGACACGTACGTCACTAGTGCACCGACGCATGATACACTGGTTAAATGGGGCAGGGAAACAAAACATTTCTGAATGACAAAGAACAAAATGGCAAACCATCTCTCTGCTAAGGACCAGGAATAGCAAGAGGTGACCGTGGTCCTCAAAGGCGGACGCATCACAATCGAAGCGATAGTGGAAAAAGTTAAAATCAATCACAGATCAGTTTTCAATGTCTTTCGTGAGATTTTGAATACAACGAAGGTCAGCGTCCGTTATCAGGGGGACCGCGCCTACTGCTCATTACAGATTTCGTCTGGCTTGCCTACAAATGAACGAGCCAGAAGTGGGAGAGTCAGATGGTCAAGCGTTTGGGAAAAGAATTGCGTTTTTGACGCGTGTCGAGTGAGGCGTGAGACATTTGTGTCAGTGGCGTTTGTAGGCAGCGGATGGCGCAGCGGAAAGAGAACAGAACGTTAATCCGAGGGTCGTGTTGTCGAGTCCCTAAGCGGAAGAATTTCTTATGTCTAGTTTTTGCGTTAGTTGCACGGAATATAAGCCGAAATAATTCTCAGTGTGTTGTATTCATTAATATTTTCATGAAAGTCATGAAAAAAGGCAAAGAGAAATTTGGGATTGCAAATAAATTGCCAGGTAGGGATTGTACAGATTGCGCCTACGAGGACTCCGCAAACAACTTTCCAAGAAGGCATCGCAATTCAAGCGTACAGAACTCCGTTACGCATGATTGTCTGCCGGTGAGAGAGGACCTTTTATGATTGGCTCTAATGGCTCTGAGCACTATGGGACTTAACATCTGAGGTCATCAGTCCCCTAGAACTTAGAACTACTTAAACCTAACTAACCTAAGGACATCACACACATCCATGCCCGAGGCAGGATTCGAACCTGCGACCGTAGCGGTCGCGCGGTTCCAGACTGTAGCGCCTAGAACCGTTCGGTCACTCCGACCGGCTCTTTTTATGAATGTAAACGACTTTTGTTTTCTATAGAAATTTTAAAACAACCAAGTAATTGTAACAACACGGCGATTATAGTGAGTGCGAGATGCCGACAAAATTACTGCTTCCCCTTTTTTTTACGGTCGGTATAACATGTAAATCATCAACAGTAAGATAATAAGTGTATCTAATTTTGCGTACGAAGCTCCCGTCTACATCTTACAGTCCTTTCCTGGAAATTTGTCTGCAACCCCAATTTTCCTTTGACTTTCCTTTTCATGCAGTTTATTAAAAATTGGTAATCGTAATACACTCAGCATTACTCCCACTTATTTGCAGCGTAAGTAAATTAAAATTGAAAATAAAAGAAGTGTTGCGCATAGGGACTCGATCCCACGACCCTCGGATTTCCATTCTGTACTCTTTCCTTTGTGCCAACGGCTGCGTGGAATGTACGCTAACTTAAATGGCTAACGCCACAACCTAACCGCGCCAAAAAATACTATGTTTCTAAACGCTCGGCCATCTGGAGTTTCGACTCTGTCACTATTATTTCTGGCCAAGCGCTGCATATACCACAAATCCGGACGAAATCTGTGGTGACAAGTAAGAGTGGTCCCCTTGTAAGTCTCGCCGCTGCTCACACACATTCAAAACAGTCCGCTGAAGCGATGCAGCATCGTAAATGTTACAATTGTTCGGCCATTCCCTATGACTTCTCCAGCAGCATCGTCACCATTGGTGAGTGTTGGGTATATCTCTACGATATCGAGGCAAAGAAGCAAAGGAGGTAGTGGAAATATTTGTATTCAACACTGCCTAAAAAAGCGGAGACCCAGCGATCATCGAGCAAGGTGACCCAGAATGATTTTTTTAGACTGTCCTCTTGTGATGCTAACAGATAACTTTCGTAAGAGAGAAAACGTCATCGTGATCGCCTGACAAAGTTACGTGGGGCTGTAAAGACGAAGAGTCGCGGGAAGCTGTCCTAGATAGTGTTTCTGCTAAACAACGACGTCCCATCTGATACTGGACATAGTTACACATGCTGCTTCTTTGTGCGATCAAATTTTGCCTTACTTCCATATTTCCCTGATGTTGTATCCAGTGACTTATCGTTATTTCCTGGGATGAAGAAACCATAGCTTGGCAAGCATTGCCAGAGTACAAAGAGGCAATTTTCAACGTGGAACATGTCCTGAACATTGAAAATGCACACTCCTACAATGAAGGTCTCCGCTAAATAATCCGTCATCGAGAAAAAGTGTTGTATAGAGGGGTGAATGTGCGTCACCAAGTTTCAGGACCTCAGCGTGACATATGTCCGAAACAACAAAAAAAAAAAAAAAAAAAAAAGTGGTGCAAATGGCTCTGAGCACTATGGGACTCAACTGCTGAGGTCATAAGTCCCCTAGAACTTAGAACTACTTAAACCTAACTAACCTAAGGACAACACACACTTCCATGCCCGAGGCAGGATTCAACCTGCGACCGTAGCGGTCGCGCGGTTCGAGACTGTAGCGCCAGAACCGCTCGGCCACCAGCGGCCGGCTCCGAAAAAACAGACACGACATTTTTACAGGATGAGTCACGTAAGAAGTAACACCACTTTTTATTTCGTGAACGATTACAGATATCGAAACGCGGTTTTTGACAAATGTTAGAGCGTCGAGGGGCACTAATTCTTTGTCTGGTTAATGTTTTTATGGCTCAAATGGCTCTGAGCACTATGGGACTTAGCATCTGAGGTCATTAGTCCCCTAGAACTACTTAAACCTAACTAACCTAAGGAGAACACACACATCCATGCCCGAGGCAAGATTCGAACCTGCGACCCTAGCAGTCGCGCGGTTCCGGACTGAAGCGCCTAGAACTGGTCGGTCACCGCGGCCGGCTGTTTTTAGCTCTGGTGTCAACGGAGATACCGAATCAAGTAATTTTTAAAAAATGGAACCGTATACTTTTTATAACTGCATCCGATAGCTCTTAACAAAACAATTACAGTGATATAGCGTCTATTAATGTTGACGTTGAAACTGAAATCTTCCCGTCTCCTATATATCCCTTTTGTTACGCAATTGCCGTCCTTTTTACAATAACCTATGAAACCTTTCCTAAGGATTTCTATCTCTTGCTTAATAATAACAAATGAAATATTCCCTTTGAAATTTATTCTCTTTCTCAATCTTCGCATACAAATTTAATTGCTGCTTATTAAAAGTGATTTTCTGATTATTTCGACGAAACATACAATGTGTCGTCGTCGTGGCCCTCAGTCGTTATCTGCAATGACCCAAAACTGTTCCTTCCCTTTTTTGCTGTTACTGGATCGCCATCTGACTGCTACATCGAACTGCTACATGAATATACTTGCTCTGGTTTACTTTACTCTATTAACTGCTGATGGGCTGTCATAATAAGTGGCTGTATTTATTACCAAAGCTGACGTTATTCTTTAATAGCAAAGCTGACGTTATTCTTTAATTAATTTGACTGAAGTTACGTAATTCATAAATACACTTTTTCTTGACAACAATAAAATTTTAGCAAAGTTTTACGTTGATGGTTTTTGGGATGGATTCTAATCAGTAATGCAACATTGCTGACAAAAATTAATTATATTCTGAAAACGCTTCAAATATTTACTGTTGGTAATGAAATTATGTTAAACCGGTCAAATGGGACTTTCTTTTTACAATAATCTTACAACTAGCATTGCGCAAACATACCTTCAGTAGTCTTGAGTTTCGCAAAGAAAATAATTCAATAATATTAGTTCCTCTTATGATAATAGTTAGTTGATGTCCCTGTACATCCGTTTATAATCTCTTGTAAGTCATAGCTGGTGGCTGGCAGGCACACTGCTCCTCTCAACCTCCCGCTTCAGACCTGCTACCAACTCGCTTCACATCTCGCTTACTACTGACTTCCTACGAACGCTAAAGTGCGGTCTCTCCTGCCAACAATGCTTTCTGGTGCAGACAATCCCTGCTACCATTACAAATGTATCAATGCGCGGCCTTTCCCGCTCTTTTCTTAAAATGCATCAATACGCGGTCTCTCCCGCCCTTTTTAAAATTATATCAATTTGCGGTCTCTCTTGCCAACAATACTTTGGTGCAGACATTCCCTGCTACCACAATTATTTCCAACATGACAAATATTAATTATTCCTACTTAATCCTATTAATAAAATATAAACATCTTTCATAAATTGTGGGTTGACAATATACAATAGAAATATACACGTCTTACAAAACATGTCGCAAAGAATGCGAGAAATATCCTAGAATTTAGAGCACGGTGGCCGGAATCGGCATTAGCAATGCAAACACCGCCAAGCAGAGCTCGCGTTCTACGCTGTGTCAGAATGTAAACACATTTACCTGTGTACTTGTCAGCACTGCCGGCCGCTCATTCCTGCTACAACGTTCGTCGCGGGCAGACATGTACATCAATGATAGAAAGTTGGATATACTATTTTTATCTGATGAATGTAAAAGAAATCTCGTAAAATAGTACAGCGGTATAGAGCTATATGGATTGCCAATGTCCGACGCGCAGGCAATTACATGAATTATTAACACGTTATTACGATCAGGCTGCTTGAACGTAAAAGCTGCAACTGATAGAGAACGCGAAGAAGCTGTTCTGGCTACAGTGCTAATGAATTCGCAGAATGGTACGAGACATGTTTCCAAAGAATATGGAATCAGCCAGACGACTGTAATTCGCATAGTGCAACGACAGAATTTCCATTCCCATTATCTGTCAGTACATGAGGCACTCGACGAACGTGATTTCGAACGTCGTACAGAATTTTATCGATTTGCCGTTCAGCAATGGAGAGACGACTCCACGTTTTTCCATCATGTGCTCTTTACCGATGAAACAACGTTTACTAACTACCGTAACGTAAATTTACATCCATGGCCGTGGAGAGTAAATGTATGGTGCAGCATCACGGGAAATTTGCAATGTAGGACCTTACTTTATCTCAGGCGCTCTATATGGACATTCGTATGCACACTTTCTAACGAACATTCTGTCGGTTCTTCCAGAAGAGGTACCATTGGATATTCGACTAAGTATGTGGCTACAACAGGACGGTTGTCCATCTCTCTCATCCCACGTTGCAACGCAAATACTGAATGAGAACTTTCCTGGACGTTGGATAGGACAAAATTCTGCCTACGTGGTCCCCGGTTTGATTCCCTTGATTTCTTTCTTTGGGGAGCACTCAAGACGAAGCCCCAACTACGCCAGACGATATTTGTCATCGAATCACCAGTGCATGCTCTACCATATTATCCACTGTATTTACATCTGCATCTGTCCATCGTTCTTTCGAATGGCGATTGCAAATGTACCTTTCAGTCCATGGTCAACAGTTCGAACACGTGTTTAAATAAACGATAAAGTTATTTTTTTAAAGACAAAGTTTATGTTTGGGTGGTTTCCAAACGACTGTTGGTAAACTGTTTATTTCATTTACGTGTGTGCGAAATTGCATTGCAGTGTCAAATAAGTCGACAGAGTGTATTCCACGCAGCTGGTAACACTGTCATACTGCACTTAAGTTCAACATGAAACGA
The DNA here is from genome assembly GCF_023898315.1 of Schistocerca nitens. NCBI lineage: Eukaryota > Metazoa > Arthropoda > Insecta > Orthoptera > Acrididae > Schistocerca > Schistocerca nitens. The sequence goes on from NC_064622.1 coordinate 351,566,381, forward strand.
CGTTTCGTTAAGAAGAATATTTATTTTGCGATATACATGTGGTCACCAGAATATTTTTAATAAAATGTTTAGTTCAACGAATGTATCTCATATGATATAATTTAGAGCAGTGTAGGTAGAGACAGTTGTCCGACAGTATGCATTTTACCTCTAAGAAGCAGACGGCCCCAATACAGGAAAGGACAGGTCAAATCTTCCTTCTAATATTTAGATATTGAATACAGTAGCTGATTTGTGCAGCGTATAAGATCTCTTTATTTTTGAAGAATGGACTGCAGATTGTTTCAGCTCACGTAAATCTGGCACCATACACAAATGTAAAATAATTTTCCTAAGCCCTTTGTGATACGCTAAATTCTAGCCTATGCCGTATTTCAAAATACAACATTCGTAGGTGAACCTGCATCTAGGTCGTTAGCTGCTTCAAGCGGAAATTCTCGTAGGGCAGACCTACCTCACGGTATACAACTACGCAGCCTGTTCCGAGACACCTGCTTGGCAGTGTTTCCGCTGAAAATGCCGCTTCCGGCCACCGAGCGGTCACATTCTAGAACATTTCTCAAATACTTTTACGGGAGGTTTCAATGTCATCATTAACAAACGCTGTAACACTTTAATTGTCTACGCAAGAGCCTTCTAATGCAGTTATAAAAAGTATACGGTTCCGTTAAAAAAACCTACTTCCTTCAATGTCTCAGTTGATGCCAGCGCTAAGAACATTAACCAGACAAATACATAAGTGCCCCTCGACGCTCTAACATTTTCCGAAAAACCACATTTCGTTATGTGCAACCGTTCACGAAATGAAAAGTGGTGTTACGTCTTACGAGAGTAACCATATATGATATGGACGAGGACGACCAACTGATCCCTTCAGTACGGATGCATAGCAGTCTCGACCTGTTAGGGGAATTAGCGACGAGTAATGAGGACAACAGGCTAGGGGCGTTTCATCAGTAGTGAGTGGATAAGTTGAGAATTTGAGTCTGGTGGGAGGCCTTGCAGTTGCGGTGACAACTGCGTTTGGATGCTGCAATGGTCAGAGCATCTGCCTAGTAAGCAAGAGACCCGGGTTTGAATCCTGCTCTGATACACATTTTCAACTTCCCCATTGATTTAAATCAATGGTTACTAGCAGCTAACTTCTAATGTCAGTCTGTTTTTGTGTCTTGATTAATAATGGCTGCGGGACCAAAATGTATTCCTCCTGTTCGTTTACGTCCACAATTAATAACAGATTGTTTGTGTTTTAAAGGGTTCATAATACTCAGATTCGAATTTACAGAGGGGCACAAAATGTTAAAAAAAGAAAGACATTTGTGATCAACTAGACAATTTGCGAATGTTCCATTATAAATGAGAATTTAATTTAAAGAACAGAAACTGTACTGATGTTACGTCTAGACTAAAGTTCCAGAAGATATTCACGTTCATTTTAATTCACTCTTGTTTCTACAATTTTTCGTAATTCTAGAAGTTTGTTAGTATGGAATGTTCTCGCTCGAAAACATGGTCTATATAAGGACTTGACGGCGTGCAGATTGGAGTGTCACTTGTTTCTTAGCCTTCAGACGCGTGAACTGCATGTCATTTGTTACTTTGAGGCCTGTAAACTGCGATTAGTTTATCAATAATTTGTAACGATTTTTCAAGTCTTTCAGCTGAGCTCAGTATATGTTTTGACCACATGCGAATCAGTGTTCTTTTGTCACTGAGTGAAGATGTGTCATCTACTACGATTACCGATGTCGTTTTGGCAGAATAAAATACATTAAGTGAATATGCCAAATTTCATTTTCAATTTTATGAAATAACGACCCGCGCCATATAGACGCTGATGCCAATGGTTAACAATTATTATTCACAGCAAATAAAGGCTAAGTATTATTAACGAAAACTTCTAACTATAGCTTTTCTAATAAGAGTTTCAATTTGCAGTAATGGCTTTTTATTCACCCCAAGTGCATCCAATGCTGATTAATATCTTATGTAGCCTTGGGTGCCCATTCGTCTCGTTTTTCCCGGGACTTTCGTGCTTCTTTTTACAAAATGACCCTTTGTCCAGAAAGTTTTTTTCGGGATGTTCAGGTGTCCTTTTTGTGATTTCATTCGGTTAAAGTATTTATGCTAGTAACTCACTGCTGAAACATATACGCTAGGAAGCGCCACTTGTCCTACTTCCTCTAGAATCTTCGTTTATTTATTATTAATGTATTGCGCTGTTGGTAGTACCGATTCAAATTAACTTATATTTTCGAATAGTTTAGTTAGCAAGAATTTCTGTTTCCGTTGTGGTAAGCAATGCCAAGAGGTTGTAGTGGATACATGAGAGTTTTGATTCTTTACAATCACATTTTCATCATGCCAAAACGAAAATGCCGCTTTGACAGCAACATAGAAAGTGTGTCTCCTTGTATCACTGGTAATGGAGAAACTGCAGAATGTACGTGTGTTATCCTGAGTGATCCTCTGTGGTCAATGAAAGACGCAGAATGAAAGTTGAAACAGTAAGAGCTTGCTCATTCTCAAAACACACTTTAATGAGCTATGTTGCTCATTTTTGTGACAAAACATCAAATGAAGAAGCACTTATTGAAAAAGTCAAAAGTACGACAACATTGCAGGAAAATAACTGGAAAAAGTCGTTTGGGATCATCTGAGTGAATGATACAAAGGTAAACCTGTACGTCCATTCATAAACTTTTTCATTACAATTTGTCTCCCGTTATTTCTCTTAACTGTTCCAGATTTGCCGCGCGGGATTAGCCGAGCGGTCTGGGCGCTGCAGTCATGGACTGTGCGGCTGGTCGCGGCGGAGGTTCGACTCCTCCCTCAGGCATGGGTGCGTGTGTTTGTCCTTAGGATAATTTAGGTTCAGTAGAGTGTAAGCTTAGGGACTGATGACCTTAGCAATTAAGTCCCATAATGTTTCACACACATTTGAACATTTTTGTTCCAGATTTTTTGGTTTCAAATGGGTCTAAGCACTATGGGATTTAACATCTGAGGTCATCAGTCCCCTAGACTTAGAAGTACTTAAACCTAACTAACCTAGGGACATCACACACATCCATGCCCGAAGCAGGATTCGAACCTGCGGCTGGCCTTTTGAAATGTCCTGTTTCTCAATAAAATTGAAATGGACACACTAATGTAGCTGGATAGTATAGGGAAATGGAGTTATACAGCCAAACTCGTCAGCAGGTAAAGAAGAGCAATGTATACAAGATTCACACGGTTTCGTGGCGCTCTGAAAAAGCAGCAATTACTGTCTGCTGGATGGACAGCGGCTGGGCAGCCCTGACTGGTGCCACCCACAAAGGCGCGCTCCGTGACGCCAGAAAACACCGCGACACGGTACGCCGGCCGCTGCCGCCAGAGCGCTCTGTCGTCGCAGGCCGCCTCGCCGCGCCACATATAAAAGTGTCAGCTGGGCCGGAGGAAGACACAGTCGCCAGCACGACCAGCTCCATCCAGCCTCACAGTCCAGCAAGCCCCCGTCTCTCTAGGAGCAGCCATGGCCTCTCTCAAAGTGGTAAGTCACCGTCGGAGGGGGCCCGGGGCTAGAGACGGCGGTTATCGCTGAAACAACCGGTTTTCTGTTATATCGGTTCATTTCCACGCCAGTTTCACCTGACTGTTAAAACCGTTCAATATAAGCGATTTTTGAAATAACCGATTTTCGGTTATTTTATTCCTATTATTTCCTGTAATAAACGTAGAAGTCGAACAAAAACTGAAAAAAATTGACTCTCTCAGTTTCGAGATACATAGAATCAAAACAGTTACGTTAAATAGGTAAATAAAAAAGAACTTAGACCGTCCACTATTCTGTGCTTTTCTCGAAAATGATAACTGGTTGAATACTACAAGATATAACCAATATTTTTCTACTGATTCTAATTTTTCGAACCTCTGCTCAAAAGTAGTATTGTAATCAGGGATCATGCCACCATGTGTGCATTACGAATAGTGCTAAGGAGCGAAAACTAAGGCTCAAGAGCTCTGTTTTTCGTGTTAATTTCTTTTTGACGGCTACAAGCATATAAAGGCACATAATGTACATGCATGTAGCAGACCAGCTACTTTCTATTTTTATTTTATAGTATGAATGAATTATTGTTAAGTTTTTAATTTATTACTGCTACCGTAATTTCTTTCCTAGTTTATTATTTCATAGAAATTGGGAGACTAATGCTTAATCTTCTAAAGTAAATGTAGCATTGTGCCTCACTGCTATGTTATTTCGTATAAATATTTCCAGACTATGGTTGGTGACATTCTGGAATACAACGAATTTCCAGCGACGACAGCGAGAAAATAACGTATAGACCAGGTGGAGGCAAGTCTTCCACATTGCACATAGACGTGTACCACAAGCCACGACACATGGCAGCAGGGACATTATTGTCTCAGGAATGCTGTACCAATTCTTATGCCGTTTGTTTGTTGCTCGTTTCTGTCGCTATTGTTATTAAAGTAGCAGTTATCGCTTTCCCCATTTTCTGTAATAGCGCAATATTTCAAACCAATGCAAATTTTACGAATTTTTGAAAAAGCTTTATTTAAAACGAAAAAATTTAGCGCTGCTGATATGGCAAATTGATATTTCGTTTTTTTACTTGGCTATTAGTAAAAAATAAAAAATGTCCCTGTTATAATCGAGACCAAACAAATCCCGAAAAATACCGGTTACTCAGAACTAAAATACCGGTATCGGTTTTAAGCGGTCGGCTTTTCCTATTTCTAGGCACGACTCCAGTTTTCGCTTGAGTGTCTACGAGTGAAAGCTAAAGTACGAATATAAATCTTACAGTCTTCTCACTCAAATTTGGTGTACTAGACCACTGGGTTCGATTCCACAACCATTAAAAACGATATTTATTAGCTAGAATCAATCATCTAGGTAGAAAATTGTATACTGGAGAATCAGAATTCAAATCCATATACTAATATCCCGATTCAAGTTCCCTGTGTTTTCTTCAGTGTTAGTTGGAATACCAGCCAATAGCCCAGCCAGTTTCCTCCGTTATTTTAGCTCAAACCGACACTGAGCTCTCGTATTTAGTGACTAGATGCTGATTGGGCGTTGAAAGCAACAAATTTGTTTTTAGGCTCAACATTTAATTCTGTTCATTGGCCAAAGTAGACATCTCCTGAATGTGCTGTCGGTTGTTTCAGTCACCTTAGATACATCTCACACCCTCGTATAAATGCTTCCAGTATACATCTGGTTGTTAGTGCGTGTGCCGTCATTTAGAAATACGACTTTAGACTTATTATTTCTTGATTATTTCTCCGTTTCCGAAACTAACCAGTGATCATTACTTCAACCCATGAAATCAATGGAACTAAACAAACGAGATCGAATGTGCTTCAAATTAATGATAATTCACGCCTTGTGGGACTCCTGCGTAATGAGTAGTTGGTTGGTTGGTTGGTTTGGGGAAGGAGACCAGACAGCGAGGTCATCGGTCTCATTGGATTAGGGAAGGACGGGGAAGGAAGTCGGCCGTGCCCTTTCAAAGGAACCATCCCGGCATTTGCCTGGAGCGATTTAGGGAATTCACGTAATGAGTAGTATTAATCTAATTATTCATTAGGTTCGTAGGAATCATGCGAGCCAAAGCTACGTGATCATGAGAGGAGTTAGTACAAACTTTAGAGAATGGCGATTAGAAAGTTTAGAAACAAAAGAAACTAAAGAATTAATAAAACATGAAATAAAGATGCTAATGTTTCTGGGCAAAAGAAATCAAAGGCTATGAGGTAATCATCATACAGGCATCACTTGTCAACTTCCAACAAATTCTTTCGTTACTTTTCGACACATGTATTAGTAAGAAACATTTCAGAAACCGAAATCGATAGAGAGAAAGAAATAACCGGTTACAAACTTAGTATTACCAATTTAATATGCCTAAAGCATGTTGTTTGGAGTTACTTTGAGTAAATTCGAGTGAAAGGTGTTTATTACTAAGGTAGTTCTATTCCGTTCAGTCATTTGAAATTAAATATTTTAGTTTTCGTTAGCCTTTTAACTTCCACATCTGTAGCCGAAGTTCGATAGCGAAATGATTGTTGATTAGATGTACCTGGTTGGAATTCTGGTAGTAGGAAGAAATTCAGCGTAGTTAACCAGGAAGGGAAGGAGAGGTAGTGATGTGATTTTCCCAATCAGCGGATTATGTATCAGTGCCGTGAATTAAATTCCAGTCCTCCCCTTAGTGTTTTGTTGAGTGAGGGAATATGAGACTATTGATGATGGTCCAACCGACAGCGTTTGGTGACCCCATGGGGAATGTCCTACGGAGTAGACTGTATGCTGAGAATGCGTATCATTAGTCCCCTTCTTTCTATTTTGACACTCATTCTTAACGTCACACACACACACACACACATATACTACGCTGTGTAATCTGTTCATTACAGTCAATTCACGCTATTCACTGCTATGCAATAAAACACTGGAGAAAGACTTCGCCTCTTATCAGTATGTCTTACGAAAATCTGAGACAGTGGACTACAACCTTCAACTTCGCACTGCTGACGAGTCACTACTCCAGAAATACGTAAATGCGTAATTGTCACTTTTGGAAAGAAGAAGTACGGTTTGAAGAATTTCAGATCTGTTACAGCCATATATTGTGTAATCAGGGAAAAAACAACTGACGTTATAACATCAATTTTTCTCTTTTTTGTTTTCCTCCATTTGAATCAAGACAAATCGAAGGGTTTTTCTGTAGTCACACTTCCAGGACAGATATGAATTACCAGTTACGTTCAACTAAAGCAGTAATGAAAGGATTTCTGTTTGCTAGGTGACTTGCTTAACAACAAAGAACCGGAATGCGTCGTCTTATCAAAGGGAAACTCTCAACCTCCGGGAATTTAGAAATGAGAACGTTTAGAAAAAAAATGAAATCAGGCTACGGTTGGCTTGTTCCGCTACCGTGAAAGTTTCTCTTTTACAGCGTTGTCTCCGCTTTGCGTTCTGAAAGTCAGTATGACAGTCAATACATCATGAGACGTGGATCTACGACCAGGGGAACTCCATAGGGTACAATAATCTTGAGAAATTGATGAGGGAGATGGAGGTAATCATACCCTGTTGTTAAGCGTGCTTCAGGGAGTTTTTGTACTCCTGATGCCCGTCTTCGTAGCTGAGAGGTTAGCGAGACCTACAGCCACGTGGAGACCCGAAAAATTCCCTGTCCTCTCAGCGATTCTGTTTCTTTATGGTTACCAAATATGATCAGTCAGTGGAAGAAGTAATCTTTAATTTTGTGTTGTAGTCTTCTTTTGAAAACCAATTTACCAAGATCGCAATGTAAACCAATTACTGGTTTACTAGTTATGCAAATATGTATAACCGTCCTCAGACCCATTATACCTGGTAGGGGCAGTTAACCATACAATGTTTACACCTCTCTGTCATATGCCAGGTGTTCTATCATGAAGTATGTACAACTTTGACTAGGCATGGCACGAACAAGATGGATAAATGCTACATCTTGCCGCTTCGTGGTATTAATGGAAACCAAATATATCTCCGAAGCGCGACTTTGGAGCAGAACAGCAGACAATCCAGTGTACAGTACAGACATGCTCACTAAGAGCGTACACGGGATAATTCGAAGACTTCTTCAATGCGAATAATAGTTCAATTAAATATATCTGAAACGTAAATGTTTCTTCATTGAACGATGGTCGTATTTACGTTCATTGACATGATTTCTAATAGCGACGTACGAAAAACAAATAACTATCTGAGTAATCACAAGTGTAACAATAAATTCATCGTTGATGAAGAAATTAAGTGGTGCAAATTGGGTAACAGATTTTATTGTCCGTCCGTACTGCTTTTATTTTTAAATTGTCCTGTTTCTCTTCCACCTGAATTATCCTTCGATCTGACTCTATCGGTTACAAGAGTACACAGCCCAAGTTATCCACTCAATTTGCATGCTGTGTCACAGGGCAACGTTATATTACCCTGTGATGCAGCTTGAAAATTTAGCTGCTAGTTTTGGGTCTTTACGTTTGTAATCGACATTATCAAATTTAAGGATGGTTCGTGTGAAACTGAAAATGAAAACAGTCTAGAGTGACGATAAAAGTTGCTGTACAAGTCATTACAGACCTTCTCCAAAGACAATAGGTCAATCTCTGAAAAGCGCTGATATGTTTTAGATATTCATTTATGATCAAGTGGTTAATGCATTGAACAAGAAAGCAAGAAAGATTCAAAAATGGTTCAAATGGCTCTGAGCACTATGGGACTTAACTTCTAAGGTCATCAGTCCCCTAGAGCTTAGAACTACTTAAACCTAAGTAACCTAACGACATAACACACATCCATGCCCGAGGCAGGATTCGAACCTGCGACCATAGCGGTCGCGCGGTTCCAGACTGTAGCGCCTAGAACCGCTCGGCCACTCCGGCGGGCAAGAAAGATTCAGACTGATTTTCTGTCACAGATGTTTATTATTGCATTTCCATCTTTATAATATATTTCTCAAAGTGCTCCCATCCAACTTGTATGCATCTTTTAATAGCGTCTCTGCCAATTATCGGTGCACGCCATTCTTTGTCATGTCGTCGAGAATTGACTAATCTTTCTTGAACAGTGCTTCAGAGTTCTCAAATCGAATGCCCCGAAACTTTGTCATTAATGATGGGAATTAAAGAATCACAGGGTGCAAGATGGGGGCTATAAGGCAGATGTGGTACACAGATACTGTTGAACTGAGCCAGAAGCTGCATGTCTTGATTTGCGATGTGAGGCCGCGCATTATCATGATGAAGTCGCCATCCAACCTGAGAAAGTTCTAGTCGTTTCCTTGCAATGTCTTTCGTCAGTTTAGCCCAGTGGTTCCCAACAGGTGGTCCGCGGACCTCCAGGACTCCGCGAGCTATGCCAAAGGGGTCCGCCAGATGCTATTAGAATAAAAAATATTTAAATATATTTCGCATGATAACAGATTTTTTGTTTTGGCCGCTCAATATTTTTTCAATAAAAAATACGTCAATGTTTTTTCTAAGTACCAAAAATAGGAAACATATAGAAAGACTCTTAGTTTAGCTTTTTTAGGTACTTGATACTGTGATAAGACAAGGTACCAATCATGCTCGACGAGGGGGTCCTCGAGAAAATTTTGTTGGGAACCCCTGGTTTAGCCAATACCGACGAGTAGTTTGCAAATGGAACAGCTTTCTCCTTTGATATTAGAGAACCTGGCAAAATCCGCACTGTGCTGGCTTGTTTTCCTTCAGGATCATATCGATGCAGCCACGACTCATCACCAGTGTTAATCGATTCCAGATCCTCATCCCCTCGGGTCAGCAAAGAGACGCAGCACTTCATGGCTTGTCTCCATTCGCTCAGCCTTTTGTGCGAGACTCAATAGACACTGCACCCGACAGGCGCGTACTAGGGACATGTGAAGATGATCATGTATAACCATAAAGGCGCTGCCATATGAAACTCTCGACACTTCATTTAGGTTACATAATGTTACTTCCCGATCCTCAAGGACAATCGCAACAGATGTGGCAATGTTGACTTCGGCAACATCAGAAATCAAAACACCAGGTCCACCTTGCTTTACACAAAGAAGTCGGCCTTCTTTGAAGTCCTTGAAGCACCTAGACACAGTTGCACGAGGTAATACACCATCACCATACAATTGCTGTAGTTTTTCGTAATTTTCAGTGGCTGTATTTTAAGCGAGCACAGAACTTTATTCCACCGTTATGGTCCTCCCGCGTGACCTCCATTGTTTGGTGAGCGAAATGCAAAGAGCGTCTATAAAATAGAGCATTACTACCAACCTACTGATACGAGAGTGCTGCCGCCTATGGACATTATACAGGGTGTTACAAAAAGGTACGGCCAAACTTTCAGGAAACATTCCCCACACACAAAGAAAGAAAATATGTTATGTGGACATGTGTCCGGAAACGCTTACTTTCCATGTTAGGGCTCATTTTATTACTTCTCTTCAAATCACATTAATCACGGAATGGAAACACACAGCAACAGAACGTACCAGCGTGACTTCAAACACTTTGTTACAGGAAATGTTCAAAATGTCCTCCGTTAGCGAGGATACATGCATCCACCCTCCGTCGCATGGAATCCCTGATGCGCAGATGCAGCCCTGGAGAATGGCGTATTGTATCACAGCCGTCCACAATACGAGCACGAAGAGTCTCTACATTTGGTACCGGGGTTGCGTAGACAAGAGCTTTCAAATGCCCCCATAAATGAAAGTCAAGAGGGTTGAGGTCAGGAGAGCGTGGAGGCCATGAAATTGGTCCGCCTCTACCAATGCATCGGTCACCGAATCTGTTGTTGAGAAGCGTACGAACACTTGAAATGTGCAGGAGCTCCATCGTGCATGAACCACATGTAGTGTCGTACATGTAAAGGCACATGTTCTAGCAGCACAGGTAGAGTATCCCGTATGAAATCATGATAACGTGCTCCATTGAGCGTAGTGGAAGAACATGGGGCTCAATCAAGACATCACCAACAATGCCTGCCCAAACGTTCACAGACAATCTGTGTTGATGACGTGATTGCACAATTGCGTGCGGATTCTCGTCAGCCCACACATGTTGATTCTGAAAATTTACAATTTGATCACGTTGGAATGACGCCTCATTCGTAAAGAGAACATTTTCACTGAAATGACGATTGACACATTGTTGGATGAACCATTCGCAGAAGTGTACCCGTGGAGGCCAATCAGCTGCTGATAGTGCCTGCAAACGCTGTACATCGTACGGAAACAACTGGTTCTCCCGTAGCACTCTCCATACAGTGACGTGGTCAACGTTACCTTGTACAGCAACAACTTCTCTGAGGCTGACATTAGGGTTATCGGCAACTGCACGAAGAATTGCCTCGTCCATTGCAGGTGTCCTCGTCGTTCTAGGTCTTCCCCGTCGCGAGTCATAGGCTGGAATGTTCCGTGCTCCTTAAGACGCCGATCAATTGCTTCGAACGTCTTCCTGTCGGGACACCTTCGTTCTAGAAATCTGTCTCGATACAAACGTACCGCGCCACGGCTATTGCCCCGTGCTAATCCATACATCAAATGAGCATCTGCCAACTCCGCATTTGTAAACATTGCACTAACTGAAAAACCACGTTCGTGATGAACACTAACCTGTTGATGCTACTTACTGATGTGCTTGATGGTAGTACTCTAGAGCAATGAGTCGCATGTCAACACAAGCACCGAAGTCAACATTACCTTCCTTCAATTGGGCCAACTGGCGGTAAATCGAGAAAGTACAGTACATACTGACGGAACTGAAATGAGCTCTAACATGGAAATTAACACATGTCAACATAACATCTTTTCTTTATATGTGTGTGAGGAATGTTTGCTGAAAGTTTGGCCGTACCTTTTTGTAACACCCTGTATATAAAAACCCGCTCATGTAATATTCGCAGCACTGGTGGAAAACTATCACGGAAGCGACAGGAATAAGTCAGTCTCAGACTTCGTTGATCAGCCCTCGTGATTTGGAGACATTGGCCTGAAAAATGAAAACTCCAGGAGACAGAAGAACTGGCTCGATCCAAGTGGTGAAGCCCTGGTAATTCAGCGATTCACTCCTGGGGTAACAAAACAGGTTTAAAGTGAAAAGAGGATGAATGTCACGGTATGCTTGTGGCCTGCTGTCATCTACAGCGACGTTCCGGCTCCATAGTTCAGTCTGGCGCTATCAAGGCGACAGATGAGGATGGAACAGGTGGACCCGCCATGGCACGCACTGCTGCAGCCGCTGTTTTCTCCGCACAGTGCCGGTCGCGTGTTTTTTGGAAAAACTGGGGCGCAGAGATGTGGGTGCGGAGTTAAGGCGAGGCGTTCTCGCCCCAGTTGGCGGTTCTGCCGCCAATTAGTGGTGCACCGGTGGTCTGGGGCGCCGCTGCGGCTGCGTGCTGGAAACTCAATGAAAGTGCGCCAGCTCTGACCGTGACCGCGGATGGCCAACGCTGCCGGCACCCTACCGCATAGCAGGGATCAGAGACCGAGCGAGTGCGTCTAATGTTCGGGATGCGTACTTCAGAAATCAAGGCGCCGCTGTTACACCAGTGCTAACGGGCTGCCTTCGTTACCACTGTATTCAGCGAATATGACGAGACAAGCGAAACTCCCTATAGCATCCCTCTCAGAGTGGTGAAATGGTCCAGTGGACAGCTTGTCAACAACTGAACACAGATCAAGCATGGAAACAGGAAGAAGGTGCACTGAACTGTAAAAGAAAAGAAACCTAGAAACGGTTTCAAATGGCTCTGAGCACTATGGGACTCAACTGCTGTGGTCATAAGTCCCCTAGAACTTAGAACTACTTAAACCTAACTAACCTAAGGACGGCACACAACACCCAGCCATCACGAGGCAGAGAAAATCCCTGACCCCGCCGGGAATCGAACCCGGGAACCCGGGCGTGGGAAGCGAGAACGCTACCGCACGACCACGAGATGCGGGCAGAAACGGTTTAAAAAAATGGTTCAAATGGCTCTGAGCACTATGGGACTTAACATCTATGGTCATCAGTCCCCTAGAACTTAGAACTGCTTAAACCTAACTAACCTAAGGACAGCACACAACACCCAGTCATCACGAGCCAGAGAAAATCCCTGACCCCGTCGGGAATCGAACCCGGGAACTCGGGCGTGGGAAGCGAGGACGCTACCGCACGACCACGAGCTGCGACCCTAGAAACGGGGAAAGGTAGAAAATCAAGACGTGCAACACGAGCAAATTGAATGAACCCAGGTGTCGTAGTTGTGTTGTCACGTTGTTGGACTACAAAGCGGAAGATCCGCGTTCAGATCTCTCTATCGCGCCAATTTTTTCACAAAACTATGAACTTTCCGCCCGTTCATTGACGTGTCTTCCCCTTCTGTAGTCTTGGCAGTTATATTATACAATGGTTATAGAAAATGAGTCGTGTGGTAAGAACATGTTACTGTCGCAAGTAAATGTGATGAATAGTGAAAGCAGGCGAGATGCCTTATAGACCTCTCACAGAAATGAAAACAACAACTATAACGGTGTGAACTATATTGTAACAAAGGAATTCAAGAGTCGATACTTCTAAATCGGAAGGTAAGAATGATAACATGTGGTAGTTGTGTAGAATAAACCAGAGATAAAACGTATAGAGGTCCCTTCCATACACCCCAATGTTGCAAACGGCCATTGCACCACGACACAGACACAAATTCGAATACAGCAAACATACTCGTCAGTGGCTGTATGGCCAGTTCATAATTTCGTGAGGAAAATAAAATTGAGCACGAGGGAAATTTGAACAAGGTTGATTTGGGGGAGGGGACCGAACAGCGAGGTAATCGGTCCCATCGGTTTAGGGAGGGATGGGGAAGGAAGTCGGCCGTGCCCTTTGAAAGGAACCATCCCGGCATTTGCCTGAAGCGATTTAGGGAAATCACAGAAAACGTAAATCAGGATGGTTGGACGCGGGTTTGAACCGTCGTCCTTTGAACAAGGGTTTCCCACTTCACAGTCCAGTACCATGGCCATTCTAGTCTATGCCACTCCACCATGAGAATACGTGTGCTACGCCAAACGAAAACTGTACACGGAGCAAAGTCACTGCTGTAACCATGCGACAAATAAGCCCCCCATTTGGCGAACTCGAGTACTCGTTCTCCTACCTGAGGGAGTAGAGTCCCCTTGTACCCTTCACCTGACTCACGTAACGAGTGGGCTGCGACGGACACTCACGAGTCGAATCTGCGGACATACGTTGACGGCGAGTTCAGAGATGACGTCACAGAAGCAACACCACTAGACAGTGGATGAATATACATTCGTAAATAGCTGGATTTAGATGCTCCGAAATATAAGGTTAAATGTTAGTCTGACTTTGAATACCTAAGTATTGAAAATAAGATTTTCTAAGGGAAAAATGTTGTTCGACAATTAAACGTAGGTCTTTGGAGTAATAAGGTATCATACTACACAGTAAAGATTGTGTATAAAACAATTGTAGAAAACATTTGTGCACATGGGTCAGAAGTTTTGGAAATAAATAAGAGAGAAAATCAATTGTAAGCCATGAAAATAGATTACAGGAGACAAAGTGCCGGAGTCTCTAGATTAGAGTACATCAGAAACGAAGAAAACAGGAAAATGGGTGAAGTAAAAGGGAACACAAAGCATGCCATCAAGAGAAAGAAGCTACTACTGTAAGGCCAAAGAATGTACGGAGATGGATCCCAGAAGAAAGGAAACAAGGTCGAACGTCTAGAAAATGGGTAACAGACATCAGGAAATCTATGATCCAGGAAACCATGGAAACTGAGAACCGAGAAATGGTAGTAGCTGTGTAACTGTGTACAATTCGGAGACTGCCTGAAAAAAAGAAGAAGAACGAAACATCTAGAAAGTCTGGAGGAATCGAGATGAAACTTGGGGGTTTGGAGGATTTTGCACATTTTGTAAAACGATGTTACTTGCGTGAAGTTTTGCAAAAAATATATTGTGTTTGTATGTGCATTTCAACAACTGATGAGAATGCAGATGAACAAAGTTATTTTGTATTTGATCTTGACCAGTTACGAATAAACAGTAATGTACAGAGAGTCCTTAATAACCCAACAATGCAGAAAAAATTAAGAACTGAATAAAAATTAGCCACTGCCAATGGCACAAATGTGTTGAATCATGTTTGAGCTTAATATGTTGACATTAAATCCAGTATTTTTAACCTCTTATAATAAATAACCCACTTTTACATAGTAAGTGCATCCACAGTGTAAGTCCGTAAGCGCAGTAATGTAGGGTACCAAAACATCATTATCCTCTTGAACACACAACTTACCTAATGACACTGTGTCATACGTTTTTTTTCTAGGTCTACGATTGTCAACTGGACGGTTCACCCCGTTTTAGTAGACTACTGTGTTTATTGTTTAAGTGTGAAAATACGATCTACACACGACCGACCGTCAATGAATCTGTTTTAGTCTTCTAATTCTTTAAAATTTTTCCAAATATATATGTTGTTGTTGTTGTGGTCTTCAGCCCTGAGAATGGTTTGATGCAGCTCTCCTTGCTACTCTATCCTGTGCAAGCTTCTTCATCTCCCAGTACCTACTGCAACCTACATCCTTCTGAATCTGCTTAATGTATTCATCTATTGGTCTCCCTCTACGATTTTTGCTCTCCAATACTTAATTGGTGATCCCTTGATCCTCAGAACATGTCCTATCAACCGATCCCTTCTTCTAGCCAAGTCGTGCCACAAACTCCTCTTTCACCAATTCTATTCAATACCTCATTAGTTATATGATCTACCCATCTAATCTTCAGCATTCCCCTGTAACACCACATTTCGAAAGCTTCTATTCTCTTCTTGTTCAAACTATTTATCGTCCACGTTTCACCTCCATACATGGCTGCACTGCATACAGATACTTTCAGAAACGACTCCCTAACACTTAAATCTATACTCGATGTTAACAAATTTATCTTCTTCAGAAAACGTTTTCCTTGTCATTGGCAGTCTACATTTTATATCCTCTCTACTTCGACCATCATCAGTTATTTTGCTCCCCAAATAGCAAAACTCCTTTACTACTTTAAGTGTCTCATTTCCTAATATAGTTCCCTCAGCATCACCCGATTTAATTCGACTACATTCCATTATCCTCGTTTTGCTTTTGTTGATGTTCATCTTATATCCTCCTTTCAAGATACTGTCCATTCCGTTCAACTGCTCTTCCAAGTCCTCTGCTGTCTCTGACAGAGTTACAATGTCATCGGCGAACTTCAAAGTTTCTATTTCTTCTCCATGGATTTTAATACCTGCTGCGAATTTTTCTTTTGTTTCCTTTACTGCTTGCTCAATATACAGATTGAATAACATCGGGGAGGGGCTACAACCCTGTCTCACTCCCTTCCCAACCACTGCTTCCCTTTCATGCCCATCGACTCATAACTGCCATCTGGTTTTTGTATATGTATTGTTTTTTGTCGAGCGTAAAAACTAGTCACCGAACCAATTACGTTTATGCCTATAAATTTTTACAGTTCTTTCTTAAACGCTGTGGATACGTGGAAGGTTGATGTGATGTCACACATCAGCGATAGCTATTATTCTAACATTTCTTAATACAACTCATTTCCTTGTTTGTGATCGTAAGGAATACCGATTTCGCTCCGTTATAACATCTTCGTATCTATGTCATTATTGTGTTAGTGTCGTATGGAGGCTGACAGCAATCCATATAATCGACAGGCTGCTCTGCAACTGCAATAGATTTAAAGATGTTCTAATTTGAGCGAATTTGGTAATCACTGCAACTCAGACGCGACGAGAGACTGCCTTAAAAAAGATAGTAAAAGAAGATATGTTTGGCTTTATGTATTTGAACGGGGCGTGAACAGTTGGACTGGGTTGTACGACAGTCCTCTGCTACAGCGCGCACGCTCTACTTGCCGCACGCGATGCGGAGGTGGGGGCGGATCTGCGGACGGCGGTGGCTCGTTCGCGCAAAGGAATGCGGAGACGTGGCGTGACGTCAGCGCTACAGTTCGCAACGGAAGCTGCGCGCCGGCGCTCACGTAGTTCTTGTGGTAGCGCTGACCACAATTCCTGTTGTCCTCCACTCCACCTGACCAACGCCCCCTCCCATCCATCCCAACTCCTCCCTCTCTTCCTCGCTCCCCTGCACGTACACTACTACTACTACTACTACTACAACTTCGTCTCATCTTCGGTTTTACTCAATTTGATCAGTGCTTTCTGAGACGGGAATTCAAAAAGAGTTATACATTATTACGACAGCGAAGTAGCTTTTCTGGAATGGTGCACAACACTTACACTTAGAAGCAACATCAGCTTAAATCAATACACGCCACAAAATTCTGTACAAAGTGTGGCGACAGGTGGGTGACATATGCTATGAGAGGTTTCGCCCTACGATACTGTCTCGAAATACTGTTCCTCTATGTGGTAGAATAGCAGGCATGTAAGGAAACTAGATGCCAAACTACGCAACACAATGCGTATCATCAGTGGACGCATCAAAAGTACGCGTCTGCGATGATCACACGCGGTGAGCCACATTGCCCCACCTCCGCACAGCTGAAAGCGCTTCTTGGTGCGTCAACAGAAGAGAATTCAAACTGACTCAGGACTGCCAATGCATAAGGACATTCCTAATACATCATTGAGGAAGTTGAGGTCCAGGAAACCCGGTCTGGTCAACTACACTACTGGTCATTAAAATTGCTACACCAAGAAGAAATGCAGATGATAAACGGGTATTCATTGGACAAATATATTATACTAGAAATGACATATGATTACATATTCACGCAATTTGGGTGCATAGATTCTGAGAAATCAGTACCCAGATCAACCACCTCTGGCCGTAATAACGCCCTTGATGGCGTGTGCAGGTACTGCTGCCCATGCAGCTTCAACACGATACCACAGTTCATCAAGAGTAGTGACTGGCGTATTGTCATGAGCCAGTTGCTCGGCCACCATTGACCAGACGTTTTCAATTGGTGGAAGATCTGGAGAATGTGCTGTATATTT
The DNA here is from genome assembly GCF_023898315.1 of Schistocerca nitens. NCBI lineage: Eukaryota > Metazoa > Arthropoda > Insecta > Orthoptera > Acrididae > Schistocerca > Schistocerca nitens. Next base: position 351,583,979 of record NC_064622.1, read on the forward strand.
AACATACAGATAGAAAAAGACGGCGAGGAACTTTTATTTAACACATGTACAGATAACAGAAGTAGTACACATTTGTAAAACGGGACATGTTGCGGTGCACCCCTCACAATTTTCTATAGCGCTAACTGCTAGCTACATGCAGCATTTAGTGTTATGTATATTAATAGTTCGCCTATGGCGTTGCTTTCCTAACTCAGATGAGGAAGTGTGTATAAGAACTGTTTCATGAAATAGATAAGCTGATTAGTCTAGAATTATAACGAAGGATAAACAGAGTAAAGATGAAAATAATGAGACAGAAATGTTAATAAGGGCATTTTAAAAATCTGAACAGGTAAAAGAACAGCAGAAAAAAATAATTTTTACTCCTAGGAAACAGAAAAGTCACAAAAAGCACAGTAATAATGTAGCAAAGCCTCAAAAATAAATGCAGCGTCATGTATCTCTTGCTCAAGAACCTGCAGCAGTCATCGTTTTGTTTCGGTAGTCCTGTGACTGTGGCTTCGAAACTCGTTTCGCTAAATGCAATGTGCGCTCCGTAATTCCATTTTTTTGCTTGCAAGAAGATCCATAGCTGCTCAGACTCATCAGGAGCTGTTCTTAGCTTTTCGACTTACAGTAATGCGTATGGATAGGTTACACAAATCTGGTGAGGCTGGTCATGGACATACGTGCATGACGAAGAGCATGAAATCGCGCAATAAGTGGACCAAGAGCTGCGATCCAGTTGATGATTGGAAACCTGGTGCTCATCTTCGTCGCACAACTGCTTCGACGATTGTCACGGAGAACTCGGATATCGCCAAGTGTTTACAAGGTGGGTACGGTAAATGCTTACCGACTAATAGAAACAGTAAAGAATGTCAAATGGACCTGCATGTTTGGATCGCTGTTGACAAGGTTCAGACGATTTTTTTACCTACATTGTTATGAGCGACGAGACATGCCTATTGTACAGGAAAGCAAAATCAAAGGTTTGGTGTTGTAGAATCATTCAGCTTAGACAAAATCTATAAACAATCAGTTTCCTTGCTGAAATAAAAAAATTATTGTTACCGTTTTCTGCGACGCAAATGCCTTTCTTTTGGTCGGATTCATAGAACATGTGGTCAACACTTCGCAGTGGACGTGTAAGTGAAACATTGTTCAATCCGAGACGTACCACCCGCAATCGATGGCGAGAGAAATTGTCGTCCAGGATAGCTCTACTCCGCGACAGCATGCACCAACAGACGACTGTCCATACCAAGCTTTTCCGCTGGAAACTTTTCGACCCTCTTTACACACACAAGATCCACCCCTTCTTTTCTAATCTACGATCCGTGCTGCCCAGAAAAGGCAATTAAATGTGGAGCATATCTTATAAAAAAAATAATTTACACTATCTAGGTGTGACAGGATCTGCGACCGCCACATTAATTAGAATTAATATCGTTTTTAAAATAATAATGCGAGGGCGTACTGAAAAGTAACTCCTCCGAATTTTATGTGTGAAACAAGTTAGTGTTTTCAACATTCTACATCTTTATTCTTCATGTCCACATACCTGCAGCCCTCTGTTGCTAGAGGGCTAGAATTGTAGTTTGTAACATGGCGATATGTAACGCAGGTATGCCGGTGCCTGAAAAACAGCCTGCTGTAATCGAGTTTCGGATTCGAAGGGTTCGTCCACGTATGAAGCATGACAATGCCAGACCACACAAGGGCACTGTGGCATCTGGAACAGTCTGGCACCCTGGTTTTACTGTTATTGATCATCCTCTATATAGTCCCGACCTGGCCCCATCTGATTTTCATGTGTTTGCAAAACTTGAAGAATACCTTCGAATACTTCACTTTCATAGTGATGGAGCGGGGCAAGAAGAGATGAGGTTGAAGTCAGACATTCTACAGTGACGGCATCAAAAAACTGGTCTCTCGTTGGGAGAAGTGTGTTCGTCGTCAAAGTGTTGAGAAATAAATGTGTATACAGAACGATTTATAACGATAATAACGTTTGTTTTATTTAAAACGTTTAATGGGATTTGACGTAAAAAATTCGGATGTATTACTTTTCAGGGCGACCTCGTAAAATGTTCCATATACCTTTTGGTTTATTATTTTCCCAAGACTCGCACAAAATATCTGAGTATGTGACGTTTAACGTTTTATATCATTAATATAATCAATCTTAATTAACATGTTAGGTCCGCTTAATTCTGTAGATTAGGATAGTGTAGACTGTAGATCATTTTCGTGTGCTTTCCTCTAATGGCTGAATCTAACTCTCTTTTTCCCACTGAATGAATGTACATCGCCTTTTTCTACAGAAGGAGCGACGTAAGAAGGTAGGTGGAGATGTACAGTTCACAGTTACCTGTAACTTCACATTACCTTGGATAGAGATTACTCATTTAAATAGTTGTTTCAAATTTTGTTCAAAAATATCCGACATCATTGCTACATACGAGGGAAGGCGAAAGAATATGAGATGTTACACCACGCCTCACCCCACGTTACAAATAAAACACCGCACTCAGCAGATATTACTATTCACTGTATTTGAAACAATATTTTATGGATAATGGCGGGGAACTGCCACGCGAAAGAGTTAAAGAAGCTAGTGCGATGTAACGAAGACTGCTTGAAAGTCTACGACAGTTACGTGGATAATGAAGTAGCTTAGTAGGAAATTAAAACCCAGCGAATGCATTTTTTTTAATGACAGAGCGGTCCTTGCTTTCCGAGCACATCTTGATATTTCTTTTTAAACGTGCATCTTCGGTTTGAGGATTTTTTCGAAATAGGCCTATTTTGTAGTGTTTTTGTAGTGTATTGCGATTGAGCATACCTTGTTGTGTTGCCCCTCCGAGAACCTTATTCGCACTAGTGTCCCGACCTTGTTCATTGACTCGATTATGCGCATTGTAAGTAACAGTGGTCCTAGCGCTGATCCTTGCGGCACTTCTGCCGCTGTGTTCGTTGGCGGCGTCAGCTGGGCTCGGTTGGAGGTGTCAGTAAAGGCGTGTGTGTGTGTGCGCAGGTGCTGATCTGCAGCTTGCTGCTGACTTCGCTGCTGGCGCCCGCCCTCGCCCGCATCTACATCGTCGACGACGGACTGCCGGATGGAGGTAACGCTGCTGACTGCTGAACTGCTTGGCGCTCCACACACAGTTGGTTTCCGCCCTGGTGGCTCTGACTAACAATAAATAGCTGGTCGCACATTTAACAAAGTGTACTCTGCCCCGCTTGGCGCCCCGCCCGTCAGTGCATTAACATACAACATATAAGATATGATAAAAAGAAGTCGATGGAGAGCAAGAGGCGAAAAACGGGAACGACGGTCTGTTCCTAATAACCTGAATGGCTGAAAAATATAATTACTTATAGGAAACACCTGTCACACAGATATCTGCCTAAATCTGCTTATCTGTCTTCTCGTTTGCGTATCGTTTTTAAATAGCGCATACATTTTCTTGCGAATTTATTGTTAGAGTTGTTATTTATCGATAACCAGAACTTCTTCCAAGGAATCTAACCACTGCCTAGTTCTCAAAAATATTATGCCTAATCATATAAAAGAACTATCAGATATTCTATCCTGTAGAACCTGACGCGCCACAAAATTTATTTTGTTTTATGTTGTTGCTGTTGTTGTTTGTGGTTCTCAGTCCAAAGACTGATCTGATGCCGCTGTCCACACTCGTTTACCCTGTACAAGCCTCTTCGTCTTTGCATATCCACTGCTTACTTTGTTCATCTCTTGGTCTCGTTCTACGAATTTTACACCATCCCCTCCCCCCCCCCCCCCCTCCCATTCTTCTCCCCAATGCCAAATTGATAATCCATTGGTGACTCAGAATGTGCCCTATCAAGCTATGCCTTATTTTAGTTTACGCCATAAATTTCTTTTTTTCCCAAATCGATTCAGCACAGCTCCGTTAGTTATCCGGTCTACCAACCTGATCTTCAGCATTTTTCTGTAGCATCACATTTGAAAAGATTTTAATTTTCGTTTTGTGTGAACAGTTTATTGTTTACGTTTCACTTCCATATAGGGCTACAGTCAAGACAAAAACCTTCAAAAAATCACTTAATTTAATATTTATGTTAATAAATTTGTTCTTATGATAAATGTCTTCTTGCTATTGTAAATCTGCATTTTATATAAGGAAAACATTCTAGTACACATGGACTCTATAATGCATACCTTAAAAGCAGTGAGCACTTGTTCTACTTCGATACTGTGAGATACTGCTCTTGTACGCAAGCTCTTCGCTTTTCATGTTTTGGGAAGAGGTGGTACGGACCAAAACAAGGAAAACTGTTCAGTAAACATGGAAATTATAATGCATAACTTAAGAGCTATGAGCACTTGTTCAGTAGAAGAGGTGAACAAGCCCTAATAGTTCTTAAGGTGTACACTTTAGATACCATGTTTACTGTACATTTTGTATTGTTCTTCTGCTTGATAACACTGAAAATATGTAAAACAAAGAGTTTTCAGTAGACGAAATGTGTCTCAGTGTAGCGAAGATGACTAAGTCCTCATAACTTTTAAGATAAACGTTTCATATGCCATCTTTACCCGACATCTTTATCTTCTTGTGCCGGTACATATTACCATCTATGATAGTTTGTCTCTAGAGTTCTGACTCACCCTCTTTTCAGCCATAATTACTTTCCCTTCTGGTGTTTCTCCTCCAAGGGGACATCCAATTTCTGTGAAAATCTGATACCAATTGTTAACTTCAGATTCGTAATACCTATTTTCAGTGTTGTCTGAGCTCTGTTGAGTACTGAAAAGATGATCATGCCCGTATTATCGTAGTAATTCTTCTCCACAGTGGCGTGTACTGAAGCCAGTCCTTTGAATTCATCTGCTGTGTTTCCTATCATCTTTATGGTGCACACCGATCGTTTACAGGCATAATCGGATTCAAAATACTTGTTTGAAACTATTCTCTACTATGAACGAAGCTACTATTCTGACTGTGGTTTCGTTCCGTACAGAGTTTGCAAGGTTCAGTCTTCATCAGTATAATCTTAATAATTTCTCTTACCAATGAATGTGTTTCAATGCAGTTAGCTTACATTAGCGTGCACAGAAAGAAAGGCAGCGCATTGATGAGGCAGATAATTCTTGTGGCAACGATGGTAATCTTAAAACATGTACAATTATAACTTTACGATAAATGATCCACGCTTAGGGTGGAAACAGTCTCAGGAAATCGCCAGCTAAAAATGATTGTTTCACTTGAACACAAGCCGCAATTGCTTCGTGAGCTTTCTGCTTCTGCAGCTCATTAACTTTTTGTAAGAGAGGTGTTCAGCGTTCGGGTTCAACGGCCACACCTAAACGTAGATTATAGTATCCACATATGTGAGAGACACTGCTTTCGTATTCCTGTACCTAGTATGGCGCTTCTCACTGCTGATATGTCACGTCGAGAGCTACACGTATTCTGATGTATAGACCTGTAAGGAGCACGAAAGCAAAAGGAGGTCCATACAGTGCAGAGGGAAGCAAAATTGTTGACTGCACTGTGTTAATCATTGAGTACATATAAGCGAGTCACAATTTTACAAGCAACTTTCCCGTTAATTCTCGTATTCTGGAGGGAAATATTGTCTTTTACGTTTCTGAAGAGGGTTTGTAGAAATAAAAATAATATTTATAATTCAAACTGATTGCTTCATTTAATACTAAAGTTTTTACTGCTTTACAATATTGCAATAAAATTTTGAGAATGTAGCAAATTATTCTTCATGTTCATTACTAAGGCGTGCCAGTTCTTCACTTCATTAAAGAAGTTCTCAAAAATAACAGCTGCCTTTGTGTTGCAAGTCGAACAGCTTTTACCGAGCCAGGTTAGCACACTGGACTCGCATTCGGGAAGACGATGGTTCGTCGCCCCGTTCGGCCATCCAGAGACAGGTTTTCCGTGATTTCCTTCAATCACTTCAGGCAAATGCCGGGATGATTCCTTTGAAAACGGCACGGGCAATTTCTTTCCCCATCCCTCACTAATAGGAATTTGTGCCCAGTCTTTAACGACCTCGAACATTAATCTTGCTTCCTTAGAGATTGTGGAAACGACAAACCATCGACACATTTATTGATTTTTTCCCACTACTGACCAGCTACAATTATTACATCGTTGCAATACAGTAGTTGTAGTGTATGAGTACAAACGACAAAGCTCTCCAGTGAGCGGCATATAGCGGACAGCTTAATGGCTTTTCGTCATGCACAACTACCACTTGACAATGGAATAATAGCCGAAACTGACCAATGATGGAAAATACTGGTGGAAATGCCTTTTTTGAAATTTTGTATGACTGGCGTACATGCACGAAGAGATTGTGTCGTATGATATCAACGACCGTCTGGGGAAATCATATGGTTTCTCAATTTCTTCGAAATGCTAATTGTTCACTGCTGCAGTTAGAGCTTTATTTCATCCTTAACTACGTCGTTATCATGAGCCGAGGTGGTCTTTAAGTATTCGCTACTATGTAACTATGCTATTATTTTATTTGCGCCACATTAATAGTAACAAAAATTTCGAACTACCTTTCTACGACATCATCACACACAAAACCCGGCGGTTTGTGTGCAGGAAGTGTTACCCTCACCGTTTAATTCTTAGCTAATTGCCGACTTATTATCACCAACAGCCAAATGCGTTTCAGCACTTTCTCTGCCTGCATCAGTGGGTTTTTGTTTATTATTCTGTTTGCAAATTATAATGACGTGAGAACATTTTATGGAGGTTATGTGCATTTGATGTTGAAGTTACTACCGAATAAAAAGAGATGATAACTAAGTGTTAAATTTTATGTTGCTTTATCTGTCCAGTTAAGCACACACTATTTGAATCATGAAATATTGCACGTACGTTCTGTTGTTACATAAATAAGAAAAAGTTATAGATTAATGTTTTATTTGTGTGTACCAAACGTTTCGCATATTCATGCTAGGTGTTTTCTGTGGTCTATAATACAAAGAAAAATAATTATACATTTCTTTGATGGGAGATCCGTGATGAGTCTTCATATCTCATTTAAATTATGCAATAGTTTTAAAATATATGTTTGTGATTCTTTTACACTTGCAGTCATATTTGTGTCATTTCATGTATCCACTTAAGTATTAGATGCACATTATACAGGTTTATTCCAAACCTCTTTGCACCATATCGTAAAAAATTGTGCAAGCGGCAGAACTGGCAGGGGATATTTAAAGTATAGAGAGACGGGAAGCATGAATGGTCACAGTTTTTTTTGACCTACGAGAGTATGTCACTGAGATGTTGAAAGAATTGAACTATCAGGCTGTTGAAGATAGATGGAAACTATCCCGAAAAAGTCTACCAAAAGTTTCTAGAATCGGCTATAAATGACTCCTCTTTGAATACACTACAACCCCCTACATATGCTACTATAGGAATTGTGAGTACAAGGTGGGATTAATTAAAGTACGTACAGAGGCATTCATACGATAATTCTGCAGCACACCATACGCGGATGGGACGGGAAAAAGCCCTAATAACTGGTACAGTGGGACGTACCTCTGTCATGCACTTCACAGCGCTTGACAGACTACAGATGCAGATGTAAATGTAGAATTGTAAGGTCACATCGAAACATTTCACTGCACATAACCTATACTGTATCACTCTGCACATGGTGTTATTCACATGTTTCAGGGCTGACTGAGGTATCATAAGGGGTACAGAGCGTGATAGTAGAGTGGGGTGTTGGTGGGGGGTGGGGAATGGAGGAAGGGTGAGTCGTGGGGCGCACAAAAAAATGGTTCAAATGGCTCTGAGCACTATGGGACTCAACTGCTGTGGTTATCAGTCCCCTATAACTTAGAACTACTTAAACCTAACTAACCTAAGGACTTCACACACAACCATGCCCGAGGCAGGATTCGAACCTGCGACCGTAGCAGTCCCACGGTTCCGGACTGCGCGCCGGGAACCGCGAGACCACTGCGGCCGGCGTGGGGCGCACACTGAAGATGCCTAGCATAAAGAGAAAAAACATGTTTGGTACTCAGAAATCCAATATTCAGTTACAAAAGACGGAATTTTACGTTTTCTATATGATAAAGCAACACTGAAGCAGCACCTGAGCAACTATCGCTGCGAATATCAACAATATTGCAACTTCCTGGCAGATTGAAACTGTGTGCCGGACCGAGACTCGAACACGGGACCTTTGCCTTTTGCGGACAAGTGCTCTACCAATTGAGCTACCCAAGCACGACTCACGCCCCGTCCTCACAGCTTTATTTCTGCCAGTACCTCGTCTCCTACCTTCCAAACTTTACAGAAGCTCTCCTGTGAACCTTGCAGAACTAGCACTCCTGAAAGAAAGGATATTGCGGAGACATGGCTTAGCCACAGCCTGGGGGATGTTTCCAGAATGAGATTTTCACTCTGCAGTGAAGTGTTCGCTGATATGAAACTTCATGGCAGATTAAAACTGTGTGCCGGACCGATACTCGAATTCGGGGCCTTTGCCTTTCGCGGGCAAGTGCTTTACCAAATGAACTACCCAAACACGACTCACGCCCCGTCCTCACAGCTTAACTTCTGCCAGTACCTCGTCTCCTACCTTCCAAAGACAGGTGCCGAGTTCGAGTCTCGGTCCGGCGCACAGTTTTAATTTGCCAGGAAGTTTCATATCAGCGCACATTCCGCTGCAGAGTGAAAATTTCGTTCTGGAACAATATTGCACTTTTATGCTATGCTGGAAATTAGGATTAGAATATTAATTTGTAAAATAACATTTTTATGCAGTTGCTCCTATATCCCAGGTACCTTACAATAAATAAAAACACATTGAAGATAGCAATGGAAGTGCTGGAACTTGTTTGAGTAAAGAAAAAGTAAACAAAGGATGTCTAGGATAATGCGTGAATTCTTTATAATTTTTCTTGGCAATTATAGGGAGTAATCGGAGCTAGCACATCAGCAAGGTGATTACTGTCATGGAATGTCCCACACACGAGATGTTTGAGCATACATCTGTTGTTCGTGGCAATATTGAAGGAGAAATAAGTTGTTCAATATGTTAGGGAATTTAAGGTAGCCGAATGCTTTTGGTAATGTACTGTCAAGAGGTCGTACGATGTGTCCTCTAACGCTGAACTCCTCTCGATGTGGTCCACGCAGAGCTGGGAATTTGCTTTTCGCTTTGTGGGTGGTTTGCGGGCAGCAGTGGGCGTGTTTCAGCCTCGGCTTCAGGCAGCGACAGCAAGAGCGGTGACGGTGACAGCAACAGCGATCTCCAGCTGCGTAGGAGGGCGAGGGACGCCGCCGCAGGGTGGACTGAAGGAGGCACTGCGACGCCGACCACGCGCCAGCGCAGCCGCGGCCACAAGAAGTACAAGGACACGCTGGCCGAGGCGGACGTCCGCGCGCAGGAGGCCTTCGAGGCGCTCCGCACTGTGGAGAAGAGGATCAGGAAGGGCGTTGACCCGACCACTGACGAGTTCCAGACGAACAGGCCCGAGCGGTACCGCAGGCGAAAGCCGCAGGAGCCGCCGCCTCTCCAACAGTTTGAAGAGCGGCCGTCGGCTACCAGCAGGAACGGCGAGACCATCGGCCAAAAGTATCCTACTGGTGAAGCCTATAGTGCCACAGGGCCCAGCGCCGCAGGGCCCAGCAGTGAGGGTGCAGATTACGGCGATGTCGCAGTCAACCAACAGACTCCAGAGCTCATGAGGGTAGCTCCTCAACAACAGCCACCTACAGCGTCTAACACTGATCCACTTTACCCCAGCAGAGCGTACACCTCTGACACTAACCAAATGGCGGCAGACTTACCGTCAGCACCTGCCAGCAATGTACAGTATCAGAATCTAGCTCTTAGTGTCACTACCTCTTCGCCTTACAATGCAAATCTGGCCTACTCGACCATCGTAAAAGACTCTGCCTCAGATTACAGTGAAAGCAACCAAAATTCTTTGCAGTTCACGCCTTCCGATTCACGAATTAATCCCTACGTGAAGACTGTAGACCCAATACAATACACGCAAGTTTCCGCCTCGTCACCCGGCGTCAGTAGCCAGTTGCACGCTAGTCATAGCACGGATGGCAGAAGTGAGCATCTTGAGAATCAGATTTCCAGTTCGTACGACACTAACCAGCCAGTGTCTGATAACCCTTCATCTATTGGCCATACTGTGAAGGCAGACGATGTCGTTGCTTACATTCGTAACAAATATGAGGACCATTTACCAACTGCCAGTCGAGACCAGGCATATAGCTTTCAAGTATTCAATAACGGGCAGACTGTGGTGCATCATTCAGGGCAGAGCAGTTCACACGACCAGCAGCCTAGTCCGTCTAGCGTTGTCTACGGTCACGTCGCTGGAACAGGCCAGATTCTTCCTGCAGATCAAAGCGACGAACCACACGTAAGACAGCAGTTACTGACAGTTGGTGGCAATAACGCTGCGACTCTTCAAAGCTCCAGTAAACTGAATTCTCACCCACATTTTGACGACGGCAGGCCCTCAGAGGACAGCCACAGACTGCTTCACACAGGACCAGTACTTAAGTTCACTCTCGACGACCGTATGGCTCCTCCCACTGGATATAACAGCGGGGAACACAGCAAAGAAACGAACCCTACAGAAGTTCGGGCCCATTCTGATGGAGATGTAGCGAATAGGAAGGGGAAATCAAGAGAATTTGATCGATTGGACTTCGGAAAACAAGAAAATGGAGCCAAAACTCAGGAAGCTCCTCTCGCTAAAATGCAGGTTGCTAATGTTGATAGCACCATATCAGTTTCAACAGAAATGAATAAATCTCAAAGTTCAGACAGACAGAGTGGCTTCCGACCAAGTATCGCCGTCGATACAGCCGACGCATTTCAAGGAAATCTGCCGGAATCGAACATTGGAGGCCTAGTTGTAACATCAGCTCCAGCACTTGGCTCCAAGAGTCAGAGGGATGCAGAGGGCCTCCTCAGCAATCAAGTATCATCCAGCAGAACAGTCACTGGCTCTCTGAAGTTTGCTCCATCTGCACCAGACCAGACAGCAATGGCCTCTACCAGTGGTGGTGAGACAGCGAATTTCCATTCCGTCTCGAACGATCACCGTGTTACTCAGAAAAGAACAACTGCACCAGCAATGGGTAATGACCCTTTCACACTGACTGTTGGAGCTAAGCTACAGACACAATCAGACCACCAACAGCCAAGTACAGGGGAGAATCGCGAAGCGAGGTTCTCTTTCCCACAGTCAACCACTAATGATCACCAGAGGATGGTATTTCCAGATAAAGTCAGTCACGACAGTAGCAGTGTTGGGTACAAGAACTTCGCAGCAGTGGATGGAACGTCATCCAGTCACCAGATGATAATTCATGGCCATCATAGCCAGGGCTTCAGACACCACCAACCTCACAACACGTATGTACAACGTCTCCGCCCTCTGCGCCAACCGGGCAGTGACATAGTCTACGGGTCGCCCCCGAGACCTGGTGCCAGTCGCGTCCAGAGGCCTTGGGGGCTGGTCAGGCCCGTCAGGGGTGCTCCCCACCCCAACCCACACAGGCAGAGGAGGCCGTTGCGAATCAGCCGGCCACTCCGCCTCCACAAGCTGCCTACACCCCCAGCTGCCGGAAATGGAGCGACAGCAGGGGATTCCGTCCCCAGCAGCAGTAGTGTGGGGAATACGGTTGCTCTGCCTGCCCCATCGTATGGCAGTGGCTCATCTCCGCCACACGTGTCCTTCGTGGAGGCAGGACCCTGGGGGCAGTTCAGGTGGAGCGTCAGTCACGACGTGGCACTCAAGCCCGCCCTCCACTGGAGGTGATATGTCCCAAGGTGAGGTGACCACCACTGGAATCTCTTGGCATGCTCCTGTCCGGAAACTCTTTTGACATAATCCTCTCTGTCCATTGTTATCAGTCAAAAGAAGCATGCTGTGGTATGTGTTATAGACTGCACATCTTCTGCTCCAAACGTACGGCAAATGGTCAAATATTTTTATACCTTGTCTTCCCTGAACATGAAAAAATTTCAGGGTACATCTTTTGCACGAACAGCATGATGTAGAAAACTCGTAAGCACGTGTTGCATATGACTCTTGCATGACTGAGAGATGCCTTGCTACTAAGCAATATTTTCTTGCGTGTTCTTTCAAAATACTTCACCATTTCCTGAATGAGACGACGTATGTATTTTGTGCATATATGTAATCTCAAGGGACTTACGTTTCCTACGCATGATTACCTTCTATCTTCAGCATAGACCTTTTGAATCTGCATGAAAATGACCAACGCACTCAAATTCTTTCATCTGACAGCATAAACGGACCTTTACTTTACTTATCGGTATTCATGAGCGGTGTGAAAGTAAATGTGTCATTGTGTGCGTGTTGCTGAGTAAAACGTGGAGTGACAGATCGTTTGTAGCAAGCTAAACAGCATGTAGCGTGAGTCCCGTTAACACAAGGGGAAAGGCAACATCACAATCTGGACCTCAAACATCAAGACAAGGGGAAGTGGAATATATGGTGACAAATAACAGAAACTGGAAGGAGATTCCGAGAAGCAGTACAGAAGACAGAAGAAGAGCAAATACCGTGTATCCTATTTTCATTCGCAACCCCATGCATGTTTTTAGACGCAGTTTCAAGTTGTTCACTTAATTTACCCAGTAAAACAGGTAAGGAAGATAAAACAGAAGTCAATAATGAATACATGCTAAATAACCGATTTACCGTATTTCTTGTAGTATTGTGCTTGGGTACTGGGCTCACGTGCATGCAGCTCGCCACGAATGGCTTTTGTTTGAATTTTTGCATGCTGTAACAAAAGGTTTATAACTTTTAAGTAACTAGTTAAAAATACTTGTGGTTTTTTAAACTAGTTGTATTCTGATTGCAGTTCATTCCGTCTTGTGATAATCTATTATTTTTGTGTTTCTGCCATCCACAGCATCTTCGGTAACCTGTTTTTCATATTGTACTCGCTGACTGTCTTTACAGTTTTCTCGCCTGCTCGTCTCACCCAACTGTTTCTTCTTGTAAGCGTCATTCACACCAGATATCTGCTTGTTCTTTAGACTACTTACGTGTTTAGTATTTCATTTACACATTTAATATTCTTCTTGTTGTGTTACATTTAAAGTACCTCCAATTTCTTCTTAACCAGTTTTCACAAGACAAAAAAATTACTTGTCTACCATACTGTGCTCCAGACATATCATTTCAAACACCTTCCTCAGCTGCATCCCTTATTTAAATAATAGTACGGGGTTTCCTTTCGGAGGACACTTATTTCACTTGCTCCAGTCTGTTGCTAGCCTCCCTTTTACTCTGACCGTCTTGCATAATCCTTCTTTCAAGATGGGAGAAGCATTTCATCTCTGCACAGCCTTCCCTACTGTTTTTAAATTTAGCGAGTCACTATTTTATTTTCTACTACTCTTCATAACTTTTGTGATCGCTTGTTATTTCTTAACCTGAATGAAGGGGGCTAGCGATTTCATTCAACATTGCAAACACTTTGGCCTACAGGGTTACGTTGTCTGTGAATCTCACTATAATACTCAGATGTTAACAAACGTATCTTCATGGAGCATCAATGACTGTATCTTAGAGGTTAGGACTATTTTTGCTAGGAATATATACTAGTTTCGATTGCAATATTTTATTTTTCTGTTTGAGTCCAACGTGTTTCGGAGATACTCTAGTTGCAAGGTCTATACAGACGTTACCGAGCGAGGTGGCGCAGTGGTTAGCACACTGGACTCGCATTCGGGAGGACGACGGTTCAATCCCGTCTCCAGCCATCCTGATTTAGGTTTTCCGTGATTTCCCTAAATCGTTTCATGCAAATGCTGGGATGGTTCCTTTGAAAGGGCACGGCCGATTTCCTTCCAGTCCTTCCCTAACCCGAGCTTGCGCTCTGTCTCTAATGACCTCGTTGTCGACGGGACGTTAAACACTAACCACCACCACCTATACAGACATTTTTTCAGCATTACGTCTACTTCAGCTACTTCAGTTTAACTCTTTGAAGTAAATGAAAGTGGCAGACGTCAGATACACGAGAAAAACGTCTGGGAGGAGATTAATACATTCTTAGTTGATACTTTCATTGAGGCACGAAATGGTTATCTTATACAATGGTGAGGAACTTGCACTATTGCACTTATACTTCAGATAGTTGGACATCTCCAAGTGCATGAAGTGTTGGTGACATTCTGTTTGCAAGTGTATCGATGTATTAAAACCACATCAGCTGAGAATCAGTATTCGTTCCTTAGTTTTTTGTATTTGCTAGAGTGTTAGAGGTACCATCTTTATTTACTTTATCGCTAAAATTTCTCTCTTCAAACTGAAATTAGTGACACTTCTTTTCTTTATCTTCAATGTAACTTTATTTCATGCTGATCATTTGTAAACTTGCTTCAAGATTCAATCTGCTTTCACTGCAGAGAGTTCTCTTGCCTTCTCAATGACTATAATATTGCTGTCATCATCAACAAGAATGTTTCTCCTTGAATACTCTGTTGGAAAATTCATTGATGTATATCGTGAACGGTACTGGGCTAATTTGCCACCCAGAGGAACTCCCACTTGGTATTTGTAGCTATATTGACTATTAGCCTGTTCATCTAGTTTTGGACAAATTACATAAAGAATGCCACAAGACGTTGCCTACAAAACCGTATTCTCCTTCCATTTCTTTAAACGAAACTCTTTAAATGACCACTCCTGAGCCTTCCTCTTTTGACTCTGATAGGAGTTTTCTTTATGTCTTGTATGTTGACGACTGAGTAATGACCCCCTATGCTGAATATAATATTGCTGTCATCATCACAGAGAATTCTTTTCTCGTGACTACTTTGCTAAAAATGTCATTGATGTTTGACATGAACAATATTGGCCCTAATACGCGGCCCTGAGGTATTCCCACTTAGTATTTTGCTGATAGGCGTAATCACAACCAAATAATGTAGCGCATGTCAGAAGGTGTTGCCTATAAACCATCTCCACATACTATTCCTCTTTTTTGTATTTTTTGTCAGTTTTGAGTTCATTGCCTCTGTGTGCGTGCGTGTGTATGTGTTATGGAAGAGAGTATCGAACTAATAGTTCAGGTAACATTTCGTCTAACAAAGATGCATGCGTCCTCGGTTGACAGACATGGTGGCTGCAGCGACTGAAGAGGAGGCGGTGCGCGCTCGTCGCGACCACGGCGGCCACCAGGGGGTGACGGGGCCGGTGCACACGTTCGTCAAGACGGATAAGCACGCGCACTTCAAGTGGGGCGTCCGCCACCACGTGGGCCACGGATACGCTGGCTGAGCTGCCCCGCCCACCCCACTGCCTTCCTCTCTCTTCTAACTCTCGCCTTGCTCAATCCATCTACTTTCACTGCTACTCGCTACTTCGCTGCTCCTACCGCTTGCTGTCATCTTTGAACGTGGTAACTATTTCAGGCAATAAAATTCTCTCCTTTTCCCTATATTCCTTTCCTTCTATTGCTATGCACTCAGTGCAAAAAAAGATTACAAACTTTTTCTCCTATTTTACTCTATTTGAGATACTTACTTAACTCCTTCCTCTTCTCTTCACTGCTTTTTTATTCAACTATTATTCTTTCTTTTCACAGTGAATCTTCAACAAACCATTGATCTCTGTGCAAACCTGCTATAATTCAGCTGCTTCTTAACAATACTGTGCCTCACTGATTTGTATCCTACCTAACCTATAATACATCAACTTTCGCTTAGGGTCCTACAGCTTTTTCACTTTAAATTTCTACATTTCTTCTGCTGTATTTTCATGCATCTATCTCCTTTTCTCTGCTTTCATTTCCCACTGAAACTTAGCGCTCATACAGATTCAAGACTACGGGTAGAAAAATTTTGTTTCACTTTCTGAATCCGCTTTTTTCTCCATTTATAACTACTCGGAGCTGGATTTTGTTGGAAGTTAAAAAGAAGTATACTCTTGTTGTTGATAATGTTATATTTTCATCGTTGTTATAAAATGAAATTATTTGTATTTTTATAAAAGAAATAAACTTTTGTTACATAGCATTTGCTTTTTGATCCCTGCCCCCCCCCCCCCCCCCCATTATACTGTAAAACGGATAAAGAAACCACTGGCTTCTCAGGGGCGTTATGGTGCATGTCTGATATTAATAAGATATTTGCTGCAGTACTGTGGATCAGATCAGAGAAAATATAAATGACGCATAACTGTTGAACAATCGACGATTCTAGGATTATTCTCTACAGCCTCAGTAACATATGAATGACGTAATCTGCAGATGAATAGGACTATGCTGTTTATTTTTTTATTTTTTTATTTATTTATTGTTCTGTGGGACCAAATTAAGGAGAAGTCTCCATGGTCATAGAACGAGTCAATACCTGAAATTATAACACGATATTAGAAACAGATAAAATGAAATATAAAAAAACATATTCAGGTGACAAGTCGTAAGTTGAAATGAAGAAAATCAACAATGTAACACTGGAATTTGCTTAATTTTTTAGCTCTTCCAGGAGCTCCTCGACAGAATAGAAGGAGTGAGCCATGAGGAAACTCTTCAGTTTAGACTTAAAAGAGTTTGGGCTACTGCTAAGATTTTTGAGTTCGTGTGGTAGCTTATTGAAAATGGATGCAGCAGAATACTGCACTCCTTTCTGCACGAGAGTTAAGGAAGTGCATTCTACATGCAGATTTGATTTCTGCCTAGTATTAACTGAGTGAAAGCTGCTAACTCTTGGGAATAGGCTAATATTGCTAACAACAAACGACATTAAAGAAAATATATACTGTGAGGGCAATGTCAGAATTCCCAGATTTTTGAATAGAGGTCGACAAGACGTTCTCGAACTTACACAACATATAGCTCGAACAGCCCGTTTTTGAGCCAAAAATACCCTTTTTGAATCAGAAGAATTACCCCAAAAAATAATACCATACGACATAAGCGTATGAAAATATGCGAAGTAGACTACTTTTCGTGTTGAAGTGTCACTTATTTCAGATACTGTTCTAATGGGAAATAAAGCAGCATTTAGCTTCTGAACAACATCTTACTATCTATCCGAACGCCAAGGAACTTGAACTGTTCCGTCTCGCCTATAATATGCCTATTCTGTCTGATCAAAATATCGGTTCTTGTTGAATTGTGAGTTAGAAACTGTAAAAACTGAGTCTTACTGTGATTTAGCATCAAATTATTTTCCACAAGCCATGAACTTATTTCATGAACTACATTATTTGTTACTGTTTCAATATTACACACAAGATCCTTCACTATCAAGCTGGTGTCATCAGCAAACAGAAATATTTTTGAATCACCTGTAATACTAGAGGACATATCATTTATATAAATAAGAAACAGCAGTGGCCCCAGCACCGACCCTTGGGGAACGCCCCACTTAACAGTGCCCCATTGGGACTGAACATCACTACCACTCTCAACATTGCGGAGAATTACCCTCTGCTTTCTGTTCTTAAAGTAAGAGGCGAACCAATTGTAAGCTACTCCCCTTACTCCATAATGGTCCAACTTCTGCAGTAATATTTTCTGGTCAACACAGTCAAAAGCCTTCGTTAAATCAAAGAAAACACCTAGCGTTCGCAACCTTTTATTTAATCCGTCCAAAACCTCACAGAGAAAAGAGAATATAGCGTTTTCAGTTGTTAAACCATTTCTAAAACCAAACTGAACATTTGACAGCAAATTATGTGAATTTAAATGCTCCAGTAACCTTGTATATACAACCTTCTCGATAACTTTAGCAAACACCGATGGCATAGAAATAGGTCTAAAATTTTCAACATTATCAATGTCTCCCTTTTTCCTTTTTATGAAGTGGCTTCACTACTGAGTACTTTAATCGGTCAGGAAACCGACCACTCCTAAAGGAAAAGTTACAGATATGGCTGAGAACTGGGCTAACATACATAGAACAATACTTCAGTATTCTGCTAGATACCCCGTCATATCCATGAGAGTTCTTGGTCTTTAGTGATTTAATTGTTAACTCAATCTCCCTCTTGTCAGTATCATGGAGGAGCATTTCAGGTAACAGTCTCGGAACACTTTTTTCTAAGAGCGCTATATGATTCCCTGTTGGGACTAGGTTTCTATTTAGTTCACCTGCTATATTCAGAAAGTGATTATTAAATACTGTACATATATGCGACTTATCAGTAACACGGACATTCCCACTACGCACTGATTCTATATCCTCGACCTGTCTCTGCAGACCAGCAACTTCCTTTACGACTGACCATATGGTTTTAATTTTATCCTGAGACTTAGCTATTCTATCTGGATACCACATACTTTTTGCCTTCCTAATAACATTTTTAAGCACCTTACAATACTGTTTGTAATGGGCTGCTGCATTTAGATTTTGACTGTTTCTAACGTTTTGATATAATTGCCACTTTGTTCTACAAGATATTCTTATCCCTCTAGTCAGCCACCCAGGCTGCCTGTTTGTGCTAGTACCCTGTTTTAAACGTTCTAACGGAAAGCAACTTTCAAAGAGCATGAGAAAAGTCTTGAGAAAAGCATTATATTTATCGTCTACTGTATCAGCGCTATAAACATCTTGCCACTCTTGTTCCTTTATAAGGTTTACAAAGGTCTCTACAGCAACTGGATCAGCTTTCCTGAACAGCTGATGACTATATTTAACACGTGTTGCAGCACAAAAATCTTTTAAAGTTAAAATTTGTGCATCATGATCTGAAAGGCCATTCACCTTTTTGCTAACAGAATGCCCTTCTAGTAATGAGGAATGAACAAAAATGTTGTCTATGGTTGTTCTACTGTTCCCTTGCACTCTCGTTGGAAAGAATACGGTTTGCATAAGATTATATGAATTAAAGAGGTCTACCAGCATCCTATTCCTTGCACAATCACTTATACAATTAATATTGAAGTCACCACATATGTCAAGTAAAACATTAATTGCGTTTTTCACCATTTCATTGTTGATGTGACACACATGTCCCATTAAAGTGATAGATAGTTTTGAACACTCAGACGTCTATATTTCATATCTGCCTAATAAGCAAGCAAGTAGCGAGACACTTTCGGAACTTGGGAAAAAATACTACGGACCACGAGAAGTCTGTGAGCGATCAAATGGGGCGGCGTCTGTTTATAAATGGCGCAGTGTGTCTATTTCACGACAATCAGATCAAATCGCCCTCTTCCTCACTCCAGGAATGTCAGAAGTAACTAACTGTATTTTCTTGTACATCATGGAAATCGTTATGAGACATTACTACACAGTAATTCTGCTGGTTGGTGCTTGATGTCTATGAAGTGGGACGTGTATGTCCCAGATATCATCACAGAATGTAGCAGATATTGGTGTGTGGTATGTGAAAGTCATCCTCAAACGTTGCGTTGAAACAGTGTGCGATATTTCATGTTTTTCATTGTCAGAGGAATAATTGTTTTTGGTATCGATTTGTAAACTTTTTCTCGAAATTTTCATCCTGACGTAATAATTTTAAAATTAAAATCCGAAAATACTAGGTTCATATGAAAGCACAGATCTAGTTAGGTTCGTGGAACGCCAGGTGTCCCACTCAACGAGTTTCAAAGTTGATCAGCTTAAAATCTTTTGGTAGTGGAAGTGTATTGTTTATTACAATGGAAAGCAGTTTTTGACCTTATATTTTTCAAATATCTGTAAAATAAATTTTAACTATGAAACGCTTAAGTAATTAGAAATTGTCGATAAATCTGTACGTGATGGGTGAACCCAAACTCTATAGATAAAATTTCTTAATTTATTTAGTAATATTTTCTGAGTACTTTGATATCAGAGGACCATAATCTCTGGTGGTTCATCACGGAGCAGTAACGTAATCATAATTTATTCGGTTTGTTTCCTTAATTACCTTTGTTCATGTGGACATAGCTTTATATCAGTGAAAAGAAATCTGTAATACGCAGTCGCCAAAATGCAAAGCATAAAACATGGGACAAGGAAACAAATCTCTGAGAGATGCAAATATGGGAGTGCTGTGGTAAGAGCTCAACACAGAGTTGTTGTGCCGCTCTTCCGCTGTATTCATCAATAAACTGTCCATAGTGTCTGAGACCTTAGTTTCTCCTGGCGTATATAATGTTCAAATAACCTATAGAATATAACAACACGAAGATTCTGGCATACACTTCCAGCTATTGGGAGAGTGTTATTAAGGAAACTGTTGAAATTAAATCAGCAAGTTAGCTTATAAATAGAGACGGTATTTTTTTGTTTAAATTCATCATGGGATCCTGGCCCGTTGATTATTAATTTCACTATCGATTACTTCTGACGTCGGTCACCTGTGGTTTGTGATGTTACAAGTGTTTACAGTGTACGTGTGGGTGTTTTACCTTTACGGACTTTTTCTGAAAACCGAAGTTTAATTCGCTTACACAGCGTTCACTTGGTGCAGTTTTGCCTTGGAAATAGGAGGATGTGCTCCTGTCGATTGTCGACGACGGCACCCGGCTGCATTTGCCCATACCGTTGTATGTCACTGTTAAACTACATCTAACACTACCATAAAACAAACCCTAGACAAAACCAAACAACGCTGACAGAAAGCTTGAGAGCAAAGAGTAATGTGGGAATTACTGTTGTCAACAGGAAGTACCGTGAGTGAACAGAATAAGTTTATTTGCATATAAGACACTCAGCAAATTCCATGGACATTTGCATTGTTGTGTAGCAATTTTCATTGTAAAACTGATGCAAAGATAAGTGATGTACGAAATCTAACTAAATGTGATAATTCTGGAATGAGTCAGCGGGGAACACGCTTCTCTTGTACCAAAATACTCGGAAAATTTCCCCGAACAATCACTGAATAATTGTCTTTAGTGTTCGGGTTCACCCTGTATAGATGCACATTTCTACTTTTCTTGACTGTTTCTGATGACGTTACTATTACAAAAGTCGTTTAATGTCGCAGTAAGAACGCTTACCAAATACTACAGTAGTGGTGTTCCACGTTGTGAGAAGCTGACGTTACTTAGCCTCAGTGTTCAGTAGACATGCTATATGAAACGAAATTTCAATTTATCAAGATCTGTAGCAGTATGACTCTGCTGAAGAGTCAGTACAAACATTTCACAGCTAAAAATATCTAAAAAATACGTGTAGCAGGTCACAACATAATTTCGTTGATTTGCTGTTGGCACTTGTACTGGATTAAATTGTTCCGTGCGTATTAGGATGCGTCAGCAGAGTATATAAATTTAATTGCTTCTGTAACTTCACCATTAATCTTTACTATTTTATTACCGGCGTACGTTACTTTCGTCATACTGTAGCTAACCTTTAGGCGTTCTTTTATAATTACTCCGTACAGTTCGTCCATCCATTCCTGAAACTCTTCTGGACCTGAAGCAATGGAAACATCATCTCCAAATCGGAGTTAGCTCATATAAATCCCTTTAAGGGTATTATCTCTTCGCTACAATTCAATAATTTGAAGGTCTCATCTGTAGCTGAAGAAAATGGTTTTGATCAAATACAGTCACAATACCTAAATCTCTCCGCAATTTTCAGTTTTCACTCTCATGATGTAATAGAATGGTAGCTGTAGCCTTGTTGTGTGCAACATTTAGAGAAGTGATATACCCCAAAACATTCCAAGGCTCATTTCATTCCTGACATGTTTGTCGCAAATCAGATTGGGGCAACATCTCTATGGCAAGTGTTCAAGACATTCTCTTGAACATTTTTTTGAAGAGAAAAGTGTGCGTAAAGTTTGTCCCACATGCCTTGATTACCGAACACAAACGAAGACGGGCGGACGCTCGCAGCGACTTGATTGAAATGCAAAACGTGGATAGTTATATTCTGGAAAACATAATCACAGGTGAATTTATGTTATCATAACCGAAAACAAGCGAATGCATTCAAAACAGTGTGACGTACGAATTGGGCTACATCCCAAAGAAGGACTACTCTAACAGTTCCACGTGGTCGTCTGATCGTTCTATGCGTTGTACTCAAGTAGGGGAAACTATATAAGACATGTGAAGCTTTAAAACCAGCATCTAACTTTTATCTATTGTTTATTAATCCAGTCTCGGAACTTTTTGAACTGACGGGGGTATATGTATTACCAGTTGAAGTCCCCATCCGCGTTTTTCTGTATGTGTGTTAAGGCTAATTTCGGAACTATAGCGAGGATTTTACAACAGTTTCCACTAATAGACAGATTGATGCAGGAGGATATATGCTTTATCCCCGCTACGCCAGACAAGTCATCCGACCGTAGACACAAGGGTCCGCGTCTACTCTTTATTCCCTATTTCATCCAAATTTGTGGTATATGCAGTGCTTCGCCAGAAATGTAAATGACAAAAGTGAGAGACCCAGGAGACCAAGTCTTTTTTTTTTAAGAAAAAAAAAAACAGGCCCTGGTCTGGTGAGTCACGAGCCGTTTATGTTAGTGTAACTTCTAGGTAGCTGTTGGCGCAACGTAAACTTTATACCATGTACTGTGACGGAATAATACTCCCTAATTTTCTCGAAAACTTATCCTGGGCTGCAGGCACTACTTTATGCACTGAGTATATGAGGAAATATAACAGAGGTCATCAGTTATTTCATGTAATTGTAGACAGGTAGAACGAAGAGCAGGAAATGCGCAGCACACCTCAACTGAGGCTAAGAAGCCAAAGAATGTGCAAAGTCTTAGGAAGAAGAAAGTGTTGCTGCTAGGTAGTAGCCATGGGCGAGGTGTAGGCCCTCAGCTACAGGAAAGTTTAGGGGCAGCGTACCAGGCCACCAGCATCTTCAAGCCAAGTGCAGGGCTAAGTCATGTGATGGAGGACCTAGGGTCTTTATGTGAGGACTTTACAAAAGGGGACGATGTAGTGATAATGGGTGGGGCGGGAAACAGTTTGGACAGGGATGGGGCATATGAGGTAGGTGGTGACCTGGACAAGATAGCTTCACTGCCTCATAGCAACAACGTACACTTTGTTGAGCTATTCCGACGTCATGATCGACCACACCTTGATGGAGCTGTGAGGCGAATTAATGTGGGGTTAGGGATGGCTCTGAGAACAGCCAACTTTGTTAATGTTTCTCTGGTGCCCGTCGCGACCATCAACAGACGGGGTTTCACTAGGCATGGCCTACACCTAAACAGGACTGGGAAGGGAAGATTGAATATCTGATTCATGAAAGTACAGGGGTGGACCTCGGGCCACACATGGTCAAATACCTGATGTAATAGATAGGAAAAGTAGGTCTTTTTTAGGATAAATCCAGAGAACAGGTTCCCCTGCCTAAAGAATATCTCCAGCACTTTAAAAAGTACTGAACCAATCACTCACAAGACAGATTTTAACACTCCAAATATTACATATACCAGATGTCACAAAGAAAAACAAACCATCGGAAAGAGTAACATGGGGCATTTCACAGACTAAACAATCCTCCATCGAAACATACAATCAATAAAAAATAAAATACAACTATTAGAAGTTGAGCTCCAATCTTTGAATTGCACAGTAGTTTGTATTGCTGAGCACTGGTGTAGATACACAGAAATCCAACATGTAGTATTATCATTGTATGAAAAGGCAAACTCTTACTGCAGAACTACTTCGAGGGGTGGAGGATCATGCATTTATATCAGAAAAGGAACACAGTTCAAATCAAGACATGACCTCAGTACAGTAAGTAAAGACAAACACTTTGAAATATCAGCTATTGAATTAACAGGGCTTGATATCACCAAGAAATTAATCATTTTATGTGTTTGTAGATCTTCCAGTGGTAATGTGGACACTTTTTTCAACAAGTTAACAGAAGTTCTAGATAAAGTCTCAAATATAAAGGTCAACATAATTCTGTGTGGAAATTTTACACTAGTATCATAAATGAATCCAGCAGCTCCTTCATAAACATCCTTCAAAGTTTTGTCATGTTCTTATTGGTCAATAGAGCAGCAACGGTTACTAAAATGACTGCATCAGTAATTGACCATGTGGCCACAAATGTGGAAGGGAAAAATGTGATGTAGCTGTAAAATACCTCGGACTATCAGACAATCTCTGTCAAATAACAACAGTAAAATCAGGCATCGAATCATTCCCTAAAGTACAAGCCTACAAATGACATCTATCAGAAATCAAAATAAAATGTTTTCAAAAGAATTAGAAAATCAAAGCTGGGATGACGTGTATAAGGAAACCAATGTGAATATGAAGTTCTCTAAATTCTCCACATTATTTAAATTGAACACTTAAAAGACATTTCCAGAAGTATGCATGTCTGTATCAACATCTTACAAAAACAAATGGATAACAGCATGTATTAAGAAGTCATCCCAAACACTTAAACACCTCAGTTGCATGCAAAAGATTGTCAGTGATTCAGAATTCTTAAATTGGTATCATAGATACAAAAAGATCTATGGGAAGTTGCTGATTGCTACAAAAAAGTAATTTAGTGACAAAATGATATATAATGCAGAGAATAAAAGCAGAGCAGTCTGAGATGTTATAAAAAAGGAAACGGGGAGAGACAAAGAAATGCAGAATAACATACTGTTAAGGGAGGGGGATAAGGTAATAAATGATCCACAACACTTAGCAAACTATGCAGACGAGCATTTTTCAGGAATTGCAGAGACGTTACAGCAAAAATTCCCCCCAAACAAATATAACACCTGTCAATAATGTTGCCCTGAATACAATGATGTTACTTCCAACCACAGAGAATGAAGTCAATAACACTGTTCAAAAACAAAAAAATAAATTCAGTAGGCTTAGATGAGGTACCAATGTGTATATTGAAACAATGCAGAGGGATTATGCAAGGCCCCTTAACAAATATAATAAATGAATCCTTCACATCAGGGACATTTCCAGAGCAGTTCAAACAGGAAAGAGTTGTACCTTTATTTATGAAAGGTAATGCAGAAGACATAGAAAATTACTGGCCCATTTCGCTGCTGTCACCATTCTCAAAAATAATAGAAGCAGTTATGAAAGACAGAGTAATGAATTACCTGAAAAAATACAACCATTTAAGCGAATCACAGTTTGGTTTCCGAAGTGGCAAAAATACGGACTTAGCCATAGTAGAACTCACAAAAGTTGTACTTCATGCTCTTGATAAAGATGAGTGTGTCACAGGAATATTTTGGATCTTTCTAAGGCGTTTGACACAGTCGACCACAAGATTCTATTAAATAAATTAGAAGCATTAGGAATAAGAGGGGTAGCTAATGAGTGGTTTCGATCACACCTAGCAGATAGGGTACAAAGAGTAGAGATAATACATACTTCAGATAGGTCCAAACATTTAGTAAGACAGAACCAAAATACATTAATATAGGGGTTCCGCAAGGTAGCGTATTAGGATCAATACTGTTCCTGATACACACCAATGACTTTCCCAGTAGTGTTACTCATGGTGAAAAAATTCTCTTCACTGATGACAGCAATATTATAGTCACTGAGAAAACAAGAGAAATCCTTGCTGGGAAAGCAAATGAAACTCTCGAGGAAGTTTACGATTGGTCAATAAGCAATAAAGTGACATTGAACATAAAGAAAACTAATGCCATGAATTTCAGTTTGGTGAGGGAAAATGACAATGTCAAATTAAATGTAGATGGCACCTCTATAGACTGTGTAACAAATGCAAAATTTCTAGGAATGAATAGTGATTCTCAGTTGAAGTGGAGTGGACACACAAAGGTACTTGCAAACAGAATATCATCAGCATGTTATGCCCTTAGAATCCTATCATCAGTTTGTAACATGCAGTTTCTTTTAGTTACATATTATTCATATGTACACTGAATTCTTAGCTATGGCATTCTTTTTTCGGGAACAAATGCACAAAACATGAACACAAATGACAAACTCCAGAAAAGAGCCGTAAGAATAATAACGAAAAATACTAGTCAAGCTCATTTAAAAATCTGTTCAAAACACTGGGGATCTTAACTGCTCCAAGCGAATACATTTACCAGTCAGTTGTACACATCAAAAATAACATTGGTAATTACTGCACAAACATGTGTTTTTTATTCCAGTCTTTGATCACAGTATCAATTCTTTTGACGATGACCGGTTTCAGTCCTTGATGGCCATCCTCAGATCTGTTCTACACCATGTCCTAAAGTGATAAGGGCATAATGGCATCGTCAAAACATATAGATAAAATCAGCACAGCATATTTATATGTTTTGACGATGCCATTATGCCCTTATCACTTTAGGACATGGTGTAGAACAGATCTGAGGATGGTCATCACGGACTGAAACCGGTCATCGTCTAAAGAATTGATATTGTGATCAAAGACTGGATAAAAAACATTTGACAGTATTGCGTTGCTGTTCATATTCGCGACTATGTCGCAGCTGGTGAAACTGCTCAAACAGCTCTGTCCATGAGATTCTTGAGTTTCTCCCGGCGTATTTGATAATCAAAATATCCACGGGTGTACTGCCGGTCTACAGTGTCCAACGGGCACAATATTTCGGCGATCATACATGTCGCTATCATCAGGTGAACTGACAGACTGAACTCATGTGAACGTGCCGGCACGGAGATCCGTACACTATGGCTGCTCAGGGGGAACTGGGTTCGGTCGCGGCGGCGGCAGATTTAAATACCCTCCGCCCGCGGCGCGCTCACTCCGCCGTCCGCGCCCCGCGCCACGGTCGCGCGGTGGAACAGATTGCGACGGCGTCTGAGATGACGTCGGTGTGATGGCTCTGTCCGCCGTGGTCGTCACAACTATACATTTGCTCGATTTACTCTTGATTAACCCAATCGCTGGTTCCCAAGCTTTGCTAAGATTATAGCCACAGTCACGGTTTATGAGGTCGTCATTGGTGCGAATTTCGATGGCCTCTCTGACAACGCTGTCCCAGTATCTCGACGTCTGTACCAGAATCCTCGTGCGGTCATACTCCATGGCGTGGTTTTGCGACAAACAATGTTCAGCGATCGCCGACTTGCTCGGATACATCAGTCGAGTGTGCCTCTGGTGTTCACGGCATCGATCCTCGACGGTACGCATCGTCTGACCAATATACGACTTGCCACATTGACACGGAATCTGGTACACACCGGCCTTCCTCAAACCGAGGTCATCTTTGGCGCTCCCCACCAGTGCACGAGTTTTATTCGGAGGACAAAACACAGTTCCGACCCGGTGTTTCTTCAGAATGCGGGCGATTTTCCCCGAGAGTGCGCCTGTGTATGGAATAAATGCAGTGCCTACCTCCTCCCTCGTGACTTCATCCATCTCCACAGGTTGTGCTGTAGCGGGTGGGCGGAGAGCACGTTGAATCTGCCACTCAGAGTACCCATTGTTTCGAAATACAGTTCTCAGATGTTCCAATTCCTGGGGTAGACTCTCTGCGTCAGAGATAGTGCGCGCCCTATGTACTAGAGTTTTCAGCACCCCTTTCCTCTGTGAAGGGTGATGGCAGCTGTCTGAGTGCAAATACAGATCAGTGTGCGTTGTCTTCCGATACCGCAGCATAAAGAAATTTGAAAAGTTGCGCCACCGTAGATGTCGTTTGCTAAGTCTAGTACATATGGCGCGCACTATCTCTGACGCAGAGAGTCTACCCCAGGAATTGGAACATCTGAGAACTGTATTTCGAAAAAATGGGTACTCTGAGTGGCAGATTCAACGTGCTCTCCGCCCAACCACTGCAGCACAACCTGTGGAGATGGATGAAGTCACGAGGGAGGAGGTAGGCACTGCATTTATTCCATACACAGGCGCACTCTCGGGGAAAATCGCCCGCATTCTGAAGAAACACCGGGTCGGAACTGTGTTTTGTCCTCCGAATAAAACTCGTGCACTGGTGGGGAGCGCCAAAGATGACCTCGGTTTGAGGAAGGCCGGTGTGTACCAGATTCCGTGTCAATGTGGCAAGTCGTATATTGGTCAGACGATGCGTACCGTCGAGGATCGATGCCGTGAACACCAGAGGCACACTCGACTGATGTATCCGAGCAAGTCGGCGGTCGCTGAACATTGTTTGTCGGAAAATCACGCTATGGAGTATGAACGCACGAGGATTCTGGTACAGACGTCAAGATACTGGGACAGCGTTGTTAGAGAGGCCATCGAAATACGCACCAATGACGACCTCATAAACCGTGACTGTGGCTATAATCTTAGCAAGGCTTGGGAACCAGCGATTGGGTTAATCAAGAGTAAACCGAGCAAATGTATAGTTGTGACGACCACGGCGGACAGAGCCATCACACTGACGTCATCTCAGACGCCGTCGCAATCTGTTCCACCGCGCGACCGTGGCGCGGGGCGCGGACGGCGGAGTGAGCGCGCCGCGGGCGGAGGGTATTTAAATCTGTCGCCGCCGCGACCGAACCCAGTTCCCCCTGAGCAGCCATAGTGTACGGATCTCCGTGCCGGCACGTTCACATGAGCTCAGTCCGTCAGTTCACCTGATGATGGCGACATGTATGATCGCCGAAATATTGTGCCCGTTGGACACTGTAGACCGGCAGTACACCCGTGGATATTTTGATTAGCTCTGTCCATGACCATAGAACAAGAGCTAGACTCAACTTACATTTACGAAGAAAAAATAAACATAAAACTCAAAACAGCATTTTCTACCAAGAAATAAAACTGTTCTATAAATTACCAAAAGAGATAAAAGAAATTGCAAAAGTACTCTTATTTAAAAAGGCAGCTAAAAAGTACCTGTTATGCAATACATTTTATACATTGAAGGATTACTTAGGGAAACAGAGTAGGGGTTTGATAAAAAATGATATACGAATAAATGATAATAATGACTATAAAATATCCAACATTCCACATAACACCTTCACTTTATGTTTTTCCTTCTTTTTTCCTTTCTAGAAATACTTACCCCCAAGCTATGCATAGCACAATACTAACACCTCTTCCTCTTTCTGAACTCAACATCTCACTCGTAATGGTGGGATGCTGACTGTTTTTCAGGATAGCAAATGGGAAGTTGCGCTATAGAAAATGGCCCAGAGATCACCAGTGTGTGTGTGTGTGTGTGTGTGTGTGTATGTAGTGAGTGAAGTGTTAGGAAACAGTGTTTGTATAGTGTGTACAGTGAGTGAACAGTGTAGCATTACATTATTTAGTAAGTTATTTGTAAAAAAAATTATTGTATACCAGGAGTGCATCTAATGATTGTCTCGAACTAGAAGTCTGTAAATCTATGTGTATATGAATTAGCTTACTTTAAATTGGTCTAAACTTGTAAATACTTTGGCATGTCCTATATCCTTGTAAAAAGAGATCCACAGATGAATAAATCTACTACTACTACTACTACTACAGTTAATTTTAGAGGGCGCCAGTGCTTCACAAACAGAACCAGGAGACAATACTTAAGACGTGCGTAAGTGCATAAGAAAATATGCATGTGCGCTGTTTTTAGAAGCATGTTATCCAGCATTAGAGTAACTGTTACTTATTTTTAATACGTCCAAGCATCTGCACACAAGACCACATCTGATCTGCCTATATGCATCATTACTATCAGGTAGATTGCATTCTATTGTTTTTGTGCCACATTCGCATAGAAATACGATGCATAATTGTCCATTTCTACCAGAAATGTATTACAACATAAAATGAAAAAAATGGCTCTGAGCACTATGGGACTCAACATCTTAGGTCATAAGTCCCCTAGAACTTAGAACCACTTAAACTTAACTAACCTAAGGACATCACACACACCCATGCCCGAGGCAGGATTCGAACCTGCGACCGTAGCAGTCCCGCGGTTCCGGACTGCAGCGCCAGAACCGCACGGCCACCGCGGCCGGCCATAAAATGAAGCTGGAAGCTTAAGACATGTAAGTAACTTGGGTTGTGAAATGTATGTATATGTAAGAGCTTATAGGAAATTCATGTATAAACGAATGGCACCTTTTTCTATGTATTAGAGACGTCTGAAAATGAGTAACGGTTGAAATTGGCCAATTGAACTGATAATAAAAAGAACACAGCCTACTTGGATCATGTTTTCAGTCTCAAAACACGCAGAGGCTGTGGCATCCTAGAAAAATAATAACAAGATTAAAAAAATTAAAATCTCGGCCAGCAGTTGTGAGTTCGTTATAGGACTCTTACATAACTGGTGATAACATCTGCTACAGCTTCATTATAAGGTAGTACGTATTGGTAAGCAATATGTATACTTTTACTGAGGGATTGGAATATATATCTGCTACGTATTAGTGACCAGCGTCATTTGTGTATCACCTTTTTTTGCTGACTTCACGTAAACGTAGCCGAATTGAATTTATTTATAATAATAATAATCAATTTAAAGTGATTTTCCCTATTGATATTTAGGACCAGATACCAATCATTCTGCGTATCATGTTACGCAGTCCGAGCACAATTACGTCGCTAACTATTGTAACGTCTCAATCACGTAATGACA
The DNA here is from genome assembly GCF_023898315.1 of Schistocerca nitens. Classification (NCBI taxonomy): domain Eukaryota; kingdom Metazoa; phylum Arthropoda; class Insecta; order Orthoptera; family Acrididae; genus Schistocerca; species Schistocerca nitens. The sequence goes on from NC_064622.1 coordinate 351,614,448, forward strand.
AACCTCTCTATAAATATTACAACTACAGTCTTAATCCAAATAAGGTTTATTATACGGGACAAACTTACATCTTAAGGAATATGTTCTACTTACAGTCTTTTTCAGTATGTAATTACGACAGCTTCCAGGTGGTTCGTGAATTAATGTTGCTTATTAAACTCAAAGAGCTAATTCAACACCGAATCAGTGATATAATATCAATTGACAGCGTGTTATCTCTGTTTTCTTTCAATAAACAAAATATAACTATTTTTTCCTTTTATTTTCCAAAATATTAACTATGAAATATTTCTGTGGACTCAAGAACGTATGCGGATAATTCTTTTTTTACTCATTTTTTATTCATCGTGTCCTACCCAAAGAATATCGGCAAGATAGACCCGTTACTAATAAATAATATCTATGAACTTTATTTCTTTCCGTGGAGGTAAAAGAAGAAGGGAGTTGTCATTACGTCATAAACTTGAAGCGGACGACGGTCATATTACATAGCCCAAAAACATGAAGTTCACTACATTTGTATCTTCATGCTTCACCGCGGTGATACTTCCCCGTGACGGCACTCTGAAGTGTCTGTTCCCATTTTCGACCGTAGGCGATAGCTATCGACTTTTGTGGTCTTATCCTAAATATCATCACGTGCTTTGTGTGGAGACTTAGTTGTTTCATCAAAAATGCCAACTTGTGGTGTTTACGTGTGAAAGTCGATCTGATTGTAATCTAAAGTTTAGAGGAATCACATTTTATTTTTAAGTGGAACCGTTCAACAATTTTTTTTTGAAGTGTGGCTGCGCTGTTTACTTTTATTGCAGTGGTATTATTTCTAATATTTGACTTCAGGTTTCATATCAGTCCAACTCTCTCGGACATCCGAGCCACATTGTACCAACGGTCTCGTTCCCGCAGAACACACGTCTTCGTCAGCGCGTTGATTGTTGGTGCAGAATCTCATGCCCTAAATTCCTCCCGCCGATAATTATTCGTTATTCACATTTCCTCCCTCCTTCATAAATATTCTGTCTAGAACAGCCGCAGACAGTGGTCATGTGTGTGTGTGTGTGTGTGTTTTGTGTATATTATTGTATGAATGTGTGGGCGTGATTTACTCCGATTCTGAAGAAGGCTTTGGCCAAAAACTTACGTGAACACTCTTTTCGTCGTGTCTGCCTGCTGCTCGGTGTATTAGTAGCAATGTATTCGCTTCACAGTACAGCTATTCCCTCAATAAGTTTGTTGCAAGTAATCCACTGCACCTCAGCAGGAAAGATGATGTACGTAATTACGAGAAGAAAACGAGGCATTCATTACATCGCATCAGCGTTGTCTGAAGCACATGCTGCAACTAAAAGTTTTGATCACTTACACAGTGATATAAAATGAACGACACGCAGCAAAGTAAAATCTTAAACGAAACTGAAAACGTTTCTCTTTGACGACGCCTCGTACTCCATAGAAGACAATCTGTTATTGTAATGTGTAAATAGCGATGGTAAGGAATTACTGACTAATTAAAAGACAATAAATAATTTATGGTTAACATGGAGACATATTTTAAAAAATGTTAATATAAAATGAGTCGCTGCACAGCGTTAAGATTTATCATGCAAATGATAAATGGAACATGAAACTGACTAACTATTGGTATAACACAAAGCATGATACGAGCTTATATACTACTAAAATCTTAAAATGAAATTCGAAAGGAAAATCAAACAAATTAACAAATTACACGTACCGTACACTCCAATTCTGTTATATTTGGTCATTCCTGAAAAACTGGAAGACTTACTGGTGCAAAATATTTCGGGAAAATAAGCAAAGAGGCTACTGTTGGGAAAGGTAAGCCTACATGTTACGCACATTAAATTATCATTGCTGAAAGAAGTACCTTACATACATGTTAAAGCAAGATATTCGAGGTATAAGGATTTGAGACTATTCGGTTAATCACATGTACAGCATTGCACAATGCTGTAAGAGGTTTCAAAAATTAAATCGTTTTTTACCCTGTAAATTGCTATTATTGATCACACACTGAATGACGCGACATAGGTAAGATTTCAAAATGAGATCTATTAACTACACTCAGACTAATGCACTGACAGTCTAATAAAAAAACAACTGTACTCTCCATGAAGGTATAACCATATGCAGTCCTGTTTCTTTGACATTTCAGTAATCGTTCACTTTGTTGACATGCACGGGATACGACAGCATGCCTTGCTTCTTTCCTCATTGCACACTTTTATGTGCCAACACAGAACCTGTCGGTAAGTTTTTTACAAATTTAAACGTTAAGAATGTTGTGCACAATAGCTGAAAACTGAAAACCTAACGAATAAGAAGCAGTATCAGTAAGCCAACAGGCAATGGTTTCGGACTTACAGCTTCATTTGCTATTGATAAAAATACAGCAAAAGTGAAATTAAATGGGTAATCAAAGCATCTTTTTCACATCACATTCTTCTCTTATTAGTTATTCGAAATATCAACAAAAAACAAGTTTCATTAACGAGGCCAAATGTGTCGCGTTACTACAGCAAATGCGCATTCAAGAATAGAAAAACGTTCGAGATTGTCTTCCTGACACTACGTTTTCATGTCAGCCCTGTAATTTTTAAGGTTTAAAACAGCTGTTGCGTGCACACAACAGAAATAACGAGCAAGAAGCAATCGTAAACAGTAGTCTGCTTAAGTTTTGGACTATTTATGATGGCGGCGGGTCGCGCCCATTCTGGCTTCAAAACAACGTACAGCATAAGTCTTGCACCATCTACCTTCTTTTTTTATCTTCGAGTATTTTCGTTCAAGTGACTAATAGTAACCTAATAATATATCTGCATCTATATCTTCCTTTTCCAAACTTTTTTGAGTTTTCGTTCCTTACTTTAATTTTATTATTTCTTTTGGGCTTGAATTGTTTTGCGAATAACTCTATTTTTCTTAAAATAATACTCGGGAACTCTTTTCTTTCTTTTGCGTACTGATTTTTTATTACGTTTACATAAAAAATTGTCGGCAGTGAACGAGTACCAGCAATTCCTAGGTTCCCAAGTGTAACGATTAAAATCATAAAAAAATACAAACAAAATCTCTTTGGGCTCTTAAGGTAGACAATTCAAGAAAACTTAGACCTCTTCAAGTGTTGGCGAATCGCGTCCCGCTATCACATCCTAATTTAATGGACACCAGCCACTTCAAAGGTGAAATAAATGCTAACCGAAGTATAGTTACGATTCGATATTTTCTGGTCCCTATCCAATAAAATATTTTGCAAACTGAATCATTACTGCTCATTGCAAACCACCAATCAATCCTCTATCAGGCAGAGCACCACACTATCACCTTAGGTTGTGCGATTTCTCCAAACAGGTACAGCAGCACTCAATTTTTTTCAGAGAATGGTAATTACAAATCCACAAACAGCAGCAACGTCTCAATTATCTCAGTGTGTGGTAAAGGGAACGCTAGATAAAATAAACTGATCAGTTCTGATGAGTATCCGACCGAACAGGACTCACGTACCAACAATAAATACTTGGTCTCAATACTAGATCTTCCAACGAAATGTTGCTACCTTCCAACGAATTATATACATCCGTTCCTTACATAATTATTTTTCAAGATTTGTCTCTCTATCAACTCACTTATTAATAACCAAGTACGCAGTTATTCATCAGCAGAAACTCGAAAAGTTAACACTCTGGCAGGTTCGCCTACTGTTGTCACACGAGCAGGGGCGTTGTAAGATTTTCAACATTGTCACTTGTCAGGAAAAACAAACTTGTCTCACACAAACTATGATATTTATTCAAGAAAGTAGTTCATATTCACTATCTTCAACATTTATAACAAAAGGCTTAGTTCTTTAAATAACAATTTAGCCTGTTTTTTTGACACATATTCTCTTTCGTAACACCTTTCACAGACAATTTGTTTGCGAATTAATTCAGCCAGTGTTCAGAAAAATGAAAAAGTAGCCAATGGCCATCTCCTTGTAATTATTGAAAAGGAGTATCAGGCACACATTTTAGCTACAACGTCAACACCACCTTTTTTCACGTTGTACTCAATTATGATTTCAGGTCTGCGCGTTTCTTTGTCTACTGTCGCCATGTGATGCACAGCAGACAAAAGTATGATACCCCATTTTTGACAAGGAACTTATGAAACTAAGGTCTTATCCTATTGAAATCCAAACACTGCACTTCCAATTTCTTTTCTTTTGTTTGGGAGAAATTCCGGAAGAATTTCACGTCTGTTCTTCGTCATTGTACCAATGTAAGTGATAGTCTTTTGCAGCAAATATTCAGAAATGAGGTAGCTTGTGTATCAATTGTTACTTGTAAGTTTCTGTTAGAATTTTCTATAAGCACCACATATCTTTTCACTATGTCCTCAGCACCATTAAATACCTGACATTGTCATTTGGTTGCAGGTCGTAACAAACCTCGAGAATGCTGCAATAAAATGTTTTTGCATCACTCAGAGAAAACATTTTTGTCCCATATTTAACTGGTTTGCTGGGTATGTGCTGAATCCATCTACAGAGGTCTCTGTAGCGGTGAAACATTTCATCTATCGTGCTGAATTCACCAGGCTGTAAAAACATTTACAGTTAGCAGATAAAGGATCCAATACTGTACGAATTGCAACCAACTTATCAGTTTTTGACCTGTCATTCCTCGTTTCCATATCAACAAACTGCATACAGCTTACAAGAAATAGAACCCTGTTGTTACTCATTGCAGTCCTAAGCGATAGCATTCCTGTTCCGTCTGCTGCCCAGAGTTCCAGTACGTCAGCATGATGGCATTTTCTTCTTCTTCCTGAAAGAAAAAAATCCCGAACACATCCATTATTTAGTCACTCTTTTGCGCGAGAATTGGTGTGTCTCGCTGTTTATTTATAAGGGTATTTTTATAGTTTACGATTTCATCAATAAAGTCAAGGCCAATTACTTTCAAAAAAGCACTAACTTCATCAGTTATATCCATCACCTTTCTCTTCGGATCTGGTGGAATGTGCACAATGATTTTTCTTTTGGTTTTTGATGTTTTAGCACACTCGCCTTTACACCAACGTGAAACTGTCTTTTCAACAATTAACCCTCGTACATCTGCTGTCTCTTCGGGATCATCACCATCCCCATCTTCAAGTTCAGATTCACTACCATCGTCCTATTCAGTGTTTTCATCATACAAATCTACTTAACTTTCCTCCAAGTCTGAAAAGTCTGGATGGACTTTATCATCGCCTTCTTCGAGTAGTTTGCGTATTTCTTCGTCTGATACACCTCTTTGAATTGAAACAAAACATCAAAGAAATGAAACGAATAAATACATTCAGCTGCCGGTGTAATCAAAGCAACGTTCAATGTACATCTATAAAAACTAAAAAAAAGAAAGAACGAGCAAGTATAGTAACTTTTTAGTACACTATCCGCTGGGCATTGACTGCTGGAACAAAGCTTGCAACTGTCACACCAGCAGGAGCGCAATTTACTTTTTACAATACTCGACACATTGTTGCTTACAATCCAGAAAACAAACTGAGAAAGCTAACCAAATAAACTGAAGCCGCTGTAACATTATCGAGAAAACATCAACAAAGAAATACATGGCAGCAATGGCGCAATAGCTCAAGGTTAAGGCATCAATTAGGCATAAAAATTGCTGCTATTGTACTTTTTACAACAGCGTACCCACTCGAGGGTTAAACAAACCGAAAGGTAGTTTGGCAGTCGATTTACCAAACCTGCAAATACAATGTAACTATAATAAAAGTCCTAGTTTCAAACAGCTGTAAAAAAAAAATTAGCCAGATACAAGTAGGACTCGCACACACTGTCCCGTTTAATTAGTGATGTGTACATACAGGGTGAATCACGTAAAACTTGCACCGCAAATATTGTGGAAATGGAAAGTGCTACTGATGTGCGGTTTTCACAGAATGGACTGATCAGGGGCTTGTATCGTCACCCTATTAACAGATTGTAATAATACTTAGAAAGTGATTTTTTTCTGCAAACATACACTTTTTTAAATGGAACAATGCCAGTCGACATTAACAAACTAAACTTAGGATAAATTAGAAAGTCAGGATTCTAGTGACAGTAGTTTACGATGTATTGTATTTTGAAAAGTTCCCGCACCGACACTTATTTGTGGCTTTCAACACGCTCAGTTGCTAGATATGTTGTTGTTATATTTGCTAGCAGTGTTCTTCTGTGCTCCTTGAGTGCACTGCTACTTTCTAGACAGGACAGTATGAGACAGTCCAAGCAGTAGGTTGTGACTGGACGATGGGATTTACCAACGTAGAAAAAATTGATATGTTCATAGCGTATGGAGAGTGCAGAAAGAATGCAGTTCGTTCTTTTCCGGTGTACGCTGCAAGATATCACAATAGACATAAACTATCTCGCAGTTATTTATCAACCTCTTCAACCAGTTACGTGAAAGTACTAGTGTAACACCTAGACAGAAGAAACAATTGACGACATAAGAGGGCGAAATTAATGCTCCTGTTGCTGTTGCAATCGATCCGCACGTTACCTCCCTCGCAAGTGGCATGAGTCAGGCAAGTGCCCTACGCATTTTCTACTGACATAGGTTCCACCACTATCACACATCTCTCTGTCAAGAGCTGCTTGGGAACGACTATCGGAATCATGTTCTGTACGTGGGCATTTTGACAGGATCCTCCAGATACACTGCTGGCCACCGTAAATGCAACACCCTGAAGGAAGCATCCGAATCAAGTGAAATTTACACCATGGGTTTGCAGCGATGAGATATGCAACTGATTAGAATTTCAGCGCAGACGCACATCACGCGCGCCTGTGGCGCCACCTCATAGCGCCATTTAAGGCTTGGCGATTTCGACGAGTGTACGTTCGGCACGTGTGTTTACCTTGTGGTTGTTTCACAAGACGATCAGTTATGCCTCGTAGACAACAGCGAACACCTTTTGATCATGTATCCGAACTCGACAGAGGAAGGATAGTGGCTTACCGAGATTGTGGATTATCATACAGAGAAATCGCTAGTCGTGTTGGACGAAACCAAACAACTGTAATGCGGATATGTGACCGTTGGATGCAGGAGGGTACGACGGACCGACGTGGTCGATCGCATTCACCTCGGTGCACCACTGCACGTGCTGATAGGCAAATTGTGCGCATGGCAGTGACGGATCGCTCAGTGACATCCCGAACCATAGCACAGCACATTGCGTCTGTAACGCATCATCCAGTGTCTGCGCGTACCATTCGACGCCGTTTACAGCAGAGTGGTCTGTCCGCAAGACGTCCATTGCTTCATCTACCATTGACGCAGAACCACAGACGTCTCCGTCGCCAATGGTCTGATGACAGACGGATGTGGACGGCAGAATGGAATGACGTTGTCTTTACTGACGAGGCACGCTTCTGTCTGCAGCACCACGATGGTCGGATTCGAGTGTGGAGACACCGTGGAGAGAGGATGCTGGACAGCTGCATTATGCACCGCCACACTGGTCTTGCACCGGGTATTATGGTATGGGGCGGTATTGGATATTACTCTCGCACGCCTCTAGTACGCATTGCCGGTACTTTAAATAGCCGACGCTACATATCCGACGTGCTGGAGCCAGTTGTCCTTCCTTACCTTCAGGGCTCGGCCACAGCCATATTTCAACAGGATAATGCGCGACCACACGTGGCACGCATTTTCCAAAGGTTCTTCGTCAATAACCAGATTGAATTGCTTCCCCGGCCGGCTCGCTCTCCGGATCTTTCGCCGATAGAAAACATGTGGTCCATGGTTGCTCAACGAGTGACCCAGATTACATCCCCAGCTGCCACACCAGATGATCTTTGGCAACGTGTGGAAACTGCTTGGGCTGCTGTACCCCAGGAACACATCCAACGTCTCTTTGACTCAATGCCGAGACGTGTGCCAGCGGTGATCTCCAACAATGGCGGCTACTCTGGCTACTGATTCTGGCAGGAACCACATGTCACAGACGTCTGTAAACGTAATCATTTGATACTTGGTCAACATGTTATCTACAAAATAAATCTTGTTGTGCTACCTCTTGTCTTTCTTGGTGTTGCATTTACGGTGGCCAGCAGTGTATATCGTGTATCTTGTTTAGTGATAAAGCCACATGTGTGATGATGACCAGGTAAACCGCCGAAACATACACTTTTGATCTGTTGACAATCACCGTTGGCTTCATCAGGTGGAACGTCAGCGTCATGGAGTGTTAACGTATAGAGTGAGATGGTGAACTGTCAGCTCATACGCCACTGTTTGCGCACGAGTATCACAGCCTCCCAAAAGACCATCTTCCACAGATGCTATAAACAAGACGTTCCTCTGCTGACTACTTGCAACCTATGGTACCGACATGATGGCTGTCAACTCCATAGTACATGAAGCACTACAGTATGTCTTCACGAATTGTTTCAAAATCGTTGTATTTGACGTGGATGATATGTACCTTCGTCTGTCCATTTCCCAGATTTGACGCATGTTGGCTTTTCTGGGGGCAAAATTCTGTCTATGAGGATATGGTAGTTACACCCAACGATTTGCAATTACGTATTAATGCAGCCTGCTCAGACATTACCGATGAAATGCCCCACTTGTGTTTCCATGCCTGTTTCGAAGCGTTTATTGCCGCTGCCGACGGTAATTTTGAACACAACTTGAGATGGTAAATTATCTCGCTACTGGTCACAGTCCACATAAATAGTATATGCACTTATGTTGTTCTTTATTGTGTACTACCACAGGTATTGTAGAAGTGTCGTTGAGGAAACATTTACAAAATACGATAGCTCATTACCGACTCTCACTAGACTCCTACAACAAACAGCAATGATGTTGTAATTTACTTTTAGTTTATTAATTTCTATAGGCATTCTTACATTAAAAAATACATGTTTGCACAAAAACACGCGAAGTATTATTAAAATCAGTTTGTTGGCTGACAATACGTGCCCCTGACTACCAGTCCATTTTGTGAAAACCGCACGTCAATAGCACATTTCATTTCCGCTATATTTCCGGTAATTCAGCCTGTATAGTTCATCCATCCTGATATTCGACATGCTCAACGACTTTTTCCTGTTACCGATGTTAACAATGGCAGGCTATTGATCCTGGGAATTCCAAGACCGTCTCAAAATCTCTTCAGTAGACTAGCTCGGACATACAAAAAGAAGAGAGCAGGGTGATTTAATTTATATATGTAGAGAGGGGAGACTGGATACATCATTTTCTATTTGCTTACTAAAATATAACTGTAAAGTACGTTTTATTTTTGCAAACAGTAATGTTCGTCCATTATACTTTTGACAGCGGTCGAATTCAATGTATGTTCAAATGCCAAAAGATATTTTTATGTGATGTAATTATAATTTAAAAATTTTCAAATTTTTTACATTACTTACACTGTGGAACCTTGCTTCTTGCCGAATTTCATGATTCTGTGTCAACGGAAAGCACCCTATAGATTTTGATGGGTGAGTTTCAGAGTATCAAAATATATGAAATAAATGACCGAATACTTTGATTACATTGACTTAGAAGGTTAATTTTTTTACATCCCCAAAGGATCATTGAGTTTTGTGTGCGACATAAATTTGAACTTCATACGCCATCCTGATCGAGAGAAAAACGGATCGGAAAAGAAGGGCAGAAAACGAATACAAAAATGTTTTTTTTTCGTGTGATATAACTCCAAATTAACAATTTTCTCATTTTTTACTTTATTTTTACTGAGAAACATGGCTTCTTGCCATATTTCATCATTCTAAGTCAACGGGAAGCACCCTATAGGTTTCGATGAGTGCACTCATATCTTTTGATTGAAGTGACGTAGAAGCTTAAAATATTTACACGGTCAGTGGATCATAGACCTTCATATGTGGCATAAATTTTGGACTTGATTCGTCTGATCTGTTCCTGAGGAAAAGGCTTCTTAACAGTCGAACAGGCAGACAGACTGACTGAGTGACAGACAGACACGTAGAGGGACAACAAAACGCTCCTATAAGTTTTTGCAATTTGAGGCACGGAATCCTAAAAAGAACCTCTGCTCAAAATAGCATCAAATTTGAAAGCAGTATTATCGAAGAAATGGGAAACTTTATGTAACCCAAAAACAATTTGAAGACAATTTTAGCACTAGACGGCGCAAATAAGCAGCATAATACTCGTATGCTAAATAAAAGACGCGGGGTCCACGGCTGTTTCTTAGTCTGTTTCTGAGATGCTCGTCATGACTGTCTCAATACAGGATTGCGATCTGCTGGTAAAGCTCTTTTAAAAGAACGGTGACTATTCCATTAGCTGTGCAGAATATCTGGACACTCAAGAGTATGAAAAAAGGGGAGGTCCGATGGCTGCCAAAGGCCTGAAGAAAATGGTTACGAAATGCGAAAAGACAGGTTCTTTTGAAGTGCACTGTGGCAGAGGGAGGACGATGCGATGTGCATAAAATTCTACGGAACATCCTTCATTGCCGTCCATACAAAATTACCCATTTTCAGGAGTTGCTTCCTGCTGACCCGCCAGCAAGACAAACGTTCGATCTGGAATTTCTTTTTCACATGGAAGTGGAGAATGAATGACCATGAAATACTCTGTGAGCAGACTAAGCCTATTTCCATCTCCAAGGGCACACCAATGTACAGAATTGCTGAATATGGGCAACGGAAAATGTGTACGCTTATCAAGCGGTACCGCTTCATTCTGCGAAGGTGACTGTGTGGTGCGGATTGATGGCATCGTTTATCGTGGGGCCATGTTTCTTCGATGAGATGGGTCCTACAGGTTCTGTTACTTTTAACATCAATAGAGTCTTTTGCTCACGAACAACATTCCAACCCTTCAAATTTTGCTTCCCCATCACATTGCACAAACAGCAAAGAAGCTATTTCAGAGGCATTTTGGAGATTATAGTTCAGCCATCATTTCGCTACAGCCTGGCCATCCAGATCACCCGATATTAAATCGCGTGACTTCTGTCGTTATTTGAAAGATGCTGTGCTCAGTATTCCAATTAGAACGTACTATGACTCTCCGATCTGTTGTTGAACATGCTGTTTCTTCGTCATTTTTTCTGTTTTCCGTCTTTTCCTTAGCTGCTCTAAATTCGTGAAGGTATGTACCGTCTATGCAGCCAAATGAAGGCAGTTTGTTTATTGCCATAGACGTTTCGCTTCTTTTGCAAGGCGTTTTTTTAAAATAAGGTCCGTTTGAACATAAGTACACAACGAAAGGTTATTTCAAAAAAGTAAATTTATTTTCAGAAAGTATATACTTCTCTCTATTTTTCGACATAGTTGCCAAGTTTGTCCAAACATGTATCATACCTCTCAATCAATTTTAAAATACCTTATTCATAAAAAATTGCCGCCTGCTCCGATAACCAAGAGTTCAGTGCCATTTTCACGTTGTCATCATCATTGTAACGGTTGCCACTGAGGTGTTGTTTGAGGTGGAGGAACAGATGGTAATCGCTCGGCCCAAGATCAGGACTGTAGGGTGGGTGGTCTAAACCTTCCCAGCCAAAACTGTCCAATAAATCGCGGGTCTGACCTGCAGTGTGAGGTCTTACATCAGGGCTTCACAACATACGTGCTCGCGGAGCAAGCTGTGAGCAGCAAGGTGCGAGCACGGAGCAGCGCGAGCACGCTACCCCCACTACCGGACCAGAGCGGAGAGTGGGGAGAGTCACGTGGGGCACACAACAGCTGCCGCCAGTCAATGTAAATCCGCGGCCACCTGCAGGGATATCACTCACCAATTATTACTGCGACAAATGAAACAAATAGAGGAGAATGTACATGTGCCACATAATTTAATTAGCTTAGTGTATGCCTCTACCATCTGAAGACACTGAAACTAAAGAATTCCACGACAATCCTATATTTTCAACACTTTCTTCAACACTACTTAAAATAACACCTCAGGTTGTAGTGTTCTTGATGGCTACTACATCGAGGAGCTCCTCCCTCACCTGAAGATCTCTATTAACACCTCTAATAAATAAGGCAAGCAGCGCTGTTCCCGGCCGGCCGAAGTGGCCGTGCGGTTAAAGGCGCTGCCGTCTGGAACCGCGAGACCGCTACGGTCGCAGGTTCGAATCCTGCCTCGGGCATGGATGTTTGTGATGTCCTTAGGTTAGTTAGGTTTAACTAGTTCTAAGTTCTAGGGGACTAATGACCTCAGCAGTTGAGTCCCATAGTGCTCCGAGCCATTTGAACCATTTTTAGCCAGCGCTGTTCCAGTGATATCAACACTTTCGTCCAGAGCTAGAGAATACGCCATAAAATCTTTACAGATATTTACAAGCTGGCTCTGGACGTCGTCTGCCATGTCCTGTATGCGACGCATAATGGTCATGTTAGATAATGGCACAATCCGATACTGTTCAACTTGAGATGGACACAAATGTTCCGCTGCAACTACCAAACATTCTTTTATTAAATAGCCATCAGTTAAGGGGTGCAGGGATTTTGCTAAAAGCAAAGCAATTTTGTAACCCACTCTGAGAGCTGCCTCAGTTGATTTTTCTTCGTCGTCCAGATCTTCTTCAGATAGCTTCCTTTTAAATTTAATAACTTCCTGTGCACCATCTGGTCAATTACATTTTCCACGTCCGTAGTCTTCCGCGTGGTACGACATATAATGTCGCTGCAAATTAAATTTCGTAAAAGAATTCAGCGTTTTGTGACATACTAAACATTTTGCAACACCATCTTTTTCTGTACACAGATACAATTCCTCCCAATGGGGGTTGAACTGCGAAAGCATGGTTGGGGTTACACAACGGCGACATCACATGATTCTTAACTAGCGAAGTGACTGTTAAGAGCTGATCGCAGTACTTTAAACGTTACACAGTCGGCGCGAATTCAATAGGCACGCAGCGGCCCTATTCAAACGTGCGCGCGCATTTCCCCTCCCTCCCCTCTCTCCGTACTCCGCTACCATGCACCTGCTCGCGAGCACATGCCTGAGCAGATGCGAGTACTCGCGCTCAAAACCGGCCAGTTGTTAAGCCCTGTCTTACACTGTCATGGAGAAGGACAATTCTCTTTGTCAGCATGCTCTGTGTAGCTTTCTCAGGGTTTGGCAGTATGCTTCTGCATTGATAGCGGTTCCTCGTTGCATGAAGTCGACAAACAAAACACCATGTCTATCTCAAAACACGGACGAAATAATTTTTCGCTGGGACAGAGTCTGTTTGGCCTTCACCTTTACAGACGAGTGTGTGTGTCTCCATTCCATGCTATGTTGGTTATATTCGGGCATGAGATGACAAAACCCATCCATGTTTCGTCTCCAGTTACGATCTGACTCAAGAGGCCATCACCCACTTCGTGAAAACGAGTCAAGAACTTCATCGCACACTCAATTATTTGGTTTTTGTGGTCCTCTGTTAAGAGTTTCAGGACCCAACGGGAACACAGTTTCCTAAACTTTAGGTGTTCAGAAAAAATGCGGTAAAGCAATGATCTCGACACGTCAGGAAATTCGTTTGAGAGACCTGTAATTGTGAAGCGCCTGTTCTCACGAATCGTCGCTTCAACTTAAACCACCAAATCGTCTGTCATCAAAGAAGGGCGACAAAACGGACCTTACTTAAAAAACACACCTTGTGTTTGGGAAGCGTCATCAGTGGCGATTTCCAGCGCTGTTAACTCATGTGTGTGTTCCTGAAGATGTGTTTGTTAGTTTTCATGCTCCAGCTGGCCTATTTCTGGCGTTGTTTCACTCACATTTGTCACATCGCATATACCACTTGCACATTCCATTTTGTGATCAACGTATGTTGCTGGAGTATGAAACTAACAGACCACATCTCAAGGACCACACACATGAGTTAACCGCGCTGGAAATCGCCACTGATGATGCTTCCAAAATAAAACAAGCGAAACGCTTATCGCAATCAACAAACTACCTTCATTTAGTTGCATAATCGGTACATACCTCCACAAACGCTGTTTCTTGATTTCGACTTGTGCTACAAAACGATGGACAGCATACTGAATGTATCTTGTGCAAGTCTCACGACAGTTATAAACCCCTGGCGTGTGGACAATTAACAGCCGATTTCATTGCCGCTTTTATGTGACTTTTGGCCTCAGAACAACTAAACACGGATGTAATGGTTGATTTTTATGCGGTTTTCGGCCTGAGGACAATTAAAATCGATTTTTCCCATTCCATGTTGTGCGACCTTCCCGTGATGGGTGGCGTTACCTGACCAAAAGTGCCGCAGCTGTTGGCTGCCAAATTTGTGGAGTTATGCACGTTGAACAGTAAAGTTGGTTTAATGTGCAACTCACGCCATAGCTGTAATATTGTGATTCATCTGTCATTTGTAGCTGAACCCATTTACATTATGACTCTTACAGCTCTATCTAGTGGGAAACAGTTCGTTAAATTTTTGTTGTTTTCATAGTGTTTACCCTATCTTCGATTATACTCCGATTAAATTTGACGTCATTCTCAGTAGCGTTTTTTTTTACAGCGTTTTGAAACTGGAACTTCTGTTATAATCATACTGTATATTTCGCACTATATCACATCGCTGGTTATTCTGATCTGTTAGTACCACAAACTCTACTACCGCTGCAAGTTCCACCACTCCTCTGTGACTATTCTCCCAATGGCTTACTGTGATTGTCCGCAATCCACCTGCACTGAGAAACTAACCATAAGATCCATGTTAAAACATTTTGAAACCACCTACAGAATCTTAGAGAGTGGCTAACACTGTTATATCAAATGACCTCGTAATTTCTTCTCTTGGCCAGCTTCCACGTTTTGTAGGATCTTTACCATTCTAATTGCTATTGCTGTCGATCACTGATTCTGGCAACATCTTTGCCGCTCGCGTCTCTACATATGTAGTTCATTGCTTCTGCATCGGTTCTCTACAACAGACCTGTTTAGGAGGCGGCTAGGGCAGAACGGGCGATCACTCTCGCTTGCCGCCTGGGTAGTGAGTGCTCACGGTAAAACGTCATTATAAACCACAGAGGAACTGCAAATTGAGCGCTGTATTCAGAGGAATGACCGTCTGTTAATTTCACCTTGGCCTAACAGGTAAACGTATATACTTTATGGAATGGTGCTTAAAGTGGAGAGCAGCTCTTTTAAAATCGGTGAATGGTAGCATTATGGCCGGATTAGGAACTTCAAAGCGGTTTTTAGACACACCAACATCAGTTTACAAGACGTCAGTGCAGCATACCTAGCTCCAGTTGGAACTTATAGACTTACAGCGTGACAGGCAGTTATGGAATAAATTTCGTAATAAAGTAAGTGTTATAGGCCCAATGTCTGGACCTACATACTTGTGCGAGGAACATTTTTTCGTAGTGACGAGAGAGAACGAAATCCATCCACAGAATCTCACTGACAAACTACAAGTTAGAAACTTCTATTCGAATTAGCAGTTCTCACAAAACGTAACCAGACCAGCCCGTTTTGCTCTGCTGAAAAGCAAAATTCGTAAAATCAATTGACATCTAGTGTTTTTATGTTCAACAATAGAATAAAATAATCACGAAATCTAAGTTGATGTCAGTTTAAACTCCGTCTGAAACGACATTAATCACAAGGCTTTCAAATCTCAAACAGTATTCTGCAGCGTCTTCCTCGCCTCATCAGCTAAAAGAAATAAGTTTCATTTAATTGTCATTTCTCATCAATGGAAGAGTCATAGAAAAATTTGCCAGGAATGGCGTCAATTAGCCACCGTGAGACGATACATCTCGGAAGAAATAACATTACCGTATAGAGTAGACTCGTTAACAACAGTTTTTCGTGCCGAGCTGCGTTGTTCCGATTCCCTTTCGATTACTTGCTGTGAGCCGGTCGGTTGTTCACTGCTGAAGCGTGAGCGCGAGTCAGCTTACACGAACAGATCGAAGAATAGGTCAGCCCTACAGCCCATTTTAAACGATTACATTTAAGCAAATACTTATAATAGCAGATGGTGAATACTCAGTACATCTCATCATCTCCGTCGATAAGTTAAGATGACGAAACTACCGTGACGAGAGCTCTAACATACGAAATCTTTCTTTGGCCCATCATAGGCTGCATGTATTTGTCTTTTTTCATTCCTGTAATTTCTTTCTCTTCTGTAAGTCAGTACGATATCGAATCTGCTTGATGATCGTTTGTCTAACTACCATTATCAAAATTCCTGACCTATAGTCAGCACTGGATATTATTTCGTGACGACCATTTGCCGTTTTTCACTTCTCCATCATCACATACCGTTCTATTTCGTAACACCTGGAAAACCGTCTACAGCTCGCTATAACCAATTAATCCTTTCAAGTAGTGTGTCTTTGTCGCTGTCTAATCCGATCAGCTATTAGAATTGAGTGCCGATAAACGTATCAAGTGGATCGATGTAAGGCATCAGTTCCGCAGAAGATAAATCAAATCTGATTGAGAAAGTGCACGATTTATCCTTAAGATACTTTTCTCCTCGCGCTCATACATGAATAAAAATTTGATTTAAATAATGTATTCGCACACTTTATAAGGCATAATTTGGCAGCTGACGATCAATTTCAGAAAGTGAAACAAATGAAACATACTGTAGTTTCCACAGTTGCAAGTCCAAAACAGCAAAGCATTTCCGAAAGTACTAGTTAAGAAGCGTGGATATTTTACGTCGTCTGGAATGTAGTACGTAACAGCTTTAGTCGCATTTCCTTAGAGCAAACCTTTGTACGTTTGACGTCATCTAATGAACGGTTAATAGTTACGAAATTATCCTACTAGACACCATAAACGAGATATTGATGCAAATTACACAGATCACGATTTCCTTAACAATGAAAAATTGGTTCGTAATTCTCCTTTATTACTGAAATCGTTCGGAAAAGTGTTATACTGTTGCAAGTGGAACTCTGGCGAACAACGACGCACATCTCATAGTTATTTTGGATATATCACACAAAGTATCAATTTCCTTATTCTTCCGATCTCAAAACGGTGCAAGTTGCTTCTTTATGCTTGTGAAACAGTGCCAATAAAATAACCTTCATAAGACGAAAATGACTGTGTTGGGTTTACAGCATTGATGAAGTAATACTTAATGACGTTGACCCTTTTAAGATGATTTTTCTGTTATTCAGTCATTACAGTTCCTCAGACGCAACGTCAAAATTTATTGATATTCTAGCAGTATATGATATGGTCGATTTATCACTGCAGTTAAATAGCTGAAGTTTATATCAGTGTTGCTAAGATGGAAAGAGGTTATCTGTATGCGCTGTAACTATTCATCTGCACATTTTTGATTTGCTTTTTATATGTTCGGAAATACCATCTTGGACCATGTTACAATGATTTGAAAATGGGCCCCGACCCAAAACTTGTCGTCGAGTGAATTAGAAAGTGAAATTTGCAACTTTGGCTGGTTTTTCGTTTTACTGGAAACAGGTAATTTAGTCATTTCTGTAATGACATGTTGTCATCTTCATATAGTACATCTCTGTTTGGAAACAGTATCCCAGCAACCTGCGACGTGTTAGAAATTAATGGAAATAGCAGTACAATCAGCTTCTTATGCGTGTAGGTATTTCATAAAAGGCTTCATACTAATTGAAAGTCATAACTATGACAGTAAAAACATGCAGAACATTGTATATAAATAGATATCTGTTCACGGTTATAACAAATATTACAGATATTGAGTATATAGAGACATACTATACTAAATGAAAATAAAAAATCTGATATGACATGCATGCAAATTACCTATGAGATCGCCCTACCCTGGGAGCCAAAAATGCAGAAAATTTAAAGATCATATAGTGAAATCAAATGGCAAAAGATTATGAGTTCATGGGTTTTATATACAAATGAAACAAATTAAGTAGAGTGCTAAAACAAGAAATGTGAGAATTCTTAAAGCTTTTTAAAACAAACTTTTTAGCATTGCACACCTTTATTTTTAATGTCTACGTATTTCTTTCTCGACTTAATCACCCTGGATACGAACGCTTTTCTCCCAGCGAGAGAATAGTTTAATGATAGCGTCGATGTATAATGTCTGACTTTATTGACGGAAGCGCAACTTCACCTCTTCTTCATCACTATCAAAGCGAATTCCTCGAAGGTGTTTTTTAAGTTTTGGAAACGGATGAAAATCGGATGGTGTCAAGTCGGGACTGTATTGGGGAACATAGATGAAAGTGAACCCAAGGCGTAGGATTGTTATAGATATCACAGTGGTCGTGTGTGTTCTGGCATTATCATGCTGAAGGAAAGAGTGCTCCATGTCTGTACGAACTCTTCGAATTCGTGCTTTCAGTTTCTGAGGGTCTCGCAGTACCTTGCAGAGTTTATAGCGGCGCCTTTAGTAATGAATTCCCAACATACCACACCTTGAACACACTACACAACTTTGAGAATGACTAGCTACTGATGACGTTGTGTGGAATTATTTTGGCGTCGGTGTCCCTTTCTGGCGGAACGCTATTGATGCTCTCTTGTTTTCGGAGTCAAAATGGTGAACCCAGATTTCATCGCCCTTCGCATTGATTTTAAGGAACCCGTCACCATCACGCTCAAAACACAAAAGAAATTGTTGACATATGTCCAATATCCTTTGCTTCAAGTCAGGAGCGACCATTCGAGCCCCTGCCATGGACACAGTTTTCTATAATGCCATTCGGCAGTGATGGCCTTACACACTCTCGTGGGAGCTGTGTCTATGTCATCCGACGATTTTTCCTGATGGGTTCATCAACATGATTCCGATGAATGTCGTCGGTTCCCATACGCTGTCATCCACTCCGAACTGTGTCACACAAGTTGAGGTTAGCACCACCGTTTAATTCATTACGAGTACGAAAAATCCAGCATCGCAGATTACTGATGTCGATACAATCATTACCGTGTACAGCTTTTATTATTCTACGGCTGTCAATTGGACGCACATTTTCTGCGGTTACAAACACGTTTACAGCGCGCTGTTTCTTGCGTACCATCATAGTTACACTCCGCCCTGTTACAAACTACACTTCGAAGTCCTGTAGCGTCATTGGGTTGCGTGTTGTAACCTGAGTCAGCGTAGCGGGAAAGTTGACCGAGTAATACGCATGACATGTAATACCTCAACCAATACTGAGAACACGATAAGTTCGAAGGCATTAGTCTTCAGCACAGCCTCGTAACATTACTCAATATTTGTCACCAAAAATATTAACATGCCTCAGATTGTCTCAAAATTCATCGTGCTGCTCACTTACCAAACACTTCAAATGGGAAGTTGTTTAAATATGTATCACAGTTCTTCTATCCGCGCTACTCACATTGTCGTCTCAAAAATCAACATATTAGCTTGTGTTGGCAAACTTTGGTAAAACTTCAAATAATCTCATAATGTAGCCTCCAATGAATAATCATACACGATAAGCCTCTCTTTAAGTATAAGATTCTGTGTCTCTGGTGTCTTTATACAAATTTACCGTGGCAGTATGGTCAGACACGACAGACTCTCATCTTTATCACAGTCGTTTACTGAAGACTACAGGTTCATGCACATTTTCTGTCGTTTCCTCAGCTATGTAGTATAGCTGATCTACGAGTAGGTTGCCAACATGATCCATTTAATGTATTGTCGTCATTCTCTGTTATTCGTATCTACGGGAAATATTACTTGTATGTTAACAAACTTGTTATTTCAGCACAACTTAGGTAAATCGTGTGTTACGTAGAACTAATTCCTTTGTACAGCTCTTACATGTTACCTGATTACGAGGAACCGTCTGATACCTCTTTGACATGCAACCAAACTACACTGAGGCATCTCCTAGCTTCTGTTTCGGTCATCGACCTCTCTCTCTGAGTCTTGGCCATCACAGCGGGTCCTTATGCAGCCGACAACCGTCGCCTAAATCCTGACCTTCGATCCATCGTATCTCGTTTTCCGCAGCTGAATCATACCACCACCACAATTCAGCATCTCTAACTCCCGACTTCCATTGACATCGAATATATACTGATATAGTTTCCACATCGTACCTACATTACATGTCATCCGTCACTTATGCTATACCACTATATACTGATATAGTTTCCACATCGTATCTACAGTACATGTCATCCATCACTTATGCTATACCACACGTGTCGGCAAACGAACTCGAAGACACTATGGAAAGACATACATCTATTATATTTGTTTCGTAAAATGTGAAATATTCAAACGAGTATAAATTTCACACTTGCGGACTTTTAAAACGTGTAATAAATACCACTTTTCTAAATAGTATGTTGTGTTAAATTAACTTATCAGAAGAACCATGGGCCCCTACCACCACGGCACAGCGCGTCCCCAGGTTGCGGATAGGGGATACGTCCTTCAGATATGAAGGGTAGCTGCGAATACAAAATAATAAGCAGTCGCGAACAGCCGGTGGGGAGCAGGCGATGGCGTGATGAACTATCCCTGTTTCTTCTTCTCTTACTATCAAATCTATCAGTCAAGAATCAGCAACATTAATGGTCATGGGTCCCTTTGAAGTAAAATATTCCGGAGGTAAACTAGGTTCCCATTCGGATCTCCGGGCGGAACCTACTTCGAAGAGATTCAGGCCGAAAGGAACTTTCAGGTTGGGAACATGGAACGTTAAAAGTTTGAACATTCCAGACATTATTAGACGAATTAGATAGATACGATGTAGACATTACATCTATTCAAGAAACTCGGTGGCAGGGGGAGAGGAGCATAAAGAGGGGTAATTATGCATTTTTCTATGGAGGTGCGGATGCTCACAGTTTCGGAACAAGTTTCGCAGTACAGAGAAAAGTGCTTCACGCAATCAGAGATATAAGATTCATTAGTGACCGACTGTCAGTTATAGTGTTGTCCGGTAGGTGGAATACACTAATAGCAATTAATCTACACGCACCAACTGTCACTGAAGAGAGTGTTAAAGACTTCTTTTATGAAGAACTAGATCAACTGTGGGATGAGTTCTCCTCGTATGATACAAAATTAATCATAGGTGATTTTAATGCGAAGATAGGGAAGGAGGAAGCATTCCGGCCTACAATTGGGAAAGAAAGTTTGCATAACATTTCGAATGATAATGGCACAAGGGTGGTTAATTTTGCTGTTTCAAAAGACATGATTGTAGAGAGCACGTATTTCAAAAGGAAGGACATTCATAAAGCAACTTGGGTCCCTCCGGATGGACACACCCGAAACCAAATTGATCATGTTCTTGTAGATCGAAGATGCCACACTAGTATAGAAAATGTTAGGACTTTCAGGGGAGCAGACTGCGATTCTGATCATTTTCTTGTAGTTACCAAAGTTCACCAACAGCTATCTACAGCAACTTCAAGGTGTCACAATATAGAACTTGTTAGGTTCGACACTGACAAGCTACTTCAAACTTTAGAAGAAGGTACATGATAGAAATTTCAAATAGGTTTGATGCTCTCAGGACACACGAAGATCAAGACGAGGATGTAAATAAACAGTGGATCAATGGGAGGAATAATATCAAAGAGGCAGCGAAGGTCACAATTGGTACAATTAAGAAGAACAGGAGGAAACCGTGGTTTGATGAGGAATGCAAGAAATTGGTAGAGGAAAGGACGAAAGCGCTATTACATTGGGATAGAATGGGAGACAGGAAACGAGAGGAGTTCTTGAACTTGAGAAGGGAAGTTAGTCGCAGGCTACGAGCAAAGAAGAGGGATTATTTGAACAATCAAATTACAAAAATGGAAACAAACAGTAAAACAAAAAACATAAGGGAACTTTACCTAGACATAAATGGGTATAGGAAGGGCTTCAAGGCTAGGACAAATGCACTTCGAGGGGATGCTGGGGGAATACTGACAGACCCCAGTGCTATATTAAGTAAATGGAGGGCGTATTTTGAGCATCTATTAAATGTACACCAGGAAGCAGGAAATGAGCAGGCGTACGAAATACATACAGCAGAACCCCAGATACGTGAGCCAACGTTAAAGGAAGTAAGAGACGCAATCAACAAATTGAAAAACCATAAAGCACCAGGATCAGATTGCATAACTGCAGAATTAGTTAAAAATTGGGGACAGAAATTGGTGGAAGCAGTTCACAAAGTGATAACTAAAGTATGGAACCTGAAGAGTTGCAGGAGTCGATTCTGATCCCAATTTTTAAGAAAGGTGACAAAATGGATTGTAGTAATTATAGAGACATATCGCTATTACCGGTATGTTCCACAATTTTCTCGAATATTCTGCTAAGCAGGCTTACACCATATGCAGATGAAATTGTGGGGGATTACCAAGCCGGCTTTTGGAGGAACAGATCAACTATAGACCAAATATTCACCCTGCGTCAAATTTTGGAAAAGAAATGGGAATACAATAAACCAGTTCATAATCTTTTCATAGATTTTACAAAAGCATATGATTCAGTATTGCAATCAAAATTGTACAGAATTCTTTTGGAACTTGGGATACCAAAGAAGTATGTTAGACTTATAGAAGAGAGTTTGAAAAACACAAAAGGTAGAGTACGCGTGGGGAAATTGGAGTCAGAAGAATTTGTAAAAAAGAACGGACTTAAGCAGGGAGATGCCCTGTCTCCGCTACTTTTTAATTTAGTCCTAGAATATATTGTACGAATGGCAACAGATAATTCATGCCATGCCATATTATTTTTATAAATGTCAAACAGCCTTTACTACAGCAGAGAATACTGCGGCATCCTGGTCGTGTACAGAAGACCGCCCCTTGTCTTCTATACAACTCATAGCTGCCCTATTTATTAATGATTTCATTTGCAAATGCAATTTTTTTTTACTGTTCATTGTTAAAGGTCCCTTAGGTAATTATAAAATTCATACTGATTACGTAAAGAAATCCGGGTTGTTGTTTTCCAAATAATAGAAGTCTTTGCGTAATCAAAAACTTCTGACAACGATCAGGAGCCGACCAGAAGACGGACGTCTTCGACCGCTGTCGTGTCTCCTGTGGCAAAGCTGTGCCAAACTGGGAACACGACATTCTAGTATGAAACACAGATTTAAACTGAAAGAATTGAAATCTATTTAACCTAATTTTTTTTGTCATACTAGAAGCTATGAAAATGAGAGGGAAGACATTGAAATTTACACTTTTCTTTTGGAATAAAATGATTCTGTAACGGGTTACTTCTTCACTCATGCCAGTTGTGCTACAAGCCCAATAGTCGTAGATTGAAAGCAACAAATTTGCTGGCGATGGACCGTGTTATTGTTAACAGTCAATACAAAGAAATGGTCTGGATAGTAATAATAATAATAATAATTATTATTATTATTATTATTATTATTATCCCCGTGGAGGCCCGGGAAAAGAATAGGCCTCCGGTATGTTCTGCCAGTCGTAAAAGGCGACGAAAAGAACAAACCACTAATAGGGCTAACCCCCCTTTTAGTGTGATTACTTGGTTCAGGACAGAACTAAAAAAGCCTCGGACAAGCGCCGTCATGGTCGGGGACGACGCTTGAACCCTATGCCCGCCCACAATGGTAATGACAGTGCTAGCCAACTGGAAAATGATTTAAATCCAAATAGAGGTGTTTTGCAGGATATGCTTCCTGCAACCACCCTAGAAGGAAAACTTGAGATGGTCAGATGAAGTTAATCGACACCTCATGTTCTGTTATTACCAAGCAACAAACCTAGGAACCAACACAACTGGATACAGATCACAAGTATACACAACATTTATTACCAGATACCCGGAATTAAAATTTTTAACAGAACAACGACTAGCTGATCAGATCCGTGTAATAATAAAAAATAACAGGATACCCCAGTCAGAATTAGAAAACATCAAACAACAAGTACAACAAATACTGGAACAAAATAATGTGCAATTAGAAGAAGAAGAAAATACAGTAATGGACTCAAACATCCCAGAGCAAACAAACAAAGAACAACACGCATCAATTAAACAATCAGAGGAAAACGAAATCTTAAGACAGCCACCAGCACAAGCACAAATAGAACATGAAGTGACACACATGTTAGATATAGAAGAAAAATTTCAGTTGACATATATACGTTACAAAGCCACAAATACAGACATTAGACCATTCTTGCATGGACCACCAAATAACCCACAAGTCGAAACAACAATAAAAACTATCAACACAATCATACACAACAAAATAAATGAATACACAACTATGGAAGAGTTACAACTACTGGTTTATATAGGAGCACTCACTACACTAAATATACACACTAGGCAGAGATCAGAACCAACCAACACACAGAAGAAACCCACAAAACCAGCATGGCAACACAGGCTACAGATCAGAATAGAAAAACTGAGAAAAGACATCGGACAGCTAACACAATTTATAAGAAAAGAAAGGTCAGACAAAAAACGAAAAAGGTTAGGTAAAATCTCACAACAAGAAGCAATAGAGCAATTAGATGAAAAGAAGCAGAAATTACAAGCATTGGCCAAACGACTTAGAAGATACAAAAAAAGTGAAAATAGAAGGAAACAAAACCAAACATTCAACACAAACCAAAAGAAATTTTACCAAACAATAGATAACACACACATAAAAATAGACAATCCACCAAACATAACAGACATGGAACACTTCTGGAGCAACATATGGTCAAACCCGGTACAACATAACAGGCATGCACGGTGGATACAAGCAGAAACAGACTCATACAAGATGATACCACAAATGCCTGAAGTGATAATTTTGCAACATGAAGTCACCCGAGCAATTAATTCTATGCACAATTGGAAAGCCCCTGGAAATGATAAAATAGCAAATTTCTGGCTAAAGAAGTTCACCTCAACACATTCACATTTAACTAAATTATTTAACAGTTACATTGCAGATCCATACACAGTCCCTGATCCACTTACACATGGAATAACTTATCTGAAACCTAAAGATCAAGCAGACACAGCAAACCCAGCTAAATATGGCCCGTAACATGCCTACCAACAATCTACAAAATATTAACTTCAGTCATTACACAGAAACTAATGACACATACAACACAGAACAAAATTATAAATGAAGAACAAAAAGGCTGCTGCAAAGGAGCACGAGGATGTAAAGAGCAACTGATAATAGATGCAGAGGTGACATATTAAGCTAAAACTAAACAAAGGTCGCTACACTACGCATACATTGATTACCAAAAAGCTTTTGATAGTGTACCCCACTCATGGTTACTACAGATATTGGAAATATACAAAGTAGATCCTAAATTGATACAGTTTCTAAACATAGTAATGAAAAACTGGAAAACCACACTTAATATCCAAACAAATTCAGATAATATCACATCACAGCCAATACAGATTACGCGTGGAATATACCAAGGAGACTCATTAAGTCCTTTCTGTTTCTGTCTTGCTCTGAACCCACTATCCAACATGCTAAATAATACAAATTATGGATATAATATTACTGGAACATACCCACACAAAATCACACATTTGCTATACATGGATGATCTAAAACTACTGGCAGCAACCAATCAACAACTCAACCAATTACTAAAGATAACAGAAGTATTCAGCAATGATATAAATATGGCTTTTGGAACAGACAAATGTAAGAAAAATAGCATAGTCAAGGGAAAACACACTAAACAAGAAGATTACATATTGAATAACCACAGTGACTCCATAGAAGCGATGGAAAAAACAGATGCCTATAAATACCTAGGATACAGACAAAAAATAGGAATAGATAATACAAATATTAAAGAAGAACTAAAAGAAAAATATAGACAAAGACTTACAAAAATACTGAAAACAGAATTGACAGCAAGAAACAAGACAAAAGCTATAAATACTTATGCTGTACCAATATTGACCTACTCATTTGGAGTAGTGAAATGGAGTAACACAGACCTAGAAGCACTAAATACACTTACACGATCACAATGCCACAAATATAGAATACATCACATACATTCAGCAACAGAAAGATTCACATTAAGCAGAAAGGAAGGAGGAAGGGGATTCATCGACATAAAAAACCTACATTATGACAGGTAGACAATTTAAGAAAATTCTTTCTAGAACGCGCAGAAACTAGCAAAATACACAAAGCAATCACTCATATAAATACATCGGCTACACCACTGCAATTTCATAACCACTTCTACAACCCTTTAGATCACATAACATCAACAGATACGATGAAAGTAAATTGGAAGGGGAAGGCACTACATGGCAAGCACCCGTATCATCTAACACAGCCACACATCGATCAAGACGCATCCAACACATGGCTAAGAAAAGGCAATATATACAGTGAGACGGAATGATTCATGATTGCAATACAGGATCAAACAATAAACACCAGATATTACAGCAAGCATATTATTAAAGATCCCAATACCACAACAGATAAATTCAGACTTTGCAAACAACAAATAGAAACAGTAGATCACATCACAAGCGGATGTACAATACTAGCAAATACAGAATACCCCAGAAGACATGACAATGTAGCAAAAATAATACATCAACAGCTTGCCTTACAACATAAACTTATAAAACAACACGTTCCCACATACAAGTATGCACCACAAAATGTACTGGAGAATGATGAATACAAATTATACTGGAACAGAACCATTATAACAGATAAAACAACACCACATAACAAACCTGACATCATACTCACCAATAAAAAGAAGAAATTAACACAACTAATCGAAATATCCATACCCAATACAACAAATATACAAAAGAAAACAGGAGAAAAAATTGAAAAATACATCCAACTGGCTGAGGAAGTCAAGGACATGTGGCATCAGGATAAAGTTGACATTATACCAATTATACTATCAACTACAGGAGTCATACCACACAATATCCACCAGTACATCAATGCAATACAGCTACATCCAAACTTATATATACACCTACAGAAATCTGTAATTATTGACACTTGTTCAATTACCCGAAAGTTCCTAAATGCAATGTAACATATACCGTACAGTTAAAAGGAAGTCACGCTTGATCAAGGTCCGCGTCACCTTCCGTTTTTAACCAGACATAACGTCTGAGACAAGAAAGAAATAATAATTAGAATCGGAAATCGTTAAAAACGTAGACTGTAGGTTCGATCTACAAATGCAGAAATTTGAAAACGATAGCTATGCCACCAAAGTGACTACTTTCAAAAAATTTAAAGGGTAAAAAAATACACAAAATACTTAATTTTACAGGAATGAATGGTTAATGCGCTCAACTACCAATATTAAGTCGCTTACGACTTAAAGGATGTTAGTATTTCACAACGGAATTCGTGAAACAAAAATGATAACGGAGCTCGACGAAGAACATTGAAGACTGAATATCAGTGTCTTATTTTTGCAGAAAAATAATCTAAAATTTCATAACTAATTAAGGCATCGAAATAAATTCATAGTTTGAGAAGAAATCTTATCACCAACATCACTGAAACATTATGATTTGCTACATTGCCCCCTTGAATGGTGGTGCCAATGTCTATTACAGTACATGGATACGCCACTCAACGCCGTTTTACTTACTTCACTCAGGGGATGAAATAGTCGACTTACAATAATAGTAATCACATAACTAATCTCTTGTTATAGACTGAAAACAGTCTTGAAAACAGTTCCGTAAATCAGTATGATAAGGCTTGATCTCTAAGTCATCATATTCGAAGTGATATGAAGGCCGCTTATCAGCTAAAGTTTTCCCGTAGGATACTAAGTGTCACAACTTAAGCTTAAATTCTGGGTTTATTTCTGCGCTTAGGACTATATTTAATTCAATTTACCCCCCCCCCCCCCCCCGCCCATCCCCCTCCACTCTCTCTTCATTTTGGCATAGTCAACAGGAATCCTGAGAAAACTTAACAGATCCCTACAGGATTAAAGAGATTATAGTTCACTGTAAAGTGAATTCTTATCCGTTCAAGATTCTGTACGAAATGCAGTACCAACAGTGAGTCTTCTAGGTATGGTTCTTCTACTTACTTACTTACTTACTCACTGGTCATACCGGACTCGAGAGTCCATTACCGCAGCAACATATTTTCGTCATCTGTCCCTGTGTTGGGCTATTTCCTTCCATTCTCCTTCAATACCTAGGCTCCTCAAATCGGCCTTCACATTGTCCTCCCATCTACCTCTCGGTCTCCCCACGGGACGTTTTCCCTCTAAGTGCCCTACCAGTACTCTGCGCGCTCCCCTGCCCTCATCCATTCGAGCTACGTGACCCGCCCATCGCAACCTACGTGATTTAATAATACTGATTATCTCAGGGCTTGAATAGAGTTCGTGAACCTCTTCGTTATGCAGTTTTCGCCACTCTCCGCTAATGTCATCCCTTTTTACTTCGAAAATTTTCTTCAAAATTTTGTTTTCAAATACTCTAAACGGCTTTTCATTTTGCACAGTGAGAGACCAAGTCTCACACCCATACAGCATAACTGGTAGAATAATAGTTTTGTATATTCTAATCTTTAAATTTCTAGACAATACCCGTGATGAAAGTAATCTATTCAGTGAGAAGTAGCACCCATTTCCCGCCGGTAATCTCTTCTTCAGTTCGGATTCAATCTCATTTCTCGAAGTGATGTCCACGCCTAGATACTTAAATGTGTTCACTTTTTCAAACTGCATGTCTCCAACTCTTAACATTTCCTGATCTACTGCTGTTGACATTCTAGAAGTAACCAGGTATTTAGTTTTGTCTTCACTTATCCTTAGACCTACATCTTCACTAGCCTTGATTAACGCATTTGCTGTTACAGATTATTTCCTATTGCTAATGATGTTTAGATCATCTGCATACCCTAATATCTTAATATTTCCATTTAACTCTGGTAAACACTAAATATATTCAAACAATTCTCACTAGTAAATTAGTGCTTATTTATAAACAATATAACTTACATAAGTACTTTTCTAACTGTATGGTGCGATCAGATTTCAGCCTGCCCTGTGCTGTCTCCTTAGTTTACGTTTTTGCCACAAATTACAGTCATTACTTTTCTCCTTCGTTAAAGACAATTCTTGCACTGTTCAACACCTTCATAACAATAACTTGCCGATTTACAGTTTCGAACATAAATTACTTGAATTTTATTAATTAATAATGTTGACTGCACGCTGGCAAGACCGCTCACTTTTCTAGCTTAAAGTCGACCTTCTTTACGTTTTCACATTACAAGCAGAAGTACATTAAAAATCTGAAGATTTACAATAGTTTTTACTGACATCTTTTATTTAGATCGAAGCGGAACGTCAGTTCAGCTTCTGTTAAAATGTTTCTTTGACTGCGCAATCGATGTATCAGCGTCCGCGCTAGATGCGCATCTTTACAGTTACGTAAATTATATAAAACAAATGTGTTTCAAAGAATATGTCTCATCTCATAAGTTGATCATTTAATATACAGATAGGTGAATGCCTTTCCAAGGGTACTCAAAGCTTTCATACGACTGATATCCCAATAATATTACATCGCTTCCCGCGTGAGGAGTAATTATTCTGAAAAATCGTTACGACTCACGCGCAGTCGTAATATTATTGGATTCACGTACTTAGTGAATGAAGTATTTAAGGATCTCTCCTTGTAGGGAGCAAAACGAAACATAACATAAAGCATATAGAATTATATACGTTTCACACTAAGTCGTCAAAGCTACTCACAGTTGCTTGATCATTAACAAACTTGGTTGTGGCATGATGCCATCATAAGTGTTCAAGGATTTAACATAGATTCCTTTTTTTGCGTGTTCTCGAGAATTACTCTCATTCAATCAATAGAAACATTGAAATACTGACATAGATATAAATACAAATCATATACACATACACATACATATATACACAAATATTGACAAAAAGAAAAGAAATTTGATTACAGGTATTCATTTGAAGTATTGGTGCATTTCGCCAATTTTGAACAGAACATAAAACTTTTATCAGTCTTTCTCGTAGCGACGTCACTCTTCACTTTGTAGTTGGGAGTATTTCTCATGAACTCGGGTGATTTTCACAGGGGAATTCTTTCATCACCTTTCACTTTTCACTGCACTAAAACTGGGGATCACCTTTTCACATTCTGGTGGAAAACACTGGGAATTTCACTATGTGGAGGGAGAAGTGATATTTCTTGACTCGACGATCTATCGGGTCATGTCGGGAAAAAGGAAAGTTGATGACTGGTTCAATCAGGAATGAATCAGTTTGGTGTCTGTCTTAATCTCATTCCAATTCATGTTTCAGCACATGAAAATACAGAAAAAAATCTGTATTAGGACTTGCTCATTAACTAGCATCTTAATCTAAGGGAATATAGAGTAAGAATTTAAGACAATAAAAATTACTACATAGACTATGTACATATACATTATATTTTATTCGTGGTTAGTGTCTAGGTTTCATATTCTTTCATTAGCAAGCATTAGCAAAACACATTTCGTCTTGTACAGGTCTTTCTTAAGCAGTGTATTTAGCAATACTGCCGAAGCAATTTGCATAGTTAACGAAAAGTCATCATTAGTGTCCTTTTCATGTAAATATAGTAAAATCGTACGTAGTTTATCAACGTTTTATTATTTTTATGTCCATTTTCATCTCAAATCTGGAGCACGCTCGCGCCCGTTATGGAGAGGAGTGCTTATTGTTGAGTACGGGCCGGCGAGCAGCCATTGAATGTTGCCACAGTGCTTCACAGTCACGTGGTAACGAACTGGTGGTTTAACAGCGTTGGCAGTCCGCGTCCTGCACGAGGCAGATAGTTCAGTGGCTACCAACCTTTTTTTTTTTTTTTAAACTTGTGCATTTTGTTGAATCGTGGGTACTGGAGCAGCTCGTCAAGGCGACATGGTCAACCTGGACGGTAAATTGACTGCACCAGCACGAAGAACAGTCATCGATGAAAATGACTACTGTCACCTTTTGCAGTGAGTACAATAGCTTGTCTATCCTTTGGCTGATAGTCACTGTATCGTCGTTACAACGTGATAATACTTGTAATGCTACTTCACACGCGGAACATCACACGTGTCCATAAGTTTATTACAGTTTTGATTCACACAAGAGATAACTAGTTTTTCGTGTCCATACATGTGTCAAATTACGATTTTACACGCACCAATATATATACATATATACGTGTCCATCATTTTGTCACTAAGTGAGTCACACGCAGCAATCCATACGTGTCCATATAGAGGTCTTTATACTACAGAGTAGCACAGATAATGCTAAAATTACTTATCATAAAAGGATCATTTACAAAATATACATAGTTTTTTTAGCTACTGTCCAAGACCTAACGAAAGTGTGTTTACTATTCTTAATGGTGCTTCTGAAGCACATTAGATTTTATATGTAATTTAAATCTGATTCTTTCCTTTTCTTATAGTTCTATAACAGCCTTTTGTTTCTTTGTTCATTTACTCGGTTACATCAATAATCAGTAAAATATACCCTCTTTGGCGTGCCGAACAGTTCACGTTCAAAACTTCATCTAACAGAAATCGGCAAAATTATTCATATTTCCTAGGATGCTTTTGCTCACAGCAAATTAGATTTACATCACTTTTCGATAAGTAACTGCAGATACGCATTAACCAACGAGCCACGATCGTCAATACACACAATACATACAATATACACACGTCAAGTTCTTTGAACCAATTTCCAAATTTCTTCCCCTACCGGGTAGGGTAGAAAGGTAAGAATGTTAAAGAAGAAAACTACAATAGGGTAGTGCAAAGAAATGAAAGATACGAAGATAGATAATAGGTGAAATAATCAGTTTAGCAAATTCATTATTCGGCTCGGCCGTTTTTAGTGTCATCCACGCGGCATAACTTGACTTCAGTATTAAAATGTCGCACAAATCCGCTTCCAAAGCATCTTCAAATATATCTCAAAATCACGGCATGCGGACATAGCAGAATAATATAAGCAGATTATCTCAGTCCTCAACTAGGTATCTTAATATCGAAGGTTTCTGCATGATACTCATTACATAGGAATAGTCTCTCCAATACAGGACCTAATTATCATTATAAATGCATATTTCTTAACTGGTTGACTCATAGTAATAAATAAATTAGCTCTCCAGTTGCGAGTACCATTATTCATTTCTTTGTTCATTAACTATATGTTGCTGCTTATACTCGGTGTAATCTACAGATTACAATGTATCAGTTTTGCATCGTACATGGTTTTAGCGACTTAAAACATCAATCCTTTGAAAGCTTAACTTAGGTTATTACTTCACATATACGGACATTCTGGTCTGAATGAGGGATTTAAAGAAAACCTTTACTACTTGGTAAAAAGGAGATTTGCCATAACTTAAAACTAAAGCAGCAGGTGGCACTTTGGCGCATCCCTTACTCAATTCAACGACTGCAGCCCTCTATTGCTCAAGAAACTTAAAACTACCTTAAAACTAAGCAAATCTTATTTTTTCAAATACGTAAAGTACCTTCTTCATCACTTCATATCTTTCAAGCTCCATCATTACTTTGTGTGCACCTCACTCAAATGATTACGTCACCTGCAGAATACATGTACATGCTGTTGACTCACATACTTTCTAAACAGATCACACTCTTGTTTCAAGTTGCAGCTTAACATAATAAATGATTTTTTAAAATGTTTTTCATGGTACTTCTTTAGGTCTGCATGGTGGTAAACTCCTTTTATTCGTCCACTAACTGGATCTGCCAACACGTAACAACCAACATGTGGCTTCCTGACTATAACAAACGGTCCTTCGTATAGGTGTTGCCACTTACGATTTTTACGTAAGATGAGAGATGGTTTGAAGTGTGTCCTCAGAAGGACACGCTCGTTCAGGCGATCCGACACAACTTTATTGACATGCTTGTCAAATGCCTTTTTTCTTAAATTGGCATGAGTTGTGAGAGAGATCAGGGCTTGTCTTAACTTATTATCTAGGTTGACTTGTGGACCTTGTATCTTGGGGATAGGATCAGTCCATTCATTGCTTTTCTTTTGCCTGGAGATTAGTTCTGAAGGTGTGAAAGCGGTCAAAGTGTGCGGAAGATTATTTACAATCTCTTCAAATGGAGTGTTCGCTGGTTCGGTACATAGGTGCGAATGAAACGATTAAATTCTTTGAAGACTCGTACTGTCGGGTTACTTTGCGGTCTAAATCTTAAATCTGTTCTACAAGTTCCGTAGGATCCGGCATACCTTCCGGCAAGCGTGACAGTGCATCTGCAACGATGTTGTTCTTGCCTCTCACGTAAACAATTTCGAAATTGTACTCCTGTAGAAATAGGCACCAGCGAGTAAGCCTCGGATGATAGAGCTTACACGAAAGGAGAAAGCTAAGAGCTTGATGGTCGGAATACACTTCGATCGGATGGCCATAAATGTAATAATTAAAACGGCGGAACGCCCATACAACTGTCAATCCTTCTAACTCCGTAACAGAGTACGATCGCTTGCACTCCGTCAGCACACGACTGGCGAAACTAACTATGCTAATCTCTTCTTTATCTCCAGTTTTCCTTAGCTGGAACAAACAAGCGCCCAAGCCTAGAAATGAGGCGTCACAAGAAATGCAGAATTCGGAGTTCATATCCGGATGAATGAGGAGCTTGTTTGATTTTTTTCAAAGGCTTGCTGACATTCAGAGGTCCATACCCAATGAACGTTTTTCTTTAATAGATTGTGCAAACACTGGACTGTTCATGGATTGATTTGGTATAAAGCGACGAAAGAAAGACGTTAACCCTAGAAACCCTTTTAATTGTCTTTAGGTGCAGGGCACAGGGAGGTTCCTTATTACAGACAGTTTGATAGGATCGGGAGAGATTCCCTCAGAAGAGATAATATGACCAAGGAATTTTACTTCTGTAAATTGGCAGTAACGCCAAAGTTAGCAAAACTCACGAAGATTTTCCGAATCAAGTCAAGATGTCCCTCCCATGAAGTCGAGGCTACTAAGATATCATCGACATAGACAGTTTTTTGTTCAGTGAATCATGACCTAAGACATGGTCAAGTGCGGCAATAAAGACACCTGAACTAATATTCAAGCCAAAGGGTAAGACACAAAATTGATATGACCGACCCGCAAAGATAAAGGCCGTGTACTTCCTTGAAGATGGCGACAATTTCACCTGCCAATAGCTACTTCGAAGGTCGATGGAGGTTAGAAATTTGATACCATAAAACCTTTTCAGTTGCTCCTCCAATGCTTCCGGTCGGGTACACACAGGAACAATAATTTTGTTGATGTTCCTAGCGTCTAGAACAAGCCTAACACTTCCGTCCTGTTTAAATATAGACAATATGGAGAGTCAGAGGGCTCAATTATTTTCCAGTTCAACATTTTGCGAATTTCCTGTCGTACTGCTTCCTTGCGGGATTGCGGAACTGCATAGGTGGTTTTACAGTAGGTGCTGTGGGGTTTAACCTTCATATAAATAGTTGGCTATGATTCCCGGTTTCTTAGAAAACACATTGATAAATTGTGTCAACAGGTCGTATAGTTCCTTTCTTTGCCGGTCACTTAATCCGTCAGATTCATTAGCCTTCGTCAGTAATTCTTCATGTGTCGGTAATAAGTCAAAGTCTTCGTCCGCATCTCCTGACTCGTCTAAATGATTGAAATATTGTTGTCGAGATGTGAGCTTGCGGAGCTTTACTTTATGTTCTTGGCTGGACAACTGAACTTTGGTCCTCATAAGTCGAATCACTACACTCTTATCACTGCATCTGAGAGTACATGTACCTTCACACAAATCTATGATGACACGATTCTTACATAGAAACTCCATTCCTAGGAGGCAAGGTACTGACAGATTTTTAACAACTAGAAAAGTACATGGTACGGTGTCTAATGCAAATCTCACTGGTACATGAATCTGTAGCGTCACCTTTTGAACTAGAGAGCCTACAGCTCCGGATATGGTACACCCTTGTGCTGGCAATGACAGAACTTTTTCTACAGAACTCACTTTCTTATATACACATAAAGACAAAACATTGATATTGGCACCAGTATCTATTATAGCGACAAGTGGTACATCATGAATATGAATCATAGTGGATGCCTGAACCTGGTTTTCCCATAAATCCTCACCATTCAAAACGTCATTCCCCTTCAGCAAGTCATCTCGTAAGTCACAGTCATTGTCATATCGTATAAGGTTGATTTGCCCTGTAATGAAATCGCCCCCAACATGTTCCGCAGCTTCCCCAAGGAGGCAAGAAAAAGAAGCTGCTTTTAGTTTTCCGCATGTTCATTAGATTGAATTTCGCTCACAATTACTTTTGAAGTACCGGGCGGTACGCTCGGTACGAAGCTTGCTTCCGTATTCCACCAAAGTTGCGAGCTATCTGCCGGAATTTCAGCCGAGATGGTGTGTGTTGGCTGGTTTTCTTGAGGTTCATGATTTTGAACTTGATTGTTAGTAAAAGGTGGAGGACTATTCCTAAAGTTTGGAGCATACCGTTGTTTGTGTTGCTTGGAAGGATCTGGAGCATTTCTCCCTTGAGAACAGTGCTGGAATCTAGGCTGGTTACTATACTGCTGTTGACTGTTGGTGTCAATCCAACGTCCTTTTCCATTGAAATTATTACTGCCTTAGCGATCGTTACTGTAGTGATAGCGATCATTGTAATTAACTGGTGAATTACCGTATTGCTGTTGTGTTGTCTGGTATATGGGGTGATACCTGTTTTGATCCTGGAATTTATGTTTCTGCTTCCCGTTACGGCAATAGTAGTTGTTATTATCACACGGAACGTCGTGTCCTTTACTGTTGTTGGGTTGGTATGACATACCAGCCACCGTGCGGCTGTGTAGTGTGCGGGCCAAGATTACAATTACTCCGCACACTAGCACGCACGTCTTCTTGAATCATGTCAAGGTTGTCAAGTACTTAACAGAAAAGCCTCCGTGTCGTCGTCACTGACATTTACTAACTTCTCCCTGATTGATACCGGTAGCTTTGACTTAAGGATCATAATTACGTCCTTCGTGGAAATGGGCGTGTCCCAATATTGTATTTTTCGCAGGTATTTCTCAAAGTACCTACGGAGACCAGCACTTCTCGTATTAAACGTATTCTAAGGCGTTTTTGTATGCCTGAAATCCAGAAGTTGTTCAGAAATTGCTTTTCGAAGTCAGCGTTATTATTACATCTGTCAATTACTTCTGTTCCCCAGACAGAACCCTCTCCTTGAATGTAACTTAGTATAAAGCGCATACGTTGCTTGTCATCCCAGCTCTTAGGAAAGGAAAAACACCATTAAATTTCAGAAAAACCATTGGGTGGATGTTGCATTTCTCTGGCAGAAAAGGTTGGAACACGCGGTGCTTGAGAACGCTTTCTTCTTTCATTAGCTCGACAAGAGTTACTTGATCATTCTGGTTGCGTACTAACGGATTCTTACTGCTGTGACCATGTACAAGTGGAGAGAATTTTACACGAGACGCGGGATTATTATTGTATTCATGTTTTGAAGAAAGCAAGTGTGAATACTCACTTCTATTGTCATTAGGAAAATCATTGACTTGTTGTTTCAACTGCTCGATTTCCTCAGTGAGGTGTCGTTTCCACTCGGGAAGATCTCAGTGAAAAATTCTACGAATCTCTCCTAATTCACTTAGAAGCGTATCTCCTGATGTACCTGGAGCAGCTAAAACTTCAACTGTGGCTGACTTAACGGCTTCTTTTAAGTCATGTTGAACCTTGCTTTCTATGTACTGTTCTTTAGTCTCGACCCATTCTACAAATTCTTTTCCTATCGTGGAACGTACGTTTGCGGCAGCGTCATTCACCCTTTTTTCAATGTTAATGTCGGTTAGCGCCTGTGTCAGGTCATTGACCTGGCCTTGCAGAGTGACGACATTCTCTACAAGCTTGTTTACTTTAGTTCCGACCTCAGCGGACTTCTTTGAAACTTCCGTTGTAACTGCTTGGCAACCTTCGACTTGTACTTCGATGTCTTTGTAAATGTTACCTACTGTGCTCTCACATGCATCTACCTTCTGCAGAATACCTTCTATCCTTTCATTAACTTTAGTACTTAATTCCGCGATATGTTCCACCGTGACTGTCCTTATTCTTGCCTCTAAGTTGGCATCAATATTATCTAACCGATTTTTCATTGTACCAATGGTGGTATTTAGATAAAACCATTTTCGCTCTGTCTCCTGTTCCTTTTCCCTTTCTTTTTGTTCCCTTTCTTGTCTATCTCGTTGTTTTTATAATTTATAAGCTTCCCTTTCCAATTTATCCTGTTCTCTTTCCTGAAAAAAAATTCGCATCATTTCAACCATCGAATTTTCTCCCGTTTGCTGTGACGATGATTGCTGTGACGATACGTCACGCTCGCTATCATCGTCTGCCGTTCTCTCCATTCGCGAATCGGTTCTGCCTGTTACCGTTCGCGAACTTAGTGAGTATGATTTGACAACTGTGTCATCAACGTCATCCACACTGTTTGTCGGCTTGCCTCTGTCATCTGAAATGTTTATTTTCAAGTTTGTGACGTAACTGCTCAAAGAAATCTTTCGCAGCACGCCGATCGTCAACTCTCAGACGCGCACGCTGCGACGCTTCCTGATAGTCAAACGTCACACCGCGGTAGGTGACAATTGCAGAGCTATACCGGGTAGAAGACAAGATGGCACCTAACTTTGAAAATAAGTGACAAACACCTACTAGACACTTAATCCTGCTATTATGGCACCCATCTTGTGTTCTTATCCGTAGCAACAATGAAGATGCTAATAATGCTAACAAATAAACTTTGCATGAAGAGATGATCAGAAATGAATTCTAACTACGTAAATAAGCAACTCTGCAAGGAAATAATAGCAATAGGGAAAAAAAGCAGTAAGGAAAGAAATTCCGGAAATCAGTTGCATTTCTTTTTTTTTTTGTTATACAAGACGCGAGATTTTATGCGTAATGAAAACCGTACTTACATCAGTCGCTTTGCGCACTGCTGTTATTTTTCGAAACTTTTTTTTAATACTTCCACGGTTTCGGTCAGTACTTCCTTTACGGCTTCCCGATGTCCACCGGATGATGTCATGAACAATAACAGGACAGATTAAATTTTTTTAATAAGGTCCCTGTTCGAGCGCCATATCTAGTATGATAAGAAAAATATTAGGTTAAATATATTTGAATTTTTTTTTTCAATTTTAATCTGATAATTATATATGTATATTGTGTTTCATACTAGAATGTCGTATTCCCAGTTTGGCACAGCTTTGTCACAGGAGACACGAAAGCAGTCGAAGACGTACGTCTTTTGGTCGGCTCCTGACCGTTGTCAGAGGGAGGTTAGTTTTTGATTACTCAAAGACTTCTATTATTTGGAAAAGAACAACCCGGATTTCTTTACGTAATCAGTATGAATTTTATAATTACCTAAGGGACCTTTAACAATGAACAGTAAAAAAAATTGCATTTGCAAATGAAATCATTAATAAATGGGGCAGCTATGAGTTGCATATAAGACAAGGGGCGGCCTTCTGTACACGACCAGGATGCCGCAGTATTCTCTGCTGTAGTAAAGGCTGTTTGACATTTATAAAAATAATATGGCATGGAGGTTAAAAAAGTATAAAGGAAAAGAACAGAGTAAGAAAACTGGTAAACACTAAATATATTCAAACAATTCTCACTAGCAAATTAGTGCTTATTTATAAACAATATAACTTACATAAGTACTTTTCTAACTGTATGGTGCGATCAGATTTCAGCCTGCCCTGTGCTGTCTCCTTGGTTCACTTTTTTGTCACAAATTACAGTCATTACTTTTCTCCTTCGTTAAAGACAATTCTTGCACTGTTCAACACCTTCATAACAATAACTTGCCGATTTACAGTTTCGAACATAAATTACTTGAATTTTATTAATTAATAATGTTGACTGCACGCTGGCAAGACCGCTCACTTTTCTAGCTTAAAGTCGACCTTCTTTACGTTTTCACATTACAAGCAGAAGTACATTAAAAATCTGAAGATCTACAAAAGTTTTTTACTGTCATCTTTTATTTAGATCGAAGCGGAACGTCAGTTCAGCTTCTGTTAAAATGTTTCTTTGACTGCGCAATCGAGGTATTAGCGTCCGCGCTAGATGCGCATCTTTAGAGTTGTTGTTGTTGTAGTCTTCAGTCCTGAGACTGGTTTGATTCAGCTCTCCATGCTACTCTATCCTGTGCAAGCTTCTTCATCTCCCAGTACCTACTGCAACCTACATCCTTCTGAATCTGCTTAGTGTATTCATCTCTTGGTCTCCCCCTACGATTTTTACCCTCCACGCTGCCCTCCAATACTAAATTGGTGATCCCTTGATGCCTCAGAACATGTCCTACCAACCGATCCCTTCTTCTGGTCAAGTTGTGCCACAAACTCCTCTTCTCCCCAGTCCTATTCAGTACCTCCTCATTAGTTATGTGATCTACCCATCTAATCTTCAGCATTCTTCTGTAGCACCACATTTCGAAAGCTTCTATTCTCTTCTGGTCCAAACTATTTACCGTCCATGTTTCACTTCCATACATAGCTACACTCCATACAAATACTTTCAGAAATGACTTCCTGACACTTAAATCTATAGTCGATGTTAACAAATTTCTCTTCTTCAGCAACGCTTTCCTTGCCATTGCCAGTCTACATTTTATATCCTACTTCGACCATCATCAGTTATTTTGCTCCCCAAATAGCAAAACTCCTTTACTACTTTAAGTGTCTCATTTCCTAATCTAATACCCTCAACATCACCCGACTTAATTCGACTACATTCCTATATCCTCGTTTTGCTTTTGTTGATGTTCATCTTATATCCTCCCTTCAAGACACCATCCATTCCGTTCAACTGCTCTTCCAAGTCCTTTGCTGTCTCTGACAGAATTACAATGTCATCGGCGAACCTCAAAGTTTTTATTTCTTCTCCATGGATTTTAATACCTACTCCGAATTTTTCTTTTGTTTCCTTTACTGCTTGCTCAATATACAGATTGAATAACATCGGGGAGAGGCTACAACCCTGTCTTACTCCCTTCCCAACCACTGCTTCCCTTTCATGTCCCTCGACTCTTATAACTGCCATCTGGTTTCTGTACAAATTGTAAATAGCCTTTCGCTCCCTGTATTTTACCCCTGCCACCTTTAGAATTTGAAAGAGAGTATTCCAGTCAACATTGTCAAAAGCTTTCTCTAAGTCTACAAATGCTAGAAACGTAGGTTTGCCTTTCCTTAATCTTTCTTCTAAGATAAGTCGTAAGGTCAGTATTGCCTCACGTGTTCCGGTATTTCTATTATGTAAATTATATAAAACAAATGTCTTTCCAAGAATATGTCTCATCTCATAAGTTGATCATTTAATATACAGATAGGTGAATGCCTTTCCAAGGGTACTCAAAGCCTTCATACGACGGAAATCCCAATAATATTACAGGCTATATGTTTTCTTTCCTGCTGACAATGTGATGTAACCTTTCTTTGTTAACATTGCACTATCTTAGTTTCATTTAAAATTCACATCGGAGGGAAAAGATACATTGTAGGTGAAAGCCATGGAATATACAGCATCTACAAAAAGTCTGCGTGACTATTAAAACTGGAAAAAAAGGAAAAGGAGTTGGTGTAAAAAAGAATACGAGGAAGTGTTGCACCTCATCACCATTAGCATATAAAATCCAAAACATTACTGTAAATTCAGCAACTGTACTACAATAAACTTGGAGACGTTTAAAGAATCATCCAACCAGTTGTAGACAAAAGTTTATTGGAACTCCCTACTTACGTTTCGACACTTTTAAAATTTCCATGTCCAGAAGATATAACAGATACAAAAAATTACGTCAGTGGTTACATGAATATTTTAAACTAAACAAAGAAGGAACAGCAAAACTGCAAAGGGTCCCTCGGAGACCATCCAGTTTGCCAAGTCCCTCAGTGCCACGAGACAAACTTTGCTGAGCACCTTAAAAATGAGCAGCTCAAAAATGTACCATTACAGACAGAACGCATGACATGAGTCCTAGTCGGCTGCAGGCAGGTTACGCTACTGCTCTTGCGCCTGCTAATAGGCCATCCAGGATTGGAGGGGTGTTGAAAGGGCTATGTGTCTGTAAGTGCCCAGGAATTCGTCACGGGTTATCTCTCGTTAGGTACATTCTTAAAGTGTTCAACAAAGGTGAGCAGGTGTCACCGAGGGTGTTGCCAAACTGTGAGTATCCTAGAAGGGACCTTTGCCGTTTTATTCACGCATGTGTCAACGTCACACCCTTCTGTGATCACGTCACTGGAGGTCACGAAGTAGGAGGGCTGAGCCGCGCGGGATTAGCCAAGCGGTCTAAAGGCGCTGCAGTCATGGACTGTACGGCTGGTCCCGGCGGAGGTTCGAGTCCTCCCTCTGGCATGGGTGTGTATGTTTGTCCTTAGGATAATTTAGGTTAAGTAGTGTAAGCTTAGGGACTGATGACCTTAGCAGTTAAGTCCCATAATATTTCACACTCATTTGATTTTAGGAGGGCTGAAAAAGTATAATCAGCCTTTGCTGCATTCAAATTTCTCCGAACGGTTTTAAACCGTTCCTAATAGTTCCACCTCGTACATCAGAGAAAAAATAGTCGTTGCACTGCGATTATTTTCGAAGATGTTGGTGGCCCACGATGTCTCTAGAAAGAGTTAAACTGTTAGGGATATGGCAGTAGTGTCAAAGGCTGTTAGGAATGTCGTCCAGCTGCTCATCATACGGTGAAAAGTTGTTTCCGACCACGAAATGTGGAGGAAGAAACGCCCTCAAGGAAAGGGGTGGTTTCATTGACGCCCTTTATGCCACCCACGAAGGGCTTTTCGTGTCGACTCTGAAGC
Organism: Schistocerca nitens; assembly: GCF_023898315.1. Taxonomy (NCBI): domain Eukaryota; kingdom Metazoa; phylum Arthropoda; class Insecta; order Orthoptera; family Acrididae; genus Schistocerca; species Schistocerca nitens. The sequence continues at coordinate 351,656,370 of NC_064622.1, forward strand.
GGTGGTGTACCGGAAATGTTTTCCTCGGCCACCCAAAATAAATCCGCGTGATTTCAACGCTGGGAGTCATGGTTATGACTTATATTGCAGAGACGTCAAAATGAGGGGTGACATGTGGGCAGCCGGCCGGAGTGGCCGAGCGGTTCTAGGCGCTACAGTCTGTAACCGCGCGACCGCTAGGGTCGTAGGTTCGAATCCTGCCTCGGGCATGGATGTGTGTGATGTCCTTAGGTTAGTTAGGTTTAAGTAATTCTAAGTTCTAGGGGACTGATGACCTCAGATGTTAAGTCCCATAGTGCTCAGAGCCATTTTTTGACATGTGGGTGACAGGGGGTGTAACGAAATTCCTATCGTGTGACACGTCCATAGTGGCTTTGGGCAGAATTTTTTGGTGAAATATTGCGCCGTTGTCATTAACCCACCTTCCCCCTACACGAGCTTCTGACTTTTCTCCGCATGTGTTGACATCTTGCTGTGTGAAGCGCCGTGGAGCCCGAGACTGACGTCACAAGACAAGGGCTGTAGGCACCTTTGAGCCATATTTCAAACTTAGGCGTCACAGTGGGAGACAATTACGGCGTTTCGAAAACGTGTACTTTCAATTGTGTCACGCATTGTATTTACTGTCCTTTTGCGCTTGAAAACATGTGACCTGCTGACACTCTAAGGAATCTACTGTATCCAATAAGTGCAGCGACTTACCGCTGTAGAGCCATGTCTACATGTTTGCCTGCTCCGCAGACGCAGACAGCGTAACTGTAACATGTGTATGGGCAGTCTTACAGATGGTGCCAATTCTGTAAGGGAGCGCCAAAGAAGCCGCATTACTTTACTAAGAGTCAGGTGCATGGAGCTACAGCGTGATAGTACTCCTCCGCTCTCCATGTTACTACAGACCGCACGTTCCAAAGAGAGCGACTTGCCCTCCATGTATATATGATGGATGAAAATCAGAACTCAAATATCAGTCAGCTAAACCATTCGACACAACCCTCAAAATTTCTCGAGAAAATCGGCTTTGAAATCTTTCGACAGACTTTAAGCAAGGTCGATTTGTGTGCCTTTGTGGTACAATGGTCACGTACTATCTATTTGGCGAGGGTTCATTTCCCAGCCTTTCCAAAATTTGAAACGTAGGTGCATGTTCTATTAACGTTTCTCTGAAAAAATATTTAAGAAACCTCCTGGCAGATTAAAACTGTGTGCCGGACCGAAACTCGAACTCGAAATGTCGTTCTGGAAATACGTAAGGATGAAAAATAATTTAATGTGTAATATTTTTTAATCCAAACAATTTTTTATAAAATATTGGTAGAATTTATGTTTGGAACGAAAACATTTTTGTTTGCGATATAGAATTATAGTAGGAAGACTTGCATTTCTCATAAAAACCTGTTAATTAGCATATATTTGATGATTTTTTATTTAAATGACGTAAGTATTCGAACTGAACGGAAAACGAAAGAAAGAATTAGCTAAACGACACTCGAACCAGTGATTGCCAGTCTCGACCGCTGCAGATTTTTTCCATCTATATGTGTTTTAATTTTTAAGGAATTGCTCGTAGAATGTACATCTCACTTAAAAATTCGCGTTAGCCCTAAATCGAACCAAAACCTCTACTTGGCAGGCGAGCATTCTGCCACAAATCCAAGTGGCCTGTCGAGATAAATCGACCTTGCCTTAGCGTATTGCCAGCCGGGGTGGCCGATCGGTTCTAGGCGCTACAGTCTGGAACCGTGCGACCGCTACGGTCGCAGATTCGAATCCTGCCTCGGGCATGGATGTGTGTGATGTCCTTAGGTTAGTTAGTTTTAAGTAGTTCTAAGTTCGAGGGGACTGATGACTTCAGAAGTTAAGTCCCATAGTGCTCAGAACCATTTGAACCATTTGAACCTTAGCGTATTAACGGCGGTCGGGAAACTTCGAAGTCGTTTCCCTCGAGAGTTTTTGACAGTTGCGTCGAACTATTTTTGGAGTTCGGAACTTCACTTACTATAAATATAAAAAATTAGAAATATCCGATTGCGGTGAGCCCTTATTAGTTCTGTCCCTCTGTGTTTTGTGTACCCTCCTTGATAGAAGGAGGGATTAACTTTTGAGTGCAAAACTGCACATTGTGGCGACAGTCACAGCAGAATAAAACTTTGGAGACTGCGAGAGTGACCGGACGTTTACCATTTCATCGTCAGCAGGTACGTGTGTCAGTGCTGAACCTCTTTCGTTGGGACAGTGCTACAAAAATTCAGTGCCACAGCCATTGTCTGGTTTGTCTATTTATTTAAACGTATTTCGGAAACCACCCGGCGCAACCTCGTACTCTGCACTTAGTGTCGTTTGTAATAATCCTCCGTAACATGGAACGATTACATCAGCAAGCCCCGCTTCAGCCCAACTGATTTACTGCTCCTTTTCCAACATCAGCGTCGATGATGCGTTAGGCCTTGCCTGTAAATCGCTCTTTAACAAAACATACATATTAATATACGTCCTATTCATTTTCTCTGAGTTGGAAATTCGACACCTTCACTGCATAGTAATCTATCCAGCACACTTTTGTCGTCAATCATGTTTTTAATTTCTCGCTCTGATCTAAATTGTTTTCGAAACTTAGCACTGATGCCTGTATACCTTGCTTTTTGCTACAATTCTGAAATAGCATGTTTAGTTTGTTTTACTGAAATTTTAAAATAAATATTGACGAAAAATGTCTTACACCGTTCGTAATACATGCTATTTATTTAACACTTACATATGCCCTGCTCTGCTTCTTTAGGCATTGTAACTTATCTAACTCTGCATTTAGTTCATATCATCTTCAAGAATTCCATGATAGCCTATCCCAATTTATTTCGTCGAAGGTATGCGAAGAATATTCTAGTTTTCCTTCATTGTTTGTTTCATTGCAGTCACAAATTAAACATTATTTTTCTGCTAACTTCTACGTCTACATCTACCTACATACTCTGTAAGCCACTCCATGGTGCTTCGTGGATGGTACCCTCTACCACTACTAGTCATTTCTTTTCCGTTCTACTCGCAAATATAGCGAGGGAAAAACGACTATCTATACGAGCCCTTCAAATGGCTCTAAGCACTATGGGACTTGACATCTGAGGTCATCAGTCCCCTGCAAACCCTTCTTTCTGTAATCTTATTTTCGTGGTCCTCACGTGAAATGTACGTTGGCGGCGGTACAATCGTTATGTATTCACCATCAAATGCCGGCTCTCTAAGTTTTCTCAGAATTTCTCCTCGAAAAGAACGTCACCTTCCCTCCAGTAATTCCCTTTTGATTTCTCGAAGTACTTCTGTAATATCTGCGCATTGTTCGAGCCTATTGGTAACAAATCTAACAGCCCGCCTCGGAATTGCTTCGATGTCACGCTTTAACCCGACCTGGTGCGGATCCCAAATACTCGAACAATGCTCAACAATGGCTCGCACTAGTGCCCTACATGCGGTCTCCTTTAGAGATGAACCACACTTTCCTTAAATTCTCCAAATAAACCGAAGTCGACCATTCATCTCACTCACTACAATGCTTGCATGCTCACCTTGTCTGAAGATACAATGACGTCCACACATTATTTAATAATTTTTCTTTGTATTGTTTTGTTTTTTAGTGTAACAGAGCCCAGGCGTTGTAACTCACTAACTCGGACAAGTTCCAGCAGAAAAACCAGGGATCTCTCGAACGTTACTCTTCCCGTTTCCAAACCGGACCGCTTGGAATACTTTTAGTGATTAAGTATCATAGAGAACTTTGTCCCCCACACGTTGTGTGGTACTGTGTATAATTAAGGTAATGAGTTTATGATTATAATAACTGTGTTTAATGCAAACTAAAAACTATTTCGTTTTTACTTCTTACATGTATGACGCAGAGAACTGCCGAGCACTGAAAGCTGTACTTGACACAGCAGGTTTTAACTCATCGCCAGATACGGTAGCCTGGTGATCGACAAGTGTAAATCACCGTAAGAAGCCTGGAGCTTTGCCTTATCTCCAGTGGCGATTATCACCTGGAGATGGAACAAGTGTGCAATGCCATGTATGACTTTAAAACGTATTCAGCCTCTTCTTGCTCAGTCTGGAATCAAGTTCATATTTATGGAATGAACTAGGTGCACCCCACTGTGCCACCCGCCGTTAAACAGATGTTTATAAAATAATACTAGAGTATGTATTTAATCCAATCTTCTGTTAGTGCATCTCCTCCTTCTGCCCCTTTCTGTCCATCTCCTCCTCTCCTCTACCCACACTTCGTCCATCTCCTTCGTCCCATCTCTTTCTCCACCTCCTCCACCCTTATCTTTGTCCACCTCCTCCTCCCCACTATCTGTCAATTTCACCTTCAACCCTCTCCCTGTCCATCTCCTCCTTAACCCTCTCTCTCTGTCCATCTTCTCTTCACCCTAGTTGTGCCCATCTCCTCCTTACCTCTCGCTGTCTGTCTAGCTCCACCCCCCATCTCTCTCCGCGTTGTCACCCCCCTCTCCCCCACAGTAGGAGGCTGGTGGTTCTTACCCCCACAGATTTTCTTTCCAGATCCTAACTAATATTTGTACCGAATTTGGTACAATCGTTCTAGGGGTTTTCACCCATTGCTTTGCCCGCGCGCACACATGTCAAATATCTTTCACATATATTTAACATATTTCATACGTATTTGTACACATATTTCACCTGCATGTCTTGAGAATTTCGCCCTGCAGTTTGATTTTCACGTAGCTTAATCTCTGTAATGTCATATCTCCTGACTATGTGTCGTACAATGGTATAATTTTGCTGGTACATTCAGTGGTATATGGGAATACTGCCTGCAAAATTTGTCGCGAATATGGGCAACAGAAAAGAAGTAATAAAGTAAAAGGCCGTGTTTCATTGGTAGTTTTACTGCATTAACAGTGAAGACGTCTTAAGCCACAAGTTTACTTTTTCATCGTTTTGAGGAGGTTGTCAGGGTCACTAAGTGCTGTCATTCTCAAATACTGGATGGATAAAGCATGGCTATTCGCGCGTCGTGGGTTTCACTTCCTTTTTACGAGCACCCCCATCCCTTTGATAAGTAGGTATAAGAAAGATAGCGTGTGTGTTAATTCAGGGTATAAGCTGTCTCCAGTCCACGTTGCCTCCAAATCTATCCAGCTGTTTGAGCACGAAAGAGTGACAAACATACTAACACACAAACATACAAACAGACACGCACACGAATACGCACACTGACACAAACACACACCAAATTTCGCATTTATTATGTATATGATCTTAAATATATTTAAGACTTTTATTACTTGACGTACTATTGCCTACTTTTGGTGAGAATAGACCCAGTTAAAATGTTTATTAAAAACAAATAATATTCTTTGGACGCTGCAAACTGCTTTATACAGAGTGATTCCGTGATGAAACGATCGAGCCGGAAGTTATAAACGAAAATCGTTCTGATATCTCTGACAGTGGAATGCGTGTACCGCTACTGTTGCTGCTAAAATGGTAGGATAGAAAGTATCCCATTTTGGTAGTGCACGCACAAGAAGAGAAATCATTGTTACTAACAAAATATGGTTTTGGAAGGTGTAAGTGAGCACTCACAAGGTGAACACGGCAAATGCCATCAACCGATTTCCCAGGAACTTCGATCAGTGGAAGAGGAGTCAGAATAAGCAAACACTAATCTCGGCTTATCCGTAAATCACGGTTTCTGAAAAAAGGGACGATAACCTCAGACGAAATGGTGACTCAGTGCTTGGTGTCGTGGTTTTTTTAATTTTGGGCCCCGTATTCAAAACCCGAATCTTGTTTCCATTTATTTTGTTTTACTTTATTTTTGTTTTCATTTATCTGCCCACGTCCATAGAATGGCACTACATGAATGTTTCTTGTCAAATTAGGGTATGCAGGGCGTTATGTTAGAACTGGATTTCACAATACGTGTCATACATTTATTATTAAATATATGGGTATATGTTATGTTGATGCGTTACAGTCTCTTTAAACTGTCCTATTCTGACTTTCATTCTCAAAAATGGTTCAAATGGCTCTGAGCACTATGGGACTTAACTTCTGAGGTCATCAGTCCCCTAGAACTTAGAACTACTTAAACCTAACTAACCTAAGGACATCACACACATCCATGCCCGAGGCAGGATTCGAACCTGCGACCGAAGCGCCTAGAACCGCTCGGCCACACCGTCCGGCTGACTTTCATTCTCTTATCAATTGTTATATTAATTATTATATTGCATTCATATGTTTATTCTTCAGGAAGATTTGGTGCATTCCCTTGGATGATACCGATTGTAGAAACATTCGAAACACAGATATTCCGGAACGTCGCGAGAAGGCAGGTTTGCGACAGTGACATTTCGTCGCACAAATCTGACTCGTGGAAGAAACGTCGTTAACATTCGTGAACATTTCACTCATTGGAAATAATTTATCGTCAAACCTTACACAACGCATCACTTTTCCAAAAACTGGCGCTTGCAGTTCGCAATGAATCAGGAAATAATTTCACCGAAAACAATTTCAAATAACTTTCAAATTAAAAAAAAAAATCGTTCATGTGACTTAGAATTAGTCGACGAATAAGGACCACCTTGTATCAGTAAACATTGGATATCATTCGTTTATTAATCTTCTACAGGCATGAGTATATAAATTAACAACAAATTCGAACATGGGGAGCAAAACTAAGAAGGTGTGACGCTTACCACTGTGCCACCATTTCGTCTGAGGATATCGTGCGGTAAAAGGCACATAAAGTACATGGAAAATACCTCGGAAATCTTGACAGCCGTTTTTTAAGAAACAATCGAATATCTACGGATAGGCCGAGACAATTTTAATCCCTTTTCCACTGAGCGAAGTTTCTGGGAAGTCTGGTTGTGGCACTTGCCGAGTTGTCCTCGCCAGTCTTTCACAGTCGGAGAATCACTGTCATAGTCATGATCAGTATAGGCTACATTGGTGATGTCCTGGTTCTTACGAGGGCAGTTCAATAAGTAATGCAACACATTTTTTTTCTCGGCCAATTTTGGTTGAAAAAACCGGAAATTTCTTGTGGAATATTTTCAAATATTCCCGCTTCGTCTCGTGTAGTTTCATTGACTTCCGACAGGTGGCAGTGCTGTACGGAGCTGTTAAAATGGCGTCTGTAACGGATGTGCGTTGCAAACAACGGGCAGTGATCGAGTTTCTTTTGGCGGAAAACCAGGGCATCTCAGATATTCATAGGCGCTTGCAGAATGTCTACGGTGATCTGGCAGTGGACAAAAGCACGGTGAGTCGTTGTGCAAAGCGTGTGTCATCATCGCCGCAAGGTCAAGCAAGACTGTCTGATCTCCCGCGTGCGGGCCGGCCGTGCACAGCTGTGACTCCTGCAATGGCGGAGCGTGCGAACACACTCGTTCGAGATGATCGACGGATCACCATCAAACAACTCAGTGCTCAACTTGACATCTCTGTTGGTAGTGCTGTCACAATTGTTCACCAGTTGGGATATTCAAAGGTTTGTTCCCGCTGGGTCCCTCGTTGTCTAACCGAACACCATAAAGAGCAAAGGAGAACCATCTGTGCGGAATTGCTTGCTCGTCATGTGGCTGAGGGTGACAATTTCTTGTCAAAGATTGTTACAGGCTATGAAACATGGGTTCATCACTTCGAACCTGAAACAAAACGGCAATCAATGGAGTGGCGCCACACCCACTCCCCTACCAAGAAAAAGTTTAAAGCCATACCCTCAGCCGGTAAAGTCATGGTTACAGTCTTCTGGGACGCTGAAGGGGTTATTCTGTTCGATGTCCTTCCCCATGGTCAAACGATCAACTCTGAAGTGTATTGTGCTACTCTTCAGAAATTGAAGAAACGACTTCAGCGTGTTCGTAGGCACAAAAATCAGAACGAACTTCTCCTTCTTCATGACAACGCAAGACCTCACACAAGTCTTCGCACCCGAGAGGAACTCGCAAAACTTCAGTGGACTGTTCTTCCTCATGCACCCTACAGCCCCGATCTCGCACCGTCGGATTTCCATATGTTTGGACCAATGAAGGACGCAATCCGTGGGACGCACTACGCGGATGATGAAGAAGTTATTGATGCAGTACGACGTTGGCTCCGACATCGACCAGTGGAATGGTACCGTGCAGGCATACAGGCCCTCATTTCAAGGTGGCGTAAGGCCGTAGCATTGAATGGAGATTACGTTGAAAAATAGTGTTGTGTAGCTAAAAGATTGGGGAATAACCTGGTGTATTTCAATGCTGAATAAAACAACCCCTGTTTCAGAAAAAAAATGTGTTGCATTACTTATTGAACTGCCCTCGTATTTAATGCACTACTCTCGGATTAAGAAGCTCGCGATGCTTCTGAAGTATACGTCGAAGTCGAGGCCGGATGTGCACTGGCTGGCGAGCTGCTTGGCTGTGTCCTATAAGGGCTGCCTGGCGAAGGCATACCAGGGCATAGTCTCATATCATGTGGCCTACGGAAACGAGCTAGTGACGGCTGTATACGGCGAATGTGGTTGAGACTTCAGTACTGCAGCTACTGGCGCAGACAAGCTGAACTGCTTCGACCTGCTGGCGTCTTGACATGGCGGCAACCCGCAACACTGCGTTGTGTGGCGTGTGGCTGGATCGCTAGGCGCGAGCCGTGCGCTACTTTCCTCTTCCCTTCGGAAGAGATGGCGGAGCCATTTCGATGCGAAGGCGTTTACTACGATAGACATAACATCCGAAGATACGGGAGAATAAGGTATCTCGACGAATACTTTGGTGTGGAGGTGGAATAGTAACTCAACTAATGCAAATGGCGTACTGCACACTGACATGAGCAGTCCTAGTATACAATGCCTATACCGTTATAGAGTGTCTGCATTTGCTAGTATTAACGTTGATCAGATCTGACCGAATGGAACTGTGCCCGATGACAGGACTCGCAGACGTGATTTTCTTGTATGGGCAAGCAAATGGAATCAGCAGAGAAGCGGAAAGGTTGTAGAGGATCAAATATCCGCGTAGAAGACATCCGGATCACACCATGTTTCTAAGACTGTTCCAACGATTAAGTGAACGAGGACAAATGGTACCGCAGCACAACGACCGAAGAGGAGAACGAACGACTTTGACCACTGACTTAGAAGATGCAGTGCTTTCTCGAGGGGACGAGGCGCCTGCCACCAGCACTTGATCAGTAGCACATGAACTGAATGCTTCGCAGAGCTATGTGTGGCGAGTATTTCGGGAAGTGCAGCTACAGCCCTACCACACACATGCTTTGACTCCTACTGACTGACCTCGTGTCTTGTTCAGCTAATGGTTGTTGTAGTGTCTTACAACCGGTATTCATTTTCCTATGTAAAAGCCTGTTTTACCAGAGACAGTATGCTAAATAGTCATGTTTGAACCCAGGAGAATTCTCACGCTAGGATTTTGAAGAGTCATCAATACAGATTATTAGATAATGTGAGGGCAGGTATAGTCACTGATTACATATTATGCCCGTTTCGCCTTCCTTTAGCCTAAAGCACCACTGTATACAGTGTTTAACAGAGACATATTATCCAGGATCCTGGAATATATCCCACTTGTTATTCGTCAGCGTATGTGGGTCCAATCTGATAGCTCCAACTCACTTTGGACTGAAGGTTAGTGAACACCTGAGTCCGACTTCCCCTGACAAGTCGATAGGAAAAGGAGATCCTGTTTCGTGTCCAGCAAGTTCACCTAATCTCACCAAACTAGATTTATTTTTGTGGAGCCATGTGAAAATCGTTCTGTACGAGACGCCTGTCGAGACTGAAGATGATATCCTGACAAGAATTCTCACTGCGTTTGGCACTATTCTAACTACAGCGGGGGTATTAGAATGGGTACGACCGAACTTTGTTCGACGATTCCATGCCTGCATTGACGCAGGGAGACGCTATTTAGGACAGCTGTTGTGAATATAGCTGCTTGTGAGACTTGTGCAAGTAAATTGAGTTCATTATTATTGTAACGTAATTTTACAATTTTCGGTCTCTCTGGCGTCAAATTACGTGCGCCGTTACTAAACCATTAGTAGGAGAAATCATCTGAAGGTGTTGGAAGGTATATTCAGGGGGAATTCGGTGCATCATGCTCAAGATTCGGAAATTGGTGCCCTTAGTCTGAGCACTGCACGATGTTGAGGTGGAGTAGATTTTCGCTTATATCTTTCGACTCGGAGGTTTCCGGACTATAGCTCCTTACCTCAGATTAATACATAACCCTTCTCCATCATTGCTAAAAGTTGTAACATCGTTACAGACAACCACATAGATCTAAGGAGAATATTATTTCAATTGTGCCTACGATGTTATTTCATTCAACTGGTTAGATGTGAATGAAAAAATTGTTTAATCTGAGAGGTGTTAAAAGTTAGAAGAACGACTTTTGTTTTTAATATTTCGAGGACAAGTGTTTACACAAAAAAAAATATTTTTGTGTTTCAGGCGTTGGATGAAGCTTTAAACTGTATTTTAGTGAAAAGTACGCCGATTACCAGTAAAATCATATGTTACATTAATGTACAAAATACGAGGGTTGTCCAGAAAGTAAGTTCCGATCGGTCGTGAAATAGACACCACAGAATGGTGAAGCTTTGCACAGATGTGTTGGGTAGTATGACCGTCGATCGCATCAAGACGCTCTTTTCAGTTGTGAGCGTAATGTGAGCGAGTAAAGGTGCCTAGAACAACGATGTCTCCCGCCAAGTAGGAGGGCCCGCTGAGAGGCTTCGCCTTAATGAATGCAGCCCACCTAACACAACTGCCACGCACTTCCTTCTTCATGGCAATTCTCAGCCGCGCTCTTCAGGGGCAGTGAAGACGCTCCTGCAGCCTTTTCGATGCGAAGTGTTCGATCACCCACAACGCAGCCTTAATTCTCCTGAGTATCATCTCTGTTCACATGAAGCGCTGGCTATGAAGACAACACTTGGGCGTAGGCTACGCGCCATAGACCAGCGTAGAGAATTATCGGAAAGCACAGGCGGCTGCCTTCTATGACGATGGTGTTGGAAACTTGGTATAAAATGTCTAAGTCGGAGCGGCGACTATGTGGGGAAGTATCTGGAAGGTGTATCTAGCTCTTGCAAATAAAATGTTTCTGATTTTAACTGTGGTTTACATTTAGCGACCTATCGGAACTTACTTTTCCAGACAACCTTCGTATTAAAGTCAAGTACAACCGCTAGCGCAGCTGAGTGCATGTTTAAACAGTATCGTCGGTTTTCTGGACGACGGAGAAGTTCATTACCGGAATTTCACGACATTTTCTGAAACTAAATATCGAAAATAATTTTCATTCATTTACCATATTGTTCCTCAAATTAGGCACACATGCACATTTTAATGGAATTAACGACATAAAGCCAGCCTGTATCGGGTATCGGACGAAGTTGTGGTAGTGGCGGTAAGGCACACAGCAATAACTCTATAAACTATACTCTTTATCATCGTTCATAGACAAACGGGACCCGTTCCACTAGACACTAGAAACTAACGAAATTTTATTTAAACATATCGCGACCGCAGGTGAACTGTTTCCGAGAAATCGCAAAGGTAGGAATTTCGAGCCATTGCGCATGTAGCTGAGGAAGAAAAATTCCCAAAACTAGGACGTTTATTAGCAGTCGGAATAACGCGCGCGTGGTTTCAATCGTTCTTCTTGCAACAATTTTTACTCTTTGCCAAGGTAATTAGAGTTACTAAATTTATATTTCGTTATTTTGAAGAAAGCATCTACAAACATGACGAATTTTTTGAATGTTGTCTGTTGCGACCGTGAGTCGCAACTCCTGCAAGCTAGACTTCCCTCAAACAACGTAAACTACGCGGGGCGGCCGACTCGTCAGGTGAGCAGCCCGTGAGCAAATTCTGCAGCTTGCGGCAGCTGTCGGCAGAAGATCGGAACTACGTTTTACGTCGTGCATCACTTGGAACAGTTGACGCAGAGCTTAGGATCAATATACACCATGATATAAGCCGTACTCCGTGGTTTAACGGCAAATATGATGGAGAGTGTTGCTAAAAGAGTTCCAGCGAGAGACACTAAAGTTCCAGTTTCACTCGCTGTCGCCTCTACTGCTCCTGTTCAAGGCAGCTCATCTGTCCGAAGAAGGATCCACCGTCCTTCGACAACACGACACCACCACGACAGTGCCTATGCCGGAAATGAGACTAGCGTGTAAGAATGTATGTAGCCTCAGAGCACGACTGTCACACACTGGGAATATTTTACAACGACCTTTTGAGCTTAAATGTTTGTGTGTCATTGAATGAATACCGTTTCTGGAATTGGCACTGTAGTCATTTCAGTAGTTGTGGTAATAGGTATGCGTGACTTGTGTGTGATTAGGACTAGAGCCCCTGTTTATACTGACCTCAGCGGTTCCTAGGTGTTTCTTGTCAGCATAGACGTTGGTGACGAAGTGTAGCTACAGGAATAACAATCTGTCCCATTGGCTGTTCATTAGTTGGATTAAAATATCCTTTTATTTTGTGATCATCACCGCAGAGCACTTTTCGACTGTTTTTTCGAGTACATCTACATCTACATCCATACTCCGCAAGCCACCCAACGGTGTGTGGCGGAGGGCACCTTACGTGCCACTGTCATTACCTCCCTTTCCTGTTCCAGTCGCGTATGGTTCGCGGGAAGAACGACTGTCTGAAAGCCTCCGTGCGCGCTCTAATCTCTCTAATTTTACATTCGTGATCTCCTCGGGAGGTATAAGTAGGGGGAAGCAATATACTCGATACCTCATCCAGAAACGCACCCTCTCGAAACCTGGCGAGCAAGCTACACCGCGATGCAGAGCGCCTCTCTTGCAGAGTCTGCCACTTGAGTTTATTAAACATCTCCGTAACGCTATCACGGTTACCAAATAACCCTGTGACGAAACGCGCCGCTCTTCTTTGGATCTTATCTATCTCCTCCGTCAACCCGATCTGGTACGGATCCCACACTGATGAGCAATACTCAAGTATAGGTCGAACGAGTGTTTTGTAAGCCACCCCCTTTGTTGCTGGACTACATTTTCTAAGCACTCTCCCAATGAATCTCAACCTGGTACCCGCCTTACCAACAATTAATTTTATATGATCATTCCACTTCAAATCGTTCCGCACGCATACTCCCAGATATTTTACAGAAGTAACTGCTACCAGTGTTTGTTCCGCTATCATATAATCATACAATAAAGGATCCTTCTTTCTATGTATTCGCAATACATTACATTTGTCTATGTTAAAGGACAGTTGCCACTCCCTGCACCAAGTGCCTATCCGCTGCAGATCTTCCTGCATTTCGCTACAATTTTCTAATGCTGCAACTTCTCTGTATACTACAGCATCATCCGCGAAAAGCCGCATGGAACTTCCGACACTATCTACTAGGTCATTTATATATATTGTGAAAAGAAATGGTCCCATAACACTCCCCTGTGGCACGCCAGAGGTTACCTTAACGTCTGTAGACGTCTCTCCATTGATAACAACATGCTGTGTTCTGTTTGCTAAAAACTCTTCAATCCAGCCACACAGCTGGTCTGATATTCCGTAGGCTCTTACTTTGTTTATCAGGCGACAGTGCGGAACTGTATCGAACGCCTTCCGGAAGTCAAGAAAAATAGCATCTACCTGGGAGCCTGTATCTAACATTTTCTGGGTCTCATGAACAAATAACGCGAGTTGGGTCTCACACGATCGCTGTTTCCGGAATCCATGCTGATTCCTACATAGTAGATTCTGGGTTTCCAAAAACGACATGATACTCGAGCAAAAAACATGTTCTAAAATTCTACAACAGATCGACGTCAGAGATATAGGTCTATAGTTTTGCGCATCTGCTCGACGACCCTTCTTGAAGACTGGGGCTACCTGTGCTCTTTTCCAATCATTTGGAACCCTCCGTTCCTCTAGAGACTTGCGGTACACGGCTGTTAGAAGGGGGGCAAGTTCTTTCGCGTACTCTGTGTAGAATCGAATTGGTATCCCGTCAGGTCCAGTGGACTTTCCTCTGTTGAGTGATTCCAGTTGCTTTTCTATTCCTTGGACACTTATTTCGATGTCAGCCATTTTTTCGTTTGTGCGAGGATTTAGAGAAGGAACTGCAGTGCGGTCTTCCTCTGTGAAACAGCTTTGGAAAAAGGTGTTTAGTATTTCAGCTTTACGCGTGTCATCCTCTGTTTCAATGCCATCATCATCCCGGAGTGTCTGGATATGCTGTTTCGAGCCACTTACTGATTTAACGTAAGACCAGAACTTCCTAGGATTTTCTGTCAAGTCTGTACATAGAATTTTACTTTCGAATTCACTGAACGCTTCTCGCATAGCCCTCCTTACGCTAACTTTGACATCGCTTAGTTTCTGTTTGTCTGAGAGGTTTTGGCTGCGTTTAAACTTGGAGTGAAGCTCTCTTTGCTTTCGCAGTAGTTTCCTAACTTTGTTGTTGTACCACGGTGGGTTTTTCCCGTCCCTCACAGTTTTACTCGGCACGTACCTGTCTAAAACGCATTTTACGATTGCCTTGAACTTTTTCCATAAACACTCAACATTGTCAGTGTCGGAACAGAAATTTTCGTTTTGATCTGTTAGGTAGTCTGAAATCTGCCTTCTATTACTCTTGCTAAACAGATAAACCTTCCTCCCTTTTTTTATATTCCTATTAACTTCCATATTTAGGGATGCTACAACGGCCTTATGATCACTGATTCCCTGTTCTGCACTTACAGAGTCGAAAAGTTCGGGTCTGTTTGTTATCAGTAGGTCCAAGATGTTATCTCCACGAGTCGGTTCTCTGTTTAATTGCTCGAGGTAATTTTCGGATAGTGCACTCAGTATAATGTCACTCGATGCTCTGTCCCTACCACCCGTCCTAAACATCTGAGTGTCCCAGTCTATATCTGGTAAATTGAAATCTCCACCTAAGACTATAACATGCTGAGGAAATTTATGTGAAATGTATTCCAAATTTTCTCTCAGTTGTTCTGCCACTAACGCTGCTGAGTCGGGAGGTCGGTAAAAGGAGCCAATTATTAACCCAGCTCGGTTGTTGAGTGTAACCTCCACCCATAATAATTCACAGGAACTATCCACTTCTACTTCACTACAGGATAAACTACTACTAACAGCGACGAACACCCCACCACCGGTTGCATGCAATCTATCCTTCCTAAACACCGTCTGTACCTTTGTAAAAATTTCGGCAGAATTTATCTCTGGCTTAAGCCAGCTCTCTGTACCTATAACGATTTCAGCTTCGGTGCTTTCTATCAGCGCTTGAAGTTCCGGTACTTTACCAACGCAGCTTCGACAGTTTACAATTACAATACCGATTGCTGCTTGGTCCCCGCATGTCCTGACTTTGCTCCGCACCCTTTGAGGCTGTTGCCCTTTCTGTACTTGCCCGAGGCCATCTAACCTAAAAAACCGCCCAGTCCACGCCACACAACCCCTGCTACCCGTGTAGCCGCTTGCTGCGTGTAGTGGACTCCTGACCTATCCAGCGGAACCCGAAACCCCACCACCCTATGGCGCAAGTCGAGGAATCTGCAGCCCACATGGTCGCAGAACCGTCTCAGCCTCGGATTCAGACCCTCCACTCGGCTCTGTACCAAAGGTCCGCAGTCAGTCCTGTCGACGATGCTGCAGATGGTGAGCTCTGCTTTCATCCCGCTAGCGAGACTGGCAGTCTTCACCAAATCAGATAGCCGCCGGAAGCCAGAGAGGATTTCCTCCGATCCATAGCGACACACATCATTGGTGCCGACATGAGCGACCACCTGCAGATGGGTGCACCCTGTACCCTTCATGGCATCCGGAAGAACCCTTTCCACATCTGGAATGACTCCCCCCGGTATGCACACGGAGTGCACATTGGTTTTCTTCCCCTCTCTTGCTGCCATTTCCCTAAGGGGCCCCATTACGCGCCTGACGTTGGAGCTCCCAACTACCAGTAAGCCCACCCTCTGCGACCGCCCGGATCTTGCAGACTGAGGGGCAACCTCTGGAACAGGACAAGCAGCCATGTCAGGCCGAAGATCAGTATCAGCCTGAGACAGAACCTGAAACCGGTTCGTCAGACAAACTGGAGAGGCCTTCCGTTCAGCCCTCCGGAATGTCTTTCGCCCCCTGCCACACCTTGAGACGACCTCCCACTCTACCACAGGTGAGGGATCAGCCTCAATGCGGGCAGTATCCCGGGCAACCACAGTCTTAGTCCGATCGCGGGATGCGTGGGACGAGCTGGCCGTCCCCGACAAACCCCCATCCGGACCCCCACAGTGATGCCCATTGGTAACAGCCTCAAGCTGTGTGACCGAAGCCAACACTGCCTGAAGCTGGGAGCGAAGGGATGCCAACTCAGCCTGCATCCGAACACAGCAGTTGCAGTCCCTACCCATGCTAAAAACTGTTTTGCAAAGAACGTCTGAACTAATCTACAGAGAGCGCAAACAAATCGACAAAATTTAAACGGTTATTAAAATACAAGATTGCCTAGTAAATGCAGTAATGCTGCTACTTGCGCACTGCTGACACACTGCTCGGCGGCGGAAGGACACTACGCGATTTTACACTATTCAGGTACTAAAACGCGATGCTACAACTCTCAAATACTATAATACGCCCGAAATTTATGTATGAAACAATGCAAGTACCAAAAACACTCAAAGAAATTAAGAATTAAACTATGTAACAAATGAGTGAGCTAGGAGTATATGACTTGCTGCTGCAGCTGCTTATCCAACGGCGGCAGGGAGCACACTGGCTGTAAGCTGTTGTGTACGTAGTCCAGCACGTTCTGCACTTTTATGTGGTCAGCCCATTACATCTTAACAATGGATGATAGACGAGCGTTCAGTAGAACAAATGTGTCAGCTTTATGGGTTATACTATACTCTCTTGAAACTGCGCACTAATGGAGATCAAAAAATAAACGATATTTTAATCGCACTACCAATATTCAGTCTACACATGTCATCATTCAGATAACACCTTTGCTGTGTCAACATGAGTTGCACGAACATAAAGAATATAACCAGTTCATTTCATTAGAATACAGACTTGGGTCTCAATAAGTCAAGCACAAAAACTTGTGAAAATTTCTTTATTCACAAAAATATCTCTACGCAACATTACACTACAATTTTACACAATCAAAATAACGTTTCACACACGATTCATTCGTATTTACATATGCAAACAATGTTTTCCATAGATACAATGACGTCGATTGATATTTGATGTATGAGAATGGATGTTTCAAAGAATCCATCAGAGGTGTGGAAAGCTATAAACGTCATTAGTTCGATGAGGCTATAGTGGTAATTTCTAGTTGTTACATCTGTAGTTTGTTAACGCTGTTAAATTAGAGAAAGCCGCTATGTAATTGCTCATAATATTCAGAGAGGATTGTAGTTCTTTGAGGACTAGTAGATTCTCATCACACAGTTTGTCATATGAACGTGACTGTGGCTACATTTTAAAACGTTTGAGCAAAACCCTTTGCAGGATATATTTAGGCATTGTATGTTTAAAATTTTGTGTAACTTCAAAGAAAATGAAAATAAAGCGCGATTAATCAAACCGGTCTTGCAACTTTGTAAGCATTAGAAAATATCAACAAATTACATCGGAGGGAGACTAATCTGTTTTCTAAAGTGACAGTAGGTTCAGTTCAATGAAGAACTGGGAAGCAGGTAGTGTTAGGTAGGTGACTAATATATAGAAACTGTACATCGGAGACAATTATCTGTTAATGAAATAACCTGATAAAAGTTGATACAATAACACGTCTTGGAGCACATTTTATCTTATTGACAGTTAAAAATTATGGAAGGTTATTTAGGGCCTCGTCACAATATGTGTTCTGCTAGATAATGCCTGCCGCATAGGTTGTGTGACTCAAAAGTAGCACATGCACTTAAGAGTAGAAATTCAGTTTAAAAAATTCATAGTTATTCTGACAATACAAGTAGGCTGCTACATTGGGAGAATATGGACTGAAACTTTGAAGAGTTTTAGTAAATAGAGGAATGCTGGGAGCCCTAGAACGTAATAGTGGCGTACCCTGCTATGATTCAGAATGACAAGCATCCGTTGTTAGAGGTTCAAGCGTCGGTAAGGCACACGCTATAGCTACAGTTATTTATTTTAGTCTTCAAAATGGAGTAGATTTTTAGTGGTAGAAAGCTCAAAGAATGAACAAAAATAGGAAAACGAAAACGGAAGTGTACCATTTGTTATGGCATAATACACACTGCCGGAAAAAAATATAGCACCCTCAAGGACTGTGTTCACAGACATCAGGTTATAAGGTGTCGATACTGAGAGATGGTACTATTATTTGCCACGGGCATCGACGATCAGATAGCATGTAGGTGGACTGTCTGTGCACCCTCCGTTTTGATCCTGCAGGCAGCAACTGTGCTGATTTTCGAGGTGAACAGTGTCACTCTACGGTACAATCATGCCCCACCAATGAGTACACACTCCTTTTGAACAGCTTCAGCTATTTGAACAGGGTCGCATTGTGGGCCTACACGAAGCTGGAAGGACGTATCGTAGGATTGCTGCACATGTTGGGCACAGTGTATCACTGGTGTGTCTCTGATCTAAGCTGTGGAGTGGAGAACATTCTCACCCTTGTACAGCAGATTCTGAACGTCTCAGTCGTACAGACGCACCTCAAGATCGACGCATGGTGCAGGCAGTGGAGGCCGACCGAACATCATCCAGGGACAGAATCTAGACACATGCTGCATCTGTTGTGACACCATGGACCATTGGGGTTAATATCACGTCTGCCTCTGGCCAGCACTGATACGACAACAATTCCAAGCATGACTACTCTGGTGCTATGAAAGAGTTGACTAGAGAGTGGAATGGCGTTGTTTTCAGTGATGAGAGTAGGTTCCCCCTGCAAGCGAGTGATGGACGTGCACTTGAACGGCGTAGCTGAACTGAGCTGCCTGTTTCAGAACGCATTCGCCCAAGACACACAGGCTCCGTCCCAGGTTTTATGGTGTGGGGATCCATCAGTTAGGACTCGCGATCGCATTTGGTGTTCCTGCGTGGAAAAGTAACCAGTACCACCTGCATTTCACAGGCTGTTACCCCATGCTAATGGAATTTGTTCGACAGGAAGGTGACGTGCTTTTTCAGCAATTTGTCTGGATACAGTTGCTGCAGTGCAAGGTGTTCTTCTTGGGCTACAACAACTGCCCTGACCAGTGGGATCGCCACACTGGCTCGCCTTCACACATTCCTTTTTATATATTTCCTGCTGAAGTCCTTCTGGCTTGTTAATTATTTTATATATGACATGTAAGTACTGCCCCTGTCTTTTATTGTTAGTCAGTACTTACAATTTTTGTATAAAAATGTCTTTTCCTATAAATTTGTTACTATGTTATAGACCATTTTAATTGTTTCAATTTTGATGAAGGCACTCTTAGAAGTGTTGTAACGTGGTCAATAGGACTAACAATAATAGTGACCGAGGGCTCATTTGTTTCAATTTTAATTTAGAAACGGTCACTGAACCAAGCAGCCATGTTTAAAACTTCGCCAATTGGGACATGTTGAAGACGGAGCTTACTTGTTCTCCAGGGCCTGTAGGAACCGTTGCTGAGTTGCACCAAAAGGCCCAAGATGCTTGAAGCAATCTATCGTAGGATGCCAACTGGCTCCTTCACAATCATTTGCATGCATTGCCCCCTGGTGGGTGGGGGGGAGGGGGGGAGGGGGGAGTTCTATGTGTACTGATGCGGTTGTTTGGGCACCCTTTACTGTGAACTGTGCGTTTCATTTGGTCTTACAATGACGTGTCACCTCAGTTGTCACTAAAATGACCTTGTCCTTGACGGTTGTACATTTATGCTTCCCGGCTATGTGAAGGTCCAAAGATAAGGTAATGGCAACGAGAGGATTCAATTGCTGAATTTATAGACATTAGAGGCAACGTTCAAGGTTGCTGGGTATTGTTTCTGAGATAAAGAATAGCAGAGATAATTATTAAAGGAGTGGATCAGTCGTTAAAGGTTTACAACTGTTTGACTGGACTGCAGGTATGGTAGATGACGGGTGCTACATCGTGTTGTGATTCTACTGGAGGTGATTGCGTGATGAGGTGGCGATGAGGCGGCGTGGCGTGGCTGCGCTCACTGCTGGTAGGCCTGGAAGTGGACGGGCGGCGCGCCGGGCTGCTGCGCGCTGTAGCCCACCGCCTTGGCGCGGGCGCCCGGGGGCAGCACGCCCAGCCCCGCCCCCGGAGGCAGCGCCCTCTGCTGGGCCGCCGCCTGCCCCTGCTCCTGCGCCTGCTGGTACGCGGCTGCCGATCCACCCTGCGGACACAAGACGCCGGCATTCATGCTGTTCACTCGCTGATTCTGGACGGCACACCTCTTATGGAGCTTCTTGTAAGCTCACTCACTGAAGAACCTTTTTACTTATCCTCCAATACTGGGGACCATACTTCCTGCTTGTAAACTGAAAAGCCCGGAATAATGCTACAGCTGCCACACACGACATCTAAGAACCAGTTTCCTGTCTAGCAGAGGTACGATTTACAGATGAGGTTAGACAAAAATATGGAAACACCAAAAATATAAACGTTACCCTCCCTAATATGGTGTAGGAAAACAATTGGCATTCAAAACAGCTTCCAGTGGTCTCGGAACAGTTAAATACAGCACCTGTATGATTTTCAAGGGAATCTTACACCATTCCTTCTACAATAGTGGCAGGTACAGGTATCGTTGATAGATATGGCTAGTGATCACTTATCATTCTCCAAAGTAGACCACAAAGACACAAGAATATGTCGCTGTAATGCTGCGACTCTATTACACATGCTCAGATGCCAGACTGAGATTCATTGGAAGAATCCTAAGGAAATGTAATCCGAAAACAAAGGAAGTATGTTACAGTACACTGCTTGAATATTGCTCACCAGTGTGGGATCCGTACCAGATAGGATTGATAGAAGAGATAGAGAAGATCCAAGGGAGAGCAGCGCGGTTCGTTACAGGATCATTCAGTAATCGCGAAAGCGCTACGAAGATGATAAACTCTAGTGGAAGACTCTGCAGGAGAGACGCTCAGCAGGTCGGTACGGGCTTTTGTTGAAGTTTCGAGAACATACCTTCACCGAGGAGTCAAGCAGTATATTGCTCCCTCCTACGTATATCTCGCGAAGAGACCATGAGGATAAAATCAGAGAGATTAGAGCCCACACAGAGGCATACCGACAATCTTTCTTTCCACGAACAATACGAGATTGGAATAGAAGGGAGAGCCGATAGAGGTACTCAAAGTACCCTCCGCCACACACCGTCAGGTGGCTTGCTGAGTATGGATGTAGATGCAGATGTTGTATACTCGTCATGTGACAATTTCGTGTAAGCGCTGTGTCATGTAGCTACAACTGCCCACTTTTATGGATCTGAGGATGGCAACACGTACTTCCGAAACTAGTAATTCGGTAATTGTGTTTATATAGCGACATTGGCACATAAATGTGTTTCGAAAAGAAGACTGCAATGCAGTACTGAGATCTGGTGACCGACGCACCCAAGGGGGTTGCAACAGTTCATTTTCATGTGTGTAGGACCAACCCTGCAAGATGCGAGCTGTGAAAAGAGGCCCTGTCGTCTTCGAACACAGCATCAGCATTGGGAAACAAACACGTAATAGTCACGTAATGCATGGCAGTAATGCGAATTTGGAGAGTTATTAAGGGGCCCATGGAATACCACGATATGGCTGCACACATCATATCCGAGCCCGCGTCCTATCTCTCTCTTCGGGTGTAAACTCGGCTAGATGTCGGAAACAGAATGAAACGAGACTCATCCGCATTCCATAAAATTTCGGGCGAAGTGCGGGATATCTGCAACTTCCTGACACGATATTTCGGCGCAGAGTCTCCTGGTCAACTTCAGATGAATACTGACGGAAATGCACTGAACTCCCGCATGTAAAACCCCTCCGGCACATGTATGGTGTACGCAGTTGGTGTTGTGAATACTTTCAATATCGCGGCAGGATGCTGCAGATACCTGTAGTTCGTCCTAAATTTTATGCATCTGTACGCCGGTGAAATTTTAAATATCACAGCAAGACTCGCCGGACCAAATGCATACTTTCGTTGCTCCGCTGTCCAATCTTTATAGCTTCACGCACCATATTTTCCTGTTATGGGCCTTAGCACCACTGACTTGTGGCTTTGTAATTTTCCGGCCTGTCCAGCAATTCCCCCCTTATGGAGGTTCATTTAAGTTCTTTCTGCTGCTGACAGGGTTGGGGAGTACGAAATTCAGTTCTGCAATGACTTTTCGACCTTTACAGCGGTCGTCCTATCATTTTCCATCACCTCTTGAATAACCGTCTGTCACAATCACTCAACGCCCCCCTCTCATCCACGTTCTGGCTTGGTGGATGATGCCTTTCCGCTTTCCTCGTATGGAGTATAAATCTTCGATACAGTACCTCTTGAAACACCAAACACTTCTGCTCCCTTGTTACGGAAGCACTCACCATGCGAGCACCAACGATTTGCCCACAATCGAATTCACTTAGTTTCCACATTATGCACCCACGACTACACGTAAGACAATTCTGGCGCCGACTTGCATCGTGTTAAGTACACTGCACAGGTGCCGTTCGTGGTCAGGTACAACAGCGTAAATTGAAATCATAGCTAGCATCGGCATTTGTGTTCAAGCACGCATTTCTCGCAGTGGTTGCATATTTTTCTCCGTGCCCTGTAGATTCTCTTCAAGTGTATTTCTTGCATTAGTTGTACGAGGTTATTCAGACGTACCTCCGGTGTGTCAGAAGATAACTGAGTGAAAAGTACAAGACATAATAACAGACGATTATCAGTTATCAGTGTATAGAGCGTCTCTCCAAGTTTCCAACTCACATTACAGGTGTTCAATGCGGACAGCATTTGTGACGTGGTAAAGATTTACAAGTGCGAGCAAGTCACTGGAGTCGTTGCTGCTGCCGTCTAGGAATCTACAACCACAGCAGGCTGCTTTCAATATCTGTTATAGGGTTGCCTATCTGCAGACGCGTACTAATTCATTGCGACAATGTAGGGGGTAATATTTTTTCTGCATGTTCTTAAACACTTTTCCCCCTAGTGGCGCGCTCTAGAACTACGACAATATGCTTTTTATGAATCGGAACTCGAAGATATGCTCTATCCACTGATAGGCACCCTTCTGATGTACGTCTTGAAGTATTGGCGTAGTCCTCTCCTGAAGCCCTCGAGGTACATACAAATAACCTTTCATTACATACTAACTCTGTGTTCCATTTAGCAGAAAATATGACTCACAGGATGTGTCTGCGTGCTACGTTGCCATTAATTCAAAAGGCGCACTCCAGAAGTGCCTATATAACATAGTGAAGCAGACTATAGCTGCTCTTGTGATGTGTTTTAGGCCTCTTTTCTCGATTCGCTGTTTTACTGGTAATGTGGGATAATTTCTATCGTCGCGACTGTAATATAACTTTTATTTATGTCAGAAGCGTTTCGGTTTATTTTAAAGCAACATCGGTGGTCACCGTAAGAACTGTCGTTTTTATTACGTAACCTTTTGGTGAGATCATTAACGTTCTTATATTTTAACCTACCATTATTATTAACGTTGTTTCGCACCTACATCACTCGCTAACGTTCTGCTACACACAGGTGTTCGACTTACATCAGATTATCCTTCACTGACTTATCATTAACAATAACTTTTTGTTTTGTAAATACCCATTCATCTCGTGAACTTTATTTTTATCGCACGGAATGTGATCGTCTTTCTTTCGTTTTTGCGTCTGCTATTCCTTTGTGAGCTTTTATGAGCACGCACGGATGCGCGTGCTAGCGCACTCACTCACTCACTCACTCACACACACACACACACACACACACACACACACACACACACACACACACACACGAAAGTCACATCACCCACTGTCTACATTTGTGTCTTCATCGAAAATTGGCAAGGTTTACAACCGCCCGAGTTTAAAATAGCGCACATGCCCTCTTGGTTAGGGAGTAAAAGCAAGAAGGACAACGAAGTCAGCTATTGGAATACTGCGAACATAAAGGAAGTGCCGACCTGGCTGCAATCCTGTAACTACTCTTACAGCAATCACGTCGGAGAAGTGTTCTAAATGAGGGTATGTTGTTGCTGCTTGTGTATAATTACTCCGTTTTCACCGCCAAAGTGAAACGTGAAGTCCCTGTATGACCAGGTTTTACGTAAAATTAGCAAGCAGCTTTACAACAAAATTATGCTTACAATACCCAAAATACGGTGTATGTGCAAGATATCTCAATAGAAGTCAGGCATCTTGGCAGTTACGAGTGAAGACAAAAGAGGGGGAAATTAATGTTCTTGCTGCAGTTGCAGTTGATCCGCTCGTTAGCTCCCGCGCAATCGCACGAAGACGTGGCATCAGTCAGGCTAGTGTCCCACGCATTCTGCATCGATATAGGTTCCGTCCCTATCTCTCTCCATCAAGAACTGCATAGAAACGAATATGAAAATTAATTTCTGTACGTTGGAATTAAGACAGGATACTCCAGATGTATCTTTTGCTTTTGTGTCTGCTGTTCCTTCATTGAACCCTCTGCCAGGCACTTTATTGTGAATACCAGAGTAATCACGTAGATCTAGATATAATGTATATTGTTTAGTGATGAAGCCACTTTTACCATTCATGGCCTGGCAAACAGCGAAACGCCGGCCGAAGTGGCCGCGCGGTTCTGGCGCTGCAGTCTGGAACCGCGAGACCGCTACGGTCGCAGGTTCGAATCCTGCCTCGGGCATGGATGTGTGTGATGTCCTTAGGTTAGTTAGGTTTAACTAGTTCTAAGTTCTAGGGGACCAATGATCTCAGCAGTTGAGTCCCATAGTGCTCAGAGCCATTTTTTTGAAACAGCGAAACATGCACTGCTGGTCGGTTGACAATCCCCGTTGGCTTCGTCACGTGTGACTTCAGCGTCCAAGGAGTGTAAAGTGTGGTATGGGAGAGTGAACCATCAGCACACAAGCCCGGTTTTCATAGACGGAACAGGCGTCCGTTTCGCAGCCTCCTGATAGACAATCTTACACTGTTACTAGAAAACGTGCTGCAGATCAGGAGGAACTTATGATACCAACATGATGGCTCTCGAGCCCATAATGCACGATGCACTACAGCATGTCTTCACGAATTTTTTTTCCAAATCGTTGTATTGGACGTGGATGATCTGTCCATTTCCCGGATTTTACGCATGTAGACTTTTCTGCGGGGAAAACTGAAAGACGCTGACAAGGACATGCCAGCAACACCCGATGATACTCAATTATGTATTAATGCAGCCCGCTTGGACATCTCGCATGAAAGGCTAGCCAAGTATGCAGTACTGGTTCCATACCAGACCGGAAGCGTGTACTGCCGCTGCCGGTGGTCATTTTGAATACGATCTGTGATGGTCAATTGTCTCGTTACTGGTGAGGACCCGCATTAACTAGTGTATGCACTTGTGTCGTTCTTTAGTGCGTGATACCACAGGTATTGTACAAGTGTCGCTGTGGGAACCTTTCAAAATGCGATATCTCGTAACGGACTCGCACTAGTCTCCTGCAACAAACACACCTGACAGTCTAATTTACCCTATTTTTATTTCGTTAATGTCAATAGACATTGTTACATTTAAAAAAGTACATCTCTGCAAAAAGAAATGCAATTTTTAAGTGTTATTAAATTTTATTGATTCGCTAACAGTACGAGCCCCTGACTACTAAACCTTTCTGTGAAGATCACATGTCAATAGCACTTTCCATTTCTGTACAATTTCGGTGGAGGTTTTAGTCATTCACCCTGTTTATACACTACAAAATCAGAGTGAATTAACCTAAGCAATTGAAAAATGATTGTGTAATGAAATTCGTGATTTCTAACTTACGATTTAATAATGCAAATAACGTCGAAGTGTAGGGCATCTCCAAATGTATTTCACTTTAAGAGTGCCATTTTTAAAATGCAAAAATAATAACGTGATTAAATAGCGATACGTTACTTCTTTAGTGATACACTAAGGTTTTCATTCATTTACATTGCATTTGATAGTTGTAAAATAAAAATTTTGGAAGCAGAGAGGTTTCTGACACCAGTTACAGGTTAGAAACTGCGCACTTTGACACAATGAGCAAAGAAAGTTACCAGTGTCAAAACAGTAATTCACAAACCTCTTATTCACTCCACAGCGCAGTACTTCGCGTTCGGGGATTGAACAAGGGCAATGGGGCGGATCGAGTGACAATTTCATGAAAGTGGCGAGATTGGACTGAGCAAAGATTGGGAATTTGTACGGGCAGTTGAGCGCCCCACAAACCAAACATCATCATCATCATCATCATCATCATCGAGTGACAATCGGTGCGCGTGGAAGTTTGAAAGTAGTGAAGTACTTGCAGGAGCTCATAACTGCGTACTATCAGAATTATGGCCCAAATATTCGTGCGGGATCAATTTATGGAGCAATGCCTCCTTATCAGCTAGAAAGGTGGTCACCAGTAAAAACGACAGTTTTTCTGCATCAGGAAGTTGTACTCGTGCGTTGCACGTTATTAAGAGAATGTGGCGTGTGCAGGTTGCTTCGTACCTGTATGTACTGCGGCCCCGCTGGGATGGAGAGCGGCTGCGCCTGCGGCGGCGGCGTCGGCGTCGGGATCTTCACCACGATGTCGGTCGGCTCCCGCGTCACCTGAGCCTTAAAGCCCTGCAACAGAACGGAACGGCGGGCGTCAGCCAGGTGTCAGAGATTACACTCGCCAGGTGATGGTGTGCGTTACAGTTTTCTACGCCTGTCCCAGATATGTCACTGCCATGTCTGTGCTTCTTATTATTACACAAAGATACAATGGACCAATGTTTCCAAACCGGAGGGTAATTACACGCTAGGAATGGGAAGTGCAGGTGGGGGAAGGAGGAGAAATGAAGTTTTCTGAGGAATAAAAAGTGTTCGGATAATGGTTCAGCAACTAAAAAAAGATTATTTTAAAAATGTCGAGCAAGTGCGTGAACGACTCAGTACCAACTGAAATATGTACGCTTGAAGAAGAAAAAAAAAAAAAAAGAAAGAAAGAAACGACGCACCTCGAAGGAATTATCCCACAGGACGGAAATCGGTAGATATTATGTACATGTACAAAGAAACGAGCGATTACAAGTGAGATGCCATCCCAGACCACCATTCGAGGATATCGGCCCATATGGCGGACGACAGTCAGATTGGTATACCAGCGCTGTCTGCGATGTCTCCAGACACGCTATCGCCGTCAATTCGAAGAGGAGTCATCACTGAAGACAATTCTACTCCTGTCAATGAGATTACAGACCGAATGTGCCCGATATCACTGCAAATGAGCTTGTTGATGTACAGAGGTGAACGGTAGTCACCGTAAGGGGCGCCGTGAGCTCAGCCCCCTTTCCGTGAGCCGCCTGTTAATAGTCCTTGTAGTGACTGAAGCACCAGTTGCACGTCGGATCGATGATAATTGTGTATCCGGAGCTCTGAGTGACTCTGTGACAACTGGTCGATTGTCTGGCTGTAGTTCAACCGCTTCCTCCTCGACACTGTGTTCGGCTCTGGTGCAAATATTCCTGCCAATATCGTTGAACGCTGTCATCACTCCAATTCAATTATGGAGTGATTCGCCGTCTACCCGACCGACTTCTTTGAGACCGATTACACTTCCCCTGTCAAATGCTGACATCTGCGTATATTGTTCATCGCGTGTCCAACTGAGTACACGGAATGAAATTGGCATGAATGGGCATTGGCTGAGCGAGGGAGGAGACGCGGGGTGTAAAAACTGTAGAGGAAAACTTAGGCATGTGCACATTAAATAAGTTCAAATAGAATGAAAGGTAGAGTAGTACAGT
This sequence comes from Schistocerca nitens, assembly GCF_023898315.1. NCBI lineage: Eukaryota > Metazoa > Arthropoda > Insecta > Orthoptera > Acrididae > Schistocerca > Schistocerca nitens. The sequence continues at coordinate 351,684,352 of NC_064622.1, forward strand.
CTTCGGATTAAAGACCACAATGGTCAAACTCTATCCAAGGAAGCATGATCACACAGGATGGCCGAAAAATCAGAAGTTTGATGCTTGCAATGAAAAAGTTATTCAATAAAAGACATCTACTTACATCAGATACTGACTTTATGAAAGTGAAACGTGGAGCCTCAAAAGTCAAGAGAACAGCAAACTGGAACGTTTGAACACGTTGCTACAGAATACGGCTAAAAGTTAAATGAGTATATAAAGTACCAAATATGTGAAGTACCAACTAGAAAGTATTAAGACATTGGGTAAGATAAGGGATCTATGGAAGACCCATTACCGGAAGAGAAAAAGTTAGTGGGGCATTTTCCAAGATATATAGGAACTGCATCCACGAAAGACATCCAGGAATAGCTAATTTGGAGATGGAAGGTTTGGCAGAGGAAAAAGCAGTAGACGAACAGCGAGACGAAAAGATGCAAAACAGGCAATAGAAGATGTTGTACGTAACAGGTATGTGTATAAGTAAAATTGGCACAAGGTAGGAGAAGATGGAACGTAACATCAGGCAAGTCGAAAGACTGATAACTGAATAACAAAAAGCTACGGTTAGTAGATCATGCTGCCGTTTACTTAAGGAACAACAGCACATAAGTTTCCCGAAAAGCTGTATAAGCAGGCTGTTGTCAACAGCGAAACATAGAAATACTCCCTGCTGAGACAGCTATAAAATTATGTGTTCAATATTTTCGGAAATCGTAGTGACGGACCAGTAAATGGACTGAAGACTTGTCACCCATGCTCCATTCGCCGGAGTGACACAGTTCTCTCCGTCCTATACAATAGCTTATACTTTTCCACCAGGCGCCGAGGCAAATGGTAGAGTGTTCATGCTGGAACAGGTATACTAGGCGTTCTCAGAAGCCACACAGGGACAGCTTATGTGAAATGTTTTCCTCACTCAGGAGGGTGTTTTCCGGATTAAAATCCGACATAAAGAAAGAAGGATGTCGTTAAGTCACAAACACCTGTATGCACTTGAGTGGATCAGAGACACGGCTATTACAAGCAAGCAGTTTATTGTTAGGCGGCTGCTTTCTTGACAACCCAGGAATGTAGACAAGCACTTGAAGCAATTCGCAGGGGAGATCGCAGCCGGCACTTGTTCCTGCCACAGCAAGAAAGTGTCACACGCCACTCGCCGCAATTTCTGAAATTTTCACCCTGCAAGAATGCTGGGAGAGGCATGCTCAAGAAACTTTGGTCAGTTGCTGAACGGGACCACAAATTTAGCGTACCAAAGTCAAATCCGGTACGGCGAAAAATTCAGCGTCCTACATCAGAGACTGAGGGATAATAGTAACAAAACTACGAAACAGGAGCAGGTAGAGTAAATTCTTTCATGCAGTTGGTAGTCAGACAGAAGCACAGTGAAGAGACAGTTATGTACATTTTCAATCACTATCAATCACTTTCAAATCGTAAAACAAGCATGAATTCATGCAGTCATATCGTTAAACATGCACTTTGCGGTGACAACAGTCATGACATAGCGAACATAAACCGATGGCGTAGTACCGTGTGCACAACGTATAGAAGGGTATTTCATCGGCGGAGGTGTCTTTTTAACTCATGTCAGTCTTGTGAAAAAGTTTCCGGCTTAGTAGCTGGAACTGGAGGCATGGGACGTTCCATTTCGGAAATAATTAGGGAATTCAGTATTCCGAGATCCACAGTATCAAGAGTGTGCCATACCAATTTTTAGGAATTACCTCTCACCATAGTAGCCGACGGCCTACACATAACCACGGAGAGCAGCATCGTTTGAGTAGAATCATCAATGTTACCGGAAAAGCAGCACTGCGTGAAATAATCACAGAAATCAATGTGGGACGTATGGCGAAGGTATCCGGTAGGACAGTGCGGCAAACTCTGGCCTTAATGAGCTATGGCAGCGGACGATCGACGCGTGTGCCTTTGGTAATACCATGACATCGACTGCATCGCCTTTCCTGGGTTCGTGATCATGTTGCTTGGATCCTAGACGACTGGAAAACCGTGCCCTGGTCAGATGAGTCTCGATTACAGTTCGTAAGAGCGAATGCGTTCTAGTGTGGCGCAGAGGCCACGAAGCCATGGACCCATATTGTCAACAAGGCACTGTGCAAGCTAGTGGTGGCTCCATAATGATGTGGGCTGTGATTACGTGGAATGGACTGGATCCTGTTGTCTAACAGAAGATCATTCACTGGAAATTATTATGTTTGGCTGCTGGAGAGCATATACAATCATTCATGGACTTCATGTTGCCAAACAAAGATGGGATTTTTATGGGTAACACAGTTGTTCGCGAATGGTTTGAAGAGCATTTTAAGCAATTCGAGAGAATGTTTTTGCCACCCAGATCACTCGACACTGATCCCATCGAGCATTTATGGGACATATTCGAGAGGTCAATTAGAGCACCAAATCCTGCTCCAGCAACACTTTCGTAATTATAGACGGTTACAGAGCCAGCATGAGGATCCTTTACCAACTCATCACATCGCTGCCTCTCCTTACTCATACTGAACAACCTACACTATCCTACTCGACTCCAACAATTCTATGGTTTCCCGTGTACTTTCCAATCCCCATACGCTGTCGCATCACTACCTACGCGTCCCACCATTTGTAAACTTATACGCCTTCTCTTAGAAACGTCAACCATATCCCCCTCCCAGATCATGATCTTCGCCCCGACTTTATTGGTTCTACCAACTTTAAATCTACCCCACCGGTTCCACTTCATCAGGGCTACCTCCCCCTCTCATATTTTCTCCCTTTTTCCCCTTCCAACCTTCTTTCCCAACCCGATTTTACCTCTTCAGATCTTAGCCGCACCAATATCTCACTCTGCATTCCCCCACGTCTTGTGTCGCAACAGCCATTGCTATTCCAGTGCTGCATCCTTACATCACCACCCTCAACGATTCACCTGTTTCCCTTCAACAACGGAGTACATATCCCAGGGTAGGTCCTTGCTGTTTTAGGGCTAGTGAAGCGCTTCTTTTTAACGTCAGTGTTTTGTACCATGTTCCAAACGTCTTTAGAGGTACTCTTATTGTGTTTGTGTTTTGCCTTTTACTATTATTGTTGTTAACTAAAAGTGAAATAAGTTATATCTCTTGTATATAAAAACATCCATTTTACTTTTCCCTTTAAAATTTTTTAAATCTGTTGTAATATCTCATGCTCCTATTAGTGTTTTTTCTTCTCATTTAATTTTTTGGCAACTGGCTGAAGAGCGGCTTGACTGTACCGCTGCCCATTTTGGGCAAGGGTGGATGAAAGAACAACAAAGGAGAAAAAAGCTGGAGTATCAGTCTTTCGGCTCTCTCTGAAGGTGGCTGAACGATATATATCCGAAATATTAGAAGAAGAGGAGGAATTTATGCACCTGCACCCCCGAAATTTAATGTAGCAATAATTGCACCACCAAAACACGAAGGTGTACACTCCATCTTAATTACTGGAACTACTCGAAACTTCTGGTGAAACGTAGCAATCAACATCGCTTAATAACTCTGTGACCGTGGTCCTTTGCTAGCTTAACTGAGTTAATTATCAAGACCAGAACTTTTGTTACACTAGCGTCTGCTAGTCTTATTTTTGAGCGTATATGTCTAAAGTAGAGCGTTGTGTGGAAGTCAGTCATGGGCGTAATGACCGGCCCGTCGTGCGCGGGCTGCTGGTGTTTGCACAAAAGCGAAGCTCACCTCCAGTGGGTCGGCCGTGTACTTGACGGTGCGGATGAAGCCGTCCGAGTCGACGACGCTGTAGCTGCCGGAGATCTTGTCGCCCTCGCGCTGCTCCTTGCGGTTCTGGTAGTTGGTGAACTGGTCGTCGCGCACGTCGAACGCGAACTGGTACTGCGGGTTCGGCTGCGACAGACATACACACAAACTGTTAGTTCTCGGCCAGCGCTTAGTCAAAAGCAAACATTGGTCGCTAGTGTGCAACTAATCTACACAGCTAAAACTCCTCCCGAACAGGCCATGAAGGCCCAAAGGTACCGACCGGCCGCCGCGTCATCCTCAGACCACAGGCGTCACTGGATGCGGATATGGAGGGGCATGTGGTCAGCACACCGCTCTCCCGGCCGTATGTCAGTTTACGAGACAGGAGCCGCTACTTCTCAAGCAAGTAGCTCCTCAGTTTGCCTCACAAGGGATGAGTGCACCCCGCTTGCCAACAGTGCTCGCCAGACCGGATGGTCACCCATCCAAGTGCTAGCCCTGCCCGACAGCGCTTAACTTCGATGATCTGACGGGAACCGGTGTTACCACTGCGGCAAGGCCGTTGGCAGTCTACACTGCTACCCAAGGTATTTAGCTTCCACGGTTAATCCACACTTCCAGAACATGCACGGTATCCCAGGATGAATGGACAGTATTCGGTGATATGACAGGAACGCTCTCTCGAAGCCAAAAATTTTAAATGGACACATGCCCTACCCTGAATGGCTTCCAATGTGCATTTTTATTTATTTGCTGTATTATCCACTACACTGTCTGGTTTACACAGTAAAACAGTTAGTAAAAATTACAACATGCGTTTTACAAAGTATCAACTGAAAAATTCGTATTTTTAACACATTGACGTCTAGGGATTTCCGTACACGTCCCTCAACAGCTGTTGTACAGTTCACAATAAAGGCTCGAATATCCTACGGTCAGTTTCACTGCCTGTGGGCACTCTAGGGAGAACATGTTGTGTTTCATGTCTGAGTGCCTTTTCAAGTTGCCTATCGAGGACAGCAGCGTCCATAATGCAACCAAACAGTTCATCTAGCGTCTTTACATATTGTTTGTGCAGCTTAACGAACTTCATAAGCAAAAACCTAATGGCGTATTTTCTGGCGATCTTGGTGGTCAGTTAATTATACTAAGACGACCAATCCAGCGAGTAGGGTAAGTGCAGTTGAGGTGTTCCCTCACACGGCTGGTAAAAATATGTAGCGGCTCCGTTGTGCTACAGTCTCTATAACACTAGCTTGTTATACGTCACTAGCGCGTGGTACGTCACTCTTCCCTAACAACATTTAGTCCTGTTACGGGGAAGCCATGTATAACACTAACCTACCGTGACATAAGCTAATGTTACCCTCTGAGAAGATTTAGAGTTTTGACCGCGCGTGTGTCTAATGGATGAAAGTATAGGCCTATAATTTTGAAGAGAGTGCAATAAACTAAACAGGATTTACACTTTGGGGTTTAATGTAAGCAAATTTCGTATACGAATGAGAAAAATGAACGGTCGTCAGTCGAATTAGACACACGAATTTGGAAATATATGTTTAAGAAAATTAAATATTGGTTAATGAAATTACTTTCATTAATATTCCCCTTTGAATAGTACATAGGATACAAACGGACATAGGACACTCTGAGCTGTGTGTAGAAGCAGCTACCAGTTATACACTTACTAGTAACCATAGGAAGCAAAATCGTATCAAACTTACTCTTGTAAGAGCTACACTAAATATTGTTCCTTGTATCATTATTGAAATATTCCTGCAAGAAGTGCAGAACTAAAATTGGCCAGAAGGGCAAAAGTGACAAAAAGCAGATTACAGAGTACTTGACGTCTCAACACAAACGTTTTGTCTCAAGTACAGATAGTGTTGAGGATCAGTGGACAAATTTCAAAACCATCGTACAATATGCGTTAGATGAGTATGTGCCAATCAAGATCGTAAGAGATGGAAAAGAGCCACCGTGGTACAACAACCGAGTTAGAAAACTGCTGCGGAAGCAAAGGGAACTTAACAGCAAACATAAACATAGCCAAAGCCTTGCAGACAAACAAAAATTACGCGAAGCGAAATGTAGTGTGAGGAGGGCTATGTGAAAGGCGTTCAATTAATTCGAAAGTAAAGTTCTGTGTACTGACTTGGCAGAAAATCCTAAGAAATTTTGGTCTTATGTCAAAGCGGTAGGTGGATCAAAACAAAATGTCCAGACACTCTGTGACCAAAATGGTACTGAAACAGATGATGACAGACTAAAGGCCGAAATACTAAATGACTTTTTCCAGAGCTGTTTCACAGAGGAAGACTGCACTGTAGTTCCTTCTCTAGATTATCGCACACATGACAAAATGATAGATATCGAAATAGACGACAGAGGGATAGAGAAACAATTAAAATCGCTCATAAGAGGAAAGGCCGCTGGACCTGATGGGATACCAGTTCGATTTTACACAGAGTACGCGAAGGAACTTGACCCCCCCCCCTCCCCCCCCCCCCTTCTTGCAGCGGTGTACCGTAGGTCTCTAGAAGAGCGTAGCGTTACAAAGGATTGGAAAAGGGCACAGGTCATCCCCGTTTTCAAGAAGGGACGTCGAACAGATGTGCAGAACTATTGACCTATATCTCTAACGTCGATCAGTTATAGAATTTTGGAACACGTATTATGCTCGAGTATAATGACTTTTCTGGAAACTAGAAATCTACTCTGTAGGAATCAGCATGGGTTTCGAAAAAGACGGTCGTGTGAAACCCAGCTCGCGCTATTCGTCCACGAGACTCAGAGGGCCATAGACACGGGTTCACAGATAGATGACTTCCGCAAGGCGTTCGATACATTTCCCCACAGGCGTTTAATGAACAAAGTAAGAGCATATGGACTATCAGACCAATTCTGTGATTGGATTGAAGAGTTCCTAGATAACAGAACGCAGCATGTCGTTCTCAATGGAGAGAAGTCTTCCGAAGTAAGAGTGATTTCAGGTGTGCCGCAGGGGAGTGTCGTAGGACCGTTGCTATTCACAATATACATAAATGACCTTGTGGATGACATTGGAAGTTCACTGAGGCTTTTTGCAGATGATGCTGTGGTGTATCGAGAGGTTGTAACAATGGAAAATAAGCAAATATCCCTATATCCCTATATTTTCCTATCGGAATATATTTATTCCTAAAAGTTGAATTTGGTTATAATATCAGTCACCATTTCTTTGACATGTATTATTTTTCCACATAGTATCCTTCATGTTCTACGGCCTTAGGAGATCATTGTGTAAGAGCACATATTCCTGTTGGCAAAAGCTATGGTCTTCAGCTCTTAGCCAGGTTACCTCTGTAAGAATTACGCTGTCATCATTTCCAAAGTGTCTAATACGTATAGAATCTGATAGTGACCGAAGCAGATGGAAACCAGATGGCGCCAGGTCTAAATTATAGCGTGGTCTTGACAATGATGCCTGAACCAATTTGGCGATGTGTTTCGGGGTTTTAAGCATGTGGGCGTACTGTGTCGTGCTGGAGGAAAGTTTCATTTGAAATCTTGGTAGACTTGTCGGAAACAGCTTTTCACTTGATCAGAGTCTTCACAGAAGCCTCTAAATTAATGGTTACTCTTTTGGCAATACATTCATGAGAATGTCATCATCACTATCCCAAAAGACTGACGTCTTGATTTTGTTAGTAGAGGCAGCTACCTCGAATTTCATCTTTTTGTGACTCTCCACTGATTATTTTTTCGTTTCCAGCTCAAAGTGATCACACAGGTTATGTATCTATAACGATATGTGACAGACGGATATCACAATTGGCCTAAATAACTCCAACTGTTCAGACCATAGGTAGAATTACCACATAAAGCAAACAGTATGAAAAGCAGATGCCGGACTGAGAGTCATAGAAAGAATGTTACAGAAATGTAACTCGTCCACGAAAGAAATGGCATACAAGGCACCTGTTCCGCCGAGTCTTGATTATTGTTCATCTATCTGCAATCCTTGCTATATAGAACTTGATAAAAGAGGTAGAGAAGATCTAATGAAGAGCGATGCGTTTCGTCACAAGACTGTTTAGTCGGGACGAGAGTGTTATGGAGATGTTCAATAAACTACAGTGGCAGACATTACAAGAGAGGTACTGTGCATCATGGAGAAGTTAAAAATTGAAATTTCGAGAGAAAACATTCCGGAAAAAGCCGAACAACTTCCTCCCATGTACATCTCGGGAAATGACCACGACGAGATAATTTGCGAAATTGGAGACAATACAGAGGCTTACCGACAATCATTCTTCCCACGCGTCATTCGTGAGTGGAACGAGGAAGGAGGATAAGTTAATGCTATCAGAAGTACCTTCTATCACACTGGCCGTCGGAGTATGATGGAGCTGTAGATGCAGAATGTCCAAAAAATTTGGATATTCCACGATTCGACCATCCGGCGATATGGGGATCCACAACGACGCCCTTCTCAAACTCTCTCAGGTGTACGCGAGTACGCCGCATCTCTGTTTCCTTCATAGTGGTTGCTCAACGTCTGACGCTGTTGAGGCCCATATATACACTATACACCCTACTAGGCCCGGTTACAACACGAAGAACACGAAACACGAACAAGTAAAGTCATCGTGAACGATCAATCTGTCACAGAGAACTGCAACATCTAAACATTTACATACCTTCCAATGGACAGTGCGTGTACGACGTTACGTTGGAATCCGGCAGTGTCTTCCGTGTGCCTTACTTTTTGTCAGGCACTGTGTATTAACGCCTGTAGAAATTGATGTTTGTTATTTATTGAACGATCCCAATATACACCCCTGGAAATGGAAAAAAGAACACATTGACACCGGTGTGTCAGACCCACCATACTTGCTCCGGACACTGCGAGAGGGCTGTACAAGCAATGATCACACGCACGGCACAGCGGACACACCAGGAACCGCGGTGTTGGCCGTCGAATGGCGCTAGCTGCGCAGCATTTGTGCACCGCCGCCGTCAGTGTCAGCCAGTTTGCCGTGGCATACGGAGCTCCATCGCAGTCTTTAACACTGGTAACATGCCGCGACAGCGTGGACGTAAACCGTATGTGCAGTTGACGGACTTTGAGCGAGGGCGTATAGTGGGCATGCGGGAGGCCGGGTGGACGTACCGCCGAATTGCTCAACACGTGGGGCGTGAGGTCTCCACAGTACATCGATGTTGTCGCCAGTGGTCGGCGGAAGGTGCACGTGCCCGTCGACCTGGGACCGGACCGCAGCGACGCACGGATGCACGCCAAGACCGTAGGATCCTACGCAGTGCCGTAGGGGACCGCACCGCCACTTCCCAGCAAATTAGGGACACTGTTGCTCCTGGGGTATCGGCGAGGACCATTCGCAACCGTCTCCATGAAGCTGGGCTACGGTCCCGCACACCGTTAGGCCGTCTTCCGCTCACGCCCCAACATCGTGCAGCCCGCCTCCAGTGGTGTCGCGACAGGCGTGAATGGAGGGACGAATGGAGACGTGTCGTCTTCAGCGATGAGAGTCGCTTCTGCCTTGGTGCCAATGATGGTCGTATGCGTGTTTGGCGCCGTGCAGGTGAGCGCCACAATCAGGACTGCATACGACCGAGGCACACAGGGCCAACACCCGGCATCATGGTGTGGGGAGCGATCTCCTACACTGGCCGTACACCACTGGTGATCGTCGAGGGGACACTGAATAGTGCACGGTACATCCAAACCGTCATCGAACCCATCGTTCTACCATTCCTAGACCGGCAAGGGAACTTGCTGTTCCAACAGGACAATGCACGTCCGCATGTATCCCGTGCCACCCAACGTGCTCTAGAAGGTGTAAGTCAACTACCCTGGCCAGCAAGATCTCCGGATCTGTCCCCCATTGAGCATGTTTGGGACTGGATGAAGCGTCGTCTCACGCGGTCTGCACGTCCAGCACGAACGCTGGTCCAACTGAGGCGCCAGGTGGAAATGGCATGGCAAGCCGTTCCACAGGACTACATCCAGCATCTCTACGATCGTCTCCATGGGAGAATAGCAGCCTGCATTGCTGCGAAAGGTGGATATACACTGTACTAGTGCCGACATTGTGCATGCTCTGTTGCCTGTGTGTATGTGCCTGTGGTTCTGTCAGTGTGATCATGTGATGTATCTGACCCCAGGAATGTGTCAATAAAGTTTCCCCTTCCTGGGACAATGAATTCACGGTGTTCTTATTTCAATTTCCAGGAGTGTATATGGTTCTGGTGACATTACTTCCAACGTTTCTGATGCCTTACATGTTAACCCTTTCTACCACCATCTCCACATGTAGGGGTTAAGTGATATCACGACTGTCACGCATCATCAGGTCAATGATAACGAAAACCTTGGATTCGACTCTGCAATAATTTCACATTGTGTTTGCATGTGGCCTCCTTTACACCCGCATCCCGCTCCTAATGAAGCTAAACGTGTTTTATTCCAATAGCATTTATTCTAGGCGATGTTAGTCTTAATTACTCCCGGCGCTCAAAAGCTATGCTTACAATGCACCGCTTATCCCATCCTTTCTCCATCGGTCCCTCTATTTAACAGCCTCTTTCTCTGAGTTATTTGTACGCAAACACACTCCCCCGCCAAGACCCCCCCCCTACACACACATACAAACACCCACACACACACACCACTGTTTGTGGGGATGAGATAGGAGAGTTGTGGTACATAAGGATGATTCTTGAACGTCTGAGTTGCGGGTGTAAACTGCCAAATTTATCGAAAATTATTGTATTGTTATATCCACACTTACTGAACTCTTTGGACTGATAACATCCTGTAGGAGAAAATCTCTCGTAAAAAAGTTCAAAACTAAGCGAACACGTAGTAATACAATTGAAATTTTGGAATATATTATATTCTTAGTTATGAAGACAGTTGTGCTGAAATATTGCACTCTGTTTTCAAAGAGATCATTTTTCTCTTACCAGATGATATTCTTTAAGTGCGTGCGCTGAGGCACAAGTTTAATATATCCTGCATCTTGCATCGTCACACTCCTCTATTAACAGTTGCAGCTGTAGACGAAATGCTGGAAGTACATTGTCTAGTTCCATTATTATGAGTCTATCAGAAATACGATGCCAGCAGAATATGACGAGATTGGCGAAATACGTGTGCTGACCGCTTGTAAGCACATTGCTCAATGGGGAAGGAAGCGTCTTACTTGACGCGAAGCTCTAGGGCTAACGGAGTCAGTGTTTTCAAATAGCACCATTTATCTTCTGGTAACGACCGTACATTGCTGAGAAACGTGAAAAATTGATCGGGAGTATAGAAACTGGCCTCCTCGTCATTGGCAGTATTGTACTTTACGTGTGACATTTTCAGTTTCGTAGAATGGATGAACGTCTGCGTGTTAGGCAAGAAAAGTCAGACCCTTCGAAGCCATTTCTGGAGTAGCACACGGAGGTGAAGAAATCAAAGAGGCCTCGGAAAATTTTTCTTGGCTTGTGTAGGACAGCTGACCTATGTGGATGTGATTCGTGACGATTTGGTTGCGAATGAATCCTCAGCTATCACGTTCATCCACAGAGCAGAGTATTTCAACAAAATAATATGCCTTACCAAAGTACTAGAAGTGTATATAAATTTCTATAAGACCCTTCGACAATGTTGCTCCGGAATTTCGTGGAATGCATTCCAGTTATAATACACTCAATAAACAAAGAAACTGATACAGGCATGCGCATTCAGATACAGAGAGATATGTAAACAGGCAGAATACGGCGCTGCAGTCGGCAACGCCTATATAAGACAAGAAGTGTCTGGCGCAGTTGTTAGATCGGTTGCTGCTGCTACAATGGCACTTTATCAAGATTTAAGTTAGTTTGAATGTGGTGTTATCGTAGGCGCACGAGCGATGGGACACAGCATCTCCGAGGTAGCGATGAAGTGGGGATTTTCCCGTATGACCATTTCACGAGTGTATCAGGAATCCGGTAAAACATGAAATCTCAGACATCGATTCGGCCGGAAAAAATCCTGCAAGAATGGAACCAACAACGACTGAAGAGAATCGCTCAGTGTGACAGAAGTGCAACCCCACCGTAAATTGCCGCAGATTGCAATGCGGGTCATCAACTAGTGTCCGCCTGCGAACCATTCAACGAAACAACATCGACATGGGCTTTCTGAACCGCAGGTCCACTCGCGTACCCTTGATGACTGCACAACACAAAGTTTTACGCCTCACCTGGGCCGATCAACACCTAAAATGGACTGTTGATGAGTGGAAACGTTATTTGATCGGACGAGTCTCCTTTCAAATTGGATCGAGCGTATGGACGTGTGTGGCTATGGCATGAATTAATGGACCCTGCATATCAGCAGGGGACTGTTCATGCTGTTGGAGGCTCTATAATGGTGTGGGGCGTGTGTAGTTAAAGTTATATGGGACCCATAATACGTCTAGATACGACTGACAAGTGACACGTACGTAAGTATCCTGTCTGATCCATTGTGCATTCCGACGGACTTGGGCAATTCCATCAAGACAATGCAACACCCCACACGCCAAGAATTGCTGCAGGGTGGCAGGCCACCCAACTCCTCAGATATCAAAATTATTGAGCATATGTGGGATGCCTTGCAACGTGCTGTTCTGAAGAGATTCTCACCCTCTCGTACTCTTACGGATTTACTACAGCTCTGCAGGATTCATATTGTCGTTTCCCTCCAACACTACTCCAGACATTAGTCGAGCCCATGCCACGTCGTGTCGCGGCAGTTCTGTGTGCTCGCGGGGCCCTATACGATATTAGGGAAGTTTACCAATTTCTTTGGTTCTTCAGTCTCCATGTAGTGGTCTGGATGTGCGTGCTACAAACAGCTGTTTCTCAGGATATTAAGAGGTACTCACAGCTCAAGAGTGTGTGAAAGCAGTAGATGGCAGCATTTGCTCATTATCGCCACAGCTTCCGACTCAAGAGTTACTGAAATGTATGTCACGCAACTGAGACAGCGTTCAGAATGGAGCAGAAAACAGGTCCAGAGCCTTTCTCTGAACCAGTTGGCCCGATGGACGGTGAAAAGGTGCGTATTTTGCAAGCGGGCGCGGTACGTGCTTCCGGAACAGGTGTGGGGACAGAAAGGCGGCAAGGCTCGGGTCGGCCCAGCGGCGAAAGTCGTCCGGCGACGGCGAAAGCCGCTACCAGGCGTGGGCGTGGCCGCTCCTGCGGGAACCTGTACCCTGCAACCTGCCCGTCCAGCCGGCCGCGGCAGCCTACTTGTCTGACGCTCCGTCACTTCTGCTGTGTAATGAGCCGACGTAAACAGTCATAATCACCAATTACACTGGTGGGCTAAACTTAAGGACGAAAGTAAGTTTCACAAGATATATCACTGCCAAGTAACATATCTCGATGCAACTTGGGCCATACATATAAAGAATTGCTACAGTATTGTAAAGGAGGTAACTGAAAAAATTATGTAATGAGACGAACACCTATGGCACTCTTATTCAAAGACGATAATTACACTGAAGTCACCGCGATTCATGATGGTCCCTTGGATATTGCAAAAGGTAAGACATTGTTCTTATAGAGTGTGTGAACACCATCGATGGTTATGTATGCTCTCTAAGTGGCCACATGCTGACCACCAGGTTGCTAAGGAGCTATTCGGCTAGGGTGTTACATCACACCAGTGTATTCGCCGAATATCCTCTCGATCCTAGGGCTCCTCTAGTTGCGTTGTTCGATGCGACCGTGCATTGTCATCCATAAAAATTATGTCTGGGCCGAACGCCTGTCTGAAAAGACAATCTTATGGAGTACTGGGTCACAATAACGTTACCGAAGAATGTACCGTGTTCAAACATTTGGAGGGCAGTATGCCCGTGGAACATTATACTTCCCCATCTCTAAGACCTGGACCACCAAAACCATCTCACCCGACAATGTGGGACATATATAAGGCGAGGGTAGGCACACGTAATGCACCCAGGAACGTTGTCGAAAATGATCGTTTCGATGGTCTATATGATCTGATGTCGGGAGGCATAATGTTGCAGACCTCCAGATCTTTGAATACGGTATTCCCTGGTCAATGTTAATATGATACTGTACTCCTTCCCAATGTGCATCTTTTCAGGAGTCCATTCGGTCCAGACTTCATTTTCATGGAAGACAGTGAGCGAGCAGATCGAACACGCAGATGCAGCGGCTCTTGGAACGAATGGATATGCGGCGAATGGACTGATCTACTCTTCCCCCCGACTTAAATGCCATCGAGCAGGTATGGGATGTGGGATGCGTTGGGGAGACGTATTGTGGTACGTCCACGTGTACCAACCACCATCCAGTAATTGTCAAATGCTGTACCACAAGAACTTGTGACCAGCATGGGACCAAGTTATCAAAGTGTACTGCGGTCCGTGGTGATCACACACCCCAGTCCAAGGGGCCATCATAAATCGCGGTGACATCAGTGTAAGTATTGTCATTTGTGTTCGTCTCACAGCGTATTTCTTTCAGTTAACCTCTGTACTATTGCAGCACTTCCTTGTACTCACGGACCAAGTGTCATCGGGCTATATCACTTGGCAGTGACATATCACACGAAAGTTACTTGCATCGTTATGTTTTGCACACCTCGTACTTCATCACTGGTAACTACAAACGTTTTGGGGATGTCTGCCAGAAGCAGTGGTAAGTCATCGACGAATTTTTGAATTTTAGGAAGTAGTGTATTCCCACCCAAGTTAAGGAAAGTTACTTGCTCAATGCATGTAGTTTCTTACGAAACCCTGTAACGTTTCGTGCAAGACGGATTGAATTGGCTTGATTAAAATGGTTCAAATGGCTCTAAGCACTATGGGACTTAACATCTGAGGTCATCAGTCCCCTAGACTTAGAACTACTTAAACCTAACTAACCTAAGGGCATCACACACATCCATGCCCGAGGCAGGATTCGAACCTGCGACCCTAGCAGCAGCGCAGTTCCGGACTGAAGTGGCTTGATTACATACAGACTGTTCCTGAAGCCGAAACCATGTTAAGTGATGGGTAGTGAAATTAGCGACGACACCACTGCTCTTGACTGAAAAACTGCTCTGACAGCATGAAATAATGTTGATTATCCATAGTTGCTTTACCTATTTCCTATTTGCTTTGTAGAAGACTAACCATTGGTCTATTTATGGTGTCTTGTAAAGAAAAATAAAAGATAGATAGAGAGAGAGAAAGAGAACCATAAAACAGCGATGCCCGTAATTGACTAATTGCACTGGCAAATTATGACTGTTCTACAACATCATAACCTCCTTCGTCAATAATTTACTTTTCTTTCCGTAAAGGTGTGCAATGGGATTAACATGTTCTCACCGTAATTTGTAGACGTACTGAATGTATGATTGCTGCAGATGGAAGAGGTCGAGCCCTGACTGCCATGTCCGCGTGTCCTGGGCTAAGTCGAAAACCTTTCCAAACACGTATATGACACTGTTTATTCCGTTCCATATGTGAGATACGGATATTAAGCTCGGTTGCCCTCTCGGTGCTAATCAAGAGGAATAGGCTATCAATCTCCATGGGTTTCACGTTCCTAATGTCTGTAACTCCAGATGCGTCAAAAACATATATTAAACATCCCAATCAATGACTAAAGTCAAGTGCCCTACGCAGTAACACGTATGATACAACATCGATGGGTTTTAGTAACAGAATCGTCCGAAAGACCGTCTCAAATTGTGGAAATATTTATCATGTATTACGAAAAGAAGCAGAAATTTATCCCAGTGCATTATCGTGCTCATCAGTTTCGTGTTGTACCGGTTCACTTTCAGTCACAAGTTTTGCCAGTAAACTTTCAGCTTCTTGACGTAGGCCAGGTGTCAGTCCACACCCACGCTTTGCTGAAATGTTAACAGGAGAGTCACAGGAGGTATGATCACTGTCAACAGTGACACAGACCTTAACTATACTGTTCCTGAAACCACTGTAGCACGGTTCTGTCTCCGAGACACGGACAATTGTACTGCTGAAAGATAACAGCGCCAACGGGGAAGACGTCAAGCGTAAAGGGATACAGGTGGTTGTCAGTTGTCAGCGATTACTACCACAGGTCCCCCTAATCGAAGAGCCGACTCGTTTCCATCGATCGACGGTCGAATACCGTGGACCCGTACCCACTGCAGTCTAACTGACGATGTCATTGGCTCACCATGTGGGGGTGGTTCTCTAGGGGCTCCGTCTTCAACAATGTACGACGAACTGTGTGCTCCGAAATATTTGTGCGTGAACCACAATATGCTCTTTCGGTAGAGATGCGACAGATCACCACCAACTATCGTGCTTTACAGACCAGAGAAGCGTCCGAACTCCACGTTCCGTGAAGAGTCGTGGACGTCCAACCATTTAGCGCCCAAAGGTACTTTCACAGACCTTCTGCCTTTTTTTTTTTTGTAGATGCTGATGACTGTAGACGTGAACATTGGACCAGCTTCAAAGTTTTCGAGATACTCGTTCACAAGCCCTGAGAAATAATAATCTACCCTTTGTCAAAGTCGGTTATCACAATGGATTTCTCCATTTCCACTGCATATCTTCGCTAGTGTGATTCCTTTCCGTGTACGTTCCGCTTACATACGAAGCGCATTCGGAATGTAAGGTCCGATTGGGAACGAAATGGTATTCACTGTGAAAATCCGATGGAACTTTGCATAGATGTATTGGGCATTATTTTAGTGTGACTGTCGATCGCTTCACATCGTTCTCTTCAGGTCAGAGCGCAAGGTGCTCACGTAGAAATGCCCAGAACAATGGTCCCTCCCGCTAAGTACACTACTGGCCATGAAAATTGCAACACCACGGAGATGACGTGCTACAGATGCGAAATTTAACCGTCAGGAAGAAGATGCTGTGATATGCAAATGATTATCTTTTCAGAGCATTCACACAAGGTTGGCGCCGGTGCCGACACCTACAACGTGCTGACATGAGGAAAGTTTCCAACCGATTTCTCATACACAAACAGCAGTTGACCGGCGTTGCCTAGTGAAACGTTGTTGTGATGCCTCGTGTAAGGAGGAGAAATGCGTACCGTCAGGTTTCCGACTTTGATAAACGTCGGATTGTAGCATATCGCGATTGCGGTTTATTGTATCGCGACATTGCTACTCGCATTGGTCGAGATCCAATGACTGCTTGCAGAAAATGGAATCGGTGGGGTCTCGTATCACTAGCAGTCGAGATGACAGGCATCTTATTCGCATGGCTGTAACGGGCCGTGCAGCCACGTCTCGATCCCTGAGTCAACAGATGGGGACGTTTGCAAGACAACAACCATCTGCATGAACAGTTCGACGACGTTTGCAGCAGCATGGACTATCAGCTGGGAGACCATGGCTGCGGTTAACCTTGACGCTGCATCACAGACAAGAGCGCCTGCGATGGTGCACTCAACGACGAACCTGTGTGCAGGAATGGCAAAACGTCATTTTTTCGGATGAATCCAGGTTCTGTTTACAGCATCATGATGGTTGCATCCATGTTTGGCGACATCATAGTGAACGCACATTGGAAGCGTGTATTCTTCATCGGCTTATTGGCGTATCACGCGGCGTGATGATATGGGGTGCCATTGGTTACACGTCTCGGTCACCTCTTGTTCACATTGACGGCACTTTGAACAGTGGGAGTTACATTTCAGATGTGTTACGACCCGTGGCTCTACCCTTCATTCGATCCCTGCGAAACCCTACATTTCAGCAGGATAATGCTCGACCGCATGTTGCAGGTCCTGTGCGGGCCTTTCTGGATACAGAAAATGTTCGACCGCTGCCCTGGCCAGCACATTCTCCAGATCTCTCACCAATTGAAAACGTCTGGCCAATGGTGACCGAGCAACTGGCTCGTCACAATAAGCCAGTGACTACTCTTGATGAACTGTGGTATTGTGTTGAAGCTGCATGGGCAGCTGTACATGTACACGGCATCCAAGCTCTGTTTGACTCAATACCCCGGCGTATCATGGATGTTATTAGGGCCAGAGATGGTTGTCCTGGGTACTGATTTCTCAGGATGTATGCACCCAAATTGCATGAAAATGTAATCACATGTCAGTTCTAGTATAATATATTTGTCCAATGAATACCAGTTTATCATCTGCATTTCTTCTTGGTATAGCAATTTTAATGGCGTGTATGTGGATCTGGTAAGAGACTCCGCCTGAAGTTATGCAGCCCAAATATGCCGTGTGTGTTTCTTCAGCCGCACTCTGCAGGGGCAATGAAGACGCTGATGCAGAGTTTTCGATGTGAAGTGTCCGATCACCCACAATAAAGGCCTTAATTGGTTCCCTCCGTTGTTCATCTCTGGTGACATGAACCGCTGGAAGCGAAGACAACATTTTGGCAGACATAACGAAAGGCAGACCAGCTTAGAGCATTGACGGAAAGCACAGGCGGCTGCTTTCTGTGACAAGGGTACTGGAAAGTTTGTACAACGCCACGACAAATGTCTAAGCAGGAGCGGCGGTCATTTTCCAGGTATCTGGAAGGTGTGGCTAACTGTAGCGAATAAAAAAATTTTGATTTTCACTGTGGGTTTCATTACGAAAACAATCGGACCTTACTTTCCGAACAGCCCTCGTACTTTTGTTACCAGGCGGAGGGCAATCGTCATAGTGTTTTGGTTTATCAGTGTAAGTACTGGCTGTTAAGAAAGCATGATTTGAAGATGTTTGTTAATGAACAGAAACTGGTAATCAACGAACTGTAATTTTACTCTTTTATTGCGATCAAGGCTATTGAAACTTTTAAGAAATAATACAGATCGGCGTGTCCACTTCGCCTTTAGATATGAGGTCGGAGTACACACATAACGAGAGGTGTAAGTGCTACTTTGAAATGACGAGAGTGGCAGGCGAGAAGATAACGTGTCGGGCCACATCAGACCAGCTGGAAGGCTTCTGCTCCGAGAGCGTGATAGGAGACCCTATTGCCCGTGGCCGCCTTCTCGCGGCTGGACATAGCGGGACAGGAAGCGGAAGCGACGCGGCGCCGCACCGTGGCCCGGTACGGAGCGTCGTGCAGAGAAACCGGCCGGTGGCCTGCGTTCGGCTCGGCCCAGCTCACGGCGGAGGCACAGTTAAGAGTCTGCGGGTTGCGCAACTGCTGCCATTGGCCCGGTGCGGCTGCGGCCAGCGCAGGGCAGCCGCGGAGAGCGAAGCCCCTCGGCGAAAGCAGGCGTTACGACACGGTGCGGCGCGGCGAGGCGCGAGGTCAGCGCACATCAATGCTGTGCCGAGGGGCGCTCTGCTCGCCGGACAGCGGTAATTGTGGGCTGCGGGCGATACAACTGGCAGGGGCGAGTAGCCGCGGTACTGGCTCGCTACACTTCCATTAAGCGTGGGACGCCTACAGACCACTGGACGATTTCGCAATGCATCAGCGCTGAACATATGACCTCACCGCCACCTCAAAATCGAGTACTTTTGACGCTGGTATTAACCTGCTTTAAGCAAGCACTAAAGGGCGAAAGAAACTAGTATAGACATGCGTATTCAAACACAGAGATATACAGCGTGGTCCATTGATCGTTACCGGGCCAAATATCTCACGAAATAAGCGTCAAACGAAAAAAACTACAAAGAACGAAACTTGTCTAGCTTGTAGGGGGAAACCAGATGGCGCTATGGTAGGCCAGCTAGATGGCGCTGCCATGGGTCAAACGGAATCATCTGCGTTTTTTAAATAGGAACCCCCATTTTTTGTTACATATTCGTGTAGCACGTAAAGAAATGTGAATGTTTGTTGGTCCACATTTTTCGCTTTCTGATAGATGGCGCTGTAATTGTCACAAACATATGGCTCACAATTTTAGACGAACGGTTGGTAACAGGTAGGTTTTTTAAATTAAAATATAGAACGTAGGTACGTTTGAACATTTTATTTCGGTTCTTCCAATGTGATACATGTACCTTTGTGAACTTATCATTTCTGAGAACGCATGCTGTTACAGCGTGATTACCTGTAAATACCACATTAAGGCAATAAACGCTCAAAATGATGTCCGTCGACCTCAATGCATTTGGCACTACGTGTGACGACATTCCTCTCAACAGCGAGTAGTTGGCCTTCCGTAATGTTCGCACATGCATTGACAATGCGCTGACGCATGTTGTCAGGCGTTGTCGGTGGATCACGATAGCAGATATCCTTCAACTTTCCCCACAGAAAGAAATTCGGGGACGTCAGATCCCGTGAACGTGCGGGCCATGGTATGGTGCTACGACGACCAATCCACCTGTCATGAAGTATGCTATTCAATACCGCTTCAACCGCACGCGAGCTATGTGCCGGACATCCATCATGTTGGAAGTACATCGCCATTCTGTCATGCAGTGAAAAATCTTGTAGTAACATCGGTAGAACATTACGTAGGAAATAAGCATACATTGCACCATTTAGATTGCCATCGATATAATGGGGGCCAATTATCCTTCCTCCCATAATGCCGCACAATACATTAACCCGCCAAGGTCGCTGATGTTCCACTTGTCGCAGCCATCGTGGATTTTCCGTTTACCAATAGTGCATATTATGCCGTTTCACTTACCGCTGTTGGTGAATGACGTTTCGTCGCTAAATAGAACGCGTGCAAAAATTCTGCCATCGTCCCGTAATTTCTCTTGTGCCCAGTGGCAGAACTGTACACGACGTTCAAAGTCGTCGCCATGCAATTCCTGGTGCATAGAAATATGATACCGGTACAATCGATGTTGATGTAGCATTCTCAACAGCGACGTTTTTGAGATTCCCGATTCTCGCTCATTTTGTCTGCTACTGATGAGTGGTTTAGCCGCGACAGCAGCTGAAACACCTACTTGGGCATCATCATTTGTTGCAGGTCGTGGTCGACGTTTCACATGTGGCTGAACACTTCCTGTTTCCTTAAATACCGTAACTATCCGACGAACGGTCCGGACACTTGGATGATGTCGTCCAGAATGCCGAGCAGCATACATAGTACACGCCCGTTGGGCATTTTGGTCACAATAGCCATACATCAACACGATATCGACCTTTTCCGCAATTGGTAAACGGTCCACTTTAACACCGGTAATGTATCACGAAACAAATACCGTCCGCACTGGCGGAATGTTACGTGATACCACGTACTTATACGTTTTGTGACTATTACAGCGCCATGTATGACAAAGCGAATATGTAATAATAAATGGGGGTTCATATTTAAAAAGAAGTTGATATCCGTTTGACCTATGGCAGCGCCATCTAGCGGGCCAATTATAGTGCCATCTGGTTTCCCCCTTCAAGCTAGACGAGTTTCGTTCTTTGTAGTTTTTTTCTTTGGTGCTTATTTCGTATTTGGCCCGGTCACTATCAATGGACCACCCCGTATATCACTGCTTGAATGGTGCCATGTTGGCAATTGGTATGTATACCTTCATGCAGTTACTGTAATCAAGTGTCCGATGTGATGCTCTTGTATCCAAGCTCTGGATCTCAAGAAATGTTTTTGCACCTCGTTCGGAGGAGACGCCTCAACCCATTGGTTGAAGTGCTCTTTTATAGGATTTGCTGGACCGCGGTCTTTCTGTCCTTCGCTGCAGTCTACAGTACTCGTGGAAACGCGTGTAGTCATCAAGAAGACAGCTGTCGGAGGCTTTCAGAAATACTCATGGTGCACAACTTTCGTAGTGGAGCGCTAGTGGCCGCCCAAGCTTGGAGATGTGTTCACCCTTGCGTCGGCTGTGTACGATGTCGCCTCGGTGACATATGTTGACATCGAGCGTGTTGTCATCCATGAATGTTATGACGATTTTTCACATTTTCATGTGACAGCATACTCACTTCAATTACGCAACAGCTGAACATTACTCGAGCCGTTTGATACTGGATTCCACGACATTATGGCGTTAAGGGAT
Source organism: Schistocerca nitens (assembly GCF_023898315.1). Lineage (NCBI taxonomy): Eukaryota > Metazoa > Arthropoda > Insecta > Orthoptera > Acrididae > Schistocerca > Schistocerca nitens. The sequence goes on from NC_064622.1 coordinate 351,706,044, forward strand.
CATCTGGTTACACAAAGAAGAGCCTAGAAAATGTCAATCGACGGTTCCCTTATCTGTGTGAAATGGCGAGTATGTCTTCAAATCAGCACAGGTCGTCACCATTTGATCTGGCTGCAAATAAACGACATGTATGGCTGTTAATTCTGTTGGTGATTAGCTGTGGATACGAGAATTGATATGTTCACAGACATTAAAGAACAAAGAACAAGAAAGCCGAAGAGGTAGTTTAATTCTGAGGCGTAGCAGACGAGAGACGAACAGTTCTTTGTAATGCTGCACGTTCTTTGAAATGACGAATATTCTTCCGTTAACTTAGCCATGCGATCCACTGGTTGGAAACTGGGATCTTTCAGAAATCATAACACACTGAGATTGATGTGACATGGGCTATAAAATGCTGTTAATATTCTTTGGTAGTATCCCAGTCAGCCAGTATAGTTATCTTATGAATCGTAGTTCCAAAGATTAGCCAATAAGAAAAAGAGAATGAGATCAACTGCTAATAAAGCTGAAGATAGGCCTTATCGTAAATGAAGAAATCATGAAAATGATTGGAGCGAAAGGGAACATGATGGAAGCTATTCAAAGGAAGGAATTGCTAATCTGTAATCGTTGAGAACCAATAGATGATAATAGATGTCCATTGAAGGTATGCAGGTTGATTCAAGAGGGAAAAGTGATGGGTGACAGCTGTGAAGCAAGTTGTGAAGGCCAGGAATCTCCAAATGAGGAGTTAAGAAAATCGTGAACTACGGAGGTTGTGAAGCGTGAAAACGTATTAAATGTAAACAACTCGGAAATATACAGGGTGTAAACGAGAACTGTTTATAATATATGCCAGTGGTGTAAGTGATATACTTAGAACACTCGTGGTCTATCAAGTTGGGAACCAGCCTCAAGTTTTCGTACAAAAGCCAGCTAAGATACAGTGCATGCGTGCCACGCAAGATTTTGGTTAAAATCGTCTTTGAATATTGAAAATTTCCTGTTATCGCTCATACAAAATATGACATTAAGTTTGTGTAAATTTTACCACACAATATTGGGAATTTTAGCAAAGTAAAATTAAAAATTAAATGAACAATTAAATAGTGTTGTTTGAGTGTCATGTAAGCGTAAATCAAACTGTAAACGTAACTAGCGTTTGAGTAACAGTTGCAAAAGTCGTTTTTCCTTCATTAATTTGCTAATGTTAACGAAGTAATCTACTAAGCCGGTAGCGTAAGGCAGCGAGAGGAAAACCATGCGCAGCTCGCAGATCCTGTAGGTCAGTTTGAGGTTGTTTCCCAGCTTGATAGCTTGCAAGTGTCCTGTATCAAATTGTTTCTTGTCAACTTTCCCACCACGATTGTGGTACGTTACAAACAGTTAACTGTTTACAAGTGCAGAGGCAGTCAGGCCATGGTGCCCCCATGGGACCGTACTTGATGTTAACATGGTGGCATTGTGACCCTACCAGTATGGACCACCAGCTTCTTATCAACCTGCTGTAAAAAGAAATAATAAATAAATAAAAAAAACTTAAATACACTTCTGGCCATTAAAATTGCTACACCAAGAAGAAATGCAGACGATAAACGAGTATTCATTGGACAAATATATTATACTAGAACTGACATGTGATTACATTTTCTCGCAATTTGGGTGCATAGATCCTGAGAAATCAGTACCCAGAACAACCACATCCGGCTATAATAACGGCCTTGATACGCCTGAGCAGTGAGTCAAACAGACCTTGGATGGCGGGTACAGGTACAGCTGCGAAAGCAGCTTCAACACGATACCACAGTTCAAGAGTAGTGACTGGCGTATTGCGACAAGGCAGTTGCTCGGCCACCATTGACCAAACGTTTTCAATTGGTGAGAGATCTGGAGAATGTGCTGGCCAGGACAGCAGTCGAACATTTTCTGTATCTAGAAAGGCCCGTACAGGACCTGCAACATGCGGTCGAGCATTATCCTGCTGAAATGTAGGGTTTCGCAGGGATCGAATGAAGGGTAGAGCCACGGGTCGTAACACATCTGAAATGTAACGTCCACTGTTCAAAGTGCCGTCAATGCGAACGAGAGGTGACCGAGACGCGTAACCAATGGCACCCCATACGATCACGCCGGGTGATACACCAGTATGGCGATGACGAATACACGCTTCCAATGTGCGTTCACCGTGATGTCACTAAACACGGATGCGACTGTGGTGTCACCGCCAGACACCACACTTGCTAGGTGGTAGCCTTTAAATCGGCCGCGGTCCATTAGTATACGTCGGACCCGCGTGTCGCCACTGTCAGTGATCGCAGACCGAGCGCCGCCACACGGCAGGTCTAGAGAGACTTACTAGCACTCGTCCCAGTAGTACAGCCGACGTTCATAGGAATGGTTCACTGACAATCACGCTCTCATTTGCCGAGACGATAGTTAGCATAGCCTACAGCTACGTCATTTGCTACGACCTAGCAAGGCGCCATTACCAGTTATATTGAACTTATTATACTTTTGTATCGTCAAGAGCGATGTACTCCAATTATGGATTAAAGTTAAGTATTACATCATCTACGTACTTTATTTGCAATTCTCAAGACATTGTCCTGTTCCAGACCTCACGCCAGTCTGCGTGTAATTAAACGCGTGCATTTCGGCCTCCTCTAGCAACACGGTGTTGGCTCTTCTGCCAACACCTCACATGGCGACGAGTCTCAAAAGGGTCTTCTTCTTTATACTTGATTAAATTACTTGTGTCATGGCTTCGCCACAATCTCCAGATGTACTGTCCGAATTTTATCGCTTGCAGAATCAGCAGACGCAGGCCTTATTGGATGCCCTTGGACAGCTCGTCCAGGGTCAACGCCCGATGCAAAACGATGCGACAGCCGCCGTTCCACCGCTACCGCAGCCACAACATGCAGTTGCACCACCTTTTCGTCCTTTTGATGCGGCACTGGAAAGCTGGACGGAGTGGTCACGCCAATTTGGATTCCATCTCGCCACCTCCAGAATTCAAGGTAACGAGCGGCAGCCTTTTCTGATAGCATCCGTCGGAGTGCACACGTACCATGTGATAGTGAAATTGTTTCCCCGATGCGACGTAGCAACTCTCTCCTAAGACGAAATTTTGTCTGCGTTAGATGCATATTTCAAAGACTCAGTCAATGTCGTTGCAAAAAGGTATAGTTTCTTTCGTACCAAACGTACAGCCGGTCAGACTAATCGGGAGTGGGTTGCAACTTTGCAAGGCCTTACTAGGGATTGTGTGAATGTGGACTCCCTTATTCGGATACTATGGTGCGTGATGCAATTGCACAGAACGTTTCTGATGTTCGTATCAGGGAACAGATTTTGAAACTAGTCAATCCCTCCCTTCAACAAGTGGTGGACATATTGGATAGGCAAGACACACTTGACTTTGCTCAGGAATCATTTGAAACTTCGCCAGCTGTGTGTCACATTAACCGGCCCGCCGGGCGAGCTGCACGGAACAGTAAACAGCCCTCGTGCACGTCCGCGCAGCTGCCGCCAAGCTCTCCGCTACGTTTGCCGCGCCAGCGAGCAAATGCAGTGCTAAAGTCATGCCCGCGGTGTGCCACTAGGCCCGCATCTCGTGGTCGTGCGGTAGCGTTCTCGCTTCCCACGCCCGGGTTCCCGGGTTCGATTCCCGGCGGGGTCAGGGATTTTCTCTGCCTCGTGCTGGCTGGGTGTTGTGTGCTGTCCTTAGGTTAGTTAGGTTTAAGTAGTTCTAAGTTCTAGGGGACTTATGACCACAGCAGTTGAGTCCCATAGTGCTCAGAGCCATTTGAACCATTTGTGCCACTAGACATTCGCGTGAGAATTGCCCGTCACGCCAAGCTATTTGCTTTTTCTGTAATAAAAAAGGACATGTTCAGAGTGTTTGCCAGAAAAAGCTTAGATTGGATGCTACCAACCATTCCAGGCCCTTTGCTTCGCGCCGGAATCGAACCAAGAATACTCAGGCTCGTGAAACTTCGCCCATGGACATTCATGTCGTTCATTCCACTCCACCAAGTGCCACTTTCTCTAACAGTGACTGTGTTCGTCCCACAAAAAGTGTGCGTCGACGTCGCAGGAAATCACGTCAAGTAGCAAGTGATTCTGTACCAGTGTCTGTTCACGTTGCGCGAGACAGTCGCTCTTGTCGTCAGCAGGACAATAAACTTTTTGTAGACTTGGACATTCATGGCCACGTGATACCATTCCAGCTCGATACCGGAGCTGCAGTTTCATTGATCAATAAAGACACGTACACACAACTGGGCACACCTCCGTTGCGTGCCGCAAATGTTAAGTTAACTAGCTATCCCGGTCAGAATATCCATGTGTTAGGACAGAGCAGCCTTCTTGCAACATACAAGGGACAAACAAAACTTGTGTCATTTTACGTCCTTTGTTCTTCTGCAGTGAACTTGTTTGGTTTAGATTTATTTCAGTTGTCTATAGTCAAACAGGTCGTATCAGTGAACCAGACTGTGCCTTCAGCCAGTGTTTCTCGTCTATGTGAAGAATTTGCAGACATTTTTGCACCGGGCCTTGGTTGCGCTAAGAACTATGAAGCACATTTGGAACTGAAAGTAAACGCGCAACCGAAATTTTTCAGAGCGCGCAATGTTCCCCACGCATTGCGTGATGAGGTCGCCAGAACATTAAACGATTTGGAATCACAAGGTGTAATTGAACGTGTGCAGGCTTCTCTCTGGGCATCACCCTTAGTAATTTTGCCAAAACCTTCCGGAAAATTGAGACTTTGTGTGGACTTCAAGGCAACAGTGAATCCACAACTAGTGACTGCAACTTTTCCTTTACCCCGCCCAGAAGATCTTTTTGACAAACTGTGCCCGGGTAAATACTTTTCGAAGTTGGACCTCGCAGATGCGTACTTGCAAATACCAGTCGACGAATCCCAGCGCGTCTTGGTGGTTAACACGCATCTTGGTTTGTATCGATTCAAAAGACTGCCATTCGGGTGTGCATCCGCCCCTGCATTGTTTCAGCTATATCTACAAACTGTTTGTGCGTCGGTCCCTACTGCAGCAAACTATCTGAACGATATTGTGATCTCCGGAAAGACAGAAGACGAACATTTAGCCAGTCTCTTAACATTATTTCAGGTCTTGCGACACAATGGTCTTCGCTTGCGGAAGGACAAATGTGTGTTTTTTGCTCGTGACTTACCCTATCTGGGACATGTAATCAATGCCCAAGGCATACATCCCAGTCCAGAGCACCTCCGTGCCATACACGACTTGCCTTCGCCGCAGAATTTGAAGCAGCTAGAGAATGTGCTGGGAAAAATTAATTATTATCATCGCTATGTTCCCCATGGCTCTTCAATTTCAGCTCCGCTTCATCGCTTACGCTGTAAAGGTGTTCCGTTCGTCTGGACGACGGAATGCGAACTGGCCTTTCGCCAGTTGAAATCGGCGTTGCTTTCAAATACTTGCCTTTCGCCATTCGATCCCCAGAAACCCCTTTTGTTGATGGTAGATGCATCAGATTTCGGGATCGGTGCTGTGCTTGAGCACAAAGATGGATCGCATGATCGCCCTATTGCCTTTGCGTCCAAATCGCTCTCGTCTGCGCAAAGAAATTATTCACAGATCGAGAAAGAAGCTTTAGCTCTCGTCTTTGGTGTTACTAAGTTTCACGATTTCTTGTATGGTCGTCACTTTACCATCATCACAGACCACAAACCTTTGACATCGCTTTTTCATTCGAACAAGCCTGTACCTCCACGTACAGCGCAGAAATTCATTCGCTGGTCTATTTTCCTCTCGCAGTACCGCTACGATATTTTGTATCGGTCCAGTGCTAAGCACGGAAACGCCGATGCGTTGTCCCGTTTGCCTGTTGCTGAGGATAGAGCATTCGATTCGTTCGAACTTGCTTGCATGTTCATTGATGCGGAAACCGATGACGTGGTCGAATCGTTTCCGATTGATTTTCGTCGTGTAGCTACAGCCACAGCTGCTGACCCTGGCCTTGCTACCGTTCTGCGTTTTGTTGCTACGCAATGGCCCTTGTCAAAGTCACGGATCGAGGATCCGTTGGTTCGCCGATTTTTTGCTCACAAGGAGAGACTTTTTGTACGACGTGGTGTTTTGCTGTTGCGTTCTGATAATGATCATTCCAGGGTCATGGTTCCACGTTCGTTACAGTCCTCTGTATTACGGCTCCTCCACCAAGGACATTGGGGTATAATGCGCACGAAACAACTTGCTCGTCAGCACTGTATTTGGTTCGGAATCGATGCTGCGATTACGGATATGTGCTCTTCTTGCATGGCGTGTGCCGCACACCAATCCGCACCACCGCGGAGATCGTTTGCATGGCCGAAAGCCACTTCCCCTTGGCAACGCTTACACATCGATTTTGCTGGTCCGTTCTGGAATGCTAGATGGTTGGTTCTGGTCGATTCATTCAGTAATTTTCCTTTTGTTGTCAATATGCCATCCACGGCGTCTTCTGCCACCATCCAAGCGTTATCCGCTATCTTTTGTATTGACGGTCTTCCACAGACTATTGTTTCCGACAATAGCCCACAATTCACGTCCGCAGAATTTCAGTCATTCTGCAAGGCCAATGGTATTCAACATCTGACATCCGTGCCGTTTTCGCCTCAGTCCAACGGTGCCGCTGAACGATTGGTCCGGACTTTCAAGTCCCAGATGTTGAAGTTGAAAGAGTCGCATTATCGGGAGGACGCGTTATTGCTCTTTTTGTCCTCGTATCGCTCTCAGCCCCGAGATGGTCGCTCGCCGGCTGAGTTGCTCCACGGTCGTCCTCATCTAACCTTGATGTCTTTGCTACATCCGCCGCATCAGGTTCCTGTGCAGCGGCAGCCACCTGCTTTTGCTCCAGGCGACGTTGTATACTATCGCAACTATCGAGGTTCACGGCGTTGGCTCGCAGGGCGCATTCTTCGCTGCCTCGGCCGCGCTATGTATCTGGTTTTGGGGGCCTCTGGTGAGGTGCGTCGGCATCTCAACCAGCCGCGCCTCTGTCGTCGCACGGGTTCTGCCGCTCCCCTCTGCTTTCAGTGACGGTGCCGTCCGGTCAGCGCCCTGGGGACCCACCTACTGGCTCGCCTCATCCCCAGGTGTTACCGACAATGCCTTCCATTTTGCCCCATGGCGACGCGCCGCCGGGCGCCTCCCTGGGTCACGCGCCGCCGATCGCTTCCCGTGACCGGCTGTTCTCCGCCATGGAACTCTTGCCCGCTCCGGACCAGATGTCGTCTTCGCCCGTCGGGTGCACCGCCCCGATGGAGGTCGACCCTTCGCTTCCTCCTGTCTAAGGGCGCATACACCACATGTTGGCGTGCACCCTGGACTAGGTTTTCAGGCGTTTCCTAGCTCCCCTCGGACCGAATGGCCGGGTGCGGGTGGCACAGCCTCGCCTGTTGTTAGGCTCCCCACCTCGTCGCATACGTCAACATGGGGTCCTCCCCACGGTGGGCGGAAGCCTTATCACACAACCGTACACCGATTTGCGGGGGAGGAATGTGGTGTCACCGCCAGACACCACACTTGCTAGGTGGTAGCCTTTAAATCGGCCGCGGTCCATTAGTATACGTCGGACCCGCGCGTCGCCACTGTCAGTGATCGCAGACCGAGCGCCGCCACACGGCAAGTCTAGAGAGACTTACTAGCACTCGCCCCAGTTGTACAGCCGACGTTCATAGGAATGGTTCACTGACAATCACGCTCTCATTTGCCGAGACAATTGTTAGCATAGCCTTCAGCTACGTCATTTGCTACGACCTAGCAAGGCGCCATTACCAGTTATATTGAACTTATTCTACTTTTGTATCGTCAAGAGCGATGTACTCCAATTATGGATTAAAGTTAAGTATTACATCATCTACGTACTTTATTTGCAATTCTCAAGACATTGCCCTGTTCCAGACCTCACGCCAGCAAGCGTGTAATTAAACGCGTGCATTTCGGCCTCCTCTAGCAACACGGTGTTGGCTCTTCTGCCAACACTTCAGCGACCATCATGATGCTGTAAACAGAACCTGGATTCATCCGAAAAAATGAAGTTTCCCATTCGTGCACACAGGTTCGTCGCTGAGTACACCATCGCAGGCTCTTCTGTCTGTGATGCAGCGTCAAGGGTAAACGCAGCCATGCTCTCCGAGCTGATAATCCATGCTGCTGCAGACGTCGTCAAACTGTTAGTGCAGATGGCTGTTGTCTTGCAAACGTCCCCATCTGTTGACTCAGGGATCGAGACGTGGCTGCACGATCCGTTACAGCCATGCGGATAAGATGCATGTCGTCTCGACTGCTAGTGATACGAGGCCGTTTGGATCCAGCACGGCGTTCCGTATTACCCTCCTGATCCCACCGATTCCATATTCTGCTAACGCGTGCAGCAATGCCGCGATACGACAAACCGCAATCGCGATAGGCTAGAATCCGACGTTTATCAAAGTCGGAAACGTGATGATACGCATTTCTCCTCCTTACACGAGGCATCAAAACAACGTTTCACCAGGCAACGCCGGTCAACTGCAGTTTGTGAATGAGGAATCGGTTGGAAACTTTCCTCATGTCAGCACGTTGTAGGTGTCGGCACCGGCGCCAACCTTGTGTGAATGCTCTGAACAGCTAATCATTTGCATATCACAGCATCTTCTTCCTGTCGTCTGTAGCACATCATCTTCGTGGTGTTGCAGTTTTAATGACCAGTAGTGTATATAAATAACTGGGGAGTCATGCCAGCTGTGTATCTATAGTTAGTAGTATTAGTAGCATGGGGAAGATTATGGACCTGTTGAGTGGTACTCACGTCATAGTCCTCAGGCAGTTGCGGCCTACCAGGCTGTGGCTGAGGCCCAGCTGCTGCGTACTGAGGCTGTGCACCAGCGCCCTGGTACTGTGGCTGAGCTTGCGCTCCAGCCTGGTACTGAGGCTGGAGGCGCGCCGCAGCCTGGTACTGTGCCTGCTGCTGAGCAGCCTCGCGGTACTGCGCCTGGTACTGGGGCTGCGCTGCTGCCTGGTACTGGGGCTGCGCTGCCGCCTGGTACTGGACTGGCTGCTGAGCTGCCGCTGCCTGGTACTGCGCCTGCTGCTGAGCAGCGGCCAGCGCCGCCTGGTACTGCCCGGCGGACAACGCCTGCGGCTGTGCCTACGACACAGACAACACAGTTAGACACCTGAACTCGTTTGGGTGCTGAGCTGCTGCCATCTGGTACCTCGTCACAGCTATTCAACGTACGTATCTAACGTTTCTGATTAGTATAAAGTACCATATTTCAAAAGTTTCTATTTTCGTTTCAAAACTGTTCATCACCTACATTTTACTACTGTACAAGGCTACAGTACGAATAAATATCGTCCTAACACTAGAACTGATATCTGGCGGTAACACATTTCTCTGTTTCACTAATTCCTTGTCTTTCTATTTCCAGTACGAATTTCATAAAGTATCTGTTTTTCCCATCGACAGTAATTTGCAGTGACGTCTTCTTTCCCAGTGATATGACAAAAGTCACTGGATACATCTTAATATCATGTGAGACCTACATTTGCGTGGTATAAAGCAGCAACTCGTCGTGTCATGGACTCAGCAAGTCGCTGGAAGTCCCGTGCAGATATATTGAACCATCTACGTCTAAATCTGCGTGATTACTCTGCTATTCACAATAAAGTGCCAGGCAGAGGGTTCAATGAACAACCTTCAACCTGTCTCTCTACCGTTCCACTCTCGAACGGCACACGGGAAAAACGAGCACTTAAATTTTTCTGTGCGAGCCCTGATTTCTCTTATTTTATCGTGATTATCATTTCTCCCTATGTATGTGGGTGCCAACAGAATGTTTTCGCAACCGGAGGAGAAAACTGGTGATTGAAATTTCGTGAGAAGATCCCGTCTCAACGAAAAACGCCTTTGTTTTAATGATTGCCACTCCAATTCATGTATCATGTATGTGACACTATCTCCCCTACGTCGCGGTAATACAAAACGAGCTGCCCTTCTTTGTAGTTTTTCGGTGTCATGCGTCAGTACCACCTGATACGGATCCCACACCGCACAGCAATACTCCAGAATAGGACGGACAAGCGTGGTGTAAGCAGTCTCTTTAGTAGACCTGTTGTATCTTCTAAGTGTTCTCCAAATGAAGCGCAGTCTTTGGTTTGCTCTTCCCACAAAAAAATGGTTCAAATGGCTCTGAGCACTATGGGACTCAACTGCTGAGGTTATTAGTCCCCTAGAACTTAGAACTAGTTAAACCTAACTAACCTAAGGACATCACAAACATCCATGCCCGGGGCAGGATTCGAACCTGCGACCGTAGCGGTCTTGCGGTTCCAGACTGCAGCGCCTTTAACCGCACGGCCACTTCGGCCGGCGCTCTTCCCACAATATTGTCTATGTGATCGTTCCAATTTAGGTTATTTGTAATTGTAATCCCTAAGTATTTAGCTGAATTTACAGTCTTCAGATTTGTGTGACTTATCGCGTAATCGAAATTTAGCTGATTTCTTTTAGTATTCGTGTGAATAATTCAAACTTTTCTTTATTCAGTGTCAATTGCCACTTTTCGCACCATACAGATATCTAAATCATTTTGCAAGACGTTTTGATCATCTGGTAACTTTACAAGACGGTAAATGACAGCATCATCTGCAAAAAATCAAAGACGGCTACTCAGATTGTCTCCTATGTCGTTAATATAGATCAGGAACAACAGAGGGCCTATAACACTTGCTTGGGGAACGCCGGATATTACTTCTGTTTTACTCTATGACTTTCCGTCTATTACTGCAAACTGTGACCTTTCTGACAGGAAATCACGAATCCAGTCGCATAACTGAGGCGATACTCCGTAGGCACGCAGTTTGGTTAGAAGACGCTTGTGAGGAACGGTGTCGAAAGCCTTCTGGAAATCTAAAAATATGGAATCAATTTGACATCCCCTGTCGATAGCACTTATTACTTCATGAGCGTAAAGAGGTAGTTGTTTTTCACAAGAACGGTATTTTCTGAAGCCGTGCTATGTGTCAATAAATCGTTTTCTTCGAGGTACTTCATAATGTTCGAATACAGTATATTTTCCAAAACCCTACTGCAAATCGACATTAGTGATATAGGCCTGTAATTCAGCGGGTTACTCCTACTTCCCTTTTTGGGTATTTGGTTGACTTGAGCAATTTTCCAGTCTTTAGGTAAGGATCTTTCTGTGAGCGAGTGGTTGTATATAATTGCTAAATATGGAGCTATTTTATCAGCATACTTTGAGAGGAACCTGACTGGTATACAATCTGGACCGGAGGCCTTACCTTTATTAAGCAATTTAAGCTGTTTTGTTACACCGAGGATATCTACTTCTATGTTTCTCATCTTGGCAGTCGTTCTTGATTGGAATTCAGGAATATTTACTTCGTCTTCTTTGGTGAAGGAGTTTTGGAAATCCGTGTTCAATAACTCTGCTTTAGTGGCACTGTCATCAGTGACTTCACCGTTGTTATCGCGCAGTGAATGTATTGATTGCGTCTTGCCACTGGTGTGCTTTATGTATGACCAGATTCTCTTTGGGTTTTCTGCCAGATTTCGAGACAGAATTTCGTTGTGGGAATTATTAAAAGCATCTCGCATTGAAGTACGCGCTATATTTCGAACTTCTGTAAAACTTTGCCAATCTTGGGGATTTTGCGTTCTTTTAAATTTGTCATGCTTTTTTTGTTGCTTCTGCAACAGCGATCTGACCAGTTTTGTGTACCATGGTGGATCAGTACCATCACTTATTAATTTGTGCGGTATATATCTCTCAATTGCTGTCGATACTATCTCTTTGAAAACATTCCACAACTTTTCTACACTTACATGATCATGCTGTCTCTATTGCGAAAGTGCTGCCATAGCAGGATTTTGTGGTCGAACTGACTTTCCGATTACGTCCGACACGTGTTCGATGGGATTCATGTCGAGCGATATGGCTGGCCAAAACAGTCGTTCGAACTGTCCAGAATGTTCTTCAAACCGTTCGCGAACAATTGTGGCTCGACAACATGGCACATTGACTTCCATAAGAATTTCACCGTTGTTTTCGTACACGAAGTCCATGAATGGCTGCAAAAGATCTTGAAGTAGCTGAACATAACTATTTGTAGTCAGTGATCTGTTCAGTTAGACCACAATACACAGTGCATTCCATGCAAACACAGCCCTCAGCACTCTAGAGCCACCACCAGCTTGTACAGAGCCCTGTTGACAACTTGGATGCATGACTTAGTGGCGTCTGCGCCATACTCGAATCCTATCTTACGAACTGAAATCGTGACTCATCTGACCAACCGACACGGTTACGAGCCTAGGAGAGGCACTGCGGCCGATGTCGTGCTGCTAGCAAAGGCACTCGGGTCGGTCGTTTCCCGCTGCAGCCCATGTAGGCCAAATATTACTGCACTGTCCTAACGGATACTTCCGACGTACAGTCTGCGAGGTGCCGGGGCTAGCAGTGTATTTAACACTAAATTCTTCTAGAATCTACATATGTAAATGATGCTCTAAGACCCCCCTATTCTAACTCCGACTTTTGCTGTTGCACAAGGATTAAAAAAAAAATACGCGAACTGACTCTAATCAACCCTGCCAGTGGAGTAGAAGAGAGTTTGGCACCTGCAATAATTTAATTTGATAAATAAGTTAATTAAACGAAGGGCTCATTAACATAGTGAGGAATGATAGGGTTGCTCTACCGATTAACAGAATGAAAGTTCTGTCCAAAATAACAATATGATTTATTAAGACTAAACACAAAATAATAAACAAAAACACATGAAACATTTATAATACATCAAACTGGCTGAAATTGGATACTCAAACAAACGCTGTGAAGGAGAAGTTGTCCCTAAACTAGATTGTGAGGTTTATGACGAAGTGGTATGTGGAGCCAATTCCTTCCCACTCAAATCTTAAGAGAGACACACAGCTAACCCAACATTAATTGCTGCTACTGAAGACAGAACAAAGTTAGAAAAAGACGAACAGGCGCGCTCTGCTGAGCTCTGATTATCACCTAGGAAAAGCCCTATCTGCCGGTGCTGCGGACATACATTACCAAACTGTCTTCTTAACTGCCAGAACACGATCTGGCGTACCGGAGGCGATGGCTGGTTGCTTCGACGTCCTCGACCGAAGGGCGAGAGCCGACTACCTCGAGCACCCGTACAGGCCGAACACACAACATTCCCGCCCCCGCGACAGTGGCCGTGGTTAAACGTTCCAATCAGCAACTCGAAAACCGGCGGAAAATTCCACTCCATTGCCGGAGCACTACCATTCCACCAATGGAGATTCTCGGCGCCAATTTCTGCGCTGATTTTGCTACGTCACGGAGCTATGCCCTGAGCAAGCCAATCACAGTTACTATTTTGCAGAAAGCGCGGGAATTTTCCCGCCACAACTGCCTGGGTACATAAGTCATTCCCACGCCTCGCTGGTAGCCCGCCAGAAAGTGTTTTCGCTAAGATTCTGCGAAGTATCGGAACCTCTAGCCCAGCCGCTACTTCAGACCCCTCCGGGCGCGTCTTTTGACAATGTCGGCGTCTGCAAAGCATTCACTCGACTTCCTCACACCCGTCGGCTTAACCCTTTCCAGATCAGCGGACCACGCCTGTCACCGGACCACCCAGGTGACGAGAGACGCTGCGTGGGAAGTCCGCATGTGAAGGAATAGCAACTTTTCATCGCATACAATTAGAGACGAATATCGTAAGATAGAAATATGAGAGGGGGCTCATGCCACCTCTCAAGTCCACAATGATTCCCGCGGTCATTTCATGCAGTGTTGCTTGTCTTTTACCACTGACAATTGTTCGCAAACGCTGCTGCTCTCTGTCCTTAAGTGAATTCCGTCGGCGACTGTGTTGTCTATAGTGAGAAGTAATGCCTGAAATTTGGAGTTCTCGGCACACTCTTGAAAGTGTGGTTCTTGGAATACTCGAATTCCCTAACGATCTCTGGAAAGGCATGTCCGATGCATCTATTGCAACCACCATCCCGCGTTCAAAGTGTGTTCATTCTTGTCATGCGGCCATAACCATCACGGAAATCTTTTCGCGTGAATCACCTGACTACAAATGACAGATATGCCTATGTACTGCCTTTTTATACCTTGTGTACGCGATGCTACTGCCATCAGGATATGTGCATATTGCTAGGCCATCGCTTTTGCCACCTCAGTGTAATTCCCTCAGTATCACTTGACATAATTTATTACCCTGCCTTTATTTCTGTTGAGGTTCATCTTATACCCTCTTTGAAGACACTATCCCTTCCATTCAACATATCTTCCAAGTTCTTTGCTCTCACCGATAGAAGTAAAATGTATGAAGGAATTAAAGATATTAGCTGTCAGTCTGCGGCGGGGCAGGTTTTATTTTCGTACTGAATGTCACTATCTTTCGTGGTACTGATCACGACAAAAGTTCCACCACCTAAGTACGGCGGCAGAACACCAGCCCGTTCCTTGCATACGTATGTACTGCGCTGACGACGTAAAAGGAACGTTGAAGGAAACGCCGGCAATACTTACGTTGCAAAGTCCGCGTAAACTCTGGTAGCAAGCTATCCTGTAAATTCTTATAATACTTTTCGGGCGGAAAGTGGTTGCTTCGTTCTCTCAGTAAAATGTCAAAATTCTGAAACGAGTCTTTATTCAGTTTCAGTTGAGAGAAAAAAAAAACTGCCATCAGCCCACATGTAATAAGCGAACAACATCACTGTCCTCAGTTCACGGTTCATGCAACCCAGAACACACGCAAGGCAACCAGAAATATACTTAAGTCCAACCCGAAGAATTACGCGATTTCACAGTCAATACTCCGCTACTATATCTGAGTTTCAGATTCAGTCCTTTACAATGGATTTCTATTAAAGAAATTGCTCGCCAAATTTTCCATATATGGATACAAAACATGCCACACAGAATTTTACTAAGGCCGAAAGTTCACACGCCTTTATGTTTCCAACATAGCACATCTAGAACTTCGAACTTCACGAAACTGTCTGTAAGTGCAACTGGTTCTACGGCAACACAATCTGGACGCGAAATACCAATAACTTCTACATTTTACATATTATGCAGACGGACACGTTAAACATGACCTGCACGTTCAATAGCTACCCAGCGACTCCTTTTTGCTGCTCCTTTCACAGCCTATAAGTACCTGGCAGTGCGCGGGAACTGCTAAACTCTGATTGGTTGATCAAAATGACCAGCCAATCAGAACAATCGTACGAGATCATTCTCGCGCCACAACCGTCCTACGCAAATCACTTTTCCCAGTTGCATTTACGTCGTTTCAATATGCAAATATTAATATAATGTTTAACAAAACCAAACGAAAGGAAAACTAATCTGTGAATTTATTTAGAAAACTATTACTCTGCAAACGGCTATTCTGGCTGCCTTCTTACAAAAGCAAGTACTACTTACACACTCTCACTCATTCTCATTTATTCCACAACAACAAAACAAATATCTCCAGAATGAGATTTTCACTCTGCAGCGGAGTGTGCGCCGATATGAAACTTCCTGGCAGATTAAAACTGTGTGCAAAGGTCCCGAGTTCGAGTCTCGGTCCAGCACACAGTTTTAATCTGCCAGGAAGTTTCAACAAAACAAATAGATATTAATTAAATAATTAATTGACGCAACATTTTGTGAACTCCAGTAATTATTTCAAATGATACTAAAAGACAAACTTTTATTATTTCTAACTGAGGTTTTTAGTCTAAGTGTTGGTTTGGGCTGTTTTAGGTAATTTCCTCTAACTACGACAGATAGAAGGCTGAAATCTTTATACCATATTCTCTTGAATAACAAAAGGCAGTGTATCGACTTTAAACAATATTAAATAATATTTAATATAGTTTATTTAGATTCTTAAGGGTTTGAATATTCAGTCGCTCAAAGTGACACAGGTACCGCTTCCCACGGCTAGCATAGCGACGGTGCAAATCAGTCATTGCTAAGACACAACTGGCTGTCTCCTTCATAGTCAATGGCTCCAATGCTAGAGGCTGTTCTGCAAATTAGTTTACTACAATAAAGTTATCGCTTATTGACTCGCGACGTTATAAGTGGGCATTGGTTTATATCAATAGGGAAAGTCGTAAATTTGTGCCGGCATCCTTTCCCCATTGATCTAGATCAATGCCCACTAATGCTAATGTCTTTAATTCCATTGTGTCTTAATCCATGGTGGCTGCATGACGAGAATGGTGTCTGTTCTATCCCACATGTCTGAACGAAGAGACACCAAATATACAGAATTACAATGAAAGGGTACAGTACCACCCGACATTGAAAACAGGTACAACATTCTTCGTTATTCTTGTCAGAACAACATATTTTTTGTAATAATAACTCAATTTCACTTAATACACTGAAGTCGGATACCAGTGTAGAAAAGAAGGAATATTTATTTATTTAATGGATCACATGTGCACTCCCACAAAATAAATCCCTACGTCCAGTTTGGTTATCTGTGATATGAATGAATGTATGGTCGTCTGCTAACCGCAGATAGTGAATGTGCAATATATGATCATCTTTGAGACGGTACTTTGGTCACCTTTGGTGGAACCAAAGAGATGAAATTTACCTGAGCTTTGAGCGCCTGAAATGTGGCTGACCAATATGGTAGCAAGATGCTCCCCACCTTGATGGAGGTGCGAGCTGACCTGAAGAACGGCCATGTTTTCAGCACTCTGGCGGTGGATCTTGTGTTGGTAAGACCTGTCTTAGGCGTGCTCATTAAAGACAAAAGAGTGGAGAGAATGATATGCATGTGGAATACTTAAGAGTAGTTTGGAATAATAATTTCTCTATTTCAGGAACTTTTGTGGGGAGAATTAAATGTCGGGCAGGTAATATTAGGGGGATCGTAGTAATCTTCGGAAGTGACCAACGGTCACAATGAAACCACGTGTAGCAATAAGTGGAAATACTTCCGAGTGCTTAAGTTAAGCTGAATTACTGGCGTGTGTACTATAAGTTGGAAATATTTAAGGAATGGCGTGTGCAGGACTTCGAGTACTTCCACGTGGTGAGTACTGTGTGAGTCTCAATCTGTGTATGAGACAAAGGATAAAGAGAAGTACTCGTCCATGGTATCAGTTGAGGACTCGCGTATGTGACGAATATGTTCTTAATATTACTTTGCGTGTTATGTTTCCGTGTGACGCTGGATTCAAACTATAATACTCTGAGGGTGAAGCAAGGTGAGTCACCCGTCTATCCAGCAACGCCACTTGGCTTGCATTGCACAGGAAGACGTGCATATATTCTCCAGAGTTCATAGTAGGAAAGAAAAGCTACGAAGTGGGACGGTGTCGTGTGAAACTGGAATGAATACTAATTGAAGTGGGAAAGCTGAAAGTGATGTGATTATAACGTTGTGACTGTTCCTTGTGTTATATTCCATGTTGCCAGTGTGGTGTATTTAATGTAATTTAAGTATGTGTGGTTTGCATGGGGGAGTAGCAAGATAGGTTCAGAGGTAGTGGGTTATGCATGTTCCTTTTGTACCGCTCGGTCTGGAGGAAATCTTCGTGATGATGGGTGTGAGAGTCGAAGTGTGAGATATAGCAAAAGATCCACCATCCTATCCAGAAAGTGCACTGTAGTGTTAGATAGTTACGAGACCATAAGATAGAGAACCACCAATGTAAAGCCATGCGCACTGGGCGGAGTTTCTCATGTGTAATTGTTGTAGAAAATGTAATGGTGAGTTTAGGTTATAGAATTTATCGGAATAAAAAAGATAGTCAAAAGAAAAAGATTGGTGGCCTTTTCCTTCGAATAGTATGTTGTCATGATATCCAGAATTTATAATGTGTGCGCCATTCATATTCAGTGCGATGGCCACGTGTTGATCAAAGCCGTTGGGTAAGAAAGAAAATGTGGTATTGCCAGTGCGTAGTGAACAGTCAGAGTTGTGTAAATTACTAATAGTCAGATGTGCGTTATACGTTTCCGTTGCGTAATATTCAAACAGGAGAATAATTTGTAACTTAATTGTGCGTACTAGAGCTCATGTTACTTGATAAATAAGAATGAATCCACTCGCTTGGCAGACCACTCATCTTGCAGGCCTGACTGTTTCATGCCACAGTATGAGCAAGGCATGTGGGTGCCTGTCAAGAATATCATCACCAAATCTCAAACGTTTTATTTCTTCTGCCTGAATTTTAATTCTTTTGCATTGGAGTGGGACCTTGGAAGTCAATTCATGGTTTACAGAACGCTGGTTAGTAAATCTGCAGCCGCCGGTACCTGGTACTGCTGGGGCGCGCCTCCCGCCGTTGGCTGCGGGCCCGACACGTAGGTGACGCCGCCGGCGCGTGCCCTCGCAGCTAGCGCCAGAGCCACCCACACCACCACCTGCAACACGACAAGCACACAGTAAGGCACCGGCTCTCCCTCCTCTCCTCTTCAAGCTTAACGTTACACTGCTGTGAAGTCTGAGACGCCAAAGTTGAGAGATGACTAAACGAACACATTTGCATAGCTTATGTCAGACATAGGGGATATAAAATATATAAAAATGAAAAAGCTGGCATACTATGCTTACTTTCATTCTATAATGTCATATGGGATTATTTTTTGGGGTAATTCATCGAGCCAAGCTAAAGTTTTCCGTGCACAAAAACGTGCAGTAAGAGTTATATGTGGTGTGAACACCCTGCAGAAGCCTGTTTAGGGAACTAGGGATACTAACTACTGCTTCCCAATATATTTATTCCTTAATGAATTTTGTCATCAAAAATATATCACTTTTTCAAACCAACAGCTCAATTCATGGAATCAATACTAGAAATAAGAATAATCTTCACAAGGATTTAAAATCACTTAGTCTTGTACAAAAAGGTGTGCATTATTCAGGAACACACATTTTCAATAACTTGCCAGCAGCCATAAAAAGCTTAACAACCAATGAAATTCAGTTTAAAAGAAGCCTAAAGGATTTCTTGGTGGCCAATGTGCAGTAATGTGTTCATTGTAAATGTGTGTGTGTGTGTGTGTGTGTGTGTAAATACAATCTAACTTCTGCACCATTTCAGTGCAGTAATGTGTTCATTGTAAATAAGTATTATAGTAGTCGTATTACATGTTTATTATCTTATAAACAAATAAAAAACTTTTTAATTTTAAATTCAGTGCATTAGTATTTGTAAAATGACTCTTTCATATAGTGTTCATTAAAAGATGATGATCATTCCACTTGGGACCTGTCGAATGGTACATTAGCTTATTTGTTTTAGTTGTAAATATTTGTCATGTATTGTTGCTTTTCTGACATGTTCCACATCCTGGAGGACCTCCTCACTACGGATCAATTAGAGTGAAAGTAAATCTAATCTAATCTAATAAACTAACCAGCTCAAAGGATTATAAAACACAGAAAAGCACGTTTCTCAGTTACGCACTTAATATAACATCCACCCTCTCTACAAAATGGGGATGAGATACAGCAAAATGTTCTAGATAAAAATTGTAGGTGGAAAAGAAGGTCACCCGTTGCTACTAACGGCCATGAGCTTGAACGTAATTTTCAAGGTGACTTCGAGGTGAAAGTGATTTTTTAAAATGGGAAGTCTAAAACTTGATTTAAGATTCGGAAAGAGCGGCAAATTTCACGCATAAAATACATTTTTAAACATCATGCCAAGGTTCAGTCAAGATAAAATAAGTAAACACGTTTTTAGTTCTGGCAGGAATCAATTCTGAATAGAGGGACACAGCGGAATACAATGTTAGATGCAGACTGGAAGGGGCATAAGGGATCACGTATCATTACTAGTAATTAACGAGTTAAAAATAAACACGCACAGTGTATAAATGTTAGTGTGGCATTTCCGATACACATCATTAAGTTACAAGTCGTTGAATGAGTCCCCTTGACTCTCATTCCCGGGATGCCCCTTCAAATTTGTATCTAACATTGTATTTTGCTGTATCCCTCCTATCGTCTAAGATCAGGGCTTCCCAACGTGTGGTCCGCGGACTCCTTAGGGGTCCGCTGGCTTTTTCTAGGGGGTCCGCGGCCACCTTTCATCAAATCGTGTAAAATAATGAGTGAAATTATTGAATAAAAATGTGAAAATCAAATTCATCACTATTTTTTTTCGTGTGAAAAACATATATACTTTTACTTCAGGTCGTATTCCCAAGCAGCCTTTGCCGTTCCTAGTGAGAACGCATACACAGTTTAGTGCCGGAGAATGCGGCTTCTCTGATCAATTGTTTCGCAACGATACAGGGATCGATAGTGCGCCGGCTCACGGCGCTAGATGCGCTGAAACGCGGGGAGCGATCTCTGTCGACCCATCACACCGCTCGCTGGCATCATTAAATGTTAAACTTGCTTTGTCAGTGCACTACCTATTTCATAAGTCGATTTTTGACCAGTTTATTACTTCTATCATGGATCGGTGGCTGAAGTGAGAATAATTGAAAAAGGGTGCAGTTTCTCCATCGCCTTCACAACAAGGGAAGTTTCCAGTTGAAATGAATGAAGAGGGAGGACGACCAAAGGAAGAACAATCACAAGAAGCTCCACAGCCGGATTTATTATGTGAAAGCAGTGCGAGAATTACATTGGTTGCAATATCCTGTGGAAGTGGAATAACCAAGAAGCGTAAGTACAACGAAAGCTATTTAGAAATGGGCTTTATGGAGGCAAAGGAGGGTAAAGCTCGGTGTGTAATTTGTGCGCGAGTCCTTCCGAACTGTTCAATGGTTCCAGTTAAATTGAGCCGTCATTTTGAAGGTACTCACTCGGATTTCCAGGCTAAAGACATCGATTTTTTCAAAAGGAAGAGTGCTGAACCAGGTGCGACTGAGCATTGCATGAAAACTCATGCAAAAACAATTAACGAAAATTCATTAAAAGCTTCTTTCTTGGTTAGTTATCGACTGCAAAAAAACAGGCAAAGCTCATACCATTGCAGAAAATCTCCTAAAGCCGTGTGTTAATGATATTGTTTCTTGAATGCTAGACGAAAAGGCAGTAAAGCTTATATCTTCGGTGCCATTATCAAATAATACTGCCAAGAGACGCATTGTTGACATGTCAAATGATGTGAAAGACACTCTTGTTTCTCGCATCCAACACAATTAATTTTCTCTGCAGATAGATGAATCCACTGGTGTTGCAGGATTAGCGATTTTATTGCCTTTTGTCCGTTGTGAATATTCTGGATGTTTTGAAGAGACCACTACCTGCGAAAACAACAGGTGCTGAAATATTCCTTCTATTGGATGATTTTTTAAGGACTAACGAAGTTTTATGTGCACAGATGGTGCAAAATCTATGACGTGTCCTACAGTCGGAGCAGTAACGAAAATAAAACTCCAAGAATTGCAGCAGTAGTCATTGTACCCTCCACAGATACGCTTTAGCTAAGAAACAAATGCCTGTTTCGTTTAAGAAAGTTTTAGACGAATCGATTCAAATCATTAAGTACATAAAATCAAGGCCGCTGAAGTCAAGACTTTTCACAATACTGTGTGAAGATATGGGAAGCCTTCATCGTTCCCTGCTTCTCCACACAGAAGTGAGGTGGCTCTCACGTGGGAATGCACTCTCTCGGTTGTACAAATTAATATTGGAAGTCTTAGCTTTCCTTTTGGAGCATAACACCAAATTAGCAGACCTTATTAATGACGAAAATTGGCAGTGTATACTTGCCTATTTGTCAGATATTATCTTCAAAATGAACGAAATGAATATTTCACTCCAAGGGCAATGTGAAACAAAGGTCACCGCTATCGACAAAGTTCCAGCATTCAAGACGAAAATCAGTTTTTGGGCAGAGAGTGTCGAGGAGGGCGAGTTCGAGTGTTTTCCTCTTCTCAAGGAGTTTTTGAAAAACAAAACATTGGCGCTTGTGAAGAATTTGTTTCATCAAATCTTGGAACATCTCCGAAGCTTGATGTCGTTGTTGGAGCATTATTTCCCAACAGCTGAAGATGAGAAGCTGCAGAAATACGAATGGGTTGTCAACCCATTCATTGTATCCAAAAGGCCGAACATTCTATCATCAAATGCATATGAGTTGTTGATAGAAATTGCCACAGACCCTGCCTTGAAATCAAGTTTTGACATTGACGGTTACACACACTTTTGGATCCGTTTGGATAGCAAGAAATACTACCCCCTTGCTGAAAAGGCAAAACGTGTACTTCTTCCGTTGCCACAACATACATGTGTGAATCAGGATTCTCGATTTATGCTGCCCACAAAACTAAGTACCGAAGCTGTCTAGATGCAGAACCAGACATCCGTCTCCAGTTGTCATGAAGTGAACCAACTTTTCAAAATTGTGTCAGGAGAAGCATCCTCAACCATCACATTAGGATTCCATTAGTATTCCTACACTCATCTATAGCAAAGAAGAAAGCATTTTTCTTCATAGATGCTCGGTGAACGTACCTGAACTATAACTCTGTAGGAATTTTGCTTCTGTCTTCGATCATTTACAAAATAATTATTAATTGAATTCTGTTGGCATTGATATTTTTATTACGAAAATTAAAATGATCTCTAAAGCTAATTTCTTTTCTTTATAATATATTCCGTCCTCTCAGTTAAAAATATGGCCTACCTGTACTTCAATTACAATTACTTGCTATTACTCTGAGCCTATATTGTGGCAACTGGCTGCGAGCGTAAACAAATGAGGACTTTTCACGTGCCACCTTATAAAAGGTAAACCTCCTCTGCCAGAATTGTTTCCTTTGAGAAAAAAAGTCTTACGTTCTGTGAAATGCTTTGTCTTCTTATATAGAAATAAGAGAGTCTGTTTTTTTTTCCTAATTTGTTTACAGTCGAGGCTGACTGCCACGATATAGTGTCCAAGTAGTAGCTGAAGTTGTCAGCTGTGGCTAAACTGTTACCACGCCACCTGCCAGTTGCCAGCAACATACTGACAGTACACTGTTGCAACGCCGCCTGCAATCTGCCGTCTATGGAATGACAGCTGCCGTTCAGTAGATACACAAAGACGTAAAAATAACTAGACTTTCCGAGCTGTTTACATGGGCACGAAAATCGATTGTGGAACTGGAAGACGGCTTTATAAAAGCAGATTTCCTGAATCGATTTTGAAGTGTTTACCTGACCAACCAAAAGCAGAACTGCGACATCGGCTTACGAAATCCGGTTTTGGAAACGCATTTAAACTGAGTGAATGTATTCCCACACATTGCACAACAGACGTCACAATAGTCCTTTGAATGCAATTCATTGGCCTCTTTTCTTTCGTGATGTGTTTGTATCCCGAATCATGGGTCTGCCTCTTTTCTTCACAGCCGCGCGGAATGGCCGCGCAGTCTAAAGGCGCCATGTCGTCGTGGATTGCGCGGCCGCTCCCGTCGGAGTTTCGAGTCCTCCCTCCTCGGGCATGTGTGTGTGTGTGTGTGTGTGTGTGTGTGTGTGTGTGTGTGTGTATGTGTGTGTGTGTGTTGTCCTTAGCGGACGTTAAACTTAGGTTAATAGTGTGTAAGACTAGGGGCTGATGACTTCAGCAGTTAAGTCCCATAGACTTTACATACATTTGAACATTTTTCTTCGGATTTCACGAAAAACCACTCACACACACACACACACACACGACTGCTACGAAATAAGCATGCTCCTTACACAGCAGTAGCCAAACAGTGGACGTGAACAGACCACAAGTGGCAGCTTGTCAACAGTGAACAGTTTGGATGTGGCGTTGATTGCTCTTGGAGGAAGGCAGCTCCAAAGTGTGAGATGTAAATTACCAAGTAATTTTAATCAGGCTATAGTGTGTTGATGGTTCAAATGGCTCTGAGCACTATGGGACTTAACATCTATGGTCATCAGTCCCCTAGAACTTAGAACTACTTAAACCTAACTAACCTAAGGACAGCACACAACACCCAGCCATCACGAGGCAGATATAGTGTGTTGAACAAAGGGAGTAAATCCACTAGTGAGTGTCTGGATACAGTGGGAATTCAAATTGGATCGTTAATTTCAAGTTGTTTCCATTCATCTCTAAACCAAAGACTATTGATACTTGTGGCCGTGCGGTTCTAGGCGCTACAGTCTGGAACCGCGCCACCGCTACCATCGCAGGTTCGAATCCTGCCTCGGGAAAGGATGTGTGTGATGTCCTTAAGTTAGTTAGGTTTAAGTAGTTCTAAGTTCTAGGGGACTGATGACCAAAGAAGTTAAGTCCCATAGTGCTCAGAGCCATTTGAACCATTTTGAACTATTGATACTTCGGGGGGGGGGGGGGGGGGGGTGCCATTGGGAATATGGTACTTCCATTAAGAAGCTTTCAGTTCCCATGGGTTTCGCTCTGAAATTTAAAGTTGCTGCGCTCTTGACTGACTAGGAGTCCGCCATGGATTTTCGACTGAAGAAGGGGTCCGCCAGCTGAAAAGGTTGGGAAGCCCTGTTCTAAGTTAATCCCTACTAGAAATAAAACATATCTGCTTATATGCCCTTCATGAAACTAGCGATGACCTTGAATAATTTATTATTTTATATGTCAAATTTGCCGATCTTCCCAAATATTGAACCAAACATTAGACTTTCCATTTAAATAAATCACTTTAACCTTCAAATCACCATCAAAATCACTTTCAAGGTCACGACCATTAGTGGCAATGCGTCACCCTCATTGCCACCTACAACTTTCATTTAAAACATTTTATTATATGTCATCTCCATCTCAAATTATATCCCATAATGGACGTATATGCGTCTATACATACGTACATATGTATGTTGCATATCTCTCCTAAACGCCGGCCGCTGTGGCCGAACGGTTCTAGGCGCTTCAGTACAGAACCGCGCTGCTGCTGCGGTCGCAGGTTCGAATCCTGCCTCGGACATGAATGTGTGTCATGTCCTTAGGTTAATTAGGTTTAAGTAGTTCTAAGTCTAGGGGACTGATAATCTCAGATGTTAAGTCCCATAGTGCTTAGAGCTATTTGAACCATTCCTCCTAAACCACTAGACAGATTTCAACCAAACTTGGTACACACAACATACACTGTCAGCAAAGAAACGCTGTGGAGGTAAGAACCACATACCTATCAAAGGGTTGGGACTGAATAAGAATAGTAGTACACGACGCGTTAATACCCAGAGTACCTCCATCCAGTATATGAGAATGATAGCATGTAGTAACTTGTAACAAACCTTACACATAATTTCAAATCTTGACGAAACTTTTCTTCCCTGACATCCTCCACAAACTGATGAAAGGGAAGAAGTTTAGCGCTTACTGCATTTTCACTGCTCATGCAGTAAGGCTGCCGCATGAAACACGAACGTTCTGTTACTTCTCTGCAACTAATTCACGATTTTCCACAATAAATTCCGAATTTTTTCAACCAAAATTGACAGAAGAAAGAATGTGTCGCATTACTTATCGAACGGCCCTCGTATTAGTATGTACAGTTTCTGAATACTGATTTTCCGCTACTACCTGCACAGGCTGAGTGAACTGGGGAAGCAGAAGATCTGATGCCGACACCAGCAGGCGTGAAATTCCAGATGACCCGTTCCTTACCAACGCATTGCTACATATAACTCTAGTAGTGTTTTAATGTTGTATGTTTAGTAGAATGTATTCGTCCTGTTTAGTAGTCTCATGCAATACTGATAGTCAGTGTCGTTACTGGCTGGTAACAGAGTTGATAAACAACCGCAGAATTACAACAGCCTCCGTTGTAGACAGTGCCAGTGCTCCTGGCCGGTCCAGACGTCTACCAACACAATGTAGGCAGTAATTAGTTCCATGGCCTGGTCTCTAGAGTTGTCTAAGACGCTTTTGTGCTGGAAAGAGAAAGTTCCGCAGGCCATGCAGAACTAATTAGAGGGAAGGGAGAATATTGTACCTTGAGGAAAACGCACCTAGGGACACAAGATGTTTCCTGCTCGGTGTTTCGATCTGGTGACCAATTTTAGCAAGTAAGGTCTAATGCCCAAGCAGTTTTACTTGTTCTGGAAATGGAAATTTGTAAGAGTTTCCAATATTTTCGATTTCAAAACGTGGTTAACTTCTAACTGGTTTCTCGTAATACCTCTACACTGATGAACCAAAACATTATGACGATCTGCTTAATAGCTTGCTTCTCCTTCTTTGGAACGAAATACGTTACTGATTCTGCGTATCAGGGATCCGACAGTTTTTGGTAGCTTTACGGATGTGGCAGTGGATGTCTACGCACAGGCCACGTAAATAACGGGCCGCTTATTTGTTCAAATGGCTCCAAGCACTATGGGACTTAACATCTGAGGTCATCAGACCCTTAGACTTACAACTACTTAAACCAAACTAACCTAAGGACATCACACACATCCAAGCCCGAGGCAGGATTCGAACCTGCGACCATAGCAGTCACGTGGTTCCGGAATGAAGCACCTAGAACCGGTCGACCACAGCGTCAGGCCGCTGATTTGTGTACGTGGTGACGACGCCAGATACCGACCAAGGCGGTTTACTTAGTATTTACATGAGGCGAATCTAGTCGCCGAGACATCAACGTGAGTTCACAATAATGCTCTTCAAACCGCTGTAGCACGGTTTTGGCTGCGAAACACGAACCATTATACTACTGAATGATAACGTCACCGTCGGGGAAGACATCCAGCGTGAAGGGATACCGGTGATTCGCAGCTGTCAGCGTGTCTTCGTTTGGTACCACAGGTCTCATGTAAGCGCAGGATAATGTCCCCTATAACAATACAGCTGCCACTAGCCTGCGTTGGCCGGCCGAAGTAGCCGTGCGGTTCTAGGCGCTGCAGTCTGGAACCGCGAGACCGCTACGGTCGCAGGTTCGAATCCTGCCTCGGGCATGGATGTGTGTGATGTCCTTAGGTTAGTTAGGTTTAACTAGTTCTAAGTTCTAGGGGACTAATGACCTCAGAAGTTGAGTCCCATAGTGCTCAGAGCCATTTGAACTAGCCTGCGTCCTTGGCGCGCTGCATGTTTCGACCCGCCGTTCACCTCGATGACGGCGTTTTTGGAGACGACCGGTGGCCTAGTGTAGGAAAAATGTGATTCACCTGAAGAGCCGATACGTTTCTGTCGCTCGACGGTCGAATCCCGATGTCCCGTACCCACTGAAATCGTTATTGAAACTGTCGTTGGGTCAACATGTGAACACATAGGGGTGGTCTGCTGTGGAGCTCCATGTTCAACAACGTACGGTGAATGGTTAGCTCCGATACACTTGTGGGTGCACCAGTACTGCGCTCTTTCGGCAGAGATGCCACACATCAATATTTGTCCTACTTTACAGAGCAGACAAACCGCCAATTCCAATTTCTGTGAAGAGTGGTGGGCGTCCAACTATTTAGCGGCTTGTGGTAGTTTTACTGTCCTACCTCTTTCCGTAGATGCTCACGACAGCAGCAAGCGAACATTCGACCAGCTTTGCCGTTTTCGAGATACTCTTCCACAGGCTCCGTGTAGTAATAATCTGCCTTGTCAAAGGTCGCTTATCTCAATGGGTTTCCCCATTTGCAGCCTATATCTTGGCTAGGGTGGTCCCTCATCCGTGTCCGCTCCGCTTACATACGAGGTTTATTCGGAAAGTAAGGAACGGTCGGTAGCGAAATGGAAACCACAGTGAAAATCAGATGACGTTTTGCACAGGTATGTTGGGCAGTGACCCTAGTATGCCCGTCCATCGCGTTACGTCGTTTTTTTTTTAGTTCTGAGCGCACAGGGAGCATATAAAGGTACCTAGAACAATAGTGTCTCCCGCCAAGTACGAGGGCCTGGTGAGAAATTTCGCCTGAAGCTATGCAGCCAACATTACATAACTGTCGTGCGTTTCTTCTTCAAGACAATTCTGAGCCGCATTCTGCAGGGTCAATGAATATGCTCCTGCATCGTTTTCAATTGGAAATGTTTGATTACCCACTATACAGCCAGTAATTGTCTCCCTCTGAGTTTCATCTCTGCTCATATGAACCGCTGATTTGAAGACAACATTTTGGCACAAGACAACGAGCCGTAGGCCAGCGTAGAGAATTGGCGGAAAGCACTGGCGGCTGCCTTCTATGATGAGGGTATTGGAAAGTTGCTACAAAGCTATGACAAAAGTCTAAGTCGGATCGGCGAGTATGGAGATAAGTACTTGGAAGTTGTAGCTAACTGTTGCAAATGAAACAGTTTTAATTTTCACTGTGGTTTCCAGGTCGCGACTTATCGTTCCTTACTTTCCGAATAGCCCTCGTAATTTTGCTACCGCGTCACCTGGCCGAAACGCCACCAGACGGCATCCAACGTCACGGTGGGCGGTGATCATAATGTTTTGGCTTATGAGTGTTTGCTTTCACTTGCGGATTATTGGCATGTAGTAGACTAACAATGTAACAGATGAAATATTAAACACAGTGTTGACAAAATCCACTGTAATACTTTTAAATTTCAATAAATTATCAGTTCCTATGTGCATGACCATATTGTATCTTGGAACACTTTTTCACATTTAATTAAATCTTACTTTACCGGAGAAATTTTCTAATTTCAGGAAAGACTACAGTACACAAAAAATTAAACACCGTCATTTAAAAATACAATAAGAAAATATATTAAACTTCTGTTACAGAGATGGCTATGTGTGAAAGTCTGGAAGGCTTCACAAGATACAGCAGTTTCCCCTACCAATTCGAACATTTCGCATTTCTAAATAATGGTTCCCTGTTCCGTATAAAGACTAGTTACAAGAGATATGCACTTCACATGTAAGCTCGTTTGGATCTTATTCTGTATTACTCTGCTTTAGCAGCTGCAATGTTAATACATGAGGTAACAACAAACCTCTGTATCAGTTCAATCGTTCAGAACTGAGTTCCTTGCAACCAAGAAGAGCAGTATAATCTGCATCTACATCTACATCTACATTATACTCCGAAAGCCACCTAATCGTATGTGGCGGAGGGTCCTTTCAGTACCATTATCTGACCCTTCTAACCCTGTTCCAAATAGTGCGTCGGAAGAATTATTATCGGTAAGCCTCTGTATCGGCTCCAATTTCTCCCCGCGGTCAATACGCGAGATGTACGTGGAGGGAAATAATATGTTGTCCGACTCATCTTGAAAAATGCTGTCCCGAAATTTCAATAGTAAATCTCTCGGTGATGCACAACGCCTCTCTTGTAATGTCTACCAATGGAATTCGTTAGCATCTCCGTAACGCTATCTCGCCAGCTAAACGATCCCGTGACGAAACGCGCCGCTCTTCGTTGGATCTTCTCTATCTCCTCTAACAGTCCTGTCTGATAGGGATCACAGAGAGACGAATAATAATCAAGAATCGTAGAGAACAGGATATGAATACAGTAATCAGATTCAGAAGGATGGATCTTGCAGTAGTTATTCGGAGATGAAGAGGCTTGCACAGGGTAGCCTGGAGAACTGCATCAAACCAGTCTTCGGACTGAAGACCTCAAGAACTACAACGCCTGAGAGGCGGCAGGGCGTAGGCACTGTGTTGCGTGCCTGTGCAATGGACGTTGTCTATAATCCAGTCATCCGCTCGGCGTAAAAAAACACTAGACCGAGAAAAGTTAAAAGTTCCTGATTCGTTTGTAAAATATCTTTCTCCGCTTAGAGGTACCAAGTCCTATTGTTTTTTTGTAGAAAATCACTCAGTCTATTTAATGGGGCACGTAGTACACGGCACACTTGATTAGGAGACTCCGTTAGTTCGGTGAAACCTCTTCGTCCCAGGGCGGTGAATACTAAAGTACGTCGTGTGGGGTAGCCCGCGGTCTAGGGCGTCCTGTCACGGTTCGCGCTGCAACGGAGGTTCGAGTCCTCCCTCGGGCATGGGTGTGTGTGTTGTCGTTTTTTTACAAGGAATTCGAAATACCGAGTATCGGCTTAGGGAAGGATGGAGAAGGAAGTCGGCCGTGCCCTTTCAAAGGAACCATCCCGGAATTTGCCTGGAGCGATTTAGGGAAATCACGGAAAACCTAAATCAGGATGGCCGGACGCGGGATTTAATCGTCCTCCTCCCGAATGCGAGTCCAGTGTGCTAACCACTGCGTCACTTCGCTCGGTCACACACTTAACATTATTTCGTATTTCAGTCAGTGGGGACTCATTGTTTTCTTTGAAGCTCAACATTTCCAAAATCTGCTATGAACGAGACTATGGCATTACAGCAGTTTCAGCAGTGCCGCTGATGACGGGTCAACCGCAGTAGCTACGTGTTCATTTGGCGACGTATCAGTTTGTCCGCCTTAAATTACAAACGCGAAAAAAGTTAATTTTGTTAAATATTTCTGAACTGTTCTGTTCAAAGTGTCAATAAATTTCTGCGGAGAAATGTGGGCGTAATGATAAGAAATTGGAGCCGTCGTCGGGACGGCAGGATTAAATCACAGTCTGATCAGCTTGATCGAACTTTCCAATGATTTTCCTAAATCACTTAATGCGAATGACGCGAGAGTACTTTTGGTAGAATACGTCCGATTTCCTCTAATCTACATTATCTGATGAACAGCATCACGACACCCTTATGTTACTCGAAACTGACAACGTATCACAACAGGCTGACTCCCAAGTATAAAAGAAATGCGCAGCACCTTCTCGTGTCAGAAGAGAAAGAGCAGCGTCAGAATGTGTCGATGAGGAGAGCTGAGTGACTTCTGACGTGGACTACTCACTGGATGTCACCTGATCACGGACAGGTCAGCCCTTCTAAAGCTGACTGCTGGTGGTATGACTGTGCAGCGGAAATGCAAAAGAAGAACCACAGCCAAACTAAGGCCAGGCAGAACTGGCTTTAGTTGTACTGGCGGACATGGGTCGCTGAGTATTTCGGAGGCTGGTTGTAAGAATGTGGAAATTTGTGGTTAGTTCTATGGGACCAAACTACTGAGGTCATCGGTCCCTAAGCTTACGCGCTACTTAATCTAAATTAGACGAACTTACGCTAAGGACAACACTCACACCCATGCCCGAGGGAGGATTCGAACCTCCAACGGGGGGCGAGGCGACCGTGACAAGGCGCCTCAAACCGCACGTCTATCCCGCGCGCAAGGTTGTAAAAAGTCAGATGACTCGTTAGTTCCGAAGTCTTACCAGCAGTCAAGCTAGCGCATTGACTTTGCATAGGGAGTTAAAAAGAGTGGGGTACAGCTCCCCATAAGCTAAACATATCTGTGGTCAATGCTAAGCGACGCCTATAGTGGTATAAAGAGCGAAGCCAGGACAGTGCATGGAAATAAAAGATCTGTAACGCTGAATCACGTTGTAGCCTGTGGTGATTCGATAGAAGGTCCTGGATATGATGGAAGCCTGGGAAACGTTACCAGCCGTCGTGTGTACTGTCAAGAGTGAAGTATGGAGCAGGTGGTGTTGCGGTATGTGGGTGTCCCTCGTGGTTAGGATTTGGCCTCCTAAAGAAACCGTTATATGTACGTAGAATGATGTGTGCACATTTTACAGTATTATGTAATGCGTATAGTAGAGGAACAACTCAGAGACGATGTTTGTACACTCCTGGAAATGGAAAAAAGAACACATTGACACCGGTGTGTCAGACCCACCATACTTGCTCCGGACACTGCGAGAGGGCTGTACAAGCAATGATCACACGCACGGCACAGCGGACACGCCAGGAACCGCGGTGTTGGCCGTCGAATGGCGCTAGCTGCGCAGCATTTGTGCACCGCCGCCGTCAGTGTCAGCCAGCTTGCCGTGGCATACGGAGCTCCATCGCAGTCTTTAACACTGGTAGCATGCCGCGACAGCGTGGACGTGAACCGTATGTGCAGCTGACGGACTTTGAGCGAGGGCGTATAGTGGGCATGCGGGAGGCCGGGTGGACCTACCG
The DNA here is from genome assembly GCF_023898315.1 of Schistocerca nitens. Taxonomy (NCBI): domain Eukaryota; kingdom Metazoa; phylum Arthropoda; class Insecta; order Orthoptera; family Acrididae; genus Schistocerca; species Schistocerca nitens. The sequence continues at coordinate 351,737,917 of NC_064622.1, forward strand.
CCGAATTGCTCAACACGTGGGGCGTGAGGTCTCCACAGTACATCGATGTTGTCGCCAGTGGTCGGCGGAAGGTGCACGTGCCCGTCGACCTGGGACCGGACCGCAGCGACGCACGGATGCACGCCAAGACCGTAGGATCCTACGCAGTGCCGTAGGGGACCGCACCGCCACATCCCAGCAAATTAGGGACACTGTTGCTCCTGGGGTATCGGCGAGAACCATTCGCAACCGTCTCCATGAAGCTGGGCTACGGTCCCGCACACCGTTAGGCCGTCTTCCGCTCACGCCCCAACATCGTGCAGCCCGCCTCCAGTGGTGCCGCGACAGGCGTGAATGGAGGGACGAATGGAGACGTGTCGTCTTCAGCGATGAGAGTCGCTTCTGCCTTGGTGCCAATGATGGTCGTATGCGTGTTTGGCGCCGTGCAGGTGAGCGCCACAATCAGGACTGCATACGACCGAGGCACACAGGGCCAACACCCGGCATCATGGTGTGGGGAGCGATCTCCTACACTGGCCGTACACCACTGGTGATCGTCGAGGGGACACTGAATAGTGCACGGTACATCCAAACCGTCATCGAACCCATCGTTCTACCATTCCTAGACCGGCAAGGGAACTTGCTGTTCCAACAGGACAATGCACGTCCGCATGTATCCCGTGCCACCCAACGTGCTCTAGAAGGTGTAAGTCAACTACCCTGGCCAGCAAGATCTCCGGATCTGTCCCCCATTGAGCATGTTTGGGACTGGATGAAGCGTCGTCTGACGCGGTCTGCACGTCCAGCACGAACGCTGGTCCAACTGAGGCGCCAGGTGGAAATGGCATGGCAAGCCGTTCCACAGGACTACATCCAGCATCTCTACGATCGTCTCCATGGGAGAATAGCAGCCTGCATTGCTGCGAAAGGTGGATATACACTGTACTAGTGCCGACATTGTGCATGCTCTGTTGCCTGTGTCTATGTGCCTGTGGTTCTGTCAGTGTGATCATGTGATGTATCTGACCCCAGGAATGTGTCAATAAAGTTTCCCCTTCCTGGGACAATGAATTCACGGTGTTCTTATTTCAATTTCCAGGAGTGTATATGGTTCAAATGGCTCTGAGCACTATGGGACTCAACTGCTGAGGTCATTAGTCCCCTAGAACTTAGAACTAGTTAAACCTAACTAACCTAAGGACATGACAAACATCCATGCCCGAAGCAGGATTCGAACCTGCGACCGTAGCGGTCTTGCGGTTCCAGACTGCAGCGCCTTTAACCGCACGGCCACTTCGGCCGGCCAGGAGTGTATATGGATGACAATGTGATCTGTCTTAAAGTAGCATCTGTGAAGAAATGGTATGTGCACAATAATATTCCTGAAATGGACCGATATGAATCCAATGGAATACCTTTGGATCAGTTAAACGTCGAATTTGTTCCACACCCTAGTATCCAACATCAGTACCTTTTCTAGTTTCGGATATTGAGGAAGAATGGACTCCCATTCCTCCACAGATATTCAGATATCTCACTGAACGTTTCCCCAATAGAGTTCAAACTGTCATAAAGGAGAAACCTGAATATACCCCATTCTAATGTCCGCTAATACATCTCCGGATACTATTGGTCAGATCAGACCGAATGTGTACCCCGTTTCTAATTACAGTGGAGTTAAACCATAATCTTCTTTTGTTTATAAGGAAAGTGCATGGTAAGATGTGAGCGTGGTTGCTAGTGGCCCCACTTTTGCCGGAATAAATAAATATTAATGAATACAGTTAGCACATGCTCAATGTTCAAGAGGTATTACATTGTAACGTTACCTGCCTAAATAAAAAGTACATTTTTTCTGCAGAGGAATGTCTTTCAAGGGATATTTAGTGGCCCACGTTCCACTTTGACACTTCGAATCAGTCAGACTGTACACTCGATACCTCTGCTGAATGTGGTTCCCTCTGTGTAAAGTCGTTCCAGCACGTAGCATGGAGAGCGTAATTCGACGACCTCGCTTACTTCCAGAGAAAAGCTTCGTACCGCCTTCTCGGGTTTCGTTTGAAAGCAGCAGCCTACTTGTTCCACTGGAACTTCGACTTGGCTAAGGGAACGGCTGCTTTCAACAAGCGGCGCTGTACCTCCGCAAAGTGACCCTCAAAAGTCTGTACAGTACATTGTTGTTTCTCCATACGTTTTTAGATTCCCCTACTTCTCTGCTGACCACTGACTCCCGATTAAGTAACGGTTGGAGAACGATGGAAGAAGCTGAAGATTTCGAGTGGAGCACCCGCAGCTCTTTAATGAGATCTTCGGTATATTTTTTTGAGAACATAGGCGAATATAAGAGAGACAGCGATAACAACATGCAATATAATGTAGAAATTGTATGGAATTGATATGCTGCTCTAACGTTAAAGACGACAGCAGAAATGGTAGCAAATGATTCAATTTTAATTAGTGTAAGTGTAGTAGAAACAATAAATGACTAAATTTGAGGTGATTTATGGGCATATAGGAGCGGAATTTAAAACACTGCTGCGCGCTTTGGTGGCAACAACGGATTATCCCATTTGGGTATTGAGCTGAGCTCAGCTTGGATGAAATATACGGCTATCACATTCCAACACGATTAAATCTATGCAAAAGTTGAAAAGTAGTATTGACTGGCGAGTGGTTCTGTGCCACTCTACGGAGAACCCACGAGCAGATGATTCTCATGTGTGAGATACCTAACGAAGATGTCGGCCACGGCAACAGTCGAACACACTCGGTATGCAAGTAGGTCAGGGCAACATGGGGAGCACAAGATCTTGTCTTGCATTATCTTGTTGAACGGTAACATCCCAATAACCTGAAAGATATGATTCGGATAACGGTCTTAACACGCCATAAATATGACATCTCCAGCGCAAATTAATGGCTATGTGAACCAGAAGTTCTCGTGTTGTGCACCCAGTGGCACGCCATACTATCAGCTGAAGTGGTGGGCCTGTATAATAGGAATGGCCACTCATGGATACGTCCATCGTCAGTGTGTACGGAGAAACGTGACTCCTCTGAAGACTGAACATGGGCCGACTCGTGAGTCCTGCGTTGTTCTTGGGCACACCTCTGTCGGCGCGCCACTCATTGCTGCCGCGTCAAGGAAAGCCTCCAAATAGGATACCGTACTGACAGTCCGCAGCGTTCCAACAGTTGTCGCAATGTCCTTAATCACGAACAACCTAGCGAACAAAATGCGTGTCATATCGGGCGCTACTTGCTTGCGGTCGTTGAGACCTGGCAAACCATTGAGTATGCCCATCCTGAATCTATTGAGTGGATATTCGCATGACAGTTGCAGGACAACGATGAATGCGAGCAGCAATATCGTGGAATGATAAATCATATTCTCCGTAGGATACCTTGCTCCCCTACGACGTGTACTGGTAGCAAATTCTACTTATTACACGAGGTACACCACGATCTTCTCACAGACAAACAACAGTCAAATAAGATTTCTTGATGAGAAACCCACTGGGTAAGTACAGAAGTACACAACGTAGATACGCGGGGTAGCCGAGTTGTCTTAGGGGGTCGTGTCACGGTCTGCGCGGCTTCCCCCGTCGGAGGTTCGAGTCGTCCCTCGGGCATGGATGGTGTGTTGTCCATAGCGTAGGTTAGTTTAACTTAGATTAGGTAGTGTGTTTTATTAGGGACCGATGACCTAAGCAGATTGATCCCATAATATCTTACCACAAATGTAAAAAAAAAAAAAAAATTAAACAGAACGTAGATAGCATTGCTTCTCTCTTCTTTGTGCGGTTGCGCTGAAATGCTAATCACTTGCGTATCCAAGCATATGGTGCACCTTGTGCCGACACGAAGTATGTTACACGCTGCCTTAGTGTTGCAGTTTTAATGACTAACAGCGGATTTTAACAATTAACTGTGGGAATTTTGTGGTCCATAATAAAAGTAAAAAGTTGGAGTTAATTTCAGTTTACACGTCGAAACTTTGCCCTCGCACTAATTTAAGTTGCCGGTTCATGTGGTGTCTGGTAAGGATTGTTATAGTGTAGCTCGTTCGTTTATACCCTGTGTGCGTTGGGTCAAGATTGCGATAGCATAGGAACAAAAGGCGTTTTGCGGTCTGCGATTCGGCAGGTGCAATTCAATTATATTTACATCTACATCCATACTCCGTAAGCCACCTGACGGTGTGTGGCGGAGGGTACCATGAGTACCTCTATCGGTTCTCCCTTCTATTCCAGTCTCGTATTGTTCGTGGAAAGAAGGATTGTCGGTATGCCTCTGTGTGGGCTCTAATCTCCCTGATTTTATCCTCACGGTCTCTTCGCGAGATATACGTAGGAGGGAGAAATATACTGCTTGACTCCTCGGTGAAGGTATGTTCTCGAAACTTCAACAAAAGCCCGTACCGAGCTACTGAGCGTCTCTCCTGCAGAGTCTTCCACTGGAGTTTATCTGTCATCTCCGTAACGCTTTCGTGATTACTAAATGGTCCTGTAACGAAGCGCGCTGCTCTCCGTTGGATCTTCTCTATCTCTTCTATGAAGCCTATCTGTTACGGATCCCACACTGGTGAGCAGTATTCAAACAGTTTCAAGTATGGGCGAACAACTGGGAGGCACGATGTTAGTCCAGAGTACGGCCTCACAACGGACCAGCCATAAAGGGCGTACGACTCACTCGTTGCACCACTGGCCTCCAAGGTCGCCCTATCGCGTGGTGTTCGATTTTGTGTGTTCGTGTGTGTGTTTTTGGCGGACTCTGTCTATGTGCCTTCGCTTCCAGCAATTCCGTGTAAACTGTGACGACGTCTAGCAGCAGCAGTGAATACAGTCACTCCAGAAATACAAAATTAATAGTTTCTCCGCGTGTTCCGCAACTGCTTGCTAATTTAATATAAAACCATTCTAGTTGCTGTTTAGGACTTTATTTGGTCAGCTACGTATTCGGCTTTGCTATTAAGCATTTTTCAAATGGTTCTGAAAACCACCATAACTATGATAGGTACATACACATGTACATAATAGAAGATGAAAAAGTAATACTTACATGTGAGTAACTATAAATAGAGCACAACATTTGCATTATAATTTACAGAAGCGACGTTCCCAATGATACGAGGTGCGGCTAGAAAAAAAACGGACTGATGCTGGAAAAAACATTTATTTACAATTATTTACAATTTCATGTTATCTCCTTCAATGTACTCTCCTCCTCGGTCTCTACACCGCTCCATACGAATTTTCCACTGTTCATAGCAATGCTGCAGATCATTTTCGGTAAGTCCATACATTACTTCCGTCGCTTTTTCTTTTACTGCTTCAACAGTCTCAAATCTAGTTCCTTTCAAAGCTGACTTGACTTTAGGGAAAAGAAAAAAGTCACAGGGGGCCAAATCAGGTGAGTAGGGTGGATGATCTAAGATGGGAATGTTGTGTTTTGCCAAAACCGTCTTCACTGACAACGCACTGTGAGCTGGGGCATTGTCATGGTGAAGGATCCATGACTTTTTTCTCCACAAATCGTTCCGTTTTCTCCGTACTCGCTCACGTAGCATAGCCAGGACGCTAATGTAGTAACGCTGATTCACTGTTTGTCCCTCTGGTACCCAATCAATGTGCACAATCCCTTTGATGTCAAAAAAAAAAAAAAAAAAAAACAATCATCATTGCCTTGAATTTCGATTTTGACATTCGTGCTTTTTTTGTCGTGGAGAACCAGGAGTTTTCCAATGCATCGATTGGCGTTTAGTTTCGGGATCGTAAGTAAAAAACCACGATTCATCGCAAGTAATAACATTTTGTAAGAAGGTGGGATCACTTTCAATGTTTTCCAGGATGTCAGAACAAATCATTCTTCGGCGTTCCTTCTGTTCAATTGTGAGACACTTTGGAACCATTTTTGAACACACTTTGTTCATGTTGAAACTTTCATGAAGAATCTGCCTAACACTTTCCTTGTCAACTCCTGTTAACTCAGACACTGCTCTGATTGTTAAACGGCGATCTTGTCGAACAAGTTTACCGATTTTTTCAATGTTTGCATCAGTTTTTGCTGACAATGGTCTGCCAGTGCGAGTGTCATCACTGGTGTCTTCGCGGCCATCTTTAAATCGTTTAAACCACTCAAACACTTGTGTTCGCGGTAAACAATCATCGCCGTACACTTGTTGTAACATTACAAACGTTTCACTTGCAGATTTTCCTAGTTTGAAACAAAATTTGATGTTAACACGCTGTTCTTTCTGTACACTCAACATTTTCCGACGCACAGACAAAACGTCAACTACTTAAAACAGACGCCACGGGCAGACTGAGTGCAGGAGGCAGATGAAACTCGAGCAGTAGGCGGAGCGAGAGTCACGTGACAGGCCACGCGACTTTCAGCCTTATTGCATTCGTTTTATTGTTTCACCAGTACTAGTCCGGTTTTTTTCTAGCCACACCTCGTATACTGAGAAATATGTGCGTCTCAAGACTGTATAATTCATTACATTGTAAGCATTTATTGGATTTAAGAAGTTTGGATTTAAGAAATTAACTGTCTAGCGTGCAAAAGTTGAGTTACAGGGAACTACAGAGGTCGGTAGCGTAGCTATGATGGGTCGTGGACTGCTTACAGAGCATATTAACAAACGTCTAGGTAAACGTCTAGATACAGTTAAGAATTTGTGGAATAACTTTAAAGAAGTAATCAATAACGTGGCGGCAGACATCCAGAATTAAAATTAAAAACAGTCCTGATCGCAATGTTGTTAAAATATTGTTTATTGGAGTGAGTGACAGGTTTCGACTCTATGAAAGAGTCATCTTCAGACTCCAGAGCGGTGGATGGACACTGCTAGATGTGTTCCGTCGACCCTCAGTTACACGAGCGTCGAGGGTCGACGTTTGCGTGTAAAAGATATGTCCTTGTAAAATCGAATGGTTCTTTTGAAACTAGAAACGTTATGGTCCTACCAGCGTATTAAATTTATCCCAAGGATGAATCATCTTGAAGCATCAAGTATTTTACAGGTGAAGACTGTCTATTCAGTCATCTTGCTTTCCTTAAATGTGATAGCACATTAGATACTGAGCTGCGTAGGTTAATAATGTAACATATAGATAACCATAGGCTCTCTCTAACCTGTTGGTTCATAAAGAAACAGACGACAGAAGGGCGAAAAGCTGGCTGCTTTAATTTAGGAAACGAAAGGTGAAAAGGGCCGGTTTGCCAGATATCATGTTAACAAATAGCGTGGCACAATGACTGTAGCTGCATTGTATTTCAAACAGACAAAAACACAATTGTCCCACGCATAAACAAAACTAAACAAAAAAGAAACATTGAATAGTTTACATCAATCAAAAGAAAACAGGATCTAACACATACAGGAGGAGGGTGAGTATTTCTCTTCCTGGCGCAGAGCTATCAATGGCACAGCAATCAGATTTTGTTCTGGTTATGTTGATGAATGTTACGCAGTTGCTTAAGCCAAGTATCAACGTGATCTGCGAGTAATTTGTTTTACGCAGAAACGAAGTAAATTTGATTTGGAGAGTATATTTCCAACTGAGTTTCGTCAGCCGGCCGGAGTGGCCGAGCGGTTCTAGGCGCTTCAGTCTGGAACCGTGCGACCGCTACGGTGGCAGGTCCGAATCCTGCCTCGGGCATGGATGTATGTGATGTCCTTAGGTTGGTTAGGTTTAAGTAAATGGTTCAAATGGCTCTGAGCACTATGGGACTTAACTTCTGAAGTCATCAGTCCCCTAGAACTAATTAAACCTAACTAACCTAAGGACATCACACACATCCATGCCCGAGGCAGGATTCGAACCTGAGACCGTAGCGGTCGAGCGGTTCCAGACTGTAGCGCCTAGAACCGCTGGGCCAATCCGGCCGGCAGGTTTAAGTAGTTCTAAGTTCTAGGGGACTGATGACCCCAGAAGTTAGGTCCCATAGTGCTCAGGGCCATTTGAACCATTTTAGAGTTTCGTCACAAGGTTTAGAAGAGCCGACGGCAACTTCAGACGAGAAACCTAGAAAAATGAATGCTATAATATTGGACTATTGCCAGCTAAGGATGCTCGAAATAACTAAAGAATTAACTGTGGGTAAGTGTCGAGCATTTGTTGTATGCTGAGGAAAACCAAATCTAAAAAGAATTTAGCGGCTATATTCGGAACGATTAAAATACAACCAGTGAATTTTGTTCGATTTTTTAAAGAGCCGTGGGTCCAGTTCTTGATTTCTATACCAAAATAGGAAAAGCTGAGTTCATTTACTGAAAATTTTATGACCGGTATTTTCTATTGTGCAAAAGGAATTATTTTCATCATATAAAGTTTCTGGACCAACTGGGTGGAAAACTCGTAGAAGTGGTCTGAACTTCAAAATTGAAAGTAATGACCGTCCATCAGAGGAACATATCTGTACACAATGATGTTTTGGCGGTGATACACTCGAGGTGGTTTTAAATACGAATTTGTTAGATATGGATGTTGTACATCTGATTTCGCACCATCTGACTTTCATTGCTTTACATTTAAAGAAAATGATGATTGGAAGCTCTTCAGTGGCCCTCGATTGGTGCTGTGGAGAACTTCCGAGCTGATACGTCGTATTTGAAATCCAGAGAATGGAATTCATTCAGTGTGCATTGACCTAAAAGGGGACTACCGTGAAAAACAAATGCGCTTTTAATCAAAAGAATTTTTCGCTTGACGCTGTATGTGTCCGACCAATAAAAGCATTTCCGCACCCGTTCATACCGATGAAGAGAATACGGCTTTGAGTAACCATGCTTAATGGCTGTCACTAACTTCTTTACATCTACATTTATATCTACATCTATACTCAGCAAATTTTTCCATCGTCCCAAGTATTAGGGTTTCATCCCATGCCATTCGTTTATGAAGCGCTGCAATAATTAGCCTAATTTTTTCGGCAGCGATGCGTCGGAGGTAGTGGTATATTTCTAGATTTCTCAGTAGCGGCTCTTGACACGGTGCAAATAGGCTTAAGCGGGATAGTTAACGTCTATACCCCATTTCAAGTGTCTCAGGATTTCCGTGACGCTCTCCTGTGTGTAAAATACACCTGTTATAATTCGCACTGCCCTTCTCTGTATACGTTCAATGTCCCCTATTAATTATATTTGGTATTGGTCGTGCTTTGCGTAAATATTTTGCTAGTAATCATGTGGACTGACTGAATTTCCCTAGTATGCTACCAATGAACCGAGACTTGGCCTATGTCATCACTGATTTCATATCCCAACAAACTGGTACACCAAGGTATCTATATGAGTTCCCCGATTCCAGTTATGACTCGTTGATATTATAATCATTTGCGAAGTGCATACTTTTACATTTTTGAACATTAAAGCGAGTTGCGAATCTTTGCACTGGTCTGAAATTTTGTCAAGTGTTGGCTGAATATTTGTGCAACATTTTTCAAATGATACTTCATCACGTGCAAAAATTCTGAGGTTACAAGTGAGTGATTTGAACGTCAGTGCTGGTGACAATATGACTCTTGTGTATACTATTATTTATATATATTTGACGGTGCTGGCGCTTATTTTGTGTTCAGCGTTTGACGATGCCACTATGGCTCCCGTGTATTAGATCATGTTTATATAAAACAGATCTGAAGATGGTTGCTATAGACCGAAACCGGTAGTCTGGTGACAAAAATTTGTGACCATAGACGTGAATAAAGAAAATTAATTCTATATTCGAGTCACTGTTCAATTCACGACCATGTCGCAGCTTGTGGCACGAGTAATATTTCCTTCCAGGCAATTAGTGCACAACATGAACGGAAAAGGTACCAACGCACTTCCTCGCTGCCAAGAAAGCCTCAAATCCTCAACCCAATCACAAATTTCGTTTGGTACTGCATATGATCGTACTTTCGTTAATAGGCGTTGAAGTCGTTCCGAGTCAAGTGGAATGTATGTTCAAGAAACACTACATCCTCCTGTCACTCTGATCCATGGTTTTCAGGACACCCACTGTTTAACTGGCAATGAAGTTAAAAAATTCCGTTATCGACACACATTCCTGAGCTAGTTCCACAATGGATAAACTACAATCAGCTAATGACTTCGTTTGTTTTAGGTAACGTCATTTAGACGATACTGAATCAGAGATGACGGAATAAGTAAATTGGATTCACAGCTGACTAACTACCAACATTACTTCTGCCGTCCGAAGAAAAAAAAAAAAACAATGGGAGGAAAGCACGAGTTGAGACTTGGGTTTCACAATAAATGTCTAAATGAGTGTTTAGAGCGTACGGAATTTACCCTCTCTTTGTCCTGGTCCCCCTTATATGTTAGACAGCCAACTGAAAGCCATCTAGTGACTTAGCAATAACTGTATCTCTCAATTTCTACTTACTTTAATTACACTAATGACTCGGTGAGCGAGCGGCCGCTAGAAAAGTAGAGCGGAGTGATATCCTACGACCTTGTCAACTGCTAGATGAAACTGTGCTTTCGAATCTAGTAACTGTGCAATTCCTTGTCAACTTGCTGGTGCGGTCAACATGTGAATGGTTAGGAACCATCATTTCACACCCACACAGTTGCAGGTTATACTTCGCAGAGACGTGGACGGTACATCGCGGAGCAACAACGAATGTTGTTCAGTCAAGCATTGAGGCAACTCCGGTAGTCATTTCTGAACTTTGGTTTCCTACAGACGAATCATAAGTGCTCATTTTCAACACCCCCACCTCTTTCCTTCAAGCAAATTTTTTGACGGAAAAAATTAGGGGTACAATGTTAAGGATCGCGGTTTGTCTATTTACTGCATTGGTTGTGGCAGTTTACTCAAATACGTCATAGGACGAAAGAGCCAGTGTCTGATTTACAATGAAGTATGCGCTTTCCCATCTCGACAGTGATACATGAAGTATCGAATAGACTAAGATCTGTTAATGATCTGGCTTTAGATTTAAATAACACTATTTGGACTTTATAGAATTCCACTCAGCAATGGCGCAAAAATTATATTGGATTCACAGCAGAATAGCTCCCCAAAGGACTTCAGCTTTCAGAAAATGAACAGAAGTTCGTACAGTTGCAGAGATTAACCTCTGTTTTACATCTACATACATAATCCGCAATCCACCAGAGGTGCGTTGCGGAGGGTACCTCGTACCACAACTAGCATCTTTCCCTGTTCCACTCCCAAACAGAACGAGGGAAAAATGACTGCCTATATGCCTCTGTACGAGCCCTAATCTCTCTTATCTCATCTTTGTGTTCTTTCCGAAAAATATAAGTTGGCGGCAGTAAAATTGTACTGCAGTCAGCCTCAAATGCTGGCTCTCTAAATTTCCTCGGTAGCTATTCACGAAAAGAACGCCTCCTTTCCTCCAGAGACTCCCACCCGAGTTCCTGAAGCACTTGCGTAACACTCGCGTGATGAGCAAACCTACCACCAGCCCGCCTCTGAATTGCTTCTATGTCCTCCCTCAATCCGACCTGACAGGGATCCCAAACACTCGAGCAGTACTCAAGAATAGGTCGTATTAGTGTTTTATAAGCGGTCTTCTTTGCAGATGAACCACATCTTCCAAAAATTTTACCAATGAACCGAAGACGACTATCCGCCTTCCCCACAACTGCCTTTACATGTTTGTCCCTCTTAATATCGTTCTACAATGTTACGCCCAAATATTTAATCGACGTGACTGTGTCAAGCGCTACACTACTAATAGAGTATTCAAACGTTACGGGATTCTTTTTCCTATTCATCTGCATTAATTTACATTTATCTATATTTAGAGTTAGCTGCCATTCTTTACACCAATCACAAATCATGTCCAAGTCAAAGTTTGGCCGCCTTTACCTTACTTAAGACACTTGTATACTGAGAGTATACATTGTACAAGGACATTAAAAAATTACTGCTTTATAAAACAGAGGCAGAATATTGAAATGAAACTATGTAATAATCACGGCTTCTGATTCGAAATTTATGTGAATCAAGAGTAAATAAACAAACCGTTTAATGTAAATGTGTTAATGATCTATTTGAATGGAAGACTGGAGATGGTCTAAAAGCAACATCCCGAAGGAACAAAAGGAACTATAGGGTTACAAGTTTTAAATGCGTATCAAGAGCACAGGAATGATTCGTTTGTGAGTACTTGAAGAAATTACGTCTGCATCTCCACCTCCATCATACTCCGAAAGCCACCTACTGGTGTGTGGCGGACGATAGTTCTGATGCCACTAACAGATGATCGCCCCCTACCCTATTCCACCCGCGAATGGCGCGTGGGAACTGGAATGAAGTTATTTGTATAAACTTCGGCAATACTAATTAAGGGGGGCTTTACCATTATTTGGACCGTGATCACTAATAACACGAATCCAGTGTCTGATCCAAATTCATCGCATTCGATTCAAAGTTAGTAAATATTGGTGCACAGGGTTTTAGAACGTAATTTGTTTCATTGTTGTGCCGCGAAAGAATTATGCAAATTGATGACAAACTGATACTCATACATGTATCGACAGCGCAGTTTCATCGCGCAGTTGGCAAGGATAATAAACAGAGGACGTGTCAATACCAGGTCATAACGTATTTGCGAATTTTGTACTCAGTTGGACAATAACTACACCTCGTGGACAGGCGTGCGTACAATATACGCAGATGTCAGCATTCGAAAGAGGAAGTTTAGTTGGGCTCAGTGATGGGTAAGTGAACCATGGCCGAATGCAGCGTCAGAAGGGAAGCAGTCGACCTGAAGAGACGACAGAACGAGAGGATCCAGCAATCGTCAGAGAGGCACTCAGAGCCCCGGTTTCTTAATTATCATCGATCCGACGTGCAACAGGTGCTTCAGTGATCACAAGGACCATATAGGCAGCTCACAGTAAGTGGGCTAAGCTTACGGCGCCCCGTACAGTGACTACCATTGGTCTCTGTAGAGTAAATAAGCCCGTTTGCAGTGTGTCGGGCACATTCCGCTTGGAATCTCATTGGTTAGAGGAGAATTGTCTTCAGTGATAAGTCCTGCGTCGAACTGACCCAAATGAGCAGCGGTGCGACACCAATCTGACTGTCACCCGCCCTACGCCAGGAGTGATGGTCTTGTGTGCCGTTTCATTTCATAGCTGGACTCCTTTTGTTGTCATCCGCGGCACCCTTACAGCACAGTGGTAAGTCGATGATGTTTTGTTACCCTTCATGGCAAGCCACCCTAGACCTACATTTCAGCAAGGTAATGCCTGTCCGCGCATGGCGAGAGTTTCTGCTGCTTGTCTTTGTGCTCGTCAAACCGTACCTTCGCCATTAGCGCACCGGGTCTCTCCCCATTTGAGAACGCTTAAAAATATTATGGGCAGGGCCCTCCGATGGTTTCGGGATTTTGACGATCTAACGCATCAATTGGACAGAATCTGGCACTATATTCCCGAGAAGCACATCCAACAACTCTATCAATCACTATGTAGCCGAATACCTGCTTGCATTAGTGCTATTGAGTTGCTCAATTTTTGAAGCTGTTTCTCTCGAATAAATCATTCAGTTTTTATGAAAGTGTGATAATTTTTTTATCTGTACATGTAAATCACATCTACCGCTTTTCTTTCCATTCGAATAATTTCTTCGTGACACCACATCTTAATGTTTTTAAAATTTTTTTTCTTAGCATGTATGTCGTACATGTGAAGCGTAGTACTTATATGAGCGAGGAGACTATTTCCGTTCACGACACGCTTTCAGCACGCGTCAGAGCTGGATTTTAAATCTTTACTACGCTGCTCGCCACATAGTGCGTGCGAAATTGCGTTCATTGCGTCAGTAGCTTTGTGTCCCAATCCTCCCTTTGTTCCTCCTAGCTCATCCTGGCTATCCGAAACTCTCGAAGGTATTGTCATCATGGTTGTTTCATGATATGTGTGACATATATGAGGAAGTAATTCGTATCTCGACTCATAGCGTGCATTCTCAAATCTTATGGCCAACTCTCCCCGCGAAACACTGTATCTTACCGTCAGTGCCCAGCGCGAGAGTTTGTTGACGATTTCTATCACGCCCTCACTTCTCAAGTATACCTGTCAAGAAACACAGATATCTTCTTTGATTGAAATGATGAAGATGAAGTCCCATAGTCCTTGACAGAGCGTAGGGGACGATGCGGGAGACCCGCACCGCTGCACTATGCATGATCCTAGCGGAGGTGGTTTGCCATTGCCTTCCTACGACCGTAATGGCGATGAATGATGATGATGAAGACGACACGACAACACCCAGTCAACTCGAGGCAGGTAAAAATCCCTGACCCCGCCGGGAATCGAACCCGGGACTCCGTGCTAGGGAAGCGAGAACGCTACCGCGAGACCACGAGCTCTTTGAAAAGTTCCTGTTTATTCTCTAATGGAAAGTGATTAGGATTCCGGGTGATGAAGATCTTTACACAATCGACTGGAGGACAGTATCGTGAGGTATCCCTTCCATAAGTTGATTACAATCCATTAGCAATCTTCCAATGAATCGCAATTAGAGAACTTCATTCCCACAAACGGGCTTCTGTGGGTGTTCCAAGTCCCCAGATATTTCAGGCTGTCTTTGATTCGAAGAGATCTATCGTCAAAAGGGGAATTCCATGAAAATGGAATCTTTGCGCCTCCACATTATATTTGGTTGCGCGTAGAGTCAGCTGCTAGTTTTTACATCAAACGTTGATTATCTCTTCGGATTTCTGCACTTATAAGTCTGCAGTTTCCATTTATACGATTACAAGTGCTCAAAGTTCCTGAAATTGTTTTCTTTCGGAAACGGTTAAAATTTTCGAAACAAGTTCCCTATAAGTGTTAGTATTCAAAGGAGAATTAGTAAGCTTGATGTTTATTATACAAAATTTATTTAGCTTCCGAGCTGCTAACGGTGTAATGTTGTAAAGTCTTTGCAAAGCTGTAGAAAAAGAAAACTACGTTGATGCAATGTTCGCTAATGTCTCCCAGGAAAAAAAATGTAAAAATGTCCATCAAGGTCGCATACACAGTTGCAAGATCTAGATAGGACAAGGAGCTAGTTGGAGCTCCATTATGCGATGGTTACTTGGCAGTACGGTAAGAACGGGCTGTCGTGCTAGTTAATCTCTCTCTCTCTCTCATTCTGCGCATTATTAGGAATAACTGACCGTAGAGTCATATCACTCTGTTAACCTTTCTAAGAGCTCTCATAATACCGTTAGAGGCAACAAAGTTGTTTCAGTGCTTACACAGTAAAGAGACGGAAGAAAGAAAAGAAACCCAGCACCACGCGAACAGCGGAATTTTCAGCCCCTATGAGTTTTGTCGTCTGTCGAGAGATAAATCTGTCGGACTGGCATATAGCAGATCCGTGTTCAAATCCTAATAGAGTCAAGCATTGGTGGAAGGGCTGGAACTGGAAACACTAAGTTTCGTGAGAGCAACTGAGGAGTTAATCGAATGAGCAGCAACCGTTCGAAGGAGTGATCAGCTGGTATAATATATTTTTTGAGTCTCTCCTCCTCCCGTTCTCTCAAATTTTATATATCCAGTAATTTTACGTCTGGAATCTGCTCTCCACACTTCGTTGGTGCTCTCTCGATGAGCTTGAAAAGAGATAGCGTCAACAGTGTTCCACTTGAAACGAAGTACACAATGCCAAGCTGTTCATCAACTCACCATTACAGAGTGATTGCGAAGTTTCCTTACTCTCTATACATTACATAGATGTTAATGAGTTGTTATTTCTTATTGTTGAAGGTGCTGATACAGTCCTACATCTAAACCACTGGCGATGAATCTACTTACAACATGGAGGTACGTATCGTAATGAGCACATGGTCTTACGAACAGTCCTATACAGAATAATCAATGAGAGGTAGCATGATTTCACTGCAAGGTTTCAGAAACCTTCCCCGCCAAAACCAACAGTTTTACGGTGGGAGAAAAAGTTCTTTGCAACTGGTTGCATAAAAGACAAGCCCGGCTCAGGACGACCACCAACACGACTGGGAACGTGTGTGGCGGCTGCAGCGTCTGTCGAACGTTCGCCAAAAACGTCCACTCGTAACCGGTCACAGGATTTGGGAGTTCCATACACCACATTACAAAAACATACGAAGAACTATTTGAAGTTAAAGACATTTAAACGTACGTTTGTAACTGGACTTAGTGGTAATGACGAGCAAAAACGTCATCACGCTTGTTGGGGAATGTTTGATAACTTTTCAACTTTTCCATCAGGAGGGAAGGTGTTTTCTCGGGCGATTGTGCAATGTACCACAGTGCAAAAGCGAGAAACGTTTATCTATGGAGTAAAGAAAACGCATATTTTTATCAAGATCTTGAACGCAACCAACCCCGTTTCATGAAATGGACTGCAGTGTCTGCAATCCACTTTATATGCCCATATTTCTTTGACGGTGCTGTGAATGACACAGCGTGTCTCACCATGTTACGTGATTGGTTTATTCCACTTCTGCAAGCTCGGGGTCTGCTCGGTCGTGTATGGTTCCAGCAGGATTGTACTATTACAGTTATTTTCAGATAAATGGACGTGATTCTATTTGGCTGCTAAGTCCTGAACTGTCATCTTGAGATAATGCGTTATGGTGGTTCATAAAACAGAAGGTTGTTGCCATACATTACGAGACAGTTGGCAAACTTATGAATGCTGTTCGGTGTGAATTTACTGCCACCACGCCATCAATGTTGAGGAGAATTTCACATCGTGCATAAAGCAGAACCATACTCGTTTGTGAAAACGGTGGTGCATACACAGACACCGCGAAACAAATAATAAAGAATAATCACACTAGCTCAAAGTTGTCCTCTGCCATGATTCCATATTAATACAATGCGACAATCTATGAATATGTGGACACGCGATAGGGGGTCACGGTACTTTATAATCACTCTGTATATTGAGGGAAATCATATGCAGAATGCACCATTTGCGACCACACGTTACTACTGTTACCAGAACAAGAAGATTGCCGAAGAGAACACGGCAAGTGCCATAACACGACTGTTCAGAAACTTCGCTCAGTAGAAGAGAAGTCATAATAAGCGAGCACGTGTCTCGGCTTATCCGTAGATACTCGACCGGTTCTGAGAAAAACGACGGTCAAAGTTTCCCGCTCAAATTAGATGTCTTTTAGGGGGCACCGAATGCAGCCCAACCCGTGGCACAGTGGTCTGCGACGCGACCGCTCACTGTTTGCGTCCTGTGTTCGAAACCCGATTATTTTTTTATTTATTTTTCCTTTTATGCACCCATTCCCGTAGAAGGTTGTTACACGAATGTTTCTTATCAAATTAGGGATGGATTGGCGTTATATGAATTGTAAAATTACAACTAGGTAATAGGGTCATATATTGATTAGATAATATACATGTTACCTATTTTCAGGGGTAAAAATCTTTTTAAATTTTCGGATTTCTATGTTTCATTCTCTTATCAATTATTAAATTTTATTTTTATGCTTATTCTGCAAAGATTTGATGCATTCTCTTGTATGATACTGCTCGTGAAATCATTAGAAACATATAAATTCCGACCAATACGTGCACCACGCGAAGGCAGGTTTGACACAGCGACATTTCCTATGAATCTCTCTCAGGAAAGAAACGTCGTTAATATTGCTGAAAATTTCTCGCGTCAGCAATAATTTAGCGGCAAACCACGCATAACGGCTCAATTTTCCAAAAACTGGCGCTTGCTATTAATTATAAATCAAGATGCACCACAGAAATTTCACCAGAAACAACTTCAAATAATTTTTCCATTATTTGTTGTCTTTTTACTTTTTAATTCATTCACCATACGATTGGCAGACGAATACGGAGAACCTTATTTCAGTATACATTGGAAGAGATTCGTGGATATGGGTAGGTACAGGAAAGGAAAAATTAAAAAATAATAGTCCGGTTTTGAACACTGAGTGCAAAAGAGTGAAGCTGCGAAGGTAATCAGTGAGCCGCCGCTTCCATTGAGCTATTCCTTGCTAAACTACTTATGAAGTATGAAATCAGAATTAAATCACTATGCTTAGCTGCATACAGGCGTTGATATACATCAACGTGGACAGATGAAATGTCTGCTCCGACCGGGAATCGAACCCAGGATCTCCTGCTTACATGGCAGACGACATTCTATCTAACTTTTTTTTAAATCTTATTTTGTTCTATATTGTTCGATGAATTTCTTCGTGGCGGACGTCCGATGACACTCGGTCAGGTTGTTCGTTGATCCATTCAGTCAGTTTTTTTATTACAGAGGGTAGCTAAACCCTCTGACCGAACACGCTGAGCTACCGTGCCGGCTATCCATCTGGGCCACCGAGGACGCAGAGGATAGCGCGACTCCAGGGACTTATCTCCGGCACGCCTCCCGTGAAACCCACATTCCCAACTTACTGTCCCGCACTATATTCATAGTGCCCATGGCCATTATACTCATTACTCGCGGCTTTTTGCCGATTGCCGTAAGAGTTCGGGGCACTGTTTGTGCACCGTATCGAAGAAGATGGTCAAATGGCCGATGAGCCTTATGTATAAATGAAGTACCTCGAAAACATTGACCGTCGGTTTCTTAGAAACGGTCGAGTATCTACGGATAAGCTGAGACACGCCTTCGCTTATTTTGATGCTTCTTCCACCGAGCGAAGCTTCTTGGAAATCGGGTTATGGCATTTTCCGTATTCTCCTCGCGAGTAACACTTTTCTTGTTTTCCTCCCACTGTCGGTGAAAGCGAAAATTGTAGTAAATACGTACTGCAACATATATATATATATCTGCCCCGGCCGGAACACACACACACACACACATATATATATATATATATATATATATATATATATATATATATATATATATATATATATATATATATATATATAAGATTGGCTTATGTTCCGGCCGCGGCAAATGTTGCACTGGATCTGATCGCGGAGGTACTTTTTTATGAGTACTGCCACACGTCGGCGCTTTTTCTAAGACTCTTCTGAACTACTAGTGGTGATAGAACACTTATTGACGGACACTCGGCACTATTTTAGACACAGACGCAGTCACTACTGACCTTGAGCGTGTTGTTCATGGCGAAGCCCCGCCGCGTAGCGTGCTCCTGGTCAGCTGAGGTGGAGGAAGTTGTGAGGTGAGCTGGCGAGTGGAGGCTGCGCTGAGCGAAGAGCGTTCGCCGGCGGCCGCGCGCCGCCCTCTTATAGGGGGAGCTGGGGGCGGCGAAAGTGAAACCAGAGCAGTGTGCGAGAGCAGACCGGTTCCCGGCAGCCTCGCTCCAGCCGAAGGCTGCGTGGCCGCCCGCCTGTCTGCCGTCTGGACCGCGCCGAGGGTCGACTGCGAACCTCCAAACGGCGCCACCCGCTGCTCAGCGCACCTAACGGCTTATAGCGCTCACTGTATAAGAGATAGACCGAATTCCTGTCGGTCAGCCCTTACATCTTGTTACTAACGAAACCGAACACAGCACAAGTTTCGAAAATAAATTAAATTTAGTGCATACACTACCCGCTCGAAAGTATCCAGACGCCTCCCTTCGCATTTACCACGGCTTGAACTCTGCTGGGAGCACTTTCAAGGAGGCGTCTGTATCTCTGTGGAGGAATGGTCGCCCATTCTTGCTCAAGAGCTGAAACCTGAGAAGGTAGTGATGTTGGACGCTGCAGTCTGAAGCGAATTCGACGTCCTAACTCTTCCCAACGGCGTTCCGCTCCGTACAGGTCAGAACTCTGGGTTGGAAAGTCCGATTCAGAACTGTTACTCTCCACAAATTTTTGCCACACACATGCTGCGTTATGGCGGTGTGCATCCTCCTGCTAATACAAGCAGTTGTCTCCGGAATGTTCTTCCACTATACTCAGTCCACAGTGCTGTGAGATATTCTCATATCATTCCACGGCTATAGACAGCTTTTCCTTAAGGGGACCACACCTTAACCACAAAAAATCCCTCACACCATAACGGCGTCTTCCCCAAATTTCACTGTTGGCTCTACAGCTGATGCCACGTAACGTTCTCCAGACCTTGGCCAAACCCAGACACTTCCATTGGACTGTACAAGGCTATAGCGTCATTCATCCCTCTATCTCGCGAAGAGACCATGAGGATAAAATCAGAGAGATCAGAGCCCACACAGAGGCATACCGAAAATCTTTTTCCACGAACAATACGAGACTGGAATAGAAGGGAGAACCGATAGAGGTACTCAAAGTACCCTCCGCCGCACACCGTCAGGTGGCTTGCGGAGTATGGATGTAGATCTAGATTTAGAGATCACTCTTTTCCAAACATACACCACGGTGGCGTCGCACTTTACATCACCTCAAGCATCCTTTAGAAATGACCGCAAAAATATGGTTCTCTCATGAGAAGCTTCTCGACGGTTGTACTCCCAGCTCACAGTCGCCGTGCTAGCTCGAATAATGGTAGCACTTCTAATGTCAGTGATTCGTTCCGCTGATCTCTTGCGACGTCTTACAAGCGCCCTCGACAATATTCGACGGCTACTGTCCGTCAGTACGCGACGTCTACCTGGATCTGACTTAAATGTGGTTCTTCCTTCCTGTCTACACTCCACAATAGTGTCATCGCCAACTTGGAGAGCTTTAGATTGGTTGAAAAGTCCAGGACGGATGTCCTACTTGCTCAGGTAACATCCAATTACTAGTCCACGTTCGCACTTACTGAGCTCTCCTGGTCACCCCATTCTGCTTCTACTGGCACCGCAAGGTGCTCTGTCTCCACGTATACGCTGTGCCTTTAGTGACATCTAGTGGCCAGTTTCGCGTAACATAGGGCTGCCTGCATGTTTTTGATGGTACGGTGTATATAAGCAAGTAAATACACTATTAATCGATTACGACGGAAACAGAAACTACTGCAAAATACCTAGGAAAAAGCACATGAAACGACTTAAAGGGGTCTCTCTTTCTCGTTATTGAGCCGATTCTGCATCTCCGAGACCCCATGAACTGAAGAACGTCAATTACTTCCGTCAAACACTGTTTATCGGAGACCTTACAGCTTGCAATTGTGGTGTCTTTTTTTTTTTTTTTTAATATTTAGATTTTGATTAAATTATTATTCTCTTGTGAAGATTCAGAAGTCTGTTGTGAGTTTTGCACCACTTCTTGGCGGGAAGAGCAAAGACTTTTCAAAAAACTTAAGTACTGTATGTGATAGTTTATATGCCACCTGAAATCGTTTGCACAAGGCGTAGCGTTCTCAAGATGAAGAACAGAGTTCGCATTTCCACTTAATTTATTTGTGTCGTGATCATGTTCGACCACGACCCGATATGAGACATAGCAACTACGAACAGAGAAACCTAAGGGACCAGACAGAGCTAGAAATTTTCTTTGCTATACTACTTCACACGTTAAAAGAAATTGGATTTAAATCACAAACGTTGCAACACTTGTTCACAATACGAGCAGCCCTTAGCGGCTTACAACTGTTCATGACGTCGCCTTTTCGGCTTAGATCTTTTTTAATATGTGACTTGTAAGTACTGCATCTTTTTCCAGCCAGTGCAAACTTTAATTTTATTAATGTATTGTATACCTAATATGTTTCAGAACAGTTAGTCTAATTCTGAAGACGACGCTCATAGTAGCGTCGAAACCTGGTCAATTTTGACTTAATATTTGTAACCGAGGGCTTATTTGTTCTAACACAAACAAGGTAAATGGCAATGCGCCTTCTGCCTTACCTACGACGTCTGCCAACATGCAGCTGGTCCCTGATAGCTGTATAAAATCTATAAAAACACCGTTATTTCTGTTGCCATTAATAGGAGATGGATAGCATGGAAATACATTAAGTAATAAGCAGGCACTGCAGCATTTGAGAGCGCAATAACCAATTTAATTACCTTAGTCAGTATTGCTAACAATAGGCTCCGTAGCATTTCAATTTTATATCTTGCTGGCTGTTTCTTTAAATAAAGTCCTTTCACATTTTCGACGTTTCATCTTGGCTGCACGCATAAATTCTTACATAACACTGAACAATAGTAATATTTTATAAACTAATTGGTGATTGCGGACCACGCCACATACGCGTCCGCCGTCTTTTAAAAATATATCAGGACTGTGGTAACAGAAGAGGATTACAATTCTTCAACTGTCAAAAAATAAGAAACACAAAATATCGCTATCAATACAATTTATGAACAGTTCGTATTCTGCGCCGTGACGCGTAAGATATTGTTTGAAATATCAGGTGATCGCTGCGAATGTAAGTTTATTTAAGCTATCGAAACAGATACTAATATTACACAATCCATTAGTTCTGTGATGCCAGTCAATCCATCTCATTCTCAGCCGCCCTCTTCTCCTTGTGCCTTCCATCTTCCCCAGCATTAACGTCTTTTCCACCGAATCATGTCCTCTCATAATGTGCCAAAATAGGTCGGCTTTTGCTGCAGCATCAGGCCATCCTAGAACAATCTGTAATACTGACCAATTCGCTCTCCTTGCAGTACATCGAATTCTAAGAAATTCACAGAAATCTATTAAATTATGTTCCCCCTTTTTATGGTCCACGTCCCACACCTGTACATCTACATCTACCTCTACATTTATACTCCGCAAGCCACCCAACGGTGTGTGTCGAAGAGCACTTTACGTGGCACTGTCATTACCTCCCTTTGGTGTTCCAGTCGCGTACGGTTCACGGGGAGAACGACTGCCGGAAAGCCTCCGTGCGCGCTCGAATCTCTCTAATTTTACATTCGTGATCTCCTCGGGAGGTATAAGTAGGGGGAAGCAATATATTCGATACCTCATCCAGAAACGCAACCTCTCGAAACCTGGACAGCAAGCTACACCGCGATGCAGAGCGCCTCTCTTGCAGAGTCTGCCACTTGAGTTTGCTAAACATCTCCGTGACACTATCACGCTTACCAAATAACCCTGTGACGAAACGTGCCGCTCTTCTTCGGATCTTCTCTATCTCCTCTGTCAACCCGACCTGGTACGGATCCCACACTGATGAACAATACTCAAGTATAGGTCGAACGAGTGTTTTGTAAGCCACCTCCTTTGTTGATGGACTACATTTTCTAAGGACTCTCCCAATGAATCTCAACCTGGCATCCGCCTTACCAACAATTAATTTTATATGATCATTCCACTTCAAATCATTCCGTACGCATACTCCAGATATTTTACAGAAGTAACTGCTACCAGTGTTTGTTCCGATATCATATAATCATACAATAAAGGATCCTTCTTTCTATGTATTCGCAATACATTACATTTGTCTATGTTAAGAGTCAGTTGCCACTCCCTGCACCAAGTGCCTATCCGCTGCAGATCTTCCTGCATTTCGCTGCAATTTTCTAATGAAGCAACTTCTCTGTATACTACAGCATCGTCCGCGAAAAGCCGCATGGAACTTCCCACACTATCTACTAGGTTATATATATATATATATATATATATATATATAT
Source organism: Schistocerca nitens (assembly GCF_023898315.1). NCBI lineage: Eukaryota > Metazoa > Arthropoda > Insecta > Orthoptera > Acrididae > Schistocerca > Schistocerca nitens. The sequence goes on from NC_064622.1 coordinate 351,761,365, forward strand.
ATATATATATATATATATATATATATATATATATCTTGTGAAAAGCAATGGTCACATAACACCCCCCTGTGGCACGCCAGAGGTTACTCTAACGTCTGTAGACGTCTCTCCATTGAGAACAACATGCCGTTTTCTGTTTGCATCACAATCGGAAAGTCCACAGTTCTTACTACCCTGACGGAAAAAAAAATCGCAACTCCAAAAAGGAGTTGTACGACATCAACGAAAGTTGGTAGGCGTGTTTCTACTTCTGAAAGATGACGCCTTTTCAAATTTCACGATAGTTGCATAAGACTGACACTAGTAATGCCATTCTGAGTATGCAAATCAGATTTGCTTTAAATACGCGCTGTGAAGCTGTAAAGGTCATGAGCGTTAGTGACGTTTGAGATTGGGCGTGTTGAGTTGATGGGAGTCAAGAATACCTTTAAGGTGACAAAGACGCCATTATCAACACACCTCGATGCGTTTGAATGAGGTCGTGTAACAGGGCTACGAGAAGCTGCATGTTTCTTCTGCGATACTGCAGAAAGCCTTGGTAGGAATATAGCGTCTGTACGTGATTACTGACAGGGGCGGTCACGAGAATGTATAGTCGCAGGAAGACCAGGCTCGGGACGGCCACGTGGCACTGCCGAGAAGGAAGACCATCGAGTTCGGCGAACGGCTCTGCGCATTGTACTATATCTTGTGAGGTAACGGGCGAGTTGTGGCGACCTGGAAATTTTATAAGTTCAGAGTTGTCGGCCACAGCTCGGGCCGCTCGGCAAGGCGCGGCACGTTAGCCAAGTGCGTGATGCCGCACAACGGCCGGACCACGTGGTCCATCTAGCACGTGGCTGGGAATTCCTTGGTGACGCTGTGTCGATGAAAGAGACTTGTATTCTGGGAGAGACAAAGATGGCGGACTTTGTGAGACCGTAATGGCAGACATTTCACAGCTCATATAAAGATTAATAATAGCCAGAGGAATCATGATACCTCTAAAAGAAACATGTACATTACCATTATTTGCACGACGATTCTGATGGTGTAATCAGATTTTCAATATCTTTATTAGTTTATAGTTTAGTATCCGACTGTAAATTATACAAGTAACACCTAGCAACGAATTTCCTAAATCTATACGGTTCATCCGATTTTATCGATCGACGTGTCTTTAGAAAGCTATTAGTGTAAACCTAAATTGGTATAAATTACAGGCATGTAAGTCGAATAGTACATGAGTTATTGTAGGTCAAAGTGGCCGATTATAATAGCGTCAGGCCAAAAGTACTCCACAGTCACACGAAAAAAACGGTAGCAGCACGCTTATAAATACACTCCTGGAAATGGAAAAAAGAACACATTGACACCGGTGTGTCAGACCCACCATACTTGCTCCGGACACTGCGAGAGGGCTGTACAAGCAATGATCACACGCACGGCACAGCGGACACACCAGGAACCGCGGTGTTGGCCGTCGAATGGCGCTAGCTGCGCAGCATTTGTGCACCGCCGCCGTCAGTGTCAGCCAGTTTGCCGTGGCATACGGAGCTCCATCGCAGTCTTTAACACTGGTAGCATGCCGCGACAGCGTGGACGTGAACCGTATGTGCAGTTGACGGACTTTGAGCGAGGGCGTATAGTGGGCATGCGGGAGGCCGGGTGGATTGGTTGGTTGGTTTGTGGGATGAAAGGGACCAGACTGCGATGGTCATCGGTCCCAGGCCGGGTGGACGTACCGCCGAATTGCTCAACACGTGGGGCGTGAGGTCTCCACAGTACATCGATGTTGTCGCCAGTGGTCGGCGGAAGGTGCACGTGCCCGTCGACCTGGGACCGGACCGCAGCGACGCACGGATGCAGGCCAAGACCGTAGGATCCTACGCAGTGCCGTAGGGGACCGCACCGCCACTTCCCAGCAAATTAGGGACACTGTTGCTCCTGGGGTATCGGCGAGGACCATTCGCAACCGTCTCCATGAAGCTGGGCTACGGTCCCGCACACCGTTAGGCCGTCTTCCGCTCACGCCCCAACATCGTGCAGCCCGCCTCCAGTGGTGTCGCGACAGGCGTGAATGGAGGGACGAATGGAGACGTGTCGTCTTCAGCGATGAGAGTCGCTTCTGCCTTGGTGCCAATGATGGTCGTATGCGTGTTTGGCGCCGTGCAGGTGAGCACCACAATCAGGACTGCATACGACCGAGGCACACAGGGCCAACACCCGGCATCATGGTGTGGGGAGCGATCTCCTACACTGGCCGTACACCACTGGTGATCGTCGAGGGGACACTGAATAGTGCACGGTACATCCAAACCGTCATCGAACCCATCGTTCTACCATTCCTAGACCGACAAGGGAACTTGCTGTTCCAACAGGACAATGCACGTCCGCATGTATCCCGTGCCACCCAACGTGCTCTAGAAGGTGTAAGTCAACTACCCTGGCCAGCAAGATCTCCGGATCTGTCCCCCATTGAGCATGTTTGATACTGGATGAAGCGTCGTCTCACGCGGTCTGCACGTCCAGCACGAACGCTGGTCCAACTGAGGCATCCAGCATCTCTACGATCGTCTCCATGGGAGAATAGCAGCCTGCATTGCTGCGAAAGGTGGATATACACTGTACTAGTGCCGACATTGTGCATGCTCTGTTGCCTGTGTCTATGTGCCTGTGGTTCTGTCAGTGTGATCATGTGATGTATCTGACCCCAGGAATGTGTCAATAAAGTTTCCCCTTCCTGGGACAATGAATTCACGGTGTTCTTATTTCAATTTCCAGGAGTGTATATTTATTCGTCTATTTATTTGTTTATATCCGATATATACTATTCATGAAGAAATTCGTTTACTGTGTTTTAGAAAGCACAGAGACATTAGGCTACTGGCCTACCTTTTGTTCTATTCCTTTGACATATGTTTAATTTGTGTATGTATCTAATAACGTATGTTAGAGCATGTTTATGGTCCAGCCGTAGGAATATTTATTTAATTTCAAGTTATTTAAATGTAAATCCAGTATTTCGAATGTGGTTCGTTATGTTTGCTTGGTTGCGTAAGCTTGAAGACATGGCGCGAGCGCTCTAGCCAATCACAGCGCTCGTATGCGGAGACTGGGTGGGAGCGGGAGCAGAGTTCTGAGCAGGACGGCACATGACACGGACAGTACGGTAGAGGACACGAGATGGTACTGGACGGTAAGGCGCGACGGACGCTGAGTCGTGGCGCATAGGCTTGGAGAGTGGAGCGGTTCGCACGTGGTCGTCAGAGATAGAATTACCTCGGAGTGCCGACTTGTAAACTTGTGAGATTTCCGTGGCTTCTACAATGAAGACATAGTGTGCGTTTAGTAGTGAATATCTCGCGAGCTATGTTGTCGTTCACAACTAACTACGTGCATTAGGAATCTATTGTTTCCCTGTTATTCAACTTATATTTTATTTAATTGCTCGACCATCGACATCAATAGGTGTTTTGCAGAAATATACGGCATTCTCAAAAATACTTCTGCTATCGTACTCATCATTTAGAGTCGTTAAAATAGTACCTGAAGATTTTATTTAATTGCAATCTTTCATTTATAAATGTGTATGTCACGTTCAAAATTCGCAATTGCCGAGTGATAGAAACCTTCGACCATTCGATTCGTGTGCATTTTCATATTGTATACTTTAGACTCAGCAGTATTTGGCTTGTAATGCGGCAACTACGTATCCCAGCCCCTAGACAATGAAACCAGCCATACTTTTAATATTTCAACTCTGAGTCAGAGGGTGCGTAGTTGACGGCCACCACACCACACGTCATTTAATTTTATTTGAAAGCCTGCAATCTGCAGCAGAAATCTCAGCTACAGTTGGCACCACAGTGGCGCAACGAACTGTTATAAATCTGTTACTTCAAGGACACCACCGAGTCAGACGGCCAGTAGCGTGCAGTCCGCTGACCCCTAACCACCACCGTTCGCGACTTCAGTGGCGTCAAGCGAGAGAAGATTGGAAGGCAGGTTGAAGGTCTCTTGCGTTTTCTGATAAAAGCTGGTTCTGCCTCGGCGCCAGTGATGGCTGTGTTTTGGTTACAAGGAAACCAGTTGAGGGCCTGCTACCGACGTGTCTGCATGCTAGACACACTGGAATTACATCTGGAGTTATGGCCTGGGGTGCGATTTCGTATGACATCGGGACCACTCTCGTGGTTATCCCAAGCATCCTGACTGCAAATCTCGTGATTCGACCTGTTGTGCTGCCATTCATGAACAACATGCCAGGTGGTGTTTTCAAACCTGAAAACGCTCGGCCACATACCGCTGTTGCTACAGAGTGTCGACATGCTCTATGTCTTTGTTTATATCTGATATATACTATTCGTGAAGAAATTGGTCAAATATTTACCGTGTTTTAGAAAGCACAGAGACATTGGGCTACTGGCCTACCTCTTGTTCTATTCCTTTGATTAATTTTTATTTAATTTGTTTATGTATCTAATAATGGTCTTCAGTCGGCCACACATCGGACATCATCGGACGAGACCTCCTGCGTCATCTACAAAGAGTGCCGGATTCCATGATTTGTCCAAGCTAAAGGTGCTACCTCTACTCTTTTTTAATTAAAAGAGATAGCGGTTTCAGCTTAGACCAATTACGGAATCCGGTACTTTTTGTAATAAACTCACAAAGACGTTACGACGGTGCACCTCGCTGTGATACATCGATATCACCGCGCGGATCGACCGCGTAGCCATAGATCTAATTCCATGCATATGTAATACCTCCTTGCCGCTGATCAACGTCTCTGGCGCCTTGTGTATCTGTGGCCGTATGCCCAGTGGAGTCGTCTGCGGATTTAAAAGGACGGAGCTCGTGCTGGAGCGTCAGTAACCTCGGCTCAGTCTGAAGATGACTGGACGATATACAGCCGAAATATTAGAAGAAGAAGTGAGATTTATGTCGCTGCACGCCCGAAATTTTATAAAACATTCATTGCTCCTCGTAAATACGAAGAGATCCTCTGCATATCTAAAGTTATTTATATTCATTGCACCTATTTTAATTCCGACTCAGCCGGCCGCGGTGGTCTCGCGGTTCTAGGCGCGCAGTCCGGAACCGTGCGACTGCTACGGTCGCAGGTTCGAATCCTGCCTCGGGCATGGATGTTTGTGATGTCCATAGGTTAGTTAGGTTTAAGTAGTTCTAAGTTCTAGGGGACTAATGACCACAGCAGTTGAGTCCCATAGTACTCAGAGCCATTTGAACCATTTGAATTCCGACTCATTCTTCATCTAATGCGGCATCCCTCATAATATGCTCTGCATACATATTGAAAAAATTATGTGACAATATACAATCTTTCTTTTTCAATACAGAACCATTTAGTTGCTCCATGCAGGGTTCTCGCGGTGGTTTCTTGATCATAGTTTCCCCGCGTGATTCTTTAGTCAGCGTTACTGAGATTTTCAACACTGGCAGACGATACAAGAGAAGTGTTGTTCAATACGGATAGGTCTGCTATTGAAATTACAAGATGATACGTTCCAGGAAGTGACAGACAACATATAGCTTCCCACCACGTACCTACAGTGAAATGTCAGAAACCAGAAAAAATCAAAGAAATTTGGCTTATAAGGAAGTTTACCGAAATAATTCTTCCCAAGCTACATTCGCAAATGGAGCAGGTAAAGGTGAGAAATACAGCAAAGAGGTAGTGGTACCAGAAGAAAGAACACTCCACTACACATCGTAAGGTGGCTTGTGGAGTGCAGAAGTAGAACTTCAAGTTTGGCCGATGCCATTGTGTTTCGGTCAGAGACTGCAAAGAATCTGAAAGATCACGCGAATGCAGTTGACTTAAAGCGGGTGGTGGTGGGGGAATTAGAGTGGGCAATGGTACTCTAAAAGCAATCGACGTGTTGGCTGACTGGACAGAAAAATAACGACGATGGGTGATGTGTGGGGGATAAAAAATACAGAACAGCGACGGTAAGAAAAGGGTTTCTGAAAATGAGAACTTTGTTAACGCCTAACACAAATTTAAATGTTAGGAATTATTGCAGAAGGTACTGACTGGACTGGAGCCCTGCACAGAAGTGAAACGTGAGTGACAAGCAATACCGATGAGAAGAGAGTAGATGCTTACAAAATGTGTTGCCACAGAGAAATGCTGAGGATGAAACGAGCGATCGAATAACTAAAGGCAATCTACTGAATCTAACTTGGGAGAAGATTGTTTTATGGCACAAACGGATAAAAGAAAGGGTCGTTTGATGTGAGACCTCTTGAACCATAGAGTAATCCGCAATTTCGTAACGAAGTAAAGAGTGGAGGATAAAAATTGTGGAAGGAGACCAATGACTGATTATAGTAAGCAGGTTCAGTTGGTTGCAGGTTGAAGTAGAGATGCAGGGATAGAGAGGTTTGCACAACATAGACTAGCGTGGAGACCTGCATCAGACCACTCGTCGTCCTGAAGACCACATAACAGTCTCTCCTTACGATACTTGTAGTCATGTCACGGGAAAAGCCAAATATAGCATTATCGCCTACTATTAAATTAGCAGTGGACCGATAATGTTACTCCTGTGAAAGGATTTTAATTTCACCGTGATCGTGCATGACGGAAAGTATCGGACTTTTTTCGTTTCTCGAAAGATTGCTGTTGAAAGGAAGCAATAGCAGAGCGACCGGGACTCGAGCCAAGATTCTATCACTTATAAGTAAACTGCAATTACGTAAAAGAGAATGGTCGCCAGGCGAATTAGGCAAAGTTGTACCAAGTCCTAGCGCTGTTCATAAAGAAAGTTAACGACTGTGATTGTCTATATTTGACATTGAAATTCTGTTTTGCAAATAAGACAGGAGACAACAGTACTCTTTAGCAGTAGTTTGGTATGAACAACAAAGCAGGAATATTAACCGTTTTTGGAACCACTGGCTCTCAATACTATCTGTATAATAAAGCACCAAAGTAATGATCATTACAAGTAAAATATGCAATTGCTTGTGATGGAGCACCACTAACTTGCACATGAAGTTCTTTTCTCAGATCACGTGTTGAAAAATGCTGTCAATGAAAAGGTTTTCAGATAATTATGTTGTTTTTACTGGTTGTTATTTCCAAGATATATGCAAGTAGCGTTACTTCCACATCCGAGGCTCTTCTTGATTCCGTTCGCAAGATGCGAACGCTTTGACTGCCAACCACCGACTGACTGTTCCCACACTGGAGCCTTGCAGTTCGACTGCCAATTCCACCTTTTCTGTTTCAGCCAAGGAAGTTTCGTTGTGAAGGGACTTGCCTCCAAGTTTTGCATGATTGCAAACCTACTTTTCCTATGCAGCATTACAAGCAAAGTTTTAACACTTCCATTCTTTTATAGAACATTATTTTTAAAATTACGTGCATAGATTCATTATATTGGCATAAGGTGCTGTAAATGATGAGTAAAACATTCACATGCATGTTACATCAGATAGCTTGTTTATACAGAAGTCACACTAAATATAAGCAGACATGCATGAGATAAGTATAAGTAACATCAATATTAGTGTTACAACCATAACATTGACAGTTATTAGATGCACACCAACAAATGTAGTCGAGTTAAATGAGGTGCTTCTAAGGGAATTAGATTAGGAAATGAGACACTAAAAGTAGTATGGGAGATGAGCTTTGCTCTTTCGACAACTGTAAAACTGACAGCAACTGAAGAAAAGAGAATAACTTTTTATTTTGTTTATTTAGCCTTTAACTACTCAAATGTTCAAATGTGTGTGAATTCCTAAGGGACCAAACTGCTTAGGTCATCGTTCCCTAGACTCACACACCACTTAAGTCCGTGACATGACGCCTCAAACCGCGCGGCCACATCGCGCGGCTCTCTCAGCTACATACTCTACACTGTTACTATGTTTACAGACTATATATTCATTCGAGCTGTTTACACCAAAGTTTCTATACCACCCACTCTCTTTCTCAATTACGAGAGCGTGCTGAAAAGCAATGTCTTCGGATTTTCTATGTGAAAAATCTTAAAGCTTTTTACATAAAACAAACGTTATTAACACTTTACATAGTCATTCTACACGTCTACATACTGTATCTGCAGCCCTCTGCCGCTAGAGGACTCCGAATAATGGCGCGTAACACGGTGGTGTGTAACGTGACTGTGCCGGTGCGTGAAAAACAGCGTGCTGTAATCGAGTTTAAAATCCGAAGAGTTCGTTCACACATGGAGACCCTCTCCTTTTTGACAGTGCCAGACCACACACTAGCGCTGTGACATCTGCAACAATTCGATGCTTTGGGTTCGCTGTCAGGCTGATTGTCTTGTGGAATAAATATGTAGACATGAGGAACAAGGATTCAGAATGTTAATAACCTTTGTTTTATTTAAACCACTTTAACAGTTTTCACATAAAATTTGGGAACCACTACTTTTCAGCACGCCCTCATACATTCGGACACTTCCTTATTCTAATTTTTATTATTATTTCTTTATCACCCGATACAATATTCTCAAGCCCAGGTTGTTAGTACCTGGCAATCATTTTTCATTTATATAATATTTAAATGTTTTATTTGTGGAGATACACAACAGGAATAGAGATCGCTGTGAAAAGTCACCAGTTATGAAAATGAGTGCCAGCGGTTGCTTCCTCTGGCATCAGCTCATCAGTTGACTAGTGCACGCCTGTGGTGTTAGTCAAATAATGCGGTACTGTGGCTCGCTGTCCTCACATCTCGAGGTAAGCCTCTGTGAAAAGTCACCAGTTGTGAAAATGAGTGTAAGCGGTTACTTCCTCTGGCATCAGTTGAATAATGGACACCTGTGGGGTCAATCAAATAATGCGGTACTGTGCCTGTCTTCACATCTCGAGGTAAGAGCCTGTCTCTTGAAAATACACGGCTTGCCAAAAAAGTGAGGTATCCAGAAAGGTGGTTGGATGTCAATAACACTTCGTACACGTATGCACCGTCGGTGGATATGTAAACAATTAGGCTTGAAATTCTCTGTGACTTGTAGAACGGCTATCAGAGTGCAGTAGTGCTGCTTGCGTTTAGTATTGTTACCAGATCTCGTAGAGTATATAACGGGTGAGCAGCGGCAGATGTTTAGTGATTACTGTGAAGAACACTGAGGTCCGAGTACTCGTGAGAGTCTGCGTTATCAGCACCTGAATGAGTTTGATAGGGGCTTCATTGTGAGTCTCCACTTGGACAGCTGGTCTAATCGTGTAATATCCAGATTTTTTGGGTTTTCGGATGTGAGGGCAGGTGTACATGTCCTAAAGTTCCGAACAATTCTATCACGAGGGAGGATCCCTGTATTGTGCACCAACAACATCATAACCCCTCATATACGCACCTGCCACCCGAGAACAAGTAATGGCCTCCTTGCAACATTCCCACAGCATTGGTCGGAGACTGGAAGCACCCGAACTTGAGAATTATCATCCCATGTGTAGGCTGACACTACACAAAGGGATGAGTTTTCAGTGATGCGGTGACCGGGAACGTAGACTGCTGTTGAATGTGATCACATTATGTTCAGCGATGACCATCACCGGCGGGTATGGAGATTTTCCATTCTTCCAACGCTTTGGACAGGCAAATAGGAGTTACTCCTGGCGTCATGGTGAGGTGAGCCATCGGGTATAACTACAGGTTACTACTGAGTGACTGAGGGAACTCTTATGGCACGGAGGTACATCCTATATTCTCACGTGGTACGTCCCACGCGACAGTATCGTAGTGCTGTTTTCAGCATCACAGTCCTCGTCCACGCATGGAATATGTCTGTATGCACTGTGTTATGTTGAGGTACTCTCGTGGCCATCAAGATATCCAGATTTGTCCCCAACAGAACATGTACAAAACCAGCTTGGACGTCAACCCCATCCCAGTACCAGTTTTCAGGATATCAAGGACCAGTTACAGCCTCTGTTGATTCATTGCGGACGTGGGACAGCGGCTGGTCAAATACTTAACAAAGAAATTCACCAAACAGCTGTGCAAATTGAGAAGTCATTTTATTTAATTTTCGCCACCAATTTCGTCAATTCAGTATGCCATCTTCAGGCTCCATATGCACCTCTCAAAACTTGATCGATATTGGCATACTTGAGCCACCTGTTTCTGGATGTCGTAAATTCTTACCTCAAGTGCTTCCTCGTAGTCAAGTCTCCCAAGGAAGCACATGAAGTAAGAATTCACGATATTCAGAAACATATGGCCCAAGTATGCCAATATCGATAATATCTGAGAAGTGCATACTGAATTTCCGAAAATAGTGGCAAAAATTAAATAAAATAACTTCTCAATTTGCAAGACCTTTTGGCGAATCTCTATGTTAAATAGAAAGTTACAACAGTTGTGAGGTAATTACCCTCAGGAGAGACTTTATGACACTCTGCCAACCAAATCAGTGCATACATACGGGCCAGAAGATGTGCAACGTCATACTGATGACCGGGCCCATACTCCGGTTCTTCGTACATTTGACTCGATTTTGTAAGCACTGAAATACCATCCATACACTTCCTCAACCTTTGTAGTTTCGTTTCCTTGTCTTCTTACAAGCGCTTCTTCTTTGTCAGGGTCGTGTTGTAAGTAGGCTGTTTAGGTTTTTTTATTGGTAACGCCACCTCAGTATGAAAATCACCGGCTGTGCCGTGTGCAGTCTGTGGCTGCTTTGCATTGTTGTAATACTCAACCATTGTAGTGTTAGGCAGCTGGCTGTGAACAGCGCGTAGCGTTGCGCAGTTGGAGGTGAGCCGCCAGCAGTGGTGGATGTGGGGAGAGAGATGGCGGAGTTTTGGAAGTTGTCATGAACTGCTCTATATATATATATATATATATATATATATATATATATATGATGATATAAAGGTAAATACATTCTTTGTTCTCTATTAATATCTTTCATTTGCTAACTATCCCTATCAGTAGTTAGTGCCTTCCATAGTTTGAATCTTTTATTTAGCTGGCAGTAGTGGCGCATGCTGTATTGCAGTAGTGGGAGTAACCAAGATTTTTGTGAGGTAAGTGATTTCTGAAAAGTACAGGTTAATGTTAGTCAGGGCCATTCTCTTGTAGAGAATTTTGAAAGTCAGATTGCGTTGCGCTAACAAAATATTGTGTGTTGAAAGTCAGATTGCGTTGCGCTAAAAAAATATTGTGTGTCAGTTTAAGCACAGTCGTGTAAAATTATTCAAAGGGGACGTTTCATATGGCGACCCTGTCAATGTACTTACCTGATGATAAACAAAAGTGAAATGCTTTGCGTATAGATATCTTAGTTATTACGCTTATTGTTGTGATGAGGAAAGTACTGTGCTGTGACGTATTGTTGTGCCACGGAAAAGGCTGTCTCATTGTTGCTATACCACAAAAGTTAAATACTAAAACATGTTTTACTTTCCAAAAGAATTCAGAAAACTGTGCAAATATAAAACAGAAACACCTCAAAAGCAACATTGTAAACTGTCACTCATTAGTAGCATCGTGATAACATCGTGTAGCTGTCACATAAACTAACCACTGTATCATCTGGTATCTCTCAGAAACCACCTTGAATCCATAATGTATTTGCAAGTAAACCAAAATGTTGCATTAAAAAAAAAGCAGATTATCTTTCAATAAACGGTTTTACATGTGAAATGTGGTGTAAACCTTTACTCTTCCTAGTACGCAGAGTTTCAACTTCAACGCAATTATCATGTGGTATACGTCGGATTCTGTAAGGTCCATTGTAAACTAGAAAGAATTTGTGGCTCAAGTGTTTCTTCTTATGTGACAATGAATGAGCTTTAATGAGAACTTTCTGACCCATATACAATTTCTTTGCATTTGCTTTTCCGTGTAGTTTTCTCCTTTTGTCTGCTGCAGAACTTAGCTTTCGGAGGACGATAATTACGACACTTCCACAGAATTATCTTACAGCAAGACGCACATTTAGCGCTACAGGACACGCATTTGAGAGATTAATTTTGTACTTAAGCCATTTATTTTCCAAGATTTTTGAATTGCAAAGAAAGTTTTCCGTGATACATTTCATTCCATTGCTGTAATTTGTAACACCTGAGGGTATAATTACATTTATCCTCAGGGGGGTACACGCTTACTTTGTGTACCATGTGTGTGGCAACCACAAGGAACCCTAGCTAATATGGTATTTGCTTATACAACTTTACACATCGGTACCATATTTCTCCAACACAGTATTACACAGCTATCAGATCATTTAACTGAGAGAGACAAACATTTTTTTTACTACATTAGTGACAGATGCTTACATAATTACACAGTTGAATAACTTCACACTTATGAAATTGTATTTTGTTTGTACTTTGTAAACTGTTCATATTTTTTTGGAACCATTGTGATACTATGTGAGCTTTGAATGATGTGTTTGGTATGGAATCATGATTTTTAAAGTACGTTTGAGGCAGATGACACTTTTGACATGAGCAGAGAATTTTTTTTTAGGTTTTGAAATTAGAAAGCTACGACGATTTTGAGAGTTGACTGAGGTGTTATGATGTTATTTTTACGGCGACGATGTGTATTATGTTGTTGAGGTATGTTTATTATCAATGAGATGATGCTATATGAGGAATCTGATTATGATACGTATGTTACGATGAAATATTGAAGTGTTGACGAATATGTATATGTATAATAAGGTAAGGAGTAATGAATAGTGGATAGGAACTCTGCTTTGTGGAAAAGGATGTTGGAAACTAAGAATCGTATTTTAGAATTATGAAATGTGTGTAAATGCGTGAATGTATCACAATGCCGACGAAAATTTTTTGGACACTGTTATATTCATAGGATTTTGTTTTTACAGATTTGCAACGCTAATTCTTGACCTGTGAAACATTTTTATATAAGACTGCCATTGTAGTGGAAACTGCTGTCGTAAATATTTCCGTACGAAAGTTAAGAGACCACCTGCACGTAATGCGTCGCGGGCACCCACCTGGGCGACAGCCGCCCGAACAAAAAAAAAGGCCATTAGCCTTCCAGCGGCACAGGTAGAAAAAAAAAAAGGGGGAGGCCATTATAATTGCTATTGACATTCTTTTGTAGAAAGCATCGCAAAAACGACACGGTCGAACTTGAAAACATATGATTACACTGGATGCCTAATGAAATGACGAGAAATATTTTTATGTCTATACACCTGATTATGACTACTGTCTCTCTAGTTGAGAGATTTTTCTACTAACTTATGAAATGTCACATGACTACTGAATGATTATTTTATGCTTTACTTTGTACATAGTTGCTTATTTCATTTGATATCTAGTTTCCAGCTGTGTTGCAGCATTGGTTTCATAAAAAAAAATTCATTTGCTAATGTGAACACTTTCTGTCAACAGATCTATTAAATAATTACTTTATGACCCACATTCTTCGAAAAAGGAGCTCTTGGAATGGAAAGAACAATAAGAAGGGACTAGTAACAGTTACTGCACACATAATTTTCTTTTCAAGTACATGGTAATATTTTTTTTACAATAAGTTGTTGTGGTGCACCACTTTAATTACTTAGACATTAAGATGTGATTATACATTTCCCTTATCTGCATTGTTATCTTTAGTGTACTATTTTTTCTGCTTGAGCTATGTCATATTTAGGTATAAGTTGCTGCTGTTTGCCAGGCATAGTGTTATTGAATTTGATTTTGTATTATTCTGTTAAGCCAGTTTTACTAATGATTTATTTCTTGTTTGCTGCTCATTGCGTTATATTAGTTGTAATAATGCTGCTTGCTTTGCCTTTTGTATATTTTTGTCATTGCTATTTGTATTAATTGTTTTATGTGATGCTGCATTGCCTCGTCCCTTAGTTTAGCATCTGAGCTCAGTAGATATAAGTTAGCTTAAGAGGGGGTAGACTATATAAGAAACTAACTATGATGAATTGGAAGAAATGCATTGAGAAGCCAAAAGAAACAGATATGGCAAAAATGAGTATTTTGCACTGAGAAATAATTATTTTGAAAGAAATATGAATAGCATACAGGAAGGAGGTATAGATAGGACTTTTTGGAAATAGTGAGGAACGAAGGGAGATCTCCGAAAAGTAAAGAAAGTTTTTGTTTGCAACATACTGCAGTAAAAGAAACCCTGTCCTTTCCTTGTGTTATCCCACTATGTGTTTGTGTTCCCTTGTGTATTTGTGTACTTCCTGTCTTTAGTTGTTTATCTGATAAGACCTATGTTGTAGAATTTTTATAATACCATGTTATTTACTTTGTAAAGATGTTTATACAGTATTTGTTCTGTTTTGTCTTAATGCTCATGTGGAAGTTGATATTCCAAAAGTTATTCTGATCTTTATGTATGTACTTATGTCATTATTTTTGTAACACTGATGTATATGTTTATTTCTATTCTTTTGTAAAGCCCCTATTACTACGAATGTTATCTCTACTATTATGTTTTTAATGATGTATTTTGTACCTTTGTAATTGTATTCTTATGTTATAAAATTGTATAGACACCAGTTCATCATATTATTAACTTGTAAGTTACATTTCACTGCACACGTTTTGTTGGTCATAGTATATGGACAATATGTGAGAAGTAGGGACTGTTAGTGTTTGTATGTGTGTTAATAATTCAGCAAGGGACTGGATGACAGCATTGCTGGTTCTAAGGACAATTCCAAAAACTTTGTGAGTGCACAAGTGGTGGTTATGGACTTGCTACATTATCCGCAAGACTCTTCGATGGTGATTGTGCACCTGCACAGTCACAACAGATGGTTGCTGGCCATCTCTACAAGGACTACAGTGGGTCTGCACCTCTGGTGGCCCACCAATACCATTATTTCTACAAGGACTACAGTGGGTCTACATCTTTGATGATCCATCAATACCATTATTTCTACAAGGACTGCAGTGGGTCTGCGCCTCTGGTGGCCCACCAATACCATAATCTCTACCAGGACTACAGTGGGTCTGCTCTGTGATGACCTACCAAACGATATTCTTCAAAACTTCGATAGACTACGCTGTGGGTTTGCTCTGTTGTGGCCCATTACGTGTCAGAATGTCAAGAGTCAGCACTGTCTTTCCGTTGGAAGGACAACGATACTTCTTCAAGACTGCATGAAATTCCACTACTTCTGTGTGCATTTTCTTTTACTGCTCAGACTTTGAGAAAAACACTGCAATGTGATGAATGATCAAGACTGTCTTTATGGACTGTGAGAAAATTTTAGCTTTTGACCAACATTGTATCAATAAGTGTGTGCATTTGATTTCTTTGTTATTGTAATTACGATTATGAAAATTTTTAACAAATATGTATTGGCCAGTGCCCAACAAAATTTGTAAAATTTTTTGTGGGGAGCATGGGGGCTATGTAAGTAGGCTGTTTAGGTTTTTTTATTGGTAACGCCACCTCAGTATGAAAATCACCGGCTGTGCCGTGTGCAGTCTGTGGCTGCTTTGCATTGTTGTAATACTCAACCATTGTAGTGTTAGGCAGCTGGCTGTGAACAGCGCGTAGCGTTGCGCAGTTGGAGGTGAGCCGCCAGCAGTGGTGGATGTGGGGAGAGAGATGGCGGAGTTTTGGAAGTTGTCATGAACTGCTCTATATATATATATATATATATATATATATATATATATGATGATATAAAGGTAAATACATTCTTTGTTCTCTATTAATATCTTTCATTTGCTAACTATCCCTATCAGTAGTTAGTGCCTTCCATAGTTTGAATCTTTTATTTAGCTGGCAGTAGTGGCGCATGCTGTATTGCAGTAGTGGGAGTAACCAAGATTTTTGTGAGGTAAGTGATTTCTGAAAAGTACAGGTTAATGTTAGTCAGGGCCATTCTCTTGTAGAGAATTTTGAAAGTCAGATTGCGTTGCGCTAACAAAATATTGTGTGTTGAAAGTCAGATTGCGTTGCGCTAAAAAATATTGTGTGTCAGTTTAAGCACAGTCGTGTAAAATTATTCAAAGGGGACGTTTCAGTGTGTGTGAGTTGCGTTTTGCGTGTGCGTGTGCGTGTGTGTGTGTGTATGTATGTATGTGTGTGTGTGTGTATGTGTATGTGTATGTATGCGTGTGTGTGTGTTTGTGCATATGTGTCTATTGTTGACGAAGGCCTTAATGGCCGAAAGCTTTAATTGTGAGAGTCCTTTTGTTGTGCCTATCTGCGACTCAGCATCGCCGCTATATGGCAAATAGCAACTTTCCTTCTCATAATATTGGTGCACTACATCCTGGATTTTCCATTGGCAGATAGTGTATACTGCGATGTGAAGACAGATAACGGCTGAAAAAGGTTTGTTACGCTTGCGGCTACAAGAATTCCTCCCAGTTTGATGATTGTCTTACAAAGTTTGGCCTGCTTGCTGCCGTACGGGAAACAGACGAGCGGTACGTGATTCAGATCTGCCATCAAAGTCTGATGTTAGTAATATGGAGAGGTTAAAAGATTCATTCTGTGGGGAGGTGGAGCGTGAAGTCTCTGTTCGTTTCTAATTCTTGTTGCAATTTTGAACTTCGAATATCATGTTCTTTTAGGTATGAACGCTCGAATTCTTATGAAGTATCGTCCTCTCATATTCCCATAATCGGTAACATTTATAAAATGTCTTTTTATTTGCTGTAGTTACAAAGTCTTATAATCTAGACGTACAATTAACGATATCATTTTCGTCACACCGCTCTTCGACAATTTGCCGACTAATTCGATGTCTATGACTCCTAAATGCAGTCTTTGAAACGTTTCACTCTTATGCGTTGTTCTATACACTGATAAATTAGATTCTGTACATTAAAGAGAGAAGAGTTCGTTTTCAAGTTTTCCAAAATATCGTTGACAATATGAAATGAATATAAATGAATATCTGAGCCAGTTTTATTGGTAGAACACTGGCTATAAATCTTTTCGTTTGAAGATGAACTTTTTACACAGCTGTGGTTTCCATGGTGAGACAGATGCATGCAAGTCCTGTTTCTTCAATAGATTTGTTTCCATCAGTGCCTATCATGATCCTAACCTGGCACCCCGGTGAAATGCTCTAAATGATATTCATTCCTTATTGTGAGAAGTGAACAAAGGAAGTGCTTGATATACTATAGACTGTGTTACAGGTTTCATTCAGAAGTATGAGCATCGGAGGTATTATACCTTCAGTACGATCGTAGTGATACATTGTAAATGACTAAAACTGGAGACTGGAGGTAGTATTTCTTTGATCTGCAGTATATCGCCTATCGTTGATAATTTCGTAAAGAGAAGACTGGCTATAACAAAAAAAGGATTTCCTGAAGAATGGAAATGTGTTGACACTATGAACTTAACTTACAGGAAGTCTCTTCTGAAAGTATTTGTCTATATTGTAGCGAGTCATGGAAGTGAAACTTATAAGATGAACAGTATAGATTAGAACAGAAAAATGATGAAGACTGTATGAGTAAATCAGAATACTAATGACGAGGTATTAGACCGAATCAAGGAGATACAAAATTCATGACACAACTTGGCTAAAAGATGAGGTTGGTTTGCACGACACCTCCTGAGGCATCAATAAATAGTTTGTTTGGTACTGGAAGAAAATATGCGAGGGGGAGAGGGAGGTAAAAACTGTAGATGGTGATGAAAGGTTGACTACGACAAGCAGACTGAAGAGGATGTAGTTTACAGAGATGATGAGATTTCCACAAACAGCAACAACAACAACAACAGGAATTGAACATCAGTGACCGCGTGGTGTAGCCGTGCGGTCTATGGCGCCTTGCCACGGTTCGCGGGTCTCCCCCCGTCGGAGGTTCAAAAATGGTTCAAATGGCTCTGAACACTATGGGACTTAACATCTGTGGTCATCAGTCCCCTAGAACTTAGAACTACTTAAACCTAACTAACCTAAGGGCATCACACACATCCATGCCCGAGGCAGGATTCGAACCTGCGACCGCAGCAGTCGCGCGGTTCCGGACTGCGCGCCTAGAACCCCGTCGGAGGTTCGAGACCTCCCTGGGGCATGGGTGTGTATGTTGTCATTAGTTTAAGTTAGATTAAGTAGTGTGTAAACCTAGGGACCGATGACCTTAACAGTTTGGTCAAATAGGAACTTACCACAAATTTCCAAAAAATTTAACATCGATGGTGAAATACTACCAGTCGTTAACCGCGTCAGTTTGCTTTTCAGATTTCTTCAATGCTTTGCGCTCCTTCAAGATTACAATGGTGACCCTGGATGACTGCTCACTGTTTAGACGCACTGTGGCGCTCACTTACAAAAGGCAAGCCATCCTCAGCACTCTGTTTTCACGTGCATTCCACATAAGTAAGAGTAAAAGGTTGCGATCAAAGTTACACGTCCTCAGAGAAACATGGATGCCCAACTTCTATGATGACCTACTCATAAATACGGCCTTCAAACGAAATGCTAACAATAATATTGTAAACAAGAAGAACGAAGGATCTGTTGTTCATTATGTTCTGTTAACATTTCTCACTAGAGTAATCAACTGCACTGACATAAGCCTTCGGAAGAATTGTATAAAGACTACATATTTCAGTGAACACAAGAAAAACACCTCCACACAGCGGGAGTATGGTGTATACAGATGAAACTAAAAGGACAATAAAGGAACAGGTCAATGAGTACGAATGACAAAAAATGTAAAATCAATGGTAGTTGAGCATCAAGAAGAATGTGACCAGGTTACGAAACTCAAGAACATGCACGTGCCCGCCAGAGAAAGTATTGGGTTGGTCCGTAAGTTCGTAGCGTTTTTCCATAACATACACATAACAAAGACTTTAGTTATAGACGTATTCTCCCTCACTATTTACAAGAGTCTGCCAACGCTAAGTTTTCGATTCTGCGATGGTAGAAATCACGTGTTTTGAGGCGAAGAACTCGTCGAGCCTTGATCGTAGTGCATTTTCATCTGGAAAGAAAGTTCCTTCTACTCTGTTCGATAGATTGCAGAGAAGGTGAAAATCTGCGGGTGCAAGGTCAGGTGAATAAGATGGATGCGGAATGAGTTCCCAATCCAATACCTGTAGTGTTTTCGGTCAGTCTAACAGAATGCGAGAAGGCGTCATCGTGAAGTAGCTTCACACTGTCTTCCTTGTCGTTGTTCTTCGTTGCGCATGCAAGATGTTTTAGTTGGTAACAATGCCAGCAGTGATGGTTACACCTTGGAGAAACAATTCTTAGTACACCACACCGTCGCTGTTCCACCTAATGCATAACACGTAGGATTTGAACGGGGATTTGCTGCTTTGTTTGGGCTCAACCATTCCTTTATGTTCCTTATGTTGGCATAAAGACACAATTTCTCGTGACCAGTAGCGTTACAGGATGAGAATGGTCAATGTTATTCACGATCCAGTTGATAACGAGCAAGCAGAGATGCACATATCATCGGCCCTTGATTTTTGGGATTTTGGTTTAGAGCATGCGGTATCCATATACTCGATTTTTAAACCTTCCGCGTTGCATACAAATGTCGTACGATGATGGAATGATCACAGTTCTTCCCATTTACATTTCTCGAGTATAATGACTTGCATCATTGTAGTTTAATGCTTTTAAACGATCTTCATCAAACCTCAAAGGTCGTCCTGAACGTGGAGAGTCTCTAATGTCAAAAAGACCCTCCTTAAAACGAGAAAACCATTTTCTTGCCATCCTGTGTCCAATGTCATTATTCCCATACACGATTCACATGTTTCTGGGTGCCTCCGCTGCTGTCACCCTTCCACTGAACTCAAACAGAATATGCCTGAAATGTTCCTACTTTTCCATTTCGCGCTTCATTTTCTAGCGTCCACAGCTTCACTCACTACGTCCAAATGACAAAATGACAACATGTTAAATCAAATAACAAAAGTGAACTACAAACAAAAATGACAATCGATAAATAAACCCATAGTAGCTGGAATACCAAAATGCAAAACAAAAAGATAGGAAATTATACACCAGCCTAATAATATTTATAGAAGTAAATTCCGGAAAGCATTCGAAATATCGAAGAATTTATCAAATCTCACCGGAGGTAGCCTCTCGGGCTTACGTCTTTGTGGATACTCACTATCAAGGAATTAAACACCCAGCCATGGAGAGCAAGGAACATAAACAAAAATAAAGTAAAAACTGTGGTGAAACAGCAAAAATAATATGAGTCCCCCTCTCTTTCAATATTTGTTTTGAATGCTCATCCAATGAATATTTTATTCATCAACACTGTCCTTTCGACACCCATCCAGGGTGGAACCCTGAAGGTGAACGTCAAACTATGAAGGTTTGAAGAGGACTGTGTCGTGACCTCACCATCAAAAATAGCAGCAACGAAAGACTGCAAACTTATATAAGAGGTGAATAATCCTACAGCACTGACCAAATGGAACATGTCTAATAAAGTACAAAAAGAAATTGTGAACTCTTAGAAACAACGACGCTACATGAAGCTTGACTCACATACTGTATATGATCTACCCAAGGGTCATACCCCTATGCATATATTATTGTACAGCAAATCTAACATTATGTAACTGTTCTGCAGCTATAATGCAGCCTGAACGAAACGACCATAGATGTATCAGATGCTTTTGGAGGATAGTGTTCCATACTACTGTCTGCTATTCTCACAATTGTTAATGGATGTTTCTGGTAATGCAGCCTAACCTGGCCTCTGTCCCATCATGCTCAACCACTGATAGACAGGCAGCTTACATGTTTGATGATTGTGGTGTCCACCTGACTTGTATGTCTTGGGGAGTGTTCTAAAGGCGTGTGCTAAGGGCAAGGGATCGTTCCTGTAAGAGAGCCACTTGTGGTAATATTCTGGCACAGCGTTATGGCAAGCTACCTGCCTAGGTACTGCATGCTGCTTGGTAGTCCATAACCAGCAAGTTACCATACCAGGCACATTTGCAAGTAACCGATAGGGACATAAAACAATAGTTGTTAGTGGGTACTATCGGTTGCAGGAAGTGCATGAGGACAAACCCAAGGCTGAATTTCCAATTCCATGCAGCCACTGGTAGTGCTCCACAGTGCTATTTGGGTTGAAGAATGCACTGGCCAGTTTGCAATGCCTATTGGACGGAGCACTATGGAGCTTCATACTGAGACAGTAGATTGTGTGCTTACACAATAATACAGTATTGTCTAAAGACATCCAAGAATGCATAGTTCATATATGGCATGTTTTAGTTGATTGCACGTGGTACAACTGACAGTCTCTAAAATTGTCATTTACTATTGAAAGAGATTCACTAATATCATCCAGGATGAAGTGCGAAAAGACGTCGAGCTGATACAAGCCACGCAGGAAGTTATTGCTGCCAAGACAGAGAAAGAACTGTAGTCCTTTTCAAATTTTGCTAATTACTACAGAAAGTTTGTGTTAATGCTTGCAGAATTAACAAACCCGTTTACACTCCTGTTAAAGAAGGGATTAAAGTCTCAGTGTACTGTGAATTATGAAGAAGACTTACTTACCTCTACCCCGTGTTTCACTTTCCCAGGTTATCAAAAGCAGTTCATGGAATCTTGTGGAATCAGTAAGCACACCTTAGGGTGCATGTTAAGCCAAGAAATACACGATGTGTAGCACCCAATAGTCTATACTTTTGGGCTACTAAGTATTCAGAAAAGCATTAATCAGTCACAGAGAAGGAGATACTTAGTCTCATTTATAGTCTTACATATTTCCTTTCTTAACACTTTGCCTTCCGCAGGTCTCGTACAAATTTATTCGCTTGGCACCGGCAGTACTAATTCGGATTACTTAGCTTGCCGCCTGCCGCTTGTCACCTTTCCGTTGATAGCAAGCTTCAAACACATTGACTTATGCGCACTTTAATTTTCCGGAAATCCTCCATTTCGCGGTATCGTTCCAAAAACTCGAATTTTCTTTCCAAGTAAGTTCTCTGCAAGTTCTACACTGTTATAATAATTATCCATGCAGAGGCGATGCCACTTTCCATCAGAAGGTGTAAATAGTTCCATCACAGTTTTTGCTAAAGGCTGTCCAGCGCCGGAGTATATCTTGAATGAGGAAATGCATCCCGTACTCGAATCACACAGCATCCGAATGAGTATGTCGTATATGGCAATTTTCGACGGATTGTAAATTTAACCGTCCACGCCACGGTATCATTCCTTCATCAGCTGAAATACACTCCTGGAAATGGAAAAAAGAACACATTGACACCGGTCTGTCAGACCCACCATACTTGCTCCGGACACTGCGAGAGGACTGTACAAGCAATGATCACACGCACGGCACAGCGGACACACCAGGAACCGCGGTGTTGGCCGTCGAATGGCGCTAGCTGCGCAGCATTTGTGCACCGCCGCCGTCAGTGTCAGCCAGTTTGCCGTGGCATACGGAGCTCCATCGCAGTCTTTAACACTGGTAGCATGCCGCGACAGCGTGGACGTGAACCGTATGTGCAGTTGACGGACTTTGAGCGAGGGCGTATAGTGGGCATGCGGGAGGCCGGGTGAACGTACCGCCGAATTGCTCAACACGTGGGGCGTGAGGTCTCCACAGTACATCGATGTTGTCGCCAGTGGTCGGCGGAAGGTGCACGTGCCCGTCGACCTGGGACCGGACCGCAGCGACGCACGGATGCACGCCAAGACCGTAGGATCCTACGCAGTGCCGTAGGGGACCGCACCGCCACTTCCCAGCAAATTAGGGACACTGTTGCTCCTGGGGTATCGGCGAGGACCATTCGCAACCGTCTCCATGAAGCTGGGCTACGATCCCGCACACAGTTAGGCCGTCTTCCGCTCACGCCCCAACATCGTGCAGCCCGCCTCCAGTGGTGTCGCGACAGGCGTGAATGGAGGGACGAATGGAGACGTGTCGTCTTCAGCGATGAGAGTCGCTTCTGCCTTGGTGCCAATGATGGTCGTATGCGTGTTTGGCGCCGTGCAGGTGAGCGCCACAATCAGGACTGCATACGACCGAGGCACACAGGGCCAACACCCGGCATCATGGTGTGGGAAGCGATCTCCTACACTGGCCGTACACCACTGGTGATCGTCGAGGGGACACTGAATAGTGCACGGTACATCCAAACCGTCATCGAACCCATCGTTCTACCATTCCTAGACCGGCAAGGGAACTTGCTGTTCCAACAGGACAATGCACGTCCGCATGTATCCCGTGCCACCCAACGTGCTCTAGAAGGTGTAAGTCAACTACCCTGGCCAGCAAGATCTCCGGATCTGTCCCCCATTGAGCATGTTTGGGACTGGATGAAGCGTCGTCTCACGCGGTCTGCACGTCCAGCACGAACGCTGGTCCAACTGAGGCGCCAAGTGGAAATGGCATGGCAAGCCGTTCCACAGGACTACATCCAGCATCTCTACGATCGTCTCCATGGGAGAATAGCAGCCTGCATTGCTGCGAAAGGTGGATATACACTGTACTAGTGCCGACATTGTGCATGCTCTGTTGCCTGTGTCTATGTGCCTGTGGTCCTGTCAGTGTGATCATGTGATGTATCTGACCCCAGGAATGTGTCAATAAAGTTTCCCCTTCCTGGGACAATGAATTCACGGTGTTCTTATTTCAATTTCCAGGAGTGTATTTTGAATTACATTAAACGTTTCTTTAACCTTTTTTGAAAAATAATCACTCACGAATTCCACTTTGACAAGCCGGTCGGCATTATCCAGTTTATTGTTGCTGTCGGATAAAGGTGAAAATGATATTTGTTTGAATCGGTTGCGGAACATCGTTTTGCGAAATATCGGTGTGACTATCAACGGATTCGTTGACCAATAATAATCGATCCTTGCTTTTTTTACAGTTCCCATAAGGATAGCAAGCCCAAACCATTTTCTAAATTCGGGTCCCCTAATGTCAACAAATTTGGCATTTTTTTGTTGGTTTCGTTGCTAATATATTCAAATAGATCGTTCCCAGTATATAATTCTACGATATCCTCGACGCTCTGTCTGTCTATGGGAAATATGTTTGGACCCGGGGATCCTTCAAATTTATTACTCATCTTCATCATCATCATCATTTAAGACTAATTATGCCTTTCAGCGTTCAGTCTGGAGTCCCCCTTATAAAATTCCTCCATGATCCCCTATTCAGTGCTAACATTGGTGCCTCTTCTGACGTTAAGCCTATTACTTCAAAATCATTCTTAACCGAATCCAGGTATCTTCTCCTTGGAGAACCCATGAGTCTCTTGGGTAACTTTGCTTCTCCCATGCGTGTAACATGACCCCACCATCTAAGCCTGTTCGCCCTGACAGCTACATCTATAGAGTTCATTCCCGGTTTTCTTTGATTTCCTCATTGTGGACACCCTCCTGCCATTGTTCCCATCTACTAGTACCTGCAATCATCCTAGCTACTTTCATATCCGTAACCTCAACCTTATTGATAAGGTAACCTGAATCCACCCAGCTTTCGGTCTCATACAACAAAGTTGGTCGAAAGATTAAACGGTGCACAGATAACTTAGTCTTGGTACTGACTTCCTTCTTGCAGAAGAGAGTAGATCTTAGCTAAGCGCTCACTGCATTAGCTTTGCTACACCTCGCTTCCAGTTCTTTCACTATGTTGCCATCCTGTGAGAATATGCATCCTAAGTACTTGAAGCTGTCTACCTGTTATAACTTTGTTCTTCCTATTTGGCACTCAATCCGTTTATATCTCTTTGCCACTGACATTACTTTCGTTTTGGAGATGCTAATCTTCATACCATAGTCCTTACAATTCTGACCACTGCCCACTGCATTCTTCGTCTGATTCAGCCGAATCAGTTGGCAACCGTAGCGTTCGCCAATTCTTCTTGGACGTATTTCACTATCTTCCTACAATTCTGCTTCACTTTCATTTTTTTTATATCCAGTGTCTTCTTCCCAATCGGCCAAGTCTTCCGGAACGTCAGACAAGACGTCCGTGCATTCATCGTAAATAATCCTATTGTCTCTTTTGTCCGCCATGATGAAAGGGCACAGGTACTTATAAAAAGAAAAAACTTGTTAACGTGTGTAACTTATTGTTACCTAAACAAAACACCAACAGAATGCAAAAGATACTAAAGTGCTGTCTCCGGCCACTGCGCGATACTATGCTCAAGACACCACTGTGGTGTCGCCGGACGGCGTAGTGTTAACTACATTGATAAACCAAGACATTATGATCGCTGCCAACCACGATGTTGGACGCTGCAAGTGGCGTTACATATACATGACACGATGACAAAAGTATGTAAGCAGAACAGACACAGACAGCGGATCGTCCTACCAAAGATATGAGCTACAAATGGGAAAATCCATCGAGATAAGCAATTTTGACGAAGAGTAGATTATTATTACCCAGAACCTGTGAACGAGCATCTCGAAAAGGGCGAAGCAGGTTGACTGTTCATTTACTACTGTCGTGAGCATCTATGTAAAGAGATAGAAGCACAGTGAAATTACCACTGGGCGCTAATTGGTTGGACATCTGTGACTCTTCACAGAACGTGGGATTCGGAGGCTTGTCTGCTCTCTAAAGCAGGATAGATGGTGATCTGTGTCATCCCTACCGAAAGAGCAGAAAGCTGATGCATGCACAAGTGTTTCAGAACACACCATTCATCGTACATTGTTGAACACTGAGCTCAGTAGCAGTCATGTTGACCCAGCGACATAGTTACAACTGCACTGGGCACAAGACCATCAGTGGAAACGTGTCGGCTCTTTGAGTGAATCAACTTTTCCTACACTAGGTCGCCGGTCATTTCCACAAATGCCGTTATCGAGGTGAACGGCGCCTCAAAATGTGCAGCACGCCATGGATGCATGCTTGTGGAAGCAGTATTATGCTATGGGTGACATTCTCCTATGCTTGCAGGGGACGTATGATAGTAATCGTAGACACGCTGACTGGTGCAAACCACCTGCATCCCTTTACGTTCGATGTCATCCCAGACAGGGATGTCATCTTGCACCGGTATGATTGTCCTAGTTTTGGACAGTGCTACAGTGGTCTGAGGGGCATTGTAATGAACTCACGTTGATGTCCTGGCGACCAAATTCGCCTGATGTGGATCCTATGGAACCCATCTGAGTCGCTAACTGGCGCCATCACCGTTTACGCAAGTGAGCGGCCCGTATGTTACATATAATGCCACATACCTCCATAAACCTACCAACAAACTGTCGGATCCGTGATATGCAGAATCAGTGATGTATTCAAAGACAAACAAACAACTTATTAAGTAGGTGGTCAAAATGTAATAGCTCATAAGCGTACATAGTAAACATCTTAAAGCTGTAATGTATCACACAGCATTAAAATGGCTGATGGATCTAAATATCCAACTAGCTATTGAACTCAATGAGCTTTACAACTTAGTGAGATTAATTCTGATGTAATACAAAGCAGGTGCATGTGAGGGAATGTGTAGGTATTTCTCCTAAAGCTGTCGGTGGTTCTGTGTTGACGATGGAATATTCTACAAATAACGTGCAAACAATGCGTAATTGTGCTGGTAAGCCTATGTGACGAAATAATGAGGTCGGCCCATGGCCCTAACTTAGTAAGGTATGGAGGGCATTGCATAAAACTATTGATGAAAAATGTGCAGACATGATGTGAAGAAATATTTAAAAAACCGCATACCCTGTGCACAAAGGGCTGAACCAAGCCATCAGCAAATTTCATTACAGAGATTACCAAAGATGAGTAGATTATTCTAAATAATTGGTATCGTTATTTTTGGCTTCTTTTCATGGACACTGATGGGGAACTGATACGTTTTGACTATAATTCGTCGCTTTCTGGGTTATTTATCTTTACTTGCTGTGTCATATCAGCAAGCAGAGATAGTAGCTCAAGCAGTAGTTAACTAACAGATTTTGAGTCTTGGGAAACCAGAGAGCATGTTAACTCACCAGCGAACCAATTTTATGTCTGAACAGCTGTCCCCACTTTCACGATTTCGTAAGTTGTGAACAAATGCACCAAATCCACAAGTGAAAGGGAGGACAGAGCAGATGCACAAAAATATAGGGAGAATGTTTTTATGCCAATAGTCACCATACTCACTTGGTGACTCTGCTACTGTATGTGGTAGTAGCCTACAACTCATAAGTACACCAAGCTACAGGATTACCACTGTATGAGGTTATTTATCGACAGAAGATGCCTCTCCTTTTCAAACGGTGTAAACACTTCTGGGGAGGTATATCAGCTGTACACAATTTTTCTAAGAATTCACACCTCAAAGAACTCTTAGCGAAGGCCAGTGGTTCTCAAATATCGTCCTCATAGGTGCATGCCTACAGACCCTCTGGGATCTAGAAAGATAGCTGTGATCACTACACCATTCAGTCACTACCAGTGTCAGTGCATGCCTTTCCACGTCGATAGTGTGACAACTCTGTTCTAAAAATATTAGAAGAATTGGTAAAAAACATACCATCACGTGTAATCTATACCTATCAGATTCAAATGGTTCAAAAGGCTCTGAGCACTATGGGACTCAACATCTTAGGTCATAAGTCCCCTAGAACTTAGAACTACTTAAACCAACTAACCTAAGGACATCACACACACCCATGCCCGAGGCAGGATTCGAACCTGCGACCGTAACAGTCCCGCGGTTCCGGACTGCAGCGCCAGAACCGCTAGACCACCGCGGCCGGCTATACCTATCAGATCTATGTATCTTATTCAAGAAACTTCTGGCAGCGAGGATATCCTGCAACTTGATCAAAGAACATCCTTCCAGGCCGAAATGAAATATTTGAGCCATATGTGTTAATTGATAGAAAGTATCTAGACATGGTTTAGTGGGCATGCCAACCCTTCGCCTTTATGAAGACTTGAACTCTGCTGGTCACATTTTCAGTGAGGAGTCTGAATGTTTTTGGAGGAATGGAAGCCCATTCATCCTCTAGAGCCGAAACTAGAGAAGGTAGTGAGTTTTAACGCTGGTGTCTGGAGCCAAGTCAATGTTCAAACTCATCACAAAAGTATTCCACTGGAATCAGGTCAGGACTTAGGGCAGGCCATTCCATTTCAGGTATGTTATTGTCCACTTACCATTGCCTCACAGACTCTATCTTATGATGGGGTGCACTGTCATACTGATACAGTCATTGTCTCCAAGCTCTTTCTTTACTGTATGCAATACATAATACTGTAAAATGTTCTCACATCTTTCCACATTTATCATGGCTTAAGCGGATTACACTAACTGCGGAAACCAACCCGATACCTTACCACTACCTCCCGTGTACTTCATTGTTTCCAATGCACATGATGGTGGGTAACGTCTGCAGGCAGTATTCACATCCAAACACTTACATCGGATTTTCACAGGGTGTAGTGTGATTCGTCACTCTTTTCCAGTTATCCACTGTCCAGCAGCGCGGTTCTTGACACCACCTCAAGCGTTACATAGTATTGACTATATAAATGTGTAGCTTATGAGGAGCTGCTCTAAGACTGTACCACATTCCTCTATGCACAATCATTGTGATAGCTGGACTGGTGGTAGAACTTTGGAAATAAAAAATAATTCCTTCAGCTGAGCTACTACTCTTGGCAATGTTCGACGTCCCTTGTCCTTCAGTAAATTAGATCACCCTGGTCTTGTTTTAGATTCAGTTGTTCCTTTGAGTTTCCCCTTCACAGTCACATCACCAACAGTCGACCTGAGCACGTTTCGTATAGTTGAAATGTCTTTGATAGATTTGTTACTGAGGTGACATTCATTGACCAGACCATGTTCAAAGTCACTGAGCTCTCTGGCTAACGCTTTCTTCTGTTATATGTTGAATTCAACTATCTACCAAAGCAGTGGGATAAATAGCTGTGACAAAGTCCACAAAAATCTAAAGGAATAGGTGACCGAGCGTACTGTAGATGGTAGCATTATCCTGTGGAGTAGAACTTTCTCAAAAGAACTCTGAAGAGTTTGGGCAGCCGATCACGTATACTTCAAAAACATTTACGTCTGTCCACAATTGCTCCTGAATAGAATGAGTGGTCTTAGCCATTGGATGTGGAACCGTGAAATTTCACATCTACCTATGTGCAGTACACTTCCACCTAATCACTACCATAAGCGTAATCGATGTCTATTATAAAATATATGTATGCATGTATGTTTCGCATCTTCTCCTATACCACTATACTGCTTTCAATCAAACTTGGTACACACATCATTTGTAGTCTGCAAAGGATCACTGTGGGTGGTAAGAACTATCTACCTATCAAAGGAGAGGGTTAGGGGTGTAAAAGAAGAAAAGATGAAAGAAAAAAAATGTTTATCGCTCAATAAATTTTCGCTATTCGTGCAGTAAAACTGCCGAATGAGGTATGGCGTTTTAATTTATTACTCCTTTATTATTATTTGCATTCACGACGCATTTTGCAGACAGTATTCACACATAAACCACTCAATTTACTTGCAAAATTATATTGTTGAACCATACATTGTTCAGGAGATATGGCGTCATAAAGATGGAGCTGCATGATCACGAAACTGCAAGGCAGTATTGGCTACAGAGACAGGAGAAATATGTGTACAAATATGTTTGAAATATGATGTGCATACTCTGGCTGTGCTATGGATAAAAATCTCCTCTAAATCCCTTAATCGATTTCAGCCAAAGAAATACTTTTGGAGTAAGAACTACTAGCCTCCTATTTGGTGGGGGCTATGACTTGGAGAGAGAAGGGAATAGGAGGAGATCGACAGAGAGGGTGGAGGAGGAGCTGGACACAAAAAGCAGGAGGAGGAGGAGGTGAAAAGAGAAAGGGAAGAGGATTACAAGGACAGAGAGAAGGAGGAGGAGGTGGAGGAGGAGGAGGAGGATAGAAAAAGTGGGGGTCAAATGGTTCAAATGGCACTGAGAACTAGAACTTAGAGCTACTTAAACCTAACTAACCTAAGGACATCACACACATCCATGCCCGAGGCAGGATTCGAACCTGCGACCGTACCGGTCGCGCGGTTCCAGACTGAAGCGCCTAGAACCACGCGGCCACAGCGGCTGGCCCACTTAGAGAGGTTGGGGAGATAGAAGGGCATGGACAGAGAAAGGGAGGAGGATCTAGTGGATAAAGAGAGGGAGAAGGAGCAGATATACAGGGAGAAGGACAGGAGAAGATGGACAGATTGGGGAGGAAAGGAGGTGAACAGAGACGGAAGGAGGGAATGGACTAACACAAGACTGAAATGAATACATACCAGGGCAGTGCTGGATACTCAGCTAGTAGGCTATTAAAGCGGACAGCACAACGTCTAAAGTGATGTGCCTCACTCCTCAGTTGCTCCAACTAAAAAATACATTACAAATCCACACCTAACAACGCTAATGCCAATGCGTTGTTTCACCAGCCCATTGGTCCAGTCATTAAGAAGCCAAGTGTTATATCGTCTATGTCAAGTCCTCTGGGGAATGGTCTACATGAAGATCATAGTTAGCTGACATTTTTATTGACTGCAGATGGATATTCACCATCTGACCCATGCATGTACCAGGTGTACTGAATAACAAGCAGCCTCACCACAAAACTTCGCACTGTGGCCAGAACGTGACATATATCAGAATACACTTGGACATTGTAGGACCTTCCGTAAATTCTTTGTCGCTCATAGTGGAGGATGTATCGTAAAACTATATGGTTAACATGAGGCCAACCACCAGAGAAACCATTATTTGTTCATTGTCATTTTCTACCTCCATATATAAGACGTTTCAACAGGAACAGTAAATGTTTTAGTAGACAGTAGCATTATAACTTATTCGAATAAAGCATTAGATACAAAATATAGACCTATCTAGTTTCTATTGATTACATAAAGTGCACATTTGCCTTCGAGGCACTTTCCATTTTTCTTGACAGCACCACGTATAGTTTTCATAAATCGGCTTAGCGTTCTTTTGTGAGTGCAATGCTATTCTGTCTCGAAATCTGGCAGAAAACCCAAAAAGATTCTGGTAGTACATAAAGCACACCAGTGGCAAGACGCAATCATAACCTTCACTGCGCGATAACAACGGTGAAGTCACTGATGACAGTGCTACTAAAGCAGAGTTATT
This sequence comes from Schistocerca nitens, assembly GCF_023898315.1. Lineage (NCBI taxonomy): Eukaryota > Metazoa > Arthropoda > Insecta > Orthoptera > Acrididae > Schistocerca > Schistocerca nitens. The sequence goes on from NC_064622.1 coordinate 351,792,417, forward strand.
AAACACGATTTTCCGAAACTCCTTCACCAAAGAAGACGAAGTAAATATTCCTGAATTCCAGTCAAGAACAACCGCCAAGATGAGAAAACATAGAAGTAGATATCCTCGGAGTAACGAAGCAGCTTAAATCACTTAATAAAGGCAAGGCCTCCGGTCCAGATTGTATACCAGTCAGGTTCCTCTCAGAGTACGTTGATGCAATAGCTCCATATTTAACAATTATACCAGTATACAACCACTCACTCACAGAAAGATCCGTACCTAAAGACTGGAAAACTGCTCATGTCACACCAATACCCAAAAAGGGAAGTAGGAGTAATCCGCTGAATTACAGGCCTATATCACTAACGTCGATTTGCAGTAGGGTTTTGGAACGTATACTGCATTCAAACATTATGAAGGACCTCGAAGAAAACGATTTGTTGACACATAGTCAGCACGGTTTCAGAAAATATAGTTCTTGTGAAACACAACTAGCTCTTTATACTCATGAAGTAATAAGTGCTATCGACAGGGGATGTCAAATTGATTCCATATTTTTAGATTTCCAGAAGGCTTTCGACACCGTTCCTCACAAGCGTCTTCTAACCAAACTGCGTGCCTATGGAGTATCACCTCAGTTGTGCGACTGGATTCGTGATTTCCAGTCAGAAAGGCCACAGTTCGTAGTAATAGACGGAAAGTCATAGAGTAAAAAGGAAGTAATATCCGGCGTTCCCCAAGGAAGTGTTATAGGCCCTCTGTTGTTCCTGATCTATATTAACGACATAGGAGACAATCTGAGTAGCCGTCTTAGATTGCTTGCAGATGATGCTGTCATTTACCATTTGTAAAGTCATCAGATGATCAAAACGACTTGCAAAATGATTTAGATAAGATATCTATATGGTGCGAAAAGTGTCAACTGACCCTGAATAAGCAAAAGTGTGAAGTTATTCACATGAGTACTAAAAGAAATCAGCTAAATTTCGATTACGCGATAAGTCACACAAATCTGAAGGCTGTAAACTCAATTAAATACTTAGGGATTACAATTACAAATAACCTAAATTGGAACGATTACATAGACAATATTGTGAGTAGAATAAACCAAAGACTGCGATTCATTGGCAGGACATTTAGGAGGTGCAACAGGTCTACTAAAGAGACTGCTTACACCACGCTTGTCCAGCCTATTCTCGAATACTGCTGTGCGGTGTGGGATCCGCATCAGGTGGGACTGACGGATGACATCGAAAAAGTACAAAGAAGGGCAGCTCGTTTTGTAGTATCTGGAAATAGGGGAGATAGTGTCAAAGACATGATACCTGAATTGGAGTGGTAATCATTAAAACAAAGGCGTTTTTCGTTGCCACGGGATCTTCTCAGGAAATTTCAATCACCAGTTTTCTCCTCCGATTGCGAAAACATTCTGTTGGCACCCACCTGCATAGGGAGAAATGATCATCACGATGAAATAAGAGAAATCAGGGCTCGCACAGAAAAATTTAAGTGCTCGTTTTTCCCGTGTGCCGTTTGAGAGTGGAACGGTAGAGAGTAAGCTTGAAGGTGGTTCATTGAACCCTCTGCCAGGCGCTTTATTGTGAATAGCAGAGTAATCACGTAGATGTAGATGTAGATTCACGATGCGAACTACCAGTTCGTCTCATTTGTTTCTTTTCCCTTCTGGATGCTGTCTTTCAATTACCACAGGCAAAAAAAAAAAAAAAAAAAAAAAATGACGGTAGCACTGTAGATAATTCGAATTAAGCATTCCATACAAAATGTAGACCTATCTAGCTCTTATTGATGACAGAGCTACAGCTATTAGAATTTAATACGGATAAATACGCACAGAAGATGTTAAACAAAAGCAGATGATTGTGTCGAAAGTTCATGATCATAAGGTCCACATTCGCCTTCAACGCACTTTCGATTTTTCTTGGCAGCACCACGTTTAGGTTTTGTTAAATCGACTTAGCGTTCTTTTGTGAGTGCAATGCTATTCACGATGCGAACTACCAGTTCGACTCATCTGTTTGCTTTTCCTTTCTAGATGCTGTCTTTCAATTACCACAGGCAAAAATCAAAAGTGGTAACATCTAGGGACCTTGGTGGTGCCCACCAAGGTCCCTAGATGTTACCACTTTTGATTTTTGCCTGTGGTACGTAACCAATTCTGCAGATAGATCTTCCAGGAATGTTACGTTTAGGTGATGTGTCACTTGACGACAAGACTGTGCAAAGGCCCCGTCGTGCTGGTACTGCATACCATCCCCAAAGGAACCTTTTCCAATAATACTGGAAGCTCGTTATCAAGTAAGTCCAGAAACGTGGCCCTTAGAAAGATGCTGTAACAAAACAGGCTCAAGTAACTGAATGTCTGTCAGAGCACAACTCAGATTTATAAAAGAGAGTTATTGAAAATGAGTATACAGACAGCCATTTAGGTATTCGTCGAACCACGGATGTAAATTACGAGTATTATTTATATCGTCACGAGTGAAAGTGGTTTATCAGTGAACGGTATTAGTGGAATTACTCTGTGATTTTCAATTAGTCAAAGACAACATTCTAATCGTCTATCTTCAACTCCTTCTCGAGGGTGGTGAATTCAGTATGAATGACAAAGACAGAGGCCGTGCATGCGAAATGTCCGTCATATTCTTGTATGTGGGACACCGATACGTCTGGAATCTTGATTGAGCCTGCAGAAGAAGCAAGTTCTACCAACTAAATAATACCTTCTACTTCGACCACAGTCTACTCATTTGCACTGCTGGGGACAGTTCCAGTCTCACGCACTTCTGTGAGAACATTACGAAACATTCTAGCATGTGACACTCTGCTCTTAGGATATCGCCTGTTATATTCCATACAAGCAGCAACTGCGTTTCTGTTACAAAACCGGTATACAAATATTATATCCACATACTCAGTATTCGTCAGTTCGTGCGGCATGCTTAAACAGTACTATAATATTGAGCAGCAAAACAAATGATTATATAAACTGTAGCACAACTTCAAAACTGGAACTTCATAAACAAAAATTACAGTCGATATCTGAACCCATAGCAACTTGAGTACCAACACGTGAAACGAAAACTTATCTCTTTAACCAACTGTATCTCCGAAATCAATGAAAGCTGGAGGCCTGGTTACAGAATTTTTTATTCGAATTACTCTATACTGCCACTTCATATTTATTACTAAAGAACCTGCCTCTGAAGTCTATTTGTAATAACAGCTGAAGGCTGCTGTGAGGCGTGACTTCACGGCTTCGCGAATCAAGCAGTAAGATCTGCCATTATTATTTTTTTATTTTGAGTCTCAGGTCTTCTGATCGGTTTGACGTGGCCCGCCACGAATTCCTGCCGTGTGGCAATCCCTTCATCTCAGAGTAATACTTGTACCCTGCACTTTCACTTATTTGTTGGACGTATTCCAATTTATGTATTCAGGTCTTAGAATCTAAAGTCCCCTCTAGTGCCATGGAAATTATACTCTGATGTCTTAACAAATGTTCTATTATCCTGTCCAGTCTTCTTTTCAGTATTTTTCGTACCTTTCTTAGCTGATACTATGGAACCTCTTCGTTCAGTCAATGAAAAAAACACGTTTCAAATTCCATTTGAAAATGGCCTGATTGTAAAGGCCTGAACCAGTAGTCGATTTAATAAAGTACCTATTAGCAAATGAAGCTGCTCTTTATTAATTGACTAAAGCTGCGGAATAACAGCACCCTCCGAACATGGAGAAACCGATAACCTCTTGACTCCTCAACCTACCAGTTCACTTATCAACATCCCTCTACAGCACCACATTTTAAACGCTTATATTCTCTTCTTCTACGCCTTACTAACGTCCAACGCTATACTGGTAATGTACGTTCTTAAAAATGTCTTCCTCAAATTAACGACAATATTCAGTAGACTTATTTTGGACAGGAATTACCTCTGCGCCTATGATAACTACTTTTTTTATGCCCTTCGTGCTTCGTCCATCACCTGCTATTTTGCTTCCAACGTAGCACAATTCCTTAACTTCGTATTCTTCGTGGCCACCAATTTAGATGTTAAGCTTACCGATATTTAATAGACATAAAAAAATGTTCAAATGTGTGTGAACTCCTAAGGGACCAAACCGCTAAGGTCATCGGTACCTAGTCTTACACACTACGTAAACTAACTAAGAACAACACACACATCCATGCCCGAGGGAGGACTCGAACCTCCGACGGGGGGAGCCGCACGAACCGTGGCAAGACGCCTCAGATCGCGCAAGAGTCAAAACGAAACTTCCTGGCAGATTAAAACAGTACCAAAGTGAGACTCGAACCTGAGACTTCCTGATACCTGATGAAGCAGTGAAAAGTTTCAGAGGCGCAACTGAACTGAATTGTATTAAATGACATGTATGTATCAGATGAAGAGAACAACCGCTACCAGAGGCCAACACTTTATTTGATGGTGGTACGTCACTCTGTTATCCCACGAGGTTCCTGCTTCGAAAAAAAAGTACATACGTTCAGTACAGAGTGCAGTATGAGAATACTTGACGTTTTTTTTTACCACTACCGATTAAATAAATAAATGGAGAGCCTGTGTCTGACTGATATTGAAGATCAGCGACGTCGTTGTTTGGAGACTAATGAGTGATTCATTCTCAGCAAAACTTGCACAAAAATTACTACAAGGTACTTTAAATGACTGGTAATGTATCTCAGGGCCGGTCTGTTCTTTGCTGAAAGACAAAAAGACAAATGGATGTGATGTATGTGTTCGGTCGTTACGATTCGGCATCGACTTCGTTCTTCCAGCCGTCGAATATTCTAAAAAATAATGAATGAATGCATATGCATGTCAAAATTCGAGGAAAGGGAAGTACTCTATAAATAACAACAGTAGAATCAGCCACAGATACTAGTTAGTATTTAAAGCAAGCGAAAAATACCTACACGGACAGACACTTACAGAATAACTAAACTCTCCAGCGCGGAAGACGGGAGAAAAGACAGGGGGGTGCTAGCGTTCAAACAATAAAAATACAATTACATTTTTTTGTTTTAGCAAAGGAATATAGCCTGTCTTTGACTTTCTAGCAAGTCGAAATTACGGATCGCTGGTATCTTTCGTGGGATATCTGCGTTTTATAGTAACGATGTAGACGAAATTTGTGTGTACGTAATTAAAGGGTGATGGAGAACAAACGTAGTAAAGCTAGGCTCTGCCCTTAATATCAATAAGAAAAACGTGTATATATAAAGAGAATCTCAGTAGACATTTATGGCCCACATTTCTTGTTCTTGTAGCGTAGCCTTCACGGTGTCCTCTATTTTCATCTCGGGGGAGAAAAGGGTGGGGCGGCGGCACGAGGTGACAAAATCACATCTAGCGGGTGGCAAGCGTGACGCTGATGTGGACGCCCGCTGCGCTGTATGCGGGAGACGCCCGCCCTTTTGGTGGCAGGCCCCCTTTCTCCGATTACTCAACCCGAGTACCCAGTGAGTACTCAGGCACCTCGCGACTTGCTCCTGGCGAAAGCTGCCTGCCTTAGATGTGATCACCAGTGGAAACCTGTGGCACGAATGTATCCATGGCGATGTGACACGTAATTTGAACGTGACGTATTTTGATCTCGTCAGTGGGATGTTCTTCAAACCCTTACGTGCAGTGACGTTTTCAAATGGTTCAAATGGCTCTGAGCACTATGGGACTTATGATTTGAGGTCATCAGTCCCCTAGAACTTAGAACTACTTAAACCTAACTAACCTAAGGACATCACACACATCCATGCCCGATGCAGGATTCGAACCTGCGACCGTAGCGGTCGTGCGGTTCCAGACTGAAGCGCCTAGAACCGCTCGGCCACTCCGGCCGGCAGTGACGTTTTGAGTGTGAGTTTTGTAACCTCCCTACCTGTGAAGGCAGTGGTATCCCGCCCCTCTCCTCCCCGCTCCCATGCAACTACTCTTGTGACAGAACGAAGTTTCAGCACCGAAATGTAGACGACAACTGGAAGATTGATCTATGCAGTTATTTCAGCTGAATAGACGAAGGTCTTCAGACATCCTCTTACATACAACAGGCACCGTTAGTGAGTTAACATTACAATAAGTCTAGCATTCACGGTGTCCTGTATTTTCTTCTCGAGGGAGAAGAGAGTGGGGCGGCGGCATGAGGTGACGTGACGAAATTAAATCTAGCGGGTGGCAGGCGTGATGCTGATATGGACGCCCACTGGGCGGTGTGCGGTAGACGCCCCCCATAATAGTGGCATAACTGTAGCTAGATCATACGAGAGTGTGCTGAAAAGTAAGTTCTTCGAATTTTTTAAGCGACAATCTTAGAGCCTTTTAAAGTGAAAATAACTTAATTAACGTTCTACACTTTTATACCTCATGTCTGCATATTTATTTCTCAACGTTGGCACAGCGGCCTATGGGTTGAGGATGACACGACGGCCGATCAGTACCGTTGGGCCTTCATGGCCTGTTCGGGAGGAGTTTAGTTTAGCCACCTTCGTGAAGAATACATACACTCCTGGAAATTGAAATAACACCGTGAATTCATTGTCCCAGGAAGGGGAAACTTTATTGACACATTCCTGGGTTCAGATACATCACATGATCACACTGACAGAACCACAGGCACATAGACACAGGCAACAGAGCATGCACAATGTCGGCACTAGTACAGTGTATATCCACCTTTCGCAGCAATGCAGGCTGCTATTCTCCCATGGAGACGATCGTAGAGATGCTGGATGTAGTCCTGTGGAACGGCTTGCCATGCCATTTCCACCTGGCGCCTCAGTTGGACCAGCGTTCGTGCTGGACGTGCAGACCGCGTGAGACGACGCTTCATCCAGTCCCAAACATGCTCAATGGGGGACAGATCCGGAGATCTTGCTGGCCAGGGTAGTTGACTTACACCTTCTAGAGCACGTTGGGTGGCACGGGATACATGCGGACGTGCATTGTCCTGTTGGAACAGCAAGTTCCCTTGCCGGTCTAGGAATGGTAGAACGATGGGTTCGATGACGGTTTGGATGTACCGTGCACTATTCAGTGTCCCCTCGACGATCACCAGTGGTGTACGGCCAGTGTAGGAGATCGCTCCCCACACCATGATGCCGGGTGTTGGCCCTGTGTGCCTCGGTCGTATGCAGTCCTGATTGTGGCGCTCACCTGCACGGCGCCAAACACGCATACGACCATCATTGGCACCAAGGCAGAAGCGACTCTCATCGCTGAAGACGACACGTCTCCATTCGTCCCTCCATTCACGCCTGTCGCGACACCACTGGAGGCGGGCTGCACGATGTTGGGGCGTGAGCGGAAGACGGCCTAACGGTGTGCGGGACCGTAGCCCAGCTTCATGGAGACGGTTGCGAATGGTCCTCGCCGATACCCCAGGAGCAACAGTGTCCCTAATTTGCTGGGAAGTGGCGGTGCGGTCCCCTACGGCACTGCGTAGGATCCTACGGTCTTGGCGTGCATCCGTGCGTCGCTGCGGTCCGGTCCCAGGTCGACGGGCACGTGCACCTTCCGCCGACCACTGGCGACAACATCGATGTACTGTGGAGACCTCACGCCCCACGTGTTGAGCAATTCGGCGGTACGTCCACCCGGCCTCCCGCATGCCCACTATACGCCCTCGCTCAAAGTCCGTCAACTGCACATACGGTTCACGTCCACGCTGTCGCGGCATGCTACCAGTGTTAAAGACTGCGATGGAGCTCCGTATGCCACGGCAAACTGGCTGACACTGACGGCGGCGGTGCACAAATGCTGCGCAGCTAGCGCCATTCGACGGCCAACACCGCGGTTCCTGGTGTGTCCGCTGTGCCGTGCGTGTGATCATTGCTTGTACAGCCCTCTCGCAGTGTCCGGAGCAAGTATGGTGGGTCTGACAGACCGGTGTCAATGTGTTCTTTTTTCCATTTCCAGGAGTGTATCTCCCAACGAGAGACCAGTTTGTTGGCACCGTCACCGTACAATTTTTGAGTTTGTTGTCGGAGATACAACATCACCTCTATTTGCACCGCCTCATCACTGGCATAGAGAAGTCCTCGAAAGTGTTCTTTAAGATTTCCAAACAGATGAAAACTGTATGGGGCCAAGTCGGCACTGTATGGAAGATGATCAGTGACAGTGAATCCAAGACGTCTGATTGTTATAGATGTCGCAGCAGCATTTGTCTTTGTCGGGCATCCTCATGTGAAGAAGAGGGTGCTCCATGTGTGGACGCCGAATTCAAAACTCGGTTACGCGCCGGCATACACTGACGAATCACACTAATCTGGTCGTTTCTCAAAATCCCTGAAAAAGCACGTTTTGTGGACCGCCGCTAGACATGAGAAGAGAGAGCGAGTTTCTGCAGGGTGACGACAGGGATGTAGGGGCCATGTCGACTCTAGCTCTAGCCAGCTGCGCTAGATATCTCGGTTGAGGATCCATGATGCGACCAGACCAATTGAGGTGGTCTTGCAGATTCTGGATTGGGTTTAAGTAGTGGAATTTGGTAGCAAGGGGAGTATGGTCAACACTTCTGGGGCTCTTCAAACCGTGCACGTGCAGTCACGCCTTCAATTGTCCTGGTGGTAGACGCACCAAGGAAAAAGAAACTGCTTGTAGGGGTGGACATGGTTCCCTAGGATAGATGCGTACTTGTGTCTGTCCATTGTGCCTTGGAGAATTACGAGATCACCCAAGAAATGCCCTACGGTCTGGACACTACTGACGACTGTTGAAGCTGACTAACGTTTCACAGCGTGCACAACAACGGCTATCAGTCCGATGGAGCATAAAACGTGATTTATCTGAAATGGCCACCTAGTTGCGGACGCCTAGTTGCGGTAATGGCGTGCAAATTCCAGCCATCATAGCCGATGAACAGCAATCATCAAGGGCGCACGAACCACGCGCCTGCTGCGGGGGCTCATGTGCAGCGATGTTTGCTGATCAGTCATTGACAAGACACTGTTAGTATCCCCTTGGTTCATCTGCGTAGTAACTTGTTCAATAGTTGTATGTCCGTTCATCCGTAAACATCTCCGCAGCTGTTGTTCACCCCCGTCATCTACGTCCCGTGGTGCACCTTAGTTGCCTCGGCGCCGGCTTTGTGTTATACGATTTTGCCATGCACGGTTTACTTTAATCAGGGCGGCAGGCGGACAGTTTCCAGACTTACCGGTTTCGAAAATGCTTGCACCTTTACCCCGAAAGCCAATGAGCATGCCATTTTCTACGACACATAAATCGCTCCGTTTCGGCACTGTGACAACGACTGCGCTGCTTTCCGCGTTCCCCCGACACACTTTATATACCCTCCACGGCCAGTGCTGCCACTTGCCATTTGTGCGTGGTTATTGCACAAAAGCGGAGGTCACATTAGTAAGTGTAATTTTTCAGGTGCATCCACTGGTATATGTGGATATCGTCTGCGAAACGCGCTGCGAATAGATTCAGTAGTAAAGAAGTAATAAATTAAAACGTGATGCGGTAGTTTTACTGCATGAACAGCGAAACGATAGTAAGCAATAAACGTTTTTTGTCTCATCACTGTGTGAGGGCTGTCAGTGACAAAAAGTCTCGTAAACGTTTGAAATTATTTTTAAAGTTTGTTGCCACTCTCTAAATACTATCAATCTCTGATACTTTCAGAACATATTCCGGCTATTTACGCGTCGTAAGCTACGATACTTTTTCACCCCCACACCTTTGAAAGAGAAGTGGTTCCTATCACTACAGCGATTCGTTCCAGACAGTAAGTGATATGTGTGTCGAGGTTGGTTGAAACCGGTCCGGTGATATAGCGGGAGATTTGTAAAACACATAGATGCACCAATTTTTATTATATATACGGATTAAGTCGAGTTCATTGTATTGTTTTATCAGATGCTGTTCTGAAGCTACAGTAAATTTTTAATAAGTGGGCAATCTTATTCCTAGCATGAAGCCAGCGACTGTGGTCGAGCGGTTCTAGGCACTTCAGTCCGGAACCACGCGGCTGCTACAGTCGCAGGTTCGAATCCTGCCTCAGGCATGGCTGTGTCTGATGTCCTTAGGATAGTCAGGTTTAAGTAGTTCTTAGGAGACTGATGACCTCAGATGTTAAGTCCCATGGTGCTTAGAGCCATTTGAACCATTTGAACCTAGCATGAAAGAAACTGTTCATTAACTGGTAGCGTAGACCTGCCTTGTGGTGAAAGGTTTTAGCTGCTTGATCACATCTTTTCAAATATTTCGTGGAGGATAGAGTTTTTCTCTGCAAGTAATGTGTGATATCCTCACCATATCACCACATTTCTGACAGCTGTAATTTTCATTTCCGGCCTGAGGATATGACTCCTTACTTTCATGGCCCCAGTAATCTGATATGATTAATTAAGAAACATATGACACCAAGAGACGTACTCAGAATGGCAGCAGGAAGAAAATACTAAGGGAGTACAGCTGTTAATTGTTGTTATGTGTCCCCTTTTCTTCACCTGTCTCCTTTTACAGTTTAGGTACTTCTTCGGCTGTTCTTTGTGTTTCGTTCTGCCGCATCTAGGTAATTTACAGCTAGTTAAAAACTAAATGGTCCATTTTAGGAATGTCAACAGTCTTCTGAAGAAAATACGAAGTTCTGCAATGAATAATTTGATGTAGGAGAATAAATAACCCGATATAGGAGACGGAAAATATTTCAGGCATAAAATTCATGATAATGACGTCGGTCTAACATAAGAAGACTAAAGTTACTTGGTCTGGAGAGCCGGAAGAAGCCCATACTGAGAGATGCAAAGTAATTGGGACACAAACAATACTCTGAAAATGCGCTTCGTTATACAGAGTAGTTATAATTAAACTTTCACTACTTCAGCCAATATAATCTGAAAGCTATTTACCGTGTGGGTACACATCTCCATAAGAATGCTGTTTAGACTGTGCACCGCAGGATTTGCGTTGTTAGTAACGTACCGTCACCCGCCCGACTAGACGCGCGGTTTAACGCACTGCTTCCCGAGCGTGAAGGCATGCCGCCCCCCCCCCCTCCCCCCACTAATTCGCTCGGCTGATTAATGTCGAGATCCAGTGTGTGGATGACATTTAAGGCGGTTTTCCATCTACCTCGGCGAATGCAGGTTAGATCGCCTTATTCCGCATGAGTTACGTCGTGTCGGCGATTGCTGCCCAAGCACTATTCCTACGTACGCCCCCCCCCGGAGGGGGGGGGGTTCACTGGCGGCCAAACCGCACGAACCGTACAATAACCCTGGGTTCGGTGTGGGGCGGCGGTGGGGTGGGTGGACTGCTGTGGCCTATTGTGGGGTTGTGGGCAACTGAGGGCTACGGCGGGATGAAGCCTCTCCGTCGTTTCTAGGTCGTGACATGCCGCCGGGCGACGGTAGTGTTACGGCGTCGTAGGACTGAAACACAGCCGTCAGTGTGCATTACGGTTGCAGAAATCAGCACGGATCTGGACAACGTGAGCTGGGCTTTACTCGTAGAGCTGTTTTATAAAAACAACAACAATAGAGCTGTCGCTCTCCGCGTGCATCGACGCATTAGAAGAATTCGAAGAAGTCCTCTTTCCACACTGGGGTTGAAGAACGTGAGACGGAAGTTCGAATTAAGTGGCGATTTGGTGATTGCTCCTAGGAGATAATGATGCCGAATTGCGCCACAATTGCTGAAGAAGTTACTCTTGCTATGGCAGAGAATATTGGATCCAATGTGTGACCTTTGAGCAGCTGTGTCACGACAGCTGAACATCCCTTGGTCCACCGTTGTTTCAGGCAGCAGTAGAGGAGTCTCTAGTGCGATTCCAGACTGCCGAGGATGCAAATCGTCGTCACACTGAGCAACGTTTGTGACCTGAAACGTATCCGTGTTACGCAATTACTAATGTGACCTTCTCACGTGGAAATTAAAATATGTTCCTTACAATAGTTTATTGGTCATTTCTCTTCCATATGTCCTTATAAATGTTTCCACAAAGTTTCATTGCCCTACGATCAATCATTTTTCATGTGGGGCTCTCTCAATCAGCGAAAGTTTGATTTTAGCCACATCGAACACAACGTGTCCCATTAGGGCCCAAACGTGAATAATAATAACAACAACAACAATAATAGTGAGAGCAATACTTTCACCAGTGCTGCGTTCAGCAAAATGGTTCCCGGAAGTTACTGAGAGACGGCAGCAGAGCGCGCGTCACCAACTCGAAATCAGCGCCTTGGGGTGGGCCACGCCGTCACAACCGGCGGTCTCCCAGCAACCGGTTTGGGAGCCACGTCGGACAGCTGTGACCGCACATTGCGCGTTATGCTACCGCCTGGCCTGGAACGTTCGGTACCTGTGCATTGGTCTGGGAAAGAACAACAAGCACTACGCAGTAAGAACAGGAAACACGTTTTATGGCCAAGGAATGACATTCAGATAATTGGCGTAAAATATACCACCTTTTTTTTATCTTTTTGAGTCGTAAGTCTTCTGACTGGTTTGATGTAGTCCGTCATGAATTCCTCTCCAGTGCTAACCTTCTTCATCTCGTCGTAGCACTTGCAACCCAAGTTCTCAGTTATTTGCTGGATATATTCCAGACTCTGTTTTTCTCTACACTTTTTACCCTCTACAGCTTCCACTGGTACTATGGAAGTTATTCCTTGATATCCTAATAGATGTCGTATCATATTGTTCTTTCTTATTGACAGCGTTTTCCATGTATTCCTTTCCTCGCCGATTTTGCGAAGAATCTGCTCATTACTTATCTTTCAACATTCTTCTGTAGTACCACGTTTCAAATGCTTCTATTCTCTTCTCTTACGGCTTGCCCACAGTCCACGTCTCGCTACCACACAAAGCTGTGCTCCAAACGTACATTCTGAGAATTTTCTTCCTTAAACTAAGACCTGGTGATACTAGTAGACTTCTCTGTGCCAGGAATTCCCTTTTTGCCAATGCCAGTCTGCTTTTCTGCTTTTTCTGTCCTCCTTGCTCCGTCCGTCATAGGTTATTTTGCTGCATAGGTAGCAAAATTCCTTAACTTCATATACTTTTTGATCCTCAATTAGGCCAGCCACGGTGGGCGAGCGGTTCTAAGCGCTTCAGTCCGGAGCCGCGTAACTGCTACGGTCGCAGGTTCGAATCCTGCCTCAGGCATGGATGTGTGTGATGTGCTTAGGTTAGTTAGGTTTAAGTAGTTCTAAGTCTAGGGGGCTGATGACCTCAGATGTTGTTCCATAGAGCTCAGGGCCATTTGAGCCAGTTCATCATCAATTCTCATGTTAAGTTTCTCGCTGTTCTCATTTCTACTAGTCTCATTACTTTCGTCTTTCTTCGATTTGCTCTCAATCCATATTCTGTACTCATTAGATTGTTCATTCCATTCAACATATTCTGTAATTCTTCCTCACTTTCACTGAGGATAGCAATGTAATCAGCGAATTTAACAATGATATACTGTCATCCCAAATTTCAGTCTCAGTTTATAACCTTTCTTTTATTTCCGTCATTGCTTCTTCGACGTACAAATTGAACAGCAGGGCCAAAACACTACTTCCATGACTTACACTCTTTTTAATCCGCACACTTCGTTGTTGGTCCTCCGCTCTTATTGTTCCCTCATGGTTCTTGTACATGTTGTATATTACCCGTCTTTTCCTTCAGCTTACCCCCATTTTTCACAGGATTTCGATCATGTTGCACCACTTTATATTGTCGAACGCTTTTTCCATCTCGACAAATCCTATGAACGTGTCTTGATTTTTCTTCATTCTTGCTTCCATTATCAACCACAAAATCATAACTGCCCCTCTTGTGCCTTCATCTTTTCTAAAGCCAAACTGATCGTCATCTAAAATATCCTTAATTTTCTTTTCCATTCTTCTGTACATTATTCTTGTTAGTAACTTGGATGCATAAGCTGTTAAGCTGGTTGTGTGATAACTGTTCCACTCGTCGGTTATAACTATCTTCGGAATTGTCTGGACGACGTTTTTCCGAAAGTGTGATGGTATGTCGCAAGTCTCATATGTTCTACACACCAACATGAATAGTCATTTTGTTACCAATTCCCCCAATGATTTTAGGAACTCCCGTGGAATGTTATGCATTCCTTCTGCCTCATTTGATTTTAAGGCCTCCAAAGCTCTTCTGTATTCTGATATTGGATCCTCTTTCCAGTCCTGTTTCGTTTTCTATCATGTCATCAGATAATTTCTTCCTCTCATCCAGGCCCTGAGTGTACTCTTTCCACCTATCCGCTCTCTCCTCAGCGTTTCACAGTGGAATTCCCACTGCACTCCTAATGTTACCGCCCTTGCTTTTAATTTTTAACTTTTCTGTATGTTGAGTCAGTTCTTCCGACAGTCATTTCTTTTTAGATTTCTTCCCATTTTTCACGTAGCCATTTCGCCTTAGCTTCCTGAACTTCCTGTTTATTTCAGTTTCAAGTGACTTGTATTTCCATATTTCCCAATTCCTCTGTATATTTTTGTACTTCCTTCTTTCGCCAGTAAACTGAAGTATATTTTCTTTTACTCACGGTTGCTTCGCAGTTACCTTCCTTGTACCTACGTTTTTCTCTCCTCCTTCTTTGCTAGTCCTTTCTCAGATGTCCACTCTTCTTCAACTGAACTGCATATTGAGCTACTCACTGTGGGAGTATCCTTAACCTCAGAGATCTTAAAAATATCTCTTCATTCCTTAGTGCTTCCATATCCCACTTCTTTGCACATTGATTAGTTCATAATGAAATTAAAAAAAAGGAACTTACAACAACCCAGAAAAACTAATACGAAATGCTGCAGTGAGTCTGAAATGATGCTAACCGATCACTCTTGCATTCTCCTCGTATTTAAGAAGTTAGGGCGTCGCGTAGATAAAATCCATGGTGCCCGTTATTAATGACGGTTTTTTCAAACAATAACTGCTGCTTCAAGGCTTAGTGCATGTCACTCCAGTCTTCCCACAAAAGGAAAATACAAGAAGTAGGACGCAGGTCAGTGCCCCATCACCTACTGATTAGTCATCAGCCTAGTACCTTTGTAACATATCCGTTACCTGTACAAATTAGCCCTCGTTAGTTCCGCCTCCGTCGAAATTGGCTGAATAATAGGCGATTGTCAGCAATGCGTTCTGCACAAAATTTGCAGATCACCCACTTTATCTGCACGTGGATGCTGAATACTGAATGAGCTAGAACTTACGTCCAGTTCGAGTCTCATTTACTGTAATTACGGTATAGATAAACGGATAGCATCATACTGCACTGATTTTCTGCAACATTGTTCGAGTGCAGTAACAGACGTAATTAAACAAAATTATTAATGTGTGGCAAGTAAGCTATTAACACATTCGCTGTATCAGTCAATCATTGCACTGTCCTTCAAGCAGATAATGACGTCAGAATGAGGAAAACATGCACAGGCAGTATCGCTTGGGAATACCACAATTCACATTGTGACGCCACTGTCGCAGTAGATGCCGATCGTTACTGAAATTCGGCGCAGTGTACGTTTATAATTATACGTTTACTGTCCAATCAATCAATTAATAGATACTAAACTACTGAATGGTCTCTCAGAGGAGAGATTTAGATAAAAAGCGGTAATTTTCCGACTCGTGGTTTTTACTACATCGTCTGCAGTATATTTCCTCGTACTGACGGACATAGGTCTTGCACATTTTATAACCTTACTCAGACTGACATTAAATTTAACGAGGACTTCAGGTATAATAATAATTTCGGCTGAATTACGCTGGTTAACTTGCTAAAATATAGGCATGTCTTTCAGTAATAATGTTGTAACTGCTGATCTTAATTACTCCGAAACTAGATGAGTGCGAATGTTACTAACATACACCGTCCAAATACATTAACGTGACCATCTGTCAAAAGCCTGAATAACTACCTTTTACAGTGCGGACCACTGCGGGCCTAGCAGGAAGAGTGTCAGTGTGGTTCTGGAAGGCACTGACAGGGATGTGGAGCCATACCGACTCCAGTGACGAAGCCAGCTGCAGTAGGTTTCTCGGTTCAGGATCCATAGAACGAAGTCCGATCGAGGTGCTCCCACAGATTCTCGGTTGAGTCTAAATCCGGCGAACTTGGTGGCCGGAGGAATACGGTAAACTCATTCTGGTGCTCTTCGAACTATGCGCGTACACTGCGACATGTTGCGTTGTCCTGCTGATAGATGCAATCGTGCTAAGGAAAAGTGGACGTGGATGTGGTCACCAAGGATAGATGCATACTTGTTTTGATCCTCTGTGCCTTCCAGAGTGGCGAGATCACCCAGGGAACGCCCTCTAGCCTGGACCCTTCCAACAACTGTTGCAGGGTGTTCACTTCCGGATGTTTCACGCCATACACGCCAACGGCCGTCTGCCCCATAGGGCATAAAACGTGATTTACCTGAAAAGGCCATCTTTCATCATCCAGTGGATGCTAGTAGCAGTACTTGCGTGCACATTGCAGGCTGCATGAACCAGACCTCTGCTCAAGAGGGCCATAAGTAGTAACGTTCAGTGAACGGTCGTTAGGCAAACACTATCGGTAGCCCCGTGGCTCATTATATCCCTGATAACAGTTCCACGTCTGTTTGACAGTACACGTCTCCCAAGCCGTCGTTCAACAGTGTCATCTATGGTCCGTGGTGACCCACAGTTGCCCAGCGCCCGTTTTGGATAGCCCAATTTTTCATGCACGTTATATTTTAACCACAGCAGCACGCAAACAGTTTACAAACTTAGCCGTTTCAGAAATGCTTACACCATTGGCCAGAAACACAATTATCATGCCTTTTTGGACATCGGATGAATAATATATGGATATGGTGTCTGTTCTTTCGGACATGTCCGAATATACATATACATATACACCATATACATATAAGTATATAGTTCTGGCAAGACCGACCACGACCTTCTTCTTCTGTGCGGGTGCACACATATTCCCCGAACTTTTACGGGACTTGGTAAGAATGTCTTCCACGAATAATGAGTGTGTTGGGGTGGGCACTACGAATGTAGTGTGTAAACATACAAGGTGAGAATGTGGGTCTCACGGGAGGCGTGCGCGAGATAGTCCCTGCAGTCACGCTATCCTCTGTGCCCTCGGTGTCTCAGATGGATAGGGCGTCTGCCATGTAAGCAGGAGATCCCGGGTTCGAGTCCCGATCGGGGACACATTTTCACCTTTCCCCGTTGATAAATATCAACGCCCGTCAGCAGCTGAAGGTAATAATGTAATTCTAATTTCGGATGAATCACGCCGTTTCCTCATTACGGCAACGACTGCAATGTTGTCCAAGCCGCCTGGCACGCTTTACATACCGTCCAGTGCTAGTGCTCCCACTTGCTGTCTATGAGTGATTACTGCACGTTGACATTGAACATAGGCGGTGGTCACATTAATGTGACTGGACCGTGCATTTTTGGTCGTTGGTTGTAGGAATACTTATTTAAATAGCTTTTTCATGTACTTTACCAGGAAGTCAGTAATATGCCTACATATTAACAATGATGTCGAAATATGAAATTGCTGATATTTTGTAATTAACACGTTTTTTGGCAAACTAATTAGTTAATTATACTTCTGATAACTAAATGAATGTAATAGATAATACAATTAACTTTGATAAAGCCCGAGTCAATATTCGAGATGTTTAGATATTGTGCACATCCCATATAAATAAGGATATCGAAGATATCACAGAATTTGAAAAAAAAATTATAATTTTGGGAGGAAGAAAACATAAAGATTAGAAAGACTCCACCTTTGCTACAGCGCGCAGCACACCATATGGATCTGATGATGGTAGTGACGAGCCATAACTTGGACTCCGCGAACCACTGAAGTCATTGCAGCAACTATCCTGACCCGCAATAGCCCAAAAGCCACCCACAGCTCACGAAACTCTCCCATAGCAGTATGCAAGGCGTGCACTGCTCCGACTGATTTGGGAACCACACAGTTACCCTCAAAAGTCCTTCAAAACATTCTGACGTACGAGCAAATGCATGTGATCAGAAGATACGTTCCTGTACTGTTCGACGATGAGAGTCAGTTCAACAAATATCTAGGGTCCCGACATATCCCGTGTAAACATAATCTATATGATAAACTTTTCGTTCAAGATAACTAGAAGGAGGTAAATACCGACGCCTGGGCTGACGCCTCGTTCCTCGACTTTTCGGGGCGTTCCATACAGTTCAGCGCAGTCTGAATAAAATACGAGCGTATCCACAATCAGACAAGTTTAGTGACTGTGAAACTTTTGAGTAGCTGAAACTACTGAGCAGGTGAAACTACTGAGCCTTTACTTATTTTCATCATTTAAAACACTGACCAACAGACTTTTGCCTGACAAAGTCAACTCAAACTTAACCTATTCATTTATTACCCACAATATCCAAGCCAAACGCCATCTCACTGCTATACAGTGACAACATGGCTTCAAATAACACAAAAGAATTGCCCTGAATTACAAGAAATCCTAACACTGTTGTTGTTGTGGTCTTCAGTCCTGAGACTGGTTTGATGCAGCTCTCCATGCTACTCCATCCTGTGCAAGCTTCTTCATCTCCCAGCAACTACTGCAACCTACATCCTTCTGAATCTGCTTAATGTATTCATCTCTCGGTCTCCCTCTACGATTTTTACCCTCCACGCTGCCCTCCAGTACTAAATTGGTGATCCCTTGATGCCTCAGAACATATCCTACCAACCGATCCCTTCTTCTAGTCAAGTTGTGCCACAAACTTCTCTTCTCCCCAATCCTATTCAATACCTCCTCATTAGTTATATGATCTACCCATCTAATCTGCAGCATTATTCTGTAGCACCACATTTCGAAAGCTTGTATTCTCTTCTTGTCCAAACTAGTTATCGTCCCTGTTTCACTTCCATACATGGCTACACTCCATACAAATACTTTCAGAAACGACTTCCTGACACTTAAATCTATACTCGATGTTAACAAATTTCTCTTCTTCAGAAACGCTTTCCTTGCCATTGCCAGTCTACATTTTATATCTTCTCTACTTCGACCATCATCAGTTATTTTGCTCCCCAAATAGCAAAACTCCTTTACTACTTTGTCTTTCCTAATCTAAACCTTTTCATCTCCCGACTTAATTCGACTGCACTCCATTACCCTCGTTTTGCTTTCGTTGATGTTCATCTTATATCCTCCTTTCAGGACGCTATCCATTCCTTTTAACTGCTCTTCCAGGTCCTTTGCTGTCTCTGACAGAATAACAATATCATCGGCGAACCTCAAGGTTGTTATTTCTACTCCATGGATTTTGATACCTACTCCGTATTTTTCTTTTATTTCCTTCACTGCTTGCTCAATATACATCGGGGAGAGGCTACAACCCTGTCTCACTCCCTTCCCAACCACTGCTCCCCTTTCATGCCCCTCAACTCTTATAACTACCAGTTGCTTTCTGTACAAATTGTAAATAGCCTTTCCCTCCCTGTATTTTACCCCCGCCACCTTCAGAATCTGAAAGAGAGTATTCAAGTCAACAATGTCAAAAGCTTTCTCTAAGTCTACAAATGCTAGAAACGTAGGTTTGCCTTTCCTTAATCTACCTTCCAAGATAAGTCGTAGGGTCAGTATTGCCTCACGTGTTCCAATATTTCTACGGAATCCAAACTGATCTTCCCCGAGTTCGGCTTCTACCAGTTTTTCCATTCGTCTGTAAAGAATTCACATTAGTATTTTGCAGCCGTGGCTTATTAAACTCATAGTTCGGAAATTCTCACATCTGTCAACACCTGCTTTCTTTGGGATTAGAATTATTATATTCTTCTTGAAGTCTGAGGGTATTTCGCCTGTGTCATACATCTTGCTCACCAGATGGTAGAGTTTTGTCAGGACTGGCTCTCCCAAGGCTGTCAGTAGTTCTAATGGAATGTTACCTTCTCCCGGGGCCTTGTTTCGACTCAGGTCTTTCAGTGCTCTGTCAAACTCTTCACGCAATATCATATCTCCCATTTCATCTTCATCTACATCCTCTTCCATTTCCATAATATTGTCCTCAAGTACATCGCCCTTGTATAGACCCTCTATATACTCCTTCCACCTTTCTGCTTTCCCTTCTTTTCTTAGAACTGGGTTTCCATCTGAGCTCTTGACATTCATACAAGTGGTTCACTTTTCTCCAAAGGTCTCTTTAATTTTCCTGTAGGCAGTATCTATCTTACCCCTAGTGAGATAAGCCTCTACATCCTTACATTTGTCCTCTAGCCATCCCTGCTTAGCCATTTTGCACTTCCTGTCGATATCATTTTTGAGACGTTTGTATTCCTTTCTGCCTGCTTCATTTACTGCATTTTTATATTTTCTCCCTTCACGAATTAACTTCAGTATTTATTCTGTTACCCAAGGATTTCTACTGGCCCTCGTCTTTTTACCTACTTGATCCTCTACTGCTTTCACTACTTCATCCCTCAAAGCTACCCATTCTTCTTCTACTGTATTTCTTTCCCCCATTCCTGCCAATTGTTCCCTTATGCTCTCTCTGAAACTCAGTACAACCTCTGGTTTAGTCAGTTTATCCAGGTCCCATCTCCTTAAATTCCCACCTTTTTGCAGTTTCTTCAGTTTTAATCTACAGTTCATAACCAATTGATTGTGGTCACAGTCTACATCTGCCCCTGGAAATGTCTTGCAATTTAAAACCTGGTTCCTAAATCTCTGTCTTACCATTACATAATCTATCTGAAACCTGTCAGTATCTCCCGACTTCTTCCATGTATACAACCTTCTTTTATGATTCTTGAACCAAGTGTTAGCTATGATTAAGTTCTACCAGGCGGCTTCCTCTTTCATTTCTTATCCCCTATCCATATTCACCTACTAAGTTTCCTTCTCTCCCTTTTCCTACTACCGAATTCCAGTCACCCATGACTATTAAATTTTCATCTCCCTTCACTATATGAATAATTTCTTTTATTTCATCATACATTTCTTCGATTTTTTCGTCATCTACAGAGCTAGTTGGCATATAAACTTGTACTACTGTAGTATGCGTGGGGTTCGTGTCTATCTTGGCCACAATAATGCGTTCACTATGCTGTTTGTAGTAGCTTACCCGCATTCCTGTTGTTTTATTCATTATTAAACCTACTCCTGCATTACCCCTATTTGATTTTGTGTTTATAACCCTATATTCACCTGACCAAAAGTCTTGTTCCTCCTGCCACCGAACTTCACTAATTCCCACTATATCTAACTTTAACCTCTCCATTTCCCTTTTTAAATTTTCTAACCTACCTGCCCGATTGAGGGATCTGACATTCCACGCTCCGATCCGTAGAAAGCCAGTTTTCTTTCTCCTGATAACGACATCCTCTTGAGTAGTCCCCGCCCGGAGATCCGAATGGGGGACTAATTTACCTCCGGAATATTTTACCCAAGAGGACGCCATCATCATTAACCATACAATAAAGCTGCATGCCCTCGGGAAAAATTAGGGCTGTAGTTTCCCCTTGCTTTCAACCGTTCGCAGTACCAGCACAGCAAGGCCGTTTTGGTTAGTGTTACAAGGCCAGATCAATCAATCATCCAGACTGTTGCCCCTGCAACTACTGGAAAGGCTGCTGCCCCTCTTCAGGAACCACACGTTCTTCTGGCCTCTCAACAGATACCCCTCCGTTGTGGTTGCACCTACGGTACGGCTATCTGTATCGCTGAAGCATGCAAGCCTCCCCACCAGCGGCAAGGTCCATGGTTCATGGGGGAATCCTAACAGTAGCCCATACTTTTTCGTAAGTCACTTACCTCACAGAAAATCTTCATAACACGAACTACAGCAATTACAGCAAGCAGCAACTACAGTTAGCTAAATAAAAAGATTCTAACTACTACAGACTCTAACTACTAAGAAGCATATGGTTAGCAACAGACAGAGCAAATAATGTATTTAGAAAAAACGTTCAAATGTGTGTGAAATCTTATGAGACTTAACTGCTAAGGTCATAAGTCCCTAAGCTTACACACTACTTAACCTAAATTATCCTAAGGACAAACACACACACCCATGCCCGAGGGAGGACTCGAACCTCCGCCGGGACCAGCAGCACAGTCCATGACCGCAACGCCTGAGACCGCTCGGCTAATCCCGCGCGGCTGTATTTAGAAGATTTTACCTTATTCATGTGACATCCAGTTCAAAAAATTATATAGCTATCAATAATTCCACTACCTAAACACTACCACCTACATCCATCCCCATTTCCAATACATGTCCTACCAACACTGAGCTTCCCGTAAGAAAATCATGTCCAAGCCCTTCTCTATCAGCTCGCTAAATGCTAGAATCTCTTGCCGAGGGTGCAGACCGCTGTCTAAGATATTAATAAAGTCTATAGCACTGCTCACATACAAACATACAGACAGGCTACTTACAACTGCCATCGTTTCCCAGGAAAAATTGTCAATATCTAGGAATAGGCAGGAACGGCCATTTGAAACAAAAGCTTCATATTGATACATGAGTATGCCTTATGGTGTGTGCTATAGAACACATTTAAGACATTGTTTTTTGGCCTAGTACCACGCACTTATTGGTTTCACCCACCCAACTTTTTTGCCGTTTTATTCTACCCCAACCTGCTTCGCTTCTTTCAACCTTTTTACTCGAGCTGTCTTTCTGCCATTAAACAAACCCACTGAAACGCTTAGCTGCGCCGGCCACTCTGCTCTGGCCGAGCGGTTCCAGGCACTTCAGTCCGGAACCGCGCTGCTGCTGCGGTCGCAGGTTCGCATCCTGCCTCGGGCATGGGTGTGTGTGACGTCCTTAGGTTAGTTAGGTTCATGTAGTTCTAAGTCTAGGGGACTGATGACCTCAGATGTTAAGTCCCGTAGTGCTTAGAGCCAAACGTTTAGTTGCCCGCGGTGTGCTGCGACTGAAGCAATGCAAAGGAGTGAGAGTGCATGAGAGAGAGGTATTGGTTAAATGTCTCTCAAGCACTGGCTAAAGTGCCATACATCTGTACTAATGAAGAATGTGCAGACATGGTATACGTCTACATTTTCTGTGATGATAGTGCACCTGCTGCTGTAGCGCAGGTGCTTTCCGGGACGTGGAATTTCTGACCATAGAGAGTTTACCAGAGCTGTAAGCACACATTGTCAAACAGATACCCTTCCAAATTCACATTTTTCTTCTGAAGGTGTTGTTCACAAACCGGCGCAGTAAAAGCAACACATTGTTGAAATGGTGCGGGATAGCCCTACTACCAAGCACACGATGACTTTCTGCACTCATCAGTGTCCCACGAACACGTGTATGACGGAATTACATGTACCCATTTCACGTACAGCGTGTCCACAACATTCACATTGGCGGCAATGCCACGCTACTTAAAATTTTTCAGTGATTATGTGAGAATCGTCATTTGCTTCCATTTATACTATTCGCTGATGAAGACGCGTTTATACGGAATGGAATTAACAACACACATGGCAGTAATTGGTAGTCGCAGGAAAATCCACACTCTAGATTGGAAACCAATTTAGAAATTAGTTTTCGTTCAATGTTTGGTGCGGCATGTTCGGTAACTTGTTGACAGCTCCACTCATTTTAGAGGAGCGAATTATGGGACAGGATTACTTGAATTTTTTTGGGAAATTCGTTTGTTGAACACATTTAGGACGTAGGTTTAGCCACGAGGACTGCAATATAGTTCCACATTTTAGCAGACTTGTGAAGGAACAAGTCAGCTGCACTTGCTCTAATCTCTGGATGAGATCCCACCAAGATCGCCAGGCCTTACGCAATTGAACGAAGTCTGAGACGTACAAACGAAATGTGAATACACCAGCTGAACAGTATGGTCGCAGCTTCGGCGCTCCTTCTCTCATTATGGAGCGTGCAAAGGCACTCATAAAAGCAACACGTGTTCTCCCAAGAGTGCACAAATTCATTGAAGCTGACAGTGGGACGATTTAACTTTTATTGTGAACTGTACGACAGCTGTAACGTGATGTATGAGGTAATGCTTAGGTACGAATGTGTTAAAATACGCATTTTTCAGTTGATATTTTGTACAACGCATGTTGAAATGCTTTCCAGCTCTTGTACATATGTGCTTGTGTAAACCTCACATGTATTGAACAATAAAAAAAAGTAACACTGCACATTAAATATGTTCTGCCTCGCAAATCGTTCGTAATAGGGTGTATGTCCATATGAAGCTTTTTGATTCGAGTGATCGTTCCTGTCGTATCCGTTAGTATTGATCGTTTCTCTTGTATAAAGGATATTATGCTGCAGCGCCCGTGTTGTTTCGAAATACGAGCATATATTCATTCAGACATGCATGCATATCTGAAGAAACACTGCATCTTGCTTCTGAACAACACAGGGACTGCAGCAAAGTTATATTTATCAGACAACACTGCGCAAGCGACTGTCCATTAAAATGTTCCCCTGTACGGGAATATATTTAAGGAATGTACGAGTGAAGCTTGGAGTCACATGGTTGACGAATGTGGAAGTTTGGGTCCGGCTGCGAATACATTTCATGGAAGCCAACATCTCTGTTCCTCCTTCGTGAAAAGACGGAGAAGGAGATCCGAGCCCTCACGGAGACCTACCAACAATCATTCTGCCCGTGCACCATTCGCGACTGGAACAGGAAAGGCGGAAATGACAGTTGTAATAAAAGTACCCCGTATCGCACACCATTATGTCTCTCGCGGAACATGAATATGACGTAAGGCCATGCAGTACCGAGAGGAAAAAAATCGTGCTGATTTATCGTCGTCGATGTGGTGAAGCGAAATCTCAAAAGTGGGGACTGATAATGATCAGCTAGAGAGACTCAGCAGTAGAACTGGTCAGCGGGATGTGAGAGACAGAGAGAGAGCTCAGTAAAGGGCGTAAGAAAGTTTTACGCGCGAGAGCGGCAGCCAGCCGCCCAGACAGCAAGCAGCCAATAAACACGGCCGCCCGCTGCTTCTCTGCTGCGGTGTGCTCTGCTCTCGGGCAGGACGCACCACGTGCAGCCAAGCGCTGGACTCGGCGCATCTGGCTACGGAGTGCTGGCCGCAATTAGTGCGGACGCCTGGCTTGGCAGCCTCGCATAGCCAATTAGAAGGCAAGAAAATGTGTGCTGAGGGCTTCGGGATCTCTGTGCGAGAGATGCCGAAGCCGAGGAGTGGAGGCAGAGGGACACCCACAGACTGAATCGCGTCATGTGGAGTCAAGCTGGACACAGAAAAGTTAGTGAACATCTAAACTGTCAGTTACGAGTAATGATTTGTCACGTGCTTGTTCCATATAGATAGTTCGATCCAGAAATGTTGAAAAGAATAACTGCCAATACGAACAACTGAGACGTTCCTCGGTGTAGCGAAGCAGCTTAAGTCACTTAATAAAGGTAAGGCCTCCGATCCACGTTGTGCAGCAGTTAGATTCCTTTCAGAGTATGCTGATACAATAGCTCCTTACTCAGAAATCACACACAACCGCTCGTTCGACGAAAGATCTATACCGAACGAGTGGAACGATGCATAGGTCACACGATGGGAAATAGGAGCAATCCGCTGAATTATAGACCAATGTCAGAAACTTTTATTTGCTGGAGAATTTTCGGACATACACGGAAGCCCCAAAGAAAGGCATGAGTATTCAAATACAGAGATATATAAAGAGAAAAAAATGGTTCTGAGCACTATGGGACTTAACTTCTAGGGTCATCAGTCCCCTAGAACTTAGAACTACTTAAACCTAACTAACCTAAGGACATTACACACAACCATGCCCGAGGCTGGATTCGAACCTGCGACCGTAGCGGTCGCGCAGTTCCAGACTGTAGCGTCTAGAACCGCTCGGCCACTCCGGCCGGCGATATATAAAGAGACAGAGTACAACGATGCGGTTGGCAACACTTATATAAGACAACAAGTGTGTAGCGCAGTTGTTAGATCGGTTACAGCTGCTACAATGGTAGATTATCAAGATTTAGGTGAGTTTGAACGTGGTGTTATAATCGGAGCACGAGCGATGGGACACAGTATCTCCGAGGTAGCGATGAAGTGGCCATGTCCCGTACGAACATTTCAAGAGTGTACCGTGAATATCAGGAATCCGGCAAGACATCAAATCTCCGACATCGCTGCGGCCGGAAAAAGATCCTGCAAGAACGGGACCAACTAGGACTGAAGAGAATCCTTTAACGTGAAAGAGATGCAACCATTCCGCAAATTGCTGCACATTTCAGTGCTGGGTTATCAGCAAGTGTCAGGTGCGAACCTTTCAATGAAATATCATCGATATGGGCTTTCGGAGCTGAAGGCCCACCCGTGTACCCCTTGATGATTGCACGACGCAAAGCTTTACGTCTCGCCTGGACCCGTCAACACTGACATTGGACTGTGGATGACTGGAAGCATGTCTAGTGTAGTTTCAAACTGTACCGAGCGGATGGACATGTACGGGTATGGAGACAACTTCAAGAATCCATGGACCCTGCATGTCAGCAGCGGAGTGTTCAGGCTGGTGAAGGCTCTGTAATGGCGTGAGGCGTGTGCAGTTGGAGTGATATAGGACCACTGATACGTCTAGAAACGACTCTGTCAGGTGACACGTACGTAAGCATCCTGTCTGATCACCTGCATCCATTCACGTCCGCCGACCGGTGTGGCTGAGCGGTTCTAGGCGCTGCAGTCTGGAACCGCGTGACCGCTACGGACGCAGGTTCGAATCCTGCCTCGGGCATGGATGTGTGTGATGTCCTTAGGTTAGTTAGGTTTAAGTAGTTCTAAGTTCTAGGGGACTGATGGCCACAGATGTTAAGTCCCATAGTGCTCAGAGCCATTTGAACCATTTGAACCATTCATGTCCATGGTGCATTTCGACGGACTTTGGCAATGTCTGCTACAGAGTTGCTCCAGTGTCAGGCCACTTTCGCTGGCGACCAAATTCCTCGAACCTCAGCATTATTGAGTATATCTGGGATGCCTTGCAACGTGCTGTTCAGAAGAGATCTCCACCCCCCCCCCCTTACCCCCCTCGTGCTGTTACGGGTTTATGGACAGCCCTGTAGGATTCGTGGTGTCAGTTACCTACAGCACTACTTCAGACATTAGTCGACTCAATACCACGTCTCGTTGCGGAGCTTCTGCGTGCTCGCGGGAGTCCTACACGATATTAGGCAGGTGTAACAGTTTCTTTGCCTCTTGAGTGTATTTTGCGTTAGAACATTATAAATCACATCGAATAAAACGATGCCAACACGGATTCAGAAAATATCGTTCTTGTGAAACACAAGTAGCTCTTAATTCTCACGAAATAACGAGCACTATCGAAAGTAGATGTCAAACTGATTTTCAAATTTTCAGAAGGCTTTTGACAGCATTACTAGGAAGCGATTTCTAATAAATTTGGATGACTATGGAGTATCGTCTCAGTCATACGATAGGTTTCGTGGTTTCCTGTCAGGAAACCACGCCAGTTCCTCGTAATTGACGGAAAGTTCTCGAGTATAACAGAAGTAATATCTGGCGTTCCCTGCACTGTTCCTGATCTGTATAAACGAGACAACCTTAGCAGCCCTCTTACGTTATTTGGAGATGATGCTGTCATTTTCCGTGTAATAATGTCATCAGATCATCAAAATCAATTTCGAAAAGATTTAGACAAGATATGCGTATGGTGCTAAAAGATCAAATGAATCGAAATAGTGAAAAGTATGAAATCCATGAGTATCAAAAAGAATCCGCTAAATTTCCGTTACGCGATAAATCACACAAAACTAAAGCCTGTCAATTCAACTGAAGACTAATGGATTACAGTTACGAATAACTTTAATTGCAACGATCACATAGATAATGTTATGGGGAAAGTGAACCAAAAGCTGCGATTTCTTGGCAAAACATTTAAAAAATGCAAGAGGTCTTCAGAAGAGACTGCCTACAGGACTATTGTCCGCCCTCCTTTGGTGTACTGCTGCGAGGTGTAGGACGCACATCGGATAGGATTGACGGAGGACATCGAAAAAGTTCAAAGAAGGGCAGTCCGTTTACTGTTATCGCGAAATAGCGGATAAAGAGCCACTGACATTATACACGAATTTCGGTGGCAAGAATTAAGACAAAGTCGTTTCTGGTTGCAGCAGGATCTTCTCGTGTTATTTCAACTACCAACTTTCTCCTAAGTGTGTGAAAATATTTTGTTGGCGTCCATCTGCATACGGAGAAATGATCATCTTAAAAAAGTAAGATAGATCAAATCTCGTGCGGAGAGATCCAGGCACTTAATTGTGAACAGCAGAGTAATCATGTAGATGTAGTCCAAGATGCCACTCCAGGCGGGTGTAAAATGAATGTGCGCAACGGAAAATAATAAAGGCTAAAATGAAGATTTGGGCCTGTCTGACTACTCCCTGAAGCAGATCTTAGGATCTCTTAATTCCATAAATTACAATCTAAAAATAAATGAATGATGAAGGTGAGTAATCCTACTAAATGATAAACATTGTTCTTGTGGTGTCACCGCTAGACACCACACTTGCTAGGTGGTAGCTTTAAATCGGCCGCGGTCCATTAGTACATGTCGGACCCGCGTGTCGCCACTGTGTGATCGTAGACCGAGCGCCACCACACGGCAGGTCTAGAGAGACGGACTAGCACTCGCCCCAGTTGTACGGACGACATTGCTAGCGACTACACATACGAAGCCTTTCTCTCATTTGCCGAGAGACAGTTAGAATAGCCTTCAGCTAAGTCCATGGCTACGACCTAGCAAGGCGCCATTAACCATATCTGGAGAGAGTCTCACTTGTATTATCAAGAGCAATGTACAACAAGAAATTAAAGATAAGTATACGAGAAGCTCCGTTCTTTTCTTTATAGCTTTCATCACGTATCCTGTTTCAGACTTCACGCCAGTCGGCGTGTGTGTACGTGTGCCTTTCGGCTACCCCTCACTGTGGACTGGCTGCCTTGTCAGTCCACTACTTTGGCGACGAGTCTCAAACGGGACTTTAGCGTTCGTATTGTATTAATTTGCTTGTGTCATGGCTTCGCCGCATTCTCCAGATGTACTGTCCGAATTTTATCGCTTGCTGAATCAGCAGACGCAGGCGTTATTGGATGCCCTTGGACAGCTCGTCCAGGGTCAACGTGCGCTGCACAACGATGCGGCCGCCGCCGCTTCATCGCTACCGCAGCCACAACACGCAGTTGCACCGTCCTTCCGTAATTTTGATTCAACCCAAGAATCTTGGACGGAATGGTCCCGACAATTTGGATTTCATCTCGCCGCCTACAGAATTCAAGGTAATGAGCAGCAGCCGTTTTTGCTTTTGTGTGTCGGTGTGTCCACCTACCGTGTGATAGTGAAATTGTTTCCCCGACGCGACATAGCAACTCTGTCCTACGAAGAAATTTTGTCTGCTTTAGATGCCTATTTCACGGAAACAGTCAATGTCGTTGCAAAAAGGTATACGTTCTTTCGTACAAAACATACGGCCGGTCAGACTAATAGGGAGTGGGTTGCAACTTTGCAAGGACTTACTAGGGACTGTGCATTTGAATGTGACTGTGGACTTCCTTATTCAGATACTATGGTGCGTGATGCAATTGCACAGAACGTTTCTGATGTTCGCATACGGGAACAGATTTTGAAACTAGTTAATCCCTCCCTTCAACAAGTGATAGACATATTGGATAGGCAAGACACACTTGACTTTGCTCAGGAATCATTTGACACTTCGCCAGCAGTGTGTCACATTAACCGGCCCGCCGGGCGCGCAGCGTGGGACGCTAAACGGCCCTCGCGCACGTCCGCGCGGCGGCAGCCTAGCTCGCACACACGTGTGCCGCGTAAGCATGCCAATGCAGTGCTAAAATCATGCCCGCGGTGTGCAACTAGACATTCGCGTGAAAATTGCCCGTCACGCCAAGCTATTTGCTTTTACTGTCATAAGAAAGGCCATGTTCAAAGTGTTTGCCAGAAAAAGCTAAGATCAGACAATCACAACAATTCCCGGCCCTTTGCTTCGCGCCGGAATCGAACCAAGGACAATCAGGCTCGCGAACCTTCGCCCATGGACGTACATGTAGTTAATTCCGCCCCGTCCAGTGCCACTTTATCTAACAGTGACTGTGTTCGTCCCACAAAAAGTGTGCATCGACGTCGCCGGAAATCCCGTAAAGTCGCAAGTGCTTCTGTACCTGTATCCGTTCACATTGCACATGAAAGTCGCTCTTGTCGTCAGCAGGACAATAAACTTTTTGTAGACTTGGACTTTGCAGGCAAGGTGATACCATTCCAGCTCGATACCGGAGCTGCAGTTTCATTGCTCAATCACGACACGTACAAACAACTGGGCAAACCTCCGTTGCGTGCCGCAAATGTTCAGCTCAATAGTTACTCAGGACAGAATATACCTGTGTTAGGACAGTGCAGCCTTCTTGCAACATACAAGGGACAAACAAAACTGGTGTCATTTTACGTTCTTCGTTCTTCTTCGGCAGTGAACTTGTTTGGTTTAGATTTATTTCAATTGTTTAACTTGTCTATCGTCAATCAGGTCCTATCAGTGAATCAGACTGTGCCTTCAGCCAGTGTTTCTAGTCTATGTGAGGAATTTGCAGACATTTTTGCACCCAGCCTTGGTTGCGCTAAGAGCTATGAAGCACATTTGGAACTGAAAGTGAACGCGCAACCGAAATTTTTCAGAGCGCGCAATGTTCCCCACGCATTGTGTGATGAGGTCGCAAGAACATTACACGATTTCGAATCACAAGCTTGCATGTTCATTGATGCGGAAGCTGATGACGTGGTCGAATCGTTTCCGATTGATTTTCGTCGTGTAGCTACAGCCACAGCTGCTGGCCCTGTCCTTGCTACCGTTTTGCGTTTTGTTGCTACGCAATGGCCCTTGTCAAATTCACGGATCGAGGATCCGCTGGTTCGCCGATTTTTTGCTCACAAGGAGAGACTTTTTGTACGACGTGGTGTTTTGTTGTTGCGTTCGGATAATGATCAATCCAGAGTCGTGGTCCCACGTTCGTTACAGTCCTCTGTCTTACGGCTTCTTCACCAAGGACATTGGGGTATAGTGCGAACGAAACAACTTGCTCGTCAGCACTGTACTTGGTTCGGAATCGATGCTGCGATTACGAATATGTGCTCTTCTTGCGTGGCGTGTGCCGAACACCAATCCGCACCGCCGCGGAAATTCTTTGCATGGCCGACAGCCACTTCCCCTTGGCAACGCTTACATATCGCTTTTGCTGGTCCATTCTGGAATGCTCGATGGTTGGTTGTGGTCGATTCTTTCAGTAATTTTCCTTTTGTTGTCCGGATGTCTTCCACGACGTCATCTGCCACCATCCAAGCGTTGTCCGCTATCTTTTGCATTGAAGGTCTACCACAGACTATTGTTTCCGACAATGGCCCACAATTCATGTCCGCAGAATTTCAGTCATTCTGCAAGGCCAATGGTATTCAACATCTGACATCCGCGCCATTTTCGCCTCAGTCAAACGGTGCCGCTGAACGATTGGTCCGGACTTTCAAGTCACAGATGTTGAAGTTAAAAGAGTCGCATTCTCGGGAGGACGCATTGTTGCTCTTTTTGTCTTCGTATCGCTCTCAGCCCCGCGATGGTCGCTCGCCGGCTGAGTTGCTCCATGGTCGTCCTCATCGAACCTTGATGTCTTTGCTGCATCCGCCGCATCTGGTTCCTGTGCAGCGGCAGACTCCCGCTTTTGCTCCAGGCGACGTTGTCTATTATCGCAACTATCGCGGTTCACGGCGTAGGCTCGCAGGGCGCATTCTTCGCTGCCTCGGCCGCGCGATGTATTTGGTTTTGGGGGCCTCTGGTGAGGTGCGTCGGCATCTCAATCAGCTGCGCCTCTGTCGTCGCCTGGGTTCTGCCGCTCCCCGTCTGCTTTCAGCGACGGTGCCGTCCGGTCAGCGCCCTGGGGACCCATCTACTGGCTCGCCTCATCCCCAGGTGTTACCGACGATGCCTTCCATTTTGCCCCATGGCGTCGCGCCGTCGCCGCAGCCGCCGCAGCCGCCTCCGGCGCCGCCCGCAGTGGACGCTTCGCTGCAGCCGCCAAGCGCCTCCCTGGGTCACGCGCCGCCGTCCGCTTTCCGTGACCAGCTGTCCTCCTCCATGG
Source organism: Schistocerca nitens (assembly GCF_023898315.1). NCBI lineage: Eukaryota > Metazoa > Arthropoda > Insecta > Orthoptera > Acrididae > Schistocerca > Schistocerca nitens. Next base: position 351,824,548 of record NC_064622.1, read on the forward strand.
AACTCTTGCCCGCTCCGGACCACATGGCGTCATCGCGCGTCGGATACACCGACGCAATGGAGGTCGACCCTTCGGCCCCTCCTGTCTCATTACGGGCGCATACACCGCATGTTGACGTGCACCCTGGACTAGGTTTCCAGGCGTTTCCTAGCTCCCCTCGGACCGAATGGCCGGGTGCGGGTGGCACAGCCTCGCCTGTTGTTAGGCTCCCCACCTCATCGCATACGTCGCCATGCGGTCCTCCCCACGGCGGGCGGAAGCCTTATCTCACGACCGTTCGCCGATTTGCGGGGGAGGAATGTGGTGTCACCGCTAGACACCACACTTGCTAGGTGGTAACTTAAATCGGCCGCCGTCCTGTAGTACATGTCGGACCCGCGTGTCGCCACTGTGTGATCGTAGACCGAGCGCCACCACACGGCAGGTCTAGAGAGACGGACTAGCACTCGCCCCAGTTGTACGGACGACATTGCTAGCGACTACACGTACGAAGCCTTTCTCTCATTTGCCGAGAGACAGTTAGAATAATAGCCTTCAGCTAAGTCCATGGCTACGACCTAGCAAGGCGCCATTAACCATATCTGGAGAGAGTCTCACTTGTATTATCAAGAGCAATGTACAACAAGAAATTAAAGTTAAGTATACGAGAAGCTCCGTTCTTTTCTTTATAGCTTTCATCACGTATCCTGTTTCAGACTTCACGCCAGTCGGCGTGTGTGTACGTGTGCCTTTCGGCTACCCCTCACTGTGGACTGGCTGCCTTGTCAGTCCACTACAGTTCTTGCTTATATATTTATTGTAGATTCAAAAAACTCTTTGTATTACAAAGTTTACACTTACTAAGTAAAATTACTGATCAGTTGCCCAACTCTGCCCCTTATTATGACTGCGCGATCTAATACCAATAACGCGAAATGACTGACATCATCTACGTACCAAACACCAGAAGCAACTACTTTCAAAGATGATCTACGGTGGTGTGGAATCTCAGTGGAAATAAACTAACGTGATCACAGCTGTTTAGCTTTATAGCCCTAATACGCCGAAGCAATTTGCGATGTCACCGTATGTACGGCGTTCAGTGAGTCGAAGCGATGGTTCTCGTACTCGTCTGCGACGATGGAAGAACTCCAGCCACAAATAAACTCTTTCAAACACTAGGACGGCAGAAGGCCGTCCTCTAACTAATATACTCTAATACTGTTTTCTCCTCTCTGTGTTCTACAGATGAGAAACGCGAACTCCCAGCCACAAGGACGGAGTTCAGATAACGTCTCAATGTAAGTATAGGCAGAGGAAGTGCTCTCATTTATTGACCGCTGGATACTCAACGACGACTTCCAACCCGGAGGTGAAGTCCAGAATAGCATTCGCAGTGGTACAGTGCCTAACTGTTCTAACTATAAACTCTCCTGAGAGAAAAGACGGCAAGTCCGTCTGGTTCCGAGCGACCATGACACATGGGCGCTCACAACGGCAGATCTCGTCTCTTTACCGCTGGCCTCCCAGCGGGGCTCAGCTCCCCACCGTCGTAATTCCGAAAACGAATCATATTCCCGAAACCACGGAATATTCTCCCTCTCTACAGATTCTTCCGAACGCCGACAACCATATTTTAGTCTTTTGTCGTCCAGCGCGGAATGTTTGCGAGGAAATACCTATACTCACACAATGGTACGCTTCTGAGTAAAAATCCTTGGAAATAACCCAGTCTGCGTGGTTTCCGAGGTGCCGCTTCTTCGTTCCTCTCACCTGCGTCCAAGATTTGCAAAGTTCGGAAGTGTTATCCGGTTATCCCTCCGGCCCTACTACAATAGCGGTCGGCCCTCACCCTATTGTGCTCCAGAGCTCAGGTGCCACGACGTCCGTATAGCTGCTTCCTGTGTTTAAGCAGGACCAACACCTGTGCGGGCCTTCCATCCAGAGCTTGAGTTCTGCCTGCCGTTTCATCTCCACTGGCGTTCCAACCTCTACTGGTATAGGCAATCAGTCATTACGCCCTTCTGATAATGAAGACACTCCGTCACCTTTCATGAATATTTACAAGGCATACGTGACAGTGTCAGTCTCCTTTAAGTATTCATATATACGATGTACAACCTACCACATGATACCTAATTGTGTTTGCAGATCACGGCAAAGTATGTGGATGAGTTCTTGTAAGGTGCGAAATTATAGCCACCTTACAGTAGATATAAATGTAGTCCCAGTACTTTGTACATGCCACTGTTAAGCCGTTATCCATACAAGAAAATGATTGCTATTTGTTAAATGAACATCCTGTGACACTTCCACGGTGGCGTTTGGCAGAATTGTGGTGAAATCTGGTGACAATGTAACGCCATTAACCTTACACCTCACATGATCTTTTGAGCTGTGGCCTTTCCTTTCGCGTGTGCCGACACCTTGCTGTCTGAGGCGTCGCCGAGCCCTAGCGTGATGTCGCAGGGGTCCTCGCTTTTACAGCATTACAGAGGAAGGTTACAGACACCTTTGAGCTAAATTTTAAACTTCTGAGTCACAATGGAGACAATTATGAACTTTCGAAAAAGTGTTGCGCAATATACATTGTTCTATTTGTATGCATCTGAAGACCAGTGCGTTTCGTAGCATTGTTACTTAATAGAGCAATATTTTCAGCAAATTCCAAGATATTAATTTTGGTCTTGAATTAGGCTTTACCTTATTATAATCCATACATCCATACATATGACAACAGCCTTGCCACAGTGGTTGCAGCACCGAAGTTAAGCGCTGTTTGGCTTGGCTAACACTTTGATGAGTCACCGTCCGGGTCTGACGAGTACTGTTAGCAGGTGGGGTGCACTCAGCCCATGAGAGGCCAATTGAGGAGCTAGCCTACTGCACTGAGAAGTGCCGACACTGGTCACGAAAACTGACAACGGCCGGGAGAGTGGTTTGCTGCCACTCCATATCTGAATCCAGAGACCCTAAGGGCTGCGGATGACACTGCGGCTGGTCGCTACCGTTGGGCCTTCAAGGCCTGTTCGGATGGTGTATAACGTCCATACATATTATAAAAATGGATGTAATTATGTCTGTAGGTTTGACATCTCCTCCTAACCCACTGGACCGATTTCAACCAAATTTTGAACACACATCACTCACTACAAGGAAAGATTGCTGTGGGGGTAGGAACCACCTACCTATCAAAGGAGTGAAGGCGGTGGTGGAAAATAAGTGTAGCCCACATAAGTAAATATCCAGACTTTATTCTCCCAGTATTTGAGAATAAGAGCACTTAGTATCTTTGCAACAAACTTTACACATAATTTCAAACCTTGAAGAGTCTTTTTCTCGACACAAAATTGCTTATTGATGGCGTTGGTAGGCAGTAGTAGTGTTGCTTGAGGTTAAGAAACTGACCGACAGGTGACAGAGAGATGCTACAACGCAGGAGAAGGCAGTCCCGCTGTCAACATGCATCGTGATTGAGCAGAGATTTGTGATGCAATTTTTTGTAGAGAATGAGTCAAACCAATCGAAATTCATTGCAAAGTGATAGCGCAATATGATTTTTCGTGTTTGTCGTTGCAGCAAGTCTATAAGTGATGTAGGAAGTTTAAAAATGGTGTGATTTCTGCGCAGGATGCCCCAACACTAGGGCAGGGTCACTACGTGTGTGTAATGAGAGACAAGAACATTGCTTTAGAGGAGGAATTTCTAAAGGAGAATATGTATGACTCTGGATGAAATAGACACAGAGTTCAAGATTGGTATTGGTTTAGCACAGAATATTGTTCACAATGTAGTGCACTTCAAGAAGATGTCTGCCAGATGGGTGCCATCTCAGTTGAGTGCCGAATTGAAAGAGCTCCGCTTCGACGCCTGTGAAGAAATTTTACATTTCCACGTCGAAGATGATGCATTTCTGGGAAATCTTGTTACAGGAGATGAGACCTGGGTCCAGTATCAGCAATCAGAAATGTGAAAGTCAAGCAAGGAATAGCACCACAGATAAAAAATAAAAATAAAAATAAAAAAAATATTCGCACTCAACCATCTGCTAGAAAAGTCATGTTCATTCTACTTTTGGATGCAAATGTAGAATTATATATCTTATTCCGACATACTGAAAAATCAGCTTCGCCCTGCGATCAAGAGTAAAGGACGAGGACTTCTGAATTCAGGAGTATTGCTACGCCATGACAACGTCCGACCACATACAGTCGAGCCGGCCGGAGTGGCCGTGCGGTTCTGGGCGCTACAGTCTGGAGCCGAGCGACCGCTACGATGGCAGGTTCGAATCCTGCCTCGGGCATGCATGTGTGTGATGTCCTTAGGTTAGTTAGGTTTAATTAGTTCTAAGTTCTAGGCGACTGATGACCTCAGCAGTCAAGTCGCATAGTACCCAGAGCCATTTGAACCATTTTGAACATACAGTCGAGACTATTCAGGAAATTAAATATGAATGTCTGGCACATCCTCTTCCTTTTTAACCAGATCTCGGTCCTAGTAACTTTATCTCCTTGGTACACTCAAATACGCAATGGGACGCAGGAATATCAGAAGTGGCCAAAAGGTGAAAACCACAATACACGACTGACTACACACATGACCAAAAGAATTCTTTCCTCGTGGTACCTATGCATTTTCAAAGCGATAGAATATGTGTATTCATCATCAGGAGACTATATGGAAAAGTGACATGTAAGTTCTTTGTTCATTGTTACAATTAAAAATATTATAGCACTTTTAAGGTTTTTGTTTGAATCGCCCTCATATGTCATAACATCATACATTGTTCAGGAGAGATGTCATTATTATTGAGATGCATGAAAAACAGCCACACTATGCATGATGTTTAAATATACTATTCGTTTGCTACTAATTCTTTTTGCAACACATTTTCCAGAAAATATTCACATATGGTGCTTAATGTAACTACAAACTTATGTAACTGAAAGACACATAGATCAGGAAACATGATGTTTGAACCATTCACCTGTGTGGAAACGAAGCTACATGGTGAAATTCTCTAGAGATACATTTTTTTCCTTTATTGTATTTCAATTCACAATCGGGAGAGGGCTGGCAGCAGCATATGCACTACTCTTCAGCCAAAAGACATAGAACAAACAATAGAAGACATTTAAAAATAACAAAGGAGAAAACATGGCGCACAGAGATACAGAAAAGGGGGAACATCATGGAAGACAATAGACAAAAAAGGGGCGACTGTAAAATGGAGATAAAAACCGTAAAAAAGTAGCACACAAAAAAAACCACACAGTGGGACAATTAAAAGAACACGAGGCGCAGTATGACTGGAGCATAAAACTATTGATGGATGGCATAACAGAGGATATGATGGATGAGGGATTTGTAGCTGTGAAGGATGGTGGAAGAATGCAATACAGACACTTTTTTTTTCTTTATTGTGATTTCATTCCCCTGCTCCATATGGGCAGGGGAGGGCTGTCAGCGGCACAATCCGCCGCTCTTCAGCCGAGTGACATGGCAACTAAAGTAAGAATAAAATGTTACATACATAAGGCGATAAAAAAGGGGAACATTAAACAGAGTAAAAGGAGAAAACGGAGGTAAAAAATAGACTGACATGGAGAGGAGGTAAAAAATAGACTGACATGGAGACGTTCATGGTGGACAGTTAAAAAAGCCACCAGAAAGTTAAAAAGCACAGTTGGCGATTCTTAAAACACAGAGAAAACACTGAATGGACATGCGCAGGTTAAAAGTCGGCCACAGTATTAAAAACACTCCAGAACAACACACTTAAAACCTACTTGTAGCACACACGATAAAGAATAAAATTGCCAGGTGGGACCTGGCGAGGGAAAGGTCAGAGAGGATGGAAAAGGAGGGGAGAGCAAGGGGCAGCAGGGTAAGCGGCGGGATGAAGAGAGTAGGGGCATCAGCAGGTACATGAAGAGTCAGGAGACAAGTGGGGTGGGAGATGAAGAGGGAAGACAGGGCAGGAGGGAGTGCAGAGACACTGAAAGGGGGCACAAGAGAGGGAGGGGGAGTAGGAGGGGGAAGCCGCTCACGAGGAGAGAGGGGGAGGAGAGGGAGCCCTGAGGAGGGGGCAGGGTTAGAGTTGGTAGGAAGGGTAGATGTCAGGGCAAAGCTCATCATCTGGGAGGGGTAGACGGTGGAAGTTGCGTTGGGAAAGGAGATGGAGGGTGTGGAAATGGAGAGAGGGTGGGACACAACGGTAAAGGTGCGGCAACTGGTTGGGGGTGGAGAGGAAGGGAGACACCAGGGGATGAGGGGGATCAAGGCGGCGGACAATACATGGTGTGCGGATGTATTCAACGAAAAGGAGAAGGTGGGGGAAGGGGATGAGGTCGTAGAGGCTGCGCGTGGGGGACGGAAGGCGGATGCGGAAGGCGAGGAAGAGCACATGGCGTTCGAGGATTTGGAGGGCTTTATAGAACCGGGGAGGGGCGGAAATCCAAGCTACACTGGCATAACAGAGGATGGGGCAGATCAAGGATTTGTAGGTGTGAAGGATGGTGGAAGGATGCAGACCCCACGTCTGGCCGGACAGGAGTTTCAGGAGGCGGAGGCGGTTGTGAGCTTTGTTTTGGATGGTAAGGAAATGGGGAGTCCAGGTGAGGTGGCGGTCAAGTGTGAGGCCAAGATATTTGAGGGTAGGAGTGAGATGGATAGGACGGCCATAAATGGTGAGGTAGAAATCATGGAGGTGGAAGGAGCGGGTGGTGCGGCCTATGATGATCGTCTGGGTCTTGGAGGGATTGATATGGAGGAACCACTGGTTGCACCAAGCAGTGAATTGGTCGAGGTGGGTTTGGAGGGTATGTTTGTACCGTTGAAGGGTAGGATAAAGGTCTAGGAAGGCGGTGTCATCAGAAAACTGGAGAAGATGGTGGGGGAGGTTTGGGCATATCAGCAGTGTACAGGAGATAGAGGGGAAAGGACAGAACCTTGGGGCACACCAGCAGAGGGATAGAAAGTACAGGAGTTGGAATTGTGGATAGTCATATAGGAGGGACGATGGAAGGAAGCAACGAGACGGACGAAGTTGATGGGGAGAGCATAGGTCTGAAGAGGAGCCTGGGATGCCAGACACGGTCATAGGCGTTCTGGAGATCAAGGGAAACAAAGATAGGGGAGCGACGGGAGTTAAGTTGGGCGGAAAGAAGATTGGTAAGGTTAAGGAGCTGGTCGTCGGGGGAGAAGGAAGGCCGGAAGCTACATTGGGTAAGGGGAAGGAGGTGGTGCTGGTTAAGATGGCGGTGAATACGGTCAGAGAGGTTGGCCTTGAAGACCTTACTGATCACGGAGGTGAGGCAGATGGGACGATAGGAAGAGGTATCAGAGGGGGGTTTGTTAGGTTTAGGGAACAAGAGGACACGGGAAGTCTTCCACAGGTCAGGGTAAAATCCAGTGGAGGACATTGTACAGGGTAGTAAGGAAAGACAGGAAGGATGGGGGGGATTCCTTGAGGTGGCGGTAGGTGACGCCATCATGACCAGGGGCGGTGCACACACAGGTAAAGGCGGTCCTAAACTACTGGATCGATTTCAGCACAATTTGGTACACATATACAGGGTGGTCCATTGATCGTGACTGGGCCAAATATCTCACAAGTAAGCGTCAAATGAAAAAACTACAAAGAACGAAACTTATCTAGCTTGAAGGGGCAAACCAGATGGCGCTGTGGTTGGTCCGGTAGATCGAGCTGACATAGGTCAAACGGATATCAACTGCTTTATTTCAAATAGGAACCCCCATTTTTTATTACGTATTCGTGTAGTATGTAAAGAAATATGAATGTTTTAGTTGGACAACTTTTTTCGCTTTGTGATAGATGGCGCTGTAATAGTCACAAAGATATGGCTCACAATTTTAGACGAACAGATGGTACCAGGTAGGTTTTTTAAATTAAAATACAGAACCTCAACGCATTTGCAATACGTGTAACGACATTCCTCTCAACAGCGAGTAGTTCGCCATCCTTAATGTTCGCACATGCATTGACAATGCGCTGACGCATGTTGTCAGGCGTTGTCGGTGGATCACGATAGCAAATATTCTTCAACTTTCCCCACAGAAAGAAATCCGGGGACGTCAGATCCGGTGAACGTGCGGGCCATGGTATAGTGCTTCGACGACCAATCCACCTGTCATGAAATATGCTATTCAATACCGCTTCAACCGCACGCGTGCTATGTGCCGGACATCCATCATGTTGGAAGAACATCGCCATTCTGTCTTGCAGTGAAACATCTTGTAGTAACGTCGGTAGAACATTACGTAGGAAATCAGCATACATTGCACCAATTAGATTGCCATCGATAGAATGGGGGCCAATTATCCTTCCTCCCATAATGCCGCACCATACATTAAGCCTCCAAGGTCACTGATGTTCCACTTGTCGCAGCCATCGTGGATTTTCCGTTGCCCAATAGTGCATATTATGCTGGTTTACGTTACCGTTGTTGATGAATGACGATTCGTCGCAAAATAAACGCGTGCAAAAAATTTGTCATCGTCCCGTAATTTTTCTTGTGCCCAGTGGCAGAACTGTACACGAGGTTCAAAGTCGTCGCCATGCAATTTCTGGTGCATAGAAATATGGTACGGGTGCAATCGATGTTTATGTAGCATTCTCAACACCGACGTTTTTGAGATGCCCCATCCTCGGACAATTTGTCTGCCGCTGATGTGCGGATTAGTCGCGACAGCAGCTAAAACACCTACTTGGGCATCATCATTTGTTGCGGGTCGTGGTTGACGTTTCACATGTGGCTGAACACTTCCTGTTTCCATAAATAACGTAACTATCCGGCGAACAGTCCGCACACTTGGATTATGTCGTCCAGGATACCGAGCAGCGTACATAGCACATGGCCGTTGGGCATTTTGATCACAATAGCCATATATCAACAAGATATCGACCTTTTCCGCAATTGGTAAACAGTCCATTTTAACACGGATAATGTGTCACGAAGCAAATACCATCCGCACTGGCGGAATGTTACGTGATACCAAGTACTTATACGTTTGTGACTATTACAGCGCCATCTATCACAAAACGAAAAAAGTGGTCCAACTAAAACATTCATATTTCTTTACGTACTACACGAATATGTAATAAATAATGGGGGTTCGTATTTAAAAAAACGCAGTTGATATCCGTTTGACCTATGGCAGCGCCATCTAGCAGGCCAACCATAACGCCATCTGGTTTCCTCCTTCAAGCTAGACGAGTTTCGTTCTTTGTAGTTTCTTCGTTTGATGCTTATTTCGTGAGATATTTGGAATGGTCACTATCAATGGACCACCCTGTATACTCACTGTCATGAAAGAGATACTGTTAGGTTAACAACCAGCAACCTGTTACTGGGGTGGTGGTAATGACGTGAAGAGAGAAGGGAGCGAGAGATGGACAGACAGAGAGGGGAAGGAAGCCGCACGTGTTAGGCAGAAGGGGTAGGAGGAGGTGAACTGAGGAACTGAAGAGGAGGAAATGGAGACTGAGAGGGGTAGTAAGAGATGGACTGAGCGAGGATGGAGGCGGAGATGGAGAAAGCGGAGATCGACAGTGAGAGAGGGACAGAGAGGGAGGAGAGGGACAGAGAAAGGGGGAGAGGAGGTGGACAGAGACTGGGAGGAGGAGGAGGAGGAGATGGATGGAGAGGGAAGAAGTAAACAGACAGAGGGGAAAGGAGTAGATGGACAGAGAGAGGGGCGGGGAGGACGTAGACATTGATGGGTGGTGGAGGATGAGATAGAGAAAATTGGAAGAAGGGGTTACACAGAGAGATGGACATAGAGACAGGAAACGAGGAAGTGGCCTAATGGAATAAATACGAGGGGCGTTCAGAAAGTAAGCTCCGATCGGTCGCGAAATGGAAACGACTATGAAAATCCGATAAAGCTTTGCACAGATGTGTTGGGTAGTGTCTCTAGTATAACCCCAGTTAGCATCACGTCGCTCTTCTCATTTCTGAGCTCGCAGTGAGTGCGTAAAGATGTCTAGAAAATAGTGTCTGCCGCCAAGTACGAGGGCCTGGTGAGAAATTTCGCCTGAAGCTATGCAGCTAACATTACATAACTGTCGTGCTATTTCTTCTTCAAGACAATTCTCAGCCGCATTCTGCAGGGGCAATGAAGATGCTCCTGCATCGTTTTCAAATGGAAATGTTAGATTACCCACAATACAGTCCGCAATTGTCTCCCCCTGAGTTTCATCTTTGGTCACATGAACCGCTGTCTTTGAAGACAACATTTTGACACAGACAACGAGGTGTAGGCCAGCGTGGAGAATTGGCGGAAAGCACTGGCGGCTGCCTTCTATGATGAGGCTATTGAAAAGTTGGTACAACGCTATGACAAACGTCTAAGTCAGAACGGCGACTACGTAGAGAAGTAGCTGAAAGGTGTAGCTAATTGTTACAAGTAAAACATTTCTGATGTTCACTGTGGTTTCAATTTGGCAATCAATCGGAGCTTACTTTCTGAACAGGCCTCGTACATATCTGGGCAACACCGGGTCTCAGCTAGAAATGAAAAAAGTAGACATAGTGCATTTCCTTATTTGACTCCTTTCTGACCCTGAAATCTCCGAAACAGTAAGGAATGTAAGGGCGAGGGGATTCCCACGCGCGCTCGGTTACGAGGGCGGCACTACCAGGCTGTCAGACTCTCTACCGAGTTTTCTCCCCTTACTGCGCTGACGTTAATTATACGGCGAGGCACGCATTCTTCACGCTCTCTGCTTTGCAGCGGTACCTTGGCGCACACCACAGCACGGCGGAGCGCACCTTGCACCAGCCGCCTTAAACACAACGGACAACTGTGGACGCTTCCCGTTTATATGCATACTCCAGAGCCTGCCAGCGTTCCTACTCTCCATCTACATCCACATCCACATGACTAGTCTGAAATTCACACTTAAGTGCGTTGCAGTGAGTTCATCGAGCCACTTTCACACTATTGATCTACCTTTCCACTCTCGAATAGCACTAGAGAAAAATGAACACCTAGATCATTTATGTAAGGTTTAATTTCTCTTATTTTGTAATAAGGACCATTTCTTTTTATTTAGTTAGGATTGAATGAAATAATTTCGCATTCGGTAAAGAACGTTAGCCATTGAAATTTCATTAGAAGATCTCGCTACAACGACAAACATCTTTGTTTTAGTGATTGCTAACCCAACTCGCTTATCACGTCCGTCACACTCTCGCACCTATTTCGCGATACAACGAAACGAGCTGCACTTATTTGATTATTATGCATGTCAGTCTTATCCCATACCATGCAGCAATACTCCAGAAGATGGTAGTGTAAGCAGTCTCTTTAGAGATCTTCTAACTTTTCAGCTAATACAATCGAACCTTTGTTCGTCCCCCCCCCCCCCCCCCCCTCGTCACCAAAATATTTTCTATTTCAGCGCTCCAATTTTAGTTGCTTGTCAAATGTTTTTTAATCCAGTCTTCGATCACAATCTCAGTTCTTTAGACGATGACCGGTTTCAGTCCGTAATGGCCATCCTCAGATCTTTTTTAAATCATGTCCTAAAGTGCTAACGCCTAGGTATTTAGGTGGATTCGTGTAAGTCATTGTGTAACCGAAATTTAGTAAATTCATTTTACTGCTCAAGTGGATTACTTCACACTCTTTATTATTTAGAGTTAATTACCACTTTTTGCACTATACATAAATCTTCTATAAACAATTTTGCATTTGATTTTGATTTCCTGATCAATGCAATAATCGTACGACCGGGAGTCGCCATCTGGGGAAGTTCGGCTGCCAAGTCGCAAGTCGTTTCAGCTGCAACCACACTGGGCGGCTAGCGTGTCGATGATGATGACGACAGCAGAACATCCAACCCCCGAGGGAAGAAAATCTCTTAAACGGCCTAGAATCGAACCCTGGTCCGCTCCATGACATTCAACTGCGCTGACCACTTAGCTAACGAAGCGGACATTTCCTGATGACTTTACTAGACGATAAACGATTAACATCTTCTTCAAACAGTCTATTAGTTTTGCTCACATTGTCTCGCAAATCGTTTATATACATTGGATTAGCAACAGCAGAAGACATATAAAGCTTCTTGGATAACGCCAGATGTCACTTCTGTTTTACTCGATGACATTCCGTCAGTTCTTAGTTTTTGACAGGAAACCACGAATCCAGTCGCACAACTGCGACGATTGTGCAAGGCATGTAATTTGATTAGAAGCCGCTTGTGAGGAACGGTGTCAAAAGCCTTCTGGAAATATAGAAATACGGGGTCAATTTGAGACCCATGTCGATAGCACTCTTTAGTTCGCGTGATAAAGAGCCAGTAATGTTTCACAAAAACAATATTTTCTGAATTCCTAGTGTGTGTCAATATATCGTTTTCTTTGAGGCAATTTATAATGTTTGTACATAGTGTAACGGCTAACAGGGATGAGAAAACCTGTCGTCACGGATCTGGCAACACTGGATAAAAACTGGCGAATGTAGTATTACTTCGAATTCCAGAAACAGTTTTGTACTTCACAAACCAAAACATATGCAAAATATTCATCAAAAAAATTTCTTTCGGCACTGAGAAGCTACTTATATGATTTTTCATGTATTTTGTAGCAAGAAAACGCTAAACTCCTCTTGTTTCAGCGGAACCGATTCACTCTCCTTTCTGCAGTGCCACTGAATGGAAGCATGATGTAAGTTCTCATCTGTTTGCTGCTTACTGCATAATGATCGGCATAATTTATGAAACAGAGTTTTATTTAGTAGAAATATTTGTAAATACCTTATGACTTCGTCATTAATCTATCACAGGTGGCCAACATCAACAGGATTACAACTGCATTGTTCGATGAAGAAACGGCTTACGCTTCATGTTGCCTCTTTCGCTAATCATTCTCGCATTAGAGAAAGAATCTATCTCCGTCAGTACCGAAGTACGATTGTATTGATCTTACATATTTTAGGGTGTAAGAGTTTCATTAAAGTTTCACGGTCCTCACTGAACAATGACGGAAGCTTTCCACACTGTATCGACTCGAACATCTGTCAAATATATACAAAGAGGCGATGGGGAACTATCATAAAAATATTAAGTATTTTGTCCATCGTCAGCAACTGTAGTATTATACAACGAAATAATAAGAAATTTCATTTCTTGACCGATTTACACGGCATTGTGCGATATCCATTTTGTTATTGACACTCGACCTAATGTGATAGGCATCACATTCTGAAGAAGGGCACTAAGTGCCCGAAACCGGTCAAGAAATTAAATTTCTTATATGCAACCGACTGTTTATTATTTCATTTATCATAAAAATCTTTAATATTCAAGTAACTGAATTTTCTTGCAGAAGCTGCAACTGTAAAAATGAGAAATAATCCCATCGCTGTTGGAAAGTGCTATCCTGATGCGTCTAAATACGCACGCAAATCTTCAAAAATATTCGCATCTTTAAACGTCGTTTAACTGGGGGCCTTTTGCTTTGGGTAATTTTCTCTAGCAAGAAAGTACATTTCAGCAGGAAGCAGCGCTCACCTACTTCTACCCCTGGACCGTGAAGGCATCGGGCTTCCTCATCTACAGCAACTGTTTCGTCGCCAAAATTGACGATATAATTACAGTAGTAGAAATGCTACGGATCAGTAATAGCCGGTAAATGCGATTAACTTGGATTACGTTGCAGGAAAGTACGCAAATGATTTAACGAGGCCACTCACAATTGTAAGTGACTTGGCTTTTTGCCACCGTGCTTCGTAATGAAACAGAAGAAACATCTAGACCAGTGGTCGTCAAATTGCTGAATCAAGTATTCGAGCGGTCGCGGCTCTCGACCGTATTTCATGATAAAAACCATCTAACAACTAACAGCCGAATCCAAAAGGAGCAACTGACGTTAAGAGCTTTTTATAAGGTGCAGTTTCCTTGCTCAGCAACAAACAAAAAATACTTCCAGAGGTAGTAATATTTTAAGATGTGATTAATTTTAACTGATGCATGTTATAGAGACGGTCATCTTCAAATGCGGTTGATGCATTGATCATCCGGAGCATTATGACCACCTACATAATAAGCGGTATGTTAACGTTCGGCACGGATAACAGCGGCGACGCGTCGTGGCATGGAAGCAGTGAGGCCTTGGTAGGTCGCTGGAGGGAGTTGGCACCACCTCTGCACACACAAGTCACCAAATTCCCGTAAATTCCGGGAAGGGGATTGATGAGACCTGACGCCACGTTCAATCACACCCCAGATGTGTTTCGTCTGGGTTCAGATCTGGCAGGTTGGGGGGCCAGCACATCAATTGGAATTTGAAACTGTGTTCCTCGAACAACTCAATCACATTCCTGACGTTGTGACATGGCGCATTATCTTGTTGAAAAACGCCATTGCCGTTGGAAAACATGATCGTCATGAAGGAGTGCACGATCCTCCTTGGCCGTCGTGGAGCCTTGCACGAGCTCCACTGGATCCATAGATGCCCACGTGAATGTTTCCCAGAGCATAAAGGAGCCGCCACCAGCTCGTCTCCGTCCAGCAGGTGTCAAGAAGCTGTTCCCCAGGAAGACGACGGATTCGCGCCCTCCCTTCGGCATGACGAAAAGGGTATCGGGATTCATCACACCACACAACGCTCTGCCACTGGGCCAACGTCCAGTGCCATGGTCATTTGCCCATTCAAGTTGTAGTCACCGTGAAGTTAACATTGGCACATGCATGGATCGCCAGCTGCGGAGGTACATCGTTAGGAGTGTTCTGTGCACTGTGTGTTCAGACATACTTGTATTCTGGTATTGTGCCCTGCATTAAAGTCTCATGTTTCTCCTACCACAGTTCACCGCTTGCCGAGTTTTACCAGTCTGCCCAGCTTACGACGTCCGACATCTATAATGAGGGGTGCCCGCCCAACCTCACAACGTCTGGACGTGGTTCCAACTTGTTTCCGCTCCTCGAACACCCACTCATACAGTTTCCGAAATGGTCTCGCTGGCCCTCCTGGCTTTCATAAACTGCCCTTGGTCAAACTCAGATAGACTGTGCGCCTTCCACATTCTACATACGGACAGTACCCTCACCATGAGTGTGTCTGACCAGCAGTCAGTTCTCGCCAGGTGACGGCGCTATCGCCTGGACGGGTTTATATTGATACTAGATCTGTGGTCACAATGTTCTGGCTGATCAGTGTACCTGTACCAAGAACAATTATATTAAGGCTACTGTAATACAACGAATGAGTAGAAGAAGAAGATATTCAAAATATTTAGTAAACATCTGTGATCGTGTCTTACGTTGCATATTGCATTTAAATATAATTACTGTTACTAATCATTCATCAGCTCTGACAGACATCAGACCAACACTTCGTCAGATAATTACAGTGTCACAACATTTGGATCGCTGAGGGTGGCATTTGTATGAAACAGCGAGTAGCTTCCTCGTAATTTACTGAACGGTGCCGGCTTTTAACGATCAGTACTTCGGAGTCGGCAGCCAGTTTATCGACCCTTACTGTAGCTAGTCTACTTGGTGCTCATAAAATAATTATTTATGTAGGTTACCAATTAATAATAAGATCGGTACATATTACAATGCCCTCAGTGGGATTGTAGAGAGAAGGAAGTACTTCTCTGGTCGCGGTATCACTAACCTGGTGTCTTTCTGCTTCGGTAGTCCCTCGTCGCACAGTAATAGCGCTTAGGCGCCAGGTTAAATGTAGGTTATGATCCAGCTGAAGTGGAATGGTTAGGTATGCCGGTTGTTAATTGTTAACAACGTTTTTACTCTACTCGTTTTAATAAAGAAAATACTTTGGCACACACGTGACAGAATTTGCAATATGGCGGGTCTGGGCTACGCCGTTATGTTCAACCCTCTACAACACCTCCCCTCTTTCCATACTCTTGATAGATACTGCCCACGACACGTGGCGTTCTGATAACTAATACCTTCACTTTACATCTTGTTTACCAGGTGAAATATTTACTCACGACCGTTCTTTTAGAGCCGCCCCGGTTACTCGACCGTGCGTTTTGAGTGGCACCTCGCTACTGACTCACTCCCGACGGACAAGAGAGACCCCACCTTTCTCCGTCAGCCAATAACACTTTGCTCGTTTCCTACACACACACACACACACACTATATATATATATATATATATATATATATATATATATATATATATATATATATATATATACTTTCAGCCAATGGGCGTTCAGATCGCTGTTGCTAGGCGGATCTGACGTCACGTTTGCGGACATTGTGACGGATGCTTGTCTCATAACACTGTCTCAGATTGTAAGATCCTACTTCCCAATAATCGGATCTTGTCCCTACTAAGGTTGCACAACATTGCCTTCTATGATTTCATCACTAACGCTCCTCGCTGACGCTTAATTGTCAAATTGTAAGTAGGCTGTTTAAGTTTTTATATTGGTAACGCCACGTAGCGCTCTGTATGTGCTGTGTGCAGTCTGTGGCTAGTTTGCATTGTTGTGTGCCATTGTAGTGTTGGGCAGCGGCAGCTGGATGTGAACAGCGCGTAGCGTTGCGCAGTTGGAGGTGAGCCGCCAGCAGTGGTGGATGTGGGGAGAGAAATGGCGGAGTTTTGAAATTTGTAAGACTGGATGTCATGAACTGCTATATATATGATGACTTTTGAACAATATTAAGGTAAATACACTGTTTTTTCTCTATCAAAATCTTTCATTTGCTAACTATGCCTATCAGTAGTTAGTGCCTTCAGTAGTTTGAATCTTTTATTTAGCTGGCAGTAGTGGCGCTCGCTGTATTGCAGTAGCTTGAGTAACGAAGATTTTTGTAAGGTAAGTGATTTGTGAAAGGTATAGTTTAATGTTAGTCAGGGCCATTTTTTTGTAGGGATTATTGAAAGTCAGATTGCGTTGCGCTAA
Source organism: Schistocerca nitens (assembly GCF_023898315.1). Classification (NCBI taxonomy): domain Eukaryota; kingdom Metazoa; phylum Arthropoda; class Insecta; order Orthoptera; family Acrididae; genus Schistocerca; species Schistocerca nitens. Next base: position 351,841,446 of record NC_064622.1, read on the forward strand.
AAATATTGTGTATCAGTATCAGCACAGTCCTGTATAATTGTTCAAAGGGGACGTTTCATAAAATGTACACATACCCTGGCTGCTACTGAGCATTTCCGATCGCATAAATGTGCGCAATACTTGGCTTAAACACGTGAAGGAAGTGCGCGTATGCATTACAATATGCCGTCCGAGGTCCCGGCCCACAATGATAATACTGACTCTAGAACGAAAAAGTCTGACGATCACTGATTAGACAGAATGGAAACTAAATAAGAATACGTCCAGTCCCTAGAGAGAATGGGGATGACTAAGACGAATCAAGAAAATGAGAGATACTTGCCACCATCTCCGAAATGCGATCGCATTACGATCAGTGGCTTTGCGATGCCGGAGAATAGTAACGCAAAAGGCGTGACAGCACGGTAGTAACCACTGTACTTGCTGCAAGTAAAAAATGCTAACCAAATAGGACGGTCTTTGCACTAGGCTGCTCCCAAGCTAAATGAAGACACCGCTTCAGTATCAACAGGGCGATATCTTACGCACTGCTGCTGTCCGTGATGAGAAGGTGTCCACGATCTGCAACCGAATGGGGCTGAAAAGCGGCCCTACGTGAAGTTTGTTAACTAGGGCGTTTAACGAAAACGTTCTCACAACCAACGTGGCACGGGGTGGAGGCGGAACCGTTTTGACTGCACGGACTTTTGGAGCTCGTGGTGAGACACCTTCTGGGCGCCAGTTCTCCGGACGATGGAGGTATTAGTGTGCCTCCGCGAAGGAGTGGATTCAACTAAATTCAGACTTAACGGCCCCAGAACTTTACAGATTTTCATCCTCTTGCATACTTTCTAAATTAATTATTCATTGTGAAAATTATATCATCCCCTCCAAGCGATGGTGCTCCACACAGGCAAGTCAGAGGTGGTACCCGTTGCCGCCGCGCGGGATTAGCCGAGCGGTCTTGGGCGCTGCAGTCATGGACTGCGCGGCTGGTCCCGGCGGAGGTTCGAGTCCTCCCTCTGGTATGGGTGTGTGTGTTTGTCCTTAGGATAATTTAGGTTAAGTAGTGTGTAAGCTTAGGGACTGATGACCTTAGCAGTTAAGTCCCATAGGATTTCACACACATTTGAACATTTCTTTGGTACCCGTTGCAGGGAAAAATTAATCGAATTCATAATCTCGATGACGTGTGATCTGTTTTTTTTTTTCTATTGAAAATATTACATGTAGGCTGACGACATCCATTTGAATCAAAGTGCAAAGCCAATAAACCTGAGGACAGCTACCGAGTATTTCAGTACCTACCTGTACGCACTATCAAAATGGATGCAGAAAATATGGTTTAAGCTTAAGTACTTCTGAAACCCACGCGGTAATGGTTGGCCATTCTAGGTTCATTAGGTCGAAATATGGGGAATTCCTACCATCTTTATAACCCTCAGCAAAGAGTCTAGGAGTAATAACACATGAAAATCTAAATTGGACTGAGCACGTAACTGCAGTGTGCAAGAAGGCATGTTCTACAAAAATAAACACTTACTCTGCCAGTTACTGATCACAGGTATGTTATCCTGCAAGGACTTCCTCAGGAAAGCTCATAGCGCCTGAAACTAGCCATGAACGCCTGTCTTCGATATATCTGTGATGTTCGACCCTTTGATCATATTTCATCACCACATGCCCAACTATCCTGGCTGCATGCAGTCAAGCGCCGAGGTTTCCATGCACTGTTTCCTGTGTTGTTTAAGCAACGTACACTGGCCCACATATCTCGCCTCGACCTTACGTTCACGTCTGAACAAAATGGCAGAAACACCAGTTCCCATCAGAGCAAAATCTTTCTGTACTGTTTTCTGACTCAGTCGCTATCTCGGAGTTCTTTTCAGTAGCAGGAACCTGTCTCCAGAATCAATCATTCATCTACATATACATGGATACTCTGCAAACCATATTTAAGTGCCTGGCAGAGGCGTTCTATTAGAGTACTGAATCACATCTCCAGTTTTAAAAGACAGTTAATGGCACACCTACTGAAGCCACAACAATTACTACTATTTTTCTTGTACACATACGTTACTCCTTTACGACCTTCTTTTCAACCGCATTTTTCTGATTTCCCGGTGTTCTTAGTACGTGGAGTCTCCTGAGATTTCCCTTCCCCAAAACTCGCTATATCATTAAATATCTACTTTGTACACCTACAAATTCTTTTACGTCCGCCACTAACATTATCACTATTATTATTGTCATTATTATTATTATCATCATTATTGTTATTGGAAGCAGCAGTGACAGTATTAGCTTTATTAGCTCTTAGTCAGTCTGTTCATTCAGATTTTCTCTACAGACATTCAAATAATTTTATTCGTATTTGTCATATTGCAATTATTGTTATCTCTTTGGTAACTAAGACGTAAAAGAGATATTGTATGTGTGACACTTTGGTCTGATATAAGAGAAGACCTGAATGCGCTAATCTGATTAGATTAAGGGGCTCCGGAAAGGCTCAAAATCATGAAAAGTTCAATTTTTACTTTTTTGCGTTTTCTGAATCTGCAGACTATTACCTTTTCATAGATATATAATTTATTCAATTCCGAAGACTACAACTATTTTTAATTTTTTTTTTGAAATGTGTTCTACATGGGCGTGACCCACTGTGGCGCTGTTAAACTGCTGTCAAATGGTGTTATTATTAACGTCCGTGTTCATCAGGTACATTTTAGTGATGTGAGATAAAGTATGTGTTGTGGCTAACCTGTGATGGTTCAATATATATCGCTGGTGTGATTGTCGATTGTTTCATGTTTATTTACTCTGTCGTTATCTCGAAAATATTCGTAATTAATTCTGTTTCTTGAGTCTCTGTTTTGTTGAAGTATAATAATGAGTAAAAGTAAAGTTATTAGAAATCCTCTGAAGGCTTTTAAGAAAAGGAGAAATGTTGGAAAGCCAAGGTATTTAGAAATATGGGAATGAAGATAGGTTCTAACATGGTACGAGCGATGCTTGCTTTAGACAAGGAACGCCTTCGGGCTGCAGACAGGGCTGTAAAGAGTCTAGAAATACAAGCAAGAGTAAACAGGAGGAGGAACAAGAGGAAGCTGGAGGAGGAGTTTGCAGAGGATGAAGATAATCCATCCTATGGACCCGGAATGCACTAAAAAGTTAATCCAATCTTTGTCGCTCGATTCCCAAAACTTTTATTTTCTCATACTAATTACATGTTTTCTAAGGATCTTCCAAACATATTTGTTTCAAACTTTCAGTAAATGTTACACAGTACCTTCTGCATAATTTAACACAGCCTTTTTCAAAAAAACTGTATATTTTTGAATATATAAATAAAAAATTACAAAAAAATGTTGTGAATTTTCATTACAATTGAAAAAAAAATCATCTTTAATAACTGAACTAAAATTTTGTAAAATCCCTGTGTTAAGTTGTAGCCCATATTCCAATAAATAATCTGTAAAAAGTTCAACTTCCTACCTCAAATACTTTGTGAGGAAAGATGTAATTTATAAGCGTTATTTTAACATTGCAAGTATAGGGCGTTCGGGAGCCCCTTAAATAAATAAACTCATTGATTTAGTTTAATGGTTTGTAACTAATTAACAGTCCAGCCTGCTATTAATACCGTTTTTTAACTTATTAACAGTCCAGTCTGCTATTACTGCCAGTTAACTCGGAATTTTGCAAGTAGCTCGAATCTGTCACTGAAATTACGAAATTAATTTTATTCGGTTCTCTTTCCTTGAGATATGGACTAACCTGAAAAGCCTTCATGGTCTCTCTACGTTCACTGTATGCCTTCAAAAAATCTCCGTGTTACAATAGTATTCGTTGTAAACTCATACTTCAAATCGACATCAGTGACATGGCCTCTAATTCTACACTACTGCCCATTAAAATTGCTACACCAAGAAGAAATGCAGATGATAAACGGGTATTCATTGGACAAATATATTATACTAGAACTGACATGTGATTACATTTTCACGCAATTTGGGTGCATAGATCCTGAGAAATCAGTACCCAGAACAATAACCTCTGACCGTAATAACGGCCTTGATACGCCTTGGCATTGAGTCAAACAGAGCTTGAATGGCGTGTACAGGTACAGCTGCCCATGCAGCTTCAACACGATACCACAGTTCATCAAGAGTAGTGACTGGCGTATTGCGACGTGCCAGTTGCTCGGACACCATTGGCCAGACGTTTTCAGTTGGTGAGATATCTGGAGAATGTGCTGGCCAGGGCAACAGTCGAACATTTTCTGTATCCAGAAAGGCCCGTACAGGGCCTGCAACATGCGGTCGTGCATTATCCTGCTGAAATGTAGGGTTTCGCAGGGATCGAATCAAGGAGAGCCACGGGTCGTAACACATCTGAAATGTAACGTCCACTGTTCAAAGTAACCAATGGCACCCCATACAATCACGCCCTGTGATAAGCCAGTATGGCGATGACGAATACGTTCTTCCAATGTGCGTTCACCGCGATGTCGCCAAATACGGATGAGACCATCATGATGTTGTAAACAGAACCTGGATTCATCCGAAAAAATGACGTTTTGCCATTCGTGCACCCAGGTTCGTCGTTGAGTACACCATCGCAGGTGCTCTTGTCTGTGATACAGCGTCAAAGGTAACCACAGCCATGGTCTCCGAGCTGATAGTCCATGCTGCTGCAAACGTCGTCGAACTGTTCGTGCAGATGGTTGTTGTCTTGCAAACGTCCCCATCTGATGACTCAGGGATCGAGATGTGGCTGCACGATCCGTTATAGCCATGCGGATAAGATGCCTGTCATCTCCACTGCTAGTGATACGAGGCCGTTCGGATCCAGCACGGCGTTCCGTATTACCCTCCTGAGCCCACCGATTCCATATTCTACTAACTGTCATTGGATCTCGACCAACGCGAACAAAAATGTCGCGATACGATAAACCGCAATCGCGATGGGCTACAATCCGACCTTTATCAAAGTCGGAAACGTGATGGTACGCATTTCTCCTCCTTACACGAGGCATCACAACAACGTTTCACCAGGCAACGCCGGTCAACTGCTGTTTTTTGTATGAGAAATCGGTTGGAAACTTTCCTCATGTCAGCACGTTTTAGGTGTCGCCACCGGCGCCAACCTTGTGTGAATGCTCTGAAAAGCTAATCATTTGCATATCACAGCATCTTCATCCTGTCGGTTAAATTTCGCGTCTGCAGCACGTCATCTTCGTGGTGTAGCAATTTTAATGGCCAGTAGTGTAATTCCTTTCTAGTATACTGTTGTGACAGGTGCTACTTCTTGTTCTTAGCTACGGATCTTTCGTCGAGCGAGCAGTTGTATGTGATTGCCTACTCCGGAAGGAACCTAACTGAAATACACCCTGGAGCAAATGAATTGTCTTTATTAATTGATTTGCGTTGCTAAGCTGTACTGAAGGTATCTACTTCTAAGTTCCTCATGTTGGCAGCTGATCTTCATTTGAATTCTGTGTCTGCGATCATGGACTTAACTCGAAAGACGAGCTGGACTTGGTCCTTTACTACAGGCTGCGGTATCTCAACAGGCGCGGCTTTGAGAATGTGGAAGTCTTTTTATTAAGTTGTGTATAGCCACCCTATAAACACTTAATACTTCTTTTCCAATATTTCAAACGCGTGTGCGTTCGAAGTTCTCTGTAAGCATGTATCCATTTACTGGGTCCGCGAAAAATTCTGATAATTAAAAGCAGAGTGCTCGTAGCTCAATCAAAGACCTAGAAGGCCGCCATTGTTCATGCTCTGTCTTCGTTAAACGAATCACAAGGAAAGTAATCTGAGAACGAATTGGATTAATGTGTATGAACTTTATTGTAAACATTCAAGATTGATTTTGCATGATCAGGATATCAACGAACGTATGTGAGATAATAATCAAGGGTAGTAGAGTTTAAAAAGAGGAAGGCTTACTAAAGAAGTAACTTCACTGAGAATCAAGAACAAAACATTAACCAAAGTGAAGGCAGTATGTTGTAAAGTGTACATCCTCATTGCTGAGGGCCATGTTGATCTACACTTTACCTTTTCACTTGCATGGATCCTCCGTGGCACGTCCTCCTTCAGGGGGTCGAGTCACTCCTGCTCAACAAGATGGCGGTGAAAAAAGGTACGCAAAAATCGAGTTTCGTGACAAATGAAGAAAAGAATGAGTCTTCATGTATTCAGATAAAAAAAAGGTATCGTGGTTCGACCAGGAAAATGTTATTGCTGCGAAATTAAAGCAAAAAATACAAACGAAATCATCACATGATCAAAATCGTATAAAACTGTGGCAAATACAAGTTCAGTAGTGACATCCATATGTAAACACTGATACGACTTTCGTCTCGTAAAAGAAAAGAAAAAAAACTGTGCAGTCGAATAATTTAAAGATCTGTAGCCTTACTGGAGAAACATCCCCAAAATCTTGGTTGTAAAACTCAACGAACAGAGCATCGACCCAGCCTCAAAGCAATATCGGCTACCACTGACGTGAACAAAGCAAGAAACGTAGTGGGAACCATCACAAACTTGGAAATGTAAAAGTAAGTGAATCAAATAGCTACAATGACAGAAGTGATTCTACAATGTCGCTCAAAAACGTATGAGTTCAGAAAATAATTGCAAATAGTAGGAGCCATGCACTGTAAATTTTTCACACGTTTCACACAGTACACTACGAAACATGATTAAAAAAATCAGTCAACCGGTCTGAAGTGTGCAAAAAAGGACGAGAAGTTTTAATTTTTGGCGATAATCGTGGACGTCAGATAACACAAAAGGTGGCATATGTGCAAGCTAACTTAAGTTCCAAGCCTTTGTCAAGCCAGGAGCAGGCACTGAAGAAGTGACAGAAGCATTGGTAAAATCACATGGAAGTGATAGGATCTGTGTCGTGCGTAAATAAATCAATAAAAAGAGTAAACAAAGAGATAGATGAAGCATACAGAAAGATGCTGTACTGGAACGTAATAAATGTAAACACCTTGTAGAGATCCATGCATTCCAGCCGTGGTCTTCATTTGAATTACAGTGGTAAACTATTTTTCATTGAAGAAATCTGTCGTTTAGTAAACTCGACACACGAGAGACATAACATAGAAGCATTTCAAAGTACTTTCGACAAATGGGTAATAAAAAGATGATATGTATTAGAAAAAAGACTGAACGACATTTCTTAGGAAAGAAGACTGTTTAAAAAATATGATGTACAACTAAACAGCAAATAAATACCAAAATCTACAGTTATACACAAACAAAGTTGATAAAATAAAAGTTACTCCTCAACAGTGAATGGAAAGATGTTTCAGTTTTATGTTTTTGTGTAAATGAGTATTTTGATCACTTAAAAATATTAGAGTTTGACCTTGCAAACTGCTTTAGTAGAATGAAATCAAAACATGGCGGAACTTGTATACACGTAAAAGAAAATGTAGGTTATGAGAATATATCCTCTGCATGTAAAATATGTTGTGAAAAAGACTCTGAAATCTGAGCTATTGAGTTGCTGTACAAAAAAACTATTATTTTATGTGTGTACAGATGACCTGTTAGCACTATAACTTTTTTTCAGACACGTGGACTTTGCTGTAGACAAATTCTAGATAACTGAGAAAGCAGTGGTACTTTGTGGAGATTTTAATACTGATTTTGTGATCAACATCCCTCACAGTTCTTAAACATTATAAAAGCCTACAGTCTGCGCCTGATTGTTAGCTCTCCAGCACATGTTACAGAAACTAGTATCACTCTCCTTGATCACGTATGTGTAAACATGGACAAGTGTACATCAGAAAACTTTGATGTAGGCTGTTGGGAAACAACTTCAATTCTTAGTATATAACTGTTTCTGGACAATTAGTGAAGGAAAAATTTGGAAATCCACTCAATACAGCACTGGAAGAACTTTCACCTACTGCAATAAATAATGTATCCATGTCCCTCAGTCCAGTAGGCCCAAATGAACTCCTAAATACCGTAAATTCGCTGAAAAGTAATTATTCAGTTGGTAATGACGACATTCCGGACTGTATTATAAAAACAACAGCAAAACACCTAGTCCCTCCTTTATTAGACATATGCAACTCATCTTTATCAAGTGGTGTCTTCCAGAGCAACTGAAAATGGCAGAAGTAATACCCTTGCACAAAAAAGGTTATCGACAATGTATGGGTACCTACAAACCTGTATCACTACTGCCAGAGTTTTCGAAAATTATTGAAGAAGTGTTCCTTTCACAACTAACTACATTCTTCAACAATTCTGAATATAAACATGGCTTCACACTTCAGGAATTCACTGAAACAGACTTTTGCAACCTTACAAACAATGTCCTAAATACTGTGAATGCTCAGGTTTATTCGTGGATCTAACAAAATCTTTTGATGTGAATGATCGTTCTGTGCTCCTAAAAGATCTTGAATGGTACAGTGTAATAAGCGTACCAAATGAATGGATCAAATCATACATAGAACATCGTTCTCAGATAACTGGTAAGACAGAGATTTAGGAACCAGGTTTTAAATTGTAAGACATTTCCAGGGGCAGATGTGGACTCTGACCACAATCTATTGGTTATGTAGATTAAAACTGAAGAAACTGCAAAAAGGTGGGAATTTAAGGAGATGGGACCTGGATAAACTGAAAGAACCAGAGGTTGTACAGAGTTTCAAGGAGGGCATAAGGGAACAATTGACAGGAATGGGGGAAAGAAATACAGTAGAAGAAGAATGGGTAGCTTTGAGGGATGAAGTAGTGAAGGCAGCAGAGGGTCAAGTAGGTAAAAAGACGAGGGCTAGTAGAAATCCTTGGGTAACAGAAGAAATACTGAATTTAATTGATGAAAGGAGTAAATACAAAAATGCAGTAAATGAAACAGGCAAAAAAGAATACAAACGTCTCAAAAATGAGATTGACAGAAAGTGCAAAATGGCTAAGCAGGCATGGCTAGAGGACAAATGTAAGGATGTAGAGGCATCTCACGAGGGGTAAGATAGATACTGCCTACAGAAAAATTAGAGACCTTTGGAGAAAAGAGAACCACTTGTATGAATATCAAGAGCTCAGATGGAAGCCCAGTTCTGAGCAAAGAAGGGAAAGCAGAAAGGTAGAAGGGGTATACAGAGGGTCTATACAAGGGCGATGTACTTGAGGACAATAATATTGAAATGGAACAGGATGTAGATGAAGATGAAATGGGAGATATAATACTGCGTGAAGAGTTTGACAGAGCACTGAAAGACCTGAGTCTAAACAAGGCCCCGGGAGTGGACAACATTCCATTAGAACTACTGACAGCCTTGGGAGAGCCAGTCCTGACAAAACTCTACCATCTGGGGAGCAAGATATATGAGACAGGCGAAATACCTTAAGACTTCAAGAAGAATATAATAATTCCAATCCCAAAGAAAGCAGGTGTTGACAGATGTGAAAATTACCGAACTATAAGTTTAATAAGTCACGGCTGCAAAATACTAACGCGAATTCTTTACAGACGAATGGAAAAACTAGTAGAAGCGAACCTCAGGGAAGATCAGTTTGGATTCCGTAGAAATATTGGAACACGTGAGGCAATACTGACCCTACGACTTATCTCAGAAGAAAGATTAAGGGAAGGCATTTGTATACTTAGAGAACGTTTCTGAACGTATTTGTATGGAGTGCAGCCATGTATGGAAGTGAAACATGGACGATAAATAGTTTGGACAAGAAGAGAATAGAAGCTTTCGAAATGTGGTGCTACAGAAGAATGCTGAATATTAGATGGGTAGATCACATAACTAATGAAGAGGTATTGAATAGGATTGGGGAGAAGAGAAATTTGTGGCATAACTTGACTAGAAGAAGGGATCGGTTGGTAGGACATGTTCTGAGGCATCAAGGGATCACCAATTTAGTATTGGAGGGCAGCGTGGAGGGTAAAAATCGTAGAGGGAGACCAAGAGATGAATACATTAAGCAGATTCAGAAGGATGTAGGTTGCAGTAATTGCTGGGAGATGAAGAAGCTTGCACAGGATGGAGTAGCATGGGGAGCTGCATCAAACCAGTCTCAGGACTGAAGACCTCAACAACAACAACAACTGATATTAAGTACATGGAAGGAAATGAACTCTAGGTACGCTTTTAAGAAATCTGTGGACTAAGTCATGGTATTCCACAGGGCTCTAATCTAGGTCCATTTCTTGTTTTGGTACACAACAATGATTTTCCATAACACATTAGGGATTCAGAAGTAGTACTGTTTGCATATGACACCAGTCTCTAGACTGAAAGAAATAAAGAAGATCTTACTGCATCTGCAAAAGACGTTATGAAAGAAGTTTCTGACTGGTTTATTAGAAACAGACTGATAGCTAATCCCCAAACAACACTACTCATATATTTACACACAGATCAAACTAAAAATCCAGAACAACGAATAACATGTATAGGTAACCAAAACATTATGCTGTCACTGAAACTAAATTTCTCGGGATTCATATCCAGGAAAATCTTAAGTGGGGCTCTCATATCACATCCCTAAATTCAAAACTAGGAAAAATAAGCTACGTAGTAAAAATTCTTTGCAACAATAGTAGTGCAAAATCAGATATGGCTGTATCCTTTGCTCTTGTATACTCAGTAGTGAAGTACGGTATCATTTTATGGGGAAATGTACACCAGGCCAAACAAGTTCTCAAGAAACAAAAGGCAATTATAAGAATAGTGAAGAAAGCAAGCATCAGAAAATCATGCAAACCTTTCTATATACTGAAAGTTGTTACGCATGTCAAAAAAAGTGTACTGAGAAAAGAAAATCTTTTTCCTCAAAATAAAAGTGTCAATGATTACAGTACCAGGTCACACAGCGACGTACACGTTGCCAGATGTAACACCACATTATGCCAGAAAGGCATTACCAAGACATATAAAATCTCTTCCTGAACTAGAAAAGTTTAAAACGTCTGCGACAGCGAACGTTCTGAAAAACTGCTTCTATTAAGTCCCACGGGATCTTATGCAAGCAAACATTTAATTCATTGTTTTAATTTTATAAATTAGTTATAAATGTACAGTATTTAATCAAATTTGTTATTATTAACTGTATGGATCAAATTTGTTATAACAATTTAAATGACTTATGTTTGATGGTTGTGAAACCAACAGCTGGAAAGCTTTTCTATCTTACGTCTTGTGTATGATACATGTACTGAAAAAGAGATTTATGTTGACAAATAAATAAAATAAATAAATCTTGTTCCGCCCTTCGTCAGCCGCTGTTCCGAGTTCATTGACCGTATGAGAGGAGGGTTGCTGTCAAGAAGCACTGCAAGTTTAATCTGGTTCCTGCATTCTTCATTCGTGTTGACATCCGCAGATACCGAAAGCCATTTCGATACTTAGATTCCTCCTTCCCAGAAAGAGGTGGCTATAGAGGAAGGTAGAGTGTCTAGTCTGGCCGATATATTACAGTTAAAAGCACTTGAAATACGATGCTACAAGAGCCAGTAACGATCATATTTCGTGATAAAATAGAAAATGAAGAGGTCTTTCAATGAGTGAACAAAAAAAAAAAAACCGAATAATATCCTATTGGTTTTCAAGCCGCGCCCCTTCGAATAAAACATTCGAGCACATTTCCAACTTTTCGCAGCGTAATGAAAAGTCCACTAAATTACGGGAATGCAGCCGCACAAATAAAATTTTCTTCCACTGATATTTCGCCTGCGTATCGTCTGTACTTGCGACTCACTCTAAGCATGGCCGACGTCTGTCTGCACCATCTTTATAAGGAGTAAAAAAACACCGACTGCCAGGGCTCCCACGACTGGAATCTTCCAGAGAGGGCCGCAGTGACGCAAGTGCAGGAAGACGAGATGGGCAGCTCGTAGCAAGTATGCCCAGCCACAGGACCCAGACCCACGAGAAAGCCAGGCCGTGGCGAGACGTCACAGCACGTGACACTACAAGCCTTACGAGTGCCAGCAGGCGTCTTGGGCGGAAAGTGAGTAACTATTTCAGACGAGTTTAGTAATTCTTGACTGCGTTTTTACAACGAAGAGCCAAAGAAACTGGTACACCTGCCTAATATCGTTTAGAGTCCCTTCGAGCACGCAGAAGTGCCTCAACACGACACGTAATGGACTTGCCTAATGTCTGACGTAGTACTGGAGGGAACTGACACTATGAATCCTGCAGAGCAGTCCATAAATACGAAAGAGTACGAGGGGGTGGGGGTGGGGGAAGATCTCTTCTGAACAGCATGTCGCAAGGCATTCCAGATATGTTCAATAAGGTAATAATGTTCGTGTCTGGGGAGTTCGGTGGCCAGTGTACGTGTTTAAACTCAGAAGAGTGTTTCTGCAGACATTGTGTAGCAATTCTGGACGTGTGGGGTGTCGCATTGTCCAGCTGGAATTGCCCAAGTGCGTCGGAATGCACAACGGAAATGAATGGATGCAGGTGATCAGACAGGATGCTTACGTATGTGTCACCTGTCCAGAGTCGTACCTAGACGTATCAGAGGTCCCATGTCACACCAACTGCACGCGCCCCACTCCATTACAGAGCCTGCATCAGCTTGAACAGTCCCCTGCTGACATGCATTGCCCATGGATTCACGAGGTTGTCTCCATTCCCGTACACGTCCACCCGCTCGTCCGACCAGAAAGCATATTTCCAGTCATCAGAAGTCCAATTTCGGTGTTGAAGGGTTCAGGCGAGGCGTAAAGCTTTGTATCGTGCGGTTATCAAGAGTACACGAGTGGGCCTTCGGCTCCGAAAGCCCATATCGATCATGTTTCGTTCACTTTGAACGATTCTCTTCAGTTGTCGTTGGCCCCGTTCTCGCATGACCTTTTTCCAACCGCAGAGATGTCGGAGATTTGATGTTTTACTGGATTCCTGATATTCACGGTACACTCGTGAAATGGTCGTACGGGAAAATCCGCACTTCATCACTACTTCGGATCTCTGTCTTACATAGGCCAGAGCAGCAGACTGGCAGTTTGAGGACAATGTCCATATCATACGTAAATTGCACTTTCTCAAAATGATCGCAAATCGCTGTTAAATTACCCGTAAATAATCTCAGGGAGACGCTTTGCTTGTAGCAGAATGGCAGAACGTGAAATTACTTTGTTACATTGCGTCTCTTTACCTTGAACTGCTGAGCTCGTGGTTCCAGCTAGCTTTTCTGAAAGGAAATGGGCAATGGAGTATCGGATGCAAGCTAATGGACTCCCAGGAGAACTTCGATGCTATGACCGTAGCCACGTTAGTCTCTTATAGAAATGTCGGCATGGAGCCTGTATTTTTCAATCACGAAGCAATTTGTGTATTGCATCGTCCATGTGAGGGTGCGATGGAAACAATAAATGGACAATAATCATTTGGATACAAGCATCTGGGCTCCTATGAGAAGTTCGATGCGGCGATCGTAAACGCGTTAGTCACTTATAGAAAAGTCGGCATTGAGCCTGTATTTTTCAATCATGATTCAATTTCTGTGTCGCATCGTCAATGAGAGGGTGGGACTTATACAGTAAGTGGGCATTGGTGCATCGGATACAAGCTACTGGACTCCCAGAACATGTTCGATGCGGTGGCCATAGCAGGGTTAGTCTCTTATAGAAATTTCAGCATGGAGCCGGTGTTTTTCAATAGCGATGTAATTTCTGTGTCGCATTTTGAATATGATAGTGTGATGGATACACTAATTGGGCAGTGGTGCTACGGATACAATCTACTGGATTCCCAGGGAAATTCGTTGTGGTGTCGCACCCACGTTAGTTCCTTAAAAAAAAGTGAGCATGGAGAGTGTATTTTTCAATCACGATGCAATTTCTGTGTCGGATCGTCAGTGAGAGGGTGATTTGTATAAAGTAAATGGGCAATGTGGCATCATATACAAGCAACCAGACTCCTATGAGAAGTTCGATGTGGTGATTGTAGCCGCGTTAGTCTCTTATAGAAAAGTCGGCACTGAGCCTGTATTTTTCAACCGCGATACAATTTCTGTGTCTCATCATCAAAGGGTTGGACGGATACAGTACGTGGGTATTGGTGCATTGGATACAATCTACTGGACTCAAAGGATATGTTAATGAGGTGGCCGTAGTTGGGTTAATCTCTTATAGAAATGTCAGTAGGGAGCCGGTGTTTCTCAATAGCGATGAAATTTCTGTGTCGCATTTTGAATGAGAGGGTGTGATGGATACACTAAATGTGCAGTGTAGCATCGGATACAATATACTGAACTCCCAGGAGAAATTTGATAGGGTGAATGAGCCCGCGTTATTCTCTTATAAAGATACCGGCATCAAGCCTCCATTATTCAATAGTAATGTAATTTATGTGTGCACATCATCAATGTAAGGGTAAGCCAGATACAGTAAATGGGCAGTGGTGCATTGGATTCTATCAACTGGACCCCCAGGAGACGTTCGATGCAGTCACCATAGCCCCGTTAGTCTGTTACAGAAAAGTCACCATGGCTCCTGTATGTTTTACCCGAGAATTTCTGCGTCGCATCTTCAATGGGTGGGTGGCACGGATATAATAAGCTGGCAGTAGTGAATCGGATGCAAGCTAAAGCACTCTCAGGATATGTACAATTCGGTGGCCGTAGCCGCGTTAATCTGTTATTCAATAGCGATGAAATTTCTGTGTCGCATTGTGAATGTAAGTTTGCGACAAATACAGTAAATGGGCAGTGGTCCATCGGATACAAGCTGTTGGATTCCCAGAAGACGTTCGATGCGGTGCCCGTAGCCGCGTTTGTCTCTTATAGGAAAGTTGGCATGGAACCTGTACTTTTTCTCGTAATGCAATATTTATGTCGCATCGACAATGTGAGGGTGCAGCGGATACAGTAAATGGGCAGTGGTGCTTTGGATACAAGCTACTAGAGTTTTAGGAGAAGTTCGAAGCAGTGAGAGTAACTGTGTTGTTCTCTTTCTAAAAAGTCGACATTGAGCTTCTATTTGTAAAATACGATAAAATTTCTGTGTCACATCGTAAATGTGATGGTGTGACGGATACAGTAAAAGGGTAGTGATGCATCGGATACAAGCTACTGGACTGCGAGAAGACATTCGATGCAGTGACCATAGCCACGTTTGTCTCTTATAGAAAAGGTGGCATAGAGGTGTACTTTTTTGTCCCGATGCAATTTATATGTCGCATCGACAATGTGAGGGTGCGGCGGTTACAGTAAATGGGCAGTGGTGCTTCGGATACAAGGTAATGGAATCTTAGGAGACGTTCAAAGCGGTGACCGTAGCCGCGTTTGTCCTTAAGGAAAAGTAGGCATGGAGCCTGAATTTCTCAATCGCTATGCAATTTCTGTGTCGCATCATCAAACTGAGGGTGCCATGGATACAGTAATTCAGCAATGGTGCATCAGATACATGCTACTGGACTCGAAGATGAAAGTGGCGCATCACATAAGTTACTGGACTCGCAGGATATGTTCGATTCGGAGGCCGAAGCCGTGTTAGTCACTTATAGAAATGTTGTCGTAAAGACGGTATTTTAATAGCAATGAAATTTCTGCGTCGCATTGTGAATGTGAGGGTGCGACGGATACAGTAAATGGACAGTGGTGCATCGGATACTACTGGACTCCCAAAACATGTTCGATGTGGGGACAGTAACTGCGTTAGTATTTTGTAGAAAAGACGGTATGGAGCCTGTATTTTTCAAATGCGATACAAATTCTGTGTCCAGTCGTCAATTTGAGGGTGTGGCGGATACAGTAAATGGACAATGGTCCATCACATACAAAATACTCTACTCCCAGGCGACGTTGGATGCAGTGGCTGTAGCGGTATTAGTGTCTTATACAAAAGTCAGCATGGAGCCTGTATTTTTTAATCATGATGCAATTTCTGTGCCGCATCTACAATGTGAAGGTGTGACGGAGAAAGTTAATGTGCAGCGGTGCATCGGATACAAGCTACTGGACTCCCAGGAGATGTTCGATGCAGTCACCGAATCCGCGTTACTCTCATATAGAGAAGTCGGCACGGAGCATGTATTTTTCTATCGCAATGCAAGTTGTGCATTGCGCGTCAATGTGAGGGTGTGACGGATAGAGCAAATGAGGAGTGGTGCATCGTATAGAAGCTACTGGGCTCTCAGGCTACGATCGATGTGGTGAACCTAGCCGCCGTTCTATCTTGTAGAAAAACTGGCTAAGACGCTGTATTTTTCAATCACTATGAAAATTCTGTGTCATATCATCAATGTGAGGGTGTGACAGATACAGTAAATTGGCAGTAATGCATCGGATACAAGCTACTGGACTCCCAGGAGATGTTCGATTCCGTTACAGTAGCAGCATTAGCTTTTTGTAGAAATGTCAGCAATTTTTCATTTGAGATGCAATTTCAGTGTCAAGTCGTCAGTGTAAGGGTGCGCCGGATACAGTAAATGTGCAGTGGTGCATTGGATTTTATCGGCTGGACCCGCAGGAGCAGTTCTATGAGGTGACCGTAACAGCGTTAGTGTCTTACAGAGAAGTCGGCATGGGGCATGAATTATTGAATCACGATGAAATTTCTGTGTCGCACTGTCAATGTGAGTGTGTGATGGATACAGTAAATGGGCAGTGGTGCTACGGATACAATCTGCTGGACTCCCGGGAGAAGTTCGACGCGATGACCATAGCCACATTAGTCTGTTATAGAAAAGTCTGCATGGAGCCTGTATTTCTCAACAGCAATTCAATTTCTGTGTCGCATCATATATGTGAGGTTGCAATTGATGCAGTAAATGGGCAGTGGATACAAGCTACTGGACTCCCAGGAGATGTTCAATGAAGTGAACGTAGTCGTGATGTTCTCTCATAGAAAAGTCTTCTTGCAGCCTGTATTTTTCAATCGCGATTTAATTTCTGTGACACATCGTCAATGTGAGGGTGCGACATATATGACAAATGGGCAGTGGAGCATCGGATAAGAGCAACTGGACTCCTAGGAGAATTTCGATGCAGTGAACGTAGGCTCATTAGTTTCTTATAGATATGTAGGAGTGGAGCCTGTATTTTTTTAAACGCGATCCAATTTCTGTGTTGCATCGTCAGTGTGCACTGAGTACTGTAAATGTGCTGTGGTGCATCGGATATAAGCTACTGGCATCCCTGGAAACGTTCGATGCGGTGACCGCAACTGCGTTAGTTTCTTATAGTTAATGTTGGAATGGAGCCTGTATTAATTAATCGTAATACAATTTCTGGGACACATCGTATATATGAGGGTGCAATTGATACATTAAATAGGCAGTGGTGCATCGGATACTAGCTACTGGAATCCCAGGACAGTTTCGAATTGTTGTCGTACCCGCGCTAGTCTCTTATAGAAAAGTCAGCATGGGGCCCGTATTTTATCAATCGAGATGCGGCGACCACAGTCCCAATAGTCTCTTATAGAAAAGTCGGCTTGGAGCCTGTATTTGACAATTGCGATGCAATTTTTGTGTTGCATCGTCAATGTGAGTTTGCGACGGATACAGTAAATGGGCTGTGATGCATCGGATATCAGTTATTGCACTCCCAGATGTTGTTAGATGCGGTGACTGTAGCCGCGTTAGTCTCTTATAGAAATGTCTGCATGGAGCCTGTATTTTTCAATCACGAAGTAATTTCTGTGTTGCATCATGAATATGATGGTGCAACGGATACAGTGTGTGGGCAGTGGTGCATCGGATAGACGTTACTGTACTCTCAGGGGATGTTCGATGAAGTGACCGTAGCCGCGATATTCTCTTATAGACAAGTCTGCATGGAGCCTGTATTTGTCAATCACGAGGAAATTTGTGTCTTGCATCGTCAAGGTGAAGGTGAGACGAATACAGTAAATGGGTAGTGTTGCACCGGATACAAATTACTGGACACCCTGGGGAAGTTCGATGCGGTGGTTGTAGCCGCGTTAGTCTCTTATACAAATGTGGGCATGGAGCATGTATTTTTCAATCGAGATGAAATTTCTGTGTTGCATAGTCAATGGAAATGAAAATGAGCGTTTGGCGTCATTGGCTGGGAGGCCCCTTACGGGGTAGTTCTGGCCACCGTGGTGCAGGTGTTACATTCGACGCCACATTGGGCGACCTGCTTACTGGTTGGGGATGAAATGGTGATGGAGATAACACAACACCCAGTCCCTGAGCGTAGAAAATTCTCCGACCTAGGCGGGAATCGAACACGAGCCCGTAGGACGGCATTCCGTCACGCTGACCACTCTGCTATCGGGGCGGACATTGTCAATGTGAGGGTGCGACAGATACAGTAAATGGGCAGTGATGCTGCGTATACAATCTACTGGACTACCAGGAGAAGTTCGATGCGATAATTGTATCCTAAATCATGCTCCACTCAATAATTTGGGGGAGTACATTTCCTTTTAAACAAGACTTACAAATAACCCGCTTTAACATATTTAATTATAAATCATTACGTCTGCATAGTTCGGTGGATACAGGCGAAAAAGACTACTTTTTAAAATACAGTTCTGCCGATTCGTTTCAGCCTCAGGCTGGACCCTCTAATATCGTTAATCTTAATTCCAAGATCAAGCACGTTTTATTAGATTTTTCATTGACAACATCGAAATTTCGTTAAGAAAAGACCGCACAGTCGCGCAAGAAAATCACATTGAAATATTTCTCATGTTTAAAAAGAGATGTTCTTCAGGTAATGCTCCACCAGTTCCAACTACATTTGTTTAGAACAAAGCTTGCAGTCTGGACACATCCCATTATCACCAGTACTAAATTATTGGGGGAACGACTCAATAGATAGGCCACGGATCGCGCATAGGTCTAACCGGTGATCCTTTTGAAAAAATTAAAAAACATACGACCCCCCATGAACCATGGACCTTGCCGTTGGTGGGGAGGCTTGCGTGCCTCAGCGATACAGATGGCCGTACCGTAGGTGCAACCACAACGGAGGGGTATCTGTTGAGAGGCCAGACAAACATGTGGTTCCTGAAGAGGGGCAGCAGCCTTTTCAGTAGTTGCAGGGGCAACAGTCTGGATGATTGACTGATCTGGCCTTGTAACATTAACCAAAACGGCCTTGCTGTGCTGGTACTGCGAACGGCTGAAAGCAAGGGGAAACTACAGCCGTAATTTTTCCCGAGGACATGCAGCTCTACTGTATGATTAAATGATGATGGCGTCCTCTTGGGTAAAATATTCCGGAGGTAAAATAGTCCCCCATTCGGATCTCCGGGCGGGGACTACTCAAGAGGACGTCGTTATCAGGAGAAAGAAAACTGGCGTTCTACGGATCGGAGCGTGGAATGTCAGATCCCTTAATCGGGCAGGTAGGTTAGAAAATTTAAAAAGGGAAATGGATAGGTTAAAGTTAGATATAGTGGGAATTAGTGAAGTTCGGTGGCAGGAGGAACAAGACTTTTGGTCAGGTGATTACAGGGTTATAAATACAAAATCAAATAGGGGTAATGCAGGAGTAGGTTTAATAATGAATAAAAAAATAGGAGTGCGGGTTAGCTACTACAAACAGCATAGTGAACGCGTTATTGTGGCCAAGATAGACACAAAGCCCATGCCTACTACAGTAGTACAAGTATATATGCCAACTAGCTCTGCAGATGATGAAGAAATAGATGAAATGTATGACGAGATAAAAGAAATTATTCAGGTAGTGAAGGGAGACGAAAATTTAATAGTCATGGGTGACTGGAATTCGTCAGTAGGAAAAGGGAGAGAAGGAAACATAGTAGGTGAATATGGATTGGGGGGAAGGAATGAAAGAGGAAGCCGCCTTGTAGAATTTTGCACAGAGCATAACTTAATCATAGCTAACACTTGGTTCAAGAATCATGAAAGGAGGCTGTATACATGGAAGAAGCCAGGAAATACTGACAGGTTTCAGATAGATTATATAATGGTAAGACAGAGATTTAGGAACCAGGTTTTAAATTGTAAGACATTTCCAGGGGCAGATGTGGATTCTGACCACAATCTATTGGTTATGAACTGCAGATTGAAACTGAAGAAACTGCAAAAAGGTGGGAATTTAAGGAGATGGGACCTGGATAAACTGAAAGAACCAGAGGTTGTAGAGAGTTTCAGGGAGAGCATAAGGGAACAATTGACAGGAATGGGGGAAAGAAATACAGTAGAAGAAGAATGGGTAGCTCTGAGGGATGAAGTGGTGAAGGCAGCAGACGATCAAGTAGGTAAAAAGACGAGGGCTAATAGAAATCCTTGGGTAACAGAAGAAATACTGAATTTAATTGATGAAAGGAGAAAATATAAAAATGCAGTAAATGAAGCAGGCAAAAAGGAATACAAACGTCTCAAAAATGAGATCGACAGGAAGTGCAAAATGGCTAAGCAGGGATGGCTAGAGGACAAATGTAAGGATGTAGAGGCTTGTCTCACTAGGGGTAAGATAGATACTGCCTACAGGAAAATTAAAGAGACCTTTGGAGAGAAGAGAACCACTTGTATGAATATCAAGAGCTCAGATGGAAACCCAGTTCTAAGCAAAGAAGGGAAGGTAGAAAGGTGGAAGGAGTATATAGAGGGTTTATACAAGGGAGATGTTCTTGAGGACAATATTATGGAAATGGAAGAGGATGTAGATGAAGATGAAATGGGAGATAAGATACTGCGTGAAGAGTTTGACAGAGCACTGAAAGACCTGAGTCGAAACAAGGCCCCGGGAGTAGACAACATTCCATTAGAACTACTGATGGCCTTGGGAGAGCCAGTCATGACAAAACTCTACCATCTGGTGAGCAAGATGTATGAGACAGGCGAAATACCCTCAGACTTCAAGAAGAATATAATAATTCCAATCCCAAAGATAGCAGGTGTTGACAGATGTGAAAATTACCGAACTATCAGTTTAATAAGTCACAGCTGCAAAATACTAACGCGAATTCTTTACAGACGAATGGAAAAACTGGTAGAAGCGGACCTCGGGGAAGATCAGTTTGGATTCCGTAGGAATGTTGGAACACGTGAGGCAATACTGACCTTACGACTTATCTTGGAAGAAAGATTAAGAAAAGGCAAACCTACGTTTCTAGCATTTGTAGACTTAGAGAAAGCTTTTGACAATGTTGACTGGAATACTCTCTTTCAAATTCTGAAGGTGGCAGGGGTAAAATACAGGGAGCGAAAGGCTATTTACAATTTGTACAGAAACCAGATGGCAGTTATAAGAGTCGAGGGGCATGAAAGGGAAGCAGTGGTTGGGAAAGGAGTGAGACAGGGTTGTAGCCTCTCCCCGATGTTATTCAATCTGTATATTGAGCAAGCAGTAAAGGAAACAAAAGAGAAATTCGGAGTAGGTATTAAAATTCATGGAGAAGAAGTAAAAACTTTGAGGTTCGCCGATGACATTGTAATTCTGTCAGAGACAGCAAAGGACTTGGAAGAGCAGTTGAATGGAATGGACAGTGTCCTGAAAGGAGGATATAAGATGAACATCAACAAAATCAAAACGAGGATAATGGAATGTAGTCAAATTAAGTCGGGTGATGCTGAGGGAATTAGATTAGGAAATGAGACACTTAAAGTAGTAAAGGAGTTTTGCTATTTAGGGAGTAAAATAACCGATGATGGTCGAAGTAGAGAGGATATAAAATGTAGACTGGCAATGGCAAGGAAAGCGTTTCTCAAGAAGAGAAATTTGTTAACATCGAGTATAGATTTAGGTGTCAGGAAGTCGTTTCTGAAAGTATTTGTATGGAGTGTAGCCATGTATGGAAGTGAGACATGGACGATAACTAGTTTGGACAAGAAGAGAATAGAAGCTTTCGAAATGTGGTGCTACAGAAGAATGCTGAAGATAAGGTGGGTAGATCACGTAACTAATGAGGAGGTATTGAATAGGATTGGAGAGAAGAGAAGTTTGTGGCACAACTTGACTAGAAGAAGGGATCGGTTGGTAGGACATGTTTTGAGGCATCAAGGGATCACAAATTTAGCATTGGAGGGCAGCGTGGAGGGTAAAAATCGTAGAGGGAGACCAAGAGATCAATACACTAAGCAGATTCAGAAGGATGTAGGTTGCAGTAGGTACTGGGAGATGAAGAAGCTTGCACAGGATAGAGTAGCATGGAGAGCTGCATCAAACCAGTCTCAGGACTGAAGACCACAACAACAACAACGACCTAAAATCACTTTTCGATTCATGCCTGAGACCATATATTTGAATAATGCTTTACGCTCTAAAGCGTGCCAGTTTGAGCCTGGACTGTAAGTGATCGTTTCTTGGCATTCGATTGTTAGCCGTCAGCTTCCTGGCCATCCCTATAGCAACCCAAGCAGATTCGTACTTGTCTTCCCCGCTCATTCATCCTTCGTAGTCGCGGCAAGATACTTCACTAAAACTTAGGATGTTGTCTTTGTAATGAATAACGTGCAGTAGAGACAATAAGTATTTTAACAAACACATATTCGTCGCTTGGGTGTGTGTCATGCGCCTCCCTACCTAGCCAGACCGTCTGGCTCACTGTGCGGCGGTACGAGTCCATTAAACACATGCATCAGGATTTAGTTCAGTGCTGGTAAGTACAACACTGGCAATGTTGTCGTGGTCGGTCCAAAAGTATTTTTGACACTGTGGTTTATTGTCGGAAAACAAATACCTTCACCAGTATTACGTCGAGTACCGTTGGTTTACATTACCTTGTGGAACATACTGAAGGTCAGCATTCAGCAGGACTCAAAAATGTGAAATCATTACCCTACAGCGAGGCAAGACTCAGGCAGATGTTGCTTGGGATTTTGGTTTGTGCAGATAAAGTGTGATTGTTTGGAATAAGAAGGTTCAAATGGCTCTGAGCACTATGGGACTTAAACATCTGAGGTAATCAGTCCCCAAGAACTTACAACTACTTAAACCTAACTACCCTAAGGACATCACACACACCCATGCCCGAGGCAGCATTCGAACCTGCGACCGTAGCGGTCGCGCGGTTCCAGACTGAAGCACGTAGAACCGCTCGTCCACACCGGCCGGCCGAATAAGAAGGTATTAAGCAAAGAACGAGTAGGCCCAGTCACACTCCAAAAGAAGAATCTCATAAGGAGGACGTGAAAGGGCGGTCCAAAGAAGACTACTGTTGACGTAAAGAGAGAGCTACGTGAAATTCATGACATGAAAACATACAACCTTTACGGCGCCCAAGCAAAAATCCATAACATCAACAAAGAATCGGAAACCCTGACTTCTGTTTGCCAAAGCACATAAGGACTGGACGCCTGTCCGGTACACAGTACCCACTGTTAAGCATGGTGGTGGAAACCTCCTGGTGGGGGGATACTTCTCCCGTTCATGTGTCGGTCCCCTGGTGCCTACTGAAGGCAATATGGATCGTTTCAAATGTTGCGACATCTAGAGAACGCATACGTTGTTCCATGTCAAAGATAAAGTGGGATGAAACGGGGGATTTCAGCACGACAATGATCATAAGCACACCTCTGCTCATGTCAAAAACTTTCTGAGAAGGATGCGAGTAAGGATGCTCAAGTGGCCTATCCATGACCGACCTCAATCTGATTGAAAACCTGTGGGAAGAATTCGATCGAACGCTAAGGCGAAGAAAGTTCTCAAGCCGAGACCAATTATTGCAATCTTTGATTAAAGACTGGCAGAAAATCCCTCCGAATCGGTTGGTTGTCCACGTTGACTCCATGCTGTCACACTGTGAGGCTGTTATTAAGGCGAACGTTGTCCAAGCAAGTAGTAATGGCTTTGTACACTTATTCGCGTTCCCGAAGTCTTTTAAGCTGTAACATGACTTTTATCAAACTACAGTAATTCTGTAAAATTATCTGTGATTTTGACAGTTATGGAACACAATGTTTCTTGTTTTGTGATATTAGCGCAATCAGCCTTGTTAATGAAGTGGCATAACAGTTATTAGGGTTTTCCTTTGAATAATTTGTTTTTCTTATGAAAATGTGTTGTTAAAATACTTATTGTCTCTACAGTAAGTGGTTTTGATTTACTAGGACATTAGTAAATCCAGAAAACCATTAATTTTAAACTGCGCAGGAGCATTTAGTACGCGCAGTTGGTTAAGCTTCAATGTATTCGTTCAACAATGTCATTTCTACTGAATTGAGGTGTAAAAAAAATTGAGAAATTGCTTTTCAAAATCCACCTGTCCTGCCTTGTCCTGTCCCAACCCCCACCCCCTCCGCCTGCACTGACGCCCATGTTCCATATACAAAAAATTAGAGTGTTTCAATATACTTCGCAGCCGCTGGCTGCGGGGAAATAAAGCGTTTCGGTTACAGGGCAGCGCTTGTGATCAATTCAGCCAATGACGTCACATCCCGCATGCAGATGGTGCCCGGCTGACCTCAGGCGCGGCCGCGTTACGACACTCGCCTGCCGGGCTGCGGGGGGGGGGGGGGGCGGAGGGGGGCGGATGGGGAGGAGGAGGGGGTGGAGTGCAGCCAGGGCTACTGTAGCATCTGGCTCTTCCGCAAATGTTGCGGTTGCGAGAGTCCGGCCGCAGTCTGACCTTTGCAGACCACTCCGGCCACTGCGTGGGCGCGGCCTGATAGTACATTTCCCGTTCCGTCCTAGCTCTGAAAACTGTAGATGAAAGGCCACGGCGGTGCTGAAGCGTACCTGTCAGAGACAATTCGCGCCAAGTCAGATAACTATGGCCACATATCGAGAGAATGAGATATAGTACCTGGCAAAAATGAAATAAAGTAAAACAAAATAAAAATGTGTGTGAAATATTATGGGACTTAACTGCTAAGGTCATCAGTCCCTAAGCTTACACACTACTTAACCTAAATTATCCTAAGGACAAACACACACACCCACGCCCGAGGGAGGACTCGAACCTGCGCCGGGATCAGCCGCACAGTCCATGACTGCAGCGCCCTAGACCGCTTGGCTAATCCCGTGCGGCACAAAATAAAATAAAATAAAAATAAAGCACTCAGAATCAGAGGAAGAAACAAATGAAACTTCACAATTTGAGAGGGTATACGAGGATATACGAGGACTATTCGGAAAATAAGCTCCGACCCATCGCGAAATGGAAACCACACTGAAAATTAAAACTGTTTCATTTGCATCAGTTAGCTGCACCTTCTCTACGTAGTTGCTGGTTAGACTGGGACATTTGTCGTAGCATTGTTGCAACTTTCCAATACCCTCGTCACAGTAGACAGCCGCCTGTCCTTGCTGCGAATTAAAATTACCAGGTATGCAGCAACCAGTCGCAAAATCGTGTTTTATTTATTCACTTTTGCAAATTGATTTCAACTGATTAACGGCCAGCTTTCAGCTAATATGTGCCCTGATGATTTTCACAGGTTTGCAGCCGGGTTCCATCGTCCTGACGACAACACGATATTTCGGCGGACCATCTTGCCGCCATCTTCAGGTCAGATTGAGTGCACAATCACGCCGGAACTGAAGAGACCTCATTTTTTCCCTTATTGTGATTTCATTCCCCTGCCCCATATGGGCAGGGGAGGACTGTCAGCGGCACAATCCGCCGCTCTTCAGCCGATTGACATGACAACTTAAAATAAGAATAAAATGATACATACATAAGGAGATAAAAAAGGGGAACATAAAACAGAGTAAGGGGAGAAAATGGAGTTAAAAATACACGGACATGGAGACGTTCATGGGGGACAGTTAAAAAAGTCACCAGAAAGTTAAAAAACACAGTTGGCGATTCTTAAAACACAGAGAAGACACTGAATGCGCATGCACAGGTTAAAGGTCGGCCACAGTATTAAAAACACTTTGGAGCAACACACTTAAAACCCACTTGGAGCACACACGACGAAGAATAAAATTGCCAGGTGGGACCTGCCGAGGGGAAGGTCAGAGAGGATGGAAAAGGAGGGGAGAGCATGAGGCAGCAGGGGAAGCGACGGGATGAAGAGAGGAGGGGCGTCAGTGGGTTCACGAAGAGGCAGGAGACACGTGCCGTTGATGTTCCACACTTCGATCTTGAACTGTACGAATAGTCTGTCCAATATAGGCCTTGCCGCAGTGACAGGGAAAATGCAGCCGATCGGAAACCAGACCGTTGTTGTTTTATCTGTGATAAAATAGGATTCCACGTCTTGCTTAAAGGAAAACCTTTGTCTCTATTAATAACATCATCACACAGACGTATTTCAATTGATTCTTTCAATACACAATCCCAGTAACGGGAAGCCGAGGCAAAAATTTGCGTCTCTTTAAAGGACATATTATGCCCTTCATTAAGACAGTGTTCGGCAACGGCTGACTTTTTCGGCTGGAGCAGACGTGTATGCCGTTGATGTTCCACACACCGATCTTGAACTGTACGAATAGTCTGTCCAATGTAGGCCTTGCCGCAGTTACAGGGAATCTTGTATACCCCAGGCTTCCTCAGTCCCAAATCATCTTTCACCGATCCAAGAAGGGATCTAGTTTTGGCCAAAGGCATAAGGACGCTTTTAATGTCATATTTCCTGAGGATTCTTGAAATTTTCGAAGAAATCCTTCCCACGAAGAGTAAAAAAGCAAAAGATTTGGAAGTGTCCACCGTTGGTTCTCGTGGGGGTCCAAATTGAAAAGCACGAGTAATTTGGTGATCAGAATACCCATTCTGCCTGAAGACAACCTTGAGGTGATCCAACTCCTGTTTCAAGTTATCGGAATCCGAAACAGCATAAGCCCTCTTGACCAGTGTGCATAAAACTCCCAAGCGTTGATGTTGTGGATGACGACTTGTGGCATAGAGGTAGCGGTCCGTATGCGTAGGTTTTCGGTATACATTGTGGCCGAAAGTCCCATTTTCTTTCTTATGTACTAAGACATCCAAAAATGGTAATTTGCCATCATTTTCAATTTCCATCGTAAATTTGATTCGTGGATGAAAGCAGTTAAATGATCTAAAAATCGATGAAGAGATTCCATTCCATGTGGCCAAACGATGAAAATATCATCCACGTATCCAGGTTTAAGAGAACATGTCTTAAGTGCCATATGCTCAAAATCTTCCATAAAGAGATTGGCGAGAATAGGGGAAAGAGTACTCCCCATAGCCACACCGTCAGTTTGTTCAAAAATTGCTTCATTAAATAAAAAATACGTCGATGTCAATACATGGCGGCACAGCCGCCTAGTTTTGTCATCCAAGAGTTGACCAATTAGCAATAAAGATTCCTCCAAAGGTACCTGAGTGAAAAGTGAAACAACATCAAAGCTCACTAGAAGGTCAGATGTTCCAGGGCGTAGAGACGTCAGGCATTGAATAAAATCCCAACGTGTGGGCTCAGAAGCAAGATATTTGGCCAAATTATAAGTAAGGGCGCCCAGATTACTAACGATCGGACGAAGAGGTGCCCCAGGTTTATGTACCTTGGGTAGACCATACAACCTGGGTGGTACTGCCGCCCCTGGATGAAGTTTTTTAATGATATCCTCAGGCAATGAGCTCTTCTTAATAAGAGAGATGGTCTTCCGCTTTATCCGATCGGTAGGATCGCTCCGTAGCTTACGGTATCAAGAATCCTCCAACAAACAAGCCATTTTTGCCAGATAATCTTCACGAGTAAGAAGAACAGTGCCACTGCCTTTATCAGAAGGATGAACTAAAATATCCTTATCTTCCCTCAGTGACCGAATGGCCTTCCTTTCACTAGAAGAAATGTTTTTCCGTGGCGGCCAGTACCCGCGGTATAAAGGAGCCGCCGAATCTGAGGTCTCTTCAGTTCCTGCGTGATTGTGCACTCAATCTCACCTGAAGATGGCGGCCAGATGGTCCGCCGAAATATCGTGTTGTCGTCAGGACGATGGAACCCGGCTGCAAACCCGTGAAAATCATCAGTATTTGATACGCCGAGAAAATCTACGCTATCACAATATGTTCCCTGAGTAGTAATACTGAGGTCAAACATAAAGTTTGATTTTATGTCTGATCTCTGCTTAAGACAGTATTACTACTCAGGGCACATATTGGTTGAAAGCATCGATGATGGCTGTTAATCAGTTGAAATCGATTTGCAAAAGTGAATAAATAAAACATGATTTTGTTACTGGTTGCTGCATACTTGGTAATTTTGTGGTTTACGGTCGCTGCACGACTTGGGAACCACATGGAGCCCACCATTCATTTCTGCCAATTCTCTACGCTAGTCTACAGCTCGTTATCTGTGCCAACATGTTGTCTTCATAGTCAGCGGTTCATGTGAGCAGAGAAGAAAGAGTGAGCCAGCTACTGGCTGTATGGTGACTGCAGGAGCATCCTAATTGCTCCCTGGAGTGTGCGTGCGAGAATTGTCACGATGAAGGAAATACGAGATAGTTACATTATGTGGGCTGTATGAAATCAGGCCACACCTCTCACAGGCACCCAAGCTTGGCGGAGGGACCTCACTTTCCGAACAGTTCTCGCATGTCCTTATTTAGGTAAAATTTAAAAGAACTTATCAGAATGAGTACACTTATTTACTTGGAGTAGCACTCACTCTGAACTGGAGGCATGCTCTGATCTGTTAGGAAGTATGTCACCATTCCTGAGGCAAGCTGGCCCTGTAACTGTTGTAACTGGTGGTCAATATCCTTGCTAGTGACACTGCAGCGGAACTGATGTCCGATCTGGTCCCACAAATGGTCTACTGGGGACAGCCTGAGTGTCCTATGATCATGGATCTACCTCAACATCACACAGACGTATGGATGAGCATTGTCTTGTTGAGAAATGACACCACTGTACTGACGTATAAAAGATAATACATGAGGATACTGGATGTCGTACCATTGCGCCGTCAGAGTTCCCTCAGTCGCTATCAGCTGTGACCTAAAGAAATTCCCGATGGCTCCCCCACGCCATGACAACAGGAGTTAGACCGCTGTGCCTCTCGAAAACTTTGGAAGAGTGGGGCCTCTCTCCAGCTCAACGCCGTAGTCACCGACGATGGTCACCTGCATGGAGCAGAACGGTGATGCATCGCTGAACACAATCCGACGACATTCATCAACAGTTCATGTTTTCAGGTCGAGGCACCACTTCAAACGCAGCCGTTTTCGTTGTGGTGTTAATGGCAGTCTAAACATGGGACTTTAACTCTCCAGTCCGGCTGCAGCTAGTCTGCAACAATTGGTCCAGGATGTCACAGGATGTTTGAGGGAGTCCATTACTTGTCCTTGGTGATAAGACGATGAAAATGCGTGCCCTCACGTTTCCATGCACTCCAGTATCAGGCACCGTCTCATTCGAATGCCCCACAAATCTGGATATTGAACTATTCAACTAGACGGTTAAATGGAGACCCACAACGAAGCTTCTTGAAAACTCTGCCAGGTGATGGTAAGGTTGTCTCTCATGAGTACGCGGCATCTCCGTCTCCTTAACATCATTCACCATTTGACGATGCTGTTCATGTCCTTCTCAGGGCTGGTGACAGAACCAAACATAGACAACACTAATACACTCTGGTGGCTACTCGTCACAGCGAATAACAACTTTCATCATTTACATCCCCGCCAATGGTGTGGACATGTACGAAGTTACATTCATATCCGACCTCGTCTTTACTGCGGTTCACTTCATTTGTCTGACTGTGCATTTAAAGAAGTCCTAAGGAATGAAGAGAAATGCTATAGATATTGCAAAGAATCTAAGGCAAAATGGATGCATGAAAAATGTCAAGAAATCGAAAAAGGAATTGTTGTTGGAAGGACTGACTCAACATACAGAAGGTGTATCTGCAGCGCGGAGTGGCCGCGTGGTTAGAGGCGCCATGTCACGGATTGCGCGGCCCCTCCCGCTGGAGGTTCGAGTCCTTCCTTGAGCATGCGCATGTGTGTGTTATTCTCAGGATAAGTTAGTTTAAGTAGGTTATACGTCCAGGAATCGATGACCTCAGCAGTTTGGTCCCTTAGAAATTCACACACATTTGAACTTTTTGAACATTTTGAAGGTGAATCACCTAGAACTTGCACAGCGAATATTGCGGAAATGGAAAGTTCTGTTGATGTGCGGCTTTCACAGAATGGATTAATAGTCGGGGGCTCGTATTGTTAGCCAATCAACAGATTGCAATAATACTTCAAAAAGTGTACGTTTTGTGCAAACATTCACTTTTTTAAACGGAACAATGCATAATGACATTAATCAACTGAAAGTAAGGCGAATTAGAATGTCATTGGTGTTTTCGGCAGGCTCCTAGTGTGAGTCGCTTACGAGATATAGTATATAGAATATTTTCCACACCGACAGAGCTGGTGCCATTTAACCTGCGTAGTTGCTAGGTACGATGTTGTTATGTTTGCTTACAGTGCGCTCGTGTGTTCCTTGAGTGCATTGCGACTTGCTAATGAGTTAGTGTGCGACAGTCCAAGCAGTAGGCCGCGAGTGGACGATGGGGTTTACCAAAGCAGAAAAAGCAATCATTCTCATGGTGTATGGAGAGTGTAGAAAGAATGCAGTTCGCTCCTGTATGGAGTGTGTGGCAAGATATCCCTATCGACGTCAACCATCTCGGCAGTTCTTTAGTAACCTCTTCAACAAGTTACGTGAAAGTGGTAATTTAACACCTAGACTACGTAACAGAGCGTAACTAATGAGGACAGAAGAGAGAGAAATTAATCCTATTGCTGTTGTTGTAGTTGATCCGCACGTTATCGCCCGCGCAATCGCACGAGGAAGTGGCGTAAGTCAAGCAGGTGTCCTATGCATTTCCCATCGACATAGATTCCATCTCTATCACATCCCTCTCCGTCAAGAGCTGCATTGAATCGGGTATGAGAATCGTGTTAACTTCTGTACATGTAGACAGGAAACTCCATTTGTATCATGGTTCAAATGGCTCTGAGCACTATGGGACTCAACATCTGTGGTCATAAGTCCCCTAGAACTTAGAACTACTTAAACCTAACTAACCTAAGGACATCACACACATCCATGCCCGAGGCAGGATTCGAACCTGCGACCGTAGCAGTCGCGCGGTTCCCGACTGAGCGCCTAGAACCGCTAGACCATTTTGTATCATGCTTATTGTTTAGTGATGAAGCCATATTTACCAATCACGGCCAAGTAAACCGCCGAAACATGCACTATTCGCCTGTTGACAATCCTTATTGGTTTCATCAGTTGGAACATCAACGTCTATGGAGTGTAAACGTGTTTTGTGGGATAATGAACCATCAACTAATAAGCCTGTATGTCATAGACGGAACGCACAATAGTATTGCAGCCTCCTAAAAGACCATCTTCCACGGATGCTAGGAAACGTTCTTCTGCAGACTAGGTGGAACCTGTGGTACCAACATGATTGCCGTCCAGCCCACACTGCACGAACTACTACAGTATGTCTTCACGAAATGTTTCCAAATCGTTGGATTGGGCGCAGGTGTTTTGTACCTTGGCCGGCCCGTCCCCCATGTTTGACGCCCGTAGACTTTGTTCTGTGGGGAAAGCTGAAAGATGCTGTCTGCAAGGGCATACCAACTACACCCGATGATATACAACGACGTATTATTGCAGCCTGTTCGGACATCTCCGCTGAAATTCTAGCACGTGTGCAGTAGTCGTTCCATTCCAGACTGGAATCGTGTATTGCAGTTGTGGGTGGTCATTTTGAACCCAACCTATAATGGTCAATTGTCTAGTTACCGGTCACCATCCACATAACTAGTGTATGCACTTGTGTTGTCCTTTAGTGTGTTACCACAGATATGCCCCCCCATGGACCATGGACCTTGCCGTTGGTGGCGAGGCTTGCGTGCCTCAGCGATAAAAATAGCTGTACTGTAGGTGCAACCACAACGGAGGGGTATCTGTTGAGAGGCCAGCAGCCTTTTCAGTAGTTGCAGGGACAACAGTCTGGATGATTGACTGATCTGGTCTTGTAACACTAACCAAAACAGCCTTGCTGTTAAGGTAATGCAAACGGCTGAAAGCAAGGGGAAACTATAGCCGTAATTTTTCCCGAGGGCATGCAGCTTTACTTTATGGTTAAATGATCATGAGGTTCTCTTGGGAAAAATATTCCGTAGGTAATGTAGTCTCCCATTCGGTTCTCCGGGTGGGGCCTAATCAGGAGGACATCGTTATCAGGAGAAAGAAAACTGGCTTCTACGGATCGGAACGTGGAATGTCAGATCCCTTAATTGTGCAGGTAGGGAAATGGATAGGTTAAAGCTAGATAAAGTGGGAATTAGTGAAGTTCGGGAGCAGGAGGAACAAGACTTCTGCTCAGCGTTATAAATACAAAATCAAATAGGGGTAAAGCAGGAGTAGGTTTAGCAGAGAATAAAAAAGTACGAGTGGGGATATGCTACTACGAACACCATAGTGAACGCATTATTAGAGCGAAGAAAGACACGAAGTCCACGCCTACCACAGTAGTATAAGTTTAAATGCCAACTAGCACCGCAGATGATGAAGAGATTAAAAAAAAAAGTATGATGCGATGAATAATTTTTCAGATAGTTAAGGGAGACGAAAGTTTAATAATCATGGGGGATGGTATTCAATAGTAGGGAAAGGAAGTGAGGGAAAAGTAGTAGGTGAATATGGACTGGGGATAAGGAATGAAAGAAGAAGCCGACTGGTAGAATTTTGCGTAGAACATAATCATAGCTAACAATTTCTTTAAGAATCATGAAAGAAGGTTGTATGCATGGAAGAGACCTGGAGACACTAGAAGATTTCAGATAGATTACATAATGGTAAGAAAGAGGTTTATGAACCAGGTTTTAAATTGTAAGACATTGCCAGGGGTAGATGTGCCCTTTGACCACAATTTATTGGTTATGAACAATGGACTAAAACGGAAGAAACTACAAAAAGGTAGGAATTTAAGGTGATGGGACCTGGATAAACTGAAAGAACCACAGGCTGTAGAGAGTTTGAGAGAGAGCATTAGAGAACGATTGACAAATACAGGGGAAAGAAATACAGTAGAAGAAGAATGGGTAGCTTTGAGAGATGAAATAGTCAAAGCAGCAGAGGATCAAGTAGGTAAAAAGACGGGGGCTTGTAGAAATACTTGGGTAACAGAAGAGGTACTGAATTTAATTGATGAAAGGAGAAAATATAAAAATGCAGTAAATGAAACAGGCAAAAAGGAATACAAACGTCTCAAAAATGAGATCGACAGGAAGTGCCTCAAATGGCTCTGTGCACTATGGGACTTAACAGCTGAAGTCATCAGTCCCCTAGAACTTAGAACTACTTAAACCTAACTAATCTAAGGACATCACACACATCCATGCCCGAGGCAGGATTCGAACCTGTGACCGTAGCGGTCGCGCGGTTCCAGACTGAAGCGCCTAGAACCGCTCGGCCACTCCGGCCGGCCGACAGGAAGTGTAAAATGGCTAAGCATGTATGGCTACAGGACAAATGTAAGGAGGTAGAGGCATGTATCATTAGTGGTAAAATAGATACTGCCTACAGGAAAATTATAGAGACCTTTGGAGAAAAGAGAACCACTTGTATGAATATCAAGTGCTCAGATGGATACCCAGTTCAAAGAAGGTAAAGCAGAAAGGTGGAAGGAGTATATAGAGGGTCTATACAAGGGCGATGTACTTGAGGACAATATTATGGAAATGGAAGAGGATGTAGATGAAGATGAGATGGGAGATATGATAGAGAGTGAAGAATTTCACAGAGCACAGAAAGACCTAAGTCGAAACAAGGCCCTGGCAGTAGACAACATTCCATTAGAACTACTGATAGCCCTGGGAGAGCCAGCCACGACAAAACTCTACCATCTGGTGAGCAAGATGTACGAGACACGTGAAATACGCTCAGATTTCAAGAAGAATATAATAATTCCACCCCCAATGAAAGCAGCAGTCGACAGGTGTGAAAATTACCGAACTATGAGTTTAATAAATCATGGCTGCAAAATACTAACACGAATTCTATACAGACGAATGGGAAAATTGGTAGAAACCAACCTCGATGAAGATCAGTTTGGATTCCATATAAATGTTGGAACACGCGGGGCAATACTTACACTACGACTTATCTTAGAAGTGAGAGTAAGGAAAGGCAAACCTACGTTTCTAGCATTTGTAGACATAGAGAAAGCTTTTGACAATGTTGACTGGAATACTCTCTTTCAAATTCTGAAAATGACAGGGAGCGAAAGGCTATTTACATACAGAAGCCAGATGGCAGTTATAAAAGTCGAAAGCACGAAAGGGAAGCAGTGATTGAAAAGGGAGTAATACGGGGTTGTAGCCCATCCCCGATGTTATTCAATCTGTATATTGAGCAAGCAGTAAAAGAAACAAAAAAAATTAGGAATAGGATTTAAAATCCACGGAGACTTTGACGTTTGCTGATGACATTGTAAGTCTGACAGAGACAGCAAAGGACACCGTTGACATTCTAATTTACCCTACTTGTAGTCTGTTAATCTTAATAGGCATTGTTACATTTAAAAAAGTGTATGTTTGTACAAAAACCACACTTACTAAATATTATTGAAATGTGCTTATTGGCTTATAGTACATCAGCAGCACGTTCTATTTCCGCAATATTTGCGGTGCAAGATTTAAGTGATCCACCGTGCATAGAAGACAAAACAATCTTCAAAAAATGGTTCAAATGGCTCTGAGCACTATGGGACAACATCGGAGGTAATTAGTCCCCTAGAACTTAGAACTACTTAAACCTATCTAACCTAAGGAGAAGACACACATCCATGCCGGAGGCAGAATTCGAACCTGCGACCGTAGCGGTCGCGCGGTTCCAGACTGAAGCCAAAACAATCTTCCGTTAACGAAAGCGCAAGGGTGGTAACATCAATGAATGCAACGGGAATCCCATAGTAAAATGCAGGGGAGAGAACGGATAGGTGGAAAGAGTACATTGAAGGGCTCTATGGGAGGGACAACTTGTCTGATGACGTGATGGAAGAAGAAACATGAGTCGATGGGAAGAAATAGGGGATCCAGTATTAGAATCAGAGTTTAAAAGAACTTTGGATGACATAAAATCAAATAAGGCAGAAGAGATAGATAACATTCCATCAGAATATCTATAACCAAAGTGTCAACAAAAAGACTATTCACGTTAGTGTGTAGAATGTATGAGACTGACGAAATACTATCAGCCTTTTGGAAAAACGTCATCGACACAATTCCGAAGA
Source organism: Schistocerca nitens (assembly GCF_023898315.1). Classification (NCBI taxonomy): domain Eukaryota; kingdom Metazoa; phylum Arthropoda; class Insecta; order Orthoptera; family Acrididae; genus Schistocerca; species Schistocerca nitens. Next base: position 351,876,550 of record NC_064622.1, read on the forward strand.
TAGCAAGAGCCGACAAGTGCGACAATTGTCACACAACCAGCTTAACAGGTCATGCATCCAAGTTGCCGACAAGAATAATTTACAGAAGAACGGCAAAGAAAACTGAGTATCTGTTACATGACGATCAGTTTGGCTTCAGAAGGCAGTCCTGAGTAGTTTGATAATGAAAGCAAGACTTAAGACAACTCAAGACAGCTGTACAGGATTTATTAAATTGGAAAAAGCTGTCGACAGTGTAAACTAGTGCAAGATGTTCTATGTTCTGAGAAAAATAGAGGTACATTAATAGGGAAAGACTAGTTATATACAAGATGTACATGAACAAAGAGGGAAGAATAAGACTGGAATACAAAGATCGAAGTGCTCATACTAAAAAGGATGTAAGACGGGATTGCAGTCTTTCGCCCCTATTGTTTAATCTATTCATCGAAGATGCAATGATGGACCTAAAGGTTCAAGAGTGGAATTAAAATATAAGGTGAGAGGATATCATGAAAAGGCCAGTTGTTGACGTTGTCAATCTCGGTGAAAGTGAAAAATAATGACAAGATATGTTGAATGGAATGAAAACTCTAATGAGTACAGAACATACATTGAGAGTAAATCAAAGAAACGTAATGAAAACTAACAGGAATGAGAACAACGAGAGATTAAACATCAAATTTGGTATCACGAAGTAGATAAAGTTAAGGAAGTCTAATACCTAGGCAACAAAATAACCTATGATGGACGGAGCAAGGAGGACATAAAAGCAGACTAGCACAGGCAAAGAGGGCATTTCCACCCGAAAGGAGTCAACTAGTATCAAACATAGGCCTTATCTGAGGAAGAAATTTCTCAGAATGTACGTTTGAAGCACACCATTGTGTGCTAGTGAAAACGTGGACTATGAGCTATCGGAAAATCGGAGCAGAAGAGAATAAAAGCATTTGGGATGTGGTGCTACACAAAAATGATGAAAATTATACAAAAATACTGAAAATCACACAAAAAATGCTGAAAATTAGGTGGACAGAAAAGATAGGGAATGAGGAAGATCAGCGCAAAATCGGTAAGTTGTGTGTGGAAAACACTGACAAGAAGAAGGGCAGGATAATACAACTGTTAAGACGTTGGGGAATAACTTCCATGGTACTCAAAGAAGCTGTAGAGGGTAAAAACCGTAGAGGAAGACAGGGACTGAAATTCACCCAGCAAATAATTGAGGAGGTAGGTTGCAGGTGCTACTCTTAGATGGCACAGGAGAGGACTTCGTGGTTTCATTTATTTATTTTATATGTCATGTTCCGTAAGTCCAAACTGAGAACCCAGTCTTCATTGTCATAGAAAGAGTTAGAACATTAAATTACAGCACAACAACTGCTGAAATGAAGCATATATGACTACTATTCAGCCGACAAGCCATAAGCTTAAATAAACATAATCAACAACGTACGACAAGAATCCGATTAATTTTTTTTAATTTTTCCAGGAGTTCCTCGACTGAATAGAAGGAGTAAGCCACGAGGAAACTCTTTAGTTTTGACTTGAAAGTTCTCGGATTAATACTAAGATTTTTGTTCTTGTGGCAGTTCACTGAAAATGAATGTAGCGGAATACTGCACGCCTTTCTGTACAAGAGTCAAGAACGAGTGTTCCAAATGCAGATCGGATTTCTATCTAGTGTTAACTGAGTGAAAGCTGCTAACTCTTGGGAATAAGCTGATACGGTTAACAAAGGACGACATTAAAGAACATTTGTATTGTGTGGCCAATGTCAGAATTCTCAGACTATTGGACAAGCGTCGACAAGAGGTTCGTGAACTTACACTATATACTGCTCGAACCGCCAGCTTATGAGCTAAAAACACTCTTTTTGGATCGGGAGGGAAACCCCAAAAATAATACCATACATCATAATTAAATGAAAGTAAGAAAGTAGACTACTTTTCGTGTTGAACTATAGCTTATTTCAGATACTGCCCTAATGGCAAATAAAGCAGCATTTAAGTTTTGAACAAGATCCTGAACGTGAGATTCCCACGACAGCCAACTAACTATCTGAACGCCGAGGAATTTGAACTGTTCAGTTTCACTAATCATATGCCATTATCTGTAGTCAAAATGGCAGTTTTTGTTAAATTGTGTTTTAGAAACTGTAAAACCTGAGTCTTTCTATGTTTTAGTACCCATTTATTTTCCATAAGCCATGAACTTGTGTCTTGAACTGGATTATTTGATACTGTGTCAGTATTGGACACAACATCCTTCACTAACAAGCTGGTGTCGTCAGTAAACAGAAATATTTTACAATCAGCTGTAATACTAGAAGGTAAATCATTTATGTAAATAAAAAATATTGGCGGCACCAGTATCGACCCCTGGGGGACCATCTCCTTAATTGTGCCCCATTGGGACTGCACGTCATAGCCATTCTCAGTACTGTGGAGAATGATTTTCTGCTGTCTGTCTTATCACATAATGGTTCAACTTCAGCAGTAATATTTTGTCATTAACACTATCAAACGCCTTAGTGAAATAAAAGAAGACACCTAGCGATCGCAACCTTTTATTTAATTCGTCCAGAGCCTCACAGAGAGAAGAGAACATAGAATTTTCACTTGTTAAACTACTTCTAATACCAAACTGTACATTTGACAGGAAATTACGTATATGAACTGAAATGATCAGTTACCCTTGTATATACAACCTTTTCAATAACTTTAGCAAACACCGATGGCATTGAAATAAGACTAAAATTGTCTTCGTTATCCCTCTCTTCTTTTATATAAAGTGCCTTCACTACTGAGTACATTAAATGGTCAGAAAACTGACCATTCCGAACGGAAAATTTATAAATATGGCTAAGCCTCTATTTATTTCACTTGCTTTATTCAGAAAGTGATTATTACATATTGCACATATATCTAACTTACCAGTAAGTGAAACATTTCTACTATGCACTGAATTTATATCCTCAATCTGGTGCTGGGCTGCATAGAACCAGTCAGAATTCTGATAACGCATTTCTCACGTATACAATTAGGAAATCTGATGTAATGATATGATTCCCAAAATACTGTGTTTACATGTCAGAACTAATTTTCTGCAGCTTTTCACAATAAACTGCTGGCCATCAAGAACGCTGTATGCGTACAGTCAGTCGGTAGCCCACGACCAGATGTGCTCAGTGGGTGAGAGGTATATGGAACGTCCTGGCCAAGGCAAGAGTGGAACATCGTCTGTATTGGGGTAGGTCAGCACTGACAAAATGCGGTTAAGCGTTGTCTTTATGAAAGATAACAGCACACAGACCTCGATTATAAGGTCCAGCTACCGCCTTAGCGCGTTGTAAATGTAACGGCTGCTGATTAAATTATCGACTTTGCGAACCAGAGATGATCATGTTGAGTATCCAACGGTACACCGTACCACAGTATGACGATGACGGAACTAGGACACGTCCAGCATGACGTTGCAAGCACTACGAGGACTCGCCTAGAAAGACGACGTGGTGCCAAACCAGCGACCTTTGTTATCGTTGGGCGGACCACTGTCTGTGCGTCTTTCTCTTCTGTCAAGGCAAGCCACAACACTATTGGTGCTGACCTACAGGACACTGGAGCACCAAACACTTTGAAGAAGTTGTCAAGTTCCTACACTAATTTGAGCACACTTACAGGTGCATGACATAGCTGATTATCTTACTGCCAAGCCCCATGTTCCCCCCAGAAGGCAGTTAACTTGTATGGCAAAGAAATCAGTAACAAAGTCAAGCATTGCTACCACATCGTTCAATGTTCCTACAGAATAACACTGCACAAAGGGTATACACTCGTATGGCACCATCGTCATATCTCCCTTCCTAAGCTTCCCATTCTGTTCGCGAATAGCGTACAGTAAGAAAAATTATCGACACCCCTCTATAAGCAACCAAATTTCTATAATTTTTTTTCTTGTGATCATTAAGTGCAATCCGAGTTGAAAGAAGTTATATGTTTCTTGACTTGAACTAGAACGTAGGATCGATCGAAGTGGTGCAATACTTAAGACACTGATAGTGTTTTAGGGAGAACACAACCGTTTCCTGTGGGTTCCTCTAAGTCGCTCTGAAATGAAGATGGCGTGTTTTCTTTCCTCAATCTTTTCTAATCCGTCTCTAAAGATGTTGTCGGGACACTAAACCCTAAAACCTCTGTTTCCTTACAACCTAGACTATCGGTTACTGTGGCGGTCTCACATTGAGGATACAAACCTGTGGTTAATGGCGCAGCTCTTCTTTGAGACATCTGCCATCTGTTAATCCATTTCGGTAAGAATCCCAGGTTGGTTGGTTGATTCGGGTGAGAGGACCAATCAGCGAGGTCATCGGTCCCATCGGATTAGGGAAGGATGGGGAAGGAAGTCCTCCCGAGTGCGAGTCCAGTGTGCTAACCACTGCGCCACCTAGTTCGATAGAATTCCAGGTCAAAGCAAAACATACAAAAATATGTCTACTGATACGTGGTTTATCTGTTTGATAGATCTCATTGTAACTACAGTCCTCCTCACCGATATATTTATAAAATTTGAGTGATTTTATGAAAAATTTTGAGACATATAGCACTCAAAAATTCATGGATAGGATTGATGAAGAGTTCTCACTGTTCGGACTATGGTTAAATACCGAAAAAGTCACAGTAGTGGAGAACCAACGGAACAGGTGTCTGATCAAGTCTCTGTCTTTTTTCAGGTGCAAATATGTTCCAGAAACAATTGGCGAGTTATAGCATTCAAGGCTTGCTACATTTCTCTGCAATTATTTGTTTATGATGGAGATTATTAGACTTACAGTTTATCATGCTACACAGCAGTAAGTAAGGATAACTGCAGCCCAGGTGCTCGATTATGTTCAAGGTGACATCAATCTCGTATCTGCAACACAGCTGATTGATTGAAGAAGGGTGTGATATCAGACAGGAAACAACATTTTTTAAATTACAAGTATGCTGTAATTAGTAGAACAAAAGCAGTGTACTTTTTATTCAACCTTAAATATATATGAACATGCTATCTGTTCTTTCGGACATGTCCGAAAGAACAGATACCATCGGTGACCACGTAGCTTGTTAGAATGAAATGAATACCCTTAGCTGCTTACAGGCGTTGCGCGGATGCACAAACAGTGCCCGAACTCTTACAGGAATCGGTAGTAACGCCGCGAGTAATGGGTATGATGGGCAGGGGCACTATGAATATAGTGCGGGACGATAAGTTGGGAATGTGGGTCTCACGGGAGGCGAGTCAGAGATAACTCCCTGCAGTCGCACTATCTTCTGTGTCCTCGGTGGCTTAGAGCGTCTGTCATGTAAGCAGGAGATCCCGGGTTCGAGTCCCGGTCGGGGCACACATTTTCAACTGTCAACGTTGACTCATATCAACGCCTGTATACAGCTAGGGGAATTAATTTCATTGTAATTTATTCAAACTTAAATATGTAATTGTTCTAACAGAAGAATCCATGTATAAGAAACAACATTTATTTCATCGAATGCACTAGCCACCAGTGAAATTCGTGGCCTTGATGCTTCTAAATCAAAATTAGGAGCAAAGGATTCTACGACTAGTAGCAAGCCACGGCTGATAAATTTCTGTAGATGGCGCCCGAAAACAGTCACCACTCTTGCAACTGGTCTGATAGCTTCCTCGATCTCTCCGTATCCTGTGTTAAATCGGTTAACCTTGCATATGGAATACACCAAACATATGTTGTTTTACATATTATAATCTTCATTTATGATTTTTTTAAGTATTACTGTCACTTTTTGACGCAATAACGTATTCCTCTATTCTTTCTTCATGTATTAATCCTTATAATACTTTACTTTAATATTTTATCCACACGCCCGATATTGATCAATCTTCTGTAACTCCTAGATTAATCTTCTATGGCTCAAGTGCAGCCAGTTTTTCACATCTTGTAATGTTGCGCTCCCAACTAACTGTTTCATACATATGCTTCTGTTGTCTCTGTTACTTTGAAAGTCATCCGTTATCTTGCTTCTTACATAGCAAATTCTTACTTTTGTCCTACTTCTGCTGTTACTGCAACTTCAGTGTTTAGCAAATGACTTTTCTCCTTTCTTCTATTCTTAAATTTTTCCTCCTTTCTTCTGTTCTTAAATAATTTCAACTAAAAATGCTTCGAATTCTGCGAAGTTGATACATACGTTTCTTTTTAATCTCAACAGAATTTTCTTTTCACTTCTTGCTTATTCGAAATAGAATTTGAGCAATATTTGCTATTATCTGCAATAGTTCCTTGCGATTTTCGTAGAAGAAACTTAAGTTTCTTAATTTTTCTTTTTAAGTACTCTTCCTTGGTTTCTACTTCTATTCTACACTCACGTTCAGGAAAAACAGATCACCTTGAACAATTAGAGATAGGACATTCAAATTCACAGGACATGTACATTATCATGTTCTGGAGAAATGATTAGCATTTGAACCATGTCGGCCCGCGGATTCAAGGCCAACGTCGATACCGCCGCGCAATAACACACACCGATAAAATGTGCCTGCGACTCTCGTTGTCGCTATAAACCGAAGGTAATTGATCAGTGTAATTTCAGAAGACGTACAGGATGCTTAGCAGACGTATCAGCGAAGCGTACAGTCATATCAATGAGTTTGAAAGAGGGCGCATTATTGAAATAGAATGTGATGCATCCACCCGAGAAATTGCTGCTCGTGTGGGACGAACTGTTTAGTCAGTGCAGTGGGTGTGTGCAGAATGGTTCACAATAGACTGTAGGACAGGACGAGATGGGTCAGGTCGCACCAAGCAGACCGCCCCCTGAGAAGATAGATACCTCATCCGAATGGCATTGCAGGCCAGATCTGTACCCTTTACTCGGCTCTGGCGCAACAGTGTAACAGTGCAACGCATCGTACACTATCAAGTGTGACAGTTCGTCGCCCTTTATTACGGTACAGGTTACGTGCGCGTCGACAACTTTTCCTTCGACTTTTGACGAATGTGCAGAAAAATGCTAGACCGCAACGATATATGGAACGGCGTCACTGGGGACAGGAATGTCATCAGATATTATTTCCAGGCGATCTAGATTCTGTTTGTTTGAAAATGATGGCCATTTTTGATTCACCGCAGACAGGGGAGTGTCGTCACAGTGACTGCATTCGCACAAGACATACAGTGCTGACTCAATGCCTTATGGTGTGAGATGCTGTTGCGTACAACCATATTTACGGTGCGTGTTCAGGGCACCATGACCCATGTGACCTGAGAAAATGACATCATGTGACCCTTAACCACACCCTTTCTCCACAACAGACGCCATTCTTCAGCGAGAAAATCACATGTTGCTACACGGATACGTGCCTTCTTGGTGTCACAGGATGTCACCCTTTTGCTATGGCCTGCCCAATCACCAGACTTGTCACCAATCGAAAATGTGTGGAATATGACAAAATGATGGGTGCAGTGCTGTGACTCACTGCCAACCAGCACAGATGAACTTTGGAACCAGGTGAATGCAGCATTCCTACCTTATACTCGTTGAAACCAACGCGCATGGAACAAGTTATCTGGGCGCATGGAGGACCACGTGCCTACTAGGCAACAGGTCACATGTTAAACCGAGGTGACTGAAATACTAACCATTTCTGTAGAACATACTAATGTACCTGAATATGAACGCCTCTCTCCAGTCATTCAAGGTGTTCTGTTTTTCTCTGAACATGAGTTTATATTCCCCGTCATCTTTGTACTTCACCCATAGTCCTGCCCATATTTCGATTATCTTATTGAGCCTTACGGTTTCCAGGGCTCGCACAAACTTTTACAATTACCGGGGATGCTCTTTAGATTTTATTATTTTAATCCTTCTTTCTATTGCTAAGTGTAAGCTGAACACCTTCACTTATTTGGGACCAAAGCGGTATCTCCTCAATACCTGGTCAAATATTCTTTATGTTGATATGCGTCTCACAAACCAGCAATTTACAAGCTAACGTTAGTCCGACATCTCTAGCCTTTATTCGTCTGATTTTAGGAGCACAATCTTCGATAGGAAGGAGGGGACATTAAGGTTATAGTCCTGTCAACGCAAACTGGGGCTGGACAAAAAATGAGAAGCGATTTATGGAAATTATTATTAATTCATTTCGTCTGCTTCGACCATTGTCATAGGTGATAAAAAGCGACTTAAATGTCTCAGGGAAACATTTAATTATAAGATCTATAAGATCACAAATGGTACACGGACGACCCATTACGTCCAATGCTAGGGTGTTTACCAATATCGGAGAGCCCTGGCAGTAGTGACAATATATAAGGGAAAATGAATTGAAGTTTGTGTTGGGGAGGGCACTCAGCTTAGGTAGTTCGTGCACCAATGTTGACCATTGCGCTGTGTTAGTGCAATGTTTAGCATTTCTTCCTAGCAAGCAAGATGACCCGGCTGCAGCACAAATTTTAATTCATTTTGTATGCTTCGATCATCTTATCTTAGTTAGAATGTTCGAGACGCTCATTGGGTTCTGAATGTTTTGTATCTGAGGGTTGATTTCTGACACGCCATTCTCTTTGTTTTAGCTCCAGCTAGACACGCCGCCACCACAATGGGATGTGACACGCTGCTCTGAATACGGCGGTCTCGGGTAACTTTGTTCCACTAACCTGCCCGCTCAAGTAGCGAGGGATCTGCCTCTTTACCTCAGCCAAGCTATCGTGCAGTGTTGCACGTAATGCAGCCTCCAGCATCGTGCAGGCCCACTCCTGCTGTGCAATGAGAAAAGGCAGGCGCGGTACCTGTTATGTAACGGTGAGGGGGAGCGGTGTACTGGGCTAATCTTACCTGAGGCAGAGTGCCTAGAGGAGCATGCAGGCCCGTGTACTGTGGAATCAGCTTCAGTTCATTTGATGAGGACCCAAGTGGAAATCAGTATGAAGGAAATGAAGTGACCTGTAACGCACACGAAAAAAAAAAAAAAAAAAAAAATGTGTCCTCGCGGTCGAGGACTTAAAATGCATGGTTATTGTAAGTAACAGAAATCTACATCTGTGTCTAAACTCCATGGTGTGTGGTAAGAACGACAATAAGTAAAGTTCTGTATCATCTCCGGTTTCTCTGATTTCCTCACCGTGATTACTTCGCGAGATGTATGTGGGAGAAAGTTATATCTTCTCCGCTCTTGGAACGTTAACAGCAAGCCTCTTACTGTTGCACAATGCCTCTTTTGTAGTATCTCCTACTGGCGTTTCCTGAACATCTCCGTAATGCTCTCGAGAACTGGGCTATAGCAATGTCCTGCTTGCCTCAGTTTGACCGACATTGAACCTTTGTGCTGGAATGTGCAGGGTTCATTATCGTATGCATGACATCATTTCTGCAGTGGGCAAGGTGGTGTGTCAGCAGTAACCTGATACACAGTTTAATCAGGAAAAAATTTGCCTCATCACTAAATTCCATCACACGCACACACGCACGCGCCCACGCACACACACACACACACACACACACACACACACACACACACACACACACACAGCGCGCGCCCGCTCACGCCATCATGCTCATGATGCACATACATTTTGATCTCCCTGTTATACAATTAGATGATATTCAGCATGCTTTTGATACAATAATGGAAAGTGACAATTCATTATATAAAAACTAAGGGATAATTTTTGTCTTCCGACTTTTCGCACAGACTAGCAATTACAGCCTACGTCCTCAATTATTCGCTGGATGTTTTCCAATCTGAATTCCTCCACAGTTTTTACCCTCTAAAGTTCCCTCTAGTAGCATGGAAGTTATTCCCTGATGTCTTAACACGTGTCCTATCATACTGTCCCTTCTTCTTCTCAGCGTTTTCCAAATATTCCTTTCCTCGCCAATCTACAGAGAACCTCCTCTGTCCTTATTTAATCTGTTCACCTAATTTTCAAACATTTTTCTATGGGAACACGTCTCAGATGTTACGAATCTCTTCTGTTCCCGCTCTCCCACAAACTGTGTTTCATTACCATACAATACTGTGCTGCAAAAATGCATTCGCAGAAGTTTGCTCCTCAGTTTAAGGCCTATGGTTCATACTAGCAGACTTCTCGTTGCCAGAAATACCCTTTTTTTCAGATTCAGTCTGCTTTTTATAGCCTCCTTGCTCTACTCGTCATGTGCTATTTTACTGCCTAGGCAGCAGAATCCCTTGTCTAGTCCTTGTTTCGCATTTTTGATAGGTTTGTCGTTATTCTCATTTTTGTTACTTCTCATCATTTTCGTCTTTCTTCGTTTTAATCTCAATCCATTTTTTGTACTCATTAGACCATTTATTTAACAGATCTTGTAATTCTTTTTCTCTCTTAGGAAAGCAATACCATAACCAATCTTGTCATTGATATCATTTCGGCTCTAATTTTATTCCCACTTGTAAGTAGGCTGTTTAGGTTTTCTTATTGGTAACGCCACGTAGCGCTCTGTGTGAAAATCACTGGCTGTGCTGCGTGCAGTCTGTGGCTAGTTTGCATTGTTGTCTGCCATTGTAGTGTTGGGCAGCGGCAGCTGGATGTGAACAGCGCGTAGCGTTGCGCAGTTGGAGGTGAGCCGCCAGCAGTGGTGGATGTGGGGAAAGAAATGGCGGAGTTTTGTAATTTGTCATTAACTGCTATATATATTATGACTATTAAGGTAAATACATTGTTTGTTCTCTATTAAAATCTTTCATTTGCTAACTATGCCTATTAGTAGTTAGTGCCTTCCGTAGTTTGAATCTTTTATTTAGTTGGCAGTAGTGGCGCTCGCTGTACTGCAGTAGTTCGAGTAACGAAGATTTTTGTGAGGTAAGCGATTTGTGGAATGCATAGGTTAATGTTAGTCAGGGCCATTCTTTTGTAGGGATTTCTGAAAGTCAGATTGCGTTGCGCTAAAAATATTGTGTGTCATTTAAAGCTCAGTCCAGTATAATTGTTCAAAGGGGACGTTTCATATGGCGACCCTTAGCCGAGGATACCTCACTGGAATCTTCTGATTTTTTTTTTGTAGTTTGTGTAATTAGTGTAGCTATTGTTTATTGCTAGCGCGTAATTATAGAGAGAATTTCCTTTGTAGTTGTAGTTTTTCATTGTTGTACAGTAAAACAGTTGTGGTATGCATGTAGATTTGCACCAAGTATTTCGCAGCTGCAATTAACTAGATATTATTTTCAGTGTTATGTTAATGTGTTCTCTTATTTTTGCTCTTCAAATTGTGCTTTTCTGTGTTATCGTGTGAAATATTGTGACAATAATGGCGTGTGAAAAACGTAACACTAGGCTCCAAAGTAAACTGAGAAATAATAGTGACGACGAGCGTAGCTTGCCAGCACCACTGTGTAATGAAGTAACAGACATTCAAAGTAGTCATTTGGTAACTGTGCATAGGGAAATGGAGCGGGCGTCAAATAATGGTGTAGACAGTGAAACAGGTAGTGAAGAGGGAAGCATTATCGATCGATCGGTCGGCAACAGCTCGCCTCAGGAATCGGGAATGTCAGAACACAATATTGCAAATACTGTAGACTCAGGTTTTGGGTTCTCACCGTTTTCTCAAATGAGTCAAGACACATTTTCTGCTTGTCAAAATGTGAATGTTGCCGGTGAAAATGCACTGCAAAAAAGCATAGAGAAACAGATTCCAGACACTAATACATTATTATTGCAATTAATGCAACAAATGGAACAAAATCAGAGACAAATGGGACAAAATCTTCAAAAGTTAGACACAATGGAACAACACCAGAGACAAACACAGCAACAGTTAGACACAATGGAACAAAATCTTCAAAAGTTAGACACAGTGGAACAAAATCTTAAAAAGTTAGACACCACACTTGAACAAACACGTCAAGATTTAACTACTGAGTTACATAACATTGAATCGAAATGTCAGAAAGTCTGCAATGACGTAAAAACACAAATTTGTGAGCATTTTCAACCTATTTTTTCGCGGCATGAAAATGCATTACAGAATCACGAAGCAGCCATAAAAGAACTGCAAACCATTGTTCATGAAAATCATGAGACCTTGTGGGCTAAAAGTGACTCAGTTGCATCTACCGATTCGGTTACGCAACTTGCAAAAACTCAGGAAAACTTGAAGGACACAGTAGATTCGATTTCAACACAAATGGACACTCTGAAACTTGGTTCAGAAAAACACACTGAGGAAATGTGTTCACTATCGGAGAAAGTAGCCGAACTTTCGGATCAGGTCACTAACTTATCTACAGAGGTAGATGATGATCTGAATGACACAAGACCTGTAGCCTTCACTGACACGGAAGAGTATGAACAAATTAGAAAATTCAAACAAAATCAAAATCAAATTAATACGCAACACCAAAGAGAAATCCGGGAAGTACAAGATCAGCTGACTCAGGTAATACAAGAATTACGTATTTCAGAGGCCACTCGCGCTCCAATACGGGAAGAGGGACTTAGAAATACGGAACAACCACAAAGTAATAACACAGGACACTTCGGAAATTATGAAAAATTGGCAAGGCACACCGAATTTTGAGATGGAACCGCCGAAACGACGCAATAATGACCGACATGCGACTCGCCGACATGATGATTTTGACTATAAGCTGTTCATTACTACACGTAAATTCAAAACATTTAAGAATTCCGGCAACGACATTCATCCACAAGCGTGGCTTCATCAATTCTCTCATTGTTTTCCTCCCAACTGGTCATTAGAGCACAGGTTAGAATTTATGTGTGGCTACTTAGAGAATGAACCAGCTGTAAGAATGCGGTCGGTCATTCACGATTGCCACAGTGAAGGAGAGTTTTACCATGCCTTCCTCTCAGCATATTGGTCTCAAGCCACACAAGACCGAGTAAAACATAGCATCATAATGATGAAACGTTTCGAACAATCTGAATTTTCCAGTCTTATGAAATATTTTGAAGACATGTTGCATAAGAATCAGTATCTTTCAAACCCATACAGCCCCTCAGAACTCATCCGCATTTGCTTAGTCAAACTGCCTGAACATTTACGACATATTATTTTGGCAGGACGTTGCAAAGACGACATTGAAGCATTTCAGGGACTCTTACAAGAATTAGAAATTGACACTGACAATCGCGGAACGCGAAACCAGGAACACAATCACTACAGGTCACATACGTCACAATTCCGTGTCAACAGAAACAATAACTGGACACGACAAGGCTATTCTTACAACGTAAATCGTGACCAAAACAGACACCACCCATATGACAACCACTGGCAGAGTAATAATAGTTACAGAGAAAGATCGCATTTCCGTAGTAATGAATATGACAGAGACAATCATAGAAACAGACAATTTGGCAACCAGAACAAATATTATCAAGGGAGGCAGAATAACTTCAGACGCAACAGTTCGGCGCACAGTTACGATTCAAGGAGAAATTCTCCATCACGTGACAGACAAGGAAGAAACTACGGAATCTACCGACACGACGACAGACGATATATTCGTAACGACAGACCTGAATTGCATCAGAACTGGCGGGATTCAAACAGGGCAGGGTCTTCTCGTCAGAGTGAATTTGTAGAAGTTAGGTCTCCTAATCCCAATAACGGCGCGCGCCAACAAAGAGACAGACAATGACTCGCACAGCAGGCAGCCGCGTGCGCCCGCTGGCTCCGAGAAAAATAACATAAGACGCTAGCCTTGAGAAAAATTTTAGCATTCTTTACCGATGTATACAACATGATAATTGCTTTGAAGTTGAAACTCTGCGTACTAGGAATAGTAAAGGTTTACACCACATTTCACATGTAAAACCGTTTATTGAAAGATAATCTGCTTTTTAACTTTGTCTTTGCCATAAAACTTTTCACTTCACATTTCTAGTATGCTTTGTCAGACTTAAGAAACTGTTAACATGCAACAATGTTTGAAGTTAAATATCCAGTCAAGAACCAAGAGAACTCATTTCAGCAGAAATTATGAATGCATTGTTATAGTGAACAGACGACACAATGTTGTTATTTGTACATTCTTGCTTGTTAGTTGCACGATTACGTAACGACTATAAGGCTCACATACTTAGAACATTTACCAGTACTGCTAATGAGATTTTAATGCAACATTTTGGTTTACTTGAAAATACTTTCTGGATTTAAAGTACTTTCTGTGAAATACCAGATGACACAGTGGTTAGTTTATATGACAGCTACACGATTTTATCACGACGCTACTAATGAGTGACAATTTACAATGTTGCTTTTGTGGTGTATCTGTTTTATATCTGCACAGTTTTTCTGAATTCTTCTGGAAAGTAAAACAGGTTTTAGTAGTAACTTTTGTGGTATAGCTACAATGAGACTGCCTTTTCCGTAGCACAACAATACGTTACAGCACAGTACTTTCCTCATCACGGCAATAAGCATAATAACTAAGATATCTATATGCAAAGCATTTCACTTTTGTGTATCATGAGGTAAGTACATTGACTTCTGCAGAACTTAGCTTTCAGAGGACGATAACTACGACACTTCCACAGAGATTATGTTGCAACAAGACGCACATTTAGCGCTACAGGACACGTATTTGAGTGATTAATTTTGCACTTAAATAATTTATTTTTAAAGATATTTGAAGTACAATGATACAAAGGTTTTCCGTGATACACTTCATTCCATTGCTGTAATCTGTAACACCTGAGGGTATAATTACATTAATCCTCAGGGGGATACACGCTTACTTTGTGTACCATGTGTTTGGCAAGCACAAGGAGCCCTAGCTAATATGGTATTTGCTTACACAACTTTACACATCGGTACCATATTTCTCTAACACAGAATTACACAGCTATCTGATTATTTACCTGAGAGAGACAAACATTTATTTTACTACATCAGTGACAGACGTTTACGTAATTACACCGTTGGATAACTTCACACTTACGAAATTGTATGTTGTTTGTACTTTGTGAACTGTTCATATTTTTTCGGAACCATTTTGATACTATGAGAGCTTTGAATGATGTATTTGGTATGGGAGCATGATTTTAAAGTATGTTTGAGGTAGATGACACTATTGAAATGAGCATAGAATTTTTTTTAGGTTTTGACATTATTGCAGAAAGCTACGACGTTTTTGAGATTTGACAGAGGTGTTATGATGTTATTTTTACGACGACGATGTGTATTATGCTGTTGAGGTATGTTTATGATCAATAAGATGATGCTACCGTATATGAGGAATTTGATTACGTATTTATTATGATGAAATATTGAAGAAGTGTCGATGAATACGTATATGAATAATGAGTAGTGGTTAGGGACTCTGATTTGTGGAAAAGGATGTTGGAAACCAAGAATCGTACTTTAAGAGTTATGAAATGTGTGTAAATGCGTGAATGTATCACAATGCCGACGAAAATTTTTTTGGACACTTATATCAATAAGACTTTGTTTCTACAGATTTGTAATGCAAATTCTTGACTTGTGAAATTTTTTATATGAGACTGTCACTGTAGCGGAAACTGGTGTCGTAAATATTTCGGTAAGAAAGTTAAGTGACCACCTGCACGTAATGCGTCGTGGGCACCCAGCTGGGCGACAGTCGCCCGAAAAAAAGCCATTAGCGTGTGCCTTTCAGTGGCACAGGTAAAAAAAAAAGGGAGGCCTATTATCCTCGTTATTGACATTCCTTTGTAGAAAGCATCGCAAATACGACACGGTCAAACTTGAAAATATATGATTATACTGTGGAGCTCTTAATTTATGATATTTCCTAAAATGCCTAATGAAACGATGAGAAACATTTCACAGCCATTGTCTTTCTAGTTAAGAGATTGCTCAATTTGTTTAATATCTAGTTTCTAGCTGCCCTGCAGCATTGGTTAAAATAAAATTTTATAGATATACTAATATAAATATTTTCTGTCTACAGATCGAGTAAATAATAATTTTTTTCAAGAAAAATGAGGGAGCACAAAAAGACATTTACCTTCACAGGAACTGCATTCATAATTTTCTTTCAAGTACTTGGTAATTTTTTGTAGAATTAGTTTTTGTGGTGCACCACTTTAATGACATAGATATTAAGATGTGAATAGACATTTCCCTTTTTCTGCATTGTTGTCATTAGTGTAATATTTTTTTTGCTTGAGCTATGTCATGTTTAGGTATTTCATTTTCTGCTGCTGTTTGCCAGGCATAATGTTACTGAATTTGACTTTGTATTATGCTCTTAAGCCAGTTTACTACTGATTTATTTTTCTTGTTTGCTGCTCATTGCGTAATATTAGCTGTAATATTGCTGCTTGCTTGGCCAATTTGAATATTTTGTCATTGCTGTTTGTGTTAATTGTTTTGTACTGCTGCATTGCCTCGCCCCTTAGTTTAGTATCTGAGCTCAGTATATTTAAGTTAGCTTAAGAGGGGGTAGACTATATAAGAGAATGAGTTGCGATGAATTGGAAGAAACGCATTGAGAAGTTATATGAAACAGATTTGGCAAAAATGAGTATTGTGCACTGAGAAATAATTATTTTGAAAGAGATATGAATAGAATACAGAAAGCAGGTATAGATAGGACTTTTTGGGAATAATGAAGAACGAGAAGTAAAGAAAGTTTTGTTTGCAAAATACTGCAGTAAAACAAGCCCTGTCCTTTCCTTCTATTATTCCGCTATATG
Source organism: Schistocerca nitens (assembly GCF_023898315.1). Lineage (NCBI taxonomy): Eukaryota > Metazoa > Arthropoda > Insecta > Orthoptera > Acrididae > Schistocerca > Schistocerca nitens. The sequence continues at coordinate 351,893,216 of NC_064622.1, forward strand.
TTTGTGTACCCTTGTGCATTTGTGTACTTCCTGTCTTTATGTGTTTATCTGATAAGACTTATGTTGTAGAATTTTTCTAGTACTAAGCTACATTCACTATGATGAGGAATACTGTTATCCTCAAATATAATTTCCATTAATAATATGTTATTTTCTTTGTAAAGATGTTTATAGACATTATTAATTCTGTTTTGTTTCAATGCTCATGTGTGAAATTAATGTTTCGAAAACTATTCTCATTATTTTATTTATTTACTTATGTCGTAATTCCTGTAACATTGATGTATATGTTTATTTCTATTCTGTTGTAAAGCCTGTACTACAAATGTTATCTGTATTATTATGTTCTTTAATGATGTATTTTGTACCTTTGTAATTGTATTCTTATGTTATAAAATTGTAATTGACACCAGTTTATCATATTATTAACTTGTAAGTTACATTTCACTGCACACGTTTCTGTTGGTCATAGTATATGGACAATATGTGAGAAGTAGGGACTGTTAGTGTTTGCACGTGTGTTAATAATTCAGAAAAGGACTGGATAACAGCATTGCTGGTTCTAAGGACAATTTCAAAAACTTTGTGAGTGCACAAGTGGTGGTTTATGGACTTGCTATATTGTCCACAAGACTCTTCGATGGTGATTGTGCACCTGCACAGTTGCAACAGATGGCTGCTGGCCGTCTCTACAAGGACTACAGTGGGTCTGCATCTTTGATGACCCAACAATACCATTATTTCTACAAGGACTACAGTGGGTCTACACTTTTGCTGACTCACCAGTACCATTATTTCTACAAGGACTACAGTGGGTCTGCACCTCTGGTGGCCCACCAATACCATAATCTCTACCAGCACTACTGTGGGTCTGCTCTGTGATGACCTACCTACCAATACTCTTCAAAACTTCGACTGACTCTGCTGTGGGTTTGCTCTGTTGTGGCCCATTACCTGTCAGCATGTCAAGAGTCAACACTGTCTTTCCGTTGGAAGGACAACACTACTTCAAGACTGCATGGAAATCCACTACTTCTGTGTGCAATTTCTTTCACTAATGAGAATTTGTGAAAAAAAACTGTAATTACTATTATGATGAATGATCAGAACTATCTTTATGGACTGTGAGAAAATTTTAGCTTTTGACCAACATTGTATCAATAAGTGTGTGCATTTGATTTCTTTGTTATTGTAATTACGATTATGAAAAATTTTAACAAATATGTATTGCCCAGTGCCCAAAACAATTTGTAAAATTTTTTGTGGGGAGCATGGGGGCTATGTAAGTAGGCTGTTTATGTTTTCTTATTGGCAACGTTACGTAGCGCACTGTATGAAAATCACTGGCTGTGCTGTGTGCAGTCGGTGGCTAGTTTGCATTGTTGTCTGCCATTGTAGTGTTGGGCAGCGGCAGCTGGATGTGAACAGCGCGTAGCGTTGCGCAGTTGGAGGTGAGCCGCCAGCAGTGGTGGATGTGGGGAGAGAGATGTCATGAACTGATATGTATATTATGAGTTTTCAACATTATTAAGGTAAATACATTGTTTGTTCTCTATTAATATCTTTCATTTGCTAACTATGCCTATCAGTAGTTAGTGCCTTCCGTAGTTTGAATCTTTTATTTAGCTGGCAGTAGTGGCGCTCGCTGTTTTGCAGTAGTTCGAGTAACGAAGATTTTTGGTGAGGTAAGTGATTTGTGTAAGGTATAGGTTAATGTTAGTCAGGGCCATTCTTTTGTAGGGATTTTTGAAAGTCAGATTGCGTTGCGCTAAAAATATTGTGTGTCAGGTTAAGCATAGTCTTGTATAATTTTTTCAAAGGGAACGTTTCACACTCTTGAACCTTTCTTTTATTACCATCGTTGCTTCTTCGATGTATAGATTGAACAGTAGGGGCGATAGACTACACTCCTTGTAAATCCTAGTATTTCGTTCTTGGTTTTCCAGTCTTATTGTTCCTTCTTGGTTGTTGTGCGTATTGTGTATCACCCGACTTTTCCTACGGCTTAACTTTATTTTTCTAAGCTTTTCGAACATCTTGCACCATTCTGCATTGTCGAACGCTTGTTCCTGGTCAACAGAACCTATGAAAGTGTCTTCATTTTTCTTCATTCTTGCTTTCATTACCAAACTCGTCTTCAAGACTGTTTCTGTAGCGCCTTTATCTTTCCTGAATCCAAACTGAGCATCATTAACTAATCACAAGTTTTCTTTTCCATTCTTCTGTACATTATTCTTGTCTCAGAAACTTGGGTGCGTGAGTTTTTAAGCTGTTGTCGCACTTTTCGGCTCTTGCTACATTCGGAATTGTGTCCATGATGTTTTTCCGAAAGTCTTATGGTATATCGCCAGTCTCATACGTTCTACACACCAATGCGAATAGTCGTTTTGTTGTCACTTCCCCAATTGATTTAGAAATTCTGACAGCATATTATATTTCCCTTCTGCCTTATTTAATCTTAAGTCGTCCAAAGCTCATTTAAAATACGATTCTAATACAGCACACCTACTTCTTCCCTATCGTCTTCTGTTTCTTCTTCCATCACAGTATCAGACAACTCTTCCCTCTCATCGAGTCCGTTAATGTACTCCTTCCACCTATCCACTCTTTCCTCTGCATTTACTTTGCAATTCCCATTGCACTGTTAAGTTACCGCCCTTGTTTTTAATCAGCTCTTCATGCTGCTCTAAAACGTGCAAGACTCCTCGTTCTGCATAGCTACTGCAACCAACATCCATTTGAATCTGCTTACTCCATTCCAGTTTAAAGCCCACCCCACTCCTTCCCCCCCCCCCGCCCCCACCGGGCCACATAATACACTTCTTTTCATTAACAAGTCCTTGATGCCTCAGGATGTGCCCTACCAATCGCTCTCTTCTTTTGTTAAAATTTTCTTGTAATTTCCTTTTTATACCCAATTCTACTCGGTACCTCCTCATTTATGTTAGAGCTACGAGACTAATCTTTAGCATTCCCTGTAGCACCACATTACAAAAGTTTCTGTCTTCTTTTTGGATGAACTGCTTATTTTGTACGATTCACTTCCGTACAAGGCTACATAGCAGACAAATGCCTCAAGAAAAGAATTCGTAAGAATTAAATTGATATTGGACGTTAATAAATTCCCCTTATTCAGAAACGCTTTCCTTGGTATTGCCAGTCTGCATTTCATATCTTCCCTACTTTGGCCACAATCAGTTATTTTGCCGTCTATATGTCATAACTCATCTACTATGTTTGGTGTCTCATTTCCGAATCCCTAATCATCATCCGATTTACTTCAACTTCTTACCCTTGCTTCACCTTTTTTTTAATATTCATCTTATTATCGACTTTCAAGGCACAGTCCATTCTGTTCAACTGCCCTTCCAGGACCTTAGCCATCTCTGACAGAATTAAACTGTCGTCGGCAAACAGCAAAGGTTTTATTTCTTCTCCCTGAACTTCAATTCTTTTGCCAAATTTCTCCCTGGTCTCCTACACAGCTTGCTCGATATACAGATTCAGCAACTGTCTCACTCTCTTCTCGACTATGCCTTCCCTTTCTTGTCCTCCGACTATAACAGCAGTCTGGTTTGTGTACCAATTGTAAACTCACTTTCGGTTCCTGGTTTCCCCGAACATGGAACATGAATGCTTTGGTAGTCGTTAACGCTTGGCGTATGTGTTGCTTTTTATCTCTACGAGATTTCTTGCAATTTCTTGAAGCAGGAGAAGACTGGAGTAATGGAAGAATAAGAAACAGCAAATGCTAACTCCAATCGCTCTGAAGGACTGAGTCCTACTCCGTCCGTAAGGTTTATACTTTATTTCTGGTATTGAAGAAAAGTTATGTAAGATCTATTTTCATTCGATGCGTAATACTTCATACCTATACACTGGATATTATTTAAACAGTGGTTTTCAACAGTCGATAAGTTTCGTCACAGCGGTTCCGAGTATAACTAGTGAGTTCTTTTGTAGCATTGTGGTTGCTAAGAGAAGCTAGTGAGTGAGTCGGGTGTTGGCTATGATACTGAGTGGTCTGAAATAGCTTCCAGAGAACAGAGATAAAGATAAAGAGGATGAATTTTGGAACATAATTTGGTAAAGATCAAATGGACAAATTAAGGTATAAGATAACCTTATTGCTCCACTGCTCGCTTGTGCGTAGTTACGATGTGTCTGATTATGGTAGGTTTTAGTGGAATTATTCATTATTGGTTTCGGTTAGTTAGTCTCATTGTTCAGACGTGAATAAGTCATCAGTTTACACGGGTTGCACTCAGAAGTAATAGATTTACCACTCCTTTACCTATTAAATAATTAATTTCGTGGCAAAGTAATATTTGTTATAAAAAGTAATTTTTGTAAATACCATTGTAACTGTCAAAAGATGAGTTTTAGTTTTCGTAATACAGGTCTTTTAAGTTAGTTTCTTTTAAATCATTTATCAAGTTCAAATTCCTCCACCGCATCCTCAGCAAAGAATTTCATGTTCTGATTATGTGTGTCGCCGCACTGCGGAATACAGTGGACAGAAGTGAAGCATCGTCTGCTTAAGAAAGCTGCACGTTCTTACATTGCTCTGCGCAAGGCTTTCATTTCTTTTCTTTTATTTAGCTAGCTTTTTGCTGTGCTGTATTTTTTATGTTCATCACTTCGGAGTACCAAGTTTTCATTGCTACAGGTAAGCCATGAGAATTAGTTAGCGCCAGTTTTGCATTACAGGCAAGATGGTTAGATCATTCGCGGTTAGCTTTTCTTCTCGGAATTGTCAGATTCAATTTCTTATTCAGACGGTGTTACTCTCACTGTGCAGTATTGCGTTTGCGAGTGTATTATTCAGTGTTTGGAATTATGTTTAGTCAGTTTTTCATATGTAAATTCACAGGACATGTTCATAGAAACATTTTTCGTTACCTGTTCTTTCAAAATTCTACTTCTAATTTTACGCAGAATTTTTATTCTGTTAGTTTTTTGTGTTGAAACTGAAACTCACGTATTGTGACATCACACATTGTAGCACTATTCACTCCAGTGCACAATTCCGGGTTTCACAGGGCCGCTCATTTAGTTTACAGTTTTGATTATCTAATTAATCTGATAGAAGCTAACTGGAATTAACTGAAATATAGGTACACAGTTATACAGTTTCAGAAAATTAGGCGACTTATTTTATCAGACAACGTTTTAGTAACTACAACACTTGCATTGTTCACGATAACAATACAGATACACGACGTTTAAGGTAGGAAACTAGTCCAGGTTTAGTTCACAACAAACAAAAACTTTTATTCACAAAAGTTACACTTCTCACTTTGGAACCGAAGGAAAGCCGTCGCACAGAAATGTTTCCTGTCTTGGCTGACAGCAAATGACAATCGCCTCCAATACCAGGACGCTGCTGAGAACTATAATAAGGGAATAGTTTCGGAGCTACCATCGCTTCGTTTTCTTAGAATATAGGTTAGAACCGTCATGTCAATAGTCTCAGTCCAGACATGTTATTTCCTCGGCCAGCAAACGCCACATATTAAATACCATTTTATTTTAATTAACAGTTAGATACGGTATCCTGTGAGACATAGATCTGTCCCTTCTGTACTCAGGTTCGCAGAACGGTCAGGCAGAATCAACAAACAGCAGAATGGGCGGTGAGAACAACAGAGTGCGGTCGGTTTCGCCATAAAAGGACACTGAGGTGTCTGATTTTGGTGTGCGAGACGCCCTTGTTCCCGGGCGGTGGGTATCGGCTTACTGCGGCAGACCTCGGCTCAGGGATCGCGTTGTTACGTCATCTAACGGGAGCAGGCCACTGGCGCACCAGCAGATTCGGACTTCTGGTCCACCGCCGACCATGGAGGGACCTGTTCCAACGGCCTATCTGAGGGCGGTCTACGCTACTGGGTTTACTCATTCAAATACTGTGTAGCAATAGCTTACACGCTCAGTTGGAAATAGGGAGACCACAAATTACGCAACGAATAATACACTACTGGCCATTACAATTGCTACAGCAAGAAGAAATGCAGATCATAAACGGGTATTCATTGGGCAAATATACTACGAGTGACATGTGATAACATTTTCACGCAATTTGGGTCCATAGATCCTGAGAAATCAGTACCCAGAACAACCACAGCTGGCCGTAATAACGGCCTTGACACGCCTGGGCATTGAGTCAAACAGAGCTTGGATGGCGTGTACAGGTACAGGTGCCCATGCAGCTTCAACATGATACGACATTTCATCAAGAGTAGTGACTGGCGTATTGCGACGAGCCAGTTGCTCGGCCACCATTGACCAGACGTTTTCAATTGGTGAGAGATCTGGATAATGTGCTGGCCAGGGCAGCAGTCGAACATTTTCTGTATCCAGAAAGGCCCGTACAGGACCTGCAACATACGGTCGTGCATTATTCTGCTGAAATGTAGGGTTTCGCAGCGATCGAATGAAGGATAGAGCCACGGGTCGTAACACATCTGAAATGTAACGTCCACTGTTCAAAGTGCCGTCAATGCGAACAAGAGGTGACCGAGACGTGTAACCAATGGCACCCCATACGATCACGCTGCGTGATACGCCAGTATGGCGATGACGAATACACGCTTCCAATGTGCGTTCACCGCGATGTCGCCAAACACGGATGCGACCATCATGATGCTGTAAACAGAACCTGGATTCGTCCGAAAAAATGACGTTTTGCCATTCGTCCACCCCGGTTCGTCGTTGAGTACACCATCGCAGGCGCTCCTGTCTATGATGCAGCGTCAAGGATAACCGCAGCCATGGTCTCCGAGCTGATAGTCCATGCTGCTGCAAACGTCGTCGAACTGTTCGTGCAGATGGTTGTTGTCTTGCAAACGTCCCCATCTGTTGACTCAGGGATCGAGACGTGGTTGCACGTGCGGATAAGATGCCTGCCATCTCGACTGCTAGTGATACGAGGCCGTTGGGATCCAGCACGGCGTTTCGTATTGCCCTCCTGAACCCACCGATTCCATATTCTGCTAACAGGCATCGGATCTCGACCAACGCGAGCAGCAATGTCGCGATACGATAAACCGCAATCGCGAGTGGCTACAATCCGACCTTTATCAAAGTCGGAAACGTGATGGTACGCATTTCTCCTCCTTAGACGAGGCATCACTACACCGTTTCACCAGACAACGCTGTTTGTGTATGAGAAATCGGTTGGAAACTTTCCTCATGTCAGCACGTTGTAGGTATAGCCACCGGCGCCAACCTTGTGTGAACGCTCTGAAAAGCTAATCATTTGCATATCACAGCATCTTCTTCCTGTCGGTTAAATTTAGCGTCTGTAGCACGTCATCTTCGTGGTGTAGCAATTTTAATGGCCGGTAGTGTACATCCTGTCTGATCGAAACTATCCCGGCACCCCTATGTATTGTGGAATGGGCCACAAGATGTCACGAGAGGTGGACTCGCCAGTATAAAATGAGGCGGTGAGTACTGCGCTGTCCATAGAGAAGCAGTAACAGCAGCGTTGGTCGGTCAGGAAGGCTCATGTACTTCGAACGTGGACTAGTCATTGGATGTCATTTGAATAACAAATCCATCTGGTGCAGTGGTTGTGAAATGGAAATGCGAACAAACAAGAAGAACCAAACGAAGACCGGGCAGCTATATCCCACAGACGGAAAGGGATCGTCGAGCATTGTGGAGGGTAAGTGCAAAAACGCGTAGGAAATCAGTGGAATTAATCACTCGTGAGCTCCAGAGTGCTACCAGCAGCTAAACTAGTACAATGACTGTGCGTAAAAGAGAATCTGGTAGAACAGTCGAAACATGCTATAACCTGTGGCAATCTCATGGAAGGATCTGGGTTTGGCGAATGCCTGGTGAACGTTACCTGGCACAATTTGTAGTGCCAACAGAGGAGGCGGTGTTAAGGTACGAAATTGTTTTCGTGATTAGGCTGTGGTCGCCTCTTAGCGCTTAAGAAAGTTCAGGAACACATTTTACGGTACAGTGTACTGCGTACAGTGGGGGAGCATTTCTAAGACGGCGATTATTGTGTCAGCATGACAGTGCACCTTGTCAGACACTGAAGAGCCAAAGAAACTGGTACACCTGCCTAATATCACGGCGGGCCCCAGAGAGCACGCAGAAGTGTCGCAACATGATGTGCTATCGACTCGACTAATGTCTGAAGTAGTATTTAAGGGAGCTGACACTACGAATCCTGCAGGGCTGTCCATAAATCCGTAAGAGTACAAGGGGGTGGAGATCGCTTGTGAACAGCACTTTGCAAGGCATCCCAGATAGGCTCGATAATGCTCAGGTCTAGTGAATATGGTGGCCAGCGAAAGTGCTTACACTCAGAAGAGTAATCCTGGAGCTCCTTTGTAGCAATTATGGACGTGTAGGACGTAGCATTGTCCCGCTGGAATTGCTCAAGTCCATCGGAGTGCACAACGGACATGAATGGATGCAGGTGACCAGACAGGATGCTTACGTACATCTCACCTATCAGAATCGTATGTAGACGTATCAGAGGTCCTGTATCATTCCAACTGCACACGCCCCACACCATTACAGAGCCCCCACCAGCTTGAATATTCCCCTGCTGACATTCAGGGACCATGGATTCATGCGGTTGTGTCCATACCCGTACACATCCATCCGCTCGATACAATTTGAAACGAGACTCGTTCCATCAGGTAACATGTTTCCAGTTATCAACAGTCCAGTGTCGGTGTTGACGGGCCCAGGCGAGGCGTAAAGCTTTGTGTCGTGCAGTCATCAAGGGTACTCCAGTGTACCTTCGGCTCCGAAAACCCATTTCTAAGATGTTTCTTTGAATGGTTCGCACGCTGACATTTGTTGATGGCCCAGCACTGAAATCTGCAGCAATTTGCAGAAGCGTTGCACTTCTGTCACGTTGAACTATTCTCTTCCGTCGCCGTTAGTCCCGTTCTTGCAGGGTCTTTTGCCGGCAGAAGCGATGTCGGAGGTTTTATGTTATACCGGATTACTGATATTCATGGTACACTCGTGAAAAGGTCGTACGGGAAAATCTCCAGTTCATCGGTACCTCGGAGATGCTGTGTCCCATCGCTCGTGCGCCGACTACAACACCAGGTTCAAACGCACTTAAATCTTGATTGCCATTGGTAGCAGCAGTAACCGATGTAACAATTGCGCCAGACACTTGTTGTCTTATATAGGTGTTGCTGACCGCAGCGTCGTATTCGGCCTGTTTACATATCTCTGTATTTGAATACGCATGCCTATACCAGTTTTTTTGGTCCTTCAGTGTATAGTTGAAGTGCAAAAAGGAATTGTATTTTAATAAACTTTTGGCTGTGGCATCCGTTATGATAAAAAGCAGTTTTATTATTCTGTATGACTATACACATATTTCTTATTATATTTCACATCAGCCGGCCGCTGTGACCGAGCGATTGTAGGCGCTTCAGACCAGATCCGCGCTGTTGCTACGGTCGCAGGTTCGAATCCTGCCTCGGGCATAGATGTGTGTGATGTCCTTAGGGTATTTAGGTTTAAGAAGTTCTAAGTCTAGGGGACTGATGACCTCATAGTGCTTACAGCCATTTGAACCAATTTATAGTTCACATTGTGTGTATTTGTAAGTGTTTATTACCCTCGTATTAGAAACAAACGTTGTTTACCGGCAATGAGACAGAGTTCGTGGCCACATGCTTCGCATATAGTTATTTCAGCTTTCTTTTTTTTTTCTCTCACTTTATTTTTCTCACTAGAGGCTAGTCGTTCTCTCCTTGTACTAGCCTCGGGCACACCAATCAAAAATTGTCAACCCTTGCTCGATCAATATACAGCTCCCATCACAAAGGTCGTTTTTCCCTTTTAGTCCTTCTGGGGGAAAAGGAGCGGGTGGGGGGGGGGGATGGGGGCGAACGGAAGTATTCAAATGGCTGTGAGCACTATGGGACTAAGCATCTATGGTCATCAGTCCCCTAGAACTTAGAACTACTTAAACCGAACTAACCTAAGGACATCACACAACACCCAGTCATCACGAGGCAGAACGGAAGTATTAACGTCTTCTTATGCCACCTGTCATTACTCACTCTCGTTATGGACTGTGGCACTTCCATTTTTCTCCCATATTTCAGATATTTAGCTCATGTCTTTATGGTTGACCTGCAAGCATTTTCTCATAAAATCTAATTCAAAAGTCTGGACCTTGTCCTTTCTTTTATTCTAAGAGACTACATTTTTGCTCCATAAGTATCTATATTTTCAGTAACACTGTGGAATATCCTTTCTTGGTGTGCCGACTAATACTACTGTTCTAAATTAGTCCAACGTTACTTCCGTCTCAATCTCTTTGTCATAAACGCCGTTAATGGATGTAATTGAAACTAAATATTTAAAGTTCTCACATTTTATAAATTTTTTTCATCTTCGAGAACTAAATTAGTATCTTTAAACCTTTGAATACTTGCGACTCACTGAAATATATTGCATAAGATGCGAAGATGGCAACTTAGTTTGCTGCAACTAGTAAACTAAATAAATGTTATAAAATAGCGATCTTCGCTGTTTGATGTTTCTTACGTCCACTTTCATGTTAATGTAGATCGCGCCATAGGTGAAGAATGTCAAGAGTATACATGTCCCTTATTCTCGTCAATGTTGTCCATATGTTCCTTTCTTCGCAGATTCTTCGGAAAACCCCCTCATTCCGTAACTTATCAGTCCACATAATATTCCACACTCTTTTGTAACATCACATCTCGCTCGCTAGGATTCTCTTCAGTTCCTCTCCGACATCGGTGGCCGAGCGGTTCTAGCCGCTTCAGTCCGGAATCACGCGACAGCTACGGTCGGATCGCAGGTTCGAATCCTGCCTCGGGCATGGATGTGTGTGATGTCCTTAGGTTAGTTAGGTTTAAGTAGTTCTAAGTTCTAGCGTACTGATGACCTCAGATGTTAAGTCACATAGTGCTCAGAGCCATTTGAACCATTTTTTTCAGTTCCTGCTTTTCCACTGTCCATGATTCACTACCATGCACTGTTGTGCTCCAAACGTGCATTCTCAGAAACTTCTTCTGCAAGTTAAGGCCTGTCTTTGATGCTACTAGACTTAATTGCCACTTGACTTCTGTGCTTGTGTTCGTCTGCTTCTTATTTTCTCCTTGCTTCGTCCATCATGTTTTATTTTGCTTCCAAGGTAGCAGAAATCCATAACTTCATGATCAGCAGTTTTGGTGTTAAGTTTCTTGCTGTTCTCATTTCTACTTCATCCCATTACTTTTGTCTTTTTCTGGTTTACTCTTACTCCATATTCTGTACGCATTAAACTGTTCATTTCATACAACTGATCCTGTAATTCTTCTTCATTTTCACTGAGGATAGCACTGTCAACAGCGAATCTTATCGTTGATATCCTTTTATCCTGAACCCACTCTTGAACCTTTCTTTTATTTCCGTCATTGCTTTTTCTAGGTATAGGTTGGAAAGTAGGAGCCTTACACCTTTTTAAATCCAAGCACTTCGTTCTTCCTCGTACAATCTTATTACAAAATATTGTATTTTGTACATATTGTACACTCATGCTCAGAAAAAAAAAACAGAACACCTTGAATGACTAGAAATAGGACATTCATATTCACAAGACATGTACCTTAGTCTGTTCTGCAGAAATGATTAGCTTTTCAGTCACCTCGGTTCAGTACGTGTCCTGTTGCCTAGTAGGCACAGGGCCCGCCATGGCACCCGGTAACTTGCTCCATGGGTGATGACATCGACGCGTATAAGGCACGAATTACGTCCTGTGGTATAGCCATCTATGCTGCCTTCACCTGGTTCCAAAGTTCATCTGTGGTGGTTGGCTCACAGCACTGCGCCAATCGTTTCACCATATCCCACATATTTTCGATTGGCGACAAGTCTAGTGATCTGGTAGGCCAAGGTAAAAGGGTGACACCCTGTGGCACCAGGAAGGCACGTGTTCGTGCAGCAACATGTGGTCGTGCATTATCTTGTAGAAAAATGGCGTCTGGTGTGTTCTGCGGAAAGGGTGTGGCTGTAGGTTTCAGGATGTCATCCACGTAGGTCACACTGGTCATACTGCCTTGGAAACGCACCAACAGTGATTTATGGTTGTACACAAAAGCACCCCACACCATGAGACCCTGAGTCGGCACTGTATGTCTCGCGCGAATGCGGTCATTGTGATGCCGCTTCCCCTGTTTCAAACAAACAGCTCCAGGATTCGTCCGTAAACACGATCTGACGCCATTCCTGTCCCCATTGACGTCATTCCATACATCATTGTCGTCTAGGATGTTTCTGCACATTCGTCAACGGTAGTCAGAGAAGTGAACTACGCCCACGTAACCATGCCATAACAAACAATGAAGGATTGTCAGCCCTGACAGTCTACAGTGTATAACACTTGTCACTGCTGTGCCAGAGACGAAGGACGTAGATCTGTCGTACAATGCCGTTCGGACGAGGAGTCGATCTTCTCATGGTGATGGTCTAGGTGGAGCGACCTGACTTATCTCGTCGTGTCCTACAGCCTTCCGTGAACCATTCTACACACAGCCATTGCACTGCCGAAACACTTCGTCCCACAAGAGCAACAATGTCCCGGGTGGGTGCATCACATTATCTCATGTCAATAATACGCCCTCTTTCAAGCTCACTGATTTGATGGTACGGGTCGCGCATACGTCTGCGAGACATCCTGCACGCCTGCTCAGGTCACACTGTTCCATTACCTTCGATTGATAGCGACAGCGAGAGCCGCAGGCATATTTTACCGATTGATGGTGTTGCGCAGGTAGATGTTGACCTTGAACCCTCGGGCCGACATGGTTCAAAAGCTAATCATTTCTGCAGAATGTCCTCTGAATGTTAACGCCCCTTCTCAAGTGGTTCAACGTGCTCTGTTTTTGATGAACATGAGTGTATATTACCCGTCTTTCTTTATAGCTTACTTCTGTTTTACTCAGTATTTCCAACAGCTTGCACCACTTGCCATTGTTGAGCGCTCTTCCTAGGTCAACATATCCAATTAACGTGTCTTGATTTTTCTCATCTGTTGTTTCCGTTGTCAAGCACAGCGTCAGAACTGCCTCTCTATTTCCTTTACTTTTTCTGAAGCTAAACTGATCATCACCTAATAGATCCTCAGTTTTCTTGTTTACCTCGTATTTCTCCTCTGCCTTTTCGGAATGAATTTCTAGATCCTATCTTCTGAATTCCTTCTGCAATTTATTCAACATCTGTTCCATATCCTGGCGGCTTCTGGTGAAAATTATGTGGTCATCTACAAAATGCAGTGAATTTCTTGCGTCCTGTTCTATCAACACACCCAGCCCTGAACATTTTTTGTACGAAGTCTCCAGCACATAGTCTATGTATATATTAAAAAGTAGCAAGTCTGAATGACATATTTCTTAAGGCTTTTATAGTTTTAAAGTTTTCTCTTATTCTGTTTCCATCTTTACTTTTGGTTCGGTCTTTTTCTAATTCCTCACAACTACACTAACTCATTTATACCGCTCTTTTAGTCTCTTCATGGCAGCTGTAATCTCAGATCTTGGAATGCTGTAATATGCTTTTTCCAAGTTCACAAAAGCCGTGTGCATTTCCCTGTTACTAGGTGTGTTCTGTTGTACTGCTAATCTACGACAATGGATACTATCCAAACAAGATCTACCAGTCAAAAAGCAACATTGTTCGTCTGAGAAATTTATCTTCAATCTTCTCTTTAATATACTAGAGAAACGTTTTGCTACTGAATCTGTTACACATAAACTTGGGAATGGTGCGGATGATGTTTTTTCCGAAAGTCAGATGATGTATCGCAGGATTCATTTATTCTACACACCATTGCGAATAGTCGTATGGTTGCTACTTCCCACAACGATTTTAAAAATTCAGGCGGAATGTTATCCATCCCTTCTGCCTTGAGTATTGGACACAAGTGTCCTGTTATATGAACAAGACTTTTTGTCTCTCTTTTTATAGACGCTACTAAGAAGATACGTTCCACTCTCTAGGCATATCCAGTTGTTCGATTTTGTTAAAAATTACAGTCCACTATTGTACACATTTTCACCTCCATATTTCAAGAGTTCCATTCTAACAGTTTCTGGACCAGAAACCTTACTTTTCGCCCTACTTAGAGCTTTCTTCACATCTTCCCTTGTCATTTCCTTCTGCGTCTTCGTGCACTCGAAAACCGCCTGATTTTCGTATACTGCTGTCTGTATTGTTGTAGAAGTTCAGTGTAATATGCTATTCACTGGTGTGCGGATATTACCTGTATCGTACCTTTGCATCTTGTCCCAGTTCTCATATTCTTGATAGTCTTCCATGCCTCAGTGAATTTGTCTAGTCAATGGTATTATCAATTCGTGTACACACGTTTTTCCTGTGAAGTTCTTTCTTTCTTTTAACCATAGCTTTGAGCCAATTACTTAAAAAAATTTTTTTTATTGACTGGTTTTATCTGATAACCATTTGAGGTTGGCTTTTTTCTTCAACATGATCCAATGTTCCAAATCCTCGCTGAGTTTTTCCACATATTTGTTTCTTCTCCTCTAAGTCCCTAAGATTTCCGAGGCCTCTGTGGAAAGAGTGTTTTTCAAGTGATCATATAATTGTTCTGGTGTACTTTCCTATCAAGAAATAGCTTATTCTCCGGTCTATTTTGGTGTAATATCTTAATACTAAGTTTTCACAGCATGTCTTCTGTCAGTGTGGCTCCCTGCAGTATTGATTGGTTTTCTTACTTACTTTAAAGAGTTCGATGATTTTCTCTCTATTACCATATGGTGGCTACTCGCACAGTTAGGTTGTTTAAATACTCTTACGTCCGTCAGTCAGAATTTTCTTGTATTGAAATAAGGTATTTACAATTACATATTCATATTCTCTGCATGCTTTTACTAACCTGTGTCCATAGTTACTTATTAATTCCTATTCACAAGGTCCTATCACATCTGTGTTTGCACCCAACCCTAATACATAAATTCCCAGATAGTTTTACCGCGGCGTAGCTGGGCATTTTTGCAAAGATTTCGTCAAGTTTGTTAGAAATTTATCCTTCACGTTGAATAGTTAATTAACTATCGTTTGCCGCATACATCCCTACATACATCCCTAGTATAGTAGTAGGTTGTCCATAGATCATGAGGTCCAGCTTTAAAAATAGAATACTTACATGTTCAACCCCTATCGCTTGCTCGGCCACCTAGAATTAATCTATATTTAGACCCCACTGTTTGGTGTAATGTGTTTTGGTACACCGCTTCAAATATAGGCTTACCGTACTTATTTACAGTACTTCTTTCCCGCTTCCCCTTTCCTTTGTTTCGGTTAGTACAAGTACATTCGTCTCCATTGGTTCACTCTCTTATTAAGCAATTCAGTCTTCTTTGTTTGTAAAAATTGCAGAATCCGTTTCTGTAGCAGTTGTCGGTTTTCGGAGCGTGAAACGTTTTCCATGAAATAGCGCGCAATACCATCGCCACAACCTCCAGCCTGGATCCCCAAAGTAATCCACATAATGGCGAGTAAAATTCTTAGCAAGTTCTCTTCACTTCGTGAAATAACGCAAAGATGCTGGACCGCAATCATTGGTTGGTCCATCCTCTATGATTCATGAATGGTATCTACGCTCCTGTCAGTTTCAGTCATGCCGAGCATCGTGAATAAATTCGCGCGAAAATCTATTGCGTGAAAATCTATGAAGAAAATAGCGGTTTGTATTATTTTTCTTGTAGCCCACGACTGCAACAGCACACAGAAACGTCACACAGCATACCAAAAGCATTATCTCCTACAACACGAGGAGTTCTTGAGTATTGACTGCTATACGTCGAGGAGAGGCACTTCCCGCGTTTCCATCAAGTTATTTAATTGTGAAGTCATTCAAGGCGAATGCCACATCTCTTAAACTGAGACGGTACGAACGCTGTAATGTCCCCTAGACTTTAAGGCTACACATATTAGAACTTCAGCTTCCAAATTTTTTTGTCTACCTACACACACTCCGATGAGGCAAAACTTGTGAACACTATCCAACGCGAGAATGAATGTCGCCCATTCGCGGTACGGGAACGCGACACAGTAAGGAAAGTACACTCTACGACAAAAAACTATGCACGAGGGAGGAATTATCCGAATGCGGCGGCATAGTCAGGTTGGCATCCAATCGCTGTCAGGGGCGTTATCAGACACGTTTTCGTTGGTCGTCGGGGCTCATTTCGAACGGGACTCATCTCTGAAGACAATTCCACTCCATTCTATGGGATTAAAAGCCGGTCCGCTATATGGCCCGACAGCCAGGGTTGATGGTCTGGGACGTCATTTCATTTCATAACCCCTTTGGTAGCATCCGTGGCACCCATCCTGCACAGCGGTACGACCACGACATTACGCCCCGTTTTGTTTCCCTTCATGGCAAGCCAGCCTGGGCTTACACTTTAGCAGGATAATGCCCCCCCCCCCCCACCACCACACACACACGATGAGAGTTTCTACTGCATGGTTCCGTGCTTGCCAAGCCCTACCTTGGCCTACAAGGTCGCCAGATCTCTCCCCAACTGAGAAAGTTTGAAACATTATGAGCTGGTCATTCCCACAATCCCGGGATTTGACGGCCTAAGGCGCCACTTGGACATCTCTCAGGAGGACACGCAACAACACTGCCATTGCTAAGTCAATAACTGCTTGCATAAGGGCCATAGGTTATGGACTTTCTGAATTTGTGCAGCTCTTTCTCTTGAATTATTCATCCAATTTTTCTGAAAGTGTCTTCATTTGATTATCTGTATATGTCCGCAGCTCGTGGTCTTGCGGTAGCGTTCTCGCTTCCCACGCAAGGGGCCCCGGGTTTGATTCCCGGCGGTGTCAGGGATTTTTCCTGCCTCGAGATGACTGGGTATTGTGTCATCATCATCATTTATCCCCATTACGGTCGGAGGAAGGCAATGGGAAACCACCTCCACTAGGACCTTGCCTAGTCGGCGGTGCGGGTCTCCCGCATGGTTCCCTACGCTCCTCGGAGTATGGGACCTCATCACCATATGTGCATGTACCGACTTCGGTCCAATTGGGATAGTTCCTTCATGGTGCGTCGTTTCTTTGTTTGTATGTTAAAGTGGATATAAGCGGGGAGAGACGAAAAGAGAATCATTCTCGCAACGATAACTGTTTGGGAAATTCACAGACGTAGGAGACTTCGAAAAGATCACACTGTTATGGCTAGGCGCGTGGAACGAGAATGTGGGAAACGGCAGTCATTCGGCTACCCGTTGGTATTATCAAGAGCATCCACTGAAGGTGGCTGAAGGACGGGTAGATGAACAGGCGACAAGGCATTGGACGTTCACACCTCACTCTACTGCAAAGGAACATCTTCCCGCGTTGACCCAACGACATCATCAATTACGATTGCAGTTGGCACGGAAGTATCGAGATGGGACGGTGGATCAATGAAAATGAGTCGCTCGTAAGATAATTCACTTTTCTTGTGACGCTACGTCGCTGGTCGTGTCCAAGTCTGATACGTGCTACAAACCGGACACAATAGGAAAGACCAGGCCCCTTTACTTTTTTCTTTTATCACTCGTTTATTACATCACAGAAATACACATTTTGAGACAAAATTTAACTACATGAAATATTGCTCCCAGTAAGGGTTAACATAAGCAGTGACAAAACTTGGTTCTCTTAAGGGTTTCTGCTGGCAACAAATTTTAAGGAGGCAATGTAAGGTTTATATCAGTTTAGCTCAAACACGTAGCTAGTGACTGAATCACGACACAGACACTTTAACAATTTCGGTAACAAATAAATAGCTTGAATTTGTACTCACAGTAACCAACTAATCGACAGCCTTGCCATTGAATAAGTAGTGGGCTATTTGCAGCGAATTAGCAACACCCAGCAACTAGGGGAGTTAATACCAACAGTTTTTAAATGTCTTGCTCCCCATTAAATAAACAAACTTACAGTAATTAAATGAATAACAAATCAAGCACACTACGCTTGTAATACCTCTTTATATTCGATGAATTATTCTGATACAATTCTACCCTTGAATGACGTTTACTAATTTTCTATCTTCATACTCGCAGAATCCATGCGCAAAATAGTTTCATACAATAGATATGCCATGAGTGCATAATTATTCTTTGTAGTACTCTCTCTGGTGGTTGTTAGAAAACAGCTTCCGAGATTGTCTTCGTGCCGATTAGCCTGAGCTTTGTTTGAAGAATTGTAATCTGAATATTGAGATTTATGACAAAAGATAATTGATACGAAATTGTACGATTAAAAGGGAAATATATATATATTGCTCCTTCATACAAAAGGTGTGTATTTGACATTTGAGAATTAATGATATTCATCGATATATTGCGTAGTTGTTAATCAGAAGGGAACTTCCGAAAGACTGGATACGAACCTGCATTTAATAATCCAAGAGCTCCATTACTTCTTCGGAAGGTTAAACTTCATCAAAGCCAAATATCCGCTTGATCTGAGGTTTCCCGACTGATTATACAACGCTCCCAAAAATACGAGGCATTTTATTTGTACGGATTAGCAGACTGCCGCAAAGCACGAGCTTCCAGAGAAGAAGAATCATCGCCTGATTTCATTCTAACAAGTAAATTTTCTGAATCATTTTTGAGTGACAGAGTTATGAGTGTGTTTCCTATTATGAATGATTGATTGCTCGAACGAATTGAGAACTACATAACTACATAATTACATAGATAGGAGGAAAAATTACACGCTCCCCACAAACTCTTCAGTGGAAGCCAAGCCAAAATGAAGATTCCATTAACTGACTAGCACTGAAGTCACACTAAAGCTCATCTCTGTGTCCCCAGACACACATGGGGCAAACTTATATAAGACAAGATTTTGAAGGGAGCACATCAGTAAAACCGGTAGTGGAGCTAACTCGTGCCGCTGAAAATTAAGGTAATAGACCGGGGCACAAGGTGGTATACAATGACATTGCCTTAGTGCTATACTGCGCTCCAAAATATTAATTCAAATGGCCAATTCAAAATTAAGTACACATAAACCAGCGTTAATTAACGAGGAGTGACACCAGGTCGCTCGAAGGGATGACAACACTTAATTGAAAAGACGAATGCCGGAGGCGGCAGTAACATCAAACACCTTCTCCCAGTTTTAACCAGGAGTCACTTCCCGCTATACAATTAAACATTTAACCAAGCACAAGGAAGGAATCCCAAAGAGAAAATTCAAATAAAACCCCCCAAAAGATTATAAAGGACAGGGAACCCCAACTATATAAATTTAAAAGAATGAGCTCTCCCCAAAGGCAGTGTAAACGCGAAGGCCACACTTAAGAGGCCACCAAAATTGGTTACAAAAAGTCTTATACATTTCCTCCTTTTCTTTAAAGAAACACAAGGCTGCTTAACTTCTGCTGGACGTCCGGTATGGCTCGTGTAGGATACACCAGGCAGCAACCCAAGCTAGGCGGTCGCAAGGCACGGCGAGCAAAATCAGGAGAGCAGACAGGCAGGCAGCCAACACATATCCTCCATCCTGAACCGGCAGACCGCGTACAACCAACTCCACATATACGTGATTGCTTCCCACCTCGTACCTCGCGGCGTCTCAGCAGCTCGCCCGAGCAAACGTCAACTGCCCCTCGCCCCGTGAATGCGGTAAACAACAAGACAAGCAAAGATAAGAAACATCGAAGGATCGATAATGGACATCCAAGAGACTGGCGCGCCAGTAACGTTCGCCACGACTCAAAATCCACTCTCATCCAGGTAATCAGCTGCTCGTAACATCCACCGCGTCACAAATAAGGGCGGTGGTGACGGTATTTTTCTATGAGGGCAATCACCTGGTAGTCAGTGGGGCTTGTGGTAATCTAAATCACCACGACTGCTGTGGACTACATGAATATTACTGCTGACCACCTGCATCCGTTCATGCTTTATGTCTTCCCCGACGGCGATGGCATCTAACAAAATAACTGTGCATGTCACAAGGACATACTCGTGCTGCAGCGGTTTGAAGAGCATGGAAGTCAACTGATGTTGAAATTCGTCTGATATGGACTGCTTGTAACAAATTTCCGGGCCAGCTCAGAGTCCACAAACTTGCAGGCTGTAATTTAGGGGAGTTGCGTGACCAGTGCGTAGAAATCTGGTACCGCATGCTTCCAGAAACTACCAAGAACTTGTTGAGCCTGTGTTACGCTATAACACTGTTGTATTGCGTTACAAACGTGGATCAACATGCTGTTTAAGCAGGTGGTCATAATTTTTTGACCTATGAGTGTGATTTGCCTAAATAAATAAAGTACCATTATGCCTACAGACATCTGCTCGCGATGACTACAGAGCAAATCGTTGGTAGTTTGAGTTTACAGACAAATCTGCTGCAGTAAGAAAACCGTAAAGCAATTATGCAAAGAGCTTGCTGATTATCGCTGCAGCACCCCTCAAGCTTAAGCTGTTGCAATGCCTTAAACTAATACACTACTGGCCATTAAAATTGCTACACCACGAAGATGACGTGCTATAGATGCGAAATTTAACCGACAGGAAGAAGATGCTGTGATAGACAAATGATTAGCTTTTCAGAGCATTCACACAAAGTTGGCGCCGGTGGCGACACCGACAATGTGCTGACATGAGGAAAGTTTCCAACCGATTTCTCATATACAAACAGCAGTTGACCGGCGTTGCCTGGTGAAACGTTGTTGTGATGCCTCGTGTAAGGAGGACAAATGCGTACCATCGAGTTTCCGACTTTGATAAAGGTCGGATTGTAGCCTATCGCGATTGCGGTTTATCGTATTGCGACATTGCTGCTCGCGTTGGTCGAGATCCAATGACTGTTAGCAGAATAAGGAATCGGTGGGTTCAGGAGGGTAATACGGAACGCCGTGCTGGATCCCAACGGCCTCATATCAGTAGCAGTCGAGATGACAGGCATCTTATCCGCATGGCTGTAACGGATCGTGCAGCCACGTCTCGGTCCCTGAGTCAACAGATGGGGACGTTTTCAACACAACAACCATCTGCACGATAGTTCGACGACGTTAGCAGCAGCATGGACTATCAGCTCGGAGACCATGGCTGCGGTTACCCTTAACGATGCATCACAGACAGGAGCGCCTGCGATGGTGTACTCAACGACGAACCTGGGTGCACGAAAGGCAAAAGGTCATTTTTTCGGATGAATGCAGGTTCTGTTTACAGCATCATGATGGTCACATGGGCGCATGGTCGTATTTGGCGTCATCGCAGTGAACGCACATTAGAAGTGTGTATTCGTCATCGCCATACTGGCGTATCACCCGGCGTTATGGTATGGGGTGCCATTGGTTACATTTCTCAGTCACCGCATTGACGGCACTTTGAACAGTGGACGTTACATTTCAGATGTGTTACGACCCGTGGCTCTATCCTTGATTCGATCCCTGCGAAACCCTACATTTCAGCAGGCTAATACACGACCGCATGTTGCAGGGTCTGTACGGGCTTTTCTGGATGCAGAAAATGTTCGACTGCTGCCCTGGCCAGCACATTCTCCAGATCTCTCACCAATTTAAAACGTCTGGTCAATGGTGGCCGAGCAACTGGCTCGTCACAATACGCCAGTCACTACTCTTGATGAACTGCGGTATCGTGTTCATGCTGCATGGGCAGCTGTACCTGTACACGCCATCCAAGCTCTGTTTGACTCAATGCCCCGGCGAATCAAGGCCTTTATTACGGCCAGAGGTGGTTGTTCAGGGTACTGATTTCTCATGATCTATGCACCTAAATTGCGTGAAAATGTAATCACATGTCAGTTCTAGTATAATATATTTCTCCAATGAATACTCGTTTATCATCTGCATTTCTTCCTGGTGTAGCAATTTTAATGGCCAGTAGTGTACATATGCGAGAGGCTTAAAGTGTTTTTCCCTGAGAACCCCCTGAGTGCAGCGGACCTGCATCCTTGCATCCGGATGCTGCTTTATGGTCGGAGAACAAGGCTGCAGGGCGGCTCCCGGCCTTGCAGCCCGGCTGCCTGTTCTGCTCTCCTCTCTCCTGGCGGGTGATTACACACACGTAGCGGCTCGTCTGCACGGACCATCAGCAAATGTTAAGGCTGCCCGCCCTGGCGTGTCTGCACGGAACTTCGTCAGCTGACCAGCGGCCGATATTACAGACGCGTTGTTGCTGGAAAATCTCTGTGATTCATCTGCCTGCCCTTCATGTAGCCTCGCAACTAAGGCGAAGTAACTGCAGTAAGCGATATTATTTAGACCTGATAACAGTTATGACATGGGAAGCAACGAAGGAAGGAAGCGAAAAAATCAAACTGAATAGAAAAGATCTGGAAGTCATGAAAAGTTCCCCAAGTGCTTAGGAAGTGTTATTACTAAAGATGATGTGATAGCTGACGAAATTTGGAAAATAATGCAAGAAGTAAACAGCTTCCACCAGAGTGTAAAACGCGTTCTCTGAAACAGAGACGTCTAAAAGGAATTGAAAAAGCTCTGTAATCAACTTGTTAAGGGCCTATTCTAAGTTATAAGGCTGGCACATGGACTACAACAAAAAGGGAAAAGGGGCAGGACAGGCGAAACTTTTAAGATAAGAAACAATGGAATCAGAAATGTGAAGATCGGTGAAAAAGCTAGAATTTCGAAATTTCAGGACAATAAGAAACAACGAAGTTGAAGTAGAATGAACGTATTATAAGAATGGAAGGGGAGAGAGTGTAAAAACATACAGGTTAAGTGCGAGTAGGACTCACGCTCTGAGGTTTCCGTAAAAATTTAGTTATGCATGTGTAGACTGTTCATCCAGAATCGAAAATATCGACGATTTTTGCGTGTTATCTATATCGATGCCGGCAACATGTCGGTCATTGGAATTCCAAGATTTTCGAGAATCTTTTTAATTTTTTGTGCAGTTTCACGTTTAGTACACTAAGAGAGAAGGGCCTTAACAGATGAACAGACAGTCGGATATCATATGACAAAATTTTTATTGTTAGTGAGTATGCGAGTAATAAAATATGTGACGTAACTTGGAATCTCGTGATTGCGTTGACTTAGAAGTTTACAGTTTTTACATCGTCAAGATACCATACACAACAGTTGGCCATATAAATTTCAACTTGATACGTCCACTCGTTCCTGAGAAAAACTGGGCCTTAAAAGACGGACGGACGGACAAACAGAGAGATAACAAATGTCAAAATAATCTTTTCTTGGTGTGATATAACAATTTTAGGATTTTTCCTTTACTGCGAAATCTTGCTTCTTGCCAGGTTTAATGATTCTATATCAATGAGTAGCATCCTATAGGTTTTCAGGAGTGAGTTTTCGAGTATCAAAATACACTATGTGATTAAAAGTATTGGGACACCTGGCTGAAAATGACTTACAAGTTCGTGGCGCACTCCATCGGTAATGTTGGAATTCGATATGGTGTCGGCCAACCCTTAACCTTGATGACAGCTGCCACTCGCGCAGGCATACGTTCAATCAGGTGCTGGAAGGTTTCTTCGGGAATGGCAGCCCATTCTTCACTAAGTGCAGCACTGAGGATTAGTTTCAATGTCGGTCGGTGAGGCCTGGACGACGTCGGCGGTCCAAAACATCCAAAAGGTGTTATATAGGATTCAGATCAGGACTCTGTGCAGGCCAGTCCATTACAGGGATGTTACTGTCGTGTAACCACTCCGCCACAGGCCGTGCATTAACAACAGGTGCTCGATCGTGTTGAAAGATGGAATCGCCATCACCGAATTGCTCTTCAACAGAGGGAAGCAAGAAGGTGCTGTGATAGTGGCATGCATAACAACAAGGGGTGCAAGCCCCCTCCATGAAAAATACGACCACCATAACACCGTCGCCTCCGAATTTTGCTGTTGGCACTACACACGCTGGCAGATGACGTTCACCGGGCATTTGACGCACCCCCACCGTGCCATCGGGTCGCCAAATTGTGAACCGTGATTCGTCACTCCACACAACGTTTTTCCACTGTTCAATCATCCAGTGTTTACGCCCCTTACACCAAGCGAAGCGTCGTTTGGCATTTACCGGCGTGATGTGTGGTTTATCAGCAGCCGCTCGACCATGAAATCCAAGTTTTCTCACCACCCGCCTAACTGTCATAGTACTTGCAGTGGACCCTGATGAAGTTTGGAAATCTTGTGTGCCTATTACACATAACGACCCTCTTCAACTATCGGCAGTTCAAAAATGGTTCAAATAGCTCTAAGCACTATGGGACTAAACATCTGAGGTCATCAATCACCTAGACGTAGAACCACTTAAAACTAACTAATCTAAGGACATCACACACATCCATGCCCGAGGCAGGATTAGAACCTGCGACCGTAGTAGCAGCGTGGTTCCGGACTGAAGCGCCTAGAACCGCTCAGCCACAAGGCCGGCCATAAACTATCGGCGGTCTCTGTCAGTCAACAGACGAGATCGGCATGTTTGCTTTTGTGCTGTACGTCTCACTTCATGTTTCCACTTCAATACCACATCGAAAACAATCTGCCTACGGATGTTTAGGAGTGTGGAAATCTCTCGTACAGACTTATGATACTAGTGACAACCAATCACCTGAGACGTTCGAAGTCCGCGTGTTCCGCGGAGCGCCCCATTCTCCTCTCTCACGATTGTCTAATGACTACTAAGGTCGCTGATATGGAGTACCTGGTAACACAATGCACTTAATATGAAAAACGTATGTTTTTGGGGCGTCCGGATGCTTTTAATCACGTAGTGTATGTGACATAAATTGCCGCATCTTGTGACTGTACTGACTTAGAAGCCTGAATTTCTTACACCGCCAATTGACCGTTGGCCATATTACGTCACTTAAAATTTAACATGATGCGTCGATCCGTTACTGAGAAGAACAGTACTTAATATTCGGACAGAGGGAGAGGCAGACAAACACACGGGCCGTCGACTAAGTGATACTGCAAGGTCTTCTTTCCAGCGACTGAGGTACGGAAACCTAAAAAACAAGGACATCTTTGGCACCTACTCGTGGTTTCTCCGTCCAACCACTTTCTGTAGAAGCTTATGGCAGCAGCTCGCGAACAGACGACCAGCTTCGCCGTTTCCCAGATGCTCGTTCCTAGGAGCTGAGCCATAGCAATCATCTCTTTGTCAAAGTCACTTATATAAGTGTATTTCCCCTTCCGCGGCCCGTATCGTCGCTATATGATTTGGAGACAGTCACATGGACTTTGAAGGGAACAGTGGTAGTAATTGAAAGCAGCATGAAATCTGTGAGCATTACTGTGGATCATCTGCACCTCTCTATGAGTATGCCTTCCCCGACGGCGACGACATCTTCGAGCAGGTGTACTGCCCGTGCCACAAGAACATAATCATGCTACAGTGTTTTGAGCAGCATGATAGTGAACTCTACGTTGATGCCTTCTCCACCAAATTTGCTTCATCCAGACTCGATTAAACACATGTGGAACGCTATAGGGCGGCAGCTCCGCACCCTTAAACAGCTTGCCCGTGATTTACGGCAATAGCTTGACCTTGGCGTAGATGTTTGGTACCACATACCATTGGAAACATACCAAGGACTTGACGAATGCACATCTCACAGAATCAGTGCTGTATTCCTAAAGTGTGTGAACCAGCTACTGAGCAGATGGTCATAATATTTTCTCAAATGAGAGTATGATCTTTTTAAGAAAAATAGAAAAAATCGAATGGTCTGGATACGATCAAAAGTTGAGAAAAACGAGCGAAATACAGCTTGATTGACTGACTGATTCTTGTTCAGGAACCATTAGAAAACTGTTGGTCGTCTGCTATGAATGAAAGGCAAACGGCATTTTACTGCATATTTTGGTGTTTGATAGAGAAAGGAAAACTGAAGAGTGCTTAGAATGAGACGATACAGCTAGATGAAAGCCATAGCCACAAAATAAATGCTTATTGGGGTTGCTAATTGACAAGTGATAGTGTGGCATCATGAGGGAATGCCAACCCTACTATTACACATTACAACGTATTTGATTGATTCCTCCACTGCATCACATTATTTCTATAGACCCTCATTACGGGTGTGTGAGATTAGTAAGTGTCTCATCTTTGTGTTGGCGTAGAGATCGATATCCTGTATTAGTGTACAATTAGTTAATGCGTATTTTTTTTCGATTTATAGCTCCTATTTTTGAGGTTTTGGCATTTCATATGGTTTGGAGTACGTAGTTGAAACTTTTGGTCGTTAATTAAAGGATTCTGCTGCATTTCGTTATTCTGTTTCGTGGCAATATTAATAATGTCAGATAAAAATACATAATAATGACGCACTTCATTGTTTGCGTGTTGTAAATCAAATTTTACTGTACGTTTTCTGTATTATAAATACTAAAATTGATTACGAACTCAGCTCCATGTTAATCGTAAATTACTAAACCTGCGTGGGCGAGTCCTGAAACCAGTTACTAATTGAATAATTAATTACATATATGAAAATGAAATCGAATACATTAAATCTGATTTAAATGGTATTACTGCAGTTTCCAACAAAAAGAAGCTGTTTCAGAGAAAAATGACAAATCAAGCTATGTAAAACATTATAAATACCGTAGAATCAATGTGATGTTGTTGTTGTTGTGGTCTTCAATCCTGAGACTGGTTTGATGCAGCTCTCCATGCTACTCTATGCTGTGCAAGCTTCTTCATCTCCCAGTACCTACTGCAACCTACATCCTTCTGAATCTGCTTAGTGTATTGATCTCTTGGTCTCCCTCTACGATTTTTACCCTCCACGCTTCCCTCCAATGCTAAATTTGTGATCCCTTGATGCCTCAAAACATGTCCTACCAACCGATCCCTTCTTCTAGTCAAGTTGTGCCACAAACTTCTCTTCTCCCCAATCCTATTCAATACCTCCTCATTAGTCACGTGATCTACCCACCTCATCTTCAGCATTCTTCTGTAGCACCACATTTCGAAAGCTTCTATTCTCTTCTTGTCCAAACTGGTTATCGTCCATGTTTCACTTCCATACATGGCTACACTCCATACAAATACTTTCAGAAACGACTTCCTGACACTTCAATCTATACTCGATGTTAACAAATTTCTCTTCTTCAGAAACGATTTCCTTGCCATTGCCAGTCTACATTTTATATCCTCTCTACTTCGACCATCATCAGTTACTTTACTCCCTAAATAGCAAAACTCCTTTACTACTTTAAGTGTCTCATTTCCTAATCTAATCCCATCAGCATCACCCGATTTAATTTGACTACATTCCATTATCCTCGTTTTGCTCTTGTTGATGTTCATCTTATATCCTCCTTTCAAGACACTGTCCATTCCGTTCAACTGCTCTTCCAAGTCCTTTGCTGTCTCTGACAGAATTACAATGTCATCGGCGAACCTCAAAGTTTTTACTTCTTCTCCATGAATTTTAATACCTACTCCGAATTTTTCTTTTGTTTCCTTTACTGCTTGCTCAATATACAGATTGAATAACATCGGGGAGAGGCTACAACCCTGTCTCACTCCTTTCCCAACCACTGCTTCCCTTTCATGCCCCTCGACTCTTATAACTGCCATCTGGTTTCTGTACAAATTGTAAATAGCCTTTCGCTCCCTGTATTTTACCCCTGCCACCTTCAGAATTTGAAAGAGAGTATTCCAGTTAACGTTGTCAAAAGCTTTCTCTAAGTCTACAAATGCTAGAAACGTAGGTTTGCCTTTTCTTAATCTTTCTTCTAAGATAAGTCGTAAGGTTAGTATTGCCTCACGTGTTCCAACATTTCTACGGAATCCAAACTGATCTTCACCGAGGTCCGCTTCTACCAGTTTTTCCATTCTCTGTAAAGAATTCGCGTTAGTATTTTGCAGCTGTGACTTATTAAACTGATAGTTCGGTAATTTTCACATCTTTCAACACCTGCTTTCTTTGGGATTGGAATTATTATATTCTTCTTGAAGTCTGTGGGTATTTCGCCTGTCTCATACATCTTGCTCACCAGATGGTAGAGTTTTGTCATGACTGGCTCTCCCAAGGCCATCAGTAGTTCTAATGGAATGTTGTCTACTCCCGGGGCCTTGTTTCGACTCAGGTCTTTCAGTGCTCTGTCAAACTCTTCACGCAGTATCTTATCTCCCATTTCATCCTCATCTACATCCTCTTCCATTTCCATAATACTGTCCTCAAGTACATCGCCCTTGTATAAACCCTCTATATACTTCTTCCACCTTTCTGCCTTCCCTTCTTTGCTTAGAACTGGGTTTCCATCCGAGCTCTTGATATTCATACAAGTGGTTCTCTTCTCTCCAAAGGTCTCTTTAATTTTCCTGTAGGCAGTATCTATCTTACCCCTAGTGAGACAAGCCTCTACATCCTTACATTTGTCCTCTAGCCATCCCTGCTTAGCCATTTTGCACTTTCTGTCGATCCCGTTTTTGAGACGTTTGTATTCCCTTTTGCCTGCTTCATTTACTGCATTTTTATATTTTCTCCTTTCATCAATTAAATTCAATATTTCTTCTGTTACCCAAGGATTTCTATTAGCCCTCGTCTTTTTACCTACTTGATCCTCTGCTGCCTTCACTACTTCATCCCTCAGAGCTACCCATTCTTCTTCTACTGTATTTCTTTCCCCCATTCCTGTCAATTGTTCCCTTATGCTCTCCCTGAAACTCTCTACAACCTCTGGTTCTTTCAGTTTATCCAGGTCCCATCTCCTTAAATTCCCACCTTTTTGCAGTTTCTCCAGTTTCAATCTGCAGTTCATAACCAATAGATTGTGGTCAGAATCCACATCTGCCCCTGGAAATGTCTTACAATTTAAAACCTGGTTCCTAAATCTCTGTCTTACCATTGTGAGTGGTACTTAAGTAAATAAATTAGTGAAATCAAAGTGAACTAGAAATTAGGATATAAATGAAAAACTTGGTTTAGTTTAGAGAGTTACATACTCGCAAGCAGCGGGCCGAACAGCAGAACAGAAGAGACAATGACCGTGAAGTCAGCAACTTCCACATAAGCGGGCGCTGTCGATTCAGCCGTCAGGGCATCGCCCGACCGGCTCACGTGTTTCTCAGTTGTCGTATGTGAGCAAAGGCCCTCGCCTACATCCCAAGAGCCAATGACCGACGTAAAGAAGATTCTTCGAGAAGCTATTCAACGTGACAGAAGAGGCAATGACCGGCTCACGTGTTTCTCAGTCGTCACATGGGATCAAAAGCCCTCACCTACATTCCAAGAGCCAACGACCGGCGTTAAGAAGATTCTTCGAGAAGCTTTTCAACGTGACAGACGAGGCAATGACCGTGAAGTCGTTCACCTCCAGTAAACTGAAGTGAATAAATACGCGAGACGCAGTGGGCCAGAGGGAGGAAGTCAGATGGAGACGGAGACGAAGAGAGATGGAGAGAAGAGACGAAGAAGACGAAGAAGTTTTCAGTCAGTTTCGGTGCTGAAGACCGTCATGCAAGAAGAGACTGCATCATGCACAGACGCACCAAGTCCGCCGCTGTAATGGAATAGCAAGCAGCAGCCGCGGCGCCAGAAGACAGAAGTTAAAAGGTATTTGAAGTCTGGTTTTTACATACCCGGGTGACTCGTGAGGACGGGAAGGAGACGGCCTCACATCAGTAGTCACCTGTGAGCTGGGATGAAGACCTGACAGCCGAAGACTGGCAAGCGGGAGTCCATGGTTCGAGTCCGCCACACTGGCCTTCCCCCGCCGCACCGCTCCGCTGGCCGACGCAGAACACACGCGGCCGCTTAGAGAAGAGAAACACTGGGACGCGACACCCAAGATATCATCCGATGCACGATTTCGCTCGCAATAATTAAACGGGCCACCTCGCGCTGCGCGTCTCCAGTCAACTGGGCGAGACAGCGACACGAGATACACACCGCTACGCGTAATCAGACGCCGCCGCCGCCGCCGCCGCCGCCGCCGCTGCCGCAGCAGAAGACTTCACAAACGACACAGCTGCCGCTCTCCGAACCAGAACATCCCGTAAGATACAGTTGTACAAATCTTCAATAAAAGTTATCTTATGTAAAAATAATGTTTCATTCGACCTCATACCCGAGCCAAGGAAGAACCCACCCTGCCCGCATGTTGTTAAGAGAGAAAAGTTAATTTATTTAATATTTTCACCCTGACAGAATGCTTTAGAATTCTCATCCTGACAATTGACTTGCATCAAAAGAGAAAACCCAGTTACATTTAGTGACAGAAGTGTCACATTTAGTAACACAATTGTTACATTTGGTATCAGAAGCCGTTTTAGTTGTTACATATCTGATACCTATTAGTATCTCCAGGATTCTTCCAGGTATACAACCTTCTTTTATGATTCTTGAACCAAGTGTTAGCTATGATTAAGTTATGCTCTGTGCAAAATTCTACAAGGCGGCTTCCTCTTTCATTTCTTCCCCCCAATCCATATTCACCTACTATGTTTCCTTCTCTCCCTTTTCCTACTGACGAATTCCAGTCACCCATTACTATTAAATATTCGTTTCCCTTCACTACCTGAATAATTTCTTTTATCTCGTCATACATTTCATCAATTTCTTCATCATCTGCAGAGCTAGTTGGCATATAAACTTGTACTACTGTAGTAGGCATGGGCTTTGTGTCTATCTTGGCCACAATAATGCGTTCACTATGCTGTTTGTAGTAACTAACCCGCACTCCTATTTTTTTATTCATTATTAAACCTACTCCTGCATTACCCCTATTTGATTTTGTATTTATAACCCTGTAATCACCTGACCAAAAGTCTTGTTCCTCCTGCCACCGAACTTCACTAATTCCCACTATATCTAACTTTAACCTATCCATTTCCCTTTTTAAATTTTCTAACCTACCTGCCCGATTAAGGGATCTGACATTCTACGCTCCGATCCGTAGAATACCAGTTTTCTTTCTCCTGATAACGACGTCCTCTTGAGTAGTCCCCGCCCGGAGAACCGAATGGGGGACTATTTTACCTCCGGAATATTTTACCCAAGAGGACGCCATCATCATTTAATCATACAGTAAAGCTGCATGTCCTCGGGAAAAATTACGGCTGTAGTTTCCCCTTGCTTTCAGCCGTTCGCAGTACCAGCACAGCAAGGCCGTTTTGGTTAATGTTACAAGGCCAGATCAGTCAATCATCCAGACTGTTGCCCCTGCAACTACTGAAAAGGCTGCTGCCCCTCTTAAGGAACCACATGTTTATCTGGCCTCTCAACAGATACCCCTCCGTTGTGGTTGCACCTACGGTACGGCCATCTGTATCGCTGAGGCATGCAAGCCTCCCCACCAACGGCAAGGTCCATGGTTCATGGGGGAAGATCAATGTGATATGGAAAAATTAAATATAAGTGAACTATTCTACCACGTTTCACAAGTGCCGTCATCTTCTGGCTCGTTCTTTTGTTCCTAGACTGATTGGATTGTCGGAGGGCGTGCTGAAAAGTAATGCTTCCGAATTTTTTTGTGTGAAATCTGTTAAATTTAATAAAACAAACAAATTAAGCATTCGGGAGGACGACGGTTCAACCCCGCATCCGGCCATCCTGATTTAGGTTTTCCGTGATTTCCCTAAATCGCTCCTGGCAAATGCCGGGATGGTTCCTCTGAAACGGCACGGCCGACTTCCTTCCCCGTCCTTCCCTAATCCGATGAGACCGATGACCTCGCTGTTAGGTCTCTTTCCCCTAACAATCCAATCCAATCCAACAAACAAATTAAGATTCGACATCTTCATTTTTTGGTATCCACATACTTCTTTCTCAACATAGTGACCCTGTCGATGAAGAGTTTTCTCCCAACGAGAAGTTACTTTCTTGATACGATCACTGTATGATGTTTGACATTGTTGACGGAACCACAAACTCACCTCCGCTTGCGCCGTTTTATCGCTCTCCAAATGAAGTCCTGGAAAGTGCTCTTTAAGTTTTAAAAACAAATGAAAATCGGATGGGGTCAAGTCGCTACTGTATGGAGGATGATCGATGACAGTAAAAATGAAGCGTCGGATTGATGCAGATATTGCAGTGTTCCTTTGCCGTCTGGCAGTACCAGCTTTAGGAGAGAGTTGACCAAGTCCACAACTTCAAAACTCCATTACACCTGCCTGGCTGTTTCTCACGCGCCGACGTCCACTCTAAGATAAATAAAAAGACGCACCACCAGGGAATTACCGGAATGGGACGGAAATCGATAGATATGATGTACATGTACAAACCAACGAATGATTAGAATTTCAGAAGAAATAATTTATTCAAGTGAAACAGCTTCACAAATTGAGCAAGTCAATAACACGTTGGTCTACCTCTGGGACTTAAGCAAGAAGTTACTCGGATTGGCATTGATTCATAGAGTTGTTAGATGTCCTCCTGAGGGATACCGTGCCAGGTTTTGTCCAATTGACGCGTTAGATCGTCAAAATCCCGAGATGGTTGCATCGCCCTACCCAAAATTCTCCAGACATTCTCAACCGATCAGAGATACAGCGATCTTGCTGGCCAATGTAATATTTGTCAAGCGCGGAGACAAGCAGTAGAAATCCGCGCCGTGTGCAGGGTGCGGCTGATGACAACCAAAAGGGGACTCCGACGGAAAGAAATGGCACCCCAAGGCCATCAATACTGGTTGCAGGCCGTGCCGTATTGCGGGCGGGAGACAGGTTGCTATACCACTGCTGTCCGGAATATCTCCAGTCACATCTTCTACATCTATCTCTGTAAATCACATTTAAGTGCCTGGCAGAGGGCCTGGAATTTCGGTGACTGGAGTTATGAGACACGCTTCGAACTGAGCCCCGGTGAACACCGAAGACGTGGCGTGTCTGGAGACGCCCCAGGCGGTCGTGGGATACCGTCCAGCCTGACAACCAAGCGACTGTCGGGGGTGCCGTCTCTTTGCATTGCAAGACCCCTTTGATTGTCATCCGCGATATCCTTACAGCATAGCGGTACGTCGACGATATTCTACGCCTCGTTCTGTTATCTTTCACGACAAGCCATTTTGGCTTACATTGCAGGAAGATAATACCCGCACACACAGGGAGAGAGTTTCTACTGCATGTCTTCGTGCTTGCCAATCCCTACCTTGGCCACCAAGGTCGCTGGATGTCTCCTCAGTTAAGAACTTTGGAACACTATGGGCCGGGTCCTTCAGCCAGCTAGGGGACTTTGACGATTTACTGTGGCAGTGGGACAGAATTTAGCACTATATCCCTCAGGATGACATCCAGCAACTCTGTGAATTAACGCAAGTCGAACAACTACTTGCATAGCGGCCCGAGGTCGACTAACGCCTTATTGGTTTGCTCAATTTGTGAATCTCTTTCTCCTGATTGAATCATCCAATTTTTTTCTGAAAGTACAATCATTTGTCTCTGTGTACATGTACATCACATCTACCGGTGTCCGTCCCATACGGACAATTTTTTGATGGTGCGTCTCTTGCTTTCTTTTTTTTCGTCCTAGAGTGCGTAATCTCTCACGTGACAGTGTGGTGATGTTATTTCTCAACAGAACAATGGTCATCCACACATGTCATGTGTCTGTATGAACGGTCTGTTGAGATAGCCCCGTAGCCAGCAAGATACCCAGGTCTGTATCCAAAAGAACACGTGTGGGATGAGCTCGGACGTCAACGCCGCTGCAGTGCCCATATCCAGTTGTGGGCCAGCTTGCCTCTTGTGAGGATACAACAGTGCAACGTCATACAGAAAGTGGACTCATACTGCCACGCTGTTTGTAAGTTTTGCTGCCTATTGTAATCGCCGCAATAACGTGTCATAACATAAGCTTCGACGTCTACGAATTAAATTTTCGAATCCCGAATCCAGATAGTGTTATTAATGTGGCATGGGATATTTCTCAGGGCATAAAAGCGGGTCCATAATTGTGGGTGAAACTGAGGTATTGTTTCTAAAGGTGTGCCAACCATACCTCGTCGACTAACTATGCCTGATTTGTAGTCGGTGTGTTGTATGACTTGAGGGATGCAAGTCGATTCATCAGGCCACATGAAATAAACATACAGTTACAGTAACGCATTTGCCATCTATTTCTTTTATGAGCCCTGTCACCTTATAAACATAGATTAATGTTACCTCCAGACATAGTCTGGTGGCGACCCTTGAGAGATACCATGTGTTGATGTGCTAAATATGCAGAAACTCAATCCGTTGTGTTAAAGAAGACGAAACAAAGCGACTGATTTACGGCAGGATACTTGAGGCGGAGCGTGGGAAACTGCGACCAACACTCAACGTAAAATGTGTAGTGGCCCAAAAAATTTCCTCGAACAGAACCTGAGCGTCTGTTGGAGATCCTCAGTTTGGCATATTGGTTGTGTTAATCCTTAATAAAATTGTCTTCAACAACTGTAGGAAACATTGAGAACATTTTTTTCAGACGCACGCAGGGATTTATCGCTGTCTGAGTCACTGCCCACACCTGCGAGTGCAGCAAACAGCTGTTAATATCTGGAAATGAAGAACACAATGCTCAGATCAAAAATGGTGTAAGACATTAATGTAGTCATTCACCCCTATCAATCTATCTAAACATCAATGAAGCAGTGATGGGAATAAAAGAAAGATTAAAGAGTTGGATTAAAATTCAGGTGAGAAGATATCATTGAAAGATTCGGTGTTGGCAAGGCTATCCTCAGTGAACGTGAAGAAGAATTACAAAACGTGTTGAATGGAATTAACATTCTAATTGTGCTGGTGGAAGCTGTCGCCAGCACAGCGATCGGCAAAAATGAGGCGATGTTCGATAGTAGGCGTTGGACCAAGCCCGCCTATCACAAGAGAGGTCAGACACACACTCATCAGCAACACGCCGACAACGCCCTTTCGACAGCATGTATTTAGGCCGCCGCCGATGAGCGGAGGCCCTGACCACTCACTACTCCAGTTTGGCGTCTCTCAGTTCAATCGCAGAGCGGGTCCAGTTCACATCACAGGTTACGACAGTACATAGCGACCAGATTAGTGGCCATAGTGGGACTAACAGTAAGACTAAACTTGGTAATAGCAAGATTACCGGTATTGTCTGCAAAAGGACTATTACTGAGGAACTTGTACCACAATGTATGGACTCTATTCAAGTGACATTCCAGTTCATGCAGATAAAGAACCGTATTAATCCACATGTGCATTTGTGGTGTAGAAAGAGGATAGCGCCCACCTATAACAACATCCTCTCCCTTTCTTCCTTATGGAACGAGACTTGTAAGTAGGCTTTTTAGGCTTTTGTGTAGGTAACGCCACGCAGCGCTCTGTATGAAAATCACTGGCTATGCTGTGTGCAGTCTGTGGCTGGTTGACATTGTTGGAATATTCGCTATTGTAGTGTTGGGGAGTTTGATGTGGACAGCGCGTAGCGTTGCGCAGTTGGAGGTGAGCCGCCAGCAACGGTGGATGTCGGAAGAGAGATGGCGGAGTTTTGAGAGCGGACGATCTGGACGTGTGTCCGTCAGAAAAGCGAAATTTGTAAGACTGGATGTCATGAACTGATATATATATATATATATATATATATATATATATATATATATATATATATAATGACTTTTGAACACTATTAAGGTAAATACATTGTTTGTTCTACATCAAAATCTTTCATTTGCTAACTATGCCTATCAGTAGTTAGTGCCTTCAGTAGTTAGAATCTTTTATTTAGATGGCAGTATTGGCGCTCGCTGTATTGCATTAGTTCGAGTAACGAATATTTTTGTGAGGTAAGTGATTCATGACAGGTATAGGTTATTGTTAGTCAGGGCCATTCTTTTGTAGGGATTATTGAAAGTCAGATTGCGTTGCGCTAAAAATATTGTGTGCCAGTTTAGTGATGATCAGAATAAGTAAAGAGAGTAATGTCTGAGTACGTTCAGCTCAGCTGTTTGAAAATCAAATAACATAAGAAGTTTACCAGCACAGTAATTTATAAATTTTTCTAAGGGGAGGTTTCAGACTCTACACTAATGACTACTAATAAGAGTATACCCAAGGAAGAGGAACTAATGAGGAGTAGCAGAAATGAAGATTAGTGACAAACATAACATTAAATTAGTGGACCACGAGGCATAAGAAGATAAAGAATTATGATACCTTGCAGGTAAAGTAACACATGATGGACGAAGCTAGTAGGGCATAAAAAGTAGAATATCACAGGCAATGAGGGCATTCCTGGCCGAGAAAGCCAGTAGAGAAGAGAATCGAAGTGTTGGAGACGCGACGGCATTGAAGGATGTCGAAAATTAGATGCACTGATAAGGGATGAGGAGGTTCTTCGTAGAAGCGGCAAAGAAGGGAATATATGGAAAATACTGGCCAGTGACAGGATAGCAGGACTTGTGTTAAGGCATTTGAAATAACCTCCGTAGTACTAGAGGGAACTGTGGAGGGTAAAAACTGTAGGGTGCAACAGCTACTCTGTGTTGAAGAGGCTGCCACAGGAGATGAATTCGTGTTGGGCTGCATCGACCAATCAAAAGACTCACGGCAAAACACAAAAGAAAAAGTCGATGATGATAACTTGATCGACCGGCACTGGCCGTTCCGGCGGGC
Organism: Schistocerca nitens; assembly: GCF_023898315.1. Taxonomy (NCBI): domain Eukaryota; kingdom Metazoa; phylum Arthropoda; class Insecta; order Orthoptera; family Acrididae; genus Schistocerca; species Schistocerca nitens. Next base: position 351,929,793 of record NC_064622.1, read on the forward strand.
TTGCCGCGACCGCAGCCAAAACAGCGTAGCCTTGGGGGGACGAATCGCTGAGCACCGCCCCAGACGATCACAACTGGCTGCGCAGTCGGCGGCGATGCACGCCTGCGCGGATGTGGGTCAGTAGTGGAAACGAGATGGGCCGCGCCACTCTGCGCCGCTAGCCACCTGGCTCTAACGTGCTGCTCGCTGGCTACACCTCCGCAAAGCGGTCACGTCTAGCAGAGGTCTTCCCACACACCGATAAACCTCTGTTTTACCACCACACTCACTCATCCCGTTCGTTCAGAGACACGATCGCACTGGATAAAAATATTAGTCATCTCTGAAATCTTCACACTGTGACCTCTAGCCTTGATAACATCAGTTCGCCACAGAAGAGAATCCACAAGATTCTTCTCGTATGGAATATCCAGCGAGCCACTCATTGTTGATTAGATCCCGTAACGCAGGGACACAGATTGATGCGCATCAACAACTGTACCAAATAGTTGCATCAGATTCCGACTGCAGATTCTGCCGGCGAATAGAGGTACGAGAGTGCCCGAGTGTTCTGTACCAAATAGTTGCATCAGATTCCGACTGCAGATTCTGCCGGTGAATAGAGGTACGAGAGTGCCCGAGTGTTCGTCAAACCAGTAAATTGTGCGAGCAGCCCTGTCAACAATGGTGCTATCATCGTGGAAGACGGAACTGTACAAGGCATCCATATCATGATAATGTAGAAGAAAGGGCAACATTTGGTCTGCGAGAATGTTAAAATAATCATCCTGGTACATTTTCACGGTAACATGAATGAATGGCGCCAAGTAGCGGTACGAAAACAACCACAAAACGTCACAGAGCCACGTCTGACTTGAGCTATCCCCTTCATATACAGGATGTAACAAAAAGGTATGGCCCAACTTTCAGGAAACATTCCTTACACATACAGGAATAAAACTGGTTATGTGGACACGGGTCTGGGAACGCTTAGTTTCCATGTTACAGCTCATTTTTCACTTGTCTTCATAATCTCATTAATCACAGGAAACACAGCTAAACAGAACGTACCAACACTATATGAAACCTTCCCTGGCAAGACATCTTCATAATACACTCTTGGTTACGTTTGTCTGTAATGTACAATAAGTTGTAATGTTTAGATTCGTGCCGCGTGGTTACAGGCGCCATGTCATGGATTGCGTGGCTCCTCCTGCCGAAATTCGAGTCCTCCCTCGGGCGTGGGTGTGTTTGTTGTTCTTAGCATAAGTTAGTTTAAGTAGTGTGTAAGTCCAGGGACCGATGACCTCAGCAGGTTTGATCTCTTAGGAATTCAGACACATTTGGTTAGATTCGTCGCCAATGTTTACTGTTCCAGTCGAACGAAGGCAACGTTTACATGTGGCTCACTTCATTGTTTGTATTGACATTCGACTAACTTCATTGTTGCACCAGCATCAGCTGTTTAATGTTCACCAAGGATTTGGTTTTCGATTCAGTGCAATGGAAGTGTGCTCACACGCGGTGTTAGCAGATGTCCATTTGCGGTACGAATTAGCAAATGACGATGGCACTCAACATCTACATCGAGCGAGATTTCCAGGACTATAATGCCCAGACGGGAGGACGTATGAAGCAACTGATCGTCGTGTTACGGAGCACTGGGTGTTTAAGCCTCCTATCTGTTGCTGGGGCATGCCTAAAAGGACGTGAATACCTCATGATGAGAGGAAATTCTTCGTGCAGTCTACGATAACCCTAATCAGCGTAAGACAATTAGCTACAACGAGTAACGTTGAGCACATGACTCTGTGGAGACAGCTACATGAAAGCCTGCCATATCCGTACAATGGACAGCACGTGCTCATTTTCCTGCACGGGTATACTTCTGCGAATGGTTCATTCAAGAATTGTAAACCCTCACTTTAGTGCAAACGTGATGTCCGATGGTGAAGCTGCGTTCCAAAATGATCAAATTGTAAATTTCACAATCAGTACGTATGGGCTGTCGAGAACGCTCGCGAACTTGTGCAGTTATGTCATTAACAAAGATTTTCTGTTAACACTTGGGCCAGAATTGTTGGTCATTCTTCGTCAGCACCTTATGTTCTGCCACCCAGGTTCAATGGAGAAACTTACCATGCTTTTTTAGGGAATGCTCTGTCTGTTTAGACAGGACATTTGTCTTTACGAGACCGACGCAACTTGTATTTCGTGCACGATGGAGCTCCTCCTCGTATCAGTATTAGCGTTCGCAGGCTTCTAAATGACAGACAGATCGATAGGAAGACGTGGGCCAATTCCTTGGTCTTCATGCTCTCCGGACCTAAACCCAACTAGACTTTTATTTGTGGGGGCATTTGAAAGCTGTTATGTACGGACCACTATACAAGATAGACAAAGTCTTTGTGCCTGTGTTGTGGAAGGCTGTGAAACAATACGAGATTCTCCAGGGATACATCTTCGCATCAGGAATTCAATGCGATTTGCTAACGGAGGGCATTTTGAACATTTCATTTATAAAGGTGTGTCATGTTGTGTGTTTCCCATGATTAATGTGTTATAGAGCTTTAGGAACTGAGTTCTAACATGGAAATAAAGCGTTTCCGCAACCTTGTACATACAACACATTTTCTTTCTCTACAAGTGAGGAATTGTTCCTGAAGGTCTGGCCGTACAGTCTTGTTATACCCCATGCTGTGGGTTAAAAGTCTATGGCAGGTCGCTCCACTCGCTACCTTTCATTTTTTGAAAAGAAGCAGAATTGCGACCCGTCGGTTCACACTACATGCCTCGAGTCAGCTATTGTTCAGTTCCTGTGTGTTTGGGTCCATTGAAAAAAACAGATGTTTGTGCCATCGTGAATAATGACCTTTTGCGAGGTCAGTCCGCGTGAATCCGTCGACAACTTGGTCAAATTCATTCCCGTTGTTATCAAGGGCACATTCAGACGCGGTAACTGCCTTCTGCCATTCTGTTACGACTCCATGTCGACTCACTGCGCCTTTTAAGATGGAGGGGAGGAGTGGAAGATAATACAAGGTGAGTCAAAAAGAACATTACAACTTTGGAATGGCATAGAAGTTTACTGAGATAACTCACCGAATCGATAGATGTGCAGATTTGTAGCAAATAACCTCAAGTTTAATTCACGTAGTGCATAAGTATCTTATTATGCCACCAGGAGCGCCAGTGTAGTGCTCAGTTAAAATGGCTACTTTCACTTGTGCGAAAGTGCTCGCTGTGTGTTTTGGTTTCATGAAACGAACTCTGCAACAGCTGTTCAGCGTAAATGACCGAGATGGGTTGGTTTACTACCAGCAAGACGGTTCACCAACTCATATCCTGACAGAAGTTCGAGGTTTCCTCGATAATCGCTTCCAACGTCGATGGACTGCCCATGAAGATCCAGTTGCATGGCCACCTCGCTCTCCAGACTTGACACCACCATATTTCATTCTCTGAGGTTCCATTAAAGATCGTGTGGATGTTCTTCTCCTAACAAGAAATTCAGCCAACCTGAAAAATCGAATATACGCTGCCATTGCACAAGCTGCACTCATTTCCTGTAAGTAGTATGGGAAGTAATGGATTATTTGTGGGATGTTCACCATCTTCATGACTAGAGTATTTTGGGTTTATGTCATTAGCTACCTGTTTCGCAATACTCCTGACCGCAGGAAATCATTATAGACAATTGAGAGTCGATCGCTACATTCAACCTGTGAGTTCAGTAGATATTATGAGCCCAGTTTTAATGCCATGTAACATCCCCCTTAAATTGAAATCCGACACGTAAGCGAACAACAAGGCGAACTAACAAACTTTTACCTTATATGCCGTAATGACGAGCAACTTTCTCATAGCGTAACGAAATAATGAAATGGGGATTTAACATAAGCAAAAATAACTTGAAATTATAACATTTTCAGCAAATCTCGTGTAGCTACACAATTATTTGTCTCAAGAAGGTAACGTTCTTATTCACACGAATACTTTTTATAGCCGGCCTCTGTGGCCGAACGGTTCTAGGTGCTTCAGTCCGGCACCGCGCTGCTGCTATGGTCACAGGTTCGAATTCTGCCTCGGGCATGGATGTATGTGATGCCCTTGGGTTAGGCAGGTTTAAGTAGTTCTACGTCTTGGGGACTGATGACCTCAGATGTTAAGTCCCATAGAGCCATTTGAACCCTTTTGAACTTTTTATATTCATATATATTAGTAGTTTTGATATTATTTAGTAACACGAGGAAAAAGATATTGTGAAGGGAAGACATACCATTACTGGAAGCTTTTAGAACACAGAAACTTTGGAATTTTCATTTACAGGAAAAATAATGGCGGATGGCGAAATAGTTCAGAGATTTTCCGGCAGTTGGCTGCGGATAATCGTGCTACCAGTCAATATCCATTACTGATTGTGGTCTACCTCAGACTTACACTGAGTGACACTTCTACGTAGTGGTAGGGGGGGAGGTCGGCTGCCCTCCTTGCCCATCGCCGGCTACGCCCTTGGATTCCCCACGCCTATTTAATACTACTGTTATTTACTCGTGAACCCTAACTCCTGCTTTTTCCCCTCCATGCAAAGCTTGCACAAGTACGTCTTAGTGCCTCTTAACCAAACTGGTTCACCTTCTGCCTTGCGGCCAACTACTTCCTCATTTCGCAGACCCGCCCGTCTCTATCCAAGTTCTTAGCTGCAACAGCTTAGCAATCACAGTGTTGGCGCGTTTTCCTTGTATCAGCAATGCAATCGATCCTATTTGTCAAAAATCAAATATTATGGTGAGTTTCGAAGAGTCATTAAGCTAGAGCTCATGCATTTCTTGTGAATCACAGCAAATTGTTTACAGGTCCTAGGTAATAGTTTGTCACCCGCTAGTGTTTCGCAACCTGTCGTTCATGTTTTGTAGGCACTTAGCAACAAGTGGCGCAAGATCAAGACCACGCTGTTTGTGTGATACGACCGAGTCACACAGGACATGTCATTCCATAATGTACACTGATCAGGCAAACCATTATGACCACTGCCACCGTCCGCAGTGGCCGAACGGTTCTAGGCGCTACAGTCTGGAACCGCGCGAACGCTACGGTCGCAGGTTCGAATCCTGCCTCGGGCATGGATATATGTGATGTCCTTAGGTTAGTTAGGTTTAATTAGTTCTAAGTTCTAGGGGACTGATGACCTCAGAAGTTAAGTCCCATAGTGCTCCGAGCCATTTGAACCATTGACCACTGCCCATTGCGAGGTTTAACGCTGCCTGGTGCCACTGCAGGTTCGTGAAGCTGTAAGGAAAGCACATAAGCGAACCGGAGACGAACGTGGAATCATTCTACTTAGGATACTGGGCGCAAATGGGGAAATCCAATGACATGAACGACTTTGACAAAGGACGGACTGTTATGGCCAAGAGCACAGGAACTAGAATCTCGGGAAGTGTAAAGTTGGTGGCTTGTTCGCGTGCTACTGTCGATGGGGAGTCAGAGAAAGACGATGAAATCACGAGTGGGTGACGGCCACCATCATCACAGGATGTGGAGGTCGGAGGTTTGGCCGCTCTGTAAATGAGAATAGGCGGCGATCTTAGTCACACATGACGACAGAGCGTAATGCTGGAGCGGACATCAGTGTTTCGGAGCACATCAATCAGCGTTCTTTCTTGGACATTGGACTGCGCAACAAACAGCCTCTTCGTATTCCTATTTTGACTCAACGACAACGTCATTACCACTGTGCTGTTGGCGGAACCGATTCGGTTCTCGGCTGGGTCGGAGATTTTCTCCGCTCAGGGACTGGGTCTTGTGTTGTCCTTATCATCATCATTTCATCCTCATCGACACACAGGTTGCCGAAGTGGCGTCAACTCGAAAGAGTTGCACCAGGCGAACGGTATACCCGACCGGAGGGCCTAGCCGCACGGCATTTACAATGCAAACATGTCCTGGACTCCTAAGAGACCAGTGGTGGTAATCCAAGGCATCATAACAGCTGTGAGCTACGTTAATCACATGCATCCGTTCATGTTTGATTCCTTCATGCATGTGAATAGCAAACTATTCGCGTCATTATTGCTTGGGACGCAAGTGAACTATTGTGCGTCATATTTAACTGAAATTATTTCGTGTTACAAAACTCTGACAAATTTCCATCTTGGAGTAGACGAAAACGTTATATATTCTTACGATTTAGTTCACATGATGTGGTAAATCAACTTCGATAACAAAAAAAGTCTTCTGCCTATTAAAAGCATGAGGAAAGGCATTTTTAAGCTGCCTGTATAAGATCTTATTAATTTATTTCATACAGTAAACTTAAATGAAATCATAATGCAGTTCTTCCAGAGTTCTTTGATGCTAGATCCGTATTTGTACGCTAGCTGACCGCGGCCACGGGTTATTGTGGCCCAGACTGGTTAACTGCAAAGGAAAGAAAAGAGGAAGCACACGTTTCTAATATGTATGGGAATTTGGTACACGCCCCAAACTTCCTTCTTTTTCTTGTCTCTGTACATTTCCTTCCGCCTCTCTCTGTCCCCCACCTCCTAAAAAAATGGCTCTAAGCATTATGGGACTTAACATCTGATGTCATCAGTCCCAAGGACTACTTAAACCTAACTAACCTAAGGACATCACACACATCCATGCCCGAGGCAGGATTCGAACCTGCGACCGTAGCAGCAGCGAGGTTCCAGACTGTAGAACCGCTCGGCCACAAGGCCGGCCATCACCTCCTTCCCCTTCCTTTTTGTCCACCTTCTGTTCCTCCTTCTCCATCTTCTCATGTCCCCCCAGCCTGTCACTCAGGCCGGCCGCTGGTGGCCGAGCGGTTCTGACGCTACAGTCTGGAACCGCGCGACCGCTACGGTCGCGGGTTCGAATCCTGCCTCGGGCATGGATGTGTGTGTTGTCCTTAGGTTAGTTAGGTTTAAGTAGTTCTAAGTTCTAGGGGACTTATGACCCCAGCAGTTGAGTCCCATAGTGCTCAGAGCCATTTGAACCATTTTGAACCTGTCACTCAGAAATGCTCCATCATACCACATAGCATAACACACACACACACACACACATTACTAAGCAAAATACATACTTTTGAAATCAACAGAAACCTAGAAAATGGAACTAGTAGGGAGAATCAAGATCATAGACATACCAGACACATCAAGCCTCATATCATTTGATGTCACATCAATGTACACTTGTATTCCAATAAATGAAACGATCATATCAGCACACAGAGACTAAACCAACAAGGAAACACACCAGTCTCACACATTAATGAAATTGGAACCATACTCAATACCATAACAGCACACATTACTTTCTGTTCAACAAAGAATTTTATTCTCATCACGAATGACTGCCAATGGGATCATCAATTAGAGGCCTCCTAGTCAACATATTCATGAACAACCTAGAAAACCGGCTCTTCACACATAATAAGACCAAAACAATACAAAGTCATATACTGGTATCGTTGCGTCGATGACATAATATGCCTGCCTGATGAACCACATACACGTATGGAACAGCTACACGAAGAAATAAATAACTTACATCCAAACATTCATTTCACGTTAGAAACATAAACAAACAACACACTAAATTTTCTGGACCTCACCATACGAAAAACGAACAACACCCAACATTTTACAATATTCAGAAAACGGACAACCACGAACATCACTCTTCACAATCTGTCGAACCACCCGGTGGTACACAAGTAAGCAAGGTTCATAGACTGGACAGAACACCCGTAAGCAAACAGAACGACGTACAGGAGCTAAACACAGTAAAACAGATAGCAGTGATAATTGGTTACAAGCCCTACATGATGGAGAAATTAAACCAACAAATTTGTAAACAGAAAAAGAATCAAAGCACAACACACCTAACGCAACACAGATCAACAGAGCATACAGTGATGACGTGCAAGACATAACACACACACACACACACACACACACACACACACACAACAAAATGGCACGTGCTCATCTACAATAACAAAATTGTCCACAGAATACGCAACATATTAAAGAAACAGGGACTTCAAATAGGATACAGGGCAGACACGATAACACAGAAAAAACTCAGAAGACAGATAAATTAAACAGATTAGGAATATATGAACTCACATGCAACCCTTGTCAATCAGTATACACAGGGCAAACACTCAGGAACTTTAAGACAAGTTACTCAGAACATCTCAGAGCCTTAAAAAGTAACAGCACCCACTGCACGTTAGCTTACCACCTAATAGCCCATAACCACAACCCAACTACAATAGCAACAGATTTAGAAATACTGAAATCTAGCTACAGCTTATATTATAAACTGACAATAGAGGAGAACTTCCACATACAGAACGTAAAAGCAGAGTACAAACAAGTTTTAAATGAAAACACTACACTCCGTAAAGACATATTATTTAACACATTAAAGGAACTTTACAGAAACGGCAACACAAACAGATGAAGTAACTTACACACACACACACACACACACACACACATAGATAGAGAGAGAGGGAGAGAGAGAAGTAAAAAGGCGTTAAAAAAAGAAATTACACAAAGTACATTAAAGTGTTGTGCAGTGCCCTCAGAAGGAAAAAGAAGGATCAGTCACAACAAAACATGAGTAGTAACAAATATATACGCAAAAAATTTTGACACGTCAAAACTCACTTTTTGTAAAAATCAAGGGATATGTTAACTCGCCGATGAAATTCACATTTACATCGTTTGTTTGCAGATGACAAACTGTCAGTGCTTGACATCACACAGTTGGTCCTGAAAAACCATATAATGTAAAATCGGCCGGCCGGTGTGGCCGTGCGGTCTAGGCGCTTCAGTCTGGAACCGCGTGACCGCTCCGGTCGCAGGTTCGAATCCTGCCTCGGGCATGGATGTGTGTGATGTCCTTAGGTTAGTTAGGTTTAAGTAGTTCTAAGTTCTAGGAGACTGATGACCTCAGGAGTTAAGTCCCATAGTGCTCAGAGCCATTTGAACCATTTTTAAAATCGCGGTAAGAAGCAAAACGTAACAAAAACATTATTTAGACCTCACTTTGCTCGGTCAATTGTAACCTAAATATATTTACTTTTTACAGTTTTCAATAAACAAAAATCCACTGATGATGGCACAGAGGTGCTGAAATATGTTTGGGTAAAAGGAAAAACAGTGTGTTTGCAAAAAAGGCGAAACCTATATCTTATAATCCACCTTTCCACAGTCTGTCTCTGTTTCCTTCCATCCCTCTTCCCATGTCCTCCTCCCTCCTCGCTCTCTCATAAGCCCTATCTATTGTTATTGTATATTCAGATTCTGTGGTAGTATTCTAATCGTAAACCATAAATACAGCTCTCCTGTTTGCTAACAAATTTTCACGGGCGTATTAAAATACAATGTTGTGTCGAAATTTCAAAGCAATCGATGAAGAAGTTATGGAGATTTAAGATTTAGAACACACAAACATTTACATTTTTATTTATATAAATGTAAATATTAGATTAAACAAAATCGTAAATCTCCGAAAGCTGTTCACCGAATGCTTTGAAATCTTGATACAATGTTGCATTCAAATACGCACATGTTTTTATACACATATCGACGCGCAATGTCGCACATATATACATACTCGTGTACAGTATAGAAAAGGGGTATCTTGTTAGCAAAAATTTCATGTTCTTTGTTCGAAGTTGTAAACCTCCGAAAGATCTTCACCGATTGGTTTCAAATTTTGACAAGGGCGTGTTTCATATACCTACAGCAACGTTGCATTCGAGTATGCGCTTGTTGTTATGTACATATTTTAGCGCCATATATATATATATACAATACGCCAACAAAATAGGTGTTACAGAAGAAATAATACGTGACAGGAATGACTTTAGGCTACTTATAGAAAACGCAAACTATGAAGAAGATGCGCCAAAACCTCGACCCAAGAGAGTGTGGACAGATGAGCAGAGACGAGCAGTTGGCGAGAAAATGAAGTACTGGGAAGAACGGAAGAAAAAGAAAAACCATAAGTCTTAAGTTGTATGCGGTCCATAGCTGGCCAAATTCATATTTATTATGAATTTGGCCAGCTATGGACCGCATACAACTTAAGACTTATGGTTTTTCTTTTTCTTCCGTTCTTCCCAGTACTTCTTCATTTTCTCGCCAACTGCTCGTCTCTGCTCATCTGTCCACACTCTCTTGGGTCGAGGTTTTGGCGCATCTTCTTCATAGTTTGCGTTTTCTATAAGTAGCCTAAAGTCATTCCTGTCACGTATTATTTCTTCTGTAACACCTATTTTGTTGGCGTCTTTCTTTACTGCTTCTATCCATCCTACAGTTTATTTCAGATTACTAACGTATATATATATATATATATATATATATATATATATATATATATATATATATATATATATTTCAGAGTAATCCCTGAAGGACTCTCGGAGGTATAAGATTTAGAACAAAGAAGTGAAAGTTTTGCGACATACCGACATACCGCTTCAATATTTATATAAGACACGCACATACACGTCAAAGCAATCGGTAAAAATATTCGGAGATATACGATTTTCAATAAACGAACGTTTATGTTTTTGTTTATATAGATCTGATATTTAACGATTTCAATGAAATGTCAAATTACGCATGTATCGCGCAAGAGACGTGGCAACTCCGCTCAGCCTTTTCACGTTCTTCTGCCCAAATCTCGGTCCTAAAGTAATTTTGAACACACTACACTAGATAATTTCGGTTCCTCCATAACTTCCTTCCTAATAATGTACACTACATGATCAAAAGTATCCGGACACCTGGCTGAAAATGACTAGCAAGTTCGTTGCGCTCTCCATCGGTAATGCTGGAATTCAGTAGGGTGATGGCCACCCCTTAGCCTTGATGACAGCTTCCACGCTCGCAGGCATACGTTCAATCAGCCACTGAGGTTTCTTGGGGAATGGCAGCCCATTCTTCACGGAGTGCTCCACTGAGGAGAGGTGTTGATGTCGCTCGGTGAGGCCTGGCACGAAGTCGGCGTTCCAAAATGTCCCAACGGTCTTCTGTAGGATTGAAGTCAGGACCCTGCGCAGGCCAGTTCGTTACAGGTACGTTATTGTCGTGTAACCACTCCGCCACAGGCCGTGCATTATGAACAGCTGCTCAATCGTGTTGAAAAATGCAATCGCCATCCCCGAATTTCTCTTCAGCAGTGGGATGCAATTAGGTGCTTAAAACGTCAATGTAGGCCTGTGCTGTAGTAGTGTCACACAAAACAAGGCGTGCAAGCCCATTCATGAAAAACACGACCACACTATTACACTACCGCATATGAATTTTACTGTCGGCACACGCGGGCAGGTGACGATCGCCGGGCATTCGCCATACCCACACCCTGCCATCGGATCGCCTCATTGTGTTACGTGATTTGTCACTCTACACAACATTTTTCCTCTGCTCAATCGTCCAATGTTTACGCTCACTACACCAAGCTAGGCGTCGTTTGGCATTTACCGGCGTGATGTGTGGCTTATGAACAGCCGCTCGACCATGAAATCAAAGTTTTCTCACCTCCCGCCTGTCATACTACTTGCAGTGGATCCTGATGCAGTTTGGAGTTCCTGTGTGATGGTCTGGATAGATGTCTGACTATTACACATAACAATTCTCTTCAGCTGTCGGCGGTCTCTGTTAGTCAACAGCCGAGGTCGATCTATACGCTTTTGTGCTGTAGATGTCCCTTCACGTTTCCACTTCACTATCGGAAACAGTGTACCTAAGGATGTTTAAGACTGTGGAAATCTCGCGTACAGACGTAGTACATGAGTGACACCCAATCACCTGACCACATTCGAAGTCCGTGAGATCCGCTGAGCGCCCCATTCTGCTCTCTCACGATATCTAATGTCTACAGAGGTCGCTGATACGCAGTATCTGGCAGTAGGTGGCTGCACAATACACCTAATATGAGAAACGTATTTTTTGGAGGGTGACCGGATTCTTTTGATCACATAGTATAGTTAGCTGTAGAAAGGTAGCTACTCCAAAAGACTGTAGTAAACTGCCGAAATACGTCGTAAAGTGTCAGCCCACTTCGGCCGCAGTGCCAATTGTCTGAGAATCATAGACAAGTTTTTTGAACTTAACCCAATGGCTGTTATTGTTAGGAATAAACCATCCTTTCATTTGACATTTATATTCATAGTGAGGTCCTGCGTACATTTATCTTGACACAGAAATAAGTAATAGAACAATATCATTTCTGTCACAGTCGTTTACTCAGTATACTGTAGTGAGACCTATGACAAGACGAAGCACAACTTCCCTTATTTTCTTACTCTGAATAACAGCAGTAAGAAGCATTCAGATAATATTACGAAACATATTATTTAAATGTGACAATACTTTCTCGGCTATTACCTTTTGTTATTCTTCAAAAATTTTTGGCTACTGGTGCAGGTGAAATGACTATTAATTCACTGGTTGGTGCGCGAGTTTTTCGATCTGCAAAGAGTGCACGCGATTGAGGGTGTCTAGTTTATGCGATCACAGGGACTTGTTCGTGTGGAGATTCTTTCTGTAGAGCACGGCCCCACTAGAACAACAGTAAGATTGTTCCTGCTTCCTAACCGTGAGTGCGTATCATTATTACACGCCTTGAATGGGTTTATAAATTCCTTCTAGACTTACTTCCAGAACTTCATTACCGTATATTTGCAATTATAATTCATCAATTGAAATACTCAGATATTTAAAGATACCACGCTCTTTTTCTACTGCTCTACAATAAACTCTTGTGCTATGTTACGCCTTAACGGTTGAAATGTTATGTCTACCATACGTAAGTTTTTTCTAACATTTTCAGTCTTAAGGACCAGGGGATATACTGAGGATTATATTACTAACATTAATCGTGCCAAAGTAATTATAACGAAACGTTAAGTTCCTGTCGTGTTATCTTTGGCCCATACATAAAAATTATAAAATTAGACGGATATAATAATTTTGAGTATCGATGGAGCTTTCTAATTTCAATTCCTTTATCGTCCTTATGCACCAGTACAGTGATAAGTAACATGTAAATTTTCTTTAATGTCCTTACTTAGAGCATTACAGATTGTATTCTCTCAGATAGTTTACTACCAGTACACGGAAATATAACAAAGTATTACGAAAAATTGTGCATGTTGTTTTTAATACTGTTTTTTTTCAGTCATCAGTCTTGTGATTGGCCGATGCAGCCTACCAAGAATTCTTCTTATGCCAACCTGGGAAGCACTTGCACCTTACATCCTCAGTTATTTGTTGGATGCATTCCAGTTTCTGCCTTCACCTACAGTTTATACCCTCTACTGCTCCATCTAGTGCCACGGAAATTATTCTCTAATGTCTTAGCGGGTATCCTATTATCCTGTCCCTTCTTCTTGTCAGTGTTTTCCATACGTTTCTTTCTTCGACGATTTTGCAGAGAACCTCCTCATTTCTTTTCGTCTAAGTCCACCTCAGTCTTAACATCCCCCTGCAGCACCACATCTGAACGCTTCGATTCTCTTGTTTACTAGTGATTCACTGACACACAATACTGTGCTCCGGACGTTCATTCACAGAAGTTTCTTCCTCAAATGAAGGTCGATGTTGGACGCTAGCTAATTTCTCTTGGCCAGAAACACCTCACTGCCTGAGTCAATCTGCGTTTAATGACCTCCTTGCTTCTTGCGTAATGTTACATTGCTTTCAAGGTAGCATAATTCCTTAACTTTGTCTACTTCGTGGTCCCCAATTTTTACATTAAATTTATCGCTAACCGCCGACCAGAGGGGCCGAGCGGTTCTAGGCGCTACAGTCTCGAACCGCGCGACCGTTACGGTCACAGGTTCGATTCCTGCCTCGGGCAGGGATGTGTGTAATGTCCTTAGGTTGGTTAGGTTTAAGTAGTTCTAAGTTCTAGGGGACTGATGACCTCAGAAGTTAAGTCCCATTATGCTCAGAACCCTTGGAACCGTTTTTTAATCACTAACCTCATTTTTTTCCTCCTGCTTACTTTCGTCTTTCTTCGATTTTCTCTCAGTCTACATTCTGTAGGCCTACTCATTAGAATAATCGTTTCACTCAACGTTTCATGTAGCTCTTCTTTTAGTCAGGATCTACATTTACATCTACATCCATACTCCGCAAGCCACCTGACGGCGTGTGGCGGAGGGTACCCTGAGTACCTCTATCGGTTCTCCCTTCTATTCCAGTCTTGTATTGTTCGTGGAAAGAAGGATTGTCGGTATGCTTCTGTGTGGGCTCTAATCTCTCTGATCTTATCCTCATGGTCTCTTCGCGAGATATACGTAGGAGGGAGCAATATACTGCTTGACTCTTCGGTGAAGGTATGTTCTCGAAACTTTAACAAAAGCCCGTACCGAGCTACTGAACGTCTCTCCTGCAGAGTCTTCCACTGGAGTTTATCTGTCATCTCCGTAACACTTTCGCGATTACTAAATGATCCTGTAACGAAGCGCGCTGCTCTCCGTTGGATCTTCTCTATCTCTTCTATCAACCCTATCTGGCACGGATCCCACACTGCTGAGCAGTATTCAAGCAGTGGGCGAACAAGCGTACTGTAACCTACTACCTTTGTTTTCGGATTGCATTTCCTTAGGATTCGTCCAATGAATCTCAGTCTGGCATCTGCTTTACCGACGATCAACTTTATATGATCATTCCATTTTAAATCACTCCTAATGCGTACTCCCTAATATGTAATTAACTGCTTCCAGTTATTGACCTGCTATTTTGTAGCTAAATGATAAGGGATCTATCTTTCTATGTATTCGCAGCACATTACACTTGTCTACGTTGAGATTCAATTGCCATTCCCTGCACCATGCATCAATTCGCTGCAGATCTTCCTGCATTTCAGTACAATTTTCCATTGTTATATAGCCATTTGAAGCATTTTTTCGCGCCAGTGTAGGCGCACCGAATTCGTTAACCCGCGAGTATTGAGATCACGGTAGGAGTGGACAGGTGGAGGAATCTGCAATTCTATTGCCTGTCCCATAACTATCCGTGTGTCTGGAGACAGGTAGTGGTCCTTAACCAGCAGCAGAAGTAGCAATGACATCAGAGAATCTCACCATTGATATCCTTTCCCCCCTAATTTTCATCCAACTCTTGAACCTTTCTGTCAGCTCCCTCATTGCTTCTTCATAGAATCTTTTTAGTCCGAGGTACTCGGTCTTGGTCTTCAATTCTTATTGCGCCTTCTTGGTTGCGTATATAATTTATACTACTCGTCTTTCTATGCAGCCTGTTCCTGCTCTTCTTATAATTTCGAATATCTTGCACAATATTGCATAGTCGAACGCTTTTTCCAAGTCGACAAATCCAATGAACCTATATTGATTTTTCTGAAGTTATCAGTTGTAGCGTCAGGGCTGCCTTTCTGGCGCTCCAAACTTTCCGAAAGCCAAACTGATCGTCATCTAGCAAATCCTCAGTTTCTATCTTTATTCTTGCCGTTAACTTGTTTTTATGACAACACACATATCTACCTTTGTTATCTTCGACATTATATGGATGATATTTTTCCGAAAGTATAATGGTATGCCTCCAGAGTCATAGATTCTACACATCAACTCGAATAGTCGCTTGGTTTCCACTTCCTCCAATGATCTCTAAAATGCCTCATTTAATCGAAAGTTTTCCAAACTTGTATTAAACGCTGACTCTAATAATGGATCCTCTATGTCTTTCACGTCAGCTTCCATTTTTTCTTCAATCACGTCATCAGACAAGTCTTCCTCCTCGTAGCGGCCTTCAGTATATTATTTCCATCTATTCGCTTTCTCTTCTGCACTTAACAGTGACTTTCACACTGTCTTCTTAGTTTTGACGTTTTTGCTTTTAATTTCACTGAACCTGTTTTGTCTTCCCTATATGCTGAATCAGTTCTTTCAAGTTCTATTTCTTTTCAACCTTACGTCGGGAACCGTTAATGCACCGGTTTGTGATTCTTTTATGGTTTGAGTTGCCAATCCACGTTTACAATTTGTTTTTATGCTGTGGCGAAGCCTAATGGCATAAAAAAATTTTAAGCACTTGAAAATGGGATAATGTAGTCTCGAAAGATGTTGTGGCAATAATTACACGATTGACAAATAGCCTGAATATCCTCAATAATCCTCCAATAACAGTTCTATAACGGCTTCACATCAGTTATACTGTATTTCTTTTTGACCAGAAATCATTATCTTCTTGCGATTTTACTTCACTGATCTCCACTTCATCTAAACCGGGCCTTCGCATTTCCCTTTCCAGATTTTCTAGCTTTCCTTCCTACTTCCCAGACTCGACTCCATTTTAATGCCGTGATCGGCAATAGAGCGCTATGACGCATACATCCATCAGAAAAGTGTTTTTTTATCACTAGCACCCGCTCGCCATTATGTGGCATATTGGCGGGGGCAGCGCCCGAATCCACTTCGGCCACAGCGCGCCTTACGAGTAGCTAACCCGCAGCACACAAGCGCTCAACCGAGCGCCAGGACGCCGTTCCGTCACCGCTCTGGAACTTAATAATTTACACATCTGAATAGCACTTTCTGGACGAATAAATCATGAACGGGAAGAATACTTAACGAGCCAATATACTGAGGACGTCTCTGAATTGAATAAAGTAACAGCTATGACCTCTGTCGACCTAACATCTGCATACGTTACATTACCCATGCCATCCTTCTCGCTAATGTATCTATGAGGGGTAGTCAAATGAAAATCGAACACCCACCACAACGGGAACATGGAATGGTTCTGTTCAAATGTCATCGTCACACCCTGTAGCTCATTTATCCCATTGGGAGACGAGACGATAAATTCCGGTTTCATAGACGGCGGTCAGTCGATGACGGATCCCAACCGCACCCACTCTAGCACTTCCTCATCTAACTGAAACAGACGTCCACGTATGTCACGAAAACATACAAATCACAAATGGAAAGATCCGTGCTGTACGGTGGATGCAACAGCGTTTCCCAAAGAAATCGCTGAAGCGTGAAAGCATGACGCTTTGATTCTAAGGTGCGCCGTAGTTTCTGCAAAGTGTCTTCACGGGGCTGCTTGTTGATTGTGGTCCCACCCTCGAAGAACGTGACGGCCAGAGCGCCACTGCAGTTAAAGAAGAAGGTCGTCGTAACATTACCCGATATGGGTTGTTTGGGGGAAGAGACCAAACAGCGAGGTCATCCGTCTCATCGGATTAGGGAAGGATGGGGAAGGAAGGCGGCCGTGTCCCTTCAAAGGAACCATCCCAGCATTTGCCTGGAGCGATTTAGAAAAATCACGGAAAACCTAAATCAGGATGGCCGGACGCGGGGTTGAACCGTAAAACCTTACCCGAATTTGTGCGAAAGGTATTGAATTTCTCTGGTGGGGAAAATGTGGGATTTCCCCGCTGTTGGTATGCTGTTTACCCTAGGGCTGTCGGAATGCTGTCGGACAGAATCATCCTGTCGCACGATAACGCCAGCCCCACACTGACAATCGGACGAAGATTGCGATTTAACTATTTGCTCGGGAAACGCTGGAACATCCTCCGTACAACGCAGATCTTTCAGCATGTGATTTTCACATCTTCGGTGGCCGACCTGGAGAAAGACATGCGTCAACGTCGGTTTCCGTCGGACGAAGGAGTGAAAGAGTGAGTGCGATTGTGGATCTGTCAGCGGCCGATAGACTTCTACAAAACAAGAATACCCTGTCTCGTCTCCCAGAGGGATTAATACCTCAACGAATGTGGTGATTACATTTAAATGAAACCATTCCATGGTCCCGATGTAGCGGTTGTTCGATTTGACTGTGTCTTATATGTAGCCAGCTACCACACTCTGTTCCCACAGAGCTGTGATTGTAAAAGTGAGACATTCTGGCCCTGGGAACAGGCAAGGGTGCAATCTCCTTCATTCTCACTGTCTTCAACCTCCCCTTTCTCCTCAACACAGAGTAAAACGTGCTATATTTCTACCATTACTGCACATTGGCCTGAGCTCTGAACGCAATGCATTGGCCAAAAACACTGAAAGGCGATTCTGGAATTCATGGAAGAGGCCACATGTACACGAATAAAATGAAAAATATGAGGTGTACTTTTTAAGTGAGTGCCTTATTGACATAAAAATAAATGAAGTAGACTTTTCTCAGGAGTTTTACTTTTACATGATAGCCTCTACTTTAATCTACTTTCCTACATAATTCACATCAATATTAAGGCACTTACTGTATGATACAACCAGTTTTTCAATACTGTCCCCTTAGAAATCTGCCATCTGATTAGACAATCATTGCAACAAGGTCGTTTTGTCATCTTCGTTGTCGTAATGGCGCTGACCACTCAGATGTTTGTTCAAATGCATGAACACGTAGTCACTGGGCGCTAGATCAGGGCTGAATGGAGGGTGATGAAGTTGTTCCCAGCCAAATGATCTAATCAGCTTTTAACATTTTTAAATGTTCGTATAATAAGTTGCCGTCTCTTTAATCTAAGAATAGATGATCAATGCAGCTAGCCGCTATCTCTGTGTAATGTACCGCTGCTGTATTGCTTTTACGTGCATCAAGGTGTTATGTCTGCTGTGCACAACCAAGGATGATAAACTTTCATGAAACTATTATCAGGGTCTACCCATTCGGGAACTTTCTTAAGCAGGGAAACGGTACATAGAAGATAGGAAAGCCTACAGAAGAAAAAAAAATAATAATTTTGAAATTAATCTGTAAAGGAAAGATAGGGATAGATTTATATAACGATTTGGAGAAGAGGGATTTGTGCCTCTAGCTAAAAAAATTTTACAATCAATAACTCGAGTTTTTTTTTTTTACGATATTGTTCCCAGGACAATATCTTGCGGTGCTGAAACTCCCCCGGATCTTGCATGTCCCCGACGTCCACATTTGTAGTCGGTCTTCTACGCGGCCCACAATGGGAAGAGTAGAAGGGACAGGGATACCAGATTATACATGCAACATTCATTCCAAAAGAATTAGCAAAGACAGAAAGGGAAACTCTTCCTGTAAAAGAACTGGTTAGGGTGCACCGTCCAAGATTCTCCTTTTTGAAAACAAAATCCCTATGGCTTCATGCATCATTTTTCTTACGATGTACTGCAAGAAATTTAGCCATTGACTTAAGGTTTCCATTTATCTATTGACTAATGCTGTTGCTCTAGTTTGAATTTTCTTTTGGACTTCGCATCACCACTTGTGCTTATAAGTCCAAAAATTCTGACACATTTTCTGTCAATGATTTATTCTTCGTAATTTAAAGGATTCATGCAACTTGCAGTAGATTTTGGATTCAAATGATCGAATAATGGGAAGTGTGGTTCATTTTATACAAAGACATAATCCATCATTTCCTTGAAAAGTCATATCATTTATCTATACTCATAAAAATTTTATCCTAAATACATATATTTCTCCGCTTGATTGCTGTAATCTAAAAGTTATTAGTGGCGAGGAATGTGGATTCACTTCTTTCATTTATTCTCTGATTCATCCGTCATTCATACATGCACATATATGGAAATGGATTTTCAAACAAAATTCCAAAGTAAACAAGACCCATTAAATAACTACTAATTCTATGAATATTAACTTCTTTTGACATTCAACAATATATCAAGAACTCTTAACCTCTAATTATGACACTTTTTTTAAGTTCAACATCAATCAGTTTCCCCTCGCGTTTGATGCGAGTCTCTTACAAAGCATATCTGTGTCGTCTATATCGATTCTAACTCTCGCGCCGACGTCAATTGTTTTGCGCGGGAAATTGTCTTTGCGGCGTTAACCGTCACTCATGATTCACTACTTAACCGCAAAACTTCACACGTTTACACTTCTAAGCGTGTACTAGAAATTATATATGAACATTCACTGGGAACCTCTTTTGATTATGCAGTGTCATTTTCGGGAAATATTTCTTTCTTCTTCCTCAGATCCTCTATACTTCTTGATGACATTAGCAATGCTAAAGTTCTATGTTTACCCAAACACAGGTGAAGCCTATCTCCACTATCTTCTTTGCAGCACTCGATAGTTATAGTTAGTCACTATTTCTACAATCTGTGTCACTGATTATTTCAGTTTAAAGTTTTCTAACACTAAACACACACAGTTTATTGTTATGTTTTTACGAGTGTTCATCTCTGAATAAGAGCTTCGCAAATCAATGCTCATCAAATATTTGACATCCTGGAACCGTTGTATAAGTTCGTCTATGTTTTCCGGATGTGTTCTCACTGGAATTATGATTTTATTTATTTCTCTGGCGTCGAGTACCAGTCTAACAGTGCCATTTGCTTTTGGCACGACTAACAATGGGGAGCAGTATGGGCTTGTAGAGGGTTGGATCAAACCCCATTTCAACATGCGATATATTTCCTTTTGAACTTGAGCCTTTAACCTCCAGGGAACAGGATAGAAAGTTCTACAATACGTTTCGTGCGGCTTAACGTAGAGATGGCATATGTATCCCTTAATAACTCCTGGACTTTCCTCAAAAACGTTTTCATACGTTAATAATAATTCATTGAGCTGCTTCTTCTGATCTTCGATAATGCAGTAGGATTCATTTAACTTTTCAAACACTAATTGACCGAAATCTTCTTTGACTTGGAACTCATTAATTACGTGCTCTTTAGAATTTTGGGCCGTCCTGATTACTTGCACACTAATCCCACAGTTATATTTTCTCGTAAGGCTTTTTTTTTCAGCAACTCCAACTCAATTTCTTGTTTCTTAACATTCAGCCAAATTTTTCCTGTTTTGAAATCTATTCTGCATCCGTATTGACGTATGCTGTCGACTCCGATAATGCAATCTACCACCAAATTTTTCACAACAAAGAATGTGCTTAATATTGCTACATTTCCGAATTCCACACCAAGTAGTGACTGCACCTTTACATTAGCCGATCTAGCCCTAACGGCGCCTATTATTCTGCAATTTTGAACTGGAAAAACTGGTACTCGTCTTATATTTCTGATCCTGTTGTATAGTGCCTCCGAAATAACATTTATGGTTGCAGCTGTGTCTAAAACCGCCACTATAGGTACGGTCTCCATAATGACTTGCACTTCGGCTACTGCCACCTGTTCCTTATCATCTTGTGGTTCTAAGTCCTCTGTCAGTTCATCTGCCAGTAATCGTCCATCATTATACGTTAGCATGGGTACACATATCCTGTTGCCCCTCAACCAATTGTTGACCGCTCCTCCGGGGCACGAGTGTGTCCTTACGAGTTCGTTGGATTTTGATTTGTCTGCTGGTTGACATCATCCGTCACTTCGGTAATTACCGGTTGATTCGGAGATGTCCGTCCCCACTGATGTTGGCTATTTGAATTCATTCCTCCCGGTTGATTCCAATTTCTATTATTGTTATTATTCCAGGCTTGGGGTCTGAAATTTCTTTCGTTCCCCCATACTGGGTTGTATCTTTTCCCGTTCCTGTTGTTCCTTGAATAGCCCCTCACAAGACCATTGCCGGGATTACTATTGAGATTTTGAGGGATTCCTCCATTATTAAACGATCTCTGTTCATTCCTTCTAAGTGTCGATTGATCGCCATTGGTATAACCCATACTTCCACCTTGCCTACCGTTTGGCGGAGGTTCTATCGCCCTATATTGGAATCTGTTATCACGGACTTTCTGGTTGTTCTCTTCGATAATATCTCTATGGTCTAACGTCGTGAGGAACAACTCCAAGTCTTTGTCGTTGCCGTAAATCAATTGATTCCGGATGCTAGTTGGTAGTCTTGCCTTAAGTTTCATATCAGCGCACACTCCGCTGCAGAGTGAAAATCTCATTCTGGAAACATCCCCCTGGCTGTGGCTCAGCCATGTCTCCGCAATACCCTTTCTTTCAGGAGTGCTAGTTCTGCAAGGTTCGCAGAAGAGCTTCTGTAAAGTTTGGAAGGTAGGAGACGAGATACTGGCAGAAGTAAAGCTGTGAGGATCGGGCGTGAGTCGCGCTTCGGCAGCTCAGATGGTAGAGCACTTGCCCGCGAAAGGCAAAGTTCCCGAGTTCGAGTCTCGGTCGGGCACACAGTTTTAATCTGCCAGGAAGTTTCATATCAGCGCACACTCCGCTACTGAGTGAAAATCTCAGTCTGGAAACTTGCCTTAAGTATGTTTATTATGTCTGGCAAGGGCATAGGTCTGTCCCAGTATTTCGTTTTATTTATATATTCTTCGAAATACCTTCTATGGCTTCCTTTCGAAAAGGAGAAAGGCTCTGGGTAGAGCACCTCCTGCCTTAGGCATTCCTGTACCCCTTCTGACCAGAACTTTGCTAAAACGCCTTCTCAAAATCGTCATATGTCGGGCTAACAGAAGTCATGTCCGAGGCCCAGATCGCCCCCGAACCTTGTATATATCCTGTAACAAAACTGATCTTCTCCCACTCCGACCAATTTCTGGGTAGCACTCCTCTGAAACTTCGAATAAAAACAATTGGATGGACCACCCTTTTGTCAGGGTTAAAAATCTGGAATTGCCGATGCTTTATCATTTTTTCTTCGGCATGGCAAAGGTTTTCGTAATCTCCGTTAGATAAGAATTCACGCGAACAACCAGCTTGTGGCAATTTAATGTTTGAATTACTTGCACAAGTCGGTATTGTGTGCGAATGGGCAGTAACTGGCTCTATAGTCGTTGCCAACTTCTGCTGCTGCCCTGTATTCATTTGTTCTGAGCTTTGTTGTGAAGCGCGCATCGACTCTTCTATCGTTTGTTTCCAATGCTCAAAATCAGCACCTAACTGCTGTCGCACCTCCTCAAGTCCTTTCGCAAACAAATTCTCTTCCTGTTTGCCAGATAAATTCTGGAATGCTGCCTTAACATTTTGCTCAACGTTTTCACACATTAGCCTTTTGTTTTCTAATGTGATTTCGGATAATTTACCCCTTAATACGTTAATTTGGTGGTCTATAACGTCTTGACGCTCTGTCAGATGTTCAACGCTTTCCTTTAGGTTAGTCTGTGTACGTGCCAATTCAGGAAGTTGCGCATTTGCACATTCCATGGCGTCTTGCTTTTGTACTAATTGCGGAACCATTTCCACTTGTTCCCGTACGGTATCTATCTTAATAGCCACATACTCCTTTATTTCGACACGTACGCGCTGAGTAGAATCCATCACATTGTGCTTTCACCAATTCTATTCGTGCAGTTGATTTTCGTTCCGTCTCTTCGGCCTGATCTTTGAGTTCCTTGGTCTTCGCCTCTATCCGCTGCTCTAACTCGGAAAAACTGTCTTGTAACTGCTGCTTAATCTCAGTCTGGACTAATTACATCTCTTCTTGAGTTTGCGTGACTGTCACTAATTGTGCCTTAATATCAGTTTTCAGATTTTCCTGCCCTTCAGTAACTGAGGCTAATTTCGTATTCAAATCATTTTGCCCTTCAGTAACTGAGGCTAATTTCGTATTCAAATCATTTTGCCCTACAGTAACTGAGGAAAATTTCGCATTAATGTCGGTTTTCAAAGTATTCATGCTCTCGGTTATCATCTGCATCTGTCTCATGATAATTACCAATGGATCTAATCCCTGCTGCGTACTCACTGTTACACCCGCAGCCGTGTCTACAGGGCGTTCTGTTGCGCTATCTGTAGGCATCGGTCCTACAACACTTCTTACTGCTTCATTATTATCAGTGCTAACAGCTGAAGGCTGATGCGTGCTGCTTTGCTCTGCTTGACTCATCCTATACATTGCCATAGTTAAAACCATATAAATGTTCTACTGTCACTAAATGTAACTTCCTTCACACGAGAGTACTGCTGTGCCTATTTTCTTAATGTACACATACAGATAAATGCAACCGGTACATGTCAATCAAAACATTTCCTATATCTAACATGAACACAAATAATCAATGTTCAAACAACAAATAACACTGATTAAAAAATCAGCAAAGTAATGATCAATGCAGCTAGCCGCTATCTCTGTGTAATGTCTTGTCCGTATAGGCGTGTATCTGTTGTCTTGCAGATCCCTTCACCTTCACACATAAGACTGAAGTACAGTAAAGTAAGGCCCTCCCAGTTCTCGGCTGATCCGTGATAAGACAGGCGAAAAATTAGAGTAATGGAGGATTATTAGTATTGTCTCTACTTTCATTCGCTCTCTCTTTCTCTCTTTATCTATGTATAGTTTTTAATATAAGATTTCATTACGTGTATAGTGGTAAAAAGTCAGCCAAATAGAATCTTTGGTGGAGTCGTTCGTCTTGGTAATCAGCGGCTGGCTTGCTGTAAGAGATCTTTACATTTATTATTATTGTTAAACACTGCAGTCAGCCGGGAGAATCAATCGTTTGGACAAATTTGTTCCTTTTACGAAAGATTGCGAATTCCAGATGTGTACGAAGCCTTTTTGGACGATTTAACACAGACTCAGTGATTGCAGGCTCTCTTCGACACAGCTGAAACTTCCCCACTAATTACAGAGCCAACGTGATCAACAAATGGTTCAGAAAAAACTCATTCGTTCATTCACTCCAGAACAAAAAAGTCACAAACCTTATTTATGGAGGAAATCGTGCATTAAATCCATCTCCATTACATGTCCAGATCTCCGGTGATTCCACGCCTTAAATATTTTCCTTTTACAATCTCTTTAAAACAAACCGCTAGCGGCACAAATGTTAATTGGCTCGCTTTAGCGAAAAGAAAAGCAGAATATGTATCTCTCAGAAACACGTCAATCCCTCAACAGATACTCAAGAGATCTCCTAGTTACCACTCTAACAACCATGGAGAATGCATATATGCATCTCTGTTATTTCAAAGAATAAACGCACTAGAAAATACTTTGGCATCGACGAGCTGTCGCCGCATATATTACGAGAAAATCAGATCAGATAACTTTTCCAAAGTGAATGAATGTGTATGGTATGATTGAAAATGATTAATTGGTGCTTGGTGGAGGGTATTTGCTGTGGGGACATTACAACCTCTTGAGTTAGATTAGTCGAGTGTGAATGCGCCTTGTCATGAAGCGAAACGATTCCCTTACTCAGCATGCTACGCCTTTTGTTTCGGATTGCACGGCACAGTTTTTTAAGGTCTCACAGTAAGTCGTAGAATTCATGGGGTCACCACGAGCCAAAAAACAAAAACAAAAAAAGACACGAGCGACACCCCCTTCCTGTTCCCCAAGACAGTACACATGATTTTCCGAGCTGACATTATTTGCCTCAACTCCGCTTCCTTGGGTGATCACGAATGCCACGATTCCACGGATTGCTGCTTTGATTCAGATATAACGTAAGCCAACCATGTTTCGCCACTTGTGACAGTTTTGCTTAAAGACTCGTTGCGTTTCCTCACTGTTCGGCGCTAGAAATGTCACAAACTGGTTAATCGTTTGCATCTTTATCAGCATTTTGCGTACCCATCGTGAACATAACTTCCGATAACTGAAACGTTCTGTAACAACTGCATAAATTACACTTCGTGACACTTGGTTGGTTCCAGAATGAGATTCTCACTCTGCAGCGGAGTGTGCGGTGATATGAAACTTCCTGGCAGATTAAAACTGTGTGCCAAACCGAGACTCGAAGTCGGGACCTTTGCCTTTCGCGGGCAAGTGCTCTACCAACTGAGCTACCCAAGCACGACTCACGACCCGTCCTCACAGCTTCAGATCTGCCAGTACCTCGTCTCCTACTTCCCAAACTTCACAGAAGCTCTTCTGCGAACCTTGCAGAACTAGCACTCCTGGAATAAAGGATATTGCGGAGACATGTCTTAGCCACAGCCTGGGGGATGTTTACGCAATGAGATTTTCATTCTGCAGCGGAGTGTGCGCTGATATGAAACTTCCTTTGTTGGTTGGTTATTTGGTTTTTGGTAGAGGACCAAACAGCGAGATCATCGGTAGCATCAGATTAGGGAAGTAAGTCGACCGTGCCCTTTCAAAGGAACCATTCTGGCGTTTGCCTGAAGCGACTTAGGGAAATCACGGGAAACCTAAATCAGGATGGCCGGACGGGAGTTTGAACCGTCGTCCTTCCGAATGCGAGTCCAGAGTGCTAACAGCTGAGCCACCTCGCTCGGTTAGAAGAAACTTATCACATGACGTCGAAATTGTAGAGCGTCTGTTTTCTCTCCCATTTTCATCAACCTTCTGCACCAAACCCTCAGTAGTAACTGAAGGTCGCCAACACCGTTCCTCATCATGCACATTCGTACGGCCATCTTTAAAAGCTCTCACCCATTTCCGTACCATCATAATGTTCTCTCCATATACTTCACTGACCTGACGATGAATTTCAGCCACTTTCACATCTTTAGCACTAAGAAAACGAATCACACCGTGTATTTCACAGTATTCGGTATTCTCAATCAGAACAGGCATTTCAGATACTTCCAAGCAAACGTAAACAGGCCGAATGACTGTAATGGCTTCTGTGGCTTGCCATCAGAATGCCGACCGAGGCGCTGCAGCGGCTTGTTCTCAAAACAATACTTCTTTTAAAAACAAGCCTCGTTTAAATTTGTTATTATGTTTGCTACTACTATATTAAGTGGAGGTGGTATGTATAGGGTGCTCAACAGCAAGGTCATCAGTGCTGTTTTATTAACGTGAAATGAAATGATCGCATGGCACTGATGGCTGGGAGTCCCTACCTGGAGAAAGCCGGTATTACGCTACTATATTTCTTTGTCGAAGTTGGTATGTCAAATATTCATGTCAAAGAAATTTGGTAGTGTAATATGAAACTTCATCAAATCTCGCCTTTTCTAGGGAATTGCTGCAGATTTGATCATAAAATACATTCGCCTTCTGTTCACTTCAATGTGAAATGTAGCCGCTTGGAGCGCTGGCACCTGTACAGCTATTTGACGTTTGTAGAGTGTGAAAATGATTGGAATGTTTAGTTGGGGTGTTCCCTCGATTCTTTTTAATAACCTTGTTTTGACTCGGGTAGGGGGTGAGCAAGGAGCTCAACGCACGCTATTAATCGTGTGCTGATGGACAGGTGAGATTTGCTGCAGGCGACTTCAGATCCACGATCACAGCTGCAGCCATCCACCTCTACATCTGGAAACATCCAGGCAGCTCTTCAGCAAGACGGAATAAAGGAGAAATAAACACTTTAAAATAAAAAAAAATTATTAGCTCTCCAATCTACTTTGTCTGTTCTTGAACTCTGGATGCCCAAAGTTAAAAAGTTTCGTGCTTTTTACTAAGTTTGTAGTTGTTGGAAATTAAATTATTCAAAAATAAAAGTAGTTCTTACTGCACATGTAGTGTGTACGAAACATTTATTTACCTTCAGATATTCTTTCTTCATCACTTTATAAATCGGTTAATACGTTTCTTGATTTTATTTGGTTAATATGGTGTGTGGTATTGGAGTGCTTTATTGTAAGCTAGATTAGCTCTATCCTGTTGCAAGAAATCACGGTGGTATGGTGAGCCTGTCTTGTGCACATATAGCTTTTCTGAACTGAGTATTCTGTGTTCTAATATGAGGAGTCACTTTACTTTGCAAATACTGAAATGCACTGCCATCCATTCGTAAGTAATTTACATGACTTGACACCCTCCATTTTCAGCCCTCGTAAAATGTTCTGCTGAATGCTTTTATTATCTCTACGTAAAGCCCACGGCTTGACCTCAATATATTTCCTTTTTTTCCGTCGCTTATCTTCCAAATGCACACACAGTGCAATTGTGGTACAAGCAATTGTAGCGCATAGTAAGGAGCTGTTGTTGTCCGACTTCTTCAACTCTGACGAAAATTATGATGACAGTATGTATACCTTTTTAGGGTCACGTCAAAGATATTTGTCAACGAAATATGACCAATATTTGATCGTATCTCTTTCTTTGTCAAAGAAATATCGTAGTGTAATACTGGCCGATGTTCGGCACCCGAGTTGTAAGTCTTTTCAGTTGATGCCCCATGGGGGACTTGCGAGTCGATTATGATGAAATAATGATGAGTACAACACAACGCCGGCCGCTGTGGCCGAGCGGTTCTAGGCGCTTCAGTCTGGAACCGCGCGACAACTACGGTCGCAGGTTCGAATCCTGCCTCGGGCATGGATGCGTGTGATGTCCTTAGGTTAGTTAGGTTAAGTTGTTCTAGGGGACTGATGACCTCAGATGTTAAGTCCCATATTGCTCAGAGCCATTTGAACCATTTTTTTGACAACGCAACACTCAGTCCCCAAAGGGAGACAATCTTCCACTCGGAATCGAACCCAGGCCCGCTGCATTGACAGTCAGACGCGCTGACCACTCAGCTAAGGGGGCTGCTAAGGTAAAAGCAAAGGTAAAATCTGCGGCGCAAGCCCGTGCCCGAGCAATTTGCCTGACTGTCAGTAAGACTACAGCATTCCTTCGGTGTGGCACTAGGAGTGGGTGACCTGCAAGCTCAGACAGTGTCCACCATTTACCCCCGGAAAGATCTTCAGTACTCATTTTGATAGCAGGCCGACTGGACCTGAGATCGTGCTGGACCGACTGGAACGAGGAACAATTCCGCCCTATCTGTGATTGCGCTCAGAGCTTCCAGGGCCACGGTCGAGTGCCCTACCAGCTAGACCACCACAGCCTCGCTGAAATACGAGGGCAATATTTTTCAACCTCAGACTGGGAGTTCCTGCTGGAGAGTTCCGTTGATTTCATGCAGCCCACTTAACGTAGCTATCATACATTTCCTTTTTCATGATCGTTCTCGGCCGCACACCACAGGCGCAGCGTAAACCCTCCTGCAGCGTTTTCGATGGGTACTGTTTACTCACTCACCATACAGCCTGGACTTGGTGCCCCCTGATTTTCAACTTCTCGCTCACAGGAACCGCTGGCTATGAGGACAGCATTTTGGCACAGATTCATAGATATCAGAGGCGGCTGCCTTGTGTGACGAGAGTATTGGGAAGTTGGCACCATGCTAACAATGGGACCCTCCACACTACAAATCAAGGATTTTGATGCAGTTCAAATATGTTGAAGAGGCACTTACCCTGGGTACCTGGCTATCCGGTTTTTTAGCGACGGGCTTTGATATTTGATAAAATCGACTCTGAAGTTCATTGCGCGCTTTGTATATCCGTAATATTACATATCTTCCGAGGAAGGAAGCGTAGCGCAGCGGCAAAGGTTCAGACTCCCGTGCTGGAGGTACTGTGTTCGAATCCTGCTCCTATATGGTTTTTTTCTGTGTGCAAGAACCGTCCGGAAAATTTGATCCTAACGTTAAAAAACGAGTAGACGAATTAACTGGGAAATACAGAAATGTACATCTACATCTACATTTATACTCCACAAGCCACCCAACGGTGTGTGGCGGAGGGCACTTTACGTGCCACTGTCATTACCTCCCTTTCCTGTTCCAGTCGCGTATGGTTCGCGGGAAGAACGACTGTCTGAAAGCCTCCGTGCGCGCTCGAATCTCTCTAATTTTACATTCGTGATCTCCTCGGGAGGTATAAGTAGGGGGAAGCAATATATTCGATACCTCATCCAGAAACGCACCCTCTCGAAACCTGGACAGCAAGCTACACCGCGATGCAGAGCGCCTCTCTTGCAGAGTCTGCCACTTGAGTTTATTAAACATCCCCGTAACGCTATCACGGTTACCAAATAACCCTGTGACGAAACGCGCTGCTCTTCTTTGGATCTTCTCTATCTCCTCCGTCAACCCGATCTGGTACGGATCCCACACTGATGAGCAATACTCAAGTATAGGTTGAACGAGTGTTTTGTAAGCCACCTCCTTTGTTGATGGACTACATTTTCTAAGCACTCTCCCAATGAATCTCAACCTGGTACCCGCCTTACCAACAATTAATTTTATATGATTATTCCACTTCAAATCGTTCCGCAGGCATACTCCCAGATATTTTACAGAAGTAACTGCTACCAGTGTTTGTTCCGCTATCATATAATCATACAATAAAGGATCCTTCTTTCTATGTATTCGCAATACATTACATTTGTCTATGTTAAGGGACAGTTGCCACTCCCTGCACCAAGTGCCTATCCGCTGCAGATCTTCCTGCATTTCGCTACAATTTTCTAATGCTGCAACTTCTCTGTATACTACAGCATCATCCGCGAAAAGCCGCATGGAACTTCCTACACTAAATCGTGTCTTGCACGAAATCCAGGAAGTTCACGAAACTGGTGTACAGAGTGTTTGCGTTCTGTAATTCTTTCGTACGTGGGACAGAAAAAATTGTTGTACGTTATCAACTCGTGGGGAGGGCAAACCGATTCAACTTTATACGATCATCTATTCACTGATGAAAGGAAAGCGAGCTCCTGTACCCTAAAAGTGGTCCCACCAAAGTGCACTCCTTATTGTCAGCCCAGCGATGTTTATTTTTACCGACAGGTAAAAATCTTCACGAAAATTATTCAGAATGCTCCCGACTTGATGAAAGACAATAGAGAGATCGCTTCTAGGGAAGATTCTATAAAATTACATTCGCTAATCCTACATCAATTCGGCGACCCTAATTTTGAAAGCATGATTAGATACGCATGGTTAGCATCGAAATTAGCGGATAAAAGAGAAATCTTTTTGAATGCAAAAGAATTGTGTTTCCCATTATCGCTCATGAAGAAACAGTGCGCCTGCAAGACGGTTGCTTTCATGAAATGCAAGTGGTGCTGCGAAAATTTGTGCTTCGGTTGTTTCTATGATAAGTATCACCCACAATGTTGTTCTGGCACATCAAGAAATGTGGACGATGAAAAATAATAAATTGTAATATTGTATGACAGAAAAAATTAATAACTGACTATATCTTTATAATTTCGCACACTTTACACTGTTTGTTGATATTCTTTGAAATAAAAGTTAAAAATTCGGTCGATTTCGAAAAAAAAAACAATATCAGGATTCGAACAGGGTACCTCCATCGCGGTAGGTGTGAACCTTTACCACAGCGCTACGCTGACTTTGTCTGAATACTTGTAATGTTATTGGTATACAAAGCACGCAATAAACTTCAAAATCGGTTTCCTCAAAAACCAAGGCCCTTCGCTAAAAAACCGTATAGCCAGGTACTCACGGTAAGTACCTCTACAACATATTTGAAGCGCATCAAAATCCGTGATTTACAGTACGGAGTGTCTCTTGTAAGTCGAAGCGGTGACTACGTAGAGAAGTAACTGGAAGGTGTACCTAAATGTTGCATGGAAAACATTTTTAATTTTGACTGTGGTTTCCATACTGCCGACCGATCGTAGATTCAAAAAAATTGCCCTCTTTTATTGAAAGAAATTAGTAATTAATAATTAGTAATTAATGTTCCAGCATGAAGCCGTAATAGTGACGGAATTAATCAAGTGAAAGGAACTTAAATCAGGTAAGTCTATTGTCGGGAATTATACTGGTCACAGGCCTACGAAACTGGAAAGTTCACTTGCTGGTGATGCCTCGACAGCACTGATTTCAAAACCATGATGCTACGCACCTGCAGCTCCCTATCTGCTCTGGCATCGTTTGCTGCCAAAATTTCTGGGAGAAAGTTTGTAGTGGTGGGTGTCAATGGTTTACACTGACTTGGGGATATAAAAATAGTCCAAGTAACTTTTACGAGTGATGTATTCCCAGCAAACATGGTAGATGCAAATCTGAACCATAGCTAGAGCATTAGAGCAGCTAATAAAATTTCCTTTCAGCAAGTCTTTGAAGCTGCAGCGGTCGTTTCACCAGACGGTGGTCGCCCCTTCCTTTATATGGTACAGCAAATGGCAGCCATTATTACTTCCGAGACTAGTATCCATCTGATGCATGTAGCCTAGGCCTTTTAATGTGAATTAGTACGTAACTAAGGAGTCTCCAAAACTGCCAGCGGATGTGTCGCCTACAATGGTAGCATCAAGTGGTTCCAGGTGCCGCGTCTTCCTCCGCCGGACCGCCTCAGAGAACACATGCTGGCTGATACCGCCGTCTTCGATATCGGCTACACACAGTGGCGAGTCTGCCCAGTGTCTGGCACCTTCTGCCCGCTTCTGTCTCATAACCCACTCTGGCAGCTGTTCCAGCGTTCGTTGCCCCACACGGAGGCACTGTCACTGGTCGTATTGAACCGTACTTATATACGTTAATACTTTAGATCCCTACGTGGTTCAGTGTGTTCTAATATAATGAAACCTTAGTGGCATCGTCAAAAAATACACACAAATCAGCTTAGGATCGTCGTAAGTATTTAAAGTATGGTGTAAACTAGGCCTCAGTGCCGGCGGAGACATCCTGTCAACAGTGCTACTGTTCATAATAAACTGCGGTACCGTAGCCACAAAATATGTTTTTGTTGTAAACTCGTTAGATGTTGGTACTGTAAACCTAAACAAACCCGTTGATTTTAAAATTGTACACAATGCAATAAAATTGAGAATACGCTAGGTAAAATCTAAAGTAGTCTTACCAAGTGTACTATTCCAGTGATGAAACGTAATGAATTAAAAACACGAAAAAGTTAAAATTGTTGAAAGGAAGTGGTTAAGTGACGATATATTTTTCGCAGGCGTTCTTCGGCTAATTTTTGACAAAAATAATAACATCCACAAGAAGAAACTTATGGAATTAAATGATATGAAAGTGATCAAATACCTAGGAAAAGAAGCCAAATGTATGGAGAAACTTGTAGTATCTGATTTTCCAACGTTTTGTTGCAGATCTGAAGATGGTCACCCCCGAACGAAACCAGCACATTAGGGGCCAGTGTTTATAGACGGAAATAAGACATTTATTTAGTCTAAAAGGATTGTGTCTGAATTTGCCTCTCAGGTTTTCCACCAGTGACAGGCTTCCTGTCAGAACTTACAAGGGGACTACACCTACTCGTCATCACAGATGCTAACCAAATTCGCGGTGCCGGCCGGGGTGGCCGAGCGGTTCTAGTAGCTACAGTCTGGAACCGCGAGAACGCTACGGTCGAAGGTTCGAATCCTGCCTCGGACATGGATGTGTGTGGTGTCCTTAGGTTAGTTAGGTTTAAGTAGTTCTAAGTTCTAGGGGACTGATGACCTGAGAAGTTAAGTCCCATAGTGCTCAGAGCCATTTTGAACCAAATTCGCGTATATGCGGAGCCTGGCCAGGAATGAAAGTGGACGCACGTGGGAGCTCAAGACCGCCAAGCGTTTAGAAAAGAATAGCTTTTTTGCTTGGTGTCGGGAGACCCATGAGCCATTGATGTTACTGTAAATTCCAGACAACTGTTAGCGCAGTGGAAAAAGTATAGAACGATAGTCCGAGGGTCGTGCCATCGAGTCCCTTTGCTTTTTCTTTATTTTTCGTTAATTAGAATTCGCGTAAAGTAAAATAATGTCAACATATTGTGTTGAAAAGAAAAGACAAAGGAAGATCTGGGATTTAAATAAATTTCCAGAAACGCATTGTAAGGCCTACACCATAACTTTGTATGCAAAATTAGATTCATTTATTATTTTACAGTTGATGATTAGCACGTGCTGGGATTATATTGTAAAAATAGAGGTGCAGTAATATTCTTGGCATCTTTCACGCATTATAAATGCCGCATGTACACAAATACATTTTTTAAAGTTGCTAAAGAAAAATATCCTTAGTTTACATAAAATGTTCTCTCTCGTCGCACAGTTTGGTAGCAAGCCACGAGTGAAGCATAATTTCGCACAAAGTTGGCGAGGACACCTGACGATGTACAGTATTCTCGATATGTGATTTCCTTTGCTCTCAAGATGAGTTTTGAAGCTTTCTGATCTAATTCTTTGCGATAAAAATAGGTGTCGTGGCGTTGCTTTAGCTGCCGAGAGCGGCTCTAAGGTCAAAATGAAACTAACGGAATACTTACTCCTGTACGCTTTAATCAAAATTCTTTCTTGGAAAGTTATTTGTAGAGTCCTCATGGAAACAATCCCAAATTTTCCTTTGTCATTCCTTTTCTTGCCTTTTATGAAAATATTAATAAACACAATACACTGAGCATTCATTCGGTTTCTTTTCAGTGTAAATAAAGTAAAAATTAAAAATAAAACAGTTTCCGCATAGATACTCGCTGGAAACTTCGCTAACACAGATGACTCATGCGTCGCCCGACTCGCACTAAAATTGCTATATTTTCTAAACGCTTGGCCATTTGGCTCTTTCACATCTGTTCAATTTGCTTTCTGGAAAACACAAGCGTATAGGATAAATTTTAATGAAGTCGGTGATGACAAGTAGGCGTGGTCTCCTTGTTAGTAATAACGTCCGTCCCACAATTTCTTTGCTGTTTAAAAGACACGACGGCGTACACCTTTCCGTCCTTCATTAATGTTAGGTCTTATTTTATAACTGTGAGGAAAAAGTAGTATGCCCAAAAACAGGTAACCGTAACACTGTAAACTGCACCACTAGACTTGTGTGTGGGGGGGTCAGAGATTTTCTCTGCCTCGTTCTGACTGGGTGTTGTGTGATGTCCTTAGGTTACTTAGGTTTAAGTAGTTCTAAGTTCTAGGGGACTGATGACCATAGATGTTAAGTCCCATAGTGCTCAGAGCCATTTGAACCATTTTTTGTGTGTGTGTCAATGTGTGTGAATTCCAAAGGGACCAAACTGCGGAGATCATTGGTCCCTAGACTTACACACTACTGAAACTAAGCTATGCTAAGAACAGCACACACACCCATGCCCGAGGGAGGACTCGAACCTCCGGCGGGAGGAGCCGCGCAATGCGTAACATGGCGCCTCTAACCGCGCGGCCACTCCGCGCGGCCACAAGGATTAGTCGTGAAAGTAATGTGTAGTGCAATGTATGCTGCTGGCTAACCTATTATTGTAATGTATCTGATGTTGAACTGAGTGTTTATCGCATTCATTACTACACCAGTTGCTGGACTTGTGTAATCTGACTGTGAGAGAGATTCTAGTGTTTATATTACATTGTGTAGTCACATTTATGTGACCACTTGTCGAAAGACTGAACAAGTACCATTTGCAGTGCGGACTGCTGCGAGACGTGCAGGAAGAAACTGAATGAGAGTCTGGAAGGTATCGACAGGGTCGCGGAGCCATGACGCTTCCAGTGCCCTGGTCACTTCTGTTTGGTTCCTCGGATGAGGATTGATTGCAGGAACGGCCCGATCTTAGTGGTCCCACAGATTCTTGATTGGGTTTAGCTTCGAGTTAATTTGGTGGCTAGGGGAAGTTCCGGTAAACTCATCCTGGTGAGATTCGAACCACGTATGTAGATTGCAAGTTGTGTGCCATGTTACGTTGAAAGGTCTCTGTTGGATTCCTTTCATGTTTAATTTCTCAAATTTGTTGTCTTTTATGGAATAAATTCCTCTTCTAAATTTACTGTGGCGTTTCTGACTATCTGGGAGGAGACTGAGTAGTGGAACGTGTTACTTTTACACGTAAACAAGAACGATCTGTCACACTACTACAATTTAAAACACAGTTAATATGTAATTCATGTCACACAGTCTCATGCGGGACCTACATCCGCTTTCTGTTATATACTGTATATGATAAGATACTGTCATCCCCCTTCCCTTCTGTGTGAGAGGATGAATGATCAAATGTGTTTGTCGTTGCATGCTTGAGGGTAGCAGACAAGGCTGTCTGCTAGAGAACAGTAGGACCAACGTCGGAACAGGTAGCTACGGTTCCTAAAAGCAGAGAGGTTTCTATTCTTAGTATGCTCCTGGCCGTCCGCTGTCATGTTGGTATAGGAAGCTGCCCCTCTGGCCCCTTCCGTTTTGTCTTTGTGAGCCACCCTCAGGGAAGCACGCTCGGTAGTAGGCAGTTGCAGTCTGGCAGTAGTAGGCAGTTGCAGTCTGGCGGTGCGAGCGTCTGAAATGGTAAGATCTCCGGCTAAGCGCGTGTCTGCTAAGTCCGTAGGACAATGGATTTGTTAAGTTCAGCCTAACTGAAAATTTAACCACCGTGATTTCAGGTTTAGCTCTAAAATATCTAAGGTTATCTTTAATTGCAGCGGAGTGTAATTCTCGTGTCCAGTTCAGATTATTTTGCGGTAGTTGCTTTGTCACTACTTTATGAGTAAAGTGGAACCACGTGTTGGTCAGTAACTCTAACTAAGGTCAATCTTAAATGCGAATGCTTGTGTGATTATAACGTCTCGTCTTGATAATATTTTCAATATAGCAACTTTTCTTTATGTTCAACCCACGTGGTGTGTACTTTGTGAGACCAGTACCACGTGCTTATATAACTGTTTGACCCATCAGGTTAATAGTAAGACGTTAGTAACCAGTTCAAGGTTTTTCTTTTGTAATTTGCTTTTCGATCTAATTTATTTTAATTATCAGAATTACTGTGGAGTTATACGCTTTCTGTAAACCAATTTGACCACGTGAAGCATGTGGTGTAATCATCAAAGTAGCCCTCAGCTATTCTTCTTGGGAAGATTTCACAAAGAGTTAATATGAATTTAGTATACCAGTGTGTGGTAATTACATGACGGACAGGATTGTGCTACGAACGTGATTTCTTTGACTGAAAATTTGAATCTGTTGGTTGTGGTTAACTTTCTATTGCATGTGTTTCAATGTTCTTTGTGTGTTGTTTTATGAATGCAGTGTTGTATCCAGTCTCCCAATCTTGGCTCCATATTTTATGTGTTCCGTAAGATTCCAATCTCACATTTTCACAATCGTAAATAAGGCACCAGCTCAGTTATAACTCACGTATAATATGCTGAAATTTCAATGAACAATCTTAAAATAAATTTGCAAATATAAACTGATTTCTTTCTTTTTATTTAAATTCTCCTTTTATATATATATATTACCGGTTGTTGTATGACTATAAAAGATTATAATTAATGTTTAGTCTGATTGGTAATGTGGTAAACCTAGACTAGTTACCTGCTGAAACAGTTGCCCAGTAAACGCACGGTTAACGTCCCCAGACAGCTCACGGCTTGTAACCCGCTTTTATTCGACTATTAGCACCCGATTTCCGCATAGCAAATTCGTGTAAAATATTACACATGGCGACCCTGTTCTGTGATTCCGCTAGACTCTGGAATCTCTGATACGTTAGATTGCGAGCGTGGTATAATCTTAATTTTTTTTCCCTGCAGCGCTCAAACAACTTTTGCGTTGTTTCTGAGCAGACGTTCAAAAGATTCACGGCGTTGTTGAGCGGCGTTGTGTTGTTTGTCTTGTTTTGTTTTCTATATGTGTGTGTTTTATATGTGTGTTTTTTTTCCTCTCGCTTGTAAATTCCACTGTTTCGATCAAACATAAAAATTTGTTTTGCGTGTGAAAAAGTGCGTACTAGGTTGGGTATCTTTCTTGTGACTGTCGTAATTTTTGGGAGACACATTTATTGAGATTAGTGTGTTGCGTACTGGGTGTAAATTGCACTAATGCTGACACGTAACCAAGCTAAAAGTAAGCGGTCCGACAACTTAAGCAACATGGACCAAGGGGATAATTTGATTTCCAATATTAACGCGCTGGGCGGTTCCGAAAATGCAATGGGAAATACTTCAGACGAAATGCAAAACAGCACGAACGGCCTCACATCAGAGCCACAAATTAATTTGTCTCCAACTAACCAAATTGATTTGGCAGAACTCATGAAAGCCTTATTGCAACAAAATAAAGAATCGTTCCGAGAACAAAAAGAATCATCAGAAAAATCGTTCCGAGAACAAAAAGAATCATCTGAAAAGTCGATCCGCGAGCTAGGCGAACAAATGACGCAAAAATCTGAGAAATCGATCCGAGAGCTAGGCGAACAAATAGACGAAAAACTAATCCAGCAGACAAATAAAGTCGACAAGTCGATGCAGAGAGTGTCCGATGATATCTCACAAAGAATAAACAATCTGGCAAGTGAAATAAAAAGTGATATTATGAAAGAATTAGGCCGTACATTTGAACAAATCGATGACCGTCTGCAAGCTCTAGAACAGAGCAAGCGGAGTGGCGAGGCTGAATCTAAAGAAAGCGAAGAACGGCTACTTAGGAATTTCCAAGAGCTGAGAGAAGAATGCCAAAGGGAGCACCAACAGGTACTCTCGAGGGTCCAAGAGGCGGAAACGCATTGTCCCACGGTCGTTAGCAACACAATAGCGGACAACAGTTTAGCGATCCACGCGTTGGAACAGCAGGTTGAACAATTGAAGCAGACTGGGGCGGAGGACAAGAGACAAATAGATGATAAGATTGCGGCATTAGCGGACATTGTAGGCACGATGAAGCTGACGGAAAGCGAGAACAATACTACACCGATAGCAGCCGCAGAGACCGAAGAAGTGCGTTCGCTTCTTAAATTTCAGAAGGGACAATTCGAAGTGAACAGGCGACACAAAGCTGTAACAGGCGAATTACAAGAACGCGTGGCGCATCTGGAAAACCGCATGGCGTGTGATTCCGAACTCGCCAATAGCACTAAAAATAGCCGTACGAACAGTGCAGAGAGGGACTCCGGCCACGAGGGAGATTTTGACGACAGGGAAGAATGTAATTTGAGGGGCAGACATGAGACAAATAGAAACATTCAAGGGCCTCGCCAGGAGGAAATGCGGGGATTTGATTTCAAACATTTCCTTACGGTAAGAAAGTTTGAGATATTCCGAAATTCTCAAAAAGGCATACATCCACGAGCATGGCTCGAGCAATTTGAGTTCTGTCTTCCTCCCGACTGGGCAAGTTCAC
Organism: Schistocerca nitens; assembly: GCF_023898315.1. Classification (NCBI taxonomy): domain Eukaryota; kingdom Metazoa; phylum Arthropoda; class Insecta; order Orthoptera; family Acrididae; genus Schistocerca; species Schistocerca nitens. The sequence goes on from NC_064622.1 coordinate 351,968,451, forward strand.
ATAAGATAGAGTATATGTGTGGCTATTTGGAAGGCGAACCAGCGAGTCGCATGAGGTCGGCAGCGCGTCACTGCAACTCCACTCGGGAGTTTCGACAAGCCTTTCTCTCCGCCTATTGGTCGGAAGCGGCACAAGATAGGGTCAACATGGCATAATTATGCTGCCAAATTTGAACCAGTCTGGTTTCGGCAGCCCTGCACGCCTATTCGACCACATGCTGCAGGCAAATCAATTTTTATACGACCCATACGGGCCTGCGGAACTAATTAGGATATGCATCACCAAATTGCCGATGCACTTGCGGCACGTCATTCTTGCGGGACATTGCAAAGAGGACGTGGAAACGTTTAAAACACTTCTCCAAGAGTTGGAATATAATACAGCAGAATTCCCGCCTAATCAGGCACAAAGTTATTACGGGGCACAGCAGCGCGATCGCAGTCGTGGCCGTCGTACTAATCAACGGCGTGACTGGTCGTCGCGACGCGAACGGAACAATAATCGGGACAGGCCGTATAGAAACTGGGGTGACAGTCGCGAACACAGGTGGAACAACAGAAATGATCGAGGACGTGGACAGAATCGTGAACGCAACAGGTACGGCAACCAGCATCGTTACTACGATGAACACGGTGGGAGTAGGATTGTAGGCGGAGCCCACAGGATGTTGAAATTCGGCCGGCCAATCCTAGACATAATCCAGTAAATGGAAATGAACGAAACCGGCAATGACAAATGATCAGCCCAGAAGGCGCCAAATCGGAACAAATGAGCGACATGGCAAATGAGTACATAGGATTTATAGAGAGGAGAATGAATTGATTAGTTTAAATTTGTGACGTATGCATTTTGAATAATATGTTGGTAAAAATAGTGATAAAGATAATTTTTTTTAATTCGTTTTCTTTCCTTGTGCAATTAGGATTTAGTTTGATTCAAACGTAAAGATAAAAGGTTTCCTTGTGAACGAGTAAAATGCTGTTTATGTTTTTTTTTGTGTGTCAATTGAAAAGAGTTGCTCCTGAGAGAAGCAAGATCGTTGCTGAATTAGTGCAAAAACTCAGGGGAATATCCGATCTGTGGGTATTATGGGTCTGGCAAACCCAGGTCCCCAGCTGTTAGTAGCCTTGTTTCCGATTTTCTGCTTTCAGTGCTACTATCTATCTATTACTATTCTATATCTGTCAGTATAAATGAGGATCTCTTACTATAGTATGCGTGCTGTATGAATATTTTAAGATAGGAGAACTCTGAGAAAGGAATGAGTAAGTTTGGAATCTTGAAAACAGGATGCGATAATACGATTGTTTAACCATTGGCTTCCCAATATGCGATGATTTGTTAATATTGATGATATATGTCTTTTTTTTTGTTCTTTATAGCTGAGTACGTAAAGTGCTGTCTGTGGATGGCGTAAGTAGATTGATTCCCTTCAATGTGAAAGAAGAATTGTGGTTTGTGTAATTTACGTGGCCCTGAAATATTATTGTGGTAGTCAAATACGAGCAGTTTTTCAGCAAATGGAGAATGGAACGGAAATATGGATCCTTTTTGTAGTCTTGATTGATGTTGAGCCAAAGCCTGAAAAATTATTCTGCGTTAATACTTGTCCTAGAAAAGCGACGTTTATGTGTTTTGCTGATGCTGTGAGCATTACAGCTTATTGTTTTCGCTGGTGCGGGATGCACTGCAGCCTATATGATGTGTACTGAGGAAGTTTCCCTCTTGAAGGTAGAGGATGATTAAATAATTTTGATTATGGGACGAAGGGAAGTTTGGTTTAAGGTAATAAGGATGAAGCAAAATATTTGTCATTTAAACTACAGGAGGATTCGAATCTTTTGTGTCTGTTGTAAGTTCAATATGTTAAGATGATACTGTTTTACAGAATAGAGGTGACCACAATTTTGCCATTCATGAGAAATGAATCCAGAATAACCACCACAGGAGAAATAACTGATTTGGAAGTGAAAGGTAACTTAAAGAAGGAACAAAATCGAAGCAAAATGGGTAAGAAAATGTAGTATAACCTGTATAGTGCAGACATTTTTTACCGTTCTCAGAGCCATCTGTGTGATTAATTCTAGTGATAACGTAATTTTAGATGAAATTTTCTTACTGTGTTATGTGTGAATATATGAGTATGATAAATGTATAATTGCGAGTCTCTTTTCAGGTGTGCGAACTGGTATAAATGTTTTTGCGTGTAAATAACCATTGTTCTTTTAATGTGTATGTTTAAGGAAAGTCTCCATATTCATTATATGACAAGACATATGCGGCGAGCGTCAAGAAGAGGGCGAATTAGAACATTGCTGTAGTGGTGTAAACACTTTGTTGAAGTAGCATTGAAGTGGCTTGTGGGATTAATTAGTAGTGGATAGAAGTAGAATTTTGAGTAATGCATGTTTATGGGTAGTTAGTTTGTAGAATAGACAACAGGTGTGCATGTGTGTGTGTGTAAATTAACATGTGAACCCTATGCTGTCCTGACCTATACTTGCACAAGGGATAATCCTATTCATTTTAGTGAATTAATAAGTAGCACTTGATTTATTAAAACACAAGTGAACCACATTAGTGATGTGGATTTAAATATTGTATTGTCAGTTCATTTAATTTTTATTTTTACATTGTCAAGTCATTTCACTTTTATTTTTTTACATTGTCAAGTCATTTAAATTTTATTTTATATTGTCGATTCATCTAATTATTTAAAAAAAATTAATTAAGTCTCACTTTGTTCTTAAAAATTGTGAAAGACAATACTAAGTGGTATTATGTATGACATTGTGTAATCACATAAGGATGATGAAAAATTTCTGTGAGTGCAGTTGAGAACGTGAAAGCGAACCGGCAAAACTCTTAAGAGACAGCGGGAGCAGCCGGACTAGTTGTAAACTGGCGGGTTTCCCAGCGGGACACGCTGTCAACCGGGACACTTTGGGAGCGCGGCCGGCAACAAAAGAAGGGACACCGCAAACACTTTCCCTTATACCTGGAGCTAATGGGCGGCCGCCCCGCGCGACCCTACCTGAAGGCATTGACCTGAGATGGGCGAGCGGTCCACCGCGCGGAAATCCATCTGCTGGCAACGCACCACACGCACGCGACCGTGACGAGACGGCCGCGGTGAAACAAAACAAGGGGCGTGGAGCCTTTTGACAGGTACTGTCCAAAGAAACTTGCAGACGTCAACGACGCCTATCGACATTTCCTGACGGATGCCTACTGTCAAGCGACAGTAAATCATGGTTCGATGTCCTCTGGTCGCTAAGGGTGGCACAAAAGAAGAGCCACTAAGTGTCATCCTTGCCCGGGAATATCAAACCGGCGAGCCAATTGAGGATAACTCAAGAATGTAACAACACAAAGGGCGTGGAGCCTTTTGACACATACTGTCCAGAGAAACTGGCAGACTTCAACGACGCCTATCAACATCTCCTGACGGATGCCCACTGTCAAACGACAGTAAATCATGGTTCGATGTTCTCTGGTCGCTAAGGGTGGCACAAAAGAAGAGCCATTAAGTGTCATCCTTGCCCAAGAATATCAACCTGGCGTGTCAAACGAGGATACCGCACGAATTTGACAACACAAACATGGAACCAAATCGAGATGTACGTGACACGGTAGAGACTTCATGAGAGGGCAGAGACGGCGGGATTGCACGCAACAGATGGACAAAAATCCCTACTGACAGCTGCGGCGACGAACCCCCTCCCCCTCCCCTTATATTGTGGCTCGGAACAGTGGAACTAGTGAGTGTATCAGTGAACAGTGATTATACGGTTCTTAGTTCAATGCATATACGTGTGTTTCTGTCACAGAAACTTTGACTCGTTTGTTTTGCAGGGACTCGATTTATTGGTGTTTAGTAAACTTTGACTCTTGTATTTTGCAGGTGTTCTATTTTTGTTCTTTTTTAAACTTTGACTCTTGTATTTTGCAGGTGTTCTATATTTTTTTTTAACTTTGACTCTTGTATTTTGCAGGTGTTTTATTTATTGGTGTTTTGTTTTAGATGTTGACTATTGTACTGTTTTATTGATCAATGTTTGTTCTTGTGTGATGTATTAGATTTGTGATATTTTGTTTCGTAAATTCATTCATGTGGCATTGCTTCGTTTATCAGTCAGATTGCTATTCATTCTCATTGGGCTGTGATCGATTAGCCTTTGCATGGGGCATATTTATTGTGAGGAACCCCTTAAGGGTAACAATCACATAATTATTGTAGTTTCAGTATAATGACACAGTGCTCATTGTTTGCTAGCTAATAGAAATATAGTAGAGTGATTAAATTAGTGCCACATAGTTATTTTAATTCTACAAATTATTAGTTTTATAAGATATAGAATTTTTTTGCGATAACCACTTTGTAAAACATGTTTTTTCTCTTATCATTTTTTTTTTCCTTTTGCGGATTGTGCATTGTAATGTTCTGCCTTGTAATACTGATGTTATTTCATGTTGCTTTTTAATTGCTGTGGCACCTTTGCTATTTTCATAAATTTTGCTTGTTAATAAACAGTCATAAATTTGCCTGTGATCAGTTGGCTCTTGCAATGAGCAAATACTGGTGAACTCCATAAGGGTAACAACCAGAAATTGTTTTCATATTAATGACACAGGAACCATTGTTTTTACTTGCTGACCGATTTAGGTCTACACGATCTTTTAAATAGGTGTCACAGATTGTGTGTTTTTTTTTTCTCTCTTTGAAATTGGTAGATTGTAAAGATGTTTGAAATTATTGTGTTTTAGCAAGTAGCTGGTGACCTTTTGCCTTTTCTTTACACTTTTGGTTTAAGTAGGGTGTGAGAAGCCTGCTTGGGAATGTCCTAGCATGGCCAGAAAATTCCCTGCACAGTCTTTTCCCGGAGCGTTGGGGTTATGAAAGGTCTCTGTTGGATTCCTTTCATGTTTAATTTCTCAAATTTGTTGTCTTTTATGGAATAAATTCCTCTTCTAAATTTACTGTGGCGTTTCTGACTATCTGGGAGGAGACTGAGTAGTGGAACGTGTTACTTTTACACGTAAACAAGAACGATCTGTCACACTACTACAATTTAAAACACAGTTAATATGTAATTCATGTCACACAGTCTCATACGGGACCTACATCCGCTTTCTGTTATATACTGTATATGATAAGATACTGTCATCCCCCTTCCCTTCTGTGTGAGAGGATGAATGATCAAATGTGTTTGTCGTTGCATGCTTGAGGGTAGCAGACAAGGCTGTCTGCTAGAGAACAGTAGGACCAACGTCGGAACAGGTAGCTACGGTTCCTAAAAGCAGAGAGGTTTCTATTCTTAGTATGCTCCTGGCCGTCCGCTGTCATGTTGGTATAGGAAGCTGCCCCTCTGGCCCCTTCCGTTTTGTCTTTGTGAGCCACCCTCAGGGAAGCACGCTCGGTAGTAGGCAGTTGCAGTCTGGCAGTAGTAGGCAGTTGCAGTCTGGCGGTGCGAGCGTCTGAAATGGTAAGATCTCCGGCTAAGCGCGTGTCTGCTAAGTCCGTAGGACAATGGATTTGTTAAGTTCAGCCTAACTGAAAATTTAACCACCGTGATTTCAGGTTTAGCTCTAAAATATCTAAGGTTATCTTTAATTGCAGCGGAGTGTAATTCTCGTGTCCAGTTCAGATTATTTTGCGGTAGTTGCTTTGTCACTACTTTATGAGTAAAGTGGAACCACGTGTTGGTCAGTAACTCTAACTAAGATCAATCTTAAATGCGAATGCTTGTGTGATTATAACGTCTCGTCTTGATAATATTTTCAATATAGCAACTTTTCTTTATGTTCAACCCACGTGGTGTGTACTTTGTGAGACCAGTACCACGTGCTTATATAACTGTTTGACCCATCAGGTTAATAGTAAGACGTTAGTAACCAGTTCAAGGTTTTTCTTTTGTAATTTGCTTTTCGATCTAATTTATTTTAATTATCAGAATTACTGTGGAGTTATACGCTTTCTGTAAACCAATTTGACCACGTGAAGCATGTGGTGTAATCATCAAAGTAGCCCTCAGCTATTCTTCTTGGGAAGATTTCACAAAGAGTTAATATGAATTTAGTATACCAGTGTGTGGTAATTACATGACGGACAGGATTGTGCTACGAACGTGATTTCTTTGACTGAAAATTTGAATCTGTTGGTTGTGGTTAACTTTCTATTGCATGTGTTTCAATGTTCTTTGTGTGTTGTTTTATGAATGCAGTGTTGTATCCAGTCTCCCAATCTTGGCTCCATATTTTATGTGTTCCGTAAGATTCCAATCTCACATTTTCACAATCGTAAATAAGGCACCAGCTCAGTTATAACTCACGTATAATATGCTGAAATTTCAATGAACAATCTTAAAATAAATTTGCAAATATAAACTGATTTCTTTCTTTTTATTTAAATTCTCCTTTTATATATATATTACCGGTTGTTGTATGACTGTAAAAGATTATAATTAATGTTTAGTCTGATTGGTAATGTGGTAAACCTAGACTAGTTACCTGCTGAAACAGTTGCCCAGTAAACGCACGGTTAACGTCCCCAGACAGCTCACGGCTTGTAACCCGCTTTTATTCGACTATTAGCACCCGATTTCCGCATAGCAAATTCGTGTAAAATATTACACATGGCGACCCTGTTCTGTGATTCCGCTAGACTCTGGAATCTCTGATACGTTAGATTGCGAGCGTGGTATAATCTTAATTTTTTTTCCCTGCAGCGCTCAAACAACTTTTGCGTTGTTTCTGAGCAGACGTTCAAAAGATTCACGGCGTTGTTGAGCGGCGTTGTGTTGTTTGTCTTGTTTTGTTTTCTATATGTGTGTGTTTTATATGTGTGTTTTTTTTCCTCTCGCTTGTAAATTCCACTGTTTCGATCAAACATAAAAATTTGTTTTGCGTGTGAAAAAGTGCGTACTAGGTTGGGTATCTTTCTTGTGACTGTCGTAATTTTTGGGAGACACATTTATTGAGATTAGTGTGTTGCGTACTGGGTGTAAATTGCACTAATGCTGACACGTAACCAAGCTAAAAGTAAGCGGTCCGACAACTTAAGCAACATGGACCAAGGGGATAATTTGATTTCCAATATTAACGCGCTGGGCGGTTCCGAAAATGCAATGGGAAATACTTCAGACGAAATGCAAAACAGCACGAACGGCCTCACATCAGAGCCACAAATTAATTTGTCTCCAACTAACCAAATTGATTTGGCAGAACTCATGAAAGCCTTATTGCAACAAAATAAAGAATCGTTCCGAGAACAAAAAGAATCATCAGAAAAATCGTTCCGAGAACAAAAAGAATCATCTGAAAAGTCGATCCGCGAGCTAGGCGAACAAATGACGCAAAAATCTGAGAAATCGATCCGAGAGCTAGGCGAACAAATAGACGAAAAACTAATCCAGCAGACAAATAAAGTCGACAAGTCGATGCAGAGAGTGTCCGATGATATCTCACAAAGAATAAACAATCTGGCAAGTGAAATAAAAAGTGATATTATGAAAGAATTAGGCCGTACATTTGAACAAATCGATGACCGTCTGCAAGCTCTAGAACAGAGCAAGCGGAGTGGCGAGGCTGAATCTAAAGAAAGCGAAGAACGGCTACTTAGGAATTTCCAAGAGCTGAGAGAAGAATGCCAAAGGGAGCACCAACAGGTACTCTCGAGGGTCCAAGAGGCGGAAACGCATTGTCCCACGGTCGTTAGCAACACAATAGCGGACAACAGTTTAGCGATCCACGCGTTGGAACAGCAGGTTGAACAATTGAAGCAGACTGGGGCGGAGGACAAGAGACAAATAGATGATAAGATTGCGGCATTAGCGGACATTGTAGGCACGATGAAGCTGACGGAAAGCGAGAACAATACTACACCGATAGCAGCCGCAGAGACCGAAGAAGTGCGTTCGCTTCTTAAATTTCAGAAGGGACAATTCGAAGTGAACAGGCGACACAAAGCTGTAACAGGCGAATTACAAGAACGCGTGGCGCATCTGGAAAACCGCATGGCGTGTGATTCCGAACTCGCCAATAGCACTAAAAATAGCCGTACGAACAGTGCAGAGAGGGACTCCGGCCACGAGGGAGATTTTGACGACAGGGAAGAATGTAATTTGAGGGGCAGACATGAGACAAATAGAAACATTCAAGGGCCTCGCCAGGAGGAAATGCGGGGATTTGATTTCAAACATTTCCTTACGGTAAGAAAGTTTGAGATATTCCGAAATTCTCAAAAAGGCATACATCCACGAGCATGGCTCGAGCAATTTGAGTTCTGTCTTCCTCCCGACTGGGCAAGTTCACATAAGATAGAGTATATGTGTGGCTATTTGGAAGGCGAACCGGCGAGTCGCATGAGGTCGGCAGCGCGTCACTGCAACTCCACTCGGGAGTTTCGACAAGCCTTTCTCTCCGCCTATTGGTCGGAAGCGGCACAAGATAGGGTCAACATGGCATAATTATGCTGCCAAATTTGAACCAGTCTGGTTTCGGCAGCCCTGCACGCCTATTCGACCACATGCTGCAGGCAAATCAATTTTTATACGACCCATACGGGCCTGCGGAACTAATTAGGATATGCATCACCAAATTGCCGATGCACTTGCGGCACGTCATTCTTGCGGGACATTGCAAAGAGGACGTGGAAACGTTTAAAACACTTCTCCAAGAGTTGGAATATAATACAGCAGAATTCCCGCCTAATCAGGCACAAAGTTATTACGGGGCACAGCAGCGCGATCGCAGTCGTGGCCGTCGTACTAATCAACGGCGTGACTGGTCGTCGCGACGCGAACGGAACAATAATCGGGACAGGCCGTATAGAAACTGGGGTGACAGTCGCGAACACAGGTGGAACAACAGAAATGATCGAGGACGTGGACAGAATCGTGAACGCAACAGGTACGGCAACCAGCATCGTTACTACGATGAACACGGTGGGAGTAGGATTGTAGGCGGAGCCCACAGGATGTTGAAATTCGGCCGGCCAATCCTAGACATAATCCAGTAAATGGAAATGAACGAAACCGGCAATGACAAATGATCAGCCCAGAAGGCGCCAAATCGGAACAAATGAGCGACATGGCAAATGAGTACATAGGATTTATAGAGAGGAGAATGAATTGATTAGTTTAAATTTGTGACGTATGCATTTTGAATAATATGTTGGTAAAAATAGTGATAAAGATAATTTTTTTTAATTCGTTTTCTTTCCTTGTGCAATTAGGATTTAGTTTGATTCAAACGTAAAGATAAAAGGTTTCCTTGTGAACGAGTAAAATGCTGTTTATGTTTTTTTTTGTGTGTCAATTGAAAAGAGTTGCTCCTGAGAGAAGCAAGATCGTTGCTGAATTAGTGCAAAAACTCAGGGGAATATCCGATCTGTGGGTATTATGGGTCTGGCAAACCCAGGTCCCCAGCTGTTAGTAGCCTTGTTTCCGATTTTCTGCTTTCAGTGCTACTATCTATCTATTACTATTCTATATCTGTCAGTATAAATGAGGATCTCTTACTATAGTATGCGTGCTGTATGAATATTTTAAGATAGGAGAACTCTGAGAAAGGAATGAGTAAGTTTGGAATCTTGAAAACAGGATGCGATAATACGATTGTTTAACCATTGGCTTCCCAATATGCGATGATTTGTTAATATTGATGATATATGTCTTTTTTTTTGTTCTTTATAGCTGAGTACGTAAAGTGCTGTCTGTGGATGGCGTAAGTAGATTGATTCCCTTCAATGTGAAAGAAGAATTGTGGTTTGTGTAATTTACGTGGCCCTGAAATATTATTGTGGTAGTCAAATACGAGCAGTTTTTCAGCAAATGGAGAATGGAACGGAAATATGGATCCTTTTTGTAGTCTTGATTGATGTTGAGCCAAAGCCTGAAAAATTATTCTGCGTTAATACTTGTCCTAGAAAAGCGACGTTTATGTGTTTTGCTGATGCTGTGAGCATTACAGCTTATTGTTTTCGCTGGTGCGGGATGCACTGCAGCCTATATGATGTGTACTGAGGAAGTTTCCCTCTTGAAGGTAGAGGATGATTAAATAATTTTGATTATGGGACGAAGGGAAGTTTGGTTTAAGGTAATAAGGATGAAGCAAAATATTTGTCATTTAAACTACAGGAGGATTCGAATCTTTTGTGTCTGTTGTAAGTTCAATATGTTAAGATGATACTGTTTTACAGAATAGAGGTGACCACAATTTTGCCATTCATGAGAAATGAATCCAGAATAACCACCACAGGAGAAATAACTGATTTGGAAGTGAAAGGTAACTTAAAGAAGGAACAAAATCGAAGCAAAATGGGTAAGAAAATGTAGTATAACCTGTATAGTGCAGACATTTTTTACCGTTCTCAGAGCCATCTGTGTGATTAATTCTAGTGATAACGTAATTTTAGATGAAATTTTCTTACTGTGTTATGTGTGAATATATGAGTATGATAAATGTATAATTGCGAGTCTCTTTTCAGGTGTGCGAACTGGTATAAATGTTTTTGCGTGTAAATAACCATTGTTCTTTTAATGTGTATGTTTAAGGAAAGTCTCCATATTCATTATATGACAAGACATATGCGGCGAGCGTCAAGAAGAGGGCGAATTAGAACATTGCTGTAGTGGTGTAAACACTTTGTTGAAGTAGCATTGAAGTGGCTTGTGGGATTAATTAGTAGTGGATAGAAGTAGAATTTTGAGTAATGCATGTTTATGGGTAGTTAGTTTGTAGAATAGACAACAGGTGTGCATGTGTGTGTGTGTAAATTAACATGTGAACCCTATGCTGTCCTGACCTATACTTGCACAAGGGATAATCCTATTCATTTTAGTGAATTAATAAGTAGCACTTGATTTATTAAAACACAAGTGAACCACATTAGTGATGTGGATTTAAATATTGTATTGTCAGTTCATTTAATTTTTATTTTTACATTGTCAAGTCATTTCACTTTTATTTTTTTACATTGTCAAGTCATTTAAATTTTATTTTATATTGTCGATTCATCTAATTATTTAAAAAAAATTAATTAAGTCTCACTTTGTTCTTAAAAATTGTGAAAGACAATACTAAGTGGTATTATGTATGACATTGTGTAATCACATAAGGATGATGAAAAATTTCTGTGAGTGCAGTTGAGAACGTGAAAGCGAACCGGCAAAACTCTTAAGAGACAGCGGGAGCAGCCGGACTAGTTGTAAACTGGCGGGTTTCCCAGCGGGACACGCTGTCAACCGGGACACTTTGGGAGCGCGGCCGGCAACAAAAGAAGGGACACCGCAAACACTTTCCCTTATACCTGGAGCTAATGGGCGGCCGCCCCGCGCGACCCTACCTGAAGGCATTGACCTGAGATGGGCGAGCGGTCCACCGCGCGGAAATCCATCTGCTGGCAACGCACCACACGCACGCGACCGTGACGAGACGGCCGCGGTGAAACAAAACAAGGGGCGTGGAGCCTTTTGACAGGTACTGTCCAAAGAAACTTGCAGACGTCAATGACGCCTATCGACATTTCCTGACGGATGCCTACTGTCAAGCGACAGTAAATCATGGTTCGATGTCCTCTGGTCGCTAAGGGTGGCACAAAAGAAGAGCCACTAAGTGTCATCCTTGCCCGGGAATATCAAACCGGCGAGCCAATTGAGGATAACTCAAGAATGTAACAACACAAAGGGCGTGGAGCCTTTTGACACATACTGTCCAGAGAAACTGGCAGACTTCAACGACGCCTATCAACATCTCCTGACGGATGCCCACTGTCAAACGACAGTAAATCATGGTTCGATGTTCTCTGGTCGCTAAGGGTGGCACAAAAGAAGAGCCATTAAGTGTCATCCTTGCCCAAGAATATCAACCTGGCGTGTCAAACGAGGATACCGCACGAATTTGACAACACAAACATGGAACCAAATCGAGATGTACGTGACACGGTAGAGACTTCATGAGAGGGCAGAGACGGCGGGATTGCACGCAACAGATGGACAAAAATCCCTACTGACAGCTGCGGCGACGAACCCCCTCCCCCTCCCCTTATATTGTGGCTCGGAACAGTGGAACTAGTGAGTGTATCAGTGAACAGTGATTATACGGTTCTTAGTTCAATGCATATACGTGTGTTTCTGTCACAGAAACTTTGACTCGTTTGTTTTGCAGGGACTCGATTTATTGGTGTTTAGTAAACTTTGACTCTTGTATTTTGCAGGTGTTCTATTTTTGTTCTTTTTTAAACTTTGACTCTTGTATTTTGCAGGTGTTCTATATTTTTTTTTAAACTTTGACTCTTGTATTTTGCAGGTGTTTTATTTATTGGTGTTTTGTTTTAGATGTTGACTATTGTACTGTTTTATTGATCAATGTTTGTTCTTGTGTGATGTATTAGATTTGTGATATTTTGTTTCGTAAATTCATTCATGTGGCATTGCTTCGTTTATCAGTCAGATTGCTATTCATTCTCATTGGGCTGTGATCGATTAGCCTTTGCATGGGGCATATTTATTGTGAGGAACCCCTTAAGGGTAACAATCACATAATTATTGTAGTTTCAGTATAATGACACAGTGCTCATTGTTTGCTAGCTAATAGAAATATAGTAGAGTGATTAAATTAGTGCCACATAGTTATTTTAATTCTACAAATTATTAGTTTTATAAGATATAGAATTTTTTTGCGATAACCACTTTGTAAAACATGTTTTTTCTCTTATCATTTTTTTTTCCTTTTGCGGATTGTGCATTGTAATGTTCTGCCTTGTAATACTGATGTTATTTCATGTTGCTTTTTAATTGCTGTGGCACCTTTGCTATTTTCATAAATTTTGCTTGTTAATAAACAGTCATAAATTTGCCTGTGATCAGTTGGCTCTTGCAATGAGCAAATACTGGTGAACTCCATAAGGGTAACAACCAGAAATTGTTTTCATATTAATGACACAGGAACCATTGTTTTTACTTGCTGACCGATTTAGGTCTACACGATCTTTTAAATAGGTGTCACAGATTGTGTGTTTTTTTTTTCTCTCTTTGAAATTGGTAGATTGTAAAGATGTTTGAAATTATTGTGTTTTAGCAAGTAGCTGGTGACCTTTTGCCTTTTCTTTACACTTTTGGTTTAAGTAGGGTGTGAGAAGCCTGCTTGGGAATGTCCTAGCATGGCCAGAAAATTCCCTGCACAGTCTTTTCCCGGAGCGTTGGGGTTATGAAAGGTCTCTGTTGGATTCCTTTCATGTTTAATTTCTCAAATTTGTTGTCTTTTATGGAATAAATTCCTCTTCTAAATTTACTGTGGCGTTTCTGACTATCTGGGAGGAGACTGAGTAGTGGAACGTGTTACTTTTACACGTAAACAAGAACGATCTGTCACACTACTACAATTTAAAACACAGTTAATATGTAATTCATGTCACACAGTCTCATACGGGACCTACATCCGCTTTCTGTTATATACTGTATATGATAAGATACTGTCATCCCCCTTCCCTTCTGTGTGAGAGGATGAATGATCAAATGTGTTTGTCGTTGCATGCTTGAGGGTAGCAGACAAGGCTGTCTGCTAGAGAACAGTAGGACCAACGTCGGAACAGGTAGCTACGGTTCCTAAAAGCAGAGAGGTTTCTATTCTTAGTATGCTCCTGGCCGTCCGCTGTCATGTTGGTATAGGAAGCTGCCCCTCTGGCCCCTTCCGTTTTGTCTTTGTGAGCCACCCTCAGGGAAGCACGCTCGGTAGTAGGCAGTTGCAGTCTGGCAGTAGTAGGCAGTTGCAGTCTGGCGGTGCGAGCGTCTGAAATGGTAAGATCTCCGGCTAAGCGCGTGTCTGCTAAGTCCGTAGGACAATGGATTTGTTAAGTTCAGCCTAACTGAAAATTTAACCACCGTGATTTCAGGTTTAGCTCTAAAATATCTAAGGTTATCTTTAATTGCAGCGGAGTGTAATTCTCGTGTCCAGTTCAGATTATTTTGCGGTAGTTGCTTTGTCACTACTTTATGAGTAAAGTGGAACCACGTGTTGGTCAGTAACTCTAAGATCAATCTTAAATGCGAATGCTTGTGTGATTATAACGTCTCGTCTTGATAATATTTTCAATATAGCAACTTTTCTTTATGTTCAACCCACGTGGTGTGTACTTTGTGAGACCAGTACCACGTGCTTATATAACTGTTTGACCCATCAGGTTAATAGTAAGACGTTAGTAACCAGTTCAAGGTTTTTCTTTTGTAATTTGCTTTTCGATCTAATTTATTTTAATTATCAGAATTACTGTGGAGTTATACGCTTTCTGTAAACCAATTTGACCACGTGAAGCATGTGGTGTAATCATCAAAGTAGCCCTCAGCTATTCTTCTTGGGAAGATTTCACAAAGAGTTAATATGAATTTAGTATACCAGTGTGTGGTAATTACATGACGGACAGGATTGTGCTACGAACGTGATTTCTTTGACTGAAAATTTGAATCTGTTGGTTGTGGTTAACTTTCTATTGCATGTGTTTCAATGTTCTTTGTGTGTTGTTTTATGAATGCAGTGTTGTATCCAGTCTCCCAATCTTGGCTCCATATTTTATGTGTTCCGTAAGATTCCAATCTCACATTTTCACAATCGTAAATAAGGCACCAGCTCAGTTATAACTCACGTATAATATGCTGAAATTTCAATGAACAATCTTAAAATAAATTTGCAAATATAAACTGATTTCTTTCTTTTTATTTAAATTCTCCTTTTATATATATATATTACCGGTTGTTGTATGACTGTAAAAGATTATAATTAATGTTTAGTCTGATTGGTAATGTGGTAAACCTAGACTAGATACCCAGTCGATGAAACAGTTGCTTAGTAACGCAAGATTAACTTCTCCCCAGACAGCTCACGGCTTTCAACCCGCTTTCATTATCTATTGGCTAGCAGTAACGCTTCCAGCATACCAAAATTAAAGCTAAAATATTACAACGTTGGCCTGCTGGGTTCAAATGGTTCAAATGGCACTGAGCACTATGGGACTTAACATCTGAAGTCATCAGTCCCCTAGAACTCAGTCCGCAGCTCGTGGTCATGCGGTAGGGTTCTCGCTTCCCACGCCCGGGTTCCCGGGTTCGATTCCCCGCGGGGTCAGGGATTTTCTCTGCCTCGTGATGACTGGGTGTTGTGTGATGTCCTTAGGTTAGTTAGGTTTAAGTAGTTCTAAGTTCTAAGGGACTGATGACCATAGATGTTAAGTCCCATAGTGCTCAGAGCCAACCCTAGAACTCACAACTACTTAAACCTAACTAACCTAAGGACATCACACACATTCATGCCCGAGGCAGGATTCGAACCTGCGACCGTAGCGGTCGCGCGGTTCCAGACTGAAGCACCTAGAACCGCTCGGCCACACTGGCCGGCTGTCCTGCTGGGAAATACCATCGTGCTGAGGATAATGTACTGGTTGACGTGGTCCCTAAGGATACATGTGTACTGTGTTGTTCCATTGTGCCTTCCGGAACGATGAGATCAGTCAGAAAATGCCACGAGAACATTCTTCAGCCCATAACGCTGTCTTCTTGTTTGCTTTCAAATGTTTCAAGTCGTACGCGCCTAGGACCATCTGTCCGATAGAAAATAAAACGTGATTCATCTGAAAAACCACCTGTTAACACTCATGGACATACAGTGGCGGTATTGACTTTCAAATTCCAGCTTTCTTCGCCTAGGAACAGCAGTCAGTCTGTGTGCATGAAACAAGTGCCTGCCGTAGAGGGCCTATACGCAGCTACATTCACTGAACGGTCACTGAGAAGACACTGTTGGTATTCTCTTGGTTCATCTGGACGATAAGTTGCTCAACAGTCGCACGTCTATTGGACCATACAAATTTCCATAGCCGTCGTTCACCCCCGTCATCTATGGTAAATAGTGCACCACAATTGCCTCTGCGTCGGATTTGGATAGCACAATTTTTCTGCGTACGATATGATTTAACGACGACTGCACGCGAACAGTTTACAAACTGAGCCATTTAGGAAACGGTTTCACGGTTTGCCCAAAGGCCAATGGTCGTGCATTTTGGACGTCAGATTAATCTGTCCGTTTCAGCATTGTGACAACGACTACACTGTCCCCCGCGTCCCTCCACTGCTGGTACTGCTACCTGCCGTCTGTGAGTGGCTACTGCACATTGACATGGAGCATAGGTGGTGCTCACATTAACGTAACTGATCCATGTATATTAGTATGTGAACAGTGCAGCTAAAGCAAGTAACATTGGAGAGTAAAAACGAAATTCTACCAGAGTTGTGTTAAATTCACGCCAATTCCCTCCGTGTTAATCTATTGCCTTGTAATGGAACATAAGAGCATTTCTAGCGTCTTTAGTATCACGAAGAAAGAAGCAGTGTTTGTGTTATAGACCATACTGTGTAAATATTGAGCGTGTGTGTTGCCGTGGAACATAGGTGGATGTGAATCCAACTAGTTTTGCGAGAATTTAACACAACTCAGGTGTGGAAAATTTTAAAATGATTTATACAGATACCAACAAATTTGCCACACATAAATATTTCTTTTGTAAGTTGTCAGCACATTTCGTTACTTATAAGGCTGAAGACTATTTCATTTACAGTGTGCTATTGCGAAGCACAGATAAATTTATCTCGAAAGTTTACCGAATTCTGATCGAAACCTAAGTCTCTGCTTTGACACACAAAACCAATAACGACTAAAAAATGAGATTGCAGCAGGAAACCACAACTGCCTATAAGATCCATCTGAAGACGGTTTTCTAAGGAATCCGAAATCGGTAATGATTTGATTTAAATAACCTTTTTCAAAGCATACTCGTGGATTTTTTTTTTCAAATCATTAACCTTAAACCTTATACTAGGGTTATTCGGAAAGTAAGGAAAGATCGGTCGCGAAATGGAAACCGCAGTAAAAATCCGATTAAGGTTTGCACAGGTGTGTTGGGTAGTGTCTCTAGTATGAACGTCGATCGCGTTACATCGTTCGTTTTAGTTCTGAGCACACAGGGATCACATAAAGATACGTAGAACAATAGTGTCTCCCGCAAATTACGAGGACGTGGTGAGAAATTTCGCCTGAAGCTATGCAGTCAACATTACATAACTGTCGTGCGGTTTCTTCTGCAAGACAGTTCACAGCCACATTCTGCAGGGGCAATGAAGATTTTCCTGCATCGTTTTCAATTAGAAATGTTTGATTACCCACAATACAGCCCGTAATTGTCTCCCTCTGAGTTTCATCTCTGCTCACATGAACCGCTGGCTATGAAGACAACATTTTGGCACAGACAACGAGCTGTAGGCCAGCATAGAGAATTGGCGGAAAGCACTGGAGGCTGCCTTCTATAACGAGGGTATTGGAAAGTTGGTACAACGCTACGACAAACGTCTAAGTCGGGTCGACGACTATGGAGTTAAGTAGCTGGAAGTTGTAACTAACTGTTGCAAATAAAACAGTTTTGATTTTCACTGTGCTTTCCATTTCGTGACCTATCTTTCCTTACTTTCCGAATAGCCCTCGTATCTTGAAAGAAATAAGTTTCCTGCTCATTCATTTCCATTTATTTTTGTTTTGTCTACTACGATGATTCAGCTTTGTAGGGATGTTAGAAAAGTCGTAATTAGAATACAAGGTATAATGCAACCATCGGTTGTAGTCTCAGAAACCTACAGATATTCTACGTAACTTCAGGAGCGTCTGGCCTGATATACAATAAATTTAAAAAAAATTAAGTACAGGTAAAAAGAATAAGTAGGAAATAGTTAGAAATATAGTATACTATGATTTTCCGGATTACCAGGCTTCAGACCTGTAGTCACGACGTTCGTTTCAGTACAAACGGCGGCACTCAGCTAAGACATCTACCACTGCGACACCTCGTGGCAAACAATATAATCCTGTGCGGAGAGGTACGCGCTGAGAGCGTAGCCAAGGATTACATATTGTAAGTGATTCTTTTATAGTGTTTTTAGTCTGATTTCTAATGGCTATAACCGACGGTTGACTTGTACATTGTTTATAATCACGCTTTTTGTGAAATGTATGCGTCTACACAGACGAATAATCTTAGTTCACAAAATAAAAGTAAAATGGAACTGATGAAGAGCTAACGCAGGAAAGTGAATTCTTTCAAGAACTCTATCACGGCTGTTACCCCTGTGGCAGCTAAAGTATAACCTAAATAGTTAAACTACAGTCGCTGTTCTCATAACTCCATTTTCTACAAAATTGCGATAGTTGACATAACAATTTGTTACAGTATGCATAATTATTACAATTTAAAAGTGTGATTCACAGTACCGAGCGGTTCTAGGCGCTTCAGTCCGGGACTGCGCGACCGCTACGGTCGCAGGTTCGAATCCTGCCTCGGGCGTGGATATGTGTGATGTTCTTAGGTTAGTTAGGTTTAAGTAGTTCCAAGTTCTAGGGGACTGATGACCTCAGATGTTCCCATAGTACTCAGAGCCATTTGAACCATTTTTTGTGATACACAGTAAATAACACAATAAACATAATTAGCACAGCTACTTACCATGCATGCGTAATAAAACAGTTTTTGTATGTAACATCAGCGGGTACAAGAGAACAAGCCGCGCAGTCACCTGGTAAGCTACCTGGACGGTTCCGTGCTCCCACTTGCTCGTAACGGGTGCGGGCCCGGAGGCCGGGAAGGTGACGCCCGGCTGATCAATACGACTCGAGAGCGAGACCCGGCCTCTGGTCCACAGCACAGCACAGCACAGCAAAGCACAACCGTGATGCACGTGTCTGCCGCACACCTCCTCAGCACCGCGCGGCAGCCAGTCGATACCTACAGCTCGCCCAGCCCCGGGCTCTGCCAGCGCCTTTGCGCGAGAAAGCAGCATCACCTACCGCATGCTGCCACTTCTTAATCCTTTCTTCAGCCACCATACTACTGCAACTCTACACCTTCGTAAAACATTACAACCTGCGTAACGCGCCATAGATGCTTATTCGCCGGCCATTGTGGCCGAGCGGTTCTAGGCGCTTCACTCCGGAACCGCGCTGCTGCAACGGTCGCAGGTTTCAATGCTGCCTCGGGCATGGATGTGTGTGATGTACTTGGTTTAGTTAGGTTTAAGTAGTCTAGGGGACTGATGACCTCAGATGTTAAATCCCATGGTGCTCACAGCCGTTTGAACCATTTGATGCTTATTCGGCATCAATCGGTCTCAAGTGGGGTGTAACTGCTCTTTCGACACCTCGTCAGATGTAGCGAGTCATGGTCAGAACAGTGTTCTGCTTAGTTATGAGTGGCTTATGTCGGAGCTAAGCGAATTCATGTATGCTTCCGTAACCGACGGAGCCGAGGGATTCGGTGTTTCAAGAGACGCCATATCGAAATTTATACCGCACACAGGGAAAGCGGAAAAATGTCAGTCGCTAAGTCACAACGCTGACGAAAGTGTGTTTTGGGTGACCGTGATAGACGATCGTCCAAGGAGATTGCGACGAAAAATGAGGACGGCTGCGGTAAGTGACTGAAGTACCGAATATCACACTCGCAAATCCTGTCACCACCAAAACGACACGAGAGAAGAGTCATAAGCAGAAAATTTCAGGGCGACCTGGGATTTCAAGACCACTAATCAGTGATGGAATTGCCCCTAATAGGAAACCGTGGTGTCGAAGCCTAAAAAAATGTTAAAATGTGTGTGAAATCTTATGGGACGTAACTGATAAGGTCATCAGTCCCTAAGCTTACACACTACTTAACCTAAATTATCCTGAGGACGAACACACACACACCCATGCCCGAGGGAGGACTCGAATCTCCGCCGGGTCTAGCCGCACAGTTCATGACTGCAGAGCCTTAGACCGTCAAAGCCTAAAACGTGGACTAGGGAGCACTGGAAGAAAGTCGTTTGGTGGGATGAGTGTTCTTTAACAAAGTGCAACTCCTGGCCGAGTTTACGTCCCAAACGTGCAACGTGGCCGGTGTTCAGTCATGTTTTAGGCAGCTATAGCGCGGTATTCCATGGTCCCCATGGTTACTTTGAAGGGCCCAATCACAACTGAGGATTATCTATCACATAGTACAAAGTTTGTTCGCTAATGGAAATACTGTGTTCCAAGACGACGGGGACCAAGTTCACACAGCTCGCAACGTCCAAGACCGGTTTTGTGGGCACGAGAATGAATTGTCGCATCTCCCATGGCCACTACAGTCAGAAGATCTCAATATTGTTGAGTCTTTGGAGCCTTTGTATTCAACTTTGTAGAGAAGGTTCAAATGGTTCAAATGGCTCTGAGCACTATGCGACTTAACTGCTGAGGTCATCAGTCGCCTAGAACTTAGAACTAATTAAACCTAACTAACCTAAGGACATCACACACATCCATGCCCGAGGCAGGATTCGAACCCGCGACCGTAGCGGTCACGCGGTTCCAGACTGAAGCGCCTTTAACCGCACGGCCACACCGGCCGGCTTGTAGAGAAGGGTACGTGAACTTACAACTACTTTGAACGAATTATAGCATAAGATTCCCTTGAAAACCATATATGATCTGTATTTATCCATTCAGAGACGTCTGAAAGTGTTTTTGAATGCAAGCTGGTTTACTGCATAGTATTAGGCATAGCAGTGTGTTGTTCAAAAAATGGCTCTGAGCACTATGGAACTTAACATCTCAGGTCATCAGTCCCCTAGAACTTAGAACTACTTAAACCTAACTAACCTAAGGAGATCACACACATCCATGCCCGAGGCAGGATTCGAACCTCCGACCGTAGCGGTCGCGCGGCTCCAGACTCAAGCGCCTAGAACCGCTCGGACACCCGCGGCCGGCGCAGTGTGTTTTGTTTTCGGTGTTTCCATACTGTTGCCCAACTTCTGTATATACGAGGGTTACCTGAAAAGTAATGCCTCCATAATTCTTCAACAGTTGGAAACGTTCGTATGCGGCAGGTACTTTCTTGTTCCGTGGCCTCTTCTCTACAGCTCCAGCTGGCGGGAAGCCTTAGCACTGAGCAGCTCTGTTGTTACAGTGTAAAGTATGGAACCCTGCGCAGACGGTCGGTCAATGAGATTTAAGCAATGTGCAGTCATTGAATTCTTGACAGCAGAAGGTATCACCCCAAGGGAGATTCATCAGAGAACGAATACTTTACACTGTAACAACACAACTGTTAAATGCTAAAGCTTCCCGCCAACTGTAGCTGCAGAAAAGAGGCTACGGAACAATCCAGTACCTGCCGCATACCAATGCTACCAACTGTTGAAGAGTTACGAAGGTGGAGGCATTACTTTCCAGTCAACACTCGCAACAATGTTACATTTTAAGTTAAAACTTCTGGGTTATTAGGCCGCGTCATGTTTCTTCTAAAATGTTCGACGTTTCGACCCCTTTGCTGATATCTTCCTCAGGATCTTTTGGTGTCCACTACTGCTAGAACATGTCAGAGACGAGTGTCATGTCCACTTATAAAGGGGTAATTTTCTGGCGTTCGTGCTGGAGAAGTGATAGTATTGGTTAAAATTCATGTGGCTACCATTGGTGGGCCATAGTCATAGGTTAATACGGAAGAAGGGGCGTTGGTAGCTCATCTCCTGGGATACCATGGTGGTCATCGTCACTGGATGGAAGGCACTGTTCCACACTTATGCTGGAGAAGGGATATTGGTTGAAATGCCTGCTACCGCTATTGGTTGGTCGTCATCAGTGGCTAGATTCGATACGGACAGAGCAAGACAGGGGGAATATTTACCGAAAATATTATTGTCCGCCGAGGTGACTTGCAGCGCGTTGTTTACACCGCGGCCGCGTATTTACTTCTTTGATGGCGCGGAGCCACGATGCCGGAAGCCTATAGCCGTCCTCTCTATTGAAATTAGATGCATTCTTAGAAATTTCAACCGCTTCTCAGACCTTTCTTCTATAAATGTTTGTTTCTTCAGCCAGTACAAGTACGTTATTAAAATCGATATCAGAGCCACTGTTCTCGTGATGTTCCGCTACTGCCGACTTTGCACTTTGATTTAGCCGCATGTGCCGTTCGTGTTCCTTAATGCGTTCTTTAACAGTTCTTCCCGTTTCGCCCTTATACACTTTGCGCAGCCACATGACACTTGATAGAAGCCTGCATTGTGGAGGTAATCAGGTGCATCCGTTTTCCGTCGGAAAAAGTCTTTTATTTTGTTTTGACTAAAGAAAGATGTCTGAATATGCGGTCAGTGACCCCAGAAACTAAAGGTAACCTGACGGAGTGAGAAGGCAGTTCCTCGTCATCCTTATTAGCGGTATAAATATTCCGCCTAAAAGTCCTGTCGATTGAATAACTATCATACCCATTTGCCTTCAATGTCCTCTTTAAAAAATTTAACTCCGATCCTAAGTTGTCGTCATCGCTGATACGGAAAGCACGTGAAGACAGTGTGTTGAGTACTGCTTGCTTCTGGGATGGGTTGTGTGGTGCGAAGTGGCATCTAAATACCCGTTTGTGTTGGTCGGCTTTCTGTACACTCTGTGACCCAGAGTGTTAGCAGATCTTCTGTATACCAACACATCTAGGAACGGGAGACCGACCTCACTCTCAACCTCCAAGTTGAATTTTATTTTGGGGTGAATTCCATTTAAGAAATTGTGGAACGCATGAAGTTCTTCTTCGCCGTGTGGCCATATAACGTATGTCCACGTAGCGGAGCCAGCAAGAAGGCTTCAAAGGAGCACTACTTAACGCCTGTTGCTCAAAATGTTCCATAAAAACGTCAGCTGCAACTGGCGAAATGGGTGAACCCATAGCAAGGCCGTCAGCCTGTTCATAGAATTCACCATTGTACTTAAAATAGCTCGAGCGAAGACATAATTCAATTAAGTCACAAACATCTAACGTCCCAGTATCAGATACAATGGAGATCTTAATAGAGAATGTTGCTCCAGATGAGTACCCGGGTTCTTGAACGACCCCACACTGGGAAGAAAGTGAGAGAAATTCGAAATGACTTCACCATTAGATTTAGTATGGCTGCGCCACCGAAACTAACGACATTACGATGGGAGGAGAATCTGTAGCTCCGTAAAAGACAGACCACGCTCTAGGAGACCGAGAAGAAGAGCAGACACATGTGCGGAAGGTGCAGCATCAGTGGAACGTTTGCCGAAAAACTCACTGCGCAAGCAACCACTGGAGATGAACATTCCATTGAAGACTTTACGGTGACATATGCGAACAGATTTAAACCTAAAACCGTACAGATCCTCGCTTAATACGACCCATACTGGAATGAGAGAATTATCTGGCGGTGTTTCTGACCGCCTCAGTTTTAGAATCTTTCTGGGATACTTTTACGAGGAGCTTGTACGCCAACATTGACTAGAGTGGCCGTCATGAAATTAGACACGTCGGTGTCACACCCGCTGCATGCATTCCACAGGCGCTAAGGACTGTGATTCGCCCACGTCATAGCTTTCTTGCTACCCAGTTAGCAGTGCAGTAGGTCAGCCCACGTATCGTTTCAGGCTTTCGCGGAACGCTGCAGTTACGTGTGTTTGGTAGTGAGCGAAACGCAGGAGTACGGCCTACGTGTAATGTTACTCCAGTCGGTGTACGTAAAGGGCGAAAAGACATTCGGAAACAATCTAAAAATTGTCGTATCGAATGTAACGAAGTTCTTTACTGATCTAACTGACAGTGAAGACATCAGGAATAATATAAATATTGCACAATTTTATAAAATTATAACAAAATCTTGCAGTATTTCAGAGTCGATTGTATTCCATATCAACAGTGCACTAAACTCTACAGAATCTCTAGATGTGAACATGTGCTTTGGTTCTCCAAAAAAGCGATATTAATGAAAACGGAAATTATGGAATTTGACGGTTTTCACAAAAAGTTGATTTGTAGAATTGTGTTTAGATACTACGACAGATGAGATTATATATATATATATATATATATAAAAGGTTCAAATGGCTCTTAGCACTATAGGACTTAACATCTGTGGTCATCAGTCCCCTAGAACTTAGAACTACTTAAACCTAACTAACCTAAGGACATCACACACATCCATGCCCGAGGCAGGATTCGAACCTGCGACCGTAGCGGTCACGCGGTTCCAGACTCAAGCGCCTAGAACCGCACGGCCACACCGGCCGGCTGAGATTATCCGACGGCTAGAAAAATACCGGATGATCTCCTTGAAGAAATTAATTTTCTGGATCAGAGACATCTATCTCTCCGCTCTCTTGGTTTTTGATCCAGAAACTGTAATGGTGGACGAATATTTTTGATGGAATGGAGAAACACTGCAGCAGAAAGAACGAAGTTTTGTGAACAACGGAAATACTGGCCTGAAGCTACGTACAGTTTCATTTGTATAGTGTACATCGGCGATTTGTTGAGAGATGCAGTGATGAAGGATCAGTAAGAGCTACAAATAAAATTTTTTCTGGAAGCAGGGAACATTGACGGTCGCAGTAAGCCGAGGCATCGGATCAAAATTCTGGCTGCCGCGCACGAAGTCTTTCGCAACTAAAATTCGTTCGTAGGTGACACGATGCAGTAATGATGTCTCAGATATTGCCAAAATTAATTACATAGTTTTGTTAACAATTTTCTCGATGTAAGTTTCTGAAGGTCTAACAGATACGGGACAGTTTCACACATCTTACGGTATTTTATTTTGTATCTCGGAATCCTTTTATGTTTCCACGATAAAATATTTATCATCTGCACCTATAAACTTTCAGAATTTTCATGTATTTTTTCACTGCAAGTACGTCAGTGGTTCTGTTTTATCAAGATGAAGTAATTACAAATTTTTCAAAGTTTCTTCTATCTTTTTTTTTCTTAGCAGGTGGCAAGAATTTCCTTTTTGGAAAGTACTCCATCATACTCTAGACCAAAAATAGAGAGATTTAACATTTTTTTCGGTATTTTTACTGACATTTGAAATTGTCACTAACTGCCAATGCTGTAAGACGGTGAGATGACGTTGAGGTGACTATCTTTGTGCCTGCTGCTGTAGGGACATAGCACTGTACTCATCCTCTGTACAACTTTCTAAAATTCTGAAAAACTTGTATGTTACCATTTAAAAACAGAACACAAAAAAGCTTCAGTATTTTGGTTGATACAAGATTAAGAAGATGGAACGCAAACAAGCTCCGGTACCTCTCTGCATTCTATCATTGCCGAATATCATCTTTCTTCGTTTTTTTCGAATAGTTCACGAAATAAAATGGAAATTACGTCTTACGTGGCTCACTCTGCGTTCAGGGCGAGGCAGCTAGCAAGGGGACAGCGGCAGCTCGTCGCATCGTCTTCGTCCAAATTTATGTTCAGAAAAAATAGCATTCACGGCGTGGGAAGAGTGAGCGATGAGCCATTTATGTCAGCGTAGTTCCAGATAGTCGTTGGCGCTGCGGAAAAACAGCACACAACGATAATTCGGGAGTCGTGTGGTCGAGTCACTACGCGAGAACTTTTATTTTCTGTTGTTACATTAATTACACAATACATAAACCGATGTCACAATATTGTAGTTATGAGGCCTGATCAGCAAAGCCTGACTGATTTCTATCACAGATGTTTATTAATACATTTCAAAGTTTACAAGACCTTTTAAAAGGACTCCCCTCCTACTTTACATTTTTTGGCGTTTCTTGTACAACTCGAATACATAGTGCAGGCCATTCTTTGTCAGCTCCTTGAGAATCGCCCCACTCTTTTTGAGCACTATTTCAAAGTTCTCAAATCGAATGCCCCCAAAGCTTTGTCTTTAGTGATGGGAATAAAAAACGTCACAGGGTGCAAGATCGGGGCCATAAGGCGGATGAGGTACAGAAACTGCATGACTTGATTTGCAACGTGGGGCCACGCATTGTCATGAAGTCGCAACCAATCCGACAAAGTTCTGGTCCTTTCCTTGCAATGTGCTACCCCAGGTTTAGCCAGTACTGATATGTAGAACGCTGCTGTAATAGTAGTGAGGGGGAGAAACATTCCATGGCAGAAAATGTGATCACCATCACTTTCCCTGCAAATGGAACAACTTTCGCCTTTTTCTGTTGAAGAACCTAGCTTTTTTCACACTGTTCTGGCTCGTTTTCCTTCCTTCAGTCGCATCACAAACCAAAACACCAGGTGTACCTTGCTTAACACAGACAAGTATGCCTTCTTTGAAGTCCTTGAACTGCAAAACACTATTGCACGAGAAAGTGCATCTTCACCATACGCTTCCCGCACCTTTCGTTAAATTTCGGTGCCTGCATGATTTGAACGAACACCAAAACACCAGGTGTACCTTGCTTAACACAGACAAGTATGCCTTCTTTGAAGTCCTTGAACTGCAAAACACTATTGCACGAGAAAGTGCATCTTCACCATACGCTTCCCGCACCTTTCGTTAAATTTCGGTGCCTGCATGATTTGAACGAACACCAAAACACCAGGTGTACCTTGCTTAACACAGACAAGTATGCCTTCTTTGAAGTCCTTGAACTGCAAAACACTATTGCACGAGAAAGTGCATCTTCACCATACGCTTCCCGCACCTTTCGTTAAATTTCGGTGCCTGCATGATTTGAACGAACACCAAAACACCAGGTGTACCTTGCTTAACACAGACAAGTATGCCTTCTTTGAAGTCCTTGAACTGCAAAACACTATTGCACGAGAAAGTACATCTTTACCATACGCTTTCTGCACCTTTCGTAAGTTTCAGTGCCTGTATGGTTTGAACGAACACAGAAGTCATTCTTCCGTAGTGCTCCTCTCTTGTCAAGTCCAATGTCTGGTGTGCGAACTGCAAAGAGCGCCTACAAAACGGAGCAGTGCTACCAACCTACCGATACGACAGTTCTGCCGCTTATGGACATTATACACAAAATCCCGCTCTTTTTAATTATTCATTGCACATATAAGAAGCTACCGCGAAAGCTACTAGAGAAAATCGATGTCAGTCTTTGTTGATCAGCAGTCGTGTGAACATTTTCATAAAAGGGATGAAAAGGAAAGACAATGTAAAATTCGGAAATGCAGATACATTTTTCAGAGAGGAATCATAATGTGTACACGAGAAATTCGTATGTAAAATTAGACACTTTTATTGTTTTACAGTTGATGATTTACACGTGGTGGGGCGATATTCATAGTAAAATTAATTAAAGTAGTAATATTCTCGGCATTTTAGGTACATATAAGTGCCTCATTTTTACAATTACGCGGCTGTTTCAATCTTCCTGTAGAAATACGAAGGTACTTTACAGTCATGAAAGAGTGTGTCTTATCGGACGGTTTGGCAGTAAACCACGTGTAATGAAGTCGTGTACGAGTTTCCCTTCTCGAAATTGCACGTGCCGAGTCTCCGTGGATGTTATAAGTACAATTCCTTCCTTGGAATATATTTGCAACCCTGCTTTTTACTTTGCATTTCCTTTTCATGCTTGTTTTGAAAATATTAATAAATATAATATATTATTATTTTGGTTTATATGCAGTGTAAATAACGTAAAAAATGAAAGCAAAAAAAGAAGAAGAAAGCGAAACTTTTACAGATAGGAACTCGAGGCTGCTCTGTATTTTCCGTTGCGTCAACTTCTGCCTAGAAACAGCGCTAAGGTAAATGGCTCCTGCTTCGTCCGATCCAAGCCAAACATGTTATTTATTTTTCGAAACGTTTGACCATCTGGTGCTCCAACTTCTATGAAGAAAGAAGCAGTCTTGATTTGCAGTGTAATTTTTTTATTATTTCCTAATGAAGCGTCTCGCCTTTGTTTAGGCATCTTTGGATGGCCTACAGAGGAATTACAAAATTTCATAATAGTGGCGTGACCCCATTTAATGAGACTTGATTACTAAGTAAATATTAAACAACTTGCTGATATTCGGTAGCGATGGGTACATGGGATACCGCGCATAAAATATCACAGCAAGTAAATGCCCCTTGTCAAAGCTTTAAAAAACACGGCGTGGTGTCGTATGAAACAGAATAAAACAGAAGACGACCGAAAGCCATTTTTAAGGAATATGTAACCTGTTTTGACGCTAAATTGACAACCTCGCGGGAAATAAGAGGGTAACAGCAGACAACTTTATTACACCATGTGGTGCAGTCCACTGCAAACCAAATGGCACCACTCCTACAGAAAGGCTTTACATCATAAACGTGCCGGAAGTGTAGTACATATTCTGGTTGCACACGTCACACAGCATATGAAAACATACAAGGCCCCTAAGACTAGTGCACGCAACTCGCTGCAAATGGAACCTGCAGGCTGCGAGCTACAATAATGTTCATTTGCTAAATCTTGTCATAACAACAAATCATGACTGTTATTATAGATGACTGGTGTTCTACAAAATTTCTGATAAAATGCTTACATTAATAGGTAGAATAATCAAGGTGAATAAAACTTAAAAACTAAAGTATATATATTTCTTGTCAGGGTGAATAAGCATTAAAGTGTATATATTTCTTGTCAGACCATGCGTATGCAATAAATTTGTACGAAATCAGCAATGACGAGTAGGGGCCGTCTCCTTATAGAACAGGCCATACGAAATATATTCAGAATGAGTAAATATATCGAGGTGCTATTTTCTCCAAGTTATAGCGGACAATACGGGAATTTCCTGACGTTCACAAGCCGAATTACGACACCGAATTTATTTTTGTTTGTTTGAACTACACACTGTCTTCTGTGGCATGTGAAAGAAGCTTTTAAGAGAATTTCAACGACATAACATGTACACGAAGTGAACAAAGAGTATCAAGATAACAGCAGCGCAGACTATTGTCCAGCCGTCAGGAAGTGATACCCACAAACGTCTGCCCTGTTACCCCGAACGTAAGCAAACTTTTAACTCAGGTCTGCTTCTTGCGTTTACCTGTGCTCTTGAAGACCATCAGTCTATGTTCTGCTGGTATAATAATCAGATAACATGCTCGTAAAGTTATTGAGACATTCACAACGAATACGACAGTCGAAAAGCGAATATCGTTTATGGCGAACGTGGCCAAACTCTTAGAACAGCGGAGCCGTTGTAGGCTGAGGAGTATCCTGAACGTGCCAGGCACTCATGATCTAGAAACCGAAAGTGTGGAGAATAAAATAGGTCAGAGGAAAAGAAGGGCAACCGATGAAACAAATAAAAGTAACATTTTAGCAGCAGTAACACAGTATGCAAATGTCACTTAGAGGCATCTAGGAGGTACTAGAGGGATCATCAAAATGAGTGTTCCCATCTCATCCTCTTCACATTTCGCTGCACCTTCATGGTAATGATTTCCAAAATTCGTTACAGTTCTCCGAACGTCATCTAGAAAAATACGAAGTGATGCGGCATATCCATACAAAATTTTGTTAAAGGAAGAAGCATAGTTTAGAAACCATGGGCAAGTCAGTCTTCGGAAAAGGCGCTAATCGTCAGTGGAAAATACACGCTACCTCAAAGAGGTGGATAAAAATAGCGCTCTTGGTCTACCAGCGTTTGGTATGTGTTTTCCAAAACCTGCACTATTGGTCAATGTTTTATTAATGGGAATCGAAACATACTTAAGTACCTCAAGTTCCTACGAAATGCTGCTATCGCAGTTATTGAAAGACATCCCTCTGGAGATAAGGCAATCAGTGTGGTACGAACATAATGGATGTCCCTCCCATTCCACACATGTAGCGAAAGACCCTCTCAAGAGTAAATTTGGAGAGCACTGAAACAGTCCTTCAGGAAACGCAAAATGTCGGCACTCTCACCAAACTTAACACTTCTATACTTTTATTTGTGGTGAAAATTAAAAAAAGGGGTATGTTAGGAAACACCGACGAAATGCGTTTTAACACGAGCATGTGTTGCCGTTAACTTCACACGAGATTTAACGTGTTGTATAGTTTCTCCATAATCAGCTTACAGCGTATATCAATGCGCAAGGCCAACATTTAGAGCACTTGGTATGACAGCCATGACAGAAAACACACGAACCTCACTTCAGTTATACAGGATGTTACAAAAAGGTACGGCCAAACTTTCAGGAAACATTCCTCACACACAAAGAAAGAAAATATGTTATGTGGACATGTGTCCGGAAACGCTTACTTTCCATGTTAGGGCTCATTTTCTTACTTCTCTTCAAATCACGTTAATCATGGAATGGAAACACACAGCAACAGAACGTACGAGCGTGACCTCAAACACTTTGTTACAGGAAATGTTCAAAATGTCCTCCGTTAGCGAGGATACATGCATCCACCCTCCGTCGCATGGAATCCCTGATGCGCTGATGCAGCCCTGGAGAATGGCGTATTGTATCACAGCCGTCCACAATACGAGCACAAAGAGTCTCTACCTTTAGTACCGGGATTGCCTAGACAAGAGCTTTTAAATGCCCCCACAAATGAAAGTCAAGAGGGTTGAGGTCAGGAGAGCTTGGAGGCCATGGAATTGGTCCGCCTCTACCAATCCATCGGTCACCGAATCTGTTGTTGAGAAGCGTACGAACACTTCGACTGAAATGTGCAGGAGCTCCATCGTGGATGAACCACATGTTGTGTCGTACTTGTAAAGGCACAAGTTCTAGCAGCACAGGTAGAGTATCCCGTATGAAGTCATGATAACGTGCTCCATTGAGCGTAGGTGGAAGAACATGGGGCCCAATCAAGACAACAATGCCTGCCCAAACGTTCATAGAAAACCTGTGTTGATGACGTGATTGCAGAATTGCGTGCGGATTCTCGTCAGCCCACACATGTTGATTGTGAAATTTTACAATTTGATCACGTTGGAATGAAGCCTCATCCGTAAAGAGAACATTTGCACTGAAATGAGGATTGACACATTGTTGAATGAACCATTCGCAGAAGTGTACCCGTGGAGGCCAATCAGCTGCTGATAGTGCCTGCACACGTTGTACATGGTACGGAAACAACTGGTCCTCCCGTAGCACTCTCCATACAGTGACGTGGTCAACGTTACCTTGTACAGCAGCAACTTCGCTGACGCTGGCATTAGGGTTATCGTCAACTGCACGAAGAATTGCCTCGTCCATTGCAGGTGTCCTCGTCGTTCTAGGTCTTCCCCGTCGCGAGTCATAGGCTGGAATGTTCCGTGCTCCCTAAGACGCCGATCAATTGCTTCGAACGTCTTCCTGTCGGGACACCTTCGTTCTGGAAATCTGTCTCGATACAAACGTACCGCGCCACGGCTATTGCCCCGTGCTAATCCATACATCAAATGGGCATCTGCCAACTCCGCATTTGTAAACACTGCACTGACTGCAAAACCACGTTCGTGATGAACACTAACCTGTTGATGCTACGTACTGATGTGCTTGATGCTAGTACTGTAGGGCAATGAGTCGCATGTCAACACAAGCACCGAACTCAACATTACGTTCCTTCAATTGGGCCAATTGGCGGTGAATCGAGGAAGTACAGTACATACTGACGTAACTAAAATGAGCTCTGACATGGAAATTAAGCGTTTCCGGACACATGTCAACATAACATCTTTTCTTTATTTGTGCGTGAGGAATGTTTCCTGAAAGTTTGGCCGTACCTTTTTGTAGCACCCTGTATGTTCGATAAAACTTTGTACAGTAGAGTTTTGTGGAAGATCCACTCCCGGTCGCGGGACAGTGGTTCGTGGCACTATTATCTTGATACTATTGGATCACGTCCTAATACACTGATCAGGCAAAAGTCACGGGATACCTCGTAATAGCGTGTCAGATCTCCTTCTGGGATGGTCTCAACAAGGCGTTGAAAGTTCCCTGCAGAAATACTGAATATTGTTGCCTTTGTAGCCGTCCATAATTGCGAAATAATTGCTGGTGCAGGATTTTGAACACGAACTGACCTCTCGATTATGTCGCATAAATGTTCGATGGGAGGCCAAATCATATGCTCAAACTGTTCACAATGTTCTTGAAACCAATCGCGAACGATTGTGGCACGGTGACATGGCGCATTGTCATCCGTAAAAGTTCCATCGTTATTTGGGAACATGAAGTCCAAGAATGGCTGTAAAAGGTCTCCAAGTAGCCGAAGGTAATCGAGAATCCAGGCCATTCCAGGTGAACACAGCCCACGCCATTATGGAGCCATCACCAGTCACGCTGAGTGAAAGGATCGACAACGAACTTGAACGGATGTCATGCAACGTCCGCAACGACCAAACACAAAAAAAAAGTGATTAGTGCGACAGACTGTCAATCCTAAAGGCCCGGGTTCGATTTCCGGCTGGGTCGGAGATTTTCTCCGTTCAGAGACTGGGTGTTCTGTTGTCCTAATCATCATCATCATTTCATCCCCTCGAAGCGCAAGTCGCCGACGTGGCGTCAAATCGAAAGACTTGCACCCGGTGAAGGATCTACCCGACGAGAGGCCCTAGTCACAAGACATTTTTACCAACTAAAATCGGGACTCATGTGAGCAGTCGTCTAGGGTTCAACCTATAAAGTCACGAGCCCAGGAGAGGCGCTGCAGGCGATATGGTGCTGTTAGCAAAGACACTCGCGGCGGTCGTCTGCTGCCACACTCCTTAAAGGCCAGATTTCACCGCACTGCCCTAGCGCATGCGTTCGTCGTACGCCCCACATTGATTTCTGCGGTTTTTTCACGCAGTGGTGTTTTTTCTGTTAGCACTGACAATTCTAGGCAAACGCCACCGTTCTCGGTTGTCAAGTGACGGACATCGGCCACTGCGCTGTCCGTGGTGAGAGGTAATCCTTGAAATTTTATATTCTCGGTGCACTCTTGACACTGTGTATCTCGAAACACTGAATTACCTAACGATTTCCAAAATGGAATGTCCCATGCGTTAGCTCCAACTACTCTGCCGAGTTTAGAGTCTGCTAATTCCGGTCGTGCAGCCATAATCACATCGGAGACCTTTCCACATGAATCACCTGAGTATATAAAAGCTCTCCCGATGCACTGACCTTGTATACCTTGTGTACGTGTTACTACCGCTATCTGCATATGTGCATAATGCTATCCCATGACTTTTGTCAATCCGGTGTACATTGTGACGTGTCGGTGTCGTAATTCGGCGACTGATAAAAATTACCTGCGGAACTTAGGAAATTTGCCGTATTGTCCGTTACAACTTGGTCAAAACCGCACCACAAGATATTTATTCACTCTGGATATACCTTGGATGGCCTGTCTCAGCTGCCTGACTTGGCGTAAATACGAGGGGGAGTTGGAAAATAAGTTTCCCCTGTCAACTGTGGGCAGAGTTGTTTGGTATGGGCGAAAGACGACACGACAGGTGAAAGTGCACGTGCAAGACACCGTACAACCATTGGGTGGAGGTCGACCTCGATCAAGCAGATGGCGTTGTCGCAGTGCCTGCGCAAAGCGGAAGCCAACCGCTCAGTCTTTTCCCGGAGCTATGGAGAGAAGATGCGTTTTGGAGTTGTGTTCAAAGGCGGAAGTGAGAGCTGTTATCCGCTATGAATGGGCACGTGGAGTATCAGGCACAGAAATTCATAACCTCCTTGGTGACGTGTATGGGTCAGGCGCGAAGTCGAGGCAAATGGTGCGGAGATGGTGCCAACAATTCAGTGATGGACGTCAGCAAGTGCAGGACATACCGAGACCTGAACGGACGCGCACGGCCTCTACAGATGCAAATCTCAGGAAGGTGGATGACATGATTAAAGCGAACCGGCGTATTACCATCTATGGAGTAGCGGTAGAACTTGGAATCGGACATGATAATCCACGACATTCTTCGATACAGGAAGGTGTCAGCACGATGGGTGCCCCGCCAACTGACCCCGACACACATGGAACAACGCATGGCGTTCAGCCTGGAACAGCTCGTATGTTACCATGAATCTGGCAATGACCTTCTGTTTCAGATTGTGAAGTAGGATGGAACGTTGGTCCACCATTACACGCCCGAAGCTCGAAGGCCGCATCCATGGAGTGGAAACATCCGTCGTCACCTGTGCGAAAAAAGTTCGAAAGCATGCCGCCGTTTTCTGGGACGCCAAAGGAGTTTTGCTGCTGGACTTTCTGGAGGATGCAACCATCAGTGCTGCGCGGTACTGTGCCACTCTGTCGAAATTGAAAGAGGTGATTCGGAAATAGCTGCCTGGCCTCAGATCTGGCGTTCTGCTGTTGGATGACAATGCGAGACCACAAACAGTAACGGCTACGCAAAACCATATTGAAACTCTTTGTTGGAAGCGCCTACACCATCCGCCTTACATTCCGGATCTCGACCAAGTGACTTCCATCTGTTTCCTGCTTTGAAGAAGACTCTCGGCGGAAGGCGCTTTGGTAGCAATGCTGACGTCAAAAAAGCCGTTCAATGCTTCTTCCGCAAGAAAAGCCCTGATTTTTTCCTAGAAGGCTTTTTGAAGCTTATAAAGCGGTATGACAAATGTCTCAATGTGCTTGGAAATCATGTAGAAAAATAAAGATATGTCTTATCTTTAATGTCTCATTCTTATTTTTTTTTTCCTTTCACACACAACTCTGACGACAGTCGACAGTGGAAACTTATTTTCCAGCTCCCCCACGTATTAAGTACACACCACTTACCATACCAGAGTGACGTGCAACAGACATAAAATATAGGACGTCAGTCTAATAATATGACTCAACAGTGTTAATTCCCGAACTACTGGAAAGACATAAAAATAAGATAGAGTTAGAGACTGTATTGGGGCTATTTTTCACCTACACCAACACGACTGCATAGACGTCAGACTCGTTTCGTATGCCACACAGCTGTCGGTGAAATAAGCGGGCTCTGTCGTTACGTGAGATGCGAAGAGCTAATCGACACGACCTCTGGCCACACGCCGCCATTTCCTGTGGAGCTTGCGTCACTTTACGTGAGGGAGGAGGCAGCCCGCTTTCCAAACCGTGCTCGGCCGTTACTCCATTGATAAATGTCCAGCTGGAGGCAGTATTCTCCTCTAATTATTCGGAGAGTGGTAGTTTTCCTCCCGCAGGATCGTTATAACTGGCAGAGTTCGCTTTCGAAATGAACGAAAATTATGCTTGCGTGGTAAAAGTTCGAGTTTCACAAGAAATTGAAGCGATCATAACATTAGTGCGATCATAAAATAAGCAAAGACCGACAAATCATTATGGTATGCCAGTACCTCATCTCCTACCTTCTAAATTTCACAGGAGTACTCCTGCACATCTCACGGGACCAGCACTCCTGGAAGAAAAACAGTGCGGAGACATGGCTTAGCCACAACATGGGGGATGTTTCCGGAATGAAGTTTCACTCTCCAGCGGGTGTTCGCTGATTTCACACTGTCTGGCAGATTAAAACACAAAGTTAGGAGGAGAACTTTTGTGAACTTGGTGGGTAGGGCATGACGAAATAAATCTTCGAGAGTGGTGCGTGGATAGCTTAGTCGGTAGAGCACTTGACCAGGAGAGACAAAGTCCCGATCCGGTACAGAGTTTAATCCGACAGGGAGTATCAGATCCACTGCAGAGTGAAAATTCATCTTGGAAATTGTTATCGAGTTTCTCGATCACTTGCCCGCCTCTTCTGCTTCCACAAATCAAAACGAACGGGAAAAAATTACAGTATGCGCGGCCCCTCCCACCGGAGGTTCGGGCTGTCCTCAGCGTAAGTTAGTTCAAGTAGTGCGCAAGTCTAGGGACCGATGACCTAAGCAGTTTGGTCCCTTAGGAATTCACACACATTTGAACATCTGAAAAAATAGCATGTTGAAGAATGTATGTAAATAAAAATGTAAATGTTCGGTCGTTCATAATATTGTATCTACGAAATTTTTTGACCGATTACTTTGAAATTATATATACGAGAGTGGGTCGTGAGTGCTGCCAGCGTAGCTTCGTCGGTAGAGCACTTGACCGTGAGAGACAAAGGCCCCAGGTTCGAGTCGCGATATACACTCCTGGAAATGGAAAAAAGGACACATTGACACCGGTGTGTCAGACCCACCATACTTGCTCCGGACACTGCGAGAGGGCTGTACAAGCAATGATCACACGCATGGCACAGCGGACACACCAGGAACCGCGGCGTTGGCCGTCGAATGGCGCTAGCTGCGCAGCATTTGTGCACCGCCGCCGTCAGTGTCAGCCAGTTTGCCGTGGCATACGGAGCTCCATCGCAGTCTTTAACACTGGTAGCATGCCGCGACAGCGTGGACGTGAACCGTATGTGCAGTTGACGGACTTTGAGCGAGGGCGTATAGTGGGCATGCGGGAGGCCGGGTGGACGTACCGCCGAATTGCTCAACACGTGGGGCGTGAGGTCTCCACAGTACATCGATGTTGTCGCCAGTGGTCGGCGGAAGGTGCACGTGCCCGTCGACCTGGGACCGGACCGCAGCGACGCACGGATGCACGCCAAGACCGTAGGATCCTACGCAGTGCCGTAGGGGACCGCACCGCCACTTCCCAGCAAATTAGGCACACTGTTGCTCCTGGGGTATCGGCGAGGACCATTCGCAACCGTCTCCATGAAGCTGGGCTACGGTCCCGCACACCGTTAGGCCGTCTTCCGCTCACGCCCTAACATCGTGCAGCCCGCCTCCAGTGGTGTCGCGACAGGCGTGAATGGAGGGACGAATGGAGACGTGTCGTCTTCAGCTGTCGCGACAGGCGTGAATGGAGGGACGAATGGAGACGTGTCGTCTTCAGCGATGAGAGTCGCCTCTGCCTTGGTGCCAATGATGGTCGTATGCGTGTTTGGCGCCGTGCAGGTGAGCGCCACAATCAGGACTGCATACGACCGAGGCACACAGGGCCAACACCCGGCATCATGGTGTGGGGAGCGATCTCCTACACTGGCCGTACACCACTGGTGATCGTCGAGGGGACACTGAATAGTGCACGGTACATCCAAACCGTCATCGAACCCATCGTTATACCATTCCTAGACCGGCAAGGGAACTTGCTGTTCAAACAGGACAATGCACGTCCGCATGTATCCCGTGCCACCCAACGTGCTCTAGAAGGTGTAAGTCAACTACCCTGGCCAGCAAGATCTCCGGATCTGTCCCCCATTGAGCATGTTTGGGACTGGATGAAGCGTCGTCTCACGCGGTCTGCACGTCCAGCACGAACGCTGGTCCAACTGAGGCGCCAGGTGGAAATGGCATGGCAAGCCGTTCCACAGGACTGCATCCAGCATCTCTACGATCGTCTCCATGGGAGAATAGCAGCCTGCATTGCTGCGAAAGGTGGATATACACTGTACTAGTGCCGACATTGTGCATGCTCTGTTGCCTGTGTCTATGTGCCTGTGGTTCTGTCAGTGTGATCATGTGATGTGTCTGACCCCAGGAATGTGTCAATAAAGTTTCCCCTTCCTGGGACAATGAATTCACGGTGTTCTTATTTCAATTTCCAGGAGTGTATATATAATTTCAAAGTGTCATTGATATATGGCTTTCACAGAATAGATTGGTAGCCAGGGGCTCGTATTGTTATAGACAATCAACAGATTGTAATATTACTTAGGAAGTGTATATTTTGAGCAAACGTACACTTTTTAAAATGAAATGATGGCTATTGACATTAACAGGCTAAAAGGAGTGTAAATCTGAATGTCAGTGGTGTTTGTTGCAGGGTTCTAGTGCGAGTCGTTTATGAGATATCGTACTTTGTAACGTTCCCACACCGACACTTGCACAAAACCTGTGGTAGCACACACTGAAGAACAACACAGCTACATACACTAGTTATGTGGATTCTACCCATTAGCAAGACAATTGACCATTACAGGCAATACACGCTTCCAATCTGGTATGGAAGAACTGCTGCACACGTGTTAGCATTTCAGCGGAGATGTCCTAGCAGGCTGCAATAATACGTCGTTGCGTAGCATCGGATGTCACTGATGCGTCCTTGAATACAGCATCTTTCAGGTATCCCCACGGAAAAAAGTCTACAGGAGTCAATTCCGCAGAACGGGCCGGCCAAGGTACATGTCCTTTGCTTCCAATCCAACGACTGGAAACAGTTTCTAAACACATACTGTGGTGTTTCGTGTTCTTTGTGTTGGAGAGCCGTCATGTTGGTACGACAGGTTCCTCTTAGTAGGCAGAGAAACGTCTTCTAATATCCGTGGAAGGCGGTCTATTAGGAGACTGCGATACTTGTGCGTGCTCAGTATCCCATCTTTCAAAAATAGGCCTGTGAACTGATAGTCCACTATTCCACACCACACGTTTACAATCCATGGACGTTGGTGTTCCACTTGACGAAGCCGACGGGGATTTTCAGAAGACCAATAGTGCATGTTCAAATGGTTCAAATGGCTCTAAGCATTATTGGACTTAACAGCTGAAGTCATCAGTGCCCCTAGACTCAGAACTACTTAAACCTAACTAACCTAAGGACATCACACACATCCATGCCCTAGGCAGGATTCGAACCTGCGACCGTACCAGTCCATCGGTTCCAGACTGAGGCACCTAGAACCGCTCGGCCACAGCGGCCGGCAATAGTGCATGTTCTGGTGGTTTACCTGGCCATGATTGGTAAATGTGGCTTCATCACTAAACAAGATACACGATACATCTGGAATATCGTGTCTTGGTGTCAATCTACGGAAGTTAACACAATTCTCATACTCGTTTTAATGCAGATCTTGATGGAGAGAGATGTGATAGATATGGGGCCTATACCGATGGGGAACTTCTTGGACATTTACCTGACTCACGCCATTGCCTCGTGCGATTGCTGACGTTCGGATCAACTGCAACAACAGCAAGAACATTTCTCCCTCTTCTGTCGTCACTTGTTTCCTTCTGTTACGTAGTGTAGGTGTTACACTAGCACTTTCTCGCAACTGATAGAAGATGTTGCTAAATAAAGCCAAGTTCGTTGACATCTACTGGGATATCTTACTGCATACACCGTACAAGAGCGAATTGCATTCTTCCTACATTCTCCATACGCCAAGAGCATGTCAGCTTTTTCTGCATTGGTAAATCCCATCGAATACTCACGCCCAGCTTCTTGGACTGTCACACACTAACTGTCAAACAAGTCGCAATACGTTCAAGGAACACACAAGAATACTGTAAGCAAACATAACAACAGCGTACCTAACAACTAAGCAGATTCACTCGCACGAACAGTTGTCGGTGTGGAAACTGTTCAAAATACGATATCTTGTGAACGACTCTCACCAGACTCCTGCAACAAAGAAGAAGCTGGGAGAAGAGAGCCTGCATGGGAGAACCCAATTGCATTGTATTGTTTGTTCCTTTTCCTCCTCTGGTACATTTTCTGCATCCTTGTAGGACCTAAGGCAAACGAAACTGCACAGCTGAGAAAAAGGAAGAAATCGAGGATCGTGTCCGGCAAAGTGACGCAGTTTTCTACATTTTCATCTACTCTGCAAATCATACGTAAGTGCCTGCAGAGGGATCATCGAACCACCTTCGCAGTAATTCTCTATTATTCCATTCTCGAACACCGAGCGGAAAAAACGAACACCTATATCTTTCTGTGCAAGCTCTAATTTCCCTTATTTTATTGTGATGATCGTTTCTCCCTATATAGATCAGCGTCAACAAAATACTGTCGCTACTTTTGTTGACTGAAATTTCGTGAGAACATCCTGCTGCAACAAGAAACGCCTTTGGTTTAGTGATGGCCACCCCAAATCCTGCATCATGTCAGTAACACTCCTTCCCCTCTTTCTCAATAATACAAAACGTGCTGCCCTTCCTTGAACTTCCTCGATGTACTCTGTTAACTCCATCTGGTAAGGATCCCACACCGCGTAGCAGTGAAACGTCCCCTTAGAAAAATTAATGATTACTGTGGTGATAAACCTTTTACATTATTTGATTTTCAAACAGCTGAGCAGAACTGAACGTACTCAGACATTTCACTAAAGTGACACACAATATTTTTAGCGCAACGTAATCTGACTTTCAGTAATCCCTACAAAAGAATGGCCCTGACTAACAATAACCTATAACTTTCATGAATTCTTACCTCACAAAAATCTTCGTTACTCGAACTACTGCAATACAGCGAGCGCCAATACTGCCAGCTAAATAAAAGATTCTAACTACTGAAGGCACTAACTAGCAAATGAAAGATTTTGATAGAGAACAAACAATGTATTTACCTTAATAGTGTTCAAAAGTCATTATATATATATATATATATATATATATATATATATATATATATATATATATATATATATATATAAGTTCATGACATCCAGTCTTACAAATTTACTGTCTCTGTCCAGATCATCCGCTCACAAAACTCCGCCATCTCACTCCCCACATCCACCACTGCTGGCGGCTCACCTCCAACTGCGCAACGCTACGCGCTGTTAGCAGCCAACTGCCCAACACTACAATAGCAAATTCCAACAATGCCACCCAGCCACAGATTGCACACAGCACAGCCAGTGATTTTCATACAGAGCGCTATGTGGCGGTGGCGTTACCAATATAAGAACCTAAACAGCCTACTTACAGCAGTACTCCAAAAGATGTGTAGGCAGTCTCTTTAGTAGATCTGTTGCATCTTAAAAGTGTTCTTCCAATGAAACGCAATATTTGGTTCGTCTTCCCCATAATATTTTCTATGTGTTCTTTCCAATTTAAGTTATTTGTAACTGTAATTCCTAGCTATTTAGTAGAATTTACGGCCTTTAGATTTGATTGATTTATCGTGTATCCGAAATTTAACGAATTCCTTTCAGCACTCATGTGCATAACTTCACATTTTACATTATTTAGGGTCGGCTGCCAATTTCCGCACCATAAAGATATTTTTCGGAATCGTTTTGCAGTTTGTTTTGTTTCTCTGATGACTTTACTAGGTGGTAAACGACAGCGTCATCTGCGCACAACCTGCGACTGCTGCTCAGATTATCTCCTAAATCGTTAGTACAGTTACTGAACAGCAGAAGGCCTATAACACTACGTTGGAGAACGCTAGAAATAACTTTCCGTCAGTTACTACGTACTGTGATCTCTCTGACAGCAAACCATGAATCCAGTCGCATAACTGAGGCGATATTTCATAAGCACGCAATCTCTTTACAAGCCGGTTGTGAGGCACGGTGTCAAAAGCATTTTGGAAATCTAGAAATATCAATTTGTTCAACTTGCTGTGTAAATCCAAGTGTTGACCTTGTGTCAATGAGCCGTTCTCTTCGAGGTCATTCATAATGTTCGAACAGAATATGTGCTCCAAAATCCTGCTGCATATCGACGTTAATGATATGGTCCTGTAATTTAGTGGATTACTCCTCTTGCCTTTCTTGAATTTTGGTGTGACCTGTGCAACATTCCAATCTTTGAGTACGGATTCTTTGTGGAGCGAGCGGTTTTATATGATAATTAAGTATGGAGCTATTGCATCAGCATACTCTGAAAGGAAGCTAATAGGTACAGTCTGGACCGGATTGCTTGCTTTTGTTAAGTGATTTAAGTTGTCTCACTACTCCGAGGATATCTTCTTCTCTCATGTTGGCAGTTATTCTTGATTCGAATTCTGGAATATTTACTTCGTATTCTTTAGTGAAGGAATTTCGGAGAGTTGCGTTTAGTAACTCTTCACTGTCATCTATAGTATTTCCATTACTATTGTGCAGAGAAGTCATTGATTGTATTTTGCCGCTAGAATACTTTACACACGATCAGAATCTCTTTAGATTTCCTGCCAGGTTTCGAGACAAGGTTTCGTTGTGGAAACTATAACGAGCATCTCGCACTGAAGTTCGCGCTAAATTTCACGATCCTGTAAAAGATCGTCAAGCTTGGGGATTTTGTGTTCGTTTAAATTTTTCATGCTTTTTAATCTTTAAGGGGTGTCATTTCAAGTGAATTCTAGCGATCACTTGTTGCAAAGGATGCTAGGGGTCCATTCGAACCTCTGGGTGATGTTGCTCATACAGCACACGAGATTACGTGCCGCGATGTGCGGCGCCAGGCCGCTGCCACAGCCACGGATCGCCCCCTCCTCCGCCACCTGCGCCCCTGAATGCCACGGCCACGCCCGGGTCTCCGTCCCAGATATACTGCGAGGCGCGAGTCGATAGCGCAACGACGGCTGCCGCTTGAGTAAGCGATTAGCGACGCCCACGCCCCGGCAGCAGACGCGTTTCAGTACCAGACTTGACACGGTTTTGGTATCGATACCAACACCCACAACTGTTTCAATACCTCGATAAAACGGAACAAAACTATCGAAATCGGCAGCATCGAAAGATACTGATGGTCTTATTATGTACTTTTAAACTTTCCTTTAATACAAATGGACTTAGAATACAAGGCAAGGTATGTGGTGTGAACTAGAGGGCGTGCAAAATCACTTACTGTTGTTGTTGCCTTCAGTCCGAAGACTGGTTTGGTGCAGCTCTCCATGCTACTCTATCTTGTGCAAGCCTCTTCATCTCCGAGTAACTACTGCACCTACATCCTGCTGACTCCTCTTAGTGTATTCATCTCTTGGTCTCCCTCTACGATTTTTATCCCCCACGCTTCCCTCCAGTAAGGTGATCCCTAGATGTCTCAGAATGTGTTCTACTAACCGATCCCTTCTTCTAGTCAGGTTGTGCCATAAATTTCTTTTCTTCCCAGTTTTATTCAGTACTTTCTCATTAGTTACGTGATCTATCAGCCTAATCTTCAACATTCTTCTGTAGTAGCAAATTTCAAAAGCTAACCTGTTTATTGTCCATGTTTCACTTCCATACATGCCTACGCTCCATACAAATACTTCCAGAAAAGACTTCCTGGCACTTAAATCTATATTCGATGTTAATCAAACACTAGTAAAGTAAAATTGTACGGATTGGATGGCGGGGAGACACTCAAGGACAAGTTCAGCCTTTTCATTGGGAAGGCTTTCCCTATGCTTCGTGCTCGCAGGCATCTTTCTTTCGTCAAGTGTGAGAGCTGGTGCGTAGGTGTATGGAACTGTAATGGTCATGTGGGTAGTGTAGCGTCGTGTTCGCGCTAGAGATGATAAGAGAAGGGAGATGGTTAAGCGCGGTGCCGCAACATAGCCTAATTCTTGGGTTTTACTATTGGCACTACACAAGCTGGCAGATGACGTTCACCGGGCATTCGCCATACCCACACCCTGCCATCGGATCGCCACATTGTGTACCGTGATTCGTCACTCCACATAACGTATTTCTACTGTTCAATCGCCCAATGTTTACGCTCCCTACACCAAGCGAGGCGTCGTTTGTCATTTACCGGCGAGATATGTGGCTTATAATCAGCCCCTCGACCATAAAATCCAAGTTTTCTCGCCTCCCGCCTAACTGTCATAGTACTTGCAGTGGAGCCTGATGCAGTTTGGAATTCCTGTGTGATGGTCTGGAAAGATGTCTGCCGATTACACATTACGACCATCTTTAACTGTCGGCGGTTTCTTGTCAGTCAACAGACGAGGTCGACCTGTACGCTTTTGTGCTGTACGTGTCCCTTCACGTTTCCACTTCACTATCACATCGGAAACAGTGGACTTAGGGTTGTTTAGGAGTGTGGAAATGCCGCATACAGACGTATGACACAAGTGACACCCAATCACCTGACCACATTCTATGACCGTGAGTTCCGTGGAACGCGCCATTCTGCCCTCTGACGATGTCTAATGACTACTGTGGTCGCTGATATGGCGTACCTAGCAATGGATGGCAGCACAATGCACCTAACATGAAAAACGTATTAGTTGTGGGTGTCCGGATACTTTTGATCACATAGTGT
Organism: Schistocerca nitens; assembly: GCF_023898315.1. Taxonomy (NCBI): domain Eukaryota; kingdom Metazoa; phylum Arthropoda; class Insecta; order Orthoptera; family Acrididae; genus Schistocerca; species Schistocerca nitens. The sequence goes on from NC_064622.1 coordinate 352,012,136, forward strand.
ATCTGTGTTCGGGACATTCATTTGTCACGTGAAGACGGCCTGAGAAGCCGAAAGCCGGTTCGTAACCAAATAAACATGATTTTGCAGAACATTAGGAACCTTTTTCCTTTTTAATAGTACTGATAATGGTGTCAACCTCGTCCGCCAGCAGATAGCGCAGCGGCGAAATTACCAGAGCGTTATCTGTGTCTACCCTTTAATAGGGAATGCTGTCCGCTCCGGGTAGCTGAGTGGTCAGCGCGACAGACTGCCAATCCTAAGGACCCGGGTTCCTTTTCCGTCTGGGTCGGAGATTTTCTCCGCTCAGTGACTGGGTGTTGTGTTGTCATCATCATTTCATCCCCATCGACGCGCAAGTCGCCGAAGTGGCGTCACATCGAAAGACTTGCACCAGGCGTGAGGTCTACCCGGCGGGAGGCCCTCGTCACACGACATTTTTTTTTTTTTACTAGGGAATGCTTAGAGAAAGCTTTTGACAACGTTAACTGGAATACTCTCTTTCAAATTCCGAAGGTGGCAGGGGTAAAATACAGGGAGCGAAAGGCTATTTACAATTTGTACAGAAACCAGATGGCAGTTATAAGAGTCGAGGGGCATGAAAGGGAAGCAGTGGTTGGGAAAGGAGTGAGACAGGGTTGTAGCCTCTCCCCGATGTTATTCAATCCGTATATTGAGCAAGCAGTAAAGGAAACAAAAGAAAAATTCGGAGTAGGTATTAAAATTCATGGAGAAGAAGTAAAATCTTTGAGGTTCGCCGATGACATTGTAATTCTGTCAGAGACAGCAAAGGACTTGGAAGAGCAGTTGAACGGAATGGACAGTGTCTTGAAACGACGATATAAGATGAACATCAACAAACGCAAAACGAGGATAATGGAATGTAGTCAAATTAAATCGGATGATGCTGAGGGGATTAGATTAGGAAATGAGGCACTTAAAGTAGTAAAGGAGTTTTGTTATTTAGGGAGTAAAATAACTGATGATGGTCGAAGTAGAGAGGATATAAAATGTAGACTGGCAATGGCAAGGAAATCGTTTCTGAAGAAGGGAAATTTGTTAACATCGAGTATAGATTTAAGTGTCAGGAACTCGTTTCTGAAAGTATTTGTATGGAGTGTAGCCATGTATGGAAGTGAAACATGGACGATAACCAGTTTGGACAAGACGAGAATAGAAGCTTTCGAAATGTGGTGCTACAGAAGAATGCTGAAGATAAGGTGGGTAGATCACGTAACTAATGAGGAGGTATTGAATAGGATTGGGGAGAAGAGAAGTTTGTGGCACAACTTGACTAGAAGAAGGGATCGGTTGGTAGGACATGTTTTGAGGCATCAAGGGATCACAAATTTGGCATTGGAGGGCAGCGTGGAGGGTAAAAATCGTAGAGGGAGACCAAGAGATCAATACACTAAGCAGATTCAGAAGGATGTAGGCTGCAGTAGGTACTGGGAGATGAAGAAGCTTGCACAGGATAGAGTAGCATGGAGAGCTGCATCAAACCAGTCTCAGGACTGAAGACCACAACAACAACAACGGGGAATGCTCACTGCCAGAAGGCTCAGTGTGATACAAACGTGTGAAGCAAGCAGGCAGTTATGCCACTGAGTTGCACTGGTGCTTCCTGCAGCCAATTGCGCGAGTTTGAAAGGCGTAAAATTCTGGCCTTCCGAATGGCGGTATGGTCCTTTCGAAGAACTGCCACCCAAGTTGGACGCGCTGCGCCAGTTGTGCCATGATGTTGGTATCACTGATCACGTGAACAGACCCGTAGAAGATATTCCGGACGTCCATGCAGCAGACGTCCGCCAGAATCATCGTATTGTAAGGGCAGAAAAGATAAGAGTGCTTGTGAATCCAGACGTGTCAGAACAAACTGTTGCGAACTCGCTATTAGCAGTGCGGCTATGGGCACGCACTCCTCTATCTCGTCTGCCACGCAAGCCATAGCAACGGTGTGCACAGCTAGACTGGTGCAGTCAGCGATGAAAGCAGATTCTGCCTTTGCGTAAGTGTGGTCGTTTTCGTGTACGACATGGACCTGGTGACCGCCGTCTCGTAGAGTGTATTCGTCCAAGACGCTATGGCTCCATATTGGACCTGGGGTAGGGTAAGCTACAGCTCTCGTTCACTTCTGGTGTTTCTGGAGGGGACGCAAACGAGCGCTCGGTACCTGCAGAATGTTGTTAGACCCGTTCTTTTGACATTCTCGCAACAGGAAAGTAATGCGTTGTACCAACAGCATAATCCTCGCTCACACACTGCCCGCGAAACTCAACGTGCTCTGCAAGACGTGCGGCAACTTCGCTGGCCAGCACGATCTCCAGTCTTATGTCCAATCGAGCAAGTGTGGGATGGGACAAGACGTGACTCACGCGAATCTTGAACCAGCAACTGTTATAGAACTAAGTGAACAGGTCGAGCAGTCGTGGTATAACGTATCCCAGGACAGAATTCGCTATATGATTGGCTGGATGTCACAATGAAGAGCCTGCACTGCCCATCGTTGAGGCTATACCACGTACCAATATGAATGTTTCAGCGTTGCTCGATAACAGGTACCTCAGAACCGCTTGTGGTCCTGGTCTGTAAATGTAATCACTCCACGCATCCATATGCACTTTTGCAACAATAAATATTGAGTGTATTGGAAATCTCTTAAAGACTATACTAAATTTTTCCGGCCCTGTATATAGCCTATGTCTGTCTAAACGTTTATTAGGGTATCGTGCAAAAATCTGAAGTAAATCAGTCAGGAATTTTTCGAGATTTTTGATAACAACTTTAAACACCAACTTGTCATTATATAATAGTATAGATGTACAAGAACCAAAAGGGAACGATATGGATACAAGACCAAGGGAGAAGCACTTGGACTAAAAAGGGTGTGAGACATGAAAGTAGTCTTTCGCCCTTACTGTTCGAAGAAGCAATGATGGAAATGAAAGAAAGGTTCTAGAGTGGGTCTGAAATTCAAGGCGAAAAAGTATCAATAATCAGATTTGCTGATGATATTCGTATCCTCACTGAAAGTGAAGTTGAATTTCATGACCCGTTGAATGGAGTGAATATTACAGAATATGGACTGAGAATACAGCAAAGAAAGACGAGAACTATGAGAAATAACAGAAATAAGTTTACTGTTAAATTTGATATCAAAACTGGGGACTACAAAGTAGAAGAAGTGACAGGATTTTGTTATCTAGTGTGACGTAATGAAGAGTGATACTCGTTTCGAACCCTTCGGTATCACTTGGTATCGATAATTTCACTTATACGTAGAAAAGTTTATATGAAACTGTGTTAAGTAAAATTCATTATCTCGTGCATAACTATTTATATTATATGTAATTACGATAATACTTCCAGTTTTAACATGAAAATCTGTAAATTTACTTTTACTTACTTTTGAAAAATTGTCTCTAACAATGATGCAGATCGTTTAACTCTTTTTTCCTCGAATATTATCTTTATACTTGTTTCCTGTTCACATTTTGGAGGAAAAGTGGTTGTGTGATAGAGTGCTGGAAAGACGTTTGTAAAAGATAGTAATGTTTGGTTGTGAAAAGAAAACTCTTGCAGAAATTTCGGGAGACATACCTTATAAACGAGTTGTTTACGAATTCATGAATGCAAGAGATTCAATGGAGAAACCGTTTTATTTGACATTTAACAGATCATAAACCCAACAAACCTAGATGTAGCATATTTTATTGTACAGCGGAATCTGGAGACTTAAGTCGTATTCCGAAAAGAAGAAAACTTCAGCAAAGTAAAATGCTGTATTTTACAATTATTTTTCTTAAAACTCTTCCACTGGTCCGTGTTTGCATACAAAAACAACAATACGTGATTGTGGGTCCACCTTGACAAAAAACACTTTTCTTATTTATTTATTTATTTATTCCCAAACTTGTTTCGGCTACAAATATCGCCATCATCAGTGGGCTCTTTGATTCTCCACGAACAGCAAAATGGCGTAATGTCTTGGGTTACGAACATGGTGTGAAAGTTATGTTTTTCTGTGTCTAAAAGTAGTTGCAAGCCGTCAAACGAAAGTGAGTAAATGACAAATTACGTAACAGCCTAGTACACGCAAAAACTGTATTAGCAACACTATCGGGATCCCAATTATAACACTGACATACATAAGTTCACGTTTTTGTATTTGTTTACTAACAGCCATTCATACAGTTGCTGATGACATGATGTCGAGAAAAACGGCAGCAAAGAAAGGCAGAAATTTTTCTGAAAACAGCAGCAACAATTGCAAAACCATGCTGTGACGTATAGTAAATAAAGTATTATGAAATTATTCACACAAAACAGTGTCTGGAACAATAGTACACATGCAATAATGTTCTACAATTTCTTAAGTATGCTATTTCTGCATGTTTCAGAATCAAAGAACCCACTGATAATTGCTATATTTGTCGCTGAAACAAGTGCGGGAATAAATAAACAAAGCCGCGCGGAGTGGCCGCGCGGTTTAAGGCGAAATGTCACGGATTGCGAGGCCCCTCACGCCGGAGGTTCGAGTCCTCCCTCGGGCATGGGTGTGTGTGTTTGTTCTTTGTATAAGTTTGTGTAAGTAATGTGTAACTTCAGGGACTGATGATCTCAGCAGTTTGGTCCCTTAAGAATTGACGCACATTTGATTTGAAATAAATAAACAACGTGTTCTGCACCAAGGCGACCCCACAATCCCATGTTGCTGTTAGTTATATCTTAATAACGTGAACATACCCTTCAATGACACCTCCATCAGAATAATGACGAAACTCCATTATGTGGACACGTCATTGTATGAAGTTATTGAAGTGATGTGGAAGACAATTAGTAACCGCCATAGTCTTGTTTACGACGGACACCGACATTACAATATTCAGCTTCAGTGATTTCAGGATGCCGTCGTGAACCTATATCTGGGTGTCCAATGTTTGGGAGAGGATTCACTCCAGCGTTCCATTATCGAAAACTATGTGGGAAAAATTAATACCAAAATCTTTGCGTCCGAACACTGATTTCTCTTATTTTATCACGATGGTCATTTCTCCCTCCGTAGGTGGGAGTGAGCAAAATATATTTATATTCGGAAGAGAAATTTGGTGATTGTATTATCGTGAAGATCTCGACTTTGTTTTACTTATTATGACCACAACACGCTTATCACGTTCGTGACATGATCTCTCCTTTATCGCGAAAATACGATCCGCCCTTCTTTGAACTTTATCGATATCCTCCGTCAATCCTACCTGGTAATGATCCCACTCAGAGCAGCAGTGCTCTAGAAGAGGACGGAGAAGCGCCATGTCTTAGCAGATCTGCTGCACCTTCTTAGTTTTCTGCCAATGAAAAGCAATCTATGGTTCGCTTTACGCAGGAAATTTTCTGTGTGATGATTCCAATTTAAATTGCTCGCAATGTAATACTTAGATATTTAGTTGAACAGACATTGTTTAAGTCTGTGTGATTTATCGTGTAGCATAAACTTGAAGGCATTGTTTTCGTACCGGGGTGGGGGAGTTCATACTTTGTATTGTTCAGGGTCAATTTTCACTCTTTGCACAACTCAGGTACCTTGTCTGAATATTTCGTAATTTCTTTCTATTTTATGATGACATTACTAGACGGTAAACGGCAGCCTCCTCTGCAAAGAAGCTAAGAGAGCTGCCCAGACAGTCTCCTAAATCGTTTGTATAAACTAGGAACAGCAGAGGGCCTACAAAGCTTCCTTGTCAAACGAAACATATAACTTCGATTTCACTATATGACTTCCCATTGATTACTACGAACTGCGTGACTCTTCTGGCAGGAAATCACGAATCTAGCCGCACTACTTAGGCTATGCTACACACGCACTTTAACTAGTAACTGCAAGCAGAGGTGGGGAGGTGTCACAGCAGCTGGGTGGCGAGTCCAGCGGGGACCTCTTGTGCAAGCTGTGGGCCGAGGGCGGAGTGGCTGCAAGCTGGCGCGCCCTGACGAAACCACGTGTCTGCAACGCCGTGACTGCGCCACGATATCTCACCTGCGAGGAACCGTTGTCGCATGTGCCTCTGAGTTCAAGGACGACCACAAGTTATCAGGCTCTCGCAGTCGACGAAAATATTTGCACAAGGAAAGTAATAATATCTCCGAACGCTTATTCACGAAGCAAAACACTTCTGGATAAGTAAATGATATTTGACTGTTCATATTGTTCAATAAATTTGCCCTGGGTACCCTTAACTAAAATAGAAAGTGTGATATAGTGATGATATTAGCCCAAAATTCAGAGGTGCAACTTCATAAGGCTGAAATATTTATATTATTAAACAGCTAAAACAGTCACCCCGTCCCTTTTGCAAGCTGCAAATCTAATGGCTTTTAGGGCCAAAAATATTTGATTTTCGGTATTATATTTACATTTTATAATTAATTTCCGAATAATTTAAATTGCTGTCACAATCTGTACATTACGAACTAAAACCTGACGTTAAATGTTTAACACCATACGTCAAATATGAAAGTTATGAACTGTGTGTATACCAGGTGGTTATGCACTGAAGCGCCAAAGAAATCGCTACAGGCATGCATATTCAAAGACATGCATATTCAAAGACATGTAAACAGGCAGAACACGGCGTTGCGGTCGGCAACGCCTGTATAAGATAACAAGTGTCTGGTGCAGTTGTTAGATCGCTTACTGCTGCTACAATGGCAGGTTACCAAGCTTTAAGTGAGTTTGAACGTGGCGTTATAGTCGGAGCACGAGCGATGGGACAAAGCATCTTCGAGATAGCTATGGAAAGTGGATTTTCCCGTACGATCATTTCACGAGTGTACCGTGAATATCAGGAATCCGGTAAAACATCAAATGTCTGACATCGCTGCGTCCGGAAAAACATCCTGCAATAACGGGACCAACGACGACGGAAGAGAATCGTTCAGCGTGACAGAAGTGCAACCCCTACGCGAATTGCTGCAGATTTCAATGCTGGGACATCAACTAGTGTCAGCGTGTGAAACATTCAACGAAACATCATCGATATGTGTTTTCGGAGCCGAAGGACCACTTCTGTACCTTTCATGACTGCGCGACACAAAGGTTTACTGCTCGCCTGGACCCTTCAACGCCGACATTCGACTGTTGATGACTGGAAACAGGTTGCGTGGTCGGAAGAGTCTCGTTTCAAATTGTATCGACTAGATGGACGTGTACCGGTATGGAGACAATCTCATGAATCCAACGACCATGCATGTTATCCCCTTCCAATATGCGACAATTTTGTGGGCACCATCAGAGTAAAATATGCCTCGTCCATCCTAAAACTGTTCCGCAGTCACATGTTATTCATTTCCATGTATACCAAAAAACGAAAGGCAAAGTCATAGCGTTGTAGCCTTTCTTGGGTCTTTATGTGTTGCACATTCTGAATCTTGAAGGGATACCATGTAAAACGGTCCGCAAAATCTTTTGAACTATTGACCAAGTGCTGCACGGTCGGCTATAGTCACAACAATTTCATCAACGACTGCCTCGGGAATAGGCCGCCTCCCTCTTCCTACTGCACCACAGGTAGTCCACGCGTTCCTTTAAATTTCTTGAGCATGTTCTTTAGCCCATTTATTGACATGAGGTCCCTTAGTAGCTGTCTATTGCGCTGGTATTGGTGCCATTCTGATAAAACAAATTTCCCAGCAGTGTACGGTCTTTCTTCTCAATGGCCATTTCGTTTGTTGTGGGGATTTTAACCTTCTTAACCCTTTAAAGCAGGGCTTAACAACTGGCCGGTTTTGAGCGCGAGTACTCGCGTCTGCTCAGGCACGTGCTCGCGAGCAGCTGCAAGGTCGTGGAGTAGTGTGGGAGGGAGGGGAGGGAGGGGAAATGCGCGCGCACGTTTGAATAGGGCCGCAGCGTGCCTATTGAATTCGCGCCGACTGTGTAACGTTTAAAGTACTACGATCAGCTCTTAACAGTCACTTCGCTGGTTAAGAATCATGTGAAGTCGCCGTTGTGTAACCCCAACCATGTTTTCGCAGTTCAACCCCCATTGGGAGGAATTGTATCTGTTCACAGAAAAAGATGGTGTTGCAAAATGTTTAGTATGTCACAAAACGCTGAATTCTTTTACGAAATTTAATTTGCAGCGACATTATATGTCGTACCACGCGAATGACTATGTACGTGGAAAATGTGATTGACCAGATCGTGCACAGGAAGTTATTAAACTTAAAAGGAAGCTATCCGAAGATCTGTACGACGAAGAAAAATCAACTGAGGCAGCTCTCAGAGTGGGTTACAAAATTGCTTTGCTTTTAGCAAAATCCCTGCGCCCCGTAACTGATGGCGATTTAATAAAAGAATGTTTGGTAGTTGCAGCGGAACATTTGTGTCCATCTCAAGTTGAACAGTTTCGGATTGTGCCATTATCTAACATGACCATTATGCATCGCATACAGGACATGGCAGACGACGTCCAGAGTCAGCTTGCAAATATCTGTAAAGATTTTGTGGCGTATTCTCTAGCTCTGGACGAAAGTGTTGATATCACTGGAACAGCGCAGCTTTCCATATTTATTAGAGGTGTTAATAGAGATCTTCAGGTGAGGAAGGAGCTCCTCGATGTAGTAGCCATGAAGAACACTACAACCGGAGGTGATATTTTAAGTACTGTTGAGGAAAGTGTTGAAAATATAGGATTGTCGTGGAATTCTTTAGTTTCAGTGTCTACAGATGGTAGAGGCATACACTAAGCTAGTAAAATTATGTGGCACGTGTACATTCTCCATTATTTGTTTCATTTGTCGCAGTAATAATTCGTGAGTGATATCCCTGCAGGTGGCCGCGGATTTACATCGACTGGCGGCAGCTGTTGTGTACCCACGTGACTCTCCCCACTCTCCGCTCTGGTCCGGAAGTGGGGGTAGCGTGCTCGCGCTGCTCCGTGCTCGCGCCTTGCTGCTCACAGTTTGCTCCGCGAGCACGTATCTTGTGAAGCCCTGCTTTAAAGCAACAATCACGTCACAGATGAAATTAACACGGAGCGCCAAGCATCAAACAGCATACTGACAACAAAACAGGAAACATTTTACATTCTGTGATTCTTGAGTTTCTCCCGGCGTATTTGATAATCAAAATATCCACGGGTGTGCTGCCGGTCTATAGTGTCCAACGGGCACAATATTTCGGCGATCATACATGTCGCCATCATCAGGTGAACTGACGGACTGAGCTCCTGTGAACGTGCCGGCACGGAGATCCGTACGCTATGGCTGCTCAGAGGGAACTGGGTTCGGTCGCGGCGGCGGCCGATTTAAATACCCTCCGCCCGCGGCACGCTCCCTCCGCCGTCCACGCCCCGCGCCACGGTCGCGCGGTGGCACAGATTGCGACGGTGTCTGAGATGACGTCGGTGTGATGGCTCTGTCCGCCGTGGTCGTCACAACTATACGTTTGCTCGATTTACACTTGATTAACCCAATCGCTGGTTCCCAAGCCTTGCTAAGATTATAGCCACAGTCACGGTTTATGAGGTCGTCATTGGTGCGAATTTCGATGGCCTCTCTAACAACGCTGTCCCAGTATCTCGACGTCTGTAACAGAATCCTCGTGCGGTCATACTCCATGGCGTGGTTTTCCGACAAACAATGTTCCATACACCCCAACATCAAATTCACTATGGAGACTGAAACGGAGGGTAAATTACCTTTCCTTGACGTCTTGGTCAAGAGAAGCGCTGACGGCACCCTAGGTCATGGGATGTATCGGAAGACAACGCACACTGATCTGTATTTGCACGCAGACAGCTGCCACCACCCTTCACAGAGGAATGGGGTACTTAAAACTCTAGTACATAGGGCGCGCACTATCTCCGACGCAGAGAGTCTACCCCAGGAATTGGAACATCTGAGAACTGTATTTCGAAAAAATGGGTACTCAGAGTGGCAGATTCAACGTGCTCTCCGCCCAACCACTGCAGCACAACCTGTTGAGATGGATGAAGTCACGAGGGAGGAGGTAGGCACTGCATTTATTCCATACACAGGCGCACTCTCGGGGAAAATCGCCCGCATTCTGAAGAAACACCGGGTCGGAACTGTGTTTTGTCCTCCGAATAAAACTCGTGCACTGGTGGGGAGCGCCAAAGATGACCTCGGTTTGAGGAAGGCCGGTGTGTACCAGATTCCGTGTCAATGTGGCAAGTCGTATATTGGTCAGACGATGCGTACCGTCGAGGATCGATGCCCGTGAACACCAGAGGCACACGCGACTGATGTATCCGAGCAAGTCGGCGGTCGCTGAACATTGTTTGTCGGAAAACCACGCCATGGAGTATGACCGCACGAGGATTCTGGTACAGACGTCGAGATACTGGGACAGCGTTGTTAGAGAGGCCATCGAAATTCGCACCAATGACGACCTCATAAATCGTGACTGTGGCTATAATCTTAGCAAGGCTTGGGAACCAGCGATTGGGTTAATCAAGAGTAAATCGAGCAAACGTATAGTTGTGACGACCACGGCGGACAGAGCCATCACACCGACGTCATCTCAGACGCCGTCGCAATCTGTGCCACCGCGCGACCGTGGCGCGGGGCGCGGACGGCGGAGGGAGCGTGCCGCGGGCGGAGGGTATTTAAATCGGCCGCCGCCGCGACCGAACCCAGTTCCCTCTGAGCAGCCATAGCGTACGGATATCCGTGCCGCCACGTTCACAAGAGCTCAGTCCGTCAGTTCACCTGATGATGGCGACATGCATGATCGCCGAAATATTGTGCCCGTTGGACACTATAGACCGGCAGCACACCCGTGGATATTTTGATTTTACATTCTGACTGCTTACAGTACCGCATTTCACCTGGTGGCTGAAAGTGAAGTTATAATAGCTCAGCTTTTTCAGCATACTCCGCGAGTGCACCGATTATTGTAGCACTCGGAACACCTTCAGTTTAATTGCAACCGTCTGGTATCTTGAAGTAGCACACTTCAATGTGTGCAAATTACCCAGGCTATATTCATTCAATACTTGAAAATGAGAGCACTTAGCGACTTCCACCGAACTTTGCACATGATTTCAGACCTTATCGAAATGTCGTCTCGCGACACCCCTTCCCTTCCCCAGCCCCACAGTATAACGAAAGGAAGAAAGTTCATCGCTATTATTTTCACTATTCGCGGACTAAATCTTCAGCATCACGCATGATGTTTTAATTTATTACTTTTTTATTACTTATTTTAATCGCATTATTTTTTTCAGATAGTATCCACATATCCCACTGAATTTATCTGCGAAGTATATCACAGTATGACACATTGTTAGCAGATATGATATCTGAAACATTGAGATGGGTCAAAAACTAGCTTTTCTTATAACACAGCGTAAATTACGCAGACCATACTCATCCAGTGTTTGATAATGAAAGTATTTTATATGTGAAAGTTCGATTCTTTAAATACTTGGGAGTGGGTAAGAGCTATTATTGGTACGTGGTCCAAAATGAATGTTATGCTTATGTTAAGAACGCTAACACTTCGCAATGCGTGTTGCATAAGGTACTTGGACGTCGATAGAAGAAAGCTGTTGAAAATCGTACTTCATTTTCTCGTGCTTTCGACGACTGCACACGCATTAGTTTCTTTTTACAGTTTCCTGAAATCACCATACGTCCCCAATAAAGGAAATTAATGGCGTACCAGATGGCTGAGCCAAAATTTAATCCGCAAATAGTTAAGAATTTAAACCAGAAAACATGACTTGGTGGCAGAAGTAGAAGCAGCTAACACTAGGGCTTATTGGAAAGTCTACAGACGCCGTAACAGAATATTTGCTCTAACCTCAGCTCAAGGCCTAAAGCATCCAGAGTGAGTCACGGAAGAAGCGAGTCCACATCGTCAATGAAGAGACAAACAAAACAGACAGGATGTTACAAATTGTAAATGAAGAGAGCTCCTAAAGCAAAGACATTCATCGAAAACCCATATGACTTGCGTCACAGCAACCATTTCACATGGGAACAACGAGACGGCTTGCCAGCCGTTCAATTCCTGAACAATAGCAATACGTTCCTTGGCCAGGAAGCCATTCGAGAACAGCTGTGAAAACGTCTTTATTGTTGGAAAATCTCTTTCCCATGGAGACGTTCTTTCAGCATGTAGAAAATTTGGAAATCACATGATGCAAGATATATCAATATCATGCACATCTGTGCAGCCTTGGTCATTTTCGTTGGCATCATTTCACTAAGGCTGGAAGGGACATTGTATCTGGTGCACATGCCGCCGGTCGCAGCGGCCCCTTATTGTTGGAGGGCCCTCACAACCGACGTGAAAGATGGGTTGCCGAACCCCTTTCAGGAGCGTGCAGTAGACAGAAACAATAACAGAATTTCCAAATCAACACGGAACTACTTCGCCAGACAACATGTAACAGTGTTCCACCAATCGGAATTCATGTGACTTATGTAGCACTCCACCGACCTGGCTTTATATGCACGCCTAGACCGTCAGATCAGCAGAGTTTACGAACTGCTAGTAATAGCTCCAGCCAGTACTTATGCCAGCCCTAGCCTTGTATTCACTCGCTGTAGAATTGTAGCAGCACGTTGTATTTTGTAGAGTAGATTTTAGTCAGTATTTTCCTCCATTGTCTTGTTCACTTATCTGGTTTGCCAACACAAGAGTTGTGGTTTTCTTGTTGTTCTTGCGGTTAAAACTTAGTATATGCCAAGAAGGCGTTTTTTCTTTAATTATAACAAAGTGTTTTCAAATTGACTGTTAGTTCTTTTTCTTGCTGAACGCAGGACACTACACCGCCAGAATTTCCCGGCGAATCTGCACGCAATTTAGGAATTTTGCCCACAAGAATCTAAATGTCCCGTGCGCTTCAGCTCTGATGTACGTTTCCAGCTGCCATTTCACTTGCACAACTGATATCCATACCGCAGCAAAACTGTGTCTACTGGAAATCCGAACCATGCAATCTCTTCTGACAACACGCCACTATAGTTGCACAGTGGTCTTAGCATGGGACGACACATGTAACTTTCTTTCTGTAGTCCCCATGTAGATAGTCTCCAAAATACGAAAAAATTAGTTTCACACAGTGGCATTTAAAATGAGTTACAGTATTTTTGATAAATTAAGTTTCTTTCAGCAAAAGGCTACATTTTTATGCAATACCATCAATTTATTGTAGTCGTACATGAAAGTTCTCCAAGTGTACAGCGCAACAACACATACCACACTCTTTGTGCCTCACTACTGGGAAATCCCGAGATGTGACGAGCGAGATGGAACTAGTAGCCGTCTTTCCGCCTTCCTCCCCCGTAGTGGTTGCTGGCTGCGTATCCATTGAGACAACAGACATGCGACGAGCTAACACGTCTTTCCGCCATCCTCCCGCGTAGTGGTTGCTGGCTGCGTGTCCATTGAGACAACAGACATGCGACGAGCTAACACCTCTGTCATCTTCAGGTCTAATGACCAGAGAGTGTCTGCTAGATGCGGAGTATCTTGCTGTCATGTTATATCTTGTGGCGTGTTTTCTGAAGGCTGAACAGGAGGCAACAGCCGTGTCTAATGGGATGGTAGACGAATTCTTCAGCAACGGACTTATTATGAAATCAGAGGTCACATTACGGCAAATGACGGTTCGACAATAGTAGCTACACATTGTCCCTATGACAGTAAAAATACAATAAAGTTTCTGAAAATTGCAACATATAAAGGCACATTTGCATGCCGAGCGTGAGTTTCCGCGGAAACGCGAAATATTAATTAAATAAATAATCAGTGACTAATAAATAAAGCCTATGGCACACAACTGCAGCGCTGTGTCGCTGATAAAGACAAAAGAATAATTACGTTACTCTTATGTTTGATTAAGAGAAGAGAGCTCAGGTAGAAGTGGTGCGAGAAGCACGTATTTTATTTTATTGTCTGGCACACCGCCATATTTTCATGTTATAGAAGAATACTGCGAGTTGCAACCACACTAGGCACTCGATTCTGTAATGAATTTATATTTATAAAAGTAAGTAGGATTATGAACTGTAGGCTATTTCATTGAATATATCTGATTTAACTAACTGTGTAACTTTTTATGTTTAGTAGACAATCACCTCTGTACGACGTATTGGCATGGCTGGCAAATCATTGTAATATTGAGATTAGATCATGAGTCCGTACCTACCGCAGCAGTCTTTGGAAACGATTTAATTACGAAGTCCGATTATTTCAGTTTTCTTTCACGGTCAACTACGAGTTACATTGCCTTTTCCAAATAGCCATTGTCAAGCGTCTGATACCGAATAATTAAACGTCCACGTTCCAGATAAGCAAATACCAATTACAACCAATCATCATACATACAGAATAATTAATCATTAATATTTTATTCCATTTTATTTTTTATTTATTTTATATTGGCGACTGCGTGTCGGACTTGTTATTTTGTCATTTGTTACATTGTTCTTTTTGTTTCATGTCAAAAATCAACTTTCTGGACCTGGACGTGAATGTATGAGAGATAATGAAAATCTGAAGATATTTTCCAATTCTAAAGTTTTGCCGGAAGACGCAATGAAGCTTCCAGCAAAATAAGGTAAGACGCAGCATCTTTGCATTAGCAGGCTTGACCAGACGTATAATTCAGTGTATTAGCTTTTCAGTAAATTCTGTAGTGTTTCTTTCGCGCATAACAGTTTTCAGTAACAAATTTCATTCTTAGCACTTTTCCCTAAACAATAACGTATCCAACAATACCAATACACGAGCGTACAATATGGCCGACTTCTGTACGATATGATGTAACATGGCCAGCAGCCATTACCAATAATCTCAAATTCAGTTTATATTTTTAAATTAACGGGACAGCCATTGTTGCTACGAGCGATTCATGCTCAACTGCATTTCATTTTAAAATCAGTGTCAAATATTTTCTTGAAACATAAATCACGTGTGGCATGGTAATGACTAGAAATCAATACGCAAAAATGGAACAGCAAAGACGTACTATCCAGACACAATCCGACTCGGACGAGAGACAAATGTTAGAAAATGACTTTACGACAGCAACCGGTAGTGACGATTTATCAAACATTGACGCAAGTGTTGACGGAAATTTTGACAATAGGCCGTCCACCACAAAAATTTCAAAGTCTCAGTCAGAGCCCATGTTAATGCATGACGTCACGTCTAATGACGCGGCGGGGGCACAGACGTTGCAAACGGTAAACATTGCCGACATGTTACAAATGATAATGAAACAGAACGCCGAAAACATGGCAACCTTACAGACACAAAATGACGAAATTAAATCTGACCTCATAGCACTCAAGACGAGTAATGACACTTTATGTAAACGTGTGGAACTTATAGACGCCACACTGACCAAACAGATGACTGAACTCAGTACTAAATTTTCCCAGCTTAATACGACACAAGAAAAGACTACAACTGACGTAGCACTTTTACAGACACAAGTAAAAAATCTTAATGTCACGTGTGAAGTTCTTACTGAACAAATTCAAACATATCCTTCAGTACACGACAACCTTGAAAAACGAATTACTGACGTACAGAATAAATTTGACAATGTTGAACAACACCTGACTGACATCTTACAATCTGATGCTACAGCTCATTTTCAAAACATTAATAAAGAATTTCATGATTGGGTAGTGAACAAAGACAAACATTTTGATAGATGCCTACGTGAAAATTTACCAACAATTGTGCACGACTCCGTAGCGCAATACATTACTAATAACGAACAGCTGATCAGTGACGCAGTACAATCCGTCACTGGACCAATGACACAATTCACCGATCGACCACAGTCTGAATGTAACGAAAATATCAGTCAAAATGTACAGTTCAGGAACCAATATACATTCGAGTATGACACACACATACCGCACACGACAAACACACAAGAACAAAACACACCACGACTACAACACATACCACGATGTACAAACACAAATACAAGCTATTATCATGGTAAACCACAGCAACATTATTGTAATTACTCGCCAGCTGAACATTGCAGTAATTACAGTGGAACAAATCCATATCACAATGCGAAGGAAGAAGAAAGCTTAATGAAACACAGGCAATTTCAGATTTTTATCCCAGAAAAACGAACCATTCATCCGGTGATTTTTCTTAAATCTTTTAGTAACGCATTTCCACGCACTTGGAGTGACCGGAAAAAGATTTCATATATTGTCGGTTACATCCAAGGCGATGCAGCTGTCTGGGCATACAGTCAAGCTGACGTATGTACCACGTACAGTGAGTTTGAGCGTGCTTTTCTGAACAAATTCTGGTCGCAATCCGTCCAGGAGCGACTCAGAAGACAAATTCTAGAACCTGAAACTTTTAACAGTAAAAAT
This sequence comes from Schistocerca nitens, assembly GCF_023898315.1. Taxonomy (NCBI): domain Eukaryota; kingdom Metazoa; phylum Arthropoda; class Insecta; order Orthoptera; family Acrididae; genus Schistocerca; species Schistocerca nitens. Next base: position 352,028,516 of record NC_064622.1, read on the forward strand.
GGCAACTTACGCCGATATTTTGAAAAATACTTGAACATGGGACACCTTTTAGACGAACCAGTCGCAACACGCGATATACTCCGTGCGTTGAAGGCCAAATTGCCTTTCAACATTAAAGAAAAACTCCTACATATCCCGGATGACGATTCAGATTATTTTCTAACAGCTTTAGATTCGGTTGACATGTTACTTGAAGATCAGCGCTTCGCGCGGCAAAACAGCAGCCACAATGTTTACACTAGTGGAATGCAAAACATGCAGGCTTGCCAACTCAATTCTGGCGCGCCCACAGTTGGATACGCGGTACAACAAAAACAGCAAACTCACATGCCGTCTCAATACGGAAATCAAAATCAACACGCGTATTCCAATACAAACAATAGTTACAACAGTAATAACACTTCATGCGGCAATCCATACAAAAGGCACCGCGGTAATAACTACAACGGTAACAACGGATACAAATGTAACAACAAAAACACAAACAGAAACAGAAATAATAATAACTACGAGCCAAGACAGCGTCAAGGCTGGACTCGTAACGATCAGTACTTTCATTCAAACACTGCTTTACCAGCAGCCACCAGGACAAAATTGGAGCATACCTTATGACCGACAGGTAAGTTATAATGCGCAACAGCAACAACAACCGCAAAAGTTTGGAGATCACAATAGGCAATATCCGAATGTGAATATAATAGAAATGACACCTGACACACAACCTCAATCTGTGTCAGTACCTAGTACAAATGCTAATCCAACAAACTAGAAACAGTCACTTCTATGCCCCAGGTCGTGGCTGAGGAATTCTTGGGGGGCGACTTCAATGTTAATCAGTTATTTGGCACCACAGTTGAACATCAGAATAATGATATGCCGAATAATTCTAAACAAAAATTACCTGTTTTATTTATAAGATACAACCACAATAACAATATATCAGATGAACTTTTACAAGACAGTACACAACGTCGTTCAAACACAAGTGAAATTGTTTTAGCATCTGCCACTGGTGTAGTAGGTGGGATTCCAACTACTATTATTCTAGATACAGGTGCAGCTGTGAGCGTTTTGTCTTTTAATTTCTATAAAAAGATGTGTGAATTGGAACCTGTGCCTGAGTTTCCTGCCCAAACTGTAAAATAACTACTGCACTAGGTAATAAGTCATGTAGGGTTACGAAGCAAGTTTTTGTAAACATTAAAATAGGTAATGGAACCGTACAATGGCCATTCCTGGTTGTACAAAACCTTGTGACAAATTGCATATTAGGAATAGATATTATGAGCGAGAAGGACTGCATTATAGACTTCTCCAAAGGTAAATGTATTTTAAATGATAGAGGCAGTGTAATTATTATTGATTTGGACAGGAGAACTCTTAAGCATGACAAACACTGTACAGGGTACAAGGTTCAGTTAGTACTTGACAATGACATTCAAGACACGCACACACACTCATTTGACACAGAGCTAATGGACTTGAAAACATTGCTTGATCATAAGATAAATGAAGCTACAGCTCTCAGTGCACATGAACGTATAAAACTACAGGAAGTGTTATCCAAATATTTACAAGTTTTTGCCAAACGAATAGGTGTTATCAACACGTATGCGTACAAGATTGAAGTTAAGCCTCACAAGATCTTCTACCACAAGACATATAACGTACCGTTATCTCAACGACCTGCTGTGTGGCAAGAATTAAAACAAATGTTAGACTGGAAGGTCATTGAACCATCCACCTCACCTTACTGTAGTCCTCTACTTGTTGTCAAAAAGTCAAATGGAAGCATTAGGTTAGTGTTAGACGCACGAGCAATTAATGAAATAATTTTACCAGTTCACACAAAACCCGAAAATTTAGAAGAGCAATTACAGAAATTTCTAGATGCAAAGTATTTTTCCACAATAGATCTCGCTAATTCATTTTGGCAGGTGAGTATCACTCCTGATTCTCGGAAATATACTGCATTTATGTTCGGGGGGCGAACCTATCAGTTTTGTGTTCTACCTTTCGGACTGAATGTCAGTTCTGGGGTATTCATTACAGCCCTGGATACCGTGCTTGGCGATGATTTAGTTGAGACAGTCACACACTATGTTGATGATATACTGATAGCTACACAGTCTTGGAATGAACACGTTGACACACTTCAAAGAATTTTAGAAAAATTTGCACAAGCTGGAGTCACAGCCAATCTTAGAAAATCAAAGTTTGGTTGCAGTGAGATAAAATATTTAGGACATATCATTAATTCACAGGGCATACGTCCTGATCCCAGTAAATTAGATGCTATCAGAAACTTTCCTAGTCCTCGAACTAAAAAGCAGTTAAAATCATTCCTTGGGCTATGTTCATTTTTCAGACGTTTTTTGCCACAACCACTTTTGAACAGTAAACATCTGCTAAATCTACTCAGAAAGAATCAAGTTTGGATCTGGTCGGAACAGTGCCAGAATGACTTTAATACAATTAAACATGCTTTAGTGAATGCAAACATATTGAGCCATCCAGATTTCAATTTAGATTTTTGTATGACTTGTGACGCTTCACGTACTGGTTTGGGATGTTGCTTATTTCAAGTTGTAAAGAATAAAGATAAGGAACAGATAAGAATTATTGGGTTTGCGAGTCGTACTCTATCTGAATGTGAGCGTACATACTCCACTACTGAGTTAGAAACACTTTCCATAGTATGGGCATTCAAGAAATTCAATTATTATTTATTTGGAAAACATACAGTAATTTACACCGACCACCAGGCCCTGACATTTTTGTTAACTTGTAAACTTGTACATCCTAGACTATCACGATGGGCAGTTACACTTCAGAACTACTCTTTTGAAATTAAGTACATAAAAGGTAAGGACAACACCATTGCCGACGCTTTGTCTAGACTTCCACAAGGTATGAATGAAACCAACAGTGACTTAGAAAATATAAATGACTACAGGATTCTCTTAATGCAAGATAAGCAGTATCACCAATATTATATTGATATGTGCAGAAACATGGCTAAATTACAAAAATCTGATCCTCACTGGTATAAGATAATAACATTACTGGTAGAAAAACACAATCATCCTTTGACTAAGTATTACAAGTTACACAATGATGTGTTATTTTATCGCCGACGTTCAAATGCTACTAACTGGTGTGTATGCATTCACAAAGAGTCTGAACGTAATCTAATTTGGCACACACACTTAGTTTGGGGTCATTATGGGACGAAGAAGTGTTTAGCAAAGCTCAGCACTGAAAACATGTGTCATATGTTAAAAATCGAAACCTCAGAATTTATCCACAAAGACAGATTTACATTCTATTTTACCCAGTAAACCCCTGGAAATTCTGTGTACTGACATCAGTGGACCGCATCCAGCAAGCTCTGGAGGCGTCAAATATATCTTGGCTTTTTACGATATATTTTCTAAACATGTAAAACTTCATGCTTTAAAATCCGCCACTGCAAGTGCTATAATACGAAGATTCTCAAGTGATTACCTGACGCACGTGGGAAAACCTAAAGCAATTCTGTCAGATAATGCAGCATACTACTCTGGGTACAAATGGAGAAATTTCTTGAAGGACAATAACATTAAAAGTATATCTATTTCAAAGTTTAGTCCACAATGTAACGCGACTGAGAGACTTTTCCGAGAATTGAACCGATTCATGAGGACCTATATTTCATCAAAACATACTAGTTGGGTGTCCTACCTAAGTCTTTTCGAAGACGTACACAATAACTTAAATATTTACGATACAAATTACACACCTAACGAGATCATGTTCAATTGCAAACAGAAGGATCAGTGGATAGAACCATTACCTAAGTTGTCAGACAAGGAAATCACACCTGAACAGAAAATAAAAGAAGTTTTGACTACGCTGACACATCACGCACAGATACGAAACAAACATCACAGAAACATAATAAAAAGAAAACAAAAATTCGAGGTAGGAATGCTTGTACTACTTCGTACTCATCATAAATCTGTAGCACTCAAACGACGCAACGCTAAGTGGCGTCTGCTATATGAAGGACCTTATATAATTGTTAACATACCGCATCCTGGTGCGTATTTGTTACAACATCGTAGAACTAACAAAATTATTGGGCTATACGCACACCGAGATCTTAGAGCATTTCATGCGGAATAATGTCAAAGTCACATCCATCAAAACATTGCTAAGCAACTCCAAAAAACTCTGTTGCTACAACACAGATAGTAAGTAGTATAGAAATTTTCATTTCAGCGGTTCCAGTGACGCAGTTGAAGGCAGAAGAACTCTTCTTTCAGCGCGCGCCACCACCTGGAAGACGGAATATTAAAATAAAATTTATGTTTACGTAGCAGTGAATGATATATTAATTCTTTTCACGGAACATTTGTGACTGTGGGTATCACTGACTTGGTGTGACACCTGACGAACCGACAGACGTCATCTCTGAAGCGAACTTTTACTTTGAGAAATAGATTAGACGCACATCTCTCAACACGAAAAGCATCTATCAGTAGTCAAGGCCACACAGACACTATACACACACGCACAAAACGCGAGGAATAAAACATTTTCTCTCTTACTATTTTGAATATTTATTGAGTAGTGAAAATGCCCGGTCTTGCCTACTGATGTAATGAATGTTGTGTCTAACCTATCTTAATTTCAGATGACATCACAAAATAAACATCGATAAAATCCCAGCAAAACTGATAAAGAGGACGTAAATATCTGCAATTCATGTAATCAAATGTGACACAATGAGATAATTTATAGCTATGTAATGATGATGAAAACATGTTTATGTGCAACTGTATTATATTTATGCTAAGAAAATATGTGACGTGTGTATGTATGATTACTTATATTTTTTTTTTCTTCTCTTTCAATGATGTATAATGTAACTGTTACTATGTAAAAGAAATTTGAACAAAACGAGTGCCAAAAGGACATTGCATAGTGAACCATTGTTCACGGACCTTAATGAACATTACTAACTCTGCAACTACGCAGAAACCTATGTGAAAGAAACTGTTAATGACATTCATTATGCATCGTACCTATGTAAACGCGATGAACCATTTCTTTGATTAATAACTACGAACATTTAGGTGAGCTATATTCATAAAAAAACTGAAAATGTGAAGTGCATAATTCGTGCATCGTCTAGTGACAATACTACAGTACCTAACTTCAAGATGTTAACTGGATTAAACCGACACAAAGTGCCTGTCCAGAAAACAACACGACGGGTGGAAGAATTTTGGTTGGAACTTCAGGGAATGAAATGTTCTCCAAATGTGACGGACACTCTTACCTGGACTGTCCAAGGATCCACGCCAGCTATGTGCCGTCCGAGGTTCTGCAACCAAGCTTCCACGGAATGTAAAAAACGAACTGCACGTGGACCAATTACTAACGGGTCACATCAAATCTGTAATAATCAATGTTTTTTTGTCACAACGAACTGCATCACAACGACTATAATGGAAATGGAAATGGACACGCTTATGTTTTAATCACGTTGTTATACAACGATGATACTAACCTGTGAAAAAATTATTGCGCAGCAGATGAATATGAACTGTAATAACGACACGATGTGAATAGGTCGACGCACCTGAAACATACGGACATTTTTCTTTGAAGTATTTCAAAACAATACTATGTAACTAAGAACATTCAACAATCTGAGTTGTATTGTGATATAACAAATATTGTAAATTTAAAACTAAGTTACCTGTTATAGAATGTAGTCTTCATATGTAATCTTGGTTGAATATTTTCTTTGTGCAACGACTAAGATACGCGCGCACACGAACAATATGAACTGCATTACTGTGCCGCATGATCTAACTGTATGATATAACGGCACTGCCGGAGTCACACAGACGCTTCTGCGCATGCGCGCACTCTATCTGCCAACATAAGAACTTTTACGGCGCACCCGCGTCATTCAAATTTTGTATATAATGTGTATAATGTGTGTAATGTAAGTCATGTGAATAGTTGTAGATAACTTAGATTTTCTTGTGCCTTTAGGTGAATTGCTCGCCTGCAGGTGTGTCCTTTCGCCTCGCAATTCAGGGGGCAATATAAAGGCACATTTGCATGCCGAGCGTGAGTTTCCGCGGAAACGCGAAATATTAATTAAATAAATAATCAGTGACTAATAAATAAAGCCTATGGCACACAACTGCAGCGCTGTGTCGCTGATAAAGACAAAAGAATAATTACGTTACTCTTATGTTTGATTAAGAGAAGAGAGCTCAGGTAGAAGTGGTGCGAGAAGCACGTATTTTATTTTATTGTCTGGCACACCGCCATATTTCCATGTTATAGAAGAATACTGCGAGTTGCAACCACACTAGGCACTCGATTCTATAATGAATTTATATTTATAAAAGTAAGTAGGATTATGAACTGTAGGCTATTTCATTGAATATATCTGATTTAACTAACTGTGTAACTTTTTATGTTTAGTAGACAATCACCTCTGTACGACGTATTGGCATGGCTGGCAAATCATTGTAATATTGAGATTAGATCATGAGTCCGTACCTACCGCAGCAGTCTTTGGAAACGATTTAATTACGAAGTCCGATTATTTCAGTTTTCTTTCACGGTCAACTACGAGTTACATTGCCTTTTCCAAATAGCCATTGTCAAGCGTCTGATACCGAATAATTAAACGTCCACGTTCCAGATAAGCAAATACCAATTACAACCAATCATCATACATACAGAATAATTAATCATTAATATTTTATTCCATTTTATTTTTATTTATTTTATAAACACTAGAAACATACACGTCAGTGAAATGTTTATAACATAGATTTAGAAAGATTTTTTGACAACGATGACTGGAATACGACCATTGAAATTCTACAAACGTCAGACTGAAGTCATTGGAGTCGAAGATGATAAAACGGATGCAGTAGTTGAAAAGGAAGTGAGACATATTTTAGCCTATACCACGTGTTATTCAATCTGTACATAGGGCAAGGCCTAAAGGCAACCAAGACAAAATTTGGAAGAGAAATTAAAGTTCAGTAAGAAAAAAATAAAGAAGTTTATGTTTTGCCGATCATATTGTAAATCTGTGAGAAATGACGAAGGATTTGCAAGATGAATTGAAATAAAGTTATAATGTTAACATTAACAAAAATGAAATAAGGGTAATGCGACGTAGTCGAATTAAATCAAGTGATACTGAGGGGGCAAAATTAGTAAGTAAGATGCTAAAGGTAGTGTCGCTAATTGGGAAGCAAAGTAACTGACGAAGGAAGAAGTAAGGAGGATATAAAATGCGGAATAGAAATAACAGTAGAAAGTTTTATTCAGAAACAGGAGAATGTTAAGAACTAAGACAAATTTGTTAGGAAATTAGATGAAGTGAAACATGTACGATAAACACTTCACACAATAAGACAATACAAGCTTTTGAAATGTGGGTCTGTACAGGGTGTCCCAGAAATGTCGCTACGATGTTCGAGAGATTGTCGACGGTGTCTTGAGGAATACAAACAGGAAACCGATCTTACCACAGCCTAGTACAACTGCTTCGGTCCAGATATCTCTCCAGACAGTTCAAGATTCGACTGTACAAAACCGTGATCCAGCCTGTTGAGCTATATGGCTGTGAGACATGGAGTATCCGGAAACAGGACTACCATAAGCTTCTCGTTTTTGAGAGAAAAATGCATCGGAAGATCTTCGGTCCGGTTCTGGATGCAGATACAGGGGACTGGAGGATCTGATACAACCAAGAGCTTGAGGAACTATACCAGCAGCCCAACATAGCAAGAAATGTCAAAGCCAAACGAATGCAGTGGTCCGGCCATGTGGCCCGGATGGAGGAACACTGGCCTCGGAAGCTCCTGGATTTCACACCTACAGGAAAGAGACCTCCAGGGAGACCCAAGAAGTGTTGGAGGGATGGCCTCCATGGAGATTTAAACCAAGTTTCGATGGATGTGGACGGATGGCAGATAGCAGCAACGGACAGAATACAGTGGAGGAGGAAACTTGTAGAAGCGTGCGGTCCACGGGGCCTGATCACGTAGTAGTAGTAGTAGTAGTAGTAGTAGTAGTAGTGTTGAGGAACAAGGATAGGAAACCGCGTCCAGAAACGTCATGCAAGGACGTTATAGGACGTTATAGAGCGTCGAAGCTGCAGGCGCCGTTACCTGCCTCTAGGCCAACCCTTCGGCAGCAAACGGAGCTTCGTATGCTGACGGACCATAGGCGGAACGTCTCGCAGTGTTGTTCGTTGCTCAGTGACCGTGACTGAGTGCCACGATCGCCAATGGAGAAGATGGAGTTAGCTGCTGCGTGCGTAGGCCTTGACTCCTATGAATGCGATACTCTGTTGCCTCGGTTTCACGCACGGTGTTTCTGTGTATAGTTTATCTTTCTCCTAGAAAGAATGGAGATTTTAGAGGATTCCAGGAGAAAAATAAACAGCGGATGGAAACCTGTGTCCGAAAGCCTTATTCACCGAGGCAAGACAACATCGCATTCATGCAACAGCTAGCTGCCTCTTCTCCAGTGGCGATCTCGGCAGTCAGTCACGATCACTGAATAACAAACAACATTGCAAGTCGTTCCGGTTAAGAACCGTCAGCGAACAAAACAACGTTTGCTGTTGAAATGGTGACCTAGTGGCGGACGCCGGCGCCTATAACTTCGACGCTTTGTAGCGTAATTGGATGAAATTTCCTGCATGGCTTCCTATCCTTGATTTGTTCCTCAAGACATCCTCTACAAACCCTCGAAGTTTCTCGCAAAGTTTCGGGACATCCTTATAACAGAGATGAAGATTAGATAGGAAGGTGGGGGAGTTAATCCGGGACGCTGAACCCAATCGCCAAAAAAAAAGAGCTTTATGACAGTACGTGACCAACAGGAGGGATAAGACGATAGGAAACATTCTTCTGCATCAAGGAACTCTTAATTTTCACTGATGCTCCGAAGAAACTGGTGTAGGCATGCGTATTCAAATACAGATATATATATACAGTCAGAATATGGCGCTGCGGTCGGCAACGCATATTTAAGACAACAAGTGACTGGCGCAGTTGTTAGATCGGTTACTGCTCGTACAACGGCAAGTTATCAAGATTTAAGTGAGTTTGAACGTGGTGTTATAGTCGGCACACGACCCATGGGACACTGCACCTACGAGGGGATTTTCCCTAACGACCATTTCACGAGTGTACCGTGAATAGCAGGAAACCGGCAAAACATCGAACCTTCGACATCGCTGCGGCTGGAAAAAGATCCTGCAACAACACGACCAACGACGACTGAAGAGCATCGTTGAATGTCATAGAAGAGCAACCCTTCCCCAAATTGCTGCAGATTGCAATGCTGACCATCAACAATTGTCAGCGTGCGAACCATTCAACAAAACATCATCGATATGGGCTTTTGGAGCCGAAGACCCACTTGTGTGCCCTTGATGACTGCACGACACAAAGCTTTACGCATCTCCTGGACCCATCAACACCAACATTGGACTGTTGATGACCGGAAACAAGCTGCCTGGTCGGACGAGTCTCGTTTCAAACTGTATAGAGAGGATGGACTTGTACGCGTATGGAGACAACCTCATGAATCCATGGACCCTGAATGTCAGCAGGGACTGTTCAAGCTGATTCAGGCTCTGTAATGATGTGGGGCGTATGCAGTTGGAGTGATACGGGACCTTTGATATGTCTAGTTACGAGTCTGACAGGTGACACGTACGTAAGCACCCCGTCTGATCTCCTGCATCCATTCATGCCCATTGTGCATTCCGGCGGACATCGGCAATTCCAGGAGGATAATGCGACACTCCACATGTCAATAATTGCTACAGAGTGGCTCCAGAAACACTCTTCTGAGTTTAAACACTTCCGCTGGCCACCAGACTCTTCAAACATGACTATTATTATATCAGGGATGACTTGTAACGTGCTGTTCAGAAGAGACCTCCAGCCCCTCGTACTCTTACGGATTTACGGAAAGCCCTGCAGGATTCATGGTATCGCGGCGACCATCCACGATATTAGGCAGGCGTACCAGTTTCCTTAGCTCTTCAGTGTAGTTCATTTGGTAATGGAGGAGTGTGTGGGGGGATAAAAGCTGTGAAAGGGGACCGAGACTTGAATGGTGTAAGCACGATGCAGGTTGCTGTAGTTATATGGAGAAGAGCAGACTTCCACAAGGTTGGCTGGATTTGTGAGCTGCATCAAACTACTCTTGAGGCTGACGACAACAACACTGATTACATGCACTATCCGATGAAAAGTTCCAAATGTACATAACGTGGAATTGACCACTACATGTCTGGAGAAGTGGACCCGTAAGTACAGAAGATGTCAGCGACTGTTGTGTTGCCAGTATAAAAGCAGTAACAGCAGAATGGGTCGGTCAGGAGAGCTCGAACTATGAGTAGCGACTGCATGTCACCTGCGTAAAAATCCATCGGAGGCATTTCAAATTATCTTTAGCTGTCCAAGTCGACTGTTGGTGTCTGATTGTAAAGTGGGAACACGAACAGACAATCATAGCTATACAAGGGTTAGGCAGACCTCAAATACTGGCGGCAGGGGTCGGCAGTCATTGGGAAGAGTGTTTGTAAGAAATCGCATGAAATCGGCGAAAGGGTTGACTTGAGAGTTCCAGTTGTTTCCCGCCAGTCCACCAACACAATGTACGTACATAGGGAATTAAGAAGAATTGGGTGCAATGGTCGAGCAGCGCGTCCCGAGCGATACATTTATGTAGCGCTTGAGGTGGTGTATAGAGCGACATCACTGTCAACCGATGACTCATGCTGTACCCTGTGGCAAACCGATGAAGGGTTTGGGTTTGGAAAATATCTGCAGAACGTTATCTGTGATCACGTGTTGTGCCAACAGTGGAGTACGAAGGAGATGGTGTTACTGTATGGGGATGTTTTCCATTGTTAGGATGTGGTCTCCTTATTGCGCTTAAGAAAATTGTAAATACGGAAAGACGTGAACACATTTTAGAGCATAGTGTACTGTCTACAAAACAGTTAAACTGCATCTGTGAGGCGATGGTCTCTGGACATCCCATTTCTGAAATTGTTGCACTCGGAGTCCCGACGCAAACCCAAAGTACCACTTTTGAGATGAGCTAGAACGTAGACTTCGCTCCAGATTCCAGAATCCAACATCGTTGTCTCTTCTGGTTTGGAAGAATGGGCTGGCATTTCTCCACAGCCATTCAGTCACCTCGCTGAAAGTGCCCCAGCAGAGTTCAAGCGATGATAAAGGCGAAGAGTGGACACATCCTATACTAACATCAACTAATAGGTTCAAAAATGGTTCAGATGGCTGTGAGCACTATGGGACTTAACATCTGAGGTCATCAGTCCTCTACAACTTAGAACTACTTAAACCTAACTAACCTAAGGACATCGCACACATCCATGTCCGAGGCAGGATTCGGACCCGCAACCGTAGCGGTCGCTCAGTTCCAGACTGAAGCGCCTAGAACCGCTCTGCCACACCGGCCGGCAACTAATAGGTGTTGGATATTTTGATTAGATGGTGCGTGTTACAGAACGCAAATGATTAAGATGACATAGCCTCCTCCGAACGCTGCATTAGTTGTAATATGAAACCCACATTCGCTGACCCTGGGAGGTGGCATAGTGCTATGATACTGGGCTCTTATTCGAGAGAGAAACCAGATTTCGTTTTTCCCTGATTACCCTTAATCGTCTAAGACCAATGCCAGAATCGTCAGTTTTAAAGAGATATGGCCTTTTTCGTTGTTCAGGTGTTAAACCGTTATGTTCGGCGGGTACGGATTTCACGGTCTCTAAATGTCGTCGCGTGGATCTTTGCCTGGGCAAAAAGGTGAAGTACCGAGAGGGGAAGGAGGAAACGAAATGAAACTTCAAGGGTTGAGACGGTATGTGATGTTATTTCAGTGATCACAAAATCGAGTCAAGATTAAAAGGAACGACAGTCTCATACCACTTACCATTACGATGTTGCACCCTCTCTGGCCTGAACGCATACATTGTTTCAGTTGAGAAGGGTATCCTAGCGCCAGCAGCCGTTGTAGCTGGCGCTAGGTTCGGTCTATGGAGGACAGGTACGGTGATCTTGTTAGGTACAGGAGAACCTCGTCACGTTGGTGGATGACAGACACACGTGCCACGTGCAGACGAACATTATCCTGTTGAAAAAAGGCACCACAATACTACAGCACGAGAGGTAACAGATGAGGACTCCCTCGGTCATTAGCAGCCGTGACCCTAACGCATATCCAGTGGCTTTCTACACAAAGACGACAGGAGTAATACTGCTGGCTCTCCAAAATTTGGAAGAATGGTTCCTCTCTACAGGTCACCACCATACTGGCCGACCATGGTCATCAGAGGGAGTGCAGAACCGCAATTCATCGCTAAACACAACGTGACGGCATTCATCAGCAATCCACGATTCCCGGTTACGGCACCCCTCCAACCGCAGCCGTTTTTGCTATGATGTTCTACATCTACATGGGTACTCACATTTAAGTGCCTGGCAGAGGGTTCATCGAGCTACCTTTACAATTCTCTATTATTCCAATCTCGTATAGCGCGTGGAAAGAAAGAACATCTATATCTTTCTGTAAGAGCTCTGATTTCCCTCATGGTGATCGTGTCTCCCTATGTAGGTCGGTGTCAACAAAATACTTTCGGATTCGGAGGAGAAAGTTGGTGATTGGAATTTCATGAGAAGATTCCACCCCAAATCCTGTATCATTTCATTGACAGTCTCTGCCGTATTTCGCGATAGTACAAAACGTGCTGCCCTTCTTTGAACTTTTTCGATATATTCCGTCAATACTATATGGTAAGGAACCCACACCACACAGCAGTATTCTAAAAGAGGACGGACAATGGTAGTGTAGGTAGTCTCCTTAGTAGATCTATTACATTTTCTAAGTGTCCTGCCAATAAAACGCAGTCTTTGGTTAGCCTTCCCCCACAACATTTTCTATATGCTCCTTCCAATTTAAGTTGTTTATAACTTTAAATTTGATTCATTTTTCGTGTAACCGAAGTTTAACGGATTCCTTATGTGGATGACCTTACACTTTTCGTTATTTAGTGGCAACTGCCAATTTTTGCACCATACAGATATCTTTCCTAAATCGTTTTGCAATTTGTTTTGATCTACTGATGTCTTTATTAGTCGATAAATGACAGCGTCATCTTAAAACAACGTAAGACGGCTGCTCAGATTGCTCCCAAATCGTTTATATAGATAAGGAACAGCCAACGGCCTATAATACTACCTTGTTGACTGCCAAAAATCACTTCTGTTTTACTCAATGACTGTCCGTCAGTTGCTACGAACTGTGACCTCTCTGACAGGAAATCACGAATCCAGTCACGTAAATGAGCCCATATTTCATAAACACGCAATTTCACTACAAGCCACTTGTGTGGTACAGTCTCAAAAGCTTTCCAGAAATACGGAATCAATCTGAAATCCCTTGTCAATAGCAGTCAACACTTCAAGCGAGTGAAGAGCTAGTTGTGTTTCAAGGAACGATGTTTTCTAAACCCATCTTGACTGTGTGTCAATAGACCGTTTTCTTCGAGGTAATTCATAATGTTCGAACACAATATATGTTCCAAAATCCTGCTGCATATCGACGTTAATGATATGGGCCTGTAATTTTGTGGATTACTCCTACTACCTTTCTTCAATATTGGTGTGACCTGTGCAACTTTCCAGTCTTTGGGTACGGATCTTTCGTCGAGTGAACGGTTGTATATGATTGTCAAGTGTGGAGCTATTGCATCAGCATACTCTGAAAGGAGCCTAATTGGTATACAGCCTAGACCACAAGACTTTATTAAGTGATTTAAGTGGCTTCACTACTACGAGAATATTTACTTCTACGTTACTTTTGTTGGCAGCTGTTCTCGATTCGAATTCTGGAATATTTACTTCGTCTTCTTTTGTGAAGGCATTTCGGAAGGCTATGTTAGTAACTCTGCTTTGGCGACGCTCTCTTCGGTAGTATCTCCACTGCTATCGTGCAATCGTGTTAACGTCGGCCGACGCACGGGTCGATAACATCCTAGACTGGCTGCTGCTCTCCTACCAATGGCACGTGATGACGCAGAATGTCGCAGGGAATCTATTACTTGTTCTCGTGTGGCAGCCGCAGATGTGAAATAGTTACAATGTGCTGAACGATTCTCCTTTTTAGTCGTCAAACGTCGTCGACTCAAACCTTGACTACGAGTTTGCCCGCACTCTCGTTCCCACTGTCACATCCGAATACGCTACAAATCTGAATATTTCACAATTAGATCAATTGGAAGAATTGAGACGCACAGTGGAGCCCCTTTCAAACGTGGTAATAATATCTATGTCTCCTTGCACCTCCATGTCCTCCACAGTGAGCACTCAGCCTCTGCACAATCCACCCGGTAACCGCTTTAGACACGAACAACACTAATGCATTCTGGTGGTTCTTCTACCTGTTACAGAGAACAGCGGCTTTAATCGTTCACATATCCGCCGATAGAGTGTGCGTGTGCAAAGTTAGATTGACATCCGACCACGTCTTCTGGATGCTTTACATTTTGTTTGGTAGTGTACGTGAAAATGGAGCTTTTCGCGACATATCGAATGTTCACATAACCACGAAAATTCAACCAGACAGTGTCCTCGACAACCGTCGATTTTTCAACATTTGAAGACCTCGTCTTTTTCAAGGCAAAAATGAACGAAATACCGATGTGCATGGAACTTGATGTTACCGATACCAAAGCATTAACTAAAACCGATGATCAAGTGATGCTAACACGTCCGTTTGTTATTTGACAAGGCAGAGAGCAAGATTCGAAGCAGAATTGAAGGAAAACCTCCGTCTTTATTAACAAGACGACTTGCTAGCATAATCTTATGAGCTTCCATAAAAAGGTTATCCCAAAGACTGGAAATGCGATCCAGAATCGGTGTGTTGATATATTACATTGGATGACCGGTATGTAGGCAATGTTCTGCAGGGACAGATATGCCTCGATGTTGTAAACGTTTGTAGCATGTAAGCTCTATACAGCGGGATACAGTAGAAACCCGCCTTCGAAAACTAAGATCATACATTACGTACTGTAAAAGGACGCTAATCATAGAGGGTGGACGAAAACCACACTTCAGATTTCAGCGTGCGACCAACCCTGTAGTAAATACTACTAGCGTAAGGCAAAAAATCCGTAGAGTTAACGGGGACCTGTTGATTCTCGCTACTCACCCCATTCACAGTTGGCCGATAGCACCACGCGCGTCTGAACTTCGGTCAGCATAATCATTTTGCCGAGAGGTAGCCTGAAGGTGGGCTGAGTGACAACCTTTCCGGGTATGAGGTGACGTGGAACCATGAACAAATGTATGAAGTAAGCCTCCACGCTAAGCCGTATGGTAACAACTATCAAATCAGGGTGAGTTGACTTCCTGTGGTTACGCATGCGATAGCTTCTGCTACCGATATATTCCAAAACCCATTGCATGAAAACGGGATTTTTCTGAGCTCACATTCCTGGTTCCATTTGTGATAGAAAGTTAGGGTTAAATGTTTTGGATAGCCATTGGGCTAGGGACCATTTGTATACATAACTGATCGTACTATTGAAACCATCCCTCATCATAGGGTCAAAGTTTGAATATTTCACACTTTCTCCAGCTTAGGCAAATGGAGCAAATAGGTTTGTTCATTCTGAATTAGACGTGGACTACTGTACGCCTTAAGGAGATATGGAAGCACCATTTAGTTCATGAACGGTTTCTGAGAAAACCCGAAACAGCGTTTTTCACTATTTTTTCGCCGTCACCAGCGGGTATCGAAATAACTAATGGCAGCAAATTGCAAAAATTTTAACGGTATATTCTCTAGGCATTTTATCTAAAAGTGACATTTCCCCGTTTTCAAAAATCTTTATTTGGTGTCGAGGAGCACCCAAAAACATGGTTTTTGAGTACCAAAATCGAGCCGAGAATTCCAAGACGGCTATACAGAGCAAATGGCTGTAATTTTTATGATGCATTCTGAAGATCCCGATCTCACAACTTTGAAAATTTTATCTATATCTTTATCCGCTTCCGAGATGCAGAGGTTTAAAGAGACATTACTTGTACATGTAAAATCCGGTGTGTGATGGAAACGTAGTTTCTAAAATGATACAGCACGGCGAAATATGCTGTAAAGTGTCTCCTTTATAAGGGGTCTGTGAACTGCATGTTGAAGTACTGAAGCACATACAAAATGATTGCGCAAGTGAGATGCCGTCTAAAGGGTAAAATTATTTTCATGTTATTTCAGTTTAACATAAGTAAACTATCAGAATTGTATTGACCAATAAAGTTGTTTTCATATGAATGACATACCCTGCCGTAAGACGGTGAAGAAGGGGACCAGCGGAAAAATGCTCCTATTGGAGCACAACGCAGACGAATATGCGACTGTTTGATAAAAGACGCGAACTGAAAAGCGGGGTACCAGCTGCCTCATTGTACCTTCCTCAGTACCTTCAAAAATTATGACATGCGAACTTACTCTCGTTTTTTTTTATTTTTTATTGGCTGGGTAAGAAGGAGACAGTGGCAATGGGAAGTAGACGGAAAAGTAAGAAATACTGGGAGGTTCTATGCCTGTGGCATAGAGATAGCGCAGGAGACAGCGACACTGAGAGAAAGGGAAGGACACAGTCCCAGTGGAATATAGCTGATAGTGACAGAACAGTGTTAGGAAAAGAGGGAAGGAGACGGTGCCAGGGTAAGTGGGGTATAAAGAGAAAGTGAAAGTGAGAGAGAGCCAGTGATAGAGTATATGAGAATGATAACAAGGGAGAGAGAGAGACAGTGACAGTGAGAAGATGCAGCAGCTGTAGGAGGGAAGGAGTGAGACAGTAGCAGTAAGACAGAGCAACAGGAAGAGAGTTACAATGAGAGGAGACGGTAGTAATAGGACAGAACAAAGGAGACATGGGCAAGTTAGAGTTCAAACGGTTCAAATGGCTCTAAGCACTATGGGACTTAACATCAGATGTCATCAGTCCCCTGGACTTATAACTACTTAAACCTAACTAACCTAAGGACATCACACACATCCATGCCCGAGGCAGGATTCGAAGCTGCGACAGTAGCAGCAGCGCGGTTCTTGACTGAAGCGCCTAGAACTGCTCGGCCACAGCGGCTGGCAAGTGGGAGTGGATGGGTATGATTGACTTACAGCGATGGATTAGTGGGTGTGATTGAATTGCAGTTAGGGGAGCTTGTGGAAGTAAGAGGTGAGTTGCATGTTAAAAAGAGAGCCAATATGTTCGCATGCCAAAATTTTTGGATAATTTCTAAAGGTGCTGAGGAAGGTAGAATGAGGCCGCTGGTACCCCACTTTCCAATCTGTATTTTATTAACCAGGAGCATATTCGCCTATTTTCTGTGCTCCAATAGGAGCAATTTTACGCAGTCAGCGGTATGTCTCAACTTTCTGTCATCCTTCCTGCACAGTAACACATCAAGGAAGGAAAGGCAGCTATCGTTTTGCACCTCCATGGTGAAACGAATATGTGTACTGAGATCTAAAAAGACTCACTGCTGTGAGGCTAGATGACAAAAGTGTCTTCTACATACCTAAAAAAAAAAAAAAAAGAATACGCAACAACTTTCAGGCCCACTGACTCCATACTGCAGCGCATGATCCTCGAGTTCCTTTTGGTTATTCGGGGAAGGATTAACAAATGGCATATCACCAGTTCTGTTTATAAAATTGATCAATTTTGCAGTAGACACGGAGATAGACCTGAGGCGCTGCTCGGAGCGGACACGACTTGTAAATTAGCTCGCAGTGCGCCGCGTCATGCAGTCCATTGCGCCACGGCTGCTTTCTAGTCGTGACCGCCGTCAGTGATCGACGGCGGCGCGGCAGGCGTGCGACAGCGGGCGGCTCTTGTGTCATAAGCCGCTTTGTCCGGAGCGGCCGCAAAGACCAGGCAACGGCACACACCAGTTGTGCATGTTGTTAAACGGAAGCGGCTTGGGAACAACATCTGAGCGCAGGTATCCGCCGTCGTAAATGTCACTTCCGGTGCTAGAGTAGACAAAGACAGAGTTAGGCAAGCAGTACCACACTCTCACCTGTCACTGCGCAAAAAGTATTGGCTAAAATATGTCTTCCATCCATCTCGATGTTGTGAAGGATATGCCTGTTGTTGTCGCTCGCAATTCACCTGCTGCTAACGGCAACCACGTCCGAGAGGTTTTACTCCGTTGTTATTGTTGTTGTTGTGTTGTGGTCTTCAGCCGAAGAATGGTTTGAGCAGTTCTCCACACTAGTCTATCATGTGCAAGCCTCTTCATCTCTTCATAACTACCGCAACCAGGATCCATCTGAACCTGCTTACCGTATTCAAGCCTCGGTCTCCCTCTACAACTTTTAGTCCCTTTCTTTGCCAAACTGACGATTTTACCCCTCAGAATGTGTCCTATCAACCGACTACTTTTTTTCAGTCAAGTTGGGCAACAAATTTCTTGTTTCACCAGCTCGACTCAGGACCCTATCATCAGTTACCCAAGCTGAACATCCAATTTACAACATTCTTCTGTAGCACCACATTTCGGAACCTACTTTTCTCTTCTTGTATGATCTGTTTACCATCGACGAATCACTGCTGAAAAACGCTACACTCCACTCAAATACCTTCAGAAATGACTTATGACACTTCAAGTTATAACGACCTACCTCTGCAAGCGTGCTCGCTACCGCTCGCCTGTGCGTTGGCCCTCTATTCGGAGGTAAGCTGTTGCAAACCCTGGTGGTGGATCCAATTCTCCCTGCCAGTATCTGGCAGGCCAGGGGAGCAGAGGCACTGGCCTAAGGTTTCTGCTTACCAGTCTTAGCGCCAATATTCTGGATTAAATTCCAAACCTCTCCGCAGTATTTCATACGGGAGGCCATTTGATCCGTCTTTCCGATGGGGACCTTATTACGAGGCCCGCTTGATGCTATTCGAGAGGAATAGGCTTCCCATTCTCCCATCATATCCGCAGCTCGTGGTCTTGCGGAGCCTTCTCGCTTCCCGCGCACGAGGTCAAGGGTTCGATTCCCGGCGGGGTCAGGCTGAGATTTTTTCTGCCTGGTGATGACTGGATATTGTTGTGTCGTCTTCATCACCATCATTCATCCCCATTATGGCCGGAGGAAGGCAATGGCAAACCACCTCCACTAGGACCTTGCCTAGTCCAGCGGTGTGGATCTCCCGCATCGTCCCCTACGCACCTCGGGGTATGGGACCTCATCATCATCTCCCATCATCTCCAACATTAGCACGACACTACACAACACACACACCTTTACAAGTTTCTACACTTGAAAGTAAGGAGCAGTTCGTACTGAGGCGATACGATATGCGATGCGGCAGCAACACGAGCCAGGTACGCATAACGCAGCACCCGCTCATTACAGACGAGTGTGGCGCGTCATAGCCAGTCGCGACCAAACGCCAAAATGTATCGCGTATTTACTCGAGACTGGAAAGAGGTGAGGTGAGGTGAAGAGAAAAGCAACTGGAATCACTCAACAGAGGAAAGTCCACTGGACCTGACGGGATACCAATTCGATTCTACACAGAGTACGCGAAAGCACTTGCCCCCCTTCTAACAGCCGTGTACCGCAAGTCTCTAGAGGAACGGAGGGTTCCAAATGATTGGAAAAGAGCACAGGTAGTCCCAGTCTTCAAGAAGGGTCGTCGAGCAGATGCGCAAAACTATAGACCTATATCTCTGACGTCGATCTGTTGTAGAATTTTAGAACATGTTTTTTGCTCGAGTATCATGTCGTTTTTGGAAACCCAGAATCTACTATGTAGGAATCAACATGGATTCCGGAAACAGCGATCGTGTGAGACCCAACTCGCTTTATTTGTTCATGAGACCCAGAAAATATTAGATACAGGCTCCCAGGTAGATGCTATTTTTCTTGACTTCCGGAAGGCGTTCGATACAGTTCCGCACTGTCGCCTGATAAACAAAGTAAGAGCCTACGGAATATCAGACCAGCTGTGTGGCTGGATTGAAGAGTTTTTAGCAAACAGAACACAGCATGTTGTTATCAATGGAGAGACGTCTACAGACATTAAAGTAACCTCTGGCGTGCCACAGGGGAGTGTTATGGGACCATTGCTTTTCACAATATATATAAATGACCTAGTAGATAGTGTCGGAAGTTCCATGCGGCTTTTCGCGGATGATGCTGTAGTATACAGAGAAGTTGCAGCAGTAGAAAATTGTAGCGAAATGCAGGAAGATCTGCAGCGGATAGGCACTTGGTGCAGGGAGTGGCAACTGTCCCTTAACATAGACAAATGTAATGTTTGCGAATACATAGAAAGAAGGATCCTTTATTGTATGATTATATGATAGCGGAACAAACACTGGTAGCAGTTACTTCTGTAAAATATCTGGGAGTATGCGTGCGGAACGATTTGAAGTGGAATGATCATATAAAATTAATTGTTGGTAAGGCGGGTACCAGGTTGAGATTCATTGGCAGAGTGCTTAGAAAATGTAGTCGATCAACAAAGGAGGTGGCTTACAAAACACTCGTTCGACCTATACATGAGTATTGCTCATCAGTGTGGGATCCGTACCAGATCGGCTTGACGGAGGCGATAGAGAAGATCCAGAGAAGAGCGGCGCGTTTCGTCACAGGGTTATTTGGTAACCGTGATAGCGTTACGGAGATGTTTAATAAATTCAAGGGGCAGACTCTGCAAGAGAGACGCTCTGCATCGCGGTGTAGCTTGCTGTCCAGGTTTCGAGAGGGTGCGTTTCTGGATGAGGTATCGAATATATTGCTTCCCCCTACTTATACCTCCCGAGGAGATCACGAATGTAAAATTAGAGAGATTAGAGCGCGGATGGAGGCTTTTAGACAGTCGTTCTTCCCGCGAACCATACGCGACTGGAACAGGAAAGGGAGGTAATGACAGTGGCACATAAAGTGCCCTCCGCCACACACCGTTGGGTGGCTTGCGGAGTATAAATGTAGATGTAGATGTAGAGGTACGGCTTCCTATCCAGCGTTAAAAACATTTTAGATATGCCAGCTACAACAAGCAATATATAGTGTAAAATGGGCCGAACATAAAACTGGACAACAACTACATTTTTCACTAAAAACGCAACGCTGTACTCTTCTTTATATTTTCACAATAACGAAAAGCAGTTCATTGAAGTATGGCTATAAGACGCTAAAAATAATTTTTTTTACTAAATAGTTTCCTCAAAACAGAATGAGACAGACTGAGAAGCGTACAACACGTGCAAAATGTGAATGCTATACTGAGAAACTAATTTTAGACACAGAGGGAGCTGTGCTTCATCTATACAAAAAGTTATTAGGTAAAGCGGATGACCTGAAATTTCACTTCCCACGCATCATACGATACGAGTTGCATGAAGCGACCAGCACTCCATGTTGCACCAGGCGATCGCTGTCGTCGCAGTGTGAACCAGCTAAGTCACTGTCATTATATTTCTATGTGCTCTGCCGATGTGGGTTGCTTCTGGACTGTAACACGTGTCCTGTCATACATCGTACAGCCTCACTGTGAACCGCGCCTTATACTTACACATACAACTCTCACACTGCGAAGAAAAGGTGCCTGCCCACCTCGAGGATAGGGATTTAACATTTCCAACTAAGTGGTTGAAGCCCCCTTTTGAAGTGTCCCAGCCATTTATGCCATACGACTATACTTTTCGACGCTGACACACTATCAGCCAGAACATTATGACCACCGATTTACTGTCGATACAAACCAGTCCAGGCGATAGATAGCACCGCCACCTAGCGAAAAATGACTGCTAGTCAGACACACGCACGGTGCTTGTAGCATCAGTGAGCTTGCTGTCCGTGTGTAGAACGGTAAAGGTGCGCGTTCTACCTCGAGGGCCCGGAGGCTAGGCGCGAGCGTTTCGGAAACTGCATGACTTCTTGGGTGTTCGATGAGTGCTGTGGTGAATGTCTTCAAGACGTGGCGAAACCAAGGTTAAATCACTTCCAGACGTCGTGGGATTGGGCGGCCACCACTAATTACAAATGTTGGACGTGCTAGACTGAGAAAACTGGGGAAAGAGGACACTCCTAACTATAGGCCCCCGCCACCAGCGACTCATGTATGTACCAATGTTAACACCGCGACATCGGCAACTACGACTGCAATGGGCAGGTGACCATCGTCACTGGACGTTGGCGCAGTGGCAGAGCGTTACATGCTGTAATGAATCCCGATACATTCTTCATCATGGGAGGGCGCGAATCCGTCGTCTTCCAGGGGAACAGCTCCTTGACACCTGTACTGCGGGACGGAGACAATTTGGCGGCAGCTCCATTATGCTCTGAGGAACATTCGCGCGGGCATCCATTCGTACAGTGGAGCTTGTGCAAGGCCCCACGACGGCCAACGAGTATCGTGCACTGGTTGCAGACCACGTACACCCCTTCATAACGATTATGTTTCTTGGCAAGAGTGGCATTTTTCAACAAGATAATGCTCCATGTCACGAGGACAGGAGTGTGATGGAGTGGTTCGACGAACACAGCGATGAGTTCCAGCTGATGTGCTGGCCCCTAGCTCGGCAGTTTGAACCCGATAGAACACATCTGGGGTGTGAATTGTCTATGCAGATGTGGTGCCAATTCCCTCCAGCGATATATCAACGCCTCATTGCTTCCACGAAACGACGTGTCGCCGCTGTTATCCGTGCCAAAGGTGGAGATACCGGCTGTTAAGTAGGTGGTCATAATGTTGAAGCTTATCGGTGTATGTCTTTTTCGGAAATGCTTTCCTTTCTGTTTCCGGACTGCATTTTATAACTCCTCTACTTCGACCATCGTCAGTTGTTTAGTCACATAAACAGCAAAACTCATTTACGTCTTTTAGTTTCTCAATTCCTTATCTAACTGTCATATGGGTAGCAGCGCGGTCAGAGACGTCTTGCCAGTGTTCGCGCGGCTCCCCCCCCCCCCCCCCCCCCCCTCCCGTCGAAGGTTCGAGTCCTCTGTCAGGCATTGATGTGTGTATTGTCCTTAGCGTAAGTTAGTTTAAGTTAGATCAAGTATGTCTAAGCCTAGGGACCGATGACCCCAGCAGTTTTGTCCCATAGCAAGTTAGCACCACTACCTTATATAATTTCCTCAGTATCTCCTGATTCGGTTCGACTACATTCCATTACCTTGGCTTTACCTTTGTTGATACTGACCGCACAATCTCTTTTAAAGACACTATCCCCTCTCTTCATTCGTTCTTGTAAATCTTTTGCCCTCTCTGACAGAAGTACAATGTCATCACAAAACTGCAGTCCTTATTTCTTTTCCCTCGACTTTAATTCCTTTTCTCTTTCATTTCCTTTCCTGGTTGCTAAATGTACGGATTAAATTCCATCTTGGATAGACTACATTCTTGGGTGCTATCTTCAGAATTCCAAAGACAATATTCTACAAATAAACATCACACAACAGGATTGCCACAGCCCTAAAACCCAGAATGAGAAGCAACTGATTTCGAATTCAAAGGAGGAAGATTAATATGACATCGTACTTAACGCACAAGGATATGAGACGCAAAATCACGAGAAATCTCAGTATTACAAACCACCACACAAATCAATATTTGCACTATGTATGATTCGATATAACCTCCAAAGATTGAAATGCCACTGCGGGCAACCAGTCACTCGTGAAAAATCAATAGCAAAATCCTGAAAGTAACTGTCTAACCAGACAATCAGCTTTTCAGAGTGCATAGAGATCATGGCCTTACACTCCGGAGGTAGGCAAGTGAGAGGAAAAATCTGCCAGCCAAACGTCCTTCTCTCTGTATCGCAGAAAGGCGCTTAGAACTGGCCAGACAACAGGTACTGATCCTGAGCCAGATCTTTCCTTACATTTATCTCATAAATAAGCGTTAATTAAATGAAACTGGGCCAATCATATTAGACTGGGATATAAAGATGTGAGATTCGTGTTTCATTCATGATGATGTTATTTTACATATGTATTAGGTCAGTGCCCGCTGCTTGGGATTGGATTTCCTAAAACACTCAAACAAGTTTGTTTTTTTCTAACCGAGAAATTGCTAACCAATTTTCATAGATGTAGTTTCACAAATTCTTTAGAAGTTATTTTCTAATGATTTATGAAAAAAAACTTTCACCCACTATTATACACAGTTAGTGCTTGAATTTCCACAAAAGGCTGAAAAACATTTTTTTTTAATGACAGAGAAACTAAATACCAATTTACGTAGTTGTAGCCTCAAAATTGCTTTAACAGCAACATATTTCTAAACAACCTTTCATCCCTTATTTCACCCTCTAAGAAGCGGAATTTGGAACAATATCTTCTTAAACAATGTCTATAGCATAAGATCAAGGTTCTATCAGCAGTTTGGGCTTGGCCATGATGAAACAGTTAATCGGTCAGGTTCTATTTCGCCTCCATAGGGGGTGAATTTCTCAGAGCAGTGAAACACGTACTTTTTAAATTCTAACTGAGAAGCCGAATTCTAATTTTCACAGGTTTAGCTTTAAAAGTGCTTTGACAATGAAAAATCTTCATAAAACTTTTCAACCGCAGTTTCAACCCCTTAAGGGTTGAATTTCCGAAAACAGTGACACACATAATTTCTTTTTCATTTCTAACCGAAAAGGCAAATATAAATTTTCGCAAATCCCTTGGTAGTTGAATTTCCAAAAACACTGAAACACTTTTTTTTAATTTCCAACCTAGAATTCAAATATCAGACTTCAAATATGCGGCTTTATTCTCCAAATAACTTTCCAAAAATGCTGTAACCGTATCGTTTTATTTCAGACCAAGAAACCAAGCCGCGCAGAGTAGCCGCGCGGTTTGAGGCGGCATGCCACGGACTGCGGGGCCCCTCCCGCCGGAGGTTCGAGTCCTCCCTCGGGCATGGGTGTTTGTGTTGCTCTTAGCATAAGTTAGTTTAAGTAGTCTAGGGACCGATGACCTCAGTAGTTTGATCCCTTAGGAATTCATACACATTTGAAAAACAAGAACCCAAATACCAATTTTCGTAGTTCTAGCTTCAGAACTACCTTCATAGCGACAGAGTTTCACTACTTCACCCACTCAGGGGTGGAATTTCGAACATTTCCTTATCAAACGATTCCTACGGTATAAGATCAGCACCCATTCCAAATTTGAAGTTCCTATCCTTAGCGGTTTGTGTTGGTAATCATGAGTCAGTCAGTCAGACAGTCAGACAGGACATTTCCTTTTATCTATACAGAGTATTAAGAGTAACTGCGTTCCAATGGCTGGAGCCTCTTACCGGGACCCAGATCATCCACAGCCCATCCATTTACACAAAGCGTCTTTGAGAAGGAAATGTAAGCTCGGTGCTATCCCTTAGAAGAAGTGCGCACTTTTCATAAAACGCACTGATGCAAAAAATATCTCAACACCAAAAAATAATTAATGTAGAGTAATGAAATTTCGAGAATACGTTTGCCTAGTTTACACATTTAAGTGATCGGTATTGCAAGCTCACAGGTTAATCTAAGCGCGAGATAGGCAATTGCAAATGTGAAATACTGGTACATTAATAACCGGTGTAAGAGCCAAAATGTTGAATGCAAGCATGCAAACGTGCATTCATTGTGTTCCACAAGTGCCAGATATCAATTTGTGGGATGGGTTTCAATGGCTGTTGCTCTTGGTCGGCCAATACTGGGACGGTTAATGCTGTTTGTGGATGACGCTGGAGTTGTCGTCCAATGATGTCCCCTATGTGCTCGATTGTAGACACATCTGATGATCTAGCAGTCAAGCTAGCATTTCGACACTCTGTAGAGCATGTTGGGTTACGACAGCGATATGTGGGGAAGAGTTGTCCTATTGGAGAACATCCCGTGGAAAGCTGTTCATGAATGGCAACACAACAGGTCAAACCACCAGACTGACGAACAAATTAGCGGTCAGGGTGAGTGGGATAACCATGACAGTGCTCCTGCCGTCATACTAAATCGCGCCCCAGACCATAACTCCACGTGTGGGTCATGTGTGGCTAGCTCCCAGACAGTCTGGTTGCAGGCCGTCAGCTGGCCTCCTCACTGATAACCTCGGATTTGAGCTCACATAAATGGTTCAAATGGCTCTAAGCACTATGGTAGTTAACATGTGAGGTCATCAGTCACTTAGACTTAGAAATAATTAAACCTAACTAACCTAATGACATCACACACATCCATGCCCGAGGCAGGATTCGATCCTACGACTGTAGCAGCAGCGCGGTTCCGGACTGAAGCCCCTAGAACCGCTCGCCCACAACGGGCGGCGAGCGCCCATAAGCTCTAAACACACTTCCTTCCAACGGGCCTCCTTCTAACCAACACACGGCCATCACTGGCACAGAGATAGAATCAGCTCTCATCAAAAAACATGACAGACCTCCACACTCCACTCCAATGAGCACTCGCTTGACACCACTGAAGTCGCAAATGGCGGTGGTTTGGAGCACACATTATAAGGCGTATGGCATTGCACTGTCCTTGAAATAACCGGTTTCTAACAGTTCGCTACGTCACTGTGGGGGCAACTACTGCTCAGACTGATGGTGCAGATGCAGCGAGATGCGCCAGAGCCATACCCCTTAACGGATTGGTGTCAAGGATGGGAAAAGAAATTGGTAGTGCCCTTTCAAAGTAAACGTCCCGATATTTGCCTAGAGCGATTTAGGGAAGCCGAAGACGATGATCAGCCGGCCGCTGGTGGCCGAGCGGTTCTGGCGCTACAGTCTGGAACCGCGCGACCGCTACGGTCGCAGGTTCGAATCCGGCCTCGGGCTTGGATGTGTGTGTTGTCCTTAGGTTAGTTAGGTTTAAGTAGTTCTAAGTTCTAGGGGACTTATGACCTCAGCAGAGCCATTTTTGAAGACGATGATCTTCCCTCTCGGTACTGCCGCGAGACCGTCCAGAGGCCGGTCTTCTTGAAACCGTACATTCTCGTGTCCACCGCTGCCAGCAATCCCGTGCAGTGGCTACTTTCCTGGTCAAGCCCTTCTGCAATATCACAGAAGGAACATTCAGCTTCTCGTAGCCCTATTACGAAACCTCGTTCAGGTAGGTGTTAATAATGGCGTCTCTTTCGCCTTGAAGGCATTCTTGACTAACATCAACTCACCCCGTCCAATCTCAAGGGTAACTAACTCTCACGACCGTTACAGCGTTTATTTAAAGCAAACTTGATTTGCATCCTCATTGTGGCGCTACCAGTGCCACTTATGCGACTGGAGCGAAAACTGAACAGACCTCATCTTCCATATGTAGAAACATGATATGAACATTGGTTTATGTCGCGTCGCACAACTCTTTCTTTCTTTCTTCCTTTTTTTTGTGCCGTCAGTGTGTATCTAACGTCCGCTGTCAATTCTGACCTCTTCTGGGGTGCACTGTGGTTTCTAGAGCAAACGGTCGATAGAGCCACCTAAACACTTCTCATTCCAACACATAATTACGTGTGATATCTCATAAGGTCAAGTCATGTGAAAGCAGGTACAAACTGCAGTCTGCGTTGCAGGAAAGTGCTGCAAACTGACCATACTATTTTACTTTTTAAAATTATTTTCCTTCCTTTGCGTTAGTGGAAAATATCAACAGCAACAACAGTAGCTTGCGAAAATAAAAACAGATTAAAACGGAAGATGCATGTATTATTACAACAGACGACGTCAGGTATATATTACAAAGTGAGATCAGACATCTCTTGATCTAATGGGTAGCGGGGCACATTAGTATTCGTAAGATTTCCGTAGAAAGAGTGCTTTTCAATGGTGAATGGTATATCTTTAGATCGATGCAGGGACACCTGAGTCTTTCAATATGGAACTGTAACTGCGGAGGCGTATAGCGGTAACATGTCAATACGACATGCGCTACCTTGATACCACTTACAAATGGTTCAACTGGCTCCAAGCACTATGCGACTTAACATCTGAGGTCATCAGTCCCCTAGACTTAGAACTACTTAAACCTAACTAACCTAAGGACATCACACACATCCATGCCTGAGGCAGGATTCGAACCTGCGACCGTAGCAGACACGTGGTTCAGGACTGAAGCGCCTAGAGCCGCTCAGCTACCGCGGTCGGCGATACCACATACATTAATCACACAGAGAAAGTTTGGGAGGCTCTTGGCAGGTGACCTGCTACCCGTATTCCTCCTCCTCAGCCCCCCATCCTCGTTGAAATACATTTTCGACAAAAGAGTCAATCACTTCTTCTCAACGTCAGAGACATCATCAACAGTAAACCAAGGTATAGGCCCTTTACTGCTTACCGTAAACAACGTGATCTACTATTATGTGTCTATTTTTATTTAATTGTAGATGTGTCTAAAAGTTCATTACAAAGTTAATTTCATTTGTATCATGTGCTATGGTCCTTGCCATTTCATAGTTCAATATCGGCAGCAGCATTAGCAGCACACCGTTTCCATTGGATGCCACTATCCACACAGACTGTTGCGACATATAGTTTAGTCGTGCGCGCGCTCCATTCTAATCACTGCTCCCAAAGTGTCCTATTCACGTGGTTTTCAGTAGTACGCTTTCTCTTTTAAATAGTCTCCGATAAAGAAATCTAATGGGGTCAAGTTGGGACTCCTCGGAGGCCACTCAACATTTCCGTCCAATAACAAGGCCTGGAAAAGTTTTGTCAAGCCATTCTCGTTAAGTCAGTGCGAAGTAGGAAGGTGCGTCACCCAGCACATTGTCCACGTAGCCCCAGTGTACAACAACGGGATGAACGAAAGTTTGTAGCATGTGCGATTATCTCACCGCATTAATTGTTTCATGAAGCATGTACAGATCAGTATGAGTATCATCGCCAATACCTCACCACATTTTCAACAATACATGTGACTGCAGTTTTTGAACTGAAGAGCAAAGAGAAAGAACCACGTAAGTCAATTTTAATGAAACTCGGCCGACCGCGGTGGCCGTGCGGTTCTAGGCGCTTCAGTCCGGAACCGCGAGACTGCTACGGTCGCAGGTTCGAATCCTGCCTCGGGCATGGATGTGTGTGATGTTCTTAGGTTAGTTAAGTTTAAGTCCTAGGGGACTGATGCCCTCAGATGTTAAGTCCTATAGTGCTCAGTCATTTGAACCATTTTTATGAAACTCGAGGAAAAGCGATTTCATTGTCTGAACTACGATTACATCAATACATAAGAAGACACAATACTTTATATTTCATAAATTAAACATCGAGAGTGCATAGAATGTGGAAACAGCGTCATTGGCGTCCGGAGCGTTCCCTTAAATGCAGGTGGAAGTCACTCTGTAACGGAAAAGAAACAAGTAAGTCGAGCGAAACTATAACACAGCGAGTGTACTCACATCACGTGTATTTAGCTACGGGGCAGCTGACTGAAGAACTTCACAGCACCAGGACGGAAAAATTAAGGTACAGATTATGAAGAAATGCTCATATTCTTACGGAATGCGTTTTAGGGCCCATGTTTACTAGCATATTTTCCTCTGAATGATCGTACCTGTCATATTCGTGAGTATCCACGATTCCACCTGGAGCACACTGTATAGAGCTCTTCATTGTACTCATCCAAGGCACGAGTGGTCAAGTGAAAATAGAATGGCGTGTCTTCTTTTGCGCCCTTTTTTGCAATGCCTTCAGGAGAAACATAAAGAAGGATTCACCAGTTGCAAGAACATGGATATTGAACGTATACATCGAAACTTTCCGATTAAAATTGAAATTCATTACCTGAATTTTTTTTTCAGGGTCTATGCAGATAGCCAACTTCTTTTTCTTTTTCCTTGCTTCTAATGTTCTGGGGGAAGTGACTACACGAGAATTCTGTCTTCTCTGCCCTCTCGCATCCAGATGAGTCACCACTAACTTGCCTGCTAGTTTCTTTCCCAGAAAATTTACTTACATGATTTTTTTTTTTTATTTTTTTTTTTTTTTTTTGTAAAACCGTGGATGCTGGTCTCTCTGGACTCCCCTGCTTTTCCCGTTTTAGCTTCTCAACAGACGCCTATGATAAATCTGAATCGATGTGTAGCAATAATTCAATTTTCCCTGGCCCTTCAATTGTAGGTTTTGGATTCTTTTCGCTAGGTGCCCAATAATGACGGTTATAACGATTTATGAACCCACCCGCTCCGAACACGGCTTTGTCTGACCACAGACTGTCATTGAATATATCTGGTTCCTCGTTGTAACATGGATTCAGCAAACTCTGTCCTAACTTCAGAATCCTCCGATGATATGACCTATCGTCGATCTCTTTCGTTACGCACTGGACCCAACCAAATGCTAAACCAAAATCCTTGTTATATTTTCTCAGGGCCGTCTTGGGACTTTTTGCGCAAGCGGCGCACCAGCTTAAGCTTTAGTCTCTTCAGTGACAACTGTCTTTGGTGGCCCAGCACCCCTGTGGTGAGTAACGGCTTCCATTCGCAATAAATTCCTCTGCAGACTGTAAATTGTTTTCAAATCCAGAGTCGCGTCTCTTACCTTCTCACGTCTCCACCATTTCTATAGAGCTGTAGGAGACAGGCGATTGCCGTACTTCCCTTCAAGCTATAATAGGAGCCCAGTCAGAAACATTTAGCTAGTTTATTCATGGATAGGCCTGAAACAAACAGCAATTGTGTAACAAATAGGTAATAATTTCGCAAAGCAATAGAACAGAGCATACTGTAACTTTAAAATTATTAATATTACTGTTATGAATGTTTTAACAGTATGTTACAATTAATTCAGCCCAAACATACACGGTAGCAGAAGACTGCTATAGTTCATTAAGGGTAGCCATCGCACAGCACAATTACTAATTAAACACTTGCTTTGATAGGGCGGCATAGAACAGAAATGTGGCAACGTAATATCAAATAACCAATAATAGTTATTATTAGTATCTAATAATAGATCAGGGGAAAATAATTAAAGTGCTGCTATTTAGGGAGGTCCAGTGTGGGATGTAATTATCGCATAGCAACGAAACTTGATAGATAGGCTAATGCTTTAATGCGGAATCGACTTACGTAGGAAAACAGTAGTTCCAACTGTGGCCACCAGGTGTAAATCTGGCACTGCACACTGCTTGTAAGACGGTATGACAGCCACGTTGTCATCTGACAAGCCATAACGTGAGTGAACAGTATGGCTTTCGGGAAGAGAGAGCGTGCGCTGTTAGTGGAACTGTTTTATGCAAACGGCGGCAATTACAACGCTGCGATTAGCGAGTATCGCCGACTAAAAGGTCTGAGGAGAGACTCGGTGTCATTGAATGGTTTAAAGATGATGATAATGAAATTCGAAAACACGGTTGAACTTGGTGTGGCACCTGGAAGAGGAAGGCGTCCTGTCCCGGTGAAAGTTACTGATGAGATTACTGTTGCTGTAACTCACAATGCAGCACGTGCCCCGACTAGCGCTCGTGTAGTGTCATGAAAATTGCCCATCCCATGGTCAACAGTACGAGATGTTTTGCGGTCTATTTTACTCTGCAACACTTATAAGATCCATACGGTGCAGCAACTCGTGCTCCGCTGCAACGTTGTGAGTTTACTCTTCGGTTTTGGCACGCATCACAATTGATGACATGTCGCTGGGCATTTTCTGTGGAGTGTCGAGGCACATTTTATACTACAGGGTCCAGTGAATACTCAGAACTGCTGAATTTTGGGTGCTGTTAAACCACGCGTTGCACACAAATAGCCATAGCACTTCTGTGTGTGACTGTGTGGCGTGGATTCACAACCACCTTTATTCTCGGTCCTCTCTTCTTTGAAGTGAACACACCCAGAGGACCTGTTGGGTGTACCGTGACATTTGCATGTTATCGAGACCTCTGCGTAGACCATATGATTCCTGCTTTGGAAGAGCGCATCTGTATGGAAACCACTGTTTTCATGCAAGATAGGACAACACCCCATGTCTCTTGTTCAGTGTAAGATTTGCTTAAGGGGCTCCGGAACGCCCTATACTTACAATGTTAAAATAACGCTTATAAATTACATCTTTCCTCACAAAGTATTTGAGGTAGGAAGTTGAACTTTTTACAGATTATTTATTGGAATTTGGGCTACAACTTAACACAGGGATTTTACAAAATTTTAGTTCAGTTATTAAAGATGATTTTTTTTCAATTGTAATGAAAATTCACAACATTTTTTTGCAATTTTTTATTTATATATTCAAAAATATACAGTTTTTTGGAAAAAGGCTGTGTTAAATTATGCAGAAGGTACTGTGTAACATTTGCTGAAAGTTTGAAACAAATATGTTTGGAAGATCCTTAGAAAACATGTAATTAGTATGAGAAAATGAAAGTTTTGGGAATCGAGCGACAAAGATTGGATTAACTTTTTAGTGCATTCCAGGTCCATAGGATGGATTATCTTCATCCTCTGCAAACTCCTCCTCCAGCTTCCTCTTGTTCCTCCTCCTGTTTACTCTTGCTTGTATTTCTAGACTCTTTACAGCCCTGTCTGCAGCCCGAAGCCGTTCCTTGTCTAAAGCAAGCATCGCTCGTACCATGTTAAAACCTATCTTCATTCCCATATTTCTAAATACCTTGCACCTTACAATGTTGCCATCATTGAAAGTCGCAACAGCATCATACACACCAAAGTGAAGTGTTTCTATTCCAACAAGTACAGTGTTGGGGATTCTCGACCATATAACACTATTTACACTTTCATTGGGGTTTTGAGTTTTTCCGTGAATACACTTTTTCAACAGTTCAGGTGCTGCTAAGTCTCTGAAAATAGGTTTTATACTTTATCTCACATCACTAAAATGTACCTGATGAACACGGACGTTAATAATAACACCATTTGACAGCAGTTTAACAGCGCCACAGTGGGTCACGCCCATGTAGAACACATTTCAAAAAAAAAAAATTAAAAATAGTTGTAGTCTTCGGAATTGAATAAATTATATATCTATTAAAAGGTAATAGTCTGCAGATTCAGAAAATGCAAAAAAGTAAAAATTGAACTTTTCATGATTTTGAGCCTTTCCGGAGCCCCTTAATGCAACCTTCCATGAATGTGTTATCTCCAGAGCTTTTCCAAATGCGTGGCCTGCAAGATGACCTGATCTGAATCTATGTGACTTTTGGCTCTGGATTACCTAAAACAACGACACTTTCGGACTGTACCTAATCTGATGACCAGTATACATGAACAGCTTGCTCAGATACCGTCGGAACTGCTGCGAGCAACTGTTAATAACGGATGCGGAATCTCGTCGACAGCTTCGGTACTTATATTGAACAAACTGTGTAAACAGCGGCTAATTAAAAAATGAACGTTTGCCTTTCTGACTTGTTTGCTCTTTTCTGCCCACGTCCCGTTCCTAATCCATTACATACGGAAACATTTCCATACTTCTTGCATTCACAGCGTCAGATTTTCTCCTGGTGGCCAAAAGTGGAATCGTGAGGCTTCAATTGATGCACCGCCTGAGTCTCGTACGGGTACAAGTTTAAAACAAACCGCAAAACTTTCCGTACTCTCTCATGGCACTGAACGAGCAGTACAAGTACTCGGAGCACGGGGACGAGCAACAGGAATCTCGTCAATAACATCCACCGGGATAGGACGCCTTCCTCTTCCAGGAGCCACACCAAGCTCACCCGTGTTTTCGAATTTCATTATCACCTTCTTTAAACAGTTTAACGACACCGGGCCTCTCCCCAGACCTTTCTGTCAGCGATACTCTCTCAATGCCGCACTGTCATTGCAGCCATTCACATAAAACAGATTCACTAACAGTGCACGGTCTCTCTTCTCGACAGCCATACTGTTCACTCACGCTATGGCTTGGTCAACTGACAGCGTGGATGTCATACCGTCACACAAACAGTTGGAACTACTGTTTTTCCAGCGTAAATCGGTTTCGCATTAACGCATTAGCATATCTACCAAGTTTAGCTGCCATACGACAGTTACAACCCACAATGGACCTCTGTGAGCAGCTGCACTATAAGTGAACCACCCAGTAGTATTTAGCTTTGGGACAGTGTGATGTATAACACTGGAAGTCCTATAGCTAATACAATTAAATCAGTATAACTTTGCTGTCTCTTGGCAGTCTATGATATTGCCATTGTAACTTATAGTTATGATACAGACACTCCTTGATTGTCCTATTACTTCATATGTAGTGACAGCTAAGTCGCATGGTAGTCGTGAGAGGACTGTAACGAGCTGGCTGCAGTCACTGAAGTGAGCTGTCTAGCTCTAGGCTGTAGCGGTCTGAGTGTACACGGCACGTTCCTTTTTGTACAAATCAGTGGAAGAATTGTCCGCCCCTGGTAGCTGAGTGGTCAGCGCGACGGAATGTCATACATAACGGCCCGGGTTCGATTCTCGGCTGGATCGGAGATTTTCTCCGCTCAGGGACTGGGTGTTCTGTTGTCCTTGTCATCATCATTTCCTCCCCATCGACACGCAAGTCGCCGGCGTGGCGTCAACTCGAAAGACTTGCACCCGACGAACGGTCTACCCGATGGGAGGCCCTAGCCACACGGCATTTCCATTTCCAGTACAAGAATTTACAGGTCCACCAGAACGAGGCGGAAGAAATGTAGCCTTGGCTGGCAGTGCTTTCTTTGGCGGGAGTCCACTCTATCGGCGGATGAGTACAACGTGCAGATAGAAGTCGCATGGAAGCAGAAAGTGGTCCAGATTTGTGAGCGCTATCTGGAGGCTCCTGCCAGGAACTTAAAGAGGTGCCAGGCGAGCGGTTGCGGTACATAGCAATTACATTGTTCCTGACAGAATAGCATTAAAACAAAAATAGTGGATCACATTGTAGAGGGTGATTATAATTAAACTTTCAAAACGCTGCAGAAATAACATCACTGGACAGAAAGAAGTCAAATTGCAATGGAATATTATCGGAGAAGGGGGAAACGTATGGCAGAGGAAAAAAAAATAGTGTGATAATTGATCAATAGATGGCGCTGTATGTGTCAGAATACGTAAACGAAAACATATGTCATGCGCACGACCCATTGAAGTTGGTGTAAGTACGCCGGTTACACGCTTTTTCTCCTTTGGCGTCTGTCTCAATGCAGGATCGCGCTCTGCTTTCAAAGCTGTTACAAGGATGATGACTGTGCACACGTTGCTCTGCAGAAGTTTCGGACACTGAAGAGTTTGAAAAAAAGGGCGTTGGTCCGATGACTGTCGTGGGTCTGGAGAAAATGATTCGGAAATTCGAAAATACGAGTTCTTTTGGTGTGCAACCTGGTAGAGGGAGTAAACGAATTGATTTGATGTCAGTGGAAGCAGTAGCCACAACAATGGAAGAAGAGACGAATGGTGGTGTGGTGGTGGTTAGTGTTTAACGTCCCGTCGACAACGAGGTCATTAGAGACGGAGCGCAAGCTCGAGTTAGGGAAGGATTGGGAAGGAAATTGGCCGTGCCCTTTCAAAGGAACCATCCCGGCATTTGCCTGAAACGATTTAGGGAAATCACGGAAAACCTAAATCAGGATGGCTGGAGACGGGATTGAACCGTCGTCCTCCCGAATGCGAGTCCAGTGTGCTAACCACTGCGCCACCTCGCTCGGTAATGGTGGTGTGCAAACGTGTAGTGTACGGAGAATTGCCCGAACATTGGACATACCCTTGAGCACGGTGCGTAAACTGCTACGAAACATCCTTCTTTGCTATAGACTCAAAATTACCCATGTGCACGAGTTGCTTCCTGTTGACCAGCAAGCAAGAGAGATCTTTGCTTTAGAATTTCTTGCTCGCATGGAAGTGGACAACGATTGGCCGTGGAACATTTTGTGGACAGACGAAGCGCACTTCCATCTGACAGGATATCTCAGTACATATAATTGTCCTATATGGGCAACGGAAAATCCGCACGCAAATCAACCAGTACCACTCCATCCTGAAAAATTCACTGTGTGGTGCGGGTTTACGGCATCATATATCATAGGGTCATATTTTTTCGAAGAGACAGGTGCTTCCGGTCCTGTTACCTGTACCGTCACTGGTAAGCGCTATGAGTGTCTTTTGCGCAACCACGTCATTCCAGCTCTCTAACAGCATGGATGTGTGGACGGGATCATTTTTATACAAGATGGTGCACCTCTGCATATTGCAAATGCAGTTAAGCATCTACTGAAGCGCCATTTCGGAAGTGCTAGAATTATGAGCCACCATTTCCCTACAGCCTGGCCATCCTGATCACCTGATATTAATTCGTGTGACTTCCGGCTGTGGGGCTATCTGAAAAATGTTGTGTTCAGTGTTACGATTGCAAACTTAGCTGGATTGAAGGCACACATTGCGCAACACATTCTGAACACGACCCCGGAAACACTTCGATCAGTTGTGGAACATGCTGTTCCTCGATTTCAGCTTGTTGCAGAAAATAATGGACAACATATTGAACATGTTTAGCGCCAGTCACAGGGAAATTAAAAATTCGATTTGATTTTGACTGATGCTTTTTATGCGGTTTCTGGTCTCAGGACAATTAGAAACCGACGTGATTGACGCTTTTTATGCAGATTTTGGCCACAGGACAATTAAAAACCGATTTTTCCCATCCGATGTGTTATGACCTTGCCATGGTGGATAGGCTTACGTAACTGACAGTATCACACCTGTACACCCATATACACTGAGTAGTACAGTTTGTTTAACATCAAACGTACAACTTAGACATTGTTGTATGATTCATTTGTCATTCGTAGTCGACTAATATTAAATTATGATGGGAGGTGGTGTTATTTCTACAGCGGTTTGAAAGTTTAGCTTTAATTATATTCACCCTGTATATTAACTATCTAGTGGCTATCGTTGCGGTTCTAAGCGCTACAGTCCGGAACCGCGCGACCGCTACGGTCGCAGGTTCGAATCCTGCCTTGGGCATGGATGTGTGTGACATCCTTAAATTAGTTAGGTTTAAGTAGTTCTAAGTTCTAGGAGACTGAAGACCTCAGCAGTTAAGTCCCATAGTGCTCAGAGCCATTTGAACCATTTTTGAGCTATTGTTGGAAGGTACGCGAGAGTGTTCGAAAACGATGATGACGTCAATAGGAAAGAAGGCTGTTGCAAAATGCAGGTAGACCTGTAGAGGATCGGCGATTGGTGGAGGGACTGTCAGTTGCTGCTCAACGTAAACAAATGTTACGTAATGCGCATAAATAGCCGAAGAGATTCACTACAGTTTCATCACACTTTTGACTACAAACAGCCGTAATATACATAGGATTAAACGCCTGGTGTGACCTAAAGAGGACTGGCAACACAAAACTAGTGGTACAAACAGCAGATGCTAGTCTGAGACTCATTAGGAGAACCTCATGGAAATGCAATTCATCCACGAAAGAAGTAGCTTACGATACACTCCTCAGTCTGGGATTCACGTCAAGTTGGATTAAGAGAAGACATGAAGAATATCCAACGAAAATCGAGGCATTTCGTCACGGGTTTGTTTAGTATGCATGCAAGCATTACAGAAGTGTTCATCTAAGTCCAGTGACAGAGCTACAAGAGAAGAGTTCCCAATCATAGACCAGTTTAGCACATATTCCAAGAAGACCAATTCATTCATCCAAGGCCGTAGTCAAGGGTGAGTCCGGGGGATCCGGATCCCCACTGTCCCTAAATGAAATTTCAGAATACCCAAAAGTGGCGTATTGAAACTGAAAGATATTTTGATTTTCAATCATGCGCAGAAATAGGGATACGCTCTATCGATAGTAAGTTAGGCCAACGATAGATTTAAACTATCTATACATCCATTTACTATCGGCTCTCACCCACCTTTATTTAAGTCAAGACAAATTTTTGGACTTGTTTGAGCTCAGTTGTTTTATTAATCAGTTTAGTTCTTACTTGCAGGTTAATTTAATGTTACGGCTTATTGTTTTTGTGCTGAGTGCTGTTGTGATAGTTTCTAATTATGGATAAGTTTGTAACAAGAAAATCTGTTTGATTCATCTGCCATCGTCATGGTAAGTCAAAAATATGTACGCACTACTATAATAGCATAATTAACTATCTATAGCAGTTTAAAGTTACCACTGAATTCCTTATTTGTAGTCTGCTATAAAACTTTTGGGCTGTAGTGTTGCAGTATTTCACAAGGAAGCGGAACGATAAATATCATTACAAATAACATTAAATTAAAATCAGTGCATACAACTCCAGTTTAACAAGAAGCAGCCCATACGCCAATGACTACATTGCTTTAAAAAATTTGCACAGTCTTCTATCATCAAGAACGAAAATGGTAAAATATCGCCCAATCTGGTCACCAGGGCGGTAGTCAATTGTGACTACGAAAACCAGTTCCGATAAGGAACGTTGAGGAGTGGTTTGTGGAGAGCGGAAGGGGTACAGGGCGACATCACATTCTATAGTTCGTTCGTTTGTACAAAATTTTTTCAGCGGGCTGTTTCAATTCGTCTCAGCCGACTGCGCTCTGCATCCCTCTCTCCCGCTTCCGCCCAAAATCTATTTACGCTATTGTAATACTGTTATAACTGAAGCCAGCAATTCCATTCACAATTAAATCTTAAAGTATGTATGTATTAATGCACTATCAAATGACAGCACAATTGGAGGAAAAACATGCAATGTCAGAATTCTTTCATTTGTTGTGATGCATGCTTGTTGAGGCGCTGGGCTAGCAATCCTTGGATTCGGGAAGCGAGATGGTTTGAATCCATCCGCCAACAACCTTGAAAATGGTTTCCTCTCGTTTCCCAGTTTAAGTTCAAACAAACGCCGCGGTTGGTCCCTTGCTATAGGCCACAGCCAATTCCTTCCAAATACATTTCTTTGCAGAAAGATTCCAATTGCCTTAGAGACGCAACCCCTCCGCTTAAATGAAAAGAGCTGCATCGAAAGCGAGCCGAGCATCTCTTTGAATAACCCCTGCACTAATAGTCATATGATAAATAAATAATAATCCGAATTCTCCTTATTTAGGCTTGATTATTTGTCCACTGAGACATTCTTTAATGCAGAAAATGGTCTTTCTTACATTGTAAGAAGTGATGCCGGCCGTGGTGGCCGAGCGGTTCTCGGCGCTACAAAAAATGGTTCAAATGGCTCTGAGCACTATGAGACTTAACTGCTTAGGTCATCAGTCCCCTAGAACTTAGAACTACTTAAACCTAACTAACCTAAGGACATCACACACATCCATGCCCGAGGCAGGATTCGAACCTGCGACCGTAGCGGTCGCGCGGTTCCAGACTGTAGCGCCTAGAACCGATCGGTCACTCCTTCCGGCCTAGGCTCAGAGCCATTTGAACCATTTTTTGTAAGAAGTGAGAGATGGATACATAAATGAAATTGGGGAGAGTGTGAGGTTGAAATAATTCCGGACCCTTTGTATTTTCTCCACCAAAAGCCCTGTCGGTAATAATAAAGGCGTCCCCAACAATAGCACTCGTCCGTTCCCGATCACTTTCACAGTTCAAATCTAAACTGAAATAAGAAGAGGGCAAACGCGCGAAATGACCACAAAGGGAAAATCAAAGAATTAAGATCTCATACAGAAGTTTACCAGTTGTTCTTCATGTACAATTCACGAATGAAACAAGGGAAAGTGGGGTGGGAGGGATTGATAGAGGTACGAGATGAGACACACCCTTTGTCACACACCGTAAATATTTTACAGTGTATAGATGTGGAGTAGATGTACATGTGGATACAGATATGCCATGGCCAGCGGCGGTAGGTTTCTCGAGGATCCATGGCGTCAACAGCCCATCGAAGTGGTCCCACATCTAAGGGTGATTTTTTCCACCCTGTACAAACTCTATGGACTGATCGATGAGAGGATACGGAACAAAAAAGGCCTGATGAACTTATGCCCGAAAATTCATGGTTTCCATGCTAGAGACCATTTATTCAATATTTTGTTACAGAGACTGCGGTCTAATACGCTGTGTATCATGTAGCAACAACTACAGTATGCGTGGTTTCTCCCTAGAAGGTGGTACTGTTCCTCATAAGCCATTCCCTTGGGCCCTTCCTGCCATAGTAATTGGCAATGTTGTGTCCGATTCACTTCTCCTGTTGACTCACCGTGTAGTAGATGTGATACAGCGTTGTACACAACGTTTCCGTATTCGAACCGAGAGCTTGCCGACATAGTGTTTACATGCGGAAAGGCAAATGGCAACGGGCGGCAGGTAGCAAGGTTGTATTGGGGGACCTATCCACGCCAACAATAACCACAGCATTCAATGTTAGCCGGCCGCGGTGGTCTAGCGGTTCTAGGCGCGCAGTCCGGAACCGCGCGACTGCTACGGTCGCTGGTT
This sequence comes from Schistocerca nitens, assembly GCF_023898315.1. Taxonomy (NCBI): domain Eukaryota; kingdom Metazoa; phylum Arthropoda; class Insecta; order Orthoptera; family Acrididae; genus Schistocerca; species Schistocerca nitens. Next base: position 352,068,922 of record NC_064622.1, read on the forward strand.
CGAATCCTGCCTCGGGCATGGATGTGTGTGATGTCCTTAGGTTAGTTAGGTTTAATTAGTTCTAAGTTCTAGGCGACTGATGACCTGAGAAGTTAAGTCGCATAGTGCTCAGAGCCACTTGAACCATTTGAATTAGCAACAGTGTTTCGCCGTTTGTCTGAGACAAGGCAGCTTCAGGGAGCAGGAAATCATGCCGACATGTTCGGACACCAGAGTTAGAGGAAAATGTGATTAACACCGTGGAAGGCGACCGCCGAGTCAGCTCTAGGCAGCTAGCCCACTAGTACGGTGTAATACAGACGCACATTCTCCACTACAGTCGTTACTCCACATATCACTTACAGCGTCTGCTGGGCTTCCTAGCGACAGACTTTCCACATCGGAAGCGGTTTTGTTACTGGTTTCTACACCAGGCAACCACTACTTCAGAATTTTTCATCCTTCCTATTCAAAGGTGAGTCCACCTTTACGCGGAGTAGTATCTTCAACTTTCATAACACTCATCTGACAGTGTGCAGAACCCCCATAGATGGTGACAGCGAATCATCAGCATCGGTGCAGCCGGAATGCGTTGTCCAGGATAATTGGCGTCCATATTTTAGGACCAGTCTTCCCTCCACGTCACCTAATGGGCCGGAACTATCGGCGTTTCTTGCAGGTGACTTTGCCACCAATCCTGGAAGAAGTCCATTGATGATTCGAAGGGTTATGTGACTGCTGCATGATGGTTCTCCAGCAGTTAACGTCCGGATGCATCTCAATCGCACCTTCTCTGGTCGATGGGTCGGACGAGGGGGTCCAGTTGCATGGCCTGTTCGTTCACTGGGTCTCAACCCATGCGATTTCTGGTTATGGGGCCATCTCAAAAGTATCGTGTATACAAAGCCCATTCCAGGTGTCGAGCAGCGTATTCATATTGTTCGGATGCAGTCTGGTCGATGTGAATGTGTGAGACAGGACACGGTATGGCGCATACACTCTTGCGTTGAGACACATGGAAGCCATTTTCAGCACATACTGTAACTGTGGATGCAGGGTACAGCGCGTATCAGACAGTAGTCTCTGTAACAAAGTATGACTGAATAAATAGTCTTTCGCTTGGAAACCATGCATTTCAGGATACTTTTTAGTTCGGATCCTCAAATCGATTAATCCCTAGAGTTTGTGCACGGTGGAAAACATCACCTTGTAGATTGGGTTTAAATCCACAAAGTTTAGTGACGAAGGGGATACGATAAACTCAGTCTGGTGCTTTTCGAAACGTGCAGTACTCTGCGAGCTGTGTCACACGTTGTGGTGTCCTGCTGATATATTTCATCGTACAGAGGTAAACCTAACTGCATCTTGAGGCGTACATGGTCCCCAAGGAGAGATACGTTCCTCTATTGATCCACTGCGCCTTCCAGATTAAGGAGATCGCCCAGGGAATCCCACTAAAACATTCCCCAGACCGTAACTATTGCAAAAGTGTTTGCTCTGAGAAGTTTCACGCCATAAAGATCAACGACCATCCGTCCTTTGAAGCATAAAACGTGACTCACCTGAAAAGATCGAAAGCCACTTATCGCCATTCAGTGGACATCAAGTTGCGGTACTGGTGTGCAAATTCCAGCCTTCGTCACCAATGAAAGCAGTCAGCATGGGTGTGTGAACCAGTTGCCTGCTACAGAGGCCCCTACGCAGCTGCATTCACTGAACAGTCTTTGTGGAGACGCTGTTGGCAGCCCCTTGGTTTATCTGGGCCGTCTGTTGCTCAACAGTTTAGTATAGCTCAGTGTCGGATAGACTGTCAGTGACAGAGCATCTTGTGTTCCTGCTGCTAAGAAGGTAAGTACACCGTTCGTTTGTTGTATATTTTTATGAGCTTCCAGCTCATTTACAGATACCTGTGTAGTAGGTCAAGATGTCTGTACTCACTAAGCAACCCACTCAAAAGTAAAGCTTTGTCAATCACCACAAAGATGAAGATATACAATACTATTATCTGCCCCATAGTACTGTACGGTTCAGAAAGCTGGACGCTCACAAAGAATGAAAGAGAAAAACTGAATGTTTTCGAAAGAAAAGCAATGAGAAAAATCTGGGGACCTGTGTCAGAGAATGGCGTATGGATAATTCGAAAGAACAATGAAATATATCAGTTAATGAAGCAACCCACTATCATCCAGAAATTAAAAAAGTAGGAGACTCAATGGGCTGGACATGTGGCCAGACTGGAAAACAACAGAATCACCAAGAAAGCATTTGAAGGAACTCTTCAGGCAACAAGACCATTGGGCCGACCTCGTACAAGGTGGAAGTATGACATAGAGAAGGACATCGCAGCATTAGGAATTTCCGCAGGGTGGAGAGAGGCTGCGAGAGATAGAAGGCGGTGGAAGCAGATTGATGCAGTGCGTGGTCTACAGGGCCTATGATCGCTGAGAAGAGAGAGAGAGAGAGAGAGAGAGAGAGTGAGGGAGTAGTTACTAGATTATTTTTGTAATTTCTTGCATGTTCGAGTGCTTTCTAGGCACAACCTTTTACTTTAATAACAGTGTAGCATACCGTACCATCTTTGCTATCGACCCTCAGATCGTACAGGCTTTTTTCTTGTTTTGGTTAGTATAGCTCAGTGTTGGAGCTCGCGTTCCTGCTGCTAAGAAGGCTAGTACACCGTTCGTTTGTTGCATATTTTTACAAGCTTGAGAGTGACTGCAGTAATGGTTAGGAACTGTGATTGCTGTGTACAGATGCGAGCTGAGTTCACGACCCTTCACTCACAACTCCAGGCTGTGTTGGCTTCCATCACACAGCTTGAGACTGCTGCCAAGGGGCATCACTGTGCGTGGTCAGACGTGGGGATGTGAGAGACGTCGAGTCCACTGCTGTGGCCACCCCAGGTACTGCCTTTACTGAGGTTGACCCCTCACCCGTGGTCGAGTGGGAGATCATTCCAAAGTCTGGCAGGCAGTGAAAAACTTTCCGAGGGGCCGATCGTAGGGCCTCCCTGGTTCGTTTGACGAACATGTTTCAGGCATTATCTGTGGCTGACTACGTCTCTGAGCCGGATGCAGTCGTCCACCATGTTCCAGAGGAAGCTTCTCGGCCTGCAAGGTCTGGGCGTTCACAGAGAGTGGGTCTGCTGGTAGTTGGGAGCTCCAACATTAGGCGCGTAATGGGGCCCCTTAGGAACATGGCTCCCAAGGAGGGGAAGGAAGCCAGTGTGCAATCCATGTGCATACCGGGGGGAGTCATTCTGGATGTGGAAAGACTGCTTCCGGATGCAAGTGGTGGCTCTTGTCGGTACCGATGACATACATCACTTTGGATTGGACGAGATTCTCTCTGGTTTTGGCGGCTAGCGGAAATGGTAAAGACTGCCAGTCTTGCATGCGAGATTCAGGCGGAGCTCACCATCTGCAGCATCGTCGATAGAACCGGATCTGGTCCTTTGTTGCAGAGCTGAGTGGAGGGTCTGAATCAGAGGCTCAGGCAGTTCAGTGACCGTAGGGAGGCTGCAGATTGCTTGACTTGCGCCATTGGGTAGTGGGTGTGCCATCCTCAGTGAAAATATTGAAAAAAAACTCGAACGCAAATTTTAATTAATCATTAATATGGACGAGAGATTTTATCTCGATGCGAAATATTATATTGAGTGCGATACTGGCAGCACAGCCGAAAAAAAATTTTTCTCATTTGTGTTATTATAATGGAAGTTTAATGTGAAGAAGAACAGAGTTCAGTTCTCCTTCTATCTTTTCTCTCTCTCTCTCTGTCTCTCTCTTGATGTGGTTGTGGTGTCACCGCCAGACACCACATTTGCTAGGTGGTAGCTTTAAATCGGCCGCGCTCCATTAGTACATGTCGGACCCGCGTGTCGCCACTGACAGTGATCGCAGACCGAGCGCCACCACATGGCAGGTCTCGAGAGAGACTAGCACTCGCCCCAGTTGTACGGACGACTTAGCTAGCGATGCACACTGACGAAGCCTCGCTCATTTGCAGAGCAGATAGTTAGAATAGCCTTCAGCTAAGTCAATGGCTACGACCTAGCAAGGCGCCATTAGCATTACATAGTTTGTATCTAAAGAGTCTCACTTGTATAGTCAAGAGCGATGTACCACAAGGATGGATTAAAGTTAAGTATTCCAGGAGCTACGTACTTTTCTTTATAGCATTCATTACGTATCCTGTTTCAGACCTATCTACTCGCCTACGTGAGTTAACGCGTGCCTTTCGGCTACTTCCGAGTGGCGTGGCTGTCTTGTTACGCCACAACAGTGGTAGAGGTCGGACATGTTCGTTAATTGCTGATGAATGTAAGCTAATTCGTGATATTAATTTAATAATATTATAGTTTAAAGTTATTTTTCACTTTTATATGTAGAAGGTGAGGCCTGTGTCATGTCCGTTTCCTTTTTAAAATCAATATTCTAAGTAATTTTCAGCGCTACAGTTGCAGCCGCTTCTGCAGCAACAGATTCCATTACGTGACAATTTAAATTCCCGAATTCGGTGGAAGCGAAGAGATCGCACGCTCATAATTTAACAAATAGTTTTTCCCCAGCCGCCTGACGCAGCGGAAGAAAACATAGTTTTTAAGATTTTTATTTTCAGTTACTCGCCGCGATCCAGAGCCACAACTCGGACTTCAATTATTTGTTAAGGGCGGTAAGAACAATTCTCTTGCGTGTGTGGGTAGTTGCAAATTATAACAAAGAACTCATGCTCGTAAAAAAATATTAGCCAAGGCAAAATACAAAATTATTATTTCAGTTTTAAAGCTAAATGCAATGTGTTTCTAGATGGGCTCATATTACAGTAACTAACGTGAACAAAAAGTTTGCTCATATTAATCTCTATTAATCAGCCAGTTATTAAAAGCATAAACTCAAAAATAATTTCAACCAATTCCACGTCACATCCAAATCTTAATCATTTAAAAATTCTTTCGCTCCCACACTACATATTTTTATTATAATCCCGCGAGACAGACTGCCAGTCTGGCCGCGTGGTCTAGCGGTTCTAGGCGCTCAGTCCGGAACCGCGCGACTGGTACGGTCGCAGGTTCGAATACTGCCTCGGGCATGGATGTTTGTGATGTCCTTAGGTTAGTTAGGTTTAAGTAGTTCTAAGTTCTAGGAGACTGATGACCACAGATGTTGAGTCCCATAGTGCTCAGAGCCATTTGAACCATTTTTTTTTTTTTTTTTTTTTTTAGATTGCCAGTCTTGTTTGCGAGATTAAGGCGGAGCTCAGAATCTGCAGTATCGTCGATAGAACCAACTGTGGTCCTTTGGTGCAGAGCCGAGTGGAGGGTCTGAATCAGAGGCTCAGGCGGTTCTGTGACCGTGTAGGCTGCAGATTCCTTGACTTGCGCCATCGGGTAGAGGGTTTCCGGTTTCCAATAATAGGTCAGGAGTCCACTAGACACAGGAAGAAAGAAGGCAGGTAAAACACAGTAAGTTAGTTATACAAACGATCGGTATTGTAGCTGTAAATTGTAGCTGTAAACTGTCGTAGCTGTGTTGGTAAAGAACCAGAGCTCCAAGCCTTAATAGAAAGCACTGAAGCTCAAACATTTATAGGTACAGAAAGCTGACTAAAGCTGGAAATAAGCTCAGCAGAAATTTTTTCTAACAATCTAACAGTGTTCAGAAAGCATAGATTAAATATTGTGGTGGTGGAGTATTTATTGCTGACAGAAGTAGTTTGTCTTGTAGTGAAACTGACGTAGATAGTTCCTGCGAAATAGTATGGGTAGAGGTTATACTTGACAATCGGACTAAACTATTAATTGGGTCGTTTTAACGACGCCCTGACTCAGAAGATACAGTTGCTGCACAGTTCAGAGAAAACGTGAGTCTCATTTCAAACAGGTACCCCACTCATACAATTATAGTTGGTGGTGACTCGATATGCTGGAAAAATTATACGTTTGAAGCCGGCGGCAAGCATAAAACGTCATCCGTAATTGTACTGAATGCTTTCTCAGAAAATTATTTTGAACAATTAGTTCATGAGCCCACTCGAAGCGTAAATGGTTGCAAAAGCATACTTGACCTCTTAGCAACAAATAACCCTGGACAAATAGTGAGTATATCTATTTAAAAAAGCTGATAAAAATGAACGCCTTTTTAAGAGACAGTGTGCACTCCTTCCAATATGATCTTGTAAGCGTAGAAAAGTTATGGAATGATTTCAAAGAGATAGTATCGACAGCAATTGAGAGATATATACCACATAAATGAATAAGTGATGGTACTGATCCCCCATGGTACACAAAACGGGTCAGATCGCTGTTGCAGAAGCAGCGAAAAAAGCATGCCAAATTTAAAAGAACGCAAAATCCCCAAGACTGGCAAAGATTTGCAGAAATTCGAAATGTAATGCGTACTTCAATGCGAGATGCTTTCAATAATTTCCACAATGAAACTCTGTCTCGAGAACTGGCAGTAAACCCAAAGAGATTCTGGTCATACATAAAGCACACGAGTGGCAAGATGCTATCAATACCTTCATTACGCGATAACAACGGTGAAGTCACTGATGACAGTGCCACTAAACCAAAGTTATTAAACACGAATTTCCGAAACTCTTTCACCAAAGAAGACGAAGTAAATATTCCTGGATTGCAATCAAGAACAACTGCCAAGATGAGAAACATAGAAAGAGATATCCTCGGTGTCGCAAAGCAGTTTAAATCACTTAATAAAAGCCGGCCGCAGTGGCCGAGCGGTTCTAGGCGCTACAGTCTGGAACTGCGCGACCGCTACGGTCTAAGTTCTAGGGGACTGATGACCTCAGAAGTTAAGTCCCATAGTGGAGGAGGAGGAGATTAGTGTTTAACGTCCCGTCGACAACGAGGTCATTAGAGACGGAGCGCAAGCTCGGGTGAGGGAAGGAAATCGGCCGTGCCCTTTCAAAGGAACCATCCCGGCATTTGCCTGAAGCGATTTAGGGAAATCACGGAAAACCTAAATCAGGATGGCCGGAGACGGGATTGAACCGTCGTCCTCCCGAATGCGAGTCCAGTGTGCTAACCACTGCGCCACCTCGCTCGGTGACTAAGTCCCATAGTGCTCAGAGCCATTTGAACTCAATAAAAGCAAGACTTCTGGTCCAGATTGTATACCAGTCAGGTTCCTCTCAGAGTATGCTAATACAATAGCTACATATTTAGTAATTACAGGGTGTTACAAAAAGGTACGGCCAAACTTTCAGGAAACATTCCTCACACACAAATAAAGAAAAGATGTTACGTGGACATGTGTCCGGAAACGCTTAATTTCCATGTTAGAGCTCATTTTAGTTTCGTCAATATGTACTGTACTTCCTCGATTCACCGCCAGTTGGCCCAATTGAAGGAAGGTAATGTTGACTTCAGTGCTTGTGTTGACATGCGACTCATTCCTCTACAGTACTAGCACCAAGCACATCAGTACGTAGCATCAACGGGTTAGTGTTCATCACGAACGTGGTTTTGCAGTCAGTGCAATGTTTACAAATGCGGAGTTGGCAGACGCCCATTTGATGTATGGATTATCACGGGGCAATAGCCGTGGCGCGGTACATTTGTATCGAGACAGATTTCCAGAATGAAGGTGTCCCGACAGGAAGACGTTCGAAGCAATTGATCGGCGTCTTAAGGAGCACGGAACATTCCAGCCTATGTCTCGCGACTGGGGAAGACCTAGAACGACGAGGACACCTGCAATGGACGAGGCAATTCTTCGTGCAGTTGACGATAACCCTAATGTCAGCGTCAGAGAAGTTGCTGCTGTACAAGGTAACGTTGACCACGTCACTGTATGGAGAGTGCTACGGGAGAACCAGTTGTTTCCATACCATGTACAACGTTTACAGGCACTATCAGCAGCTGATTGGCCTCCACGGGTACACTTCTGCGAATGGTTCATCCAACAATGTATCAATCCTCATTTCAGTGCAAATGTTCTCTTTACGGATGAGGCTTCATTCCAACGTGATCAAATTGTAAATTTTCACAATCAACATGTATGGGCTGACGAGAATCCGCACGTAATTGTGCAATCACGTCATCAACACACATTTTCTCTGAACGTTTGGGCAGGCATTGTTGGTGATGTCTTGATTGGGCCCCATGTACTTCCACCTACGCTCAATGGAGCACGTTATCATGATTTCACACGGGATACTCTACCTCTGCTGCTAGAACAAGTACGACACAACATGTGGTTAATGCACGATGGAGCTCCTGCACATTTTAGTCTAAGTGTTCGTACGCTCAACAACAGATTCAGTGACCGATGGATTGGTAGAGGCGGACCAATTCCATGGCCTACACGCTCTCCTGACCTCAACCCTCTTGACTTTCATTTATGGGGGCATTTGAAAGCTCTTGTCTAGGCAATCCCGGTACCAAATGTAGAGACTCTTCGTGCTCGTATTGTGGACGGCTGTGATACAATACGCCATTCTCCAGGGCTGCAGCAGCGCATCAGGGATTCCATGCGACGGAGGGTGGATGCCTGTATCCTCGCTAACAGACGACATTTTGAACATTTCCTGTAACAAAGTGTTTGAAGTCACGCTGGTACGTTCTGTTGCTGTGTGTTTCCATTCCATGATTAATGTGATTTGAAGAGAAGTAATAAAATGAGCTCTAATATGGAAAGTAAGCGATTCCGGACACATGTCCACATAACATATTTTCTTTCTTTGTGTGTGACGAATGTTTCCTGAAAGTTTGGCCGTACCTTTTTGTAACACTCTGCTCACAGAAAAATGCGTACCTAGGGACAGAACAGTTGTTAAAGTCACACCAGTACCCGAAAAGGGAGGAAGGAGTAATCCGCTGAATTACAGGCCCATATCACTAACGTCGATTTGCAGTAAAGTTTTGGAACACAACTGTATTCAGACATTATAAAGTACCTCGAAGAAACCGATTTATTGACACGTAGTCAGCACGGATTCAGAAAATATCGTTCTTGCGAAACACAAGTAGCTCTTTATATTCATGAAGTAATGAGTGCTATCAACAAGGGATGTCAAATTGATTCCATATTTTTAGATTTCCAGAAGGCTTTCGACACCGTTCCTCACAAGCGTCTTCTAACGAAACTGCATGCCTATGGAATATTGCCTCAGCTGTGCGACTGGATTCATGATTTCCTATCAGAAAGGTCACAGTTCGTAGTAATAGGCGGAAAGTCATCGAGTGAAACAGAAGTAATACCCGGCGTTCCCCAAGGAACGCAGATTTTCATCAAACCATCAATATGACTTACAACCGTTATTGATATTATCATGGATGAAAGTGGTTTCATCAGTAAATAGTAGGCCTATTAAAATGGTTATTTGTCAAGTTACAATTACTATCTGTAATTCTGTTAATATTGTATGATGATACATTTTCTGTTTCACAAACTCTCTGATTTCATTCATTTCTTAACTTTTCCTTTGAAAACTGCTTATCTTATGTTCATGAAGCGAACTTTTGGGATCACTATATTTCTTTTCTCTTTTATATTTTTCCATACATTTTGAAAACCCATTTCTTTCATTTATTGAATTTCATGAACATTAATTATCATATAATAGTCTAACTATTTCTTTCAGTAACTAGCAGATATTTATGCACTTAGCAATATTTAATCACAAACCTTTCATTACAGAATTATGTTTAAGAATATATAATTTTTTTTAATCTCTATAAAATCTGTTTATGTCTCAAATATCAACAGTACTAGGAAAAGGATGGATAGCTACTCACCATAAAGAGGATACACTGCAGACAGGCGCAACAAAATGACTATTTTACACTTAGCTTTTGGCCAAGACTTTTTTTTGGAAAAGAAAGCATACTTTCGCACAGGAAAGTGCACCTCATGCACATCTGACCAGCATCCTCAGCAGCTTGGACCAGAATGCAACTGTCCTGTTAAGCAACAATCTGGATTGGGGCAGAGAAGGAGGAGAGAGAGTAGGGCACAGGTGGGGGCAGAGAGCAGTGCTATCTGGTGGAGTGTCCAGGGACTAGGTGGTCGCAGGACAAGGCTGTCAGGCACAGCATCAGGAGGCTTTGGGCAAGGGTGGTGGAATGGGAGGGGGAATGAGGAGTGGTGGGAAAGGAGAGGGGCAGAGAAGGGAAAGAGATTAGAGGGTGCATTGATAGAGAGTGGTGCACAAAAACGATGAATGGACACAAGTTGGGAGGAGGCAACTACATAGAGGGAGCAGAAACCGTTGGGTGAAGAGTTTGGGGATAGTAGGTTATCGTAGGTAGAGACCAGGATCATTTCAGGAGCAGAGAATGTGTCCTAAGGATAATTGTCATCTGTGCATTTCAGAAAAATTGGTGGCAGGGGCAGAATTGAGAGGGCCTGGGTTGTGAAGCAGTCATTGAAATAAAGCATGTTATGTTAAGATGCATGTTGTGCCCCAGGGTGATCCATTTTCCTCTTGGCCACTGTTCAGTGGCGGGCATTCGTCCTGGTGGACAGCTAGTTGATAGTCATACCAAGATAAAAAGTTGTGCAATGACTGCAACTGAGCTGGTATCCAACATTACTGATTTCACAGGTGGCTTGGCCTGGGCAGGATTAGCCTATGACAGACCTGAAATAGGAAGTGCTGGGTGGGTGGATTAGGCAGGTCTTGCACCTGGGTCTGCCATGAATCTCTGTGGCACAGGATTGGGATTGGGAGTGGCACAGAGATAGACCAACATGTTGTGGAGGTTGGGACAGTGACAGAACATCACTTTGAGTGGGATGGGAAGGATCTTGAGTAGGATGCCCTTCATTTCAGGGCATGATGATTGGTAATCAAACCCCTGACAAAGGATGTGATTCAAGAGTTCCACTCCTTGAAGGTTCTTTGGAGTTTTGAGTGGAGTGGGGGAAATGTGGATGTGAGTAGCATCTGTCCTTTTCCTGATATTGTTGGTATGTCCTAAATATCACTTTCTTGGTAAATGTTAGCTCAGATTAACTGTAAAATGTTTGTTGTTGACTCTTTGCATCAATAATCTGTGATATCTTTGTCCACTTCCATAGAGAGAGTCCTGGTAGAGACATGGGAGAGAATAATGGTGAGACAAAAGGAATGGAACATGCTTTTATGTGTGATGAAGTTAAATTTTGTCTTGTAAACTGACTGTGGTCAAAACTTTATGTAACATAAATGTTAACTTTTGTGATTCATCAGTTACAGGAAGAAATAGAGATCCATCCATCTTGAAACCTAAGTTTATTTGAAAATCACCTTCTGCGTCCAGTCCTATACATGATACTGATGAGAAGTGACTTGTTGGTTGCACTGAATCTGGGAATCTATTGTGATAATTCTGTTTTAAAAAACATAATATAGTTTTCAAAATGGTTAAAACCTGGGCCTCTTGAAGAATCATATCCTAGAATGTAGTGGTCAGTGAGCTGAGCCAAGAATCTCATCTTGAATGTACATATTATAAACTATCATTCCAAATATTTTTAAGTGAAAAGAAAATACAGTAATATACTGGAAATACATGCGCTTGTCTGAAGGCTTACATAGTGATACATTTTGCATACCAGTTTTATTACAATAGCCATCCTGTATTTGATTTCTGGGCACATTTTATAGGTATCTTGATGCCCTAGTATTGAATTGAATATTATTTGATCCTGCAGGATTAGATGGTGTTCAGTAACTGTACATGTAATATAGGACATGCCAAAAATGCAAAAACCTTCATTATCATGTACCTGCTTATGATTAACAATATTTACAAATTTGATGTGAGCATTACTCATCATTACTCATCAAAACGTAGTGTTATGCATGTTATCATACAGATTTAGGCAGACTTCTTAGTAATTTGATACCTGATTACTGGGTTCCTTTTTCAAGCATTGTTAGTCCGTGGGGCATGCTTTGTGTGTCATTCTTCCTCTGTGTACTGTGAGTGTGTATACTAACATTTATAGTCCACTTTGCACTATCTTTTGTGACATATATTATAGTATTATACATATACAAGGGGGAAAAAGATGCCTAATCTTTTGAAGCAGTTTACACATGTTTCAGAAGTCTTCTTTTTTTATTTATTTATTTAATTATTTTTTTTTATTTTTTTTATGAACACTCTCTTCATTTCTTGAATGTTTGAGTTTCCCCACAGTACCACTCCACACCGCAGGTATGGTTCAAACAGTCCATAGTATATTGTGCATTATCAATATGACAGAGCTAAGTTTCTTACAGACAGAATTAATACATTGTTTGTATTTCAGCTTGTTATCCACAGTAATACCTAAGAATCTAGTGGATTCTATTTCTTCTAGTATCATTTCATCTGCCTCTAAACCCATGTCCACAGCCTTCTCTTTCTTTTTTAAGTTTATAACAAGTCCATTTTCCAGGAGCCACTGAGCTGCAGTGTTTGCAGATATGTATACTTTTCTCTCAAGCTGTGCCACAGTTTGGTCATTATTCAGTGTTGTCATGTCATCTGCATACAATATTTTCTTCTATTTTTCTTCAACACCTATGTCATTAACAAACAGGTTAAACAGCAATGGCCCCATTACCGACCACTGTGTGCAATGCTAATAATTTGACTCTCACCTATTCAGGACAGTAAGAACACTCGTGGAACTACACAGATTTCAGACATATACCTATCATTCTTGAGAAAATAGATTAGTTGAGTGCTTACATCATCAGCTTAGGGACTCTCTCGGTTATCCTGCCCCTGGAGACTGGATGGGGACTATACTGATTACCTTGCTTTCTGTGTAAGTCATGCTCAATGTCAGTCTCAATGCAACAACTGCAGAGCTGGTCCATGAACAAACATTGCATGTACGAGGGCGGTTCAGAAAGTAACCTCCGATTGGTCACAGTGCGGGTTGTGGGGGGAGTAGCGACGCCATCTGTGCGTTCACGTACTCAACAGGTCAGTCGGCATCAAGCCGTGGTCGAGTGAATGTCGTACCTGCGCTAGTTTAGTTTTTGTGGCAGTTTGAAATGTGTGCTGCAATAGAAAACCCCGCCAAATGTGAAGTGCGTGCTGTCATAAGGTTTTTTACAGCCAAAGGATATTCTGCAGCAGCTATTCATCGTGAGCTTTGTGCCGTGTACGGACCAAGATTTATGAGTGAAGGAGTTGTCCGTGAATGGGTACGTTTATTTAAAAGTGGACGAGAAAACGTTCATGATGAAGAGAGGAGTGGTAGACCATCATTGTTGACTGGCGAACTCGTTCAGACAGTTGATGCAAAAGTTCGTGAAAATCGACGTTTCTCAATGTTGGAGTTGTCTACTGGTTTTCCACAGATTTCTAAGACTCTCTTGTACGAGATAGTGACAGCAAGATTGGGTTACCGTAAGTTCTGTGCACGATGGGTGCCCAAAATTCTTACCGACCACCACAAAACTCAAAGAATGGCCTCTGCATTAGACTTTCTGTCATGTTACGAGGACGAAGGAGAACCATTGTTAAACAGAATCGTGACCGGTGACGAAACCTGGATTAAGTACGTGAACCCTGAGACAAAAGAACAATCAAAGATGTGGGCACATTCAAATTCGCCTACCAAACCAAGAAAAGCCTCGCAAGATTTTTCTGCCAGAAAACTGATGGCAACGGTGTTTTGGGATGCCAAAGGGGTGTTGTTGGTTGAATTCATGGAACGTGGTACAACCATTAATCAAGACGTGTACTGTGAAACAAGTTACGACGGACTATACAGAACAAACGTCGTGGTATGCTGACTTCCGGTATCGTTTTTTTGCACGATAACGCCCGTCCTCACTCTGCTCGCAGAACAACGGCCCTTCTTGAGTCCTTCAAGTGGGACGTTATCAACCATCCACCTTACAGCCCAGACCTGGCGCCAAGTGATTATCACCTCTTCATGCATTTGAAGAAATGGCTCGGGTCACAGCGGTTTGATGGCTCCAGGCACAAGCGGGTGATTTTTATGCAGAAGGAATTTCAAAGCTTGTGAAGAGATACGATAAGTGCCTCAATCGCTATGGAGACTATGTAGAAAAATAGTGCAAAGATGTAGTTGTAAGATGTATATATTAAAATATTTTTATTTAACTTGGTGTATTTTTTTAAATCAACCGGAGGTTACTTTCTGAATGGCCCTCGTATAATGGTCCATGAAGTCTTCATGAACCTGAAAAGAGATTTGACATTGAGCTGTACAGTTTGGCAACCATGATATTGACTGATAGTTTAAAATTGGCCTTTACTATAGCATAAATCAAAGCTGGATACTTGCCAATTTGTTACGGATGAGTGGTGATATTAGGTTGTCTCTTTATTTCTTAATCTGTCCTGGCCATGAGTTAAAGTGAGAATGCATCTAGTGAAGAAGGCATATGTTTGACCTAAAATAGGACTACAAACATTTCTTCTGGCAATGTAATGTGTGCTAGCAATGTGTAATTAGTCAACTGTCACCTCCACAGTTGGCACTTTCACTCTGCCAAATCACCAGTTCGAGAATGTCCACGTGTCTGCCATCAGAATGTTGTACATATTGTCTGATGTCAGTCGGCCATTTTTCACTCTGGCCAGAATCCTTCCCAATGGGAGATGTTATAGATCAAATAGTTAACAAAACTTTTGTTGTTGATAGATCACATGATTTGGCATACCACTGTGTGTAACTACAGATCAAGGCTGACAATTCAAGTGTCATCTGTTGAAAGCATTAGAAATCCTATGGGAGTTCACAGAATGCAGACATCTAACTACAGTCCTTGAGAAAATAGTCTAATAGAGTGCTTACATCATCAGCTAAATGCCTCTCTCAATTGGCATACTTCCAAACACTGGATGAAGACTGTATCTATAGTCCTTCTTGGCATGCAAACTACCTTCAAAGTCATTCTCAATACAACAACTGCAGAGGTGATCTATGGAAAAATATTACATGTACTAGGACAATTTTTTAATGCCACTGATGGTAATGATATTACAGTATCTGACTTTTTACAACAATTATACATACAAATCTACAGGATTTGATCTACATTATCCAAGGATCAAGGTGCCAAGTGTCCATCCAGTTTCCAAGATTTGTGATCAACTGAATGCATCTATGTGTATCATGATTTGATCTTCAAGTTATTTTAGCCACCATATCATGGCCCTTTGAAGTTTTCATATACCTGGAAAGATATATGACATTGACATGCAATGTTTGCTCTCACTGATATCAATCAATAGTTTAAAACTAACTATTACTGCAGTGGAATGTCTTCATTGCAAGACTAACAAGGCACATGTCACCTGCTGCAGAACCTACAAAAATGCCAGTAACATATTCTGGATGTCACCTTGGTTTTAACCTCAACTATTATTTACACTTGCCCGCATCTCGTGGTCATGCGGTAGCGTTCTCGCTTCCCACGCCCGGGTTCCCGGGTTCGATTCCCGGCGGGGTCAGGGATTTTCTCTGCCTCGTGATGGCTGGGTGTTGTGTGCTGTCCTTAGGTTAGTTAGGTTTAAGTAGTTCTAAGTTCTAGGGGACTTATGACCACAGCAGTTGAGTCCCATAGTGCTCAGAGCCATTTGAACCATATTTACACTTAGGGGGAAGTAGTGTGGCTAGGTTGACTCTCCTTGGTTTATGTAAAGACCCTATGACTACCAGATTTCATTTATGACAAATGAAATATAATAGCTAACTGCAATAGTTAATAATCCTTATTTGCCTTTGAATGACAGTTGCAATTTTCTTGATAATTAATGTTGTAAACACAACACCTGATACTCTGATCTGGTCTAATTAACATTGTATCTAAATATTCCTTATACTTTTTTAGGACAGCAACAGCATTATTACTTCTCCACAAAACTGTTCTTTTTATATGAAGATTTTCTGCTTTGCTCTTTTCACATTTATTTATTTCAGAACTGGAAGACATTACCCTGCCCTCTGATATGCCTTTATGAATACCACCTTCACTTGATATGCTGTTTGCCAATAACAGTTGTCTCATTTATCAGTGGCTTTAATATTGCTTCACAGTGTGTAATACATTGCTGTATGCTTAATCAGTATGCTGTATGTCTAACGGAAGGTATTACTCAGAATTCTCCTTTTCTTCCACCCGCAGGTATTTGCACACTCTCTGCAGGAAGGAACAAATGCTTGTGGAGGAGATGCCAACCAGACTACTTGTTCACACTTGTGCATTGGTTTGCCAAGGCACTGCTACACTTGCAAATGTCCTGACAACTTCTACCCTGCTGCCAACAACACATGTACACCTGTTTGTGGTAAGATTTTTTCTGCTTTTGGAATCTTGTGCTTCACAACTGTCTGACTTGGTGGCATTATGAATCAGAATCATGTTCTTCAGTGCGACCAATACCACATTTAATTCAGTGTTATAGAGGATAAATTTATTGGTCATTGAGTCTTGAGGACACAGACAGGTCAATACACTGAAGATTCAAGATACTGCTTACCTTGGACCTGTCAGAGTACAGTTTTATGGTACACTGTAGGGTTGTGTATGTGCTATGACTGAGATGACTATAATTCCATTTAAAATGTCATAATTATCTCTCTGCAGTACGAGACATGTAATATTGTCTCACCTTATAAAGGATATGAGAAAATGTAACAAATTTATACATTTACACCTAAACTTAGTAAGCCACTTTATGTTGTGTGGTAGACTGTACTTCATATACCTCTGTGATTTCCCTTCTTTCAAGTTTTACTTGTGAATGGTGGAACGTGGCTTGGTGGTTAAGTGTCAGACTTAATATCAGAAAGCATGGTATTCAGGAACTAGGATTGCTTTTCCATCACTTATTGCTATTTAGCCTCTGACAATGATTGGCCGATGTGAAAATGCCAAGTCACATCATGGTTCAGAGTCCATGTTAAACTGTGACTCTCACTATGACTGGATGAGCAAGTCAGTTTGAAGGTCAGAGGAAGGTGAGGGAAAATCATCTCCAACAGGCCCATTCCTATCTTTTCCATGATGCTCAAAAGAAGTCACGATGAACCTTGCTACTCTTCTTTGAATTATGTTTTACACATCTATTAATAAATCATAGAATTCACAATCTTGATCACATTTTATTCTATTTGCAAAGACAACCATTTTCATCTTTACATATATTATGAGGAAACAACACAAATGATTTGAAACTTCGTGGCAGATTAAAACTGTGTGCCGGACTGAGATTCAAACTCAGGACCTTTGCCTTTCATGGGCAAGTGTTCTACTAACTAAACTACCCAAGCACAATCCACGGCCCGTCTTCACAATTCTACTTCCACCAGTATCTTGTCTCTTACCATCCAAACTTCACAGAAGTTCTCCTGCAAAAAATTCAGGAAACTTGGATGGGTCATGAGTCGTGCTTGGGTGGTGGAGCACTAGCCTACAAAAGGGAAAGGTCCTGAGTTCAAGTCTCTGTCTGGCACACAGTTTTTATCTGCCAGGAAGTTTCAAATCAGTGCACACTCCGCTGCAGAGTGAAAATTTCATTATGGAACACAAATGATCTGTAGACATATCAAAACTAATCCAAACAAAAGAATCAACAGTGGAGGTGTAAGAGTAATACTGAAAATTATATACAGCAAATCAAAAATTTGGCCAGAAACAGGATATTGGAAAAAATGGGAAATATTAGCATTTTTTCTGATGATGTCTCATTTTTTGTGATCTGCTTATAACATATGGTTATGTACCTTAACTTATAAGATGGATGAGTTAAATGAAGTCTGTGAGTCTTCACATTTGGTTTACATGGTATACACATCATCATTCTCTTTATGTTAAGGTGACCACACATGATTAGGAGATCCCTCAAAAATGAGATAACATGCTAATGTGTATTGTCTTCTTTTCAACATTCTGCTTATCCACAATTTGTAACTTATGATGTGTAATTTTCGGTATTATTTGCAATCACATGAAGACAGAAACAAATTCTCCAATGTTCAGTGAGTATAAAATCTCTAAAGAAATGTTAAATTCTGTCATTTCTTTGTGTGACCACAACTTTGTGTAGGAATTTCTTGTAGAAACACACTTGTCCATTCAGTCCCATAAGCAAACTGTAATTTTTCACAAAGCACATTAAATTGGATATACAGCTGCTTTAGAATGAGTCTGTCCTTACACTCAAATATTTCATCACTTTGAAGGTACATGAACTGCACAATGAAAATTGTACAATGAACACTATTTTATGTGGTCTGTACCATGGTACAATATGTTCTCCGAGATAAAAAAAACTAATGCTTATATGGTCATGCTAGGTCTTTGTGATCCACTGTTCTGAGCATGACAGGCAGTACTACCTTCAGCATAATTGTCATTACCTACTTAATAATTTGATATGTTTGTTTCTGTATTTGTCATGCAGCTGATTTTTGCAGCATTTATTCTCACCATTAATGTTTTTCATCTGATCCCAAGAAATGTTGGCAGTGGCTGGATATTATATTGTAAATTATTCTGCATGTTTTTCTGAAGATCCATCAATTGCACATTGCAATTTTCAGAACTTCAGAACAGTTCCTTCAGGTTGTCCAAAGCATCCATCAGCACTTCAGATTTAATTTTATTTTCTGAACCCCTAAGATTCAACACCCTCTTTGAAGAACACACTCATCCAAGATGATATGGACAGTACCAGATACCACCCTGTGATCTGGACACAAATAAACTTTGTGATAGTTAACAGTGTAAAATTAAATGCACCAGACAGGAAACAACATTACTCATTTGCAGAATTGATTAGTTGAAATTTTGTGACCCTTTCAGAAATAAGACTTGAAACTAACTAACTAAACTCTTCTTTAAATTCAGCTGATCTGTACACAAATCACTTACTGACAACAACAACTCGAAAGATTTGCCATGCAAATGGCATTACACTCCAATTTTTTCAAAGAAAAAGGAGGAACCATTGCGGAGGATTTAGGTATGCTATATGGACAATGGCAACTCAATACTAGAGTAACTTGGGTCAGCAACGTCTTTTAATCAATAGAACACAAAACCAATCCAAGTTACAAATATTTTAATTTTTATTTAATGATTAGTTTTGGACTGAGACAAATTTTCAAATAAACTTAACAAAGTCGAAAACGTCATTTCCAAAGATGTCAAAAAATGTGTAATAAACATTTAAATGCCTACAGATAAAAAAACTCTTGTATGCACTGTAAATGTACATTACACATTTTTTGACATCTTTGGAAATGCTATTTTTGACTTTGTTATGTTGATCTGAAAATGGGTCTCAGCCTGATACTAGTCACTGAATGGAATGTAAAGTATTTGTAACTTGGACTGGTTCTACTTTCTATTGAATGACAACCCTGTCTCAAACACAGTAAATATTCCACGTAAATTAAATGTTCACCTATATACAGATAATTTCAGTTTCTTTGAAGAACAACCCACATCCTTAATTATAGGAGTAATATTTTATCACTCACTAAGAGCTAGGAAATAATGAAATAAAAAAATAAGATTAGAAATAATTCTGCCCAAAAACTGACAAGAGAAAGTAGTTATTACTATTAACGACCTTTCAAATGTTTGCTTGCTCTAAGTTTATAATAGTTTTTTAATTTTTTGTATGTTGATTTTAGGACTTACATTTATGTTTTATATGTGTCTCATTTTACTATAGTTTTGTCACATGCTAAATAAAATAATAAGCAGTTGTAAATGCTGCTAATATATTTACAATTGCTGGCATGCAAGCACTATCTAAATGGGCACCAAAAGTTGCACCTCATTGGAAGTCTGTAGATCAGCACTGCATCTGAAGACATTAGAGATACAAGAAGATATATAAATCTGATACTTATACCAAAATTATTTATACATGCTAGTATCTCACAAAGATGTATGCATGAAAGTTGAATTTTTTTACATACTATTTCCACTCACAATTTCCAATAGTTATGAATCCCAAACCAATTTTGCAAATTAAGTATGACTGTTTATGATGATTCACAAATAAATTTATTATCGTTACTTATCACCATCATGTTGCAAAATGCCTTATGTATTCTACATCTTGGAGGTGAGGAATTCAGATGCAGGAACACCTCATTTTATCTAAGAGTCTTTTATTTCAGTCTTTTATCTGAGGGTCTTTATTTGATTGTACGTAATTCATTTGATTTTAGTGGATAGGTAAATTTCAGTCACCTATCTAACCCTTTCATCTTAGCTGAAGTATTCCTTGGAATACATGAGTGTTTCTTAGGTATTCTGAGTTGTCATAATACGGGGTGTTTCAAAAAGTACTTTACAGCTTTGGAAATTCACATAAGTTAATTCATACTACCTACAGAGGTGACTTTAGTGTCAATTTGTAGGGAAACACATCAAGTTTTGTCTTGCATAGTTTGTTAGTGCTGAATTGTAGCATAACAAGTGCTAGTGGCAGTTGTGTTACTGATGGCTGCCTTCACTGGACCCAAGTGTGCTAGCTGTGTGTTTTGGTTTGATGAATCAATGTCAGTGACAACAGTTCAGCATAATTTCTACACCAAAGACCCTCCTCGTAGGCCTACAATTTATGAGTGGCATAAATGTTGTATAGAAACAAGGTGCTAAGTAAGACATGGGAAACCACCAGGTCATCCATGCACATCTGATGACGTCATTGAGCGAGTGAGACTACATTTTGTCAACAGCCCTATGAAATTGACTTTGCATGCATCTCACAAACTGCAAATCACATATATGACTGTTTGGCATGTGTTGAGAATCTGTTTGAAACCATACAGATTGACAATCATAGAAGCAATAAAAGACACTGATAAAATTGCTCACAAGAATTTCTGTGTGTATATGTTAAATAGATTACATGAGGATGAACATTTCTTGGACAAAATTATCTTTTCTGATGAGCTGAGTTTTCCCTTAAGTGACAAGGTTGACACACATAACTGTAAGATTTGGGGCAATGAAACTCCACGTCAAACATTGCAACATGTTCGTGATAGCCCTAAACTGAACGTTTGTTTGTGCACTGAGCAAGAACAAAGTGTACACCCGGTTTTTTCTGTAAGAGAACCATCAATTGCATAGTGTACCTGGATATGTTACAACAATTTTTGATACCACAGATCAATGAGGGTGACCAAGAATGAAATGTTTACTTCATGCAAGATGGTGCACCACCTCACTACCTGGCTGACATTGGGATTTTCTCAGTGACCATTTTCCAGATCAGTGGATTGGCCATGATGCGCCAATTGCATGGCCCCCACATTCCTCAGACCTCACACGGCTCAATTTTTTTTATGGTGATTGATCAAGGATATTGTGTTTGTACCTCCTGTGCCACCTTCTCTACCTGAGCTTAGAGCAAGAATTTACACTGCCACTGAGCAAGTTATGCCTGCAATGCTACAGCAAGTTTGGGAAGAATTTGATGTCTGATCGGATGTGTGGCGGATAACCAATGGAAGCCATGTACAACAGCCTTAGTTTAAAGTACATAACACTAAACTGAGCTCTATATCTTCTTTCAATAAATTTATGTGAATTTTTAAAGTTGTGAAGTCCTTTTTGAAACATGCTGTAGAAGAGGTGAGATCAAGTGCCAAACCTGTACTTGACTATTACGTGTCTTGAGGACAATGCATTATTATTTAATTTGTACCATACATAAGTGAGAAGATCTTTGTGGCTATGGACTACATTATTAATAGCAATAATGAAGAATACTCACTTCGGACAAGAAATAATATTCTTCAACACTGAACATTATGCTTGCATATCATTGGCAAAGTGACCCTCATTCATAACAACTCATAAGTATTAATACCACTTCCTATTTACAAGGTAATACAATAGCTGTTATACATATGTCAAAGTCTGTACACCAAAAACACAGAAAAAAATCAAGTTTGTTTATTTATTTATTCATCCAAAAAATCTTTTCAGATTGTGAGACACAGAAAAAACACAAAACAAGACAGTGGCAAACACAATACTGTAAATATTCAGTATTATTTCAGTAGGCACATAAATTTTAGTTCTATCCACAAGCTTTCACTACTTGCAGTAGCTGTAGCTCCACAGTATTTTTTCAAGTCTCTTGTATCTCAAATGTTCTATAAATTCTGCTGCTGAATAGAAGCAATGATCTAATAAGAATTACAAAAGAGTTTGAATAATGATATGATTTTTACTTTATGTGGAAGACTATTGTAAATCTGTATATCTCTATTTATTGTGGAAGTTTTGTAGGCTGATGTCCTTACTGACAGGAAATGAAGCTTTTCCTTTTGTCTTGTATCATGCTCATGGATATTAAAATTTTCATTTATGTATTTCAAATTATTTCTAACATACTTAGAGATTGCTAGTGTCTACATACAGGGAAGTGGGAGGATGAATGACTTATGAAAGAGGGGTTTGAAAAAATCTGTCAAGCACATTGCATTGCTCTTACAATTATTTTCTGGGATAGGGAAATGAGTGACTAGGTGGTGTATTATCTCAGAATATAATTCCATAGAGTATGATGCTATGGAATTAAGCAAAGTACACAATTCAGACAGTGGTAAAATTTGCTTTAACAAAGAGTAATCATAGAGTGTAACATATTTTATGAATACTTGCACTGCTAGCCATCAAAATTGCAACACAATGAAGCTGGCATGCAGCAGTCTTCAGATTGGCAGGAACACATGCTTCAATGTGCAAATGACTTACATTTCAGCACAAGACTTTAGATAGAAGTAATACCACCTACATTCTGTACATACATAGAAAGTTACATAGGAGTTGCCATATTCAGAAATCATATTTGACTGTTCTTTCTGAAAAGCTCATGTTATACTTGATGTAAGAAGTAGCAATGTTTACTGGCACATGGAATTCATCAGTGGCAGGATTAGGGCGTTTTGAGACTACTGTTCCACAAATTTTCTGCTAGGTTTGGTCAGGATCTTGCAACTACATGGATATATGTGATCACTGGGCACAGGAGAGCTGTACTTTATACCATGTGGTGACCTCATGTGACTGTCATCTAAGATGACACATATATTGTTTTCTTGGCTATGCAGGGTTATATGACCACATCCCATATCTTGAGGCAGGAAGTAGACTTGCTTGCTGCAAGACAGTATTCACATGGTGAGTGTAACGATGTCTGGAGTACTATGAACTGTGAGCTTAGTGACTGCTGTTACAACTTCCCTTCATAAGGCAGCAGTGGTATGTGCTCAAGCAGTTGTGGGACCAAAGACAGCTCTGGACACATAAGTGTCATTACTCCTTTCCAGAAGAAACCCAGTTCTCTTGGCTTGTGGCATCTTGCTAGACATATCCATGTGTAAAGGCTGCAAGGAGAACAAACATTGCCAGACAGCATTTGTCATTGTCATATGGGCTAAGGATATGGTTCAATGGTTGGAGCACTATTGGATACATGAGAATTTCACTGTCCGTTTGCATACTTTATAATATTGACAGTAGTCATTGTAATACGGACTTTCTGAAGCTGTTTAGTGAACCTCTTCTCTTCAAAGTTTCCATTAAATGACCTTTTAACAAGATTATCCAGGACCACATGTTGCAACTACTTTGCTAGACATTTTCCCATTTTGGAGTATGAAAATGTTTTGCTACATGGGTTGTCGCAATTCAAATAAACTTTTCTGTTACCTTTGGTTGCTGTATTCCAGAAAAAAAATTGGTGAGGAATATACACTGTTTTTCACATGTAAATCATTTAGCAGTCAGATGACAAAAACATTCAAAATCACAAAATCCCATTCTATCATATTGCTGTAAAAATGTTTGGGAAGGACAGAGTTGACATCTTATTAAATGAGCGGCTCCAAAATAATATTAGCTGGCACAACAAACTAGTTTAAAGGAACAGTTAAATTTTAAGTGACTCATTGATGCAGTGTGTTAAAAAGATCAACAAGAGTTCCCATTGCAAAGGTATAATGAGTAAGGTGCTTCTGTTACTGAAGGGAATTACCTGTTTTCTAAATGTTTTGAAAAACTATGACTCCTCATTAGAGGCACAATACAACTACATCATTTCAAGTATGTTCCAAACTATACAAACAACATTATTAAAGTTATTTGTGGGGAAGTCAAGGAACCACTGATACAGGAAATAAAACTGAAAGACTTTGCAGCCACTATGCTTGATGAAACTTCTGAGTATTGAATAAATCACAACTGTCAATAACTGCACTATGTTCATGCAGGCAACGGTTTACTTAATCATGTTGAATGCATAGTTGATGATATTTCCATTGCAGAGAAGTCGGTTGGGCAGACTTACAATGGAGCATCAGTATTGAATGATCATGTTAATGGCCTGCTAAGTACAGTTTTGTTAAGAAATTGCAAGGCTCTCTTAACTCACTAAATTTAGCTTTGCAACAAAGCATCTCTAATATAAAAGAATCCTAAATATTTTTTCAAACTCTGAGTGATCTTTCTTCATTTCTTACAGCTATAATAGAACTTCTGCATGACAGTAATTTTTTCCAAACAAGCTGCCATCACTTGCTCCAACTAGGTGGAACTTCTCATCCAAATTGGCTCATGCAGTTAATCTTGTTGTAAATATTTTCTTAACTGTTTAGTTACACATATGTGTAACATTCAGCAAATAAAAAACTATGAAGATCTCAAAGAACAGCTGCTATTCAATAGGTAACACACAATCTTCACAGAGTGGACCCCTATAAATCTTCCCCTCTTCTGTTTGGCGATCAGAAGAACAGCACACCTACCACATTCATTCACAAGATGCCACTGTTATCTGCCACCATATTTTGAGGACAAAGAAGATACCAGAAAGATGGAGGAATGTGATTGTAGTGCCAATATGGAAGTAAGGAGAGAAAAGGGATATAAATAACTATAGAGATTTATTGCACTTAGAGTCTGACTACAAGGTGCTGTCCAAACACATCCTCAAGATATTAGGATATGTAGAAAGTACAGTTGGAGACTAACACGTAGGATTTAGTAAGGAAAAATGATAAATAGAATAGATATTTATTCTGAAACAACTGACAGGCTCTTGGAAGGATCCTGAAGAACAGACGACAAGATGGAAGTACATAGGAACTAATAATAAAAATTCTTACAGACACAAAGGCAAGCATTATATTTTGATGAGCACTATCGGAAGAGTTGGAGATCAAGACCATTGTCAAACAGGGCAATGGACTGTCACAAGCATAATCATAGATGGAGTAATCAGAGAGCAGATAGCAATAAACAAGAAAATGAGAGTACCACGGACATACATGGGGGACAGATAGGAAAACAGATCCTAAATGGACTGCCTAGCCATTGTGGACAACATAACAAAAGTGAGTAAGACAGTAGAATATGCAAAGGCACACATGAGAACCTAAGTGAAATAGCTATAAAGGTGGGACTGGGGCTCACACCTGCACAAAGACAAAGGCATTGAATAGCAACAGGGATTGAAAAACACCAGAAGGCATTCTACAAAAAATAGGTGTATTTAAATACCTGGGAGAATATGTAACATCAGGAAACAGGAGCAATGGAGCAATAATACAGAGGATGAAGAACATAATGTCAGCCTTCCATATGACCACATATTTACACAATAAAAATAGCATATCAGTGTATCAACAGGCACAAAGATCAGATGCTAGAAGGCAATAGTGAGGATTTTGTTACTGCATGTAGCTGAGGCAATAACACTAGGAAGAAATGGTGCAGCATAAATAGAGAATAAAGAGAGCAAAACACTGAATAAAATAATAGCCCCTAAAAGAACTGGTGAGATATAGATATATACAGAAACCTAGGGAAGAACTGTACAGGAACATAGGACAATATTAGGAGATATTTTATGGAGGTGGTGTTGTACATCTTGAATGAATGTTAAGAACTGCATTATGCTATACTCAGCTGTAACAGTATATTTTATTACAGATGGTTTATTCTGATCTGGGATCAGACCCTCATTGGGTCTGAAAACCATCTCAGCTATTTATTTGCATAATTGGAAAAACAGTTATAATACAGTATATATAGACACACACACAAATGGCATGATCCTAGACCAAAATCGATCAACTCTAATAAAATATACCATTACAGCTGTGTATTGCATAATGCAGTTCATAATATCAGGAGAAATCAGACTGATAAGGCCAAGGTTTGCCAGACAAACATGGATAGAATGACAAAACGAGTTTTGGAAACAACAAGGAGGACAAGCGGGAAAACAGGAACCACATGGGAGGTAGAACTCTGGAAGAGCTGCTCGGAATTGGGACCAAGGTGGCATAAAAGGAAAGCTGGAGAAGCAAGCACAAGCATACAAATATGTCAGATATCAACAACAAATAAGGGCACAGAAAAAGTACAGAGTGACACCACTGGGGCAGACAACAAATAAGGATACAGATGATCTCAGAAGAAGAACAGGAGAGAAGGGGAGAGAAGATGAAGAGGTTCTGAATGAGAAGAGGAATATGCAGTCAATGAAGGCACTGTCCATGGTACACAGAGGCTGTAATGAAAGAATAAGAGGAAGAAGAAGAAGATGTAATTGAGTGATTCCATGTGAAATCAACCAATAAAATAAAAAAATTTAACCTTGATGGTTTAGACATTTCTAATTTTTTGCTATTTTATTTTACCTATCACAGTATGACAACTCTAAAATTGAAGATTTTTTGGACATTTCAATTTTGACTTGTTAATGTTTTAGGTTTCCTGAATTGTATGATTTTTGCCATATTTCAAAACCTTAAAATGGTCATACTGATATCTCAAAAAGTATTTGATGTATATGTAATTCATTAAGTTCATGTGCTCAAGGGGT
The DNA here is from genome assembly GCF_023898315.1 of Schistocerca nitens. Lineage (NCBI taxonomy): Eukaryota > Metazoa > Arthropoda > Insecta > Orthoptera > Acrididae > Schistocerca > Schistocerca nitens. The sequence goes on from NC_064622.1 coordinate 352,095,755, forward strand.
AAAGTGGGAGAAAAGTGGGTGTCATGATTTAAAATATTTAATCACTCAATAAATATGATAACTTCCAAGGAGAGCCAACAAAGTAGAATATTATACTTCTTGTATTCCAGCATATGCAGTTCAGTATTTTATTGGTCAATTAAGCATTTGAAATCACAACAGTGGCACATTTGTGCTTAATAAATGCATATGAAAGAAGAGTTGAAGTGGTTTCCTTAACATTCATATTAATCAGTTGTGGGAGCACATCATGATTAAATATTTCCTCCTTTCCAATCATTTGAGTGAGATATATGTGCCATCAGTCACTTTTTCTTCGTGACAAATGATGACAACAAATAGTGTATGGTTTGAGTGTTATCAGAAGATGAAAAAGAAGAAGTAAACTTTTTATTTATACATCCTCTTTTCCTCTTTCTTTTCCATGACCAAGAAGATAGATCAATTAATTGCAATGAAAACTTCATTCTTTGTAAAGTAAATACCACAATTACCACTGGAAGAACATATAGACTGTCATAGGGTTTCCCAAACTTTTTTAGACCATTACCCCCAAGTGCAATCCGACATTAGCGGGTCCCCCCCCCCTCCTCCCTGTTCCCTCCACCCCTTCCTGCTCACCATCTGGTACACTTGTTACAAAACATGCATCCACTGTATTACTCCCCTCCATTGTGGCACTTACTTGACCTGCACACTCCAATCCCATTTAAAATCAAACACGTTCAGACGTGTGCACTATACTTACTGTTCGTAAATCACTTCAGAGCTGCACTGCCTACTTCTGAACAGGCAGAAATTGGACAATTTCTGGCTGTTAATGCTTTGTGTCTGACCACTCTAATAATAATAATAATAATAATAATAATAATAATAATAATAATAATAAACACCGTGGAGGCCCGGGAAAAGAATAGGCCTCCGGTATGTTCTGCCAGTCGTAAAAGGCGACGAAAAGAACAAACCACTAATAGGGCTAACCCCCCTTTTAGTGTGATTACTTGGTTCAGGACAGAACTAAAGAAGCCTCGGACAAGCGCCGTCATGGTCGGGGACGGCGCTTGAACCCTATGCCCGCCCACAATGGTAATGACACTGCTAGCCAACTGGAAAATGATTTAAATCCAAATAGAGGTGTTTTGCAGGATATGCTTCCTGCAACCACCCTAGAAGGAAAACAAAGACAGAGGATGAGATGGTCAGATGAAGTTAATCGACACCTCATGTTCTGTTATTACCAAGCAACAAACCTAGGAACCAACACAACTGGATACAGATCACAAGTATACACAACATTTATTACCAGATACCCAGAATTAAAATTTTTAACAGAACAACGTCTAGCTGATCAGATTCGTGTAATAATAAAAAATAACAGGATACCCCAGTCAGAATTAGAAAACATCAAACAACAAGTACAACAAATACTGGAACAAAATAATGTGCAATTAGAAGAAGAAGAAAATACAGTAATGGACTCAAACATCCCAGAGCAAACAAACAAAGAACAACACGCATCAATTAAACAATCAGAGGAAAATGAAATTTTAAGACAGCCACCAGCACAAGCACAAATAGAACACGAAGTGACACACATGTTAGATATAGAAGAAAAATTTCAGTTGACATATATAGAATACAAAGACACAAATACAGACATTAGACCATTCTTGCATAGACCACCAAATAGCCCACAAGTCGAAACAACAATAAAAACTATCAACACAATCATACACAACAAAATAAATGAATACACAACTATGGAAGAGTTACAACTACTGGTTTATTTAGGAGCACTCACTACACTAAATATACACACTAGGCAGATATCAGAACCAACCAACACACAGAAGAAACCCACAAAACCAGCATGGCAACACAGGCTACAGATCAGAATAGAAAAACTGAGAAAAGACATCGGACAGTTAACACAATTTATAAGAAATGAAATATCAGACAAAAAACGAAAAAGGTTAGGTAAAATCTCACAAAAAGAAGCAATAGAGCAATTAGATGAAAAGAAGCAAAAATTACAAGCTTTGGCGAAACGACTTAGAAGATACAAAAAAAGTGAAAATAGAAGGAAACAAAACCAAACATTCAACACAAACCAAAAGAAATTTTACCAAACAATAGATAACACACACATAAAAATAGACAATCCACCAAACATAAGAGACATGGAACACTTCTGGAGCAGCATATGGTCAAACCCGGTACAACATAACAGGCATGCACGGTGGATACAAGCAGAAACAGATACATACAAGATGATACCACAAATGCCTGAAGTGATAATTTTGCAACATGAAGTCACCCGAGCAATTAATTCTACGCACAATTGGAAAGCCCCTGGAAATGATAAAATAGCAAATTTCTGGCTAAAGAAGTTCACCTCAACACATTCACATCTAACTAAATTATTTAACAGTTACATTGCAGACCGATACATATTCCCTGATACACTTACACATGGAATAACTTACCTGAAACCTAAAGATCAAGCAGACACAGCAAACCCAGCTAAATATCGCCCCATAACATGCCTACCAACAATCTACAAAATATTAACTTCAGTCATTACACAGAAATTAATGACACATACAACACAGAACAAAATTATAAATGAAGAACAAAAAGGCTGCTGCAAAGGAGCGCGAGGATGTAAAGAGCAACTGATAATAGATGCAGAGGTGACATATCAAGCTAAAACTAAACAAAGGTCTCTACACTACGCATACATTGATTACCAAAAAGCTTTTGATAGTGTACTCCACTCATGGTTACTACAAATATTGGAAATATACAAAGTAGATCCTAAATTGATACAGTTCCTAAACATAGTAATGAAAAACTGGAAAACCACACTTAATATCCAAACAAATACAGATAATATCACATCACAGCCAATACAGATTAAGCGTGGAATATACCAAGGAGACTCATTAAGTCCTTTCTGGTTCTGCCTTGCTCTGAACCCACTATCCAACATGCTAAATAATACAAATTATGGATACAATATTACTGGAACATACCCACACAAAATCACACATTTGCTATACATGGATGATCTAAAACTACTGGCAGCAACAAATCAACAACTCAACCAATTACTAAAGATAACAGAAGTATTCAGCAATGATATAAGTATGGCGTTTGGAACAGACAAATGTAAGAAAAATAGCATAGTCAAGGGAAAACACACTAAACAAGAAGATTACATACTGGATAACCACAGCGACTGCATAGAAGCAATGGAAAAAACGGATGCCTATAAATATCTAGGATACAGACAAAAAATAGGAATAGATAATACAAATATTAAAGAAGAACTAAAAGAAAAATATAGACAAAGACTAACAAAAATACTGAAAACAGAACTGACAGCAAGAAACAAGACCAAAGCTATAAATACTTATGCCATACCAATATTGACCTACTCATTTGGAGTAGTGAAATGGAGTAACACAGACCTAGAAGCACTCAATACACTTACACGATCACAATGCCATAAATATAGAATACATCACATACATTCAGCAACAGAAAGATTCACATTAAGCAGAAAAGAAGGAGGAAGGGGATTTATCGATATAAAAAACCTACATTATGGACAGGTAGACAATTTAAGAAAATTCTTTATAGAACGAGCAGAAACTAGCAAAATACACAAAGCAATCACTCATATAAATACATCGGCTACACCACTACAATTTCATAACCACCTCTACAACCCGTTAGACCACATAACATCAACAGATACGAAGAAAGTAAATTGGAAAAAGAAAACACTTCATGGCAAGCACCCTTATCATCTAACACAGCCACACATCGATCAAGACGCATCCAACACATGGCTAAGAAAAGGCAATATATACAGTGAGACAGAAGGATTCATGATTGCAATACAGGATCAAACAATAAACACCAGGTATTACAGCAAGCATATTATTAAAGATCCCAATACCACAACAGATAAATGCAGACTTTGTAAACAACAAATAGAAACAGTAGATCACATCACAAGCGGATGTACAATACTAGCAAATACAGAATACCCCAGAAGACATGACAATGTCACAAAAATAATACATCAACAGCTTGCCTTACAACATAAACTTTTAAAACAACAAGTTCCTACATACAAGTATGCACCATAAAATGTACTGGAGAATGATGAATACAAATTATACTGGAACAGAACCATTATAACAGATAAAACAACGCCACATAACAAACCTGACATCATACTCACCAATAAATAGAAGAAATTAACACAACTAATCGAAATATCCATACCCAATACAACAAATATACAAAAGAAAACAGGAGAAAAAATTGAAAAATACATCCAACTGGCTGAGGAAGTCAAAGACATGTGGCATCAGGATAAAGTTGACATCATACCAATTATACTATCAACTACAGGAGTCATACCACACAATATCCACCAGTACATCAATGCAATAGAGCTACATCCAAACGTATATATACAACTACAGAAATCAGTAATTATTGATACATGTTCAATTACCCGAAAGTTCCTAAATGCGATATAACACATACCATACAGTTAAAAGGAAGTGACGCCTGATCAAGGTCCGCGTCACTTTTCATTTTTAACCAGACTTAACGTCTGAGAAAGTAAAGAATAATAATAATATCACTGCGTACAGCACTATAGTAGCCCTTATGAAGTGCTGTGTCATGCTGTCATTTAGTTCATTTATCTGTTTCATCGTGAGTAATGAAGCAATTTCTGGACTACTAGAGGTACTATCTACAATTTGGAAGAGGCATTTTCTTCAGATGTTTAGCATTTGTTACATACATGTCTCACTTTTATCATCAGCAATGTATGGGACAAAGCACAACAAATGCATATGTTGTGGGTGGGCTAAGTGAGGAACCAGTCACTCAAGCGCATTAATGCTTCCAACTGAGAAAAAGCATTTATTGATAACATACATAATCAATGTTATGATCCTACAGAATTGTGATAATAGTAATGATCTTTTGAAAATAATTTAGTTTTGTGACTGAAACAGAATTGAATTGTTTAGTTTTTTGCCCTTTAGAAAATTTCATTTTACCCCTCAGGACCAGGGAACCATGGCACTATCAAATGAAGAGCTGCAAAAGGCCTCAGATTATATTGGCAAAGAATGTGTTGTTACCTCAATAATCTGTCATTATGCTTGGGAGAAGTAGGTTATATAATTTATCAGAAAACTACAAGACATAATCTTACACTTTAATCAGATTGTTAGTGGATCACCATAACATCTTTCTTGTTGAAAATGAGTAAAATGATTCTCTTTTAAATGCACTCAAATAACAGTCTGTTAAATAATATCAGCTTTCTCACTTTTAATTAACAATATTGATTAATGTTAATGAATTTGTAAAATGAAGGTACATACTTTTAAAGCATATAAGAAACTTAATAAAATGGTCTAAATTTTAGTTCTGTAAGTCAAATATCTTTTGAAATATGTTAGTTTTAAGATTTAAAACTGTACCAAAAATTACATAAATTAGGTTGTTTTAAAAATTAGTTACTCAAATTGAAAGGTTCAAAAAAATTAATTTGAGATTTTTTTTGTGCAACTAACTACTACTGTAAATGTACAAAAAATTATGATAATCTCAGATGTCAACAACTGGACCATTGGTTGATTTCAAACGGTTTGACTCAGAACTCTTTTCTTTTACAGTGTATGGCTGAGTATTGTCACACAAAGTCAGGAAAGTGGTAGTCTGAATTGCATTTCTGAGTGGTTCTCATTTTTTCTTAATGTTTCATAGTTTACTTGAGAACATACTGTCTTTTCACATCACACAAAATTCACAAGATTTCTTTAGTGTCTCAGAATGGGATCCATAACCTTTCTGGCTGATAATATCTGACAAGAACAACACTTATGGTTCCTGTATTGCTTGTCCATAATTTGATGCAAAGAACTCCAAGGAATCTTGGAAAATTGTTCATAGTTAAGATATGAAATGCCAGTTTTCACAATTGTTACTGTTAATTTTCAGTTCCACTTCACTTCTGATTGCAGATGAACAGCAACTGCTGTCATCATTATGAACATATACCCTCCTACTATTGAAAAAATGACACCATTGATGCAAAGCTCGTTCACTCATGACATTCATTCTGTATATAGCAGAAATATTGCAACAAATATCAACAGCTTTGAAGTTTTTTGTCACTAAAAACTATTACAGAAATGATTTTACACTTTTTGGAATATTTGGCTTATTTTGAATTAGTAACATAGGCAATGTGGCTTTCTTGCTATCACGGCTCTGCATAGATCAGCTTAACAACTTTTCCATTCACCCCAACACTTTCCATGCCAATAGAGAACACAAGTTAGTTTCTGGATAGCTGTTGTACATAGTATTCATATTATGTAGTTCATTACTTACATAAAAATTAATCAGTTCTGAAAAAAAAAAAACCTTGTCAGTGAAAAAAGTGTTTGACATTTATAAGTTTTTCAAGTTCCTCTTAATTTGACTTTTATTAGCAGCATAATTTTTAAGGTTGCTACCAACCTACTACAAATATGTATACAAGTAGCAGTAATAAGCTGAACAAAAAATGTTGAGCTGATAACAATTGGATTTGACTTGTTGATGGAATCAAATAGTTAAATTCCTGCAATTAACTGAATTTCATGACAGCCTATGGAGGTGTGCATGGCCCATGTAAATTATTGTTTTAATAATGGAATGACCAGGTTGGAATATCGACAACATTATGAAATGGGTAGATTGCTACTCACCATAAAAATGACAACTTGAGTTGTAGACGAGCACAATGCAAAGACTGTTATACATTGAACTTTCAACCAAAGTGTTCTTCACAAATGAAATACACACACACATTCACAAAAGCAAGCATACCTCACACATACATGACCACTATCTCTGGCCACTGGAGATAGCAGTCATGTATGCATGAGATGCTTGCTTGTGTGTATTTCTTCTGAAGAAGGCTTCGGTCAAAAGTCAAAGTGTAAAAATCTTTTCACTGAACCTCTCTGCAACTCAAGGTGTCATCTTAATGGTGGGTAGCAATTTATTCTTTTCATAATATTGTTAAATTACTGCTATAGTTAGAAATGATTTAAAAAATAAGTTTATGAGACAGAAGTGCAAAAGACGATCTGAGTTGATATAAAAGTCTACTAAGTGTGAAATAATGCAGTAATTCATTTTCTTTGTAATAAAAACATGAAAGCAGTTGAAATTTATTGGCACATTAATGAAGTTCGTAGAAGAAACACTGTGAGTAATGGAATAGTAATAAAATGGGTTTTATTATTTCAAGATGACCATACTAATCATCATGATGAACTGCAAAGTGGATGACTGTCATTACTGAAACTTTGGTGGAGGATAAAGATGCTTTACCATTTCATCCTGTGGTTAGCACTTGTTCTTCAATTTGAATAAACATTTAGATTGTTGCCAAGTACAGTGTCATAACAATGGCCACACAGTAGTGACAGATGGTGGGTTCTATGAGAACAGAATTCAGCAATTATTTATTGCTATGATAAATGTCTTAATATTGGAGAAAATTATGTTGTAAAGTAGATTTCCAATCTTTCTTTAAAAATTTCTGAATGCCATTTCACTGTCCACACAAATTTCCTGTTTTGTGTAGCACCTGTTCACACCTCATGAACACTACAATGTGAGAGCAAAATATGGCTGCCAAATCAACAGCTGCTAACTTTATGAAAGCATAATAAATATCAAAACATCTGCCCAAACACTTCTGTATCCATTGATAAGTGTCAAATATGAAAAATAGAAAAGGGATTTCTTGGTACAGAATGGGTGCAGCTCTTGAAGTGGAGGTATTGCTGTTGGTTGATATAGACTGAGGTACTGGTAAAGCCATCTTTGAGGTGGAGGTCAAGATCAAGGAATGAGGCTTGTTGGGTTGAGGAGGAACTGGTGGAGAAAACTGGGGAAAAGGTGTTGAGGTTCTGGAGGAATGTGGACAGAGTGTCCTCATCCTCAATCCAGATCACAACGAGGTCATCAGTGAATCTGAAACAGGTGAGGTGTTTGGGATTCTAAGTGGTTAGGAAGAATTTCTCTAGATGGATCAAGATTAGGATGGTATAGAATGGTTCCATGTGGGTGTCCAGTGCTGTATCCTAATTTTGTTTGCATGTGATGCCTTCAGGGGAGAAGTAATTGTGGATGAGGATTTGGTTGGTCATGGTCACCAGGAAGGAGGTTGTGGGTTTGAAATCCATTGGGCATTGGGAAAGGTACTGCTCAGCAGTGGCAAGGACATTAGCATTAAGGATGTTAGTGTAAAGGAATGTGGCATCGTGATGAGCGGGGCACTGTGTGGTAAAACAACAGGAACTGTCAAGAGTCAGTGAAGGAAACCTTCACTGACCAGAATTACCTTTCCAAACTTGTACAGAAACAGATCTTCTCTGCCTTATCTCGCACTTGCCTACCAGTTCCCAAAGTCCCATCATGGAGCCACTGGGGAGCATTCCTCTCATCACTCAGTATCATCTGGAACTGGAGGAACTGAATCACATTCTCCACCAGGGTCTCACTACCTCTCATCATGCCCTGAAATGAGGAACATCCTAGACTCCCCACTCCACCCACAGTCTTATTCTGTTGTCTGCTGAACTTACACAATATCCTCATCCATCTCTACTCAAGCCTTGCTCCCATCCACTTGCATCATGGTTCATATCTCTGTAATAGACCACAAGCATAACCTATCCCATCAAAGGCAGGGATACTTGTGAGGCGAGGCATGTAATCTACAAGCTAAACTGCAACTACTGCACTGCATTCTAAGTGGGCATGCCAACCAACTTGCTGTCTGTCCATGTAAATGGCCATTACAGACTGAAGCCACAAAATAGTGGGAATACACAGTTGTTGAGCACGCTGACCAGCATGATATTCTTCATTTCAATGACTGTTTCACAGTCTGTGCCCTCTGGATCCTTCTTAACAAACCAGGTTTTCTGAAATGCACATGTGGGAACTATCCCTGCAATATATCCCATATTCTCATAAATCTCTTGGTCTCCATCTTTGTTAGTCATTTCCCTTCACCCATCCCTCCCCTTGCCTGTTCCAATTCCAGTACTGCACAGCCTTATATTTCACCAATGCATCCACAGTATTTTTACTATTCATCTTTTCTGCTCCTACTCACTGTCTAACCCACCCAAATTCTCATCATGTCCCTGCACTCTCCCACAAGCAGCACTCCACCTTCCCATCCCTAAGCTGATATGCCTCTCCCTCCCCACCTCAGACTCCTCCTTACTACCACCACCCAGATTGCTTCTCCCATCATGTACTGTTGCTTGCAGTCTGGCCTCTGCAGCCAGAGACAGTGACTTTGTGTGTGTGTGTGTGTGTGTGTGTGTGTGTGTGTGTGTGTGTGTGTGTGTGTGTGTGTATGTGTGTGTCAGTTGTGTTTGTCTGTTGTCTAATTCAGAAGAAGGCCTTTTGGCTGAAAGCTTATTTGTTTAGGAGTCTCTTTGTTGTGTATGTCTGCTAGTTAACATCTCCACCGTATAGTGAGTAGCAGTCTATCTTTTTTGTAATATTGTTGTTATTCCATTCTGGCTTTTCCATTGTTCGTTTATGTATTATCATGAATGGCAATAAATTTCTTGTGTTGTTGCAGTGTGATTCTGGAAACACCTGTATACCAGTCTCACAGTGGTGCAATGGTGCCTTTGACTGCCCAGATAAATCTGACAAACGGAACTGTACTACCAACTCTACAGCTACGACAAGAGTAAGCTAAATGTGGAAAACTGGAACTAGCAGAATGCTCAGTACACTGCTTTATTAACATAGTACCTGCTAGTAAACTTTTCTATTCTTCTCTTGTGGAAGCAGAAGCTCATCATTTCTGTTTCAAAATTTTGTTCACTCAAAATGGTGCTCACAATTGTAAAGCCTCATTTTGAGATACAATGTTGTAATCTCTCATCATTGAAATAAAGGAAGAAAGAGATTATTCAGCACATAACTTACATAGCATGTTGTCTTCTTTTTTATTTGTAATACAACACAAAGAAGTGAGCCATTTGTTGATGGAGTTATGTGCTGCATTAATAAACATTGTCTGGTATACTCACCAGTATCAAACAGTAAAAACATCCAAACAAAAATCTAAACACAGAGAACACAATTTATAAATCTACCATGTACATTACTTTCTCTTGAGCTTAAGTTTATTTGATTCTATGATTACTGTAAAGTCACTTAGCAATACAAATTAATAAATTTCCAGATCCAAATGGCTGAGGGAATTGACACCATTCAGTCAAGTTGTACGATCTACTGTTAGTAATATATGAACAGCAAGATGTGCTCAGTGATACCTGAGCTGCATTTAGAGTAATTTCTGTAACTTGTTACCAATATTGGGTAACCTACTCAGATAGAGGAGTGCACCAACATGGAATGTACACCACTTTCACATCAAATACATGTTGCTGGCCAGATTGGATGTGGATTTTAGGCAGTTTTCCTCATCCAGCTAGGTAAATAGTGGACTGGTACCCACTTTCTGCTTCAGTTATACTTGATGCAAACACTTACAAAACATTAGCACACTTAAATATGAGATCTACAATGAACAAAGACGATAGGGTACACTTTCCCAGGGAGATTATTGGTATCAGGAAGGGCATCTGGCCACTAAATGCCTCAAACATTGGTGTAATAAATATATCAGTCCCAAAATATGAAGTAGAGAAATAGTAAAATGATACAGGGGCAGAAAAAGAAAAAGAAGAAGAAGAAGAACATTACTGAATTTGAACAAGTCTCTTACCTTCTAATATTAAGGTCAGATATGCTTTTGAATGAGCTTTTACCTAATCTCATTGATGATGATTGTTAGAACTGCTCCAGCATATTTATTTAATCTATTGACTTCATATTCTGAGCTTTAAGGTTTACTGTTGCAGAATAATGTCTCACAGTAGTTTCCTTTTCAATATTGTAGTTTAGTAAAAATGCTGATATGCAATATGTTGTTGGTCTATGTCAACAATAATCAACTATTCATCATAATAATATCTACAGTTATTATCACATAAATCTGCAGTACCTATTTAGCAAGGATATAATTTTTCCTAAACCAGTGGAGCCCAGAACTTTCACTCATCTCAATATATCCCATCACTTTTCATATATTGGTGTTCATCCCTTCACATTGTGTCATAATTCTTAATAATTATAGTTTTGGACCAAGACTCAAAATATTTTGACGGATGTACTAGCAGGAGCACATTTACCAAAGTAAGCCATGGATATTATTGTGCTAAAATACAACCAACACTATCTTCTTACATTAACCTTCTCTCTAGTAGATTTTTCATGACTACTTGTTGCACTGATATCATCTGCCACTGTTACTTCTGACACTCCTGTGATTCTATATTTTAATAGAAACAAATTTAATGAGTGCTTTTAGTATTTCTGAACTTATTAAAATGTATCACAATTTACTTATAATGGAAAAATAAATGAAATAACTCAGTGTTGTGTGTGGCTCAGGAGCAATGGACTGGGATGGATAAACAGAGCAAAGTATAGGATAGAAAGCACTTCATATGCCTAATACAAAATTCAGCTATTGTGTTACTGGTTTCATTTTATTGTGTGTATGAAGAGCCATACTGAAGGCAAAATGTCTTCAGCATTGGACGTTGGTTGTGACACCTCAGCAAGAGAACATATTGACTCAGATGTGACAATAGGTATTCCATGGATCACCATCATGCACTAGATATTCACAGACTTCCCAAGAACTATGATAACAACTATACAGACAAGTTGCAAAGGAAGCTAGAAGAGCTTCTGAGCATGTGATTAAGAATTAACAGACCAGATTCACTTGAGTTTTCAGTGTACTGGAAGAATAGGAAAATATATTGAATGTGAACTTAACAACAAATGTGCAAAGTTTGTAGTACTTACAACTATGGTGGCAAAGTCTAAAATATCATTGTGGGAAGTACATGGTAAGACTACTGTTACACATTTTTAACAGCAACTCATGTGTGAAGCAGCACCTATGCCATGAGTAGGAAAGATATTATTTAGAGGAAAGGATGAGTGGGCATTGATTTGGTGAGGTGGGGAGCATGGAGACAGGGGCTAGTTTAGATTGAGGCCAGAAGCATTGAAGACACATTTTTAGGACAATTGCCACACATATAAATCTATATATACATGACCACTCTGCAATTCACATGTAAGTGCTTGGCAGAGGTCTGTAGAAATACTTTCAGCCCATTTCCCAACTATACTCGAATACCTTATGTGAAGAATGAATATATAAATCTTTGTGCGCAAGTTCTTATTTCCTTATTCTCTTTGATGGTTATATCTTCCTACTAACTGAAATTTCAGGAAAAGAGCTCACCAAAATGAGAAACGTCTTTGTTTTAATGATTTCCACCCCAACATGTGTATCGTGATCCATGTAACTATCTTCCCTATTGTGTGATAATACAAAATGAGCTGCCCTTCTTTGCCCTTTGCAGATATCTTCAGTCAATCATGCTAGTATCCCATAACACACAGCAGTACTACAGAAGAGGAAGAGTAAGCATAGCACAGGAAGTCTCTTTAGTATTTTGTTGCTTCCTCTAAGTGTCATTTAAACATTTTCTTTACTTCCAAATTCCCACAATACTTTCTGAGGGCTGATTTCAGTTTAAGGTTTTCATAATTATAATCCATGTGTACTTTGTTGAATTGGCAGCCTTGAAATATTTGTAATTTATCACTACCCAAAGTTTAATGGATTTTTTTTAGTACTCTTGTGGAAGACTTCACACTTATTGTTTAGTATCATTTATCACAATTTGCACTGTACAGATATTTTGTCTACATCATTTTCAATACATTTTGATTTTCTGCTTGATTTACTGGATGGTAAATGACAGCATCAGCTGCAAACAATCTAAGAGGGTTGTTCAAATTGTCTCCTAAATCGTTTATTTAGGTTAGGAACAGCAGAGGGCATACAACACTTGTTTTTAGCACTTCTGCAAGTTGGCTGGGATTCCATCATAGCCAGAAGAGTTACTACTTCCTAATGACTTTACAGTTTTTATGATCTCTCTGATGGATGAGCTGGCAAAACTCATGTCTGGCAGTAGAACATGCATTTCCCACCAAATTAAGTTTACTGGATCTGCATTTGATGGGCCATTTTTTATCCCCATGTTTTCAGCTGCTGTTAAGTTGAATTTGTTGAATTTAGTAGCCAATGATACCAATTTAATATCATGTCTTGCCTTTACTGTCATTTGGGAGCTCAATATCATATTCTTTGCTGAGTTTATTTACATTGTGCCTAATAATGCTCCAAACTATCCTCATCTTGTTCTTGCAATTTTTAATTTTTTGTGCATAGTACATAAGTTTTGCCCTTTTGTATTACTGCTTGCAGTGTATTTCCAGGTCTTCATTATAGATAGTCCTTTTCCTAGTACAAGATGCTTTGCTGCCAGATCCAACTGATTTTTCTTGACTTTCACTGTAAAAGTCCCTGACTCGTTGCAAATAAAAATTGGATTCATTATTTTGTAAGAATATTTCTCATGAAACAATTAAATCTCTCATCTAAAATGTACCCTTGGTAACCTACTTCAAAGTTTTCATCCTGTAAATTCTCTCTGAATCTTGTAACAGACTCAGCATTTACAATTATGTGGAAGTTTTCCTTTTCTGTTCTTAGTTAACCCAGATTGATGAGAAAGCATTGTTGCTACAATTTTACCATCATCTTCAGGTAAACCATTTGTTACGTTGCACACATCTGGCATTAAATACAAATCAGTTTCAATTCAATTTATTCCCATGAATTTTGTGTGTTTTCTAGAATCTCTAAATGAACTATACGTAGTGAGTACTCACGGTGACATACGATGTTATATATATAAAAACAAAGATGATGTGACTCACCGAACGAAAGTGCTGGCAGGTCGATAGACACACAAACAAACACAAACATATACACAAAATTCAAGCTTTCGCAACCAATGGTTGCTTCATCAGGAAAGAGGGAAGGAGAGGGAAAGACGAAAGGATGTGGGTTTTAAGGGAGAGGGTAAGGAGTCATTCCAATCACGGGAGCGGAAAGACTTACCTTAGGGGGAAAAAAAGGACAGGTATACACTCGCACACACACACATATCCATCCGCACATACACAGACACAAGCAGACATTTGTAAAGGCAAAGATGAGTACTCTTTGCAGACATATTAATATGTCTGCTTGTGTCTGTATATGTGTGGATGGATATGTGTGTGTGTGTGCGAGTGTATACCAGTCCTTTTTTTCCCCTACGGTAAGTCTTTCCACTCCCAGGAATGGAATGACTCCTTACCCTCTCCTTTAAAACCCACATCCTTTTGTCTTTCCCTCTCCTTCCCTCTTTCCTGACGAAGCAACCGTTATATATATATATATATATATATATATATATATATATATATATATATATATATATATATATATATATATATATATATATATAAGCAAAGATGATGTGACTTACCGAACGAAAGTGCTGGCAGGTCGATAGACACACAAACAAACACAAACACACACACAAAATTCAAGCTTTCGCAACAAACTGTTGCCTCATCAGGAAAGAGGGAAGGAGAGGGAAAGACGAAAGGATGTGGGTTTTAAGGGAGAGGGTAAGGAGTCATTCCAATCCCGGGAGCGGAAAGACTTACCTTAGGGGGAAGGACGGGTATACACTCGCACACACACACATATCCATCCACACATATACAGACACAAGCAGACATCTCACAAGCAGACATTCCCCCTAAGGTAAGTCTTTCCGCTCCCGGGATTGGAATGACTCCTTACCCTCTCCCTTAAAACCCACATCCTTTCATCTTTCCCTCTCCTTCCCTCTTTCCTGATGAGGCAACAGTTTGTTGCGAAAGCTTGAATTTTGTGTGTGTGTTTGTGTTTGTTTGTGTGTCTATCGACCTGCCAGCGCTTTCGTTCGGTAAGTCACATCATCTTTGTTTTTAGGTACATTTTTCCCACGTGGAATGTTTCCCTATATATATATATATATATATATATATATATATATTTGTGTGTGTGTGAACAGCATCCACTGTTAATATTAATGTAGAAATAATACTGAATATTGGAAATACAATAAATTGAAAGTAACATAAGCTAAAGGGATTAATTCATGCCCTAAGTTAATAACTTCCAGATTATATTTCTAGATATGTTACTGGCAACCTCAGAAGAAACAGAGGTTTACTGACAAACTACAACTATACCTCCTCCTAGATCTGTTGCTGCTACTCTTATTCTACATTGTCCACACTGGCATGCATGTGCCTTGGCAATCTTTGAGTCTACGTATACTGATGTGGGTGGCCACTGTAATTTTTTTAAAAAAATGTTTCTTATAATGATTTCATAATCTATAGCCATTCCCTGAAATGAGGTACATCCTACCCTGAGATCCTCCCCACCCCTCCCAAATTCCATAACATCCTAGTCCACCCCTGTCACTCCCAGTCCCAGCCCGTTGCACAGGGATCATATCCCTGTGAAAGACCGAGGTGCAAGACTTTCCCAATCCACCCACCCATCAATTCCTGTTACAGTCCTGACACAGGCTTATCCTACCTCATCAAAGGCCAGACCACCTGTGAAAGTAGCCTTGTCATATAACGGCTCTGTTGCAATCACTACACAGCTTTTTATACTTGTATGACAATGAACCAACTGTCCACTGGGACGAATGTCCACCAAGAAACTGAGGCCAAGAGCAGAATGGACCACCCTATGGCATAACTTGCAGGTGAACATATCATGCCTCATGCTCCAGAACATGGCCCATCATGATCATGCCCTCCACCACCATCTTTCCTGAATTGTGCAGATGGAAGTTATCCTTGCAACAGATTCTCTCCTCCTGAAATCATCTCAGCCTCTATGACAACCTACTCTCCCCACATGACACTTCACTCAACAGTTTTCACCCCCCCTCTCTCATCCTATAACTCCTCCTGTTTCACATCCCCTTACCCCAGTTAATTGTGTGCCACACTCTGCCAATGCATCATAAACTTTTTTACCTATCTGCTCCTCTCCTTTTCTGCTCCCTGTCCCCATCTTCCCTCCTCCCCAACACCCTCCAAAGGCTTCACCTGACAGCCTTGTCAAGCTACCTTCTAGTCCCTTTATGTTCTGTAAGACAGCACTTTTCTCTCCTTCCACTCATATCCTGCCCTTTCCCTGCCCCACTCCATATTGCTGATTTCATTCAATGTAACAGTTGCAGTTGAGCCAGACTGGGCAGAGAGGTCATGTGTGTGATGTGTGCCCACTTGTGTGACAATATATGTGTTTTCCTTCTGTATATACAATTACAACATTATGAAAAGGATGGGTTGCTGCTCACCATATAATGTAAATATTAAGTTGCAAACAGGAAAACAAAAAAGACTGCTAAACAAGTGAGCTTTAGACCAATAGGTCTTCTTCTGAATTAGACAACACACACACACACACACACACACACACACACACACACACACACACACACACACACACACATACACATATTGACACAAACACAACTCACACACACATGACCACTGTCTCCGACTGCTGTGATGGGGAGATGGTAGGGCAGCTAGGTGCAGTCAGGAGGTTAGACAGAGGGTGGGGGGAGCAGAAAAGGAGAGAAGGAAAAAGACTGTGTGTGTGTGTTGGGGAAATAGAAAACTGTGTAGTTCTGTAGTGGGAACAGGGAAGGGGATAGGTGGGTGAAGGACAATGAATGATGGAGGTTGAAGCCAGGAGGGTTGTATGTATGTAGGATATATTGCACATAGAGTTTCCACCTGCACAGTTCAGAAAAGCTGGTGCTGCTACGAAGGATCCAGATGGCATAGGCTGTGAAGCAGTCATTGAAGTGAAGAACATTTTGTTAGGCAGTGTGCTCAGCAACTTCTTGGTTCAGCTATTTCATGGCTATAGTTTTTTGGTGGCCTGTCATGCAGACAGACAGCTTGTTGGTTGTCATGTCCATGTAGAATGCAACACAGTGGTTGTAGCTTAGCTTGTAGATCACATGACTGTATCATGGGTAACCCAGCCTATGATGGGATAAGTGATTCTTGCAAACAGACTGTAGTAGATGGTGGTGGGAAGATGTGTGGAACAGGTCAGGCATCTAGATGTATTACAGAGATATGAGCCATGAGGTAAGGGGATGGAGAAGGGGTAGAGTGAGGATGGATGAGGATACTGTGAAGGTTCAGTGGGCAGTGGAATACCATTGTGGGCGGAGTGGGAAGGATTGTGGGTAGGACATTCCTCATTTCAGGGAATGATGAAGGTAGTCAAAACTATGATGGAGAATGCAATTCAGTTGCTCGAGCCATGGGTGGTACTGAATAACAAGGGGAATGCTCCTCTTTGATCAGATGGTGACAGATGGCAGATGGTGGGTGACTACAGAGTTAGGGCATGGGAAATCTGTCTATGTACAAGATTGGGAGGGTCTCAGTGAGACCCTTGGTATATTTCAAGAGGAACTGCTCATCTCTACAAACATGTCACAAGTGGCTACATGGAAGAGACTTCTCCGTATGGAATGTGTGGCAGCTGTTGAAGTGATTTATTGCTGGTGATTGGTAGCTTTGATATGGATGGAGGTACTGGTATAGCCACCTTTGATGTGGAGGTGAACAGGAAGGAATGTGGCTCATTGGGTTGAGGAGGAACAGCGGAGTGTGTGCCAATATGAAACTTCCTTGCAGATTAAAGCTGTGTCTGAGTTTGAGTCTCGGTCCGGCACACAGTTTTAATCTGCCAGGAAGTTTCATATCAGTGAACACTCTGCTGCAGAGTGAAAATCTCATTCTGCAAACATCCCCCAGGATTTGGCTAAGCTATGTCTCCGCAATATCCTTTCTTACAGGAGTGCTAGTTCTGCATGGTTCACAGGAGAGCTTCTGTAAAGCTTGGAAGGTAGGAGATGAGGTACTGGCAGAAGTAAAGCTGTCAGAATGGGGCGTGAGTCGTGCTTGGGTGGCTCAGTTGGTAGAGCACTTGCCCGCAAAAGGCAAAGGTCCCGAGTTCAAGTCTCGGTCCGGCACAAATAAACTCTTCATTTTATATCATTGATTTATATTTGTTGTTTTGATCCATAATTTGGTGATCATAAGATTAAGTTACCTTAGGGATAACAGCATAATTGTTTTTGAGAGCTCATATCGACAAAGAAGAGTGTGGCTTTGATGTTGGATTAAGAAAAATTTTGGGTGCAGGAGCCCAATACTTAGGTCTGTTCCACCTTTAACTTCTTACATGATCTGAGTTCAGCCCAGCGTGAGCCAAGTTGGTTTCTATCCTACAGTAATTTACCCATATTACTACGACAGGTTCAATTGGTTAAAATATTTTTTATATTATTTATTAAGATTAATTGGTTACTATTTTGACAGATTAATGTTTTGAATTTAGAATTCGTTTACATAGTTTTTTTCTACAAATAGTAGTGATACTTTAAGATGTATTTATGTTTTTTAATTGTCTTTTATTGGTTAGTTGTGTTTTAATTATTGTGTCTTTATTAGACCAAAATATCTTAGGTTATATTGAAATGTGTAAAGGTCCAAATAAAGTAGGGTTTGTAGGGATCCCTCAGCCATTTAGTGATGCTATTAAATTAATTTATAAGGAGCAGCCTATTCCTGTTACATCTAATTATTTACTTTAGAATTTTTTTCCATTTTTAACTTAATAATTTCTTCAGCTGTTTGAGTAATCATTCCTTATTTAACTTACATATGTTCCTTTTTGTATGAGTTTCTTATGGGTTTATGTTCTAGATTAGGTTTTTATACTGCAATAATTGCTGGTTGATCTACTAAATCAAATTATTCTTTGTTAGGCTCTTTATGTTCTGTTTCTCATATAATTTCGTATGAAGTTAGATTAGCTTTAATTTAATTCCCTTTGATTATTTTAATTGGTAGTTTTAATATGTTTGATTTTATGAATTATCAACTTTATTATTGATTTATCATTATTTCTTTTCCTTTAGCATTAGCTTGTTTTGCTCTCTTCCTTAGCTGTAACTAACCGAACTCCTCAAGGTGAGTCTGAGTTAGTTTCAGCGTTTGATACAGAATATGGTTCATGCAGTTTTACTTCAATTTTTTTGGCTGAATATACTAGAACTGTTTTTATGAGTATGTTGTTGGCTTCAATTTTTTAGGGGGGGGGGAGATGATTTTAACTCTTTTATATTTTTTATTAAGCTTGCCATTATATCTTTTGGATTTATTTGAGTTTGAGGTACTTTACCTCTATTTCATTATGATAAGTTAATATATTTAGCTTGAAAGAGTTTTCTACCTTTGTCTTTAAATTCTTTTATTTCCTTTATTGGTTTAAAGATTTTATTTATTTAGTGAAATTTTTTGAGAAAAGTTAATAGAAGAGTTAAACTTCTAGTATGATGTTTTCAAAATATATGCTTTTCCTAAGGTAGTTAACTTTTTTATTTTTATTTCTTAACTAGCTTGTCTAGTGCATTTGCAGTGTGTACATTAAGATGAAGAAGCTTGCACATGATAGAGTAGCATGGAGAGCTGCATTAAACCAGTCTCAGGACTGAACAACAACAACAACAACATTAATTAAAAAGTATGTGAAGTAAATAATTGTTAGGATTTGCCCTGTTGTGATGTATGGTTCTTCAGCTGGTCGTTTACCAATTGATGTTAGTAAACATACAACAACTACTATGATTCAAAATAGGACTTGGTTGACAGAGTAAAATTGAATACCTCAGAATGGTGTTTTATTATAAAATGATAGAATTCTTAAGATTCTAATTCATAGAAATAGTGCAATAACACCTCCCAATTTATTTGGATTTGACTGTAGAATTGCATAATCAAATAGGAAAAGAATGTGAACTGGTATTACTAGTGGGCTGCCAGGAACAAAGTTATCTGGATCTCCTAGAAGGTAAAGTTTAATTACATATAATTAATAGTGATGTTATTAATACAAATGTGATAGAATCCTTTAAAATGAAGTATGGGTGAAATGGAATTTTTTCAATATCTCCATTTAACCATAGAGGGTTATTAGATACAGTTTGATGTAAGAAGAATAAATGGATTTCACCCATAGCTGCAATAGTAAATAGTAATAAAAAATGAAATGTAAAGAACCAATTTAATGTTGCATTATCAACAGCCAACCCCCATCATACCCATCAATCTAAATCTCTTCCTAAGTATGGGATTGCTGATAATAAATCAGTAATTACTGTTGCACCTCAGAATGATATTTGACCTCAAGGTAGAACACATCCTATAAATGTATCTGGTATAGCTAAGAATAGAATAGTAATAAGAATAAATAAGAATAGAATGGAACCGATTTACACTGGAATAATTTTAGCCACTGGGAGTAAATCTGGGGTAGTGAATGCAAGAAAGACGTATAGAAACATTTCAAAAATATGTAATGGATTAGGAATAGGATGTGGGGCAGAAAAGATCAAACAAGTGAGAAAGACATAATATTGATTTTGTCATTAACCATCCCTTACACAATTTGTTCAATATGAGCTCCAGAGCCATCGACAGGATGCTGTACAGCACCAGGGTTGCAACTGGTGGCCAAAATTGGAACTAAGTTTTTCTATCGTAATTAGTGGATTATCATATCTACCAAGCTTTGTTGTCATGCATCACATGGACCTCTGTGAGTAGCTGCTCTTTAATTACAAAAACCCAGTACTTCAGGGTATGCTGACATAAATTATTGTGCAGTGCAGTTAGGCTAATACTCACTTCTTCAGCATCTGGTACAAGGCTCAGAAGGCTCTACAGCAATGAATAATGCATCAGAAACGCAAGCTCATGATCATGTGTTGTAAGATATTACAAACCACACAGCTCAGTATTACAACAGTTGACATTTGTGAATCACTGCCAAGTGGCCTTGAGTGCATGATGTATGTGCTGGGGTATGTGCTGGCACTTTACAACACTTTATCCTGCAGGTGGGCATGACAAAACAAGATATTAAGCGGTAACTTGTGCCATCTTACTGGCTCTAAATGGGAGAAATTCCTCTGCAAAAACAGTATTTCTAGTTACTATCCAGAAGCCAATCTGTCATAGAGGGTGTATGTGATGTAAATAGGTTGTGAGAACTTACTGTGTGAAGGAACAGATCACAGAGCACATAGCTCGACTACCTAGTACATACAGCATTTAGAATGATTGAAATACACTTCAACAGGTTCCTCAGTGAGTGAACGGCTGTTCATAAAGAATTAAACGAACTAGTGGATCAAGCTGTTATCACAGCTTCATAATTGAGAACGCTTGCAGCAAGATCAAAACAGATAGGTATTAGTCAAACTGATAAAAAGAAATAGTCAGAGGAAATCACAGATTCATAACCACATCTCACAGAGGAGTAACAATAAAATAGGTGACCTAGCTTTTCGTAGACCCCAATGCTTGTGTACACAGCTTCTGACTGGGGTATGATTGTTGCTCTATAAATAGTCTTCTCACTGCGTTCCTGTAAGTTTACATCCAAAGGAAAATTGATGTGTGCTTATTGCTAAGTGTCCTCCTACACAGTTCAGCACTCTCTCTTCACATTCTAAGTCCATCAATCCGACCTGGTACGGATCCCAAACACGCGAGCAGCACTCAAGAATAGGTCACACCAGCGTCCTAAATGCGGTCTCCTTTGCAAGTGGACCACTCTTTCCTAAATTTCCCCCAATAAACCGAACTCGACCATTCGCCTTCCCTACCACAGTTGCACATACTCGTTCAATTTCATACCGCTTTGCAATGTTATGCCACAATGTTTAAACAACTTAAGTGTGTCAAGAAGGACACTTAGTAATACAGTATCCGAAAATTACAAGTTTATTCTTCCTTACTTTTCGAATGTGCCTCTTCAAGTCACACACTGACACACATTATGTTAGCGCCAGTGTGCTGGTGTCTATGGCGGTTTGCGGCAAGAGTTACTGGCAATTCCACTGAGCACGCCGTTTTACCAACTCATGGGCCCATGTAGGCCCAACATACTTTGCTACTTCACGTTGCACAAAGTTATTACCAGGAAACTTGCGCCTGACTTTCGGGTACGGCTGTAATTCACTGCCGCAAATTCCCACCTAAACTGCCTTACGCAGGCACGCCACCACCTTATTTTCCCCCGTGGGAGACCCAGTCTCTGGGTCGACTTCTAACTGCCGTTAGACACTCCTTAGTTACATGGATTTCTCTTTTAAGCACAATCTATTACATGTCTTCTACAAGATTTCTTAATAACATATATTATTTCGTGGTACTACAGGTATTTTGCCTCGCCCACACGCGCATGAGTCCTGATGTTACACTGTTACTTAAGTGCTTGGCACCAAGAGACCTGGAGTTCCCTTCTCCTTTCATGCCCTTGGTGTTCAATGGACTGGGATTTATGCCACTGATGATACCTTTTGTTTTGCTGTCTTTCATCGTTGTAAAAACGAAAGAAACACATAACAGGGCCTGGACTCGGGTTGTTACCCACTGCTGTTCTCCTCTGTAACGCGCGCCACGCTGCTAGGAACACAGCCTATTGCCTGATTAGATGCGTCGCATACCAGAATAAACTCCTTCTCCAGATCTGGGAAAAGAAGAACGTGACTCGATGCCAACACTTCCATTAATTTGTTAAATGCTTCGTGACACTCGCCCGCCCACTCAAACTTCACACCTTTTTATAACAACCGTGTCAACGACCGTACTATGTCGGCAATCATTTCACAAATTTTCCGTAGAAATTCGAGTTCCCGTGAAAGGGCTTAACCTCTTTAAGCGTGTTAGGTTCTAGAAAACCCCGCACTGCCTGAACCAGCCTCGGATCCGCCCGCAACCTGTCCTTACTAACAATATAGCCCAAATATCTCACCTCCTCCAAAGCAAATTGACGCTTCTCCAGACACAACGTCAAATGTGCCTCTCGCAACCTCTTAAACACTTCCCTTAGAGGTTGCCTATGCTGTTCCATGCCGCTAGAAAATGCTATGATGTCGTCTAGGTATACGTGACACTGCTGTGGTTTCAAACCCCTCACTGTCCAACAATCCGTGGAACGTTACGGCAGCACCTTTTTAGACCATACGGCCTCCAGGTATTGAGAATGTAGTTTTCGGACGATCCTCTGCACCCACTTCTAACTGATGGTAACTGCTCGTCAGATACTGGCACTGCCCCAAGTGATCCAGTCTCAGATATATTTGGAATGGCGTACGCATCTGTTAATGTCTACGATAGTCACAGCAGGACCTGTATTTCCTTGTCCCATCCATAGACTCTACTGGTACAACCACGACCCCGGCTCCCAGGCACTATGTTCTATTATACCATCAGCTAGCTACTGGTTAATAAAATCATCCACTATCTGTTTCAAATACCTTGGTATACGATAGTGTTTACAGTAAACTGATGCTTCGTTCCCTATTGGTACTCGGTGCTGAACTATCAGAGTTGCTGGCAATGGCTATTGCAGAAAAAATAAATCATCAAATTCTCATAACAAAATCCTTTCAAATGCTCAATTTTCTTACGTACTGCAGTTCTATCAGCAGCTTGTGGTTGTCTGCAACAGGCACCCCTTGTGCTCCAATCCCCCTCATCTGGAACATCTAAATTCTCTATCAACATCCCTTTCCTCATGTTGACTTCCATGGGGCTATAATTATGCACGTTCAAGTGTACAAATCGCCTGCCATTCCTTTCCTGTGCACATACAATACTATGTTTCACAAAACAATCTAATGGATCCAAGACGTCTTTTTCTTATAATGGTTCGACAACACACACCGTACCCACAGATAGACTTGACTCCACATTCACCCATAGTGACTTCCCGGTGCCTCTAGCAACATAATCATGTGAATTGAGCCTTAATGCTAATGTTTGTGGATCAGTTGATTTGTTGAATACGTTGATTACCAGTGCATGGTAAAGGGTAATAATGATAAACAAATTTATTTTATTCTACTTCCATCACTTTGACTGAGCCTCAGGCAGTAGGGTGAACATTTACGTAAACTACTCGGCAGTACTTGGTGTCGGCTCCCACGCTATTATACTGTTAGGGACGCCACCATGGTACTGCTGAACGAGAGACGCCAACTTCCTGCCACAAACCCGCCAACGGGGGCACCAGGTATCGTCACACGGGTACGCAAGAGTGCCAGCAACACAGTGGCCACAACAGCGGGTCGCTCTCTTGCCTGACCATAACAGCGGGTCACTCTCTTGCCTGCCAGCTTCCTTATGTATGGTTCACTCCACGGCCATAGCCAGTTGGTGAATACTGTACCTCATAGTGGTAGTTCTTGGGAATAAAACCCATTTTTCTCTGAATCCTGGCATTTCTTATTTTACTTGAAGGAAAAACGCCCTAGATGACCACCTGAGCTCCTCATACCATCCTGACATGTACACACCCCTCACCACAGTTCTACATTGACAACGGTTTCTCCTAGCTGAAATAACATCCTGGTAAGCTCCACACTTGGCTATCCAAGGCTGCAATCCAGTCCTGCAAACTTACTCTGAAACTATCTTATGCGGTGGCGCTGCTTCACCAACCTATGTAGGTAAATGTAAGGAATTGTTACAATATGTTATTCTCGATTATGATTTTAGCTCCACAATATTCTTTTCCACAGAACAGTCACTGGAACACTGCACTAAAATATGACATAACACAGCCGAGAGCAGGTGGGGGGCGGGGAGGGGGGGGGGACTGGTCAGATGATGGGAAAATAAAAAAAAAGGGGGAAGGCGAGGAAAAGCGAAAAGGGGTGGAGGGGGGAAAGGAGCCAATGGAGGATGAGGACTCATAAGAGGGTTGGGGGTTGCTGGGCAGACGCGACAGGGAAGGGGGAAGGCAGAGGACGGGAAGACAAAAGGACTTGGGAGGAAGAAGGGAGGTAGGGAGAGGTTAGGCAGGGAGAAACACAGGTGGAAGGGGGGAAGAGGGAGCCCAGGGAAAGGACCGAGGAAAGGAGGGGGGGTGAGGATCAGAGTTCATAGGAGGGATAGATGGAGGGAGAGGGCATCATCTGGGAGGGGGAGTTGATGGAAGCCATCTTGGGAAAGGAGATGAAGGATGTAGAGATGGAGGGTGGGGGAGACACAACAGTGATGTCGTAGCAGGGGGCGGGGATGGGAGAGGAAAGGAGCAACCAGGGGGTGAGGGGGATCAAGGCAGCGGGAGGTGTATACGGATATGTTCGAGGAATAGGAGCAGATGGGGGAAAGGAATGAGGTCATAGAGGATCCGCATGGAGGACGGGAGGCATATATGGAAGGCGAGGTGGAGTGCATGACGCTCAAGGATCTGGATGGACATAGAATTTAGGGGGGGGGGGGCAGATATCCAGGTGGGACTGGCATAACAGAGGATGGGACAGATTAAGGATTTGTAGGTGTGGAGGATGGTAGAGGGGTGCAACCCCCATGTCCGGCCAGAGAGGAGTTTGAGGAGTCAGAGGCGGTTGTGGGCTTTGGATTGGATGGAGCGGAGATGAGGGATCCAGGTTAGGTGGCGGTCAATGGTGAGGCCAAGGTAGGTGAGGGTGGGGGTGAGGCGGATGGGAAGGGGACAGACGTTAAGGGAGAAATCCAGGAGCCGGAAGGAGCGAGTGGTACGACCTACGATGATTGCCTGGGTCTTGGAAGGATGGATTTTCAGGAGCCACTGGTTACACAGAAGCGGTAAAAAGGTCAAGGTGATTCTGGAGAAGGCGTTGGGAGCATTGGAGGGTAGGAGCGTGTGCAAGGAATGCGGTACCATCGGCATATTGCAAGAGGTGTACTGGAGGGGAGGTTGGGGCATATCTGCCATGCACAGGAGGTAGAGGAGCGGGGAGAGGACAGAGCCCTGGGGCACACCTGCAGAGGGGTAAAAGGTGTGGGATTTGGCATAATGGATGGTAACATAGGAGGGGCGGCGGGACAGTTCAGATGGTGGTGTGTGGCCCAAGTACTGGGAGCAAGGGGAGGAACAGAGGTATTCGTACGGTCCATGACGTCAGGGAATAATCAAAGTGGGGATCATCTTCAACAAATATTGTATGTAAACTATACACAGCCTCAGAGGTTTCATTTCAAAAACAGTCACAAAAGCTGTGGTGCAAAATCAATAACTTTAGATGTACTTACTTTCACCGTCAATTATCTAAATATGGCCACAATAAAAAAAACAGCATGTCATCACTGCTTTCAGTCAAGTAACATAGTCTCTGCGCCGACAATTGCTCTGAATGCTATGGCTTCTACAGTGCATTACTTTCATGGAAGTACCTCAGTGTACCACTAGATGCCTCTGTGTTGCAGCAGTGTCGATGGTTTCAGGCTAAAGGCACTGGCACCTAAAACAATAATAAAACTTTGGTTTCAGGCAGAAATAACTGGTACTCGAAGCATTAAAGTAAAGCAAAAGACTCTGAAATTCAGAGGATTACATAATTTGGAAATCATTCTCCCGAAAACTTAAAATATACAAGTGTCATGCAGTTGATTTAAGATGTGTAAGCAACAACCTCCAACGATTTCGACAATGTCATACCTTACAAGATACTAATAGAAGCGTGCATTATCAGTACTTCAGTAACCTGTAAGATAGTGAACACAGGTCTGCAGTCCATAACCAAGCAGGCGTGTAACTGAGGGAAGACTGTGGTGCTTTCAGTCGTTTCCTTCTACATTTGGGGCAGTCACTCTTTCTGTTCCTTTTTTCTTGTGTAAGATTTTCTGTCTTGTCTCGCTAAGTTTCCTGTTATTTACTGGTTCTACATGTGGACTCACGCAGCTTACTGGTGTTTTTCTTCGCCGCTGGTGTGATCAGCCAATAAACGTACGTCTACATTTACGTCTACGTGGGCGTGACGAAAAATAATGATTCATAATTTTTATATACAATCTCTTGAAGCTCTTGAAATACAATAAATGTTATTAACATTCTACACCTTTATTTTTCATGTCTACACACTTGTTTCTCAATGTAATCACCCTCGCGACGAACACATTTTCCCAGCGAGAGATCAGTTTGTTGACACCATCATTGTGGAATGTTTGACTTCGTTGACGGAGCCACAATCTTCCTTCTGCCTGCCCCGCATCATCACTATCAACGTGCAGTCCTCAAAAGTGATGTTCATATCGGATCATCGGTGGTGAAAACTGGCGCTGCAGTCCGGAACCGCGGGACTGCTGCGGTCGCAGGTTCGAATCCTGTCTCGGGCATGGGTGTGTGTGATGTCCTTGGGTTAGTTAGGTTTAAGTAGTTTTAAGTTCTAGGGGACTTATGACCTAAGATGTTGAGTCCCATAGTGCTCAGAGCCATTTTTTTGTGGTGAAAACTCGCGGAAATGATTAATCGGTATCAAACTGTTGACACCTCGTGATGACCAAAAGAAAGACCATTGTTTTTTAATGTTAAACAAAGCGAGGGTTCCAATTCTCATTTAAAGGATACCCCTTATCTCTGTTTACAATACTGTCAGATAGGCGGACTTTAATAGCTTCTTTCACTACACAATCCTGATAACGCGACGCAGAGGCAACGGTGTGTGTCTCATCATACAACA
This sequence comes from Schistocerca nitens, assembly GCF_023898315.1. Lineage (NCBI taxonomy): Eukaryota > Metazoa > Arthropoda > Insecta > Orthoptera > Acrididae > Schistocerca > Schistocerca nitens. The sequence goes on from NC_064622.1 coordinate 352,123,510, forward strand.
TATTCTGTCCTTCAGTAAAACAGTATTCCGTTAACAACGCTAAAGGGTCCTTCGTGAATTGGTAAAAAGAGCTTATGCCATCCCAGATACAGATAGTCTGAGACAAGAACTGGATCATCTAAGAGCAGTATTCAAGCAGAATGGTTATTCCGACCCTTAGTTCTGTCGCGGGAACCAACAAAGATACAAGCAAATCAGCTGTGTCCCCTACCTTTCGCGGAAATCATATCTTAAAAAATAGGGAGAATTTTAAAGAGATTTGATATTAAAAGCGTATTCTGTCCACCAGCTAAGACTACAGCGCTGCCTGGCTCAGCGGAGGATGATGTGGGTCTGAGGGAGCCCGGTGCTACAAAATTCCCTGCCATTGCGGGAAAGCCTATACTGGACAAACGATTCGAACTGTACAGGATCTATGTGTGGAGTACCATCGCCACAGGCGTTTATTTCAGCGAGAAAAGCCTGCGGTTGTGGAACATTGTCTCACTGAAAGACATACAAGGGGTATTTGAAAAGTCCGTGCAAAGTTCGAGAGATGGCACCATCGCCGCGTATAGAGGTCAGTTTAGTTAGTAGCATCTTTGGAAAGAACGCACACCAAGTTTCAGACATATTGGTCTATTTATTTGTCTTTGGCAATCATGTGAATCAATGAAGTCGAGTAATTGTCAAAGAATGAACGAAAAAGAATTTCGTGTGGTGATTAAACATTACTTTATGAAAGGCAAAACGCGTCAGGAGACTAAAGAGAAGCTTGATAAACATTACGGTGATTCTGCACCTTCGATCAGAACAATTTATAAGTGGTTTCAAAATTTTCGGAGTGGCCATATGGGCACAAGTGATGCTGAACGCTCTGGACGCCCTGTTGAGGTTACGACTCCAGAAATCGTTGATAAAATCCATGATATGGTGATGGATGACAGAAGAGTTAAGGTGTGTGAGATTTCTAGTGCTGTGGGCATCTCGAATGAACGGGTACATATTATTTTGCATAAACATTTGGACATGAGAAAGCTATCTGCAAGTTGGGTTCTGCGATTGCTCACGCTTAACCAAAAACGGAAACGTATGAAGTGTTGCAAGAATGGTCTGCAGCTGTTCAGGAAGAATCCGCAGGACTTTAAGCGTCATCACTGTGGATGAAATATGGATGCATTACTATACTCCTGAGACCAAAGAACGAACTAAACAATGGGTTACCAAGGGAGAATATGCACCAAAAAAGGTGAAGACCATTCCTTCGGCTGCAAAGGTTAAGGCGACTGTCTTTTGAGATTCGCAAGGGATAATCCTCATCGACTATCTGGAAAAGGGTAAACCTATTACATGTGCATATTATTCATTGCTATTGGACCGTTTGAAAACCGAGCTGCAAGAAAAACGCCGGCGACTGAACCACAAAAAAGTCCTTTCCCATCATGACAATGAACATCAGCAGTTGTGGTCGCAGAATTAATGGAAACAGGTTTCCAGCTCGTTTTCCCCGCCTTATTCTCCAGACTTGGCTCCCTCAGACTACTGTTTGTTCCCCAATTTGAAGAAATGGCTGGCGGGACAAAGATTTTATTCAAATGAGGAGGCGATTGCAGCAACTAATAGCTATTTTGCAGACTTGGACAATTCCTATTATTCGGAAGGGATCAACAAATTAGAACAGCGTTGGACGAAGTATATAAGTCTAAAAGGAGACTATGTCGAAAAATAAAAAAAAGTTTTACCCCAAACACGTAAGTAGTTTTTATTTTTGCAAGGACTTTTCAAACGCCCCTCGTAAAATTTTGTGTGATGAGACACAAGATGCTGGCCCTGCGTCGCGTTATTGGGAGTTCGTAGTGAAAGAAGCCATTGAAATCCGGCTATCTGACTATATCATAAACAGAGTATTTAATTGAATTTACAGCCTTCAGATATGTGTGACTTATCGCGTAATCGAAATTTAGCGGATTTCTTTTAGTTCTCATGTGAATAACTTCAAGTAAGAGTTGAAACCCTGGCATTGTTTGACATTAAGAAAACAGCGTTTTTTTTCGGTCATCAAAAGGTGTCAACAGTGTTTGATATCGATTTATTGTTTCCAGGAGTTTTCACAACAAGTGCGCTGTCGCTCTTTTTGCTAAAGGGCAGTTATGTTATCGCAAGCACGGTGGACGTACAGGCGGTGTATAAAGGAGCAGGTGATGCAGTTTGATTTCAATTCCAGCTAGTTAGTGCGACGGCATACTCACCTGAAAATGGCGGTCAGGTGGACCGCTGAAATATTATGTCAATATGACGTTATGTTCCGGCTGGAGACCCGATATGAATATCATGAATTACTACGCCAGGAAAGTTTGCGGAGCCACGTCCTCGAAGGTGTTCCTTAAGTTTTGGAAACAGATGAAAATCCGATGGGGCGAAATCGGGACTGTAAGGAGAATGATCGTTGACAGTGAACCCTAGTAGTCGTCGGATTGTAGCAATTGTCTCAGCGCTCGTGTATGGATTGGTATTGTCTTGCTGAAGGGAAGAGTGGTTCATGGGTGAGCGAACTCTTCGAATTCGAAACTCGATTGCAGCACGCTGTTTCTCACGCAACGATGTTACATGAATAACTGGGGTGAAAGGAATGGAAAGGAAACGGGATGGGAAAGAGACAGGAGGAAATAATGACTTCCAGCAGCACAGGGCATCGCGGCAATGCAACGGTGGTAGTTGAAAATTTGTGCCTGACCGGGGCTCGAACCTGGATGCTCCGCTTCTCTAGAATGGTAGCCTAAACCTGGTCGACCATCCAGACAAGCTTTCAGTCAGACCCAAATTCCTAACTTCCCGCTCGCCGCACCCCAACGACTTCCGCCCGTTAACTCCCTAATAGCAGATTTCTGATTCCCGTAGGAGTTCGGGCGTTAGTTTTGGATCAGCACAGAAATAGTCGTCGCGCCCATTGAATTATAGATATGAGTGGTTCTGTCGGGTATGTCCTACAGTACAGACACCACTCATAGCTGTAGTTACGTTATACACCGTCGTGTTGCATGCTACACTTCAGAACCCTCTAGCGGCAGAGGGCTGAGATATGTAGATACGAGGAATATCGTTGACGTCAATCTGTGATGAATTATGGAACATGTTTTATGCTCAGGAATTATAACTTTTCGGAAAATGAACATCTCCTCTATAAAAATCAACATGGATTCCGCAAACAGAGGTCCTGTGAAACTCAGCTCGCTCTGGTCCTCCATGAGATCCACAGCGCAGTGGACAACGGCGCTCAGGTTTATGTTGTGTTTCTTGATTTCAGTAAGGCATATGACACCGTCCCTCATTGCCGGTTAATGAAAAAAATACGAGCTTACGGAGTATCGTGTCAGACCTGCGATTGGATTCAAGACTTTCTTGCACATGGAACTCAACGCGTCGCTCTGAACGGAACTAAATCGACAGATGTATAGGTAATATCCGGAAGTGTGATAGGACCGTTGCTGTCTACAATATATATAAATTATCTACATCTATACCTACATCTACGTGTTACTCTGCTATTCACAATAAAGTGCCTGGCAGAGGGTTCAATGAATCACCTCCAAGCTGTCTCTCTACTGTTCCACTCTCGAACGGCGCGCGGGAGAAACGAACACTTAAATTTTTCTGTGAAAGCCCTGATTTCTCTTATTTTATCTTGATGATCATTTCTCCCTCTGTAGATGGGTGCCAACGGAATGTTTTCGCAATCGAAGAGATAACTTGTGATTGAAATTTCATGAGAAGATCCCGTCGCAACGAAAAACGCCTTTGTTTTAATGATTGCCACTCCAATTCACGTATCATGTCTGTGGCACTGTCTCCCCTATTTCGCGATACTACAAAACGGGCTTCCCTTCATTGTACTTTTTCAATGCCATCCGACAGTCCCATCTGATGCGGATCCCACACCGCACAGCAATAGGGCGGACAAACGTGATGTAAGCAGTCTCTTAGTAGACCTGTTGCACCTTCTAAGTGTTCTGCCAATGAATCACAGTCTTCGGTTGGCTCTACCCACAACATTATCTATGTGATAGTTCCAATTTAGAGTATTTGTAATTGTAATCCCTAAGTATTTAGTCGAATTTACAGCCTTCAGATTTGTGTGGCTTATCGGGTAATCGAAATTTAGCTGATTTCTTTTAGTACTCACGTGAATAACTTCACACTTTTCTTTGTTCAGGGTCAATTACCACTTTTCGCGCCATACAGATATCTTATCTAAACCGTTTTACAATTAGTTTTGGTCATCTGATGACTTTACAAGAAGGTAAATGATAGCATCATCCGTAAACAATCTAAGACGGCGTTAATATGGATTTGGAACAATAGAGGGCCTGTAACACTTCCTTGGGGAACGCCGGATATTACTTCTGTTTTACTCGATGACTTTCCGTCTATTGTTACGAACTGTGACCTTTCGGACAGGAAATCACGAATCCAGTCTCACAACTGAGGCGATATTCCAAAGGCGCGCTGTTTGGTTAGAAGACGCTAATAGAAAGCGTCGGATGCTCTTTAAGGCTATTTGCAGATGATGCTGTTGTCTGTACCAAAGTAGCAACGCCAGAAGATAACAACAATTTGCACAACGACCTGCAGAGAATTGATGAATGTAAGTGCAGCACAGAAGTTAAAACAAGGGTAGCAATGGCAAAAGAGGCATTTCATAAGAAAAGGAGAATTTTCTGCAGCAGTCTGGACATAGAACTGATGAAAAGACTCATAAAATGTTTTGTACGGAATGGAATAATCACATAAAGCAGATAGTGGGAAAAGCAGACACAAAACTCAGATTCATCGGAAGAATCTTAAGGAAATGTAACTCATACACGAAACAAGTGGATTATAAGGCGCTTGTTCGCCCGATTCTTTTGCTCATCCATCTGGGATCCCTATCAGATAGGACTGATAGAGAAAACAGAGAATATCCAATGAAGAGCGGCGCGTTCCGTCACGGGATCGTTTAGCTGGCGAGGGATTGTTACGGAGATGGTAAACAAACACCACTGACAGACGTTACAAGAGAGCCGTCGTGCGTCACGGAAAGATTTACTATTGAAATTTCGGGACAACACTTTTCAGGAGGAGTCGGACAACATATTACCCTCCCACATACATCTCGCGTACTGACCACGAGGAGAAAATTCGAGAAATTAGAGCCAATACAGATGCCTACCGACAATCATTCTTCCCATACACTATTCGCGAATGGAACAGGGTTGGAGGGATTAGATAGTGGTACCGAAAGTACCCTCCGCCACGCACCATTAGCTGGCTTGCGGAGTATGCTGTAGATGTAGATGAAAGATGTAGAAAGTTAATAACGATTGTTTTATTTACAAAGCCTTAATAATTTCCACAGAAAAGATTCAGAGACGTTACTTTCATGACGCCGTCGTACATCTACACTCCACAAGAAACTTCATGGTGTACGGCGGAGAGTACTTCTGGCACAGCTCTCAGATCCCCTCTTTCCTGTCCCATTAGCGGATGGCACAAGGGAAACATTACTGTTGGTAAAGCTCCGTATGAATTCTAATTTCTCGGATTTTTTTTGTGGTCATTTAACGAGATGTGTGTGGGAAGAAGCAATATATTGGCTTCCAGAAATATACTTTCTCGGAATTTCAGTAGTAAGCCCCTCTGTGATGCACAATGACACTCTTGTACGACTCGCAACTGGAGTCTGTTGAGTATCTCTGTAACTCTCTCATGTCGACTAACCGATCCCGTGAGGAAACGTTGGCTTTTGTCAGTTTCTCCTATTAATCCAAATTGGTAATAGTTAGAGACCAGTCGAACAAGTGGTTTATAAGCCACTTCTTGTGTGGATGAATAACATTCCATTATTTCAGTTAACCTCAACCTGGCATCTGCTTTTCCTACATTTTACGTTATGTGATCATCCCAGTTTCGGTCGCTCTGGTTTGTTATCTCTAGGTATTTTACGGTTGCTACTGTTTCCAGTGATACGTCACCAGCACTGTAATCGCATAAGAGTGGATTCCTTCGGCTATTTTTGAGTAGTACATTACATTTATTTACTTTCAAGATGAACTGCCAGTCCCCGCATCAGCCTTCGATCCTTGTGGTCTTCTTATAGACAACTGCTTCATCTGCAGTCAGCCTCATGGATCTTCCGATGTGATGCACTAGATGCTCTAGACATATGATCCAGTCACATTAACGTGACCACCGCCTGTGTTCGACGTCAACGTGCAATAACTACTCACAGACGGGGGCAGGTGGCAGCACTAGCAGTGGAGGGGGGACACGGAAAACAGTGCAGTCGTTGTCGTTATGAGGTAACGAAGCCGTGCATGGCAAAATGGCGCTATCCAAAACAGGCGCCAAGGCAACTGTGGTGCACCACGGGCCCTAGGTGATAGCAACGGCTGTGGAGATGTGCACGGCCAAATAGACGTCCAATTGTTGAGTAACTGACCGCCCAGATGAACCAAGGGGCTGTGAACAGTGGCTTCTCAATTACCGTTGCTGTGTATGTGTTTTTGTAGTAGGCGCCGGGTTTATGTACACATGTTGACTGTTGTTGATCGGCGACGAAGGCTACAATTTACACGCCCTTGCCGATGTTGGACGTCCACTGAGTGGCGACAGGGGTCGTCTTTAGACGAATCACCTTTTCTGCTCCATCGGACAGGCCGTTGGCGGGTATGACCCTTGAACAATCATCGTAAGGATCCACGCTGGAGGAAGTATCGAAACGGTATGGGGAATGTTTTCGTAGCATTCTCTCGGTGATTTCGACATTCTGGAAGGTACAATGGATCAACTAAAGCATGCATCTATCCTTGGCGTCCATGTGCAGCCCTAACTGCAGACTGTTCTCCTTGGCACAATGGCATCTACCAGCAGGACAATGCAACGTGTCACACAGCTCGCAGTGTACGTGCGTAGCTCGAAGAGCACCAGGATGAGTTTACCACCAAACGCCCGAGAATCTGTGGGACCACCTCTATCGAGTTGCGTGCATCATGGAGTCAGCATTGCTCCACATACTTGTCGGTACCTTCCGGAACATTATTGAATCTCTTCCTACACGTCTCACAGCGGTCCACCCTCCCAAAGGTGGTTACTCTGACTTTAGACAGTTGGTCACACTAATATGAGAGGACAGTTATACAGGGTGTAAATTTTAAGTTGACAAACCAGAATAACTCGAAAAGTAAGCCTCACACGAAAAAAAATGTGTAGAATCCAAAGTTGATTATTTTCGAGGGGGACATCTTCCGGTGCTAAAATTAGACCGCCACCCGAGCCCCTGGGTGTGGGGCGGGAGGCAACTTTAAAATTTCAAATGGGAACCCCCATTTTTTATAGCAGAATCAGATTCTACATAAAAAAATTACGTACATTTTCTCTTAAACATTTGTTTTGATTCTTGGTAGATGACGCTGTAATTCAAGAAAATCCATGTTCTCATTTTTGCATGGAAAATGGTTAGGGATAAATAAAAAATGCTTAAGTTGGATGTTTGGTTAATTAGTTAGCTAGTCAGATGATTTGTTTGATAATTAAAAGTCGTGTGCTCTCATGACCACTAAACAAACAAAACTTATCCGAAAAAATTAATATTTGGGACAATATTTGCAAAAAGCTAATTCCTCTCTCTCAAATCCCACCCTATAGAGAGAGAGAGAGAGAGAGGGAGGGAGAGTTTTAGTTTTAGGTAATCAAAATTTACGAAGTAATTATTTTTTATTTATCCGTAACCATTCTCCACGCAAAGATTAGAACATGGATTTTCTTGAATTACAGCGCCAACTACCAAGAATCAAAATTCTGCAACAAGAAATGGGGGTTCCTATTTGAAATTTTAGTTGCCTCCCGCCCCACCACCAGGGGACTGGGGTGGCGCGCTAATCTTAGCACCAGCAGATTTCACCCTCGAAAATAATCAACTTTGGATTCTACAAATTTTTTCGTGTGAAGTTTATTTTTCGAGTTATTCTGGTTTGTCAACTTAAAATTTACACCCTGTATATTGTTAACAGTAATGGTCCTACCACACTTCTTTGAAGTCTTAGAAATGGTTCTGAGCACTATGGGACTTAACATCTGATGTCACCAGTCCCCTAGAACTTAGAACTACTTAAACCTAACTAAGGATATCACACACATCCATGCCCGAGGCAGGATTCGAACCTGCGACCGTAGCGGTCGCGCCGTTCCAGACTGAAGCGCCTACAACCGCTCCGCCACACCGGCCGGCTCTTTGGAGTCTTCCTGAACTACTTTTACATCTGTCGATATTCTTCCGTTAAAATTGACGTGTTCAGTTCTGTCTGCATGGAAGTCCTTAAACTCAGTCACAAACCTGGTGCGATAGTCAGTAAACTAGTATTTTGTTCACTAAATATCAGTGGAGGACGGTGTCAAATGCCTGCCTGAAGTCGAGAAATACGCCATCAACCTGGACGCCTATGTTTCCGGCCCTGTGGAGCTCATGGGCGATCTCAAGATCCTTGTTGTTGGTTTCTCTGGACATCTATTCTGCATGAATGAAATTGGACATCGTTGGAAATTATTTAAAATTGTACTTCTTGTCTCGTCGCTTTCTTCTTGACAGCAAACCCCCGGTCAAGTTCTGCTCGTTGTTGGTTCTAAGAGTTTAGGACTGCGGAAGTTAATTTACATTGTCATTCGTCACATTTATGTTTAATAAATAACGCTTTTATACAATCACATAGCTTATGTGAAAGACAAAAAGAGTATCTTCACAATATTCATTTGTCACCTAGCACTGAAATCCACTGATACGACCATTCACTACTACAATGAGAATGCCAGACAGAGAGAGATTTGTAAGAATCTTAATTATCTTCTTTTCTGGTAAAATACACTCCTGGAAATTGAAATAAGAACACCGTGAATTCATTGTCCCAGGAAGGGGAAACTTTATTGACACATTCCTGGGGTCAGATACATCACATGATCACACTGACAGAACCACAGGCACATAGACACAGGCAACAGAGCATGCACAATGTCGGCACTAGTACAGTGTATATCCACCTTTCACAGCAATGCAGGCTGCTATTCTCCCATGGAGACGATCGTAGAGATGCTGGATGTAGTCCTGTGGAACGGCTTGCCATGCCATTTCCACCTGGCGCCTCAGTTGGACCAGCGTTCGTGCTGGACGTGCAGACCGCGTGAGACGACGCTTCATCCAGTCCCAAACATGCTCAATGGGGGACAGATCCGGAGATCTTGCTGGCCAGGGTAGTTGACTTACACCTTCTAGAGCACGTTGGGTGGCACGGGATACATGCGAACGTGCATTGTCCTGTTGGAACAGCAAGTTCCCTTGCCGGTCTAGGAATGGTAGAACGATGGGTTCGATGACGGTTTGGATGTACCGTGCACTATTCAGTGTCCCCTCGACGATCACCAGTGGTGTACGGCCAGTGTAGGAGATCGCTCCCCACACCATGATGCCGGGTGTTGGCCCTGTGTACCTCGGTCGTATGCAGTCCTGATTGTGGCGCTCACCTGCACGGCGCCAAACACGCATACGACCATTATTGGTACCAAGGCAGAAGCGACTCTCATCGCTGAAGACGACACGTCTCCATTCGTCCCTCCATTCACGCCTGTCGCGACACCATTGGAGGCGGGCTGCACGATGTTGGGGCGTGAGCGGAAGACGGCCTAACGGTGTGCGGGACCGTAGCCCAGCTTCATGGAGACGGTTGCGAATGGTCCTCGCCGATACCCCAGGAGCAACAGTGTCCCTAATTTGCTGGGAAGTGGCGGTGCGGTCCCCTACGGCACTGCGTAGGATCCTACGGTCTTGGCGTGCATCCGTGCGTCGCTGCGGTCCGGTCCCAGGTCGACGGGCACGTGCACCTTCCGCCGACCACTGGCGACAACATCGATGTACTGTGGAGACCTCACGCCCCACGTGTTGAGCAATTCGGCGGTACGTCCACCCGGCCTCCCGCATGCCCACTATACGCCCTCGCTCAAAGTCCGTCAACTGCACATACGGTTCACGTCCACGCTGTCGCGGCATGCTACCAGTGTTAAAGACTGCGATGGAGCTCCGTATGCGACGGCAAACTGGCTGACACTGACGGCGGCGGTGCACAAATGCTGCGCAGCTAGCGCCATTCGACGGCCAACACCGCGGTTCCGGAGCAAGTATGGTGGGTCTGACACACCGGTGTCAATGTGTTCTTTTTTCCATTTCCAGGAGTGTATTAATATCGCATCTGAATGCTGCTCCACTCATGTATTTACGTAGAATCACTGCATAGTTTATTAGCTGAAAAAGGATCGCCGCCTGGGGACGTAGTAATCAGTATAGCGATCTGAGAAGAAGATATCTGTTTGTGATACCCTTCTTGATTTTTATAGAGGAAATCTCCGTTGTGCCAAAACGTAATTCTTGAACATCAAATGTGTTCCTTAATTCTACAACAGACTCACGTCAAAGATGTAGGAGAATAATTATGTGCATGGGTCCGAAGACCCTTCTTGATAACAGTAATGACCTGCAATCTTTTCGCAGTCGCTAGGTAGCCTTCGTTGCTCCAGCGAACTACGATAAACTGCCACTAAAAGGGGAGCAAGTTTTCGCATAATCTCTGTAGAATCTTATATGTATTTCGTGTGGTCCAGATGCCCTTCTGCTAGTAAGCGATTGTAGTTGCTTTTGTATTCTGCAGTCACTTATCTCAGTATCTGCCATTTCAATGTTCGTACCTTGAGCGAAAGGAGGGACCGTATTGCGATCTTCCACAGTGACACAATTTCGGAAGACCGAATTCGGTATTCCGGCCTTCTTTCTGTGTTTCTTTCGTTTCGGTGCCAGTATGGTCAATGAGTGACTGAACGGATGATTTCGACCCAGTTACTGACTACATTCCGTAAGGCCAAAACGTTGTTTGGTTTTCAGTCATCGGATGACAAAATTTTACTTTCACATTCATTAAACGTTTCTCTCATTACCTTCCTTATGCTCATTTTCGTTTGTTTTAGCTTTTGATATTCAAATACGCTCTGACTTCGTTTAATTCCGCCATAAATATCTCTTTGTTTTCGTAGCAAATTTCTAAGACTGCTATTGAACCATGGTAGGTCTTTCACAGTCCTTACAATCTTGCTTGCCACGTAATTTTCAAAGGCATATTGAACAATGCTTCTGAATTTTATCCATTTGCGCTCCACATCTTCAGCCTCACAAGGGAACCTCCCCATCGCACCCCCCTCAGATTTAGTTATAAGTTGGCACAGTGGATAGGCCTTGAAAAACTGAACACAGATCAATCGAGAAAACAGGAAGAAGTTGTGTGGAACTATGAAAAAAAATAAGCAAAATTTACAAACTGAATGGTCCACGCGCAAGATAAGCAACATCAAGGACTATATTAGCTCAGGATCGCCGTGGTCCCGTGGTTAGCATGAGCAGTTACGGAACGAGAGGTCCTTGGTTCAAGTCTTCCCCCGAGTGATAATTTTACCTTCTCTATTTTCGCAAAGTTATGATCTGTCCGTTGGTTCATTGACGTCTCTGTTCACTGTAATAAGTTTGGTGTCTGTGTTTTGCGACCGCACGGCAAAACCGTGCGATTAGTAGACGAAATGACGTGCCTCTCCAATGGGAACCGAAAACATTTGATCGCAAGGTCATAGGTCAACCGATTCCTCCAGAGGAAAACACGTCCGATATATTCTATACAACACTGGTGACGGCATGTGCGTCACATGACAGAAATATGTTGTCGACCCACCTAACTTGTACACTTGGCGAATGGGTAAAAAGATTCTTCTACCCTGCCCGATTTAGGTTTTCTTGTGAATGTGATAATCACTCCCAAAAAAGTGATGAAAACATAAAAGTTTGTCACATAAACTGCAACAAATGAATGCAACAGTTTCACAGTCGCACAGTTTTCCCTGTGCTCTGTCAAAACATATGTTTTTTACGTTTTGATACAACGTCCCCATACTACGGCGCAGTTGCCTCGCATCGGACGGACGGACGGACGGACGGACAGATAATAACTTTCTGAAAATAAAAAATTAAACTTTTCACTCGAGGGAAGACTTGAACCAAGAACCTCTCGTTTCGCAGTTGCTCACGCTAACCACGAGACCACGGCGCTCCAGAGCTCACATTGTCCTTGATCCTATGTTGCTCATGGACCATTCAGTTTGTATATTTTGCTTATTTTTTTCATAGTTCCACACAACTTCTTCCTGTTTTCTCGATTGATTTGTGTTCAGTTTTTCAAGGGCTATCCACTGTGCCAACTTATAACTAAATCTGAGGGAGGTGCGATGGGGAGGTTCCCTTGTCAGAACTGACTTTTCAGATACCCTTCAATTTGTATCCTGCCACTCTTGCTAAGCAGAAATATTGTCCTACCTTTCTTAACATTCTTTGTAATTATCGCAGTCATTGTTGCTATCACAGAGTTACGATCACTGGTGGTCCCTTCTACTTTAACTGATTCCAAAAGTTCAGGTCTGTTTGTTGCTAGGAGATCTGTGAAGCTATCCTCACCAGTAATTTTCTAACAAGACATTCACTCCCTGTCTCTAGCACTAGTTTTGATCGCATGACTCTTCTATGCTCAAGTAGGCAAGTGGAAGTCTCCTCTTATTCAGGAAATGTACTCACAATATTCTATGTGGTCTCTCGGAAGTGATCTACCACTAGAGTTCTTGACACAGGTGATCTATAAAAACACCCAGTTGCCATGTTTGACCCACCTTTGGTGCTTTACCTGGGTGGAATGTTTCCTGCAGCCGGCCAGGTCGCTTTCCCATCGAAGTGAGCAGATTCTCAGGCAAGCAACTGGACAGTATCCTGTGTTAAATATGGTTTGTAATTTGCTAGTGTCCTTGATATTTTCGGGACTCTTAGTTTTCATGCCATTTCATTTGCCAAAACTTCGTCGAGAAATCTTAAAATCGATATAATTGAAATGGGAAACATAAAGGAAAAGGACGTATCAGAACAGTATGAAACACATTCCTAAATGAAATGTTCAAAATTTCCAACGTTAGCAAGACCGTTGCATTGAATCCCTGACGCGCCAATGTATCCACTGAGAATTTCTTACTGCTTCGTAACCCTCCACAATACGGCCACGAAGACCCTGTCTATCTTGTACCGGGTTCCGTACACAAAACCTTTTAAGCATCCCTACGAATAAAAGACTAGTTGGCTGGCGTCTGGATAGCATGAAGGACAAAGAGTTGGTTTACCTCTGCCTATCTATCTGCTGCGGAATCTGCTTGCACAGTCAGTGGTAAACACTAAACAGTTGCTGCTGCTTTCTAGTGGGGCAATGAAGTAGGTCACATGTCAACACAAGCAAAGAAGTGAGTCACGTAAATTTTTATTTTATTAGATTTATTTATTAATTTTTTGCATGAACAGTGCTGTGATTGTGTGACTGCAAAGATGCCGAAATACCTCAGGCGAGACGTAAATACGAATTGTTTACTTTCTTATCTTTAAGAGTGGACACAATCTCATCTGATGAAGCTAGTGTTATCTAAGACGAGAGGACGACCACATGTGTAGCGTGAGCTGTTATCACAGATTATATGACAAATCAGAGTAGTTGACACTGTGGCGTAATGTGTTTTTAGGACGGTAGTCCACATCTTCTTGCGACAGCATTCACTGGATTGTTGAGGCTATATGCAGCCTCCTGTCATCCGTAGTGTGCGTATGACATAACTGACGAAAAGCAGAACAGAATATAGAGCAAGAAACAATAAATCATTGTTCACGTTGCTATGTAATTCTATTGACATCTCCACTATTCTCAAAAATCAAACGTCGATTGCGTCCACACAGTAGGTACCTAATCGAGTGCTTCAGAAGAAAGGCCCATTGTTCTTACAACCAAAATTTTTCCGTAGTAAACGTTGGCTCTGATGCGACTGAACAGACACTTTGAACTACTGTAAAAATTGGTTGCTATTATCTGTCTTCTTCCATAAAGATCTTTCTACTTCTTTTTACAACATCTGCTACCTTCCTGTGATTCATGTTTTTGTATTAGCTTTTTCTTTTAGAAATAAGAATCACCTCTTATCCGCAGTAACGCAATATGTTTTGGACTAATCCTGGAAAAGCTGATATGAAATCATTGCTCAGTTTATTTTTCAATTGTTTCTTTGAAGAGAATTCTAAAGTAACAGAGGGTCGCAAAAACTCGATGCAGCTAATTTATTTCATACAGACCACAATGTTCTAATTAATGTTAATTAAAACATTGATACAAACGCATCGATAACTTATGAGATACTTTGCGCTGTCCAGATTTGTAATCTCTGAATAAAATGCTATCTTTCACCATGTATATAACGTACATAAGCTTGTAAATGTGGAGCACAGAATTCCATGAGTGTGGAACCTGAACTGTGATGAATTGAAGAAGAAGAAAATAAATTTATATGAAACACTATATAACAAAAGGACATTGAATTAAGTATAAAGTATGAAATGAAGAGACACTATGAAGAATAAATGAGTAAACAAGGCAATTCCACATCTGTACTAGAAGAAGTGACTTGCCATAAGACTTTGGAAAACGTTCATATGGTGCAGGATGGAGCAGCTGAGAGGGCTAATTGTAGTGCCTGACATATATTTCAAAAAAATTAAGCATAAATGTCCCTGTACAGTGAACACAGAGACATTAAAACAGCTATTCTTTCTGTCCTCGATAAAGGATGTAAGAAAAAGATATTCTCAAAGTTTCAGCAAACATTCCTAAGCAAAGAGCAATAAAATGTGTCATATGGACACGAGTCTGGAAACGCTTTGTTTGGGTGTTAGATCTCATTTTTTACTTCTCTTAATAATCACGTTAATCATGGGAAACATAAAGGAAAAGAACGTATCAGCACAGTTTGAAACACTTTCCTAAATGAAATGTTCAAAATTTCCTACGTTAGCAAGGGTACGTGCATCAACAAACCGTTGCATTGAACCCTTACGCGCCAATGTATCTCCTGAGAATTTCTCACTGTTTCGTAACCCTCCACAATACGGCCACGTAGGCCTTGTCCATCTTGTACCGGGTTCCGTACACAAAACCTTTTCACCTCTGCGAAAAAAAGTCTAGTTGGCTTGCGTCTGGAGACCATGTAGGCCAAAGAGTTGGTCCATCTCTGCCTATCTATATGCTACGGAATCAGCTTGCACCGTCAGTGGTAAACACTAAACAGTTGCTGTTGCTTTCTAGTAGGGCAACGAAGTTGCTCACATGTCAACACAAGCAATGAAGTGAGTCACGTGTCAACATTTCCTTCGTGCATTGGAACCGCATACACTGCCACTGCTTCATATAAAAATATCCATATAATGTTGATACGTTCTGTTTCTGTGTGTTCATAACAAATAAGTAGAAAATGAGCTCTAATATGGAAATGAAGCGTTCCGACCCCGGTGCATGCAACTGTTTTATTCCTCTATGTGTGAGGAGTGCTTCCTGAAAATTTGGCCATACCTTTTTGTTATATCTTGTACGCAAACTGAACAGGAGGAAAACCTAATATGTGGCACGGTGGGGAATAATTTGCACAATATGGAAGTAGAAATAGATGTAGTTGTAGAGGAAGAGCAACACTAAAAATTTGTGTGAGTGTGTGTAAACAACCGTGTTAATTGCATTCTCTACGAGGTCATTGTATGATTGTCAGATTAATGACAATTTAAGAAATCACTCCTTATTTAATCTTTTACTCTGTGCAAATTTTTTACGGTTGCTTGGTTAGTATTAATGGTATTTTAACCCTCTGGGCTGGAAATGACATACGCATGGACATTCATGTTTAACCTCTCCGCTATTGAAATGGATTTGAAATCAGCTTTAGTGTCACAAAACGATTGTTTTTGTCATTGTGGAGTTCAGTCTGAAGTCTGGTTAGATGCAGCTCTCCGCGCTGGTCTATCCTCTGCAAGTATCTCATTTCTAAGCAGCTACTGCAACATTCATCTATTTGAAGCCTTGATCTCCCTCTATGATTTTTACCCGCTACACTTCCCTCCATTACCAAGCTCACTATACTTGACGGCTGAGAGTGTGGCCTACTAACCAATACTTACTTTTAGAAAAGTTGTTTTACGAAGACGTGCTTAAATGTAATGCCTCCAAATGTCTTTAGGTGTAAACTCTTAAAGCTTTCTAAATAAACAAACTGTATTAACATTCTTCATTTTCATTCTTTGTGTCTACATATTTATTTCTCTACATCGCCGTCCTGACGACGAGCACATTTACCCCGACAACAAATCAGTTCGTTGATAGCGTCACTGTAGAATGTTTGACCTCGTTGAAGGAGCCACAATCTCACCACTGCTTGCATCGCTTCATCGCTGTCAAAGTTGTTCTTTACATTTTGGAAACAGATGAAACTCTCGGATTGTTGTACATGTCGCAGCACGCGAGTGGGGTTGCCACTGTCATACTGACGGAGAGTGTGCTCCATGTGTGGAAGAACTCTTCGGATTCGACCTTTCAGTTTTCTGCGGTTTCACGTAGACCGACATAGCTACGTCATATACTGCCATGTTACACGACACAATTCGGAGTCCTCTAGCGGCAGAGAGCTGCAACTAGCGTCAGCGAAGCGGTAAGGTCGACCGAGTAATATCTATGACATGGAATGCTTCAGTCGATACTAAGAACAGGAAAAAAAATTCGGAGGCATCACCTTTCATCATGCCCTCGTATAAATTTCTTTCTCGAATCGACTCAGTGTATTTTCATTACTTATCCGATATACCTATAATATCAAGAATATTTCAACATTACTGTAAAACGCTTACGTACACTTCTTGTCTGAATTGTTCAACATTCACGTTTCACTTCTGCACAAGGAAGAACTCCAGCCGAATGCCTTCAGAAAATGCTTCCTGACAATTCAGTTGGTATTCATTTTTACCATTTTGTCTTTTACAAGGTTTTTTCCTGCTGTAGTTTGTGTGCATTTGAATCCTCTACAGGGGTTTCTTCCACCATCATTTACATTGCTGCCCAATTAGCCAAACTCGTTTTCTACTTTTGGCGTCTTATTCCCAAACCTCTTCAGAATCGTCTGAATTAACTCAGCTACTTTTCAATAGCCTTGTTTTACTTTTGTTGATATTCTCCTTATAGCCTCTTTTTCAAGATACTATCCTTTCCATTCAACTGATCTTCCAACACTCTTGCTCTCGCTGACATGAATACAATGTCATCGGCAATTTTTATATTTATCCTCCTTAATTTTAATTCTGTTTGTAAATTTATGCTATATTTACCGCTTTCTCATAAACAGATTGAATAACAAGTGGGATAGGCTGCAACCGTGTCTCGCCCTATTCTCAACTACTGCTTCTCTTTCATGTCTTTCTGTTCTTATGATTGGAGCCTGGTTTCTATACGAGTTTTAGATAACATTTCGCTTCCTATATTTGATCACTGTTACCTTGAGAATTTCAAACAGCTTATTATCTTCCTCCAGGCGAAGGCGAATCGTAGAGTCAATACTGAATCGTGGGTGCCTACATTTTTCCAGAACTTAAACGGGTCTTTCATGGAGTCGTCCTTTTCCAGTCTACTGTAACTAATGCGTGCTAGTTTTTTTTCAGTCATTATCTACTGAACAGATAGTTCTATAATAGTCAGAATTGCGAGAACCTGCCTGCTATGGGATTGGGATTGTTACATTCTTCTTGGTCTGAAGGGCTATTCGTCTATTTCAAGTATCTTGCATTCCACATGTGTCAGTTTTATTATGGTTCTGTTCCCAAACATCTTAACAATTCTTAGGAAATGTCGTCTACACAAAGTGCCTTTTCTTGACTCAGATATTTCAGTGTTATGCCAGGTTCTTCTTACAGTAATTATATCTATCTGCCTTCTCTTTCCGTAATACTGGCTTCTAGTTTCCTTTACATAACCGTTGTGTATTACCTTCCACGGTTCATCTTTTTCTTTGTGACTACTACTGGCATACGTCTGGCCTCTTTATCTTTATACAGCCATTTCTCTTTCCTTGAAACGAGTTATTAATTTTCCTATGCAGTCCATGTATCTCTTCCATATTCACCTATCCCTCTAAAGCTATGCCAATAGCCTCTAGTGATTACTGTTCTGCCACTTTACACTTTCTGCCAATCTCATGATTTAGAGGTCTGTATCCGCAATCGTCTTCTTTATTTGCTGCGATTTTGTATTTTCCCCTTTCGCAAGTTGAATTAAGTATCTCAAACGCTATCCAATGATTTCTATTGTGCTTTGATTCATTGCCTAATTCTTCCTCTGCTTCCATCAGTACTTAATCTCACAAAGTTTTCCATTCACTTTCTATTCTTCTTTACCTCCTTGTTTCAGTATCTCATTGCTCCTGTATCATTTATTCCCTGCCTGTCGAATTTATTCATCCATAATCAGCATTTAATAGCCAATAAATAATGGTCGAAGTCCACATCTGTTCCTGGCAATATTTTACAGTTAAAAATTTGATTATGAAATTTTTGTCTTACGATTATATACACCGTCCAACAAAATTAAAGTGTCACTGTTTCGAAATCCTGTAACTGGCTCCCTGCTCAGAAGCCACACGAAAAGTCCTCAGGAGGTGGCATAGAGGGCGTCAAAGAAACCACTCTTCCCTTGGGGCGTTGATTCCCAAGTGTTTCGCAGTCAAAAACGACAGTTGCAATACGATGAGCAACAGGACGAACACCCCCCCCCCCCCCCAAGCCCTCACCCAATGATTTAGCCGTTGTATAAGGACATTGTGGGCCTACAATCACACTGAAAATGATCTGACGCCTTTGTAATGTAGTGTGACCACAATTTTGCTTCTGACACAGGATGGAACCACAGGAGACCGTTCAGAACCATTCGATGAAATTTAAATGTGGCGCGAGTAACAAAGTGTGTTCAAGCTTTTTCAGACCCTGCAGCGTGATCATGGGGGTGCAAAACTGGCACAGCCATGAGAAAAACGGCAAAGGGTGCCTCTAAGACCCCCACTCCTGTTCGGTAATACCCGCTGTCTCACTCACATATCTTTGTTTTACCCTTTAAAAATGTAGCTTTACAGAGATTTCAACTCCCGTTCAACTTAGTGGCGCTCCGATGCTGCTCTGACACCTGAGGGCAGGCAAAACCTTTGACACCCCTTAGATTCCGCATGTGTGCCCTCAGGCGCTAGAGGAGCAGCACGGCGTCACTCAACTGAATGGGAGTTGAAGTCTCTGTAAAGGTACATTTTTAAAGGGCAAAACAAAGGTGTGTGGGTGACACAGCGGATGTTACCGAATAAGGCGGTGGTGGGGGCTCTTAAGAGGAACCCTTTGTCATTTTATTCATGCATGTGTCAATTTTGCACATCCCGTAATCACGCCATAGAAGGGCGTGAAGAAGGAGAGTTGGAAAAGCTTGAAGTCACTTTGCTGTACGCATTACATTTAAATTTCATCGAATGGCTTTTAACGGCGTCTAGTGTTTCCACCCTGCATATCAGAGGAAGAATTGTGGTCATACTACACTCCAAAGGCGTCAAATTATGTTCAATGTCGTTGTAGGCCCGCGATGACCTTAGAGAGGGATTAAATCAACTGGACTTCATTTTTCATAGCTTTCCTCAGTCTACATGCTGCTAATATTTTTCTATCTTTCTTGTTCTAGGAACGAATTACTTTCTTTCTTCACTATTTAATTTTCGTCTCCCTTAATGATGTAAATAACTTATTTTATCTCATCATTCGTTGCTTCAATCTCTTCATCACAATCTTTGAGACGAGAAGTATTTTTCTTCCTGCCAACGTTTTTCAGTGATTCCCACTATATTTAACCGTAACCCATCCAATTCCTTTTTAAATTCCTTAATTTACCTACTCGATTAAGAGGTCTAACAACCCAAACTGTGACTCGTTTCTTTGCCAATAGGAACAAATCTATCGATGTGAATGGAAGAAAAACGTATATACACTGAAGAGCCAGAGAAACTGGTACAGTAGCCTAATATCGCGTAGGGCCCCCGAGAGAACCCAAAGTGCCACAACTCGACGTAACATGTGCTCCACTAATGTCTGAAGTGGTACTGGAGGGAATTGCCACCATGAAACCGAAAGAGTACGAGGGGGTGGAAATCTCTTCCGAAGAGCACGTTTGGTGGCCTGCAGAAGTGTTTAAGCTCAGAAGAGTGTTCCTGTAGCCACTCTGTAGGAATTCTGGACGTGTGGGGTGTCGCATTGTACGCTGGAATTGCCCAAGTGTGTCAGAATGTACAATGGACATGAATGGATACAGGTGATCAGACAGAATGCTTACGTACGAGTCACCTGTCAAGAGTCCTATCTAGATGTATCGGGTGTAACAGTTCTGATACTAAATGTAACTGGGTTTTCTCCTTTGATGCTAGTCAGTTGTCAGGAAGAGCATCACTGCAATGGGCATTTAATTCTAAAGCATTATGTCAGGGTGAAAATACTAGATAAATTAATTTTTCACTCATAACAACATGTGGGCAGGGTGGGTTCTTCCTTGGCTCGGGTATGAGGTAGAAAGCATTTTTACAGAAGATAACTTTTATTGAAGATTTGTACAACTGTTTCCTTACTCGATGTCCTGGCTCTGAGAGCGGCAGCTGTGTCGTTTGCGAAGCCTTCTGCTGCGGCAGCGGCGGCGTCTGATTACGCGTGGCAGTGTGTATCTCGTGTCGCCGTCTCGTCCAGCTGACTGGAGACGCGCAGCCCGAGGTGGCCCGTTTAATTATTGCGAGCGAAGTCGTGCATCGGATGCTGATACCTTGGATGTGGCGTCCCAGTGTTTCTCTTCTCTAAGCGGCCGCGTGTGCTGTGCGTCGGCCAGCAGAGCGGCGCGGCGGGGGAAGGCCAGTGTCCCGGACTCGAACAACGGACTCCTGCTTGCCAGTCTTCGGCTGTCAGATCTTCATCCCAGCTCACAGGTGACTGCTGATGTGAGGCCGTCTCCTTCCCGTCCTCACGAGTCACCCGGGTATATAAAAATCAGACTTCAAATACCTTTTAATTTCTGTCTTCTGGCGCCGAGGCTGCTGCTTGCTATTCCATTACAGTGGCGGACTTGGTGCGTCTGTGCATGATGTAGTCTCTTCTTGCATGACGGTCTTCAGCACGGAAACTGAAAACTACTGCTACTCTTCTCTTCTTCCTTCGTCTGTCGGGCCCACTGCGTCTCGCGTATTTATTCACTTCAGTTTACTGGAGGTGAACGACTTCACGGTCATTGCCTCTTCTGTCACGTTGAAAAGCTTCTCGAAGAATCTTCTTAACGTCGGTTATTGCCTCTTGGAATGTAGGCGAGGGCCTTTGTTCACATTTGACAACTGAGAAACACGTGAGCCGGTCGGGCAATGCCCTGACGGCTGAATCGACAGCGTCCGCTTATGTGGAGCTTGCTGACTTCACGGTCATTGTCTCTTCTGCTCTGCTGTTCTGCCCGCTGTTTGCCAGTATGTAACTCTCTGAACCAAACACATTTTTTTATTTATATTCTAATTTCTACTTCACTTTGATTTCACTAATTTATTTACTTGTACCACTCAACACAGGGGTCCCATATCACTCCAACTGCACGCGACCCACACCATTAAGAGCCTCCACCAGCATGAACAGTCCCCTGCTGACATGCACGATCAATAGATTCATGAGGTTGTCTCCATAACCGTATACGTCCATCCGCTCGATACAATTTGAAACTACAGTCGTCCGACCAGGAAACATGTTTCCAGTCTTCAACAGTCCAATGTCGGTGGTGCGGTGGTGACGGATTCAGGCGAGGCGTAAAGTTTTGTGTCGTGCAGTCATCAAGGGTACACCAGTGGGCCTTCGGCGTCGAAGCCCATATCGATGATGTTTCGTTGAATGGTTCGCACGCTGTCACTTGCTGAAGGCCCACACTGAAATATGCAGCAGTTTGCGAAAGGGTTGCGCTTCTGTCACGTTGAACATTTCTCTTCCGTCGTCGTTGATCCCGATCTTGCAGGATCGTTTTCTGGCCGCAGAGATGTCGGAGATTTGATGTTTTACCTGATACCCGATATTCACGGTACACTCGTGAAATGGTCGTACGAGAAATCCCCACATCGTCGCTACCTCGAAAATGCTGTCTCGCTGGTGCACCAACTACAACACCACGTTCAAACTCACTTAAATTTTGATAACCTGCCATTGTATCAGTAGTACCCGATCTAACAACTGCGCCAGAGACTTGTTGTCTTATAGGCGTTGCCGACCGCAGCGCCGTATTCTGCCTGTTTACATATCTCTGTATTTGAATATGCATGCCTATACCAGTTTCTTTGGCGCTTCAGTGTATGTGTTTCCATATGTAATGATTAATAACGGGGCATGTGCATAAAACATTTATTTCATTATTAACCATCACTTTCACAATCTGTTTGTTTGATATTAGCACCAGAGACGTCGACGAAATGTTGTATCCATAAAACGACATGATCAAAAGTTCCTTGCTGCAGTTCGGGCGGAATCTGAGCAACGTGTTCTTCTACAACCTACTGGCTTACAGGTCAAGTAGAGCCCGAGCGTGTCCCTGGTAAAACGTTTTTCTTAGAAATTAACAGAACCAGGAGTCACATGGTTCAGGTTAGGTGATCTTCTAGGCCATGCATCTGGAAAAACTCTGGAGGTAACACGTTCGGGGAAGGTTGTATGAAGCAGATCATTCACTGGCACAGCGACTTGAGGTGTTTCCCCATCTTGCATGAAAACAATGGTTTCCACACAACTGCGCTCTTCCTCAGAAGAAATCACATGCTGTACAAGGAGGTCTCGATAACGTGCAGATTTGCGGCTCACCTGACAGGCCCTCTGGGTGTATTCCATTGAAAGAAGAACGGACCGAGAGTAAAGGTGCTTGTAAATCCACACCACATAGTTACATACGGTGAGTGCAACGCCTCTTCGTGCGTAATAGGCGATATAACACTACCCCAGATTCGTCAGTTCTGTGTATTCACTGCACTCTGTAGTGATAAATGTGCATCGTCACTCAATAGAATATTGGACGGTTACATGTCGTCAAGTTCAGTCAGTGCCGAAAACCAAAGAAGGAATTCAGAATGTTACTGCGGATCATGAGATTTCAGTTGCTGTATCGACTGGATCTCGTAGGGTTACTGGTGTAAAACATATTGCAAAACATTCCGTACTGTTGCCCATGAGACAGGTAATTCTCGTGACACTGCACGAGCGCTGCCACTACCTGGAGGACTTCCTGCGTGGTCAGTTACAGCAACAGCAACCTCGTCAGCAACTTCCACCGGATAGGACGCCTTCCTCTTCCAGGTGCCACACTAAGCTCACCCGTGTTCTCGGATTTCATTATCACCTTCTTTAAACCATTTAATGACATTGCGTCTCTTTTGAGACCTCTCAATCGGCGGCACTTTCTCAGACCAGCGCTATAATTGCTGCTGTTCACAAAAATGTTTTCACTAGCACGACACGGTCTCTCTTCTCAATAGCCATACTGTTTGCTCACGTTATGTCCTGTCAAATAACAGTGTTGATGTCGTATCGTTATACAAACAGTGTACATCGCCAGATTTGCACCTAGGGGCCACAACTGGAACTAATTTGTTTTCCAGTGTAAATCCATTCCTCATTATCACATTGGAATATCTACAAAACCTAGCTGGCATACGATAATTATACCCCTCACTTGACCTCTGTGAATAGTTGCAATTTAATTATAACCGATCGGTACCGTTCGTCCTGCAAAATAGTTGCCCATTAAGGTCGGAGGAAGGCAACGGAAAACCACCTCCATTAGGACCTTGCCTTGCACAGCGGTGCGGGTCTCCCGCATCGTTCCCCTACGCTCTGTCAAGAAGCATAGGACTTCATTTCCATACTATATTAAAACATTTTATACGATTAATCTGTGCTCAGTGCATCGCTTCAACACAACTTCCAAGAAATTTGCAGTTCAGAGATAAATTGAAAAAACATTTGCCCAAAAATTTGAGAAGTACCTATTTTATGTGTTGGGAATGTTGTAACTGAATGCTACGATTAATTCAGTCCAAATATCCACAGTACTATAAAAGTAGTTGACTGCTACTATTCAATAAACAAGGTGGAGATTGCATGCTTAAACTATCAACTTATATGCTTGCTTGACAGGAAGGCACTAGAACAGAAATGTGGCAACACAGTAAGAAACAGTATGTTACAAAATGATACTTCAGTACACCGCCCGGTTAGCCGTGCGGTCTAACGCACGTCCTTTCGGATTGGGAAGGAGCTCGTGGTCTCCGGCACGAATCCGCCCGGCGGACTTGTGTCCAGGCCCGGTGAAACGGCCAGTCTGTGAATGGTTTTTAGGCGGTTTTCCATCTGCCTCGGCGAATGCGGGCTGGTTCCCCTTATTCCGCCTCAGCTACACTATGTCGGCGATTGCTGCGCAAACAAGTTCTCCTCGCATTTTGGTCCAGAGAAACATTTACAACGACTTCAGAAACAAGTGATCTTTGATAACCTGTCTCGGCGAGTAAGAAGGCTTATTAAAGAATGCGACTTAAGTCAGTACACCACAGTGTCTACTACGCGACATAAAAGATTCATGCACAATATTCACACAATAGACGAAATCACTGGTTTTCATCTTATTGGCCCTCTTCCAGTTTCTTAGAAATTTCTCGTATGTCTTGTCAGTGGTCGAATTATTTTCGAATTTTTTTTGCTTCTTTACGCTGAGGGAAACCACAGTTAAAAAGTTAAAGAAAGACTATTTTCTGAATACCATTCGGCTACAAAGTATTCTGTAGGATTATGGACCGCAGTTGACCTCCAAAGTGTGGAACTCGTTTACTGAGAAGGAGAAGATCCATTACTCTGCTACGTCGATATACCAGCCAATCTCGAAGCCCGCTGCATGTACAATGAGAGAATTTGGAAGACTGTTCCGAGTTTACTGCGGAAAGAAACGTAAGATATGGATAATGTTTGAAGATCTGATGAACAGTTTGGTACATGATAGGACTGGTATGCTTCCCTGTACAGTTTAACATGGCAAATATCCCGGCAATATTGTCGATGAGATTATCAACTTTACGAAGCAAACTTTTGTGAATTAATCACAAAAAAGAAAGAAAGCAAATTGCCTGGAAGCTGGTGGAGATAATGGCAACGTTGGGTAAATTAAGACACGGCATTTAAAGTGCTCTGTGGCAGCGGACGAAATTAAAATATTTATACATCATTACTCGAGATCATTTACAATTGGCAGGACAGTGTATCCAATTTCTATTGAGTTCGAGAAACTTAGTAGCGAAAAGTATTCTGGACTTTATCTTGTGGAGAACACTAAACTGTACTGTCGGTGTATGGAAGAAAATGAAAATGAATAGTGTTGTAGGAGTGATAACTTCGCATTATCCTTTTCATGGGACATAATAGACTGGCTGAGTACATTTCTCAGTGGTGTAATCTAAGGAACTGGTTGAACTTCCTCTGTGTGATTAATTTACTGTATTATCAATAGGTGTGGGCTAGTGTACAAACATGTTTTGTGTATACAAAGAAAGTTTCTAACGAGTGACAATATGCATTAGACTGAGCGATTATTTGAAGCCGTGTCCTGGTTCTAAGTTAAAATCAACCTGTAACGGCGCGTGATTTGTTTTCAAGTGATACTTCTCGCTGCTCCCTCTTTGTGTTCACGAGGTTACGTCACTGTCATGCTGTGGTTGCAACCAGGTGGCTCACGGGTGATCAGCTATGTTATAACACGCAAGCTCGACAGTTGGTGAATCTTCCACTGAGCGGCACTATAGTCCATTGTTCAACAAACAGGCAACTCACTCAACCACGCTTTGCGAATTGGCTGTGCCATCGCCGTCCCTCAGCAGGCCACGTGGGGTCAGCCTGTTTATTAACTAGTCACACGGAGCGGCGCGGCAACACGGTCCGATTTTGTGTCAGTCAGCGTATTTACAAAAACAGAGCAACCAAGAGCGCAGTGATAATGTGTATGTATTTGAATATGTCGAATCGTAAGGTATTTATGTAATTACATTTGTACACTGCAAGCCAGAAACGTAGCTCTCCCCCTTGCCATTTTCTTTTTACATCGCTGATTTTATTAATTTTTACCTGTATCGTATTTAAAGTAGGACATTTACCTATTTTGTGTGTCAGTTTTCTTGATTACGTTATTACTTTTGTTTTATTACTACACAAGCAGAATAACATCGGCAGATTTTCATTATTCGGTAGAAGACATTTAATTGCGACTAGTTGATACTTCCTTAGTTACGACACAATTTTTGTTGGTTTCTTAACTACATTTTTGACAAATCAAAGTATAAAATCTTTGTGGACAGTAACACACATTTTCCTCTAAAAGTGTGCCTACTACCGGTTGGTTATTATTAAAATTTCCCTATTTACCACGTTATGATACGGAAACTAATTACCATACTAGTACCAAATTGGGTAGCATTAATGTCAAGGACACGTGGAAGAGAACTAATGCAGAATCAATTCAATTGAAACACTTTTAATGTGCTGCTACGGTACATCATTCCATTACATATCGGTACCATTGCTGCCACAAGAGGGGCTTTATATGGCGCCCATTAGTGTCCAGCAGAGTCTGAAAGCGCAGGATTGCATTCTGCACAGCAGAACGAAGCATGTCCGTAGGTATGCTGGCTGCGCTTCAGTTCAGCACGTCTGTAAATGTTCCCCTCTAAGACCTGTCCTTCAGGTAGACCCTCAACCAGAAATGATAGAGAGTGAGGGTCTCTCTCCTGTAGGGCGAAGCATATTGCAGTAACGCTGGCCAGTCACACTGCACGTCATTGGTCCTTGAGCGCCAACCTGTTCAAGAAAGAATGGGCCAATGATGAACGTAGCCGTGAAGCCACACCATACGGTGATATGTTCACCATACAGAGGAACTTCGTGCACAGTGACTGGGGGTGAAGGGCCCCACACTCGGCAGTTCTGTGTGTTCACCTCACCCGTCACAGAAAAATGACCTTCGTCTGTCCATAGGATGGTCCATTGCCAGCCCTCGTCGACTTCAATTCTTGCGAGAAAGTGGAGAGCGAAGTCAACACGTCGTGGTACATCATGTAGTGCAAGCTGCTGTACGATATGGATCTTGTACGGCTACCACTTGAGAATGGTTCGAAGCACCTTCCGTACAGTGGACCACGGGATGTTCAACTGTCATGACACAGCATTGCTCGCAGCTGTGTTTGCTATAGTAACAGCGACTTCATCAACCGCCTATGGTGCAACTGCTCGTCGGCCTCTTCCCGGAGCGACGCCCGGTTCTTCAGTTGATTCGAATTTCATCAGGCTCCGAAAAGCAGGTGGAGAAAGAGGATCCATCCGTAATCCTTTCGACCAGCGATATTCTCGAAGTGCATCTGCAGCATTACTGTTGTTTTGATAATAGATCCTCACCAATAATGCTCCTCCCCTTTTGTACAAGATCGTGTTGACATCTCAAGTGCACTGCGACTGGTCAGGTGTGTGAGATTAAGAATCACGATGACTGATCGCGGCACCTGGCGGCCATAGTTGGAGCTGGACGATGGTGCTGTGAACCACGGAAATCATGCACCACATATTCTGGACATTAACGCTACCAAGTTTGGTACTCGTACGGTAATTAGTTTCCGTGTTATAACGTGTTAAATACGGAAAGTTTAATTATAACCACCAGGTATTTAATGGTGTAATTACTTTAATTAATACTGTATATGTGGTGTCTGTCGTTTTGGACGTGTCCGAAAGAACAGACACAGTTTTGATCCAGCAGACACTACGAATTTAGAAATAAAATAGTTCAAATGGCTTTGAGCACTATGGGACTTAACATCTGAGGTCATCGGTCCTCTAGACTTAGAACTACTTAAACCTAACTAACCTAAGGACATCACACACATTCATGCCCGAAACAGGATTCGAACCTGCGACCGTAGCATCAGCGCGGATCCGGACTGAAGCGCCTAGAACCGCTCGGTCACAACGGCCGACCACTACGAATTAAAAACAAAGTAATTACAGACATTGGCTGCAGGTGGCTATTGATGTAAATGAATGGGGAAAGATGAAAATTTGTGCCTCTCCTCTGCTCACTAGGCAGACGCTCTGACCACAGTGGTCAGAGCATCTGTCTAGTACGAGATCCGGAGTCGACTCCTGGTCTTGCACAGATTTTCAATTTGGTTTATATCAGTGGCCACATGCAGCAAATGTCTGTAATTTCTTTGTGTTTACTTCCTACTGTTGTTCGTCAGGGACGCCTACTGTTGAATCTTTTGTGTTTTGTCTTTCTTTACCAAACTTTCATGACCACAGTGTAAAGGACTTTTGATAGCGTCACATATAATTCAACTTTAAAGATACATTTTCACGTTGTGACACGTACTGATTGTAAATAATCCAAATACTTGTTAATTTAACAATAGGTGTTATTGTTCTGTTCTGTGTTTCGTGACTTCTGGGACCGTTCTTAAGTATTCAGTTGCATACTGAAACTTCATGTCGCCATAAATTTTCAGGCGAAATTTATTTATTTTTGGTCTGGGGATGTGTAAGGATCCTATATCGTCACGACTCAAAATATTTGTCATTATGTTTAACATTCCATCGTAAATTTGTCGACCTACTTTATCGTAGAGCATATATTTCACTAACTCTGATTTTTCGTAGGTGGTATTCCAAAGTAATTATTATGTGATGTTTATGGTTGGGCGGGAGCGCTTAGTATGGCAGGCTAATGGAGAAAGTCAGCTTCTGAAATTCGCGGTCGAGTTGAGTGGAGCTCAGACGATGCACCTGGCGGCACTGTTCGGATGAATATCCTAATTAACTTTTAATATAATTATCCACGTCGCATTTGTTCGCTTTAGTGTTTCCGTATGAAACGTTCAATGTGGTGTGATGGTATTCAGATGTTGCTAAACTGCACGTATTATAAGTTTTAAGTAATAAACCGTACTGTTGGTATTCGGCTAACAGTACGTGCTCTGAGTCGAAGCTGCCAGTATCCGCTTTCTTAAGCTACAAGTCACTGAAATCTGAGTCGTTAAATTTATAGAATAGTAAGGGGCAGCTTCCTTGTAATGGAACGCACCCGAACTGTCATGTTATAACCTGATAGTGAGTGAAGTGTTTTAATTTGTTCCAAAGGGAAGGCATCTACGCTGGACACATTAGCAGATTTGTTTTCCTTTATAGCCTTGTTCGTTCTGACATCTGGAAGGGGCTAGTGAGAGCATTGGACTCCTCCTGTCACTCATGATCTATTTCAGGTACTTTGTGTTTGACTTTCCTCTTCATGAGCAGATGGTAAACTATCTAGTTCACAGCGTTGTAATGTGTAATAAGCTTGGTTGTATAATTACTGAGATGTCTGAGTAATTTTCATGGTTTTTCGCTGCATCTAGTTAGATCCATTTATTCTTTTTTATCCAAACATCCTTTTCAATGCTGTTATGAAACGAGGAGTTCGTCACTTTACGCTGTTGCTTGTAAATGCAGGAATATTAGCTACACCATTTACACTAGGAGCTACATCTGGTTCCTCTTCAGGACCATAGCTGATAGTCATCTCAGTAAATACGACAAGTAACACCCTTTCATTGCTAACTGAGCCAGTGTACACATATCACGACAGGGGCAATTGTCGTAGGTATTGTAGTGGACTTGATCTTAAGGTAAACATAATGTTGAGGAAAATTCAAGAAGACGATATGTGAGAGCCATTTATTGCTCTTTACATAGCTACATCAAACTATTGAGGCAAAGTAAGTGTTGAAAGAGAGAGCGGCCACTACGTGACGACGTTGCACATGGGGTCTGCGTTGTCGGCGATGCAGTCGACCCAGGGCACCCAGGTGTTGTTCCAGCGCTTGGGGTCGGCCAGGTCGGTCTGCGTGACGTTGGCCCCCGGCTGCGGCATCAGAGGCTGCGACAGCGTCTCCAGCCGCTCCAGCAAAGTGTCCACCAGGCCCTCCGGCATTTCAGCAGGTGCACCGTCGCCTGCCTCGCACGGGTCCTGCCTGATGTTGAAGACGCACCAGCTGCTGCTGCTCGTGATGTTGCACAGTCCGTGGGCGGGCCGCTCCGGGCAGGACACGGTCGCCTCAGCCCGCAGCCGCAGCACGTCCTCCGCCTCCGGGGACGCCCCGACCACGCTGGAGAGCGCCTGCCCCACTGGACTGGCCAGCACCTCCTCCGGGTCGTAGGTCGGCGTGAACAGCGGGTCCTCAGCGCCGCTCGCCCCGGCGTAGTAGTCGTTGTTCTGCACACCTGCCGCACCAGCACGCCGCTTACGGTTTCGATTCAAACAACTTACAACATTAAATTCACAGTAAATGGCTCAACTTCATTCCTCTCACACCTGCTACTTTTTTTCTCGCCGCATGAGAAGGCGCAGTGTGCATTAAATAATTTAGATATGTGTAGCTACCCTTCTTTGATCACTTGTTAGGGTTTCCAGCTGGTTTGTACACATCTCACGGAAACAACTACACGATATGCGAACACCATATGAGTAACTACTTTCTATATTGTACACTTTCCTTCCTTAGCACCGTCAACACTGGTTTCCATAGCACACTGCCAGTGGCAACAAAGTAAGAAATGTGCCCCTGCTCTTCAAGAATCGAGTATCCATTATTAAATCTTACTGTGCCCTGTCGATACTCAGGTTTCTTGGTTTATGTGCTTCTCTATCCTTCATGGCCAAAGTCTGGTCACAAAATTTTATCATCATATAACTACCTGGCGGAATCCTTCCACCTAAGTATCTCATCAACTTATAACACGCATCAGACTTATACAGGATGTAATGGGCACAAGTGCAGATACTGGTGACTGAGGATGCTGTACTGAACAGCACTACATCAGGATGTACATCATTTGCACACTAACAATTATAGCTATTATAAGTCGTATTTTTAGTGGTGGATTTTACCTGCCAGAACATGTGGCAAGAGTAATCCATTAATGCTAATTTTCCCCTGGATATCAAGTCAGGTATTGAAGCGTGAACGTGTGGACACAAAATGATAAGTCTATAACGACAGCTGTAGTCCACTTAATGATGCAGTTACAACTCTGCAGAAAACATCAGGTAGTACATTATGTGAGGTGTTTGTGGGAGCCCTGTTAGATATAGAGAAAAAACAACCAATACACCAAAGTGTTTACACATTTAATGTTCAAATGTGTGTGAAATCTTATGGGACTTAACTGCTAAGGTCATCAGTCCCTGAGCTTACACACTACTTAACCTAAATTGTCCTAAGGACAAACGCACACACCCATGCCCGATTGAGGACTTGAACCTCCGCCAGGATCAGCCGCACAGTCCAACACATTTAATGAACGACATATAAAGGTATCTGCTGTTGTACTCGTTACACTCTCTATACATGACCCCTATGCTCATCGCAGCCACAAAGTCTGCCACATATCACTTAATTGTGCACTGTTCGCTGTGCCATTCCACAGTTGCGACTGTTGTGGGATCTGGACTGACCCAGTAGCACAGCGTCTGATGTATTTGATAGGTTCCAGACAACGCCAGCACGGGTCGGGTTGCTACTCACCTTTGACGAGCTTCCAGTCGCCGACGCGGACTGCGCCGTTCTCGGCCACCTCGTCGTAGTTGAGGAGTATCTCCGTGCGCTGGCTGGGCTCTCCAGAGACCAGCCGCGGCCACATGTTCACGCCGTCCAGGTCGTCCGGCAGGTCTGACGCATTACCTCCTGGATAAACATTGAGAAATATTACGTTTAACGAATTACCACCTTCAATACCCAACAGATTGTTTGCTGTAATACATCATGTTCTGACATGAAGGACTTCGTTTCTAGTTGCAAAAATCATAATAAACATTCTTTGTACAAGAGAGTAATGAATGTGCTCGAAAATATCCATTTTATTGCCCCAGGGCGATAAGCAGAAGGTGGCCACAGGGAAGGTGCACGGAGTTAGTCTTTTCAAAATGAACGCGAAGTAGGTACTTGTGCTCTGCAGAACGACTTTGAAATACATATATTGTGATAGCTTTAGTTTATACTTACGTGCAGTGGAACAGTGTGCGTGAGAAGTAACTGTAATGTAAAATATTTATTAGCAATTAAATGCAATCGTCACAGTGCTATGTTTCAGAAGAAAATTAAGCCTACTGCGAAACTGAACTGCTACACTCTTTGACGGAAAGTAATAATTTCAATAAGACCATTTTTAAAGTGATGTGGAGTATGACCCATAACCCGTAATTTAATCGCAATGCACAGCTGTGTCAGCTAAATGGAGTGACGGCAAAGATGAAGCACACCAAGAACCAAGATGGGGAGGAGGAAACAAACCAAAACTTCATAAGCTGAGTGGATATGTGATGTTATTTCAGCGATTACAAAATGGAATCAAATACACAAATAACTTGGTATATCAGCCCACTTGTATGTGTGATGATGCACAACCGCCACCCCTCCCCCCGCCCCGCCATCCGTCCCTGGTCGGCCTGTATGCAGTTGGGAAACCTGTTGTGGAGCTGTTGTATCCACTCATGAGGCAAGATGTCCCACAACTCTAATATCTATTCCTGATAATCTGGACACTGGTTAGGAGTTGACGAGTGCACTGGTGCAATACAGGTTCTGTTGGCGCCAGATCTGGGGAACTTGCTAGCTACGAGAGTACCTCAACATCACGCAACAGACAAGTTCTGTATGTGGACGAGCATTGTCCTGATGAAAAGTGACACTACGATACTGTCGCATAAGAGGTAACATGTAACGATGAAGGATGTCCATTACATACTGTTGCGCCTAGAGAATTCCCTCGGCGGCAACCAGCTGCGACTGAAGTCATACCCAAAGACCGCCACACCATGACACCAGAAGTAAAACAGCTTGGCGCCTCCAAAACATTGGAAGAATTTGGCCTCTACGTATATCGCCGCCATACTCACCAACGACGGTCATCGAGGGTAGTGCAGAACCGCGATTCGTTACTGAACATAATGCAACACTATTCATTTGCCGTCCATGCTCCCTAGTCACTACACCACTCCATATACAGCCATCTGTATTGTGGTGTTAACAGCACGGCATGCATAGGATGGTTATTGGCTCTGAGCACTATGCGACTTCTGAGGTTATCAGTCGCCTAGAAAGAACTAATTAAACCTAACTACCCCAAGGACAGCACACACATCCATGCCCGAGGCAGGATTCGAACCTGCGACCGTAGCGGTCACTCGGCTCCAGACTGTAGCGCCTAGAACCGCACGGCCACTCTGGCCGGCTAGGATGGTTGTTCCCTAGTATGGCTCAAATTAATGGTGCTGTAAGACACAAAATGTTGTACAGGGTCCATCACTTATTACCGGATGGTAGTTACAGATGTTAAGTGGTTATGATGGCCTTGGTGCACAATACAGCTATCCCCCCCCCTCCCCCCGTCCGTTCACCCTTCCCCCTTGTAATGGTCAGACATATTCGACTGGTACTTGGTGACGAGTATTTTGCCCCTTACATTCCAATATAGTCCAACATTGGGCCACTGTTACACTCTGGTTACTGCACAATTAGATCATTCAGTGAAATAGAGTCCCAAAATGAGGCCTGTCTCTAACTCTTGTCAGTGCTGATGAAACTCTCTCGATTACATGGCATCTCCATGTGTTTCACAGTGATCATTCAACGTCTGACATTGTTCATGTCCCTCATATACCTTACCTGATGACAACACAATGCTAATGCACTCTGCTCAATGTTGTAACTGTCGCAGAGAATTGAAATTCTAATCAGTGATATCTGCTGATGGCGTGTGGATGTAGAAACGTACATTCACAATAGATCATGTCTTCTTGGTACTTCACTCTTTTTTGTCAGGCAGTGCAGTTGTGTTACATGTATTTCAGGACATAGTGTTTGTGTGGAATGACTGGCATTAGATGTGAGTGCTACTGATGCGGGCACTGCCTATGACTATTTCCCTGGCTACCAAATGAGCACCCTGCCCCCTCTTCCCACTGCCCCTCTCCCCTGGACGTACCTGCTGCGGCGTACAGCGTGGGCAGCCAGTCCGATATGTGCATCAGCTCGTGGTCCACCCTGGACGTGTTCTGCAACAGGGGGCTCCATACAGCAGCCACACCGTGTACTGCGCCTTCCCACAGGCTGTTCTTTATCTGCAAACAAAACAGCGCAACACGTCACAGCACGTCACTTCACACATCATATATCATGTTACATATTGTGAAGGATTTACAGTGTTTAACGGATTTGCTTCAGTGTTTAGAGGCACAACACATTGGCGAGGGAACTGATATGTAAATTTTTTGACCCTGTAATGGCAAGTGTGGAGATGTGCAGATATAACTGGAAGCTGTACAGCTCCTGCAAAACCTTTATGCTACACATCTACAGCTATACACAAATCTACATTAGTACTGTGAAAGCCATCGCATGTTATGAGGTGAAATATATCAGGTACACCAGCACAACGGATGCCTTCTCCTTCAAACGTTCAAAATTTTGACGAAGATGCTGGATGTGGTGCACGGCTTTAACCCAGCATCGGCCGCTGCAATCTTTACAGAGTATTTGTGACACTGTTATATTGAAGTACAGGAAACAGATGCTTTCAGGTTTGTTAGTACACCATTGTCAGTGGTGTGACGGAGACAGCACATATGTCACTCACTTCAGGACTGTCAGACATTTCAGTAGCTAAGTACAAGTGGCCGATAGACCATCAGGTGTTCACGTCTGGTAAACATTTCTTCCTAGATGCTGAGAATGTCGTTGCAATGTGATGGATGTTTCGTTTGTATCTTAATCGCACAGCTCCACCTAGCTAACAAAATTTCAGAACAACAGGAAACATTCTTAATGGAATTGAAAGCTGCCATTAAAGAAGAGTTGTGCTTGATACCAATTGGCCCGAGGTATGAGTAACTTCTGAGAAAGGTTTGAAACTTGTGTCAAGGGACTAACCTCCACTGGCACGACATAAGTGTCAAACTAAATCAAATAGAAGATGTTAGTCTTTGATTTTGTATAAATTGGTATTTTCTTAAATCGCAATTACCATTATCCATTGAAAACCATCTTTCGGCCATACATCACCACGCATAATCGTCTGAAGAAATTCTGAGGTGTTCCTTCATTCTGCTGTGGCTAATTTGTTAATTATCTTGGTAAACAATACAGGCGAAAGAATTAAACTTAAAAAATGGACAGTTAAAAAATATAAAAGATCTGTTTACATTACGTAGACTATTCACATATTTTTCCAGCTTATACACAACTTGCAGGAGCAACCGCTCTCCTGTGGAAGTGCCAAATCTGGGTTATTTTTACCACAGATACTCACTACAGCTAGTGAGAAAGTACAGGGTAGTCAGAAAATCTCACCCTGAAAGCACTTCTCTATTGATTGGCTGTTATATGAACCACAGTTTTTCATAAGGGGTAGCTGAGCCAACTCGAAACCGACCGATATGGACATTCCAAGTGGAACCATCAGCAAGAAACGGAAGCAAAAAGTACGAGAAGAATGTTCTTGATCTCCTGCAGAACAGGCAAGAATAACACAGAAGTGTCAAGATATGCGAGGAATACCTTTTTTCATGGTCCTGTCGGTCGCAAACTTGAAACCACGGCGGAAATCCGATGAAGGTTTGCTCTGATGTGCTGCACAGTGTTTCGATCGCGTCATGTCGTACTTGTCAGTTCTGAGTGCATAGTGAGCGCGTAAAAATACCTAGAACGATAGTGTCACCCGCCAATGTGAAACGTATACTGTCACTCGACTGCTAAATACTGAGGGGTTTCGCCTGATTGCATGCAGCCCAGATAACGTGACTGTCATGCGTGACAGCAAAGTGTGGCAATGGTGCCGGAACTTTGAAACAGGGCGTACAAACCTCCATGACGCATGCGTTCAGGGAAAGAAGGGAGTTTCAACCAATGGTCTTGTCCAGATATGAATCAAATGATTGGAGAAAATCGTCTACGAAGTTCAGTTCTGAACAAGCGAAGAGGAATGTTGTCATCAGGAGTTGCCCTTCATGACAATGCCTGGCAGCACACTTGATCTGGAACAAAGAAGCTCCTGCAGCATTTCCGATGCAAGGTGTTTGATCACCCACTGTAAATCCCGGTCTTGGCTTTCATCTTTTTTCTCACATGAACCGCTGGCTGTAGGGACGACTTTTTGGTGCAGAAACTACCTGTAGAGAACTGGTGGAAAGTACAGGCGGCTGCCTTCTGGGACGAGGGTACTGACCAGTTGCTGCAACGTCATGACAAATATCTAAGTCGGGAATTTGGAAATTTATGGTAAGGAGTAAGGGACCAATCTGCTGAGGTCATCGGTCCCTAGGCTTACTCACTACTTAATCTAACTTAAATTAATCTACGCTAAGGCCAACACACACACACCCATGCCCGAGGGAGGGCTCGCACCTCCGTCGGAGGGAGCCGCGCTAACCGTGACAAGACGCCTAAGACCGCACGGCTACCCTGCGCGGCTTATCGAAGTCGGAGCGGCGACTATGTAGAGAAGTAGTGGAAAGTGTAGCTAAATGTTTCAAACAAAGCATTTTTATTTTTGTTGCGGTTTTTATTTCGCGACAAATCGGACCTTGAAAAAAAAAGTAGCCTTTGTATTTCCGGAAGAATCATCATCAGGAAGAAGAGAATAGCAGGAAGTTTATGCGCCAGTTGCAAGAGTTTTGTGCTCCTTGTCTGAACTATGAGAACAACAGAAAGTGTAAGATAGTAGTTTCAAACTGCAGTTAAACTCCGTAGCGTTATCTTGCGTTAAAACTTCACCAGTCAACAAGACTTGTCTTCATCCATTATTCCTCCATTATTGTATTCGTACTAACAGGTTAAGTAAATGAAAATATCTCCCTCTGGTACATACTCCAATACCGAATCTCTCTGCCGACAGGTGTGGCCGAGCGGTTCTAGGCGCTTCAGTCTGGAACCGCGCGACCGCTACGGTCGCAGGTTCGAAACCTGCCTTGGGCATGGATGTGTGTGATGTCCTTAGGTTAGTTCGGTTTAAATAGTTCTAGGGGACTGATGACCTCAGATGTTAAGTCACATAGTGCTCGGAGCCATTTGAATCAGACTCTCTGTACAGAATCGTCTGCAGACAGTTTTAAAGATCAGTCGACGACATCCACAAAACGATTCGTTTACAACAGCAGCTGTATCATTAGTTTTAAGTTACTGTCGATGCTTTCACATTTTTGATCTGGTGTTTATTTGTCCTCAAAGGGTTCAAATGGCTCTGAGCACTATGGGACTTACCATCTCAGGTCATCAGTCCCCTAGAGTTAGAACTACTTAAACCTAACTATCCTAAGGACATCACACACATCCATGCCCGAGGATTCGAAACTGCGATCGTAGCAGCAGCGCGGTTCCGGACTGGAGCGCCTAGAACCGATCGGCCACAGCAGCCGGCTTATTTGTCCTCACAACATTATTTACTAGTAGAAAATGTGGAACTGGCTAACGACTCCTGAAAATGAAGCAAATCATTATCGACTCCAGACTGTACGAGAGTGTAGGAGAACTCGACTCACGCCTCTGAACGGGAAGTTGGAGCCCCAGTTGACGTCGCTGCCCGCCCCGTTGTCTGCGACGAACACTATGATGGAGTTGTTGAGCATGTCGCGCTCGTGGAGGGCTGTCACCACACGTCCCACTGACTCGTCCATCTTCGCCATCACCGCTGTCAACACAAGAACACTCCCACTTATTATACCATAATTTACAGACCGTGGTGTATAACAATATCTGAGTCATATTAATACCATAAGCTATGAACAACACGCTGAAGTACTACTCTGGACACTTATTGTTCCATCCCAGCATCACCTCACTGGTGATGTTCATAGGACGGAAAGCAGTAAGAGAGTGTAACCAGCGCTGCGAAACGGCTCACCTGCGAGTATGCGGCGGTCGGGGTGCGAGACGTAGGAGAAGCTGTTGATGAGGTCCTGCGGGGCGTTGATGAGCTGCGAGTGGTCACCGGGATGGCAGGCGAGGTGCGCGAAGTAGAGGAACAGCGGCCGCTCCGTGTCGTGCTCCCGGATCAGCCGCTCCGCCTCCTCGGTGAACACGTCCGTCGCGTACTTGCCGTTGTACTGCCACGCCGTCGTCAGGTTCTCGCGCAGGTCGTACCCGTGGGCTCCCTTCCGGGGAAAACGTAATACTCAGTCGTTGCATGACTTTCCATAGCAAAAGCTCTAGCTCTCATCACACCCCGTACACTACTTAAAAAGGACAGTCTCTGGTCAAGAGGCCACACACTGAAAATTAACGATCTTATTTACTGTAATGCGAAATTCGACATTCTAATGCTCATTTTTCATCATCTAAGGAAGCACTACATTAGAACGTGCCCGTCCGTCCCCATAGCTGAGTAATCAGCGTGACGGATTGTCCTCCTATGGATCCGGGTTCGATTCCCGGCTGGGTCGGGGATTTTCTCCGCTCAGGGACTGGGTGTTGGGTTGTCTTCATCAT
The DNA here is from genome assembly GCF_023898315.1 of Schistocerca nitens. NCBI lineage: Eukaryota > Metazoa > Arthropoda > Insecta > Orthoptera > Acrididae > Schistocerca > Schistocerca nitens. Next base: position 352,162,108 of record NC_064622.1, read on the forward strand.
CATTTCATCCCCATCTGGCGCGCAGGTCGCCCAATGTGGCGTAAATATGTAACAAGACCTGCACCAAGGCGGCCGGACCTACCCCGTAAGGGGCCTCCCGGCCACTGACGCCAACGCTCATTTCCACTGTTTTTTCATCAGTACGTCCCCATAAAAGATAATCCCATAAACGATAATCACCAAATCTTCTGAACACCTAGGTGAGTTACTACAAAATCCACGGAACATTTTCTATCTTCAGTTCATACAGTGGCATCGTAGTTGTTCATTCATTTAAGATAGGTAAGATGGGTCATTCAAAGACGACATGTGGAGTGTGGAACTTGCAGTCTGCAACTTTTTGGAGATATTCGACCCTTTTCAGGCAAACGTGACACATATATACCGGAAATGCATGATCAGATGCATTGACCGTCGTTTAGAGTAAAGAATGGCTCGTCAGGGCAGTCAGGAAGTCATCTTTTTTCTCTGAAGTGAATATCCTGTTACAAGGCTGGTGGTGAGTTACTTTAGACTGTCATATCTCCTACCTATCTAAAGTAGTATTACAAAGCTATGTGGAATGGTATCAACTCTTCAAATGAGCAGTGGAGAGGTCAGCTGAAAACATAGACTTCTTTCTGGGAAATTGCAGTGCATCAAAAAAATAAGAGCATACATAGTACGTCAGTGCGACTAACTCTAGAGCATTGTGCCATTATGTAACGACAACAGAGACTGGAAATAATTCAACAACAGATGATAAGACTTTAATACGATTGATAGATAAGGGATATACAGACGGAATTTAATGCGGGTATTTGAAGGAAGGTGACGTAGCTTACCAAATGAGTAAATTTAGGGAACATGTGTTGAGCAACATTTGGCGCAGTTCATTGTCGTATAACCTGAATAAAGATCACGAGAGTAACATCAGAGATACTACAATAATACTGTGATATATGAACAGTTTCTTTTCCCTCACAGGAACTTGTTATGTTGGTACGACTTTGTTTCCACTATGCTCAGTACAGTAGTTTCCGCGGTACATAACGTTGCAGTGGGGTACAGGTTTTCTGGGAATGATCTTGATACAGATACATGCTGTATCAGATAAGGATGTGAACGACATGTTTTCTACACTGCTGGCAGGCTCCGCTGTATATGTTGTCTCATAATAGGGTTTGAAACACAGATATTTCTACACGGTGATTGATGTAATGCTCCATATGTTTGTGATATGCCGGTTGGTCCACTTAAACGTTTCCGCGCAAATACCTCTGGAACAGCTATAGACACTGAAAACAAACTTTCACGATCATGAGTGTAAGGCAAGGGGCTCACGAAAGTAAATAGTGTGAGACATTCTAAAACGTAAGCAGCTATTATTTTCAAAGTAAACTTACATTTTTTTAAAAAAGGGGTGCCCCATGTCATTTCTTACGCAATCGATAATTTGAAAAATCATAAAAAGAATGGTCTTGATTGCAACGTAATACGTCAATTACATAACGAGAAATTGCAAAACGAAGATTATGTTTAAAATAAACGAAACGCGAGGCTATTGCACATCCCGAGATGCAAGCGTGAACCCCACGTTGGTCGTAATCATGAAGTTCTCAAAAAAATGGCTCTGAGAACTATGGGACTCAACTGCTGTGGTCATAAGTCCCCTAGAACGTAGAACTACTTAAACCTAACTAACCTAAGGACATAACACACATCCATGCCCGAGGCAGGATTCGAACCTGCGACCGTAGCAGTCGCACGGTTCCGGACTGCGCGCCTAAAACCGCGAGACCACCGCGGCCGGCTCATGACGTTCTACGATGCAACATTCTAGTACTGTAGTAGCGATAAATAAAGTATGAACCAACAAACCCTGTCTTTATTTTTCATCGTGGGTGATGGGACCAGCGTAAATAGCAATAAGTAGAGCGTTTGTTGCCTCGTAGTACGTCTATCACATCGCGATTACGAGCAATGTGGAGTTCACGTTTGCATATCGAAATGTGCAATAGCAGTGAGTTTTGTTCATTTCAAACAACAATTTCGCTTTGGAATTTCTCAAGATGTAATTCACGTATTCCATTCTTTTTGTGATTTTTTTATGTTATTGATTCTGTAAGAAACAGTATGGAATGTCCATTACATAAACATGTTTGCGTTGACAATAATATTAGCTGACGTTTTAGAATAAGTCGGTTTTCAATATCTATAGTTGTTCCAAAGATATTATTGCTGAAACATTTAACTGGCCACCCAATAGGTTGACGCCAATATATACTTGTTTTATTTTAAAGGGTGACTACGTTTTCATAAGACATAGACTGGAAACACCAAATGTACATGTAGTGTTGACAACCACTCTGAAAATTGTTAGGCAGGCAACAGCTGTGCGTTTATGTTCATCTCATATGCAGCCACTTGGGAAACTGTAACAAGGCACAAATTAAAAATTTACAAGAGTGAAGGCATTCTTAATAAAGCTGCAAGTAAAATTTCCTGAGACTTTATGAGATGATTAAGCCATAGAGATCAATCTCTTGGTCACAGTCTCTTGATACTGATGACTTCTTTTGATCTTGCAGTCATCATCAAATTCAAGGAATATAGCAACGATGTAAACACGCATAGTCAGTACTACATGTCATTGTTGTAATCGTTGAATCATATAATGATTCCAAAACTGAATCTGGTTATAGAGTTTAATAATTAGTCACCAAGACATTGATTACTATAATTTAATGCTTTTACAGTGGCCACCGACCCCCTCTGCAGGTCCGAGGGAATTTGTGAGATGAACTGAAACGCAGAAAAGAAGCCGACTGGTTACCTGGTCTGCAAATATGTAGTCGTAGTAGCCGACGCCGGCGTTCCAGTAGCCGAGGTGGGAGTCGAACCCGCGGTAGGTGGGCGTGTAGACCTTGGAGTAGTGGCCCAGGTGCCACTTGCCGATGGCCCTGGTGACGTAGCCCAGGTCCTTGAGGTACTGCGGCAGGATCTTGCCCTCGGGCAGCGCGTGCACCTCGTCCCCCAGGATCACGTGGCCCTGCATGCCTGCAACAACACGGGGGATCCATTAGTCACAGCGCACGCACACGTAGAGGGCACATGTGTGGAGCAACTCATGTGCTGGGAACGGTCAGTGAAGTTAGAGGGACGTCACCGAGGTAGGAAAAAAGGTTGTAATGGGCAAATATCGTCGTCAGTTACTGGCGAGATCGATACAAGGATGTGGCTTACAATTTTGCTTCCCACTGATGATGATGAAGTCCCATACTCATTGACAGAGCGTAGGGGACGATGCGGGAGACCCGTACCGCTGTACTAGACGAGATCCTAGCGGAGGTGGTTTGCCATTGCCTTCCTCTGACTATAATGGGGATGAATGATGATGATGAAGGTGACAACACCCAGACATATCGAGGCAGGTGAAACTCCCTGACCCATTCGAGAATCGAACCGGGACCCCATGCTCGGGAAGCGAGAACGCTATCGCGAGACCACGAGCTGCGAAAGCAGAGGTATTAAAATTTGAGAACCAGCTCTCAGTGGTCAAGAATGGCAACTGATGTCACCAAGGGTCTAGTTCAAAGAACAATTCTGTGAGAAATGACAGGTGATCTAAGTCAAATGGCCGTAGAAGGGTATGGAGGCCGTTTCTGATCAACACTTCTGTAGCTGGATACAGTAGTGTAAAATATTTACACTAGAGATTTTGTCTTGAAAATTCGAGGATTGGAACTTTAGCAGTGGAACTATGAATTTACAACTTATGTTTCAAAGCTGTATTGTCCTTCAGAGTAGTCGCCAGTATTGTGTATAACCCGCTGCCAGCGATGTGAAAGACGTAGGATATTCTTAGCAGCGCTGGTTGTGTTTATAGTTCGAGTGGAGCGGTCTATTGCTCAACGAATATCTGTAACAATTCTAAAACGAATGCCATGAAGTGCATTCTTCAATTTAGGAATCAAAATGAAGTCACAAGGGCTTAAGTCCTGGGAGTGTGGTGGTGGTATAGCACATACCAGATCTAACAGATGAATTACAACTTGCACCATATGCATCAAAGCATTATCCTGTAAAATGATGGTCGGGTCCTGCAGTAAGTGCCGTCACTTCTTTCTCTCAGGTGGTCGGAGGCTGTGTCGCAAAACTGATCAGCCAAGAGAAAGAAGCGGAGACACTTCCTGCAGGAACCACCCATCATTTTTGCAGGACAATGCTCTGGCGCATATGGCGCAAGTTGTTACTGATTTGTTCAGTCGACGGGGCTGGAAAGTACAGTACCACCTATCACACTCCCCACAGCTCTTGTGACTTCAGCTGGAATCCTAAACTGAAGGAAGCACTTCACGGTATTCCCTTCAAAACCATTGCAGAGATTCGAACTATAAACACAACTAGCACTGCTAAGGATATTCGGCCGTTGTGGCCGAGCTGTTCTAGGCGCTTCAGTCTGGAATCGCGCGACCGCTACGGTCGCAGGTTCGAATCCTGCCTCGGGCATGGCTGTGCGTGATGTCCTTAGGTTAGTTAGGTTTAAGTAGTTCTAAATTCTAGGGGACTGATGACCTCAGATGTTAAGTCCCATAGTGCTCAGAGCCAATTGAACCATTTGCTAAGGAAATTCCACGACTTCCACATCGGAAACACGTATCTAATTTGTATAAGTTGTAAATAAATAGTTGTCACTATCAAAGTTCCAGTCCTCGTATATCTTAATGCCAACATTTTTCACTTACGTTTGATTATATTTCGGTAATGTACTGCGATTTGTGTTTCAAGAGTGGATTTCAAAGCGTTGACAGATATAGAAATAAGACCACTCGGTTGTAAGACCGGGATGTTACTGGTTTAATGCAGCAATAAAGCAACTTCAATCGTGAAGTGAGGTAAGTTACAGCTTGAGAGCCCATGCTCCACTGGAATGAAAAAGGGGGGAACGAGAACTTGTGCAAAGGTAATATCAGAGGAAACTGTGCACAAAGCAAGCTAGAAAGTTGGTGAAGAATTTCTATGTATAAGTTGTGCTCACGAGCCCTGAAGACGAAGAAGTGCTACTTCCCAGCTGACGTCAGACTCACCCAGCCGGACGGGGTACTTCCCAGTCATGATGGCCGACCGGGACGGCGTGCAGACTGGCTGCACGTAGTGGCCGTTGAGGATCACCCCGTGGTACGCCAGGGCGTCGATGTTGGGCGTGGGCACCTGGTCCGAGCCGTGGAAGCTCACGTCGTTCCAGCCCTGCAACACGTTTTGCTACGTCACACGCATTCTTCAGCTCAATACCACTCGTCTTCACTAGCCGTTTCGCCTTGTTCCCCAAATGTAATAAAGTTTCATTTAGAGAATGAAAACAGTGTAGTGTTGAGAAAAATACCACGAAATAAAAAGAAAAGTTCTTATCGATACTATTATGACCCGTGATAGACGTGACACGTTTCATTGAACTAATCTCCATTGACTAACTCCACTGCAAAAAAAATGAAATGAATACTTACGCACATACGGAAAAAATATCTCCTATAATTTCACAAGATTTTGGTAGATATCTTTCCCTACCCTCTCTGATCTGGAACTCAACTGCATTTGTCACATTTATTTCAAAGGCCTTTTTAAGAACTATTTTTCTATTGGTGTAGGTCTTTTCTTAGCTCACTTGTTCAACTGTTTACTTTTAATTTCCTGACATTAATTTCTTTGGCATACATAGCATCCTTTTGCTTTAGAGTTTTAAAATAAGAGAATAGTGTATTTAATTGTTGAATTATATTCATGAATGGTTGTTTTAGCAGGATTTTACTTTCGTCTGTGTTGCTTATTACTTTTCTGTTTTCCTACTCTTTTCCCTACAACTCGAGTATATATTAGATGCCTGATTTCAGCTATCAATTTTCTTCTAACCCTTCTCAAGAAAAGGAGACCTTAGGAAGTCATTCATGTTTTTATATCAGTTCTGGTATTCTTTTGCACTTGATTTGGACTGTTCTGTGTTCGGATCACTGGGTAGATAGTTATGCTACCTCTCCCCTCTATAACCTTTCTAATTATTTTTGCCTCTTATCATTGCACCTGCAAGTAATTTTTATTTAATTTCTGAACTGTAACGTGCAAGTCTATGTCTAAGTTTGCCGTATATTATCGCTCAATCTGATGAGTCAACTGAAAAACACGAGGGCTATTCGCAAAGCAATGTCCGATCGGTTGCGAAATTTAAACCACAGTGAAAAATCCGATGAAGCTTTGAATAGCTGTCTTGGGCAATGTCTCCAGTGTGTCCGTCGATTGCATCACGTTGCTTTTTTTCACTTCTGAGAGCACACTGAGCATGTAAATACACCTAGAACAACAATGTCTCTAGCCAAGTTTGTGTGCCTGTAACAGGTATCGCCTGATTTCGTGCAGTTCACACGACGTAATTGTCATGCATTTCCTTGCTCGTGACAATTCTCGCTCACACACGGCAGAGGCAATGAGGACGTTCCTACAGTGTTTTCGATGGAAGGGGTTTGATCGTCCACCATACAGCCTAGACTTTGCTCCCGCTGATTTTTATGTCTGTTTACATGAACCCTGGGCTAAGACGAAACATTTTGGCACAGACAACGAGCTGTAGACTTGCTTAGAGAATTGGCGGAAGGCACAGGCGGCTGCCTTCTCTGACGATAGTATTGAAGAGTTTGTACAATGGTACGACAAATGTCTCAGTCCTAGGGCTGACGATGTAGAGAAGTAGCTGGTAGGTGTAGCTACCTGTTGCAATTAAAAAATTTAAGATTTTCCTCGTGGATTCCATTTCGCGGCCGAGCGAACCTTCCTTTCCAAACAACCCTCGTAGGTACGGCTACTGGGTATGCTATTAACAAGTGAAATTATGATGAGGGTTGACCCCTGACACAGATCCCAGTACGGAGCCAACCTCGTTACTCGAACTGTAGAGAAGGTACGATTGAGTAGCAGATATCAGTCACTTCGAAACACAAGTTTTAATGGCTTCTATCCTTTGAAATGTCATAGGCCTTGCCACTCATGCAGTGAAGATTGCTGGACGAGCCGATTAGACCCACCAGCAGTTGGAGATTCTGTAATGAACTGTAAACTCTGAACGTACCGATGGTGAAATCATGGTAAACATGAAATGAAGTCATCGTTCCAAATAATATAAAGTTGCTTTGCAATTATATTTATTTCTTACAAAATTATGCCATCTACTACAATGAGAAGCAATGAAGTTAGAGACTTTACATCATCAAAAAGTCGTAATATGCTCTCTTGTGTCTCGTAATTCTGCAACAAATTGACGTCAGCAGTTCAAGCCCTATAACTGACGTATCTGTCCGATGTTTCCTTATGAAATCCTAAGAAACAAGGATGTATAATACTATTTGTCCAGTTGACGGTAGGATAGCACGGCGACTCACCATGTCGTCGGCGACGATGAAGACGATGTTGGGCGGCTTGGCCCCTGCCTGCCCCACGGCGCCCACCAGCCACACAGTCGCCACCACCAGCAGCAGTCGCATCCTCCCCAGATGTCTCTGCCAACAGTCAGACACAGAGCAGGTGTCAGTACAATGCCTTGTTCTACTGGAAATGTACACATGGTTGCCATACTAATGAAATTCATTTGTAAGTCTTTAGAGCCGTGCGACCAGCTTACAACATTCAGCTAGGAAGGTAATTTGCAGTGTGCAGCACTGCAGCTCCAGAGTAATTATTACTGTTAGCTCTGACTGTTTGATGTCCTCCCTCATGGTGCAACAATCAACTCTGGAGTGTACGAGGTGCGGCTAGAAAAAAACCGGACTGATACTGGAAAAAAACATTTATTTACAATTATTTACAATTTCATGTTATCTCTTTCAATGTACTCTCCTCCTCGGTCTCTACACCGCTCCATACGAATTTTCCACTGTTCATAGCAATGCTGCAGATCATTTTCGGTAAGTCCATACATTACTTCCGTCGCTTTTTCTTTTACTGCTTCAACAGTCTCAAATCTAGTTCCTTTCAAAGCTGACTTGACTTTAGGGAAAAGAAAAAAGTCACAGGGGGCCAAATCAGGTGAGTAGGGTGGATGATCTAAGATGGGAATGTTGTCTTTTGCCAAAAACATCTTCACTGACAACGCACTGTGAGCTGGGGCATTGTCTTGGTGAAGGATCCATAACTTTTTTCTCCACAAATCGTTCCGTTTTCTCCGTACTCGCTCACGTAGGGTAGCCAGGACGCTAATGTAGTAATGCTGATTCACTGTTTGTCCCTCTGGTACCCGATCAATGTGCACAATCCCTTTGATGTCAAAAAAAAAAAAAAACAATCATCATTGCCTTGAATTTCGATTTTGACATTCGTGCTTGTTTTGTCGTGGAGAACCAGGAGTTTTCCAATGCATCGATTGGCGTTTAGTTTCGGGATCTTAAGTAAAAAACCACGATTCATCGCAAGTAATAACATTTTGTAAGAAGGTGGGATCACTTTCAATGTTTTCCAATTTGTCAGAACAAATCATTCTTCAGCGTTCCTTCTGTTCAATTGTGAGACACTTTGGAACCATCTTTGAACACACTTTGTTCATGTTGAAACTTTCATGAAGAATCTGCCTAACACTTTCCTTGTCAACTCCTGTTAACTCAGACACTGCTCTGATTGTTAAACGGCGATCTTGTCGAACAAGTTTACCGATTTTTTCAATGTTTGCATCAGGTTTTGCTGACAATGGTCTGCCAGTGCGAGTGTCATCACTGGTGTCTTCGCGGCCATCTTTAAATCGTTTAAACCACTCAAACATTTGTGTTCGCGATAAACAATCATCGCCGTACACTTGTTGTAACATTACAAACGTTTCACTTGCAGATTTTCCTAGTTTGAAACAAAATTTGATGTTAACACGCTGTTCTTTCTGTACACTCAACATTTTCCGACGCACAGACAAAACGTCAATACTTAAAACAGACGCCACGGGCAGACTGAGTGCAGGAGGCAGATGAAACTCGAGCAGTAGGCGGAGCGAGAGTCACGTGACAGGCCACGCGACTTTCAGCCTTATTGCATTCGTTTTATTGTTTCACCAGTACTAGTCCGGTTTTTTTCCAGCCACACCTCGTATTTTGCAAATGAACTTCTCCTTCTCCACAACAATGCAAGGCCTCACAAAAATCTGCACACCCGAGAGGAACCCACAAACCTTCGTTGGACCGTTCTTCCTCATCCACCGTACAGCCAGGATCTCGCACCTCCTGACTTCCATCTGTTTGGTCCAATGAAGGATGCACTCCATGGGAAGCATTACGTGGGTGATGGACAGGTTATTGTTGTCGACCAGAAGAGTGGTACCATGTGGCCATACAACCCCTTCCAATAAGGTGGCATATGGTCACCGCATTGACCTATCGCTATCAGTGTGAAGTCCTAGAAGATGTTCTTTAAGCTTTGGAAACAGATTAAAATCGGATTGAGCCAAGTCGGGACTATATGGAGGATAAATGTTGACAATGAATCCATGGCATAGAACTGTTGAGGATGTCGTAGCGCTCTTGTATGGTCTGGGATTGTCGTACTGAAGGAGAGCGTCCTCCATGTGTGAACAAACTCTTCGAATTCGAATCTCGATTACAGCACGCCGTTTCTCACGCACCAACATAGTTACGTTACACACAACCACTTTACACACTACAATTCGAATGCCTCTAGCGGCTGAAAATATGTAGACATGAAGAATAATAAGTGCAACGTGAATAAGTTTTGTTTTGTTTAAAATCCTTTAAGAATTTTCACATAAAAAGTTCGGAGGTACTACTTTTAGAATGATTTCATACATATATTGCGTAACCACTGCCAAATCACATCCGTTGATATGGGTATCAGTAAAACTTCAGAATACCGATGTAAAAGGCAAACAGAAATTAAAATATTTTCTTTGCCCCTCAAGGCTGCAGTATTTCGAAAAACCACGTAACGTACGAAAATCTATAACAGTTGTCAGTTTGGTTAATTATTACTAAGGCTGTAACACATCTTTCCTACATGAATTAGGCGAACAACATACAATGCAAAAATCTACGTTATGTAAAGAGAAAAAAGTTAAAAATAAAATGTTGTGTATCGGTTAAATATTTAGAGGTAATAGTAATAAGCGATACGTAACGGATGAGACATGTGAAATTAGAGTTAAGGAAGGTGAAGGGAAAACTTAGATTTCTGGCAGAATGCTGTGCATCTGTAAAACATACTCCTTACAAGACGCTAGATGGACCAAATGCAGAGGACTGCTCCAGTACAGGGAGTCATCATCGAATAACCACGGCAGTAGATATAGAGCTAGTCCAAAAGCGTTGTGACACAATCGTAGCCATTGAGAAAGTAGCAGATCGGCTGAGTTAACTTAACTGTGAATCCTTGGAAGAAAGGTGGCTGTATTCTCAAGGAAACACGTCTCTTTTGTAGCGAGCTCTTTATTTTTCACATTTTTGGACGAGGTAGTACGAACCAAAACAAGAAAAAAGGGTGTCGTGAACATGGGCGCTGAAATACCAACCTTAACAACTGTGATCACTTGTTCATCAATTCTGTGGAATACATTTGTTTTACTGAACAAGTGCACATCGCTCGTAAGGTATGCATTTTTGAACTCATGTTCACTAGACATTTTTTTCTCGCTTTGGTCCATTCTACCTCCTCTGAAAATTGCCTACCCTACAGTCTCAACAACAACAGTACTAGAGTACCAGTACATGTATTCCACTGTCTGAGGTATCAGAACGATTTTCTCTTGTAACTTTCGACCTTGTCGTTTTCGCACTGAGTCCTTATCTTAAACTGAGACATTTACCCTTCTCCATCATCCCTGAAAGTTTCTAACGTCACCGTGGAATGACCCTGTGCCCACCGCCAAGTGCTGAGCAGTTGGTCGCTGTGTGTATATCTAGACCTGAATGTAGACAAGACGAATACATTCACGAGACGTGTAGGTGTAATGTGTCAGTAAATGATGCGAAGACATTTGAAGGCAGACAACGCAGAATAAGACATGAGCAACGAACAACTACAGAGCTATAGAGAGTGAACATCTGTCCCCAATGAACGGCCGTGGCAAAGAACGAAGACTGTCGCCAGGGTCAGAAGACAGAATAGGTGACGAGTGATGTTAGAACTCAGCGTCTTCCAAAACTGTTTTTCTGAGACTACCATGTGACGTGACGCGATATTCTCAAAGGTAAAGACCGTGGCAGAATAGCCATCCATAAATCTCTGAATATCATCAAGTCGCCACACAGCACGAAGTGAATGGTACGAGGCCGCTTCCATGAACCAGTGGCGACTGGCTGCTTCTAGAATGGTCTTAGGAACCACGTCTTGCCTTGTCTCCGACAAGATTTCGGTTTTACACTCAGATAGTCGCAAACAAGTTCTCCCGTCTGACTGCCTACTTTCAACCTTGAACATGCAGGTGGACATGATTAGGGACATTACTTTTTGGCAGTATGTTCATCTTCTTGCTACTCTCTAAACGCAACCCACGGCCGAGATATATGTGGACATTTCAGTGGTGGAAATCCATCTACTTGTACAAGACATTGTTCCCATATAGTACATTGTTCTAACTATGTTCAGCCGTCCATTCACGAAAACGAAGTTTAGCTCCACACTCCCTTTCCTCGCATAGCTATGTGGTGTCTGTATTGTTGAGAATACATTTTAATGTGTGTAAACACTATTCGATGGAGATGCAAGCAATTACTGCTTGAACAGGACAGAATACGAAGACGCGATACTTTTCTATGGGTTTTGAGGGAGTGCTACTACACATTTATATCGCTTTAGTCGCTCCACATGCTGTCTACCACGCACACAATATGACATTCCTTTTGTATCGCTCAAGGTAAATGGAGCTCAATTTTGACACTCATTGCTAACTCATGGCCAGTCTTCTCCATGAGAACCTATTATTCCAACTCAATTAGTTCATGTACTGCTTCGAACATGAATTAACTGAACATAGCTCAAATTATCTTGTGGACTCGAAGACCTCTGCGTTGACGGTGCCAAGTTAACGCGTTAGTTCTCTCGTGGGCAATAACTTGCATTAGAATAATCTAACGCGCTTAAAGGTAGTACCCCAGAACACATATAAGCAACGCCCAAATTTAGTTTTGGATCAGGTTTATTCATCGGTACCATCAATGAGTACCACGCTTGCGATGAAATGAAACACTTTTTTTTAAGTTATGAGAATTAGAACTAGAAACTCCCTACATATTGATATAATATACATTGACTGTGAACTACAGAACTGAGAAGCAGCAGAAACACTTACAGTTGACGTCAGTGACCGTAAGATGTATGCAGGCTACTGCAGGCCTATAGTGCTCTGTCTGTTTTGTGAAGGAACTTATATACGTCTTGTTTACGTAATAATCTTGGTTTCAGTATGCAGTATCATGAAAGTAATCTTCCGTTATCTCAGATATGGGATTTATCGCAGGTGGAACAGAAGCTGTTATCACAGATTGCGTGACAAATCGAAGTAATCACACTTTGCGGTAATGAGGTGTTGTCAGGATGACACACACTACGTGATTTCGCGACACCTATCCCAGGGTTCGGAATGACTTGCGATAGCAAAGCACTGGGCCTTACTATGAGTCAGCAGCTAAGAGAGGAATGAAAGTCAGAATGTGCACTAAGAGGGCAGCGAAGCAGTTTTCTGAAACTGTCTGTACAAGAGGCTAATACAAACTTGGAACAATTAGGAAGACAGGCGAAGGCGATTAACAGCAGCACAACCTTCACGCCAGAGCTATAAGCTCTCAGTAACGGAGTAAAAAGGTTTGTTGGTATCCGTCTCCGCTATTTCCCGTGAGGACGTTGAGATCCATTTGCCTATTTACGAAGATATTGAATGGAAGAAATACAGTTGTTGGGCACGTGTCACGATATGTGTCGTTATTGAATACTACAGTTGAAGGGATTATAAAAGGAAACAATTGGCATTGATTTAAGATAAAGATACCAAAGTATCAAAATCTTGTGCTGACTTCGTAGCATCCCCTTGAGACACCTTCATAATCAATGTATGACTCTGGACTTCTTATTTGAAATTATGCAGTAGTGTGTATATGCAACTGGTCTGGAATTATGAACTCATCTCACTAATCGACGTATAACTGATGTTACTGCATTCCACCTAATTGTAAGTAATAAACCAGCCCAAGCTACATATTACTTTCAATGGAATATGAGTACCACATAACTAGAATCCAGTATATATGTTAATCATTCTGGATTGTCTCTTGACATTCAAACAACAGTGCATCAAGCTATCTGAGAAACTAGTCTTAAGAGTAAATCTACTTCGCAAGATTGCCGGAAGCAGCTTGGATGTGGACGCATACTCTACGCATTGTTGCACTCGCAATGGTGTATTGATGGATAATATTGCGTTTCTGTGTGGGAAAACAGTGGCCATCAGACAGTGATTGATGTGCAGCTTAATGAAGCCGTGAGAGTTACCACTGGTACTGTCAGACGTTCTTCCAATCAGAGGCTGCCAGTTTTGGCTAATATTGCTCCGCAATATCTAAGAAAGAAAGAAGCCAACATAAACTAGCTCAAAAAGATTACTTCTCATAAGAATTCTCCATTATGTGATACCCTTCAAGATCCATCAAAGTTCGTCAAATCACGCAAACCACCCTGGGCTGATTTAGAGGGTAGCAGTTCTCTTGACGTGACCTCCAAATGGCGACACCGCTGGAACGAACCTCCACCCAACAACGCTCACATGGTTCAAGACCCAACAAAGCAGGTCCAAGGGTTCGAAGTACCACGCCAAATCTGGTCAAGGCTGAACCGTATGAGAACTGGCCAAGTAAGATAGGGTTACACCACGAAGAAGTGGGGTTTCTGTCCATCCGCTGACTGCGACTACGGGGCGGAGGAGCAAACAGTAAATCATATTGTTAATGAGTGCCCACTTCGAGGATTTACTAATAATCTAAGGACTTTACATCAAGTGACTCAAAGTGCTCTTGACGGTTTGTTACATTTGGACATTTCCATTTGATTGTAAATACGTTGTGTACTTGTAAAACCATACGACAAAATAAATAACTCTTTTCTCTCCTTTACGTGCTCCCGATTTATTTTGAAAAGTTAGTCTACGCAGTAATACTGCCCCAAGTCTCTGAGAATAACCTTTCAACAACATATCATTTTCACTTCCATGAAGGGTTCTCTTCTGAGGAGGTGTTATATGACGTCATGAACTCACTTTTTGGTCAACTTAATAAGAAAATCCCCCTGTTGGTATTTTCTGTAATCTTGCCAACGCCTTCGATTGTGCACATTAGAAAATTTTCTGAGAGAAACTAGAGCGGTGTGGAATTAAAGGCTTTCTCTCCATGAACGGAGCGTAACCTCAACAGCAGAAGACAGAAGGCCACATTAACAAGTGATACGACAGGAATAAGTGTATACCAGGTGTAAGGAACATTAAAAATGGAATCTCGCAACTTTCGGTGCCTTTTTCGCTGTTGCTCTTGACCTATATAAGTGATTTACTCGGAAGTTGTTTAATTTTTAACATGTTTGGTGATGACACATATTTAGTGAGAAAAGTTTCAACCATAGTCGTAAGAGACACACGTAGGAGGATAGTGTAAATGGCTTACAAAACCTTCACAGCAAACAGCTTAATATTTAGTCGTATAAAATCTCACATACTGAAAATGAAAACAAATAACACTGTCTGACGGTCATCCAAAATATAACTCGCCGTGACACTCCACGTGTGATAATTCTGGGCGACTGTGTGGATAATAAACTTACGCAGTATCACTACATGGATAAGTTAGCCGCAACGCTCAGATCTGCCTGCTTTGTACATCGAAATCTTTCTTGTTCTGTTAATTTATAGATGGCATTGGTCGCATGCTATGGACACTTACACTCGATCTTGTCCTTTGACATAAACGCCTGGGGAAATCCAACTGTCCCCACTCAGAAAGAGAAAAAGTCGTTTAATAAGGGTTTTCTGTAAAGATCGTAACTGGACATCTCTCTGAGGCCACTTCAGGGACTTAATAGGGATTTAGATATTCTCACATTTATTTGACGATAAATTACTTCTAATGATGAATGTGGTTAGTAACAGGCGTGAATTTACGATGAACTGTGCAATTTACAACCACAATATTTTAAGTAAAAATAATTTCTAAACATACTGTGCATCCCAATCTAGGTATCAGAAAGGAGCTTTTTATCTACGAGGGTTGGAACTTTAATAGTGGCAACTACACTCCTGGAATTGAAAAAAGAACACATTGACACCGGTGTGTCAGACCCACCATACTTGCTCCGGACACTGCGAGAGGGCTGTACAAGCAATGATCACACGCACGGCACAGCGGACACACCAGGAACCGCGGTGTTGGCCGTCGAATGGCGCTAGCTGCGCAGCATTTGTGCACCGCCGCCGTCAGTGTCAGCCAGTTTGCCGTGGCATACGGAGCTCCAGCGCAGTCTTTAACACTGGTAGCATGCCGCGACAGCGTGGACGTGAACCGTATGTGCAGTTGACGGACTTTGAGCGAGGGCGTATAGTGGGCATGCGGGAGGCCGGGTGGACGTACCGCCGAATTGCTCAACACGTGGGGCGTGAGGTCTCCACAGTACATCGATGTTGTCGCCAGTGGTCGGCGGAAGGTGCACGTGCCCGTCGACCTGGGACCGGACCGCAGCGACGCACGGATGCACGCCAAGACCGTAGGATCCTACGCAGTGCCGTAGGGGACCGCACCGCCACTTCCCAGCAAATTAGGGACACTGTTGCTCCTGGGGTATCGGCGAGGACCATTCGCAACCGTCTCCATGAAGCTGGGCTACGGTCCCGCACACCGTTAGGCCGTCTTCCGCTCACGCCCCAACATCGTGCAGCCCGCCTCCAGTGGTGTCGCGACAGGCGTGAATGGAGGGACGAATGGAGATGTGTCGTCTTCAGCGATGAGAGTCGCTTCTGCCTTGGTGCCAATGATGGTCGTATGCGTGTTTGGCGCCGTGCAGGTAAGCGCCACAATCAGGACTGCATACGACCGAGGCACACAGGGCCAACACCCGGCATCATGGTGTGGGAAGCGATCTCCTACACTGGCCGTACACCACTGGTGATCGTCGAGGGGACACTGAATAGTGCACGGTACACCCAAACCGTCATCGAACCCATCGTTCTACCATTCCTAGACCGGCAAGGGAACTTGCTGTTCCAACAGGACAATGCACGTCCGCATGTATCCCGTGCCACCCAACGTGCTCTAGAAGGTGTAAGTCAACTACCCTGGCCAGCAAGATCTCCGGATCTGTCCCCCATTGAGCATGTTTGGGACTGGATGAAGCGTCGTCTCACGCGGTCTGCACGTCCAGCACGAACGCTGGTCCAACTGAGGCGCCAGGTGGAAATGGCATGGCAAGCCGTTCCACAGGACTACATCCAGCATCTCTACGATCGTCTCCATGGGAGAATAGCAGCCTGCATTGCTGCGAAAGGTGGATATACACTGTACTAGTGCCGACATTGTGCATGCTCTGTTGCCTGTGTTTATGTGCCTGTGGTTCTGTCAGTGTGATCATGTGATGTATCTGACCCCAGGAAAGTTTCCCCTTCCTGGGACAATGAATTCACGGTGTTCTTATTTCAATTTCCAGGAGTGTATTTACAGCTCGTACAAAATAGATACGTGCTTCAAAGTTTTACTGACCTTCATATTAGCCGCCAGCATTGTACATAACCCGTTGCCAGCGATGTGGAAGTCGTAGGATACTCTTAGCAGTGCCATTTGTGTTGACAGTTCGAGCGGAGCGATCTATTGCCCTACGAATTTGTAGCCGTTCTGAAGCGAATGCCGTTAAGTATTTCCTTCAGTTTATAAATCGAGTTGAACTCACGAGGGCTTAAGTCAAGGGAGTGCAGTAGGTGGCAGTAGGTGATATAGCACTTAGCAGCCCCATCATTCAAACAAATCAGTAACAGCCTGCACTGTATGTGCTTGAGCATTGTGCTGCAAAATGATGGTCAGGTCCTGCAGAAAGTGTCACCACTTCTATCTTTATCCTGTTCATTTTTGGAACACAACCTACGACCAGTTTAGAGACAGAAGTGGTGACACTTTCTGCAGGACCTGAACATCATTTTGCAGCCCAATGCTCAAGCACATACATTGCAGGCTGTTACTGATTTGTTTGAATGATGGAGCTGCTAAGTGCTATACCGCCTACTGCACTCCCCTGACTGAAGCCCTCAAAGTTTAACTCGATTTCTAAACTGAAGGAAACACTTCACGGCATTCGCTTCAGAACTGCTACAAATTCGTCGGGCAATAGACTGCGCCGCTCGAACTGTCAACACAACTGGCGCTGCTAAGAGTATCCTACGACTTCCATTTCGCTAGCAGCGGGTTATCTACAATGCTGGCGACTAATTTGAAGGTAAGTAAAACTTTGAAACACGTATCTATTTTGTTCGAGCTGTAAATAAATAGTTACCACTATTAAAGTTCCAACCTTCGTATAATAGGTTCCAATCAGATAGGAAACTGAAAATCTACGTACTTCAAATATAATGTAAAAGAATGCCTCATTAAATACTCATTCTGCATCACTTAAAACTTCTGGACTATTCGTCCATGATCTATGTCTCCTGGCAGTTGGCCATTTTACCTCCGAAGATATCTCCCTCTGTCGGAAAGGAAACGTTAGGAGAAAGTTTTATACGTCGACCGCTGCCTACTAGCCCGGAAGATTTATGTGATGCCCAGTACCAGAAGCGAAAGTTTACACTATATATTCATTCTACAGTTTGTCAGGGTAGTGTAACTGAAGGATGTAAATACTGCATAATTCTATGTTTGTATCTTTGTACCTATGAAACCGCCGATTGTGATCTCTGTAAAGGTATATAAATGCTTTGTCTGAAGTTGGAAACGAAAGTAACGGTTGTGTTGTCCAAGACGAGAAGCAATGGCTCTTTTAAAAGTAGCTCTATTCTCCTAATCCGTGAACTTTCACTTTTTCTTATTTACTGTTGTTTCATCGCCCTCGCCCCATACGGGCAGGGGGTGGACTGTCAGTGGTATAATACTCCTTTCTTCATCCAACAGCCTTCTTAAAAATATGACACAGATGAAAACATATATGAGGACTGACTTTCGTTTTTAAGTTAAAAATAATAAAGATGGCCAGCTGAAAGGACGTAAAATACAGTTCAAAAACACAAATGTAACATGGAAATATTCTTCGATGAAAAAACTCTTGAGCCTTGCACTTTCATTTGAAAAATGAAGGACATGCATTGGGTGGGAAGTACTGTGGGAGGAGAGAGTATGTTCCATTGGTTTGAGGCGTGTGGGTAAAAATATAAGGGCCAATTAGATAGGAAAAACTATAGAGATGATAGGTAGGAGTTGAAGTGCATAGTGGAAGTACAGATGGTGGGAAAGGCAGAGGGTGAGGAGTAGTATTGTATGTGGATAGAACAGTGGTTACAAGAGGAAAGCGATAGGGATGAATGTACAGGGAAAAACAGAACGGAACCCTGATTTGGTGTGGGGTAGTTGCAGAATAGTTAAAGTAAACAGGAGGGATGAACATCGGGGAGGATCTCATTGTCTGAGAAAGGGAGTTGATTGCGTTACGAAGGGATATGGAGCGTGGAAAAGAGGAATTTTTGTAAAGGTGCGGCAGCTTACCAGGATTGATAACCAGAGGGAACACAATGGGGTTATTAGAATCTAGTTTCCAGATAATGTAGGAGACGCAGAGATGTTGGATGTGGGGTGTCGAGGTTTGGGAATCTGATGAGGTGATACAGGATCCATGTAGCGAAAGGTAAACAGATACAAAAAGCGATATGGAGTGCATCAAGATCGACGATTTGGATGCACTTAAGAGAATTTTAGTAGGGTGGAGTTCCACACAACGTTTGCATCGCAGAGGATGGATCAGGTTCTGTAAGTGTGGAGAAGAGGGGAAGGGTGTAAACCGAAAGTTCTGACTGTTAGTACTTTGAGTAGTTTTAGCCTATTGTGGCCTTCCGTTGGATGGCTAGTAGGTGAATTTTCCATGTTAGTCGCTGGTCAAGGGTTAGTCCAAGATATTTTACAGTGTCCGTTAACTGGATATGACGTTTGTAAAGGGTGATCTAGAAGCCATGGAGGCAGAGGATGATGGTGGTTCATCCTATAATTATTGCCTGGGGTTTGCTGTACTATAAGTGGGATACCGATAATGCAAGATCCACATTGCACTACATACGGGAATAATATTAGATGTGGGTCCAGCTCACGTCGCATCCTTGATGTAGTGAATGGGATGGATGAGTATATTGAATGGGTTGGATCCATTGACATGATAATTCCTTGATTACGTTCATAATGGACCCACCCCTGTGTATGATCTTAGGTGGCGCCCGAAAGGTGGATCGCCTGCAATAAGTTGAAAATTATTGTTTGGAATGGATCTGGCATGTTATAATTCCAGGAACATTATTCATGCTGGATCCAGCAAATGGTTTTTTTGTGGGGGAGGGGTGGGGGGTTGAATTCACTCATGCAAACGCGAGGGCAGCAGTTAGGGTGGATCTATCTGGATAATAATTCTCAGGTAATATCTAGTATGGATCTGCCCCACTATACGGGGTGAGTCACTAACTATTGCCACCTAGAATAACTCCAAAAGTATGATAGTAGCTGAAATGTTAGTGGGACAAATGTTGCATGGGACAACGGGGGCCATAATATGACGTTGGTTTTTTGTTGATATGTGGGATCACGTCAGAGATATGAAGGTCAACTTTGTTTTTTTAAATGGGATGCTATTGTTTGCTAGTTATTTTCTGATAGTGGCTATCGAGACGACACCAATGATGTGTAACAGTAAAGTCTTTCAAGGTCAACGATGATCACAAAGGTGGCATGAACATCCATTTACAGAAGGTGTTTGAAGTGATGACCATTGGTATCAGTGGAGTACTGTAATCTTCTTATCATGGATTCAGTGGTATTCCTTATTACTTCGGCACTTATCGAAGCACATGATATGACAATTCTCTCTCGTATATCGCGCAAATAGTAAATATTCGCCGAATACGGCGTATCCATCTAACGTGCCACTGACATGTGTATACACGATGCTGTCCGGCACACTTTTCGCTGATGGCTAGAAATGAGTTGCAGAGACAATTCCCAAATCGTTGGATTGGACGCGGAGGAGATGTGTTGTGGCCGGGTCGTTCGCCAGACTTAACGCCTCTGGATTTTTTCTTGTGGGGATTCGTAACAGACATTGTTTATAAAGACGTTCCCACTACACCTGAAGATATGCGAGAGAGAATTGTCAGAGCATGTGCATCGATAAGTGCTGATGTGATAAGGAATACCACTCAGTCCATGATAAGAAGATTGCAGCATTGCATTGATACCAATGGTCATCCCTTCGAACACCCTCTGTAAGTGGACGTTCATGCTACCTTTGTGACCTTAATTGACCATCAAAGACCTTACTGTTACACATCACTGGATTTGTCTCGATAGCAGCTATCAGAAAATATCAAACCATAGCATCCCATTTAAAAAAAACAGTTGACCTTCGTATCTCTGACGTAATAGTATTATGGCCCCCATTGTCCTATCCTATTTTTCTCACACAAACTTTTCAATTCCTCTCATAGTTTCGGAGTTATTCTTCGTGGCAATAGTTAGTGACTCACCCTGTATATGTAATGTGCACATGCATGACAATTTACTTACAGGACATCCAGAGACACTAATTATTAGCGCACGATGTACAAGAGATTAGTGCTGGAAGCTCCCGGTGGCGTCGGCGGCAGAAAGGGGGGGGGGGGGGAGGGGGAGGTTTCCTGTGTCATCGTACCAGGGGTTGTCATTCCTTAAAAATATGTGTGATTTCTGCAGACCTTAAACAGTATATCACTGTCATCCCGACACTGACCAAAGCAAAGTATTTCCTGCAAATGGATTTCTTCGTGCTCCAACAGCGAGAGGATAGAACATTCCTAGTGAAGCAGAACCACCGCCTACCGAAGTGTCCAGCTGCAGACTGGAAACAGAATGTCATTGTCAACTAAACACCGACCAAAGCAGAGCACCTGCAGTGCATGGAGCTCTTTTGAACCATCAGCGACAGGATAGAACAGGCCTGGAAAGCCAGCATTCCCACCTACGGGGGAAGGAGAGACAGGAAAGGGAAGAGGTAGGAGGGGAGTAAGACTAGTTCTAAGAAGCTCAGTGTGATTCCACACGTGAAGATGACAACTCTTGCACTGTCCTAGTGGAAGGTTTTCTTTTTTTGATAGTTGTGTGATATTATTACAGTGTTTCATCTTCCTGTAGAACCAAGACCAGGATGCATTCGCGGCTTAATACAGTCGATGCTACTGTGTTATTTTTAATCGTTGATCGCTTATAAGAGGTTTAGATCCCTCTCTGCCTAAGACACACCGGTACCTCACACAAGAAAAACACGTCTATCCATCCTGGAATCAACACTCATTACTGGTTATCATGATGTTGTTTGTTCCTATCAACATTACTTTATTGGTCAAGTCTTCTACTCACCATAGTATGTGAAACTTCCTTGCTGAATGTATGTTTAAGGACTGTTGGATGGTGTTAAGTGCAAGACCCAATTTTGTACTGTTTCCATCACAGTATTCGTTTTAAAAGCGTAACACTACACCCGTTACACAATGTGAGGTGAGAACTGTCGGTACAATATTTACTGTAGCAAGCATAAGAATCACACACCTGGAGAATACACGATGGTGGTACTTCATGGATCAAATGAGAATTCGTTTTTTATATTTGTTTATTTATTTTTGTTAATTAAATGAGCCGATATAACAACCGTTGAGCTGCTAACAACAGCAACACTTGACTCAGACATGCAGTGTGTTACGCCATGAGAACCAAGTGATCAGTGTATAATTCCTTCACTGTCTATTCATCCACCAATTGTACAGCAGGAATCTCATCCGTAAACGGAAAATGAGAACACAGACATAAACACATACACACAGAAAGCTATTACTTAATACTGTGGAGTATCTGAAACACTAGAGAGCCTTCAGACAAGTCACACTACTACCCAAGACAGGAAATAGGAGTAATCTGCTGAATTATAGACCCACATCACTAACGTAGATTTGCAGTAGGAGTTCTGAACATAAAGAATGAGCGAACACTATGAATCACTTCGAAGGAAATGATTTATTGACAGATAGCCAACAAGAATTCAGAAAATATCGTTTTTATGAAACGTAACTATCTCTTTATTCTCAGTAAGTAATGAATGCTGTCGACAGGGGTTGTCAAATTCATTCCAAATTATGAGATTTCCAGAATGCTTTTCGTACAGATTCTTCTAATTAAATTTCGCGACTAAGGAGCATCGTCTCAGTTGTGTGACTAGATTCGCGATTTCCTGTCAGAAAGGTCACAGTGAGTAGTAATTGACGGAAAGTCATCGAGGGTAACAAAAGTAGTATCTGACATCTCCCAAGGAAGTGTTATAGGCCCTCTTTTGTTCTTGATGTCCAGAAACGATTTAGAAGATAATATGGGCTGCCTCTTACATTGTCTGCAGATGATGCTATCATTTACCGCCATGCAAAGTCATCAGTAGATCAAAATCAATTGCAAAATGATTTAGTCAAAATACCTGTATAGAGCAAAAATTGGCAAGTCACTCTTAATCATGAAAAGTGTGAAGTCATAAACATGAGCACTAATAGGAGTCTGTTAAATTTCGGTTACACTGAAAGTTACTTAAATCTAAAGGCTGTAAATTCAACTAAACACTTAGGTATTAGAGTTACAAACAAATTGGATCCATCACATAGATAATGTTGTGAGGGAAGCAAACTAAAGTCGGCGATTTATTGGGAGACCACTTAGAAAATGCAACATATCTGCTACAGAGTCTGCCTACACTACGTTTGCCCCCCTCCCCCCCCCCCCACGCGCCCCCATTCCCCCTTCTCTGGAGTATTGCAGTGCAGTGTGGGAACCACATCAAATAGAACCGACGAATGATATCGAAAAAGTTCAGCGACGTGCAGGTCGTTTTTTACTGTCGTGAAATAGGGAAGAGAGTGCCACAGATATGATACACGAGTTGGGGTGGCAATCATTGAAACAAAGGCGTGTTTCGTTAAGGCAGGGCCTTTTCTTGACATTTCAATCACCAACTTTCTCCTCACAGTGTGAAAGTAATTTTTTGGCTCCCACTACATAAGGAAAAATGATAATCATTCTAAAATAAGAGGTGTCAGAGCCCTTACGGAAGGTTAGTTGTTCGTTTTTCCCGCGAAATGTTCGAGATTGGAACGATAGAGAAGTAGCTTGAAGGCAGTTCGTTGAACCCTCTACTAGGCACTTAATTTTCAATTGCATAGTAGTGATGTAGATGTAGATAACGAGCAACCAAATAGCATTTTTTCATTAATGAAGTACGGTGGAATTTGGAATTACTTGCGATGTAATATTTCCAAAGGCCTTGTTGTTTCAATAATTTTCATCTTCTTCTCTCGAAAGACTAATAAGAGTACACTAAGAGCTTCATTTTTCTATAGTCTTGACTACACAAGCAGTTCCTTTTGTTTTCTTGAGGGAGCTGGGAATCAAATTTTATCATATGAGATCCCCTTTGCCTTCATGATTTGTTTTTACCACGTTAGAGTTTCAAACAGCATATCGTTATATTTTCGAGTACACTCAAGATTTTATCGCGACTAACCACCACAGCTGCTCTGGAAAGTAATCCGACCTACTTGAACCTTATAGACCACTTGTGTTAGAGTCGGAAGACAGGAGTGTAACGAGAATTTTATCAGTTTTTTTGCTGACATTGCATTTAAGTGGACGCGTACTAGCTGAGAAGCTACATAGAAACGCAAACGCACTGAAGACGTTGTTTTCAGCTCGTCGTGAATGACTATTCACGTTAAATATCGCTGAAAAGCAAGGTAATGCACCTAATTAGATGAAAAAAAAAACACATTATATTTGATTGCTGCTTTAGCGATAACCGCCTGCACCCTGCCACGTGAATCAGTTTATGCATGTCATGTTTCCAAGCGGTTACAACAGAATGAAGATATAAAATCTCTTATAGCGAATGCGAATCGAAATTTCGTCTAGTGAGTGCGTTCCTTCAGAAATTAACACCTCCACAGAGGAGACCGTGTACAGATCTGCGTCTGGCCAGTTAGTAATAATAATAATAATAATAGCAGGCTGACGGAAACCAGTGAAAGTGGTCCCAGTCTTTCTAAGTACACTCGGAGCAGTGCCAAAAGATCTTAGTGGGCTCTTGAAAATCATGGGCACTGATGTAATATCCATCTGCCGACTACAGAAACATACTCTACTTGAACCTGCTTGAATTATGCGCTGATACATCACGCAGACTTACGTGCGTAGAGTGTAACCGACTTGAGACAAAACACGAAATCCAGCACAGTGAACTTATTTACTGTGTTTACTGTTATAATCCATACATATTTTTTGTTTCAATTTCTGTCTGGGTGGAAAGAAACACTGTAACTGCAAGAATAGCTCAGCTCCCTCTAAAGAGGTGGAGGTTGGGGGGGGGGGGAATAGAGAGTAGCTTACGACGTGCCAAAAGCCAGACAACATTCCTCCAGTGTTTGAAAATGACCATGTGCGCTCGTAATCGAGCAGTAACTTCTTTGATTCTTAATAAAAATGTCGTTGATCCTTACGAACCCCACCACCGCTTACATTCTCAGTAAAAATCTTTAGCGATGACGGCCGAAGACTTCCGGCATAAGAAGTCACCCTCATTCAGCCAAAGGCCTTGTCAAAGACGGTGGAGCACCGGACAGAGGTTCAGGGCACTCTCTTGCTCTTGGTGTGAGGAAATTCCTCTAACCGGCTGGAGTGACCGAACGGTTCTAGGCATTACAGTATGGAGCCGCGCGACCGCTACGATCGCAGGTTCGAATCCTGTCTCGGGCATGGATGTGTGTGATGTCCTTAGGTTAGTTAGGTTTAAGTAGTTCTAAGTTCTAGGGGGAATAATCAACAATGATCAACGGCATGAGGATGCAGAAGGCAATGGAAACCACTGCATTGAAGACACATAATGTGCTCTTGGCCTGTAATTGAAAAAAGTGTCATGATGATCTCTCCATTCAGGTGATCGTGAGAAAAGATTAAACAACTAAATAAAGGATAACGTTCTACGTGTCGGGTCTGGAATGTCAGAAGTTTGCACGCGTTAGGGAAGCTAGGAAATGTGATAAGGGAAATGCTAATGCTCAGTCTAGACATAGTGGGGGTCAGTGAAGTGAAATGTAAAGAGGAAAAGCACTTCTGATCGAACGACTACAGAGTAACATCAACAGCAGCAGAAAATGTATAACGGGAGTAGGACTCATTGTGAATAGGAAAGTAGGACAGACAGTGACTTAACTGTGAACATTCGAGTGATAGGGTTGCTATCACGAGAACTGACAGCAAACCGACAACGATATTTAAGGTGTACATGTCAACGTCGCAAACTGAAGATGAAGAGATAGAGAAAGTTTACGAGGATATTGAATGGGTAATTCAGTACATAAAGGGATATGAAAATCTATTAGTGATGGGAGATTGCAATGCGGTTATAGAGAAAGGAATACAAGAAAGAATTACAAGAGAATATGGGTTGGTACTATGAATGAGAGAGGAGAAAGACTAATTGAGTTCTGTAATAAATAGAGTACGTTATGGTCAGGCAAAAATTCTGAAATCAGTTACTGGATTAGAAAGCGTACCGCGGTGGAGATACAGACACAGGCCACAATTCAGTAGTGATGAAGAGTAGGCTGAAGTGTAAGAGACTAATCAGGAAGAATCAATGCGCAAAGAATTGGTATACAGAAGTACTAAGGTATGAAAATAAAGAATAGCGATCGAAGACTGAAACCCCATATTTTATTTAATGAACGATCGCGGAATTCCCACTGAGAGAATCATGTCTAGTTTTGATATGCTTGAAGTTCTCGAGACTCTAGATACCGGGATAAGAAATGGGTCAGTAGGAGTTTAAGTTGAAGAGAAATGGACATATCTAAAAGAAAGGCAACCACAGAAGCTGGAAAGAAAAACATACGTATAAAGAACGTAACTGCGAAGAAATCACGAGTAACAGAAGAAATGCTTCAGTTGATCGATGAAACAAGGAAGCACAAGAACGTTCAGGGAAATTCAGGAATAAAGAAATACAAGTCGCTTAGGAATGAAATAAACAGGAAATTCAGGGAAGCTAAGGCGAAATGGCTGCAAGAAACAGGTGAAAAAATCGAATAAGAAATGACTATGGGAAGAACTGACTCCGTGTGCAGAAAAGTCAAAACAGCCTTCAGTGAAATTAAAATCAAGGGTGGCAATAATAAGAGGGGAGAGAGCGGATAGGTCGAAAGAGTACACTGAAGGCCCCTATGAGGAGAAAGACTTGTGTGATGCCATGATAGAACAAGAAACAGGAGCTGATGCAGAAGAGATAAGGGATCCAGTATTAGAAACAGAATTTAGAAAAGCTTTGAAATATTTAAGACCGACTAAGGCAGAAGGAATACGTAACATTCCATCAGAATTTCTTATATCATTGTGGGAAGCGGCAGCAAAATGGTTATTCACGCTGGTGTCTAGAATGTATGAGAATGGCGATATACCATCAGACTGTCGGAAAAAACGTCATCCAACCAATTTCGAAAATTATCGCGAAATCAGCTTAACAGCTTATTCATCCAATCTGCTGACAAGAATAATACACGAAAGAATGGAGAAGAATATTGAGGATGTGTTAGATGACGATCACTTTGGCTTTAGGAAAGATAAAGGCGCCAGAGAGGAAGTTCTGACGTTGTGGTTGATAAGGGAACAAGAATAAAGAAAAATCAAGACACGTTCATAGGATTTGTCGACCTGGAAGAAGCGTTCGACAATCTCAAATGGTGCAAAATGTTCGAAAATGTGAGAAAAATAGGGGTAAGTTATACGGAAAGACGGGTGATATACAATATGTACAAGAGCAAAGAGAGAACAACAAGAGTTGTAGATGAGAACGAAGTGCTCGGATTAAGAAGGGTGTAAGACAGGGATGTAGTCTTTCGTCGGTATTGTTCAATCTATGCAGCGGAGTAACGAGGACGGAAATAAAAGGATGGTTCAAGAGTGAGATTAAAATTCAAGGCAAAAGTATATCAATGAAAGATTCCTGATGACATTTATATCGTTAGCGGAAGTGTAGAAGATTTATTACGGGACCTGCTGAATAGAATCAACAGTCTAATGAATACGGTATATCGATTGAGAGTAAATCGAAGAAAGACGAATCTAATCAAAAGTAGCGGAAATGAGAGCAAACGAGAAATTTAACATAAGCATTAGCGATCACGGATTACATGAAGTAAAGGAGTTCTACTAACTAGGCAGCAGAATAACTCATGACGGACGGAGCAAGGTGGACATAATAAGCAGATTAGCACTGGAAAAAAATGCGTTTCTGGGCAAGAGAAGTCTACTAGTATCAAACATAGGCCTTAATTTGAGAAAGAAATTTTTGAGAATGTACGTTTGAATCTCAGCGTTGTACGGTAGTGAAACATGCACTAAGGAGAAACCGGAAAAAAGGATAATTGAAACATTTGCTACATAGAAGAATTCCGAGTATTAGGGGAACTGATAAGAAGAGGAACTAACAGGTTCCCTGCAGAATCGGCGAGGAAAGGGACATATGAAAACACTGACCAGAAGAAGTGACAGGATGGTAGGACATCTGTTAAAACATCACGGAACAAATTCCACGGTAACAGATGGAGCAGTAGAAGGTAAAAACTGTAGAGGAAAATAGAGATTGGAATACATCCAGCAAATAATTGACTACGTGATTGACTACTCTGAGATGAAGACGTTGCCACTGGAGAAAAATTCGTGGCAGGCCGCAACAAACCAGTTAGAAGAAAATGAGGACACTTAGTTACTCGCAAGTAACTTTACATACAATTTCAAGCCATTAAGAGGCTTTTTCTCGTTGGCACACTCCACAAAATGATGAAAGGACTGGCTCTGAGCACTATAGGACTTAACATCTGTGGTCATCAGTCCCCTAGAACTTAGAACTACTTAAACCTAACTAACCTAAGGACATCACACAACACCCAGTCATCACGAGGCAGAGAAAATCCCTGACCCCGCCGGGAATCGAACCCGGGAAACCGGGTGTGGGAAGCGAATGATGAAAGGAAAAAAAAATATTGTATACTACATATTCGCTGTTCGTGCAGTAAAACTGCTGCATCAAATTATTAATTCATTACCACTAACTCTGTTTGCAGCAAATTTGACAGACAATATTCACATATGCCGTTACACTAGCAAACATGAATCATTTTAGGACACATAGTTCAGGAGATATAATGCCAAAAGCAGTGAGCTGCATGAAAACGTAACTGCAGGACGAAATTCGCTAGAGATATAAGTGAACTATGTATACAAAAGTGATATATGTTAAATATATATGCGTATACGAGCAAAGCCAAGCGCAGAAAGCTCATCCTAATCACCTGGACCGATTTCGTGTAAGCTTTGTACTTACTATTTAGAAAGAACTATTGTGGGGGTAAGAACCAACAACCACCTATTGAGGGTGATAGCGTGGGGATAGAAGGGGGAGGTGAAGGTCGACTGAGGGAGGGGGAAGTAGGGTATAGACAAACAGAAGACTGAAATAAATACGTATCTGCGCAACGCAGGTTGTTCATCAAGTTAATAATAATAATAATGATAGTCTTGTATATTACGTTCTATAGTATTTTATTTACTGTTGTGTTGTTCCACCAAGATCCGACGAAAGAATAGGTTGATATACGTAGTAATAATCTTCTTCTGCCTTTCTCGGATTAGGCCTCTCGACCTGCCATGGCGTCAGTTACATTTTTTAAATGACAGTCCTATGTGTAAGTCCCTCTTTCCTTTAGATCTGTATTATAAGTTCACCTCTGTAACAACAACAACAACAATAATAATAGTAATAATAATAATAATAATAAATAGAACAAGAGAATGATATAAACAGTCCAGTATTCAGCACTCTCTCATCAGTGATGAAACACTGGAAGACATATCTACATCTGAAAAAAGCAACAAAGAGATGATAATGGAGGAAATTATCATCAAGGGTGGTAGATTTCAGGAGGAAAGCTTGAGCCCTTTGTGGTCCTGTTTAGCACTCAATCAGTTTTTATATGCACTCAGTTCCAAGTTGTACAGGCTTACTATTAGAATTCAGATGTTAAATCATCTGATGTACATGGGATACCATTAAATAATCTACCGCATCAGAAACAAAGATGAGCGATCTCCAAGAAGGAGTATAGATGTTCCCTAGAAGCATAATCATGTAATTTGGCCAGTCAAAAGAGGGGTGAATGTAAGGAAGGTCAAGATTCATCTTCTGATTTTGAGAAGAGCGTTAGGAACATAATTGAACCTATGGATAAACGCGACATCTAGAGGTATTTAGATCTGCGAGGGAGACCGTCGGTGCATCAAAACATAAAACGAAACATAAACAGCGCGCACATGATCAGTTTTCTCAGGTGTGGAAGTGAAAGGAAATATACCATGGTCTTACAACCTGAAAGATTCTCCAGCAACTAAACGGAAAAACACGTTTAGTGACATTAATACATCAGCATTTCCAATGCAGACTTAGATTTTCGACCTTATTGGCTCTGCGGACTATGGGACTTAACATCTGTGGTCATCAGTCCCCTAGAACTTAGAACTACTTAAACCTAACTAACCTAAGGACATCACACACATCCATGCCCGAGGCAGGATTCGAACCTGCGACCGTAGCCGTCTCGCGGTTACACACTGAAGCGCCTAGAACCGCACGGCCACACCAGCCGGCTTCGACATTATTAACTGGACGAAAACAGACCTTTAAGAAATCAAGACAAATCTACAATGTATTTTCACTTAGTTTACGTTCGTCATGTTAAATAAGCTGTTGAAAGACTGTCGCACGTGGGAAAGGTGCAGGGCAGGGGCAGGATACTGAAAGAAACTGACTAACTGCAAGCAAATCAACTTTGGAATCTTCGGCAATGTTTTCACTGTAGTGTCTTGTCACTTCATATACTTGTCTCACCACGAGCTATTTCACGTGGAATGGCGACTTCTACGAACAGCTGGAAGGCGTCGCCATGGGTAGTCCTCTCAGTCCAGTGGTGGCCAACTTCTTCATGGAACAATTCGAAGCACAGGCACTGGACTCGGCCACTTGCAAACCTAAGGTGTGGTATGTGGTACAGGTACGTCGATGATACTTTCGTGGTGTGGAGCCATGGTGAAGAACAGCTCGGTGACTTCCTAAGACACTTGAACAGCCTCCATGCCAACATAACATTTACCATGGAAGTAGAAAAGGACAAGAAACTGCCATTTCTAGATGTGCTGGTCACAAGGGACGGCGAAAACCTGGGACACAGCGTGTATCGAAAACCGACTCACACGGACCGATACCTGCACAAACTGTCAAACCACCACCCGAGCCAAAAAAGGGGCATGATTAGTACGCTCGTAACGAGAGCAGGACGAATATGTGAGCCGCAACACCTCATACGAGAAATGCAACACCTGGAAACAGTCCTGAGGAGCAATGGGTACTCCACAAATTATATTAGAAGTGTAACTGAGCCAAACACTCGGCGAAGTAAGGAACCAGAAATAGAAATGTCGGGTACGGCCTTTCTGCCATACATTCCCAGAGTGACGGACAGAATCGGCCGTATATTGCGCAAACATGGCGTAAAGACGATCTTCATACCGACAAGGAAGATCAAAGAGTGTCTTAGATCGGCGAAGGAGAAAAGAGACCCACTTTCAATGTCGGGAATATACCGCATACCAGGCACATGCGGAAAAGTTTATGTCGGGATGACTGGACGATCCATTAACACCAGGATCAAGGAGCATAAGCGACATTGCAGGTTGGGGCAGGTGGAGAAATCGGCCGTGGCAGAACACGCACTGAATGAGACCGACCACGTAATAAAATTCGCCGACACGGAAGTTCTGGCTGTAGAGAACCACTATCACACGCGCTTGTTCAGAGAAGCTGTAGAAATACAAAAACACGCGAACAGTTTGAACAAGAAAGAGGAAAGCCTTAAGGTCAACGGATCCTGGCTTCCCGTACTGCAGCGAACGACCGTCGCAGGTAGCAAGAGGAGAACCGCACCGGAAATGACCGCGGAGAAGCCCTCGGACGTTGGCGCGCCAGGTACATATAGTCTGCGCCCGCGAGCTCGGCTCCAGTTCACCATCGGCAATGGAGGGTGAAGCTTTGACAATTCCAGCCACTCGTGCTGGCGAAACGTCAGAAAAATCATTAGATGAACGTCGGCCGAAGAACCCGAGACAGAAGCCAATAGGCAGTTTGTCAACAAGTGGCCACGAAAGCCTCAACAATTTTGTATTACGCCTCTACGGGGAGGAGATTTGCAGATTGTACCGACGCCTTGACCAACGACGGAAGAAGAAAGCGCGACTGATGTCCTCTCTCGCCTTTCTGTCACGGTGCCGAGATGAATGTGCTACACCGAAGTTCTTGAGATGCAAGCGCCTATTCACCACCGCCCAAGCACATCGTATCTACGACAGAATGGAACGAGCTTTTCTTCGTGAGCGAATACATACAACACGGAGAGACTTGGCAAGAACGGATCAGAAACTTCTGGACATTTTCTATCAACTAAGTAGCAGAATGCATCGAGACGACTGGGACAAGATCGACAGCATCACTCACAGGAGCATGCACAACGAACTCGAGCGCTGCACCGAGCGACAGAAGAAAAAGTTTGAAAGATGCCGGAAGCAGACCGACAAGGCGACTCCCGACATGTCACACACAGTGGTCAACCTCACTGAACGACAATTGACCGACGCGGAAGTGTCTGTTGTTCAAAAAGGAGGGAATTTCGCTATCATCCCGAGAACCATACCTATGGAGGACATCATTGCCAACACCGAAGCAGCCATTCGTGCCCTTCCTTGTGAAAGGGCAGAGGAAATACGCACGGAAACAGCCAGGATACTGCGCCGAGCAAAACCGCCAGCTTGCAACCTGAAGAAAGAAGAGGTACAAGCCATTAAGAATCTCAACGCCGACAAGAGTATATTGGTACTGCGCCCGCATCTCGTGATCGTGCGGTAGCGTTCTCGCTTCCCACGCCCGGGTTCCCGGGTTCGATTCCCGGCGGGGTCAGGGATTTTCTCTGCCTCGTGATGGCTGGGTGTTGTGTGCTGTCCTTAGGTTAGTTAGGTTTAAGTAGTTCTAAGTTCTAGGGGACTTATGACCACAGCAGTTGAGTCCCATAGTGCTCAGAGCCATTTGAACCATATTGGTACTGCCTGCCGATAAGGGGAATGCGACCGTCGTAATGAAGACCGAAGATTATGAGCAAAAGATCCGAGACCTATTAGATCCAACGACGTACCGAAAATTAAGCGCAGATCCGACGCAACGTATCACACGGAATACGAATCGATTGATCAAGGCGTCTTCTCTGCCGGCGGACATACAGAGAAACCTGCGCAACACAGAAGCCCTACCACCTCGGCTGTATGGATTACCCAAGATCCATAAGAACAACGTTCCAATGAGACCGATCGTTAGCGCTCCTGGATCACTGACATATAAGCTGGCAAAACACTTGGCCTCTCTGCTCCAACCACACGTGGGGAAGACCGACACATACATTAAGGACTCAGGACATTTCATTGAGAAGCTGAAGAAACTGAAACTTGCACCAAACGACATCCTGGTCAGCTTTGATGTTGTTTCGTTATTTACGAAAGTGCCACTCTGAGACGCTCTGGAGCACATCGGTTCCATTTTCCCGCTAGCTCTTCCATGCATGTCTCACCACGAGCTATTTCACGTGGAATGGCGACTTCTACGAACAGCTGGAAGGCGTCGCCATGGGTAGTCCTCTCAGTCCAGTGGTGGCCAACTTCTTCATGGAACAATTCGAAGCACAGGCACTGGACTCGGCCACTTGCAAACCTAAGGTGTGGTATGTGGTACAGGTACGTCGATGATACTTTCGTGGTGTGGAGCCATGGTGAAGAACAGCTCGGTGACTTCCTAAGACACTTGAACAGCCTCCATGCCAACATAACATTTACCATGGAAGTAGAAAAGGACAAGAAACTGCCATTTCTAGATGTGCTGGTCACAAGGGACGGCGAAAACCTGGGACACAGCGTGTATCGAAAACTGACTCACACGGACCGATACCTGCACAAACTGTCAAACCACCACCCGAGCCAAAAAAGGGGCATGATTAGTACGCTCGTAACGAGAGCAGGACGAATATGTGAGCCGCAACACCTCAAACGAGAAATGCAACACCTGGAAACAGTCCTGAGGAGCAATGGGTACTCCACAAATTATATTAGAAGTGTAACTGAGCCAAACACTCGGCGAAGTAAGGAACCAGAAATAGAAATGTCGGGTACGGCCTTTCTGCCATACATTCCCAGAGTGACGGACAGAATCGGCCGTATATTGCGCAAACATGGCGTAAAGACGATCTTCAAACCGACAAGGAAGATCAAAGAGTGTCTTAGATCGGCGAAGGAGAAAAGAGACCCACTTGCAATGTCGGGAATATACCGCATACCAGGCACATGCGGAAAAGTTTATGTCGGGATGACTGGACGATCCATTAACACCAGGATCAAGGAGCATAGGCGACATTGCAGGTTGGGGCAGATGGAGAAATCGGCCGTGGCAGAACACGCACTGAATGAGACCGACCACGTAATAAAATTCGCCGACACGGAAGTTCTGACTGTAGAGAACCACTATCACACGCGCTTGTTCAGAGAAGCTGTAGAAATACAAAAACACGCGAACAGTTTGAACAAGACAGAGGAAAGCCTTAAGGTCAACGGATCCTGGCTTCCCGTACTGCAGCGAACGACCGTCGCAGGTAACAAGAGGAGAACCGCACCGGAAATGACCGCGGAGAAGCCCTCGGACGTTGGCGCGCCAGGTACATATAGTCTGCGCCCGCGAGCTCGGCTCCAGTTCACCACCGGCAATGGAGGGTGAAGCTTTGACAATGCCAGCCACTCGTGCTGGCGAAACGTCAAAAAAATCATTAGATGAACGTCGGCCGAAGAACCCGAGACAGAAGCCAATAAGCAGTTTGTCAACAAGTGGCCACGAAAGCCTCAACAATTTTGTACTTCATATACTCATAGTAACCGCATAAACTAATTCCACGCCACTCAATCTGGTAGAAACATCCAGAACATACTGAAGGCAAAAACAAAAACAAATGACACCAAAGTAATTGTTGTCAAAATTCAGCTATAGTGTTTCAGTTCGGAAAAACATTGTTACAGAGTAAGAGAATACGGTTCGACTGACGTAACTATGTACATCGCACGTTGCTGTGCAGGGTGACAAAACGGGGGAGGGGGGGAGGGTTGGGGAGGTGACGTATTGGTGTCGGGAGGCAAGGAAAATTTAAACATGAAGTGAGCATTCCACGTAAAAACGAAGACAAACGCTTTCCAGCCCAGTACGAGGGAAACGTAGGTCATGTACAGGGTGGTCCATTGATAGTGACAGGACCAAATATCTCACGAAAGCATCAAACGAAAAAACTACAAAGAACGAAACTCGTCTAGCTTGAAGGGGGAAACCAGATAGCGCTATGGTTGGCCCGCTAGATGGCGCTGCCACAGGTCAAACGGATATCAACTGCGTTTTTGTTTTGTTTTTTTAAACAGGAACCCTCAGTTTTTATTACATATTCGTGTAGTACGTAAAGAAATATGAATGTTTAGGTTGGACCACATTTTTCGCTTTGTGACAGATGGCGCTGTAATAGTCACAAACGTATAAGTACGTGGTATCACGTAACATTCCGCCAGTGCGGACGGTATTTGCTTCGTGATACATTACCCGTGTCAAAATGGACCTTTTACCAATTGCGGAAAAGGTCGATATCGTGTTTATGTATGGCTATTGTGATCATAATGTGCACCGGGCGTGTGCTATATATGCTGCTCGGTATCCTGGACGACATCATCCAAGTGCCCGGACCGTTCGCCGGATAGTTACGTTATTTAAGGAAACAGGAAGTGTTCAGCCACATGTGAAACGTCCACCGCGACCTGCAACAAATGATGATGCCCAAGTAGGTGTTTTAGCTGCTGTCGCGGCTAATCCGCAATTCAGTAGCACACAAATTGCTCGAGAATCGGGAATATCAAAAACGTCGGTGTTGAGAATGCTACATCAACATCGAGTGCACCCGTACCATGTTTCTATGCACCAGGAATTACATGGCGACGACTTTGAATGTCGTGTACAGGTCTGCCACTGGGCACAAGAGAAATTACTGGACGATGACAGATCTTTTGCACGCGTTCTATTTAGCGACGAAGCGTCATTCACCAACAGCGATAACGTAAACCGGCATAATATGCACTATTGGGCAACGTAAAATCCACGATGGCTGCGACAAGTGGAACATCAGCGACCTTGGCGGGTTAATGTATGGTGCGGAATTATAGGAGGAAGGATAATTGGCCCCCATTTTATCGATGGCAGTTTAAATGGTGCAATGTATGCTGATTTCCTACGTAACGTTCTAGCGATGTTACTACAAGATGTTTCACTACATGATAGAATGGCGATATACTTCCAACATGATGGATGTCCAGCACATAGCTCGCGTGCAATTGAAGCGGTATTGAATAGCATATTTCATGACAGGTGGATTGTTCGGCGAAGCACCATACTATGGCCCGCATGTTCACCGGATATGACGTCCCCGGACTTCCTTCTGTGGGGAGAGCTGAAGGATATTTGCTATCGTGATCCACCGACAACGCTTGACAACATGCGTCAGTGCATTGTCAGTGCATGTGCGAACATTACAGTAGGCGAACTACTCGCTGTTGAGAGGAATGTCGTTAGAGGTATTTCCAAATAAATTGCGGTTGACGGACATCATTTTGAGCATTTATTGTGTTAATGTGGTATTTACAGGTAATCACGCTGTAACATCATCCGTTCTCAGAAATGATAAGTTCACAAAGGTACGTGTATCACATTAGAACAACCGAAATAAAATGTTCAAACGTACCTACGTTCTGTATTTTAATTTAAAAAACCTACCTGTTACTAACTGTTCGTCTAAAATTGTGAGCCATATGTTTGTGAGTATTACAGCGCCATTTATCACAAAGCGAAGAAAGTGGTCCAACTAAAACATTCATATTTCTTTACGTACTGCACGAATATGTAATGAAAATGGGGGTTCTTACTTCAAAAAAAATGCTGTTGATATCCGTTTACCTATGGCAGCGCCATCTCGTTTC
This sequence comes from Schistocerca nitens, assembly GCF_023898315.1. Classification (NCBI taxonomy): domain Eukaryota; kingdom Metazoa; phylum Arthropoda; class Insecta; order Orthoptera; family Acrididae; genus Schistocerca; species Schistocerca nitens. Next base: position 352,198,584 of record NC_064622.1, read on the forward strand.
CCCCTTCAAGCTAGACAAGTTTCTCTCTTTGCAGTTTTTTTTTGTTTGACGCTTATTTCGTGAGATATTTGGCCCGGTCACGATCAATGGACCACCCTGTATATAAATATATTTATTTGAAGATACCATCTGACCACTGATAGTGCCCATTGGAAGGACAGGGCAGGTGGTCGGCCGTGGATATATTGAAGTAAACTTAGCAGATACGGAATTTTTTTAAACATTTGCTCACAAGAAGTCCAATTACTATCTTTATTTCTTATCATTTAAGCCCTTTCGTATAGTCCGGGAGTTTTTCATAGCAATCACTGGTTAGATGCATCTGTTTGTTCCTGTTTTGACTCAATCTTCCTCTAGATCGCTCTATTCTTCGCCTCTCTGCTTGGTACACGAGCACTAACTTTCGTAGTCAATAACCTTCCATTCGCAAAGTGTGTTTATGTCATCGTTGTCCTTTCTATTTAGTTTCACCATATATAGCAAATATCTTCAATTCCTGTTTAACAGTGTCATTTTTATGCAGCTTGATTTGATAGTAGCTTACCTCCTGTGAAAAATCTCTTTTTTACCCTGTTTTGAGTGTTTTCTTTTATGCGTCCAGAAGTTGCTGCTGGTGAGAAAATGTGCGGTAGCTACCGTAAACAAATGTCTACTAGGCCTGAGAGCGTCGCGAGAGATCCTTGTAGTGGACTGACCTCACAGCACCACTGAAGTCAATGCTTTGTCACAGTAATACTGTATAATTTACAACTGTCATTGACTATTAAAGTGTCACTTGATGCACAGATTAACATACAATTCTCCTGAGGTACAATGTTCCACATTTACGAGGTACATTCATTATAAACTTTGTAGCTATCACATTGGTCCCGTACTATGACGCAGACTCCTTCAGATGAGGTCACGAATCTGGGCTGAGTTCTTGCGAGCTGGACACTATATTGACCTCAGCGTGAGTGCGCTGCTGTCTCAGAAGGGAGGCACGGTCTTAAGGAGCGTTCGCATACGTGGCTGCGGACTGCAGCGAATCTTCACTAATGTCTGTGATGTAGATTCGTGTTGCCAACTTTGGTAACGCAACGCTATCTTTGTACGACATGAAAGCGAGATTCCTGTTTTACAGTTTCATAAATAAAGGAATTAATTGCTGTGTTACCTTCAACAACAAATGCTCGTTCTTTAGAAGTGAATGGGAGAAGTGTGGAGTACTCTTTATAGCTGATAAGTATGAGTACTCTGGTCCTGCTTACTCCCAAGCTGAAGTCATACTTCCTGAGGAGGCTGTATCGTCTTAGAGGTTCTTCAGACACTTTTAACTGTTTATTCAGCACAAAGTTCTATGTCTATGACTATGTTAACAGCATCGGATGCCACACTAATATCCCGTAGTTTTAGTGATCAGCGAGCTGTAAAGCGAGTACGAAATTCTGATTGATAATATGTTGTGGCTGCTTTCCCACTGCATTTTTTGTATAAAAATCAAACAGAATACATTGTGCGTACAGATCTATGATTTGATTCACTTAAAGTTTTGACATTCCAGTGTAACGCCAATGCTGCGATACAGACGTAAACCGTAGTGGGATGCGGTGAAAGCATTAATGAAAGAACAATTACAAAATTTCTGAGAGAGGAAAAAAATGAAAGAAATTTAGGTTAGGATGGGAAGACGTAGATTTGAAGCAGACTCCTGCTTGTCACAAGCTGAAAGTTTCATCGCAATCTGTTTCCATCCAAAATGCAAGACAAATATCATGTCTCGTTAGGCTGGCATATTACCCACAGTTGAACACATTGTATCTCATAAACTTTTACAACGACTGTTCGTAACGTGCTATTATTGTTGTTTTTGTTATAGTCTTCAATGGAAACACTGGTCAATCAGATTTATGTCACCCACATTTTCATTCTAGCAGTGTCCTAAGGCTGACGAGTAGCATGAGTGAATCTCCCATCTTTCTTCGATTACATTTTACATTGATACATATACTACCACAACCAATTTTGGTGTAATAGAATACTTTTATAAGAGATCCGTCTAAGTCTATACTGGAATGGACATAGTGTCATATTTTTCAGCTACCGACGATGTACCTCGCTGCTATTCCAACCAACTGCTCACATAGGCTACGTCTGTATGATCTATCAACATTTTAAAGGTCAATTTTTTATACGTACTGATAATTCTGTAGGTGTGAATCAACCATTCAGCTCTGCAACATTTGCCATAGATTGGATATAACGAGATAGAGCCTCGGACCATGTGACTGCGACATTTTTTTTTTCAGCTTCGTATTTCATCTGCTATACCACACTCTATAAAATATGAAACTAAATCTTACGATCTGGATTCTACAGCAGATGGTTGTGAATTATACTGGGTGGCTGTACTATCCTCTGCTTTCTCTGCACTCTAAAGAAGGTAAGAACGTCGGCTTTGTTCATGTGCCACATTTTTGGAAGAAATAACAAAAAAGAGAGCGTCGCAAATTTTTCCGTTGTAGCATGCCACTGTTTACAGTACAAAATCCAATCTCAGAATTACAGGTATAGTCTGCGAAACGGAAACGTCTTATGTACATTGTTTCACATACAGTTTAAAACGCCATATTTACGTGCAGTAACAGCTCCTGGATATCTGATGAAGAATAACTTCCGAAACGCGTCATATGAGAAATAACAACATTACTTGCATGATTTTTTTTTACTCGTACCATCGCGACCCAGTCGCCATGATTGAAGAACTACTGATTATTATAATAATGGTCGCCTACCTCCTGGAAGATTTTCTGTAACATTTACTTAATCTTGAAATGCTTGGGACCGATATGTTGCCAGTGTTAATGGCGATAACAAGCAAGAGTGGTCAAGAGTCTCGATTCACGGAAATGAACTGTTTATATACATAATTAAGTTTGTACAGAACATTCAGTGAGCGAGTCATACTCGCACCTGGCCACTTCTTCTTTCTTTATCAAGGAAGATTCCTGCTGTCACAAGTCTGTGTAGTTTTAAATATACCTCTGTACCCAGGTTAATATTTAAGTTTCTGACTACAATGTGGGTACGCAAACTGCAACACTACGTGTGAATTAACGTCATTTACAGCCATCACAAAATTTGATGTTGGTGTAGTCCCACCTCTATCTTTTGACTCTTAACTCCGTCCGGACAGGCCTTGAAGACCCAACGGTACCGACCGACCGCCGAGTCAACCTCACCCACAGGTGTCATAGGATGCTGCTATGGAGGGGAATATACTCAGCACATTGCTCTCCCAGACGTTGTCAGTTTTTGTGAATGGAAGCGTCACAGCCCAATCAAGTAGCTCCTCCATTGGCCTCACAACAACTGGGTGTGCCCCACTTGCCAACAGCGCTTAGCATATCAGATGGCCACCCATCCAAGTCATAGCCAAGCCTGAGAGCGCTTAACTTCGGTGACCTGACTGGGACAGGTGTTAACACTGCGGCAAGGCCGTTGGGCCGCTATCTTTTGACACGATTGAACAATATCAACACTATCAAAGCTAACGCAAGAGGCCATGGAATCAGGTCAGGCCGTATCCGACAAAACACGGCTACGTCAGGGACTACCTGTTAATGTGACATAAACTTCCACCACAATGTCGGCTGATTACCGTTCATCCGGTATAGCCGAGAACAAGCATCGCAATGAAAGAGACTCAACAAAAAGAAAGAGCTACTGTGGTTCACGAACGGGCCATAGACTCTGTTGGTTCCACGTGATGGGAACAGATGCCTTGTCAAAGCAAACATACACCAAGCCCATAGAAATACTCGTCATTTGTAGGTTTGTAGGCGAATGCATGCATCTGGCAGCGGAAAGCTTCAAGGAGAGGTTCAGGCTGGTCCAAAAGTTGACATGAATCTACAAGCTGTCATCACGAGACTTGTCGTCTTCTAACTACAAGCCTACTGCTGATTCTGCCTCCGTGGACTTAGCTGCTTCCATCCAGTGAGGCACCACCAGGACTACTTACAGTCACTGCCAGCCTTCCACCCTGGAGGGATAGTGTTTGGGACTAGGCAGTCACTCAGCCACCTTCGCCTGTGTGGGCATATTGTCGTATATGTCTCCATATGTAAACTCTGGTACTACAATGTCTGAGAGCTGTTTTCCTCTACGTAGTCCACGGAGAGATTCTGCACCTTCCGACGCGACCTGCCCTGAGCTGCAAAGTTACTTCCAGTTGGCGTACATGCAGCCACACGACCATTCTTAACTCAACGGTACCACATTTGCTGTCTCCATTAAACGCCATGGCGGTCGTTGCCAGCACCGTGCTTCGTTACGAATGTTGTAGTGTGTTCACCAATAAAATGTCTATTTAATCACTGATGTTTCCGTCATGAACTTCAGCCTGCAGCCAGATAACCACTCGTTGTTCCACTACTCCGCCCAGGGTGGTGAATACAAGCTCCTGACGCTACAATCCCAATTCCACCATCCATCGTAGTGGCCACTTACCCTCGGTCTATACAATGGCATAATTTCTCTTCATATGTACCGTAATCAATTATGGAAGTTTAGGGTTTATTCTGGTATGAATTTCTTATCATACAAGGGGCCACAGCGATTATAATGTAGGTTCTGCATTCTGTCTCAGGTGCCAATGTTAAATGAGCACAGGCTATTGCAAATTATATGCTGCTGATAGCCATGGTACAGGGATGCTCCGTTACGTTAAAGAGCACACCAAAATCGAGAATAAGTTTACTTTTGCAGGAAAAGTGTACTGACTGCTTCACGTAATGAGAGTCGGTATAACATCTACAACTTGGGACGGATCAAGGAACTGTAGGGAAGTTACGCCTGAGTACGGGGATTACGTGCTCAGATTCTGACCATGCTAAAATAAAGAACAATACTCGGAATTTCACTCTTTGAAGGAAGCAGAAATACGGTTCACATCTCTGGTGACAAGTTGTGTCTAGACTCCCGCAGACTTGTAGTGGACGGTCTGGTTCTGAGACGAGGCTTATATGCGACTTGTTTACTTGTTTATCTTTAACGGCAGACTCAATCTTATATGTTATATAAGACAAGTGGATCATCAAATGTGAGCTGTTATTACAGATTACGCGACAAATCAGAGTAGTTAAGACTGCGTGACAACTTGTGTTGACAGGATGGCAAGGTATATCACCTTGCGACAGCTCTCACTGCTTCACTGAGGCTAGCCATTGTCTCCTGTCATCCACAGTTTGCGCAATACGGTACTGACGAAGCGCTGATCAGTATTTAGAGCAAGAACAGACAAGTCATTATGCACGTCACGTACCTACAACTGAGTTAACGGGGGGGTTGCTCAAAAACACAATAAATCCGAATAAAATTGTCTAGAGAGAATCTGTTGTACGTTGTACGGCTTATACTTCCAAAAATATTTATCCAAAATAGAGAAAATATTAGCAAATGAGATAACGCCAAACAGCAATAGAAATACCTTTTCTAAGCTGTGCACTGTTGTTAATGAAGTCACTATATGATTCTTTCGAGTGTTCTCAGAAATATGGGTTGGGAACAAAGCCAGTCAGTAAACTGGGTGCTCATTGGACTGACAAATTTTGGAAAAACTGGTCAAGGCATATGGGAGACGTAATGGAGACTTACGGGCTAGGGAAATCGCTTCTGCTCCTCATTCTTTAGGGAACGGTTGACATCGTGGTCCTAAAAGTCATCGTCATGTATCAGGACATTCGAGCGATGATGCTACGACCTGTTCTCAAGTACTAGTTCCACAATATATGTTTTGTTTCGCTGAGTATGTCTCCGTATGTCGCATGTGACATAGATGTACTAGCCAACGGTCTAACTGCTACCTGGAGGGAAGAAGGTGCTTACCACGGAGAGTAGGCAACAGAGGTTGACTGCAACCTAGTCAAAGAGACAATCCGTCATTCGAGGGAAGTGATATGCAGTGATATATACCTTTACTGCTTGCTCAATATACAGATTGAATAATATGGGGGATAGGCTACAAATCAGTCTCATTCCCTTCTCAACCACTGTCTCCCTTTCATGTCCTTCGACTCTTATACATGTAGTATGGTTTCTGGAAAAGTTGTAAATACCCTTTTACTCCCTGCATTTTACCTCAGCTACTTCCAGAATTTCAAAGAGTGTATCCTAGTCAGTAGTCTCAAAATGTTTCTTTAAATCTACAAAAACTGAAAATGTATATCTGGATTCCTTTATCATCTAAGAAAGAGTTAGAATCAGCATTGTCTCACGGGTTCCTGTATTTCTCTGGAATTCAAACTAAGATTCTCCTGGGTAGGTTTCGATTCTGTTCGTTCTCGATGAATAGCTCGTGTTAGTTAATAAGCCATTAAACTGAGAGTCCAGTAATAATGACGCTTATCAGCAGCTAACGTTTCACCAGTTGAGATTGTCAAATACTTCTTGAAGTTGAAGTATTTCGCACTTCTCGTAAAAATCTTGGATTCCAGATGCAACTGTTTTGCCACAATTATCCTGAAGACAATAATAATCCGGAGAAAATATTGTGTTTACTAGGTTCTTTCTTCCTACTTAGGTCTTGCAGTACTTTGTCAAATTCTTCTCACACCAATCATATTTTTCATCTAATCTTCGTCTAAACTGACTTCCCTCTCCACAGTACTCTCTTCAAGATTCTTTCCGTTGTATAGTCCTCTATTCATACCTTTGTTTAGTACTGTCTTTAGCTCTGAGCCGGCCGGGGTGGCCGAGCGGTTCTAGGCGCTACAGTCTGGAAGCGCGAGACCGCTACGGTCGATGGTTCGAATCCTGCCTCGGGCATGGATGTGTGTGATGTCCTTAGGTTAGTTAGGTTTAAGTAGTTCTAAGTTCTGGGGGACTGATGACCTCAGAAGTTAAGTCCCACAGTGCTCAGAGCAATTTGAACCATTTTTACCTTTGACCTTTTAATATTCATACATCTGTTTCTCATTTCTCCTAAGGTACACTTAATTTCCTACATGATACATGTATTTTTTTTCTTATGTAGGCCTTTACAACTTTGAAAATCTTCTCTAGACATTATTGTTTTATAAATTTGCAGTTTCTGTCAGTATTTAGATGCCTGATTCCCTTTTGTCTGCTTCATTTGTTCGCACTTATATTTTCTCCTTTCTTCAATTGAGTTTTTACACTAGTGCCATAGAACACGTATCTTACTCGGTCTTTTTGCCTACTTGTTCCTCAGTTACCTTCGCTATGTCATCTCCCAAGGCTATCCATTCGTTTTCTATCGTTTTCTTTACCCCTGATTCAAGCACTCGTTGCCTAGAGTTTCTTTTGAAATTCTCCTCAAGGTCAAGTTCTTCCATTCTTTCAGTCCTGTCTTCTCAATTTCCTTCCTTTCTGCTATTTTTTCAGTTTTAATCTTAAGCTCATGACAAACAAATTATAGCTAAGAATTCACATCTGCTCGATAAAATATTTTGCAGTTTACGTTCCAGTTGCGAATTTCTGTCTTGCGATTATGTAATCTATGTTAAAACTTCCGATGACACAAAACTTCCTTTCATGATCCTTAAATCAGATTTTTCGAATGAGTAAACAATACTGCGTGGAAAATACCATCAGGCTACTTTGCCTTACATTCCTTTTCTCCAGTTTATGTTCTGCTTCTATTTTTTCTTCTTTCCCTTTTCTCGCTGTCGAATTAAATTTTCACCTCTTAATAAAATGAATAATTTCTTTTACCTCATTTTTCCAATTTCTTGATCGTCAACGGAGATAGTGGACGTATATAGATGTAGTTGTACTACCGTGGTGGATAATTAATTCTGTATAACTCCAGTATAATAATGTACATAATAGTTCACCTGCACTCCTATTTCTTACACATAACTGAACTTACTTTTGAATTACCCATTTGATTTTGCATTGATAACCTTGTACTCACCTCAGTAGATAACCTTTTTTCCCGTCACCAGACTTCAGTAATTTCCACTTTATCCACATAAACCTATCCCTTTTCAAATTCTCTAACCTCCCTACACGATTAAGGGATGTAATATGCCTTGCTACGACTAGTAGAACGTCAGAATTTTTCTCATAATATGAACCTTCTGAGCGGCCCACATCCTGGCATCGGAATTAGAGATTATTTCACATATGGAATATTTTCCTAAAGCGAAAGCCATGCAGTAGAGCTGCAACTCCTCGGGAAATATTATGTTCCCTTCAGCCGTGTTGCAGTATCCGCGTATAAAGGTTGTACTGGGCGTTGTTAAAGGGCCACGTTACTCATTCACCCTAATTGTTGCCCTGTCAACTTTTGAAAAGACTGCTACCGCTCTTCAGGAAACATATGTTAGTCTTGCAGCTCCATAGATGCCCCTCGATGTGGTCGCAGTTACGGTACCTTTATCTATGGTTGAGGTACTCAACCCACGATATTGCGGCAGAGTCCACGGTTTGCGAAGGGCACGGTAACACGCGGTACTTCACATACACTGCCTGACACAAAATGTGAGGAATCTAGAAGGGGAGAAGTAAACGAAATTAAACCTCACAGGTTGAGAAGGCGTGTGTAATGTTTCAGTGATGATTATGTCGAGTCAAAATTACAAAAGACTGAGCAGTATCAGTTCAGTTATCAGTATGAAGATGCACACACTCTGGTCTGTGTACGCGTACTGACTGGGCTGAGAATGAAGTCGTAAAGCTGTTGTACCCTGTCCTGAGACAAGGTGGAAAATAACTGTTGTAGCTGGGCCTGGAATCCTGGGTGGTGGCAATGGGACTGACTCGATGTTCAAGTTAGTCGCAAACAAATTCTGGGGATCTTACTGGTCACGGGAGTGCGTCAGAGTCACGCAGACTGTTCCCAGAGACATATGCCTTGCGTAGATGAGCATTGACCTATTAAAAAATGGTCCCACGATACTGCCTCATGAAAGATGCCGCATGAGGCTGCAGGATGTTCGTCACGTACCGATGTGATTTTAGAGTTCCCTCTGTCGTTACCAGCCGTGGCCTGCAGTCGTACCCAATGGCTCCCCAAACCGTGACGTCAGGAAAAACATTCTGTGCCTCTCCTACACCATTGGAAGAATATTAATGGGATCTCTTGCTCGGTCGGTGCAATACTCGCCAATGATGATCATCCGTGGTACTGCAGAACCTCCATTCGTCAGAGAAAACAGTGCGACGAAACCTGTCAGCAATCCATGCTTTTGGTCACTCCACCATCCAAATAAAGCAGTTTGTGATTTGGTGCTGATGACGGCCAACTCATGAGACGCTAATTCGCTAGAAGATCGAGATTATAAGAGACGGAGGACATGTTCATAATATTTCAACGATGGGAAAGATAATCAGCCTTGTACTTTGAAAGGAAACATGCCGGCATTTGTAGCTAGCAAGGCCGCTGTGGCCGAGCGGTTCTAGGTGCTTCAGTCCGGAACCGCGCTGCTGCTACGGTCGCAGGTTCGAATCCTGCCTCGGGCATGGATGTGTGTGCTGTCCTTAGGTTAGTTAGGTTTAAGTAGTTCTAAGTCTAGGGGACTGATGACCTCAGATGTTAAGTCCCATAGTGCTCAGAGCCATTTGAACCATTTTTTTTCTTGCTTTTTGTACTTTGAAAGGAAAAATGTAGGCAGTTGTAGAGCGCAATTTAGAAGAATCACGGAAATATAAAATCCTCATTGTCTGTTGCGGATTTGATCCCTAGTCCAGATACTGCTGGTCTCCGGCTAATGTTGTGGGATGACTCCGCATGTTGCAGGGAGTCCATTTATAGTTCTCGGACGACAGGCTCAGATGCGAAGGAGTTCCGATGTGCCTGGCGCATAATATGGCGATCGTCTCTTGTGGCGGTCAGACGTGATTGACCGGAACCTTCACGACTTACTGCAGATTTACATCAGCCGGTCAAATGGAGACTCACCACGAGTGCCCTTTCTCTTGTCAGGTGCCGATAATGCTGTCTCACACGATTACATGGCATATCCGTATTCTTCACTCTGATCATTCAACATCTGATGCTGTTCACGATTCTTATACACCCCATACTGGTAACAACAACAAGTATAAACAACACTAATGCAGTCTTTTCTCCATTCTGCCTGTCACAGAGAAGTGCAACCCTAATAACTTACATACCCGCTGACTGTGTGTACTCAGTTACACTGATATCCTCTCATGTCTTATTGGTGCTTCTCCTTTCTTCTCAGGCGGTGTGTATACCTGTACATGTACTCTTAGGTGACAAAAGTCATTGGATGCTTCCTAATATCGCGCCCGGACTCCTTTTGCTTGGCGTAGTGCTGAACCTTAACCCTAGCATTACCAACGGGGGGGCCTCGTAGGCCCACTGACTCAGTTTTTCTATGTTGTATCCACATCCTTTGATATATGAACTTGAAAGCAAAGGTAATTGTTCGTTATTGAATGTAGTATTGAGTCATTACAGAATTTCGGAATAAAAATGTAATTAAAATGCATTTACTTGATTTAATTCTCTGTGGGCCTTAGAAGCCCACCCGTTGGTAATAGCAAGGAAAGATTTACGAGGTTGAGTCTCTCGTTTCAAATTCTTACCATGAAACGAAGTTTGGCATTGTTGCCTTCAGACATATTATTATGAAGCGGACCATTGTTATTTTCAGTGTTTCTGCTGCTGTTGAACCAGCAACATGAGTAGACATCGTTTACGTGATAGTTCCATTGAAAGAGTGCTAGAAGAAGTTTTGAACGAATCAGATTTAGAGGAAAGTGAAGTGGATGATGATGTGGAAGAAATTAGAACTGATTCATCGTCTGAGAATGAAGATGAGGTTGAAGCCAATCCACCAGATGATAATGATACGGAATGTGATAAATTCATTGCAAAAAGTGGACGAGAGTATATTACGAAGCCATCTCGACAATATCGGCGTTCTGTACAAAATATAGTGCGAGAAAGAATGGGGCTAGGACAACAAGGAAGAATTGCGTCTCCGAAAGAGGCTATAGAGCTCTTTTTTACACCTCAAATTATGAATCTAATAAAACTACACTCAAATGAAGAGGCTTCTCGACTAGGTATTCAGCACACAGATGAAGATGAGTTATTTTGTTATATAGGACTCTTGCTAATCATGGGTTCAAATCATGACAATAAGATACCTGTCCAAGATTTATGGTCTTTGCTTCAGGGCCGACAAGTGTACTATGGATCAATGAGTCGGACCCGATTTTTCGAATTGACTAAAATATTGAGGTTTGATCATAAGAACACAAGAGAAATTCGTCGCCAGACTGACAAGTTTGCTCCAATGAGGGAAATTTTTGAAAGCTTCTATTCTTCACTTCCATTGTATTTCATTCCTGGTCTACATACAACAGTGGATGAGATGTTGTCTTTGTTCCGTGGTCGCTGTCCATTCAAGATGTTTCTAAAAGAAAAACCTGGAAAATACGGCATTCTAATTCGAATGCTGTCTGATTCTGAGACTAGATATGTGATCAGCATGGACATCTATACAGGCAAGTCAGGAAATACACAGCATTCAAATGGACCGATGGAAATTGTAAAGAGACTAATAAAACCTATTGAAAAATCAGGCCGTAATGTTACCACAGATCGGTACTATACTTCAGTGGAGCTTGCTGAGACTCTATGGAATGATTTTCACCTCACACTTGTTGGCACCCTACAGTCTAACAGACGACACATACCTGAAGAGCTGAAGACTACAACTGGCCGCAGTTTACACTCTTCCATCTTTGCTTATACTGACCCTCAGACACAGAGGCCACCAGAAGGGGTGTTGAATGAAGACTCAAAAAAGACTAACATAAATCTTTTTTATAGTTCTACAAAGGGAGGCGTGGACACCATAGACCAGATGGCAAGACACTACAGCACAAAGAGAGGAACAAGAAGGTGGCCTTTGTCCCTCTTCTACACACTCATTGACATAGCAGCAATAAATGCATATTCACTCTTCCTCCTCAACTTTCCGAATTGGAAAAAGAATTTGCTAAACCGCAGAAGAGTTTTTATCACCAACTTAGGTCTCGAACTAATAAGATCTCAAGTAGATAAACGGGCACAAAATTTGTATGGACTTCAGAAGCCAGTAATAATGGCAATGGAAAGCATCACACAACGGAAGCTCAGCTGCTCTGTAGAACCATCATCCTCAACAGCAGAACCAGGAACACGTGGACGGTGCCACCTATGCTGCCAAGAAGCTGCATCTAAAAAGATCAAGTACAACAAGCTGGGAAAGTCAACTGTTACCTGCTCTCAGTGCCACAAACACGTCTGTGGGAAACACTGCAGGAAGACAGTGTTGTGTGAAAAATGCGTTGCAGAATGAGACAGTAAATTTTGTTTGCTTCATGTAGTGTATCGAATTAAAAAAGTCGTTTTTATAAGAAAACACTATTTTGAAACATTATTCCAAAAAATATATAAACTGAATCTCGTGATTTGTTCATTTTATTCCTATTATAATAACATCTTTTATTATCCAGTATACAAAAACAATGTCTAAGCATTTTGAATTGTTATTAGAGGTATCAGAAGTAAATAAACTTGATTTATGATAAAATAAATTGTGGTATTCTTTATGGGCCTTTGAGGCCCCCCCGTTGGTATTACATGTAACAAAAAATACGTTGGTAATGCTAGGGCTAATGTGACATGGACTCAACAAGACGTCGGGAGTACCCTGAAGAAATATGGAGCCGTACTGTGTCTATAGTCGTCCGTAATCGCGAAAGCCTTACCGGTTCAAAATTTTGTGTACGGACTGACTTCTCGATTACGTCACACAAATCTTCGATGGGATACATGTCGGGCGCTCGAGCTGTCACTGAATGTACTTCAAACCACTCGCGAACAACTGTGGCTCAGTGACATGGCACATTGTCGGCCATAGAAATTCCATTGTTGTTTGGGTACATTAAGTTCATGAAAGGTTGCAAACGATCTACAAGTAGCCGAACATATCTATTTCCAGTGAACGATCGGTTGAGTTGGACCACAGGACCCAGTCCATTCCACGTAAACATAGCCCACACCATTATGGAGCTACCACCAGCTTGCACAGTGCCTTGTTGACGTCGTGGGTCCATGACTTCAGGGGCTCCGCACTACACTCGAACCCAACCATCTGCTCTTACCAACTAAAACGGGGCCCAAGTTACCAGGCCACTGTATTCCAATCGCCTAGGGTCCAACCTACATTGTCATGAGCCCAGGAGAGGCGCTGCACTTGATGTTCTGTTAGCAAAGGCGCTCACCTCGGTCGTCTGTTACCATAGCACATTAACGCCAAATTTCGCCGCAATGTTCTAACAGATACGTCCGTCGCACGTCCTACACTGATTTCTGCGGGTATCTCAAGCAGTGTTGCTTCCCTCTAAGCAATGACTTCTCAACAATAACGAAACTGTATCCGATCGTTAAGTGAAGGCCGTTGACCACTGAGTTGTCCGTGGTGAGAGGTAATTCCCGAATAATTAAATTCCCTAACGATTTCCAAAATGTAATGTCCCACACGCCTAGCTCCAAATACCATTTCGCGTTAAAAGTCTGTTAATTCCCCTCGTGCAGCCATAATCACGTCGGAGAACCTATACACGCGGATCACCTGAGTAGAAGTGATAGCTCCGTCATTGTTATGCCCTTGTATGTTTTGTGTACGGGATACTACCGTCATCTGTATAAGTACAAATCGCTATCGCAAAACTTTTGTCACCTCATTATACAAAGGCTTCTTCTTTTTGCCGTTCGAAGTCCTGTCAGAAATCATGCCTTGCGATGACATGTTTGTGTATACAGAATCTGTGTTTACTTGCATTCTTGTACCTGAGAAATTTTTTTCTTAGTTCGAGTTTTTGCTACCTTGGAGCTACTATGGCTACCAGAAGTTCCTCAGAATTTGTTTTTGGAAGACGTTTTATGGCAAATTAATTATTTCGTCGGACAATAGCAACCCTGTAAACAGAGCATGTCCACTAATAAACAGAAAGATGACTATGGAATTCTTCAGGTGCTTCAAAACAGATGAGCAATAATTTCAACGCACAGAGAGACACGTGCGAGACTGTTAACTGATAGAATCTCACGTAATATCGTTAAACTGTTATCGCTGAACTGAGTATTTTATGTACAATAATGTGTGCTTCTACAGAAAGGCAGAAAAATGAACGATTGTTTCAGTTACATAATATGATAGTGTCTACGAAAATCTTCTGATGTAAATAACAAGAAACTGGGTGCATTAAATGATGTACTTTCTTTCAATAGTGGGACAATGAACAGATGTGCCGTCACAGAGATGATGGAAACACCTGCTGGGTACAACATAAAGAAATAACTGGTGGCAGTCGGCCTTATGAGATCGGTCGAAGTTGGAAAATTGGTGGCTCAATATATACGAGAGACACAGAGACATTGTGCCACACAAGCGGCTTGTAGTGAAATTGTGTGCTTATGGAATATCGTCTCTGTTATGTGACTGGATTCGTTGTTTTCCAGCAGAGAGGTCACAGTTTGTAGTAATTGACGGAAAGTCATCGAGTAACACATAAGTGATTTCTGGTATTCCTCAAGGTAGTGCTATGGGCTCCTTGCTTTTCCTTATCTATATAAACGATTTGGGAGACAGTCTGAGCAGCCGTCTTAGGTTGTTTGCAGATGATGTTGTCGTTTATCGTCTAATAAACTCATCAGAAAATGAAAACAAATTGCAAAACGATTTAGAAAAGATATCTGTATGGTGCGAAAATTGGCAATTGACTCTAAATAACGAAAACTGTGAAGTTATCCACAAGAGAGCTAAAAGGAATCTGTTCGACTTCGGTTATACGATAAATCAGTCAAATCTCAAAGCAGTAAATTCAACTAAATACCTAGCTATTACAATTTCGAACAACTTAAATTGGAAGGAACATAGAAAATGTTGTGGGGAAGACTAACCAAAGACTGTGTTCTATTGGCAAGACACTTAAAAAATGTAACACAACTACTAAAGAGAATGCCTACACTGCACTTGTCCGTCCTCTTTCAGAATACAGCTGCGCGGTGTGGGATCCTTACCAGATAGGACTGACGGAGTACATCAAAAAAGTTCAGGAAGGGTAGCACGTTTTGTACTACTGCGAAATAGGGGAGAGAGTGTCACTGTAATGATACATGATTTGGGTGGACATCATTAAAACAAAGGCGCTTTTCTTTGCGGTGGAATCTTCTCACGAAATTTCCATCTCCAACTTTCTCCTCCGAATGCGAAAATATTTTGTTGACGCCGACGTATATAGTGAGAAACGAATACAATAAGGGAAATCAGTACTTTTACGGAAAGATAGAGGTGTTCGTTATTTCCACGTGCCATACGAGATTAGAGTAAAAGAGAATTGTGAAGGTGGTTCGACGAACCCTCTGCCAGGCACTTAAATGTGCTTTGCAGGGTATCCATGTAGATGTAGATGCAGATGTAGACTAGCCAAAATCAGAGTCTGCCTCTGTAGCTCACTGGTTAGCTCAACTCTCTGCTAGTCATGTGTTCGACGCCCGCTACTGTAAACGTTTTAACTTAGTGAAAGGACGAACAGGATCCATTCAGCCTCCTGATATCGACTAAGGAACTTCTTGACCGGATTAGTAGTGACTCCAGGGTCAAGAAGCCGACAACGGCCATTGGAGCGGTGTGCTGACCCCACGCCCCTCCATACCGCATCCAAATGATGTCATTCGAACATGATGGCACGGAGGCTTTTCGGATCCGATTGGCACATCTGGGTCTGAACGCGAAGTTTTGCTTTATTTCGCTAGAACAACAAGAAGAAACAGGAAACAAAGAGAGACGTGGTGGTCGATCAGCAATTCCAAGACGAACATATAGTACTAATACTTTAATAGGCCCAGGAGCGTGTTATACGTCGAATGTAAGTTTTAAATTCAAAATTCAGACGCTTACGTAGCCTGACATACTTCCTTTATTCATTACAGTACTATCCGAGATAAAGTCCTGAAATTTTTTGGGAAGACTGGAAGATATCGTTCAAAGTAGACTACGAACACTTATTTTCTTTCAAGGTGACAAAAAATAACAATTTGGAAATTGCATAAAACGAACCTAAAACTAAGTTCCACCCGCACAAGCCATGAAGGTCCAACGGTACCGACCGGCCTCCGTGTCATCCTCAGCCCACAGGCGTCACTGGATTCGTATATGGAGGGGTACGTGGTCAGCACACATGGCACCTAACAGTGAGTACCAAGGGTACTTTGTGGCACGCGAATAGTTCGAGGGAAGAACGATTACCCATAAGTGTCCGTGAGTTTAAATCTCTCTCGTTTTCGCGAGGTAGTGACTCTTCTAGGAAGGTAAGCTCATGGAGATTTAACAATTAACCACAACGTGATGTAGAACCCTGTTCTTGCAGCGTCTGCCACAGAAGCTGCTTGATCATCTCTGTGAGATTTTCACGGTTACTACATCAACCTGTATCGAAACGCGCTGCTCATCTTTGTATCTTCTCTGTTTCCTCTATCAGTCCTTTCCGGTACTGATCCCATACTGCCGAGCAATACTGAGGCATCTGCTCATATTTTGTAAGCGACTTCCTTTGTTGACGGACTACATTTTCTGAAGATTCTTCCAATGAATCTAAGTTTGGCATCTGTCTTACTCTCGATTAATTTTAAGTGGTCGTTGCATTTCGGATCGTTCGAGATGCATACTACTAGACATGTTACTGAAGCAACTGCTTCCAATGATTGTTCTGCCATTGTGTAATCATACGTTAAACTGCCTTCCTGCCTACGTAGCCGCAATACGTTACATTTGTTTACAATGAGGGTCAGTTGCCATTCCCTGCACCAAGAGTCGACCCCCTGCATTTCGAACTCAGTTTTGTAGCGTCGTTACTTTTCTGTATACAACATCATAATTCATGTAAAGCGTTATGGAACTTCTTACGTTATCTACTAGGTAGTGTGTGTATATATATATTGAAAACTAATGATGCCTAAACACCTCTGGGGCATGCTCGAAGTTAGTTCTAAGTTCTACATCTTAAGACTTCTCTCTGTTCAGAATGACATCTGTCTTTGGTCTCCCAGAATCTCTACAGTCCAGTCACACAGTTGCACAGAGGTGTTCTGATATTCGTTATGCTCGTATTTTGTTCATTAGGCGGAAGTGCAGAACCACATCGAATGCTTTCTGAGAGTCAGGGAACACGCCATCTATCTGAATGCCTGAACCTACAGCTTTCTGGGTTTCGTGGATGAAAAGAGTGAGCAGGGTTTCACACGAGTAGTAGAGCAACCTCCGTTTTGGGCCATTTTGCAAGTGTGTGTTGCCTACATGAGGGGCAGGTATGCACTCAGGTTTGCACCTGTGTTCATACCTGACCCTGATGTAGGCAACATGCACTAACAAAATGGCCCAAAACGAAGGTTGCTCTACTACTCACATGATCCCCAGCCTCCAGAAATGTTGTAATAAGCGTGCATAAAATATCTTCCAAAATTCAAACTGACCTACACCATAGATATAGGCCTGTGATTCTGTACTTCTCTTCAACGACCCTTCTTGAAAATGGGACTGTCATGTGCTTCTTTCTAGTTATCAGGAACACGTAACTCCCCTAGAGATCTACAGTTCACTGCTGCAAGAAGTGGCGGCAATTCTTTCGCATGCTCTGTGTAAGATCGTATTTTCATCCAGTTAGATCCACTGGCCTTCCTTCTGTTGAACGATTTCAGTTTCTTTTCTGTCCCATGGTCATTTATTTCGATTTAAGCGATTTTCTTGTTTGCCCAACGATTTAACCGAGGCACTGCAGTCTGATCTTACTGTGTCATCCTCCGTTTCAATGCCGTTATGGCCATAGTATGTCGGGAAAGATGGCTTTGGTCTGTTTAGTGACTTTAAGGATTTTCTGTCAAGTCGGTAGACAGAATTTTACTTTCGAATTCGTTGGACGCTACACGTATTACTCTCCTTAATCTGATATGGTTCCGTTTAGTTTCTATTTATTGTAGCTTTTGGTATGTTGAAATTTGCAGTGAAGCTCTCTCTGCTTTTGTAGCAGTTTTCTGACATGACTGTCGAATCACGGTGGATTTCACAACTATGCCTGGCACATATCTGTTTAAACCCTATTGTATATTGCTTTTGAAACTTATCCATTGGTACTTAACGTTGTTAAGGCTGGAGATGAAATTTTCGTCCTGATTGCTAAGGTAATCTGAAATCTGTTTATTGTCGCTATTGCTAAACAGAAAGATCTTCCTCCCTTCCTTTGTATTCCTATTTACTATTCAGTATGGTGGTAACCGCTTTAAGGCCGCTGAATCTCTCTTCTGCGCCAACTGAGTCAAAAAGTTCGGGTTTGTTTGTCACCAGCATGTCTAATATGTTATCTTCAAAATGGTTCAAATGGCTCTGAGAACTATGGGACTTAACTTCTGAGGTCATCAGCCTCTAGAACTTAGAACTACTTAAACCTAACTAACCTAAGCACATCACACACATCCATGCCCGAGGCACGATTTGAACCTGCAACCGTAGCAGTTCCGCGATTCCAGACTGAAGCGCCTACAACCGCTCGGCCACAGCGGCCGGCAATGTATTATCTTCACGAGTCGGTTCTCTGATTAACTGCTAAAGGCAATTTACCGGATAAAGCACTTACAACAATTTCACGCGATTCTCTGTCCTTACTACCCGTCGTAAACATTTGTGTGCCCCGTACTAACAACTGGTAAGTTAAAACCTCCACCAAAAATTATAACATAACCAGGAAAATTACGCGAAATATTCTCCAAGTTTTCTCTGTATTGAGATACTAAACTACAAATAGTTAATGAGTACTTAAAGTTTTAAGCATCTACATAGGAGCGCCAAAGAAACTGGTATAAGCATCCACATTCATATACAAAAATATGTAAACAGGCAGAATATGGCGCTGCGGTCGGCAACGCCTATGCAAGACAACAAACTTCAGGCGAAGTTATTAGGTCGGTTACTATTGCTACAATGGCAGCTTATCAAGATTTAAGTAACACAGCATCTCCTACGTAGCGATGAAGTGGAGATTTTCCCGTACGGTTATTTCACAAGTGTACTCTGAATATCAGGAATCGTTGCGCCCGGAAAAAAATCTTACAAAAATGGGACCAACGACGACTGAACAGAATCGTTCATAGTGACAGAAGTGAGCCCTTACGCAAATTGCTGCAGATTTCATTCCCCAGGCTGTGACAGGCACGCCACCGCAGTAGCCTTTCTTTTAGGAGTATTAGTCCTGCAAGATTCACGAGAGAACTTCTTTGAAGTTGAAAAAGTAGAAGATGACATACAGGCGGAAGCAGAGCTGTGGGGGCCGAGCATGATTAGACGAGCGGTCTAAGGCGCTGTAGTCATGGGCTGTGAGGCTGATCCCGGCGAACGTTCGAGTCTTCCCTCTGGCATGGGTGTGTGTGTTTCTCCTTAGGATAATTTAGGTTAAGTAGTGTGTAAGCTTGTAAGCTTAGGGACTGATGACCTTAGCAGTTAAGTCCCATAAGATTTCACACACATTAAAATAAAAAAAAAAGGAGAGAGTTCCGTGGGGAGCGGACGTGAGTGATGTTTGGTTTTCTCAGTTGCTAGGGCACTTGCTCGGGATATATAGAGGTCCCGCGTTCGAGTCCCGATCCTGCACTCGTCTAATCTGCCAGGAAATATCATATCAGCACTGACACCACTGCAAGGCGAAAACTTCATTCTACATAGAAGAACTTGTCATTCAAAACGTATTAAGATTAATTTTCTGTTTAAAAATGCATCATGATTTATGTTTAATGAAAATAACTCGAGCTAAAAACGTTGTAATTTATCTAGATTATTTTTCATTTGGTTCAAAATGTTATTGATCAATCTCCTGCCTGAAATGATGCATGTACTACAATCTAATATTCAGTAACACTGTCTTTTGTATTGAAATACTGCATCCAAAGTTAGAAGACGCTAATAAGAGAGTCTCTTAGCAGAGAACTTGAGATTAATTGGAGATTCGCTATATTCTTATTTCCCCGTTATTGTGATGAAGAAATGTTTCGAAATGTCATAGATTCCCACGCGTTAATTTCAAGTCGGCTTTTGTCGTAAAGAGGTCTCTGTAACGCAGATGTAGTATTACACGCGTTTTCCGATATAACTTAAGATAGTCATCAGCAACGATAGCAAACGATTTTCAGAATTCCAAGTATAAAGAGACTTTATAACGTGAAGTGCTGTCCAACATTATCTAATCTCAACGCACAGCATGCGCTAAGAAAGCAGCTTTCGAAATATCGTACAAAAAGAATTTCCAGTTTGAAACCACAGTTATTCGCGAAGACTGACATGTATCATTTAATATGTTTGCTTGATAATGTTCTCTTAACAACTGACGATGCATCAAACTGCAACTTTTGAAAACTATAGAAGTTTATTCACCAATAAATTCAATCACTGCTATTACTAGTTTACACGGATCTCGTTCCGCGACGTAGAAATCTGATTTATGTTGAAAGCTTCATCCACATCTGCAAATCGCTCTGAGGAGCGTGAGAGAATGTACTTCACGCTGTAGCAGTTACTGGAGCTTTCTCGTGTTCCATTCGTGTATGGAGGGCAGGAGGTAAGATTCCCTTTGTGCTCTCTGCAGTCAGACTAATCTTCTGCTCGTGATTCTTAAGACAGCGATACACAGAGGTCGTAAATTCCTGACTTGGAACTGGTTCTTGAATTTTTTAAGTACACGTTTATGAGATAATTTTCCTACATCTTCAAGTACCTTCCGAGGAAATTCTTTCAGCGTCTGTGTGACATTCTCCAATGTATAAAAAGAACCTCTGATTATTCGTGCTACTCTTCTTTGAATACGTTTAGTACTCGTTGTTAGCCCTATCTCGTATGCGTCCCACACACCTGAGCCATATTCCTGAATTGGTCGCACGAGGGATTTGTAAGCAGTCTCGTTTGCGGACAGATTGCATTTCCCTAGCACTCTACCAATGAACCGACGTCTGTCACCTGCTTTCCCTACTGCTGAGCGTATGACGAATAGATCGTTTCATTGAATGTTGCTGTTGTAGCCCGAAGATTGGGTTGATGCAGTTCTACATACTACTCTATCCTGTGGAAACCTGTTCGTGTCTAGTAATTGTGTCTTCCCGGAGCTGTGTGTTTGCATGTGTTTTCGCTGGAGTTTGTATGGATGTGTGGATGGGTGCCTTACACAAACCCAGCGGTTGAGCTTTATTCATGCTAGTGTAGCGTAGCAGTGGGGCGAACAGCTGTGGTGCAGATTATAGTTTGGTGTATTTAACTCTATCCTGTGGAAACCTGTTCGTGTCTAGTAATTGTGTTTTCCCGGAGCTGTGTGTTTGCATGTGTTTTCGCTGGAGTTTGTATGGATGTGTGGATGGGTGCCTTACACAATCCCAGCGGTTGAGCTTTATTCATGCTAGTGTAGCGTAGCAGTGGGGCGAACAGCTGTGGTGCAGATTATAGGTTGGTGTATTTAACCTACACCATCCCTGCTCGTCCCATTGCTCGCAACGATCTTCGATTATATCAAACTAATCTTTTTCGCACTGCTACCTGAAACTTGATCTGTGACTGGTTGCTTAAAGGTGATTCCACCAGCGCTGCATTTTTTGCTGTCTTCACTCTGCTCGATATGCGAACAGCTGCAGGGTAATTATTCCCGGTGGCCAGGCGAGTAGCGAGCAGTGAGGTATGATGTACCACCAGAGAGCAGGGCGGCTGCAACATAAACATGCTCTAGGAGCCCAGAGAGCAATAGTCGCCGTATCTACCAGAAAACTGCGGGCAGCCGCAAATAAAGAAGAGGATTTTGGCCTCACATAAATGGTGCACATATGGAATTCAACGTTACAATAACTCACGGGCGACGATGTAGATCATTGACTACAGTCTACGGAAATGGTGACATGCAAGCCGTACCAAAAACATCTGTTCCGAGTTGATGTAGTGTTACGCGTCAAGCTAATTTCTATGTGAATGGAATCACAGATGTTGGTCAAATGTCAGCCTTCTTGGATGAATAGATCAAAGGTAATTGGCACATACAAAGTGCTGGCTTGGCGTGGTATATGGGGGTTCCGCATTGTTGGGAACTACTTCGTTCAAAGTACACTAAGACCAGCCCATTATCTGCAGTTGTTAAACGAATGTGTTCTGCCATTGCTGATGTCTGAAGAAGGGACATTTCTTTTCCCAGAACAATGGTGCCCTATCTCATTACATGCTAGCTCTCCGAGCATTACCTGTATACCCCGTTTCCTTGGAGTAGTATAGAATGTAGAGGCTGTCACACGCTTTGATTTAAATCGATCAGATTGCTAACAATGGGGGCTTGGGAAGAGATCTGTATGTGTGCCTAAGATTAGAAACCACTCACACCTCAGAAAGTAGACGGTTGATGTCGCATTGTGGTACATGTGTTGGTTAATGTTCAGGAAGAATGGGTGAAAAGAATAACAAGAATCCTCTCAACACGCAGAACAAAACGTGGAACACATCCAGTAGCCTTCATGCAATATCATCAGCATTTTACTCGTTTTGTGCAAAATACAACGTAACTCGGGAATGGATAGAGCTATGCTAAAATGAACGGCATCGTAGTTTCTCTTGAAAAATTCTATATCTGCGTGATATGCCAGATGATCGTCCTCTCAGTTTAAATCTACTTTGACCGATTCATATTCTATATGATGTGAAATCGAAGTGTGCATTCATCACTATCATTATTCCACTTAGCTGTGAAGTTATGAATAAAAATCTGCAGACTACAGCTACTCCAGCGTGTAGATGGAAGGAATTCTGTATCTTCAGCCCAGGAATAGGCGATTTTTCCTTGTTGTTCCCGCAACAAGTCAGGCCTTGAACTAATCTATATGCGCTAACCCTCAGGAACTCAGTTGAAAAATATCTTGTGTCAAACGAAACATGAAACTTGTTAAAGTTTCTTTCCAGTTTCGAGACTCTTTTTTTCTCTCTCAATATTGAATTGTTTGAAAATTTGTTGAAAACTTAGAAGACCAATGTATGTAAGAATATAGACTTTTTCCCAAATTTAAAAAACAGGCGGTGCGTTTCGAGTCTTTGGGGCTCATCTTCAGGTGTTTTGTACAGTCTACATCATTTTTCAAATTAAGGTTACTACTGATTCTGTTAAGAGTAGATAGCTAAATTGCAAAGTGTCACGTTGTGACTAAAATTGCTTTACGAATGTAATACAGTCACAGAAGCAACGCTGACAAAAAATTTTACTGTTTTAGTAAAATGTTGTGGGAATGAGGGCGTAAAGGCCAAAGACTCTCATCCGTCCCTCACCCTCTAGATCAGAGCCTAGGAGTGTGGACAATGTCTGAGCACCAGCAACATTCCTCAACTACTCTATCCAGTGAGCATGACAGCCGACATCTTGATGATGTTGGAATACACTTGTTTCACGGTTTTACACAAACAATCACGTAAATTAATGGTGATTTGGTGGCTCTTTCAAGTACTGCGTGCTTGTTCTACTTGTGGAGTACGTAATTCTTTACAAGTGTCAGTCCAGCGGTGAGGCCGCCAAGACCCAGCGTATCTGTAAGTTTCTGTTGTCATGTCGTATGACTTTTAATGGACGATGAGTGTTTTCCTGGTATTCCTGCACGTGAGATTCATGATGAAACTGACTTGTTTATGCCGATTATATTCGTGATACGAGTGATAGCACGTACTGTCCATCTCCTGCACTTTCATCCGTAATCTATCGATTACGTAGATGTGTTTACAAGGTAACGAAGATAACAGGGCATCTGAAGGACCAGTTCAAGTAGTTCTCCCACGGTAATCTAATCTTGCAAGGGACTACCAAGAAGGCACTTTTTGGTGAATAACATGCCTATGTTTCTCGAAAGTGCATATAACGAGCAGCACTGCGTATTTAGTCTAATCAGGTAATGAAATATGTCTTTCTTATCATTTTTACCTCCTTCTCCGTAAAGAAGAATCACGAATGATATATAACTGCTCAAGGTTACATTTTCCATTTGTCATTTCAGTGAACCTGCCTCATTGCCTAAATATCCAGAATTCGAATGACTTCTGTGGTATGAGTGTGAATTTCAAATGTACACTCACTATATGTGTTATCTCTGAATGGAAAATTGTATTATCAATTGATATGAGTACACATTTGTCTGTCTCGTTCCAGAAGATGATGAGAGAGCTAAATATAATACTGACTCTCGTATATGAACACGTAATAGAAATTCCTGTGAAATTGTCAAGGACCTAGGATCTAATTAAGGAAATAGAGGTAGTCCTTATGGGATATTTGAATGGTCGGAGAGGTTCAGAGGTGGTTGATGATATAGTAGAACAATGTGCAGAGTATTTCGTAAATGAAAATGGCGAAAGACTAGTAAATACATCCACTGCATTGTATCTGAAAATCTTAAATGGTTTCTTCCCACATAAATGAATATATCCATACACATGAATTTGATATTTGAGGACAATCGTTGATTCTAGACAGAGTGACTGTCGTAATGGTATTTAGATGCCTACAGATGTCTGGAATGTGACTCCGACTACTTTTTGCTTGTAGCAAAGTTTGTCATTCCACCTTGGAAAATAGTGTTCCTATTTAAAATTCTGAATTACGTTAATCATAACGCATGTATTGTCAAAGATGAAAGTGCGAAATTACTTTAAAAACTGAGACTAGCTAGCAGTCTTGAAAGTTTTAATGAACACAATAATACTGAAGGGACATGTGAACAAATTAAAAGATGCTTTCATGAGGCAGTATATGAGTGTCAACAAAGCAAAGAAAGAAAGCAAAGCATAGAGTGGTGGATGGAGAACATAGGTGAAAATATAAAAATGAAGAAGAAAAAGTATAACATTTGGCTGAGGACGAGAGGTCTTGAAGATAGGAAAAAGTATGTGCAAATAAACAGGGAGGTTAGGGAGGTTAGAAAACAAACTATTAACAGGAAAAATGAGATTTGGGAAAAATTATGTGAGAAATAGAACTGTGGGGGGTACAAAGGCAGCAGAACCTTGCGAAACAGTGAAGAGTTCGAGATGTGAAATAAGGGACAAATATGACAGTTTCTGGCATCAGGAAATGAGAAAATCATTTCAAGACACTGTTAACGAAAAAGAGAAAGGGATATAAGTACAGAATTTCGAAAGTGAATTACTACTGGATATGTAGACCCAATAAGTGCGGAAGAAGTTAAAAATCTGTGAAAGAAGTGGAAAATCTCCTGGACAAGGCCGGTGTGGCCGATCGGTTCTAGGTGCTTCAGTCTGGATCCGCGCGGCCGCTACGGCCGCCGTTTAGAATCCTGCCTCGGGCATGGATGAGTGTGATGTCCTTATGTTAGTTATACCATTATACAGATGATGATTGTCCATATTCGCAATTAAGAATACATTTAATGTATTATGTATTCCCCTTGAGGCCTTTATAGAGTGACACCCTTAATGAAGGATTGAGAGACCCATTGACAATAGACCTAAAGTAATGAACAATTAATTCTGCATATACAAAAAATGAACTGAACACAAGTAATGTTTCTAAAATAGAAAATAAATTGTGATGATACTGAAATCTCCCATAGTTAAGAGATACCTCCTGAGAGTGACATCAACCGGATGTCAAGTCATATAATTATAGAGAAATTTGAGATATTTCATTAAAGACCGAAGCAGATGGGTAAATACACAAACCTCATCTGAATGAAGGCAAGTGTAAGAAACGTTATCCACTGGATGCCCTGTTTCCAGTCTTGACGAGAGCTAAGTTGTCTTTTTTCTTATCGGACTATTAATAAAAAAATACCATGCTGCCTAACATTCACAATATGCAGGAAGAGGTAGCCTCCAAAATCAGATCAAATAGTAGTATGCCCTTACATAATGAATTTATAAGAGGCATTACACTGACTAACAGCTCGGGAGTACGTTTGCAAGCTCCATGGTAAAGCGCCCATCATCTCGCTAATTCTCGTACTTGTGATATTTGCAGTTAAGACGCTGCTCGAAATTCGAAAAAGTTTGCAATGAAAAATATGGATCGCTATGATACATATGTTGTTGCGAATGAAATAAAAAAAAGTATGTGTAATCTTATGGGACTTAACTGCTAAGGTCACCAGTCCCTAAGCTTACACACTACATAACCTAAATTATCCTAAGGACAAACACACACACCCATGTCCGAGGGAGGACTCGAACCTCCGCCAGGACCAGCCACACAGTCCATGACTGCAGCGTCTGAGACCGCTCGGCTAATCGAGCGCAGCAATGTAGTTAAGACATTGAATTTTTCCTTAGATTGTTTAGGAAGCCCCTGTGTGTCTCAAATTTCGAGAAAACGGAGTTTATGTGGCACGTTCAATTCCGCCCTCACTCACACGATAATGAAGTATTCATAACATCCCTTATGTATCCTAAACCATTAGAGATATCCATAAGGGATTTTGGCAAATGATAGCACGCAAAGAGGAGAGCAATATATGGCATAGTTAACATGCCGTGAGCTGTGTCAGCTCCCTTTCCTTTTAGAAATTGCCCACTTCGTCCACTTTGGTTTACAGCTGTGTCACCATCGTGGAAGCGATGCGTTGCCACTGATGGTAGTGATCTGGGACAGCTCGTGCTTGGGCGGCGACGTCCTCCTCTCCCGGTTCCTAGGGCGTCAAGTGGTTCGAATTTGTGGCGAGGCACAACAACTTTGGGCATTGGGAAGTTTGTGTGTGTACAACGGCTTTCTTCGTCTAGAGCTCACTCAAGTCTTCCAGAACTGATTAATTTGCAGTGTGGTAATCTAGCTGCGTTTGGTACCTGATTCGTGGCCCTAAAATTAAGCCCCTTTGTTGCTTGTTCATCAGTAGATGGGGAATGGGCATTCTACCCCAATTACCAAAATCAGCTATTTAAACCCTATTTTAAGCTATTTTTAGACCATTTTACATCGAAATCAGCTGTTGTTCATATTTTTACTATGATACAACCACAAAATTAGGGAAATGCATAAAGTGTCTCTTTTAGATAGTACTATATACATTTATACAACATTTATAATGGTGTTGAATAATAAAAATATATACATATATACAATTATAGATGGTGTTGGTTAATCTAAATATATACAATGAATGATGATGAAACAATAATACACAATATATTTACATATATAAAACATAGACAACAAATAGTGGACAACAAATACTTACATTTTTTTCTATAATAAATGGACAACATATCAAAGAAGTGTACTAAATGCGATATGGTAAAAGATATATCTGAATATGGACTTAAATTAGGTAAACCAAGATCTATATGTAAGAAATGTATTAATCAAGATAGAAAAAATAGATATCATCCAAAGAAAACCAGTAACATTCAAAATGAAACAGTACAAAAATGTACTAAATGTGAGATGATAAAAGATATATCAGAATATGGAATGAAATTAGGTAAACCAAGATCTATATGTAAGAAATGTATTAATCAAGATAGAAAAAATAGATATCATCCAAAGGAAACCAGTAACATTCAGAATAATGTAAAAAATGATGATAGTAGGTTAGTTCAACAATTCGAAAAAGCAGTTCAAATTGATATACCTGATAATATACATTATCCATCTGAATATTATGCACCTGAATATTGTCAAAATTGTTCACAATGGTGTAGTGATGTACAAGATGTTATATCTGTAATCCTGATAAAGTAAGTGTTCATAATAATAAAAAATATAGATTTAAATATTTTATTAAACATTTAATAAACTTACGTATAACTATAGAAAATGGTGCAATAGTTGATATGTTTAATAGTTATGAAAAGGATCATATTATAGAGTTATTTGAAATGTTTAATTACTATTACAAAGGTAAGGCAATACCATACAAATATATAATTGCAAAAATAGCTGAACTATTAAATATTGAACATCACATAAAAATACAAAACACAAAACGTAATATTAGTATATGGGAACAATTTTTAAATGAGAAAAAGAAACATGAAGAAAATGAGAATAAGAAACAAGAAGATGAAGATGAAGATATTGATATATGGGATTAAAAGTTCTCTGTCAGTATTCTGTGTTGTGCATCATAAGTGAGATTTTTCTTTCCATACATGACTATGTAGGCTGGTGTATTAGCAGGTATTTTATCCTTAAAAGTAGCACATAACTTCATAGTTGTTTTTTGTGTAACTACTGTATTTTTTCTATGTGCCATATTAATTACATAAATAGCATAATTTGTTATATAATTATATGGATTAATATCAACATTTCCATCTCCATTATTTTAGCCTTTTAAAATCACGAAATGAATCATAAGCTTTCAAATAATCGTATGGTGGACCTAAATTCCACATTTCTTGAGGAAATAATTCATTTCTTCCATTTTTCAGATATAGGTTTTGTAACATAACATGATCGTATAATGATGAATCAAGCAATTGATTATTTTTACGATTAGTTTGAAATACAACAAATATAAAGTAAGGCATATCAAATTCCATTGAGTTATAATAATTTGTGATGTCTAATTCGAATTTTTCCTTACCATTTAATCCAGCAATTTCTATAGTCTGTATTTCATAGAATGATATTGGTATTTTTGGATTTTCCAGTATATTTTCTCGTAGTTCAAGTTCATAATTAGGTTCAAATTTAACAACAGGTACACGAATTTCCATATTCTCAACTATGATTTTACCTTCACTTGGAAGTGTATCTTTAATTTCAACTCCAGCATTATTATAATCAGCCCATCTCAAAATACAATCATTTGCACTTGATGACCATGTGAAACATACAGTAAGATCACCTTCAAACATCATTTCTTCATAATCTTTAAAAAATCCACCTAACATTTCCAATGGATATAATACTTCATTTTTCTTCTTTCTTAATTTTCCATTGTTAACTATATGTCCTTCCATACTTCTTTTATCAGGAACACATGATGTTAAATTCAACAGAACTGATGATGAAATAAATGGATGTTCAATTCTAGATAAAACATGATTGCCCTTTCTTATGGTTATAAAGTCAAATAGTTTTGCTACATAGTTATCAATTAGCATCTTATTGGATTTTCCATCATATGTTGGATAATCAGTTCCATCATTTTTAATAATACTAAAATTCATGTACAATTGAGCCATATTAGGATGCAACCATCCATCACCAACATGTATATTAATTTCTGTATCCTTATTGGGAATATTTAGGTTATTTTTTGTTTTCTCATTCACTGGAAATGATTGAAATTGATAGCTTTCAATCTTCTTCATTTATTAAGAAGAAAAATGTGTCATTTCATCTCCAATATAACTGTTATTTGTGCCCCATAGAAATCAATTAAATTATCATTGTCATCAGTTATAGTTACTTCTAAATCATATATTTTATCATGAATAGGAACAAATAATGGATGAGATGGTTCATATATTATTGGCACCAAATTCAACATTTGGTTTAAAAGAAGCAATAATATTAGTTTCTCTATGAAAATGATCATTATGCTTTATATACATACCATCAGCTAAATTAAAATTAATAGAAATTAATTCAAATGGTATAATTTTATGTACATCATTAGCAACAGTTCTTTGTTTTGGATTAATTGTTTGATTACTAAAACCTAACAGAGGTGCTATATTATCTTCTTTTAGTATATCCATATATATATTTTTATCACTCTCAATATCAACCCTATTTAAAATTTCATTTGCTTTAATATTTATGTTAGGGTTTTTTGATTGAATAAATTTTTCTATATTTTTTAAATTATATTGACCAATAGGAAATACAATTGTTTCACCATCACAATATAATTTATTATTTTTAGATGTTATATTAAGTGTTAAAAATGTTGTATAAAATCCAACTAATGCTATACTATCAAAGTTATCTCTAATAGGTACATTTAATCTTTTTTTAAATACTGATGAATTACCACTCAATTGAAATAATCTACTCATTTATTATTAATTAAATGAACAAAATTGATTGGGAATCAAAAATTAGATTACCAGAGAAAAAGGTAAAAAATAAGCATGGTAAACTGTTGCCTAATTCAATTAGATGTGCTATAATTGGACCTAGTGGATGTGGAAAAACAACATTAATGATTGATAACTATTTATTAGCACCAGGTTGGTTAAATTGGGATAAAATAAACCATGTATATATTTATTCTAAAAGCTTAGATCAATCAAAATATCAACAACTAATTAAAAAATGTAATAAAATTGAAGATATAACAGGTGATTCCATAGCATCATTTATTAGTAGTAATGATGACATTGTACCATTAGATGATTGTGATGATAATTCAATTGTAATATTTGATGATTTTATACTAGAAAATCAAGATATAGTAAGAGAATATTTTACTAGAGGTAGACATAAAGGAATTGATTGTTTTTATTTAGCTCAAACATACTCAAAAATACCTAAACAGTTAGTCAGAGATAATCTGAATTTCTTAAATATATTTAGACAGGATGATACAAATCTACATCGTGTTTATAATGAATTTGTTGGAGTTGATTTAAAATTTAATGAATTTAAAGAAATATGTAGTAAATGTTGGAATGATGAATTTGGTTCTATAACAATAGATATAACAAGGAAATGTAATGACGCAAAATATAGAAATAAAATACAACATTTCATAAGAACATAAAAGTAAACATAAACATAAACAAAAATCTTAACATAAAACATATATGTGAAACATAAACATAAACGTTAACATAAACGTTAAATGTCAACACAAACATCAACATAAACACATTTTCATTCTAAATATATGTTTACAAAATATGATCCAGCTATAGTTAAACAAGCTAAACGTAATAGAAAAAAAGTAGAAAAATCAAAAGAACAATTTAAAACATGGAAAAAACAACCAAGAACAGAATATGAAAAATATAAAAAAGAGGATCAACCTGTTATTGATGCTATAGAACAAGTAACACAAGGGCTTGAAGGAATAGGTGATAATGTTTTGAAAGCTATTGAAGAAAATAGAGAGGTAGAAAAACAAATGATTCCATACCATATACCACAAATCACACAATATGATAACTACAGTGATTTAAATGAATCAGAAATTGATGATGTATTGAGTAAATATGAAGAAGAGAAAAAATTAAAAAAAATTAATATAAGTGAAAAAATGTTAAAATATATCCTACATAGTAAGGATCCAGTTTTTGGATTAAGACCTGTTGGAATGTTTAAGTACATTGGTAATTACCTGTAGAATTCATAGGGGATAAACTAATCATTGGTGGACATGAATATGATGGTACAGATGGATTAATGAACCTTTTAAATAAAAAACATATTTCTATGGATGATTTGAATGATAAATTTTATCCTGTTGATTTATCAAATTATGCAGATATATTATACAATTCAGATGCATTATATTCTGATAAAAACCCAAATAAAATTAAATCAAGTAAAGGTTTTAAATACAATAATTTGATAAAAGAAATTGTTGATGTCTATTTACCCCAAAAAAGAAAACAAACTATAGATTCATCAGATTATTCAGATGTGTCCACAACCAAATCAGGTACAGGATTTATTAAAAAATATACTGAAAAACCAGTTCAATATATATGGATGAATGATGTTAGACAATAATTGATAGATTAACGGTAATTCATGGTGAGGAAATGGCTGGTAATAATAATTATTACAATGAAAAAGTAGGAATAACTAAAATGTTAAAAAATAAATTCAATGACTTTATAATTAATGATCCAAAAGGTATTCCATATTTAATTAGGATCTTGAATAATATACCACACACATTTTGGAAGAATGAAAAATATGGTAAAGGATTGATAAATACATTAATTAATAAATTACCATTTGAAATGCGTCTACCTGGTTATAATTATTGTGGACCAGGTACAAAATTTGATGAAAGGTTATCTAGAGGTGATAAAGGTATAAATCCATTAGATGAAGCATGTAAACAGCATGATATTGCATATAGGGAAAATAAAGATATAGAAAAAAGACATATAGCTGATAAAATATTACAAAATGTAGCAAAAGAGAGAATGTACAGTTCAGATGCATCATTAGGTGAAAAATTAGCTTCTACTGCTGTTAGAGGAATAATGTATGGAAAAAGGAAATTAGGAATGGGACTTTATCTTGATGAGATAGATGGGATTTTTAATCTATATAAATGAATGCATTTAGTATTGACTATACTTTACTACCTAGTGGAAAAATTAAACCAAAATCACTTAAAATTAAAGCCAATAATGATCAACTAAATAGTATTGATAATTTTTTAACTAATGCTCAAAAAAGAAAAAGAGATAAAAAAATTGGTGGTAATTTACTTATTACACTAGGTATTCCAGTTGTGAAAAAGATTATTGAATATCTAACAAAAAAGAAAGAAGGTAGTGGATTAAATCAACATGAAGGTGGATTTTTACCATTATTATTAGCTGCATTACCATATTTAGCATCAATTGGTACAATAGCCGGTGGTGCTGCAGCTGTTGCTAGTTCAGTTATGAATAAAAAGAAAAATGATGCTGAATTAGAAGAACTAAAAAGACATAATTTAGAAATGGAAAAAAAAATGTACGGGGTTAAAAAAACGTTGCAAGAAATAATACAAATGTATCCAAAAGCATTAAGTAATTTTGATTTAGAAAATATAGCTAAAAAATTAAAAATTAAACATTTTAGTGGTGTTTTTATGATAGATGAGTTATCTAATAAAAATCCTAAAAGTAATGAATGTGGAATATTAAATTTAGACACATCTGATCATGTTGGTACACATTGGATATGTTACTATAAGAATAACGATGATAAATTTGTGTTTGGTTCATTTGGTGGTAATATACCATATCAACTAGTTAAGTATTTAGGTGAAAATGAATTATACTATAATGCAATGAGAATACAAAATTATGATGAAGTAATATGTCGGCGTTTTTGTATATTTGTGTTAAAGCTATTATCAGATGGTTATAAATTCAGTGATATTTTGAATCTAATAAATGGACATTTTTGGAAACAAACTGCGGTCTAAAAATGAGCAAAATAATAGAACAATTAACATAAATGAAATAGAAGAAAAAATTAATACTATAGTTAAGCAATTTCAGAAAGAATTACATAAGATGTTTGGGGTTACAAAAATTATATTAGTTTTAAAGCAAAACGTTTAGTAAATATAAAAGATCCAGTTAGTGGTTATGATGCTGTTACAAAACAATATTTAGAAAAAGAATATGTTACAAAACCTGAATACATGTCTATTTTAACACAATTTAATAATTATGTCAATAAAACGGAATTTAATGAAAAAGTACCAGATCTAACAAATTATTTTACAAAAAAGGAGATTGAAAAGGCTTTTTCTGATTATTTCTCAAAGTCAGATTTATCGTCATACATTGATAAAATAAATAATCTTGAAAATAAGATACATGATAAATTGGTTTTTGACATTACTTTTAACGATTCTACTGAGTGTCAGAAATGTTTAATTCCATATTGGCTTATGGTCAAGAAAGTTATAATAAATGCATATACTGTTGAAGATGTAATTGTTAATCCTAAAAGCTTTAAAATGTCTATATTTCCTAAATCAACTACACCTTTCACTGATTTTCCACAGTTGATAAAAAGTAATGAAAGTTTATGTATACATTATGATGGACCAATTTAATTTAAGCTATATAAAGCAAAGGTTTATGTATTTGGCGATTTATTTACATTCCCTGATGATTAATAACAATTTTAAGCTATATAAATTAATGATGACATATATTGTTTAAAGTGGAAAACATTTACAGATACACATGACCTACATAGATCAATAACTAAAAATGGACATAATAAAATTGAGGGTATATGTGCTATATGTAAAACAAAAAAGAGTAAGTTTTTAAAAAACATTTAATTGTAACAAGAGAAAATATAATAAATGAATTACATAAACCAATGAGAAAAAATTACAATAGAAGAAAAGTAGTATCATTTGGAATAGATGATTTATGGCAGGCTGATTTAGTTGAAATGCATTCAGGTAATTTAGAAGGTATATCAAAAATAAATAAAGGATATAAATATATGTTAACTGTTATTGATGTATATTCTAAATATGCATAGGCTATTCCAATTAAGGATAAATCAGGTGAAAATGTAGCAAATGCATTTGATAATATATTTAAAATTAGATCACCAAAACATTTACAAACAGATAATGGAAAAGAATTTTATAATAAATATTTTAATAAACTAATGAAAATGTATAATGTTAATCACAAGTCTACATTTACTGAAATTAAAGCATCAGTTGTAGAACGATTTAATAGAACACTAAAAGAGAAAATGTGGAAACAATTTGATATTCAAGGTAACTATAAATGGGTTGATATATTACAAAAACTAGTAAATGACTATAATAATACTAAACATAGTGCAATAAATATGAAACCAATAGATGTTAATGATAAAAATTATAAACCAAATGCTACTGTAATATATCCATATAAAGCTAAATATTCTATTGGTGATCAAGTTAGAATAAGCAAATTAAAAGGAATATTTGAAAAAGGATATCCTGCTAATTGGTCAACAGAATTATTTAAAATTGAAGATGTTATTTATTCAGATCCAATTACATATAAATTAAAAGATATTAAAGGCAATTTTTATGAACATGAAATATAGAAAACAAAATATCCAGATGTATATCTTATTGAAAAAGTATTAAGGAAAAAAGGTGATAAAGTATATGTAAAATGGTTAGGATTTGACAATTCACATAATAGTTGGGTTAGTAAGCACAACGTAATTACGTGAATAATTTTTATATATATAAATGAAGAAGTTTGCACTTCTGTTTTTTCTATCTGTCTGTTATCCTGATGATGATGTATCTATATTCATTAATCAGTTAAATGACGAATCTTTGAATTATGTATATGATCTGAATGGTGAGGAAATATGTGTTGTTTATGAATATTTTAAGAAACAAACTGTTTATTTTTTATATAATAAATGAGGCTGAAAGAAGTCATATTTAAACTTGAAGAATTCAACGTTGATTTTTATTTACATAATAATCTTAGAATTGGTTATATTAAATATGAAAAAATGTTGTATACGACTTATAGAATTATTATTTATAATTATGATGAAAATGTATTTCTAAATTTTAAAGAATCAATTACATCATCTGATTGGGAATTTTCTTCAACTATAGATAACCATATTATTGATTTATATTTTAGTGATAAGAATGAGAATATTAAGATTGAATTTTTTAAGTCTATGTAAATGAAAACAATAATATTCTTATTGTTGTTTAAAATTATATATGCCAATGATAAGAGTAAAGCAATAAAGTATTTAAGTGATTATGGATATTTAGATATTACAAATGTTAATGATAATACTCATGTTAGTGATGATACATTTAGAGAAGCATTAATGTTATTTCAGTTAACATATAATCTTGAAGTAAGTGGTGAAGTAAGTGATGATACTTTAAATTTTATGAACATGCCTAGATGTGGTGTAAAAGATGAATTTGGTAGTTATAGAACTAGTTTGTATAAATGGAATAAGCAACACATAAAATGGCAATATAAAGGTGCTACTAAAAAGTATTACAATTAACTGATGCAGCATTTAAAATATGGCAAGATAAAATAGATATTCAGTTTAAACATGATAGCAATAATCCTGATATCTTAATTACAAATAAAAGAAGTAAACATAAATTTGAAATTGATAAAAGTATACATTGTTCAAAGGATTTAGATGGTAAAGGTAATGTTTTAGGTCATGCATTTTTTCCAGATATGAATAATAATCCTCTAGAAATACATATGGATGATGAAGAAATATGGTATTTAGAGATGAATACTAATACACCAAAAGGACAAACAAATCTATTTGAAGTATTAATACATGAGATTGGTCATTCATTAGGAACCATGATTATGGTTCAATAATGTATGCATACTATAATGGATCGCATTTAGAATTATCTCAAGATGATATTGATGCTATTCAAAGTTTATATGGTAAACAATCAACACAACCAACACAATTACCAATGAAACCAATTTCACCACCTATACAATCAGAACCTATATCATTATGTCAAACTAAACATATTGATCACATATTATTTATGAATGGGATTTTATATGTTTTTTATCAGAAATGGGTGTGGATAATTCAAAATACAATACCAAAATCACAATTAATAACTGATTGGTTAACATTTTTACCAAATGATGTAAACCGTATAGATGCTATATATCAGAGACCTAGTGGTGAAATTGTTATATTTTTCAATAATATGATATATATGATACATTTACATACATTACAATTGATATCAGGATATCCAAAACCAATATCTAGTACAGGTTTACGCAATAATTTCAAATTAAATGGTATAGTGAACACTTATTCTGGTAGAACCTTTATTTTCTTTAATGACTTTTTCTATGCTGAAATAGATGAATGTAATTTTAAATATAAAGTACGTGGTATTATAAGTAGAGAATATTCTGGATTACCAACTGGTATAAATTCAGTATTTAGGTACATTAATGGTATGTTGTACTTTTTTAGAGATGATGCCTTTTATGAATATAATGAATTCACCAAAAAAGTAGTAAAGTATGGTATATTTGATTTATCACTATTTGGTATAGATTGTATTAAATCATCTTCATTAATATCAGAACTAATAATTGTACTAAACAATACAATCCAACAATTAAAACATTTTTCTACTATATAAATGGAGCTATTAACTAGACTTAATAGTGTTAATAAAAATACACCATTGGTGAAATTATATGACATTGAAGTGGATAAAGTGTATCATATTACAAATGTAGAAATCAAAAATACTAAATTAGGTTTTAAAACATTTATTGAACTTAATAATGAATTTAATATAATATTACCAGATATATATGCAAAAATGATTGGTTGGGATGATTGTACAATTATGATTGGTTGGAATATTGTTTATAAAGGAATGATTGACAGATGAGATAAAAAGGTACACGTATTGGAATTTAGACAACAATAGAGTTTTTTAAGTATAATAAATGGATACAACTAAGAAATGTTGTAGATGCAAAGAACATAAAAATATTAATGAATTTCATTTTGATAAATTTGTAAAAGATGGACATCGTAGAGTATGTAGCCAGTGTGCATGTTATTATACTAAAAGATACTATGAAGCAAACAAACATAAATTATTTGAAAAGGTAGCATGTTAATGTGGTAGAATTGTAGCTAGATGTAAACTTAAACAGCATGAAAAATCATTAATTCATTCTGATCTTATAAAAGAAAAAGAATCTATAAATATCTACTAATTCTTATAATATATTTTTTATCGATTATATAACCATATGTTGTATAGAGTATAATATTCTGAATAATAATTGTATAAGTAAATAGATATATCTAACTGTATCTAGTTATCAAAATAAGGCTAATAAATATTAGTTATGTAATATAAAAAAACACAAAAGAGACAACACATACAGACAACAATTAGTTTACTTTTTATCCCTAATAAATAGATATATCTGTATATATTTGTAAAAATACAGTTACCAAATATTCTGAATAATAATTACATAAGTAAATAGACAACAAATACAGACAACAAAAATAATAGTTTTCTTCCTTAATAGAGCTATCATAATGGAGATGAAGATGAATGAACTTAGAGCAATAGCTAAAAGCATAAAGATTAAAGGTTACTCTAAAATGCGTAAAAGTGAATTAATGGATTTATTATTTCCACATCCTATTGTTGATATAGAAGATAAAGATCCATCAACAATGAATATTAATGAACTTAAAACACTAGCTAAACACTTAAACCTTAATGGATATTCTAAATTATGTGAAAGTAATTTGTTAAAGTTGATTCAAAATACTACACACACATTATTTTCATTTGCTACAGATATATTTGAACATCCTAATGAACAAAAAATTCATGTTTATCATTCAACTGAAAAAGCATTCCAAAACAGATTACAAACATACAATATCGAAAACAACTTAAAAATTATAGATCCACAACACATTATGACATCAGCAAAACCTATTGTATGTCAGTTAATAAAAGACAATCTTAAAATATACAATGGATTAAAAGTTAATCTAATATTGTACTGTGAATTCAAATTGAATACTACTAATGAAATAAAACCATTTAGATTCTCAACATACAACTATACAATCACAAATGAAAATGATCTAAATAAATTTTATACAAAAGTTAAACAACAAATATTAACACACATGCAAAATTTTCAAGATAGAGGATCAGGCTGGATGTTAAATAGTGTAATTGGTTTACAATTAGGAATTAACAAATATACACCACTTAATGGTTCATCATATATTGAACTACCAAAAACAATAAAAGATAAAAAAGCATGTATAAATGTTAAGAATAATGATGAAAAATGTTTCTTGTGGTCAATAGCATCAGCATTAAATCCAGTTGACCCTACAAAATGTAAAAACCCAGACAGAACTAGTAACTATATAGAATGTGTCAAACAATTAGAATCTAAAATTGGTCAAATAGAATATCCAGTTAAAATTGATAATATACCTAAATATGAATGTAAACTTAATATATCGATTAATGTGTATGCTTATGATGAAAAATATGAAATATATCCATTAAAGATAACTAAAGATGAAAAATCAACACATATTGATTTATTATACATGAAAAATAATAATAATTCACATTATTGTTGGATTAAAGATTTATCTCGTTTAGTAAGAAATCAGAAAACATCACATCATGGTAAAATTCATTTATGTAAAATGTGCTTACAACACTTCAATTCAGAAAGTAAACTAAGTGCACATAAAGATGATTGTTCTAAAAATGAATCAGTTAAAATTAGGATACCAAATAAAGGTGAATACATAACATTTAAGAATTATAAACATACAATGCCTGTTCCATTTGTTATATATGCTGATTTTGAAAGCTTATTATTGAAAATGGACACATGTGAACCAAATCCAAATGAATCGTACACAATGAAATATCAAAAACATGAACCATCTGGATTTTGTTACTATGTGAAATACATTCATAATCATTATAAAGATCCCGTTGTTTATAGAGGACCAAATGCTAAAACTAAATTTATTGAGATGATTAAAAATGAAGTTGAAAAAATAGGACACATATATTCACAAATAGAACCAATGAAACAGTTAACACATGAACAAATAAAAATACATAACCAATCTAAAAGATGTACATTATGTGAATCACCATATACACCAAATAATAA
Source organism: Schistocerca nitens (assembly GCF_023898315.1). Classification (NCBI taxonomy): domain Eukaryota; kingdom Metazoa; phylum Arthropoda; class Insecta; order Orthoptera; family Acrididae; genus Schistocerca; species Schistocerca nitens. The sequence goes on from NC_064622.1 coordinate 352,238,018, forward strand.
AAAAGTACATCACCATGATCATTTAACTGGTATATATATTGCACCATTATGTAATGAATGTAATCTTAAACTTCAACAACCAACATTTGTGCCTATATTCTTACACAATCTAACTGGTTATGATTCACATTTGTTTATAAAAGAACTTGGTTATGATGATAAGGAAATAGAATTGATACCAAATAATGAAGAAAAATATACAAGTTTTGGTAAGCAAACAAATAACTTAAAAATGAGATTTATTGATACATTTAGATTCATAGCATTATCATTAGTTAAACTATCATCTAATTTATCAAAAGATAAAATGAAAAATATTGAATTATTCTTTCAAAAAGATAAAGTAGATCTAGTTATTAGAAAAGGTGTGTACCCATATGATTATATGGATAATTGGAATAGATTTAATGAAACACAATTACCACCTAAAAATGAATTCTATAGTAAGATCAATGAATGTAATATTAGTGATGATGATTATGAGCATGCACAATTAGTATGGAATAAATTTAATATAAAAAATATGGGTGAATACCACGATTTATATTTGAAAACAGATGTGTTATTATTAGCTGATGTATTTGAGAACTTTAGAGACACATGTATGAAATCATATGATTTAGATCCAGCATGGTATTATACAGCACCTCGTTTATCTTGGGATGCAATGTTAAAAATGACTAAACAACCACTTGAATTATTACATGATTATGATATGATATTAATGGTTGAAAAAGGCATTAGAGGTGGTATAGCACAATGTTGTAAAAGATATGTTAAAGCAAATAATAAATACATGAAAGATTACAATAAAAATAAGGAATCAAATTATTTAATGTATTTAGATGCTAATAATTTATATGGATATGCAATGTCACAATATTTACCATATGGTGGATTTGAATGGGAAAATAATTTAAATATTGATGTAATGAACATTCCAGATAAATCTGAATATGGATATATATTAGAGGTTGATTTAGAATATCCAATTGAATTACATAACAAACATAAAGATTTACCATTAGCACCAGAAAATGGACATAAATTATTAACAACATTAAATAATAAACATAAATATGTTGTACATTACAGAAACCTAAAACAATGTATAAAATTAGGATTGAAATTAACAAAAATACATCGTGCTCTAAAATTCAGACAAAGTGATTGGTTGAAAAAGTATATAGACTTAAATACAGGAATGAGAACAAAAGCTAAAAATGATTTTGAAAAAGATTTCTTTAAACTGATAAACAATAGTGTGTTTGGAAAAACAATGGAACATATAAGAAACAGAGTTAATATAAAATTAGTATCAGATGGTAAAAAATGTGATAAATTAATAGCTAAACCAAATTTCAAACATAGAACAATATTTAATGAAAATCTGGTAGCTATTCATATGAATAAAACTGAAATTAAATTTAATAAACCAATTTATGTTGGAATGAGTATTTTTGATTTATCAAAAGAATTAATGTATAGTTTCCATTATGATGTAATGAAACCTAAATATGGTACAAATATTGAGTTATGTTATCAGGATACTGATAGTTATATATACAATATAAAAACAGATGACTTTTATAAAGATATGAAAAATATGATTGAACATTTTGATACAAGTGATTATGCAATAAATAATGTATATAATATACCACAAATGAATAAAAAAGTATTAGGTAAAATGAAAGATGAATGTAATGGTAAAATAATGACTGAATTTGTTGGTTTGAGAGCTAAAATGTATGCATATTGTGTTGGTGAAAAAGAAAATAAAAAATCTAAAGGTGTTAAGAAATCAGTAGTAATGAATAAAATATCAATGGATGACTATAAAGACTGCTTATTCAATAATAGCGAATTATATAGATCAATGAATTTAATTAGAAGCTATAAACATGAAATATATACAGTAAAATTAAATAAAATAGCATTAAGTGCAAATGATGATAAAAGACACATTCTGAATCATGGAATAAACACATTACCACTTGGACATTATAGTTTATTGTAAATATTGTATATAATCACTAGTTGTATATACATATATATGTTGTATATATTATATTTATTAATGTATATATTGTATATATTTAGATTATTGTTTCATCATCATTCATTGTATATATGTATATATTATATTTACTATAGAAACATAATTATTAGTAATTGTATATAAGTAAATATTTAGAATAACCAACACCATCTATAATTGTATATATTTTTATTATTAAACACCATTATAAATGTTGTATAAATGTATATAGTATTAACTAAAAGAGACACTTTATGCATTTCCCTAATTTTTTGGTTGTATCATAGTAAAAATATGGATAATAGCTGATTTCGATGTAAAATGGTCTAAAAATAGCTTAAAATAGGGTTTAAATAGCTGATTTTGGTAATTGGGGTAGAACATACATTTCCTATCTACTTTCATCTAATTTTGGCTGCGAAAAGCGAATTTCTTCTCTGAAAATGTAGCTCGAACTATTACGGGTGAGCGTGATTGTTCTGGTCGCGGAAGTCGCACTGCCCCAATGTCTCTTTTACAGTGCCTATGCACGAGGGTTGCCCAGAAAGTAATGCGGTGCATTTTTTTCTCAGCCAAAAACAACGCTACGAATTCGAAACGTTGCGTATGTATTACTTGAGGTCTCATGAGTGAGTGCGCCAAGTTTCCGTCACTTCCGACAGTTTCAAAATGGCGTCTGTAGGTGGTGTACGTTACAAGCAACGTGCCGTCACAGAATTTCTGACTGCAGAGAAAGAAACTGTGGGGAATATTCACAAACTCTTTTGCAAAGTCTATTGGGCATCTGTTGTCGACAGAAATACAGTTAGTCACTGGGCACGGAGGGTGAGGTCATCAGAAGCTCCACGATTTGCGGCGGTCGGGGAGACCATCCACGGCTGTCACACCTGACATGTTGCAGAGAGCTGATGTCATTCGCGAGGACAGACACATTACGACTCGGCAGTTGGCGCTGCATCTGCCAATCAGCAAAGGAGGTGTGGATGCAACTCTCCGCACTCTTGGATATTCAAAAGAATGTGCAAGATGGGTCCCGTTGTGTCTAACGGTGGTTCACAAATCAGTTGCTGAAATGGCACTGGCATTAACGGACATCGTGCTTGGTTTCGCCACAGTTTAGTGTATTTCGTAGGCGCTGTGCCTAGACGCAAACAGATTGTTTTTAGTTCCTTATTTTGTGAGGTCATCGCCTTTTTGGGTTCTATTTATTGTTTGGTGTTACCAGTCAACCTTGTAAGAGGCAAAGCATATAATCTGCATTGCGTGAATTAAATCTCGTGCTTGAGGAGATTTATCTCTGCCGAACATTTTAGTAGTGCATTGTTTACTGTGACCAGTCTGGCACGGTGCAGAGTTCCTTGGTATTGAACATTTTCTTTAAAAAAATTAAAAAAACGAAAACTAAGAAAAATAAGGAGAGAAGAAAAGGCCATATGCCAGTTATGAAATTTGTTTCTTCACTCATTGAATTCTAATGTTAGTTACGGTATCGGAAAATTTCTCACTGGAGATAGAAGCAGCATCTAGTCCTCACATTTCATATTATAGTTTTTGCTTCTAAACGTCAGACCGTTGCGTCGTAGATTCATCTTTGTAGACCTTTCATGGGTAACGGGAAGATACCTGAAGTGTCGGCAGAAGTGCTGACACCGTGTTGTTTTAGGAGACCGAAATGCACGCTATAGCTCACGCAGGATGGCATGAGGTCTGAAACAGGATACGTAATGAATGCTATAAAGAAAAGTACGTAGCTTCTGGAATACTTAACTTTAATTCATAATTGTAGAACATCGCTCTTGATGATACAGAAGTATTATAGCAATTGAATACGGCGCCTTGCTAGGTCGTAGCAATTGACTTAGGTGAAGGCTATGCTAACTATCTTCTCAGCAAATGAGAAAGTCTTCGTCAGTGTCTGTTGCTAGCTACGTCGGCTGTACAACTGGGGCGAGTGCTAGTACGTCTCTCTCGACCTGCCGTGTGGTGGCGCTCGGTTCTGCTATCACTGACAGTGGCGACACGCGGGTCTGATGTATACTAATGGACTGCGGCCGATTTAAAGCTACCACCTAGCAAGTGTGGTGTCTGGCGGTGACACCACATTCCTCCCCCGCAAATTGGCAAACGGTTGTGTTATAAGGCTTCCGCCCGCCATGGGGAGGACCCCATGTTGACGTATGCGACGAGGTGGGGAGCCTAACAACAGGCGAGGCTGTGCCACCCGCACCCGGCCATTCGGTCCGAGGGGAGCTAGGAAACGCCTGAAAACCTAGTCCAGGGTACACGCCAACATGCGGTGTATGCGCCCATAAAGAGAAAGGAGGGGCTGAAGGGTCGACCTCCATCGCGTCGGGGAACCCGACGGGCGAAGACGACATCTGGTCCGGAGCGGGCAAGAGTTCCATGTCGGAGGACAGCTGGTCACGGGAAGCGAACGGCGGCGTGTGACCCAGGGAGGCGCTTGGCGGCTGCAGCGAAGCGTCCACTGCGGGCGTCGCCGGCGGGAGAACAGGCGGCGGCGGCGGCGCGTCGCCATGGGGCAAAATGGAAGGCAGCGTCGGTAACACCTGGGGATGAGGCGAGCCAGTAGATGGGTCCCCAGGGCGCTGACCGGACGGCACTGTCGCTGAAAGCAGACGGGGAGCGGCAGAACCCGTGCGACGACAGAGGCGCAGCTGATTGAGATGCCGACGCACCTCACCAGAGGCCCCCAAAACCAAATACATAGCGCGGCCGAGGCAGCGAAGAATGCGCCCTGCGAGCCAACGCCGTGAACCTCGATAGTTGCGATAGAATACAACGTCGCCTGGAGCAAAAGCAGGTGGCTGCCGCGGCACAGGAACCGGATGCGGCGGATGCAGCAAAGACATCAAGGTTCGATGAGGACGACCGTGGAGCAACTCAGCCGGCGAGCGACCATCTCGGGGCTGAGAGCGATACGAAGACAAAAAGAGCAATAACGCGTCCTCCCGTGAATGCGACTCTTTCAACTTCAACATCTGTGACTTGAAAGTCCGGACCAATCGTTCAGCGGCACCGTTTGACTGAGGCGAAAACGGCGCGGATGTCAGATGTTGAATACCATTGGCCTTGCAGAATGACTGAAATTCTGCGGACATGAATTGTGGGCCATTGTCGGAAACAATAGTCTGTGGAAGACCTTCAATGCAAAAGATAGCGGATAACACTTGGATGGTGGCAGATGACGTCGTGGAAGACATCCGGACAACAAAAGGAAAATTACTGAAGGAATCGACCAGAACCAACCATCGAGCATTCCAGAATGGACCAGCATAATCGATGTGCAAGCGTTGCCAATGGGAAGTGGCTTTCGGCCAAGCAAAGAATTTCCGCGATGGTGCGGAATGTTGTTCAGCACACGCCATGCAAGAAGAGCACATAGTCGTAATTGCAGCATCGATTCCGAACCAAGTACAGTGCTGACGAGCAAGTTGTTTCGTTCGCACTATACCCCAATGTCTTTGGTGGAGAAGCCGTAAGACAGAGGACTGTAACGAACGTGGGGCCACGACCCGGGACTGATCATTATCAGAACGCAACAGCAAAACACCACGTCGTACAAAAAGTCTCTCCTTGTCCACTGGTATTTGCAAGTACGCATCTGCTAGGTCCAACTTTGGAAAATATTTACCCGGGCACAGTTTGTCAAAAAGATCTTCCGGGCGGGGTAAAGGATAAGTTGCAATCACTAGTTGTGGATTCACTGTTGCCTTGAAGTCCACACAAAGTCTCAATTTTCTGGAAGGTTTTGGCAAAACTACTAAGGGTGAGGCCCAGAGAGAAGCCTGCACACGTTCAATTACACCTTGCGATTTCAAATCGTGTAACGTTCTTGCGACCTCATCACGCAATGCGTGGGGAACATTGCGCGCTCTGCAAAATTTCGGTTGCGCGTTGACTTTCAGTTCCAAATGTGCTTTATAGTTCGTAGCGCAACCTAGGCCCAGTGCAAAAATGTCTGCAAATTCTGCACACAGACGAGAAACACTGTCTGAAAGGCACAGTCTCGTTCACTGATAGTACCTGATTGACTATAGACAAGTTAAACAACTGAAATAAATCTAAACCAAACAAATTCACTGCAGAAGAAGAACGAAGAACGTAAAGTGACACAGTTTTGTTTGTCCCTTGTATGTTGCAAGAAGGCTGCATTGTCCTAACACAGGGATCTTGTGACCTGAATATGTAGTTAGCGTAACATTTGCGGCACGCAAGGGAGGTGTGCCCAGTTGTTTGTACGCGTCTTTATTGATCAAGGAAACAGCAGCTCCGGTATCTAGCTGGAATGGTATGACCTTGCCATTAAAGTCCAAGTCTACAAAAAGTTTATTGTCCTGTTGACAAGAGCGACTGTCGTTTCCAACGTGAACTGACACTGGTACAGAATCACTTGCTAATGGACGTGATTTCCGGCGACGTCGACGCACACTTTTTGTGGGACGAACACAGTCACTGTTTGAGAGAGCGGCACTGGGCGGAGTGGAATTAACTACATGAATGTCCATGGGCGAAGGTTCACAAGCCTGAGTATTCTTGGTTCGATTCCGGCGTGAAGCAAAGGGCCTGGAATGGTTGTGAGTGTCCGTTCTGAGCTTTTTCTGGCAAACACTCTGTACATGTCCTTTTTTATTACAGAAAAAGCAAATAGCTTGGCGTGACGGGCAGTTCTCACGCGAATGTCTAGTAGCACACCGCGGGCATGATTTCACTGCATTTGCATGCTTGCGCGGGACACGTGGCTGCGTGGACGTGCGCGAGGGCTGGTTACTGTTCCGTGCAGCTCGCCCGGCGGGCCGGTTAACGCGACACACGGCTGGCGAAGTCGCAAATGATTCCTGAGCAAAGTCAAGTGTGTCTTGCTAATCCAATGTGCTTTGCACGCGTGGGCACCGTGATCCCATCCTCGTCGCCAAATATGAAGTGTCGGCAGAAGTGCCGACACCGTGTTGTTTTAGGAGACCGAAATGCACGCTATAGCTCACGCAGGATGGCGTGAGGTCTGAAACAGGATACGTAATGAATGCTTTAAAGAAAAGTACGTAGCTTCTGGAATACTTAACTTTAATTCATAATTGTAGAACATCGCTCTTGATGATACAGAAGTATTATAGCAATTGAATACGGCGCCTTGCTAGGTCGTAGCAATTGACTTAGCTGAAGGCTATGCTAACTATCTTCTCGGCAAATGAGAAAGTCTTCGTCAGTGTCTGTTGCTAGCTACGTCGGCTGTACAACTGGGGCGAGTGCTAGTACGTCTCTCTCGACCTGCCGTGTGGTGGCGCTCGGTTCTGCTATCACTGACAGTGGCGACACGCGGGTCCGACGTATACTAATGGACCGCGGCCGATTTAAAGCTACCACCTAGCAAGTGTGGTGTCTGGCGGTGACACCACAATACCTACACACATACTTATATGCCCCACAGGGTCCAAGGAACTTGACATACCCATGTCTTGCTCGTGCTGCCATCTGTACATTAGAAAGAGAAACACTGAACATTCCCGCCGGTGCCAGCAGTCGCACTGGCAACAATTGATGGAGTATTATCTGTGTGTTGTGATCAATGTGATGGTAGAAAGATGTCGTTTTGGTGTTATTTCGTGGTTTTGTTTATCTGCAGACAATGGCGTTTGTAAGCACTCCACCGTACTTCTTTCATTTGTTATGCAAATTTCTTGATGTTAATGCATGAATGATAATTTCTAATCCAATGTAACACATCAAAAATATGTTTTAAACATGTGGGAATAATTTCTCCCATGGTCAGAGCTGGCCATACACGTATCACTGTTTCACACATTTAGTGTAGACAAAATGCCTCTTTACTGAGGTGTTATTAAGCATATTCACTTAGCTAAGATATTTCTTATTACAGAATTACTTTACCAGAGAGGAAGATACGCCGGAGTATCTCTTTTCACTTCCTCATGAGTCATTTTTCGACACTGAGTCAGACGATTTTTCAAAATATTAGGAAAATAACATACTGAACATCGACACAGAGTCTCGTGCTACTTTCCAACAAGTGCCCTCAGTAGTAGACAATTTTTCAGTCCATAGAGTGCCTGGTTGATGCTAAGACAGGCTATATACTGATGTTCCAGATCTGTTGTGCAGAAGGGGAAGACAGTAATGACAATACTCCTCTTGGTGAAAGGGTTGTATTTGAATTGTTTTTGTCTTTGAAACACAGTAAATGTATTGTTCCATGTCACAACTATTTAACCTCATAAGCCGTAATGAAAATCACTTTTGGATACTGTGGATACTGGAATTTATTCTGTAGGTACTTCAGAGTCAACAGAAAAAGTCTCCCGGAAATGATGGAGAAAGACGACAAACTTTCACGAGGCGAATTCAAGGCACAGATCAAAGGTTTACTCGTTGCGATTAAGTGGGAAAACACAAGAACAGTAACAGTTCTCTCTACAGTAACAACTCCTAAGGATGTAACATTCGTTTCGAGAAAAAGAAGAGATGGTCCCATATGTAGAAAAGCTTGTCACAGTGCCGTAAGTTTGTACAACAACGTAATGGGCGGCACGTATCTCTTCGATCGGGAGAGAGAACGGTATGTAGCCGGACGTTGATCTCTAAAATGGTGGCACAGATTTTTTTTATTTTCTAGTTGATGGTGTCATTGCGAATTCGTTTATAATGAACACAGGAGCCACATGAAATGGAAAGCAGCTAAAATTCCGTTTACAGGAAGGAAGAGAATTACTATCAGCATTCTCATCAGGGAAATGACTTGGGTGTCACCCAGTAATCATTTTTTTTAAAGGTAGGCAGCAGCGGTATTCCTGTTAAACATGGGATTTCAAATGTGTGTGAACATCTCCCAAAGAAAATTATGAAGTGTAGCCGTTGTCGTATGCGCAGTACAAGAAAAGAAGAAAAAATAGTCGCGTGGAGTGGCCGCGTTGTTTGAGGCGCCATGTCACGGATTGCACGGCCCCTCCCACCGGAAGCTCGAGTCCTCCCTCGGGCATGCGTGTGTGTGTGTTGTTCTTAGCGTAAGCTAGTTTAAGTTAGTTTAAGTAGTGTGTAAGTCTAGGGATCGATAACCTCAGCAGTTTGGTCCCCTAGGAATTCACGCACATTTCAACATTTTTGTAGAAAAAAGGATAAGACTAATATGCTCCAACTGCAATGTCGCTTTGAGTATAGACCTATATTTCAGACTATTTTATAAAATCCAGTAATTAAATTTTCGTTAATATTTTGTGAATAAAGAATAATGTAGAAATCATGTATATATTTCATTGTTTCGCAGTGTCAGTTTTAATAGTAAAGAAATTCCTAAAATACTTGATGGTATCACCTCACGGTCCATGAGATTCATCATCCCATATAATTTTTCAAAAAATGGGGGCCTAAAAAATTTTATTTTTCCGTGGTATGGTGTAGGTCATGTCACCTGAAATAAGCCCAGAAAAATGTGCCCGTGAAAAGGTTTGTTGAGTCAACCCAGTGGTGCAAGTTTGTAACGTTCTTGTCAAAAAGTAATAGAAAATTGTATGTAACATCACTGCGCCTGTTACTATTTTCTTAAGCTGTGTCTTCTGTTATATTATATACAGTCTGTGGTTTAAATGATCATTACACACAATCATGATTTGACATTAAGGGTTTCCAGTTTATAAACTTGTCTATAAGGATTTATAATTAGATAAAAAGCCATGTGTCATTTTAAAACAGTTATTGGTGTCCAAACTGTTGTTCCCTTTTTACTTGTTGTTCAAAGCGATTGTTGCTGGTCTCAGAAATTGTCTCTTAGCATATACATATAGTATTTTTTAAATGGTAACGAAGTTTGAGAAATGGTGAATGATGTGTACTTAAAACCCTGTCTCGGTCCCTTCGGGGTTTGATTTTGGTTGAGCCGCACTATGCAAGTTGGCTTTTCGTGCGTAACTTTTTTATCTACGGCGATATAGAAGAAGGTATGTTTTTTATTTTATTTTTTCAATCCACTACATAATTCTTAAGAGTCTTCGACAGCTAGTGAAAAGAGGATTCACAAGTATACAATAAACGTGAAATTTCTTTTCTTATGTTACTGCATACCGAAACACCGAGGTTTTCCATAAGGTGTTGATCTCTCTATGCTCCTACTGCTTGTTTAATAAAACTCTCTGTTTTGAGATTATCTCAGCAGCTGCTGTAAGGTGATTTTGTGCCATTTATGGTGTGTATTAGCAAAAGAAGCAAAATTGAACCCATCAAAAAGAGAAACATAGCCGTTACTCATAACTGATTCTGCTGCTTCAAATGAGCAAAGGTTAACAGTTCTGACAAAAATAACCCACCAACTTCGTTGCGGCTTTGGCAGAATCCCGTATACCATCATATTTTTAATAGTGAACGACTAGACTGGAAACTTACAAAAGGATTTTCTCCTTGTTCGTCATCTGAGAAATATGAAAATAATTTTCAGCGAATAGTATACCATCTTTCTGTTCCTATCCCCATTCAGTGGTGATCCTCTACACATTAAGAGTCCTTTGATGTGTTAGATTATATACATTTATAATCTATTTTAACCTTGACTACACTCAAGCGGTTCGTAATGTAATGACTATCACATTTTTATAACATTGTGGTCCACAGAGACACAGGTACCACATTTGTTATTTCTAATGGAAAAATGCCGGATTTTTGCTGCTGAGTGGACCTGAATCAATAAAGCTCTTTCGTAACTATGAAGCTGTGAACACAATGGCGACTCAAAGAACCTTGCCAACTATTCGTGGAAGTCAATATTGCTGGTGAATTAAAGAGTAAGAAGATTCATTCCCTCGCTCTGAGCAGGGACAAGAACGGAAAGATGGTACGGTATTTGCTGTACTTTTTCACATGCAAAGTATAATTGAAGGGCGGAAAGAAAATCGTTTAGTAAGTGTCAGTCACAGTCGTCCGTTATTAAAAATACCCTGGGTTGCAGGATTCCCCCGATCCTACAATAGAATTCGCGATTTATTTTAGTCTGAATTGTTAAACTTTTTTCTTGAGAGAAGTGCCATCAGTTACGCATTTTGAGTAACGCATGCGTTTATGTAATTGCCACGTAAAATTTTACGTCTTTGCCAAAACACACTATAAACTGCACAAACTTCCCTTTCAATAGCTGTCGCGACAGAAACTTGAACTAGAATGTCTTATTAAACAAGCAATGGACGACCAGAGAGGTCAATATCTTTCGGAAAACTCATTGTGTCGGATTTGCTGTAATATAAGAGAAGAAATAGCACCTTTATTTTCATACTAGCAAATTCTGTTTCTGATAGCTATAAATGACTTTTTAAATCATACAATACTGGATTGAAGAAAAAAATTAATAAAAACTGTAGCTTCGGCTACATCAACATAGATAAGGAAGTTCCTTATGGTAAGCATATGGTAAAATACTCTCCAAACTGCGTGTTATTATTTGCCAAAATCTGGTTTCGGTATAGCGAGCGGTTTAGGAAATATGAAGTATGTTATGAAGATATCTTTCTCGCACGCGTGCGATCGGAAGTGAAAGTGCTACATACGAGTAAATTCCTTTTTCTCGAGGTTAGAGATATGAAGATCTCTTCCCAAGTGTAGAGAAATGTTAAATATCTTAGCTAAATTTAATCCGCGGCAACATACGGTGTAATACGCACCAATCGCAAAATCATATCGACCAATATTTTTCAATGCTGCGAGCATCACAATAACTATGACCATTAGCGACACGATGGGCACTTTACCATGAAGGTGACATATATAGTTCCACGTAACATGAAAGCAAATTTTTTTGATGAGTTGTTTCTGTAAAATCTTGTGAGAAAGGCTATAGAGATAGTGAGCGCTCATGACGTCCTATCCGTAATGGCTCAGCTGTACCTTGACTAGCAGGCTAACCAGCGCTCTCTGTGTGCTTCCGCAGGCGCGTATAGCTGTGCTGTGCAGCGCGGCGAGTCGGCACGCTGACTGCCGGCTTTCTTTCTCTTCTTAGACCTGTGGAATAGGAAATGTACAGGAACGGGTATTCAGATAAAAAAAGGGTCTCAGGTGATCAGGCAGTTCTGAAGATAATATATGCTTTACGCTAAGAAAATTGTTAGAAGATTTTGATAAATGGAGATTCAAGGTAAATTTTGAGAACACTGTATACCTGTGCAGTGGTGGAACTGTAACAAACTTGAAAGTAGTGGGCCAGCATGTCAAACTTACTAGAAAAAGTAAAAAGAAATTGAGAGTTGTTGGAATGGACTGTCTCAAAAGATACTATGGAATATCTCAGCGAGACCACGTAAGAAATACAACTATTAGGGAAATGACTCAGAATCAAGAAAGCTGGCCTGATACGGATGGACATACAACGCGAAGTACGCATGAAAAGCAGAAGGAAATGTTCTACGTCATCCTAGGAGAGTAGCGTCTTTAAACAAATGAGACGGGACATTCTGCAACAATGAGGTCCAACCTCTGCAGGTTGCTGTCGCAAGCAGATAAGCAAGTCACCAGATTCATCGTATTTTCTCCTATCTTAAACCCTGTTTTACCTTTACGATGTTTCACCGTGTTCAGATGTTCGAACCACTTATCGAAATGTTTTCGATGTCACACAGTATTTTATTGCACCTACTCATCCCAGCAGTTAAGAAAGGTAATCAGACCTACTTGAATCTGACGAAGGCACCTGTGTTGGAGTCGAAAGACGGGAGTGTGACGAGATCGCTATCAAGTGCTGAGAAGCACACTGTCTCAGTCTGCAATTATTAGTTGTGTAACTACAGATAACGAAAATCACACACTACATTCTTTTCAGCTCGTCATGAATGACTATCCACTTTAAATGCCGATAAATGCAAGGTAATGTGATTTATTAGCAGAGAAATGAAACGTTATATTTGATCACTTCTTCAGCGATAAACTTCTACATCCAAATATTCAGTCTATATTAGTCGTGATAAAGAGCCGTTACGGTAGAATGAAGACATAAAATCTGTCACAGAGACGGCGAATCACGAGTTCGTCTAGTCAGTGAGTTCTTATAGAGAGTGGTAATTCTAAAGGGAAGAGAGTGTGACCCGCTCTTTAATAACGGTTCAGTTCGAAATGCTTCAAAAATGATGATAATTATTATTACGAAGAAAAAGTAAAATCAACAGTTGAGTCATGAAGCCCCGTTCCTCAGTGATGAAACACTAGAAGACAAGTCCACACCTGACAAATGGCAACAAAACTATGATAAGTGAGCCAATTAGGATTTGAGAGACACAGAAGGTACAGTTTGAGCCCCTTATCTATAGCACAAAATCCAATTCTATCTATACTTAATTCAAATTGATATCGTATCGTTATCGAAAGCAGCAACGGCTTAAAGAATGTGTTAAATCGTCTGATGTACATGGATGACATTAAGCTACATGTCTCGATAGAAGCACAAATGACTGACCTCCTGTAAGCTGCAAATGATTACTTGAACAATAGCACGTCCTTTGGTTAGAAGAATAAAAGTAAGGAAGATCCATCCTACTGGATTTGAGGAGAATGGTAGATACATAGTTGAACTTACGTATGAAAATGACACCCAGAACTAATTAGGTCTACAACGAAGACTGCTGATGCAGGTAACCATAAGACAACAAATAAAGAGTTCATATATCAACGTAATTTTATCACCTTATATTGATGGAAGCCTCAGGTGACGTTGTCTTCCAAGTTGTGTTTTTGAACTCTGACTGATGCAAAACACACTGCATTTCTTTTTTCTGTTTACCCCGACATGTTTCGGACCTATGTGTCACCTATCGCATTTTATTTATTTAAAAATGTAATACAAGTTTTGTGGTTGTTTTCTATTTTAGGTATAAACATTATAGATTATGCATTTCGATTTTCGTTTTGTTTGCTCACCTGGAACTACCTTGAGGAAATGGTTCGGTACAGGTTGGCTTAAATTTACGCCTTTTTACGGTTTTACAGCATGTCAACTGCGAAGCAGTCCTGAGAACTTAGAGAGTTATTCATGCTGAAGTATTTTTTAGAGAGTAGTGGTCGTGCCTCTCCTAGGTTTGCATTTCCCATCTTGGTGTACATCATTGATATACTTTGTTGTTTGGTTGTAATTAGATACACAGTCTTCCACACTTGTTACACGACGCCCACGCCTGGTATCACAAGTTTTCGTACATAGGATAAGACTTAGGAGCAAACTAACGGCGCATTAGTCACCGAGAGACGCAGTTATTGTCGCGGTTCACTTGTATCAAGGTTTGTTTTTGTCCAGTGCGACGCTAATTTTGAATCCCTCTGTTGCAAGTTTTCATGTTGCGTCTGCTAGAGAAACTTATTTTATTTGCGTATGTGTGTGTGTGTGTGTGAGAGAGAGAGAGAGAGAGAGAGACAGAGAGAGAGCGAGAGGTTGGGGACGAAAAGGGTTGAGAAACAGGTGATTTTGGAGTATCGATCATGTTTCATACACTATGTTTACATTGAGAAATTAAGCGTTACAAACAGTGTTTGTTGCATAGTACTGTGAGTTTGTTCAGAGTTTTCTTTCCTTGTATTACTGGTTTTTCAACGTCGTAGTTATCCTCTATTATTAGCTTTTGGTAGAGTGTGCTGCTTTCTGTATCGACAGTATCAGTATCATTTGGATGGTGGTTTTCTTCTATGACATAGTTTGAAAAAGTGAAGCATGTATTGTCACTTTTTAAGGCTTTTTCGTGTTCAGAATATCTAGTTGTGAAGTGCCTGCATGTCTGACTTATCTAGACAAATTTACATAAGTGATAGATTGTATACCGTAGTCACGAACGATGACCTGTGAGTTTAGTCTTGTTCGGCGCACCTACGTCACGCATCCTCCGACAGCCAATGTGAGCCGTGTATTGCTCTGAGCGCTCTGTTCTGATTTTTGTAGCCAACGCGAGTATTAGAAACGATCGTAGCTAGTTATTTATCAACTTTTTATTCTATTGGTTGTTAGTTGTCATCGCTGATGGTGATAGTAAGCGACAAATTCTACATAAGCACGTGGCAGACATGATTTGCAAGATAAATGCTTTCTTCAAGCGGAAAGCACGTGTATGAGCGTACGCTTAGAACCGGCAGAAATGCACTCTCCACCTGTGCCTCGACTTCAGCAAATCACTATAGTTCGTGAATTGAGTATATATTTTGTTCAGTTTGTCTGTGTAGGTGTTGTTGCTGAGTTTTTTCTGTACTATGTTGCTTGTGCGCTATGATATTTATAGTCATTGTTTTTTTCAGTATGTTCGCCACCCTGTGGACGTTTTTGTTGCTGTGTGTTGTAACATACCATGCAACATTTCTTATGAAGTGTGTCGGCTTTACTGTGTTTGTCACGTGTTGGTTTCACAGGCTCTTGGAGGTGGTTGATATTTAATTCTCGGTTTGTCCATTGCTCTTTTTATTGTGTTGTTAAGTTTGTTTATTGTTTGTGTGTTGTACCAATTTTGGCTATCAGCTGTATTGTGTTTAGTTTTTATCCATTGGGGTTCTATTAAGCGAGAATAATTCAGTGTCTATTGACGAGTACGGCTACGTAAGTTTACTTCCAAATCTCGATCTGCGTATAAAAAATATGATACCAGGTGAGGGAGGACTGCAAAAGATTTGAAAAAAAGTGTACGTAATTACAGCTGTGCCGTGAATTTGAAATTCACTGCACGCCCCACGTCGATCTTCTTCCCTCGCCGAGCGCTGCTGTCATGCTAGTGTTAGACTATAGGTTTCAGTCTGGGGCGTCTGTGCCGAAGCTAGTTCCGCTCCCAGCTGGCATGGGGTGCGGGAGACGGAGCAAGACTGTTAGCTGCTCCGCTTGCAACGGGGAAACGTCTCCCGGAAGCCAGTGCCGTGACCCTGTTTTAACGGTCAGGAAGCCGCATATTTGCACTCAAAAACAGTTCAATATTATTTTCTAGTTTTCGTCGCAATTGGATCAAATGAAATACATTTTTGACTTAAATTATGTATTTATTTACAAAATATACAAACTAGACATGCATAAGTGTTACAATATACACATATAAAATTAGGGCGAGGACGGCCAGTGACCTCTTCAATGCAGAGCTGCACCAGGCTCGAACGCTTTCCGGAATCGGCGAAATGTCGCGAGTCGCGGGGATAACGGGTTACGGCCATTACATTAGTAGGGTGTGGGTAAGTTCAGAATTTGGGTGGCGAGAGGCGTGATAGGGTACTCGATGTAACCGCAGTGACCACTGTGTCTGTATGGCGCAGTGGTCATTGCATATGCCTAGTAAGCAGAAAACCAAGGTTCGAACACTGGTCCGGCACAAATTTCCAACTTTCCGATCGATTTAAATCAGTGCCCACACGCAGCCAACGTCTACAATTTCTTTGTGTCACAATACACCTTCATTCAATGTCAAACAGTTGACCTCGTTCTCTTCACCACCTTCACCTTCCTCTGTAGTTTCGTCGCAGTCATTTACATTTAGAGATAAACACGGTGCGCTTGCGTCCATTAGACTGACTGCCTCTTGCAAAAATGGGACACTTTCCTTACAATGCCTTGGTCTGATGCAGTTTAAAAATGGGTTAGAACTTGCTAACCATCTGCGTAGTATACCTCTGTTACAATCAAAATTTTACGAGCAAAATTTATTCTGGACTGCTGCTTGCTGAGGTCACTTACTTCTTGTAATGTTTTAGGAGGTCGTCCCGGTTTTTTCCATTTTTTCCCTTCATGTGCCGCAGGTCTGTAAGGCAACTGACCCGAAACGTTAAGGGATTGTTTATTTATCTCCAAGAGACGTTCATATTTGTATCAAGCCGCTGTCCATTTTTTTCTGGATGTCATTTTTTCAAATACCTCAAAGCACTACTTAAAACAGCTGTTTGATGAACTGGACGTTTTAATATTGTTGCAAGTATAACTTCCATGAATGAAAACTTGATGCCCGTAAAAGAAATACAGCTCGACAAGATCCGACAGGTAACTGAAAACATTGAAATCTGAAGATTTTGGAATAACAAAAATTCCCTTACAAATACTGTCTATAAACGCTCAATAGAAACAATAAAACAACGAAGGTATCATGTCAGATAAAGTACATATCTTTCTTTTCCATATTCAGCTGCTCTCTTTACCTAAACTTAATTACAAAAGCGAGAGAAACGAATGTCATAAACAACAGCGCACGGATAAGTGAAAGTATTTTTCACTACGACAGGTTTTCAACTGACTTAACAACAGGTGGCGTGAGCGTAGGCGAAGTTTCTGGCTACCGAAAGATTGGCAGGTTATCGACCTCGAAGATTAATACGTTTGAAAGGATTGTAAAGTAACTTGGCGACTTTGGTTCCTGTACGGTTTCAGAGTACAAATACTCCGACGTGGGGGATAGTTCCTTTGAAAGAGCATAGCCGACTTCCTTCGCCATCCTTCCCTAATACAACGAGACCGATGACCTCGCTGTTTGGTCCCTTCCTCCAAATCAACCAACCAAACCCACTGCATGTGCACCGGCGGCCAACGCGGGGCGTGACTGAGCTAGCGGTGTTGATGAAGCGGGCTGCGCTTGAATGTCTGGGCAGTGGAGTCAGATACGGTGAGATCAAGGAAACACACCCCTGGTAGCTGTGGTGCGAGTGGCTGCCGAGTCGTGGGCCTGTGTGTGACGTTGGCCTGACCCGTCTGAAGTGGCGTCAGGCCGAAGGTTGACTGAGGTGGCAGTGACAGCTGCAAGGATGGAAGCAGTCAACGTGGGCAGCGTGTGGACAGCCAATGAGTACGAAGCCGCTGAGCTGGCATGCCAGATATCTAAGTTTAGCCCTCCACTAACCGTCGTGGCCTCAAAGTGTGGGTTCAGAAACTGGCCAGAAGGGCTGTTGATGTCCTTTCCGGGCAACAAGACGCCAATTCCAAAGGATACACAGACATGGGCTTCCGCATTACAAGAGAAACACTAACAGTTTGCTTTAGTGACAGATCTTGGAGTACTGGTTGATCTGATTCAAGCCGTGTTTGGCGTAGACTGTAGGGTGAAGAACACAAGCGGTGTGCACTGAGTGTAACGATTTCTCAATCACACTTCACACGGAACACCTAAGTGCGTGGTGTGGTGTATCGAGGTTAGTTTGCTTGCACGCTGGGCGTGTTTCCCTTGTCGTAATGGGAGCTATGTTAATGTCGCCTGTTATTATTACGCTGTGGCTGTAGCAAGAATTAAAAATGCAGGTGTACAGATAACTGTGACTGCTAATTTTGCATAGATAGTGTTTTAGTTGCTCGACAGTAGTGTTGCTAATAGTGAGCAGCTGGTGAGGAGAGTGGTTAGCAGACCTAGTATTTTAAATGTAAACATATGACACCCTAATTAAATTCTAGAATGAAATTTTCACTCTACAGCGGAGTGTGCGCTGAGATGAAACTTAGATTAAAACTGTGTACCGGACCGAGACTCGAACTCGGGACCTTTGCCTTTCGCGGGCAAGTGCTCTACCAACTGAGCTACCCAAGCACGACTCACGCCCCGTCCTCACAGCTACTGGCGGAATTAAAGCTGTGAGGACGGGACGTGAGTCATGCTTGGTTAGCTCATTTGGTAGAGCACTTGCCCGCGAAAGACAAAGGTCCCGAGTTCGAGTCTCGGTCCGGCACACAATTTTAATCTGATGTAATTCTGTTTGCAAGCTATTTACAATATGTAAAAAAATTATGAAAGCAATCCGTCCATAAGCCCCTGTGGGAATATAGTCACCGACCGACCGCCGTGTCTCCCTCTGCCAATGGCGTCAATCAATGCGTTGGAGGGAGTGGCGTCAAAACACCACTCTCCCTGCCGTTATTAGTTAACGTGAGCGGGAGCCGCTTCTGCTTGGTTAAGTAGCTCCTCAATTGGCATCAGAGGCTGAGTGCACCCCCGCCAAGGAAAAATCCCTGGTAGTAACGGTAATCGATCCTGAGTCCTCCACATGGTAGGCAGCCGTGATCACCACCCAGATACGATGGCGGACGTACAATGACGGAAAAAATTGCAACATCAAACAATAATTAACGTATATGAACGTAATTTCTGGAGTAGTTTTGTCTAGGTAACGTATTTAAGTGGTTAAAATTGAAAGCAATTGCAAATGTGAACTGCTGGTACATTAACAACCGGTGTAACCTACCAGAATGTTGAATGCAAACATGCAAAGGTGAATGCATTGTGTCGTACAGATGCCGGCGGAGTAGTTCCTGGCCTGTTGCGCTTGGTCGCTCAATACAGGGACGGTTAATACTGGTTGTGGAAGATGCTGGAGTTGTCGTCCGATAATGTGCCATATTGGAGACAGATTTACTGATCGAGCAGGCCAAACCGATAGGTTGGTACTCTGTAGAGCTTGTTGAATTACAACAGCGGTATGTGGGCGAGCCATATCCTGGTCAAAAGGCTCTTGGAATGCTGTTCATGAAGGGCAGCACAACAGGCCGAATCATGACATTGACGTACAAATTCGCACCCAGGTTGCGTGGGATAACCACGAGAGTCCTCCTAATGTGATACGAAATCACGTAACAGAACATAACTCCAAGTGTAGACCCGGTGTCTCTAGAACGCAAACAGGTTGGATGCAGGTCCTTTGCTGGTCACAGTGGCCATGCGGTTCTAGGCGCTACAGTCTGGAACCCCGCGACCGCTACGGTCGCAGGTTCGAATCCTGCCTCGGGCATGGATGTGTGTGATGTCCTTAGATTATTTAGGTTTAAGTAGTTCTAAGTTCTAGGGGACTGATGACCAAAGAAGGTAAGTCCCATAGTGCTGGGAGCCATTTGAACCATTTTTTGCATGTCCTTACCTGCCCTCCTCCTAACCAACACACGTCCATCTCTGGCCCAGAGGCAGAACCAGATTTCGCCAGAAAAGAGAACAGAATTCCATCGTGCCCTTCAATGAGCTCTCCCTTGACACCACAGAAGTCACAAATGGGAGTATTTTTTTGTCAGTGGAATGCATGCTACAGATCGTCTAACTCGAAACTGTCCTCCAAGAAACCAATTTGTAGCAGTTTGTTGTCACTGTTGTGCCAACAGCTGCTACAGATGCAGTACGAAGCGTCTGAGCAATATACCGAATCCGAAGGTCATCCTTCTGGGTAGTGCTACGTGGCCGTCTGGTGGCTGGTCTCCTTGCGACCGTACCTTCTCCTGACCACCGCTGTCAGAAATCATGTACAGTGGTTACATTCCTGCCAAATCCTTCTGCAGTATCGATGAAAGAACATCCAGTTTCTCGTAGTCCTGTTACACGACTTCGTTCAAACTCAGTGAGGTGTTCATAACAGGCATTCTTGACTAGCATCAACTCATCACGTCCGATCTGAAAGGTAAGTAACACTGGAGACATTACAACGTGTATTTAAAGCAAACCTGATATGCATCCCGATAGTGGGCTACTAGCGCCACCTTTAATGTGACTTCAGTCAATTTGAATAGACACAATCTTTCAGGTGCAGAAACATTTCTATCAACTTTCGTTTATGTCGCACAACTCCTTCTTGGTGTTGTGGTTTCTTCATCAGTGTATTTTCATTTTGCGTTTACTGTATGTTGTATTTTTCGGACAAGTGGGCGAACATTTTGAACTGTTTGTGTTCTTTTTGATGCCTCCAATTACAAGTGTTACTGCGACAGTATTAATCTCAAAATGTTTCATAATTGTACTGAAGATATTTTAATTCATTTGCTGGCTTATTCTAAAGTCCGTACTTCATGAAGTGTATCGAGCCCAAATATTTAATTCAGTTCATAAAATTCCTATTTTGTTAATTCACAAAGAAGATTTTTTTATTGAATAAAAATTGTCAAAATAAACCCCCATCTACACAGCCCTACCCCGAACCCCACTCTACCCAAATTCTACGCTATACAATCAGACAACAAAACACACAAACGACGCACAACAGGAATAAAAACATATGTACAGAACGTACACCGACACCACTGAAGTAAAACTATTTTAAACTTAAAAGCTCATTAAGTAATGTCTTCAGACTACCTTCCCAAAGACACGCTGTTATATTATAAAAATGAGTAAATGCAATACATGTACAAATTCACTTTCATAATCAATCTAATTTTACGTGAGCAATCAAAACAAACACGATCTCGCAGTTTTTAGGTCTAAAATAGAAGAACAAACAATGAACATTATGTAATCCATCTATAAAAATAAAACAAGATCTACAGTGGATAACCAATAGGTGTGGAAATATGTCTGGGTAAACTAGAAAAGTGAAACATTGGCTTTTGCAGAAATCGGAGATTAAACACTCTAGGGACCGATGACCTCAGCAGTTTGGTCCCTTAGGAATTCACACACATTTTAACGTTTGAATATGATTTGAGTTTGAACGTGATGTTATAGCCGGCGCACGAGTGATCGGACGCAGGATGTCCAACGTAGCGATGAAGTGTGGATTGTCCAGTACGACCGTTTCACGAGCGTACCGTGAATGTCAGGAATCTGGTAAAACATCAAAGAAATCTCCACCCCCTTGTAACCTTATGGATTTATGGACAGCCCTGCTGGATTTATGGTGTCAATTCCCTCCAACACTTCTTCAGACATTAGTCGAGTCCATGCCACGTCATGTTGCGGCACTTCTGTGTGCTCGCGAGGGTCCTGCGCGATGTTAGACAGGTGTACCAGTTTCTTTGGCTCTTCTGTGTATACCATGCGTACGAAAGGGATCAGAAGGCTAACAAATATAATTTGAAGCAGTATTTTTACAGCAGCTGCTATTCACTCCGAAATCAGTGGTAACCGCATAAATTAATCACAGATCACTCGGTCTCGCGGAAACACAGTCCCGAGGCCTGAGTGAGAAACAATTGAAACCAAGATAATTCTCAGAATGCAGTGCTTTTATCTTAGTCGAGAGAAACGTACTTACAAAGTTAGAAAACAAGATGACTGGATAGATGCTACAACGGCGCTTTGTGCATCAAAAGTTGGGAGAGGTCACTGGATAGGAAGCATTTATAAGAAGAAAGTTGAACATTCAGCAGAAAAAAACTAAAACAATAATTTACCAACAGCCGTATGTATTGTGGAAATTTATTTTATGAACTTCTTATGTGCTACCAGTTTCGGTATAACATTGATTTAGTTATTAAGGTTACGGATCTTCAGAGCAGTCGAGGGTTTACTACCGCTGCTTGTTCTCACTTGTCACTTAGTCTCCCACTTCATCTCCTTAATGTCTCTCTGCTTGGTGCACGAGAACTAACTTTCATAAACAACAGTCTTCTATTCGAAAACCGTCGTTAATCACCGTTGTTAATCCTATCTATTTCCACCACTCACGTCAAACAACTTCAGTTCTTATCGAGCTGTGTTATTTATCATATAGCTTGAACTTTTATCAGTTTACTTCCACTGAGACATTTCGCTTTTACTCTTGCCATTTGAGCTCTTAATATTCAGACACCGATTTCTCTTTTATCCACCGGCTACTTCTACTATCTGTCTTTTGACATTATCTTCCACCTTCTTCATTTGCTGTAGTTTCATATTTAAATTTTCTCTTTTCATAAATTACATTCTGTATCTCCTATGTTAACCAAGGATTTATAACAGCCTTTGTCTTTTACCTCCTTTTTACCCTTCTGCTTTAATTATTTCATCTCTCAAACCTACTTGCTCTATTGTACTCCTGTCATCCGTTTCAGTCAATCATTGTCTAATGTTCCATTTCAAACTGTCAACAACTTTATGTTCTTTCAATTTATCACATCCTACCTTATTAATTTCCTACTTACCTCCATTTTCCTCATTTTTAATCTACAAGTCATAACCAATAAATTACGATCAGAATCCACTTCTGCTCCTGCATTTATTTTTCTGTTTAAAATCTAGTTTTGAAATCTCTGTCTTACTGTTATGTAGACCATCTGAAACTTTCTGATATCTCCAGCTCGAACTGCTGCATACTGCCTTCATTCATGAGTCTAAAACAAACTGGTAGCAATGATTAAACAAAACTATACCACGAAACTACCCCTTTCATCTGCTTCCCTGAGCCCATGGTCTCCCAACTTATTTCTATCTCTTCCTTTTCCTACAAACGAATTCCGATCCCTCACTACGATTCAAGTTTTATCTCCCTTAAATATCTAAATAATTTTGTTTTATCCTATCAAATATGCCCTTGCAAACCTACTAGGCACATAAACTTGTATTACCGTGGGGTGTATTGACTTCGTGTCCATTTTGATTTAAACAATGTCTTCATTATGCTGTTCATAATATCCCTTATCTTGTATTTCTCTTCTTATTTGTTATTACAGCAAGTCTTACACTTGTTGGATATTGTATTTGTAAGCCTGTGTTCATTGATCCGAAGTCCTTATTCTCCTGCCTCACTAATTCCCATTATATCTAACTTCAACTTATCCATTTCCCTTTCTAAATTCTTTAGCATATCTAACACATTTAAGGGTCTAACATTTGTAACACTCCCTTATAATTTTGGGTGTTTCCGCTCGTTCGCGGATCTGAATAGCAGCCCAAATTAAGTAATAATTAATATGACCGTGTACCTAATGGGGCTGGCAATCGGATTGGACTGCTTGGGAGTTGTTACATTCCATATTGTCCTTCGCAAAATACGGTAATAATGTACTGTTTGGTGGTAAGGAGGACAACAAACACAGCTTCACAAATAAGACCTATATTCTTAGCAAAAGCACAAAAATAAGGAGACAGCCACTGCCTTCGTCAATACACTGTTAATAACGGCTAATCTCAGCACAGGTTTCTTCGTTATTCATAATCGTCACACGCAAAATCCAGTCACTGTAATCCAACACTGTAATCCAAATAATGCCGGCGCGGTAGACGCGGAATCTCAATAACGGCACACAAATATCACTGAAATCACTCTGTTAATTATACTTTCTCACTTTCCCGTATAATACTAACACTAAGGGGTTAAACCGCGGCGATGGCCACTCCCTTTGTCGGTAATTTCTATCAATTGCACAGCTCAGCCCGCCTCGCGGGAACCTACAACACACACAGACTGACTCAACTCTACTCTCGCTCTCGCGACCCGACACACTAATCGATAGTTGCCCTGTCGACCTGTGTGAGTGCAAACTTAGTAGTAAGGGCCTGCGGACCCCTTACATCCCCGCCCTCGAAAACTTCTTTAGAGCCGCAGGCGAAAAAGAATCGGCAAGGGAATTAAACATTGCTACATTTGAACAAAACACACAGTGTAAATAATGAAAGAAATACAATTCATCAAATTAATCCCTCGACTCCGGTAGTGGGCTGCCTCCACAATAATTTCTACAAAGGGTTATTACATTACATAAATATGGTACTGTCCAAATTACAATTTTTTTTATCAAGCGGCAATAGTCCTCTATAGTCCAATATCGAATGAAACACACAACATACACTCAAAAATTATTACCTAAACACATGACATGTGAATTACTATACTACAAAATAGTTGTTACAGATTTTATACCTATTCCCAGATAATCTTTGATATGAAATATGCAATTCTAATTGTAATACATCATAAAACACACTGTAAATAAACATTTCCCTTTTTAAATGTCCGTTTTGCAACTAAATGTCCTAAATATCTTAGCAGGTTTATTCGGGTCCTGGTAGCCCTCACTCTTGACCGGACCTCACCTGGAGTGTCATTCAGTTTTCTTCGGTTCCTCCACCTCTTCCTCTATAATCAGATGAATGATTAAAGTGATTCCTTGGGTCATTACTTCCCTCTTCTATATGCACTGTGTCATTCATTCGCCTATCCCATCTTCTCTCATGATCTCTTGGTTCTTCACTCCTTCTCTAATCATTTCTCCATTGACGTTCACCACCATGGTTCCTGTACCTATGGCCACCACCTCTTCCTCTATAATTAGACGAATTACCAAAATGATTCCTTTGGTCATTACCTTCCCCTCGGTTTTGATCATTAGGTTGATTGTGTCCCTGTGATCGAACAGATTCCAACTGTTCCAGTATTTTCATCAAGGCCTCCCTATCTTCAATTAGGCTCCCGGATACAGTTTCTTGCATTCTCTGGCTCATTCTTCTTTTTATCGCTGATATCATTACGTCATCACTCAGGGGTTGTTCCAAGGTCTCGTTCAATTCCCACAAATGTTCGGCAAACTCTCTCAACGTTCCTCTCCATGTACTAAGTGACTTGCGATGGAGTAGGTCCTTAATTGCTGCACATTGATGGCTTTTGGACCAGTATTTCTTCAAGAATTCCTCTTCAAACTGATCATAACTAGTAGTCCCTTCCTTCTTCCTGACTCCCCAAGTTAAGGCCTCACCTTCCATTCTATCTATTGCAAATTGAATCTTGTCTGAGTCCTTAAGATGTGCTGGGAAAACTCCTTTTAGCCATTTCATAAATATCATTGGGTGCAAACCTCCTTTCGGTCTAAATTTCTGCCCTGTATTACTTTGGATGCACCGATTATCACTGCTCATCAATGTAACGACCTTACCTCCCCCAATGGCTAAGGTGGCATTGCTAATTCGTTTATCAATTTCTTCTGTCTTGCTCTCCAATTGCTGCACTCCCTGTTGTAACTGCTTGACCTCCATTTCAACCCTCTTGTTATCCTCTTCTCGTTGCACGGCTATAGCATTTCTCAGATTGACAGCTAGTTGGTTTTGCCTATCTCCTATCCCCTTAACTGCCTCATTGCATTGTTTCTGCATCTGCGTCACCTCGGCGATTCGATGATTGCAATTTGTTCCCACTTCGTTGATTCTTTCTCCCAATTCAGCTTTCGTTTCTTCAATATCGTCTTCTATCTTTTTTGTTAACTTTCCTTCCACCTTCTCCACGTCTCCCTGGACTTGGTCTATACTCTTCTGCAGCTTATTCTCTCTCTCGTTGATATCCATTTTCAACCGTTCTTGTAGCTCCTGCATTTCTTTCTTCAGATTACATTCCATCTTCATTTGCGATGTTTTGATCTCTCGTGCTATAGTTTCTTGTAAATCTTCCTTTAATAATGCGTTATTTTCTTGTAAAACCTTTAGTGATTCTCTTGTTTCTCGTAAACCCTTCTCTAACGATTCCCGGGATATTCTTCCCTCTTCTCTAGTTTCTTGTAAATCTTCCTTTAGTGATTTGCGGAATATTTCTTCCCTTTCTCTAGCTTCTCGTGAACTCCTCTCTAACGATGCATTAGTTTCTTGTAAACGCTTCTCTACTGATTCGTTAGTCTTCTTTATCAAGTCTATCAACATCGACCATCTATCAGCATCCTCTGAAACTAGCCTAGCTCTCGTCGTTTGTCCCGGTGTCTCGGGATAATTAGTTGAATGTGCTGATGGGCTTCCTAATGACAATCCACAATCACTAATTCCTGAATCATCTCTGTCTTCCTGTCCTATCCCTTTCCTTTCAACTACTGCCTCACAGACTTGCTTATCTTCCGTAGACATGTTTGGTTTATTTTCAATACACAGGCAAGTAATACAAAATAACCTCTAGTAACCCAAAACACTCCTAACTACCATGAAACTAATCAAACAGTAACCTGCAATCCTTTCAGTTAATCCCCAAAATGATACTACATGCATGAGTACCGAACATCACAACTCTCAAAAACCTATTAATTTCCAATAACAATTTTCACATACACAGTTTATGTAAAAATGTTTTAAACAAGATAATCACAACACTCACAAAATCTATAAATGTAAAATCCCCAAACAATTACCATTTAGACAGTGCAGTGTGCATAAATAAGTATGCTATATTTCAGAGTATGCTTCGCAAATTTTTCGGAAATTACCGCAATTTAGCACTTTTCCTAATGTAAATATCAGTTAAAAACTGTTTATTTATCGCGAATACTGCACACTGCAATTTACTGTTATGTCAACCAGTCGTCTTCACTCACCAACCGACGTTACCGCGAGTCGCGATGTTTTGACGTTTGAGGTGGGCGTGGCGCTGCACCGCTGCCGAAGCTCGCGTGAAGTTGAAGATCTGCTACAAGACGACGTAGTTCTCCGTCGGCCGCTCCGTGGCGCTGCAGGCGGGCGTAGTTTGTAGTTTGGCCACTAGATGACGGGACTGCGCTCGTTGTCACGAAGTCGCGTTGCTCCGCGGTAGGATGTCGTGTGAAATCACCTTGCAGATCGAAGCTCTTTGGTGCAACTGCTACACGGGTCTGCGTGACGTCACTCAATAATTGCGTCGCCACAACACATTGTCGTCAGCATAACAGTTTATGGGTCCACACGAAGCCGTCCGATTTTCACTGTTCAAAAAGTAATTCCAGTCGAAATACTACCGCTAAACACTTTTTTTAACAACTTTTGTGGCGAATTCTCAGTTCGTTTTGCTATTTTAATGTTCACACGTGTCTCTTTTTGGTGTTCACTTTCCACAGTTTTTCGCGCGGATTTACGCATTTGCACATTATACCACAGTTTATTGACACTATTGTTCTATTTAATATGGCAAGAAAAACAGTTTAGTCACAATCGTAAGATATTATTACTTCGCATTGTTCAAAAAAATGCACTGTTCCTTGTCGCGATTTTAAAGTTTATGCACTGTACCGATTCCACATTGAAAAATTAATTTTCTTGCGTTAAGCACGGGAAAATTATCTATTGTTCTTTACTATTCGTCCGAAAATTGCACTAGTCCTTTCACGGTAAGCCAAGGGTGTAACACTCCCTTATAATTTTGGGTGTTTCCGCTCGTTCGCGGATCTGAATAGCAGCCCAAATTAAGTAATAATTAATATGACCGTGTACCTAATGGGGCTGGCAATCGGATTGGACTGCTTGGGAGTTGTTACATTCCATATTGTCCTTCGCAAAATACGGTAATAATGTACTGTTTGGTGGTAAGGAGGACAACAAACACAGCTTCACAAATAAGACCTATATTCTTAGCAAAAGCACAAAAATAAGGAGACAGCCACTGCCTTCGTCAATACACTGTTAATAACGGCTAATCTCAGCACAGGTTTCTTCGTTATTCATAATCGTCACACGCAAAATTCAGTCACTGTAATCCAACACTGTAATCCAAATAATGCCGGCGCGGTAGACGCGGAATCTCAATAACGGCACACAAATATCACTGAAATCACTCTGTTAATCATACTTTCTCACTTTCCCGTATAATACTAACACTAAGGGGTTAAACCGCGGCGATGGCCACTCCCTTTGTCGGTAATTTCTATCAATTGCTGGCTTCTGCACAGCTCAGCCCGCCTCGCGGGAACCTACCCAACACAGCACTACTGACTGAACTCACTCTCGCTCTCGCGACCCAACACACTATCGATAGTTGCCCTGTCGACCTGTGCTGATGCAAACTTAGTAGTAAGGGCCTGCGGACCCCTTACACATCACATGCTTCGACCAGCAAATGCTAGTTTTGTTGTCCCTGATAATTTCTTTCTGAACAGTCGCCAAGAAGATGACATAATCATTAAGCAGCCCTGTAGAGAGCCAAGCCGTCAGGTAAAATTAATACCGTATGTGGTTTTTGTTTGTTTTCTGATACTCATTCCCACTACATAAAGCCTTTGTAAGATAGTATTACAAGGTCTGATCAGCATATCATCCAGATTGTAGTTGCTGTAACTACTTAAAAGGCTACGGATCATCTTCAGGAATCAAAGGTTAGTCTGGTCTTCCCACGGAGTCCCCGCTGTTGTGGTTGGAGTTTTGATATGGATGGCATTCAGGCCATCGCTCCATAGCAAAGACTATTGTTCAAATTCTTTACAGAGGACAATCCTATAATAGAGTTCCTGGCATCCTCACGTTTTTTTCTGTTCTGTTGATCGAATGCACACACTTATCTTGGAAGAGTTCTTTCATAGCGGGTTCGATTTATAGTACCATGATAATTTTCTTTTGGCATTTGTCAGATCTCCCTGCACTGCAACAAAGTTTTTGCTACGAACAGCAAGGGCTGTATCATCAGCACAGAGAAAATTTAATTTATTCGGAGTCAGCGGTTGATTCTTGTGCTACATGTTGAAAAGCGATGGAGGTAGTCCACTTCCTTAAGTAGGCTATTTTTCTGTGCTCTCCAGTCAGTACCATGTCTTTGGAAGTCAACGAAAAACAATCACCGTCGCAGAAATAAGGTGCTAAACTCGGTGAAATGTAGTACCTGGGAAGGTTGTAGAATTTATGTAGCAGCCAGTGACTGAAAATGTCATATGCTGTTGTCAGATCCGCGAAAGCCACACTAGTAACATGAAGAGTTTCAAACTCATACTTTACTAAGATTCAAGAGCTGCCATGTGCAGCTACGCCCAAGTTGAAACGCTGCAAACAGAGGACAGATAATACACACAAATCTGTTCAGAAACACTCATTCTAGCTGTTTGTAAAGGCGGTTGAAAAGGATAACTTGTATATAGTGCTTGGATATCGTTAGTTCCCTCGCTTGGTTTAAGATGAACTATACTCTGCTCCTTCGTCATACCTGTGGTATCTGGCATCTGCTGGTGCAAGTGTTGAGGAAGTGTAGGATCCATTATTTTGTTGACAGGTCTTAATTTGTTCTAATGGGATGACGTCTAAGCCGGCAACTCTAGCGCTTTTCTTTTTCTTGACAGCCACTTTGAGTTCTAGTATCTGAAATAGACTAGTAAGAGTGCCACATTCCTTTACACCTACATAGTGTTTTTCAGGCACTTCGGTTTCGTGTCTGACTTCTCCATTCATGAGTTACCTGGTCTACAGCGTTACTGTAATGTGCAGTAATCTTAATTGTATCGTTATTAAGATGTTTTCATAATTTCCAGACGTTGTTGCTATTTATAGTTGGATCCGGTTCTTCAACAGTTTCTATCCCAGCTTCCCTCTGAATGCTGTCATTGACATGAAGTTTATGGCCAGTCTGTACTGCTGTTTGTAAAGACTGGAACGCTGGCTAAAGCTTCATCTTTTCCTTTTCAGGACCCCAGCTGATCATCATGTTGGTGAAGGAATATTGGTATTTAAGCAACTTAATTTAGGTATAAACACAGGGGTAGTGGTTGTAAGATTTGTACTGGAATTGGTATTAAGGTACACGTACTGTTGAGAAAAATTCAAGAAGTACGATATGTCACAGCCATTTATTACTCTTTACAAAACACTACAAAACACTATTTCGGCAAAGTGAGTGTTGAAAGAGAGAGCCACCACTACGTGACGACGTTGCACATGGGGTCTGCGTTGTCGGCTATGCAGTCAACCCAGGGCACCCAGGTGTTGTTCCAGCGCTTGGGGTCGGCCAGGTCGGCATCAGCGGTTGCGACAGCGTCTCCAGCCGCTCCAGCAGAGTGTCCACCAGGCCCTCCGGCATGTCGGCGGGAGCGCCGTCGCCCGCCTCGCACGGGTCCTGCCTGATGTTGAAGACGCACCAGCCGCTGCTGCTCGTGATGTTGCACAGCCCGTGCGCGGGCCGTTCCGGGCAGGACACGGTCGCCTCAGCGCGCAGCCGCAGCACGTCCTCCGCCTCCGGGGACGCCCCGACCACGCTGGAGAGCGCCTGCCCCACTGGGCTGGCCAGCACCTCCTCCGGTTCGTAGGCCGGCGTGAACAGCGGGTCCTCAGCGCCGCTCGCCCCGGCGTAGTAGTCGTTGTTCTGCACACCTGCCGCACCAGCACGCCGCTTACGGTTTCGATTCAAATCTTACGACATTAAATTTGCAGTAAATGGCCCAACTTTACAAAAACTACTACTTCTTCATACTCTCTCATTCCTCCCACACCTGCTACTTTTTTTCTCACCTCATCAGAAGGCGCAGTGTGCATTAAATTATTTACATAAATGTAGCCACCCTTCTTTGACCACTCCTTAAGGCTGCCAGCTCGTGTTGTACACATATCACGGAAACCACTACACGATGTGCGAACATCATATGAGTAACCACTATCTATATTGCACACTTTCCTTCTTTAGTACCGTCAACACTGGTTTCCGTACCACACTGCCAGTGGCAACAAAGTAAGAAATGTTCCCCTGCTCTTCAACAATCGAGTATCCATTATTAAATCTTACTGTGCCCAGTCGAATTTCCTCAGGTTTTTTGGTTTATATGCTTGCTTATCCTTCCTGGCCAAAATCTGTTCACAAAATTTTACCATCATATAAATACGTGACGGAATCCTTCCACCTAAATATCTCATCAAGACAGCAAATATTTACTAAACTTTTTTGGATCTACGAAATACGATTTCACTGAATATTAATACAGAGTAATATTTATAAGACACACATCAGAGCTATGCAGGATATAATGGGTATAAGTGCAGATACTTCCGTTGGTGACTGAGGATGTTGTCATGAACGGCATTACATCAGTATGTACATCATTTGCACACTAATAATTATAGCTATCACAAGTCGTATTTTGTGGATAGTACCTGCCAGAACATGTGACAAGAGTAATCCATTAATGCTAATTTTGCCCTGGACATCGAGTCAGGTATTGAAGCGTGAACTCGTGGACACAAAACGGTAATTCTATACCGACAGCTGTAGTCCACTTAATGATGCTGTTGCAACTGTGCAGAAAACATCAGGTAGGTGAGGTGTTTGTGGGAAACCTGTTAGCTGGAGAGAAGAAACAACCTATACACTGATGTGTTGACACATTTAATGTACCACATATAAAGCTATGTGCAGCTATACTCATTACACCCTCTATACATGAACTCTATGCTCATCGCAGCCACAGTCTGTCACGTATCAGTTAATTACGCACAGTTCACTGTGCCATTCCACAATTACAACTGTTGTGGGATGTGGATTGACCCAACAGCACAACGTCTGACATATTTGATAAGTTACAGACAACAACGCCAGCACGAGTCGGGCTGCTACTGACCTTTGACGAGCTTCCAGTCGCCGACGCGGACTGCGCCGTTCTCGGCCACCTCGTCGTAGTTGAGGAGTATCTCCGTGCGCTGGCTGGGCTCTCCAGAGACGAGCCGCGGCCACATGTTCACGCCGTCCAGGTCGTCCGGCAGGTCAGATGCATTACCTCCTGTGAAAACATTAAGAAAAATTACGTTTAACGAATTACCACCTGCAATACACAATAGACTGTTTGATAATGGGATGATAATGGCATTGAAACACAGGACGACACGCGTAAAGCTGAAATACGAAACACCTTTTTCCAAAGCTATTTCACAAAGGAAGACCGCACTGCAGTTCCTTCTCTAAATCCTCGCATGAACGAAAAAATTGCTGACATCGAAATAAGTGTCCAAGGAATAGAAAAGCAACTGAAGTCCACTGGACCTGACGGGATACCAATTCGATTCTACACAGAGTATGCGAAAGAACTTGCCCCCCTTCTAACAGCCGTGTACCGCAAGTCACTAGAGGAACGGAAGGTTCCAAATGATTGGAAAAGAGCACAGGTAGTTCCAGTTTTCAAGAAGGGTCGTCGAGCAGATGCGCAAAACTATAGGCCTATATCTCTGACATCGATCTGTTGTAGAACTTTAGAACATGTTTTTTGCTCTCGTATCATGTCATTTCTGGAAACCCAGAATCAACTCTGTAGGAATCAACATGGATTCCGGAAACAGCGATCGTGTGAGACCCAACTCGCTTTATTTGTTCATGAGACCGAGAAAATATTAGATACAGGCTCCCAGGTAGTTGCCATTTTCCTTGACTTCCGGAAGGCGTTCGACACAGTTCCGCACTGTCGCCTGATAAACAAAGTAAGAGCCTACGGAATATCAGACCAGTAGTGTGGCTGGATTGAAGAGTTTTTAGCAAACAGAACATCGCATGTTGTTCTCAATGGAGAGACGTCTTAACATAGACGAATGTAATGTATTGCGAATACATAGAAAGAAGTATCCTTTATTGTATGATTATATGATAGCGTATCAAACACTGGTAGCAGTTACTTCTGTAAAATATCTTGGAGTATGAGTACGGAACGATTTCAAGTGGAAGCATCATATACAATTAATTGTTGGTAAGGCGGATGCCAGGTTGAGATTCATTGGGAGAGTCCTTAGAAAATGTAGTCCATCAACAAAGGAGGTGGCTTACAAAACACTCGTTCGACCTATACTTGAGTATTGCTCATCAGTGCGGGATCGGTACCAGGTCGGGTTGACGGAGGAGATAGAGAAGATCCAAAGAAGAGCGGCGCGTTTCGTCACAGAGTTATTTGGTAAGCGTGATAGATGTTTAGCAAACTCAAGTGGCAGACTCTGTAAGAGAGGCGCTCTGCATCGTGGTGTAGCTTGCTGTCCAGGTTTCGAGAGGGTGCGTTTCTGGATGAGGTATCGAATATATTGCGTCCCCCTACTTATACCTCCCGAGGAGATCACGAATGTAAAATTAGAAAGATTTGAGCGCGCACGTAGGCTTTCTGGCAGTCGTTCTTCCCGTGAACCATACGCGACTGGAACAGGAAAGGGAGGTAATGACACACCGTTGGGTGGCTTGCAGAGTATAAATGTAGATGTAGATTAGGTGTCTTTCATGGTTAGGGTGTGGCTTCCTATTAAACTTAAGAAAACACTAAATGCAGAAGGATGTGAACACATTTTCCAGCATTGTGTGTTGTGAACAGTAGGGGACAGAGATGATAATTGATTGTATCAGCACGATATTGCACAATGTCGTAAAGAAGTATCTGTGAGGCGATGGCTGCTGAACAATAACATTTTTGAAATCCATTTGTCTGTTCAGAATCTCAACCTGAACCCAATGGAACACCTTTAAACTGAGTTAGATCACCCACTTCGTCCCAAACCCCAGAATCCAACATCATTACCTTTTCTGCTTTCGGCTCTGGAGGGAGAATGGGCAGCCATTCCTGCAAAGACAATCAGACACCTCACTGAAGATGTCCCCAGCAGAGTTCATCATAAATGTAGAGGTGGTCACGCCCCATATTAATGTCCAGTAATATGTGGCAGGATACTTTTAATCAGATAATGTACGTAAAATTGTAAGCAGTTTGGACAACAGCAGTAACAGCTGTGTTCGTGTGGCAGGTGTGCAGAACAACGATTATTACGCGGGGGCAAGTGGTGCTGAGGACCCGCTGTTCACGACGGCCTACGATCCAGAGGAGGTACTGGCCAGCCCAGTGGGGCAGGCGCTCTCCAGTGTGGTCGGTGCTGCCCCGGAGGTGGAAGACGTCCTGCGGCTGCGTGAAGAGGCGACCGTGTCCTGCCCGGAGCGGTCCGCGCACGGACTGTGCAACATCACGAGCAGCAGCGGCTGGTGCGTCTTCAACATCAGGCAGGACCCGTGCGAAGCGGGCGACGGCTCGCCCGCTGACATGCCGGAGGGCCTCGTGGAAACTCTGCTGGAGTGGCTGGAGACGCTGACGCAGCCGCTGATGCCGCAGCCGGGGGCCAACGTCACGCAGACCGACCTGGCCGACCCCAAGCGCTGGAACAACACCTGGGTGCCCTGGGTCGACTGCCTCGAAGACGAAACGGATCCCATGTGCAACGTCATCACATAGATCCTTCTCTCTCTCTCTCTGAACACCTATTTCGTACCAGTAGTTTGATGTGCCTAGTTGAAATACCAATAATAGTGTGTCACACATAGTACTTCGTGATTTTCTCTCATTATCAGTTCCATTGGAAAACCAACAAAAGTTGCCTGCATTAAATAGATCAATGTAGAGGAATCTTCGGTAGATATCACAGAGGGAAGCCAGCTCCAAAAGCCTATTTATGGTGGAAAAAGGCCAAATCTGTGGCTCAAGCCGATTACCTATCATCCTCATTTCACTAGATTGGAACCTGTCTATTCACCGTGGCACTAGGATGGCTAGGGGTGATGGGCGACTCACCCAAGCCGCCTTTTACCCCAGGGAGACATCCCCAATAATCATCTTGACAGCAGGCTGAGTGGACCTGGGGCCGTCATAGAGGGGATGGAAAGGGATAAATCCTCAACTTAACCTGGTATCTCCTGGGCTGGAGTCTAACAATCTGCCTGCTAGACCATGACGGCCATCGGTTTACGATGGCGTCCTCACGAAAGCAATTCGTATTGCAGTAAACACATTCTCCAGTAGCATGTAACATAAGACTAACTGAAAAATATGCCGTCATATATAAGTAACAGGTTTTCAACATTCAGAATTATCCATATTGATGTATGCAGAATAAATCCATTAGCTAGCTTGCAGCCGTAAACAAAGGAAACACATGATCTACAGGACTTCAACAAATACAGTGAACAGCATCGTGAGAGTGATGAGGAATACGCCTTACCAATATACAGGCTTCAAAGCCAACATCAAAGTAGCTACTCCATATTGCCATCCCATTCTCAAGTGAATGAGTATCCTATATAACCTTCCAGACCTTCTATGAACTGTGTATGACTGTTAGCTTCCACATGACTACTAGTGACATAAAATTATATAGAACATTTGTGAGCGAAGTGGGAGAAAGAATTTCTAATAGTCCAGAACATTATACGGTTAGCCTGGTGAGAGACTAAGTCACTCTCACTGGAGAAGAGTGAATATTCAAGAACATAGTACAGAGTGAAAAACATAAAAGCGAATCCATAATGAAACCGCTATCTGGCATTGTGTATGAAAGAGTCTGAGACAACTAGAGCGATTTGCCGGTATAGTTCAGTACTGATTATTGCTGCCGTTCATCAGATGGCCACGAGTCACTATGGTATTGAAAGTGTAGCTGTGGTCGTGTAATGTATCTTGTTCAATCCCGAAGAGAATGTTTATAGTTGAGGCCTATATTTGTCCACAGTCGTTTGAATTGACACGTCAAGTGATCATCGTAGGAAAAATTCGGAATGTCACAATGTCAGTTACCAGCTAAGAGTAGCATACACGATTTACTGAAAAAAATTGGCCAAGTGCGATAATCAAGAATCTAAAAGATTTTTCTCTTTTATCGATAATGGCAAAATATCATTCCCGGGAATTACAAGACCGTATCAAAATCTCTACACTAGTTCATCAGACTAGCCCGAAGATACAGATAAAAGCGAGCACGGGACTTCAGTTTACATATAAGATACAAAACATTTAATACATTTTATTTACTTACTAAAACATGATAACACTTTTCATTTTAATATGCAGTAATATTTTTCTGTTATTCTTTTGATGGTGGATAAATGAGGTGTAAGTTCTGATGGTAAAATGATATTTTATATGATATAATTACATTTTTTTTCCTTTAATTGTACTGTGAAACCTTGCTTGTCGCCAAATTTCATGAATCTAGGTCAACGTTTAGTACCATATAGGTTTTGATGAATGTGTTTGAGAGTATCAGAATATGTGGTATAAATCATAGTATCTTTTGAATGTATTGATTTAGAAGCTAAAATGTGTAACACCGCCAAGGGACCGTAGACCTTACCCTAAAAACTGTGTACAACAGTTTAGTTTTCAAACACAAAACTAAATAGGCAATCTGCCTTTACAGATTCACTTCCGGTAATGAAAACAGACTTAAGACCAGCCCAAAAACATCAGTTCCAAGTTATTCCATCAACCAGGTGTTAAACACAGCGGGGTCCAGAAAACTGAACTCTTTGATAGTAAATATCTTTGGAACAAAGCCACATATCATTTCAATTTTTCGCAGTAGCGCAGTCCACTGTTTTCTCAACTGGTCTCGTCGTGCGTGTGCAGCAGATGACAGTGCATCAATGAATGGAGAAAGATTTTCATTTGAGCAACGCAAAAGTGGTACTGGAAGTACGAAAACATGATAAAGGTACAACGGCAATGTCGTAATGCGTACAAAGTCAATAAAGAACACGTATAACAGTTTATGGGATTAGGGATAAATCTGAAGCCGACGGTACTGTTCAGGATGTGCATGAGGAAAGGTCTGGCCGACCAAAGACATCAACAAGTCTAGCATCCAGCGCCGTTGTGTTGTGACATTGTACTCGGTCGTCTCAATAATCTGTGAAGCAGGGTGCACGTGAAAGCCGGGTCTGCCGATGAACTGTAAAACAAATTCTGAAGGCTGCAAAGTTGAAAGTGTACATGCCAAGATCAGTGCACGATATGAACGAGGACGACCCTGATCGAAGGTTGGAGTACTGTGGGTGATCTGAAGGCATGCTTCGTGAGGATGAACGATTTGCAGAGTTGGTTACCTGGTCTGACGAGGTGCATTTCAAACTGAATCTTACTGTAAACCGCCACAACTGCATGCACTGGGCTCCTGAAAATCCTCAAGTTCACGTTGATAAACATGGTAATCTACCGGATGTTAATGTGTGGTGTGGTCATGCCATCGCGCATTTTGATTGGCCCAGTCTTCTTTGAAGGTGCCGTGACAGGTAAGGTGCTGCAAACAACAATTTACCTGCCGTCCGAGAGGCGTTTGGAAATGCAAGATTTTATCTACAATAAGACAGCACTCCCCATCACTACCACAGAGATGTCAAAGCTTACTTGGATAAAAATGAACCTGGACGATGGATAGATCGAAGAGGAGCTCTTGAAAATCCACCACGGTCTCCAGAACTATATATCTTGACTTCCACCTATGGGGACCTTGGCCGGCCGGTGTGGCCAAGCGGTTAAAGGCGCTACAGTCTGGAACCGCGTGGCCGCTACGGTCGCAGGTTCGAATCCTGCCTCGGGCATGGATGTGTGTGATGTCCTTAGGTTAGTTAGGTTTAAGTAGTTCTAAGTTCTAGGGGACTGATAACCTCAGAAGTTAGTGCTCAGAGCCATTTGATTTTGGGGACCTTGAAATATGTTTACCAACAGAAGCCAGCGGCAATGAACGATCTACGAGAAACCATCGAGGCGTCCCGTGACACATAATATAACCTCCCCCCACCCCTCCCCGTTCAAGAATTGTAACGACATGTCATTTAATATGGACTATTAAAAATTATCTACATTTCTCTGGATCCCTCTGTACATATCATGCCTAAAATTCTTTGTCAATTAGAACTGAAACTATACCGCGCTACGTCCGCAGCTCGTGGTCGTGCGGTAGCGTTCACGCTTCCCACGCCCGGGTTCCCGGGTTCGATTCCCGGCGGGGTCAGGGATTTTCTCTGCCTCGTGATGGCTGGGTGTTGTGTCATGTCCTTAGGTTGGTTAGGTTTAAGTAGTTCTAAGTTCTAGGGGACTGATAACCATAGATGTTAAGTCCCATAGTGCTCAGAGCCATTTGAACTATTTTATACCGCGCTGCAACTGTG
The DNA here is from genome assembly GCF_023898315.1 of Schistocerca nitens. Classification (NCBI taxonomy): domain Eukaryota; kingdom Metazoa; phylum Arthropoda; class Insecta; order Orthoptera; family Acrididae; genus Schistocerca; species Schistocerca nitens. The sequence continues at coordinate 352,276,290 of NC_064622.1, forward strand.
CAACAGTTGTTGCAGACATACAAATCGAAACGAACTGGTTATTGCAACTGGCTTCTCGAAAACACTTTTGGTACACAGATACACCTAATGTATTTGACGCCAGATAAGGCATGATTTCAATTATCCGGCTATGGTCAATCGGGGAACACAAGGTACTGGATGCTTAGGAATTGTCACGAGATATTCGGAAGTCCACTTCACGATGACAAAGTGTGTTTGATGTGCAGTTTTTCGCCGGCCCCTGTGGCCGAGTGGTTCTAGGCGCGTCAGTCCAGAACCGCGCTGCTTCTACGGTCGCAGGTTCGAATCCTGCCTCGGGCATGTATGTGTGTGATGTCCTTAGGTTAGTTGAAGTAGTTCTAAGTTCTAGGGGACTGATGACCTCAGATGTTAAGTCCCATAGTGCTTAGAGCCATTTGAACCATTTTTTAATGCGAAAACTGCCTCCAAGTAGCAGCATGGTATGGAGTCCACATTAAACTCGAAACAAGTATGGAATTTCCTTTAGAAATGGTCTAGCTGTAGAAAAGTAGTCTGCCCTGACACACGAATCATAGATTTCCCCGCGACATTTAAGTCTCACCTTTATCTACGATAATGATGGAAGCTGAAGAGTCGGATTAAAATTTGTGCCACAGCCAGGTCTTGAACCCGGGTCTCCTTACTTGCTGCGCAGGAATGCTGACCATTAAAGCACTAGTCACATCTAATACTGAATTTAACTTTTCCTGTCGTTACTGTCTAAATGACAAGTACAGAATTTTTGCTGATAATTGGTGACCAAAGAGCTGTGATGGTAATGTAGAAATGTAATGGTCAGCATTCCTAACTAGTAAACAAGGAGACACGCGTTCGATTCCTAGCCGTAGCACAAATTTTAATTCGTTTCTTCATATTGTATAGTATCCGTCTCTCCCTATAGCTTACCCCAGTTTTTCTCAGAATTTTGAACATCTTGTACCATTTTACATGCGATGAGCGTGTTTTGATTTTTCTTTAGTCTTGCTTCCATTATCGCCGGCTGCTGTGGCCAAGCGGTTCTAGGCGCTTCAGTCCGGAACCGCGCTGCTGCTACGGTCGCAGGTTCGAATCCTGCATCTGGTATGGATGTGTGTGATATCCTTAGGTTAGTTAGGGGACTGACGACCTCAGATGTTAAGTCCCATAGTGCTTAGAGCCATTTGAACCATTTTTATGTGCAGTTTCCTGTAACCGTATAAGAATAATACTTTTTGATCGTATTATCAACACCCGAATATACTTCACCATTTTCGAAGACCTGTATACGCTATCAACTGACAATCTTCTTTTAATCGTGTCAGAGACGTCAATTACAAGGGAATTAACAGTTACAAAACATGCAAGTAGACAATGGACATTAACATGTAAACATTAAAAAGGACAATGAGATCTATAATTAACTTGCTTTTGCCCAGAAGTTCAAAGCATTACAGTTAGCGTACGGTTAGAAGTAATTGTACATAAATGAACTTTCATAAATACACTTAAATATAGACTAACAGATATTGAATTAAATTGTCTTCGCCCAGAAACGGGCAACGTCCAAGGCGTTGGAACTGGCCAACATCAACTCTTCTTCGGTGCATGATAACGGGCACAGACGGCGGTTGCGCAGGTGAGACATCGTCTGCTCATCTCCACACTCGCAATTTGAGGGTCCTCTAGCGTATCCCCGTTTTTCAAGAGTTTCTGCACACCGCCCAACATCAGTTCGTAGTCTGCTGAGGGACTTCCAGGTACACCAGGAGCACTCTCCACTCTTTTTCTCCACATGTCTAGCCTTTGGTTTGTGTTGTTTCGTTGTTTACATAGACCCTTACAAAACTTTTTCTAGACTTCAAGCGATATGGTGCTGTCGAATGGCCAAATAATGGGTGAGTGTCAGATGTCAAGGCTCTACGTCCTTCTGCATGAGCAACTGCTTCACGCCTGATGTCGGGCAGAGCTATGCCTGCTAAATGGTACAGCTGCTCTCAGGCACCCAGTTATGCTGCACGTTTCATTCAGAGCGGTGTCCATGTGTCTAGCATAGTAGGAGTTGTACGAGACAGGCGCTGCAAATTCGCCCGCAGAATAGCACAACGCCAAGGCTGTGCACCCCAGTTAGATCCCCTTAGTTTTCGTATGATATTATTCCTTGCGGACACTTTCATTTTGGTGTTTTGACAATGCGTTTTGAACGTTAGGGTCCGATCTAAGGTCACCCCCAATATACTTTGGGGAAAATGAATGCTCAAGGTGAGTGCCATTCCATGAAATATTTAGATGGTGATTGGCCTGTCTGTTTTTAGGTGGAACGTACAGACTTGCGTTTTCGTTGCGTTATGCCTTAAGCTATTATTTTTGCACACTCATGCTCATAAATTAAGGATAATGCTGATACATTGTGAAACAACGCTCTGGTGGGAGGTTTGCGGGTTTACATCACCTCGGGGTACGACCATGCGGTGCATTTAGCCTGCGGTCGTCACACGCTGCCGCTGGCTGCAGACCACATACGCAGAGGTGTGTTAGTGTATGTCAGAGTATGGTGCAGCGAGTAGGTGTGCAGACGTTTTCAGACGTGCTAATGGTGCTTGTGTGTTGAAAATGGCTCAAAAACACATATTGATGACGTTATGAGGGGTAGAATACCAGAGCGACTGGAGGCTGGTCAAACACAGCAGGTTGTACCACGGGCCCTCCGTGTGCCACAAAGTGTGATCTCAAGATTTTGGCAACGATTCCAGCAGAGAGGAAACGTGTCCAGGCGCTACAGTACGGGACGTCCACAGTGGACAACACCACAAGAAGACCGATATCTCCCCATCAGTGCCCGCAGACGGCTACGGAGTACTGCAGGTAGCCTTGCTCGGAACCTTAACGCAGCCACTGGAGCAGTTGTCTCCAGACACACAGTCTACAGAGGACTGATCAGACATGGTTTATTCGCCCGGAGACCTGCAAGGTGCATTCCACTGACACGTGATCAAAGGAGAGCCCGTAAAGCCTGGTGTCAAGAACACGGTACATGGTCATTGATACAGTGATCCCAGGTTATGTTCACGGACGAGTCTAGGTATTGTCTGAACAGTGATTTTCGCCTGGTTTTCATCTGTCGTGAACCAGAAACCAGATACCAACCCCTTAATGTCCTTGAAAGGGACTATGCAGGTGGTGGTTTGATGGTGTGGGGTGGGATTATGATTGGTGCACGTACACCCGTGCATCTCTTTGACAGAGAAATGTAACAGGTCAGGTGTATCGGGACGTCTTTTGCACCAGTATGTCCGCCTTTTCAGGGGTGCAGTGGGTCCCACCTTCCTCCTGATGGATTATAATGCACAGCCCCACCGAGCTGCCATCGTGGAGGAGTACCCTGAAACAGAAGATATCAGGTGAATGGAGTGACCTGCCTGTTCTCCTGGCGTAAACCCCATCGCGCACGTCTGGGATGCTCTCAGTCGATGTATCGCTGCTCGTCTTCAAACCCCTACGACACTTCAGGAGCTCCGACAGGCACTGGTGCAAGAATGGGAGGCTATACCCCAGCAGCTGCTCGACCACCTGAGCCAGAGTATGCCAACCCGTTGTGGGGCCTGTGTACGTGAGCATGGTGATCATATCCCATATTGATGTCGGGGTACATGCGCAGGAAACAGTGGCGTTTTGTAGCACATGTGTTTCGGGACGGTTTTCTCAACTTATCACCAATACCGTGGACTTACAGATCTGTGCCGTGTGTGTTCCCTATGTGCCTATGGTATTAGTGCCAGTTGTGTGTAGTGCCACGTTGTGTGGCACCACATTCTGCAATTATCCTTACCGTCTCAGTTCTTCCAGTGCTTCAGAGTGCTTATTTTCGACGGCATGGAAATCCTTTCCCTAGGAGGCCGGAGCGAGATCGTCCTGGTGTACAGCGGGAGTGGTCATTCGTATACATATTAAAAAGTATAGGGGCCAGAAAACTGTCCTGGGGTAGCCCTTTTCCTCTGTAGTCTCTATCTACTGCGCCATCCTTTAAAATCCCACGATAAATCTCCTCTTGCTAAGGAAGATTATTAAGGTGGTTAAAGTAGAGTCATTAGTGATGCCATAAAATTTTTTTAGGAGTAACTTATGGTTCACAGTGTCGTACGCAGCAGACAGGTCAACAAAGACCACACGTTACTATACGTGATTCAAAACCATCTTAGATGTACTGGGTGAAACCGAGGATCTGTGATGTGCAGCTTTTACCCGGTCTAAAGCCAGCCTGTTGAGGTATGAGCGCAGAGTCAATTGCTTCTGTCAAATGGTTCAGAATCATTCTCCCCAAGATTTTATACATATGTCAAAGAAGAGATATGGGGCGGTAGTTCTTAGGGTCATTGTTCTCTTTACTGGGTTTAAGGATAGCGATGATATGCACTTTCCGCCAGACTTTTGGGATCCTACCAGAGGATAAGCAGTTGTTAAAAGATCTATAATCCATTTGAGTGTTGCAGGACCAAAACGATATATTTGCTCATTGCTAAGATCATCCAGCCCAGCAGCCTCTCCTGTTTTACACTTACAAATCGCTCTCTGCAGCTCTTCCGAGCTACACAGGTCGGTAACAGAAGTACGCATGTTACTAGACTTTAGCTTTATGTTTCGGTTATCCGATTTCCCATTTAGTAATAGTTGATGGGCAATATCGCTGGCTGTTATTTTTGCATGGAGAGTCGTTCTAGCAGGGTCATTATTAAGGCGTCTGAGAAGTTTCCAGGCATTCTGGCTGTTATTGCTGAAGTCAGTTTCTTCCATAAGCTTGATCCACTGATCCAACTTGGCGGGTTGATACTGATTCAAGTAATTGCAATCCACGAGATATTGTTTCTTTGCCAAAAGGGTCTTGCTCAGATGCTGTGTAGTAGCGATGAAGATCTCATGCTGTCTCATGGCACAGACCTTGCACTAAGGATGGATATTCTAGAACATTTGCTCACAGCTCTTACGAAACGATCGTATTGCTCAGAGTATGGGCTGGTAGGTGTTACCTCTTGATCAAGAAGAGTTGTAAACTTCTTCCAGTTTGCTTTTTTAAAGTTATACCGGTGGCGAAATGGAACAGACTGCAGACGTATTGCGGGCAAGAACTGACACATGATTGGTCTATGTTGAGATTTAGGGATCGGCGAGCATACTGCCTCTCTGCACAGCTGTGTGATGGTGTCACTGGCAAATATGAGGTCAGGATTGTATCTACGCTTCTATCGCGCTCAGTTAAAAGATGGTGGTAGCTTACTATCGTGTATGTCATACACCCAGAATCCGCACAGTTTAGTACTGCATCTCCATTGTCGTCATCTTCACTATAACCCCAACTGGTACTATGGCTGTTAAAGTCGTCTACTACACACTTAGTTGGCTGGCTATGTAAATTAGGTGTTTTTTGAAAAATGAAGTCTTCTGTGGGAGGTTTATAAACTGATGTTACCGTGACACCACGCAGCTCAACTGTTATGATTCCAATATTGTTCTTTGCAGTAATTCCAGTAGAGTTAATATTTAAGCTGGATTTTGCAACAATGGCGCTGCCATACTGACCATGAGGTCGTTCTGCGACAAGTGTCATGCCAAGTACTCTGGAGCATCTGGCTTGAAAGCCCCGATGTGTCTACTGGATGCGGAGTATGTCACGACTACTGCGCTGGCACAGATCCTTAAGGAGTTGCTCCTTCTGGTTTCTTAAGCCCTCTATATTGACAGAGACTACAGTCAAAGCTGGCCCTGATATGGGTAATTTTGAAACACGCTGGGTTGCCATTTTGGCGGCTGATGCCTTCGGAGTGGAAGGATTAGCCGGCTGTTACACCGTTACCAGGGGACGCCCGGATGTGCTCTAGGTCAGATATATTCACACCCTGCGGGGAGGCTCCTTTTGTGTCCACCAACTGACAATTAAAAAGAAAAAATCTTCTTCCAACAAGACGGTGCAAAGTGCCACTCATGAGACGTTCCACTTTAAGAAATAAACGTTCCCTCAAATGTTGTGATTTTGAGGTTTGGGGTACTTAAGCGAGAGAGTTTATGCATCTAATCCCCACGATATTGATGAAGTGAAGGTGGATATTCGACGAGAAATCACGCAACCGACAAGAACGTTTTGCGTCAGGCGACTCTCAATACGATCGGTCGAGCAAAAAAATTCATCGATACCCACGAAAATGGTTTTGAAAATCGTTTATAACAATAATGTTGAGCCGGTGCGAAGCTGGTTGGGGAGTGGTAAGCTGCTGGGTTAACAAAACTGTATGTATCATTCTTAAACAGTAGCTTATTATCAGTTAGCGACTGAACACTTTGCAATTAATAAAATACGCAATATAACAGTGGGAGCACTCATGATTAGTAAATAAGGCTGTTAAACACAGAGGCTCACCACATCAATACATACAATTTTTAAAATACGTTGGTGAAGGTGACAATTTAAAAAAAAGACAAAGAAGCTGTACTTTTGCAAGCACAAAACAAAACCCCTTTTCTTTTCCTACCAAATAATTTGAAATACTAAGCAGATGCAGCAAGAATCATTAATTTCCACATGGCCTTGCTCGTTAACACACTGCTACAGATCAGGAACCTCAGCTGATCAAACAAATAATTACACTTAGCAACTGTACAAACGGCTTAAGGTCCAGTGATAAATGCTTACCACGGTGAATCTCTTCCAACTAATTAAATAGCACATAAAAATTTTCTTAAGGAACACTATGGCCCACACCTAAAGACCACCTTACGCAGCACAGACCAATCTTAAGTGAGCAAAATTTCACAACTTTATAAGCATTTAAGACAGATGCAAGACAACAGAATCAACTGCCGGCGGCCATGCATACAAGTTTTACAACGGACGACGGTGTTTTAGGATTTACATGAATTTTGGCGATGAAAAATTACCATAAAGGACCTTAAGCTAATGACCAAACATGCCTCCATGGGCAGGCAGACTATCAGGTTCATAACCACAGTTATGTGAACGGAATTTACAAGCATTCAGCTGTAGTAAATCGTATGTTAAACTAACTACAATCATATGTAAAAGCCGGCCGCGCAGTCCGGAACCGTGCGACTGCTACGGTCGCAGGTTCGAATCCTGTCTCGGGCATGGATGTGTGTGATGTCCTTAGGTTAGTTAGGTTTAAGTAGTTCTAAGTTCTAGGGGACTGATGACCACAGCAGTTGAGTCCCATAGTGCTCAGAGCCATTTGAACCATTTGAGCCATAAAGCACCGGCCGAAACCGGCCACTAGTTCTTCCCAGTGCACTGCAACAATCATAATAACGCACTAATTTTATGTTCTTGACGAGAGGCATGTATGTAAGTGAGAAAAAGTTTAGAAAAGGATTGAAATAATGCTTAAGGTTCGTGCAAAGTCACTAAGTACTTTCATTATGATATACTAGATGATGATAGGATAGGTAATTTGTGCTCCATTGTAGCAGAAGCACGTTTTTGACACATTTCATTATTTCTGACGTCATCTGTCCTGAACTATTTACTGTACAGTGATGTTATGTTGCAGGCGCATTCAGTGAAATATGTAGATACTGCCTGCAAAGTTTGATGCTAATAGCATCAGCATTACAGAAATAAAAAATTAAAACGTCATCACAGATGCTGAAATTTGACCGTATGAACAGTGAAAATGTAGTAAGCGATAAACTTTTTTCTTCCAATCACTCTGTGGTGGCTGCCAGCGAAGAAAAGTTTCGTAAAGGTTTGTACCTGTAGTTATAGGTGAAGTCTGTTGGAAGTCGCTAAGCGTTATCATTTCAGTAAGGAATGAACATAGATAAATATATGAATGCCATTAGCTTCAAGATAAACAGTTTCTAATTGTAATACTTATCTTACCGTGTTAAACTTAACTTATTCTATGATAACGATAGCATCTTAAATTTTTAAATTCACCCAATAAGTACGTGAAATATGAAAATAGAAATTTTTGTCGCCCTGGAAGCCGTCAGACAGGCCATGTGCACCAAAAACTCCAGGGCAGACTCCCAAAAACGGATTTTATAATATACACTGTCGTTACATACGATCTATTAACGAAATGAACGATAATTTCGACGCAATTGTACGATCCAGCAACGCTGAAATGTAGTAACGCTGAAATGTTGGCAACACTGGTGGGCAGGATGGCGACTCCTTGGTGGGCACCACGCACAATTTCCTCAGGTGTAGCATGATCCCCCCACACGCCCCCTCCCTCCTCCTCTTATCAGTGGATAAAACTGAATATAACAGGTTATAATTGATTATAATCGAATTGTGGCTAGGACACACACTGACAACCTACCATGACCTACTCAGTCTTCACCCCCTTACATCTGGCTTCCTGCTTTGGTGGGAAGACCCATTCTTTATACTGACTGCGGCATACACATTTCGGTACATCATATTTTAATGCCATACACTTTTACTGTTGAATGAGAGACGAGTGGTAGACTTAAGTGGGGACCTGTCCTGTACTTACCAGCTGTCAAAATGAGTGTGGTCTGCATTTTAAAGTTTTATCAATTGTCCTGACTACACCTTAAACACTTAGGGTGGAAGTTTTAGTGTGTTTTAAAGTAACTGACTGGTCCTTTATTGGTGCTGTTATCAGCTAGCCGTAATTTCTGCTGTTTTACATCTTTGATTGGGTCTTCTCTCTTTTAATTGATTGTTTTAGAAATAGTGATAACCTTGATATTAGAGTGCATGTGTGTGTGTGTATGTGTGTGTGTGTGTGTGTGTGTGTGTGTGTGTGTGTGTGTGTGTGTGTGTGTGTGCGAGTATAAGGGCTGGGCGTGTTTTAGTTGTCATTGGTTTGTTTTAATTCAGTTTGAAACTTGTATGAGTTTCTTCTTACCCCAACGGTCTCAGAGATTTTCACAAAGCTGGTAAAGACCATGCTCTTGTGCACCAAACAACATCTATCATCACATCATCACTACCACCACAGTGTAATGTTTATCATTTGAGGCGATCAGTCGTAAAACATGGTAACTGACATTTTAGTGTTTTGGAGATATTAGAATATGAAGTTTCATAAAAATGTACCAATACGTTTTACTTTGTTATATCTTTTCTTCAAGTGTTAACTAAGTATTGGAACATTAAGGAATGCTCTGGTAAGGTTACAAAATAGAAATAATATTATTTATTGGAAAAAAGAAGAAATTTCATTAACCACAAGAGATTTGACATTACGAAGTTAGTTGATAATAATTTATGCCAATATATTGATGACACAATATAATGTAATTAAATTGAACAGTTTTAATAACTGAAAACACTAATAGTGGTTCTCCTATTTCACTGTCACTGCTCTCATCGTTTGCCTTGAATTGCTCACTGTTTTTAATATCTTGTAATAAGCGTGCTGTACTTTTCGTATGTATGGTAAACAAGATAGAACATCATTCAATTTGGTTGTGCATCAGTAGGCTTTGGACCTGTGTGTAGGATTGGTAGAGGACATTTGAAGCCTTTGAGGAACAATACTGGACGACCTCTTCGTCTTAGCGATACACTATCCATTTCACCATGGTACGAATTGCATACTTACATTTTTCTGGGTTCCTACCTTGACACCACCATCTTCACAACATTTTGTTGACTAAAAATGGCTGTTTTTTCTTAGGGCTTAACGTTCATTTTCTTTTTACAGAGTTAAGATATAGTGGTTCGAGTTTCGATGTGATCATAATGATACCTGCTCTCGTCAATTCCCTTAAAAGTGTTTCAGGTAAATCCTGGGTTACTTCCATTGAAAGGGAACAGCAAATTTCCTTCCCAATCCCCTCAATCAAACTTTTCGTTCGTTTCGGATGACCTTGTCGCTAATCTTCCTTCTCTTCTCTTTTTTCCAACATTGCTCATTGACTGCAAGTATCGCACAACGGTAAAATAGTTGCAGTTTCCCATCTGCTAATTATCGTGTACGCTGACGAAGATCGCAATTGAAAGTTATAAAAAACATACTTCATCAAATCCTGTTGCTCTTCCCCAATACGCGGAGTGTTTCACATCGAAATGATACTACTGTAAACGGGAATATTGTTTTCTCACATCATTAATTGAATACTATTCATCGCACACACAACACCATCTTATTCATACCGCAAAACTGCATTCACCTTGGCACTAAATCCAAAGAAACTAAAAGTCTTGTATCACAGACTTTTCCTCTTTTATATTGAGACTTTTAATGCTTAAACAGGGCTCCTGAATACTTTCATACATGTAACAAGCAAGAAATCGCCTGAGATATTTATCTAGAACATCTAATAAAAAGTGACATTACATAATTACACTAATAGCAACCAGGTTGACAATTCTCCTTATAAAATCTCTACAAACATATGTGCGGATCGTATTTTTGCCTGTGTTGGTATATATCATACTTCAGTATACCGTAAATCATATGCTGCATGAGGAGCGTCTATAACGCTGTTGTTGCTACAGGGTGTTCACTCGGTCTATTGAAGATCTTCCGCGCTGCAAACTATCTGAACCACACTGAGGTGACAAAAGTCACGGCATAGCGATAAACACGTGTACAGATGGGTGCAGTATGGCGCACACAAGGTACAAAAGGGCAGGGCACTGGCCGATCTGCACTTGAACTCAAGTGGTTCATGTGAAATGGCTTATGACATGTTTATAGCCTCACGACGGGAACTAAGCGACTTTGAACGCGGGATGGTAGTTGGAGCATGACGAATGGGACATTCCATTTCGGAAATCGTTAGTGAATTTAATATTCCCAGAACCCCAGTGTCAAGAGTGTGCCGAGAGTACCAGATTTCGTGAATTATCTCTCACAATGGATAACGCAGAGGCCGAAGGCTTCATTTGAGGACAGAGAGCAGCGATGTATGTGTAGAGTTTTCAGTGCTACGGTATAAACAACACTGTGTGAAATAAGCGCTGCCACAGAAATTAACGCAAGATGTCTGACGAACGTTTCCGTTAGGAATGTGCGGAAAAATTTGGCGTTAATAGGCTATGACAACACAAAACCGACCCTAACATCTTTGCTAACAGCACATCGCCTTCAGCGATTCTCTTGGGCTCGTGATCACGTCAGTCCCACTCTACACGACCGGAAAACGGTGGCTTGGTCACATGAGTGCCTATTTCAGTTGGTAAGAGTTGATAGGACGATCCAAATGAGGCGTAGACCCCACGAACCCCAAATGCAATGTACAGGGTCCTGTAGTCCAACTGAACTGATCAGGCACTGGAGATAGTTACTGTCGTCTACTTGAAGACAATTTCCTGCCATTCATAGACTTCATGTTCTCAAACAACTATGGGATTTTTATGGATGACAATGTGCCATGTCACAGGAGCACAGTTGTTCGCGATTCGTTTGAAGAACATTCTGGACAATTCAGGCGAATAATTTGGCCACCCAGATCGCACAACATCTTTCCAATTGAATGTTTATGGTTACGTAATCGAGATGTCAGTTCGTGCACAAAATCTTGCACCGACAACACTTTTTCTCTTATCGACTGGTATAGATGCAGCATGGCTCAGTATTCGAACAGGGGATTTGTTGAGTGTGTGGCACGAGTTGCTGCATTTCGCCGGACGAAAGGACGTCTGACACGATATGAGGAGACATCCCATTACTTTCGTCACCTCACAATAAATAACACATAAATTAAATGATAAACGAAAGTAGCCCTCATCTTTTGGAAAAGAGGAAGCTGCACTGAAGGGAATAATCAGGATGTAAGAATGGGAAATTAATGGCCGCAAACAAAGTGATTATGTTAATTATCGTTTCGAATGGAGACGGCAGTGTGCGAACGGTTCTTGATGCCTGATAATTAAATGAGATTGTGGTAACTGAAACTGAGTTCCCTGGTCGTGTTAAAAAACTAAGCAGAAAACTTAACACAATAAAATAGCTATCAGAACGCGCGTCTCAGAAATCGAGGAAATATAGATTTACATTATAGTTTTTGTTAGTATTGTTTGGTTTCAAGATATCATTTTGTCCATTTGTGAGGGCAACGGAGCCGGGATTTTCGTTATAATAAATATATCATTTGATTATTGACGCCTGGGACGAAATTTTGAACATATCCGTTTGGGTGAAACAATACGAACTGATGGAAAATGTCTTACTGGTTATCAAAACAGTGGGATGAAATGAAAGTTATGTGAGGCATTATTTTGACAATCCATTCACTTACTTGTTGGGTCAGAACCAACTTGTCAACGATGTATCCGCCACCTGTGCGCTTGCATTGGAGAGAAAACTTAATTCTAACAATATTAAAATTTATAACTTAATTATGCTATTGTCTCTGCTAGAATGTCTCACTTTCTATTCAATACTTTCTTACTATCTATCGCTGCAGCTACTGTTTTCGACTATTTATATGTTTCAGAAAAATTTTTTGTTACGAAAATTTTTCAACAGTATATTTTTCTGACCTAGTTAGGCATGTGGTCGACCTTCAATCATCATATTTTACCATCCTGGCAGGGTTGCCATTCTCTAACATTTTGCGTGGTGTCTGTTTGTTCGAAGTCGTGTCTCCCTACCACTTTTGCGCAACGATTCTCTGAGTGTACTTTTTAGGGAAGTGGCTAGTTTCAACCTGGGACCTGTTGCTGGTAAGGAGACGCCGGACCACACATGACATGTAGAGTTCAGAAGGGTTCAGTGAGTCTAGCGGAGATATAATCAAATACTTAATGATTTCAGCATCATCTCCACTGCACTCGCTGTAAAAGAATCTTGATACTAAATAAATTTAGTGGAAGGGGTTCAAGGATTTCCTATTTTTATTTAGCTGGTAAAATACTGTCGAAAAAGCAGTTAAGTTTACCATTGGAATTTTTATTCTACTCACAAAACATTGTTTATAAATTGCGCTATTGATGAAAGGAAATATTTTTATACAGGATGATAAAAACCAACTACGTTCAACAAAAATGTGAACGAATATTCCCTGAATGGGTTTCCAAGTTCTACAATGAATCGAAGGATGACCAATGCCATATCACATCTATAATATAGGTTTAAATTAAGTTTCATAAAAGAGAAAACTATCAAAAACGGTCTACAGTGACCCTCAATTATCTTTAATTACTTATTTAACTTGTTGTAAATTACAGTGGCTGATGTGGCTTCTCAATAATTATATAACAGAAAAATCATTGTATTTCAGATTTTAACTTCTAATAGCAAATGTGACTACCATGAAGTTTAATTGACGATCGACACTAGTATTGCATAAATATGGGGTGTATCAAATGAGACTTCTGCAGTTCTGAGTGAAGCCTTAAGAGCTCTTATGTGGCATCGCGTGCGTTCATAAACTTGTCGGTGGTTAATCAGCGTCAGGGGGCACAGCCGGCGCAGCTCCACATGCCTCACCGTCTTGGTAGCAACTCTCTCTAATCTCTCCTTACTACAATTTTGCCAAAGTTGATTTAAGAAAAGGTATCTGGCTGTGTTTTCAACTGACCAATCAGCATCTCAATGTCAACTTTAAGCTCCGCCTACAAAAATTCTGTCTATCCAATGGGAAACGTTATATATTTCATGGTGGGGCAATGATTTTAATGTTTGCAACGTAAAAGAGCCGCGTATAGTCTCACGCTAAAACTTGTGAAGGGATAAAGTGTAGGTAGTCTAACAGCATGAAATACTAAAATGCTATACACCACAAAACCACACAAAAATAAAAAACGAATTTGAGGATTCTTGTAGAAGTTAAGACTCAAAATATCTTAGAATTGTAACATGGAAAGGGTGCCGAAATTTGTAAAGCCTTTTAAAAAGGCATAAAACAATGTAGGTACTAGACATATGTTAGATGATCATAAGTAAAACTTTTTGTAAGAACCACTGAAAAACACTCCAGCAAGAATCAGAATCAACGACACACAAGTTGCAAGGAGAGAAGTATCAAGAAGGAAAAGAACATAATTAGCAAGACATGATTCCTACAAGGCAGAAGCGTCGAGAGAAGGGAAAGGACAGCGATACCAACAAAGGGGACTCCTATCAGAACTTGGCAGTAAATCTACTGCTAAGAGAACCCTGAAAAGACACGACACCAAAGGCCAGAGGCGTCCCGGGACGCTCCCACTCAGCGCAGGGAGCAAAAAACGGTCCGAGGAGAAGACTGCTTGGGCAAGCCACCACTGCAAAAAAAATATGTAAAAGTCACACTACTGCTATTAAACAGCATGCTGATGCACGAATGTGAAGAAAACTTCCACAAAGTAGAAATGACACATCCAAACATTTTATCAAACTGTTACTAGGAGGAGAACGTCAAAGCAACTAGTTATCAATAAATATTCCCATATCCTGCCCAGAGAAGAACCAAGAATCAAGTAAGAAGATGAGAAAAAGCAGGAAGAACAGAAGTTGAAGATTTGCAAGATTGATGCCAAGAAAGATGGGTGAAGAATAGACAACATACCTTCCCAAATCCCTATCCTATTGTAAACTAGTCATCTGCGAAATATTTCAACGAAAAACAACCGCTTTCAGTGACACACAACGATGACTTTCACACATACAAAGCCAGTAAACCACAAGATTCTGCACTCACAGCTCCATTCCATTATGGAACCTCCACAACAGCAACACACAGTTGCAAATCCAATAAGGCATGACGAAAGAGGCTGTACATCAAATACTTGCCCACATCCATCTCGCTCCAGTCCATATACGTCATGAAAAAAACAGTTGTCAACCTCATGTACAAACATTCAGAGGATCATGAAAATGTGTGAAATCATGTGATGTAGGAATTTTGAAAACGACGCGTGTGCAAAACTACATAAGTAAATCACACCATACAGCTAATAAACTACAAAATAACAGTCACTGACTATGGACTTAGATAAAAATAGACTATCGATAAAAATAAGTTATTAGTTTTGAAATGGACAGTGTATAAAGAACAAAAGTAAGGCATAATAAACACTAAAACTATATGCCACTTATTTTCTCCTCATAAAAATAAAAGAATAACTATATTTTACTTATTTTCTCCTTACAAAAAAACGAATATAAAATTTACTTGTTGGATGTTTCACTTTCTAACATTTGTATCAATTGTCAAGATAATATCTCAATTTGTATGTATGTATATTTCTTTGTCAAAGTAATTCTTGTAAATAATTCTTATTTGTTAGTGTAACAATATTGAAATGAGTGTCTAGAAACTAAAACACTTTACTTGTACATGATATTTAGACGAAGCGTTAGGAATAGGTTTTATTTAATTACTACATTTATAAAAAAAAACATTTCTAAGAAAATCTATGTGAAAGGCACCTCACTATCAATAACAAACTTCTTAAGAAACAAACTTCACACTTAAAGAAAGAAAATAATTAAAAATTAATAATGACAATAGCATTAAAATATTCTTCTCTTGTCAGTATAATCATATTTTTGAGAATAATGTGGAAGAATATAAAAATATAAATTAGTAATACAAACTAGCATAGAACGAGAATAACGTGGCTGAACAGTAGGCAACAAAATTTAGATAAAGAAATAAATTTTGACTGACTTAGACTACGATTCAATTATTGCCTAACTTCGGTGCAAAAATTAAGTTCGAAGGATGTTGATATGTAAGGTGTCAGGCAAATCCAACACCTTCCATGAAAACCCTGACATGATAGCAAATCCGGCAGTATGTAACATAGCTCCAAATAAATCCTGACATTAAATTAACCAAAGTAATACGATCAATGAGTGAGCAAGTAGAATACCACAGACTAACACAAGAACACCTAAATGCATGTCATACCTTCCCACCATGAAAAAGATACAGTTCCAAGGGGAGAAACGAGAACAGAAGCCGAGAGCAGAGTCGTGTTAGCTAGAAGGCCCTATGATAAGGGACACCCACATCGCCCGCCGACCGCCAAGACCACGCCCCAGCCCATGTTAAACGATAGAGCCTTCCAGAAGAACAGTATAGATCTTACGATAACACTAAAAGGGCCACACCAGCTGCAAGTTTTAGCGTAAGACTATACGCATCTCTGTTACATAGCATACATTATAAAACATTGCCCCATAACGAAAAGTTTAACGTTTCTCATTGGATGGACAGAATTTTAGTAGGTGGAGCTTAAGGTTAACATTGAGACCCTGATTGGTCAGTTGAAAACACAGCCAGGTACCTTTTATATTCCTCCACATTATTCTCAAAAATATATTTATATTGACAAGAGAAGAATATTTTTATGCTATTATCATTATCAATTTTTAATTGCTTTCTTTCTTTTTTATGTGTCGAGAATTAGAAGGTATGTACAAAAGGGGGTATGGCCTCAACTCATGTTAGAAGTCCATAAAGAAATTGAGGAAAAAATTCACGAAGTTCAAGTAAGTAATCAGCACAATATTTCAAGTTTATGTTGCAGATAAGATCGTCAGGAGAACGAAGAATGAAGAGAGAGGAAGGTGGGAAAAAGAAAGTAGTTTCAATAAAAACAAAAATAACACCAATAGCAGCATAGATTAAGGTGGAGGGATAAAGCATACATAGTCTAAGAGCATGAAATACTAAAATGCTATACACCACAAAACCACACAAAAATAAAAAAAGAATTTGAGGATTCTTGTAGAAGTTAAGACTCAAAATATCTTAGAATTGTAACATGGAAAGGGCGCCAAAATTTGTAAAGCTTTTTTAAAAGGCATAAAACAATGTACGTAACAGGCATATGTTAGATGATTCTAAGTAAAACTTTTTGTAAGAACCATTGTAAAAAACTCCAGCAAGAACCAGCTGCAACGACCCACAAGTTGCAATGAGAGAAGTATCAAGAAAGAAAATTAGCAAAACTCGATTCCTACAAGGCAGAAGCAATAAGAGAAGGCAAAGGACAGCGAGACAAACAAAGAGCACGTGTATCCGAACTCGGCAGTAAATCTACTGCTAAGCAGAACCACAGAGTGGCGGAACCATGCAGAGACACGACACCGAAGTCCATATGGGTCCCAAGACTCTCCAACTCAGCAGAGCGAGCAAAAAACGGCCCGACGAAAAGACGGCTTGGGCAAGCCACCACTGGCAAAAATATGTGTTAATTGGCGACTCCATGGAGTGTCCTGTGCACCACTACTAGATAATGGATATACTTGGAAGGAGAGACAGTATTGGTCATATTATTTTGTTTTATTAACCGCAAAATCGATTTTCAATCACTTAGAGACCATCCTCAGTGCAGTAATATACAATTTAAATTGGTAGGCACTGGTGTCAACAAGCTTACAGCGATCACATAAACTGAGCTAGTTTATGTGATCGCTCTAAGTTTGTTTGTCCCGTACTTGCGATTGTCCCATACTTGCGTTTGTCCCATACTTGCGTTAGTCCCATAATTGCGTTTGTCCCATATTTGCATTTTTCCCATATTTGCGTCTTTCCCATATTTGTGTTTTTCCCATATTTGCGTTTCGAGGAACAGGAAGATATAAGGTAACTAAACATTTGAAGTTAATGAAGCGCATAAGAGGCAGAACTGCAGATGTGGGGAACATTTGCTTTTTTTATGCATCTTCAATCTTCGCAGATTTTCGTTCTCAGTCTAATGCGTTTTATTAATTTCATATGTTTTGAACATAATTGCGTTTTTCCCATATTTGCGTTTTTTCCATATTTGCGATTTTCCCATATTTGCATTTTCTCCCATATTTGCGTTTTTCCCCATATTTGCGTTTTTCTCCATATTTGCGTTTTTCCCCATATTTGTGTTTTTCCTCATATTTGCGTTTTTCCCCTTATTTGCGTTTTTCGCCATATTTGCGTTATTCCCCATATTTGCGTCTTTCCCCACATCTGCGTTTTTACAGTATTTGCGTTTTTCCCCATATTTGCGTTTTTTCCCGTATTTGCGATTTTCCCCATATTTCCGTTTTCCCCATATTTGAGTTTTTTCCCTTATTTCCGTTTTTTGGCATATTTGCGTTTTTCGCCATATTGGCGTTTTTCCCCATATTTGCGTTTTTCCCCATATTTGCGTTATTCCCACATTTGCGTTTTTCCCCATATTTGCGTTTGTCCCATATTTGCGTTTATCCCATATTTGCGTTTGTCCCATATTTGCGTTTGTCCCATATTTGCATTTTTCCCATATTTGCGTTTTTCCCATATTTGTGTCTTTCCCATATTTGCGTTTTGAGGAACAGGATGATATGAGGTAACTAAACATTTGAAGTTAATGAAGCGCATAAGAGGGAGAACTGAAGATATGGGGAACATTTGTTTTTTTTATGCATCCCCAATTTTCCCAGATTTTCGTTCTCCCTCTAATGCGTTTTCTTAATTTCATATGTTTTGACCATAATTGCGTTTTTCTCATATTTGCGTTTTTTCCATATTTGCGATTTTCCCATATGTGCATTTTCTCCCATATTTGCGTTTTTCCCTATATTTGCGTTTTTCCCCTTATCTGCGTTTTCCCCATATTTGCGTTTTTCCCCTTATTTGCGTTTTTCCCCATTCTTGCGTTTTTCCCCATATTTGCGTTTTTCCCAATAACTGTTTTTTCCCCATATTTTCGTTTTTTCCCATATTTGCGATTTTCCCCATATTTCCGTTTTTCCCCATATTTGCGTTTTTCTCCATATTTGCGTTTTTCCCCTTATTTGCGTTTTTTCCCATATTTGCGATATTCCCCATATTTCCCTTTTTCCCCATATTTGCGTTTTTCCCTATATATGTGTTTTTACCATATTTGTGTTTTTCCCACATTTGCGTTTTTCCCACATTTGCGTTTTTCCCATATTTCAGTTTTTCCAATATTTGCGTTTTTCCCATATTTGCTTTTTTCCCATATTTGCATTTTTCCCAAATTTGTGTTAATCCCATATTTGCGTTTTTAGCATATTTGCGTTTTTCCCATTCTGCGTTTTTCCCATATTTGCGTTTTTTCCCGTATTTGCGTTTTTCCCACATTTGCGTTTTTCCACATATTTGCGTTTTTGCCATATTTGCGTTTTTCCCACATTTGCGTTTTTCCCACATTGCCTTTTTCCCATATTTGCGTTTTTCCCACTACATTTGGGTTTTTCCCACATTTGCGTTTTTCCCATATTTGCGTTTTTCCCATATTTGCAGTTATCCCAGATTTGAGTTTTTCCATTATTTGCGTTATTGCCACATTTGCGTTTTTCCTAGATTTGCGATTTTCCCATATTTGCGTTTATCCCACATCTGCGTTTTTCCCACATGTGCGTTTCTCCCACATTTACGTTTTTCCCATATTTACGTTTATCGCATATTTGCGTTTTTCCCATATTTGCGTTTTTTCCATATTCGCGTTTTTCCCATGTATGCATTTTATGGAAGAGGCAGATATGAGGTAACTAAACATTTGAAGATAAAGAAGCGCGTAAGAGGGAGAACTGCAGATGTGGAGAACATTTGCTTTTTTTTTTAAAACATCCCCAATACTCCCAAATTTTCGTTTTCCCTCTAATGGAATTTATTAAATTCATATGTTTTTTCCACATTTGCGTTTTTCCCACATTCGCGTTTTTCCCACATTTGCGTTTCTCCCACATTTGCGTTTTCCCACATTTGCGTTTTTCCCACATTTGCGTTTTTCCCACATTTGCGTTTTTCCCACTTTTGCGTTTTTCCCACATTTGCCTTTTTCCCACTTTTGCGTTTTTCTCATATTTGCGTTTTGCCCATATTTGCATTTTTCCCATATTTGCGTTTTTCCCCATTATGCATTTATACCGTATTTGCGTTTATGCCATATTTGCATTTATCCCATATTTGCGTGTTTCCCACATTTGCGTTTTTCGCATATTTGCGTTTTTCCCAGATTTGCGTTTTTCCCACATTTGGGTTTTTCCCGCATTTGCGTTTTTCCCACATTTGCGTTTTTCCCACATTTTCGTTTTTCCCACATTTGCGTTTTTCCCACATTTGCGTTTTTCCCACATTTGCGTTTTTCCCACATTTGCGTTTTCCCCACATTTGCGTTTTCCCCACATTTGCGTTTTTCCCACATTTGCGTTTTTCCCACATTTGCGTTTTTCCCACATTTGCGTTTTACCTATATTTTCGTGTTTCCCACATTTTCGTTTTGCCCTTATCTGCATTTTGAGGAACAGGCAGATATGAGGTAACTAAACATTTGAAGTTAATACAGCGCATAAGAGGGGGAGAACTGCAGATGTGGGGAACATTCGCTTTTTTTATGCATCCCCAAAATTCCCAAATTTTCTTTCCCCCTCTAATAAGTTTTATTAAATTCATATGTTTTTCCCCACATTTCCGTTTCTCCCATATTTCCGTTTCTCCCATATTTCCGTTTCTCCCATATTTCCGTTTCTCCCATATTTCCGTTTCTCCCATATTTGCGTTTTTCCCATATTTGCGTTTTTCCCATATTTGCGTTTTTGCCACATTTGCGTTTTTGCCACATTTGCGTTTTTGCCACATTTGCGTTTTTCCCACATTCGCGTTTTTCCTGTATTTGCATTTTGCGGATGAGCCAGATATGAGGTAACTAAATATTTGAAGTTAATGAAGCGCAAAAGAGGGAGAACTGCAGATGTGGTGAACATTTGCTTCTTTAATGCATCCCCAAAATTTCCTCATTTTCATTTCCCTCTAATGCATTTATTAAAATCAAATGTTTACCCACATATGCGTTTTTGCCTTATTTGCGTTTTTACCATATTTGCGTTTTTACCATATTTGCGTTTTTCCCATATTTGCGTTTCTCCCATATTTGCGTTTTTCCCATACTTGCGTTTTTCCCGTATTTGCGTTTTTCCCATATTTGCGTTTTTCCCATATTTGCGTTTTTCTCACATTTGCGTTTTTCCCACATTTGCATTTTTCCCACATTTGCTTTTTTCCCCACATTTATGTTTTTCCCACATTTATGTTTTTCCCACATTTATGTTTTTCCCACATTTATGTTTTTCCCACATTTATGTTTTTCCCACATTTATGTTTTTCCCTTATTTGCATTTTGAGGAAGAACTGCAGATGTGAGGAACTATTATTATTTTTATACATCTCCAATATTCCCACATTTTCGTTTCCCCTCTAATGAATTTTATCAAATTCATACGTTTTTCCCACATTTACGTTTTCCTCACATTTGCTTTTTTCCCACATATGCGTTTTTCCCATATTTGTGATTTTCCTGTATTTGCTTTTTTCCCCCATTCGCGTTTTTCCCATATTTGGGTTTTACTCATATTTGCCACATTTGCGTTATTCCCACATTTGCCATTTTCCCTTATTTGCGTTTTTCACATATTTGTGTTTTTCCCACATTTGCGTTTTTCCTATATTTACGTTTATCCCACATTTGCATTTTTCTTATATTTGCGTTTTTCCCACATTTGTGTTATTCCTATATTTGCGTTATTCCTATATTTGCGTTTTCCCCAACATTCGCCTTTTTCCCCCATTCGGGTTTTTCCCACATTCGCGTTTTTCCCATATTTGCATTTTTCCCACATTTCCGTTTTTCTCACATTTGCGTTTTTCCCTCATTTGCGTTTTTCCCATATTTGCGTTTTTCCCTCATTTGCGTTTTTCCCTCATTTGGGTTTTTCCCATATTTACGTTTTTCCCACATTTGCGTTTTTCCCTCATTTGCGATTTTCCCACATTTGCGTTTTTCCCACATTTGCGTTTTTGCCTTATTTGCGTTTTTACCATATTTGCGTTTTTCCCATATTTGCGTTTTTCCCATATTTGCGTTTTTCCCATATTTGCGTTTTTCCCACATTTGTGTTTTTCCCACATTTGCGTTTTTCCCACATTTGCGTTTTTCCCACATTTGCGTTTTTCCCACATTTGCGTTTTTCACACATTTCCAATTTTCCCACATTTGCGTTTTTCCTATATTTGCGTTTTTCCCACATTTGCGTTTTTCCCATATTTGCGTTTTCCCATATTTGCGTTTTCCCATATTTGCGTTTTCCCATATTTTTCCGACATTTATGTTTTTCCCTTTTTGCATTTTGAGGAACATGCAGATATGAGGTAACTAAAAATTTGCAGTTGATGAAGTGCATAAGAGGAAGAACTGCAGATGTGGGGAACTATTATTATTTTTATACATCTCCAATATTCCCACATTTTCGTTTCCCCTCTAATGAATTTTATCAAATTCATACGTTTTTCCCACATTTGTGTTTTCCTCACATTTGCGTTTTTCCCACATATGCGTTTTTCCCATATTTGTGATTTTCCTATATTTGCTTTTTTCCCTCATTTGCGTTTTTCCCATATTTGGGTTTTTCCCATTTTCTCGTTTTTCCTATATTTTCGTTTATCCCACATTTGCGTTTTTCTATATTTACGTTTATCCCACATTTGCGTTTTTCTGATATTTGCGTTTATCCCACATTTGCGTTATTCCTATTTTTGCGTTTTTCCCACATTCGCGTTTTTCCCACATTCGCGTTTTTCCCACATTCGGGTTTTTCCCTCATTTGCGTTTTTCCCATATTTGGGTTTTACTCATATTTGCGTATTTGCCACATTTGCGTTATTCCCACATTTGCAATTTTCCCTTATTTGCGATTTTCCCACATTTGCGATTTTACCACTTTTGAGTTTTTCCCACTTTTGCGTTTTTCCCACTTTTGCGTTTTTCCCACTTTTGCGTTTTTCCCACTTTTGCGTTTCTCCCACTTTTGCGTTTCTCCCACATTTCCTTTTTTTCCCACATTTATGTTTTTCCCACATTTATGTTTTTCCCACATTTATGTTTTTCCCAAATTTATGTTTTTCCCATATTTGCATTTTTCCCACGTTTCCGTTTTTCTCGCATTTGCAATTTTCCCTTATTTGCGATTTTCCCACATTTGCGATTTTCCCACATTTGCGATTTTCCGACATTTGCGATTTTCCCACATTTCCGTTTTCCCCATATTTGCGTTTTCCCCATATTAGCGTTTTCCCCATATTTGCGTTTTCCCCATATTTGCGTTTTCCCCATATTTGCGTTTTCCCCATATTTGCGTTTTCCCCATATTTGCGTTTTCCCCATATTTGCGTTTTCCCCATATTTGCGTTTTTCCCATATTTGCGTTTTTCCCATATTTGCGTTTTTCCCATATTTGCATTTATCCCATATTTGCATTTATCCCATACTTGAGTTTTTCCCATATTTTCGTAATTGAGAAAGAGGCAACTGCAGATGTTGGGAACATTTGCTTTTTTTATGCATCCCCAGTATTCCCACATTTTCATTTTCCCTCTAATGCGTTTTATTAAATTCGTATGTATTTCCCATATTTGCGTTTTTCCCATATTTGCGTTTTTCCCACATTTGCGTTTTTCCCACATTTGCGTTTTTCCCACATTTGCGTTTTTCCAACATTTGTGTTTTTCCCAGATTTGTGTTTTTCCCAGATTTGCGTTTTTCCCATATTTGCGTTTTTCCCATATTTTCGTTTTTCCCATATTTGGGTTTTTCCCACATTTTTGTTTATCCCATATTTGTGTTTATCCCATATTTGCGTTTATCCCACATTTGCGTTTTTCCCACATTTGCGTTTTTCCCACATTTGCGTTTTTCCCACATTTGCGTTTTTCCCACATTTGCGTTTTTCCCCCATTTGAGTTATTCCCACATTTGCGTTTATCCCATAATTGCTTTTTTCCCATATTTGCGTTTTTCCCATATTTGCGTTTTTCTCATATTTGCATATTTCCCACATTTGTGTTTTTCCCAGATTTGCAATTTTCCCATAGTTCCGTTTTTTCCCATAGTTGCGTTCTTCCCAGATTTGCGTTATTCCCAGATTTGCGTTTTTGCCAGATTTGCGTTTTTCCCAATTATGCATTTATCCCGTATTTGCGTTTATCCCGTATTTGCGTTTATCCCGTATTTGCGTTTATCCCGTATTTGCGTTTATCCCGCATTTGCGTGCATCCCGTATTTGCGTTTATCCTGTATTTGCGTTTATCCCGTATTTGCGTTTTTCCCACATTTGCGTTTATCCCACATTTGCGTTTTTCCCACATTTGCGTTTTTCCCACATTTGCGTTTTTCCCACATTTGCGTTTTTCCCACATTTGCGATTTTCCCACATTTGCGTTTTTCCCACATTTGCGTTTTTCGAATATTAGCGTTTTTCTCACATTTGCGTTTTTCCCATATTTGCATTTATCCCATATTTGAGTTTTTCCCATATTATCGTAATTGAGAAAGAGGCAACTGCAGATGTTGGGAACATTTGCTTTTTTTATGCATCCCCAGTATTCCCACATTTTCATTTTCCCTCTAATGCGTTTTATTAAATTCGTATGTATTTCCCATATTTGCGTTTTTCCCATATTTGCGTTTTTCCCATATTTGCGTTTTTCCCATATTTGCGTTTTTCCCATATTTGCGTTTTCCCATATTTGCGTTTTTCCCATATTTGCGTTTTTCCCATATTTGCGCCTTTCCCATATTTGAACTTTTCCCATATTTGCGCTTTTCCCATATTTGCGCTTTTCCCACATTTGCGCTTTTCCCACATTTGCGCTTTTCCCACATTTGCGCTTTTCCCACATTTGCGCTTTTCCCACATTTGCGCTTTTCCCACATTTGCGCTTTTCCCACATTTGCGCTTTTCCCACATTTGCGCTTTTCTCACATTTGCGCTTTTCCCACATTTGCGCTTTTCCCACATTTGCGCTTTTCCCACATTTGCGTTTTTCCCACATTTGCGTTTTTCCCACATTTGCGTTTTTCCCACATTTGCGTTTTTCCCACATTTGCGTTTTTCCCACATTTGCATTTATCCCATATTTGAGTTTTTCCCATATTTTCGTGTTTGAGGAAGAGGCAACTGCAGATGTTGGGAACATTTGCTTTTTTTATGCATCCCCAATATTCCCACATTTTCATTTTCCCTCTAATGCGTTTTATTAAATTCGAATGTTTTTCCCTCATTCGCGTTTATCCCATATTCGCGTTTAACCCATATTTGCGTGTTTCCCATATTTGCATATTTCCCACATTTCTGTTTTTCCCAGATTTGCGATTTTCCCATAATTGCGTTTTTCCCAGATTTGCGTTTTTCCCATATTTGCGTTTTCCCCATATTTGCGTATTTCTCAGATTTGCGATTTTCCCATAATTGCGTTTTTCCCATAATTGCGATTTTCCCAATTTTCGTTTCACCAAGATTTGCGTTTTTCCCAGATTTGCGTTTTTCCCAGATTTGCGTTTTTCCCAGATTTGCGTTTTTCCCAGATTTGCGTTTTTCCCACATTTGCGTTTTTCCCACATTTGCGTTTTTCCCATATTTGCGCTTTTCCCATATTTGCGCTTTTCCCATATTTGCGCTTTTCCCATATTTGCGCTTATCCCATATTTGCGCTTTTCCCATATTGTCGCTTTTCCCATATTGGCGCTTTTCCCATATTTGCGCTTTTCCCATATTTGCGCTTTTCCCATATTTGCGCTTTTCCCATATTTGCGCTTTTCCCATATTTCCGCTTTTCCCATATTTGCGCTTTTCCCATATTTGCGCTTTTCCCATATTTGCAATTTTCCCATATTTGCGCTTTTCCCATATTTGCGCTTTTGCCATATTTGCGCTTTTGCCATATTTGCGCTTTTCCCATATTTGCGTTGTGTCTTTCCATATGTGCCTTGTTTCTTTCCATATGTGCCTTGTTTCTTTCCATATGTGCCATGTTTCTTTCCATATGTGCATTGTTTCTTTCCATATGTGCATTGTTTCTTTGCATGTACGCGTTTCTTCTTTTTCCTATTACTCATGAACAATTGCTACCAACCTTTACACTCTTCTAGTCAAGGTGTGCCACAAAATTCTCTTCTCCCATACTTGTGTTTGTCTAATATTTGCAAATATCCCATATGTGTGTATTTCCCATATGTGTGTATTTCCAATATGTGTGTATTTCCAATATGTGTGTATTTCCCATATGTGTGTATTTCCCATATGTGTGTATTTCCCATATGTGTGTGTATTATTCCAATATTCGAGTTTTTCTCATATTTGCGCTTTTCCCATATTTGCGCTTTTCCCATATTTGCGCTTTTCCCATATCTGCGCTTTTCCCATATTTGCGCTTTTCCCATATTTGCGCTTTTCCCATATTTGCGCTTTTCCCATATTTGCGCTTTTCCCATATTTGCGCTTTTCCCACATTTGCGCTTTTCCCACATTTGCGCTTTTCCCACATTTGCGCTTTTCCCACATTTGCGCTTTTCCCACATTTGCGCTTTTCCCACATTTGCGCTTTTCCCACATTTGCGTCTTTCCCACATTTGCGTCTTTCCCACATTTGCGTCTTTCCCACATTTGCGTCTTTCCCACATTTGCGTCTTTCCCACATTTGCGTCTTTCCCACATTTGCGTTTTTCCCATATTTGCGTTTTTCCCACATTTGCGTTTTTCCCATATTTGCGTTTTTCCCATAGTCAAGGTGTGCCACAAAATTCTGGTCTCCCATACTTGCGTTTTTCCCATATTTGCAATTTTTTCATATGTGCGTTGTGTCTTTCCATATGTGCGTTGTTTCTTTCCATATGTGCATTGTTTCTTTGCATATACGCGTTATTTCTTTTTCCTATTACTCATGAACAATTGCTACCAACTATTACATTCTTCTAGTGAAGGTGTGCCACAAAATTCTCTTCTCCCATACTTGTGTTTGTCTAATATTTGCAAATTTCCCATATGTGTGTATTTCCCATATGTGTGTATTTCCCATTTGTGTGTATTTCCCATATGTGTGTATTTCCCATATGTGTGTATTTCCCATATGTGTGTATTTCCCATATGTGTGTATTTCCCATATGTGTGTATTTCCCATATCTGTGTATTTCCCATATGTGTGTGTATTATTCCAATATTCGCGTTTTTCTCATATTTGCGTTTTTCCCATATTTGCGTTTTCCCCATATTTGCGTTTTTCCCATATTTGCGTTTTTCCCATATTTGCGTTTTTCCCCATATTTGCGTTTTTCCCCATATTTGCGTTTTTCCCCATATTTGCGTTTTTTCCCATATTTACGTTAGTCCCATATTTGCGCTTTTCCCATATTTGCGCTTTTCCCATATTTGCGCTTTTCCCATATTTGCGCTTTTCCCATATTTGCGCTTTTCCCATATTTGCGCTTTTCCCATATTTTCGCTTTTCCCACATTTGCGCTTTTCCCATATTTGCGCTTTTCCCATATTTGCGCTTTTCCCATATTTGCGCTTTTCCCATATTTGCGCTTTTCCCATATTTGCGCTTTTCCCATATTTGCGCTTTTCCCATATTTGCGCTTTTCCCATATTTGCGCTTTTCCCATATTTGCGTTGTGTCTTTCCATATGTGCCTTGTGTCTTTCAATATGTGCATTGTTTCTTTCCATATGTGCATTGTTTCTTTCCATATACGCGTTTTTTCTTTTTCCTATTACTCATGAACAATTGCTACCAACCATTTTGTTCTTCTAGTGAAGGTGTGCCACAAAATTCTCTTCTCCCATACTTGTGTTTGTCTAATATTTGCAATTTTCCCATATGTGTGTATTTCCCATATGTGTGTATTTCCCATATGTGTGTATTTCCCATATGTGTGTGTATTATTCCAATATTCGCGTTTTTCTCATATTTGCGTTTTTCTCATATTTGCGTTTTTCTCATATTTGCGTTTTTCCCATATTTGCGTTTTTCCCATATTTGCGTTTTTCCCACATTTGCGTTTTTCCCATATTTGCGTTTTTCCCATATTTGCGTTTTTCCCATATTTGCGTTTTTCCCCATATTCAGGTTTTTCCCCATATTTGCGTTTTTCCCCATATTTGCGTTTTTCCCCATATTTGCGTTTTTCCCCATATTTGCGTTTATCCCCATATTTGCGTTTTTCCCCATATTTGCGTTTTTTCCCATATTTGCGCTTTTCCCATATTTGCGCTTTTCCCGTATTTGCGCTTTTCCCGTATTTGCGCTTTTCCCGTATTTGCACTTTTCCCGTATTTGCGCTTTTCCCGTATTTGCGTCTTTCCCGTATTTGCGCTTTTCCCGTATTTGCGCTTTTCCCGTATTTGCGCTTTTCCCGTATTTGCGCTTTTCCCGTATTTGCGCTTTTCCCGTATTTGCGCTTTTCCCGTATTTGCGCTTTTCCCGTATTTGCGCTTTTCCCATATTTGCGCTTTTCCCATATTTGCACTTTTCCCATATTTGCGCATTTCTCATATTTGCGCTTTTCCCATATTTGCGCTTTTCCCATATTTGCGCTTTTCCCATATTTGCGCTTTTCCCATATTGCGCTTTTCCCTTATATGCGCTTTTCCCATATTGGCGCTTTTCCCATATATGCGCTTTTCCCATATTTGCGCTTTTCCCATATTTGCGCTTTTCCCATATTTGCGCTTTTCCCATATTTGCGCTTTTCCCATATTTGCGCTTTTCCCATATTTGCTATTTTCCCATATTTGCGCTTTTCCCATATTTGCGCTTTTCCCATATTTGCGCTTTTCCCATATTTGCGCTTTTCCCATATTTGCGCTTTTCCAATATTTGCGCTTTTCCCATATTTTCGCTGTTCCCATATTTTCGCTCTTCCCATATTTGCGCTCTTCCCATATTTGCGCTCTTCCCATATTTGCGCTCTTCCCATATTTGCGCTCTTCCCATATTTGCGCTCTTCCCATATTTGCGCTCTTCCCATATTTGCGCTCTTCCCATATTTGCGCTCTTCCCATATTTGCGCTCTTCCCATATTTGCGCTCTTCCCATATTTGCGCTTTTCCCATATTTGCGCTTTTCCCATATTTGCGCTTTTCCCATATTTGCGCTTTTCCCATATTTGCGTTTTTCCCATAGTCAAGGTGTGCTACAATAGTCTGGTCTCCCATATTTGCGTTTTCCCATATTTGCAATTTTCCCATATGTGCGTTGTTTCTTTCCATATGTGCCTTGTTTCTTTCCATATGTGCATTGTTTCTTTCCATATGTGCATTGTTTCTTTGCATATACGCGTTTTTTCTTTTTCCTATTACTCATGAACAATTGCTACCAACTATTACATTCTTCTAGTGAAGGTGTGCCACAAAATTCTCTTCTCCCATACTTGTGTTTGTCTAATAATTGCAAATATCCCATGTCTGCGTTTTTCCCATATGTGTGTATTTCCCATATGTGTGTATTTCCCATTTGTGCGTATTTCCCATATGTGTGTATTTCCCATATGTGTGTGTATTATTCCAACATTCGCGTTTTTCTCATATTTGCGTTTTTCCCATATTTGCGTTTTTCCCATATTTGCGTTTTTCCCATAGTCAAGGTGTGCTACAAAATTCTGGTCTCCCATATTTGCGTTTTTCCCATATTTGCGTTTTTCCCATATTTGCGTTTTTCCCATATTTGCGTTTTTCCCATATTTGCGTTTTTCCCATATTTGCGCTTTTCCCATATTTGCGTTTTTCCCATATTTGCGTTTTTCCATATTTACGTTTTTCCCATATTTGCGCTTTTCCCATATTTGCGCTTTTCCCATATTTGCGCTTTTCCCATATTTGCGCTTTTCCCATATTTGCGCTTTTCCCATATTTGCACTTTTCCCATATTTGCGTTTTTCCCATATTTGCGCTTTTCCCATATTTGCGCTTTTCCCATATTTGCGCTTTTCCCATATTTGCGCTTTTCCCATATTTGCGTTTTTCCCACATTTGCGTTTTTCCCACATTTGCGTTTTTCCCACATTTGGGTTTTTCCCACATTTGCGTTTTTCCCACATTCGCGTTTTTCCCACATTCGCGTTTTTCCCACATTTGCGTTTTTCCCACATTTGCGTTTTTCCCACATTTGCGTTTTTCCCACATTTGCGTTTTTCCCACATTTGCGTATTTCCCACATTTGCGTATTTCCCACATTTGCGTATTTCCCACATTTGCGTTTTTCCCACATTTGCGTTTTTCCCACATTTGCGTTTTTCCCACATTTGCGTTTTTCCCGCATTTGCGTTTTTCCCGCATTTGCGTTTTTCCCACATTTGCGTTTTTCCCACATTTGTTTTTTTCACACATTTGTTTTTTTCCCACATTTGTTTTTTTCCCACATTCGTTTTTTTCCCACATTTGTTTTTTTTCCCACATTTGTTTTTTTTCCCACATTTGTTTTTTTCCCACATTTGTTTTTTTCCCACATTTGTTTTTTTTCCCACATTTGTTTTTTTTCCCACATTTGTTTTTTCCCACATTTGTTTTTTTTCCCACATTTGTTTTTTTTCCCACATTTGTTTTTTTCCCACATTTGTTTTTTTTCCCACATTCGTTTTTTTTCCACATTTGTTTTTTTTCCCACATTTGTTTTTTTTCCCACATTTGTTTTTTTCCCACATTTGTTTTTTCCCACATTTGTTTTTTTCCCACATTTGTTTTTTTCCCGAATTTGTTTTTTTCTCACATTTGTTTTTTTCCCACATTTGTTTTTTTCCCACATTTGTTTTTTTCCCACATTTGTTTTTTTCCCACATATGCGTTTTTATCCATATTTCCGTTTTTCCCATATTTCCGTTTTTTCCACATTCTCGTTTTTCCCATATTTGTGTTTATTCCATATTTGTGTTTTACCCATATTTGCGTTTTTCCCATGTTTTCGTTTTTTCCTTATTTGCATTTTGAGGAAGAGGCAGATATTAGGTAACTAAACATTTGAAGCTGATGAAGTGCATAAGAGGGAGAACTGCAGATGTGGGTAACATTTGTTATTTCTATGCATCTGCATTATTTCCACATTTTAAGTTCCCTCTAACGGGTTGTATTTAAATCATGTTTTCCCACATTTGTTTTTCGCCACATTTGTGTTTTTCCTGCATTTTACTTTTTCCCACATTTGCGTTTTTCCCACATTTGCGTTATTTTCACGTTCGCGTTATTCCCACATTCACATTCATCCCACATTCGCGTTTATCCCACATTCGCGTTTATCCCATATTTGCGTTTATCCCATATATGCGTTTTTCCCATATTTGCGTTTTTCCCATATTTGCATATTTCCCACATTTGTGTTTTTCCCAGATTTGCGATTCCCCATAATTGCGTTTTTCCCAGAATTTCATTTTATCCCAGATTTGCGTTTTTCCCAGATTTGCGTTTTTCCCAGATCTGCGTTTTTCCCAGATCTGCGTTTTTCCCAGATTTGCGTTTTTCCCAGATTTGCGTTTTTCCCAGATTTGCGTTTTTCCCAGATTTGCGTTTTTCCCAGATTTGCGTTTTTCCCATATTTGCGCTTTTCCCATATTTGCGTTTTTCCCATATTTTCGTTTTTCTCCCATTTGTTTTTTTCCCACTCTTGCGTTTTTCGCATATTTGCGTTTTTCCCACATTTGCGTTTTTCCCACATTTGCGTTTTTCCCATATTTGCATTTATCCCATATCTGCGTTTTTCCCATATTTGCGCTTTTCCCATATTTGCGTTTTTCCCATATTTTCGTTTTTCTCCCATTTGCGTTTTTCCCACTCTTGCGTTTTTCGCATATTTGCGTTTTTCCCAGATTTGCGTTTTTCCCATATTTGCGCTTTTCCCACATTTGCGTATTTCCCACATTTGCGCATTTCCCACATTTGCGTATTTCCCACATTTGCGTTTTTCCCACATTTGCGTTTTTCCCACATTTGCGTTTTTCCCGCATTTGCGTTTTTCCCACATTTGCGTTATTCCCACATTTGCGTTTTTTCCCACATTTGTTTTTTTTCCCACATTTGTTTTTTTTCCCACATTTGTTTTTTTTCCCACATTTGTTTTTTTTCCCACATTTGTTTTTTTTCCCACATTTGTTTTTTTTTCCACATTTGTTTTTTTTCCCACATTTGTTTTTTTCCCACATTTGTTTTTTTCCCACATTTGTTTTTTTCCCACATTTGTTTTTTTCCCACATATGCGTTTTTATCCATATTTCCGTTTTTCCCATATTTGCATTTTATCCATATATCCGTTTTTTCCACATTCTCGTTTTTCCCATATTTTTGTTTATTCCATATTTGCGTTTTTCCCATATTTGAGTTATTCCTATATTTTTTTCCCATTATTGAGTTTTTCCCATATTTGAGTTTTTCCCATATTTTCGTGTTTGAGGAAGAGGCAACTGCAGATGTTGGGAACATTTGCTTTTTTTATGCCTCCCCAGTATTAACACATTTTCATTTTCCCTCTAATACGTTTTATTAAATTCGTATGTATTTCCCATATTTGCGTTTTTCCCATATTTGCGTTTTTCCCATATTTGCGTTTTTCCCATGTTTTCTTTTTTTCCTTATTTGCATTTTGAGGAAAAGGCAGATATTAGGTAACTAAACATTTGAAGCTGATGAAGTGCATAAGAGGGAGAACTGCAGATGTGGGTAACATTTGTTATTTTTATGCATCTCCAATATTTCCACATTTTCAGTTCCCTCTAATGGGTTGTATTTAAATCATGTTTTCCCACATTTGTTTTTTGCCACATTTGTGTTTTTCCTGCATTTGCGTTTTTCCCACATTTGCGTTTTTCCCACATTTGCGTTATTCCCACATTTGCGTTATTCCCACATTTGCGTTATTCCCACAATTGCGTTATTCCCACATTCGCGTTTATCCCACATTCGCGTTTATCCCATATATGTGTTTATCCCATATATGCGTTTTTCCCATATTTGCGTTTTTCCCATATTTGCATATTTCCCACATTTGTGTTTTTCCCAGATTTGCGATTTTCCCATAATTGCGTTTTCCCCAGAATTGCGTTTTATCCCAGATTTGCGTTTTTCCCAGATTTGCGTTTTTCCCAGATTTCTGTTTTTCCCAGATTTGCGTTTTTCCCAGATTTGCGTTTTTCCCAGATTTGCGTTTTTCCCAGATTTGCGTTTTTACCACTCTTGCGTTTTTCGAATATTTGCGTTTTTCGAATATTTGCGTTTTTCCCACATTTGCGTTTTTCCCACATTTGCGTTTTTCCCACATTTGCGTTTTTCCCACATTTGCGTTTTTCCCACATTTACGTTTTTCCCACATTTTCGTTTTTCCCACATTTGAGTTTTTCCCATATTTGAGTTTTTCCCATATTTGAGTTTTTCCCATATTTGAGTTTTTCCCATATTTTCGTGTTTGAGGAAGAGGCAACTGCAGATGTTGGGAACATTTGCTTTTTTTATGCATCCCCAGTATTAACACATTTTCATTTTCCCTCTAATACATTTTATTAAATTCGTATGTATTTCCCATATTTGCGTTTTTGCCATATTTGCGTTTTTCCCATATTTGCGTTTTTCCCATATTTGCGTTTTTCCCACATTTGCGTTTTTCCCACATTTGCGTTTTTCCCACCTTTGCGTTTTTCCCACATTTGCGTTTTTCCCACATTTGCGTTTTTCCCACATTTGCGT
The DNA here is from genome assembly GCF_023898315.1 of Schistocerca nitens. Taxonomy (NCBI): domain Eukaryota; kingdom Metazoa; phylum Arthropoda; class Insecta; order Orthoptera; family Acrididae; genus Schistocerca; species Schistocerca nitens. Next base: position 352,309,687 of record NC_064622.1, read on the forward strand.
TTTTCCCACATTTGCGTTTTTCCCACATTTGCGTTTTTCCCACATTTGTTTTTTTTCCACATTTGTTTTTTTTCCACATTTGTTTTTTTCCACATTTGTTTTTTCCCCACATGTTTTTTTCCCACATTTGTTTTTTTCCCACATTTGCGTTTTTCCCATATTTGCGTTTTTCCCATATTTGCGTTTTTCCCACATTTGCGTTTTTCCCATATTTGCGTTTTTCCCACATTTGCGTTTATCCCATATATGCGTTTATCCCCTATATGCGTTTTTCCCATATTTGCGTTTTTCCCATATTTGCATATTTCCCACATTTGTGTTTTTCCCAGATTTGCGATTTTCCCATAATTGCGTTTTATCCCAGAATTGCGTTTTATCCCAGAATTGCGTTTTATCCCAGTTTTGCGTTTTTCCCAGATTTGCGTTTTTCCCAGATTTGCGTTTTTCCCAGATTTGCGTTTTTCCCAGATTTGCGTTTTTACCACTCTTGCGTTTTTCGAATATTTGCGTTTTTCCCACATTTGCGTTTTTCCCACATTTGCGTTTTTCCCACATTTGCGTTTTTCCCACATTTGGGTTTTTCCCACATTTGGGTTTTTCCCACATTTGCGTTTTTCCCACATTTGCGTTTTTTCCACATTTGCGTTTTTCCCACATTTGCGTTTTTCCCATATTTGAGTTTTTCCCATATTTGAGTTTTTCCCATATTTCCCATATTTGAGTTTTTCCCATATTTTCGTGTTTGAGGAAGAGGCAACTGCAGATGTTGGGAACATTTGCTTTTTTTATGCATCCCCATTATTAACACATTTTCATTTTCCCTCTAATACATTTTATTAAATTCGTATGTATTTCCCATATTTGCGTTTTTGCCATATTTGCGTTTTTCCCATATTTGTGTTTCTCCCATATTTGCGTTTTTCCCATATTTGCGTTTTTCCCACATTTGCGTTTTTCCCACATTTGCGTTTTTCCCACATTTGCGTTTTTCCCACGTTTGCGTTTTTCCCACATTTGCGTTTTTCCCACATTTGCGTTTTTCCCACATTTGCGTTTTTCCCACATTTGCGTTTTTCCCACATTTGCGCTTTTCCCACATTTGCGTTTTTCCCACATTTGCGTTTTTCCCACATTTGCGTTTTTCCCACATTTGCGCTTTTCCCACATTTGCGTTTTTCCCACATTTGCGTTTTTCCCACATTTGCGTTTTTCCCACATTTGCGTTTTTCCCACATTTGCGTTTTTCCCACATTTGCGTTTTTACCACATTTGCGTTTTTCCCACATTTGCGTTTTTCCCACATTCGCGTTTTTCCCACATTCGCGTTTTTCCCACATTCGCGTTTTTCCCACATTCGCGTTTTTTCCACTCTTGCGTTTTTTCCACTCTTGCGTTTTTCGAATATTTGCGTTTTTCCCACATTTGCATTTATCCCATGTTTGCATTTATCCCATGTTTGCATTTATCCCATATTTGAGTTTTTTCCATATTTTCGTGTTTGAGGAAGAGGCAACTGCAGATGTTGGGAACATTTGCTTTTTTTATGCATCCCCAATATTCCCACATTTTCATTTTCCCTCTAATGCGTTTTATTAAATTCGAATGTTTTTCCCATATTTGCGTTTTTCCCATATTTGCGTTTTTCCCGCATTTGCGTTTTTCCCACAGTTGCGTTTTTCCCACATTTGCGTTTTTCCCACATTTGCGTTTTTCCCACATTTGCGTTTTTCCCACATTTGCGTTTTTCCCACATTTGCGTTTTTCCCTCATTTGCGTTTTCCCACATTTGCGTTTTTCCCACATTTGCGTTTTTCCCACATTTGCGTTTTTCCCACATTTGCATTTTTCCCACATTTGCGTTTTTCCCACATTTGCGTTTTTCCCACATTTGCGTTTTTCCAACATTTGCGTTTTTCCCACATTTGCATTTTTCCCATATTTGCGTTTTTCCCATATTGCGTTTTTCCCATATTTGCGTTTTTCCCATATTGCGTTTTTCCCACATTTGCGTTTTTCCCACATTTGCCTTTTTCCCACATTTGCGTTTTTCCCACATTTGCCTTTTTCCCACACTTGCCTTTTTCCCACATTTGCCTTTTTCCCATATTTTCGTGTTTGAGGCAACTGCAGATGTTGGGAACATTTGCTTTTTTTATTCATCCCCAATATTCCCACATTTTCATTTTCCCTCTAATGCGTTTTATTAATTTCGAATGTTTTTCCCATATTTCCCATATTTGCGTTTTTCCCATATTTGCGTTTTTCCCATATTTGCGTTTTTCCCATATTTGCGTTTTTCCCATATTTGCGTTTTTCCCGTATTTGCGTTTTTCGCGAATTTGCGTTTTTCCCGTATTTGCGTTTTTCCCATATTTGCGTTTTTCCCATATTTGCGTTTTTCCCACATTTGCGTTTATCCCATATATGCGTTTATCCCCTATATGCGTTTTTCCCATATTTGCGTTTTTCCCATATTTGCATATTTCCCACATTTGTGTTTTTCCCAGATTTGCGATTTTCCCATAATTGCGTTTTATCCCAGAATTGCGTTTTATCCCAGAATTGCGTTTTATCCCAGTTTTGCGTTTTTCCCAGATTTGCGTTTTTCCCAGATTTGCGTTTTTCCCAGATTTGCGTTTTTCCCAGATTTGCGTTTTTACCACTCTTGCGTTTTTCGAATATTTGCGTTTTTCCCACATTTGCGTTTTTCCCACATTTGCGTTTTTCCCACATTTGCGTTTTTCCCACATTTGGGTTTTTCCCACATTTGGGTTTTTCCCACATTTGCGTTTTTCCCACATTTGCGTTTTTTCCACATTTGCGTTTTTCCCACATTTGCGTTTTTCCCATATTTGAGTTTTTCCCATATTTGAGTTTTTCCCATATTTCCCATATTTGAGTTTTTCCCATATTTTCGTGTTTGAGGAAGAGGCAACTGCAGATGTTGGGAACATTTGCTTTTTTTATGCATCCCCATTATTAACACATTTTCATTTTCCCTCTAATACATTTTATTAAATTCGTATGTATTTCCCATATTTGCCTTTTTGCCATATTTGCGTTTTTCCCATATTTGTGTTTCTCCCATATTTGCGTTTTTCCCAAATTTGCGTTTTTCCCACATTTGCGTTTTTCCCACATTTGCGTTTTTCCCACGTTTGCGTTTTTCCCACATTTGCGTTTTTCCCACATTTGCGTTTTTCCCACATTTGCGTTTTTCCCACATTTGCGTTTTTCCCACATTTGCGCTTTTCCCACATTTGCGTTTTTCCCACATTTGCGTTTTTCCCACATTTGCGTTTTTCCCACATTTGCGCTTTTCCCACATTTGCGTTTTTCCCACATTTGCGTTTTTCCCACATTTGCGTTTTTCCCACATTTGCGTTTTTCCCACATTTGCGTTTTTCCCACATTTGCGTTTTTACCACATTTGCGTTTTTCCCACATTTGCGTTTTTCCCACATTCGCGTTTTTCCCACATTCGCGTTTTTCCCACATTCGCGTTTTTCCCACATTCGCGTTTTTTCCACTCTTGCGTTTTTTCCACTCTTGCGTTTTTCGAATATTTGCGTTTTTCCCACATTTGCATTTATCCCATGTTTGCATTTATCCCATGTTTGCATTTATCCCATATTTGAGTTTTTTCCATATTTTCGTGTTTGAGGAAGAGGCAACTGCAGATGTTGGGAACATTTGCTTTTTTTATGCATCCCCAATATTCCCACATTTTCATTTTCCCTCTAATGCGTTTTATTAAATTCGAATGTTTTTCCCATATTTGCGTTTTTCCCATATTTGCGTTTTTCCCACATTTGCGTTTTTCCCACATTTGCGTTTTTACCACATTTGCGTTTTTCCCACATTTGCGTTTTTCCCACATTCGCGTTTTTCCCACATTCGCGTTTTTCCCACATTCGCGTTTTTCCCACATTCGCGTTTTTTCCACTCTTGCGTTTTTTCCACTCTTGCGTTTTTCGAATATTTGCGTTTTTCCCACATTTGCATTTATCCCATGTTTGCATTTATCCCATGTTTGCATTTATCCCATATTTGAGTTTTTTCCATATTTTCGTGTTTGAGGAAGAGGCAACTGCAGATGTTGGGAACATTTGCTTTTTTTATGCATCCCCAATATTCCCACATTTTCATTTTCCCTCTAATGCGTTTTATTAAATTCGAATGTTTTTCCCATATTTGCGTTTTTCCCATATTTGCGTTTTTCCCGCATTTGCGTTTTTCCCACAGTTGCGTTTTTCCCACATTTGCGTTTTTCCCACATTTGCGTTTTTCCCACATTTGCGTTTTTCCCTCATTTGCGTTTTCCCACATTTGCGTTTTTCCCACATTTGCGTTTTTCCCACATTTGCGTTTTTCCCACATTTGCATTTTTCCCACATTTGCGTTTTTCCCACATTTGCGTTTTTCCCACATTTGCGTTTTTCCAACATTTGCGTTTTTCCCACATTTGCGTTTTTCCAACATTTGCGTTTTTCCCACATTTGCGTTTTTCCCATATTTGCGTTTTTCCCATATTGCGTTTTTCCCATATTTGCGTTTTTCCCATATTGCGTTTTTCCCACATTTGCGTTTTTCCCACATTTGCCTTTTTCCCACATTTGCGTTTTTCCCACATTTGCCTTTTTCCCACACTTGCCTTTTTCCCACATTTGCCTTTTTCCCATATTTTCGTGTTTGAGGCAACTGCAGATGTTGGGAACATTTGCTTTTTTTATTCATCCCCAATATTCCCACATTTTCATTTTCCCTCTAATGCGTTTTATTAATTTCGAATGTTTTTCCCATATTTCCCATATTTGCGTTTTTCCCATATTTGCGTTTTTCCCATATTTGCGTTTTTCCCATATTTGCGTTTTTCCCATATTTGCGTTTTTCCCGTATTTGCGTTTTTCGCGAATTTGCGTTTTTCCCGTATTTGCGTTTTTCCCATATTTGCGTTTTTCCCATATTTGCGTTTTTCCCACATTTGCGTTTATCCCATATATGCGTTTATCCCCTATATGCGTTTTTCCCATATTTGCGTTTTTCCCATATTTGCATATTTCCCACATTTGTGTTTTTCCCAGATTTGCGATTTTCCCATAATTGCGTTTTATCCCAGAATTGCGTTTTATCCCAGAATTGCGTTTTATCCCAGTTTTGCGTTTTTCCCAGATTTGCGTTTTTCCCAGATTTGCGTTTTTCCCAGATTTGCGTTTTTCCCAGATTTGCGTTTTTACCACTCTTGCGTTTTTCGAATATTTGCGTTTTTCCCACATTTGCGTTTTTCCCACATTTGCGTTTTTCCCACATTTGCGTTTTTCCCACATTTGGGTTTTTCCCACATTTGGGTTTTTCCCACATTTGCGTTTTTCCCACATTTGCGTTTTTTCCACATTTGCGTTTTTCCCACATTTGCGTTTTTCCCATATTTGAGTTTTTCCCATATTTGAGTTTTTCCCATATTTCCCATATTTGAGTTTTTCCCATATTTTCGTGTTTGAGGAAGAGGCAACTGCAGATGTTGGGAACATTTGCTTTTTTTATGCATCCCCATTATTAACACATTTTCATTTTCCCTCTAATACATTTTATTAAATTCGTATGTATTTCCCATATTTGCCTTTTTGCCATATTTGCGTTTTTCCCATATTTGTGTTTCTCCCATATTTGCGTTTTTCCCATATTTGCGTTTTTCCCACATTTGCGTTTTTCCCACATTTGCGTTTTTCCCACGTTTGCGTTTTTCCCACATTTGCGTTTTTCCCACATTTGCGTTTTTCCCACATTTGCGTTTTTCCCACATTTGCGTTTTTCCCACATTTGCGCTTTTCCCACATTTGCGTTTTTCCCACATTTGCGTTTTTCCCACATTTGCGTTTTTCCCACATTTGCGCTTTTCCCACATTTGCGTTTTTCCCACATTTGCGTTTTTCCCACATTTGCGTTTTTCCCACATTTGCGTTTTTCCCACATTTGCGTTTTTCCCACATTTGCGTTTTTACCACATTTGCGTTTTTCCCACATTTGCGTTTTTCCCACATTCGCGTTTTTCCCACATTCGCGTTTTTCCCACATTCGCGTTTTTCCCACATTCGCGTTTTTTCCACTCTTGCGTTTTTTCCACTCTTGCGTTTTTCGAATATTTGCGTTTTTCCCACATTTGCATTTATCCCATGTTTGCATTTATCCCATGTTTGCATTTATCCCATATTTGAGTTTTTTCCATATTTTCGTGTTTGAGGAAGAGGCAACTGCAGATGTTGGGAACATTTGCTTTTTTTATGCATCCCCAATATTCCCACATTTTCATTTTCCCTCTAATGCGTTTTATTAAATTCGAATGTTTTTCCCATATTTGCGTTTTTCCCATATTTGCGTTTTTCCCGCATTTGCGTTTTTCCCACAGTTGCGTTTTTCCCACATTTGCGTTTTTCCCACATTTGCGTTTTTCCCACATTTGCGTTTTTCCCACATTTGCGTTTTTCCCTCATTTGCGTTTTCCCACATTTGCGTTTTTCCCACATTTGCGTTTTTCCCACATTTGCGTTTTTCCCACATTTGCATTTTTCCCACATTTGCGTTTTTCCCACATTTGCGTTTTTCCCACATTTGCGTTTTTCCAACATTTGCGTTTTTCCCACATTTGCGTTTTTCCCATATTTGCGTTTTTCCCATATTGCGTTTTTCCCATATTTGCGTTTTTCCCATATTGCGTTTTTCCCACATTTGCGTTTTTCCCACATTTGCCTTTTTCCCACATTTGCGTTTTTCCCACATTTGCCTTTTTCCCACACTTGCCTTTTTCCCACATTTGCCTTTTTCCCATATTTTCGTGTTTGAGGCAACTGCAGATGTTGGGAACATTTGCTTTTTTTATTCATCCCCAATATTCCCACATTTTCATTTTCCCTCTAATGCGTTTTATTAATTTCGAATGTTTTTCCCATATTTCCCATATTTGCGTTTTTCCCATATTTGCGTTTTTCCCATATTTGCGTTTTTCCCATATTTGCGTTTTTCCCATATTTGCGTTTTTCCCGTATTTGCGTTTTTCGCGAATTTGCGTTTTTCCCGTATTTGCGTTTTTCCCATATTTGCGTTTTTCCCATATTTGCGTTTTTCCCACATTTGCGTTTATCCCATATATGCGTTTATCCCCTATATGCGTTTTTCCCATATTTGCGTTTTTCCCATATTTGCATATTTCCCACATTTGTGTTTTTCCCAGATTTGCGATTTTCCCATAATTGCGTTTTATCCCAGAATTGCGTTTTATCCCAGAATTGCGTTTTATCCCAGTTTTGCGTTTTTCCCAGATTTGCGTTTTTCCCAGATTTGCGTTTTTCCCAGATTTGCGTTTTTCCCAGATTTGCGTTTTTACCACTCTTGCGTTTTTCGAATATTTGCGTTTTTCCCACATTTGCGTTTTTCCCACATTTGCGTTTTTCCCACATTTGCGTTTTTCCCACATTTGGGTTTTTCCCACATTTGGGTTTTTCCCACATTTGCGTTTTTCCCACATTTGCGTTTTTTCCACATTTGCGTTTTTCCCACATTTGCGTTTTTCCCATATTTGAGTTTTTCCCATATTTGAGTTTTTCCCATATTTCCCATATTTGAGTTTTTCCCATATTTTCGTGTTTGAGGAAGAGGCAACTGCAGATGTTGGGAACATTTGCTTTTTTTATGCATCCCCATTATTAACACATTTTCATTTTCCCTCTAATACATTTTATTAAATTCGTATGTATTTCCCATATTTGCGTTTTTGCCATATTTGCGTTTTTCCCATATTTGTGTTTCTCCCATATTTGCGTTTTTCCCATATTTGCGTTTTTCCCACATTTGCGTTTTTCCCACATTTGCGTTTTTCCCACATTTGCGTTTTTCCCACGTTTGCGTTTTTCCCACATTTGCGTTTTTCCCACATTTGCGTTTTTCCCACATTTGCGTTTTTCCCACATTTGCGTTTTTCCCACATTTGCGCTTTTCCCACATTTGCGTTTTTCCCACATTTACGTTTTTCCCACATTTGCGTTTTTCCCACATTTGCGCTTTTCCCACATTTGCGTTTTTCCCACATTTGCGTTTTTCCCACATTTGCGTTTTTCCCACATTTGCGTTTTTCCCACATTTGCGTTTTTACCACATTTGCGTTTTTCCCACATTTGCGTTTTTCCCACATTCGCGTTTTTCCCACATTCGCGTTTTTCCCACATTCGCGTTTTTCCCACATTCGCGTTTTTTCCACTCTTGCGTTTTTTCCACTCTTGCGTTTTTCGAATATTTGCGTTTTTCCCACATTTGCATTTATCCCATGTTTGCATTTATCCCATGTTTGCATTTATCCCATATTTGAGTTTTTTCCATATTTTCGTGTTTGAGGAAGAGGCAACTGCAGATGTTGGGAACATTTGCTTTTTTTATGCATCCCCAATATTCCCACATTTTCATTTTCCCTCTAATGCGTTTTATTAAATTCGAATGTTTTTCCCATATTTGCGTTTTTCCCATATTTGCGTTTTTCCCGCATTTGCGTTTTTCCCACAGTTGCGTTTTTCCCACATTTGCGTTTTTCCCACATTTGCGTTTTTCCCACATTTGCGTTTTTCCCACATTTGCGTTTTTCCCTCATTTGCGCTTTCCCACATTTGCGTTTTTCCCACATTTGCGTTTTTCCCACATTTGCGTTTTTCCCACATTTGCATTTTTCCCACATTTGCGTTTTTCCCACATTTGCGTTTTTCCCACATTTGCGTTTTTCCAACATTTGCGTTTTTCCCACATTTGCGTTTTTCCCATATTTGCGTTTTTCCCATATTGCGTTTTTCCCATATTTGCGTTTTTCCCATATTGCGTTTTTCCCACATTTGCGTTTTTCCCACATTTGCCTTTTTCCCACATTTGCGTTTTTCCCACATTTGCCTTTTTCCCACACTTGCCTTTTTCCCACATTTGCCTTTTTCCCATATTTTCGTGTTTGAGGCAACTGCAGATGTTGGGAACATTTGCTTTTTTTATTCATCCCCAATATTCCCACATTTTCATTTTCCCTCTAATGCGTTTTATTAATTTCGAATGTTTTTCCCATATTTCCCATATTTGCGTTTTTCCCATATTTGCGTTTTTCCCATATTTGCGTTTTTCCCATATTTGCGTTTTTCCCATATTTGCGTTTTTCCCGTATTTGCGTTTTTCGCGAATTTGCGTTTTTCCCGTATTTGCGTTTTTCCCATATTTGCGTTTTTCCCATATTTGCGTTTTTCCCATATTTGCGTTTTTCCCATATTTGCGTTTTTCCCATATTTGCGTTTTTCCCATATTTGCGTTTTTCCCCTATTCGCGTTTTTCCCCTATTCGCGTTTTTCCCATATATGCGTTTTTCCCATATTTGCGTTTTTCCCACATTTGCGTTTTTCCCACATTTGCGTTTTCCCCACATTTGCTTTTTCCCCACATTTGCGTTTTTCCCACATTTACGTTTTTCCCACATTTGCGTTTTTCCCACATTTGCGTTTTTCCCACATTTGCGTTTTTCCCACATTTGCGTTTTTCCCACATTTGCCTTTTTCCCACATTTGCCTTTTTCCCACATTTGCCTTTTTCCCACATTTGCCTTTTTCCCACATTTGCCTTTTTCCCACATTTGCGTTTTTCCCACATTTGCGTTTTTCCCACATTTGCGTTTTTCCCACATTTGTGTTTTTCCCACATTTGCGTTTTTCCCACATTTGCGTTTTTTCCACTCTTGCGTTTTTCGAATATTTGCGTTTTTTGCACATTTGCGTTTTTCCCATATTTGCATTTATCCCATATTTGCATTTATCCCATATTTGAGTTTTTCCCATATTTTCGTGTTTGAGGAAGAGGCAACTGCAGATGTTGGGAACATTTGCTTTTTTTGTGCATCCCACATTTTCATTTTCCCTCTAATGCGTTTTATTCAATTCGAATGTTTTTCCCACATTTGCGTTTTTCCCACATTTGCGTTTTTCCCACATTTGCGTTTTTCCCATATTTGCGTTTTTCCCATATTTGCGTTTTTCCCATATTTGCGTTTTTCCCGTATTTGCGTTTTTCCCGTATTTGCGTTTTTCCCGTATTTGCGTTTTTCCCGTATTTGCATTTTCCCGTATTTGCGTTTTTCCCGTATTTGCGTTTTTCCCGTATTTGCGTTTTTCCCGTATTTGCGTTTTTCCCGTATTTGCGTTTTTCCCGTATTTGCGTTTTTCCCATATTTGCGTTTTTCCCATATTTGCGTTTTTCCCATATTCGCGTTTTTCCCATATTTGCGTTTTTCCCATATTTGCGTTTTTCCCATATTTGCGTTTTTCCCATATTTGCGTTTTTCCCATAGTCAAGGTGTGCCACAAAATTCTGGTCTCCCATATTTGCGTTTTTCCGATATTTGCAATTTTCCCATATGTGCGTTTCTCCCATATGTGCGTTGTGTCTTTCCATTGTGCGTTGTTTCTTTCCATATGTGCATTGTTTCTTTTTCCTATTACTCATGAACAATTGCTACCAACCATTACCATCTTCTCGTCAAGGTGTGCCACAAAATTCTCTTCTCCCACACTTGTGTTTGACTAATATTTGCAAGTTTCCCATATATGCGTTTTTCCCATATGTGTGTATTTCCCATATGTGTGTATCTCCCATATGTGTGTATTTCGCATATGTGTGTGTATTATTCCAATATTCGCGTTTTTCTCATATTCGCGTAGTTCTCATATTCGCGTAGTTCTCATATTCGCGTGTTCTCATATTCGCGTTGTTCTCATCTTCGCGTTGTTCTCATATTCGCGTTGTTCTCATATTCGCATTTTTCTCATATTAGCATTTTCTCTTATTTGCGTTTTTCCCATATTAGCGTTTTTCCCATATTTGCGTTTTTCCCATATTTGCCTTTTTCCCATATTTGCGTTTTTCCCATATTTGCGATTTTCCCATATTTGCGTTTCTCCCATATTTGCGTTTTTCCCATATTTGCGTTTTTCCCATATTCGCATTTTTCCCGTATTCGCGTTTTTCCCCTATTCGCGTTTTTCCCCTAATCGCGTTTTTCCCATATTCGCGTTTTTCCCATATTCGCGTTATTCCCATATTTGCGTTATTCCCATATTTGCGTTATTCCCATTTTTGCGTTTTTCCCATATTTGCGTTTTCCCATATTTGCGTTTTTCCCATATTTGCGTTTTTCCCACATTTGCTTTTTTCCCACATTTGCGTTTTCCCCACATTTGCGTTTTTCCCACATTTGCGTTTTTCCCACATTTGCGTTTTTCCCACATTTGCGTTTTTCCCACATTTGCGTTTTTCCCACATTTGCGTTTTTCCCACATTTGCGTTTTTCCCACATTTGCGTATTTCCCACATTTGCATTTATCCCATATTTGAGTTTTTCCCATATTTTCGTGTTTGAGGAAGAGTCAACTGCAGATGTTGGGAACATTTGCTTTTTTTATGCATCCCCAATATTCCCACATTTTCATTTTCCCTCTAATGCGTTTTATTAAATTCGAATGTTTTTCCCATATTTGCGTTTTTCCCATATTTGCGTTTTTCCCATATTTGCGTTTTTCCCATATTTGCGTTTTTCCCATATTTGCGTTTTTCCCATATTTGCGATTTTCCCATAGTCAAGGTGTGCCACAAAATTCTGGTCTCCCATATTTGCGTTTTTCCGATATTTGCAATTTTCCCATATGTGCGTTTCTCCCATATGTGCGTTGTGTCTTTCCATATGTGCGTTGTTTCTTTCCATTGTGCGGTGTTTCTTTCCATATGTGCATTGTTTCTTTTTCCTATTACTCATGAACAATTGCTACCAACCATTACATTCTTCTAGTCAAGGTGTGCCACAAAATTTTCTTCTCCCATACTTGTGTTTGACTAATATTTGTAAATTTCCCATATATGCGTTTTTCCCATATGTGTGTATTTCCCATATGTGTGTATTTCCCATATGTGTGTATTTCGCATATGTGTGTGTATTATTCCAATATTCGCGTTTTCTCATATTCGCGTTGTTCTCATATTCGCGTTGTTCTCATATTCGCGTTGTTCTTATATTCGTGTTGTTCTCATATTTGCGTTGTTCCCATATTCGCGTTATTCCCATATTTGCGTTATTCCCATATTTGCGTTATTCCCATATTTGCGTTTTTCCCATATTTGCGTTTTTCCCACATTTGCGTTTTTCCCACATTTGCGATTTTCCCACATTTGCGTTTTTCCCACATTTGCGTTTTTCCCCACATTTGCGTTTTTCCCACATTTGCGTTTTTCCCACATTCGCGTTTTTCCCACATTTGCGTTTTTCCCACATTTGCGATTTTCCCACATTTGCACATTTGCGTTTTTCCCACATTTGCGTTTTTCCCACATTTGCGTTTTTCCCATATTTGCGTTTTTCCCACATTTGCGTTTTTCCCACATTTGCGATTTTTCCAAATGGTTCAAATGGCTCTGAGCACTATGGGACTTAACATCTATGGTCATCAGTCCCCTAGAACTTAGAACTACTTAAACCTAACTAACCTACGGACAGCACACAACACCCAGCCATCACGAGGCAGAGAAAATCCCTGACCCCGCCGGGAATCGAACCCGGGAACCCGGGCGATTTTTCCACTCTTGCGTTTTTCGAATATTTGCGTTTTTCGAATATTTGCGTTTTTCGAATATTTGCGTTTTTCCCACATTTGCGTCTTTCCCATATTTGCATTTATCCCATATTTGCATTTATCCCATATTTGAGTTTTTCCCATATCTTCGTGTTTGAGGAAGAGGCAACTGCAGATGTTGGGAACATTTGCTTTTTTTATGCATCCCCAATATTCCCACATTTTCATTTTCCCTCTAATGCGTTTTATTAAATTCGAATGTTTTTCCCATATTTGCGTTTTTCCCGTATTTGCGTTTTTCCCATATTTCCGTTTTTCCCACATTTGCGTTTTTCCCACATTTGCGTTTTTCCCACATTTGCGTTTTCCCACATTTGCGTTTTTCCCACATTTGCGTTTTTCCCACATTTGCGTTTTTCCCATATTTGCGTTTTTCCCATATTTGCGTTTTTCCCTTATTTGCGTTTTTCCCATATTTGCGTTTTTCCCGTATTTGCGTTTTTCCCGTATTTGCGTTTTTCCCGTATTTCCGTTTTTCCCGTATTTGCGTTTTTCCCGTATTTGCGTTTTTCCCGTATTTGAGTTTTTCCCATATTTGCGTTTTTCCCATATTTGCGTTTTTCCCATATTTGCGTTTTTCCCATATTTGCGTTTTTCCCATATTTGCGTTTTTCCCATATTCGCGTTTTTCCCATATTTGCGCTTTTCCCATATTTGCGTTTTTCCCATATTTGCGTTTTTCCCATATTTGCGTTTTTCCCATATTTGCGTTTTTCCCATATTTGCATTTCTCCCATATGTGCGTTGTGTCTTTCCATTGTGCGTTGTTTCTTTCCATATGTGCATTGTTTCTTTTTCCTATTACTCATGAACAATTGCTACCAACCATTACATTCTTCTAGTCAGGTGTGCCACAAAATTCTCTTCTCCCATACTTGTGTTTGACTAATATTTGCAAATTTCCCATATATGCGTTTTTCCGATATGTGTGTATTTCCCATATGTGTGTATCTCCCATATGTGTGTATTTCGCATATGTGTGTGTATTATTCCAATATTCGCGTTTTTCTCATATTCGCGTTGTTCTCATATTCGCGTTGTTCTCATATTCGCGTTTTTCTCATATTTGCGTTTTTCCCATAATTGCGTTTTTCCCATATTTGCGTTTTTCCCATATTTGCGTTTTTCCCATATTTGCGTTTTTCCCATATTCGCGTTTTTCCCATATTCGCGTTTTTCCCATATTCGCGTTTTTCCCACATTTGCGTTTTTCCCAAATTTGCGTTTTTCCCACATTTGCGTTTTTCCCACATTTGCGTTTTTCCCACATTTGCGTTTTTCCCACATTTGCGTTTTTCCCACATTTGCGTTTTTCTTACATTTGCGTTTTTCCCACATTTGAGTTTTTCCCACATTTGCGTTTTTCCCACATATGCGTTTTTCCCACATTTGCGTTTTTCCCACATTTGCGTTTTTCCCACATTTGCGTTTTTCCCACATTTGCGTTTTTCCCACATTTGCGTTTTTCCCACATTTGCATTTTTCCCACATTTGCCTTTTTCCCACATTTGCCTTTTTCCCACATTTGCGTTTTTCCCTCATTTACGTTTTTCCCTCATTTGCGTTTTTCCCACATTTGCGTTTTTCCCACATTTGGGTTTTTCGAATATTTGCGTTTTTCCCACATTTGCATTTATCCCATATTTGAGTTTTTCCCATATTTTTGTGTTTGAGGAAGAGGCAACTGCAGATGTTGGGAACATTTGCTTTTTTTATTCATCCCCAATATTCCCACATTTTCATTTTCCCTCTAATGCGTTTTATTAAATTCGAATGTTTTTCCCATATTTGCGTTTTTCCCATACTTGCGTTTTTCCCATACTTGCGTTTTTCCCATATTTGCGTTTTTCCCATATTTGCGTTTTTCCCATATTTGCGTTTTTCCCATATTTGCGTTTTTCCCATATTTGCGTTTTTCCCATATTTGCGTTTTTCCCATAGTCAAGATGTGCCACAAAATTAAGGTCTCCCATATTTGCGTTTTTCCGATATTTGCAATTTTCCCATATGCGCGTTTCTCCCATATGTGCGTTGTGTCTTTCCATATGTGCGTTGTTTCTTTCCATTGTGCGTTGTTTCTTTCCATATGTGCATTGTTTCTTTTTCCTATTACTCATGAACAATTGCTACCAACCATTACATTCTTCTAGTCAAGGTGTGCCACAAAATTCTCTTCTCCCATACTTGTGTTTGACTAATATTTGTAAATTTCCCATATATGCGTTTTTCCCATGTGTGTGTATTTCCCATATGTGTGTATTTCCCATATGTGTGTATTTCGCATATGTGTGTGTATTATTCCAATATTCGCGTTTTCTCATATTCGCGTTGTTCTCATATTCGCGTTGTTCTCATATTCGCGTTGTTCTCATATTTGCGTTGTTCTCATATTTGCCTTTTTCTCATATTTCCGTTTTTCTCATATTTGCGTTTTTCTCATATTTGCGTTTTTTTCATATTTGCGTTTTTCCCATATTTGCATTTTTCCCACATTTGCGTTTTTCCCACATTTGCGTTTTTCCCATATTTGCGTTTTTCCCATATTTGCGTTTTTCCCATATTTGCGTTTTCCCTTATTCGCGTTTTTCCCTTATTCACGTTTTTCCCTTATTCGCGTTTTTCCCATATTCGCGTTTTTCCCATATTTGCGTTTTTCCCACATTTGCGTTTTTCCCACATTTGCGTTTTTCCCACATTTGCGTTTTTCCCACATTTGCGTTTTTCCCACATTTGCGTTTTTCCCACATTTGCGTTTTTCACACATTTGCGATTTTCACACATTTGCGATTTTCCCACATTTGCGTTTTTCCCACATTTGCGTTTTTCCCACTTTAGCGTTTTTCCCACATTTGCGTTTTTCCCACATTTGCGTTTTTCCCACATTTGCGTTTTTCCCACATTTGCGTTCTTCCCACATTCGCGTTTTTCCCACATTTGCGTTTTTCCCACATTTGCGTTTCTCCCACATTTGCGTTTTTCCCACATTTGCGTTTTTCCCACATTTGCGTATTTCCCACATTTGCGTATGTCCCACATTTGCGTTTTTCCCACATTTGCGTTTTTCCCACATTTGCGTTTTTCCCACATTTGCGTTTTTTCCACTCTTGCGTTTTTCGAAAATTTGCGTTTTTCGAATATTTGCGTTTTTCGAATATTTGCGTTTTTCCCACATTTGCGTTTTTCCCATATTTGCATTTATCCCAAATTTGCATTTATCCCATATTTGAGTTTTTCCCATATCTTCGTGTTTGAGGAAGAGGCAACTGCAGATGTTGGGAACATTTGCTTTTTTTATGCATCCCCAATATTCCCACATTTTCATTTTCCCTCTAATGCGTTTTATTAAATTCGATGTTTTTCCCATATTTGCGTTTTTCAAATATTTACGTTTTTCCCATATTTGCGTTTTTCCCGTATTTGCGTTTTTCCCGTATTTGCGTTTTTCCCACATTTGCGTTTTTCCCACATTTGCATTTTTCCCACATTTGCGTTTTTCCCACATTTGCGTTTTTCCCACATTTGCGTTTTTCCCATATTTGCGTTTTTCCCATATTTGCGTTTTTCCCATATTTGCGTTTTTCCCATATTTGCGTTTTTCCCACATTTGCGTTTTTCCCATATTTGCGTTTTTCCCATATTTGCGTTTTTCCCATAGTCAAGGTGTGCCACAAAATTCTGATCTCCCATATTTGCGTTTTTCGATATTTGCAATTTTCCCATTTGTACGTTTCTCCCATATGTGCGTTGTGTCTTTCCATTGTGCGTTGTTTCTTTCCATATGTGCATTGTTTCTTTTTCCTATTACTCATGAACAATTGCTACCAACCATTACATTCTTCTAGTCAAGGTGTGCCACAAAATTCTCTTCTCCCATACTTGTGTTTGACTAATATTTGCAAATTTCCCATATATGCGTTTTTCCCATATGTGTGTATTTCCCATATGTGTGTATCTCCCATATGTGTGTATTTCGCATATGTGTGTGTATTATTCCAATATTCGCGTAGTTCTCATATTCCCGTAGTTCTCATATTCCCGTAGTTCTCATATTCGCGTTGTTCTCATATTCGCGTTGTTCTCATATTCGCGTTGTTCTCATATTCGCGTTTTTCTCATATTTGCGTTTTTCCCACATTTGCGTTTTTCCCACATTTGCGTTTTTCCCACATTTGTGTTATTCCCACATTCGCGTTTTTCCCACATTCGCGTTTTTCCCACATTCGCGTTTTTCCCACATTCGCGTTTTTCCCACATTTGCGTTTTTCCCACATTTGCATTTTTCCCACATTTGCGTTTTTCCCACATTTGCGTTTTTTCCACTCTTGCGTTTTTTCCACTCTTGCGTTTTTCGAATATTTGCGTTTTTCCCACATTTGCGTTTTTCCCATATTTGCATTTATCCCATATTTGCATTTATCCCATATGTGAGTTTTTCCCATATTTTCGTGTTTGAGGTAGAGGCAACTGCAGATGCTGGGAACATTTGCTTTTTTTGTGCATCCCCAATATTCCCACATTTTCATTTTCCCTCTAATGCGTTTTATTAAATTCGAATGTTTTTCCCATATTTGCGTTTTTCCCATATTTGCGTTTTTCCCATATTTGCGTTTTTCCCATATTTGAGGTTTTCCCATATTTGCGTTTTTTCCCATATTTGCGTTTTTCCCACATTTGCGTTTTTCCCACAGTTGCGTTTTTTCCATATTTGCGTTTTTCCCAAATTTGCGTTTTTCCCACATTTGCGTTTTTCCCACATTTGCGTTTTTCCCACATTTGCGTTTTTCCCACATTTGCGTTTTTCCTACATTTGCGTTTTTCCCACATTTGCGGTTTTCCCACATTTGCGTTTTTCCCACATTTGCGTTTTTCCCATATTTGCGTTTTTCTCATATTTGCGTTTTTCCCATATTTGCGATTTTCCCATATTTGCGTTTTTCCCGTATTTGCGTTTTTCCCGTATTTGCGTTTTTCCCATATTTGCGTTTTTCCCGTATTTGCGTTTTTCCCGTATTTGCGTTTTTCCCATATTTGCGTTTTTCCCATATTTGCGGTTTTCCCATATTTGCGTTTTTCCCATATTTGCGTTTTTCCCATATTTGCGTTTTTTCCATATTTGCGTTTTTCCCATATTTGCGTTTTTCCCCTATTAGCGTTATTCCCCTATTCGCGTTTTTCCCATATTTGCGTTTTTCCCATATTTGCGTTTTTCCCATATTAGCGTTTTTCCCACATTTGCGTTTTTCCCACATTTGCGTTTTTCCCACATTTGCTTTTATCCCACATTTGCGTTTTTCCCACATTTGCGTTTTTCCCACATTTGCGTTTTTCCCACATTTGCGTTTTTCCCACATTTGCGTTTTTCCCACATTTGCGTTTTTCGCACATTTGCGTTTTTCACACATTTGCGTTTTTCCCACATTTGCGTTTTTCCCACATTTGCTTTTTTCCCACATTTGCGTTTTTCCCACATTTGCGTTTTTCCCACATTTGCGTTTTTCCCATATATGCGTTTTTCCCATATTTGCGTTTTTCCCATAGTCAAGGTGTGCCACAAAATTCTGGTCTCCCATATTTGCGTTTTTCCGATATTTGCAATTTTCCCATTTGTGCGTTTCTCCCATATGTGCGTTGTGTCTTTCCATTGTGCGTTGTTTCTTTCCATATGTGCATTGTTTCTTTTTCCTATTACTCATGAACAATTGCTACCAACCATTACATTCTTCTAGTCAAGGTGTGCCACAAAATTCTCTTCTCCCATACTTGTGTTTGACTAATATTTGCAAATTTCCCATATATGCGTTTTTCCCATATGTGTGTATTTCCCATATGTGTGTATCTCCCATATGTGTGTATTTCGCATATGTGTGTGTATTATTCCAATATTCGCGTAGTTCTCATATTCCCGTAGTTCTCATATTCGCGTTGTTCTCATATTCGCGTTGTTCTCATATTCGCGTTGTTCTCATATTCGCGTTTTTCTCATATTTGCGTTTTTCCCATATTTGCGTTTTTCCCATATTTGCGTTTTTCCCATATTTGCGTTTTTCCCATATTTGCGTTTTTCCCATATTTGCGTTTTTCCCATATTTGCGTTTTTCCCATATTTCCGTTTTTCCCATATTTGCGTTTTTCCCATATTCGCATTTTTCCCAAATTTGCGTTCTTCCCACATTTGCGTTTTTCCCACATTTGCGTTTTTCCCACATTTGCGTTTTTCCCACATTTGCGTTTTTCCCACATTTGCGTTTTTCCCACATTTGCGGTTTTCCCACATTTGCCTTTTTCCCACATTTGCCTTTTTCCCACATTTGCCTTTTTCCCACATTTGCCTTTTTCCCACATTTGCTTTTTCCCACATTTGCCTTTTTCCCACATTTGCCTTTTTCCCACATTTGCCTTTTTCCCACATTTGCCTTTTTCCCACATTTGCGTTTTTCCCACATTTGCGTTTTTCCCACATTTGCGTTTTTCCCTCACTTGCGTTTTTCCCACATTTGCGTTTTTCCCACATTTGCGTTTTTCCCACATTTGGGTTTTTCCCACATTTGCGTTATTCCCACATTCGCGTTTTTCCCACATTCGCGTTTTTCCCACATTCGCGTTTTTCCCACATTCGCGTTTTTCCCACATTTGCGTTTTTCCCACATTTGCGTTTTTCCCACATTTGCGTTTTTCCCACATTTGCGTTTTTTCCACTCTTGCGTTTTTTCCACTCTTGCGTTTTTCGAATATTTGCGTTTTTCCCACATTTGCGTTTTTCCCATATTTGCATTTATCCCATATTTGCATTTATCCCATATGTGAGTTTTTCCCATATTTTCGTGTTTGAGGAAGAGGCAACTGCAGATGTTGGGAACATTTGCTTTTTTTGTGCATCCCCAATATTCCCACATTTTCATTTTCCCTCTAATGCGTTTTATTAAATTCGAATGTTTTTCCCATATTTGCGTTTTTCCCATATTTGCGTTTCTCCCATATTTGCGTTTTTCCCATATTTGAGGTTTTCCCATATTTGCGTTTTTTCCCATATTTGCGTTTTTCCCACATTTGCGTTTTTCCCACATTTGCGTTTTTCCCATATTTGCGTTTTTCCCATATTTGCGTTTTTCCCACAATTGCGTTTTTCCCACATTTGCGTTTTCCCACATTTGCGTTTTTCCCATATTTGCGTTTTTCCCACATTTGCGTTTTTCCCACATTTGCGGTTTGCCCACATTTGCGTTTTTCCCACATTTGCGTTTTTCCCATATTTGCGTTTTTCTCATATTTGCGTTTTTCCCATATTTGCGTTTTTCCCATATTTGCGTTTTTCCCGTATTTGCGTTTTTCCCGTATTTGCGTTTTTCCCATATTTGCGTTTTTCCCGTATTTGCGTTTTTCCCGTATTTGCGTTTTTCCCATATTTGCGTTTTTCCCATATTTGCGGTTTTCCCATATTTGCGTTTTTCCCATATTTGCGTTTTTCCCATATTTGCGTTTTTCCCATATTTGCGTTTTTCCCCTATTAGCGTTATTCCCCTGTTCGCGTTTTTCCCATATATGCGTTTTTCCCATATTTGCGTTTTTCCCATATTTGCGTTTTTCCCACATTTGAGTTTTTCCCACATTTGCGTTTTTCCCACATTTGCTTTTTTCCCACATTTGCGTTTTTCCCACATTTGCGTTTTTCCCACATTTGCGTTTTTCCCACATTTGCGTTTTTCCCACATTTGCGTTTTTCACACATTTGCGTTTTTCACACATTTGCGTTTTTCCCACATTTGCGTTTTTCCCACATTTGCCTTTTTCCCACATTTGCCTTTTTCCCACATTTGCCTTTTTCCCACATTTGCCTTTTTCCCACATTTGCCTTTTTCCCACATTTGCCTTTTTCCCACATTTGACTTTTTCCCACATTTGCGTTTTTCCCACATTTGCGTTTTTCCCACATTTGCGTTTTTCCCACATTTGCGTTTTTCCCATATTTGCGTTTTTCCCATATTTGCGTTTTTCCCACAATTGCGTTTTTCCCACATTTGCGTTTTCCCACATTTGCGTTTTTCCCATATTTGCGTTTTTCCCACATTTGCGTTTTTCCCACATTTGCGGTTTGCCCACATTTGCGTTTTTCCCACATTTGCGTTTTTCCCATATTTGCGTTTTTCACATATTTGCGTTTGTCCCATATTTGTGTTTTTCCCATATTTGCGTTTTTCCCATATTTGCGTTTTCCCACATTTGCGTTTTTCCCACATTTGCGTTTTTCCCACATTTGCGTTTTTCCCACATTTGCGTTTATCCCACATTTGCGTTTTTCCCATATTTGCGTTTTTCCCATATTTGCGTTTTTCCCACATTTGTGTTTTTCCCACATTTGCGTTTTTCCCACATTTGCGTTTTTCCCATATTTGCGTTTTTCCCACATTTGCGTTTTTCCCATATTTGCGTTTTTCCCATATTTGCGTTTTTCCCGTATTTGCGTTTTTTCCGTATTTGCGTTTTTCCCGTATTTGCGTTTTTCCCGTATTTGCGTTTTTCCCATATTTGCGTTTTTCCCATATTTGCGTTTTTCCCATATTTGCGTTTTTCCCATATTTGCGATTTTCCCATATTTGCGTTTTTCCCATATTTGCGTTTTTCCCATACTTGTGTTTTTCCCATATTTGCGTTTTTCCCATATTTTCGTTTTTCCCATATTTTCGTTTCTCCCATATTTGCGTTTTTCCCATATTTTCGTTTCTCCCATATTTGCGTTTTTCCCATATTTGCGTTTTTCCCATATTTGCGTTTTTCCCATATTTGCGTTTTTCCCATATTTGCGTTTTTCCCATATTTGCGTTTTTCCCATATTTGCGTTTTTCCCATATTTGCGTTTTTCCCATAATTGCGTTTTTCCCATAGTCAAGGTGTGCCACAAAATTCTGGTCTCCCATATTTGCGTTTTTCCGATATTTGCAATTTTCCCAAATGGGCGTTTCTCCCATATGTGCGTTGTGTCTTTCCATTGTGCGTTGTTTCTTTCCATATGTGCATTGTTTCTTTTTCCTATTACTCATGAACAATTGCTACCAACCATTACATTCTTCTAGTCAAGGTGTGCCACAAAATTCTCTTCTCCCATACTTGTGTTTGACTAATATTTGCAAATTTCCCATATATGCGTTTTTCCCATATGTGTGTATTTCCCATATGTGTGTATCTCCCATATGTGTGTATTTCGCATATGTGTGTGTATTATTCCAATATTCGCGTTTTTCTCATATTCGCGTAGTTCTCATATTCGCGTAGTTCTCATATTCGCGTTGTTCTCATATTCGCGTTGTTCTCATATTCGCGTTGTTCTCATATTCGCGTTGTTCTCATATTCGCGTTTTTCTCATATTTGCATTTTCTCTTATTTGCGTTTTTCCCATATTTGCGTTTTTCCCGTATTTGCGTTTTTCCCATATTTGCGTTTTTCCCATATTTGCGTTTTTCCCATATTTGCGTTTTTCCCATATTTGCGTTTTTCCCATATTTGCGTTTTTCCCATATTCGCATTTTTCCCCTATTCGCGTTTTTCCCCTATTCGCGTTTTTCCCCTATTCGCGTTTTTCCCCTATTCGCGTTTTTCCCATATTCGCGTTTTTCCCATATTCGCGTTATTCCCATATTTGCGTTATTCCCATATCTGCGTTATTCCCATATTTGCGTTTTTCCCATATTTGCGTTTTTCCCATATTTGCGTTTTTCCCACATTTGCTTTTTTCCCACATTTGCGTTTTCCCCACATTTGCGTTTTTCCCACATTTGCGTTTTTCCCACATTTGCGTTTTTCCCACATTTGCGATTTTCCCACATTTGCGTTTTTCCCACATTTGCGTTTTTCCCACATTTGCATTTATCCCATATTTGAGTTTTTCCCATATTTTCGTGTTTGAGGAAGAGGCAACTGCAGATGTTGGGAACATTTGCTTTTTTTATGCATCCCCAATATTCCCACATTTTCATTTTCCCTCTAATGCGTTTTATTAAATTCGAATGTTCTTCCCATATTTGCGTTTTTCCCATATTTGCGTTTTTTCCATATTTGCGTTTTTCCCATATTTGGGTTTTTCCCATATTTGCGTTTTTCCCATATTTGCGTTTTTCCCATATTTGCGTTTTTCCCATATTTGCGTTTTTCCCATATTTGCGTTTTTCCCATATTTGCGTTTTTCCCATATTTGCGTTTTTCCCATATTTGCGTTTTTCCCATATTCGCATTTTTCCCCTATTCGCGTTTTTCCCTTATTCGCGTTTTTCCCTTATTCTCGTTTTTCCCTTATTCGCGTTTTTCCCATATTTGCGTTTTTCCCATATTTGCGTTTTTCCCACATTTGCGTTTTTCCCACATTTGCGTTTTTCCCACATTTGCGTTTTTCCCACATTTGCGTTTTTCCCACATTTGCGTTTTTCTCACATTTGCGTTTTTCCCACATTTGCGTTTTTCCCACATTTGCGTTTTTCCCACATTTGCTTTTTTCCCACATTTGCTTTTTTCCCACATTTGCGTATTTCCCACATTTGCTTTTTTCCCACATTTGCGTTTTTCCCACATTTGCATTTTTCCCACATTTGCGTTTTTCCCACATTTGCGTTTTTCCCACATTTGCCTTTTTCCCACATTTGCCTTTTTCCCACATTTGCCTTTTTCCCACATTTGCCTTTTTCCCACATTTGCCTTTTTCCCACATTTGCCTTTTTCCCACATTTGCCTTTTTCCCACATTTGCCTTTTTCCCACATTTGCCTTTTTCCCACATTTGCCTTTTTCCCACATTCGCGTTTTCCCACATTCGCGTTTTTCCCACATTCGCGTTTTTCCCACATTCGCGTTTTTCCCACATTTGCGTTTTTCCCACATTTGCGTTTTTCCCACATTTGCGTTTTTCCCACATTTGCGTTTTTTCCACTCTTGCGTTTTTCGAATATTTGCGTTTCTCCCACATTTGCGTTTTTCCCATATTTGCATTTATCCCATATTTGCATTTATCCCATATGTGAGTTTTTTTCATATTTTCGTGTTTGAGGAAGAGGCAACTGCAGATGTTGGGAACATTTGCTTTTTTTGTGCATCCCCAATATTCCCACATTTTCATTTTCCCTCTAATGCGTTTTATTAAATTCGAATGTTTTTCCCATATTTGCGTTTTTCACATATTTGCGTTTTTCCCATATTTGTGTTTTTCCCATATTTGCGTTTTTCCCATATTTGCGTTTTCCCACATTTGCGTTTTTCCCACATTTGCGTTTTTCCCACATTTGCGTTTTTCCCACATTTGCGTTTTTCCCACATTTGCGTTTTTCCCATATTTGCGTTTTTCCCATATTTGCGTTTTTCCCACATTTGTGTTTTTCCCACATTTGCGTTTTTCCCACATTTGCGTTTTTCCCATATTTGCGTTTTACCCACATTTGCGTTTTTCCCACATTTGCGGTTTTCCCACATTTGCGTTTTTCCCACATTTGCGTTTTTCCCACATTTGCGTTTTTCATACATTTGCTATTTTCCCATATTTGCGTTTTTCCCATATTTGCGTTTTTCCCGTATTTGCGTTTTTTCCGTATTTGCGTTTTTCCCGTATTTGCGTTTTTCCCGTATTTGCGTTTTTCCCATATTTGCGTTTTTCCCATATTTGCGTTTTTCCCATATTTGCGTTTTTCCCATATTTGCGATTTTCCCATATTTGCGTTTTTCCCATATTTGCGTTTTTCCCATACTTGCGATTTTCCCATATTTGCGTTTTTCCCATATTTTCGTTTTTCCCATATTTTCGTTTCTCCCATATTTGCGTTTTTCCCATATTTTCGTTTCTCCCATATTTGCGTTTTTCCCATATTTGCGTTTTTCCCATATTTGCGTTTTTCCCATATTTGCGTTTTTCCCATATTTGCGTTTTTCCCATATTTGCATATTTCCCATATTTGCGTTTTTCCCATATTTGCGCTTTTCCCATATTTGCGTTTTTCCCATAATTGCGTTTTTCCCATAGTCAAGGTGTGCCACAAAATTCTGGTCTCCCATATTTGCGTTTTTCCGATATTTGCAATTTTCCCAAATGGGCGTTTCTCCCATATGTGCGTTGTGTCTTTCCATTGTGCGTTGTTTCTTTCCATATGTGCATTGTTTCTTTTTCCTATTACTCATGAACAATTGCTACCAACCATTACATTCTTCTAGTCAAGGTGTGCCACAAAATTCTCTTCTCCCATACTTGTGTTTGACTAATATTTGCAAATTTCCCATATATGCGTTTTACCCATATGTGTGTATTTCCCATATGTGTGTATCTCCCATATGTGTGTATTTCGCATATGTGTGTGTATTATTCCAATATTCGCGTTTTTCTCATATTCGCGTAGTTCTCATATTCGCGTAGTTCTCATATTCGCGTTGTTCTCATATTCGCGTTGTTCTCATATTCGCGTTGTTCTCATATTCGCGTTGTTCTCATATTCGCGTTTTTATCATATTTGCATTTTCTCTTATTTCCGTTTTTCCCATATTTGCGTTTTTCCCATATTTGCGTTTTTCCTATATTTGCGTTTTTCCCATATTTGCGTTTTTCCCATATTTGCGTTTTTCCCATATTTGCGTTTTTCCCATATTCGCATTTTTCCCCTATTCGCGTTTTTCCCCTATTCGCGTTTTTCCCCTATTCGCGTTTTTCCCCTATTCGCGTTTTTCCCATATTCGAGTTTTTCCCATATTCGCGTTATTCCCATATTTGCGTTATTCCCATATTTGCGTTATTCCCATATTTGCGTTTTTCCCATATTTGCGTTTTTCCCATATTTGCGTTTTTCCCACATTTGCTTTTTTCCCATTTTTTGCATTTTCCCCACATTTGCGTTTTTCCCACATTTGCGTTTTTCCCACATTTGCGTTTTTCCCACATTTGCGATTTTCCCACATTTGCGTTTTTCCCACATTTGCGTTTTTCCCACATTTGCATTTATCCCATATTTGAGTTTTTCCCATATTTTCGTGTATGGGGAAGAGGCAACTGCAGATGTTGGGAACATTTGCTTTTTTTATGCATCCCCAATATTCCCACATTTTCATTTTCCCTCTAATGCGTTTTATTAAATTCGAATGTTCTTCCCATATTTGCGGTTTTCCCATATTTGCGTTTTTCCCATATTTGCGTTTTTCCCATATTTGCGTTTTTCCCATATTTGCGTTTTTCCCATATTTGCGTTTTTCCCATATTTGCGTTTTTCCCATATTTGCGTTTTTCCCATATTCGCATTTTTCCCCTATTCGCGTTTTTCCCTTATTCGCGTTTTTCCCTTATTCTCGTTTTTCCCTTATTCGCGTTTTTCCCATATTTGCGTTTTTCCCATATTTGCGTTTTTCCCACATTTGCGTTTTTCCCACATTTGCGTTTTTCCCACATTTGCGTTTTTCCCACATTTGCGTTTTTCCCACATTTGTGTTTTTCTCACATTTGCGTTTTTCCCACATTTGCGTTTTTCTCACATTTGCGTTTTTCCCACATTTGCTTTTTTCCCACATTTGCTTTTTTCCCACATTTGCGTATTTCCCACATTTGCTTTTTTCCCACATTTGCGTATTTCCCACATTTGCTTTTTTCCCACATTTGCGTTTTTCCCACATTTGCGTTTTTCCCACATTTGCGTTTTTCCCACATTTGCGTTTTTCCCACATTTGCCTTTTTCCCACATTTGCCTTTTTCCCACATTTGCCTTTTTCCCACATTTGCCTTTTTCCCACATTTGCCTTTTTCCCACATTTGCCTTTTTCCCACATTTGCCTTTTTCCCACATTT
This sequence comes from Schistocerca nitens, assembly GCF_023898315.1. NCBI lineage: Eukaryota > Metazoa > Arthropoda > Insecta > Orthoptera > Acrididae > Schistocerca > Schistocerca nitens. Next base: position 352,336,168 of record NC_064622.1, read on the forward strand.
GCCTTTTTCCCACATTTGCGTTTTTCCCATATTTGCGTTTTTCCCACATTTGCGTTTTTCCCACATTTGCGTTTTTCCCACATTTGCGTTTTTCCCACATTTGCGTTTTTCCCACATTTGCGTTTTTCCCACATTCGCGTTTTTCCAACATTCGCGTTTTTCCCACATTCGCGTTTTTCCCACATTCGCGTTTTTCCCACATTTGCGTTTTTCCCACATTTGCGTTTTTCCCACATTTGCGTTTTTCCCACATTTGCGTTTTTTCCACTCTTGCGTTTTTTCCACTCTTGCGTTTTTCGAATATTTGCGTTTTTCCCACATTTGCGTTTTTCCCATATTTGCATTTATCCCATATTTGCATTTATCCCATATGTGAGTTTTTCCCATATTTTCGTGTTTGAGGAAGAGGCAACTGCAGATGTTGGGAAAATTTGCTTTTTTTGTGCATCCCCAATATTCCCACATTTTCATTTTCCCTCTAATGCGTTTTATTAAATTCGAATGTTTTTCCCATATTTGCGTTTTTCCCATATTTGCGTTTTTCCCATATTTGCGTTTTTCCCATATTTGAGTTTTTCCCATATTTGCGTTTTTCCCATATTTGCGTTTTTCCCACATTTGCGTTTTTCCCACATTTGCGTTTTTCCCACATTTGCGTTTTTCCCACATTTGCTATTTTCCCATATTTGCGTTGTTCCCATATTTGCGTTTTTCCCGTATTTGCGTTTTTCCCGTATTTGCGTTTTTCCCGTATTTGCGTTTTTCCCGTATTTGCGTTTTTCCCATATTTGCGTTTTTCCCATATTTGCGTTTTTTTCATATTTGCGTTTTTCCCATGTTTGCGTTTTTCCCATATTTGCGTTTTTCCCATATTTGCGTTTTTCCCATATTTGCGTTTTTCCCATATTTGCGTTTTTCCCATATTTGTGTTTTTCCCATATTTGCGTTTTTCCCACATTTGCGTTTTTCCCATATTTGCGTTTTTCCCATATTTGCGTTTTTCCCATATTTGCGTTTTTCCCATATTTGCGTTTTTCCCATAGTCAAGGTGTGCCAAAAAATTCTGGTCTCCCATATTTGCGTTTTTCCGATATTTGCAATTTTCTCATATGGGCGTTTCTCCCATATGTGCGTTGTGTCTTTCCATTGTGCGTTGTTTCTTTCCATATGTGCATTGTTTCTTTTTCCTATTACTCATGAACAATTGCTACCAACCATTACATTCTTCTAGTCAAGGTGTGCCACAAAATTCTCTTCTCCCATACTTGTGTTTGACTAATATTTGCAAATTTCCCATATATGCGTTTTTCCCATATGTGTGTATTTCCCATATGTGTGTATCTCCCATATGTGTGTATTTTGCATATGTGTGTGTATTATTCCAATATTCGCGTTTTTCTCATATTCGCGTAGTTCTCATATTCGCGTTGTTCTCATATTCGCGTTGTTCTCATATTCGCGTTGTTCTCATATTCGCGTTGTTCTCATATTTGCGTTGTTCCCATATTTGCGTTTTTCCCGTATTTGCGTTTTTCCCGTATTTGCGTTTTTCCCGTATTTGCGTTTTTCCCGTATTTGCGTTTTTCCCATATTTGCGTTTTTCCCATATTTGCGTTTTTTTCATATTTGCGTTTTTCCCATGTTTGCGTTTTTCCCATATTTGCGTTTTTCCCATATTTGCGTTTTTCCCATATTTGCGTTTTTCCCATATTTGCGTTTTTCCCATATTTGTGTTTTTCCCATATTTGCGTTTTTCCCACATTTGCGTTTTTCCCATATTTGCGTTTTTCCCATATTTGCGTTTTTCCCATATTTGCGTTTTTCCCATATTTGCGTTTTTCCCATAGTCAAGGTGTGCCAAAAAATTCTGGTCTCCCATATTTGCGTTTTTCCGATATTTGCAATTTTCTCATATGGGCGTTTCTCCCATATGTGCGTTGTGTCTTTCCATTGTGCGTTGTTTCTTTCCATATGTGCATTGTTTCTTTTTCCTATTACTCATGAACAATTGCTACCAACCATTACATTCTTCTAGTCAAGGTGTGCCACAAAATTCTCTTCTCCCATACTTGTGTTTGACTAATATTTGCAAATTTCCCATATATGCGTTTTTCCCATATGTGTGTATTTCCCATATGTGTGTATCTCCCATATGTGTGTATTTTGCATATGTGTGTGTATTATTCCAATATTCGCGTTTTTCTCATATTCGCGTAGTTCTCATATTCGCGTTGTTCTCATATTCGCGTTGTTCTCATATTCGCGTTGTTCTCATATTCGCGTTGTTCTCATATTTGCGTTTTTCTCATATTTGCATTTTCTCTTATTTGCGTTTTTCCCATATTTGCGTTTTTCCCATATTTGCGTTTTTCCCATATTTGCGTTTTTCCCATATTTGCGTTTTTCCCATATTTGCGTTTTTCCCATATTTGCGTTTTTCCCACATTTGCGTTTTTCCCACATTTGCGTTTTTCCCACATTTGCGTTTTTCCCACATTTGCGTTTTTCCCACATTTGCGTTTTTCCCACATTTGCGTTTATCCCACATTTGCATTTATCCCATATTTGAGTTTTTCCCATATTTTCGTGTTTGAGGAAGAGGCAACTGCAGATGTTTGGAACATTTGCTTTTTTTATGCATCCCCAATATTCCCACATTTTCATTTTCCCTCTAATGCGTTTTATTAAATTCGAATGTTTTTCCCATATTTGCGTTTTTCCCATATTTGCGTTTTTCCCATATTTGCGTTTTTCCCATATTTGCGTTTTTCCCATATTTGCGTTTTTCCCATATTTGCGTTTTTCCCATATTTGCGTTTTTCCCATATTTGCGTTTTTCCCATAGTCAAGGTGTGCCACAAAATTCTGGTCTCCCATATTTGCGTTTTTCCGATATTTACAATTTTCCCATATGTGCGTTTCTCCCATATGTGCGTTGTGTCTTTCCATATGTGCTTTGTGTCTTTCCATATGTGCGTTGTTTCTTTCCATTGTGCGTTGTTTCTTTCCATATGTGCATTGTTTCTTTTTCCTATTACTCATGAACAATTGCTACCAACCATTACATTCTTCTAGTCAAGGTGTGCCACAAAATTCTCTTCTCCCATACTTGTGTTTGACTAATATTTGTAAATTTCCCATACATGCGTTTTTCCCATATATGTGTATTTCCCATATGTGTGTATTTCCCATATGTGTGTATTTCGCATATGTGTGTGTATTATTCCAATATTCGCGTTTTCTCATATTCGCGTTGTTCTCATATTCGCGTTGTTCTCATATTCGTGTTGTTCTCATATTCGCGTTGTTCTCATATATGCGTTGTTCTCATATTTGCGTTTTTCTCATATTTGCGTTTTTCTCATACACTCCTGGAAATTGAAATAAGAACACCGTGAATTCATTGTCCCAGGAAGGGGAAACTTTATTGACACATTCCTGGGGTCAGATACATCACATGATCACACTGACAGAACCACAGGCACATAGACACAGGCAACAGAGCATGCACAATGTCGGCACTAGTACAGTGTATATCCACCTTTCGCAGCAATGCAGGCTGCTATTCTCCCATGGAGACGATCGTAGAGATGCTGGATGTAGTCCTGTGGAACGGCTTGCCATGCCATTTCCACCTGGCGCCTCAGTTGGACCAGCTTTCGTGATGGACGTGCAGACCGCGTGAGACGACGCTTCATCCAGTCCCAAACATGCTCAATGGGGGACAGATCCGGAGATCTTGCTGGCCAGGGTAGTTGACTTACACCTTCTAGAGCACGTTGGGTGGCACGGGATACATGCGGACGTGCATTGTCCTGTTGGAACAGCAAGTTCCCTTGCCGGTCTAGGAATGGTAGAACGATGGGTTCGATGACGGTTTGGATGTACCGTGCACTATTCAGTGTCCCCTCGACGATCACCAGTGGTGTACGGCCAGTGTAGGAGATCGCTCCCCACACCATGATGCCGGGTGTTGGCCCTGTGTGCCTCGGTCGTATGCAGTCCTGATTGTGGCGCTCACCTGCACGGCGCCAAACACGCATACGACCATCATTGGCACCAAGGCAGAAGCGACTCTCATCGCTGAAGACGACACGTCTCCATTCGTCCCTCCATTCACGCCTGTCGCGACACCACTGGAGGCGGGCTGCACGATGTTGGGGCGTGAGCGGAAGACGGCCTAACGGTGTGCGGGACCGTAGCTCAGCTTCATGGAGACGGTTGCGAATGGTCCTCGCCGATACCCCAGGAGCAACAGTGTCCCTAATTTGCTGGGAAGTGGCGATGCGGTCCCCTACGGCACTGCGTAGGATCCTACGGTCTTGGCGTGGATCCGTGCGTCGCTGCGGTCCGGTCCCAGGTCGACGGGCACGTGCACCTTCCGCCGACCACTGGCGACAACATCGATGTACTGTGGAGACCTCACGCCCCACGTGTTGAGCAATTCGGCGGTACGTCCACCCGGCCTCCCGCATGCCCACTATACGCCCTCGCTCAAAGTCCGTCAACTGCACATACGGTTCACGTCCACGCTGTCGCGGCATGCTACCAGTGTTAAAGACTGCGATGGAGCTCCGTATGCCACGGCAAACTGGCTGACACTGACGGCGGCGGTGCACAAATGCTGCGCAGCTAGCGCCATTCGACGGCCAACACCGCGGTTCCTGGTGTGTCCGCTGTGCCGTGCGTGTGATCATTGCTTGTACAGCCCTCTCGCAGTGTCCGGAGCAAGTATGGTGGGTCTGACACACCGGTGTCAATGTGTTCTTTTTTCCATTTCCAGGAGTGTATTTGCGATTTTTTTCATATTTGCGTTTTTTTCATATTTGCGTTTTTCTCATATTTGCGTTTTTCCCATATTTGCGTTTTTCCCATATTTGCTTTTTTCTCATATTTGCGTTTTTCCCATATTTGCGTTTTTCCCATATTTGCGTTTTTCCCTTATTCGCGTTTTTCCCTTATTCGCGTTTTTCCCATATTCGCGTTTTTCCCATATTTGCGTTTTTCCCATATTTGCGTTTTTCCCATAGTCGAGGTGTGCCACAAAATTCTGGTCTCCCATATTTGCGTTTTTCCGATATTTGCAATTTTCCCATGTGTGCGTTTCTCCCATATGTGCGTTATGTCTTTCCATTGTGCGTTGTTTCTTTCCATATGTGCATTGTTTCTTTTTCCTATTACTCATGAACAATTGCTACCAACCATTACATTCTTCTAGTCAAGGTGTGCTACAAAATTCTCTTCTCCCATACTTGTGTTTGACTAATATTTGCAAAATTCCCATATATGCGTTTTTCCCATATGTGTGTATTTCCCATATGTGTGTATCTCCCATATGTGTGTATTTCGCATATGTGTGTGTATTATTCCAATATTCGCGTAGTTCTCATATTCCTGTAGTTCTCATATTCCCGTAGTTCTCATATTCGCGTAGTTCTCATATTCCGCGTTGTTCTCATATTCGCGTTGTTCTCATATTCGCGTTGTTCTCATATTCGCGTTTTTCTCATGTTTGCGTTTTTCTCATATTTGCATTTTCTCTTGTTTGCGTTTTTCCCATATTTGCGTTTTTCCCATACTTGCGTTTCTCCCATATTTGCGTTTTTCCCATATTTGCGTTCTTCCCATATTTGCGTTTTTCCCATATTTGCGTTTTTCCCATATTTGCGTTTTTCCCATATTTGCGTTTTTCCCATATTTGCGTTTTTCCCATATTTGCGTTTTTCCCATATTTTCGTGTTTGAGGAAGAGGCAACTGCAGATGTTGGGAACATTTGCTTTTTTTATTCATCCCCAATATTCCCACATTTTACATTTTCCCCCTAATGCGTTTTATTAAATTCGAATGTTTTTCCCATATTTGCGTTTTTCCCATATTTGCGTTTTTCCCATACTTGCGTTTTTCCCATACTTGCGTTTTTCCCATATTTGCGTTTTTCCCAAATTTGCGTTTTTCCCATATTTGCGTTTTTCCCATATTTGCGTTTTTCCCATATTTGCGTTTTTCCCATATTTGCGTTTTTCCCATATTTGCGTTTTTCCCATATTTGCGTTTTTCCCATATTTGCGTTTTTCCCATATTTGCGTTTTTCCCATATTTGCGTTTGTCCCATATTTGCGTTTGTCCCATATTTGCGTTTTTCCCATAATCAAGGTGTGCCACAAAATTCTGGTCTCCCATATTTGCGTTTTTCCGATATTTGCTATTTTCCCATATGCGCGTTTCTCCCATATGTGTGTTGTGTCTTTCCATATGTGCGTTGTTTCTTTCCATTGTGCGTTGTTTCTTTCCAAATGTGCATTGTTTCTTTTTCCTATTACTCATGAACAATTGCTACCAACCATTACATTCTTCTAGTCAAGGTGTGCCACAAAATTCTCTTCTCCCATACTTGTGTTTGACTAATATTTGTAAATTTCCCATATATGCGTTTTTCCCATATGTGTGTATTTCCCATATGTGTGTATTTCCCATATGTGTGTATTTCGCATATGTGTGTGTATTATTCCAATATTCGCGTTTTCTCATATTCGCGTTGTTCTCATATTCGCGTTGTTCTCATATTCGCGTTGTTCTCATATTTGCGTTGTTCTCATATTTGCGTTTTTCTCATATTTGCGTTTTTCTCATATTTGCGTTTTTCTCATATTTGCGTTTTTTTCATATTTGCGTTTTTCTCATATTTGCGTTTTTCCCATATTTGCGTTTTTCCCATATTTGCGTTTTTCCCATATTTGCGTTTTTCCCATATTTGCGTCTTTCGCATAGTTGCGTTTTTCCCATATTTGCGTTTTTCCCTTATTCGCGTTTTTCCCATATTCGCGTTTTTCCCATATTTGCGTTTTTCCCATATTTGCGTTTTTCCCACATTTGCGTTTTTCCCACATTTGCGTTTTTCCCACATTTGCGTTTTTCCCACAATTGCGTTTTTCCCACATTTGCGTTTTTCCCACATTTGCGTTTTTCCCACATTTGCGATTTTCCCACATTTGCGTTTTTCCCACATTTGCGTTTTTCCCACATTTGCGTTTTTCCCACATTTGCGTTTTTCCCACTTTAGCGTTTTTCCCACATTTGCGTTTTTCCCACATTTGCGTTTTTCCCACATTTGCGTTTTTCCCACATTTGCGTTTTTCCCACATTTGCGTTTTTCCCACATTTGCGTTTTTCCCACATTTGCGTTTTTCCCACATTTGCGTTTTTCCCACATTTGCGTTTTTTCCACTCTTGCGTTTTTCGAATATTTGCGTTTTTCGAATATTTGCGTTTTTCGAATATTTGCGTTTTTCCCATATTTGCATTTATCCCATATTTGCATTTATCCCATATTTGAGTTTTTCCCATATCTTCGTGTTTGAGGAAGAGGCAACTGCAGATGTTGGGAACATTTGCTTTTTTTATGCATCCCCAATATTCCACATTTTCATTTTCCCTCTAATGCGTTTTATTAAATTCGAATGTTTTTCCCATATTTGCGTTTTTCAAATATTTGCGTTTTTCCCGTATTTGCGTTTTTCCCGTATTTGCGTTTTTCCCATATTTGCGTTTTTCCCATATTTGCGTTTTTCCCATATTTGAGTTTTTCCCATATTTGCGTTTTTCCCATATTTGCGTTTTTCCCATATTTGCGTTTTTCCCATATTTGCGTTTTTCCCATATTTGCGTTTTTCCCATAGTAAAGGTGTGCCACAAAATTCTGGTCTCCCATATTTGCGTTTTTCCGATATTTGCAATTTTCCCATATGCGCGTTTCTCCCATATGTGCGTTGTGTCTTTCCATATGTGCGTTGTTTCTTTCCATTGTGCGTTGTTTCTTTCCATATGTGCATTGTTTCTTTTTCCTATTACTCATGAACAATTGCTACCAACCATTACATTCTTCTAGTCAAGGTGTGCCACAAAATTCTCTTCTCCCATACTTGTGTTTGACCAATATTTGTAAATTTCCAATATATGCGTTTTTCCATTTGTGTGTATTTCCCATATGTGTGTATTTCCCATATGTGTGTATTTCGCATATGTGTGTGTATTATTCCAATATTCGCGTTTTCTCATATTCGCGTTGTTCTCATATTCGCGTTGTTCTCATATTCGCGTTGTTCTCATATTTGCGTTGTTTTCATATTTGCGTTTTTCGCATATTTGCGTTTTCTCATATTTGCGATTTTCTCATATTTGCGTTTTTTTCATTTTTGCGTTTTTCTCATATTTGCGTTTTTCCCATATTTGCGTTTTTCCCATATTTGCGTTTTTCCTATATTTGCGTTTTTCCCATATTTGCGTTTTTCCCTTATTCGCGTTTTTCCCTTATTCGCGTTTTTCCCTTATTCGCGTTTTTCCCATATTCGCGTTTTTCCCATATTTGCGTTTTTCCCACATTTGCGTTTTTCCTACATTTGCGTTTTTCCCACATTTGCGTTTTTCCCACATTTGCGTTTTTCCCACATTTGCGTTTTTCCCACATTTGCGATTTTCCCACATTTGCGTTTTTCCCACATTTGCGTTTTTCCCACATTTGCTTTTTTCTCACATTTGCGTTTTTCCCACATTTGCCTTTTTCCCTCATTTGCGTTTTTCCCACATTTGCGTTTTTCCCACATTTGCGTTTTTCCCACATTTGCGTTTCTCCCACATTTGCGTTTTTCCCACATTTGCGTTTTTCCCACATTTGCATATTTCCCACATTTGCGTATTTCCCACATTTGCGTATTTCCCACATTTGCGTTTTTCCCACATTTGCGTTTTTCCCACATTTGCGTTTTTCAAACATTTGCATTTTTTCCACTCTTGCGTTTTTCGAATATTTGCGTTTTTCGAATATTTGCGTTTTTCGAATATTTGCGTTTTTCCCACATTTGCGTTTTTCCCATATTTGCATTTATCCCATATTTGCATTTATCCCATATTTGAGTTTTTCCCATATCTTCGTGTTTGAGGAAGAGGCAACTGCAGATGTTGGGAACATTTGCTTTTTTTATGCATCCCCAATATTCCCACATTTTCATTTTCCCTCTAATGCGTTTTATTAAATTCGAACGTTTTTCCCATATTTGCGTTTTTCAAATATTTGCGTTTTCCCCGTATTTGCGTTTTTCCCGTATTTGCGTTTTTCCCGTATTTGCGTTTTTCCCGTATTTGCGTTTTTCCCGTATTTACGTTTTTCCCAAATTTGCGTTTTTCCCATATTTGCGTTTTTCCCACATTTGCGTTTTTCCCACATTTGCGTTTTTCCCACATTTGCGTTTTTCCCACATTTGCGTTTTACCCACATTTGCGTTTTTCCCACATTTGCGTTTTTCCCACATTTGCGTTTTTCCCACATTTGCGTTTTTCCCACATTTGCGTTTTTCCCACATTTGCGTTTCTCCCACATTTGCGTTTTTCCCACATTTGCGTTTTTCCCACATTTGCGTTTCTCCCACATTTGCGTTTTTCCCACATTTGCGTTTTTCCCACACTTGCGTTTTTCCCACATTTGCGTTTTTCCCACAATTGCGTTTTTCCCACATTTGCGTTTTTCCCACATTTGCGTTTTTCCCCTATTTGCGTTTTTCCCACATTTGCGTTTTTCCCACATTTGCGTTTTTCCCACATTTGCGTTTTTCCCACATTTGCGTTTTTCCCACATTTGGGTTTTTCCCATATTTGCGTTTTTCCCACATTTGCGTTTTTCCCATATTTGCGTTTTTCCCATATTTGCGTTTTTCCCATATTTGCGTTTTTCCCATATTTGCGTTTTTCCCATATTTGCGTTTTTCCCATATTTGCGTTTTTCCCATAGTCAAGGTGTGCCACAAAATTCTGGTCTCCCATATTTGCGTTTTTCCGATATTTGCAATTTTCCCATATGTGCGTTTCTCCCATATGTGCGTTGTGTCTTTCCATATGTGTGTTGTTTCTTTCCATTGTGCGTTGTTTCTTTCCATATGTGCATTGTTTCTTTTTCCTATTACTCATGAACAATTGCTACCAACCATTACATTCTTCTAGTCAAGGTGTGCCACAAAATTCTCTTCTCCCATACTTGTGTTTGACTAATATTTGCAAATTTCCCATATATACGTTTTTCCCATATGTGTGTATTTCCCATATGTGTGTATTTCGCATATGTGTGTGTATTATTCCAATATTCGCGTTTTTCTCATATTCGTGTAGTTCTCATATTCGCATTTGTCTCATATTCGCGTTGTTCTCATATTCGCGTTGTTCTCATATTCGCGTTGTTCTCATATTCGCGTTGTTCTCATATTCGCGTTGTTCTCATATTCGCGTTGTTCTCATATTCGCGTTGTTCTCATATTCGCATTGTTCTCATATTCGCGTTGTTCTCATATTTGCGTTTTTCTCATATTTGCGTTTTTCTCATATTTGCGTTTTCTCATATTTGCGTTTTTCTCATATTTGCGTTTTTCTCATATTTGCATTTTCTCATATTTGCGTTTTTCCCATATTTGCGTTTTTCCCATATTTGCGTTTTTCCCATATTTGCGTTTTTCCCATATTTGCGTTTTTCCCATATTTACGTTTTTCCCATATTTGCGTTTTTCCCATATTTGCGTTTTTCCCATATTTGCGTTTTTCCCATATTTGCGTTTTTCCCATATTTGCGTATTTCCCATATTTGCGTTTTTCCTATATTCGCATTTTTCCCCTATTCGCGTTTTTCCCTTATTCGCGTTTTTCCCTTATTCTCGTTTTCCCCTTATTCGCGTTTTTCCCATATTTGCGTTTTTCCCATATTTGCGTTTTTCCCACATTTGCGTTTTTCCCACATTTGCGTTTTTCCCACATTTGCGTTTTTCCCACATTTGCGTTTTGCCCACATTTGCGTTTTTCCCACATCTGCTTTTTTCCCACATTTGCTTTTTTCCCACATTTGCGTTTTTCCCACATTTGCTTTTTTCCCACATTTGCGTTTTTCCCACATTTGCGTTTTTCCCACATTTGCGTTTTTCCCACATTTGCGTTTTTCCCACATTTGCGTTTTTCCCACATTTGCGTTTTTCCCACATTTGCCTTTTTCTCACATTTGCCTTTTTCTCACATTTGCCTTTTTCCCACATTTGCCTTTTTCCCACATTTGCCTTTTTCCCACATTTGCCTTATTCCCACATTTGCCTTTTTCCCACATTTGCCTTTTTCCCACATTTGCATTCATCCCATATATGAGTTTTTCCCATATTTTCGTGTTTGAGGAAGAGGCAACTGCAGATGTTGGGAACATTTGCTTTTTTTATGCATCCCCAATATTCCCACATTTTCATTTTCCCTCTAATGCGTTTTATTAAATTCGAATGTTTTTCCCATATTTGCGTTTTTCCCATATTTGCGATTTTCCCATATTTGCGTTTTTCCCATATTTGCGTTTTTCCCATATTTGCGTTTTTCCCATATTTGCGTTTTTCCCATATTTGCGTTTCTCCCATATTTCCGTTTTTCCCATATTTGCGTTTCTCCCATATTTGCGTTTCTCCCATATTTGCGTTTTTCCCATATTTGCGTTTTTCCCATATTTGCGTTTTTCCCATATTTGCGTTTTTCCCATATTTGCGTTTTTCCCATATTTGCGTTTTTCCCATATTTGCGTTTTTCCCATATTTGCGTTTTTCCCATATTTGCGTTTTTCCCATAGTCAAGGTGTGCCACAAAATTCTGGTCTCCCATATTTGCGTTTTTCCGATATTTGCAATTTTCCCATATGTGCGTTTCTCCCATATGTGCGTTGTGTCTTTCCATATGTGTGTTTTTTTCCTCCCATTGTGCATTGTTTCTTTCCATATGTGCATTGTTTCTTTTTCCTATTACTCATGAACAATTGCTACCAACCATTACATTCTTCTAGTCAAGGTGTGCCACAAAATTCTCTTCTCCCATACCTGTGTTTGACTAATATTTGTAAATATTCCATATATGCGTTTTTCCCATATGCGTTTTTCCCATATGTGTGTATTTCCCATATGTGTGTATTTCCCATATGTGTGTATTTCGCATATGTGTGTGTATTATTCCAATATTCGCGTTTTCTCATATTCGCGCTGTTCTCATATTCGCGTTGTTCTCATATTCGCGTTGTTCTCATATTCGCATTGTTCTCATATTCGGGTTGTTCTCATATTTGCGTTGTTCTATTATTTGCGTTTTTCTCATATTTGCGTTTTTCTCATATTTGCGTTTTTTTCATATTTGCGTTTTTCTCATATTTGCGTTTTTCCCATATTTGCGTTTTTCCCATATTTGCGTTTTTCCCATATTTGCGTTTTTCCTATATTAGCGTTTTCCCATATTTGCGTTTTTCCCATATTTGCGTTTTTCCCATATTTGCGTTTTTCCCATATTTGCGTTTTTCCCATATTTGCGTTTTTCCCATATTTGCGTTTTTCCCTTATTCGCGTTTTTTCAATATTCGCGTTTTTCCCATATTCGCGTTTTCCCCATATTCGCGTTTTTCCCATATTTGCGTTTTTCCCATATTTGCGTTTTTCCCATATTTGCGTTTTTCCCATATATGTGTTTTTCCCACATTTGTGTTTTTCCCACATTTGCGTTTTTCCCACATTTGCGTTTTTCCCACATTAGCGTTTTTCCCACATTTGCGTTTTTCCCACATTAGCGTTTTTCCCACATTTGCGTTTTTCCCACATTTGCGTTTTTCCCACATTTGCGTTTTTCCCACATTTGCGTTTTTCCCACATTTGCGTTTTTCCCACATTTGCGTTTTTCCCACATTTGCGTTTTTCCCCACATTTGCGTTTTCCCACATTTGCGTTTTTCCCACATTTGCGTTTTTCCCACATTTGCGTTTTCCCCACATTTTTTTATTTTCCACATTTGTTTTTTTTCCACATCTGTTTTTTTTCCACATTTGTTTTTTTTCCACACTTGTTTTTTCCCACATTTGTTTTTTTCCCCACATTTGTTTTTTCCCCACATTTGTTTTTTTCCCACATTTGTTTTTTTCCCACATTTGTTTTTTTCCCACATTTGTTTTTTCCCACATTTACGTTTTTCCCACATTTGCGTTTTTCCCACATTTGCGTTTTTCCCACATTTGCGTTTTTCCCACATTTGCGTTTTTCCCACATTTGCGTTTTTCCCACATTTGCGTTTTTCCCGCATTTGCGTTTTTCTCACATTTGTGTTTTTGTTTTTTTCCCACATTTGTTTTTTTCCCACATTTGTTTTTTTCCCACATTTGTTTTTTTCCCACATTTGTTTTTTTCCCACAAAATTATTTTTTTCCCACATTTGTTTTTTCCCACATATGCGTTTTTATCCATATTTCCGTTTTTGCCATATTATTGTTTATTCCATATTTGTGTTTTTCCCATATTTGTGTTTTTCCCATATTTGCGTTTTTCCCATGTCTTCGTTTTTTCCTTATTTGCATTTTGAGGAAGAGGCAGATATTAGGTAACTAAACATTTGAAGCTGATGAAGTGCATAAGAGGGAGAACTGCAGATGTGGGTAACATTTGTTATTTTTATGCATCTCCAATATTTCCACATTTTCAGTTCCCTCTAATTGGTTGTATTTAAATCATGTTTTCCCACATTTGTTTTTTGCCACATTTGTGTTTTTCCTGCATTTGCGTTTTTCCCACATTTGCTTTTTTCCCACATTTGCATTTTTCCCACATTTGCGTTTTTCCCACATTTGCGTTTTTCCCACATTTGCGTTTTTCCCACATTTGCGTTTTTCCCGCATTTGCGTTTTTCCCGCATTTGCGTTATTCCCACATTTGCGTTTTTCCCACATTTGCGTTTTCCCCACATTTGTTTTTTTTCCACATTTGTTTTTTTTCCACATTTGTTTTTTTTCCACACTTGTTTTCCCCACATTTGTTTTTTTCCCACATTTGTTTTTTTTCCCCACATTTGTTTTTTTCCCCACATTTGTTTTTTTCCCACATTTGTTTTTTTCCCACATTTGTTTTCTTCCCACATTTGTTTTTTTCCCACATTTGTTTTTTTCCCACATTTGTTTTTTTCCCACATTTGCGTTTTTCCCACATTTGGGTTTTCCCACATTTGCGTTTTTCCCACATTTGCGTTTTTCCCACATTTGCGTTTTTCCCACATTTGCGTTTTTCCCACATTTGCGTTTTGCCCGCATTTGCGTTTTTCCCGCATTTCCCGCATTTGCGTTTTTCCCACATTTGCGTTATTCCCACATTTGCGTTATTCCCACATTTGCGTTATTCCCACATTTGCGTTATTCCCACATTTGCGTTATTCCCACATTTGCGTTTTTCCCACATTTGCGTTTTTCCCACATTTGCGTTTTCCCCACATTTGTTTTTTTTTCCACCTTTGTTTTTTTTCCACATTTGTTTTTTTCCACACTTGTTTTTTCCCACATTTGTTTTTTTCCCACATTTGTTTTTTTCCCCACATTTGTTTTTTTCCCCACATTTGTTTTTTTCCCACATTTGTTTTTTTCCCACATTTGTTTTCTTCCCACATTTGTTTTTTTCCCACATTTGTTTTTTTCCCACATTTGTTTTTTTCCCACATTTGTTTTTTTCCCACATTTGTTTTTTTCCCACATTTGCGTTTTTCCCACATTTGCGTTTTTCCCACATTTGCGTTTTTCCCACATTTGCGTTTTTCCCACATTTGCGTTTTTCCCACATTTGCGTTTTTCCCGCATTTGCGTTTTTCCCGCATTTGCGTTTTTCCCCCATTTGCGTTTTTCCCACATTTGCGTTATTCCCACATTTGCGTTATTCCCACATTTGCGTTATTCCCACATTTGCGTTATTCCCACATTTGCGTTATTCCCACATTCGCGTTTATCCCACATTCCTGTTTATCCCACATTCGCGTTTATCCCATATATGCGTTTATCCCATATATGCGTTTATCCCATATATGCGTTTTTCCTATATTTGCGTTTTTCCCATATTTGCATATTTCCCACATTTGTGTTTTTCCCAGATTTGCGTTTTTCCCAGAATTGCGTTTTTCCCAGAATTGCGTTTTATCCCAGAATTGCGTTTTTCCCAGATTTGCGTTTTTCCCAGATTTGCGTTTTTCCCACATTTGCGTTTTTCCCACATTTGCGTTTTTCCCACATTTGCGTTTTTCCCACATTTGCGATTTTCCCACATTTGCGATTTTCCCACCTTTGCGATTTTCCCACATTTGCGATTTTCCCACATTTGCGTTTTTCCCACATTTGCGTTTTTCTCACATTTGCGTTTTTCCCATATTTGCATTTATCCCATATTTGAGTTTTTCCCATATTTTCGTGTTTGAGGAAGAGGCAACTGCAGATGTTGGGAACATTTGCTTTTTTTATGCATCCCCAATATTCCCACATTTTCATTTTCCCTCTAATGCGTTTTATTAAATTCGAATGTTTTTCCCATATTTGCGTGTTTCCCATATTTGCGTTTTTCCCATATTTGCGTTTTTCCCATTATTTGCGTTTTTCCCATATTTGGGTTTTTCCCACATTTGCGTTTTTCCCATATTTGCATTTATCCCATATTTGAGTTTTTCCCATATTTTCGTGTTTGAGGAAGAGGCAACTGCAGATGTTGGGAACATTTGCTTTTTTTATGCATCCCCAATATTCCCACATTTTCATTTTCCCTCTAATGCGTTTTATTAAATTCGAATGTTTTTCCCATATTTGCGTGTTTCCCATATTTGCGTTTTTCCCATATTTGCGTTTTTCCCATTATTTGCGTTTTTCCCATATTTGCGTTTTTCCCATATTTGCGTTTTTCCCATATTTGCGTTTTTACCGTATTTGCGTTTTTACCGTATTTGCGTTTTTCCCATATTTGCGTTTTTCCCATATCTGCGTTTTTCCCATATTTGCGTTTTTACCGTATTTGCGTTTTTACCGTATTTGCGTTTTTCCCGTATTTGCGTTTTCCCGTATTTGCGTTTTTCCCATATTTGCGTTTTCCCCACATTTGCGTTTTTCCCACATTTGCGTTTTTCCCACATTTGCGTTTTTCCCACTTTTGCGTTTTTTCCACTTTTGCGTTTTTACCACATTTGCGTTTTTCCCACATTTGCGTTTTTCCCACATTTGCGTTTTTCCCTCATTTGCGTTTTTCCCACATTTGCGTTTTTCCCACATTTGCGTTTTTCCCACATTTGCGTTTCTCCCACATTTGCGTTTCTCCCACATTTGCGTTTCTCCCACATTTGCGTTTCTCCCACATTTGCGTTTTTCCCACATTTGCCTTTTTCCCACATTTGCCTTTTTCCTACATTTGCCTTTTTCCCACATTTGCCTTTTCCCCACATTTGCCTTTTTCCCACATTTGCCTTTTTCCCACATTTGGGTTTTTCCCACATTTGGGTTTTTCGAATATTTGGGTTTTTCGAATATTTGCGTTTTTCCCACATTTGCATTTATCCCATATTTGAGTTTTTCCCATATTTTCGTGTTTGAGGAAGAGGCAACTGCAGATGTTGGGAACATTTGCTTTTTTTATGCATCCCCAATATTCCCACATTTTCATTTTCCCTCTAATGCGTTTTATTAAATTGGAATGTTTTTCCCGTATTTGCGTTTTTCCCATATTTGCCTTTTTCCCATATTTGCGTTTTTCCCATATTTGCGTTTTTCCCACATTTGCGTTTTTCCCACATTTGCGTTTTTCCCACATTTGCGTCTTTCCCACATTTGCGTTTTCCCCACATTTGCGTTTTTCCCACATTTGCGTTTTTCCCACATTTGCGTTTTTCCCATATTTGCGTTTTCCCATATTTGCGTTTTTCCCATATTTGCGTTTTTCCCATATTTGCGTTTTTCCCATATTTGCGTTTTTCCAATAGTCAAGGTGTGCCACAAAATTCTGGTCTCCCATATTTGCGTTTTTCCGATATTTGCAATTTTCCCATATGTGCGTTTCTCCCATATGTGCGTTGTGTCTTTCCATATGTGCGTTGTTTCTTTCCATATGTGCATGGTTTCTTTTTCCTATTACTCATGAACAATTGCTACCAACCATTACATTCTTCTAGTCAAGGTGTGCCACAAAATTCTCTTCTCCCATACTTGTGTTTGACTAATATTTGTAAATTTCCCATACATGCGTTTTTCCCATATGTGTGTATTTCCCATATGTGTGTATTTCGCATATGTGTGTGTATTATTCCAATATTCGCATTTTCTCATATTCGCGTTGTTCTCATATTCGCGTTGTTCTCATATTCGCGTTGTTCTCATATTCACGTTGTTCTCATATTCGCGTTGTTCTCATATTCGCGTTGTTCTCATATTCGCGTTGTTCTCATATTTGCGTTTTTCTCATATTTGCGTTTTTCTCATATTTGCGTTTTTTTCATATGTGCGTTTTTCTCATATTTGCGTTTTTCCCATATTTGCGTTTTTCCCATATTTGCGTTTTTCCCATACTTGCGTTTTTCCCATATTTGCGTTTTTCCCATATTTGCGTTTTTCCCATATTCGCGTTTTTCCCATATTCGCGTTTTTCCCATATTCGCGTTTTTCCCACATTCGCGTTTTTCCCACATTTGCGTTTTCCCCACATTTGCCTTTTTCCCGCATTTGCCTTTTTCCCGCATTTGCCTTTTTCCCGCATTTGCCTTTTTCCCGCATTTGCCTTTTTCCCGCATTTGCCTTTTTCCCGCATTTGCCTTTTTCCCGCATTTGCCTTTTTCCCGCATTTGCCTTTTTCCCGCAATTGCCTTTTTCCCGCATTTGCCTTTTTCCTGCATTTGCGTTTTTCCCACATTTGCGCTTTTCCCACATTTATCGTTTTTCCCACATTTGCGTTTTTCCCACATTTGCGTTTTTCCCACATTCGCGTTTTTCCCACATTTGCGTTTTCCCCACATTTGCCTTTTTCCCGCATTTGCCTTTTTCCCGCATTTGCCTTTTTCCCGCATTTGCCTTTTTCCCGCATTTGCCTTTTTCCCGCATTTGCCTTTTTCCCGCATTTGCCTTTTTCCCGCATTTGCCTTTTTCCCGCATTTGCCTTTTTCCCGCATTTGCCTTTTTCCTGCATTTGCCTTTTTCCCACATTTGCCTTTTTCCCACATTTGCGTTTTTCCCACATTTGCGTTTTTCCCACATTTGCGTTTTTCCCACATTTGCGCTTTTCCCACATTTATCGTTTTTCCCACATTTGCGTTTTTCCCACATTTGCGTTTTTCCCACATTTGCGTTTTTCGAATATTTGTGTTGTTCCCACATTTGCGTTTTTCCCACATTTGCGTTTTTCCCACATTTGCGTTTTTTCCATATTTGCATTTATCCCATATTTGCATTTATCCCATATTTGCATTTATCCCATATTTGCATTTATCCCATATTTGCATTTATCCCATATTTGAGTTTTTCCCATATTTTCGTGGTTGAGGAAGAATCAACTGCAGATGTTGGGAACATTTGCTTTTTTTATGCATCCCCAATATTCCCACATTTTCATTTTCCCTCTAATGCGTTTTATTAAATTCGAATGTTTTCCCATATTTGCGTTTTTCCCATATTTGCGTTTTTCCCATATTTGCTTTTTTCCCATATTTGCGTTTTTCCCATATTTGCGTTTTTACCATATTTGCGTTTTTCCCATATTTGCGTTTTTCCCACATTTGCGTTATTCCCACATTTGCGTTTTTCCCACATTTGCGTTTTTCCCACATTTGCGTTTTTCCCACATTTGCGTTTTTACCACATTTGCGTTTTTCCTACATTTGCGTTTTTTCCACATTTGCGTTTTTCCCACATTTGCGTTTTTCCCACATTTGCGTTTTTCCCACATTTGCGTTTTTCCCATATTTGCGTTTTTCCCACATTTGCGTTTTCCCCACATTTGCGTTTTTCCCACATTTGCGCTTTTCCCACATTTGCGCTTTTCCCACATTTGCGCTTTTCCCACATTTGCGTTTTTCACATACTTGCATTTTTCGCAGTTATTTGCATTTTGAGGAAGAGGCAGTTGCTGATGTGGGGAAGATTTGCTTCTTTTATGCATCCCCAATAATCCCACATTTTCATTTCACTATAATGCGTTTTATTAAAATCATATGTTTATCCCACATTTCCATTTCTCCCATATTTCCGTTTCTCTCATATTTCCGTTTCTCCCATATTTCCGTTTCTCCCATATTTCCGTTTCTCCCATATTTCCGTTTCTCCCATATTTCCGTTTCTCCCATATTTCCTTTTCTCCCATATTTCCGTTTCTCCCATATTTCCGTTTCTCCCATATTTGCGCTTTTCCCACAATTGCGTTTTTCCCACATTTTCGTTATTCCCACATTTGCGTTATTCCCACATTTGCGTTATTCCCACATTTGCCTTATTCCCACATTTGCGTTATTCCCACATTTGCGTTTTTCGCACATTTGCGCTTTTCCCATATTTGCGTTTTTCACATACTTGCATTTTTCGCAGTTATTTGCATTTTGAGGAAGAGGCAGTTGCTGATGTGGGGAAGATTTGCTTCCTATTTGCATCCCCAATAATCCCACAATTTCATTTCACTGTAATGCGTTTTATTAAAATCATATGTTTCTCCCATATTTCCGTTTCTCCAATATTTCCGTTTCTCCCATATTTCCGTTTCTCCCATATTTCCGTTTCTCCCATATTTCCGTTTCTCCCATATTTCCGTTTCTCCCATATTTCCATTTCTCCCATATTTCCGTTTCTCCCATATTTGCGTTTCTCCCATATTTGCGTTTCTCCCATATTTGCGTTTTTCCCATATTTGCGTTTTTCCCATATTTGCGTTTTTCTTATATTTGCGCTTGTCCCATATTTGCGTTTTTCCCATATTTGCGCTTTTCCCACAATTGCGTTTTTCCCACATTTGCGTTTTTCCCACATTTGCGTTTTTCCCACATTTGCGTTTTTCCCACATTTGCGTTTTTCCCACATTTGCGATTTTCCCACATTTGCGTTTTTCCCACATTTGCCTTTTTCCCACATTTGCCTTTTTCCCACATTTGCCTTTTTCCCACATTTGCCTTTTTCCCACATTTGCCTTTTTCCCACATTTGCCTTTTTCCCACATTTGCCTTTTTCCCACCTTTGCCTTTTTCCCACATTTGAGTTTTTCCCACATTTGAGTTTTTCCCACATTTGAGTTTTTCCCACATTTGAGTTTTTCCCACATTTGAGTTTTTCCCACATTTGAGTTTTTCCCACATTTGAGTTTATCCCATATTTTCGTGTTTGAGGAAGAGGCAACTGCAGATGTTGGGAACATTTGCTTTTTTTATGCATCCCCAGCATTCCCACATTTCCATTTTCCCTCTAATGCGTTTTATTAAATTCGTATGTTTTTCCCATATTTGCATTTTTACTATATTTGCGTTTTTCCCATATTTGCGTTTTTCCCATATTTGCGTTTTTCCCATATTTGCGTTTTTCTCATATTTGCGTTTTTCCCACATTTGCGTTTTTCCCATATTTGCGTTTTTCCCATATTTGCGTTGTTCCCATATTTGCACTTTTCCCATATTTGCGCTTTTCCCATATTTGCGCTTTTCCCATATTTGCGCTTTTCCCATATTTGCGCTTTTCCCATATTTGCGCTTTTCCCATATTTGCGCTTTTCCCGTATTTGCGCTTTTCCCATATTTGCGCTTTTCCCATATTTGCGCTTTTCCCATATTTGCGCTTTTCCCATATTTGCGTTTTTCCCATATTTGCGCTTTTCCCATATTAGCGCTTTTCCCATATTTGCACTTTTCCCATATTTGCGTTTTTCCCACATTTGCGTTTTTCCCACATTTGCGTTTTTCCCACATTTGCGTTTTTCCCACATTTGCGTTTTTCCCACATTTGCGTTTTTCCCACATTTGCGTTTTTCCCACATTTGCGTTATTCCCACATTTGCGTTATTCCCACATTTGCGTTTTTCCCACATTTGCGTTTTTCCCACATTTGCGTTTTTCCCACATTTGCGTTTTTCCCACATTTGCGTTTTTCGAATATTTGCGTTTTTCGAATATTTGCGTTTTTCCCACATTTGCGTTTTTCCCATATTTGCATTTATCCCATATTTGCATTTATCCCATATTTGCATTTATCCCATATTTGAGTTTTTCCCATATTTTCGTGGTTGAGGAAGAATCAACTGCAGATGTTGGGAACATTTGCTTTTTTTATGCATCCCCAATATTCCCACATTTTCATTTTCCCTCTAATGCGTTTTATTAAATTCGAATGTTTTCCCATATTTGCGTTTTTCCCATATTTGCGTTTTTCCCATATTTGCGTTTTTCCCATATTTGCGTTTTTCCCATATTTGCGTTATTCCCATATTTGCGTTATTCCCACATTTGCGCTTTTCCCACATTTGCGTTTTTCCCACAATTGCGTTTTTCCCACATTTGCGTTTTTCTCACAATTGCGTTTTTCCCACATTTGCGTTTTTCCCACATTTACGTTTTTCCCACATTTGCGTTTTTCCCACATTTGCGTTTTTCCCATATTTGCATTTATCCCACATTTTCGTGTTTGAGGAAGAGGCAACTGCAGATGTTGGGAACATTTGCTTTTTTTATGCATCCCCAATATTCCAACATTTTCATTTTCCCTCTAATGCGTTTTATTAAATTCGAATGTTTTTCCCATATTTGCATTTTTCCCATATTTGCGTTTTTCCCATATTTGCGTTTTTCCCATATTTGCGTTTTTCCCACATTTGCGTTTTTCCCACATTTGCGTTTTTCCCACATTTGCGTTTTTCCCACATTTGCGTTTTTCCCACATTTGCGTTTTTCCCACATTTGCGTTTATCCCACATTTGCGTTTTTCCCACATTTGCGTTTATCCCACATTTGAGTTTTTCCCACATTTGAGTTTTTCCCACATTTGCGTTTTTCCCACATTTGAGTTTTTCCCACATTTGAGTTTTTCCCACATTTCAGTTTTTCCCACATTTGAGTTTTTCCCACATTTCAGTTTTTCCCACATTTGAGTTTTTCCCACATTTGAGTTTTTCCCACATTTTAGTTTTTCCCACATTTTAGTTTTTCCCACATTTTAGTTTTACCCACATTTTAGTTTTTCCCACATTTGAGTTTTTCCCACATTTGAGTTTTTCCCACATTTGAGTTTTTCCCACATTTTAGTTTTTCCCACATTTGAGTTTTTCCCACATTTGAGTTTTTCCCACATTTGAGTTTATCCCATATTTTCGTGTTTGAGGAAGAGGCAACTGCAGATGTTGGGAACATTTGCTTTTTTTATGCATCCCCAGCATTCCCACATTTCCATTTTCCCTCTAATGCGTTTTATTAAATTCGTATGTTTTTCCCATATTTGAGTTTTTCCTATATTTGCATTTTTCCCATATTTGCGTTTTTCCCATATTTGCGTTTTAACCATATTTGCGTTTTTCCCACATTTGCGTTTTTCCCACATTTGCGTTTTTCCCATATTTCCGTTTTTCCCATATTTGCGCTTTTCCCATATTTGCGCTTTTCCCATATTTGCGCTTTTCCCATTTTTGCGTTTTTCCCATTTTTGCGCTTTTCCCATTTTTGCGCTTTTCCCATATTTGCGCTTTTCCCATATTTGCGCTTTTCCCATATTTGCGATTTTCCCATATTTGCGTTTTTCCCACATTTGCGTTTTTCCCACATTTGCGTTTTTCCCACATTTGCGTTTTTCCCACATTTGCGTTTTTCCCACATTTGCGTTTTTCCCACGTTTGCGTTTTTTCCCACGTTTGCGTTTTTTCCCACGTTTGCGTTTTTTCCCACGTTTGCGTTTTTTCCCACGTTTGCGTTTTTCTCCACGTTTGCGTTTTTCCCTTATTTGCATTTTGAGGAACTGGCAGATATGAGGTAACTAAACATTTGAAGTTAATAAAGCGCATAAGAGGGAGAACTGCAGATGTGACATTCATCATGTTAAATCAGCTCATTTTACTAAGGTTTGAAGCTCCTCTTGATGTTCTTCCGTGTTTGCGATTTAAAATTGTGTTGTATTGAAAATAAGCCTTATGCAAACACTTTTTTTTTGTTAAGCATAAATTGTGTGAAAAACTGTGTGGAAACAGTAAATTGAATATCTGGTAATCGAGACACTAACCAGACACGCAACACGACGAAAAGAAACGTAGGTACAGAAACGCACATAACCCACGAAACAGTTCTTGATAAATATGCATTAATTTTCTTCATGGTTAGTTTGCAGATGACATACTGTTCAAAAAACGACAAAAAAGAGCACATGAAATGTTGTATAGTAATGCAGTTCATTTAGCGATGTAATTTTAAGGTGCGAGTCTAAACAAAACAAAGCAATTTGCACATATTGCAATTCTTTGGCCTACAGCAGTTAAATTATTATAAATTTAGTATTGTACCTTACAGAAATAAAAATTTTATCCACAGAAGATGACACATAGGTGTTAAAACATGTCTAGGTACATACAAAAATAAGGAATTGTTATGGCATAAGGCTGATTTTCAAAACAATCCAATGTTAAATCAGCTGTTGAAAAGCAGACTATGAAACGTGGGAAAGGTAGCAGCGGTAGGGTATTACCAGAAACTGATCAGCTGCACGAAAATCAACTTTGGAATCTTCGGCAATATTTTTACAGTATTATCTTGTCAGAATGAAATTTCACTCTGCAGCGGAGTGTGCGCTGATATGAAACTTCCTGGCAGATTAAAACTGTGTGCCCGAGCGAGACTCGAACTCGGGACCTTTACAATTCGCGGGCAAGTGCTCTACCATCTGAGCTTCCGAAGCACGACTCACGTCCGGTACTCACAGCTTTACTTCTGCCAGTATCTCGTCTCCTACCTTCCAAACTTTACAGAAGCTCTCCTGCTTCGGTAGCTCAGATGGTAGAGCACTTGCCCGCGAAAGGTAAAGGTCCCGAGTTCGAGTCTCGGTCGGGCACACAGTTTTAATCTGCCAGGAAGTTTCATTATCTTGTCATTTCGTACACTAATAGTAGCCGCACTACTTCCACGCCGCTCAATCTGGTAGAAATATCCAGAACATACTGAAGGCTAAAACAATTAACGCCAAAATAATTGTTCTCAAAATTCAGCTGTACTGTTTTAGTGCAGAAAATCATTCTTGCAGAGTCAGCGAATTTGGCTCGACTGACATTACAATGGGGAAGCAACGGATTCACTATGTACATCGCATGTTGCTGTGCAGGGTGCCAAAGGCGGGAGGGGAGGGAGAGGGGGAGGTATTGGTATTTGGTGGTAAGAAAATTTAAGAAAGTATACTGAACATTCCATTTAAAAAGGACAACAAACACTTTCCAGCGTTCATCATTGTGATTGCCCATGTTCAGAATTAGTATCAGTATAAATGTAGCCTCTGTCGGCCCAGTATGAGGGAAACGTAGGTCATATGTACAGACAAATGAATATACTCATGCGTGTCATGTAGGAAGTACAAGATAGGTGGTCAGTCGTGGATATATTGAAGTAAACTTCGCGGATACCAATTTTTTTGACCATTTGCTCACAATAAGCCCAACTACTTTCTTTCTTGTCTTTAAAGCCCTTTCGTACAGTTTGAGAGTTTTTGATGGCTATCACTGCATAGGTACCTCTGTCTCTTCTCTTTTTTGACTACATCTGCTTCTAAATCGCACTACTATTATTCGCCTCTCTGCGTGGTACACGAAAAATAATTTTCGTAAGCAATAACCTTCCATACGCAAAGTGTATTTATGTCATCATTGTCTACCCCATTTAGTTTCACCATATACAGCAAATATTTTTCAATTCCTGTTTAGCAGTGTCGCTTATATGTAGCTTGGATTAATAGTACTTTACCTCCTGTGAAAACTTTATTGTGTATCCTGTTTGATTCAGCTTTTTTCAGTGCTTTTTTCAGTGCTTTTTTTTCTTCTATACGTTCTGGAATCAGTCGTAAGTACGTGCGTTTGAACATAGTTCCGTTAAACATTTTCTCTGACGTTGATACTGAAGACGTGCTATATAAACGGGAAGTTGCTGCTGGTGAGCAAATCGGCGTTAGCTACCGTAAACCAATGTCTACTAGGCCCGAGAGATCCTAGTAGTGGACTGACCTCACAGCACCACTGAAGTCAATGCTTTGTCACAGGAGTACTGGATAATTTACAACTGTCATTGACTATTAAAGTGTCACTTGATGCACAGATTAACATACAGTTCTCCTGAGGTACAGTGTTCCACATTTAAGAGGTACATTCATTAGAGACTTTAACTATCACAGTGGTCCCGTGCTATGAGATTGACTCCTTCAGATGAGGTCACGAACCTAGGCTCTTTCGAGCTGGACGCTATATTGACCTCCGCATGAGTGCGCTGATGTCTCAGAAGGGAGGCGTGGTCTTGAGGAGCGCCTCGCGGACTGCAGCGAGCCTTCACTAATGTCTGTGGAATAGATTCATGTTGCCAATTTTGGTGTCGAAACGGGATCTTCGTAAGATATGACAGTGAGACTCCTGTTTTACAGTTTCATAAATAAAGGAATTAATTGCTGTGTTACATTACAACAACAAATGCTCGTTCTTTAGAAGTGAATGGGAGAAGTGTGGAGTACTTTTTATTACTGATGAGTACTCCGGTCCTGGTTACTCCCAAGCTGAAGTCATACTTCCTGCGGAGGCTGTATCGTCTTAGAGGTTCTTCAGACCATTTTAACTGTTTATTCAGCACAAACGCCCAAGTTTTGTCTCTGTGTTAATAGCCTCGAATGCCACACTAGTACCCCGTAGTTTTAGTGATTAGTGAGATGAAAAGCGACTACGAAATTCCGAATGATAATTACCAACTGTAGTGGCTACATTGCCACTGTATTTTTTGTATAAAAACCAAGTAGAATACATTTTGCGCAAAAAATCTATGATTTTATCCACTTTATCCCATTTTAGGATGGGAAGATGTAGATTTGTAGCAGACTCCTGCTTGCCACAAGCTGAATGTTGCATCGCAGTCTGTTTCTGTCCAAAATGCAAGACAGATATCATGTCTCGTTAGGCTGGCATATTACCCATTGTTTAACACATTGTATCTCATAATCTTTTACAACGACTGCTCGTTACGTGCTACTATTTTGGATTTTGTTATTGTCTTCAATGAAAACACTGGTCAGTCAGGTTTATGTCGCTCACATTTTCATTCTGGCAGTGTCCTAAGACTGACGAGCTCTGTGAATTAATCTCCCATCTTCCTTTGACTACATGTTAAATTGATACATATGCTAATTCCTTGGCTACCACAACAAATTTTGGTGTAATAGAATACTTTTATAAGAGACTCGTCAGTTCCAAGTTTCAATTGGAATGCACATAGTGTCATATTTTTCAGCTACTGACTATGTACCTTGCTGCTATTCCAACCAACTGCTCACATAGGCTTGGTTTATATGATCCAACAACATTCTCATGATCAATTTTTTATACTTAATGGAAATTCTGTAGGTGTGAATCTATCATTTAGCTTTGCAACACTTGCTATAGTTTGGATATAACGACATAGAGCCACGGACCCTCAGAATTGTAGGTACAGTCTGCGAATTTTTATATTACATACAGCCTCAAACGTCATATGTAGACAGTTCGAAACGCCATATTTACGTGTAGTAACCGCTCCTGGATTTCTGATGAACTTCCGAAACGCCTCATACTCAGCACATTGCTCTCCCAGACGTTGTCAGTTTTTGCGACTGGAACCGATACTGCCCAGACAAGTAGCTCCTCTATTGACCTCACAACAGCTGAATGTACTCCGATTGCCAACAGCTCTCAGCAGATCGCCGGCCGCTGTGGCAGAGCTGCTCTAGGCGCTTCAGTCCGGAACCGCGCTGCTGCTACGGTCGCAGGTTCGCATCCTGCCTCGGGCATGGATGTGTGTGATGTCCTTAGTTTAGTTAGGTTTAAGTAGTACTAAGTTCTAGGAGACTGATGACCTCAGATATTAAGTCCCATAGTGCTCAGAGCCATTTGAACCATTTGAACTTCGCAAAGAAAACACACAACAAGACCACACAAATACTCCTCATTTGTAGGTTTGTAGACGAATGCATGCATCTGGCAGCGGCAAGCTTCGAGGAGAGGTTCAGGCTGGTCCACAAGTTGACATGAATCTGCAAGCTGTCATCACGAGACTTGCCGTCCTCTAACTGTAAACCTACTGCTGATTCTGCGTCCGATCTCGTGGACATAGCTGCTTCCATCCAGTGAGGCACCTCCAGGGCTACTTCCAGTCGCTGCCATCCTTCCACCCTGGAGGACTACTGTTTGAGACTAGGACTCGGCAGTCACTCAGGCACATTCGCCTGTGTGGGCATATTGTCGTATCTGTGTCCATATGTAAACTCAGGTACTACAATGTCTGAGAGCTGCTTTCCTCTACGGAATCCACGGAGAGATTCTGCGCCTTCCGATGTGACCTGCTCTCAGCTGCAAAGTTACTTCCAGTTGGCATTCATGCAGCAACTCGACGATAC
This sequence comes from Schistocerca nitens, assembly GCF_023898315.1. Taxonomy (NCBI): domain Eukaryota; kingdom Metazoa; phylum Arthropoda; class Insecta; order Orthoptera; family Acrididae; genus Schistocerca; species Schistocerca nitens. Next base: position 352,363,593 of record NC_064622.1, read on the forward strand.
GTCAGCATTCTCGCTGAGTCGCTGACGTCACCGTAGGCTACCCTAGGCCGCAGGCTGCCTGCTTACGTCAGCAGTACCACAACAGCTGTCTTCAGCAGACGCTCTGGGGTTCGTTGCCAGCACCGAGCTTCGTTACGAATGTTGTAATGTGTTCACCAATAAAATGTATATTTAATCAATGATGTTTTCGCGATGAACTTCAGCCTGCAGCCTGATAACCACTCGTTGCTCCACTATTACTCCGTCCAGGGTGGTGAATACCATCTCCTGACGATACTAAGCCAATTCCACCATCCATCGTAGTGGCCACACACCCTCGACCTATAGAATGGCATAATTTCTCTTCATCTGTACCGTAATCAATTATGGAAGCTCAGTGGTCATTCTGGTATGAATTTCTTTTCATACAAGGGGCCACAACGCTTATACTCTAGGTTCTGCATTCTGTCTCAGGTGCCAATGTTAAATGAACACAGGCTATTGCAAATTTTATACTGCTGACAGCCATGATACAGGGATAGTCCGTTGCGGTAAAAAGCACACCAAATTCGAGACTAAGTTTATTTTTTCACGAAAAGTGTACTGACTACTTCACGTAATGACAATCGCTATAACATCTACAACTTGGGACGGATCAAGAAACTGCAGGGAAGTTACGTCTGAGTACGGGGATTACGTATTCAAATTCTGACCATACTGAAATAATAAACACTACTCGGAATTTCACTCTTTGAAGGAAGCCGAAATACGGTTCCCATATCTGGCGACAAGTTGTGTCTAGGCTGCCGTAGACCTGTAGTGGTCGGCCTGGTTCTGAGACGAGACTTATATACGACTTGTTTACTTCCTTATCTTTATCGGCGAACCCAATCTTATATAAGTCAAGTGGATCATCAAATGTGAGCTGTCATCACAGATTCCGTGACAAATCAGAGTAGTTAAGACTGCGTAACAAGTCGTGTTGTCAGGATGGAAAGGTACATCATCTTGCGACAGCACTCACTGCATCACTGAGGCTAGCCCTCGTCTCGTGTCATCCACAGTTTGCGCAACACAGTACTGACGAAGCACTGGTCAGTATTTAGAGCAAGAACAGACAGGTCATTATGCACGTCACGTACCTACAACTGAGTTAACTGGTTGGGGGGATTGCTTAAAAACACAATAAATACGAATAATATTATTTAGAGAGAATCTGTTCTACGTTGTACGGTTTATACTTCCAATTCTTCCGAGTGCTGTCAGAAATGTGGGTTGGGAATGAAGTCTGTCAGTAAACTGGGTGCTCACTGGGCTAACTAATTTTGGAAAAACTTGTGAAGGCATATGAGAGACGTAATAGAAACTTACGGGCTAGAGAAATCGCTTGTACTCCTCTTTCTTTAGTGAACGGTTGACAACGTGGTCCTGAAAGTCATCGTCATGTATCAATACATTTGAGCGATGATGCTGCGACCTTTTCTTAATTACTAGTTCCACTCTATATGTTGTGTTTCGCTGAGTATGTCTACGTATTGTCGAGTAATGGTTTGTTTCACATGTGACATAGATGTACAAGCCAACGGTCTTAGAATAACTGCCACCTATAGGGAAGAACGTGCTTACTACTACGGACAGTAGGCAACAGAGGTCGACTGCAACCTAGTCAAAGAGACAATCCGACATTCGAGGGAAGTGATGTGCAGTGATATACTCCTTTACTGCTTGCTCAGTGTACAGACTGAATAACTTCGGGTATAGGCTGCAAATCTGTCTCATTCCCTTCTCAATGACTATTTCCCTTTCATGTCCTTCGACTCTTTTACATATAGTATGGTTTCTGGACAAGCTTGAAATAGCCTTTTGCTCCCTGCATTTTACCTCTGCTACTTCCAGAAGTTCAAACAGTGTATCCCAGTAAGCAGTCTCAAATTGTTTCTCTAAATCTATAAAAACTGAAAATGTATTATTACGTTACTCTATCCTCTAAGACAAGATTTAGGATCAGTATTGCCTCACGTGTAAACACTCCTCTGGAGCACGACCGAAGTTACTTCTACGATTTACGTCTGAAGACTTCTCTCTGTTCGCAATGACATCTGTCTTTGGTCTCCCAGAATCTCTACAGTCCAGTCACACAGTTGCACAGAGTTGTGCTGATATTCCTTTAGCTCGTATTTTGTTCGTTAGGCGGAAGTGCAGAACCGTATCGAATGCTTTCCGAAATTCAAGGAACACGCCATCTACCTGAACACCTGAACCTACAGCTCTCTGGGTTTCGTGGACGAAAAGAGCGAACTGAGTTTCACTCGATCTTCGGCCTCCAGAAATGTCGTAATAAACGTGCTTAATACATCTTCCAGAATTCCACAACTGACCTACACCGGAGTTATAGGCCTGTGATTCTGTGCTTCTCTTCGACGACCCTTCTTGAAAATGGGACTGTCATGTGCTTCTAGTTATCGGGAACACGTAGACCTACGCTTTACTGCTGCGAGAAGAGGCGGCAATTCTTTCGCATACTCCATGTAGGATCATATACTCATCCAGTTGCATCCACTGACCTTCTTTCTGTTGAACGATTTCAGTTTCTTTTCTGTCCCGTGGTCACTTATTTCGATATAATCGAATTTCTTCTTCGTTCAACGATTTAACCGAGGCACTACAAGGCGACCTTACTGTATGAAACAGTTTTGGAAAAAGATAATTAGTATTTCGGACTTTCCTGTGTCATCCTCCGTTTCAATGCGATCATGGTCATAGTATGTCGGGAAAGATGGCATCGGTCTGTTTAGTGACTTTGCATAAGACCATAACTTCTTAAGGCCCGCGTCTCGTGGTCGTGCGGTAGCGTTCTCGCTTCCCACGCCCGGGTTCCCGGGTTCGATTCCCGGCGGGGTCAGGGATTTTCTCTGCCTCGTGATGGCTGGGTGTTGTGTGCTGTCCTTAGGTTAGTTAGGTTTAAGTAGTTCTAAGTTCTAGGGGACTTATGACCACAGCAGTTGAGTCCCATAGTGCTCAGAGTCATTTGAACCATAACTTTTTAGGATTTTCTGTCAAGTCGGTAGACATAATTTTAGTTTCATTGGACGCTACACGTATTACTCTCCTTATGCTGATATGGTTCCGTTTAGCTTTTATTTGTTGTTGCTTTTGGTACGTTCAAATTTCCAGTGAAGCTCTCTCTGCTTTCGTAGCAGTTTTCTAACATGACTGTCGAATCACGCTGGATCTCACAACTTTGCCTAGCACGTATCTGTTTATTGACGGTTTTGCCAAACAGAAAGATTTTCCTCCCTTCCTTTGTATTCCTATTAACTATTCAGTGATGCTGTAACCGCTTTAAAGCCACTGAATCTCTGTTCTACGCCAACTGAGTCAAAAACTTCGGGTTTGTTTGTCACCAGCCGGTCTAATATGTTATCTTCAAAATGGTTCAAATGGCTCTGAGTACTATGGAACTTAACTTCTGAAGTCATCAGTCCCCTAGAACTTAGAACTACTTAAACCTAACTAACCTAAGCACATCACAAACATCCATGCCTGAGGCACGATTCGAACCTGCGACCGTAGCAGTCCCGCGGTTCCAGACTGAAGTTCCTAGAACCGCTCGTCCACAACGGCCGGAAATATGTTATCTTCACGCGTCGGTTCTCTGATTAACTGCTAAAGGCAATTTTCGGATACAGCACTTACAATTTCACGCGATTCTCTGTCCTTACTACCCGTCCTAATCATTTGTGTGCCCCGTACTATAACTGGTAAGTTAAAACCTCCACCAAAAATTATGACATAACCAGGAAATTTACGCGAAATATTCTCCAAGTTTTCTCTGTATTGAGATACTAAACTACAAATAGTTAATGAGTACTTAAAGCTTTAAGCATCTACATAGAAGCGCCAAAGAAACTGGTATAAGCATGCACATTCATATACAGAAATATGTAAACAGGAAGAATATGGCACCGCGGTCGGCAACGCCTATGAAAGACAACAAATGTCTGGCGAAGTTCTTAGGTCGGTCACTATTGCTAAAATGGCAGCTTATCAAGATTTAAGTAACACGGTTACGATTGCTAAAATGGCAGCTTATCAAGATTTAAGTAACACAGCATCACCTACGTAGCGATGAAGTGGAGATTTTTCCGTACGATTATTTCACGAGTGTACTCTGAATATCAGGAATACGGTAAAACATCAAATCTCCGACGTCGTTGCGCCCGGAAAAAAATCTTACAAAAATGGGACCGACGGCGACTGAACAGAATCCTTCATAGGGACAGAAGTGAACCCTTACGCAAACTGCTGCAGATTTCATTCCCCAGGCTGTGACTGAGGCACGCCTCCGCAGTAGCCTTTCTTTCAGGAGTATTAGTCCTGCAAGATTCACGAGAGAACTTCTTTGAAGTTGGGAAAGTAGAAGTTGACGTACAGGCGGAAGCAGAGCTGTGAGGGCCGAGCAGGATTAGCCGAGCGGTCTGAGGCGCTGCAGTCATGGACTGTCTGATCCCGGCGAACGTTCGAGTCCTCCCTCGGGCATGGGTGTGTGGCTTTCTCCTTAGGATAATTTAGGTTAAGTAGTGAGTAAGCTTATAAGGTTACGGACTGATGACCTTAGCAGTTAAGTCCCATAAGATTTCATACACAATAAAAAAAAAAGAGAGAGAGAGCCGTGGGGAGCGGACGTGGGTCGTGTTTGGGTACCTCAGTTGGTACGGCACCTGCTCAGGAAATATAGAGGTCCCGCGTTCGAGTCCCGATCCTGCACTCGTCTAATCTGCCGGCAAATATCATATCAGCAAAGACACCACTGCAAGGCGAATACTTCATTCTACATAGAAGAACTTACCATTCAAAACGTATTAAGATTCATTTTCTGTTTAAAAATGCATCAAGATTAATGTCTAATGAAAATAACTCGACCTAAAAACGTTGTAATATATCTAGATTTTTTTCCTTTGGTTCAAAATGTTATTGCTCAATCTCCTGCCTGAAATGATGCATGTACTGCAATCTAATATTCAGTCACACTGTCTTTTGTATTGAAATACTACATTCAAAGTTAGAAGACGCTAATAAGAGAAAAAAAAATGGCTCTGAGTACTATGGGACTCGACTTCTCAGGTCATTAGTCCCCTAGAACATGGAACTAGCTAAACCTAACTAACCTAAGGACGTCACACATATCCATGCCCGAGGCAGGATTCGAACCTGCGACCGTAGCGGTCTCGCGGTTCCAGACTGCAGCGCCTAGAACCGCACGACCACTGCGGCCGGCACTAATAAGAGAGTCTCTTAGCAGAGAACTTGAGATTAATTGGGAGATTCGCTATATTCTTATTTTTCCGTTATTGTGATGAAGAAATGTTTCGAAATGTCATAGATTCCCACGCGTTAATTTCAAGTCGGCTCTTGTCGTAAAGAGGTCTCTGTAACGCAGATGTAGTATTACACGCGTTGTTCGATATAACTTAGTCATCAGCAACGATAGCAAAGAGACTTTATAACGTGAAGTGCTGTCCAACATTATCTAATCTCAACGCACAGCACGGGCTAAGAAAGCAACTTTTCAAACATCTTACAAGAAGAATCAATTTCAGTTTGAAACCACAATTATTCGCGCAGACTGATATGTATCATTTAATATGTTTGCTTCATAATGTGCTCTTAATAACTGACGATGCATCAAACTGCAACTTTTGGAAACTATACAAGTTTATTCATCAAGAAATTCAATAACTGCTATTAAATTTATACGGATCTCGTTCTGCGACGTAGAAATCTGATTTATGTTGAAACCTTTATCCACATCTGCAAATCGCTCTGAGGATCGTGAGAGAATGTACTTCACGTTGTACCAGTTACTGGAGCTTTCTCCTGTTCCATTCGGGTGTGGGGGGCAGGATGTAAGATTCCCTTTGTGCTCTCTGCAGTTAGACTACTCTTCTGTTCGTGATCCTTATGACAGCGATACATAGAGGTTGTAAATTCCTGACTTGGAGCTGGTTCTTCAATTTTTTAAGTACGCGTTTATGAGATAATTTTCCTACATCTTCAAGTGTCTTCCGAGGTAATTCATTCAGCGTCTGTGTGACATTCTCCAATGTATAAAGAAACCCTCTGATTATTCGTGCTACTCTTCTTTGAATACGTTTAGTACTCGTTGTTAGCCATATCTCGTATGTGTCCCACACACCTGAGCCAAATTCCTGAATTGGTCGCACGAGAGATTCGTAAGTAGTCTCGTTTGCGGACTCACTGCATTTCCCTAGCACTCTACCAATGAAACGACGTCTGTCACGTGCTTTCCCTACTGCCGAGCGTATGACGAGTAGATCGTTTCATTTAATGTTGCTGTTGTAGCCCGAAGACTGGGTCGATGCAGTTCTCCATACTGCTCTATCCTGTGGAAACCTGTTTGTGTCGAGTAATTGTGTCTTGCCGGAGCTGTGTGTTTGCATGTGTTTTCGCTGGAGTTTGTATGGATGTGTGGATGGGTTCCATACGCACTACGAACGGTTGAGCTTTATTCATTCTAGTGTAGCGTAGCAGTGGGGCGAACAGCTGTGGTGCAGGTTATAGTTTGGTGTGTTTAACCTACACCATCGCCCCACTGCTCGCAACGATCTTCGATGATATCAAACTAGTCTTTGTTTCGCACTGCTACCTGAAACTTGATCTGTGATTGGTTGCTTAAAGGTGATTCCAACGGTGCCGCATTTTGTGCTGCCATCACTCTGCTCGATATGTGGACTGCTTCAGGGTAATTATTCCTGGCGACCCGGCGAATAGCGAGCAGTGAGGTACGATGTGCCACCAGAGAGCAGGGCGGCTGCAACATAAACGTTCTCTAGGAGTCCAGAGAGCAGGACTCGCCGCATCTCTCAGAATACTGCGGCCACCCGCAAATAAAGAAAAGGATTTTGGCCGCACATAATTGGTGCACATACAGAATCGAATGTTACAATAACTCACTGACGACGATGTAGCTCACTACCTACAGTCTACGGAATTGGTGATGTGCAAGCTGGAGCAAAAGCATCGCTTCCCAGTTGACGTAGTGTTACGTGTCAAGCTAATTTCTATGTGAATGGAAAAAATAATTGGTCAAATGTCAACCTTCTTGGATGAATCCGTCAAAGATAATTGCCACATACAAAGTGCTGGCTTTGCGTGGCATATGGGGGTTCCGCGTTATTGGGAACTACTTCATTCGAAGTACACTAATTGTAAGAGCAGCCCATTATCTGCAGTTGTTAAACGAATATGTTCTGCCATTGCTGATCTCTGAAGAAGGCACGTTTCCATTCTTTTTCCCAGACCAATGGTGCCTATGTCATTACATGCTAGCTCTCCGAGCATATTTCGTTTCCACGGAGTAGTATAGGATGTAGAGGCCGCCACACGCTTTGATTTAAGTCGATTATATTGCCATCTATGGGGGCTTGGGAAGAAATCCGTATGTGTGCCTAAGATTAGAAACCACTCACACCTCAGAAATCAGATGGTTGATGTAGCATTGTGGTACATGTGTTGTTTAATGTTCAGGAAGAATGGGTAAAAAGGATAACAAGAACATCTCAACATGCAGAACAAAACGTGGAACACATCCAGTAGCCTTCATGCGTTATCATTGGCATTTTACTCGTTTTGTGCAAAATACAACGTAACTCGAGAATGGATAGAGCTATGCTAAAATGAACGGCATCATAGTTTCTCTTGAAAAATTCTATATCTGCGTGATATGCCAGATGATCCTCCTATCAGTGTAAATCTACTTTGACCGATTCATATTCTATATGATGTGAAATCGAAGTGTGCATTCATCACCATCATTATTCCACTTAGCTGTGAAGTTATGAATAAAAATCTGCAGACTACAGCTATTCCAGCGTGTAGATGGAACGAATTCTGCATCTTCAGCCTAGGTATGGGCGATTTTTCCTTGTTGTTCCCGCAACAAGTCAGGCCGCAAACTAATCCATATGCGCTAACCCTCAGGAACTCAGTTGAAAAATATCTTGTGTCAAACGAAACATGAAACTTGTTAAAGTTTCTTTCCAGTTTCGAGACTCTTTTTTTCTCTATCAATATTGAATGGTTTGAAAGTTTGTTGAAAACTTTGAAGACTAATGTATGTAAAAATATAGACTCTTTTCACAATTTAAAAAACAGGCGGTGCGTTTCGAGTCTTTGGGGCTCATCTTCAGGTGTTTGTACAGTCTACATCATTTTTCGAATTAAGGTTACTACTGATTCTGTTAAGAGTGGCACATTGTGACTACAATTGTTTTACGAAAGTAATACAGTCACAGAAGCAACGCTGACAAAAAATATTACTGTTTTAGTAAAATGTTGTGGAATGAGGGCGTAAAGCCCAGAGAATCTTCTCCGTTCCTCACCCCCCTTTTTTTTCATTTATTTCCTAGCCTAGAATTAGCGACGACTGAGTGAGATGAGCTCTGAGTTACGCAACACATCCGGTGCTCATCAATTGCTCTGCGTGTTCCCACTCCTGTCTGTGGTTTGCCTGTGGTTGCACTTTTCATATTTCCGTTCATTATCAGTGAACTATAACTTAATATTATTAGATTTTTGGACATGATGGAGCGGTTGTCATAATCAGGATTCAACGACTTTAATTGTACCTAATACAAGTCAAAAACGCGTCTCCTGAGAGAGTGTTCTCATGACGAGGTTGTGAATACACAGCTCGTCCCCGATGAGTTTTGTTTCCTTTTGTTTTAATGCCGCGAAATTTAAATCATATTTGTTATCAATTATTGGTAAGAAAAGTAACTATTCGTCGATGTCTCAGGAGGTTGTCTACTTCTTCTATAGCCAGCTGAAGAGATGAGTCTCGTTTTGCCTATTCCATTCAATATCTTGAATAGTTATCCTTCAGCGTTCTTCTATATAACAATATTTCTAAAGAATGTCTTGTAATGTTGTCTGTATGGTAATACAAGTTTCAATTCCATACAAGGCCAAACTCAAATATTTCAAAAAATAAATGATAACTAACTGAAAACCTCAGCTGCCGACAGGTGTTGTTGATATACCTCGATGTGGACAGCTGAAAATGCGTGCCCCGACCGGGATTCGAACCCGAGATCTCCTGCTTACATGGCAGACGCTCTATCCATTTTTTTTTTTTTTTTGAGTAGGTCAGGGGGCAGAGTGGGCAGGGGTCGTACTTGGAGGCCTGGCCACGGTGTCCCCGTCTCCTGACAGGATAAGGGAGAGGCAGCAGGAAGGAAACATTGATATTGTATTTTTTTTTAGTAACAATAATATTTTATTTATTCATTTACTTTTAATGTCCCAAAAGAAAAATCATATATAAAAAAGAAGGGAAATAAATATAGGGCCGAAGTGACATCCTCGTCACTTCACTGGGAGTAAATCCTATCCCTCGAAACAACGTAAACCTGGGACTCCCCACCGCTTCGGGGGGTTATGAAACATGCTGCCTAGAAAGTTCGCAAAATGCGTTTTATATTTAGAGTGGCGTCTGATGATTTCGTGTTGTTCTAGTAGATAATGCCAATAGTCCATGACCGATATCAAGGTCCGCGAGAGCACGTAGTGCGATGCGTGTCCTCCAATCCATCGGATTGCCGATGTTTTTTGTGAGGGGAAAAAGACAGGGTCAGGGAAAAATAAAGCGTTCGTCGTGATCGTGGATTAGTCGGTGTGTCGGAGGAGGGCCATGATGCGTTGCGTCAGCCGCCAAACATCCTTTGCCTCACCGCACTGCAGAGAGTGTTCGTCGGTGTCCTGCATGCCACATCTAAGGCAGAGCGGGGAATCCACCATGCGAATGTCGTACAATCGTTGGCGGTTGACCGTCTTTCGGTTGATTAATGTATACCATGACGATCGCGCTGCTGTGGTGAGGAGTGGTGTGTGGACAGCTCGCCAAATCTGTCGCCAGTTTCGTGTTGGGTATTTAAGTTCGACAACATTGCTGCCATGATGACGCCGCAAGTATCGATATATCTCACGGGTAGTGGGGATTCTGGTAGAAGGTATCTGTAACTGAACATAACTAAAATCAACAAAAAATCGCGCGACGTGAGAAAACGAGGGCGAGATGGTGCCTACTGCTACCGGTGGTTCAAAGGACGTCGGAAGAAGCACATCCAGGATGGCCGACGTGATGGCGTGTTGCCGCTGGTTCCAAGTTCGTAGCGTCGCCCGCAGGTATAGAGCTAGAGCCTTGTTCCGCACATCCGTGAGGTTAAGTCCTCCAGAATGGTGTGGGAGAGTTAAAGTCTCGTATTTGATCTTAAACAACATTCCTTGGCTGACATAGTATCCAAAGGCCGCCATTAATCTGTCAGCGATACCATGTGGCATTGGCAGTACCTGTGCCAAGTGCGGCAGTCGCGAGGCCAGGTGAACATTAGTGTAGTCCACCCTTTGGAGCAGGTCATGCGTTCGGAGTGAATTGTTGCGTATATGCAGTCGGACGTTCTGGAGGAGACGTCGATAGCTCGCCGCCGCTGATTGCCGTAGCGATCGGGTGAACAAGACACCTAAGCATCGCAAGATGTCCACCGTCGTAAACGGACTACGCAGAGCGTCCAGCCCTCGACCGATGTGCATGATCTTGGTTTTATTCGTGTTGACCCTGCTTCCCGCAGCTACCCCGTACGTAGTAAGAAGGGTAACCACCTGACTGACTTCGTTCTCCGACCGGACGAATATCATCAAGTCGTCGGCATATGCACGACACGTGAAGGAGCTCGCACGGAGTCGGACGCCTGTTAGAGTCCGTCTAAGAGTCTGCATCAATGGTTCGAGCGCTATTGTAAACAGTATCATCGACAAGGGACATCCTTGCCTAACTGAGCTGCGAACAGGAATCGTTCCTACCTCCCTGCCATTGACTCTCACCGTCGAAGAAGCGCCGCGAAGGAGGCGCATGAGGACAGTAATAAAATCCTGTGGTATCGCCATGCGTCTCATGGTCGAGTCAAGGAAATCATGGTTGATCCTGTCAAAGGCACGATCAAAATCCACCGATACGAACGCCGCTCGCATGCGACAAGCTGCCGTCAGGGAAATTACGTCACGGTATTCGCCGAGGATAGAATGTATGTTGCTCCGAACCCCTAGACAAGCCTGGTCTGGTGGTATTGTCTTGGATATTACAATCTTGAGCCTTGCCGCCAACATTCGCGCAAAGATCTTATAGTCAGTATTGAGCATCGTGAGCGGTCTAAATTGATGGGCGCTGTCACTCGCTGTCGATTTCGGTATTGGTGTAAGCAGTCCCGCCATGAACTGCGACGGAACGTTCGTGTCAGGGCTCAATAACTCGTTATACATCAATACCAACTGGGACATCATTAAATCCGCAAATGCGCGGTAAAATTCGAGTGTCAACCCATCTGGCCCAGGGGATTTATGCACCGCACCCTTCGCGAGTGCGCCCCGGATGTCATCTTCCGTTAGGGGTTCCAATAGCGCCTCTGCATCCGGACCATCCACCTCCGTTTGCATCTGTCGCAAAATTCCTTCTTCTGTCCGATTGTCCGTCGGCGTCCCAGTGAAAAGGAGGCGGTAATGCTCCAGAAACTCAGCAGCAATGGCATGTTGTGACGTCAAGGGTCGACCATCGTCATCATGGAGGACTGTGATTAGGGATCGGCGGTTACGTGCATGTCCCTTGGACACATGATGCATGCCAATACGTTCTCCATCGACGTTGTCCAAGCACCGAGCACGGATCGAAAGTCCCTCCAGTCGACGTCTCGTGATCGATAAAATGCAGGCCTGAATGCGATGGACTTCCGCTTGACGTTCGGGCGATGGGGCCCTGGAGGACAGGTCGCGGAGCACCATGTAGTAATAGTCAAGTGTATCTCGGAGCCATTTCGCTTTTTCCTTGCCATACGTTATGAGAGCTCTTCGTATCGCCGGTTTTGCACACTGCAGCCACCACGAAAGAACCGTACGGTGCAGCGGCAGACGGCGAGTGCAAGTCTGCCATGTTTCTTCGATCCGCTGGCGACATTCGAGATCCACCAATAAGGAGGAATTAAGTTTCCAGGAACTACGACTCCGCCAGACCCGCTGCCGTGGGAGGGTTAACGTGCATAAATACGCAAGGTGATCCGTAAAAGCTGTGGGCCAACGTTCAGCAGCCAGCACGTGATCTCTTAATCCGTCAGAAACATAAATCCGATCCAGCCTGCTCGCCGAGTGGCTAGTAAAATACGTGTAGCCCTCTCGCTGCCCATGGATCTTTTCCCACGTGTCCATAAGGGCCATGTCCCGGCAGATCGTGTTCAATGCGTGGCAGGAGCTGAAATTAGGAGTTTGATCCTTCGGTGTGAGTACACAGTTAAAATCCCCCCCTACCAAGATGTGGTCATACCTCCCATGGAATAGGGGGGCAATCTCCTCCGAGTAGAATCGTGCACGCGCCTGTCGATTGTCAGATCCGGAGGGTGCATAGATGTTGACGATACGAATGCCGTTCACGGTCATAGCCAAACCCCGAGCCGAAGGAAGGTAATCGAGGTCACACATCGGAATCCCTTCCCGGACTAGTATCGCTGTGCCACGTCCTCCATCTGGAGTCGGCGCTGGGTAAGTGTTGTATCCTCCCCCTGCGGGTCCGGGGATTAGAATAGGCCCGAGGTATTCCTGCCTGTCGTAAGAGGCGACTAAAAGGAGTCCATCCCCCTCACGGGGGTAGTTAGCGCCTGCGTCCGGAGACGGACGGTTTCACGACCTATAATCGTGGTCTTTTTGGTTTTTCCTTCTCGTTTCTTCCTTCCTTTTGTTGGTTCCTTTCTTTGCTCTTCTCCACTTCACTGTCTTCCTTACTTTTTCCCTTGACTTCTCCTTGTCTTCTCCTTGCCTTCTTCTCCTTGCCTTCTCCTTGCCTCCTTCTCCTTGCTTTCTCATTGCCTTCTTCTCCTTGCCTTCTCTGGTCTCCGCCTCGGCGTTTGAGACAGTTTGTCCTCTTTCTCCCTCTCTCTTCTTTTTCCTCTCCTTCCTTCCTCCCTGTGCGTGTCTGAAGGCCGACCCACGCGTTCGCACGCGTAGCCGGTGACGGGGTAACGCGTAAGTCCCCGCCCTGGGTAGACATGTAAGGCACGCGCGTACCCCCTGGTAAAGGCCAGGCCCGGGGAGGGGTGATTGCCTGAGCTGATACCTTCTGACCATGCCGATTGGTCCCTCCGTCTGTTTCTCGGGAGGTGTGACCTGAGGTGTAAACATTCACCTAAGGCGGGAGTGCCCTCTGAGAGGGTCCCCACAAGGAAGGAGCGCGCCATCGGAGACGCTGGCAATCATGGGGGATTCCTCCGCAATGGATTCTACTCCATCGCTTTCGACTTCGACCCACAAACGGAAACGTGACCAGCCAACAGTGACAAAAATACTACCGCCTGCCCCACAGTTCCTCGTAGTTTCTCGATCTGAGGACGGAAAGGATTTTTCCTCTGTCAACCCTTTCGTTATCCAGAAGGGCGTAGATGCCATAGCCGGATCTGTCAAATCTTGTACCAGGTTGCGTAACGGTACCTTATTACTAGAAACTGAGAGCGCCTTTCAGGCACAAAAACTGCTTCGGGCCACACTCCTGTACACATTCCCTGTCCGGGTGGAGGCTCACCGAACTTTGAATTCGTCTCGTGGTGTGGTCTACACTAGATCCCTCGACGGTTTGACTGACGAGGAGATTCAATCTTTCCTCGCTGAGCAGGGCGTGACGGCTGTCCATCGGGTCATGAAAAAGGTCAACAATGACCTTGTACCGACCCGGACACTTTTCTTAACCTTCGATAGTGTTAAGCTGCCATCGCGCATCAAGGCGGGCTACGAGGTTATTTCTGTTCGCCCCTATGTCCCGACACCTACGCGCTGCTACCAGTGTCAGCGTTTCAATCACACTCGACAGTCTTGTTCCAATGCGGCTAAATGTGTCACTTGTGGCAGGGATGCCCATGAGGGTGACTGTCCACCTCCGTCTCCTCGTTGTGTGAACTGTCAGGGTGACCATGCCGCATCCTCCCGCGACTGTCCTGTCTATAAGGAAGAACGCTGTATCCAGGAAATTCGAGTCAAAGAGAAAGTGTCCACCTCGGCTGCTCGCAAGCTATTGGCTAGTAGGAAGCCCACGCTGCTCCCAGCGGGGAAATACAGCACTGTCCTCGCCTCTCCTCGGACTACCCGGGAGGTAGCAACCCAGACATGCGATCTGACCTTCAGCACCACGGGCGTCCGTTCGGCCAGTGCTAAGATCGCGCGGTCGACGTCTCCTCTTCGTCCCATCACCCCACAGACACCAGCCCCTTCATCAGCTTCTGCTAAGACGAAGACCCAGAAGTCAGATGCACGGGCCTTCAAGAAGGAACCGTCCCGTGCAGACTTCCTACGTACCTCGACCTCCCAGCCTTCGTCCGGTACTTCCACCAAACGACCATCCAAGAAGGCTAATAGGAACCACAGTTCTCCTTCTCCGCCACGGCGCATTTCTTCTCCTGCGCCACCCAGCGGTTGCCGCCCCAGGCCGTCATCCCTTTCGCCTGGCCGCACCGCTGGTAGCCGAACATCTGGCCGTTCACCGGCGGAGGAAGCTCCCCCTCCCGGCCATCTTCCCAAGATGGCCGATGAACCTATAGAACCAATGGACGATGACTGTCCGCCTACTGATAGCGGCGGCAGTGCTCGCTCGAAGCCAGGCCCTCAGCGGCCTTCGAGGTGACCCCTTCTCTCATCTTCCTTTTCTTCCGATGGCACTTATTAACTGGAATATTCGCAGCGTTCGCTCCAACCGAGAGGACTTGAAGTTGCTGCTCCGCTCGCATCGTCCGCTCGTCGTAGCCCTCCAGGAAACGAAGCTACGCCCATGCGATCAAATTGCCTTGGCACACTACACCTCTGTGCGTTTTGACCTACCCCCTGTGGTAGGTATCCCAGCTCATGGAGGGGTTATGTTGCTGGTCCGGGATGATATTTACTACGATCCCATCACGTTGCACACCGGCCTGCAGGCAGTTGCCATCCGCATTACTCTCCCCACTTTTACGTTTTCCTTTTGTACCGTTTACGCTCCATCGTCATCTGCCGTTACCAGGGCAGACATGACGCAACTTGTTGCTCAGCTACCTGCACCATTTTTGTTAACTGGAGACTTCAATGCCCACCATCCTCTTTGGGGCTCTCCAGCATCCTGCCCGAGGGGCTCCTTGTTAGCAGACCTTTTCAACCAGCTCAATCTTGTCTGCCTCAATACTGGCGCCCCTACTTTTCTTTCGGACACATCTCATACCTATTCCCATTTAGACCTCTCTATATGTACTCCCCAACTTGCACGCCGGTTTGAGTGGTATGCCCTTGCTGATACATATTCGAGCGACCACTTCCCGTGTATTATCCATCTCCTGCAGCATACTCCCTCTCCGTGCTCCTCTCGTTGGACCATCTCCAAGGCAGACTGGGGGCTCTTCTCTTCCAGGGCGACCTTTCAGGATCAAACCTTCACAAGCTGCGATCGTCAGGTCGCACACCTCACGGAAGTCATTCTCGCTGCTGCTGAATATTCCATCCCTCACCCTACCTCTTCTCCACGTCGCGTACCGGTCCCCTGGTGGACCGCAGCATGTAGGGACGCCATACGTGCTCGTCGACGTGCTTTACGCACCTTTCAACGCCACCCTACAGTGGCGAATTGTATTAATTATAAACGATTACGTGCTCAGTGTCGTCGTATTATTAAAGAAAGCAAGAAAGCCAGCTGGGCTGCTTTCACCAGCACCTTCAACAGTTCTACTCCTTCTTCTGTTGTCTGGGGTAGCCTGCGCCGGCTATCTGGCACTAAGGTCCACTCCCCAATTTCTGGCTTGAAGGTCGCGAATGAAGTCCTTGTGGCCCCTGAGGCTGTCTCCAATGCCTTCGGCCGCTTTTTTGCCGAGGTTTCGAGCTCCGCTCATTACCACCCTGCCTTCCTCCCCCGCAAACAGGCCGAGGAGGCTAGGCCACGTGACTTCCGCTCCTCGAATTGTGAAAGTTATAATGCCCCATTCACCATGCGGGAACTCGAAACCGCACTTGGCCGATCACGGTCCTCCGCTCCAGGGCCTGATTCTATTCATATTCAGATGCTGAAGAACCTTTCTCCTGCGGGTAAAGGTTTTCTTCTTCGTACATACAATCGCATCTGGATTGAGGGACATGTTCCCGCATGCTGGCGCGAGTCTATTGTTGTCCCGATTCCTAAGCCGGGGAAGGACAAGCACTTGCCTTCCAGTTATCGACCTATCTCGCTTACCAGCTGTGTCTGTAAAGTGATGGAGCGAATGGTTAACTCTCGATTGGTTTGGCTGCTCGAGTCTCGACGCCTACTTACCAATGTACAATGTGGATTTCGACGGCGCCGCTCTGCTGTCGACCATCTGGTTACCTTGTCGACCTTTATCATGAATAACTTCTTGCGGAAGTGCCCGACCGCGGCTGTGTTCTTTGATTTGGAGAAGGCTTACGACACCTGTTGGAGGGCGGGCATTCTCCGCACCATGCATACGTGGGGCTTTCGCGGTCGCCTCCCTCTTTTTATTCGTTCCTTTTTAATGGATCGACAGTTCAGGGTACGTGTGGGTTCTGTCCTGTCTGACACCTTTCGCCAGGAGAATGGGGTGCCACAGGGCTCAGTTTTGAGCGTCGCTCTCTTCGCCATCGCGATCAATCCAATAATGGATTGCCTCCCAGCTGATGTATCAGGCTCCCTTTTCGTGGACGATTTTACCATCTATTGCAGCGCGCAGTGTCCACGTGTCTTGGAGCGCTGTCTTCAGCGTTCTCTTGACCGTCTTTACTCCTGGAGTGTCGCCAATGGCTTCCGTTTTTCTGCCGAGAAGACGGTCTGTATTAACTTCTGGCGCTACAAAGAGTTTCTCCCACCGTCCTTACGACTCGGTCCCGTTGCTCTCCCACTCGTGGAGACAATCAAATTTTTAGGCCTTACCTTTGACAGGAAACTTAGCTGGTCTCCACATGTGTCATATTTGGCCGCCCGTTGTACCCGTTCTTTAAATGTCCTCCGTGTTCTCAGTGGTATGTCGTGGGGAGCGGATCGAACCGTCCTACTTCGTCTATATCGGTCGATCGTCCGCTCCAAGCTGGATTATGGGAGCTTCGTATACTCCTCTGCACGGCCATCCATCTTACGCCGCCTCAACTCCATACAACATCGGGGTTTACGACTTGCGATCGGAGCATTTTATACCAGTCCCGTAGAGAGTCTTCATGCTGACGCTGGCGAATTGCCACTCACCTACCGGCGCGATATACTGCTTTGTCGGTATGCCTGTCGGCTACTGTCAATGCCCGACCATCCTTCTTATCGTTCCTTTTTTGACGACTCTCTTGACCTTCAATACGGGTTGTATGTCTCTGCCTTGCTACCCCCTGGAGTTCGCTTTCGTCGCCTCCTTCAACACCTTCATTTTTCACTCCCTGTAACTTTTCGAGTGGGCGAGAGCCGCACGCCACCTTGGCTCCAGGCTCAGGTCCGCGTTCACCTCGACCTCAGCTCGCTCCCAAAAGAGGTCACCCCCGGTTCGGTCTACCACTCCCGTTTTTTGGAACTTCGTTCGAAGTTCAACAACATGACTTTCATTTATACAGATGGCTCTAAGACCAATGACGGGGTCGGGTGTTCCTTTATTGTCGGGGCACAAAGTTTCCAATACCGGCTCCATGGCCATTGTTCGGTCTTCACAGCTGAGCTCTTTGCCCTCTACCAGGCTGTTCTGTACATCTGCCGCCACCGACATTCTGCTTATGTCATCTGCTCAGATTCCCTGAGCGCCATCCAGAGCCTCAGTGATCCGTACCCGGTTCACCCTTTCGTACACCGGATCCAACGCTCTCTTCAACAGCTGGTGGACGTCGGTACGCCGGTTAGCTTTATGTGGGTTCCTGGCCATGTCGGTATCCCTGGGAACGAAGCTGCAGATGCCGCGGCCAAGGCTGCGGTCCTCCAGCCTCGGACAGCTTCTTGTTGTGTCCCTTCGTCCGATTTTAGCAGGGTCATTTGTCGGCGCGTTGTGTCGCTGTGGCATGCCGATTGGGCTGCACTTACCGACAACAAGCTTCGGGCCTTAAAACCGCTTCCCGTGGCTTGGACGTCCTCCTCACGCCCTTCTCGGCGGGAGGAGGTCGTTTTAGCAAGGTTAAGAATTGGACACTGCCAGTTCAGCCATCGCCATCTGCTGACGGCTGCGCCGGCGCCGTTCTGCCCATGTGGGCACTTGCTGACAGTTCGTCACATTTTAATGTCCTGTCCCAATCTTAAAACACTGCGCCTCGATCTTAACCTGCCTACTACTTTAGATGCCATTTTAGCGGATGACCCACGAGCAGCTGCTCGTGTTCTTTGTTTTATCAATTTGACAAACCTCGCTAAGGACATTTGATGATGTTTTTTAATCCTATGCCTGTCAGTCTGTTTTTTATTGTGTTTTCCCTTTTAGTTGTTGTTGTCAACTTGTGCCTCGCGGTGCATTCTTAGAGTAGTCAGGGCGCTAATGACCATTGAAGTTGTGCGCCCGAAAACCACAAAAAAAAAAAAAAAAAAAAAGTGTTGTATCCATGCACGTCGGGAAAAGCAGCATTGAAGGTTTCCTGCATCAGCAGAATATCAACGTCTGTGGCGTAAACCATGTCCCGGAAAAGTTGCATCTTTGCAAGCGAACGTGCGGTGTTAATGTTCACTGTGCCCACCTTATATGCTTGGTTCGTTGTCGTTGTCATGCTCGTGTCATGTCAGTGAGAACTCCAAGGGCTTTAGTCCACTATTCGTGCTCAGAGGGGTGCCCGCCAACGGGCTGCCCTCCTTCGTTGTCGTTCCGTGGTGTGCATCCTGTAGGTGAGTGGTCATCATTTGGGGGTGGCAATTCCTGTAGGTCGTCGACTGGTTCCGCCCAGTCGCAGTGGTCATCCATCCGAGAAACGTCCTCTGATGGATTTCGACGTGGCTGCCGGGACATTTGTGTCCCTGACTCCTTCGTCGGCAGCGCTGGGTCAGTCGGTGTCAATGAAGAGGGACCATCTGAAGGGCAGGACATCCGGTCACCATCGGACGGAATCCTGTCAGCGTCCTCTAAAGGCACGTGTTCTGTGTCAGACAGTTCTTCGGCTAGGATACCTTCCGTGTCCCCTAGACTAGAGGGGGACGTGTCATCCGAACTATGGCGACGCTTTTTGCGACGCTTCGGCGATCGCTGTTTGCGTGCCCTGCCCTCTGCTGCCTCACTGTGTTCGTCGGTCGTTCGTTGGTCCGTTGCCGGCGCCACCGTCTGAACCTCCACGTCCACGTCGCGTGCTACATGTGGGTTTTCGGAAGGTTCCTCCCTCAACTGTCGTGACATGGGTGTAGGGACATTCTCCGAGTCACCTCCATGCTCCCGTAACTCGGTCTGCTCTTGCATAAACACGTCCTTGTCACGCTCCGAACTTGGCAACACTTCCAGGCGGGCCACCGACACGTACGTCATCGGCAGTTGCGTGGGAACTTCTCGCTGTGACGCGTCTCCATGTGGCAGTTGCACGACGCGGCGTTGTATGCACTCCGAGCGGATATGTCCTTCTCCACCACAGCCAGAACAGGTGCGTGGCTGGCCATCGTAGATCACAATAGCTCGACATCCGCCAATGTATAAATAAGACGGGATATGTTTAGTAAGGACGATCCGCACCTGTCGCACGCCGTTTAGCACAGGATAGGTATTAAAACTAGCCCAGCGTTCAGGCGTATGACTAAGTACCGTTCCATATGGTCGCAGCGATTCAGTAACAATCGATTCTGGCACCTCAAACGGCAATTCAAAGATCCGAACGACCCTCACACCCAATCCTGAAGGAGCTACTGTTACATCGCTGATATGGCCATCAGAGTGTCGAAATTTAAATCCTCTTTGAGCAGCGGAGAGAGTTCTTTCACACGCAGCTTCATCGGTCATCTTTACGTACATTGTACTGCTTACAATGGACAGGTGTATTCCAATTATGTCTGCAGCAGGTAAACGAACTTCGTCCCTCAAAAAACGCTCTATTTCGAAGGCTTTGGGTCTGGCATATTCGTTGTCGAACGTAAATTGGAGCGTAGTCTTTCGAAAATTGTGTGCCATGGCGATCGAGTCAGACAACAACACGCGCGAGTACCGGCGGTGTAAACACTTCCTCGTTCACGCGCGCCCGCGACCGGGACAGCAGGTCCGTGCCGCGCCACTGCCTAAAGCAGACTGCGAACAGCCCATTATCTGCAGTTGTTAAACGAATATGTTCTGCCATTGCTGATCTCTGAAGAAGGCACGTTTCCATTCTTTTTCCCAGACCAATGGTGCCTATGTCATTACATGCTAGCTCTCCGAGCATATTTCGTTTCCACGGAGTAGTATAGGATGTAGAGGCCGCCACACGCTTTGATTTAAGTCGATTATATTGCCATCTATGGGGGCTTGGGAAGAAATCCGTATGTGTGCCTAAGATTAGAAACCACTCACACCTCAGAAATCAGATGGTTGATGTAGCATTGTGGTACATGTGTTGTTTAATGTTCAGGAAGAATGGGTAAAAAGGATAACAAGAACATCTCAACATGCAGAACAAAACGTGGAACACATCCAGTAGCCTTCATGCGTTATCATTGGCATTTTACTCGTTTTGTGCAAAATACAACGTAACTCGAGAATGGATAGAGCTATGCTAAAATGAACGGCATCATAGTTTCTCTTGAAAAATTCTATATCTGCGTGATATGCCAGATGATCCTCCTATCAGTGTAAATCTACTTTGACCGATTCATATTCTATATGATGTGAAATCGAAGTGTGCATTCATCACCATCATTATTCCACTTAGCTGTGAAGTTATGAATAAAAATCTGCAGACTACAGCTATTCCAGCGTGTAGATGGAACGAATTCTGCATCTTCAGCCTAGGTATGGGCGATTTTTCCTTGTTGTTCCCGCAACAAGTCAGGCCGCAAACTAATCCATATGCGCTAACCCTCAGGAACTCAGTTGAAAAATATCTTGTGTCAAACGAAACATGAAACTTGTTAAAGTTTCTTTCCAGTTTCGAGACTCTTTTTTTCTCTATCAATATTGAATGGTTTGAAAGTTTGTTGAAAACTTTGAAGACTAATGTATGTAAAAATATAGACTCTTTTCACAATTTAAAAAACAGGCGGTGCGTTTCGAGTCTTTGGGACTCATCTCCAGGTGTTTGTACGGTCTACATCATTTTTCGAATTAAGGTTACTACTGATTCTGTTAAGTGTACATAGCTAAATTGCAAAGTGGCACATTGTGTCTACAATTGCTTTACGAAAGTAATACAGTCACTGAAGCAACGCTGACAAAAAATTTTACTGTTTTAGTAAAATGTTGTGGGACTGAGGGCATAGAGCCCAAAGACTCTCCTACGTCCCTCACCCTCTAGATCAGAGCCTAGGAGTGTGGACAATGTCTGACCACCAGCAACATTCCTCAACTACTCTACCCAGTGTGCATGACAGCTGGCAGCTTGATGATGTTGGAATACACTTGTTTCACGGTTTTACACAAACAATCACGGAAATTAATGGTGATTTGGTGGCTCTTTCACGTACTGCGTGCCTGTTCTACTTGTGGAGTACGTAATTCTTTACAAGTGTCAGTACAGCGGTGCGGCCGGCAATACCCAGCGTTTCTGTAAGTTTCTGTTGTCATGTCGTATGACTTTTAATGGACGATGAGTGTTTTCCTGGTATTCCTGGAGGTGAGATTCATGAAGGAAGTGACTTGTTTATGCCGATTATATTCGTGATCCGAGTGATAGCACGTACTGTCCATCTCCTGCAGTTTCATCCATAATCTATCGATTACGCAGATGTGTTTGCAAGGTAACGAAGATAACAGGGCATCTGAAGGACCAGTTCAAGTAGTTCTCCCACGGTAATCCAATCTTGCAAGGGACTACCAAGAAGGCACTTTTTGGTGAATAACATGCCTATGTTTCTCGAAAATGCATATAACGACCAGCACTGCGTATTTAGTCTAATCAGGTAATGACATATGTCTTTCTTACCATTTTTACCTCCTTCTCCGTAAAGAAGAATCACGAATGCTATATAACTGCTCAAGGTTACATTTTGCATTTGTCATTTCAGTGAACCTGCCTCATTGCCTAAATATCCAGGATTCGAATGACTTCTGTGGTATTAGTGTGAATTTCAAATGCACACTCACTATATGTGTTATCTCTGAATGGAAAATTGTATTATCAATTGATATGAGTACACATTTGTCTGTCTCGTTCCAGAAGATGATGAGAGAGCTAAATATAATACTGACTCTCGTATATGAACACGTAATAGAAATTCCTGTGAAATTGTCAAGGACCTAGGATCTAATTAAGGAAATACAGGTAGTCCTTATGGGATATTTGAATGGTCGGAGAGGTTCAAAGGTGGATGATGATATAGTAGAACAATGTGCAGAGTATTTCGTAAATGAAAATGGCGAAAGACTAGTAAATACATCCACTGCATTGGATCTGAAAATCTTAAATGGTTTCTTCCCACATAAATGAATATATCCATACACATGAATTTGATATTTGAGGACAATCATTGATTCTAGACAGGGTGACTGTCGTAATGGTATTTATATGTCTACAGATGTCTGGAATGTGACTCCGACTACTTTTTGCTTGGAGCAAAGTTTGTCATTCCACCTTGGAAAATAGTGTTCCTATTTAAAATTCTGAATTACGTTAATCATAACGCACATATTACTTTAAAAACTGAGACTAGCTAGCAGTCTTTAAAGTTTCAAAAATGGCTCTGAGCACTATGGGACTCAACTTCTGAGGTCATTAGTCCCCTAGAACTTAGAACTGCTTAAACCTAACTAACCTAAGGACATCACACACATCCATGCCCGAGGCAGGATTCGAACCTACGACGTAGCTGTCTCGCGAATCCAGACTGCAGCGCCTAGAACGGCACGGCCACTTTGGCCGGCCTTTAAAGTTTTGATGAACGCAATAATACTGAAGGGAAATGTGAACAAATTAAAAGATGCTTTCATGAGGCAGTATATGAGTGTCAACAAAGCAAAGAAAGAAAGCAAAGCATAGAGTGGTGATTGGAGAACATAGGCGAAAATATAAAAATGGAGAAGAAAAAGTATAACATTTGGCTGAGGACGAGAGGTCTTGAAGATAGGAAAAAGTATGTCCAAATAAACAGGGAGGTTAGGGAGGTTAGAAAACAAACTATTAACAGGAAAAATGAGATTTGGGACAGAAAATGGCTCTGAGCACTATGGGACTCAACTGCTGTGGTCATAAGTCCCCTAGAACTTAGAACTACTTAAACCTAACCAACCTAAGGATATCACACACATCCATGCCCGAGGCAGGATTCGAACCTGCGACCGTAGCAGTCGCACGGTTCCGGACTGCGCGCCTAGAACCGCGAGACCACCGCGGCCGGCTGATTTGGGACAAATTATGTGAGAAATCAGATAGAAGTATGGGCGGTACAAAGGCAGCAGAACCTTGGGAAACAGTGAAGAGTTCGAGATGTGTAAGAAGGGACAAATATGACAGTTATTGGCATCAGAAAATGAGAAAATCATTTCAAGACACTGCTAACGAAAAAGAGAAAGGGGTATAAGTACAGAATTTCGAAAATGAATTACTAGTGGATATGTAGACCCAATAACTGCGGAAGAAGTTGAAAATCTGTGAAAGAAGTGGAAAATCTCCTGGACAAGGCGCTTCAGTCTGGATCCGCGCGACCGCTACGGTCGCAAGTTAAAATCCTGCCTTGGGTATGGATGTGTGTGATGTCCTTAGGTTAGTTAGGTTTAAGCAGTTCTAAGTTCTAGGGGAGTGATGACCTTAGATGTTAAGTCCCACAGTGCTCAGAGCCATTTGAACCATTTTTTGAATAAAATTAGTGAAGTACGTGTCGGATGTGTAACGGGAATGTTTGAGCAAGTTGTTTAAAGCTTGCATGTTAGAGGGAAAAGAAATGCCCAAGGAATGGAATTTCGCATGTTTAATTCAATTTTATAAGAAATGGAGTAAGAAGATATGTGGAAATTATCGTGGAATCAATGTTACAAACACCATTGGTACACTGCACGGTCGGCTGCTAAAAGACGGGATAAGGGGATGTTGTTGGACAGAGTAAAGTGGATTCTGGAAGGAAGAATTTTGCAATAGCAACATTTGTACTTTAAGATAGCTAATGGCAAGGTGACTGAAAGGAATTTGAGTAGCCAGTTAGTGTCCACAGATCTCGAGAAGCCCTATGACACCGTGTCACTGAAGAAACTATTTTTAATCCTGAGGGGCAGTGAGCTTCAAATGTCATGTGTTGGAGGTATACAGTATATGCAACCGCTCAAAGTCTGCAGAATGTGTAACCAAATGGGGAATAAAATTTCGTCACAGTCTTTCAGAATTAGGAAAGAATTAAAACAAGGATACTGCTTATCTCCTACAGCATTTAAAATATACATTCAGAAAGCCTTACAGCTAACCCCAGGGCAGAAAATATTCCCTAGTTATCTAATGAGGCAGCATGAAATGACTACCACCGACAGGCGCCGCCCCCACACCTGCCAGCGGGCCAAAAGGAACGAGGCAAGCTTTTCCGGCATTTGGCACGTCCGTTGGCGAGGTGCTGTGCTGACAGAATTGAGACACACACCCTGTAGTTTTTCTCAAACGATTTTACAAAACTAATCGGTAAAAAAACTTATTTTTCTTTGTAATATAGAAACTTGACTACTAGTTTCGTCCCCATTAATGCCCTTGAGGCTATTTGCGTTTGAAGTTAATTATACTGTCTGGAAATAATTTCATGATGACAGAATTGTAGCTACACGTTTAGAATCACACTTCAGGGCCATGAAGATGTGGAAAAGCAAAGAATATTGTTTTACTTCAATGGTCACATATTCTTTTCCCTTTTGTCCCTCCTGCCATGTGTAAGTATGAATGATGGTGTGTTTGTGCTAGTAGCAGAAAGACTAACCAAAGACACAGTGAGGGTGGTGGTTTGGAAAGACGAAACTGTAGGGCAGGCTGGGCAAGAAAACTAGCAGGCGTTAAGGGTAGCGAGTATCGACAGCTAGAGAGGGAGTCAGACGGCTCAGCCAATAGCAGCCCTCTTGTATGGGGCAGAGACCGCTGTGTACGGGATATGTCATTGTGGCAGTGTGTTCCATTCTGGCTGAGACGGAAGAAATCTCCTTGCTAGAAGCCAAAATTGTAAGAAAAGTGTCCAGTAAATGAGGCAAAGAATCGTTAATCTTCAGAGCAATGTGTGCTTCGTAGTCAGTGTCAATGGAGAAATATATGATAGCACAATTATTTTGGCGCTTTTGGTCTAATTAACTGGCGGTAAGATAGAGACTTAGGTTCTTGAGATGGAGTACTGCCTATCAGATTCGTACCAGCGTAAGTCAATAGTTAGTAGCTGAAGGTGTCTCAGTGCATAGCTCAAGTGATATGGTGCGATCTCTTGTGCAGTTTGTAATTGTTGAATGATAAAGTTACATACCTACCTCTCTATCATAGTAGAGTGTACAATTGACGCAAAAACGGACAGGGGCCTTAGGCCATGAAATTCTCAAGTTTCTTTCACCGTTTTGCGCTAGAAGGGTTTTACATGTTTGTGGAAAAGAAGCATCGTTGGTTAACATCAGCGAATTTGAAATTTTTGGAGAATATTTTTGTGTTGGTTACTGGCATAACAGTTTGTGCTACGCGCTGACAAAGAACAGTACATTCTGGCGTTGGATACGAAATAACCGAGTAGTTAGCAGAAATAGCCGTGAATTCAAGCACAACTTCATGTGGGATAATTTTCGGTATTTTGTGCCATTTCCTTTGTACCTAACACATGAAAGCGCACTTCGCGACAAATCCTTTAGTGGGTTTGAGTTTGCTCGTATCCTCATGTGTGTTCATTAGTATAAATTTAGGTATTATTTAAAGGCAATTGCAGCCCAGTCAGTGTATTTAAATGGTATTATAATGCCTATCATGTGTACTGTAACTGCTGCCATGTGTAGGATCAATTAGTAGGTATTGAGTATATGTGTTTGTCTGTTCTAAGAAGCGTGATGGGCACCAGACGCTTGTAATGTTTCCCGTAGTTTCAGCAATTCAGAATAATAATATTGCTTGTTGAATGTAGGGGAAATTTTCAGTCCACGATAATTTATCGTAAGTCGTGGCGTTCCCGAGATCGATCGCATAACCAGTCAGATCCAATTAGGAAGCACAGACAGTACAAACCATAGGATAATCAAAGTTTCTTCCCATTATATTAAAATAACTGAGTATTTCCTTCCTAAATGCTTCACTGAGAGCTAAAACAATTTATTACGCGTTATTCTGCTAGGTCCAACTAGATCAGCCGCTGCACAGTGATTTTATAATTGTAGTAGCTTAGATTATCGTGCGGTTTGCGTGCCCGTGTGTTGAATCCGAAACATTTTGTTTCACATAATTATGTATTCCACGATGTTGCAACGCCTATGTTATTCCGAATTATTATGCAATGTTCCTCCGGACATACATGCGTGATGTTGCATCGTAATTCGGAATAACACGTGCTGCAATGTCTTACTTATCCACCGACAGTCAGCAAGCGACTTTC
The DNA here is from genome assembly GCF_023898315.1 of Schistocerca nitens. Taxonomy (NCBI): domain Eukaryota; kingdom Metazoa; phylum Arthropoda; class Insecta; order Orthoptera; family Acrididae; genus Schistocerca; species Schistocerca nitens. The sequence goes on from NC_064622.1 coordinate 352,390,264, forward strand.
ATGTAAAATGTCATATTTGTACGGGAATATACATAGATGTCTCAGTACAGGTTGTAAACATATGGCAGTGTCGTCATACCATTACACAGGTGATGGTTGTCCATAATCACAATTACGAATACATTTCAGGTATTATGTATTCCCCTTGAGTCCTTTGTAGTGTGACACCCTTAATTAAGGATTAAGAGACCCATTGACAGTAGACCAAAACTAATGAACCATTAATTCTGCATATACAGAAAATTAACTGAACACAAGTAATGTTTTTGAAATAGAAAATAAATCGAGATTATACTCAAATCTCCCATAGTTAAGAGATACCTTCTGAGAGTGGAATCAACCAGATGTGAAGCAAAACAATTAATAGTTCATTAAAGGACGAAGCAGATGGGTAAATACACAAACTTCACCCTCGCTCTAGGCTGCTCGCTTTGAATGCAGGCAAGTGCAAGAAAATGTATCCACTGGGTAACCTGTTTCCAGTCTTGACAAGAGCTAAGTTCTCTTTTTTCTTGTCGGACCATTAATAAAAAAAATACCATGCTGCCTAACATTCACAACATGCAGGAAGAGGTAGCCTCCAAAATCAGATCAAATAGTATTATGCCCTTACATAATGAATTTACGAGAGGCATTACACTGACTAACAGTACGTTGGCAAGCTCCATGGTAACGTGCCCATCAACTAGTTAATTGTCGTATTTGTGATATTTGCAGTTAAACCGCTGCGCGAAATTCGAAAAAGTTTGCAATGAAAAATATGGATCGCTATGATGTTGTCTTTTGGGCATATTACACCATATATTGTTGCGAATGAAATTTAAAAAAAAGTGTGTGGAATCTTATGGGACTTAACCGCTAAGATCATCAGTCCCTAAGCTTAGACACTACATAACCTAAATTATCCTAAGGACAAACACACACACACACCCATGCCCGAGGGAGGACTCGAACCTCCGCCAGGACCAGCCGCACAGTCCATGACTGCAGCGCCCTAGACCGCTCGGCTAATCGCGCGTGGCAATGAAATTTAGTTAAGACATTGAATTTTTCCATAGATTGTGTAGGAAGCCCCTATAGGTCTCAAATTTCGAGAAAACGGAGTTTATGTGGCACGTTCAATTCCGCCCTCACTCAAACGATAATGAGTATTCATAACATCCCTTATGCATCCTAAACCATTAGAGATATCGATAAGAGATTTTGGCAAATGATAGCACGCAAAGAGGAGAGCACTATACGGCATAGTTAACATGCAGTGAACTGTGTCGGCTCCCTTTCCTTTTACAAATTGCCCGCTTCGTACACATTGGTTTACAGCCGCAGTACAGAGTGCTCTGTCGATCTAGAGGGCGTGGAAGCTGTGTCACCATCGTGGAAGCGAGGCGTTGCCACTGATAGTAGTGAAATGGGACAGCTCGTGCTTGGGCGGCGACGTCCTCCTCTCCCGGTTCCTGGGGCGTCAAGTGGCTCGAGTTTGTGGCGAGGCACACTGACTGGGCATTTGGAAGTTTGTGTGTGTACAACGGCTTTCTTAGTCTAGAGCTCACTCAAGTCTTCTGGATCCGATTAAATCGCAGTGTGGTAATCTAGCTGAGTTTGATACCTGATTCGTGGCCCTGAAATTAAGCCCCTTTGTTGCTTGTTCATCTAATTTTGGCTCCGAAAAGCGCATTTCTTCTCTGAAAGAGTAGCTCGAACTTTTACGGGTGAGCGTGATTGTTCCGGTCGTGGAAGTCACACTGCCCCTTATGTCTCCTTTCCAGTGCCTATGCACGAGGGTTGCCCAGAAAGTAACGCGCAGCATTTTTTTCTCGGCCAAAAACAACGCTACGAATTCGAAACGTTGCGTATGTATTACTTAAAGTCTCCTGAGTGAACGCGCCAAGTTTCCGCCACTTCCGACAGATAGCGTAGCTGCAGGAAAGTTTCAAAATGGCGTCGTAGGTGATGTACGTTACAAGCAACGTGCCATTACTGAATTTCTGACTTCAGAGAAAGACAAACTCTTGTGCAAAGTCTGTGGAGCATCTTCTGTCGACAGAAGTACAGTCAGTCGCTGGGCACGGAGGGTGAGGCCATCAGAAGGCGGTTCGGCGAAGCTCCACGATTTGCACTGGTCGGGGCTGACACAGCTGACATGTTGCAGAGAGCTGATGTTGTCACTGGCGAGGACAGACACATTACGACTCAGCAGTTGGCGCTGCATCTGTCAATCACCAAAGGAAGTGTGGATGCAGCTATCTGCACTCATGGATATTCAAAAGTATGTGCAAGATGGGTGCCGTTGTGTCTAACGGTGGTTCACAAATCAGAGGCTGTGACGGCACTGGCTTTAACGGGCCTCGTGCTTGGTTTGGCCACAGTTTAGTGTATTTCGTAGGTGCTGTGGCTAGACGCAAACAGATTGTTTTTAGTTCTTTATTTTGTCAGGTCATCGCCCTGTTGGGTTCTATTTATTGTTTGGTGTTACCAGTCAACCTTGTAAGAGGCAAAGCATATAATCTGCATTGCGTAGATTAAACCTCGTGCTTAAGGAGATTTATCTCTGCCGAACATTTTGGTAGTGCATTGTTTACTGTGACCAGTCTGGCACAGTGCAGAGTTCCTTGGTTCTGAACATTTTCTTCAAAGAAAAGTAAAAATTGAACAAAGGAAAGGTAAAAAAAAACAGGAGAGAAGAAAAGGCCACAATGCCGGATATGAAATTTGTTTCTTCACGCATTGAATTCTAAGTTAAGTTACGGTACCGGAATTTTTCCTGCTGGAGATAGCGGCAGCATCTAGTACTGACATTTCATATTACATTTTTTACTTCTAAAATTCAGACCGTTGCGCCGTAGATTCATCTTTGTAGCCCTTTCATGGGCAACGGAAAGATACCTACTCACATACTTTTATGTCCTACAGGGTACAAGGATCTCGACATTCCCACGTCTTACTCGTGCTGCCATCTGCACATTAGAAAGAGAAACACTGAACATTCCCTCCGGTACCAGCAGTCGCACTGGCAACAATTGATGGACTATTATATGTGTGTTGTGACCAATGTGATGGTAGGAAGACGTCGTTTTGGTGTTATTTCGTGCTTTTGTTTGTTCATGTGCAGACAATGGTGTTTGTAAGCAGTCCACCGTACTTCTTTCATTTGTTATGCAAATTTCTTGATGTTAATGCATCTATGATAATTTCTAATCCAATGTAACACATCAAAAATATGTTGTAAACATGTGGGAATAATTGCTCCCATGGTCCGAGCTGGCCATACATTTAGCAATGTTTCACACATTTAGTGTAGACAAAATGCCGGTTTACTGCGGTTTTATTAGGCTTATTCACTTAGCTTGGATATTTCTCATTACAGAATTACTTTACCAGAGGGGAAGACATTACTTTTCACTTTCTGAAGATAAGTTGGTTGGCTGGTTTGTTGGGGGAAGGAGGCCAGACAGCGAGGTCATCGGTCTCATCAGATTAGGGAAGGACGGGGAAGGAAGTCGGCCGTGCCCTTTGAAAAGAACCAACCCGGAATTTGCCTGGAACTATTTAGGGAAATCACGGAAAACCTATATCAGGAAGGCCGGACGCGGGATTGAACCGTCGTCCTCCCGAATGCGAGTCCACTGTCTAACCACTGTGCCACCTCATTCGGTCTGAAGATAAGTCATTTTCGACATTGAATATTAGGAAAATAATACAGAGGGGTCCAAAAATGTATCCAGTGTTTAAAAGTCCATAACTGGCAAGCTAATTGACGGATTTGTCTCATCTTTGGTAGTGCAATAGTTTGTAGTTCCGGCAATCGCCACACAAGCGTTCTATTGCGTTGTTTTGTTTTGTCAGATGACAGTCGCCAGATAGTCAGTGTTTTGTTCTTAGTTGCGCCTAGTTACTCGAGTAAACATGCCTGGCGCAAGGCCTACATTCGATGAAAGGAAGTCAGTTTTGAAGTGGTATTTTAACATTGAGGTTCAACGGCAATGGTGAAATGAGTATCAAACAGAGCCACCGACACGTTTAACGATTCGTCGCATTCGAGACAAATCTGAAGTCGAAGGCTGTGTTAAAGATGTACACAAACAACGATCTGGACGACCTTGTACTGCTCCTCGGTGGTGGCGTGTCTGCTAAATTATATTTACTGCGCCAGCCAGAAACGCCTGCTAAGGCGACTACTATTTATCAGTTGGTCAAACCTGGGTTGGATGGAACTGATACACAGAGATGACAAGTGTATTAAAACGCGTAGCGACGCCATAGAGTTCCGCAACGCCGTGTACTATATCAGCTATCTGCAAGTAGTTGTGAGGATGGAAAGTTTAACCAAATGCTTACCACTCGCACAATAGCTACCGCCGAAGATGCAACTGGACCACCACTATTACAAACGGGTTCTGGTTTTTTCTGCTTGTGTTAGCTCCCGATTGAAAACTTTAGTTAACGCATCTGACTAATCACAAGATTTTACAGGTTCGACCAGCAAGTTAACACCAAAAGTAATATTCTAGTCGATGGAATCAAGCAGAAACTACAAGTCTGATTAGGATACGATACTTAAGTCAATTAGATCCCAACTCATTGCGATGTGCCACACGTCATAGCAACGTTATCGGAAACCTCTCTTACGTAACCCAACACTCAAACGCTGATACCTCGGATTTATCTTATCTTTTTCCCAGCTTGAAAACTATCCAACGTGGAGTTTAAGCATTCCTTTTAATAGAACCCCACTGAAGCTATCAATCTAGACTGAACTTTCTTAGCTACCAGTTTCAGTTAGTTTAATTTTCGTAAGAGCACGCCATCGATATAATTTAAGTGTGGACTGAGCGTTGCTTGTCAGAGATTATTAATCCTATTCAGTCATTGCACTGCAGCGCTATCCTAGCTTATTTCTTTTTACGAACACACACAATGGCTAATGCTCCTTGCACTCTATTAATGATAGTGGTTTATGCTACACCGCCGGCCGCGGTGGTCTCGCGGTTCTAGGCGCGCAGTCCGGAACCGTGCGACTGCTACGGTCGCAGGTTCGAATCCTGCCTCGGGCATGGATGTGTGTGATGTCCCTAGGTTAGTTAGGTTTAAGTAGTTCTAAGTTCTAGGGGACTGATGACCACAGCAGTTGAGTCCCATAGTGCTCAGAGCCATTTTTTTTTGTTTATGCTACAACCTTCATAGTTTATTAATTCCCCATAACTTAATTTTTCCACTTTTTATCACTTAAACAGTCAGCCAAAAACCTCTTTCATATATTTTAATCCGAACTTTACGGAATTATCGTAACAAACTCTCAGTGTGACTTATCTTTCACTTTAATATTCTTTGTCCTGCTTGTACTTTACCGTTTTGATTCAGTGCATAATCTTTAACCTTTTTATTTTTTGAGATTCAAAGATTCTGTTATCGTATTTTCAAGTTATGTTATGTGGGGAGAAATGATAACACGAGACACCAATTTTTCCTTTATCATGCACAGGGCCTGAGAATAATTTTATTTAGCCATTTTCTTAATTTTCAATGTCTCCACAAAGTTTCGTCATGCGCGAGTGCTGGTGGTAAACTACTTGCCCACTAAGCAGAAGCTAGTAAAAAAAAGAAACAAAAAACCTAAGCGTCACCGCCACTTTAAAGTATCATTAATATTCACTCAAATCAAAGCAAATCTCTCCCTCTTCAGGCGTTGACATACGCGGACCCTCTATATCAAATTTAAAACACTCAGCACCCACAATTTCAAAGAGACAATTATCGTGCTCTACTCAGTTAATAGGTCTTGGTTCTGCCAGTTTCGTCAGATTGAAAATTACTATTACACCAATTCCCGCGTGTCACAAAGTATCTTACAGAGATTGGTTCTCCCGTTTACATTAATCAAACTAGGACGTCCGTTCTCACAATAATTACACGACAATCATAGGCCGCACTTCAATTTGAGAGTTCTTTTAGCCGGGGATTCTATTACCTTATCACTTCCCCACAATTACAACCAATACAGTCGCACACTCACACCAAGGCTTTAGCAAATCCTTATTACAGAAGCGGCAGCGGCACATGTACCTTTGCGTTTACCCTTATTAAACCAATCACTCACAAAGTCTTCGCGTGAAGGCGATACCAAATACACAAAATCAAGACCGAAAAGAACCTCCCCTTAGCACGAGATACGGAACGCCTGATTGCGAGTAACTCCAAGGTTAGCTCTACCAAACTTTACACAATCACTAATCACATGGAAACGCGAGAAAAACCAATCTCTTAGTTTGTCTCACGAGTTACTCTTTTAAAGCAAACTCCAAATATCATCGCACATCCCACTACCGACTGCGAACAATACACCTAGCCCAATAATTACATATGACTTCCCATATAGGCAATAACCCCATCACGGGTTCAACTAATTTTAGAAGCCCAAATCCGACATTAAATCACTCGAGCGCCAACTTCAAATAGGCTTACACTTCCCGAGTGTCACGATCTGACTGACGTTACCCCGTGACCTCAATGGTAACTAACTCCCCGATGTCTCAAATGTAACTCTCTACACGAGATCTCAACGGTAACTACTCTTGAAACAAGGGACAAAACCAAGAACCAGAATTTTTGAACAAACAAACATGTCACGTTAATTGTCTCTTTTTCACAACTTTCATTATTAGATGCTTTAGTTTCTCTTCAATATCGGCCAGCTGCGCATCAGTTGATATCTTCGCCGCGCGCCACGCTGCTGCTATCGTCGCGGTTGTGTGACATCTCTGGCCGCGACAGGCTACACTGCATTTGCTCTTTCTACAACATAAATTTGACAACATTTTCAGAAGCAAATACAAATAAAATTAACAACCCTTTTTTATATCGAAATTGACACTTCGATAAGAAGTTGATGCGACTTACGTACGTAATGCCACATACGTATACGACTCACACTACTTTTCAATTTTGGGGCATTACAACGTGTAACAGCAACAAGTCCAGCTAACTCCCGTCGTGTGTTACAACAATTCACTCGCTCACCACAGAAGTCTGTGAAACAGTGTCCCCGTGAAACTGGAGTGAGTCGCTCAAGTGTTCGGCGAATTTTGAAGACAGAAAAGTGGAAGTGCTACATCCCACGATTGCTACACGCAGTGAACGAGGACGCTCCAGATCGTAGTAGTCTGGAGTACTACGAGTGGTTTACTAACATGGTTCGCAACGATGAAGAGTTTGCAGAGATGGTTGTGTGGTCTGATGAGGCACATTTCAAACTCAATGGTACAGTAAATCGCCACAATTGCATCTACTGGGCCGCCGAAAATCCGAACGTCCATGTAGACAAAGCCGTGAATTTCCCAAGAGTAAATGTGAAGTGTGGGTTTTCTTACCGGGGCTTGATTGGGCCATTCTTCTTTGACGGCACAGTTACCGGTGAGGAGTACCTTCAGAAGCTTCAGACATCCATTTTACCTGCCATCCGAGACTTGTATGGAGACAGAAGAGTTTACTTTCAACAAGATGGTGCCACAGCCCACTACCAAAATCGCGTTAGGGCGTATCTCGACGAAAATCTACCAGGAAGATGGATAGGCCGTAGAGGTGCTGTGGAGTATCCCCCACGTTCTCTAGATCTAACTCCTCTGGACTTTTACCTGTAGGGAACAATAAAAGGCGTCGTTTATCGACAAAAGCCACGCACATTGGATGAACTTCGAGAATCTATGGCACATTCATGTGCAAATATCCAACTGAACACGTTGCAGTCAGTAGTTCGTGCTTCAGTTCGGCGGCATCGTTTGTGTGTGGATGTTAATGGTGACCATTTCGAGCACCTACAGTGATATTTTTAAATTGGACTTTAAGCTACACTTTCACCAAAAATGAGACAACTCCGCCAACTAGTTTGCAAGTTATGGACTTCTAAACAGTGGACACATTTTTTGGACCCCTCTGTATACTGAATAATGTACTGAACATGAACTGAACTGAATAATATACTGAACATCGACAAACAGTCTCGTCCTACTTTTCAACAAGTGCCCTCAGTAGTAGACAATGTTTCACTCCACCATGGAGTGCCTGGTTGACGCTAAGACAGGCTACATACTGATGTTCCAGATCTGTTGTGGAGCAGGGGAAGACAGTAATGCTAATACTCCTCTTGGTGAAAGGGTTGTACTTGAATTGTGTTCATCTTTGAAACGCAGTAAATGTATTGTTGCATGTGACAACTATTTAAATTAGTATGCCCTAATGAAAACGCTTTTGGATACTGGAATTTACTCTCTAGGTGCTTCAGAGTCAACAGGAAAGGTCTCCCGGAAATAATGGAGAAAAATGACAAACTTTCAAGAGGTGAATTCAAGGCACAGATCAAAGATTCACTCGTTGCGATTAAGTGGCAAGGCACAAGAACAGTAACAGTTCTCCATACAGCAACAACTACCAACGCTGTAGCATTCGTTTCGAGAAAACGAAGAGATGGTTCCATGTGTAGAAAAGCTCGTCAGAGTGCCATAAGTTTGTACAACAACGTAATGGACGGTGTGGATCTCTTCGATCAGAAGCGAGAACGCTACGTAGCCGGACGGCGATCTGTAAAATGGTGGCACAGATATTTTTATTTTCTAGTTGATGGTGTCATTGCGAATCCGTTTATAATGAACGCAAGAGTCACAGGAAATGGAAAGCAACTAACATTCCGTTTACACGTTGCAAGAGAATTACTGTCAGCATTCTCATCACGGAAACGACTTGGGCGTCCACCTGTAATCATTTTTTTTAAAAAAAACGGGCAGCAGCGGTATTCCTGATAAACATAGTATTTCAAATGTTGGTGAACATCTGACAAAGAAAATTATGAAGTGTAGGCGTTGTCGTATGCGCAGTACAAGAAAAGAAGAAAAAGTATCCGCGCGGTGTGGCATCGCAGTTTGAGGCGCTATGTCACGGATTGCACGGCCCCTCCTGCCGGAAGTTCAAATCCTCCCTCGGGCATGTTTAGCAATTTACACACATTTGAACATTTTTGTAGGAAGAAGAACAAGAATAATGTGCTCCAACTGCAATGTCGCTTTGTGTATGGATCCATATTTCAGACTATTTTATAACATCCAGTAATTAAATTTTCATTAATAGTTTGTAAATAAAGAATAATCTGGAAATCATGTATATATTTCATTGCTTCGCAGTGTCGATGTTAATAGTAAAGAAATTCCTAAAATATTTGATGGTATCATCTCACGGTACATGAGAGTCATCACCCAATATAAATTTTTAAAAAAATATGGGTGCCTAAAAAAATTTATTTTCTGCATGGTATGGCGTAGGTGGTTCATAGTAAGTCATGTCAACCGAAATAAGCCCAGAAAAATGTGCCCATGAAAGGGTTTGTTGAGTCAGCCCACTGGTGCGCGTTTGTAACGTTCTTGTCAAAAAGTAATAGAAAACTGCATTTCACATAATTGCGCCTATGGTTTAAATGATCATAACACTTGGTCATGAATTGACATTAAGGGTTTCCAGTTCACGAACTTGTCTATAAGGACTTATAATTTGATAAAAGGCCATGCGTCATTTTAAAACTGTTATTGGTACCTAAACTGTTGTTCCATTTTTAATATAGTGTTTTTTAAATGGTAATGAAGTTTCTGGAATGGTGAATGATGTGTACTTAAAACCCTGACTCGGTCCCTTCGCGGGTTTGGTTTTGGTTGTGGCGCACTATGCAAGGTGGATTTTCGTCCGGAACTTTTTTATCTACGGCGATATAGCAGAAGCTATGGTTTTTATTTTATTTTTTCAATCCACTACCGTAATTTCTTCAGAGCCTTCGACAGCTGGTGAAAAAAGAATTCACTAGTACAATATAAAAGTGGAATTTCTTTTTCTTTATGCTACTGCATACCGAAACACCAAGGTTTTCCATAAGGTGTTGATCTCTGTATTATCCTATTTCTTGTTTAATAAAACACTCTGTTCTAAGATTACCTCAATAGCTGCTGTAAAGTTGTGTATTAGCAAAATAAGCAAAATTAAACCCATCGAAAAGAGAAACATAGCCGTTATTCATAACTGATGCTGCTTCTTCAAATGAGAAAAGGTTAACAGTTCAGACAAAAATAACCCACCAACTTCGTTGCGACTTTGGCAGAATCCCGTAAACCATCATACTTCTAATAGTGAACGACTGCACTGGAAACTTACAGAAGGATTTTCTCCTTGTTCTTCATCTAGTAAATATGAAAATAATTTTCAGCGAATAGTGTACCCTCTTTCTGTTCCTATTGTAAGCAGGTTGTATAGGTTTTTATATTGGTAACGCCACGTATCGCTCTGTATGAAAATCACTGGCTGTGCTGTGTGCAGTCTGTGGCTGGTTGGCATTGTTGTAATACTCGCCATTGTAGCGTTGGGCAGTTGGCTGATAACAGCGCGTAGCGTTGCGCAGTTGGAGGTGAGCCGCCAGCAGTGGTGGATGTGGGGAGTGAGGTGGCGGAGTTTTGAGAGCGGATGATCTGGGCAGAGACAGTAAACTTGTAATATTGGATATCATGGACTGATATAGATATTATGACTTTTGAACACTATTACGGTAAATACATTGTTTGTTCTCCATCAAAATGTTTCATTTGCTAACTATGCCATCAGTAGTTAGTGCCTTCAATAGTTTGAATCTTTTATTTAGCTGGCAGTATTGGCGCTCGCTGTATTGCAGTAGTTTGAGTAACGAAGATTTTTGTGAGGTAAGTGATTTGTGAAAGGTATAGGTTATTGTTAATCAGGGCCATTCTTTTGTAGGGATTATTAAAAGTCAGATTTCGTTGCGCTAAAAAATATTGTGTGTCAGTTTAGTGTTGATCAGAATAGGGAAAGAGCGAAATGTCTGAGTACGCTCAGTTCTGCTCAGCTGTTTAAAAATCAAATAATGTAAGAGGTTAATCAGCACAGTAATTCATTAATTTTTCTAAGGGGACTTTTCATATGTCGACCCTTAGCCGGGGATAACTCACTGGAATCTTCTGATTTTTTCTTGTAGTTTCTGTAATTAGTGTAGCTATTGTTTATTGCTAGCGTGTTATTATAGAGAGAATTTCTTTTGTAGTTGTAGTTTTCCATTGTTGTACAGTAAAACAGTTGTGGCATGCATGTAGATTTGCACCAAGTATTTCGCAGCTGCGCTTGCAATAAACTAGATATTATTTTCAATGCTATGTTAATGTGTTTTCTTATTTTGCTCTTCAGATTGTGCTTTTCTGTGTTATCGTGTGAAATATTGTGACAATAATGGCGTGTAAAAAACGTAACACTAGGCTCCAAAGTAAACTGAGAAATAATAGTGATGACAAGCGTAGCTTATCAGCACCACTGTGTAATGAATTAACAGACATTCAAAGCAGTAATTTGGTAACTGTGCATAGGGAAATGGAGCGGGCGACAAATAATGGTGTAGACAGTAAAACAATTAGTGAACAGGGAAGCATTATCGATCGATCGGTCGGCAACAGCTCGCCTCAGGATTACGAAATGACAGGACACAATCTTGCAAATACTGTAGATTCAGGTTTTGCGTCCTCACCGTTTTCTCGAGTAAGTCAAGACACATTTTCTACTTTTCAAAATGCGAATATTGCCGGTTCAAATGCACTGCCGAATAGCACTGAGGAACGTGTTTCAGACACCAGTGCATTGTTATTACAGTTAATGCTACAAATGGGACAAAGGCTATAAAAGTTAGACACAACGCTTGAACAAAAACAGAAACAAATGGGACATAATCTTCAAAAGTTAGACACAATGGAACAAAATGTTCAAAAGTTAGACACGATGGAACAAAATCAGAGACAAACACAGCAAAAGCTTCAAAAGTTAGACACAATGGAACAAAATATTCAAAAGTTAGACACCACACTTGAACAAACACCTGAAGATTTAACTGCTGAGTTACTTAAACTCGAATCGAAATGTCAAAAAGTATGTAATGTAAAGACACAAATTTGTTAGCATTTTCAACCTATTTTTTCGCGTTATGAAAATGCATTACAGAATCATGAAGAAGCCATGAAAGAACTGCAAACTATTGTTCATGAAAATCACGACATCTTGCAAGCTAAAATTGACTCAGTTGCATCTACCGATTCGGTTACGCAACTTGCAAAAACTCAGGAAAACTTAAAGGACACAGTAGATACGATTTCAACACAAATGGACACTCTGAAACTTGGTTCAGAAACACACACTGAGATTTAACTGCTGAGTTACTTAAAATCGAATCGAAATGTCAAAAAGTATGTAATGTAAAGACACAAATTTGTGAGCATTTTCAACCTATTTTTTCGCGTTATGAAAATGCATTGCAGAATAATGAAGAAGCCATAAAAGAACTGCAAACTATTGTTCATGAAAATCACGACATCTTGCAAGCTAAAATTGACTCAGTTGCATCTACCGATTCGGTTACGCAACTTGCAAAAACTCAGGAAAACTTAAAGGACACAGTAGATACGAGTTCAACACAAATGGACACTCTAAAACTTGGTTCAGGAAAACACACTGAGGAAATAAGTTCACTATCGGAGAATGTAGCCGAACTTTCGGATCAGTTCACTAACTTATCTACAAAGGTAGATGATGATCTGAATGACACAAGACCTGTAGCCTTCACTGACACAGAAGAGTATGAACAAATTAGAAAATTCAAACAAAATCAAATTCAAATCAATACACATTACAAAACAGAAATCCGGGAGGTACAAGTTCAGCTGGCACAAGTAATACAAGAATTATTTATTTCAGAGGACACTCGCGCTCCAATACGGGAAGAGGGACTTAGAAATACGGAACAGCAATAAAATAATAACACAGGGCACTTCGGAAATTATGAAAGAAATTGGCAAGGCGCATTGAATTTTGAGATGGAACCGCCGAAACGAAGTAACAATGACCGATATGCGACTCGCCGACATGATGATTTTGACTATAAGTTGTTCATTACTACACGTAAATTCAAAACATCTAAGAATTCTGGCAACAACATTCATCCACAAGCATGGCTTCATCAATTCTCTCATTGTTTTCCTCTCAACTGGTCATTGGAGCACAAGTTAGAATTTATGTGTGGCTATTTAGAGTATGAACCAGCTGTAAGAATGCGATCTGTCATTCACGATTGTCACAGTGAAGGAGAATTTTATCATGCCTTCCTCTCAGCATATTGGTCTCAAGCTACACAAGACCGAGTAAAACATAGCATCATAATGATGAAACATTTCGAACAATCTGAATTTTCCAGTCTTGTCAAATATTTCGAAGACATGTTACATAAGAATCAGTATCTTTCAAACACATACAGCCCCTCAGAACTCATCCGCATTTGCTTAATCAAATTGCCTGAACATTTACGACATATTATTTTGGCAGTACGTTGCAAAGACGACATTGAAGCTTTTCAGGGACTGTTACAAGAATTGGAAATTGACACTGACAATCGCGGAACGCGGAAACAGGAGCACAACAATTGCAGGTCACATCCATCACAATTCCGTGGTGACAGAAACAATAACTGGACACAAGGCTATTCTTAAAACGCAAATCGTGACCAAAACAGACGCCATGCATATGACAACTGTTGGCAGAGTAGAAATAATTACAGGGAAAGATCATCTCTCTGCGGTAATGACTATCACAGAGACAATCAGAGAAACAGACAACATGGGAACCAAAACAATTATTACCAAGGGTGACAGAATAACTTCAGACGCAACAGTTCAGCGCACAGTTACGATTCAGGGAGAAATTCTCCACCACGTGACCGACAAGAAAGAAATTATGGAATCTACCGACATGACGACAGACGAAATAATCGTAACGACAGACCTAAATTGCATCAGAACTGGCGGGATTCAAACAGGGCAGGACCCTCTCGACAAGGTGAATTTGTAGACGTTAGATCTCCAAATCCCAATAACGACGTGTGCCAATAAAGACAGACAATGACTTGCACTGCAGGCAGCCTCGTGCGCCGGCTGGCTCAGAGAAAGATAACATAGACGTTAACCTTGAGGAAAATTTTAGCATTCCTTGCCAACGTATACAACATGATAATTACTTTGAAGTTGAAACTCTGTGCACTAGAAATGGTAAAGGATTGCACCTCATTTCACATGTAAAACCGTTTCTTGAGAGATACTCTGCTTTTTTACTTAGTCTTTGCCATAAAATTTTTCACTTCACGCTACTAATACAATTTATCAGACTTAAAAACTGTTAACATGCAACAATGTTTGAAAAATATCCAGTCAAGAACCAAGAAAACTTATTTAAACAGAAATTACGAATCCATTGTTATAGTGAACAGACGACACAGTGTTGTTATTTGTACATTCTTGCTTGTTAGTTTTAACGATCATGTAACGACTATAAGGCTCACGTACTTAGAACGTATACCGGCACTGCTAATGAGATTTTCATGCAACATTTTGGTTTACTTGAAAAGACATACTTTATTTGAAGTACTTTCTGTGGGATTAAAGGACTTCCTCAGAACTTTGCTTATGGACGACGATAATTACGACACTTGGCACATTTTTTACCCTTAGGTAATAACAGAGATTGTCTTACAACAAGACGCACAGTTTAGCGCTACAATGCACGTATTTGAGTGATTGATTTTGTACTTAAAACATTTATGTTTAAAGATTTTTGAATTACAATGATACAAAGGTTTTCCGTGATACATTTCATTCCATTGCCGTAATCTGTAACACCTGAGGGTTGTTGTTGTTGTGGTCTTCAGTCCTGAGACTGGTTTGATGCAGCTCTCCATGCTACTCTATCCTGTGCAAGCTTCTTCATCTACCAGTACCTACTGCAACCTACATCCTTCTGAATCTGCTTAGTGTATTGATCTCTTGGTCTCCCTCTACAATTTTTACCCTCCACGCTGCCCTCCAATGCTAAATTTGTGATCCCTTGATGCCTCAAAACATGTCATACCAACCGATCTCTTCTTCTAGTCAAGTTGTGCCACAAACTTCTCTTCTCCCCAATCCCATTCAATACCTCCTCATTAGTTACGTGATCTACCCACCTTATCTTCAGCATTCTTCTGTAGCACCACATTTCGAAAGCTTCTATTCTCTTCTTGTCCAAACTGGTTATCGTCCATGTTTCACTTCCATACATGGCTACACTCCATACAAATACTTTCAGAAAGGACTTCCTGACACTTAAATCTATACTCGATGTTAACAAATTTCTCTTCTTCAGAAACGATTTCCTTGCCATTGCCAGTCTACATTTTATATCCTCTCTACTTCGACCATCATCAGTTATTTCACTCCCTAAATAGCAAAACTCCTTTACTACTTTAAGTGTCTCATTTCCTAATCTAATTCTCTCAGCAACATCCGATTTAATTTGACTACATTCCATTATCCTCGTTTTGCTTTTGTTGATGTTCATCTTATATCCTCCTTTCAATACACTGTCCATTCCGTTCAGCTGCTCTTCCAAGTCCTTTGCTGTCTCTGACAGAGTTACAATGTCATCGGCAAACCTCAAAGTTTTTACTTCTTCTCCATGAATTTTAATACCTACTACGAATTTTTCTTTTGTTTCCTTTACTGCTTGCTCAATATACAGATTGAATAACATCGGGGAGAGGCTACAACCCTGTCTCAATCCTTTAACAACCACTGCTTCCCTTTCATGCCCCTCGACTCTTATAACTGCCATCTGGTTTCTGTACAAATTGTAAATAGCCTTTCGCTCCCTGTATTTTACCCATGCCACCTTCAAAATTTGAAAGAGAGTATTCCAGTTAACGTTGTCAAAAGCTTTCTCTAAGTCTACAAATGCTAGAAACGTAGGTTTGCCTTTTCTTAATCTTTCTTCTAAGATAAGTCGTAAGGTTAGTATTGCCTCACGTGTTCCAACATTTCTACGGAATCCAAACTGATCTTCCCCGAGGTCCGCTTCTACCAGTTTTTCCATTCGTCTGTAAAGAATTCGCGTTATATTTTGCAGCTGTGACTTATTAAACGGATAGTTCCGTAATTTTCACATCTGTCAACACCTGCTTTCTTTGGTATTGGAATTATTATATTCTTCTTGAAGTCTGTGGGTATTTCGCCTGTCTCATACATCTTGCTCACCAGATGGTAGAGTTTTGTCATGACTGGCTCTCCCAAGGCCATCAGTAGTTCTAATAGAATGTTGTCTACTCCCGGGGCCTTGTTTCGACTCAGGTCTTTCAGTGCTCTGTCAAACTCTTCACGCAGTATATTATCTCCCATTTCATCTTCATCTACATCCTCTTCCATTTCCATAATATTGTCCTCAAGTACATCGCCCTTGTATAAACCCTCTATATACTCCTTCCACCTTTCTGCCTTCCCTTCTTTGCTTAGAACTGGGTTGCCATCTGAGCTCTTGATATTCATAGAAGTGGTTCTCTTCTCCAAAGGTCTCTTTAATTTTCCTGTAGGCAGTATCTATCTTACCCCTAGTGAGACAAGCCTCTACATCCTTACATTTGTCCTCTAGCCATCCCTGCTTAGCCATTTTGCACTTTCTGTCGATCTCATTTTTGAGACGTTTGTATTCCCTTTTGCCTGCGTCATTTACTGCAATTTTATATTTTCTCCTTTCATCAATTAAATTCAATATTTCTTCTGTTACCCAAGGATTTCTATTAGCCCTCGTCTTTCATCACTCAGAGCTACCCATTCTTCTTCTACTGTATTTCTTTCCCCCATTCCTGTCAATTGTTCCCTTATGCTCTCCCTGAAACTCTCTACAACCTCTGGTTCTTTCAGTTTATCGAGGTCCCATCTCCTTAAATTCCCACCTTTTTGCAGTTTCTTCAGTTTCAATCTGCAGTTCATAACCAATAGATTGTGGTCCGAATCCACATCTGCCCCTGGAAATGTCTTACAATTTAAAACCTGGTTCCTAAATCTCTGTCTTACCATTATATAATCTATCTGATACCTATTAGTATCTCCAGGATTCTTCCAGGTGTACAACCTTCTTTTATGTTTCTTGAACCAAGTGTTAGCTATGATTAAGTTATGCTCTGTGCAAAATTCTACAAGGCGGCTTCCTCTTTCATTTCTTCCCCCCAATCCATATTCACCTACTATGTTTCCTTCTCTCCCTTTTCCTACTGACGAATTCCAGTCACCCATGACTATTAAATTTTCGTCTCCCTTCACTACCTGAATAATTTCTTTTATCTCGTCATACATTTCATCAATTTCTTCGTCATCTGCAGAGCTAGTTGGCATATAAACTTGTACTACTGTAGTAGGCATGGGCTTTGTGTCTATCTTGGCCACAATAATGCGTTCACTATGGTGTTTGTAGTAGCTAACCCGCACTCCTATTTTTTTATTCATTATTAAATCTACTCCTGCATTACCCCTATTTGATTTTGTATTTATAACCCTGTAATCACCTGACCAAAAGTCTTGTTCCTCCTGCCACCGAACTTCACTAATTCCCACTATATCTAACTTTAACCTATCCATTTCCCTTTTTAAATTCTCTAACCTACCTGCCTGATTAAGGGATCTGACATTCCACGCTCCGATCCGTAGAATGCCAGTTTTCTTTCTCCTGATAACGACGTCCTCTTGAGTAGTCCCCACCCGGAGATCCGAATGGGGGACTATTTTACCTCCGGAATATTTTACCCAAGAGGACGCCATCATCATTTAATCATACAGTAAAGCTGCATGTCCTCGGGAAAAATTACGGCTGTAGTTTCCCCCGGCTTTCAGCCGTTCGCAGTACCAGCACAGCAAGGCCGTTTTGGTTAATGTTACAAGGCCCGAACAGTCAATCATCCAGACTGTTGCCCCTGCAACTACTGAAAAGGCTCCTGCCCCTCTTCAGGAACCACATGTTTGTCTGGGCTCTCAACAGATACCCCTCCGTTGTGGTTGCACCTACGGTACGGCCATCTGTATCGCTGAGGCACGCAAGCCTCCCCAGCAACGGCAAGGTCCATGGTTCATGGGGGAAGCACCTGAGGGTATAATTACGTTAATCCTCAGTGGGGTACACGCTTACTTTGTGAACCATGTGTTTGGCAAGCACAAGGAGCCCTAGCTAATAAGGTATTTGCTTATACAACTTTACACATCGGTACCATATTTCTCTCACACAGAATTACACAGATATCTGATCATTTAACTGAGAGAGACAAACATTTTTTTTACTATGTCAGTGACACATGTTTATGCAATTACACAGTTGGGTAACTTCACACTTATGAAATTGTATTTTGTCTGTACTTTGTGAACTCTTCATATTTTTTGGAACCATTGTGATACTATGAGAGCTTTGAATGATGTATTTGGTATGGGATCATGATTTTTAAAGAACATTTGAGGTAGATGACACTACTGAAATGCGCTACGGTCGCAGGTTCGAATCCTGCCTCAGGCATGGATGTGTGTGATGTCCTTAGGTTAGTTAGGTTTAAGTAGTTCTAAGTTCTAGGGGACTGATGACCTCAGCTGTTAAGTCCCATAGTGCTCAGAGCCATTTGAGCCAGCTATTGAAATGAGCGGAGAATTCTTTTTAGGTATTGAAATTATTGCAGAAAGCTACGACAATTTTGAGACTTGACTGAGGTGTTATGATATTATTACGATGACGATGTGTATTATGCTGTTGAGGTGTGTTTACGATCAATAAGCTGATGTTATGTGAGGAATTTGATTATGCTACGAATTTGTTATGATGAAATATTGAAGAAGTGTCGACAAATATGTATATGTGTAATAAGGTAAGGAGTAATGAGTAGTGAATAGGGACTCTGATTTGTGAAAAACGATGTTGGGAACCAAGAATCGTACTTTAAGAGTTATGAAATGTGTGTAAATGCGTGAATGTATCACAATGCCGACGAATATTTTTTGGACACTGTTATATTTATAGGATTTTGTTTCTATACATTTGCAATGCAAATTCTCGACCTGTGAAATTTTTATATGAGACTGTCAATGTAGTGCAAACTGCTGTCGTAAATATTTCGGTAAGAAAGCTAAGTGACCTTGACGTAATGTGGACGCCCAGCTGAGCGATAGTCACCTGAAAAAAAAAAAAAGGATTCCATTAGGTGGAAAAAAAGAGGCCATTATCCTCGCTATTGACATTTCTGTGTAGAAAGCGTCGCAAATACGACACGGTCGAACTTGAAAACATATGATTACACTGTGGAGCTCTTAATTTATGATATTTACTAAAATGCCTAATGAAATGATGAGAAACATTTTACATCTATTGTCTTTCTTGTTGAGAGATTGCTCATTTTGTTTAATATCTAGTTTCTAGCTGCACAGCAGCATTGGTTAAAATAAAATTTAATAGATGTACTAATCTAGTTATTTTATGTCTACTGATCCAGTAAATAATAATTTTATGATCTACTTCCGAGAAAACGAGGGAACATCAATAGACATTTCCCTTCACAGGAATTGCATAAATAATTTTTTTACGATTTGGTAACTTGTCTGCTAGAGTCAGTTCTCGTGATGCATCACTCTAGTGTTAAGGTGTGACATAGGTATTAAACATGGCCATTTTTACTGTAATAGTTTTTTGCTTGAGTTTTGTCATGCTTAGGTATAAGTTATTGCTTTTGCTGCTGCTGCTTGCCAAGCATAGTGCTATTAAATTTCACTTTGTATTGCTCTGTTAAGCCAGTTTTACTATTGATTTATTTTTCTTGTTGCTGCACATTGGCTCATATTAGTTGTAATGTTGCATTTGCTTTGCTAATTTAGATATACTGCTGCTTGCTTTGCCAATTTGTATTTTTATGTCATTGCTGTTTGTGTTAATTTGTTGTGTGTTGCTGCATTGCCTCGTCCCTTAGTTTAGCATCTGAGCTCAGTAGATTTAAGTTAGCTTAAGAGGGGGTAGGCTATATAAGAGAACTAGTTGTGATGAATTAGAAGAAATGCATTGAGAAGCTACAAAAAATGGTTTGGCCAAAAAAGAAATTTTAAAGAGGATATGAATAAAACAGGAGGGTTTAGGGATAAGAGGTATAGATAGGACTTTTTGGGAATAATGATGAATGAAGGGAGGAGTTTTGATGGAAAATACTGCAGTAAAACCAACTCTGTCTTTTCCTTTTGTGTTATCCCACTATGTGTTTGTGTACCCTTGTGTATTTGTGTTCTTCCTGTCTTTATGTGTTTATCTCATAAGAGATATGTTGTAGAATTTTTCTAATAATATGTTATTTACTTGGTAAAGATGTTTAGACATTATTTATTCTGTTTTGTTTTAATGCCCACGTGTGAAGTTGATGTTTAGAAAGTTATTCTGACCTTTTATGTATGTACTTATGTCATAATTCCTGCACCACTGATGTATCTGTTTATTTCTATTCTTTTGTAAAGCCTGTACTACTACAAATGTTATCTGTATTGATATGTTCTTTAATGATGTATTTTGTACCTTTGTAATTGTATTCACATGTCGTAAACTTGTAATTGTATAGACACCAGTTCTTCAAATTAAGTATCATTTCACTGCACACATTTCTGTTGGTCATAATATATGCACAGTATGTGAGAAATTGGGACTGTTGGTGCTTGCACATGTGTTAATAATGCAGCAAGGGAATGGTTAACAGCATTGCTGGTTCTAAGGATGTTTCAAAAAAAAATTTTTTTTTGTGAGTGCACAAGTGGTGGGTCGTGGACTTGCAATATTGTCCGCAAGACTCTTCAGTGGTAATTGTGCACCTGCACAGTCGCAACAGATGGCTGTTGGCCGTCTCTACAAGGATTGCAGTGGGTCTGCACCTCTGTTGGCCCACCACTACCGTAATCTCTACCAGGACTACAGTGGGTCTGGTCTGTGATGACCTACCTACCAATATTCTTCAAAACTTCGACTGACTCTGCGGTAGGTTTACTCTGTTGTGGCCCATTACCTCTCTGCATGTCAAGAGTCAGCACTGTCTTTCCGCTGGAAGAACTACAATACTTCTTCAAGACTGTATGGAAATCCACTACTTCGGTGTGCATTTTTTTTTACTGCTCAGACTTTGAAAAAAAAAACTGCAATTTTACTGTGATGGATGATCAGGACTGTCTTAACGGACTGTGAGAAAATTTTATTTTAGCTTTTGACCAACATTGTATCAATAAGTGTGCGCATTTGATATCTTTGTTATTGTAATTATGAAAATTTTTTTCAAATCTGTATTGGCCATGGCCCAAAACAATTTGGAAAATTTTTTGTGGGGAGCATGGGGGCTATGTAAGTAGGTTGTATAGGTTTTTACATTGGTAACGCCACGTATCGCTCTGTATGAAAATCACTGGCTGTGCTGTGTGCAGTCTGTGGCTGGTTGGCATTGTTGTATTACTCGCCATTGTAGCGTTGGGCAGTTGGCTGATAACAGCGCGTAGCGTTGCGCAGTTGGAGGTGAGCCGCCAGCAGTGGTGGATATGGGGAGTGAGATGGCGGAGTTTTGAGAGCGGATGATCTGGACAGAGACAGTAAATTTGTAATATTGGATATCATGGACTGATATAGATATTATGACTTTTGAACACTATTAAGGTAAATACATTGTTTGTTCTCTATCAAAATCTTTCATTTGCTAACTATGCCTATTAGTAGTTAGTGCCTTCAGTAGTTTGAATCTTTTATTTAACTGGCAGTATTGGCGCTCGCTGTATTGCAGTAGTTTGAGTAACGAAGATTTTTGTGAGGTAAGTGATTTGTGAAAGGTGTAGGTTATTGTTAATCAGGGCCATCCTTTTGTAGGGATTATTAAGTCAGATTGCGTTGCGCTAAAAAATATTGTGTGTCAGTTTAGTGTTGATCAGAATAGGGAAAGAGCGAAATGTCTGAGTACGTTCAGTTCTGCTCAGCTGTTTAAAAATCAAATAATGTAAGAAGTTTATCAGCACAGTAATTCATTAGTTTTTCTAAGGGGACGCTTCACTATCCCCATTCAGTGGTGATCCTCTTCACTTTAAGAGTCCTTTGATGTGTTAAAATGGATTATTTATATTTATAATCTATTTCAAACTTGACTGCTCTCATTCGGTTCATAAAGTAATGACTATAACATTTTTATAACATTGTGATCTAGAGACACACAGGTACCACATTCGTTATTTCTAATGGAAAAATGCTGGGGTTTTGCTACAGAGTAGAACTGACCTGATAAAACTCTTCCGTAACTATAAAGCTGTGAACACAATGACGACTCACAGAACCTTGCCAGCTCTTCATGAAAGTCAATATTACTAGTAATTAAAAGGTAAGAAGATTCATTTCCTCGCTCTGTGCAGGGACAAGGACGGAAAGATGGTAAAATATTTGCTGTACTTTTTCATATGTCAAATACAGCTGAAGCGCGGAAAAAAAATCGTTTAGTGTCAGTCACAGTCGTCTGTTATTAAAAATACACTGGGTTACAAGATTCCCCTGATCCTGCAACAGAATTCGCGATTTATTTTCATCTGAGTTGTTAATCTTTTTTCTTAAGAGAAGTGTCATCAGTTACGAGTTTAGAGTAACACATGCGTTTATGTAACTGCCACGTATAATTTTGCTTTTTTGCCAAATCACACTATAAACTGCACAGATTTACCTTTCAATAGCTATCGCCACAGAAACGAAATAGAATGTCTTATTAAACAAGCAATGGACGACCAGAGAGATCAATATCTTTCAGAAAACCTCATTGTGTCGGATTTTCTGTAATATAAGAGAAGAAGTAGCACCTTTATTTTCAGACTAACATATTCTGCTTTTGATAGCTATAAATGAATTTTTAAGTCTTACAGTAATGGACTGAAAAATAAATAAGAACTGTAGATTTGGTTACATCGACAAAGATAAGGAAGTGCCTTATGGTAAGCATATGACAAAATACTCTCCTTATTGCGTGTTATCATTTGCAAAAATCTGCTTTCGATATCGCGAGGGGTTTAGGAAATATGAGGTATGTTATGAAGATATCTTTTTCGCACGCGTGCGATCGGAAGTGAAAGTGCTACATAAATTCCTTTTTTCTCGAGGTTGGGGATAGATGACGATCTCCTCCCAAGTGTAGAGAAATATTAAATATCTTAGCTATATTTCATCCGTAGCAAAATACGGTGTAATATGCGCCAAACGCAAAATTATAGCGACTACTATTTTTCAATGCTGCGAGTATCACAATAAATATGACCATTAGGGAGGCGATGTGCACTTTACCATGAAGGTGACATATATAGTTCTACGTAACTAAAAATCAAAATTTTTGGATGAGTTGTTTCTGTAAAATCTTGTGAGAAAAACTATAGAGATAATGGAGCGCTCATGACGTTCTACCCGAAATGGCTCAGCTACACCTTGTCTACCAGGCTAACCAGCGTTCTCTGTGTGCTTCCGCAGTCACGTATAGCTGTGCTGTGCACCGCGGCGAGTAGCAACGAAGACTGCCGACTTTCTTTCTCTTCTTAGACTTGTGGAATAGTAAATGTACAGGAACGGGAATTCAGATAAAAAAAAGTATCACTGTTTGTGTGCATTGGTTCTTCTCAGATGATCAGGCAGTTCTGAAGATAATATATGCTTTACGCTAAGAAAATTGTTAGAAGAATTTGATAAGTGGAGATTCAAGATAAATTTTGAGAACACTGTATACCCGTGCAGTGGTGGAACTGTAACAAACTTGAAAGTAGTGGGCCAGCCTGTCAAACTTAACTGGAAAAGATAAAAACAAATTAAGAGTTGTTGAAATGGACTAAGATCCTATGGAATATCTCAGCGAGACCACGTAAGAAATACAACGATTAGGGAAATTACTCAGGATCAAGAAAGATGGCCTGGTACAGATGGACATACAACGCGAAGTCTGCATGAGAAGCAGGAGGAAATTTTCTGTGTGATCCTAGGAGAGTAGCGCCTTTAAACAAATGGGACGGGACATTCTGTAACAATGAGGGTCCACCTCTGCAGGCTGGTGTCGCAACCAGATAAGCAAGTCACCAAATTCATCGAATTTATTTTTTCGTGTCTTAAATACTATTTCACCTTTACGATGTTTCGCCGTGTTCACATGTTCGAACCACTTATCGAAATGTTTTCGATGTCACACAGTATTTTATTGCGCCTACTCATCCCAGCACCTAAGAAAGGTAATCAGACCTACTTGAATCTGACGATGGCACCTGTGTTGGAGTTGTAAGATGAGAGTCTGATGAGATCGCTATCAAGTGCTGAGAAGCACACTCTCTGAGTCTGCAGTTGTTAGCTGTGTAACTACAGATAACGAAAATCACACACTACATTGTTTTCAGCTCGTCATGAATGACTATCCACTTTAAATGTCGATAAATGCAAGGTAATGTGATTTATTAGCAGAAAATGAAACGTTAGATTTGATCACTTCTTTAGCGATGTACTTCTGCAGCCAACTAATCAGTCTACATTAGTCGTGATAAAGAGCCGTTACGGTAGAATGAAGACATAAAATCTGTTACAGAGACGACAAATCACAAGTTCGTCTAATGAGTGAGTTCTTATAGAGAGTAGTAATTGTAAAGGGAAGAGAGTATAGAAGTAAGTGTGACCTCCTCTTTAATAACGGTCCAGTCAGAAATGCTTCAAAAATGATGATAAACATTAAGAAGAAAAAGTAAAATCAATAGTTCAGTCATCAAGCCACGTTCGTCAGTGATGAAACACTAGAAGACAAGTCTACACATGACACATGGCAAGAAAACTGTGATAACTGAGTCAATTAGGATTTGAGAGACACAGAAGGTACAGTTTGAGCCCCTTATCTTTTAGCTCTAAATCCAGTTCTATCTATACTTAATTCAAACGGATATAGTTTCGTTATCGAAAGCAGCAATGGCTTAAATAATGTGTTAAATCCTCTGATGTACATGGATGACATTAAGCTACATGTCTCAATAGAAGCACTGATGGCTGACCTCTTCTAAGCTGCAAAAATGATTGCTTGAACAATAGCATGTCATTTGGTTAGAAGAATGAACATAAGGAAGGGAAGGATCCATCCTACTGGATTTGAGGAGAATGGTAGATACGTAGTAGAACTTACGTATGTACGTGACACCCAGAACCAATTAGGTTCACAAGGAAGAGTGCTGATACAGGTAACCATAAGACAACAAATAACGAGTTCATATATCAACGTAATATTCTCATCTTATTGTAATGGAAGCCTCAGGTTACGTTGTCTTCCATGTTGCGTTTTTGAACTCTGACTGCTGCAAAACACACTGCATTTCATTTTTCTGTTCACCCCGACATGTTTCTACATCTATGTGTCACCCATCTCGTTTTATATATTTAAAAATGTTATACAAGTTTTGTGGTTGTTTTCTACTTTAGGTACAAAAATTATAAATTATGCATTTCGATTTTCGTTTTTCTGCTCACGTGGGACTACCTTGAGGAATTGGCTCGCTACAGGTTGGCTTGCATTTACTCCTTTTTACGGTCTTGCAGCATGTCAGCTGCGAAGCAGCCGGGAGAACTTAGAGTTATTCATCCTGAAGTATCTTTTAGAGAGTAGTGGTCGTGCGTGTTCTAGGTTTGCATTTCCAATATTGTTGTACATCATTGATGTGCTTTGTCGTTTGGTTGTAATTACATACACGGTCTTCCACACCTGTTACAAAAAAATGGTTCAAATGGCTCTGAGCACTATGGAACTTAACATCTGTGGTCATCAGTCCCCTAGAACTTAGAACTACTTAAACCTAACCAACCTAAGGACATCACACACATCCATGCGCGAGGCAGGATTCGAACCTGCGACCGTAGCGGTCACGCGGTTCCAGACTGAAGCGCCTAGCCGGCCGCGGTGGCTGTGCGGTTCTAGGCGCTCCAGTCCGGAGCCGCGCTGCTGCTACGGTCGCAGGTTCGAATCCTGCCTCGGGCATGGGTGTGTGTGATGTCCTTAGGTTAGTTAGGTGTAAGTAGTTCTAAGTTCTAGGGGACTGATGACCACAGCAGTTGAGTCCCACAGTGCTCAGAGCCATTTGAACCAATTTGAAGCGCCTAGAACCGCACGGCCAACCCGGCCGGCACACCTGTTATATTTCTCCCACTCCTGGTATCACACATTTTCGTACACAGGACAAGATGTGGGAGTAAACTAAAGGCTCACCGAGAGACGTAGTTATTGTCGCTGCTCACTTGTTTCAAGTTTTGTTTTCGTCCAGTGCAACGTTAATTTTGAATGCTTCAGTCGCAAGTTTTCATGGTGTGTCTGCTAGAGAAACTTATTTCATTTGCGTATGTGTGTGTGTGTGTGTGAGAGAGAGAGAGAGAGGGGGAGTGAGAGAGAGAGAGAGAGAGAGAGAGAGAGAGAGAGGGAGAGAGAGAGCGGGAGACGGAGCAAGACTGTTAGCTGCTCCGCTTGCAACGGGGAAACGTCTCCCGGAAGCCAGTGCCGTGACCTTGATGGAGCGGTCGGAAGCCGCATATTTGCACTCGAAACCAGTTCAATATCATTTTCTACTTTTCGTCGCAATGGGACATAATGAAATATATTTGTGATCTTAATTATACACTCCTGGAAATTGAAATAAGAACACCGTGAATTCATTGTCCCAGGAAGGGGAAACTTTATTGACACATTCCTGGGGTCAGATACATCACATGATCACACTGACAGAACCACAGGCACATAGACACAGGCAACATAGCATGCACAATGTCGGCACTAGTACAGTGTATATCCACCTTTCGAAGCAATGCAGGCTGCTATTCTCCCATGGAGACGATCGTAGAGATGCTGGATGTAGTCCTGTGGAACGGCTTGCCATGCCATTTCCACCTGGCGCCTCAGTTGGACCAGCGTTCGTGCTGGACGTGCAGACCGCGTGAGACGACGCTTCATCCAGTCCCAAACATGCTCAATGGGGGACAGATCCGGAGATCTTGCTGGCCAGGGTAGTTGACTTACACCTTCTAGAGCACGTTGGGTGGCACGGGATACATGCGGTCGTGCATTGTCCTGTTGGAACAGCAAGTTCCCTTGCCGGTCTAGGAATGGTAGAACGATGGGTTCGATGACTGTTTGGATGTACCGTGCACTATTCAGTGTCCCCTCGACGATCACCAGTGGTGTACAGCCAGTGTAGGAGATCGCTCCCCACACCATGATGCCGGGTGTTGGCCCTGTGTGCCTCGGTCGTATGCAGTCCTGATTGTGGCGCTCACCTGCACGGCGCCAAACACGCATACGACCATCATTGGCACCAAGGCAGAAGCGACTCTCATCGCTGAAGACGACACGTCTCCATTCGTCCCTCCATTCACGCCTGTCGCGACACCACTGGAGGCGGGCTGCACGATGTTGGGGCGTGAGCGGAAGACGGCCTAACGGTGTGCGGGACCGTAGCCCAGCTTCATGGAGACGGTTGCGAATGGTCCTCGCCGATACCCCAAGAGCAACAGTGTCCCTAATTTGCTGGGAAGTGGCGGTGCGGTCCCCTACGGCACTGCGTAGGATCCTACGGTCTTGGCGTACATCCGTGCGTCGCTGCGGTCCGGTCCCAGGTCGACGGGCACGTGCACCTTCCGCCGACCACTGGCGACAACATCGATGTACTGTGGAGACCTCACGCCCCACGTGTTGAGCAATTCGGCGGTACGTCCACCCGGCCTCCCGCATGCCCACTATACGCCCTCGCTCAAAGTCCGTCAACTGCACATACGGTTCACGTCCACGCTGTCGCGGCATGCTACCAGTGTTAAAGACTGCGATGGAGCTCCGTATGCCACGGCAAACTGGCTGACACTGACGGCGGCGGTGCACAAATGCTGCGCAGCTAGCGCCATTCGACGGCCAACACCGCGGTTCCTGGTGTGTCCGCTGTGCCGTGCGTGTGATCATTGCTTGTACAGCCCTCTCGCAGTGTCCGGAGCAAGTATGGTGGGTTTGACACACCGGTGTCAATGTGTTCTTTTTTCCATTTCCAGGAGTGTATATTTGAAAATGAAAATAAACTTCAGCTAGAAGTACGCGTTGGCGACCGCGGGGCCCCGAGCTGAGTCTGACGTTGCTTCCACTTACTTGTATCAGGCTCCTTCTTTTTCCTTCCCTGTCCTCCTCCCTTGGCCAACTCTTGCATTTTAGACCCCAACGGTATCAGGTTTCGAGGCCCGAGGGTGTCTTTCCAATTTTCTTATTCCTACTTATAACCCAACTCCTGAGGGGAGCCCACCCATTAAGAAAAGCCAGCAGTCCTGTAAGCTGTGAGGGTAACACCGCAGGTTGGACGGGAGGCCAGCACCCTTTCTTCGTAAAAAAAATTAAACATGCTTTCAAGACAACAAGTAAGCCTCGGAACATTACTGACAAAAATAGATGACGTCAATGGCAAAAAAACGGTATACGGGTTGGAACGTGGAATGTAATGAGTCTGTACAAGACAGGGGCTGCAATCAGTGTGGTCAAAGAAATTCAGAGGTACGAACTAGACCTAGCTGCACTGCAAGAAATCCGGTGGGACGATGCTGGCAGCACTGATGTTGAAAACTGTACTATTCTGTGTGGAGCCTGTGAACGAGGTCATCTGTTAGGCAGTGGTTTCTACGTCAGTGAGACGGTGGCCACTAATGTTTCAGAATTCGTTTCAGTCAACCCAAGAATATCTGTTCTAACACTGGACGTAAAGCATATTAAGGCGACTTTTGTGAACTGTCATGCTCCCACGGAGGAGAGCGAAAGTGAAGTGAAAGACCAGTTCTATGCACAGCTAGAGGCAGTGATGGACGCTATTCCAAATGGACACCTGAGGATCCTCCTTGGTGATATGAATGCCAAGATTGGGAAAGAACAAATATTCCAAGACACAACAGGAAGGCACAGTCTACACAACCTAAGCAGTGACAATGGGGTTAGGTTCATCAGCTTCGCTACATCATTAGGGTTGTTCATCTCCAGCACAAACTTCCAGCGGAAAAAAATACATAAAGGAACCTGAGTGTCACCAGATGGGAGAACTGTAAATCAAATAGACCATGTTGCCATTGATCTCAGAGCCAAGAGACGGGTGTTAGACCTTAAGACAGCGAGAGGTGCCGAAGGTAGGAGTGATCATTTCCTGGTCAGAGGCCTTTTAAACATACAGTGTAAAGGAAGAACGGGGCCTAAGTTAAAAAGAGTGGAAAGGTTCCATGTGGAGAAACTAAAAGATGAGGCAACGAAGACCGGATACCAGTTGCAACTTAGTAACCGCTTAGAAGCACTCAGTGAAATGGACGCGAATCAGGACCTTGAACTAATGTGGGGAAACATCCAGAGCTCAGTTATGGATACAGCAAAGGAAACACTCATGGGAAACCCAGTGGGCAAGAAGATCTGGTTTGGAAAGGAATGTGCAGATGCCCTGGAAAGGAGAAAGGAAGCCAGGAGCAAATGGCTGAAGGCGAAAAATCTGGCACAGGGCAAAGCGCAATTTTAGGAGGTCCGAAAGACTACACAAGCAGTTCTGAGAAGAGCAAAGAGGAAATACAGAAGGGATATCATCATTGAAGCAGAAACAGACTTCAGAGGACAAAAGACTAGGGAAATGTTTCTGAAGGTGAAGTACCTCTGCAAAGGTCACCAGGCCAAGCAGAAATTTGTCAAAGATTTTCATGATAAGATCCTGACGAACGATAGGGACATAGCTGAGAGATGGAAAGAGTACTTTCGACCGCTGCTAAATTGTGATGAAGCCGAACTGCAGTTTGATTTCCAGTACCCAATTACAGCCGATGCAGACTATCCCCCACCTACCCTGGATGAGATAAAAACCAGAATCAGCCCCCTTTAACAGAATAAGAGTCCAGGTGAAGATGGAATACAGGCTGAAATGATCCTGGCAGGAGGAGAGAAACTTGCAGAAAAAATACACCGACTGATACAGGCAATATGGACCAAAGAAGAACTACCAGGAGAACGGAAAACAGCTCTGATTTGTCCAATACATAAGAAGGGCGACAAACTGAAATGTGACAACTATCGAGGAATCGGCTTGCTTAACGTCTGCTATAAGATCCTGTCCAATTGCCTCATACATAGAATTCAGCCAGTGGCAGACTCGGTGATTGGGGAGTACCAGGGAGGTTTCCGGCCAGGACGGCCAACAGTAGATCACATCTTCAGTCTCCGGCAGCTCACTGAGAAACTGGGTGATTATGGTAAAGATTTGCATATTTTATTCGTTTATTTTAAGAAGGCCTATGATTGCATACATCGCAAGAGCCTGCTCAACTGTTTAAGGGAGTTTGGCATAGCAGAGAAATGCAGACGAGATCTGTTTACTCTCTGGGTCGGAAGAGGAGTTGGAGCAAATGACGAAAGCACTAAAGAAGGCTGCCAGCAAATTTGGGCTTAACATGAACGAAGCCAAGACAGAGTACCTCGTTATGACGCGTGGCCATTGTCAGTCTGCTAATCATCTACAATCACTGCAGGTTGGGGACCAGTCCTACAACAGGGTGCAAGAATTCAAATATCTAGGGGCACTTTTCACTGAGAACTCGTCATGTGAAGCAGAAATCAATGCCAGAATACAAGCAGGAAACCGATCTTACCACACCATAGCGCAACTGCTTCGATCCAGATATCGCTCCAGACAGTTCAAGATTCGACTGTACAAAACCCTGATCCAACCTATATGGCTGTGAGACATGGAGTATCCGGAAACATGACTTTCATAAGCTCCTTGTTTTTGAGAGAAAAGTGCTTCGGAAGATCTTCGGTCCAGTTCTGGATGCAGATACAGGGGAATGGTGGATCAGATACAACCAAGAGCTTGAGGAACTATACCAGCAGTCCATCATAGCAGGAACTGTCGAAGCCAAACGAATGCAGTGGGCTGGCCATGTGGCCCGGATGGAGGATCACAGATGGCCTCGGAAGCTCCTGGATTTCACACCTACAGGAAAGAGACCGCCAGGGAGACCCAAGAAGCTTTGGAGCGATGGTCTCCATGAAGATTTAAACCAAGTGTCAATAGATGTGAACGGATAGTGGATAGCACCAATGGACAGTGGAGGAGGAAACTTGTAGATGCCTGCGGTCCGCTGGGCCTGATCACGTAGTAGTAGTAGCAGTAGTTTTTTTTGCTCATCAGTCTACTGACTGGTTTGATGCGGCCCGCCACGAATTCCTTTCCTGTGCTAACCTCTTCATCTCAGAGTAGCACTTGCAACCTACGTCCTCAATTATTTGCTTGACGTATTCCAATCTCTACAGTTTTTGCCCCCTACAGCAAAAATATACAAACTAGACATGAAGGCCAATGATCTCTTCAATGCAGAGCCGCACGAGGCTCGAACGCTTTCCGGAATCGGCGAAATGTCGCGAGTTACGGGGATAACGGGTAAGGGCCACTGCATTAGTAGTGTGTGGGTAAGTTCAGAATTTGGGTGGCGAGAGGCGTGCTAGGGTAATCGATGCAACCGCAATGACCACTGTGTCTGTATGGCGCAGTGGTCAGTGCATCTGCCTAGTAAGCAGAAAACCAAGGTTCGAACACTGGTGCGGCACAAATTTCCAACTTTCCGATCGATTTAAATCAGTGTCAACTCGCAGCCAACGTCTACAATTCCTTTGCGTCTCAGTACACCTTCATTAAATGTCAAACAGTTGGTCTCGTCCTCTTTACCACCTTTATCTTACTCTGTAGTTCCGTCGCAGTCATTTACATCTAGAGATAAACACAGTGTGCTTGCGTCCATTAGACTGACTGCCGCTTGCAAAAATGGGACACTTTCCTTACAATGCCTTGGTCTGCTACAGTTTAAAAATGGGTTCGAACTTGCTAACCATCTCCGTATTATACCTCTGTTATAATCCAACACGTGAAAATTTACGAGCAAAATTTATTCTAGACTGCCGCTTGCTGCGCTCACTCACTTCTTGGAATGTTTTAGGAGGTCGTCCCGGTTTCTCACTTTTTTTCTTCATGTGCCGCAGGTCTGTAAGGCAATTGACCTGAATAGTTAAGGCATTGTTTATTTATCTACAAGAGTCGTTCATGTTTGTATCAAGCAGGTGTCCATTTTTTTCTGTAAGAGATTTTTCAAAACCCTCAAAGCACTATTTAAAACAGCTCTTTGATGAACTGGACGTTTTAATATTGCTGCAAGTATTACTTTCATGAATGAAAACTTCTCCTTCACTTTCTTTCCATTAAACTGCTCTAAAATTATCGTACCAAGATCTTCTGGAAAATTTCTTGACTGTTCGCAGAGAATATACAACAGAGTAATCGAAAAACTGACATTTTGCAATAGTGTACCTAATGTAACATTTCACTATCAGCGAATAAAAAAAACAAAATGGCGGATGAGAGTGGACAACGTTACCGTGTTAAACAATTGTCACCGGCTAAAACTTCATGCCTGTAAAAGAAATACAGCTCGACAAGATCCGACAGGTAAATAAATATTGAACTCAGAAGATTTTGGAATAACAAAAATACCCACACAAATACTGTCTATAAATGTTCAATTGAAACAATAAAACAATGAAGGTGTGATGTCAGATAAAGTACATATCTTTCTTTTCCATATTCAGCTGCTGTCTTTATCCAAACGTAATTACAAAAGCGAGAGAAGCAAATGTCATAAACAACAGCGCACGGACAAGTGCATGTATTTCTCACTACGTCTGGTTTTCGACTAACTTGACAACAGATGTAGTGGGCGTAGGCGAAGGTTCTGGCTACCGAAAGACTGGCAGAGTATCGACCTCGAAGATTAAAACGTTTGAAAGGATTGTGAAGTAACTTGGCGATTTTGATTTCTGAACGGTTTCAGAGTGCAAATACTCCGATGTGTGGGATAGTTCCTTTGAAAGGGCAGGGCCGACGTCCTTCCCCATCCTTCCCTAATACAACGAGACCGATGACCTCGCTGTTTGGTCCCTTCCTCCAAATCAGCCAACCAAACCCACCGCGATGTGTGCGCCGGTGTCCAACGCGGGGCGTGACTGAGCTAGCGGTGTTGGTGAAGCGGGCTGCGCTTGAATGTCTGGGCAGCGGAGTCAGATGCGATAAGGTCAAGGAAATCCGCCGCTGATTGCTGTGGCGCAGTGGTTGCCGAGTCGTGGGGTGGTGCTGGGCCAAGGTGGGGCGTTGGCCGGACCCGTCTGAAGTGGCGTCAGGCCGAAGGTTGACTGAGGTGGCAGTTAACAGCTGCAAGGATGGAAGCAGTCAATGTGGGCAGTGTGTGGACAGCCAATGAGTACGAAGTTGCTGTGCCAGAGATCAAGTTTAGCCCTCCACTAACTGTCGACACGGGGCGTGGCTCAAATTATGAGTTAAAAAACTGGCCAGAATGGCTGTTGATGTCTTTCCCGGGCAACAAGACACCTGTTCCAAAGGATACGCAGACAAAGGCTTCCGTATTACAAGAGGAGCACTAACAGTTTGCTTTAGTGACCGATCGTGGAGTACTGGTCGGTTGACCTGATTCAAGCCGTATTTAGTGTGGACTGTAGGGTGAAGAACACAAGCGGTGTACACTGAGTGTAACGATTTCTGAGGCACACTCCACACAGAACGACCAAGTGCGTGGTTGGTGTATCGAGGTTGGGCGTGTTTATATTCTCGAAATGGGATGTATGTTAATGTCGCCTGTTACTATTACGCTGTGGGTGTAGCAAGAATTGGTGTACAGGTAATTGTAACTGCTAATTTTGCATTGATAGTGTTTTAGTTGCTTGACAGTAGTGTTGCTAACAGTGAGCAGCTAGTGAGGAGAGTGGTTAGCAGATCTAATATTTTAAATGTAAACATTAGACACCCTAATTAAATTTGAGGGCTGATTTTCTGATTTAACTCTTTTTGAAAGATATTTACAATCTGTAAAAAAATTAAGAAAGCAATCCGTTCATAAGCCCTGGTGGAAATATAGTCACCGACCGCCCGCCGTGTCTTCCTCTGCCAATGGCGTCACTTGATTCAGTTGGAGGGCGTGGGGTCAAAACACCACTCTTCCGGTCGTTATTAGTTTACTTGAGTGATAGCCGCTACTGCTTGGTTAAGCAGCTCCTCAATTGGCATCAGACGGCTGAGCGCACCCCCGCCAAGGAAAAATCCCTGGCAGGAACGGTAATCGATCCTAAGTCCCCCACATGGTAGACAGCCGTGTTCACCATTCAGGTACGACGGTGAACTTACAATGACGGAAAAAATTGGACATCAAACAATAATTAACGTATATGAACGTAATTTCTGGAGTACTTTTGTCTAGGTAACGTATTTAAGTGATTAACACTGAAAGCAACTGCAAATGTGAATTGCTGGTGCATTAACAACCGGTTTAACCTGCCATAATGTTGAATGCCAGTATGCAAACATGGATGCATTGTGACGTACAGGTGCCGGGTATCAGTTTGTGGGATGTAGTTCCTCGCCTGTTACACTTGGTCGGTCAATACAGTGACGCTTAATACTGGTTGTGGAAGACGCTGGAGTTGTCGTCCGATAATGTGTCATATTGGAGACAGATTTACTGATCGAGCAGGCCAAACCGATAGGTTGGTACTCTGTAGAGCTTGTTGAGTTACAACAGCGGAATGTGGGCGAGCCTTATCCTGTTCGAAAGGCTCCTGGAATGCTGTTCATAAATGGTAGCACAACAGGTTAAATCATGGCATTGACGTACAAATTCGCAGTCAGATTGCGTGGGATAACCACGAGAGTCCTCCTGCTGTGACACGAAATCACGTACCAGAACATCTCCAAGTGTAGGCCCGGTGTCTCTAGAACGCAAAAAGGTTGGTTGCAGACCCTCAGCTGCCCTCCTCCTAAACAACACACGTCCATCTCTGGCACAGAGGCAGAACTAGCTTTCGTCAAAAAACAGAACAGACCTCCATCAGTGCCCTTCAATGAGCTCTCCCTTGACACCACAGAAGTCACAAGTAGGGGCAGTTTTGGGTCAGTGCAATGCGCGCTACAGATCGTCTAACTCGAAACTGTCCTCCAAGAAACCAATTTATAACAGTTTGTTGTGTCACTCTTGTGCCAACACCTGCTACAGATGCAGTACGATGCGTCTGAGCAATATACCGAATTCGATGGTCATCCTTCGTGGTAGTGCTACGTGGCCGTCCGGCGGCTGGTCTTCTTGCGATCGTATCTTCTCCTGACCACCGCTGTCAGCAGTCATGTACAGTGGTTACATTCCTGCCCAATCCTTTTGCAGTATTGAAGAAGGAATATCCAGCTTCTCGTAGTCACTGTGGTGTCCATAATAGGCATTCCAGACTAGCATCAACTCATCACGTCCGAGCTCAAAGGTAACTAAAGCACGCGACATTACAGCGTGTATTTAAAGTAAACCTGATTTTCATCCTGTTAGTGGGCTACTAGCGCCACTTTTAATGCCACTGGCGTCAATTTGAATAGACACCATCTTTCGGGTGCAGAAACGTTTCTATAAACTTTCGTTTATGTCCCACAACTCCCTCTTGGTTTGGGGTTTCTTTTTCGTCAGTGTATTTTTATTTTGTGTTTACTGTATGTTGTATTTTTCGGCCAAGAGGGCGATCATTTTGAACTGTTGGTGTTCTTTTTGTTGCCTCCAGTTTTAAGTGTTACTGCGTCAGCATTAATCTCAAAATGTTTCATTACTGTGCTGAAGATATTTTAATTCATTTGCTGTTTCGTTCTAATATCCGTACTTCACGAAATGTATCGGATCCAAATATTTCATTCAGTTCATCAAATTCCTATTTTGTTAATTCTCAAAGAAGATTTTTTGATTGAATAAAATTTGTCAAAATAAGCCCACGCCTGCACAGCCCTAGCCCGAACACCACTCTACCCAAATTCTACGCTATACAATCAGACAACAAAACACACAAACGACGCTCAAACAGGAATAAAAACATATGTACAGAACGTACACCGACACCACTGAATCAAAATGGTTCAAATGGCTCTGAGCACTATGGGACTCAACTGCTGTGGTCATTAGTCCCCTAGAACTTAGAACTACTTAAACCTAAATAACCTAAGGACATCACAAACATCCATGCCCGAGGCAGGATTCGAACCTGCGACCGTAGTAGTCGTACGGTTCCGGACTGCGCGCCTAGAACCGCGAGACCACCGCGGCCGGCGACACCACTGAAGTAAAACTGTTTTAAACTTAAAAGCTCGTTAAGTAATGTCTTCAGACTACCTTCCCAAAGACACGCTGTTAAATTATAAAAATGAGTAAATGCAATACATGTACAAATTCACTTTCATAATCAATCTAATTTTACGTGAGCAATCAAAACAAACACGATCTCGCAGTTTTTAGATCTAAAATAGAAAAACAAACAATGAACATTATGTAATCCATCTATAAAAATAAAACAACATCTACAGTGGATAACCAATAGGTGTCGAAATATGTCTGGGTAAAGTAGAAAAGTGAAACATTGGCTTTTGCAGAAATCGGAGATTAAACACTGAGATAAAACATTCTCAGATATCAAAACGAATCTGAACGGAAAAAAACACCTTCATAGACATGAAGACATATGATTTTCGATCAGCTTTCGATAGGCTGATTATACACTGAAGCGCCAAAGAATCTGGTATAGGCACGCGCATTCAAATACAGAAATACGTAAACAGTCAGAATATGGCAAGGCCTATACAAGACAACATGTGTCTGGCGCAATTGTTAGATCGGTTAGTGCTAATACAATGGCAGGTTATCAAGATTTGAGTTTGCCACGTGGAGTGCCGACGCGGTTTAAGGCGCCATGCCACGGATTGCACGGCCCCTCCCCGGAGGTTCGAGTCCTCCCTCGGGCATGGGTCTGTGTAGTGTTCTTAGCATAAGTTAGTTTGTGTGTAAGACTAGGGAGCATAAGATAGTTTGTGTGTAAGTCTAGGGACCGACGACCTCAGCAGTTTGGTCCCTTAGGAATTCACACACATTTGAACGTTTGAATATGATTTGAGTTTGAACGTGATGTTATAGCCGGCGCACGAGTGATCGGACGCAGCATGTCCAACGTAGCGATGAGGTGTGGATTGTCCAGTACGACCGTTTCACGAGCGTACCGTGAATATCAGGAATCTGGTAAAACATCAAAGAAATCTCCACCCCCTTGTAATCTTATGGATTTATGGACAGCCCTGCAGGATTTATGGTGTCAATTCCCTCCAACACTTCTTCAGACATTAGTCGAGTCCATGCCACGTCATGTTGCGGCACTTCTGCGTGCTCGCGAGGGTCCTGCGCGATGTTAGACAGGTGTACCAGTTTCTTTGGCTCTTCTGTGTATACCATACGTACGAAAGGGATCAGAAGGCTAACAAATATATTTTGAAGCAGTATTTTTACAGCAGCTACTAGTCACTCCGAAATCAGTGGTAACCGCATAAATTAATCACAGATCACTCGGTCTCGCGGAAACACAGTCCCGAGGTCTGAGTGAGAAACAATTGAAACCAAGATAATTCTCAGAATGCAGTGCTATTATCTTAGTCGAGAGAAACGTACTTACAAAGTTAGAGAACAAGATGACTGGATAGATGCTACAACGGCGCTTTGTGCATCAAAAGTTGGGAGAGGTCACTGGATAGGAAGCATTTATAAGAAGAAAGTTGAACATTCAGCAGAAAAACTAAAACAATAATTTACCAACAGCCGTA
This sequence comes from Schistocerca nitens, assembly GCF_023898315.1. Classification (NCBI taxonomy): domain Eukaryota; kingdom Metazoa; phylum Arthropoda; class Insecta; order Orthoptera; family Acrididae; genus Schistocerca; species Schistocerca nitens. Next base: position 352,427,919 of record NC_064622.1, read on the forward strand.
TGTATTGTAGAAATTTCTTTTATGAACTTCTTATGTGCTACCAGTTTCGGTATAACATTGATTTAGTTATTAAGGTTACCGATATTCAGAGCAGGCGAGGGTTTACTACCGCTGCTTGTTCTCACTTGTCACTTAGTCTCCCACTTCATCTCCTTACTCAATGTCTCTGTGCTTGATGCACGAGAACTAACTTTCATAAACAACAGTCTTCTATTCGAAAACCGTCGTTAATCACCGTTGTTAATCCTATCTATTTCCACCACTCACGTCAAACATCTTCAGTTCTTATCGAGCTGTGTTATTTATCATATAGCTTGAACTTTTATCAGTTTACTTCCACTGAGACATTTCGCTTTTACTCTTGCCATTTGAGCTCTTAATATTCAGACACCGATTTCTCTTTTATCCACCGTCAACTTCTACTTTCTGTCTTTTGACATTATCTTCCACCTTCCTCATTTGCTGTAGTTTCATATTTAAATTTTCTCTTTTCATAAATTACATTCTGTATCTCCTATGTTAACCAAGGATTTATAACAGCGTTTGTCTTTTGCCTCCTTTTTCCCCTTCTGCTTCAATTATTTCATCTCTCAAACCTACTTTTCTATTGTACTCCTGTCATCCGTTTCAGTCAATCATTGTCTAATGTTCCATTTAAAACTGTCAACAACTTCATGTTCTTTCAATTTATCACATCCTACCTTGTTAATTTCCTACTTACCTCCATTTTCCTCATTTTTAATCTACAAGTTATAACCAATAAATTACGATCAGAATCCACTTCTGCTCCTGCATTTATTTTTCTGTTTAAAATCTAGTTTTGAAATCTCTGTCTTACTGTTATGTAGACCATCTGAAACTTTCTGATATCTCCAGCTCGAACTGCTGCATACTGCCTTCATTCATGAGTCTTAAACAAACTGGTAGCAATGATTAAACAAAGCTATACCACGAAACTACCCCTTTCATCTTCTTCCCTGAGCCCATGGTGTCCCAATATATTTCTATCTCTTCCTTTTCCTACAAATGAATTCCGATCCCTCACTATGATTCAAGTTTTATCTCCCTTAAATATCTAAATAATTTTGTTTTATGTCATCAAATATGCCCTGCAAACCTACTAGGCACATAAACTTGTATTACCGTGGGGTGTATTGACTTCGTGTCCATTTTGACTTAAACAGTGTCTTCAATATGCTGTTCATAATATCCCTTATCTTGTATTTCTCTTCTTATTTGTTATTACAGCAAGTCTTACATTACACTTGTTGGATATTGTATTTATAAGCCTGTGTTCATTGATCCGAAGTCCTTATTCTCCCGCCTCACTAATTCCCATTATATCCAACTTATCCATTTCCCTTTCTAAATTCTTTAGCATATCTAACACATTTAACGGTCTAACATTACATGCTCCGACCCGCAAATGCTAGTTTCGTTGTCCCTCATAATTTCTTTCAGAACAGTCGCCAAGAAGATGACATAATCATTAAGCAGCACTGTAGAGAGCCAAGCCGTCAGGTACAATTAATACCCTATGTGGTTTTTGTTTGTTTTCTGATACTCATTCCCACTACATAAAGCCTGTGTAAGATAGTATTACAAGGTCTGATCAGTACATCATCCAGCATGTAGTTGCTGTAACTACTTAAAAGGCTACGGCCCATCTTCAGGAATCACAGGTTAGTCTGGTCTTCCCACAGAGTCCCGCTGTTGTGGTTGGAGTTCTGATATGGATGGCATTCAGGTCGTCGCTCCATAGCAAAGACTATTGTTCAAATATTTTAGAGAGGACAATCCTATAACAGAGTTCCTGGCATTCTCACGTTTTTTTTCTGTTCTGTTGATCGAATGCACACACTTATCTTAGAAGAGTTCTTTCATAGCGGGTTCGATTTATAGTACCTTGATAATTTTGTTTTGGCATTTGTCAGATCTCCCTGCACTGCAACAAAGTTTTTGCTACGAACAGCAAGGGCTGTATCATCAGCACAGAGAAAATTTAATTTATTCGAAGTCAGCGGTTGATTCTTGTGCTACATGTTGAAGAGCGATGGAGGTAGTCCACTTCCTTATGTAGGCTATTTTTCTGTGCTCTCCAGTCAGTACTATGTCTTTGGAAGTCAACGAAAAACAATCACCGTCGCGGAAATAAGGTTCTAAACTCGGTGAAATGTAGTACATGGGAAGGTTGTAGAATTTATGTAGCAGCCAGTGACTGAAAATGTCATATGCTGTTGTCAGATCCGCGAAAGCCACTAGTAACATAAAGAGTTTCAAACTCATACTTTACTAAGATTTAAGAGCTGCCATGTGCAGCTTCGCCCAAGTTGAAACGCTGCAAACAGAAGACCGATAATACACACAAATCTGTTCAAAAACACTCGTTCTAGCTGTTTGTAAAGGCGGCTGAAAATGCTAACTTGTCTATAGTGCTTGGATATCGTTTGTTCCCTCGCTTGGTTTAAGATGAACTACACTGTGATCTTTCGTCATACCTGTTGTATCTGGCATCTGCTGTTGCAAGTGTTGAGGACCTGTAGGGTCCATTATTTTGTTGCAGGTATTAATTTGTTCTAATGGGATGACGTCTAAGCCGGCAACTCTAGCGCTTTTCTTTTTCTTGACAGCCACTTTGAGTTCTAGTATCTGAAATAGGCTAGTAAGAGCGTCACATTCCTTTACACCTACATAGTGTTTTTCATGCACTTCGGCTTCGTGTCTGACTTCTCCGTTCATGAGTTACCTGGTCTATAGTGTTACTGTAATGTGCAGTAACCTTAATTGTGTCGTTATTGAGATGTTTGCATAATTTCCAGACTTTGTTGCTATTTCTACTTAGACCCGGTTCTTCAACAGTTTCTATCCCAGCTTCCCTTTGAATGCTGTCACTGACATGAGGAGTTTATGACCAGTCTGTACTGCTATTTGTAAAGACTTGAACACTGGCTAAAGCTTCCTTTTCAGGACCACAGCTGATCATCAGGTTGGTGAAGGAATATTGGTATTTCAACAACTTTATTAAGGTATAAACACAGGGGTAGTGGTTGTAGGTCTTGTACTGGAATTGGTATTAAGCTACACATAATGTTGAGGAAAATTCAAGAACTACGATATGTGAGAGCCATTTATTGCTCTTTACATAGCTACATCACACTATTGAGGCAAAGTGAGGGCTGAAAGAGAGAGCGGCCACTACATGACGACGTTGCACATGGGGTCTGCGTTGTCGGCGATGCAGTCGACCCAGGGCACCCAGGTGTTGTTCCAGCGCTTGGGGTCGGCCAGGTCGGTCTGCGTGACGTTGGCCCCCGGCTGCGGCATCAGCGGCTGCGACAGCATCTCCAGCCGCTCCAGCAGTGTGTCCACAAGGCCCTCCGGCATGTCAGCAGGTGCACCGTCGCCGGCCTCGCACGGGTCTTGCCTGATGTTGAAGACGCACCAGCCGCTGCTGCTCGTGATGTTGCACAGTCCGTGGGCGGGCCGCTCCGGGCAGGACACGGTCGCCTCAGCGCGCAGCCGCAGCACGTCCTCCGCCTCCGGGGACGCCCCGACCACACTGGAGAGCGCCTGCCCCACTGGACTGGCCAGCACCTCCTCCGGGTCGTAGGCTGGCGTGAACAGCGGGTCCTCAGCGCCGCTCGCCCCGGCGTAATAGTCGTTGTTCTGCACACCTGCCGCACCAGCACACCGCTTACAGTTTCGATTCAAACAACATTAAATTTACACTAAATGACCCAACTTCATAGAAACTCCTATTCTTCATACTCTCCCATTCCTCCCACACCTGCCACTCTTTTTCTCACTTCATCAGAAGGCGCAGTGTGCATTAAATTATTTAGATAAATGTAGCCACCCTTCTTTGGCCACTTGTTAGGGCTGACAGCTGGTGTTGTACCCATCTCACGGAAACCACTACACGATGTGCGAACACCATATGAGTAACCACTTTCAATATTGCACACTTTCCACCTTTAGTACCGTCGACACTGGTTTCCATAGCACAATGCCAGTGGCAACAAAGTAAGAAATGTGCCCCTGCTCTTCAACAATCGAGTATCCATTATTAAATCTTACTGTGCCCTGTCGATCCCCAGGTTTTTTGGTATATGCTTCCTTATCCTTCGTGGCCAAAATCTGTTCACAAAATTTTACCATCATATAAATACGTGACAGAATCCTTCCACCTAAATATCTCATCAACTTACTCATTTATCACTGAATAGCCTTAAGACAGCAAATATTTACAAAATTTTTTTCGATCTACGAAATACGATTTCACTGAATATTAATAAAGAATAATATTTATAATACACACGTCAGACTTATACAGGCTGTCGTGGGCGTAAGTGCAGATACTTCCGTTGGTGACTGAGGATTCTGTACTGAACAGCATTACATCAGTATGTACGTCATTTGCACACTAACGATTGTCCGCAGCTCGTGGTCGTGCGGTAGCGTTCCCGCTTCCCACGCCCGGGTTCCCGGGTTCGATTCCCGGCGGGGTCAGCGATTTTCTCTGCCTCGTGATGACTGGGTGTTGTGTGATGTCCTTAGGTTAGTTAGGTTTAAGTAGTTCTAAGTTCTAGGGGACTGATGACCATAGATGTTAATTCCCATAGTGCTCAGAGCCATTTGAACTATTTGAACCCACTAACAATTATAGCTATCACAAGTCGCATCTCTAAGTGGTGGATTGTACCTGCCAGAACATGTGGCAAGAGTAATCCCTTAATGCTAATTTTCCCCTGGACATCAAGTCAGGTATTGAAGCATGAACACGTGGACACAAAACGTTAAGTCTATACCGACAGCTGTGGTCCACTTAATGACGCAGTTACAACTATGCAGAAAACATCAGGTAGTAAATTATGTGTGGCGTTTGCGGGAATCCTGTTAGATGCAGAGAAAAAACAACCTATACACTGATGTGTTTACACATTTAATGTACCACATATAAAGCTATCTGCAGTTGTACTCGTTACACCCTCTATACATGAACTCTATGCTCATCGTAGCCACAAAGTCTGTCACGTATCATTTAATTGTGCACTGTTCGCTGTGCCATTCCACAACTGCAACTGTTGTGGGATGTTAACTGACCCAGTAGCAGAACGTCTGATGTATTTGATAGGTTCCAGACAACGCCAGCTACTCACCTTTGACGAGCTTCCAGTCGCCGACGCGGACGGCGCCGTTCTCGGCCACCTCGTCGTAGTTGAGGAGTATCTCCGTGCGCTGGCTGGGCTCTCCAGAGACCAGCCGCGGCCACATGTTCACGCCGTCCAGGTCGTCCGGCAGGTCGGATGCATTACCTCCTGTGAAAACATTAAGAAAAATTGCGTTTAACGAATTACCACTTTTAATACACAATGGACTGTTTGATATGATACATCATGTTTTGACATGAAGGACTTTTGTTTCTAATCGCAAAAATCACAATAGACATCCTTTGTACAAGAGAGTAATGAATGTGCTCGAAAATATCCATTTTATTGCCCCAGGACGATAAGCAGGTGTTGGCCACAGGAAAGATGCACGGAGTTAGTTTTTTTCAAAATGAACGCGAAGTTCGTACTTGTGCTCTGCAGAATAACGCTGCAATACAAATATTGTAAAATTAAATGCAATCGTCACAGTGCTACGTTTCAGAAGTTAATTAAGCCTACTGCAAAACTGAACTGCTACACTCCTTGACGGAAAGTAAAAATTTCAATAGGGACATTTTTTTAAATGGCGTGAAATATGACCCACAGTCTAATCGCGGTGCACAGCTGTGCCAACTAAATGGCGTGACGGTAAAGAGGGGAGGAGGAAACAAACCAAAACTTCATGGGCAGAGAGGATATGTGATGTTATTTCAGCGATTACAAAATCGAATCAAATACACTAACAACTTGGTATCTCAGCCCACCTCTATGTGTGATGATGCAACCTCCCCCCTCCACCACTGGTCGGTCTGTATGTAGTTGGGAAGCCTGTTATGAAGCTGTTGTATCCACTAATGAGGCAAGATATCCCACAACTGAATACCTATTCCTGATATCCTGAATACTGGCACTTACGAGTTGACGTCTTCAGTGGTAGAATGCAAGTTCTGTTGGTGGCAGGTCTGGGGATCTTGCTGGCCATTTGAGTACCTCAACACACGCAACAGACAAGTGCTGTGTGTGGACGAGCATTGACCTGCTGAAAAGTGACACTACCATTCTGTCGCATAAGATGTAACATATAAGTATGCAGAATGTCCATGACATACTGTTGCACCCTCTTGACTACCAGCTGCGACTGAAGTCATACCCAAAGGCCCCCACACCGTGACTCCATAAGTAAAACAGCTGGGCCCCTCCAAAACATTGGAAGAATGTTCCTCTACCCAGGTCGCCACCATATTCACCAACGATGGTCATCGAGGGTAGTGCAGCACCGCGATTCGTTACTGAACATAATTCAACGCCATTAATTAGCAGTCCATGCTTCCTAGTCACCGCACCACTCCATATGCACCCATCTGTATCGTACTGTTAACAGCAGGCCATGCATAGGATTGTAATTCCCTAGTATGGCTCAAATGAATGCCACAGTAAGACACGGTATGTTGTACAGTGTTAATTCCAGAATGAGATTTTCACTCTGCAGCGGAGTGTGCGTTGATATGAAACTTCCTGGCAGATTAAAACTGTGTGCCCGACCGAGACTCGAACTCGGGACCTTTGCCTTTCGCGGGCAACTGCTCTACCATCTGAGCTACCGAAGCACGACTCCCGCCCGGTACTCACAGCTTTACTTCTGCCAGTACCTCGTCTCCTACCTTCCAAACTTTACAGAAGCTCTCCTGCGAACCTTGCAGAACTAGCACTCCTGAAAGAAAGGATATTGCGGAGACATGGCTTAGCCACAGCCTGGGGGATGTTTCCAGAATGAGATTTTCACTCTGCAGCGGAGTGTGCGCTGATATGAAACTTCCTGGCAGATTAAAACTGTGTGCCCGACCGAGACTCGAACTCGGGACCTTTGCCTTTCGCGGGCAAGTGCTCTACCATCTGAGCTACCGAAGCACGACTCCCGCCCGGTACTCACAGCTTTACTTCTGCCAGTACCTGTGGCTAAGCCATGTTCATGTCCGTCATATACCTTACCACATACCTTACCACACCCGATGGCAACAAAATGCTAATGCACTCTGCTGAATGTTGTAACTGTCGCAGAGAACTGAAATTCTAATCAGTGATACCTGCTGATGGCGTGTGGCTGTAGAAACGTACATTCACCACAGATCATGTCTTCTTGGTACTTCACTCTTTTTTGTCAGGCAGTGAAGTTGTGTTACATGTATTTCAGGACATAGTGTTTGTGTGGAATGAGTGGCATTAGATGTGAGTACTACTGATGCGGGCACTGCCTATGACTGTTTCCCTGGCTACCAAATGAGCACCCTGCCCCCTCTTCCCTCTACCTCTCTCCCCTGGACGTACCTGCTGCGGCGTACAGCGTGGGCAGCCAGTCCGATATATGCATCAGCTCGTGGTCCACCCTGGACGTGTTTTGCAGGAGCGGGCTCCATACAGCAGCCACGCCGTGCACCGCACCCTCCCAGAGGCTGTTCTTTATCTGCAAGCAAATCAGCACGAAACGTCACAGCACTCCAGACATCATATATCATATTACATATTGTGAATGATTTACATTGTTTAACGGATTAGCTTCAATTTTTCGAGGCCCAACACATTGGCGAGGGAACTGATATGTAAATTTTTTGACCCTGTTGTGGCAAGTGTGGAGCTGTGCAGATGTAACTGGAAGCTGTACACCTCCTGCAATACCTCTATGCTACACATCTACAGCTATATACAAATCTATATTAGTACTGTGAAAGCCATCGCATATATGAGGTACACCAGCACAAAGGATACCCGTCCCCTTCAAAAGTTCAAAAGTTTTGACGAAGATCGACTGACTGTACACCCTTGCATATGTCGGATTTCTGTAGTCCCCTTATCGTGAACATAGCGTGATTACCGCATTGTTGAAGGTGATACACGGTGCGTCTCAGAAGAAGTCTTCTAAAATATCTAACGCTGTGCTTTATGTGGTGCACGGCTTTAATCTAGCATCAGCCTTTGCAAACTTTAAAGTGTATTTGTGGCACTGTTGTATTGAAGTACGGGAAACAGATGCTTTCAGGTTTGTTAGTACACCATTGTCAGTGGTGGGAAGGAGACAGCACATATGTCACTCACTTCAGGACTGTCAGCCGTTTCAGTAGCTAAGTAAAAGTGGCCGATAGATCACATGTGTTCACGTATGGTAAACGTTTTTTTTCTAGATGCTGAGAATGTCATTGCAATGTGGTGGATGTTTATTTGGTATTTTAATCGCACAGCTACATCTAGCTATACAATACTATGAGGGGTACCAAAACTTCAGAGGAACAGGAAACATTCTTAGTGGAATTGAAAGCTGCCATTAAGAAGAGGTGTGCTTGATTGCCCAGTACCAGTTGGCCCGAGTTATGACGAACTTCTGAGAAAGAGTTACAATTGTAACAAGAAGATGGCTTCCACTTGATGTTAATCTTTCATTTTGTATAAATTTGTAATTTCTAAAAACCCAATAACTATTATCCATTTGAAACCATCTTGCTAAGATGCGTCACCATGTATAATCGTCTCAAGAAATTCTCAGATGTTCTTTCACTCTGCTGTGGCTAATTTCTTAATTATCTTGGTAAACAATCCAGGCCAAAGAATTAAAAAATGGACAGGCAAAAAATATAAAAAGTTCTGTTTACATTACGTAAAGTATTCACGTATTCTTCCAGTGACTATACAACTTGCAGAAACAACGGCTCTCCTGTGGAAGTGACAAATCTAGGTTATTCTTACAACGGCTACTCACTGCAGCTTGTGATAAAGTACAGGGTAGTCAGAAAATCTGACACCTCACCCTGAAAGCGTTTCTCTATTGATTGGCTGTTATATGAGCCACAGTTCATATAAGGGGTAGCTGAGCCAATTCGTAACCGACCGTTGTGGACATTCCAAGTGGAACCATCAGCAAGAAACGGAAGCAAAGAGTCCGAGAAGAATGTTCTTGATCTCCTGGAGGACACGCAAGAATGACACAGAAGTGTCAAGATATACGAGGAATACGTTTTTTCATGGTCCTATCGGTCGCAAAATTAAAACCACGGTGAAAATCCCACGAAGGTTTGCGCAGATGTGTCGTACAATGTTTCTAGTATGCTCGTCGATAGCGTCATGTCGTACTTGTCAGTTCTGAGTGCATAGTGAGCGCGTAAAAATACCTAGAACGATGGTGTCACCCGCCAGGTGTGAAACGTATACTGTCATTCGACTGCTAAATACTGAGGGTTTCGCCTGATTGCATGCAGCCCAGATAACGTGACTGTCATGCGTGACAGCAAAGTGTGGCAATGATGCCAAAACTTTGAAACGGGACGTACAAACTTCCATGATACATGCGGCCAAGGAAAGAAGCGAGTGTCAACCAATGGTCTTGTCCAGCTAGGGATCAAATCGTGTATGAAGTTCAATTCTGAACAAGCGGAGAGGAATGTTGTCATGAGGCGTTGTCCTTCATGACAATGCCCGGCCGCACACGTGATCTGGAACAAAGAAGTTCCTGCAGCATTTTCGATGCCAAGTGTTTTGACCACCTACCGTAAATCCCGGACTTCGCTTTCATCTTTTATCTCACATGAACCTCTGGCTCTAGGGACGACATTTTGGGGCAGAAACTACAGGCAGAGAACTGGTGGAAAGCACGGGCGGCTGCCTTCTAAGACGAGGGTACTGACCAGTTGCTACAACGCTATGCCAAATATCTAAGGCGGAAATTCGTGGTAAGGACCAAGGGACCAAACTGCTGAGGTCATCGGTACCTAGCCTTACTCACTATTTAATATTAAACCAACTTACGCTAAGGCCAACACACACACCCATGCCCGTGGGAGGACTCGAACCTCCGACGAGGGGAGCCACGCGAACCGTGACAAGAACCCCAGACCGTACGGCTACCCCGCGCGGCTTATCTAAGTCGGAGCGGCAACTATGTAGAGAAGTAGTGGAAGGTGTAGCTAAATGTTGCAAATAAAGCATTTTTGATTTTTGTTGTGGTTTTTATTACGCGACCAATCGGACCTTGAAAAAAAATAGCGTTTGTATTTCCGGAAGAATCATCATCAGGAAGAAGAGAATAGCAGGAAGTTTATGCGCCCGTTGCAAGAGTTTTGTGTTCCTTGTCTGGAGTATGAGAACAACTACGACGTATGTTTTACAACAGAAAGCGTGACACTTGTAGCTACCAACTGCAGTTAAACTTCGTAGAATTATCTTGCGTTAAAACTGCTCCAGTCAACAAGAATTATCTTCCTACATTATTGCGAGTCCCATCTATTGTATTCGTAATGACAGGTAAGGTAAATGAAAATACCTCCCTCTAGTAGATACCCCAATACAGAATCTCTCTGCCGACCGGTGTGACCGAGCGATTCTAGACGCTTCAGTCTGGAAACGCGCGACCGCTACGGTCGCAGGTTCGAATCCTGCCTCGGACATGGATGTGTGTGATGTCCTTAGGTTAGTTCGGTTTAAGTAGTTCTAAGTTTTAGAGGAGTGATGACCTCAGATGTTAAGTCCCAAAGTGCTCAGAGCCATTTGAACCAGACTCTCTGTAGAGAATCGTCTGCTGACAGTTTTAAAGAGCAGTCGACGACCTCCACAAAACGACTCGTTTACAACAGCAGCTGTAACATTAGTTTTAAGTTACTGTCGATGCTTTCACATTTTTGATCTAGTGTTTATTTGTCCTCATATAGTTCAAATGGCCCTGAGCACTATGGGACTTACCATCTCAGATCATCAGTGCCCTAGACTTAGAACTACTTAAACATAACTAACCTAAGGACATCACACCCATCCATGCCCGAGGCAGGATTCGAACCTGCGACCGTAACAGCAGCGCCTAGAACCGCTCGGCCACAGCGGTAGACTTATTTGTCCTCACAACATATTTTATTTACTAGTGGAAAATGTGGAACTGGCTAACAGCTTCTGAAAATGAAGCAACCCATTATCGACTCCAGACTGTACGAGAGTGTAGCAGAAGTCGACTCACGCCTCTGAACGGGAAGTTGGAGCCCCAGTTGACGTCGCTGCCCGCCCCGTTGTCGGCGACGAACACTATGATGGAGTTGTTGAGCATGTCGCGCTCGTGGAGGGCTGTCACCACACGCCCCACCGACTCGTCCATCTTCGCCATCACCGCTGTCAACACAAGAACACTCCCACTTATTATACCATAATTTACAGACCGTGGTGTATAACAATATCTGAGTCATATTAATACCATAAGCTACGAACAAGACGCTGAAGTGCCACTTGGGACACTAAATGTTCCATCCCAGCATCACCTCACTGTTGGTGGAAGTGTTCATAGGAAGACGGAAAGCAGTAACAGAGCTCACCTGCGAGTATGCGGCGGTCGGGGTGCGAGATGTAGGAGAAGCTGTTGATGAGGTCCTGCGGGGCGTTGATGAGCTGCGAGTGGTCCCCGGGGTGGCAGGCGAGGTGCGCGAAGTAGAGGAACAGCGGCCGCTCCGTGTCGTGCTCCCGGATCAGCCGCTCCGCCTCATCGGTGAACACGTCCGTCGCGTACTTGCCGTTGTACTGCCACGCCGTCGTCAGGTTCTCGCGCAGGTCGTACCCGTGGGCTCCCTGCCAGGTAAAACGTAATACTCAGCCGTTACATGATTTTCTATCGAAAAAGCTCTAGCTCTTATTACACCTCGTACAGTACGTAACAAGAGTAGTCTCTCTTCAAAAGGACATATACTGAACAGCAACAACCTAATTTATTGTAATGCGAAATGCGACAATCTAATCCTCATTTTCATCACCTAAAGAAGCACTAAATCAGTACGTGCCCATAAATGATAATCACCAAATCTTCTGAACCCCCAGGTGAGTTACTACAAAATCCACGGAACGTTTTGTATCTTCAGTTCATACAGTGGCGTCGTAGTTGTTCATTCATTTAAGACAGGTAAGATGGGTCATTCAAAGACGATATGTGGAGCGTGGAACTTGTAGTCTGCAACTTTTTGGAGATATTCGACCCTTTTCAGACAAACGTGGCACATATATACCGGAAATGCTTGATCAGATGCATTGACGGTAGTTGTGGAGTAAAGAATGGCTCCTCGGGGCAGTCAGGAAGTCACCTTTTTCCTCTGAAGTGAATATTCTGTTACAAGGCTGGTGGTAAGTTACTGCAGACTGTCATATCTCCTACCTATCTAGAGTAGTATTACAAAGCTATGTGCAATGGTATCAACTCGTCAAATGAGCAGTATAGAGGTCAACTGAAAACATAGACTTCTTTCTGGGAAATTGCTGTGCATCAAATAAATAAGAGCATACATAGTACGTCAGTGCGACTAACTCTAGAGCATTGTGCCATTATGTAACAACAGAGACTGGAAATAATTCAACAACAGATGATAAGACTTTAATACGATTGATAGATAAGGGATATACAGACGGAATTTAATGCGGGTATTTGAAGGAAGGTGACGTAGCTTACCAAATGAGTAAATTTAGGGAACAGGTGTTGAGCAACATTTGGCGCAGTTCATTGTCGTATAACCTGAATAAAGATCACGAGAGTAACATCAGAGATACTACAATAATACTGTGATATATGAACAGTTTCTTTTCCCTCACAGGAACTTGTTATGTTGGTACGACTTTGTTTCCACTATGCTCAGTACAGTAGTTTCCGCGGTACATAACGTTGCAGTGGGGTACAGGTTTTCTGGGAATTATCTTGGTACAGATACATGCTGTACCAGATAAGGATGTCAACGACGTGTTTTCTACACTGCTGGCAGGCTCCGCTGTAAATGTTGTCTCATGACAGGGTTTGAAGCACAGATATTTCTACACGGTGATTTATGTAATGCTCCATATGTTTGTGATATGCAGGTTGGTCCTCTTAAACGTGTCAGCGCAAATACCTCTGGAACAGCTATAGACACTGAAAACAAACTTTCACGATCATGGGTGGAAGGCAAGGGGCTCACGAAAGTAAATGGTGTGAGACATTCTAAAACGTAAGCAGCTATTATCTTCAACGTAAACTTACACTTTTTTAAAAAAAAGGGTGCCCCATGTCATTTCTTACGCAATCGATAATTTGAAAAATCATAAAAAGAATGGTCTTGATTGCAACGTAATACGTCAATTACATAACGAGAAATTGCAAAACGAAGATTATGTTTGAAATAAACGAAACGCGAGGCTATTGCACATCCCGAGATGCAAGCGTGAACCCCACGTTGGTCGTAATCATGACGTTCTACGATGCAACATTCTAGTATTGTAGTAGCGATAAATAAAGTATGAACCAACAAAACCTGTCTTTATTTTTCATCGCGGGTGATGGGACCTCTATATTGTTTCCAGTCAATTTAATAAGCAGTGTAAATAGCAATATGTACAGCGTTTGTTGCCTCGTAGTACGTTGATCACATCGCGATTACGAGCAATGTGGAGTTCACGTTTGCATCTCGGAATGTCCAACAGCGGTCAGTTTTGTTCATTTCAAACATCAATTTCCCTTTGGAATTTCTCAGGATGTAATTCACGTATTGCGCTGCAACAAAAGCCGTTCTTTTTGTGATTTTTTATGTTATTGATTCTATAAGAAACAGTATGGAATGTCCATTAAATAAACATAAGTTTACGTTGACAATAATATTAGTTGACGTTTTAGAATAAGTCGGTTTTCAATATCTATAGTTGTTCCAGAGATATTTTTGCTGAAACATTTAACTGGGCACCCAATAGGTTGACGCCAATATATACTTGTTTTATTTTAAAAGATGACTATGTTTTCATACGACATAGATTGGGAACACCAAATGAACGTGTGGTGTTGACAACCACTCTGAAAATTTTGAGGCAGGCACAGGTGTACCTTTATGTTCATCTCATATATAGCCACTTGGGAAACTGTAACAAGGCACAAATTAAAAATTTACAAGAGTGAAGGCATTCTTAATAAAGCTGCAAGTAAAATTTCTTGAGACTTTATGAGATGATTAAGCCATAGAGATCAATCTCTTGGTCACAGTCTCTTGATACTGATGACTTCTTTTGATCTTGCAGTCATCATCAAATTCAATGAATATAGCAACGATGTAAACACGCATAGTCAGTACTGCATGTCATTGTTGTAATCGTTGAATGATATGATGACTCCAAAACTGAATCTGGCTATAGAGTTTAATGAAGTAATTAGTCACCAAGATATTGATTACTATAATTTAATGCTTTTACACTGACTACCGACCCCTCTGCAGGTCCTAGGGAATTTGTGAGATGAACTGAAGCGCAGAAAAGAAGCCGACTGGTTACCTGGTCTGCAAATATGTAGTCGTAGTAGCCGACGCCGGCGTTCCAGTAGCCGAGGTGGGAGTCGAACCCGCGGTAGGTGGGCGTGTAGGCCTTGGAGTAGTGGCCCAGGTGCCACTTTCCGATGGCCCTGGTGACATAGCCCAGGTCCTTGAGGTACTGCGGCAGGATCTTGCCCTCGGGCAGCGCGTGCACCTCGTCCCCCAGGATAACGTGGCCCTGCATGCCTGCAACAATACGAGGGATCCATTAGTCACAGCGCGCACACATGTAGAGGGTACATGTGTGGAGTAACACATCTGCTGGGAACGAGAAAACATTTTGTCACCGAAGTGATGTAGGAAAACGGGTTTCAATGGGCAAATATCGTCGTCAGTTACTGGCGAGATCGAAAGAAGGAGGTAGCTTACAATTTTGCTTCCCACTGAAGCAGAGGTATTAAAAATTGGAAACCAGTTCTCAGTGGTCAAGAATGGCGACTGATATCTCGAAGGGTCTAGTTCAAAGAACAATGCTGTGAGAAATGACAGGTGATCCAAGTCAGATGGCCGTTAAGGGTCTGGAAGCCGTTTCTGATCAACACGAGTTCTGTTGCTGGACACAATAGTGTAAAATATTTACACATGAGATTTTGTCTCGAAAATTCGAGGATTGGAACTTTAGCAGTGGATCTATGTGTTTACAACTTATGTTTCAAAGTTGTATTGGCCTTCAGAGTAGTATTGTGTATAACCCGTTGCCAGCGATTTGGAAGACGTAGGATATACTTGGCAGCGCTAGTTGTGTTTATAGTTCGAGTGGAGCGCTCTATTGCTCAACGAATTTATGTAACAATTCTAAAACGAATGCCATGAAGTGCATTCTTCAATTTAGGAATCAAAATGAAGTCACAAGGGCTTAAGTCCTGGGAGTGTGGTGGTGGTAGAGCACATCCCAGATCTAACAGATCAATTACAACTTGCACCATATGCATCAAAGCATTATCCTGTAAAATGATGGTCGGGTCCTGCAGTAAGTGCCGTCACTTCTTTCTCTCAGGTGGTCGGAGGCTGTGTCGCAAAACTGATCAGCCAAGAGAAAGAAGCGGAGACACTTCCTGCAGGAACCGCCCATCATTTTGCAGGACAATGCTCTGGCGCATATGGTGCAAGTTGTAACTGGTTTGTTCAGTCTACGGGGCTGGAAAGTACAGTACCATCTATCACACTGCCCAGAATTAAGCTCTTGTGACTTCAGCTTGAATCGTAAACTGAAGGAAGCACTTCATGGTATTCCCTTCAAAACTACTGCAGGGATTCGTCAGGGAACAGACCGCTCCACTCGAACTATAAACACAACTAGCGCTGCGAAGGATATTCGGCCGTTGTGGCCGAGTGGTTGCAAGCCCTTCAGTCTAGAACCGCGCGACCGCTGCGGTCGCAGGTTTGAATCTTGCCTCGGGCATGGATGTGTGTGATGTCCTTAGGTTACTTAAGTTTAAGTAGTTCTAAATTCTATGGGACTGATGACATCAGATATTAAGTCCGATAGTACTCAGAGCCATTTGAACCATTTGCTAAGGATATTCCACGACTTCCACAATGGGAAACACGTATCTACTTTGTATAAGTTGTAAATAAATAGTTGTCACTATCATAGTTGCAATCTTTGTGTGTCTAAACGCCAACATTTTTAACTTACGTTTGATTATATTTGGCCAATGTACTGCGATATTCTTTCCCGATCAGGTATACAAATATACAAGGATAAGTTTTTAATGTTTTATTCCGGGTTTTCAGTTCGTACGTAGTGTGAACAGTGTCCGTCGTCAACTAAGAGGTTGTTTGAAAAATTGTAGACAGAAAACGTTTGCGTTTTGAGCCTGGATTTGAAAGTGATGACAGATGTAAAAGGAAGACCACTCGGCTGTAAGACCGGGATTCCTACTGATTTAATGCAGCAGTAAAGCAACTTCAAACGTGAAGTGTATTAACCTACAGTTTGAGAGCTGCACTGCAACGAAAAAGGAGGAACGAAAACTTGTGCAGGTATTATCAGAAGAAACCATGCACAAAGGAAGTTAGAAAGTTGGTGAAGGATTTCTATGTATACGTTGTACTCACGAGCCGTTATGACGAAGAAGTGCTAATTCCGAGCTGACGTCAGACTCACCCAGCCGGACGGGATACTTCCCGGTCATGATGGCCGACCGGGACGGCGTGCAGACTGGCTGCACGTAGTGGCCGTTGAGGATCACCCCGTAGTACGCCAGGGCGTCGATGTTGGGCGTGGGCACCTGGTCCGAGCCGTGGAAGCTCACGTCGTTCCAGCCCTGCAACACGTTTTGCTACGTCACACACATTCTTCGGCTCAATACCACTCGTCTTCACTAGCTGCTTGGGCCTATTCCCCAAACGTAATAAATTTTCGTTTAGAGACTGAAAACAGTGTATTGTTGAACAAAATATCACAAAATAAAAAGACAAGTTCTCATCGATACTATTACTACACGTTTTAGACGTGACACGTTTGAATGAACTAATCTCCATTGACTGCTTCCATTGCCTAAAAAAATGAAATGAATACTTACGCACATACGGAAAAAATATAACTTATAATTTTACAAGATTTTGGTAGATTTCTTTCCCTATCCTCTCTGATCTGAAACTCAACTTCATTTGTTACATTTATTTCAAAAGCCTTTGTAAGACCTATTTTTGGATGGTGCAGGTCGTTTCTTAGTCCAGTTGTTCAACTGTTTAGTTTTAATTTCTTGACATTAATTTCCTCGGTATACATAGCATCATTTTGCTTTTGAGTTTTAAAATATGAGAATAGTGTACTTAATTGTTGAATTATATTCATGAACAGTTCTTTTAGCAGGATTTTACTTTCCTCTGTGTTGCTTATTACTCTTCCGTTTTCCTACTCTTTTCCCTATTACTCGAATATGTATTAGATACCTGATTTACGTTGCCGTTCCGTTTCAGTCATCAATTTTCTTACAACCTTTCTCAAGAAAAGCAGACCTTAGGAAGTCATTCAGGTTTTTATATCAGTTCTGGAATTCTTTTGCACTTGATTGGAACTGTACTGTGTTCAGATCACTGCATAGATCGTTATATGTTACCCCTCTTCTCTATAACTTTTCTAATTACTGTTGCCTCATTCCCCTTGCAAGTAATTTTTATTTAATTTCTCAACTGTAAAGTACAAGTCTATGTCTAAGTTTGCGGCTTATTATCGCTCAACCTGATGATTCGACTGCAAAACGTGAGGGCTATTCGCAAAGCAAGGTCCGATCGGTTGCGAAATGGAAACCACAGTGAAAAATCCGATGAACCTTTGAATAGCTTTGTTGGGCAGTGTCTCCAGTATGTTCGTCGATTACGTCACGTCGCTGATTTCACTTCTGAGCGCACAGTGAGCACGTAAATACGCCTAGAACAACAATGTCTCTAGCCAAGTTTGAGTGCCTGTAACAAGTTTCACCTGATTTCGTGCCGTTCACACGACGTAATTGTCATGCACTTCCTTGTTCGTGACAATTCTCGCCCACATACTGCAGAGCCAATGAGAACGCTCCTACAGCGTTTTCTATGGAAGGTGTTTGATCATTCACCATACAGCCTAGACTTGGCTCCCGCTGATTTTTGTCTCTGTTCACGTGAACGTCTGGCTAAGACGGTAACATTTTGGCACAGACAACGAGCTGTAGAGTAGCTTAGAGAATTGGCGGAAGGCACAGGCGGCTGCCTTCTATGACGATAGTATTGAAGCGTTTGTACAATGCTACGACAAATGTCTCAGTCGGAGCGGTGACGATGTAGAGAAGTAGCTGGAAGGTGCACTACCTGTTGTAAGTAAAAAATTTTAGATTTTCCTTGTGGATTTCGCGGCCGAGCCGACCTTCCTTTCCGAACAACCCTCGTAGGGACGACTATTCAGTATCCTATGAACACGTGCAATTATGATGAGAGTTGACCCCTGACACAGATCCCAGCAGTGAGCCAACCTTGTTACTCGGAATGTAGAGAAGGTACGACTGAGTAGTAGATATCAGTCACTTCGAAACACTAGTTTTAATTGATTCTCTCCTTTGTAATATCATAGGCTTTGTCACTCATGCAGTGAAGATTGCTGGACGAGCCAATTACACCAACCAGCAGCTGGAGAATCTATAATGAACTGTAAACTCTGCACATGCTGATGGTGAAATCATGGCTCCCATGAAATGAAGTCATTGTGCCAAATAATGTAAAGTTGCCTTGGAGTTAAATTTCTCTCTTACAAACGTATAACACATACTGCAATGAGAAGCAATGAAGTTAGAGACTTTATATCATCAAAAAGTTGTAACATGCTATCTGGTGTCTCGTAATTCTGCAACAAATTGATGTCGGCAGCTCAAGCCCTATAACTGACGTATCTGTCCGATGTTTCCTTATGAAATCCTAAGAAACAAGGATGTATAATACTATTTGCCCAGTTGACGGCAGGACAGGACGGCACTCACCATGTCGTCGGCGACGATGAAGACGATGTTGGGCGGCTTGGCCTCTGCCTGCCCCACGGTGGCCACCAGCCACACACTCGCCACCACCAGCAGCAGTCGCATCCTCCCCAGAAGTCTCTGCCAACAGTCAGACACAGAGCAGGTGTCAGTACAGTGCCTTGTTCTACTGGAAATGTACACTTGGTTGTCATACTAATGAAATTCATTTGTAAGTCTTTCAGAGCCGTGCGACCAGCTTACAACATTCAGCTCGGAAGGTAATTTGCAATGTGCAGCAATCCAGCTCCTGAGTAAGCAATTATTACTATTAGCTCTCGGCCACACAGTCAGTCTTCTCTAATGTGTTAACAATTTTCCCTGTCTGGAAATGGAAATTCGTGTCAGCTGCCATGAGCTTCCACTTAAAAAAGTTTTTAACTTGTAAGTAATTTTTGATAACACATTTTCTTAATTTGATTTTACTTACTGATTATTGGCTTGTAGTAGTGTAGTTATTTGAAACAAGCACTGTTAAATTTGAATATAATGTTTGTCCCTAGGTGCATGACCATGTTGTATCTTAGAACAGTTTTTCACATTTTAAAAACTTTAACTTCGAGAAGAATTTTTGTAACTTCAGAAAAAACTGCAGCACACATAAAGCGAAAGTTGTCATTTCAAAATAAACTTAGATTACAGGGCCGACAGTCCGGAAAGTGTTCCAATTATGAAGCTGTGCTGAGAATTAAAGCCTCCAAACTTTCTATGTGAAAACTATCTTAGTTTTTTAAATGAGACAAACGTTATTAACATTCTACATGTTTATTGTTTACATGTACACATTTGTTCCCCAAAATAGTCAACCTGAAGACGAACGAGATTTCTGGCAGAGTGCAGTGCATCTCTAAAACACACTCCTTACAGGACGTTAGATGCACCCATTCTGCTCCGGCACGGGGAGTCATCATCGAGTAACCACGGCAGTAAATACCGAACTAGTCCAAAAGCGTTGTGATAGAACCGTAGTATATGCGAAAGTAGCAGATCTGCTCAGGGAACGTAATTGTGAATCCTTGGAAGAAATGTAGATGTATTCTCAAGGAAACACATCTCATTTATAGCGAGCTCTTTAGTTCCCACGTTTTTGGATGAGGTAATATGAAACAAAACAAGAAAAAAAGGTGTGGTGAACATGGGCTCCGAAATACCGACCTTAACAAACGTGATCACTTGTTCATCTTCGATACTGTGGAATACGTCTTTTTACTGATCAAGTTCACAAGCTCTTAAGGTTTGCATTTTTGAGCTCTTGTTCATGAGACTTTTTTTTCGTTTTGGTCCACTCTACCCTCTCTGTAAGTTGCCTACCCTACAGTCTCAGCAGCAACGGTACCAGAGTACCAGTACATGCTAATTCATGACCAGTCTTCTACATGAGAACCTATTATTCCAATTCAATTAGTTCATGTACTGCTTCGAACATGAATTAACTGAACATAGCACAAAATTATCTTGTGGACTTGAAGACCTCTTCTCTGCGTTGACAGTGCCAAGTTAACGCTTTAGTTCTCTCGTGTGCAATAACCTGCATTAGAATAATCTAACACGCTTAAAGATAGTACCCCAGAACACATATAAGCAACGCCCAAATTTACTTTTGCAACAGGTTTATTCATCGGTACCATCACGTTTGCGATTAGATGAAACACTTTCACTTTTTTTTAAGTACCCGTGGTCTAGGGGTAGCGTCTTTGATTCATAATCAAGACGTCTTCGGTCCGGGTTCGATCGCCGCCACTGCCTAAATTTTGATAAATAATCAGCATTGGCGGCAGAAGACTTCCGGCATAAGAAGTCAGCCTCATTCTGCCAACAGCCTAGTCAAAGAGGGCGGAGGAGCGGATAGAGGTTCAGGGCACTCTCTTGTCCTAGGGGTGGGAAATTGCCCCTAAAGGCGGAAGAATCAGCAATGATCAACGACATGAGAATGCAGAAGGCAATGGAAACCACTGCATTAAAGACACGTAACGTGTATCCACAGGACATGTGGCCTGTAATTGAAGAAGTGTCATGATGATCTCTCCATTGGCAAAAGATTCCGGAATAGTCCCCCATTCGGATCTCCGGGAGGGGACTGCCAAGGGGGAGGTTACCATGAGTAAAAGATTGAATAATCAACGAAAAGATAACGTTCTACGAGTCGGGGCGTGGAATGTCAGAAGCTTGAACGTGGTAGGGAAACTAGAAAATCTGAAAAGGGAAATGCAAAGGCTCAATCTAGATATAGTAGGGGTCAGTGAAGTGAAGTGGAAGGAAGACAAGGATTTCTGGTCAGATGAGTATCGGGTAATATCAACAGCAGCAGAAAATGGTATAACAGGTGTAGGATTCGTTATTAATAGGAAGGTAGGGCAGAGGGTGTGTTACTGTGAACAGTTCAGTGACCGGGTTGTTCTAATCAGAATCGACAGTAGACCAACACCGACAACGAAAGTTCAGGTATACATGCCGACGTCGCAAGCTGAAGATGAACAGATAGAGAAAGTGAATGAGGATATTGAAAGGGTAATGCAGTATGTAAAGGGGGACGAAAATCTAATAGTCATGGGCGACTGGAATGCAGTTGTAGGGGAAGGAGTAGAAGAAAAGGTTACAGGAGAATATGGGCTTGGGAGAAGGAATGAAAGAGGAGAAAGACTAATTGAGTTCTGTAACAAGTTTCAGCTAGTAATAGCGAATACCCTGTTCAAGAATCACAAGAGGAGGAGGTATACTTGGAAAAGGCCGGGAGATACGGGAAGATTTCAATTAGATTACAACATGGTCAGTAGGCAGTACAGTTGAAGAGGAATGGACATCTCTAAAAAGGGCCATCACAGAAGTTGGGAAGGAAAACATAGGTACAAAGAAGGTAGGTGCGGAAAAACCATGGGTAACAGAAGAAATACTTCAGTTGGTTGATGAAAGGAGGAAGTACAAACATGTTCCGGGAAAATCAGGAATACAGAAATACAAGTCGCCGAGGAATGAAATAAATAGGAAGTGCAGGGAAGCTAAGAAGAAATGGCTGCAGGAAAAATGTGAAGACATCGAAAAAGATTTGATTGTCGGAAGGACAGACTCAGCATACAGGAAAGTCAAAACAACCTTTGGTGACATTAAAAGCAACGGTGGTAACAATAAGAGTGCAATGGGAATTCCACTGTTAAATGCAGAGGAGAGAGCAGATAGGTGGAAAGAATACATTGAAAGCCTCTATGAGGGTGAAGATTTGTCTGATGTGATAGAAGGAGAAACTAGGAGTCGATTTAGAAGAGATGGGGGATCCAGTATTAGAATCGGAATTTAAAAGAGCTTTGGAGGACTTACGGTCAAATAAGACAGAAGGGATAGATAACATTCCATCAGAATTTCTAAAATCACTGGGGGAAGTGGCAACAAAACGACTATTCACGTTGGTGTGTAGAATATATGAGTCTGGCGACATACCATCTGACTTTCGGAAAAGCATCCTCCACACAATTCCGAAGACGGCAAGAGCTGACAAGTGCGAGAATTATCGCACAATCAGCATAACAGCTCATGCATCGAAACTGCTTACAAGAATAATATACAGAAGAATGGAAAAGAAAATTGAGAATGCACTAGGTGACAATCAGTTTGGCTTTAGGAAAAGTAATGGGACGAGAGAGGCAATTCTGGCGTTACGGCTAATAATGGAAGCAAGGCTAAAGAAAAATCAAGACACTTTCAGAGGATTTGTCGACCTGGAAAAAGCGTTCGACAATATAAAATGGTGCAAGCTGTTTGAGATTCTGAAAAAGTAGGGGTAAGCTATAGGGAGAGACGGGTCATATACAATATATACAACAACCAAGAGGGAATAATAAGAGTGGACGATCAAGAACGAAGTGCTCGTATTAAGAAGGGTGTAAGACAAGGCTGTAGCCTTTCGCCCCTACTCTTCAATCTGTACATCGAGGAATCAATGATGGAAATAAAAGAAAGGTTCAGGAGCGGAATTAAAATACAAGGTGAAAGGATATCAATGATACGATTCGCTGATGACATTGCTATCCTGAGTGAAAGTGAAGAAGGATTAAATGATCTGCTGAACGGAATGAACAGTCTAATGAGTACACAGTGTGGTCTGAGAGTAAATCGGAGAAAGACGAAGGTAATAAGAAGTAGTAGAAATGAGAACAGCGAGAAACTTAACATCAGGATTGATGGTCACGAAGTCATTGAAGTTAAGGAATTCTGCTACCTAGGCAGTAAAATAACCAATGACGGACGGAGCAAGGAGGACATCAAAAGCAGACTCGCTATGGCAAAAAAAGGCATTTCTGGCCAAGAGAAGTCTACTAATATCAAATACCGGCCTTAATTTGAGGAAGAAATTTCTGAGGATGTACGTCTGGAGTACAGCATTGTATGGTAGTGAAACATGAACTGTGGGAAAACCGGAAGAGAATCGAAGCATTTGAGATGTGGTGCTGTAGACGAATGTTGAAAATTAGGTGGACTGATAAGGTAAGGAATGAGGAGGTTCCACGCAGAATCGGAGAGGAAAGGAATATGTGGAAAACACTGATAACGAGAAGGGTCAGGATGATAGGACATCTGCTAAGACATGAGGGAATGACTTGCATGGTACTAGAGGGAGCTGTAGAGGGCAAAAACTGTAGAGGAAGACAGAGATTGGAATACGTCAAGCAAATAATTGAGGACGTAGGCTGCAAGTGCTACTCTGAGATGAAGAGGTTAGCACAGGAAAGAAATTCGTGGCGGGCCGCATCAAACCAGTCAGTAGACTGACGGAAAAAAAAAAAGAAAAAAAGAGAGAATTAGAAGTGGAAACTCCCTACATATTGATATAATATACATTGACTGTGAACTACAGAACTGACAAGCAGCAGAAACACTTACAGCTGACGTCGGTGACCGTAAGATGTGTGCAGGCTACTACAAGCCTATAGTGCTCTGTCTGTTTCGCGAAGAAACTTATATACGTCTTGTTTACGTAATTATCTTGATTTCAGTATGCAGTATCATGAAAGCAATCTTTTGTTACTTTAGATATATGATTTATCGCAGGTGGAACGGAAGCTGTTATCACAGATTGCGTGACAAATCGAAGTAATGCCACTGTGCGGAAATGAGATGTTGTCAGGATGACACACACTACGTGATTTGGGGACAGCTTTCCCAGGGGTCGGAATGACTTGCGATAGCAAAGCACTGGGCCGTACTATGAGTCAGCAGCTAAGAGAGAAATGAAAGTCAGAATGTGCACTAGAGGGCAGCGAAGCAGTTTTCTGAAACTGTCTGTACAAGAGGCTAATACAAACTTGGAACAATTGACAAGACAGACGTAGGCGACTAACAACGGTACAACCCTCACACTAGAGCTATACGCTCGCAGGTTTGTTGGCATACGTTTCCGCTATTTCCGGTAAGGACGTTGAGGTCCATTTGCGCGCACATGTTACGATACGAGTTACTACAGTTGAAGGGATTATAATAGGAAACAATTTCCATAGATTTCAGGTATTGATATCAAAGTATCAAAATCTTGTGCTGACTTCGTAGCATCCCCTTGAGGCACCTTCATAATCAATGTATGCCTCAAGACTTATTTGAAAGTATGCAGTAGTGTGTATGTGCAACTGACCTGAAATTATGAACTCATCTCACTAATCGAGATTGATGTTAACTGCATTTCACCTAAGTGTAGCCTGCCGGTGTGGCCGAGCGGTTCTAGGCGCTTCAGTCTGGAGCCGTGCGACCGCTACGGTCACAGGTTCGAATCCTGCCTCGGGCAGGGATGTGTGTGATGTCCTTAGGTTAGTTCTAGGGGACTGATGACCTCAGATGTTAAGTCCCATAGTGCTCAGAGCCATTTGAGCCACCAAATTGTAAGTAATAAATAAGCCCAAGCTACATATTGCTTTCAATGAAATATGAGTACCACATAACTACAATCCAGTATGTCTGGAAATCATTCTGGATAGACTCTTGACATTCAAGCAACTGTGCATCAAGTTATCTGAGAAACTAGTCTCAAGGGTAAATCTACTTCTCAAGATTGCCGGAAGTAGCTTGGATGCGGACTCATACTCTACGCATTGTCGCACTCCCAACTGTGAATTTCTGGAGAATAGTGTTCTTCTCTGTGGGAAAACAGTGGCCATTCGACAAATATTGATGAGCAGCTAAATGAAGGCACGAGAGTCACCACTGGTACTGTCAAACCTTCTCCCAGTCAGTGGCTGCCAGTCTTAGCTAACATTGTTCCGCAGGGGCTAAGGAAGAAAGGAGCCAAGATAAGCTTGCTCAAAAAGATTACTTCTCTTAAGAATTCCCCATTGTATGATACCCTACAGGAACCACCAACAACTCGTCTCAGATCACGCAAACCAACCTGGGCTGATTTAGAGGGTAGCAGTTCTCTTGACGTGACCTGCAAATGGCGACACCGCTGCAACGGACATCCACCCAACAACGCTCACACGGTTCAAGACCCAATAAAGCAGGTCGAGGGGTTCGAAGTACCACCGCAAATCTGGTCAAGGCTGAACCGCATGAGGACTAACCAAGTAAGATAGGGTTACACCATTAAGAAGTGGGGTTTCTGTCCATCCGCTGACTGCGACTACAGAGAGGAGGAGCAAACAATAGTTCACGTTGTTAATGAGTGCCCATTTCTAGCATTTACCGATGATCTAAGGACTTTACATCAAGTGAGTCAAAGTGCTCTTGACTGGTTGTCACATTAGGACATTTCCATTTGACTGTAAATACGTTGTGTACTTGTAAAACTATACGACAAAATAAATAACTTTTTTCCCTCCTTTACGTGCTCCCGATTTGTTTTGAAAAGTTAGTCTACGCAATAATACTGGCCCACGTTTCTGAGAATAACCATTCGCTTCCATGAAGGGTTGTCTTCTGAGAAGGCGTTATATGACGTCATGAACTCAGTTTTTGGGCAACTTAATAATAAAATCTCCCCGCTGGCGTTTTCTGTAACCTTGCCAACGCCTTAGATTGTGCACATTAGAAAATTTTCTCGGAGAAACTAGGACGGTGTGGAATTAGAGACTTGCTCTCCATGAAACTCAACAGCAGAAGACAGAAGGCCACGTTAACGACTGATACGACAGATATAAGCCTACACTGGGAGTAAGGAACATTAAAAATGGAATCTCGCAATTTTATGTGCCTTTTTCGCTGCTGCTCTTGACCTATATAAGTGATTTACTCGGAAGTTGTTTAATTTTTAAAAATCTCTCATGTTTGGTGATGACACATATTTAGTGATAAAAGTTTCAACCATATTCGTAAGAGACACACGTAGGAGGATAGTGTAAATGGCTTACAAAACCTTCACAGCAAACAGCTTAATCTTTAGTCGTATAACATCTCACATACTGAAAATGAAAACAAATAACACTTTCTGACGGTCATCCTAAATATAACTCGCCAGGCATTCACTGGGTGAAACTCCACGTGTGATAATTCTAGGCGACTGCGTGGATAATAAACTTACGCAGTATCACTACATGGATAAGTTAGCGACAAAGCTCAGACCTGCCTGCTTTGTCCATCGAAATTTCTAGATGGCATTGGTCGCATGCTATGGGCACTTACACTCGATCTTGTCCTTTAACATGAACTTCTGGGGAAACCCAACTCAGCCCCCACTCAAAAAGAGAAAAAATCTTTTAATAAGGGTGTTCTGTGAAGATTGTAACTGGACATCTCTCTGAGGCCACTTCAGGGAATTAATAGGGACTTCAATGAACTGTGCAATTTACAACCACAATATCTGAAATAAAAATAATTTCTAAACATACTGTGCCTCCCACTCTAGGTATCAGAAAGGAGTTTTTATCTACGAGGGTTGGAACTTAAATAGTGGCAACTATTTATTTACAGCTCGTACAAAATAGATACGGGTTCCAAAGTTTTACTGACCTTCAAAGTAGTCACCAGCACTGTGTATAACCCGTTGCCAGAGATGCTGAAGTCGTAGGATACTGTTAGCAGTGCCAGTTGTGTTGACAGTTCGAGCGGAGCGATCTATTGCCCTACGAATTTGTAGCAGTTCTGAAGCGAATGCCGTTAAGTATTTCCTTTATAAATCGAGTTGAACTCACGAGGGCTTAAGTCAAGGGAGTGCACTAGGTGGTATAGCACTTAGCAGTCCCATCATTCAAACAAATCAGTAACAGCTTCCACTGTACGTGCTTCAGCATTGTCCTGCAAAATGATGGTCAGGTCCTGCAGAAAGTGTCATCACTTTTGTCTCTATGCTGCTCATTTTTGGAACACGATCTACGACCAGCTAAGAGAAGTGATGACACTTTCTGCAGGACCTGACCATCATTTTGCGGCACAATGCTCAAGCTCGTACTGTGCAGGCTGTTACTGATTTGTTTGAATGATGGAGCTGCTAAGTGCTGTACCACCTACTGCACTCCCCTGACTGAAGCCCTCGTAAGTTTAACTCGATTTCTAAACTGAAGGAAACACTTCACGTCATTCGCTTCAGAACTGCTACAGATTCGTCGGGCAATAGACCGCGCCGCTCGAACTGTCAACACAACTGGCACTTCCACATCGCTAGCAACGGGTTATGTACAATTCTGGTTACTAATCTGTAGGTCAGTAAAACTTTGAAACTCGTTTCCATTTTGTACGAGCTGTAAATGAATAGTTGCCATTATTTAAGTTCCAACCCTCGTATAATAGGTTCCAATCAGATAGGAAACTGAAAATCCACGTACTTCAAATATAATGTAAAAGAATGCCTCATTAACTACTCATTCTACATCACTTAAAACCTCCCTAGTATTAGACCATGGTCCATGTATAAAGCTATCTCCTGACAGTTGGCCATTTTACCTCTGAAGATCTCCCACAATCGGAGAGGAAACGTTAGGAGAAAGTTATACACGTCGAATACTGCCTACTAACCCGGAAGATTTGTGTGATGTCAGTACTAGATGTGAAAGCTTGCATTATACACTCATTCTACAGGTTGTCAGGGTACTGTAACTGAAGGATGTGAATACTGCATAGTTCTATTGTTTGTATCTTTGTTCCTATGAAACCGTCGATTGTGATCTCTGTAAAGGTATGTAAATGCATTTTCTGGAGTTCGAAACGAAAGTAACAAGTGTGTTGTCCAAGACGAGAAGCAATGGGTTCTTTAAAACTAGCTGCGTCCTCCTAATCTGTGAACCTGTCCTTTTTTCTTTACTGTTGTTCCATCGCCCTCGCCCCATACGGGCAAGAGGTGGACTGGTATAATACTCCTTTCTTCATCCAACAGCCTTCTTAAAAATATGACACAGATGAAAACATATATGAGGACTGACTTTCGTTTTTAAGTTAAAAATAATAAAGATGGACAGCCGAAAGGACGTAAAATACAAACGGTTTAAAAACACAAATGCAACATGATAATATTCTTCGATGAAAAAACTCTTGAGCATTGCACTTTCTTTTGAAATCTGAAGGACATGCATTGGGTGGGAAATATTGTGGGAGGAGAGAGTATGTTCCATAGGTTTGAGGCGTGTGGGTAAAAACATAGGGGCCAGTTAAATAGGAAAAACTATACAGATAATAGTTAGGAAAGGCAGAGGGTGAGGAGTAGTATTTATGTGGATAGGACAGTGGTTACAAGAGGAAAGAGACAGGGACGAATGTAGAGGAAAAAGGAGAAAGGAACCCTGATTTGGAGTGGGATGGTTGCAGAATAGTTAAAGTAGGCAGGAGGGGTGAACATAGGAGAGGATCTCATTGTCTGGGAAAGGGAGCTGATTGCGTTACGAAGGGATATGGAGCGTGTGTAGGTCTAGGAAAAGAGGAATGTGTTTGTGAAGGTGCGGCAGCTTACCAGGATTGATGACCAGAAGGAAGACAATTGGGTTATTGGAATCTAGTTTCCAGATAGATGCAGAGGTGTTGGATGTGGGTGTGGAGGTTTGGGAATCTGATGAGTTGATACAGGATCCATGTAGCGAAAGGTAAACAGATGCAGAAAGCGACGTGGAGTGCATCAAGTTTGACGATAGTGGGGTGGAGATCCACACAACGTTTGCATCGCAGAGGATGAGTCAGATCAGGTTTTGTAGGTGTGGAGAAGAGGGGAAGGGTCTAAACCCAAAGTTCGGACCGTTAGTACTTTGAGTAGTTTTAGCCTATTGCGGCCTTCTGTTGGGTGGTTAGTAGGTGAAGTTTCCATGTTAGTCACTGGTCAAGGGTTAGTCCAAGATACTTTAGAGTATCAGTTAATTGGATAGGACATTTGTAAATGGTGAGTTACAAGCCATAGAGGCAGAGGGTGCTGGTGGTTCATCCTATAATTATTGCCTGGGGTTTGCTGTACTATAAGTGGGGTACCAATAATGCAAGATCCACATTGCACTACATATGGGAATAATATTAAATGTGCATTCGCTCACGTCACATCCTTGATGTAGTATATGGGATGGATGAGTATATTAATGGGTTGGATCCATGGACATGATAATTCCTGGATTACGTTCGTAATGGACCCACCCCTGTGTATGGTCTTAGGTGGCGCCCGAAAGGTGGATCCGCCTGCAGTAAGTCCAAGATTATTGTTTGGAATGGATCTGGCATGTTATAATTCCAGGAACATTATTCATGCTGGATCCAGCAAATGGTTTTTTTTTTTTGTGCGAGGAGGGGGGTGGGGTGAATTCACTCGAGGGTAACTGTTAGGGCGGGTCTGTCTCTATAATAATTCTCAGGCAATATCTAGTATGGATCTGCCCCACTATACGTCGTGAGTCACTAACTATTGCCACCAAGTATAACTCCAAAAGTATGATAGTAGCTGTAAAGTTTGTGGGACAAATGTTACTTGGGACAATGGGTGCCATAATAATATGACGTCAGAGATATGAAGGTAACTTTGTTTTCTTAAAGACATCCACAGACACTAATTATTAGCGCACGATCTGCAAGAGATTACTGCTGGAAGCGCCCGGAGGCAACGGCAGGAGAGGGGGGGAGGGGGAGGTTTCCGGCGTCGTCGTACCAGGGGTTGGCATTCCTTAGAAATATGTGTGATTTCTGCAGACTTGAAACAGTATATCATTGTCATCCCGACACCGACTAAAGCAAAGTATTTCTTGCAAATGGATTTCTTCGTGTTCCAACAGCGAGAATATAGAAATTCCTGGTAAAGCAGAACCACCGCCTACCTAAGTGTCCAGCTGCAGACTGGAAACAGAATGTCATTGTCAACTAAACACCGACCAAAGCAGAGCACCTGCAGTGCATGGAGCTCTTTTGTACCATCAGCGACAGGATAGAACAGGCATGGAAAGCCAGCATCCCCTCCTACGGGGGGAGGAGAGACAGGAAAGGGAAGAGGTAGGAGGGGAGTAAGACTAGTTCTAAGAAGCTGTGATTCCACACGTCGAGATGAAAACTCTTGCACTGTCCTAGTGGAAGGTTTTCTTTTTTCGATAGTTGTGTGATATTATTACAGTGTTTCATCTTCCTGTAGAACCAAGACCAGGATGCATTCGTGGCTTAATACAGTCGTTGCTACTGTGTTATTTCTGATCGTTGATGGCTTATAAGAGGTTTAGATGTCTCTGCCTAAGACACACTGGTACCTCACACAAGAAAAACACGTCTATCCATCTTGGAATCAACACTCATTACTGGTTATCATGGTGTTGTTCGCTCCTATCAACATTACGTTATTGGTGAAGTATTCTACTCACCATAGTATGTCACACTTCCTTGCTCTATGTATGTTTAAGGACTGTTGGATGGTGTTAAGTGCAAGACACAATTTTGTACTGTTTCCATCACAGTATTCGTTTTAAAAGCGTAACACTACACCCATTACACAATGTGAGGTGAGAACTGTCGGTACAATATTTACTGTAGCAAGCAAAAGAATCACACACCTGGAGAATAAACGATGATAGTACTTCATGGATCAAATGATAATTCGTTTTTATATATTTCTTTATTTATTTTTGATAATTAAATGAGCCGATATTACAGCAATTAAGCTGCTAACAACAGCAACATTGACTCAGACATGCAGTGTGTTACTCCATGAGAACCAAGTGATCTGTGTAAAATTCCTTCACCGTCTATTCATCCACCAATTGTACAGCAGGAATCTCATCCGTAAACTGCAAATGACAAAACAAACACGCACACATACACACATAAAGCTGTTATTTGAAACTGTGGAGTATCTGAAACCTCTGCCAGACAGCCTTCAGACACTTTACATGAAGAAGTACAATAAACGATAGTGACGACAGATTATAACCGCCTGCAGATGTGAAAGACAGCGAGAGCGGGGCGGTGCTCCCCACCTCTCGGGGGCAGATCGGCGAACAGTGAGACAACTGGTATAAAGGTCTGTGTGTATCTCATTTACGCGAGGCGTGCTATTTCAATGTTTTTCCTACATGAACCGATTTCCGAGGACCATTCTCAGACAGTGCTGGCACATCCACAACGATTGAAAGCGCACTATTGTGGAACATTCAGTTCTTCATCCGTGATGGCTATTCATGTATTTCACTTTTCTTCCAGGGAGGTCAGTCTTTCTGAGAAATTTTTCCAGGGAGGCCAGTCTTTCGAAGAAACACGTTTATTCGCTTGTGGAAAGCGTTCTATTCTTGAGTCTTTTGTTCATCTGTAACTGATTTCTGCAGACAGAAAATAGTACATCACTGCCAGTAGATGGATCCCTTTGTGTGCCGTCAGTAACAGGGTAGAACAGGCATGGAAAACCAGTACCCATACCTATGGGGGTAGGGAAGAGAAGGTGAAAGGGAGATAGGAGGGGAGTAAACACTGGTTTTAGGCCACTTAGTCTGTATCCACACATCGAGGTGAACACACATCCAGCTGCCGTCACTCTCTTGGCGATACCTTTTGGTGTCAGTTTTTGCGGTAGCTGTGTTATTACAATGATTTTTATCAATTCCCAGTATTTAAGCTGCGTTATGATCCATTGTTTACGGGTGGTGGCTTTTTCCCATGACTTTTTCGATGTGTAATTAGAACAGTGAAGTATTTTCCCTCTGTTGAGGTAGTGTGTATTGGCCCTCCTACACTTCTGTGATGTGATAGGTTGCTTCCTTGACACTTCTTACCAATATATATATATATATATATATATATATATATATATATATATATATACCTTTTGGTGTCAGACATATATATATACACTCCTGGAAATTGAAATAAGAACACCGTGAATTCATTGTCCCAGGAAGGGGAAACTTTATTGACACATTCCTGGTGTCAGATACATCACATGATCACACTGACAGAACCACAGGCACATAGACACAGGCAACAGGGCATGCACAATGTCGGCACTAGTACAGGGTATATCCACCTTTCGCAGCAATGCAGGCTGCTATTCTCCCATGGAGACGATCGTAGAGATGCTGGATGTAGTCCTGTGGAACGGCTTGCCATGCCATTTCCACCTGGCGCCTCAGTTGGACCAGCGTTCGTGCTGGACGTGCAGACCGCGTGAGACGACGCTTCATCCAGTCCCAAACATGCTCAATGGGGGACAGATCCGGAGATCTTGCTGGCCAGGGTAGTTGACTTACACCTTCTAGAGCACGTTGGGCGGCACGGGATACATGCGGACGTGCATTGTCCTGTTGGAACAGCAAGTTCCCTTGCCGGTCTAGGAATGGTAGAACGATGGGTTCGATGACGGTTTGGATGTACCGTGCACTATTCAGTGTCCCCTCGACGATCACCAGTGGTGTACGGCCAGTGTAGGAGATCGCTCCCCACACCATGATGCCGGGTGTTGGCCCTGTGTGCCTCGGTCGTATGCAGTCCTGATTGTGGCGCTCACCTGCACGGCACCAAACACGCATACGACCATCATTGGCACCAAGGCAGAAGCGACTCTCATCGCTGAAGACGACACGTCTCCATTCGTCCCTCCATTCACGCCTGTCGCGATACCACTGGAGGCGGGCTGCACGATGTTGGGGCGTGAGCGGAAGACGGCCTAACGGTGTGCGGGACCGTAGCCCAGCTTCATGGAGACGGTTGCGAATGGTCCTCGCCGATACCCCAGGAGCAACAGTGTCCCTAATTTGCTGAGAAGTGGCGGTGCGGTCCCCTACGGCACTGCGTAGGATCCTACGGTCTTGGCGTGCATCCGTGCGTCGCTGCGGTCCGGTCCCAGGTCGACGGGCACGTGCACCTTCCGCCGACCACTGGCGACAACATCGATGTACTGTGGAGACCTCACGCCCCACGTGTTGAGCAATTCGGCGGTACGTCCACCCGGCCTCCCGCATGCCCACTATACGCCCTCGCTCAAAGTCCGTCAACTGCACATACGGTTCACGTCCACGCTGTCGCGGCATGCTACCAGTGTTAAAGACTGCGATGGAGCTCCGTATGCCACGGCAAACTGGCTGACACTGACGGCGGCGGTGCACAAATGCTGCGCAGCTAGCGCCATTCGACGGCCAACACCGCGGTTCCTGGTGTGTCCGCTGTGCCGTGCGTGCGATCATTGCTTGTACAGCCCTCTCGCAGTGTCCGGAGCAAGTATGGTGGGTCTGACACACCGGTGTCAATGTGTTCTTTTTTCCATTTCCAGGAGTATATATATATACACTCCTGGAAATGGAAAAAAGAACACATTGACACCGGTGTGTCAGACCCACCATACTTGCTCCGGACACTGCGAGAGGGCTGTACAAGCAATGTTCACACGCACGGCACAGCGGACACATCAGGAACCGCGGTGTTGGCCGTCGAATGGCGCTAGCTGCGCAGCCTTTGTGCACCGCCGCCGTCAGTGTCAGCCAGTTTGCCGTGGCATACGGAGCTCCAGCGCAGTCTTTAACACTGGTAGCATGCCGCGACAGCGTGGACGTGAACCGTATGTGCAGTTGACGGACTTTGAGCGAGGGCATATAGTGGGCATGCGGGAGGCCGGGTGGACGTACCACCGAATTGCTCAACACGTGGGGCGTGAGGTCTCCACAGTACATCGATGTCGCCAGTGGTCGGCGGAAGGTGCACGTGCCCGTCGACCTGGGACCGGACCGCAGCGACGCACGTATGCACGCCAAGACCGTAGGATCCTACGCAGTGCCGTAGGCGACCGCACCGCCACTTCCCAGCAAATTAGGGACACTGTTGCTCCTGGGGTATCGGCGAGGACCATTCGCAACCGTCTCCATGAAGCTGGGCTACGGTCCCGCACACCGTTAGGCCGTCTTCTGCTCACGCCCCAACATCGTGCAGCCCGCCTCTAGTGGTGTCGCGACAGGCGTGAATGGAGGGACGAATGGAGACGTGTCGTCTTCAGCGATGAGAGTCGCTTCTGCCTTGGTGCCAATGATGGTCGTATGCGTGTTTGGCGCCGTGCAGGTGAGCGCCACAATCAGGACTGCATACGACCGAGGCACACAGGGCCAACACCCGGCATCATGGTGTGGGGAGCGATCTCCTACACTGGCCGTACACCACTGGTGATCGTCGAGGGGATACTGAATAGTGCACGGTACATCCAAACCGTCATCGAACCCATCGTTCTACCATTCCTAGACCGGCAAGGGAACTTGCCGTTCAACAGGACAATGCACGTCCGCATGTATCCCGTGCCACCCAACGTGCTCTAGAAGGTGTAAGTCAACTACCCTGGCGAGCAAGATCTCCGGATCTGTCCCCCATTGAGCATGTTTGGGACTGGATGAAGCGTCGTCTCACGCGGTCTGCACGTCCAGCACGAACGCTGGTCCAACTGAGGCGCCAGGTGGAAATGGCATGGCAAGCCGTTCCACAGGACTACATCCAGCATCTCTACGATCGTCTCCATGGGAGAATAGCAGCCTGCATTGCTGCGAAAGGTGGATATACACTGTACTAGTGCCGACATTGTGCATGCTCTGTTGCCTGTGTCTATGTGCCTGTGGTTCTGTCAGTGTGATCATGTGATGTATCTGACCCCAGGAATGTGTCAATAAAGTTTCCCCTTCCTGGGACAATGAATTCACGGTGTTCTTATTTCAATTTCCAGGAGTGTATATATATATATATATATATATATATATATATATATATATATATATATATGTGTGTGTGTGTGTGTGTGTGTGTGTGTGTGTGCACGTGTTCCTCAGCAGCTATACAGTTGTAGATTTAGTACGAGGCAGTTCTCCAGGCACCCGCTGTAGGACAGTTCCTGCCGATTTCGAATGGTACTGTGGACTACAACACACAGCAAGGCGAACATATACACACACGTGATCGGAAAAGGGAACAAAACCCGTTTCAAGCGTTCTCAGTTGAGCCCCATACACAACAGCCATCGCCTCTGGTTCATTGAGTCTGGGGATATTGGAATAGCACCAGTGTATTCTCAGTCCATCCTGCTACATCACCATTATTCGACACTGAAACGATAGACTTAGTGTGGGTAGAAGTTATACCTGACAAATGGAATAAATTAATGATTGATATCTTTCGCCAACCCCCGACTGAGATCATACAATTGCTAAACAGTTCAAATAAAACTTCAGTGTCATTTCAATTAAATATCCCCCCTCATAAATTTTTGTTGGTGTTGACTTCAATCTATACTTGATATGTTAGTGAAACACATGTTTAAAGTCAGTGGTAGGCAAAAACGTCTTCCACGTCTAGTTCAGGAGCCCACTCGAAGTTTAAATGGTTGTGGGAACATACTTGACCTCTTAGCGACAAATAATCCTAACCAAATAGGGAATAATAACCACAAGGTTGTAGCTAGACTGGATACCGTAAAATCCAAATCAACCAAAAATAAACGCAAAATACATCCATTTCAAAAAGCAGATAAAAATTCTCTTGACACCTTCCCCAAGGACAGCCTCAGCTCTTTTCGATCTGCCTATGCATGAACCATGGACCTTGCCGTTGGTGGGGAGGCTTGCGTGCCTCAGCGATACAGATAGCCGTACCGTAGGTGCAACCACAACGGAGGGGTATCTGTTGAGAGGCCAGACAAACATGTGGTTCCTGAAGAGGGTCAGCAGCCTTTTAAGTAGTTGCGGGGGCAACAGTCTGGATGATTGACTGATCTGGCCTTGTAACACTAACCAAAACGACCTTGCTGTGCTGGTACTGCGAACGGCTGAAAGCAACGGGAAACTACGGCCGTAATTTTTCCCGAGGGCATGCAGCTTTACTGTATGATTAAATGATGATGGCGTCCTCTTGGGTAAAATATTCCGGAGGTAAAATAGTCCCCCATTCGGATCTCCGGGTGGGGACTACTCAGAAGGACGTCGTTATCAGGAGAACGAAAACTGGCGTTCTACGGATCGGAGCGTGGAATGTCAGATCCCTTAATCGGGCAGGTAGGTTAGAAAATTTAAAAAGGGAAATGGATAGGTTAAAGTTAGATATAGTGGGAATTAGTGAAGTTCGGTGGCAGGAGGAACAAGACTTTTGGTCAGGTGAATACAGGGTTATAAATACAAAATCAAATAGGGGTAACGCAGGAGTAGGTTTAATAATGAATAAAAAAATAGGAGTGCGGGTAAGCTACTACAAACAGCATAGTGAACGCATTATTGTGGCCAAGATCGACACGAAGCCCACACCTACCACAGTAGTACAAGTTTATATGCCAACTAGCTCTGCATTGATGAGGAAATTGAAGAAATGTATGATGAAATAAAAGAAATTATTCAGATAGTGAAGGGAGACGAAAATGTAATAGTCATGGGTGACTGGAATTCGGTAGTAGGAAAAGGGAGAGAAGGAAACATAGCAGGTGAATATGGATTGGGTGGAAGAAATGAAAGAGGAAGCCGCCTGGTAGAATTTTGCACAGAGCACAACTTGATCATAGCTAACACTTGGTTCAAGAATCATAAAAGAAGGTTGTATACATGGAAGAAGCCTGGAGATACTGACAGGTTTCAGATAGATTATATAATGGTAAGACAGAGATTTAGGAACCAGGTTTTAAATTGTAAGACATTTCCAGGGGCAGATGTGGACTCTGACCACAATCTATTGGTTATGCACTGTAGATTAAAACTGAAGGTGGGAATTTAAGGAGGTGGGACCTGGATAAATTGAAAGAACCAGAGGTTCTACAGCATTTCAAGGAGAGCATGAGGGAACAATTGACAGGAATGGGGGAAAGAAATACAGTAGAAGAAGAATGGGTAGCTTTGAGGGATGAAGTAGTGAAGGCAGCAGAGGACCAAGTAGGTAAAAAGACGAGGGCTGCTAGAAATCCTTGGGTAACAGAAGAAATATTGAATTTAATTGATGAAAGGAGAAAATATAAAAATGCAGTAAATGAAGCAGGCAAAAAGGAATACAAACGTCTCAAAAATGAGATTGACAGAAAGTGCAAAATGGCTAAGCAGGCATGGCTAGAGGACAAATGTAAGGATGTAGAAGCTTGTCTCACCAGGTGTAAGATAGATACTGCCTACAGGAAGCTTAAAGAGACCTTTGGAGAAAAGAGAACCACTTGTATTAATATCAAGAGCTCAGATGGAAACCCAGTTCTAAGCAAAGAAGGGAAAGCAGAAAGGTGGAAGGAGTATATAGAGGGTCTATACAAGGGCGATGTAATTGAGGACAATATTATGGAAATGGAAGAGGATGTAGATGAAGATGAAATGGGAGATACAATACTGCGTGAAGAGTTTGACAGAGCACTGAAAGACCTGAGTCGAAACAATGCCCCGGGAGTAGACAACATTCCATTAGAACTACTGACAGCCTTCGGAGAGCCAGTCCTGACAAAACTCTACCATCTGGTGAGTAAGATGTATGATACAGGCGAAATACCCTCAGACTTCAAGAAGAATATAATAATTCCAATCCCAAAGAAAGCAGGCGTTGACAGATGTGAAAATTAGCGAACTATCAGTTTAATAAGTCACGGCTGCAAAATACTAACGCGAATTCTTTACAGACGAATGGAAAAACTGGTAGAAGCCGACCTCAGAGAAGATCAGTTTGGATTCCGTAGAAATATTGGAACATGTGAGGCAATACTAACACTACGACTTACCTTAGAAGCTAGATTAAGGAAAGACAAATCTACGTTTCTAGCATTTTTAGGCTTAGAGAAAGCTTTTGACAATGTTGACTGGAATACTCTCAAATTCTGAAGGTGGCAGGGGTAAAATACAGGGAGCGAGAGGCTATTTACAATTTGTACAGAAACCAGATGGCAATTATAAGAGTCGAGGGGCATGAAAGGGAAGCAGTGGTTGGGAAGGGAGTGAGACAGGGTTGTAGCCTCTCCCCGATGCTGTTCAATCTGTATATTGAGCAAGCAGTGAAGGAAACAAAAGAAAAATTCGGAGTAGGGGTTAAAATCCATGGAGAAGAAATAGAAACTTTGAGGTTTGCCGATGACATTGTAATTCTGTCAGAAACAACAAAGGGCTTGGAAGAGCAGTTGAACGGAATGGATAGTGTCTTGAAAGGAGGATATAAGATGAACATCAACAAAAGCAAAACGAGGATAATGGAATGTAGTCGAATTAAGTCGGGTGATGTTGAGGGAATTAGATTAGGAAATGAGACACTTAAAGTAGTAAAGGAGTTTTGCTATTTGGGGAGCAAAGTAACTGATGATGGTCGAAGTAGAGAGGATATAAAATGTAGACTGGCAATGGCAAGGAAAGCGTTTCTGAAGAAGAGAGATTTGTTAACATCGAGTATAGATTTAAGTTTCAGGAAGTCGTTTCTGAAAGTATTTGTATGGAGTGTAGCCATGTAAGGATGTGAAACATGGACGATAAATAGTGTGGACAAGAAGAGAATAGAAGCTTTTGAAATGTGGTGCTACAGAAGAATGCTGAAGAGATGGGTAGATCACATAACTAATGAGGAGGTATTGAATAGGATTGGGGAGAAGAGGAGTTTGTGGCACAACTTAACTAGAAGAAGGGATCGGTTGGTAGGACATGTTCTGAGGCATCAAGGGATCACCAATTTAGTACTGGAGGGCAGCGTGTAGGGTAAAAATCGTAGAGGGAGACCAAGAGATGAATACACTAAGCAGATTCAGAAGGATGTAGGTTGCAGTAGTTACTTGGAGATGAAGAAGCTTGCACAGGATAGAGTAGCTTGGAGGGCTGCATCAAACCAGTCTCAGGACTGAAGACCACAACAACAACATCATGCAAGCGTAGATTAGATGTGCTTCAAAGAAATAATGTCGACGCCAATTGAGAGATGTATACCAAATATTTTAATAACAGATGATACTGAAGCCACGTGGTACACAAAACAGGTCAAAACACTATTGCGTAAGTGACGAAAATAGCACGCGAATTTGAAAAGAACGTAAAGTGTGTTACAGAAGCTTAATATTTAACGCGAACTTCAATGAGAGCTGCTTTTAATGGTTTCCACAACGAAACCCCGTCTCGAAATCTGCCAGAAAACCCAAACAGATTCTCGTCGTACGTAAAGTGCACCAGTGGCAAAACACAATCAATACCTTCACTTGCGATAACAGTGGTGATGTTAATGGTTACAGTGTCACTAAAGCAGAATTACTAAGCACGGTTTTACGAAATTCTTTCACAAAAGGAGACCAAGTAAATATTCCATTAGTCGAATGAAGAACAACTGCCAACATGAGTAATTTAGAAGTAGCTAAGCTGGTTAAAACACTTGATAAAGGTAAGGCCTCTGGTCCAGATTGTATACCAGTGAGGTTCCTTTAAGAGTATGCTGATACAATAACTGCACACTTAGGAATCATAGACAACCTCTCACTAGTAGAGAGATCTGTACCCAAAGAGTGGAAAGTTGCCCAAGACAGGAAATAGGAGTAATCTGCTGAATGACAGACCCACATCACTAACGTAGATTTGCAGTAGGAGTTCTGAACATGCAGAATGAGCGAACACTATGAATTACTTCGAAGGAAATGATTTATTGACAGAAAGCCAACAAGCATTCAGAAAATATAGTTTTTATGATACGTAAGTGTCTCTTTATTCTCACAAAGTAATTAGTGCTTCCGACAGGGGTTGTCAAATTGTTACATTTCCAGAAGGCTTTTGGTATAGCTTCTTCTATTTAAATTCCGCGACTGAGGAGCATCGTCTCAATTGTGTGACTAGCTTCGTGATTTCCTGTCAGAAAGGTCACAGTGAGTGGTATTGACGGAAAGTCATCGAGGATAACAAAAGTAGTAACTGACATCTCCCAAGGAAGTGTTATAGGCCTTCTTTTGTTCTTGTTGTTTATAAACGATTTAGGAGACAATCTGAGTAACCTCTTACATTGTCCGCAGATTATGCTATCATTTACCGCCATGTAAAGTCATCAGTAGATCAAAATCAATTGTAAAATGATTTAGACAAAATACCTGTGTGGCGCAAAAAGTGGCAAGTGACTCTTAATTATGAAAAGTGTGAAGTCATACACATGAGCGCTAAAAGGAATCCGTTAAATTTTGGTTGCACTGTAAATTACATAAATCTAAAGGCTGCAAATTCAACTAAACACTTAGGTACTAGAGTTACAAGCAAATGGATCCATCACATAGCTAATGTTGTGAGGAAAGCAAACTAAAGTTTGGCAGACCACTTAGAAAATGTGCAACATGTCTGCTAAAGGGACTGCCTACACTACGTTTGCCACCCCCCCCCCCCCCCGCCCCCTGCCCCCTTCCACCCTCTCTGGAGTACTGCAGTGCAGTGTGGAAACCACATCAAATAGAACCGACGAATCACATCGAAAAAGTTCAACGACGTGCAGGTCGTTTTGTACTGTTGTGAAATAGGGAGGAGAGTGCCACAGGTATGATACACGAGTTGGGGTGGCAATCATTAAAACAAAGGCGTGTTTCGTTGAGGCAGGACCTTTTCTTGACATTTCAATCACCAACTTTCTGCTCACAGTGTGAAAATAATTTGTTGGCACCCACTACGTAAAGAAAAATGATAATCATTCTAAAATAATGGATGTCAGAGCCCTTACTAAAGGTTAATTTGTTCGTTTTTCCCGCGAAATGTTCGAGATTGGAACGGTAGAAAAGTAGCTTGAAGGCAGTTCGTTGAACCCTCTATTAGGCACTTAATTTTCAGTTGCATAGTAGTGATGTAGATGTAGATAATGAGCAACCAAATAGCGATTTTTCACTGATCAAGTACGGTGGAATTTGGAGTTACTTGCGATGTAATATTTCCAAAGGCGTCGTTGTATCAATAATTTTCATCTTCTTCTCTCGAAAGACTAATAAGAGTACACTAAGAGCTCCATTTTTCGATAGTCTTGAATACACAAGCAGCTCCTTTCGTTTCCTTGAGGGAGCAGGGAATCAAATTTTTTCGTATCCCCTTTTGCCTTCATGATATTTTTACCGCGTTAGAGTGCTCAAACTGCATATCGTTATATTTTCGAGAACACTCAAGATTTTAACGTGACTAATCACCACAGCTGCTCTGGGAAGTAATCGGACCTACTTGAACCTTGACCACTTGTGTTAGAGTCGAAAGACAGGAGTGTAATGAGAATTTTATCAGGTGCTGAGGGCCACCTTGTCAGTTTTTTTGCTGACATTGCATTTAAGTGGACGCGTACTAGCTGAGAAATTACATAGAAACGCAAACTCACTGAAGACGTTGTTTTCAGCTCGTCGTGAATGACTATTCACGTTAAATATCGCCGAAAAGCTAGGTAATGCGCCTAATTAGATGAAAAAAAAAACACATTACATTTGATTGCTGCTTTAGCGATAACCGCCTGCACCCAGCCACTGAATCAATTTATGCGTGTATGTTTCCAAGCGGTTACAACACAATTAAGATATAAAATCTGTTATAGCGAAGGCGAATCAAAATTTCGTCTAGTGAGCGCGTTCCTTCAGAAGGGAACACCTCCACAGAAGAGGCCGTGTACAGATGTGCGTCTGGCCTGATAGTAACAATAACAATAATAATAATAATAATAATAATAATAATCTTGCGGTCGCGTTCTCGCTTCCCGAGCATGGCGTCCCGGGTTCGATTTCCAGAAGGGTCAGGGATTTTCACCTGCCTCGAGATGACTGGGTGTTGGTGTTATCATCATTCCTGAAAGTGGCGAGATTGGACTGAGCAAAGATTGGGATTTTGTACGGGGGCTGATTACTGCGCACTTGAGCGCCCCACAAACCAAACATTATCGTCATCATCAATAATAATGATAATAGCACGCTGGGTGAAACCAGTGAAAGTGGTCCCAGTCTTTCTAAGTACACTTGGAGCAGTGCCAAAAGATCTTAGTGGGCTCTTGAAAACCATTGACATTGATGTAATATCCATCTTCCAACTACAGGAAGATACTCTAATGGGACCTGCTTGAATTAACCGCGGATACATCACGCAGAATTACGTGCATAGAAAGTGCCCGACTAGTGATGAAACACGAAATCCAGCATAGTGAACGTATTTACTCTGTTTATTGTTGTAACGCATAGATATTATACAGAATCTTTTTGACTATGGTGTATTTTATAAATATGGGTAAATAATATTATGGAATTGTGGAAATTTGTGCTTCGGCTAGCGTAAATTACGATGGATGTGACCTAAGCGTATAGTATATTCATATATTGGCAATAGTTCAGTAATTGAATGACTGTTAAGCAAAATTTCTTCAAACTTAATGTATCCCAATTAAATTTTCTGTTCTACTATTATTTAAATATACGCATGAGTCTAGCTAATTTTAATACTTAAATATTCACACACAACTATTAGTACGTGGAATAATTAGAGGAATCACTTCTTATTCTTAATTAAAAGTAAATTAATTACATATTTCACACACACGTCACTTATTTTTGACTTTATAATAAAAATTATTTTTATCAGAAAATACACACAATACTATTGAACGCACAATATTATCACTTCACTCCTTAATTTATTTTACTCTTTTTACGTTTTTTGCTTGAAGTGACGATCAAAAGGCAAGCAGCGTGCTGAAAAACGGTTAATTTGTTTTTTGTAATCTCAGGGAAATTTCTAACTATCTTCTCGACTCACGAGAGAATTACAATAATTTGATTTAATCTGGTGAGTATCGCGTTGGCAGCGTAAGAAAAAATTCAGTAATTAAATGTGTGTAACATTTATCAATTGGAAATTTGGGACTGCTATTACGAAATGAAAGCAGAAATGTTAAATTAAACAATTATTATTTAACGAAGTAAATCATTTGTACAGAAATCTAGCATTTTGTGAATAATCTTCACAGGTTTGAACATAACAAATAATTGTGCCGTTTTTTGGTGAAACACTTGGAAATTACAGTAATCTTAGCTCAACTCTGGAAGAATAAATCATTCACAATAAGGTCATACTATTACTCGCAATTGGCGATAATAATTGAGTAATTAAATAAATTCCTAGCAGGAATACAAGTTTAGTTCATTCTAACAAAATGGAAGAAAACAGAAGTCTTATAGTGTATAATTCTGCCGGAAAGGCGCGCGATTTTAGAAGAGAAAGAAAAGACGAGTGCGTATTCTTATACAGTACAAAATACAGATGATAATGATACGCCGCTCTCATTATTCTGGGCGTACATATTCGCTGACTTGCAGCGCAGATTATTGACTCAGTGGTTAAATTATATCTTTAAGCCTTAATATTCCGATAGAAAAAGAAAATAGAAAGTTATTACGTCTCGGGCATGGCACAATGTTATAATATTATATGTATATATGTTCTAAATTTCCTCCTAAACTACTGCATAGATTTCTACCATACTTTGTATACATACCACTGGAAAGATACAGTGTAATGGCAAGAACGGCGGCCTGCCTCTAGAAAGTGGCGGGCGGGGATGGGGGATGGGGGAGTTGTGTGAAAATACAGCGTAGTTAACGACGTGCCAAAAGCCAGCCTACATTCCTCCAGTGTTTGAGAATGACCATGTGCGCTCGTCGTCTAGGAGTAACTTCTTTGATTCGTAGCCAAA
This sequence comes from Schistocerca nitens, assembly GCF_023898315.1. Taxonomy (NCBI): domain Eukaryota; kingdom Metazoa; phylum Arthropoda; class Insecta; order Orthoptera; family Acrididae; genus Schistocerca; species Schistocerca nitens. The sequence continues at coordinate 352,471,857 of NC_064622.1, forward strand.
ATGTTGTTGATCCTGTGTTCGAACCCCACCACCACTTAAATTCTGAATAAAAACCATCAGCAATGGCGGCCGAAGACTTCCGTCATAAGAAGTCACTCTCATTCAGCCAACGGCCTTGTCAAAGAGGGTGGAGCAGCGGACAGAGGTTCAGGGCACTCTCTTACCCTTGGGGTGAGAAATTGCTCCTAAAGCCGGAAGAATCAGCAAAGATCAAAGGATCAAAGGCATGAGGATGCAGAAGGCAATGGAAACCACTGCACTGAAGACACATAATGAGTCTCCACAGGACATGTGGCCCATAATTGAAAAAGTGTCATGATGATCTCCCCATTCAGATCTCTGGGTGCGCTGCCAAGGGAGTGGTGATCGTGAGAAAAAGATTAAAAAACCAACTAAAGGATAACATTCTGTGAGTGGGGGCGTGGAATGTGAGAAGTTTGCACGTGATAGGGAAACTAGGAAATGTGATAAGGAAAATGCTAATGCTCAGTCTAGTGGGGGTCAGTGAAGTGAAATGGAAAGAAGACAAGCACTTCTGACTGGACGACTATAGGGTAACATCAACAGAACCACAAAATATATAACTGGAGTAGGACTCGTTGTGAATAGGAAGGTAGGACAGACAGTGACTTAACTGTGAACAGTTCATTGATAGGGTTGCTATGACCAGAATTGACCGGAAACCGACAACGATATTTAAGGTGTACATGTCAACGTTGCAAGCTGAAGATGAAGAGATAGAGAAAGTATTCGAGGATACTGAAGGGATAATTCAGTACATAAAGGGAGATGAAAATCTAATAGTCAAGGGAGATTGGAATGTGGTTATAGAGAAAGTAGTACAAGAAAGAGATACCGGAGAATATTGGTTGGTACTATGAATGAGATAGGAGAAAGACTAATTGAGTTCTGCAACAAATGAAGTACATCATGGTCAGGCAGAAATCAATTACTGGAAGATAAAGCGTACCGAGGAGCAGATATAGACCCAGGCCACAATTCAGAAGTGATGAAGAGTAGGCTGAAGTGTAAGAGACTAATCGCAAAGAATCAATGGGCAAAGAATTGGGATACAGAAATACTAAAGAATGAAGAAATATGCTTGAAGTTCTCAGAGACTATAGATACTGCGATAAGAAATAACTCAGTAGGAGTTTAAGTTGACGAGAAATGGACATATCTAAAAAAATAGGCAACCACAGAAGTTGGAAAGAAAAGTATACCTACAATGAAGGTAACTGCGAAGAAACCATGGCTAACAGAAGAAATACTTCAGTTGATCGATGAAACAAGGCAGCACAAAAACGTTCAGGGAAATTCAGGACTATAGAACTACAAGTCACAGGAAGTGCAGGGAAGCCAAGGTGAAACGGCTGCATGAAACATGTCAAGAAATCGAAATGACTGTAGGAAGGACTGTCTCAGCATACAGAAAAGTCAAAACGGCCGTCAGTGAAATTAAAATCTAGGGTCTTATGATAAGAGGGGAACAGGAATTCCACTATTAAATGCAGAGGAGAGAGCGGATAGGTGGAAAGAATACACTGAACTCCTTTATGAGGAGAAAGATTTTCTGATGATATGATAGAAGAAGAAACAGGAATTAATATAGAAGAGATAGGGGATCCAGTATTAGAAACAGAATTTAAAAGAGCTTTGAAAGATTTAAGAACGAATAAGGCAGAATGGATATAAAAAATTCCATCAGAATTTCTAAAATCATTGGGGGACGTGGCAACAAAACGGTTATTCACACTAGTGTCTAAAATGCATGTGACTGGCGATATACCATCATCTTTAGGAAAAACATCATCCATACTATTTTCAAAATTGCAAGAGTCGACCATTGCGAGAATTATCGCACAATCACCTTAACAGCTTATGCATCCAAGGTGCTGATAAGAATAATAAACAAAAGGAAATTGAGATTGTGTTAGATGACCATCAATTTGGCTTTAGGAAAGGTAAAGGTAACAGAAAGGCAGTACTGACGTTGTAGTTAATAATGGAAGCAAGAGTAAAGAAAAACCAAGACACGTTCAGAGGATCTGTCGACCAGGAAAAAGCGTTCGATAGTGTCAAATGTTGCAAATTGTTTGAAAATCTGAGAAAAATAAGAGTAAGAGGGAAAGACGGGTAATATACATTTTCGTACAAGAGCAAAGAGAGAACAATAAGAGTGGAAGATGAGAACGAAGTGTTCGGATTAAAAAGGGTGTAAGACAGGGATGTAGTCTTTCGCCGGTATTGTTCAATCTATCCAGGGGAGAAACGATGACGGAAATAAAAGAAAGGTTCAAGAGTGGGATTAAAATTCAAGGTGAAAGAATATCAATGAAAGATTCCTGATGATATTGCTATCGTTTGTGGAAGTGAACAAAAATTATTATGGGATCTGTTGAATAGAGTCGACAGTCTAATGAGTACGGAATATGGATTGAGAGTAAATCGAAGAAAGACTAAACTAATCAAAAATAGCAGAAATGAGGGCAAGCGAAAAAATTTAACATCAGCATTATCGATCACGGATTTCATGAAGTTAAGGAGTATTACTAACTAGGCAGCAAAATATCTCATGACAGGCGGAGCAAGGTGGACATAAAAAGCGGATTAGCACTGAAAAAAAAATGCATTTCTGGTCAAGAGAAGTCTACTAGTATCAAACATAGGCCTTAATTTGAGACAGAAATATCTGAGAATGTACGCCTGGATCACTGTGTTGTACGGCAGTGAAACGTGTACTAAGGGAAAACCGGAGAAAAGGATAATTGAAGCATTTGCTACATAGAAGAATTATGAATATTATTTGGACTGATGAGGAACTAATGGGTTATCTGCAGAATCGGCGAGGAAAGGGACACATGGGAAACACTAATCAGAACAAGTGACAGGATGGTAGGACATCTCTGAAAACATCACGGAATAACTTCCACGATAACACCTGGAGCTGTAGAAGGTAAAAACTGTAGAGGAAAGTAGAGGTTGGAATATATCCAGCAAATAATTGAGAACGTGGGTTGCAAGTGTTGCTCTGAGATGAAGACGTTGCCACAGGAGAAAATTCGTGGCAGGCAGCAACAATCCTGTTAGAAGACTGACGACTCAAAAAAAATCTCGTTGACACACCCCACAAAGTGATGAAAGGAAAAAAGTTTATTGTATACCACATTTTCGCTGTTCGTGCAGTAGAACTTCTGGATCTGGCGTGACCTTTTAAATTGTTACTTCATTACGGCGAATTCTGTTTGCAGAAAATTTTGCAGACAATATTCACATATGCCGTTACACTAGCAAACATGTATCATTTTAGGACACATAGTTTAGGAGATATGTTGCCATAAACAGTGAGCTGCGTGAAAACCTAACTGCAGGATGAAATTCGTTAGAGATATAAATGAAGTATGTGTCACAAATATTTGTGATATATGTTAAATATATGTGCGTATACGAGTAAAGCCAAGAGTAGAAAGCTCATCCTAATCCCCTGGACTGATTTCATATAAACTTGGTACTTACTATCTTGAAAGAACTATTATGGGGGTATAAACCAGCAACCACCTATTGAGGTGAGGGTGATAACGTGTGTAATATCTTTTTATATTCTACTAATTATCCCGGCGCAATTCTATGAGTGAATTACTTTTCCTACTTGACCATCTATATACTAGCAGAATCGATGCGCAAAGTAGTACAGTACTATTACTATTCCATGAGCGCATAATTACTCTTTGTAATATTCTCTCTGCTGTGTGTTGAGAGGACTTCTAGGATTTTCTCCGTGCCGAATAGTCGCATTGAATAATTGTAATTTTGCTATCGAGATTACTGGAAGGAAGAGATTGGAAATATATTGTATGCTAATCAAGAGAATATATACTGAGCATTTACAAAAAAGGTCTGTAAAGGAATTAATTATATATGTATTCTCTAATTGGAAATTTGCACGAATGTGTCATTTCGTTGGTAATCATAAGGGAACTTCCGATGAATCGGAAACGAACCTATAATTATTAGATGCAAGAGCTCCATTATTTCATCGGATAGTTAAACTCTATCAAAGCTAACTTTCCGCTTGATCTGAGGTTTCGCGACTGACTACGCAACGCAAGAAAACCAAGACATTTTATTTACACAGGATTGCAGATCGCTTCGAATCATCGAGACTGCCGACAAGGAGAGTCATCGTCCGATTCTGGTTAAACAAGTAAAGCTTGATTATAACTTTCTTGAGAGACTGTGATGACTGCGATATGGCTGCTTATGAATGAGATCATTAACGAAATACTGATAACTAAATTTCCTCCTCACCAGCAAACTGTATATACACAATATCAATTAAAATAATACTTGTGGATAGAAGGGGGAGGAGCAGGAGGACAGAGAGAGAAGGGGAAGGAGGATATGAAATAACAGAAGACTGGGAAAAATACATATCTGGGCAACGCCTGTTGTTCACAGGTTAATAATAATGATGATAGTCTTGTCTATTGCGTTTGTTCTACAGCATTTTCATTTACTGACGCGTTGTTCCACCAAGAAACGACGGAAGAATAAATTAACATAGTAATGGTCCTCTTCTGCTTTTCACGAAATGGGCCTCTCGATCTGTTGTGACATCAATTCCATCTTTTAAATGACAGTCCTATGTGTATGTCCCTGTTTCCTTTAGATCTGTATTATAAGGTCATCTCCGTAATAAAAATAATAATAATAAATAGAATAAGAAAATTACATAAACACACCAGTATTTGGCATTCTCTCATCACTGAGGAAACACTGGAAGACATATCTACATCTGGAAAAAATAACATAAAAATGGTTCTAGAGGAAATTAGGACCAAGAGTGGTAGATTTCAAGAGTAAAGCTTGAGACTATTATGGTCTTGTTTAGCACTCAATCAGTTTTTATGTGTACAAATTTCCAACTGATACAGGTTTACCATTAGAACAGGAAACAGCTGAATCTAGATGTTAGTCTGATGAACGTAAGATGACATTAAAAAATATATCGCAACCGAAACACAAATGACCGATCTCCAAGTAGCTGTATAAATGTTACCTAGAAGCATAATCATGTATCTGTCCAGACAATTGAGGAGTGAACATAAGGAAGGGCAAGATTCGTCTACTGCTTTGGAGAAGAGCGATACGAAAATAATTGAACCTGTGGATAAACGCGACATCTAGAGGTATTTAGGTCTGCGAGGAAGACCGTTGGTGCATCAAAGCATAAAACGGAACATAACGAGCGCGTTCATGATCAGTTTTTCCTCAGGTTTGGAAGTGAAACGAATTATGTCAGGGCCTTACAACCCAAAAGATCTCCAGCAGCTACATGGAAAAACACGTTCAGCAACATTGTTATATAAACATCTCAAATGCTGATTTAGACTTTCGACTTTATTAACTGGACGGAAACAGACCTTTAAGAAATCCAGACTAAACTATAATGTATTTTCACTTAGTGTGGCATTCAACATGTTAAATCAGCTCATTTTACTAAGGTTTGAAGCTCGTCTTGATGCTCTTCCATGTTGTCGATTTAAAATTGAGTTGTTTTGAAAATAAGCCTTATGCAAACACAATTTGTTTATTTTTGTTGAGCAAAAATTGTGTGAAAAACTGTGTGGAAACAGCACACTGAATAACTGTTAATCGAGACACAACCCAGAGACGCAACGGGACGAAAAAAAATGTGAGTACAGAAACGCACATAGCCCACGAAACAGTTCTTGATAAATATGCATTAATTTTCTTTGTGGCTAGTTTGCAGATGACATACTGTTCAAAAAACGACAAAAAGAGCACATAAAGGGTGTATAATAATGCAGTTCATTTAGCGATGTAATTTTAAGGTGCGCGTCTAAACAAAACAAAGCAAATTGCACATACTGCAATTCTTTGGCCTACAGCAGCTAAATTATTATAAATTTGCTATTGTACCTTACAGAAATAAAAATTTGACCCACAGAAGATGACACATAGGTGTCAAAACATGTCTAGGTACATACAAAAATAAGGAATTGTTTTTGCATAAGACTGATTTTCAAAACAATCCAATGTTAAATAAGTTGTTGAAAGGCTGACTATGAAACGTGAGAAAGGTAGGGTATTACGAGAAACTAATCAGCTGCACGAAAATCAACTTTGGAATCTTCGGCAATATTTTTACAATATTATCTTGTCATTTCGTACACTAATAGTAACCGCATTACTTCCACGCCACTCAATCTGGTAGAAATATGCGGAACATACTGAAGGCTAAAACAATTAACGCCAAAATAATTGTTCTCAAAATTCAGCTGTAGTGTTTTAGTGCAGAAAACCATTCTTACAGAGTCAGCGAATAGGGCTCGACTGACATTACAATGGGGAAGCAACGGATTCACTATGTACATCGCACGTTGCTGTGCAGGGTGACAAAGTGGGGGGGGGGGAGGGGAGGGAGAGGAGAAGGTATTGGTATTGATTGGTAAGAAAATTTAAGAAAGTATACTGAACATTCCATTTAAAAAGAACAGCAAACACTTTCCAGCGTTCATCATTATGATTGTCCATGTTCAGGATTAGTATCAGTATAAATGATATAGGCTCTGTCGGCTCAGTATGAGGGAAACGTAGGTCATATATACAGACAAATGAATATACTCTTGTGTCTCATCTAGGAAGAACAAGATAGGTGGTCGGCCGTGGATATATTGAAGTAAACTTCCCGGATACCAATTTTTTTAACCATTTGCTCACAATAAGTCCAAGTACTATCTTTCTTTCTTATCATTAAAGCTCTTTCGTACAGTTTGAGAGTTTTTGATGGATATCACTGCTTAGGTACCTCTGTCTCTTCCATTTTTTGACTACATCTTCCTCTAAATCGCACTACTATTCTTCGCCTCTCTGCTTGGTACACGAGAAATAACTTTCGTAATCAATAACCTTCCATTCGCAAAGTGTATTTACGTCATCATTGTCCACCCTATTTAGTTTCACCATATATAGAAAATATTTCCAATTCATTTTTAGCAGTGTCGCTTTTATGTAGCTTGGGTTAACAGTACCTTACCTCTTGTGAAAAATTTCTTTTTTGCCCTGTTTGATTCAGCTGTTTCCAGTTCTTCTTTTTCTTCTATACGTTCTGGAATCAGTCGTAAGTACGTGTGTTTGAACATAGTTCAATTAAAATTTTTTTATGATGTTGGTACTGAAGATGTGCTGCAGACGTGGGAAGTTGCTGCTAGTGTGCAAATCTTCGGTAGTTACCGCAAACAATTGTCTACTAGCCCGAAGAGTATAGCGAGAGATCCTAGTGGTGGACTGACCTCACAGCACCACTGAAGTCAATGCTTTGTCACAGGAGTTCTGAATAATTTACAACAATTTACTGAATAATTTACAACAACTATTAAAGTATCACTTGATGCACAGATTAACATACAGTTCTCCTGAGGTACAATGTTCCACATTTACGAGGTACATTCATTACGAACCATAACTATCACATTGGTCCCGTGCTATGAGATTGACTCCTTCAGATGAGGTCACGAACCTGGGCTGAGTTCTTGCGAACTGGGAGCTGGGGGACGTGGTCTTGAGGAGCGCCTCGCATACGTGGTTGGGGACTGCAGCAACCATTCACTAATGTCTGTGGTATTGATTCGTGATGCCAACTTTGGTGTCGAAACGCGAACTTTGTACGATATGACAGTGAGACTTTTGTTTTACAGTCCCGTAGTTTTAGTGATTAGCGAGCTGTGAAGCGACTACGAAATTCTGGCTGATAATTACCAACTGTAGTGGCTTTTACTGATAATTACCAACTGTAGTGGCTGCTTTTTCACTGTATTTTTTGTATAAAAATCAAACAGAATACATTGTGCGCACAGATCTATAATTTTATTCACTTAAAATTTTGATATTCCAGTGTAACGCCGATGAGGCGCTACAGACGTAAACCGTAGTGGTATGCTGTGAAAGCATTAATGAAAGACCAGTTACAAAATTTCTGACACAGGAAAAAATGAAAGAAACTTAAGTTAGGATGGGAAGACGTAGATCTGAAGCAGACTCCTGCTTGTCACAAGTTTAATGTTTCATCGAAGCCTGTTTGAATCAAAAATGCAAGACAGATATCATGTCTCGTAAGGCTAGCATATTACCCATTGTTTAACACATTGTATCTCATAAACTTTTACAACGACTGCTTGTAACGTGCTATTATTGTGGTTTTTGTTATAGGCTTCAATGAGAACACTGGTCAATCTGGCTTATGTCACCCACATTTTCATTCTGGCGGTGTCCTAAGACTGACGAGCAGCATGAATGAATCTCCCATCTTTCTTTGACTACATGTTAAATTGATACATATGCTAATTCCTTGGCTACCACAACAAATTTTGGTGTAATAGAATACTTTTATAAGAGACTCGTCAGTTACAGCTTTAAATTGGAATGGACATAGTGCCATATTTTCAGCTACTGGCTATGTACCTCGCTGATGTTCCAACCAACTGCTCACATAGGTTAGGTCTATACGACCTAACAACATTCTCAAGGTCAATTTTTTACACTTAATGAAAATTCTGTAGGTGTGAATCAATCATTTAGCTTTGCAACACTTGCCATAGATGGGATATAACGACATATCGCCTCGGATTATGTGATTACGACGTTTCTTTCTCAGTTTCGTACTTTATCTGGAATACCACACACTATAAAATATGAAACTAAAACTTACGATATGGATTCTACAGAATTATACTGGATGGCGGTACTAGCCACTGCTTTTTCTGCACGCTAAAGAAGGTAAGAACGTCGGCTTTGTTCATGCGCCACATTTTTGGAAGAAATCTCAGAATTAGAGGTAGAGTCTGCGAATTTTTATGTCACATACAAATTCAAACGTCATATGTACATTGTTTCACATACGGTTCCAAACGCCATATTTACATGCGGTAACTACTCCTGGATATCATATGAGAAATAAAATCATTCCTTGCCTGATTTTTTTTTTTTTTTTTTACTTGTACCATCGCGACCAGTCGCCATAATTGAAGAACTACTGATTATTGTAATAATGGTCGCCTGCCTCCTGAAAGACTTGCTGTAACATTTAGATTATTGAAATGCTTGTGACCGATATCTTGCCAGTGTCAATGGCGATAACTAGCAACAATGGTCGAGATACTCGATTCTCTGGATGGATGAAATGTTTATATACATAATTAAGTCTGTACAGAACCCTCAGTGTGCGAGTGATAATCGCACCTGGCCACTTTTTCTTTCTTTAACAAAGATTATTTCTGCTTTCACAAGTCTGTGTAATTTTAAATATAGCTCTATACCCAGGTTAATATTTATGTTTCTAACTACAATGTGGGTATGAAAATTCCAGAACAACGTGTAAATTATCGTCATTTACAGCCATCACTAAATTTTCATGTTGGTGTAGTCCCACCTCTATCTTTTGACTCTACACTCTGTCCGAACAGTCCTTGAAGGCCCAACGTCACCGACCGACCGCCGAGTCATCATCAGCTCACAGCTGTCATGTGATGCTCGTATGGAGGGGCATGTACTCAGCCCATTGCTCTCCCAGACGTTTTCATTTTTTGTGAATGGAACCGTTAATGCCTAGTCAAGTACCTCCTCTATTGGTCTCTGAACAGCTTAGTGTACCCCGCTTGCCAACAGCTCTCAGCAGATCAGACAGCCACCCATCCAAGTGATAGCCTAGCCTGACCTGACTGGGACAGGTGTTAACACTGCGGCAAGGCCGTTGGGCCGCTATCTTTTGACACGCTTGAAGAATAACAACACTATCAAAGCTAACGCAATAGGCCAGGGAATCAGGTCAGGCCATGTCCGACAAAACACGGCTACGTCAGGAACTACCTGTGAATGTGACATAAACTTCCACCACAATGTCGGCTGATTACCGTACATCCGGCTCAGCCAAAAGACAAGCATTGCAATAAAAGAGACTCAACAAAAACAAATAGCCACTGTGGTGTGGTGGCCTGATTGCTTCACGAACGGGTCATAGACTCTGTTGGGGCCACGTGATGGGAAGCACACACACAACAAGCCCAAACAAATACTCCTCATTTGTAGGTTTGTAGACGAATGCATGCATCTGGCAGCGGCAAGCTTCAAGGGGAGGTTCAGGCTGGTCCACAAGTTGACATGAATCTTCAAGCTGTCATCATGAGACTTGCCGTCTAACTGTAAGCCTACTGCTGATTCTGCGTCCGATCTCGTGGACTTTGCTGCTTCCACCCAGTGAGGCGCCTCCAGGGCTACTTCCAGTCGCTGCCATCCTTCCATCCTGTAGGACTACTGTTTGAGACTGGGGCTAGGCACTCAGGCACCTTCGCTTGTGTGGGCATATTGTCGTTTCTGTCTCCATATGTAAACTCAGGTATTACAATGTCTGAGAGCTGCTTTCCTCTACGGAGTCCACGGAGATTCTGCGCCTTCCGATGTGACCTGCTCTCAGCTGCAAAGTTACTTACAGTTATACACGCAGCCACACGACCATACGTCAGCATTCTCGCTGAGTCGCTGACGTCACCGTAGGCTACCCTAGGCCGCAGGCTGCCTGCTTACGTCAGCAGTACCACAACAGCTGTCTTCAGCAGACGCTCTGGGGGTCGTTGCCAGCACCGAGCTTCGTTACGAATGTTGTAATGTGTTCACCAATAAAATGTATATTTAATCACTAATGTTTCCGTCATGAACTTCAGCCTGCAGCCAGATAACCACTCGTTGTTCCACTACTCCGCCCAGGGTGGTGAATACCATCTCCTGACGCTACAAACCCAAATCCTCCATCCATCGTAGTGGCCACACACCCTCGGCCTATACAATGGCATAATTTCTCTTCATCTGTACCGTAATCAATTATGGAAGTTCAGTGGTCATTCTGGTATGAATTTCTTTTCATACAAGGGGCCACAGCGATTATAATCTAGGTTCTGCATTCTGTCTCAGGTGCCAATGTTAAATGAGCACAGGCTATTGCAAATTTTATACTGCTGATAGCCATGATACAGGGATAGTCCGTTGCGGTAAAGACCACAACAAAATCGAGACTAAGTTTATTTTTGCAGGAAAAGTGTACTGACTACTTCACGTAATGACAATAGCTATAACATCTACAACTTGGGACGGATCAAGGAACTGCAGGGAAGTTACGTCTGGATACGGGGATTACGTATTCAAATTCTGACCATACTGAAATAATAAACACTACTTGGAATTTCACTCTTTGAAGGAAGCCGAAATACGGTTCCCATCTCTGGCGACAAGTTGTGTCTAGGCTGGCGCAGACCTGTAGTGATCGGTCTGGTTCTGAGACGAGACTTATATACGACTTGTTTACTTCCTTATCCTTACCGGCGGACCCAATCTTATATGTTATATAAGACAAGTGGGTCATCAAATGTGAGCTGTTATCACAGATTACGCGACAAAATGGTTCAAATGGCTCTGAGCACTATGGGACTCAACTGCTGAGGTCATTAGTCCCCTAGAACTTAGAACTAGTTAAACCTAACTAACCTAAGGACGTCACAAACATCCATGCCCGAGGCAGGATTCGAACCTGCGACCGTAGCGGTCTTGCGGTTCCAGACTGCAGCGCCTTTAACCGCACGGCCACTTCGGCCGGCGATTACGCGACAAATTAGCGCAGTTAAGACTGCGTAACAAGTTGTGTTGTCAGGATGGAAAGGTACATCATCTTGCGACAGCTCTCATTGCTTCAATGAGGCTAGCCGTCGTCTCGTGCCATACAGAGTTTGCGCAACACACTACTGACGAAGCGCTGGTCAGTATATAGAGCAAGAACTCTTACCTACAACTGAGTTAACGAGGGGAGGGGAGCTTTGCATAAAAACACAATAAATCCGTCTAATATTATCTAGAGAGAATCTGTTGTACGTTTTACTGTTTATACTTCGAATTCTTCCGAGTGCTGTCAGAAATGTATGTTAGGAATGAAGTCTGTCAGTAAACTGGGTGCTCACTGGGCTAACTAATGTTGGAAAAACTTGTGAAGGCATGTGAGAGACGTAATGGAGACTTACGGGCTAGAGAAATCGCTTGTGCTCCTCGTTCTTTAGTGAACGGTTGACATCGTGGTCCTGAAAGTCATCGTCATGTATCAAGACATTTGAGCGATGATGCTGCGACCTTTTCTCAATTACTAGTTCCACAATATATATTGTGATTCCCTGAGTATGTCTACGTATTGTCGAGTAATGGTTTGTTTCACGTGTGACATACATGTACTAGCCAACGGTCTTAGAATAACTGCCACCTGTAGGGAAGAACGTGCTTACTACTACGGAGCGTAGGCAACAGAGGTCGACTGCAACCCAGTCAAAGAGACAATCCGACATTCGAGGGAAGTGCTGTGCAGTGATATACTCCTTTACTGCTTGCTCAGTGTACAGACTGAATAACAGGGGAGATAGGCTACAAATCTGTCTCATTCCCTTCTCAACCACTGTTTCCCTTTCATGTTCTTTGACTCTTTTACATGTAGTATGGTTTCTGGACAAGTTGTAAATAGCCGTTTGCTCCCTGCATTTTACCTCTGCTACTTCCAGAAGTTCAAAGAGTGTATTCCAGTCAGCAGTCTCAAATTGTTTCTCTAAATCTACAAAAATTGAAAATGTATTATTCATTTAGTCTATCCTCTAAGACAAGATTTAGGATCAGTATTGCCTCACGTGTCCCTATATATAAAACACTCCTCTGGAGCACGCCCGAAGTTACTTCTACGATTTACGTCTGAAAACTTCTCTCTGTCCGCAATGACATCTGTCTTTGGTCTCCTAGAATCTCTACAGTCCAGTCACGCAGTTGCACAGAGTTCCTTATGCTCGTATTTTGTTCTTTAGGCGGAAGTGCGGAACCGTATCGAATGCTTTCCGAAATTCAAGGAACACGCCATCTACCTGAACACCTGAACCTACAGCTTTCTGGGTTTCGTGGACGAAAAGAGCGAGCTGAGTTTCACTCGATCTCCGGCCTCCAGAAATGTCGTAATAAGCGTGCATAAAACATCTTCGAGAATTCCACAACTGACCTACACTGGAGATATAGGCATGTGATCCTGCGCTTTTCTTCGACGACCCTTCTTGGAAATGGGACTGTCATGTGCTTCTAGTTATCAGGAGCACGTAACTCTTCTAGAGACCTACGGTTTACTGCTTCGAGAAGAGGCGGCAATTCTTTCGCATACTCTATGTAGGATCATATTGTCATCCAGTTACATCCACTGACCTTCTTTGTGTTCAACGATTTCAGTTTCTTTTCTGTCCCGTGGTCACTTAGTTCGATATAATCGATCTTGGTCCAACGATTTGACGGAGGCACTACAGGGCGACCTTACTGTGTGAAACAGTTTTGGAAAAAGATGTTTAGTATTTCGGACTTTCCTGTGTCAGCCTCCATTTCAGTGTCATTATGGTCACAGTGTGTCGGGAAAGATGGCTTCGGTCCGTTTAGTGACTTTGCATCAGACCAAAACTTCTTAGGATTATCTGTCAAGTTGGCAGACAGAATTTTACTTTCGAATTCGTTGAACCCTTCACGTATTACTCTCCTTATGCTGATTTGGTTTCGTTTTGTTTTTATTTATTGTAGCTTTTGGTACATTAAAATGTTCAGTAAAGTCTCTCTGCTCTCGTAGCGGTTTCCTAACATGACTGTCGAATCACGGTGTATCTCACAACTTTGCCTGCCACATATCTGTTTAAACCCTATTGTATATTGCTCTCTAAATCTGTTTAGTGTCGCTATTGCTAAACAGAAAGATCTTCCTCCCTTCCTTTGTATTTCTATTTACTATTCAGTGATGCTGTAACCGCTTCAAGGCCACTGAATCTCTGTTCTACGCCAACTGAGTCGAAAAGTTCAGGTCTGTCTGTCACTAGCAGGTCTAATATGTTATCTTCACGAGTCGGTTCTCTGATTGACTGCTACAGGCAATTTTCGGATAAAGCACTTACAACAATTTCACGCGATCCCCTGTTCTTACTACCCATCCTAAACATATGTGTGCCCCATAATATAACTGGTAAGTTAAATCCTCCACCAAAAATTATAACATAACCAGGAAATTTACAAGACATATTCTGCAAGTTTCTCCTGTGTTGAGATACTAAACTACAAATAGTTAATGATTACTTAAAGCTTTAAGCATCTACAATGAAGCTCCAAAGAAACTGGTATAAACATGCGCATTCATATACAGAAATACGTAAACAGGCAGAATACGGCGTTGCGATCGGCAACGCCTATGCAAGACAACAAATGTCTGGCGAAGTTCTTAGGTCGATTACTGCAGCTACTAGTAGTTTATCAAGATTTAAGGGACACAGTGTCTCCCAGGTAGCGCTGAAGTGGGGATTTTCACGTACGATTATTTCACGAGTGTACAGAATATCAGGAATCAGGTAAAACAGCAAATCTCTGATATCGCTGCGCCCTGTAAAAAGATCCTGCAAAAACGGGACCAACGACGACTGAACAGAATTGTCCATCGTGACAGAAGTGCAACCCTTACGCAAATTGCTGCAGATTTCAATGCTGGGCCATCAACAAGTGTCAGCGCGCGAACCATTCAAAAAAACATCGTCGATATGGACTTTCGGAGTCGAAGGGCAACTCGAGTATTCTTGATGACTGCAAGACACAAAGCTTTACACCTCGCCTGGGCCCGTCAACACCGACATTGGACTGTAGATTACTGGTAACATGTTGCCTGGTCGGCCGAGCCTCGTTTCAAATGGTGTCGAGTGGATGGATTTGTACGGGTGTGGAGACGACCTCAGGGATCCATGGACTCGGCATGTCAACAGGGGACTGTTGAAGCTGGTGGAGGCTCTGTAATGGTGTGGGACATGTGCAGTAGGGATGATATGGGACCCCTCATAGGTCTAGGTACGACATTACGACACTGACAGGTGACTACGAAGCATCCAGTGTGATCACCACCTGCGTCCATTCATGTCCACTGTGCATTTCGGAGTACTTGGGCAATTACAACAGGACAATGCGACATTCTACACATCATAATTCCTACAGAGTGGCTCCATAAGCACTCTTCTGATTTTAAACACTTTCGCTGGCCACCAGACTCCCCAGACATGAACATTATTGGATGCATTGCAACCTGCTGTTCAGAAGAGATCTCGATCCTCTTGTGCACTTATGGACAGTCCTGCAGGATTCATGATGTCATTCCCATCCAGCACTCCTTCAGACATTAGTCGAGTCCATGCCATGTCGTGCTGCGGCACTTATGCGTGCTCGCGGGGGCTTTGCACGATATTAGGCAGGTGTACCAGTTTCTTCAGTGTAAATGAGATAGTGAACTAATGCCATGACTTATGACTCCTCCAAAAAAATTTAAAAGCTTTATGCTAGCTTTAGTTTGATAAAATATACGAGGGCTATCCACAAAGTACATTACGTTTTGGAATTAAAAATAAATAAAGTATTGGAAATTTTTTTTATTATATACAGATGAAAGCCACACTTAAATACTACTTTTCTACATAGTTGCCATTTAAATTAAGGCACTTATCGCAGCGATGGACAAGCTTGGAAATTCATTCGTCGTAAAATTCGGCCGCCTGCGCCTTCAACCACGTGGTTACCTCTTCTTGAAGCTGTGCGTCGTCATCAAAACGCTGCATAGCCAACTACTTCTTCATTGCTGGGAATAAGTGGAAGTCGCTCGGTGCCAGGTCGGGACTGTGCGGCGGATGAGGAAACAACTCCCACTTAAAAGATTCGAGAACTTCACGAGTGGCATTTGCCGTGTGGGCCCGGGCGTTGTCGTGAATCAGCAAGATCTTTGAGCCCAACTTTCCCCTGCGCTTGTTTTGTATTGCTCTTCTGAGGTTGTGCAGAGTTTGGCAATACCTTTTAGAGTTTATTGTAGTGCCTCTTTCCAGGAAATCCACAAAAATCACACCTTTTCTGTCCCAAAAGACAGTCATTTCGTGGTTGAAGGCGCAGGCGGTCGAATTTTACGACGAAGGAATTTTCAAGCTCGTCCATCGCTACGATAAGTGCCTTAATTTAAATGGCAACTATGTATAAAAGTAGTATTTAAGTGTGGCTTTCATCTGTATATAATTAAAAAAATTTCCAATACTTTATTTATTTTTAATTCCAAAACGTAATGTACTTTGTGGATAGCCCTCGTATATTAAAATATTGGGTGGGAGTCATTCTTGTTTTCCTATAAATTTAATCTTACTACAAGTTGGATCTCTGACTTACATCCGTCTCTAATTTAAAAAAAAATTTCCGGACTTTAATCAACAATGTTAAACACTGTCTTAGACGACGAATTGTTGAAACTACACTTTTTTTATTTCCTCTCATACGGCTTCGGAAATGTCGGAGGTACTAGAACTTATGAAACATCTATGCAAGATGCACAGGGAATCTTGCTGATTAATGAATATTTCGAGCTCTCATGTTACTAATGAGGATCACCGACGCAATAATTTTGGTGGCAGAGTTGTCTTCGTAGCTATTTTATGGACACAAAAATGCTATTATGTTCCATTTTATTCCTGTCACACATCGATCTCAGTAGAATAGAGCACTGACGATCTGTGGTGCCAACGGAACTTTAGTCAGAGGTAGCCGATTGCAGTCCTCGCCGTGTGAATAGTTTTTTTGTCCGGTGTTAGGCCAACTAGGGGAGTAGAGGTAGTGTACGGAACTTGTTTCGCACTTCTGTCAGCGGAATGTAAATGTCATACTACAAGTGACTGTATTAATGCGCATCACGGTTACTGAGCTATTCGCACGAGGCTTCCAAAGAGCTGTATAACCTTGCTAGAAAATTAAGCTGTGGACGAAGTTGATTCGAGAGCATCATTGCTCCACCTGCAAGAACGACCAGTTTCTGTGCAGATGCAGGACAGAGGGGTCTGGTTCCCCGCAGCACTAGAATCGTGTCACATCTTCTGTTGTGCTCCTGAGTTAATTAGAATGTCAATACACAATTATCATATTTATTTCTGCAGTCCCACTTGATTTTCGCTACCTGCAGGATACTGATAATCGTGTGTAATGATTTATACAGTTCTTGTCTATTACTTATCTAGCCACACTTCACTGTGACCGGCTGAGACCGGGGAACTTCTTCACTTTTCCTCGGATACACGTCTTCTGCACAGACACCACTGGAAGGCGAAAACTTCATTCTACATAGAAGAACTTATCGTTCAAAACGTACTAAGGTTCATTTTCTGTTTAAAAATGTATCAAGATTAATGTTTAATGAAAATAACTCGAGCTAAAAACGTTGTAATAGATCTGGATTATTTTCCTTTGGTTCAAAATGTTATTGATCAATCTCCTGCCTGAAATGATGCATGTACTACAATCTAATATTCAGTAACACTGTATTTTGTATTGAAATACTGCACCCACAGTTAGAAGACGCTAATAAGAGAGTTTCTTAGCAGAGAACTTGAGATTAATTGGGAGATTCGCGATATTCGTACTTTCCCGTTATTGTGACGAAGAAATGCTTCGAAATGTCATAGAATCCCACGCGTTAATTTCAAGTCGGCTGTTGTCGTAAAGAAGTCTCTGTAACTAAGATGTAGTATTACACGCGTTTTCCGATATGACTTAAGATAGTCATCAGCAACAATAGCAAACGATTTTCAGGATGCCAAGTATAAAGAGACTTTATAACGTGAAGTGCTGTCCAACATTATCTAATCTACGCACAGCACAAGCTAAGAAAGCAACTTTTCAAATATCTTACAAGAAGAATTAATTTCAGTTTGAAACCACAGTTATTCGCAAAGACTGACATGTATCATTTAATATGTTTGCTTGATAATGTTCTCTTAGCAACTGTTGATGCATCAAACTGCAA
This sequence comes from Schistocerca nitens, assembly GCF_023898315.1. NCBI lineage: Eukaryota > Metazoa > Arthropoda > Insecta > Orthoptera > Acrididae > Schistocerca > Schistocerca nitens. The sequence goes on from NC_064622.1 coordinate 352,489,780, forward strand.
CTTTTGAAAACTATATAAGTTTATTCATCAAGATATTGAATATCTGCTATTACTAAATTTATACGGATCTCGTTCTGCTTCGTAGAAATTCTGATTTATGTCGAAAACTTCATCCACATCTGCAAATCCCTCTGAGGAGCGTGAGAGAATGTACTTCACGCTGTAGCAGTTACTAGAGCTTTCTCGCGTTCCTTTCGTGTACGGAGCGCAGGAGGTAAGATTCCCTTTGTGCTCGCTGGCAGCTTGAGGATGTTGGAATATACTTGTTACACGGTTTTACACAAGCAATCACGTAAACTGATGGTGATTTGGTAGCCATTTCAAGAACTGCTCGCCTGTTGTACTTGTGGAGTATGTGATCTTTTCAAGAGTCAGTACAGCGGTGAGACCGGCAATACGTAGCGTTTCTGTAAGTTTCTGTTCTGCAAACCGAAACATCGAGGTTTTCCATAAGGTGTTGATCTCTCTATTCTCCTATTGCTTGTTTAATAAAACACTCTGTTTTAAGATTATCTCAAGAGCTGCTGTAAAGTGATTTTATGCCATTTATGGTGTGTATTAGCAAAAGAAGCAAAATTAAATCCATCAAAAAGAGAAACATAGCCGTTACTCATAACTGATGCTGCTTCTTCAAGTCAGAAAAGGTTAACAGTTCAGACAAAAATAACCCAGCAACTTTGTTTCGACTTTGGCAGAATCCCGTAAACCATCATATTTTTAATAGTGAACGACTGGTCTGGAAACTTACAAACGGATTTTCTCCTTGTTCTTCACCTAAGAAATATGAAAATAATTTTCAGCGAATGGTATACCATCATTCTGTTCCTATCCCCATTCAGCGGTGATCCCCTTCACTTTAAGAGTCCTTTGATGAGTTAAAAATAGATTATATATATATTTATAATCTCTCTCTCTCTCTCTCTCTCTCTCTCTCTCTATATATATATATATATATATATATATATATATATATATATATATATATATATATATAAAAAATCTATTTTAACCTTGACTACTCTCAAGCGGTTCATAAAGTAATGACAATCACATTTTTATAACATTGTGATCCAGAGACACACAGGTACCACATTTGTTATTCCTAATGGAAAAATGCCGGATTTTTGCTACAGACTAGAACTGACCCAATAAAACTCTTTCGTAACTATGAAGCTGTGAACACAATGGCGACTCACAGAACCTTGCTAACTATTCCTGAAAGTCAATATTAGTGTTGAATTAAAAGGTAAGAAGATTCATTCCCTCGCTCTGTGCAGGGACAAGAACGGAAAGATGGTACAGTATTTGCTGTACTTTTTCATATGCCAAATATAACTAAAGCGCGGACAGTTAAAAAAATACCCTGGGGTTACAGGATTCCCCTGATCCAGCAATAGAATTCGCGATTTATTTTCGTCTGAGTTGTTAAACTTTTTTCTTAAGAGAAGTGTCATCAGTTACGAGTTTTGAGTAACACATACATTTATGCAACTGCCACATAAAATTTTGCTTTTTTGCCAAAACACACTATAAACTGCTCAGATTTCCCTTTGAATAGCCATCGCGACAGAAACTTGAAATAGAATGTCTTATTAAACAAGTAATGGATGACCAAAGAGGTCAATATCTTTCAGAAAACGTCATTGAGTCGGATTTGCTGTAACATAAGAGAAGAAATAGCACCTCTATTTTCATACTAGCATGTTCTGCTTTTGATACCTATAAATAAATTTTTAAGTCTTACAATAATGGACTGAAAAAAAATTAAATACAAACTGTAGCCTCGGTTACATCAACAAAGATAAGGAAGTTCCTTATGGTAAGCATATGGCAAAATACTCTCCTTATTGTGTGTTATCATTTGCAACAATCTGGTTTCAATATCGCGAGGGGTTTAATAAATATGACGTATGTTATGAAGTTATCTTTCCCGCACGCGTGCGATCGGAAGTGAAAGTGCTACATAAATTCCTTTTTACTCGAGGTTGGGGATAGATGACGATCTCCTCCCAAGTATATTAAATATCTTAGCTACATTTCATCCGTAGCAAAATACGGTGTAATATGCGCCAATCGCAAAATCATAGCGACTAATATTTTTCAATACTGCGAGTATTTACCAGGAAGGTGACATATATAGTTCTACGTAACTAAAAATCAAATTTTTTTGATGAGTTGTTTCTGTAAAATCTTGTGAGAAGAACTATAGAGATAATGGAGCGCTCATGACGTTCTACCCGTAATGGCTCAGCTACACCTTGTCTACCAGGCTAACCAGCGTTCTCTGTGTGCTTCCGCAGTCACGTATAGCTGTGCTGTGCACCGCGGCGAGTAGCAATGAAGACTGCCGACTTTCTTTCTCTTCTTATACTTAGACTTTTGGAATAGTAAATGTACAGGAACGGGAATACATATAAAAAAAGTATCATTGCTTGTGTGCATTGGTTCCTCTCAGATGATCAGGCAGTGGTGAAGATAATATATGCTTTAAGCTAAGAAAATTGTTAGAAGAATTTGACAAGTGGAGATTAAAGGTAAATTTTGAGGACACTGTATACCTGTGGAGTGGTGAAAATGTAACAAACTTGAAAGTAGTGGGTCAGCATGTCAAACTTACTAGAAAAGGTAAAAACAAATTGAGAATTGTTGAAATGGACTGTCTCAAAAGATCCTATGGAATATCTCAGCGAGACAACGTAAGAAATACAACTATTAGGGAAATGACCCAGAATCAAGAAAGTTGGCCTGGTACGTCTCCTAGGAGAGTAGCGCCTTTAAAAAAATGAGACGGGACATTCTGCAACAATGAGGGCCAACCTCTGCGGGTTGGTGTCGCAACCAGATAAGCAAGTCACCAAAATCATCGAAATTTTTTTTTTCGTGTCTTAAATACTATTTCACCTTTACGATGTTTCGCCGTGTTCAGATGTTCGAACCACTTATCGAAATGTTTTCGATGTCACACAGTATTTTATTGCGCCTACTCATCCCAGAAACTAAGAAAGGTAATCAGACCTACTTGAATCTGACGATGGCACCTGTGTTGGAGTTGTAAGATGAGAGTCTGATGAGATCGCTATCAAGTGCTGAGAAGCACACTCTCTGAGTCTGCAGTTGTTAGCTGTGTAACTACAGATAACGAAAATCACTCAGTACATTGTTTTCAGCTCGTCATGAATGACTAGCCACTTTAAATGTCGATAAATGCAAGGTAATGTGATTTATTAGCAGAGAAATGAAACGTTAGATTTGAAAACTTCTTAGCGATAGACTTCTGCATCCAACTATTCAGTCTATATTAGTCGTGATAAAGAGCCGTTACGGTAGAATGAGGACATAAAATCTGTTAGAGAGACGGCAAAACACGAGTTTGTCTAATGAGTATGGTTGCATACTCATTACTCGTTAGACAACCATACTCAAATCACGAGTTCGTCTAATGAGTGAGTTCTTATAGAGAATGGTAATTCTGAAGTGAATAAAGTGTGACCTGCTCTTTAATAACGGCTCAGTTCGAAATGCTTCAAAAATGATGATAATAAGTATTAAGAAGAAAAAGTAAAATCAACAGTTCAGCCACCAAGCCATGTTCGTCAGTGATGAAACACTAGAAGACACGTCTACACCTGACAAATGGCAACAAAACTATGATAACTGAGTGAATTAGGATTTGAGAGACAAAGAAGGTACAGTTTTAGCCCCTTATCTTTTAGCACTAAATCCAATTCTGTCTATACTTAATTCAAATTGATATAGTTTCGTTATCGAAAGCAGCAACGGCTTAAAGAATGTGTTAAATCGTCTGATGTACATGGATGACATTAAGCTACATGTCTCAATAGAAGCACAGATGAATTACGTCCTGTAAGCTGCAAAAATGATTGCTTGAACTATAGACGTCACTTGGTTAGAAGAATGGACGTAAGGAAGGGAAAGATCCACCCTACTGGATTAGAGGAGAATGTTAGATACTATGAACATGACACCTAGAACTAATTAGATCTACAAGGAAGACTGCAGATTCAGGTAATAATAAGACAACAAATACAGAGTTCATATATCAACGTAATATTCTCATCTTATTGTGATGGAAGCCTCAGGTGACGTCTTCCATGTTGTGTTTTTGAACTCTGACTGCTGCAAAACACACTGCATTTCCTTTTTCTGTTTACTCCGACATGTTTCGACACCTATGTGTCACCTATCTCGTTTTATTTATTTAAAAATGTTATACAAGTTTTGTGGTTGTTTTCTATTTTAAGTATAAAAATTATAAATTATGCATTTCGATTTTCGTTTGGTTTGCTCACGTGGAATTATTTTGAGGAAAGGGTTCGGTATAGGTTTGCTTGCATTTACGCCATTTTACGGTTTTACGGCATGTCAGCTGCGAAGCAGTCGGGAGAACTTAGAGAGTTATTCATTTTGAAGTGTTTTTTAGAGATTAGTGGTCGTGTGTGTCCTAGGTTTGCATTTCCCATCTTGTTGTACATCACTGACGTGCTTTGGTTGTAATTACATACGCAGTCTTCCACACCTGTTACACTTCGCCCACATCTGGTATCACACGTTTTCGTACACAGGACAAGACGTGGGAGTTAACTATCGGAGCGTTAGTCACCGAGAGACGCAGTTATTGTGTGCGTCTGTGTGTGTGAGTGGGTGTATGTGTGTGTGTGTGAGAGAGAGAGAGAGGGAGAGAGAGAGGTGGGGGACGAAAGGGGTTGAGAAACAGGTGATTTTGGAGTATCGATCATGTTTCATACACTATGTTTACTTTGAGAAATTTAGCGTTGCAAACAGTGCTTGCTGCATAGTATTGTGAGTTTTCTTTCCTTGAATTACTGGTTCTTCAGCGTCGTAGTTATCCTCTATTATTAGCTTTTGGTAGAGTGTGTTGCTTTCTGTGGTTATCAACAGTTTCAGTATCATTTGGATGATGGTTTTCTTCTATGATATAGTTTGAAAAAGTGAAGCGTGTATTGTCACTTTTTAAGGCTCTGGCGTGTTCGGAATACCTAGTTGCGATGTGCCTGCATGTTTCACTTATGTAGACAAACTTACATAATTGACAGATTGTATAGCGGAGTCACGAACGATGACCGGTGAGTTTAGCCTTGTTCGACGCACCTACGTCATGCATTCTCCGACAGCCAATGTGAGCTGCGTAGTGCTCTGAGCGCTCTGGTCTGAATTTTGTAGCCAACGCGAGCATTCGAAGTGATCGTAGCGTTATTTAGCAAATTTTTATTCCATTTGTTGTTAGTTGCCATCGCTGATGGTAATAGTAAGCGACAAATTCTACATAAGCAAGCGGCAGACATGATTTGCAAGATAAGTGCTTTCTTCAAGCGGAAAGCGCGTGTATGAGCGTACGATAGCTGTCGCTTGGAACCGGCAGCAATGCACTCTCCACCTGTGCCTCGACTTCCGTGAATCACTATAGTTCGTGAACGAGTATATAATTTTGTTCAGTTTGTCTGTGTAGGTGTTGTTGCAGAGTTTTTTCTGTACTATTTTGGTTGTGCGCTTTGCTTTTTATAGTAATTGTTTTTTCAGTATGTTCGCCACCCTGTGGACGTTTTTGTTGTTGTGTGTTACAACATAGCATGCAGCATTCCTTATGAAGTGTGCCGGCTTTGCTGTGATTGTCACGTGTTGGTTTCACAGGCTCTTTGAGGTGGTTTATATTTTATTATCGGTTTGTCCGTTGCTCTTTTTATTGTGCTCTTTTATTGTGTTGTTGTTTACTGTTTGTGTGTTGTACCTATTTTGGCTATCAGCTGTATTGTGTTTAGTTTATATCCGTTGGGGTTCTATTAAGTGACAATAATTCAGTGTCTGTTGACGAGTACGGCTATATAAGTTTACTTCCAAATCTCGTTCTGAGTATATAAAATATGATACCAGGTGAGGGAGGACTGCAAAAGATTTGATAAAAGTGTAGGTAATTTCAGCTGTGCCGTAAATCTGAAATTCACTGCACGCCCCACGCCGTTCTTCTTCCCTCGCCGAGCGCTGCTGTCACGCTAGTGTTAAGACTATAGGTTGCAGTCTGTGCCGTCTGTGGCGAAGCTAGTTCCGCTCCTAGCTGGCATGGGGCGCGGGAGACGGAGCAAGACTGTTAGCTGCTCCGCTTGCAACAGGGAAATACTGTTCAATGAACCGTGCCTGAAGCCCGACCAACAGGCATTATATGCATTGATCAAAAATGATAGCGCATTGAGAATGACTAGTTTCTAGCTGAAATCTGGATCTGCCAATAAAATTTAAAAAGGACGACTGATAGCTGAAATCTATTATTTACAAGTCAATATAACAGTGAGTGCAACAGCCTTCTGAATGAAAGGTAACCTGCTAAAGACCATTGTTCAAATATTTTAGAGAGGACAATGCTATAATAGAGTTCCTGACATCCTCACGTTTTTTCTGTTCTGTTGATCGAGTGCATACACTTTTCTTGGAAGAGTTCTTTCATAGCGGGTTCGAATTATAGTACCCTGATAATGTTCTGTTGGCATTTGTCAGATCTCTCTGTACTGCATCAAAGTTTTTGCTATGAACAGAAAGGGCTATACCATCAGCATAGAGAAAATTTAATTTATTCAAAGTCAGGGGCTGATTCCTGTGCTACATGCTGAAGAACGTTGAAGGTAGTCCACTTCCTTAAGTAAGCTATTTTTCTGTGCTCTATAGTCAGTACTATGTCTTTGGAAATCAACGAAAAACTATCACCGTTGCACAAGTAAGCTGATAAACTCCGTGAAATGTAGTACCTGGGAATGTTGTAGAATTTATGTAGTAGCCAGTGACTGACAATGTCATATGCTGTTGTCAGATCCGCGAAAGCCACACTAGTAACATGAGGAGTTTCAAACTCTTACTTTACTAAGATTCAAGAGCTGCCATGTGCAGCTACGCCCAAATTGAAACGCTGGAAGCAGAGAACCAATAATACAGACAAATCTGTTCAGAAACACTCGTTCTAGCTGTTTGTAAAGGCTGCTGAAAAGGCAAACTTGTCTATAGTGCTTGGCAGTCGTTTCTTCCCTTCCTTGGTTTAAGATGAACTATACTCTGCTCTTTCGTCATACCTGTGGTATCTGACATCTGCTGTTGCAAGTGTTGAGAACCTGTAGGATCCACTATTTTGTTGATAGGTGACAGGTCTTAATTTGTTCTAATGGAATGTCGTCTAAGCCGGCAACTCTAGCGCTTTTCTTTTTCTTGGCAGCCACTTTGAGTTCTAGTATCTGAAATAGGCTAGTAAGAGCGTCACATTCCTTCACCCCTACATAGTACAGGGTGTTTCAAAAATGACCGGTATATTTGAAACGGCAATAAAAACTAAACGAGCAGCGATAGAAATACACCGTTTGTTGCAATATGCTTGGGACAACAGTACATTTTCAGGCGGACAAACTTTCGAAATTACGGTAGTTACAATTTTCAACAACAGATGGCGCTGCAAGTGATGTGAAAGATATAGAAGACAACGCAGTCTGTGGGTGCGCCATTCTGTACGTCGTCTTTCTGCTGTAAGCGTGTGCTGTTCACAACGTGCAAGTGTGCTGTGGACAACATGGTTTATTCCTTAGAACAGAGGATTTTTCTGGTGTTGGAATTCCACCGCCTAGAACACAGTGTTGTTGCAACAAGACGAAGTTTTCAACGGAGGTTTAATGTAACCAAAGGACCGAAAAGCGATACAATAAACGATCTGTTTGCAAAATTTCAACGGACTGGGAACGTGACGGATGAACGTGCTGGAAAGGTAGGGCGACCGCGTACGGCAACCACAGAGGGCAACGCGCAGCTAGTGCAGCAGGTGATCCAACAGCGGCCTCGGGTTTCCGTTCGCCGTGTTGCAGCTGCGGTCCAAATGACGCCAACGTCCACGTATCGTCTCATGCGCCAGAGTTTACACCTCTATCCATACAAAATTCAAACGCGGCAACCCCTCAGCGCCGCTACCATTGCTGCACGAGAAACATTCGCTAACGATATAGTGCACAGGATTGATGACGGCAATATGCATGTGGGCAGCATTTGGTTTACTGACGAAGCTTATTTTAACCTGGACGGCTTCGTCAATAAACAGAACTGGCGCATATGGGGAACCGAAAAGCCCCATGTTGCAATCCCATCGTCCCTGCATCCTCAAAAAGTACTGGTCTGGGCCGCCAATTCTTCCAAAGGAATCATTGGCCCATTTTTCAGATCCGAAACGATTACTGCATCACGCTATCTGGACATTCTTCGTGAATGTGTGGCGGTACAAACTGCCTTAGACGACACTACGAACACCTCGTGGTTTATGCAAGATGGTGCCCGGCCACATCGCACGGCCGACGTCTTTAATTTCCTGAATGAATATTTCGATGATCGTGTGATTGCTTTGGGCTATCCGAAACATACAGGAGGCGGCGTGGATTGGCCTCCCTATTCGCCAGACATGAATCCCTGTGACTTCTTTCTGTGGGGACACTTGAAAGACCAGGTGTACCGCCAGAATCCAGAAACAATTGAACAGCTGAAGCAGTACATCTCATCTGCATGTGAAGCCATTCCGCCAGACACGTTGTCAAAGGTTTCGGGTAATTTCATTCAGAGACTACGCCATATTATTGCTATGCATGGTGGATATGTGGAAAATATCGTACTATAGAGTTTCCCAGTCCGCAGCACCATCTGTTGTTGACAATTGTAACTACTGTAATTTCGAAAGTTTGTCTGCCTGAAAATGTACTGTTGTCCCAAGCATATTGCAACAAACGGTGTATTTCTATCGCTGCTCGTTTAGTTTGTATTGCCGTTTCAAATACACCGGTCATATTTGAAACACCCTGTATATCTCAGGCTTCGTGTCCGACTTCTCCATTCATGAGTAAATGGTGAGTTACCCGGTCTACAGTGTTACTGTAATGTGCAGTAACCTTAATTGTGTCGTTATTGAGATGTTTGCATAATTTCCAGACTTTGTTGCTATTTCTAGTTAGATCCGGTTCTTCAACAGTTTCTATCCCAGCTTCCCTTTGAATGCTGTCACTGACATGAGGAGTTTATGACCAGTCTGTACTGCTATTTGTAAAGACTGGAACGCTGGCTAAAGCTTCCTTTTTCAGGACCACAGCTGATCATCAGGTTGGTGAAGGAATATTGGTATTTCAACAACTTTATTAAGGTATAAACACAGGGGTAGTGGTTGTAGGTCTTGTACTGGAATTGGTATTAAGCTACACATAATGTTGAGGAAAATTCAAGAACTACGATATGTGAGAGCCATTTATTGCTCTTTACATAGCTACATCACACTATTGAGGCAAAGTGAGTGCTGAAAGAGAGAGCGGCCACTACGTGACGCCGTTGCACATGGGGTCTGCGTTGTCGGCGATGCAGTCGACCCAGGGCACCCAGGTGTTGTTCCAGCGCTTGGGGTCGGCCAGGTCGGTCTGCGTGACGTTGGCCCCCGGCTGCGGCATCAGCGGCTGCGACAGCGTCTCCAGCCGCTCCAGCAGAGTGTCCACCAGGCCCTCCGGCATGTCGGCGGGAGCGCCGTCGCCCGCCTCGCACGGGTCCTGCCTGATGTTGAAGACGCACCAGCCGCTGCTGCTCGTGATGTTGCACAGCCCGTGGGCGGGCCGCTCCTGGTAGGACACGGTCGCCTCAGCGCGCAGCCGCAGCACGTCCTCCGCCTCCGAGGACGCCCCGACCACGCTGGAGAGCGCCTGCCCCACTGGACTGGCCAGCACCTCCTCTGGGCCGTAGGTCGGCGTGAACAGCGGGTCCTCAGCGCCGCTCGCCCCGGCGTAGTAGTCGTTGTTCTGCACACCTGCCGCACCTCGTTCTCGCTTCTCGCGTCCGGGTTCCCGGGTTCGATTCCCGGCGGGGTCAGGGATTTTCTCTGCCTCGTGATGACTGGGTGTTGTGTGATGTCGCTAGGTTAGTTAGGTTTAAGTAGTTCTAAGTTCTAGGGGACTGATGACCATAGCTGTTAAGTCCCATAGTGCTCAGAGCCATTTGAACCATTTTTGAACCTGCCGCACCACCACACCGCTTACGGTTTCGATTCAAACAACTTACGACATTAAATTTACAGTAAATGGCCCAACATCGTAAAAACTACTACTTCTTCATACTCTCTCATTCCTCCCACACCTGCCAATTTTTTTCTCACCCCAGCAGAAGGCGCAGTGTACATTAAATAATTTACATAAATGTAGCTACCCTTCTTTGACCACTTTTTAGGGTTAGCAGCTGGTGTTGCACACATCTCACGGAAACCACTACACGATATGCGAACACCATATGAGTAACCACTTTCTATATTGCACACTTTCCTTCTTTAGTACCGTCATCACTGGTTTCCATAGCACACTGTCAATGGCAAAAATGTAAGAAATGGTCCCCTGATCTTCAACAATCGAATATCCATTATTAAATCTTACTGTGCCATGTCGATTTTCCTCAGGTTTTTGGTTTATATGCTTCCTTATCCTTCATGGCCAAAATCTGTTCACAAAATTTTACCATCATATAAATACGTGACCGAATCCTTCCACCTAAATATCTGATCAAGTTTCCCGTTTATCACTGAGTTGCCTTAAGACAGCAAATACAAAACTTTTTTCGATCTACGAAATACGATTTCACTGAATATTAATACAGAAGAATATTTATAATACACACATCAGACTTGTACAGGATGTAATGGGCATAAGTGCAGATACTGGTGGCTAAGGATGCTGCACTGAAAAGCATTACATCAGTATGTACATCATTTGCACACTAACAATTATAGCTATCACAAGTCGAATCTTTTAGTGGTGGTTTGTACCTGCCAGAACATGTGGCAAGAGTAATCCATTAATACTAATTTTCCCCTGGAAATCAAGTCAGGTGTTGGTGGACGCTTGGAAACAAAACGGTAAGTCTATACCGAGAGCTGTAGTCCACTTAATGATGCTGTTACAACTGTGCAGAAAACATCAGGTGGGTAAGGTGTTTGTGGGAAACCTCTTAGCTGGAGAGAAGAAACAACCTATATACTGATGTGTTTACACATTTAATGTACCACATATAAAGCTATCTGCAGTTATACTTGTTACACCCCCTATACGTGAACTCTATGCTCATCGTAGCCACAAAGTCTGTCACATATCATTTAATTGTGCACTGTTCGCTGTGCCATTCCACAACTGCAACTGTTGTGTGACGTGGACTGACCCAGTAGTACAGCGTCTGATGTATTTGATAGGTTCCAGACAACGCCAGCACGGATCGGGCTGCTACTGACCTTTTTCGAGCTTCCAGTCGCCGACGCGGACTGCGCCGTTCTCGGCCACCTCGTCGTAGTTGAGGAGTATCTCCGTGCGCTGACTGGGCTCTCCAGAGACCAGCCGCGGCCACATGTTCACGCCGTCCAGGTCGTCCGGCAGGTCTGACGCATTACCTCCTGCAAAAGGCAGCTCCGTAAGCGACAAGGGTATGGGCCTACATTCAGGCTTCAGTGTGCACATACAGAAGAGCTGCATTGGATCTAGCTGCTATGAAAACGACATTCAATTTGTTTTTAAGGGATTTCTAACTTCAGTACCTAATGGACGACTTACTAAATAACTGCCATTAAAACGACAATAAAATTGCTTTTAAGGAATTTCTAACTTTAATACCCGATGGACTGTCTGCTAAACTACACCCACACAGTAACCAAAGCCTTTTTGTTTCTTATTACAAAAGTCACAATAAATGACATTCGTAAAAGGAGTCGATGAACTGGAGCAGAAAGAAGTATTTTACTGTTCTGAGATGATAGTAGCTAGTCACAGGAAAGATGTATGACGTCAGACCTGTCAGACCTTTCAAAATCTATACAAACGTCGGGCCAGTATTGTGAAGACTAATGTTGTAATAGCTTGATTGTAGAAGCACTGGTTTATAATTATACACAATGTTCTGTTACGAGTAAGATATACGTGAAATGTAAAACATTTATTAGCAATTTAATGTGATGATCACCGTGATATATATGAGAAGTTAATTACAGCTATTGTCATATTTGACTACTACCCAATGTGTCATAAAGTAATAATTTCAAAAAGAACACCATGTACAAAGAACTGAAATATATTCCATAGTCTGAATTGAATTTGTAGGTGAGCCAACTACGGGTCGGGCCACTGATGTGGATCTATTATTGTAAAGCAAAATCAGCTGGATGAGTCAAACAGTATGATATGGGGTAGTGGGAAAACTTGTGTAGCCATGTTACCCGCATAGTAGCCATTTTGAAAGCTTCCATGTTGGATACAACTTTTAATTTTCAAATGGAATAGAGGTCAATGGAGATTTCAAACAGACAGAGAATTATTAATTAAATGAAGGCAAATTCTTAGACTTTCAAATAGGTTTGGTAATTTTGCTCTGTTTACTAAAATATATACACGAATGTGAAATGAACGATGCATGGTGCGCTCTCAGTTTGTTTATAACATTTGTTTTCGATCTTTTATTGTGCAAACCATCATCCGTGTCGAATGTTATTAGAATAACATGTCTTTTAAGTATTGTTGCTATTAACTTCTTTTTATTGAATTATAAACGTATAAATAACTTTACACTGTTTTAACGTACTCATCTATGACTTACGCACATGGCACACGTGGTTTTTATGTTGGTTTCACACAACTGGTGACGAACTGCACTTTTCGGCCCAATATATGTGTGGATTAGTAGTATTTTGTTCTTATTTGTACAAAGCATCAGAGATGTGTTTGTGACATCGCACTTCTGTAAAAATTTTATTGTTGTTGCCTTTTTTGTCCCAACCTGGACCTGAAGATTATCTGAAACTTAGATTGAAAGTGGTAGCCGGTAGTAAAAAGTTTTTTTTTTCCCAGACGGCGTTTGTTTGTGTATTATACGTAGACAGTTACAAAAGAAAAACAAAGTTGCCTTTCTTTTGAAGTCAGCTTTATTCAGTTTTATCTGATTGTTTTTCCTTGCAGGTGTCGTGATAGCTGATAGCGTTAACACACACCGCACGCGTTGATATCGTTCACGTATCAGGAGAGAGAAGCACCCGTGTTATCTCTGAGCATTTAAAGCAGTGCCACAGTACGTTAGTGAAAATTACAGCATAATTCCGTGAAACTGTTACTGTCGTAAACAAACCCGAAGCAGGGCAATCTAAAACGGTGACGGATGGAGCAACAACGACTGCCTTTCCGGCATCGTTCACTTATGAAATCCAGAGAGCAGTACTCCCCGCAGCTCACGGGGAAAAGCTGTCAGCCGTAAATGTCACTTTACAAATCGAGTACCTGCTGCTTGCCCTCTCATTCCGGTACATGTGTTGATTAAAGTCCACGCAGACGGGTGAAACGAATGACAGCAATCTTGTAACGAGATGGGCAACGCCTTGAGCTCATCATTAACCCTCGATGTGCCATCACCAGAATTAGAATGCAACAGAATTCGACAATGGATAACGCTGTGCTCAAATGAAAGACGCCATACTGCTTCTGGTTCAATTCTCTGTCTGCTTGATATGTCACATGACTCTTCCATTTCATAATCAAGAGTTGCATCAAAAATTCCGACCTCCTAAATGGCCGCCATTTTGGTAACATAGATGTCTACATTTACATGATTAACATGAAATTCGCAGTTAAGTGCCTGGCAGAGGGGTCATCGAATCACGTTCAAGCTATTTCTCTATAGTTCCATTCTAGAACAAGGCATGAGAAACCGATCATTTCTCCCTCAGTAGGTGAGTGCTAACAAAATACTTTGCATTCAGAGGAGAATGTTGCTGATTGAGATTTTATGAGAAGATCCTGCCGCAACGAAAAACACCTTTGTTTTTCCACTCCATTTCTCGTGCCATATCTGTGACACGCTCTCCCCCTACAAAACGAGCTACCCTTCTCTGAACTTTTTCGACGTTCTCCGTCGATCCTATCTTGTTTAGATCCCACTCCACACAGCAATACTCCGGAAGAGAGCGGACAAGAGCTGTGTAAGAAGTCCCTTTAGTAGACCTGTTGCACTTTTTAAGTGTTCTAACAGTAAATGGCAGTGTTTGGTGATCGTTCCAATTTAAGTTATCGGCAACTGTAATGACTAAGTATTTATTTGAATTAACATCCTTTACATTTGTATGATTTATCGTGCGACCTAATTTAGCGGATTTCTCTCACTGCTCAAGTAGATGGCTTCACGCCTTTAATTATATAGAGTCAATTTCCACTTTCCACAGCATTCGGATGTCTTGTCTAAATCATATTGCAATTTATTTCAATCGTATTACGACTTTACAAGACGGTAAATGGCAGTATCATCTACAGACAATCTAAGAGAGCTGCTCAGAGTGTCTTGTAAATCGCTTATACAGCCCAAGAGCAGAAGAGGGGCTATAACATGTCCTTGGGGAATCCCAGATATTACCTTTGTTTTACTCGATGACTTTCCGTCAATTACTACGAACTATTACCTTTCTGAGAAGAAAACACGAATAAAGTCGCAAAACTGAGACTCCAAAGTCTTGCAATTTGGTTGCAAGTCACTTCCGAGGAATGGTGTCAAAAGCCTTCTTGAAATCTAAAACTATGGAATTGACATCACCTCTCGATGGCACTCATTCCTGGGACTAAAGACAAGAACGATACTATCCGAATCCGTGTTGGCTATTTTTCGGTAAACTGTCTTCTTCGCGGTAATTCATAATATTCGAACAGAGTACACACCCCAAAATTCTACTGCGAACCGACATTAGTGATGCGGAACTGTTACCGAGCACACTACGCGTATTCCCCCACCTCATCTTTCCATTTTATACTACTTGTCTTTAAATTTCAGTTTATCCACCTGTTGTGGCCTAATGATGGTGGTTCTATGGCTGTGTACCACTCTGTCCCTCTTGTCACAGAGTAACAGTATCTACGCAGTGAGACCGGTGGATCACCCTGTTACGCGGCCGGCGGTGTGGCCGAGTGATTCTAGGCGCTTCAGTCCGCAACCACGCGGCTGCTACGGTCGCAGGTTCGAATCCTGCCTCGGGCATGGATGTGTGTGATGTCCTTCGGTTAGTTAGATTTAAGTAGTTCTGAGTTCTAGGCAACTGATGACCTCAGATGTTAAGTCCCATAGTGCTCAGAGCCATTTGAGCCTGTTACGAGTTTAGGGGAAGCCATACACAGGTGTCAGGCAAATCCAACACCTTCTATGAAAACCCTGACATGATAAGCAAATCCAGTAGTATGTCACATAGCTCCGAATAAATCGTAATATTAAATTAACCAAAGTAATACGAGTAATGAGTGAGCAAATTGAATACCACAGACTAACACAACAATGCCTAAATGCATGTCATACCTTCCCACTGTGAGACAGACGCAGTTCCAAGGGGAGAAACGAGAACAGAAGCCAAGAGCAGAACTGTGTTAAGCTAGAAGGCCCAACGATAAGGGACGGGACGGACACCCACGTCGCCAGCTAACCGCTAGGACCACCCCCCAGCCCATGTTAAAAGCTAGAGCCCTCCAGAAGAACAGTATAGATCTGACGATAACACATAAAAGGGCCACATCAGCAGCAAGTTTTAGCGTAAGACTTTTTCGCGCCTCTGTTACGTTGCAAACATTAAAAACATTGCCCCACCACGTTTCTCATTGGATTGACAGAATTTTTGTAGGCGGAGCTTAAGGTTAACATTGACACTCTGATTGGTCAGATGAAAACACAGCCAGATAGTTTTTTTAAACCAACTTCGGTAAATTGTAGTAAGGAGAAGTTAGGAGAGAGTTGCTTCCGAGACGGCGAGGTGAGCGGAGCTGTGCTATCCGCCGCCCCCTGACGAACACCGACAAGGTAATGAACGCACGCGATGCCGTATAACAGCGCAAAGAAGCTTCACTCAGAACTGTACAAGTCTCATCTGTTACACCCCCTTTTTGCGTAATACTAGTGTCGATCGCAAATTAAAGCTCATGGTGTTCACATTTGCCACTTGAAGTAAAAATCTGAAAAGCGATGATTTTTCTGTTACATAGTTATTGAGAAGCCACATCAGCCACTGTAATTTACGACAAGTTAGATAAGTAATTAAAGATAATTGAGGGTACTGTAGACCATTTTGATAGTTTTCTCTTTTGTGAAACTTAATTTAAACCTAGATTATAGATGTGATATGGCATAGGTCATCCTTCAATCCATTGTAGAACTTGGAAACCCATTCAGGGAATATTCGTCCACATTTTTGTTGAACGCAGTTGGTTTTTACCATCCTGTATTAAAACATTTCCTTTTATCAATAGTGCAATTTATAAACAATGTTTTGTGAGTAGAATAAAATGGCTGGCTCTGAGCACTATGCGACTTAACTTCTGAGGTCATCAGTCGCCTAGAACTTAGAACTAATTAAACCTAACTAACCTAAGGACATCACACACATCCATGCCCGAGGCAGGATTCGAACCTGCGACCGTAGCGGTCGCTCGGCTCCAGACTGTAGCGCCTAGAACCGCACGGCCACTCCGGCCGGCTAGAATAAAATTTCCATTGGTAAACTGAACTGCTTTTTCGAAGTTATTTTACCATTTAACAAAAAATAGGACAGCCTTGAACCCCTTCCACTAAATTTAGGTAGTATTAAGATTCTTTTACAGGGAGTGCAGTGGAACTGACGCTGAAATCATTAAGTATTTGGTTATATCATCGCTAGTCTCACTGAACTCTTCTGAATTCTACATATCGAGACCTTGACCGAATTGAGGTAGAGACCCAGCATGAAAATGTACAGAGAATAGAGGACAGTACAACAGACGATGCAGTATCGCGAGAAATAGGACATATAACGCACCTTAACGAGGATAATGTACGTCAAGGCATAGAAAACGTAAGTCAGCATACGACAGAGGAGTAGGAAAGTAGAGAGACAGTCGATGAGGATTCTAACTTGCGTCTTGAATACGTAGAACCCATAGTACAAGTAATCAGAGCTCCCTCACCACAGAGTACAAGGAATGCGAGCAGAAACGTGTCACAGCACAGTTCAATGCAATCGGTTGCGAACCAACACTTGGGCGAAAAAACAGAGCGTAGGACGTCGGAAGAAAACGCAATAGGACCCACCAGTCTGGCAGAATTATTACAAAAAATTACGGAAACCATGACTAGGCAAAATAAAGACATAGCGAACCAACTTCAAATTCAGAATGCAGAAATCACGAGACAAATGCGTGTGATTAAAGAACAAAACAAAAAAATTCAGTTACACCTAAGTCATATTGAAGACGAGGCAAAGGAATCTCGAGAAGTGAAAGGAAAGTTAATAACAGGTCACAATCAATTGAGAACAGACATTGACAAGGTACAAGCGGACGTACAAACATTGCGTAATGACATTCAGAACGAGATCAAAACATTACGTAACAACACCCAGGAAGAAGTCAAGAAACTAGAGAAACAGATAAACGAAATTACTAGACAAGCAGCAGGTACAGCGCGTGAAGTTGTTGAAAACAGTGTGTTACACAAACGTATCACAAAAGCAGCGCTGAAAAGATATGATAACCGCATAGTCAAAATAGAAGCGCAAACGAAGCGACAATTTCAGAAATTGCGAACAGAGTTGTTGCAAACCATTGAAGAGCGTAGTGAACAGGATCGAACAAGCACAGAGTCTGCAACCACATCCGTATCTGTAACAGCACCGGAAAAACAAGCAATTAACGAAGATATTACGCATTTGCGATTCCAATCACAGGCGGAAAGTAACATACGTGAAATCAGACAGCCTGCACAGCAACAAACACGTTTCGAAATTCTTGATGAACAAACGTCATCACAAACACATGCGGAACCACAAATGTATGTTTCAAGACAGTTTGGATCGTGCAATGAAGCAGCAAGGTTAGCCAGACAAGATACCGAACCAATACCTGACAATGGAAAGCCAGGTCGCGAAGAGTACAGTGCAATGCATTCAGCTACACGTTCACAACCGATGGAAGAAAATTATTGCGTACCACTCCAACGATACTACGCAAGGGTAGGCGAAAGTTACAGTGGACAGTATCCAATGGACCTACCACAACCGGAAAGAACGACGGGAGAAATGATCAGAAACAACAAAAGTGGCGAAGAATCGCGAATTTCGTATGGAACTATGACGAAGTGCGACAACGATCATTTCCTCACAGTCAGAAAATTTCAACACTTTCGAGAAGGAAACTCAATACATCCACGAACTTTTATTGATCAATTCCGAGTAGGATTACCAGAACACTGGACGCTAGCACACAAATTAGACTTTATATGTGCACACATGTCAGGAACAGTCGCAGAAACCATGCAGAATGTTGCAGCGACATGCCGATCGTACGAAGATTTCAGAGAGTAGTTTCTCTCACGATATTGGTCCAGCGAAGCACAGAACAGAGTGAAGTACGAATTATTACAGAACCCATGTTTTGAAAATTTAGGAGAGAAGAGTCCCGTGAAATTTTTCGAATTAATGGCAAAGAAAAATCAATGCTTAGATGTACCATACAGTGACGGAGAGTTGATTAAATTATGCGCGATGAAGCTACCATTGAAATACCAGCAATCATTAGTAGGTCGCGGAGGCAATGACGTCGAAGCATTTAAAGGTATTCTAAGGGAACTCGAGTTCATATTTTCGGAAGATGACGCAAGAAAAAGACGAAGCTCACGTGAAAACGAAAGCAAAAAGCAGTGGAATCCACAAGACACAGTACGAAGAAACAATAATTACGAACCACGTGATAACTTCGCACCACGAAACGACAATAGATTTCAACAAAGAACCGGTTATGGATTTACAAGAGAATATGGCAATAACTATAATTCACCCAGGAACGGCAACAACTATTACAGAGGGAATAACGACAACCGGAACGGGTACTGGAGAACCAATAGACCGGCAAATTATCAACAAAGAAACCACTATCTACAAGCTGAACAAGAAAAGAGAATACACATAGAAGAGGTGGAGGTAAGACCTCCAAACCCCGATAAACGTTCGAATTGACAGTTAAGCGCCCATGCCAAAGAGAATGACGCACCGACCCAGGACAATTGCAGCACCTTGAACAGAGAAGTAAAAATCTTATCACGAGAAGAGAAGAAGGAAGAAACAAATCCGCAGTGACCAGATGAAAACGAAGAGAAGAAAATAACAATATCGTGTTGGGACGAAATTAATTGGGAGAATACTGACGAGGAAGATGAATTACCAGAGGCATGCACAACGAATGTAGGAGGAAAGGACGAAGTAATGAGTATTGCAGAGCTATTTGAGATGGAAACCAGGGAAAGCGAATTCAATGAGGATAATGCGCAGTCGACAGAAGTTGAAAATAAGTTACGAGTGGGCACACAACCCAATATATATAATGAAGGAAGTTATGAAGCGATAATCAGAGCATTTACATGCGATTATGTGGAAGTAGCGACGAAGAAGAAGATAGACGAGGGTGAGGAAAAAGTAGAGGATGTTGAAGAAAGCGTAAATGAAGGAAGAAATAGAGAAGAGGAAATAAGAGAGAAGTTGCAATCGAAGCTTATCCTACAGGAAGTTCGAATTTACAAGGGAAATTCCTAAAAAGACTCATGTATGATTCAGCAGAGGATTCGTTGATGCAAGAAGAAGAAGAACAGAACCAACCCTTTCAAATTCAACCAATTGTGAAGGCCATGGTAAAGCATATCCCAGTCAACATTGTAATTGATAGCGGAAGTGAACTGACTGCGATCTCAGAAAATTTATTCATGCAGTGTAATGCCAATGAGGAATTGCCAGTTCTGAAAACACGTAAGATTAAAGTAAGAGGTCCTATTAGAAACAATGCTGCGGAAGTTACGAGACAAACAAGGTTAACTCTTTCGTGCCAAGGTCAAAAGATCGAAGCCAACTTCGTGATTATACCTAAACTAACTGTAGATTTGATTATAGGTGCAGATTTTTTAAATGAGAGACGAGCGATAATAGATATGGGGCAAGATAGCGTAACATTCGGGAATGTCACACTTCTCTTTGAGCAAAAGCTAAAATTAGAAGAAATACCAGTTATAAACAAACAATTAAGAATGACGCGAGATAAAGAGGATGAAGAATTAGAATGGTATGCACAAAAGGGGGAATCGCCTCAACTCATGTTAGAAGTCCATAAAGAAATCGACAAAAAATTGCAAGAAGTTCAAGGTATTTCGGAACACAGTAAAAGAGAATTAGAGGGTATTTTACGAGATAAAGCAGAGGTATTTTTACCTAAGACTGGCAGTATTAAACACTTTCAGTACAAGTTTGAAGTAAAACAGCACAAACCATTTAGAGTGCCACCCTATACAATCCCATTAAGCTACAGGAATAAAGTATTCCAGGAGATATCTAAAATGTTAGATGACGATATTATTGAACCAACTACCTCCACATATAACAGCCCGCTCCATATTGTACAAAAACGAGATGGGAGCATCAGGTTAGTGCTTGATTCCAGACAGATCAACACAATCATAATCACTGAGACAGATCGCCCAGAAAAATTAGAGGAATTGACACAAAACTTCCACAGTGCTAAGATATTTTCATCAATTGATTTACGGAGTAGTTTCTGACAAATAGAATTGGCCCCAGAATGTAGAAAATTTACAGCATTTATCGTATTCGGTAGATGTTACCAGTTTAAACGATTGCCATTTGGTTTAAACATATCATCACCAGCGTTTATTAGGGGATTTAATACTATACTCAGTCCTGAAATTTTACAAAAAATTACTTGTTGTGTTGATGATGTGATTATAGCAGAACCCTCTTGGGAACATCACAACGACACATTAAATCAGTTTTTACAGATCATGAAAGAGCATGGGGTCACAGTAAATATAACAAAATCCAAATTTGCTAGGCGAGAGGTCAAATTTCTAGGACACATAATTTCAGAGAAAGGGGTAATGCCCGACCCAGAAAAACTAACGGCAATCAAAGAATTCTGTACTCCATATAATAAGAAAACTCTCAGAGGATTTCTAGGTCTCACCGGATTCTATAACAAATGTATTTGGATCGACTCTCTCGCAACACCACGCCTATGTGCATTGACTGGAAAAAACACGCCATGGGTATGGGATCAACAAGCCAATGATGAATTTTTAAAAGTGAAAACGCACTAACAACAGCACCGATTTTAGCACATCCTGATCTAACACAAAATTTTTGTATGGCCACTGATAGCGCGAAAACAGGTTTAGGAGTTGTTTTATTCCAAGAATACGAACAGGCAAGGCTAATATCATATAGAACAATTGCATTTGCCAGTCGGGTACTCACAAAAAGCGAGAAAAACTATTCAGTCACGGAGCTGGAAGCATTGGCCATTGTATGGGGCTTCCAACGTTTTCGACACTTCCTATTCGGAAGAAAAACAAAAGTATACACTGACCACAAAGCATTAGAATTTCTGTTATCCGCCATACTAACTCATGGGAGGTTAGCCAGACGGATGTTAATACTACAAGAATTTGACTTCACTATTACACACATACCAGGACCAGCGAATGTATTAGCATCCACAGGATGCATCCAATAACATAGGTTTGGAAGCAGCAGAAGACCAGTTTACAATGTACCATATGAAACAAGTACCTTTCGAAAAATACATTACGACAGCATTGAAAAACATAGGCAAAGAATAGGACAAGGATCCCGAAATACTAGGAATCAAACACAAGTGGAGAAGTAAGGATTTTCCAGACATTCGACAACACTATCTCTAAAAAACAATGTTTTATTTTTTAGACGAAATGTTGCAACGAATGAATGGTCAATTTATATCCCAGATGAACTAATTAATAAGTACATATGGTATACACATTTAAGTAATGGCCACTTTGGACCAAAGAAATGCTTTTTAAAAATAAAACAAACAAGTCATTTTCCTAATATGGAAAGACGAATTAGAACAGTATTTGTCAAATGCAAAAAATGTATGAGGGCTAAACACGTCACTTTCCAAACCAAACCACCTATGTTTCCGATAATCCCTAAAAGATTAAAACAGATAGCGGCAACAGATTTGATGGGGCCTCTCCCACGCACAAAAAATGGATATATTTTCATATTTGTCGTTTTGGAACTTACTTCTAAATATGTTACCTTGACACCGTTAAAACGGGCAACAGGTCTTACTATAAGTAAAGCATTTAGACAAGATTTTCTCAGACAAGTAGGTCGAGTGGAACGAATAATTTCGGATAATGGCCCACAATACAAATCAGTGCAATTGCAGAACACGTTAAAACAACACAAAATAAAACCCATATACATATCTAAGAACAAACCTAGCATAAATCCAGCAGAACGATCTATGAAGGACATAGGCACTTTATGCCGATTATATGCAGGCAAAAGACACAACACTTGGGATATATACCTTAAAGATTTTCAAGAAGTAATAAATGAAATGCCACACTACCTCCAGTTACTGTACTTAAAAATATTGAACCCCCAAACGTAACCAGAGAAAATGTTAAATTTCCTATTGTACCACGTAGACAGCACAAACAAGTCATAGCAACAGCACTCTCCAACATCAGAAAGGCAGCCATTAAAAGAAAAGAAAGAGGAGATAGAACAGCAATTAAAAGAACATTCTCAGTAGGCCAGAAAGTATTTGTAAAAACACCCCATCTCTCCAGCAAACCGAAACACAAAATACATAAGTTTTACGCTGCATACAAAGGACCTGTCATAACTAGCCGAATTGCTCATGATAATGCTGTGGAGCTAATGAACCCAAAAACAGGCAAAACCCTAGGACTTCACCATGTGAGCCATATCAAAAAGTTTGAAGATTAATTTTATTACTGGTAAATATTCAGCACAATATTTCAAGATTATGTTGCAGATAAGATCGTCAGGAGAAAGAAGAATGAAGAGAGAGGGAGGTGGGAAAAAGAAAGTAGTTTCAGTAAAAACAAAAACAAAAATAACACCAATAGTACCATAGATTAAGGTGAAGGGATAAAGCATAGATAGTCTGAAAGCATGAAATAATAAATGCTATACACCATGACACTACAAAAAAATAAAAAAACGAATTTGAGGATTTTTGTAGAAGTTAAGACTCAAAATTACTTAGAATTGTAACATGGAAAGGGCGCCGAAATTTGTAAAGCTTTTAAGAAGGCGTAAAACAATATAGGTACTAGACATATGTTAGATGATTATAAGTAAAACTTTTTGTAAGAACCATTGTAAAAACTCCAGCAAGGACGAGGTGCAACGACCCACAAGTTGCAACGCGAGAAGTATCAAAAAAGAAAAGGACGTAATTAGCAAGACACAGTTCCTACAAGGCAGAAGCGTCGAGAGAAGGTAAAGGACAGTGAGACCAACAGAAGGCCCTTGTAGCTGAAGTGGGCAGTAAATCCGCTGAACCACAGGGTGGCGGAACCCTGCTGGGACAGGACACGGAACCACACAGCGGTGGAACCCTGCAGAGACACGACAGGACACCGAATGCCAGAAGGGACCCGTGCAGGGACTGACAAGCAAACACCGGACTTTCACCGCTCGTAAACCCCAGAACGCCCCGACTCAGCGGAACGAGCAAAAAATGGCCCGACGAGAAGACCGCTTGGGCAAGCCACCACTGGCAAAAAATTAAAAAAAAAGTGTAAAAGTCACACTACTGCTATTAAACAGCACGCTAATGCACGAAACTGATGAAAACTTCCACAAAGTAAAAATGACACTCCCAAACAATTTATCAAACTGTTACTAAGAGGAGAACTTCAAAGCGATTAGTTATCAATACATATTTCCATATCCTGCACAGAAAAGAACCAAGAAGCAAGTAAGAAGGAGAGAAAAAGCAGGAAGAACAGAAGTTGAAGATTCGCAAGATCGAGACCAAGAAAGAAGATGGGCGAAGAATAGACTACATACCTTCCCAAATCCCTATCCTATTGTAAAATAGTCGTCTGCGAAGTATTACAACTAAAAACGACCGCTTTCAGCAACACATATCGATGACTTTCACGCATACAAAGCCAGTAAACAACGAGATTCTGCACTCACAGCTCCATTCCATTATGGGACCTCCACAACAGCAAAACACACTTGCAAAGCCAACAAGGAACGACGAACGAAGCTGTACATCAAATACTTGCCCACATCCATCACCTTCGTGCAAAAACATTTGCCAACCTCGTGCTTAAACATTCATAGGATTGTGTGAATGTGTGAAATCAAATTATGTGATGTAGGAATTGTGCAAAAGAACATGTGAAAAACTAAATAAGTTTAGTACACCTGACAGCTAATAAACTACAAAATAACAGTCATTGACTATGGACTTAATTAAAAAATAGACTATCGATAAAAATAGGTCATTAGTTCTGAAATGGACAGTATATAAAGAACAAAAGTAAGGCATAATAAAGATTAAAACTATATGCCACTTATTTTCTCCTCATAAAAATAAAAGAATAACTATATTTTACTTATTTTCTCCTTATAAAAACAAAGAATAACAAATTATCTTGTTGGATGTATTCCTTTTTTTTTAACATTTGTACCATTTGTTAGGATAATATCTCAATACTTGTGTATGTATATTACTTTGTCAAAGCAATTCTTGGAAATAATTCTTATTTCTTAGTGTAACAATGTTGAAAAGAGTGCCTAGAAACAAAAACATTTTACTTGTACATGATATTTAGAAAATGTGTTAGGAATAGATTTTACTTAATTACTACATTTATAAAAAAAATATTTCTAAGAAAATCGATGAGAAAGACTCCTCAGTTTCGATAACAAACTTTTTAAAAAACAATCTTCACAATTAAATAAAGAAAGAAAATAATTAAAAAATAATAATTATAAGAGAATAAAAATATTTTTCCCTTGTCAATATAAACATATTTTTTTGATAATAATGTGGAAGAATATAAAAATATTAATTAGTAATACAAACTAGCATAACAGAATAATGTGGCTGAACAGTAGGCCTTCCCACAGACTGTTCTTTATCTGCAAACAAAACAGCATGACACGTCACAGCACATCACTCACCACATGTCATACTATGTGTTACGTATAATGTCCTACACCTCGCAAACTATCTTCAGCATTCCTAGAGACAGAACATTGGCAAGAGTGCTGTATGCCTCAGGCATGAGAAACATACTTGGTCGGGTCAAGAAGTAATGCCTCCTGTGTCAGAAACAAAAATTATTATTAATATACAACAAAGCAATTAGTATGGGCCACAGCATGAGCTGTCCTCTACACAGTTCTACCGTTCAACACAGTCACCATTTACTTGTACAGATTTGCACTATCGCTGAAGCATCAAAACCAGTTTGGCAAAATTTAGGATTTGCTTCTTGACCTATGATTTTAACGCTAATTTAACCAAGTAGTATGTCCCCAGTTACATCTTTTTGTACGGATTGGCATCGCCTGTATACAATATATAAGAACTGTAGACTTCCCCTGCCTAATTATTTCTTTACGTCACTAGTTGCTATGATCTGGTCTACATATAACACATGTTTTCACTTTCTTTTTATGGGTATTCATACTTGGTTTACTGTAATGGGACTGTAACACACGTTTCAAAAGTAACACAACACAAGACTCCAGACTGTACTCGAGTGTAGGAGAATTCAACTCACGCCTCTGAACGGGAAGTTGGACACCCAGTTGACGTCGCTGCCCGCCCCGTTGTCGGCGACGAACACTATGATGGAGTTGTTGAGCATGTCGTGCTCGTGCAGGGCTGTCACCACACGCTCCACCGACTCGTCCATCTTCGCCATCACCGCTGTCAACACAAAAACTCTCCCATATATTGTAAGGTGTCAGGCAAATCCAACACCTTCCATGAAAACCCTGACATGATAAGCAAATCCAGTAGTATGTCACATAGCTCCGAATAAATCGTGACATTAAATTAACCAAAGTAATACGAGTAACGAGTGAGCAAATGGAATACCACAGACTAACACAAAAATGCCTAAATGCATGTCATACCTTCCCACTGTGAGACAGACGCAGTTCCAAGGGGAGAAACGAGAACAGAAGCCAAGAGCAGAACCGTGTTAAGCTAGAAGGCCCAACGATAAGGGACGGGACGGACACCCACGTCGCCAGCTAACCGCTAGGACCACCCCCCAGCCCATGCTAAAAGCTAGAGCCCTCCAGAAGAACAGTATAGATCTGACGATAACACATAAAAGGGCCACACCAGCAGCAAGTTTTAGCGTAAGACTTTTTCGCGCCTCTGTTACGTTGCAAACATTAAAAACATTGCCCCACCACGTTTCTAATTGGATTGACAGAATTTTTGTAGGTGGAGCTTAAGGTTAACATTGACACCCTGATTGGTCAGATGAAAACACAGCCAGATAGTTTTTTTAAACCAACTTCGGTAAATTGTAGTAAGGAGAAGTTAGGAGAGAGTTGCTTCCGAGACGGCGAGGTGAGCGGAGCTGTGCTATCCGCCGCCCCCTGACGAACACCGACAAGGTAATGAACGCACGTGATGCCGTATAACAGTGCAAAGAAGCTTCACTCAGAACTGTACAAGTCTCATCTGTTACACCCCCTTTTTGCGTAATACTAGTGTCGATCGCAAATTAAAGCTCATGGTGTTCACATTTGCCACTTGAAGTAAAAATCTGAAACGCGATGATTTTTCTGTTACATAGTTATTGAGAAGCCACATCAGCCACTGTAATTTACGACAAGTTAGATAAGTAATTAAAGATAATTGAGGGTACTGTAGACCATTTTGATAGTTTTCTCTTTTGTGAAACTTAATTTAAACCTAGATTATAGATGTGATATGGCATAGGTCATCCTTCAATCCATTGTAGAACTTGGAAACACATTCAGGGAATATTCGTTGGCTTTTACCATCCTGTATTAAAACATTTCCTTTTATCAATAGTGCAATTTATAAACAATGTTTTGTGAGTAGAATAAAATTTCCAATGGTAAACTGAACGGCTTTTTCGACGTTATTTTACCAGTTAACTAAAAATAGGACAGCCTTGAACCCCTTCCACTAAATTTAGTTAGTATTAAGATTCTTTTACAGGGAGTGCAGTGGAGCTGACGCTGAAATCATTAAGTATTTGGTTCTATCATCGCTAGTCTCACTGAACTCTTCTGAATTCTACATGTCATGTGTGGTCTGGCGTCTCCTTACCAGCAACAGGTCCCAGGTTCAAACTAGTCAATTCCCTAAAAAACACGCTCAGAGCGTCGTTGCGCGAAAGTGGTAGAGAGACACGATATAGAACAGACACCACGCAGAATGTTAGAATATTATACAATAATGTATAGACAGTAGTGTATACGTATAACAGATAACATCTGATTCATATTAATGCCATAAGCTATGAACAAGATGACGAAGTGCCACGTTGGACACTTATCGTTCCATCCGAGCATCACCTCACTGGTGGTGAAGGTGTTCATAGGCGGACGGAAAGCAGTAACAGAGTGCGAAACGGCTCACCTGCGAGTATGCGGCGGTCGGGGTGCGAGATGTAGGAGAAGCTGTTGATGAGGTCCTGCGGGGCGTTGATGAGCTGCGAGTGGTCCCCGGGGTGGCAGGCGAGGTGCGCCAAGTAGAGGAACAGCGGCCGCTCCGTGTCGTGCTCCCGGATCAGCCGCTCCGCCTCCTCGGTGAACACGTCCGTCGCGTACTTGCCGTTGTACTGCCACGCCGTCGTCAGGTTCTCGCGCAGGTCGTACCCGTTGGCACCCTGCCGGGGAAAACGCAACACTCAGCTACCAATGGGAGGTCGTGTTGTGCTCCAAGTCTTATACACTGTATGTCAAGGACAGTTGGTAATCCAGAAAACATCTACTGAAAAGATATCGCCTTCCTTATCACAATATTAAACTTCAAAACCTAGCGGTATTCGGCAGAGAAAAGCCTATTATGGAGCCATTTTCTACAGAACAGCACGAAACAAGAAAACCTAAAGCTCGTCTTTAACATCTAAATGAACACTATGATATTTTGTGCTTAAAACGAAATCATCAAACTCGCTCCACACTGCGAAGGCACGTGCTTGACCTACAGAGCAGTTAGCCGTTCATACGTCGCCGCCGGTTGCAGTGTATTATTACCAGTTTTGTGATAGCCTTATAGAGCCCGTCACATTCCTTAAATACCTGGAGCAATATTTCGACGATAGGTGAAACAAAACGAACGCGTGAAATCAGCATCAGAGGGGCGAATAGAAAACATAAATATGTTGGAAGAATTCTGCGAAAACGCAGTACCCTATGTAAAAGAAAACATTGTAATACGTCATTGCAACCACTCCTAGAATATTATCCCAACCTTACGAGCCCTTATCCAACGCACCGAAATTATACAAAGGCATATTATGAAAACTGTAAACAGGTTAACAGCTGGAACGTACGTAAATATAAGTGTTATGCTGAAGAAATTTGAATGGCAATCCTGTTAAAAAAAAATTATTTGTTTATTGTAAGTGGACAGGCGCTTTAGCAACACACTGGGCCGTTCTGCTGCCTCTGGCATATATCATGTATAAGAGTAAAATCAAAGGTACTATAGTGACACCATGGCGCATGAAGAGTTACTTTTCCTAAGTCGCATATGCGAATACCATAGGATAGGATGTCGGTACGACATTCCTACGGCCTGCATCGTACAGTAATGCTGCAGTGGACTACAAAAGAGTGAGGCGGCGGACAGAACGTTCGGAACTCATCGTCAAATGTGGACATAGCCTGGAGCACTTGAGGCATTCAGTTATGTTTTTGGATGACAGATTATCTGCACTCCTGAGATTTAGATATGCGCCCTTCCTTACGACAGGGATATGAAGAACAGAAGTGTCTACACGAACTTTGTAGGTGTTGCTGCTTGTGGTTCATAGGTTCATATTAACCACGATATATATATCTATATTTCAATACTAATATATATATATATATATATATATATATATATATATATATATATATATATGTGTGTGTGTGTGTGTGTGTGTGTGTGTGTGTGTGTGTGTGTGTGTGTGTGTGTGTGTGTGTACATGCATATATAATTGTTTTAGACAAATCTTGGCAGCCAGTCTGAAAAATTTCAGAAAACAACAATCGGGCCAATCATTTCATTCGAATGAAGCCAGTCAGCAAACTACAGTAAGTGCGTAATTAAAACTGGAGAACAAGAGCTTCTCAGTAAACATCACTCTGTGAGTAGCCGCAACAGGATGACAGGAAATCAGTACCGTACGTTAGTTTACGAAATATTTTAAGGAAACCATATCATCAAATTGGCCATCAATAGTGCTGACGATCATGTACATAAAAGTGCTAAATGCGGTAAAGGCAAACCTAAATCCACAATAGGACGTGGTCTGTAAGTGAAATGTGGTCTCACCATTTGGTCCTTTTTTTGTCGATCACATGCAGAATGCTACCAGTACCGTCTCAGAACAGACACTAGGAAAAGGTAAAAGCATCTGTACCGGCTATACACTAGTAGAGCACTGGGAATTATATAAAACAGAGAAATATATGGGAAAGCAGTTTCTTGTGAGAGACAATGGTAGTTAAAGTAGTTTGTGGAAGAGATGTTTGGCACTGAAAAACCAACATAATTTCAGTGTGGTGAGAATTACACTACCTGTTTCCACTTGTTGCCGCTGACTAAAACGCCGACTATTTAGTGACCAAAACGTTTGCCGCTGTATACTTTATTGCTTAATGAGAAGCTGATACCAATAACTGTACTGATGCATAATGATAATCTTTGCCTTTGATACCAACATTTTTGGGGGTGTTTATCTTGCAAGCTGATTTGATTCAATTTTGCTCCATCATGTGTGGTTTCATTCGTGAATGTATGTATGTGTCGTACATACATTCATGAATGATTCTCCAGCCCAGTAGGATTGAGAACTTCTGAGCTTATTTCTATCGCTGGAAAGAAGCGAGATGGTTACCCTGTCTGCAAATATGCAGTCGTAGTAGCCGACGCCGGCGTTCCAGTAGCCGAGGTGGGAGTCGAACCCGCGGTAGGTGGGCGTGTAGACCTTGGAGTAGTGGCCCAGGTGCCACTTGCCGATGGCCCTGTTGACGTAGCCCAGGTCCTTGAGGTACTGCGGCAGGTTCTTGCCCTCGGGCAGCGCGTGGTGCTCGTCCCCCAGGATCACGTGGCCCTGCATGCCTGCAACAACACGAGGGATCCATTAGTCACAGCGCTGACGCCTAGAGACTAAATGCGTAGGGCTGCACACCTACTGGGAACCGCAGAGCAATACTTCACTGAGAAAAAGATAGGCTCACTTCGTGGCATCGCAGTGTATGACTGAAACAGAAGCCGCTATGTCACTGTAGTGGATAGTAGATACTGTTTCTGCTGAAGCCGTACGTGTTCACCGTGTTCTTTATTTCACTTGATGGCTGTGATTCAGCTCAAAGTTATTACCTAGTAAGACGAATATACTCTCGGGAGGAATGAAATTTTCACCTAGCCACCAACACTTGCTGTCCTGTCTTTTCTCATGTGACATAAGAACCTCGAGGAGTATTTTGTTAATAACGCTAAGAGAGTAATGGGCACCTTTGAGACTACCACGTGAAGCCTAACAGTCGACGAAACAACCTTGGTTTAATGTAATATGTTACATGTATAAACAAAATCGCTTATCGGCCATGGTGCGAGGAAATGTTGGGTCCAACTGGAGACCATGAAAGAGAATGAATGAGCTTAAAGTTTTTTGTAGTAGTTCACATGAATTATTTAATGTATCCCTGAGCGAGTGTTTTAGCGTTTCCCTGAGTGTTAACCGTGCATACTGATGAGACAGCTTCTTATTTTAAAAATTAATGGTACATTTGTTTAAATTATTTGCCAGTTAATAATTTTTTGTTCAAAAGAACGTATAAGTATCAGTTTTTCCAGTCATCTTTGTTATAGTGAACAGTAGCAAGACATGTTGAACGTACTGCAATTCTATAGATACTGAACTATGGGATCTCTGAATTCTCTCCGGACTCTCAAACCTCCCACAGTCTGACCCCTCAAATGTTAGACCAGCAGTATTCACCATCAGTACACTTTAAGAACAGCTATGGCATACCAAAGTGAAGCTGCACATGGTTTTAATAATAGTAACTAATAACAGAAATTCAGACTAACACTCGTTTCGAAAATTCGTGAAACTACCATAAAACGAAAAATAACAAATTATCACGTTCTTGGTCCATACATACATTTCAAAATTATATATATATATATATATATATATATATATATATATATATATATATATACTCCTGGAAATGGAAAAAAGAACACATTGACACCGGTGTGTCAGACCCACCATACTTGCTCCGGACACTGCGAGAGGGCTGTACAAGCAATGATCACACGCACGGCACAGCGGACACACCAGGAACCGCGGTGTTGGCCGTCGAATGGCGCTAGCTGCGCACCATTTGTGCACCGCCGCCGTCAGTGTCAGCCAGTTTGCCGTGGCATACGGAGCTCCATCGCAGTCTTTAACACTGGTAGCATGCCGCGACAGCGTGGACGTGAACCGTATGTGCAGTTGACGGACTTTGAGCGAGGGCGTATAGTGGGCATGCGGGAGGCCGGGTGGACGTACCGCCGAATTGCTCAACACGTGAGGCGTGAGGTCTCCACAGTACATCGATGTTGTCGCCAGTGGTCGGCGGAAGGTGAACGTGCCCGTCGACCTGGGACCGGACCGCAGCGACGCACGGATGCACGCCAAGACCGTAGGATCCTACGCAGTGCCGTAGGGGACCGCACCGCCACTTCCCAGCAAATTAGGGACACTGTTGCTCCTGGGGTATCGGCGAGGACCATTCGCAACCGTCTCCATGAAGCTGGGCTACGGTCCCGCACACCGTTAGGCCGTCTTCCGCTCACGCCCCAACATCGTGCAGCCCGCCTCCAGTGGTGTCGCGACAGGCGTGAATGGAGGGACGAATGGAGACGTGTCGTCTTCAGCGATGAGAGTCGCTTCTGCCTTGGTGCCAATGATGGTCGTATGCGTGTTTGGCGCCGTGCAGGTGAGCGCCACAATCAGGACTGCATACGACCGAGGCACACAGGGCCAACACCCGGCATCATGGTGTGGGGAGCGATCTCCTACACTGGCCGTACACCACTGGTGGTCGTCGAGGGGACACTGAATAGTGCACGGTACATCCAAACCGTCATCGAACCCATCGTTCTACCATTCCTAGACCGGCAAGGGAACTTGCTGTTCCAACAGGACAATGCACGTCCGCATGTATCCCGTGCCACCCAACGTGCTCTAGAAGGTGTAAGTCAACTACCCTGGCCAGCAAGATCTCCGGATCTGTCCCCCATTGAGCATGTTTGGGACTGGATGAAGCGTCGTCTCACGCGGTCTGCACGTCCAGCACGAACGCTGGTCCAACTGAGGCGCCAGGTGGAAATGGCATGGCAAGCTGTTCCACAGGACTACATCCAGCATCTCTACGATCGTCTCCATGGGAGAATAGCAGCCTGCATTGCTGCGAAAGGTGGATATACACTGTACTAGTGGCGACATTGTGCATGCTCTGTTGCCTGTGTCTATGTGCCTGTGGTTCTGTCAGTGTGATCATGTGATGTATCTGACCCCAGGAATGTGTCAATAAAGTTTCCCCTTCCTGGGACAATGAATTCACGGTGTTCTTATTTCAATTTCCAGGAATATATATATATATATATATATATATATATATATATATATATATATATATATATACTTACTTATCGCGAATGGACCCAGAAGGATCACGCAAAGCTTTCTGACGTCGTTTCTTCCATACTTCTTTCATTCGTTCTCCATGTTTTCTTTTTCTTTCTTCTGTCCATTTTGTTCCTGGTCTCTTTAGTGCTTCCTTCTCCGACAATACATTCCACTTTTCCACCTTATTTCTAAAAGTTTTTCTATCTTTGACATCTTTAAGTTCAATATTTGCTTTTTGTAAATCTAATTTTACTTGGCTAATCCATGGTGTTGTTGATTTGACTTTTTCTATGTAAGTGAGAATTCTGTTGGTGAGTCGTGTGGGGGGAAGTCTAGTGACATGTCCATAAAATTTTAATCTTCGCCTTCTTATGTCTGCTGCCAGGTTTGATATAGTTTCTGTGGTTCTTCTTGATTGTATCCGGTATCCTTCTTCTGTTAATTTTGGACCTAAAATCTTTCTCATAATATATATATATATATATATATATATATATATATATATATATATATATATATATATATAGAGAGAGAGAGAGAGAGAGAGAGAGAGAGAAATTTAAAAAAACGTCTGAATGTGACGTAAATGTACATGTACAAAGAAACAAGTAATTACACTTCCAGAAAAACTGTATGTATTATTCAAGAGAAAGAGGTTCAGAAACTGAGCAAGTCAATATCACGTTGATCCAGGTTCTTATGAAAGCGAGTTTTTCGGCTTGTAATTGATTGACAGAGTTTATGGATGTCCTCTAGAGGGATGTCCTGAAAATTCTATCCAGTTGGTAGGTTAGATCGTAAAAATCCCGAGCTGGTTGAATGGTCCCTCACATAATGACCCAGACTTCCTAAGTTGTGGAGAGATCTGTCGAATAAGGAGTGATGGTCTCGTTTGTCATTTCTTTTCGTGGTAGGACCCCTTTACAGCACAGCGAAACGTCGATGATATTGTACGCCCCGTTTTGTTGCCCTTCATGGCAACCCATCCTGGGCTTACGCTGCAGTAAGATAATGCCCTCCCGCACAAGGCAAGAGTTTCTATTGCTTATTGTCCTACTTGTCAGAGCCTGTCTTTGCCAACAAGATTCCCAGATCTCTCCCCAATTGAGAACGTTTGCAGCATTATGGACAGGACCTTCCAACTGGCCTGGGATTATGACGATCTAATGCGTCAGCTGGACAGAAATTGGCACGACAATGCACGGGAGGACATCCAAAAATCAATGCAAGCTGAATAACTGCTTGCATAAAGACCGGAGGTGGACCAACATGCTATTGACTTGTTCAATTTGTGAAGCTCGTTCTCTTCACTAAATCATCCAATTTTTCCGAAATTGTAGTCCGTTGCTTGTCTGCACACGTACGTCACATCTACCGATTTCCTTTCTGTTCCGACAGCTCTCTCGCGGTGCGTCCTTTTTTTTTCGTCGTAGAGTGTATTTCATCTTATTTGCCAACAGCTATAGTTGATTTCATTAAATGTGAAGATTGTGTGCTATGTTAGGAAGTAGAAAGTTCCATAGATGACTTTTATTGCTTTATTTAGGGTCTTCGTGGACTGATAATCAATTCCGCACACTCAGTGCGAATACTCTTATGTGAATCAGTGCTAGCAGGCAATTTACTGGCTGCAGAACCTAAAAATAATGAATTAATGGCAGTTTTAATAGTTCTAGAAAGAAAAAGTTTGGATTTACTAGGTCTACATCTTTGCTTCCGCCATTTTTTTCTTGAAGTTCTGGGCTTTATTGTGAAAAACTTACAAAAAAATTATGATTCACAGTATTGCCCGTCGCTGGCCACTATATTCTCCCAGCTTTTCGATAGCATACGAATCCCGTGGCGGAAGAACTGGGCGTCTTTTTTGGGGATCCATGAATCGATTCAATTTTCCACTTGCCCATATGATCGGAAGTGCTGGTCAGCCATACTGTACGCCAATGTTCGAAAAAGGTGGTAGTCAGAGAGAGTAACGTATGGATAATACGGCGGGAGAGATAGGACTTCTCATTTCAACGTTTCCATGTATATTTTGACGGGTTTTGCGACATGGGGTCGAGCACTGACCTGCTGTAAAATCACCTTTACGTGTCTATCGCTGTATTGTGGCCGTTTTGTGTTTCAGTGCTGGGCTCGAACGCATCAATTGCTTTCAATAATGATGTCTTGTGACTGCCTTCGTCTGTTTCAGTAGCTATGAAAATGTTCTGTTTTCCCCCGCCATGCCGGTCTTCGACTTCAAAATCACCGTTCTTAAGGCATTGAAAGCATTCTCTGCACGTTCTTCCACTAATAGTTCCCTCACCATTGGTCTTCTTCAGCATTTTAAGAGCCTCAGCCGCAGATTTCTTCATGTTAAAGCAGAAAATTAAAACTTCCCGCAAATGGCGAGAAATGGCATTATGTTTACAGATGCCTAAGCTTATTGTATTACACCTACGACCAACCACCTGAACCCCACTTGTCGCTACTGCCGTCTATTGCAAAACGGCGGAAGCAAAGTTGTTGACCTAATATTTAAAGACTGGCTGATACAGAAATAAAACATCTCATTGGGGAAGACTGATTACTTTCTGTATTTATGAAACAACAAAGCAGTTTCAACTGCGAAGAAAGGTAACTTCCGGGTTAAGAATCTATGCTGTGGTGGAATGAAAGAAGGAGAACCGAAAACGTCTTCGAAGGTAAAATCAGAGCAAACCGTGCAGAAATTAAGATGGAAGTTGGTAAAAGATTTTCGTGCATAGTATGCTTTATGAGCCCTGATGACGAGAAAGTGCTTTTGCTGAGTACATGACCGTCGCTGACGTCAGACTCACCCAGCCGGACGGCGTATTTCCCGGTCATGATGGCCGACCGGGACGGCGTGCAGACTGGCGGCACGTAGTGGCCGTTGAGGATCACCCCGTGGTGCGCCAGGGCGTCGATGTTGGGCGTGGGCACCTGGCCCGAGCCGTGGAAGCTCACGTCGTTCCAGCCCTGCGACACGTTTTGCTACGTCACACACATTCTCCGGCTTATGATCACAGGTGTCTAATGAGACTAAAGTATTTTCTTTACTAACCACTTGGGCTTATCCATCGAACGTAATATGCGGTTCAAATGGCTCTAAGCACTATGGGACTTACCTTCTGAGGTCATCCGTCCCCTAGACTTAGAAATACTTAAACCTTACTGACCTAAGGACATCACACACATCCATGCCCGAGGAAGGATTCGAACCTGTGACCATAGCAGCAGAGCGGTTCTGGACTGAAGCGCCTAGAACCGCTCGGCCAAAACGTAATATAACTTAACAAAATAAAGATACGTAGGTGGTGAGGGAAAAAATCAAGTTGTCATAGATTATATCTATTTAC
The DNA here is from genome assembly GCF_023898315.1 of Schistocerca nitens. Taxonomy (NCBI): domain Eukaryota; kingdom Metazoa; phylum Arthropoda; class Insecta; order Orthoptera; family Acrididae; genus Schistocerca; species Schistocerca nitens. Next base: position 352,525,956 of record NC_064622.1, read on the forward strand.
GAATATTGGGAGTGACATATTTGGAAAAAGTGAAGAGATCTCTGTTTCCTCCCTCTCCTTCCATAATATTGAACTAAATACCTAAGCTAATGCACAACAAATTTCATAAGATTTTTTTTGGATACCGTTTTCTATCGTTCCTGACCCTCATCTCGACTTCATCTGCTGCGTTAATGAGTAAAAACCTTTTCAAGTATTGTTTCTCGAATCGCGTAATCTCTTTTGTATCTCGCTTCTTCTGTTGTTAACATTTAATTTGTCAACATGAATTTCCTTAGAGTTCATACTTACGAAAACTTTTTCCTTAATTGTCATTTTAAAATATGGTAAGAGTTTTCTTTTTTTTGTGTATTCTGAAATTTTCGCGCAATTCGTTCGGACTCTACTGTGCTCAGTTTCAGAGAGTACAGCGTTATGTTGCCTATCTTCTTTACAAGCGCTGTAACACGTGCTTTGTCTCTTCATTACTCCCTTCAATTCATTTTAACTTGCCATCTCTTCTGTAGTTTGCTCGTCTCTAGGTTTGCGGCATATCATTACTAATCCTCATATATCGACTGAAGAATGGATTGAAGACCAGACAAAGGTAACGTCTACATCTCGTAAGACCCGTAATTCTGATGCGGATTGACCACTGGCGCAGTGAGTGGAGAGAATTTCATTACATGGACTGTAGAGAAGAGAAGACTCAGTAGTAGATCTTTGTCACTTCAGAACATCATTTTGAGAGGTCGTATTCTTTGCCGCTAACGGAATATAGACCGCTTCACGAGTTAGGCCTTAGAGACCTTGCCGTGTATAAATCAGAGAGAGGAACACTGTGGTGTTCTACTCCACTGAAGCAAAAAGTGACTACCCATAGTCAATAACTATCTGCTATCTGCTGTAGGATTATCCCTCCTGCAAAAGTATTGCACAGACTCTTCTAGTCTCAGTACAGCTTCACCATCGCTGCTTGGAATTTAAGCGAAGTCCTAAACTTTTAAAGGCATACCGCTTAGACCCACCTGGCGTCCACATTTGTGGAATTTGTAGTGAACTGTAAAATCTGGAGTTATCGCTTGTGCATCTTTGCTGCAATAAAGTAACTTCAGCGTAATCCATGCGATGCATATGTAAAGTATCTTTGCAGTTTTGTGTACCTCTGACAACCTACTCCATGTAGTATACACAGACATAACTGAGTTAATGGGTCTCCAAAAAAGTCATAATATCATATCACAAAACGTGTCCAATAATTCTACAACAGATTGACGCCAGTGATACAAGCCTATAGTTGGGCGCAACGGACCGACGGCTTATCTTGAAAATTCATGAAACAAAGGTGTAGGTTACTGTGTCCAGTGCACCGCAGGATAGGACGGCACTCACCATGTCGTTGGCGACGATGAAGGCGATGTTGGGCGGCTTGGCCCCTGCCTGCCCCACGGCGGCCACCAGTCACACACTCGCCACCACCAGCAGCAGTCGCATCCTCTCCAGATGTCTCTGCCAACAGTCAGACACAGAACAGGTGTCAGCGATATTCGTTGTTATATTGGAAACGTACACATGGCTGTCACAGCAATGACATGTGTAAGTCTTTGAGAGCCATACAATGAGTATTGATTGTGTGATCCGAGAGTACATGCTGACCGCCCCTCCTGTGTTACCATCCATAACGCCTATTCCCGCACCTTCTACCCCTCCGTGGGTGTTCCCCAGGGCTCTGTCCTCTCCCCTCTACCTCCTGCACACGGTAGATATGCCCCAACCCCCCACCCCCCCCCCCCCCGCCTCCTCCAGTAAACTCCTGCAGTATGCCGATGACACCGCCTTCCTTGCCCTCCCTCCTACCCTTCAATGGTCCCATCTCCTTCTCCAGAATCACCTTGATCTTTTTGCTGTATGGTGTAACCAGTGGCTCCTGAAAATCCTTCCAAGACCCAGGCAATCATCATAGGGTGTACTAATCGCTCCTTCTGGCTCCTTGATTTCTCTCTTCCCATCTGCGCCTGTCCTGTCCACCTCTCCCCCACCCTCACGTACCTTGGCTTCACCATTGACTGTCACCACACCTAGATCCCTCATCTCTATGCAATCCCACAACCACCTCCGAATCCTCAAACTCCTCTCTGGCCGGACAAGGGGGTTGAATCCCTCTACCATCCTCCACACCTACAAATCCTTAATCCATCCCATCCTTGGTTATGCCAGTCCCGTCTCGATATCTGCCCAATCTAAATTCTATGTCCCTCCAGACCCTCGAGCGCCATGCACTCCACCTTGCCTTCCGTATATGCCTCCTGTCCCCTACCCAGATCCTCTAGGACCTGATTCCTTTCTCCCATCTGCCCCTTTCCCTCCTCTATGCCTCCCACCGCCTTGATCCCCCTCATACCCATGTTGTTCCTCTCCTTCTCAATCCCTGCCCTCTGCCACACCTTCACCACTGCGTTCCCCCTACACTCCACCTCTACACCCTTCATCACCTTTCCCGAGGTGGCTTCTATCGATTCCCCCTCCCGGATGATGCCCTCTTTCCCTCCATTTATTCCTCCTCACCCCCCTCCCTCGCTTCCTCTGTCCTTTCCCCAGACTCCCCCTTCCATCCTGTTTTTTCCCCACCTACCCTCTTGCTGCCTTCCTTATCTCCCCTGTCCTTTTTCATACCCCGCCTCTGCCTTTCCCCACTCCCTCTCACATTTGCCCTGCCCCTCCTCCCTTATGAGTCTTCTCCCTCCATCGGTCCTCCCCCACATCTCGTGTTTCATCTTCCCCCCTTTTCTTCCCCTCATCTGTACAGGTCCCCCCCCCCATCTGCCTTTGGCTGTGATGTGTCATCTTCATGTCAACTTTTTAATGCAGTTTTTTAAGTAAGTGTTAATTGTTGTGCATCTTTTCTGAAGTGTTGGGAACAGAAATCATACTGTCACTGGGTGTGTTTTTTATATCTCTTGTGAACAGAAACCAGACTGTCACCGTGTTTTTTTAATTGTCTGTCTGCTATTTTACCTGTTGCTTCCTGTGTATTTTATTAGCATCGCCAACCCTTTGTTTTATGTTTTAATTTGCCGCTATTTTACAATTTAAGTCACGGTTTTTATCGCCTGATTTTATTACTTATTATCTTCTTTCTGTTTTAAAAATTCTATAGGATGAAGATCAGCGTACTAAGCTGCTGCCAGCCCGCCCTCTTTTGGGGGGAATCGAAACTCAATAAAAGAAAAAAAAGGTATGTGCTGCCATCGTTAGGTTTTCTCACACATGAATCTATCTCGTTGTACAGGGTGCCCTAGAAATGTTGTGAGAAACTTAGAGGGGCTATAGACAGTGTCTCAACAAATCTAAAATAAGAACCCGTGTCCAGAAATATCAGTGATACTACAGAGCGTGAGAGTTATACGTGATGGCAACTGCTACAAGACCCCCCCCCCCCCCCCCTTCAGCTGCACAAGTGACTTTGTATGTTGATAGACCGTAAGCAGACTGTCCAGCAATGTTGTTTGTTATTCAGTGATCGACACTGACTGTCACGATCGTGACTGGAAACATGGAGCTTGCTGCTGAGCAGAGGGGCCTTGTCTCCTATGACTGCAATGCTCTGTTGCTTCAGTGGATGACAGTTTCGGACACGAGTTTCCATCATCAGTTTATTTTTCTCCCGGAACCCTCTAAAATCTCCAATGTTTTTCGGTAAACAACAGAAAAGAAAAATTCAGATAGAAACCCATATCGGAAACCTGCAACAGAGCATCGCATCCATAGGAGAGGAGGCCTGTCTTCGCAGCAGTTAGCCCCAACTTCTCCAATGACGATCATGGTAATCAGTCGCTCTCACTGAAGAACAACATTGGGAGACGTTCTGCCTGCAGTGCCTCAGCGTGCAAAGTCACGTTTGCTGCTGAAAAGGTGGCCTAATGACAGGCGCCAGTGCCTATACCGTCTATGCTCTGAATCGTCATTGGATGATGTTTCCTGCCAAAGGTTACTATCCTCGGTTTGTTTGTCAAACCACCCTCTGCAACCTCTCTAAGTGTGTTACAACATTTCTGGGACACTCTATTAAAAGCTTTTGATGATGTTAACTGGTACACAGTCTTTGAAATTCTGTAAGGAGCTGTGGTAAAATAAAGGGAGTGAAAAATTATTAACAACTTGTGCAGAAACCAGAGGGCAATTATAAGACCAAAAGGCATGAAAGAGAAGCAGTGCTTGAGAAGGAAGTGAGACAGTTTTAGCCTTTCTCCGATGTTTCTGAATCTGTGCACTGAAAAGTGGTAAAGGAAAACAAAGCAAATTTGGAGAAGGAATTAAAGCTCGGGAAAGAAAATGAAAACTGTGAGGTTTACCGATGACACTGCTGTTCCATCGGAGACAGCAAAGGCATGGAAGAGCTGTTGAATGGAATGAGAAGTGTCCTAAAAAGAAGTTACAGGAGGAACATCAAGTAAAGGAAAATAAGGGTAATGGAATGTAGTTCGCATTAAATCAGGCGATGTTGAGGAAGTTATATTAGGAAATGTGGTACTAAAGATAGTCGATGACTCTCGCTATTTGAGCAATCAAATAATTAATAATGGCAGAAATAGAGAGAAAAGATGCACACTGACAATAGCAAGAAAAGCAGTTTCAAAAAGAAGAAATTTTAACACAAAATACAGTTTTAAGTCGTAGGAAATCTTTTGTGAAGTTCCGGTGTGCATTCTTGTACGGAGCTGAAAAGTGGACGACAAACAGTTCAGACGAGAAGAGAATAGAAACTTTCGAAATGTGTAGCTAAGGAGAATGTCGATGAGCAGACGGCTAGAGTGGACAACAGATGAGAAGGTACTGGATCAAACTGAAGAAAAGGGCCACTTATGGCCAAAATTGACTAAAAGAAAGGATCTGTAGTGGGGTAAATCCTGATACATCAACAAATCAGTTTGATAATGTACAGTAGTGTGAGGACTAAATCGTAGAAGACCAAGGCTTGAATACGGTAAGCAGGTTCAAATGGAAATGAGTTGGCAGAAATGAGGAGGACTAAAGAGGATAGTCTAGCGACAGGACGTTCGTCAAACTAGTCCTTGTAGCGAAGACCACAACAACATCCAAAGATACAATACCCTGCACACGTTGTTTTCTGTGTTCAGTCGTCCTTTCACGAAAGCGAAGCTGAATTCCGTCTCTTCGCTTAGGTATACTACGTGTACATGTCGTGGGTACACGCAGCGGCATTGTCAATTCGAAAAGCAGGTAATTACATCTTAAGCAGGCCAGTGAATGCGCAGGCGTAGTAAGTTTGTACAGCATTAAAGATGTCGCAAGAATACATTTATGTAGCTTTAATCCCTTCACTTGCTGCTTACGGCGTACTTAATCTGACAATCCTGTATTATCGGTGAAAGAACATGGGTCTTCATTCTATCAGTCACTGCCAATTCATTTTTTTTTTTTTCAAATGAAAGTTAGTGTTCCGAAAGGATTTGATATAATAGGTGACACACTTGATTCATATTCGCCTGCTTCATGTGCTGATTATGACATGAATTAGCTAAATATAACTCTCATCATAATTTAGTTCCACGTTCCTCTCCCCTGCATTTACTATGCTGTCTCAAGTGTTTAGTAAGCCACATTCGACAAATCCAACGAAGCTAAGGATTCGTAGGTAATATCTAGAGCACGTGTACATAAAGTCGAAGGTTTACTTTCAGAACAGGTGTAGTTTACGTATTCGTATCAACAGTGAATCACTATGAACTACAGTACTGTAAAGTAGTCGAAATACTTACAGTTTACGGCGTGGACCTTAAGATGCGTGCAGGCTGCTGTAGGCCTGTAGTGCTCTACCTGTTTTGAGAGGAGACTTATATACGTCTTGCTTTCATAATTATCTTGAATGTGGGAACCAATAGCACGACATTAATCTGGTGCTATTTCAGATACGGGATTCACCGCAAGTGGAACAGAAGCTGTTATCGTAGATAACGTGACAAAACATTGTCACTGTGCAATAACGGTGTGTTGTCAGGATGACGCCGTGTGTTATCTGGAACAGCTTTCACTGGGATCTGGGTGACTTGCGATAGCGATCGGTCACCCTTACGATGAGTCAGCAGTTCAAGGAGGAACGCAAGTCAAGATGTGCGCTGAAGAACAGTAAAGCAACGTGCCTATCACTGGCTCACAATTGTACCAGTGTGGCGAGTATACAAAAACCTAACAGAGCAGAGGAAATTCTTTCAGAGAAATGAATCTCTTATTCTCAACGTTGCAGGCTATCCATTTGCGACGAGTAGAGAAGATTTACTCTTTGTGAATATGAGTTGAAAGACCACATCGCGGAACGAATTTCGTTTATTTTACATGACAAGTTTTTGGGTGATGAAACGATTTGTTTAGATCTGTTTCAATAATGAGAAACAATATCACAAAGATATGGGCGCAAATAGTAGCTTTAGTTTTTCTTAAACATGTTTAGTCTTAGAAGTCATTCGAAAAACACTTACCAAATTACCAGTCTCTTTGTTAGCTTAATGATGCCGTTTAGAAAGCCCACCGACTGAATCAATGTATTAGGGCAACACTTGTTCTGCATTTTATAAAGAGATACATACCCTGTCAGAGACAGCAAATGAGTTAGAACAGCTGTTCAAAGGAAGGACAGGGTGTTAAAGGAGAATGTAAGATGAACATTAACTAAAGCAAAACAAGGACAATGAAATGTAGTCGAATTAATCTGCCGACGGTAAGTAATTCATATTACGCAACGAGACACTATAAGTAGATTTGAGTTTTGCTATTTCGGTAGTAAAATAACTGATGGTGAACCGCGATAGAGACGATATAAAACAGTGGTAGTCAAGCTGGTCAGTACTAGAGATGGGGGATCCGCTCTTGAACTAATTCATAGAGTTCAATCTTTCAAAGGAGTGAACAATCAGTGATTCAGAAAAAAAGAACGGTAGCTCCAAACGTTTCCCAGGCAGAGAGAGAGAGAGAGAGAGAGAGAGAGAGAGAGAGACGGAGCATATCAGCAGCGCCTCTGCTGGTCAGAGCACAGTGCACGCCACACAACAAAGCCAGCGCCGGCCTCTGCCCTGCTTCTACCTTGGCTGCCTGCATTGTGCAGTGCCCCATTGGATTTTGTGTTTCACATATGCCGGGCCGTCTCTGTGCGTCGTCTGCCGTGTGCACTGTCTGGCGCAGCTTAACTTCGCATCGCACTCTGTCGGCGATCGTTTCAGTCGCACGTCCTGCCCTCTGGGCAGTTGATGCCAGCAACAGGCCAGAGAGCCACCTAGCGGATAACATAGGAACTACTTGCAAAAACCTGCTCGCAAGGGAGCGGACGATTTGTCTCGGAGCGGGTGAGCTCCCCCCACCCTCGGAACTCGCCCGCTCAACGCTCACCCCACCGTCTCGACTCTAGCCAGAGCGTCGAGCAAAGCGACTCTGGTGTCACTCTGGTCTCTGCGGTCTCAGCTCACGCAGTAATACAGCTCGCGGCTCGACCTGCTCGACTCAGCGCCTCTGCATTGGAGTTTGTCCCCACTGGATATTGTTCTTCATAGTAATACCGCTACGTATATTACATTATTATGTTATGTATACATCAATTGTTTTTATTTTATTTTTATTTGTTTAAACTGATTAGATTAGGTTCCTGATGACTACTCTTACTATAGGATTTTTATTATGGACACTCGAATTTACGCTTTAATTACGAGCGAACCGATAAACGTATCGCAAAATGTGATACACCAATATTTTCCTTGTTTTATTCTGCGTAAGGCTATATGCAGCACTTTCGTTTTACAGTCAAATTTATATTTTTTTTTTCTTATTCTGGTACGGATTTTGCGATTTTAGGCGTCTTCGAAAGGAAAAATATATGGCTTGCGATGTATTTGTATGAGGTTAATGAAATTTTAATACATTATAGCCAAATATATTGTTAATGTAAATCTCAAGTTACAACATTTTCCGATCACCCAAAAAACCACGCTAGTGCAAAATAAATCAATAATCAAAAACTTTGTCATATCGTGGAAATTTCAATAAACAATACAAAATTCTTACTCATTATCTATGTTACTTCAAAATAGGATCAAATAAGATCAAAATACAGGTATAGTACTGGAATAAACCAAGTTTAAAGGGCAATGTGCCTTTCATTTATTTTCTTTTGTAAATGAGTGGTGAGTCATGAAAAACAGCTAATTCATTTCAGGGAGTGAACAGTTCTGATCCAATCTCTGAAAAGAACAGTTTTGCCCATCTCTAGTCAGTACCGCCCACTAGTGAAAGTTCCAGCTTTCATGGTTGGAGGAAGGCGCTAGGAGTTTAAAACAAAACTCATTATATTTTCATACAATTTTGACTTAAGGTATTTGGTCAATTATTATTATTATACGCCTTTACTTTCTTTGATTCTTTTTCATAAATTTTGTTGAGTAACTTCCCTACTTTATATACTGAAAAGCCAAAGAAACTAGTACTCCTGCCTAATATAGTGCATGGGTCCCGTGAACACGCAGAAGTGACGCTACACGACGTGGCATGGACTCGACTAACGTCGGAAGAAGAGTTGGAGGGAATGACAACCATGAATCCTGCAAGGCTATCCATAAATCCGTAAGAGTACGAGGGGGTGGAGATCTCTTCTGAACAGCACGTTGCAAGGCATCCCAGATATGCTCAATAATCTTCATGTCTGGGGAGTTTGGTGACCAGCGGAAGTGTTTAAACTCAGAAGAGTGTTTCTGAAATGGCTCTGAGCACTATGGGACTTAACATCTGTGGTCATCAGTCCCCTAGAACTTAGAACTACTTAAACCTAACTAACCTAAGGACATCACACACATCCATGCCCGAGGCAGGATTCGAACCTGCGACCGTAGCGGTCACGAGGTTCCAGACTGAAGCTCCTAGAACCGCACGGCCACACCGGCCGGCTCTGTATTTCTGAAGTCACTCTGTAGCAATTCTGTACGTTTGGGGAGTCACATTGTCCTACTAGATTTGCCCAAGTTCGTCGGAATGCACAGTGGACATGAATGGATGCGGGTGATCAGACAGGATACGTGTCACCTGTCAGAATCGTATCTAGACGTGTCAGGGCTCCCATATCACTCCAACTGCACACGTCCCACACCATTACAGAGCCTCTACCAGCATGAACAGTCCCATGCTGACATGCAGGGTCCATGGATTCATGAGGTTGTCTTCATGCCCGTTCGCGTCCCTCCGTTCGATACAATTTGAAACTAGACTCGTTCGACCAGGCCACGTGTTTCCAGCCATCAATAGTCCAGTGTAGGTGTCGACGACCCATGCGAGGTGTAAAGCTTTGTGTCGTGCAGTCATCAAGGATACATGAGTGGTCCTTCGGCTCCGAAAACCCATATCGATGATGTTTCGTTGGATGATTCGCACACAGACACTTGCTGATGGCCCTACATTGAAATCTGCAGCAATTTTCGGAAGGTTTGCACTTTTGTCACGTTGTACGGTTCTCTTCAGTCGTCGTTGGTCCCGTTCTTGAAGGATCTTTTCTGGCTGCACCGACGTCGGAGAGTTCATGATTTAGCAAATTCCTGATATTCATGGTACCATATTCGTGATATTCACGGTGCACTCGTGAAATGTTCTTATGGGAAAATCCTCACTCCATCGCTACCTCGGAGATGCTGTGAAGTCTTGATAACCTACCATTGTAGCAGCAGTTACCGATCTAACAATTGCTCCCGACACTTGTCTTATATAGGCGTTGCCGACCGCAGGACCGTATTCAACCTGTTTACATATCTTTGTCTTTGAGTACTCATGTCTGTACTAGTTTCTTTGGCGCTTCAGTGTAGAACACCATTACTGAGGACGTGGAGGACGGTTACCAAATTTTATTTTTAATGAAGAAACTAAAGTTGACGGTAGGTAAAAAATGGTGAATACCCTTGATGTAAACTGCAGAGTAGAATAGACAAGAAAAATGTTTCCAAAGAAGACAAATTAGTTGATATAGAATATAGGTTTAAGTGTTAGGAAGTCTTTTCTGGAGGTTGTTGGCTGGAAATGTAGCTTTCTGTGGAAGGAAAACTTGGACAATTATCAGATCAGAGAAGAAGAGAATAGAAGCTTTCGATATGTGGTGGTACAGAAGAATGCTAAAAAATAGATGGGTAGATCGCATAATTAATGAGGAGGAAATGAATAGAATTGAGGAGAAAGAAATTTGTCGCATAAATTGACTTTAAGAAGGGATCAGTTGACAGGAGTCATTCTGTGTCTTCAAGCAATCATAAACTTAATATTGGAGGGACGTGTGGGGCGTAAAAGTTGTAGAGGGGGACCAACAAATGAGTGCAGTAAGCTATAGATACAGCAATGAGGAATAGCGCAGTAGGCAGTACAGTTGAAGAGGAATGGACATCTCTAAAAAGGGCCGTCACAGAAGTTGGGAAGGAAAACATAGGTACAAAGAAGGTAGCTGCGAAGAAACCATGGGTAACAGAAAAAATACTTCAGTTGATTGATGAAAGGAGGAAGTACAAACATGTTCCGGGAAAATCAGAAATACAGAAATACAAGTCGCTGAAGAATGAAATAAATAGGAAGTGCCGGGAAGCTAAGACGAAATGGCTGCAGGAAAAATGTGAAGACATCGAAAAAGATATGATTGTCGGAAGGACAGACTCAGGATACAGGAAAGTCAAAACAACCTTTGGTGACATTAAAAGCAACGGTGGTAACATTAAGAGTGCAACGGGAATTCCACTGTTAAATGCAGAGGGGAGAGCAGATAGGTGGAAAGAATACATTGAAAGCCTCTATGAGGGTGAAGATTTGTCTGATGTGATAGAAGAAAAACAGGAGTCGATTTAGAAGAGATAGGGGATCCAGTATTAGAATCGGAATTTAAAAGAGCTTTGGAGGACTTACGGTCAAATAAGGCAGAAGGGATAGATAACATTCCATCAGAATTTCTAAAATCGTTGGGGGAAGTGGCAACAAAACGACTATTCACGTTGGTGTGTAGAATATATGAGTCTGGCGATATACCATCTGACTTTCGGAAAAGCATCATCCACACAATTCCGAAGACGGCAAGAGCTGACAAGTGCGAGAATTATCGCACAATCAGCTTAACAGCTCATGCATCGAAGCTGCTTACAAGAATAATATACAGAAGAATGGAAAAGAAAATTGAGAATGCGCTAGGTGACGATCAGTTTGACTTTAGGAAAAGTAAAGGGACGAGAGAGGCAATTCTGACGTTACGGCTAGTAATGGAAGCAAGGCTAAAGAAAAATCAAGACACTTTCATAGGATTTGTCGACCTGGAAAAAGCGTTCGACAATATAAAATGGTGGAAGCTGTTCGAGATTCTGAAAAAAGTAGGGGTAAGCTATAGGGAGAGACGGGTCATATACAATATGTACAACAACCAAGAGGGAATAATAAGAGTGGACGATCAAGAACGAAATGCCCGTATTAAGAAGGGTGTAAGACAAGGCTGTAGCCTTTCGCCCCTACTCTTCAATCTGTACATCGAGGAAGCAATTATGGAAATAAAAGAAAGGTTCAGGAGTGGAATTAAAATAAAAGGTGAAAGGATATCAATGATACGATTCGCTGATGACATTGCTATCCTGAGTGAAAGTGAAGAAGAATTAAATGATCTGCTGAACGGAATGAACAGTCTAATGAGTACACAGTATGGTTTGAGAGTAAATCGGAGAAAGACGAAGGTAATGAGAAGTAGTAGAAATGAGAACAGCGAGAAACTTAACATCAGGATTGATGGTCACGAAGTCAATGAAGTTAAGGAATTCTGCTACCTAGGCAGTAAAATAACCAATGACGGACGGAGCAAGGAGGACATCAAAAGCAGACTCGCTATGGCAAAAAAAGGCATTTCTGGCCAAGAGAAGTCTACTAATATCAAATACCGGCCTTAATCTAAGGAAGAAATTTCTGAGGACGTACGTCTGGAGTACAGCATTGTATGGTAGTGAAACATGGACTGTGGGAAAACCGGAACAGAAGAGAATCGAAGCATTTGAGATGTGGTGCTATAGACGAATGTTGAAAATTAGGTGGACTGATAAGGTAAGGAATGAGGAGGTTCTACGCAGAATCGGAGAGGAAAGGAATTCGTGGAAAACACTGATAAGGAGAAGGGACAGGATGATACGACATCTGCTAAGACATGAGGGAATGACTTTCATGGTACTAGAGGGAGCTGTAGAGGGCAAAAACTGTAGAGGAAGACAGAGGTTGGAATACGTCAAGCAAATAATTGAGGACGTAGGTTGCAAGTGCTACTCTGAGATGAAGAGGTTAGCACAGGAAAGGAATTCGTGGCGGGCCGCATCAAACCAGTCAGTAGACTGATGACCAAAAAAAAAAAAAGCAGATCCAGAAGGATGTAAACTGCAGTAGTGTTCGGAAATGAAGAGGCTTGCACATGATAGAGCAGCGTGGAGAAGTGCATAAAACCAGTCTTTGGACTGAAGACCGTAACAATAACAACAACAACAACACTATTATGTTAAGCATACCATCGTTGATGTGGTGTCACCGCCAGACACCACACTTGCTAAGTGGTAGCTTTAAATCGGCCGCGGTCCATTAGTACATGTCGGACCCGCGTGTCGCCACTGTTAGTGATCGCAGACCGAGCGCCACCACACGGCAGGTCTCGAGAGACGGACTAGCACTCGCCCAGTTGTATGGACGACTTAGCTAGCGATGCACACTGACGAAGCCTCGCTCATTTGCAGAGCAGATAGTTAGAATAGCCTTCAGCTAAGTCAATGGCTACGACCTAGCAAGGCGCCATAGCAATTGATAGTTATCGTATGAAGCATGTCTCATCAAGAACGATGTATACAAATGATGGATTAAAGTTAAGTATTCCAGAATCTACGTACGTTTCTTTATAGCATTCATTACGTATCCTGTTTCAGACCTCACGCCATCCTGCGTGAGTTAACGCGTGCATTCGGCCTCCTCAACCAAGTAGTGTGCGTAGTGTTGGCTAACTGCTAACACTAGAGTTGATAACATAGTTTCCCGTAATTACTTACCACGTATGTTTCGCACGTTATGATCCGTGATTTGGTTCTTTCCGATAGGCTACTTCATTGCTTCGGGCTCACGAAACAAACTTACGTGCGAGTAGGTCTCTCTGCTGCCAAAAGAAACATTGCTCCAGCGAACGACTCACTGCTGGCAGTTCGTTCGTAATTATTGTAAAATTCTCTTAGCTGTTTTGCAAAAAAAGGTTGCCACACCTTTGAACGGTCTATACATGTATTTCAATGAATAATTGGAGGGTTTTACGAGTAGAGCATCCACTCTATCTGTGCGCCAAGGAAGTCTTTCATTTGCTGACCAAGGACACAGTCATGAACACAAATCAGTAAGGTCAAGTGAAAATATGATCACATCCAACTACAAATCAGCGTTTGCATAGTTCCGAAAGACATTTCCAGTGGTCTGGGATGCTCATGCGCAGCTTTCAGCGCAGATCATCAACCTGCCGGCTTTAGATTCGGTAGCCCGATGAGTCTTTCGACACGAGATACCGGCACTGTGCAATTCGGTTCTCTGCTAGGCACATCTTCTCGATCCATTGTTTTATGTGATCGTATGGTTACTGTTTTATCGGTTTAATACTTTTATCATGGTCTCTATAATCTCATTTGTTTGGACATGGGCATTTCAGAAGATGTAAGGTAAATACACTACTGGCCATTAAAATTGCTACACCAAGAAGAAACGCAGATGATAAACGGGTATTCATTGGACAAATATATTATACTGGAACTGACATGTGATTACATTTTCACGCAATTTGAATGCATAGATCCTGAGAAATCAGTACCCAGAACAACCACCTCTGGCCGTAATAACGGCCTTCATACGCCTGGGCATTGAGTGAAACAGAGCTTGGATGGCGTGTGCAGGTACAGCTGCCCATGCAGCTTCAACACGATACCACGGTTCACCAAGAGTAGTGACTGGCGTATTGTGATGAGCCAGTTGCTCGGCCACCATTGACCAGACGTTTTCAATTGGTGAGAGATCTGGAGAATGTGCTGGCCAGGGCAGCAGTAGAACACTTTCTGTATCCAGAAAGGCCCGTACAGGACCTGCAACATGCGGTCGTGCATTATCCTGCTGAAATGTAGCGTTTCGCAGGGATCGAAAGAAGGGTAGAGCCACGGGTCGAAACACATCTGAAATGTAACGTCCACTGTTCAAAGTATCGTCAATGCGAACAAGAGGTGACCGAGACGTGTAACCAATGGCACCCCATACCATCACGCCGGGTGATACGCCAGTATGGCGATGACGAATACACGCTTCCAATGTGCGTTCATCTCGATGTCACCAAAGCGACCATCATGATGCTGTAAACAGAACCTGGATTCATCCGAAAAAATGATGTTTTGCCATTCGTGCACCCAGGTTCGTCGTTGAGTACACCATCGCAGGCGCTCGTGTCTGTGATGCAGAGTCAAGGGTAACCGCAGCTATGGTCTCCAAGCTGATAGTCCACGCTGCTGCAAACGTCGTCGAACTGTTCGTGCAGATGGTTGTTGTAGTGGACTGACAAGGCAGCCAGTCCACAGAGACGGGTAGCCGAAAGAGCACACGTACACACACGCCGACTGGCGCGAAGTCTGGAACAGGATTCGTAATGAATGCAATAAAGAAAAGAACGTAGCTATGGAATATACTTAACTTTTAATCCTTATTTGTATACAGCATTCTTGATGATACAAGTGAGACTATCTTGAGATACATGCAATGTTACAAATGGTGCCTTGCTAGGTCGTAGCCATTAACTTAGCTGAAGGCTATTCTAACTGTCTCTCGGCAAATGAGAGAAAGGCTTTGTCAGTGTAGTCGCTAGCAACGTCCTCGTACAACTGGGGCGAGTGCTCGTACGTCTCTCAAGACCTGCCATGTGGTGGCGCTCGGTCTGCGATCACACAGTGGCGACACGCGGGTCCGACATGTACTAATGGACCGCGGCCGATTTAAAGCTACCACCTAGCAAGTGTGGTGTCTAGCGGTGACACCACAGTTGTTGTCTTGCAAACGTCCCCATCTGTTGACTTAGGGATCGAGACGTGGCTGCACGATCCATTACAGCCATGCGGATCATCTTGACTGCTAGTGATACGAGGCCGTTGGGATCCAGCACGGCGTTCCGTATTACCCTCCTGAACCCACCGATTCCATATTCTGCTAACAGTCATTGGATCTCGACCAACGCGATCAGCAATACGATAAACCGCAATCGCGATGGGCTACAATCCGACCTTTATCAAAGTCGGAAACGTGATGGTACGCATTTCTCCTCCTTACACGTGGCATAACAACAACGTTTCACCAGGCAACGCCGGTCAACTGCTGTTTGGGTATGAGAAATCGGTTGGAAACTTTCCTTATGTCAGCACGTTGTAGGTGTCGCCACCGGCGTCAGCCTTGTGTGAATGCTCTGAAAAGCTAATCATTTGCATATCACAGCATCTTCTTCCTGTCGGTTAAATTTCGCGTCTGTAGCACGTCATCTTCGTGGTGTAGCAATTTTAATGGCCAGTAGTGTATGTAGAAGTAGAAGAATCGTAATGCGTGCGGAAGTAACTATTGGTCTCGCTTCTCCAAGAACGACGGCTAAATCGGTAAGCATGTGACAGCACGCGCTACTTAATCTGTTCCGTAAGACCGAGAATAAAACTGAGAGTTTTCCGGTGTTCACTGGTGATAGAGAGGTACGGTCAAGTGTTTTGGATAGTCCTTGGGTTAAGGACAATTTGTAGACCCAAAAGAAGGATCGCCTTACCCTAACTGCCCTACACTACGAGTACAGGGGCAAAGTTTCAGTATTACACACTTAGTGCTTTTGCGACAGATGTGGTCTAAGGCGCTCCTTAAGGGGCATCTGGAAGCAACATTCAGTTCATTGACGGTTCCTGAGAAAACCCGAAAAACACAGTTTTTTGGTACCAAATCCGAGCAACGGATTTCAAGACGACTATGAACAGAAAATGGCAGAAATATTTACAATACATTTCTAAGACCCCGCCGGCCGCGGTGGCCGAGCGGTTCTAGGCGGTCCAGTTCGGAACCTCGCTGCTGCTACGGTCGCAGGTTCGAATCCTGCCTCGGGCATGGATGTGTGTCATGTCCTTAGGTTTAAATAGTTCTAAGTCTAGGGGACTGATGACTTGAGATGTTGAGTCCCATAGTGCTCAGAGCCATTTTTTTTCTAAGATCCCGAGCCCCAAAAACCTTGAAACTTTTCTTGATATCTTTATCCCGTTTCGAGATATAGAGGTTCAAAGCTACAACAATTAAACAATTTTTTTCAGCCTTCAGTTGCAAGGTATTTGCAACTGAAGGCTGAAAAAAATTGTTTAATTGTTGTACATTTCACAGTTGCTGACACGCTGCAATATGTTAAAGATTTGTTCAAAGCTACCCCAGCTGCACACGAAAATATGCACTTAAAATTCGGTCTGGGGGAAATATAAATAATAAATAACAGCGGAAAAATGCTCAAATTTTAAGGGTATATAATCTAGGCATTTATTTAGATGTTCCATCTTCCTGTTTTCAAATATCTTTATCCGTTATCGAGCAACACCCCATAGACGTGCTTATTGGGTATGAAACCCGAGCCGCGGATTCCAAGACGGCTATAAATTGCAAATGGCTGTAATTTTTACTGTGCAGTCCTAAGATTCCGGCCTTTAACAACCGCAAATTTTTTTTAATATCTTTATTCGTTGTCGAGGTACATACATTCAGAGCTACGCTAGTTGCTCACGTAAGTTTCGCACTTAAAATCCGGTGCGAGGCGAAAAGTTTATAAAGTGACATAACACTGATGAATATGTTGTAAAGAGTCTCCGTTATCATCAGAATTGTTATGGGACCCCTTGTTGTTGTACTGAAGCATATGAAAAATTGTTATGCATATGAAACCCGGTCTGAGGTATAAAATTAGTTTCATGTCGTTTCAATTTCACATAAATAAGCTATCAGATTTTACTGTCCCATGATGTTCTTTCGATATGCGTTATACGCCCTGCCGTGGCAGGGAAAAGAAGTACACCAGTGGAAAATCGGAGTATAAGAAGGGTGAATAAGCTCCTGTATAAAAGACTCTGCCTTAAAAGTGAATTCCAGCTGCATCATTCTACCTTCCACAGCACTATTAAAAAGTTCGCAAAGATTGCGGTGCCAACAAGTTCAAGCTTTTTATGCTGAGAGCAGTCGGAAAGAAACAGCAAAATAATAAATACTGGAAGAAATTAGGTAGTGGTTGTTGTATAGGAAGAGCGAAGGAGGTAATGGCAGAGTGAGAGAAAGAGAGGGATACAGTGGCAATGGAACATAGTTCACAGTGACAGATGAGTGCCAGTAAAAGAGCAAAGGAGCCAGGGAGGAATAAAGAGAAAGAGAAAGTGAATGAGAATCAGTCATAATGAGAGGCAGAGTGCATGACAACGATAATGAGAGAGATGGTGAGAATGAGAACAGACAGAAGTAGTGGGGACTGAATGAGATCATAGCACTAAGAGAGAGCAAGAGGGAGACAATGACAGTGAGAGGAGACAGTAGTAGGACAGAACGAAGGAAACTGCGGCTGTAAGATTGGGCTGCATGAGTGAATGAGAATGGGCAAGTGGGAGTGAATGGGTATGAGCGACATACAGCGATGGACTGACTGGTGTGAGCGAATTACAGTTAGAGGAACATACGGGAATGCGTATGACGTATGTCAACGCCTGTAAGCAGCTAAGGGTGTTCATTTCATTGTAATTTCATTCTAACGAGCTGCATGGTCACCGATGATCTGTTCTTTCGGACATGTCCGAAAGAACAGATATCATCTTAGAATATATATAGTTAAGGCTCACCGGGCACTTGACCATCTTCTTCTTCTATGCGAATGCACAAACAGTGCCCGAACTCTTA
This sequence comes from Schistocerca nitens, assembly GCF_023898315.1. Lineage (NCBI taxonomy): Eukaryota > Metazoa > Arthropoda > Insecta > Orthoptera > Acrididae > Schistocerca > Schistocerca nitens. The sequence goes on from NC_064622.1 coordinate 352,543,926, forward strand.
CGGGAATCGGCAACGTGCCGCGAGTAACGAGTATAATGGGCGGGGGGCACTACGAATGTAGTGCGGGACAATAAGTTGAGAATGTGGGTTTCGCGGGAGGCGTGCCAGAGATAAATCTCTGCAGTAGCACTATCATCTATGCCCTCGGTGGCTCAGATGGAAGCCGGCACGGTAGCTCAGCGTGTTTGGTCAGAGGGCTGCGTGCTCTCTGTAATAAAAAAAAATAATAATAATAAATGGATAGAGCGTCTGCCATGTAAGCAGAAGATCCCGGGTTCGAGTCCCGGTCGGGGCACACATTTTCATCTGTCCCCGTTGACGTATGTCGACGCCTGTAAGCATCTAAGGGTGTTCATTTCATTGTATTTTCATTCTAACGAGCTGCATGGTCACCGACGGTATCGGTTCTTTCGGACATATTGTCTGCGCAAAAATGCTTTGTATGAAGCAAGATATGTGAGTTCACGTGATTTGCTTATGAGCATCTCTTCAACCTTTAGCCACAATTTACTAATTACGAAGTATCTTAGTAAAGCTAAGGTGATAGTTACGCAGTTTAAGAGCCACTTTAGATGGCGTTCCGCGGTAATCTAATGTCTGAAGAGACGACCCATTAGACTGCATGTTTGCGTACATTTTTAAGAGGTGTAGATAAAGATCTAGCAAAAGAAGTGTTTGGCTGATAATTCGTTCATCGAAATTGTGACGCAGAAAGTTACATGTAATGTACTGTCACTGTCAATTCCATTGAACCAGAAGTTGAAAAGAGCTGTTTATCACTCATTGTGATAGCAAGTAACTCCTGATTATTCAATGATGACTCGGCTGCTTCGACAGTGGTCACTGCACAGTCTTTGTGTTGGGTCTGACTCAGCTTGTCAGCTCTCACCTTAGTCAGTCCTGACAAAGTTTCCTAAGATCAGAAAAATCAATGACGAATACTGCTTATGGGATAAACCCATGATCACCTTGAAATCATCTCCCGCTGCAGACAGTGAAAACAATTATCATAGAAAGACTTTGCTATAATGCGAGAAGCTGTGACATTTTGTTTTGATAAATTAAATACCGACACGTAAAGTGGTCACTTGCAAGGCTTTCGCCTTCGTGTGTTGCTTAGGTAGAATGATGTTTTTTCACGGATCGACTTAGAAAGGTATCACTGCAAATAATGATTTAGAAACAGTTTGTAGTCAACTTTTCATCGCCTGTTGAAAATTGCTGTTGTTTGGAAAACTTACGTCATGCTTCAGTGGTAGCGGTCGCGGGGGCCGATCGGTTCTAGGCGCTTCAGTCCGGAACCGCGTGACTGCCACGGTCGCAGGTTCGAATCCTGCCTCGGGCATGGATGTGTGTGATGTACTTAGGTTAGTTAGGTTTAAGTAGTTCTAAGTTCTAGGGGACTGATGACCTCAGATGTTAAGTCCCATAGTGCTCAGAGCCATTTTTTGAATTTTGAGCATCAGGGTGAGAACGTAAAAGGCTCCTAAACATTTACTATTTACTTACTTATCAGTATGTCGTGATACATTTCTTGGATATTGCACGTGTATGGTTGTTGTTGTGCAAGAAACTACTTTAGCGTACCATTTTTTCTTAGTTTTCAAATGTCATAGTTCATTGTCCGATCAACACAATACTGTCATTAACTTATCAGAGTAATTAAATAAGCCAGGTATAACTTACATATTTCACTTCATCGATTCACTAGTATAATAATTTATATTACCCTTTCTACTGCAGAATATAGTGCGCCTAATTATTTGCTTACCTCCTAATGCTAGACAAATACAGTATATTTTTACCTGTCTTTCTCTATATGGAATATGCCTTAAATGCTTTTCAGCAGTGTCCTAGCACTGCTTCTGTCAACCTTGCGTTCATTGACGCACATTAAACTCAGCAATCTCTTCTGCGGCACTAAACCTTTTGTTAAAGATCTCACTCCTTCGGCCTATTAAACCCCTTTTACATGATTGACGTTCTTGTCTCAACTGACCACTCGAGACAAGTATGTCTACTGCAGCACCTCTGGCGTTTTATTCACGCACTCAGTCGTGACTGCATTGAGTGGTCATTTTCGTTGACACGTCAGCGTCAAAACTGCCGTTGTTGTGACTGCAGTGCTGTTTGGCATCTAGATGGTGAAAATGACGTTATTAGGGACTATCGTTTTTACAGAAAAATAGAAATATAGTAATAAAATTTAGGAACCTGCAATGACAATAGTGTTTATTAATGATAAGAGCAGAATTCAAAGTGGAAGTTTTTGGCAACGGTAATGGGGAAAATTATTCACACTCATTAGAAATGGAAGAATAGGAACTGTGTCATCCAAACATTTCAGAACATATACATATATTTGCTCGAGAAAATATATACTTGCAAACACGTCGGGCAATTTGCATAATGCAGTAAATAGCGTCTCTTTCTGCTATATCCTTTGTAACTTATTTTCTTGCTAAGTGCCAAATTTCCTGTCAGAGAGGTCACATTTCGTAGTAATTGACGGAAAGTCATCGATTAAAACAGAAGTGATTTCTGGCTTTCCCCAAGGTAGTGTTGTAGACCCTTTGCTGTTCCTTATCTATATAAACGATTTTGGAGACAATCTGCGCACCCGTCTTCGGTTGTTTGCGGATGACGTTGTCGTTTATCGACTAATAAAATCATCAGAAGATCAAAAAAACTGCAAAACGATTTAGAAAAGATATCTGAATGGTGCGAAAAGTGGCAATTGACCCTAAATAACGAAAAGTGTGAGGTCATCCACATGAGTGCTAAAAGGAATTCGTTAAACTTCGGTTACACGATAAATCAGTGTAATCTAAAAGCCGTAAATTCAAGTAAATACCTAGGTATTACAACTACAAACAACTTAAATAGGAAAGAGCACATAGAAAATGTTGTGGGGAAGGCTAACCAAAGGCTGCGTTTTATTGGCAGGACACTTAGAAAATGTAACAGACCTACTAAGGAGACTGCCTACACTACGCATGTCCGTCCTCTTTTAGAATACTGCCGCGCGGCGTGGGATCCTTACCAGGTAGGACTGCGGAGTACATGGAAAAAGTTCAAAGAAAGGCAACACGTTTTGTATTATCGCGAAATATGGGAGTGTCACAGAAATGATACAGAATTTGGGCTGGAAATCATTAAAGAAAAGGCGTTTTTCGTTGCGACGGAATCTTCTCACAAAATTCCAATCACCAACCTTCTCCTACGAATGCGAAAATATTTTATTGTCACCGACCTACATAGGGAGGAACGATCAATACGATAAAATAAGGGAAATCAGAGCTCGTACAGAAAGATATAGGTGTTCATTCTTTCTACGCGCTGTACGAGATTGGAATAATAGAGAATTGTGAAGGTGGTTCGATGAACCCTCTGCCAGGCACTTGAATGTGATTTGCAGAGTATCCATGTAGATGTAGATGTAGAAATAGGAACGAAAACTGTTTTTCATGTCTAATAATTCTGAGTTTTTCACTGTTGAACTAATTTTCATTAAAACACAATTATCTATTTACACGTCTTCTTTGTGCATAGTCTAGGCTTTTTTCTCTGTAAAACGTAAATAATTTTGCTTTCAGAGTAAAAAAAATACTGGGAACTTGGATAAATTTTCAGTGAGCCATGTAAATAAAGCTAACAACATAATAAACATTAAGAAGACACAAAAGCACAAAATCATTTTCTGTAATAGGAATGAGATCGACCAGAACAGAGTATTATTTCCTATGTTAGCAGACGCCGCTAATGTTAAATCCTGCCTAGTCGTCAATATGGGGTGTCTAGGAAACCTGCTTTGTGGGATCGCTATACAACATTCAAACAAATCTTATCAATGAGTATTATTATAAAATGAGCTATTACAATACTTAACTTTGTGTTGAACCGACGTTTCGTAAGCAAAGGGCGACATACGAAATAATCAAGGTTCCTGGGTATAACATTTCCAAAGTCTGATACATAGAGGGTTCAAACGAAGTAACGGGCTTTGACGCTTCTATACTAGTCGCTAGCCTTGAGGCTGCTGTTCGACTGGGCTGCAACCAGTCCACCGTGGCGTTATGTCTTCTTCGCATAGAGGCCTCTGTATTTGCGTTGTCGTCCTAGAGGGGGGTCGGTCAGTTTGCAGTTGGCTGACGTCCTATCCAGCTCTCTCAGCTCTATCGTTCCAGACTGGTGTGCCAGTGCTTGACTTTACGCCGTAATGGCTATAGTGTGCGCACTCACAGTGTGCAGCAGCATTGCAAATTTACAACTATACACTTGACACAATCTATAGATGACTGACGTCATACACACACTCGCATCGTGGTTGGTTGCTAATTTACACGACAGGCACAAACAGCACACGCACTTTGAATAGTTGATTTTGACCATAGAGTCGCTCGTGTAAAACGGACTTTACCCTCATTCTATCTGCATGAGTTCTGGTTTTATTCCATTGATAACTAAAAGACCAAGTTTCCCACAGAACTCTGCATGCAGCCATATGTAAAGGCAGTAGCTATAGATAATCCTGTGGATTTGCGACTGTTGTCATCCCTACACCAACTAAGTTACCACTAACAGTTTTCACTAACTGGAAGGCTGTGAAATCAGATTTGTACCAGATCGATGGAACACTACAGCCATCATTTCCCTGTTAACTGTTCAAAACAGTTCTCTAAATAGTTATTCGAAAGTATCTCTGAGTTTCAGAAGACAATTGTACTTGTTGATAGAGTGAGATGAATCTGAATGTTCAGAGAGAAAAAGCATTTCAGTTCCAGGGGTAAATAGGCACATAATTAATAATAACCAGGGTTCAAATTAAATTATCACCTCTAAAGATAGCATGAACCTCTGGCTACACTATGGATAAATAATCACCACAACCTAGATTTAAGGGGCTCCGGAAAGGCTCAAAATCATGAAAAGTTCAATTTTTACTTTTTTGCGTTTTCTGAATCTGCCAACTATTACCTTTTAATAGATATACAATTTATTCAATTCCGAAGACTACAACTATTTTTAATTTTTTTTTGAAATGTGTTCTACATGGGCGTGACCCACTGTGGCGCTGTTAAACTGCTGTCAAATGGTGTTATTATTAACGTCCGTGTTCATCAGGTACATTTTAGTGATGTGAGATAAAGTATGTGTTGTGGCTAACCTGTGATGGTTCAATATATATCGCTGGTGTGATTGCCGATTGTTTCATGTTTATTTACTCTGTCGTTATCTCGAAAATATTCGTAATTAATTCTGTTTCTTGAGTCTCTGTTTTGTTGAAGTATAATAATGAGTAAAAGTAAAGTTATTAGAAATCCTCTGAAGGCTTTTATGAAAGGAGAAATGTGGGAAAGCCAAAGGTATGTGTTATTACTGTAAACAATAAAGACGATAACCAAGTGAGTGAACCTAACCTCTCAAGTACACCTGCCCATAGCAGTCAAAGTGGGAAAGAAAATACTTGCTAACTGCTGAAGTGTACACTCATAAGCATAGTCTGCCTCATGCAATAATGGAGGTGATAAAACCTATTTTCAGAGACTTAGCAGCACCTGAACTGTTGAAAAAGTGTATTCACGGAAAAACTCAAAACCCCAATGAAAGTGTAAATAGTGTTATATGGTCGAGAATCCCCAAGACTGTATTTGTTGGAATAGAAACACTTCACTTTGGTGTGTATGATGCTGTTGCGACTTTCAATGATGGCAACATTGTAAGGTGCAAGGTATTTAGAAATATGGGAATGAAGATAGGTTCTAACATGGTACGAGCGATGCTTGCTTTAGACAAGGAACGCCTTCGGGCTGCAGACAGGGCTGTAAAGAGTCTAGAAATACAAGCAAGAGTAAACAGGAGGAGGAACAAGAGGAAGCTGGAGGAAGAGTTTGCAGAGGATGAAGATAATCCATCCTATGGACCTGGAATGCACTAAAAAGTTAATCCAATCTTTGTCGCTCGATTCCCAAAACTTTTATTTTCTCATACTAATTACATGTTTTCTAAGGATCTTCCAAACATATTTGTTTCAAACTTTCAGTAAATGTTGCACAGTACCTTCTGCATAATTTAACACAGCCTGTTTCCAAAAAAACTGTATATTTTTGAATATATAAATAAAAAATTGCAAAAAAATGTTGTGAATTTTCATTACAATTGAAAAAAAAAATAATCTTTAATAACTGAACTAAAATTTTGTAAAATCCCTGTGTTAAGTTGTAGCCCAAATTCCAATAAATAATCTGTAAAACGTTCAACTTCCTACCTCAAATACTTTGTGAGGAAAGATGTAATTTATAAGCGTTATTTTAACATTGCAAGTATAGGGCGTTCCGGAGCCCCTTAATATTCACATTCGTTGGCTTCCCCATTTCTCATCTAAACTTTCACCTTCCAACCTAACCTTGAGCTCAGGATAAAATACTGATCAGTATATTACTACAAACTAAATTCAACCTCTGATATGAAATCGTTAATAATATTTCAACACAGACAGTGCAAAAGTGCTGTATGCTATGTCTTATGGACGACCACAAGCGAAACAACTGCATAGAAGACCATCCAAGAGATAACAGTTGGTGCAGTAGACTCATGGAATTAAGCTGACAAATGATAAATAGGAAACCCTAGCCAGCAGATTAAGTCTTTTACTTACTTTACTTTAATAATTGTCACTTTGGTCTGGGAGGCCATATACATTCTCTACATTCCTCCATCAGTTACTTTTGTTCTCATTATTCATTCTCATTTACTCACGCCCATTGCCTCCGTATCCCTGTTGAAATCATCCTTCCATCTTGTCTGTGGCCTTCCTTGCCCTCTTCTCCCCTGTACAGATTCTGAGAATGCTACAGTGGGTAGCCTTTCATCTTCTGTCCTAATCATATGATGTGCCCACATCAGTCATCTTTCCTTCATCTTTCTGACAAATTCAGCTTTGTGAGTATAGATCTCTCAGTTCCTGGTTTTTCAATATCTCCCATTCCAATGACGGGGGGACCTCTTTGGGCCAAGTATTTTCTGTAATATATTTCTCTCAAAAATTAGCAGGTTTTGTTCATTTGTTTTCCTTAATGTGAGTGTTTCAGGGCTGTATTGCGCTATCGGGATTATTACACATTGGTATAGGGTCTAGTCAGATTTTAAAAGTTGTGAAAACTGTCCTACTGCACAGCACATACTGTGAGCCAAAGTTTTCTTCTATTTGCTACTGCAATCCTTGCCTTAATATCATTTCCATTCTGTTCTGTTTGCTAAAAATGATCCCCAGATATGTATATGTCTATTCTTTTAAAAGCTACTTCACCAACTGTCAAAAGGGCGCTATCAGTGGGTGCCTTGGGATCATGTACTCAGTTTTATCCTCATTAATTTGAAAATCTCTTTTCCTTGTAATATTTCTGTAAGAATTTGTCTTGAACTGCAAATGCTCTTTGCTGCCACTTATTTAAAATTGTCCACATACACAAGGTGATTTATTATTACATTGTCAGTTCTTTTCCAGCTGGGTTTACTTTTTGGTGTTCTGTCTGCCTTTCCAAAAATTAAATTAATTAAAAAGCATTGGGATAATATTTCTTGTCTGCAACCACTTCTGACTTTCAAATTCCCGGACATTCCTGTACTGATCAATACTCTGCAATAAATTTCCTCAAAACACGTCTGTACCAGATGTATTAATTTCTTCAATAATTTGAGACTCATTAGTGCATGTATATTTGTTCTGGGAACATTGACATGGGTGCATTCTCGACTCAGGAAGCACTGCTCATAACTGAAAATGGCACTCGTGCAGTGACACAACATTATAATTCAGCAAATACAATGCATACTCCACTAACGAGCTATGTTTGCACTGTGGTATATTTCAGTTTGTCAGCATGGACGACTGATGCAGTATTCTAATGCTTTCTTGTCAAATTGATGATGATTTATAGGTAGTATTTTAGTGACTGACCAATTAGAAATCGCATTGTGTTTGCTCACTTCTTGGACCCCAACCATACTTTGAAGTATCATCAGTGACATACTCCAGTAACAGTTGAGTTTTGCTCCTAGTTCACAATGTGTCATATGATGTGCTCTTGTTTTTCTGCAGCTGTGACATTATTTAGTTGGGTGTGCATCCCCTCATTCTTTTCAGGCCTTGGAAGATGAACTGGCTAGTATGATGTTTGTCAGTTGATTACAAGCTCTCAAAGCATGATTAACAATATGGACACAGAAAAACAAATGGATGTCAAGGGGCACAGCAGGTTCTGGAAATTAAAACTGGTTATAAACAGAGGCATAACTCTGGTAATGCCTCTCAGTCTGGTTAGAGTCCAAGCAATGAGCAGGCATCACCTCACACATCATTGTTAGGGCACATCTTTTATGTACCAAAATGAAATCTTCAGCTTGACTGGAAAGCTGAAAACATTTGATCTGTGTACAGTGTCCATATTTCTGGAAATAGTTTATTGGTTGTAAGGATTGAAACAGATAGAAGAAAATACAATGTGCACAAGCAACTGTTCAAGGCGTTGAACAATGAACAATGACAAGTCATTACCATGTGTTATTGGTTGGTCAGTACACAGCTTCAACAGGCAAAATTCCAGTACTCAAAATACACATTTAAAATGCAGATAGCTGTTCTTAGCTTTCGAAAATGTTAATTCCTTCCTTAGGGAAGATAGAGGGTTGCTACATTTTGGAACATTGTGGAGGAGTAGCAGGTCACTCAGTCTCCAGAACTGAGAGGAACCCATCACGAGTACAGATGATCTTAAGTGTTCAATGCTGCTTCACCATCTCACAACTAAACTTCTCTCTTAACATAATGTAGAAATCAGGCTACACTGCAGACCAGTACGTTACCAAAGCTAAGATATAGATGTAGATGTAGATATCACATTCACCCAGACCTTGGAGTACTATACCGATCAGTCTGTCACCACATCCTACATTCCAAAAACTAATAGAGACACCAAGTAAAAATTGCCAATATTTTGTTCACTTTCTGTTTGTACCCACATTACATGACATATCACATTATCATTACGTTATGGAACGAAGCCAACATTTGATATTGGTAGTTTCGGTGGACCTGAGTAGACAGTGATGAAGTACAGCGAACGAGGGCAAAGATAGAACATTAGTGCTGTGCCAGAGTCAGTTCAGAGATGGTAGTAGTGAGAGAGTTAGAGATGGATTAAGAGGAAGGAAAGCGAGAAGTTTTATGTATATAGAAATTGAAAAGATGTTGGAAAAGAAACCAAAAAGAAGGAAGAAAGAAGATAAAAAATAAAAAAAGGAATAACATGAATTGGAGCAGTAATGAACAAAAACTGCAGTTAAATCCCAAAGGCCGGCCGGGGTGGCCGAGCGGTTGTAGGCGCTACAGTCTGGAACCGTGCGACCGCTACGGTCGCAGGTTCGGATCCTGCCTCGGGCATGGATGTGTGTGATGACCTTAGATTAGTTAGGTTTAAGTAGTTCTAAGTTCTAGGGGACTGATGACCTTAGAAGTTAAGTCTCATAGTGCTCAGAGAAGGCCAAATCCCAAAGGGTTGGGGGGGGGGGGGGGGTGAGAGTATGCAGGAGAGCAATTTTTATCTGCAAAATTCAGAGAAATCTAGTTTGTGCAGGAAGATTCAAATGACCCATGTAATGGAGCAATGTGGTGTGGAAAGCACTCATCTCTCTTGGAGTAGGCCCTAATGTTTACCACCTGGTATATTGGATGTCCCCATGGCAAGAGTTTTTCTATGTGCGTTCATGCACTCGGTTAGTTTAGTGGTGGTCATTTTTTTCTAAAAAGTTGTGCAATGAATATTTTGGTTGGTAAATGGTATGTGGGTTTTCAGGTGTTGCTCTGGATTTGATGTTGTAAGCTGTACTTGTGGTATGGCTGGAGTAAGTGGTGGACAGTTGGTGCACGAGGTAAATTTTACAGCAGTAAAAGCTGCAGGAGTAGGGATAGTGGTCTGGGAGACACAAAGCTGTTATTGAGGTTAGGAGGGTGATAGAAGCAATGGTGGGTGGTGTGGGAAGGCTATCAAGGCTTATGTTGGGAAAGTCCTAGCCTTAGTGTACTAAAGTACTGAGGTATTTGAGGCCTGGGTAGTACAGGGTGAGAGAAGTGCTTCTGAATTTCTTATGAGTGGGAGCCATATTTGTGAGTGTATGGGAGGAGGAGACTGCCTGAGAGATTTGTATGATGTGGGTAAGATCTGTGGGACAGGAAAGTGTGGGAGATGGTTGTTGAATTAGATGCCTAAGGATTCAGTGTTGGAACAGTTACGTTTGCCACAAATGCCTAGGATGAAAGAAAATGAACATTTTTGTGGAAATAATCACAGCTGTTGAAATTGAGGTATTGTTTCTTTTTGGTTGGTTTTTATAGGGATTGAGGTTTGCATGTGAACTTCACTGAGTAGAGGCCAAGGAATTCGAGTTTGGTAAAGAAGTTGAGCAGAAAGTGTAGTAATTGTTCTTTAGTCAAATGTTAGGCCTGGAATCCAAATATGACCATTTGATGAGATATTTTGTCTAATAATTCAAAAATTACACAGCCAATACTTCACACTGATGAATGCAAAATAAATGTATGTATGAAAGGTGTGCTGAAAAGTGATGCTTCTGAATTTTTCATTCTGTTTTCAATATTTGTTAAGGTATTACATTTCCTGCTTATTACTCGCTCGACTTTCCCATTTCACTCACAAAACTTGCAATCCCCTGCCACTGAACTGTGGCGTATAACATGGTTGTGTGTAGTGTAACTATGTCAGTGCATGAGAAACAGCTCAGAAAACTGAAAGCACGAACTGAAAGTGTTCGTTCACACATGGAACACTCTCTCCTTCAGTATAACAATGCCAGACCACTCAGAATCCAATGCCTTGGGTTCACTGCCATTGATCATCCTCCATACAGTCCCAACTTGGCCCCATCTGATCTTCACTTCTTTCGAAAATTTAGAGAACACCTTCGGGGACTTCACTTCATATTACCTAGGCATATAAGTGTGAGATTGCCAACCATAGACTAATAGTTGCTAGAATTGCAAGGAACCATTAATACCACACAGTATAGCTATTCCACGCCATTTATTCAATCCATTCTGTCACAAGTGGATGTGCACTTAGAAGAGTCAGAAAAGTGCCATTGCGTTACGCTAGTGACATGTCATCCTGGTGGTTTTCGGAATATATAGGTACCATGTTTTCCACACAGAAAGATTCACAAAGAAGCATGGATGTCACCAGATGGACAAACTAGAAATCAGATAGTTAGGAGACAACGTGGAGCTGACTGCAATTCAGACCATCATCTAGTGAGAATTAAGTACAGGCAAAGGATTTCACTATTGAGTAAACAAAAAGGCCACAAACAGAAGAGTTTTGACATTGAGGAACCAAGAAGAAATACGGAGAGCATATCAGACGAAAATAGAAGAGGGGATTAAGAACGATACCGACACATCAAATGAACATAAAGAAACAATGTGGAAACAATGTAAGGCTGCAATCCTCGAGGAAGCTGGGGAGGTTCTGGGACTCAAAGGAACTCGAAGGAAGGCAGATTGATTTGATGACGAATGTATGAGAAGAATTGAGGAGTGTAACATACCATGAATGGAATTATTTCAGAGAAGAACTAGAGCAAATCTGAATGAATATGATGAGAAGATCCGTGTAGCTAAGAAAGTTTGCAGAAACAAGAAAAGAGCACTAGAAAAGAAAAAACTGCAAGAAATTGATCAGCTAGGAGAAGAGAAGTAGGTACGCGAAATGTACCAAAAGATTAAAGAAGGAAAGGCTGTGTTTCAAGCCAGAACAAACATATGTAGAAGTAAAGAAGGGGATATGATAATGGAGAGTAATAAAATACTCGACAGATGGGCAGAATACTTCCAAGAGTGACTGAATCCAAAAGTAGAAGATTTAAAACAAGAAGAACTGATGGAAATAACTTATTATGGGCCAGAAGTCTTAACATCAGAACCCACACTGGAGGAATTGATATAAGCTATTAAGACCTTAAAAAATAACAGGGCACCTGGAGAAAATCAGATCCAGACAGAACTTCTCAAATATGGTGGGGAAGCAATGTGGAACGCGGTACATAAAGTAATACTGAACATCTAGCAGGAGGTGAGCATTCCAATGGAGTGGAAAACGGCTATTATGTGCCACTTACATAAAAAAGGAAATAAATAAAACTGCCAGAATTACCGAGGAATATCCCTGCTAAATACTATATATAAAATGTTCTCCAAGATCCTAACTAGGTGGCTTACTCCCTGTGTGAAGAAAGAATTGGATACTGTCAGAGTGGCTTTAGAAAAATAGGTCAACAACTGACCAAATATTCACATTACGCATACTACACTCATGCTCATAAATTAAGGATAATTGCAGAATGTGGTGCCACACAACGTGGCACTACACAAAACTGGCGCTAATAGCACAGGCACATAGGGAGCACACACGACACAGACCTTAAGTCCACGGTATTGGTGATAACTTGAGAAAACCGTCCCGAAACACATGTGCTACAAAACGCCACTGTTTCCTGTGCATGTACCCCGACATCAATATGCGATATGATCACCATGCACAAGTACCCACAGGCCGCACAACGGGTTGGCATTGGATCAGGTGGTCGAGCAACTGCTGGGGTATAGCCTCCCATTCTTGCACCAGTGCATGTCGGAGCTCCGGAATTGTCCTGGGGCTTTGAAGACGTGTAGCGATATGTCTATCGAGTGCATCTCAGACGTGCTCGATGGGGTTTAGGTCTGGAGAACAGGCAGGTCACTCCATTCGCCTGATATCTTCTGTTTCAAGGTACTCCTCCACGATGACAGCTCGGTGGGGCCGTGGGTTATCATCCATCAGGAGGAAGGTGGGACCCACTGCAACCCTGAAAAGGCGGACGTACTAGTGGAAAACGACATTCCGATACAACTGACCTGCTACATGTTCAAATAGCTTACGGATTTGCTGCCGGGTGACGACGTCGACCACCGCCGATATTTCGACAGGAGCACACCCTGCCATTCTCAAGGCACAACTGCAAGGAGGAACCAATGTGCAAGGGAATTTAATACCTCGGTTCACAGAGGAGAAACAAGGAAGATACCACACACAGAACAAGTAACCGCAAAGTCAACACACAACCAAAGATAACCAACATCAGAAATACAGGTAGTGACTATTAATCAACAGGTGAGGTAGCACTAGTTCTGTCCCTCTGCTTTTAGATGAGAGACAGAGCCGGATTCCAAGCAGCATTTAAACAAAATCCACCATCTCTGTTTATAAGGTTCTTGATAGTTTGATTTCAACAGCTTCCTCAATAACACTATCCCAATAGCTGGACATGCAAACCAGAATCTCCGTGTTGTTGTATTCCATAGGATGAGCGGTGTCAAGGCAATGTTCTGCAATAAAGGATTTGCTCGGCTGTTGTAAGCGTGTGTGACGCTTTTGTTCAATACATCGGTCTTCCACAGTCCTGATCGCCTGACCAATATATGACATGCCACAACTGCAAGGAATACGACAGGCACCAGCCTTACGCAAAAAAAGATCATCTTTTACGGACGCCAACAGGGCCTTAATTTTAGACGGTAGTCGAAAAACACATTTCACATCATATATCCGCAAAATACGGCCAGTCCTGTTGGAAATGCTTCCTACATAAGGCAAAAAGCTCGTAGACTTAGTTGCCACTTCGTTGCTATCGTCATTCACTCGTTGCACAGAAGGCTGATAGCGCAACGAACGTTTGATCTGCCTCTCACGATAACCATTCTGACGAAAGGTGACTTCGGGATGTGATAGCTTAGCTGCCAAACTTTCAGGGTCTGAGATAACGTGGGCCCTGTGAACCAAGGTACGAAGTACTCCTTCCTGAGCTGGATGGTGACAACTATCAGCTCGCAGATACAAGTCAGTGTGAGTAGGCTTCCTATAAACAGAATGTCCCAACGTACCATCAGTCTTCCTTCTGACCAACACATCAAGGAAGGGAAGGTTCAAATGGTTCAAATGGCTCTGAGCACTATGGGACTCAACTGCTGAGGTCATTAGTCCCCTAGAACTTAGAACTAGTTAAACCTAACTAACCTAAGGACATCACAAACATCCATGCCCGAGGCAGGATTCGAACCTGCGACCGTAGCGGTCTTGCGGTTCCAGACTGCAGCGCCTTTAACCGCACGGCCACTTCGGCCGGCAGGAAGGGAAGGTATCCATTCTTTTCCACCTCCATAGTGAACTGAATATTCGGGTGAATTGAATTCAGGTGTTCCAAAAACCGGTTTAAATTCTCACTACCATGAGGCCCAACAACAAAAGTATCGTCTACATATCTGAAAAAACACGCAGGTTTCAAGGTCGCTGACTCCAATGCACGCTCCTCAAAGTCCTCCACAAACAAATTGGCCACAATAGGAGACAACGGGCTTCCCATTGCAACTCCATCAATCTGTTCATAGTACTGACCATTGAATAAAAAGTAAGTGGACGTCAGCACATGTCGAAACAAATTTGTTAACTCCACACCAAACTTAATCTCAGTTAGCTGCAACGAATCAGAGAGATGAAAGCGAGTGAAAAGAGAAACCACATCAAATCTGACTAAAATATCAGAGTCATTCAAACGCAGTCCCTGCAATCGACGTAAGAAATCTGCAGAGCTCTTAATGTGGTGTTCACACCTACCTACTAGTGGGCTCAACAAACTAGAAAGATGTTTAGCTACACGATATGCCGGAGCACCGATATTAGAAACAATAGGCCTCAACGGGACAGCCTCTTATGGACCTTAGGGAGGCCATATAATCTAGTTGGTACAGCACAGTAAGAATTAAGACTCTCCTGCGACAAAGAACTTTTCTTCAGGAGGTTATTAGACTTTCTCTCAACACTCTTAGTAGGGTCAGCACCGATTTTGCGATACGTTGAATAAGAAAGTAGACACAGCATCTTTTGAATGTAATCGTGCTTGTTCAACAAACCCGTGGCATTTCCCTTGTCCGCAGGTAAAATAACAATATCAGGATCCATTCTGAGTGAACGTAAAGCAGCCGCCTCAGCTGCTGTAATGTTACACTTCGGTGGACGGGCCCCAGTCAACATACGGCAAGCTTGCCTCCTAACATCTCCCGCAGCCTCGGAAGGTAGTTAATAAACAGCCTGTTCAATAGAACTAATAAAATCAACGACTGGCGAACTCTTAGGCGTCGGTGCGAAATTCAAACCTTTCCCCAGCACAGATAAAGCTGCGTCGTCAAACATTTTCTGCGTGAGATTGATCACAGAACGTCGAGAATTAAAATTAGAATTAGACACTGAGCCAAGGAAACGTTCAAACTTCGCCGAATGACGAGCAGTTACATATTGAAATTCTCAGTCAGACTGCGACCAAGAGGCACCGTCCACCCAATCCCAAGAAAATTCAGAAACATTAGACGCCACGAAGCTGAAATAATTCCTTAGAAACAAAATCTAATTGACGGCGAGTGTAGTGGATCCTTTCACGAACAAGAGCTAAACCAGCACCTTGCTTGACGCGTTTGGTGGCAGGAGAATTAATATGATGCACAACCTTAGCAAACGTTAGAACCACACTATGATTTCGACACTTCAATAAAAACGACAAAGCACATTCCAACCTTACTCTAATGCTGCCAAGTTTATCCAACCTCCGCAAGCAACAATACATTCCCCCCCCCCCCGTAGAGGTAAACAATGAGAGACCTGAACTTTGCCCGGCGAATTGAATGTTCAAATAGATTACGGGTTTGCTGCCGGGTGACGTCGTGGACTACCGCCGATATGTCGACAGGAGCACACCCTACCGTTCTTAAGGTCTGACCTGTTACAGTTCCTCTGTCAAAGACGTGCAGGGGTGTACGTGCACTAATCATAATCGCACCCCACACCATCAAACCACGACCTCCATACAGGTCCCTTTCAAGGACATTAAGGGGTTGGTATCTGGTTTCTGGTTCACGCCAGATGACGACCCGGCGAGTATCAATGTTCAAACTATACCTGGCCTCTTCCGTGAACATAACCTGAGACCAGTGTCCCAATGACCATGTACTTAACACCTGACTTTACGGACTCTCCTGTGACCAGGTGTCAGTGGAATGCACCTTGCAGGTCACCGGGCGAGAAAACCATATTTGTTCAGTCGTCTGTAGACTGTGTGTCTGGAGACAACTGTTCCAGTGGCTGCGGCAAGGTCCCGAGCAAGGCTACCTGCAGTACTCCGTGGCCGTCTGCGGGCACCGATGGTGAGATATCGGTCTTCATATGGTGTTGTACACTGTGGATGTCCCGTACTGTAGCGCCTGGACACGTTTCCTGTCTGCTGGAATCGTTGCCATAATCGTGAGATCATACTTTGTGGCACCCGGAGGACCCGTACTACGACCTGCCTCCAGTCACCCTAGTATTCTACCCCTCATAACTTCATCAATATGTGTTATTTGAGCCATTTTCTACACACAGTCAGCACAGAACGTCTGAAAACGTCTGCACACTTGGTCGCTGCACCGTACTCTGACATGCACCAACACACCTTATCGTATGTGGACTGCTGCCAGCGCCACCGTGCGACGACCGCAGTTCAAATGCACCGCATGGTCGCACCCCGAGGTGATCTAACCTGCAAGCCACCCACCAGAGCGTTGTTTCACCATGTATCAGCATTATCCTTAATTTATGAGCATGAGTGTACTTGAAAAATGTTATGAACATCAAATAAACATACATCAGGTTTACATCGCTTTTAAACAAGCCTATGATAGCATCTCAAGAGTGACAATACGGAATGTGATGGAAAAGGCAGGAATATCTAAGAAGCTCCTTAAACTTACTATAATGACCTTCAGTGAAACCAACTATAAAGTAAAAATGCTGGGTGAAATCTCCAGAGAAGTCGAAGGGAAGAAGGGACTGAGAAAAGGAGACAATATCTCCTCATTGCTATTCAACCGCTGCCAACAAAAAGTCATAAGTCAGATAGTGATAAATAGGGGTGGAACCATTTTTAATCGGTCACTACAGTACCTGGCCTACGCAGACGATGTGACATTACTCGCACAAAACACTGCTGTGCTGGCTGATACCTACCAACAACTGGAGAGAGGTGCAAGGGAATTTGGCCTGGTAGTCTATGTCGAAAAGACCAAATATATGGCAATGACAAACCAGCGAAATCTACCAAATATTAGGATAGCCGGCAAGGAGTTTGAAAGGGTGAGAGATTTCAAGTACCTCGGATCGACTATCACAGAGACAAGCGACATCAGCAGCAAGGTGAAAGCTAGAATAGCAGCAGGCAACAGATGCTACTTTGGCACATTACCTATGCTTAGGAGCTCACTTCTATCACGGAAATCTAAAATCCTCATTTACAAAACAATTGTTAAGACCAGTTGTTATGTGTGGTGCCAAGACATGACTGCAAATGAGGAGAAGATCCTTAGCATTTGGGACAGAAAGGTTCTGGTAAAATATACGGCCAAGACGGTTGGCGCATCCGTACAAATGCAGAATTATAACAACTTTTTGAAGAACCTGACATTGTCACTACTATTAAAATAAGAAGACTGCGATGGTCAGGACACATGGTCATAATGGAGGAAGAAAGAACATGTAAGAAGATTTTTGATGGCAAGGCTGGGGCAAACGACGGAAGGGACGTCCCAGAAAGAGATGGATGGACGAAACTGAAGAAGACATTAAAAAAACTGGGTGTCAGAGGATCGAGACGGAAAGCCATGGACCGGATAGAATGGCAGGATATTGTGATGCAGGCCAAGGTCCTTCAAGGGCTGTAGAGAGGAGGAGTAGTAAGAGTAGTAATAGGTACCATGCTTTTATGTCAAAGTGGAACGACAGAAATTTGTAACCCAATGAGTGCAGATATTTATAGCATTGTACGTAGATCTACCACACCTATGTTTTGATCTACTAAACTGTGCGATACTGTAATAGCTACGAAGGGGAGGGATGAAAAATTATATATGTAGTTGCTCATTTGCCAGTATGTAAAATTATAGTCCTGAGAGCCATGCATCGTCTGAAAATAGCATATGTACAGGAGCAGTAGTGTTATCTAAAAAAGGAATAATCTACAGCGTGAAGCTGTAAGTCTTTATGCTCTAAACTTAATAGCTTACGGGAAAGTGCCGTTTTAAGAGAAAAATCAGAGGCGCTAAATAATGACGCTAGGAAGCCAGAATTTGGTCAGAAGGTGCAGTTAGAAGTTATAAATAATAGTGATGCTGTTTTCCAAAACCATAAAACAAAAATTAACGCCAGAATCCACGTTTTTCGGGAAAATCAGAGGCGTTAAATAATGAACTTAGAAACTTGAAAATTTGTTTTATGCTTCAGTACACCCCAAAAATAATAACAGAGAGTCCACGTTAATCTACCTCTTATAGTTTTTGAGTAATTAAATAAAAACTAATTTTGTAACTAAAATGTACCTAAGTGTTGTAGATTAAGTACCTGAAATTTTAATGATAGAGGATTTTGGTTAAACCAGATGATCAAATATATCAAATAAATGAGATACACCAAGTGTAAGACTTGTAACATAAATAGCAACTGATACAAGTCTTAGCAAAGATATGGTTCAGAGTTAACAATCTACCGTTAGTTCCACTAAATAAATTCTATTAAGCAAGGTTTTCATTCCAGTGAGCTGAAACTTTCTACGTGCTTTCAAACTGCTTATCTGCATACCAGCAAAAATTAAGAAGTTTCTGAAGTAATTGGTATCTATATAATTAAAGATTATGTGCCCGAGATAGCAGTCGTTTGTAGACTGCCGCCGTATGCAAATAGACAGAGACAACAGATGTTTTCTCGGCAGTCCGCACCGGCACCTTATAAATACAGCCCCTGAAGCAGTAGGTTCACTTCACTCTCAGACAGTGTGAGGTCCACGGCAGTTCTGGTCGCGCTCTGCCTCGGATGACGTCAGAGCCGAGCTGTGACAAGCGCGTGTTTGGCAGTGAAAACGGATAGTGAACTAGCGAGGACTGTACACCGACCTGGATCGTTTAGAATTCGGTAAAATAACTGTTAGTGTGCCGTCCGTGTGAAATTCAATTCCGCGTGGCATGTGGTGAATTTACTTCCAATTTTATAGCAGGCATTAATTTTTGAACATTTATTGCGAACTTTCAATTGAGTGATGTTAGTCAGGGAGAAAAACAATCTGGTAGGAAGTTACCGTAGAGGTCGCCTCTGAACTGCTAAAGGTGCTGTCAAATTAGAAAGACTTGTTTTCAATTGAACATAACGCAATTTTAAGTGTTGTTAGTGAGAAACTTTAATTAAATTAAATCTTGATTGGAACTTTAAACTATTACTGAAGTCATAGTCCTGATCCCGCAAAGAAATGGGAAATAGACACTTTTCTTTGAGTGGGCTGGACCGGAATGTGGCCGTGCAGACTGGAAACTAAAGTCAGTATATTTCCCTTCGCTTTCTGGCTGACCACCAAATTAGTTTCCAGGCTCACGTGATTAAAGACGGCATCAAAACTTTAAAACCAGTGAAGCAATAGCATGCAAACTAATATGATTCAGATACTTGTTTGCTATAGTCATATAACTCTTACGTGTGAACACTAAACTGCTTGTGACGATGGACTTTGTCTATTTTCCAATAATTCAGTATGTCCACAGAACACTGTGCACCAATAGTGCAACCTCTGTGCACCTACACCACTGAAAAAACATTATGTCTACTCGAGCAATAGAGGGAGAGCCATGACACCAATATTCAGATGTATCTGCGCACATAGCAATAATTTTTTCTTAAACAATTACATACGCCATGAACATAAAACATAATAGTATTCCTCGTAATGTATACATTATAGGTATCCATGAGTTCATGTGCTTAAATCACAATACACTGGAACGCAAAACTTAAGGAGGAAAGTATCGTTCGCACTATGTGTCACTTCCAACTAACATAACATGATGAGAGGTAGACATAAATGAAAGGAACTTCTGCAGCATGGTACAGAAAGTAACTAAAAAAATACGCATTCTGACGAACAAAAACGAAGCCTTTTTCAAAGACAATAATTATACTGAAGTCATTGTGATTTATGATGGTTCCCTGGACATCAGAAAAGGTGGGACATGGTGCGCAATAGGGTGGATGATCATCGTAACGTGCTCCCTTACTGGCCACAACGTTGATAACGAATTCTTGCAGTTGGGCGTTCCATTCATCCACCAGTGCGGTTGACAACTGATGGATAGTCCTCTTTGCATATAGACGTGCAGCGACAGTTCTCCCCAACACATCCTATACGTGCTCGATGAGATTTAGGCCGGGCAAACGCGCAGGTCTCTCGATTCGTGGGATATCGCTTCATTCCAAGAGTTCGTCTATCTGTGCAGTTCGACGCTGTCGCACATTGTTATCTATAAAAATTAAGTGTACACATTCACATTAACAATATCAAAGTATTTGAGCAACAACCATTTCAATAACTGCAGCATTTGTTATATACGTGACGGACCTGATGGTGACGTTCGGTCAAGTGGATTCACACTTGTTATAGATAGTAATTTTTGCAAATATCATTTTTGTTGTCAAAGAACGAGTTTCAGTATTCACCATATTGTTTTCAAAAGTTAGTTTCTTTTTATACATTTAACAAGTTTACATTGTACCACCGCCTCCTCAGGAAAGTTTATTTTCTGTTTATGTGTCCACTGAATTGCACTGAGCGGAACACAATGACCAAATCTAAAGCATGATCTGCTTAGAAGGGTTGCACGTCCTTGCGTTGCCCTACGCAAGGCCTTCTCTCCTTTAGCTTGTTTGCTGTTGCGATGCAGTTTTTTGTCACTTCGAGTTTATGCTGCCACATGTAAGCCATGAATGTTTGTTACGGTCAGTTACATCACAGCCAAGACAGTAAGATCTCCATAGTTCAGCATCATGTCTCAAAATCGTTATCAAGTTCAGTGTAGGTGAAGATCAGTTCAGATTACATTTCTTATGCAGAATTATTCTCATAGTTCTGTGTTACAATTGTGTGTGTATGATCATACTTTTGAATATATGAATTTACAGGGCACTTTCATATAAACATTTTGGTTATTTATTCTTTTAAAATTCGTTTTGCAATTTTATGTACCATTTTTATTCTGTTATTTTTATGTGTTGGAACTACATGCGTTGTAGCACTATCCGCTGCTCAATATAGAATTTCACAGGACAGTTTCTTTAGGTTACGGTTTTGGTTTCCAAATTAATTTAGTGGAACGGTTTTGGTTTCTTAATTAATTTAACGGGAGCTAGTTGCAACATAGTGACACAGTTATACAATTTCATTTAGTTTTGGTGACTCATTTAATCAGATAGCTTTTATGTAGTGAAACCTCTTACGTTGTTCAGCTTTACAACACAGACACTCGAAGTTAAAAGGTAGGAAACAAGTCCTGTTTATATTTAGATCGCAACAAATACACATTTTTATTCATAAAAGATACACTTTGCGAATCCTTTGTTTAGGATGCGAGATTTTACGAATTTTTGGTGATGTCGTAGTCAGATGAAGATTGTGTCTCATAGTGAAGCTTGAAAAGCACTTTGTGCAAAAATTGCGCATGTGCTGCTTTTCTGGCTTTTTATATTTTTCTTAGTGTATTATAACTTGTATTCTGATGATTTTTGTTAGTTTGGAGAATTTTTTGGGGTATTTTCATGACGTGTTCGTTCGGTGAAAAGCAACTGTGCAGTCTAAGGTGATTGTAGTGCAAATTTTATGTTTGACATACATAGGATTTTCATTAGTTACTCATTATTTGGGACAGTTTCTGTTGTGAACAGTTCGTGACCGAAAATTCTTTGGTAGTATTTCATTCTTGTTACAATCAGCATTATGACTACCAAAACTGTAACTTTGTTGTCTTCTGTCGGCATGTCTGTTTAATCTGACTACACCATTATCATAGTATTGTTGCTAAAGATAAAGAAGGAAAATAAAAGAAAATACTCGAAATTGAACTAGTTGAGTATAGCAGGTCATAGAAAGACTATATGGGTGGGATGATACAGTCACAGGGAGAGATGATTACCAATTACAGGATTTGCCAGCTAAAACTAGGAAAGGGGTTCATGACGATTTTAAGCTTACTAGGAATCGTGCCGAGTGCAGACCCTATAATAATGAAAGAGAACTGCATCAACAGAAACAAACATATTTAGAAACAGATAAAAGGTAAATGAGAGCATTTCGAATGTTGAAACAAATCAATGTCAGAACAAAGAGAAATTTGTAAAGAAAACAAAGTGTCAAGGGCTGTTTTCACTCCAGTCAATGAAAATAATGTGCAGCACAATGTTAAGTTACTATTCGCGAAACAGGTGAACAGGTGGAAGCAATGAAATTGCAATTCTAAATAGAAAAAGGATAATTTAGATATTATTTCCCATAAAGCTGACCAACTCACTACGCAAATCACAAATTTGTCAACTAGCACAGACAGGAATTCAGATGACACTTTACCAGTTCATTTTCCAGAAAAATGAAAAAGTAGAGTTTAAAACAATTTGTAGATGGTAAGAAGCAAGCTAACCAACAACAGGAATGGGAAGTAAATAGAATACTCTATCAGCTCACAGATATAGAAAGAAAAAGTGACAGAGGTACTGACAATAATGATTTTGGTTATTTTCATGCAGATGTAGATTCAGATATTTTATTAGTCATTCAGCATTTGCACATGCAATAGACTTTGTCAGATGATTTATTTATTAATATAACAAAATACATATTGACATTATTTACATTGTTGTAATTACCATTTCTAAAAATTCTTCTAAAGAACAAAATATGTTTGCTAGCAAGACACTGTGCAGTTTTACGTGAACTGATTTGCTTGATGTCGGAGTGACATGTTTATATAATTTGTTATATATTTGGACTGCCATGTAAATATGACTTTTTTTCTTGCTATCATGTTTTGTGGTAAGAGGAGAGTAGTACTCATTCTTGTAATATAGTATTGTATTTGATTTGCACTTAACAGTTACACATAAAATTTGTAGTTCAGTGAGTACATAATTAACACTTTCTAGAATATATAAGTTAATTACAGTTAAAATCTTATACATAGTGATAAAAGATCTTGCAATGAGTTCTACTATTTGCTCTTGCCATTACTCTAATTGATTCCTTCTGAATTACAAGAATTTCATTAAGTTTCTTGCTATATAGCCAGAGTATTAATTCGTATTTTAAAACAGACTGCAGAAAGGCAAAATATGCTTTCTTTACATATTCAAAGGTGACACATCACATCACTCTCATCAGCAAGTATATTACTCCTCATAACGTAGCTGTTACTTGTTCTACAGGGGTACTCCATGTTAGTTTGTTGTCAAGTGAAAGACCTAATTTTTCTACATTTTGATTTTTCTATTTTTGCAGTCTTTGATAAACTGAACCACATATTCTAAGTCTTATTTATATGCAATACTAAACCATTTGCACTGAACCAGGATGCTGCACTTTCTTTCACAAAGTTCATTTTTTGAGAAGGTCTTCAAATATATAGTTTACTGACAAAAAAATAGTATCACCACATACATATATGCCTTTACATTTGAATTTTCCTGTAAGTCATTTAATTGTGCCAGGAACAGAACAGGTCCTAATTTTGATTCCTGTGGCATTCCATGTTGAGCTTCAAGTGTATTTGATAACAGACCTCCTGAATTCACCACCTGCTTTCTTTTACTGAGATATGATTTCATTAATTTTAGACTTTTGCCAAAAATTCTATCGAATTCTAGTTTGTAAGGCAAAACATGGTGGTAAACACAATCACAGGCCACAGTTGGATCACAGAAGGTTAACTGTGTATGAACATGGTCCTCAAAAGCTGATAAATGCAAATGAATACAAAAACTTATGGTGTGTAGGCTGACATTCTTAGATACAAAATTTATCTCACAAGCAAATTAATGTATGGTTGAGACGATACAATGAAGTGCATTAAAGTACACCAAAGAATGAGAATTCCAGTTGCAAACGTTCCCTTACAGTTTGAAAGTATAAAATGTTATGAAATCAAGACGAAAAAAAAACAAAAAAAATTTCACCCAGTAGGTTACTACTCTTTAGTGAACATATGCAGTGGTGTACATAGGGTCCCAAGCTGTTGCAGTGCTGTTTCTATCTTTAGTTTTCTGCACTGCTTCCTACTGTCTTACTATACTCTGTATCTGTCAAAAATAGCTCTTCAATTATTGAATTAGCCAAAGAAAAAATTGGACTACTTATAATCGTGTCTGACTATATTACAAAAAAGTGACATAGGCCTGCTGCCTTATGGTATCAAAATAAGTTGGTTTGGAAATCACCAAGAATAAGATGATTATTTGTGGAAATCTGCAACTTACCAAGGTTGGTATGGTAGTGTGTCAATGTATTAATTGAATTAGTTAAGGGTTGTAAATTTGAACAGAATTTTCTTGCTGTGTAGAAATAATGATTAAAGCAAAGAAAGAATTTGCAGATGTGTGTGTTTGAGACTGAGAACTGATTACTGGATAAAGTCATGATTTTTATGAGCAATGCTAAGGAAAAGTTTTAGGTAATTAGTGAAATGAAGGAGGAGTAGGAGAGAATAATAGTTAACAATGAAATACATGAGGTAAGGTGAGAAATGATGATGAAAGAATTGTGAGATAAAAAGAGGAAGAGAGAAAAGGAAGGTAAGATGGGGAAAGTAGAGAATATGACGCGTAAACGTTTTTAGTGACCATGTCATTATGTAATAAAGAGGAATGGGTGGAATTAAGTGAAGTAAAATGTGGAAGTAAAGTGTTATTATGTTTCAGGAAATGAGCAAACAATGTGGAAAGTTATAATTACTGTAATGGCATGCATTATAAAAAATTGAAAACACATTTTCAAAATGAAACACAGGAAAGATACACAGCAATAATAAATTTTAACATCTTTGATTTTTGTATATGTGTACATAGCTACATTCTTGCATCCGACTGTCTACTTTCTTTTTTTTTAGTTATGTAATAGGCATTGCTATCATTTTTACTATTGTATTTTCAACCACATGAATTGTGTTGCAATGTAGAATATATGGTATTTCTTTGATAACACTTTTCTATATACTAAAATGTCTTTTGTATATTTAAGGAATTTACAACTCCAAAGAAAGTTAAACATGTATTTTAAAGAATGCTATGCAGGAATTGCACTTACATGATAGAAGTAAGTAATAAAACGGATGTCAGATGTGCATCAGGGAAGAATAACAAAGAAGGTATAGATGTTATTTACCTTTTTTCTTGCAACATATGCAATACATTAGAATTTTCCCTTTAAAATTTAACTTTTTTGCCATTGCGCAGTTTCACTTATACGGTTGTAGAATGACCTTATGTAGAGATATTTGCTTCTTTTCAGCCCATCTTTTCATCCCTTTAGAAATGATAATACTCAATGAAAATAAAATTTAGGAATATAATGGATTTAGGTAAACAGTAGTACATGCCAAAATGAAGTTCTAAATCTGGAGAAAAATCAGATGGGAGCAAAAAGTTTCATTTTGCTCAATGTCCTGGAGAAATCTAATATTTGATGGTTGGTGTTTATTTAGGTCTCTTCCTGTGTTGTGATGTTAATGGTTATGAAGTGATAAGAGGAAATATGTAGAGGTACATGGTATATACGTCGCTTGTCTAGCTGTTTGTGAATTTGGTCATTTTGAAAAAGCAAAATGAATGGTACAGAGGTAAATGAATAACGTGGTATTGTTGGATATTGAGAGAGGACATATGCTACGAAGTTAAGACGTTATCTGAAGAAAAGTATAGTTATTATCTGATAGTGGTGAAGTGCCGATGAAGCTGAAGGCATATGAAGCTAAGCTAATAAGAGCAATGAAGAGAAAAGTGATAAAAAGTAAAAAAGGTAACAAAGATTTTTATAAATTCAGTGCACAAAAAAGAAATGCTGGTTACTTTACTTGTGTCTGTTCCTTACTTCTAGTTTTAGCTAAGTTATATTTCAATCATTTATTCTGATTTAATCCAGACAAAAAGCTGAAAGTGAGGAAACAAAAAAGATCATTTATAACATTATTTAATAAATTATGTTCACTTTGGAGTACCAACTTTATTATATTTTCTTTGTTATTATAGGACAATATTTCAAGATTTCTTCTTGTGAGTTTCTGGTCACTAATGACCTTCTGGCAGGGTGTTTCTTGCAGCTAGTTCTTTGAATGCATTGAGTAACCCTTTCCAATATCCAAACATGGTTGGTCCCTGTCCTGATATGTCTTGGTAGTTATTCCGTTTTTTATGTGTGTGTGTGTAGTAAGTTAGTAATGGTTTGTGTTCTGTGTACAACTGAGTAAAATAGTAAAAAGTATCTTAAATGCATGCATAGTAATATTTCCTATTAACTCTTTTTACCACTAATTATTACCATGTAATATCTTGACAATTACTGATGTGTATATTTTCTGTGTTACTTGTTTTGTAACATTTGAAACATTTTACCTCTACAGGTGATAGAAATACCATGTTCACACATTTCTACTATCATAATTACGCTACATGCATGTGCAGCTCTACATTAGTACTTTATAGATGATTTCTGTGTTCAACTTTTGTATTTGCTTTTATGAAAAAGTTAGTTATGTCTGCTTAGATACATATGTTATCATACATGCTATTTTTCATGTTCCAATCATTCTCTTCTGCCTTGTTTGGCTTATTCAGTCTTACTTCGTAAAGTATTTTCTGTTATGTTTCATGTTAAGGAAATAACCATTTTCACCAATGCACACAGGCACCTACTCTAACCAATTGTCAAGGAATGAGTTTTAATATTCACCGTATTGTTTTGTAAACCCTTACATTGCCCTATACAAGGCCTTCTCGCCTTTAGCTGGGTTGCTGCTGTGCTACATTCTTTTCTTCTCTTTTTTCTGTGTGGGGGGGGGCGTGGGGGGAGGTCCTCACTTTGAGTTTCTGCTGCCACAAAATAAGCCATGAAAATTTGTTATGGTGACTTACATCACAGTCAAGACAATAAAATCATTAACAGTTCAGCTTTGTTTCAAAATTATTATTACTAGGTTCAGTGTAAGTGAATCTTAGTTCAGAATACATTGCTTAGGCAGAAGTATTATTTTCACAGCGCAGTGTTACAGTCTGTGCAGAATACCATACTTAGTAGATGTGCAGACGTCAGGGCACGCACGAGGCAAGTGGTAATGGTGGAGTTCGCAGATACACGTTTAAAGGGAAATGCGAAGTGCTGGGAGGGGAAGTGCTGTTTTAAGCTGGAGCCGACATTTAAATTTCTTTTAAATATTAAGCGGGGCCCCTGCACGCCCACACTTGCACGGTGACCATTCTAAAAGATCTGTCACCATCTCTTTGGTCAGTATCTAAAAAGATTTCCATAAAAAATGCAGCGATGTATTTTCGCCTGGCTTTTTAATCATTAGTAATTTTCAGAGAAGTATCATGAATGGCGAATTTTGAGTAAAATTTCTCGTGTTTCCATGTTAATATCTGCTTATTTTGCCAAAACACGGCGGTGTTCACACAGTCTCATCTCATTAAGATGTACAGACGCAATTGCGAGAGAATTCTGAATCAGTGGTTTGTTAAGTTCATTAAGTGAGGAACTGTGGAAAATTAAGCTCATTATCTTATGAAAAACACATCCTCAGTACAAAATAAACGTGTAATATCTTCACTTGCGCTGTTCCAAAACCGGCAGCATTTCCGTTTCACTAGCTGTCCACTTTTTTTTTCCCTTTGGGGCACACAAAAGTACATTTCTAATTTTTGGGACCCCCTAAACGTGATTTTTTCCTACAGTGGATGAAAAAAGTAAATACATAACGAACATATTTACATTTTTTTGTTTTGGAATAACTATAAGATAAAGTTTTACAATGATGAGCAATGCCATGTAAATTGGGCTATCCAATTACAATTTGTGCAGAATACCATACTTGGTAGATATGCAGACGTCAGGGCACGCATGAAGAGAGTGGTAGGGGTGGAGTTCACAGCTAGATGTTTTAAGGGAAATACCAAGTGCTGGAGGGGATGTGCTGTTCTAAGCTGGAGCCTACATTTAAATTTCTTTAAATATTAAGCGGGGCCCCTGCACCCCCACACTTGGTGATAAATTTTTATGTTCTAGATATTTTATCTGTGGAAGATTAGGAGACACTAAAAATCTTGTGAACCATCTGGTACACTACTGTATCATGACAAGGAGTCAAGCAACATTGCTATAGCGAATTATTCTGCGTCACTACTCTAACTGTTGATGAAGTCCAGGATGATTCTAGGCTTGACAGGTGCTCCCAATTTATACAGGGAATTGAAAGAAACAACACTTAATGTCTTGACTACCTCCACCGATAGCAACATATTAATGATTTGTGTATTTTGGATGCTTCTACACTGCAGCAGTGTCTCTGCTCTGATATCTAATTCAGTTACTCCTAATTACGTTCCCTACCTACTTGTCTAATTTTCTGTATCCTCCCCTAACACCATATTTCGAAGGCTTCTATTGTCCAGTGTTTCATTTCTATATAATTCTGCAGAACCAAACAAATGTTTTCAGAAACTGCTTCCTGATACTTAAACTGACATTCTGTATTGAAAAATATCTCCTTTCCAGAGAAGATAATTCGTTTAATTACACCTTTACTGTGCTTAATGGCATCCTACACTTATATTTCGTTATGAATATTTGTTATTGTCTATGTGACATAGTGTGGACACAACATAATAAGAAATGATTCAATTCACCTACAGCCATTGCCTTTATTTTACTTTTGTTGACGTTCATATTGTAATCTCATTTCAAGATAACGTTCATTCCAACCAATTGACCTTCCAAGTCCTATGTGGCCTGTAGCACAATTATAATGTCACAAGCAAGTCTTGAATTTCTATTTCTTCTCTCTGAATTTGGATTAAGTTCCCAAATTGTTCCTTGGTTCTCTTTACTGCGTAGCCTACATACAAACTGAACAGTATGGGTAGAACCTGCAAACCTCTCTCACTTGCTTCTGCACTGCTTCTGTCATTCTATGTCTTTCTTCTGTTACAGTCCGGTATTTATAAAACCTTTCGTTCCCTGTATTTTATCCCTGATCTGAGAACTGTGGAGTTTTGAAAAGTGTAATACAACCGACATCAGAGGTTCCTACATGAGCTTCACATCTGTCATCCTATGTCTTTCTTCTGTTACAGTCCGGTATTTATAAAACCTTTCGTTCCCTGTGTTGTATCCCTGATCTGAGAACTGTGGAGTTTTGAAAAGTGTATTACAACCGACATCAGAGGGCTACAGTTGAGTTATTTGGGTGACTTGAGAGCTGTGTTGTCAGTTGTGTTTCCTACATGAGCTTCACAAGACATTATTTGTTACAACATATATCTGTTTACAAATTAGGAAACTGTTGTCTTATTCGATACACTACCTCTGGACTGGAAGGTAGTATGCTTCAAAAAAGACTGTAACAAAAATGGGAAATGAAGTTCTAATGAAAAATCCATTCTGTAAGGAGATGTATAAATCTTTTTATTTATTCTGTTATTACATGTCAGAATAAAGGAGACAGGAAGAAGTATGTTATACCAAGACAAGTATCATTAGAGGCAATCTGGTGGTTGATACAAATAACTAAAACTCATTATACTCTACGCAGACAATAAGTAATAAACGATAAGAACAATTAAAACAACGTAGTTAATAGTAGAACGAACAGAGTTGTGGTGATTTACATTTAGACTATGAAAATATTATAAATAAAGGAATAACCCTATAATAGATCAGTACAGATGTGAACTGACGTCTAAAGTTATTTAGACTGTGGACTTGAATCACATTTTGTGCTTGATTATTGACGGGCTGTCGAAATGGCTTGCTTAAACGAACTCAAGGGTTTGTTTGTGCAGTCGTACATCAGTGTGGGTGTCTCAGTCCTATCTGAGCACCGAGAATCCGCCACAGCATCAGTAGCAGCAGCGAACTCATTATGGTAACTACTGTGTGGTGCAGAACTGTCAACCTGAAACAGTTAAATGTAACCACATGTTGTTAAATGTAATAGAACCATACAATACAGCCTACAAGGCCGGTGTTGCCTTCCAACGTGCGATTAACTGATAGAGTACCAGAGTGAAAACATGAAAGAGAACAAATTTGTTTCGAAACACAGATCGTATCTGTAAAATAACGCTTTCCCAGCTTGAGTTGCGATTATTTTTCAATATTTACTGGCACGATGCATTTCGACTGCATGCTGCCATCAGTTAGATCGATAATCCACTGCTGTCTGGGGCGTGCCCAGATACGTCTTCGGCTTGGAATTTCATTGGCTCGAGTAGAGTTGTTTCCAGTAATGAGTTCCGCCTCCGATTGAGCGAAGACGCTCTAGGCAGCGATGGGATACCAACCTGACTATCGCCCGTCTTACGCCCCGGTAAGCAGGAGTAATGGTCTGGGAAGCCATTTCATTTCATATCAATACCCCTTCGGTTGTCATCTGCAGCACCCTCGCAGCACAACGGTGTGTCAACGATATTCTGCGCACCACTTTATAAATCTTCATGCAAGACATCCTGGGCTTAAATTTCAGCAAGATAATCTTCCTACTTGCTAAACCGTACGTTGGCCAGTAAGGTAGCCATATATATCCCTAGTTGGGAAAGTTTGGGGCGTTATGGATAGGGCCCTTCAACCAGTACTGGAGTTTGGATATCT
Source organism: Schistocerca nitens (assembly GCF_023898315.1). NCBI lineage: Eukaryota > Metazoa > Arthropoda > Insecta > Orthoptera > Acrididae > Schistocerca > Schistocerca nitens. The sequence goes on from NC_064622.1 coordinate 352,574,769, forward strand.
AACGTGCCAACTGGAAGGAATTTGGCACGATAGCCCTCTGGAGAGTATCCAACAACTTTATCATTCAGTGCCAATCATCATAATTGCTTGTGTAAGGGGTACAGATGGACCAATGCGTTATTATGGTTCAAATGGCTCTAAGGACTACGGAACTTAACATCTGAGGTCATCATTCCCCTACACTTAGAACGACTTAAACCTAACTTAACTAAGGTCATCACAGAAATCCATGCCCGAGGCAGGATTCGAACCTGCGACCGTAGCAGCAGCGCGGTTCAGGACTGAAGCACCTAGAACCGCTCGCCCACAGCGGCCAGCCAATGCGTTATTAATTTGCTGGGTGTGCGAAGCTCTTTCTCCTGAATAAATCATCCAGTTTTTCTGAAATTCTAATTATTTGTTTGCGTGCACATGCATATCATATTTACCGATTTACGACCTATTCGTTTAACTCCTTCGTGATTGTCGTGATGGCGTATTTCAACTTGTTAACCTCCATCTTATTTAACGTAAGTGTTTACTCACAGGTGTTTTAAAAGATGGCCACCGAATGACTAGTACGATTTCTATGCTTCTTAAAATGTAAGTTTTTAGCAGCATTTCATTCGTTACTTATTCACATAGTTATAAGTTTCTTTAGTTTATTTATTAATAAAAACAGTAAGTATTTGGCCGGCCGAAGTGGCCGTGCGGTTAAAGGCACTGCAGTGTGGAACCGCACGACCGCTACGGTCGCAGGTTCGAATCCTGCCTAGGGCATGGATGTTTGTGATGTCCTTAGGTTAGTTAGGTTTAACTAGTTCTAAGTTCTAGGGGAATAATGACCTCAGCAGTTGAGTCCCATAGTGCTCAGAGCCATTTGAACCATTTGAACAGTAAGGATTTATCTGTAGGCTGAAGTTCCAAAAGGTGTAACTTATGTTTGGAAGCCTACAGAATTCCTTTCATTACACAGTTACCACTTCCCACGTACTTTAGGTATAATTCTCGTAGTGAATATCTAGTATCCTTTTAAGGTCATACAAGTGAAGTTTTGAGATTTTATAGTGCATTTTAAGACTAATCTCGTGTTACTTGAAATTCCATTTAACGCGCTTTGGAAGTAATGTAGGTGATTTATTGCGTTACTTGTGACGATTAGGACTAATGCGAACCATGGACCCCGTCGGTGGTGAGTTGGCCTGCGTGCCTCAGCGGTACAGATAGGCATACTGTATGTGCAACCACAATGGAAGGATATGTGTTGAAAGGCCAAACAGACGTGGGGTTCCTCGTGAGGGGCAACAGTCTTATCACGAGATGCAGCGGCAACAGCCTGATTGACAGGCAACAGTATGACTGACATGGTCGTGTAGTATCAACCAAAATGGTCTTGCTGCGCTGGCGCTGCGAACTCTCACCGATTGTCAGTTATCAAGTGTGTGGCCCCTTCCACGTGGATAAAGATACATGGCAGTTAGCTACGTCAAAACGCTGCTCGGAGCGTAGTGGAGGAACACCGAGCCGGCCCACACAGCACCTTCGAGGTCTCTGCGCAAGCCAGTCAGATCCAGGCGCTCAAATGGCTGCGTCATAATGCGAGACAGTATCGCTCATTTTTGGAAACTTCGCCAGGCTATTCAAAGTTCATTCGCTCCCTCTTTCGCAAACCACAGTCGAGTGAAGATCGCTCGGATCGGCCTAGCGGATATATTGTTCTATGGAGACCTAAGACCACTGACGAGCCGTACGCTTAGCATCTCTCTCTCTCTCTCTCTCTGTGTGTGTGTGTGTGTGTGTGTGTGTGTGTGTGTGTGTGTATGTGCGTGTGCGTCGTGCGTGCTTGCGTGACATTTCCTATACTTGCAAATATTCGTGAACAATTAAGGAGTTCCCGATGTGCCACGTGAATGGATACACAGTTGCTGCTGAAGAGACTCTGCTTTCAATTCACTGTCATTTGTTCATACGATCATCATTCACAGCACCAGCTGAACCTAGGCACGGCACTTCTGGGGCGTCGACTTGTTTCTCAACGTCGACACTCGAGGCATATTACGTGAGTTTTAATCCAATTGCGCTCGTTTTTCCCACTTTTGACACTATACTGTCCGAGTCTCTCCCACTCTAGAAACAGTTACACTTCTCTCCTCAACGCTGGAACAACATGTATATGTCACCTCCACTCAGTCCAGTCTGTAGCTCGTGCTCGCGGCCGCGTTATCGCTTCCCGAGTCCGGGGTCCCGGGTTCGATTTCCAGCGGCGTCAGAGGTTTTCACCTGCCTCGTGATGACTGGGTGTTTGTGTTGACCTCATCATTTCATCATCATTCATGAAAGTGTTGAGATTTGACTGAGCAATGTTTGGGAATTCTTGCGGTCACTGATAAGAACGCAGTTGAGTGCTCCACTAACCGTACATCATCATCATCCACTCAGTCCAGAGCCCGTATAGAAGTCGTCTCTTCGGTTAACTCAGTAACTTGGTTCGTTATCGTTTCGAGATAAAGTTCTGAAATTTCAGCTTTATAACGAAAAAATTGGCATCCCCTCTGAGTCATCTGCAAACACGAATGGTTACAGAGTCCATGTAATTAGCATTTTTATGACACCGATGTTCCTCTCCAACAGGACAACATCCACACATCTGCTTCTGCTGTATTGCAACTAAAATACTAATGGCGTGTGCCAATTAGGTGTTCAGTGGCAATACTCATTTATTTCAGTGAGATCTTTCAGTCTCTTTCATCTGTTGGTATCAGTTATGAGAAATTTTAGTATTTATTAATATGTAGGTGTTATTTCAGTTTGCGTTTGGAATCACTGTTACTGAACTTTTGCATGTGAATCAAGTGCACATATAAATACTACAAAAAAGTAATTGTGTGTACAGTATAGATGTGTAGATGGAGCAAGTTTTGCAGGTCACGTAAATGCCTTAGGTAAAGTCCCTTTCTTTAGGATTTTAATGAATAAAGTTTTTATTCGAAGAGAGAGCGATATTACTGTATAATAGTAATATAAAACAATAAAGCAAGTATAATATGGTAGAGATTTGTTGGGTAACACAATGATATTTGTGAGTCGACTGTAGTAGTTGTACTGAATATCATGATAAAAGAAGTACACGTACCAAAAATATTTCTTCTTGGCTGCTTCCAAGTTGTCGAAGCTCTCATTCAAGATGTAAAGGCGCAATCCACGCACACAGTTTTTATGATGCCACTCTAAGTCAACGTCTACTATGTCACAGGGAAAGAGCTTGCGGTCGGCTTCTCCCAGACGGCCCAGCATGGCCACCATGTTGTCGTCTTTGAAAGTCCACTCTCTAGTGGTGAATTTCTCCAGAGCTTGCATGACTCCATGAATACGCGAGTACACATTCCATAGTCTGCAACACAAACGCGGTGTCTGAAACAGAACCTCTTTGTCACGATTAACTTGAACAGTGAAGCTTACAGTTAAAAATAAAAATGAAATTAGGGTTCACATCATTTTTTTTTGGAAAATCCTAAATATGGCAATGGCTCTTGTACTCCATAAATACAGGGCGAACATTAATAAAACCAACAAACTGGAGGGACGGATTCCTGACTATAAATGGAGGAAAAAAGGTCCTACGAACATGTGTCCAACATGCATCGTTGCCACAGTAGATGGCACTGATGAAAGAAAGTTCCTTTGACCACATGCTGTCTTTGTGTGTTGGAGCCTGTGTGATTGACACAGCATACTGGAAGCATCGGAATGGCCACTATTCATATGGGGAACAAGCTGAGATAGTATCTGTGTACGGCCAAGCAGATGGAAAAAGTCGAGAGGCAGGACAGCTATATGCCCGCCCGGCTAGCCGCGCCATCTAACACGCTGCTACCCGAGCGGGAAGGCGTGCCGGTCCCTGGCACGAATCCGCCCAGCGGAGTAGTGTGGAGGACCTGTGTGGCGGTCAGCCTATGGATGGTTTTTAGGCGGTTTTCCATCTACCTCGGCGAATGCGGGCTGGTTCCCCTTATTCCGCCTCAGTTACACTATGTCGGCGATTGCTGTCTCCACGTACTCGCACACCCTAATATACCACGCAAACGTTTGGGCTACACTCGTCTGGTATGAGACGTTCTCCGGGTCGGGGAAGAGGGAAGGTCCACTGGGGAGCGAACTGCACAATAACCCTGGGTTCGGTGTGTGGCGGCCGTGAGGTGGGTGGACTGCTGTGGCCTGTTGTGGAGTTGTGAACCACTGGGCTACGGCGGGACGAAGCCTCTCCGTCGTTTCTGGGTCCCCAGTTTAATACACAACACACACGCACACCGGACAGCTATATCAAAACAAGTACCCTCACTGGGACCAACCACATCACACAACATTTCATGCCTTTCTTGGCCGTTTATGTGATCAATGGTCCTTTCAGATTGACGACCGTGCAGGAAGGACTGTGCGAACACCAGATTTGTAGTACCAGGTTCTACAGGATATTGAGACGAACTCTAGTACAAGGTCGAGGCAACATGGTGTAAGCCATGTACCGTTATGTGTATCCTGCATGACAACCGCTACTATCCCTATCACCTGCAGCGAGCACAAGGAACATCAGCAGTGGATTCCCCTCTACAGGAAGGATTTTGTCGATGGTTTTTGCACCAGATCAATTATGGGATTTCTGTCATCAGTCCTCTTTAAGGATGAAGAAACATTCACTAGAACTGGCATCGTCAGTCTGCATTATTGTCATCTGTGGGCTACAGAAAATCCTCGGGGCGTGGTTGAGGCGACTCAGCAGTATCATTTCAACACCAATGTGTGGGTGGGGTTTCTGGGCGTCTACATACTTGGATCGATTACCATTCCGCAGTGCCTCCATGGACGGATGTACCTCGACTTCCTGCCTGGGATGCTTCAGAATGTGCCATCGGTAATACAACAAGTTACAAGATTTCTGCATAACGGAGCACTACACCACTTCCGCATAACGCTTCGCTGACGCCTCAACAACATCTTCCTCAGATAGGGTGCGAAGGCCCTGTATCATGCCCTGCTAGATTACCGGGCTTAAATCCACTGAATTACCTCTGTGGGCATCTGAAAAGCGTTGTGTAGGCTGAACCAGTTCCTGATGTGCAGAGCCCTTAACAGCGTGTTCACGAAACCTGTGAGGCTATTCAGAGAGAAGCCGGAACGGGCGAAAGAGTGCGGCAGTCCGTGATACCACGTGCTGAAAGCGTGCATTTCATCCCATGGGGGCCACTTTGAACATCAGTTGTGAAGTGGATGCGATGCAGCTCTCTACTGTGTTCTGGGACGATTTCTTGTCGTTGCACATTTACAGCCCATTTTCAAACACATCTTCACAGGACCTTATTTCTTCCATTTCCAATCAGAAACCCGTCCCTGCAGTTTGTCAGTTTTATTAACATTCCTCTGTATATTAATTTCCATAGATTTGTATTAGCTTTGATTAACGTCCACCTGCGACACTGAGTGGTCATTGCGTCTGACGCCACATTGGAGGATCTGGGTTTAGTCCTCGTTGCTACAAGACATTTATCCTCGGCGAGACGAGCTTAATAGGGTGCTCTACGGCTTGTGAGACAACTGATTTGTTATTTCAGTCAGGCGTAACGACTTCAAGGTTTGGTGAGCCGACAACGGATGGAAGAGCAGGCTGCTGAACTCGTACCGTATCTAAATGAAGTCATTTGAAAAAATTCGTTGATTTGGATGAAGCAGACCAAACAACGAGGTAATCAGTACCATCGGATTAGGGATGGATGAAGAAGGAAGTCGGCCGTGCCCTTCCAAAGGAATCATCCCGGTATTTTCCTGGAGCGATTTAGGGAAATGATAGAAAATCTAAATCAGGATGGCCGGACGCGGGTTTGGAGCGCCGTTGTCCAGAATGCGAGTCCACCTGGGAAAAGGATGGCTCAGTGTACGGTTGCCGTAGTGCTGGTCTGTGAGACTGGTGTCTGAATTACTTTTACTGTTGTTAGATTTAGGGCATTCAAGAAACCGTAACTGACTTATAAATATCACAACGAGCCCTTGAAAGTTAGCATCATATTGCTTAAGACGTGCAACAAAACTGAAATGTACCAGCTAGCAGTTCAGTTTCCAACTAATTTGCAGTTGTGTGAAGTTTCAGTGGAACTGTGTAACGACTTTATGAAAGTTCTGATGATGATTTCTGAAAGCACATTATTGCTCGTGATACAGTAGAATGACATTGTTCTCTCGAGGATCTCTAAGGGTAGTTTCAATTCCATGAGCGGGATTGTTTTCTTCCTTTGTTTATAGTGGAGGAGGAGGAGGAGGAGGAGGAGGAGATTTATCGTCCTGTCGACAGCAAGGTCAATAGAGACGGAGCACAGGCTCCGATTAGGGAAGGATGGAGAAGGAAAGTGGCCGTGCCCTTTCGAAGGTACCATACGGGAATGTGTCTTTAACAATTTAGGAGAACGGGAAACCTAAATCAGGACGGCTAGACACAGGTTTGAACTATCGCCCTCCCGAATGCGAGTCCAGTATGCTAACCACTGTGCTATTATCTACTCGTTTTGCTTGTAATGGAGTTTTTCTTCCATGAGATGTGAGAGTTGTGTATATCTGCTACATGTAAGTAACTGTTATGAGTAGATGTGCTATGTAGTGTGGTGTCAATGCTATTGAGGCAATGCGAGAGAGAAGATGGCCTCAAACCTGACTGGAGACACAGCCCGAAATATCACAGAGGCTAACAATAAACTGCATCTAGAAATTGAACCTGGTGCATACGATATTGACGATTTAAAACAGACTGGAAAGGGATTGAGCTCCGTGCAAACATAAGTACACTTAAATCTGAAATAAGGACGGCGAATGCATCGATTGACTAAGCAGAAATGTTCAATAGGCCCACTACTGGGTTTCACAGACGGACAGGTTTTGAAGACGGATCCCAATAAATTTTACAAATCTGATCAGACAATGGATATTCCCCCTATTGTTGAGTGTAACATTGCAACGAACTCATATCTCAACGATAGAGTGGTTCATTCAATTTACGGATCCTTTCCATGAGTTGGAACAGGGTATAAGATCGTTGAGACTTCTACCACCGCTATATACCTTCCAGTGACAGTTCAGACATTGGATTATATGGATCTGCGTACTGTGGATAAGAATAACCAACTTGTTGACTTTCGTGGTGAGGAAATCATTCTGCGACTACAACTGCGACAAGATGTGCGTAAGGTATAAAACCAGTGCACACAGCCCACAGCATAGCACATCGTAGCAGAACCGCAAGATGATAACACTCTCGAACAACAAGTATCTAAAATCAGTAGGCTTGAAACCTCGCAATGACGTCGTCGCTCGATATATCTCACCCAGTGGAATATGAAGAGCGAATCATAAGCCAAGAATACTTCTCGCATAAGTCTTACGCTTCAACGACATTTAACAAGAACAATGAAATTAGGATTGTCATCGAGCTCCAAGACGTTTTTCATGCAGGAGTTTCATATATTTTCATGGAACCTCTAAGAAAAAGGATGGTAGTCATACAGCGGGATCAAAGCTTACACGTAATGCTTTGGCATACCTGTTCCAGGAAATAAGTTACGAACTTAATGGGGTAGAGGTTGATAGTACACGTAATGCTGGCATAGTATCACCCCTTAAAACTACTCTCTCATCATCACCCTCGGATTTGAATGGCTTAGAAAATGCAGATGGTTCATAGACGAGACTGTGGGCAGAGCAGTAGAAGAGTACATTTACTACATGCGTACCTCTAAAAATGGTTATGGCGTACTTTGAGGACATGCAGCGAATTATTATGAATACTAAACAGGAGCTTATTCTGGTACGGAGCGCAATGGATAGCAGCTCAAGAGGTGAATGAGATCATCATCAGTAAAATTATATGGAAAATGTCGCACATCACTGTGGCAGACGAGGGGCGTTTAAAGCTTTTAAAAGTTCTGAATACCGGTACAAATCTGTCATTAACTTTCCGCTCGTGGGAGGTTTTTGAGTACCCGGTGCTACCGACAGGGAGGAGACAAACATGGGCTATTAAAACCTTAGTGCAGCTACCAAGATTCATCATACTTGCATTCCAGACAAAAGGAGGGGGAATTTAGCAAATGATTCCGCCGTATTTGACAACTGTAATTAAACTAATGCCAGAGTCTATTTGAATTCCGAATTCTATCCGTTTGACAGTTTACTGATACAGTGGGATCATGATATAGTGGGATCAGAATGCATACAGTCTAGCATTTGGCATGTTTGCAAGGTTCCGTGCTTCTTACTATGAACGTGTTGAAGAGAAAGGATGCCTACTCAGTCCACGGAAATTCAAGGAGCTGGCACCAGTCATCGTAATAGACTGTTTTAAGCAGAATGAGATAGCTAAATCAGAACCAGTAGATGTACGAATCGAATTTGAATCTTCATCAAATTTCCCAGAACACACTGCAGCGTATGCTCTAGTTTTACATGATCGTGTAATTAACTATTGCTCACTTACTGGTGTTGTGCAGCGTGCTGTGGCACGCCCAGAGCATTTCACAATGACAACTTGCTGTGTGAACATCGTTGCCGACATTCAAGGTTTCTATGATGATGAGTGTAGACAATCCACATTTAAAGATGTTGCATACACGGAAGATGCTGGTATAATAGACACATTTTCAGCAAGAATTGCATCAGAGACCTTTCAAGGATGACAACTGTGCTAAAACACGGAGGAATGCAAAGTGGCTAACACGTTTTTCTCATGGACTTCACTGGGACGATCCTGGTATAACTTATAAAGAAATGATGACGTCACTTCGAATATACGATCATCCTGAGACCATGATTTACGTCAAATGCGAGGAGGAGATCACGTGGGTGCAGCGAATCTTCAAGTTTGCACCTATTCAAGATCTGGAATTCTACCGGTGCTCTGCTATCCATAAACTCAAAAAGAAGATGTGTGAAAATAGCTCCTACTTAGGTAGTATGTAGCCTTGCCCAGATCCTTTGTTTGTGGCTTTGTTCAACCACAGGGGATATAATTTCAGCCATGTTTGCTATGTGTCTTTTGAAGCGGACACCATCACGAGGCGCCTGTTCCCATAAACCTATATGTGCAGCACGACAGGCGAAATCCCATGCAATCGTTACATATATTTTGTTTTCATTCATCTTAAACGTCACCTCTTTCATGCTTTAAACTAATATCTTGTGCATCTTGCACTGGCTTTACGTACATTTATAAGCGTCGGGGTTTGGGAAATAATAACAAAAACGTATGGTAACTAATAATAATTTTTTTATTCTGACATAAAAACTCACAGCAACAATACTGCTTTACATCCACAAAACTTGTTTCTACAATACACGAAGTAATACTGCTTTTAAATGCACAGTTCTTGTTAGTGTTTGAATATTTGTTGTTTACAGTTCATAGTTTTAAAGATAATAGTACTGATTGAAAAATTTTTTTGTACTTTACATTGTAGAGGTATAGTTTCTCTTACTCTAATACTGTAAGTATTACTAGCGAAGTTCGATCCAAATGGAAGACTTAATTTATACTTTGAACTGGATGACTCTAAACATTTTCCACCTCAAGCAGCTGAAATAACTTAATAATATAATGAAGCGGATGGCCCTAAAATGTTTATCCCAGACAGCTGCACTAAAATGAAATGGGTGGAACTCACACTTAAAACTAGAATAACTTGGATAGCTGTCGGTAGGTGAAACTTAAAAACTAATCTATTTACACATGCACTCATACAGTCGCACACGCATATGAAGTGAAAAAACGATAAATACGGTAAACTAGTTTTTTCCTTCATTTACAATTTTTCAACTATTTTGATGATTTTGGTTCAATTTTTTAAATCTTTTTCATTAATACATTGCACATTTTTAATTTTTTTACTAATTTTTATAATTTTTCCCAGGACATACTGCTTATATAGTCGTGTCTAGCTTATTTAGAAAAAAAAAACAATATATTTACACACAGGCATACATATTTACACAGACATCCACATTAAAACCGACTCACAAGCATACACACGGACACACATAAGCACTCACACATGCAGGCACACCACACATCAAAATACAATATTTAAACTATGATAAAAGAGCCTTACCATTCGGCACAAGCTCTCTCTCAGCCATTCTCTCTCTCATTCACACCGTCGGAGTCTCCCACCCTCTCTCGCACTTCAAGTAATTAGTGTGACTACGGGATGGTTTCGATCACGTCATCACAAATGGCTCTTTTACAGTCATGAGGTGACAATCTGACTTTAGATTGCAGCACAGTGTACACTCATGGTCTCGCGATAGAATACTAGTTTGCTGTACCAAATGCGGAAGTTGCGGCAGGGCGTATCAGACGCCATCGTACAGGCACTGCAAGTAGTCTTCGACCGTGAGGAGACGTGATGCCGCACATTGCACGTCCTTAGACCGCCTCTGGGTGGCTCTGTCTACTGTACGATATGCATTATTTTGGATCTTAGACCCACAAACTCCACATTCGGCAATCCATCCGCCTCATCTTTCAGTAAGCCGATAACCTCCTTGTCCTGAGCAACAATACCGTAAATATTATCGGCTGCGTGACTCGGTGTGTCAAATTCATTAGCACGCCACCTAATTACTTCATATGGTTCGCAGTTCTTCACCCACTAGATGAAGCTATCTGTATCCGTATAAAGTAACCTTGGCTCCATGAAATGAGTTTTAGCAAACTCATAGTGGAAGCGGTACATGTGGAGTTAGGAGATGTCCAGTATCCACATACCCAAATAGATTTCTTTCGTAAACTCTACTGAAACCTTCGACATCTGCACAGCAACGAATTTTTCATTGAAAATAGTGCCCCCTTAAAATTTGGTCTGGCGATGCAGGTTCTTACGCACGAGCGCCCATCCCATTTAGTTCTAATCAAAATATCAGGTTCATTTCTTACATTCAGCACGGTTTTACCGAAAATGGAATTATTCATCAATTTGTAAAAGTCTTTTTCGAAATCACTAGTCTCAATCGTCCTCTTTTCGGTATTTAAATCAATATACTCGTTGAACCAGCGGGACTGATTGAAAGAAATAGCCTCATTAATTCTACCTGTCTTCATCCCAAAGCTAGGACACTGATGGAGGTTACGATAGTGAATTACATACCTCTGCTTGTGTCTAACAGTGGTCATCAGTTTGGGGTAGTGCTTCCTCGCGGAACTTGTTTCTCTGGACATAACGGCAAGTCGCTTGACATTACATGCAAACTAACAGGGTCTATAAGGTGTGCCTCCACCACATACCCTACATCAGAATCAGTCGCCAGACCCAATATTTTTCCACCTAATCCCTCTAATTCGTTATTTGGCACCCATTGAACTCCACCAACCAGCAGTGGCTGCATCGTGGCATGCCCTTATAAGCTATTCACATTCAGATATAGAATATAACTTGAATCGAGGAATGCATTAAGCCCCTCACCCATATGTGGATTATTTTCCTTGGCGTGTCTATGAATGCACTGGCAAAGTCCTCCCCAGATCTCACGCTCAAAGAAAAGAAACGTATCGGCATCAGTCAAAATTTCAATACTGCACCTCGTTTTCTTGAGAATTGCGTCCCAGGACAACCCAGGTGCCGTGTAATAAAAGGCAGGGTCCAGAGAATATGTGCCCATGCACACACTATGGAACTTTTTAAAAACATCTGCAAGCAACCGCACATCGGTGTCCATGTATAGTCTTCCGTATTCACCAAAATTTGGAATGTTGAATTCCCTCCAGTCATTCGCAGCATGATCGTAATCTGCACTAGTTATTTCATCGCCTGTGAGAGTACTGTTAAATGCAGATATGTCGGGTAGCCTGGTTTCATCGAGTTTCACCTTACTATCCATATATTCATCAGGGAAACTTCTTTCCTAGACACAAGCTGAAACATCTCCTCTTCAAGGTAAGGAGAACGGATGATATGCATATCCTTCTGAGATAGAGTTTCTGGAGTGGCGCCTGCAGCGAACGTAGTGTGTCAAGGCAGCAGAGCGTAATTTTTGGCGTCATTCGTTTCGAGAATGAAATATATTTCTCAACACTCTCAGGCTGGACACTGACCTGATTTTTCTCCTAACCAAAACCAACCAATTGCTCAACTAGAAAGTGAGCCATATCCACTTAAATTATGGGAAAAAAACGGGTATGTGTCGTGGTAATAGATACTTTAAATTCCATACATTGTCAGCTGCACCGCAGAACTTACCCGTAATATGACGATGATCTCCACGCGGAGTTTCAGCTTTTCTATCTATGGCAGCCCACAAATATGATAGTTAATTGCGTCATTGTATAAATTTTTTATCCTCCTCCGTTTCGGCCATGTTGGTGCTGTAAAGCCTATCAACATCCCATGATAATTTTTCAAGCTCAGTGAGCAACAAAACCGCAGGATTATCTCCAGCACAAGATTCATAGCGGTTAAGAGTTGAATCATATGAACAGGCAATTTGGTACACTGCCGCATGTGGTACTTGTTTTTGTGTGAAGGTGGTGTGTGAGGCTAACGGGTTCCCTTCACAGCGGGTAATAGGAGCCAAGGAGACACTCGAAGTCTGTGTATACAACAAATGGACATCGTTTCTGGTGGTGAGAATTCTTGAATTTAATGAAGTTGTTTTCTTCTGTAGGCATAACAACACGTGCCGGTTCCTTGGATTCGCAGTCCGTCACATGTCTTTTTAAATGCCTTTCTTCTGAAAAGTTATTTAGACACCTGAAGCAAATGTGTTTCTTATCTTTATGTTTCGACAGTTCGCTACAAAGGAGGCGGAACATATATTTGATCCATATGTAATGCTGATTATCACCTTCAGAGAAGAGTAGCATATTTACATGAAGATGATGCTCACCTGCATATTTCGAAAAATGGAGTGGTCCGAATATAGCATGCTTGTCCTGCTCATCTGGCTTGCTTTTCTGCTTCTTCTTCAGGCCATAAAAGTGAACCGAAATTCTGGGATTTTTGTGCCTCAAATTTTGTTATATCCTGAATCTTTACGGATAACTCGATATGTTCGAAGTTATATCATTCACGAATGTTGACCTATACCGTATCGAGATGTGCCTTCTAGATTTTGTTTAATTTTTCTTTCACAAGCCAGGATAGACCAAGCAAAACAAGTGATACCTTTTAATTTTGAACGTTACTGCAAGCCTGCTTCTTCTTAATATCCTCAGAGAGTTTGATATAACTGGATCCCCCTTTTAACGGATCATAGACATTAATATGGATTTCGTGGTGTGGTATTTGGCTGAATGCTTTAGCTGACCCTTAGCTGACTGTGAGTAATAAGAGGCGGCTGCGGTGGCCTCCTGTAGGAGCATTCAGGCTGCATCGAGGGTGCTCCATAATGCTCCTGCATCTTTGAGCCTTCACCATCGCCAGTTTTTGGGGTGGGAGATCGTTGCTCTGACTAAACCACCCATGGACGCCAGATGGTATGCGTTGGTTTGGGGACAGGATCTACAGCAGCTGCCTCTCGCGCGGCAATGGGTGGCGCTTTGCACGGCCGTGCACGCTGCTCGGGTGTGTGTCTGACACCTGTCCCCACAACCACCACTCTGGATGCACGTGCCACAGCAAGCTGTAACAAACAAATAATGGGAAAAAAATTAAGCACAATGCTCAAAATTAAAAAAAAATATATGCTGTAAACAAGCAACAAAAATTTAGTAAATTACCATTCTTGAATAATAATTATAATAATGACAGTCACATTATAATCACCTATTATTTTCTGGGTTCCAGGATTGAGCTGTTCAGTCGATCCTTCTGGTAGTTCTTCCACTCAGTCAAATATCTCCATCTCCTGTTCCAGAAGGGAGAAATGGCACAGCCTTTCAGCAGCCACCATCTCACGTTCCCTCTGAAGCATCTCACCCTCGCCGGAATTGTTGTTATTGTGGAGTCATCGATCCACGTCATGGAAGTCGCCTATTGATTATCAGAAACAACTATAAAAAATGTGGGCCGAATTTGACTAGAGTGAGATATTGATTATACATAACTACGAAAAATTTAACTAAATAAGTAAAAGGTTCATACCAGATGGAAGTGATGACTCCTGGTCATCATTCTCGAACCGTACCCCTACCAGAATCTCATTTTCCTCTTGAGCAGTAGCAACATCTACAACAGTGAATAATATATACCCCACACAATTGTATATGATGTAAAAAATGTCAAATGGCGATATATTACAACTGTACTTACTTTCTTGCTGCATTTCAGACTACAGCAGCAGCAGCAGCTCAATGTCCATCAGCTCCTGCTCTAATGCTGGTACAGTGAGATCAAAAGTTTTATAAACTTGTTATGATCTGAATACAAGAGTTGTTTTCTGAACATGTTAACTACCACACAGAATTTGGAGGTGTAGTGACCACAATCAACTGTGGGAACGCCTTGGGCTGCGGATCGGAGCCGCCAGGCGGGGAAGCCGCCGGCGGTGGAGCACGCACCACCGGGTAAACACAGGACGAGTCGGACTACAGACCAACGACAACCGACAACAACCGACCACGACCGACTATGACCGACACAACAAGGAAGAGATAAACAACGGAAGTTTGTAGAAACCACAACACCAAACACCAACAGTAAATCCACTCGGAACCAGAGCCAGGCAAAAGTCAACAACGAGCAACGACAAGAACGCAGTGCCGCCGAGATAGAAACTCAATCCAGAGCGAGTACCAGACTTACTGGACTAGGTTTTTTTTTCCTTTATTGTATTTCAATTCCCCATCGAGGCAGGCTGGCAGCAGCATATGCGCTGCTCTTCAGCCGAAAGACATAGAACAAACAATAGAAGACATTTAAAAAGAACAAAGGAGAGAATACGGTGAACATAGATATAAAAAAGGGTGAACATCAGGGAAGGCAATAGACAAAAAAAACAAAACGGGGAGACCGTAAAATGGAGATAAAAACTGTGAAAACTGTTTAAAAGTAGCACACACAAAAGGCCACACACTGTGACAATTAAAAGAACACAAGGCACCGTATGACTAGAGCATCAAATGTATCGACGGATGGCGTAGCACATAACAAACACTGACGGCGGACCTCAAGGCAGTACACAATTAAAATCTCACCTCTTGACGAACAGGAGAAACAGCACTAAACACAACACTGATGTGGCACACTGACGACGATCAAAACAGATGGAGGAGGTGACCGGGGGGGCGCGTGGAGGAGGGCCAGGGAGGGAGGGAAGTGGGAAGGAGAGAGGCAAGTATGGGGTGCAGGGTCTCAGGGGAGGGGGGGACTGAGGAAAATCCGCTCTGGGAGAAGGAGGAAAGAGGGAAAGGGGCCCTGGGGAGTGGGGGCGGGGGGGGGGAACAAGGCCAGGTTATAGTTGGAAGGAAGGGTAGATGTCACGGCGAAGTTCGTCATACGGGAGGGGGAGGCGTTGGAAATTGCCCTGACGAAGGAGATGGAGGGTGTGGAGGTGGAGAGAGGGAGGGATACAGCGATAGAGGTGCGGCAATGGGCAGGGGTTGGAGAGGAAGGAGGAAACCAGAGGGTGGGGGGGATCAAGCCTGCAGACAATATAAAGGATGTGGAGATGTTGGAGGAACAGGAGGAGGTGGGGGAAGTGGATCAGTTCATACAGGAGCCGTGTGGGGGAAGGAAGGCGAATACGGAAGGCAAGGCGGAGTGCATGGCATTCAAGGATTTGGAGGGCCTTGTAAAAGCGGGTGGGGGTGGAGATCCAGGCAATGCTGGCATAACAGAGGATAGGACGGATGAGGGATTTGTAGGTGTGGAGGATGGTAGAAGGATGCAATCCCCACGTCCGGCCAGACAGGAGTTTCAGAAGGCGGAGGCGGGAATGGGCTTTCTGCTGGACGGTCTGGAGATGAGGGGTCCAGGTGAGGTGTCGGTCAAGGGTGAGGCCAAGGTATTTCAGGGTGGGGGTGAGCTGGATGGGACAAGCATAAAGGGTGAGGTAGAAATCATGGAGGCAAAAGGAGCGAGTGGTGTGGCCTATGATGATTGCCTGGGTTTTGGAGGGGTTGAGACGGAGGAACCACTGGTTACACGAAGTGGTGAACTGGTTAAGGTGGGTTTGGAGGGTATGTTGAGACCGTTGAAGGGTGGGATAGAGAGCCAGGAAGGCGGTGTCATCAGCATACTGGAGAAGGTGGACTGGTGGGGGTGGCTTGGGCATATCACCTGTATACAAGAGATAAAGGAGAGGGGACAGAACCCTGGGGGGCACCAGCTGTGGGATAAAAGATACGGGAGTTGGTGTTGTGGAGGGTGACATAGGAAGGACGGTGCGAGAGGAAGGAAGCGACCAGACGGACAAAATTGATAGGCAGGGCGTAGGTTTGGAGTTTAAAGAGGAGACTGGGATGCCATACACAGTCAAAGGCATTTTGGAGGTCCAAAAATGGCGGAGCGATGGGAGTTGAGCTGGAGGGACAGAAGGTGAACAAGGTTGAGGAGTTGGTCTTCAGCAGAGAAGGAGGGTCGGAAGCCACACTGGGTAAGGGGGAGGAGGTGGTGTTGAGCAAGGTGCTGATGGATACGGTGGGAGAGGATGGATTCAAGGACCTTACTGATGATGGAGGTGAGGCAGATGGGACGATAGGGTGGCAGAAGGGGGTTTGTTGGGTTTGAGGAATAAGAGGACGCGGGAGGTCTTCCACAGGTCAGGGTAGAAGCCAGTAGAGAGGATGACATTATAGAGATGGGCGAGGAGAGTCAGGAAGGAATAGGGGCTTTCTCGAAGTGTGACGGTAGGTGACACAGTCGTGACCAGAGGCCGTGTTGCGTTTGGACTGGAGGATAAGTTTAATCTCTTGTGCTGTGATGGGAGTGTTTATGTTGGAGGGGGGCAACTGACCCAAGTACTCGAGACTAGGAGCAAGTGGAGCGACCGAGGTATCGGCATGTTCCATGATGGTGGGGAAAAGAGAGTAATCAAAGTGGGGATCATCGGGGATGGAGAAGACCTCGGAAAGGTGGGAAGCGAAGTGGTTG
Source organism: Schistocerca nitens (assembly GCF_023898315.1). Lineage (NCBI taxonomy): Eukaryota > Metazoa > Arthropoda > Insecta > Orthoptera > Acrididae > Schistocerca > Schistocerca nitens. Next base: position 352,591,805 of record NC_064622.1, read on the forward strand.
GCCTTACTGAGGTTGTCAGCAAGGGGGCGATCGTTATGGAGAAGGGGGTGGTGGGAAGTGGAAAGGGAACTAGTAAGGCGATGGAAGGCGGACCAGTACTTGGAGGAGTTGATAGGGAGGGTGGCGTTGAGTCGTGTGCAGGTCTGGCGCCAGTCTCGGCGTTTCGTTGCTGTAATAAGGTTCCGTACGTGTCGCTGTATTTGCCGGTGGCGTTGGAGTGTATCCCTGTCACGAGTGCGCAGGAAGGAGCGATAGAGGCTGCGGGATTCACGGAGGAGGAGGACAGCCCGCGGAGGGAGAGTGGGACGGTGTGGGTGGCTGGACTAGGGCAGAGCGGCTATTGGCTGCTGTCTGCACGTGGTGTAGCGGTGGCGCCCTCGCTGCGCGAAAGCCGCTGCGCGGAATAGCCGCCGCGGACGCGGAGCCCTCAATAGGCTGACCACGTCCATTTGTTCTGGCGCGTGTTCGACTTCCGTTGCGTGAGGTACTAGAGGAGGTGTACTTACATTATTGTAACACAACATCTTCTGCTTGCTGGAGACTTTCAGCTTCCAGCTGGCATTCTAGTTCCATCAACATTTCGGGCATTAATGCTGTGATAAAAAGAACTTTTATAGCCACTTGTTACGAAAATGTATCACAATCTCGAAAAATTTTAAATACTTTCCTACGAAATTTTATAACCGTCGCAATTTTAACTCTTAATTTTTTTATAAACATTTACATGTCTGTTGACCCAAGTTTGGCCATTTCCCACCACCACTGCCACTAGCATCACTGCTGGCTAAGCGTTTCATGATGCAGGAATCACATTGCCACGACTATGCGCTGTCAAAGACTGGTGATGATTGTGGTGGAAGTTTGGCATTATATAGCTTCAGACTCCAACCTCTATTTTGTAGAGGACCAATAGGAACTCAGAGTGCCATACCATCAAGTTATAACTTGCCTTATTTTTTCTTCAAGCAGCTTGGTGTAGCTGTTTGAGGAAAATATCACATCTGTTGGGGGAGGAAAGAAAGATCTGAGACAAACATCCTTTGTTTGCTGGCAAGTGGCTAGAATATTGGATGTAGCTGCTAGCTATAGAAAAACAATCTTTGTTCATTCTGAAGGAAACACATAGCTTGATGTTTCTTATGTCAGCTGCACCCTTCGAAATATATGTTGTTGTTAGTCAGGGTATAGCTGTGGTGTGTGGACACTAGCTTCGCGTTCTTTTTCTTCATGGTGCAGGCAGTTGCTGTGCGAGACAAAAAAATTCTGTAAAACAAGTAGAGACCCCTTTCCAAAAACATCCTGTGTTTGCCGGCAAGTGGACAGAAAACGATGCAGCTGCTAGCTATATAAAAACACTCTTTGTTCAGTCAGAGACAGATAGTCTGACACACCCAATGCCAGCTGCATCCATAGAAATAAATGTTGCTGTTTTTCTTGGGACAGAACTGTGGGAGAAGACACTAACCTTTGAAAACAACTCTTTTGTTGGTGGTAATAACAAACAAAGCGTGCCTTGAGAGCATCATTGAAGATCGATTTCCAGCTTCTATGTGCTGCCCCCCTGATGGAGGCAGACATGTGGTTATCGGTAGACCGCCGGACACGAGGACTAGTGGCACATGCGTCGCAGATGTGTCATTAGGCCACCTGAGAGTTAACAGCTAGCGTGGCACGGCACCTTTCATGTCAAAAGGCCCACAGCTGGCCAGGGGCGGTGTAGGCATGGCCCGCAGTGTCCCACGTCGCGAGGCGGTCATGGTGAATGCAGCCGGGCTGGCAAGCGACTGCTACCTGATGCAGGGAGTGGTGGCAGCATGGAGCCAGCCACGCCAGTATTGCACCCAAGCCCTGCAGAGCACCGCGGCGCGCCTTAGTGACTTTGCGATAGCAATATACAAATCGATGAGGTGATCGGAAGTTAAACAAGAGTATCCCTGTCCTATTAAATGCAAATTATGTCCTTCTCAGACCACAATTCTCCGATTTCCCGTCCTCTGAATTATTTTTTCTTTTTTTCTTATCTCTACTGCCTATTCCCGTTTTATAAACAATTTCCGTTAATATTATGTTCTCTGAACTGACAGTTGATTTGTACAGCGAAAATTCGGAATTGCCGCAAAAATTCGAAATTTCCACCAGTAGGGTAGGTTGGGGGAGGGGGAGGGTGGAGAGGGGGGAGGGGGCTGGAGGACACGTGCAGGCTGCGAAAAATACGTGATGTCACCTGGGGGTGGGGATGGGCATGGTCATCTGCAGGAGTGGCTGGGGGGGGGGGGGGGGCAGGGGGTGATTATTTGATAAATTTAATTAATTTGCATATCAATTTGATATCTAAATTGCACCCGTAACCCCACTATCCTACTACTGTCCTATAGCACTGTATCCCTGCAGATTTTAGTATCTATTACTGAGAGCTCAATCAGGTGGCATTAGAAAAACATAGGTAAATCAGTACAGTTTCTTCATCAGTAGTACTGCATGTCCAATGCACTGAACATCTGTATTGCCTTTGTAAATTCGGTCTCCACTTCACTTTTTTGGCTACACTGGGCTGTTCCGCTCACCTTTCCATGGCGACTACGTCTAGTAATCTATTTCAACTTCTTCATGAAAGAAACATTAGTGTTACTGTCATACTCCACTTGTCATTGTTGTAAATAAATCAACAAGTCATATTATAGTCTCTATGACAGGAAAACACTGTTAAGTCCTACTACATATTCTCGACAGTGAAAATTAAATTGGCCTGCTAGAGAGATGGCCACTGCAGCGCTCTTTGTCAGTCACTGAGCAATTTCTCTGAATGCAATTTCTACTCCAAGTGATGCTTGTGCTTCTCATTATTTTGTGACAGTTGTGAAACTACCTGTGCGTTACAAAGGATTGTAATCCATTAAAGTGAGTAATTATTTTTACGATTACATTTCTTCTGTATTTCTTCCACACACGCTTTTGCTGGACTCGAACAAGATCCACATAAAGTAATCGAAGATGCAATGATCAGGGTTACATGAAGTATTGCTGCGCTTAGGAAACATCAGATCTAAATCAAATAAGAATTTTTCTGTAACTGGTAGTGAAAATGGCAGCTTGCCACATGGCTGTTTTAATATGCTGTAACAGTCCACTTCTAAGATACTTCTATCAGTCTCAACCTTGTGCTTTCTTCTACCATAATAGAAGTGAGGTTACAGAATTGATTACTGTGTTAGATTTTAAGAGAACTATAGGTTGAGTAAATATTACCATGAAGTTGAACTAATTGGACACGCTGGGAAAATAGCAGTCTCTGTCACTAAAAGACAGAAATTTACAGTTTTAATGTCGCTTGTAGTGTGAAGTTATCGCTATATTGCTCGCATTCACCTCAATAAATGTAGAGAAACTGTGGAAAATCTCAATGAAGATGCCCAGATGACGATTTTATTAATATACCTGTCGAAAATATATTCGATGTAACATCTCGCTCAGTCTCTTGCATTACACATACAAAAAGCAAACTATTTATAATCAACTTCAATAACTACGTACATTATACCATTTAGTACTGAAATATTTATCGTTGCTAAGTTGCTAAAAAAACGAAATGGAGAACTTTATCGCTCCTCAATAAGAGTATCTCGTTTAGAACACTTTCAGTGACTTTAAGAGTGGTATAGCTAAGTAGGTAGGGGGCAATGTAGATAGGCTACATGCGCCATAGACTAAGGAGCAACCCTACCTAGGGGAAGCATGCAGCCTTCAAGATGCTGCAATATTAATTATCAACACTATCCACACCTTGACACATCACCTAGACCAAGTCTCCTAAGTATAACATGGCAGGAAATTCGAACAATAGTATAGGTATAGGGGTTTTGGATTCCTCCCCTTGTGACATCATCCAAGATTTCATGCACTGATTCCGTATTCCGAATGCTCCTATGATATAGGTCTATTGCCTTGTGTATAAAATGGCGGGAAATTGACAAACTGGCAAGATGTTCAAAATAAGAAGAGGTTCCCCCCATGTGTACAATGTCACTGAAGAAGCTGGGCAGTTGTCCTGAGTGTAAGATGACAGATGAGTCAAAAGTCCACAATAATCATTATTCTGTTGGTGTGAAATTCATAAATCCAAGGTGGTAATCCACCATAGTGACCTGTGTTTACTTCGTAGATTCTTACTTAAATTGCGTGTGAGTTTCGTATAGGAGGTGTAATTTCGAGTTTTAGTTACTGTAATCGTAAATTCAGGCAGATTGTAGCGCAGCCGTTAGGCATTTGTACAGGTTAGTTCATACATTCTTTGCGTGTTTCCCTTGCGTTATCTAGGCACGGACTCGTGTTTCAGTAACTGTTGTTCAACATCGATTAGAATGGACAGGTACTGTGATTGCTGTGTTCGGATGAGGGCTGAGTTGGCATCCCTTCGGTCACAGCTGCAGGTGGCGCCGACTTCGGTCGCGCAGCTTGAGGCTGTTGCCAATGGGCGCCACTGTGGGAAGCCGGACTTGGGTATCACAGGGATGTCAACCTCGTCCCGTCTGTCCCCAGATCGGTCTGCCGCTGTGGTTGCCCCGGTTGCTGCCCGCAGTGGGGCTGAGCCCTCGCCTGTGATTGATTGGGAGGTCGTTCCAAGGCGTGGCAGGCAGCGAAAGACGTACCCGGAGGCTGATCAGAAAGCCTCGCCGATGCGTCTGACAAACAGGTTTCAGGTGCTGTCTCTGGCTGAGCCAGATGCAGCTGCCTGCCCTGTTTCAGAGGATGTTTCTCAGCCTTCAAGGTCCGGGCAATCGCAGAGGGTGGGCTTATTGGTAGTTGGGAGCTCCAATATTAGGCGCGTAATGGGGCCCCTTAGGGATATAGCGGCTAAGGAGGGGAAGAAATCCAGTGTGCACTCCGTGTGCATTCCGGGTGGAGTCATTCCTGATGTGGAAAGGGTCCTTCCGGATGCCATGAAGAGCACAGGGTGCAGCCAGCTGCAGGTGGTGGCTCATGTCGGCACTAATGACGTGTGTCGCTTTGGATCTGAGGAAATTCTCTCTGGATTCCAGCGGCTGTCTGATTTGGTGAAGGCTGCCGGTCTTGCTTACGAGATGAAAGCAGAGCTCACCATCTGCAGCATCGTTGACAGAACCGACTGCGGACCTTTGGTGCAGAGCCGGGTGGAGGGTCTGAATTAGAGGCTCAGACGGTTTTGCGACCGTGTTGGCTGTAGATTCCTTGACTTGCGCCATAGGGTGGTGGGGTTTCGGGTTCCGCTGAATACGTCAGGAGTTCACTACACTCAGCTGGCGGCTACACGGGTATCGGGGGCCGTGTGGCGTGGACTGGGCGGTTTTTTTAGGTTAGAAGGCCTCGGGAAAGTACGGGGTGGGCTACAATCTCAAAGGGTGCATGGCAAATACAGGACGTGCTTGGATCAAGGAACAGTCGGAATTGTAATTGTAAATTTTTGTAGTTGTGCTGGGAAAGTCCCTGAGCTTCAAGCGCTAATAGAAAGCACAGAAGCAGAAATCGTTATAGGTACAGAAAGCTGGCTAAAGCCTGAAATAAGTTCTGCAGAAATTTTTACGAAGTCTCAGACGGTGTTCAGGAGAGACAGATTAGGCAGAATTGGTGGTGGAGTGATTGTGTCTGTCAGTAGTGATTTATCTTGTAGTGAAGTCGAAGTAGATACTCCGCGCGAACTGGTATGGGTGGAGGTTATACTTAACAGCCGAACTAAGTTAATAATTGGCTCCTTCTACCGGCCCCCAGACTCCGATGATATAGTTGCTGAACAGTTCAGAGAAAATTTGAGTCTCGTAACAAATAAATACCCCATTCATACGATTATAGTTGGTGGAGACTTCAACCTTCCCTCGATGTGTTGGCAAAAATACTTGTTCAAAACCGGTGGTAGGCAGAAAACATCTTCCGTGATTGTCCTAAATGCTTTCTCCGAAAATTATTTCGAGCAGTTAGTCCACGAACCCACGCGAATTGTAAATGGTTGCGAAAACACACTTGATCTCCTAGCCACAAACAATCCAGAGCTAATAGAGAGCACCATGACTGATACAGGGATTAGTGATCACAAGGTCGTTGTAGCTAGGCTCAGTAACGTTTCTTCCAAATCCACCAGAAACAAACGAAAAATAATTTTATTTAAAAAAGCGGATAAAGTGTCACTAGAAACCTTCCTAAGAGACAATCTCCATCCCTTCCGAACTGACTATGCAAATGTAGACGAGATGTGGCTCAAATTCAAAGATATAGTAGCAACAGCAACTGAGAGATTCATACCTCATAAATTGGTAAGAGATGGAACTGATCCCCCATGGTACATAAAACAAGTCCGAACTCTGTTGCAGAGGCAACGGAAAAAGCATGCGAAGTTCAGAAGAACGCGAAATCCCGAAGATTGGCTAAAAGTTATAGACGCGCGAAATTTGGCACGGACTTTAATGCGAGATGCCTTTAATAGGTTCCACAACGAAACATTGTCTCGAAATTTGGTAGAAAATCCGAAGAAATTCTGGTCGTATGAAAAGTACACAAACGGCAAGACGCAGTCAATACCTTCGCTGCGCAGTGCCGATGGTACTGTTACCGACGACTGTGCCGCTAAAGCGGAGTTATTGAACGCAGTTTTCCGAAATTCCTTCACCAGAGAAGACGAATGGAATATTCCAGAATTTGAAACACGAACAGCTGCTAGCATGAGTTTCTTAGAAATAGATTCCTTAGGGGTTGCGAAGCAACTCAAATCGCTTGACACGGGCAAGTCTTCAGGTCCAGATTGTATACCGATTAGGTTCCTTTCAGATTACGCTGATACAATAGCTCCCTACTTAGCAATCATATACAACCGCTCGCTCACCGATAGATCTGTACCTACAGATTGGAAAATTGCGCAGGTCGCACCACTGTTTAAGAAGGGTAGTAGGAGTAATCCATCGAACTACAGACCTATATCATTGACGTCGGTTTGCAGTCGGGTTTTGGAGCATATACTGTATTCAAACATTATGAATCACCTCGAAGGGAGCGATCTATTGATACGTAATCAGCATGGTTTCAGAAAACACCGTTCTTGTGCAACGCAGCTAGCTCTTTATTCGCACGAAGTAATGGCCTCTATCGACAGGCGATCTCAAGTTGATTCCGTATTTCTAGATTTCCGGAAAGCTTTTGACACCGTTCCTCACAAGCGACTTCTATTCAAGCTGCGGGCCTATGGGGTATCGTCTCAGTTGTGCAACTGGATTCGTGATTTCCTGTCAGCAAGGTCGCAGTTCGTAGTAATAGACGGCAAATCATCGAGTAAAACTGAAGTGATATCAGGTGTTCCCCAGGGAAGCGTCCTGGGACCTCTGCTGTTCCTGATCTATATAAATGATCTCTGTGACAATCTGAGCAGTTCTCTTAGGTTGTTCGCAGATGATGCTGTAATTTACCGTCTAGTAAGGTCATCCGAAGACCAGTACCAGTTGCAAAGCGATTTAGAAAAGATTGCTGTGTGGTGTGGCAGGTGGCAGTTGACGCTAAATAACGAAAAGTGTGAGGTGATCCACATGAGTTCCAAAAGAAATCCGTTGGAATTCGATTACTCGATAAATAGTACAATTCTCAAGGTTGTCAATTCAACTAAGTACCTGGGTGTTAAAATTACGAACAACTTCAGTTTGAAAGACCACATAGATAATATTGTGGGGAAGGCGAGCCAAAGGTTGCGTTTCATTGGCAAGACACTTAGAAGATGCAACAAGTCCACTAAAGAGACAGCTTATACTACACTCGTTCGTCCTCTGTTATAATATTGCTGCGCGATGTAGTATCCTTACCAGGTGGGATTGACGGAGGACATCGAAAGGGTGCAAAAAAAGGCAGCTCGTTCTGTATTATCACGTAATAGGGGAGAGAGTGTGGCAGATATTATACGCGAGTTGGATGGAAGTCATTAAAGCAAATACGTTTTTCGTCGCGGCGAGATCTATTTACGAAATTTCAGTCACCAACTTTCTCTTCCGAATGCGAAAATATTTTGTTGAGCCCAGCCTACATAGGTAGGAATGATCATCAAAATAAAATAAGAGAAATCAGAGCTCGAACAGAAAGGTTTAGGTGTTCGTTTTTCCCGCGCGCTGTTCGGGAGTGGAATGGTAGAGAGATAGTATGATTGTGGTTCGATGAACCCTCTGCCAAGCACTTAAATGTGAATTGCAGAGTAATCATGTAGACGTAGATGTAGATGTAGACATACTAGCATAGTCTCGATGATATCATAATTCAAAATGGATTCCCCATGTGGCCCATTTAGGTTTAGTGGTACAGATCTATGACATCAGCATTTAAAATTGGAGTACATGCAATGCTTACATTGATACCTCATCAAATGACTACACTAAATGCCAAAATCAACACACACACACACATATTGATTGCTGTTGTAGACAGTGTGTTGACGTTATTTTGCTGTACACGCACATATAACAGTTACACAACTTCACATATTGGCTTCCAGCAGGGGCCCCCACTTCTTCCCTTAATACCAGAATGGTGGCAGCTACACTGACCTTAACGTAGGATTATTCGCCTTTCAGATACTATCCTGGATCATATGTGGCTGGATCCATATTCAGCAATTATTGCACTTACAGATCAACTCCTAGCACTCATCAGACTGTGCAGAGGTGCAAAGATCTCGAACAGTAGCCCCAGATGTACCAAATTCTAGATCCAGCCTGAACAGTATTCCCTAATGTGCCACATGCTGGATCCACTATTATCAATATCCAACACCTAACTCACTCCATCCCAATTTCAGTCCAAAAATTGTCGACAGCTCTTCCTGTGCCAACTGGAATGCTTACCTTTATGCTGCAGCCTTCGTGCAGCAGGTCTTGTCAGATGCTGCCTCTGTCCAGAGCCATACAAAAGTTATATATCCTCATCGCCGCACTCTCCCACTATAAGCTGCACTTCTCCTCCTTGAATCCCATCACTCATGTCGCTCTCCTTCCTACGGATTCGTGACTGGGATACACTCAAATGACATCAGCGAATACAGTGAAACATTAGAAATTTACTCAATGTCAAAAACTGGCGCCAGACTGCTCCAACTATCCTATTTCTACTACTTTTCAAGATCGCCATTCAGAGTCGCAAGTAGATTACTGCAAAAACCAAACTCTTAAGATAAAAAAGATATGTAAAAGACGTCCTTGCGTTGTATTGTGCCGTGTTGCGTAAATGCTGGGATGACTCCCTAGGCCAACTGGCGGCCAGCTGCCTCCCAGGCTCCTGGCACGAAGTGTGTTCCCATCTCTGGCAGTTGGCAGACGCTTTCTTCTGTGTTAGGCGTGTCTGGAACAGCTTGTGTCATGTCATGTAGTCTGAATGCAGGACATGTCCGCTTTTTGTCTGATATGGGCTGGGTGACGCCCGCAACTGGTACGCCCTATAAGGCAACGCAGTTTTAAATTTCATTCTTAAGGCCACATGATTTTGCACTTGAACATGTTCTAATTTTGGAACTGGACGGTTTCTGTCCTCTAAGGCATGTGGAATGTAACCCTGTTAACATGTGAATACAGTATCTATTTACTTGGCCTGAAACACATTCACCTAGCAAGGTTCTCTTGTATAGAGATCCACATGCCATGGTCACAAAGATGAGGAAACTCCTGTACAGTAAGTGCATAGAAGCTGCAACAATCACATACTTTCTGTCACATAACAGTACTATTCTTCTACAGCTACATATCTACATCTACATATATATTCCGCTAGCCACCAAGCGGTGTGTGGCGGAGGGCACATTTCGCGCCAAAGTCATATTTCCCCCTCCTCTGTTCCACACGCGGATCGCGCGAGGGTAAAACGACTGCCTGAACGCCTCAGTACGAGCTCTAATTTCCCTTATCTTTGAATGGTGATCATTGCGGGGTTTGAAAGTTGGTGGTAATAACATATGCTCTACATCCTCGCCGGCCGCGGTGGTCTAGCGGTTCTACGCTCTCAGTCCTGCTACGGTCGCAGGTTCGAATCCTGCCTCGGGCATGGATGTGTGTGATGTCCTTAGGTTAGTTAGTTTTAAGTAGTTCTAAGTTCTAGGGGACTGATGACCACAGATGTTAAGTCCCATAGTGCTCAAAGCCATTTGAACCATTCTACATCCTCGGCAAAGATCGGATTTCGGAATTTAGTGAGCAGCCCCTTCCGTTTAGGGCGTCGTCATTCTGTGTGTCCCACTTCAAACTTTCTATGAGGTTTGTAACGCTCTCGCGATGGCTAAATGTACCAGTCACGAATCCTGCCGCTCTTCTTTAGACGTTCTCAGTGTCTAGGATCGCAACCAACTGCTAAGGGTCCATACAGACGAACACTACGCTCTAAGACTGGACGAACTAACGTATTGTAAGCAATTTCCTTTGTTGAAGAACTGCATCGCTTCAGGATTCTACTAATAAACCGCAATCTAGAGTTCGCCTTGCCCGTTAAATGTGTAATCCATTCCATTTGAGATCATTTCGAATAGTCACGCCCAAATACTTGACGGATGCTACCGCTTCCAAAGACTGGGCATTTATTTTGGAGTCGTACATTAAGGGGAATTTTCGCCTTGTTATAGGCAGTAGGTTACACTTGTTAATATTGAGAGATAACTGCCAGTCATTATACCACCCATTTATTTTCTGCAAATCCTCATTGATTTGTTCACAACTTTCGTGTGATACTACTTTCCTGTAGACTACAGCATCATCGGTAAACAGTCTAATGCCACTGTCCATACCATCAACCAGATCGTATATGTAAATCTTAAAAAGCAGCGGACCTATTGCGCTGCCCTGGGGCACACCTGAAGTTACGCTTGTTTCGGTTGAAGTCACCCCATTCAGGACAACATACTGCTCTCTGTCATAAAACTTAATATCCAATCGCATATGTCACCGGACAGACCATAAGCGCGCGCTTTTTGGAGCAAGCGACAGTGCGTAACTGAGTCGAACGCCTTTCGAAAGTCTAGAAAGATGGCATCAACCTGGGAGCCGGTATCTAGAGTCTGTTGTATATCATGCGCAAAGAGAGCCAGCTGTGTCTCGCATGACCGCTGTTTCCTTGAACCGTGCTAGTTTCTGCAGATGAACTTCTTAGAGTCTAGAAGGGTCATCAAGCCTGAACACAAAATATATTCCCTGATTCTACAACAAAACGATGTCGGTGAAACTGTCCGGTAATTATGTGCATCCAATTTTCTCCCCTTTTTACAGATCGCTATGACCTGGACGTTGTTCCAGTCCAGTGGAACTTTCCGCTGTTCCAATGATCTCTGATAGATGATGGATAAGAATGGTGCTATATTTGTAGCATAGTCAACATATATCCTTTAAGTAACATCGATTTCTTTCTGTGTACAGGGTTTGGTGCGAATGGAATTTTAACCTGGGCCATTTCTGTAGTGTTTTGTACCGTAGGACTCAAGGGAGAGGATTTTGTTGTGGGTACCAGTACACTATTTCTACAACACAAATTCACATGTGATTAATTCGGTTCTTTATTTACATGACCTGGATATTTAACTTTAATATAGTCCATGCGTTGTGGTACAAGCTATTCAGAAATAGTCCTCTTGCAGACAATATTGGTAATAGTCACAATTATGGTTGCTATGCACTGGCATAGCCTGTGCTGAACTATGCCGCCTCTCAAATTAACGACAGACGCCAACCTGGAGCAGTGAGTCGATTCAGAGAGCTGGTGTCTGAGTGACTGATGCCCTCCAGTCAGCGATGGAGGCCTAAATACTTGCGGTAGAGAAGGCGTTGGAGGTGTGTTGATTGCGAGGGTGCTTTGGCCTCTCCCCTGATAGGCGCGCTTGATCCAGTGGCTACTGTCGGTCTTCGCGCTACATCTTTGCCAACCGGTATGCTTGCGACAGCTCACGCCAGCACAGTTTCCAAGGAGAGTTGTGGTTGGAATCTTTTATACCCTATACAACATCGGTTCTGTGTGACACAAACCCCATATAGGTTTCTCGCAGTGTATAACATGAAATGTTTACGAAATCACGTTCGATTATGAAACTTCCTGGCAGATTAAAACTGTGTGCCAGACCGAGACTCGAACTCGGGACCTTTGCCTTTCGCGGGCAAACTCTCAAGACAATTGCCCTGCTTCCATAGTGAAATCACAGGAGTGGAGGAAAAACCTACCTATTTTGAACTTCCCACAAATTTTGCGAATTTACTCCAATTTATACCAAAGGCAGTTGAAATTTATCAGAGAAGTGGGGGAAATCTGGCATCAATGCAAGACGTCACCGATTATACCAGAAGGGCGGAGGGAAGTGTGGCAACAATGCAGACTGTCCTGCAATGCAAACAGCCGTTAATACTGTTCGGATTTCCAAACATTCGGTACTTAGGAGAATTGGTCATAGGTCTGCTGTGATGGCTGAAGCTGTGGAAGATGTCGGCCATTAAAACTGTGACATATTGAAGACTATAAGTTTGTCCCAACGGTACATTTGTCCCTTAGCTCACGGTGCAGGTTAGCTATCCACATTGCCCCTGCATTCGTACTCACTTGGCTATAATACCACCTGGAATGAACATTTGTCGTAACATGTGTTAACTCAGACATCAATAGCATTACAAATGCAAGTATTTATCAGCTCTGTACGTCATTTAAAACCACTACAGGTGCTCCGGCCATCATACAAATTGTAGTTACAATTGTAATTTTGGTAACATGAGTAGTGTTGTATTCCCAATTCTAATAAAATACTTTTTCTAAGCATTAAAAGTTTTAAATCTTTTCATGCAGATCAGTTAATAAGCAAAACTGATGAAACTTCCTGTACACAAGTACCCTACGTGTGCAATTAAACTCAATAACTCAGTTTTATTTGGCTTCACAAAAAAAAGTTCTGGAAAAGACTAGGATAGTTAGTGAGGAAGATATGGAAGGAAAGCCGGCACTACTGTTAAGATAACTCATAATAAATTGGACTGGAACTGTAGATGGCACGACTTGATCTAAGACAGACACATTTATTTCATTATGTGAATACATTTATTTATGCTGTTGTACAAGCGACAATGGGGGAAAATATGACTCATATCAAGCTGTTCAGCAGAAGACTTTTCAGGATCTAATGCTTATCCTGTGGCATATGTGTGAGAGAGAGAGATAAGTTTAACTTCAAATCCGACTACATTTACGACTGATTCAATGCGAGGAGAGAAGGCAGTTAAAACCTACTTCAAGAGTGCTTTAAGCATGGTGCCAAAGGACAAAATGTGTTGACGTGCGGTATCTTTAGGCATAATACAAGTTATCAGCAGTTTCGAATTGCTGTTAATGTCACTGGCGACAGCCACGACAAGCAAATGGAAAAAGCCAAAACATTATCCCTCCTATTTTGATGATGTTTCACTGTGAGAATAACATTCAAGTCCTCTTAGTTAAACCATATGTACTGCTTTTCCCCTAAGTATCACTTGCAGATGAAATATCCAAATTCTGAAAATCACACAGCAGATTACCATCTCAGCAATAATACAAATTTATCGAGTCTGAGTCACTATCATGCTTTTCAATAGACCAACTTTACAGCCATTGTTGTATGTGCCGAAACCTTGATGTTTATTTTCGAATTTTCACTTCATGTCACGTCTGCGTATATCACTAGTATGCAGTGACCTGACGCAGTACAGCAGAAAGCATTACCAGGACATAAGATTTCAGTTCTCACGCTAGCTGGAGTAACCCTTAGACCATCTGGCGCTGCCAGTATGCAACTGGGGGAGGCGCAGCGGCTAACTGTAAGACAGTCAGATACATCAGCCTCCTGTGTGTAGTGAAACCACAATCATTACGGCGAAAAACAAATGATTTTGTTTAGTAAATATATACTAATAAAAGTCACTTTTCCCACTACAGGTATTAGGAGAAGCCTACAGGTCATAAGTAGTTACTTACACCAACATTACCACGCAAGACATTAGTCTCTTCATTAAAGAAATGAATAATATTCAAGCTAACGGAGTTGTACGAACAGATACGATGTTTCATGAATGTAAATACGAAATCTCGATTGCTTGCCATACTCGCTAGTCGCCGATAGGGTGCCTCCCGAGCCAGTTCTGTCACAGTTGTGCGGTCCTTCGTAATTTTTTGTCAGGGAAGTCATAGTTCGTAGTAACAGACGGAATGTTGTGGAGTAAAACAGAAGTGATATGGCGTTCCCCAGGGTAGTGTCACAGGCCCTCTGCTGTTCCCTACCTTTATAAACGATTTAGGAGAAATCTGAGCAGCCGTCTTAGGTTGACTGTTGATGATACTGTCGTTTACCATCTAGTAAAGTCGACAGAAGATCAAAACCAATTGCAAAACCATTTAGATAAGATATGGTGCGGAAATTGGCAGTTGACCCTAAATAATGAGAAGTATGAGACCTTCAACGAGAGTGCTAAAAGGTATCCATTAAAGATCGGGTACACGATAAGTCATTCAGATCTAAAGCCCGTAAATTCAACTAAATACCTAGGAATTACAATTACGAACAACTTAAATTGGAAAGAACACTTAAAAAAGTTGTGACGGACACAAACCAAAGACTGCGTTTTATTGACAGAACACTTAGAAAGTGTACCAGATCTACTAAAGAGACTGCATACACTACGCCTGTCCGTCCTCTTTTAGAGTACTGCTGCGCGGTGTAGCATCGATACCGGCTAGAATTAATGGAGTACATTGAAAAAGTTCAAAGAACAGCAGTAATAGAGGAGAGAATGTCACGGATATGCCACGCGATTTGGGTGTAATAATTGAAACAAAGGCGTTTTTCGTTGCGGCAGGATCTTCTCATGAAATTTCAATCACCATCATTATCCACCGAATGCAAAAATATTTTGTTGACGCCGACCTACATAGGGAGAAACGATCATCACAATAAAATTAGGGAAATCAGAGGTCATACTGAAAGATATAGGTGTTCATTTTCTCCACACGCTTTGGGAGAGCGGAATAATTGAGAATTGTTGTGAAGGTTGTTCCACGAACCCTCTGCCAAGCACTTAAGTATGATTTGCAGAGCAGACATGTAGATGTATATGTAAGACCTTGCTCCCGACAAGTGCTAGTTTTGAGATAATAAGTGATTTATTGTTTCATCATCATCACTTTACGGTGTTTTCGCCAATAAACACATCATAGTGGCATCCACAGGCGGATTTCAAGTAATGTAATTACGCCAATCTTCACTTAGAAATACAAGGTGTAGAACTGCACTTTCCAGAGATTTCGATGGCGCTGCTACGACTTCCACTAGTGACATCAACAATGAGATCATCATGCAAAACAAGACAATTCTCAGCCACATTCTGCAGGGGCAATGAAGATGCTCCTGCATCGTTTTCAATTGGAAATGTTTACCCACAGTACAGACCGTAATTGTCTCTCTGAGTTTCATCTCTGCTCACATGAGCCGCCTGCTATGAAGACAACATTTTGCCACAGACAACGAGCTGCAGGCCAGCGTAGAGAATTGGCGGAAAGCACTGGCGGCTGCCTTCTATGATGAGGGTATTCGAAAGTTGGTACAACGCTACGACAGGCGTCTAATTCAGAACGGCGACTACGTGGAGAAGTAGCTGGAAGGTATAGCTAACTGTAACAAATAAAACCTTTCTAATTTTCACTGTGGTTTCCATTTCGCGATCAGTCGGAACTTACTTTCTGCACAGCCCTCGTAATTCAAGGAGGAACTTTCTTAATACCTGCAAATCTCGGATGGAAAAGTGGGCCAGTCATACTGTACATCTCTTATACCAACGCTTACGGGCTAGGAAGCTAGAATGAGACGCTTCAGGAGATTTAGTAAAGTAGTGGGATCTTGCATTTGGTATCTCTTGCGAGGGAAAATCCGATTCCATTTGGTAACTTCCGGCAAAAATGAATTATTTGTTGTACATCTGTGCTAAAAATTCGAAATGCAGTTCGACAGAAAGTGCGGCGGAAAGGGAAGCAGAAAGCGACCAATAAATTTACGAAGTGACTGAAATTTATGATTTGTAGGTAGCAACATGAAAACTGTGCCCGTCACGGCACCTTTAAAATGGAACAATGGCTGTTGAAATAAAAAAAGCTAAAAATAGGGTAAATTAGAACGTCAGTTATGTTTGTTCCATGATTCTAGTGCAAGGCACGATGTTGTAATGTTTACTTACAGTCTGCATCTACGTATACATAGATATTCCGCAAGCCACCATACGGTGTGTGACGGATAGCACTACTATCCGTTTGCTTTCCTAACCCACTAGCAGATAGAGCGACGGAGAAACGACTGGCTATACGCTCCGTATGAGCCCTTATTTCTCATATGTTATCTTCGTGGTTCCTACATGCACTATTTTTGGAGGCAACATAATCGTTCTGCAGTATACTTCAAATGCCGATACTCTAAATTTTCTTAACAACGTTCCTCGAAAAGAACGCGGCCTTCCCTGAGGTCTCGAAGTGTGTCGATACCCCTTGCGCGCTGTTCGAACCTAGCTACCGGACTCTGAATTTCTTCGCTGTCTTCCTTCAGTCCAACCTGAGCAGCCTCAAGAATACGTTGCACTATCGTCCTATATGCAGCCTCCCTTACACATGAACCAGACTTCCCTTGAATTCTTCCAGTAAACCGAAGTCGATCGTTCGCCTTTCTTACCACAGTGTTCACGTGCTCGTTCCATTTCATATCGCTTTGCAACGTCCAGATATTTAAACGACTTGAATGTCTCAAGCACCACATTACTAGTGCTGTATCCGAAAATCACGGGTTTGTTTTTCCTACTCATCCGCATTAACTCACATTTTTCTACAGTTAGAGCCAGCTGTCATTCATCACACCAACTACAAATTTTGTCTGTGTCCTCCTAGAGCAGGGCTTAACAACTGGCCGGTTTTGAGCGCGAGTACTCGCGTCTGCTCAGGCACGTGCTCGCGAGCAGGTGCAAGGTCGCGGAGTAGGGTGGGGGGGAGGGAGGGGAAATGCGCGCGCACGTTTGAATGTGATCTCACGTTCGTAGCAGATTTAACTAGCCATCTGAAAGCTTTGAACATTTTACTAAAAGGTAAAGATCTGCTAATTACTCATTTCATAGATCGAATACGAGCTTTTAAAATGAAATTGACACTTTGGGTGAGTCAGCTGGAAACAGGAAATCTAGCTCATTTTCCTAAATTATCATCCATGCAAGATGTTCACAAAGATTGTGAACGTTATTCACATAGTTTAGTTAATCAGCGCTTTCAAGATCTGACAGCACTAGACAGTGATTTTGATCTGTTCTCTCCATATTCAGCGAATATTTAAGAGATTCGTCCTGAGCTGCAGCAAGAAATTATTGACCTGCAGTGTGACAGAGAATACAGAGACAAATTTCAGAACAAGAAATACATTTTGGAAGTCTACAGACACTTCCCTCAGGATACATTTCCTCGTTTGCACAAACTGGCGGCTACAATAATATCAATGTTCGGTTCCACGTATGTCTGTGAACAACTGTTCTCTGCAATGAAATGTAACAAGACGCGCCTGAGAAACGCATTGTCTGATCGAAATTTAAACTGCACGCTGCGCCTAAAATGCACAAGAACAATTACTCCGAACATAGACGCAATTGTAAAGGGCAAAAAGTACAAGATAACCGAGAATCCCACACTTCAGTGACACCTTTTATTGTGTAACAGTTCACAAATTAATGCGAAAGTAGAGGCATACACTAAGCTAATAAAATTATGTGGCACGTGTACATTCTCCTTTATTTGTTTCATTTGTCGCAGTAATAGTTCGTGAGTGATATCCCTGCAGGTGGCCGCGGATTTACATTGACTGGCGGCAGCTGTTGTGTGCCCCACGTGACTCTCCCCACACTCCGCTCTGGTCCGGTAGTGGGGGTTGCGTGCTCGCGCTGCTCCGTGCTCACGCCTTGCTGCTCACAGCTTGCTCCGCGAGCACGTATGTTGTGAAGCCCTGTCCTAGAGTGACTTAACTTCGGCATCACAGCGTACACCACAGCGTCACCAGCAAACGGCTGCTGATTACTGCCCACTCTTTTCGTCACATCATTTACATATAGGGAATAATAGCGGTCCTATCACAATTCCCTGGGGCGTTCCTGACGATACACTCGTCTGTGATGAAAACTTGTCGTCGGGAACAACATACTGGGTTGTATGAATTAAGAAGTCTTCGAGCCTCTCACGTATCTGTGAATCTATTCCATATGCTCGTACCTTATTCAACATCCTGCAATGGGGCACCGTGTCTAACGCTTTCCGGATATCTAGAAATATGGAATCTGGCTGTTACCCTTCACCCATAGTTCGCAGAATATTAAATGAGAAAAGAGCAAGCTGTTTCACACGAGTGAGCTTTCTAAAACCATGCTGATTCGTGGACATAAGCTCCTCGTTCTCAAGAAAATTTATTACACTCGTGCTGAGAATGTGTTCAAGGATTCTGCAGCAGACCGATCTTAGTTTCATCTAGACTTGCTTTGCGCGACCAGGTAACTTCACTGTCTGCAATTTTTCTGGTCCGTTGTTTTGCCATTGTGATACACAGAAGTAATCTGCACTTTTTTTCCAGTCGCTTGGGACTTTGGGCTGAGCGAGAGATTCGCGATAAATGCAAGCTAAGTGAGGGTCCAATACCGTAGAGTATTGTTTGAAAAACCGAACTGGGATTCCATCCAGACGTGGTAACGTATACCTTTGCTTTCAACTCTTTCAGCTGTCTCTCTATGACAGGGATGCTCGTTACTATGTCGTCCATACAGGTATCTGTTCGATGATCAAACGACGGTATGTTTGCACGATTCTCCTGCGTGAACGACTTCTTGAACGTGGGATTTAAAATTTCGACTTTCATTCTGCTATCTTCAACTGCCACGCCAGACTGGTCAATAAGTGACCGAATGGAAGTCTTAGACCCACTTAACGATTTTACATAGGACCAGAATTTCCTCAGGTCCTCTGCCAGATCGTCTGGTATGGTATGATAATGGTAGTACAGGTGTATGCTTCGCGCCTAGATCTTTTCACACGCGCACGAATCTCTACTAATCTTCGCCTGTCCTCATTTCCGTGTTCTCTTTTGAACTGAGAGTGTAACAGCTTGTGGTTTCTCAGCATTTTCTGAATCTCGTTATTAAACCACTGTGGGTCTTTTCCGTACTTAATCCACTTACTAGGCACATAAAGAGCCTGACAACTATTTACAATCTGCTTAATATTTACACATAATTCCTCTCATTCTACGTTACTGGAACTAAGTGGTCAGTTCACTGTGTAAGTGAGATGCTAACAACTCCTTATCTGCTCTTTGTAGCAGAAAGCTCTCCTACTAACTAACTAATTTATTAGCTTTCGTAAACACAGTTACTACAATGATGATACGACTGTTAATCTCCGACCTATTTGTAGCTACAAGGTCTAAGATATTTCTATTGCGTGTGCGCTGCCGAACAAGCTGCTCAAGACAGTTTTCAGAAAACGAGTTCAGAAGTACTTTGCATGACTGTCTGTGTATACCCCTACAATGAATCCATAGACACCTCAGTCTATGTTCGGTAGGTTAAAGTCCCTCCGACTAGTAATGCATGACCTGGATATTTACGCGCAACTGGCCATAGATATTCTTTGAATGGTTCTAGATCTGTCACAGCAGAAACGGGTGGACGGTAAAAACATCCAACAGTTATCTTGGTTTCACCTAGACTTGCTTTACGCGACCAGGTAACTTCACTGTCAGACCCAAACTCGACCTCAATAGAGACAATATTTTCGTCACTTGCAAAGACCACTCCCCGTCTTATGGCCTCTAATATGTATTTCCGATATACGTCCCATGACTCGCTAAATGTCTCAGTGCTTTCCACTTCGGGCTTCAACCAGCTCTCTCGCGATAACTTTTCTGGAGGACAGTAAATTCGGGAACTTTATTACGAATGCTTCAACATTTGCTGATAAAATTTTGACAGTTGTAATGTCAGACCACGGTCTGACATGCTGTGTATTGACTGGCGGGTGTGGAGAAGAAGGAAGATAACGATATCAAACGAGGCTAGTATAGCGACGTAAGCAGAGGAAGCATCGCAGCGGCAGAGAAGGCGTGAGGTGGGGGCCCATGCGCCGAGGTCCGGAGTTCGACACACGGACGAGACACCAGAGCGGTTTGTTTTTTTCGACGCCTGCGTCGTCTATAGAGTACTAAGTTAAAGTTCATGTCGAATGTGTAGAAGTTTATTAATGATAGCGTAATGTTGTTCAGAAGTGGCAGAGTAAGAAAGTGAAAGTGTAGAACAAAACATGCCTGTAGAAAACGTACTTTCGTCAGAGAGTGGGGATACGCTTGCTCTTGTCAAATCTGAGGAAGGATCTCCAGTTGGAATGAGTGATATAGTGGGAACCGTGGAAATGCCGTTAGCAGCTTTAGAATCAACAGTAACCATGAATGACTCAAACACTCTGGCAGTTGTTAGTGAGGGTATTATCACAGGAGATGAAACTAACAAGAAGAAAAACATAGATTTGAATATGCAGGAAATGTTTCCATCCCTGTTGAATAAACTAAATGTGGCTAACAATAAAAGAAGAAACTGCTAGGACTTCTAACTAACAGCTAATAAGCTAATAAAAGTCATTCAGAAAACTAAAAAAAAAAAACACTGGTAAATTAGAGGAATATATCAGGGAGCCTGACAAAAGATTTAAAGAAGCAGATGAGACACTAGGGAATCTAATACTGGAACAGAGGACAGTTGATAAGCATTTGTCATAAAGAATAACTTCTGGGATAACCACGGTAGTAAATCGTAGTACATGTATTAATGAATTCCAGCAGAATATTAAAACTTCAGATGAAAATTTCAAGAATAAGACTGAGGAACGTGACGTGTCAGTGTCCAGTTTAAACAACAATATCGATGGAAGTGCATCAACACTATCAAACAGAATAGATTCAGTTTAGAATTTTGTAAAATCTAATACTAAAGAGATATTTGGTAGTGTTGCTGGTATTCAGCAGGAGGTAAGTGATTATCCTGAGAGAGACGCTGATGTCTTTGCTAATAGGGTAGAGAAATAGTTAGATTCAAAATTAAGAAAACTTTTTGCTGGCAATAATAATAGTGGAAACATTAAAAATGGGGAACAATAGTCAAAGGTTTGTACATTCCATAATTTTGGGCAAAAGGAATATTACATCCCAAAGCATTTGTAAAAGAGTTTCCGAGGGTGTTACCAGAGAAATGGGACGACGCGAGGAAGACTGGATGGTCACCAGTAGACTGGAAGTGCATGCTTTGTCATGGGGAACGAGATAAGGGGAATCGTGTCAGTCATACAAAGGGTTTAGTGAGAAGTTCTTAGCAAATATTGGTCTAACAGTACATAATGCAGTGTAAGAAACAGTATTTTTGATGGGAAAAATTTCTTGTGCAGTAGGTATCACAGTTATAAAAATTACTTCTGAAGTTTCTGTGAAAAGAATTTATGTCTATATAACACATTGCGGTAGTATTCGTCATTCTACCAGTGAGTGTACAGGAAAAATCAAGAGAAATTTATGAAAAGTGAAGATATTTTACAAGCGTTAGTCTAGTTAGATGCTTCATCAGGAGAAGAGACAGCCAATAATGTTTCGGAGGTATGAACTGGCGGTCAAAAGAAAGTGGAAAAGCCGGCCGCGGTGGTCTAGCGGTTCTAGGCGCTCAGTCCGGAACCGCGCGACTGCTACGGTCGCAGGTTCGAATCCTGCCTCGGGCATGGATGTGTGTGATGCCCTTAGGTTAGTTAGGTTTAAGTAGTTCTAAGTTCTAGGGGACTGATGACCACAGATATTAAGTCCCATAGTGCTCAGAGCCATTTGAACCATTTTTGAAAGTGGAAACTGGCAGGCTCACAGTGGAGATCATAGTGAGACAAGAGAGAACGAGAGGCACAATAATGGTTTTAATAGGCATGGGAGAGGAGGGTGGAACCGAGAAGATACGAACAAGTGAAGTAACAGACGATATAGGGAACCTAATGAGAGGAACAGTGATGACAGGTTAGAGAGACGTCATGAAAGAGATGACAACGGAATGGAAAAATAGAAAGCGGTTTCTTTGTGGTATGAACACGAACTCAAGTGACGGACGGACCAGTGACAATGACGTGGTTGATAAAATGAGGTTCTGGTGTTATTAAGAAGTTGTCCTTAAGGAAGACGAAGAATTCCAATACATGTGGGAATTAATGTGGTAAGAATAGTTGTGGGTACTGACACAGACAGTGAATTGTGTTCCGTAGCCGAGCGACTTTATGATCAAAAAAGAGGTACCAATACTACCGCTGTACGGAGTTAAAGTTGCCGATGAGGTAGTTGGCAAGAGTAAAATGATACAGAATCAATTACCTATTATTGGAAGTAAGAGTACAAGGAGTAGTGCTGGAGATTAGTGTCGTGGTGGTTCCATTTTGGGAAAAAGTCAGTAATTGTATAAATAATTAGCTGAAGAGTCATACATCCCGGACAGAAAATGCTTATGTGACTTACGTTTATATGTATACGATATATTAATATCAGTATTAGGATTCATTTTAATGGAGCTGGCGATATTTAAATTAAAATGCCACAATGGTAACTAACTTGGTGATAAGGATAGCTAATTTGGTGATTAGGATTCTAAATATGGTGATACATTAACGTAATTTTTAAATACTATGAAATTATTTATATATCTCAAATTTTTCAAATGTGTGTGGAATCTTATGGGACTTAACTACTAAGGTCATCAGTCCCTAAGCTTACACACTACTTAACCTAAATTATCCTAAGGACAAACACACACCCATGCCCGAGGGAGGACTCGAACCTCCGCCGGGATCAGCCGCACAGTTCTCGACTGCAGCGCCCTAGACCGCTCGCTAATCCCGCGCGGCGTTTATATATCTCTGAACTTTTTTCTACACAATGAAAAGGAGCATAGTGAAGCAAGATAGTTAGCAAAAATTACATATTTATAACAAAAATAACATTTACAAAGATGAGCTCAAATACCGAGTATATTGCTCAGGTCCAAATTTAACATTAATTAAAGAAAAGGGGCTGAATAACGTTAACTGATCAGCTCATATTAAGAGACTACTTATTCCTATCCAAACTGTATAATTGTAAACATCACTTAAACTGCAGATATCATACATGTAAATTAGGTTCCACTGAAATTCGCTTTGGCAGAGTTCATAGTAGGGAGTGTGGCATAATGAGCGTTGCGCCCATTTCTTTCAATTTTTTTTTCTTTCGTCCCTTGAATATTGCCATAAGTCCAGTAGTCATCATTGGAAATGGTATTTTTTTTAAACATTTCTGCCTTTTATTTTGCTCGTTCTAGAAGGTGAATCCAAAACAGTGCTTCCTTTTCCTTTGTTAGTTCGTGGACTACTCTTGGTTCGTATCCACAAATGAGCCTAGCCTTTGGGTCAAGAGTGCTTTCTCTCGTGATCTTCCTTCGCACATTTCCTGCTGGTGTTCATAGGATACTATTGACTGGATATAATGAGATTATTGAGGTTGTTGGAGTCTGTGGCATTTCAATAGCACGTGCCTTCGAACTCCCACTTTATGACCTGCTTGCATCAGGAACTGCTAGGCCTACCTGCGGACCAGGGCACGCAATGAGCACGGATGGAGCCATTTTTCCACAAGACTATAAGGCATTTTTTTATATTTTTCTCTGAGAAAGATTTTACCAAAGGCATATTGAAGATGATAAAGAAGTTTCTTTTATTTGTTTCCTCTACTGGGTTTTTTTGCCATGTAATCGCGCAGTTCAGCTCTCCAAGCACTCTCGATTTCCTTGTAAATGCCAAATTCCAGAGGCTGGAGCACATACGTGGTGTGAGAAGGGATTTTAAGTAAACGGATACCATTTTGACTAGCGAGCTCAAGCAGTTGTGGGGAAATATGTGTTCCACGCCAATCTATCGGCAACAGCACAGGTGCTGAACTGCTACATTCAAGCAAAATTGAAACCATTCTGAAAACAGCACTTTAGTAGTCCACCCCTTTTCAGACAGACAAAGCTGAATGTAGACACTCCCTCTTGTAATCACTTTCCATCGAGAAAGTAATAAATGTATGCATCCTACTGCCATTAGCACAAACACAGCATACCAAAGTCATAATTTCTCCCCTTTCTAAGTATGTGTCTATGTATACGAACTTCTTTTTAATCTCAATTACAACCTTCTTGGGCTTGATCACAAACATCAAGCCGATTTCGTAGACATCGTAGACAAGCCCAGTTTCTTTATGGCAATGTAATCGTCGATCATAACAGGATTAGTTTTGGATTACTGGTGTGCAGATAAATATTCAAAAAAATGGTTCAAATGGCTCTGAGCACTATGGGACTCAACTGCTGTGGTCATCAGTCCCCTAGAACTTAGAACTACTTAAACCTAACTAACCTAAGGACAGCACACAACACCCAGCCATCACGAGGCAGAGAAAATCCCTGACCCCGCCGGGAATCGAACCCGGGAACCCGGGCGTGGGAAGCGAGAACGCTACCGCACGACCACGAGATGCGGGCGATAAATATTCAAATTCAGTCCATATCGACGTTTATAACCGAACCACCGTTTCTTCCTTGCAGTTTTCTTTGAAGTATTAAAAAATTTCTCACGATAATATGCGCCTTCAGTTCATACGCAACCACCTTCACTTGTTTGGCAGTAAGTCTAAATTCCATCTCTTGCATTGTAATTGTGCACTTCAATAATTTCTGTTCTAATTATTACACTGAAGTCACTGGGTGACCTAATTTCTTCAAACCGACAGCCCTGCCAGCATCTTGATTTTCTTTCAGGAACATTTTCAAGGAGCTCCAAGGCATCTCATTTTCTTTTGCAACTTCCTGAAAGCTACTACAATTTTGCTAAACTATTCTTACCTCTTACCTCCCCTAACATTGCACTAGAGATGTAGATACGATAGATTCTACACTCCTGGAAATTGAAATAAGAACACCGTGAATTCATTGTCCCAGGAAGGGGAAACTTTATTGACACATTCCTGGGGTCAGATACATCACATGATCACACTGACAGAACCACAGGCACATAGACACAGGCAACAGAGCATGCACAATGTCGGCACTAGTACAGTGTATATCCACCTTTCGCAGCAATGCAGGCTGCTATTCTCCCATGGAGACGATCGTAGAGATGCTGGATGTAGTCCTGTGGAACGGCTTGCCATGCCATTTCCACCTGGCGCCTCAGTTGGACCAGCGTTCGTGCTGGACGTGCAGACCGCGTGAGACGACGCTTCATCCAGTCCCAAACATGCTCAATGGGGGACAGATCCGGAGATCTTGCTGGCCAGGGTAGTTGACTTACACCTTCTAGAGCACGTTGGGTGGCACGGGATACATGCGGACGTGCATTGTCCTGTTGGAACAGCAAGTTCCCTTGCCGGTCTAGGAATGGTAGAACGATGGGTTCGATGACGGTTTGGATGTACCGTGCACTATTCAATGTCCCCTCGACGATCACCAGTGGTGTACGGCCAGTGTAGGAGATCGCTCCCCACACCATGATGCCGGGTGTTGGCCCTGTGTGCCTCGGTCGTATGCAGTCCTGATTGTGGCGCTCACCTGCACGGCGCCAAACACGCATACGACCATCATTGGCACCAAGGCAGAAGCGACTCTCATCGCTGAAGACGACACGTCTCCATTCGTCCCTCCATTCACGCCTGTCGCGACACCACTGGAGGCGGGCTGCACGATGTTGGGGCGTGAGCGGAAGACGGCCTAACGGTGTGCGGGACCGTAGCCCAGCTTCATGGAGACGGTTGCGAATGGTCCTCGCCGATACCCCAGGAGCAACAGTGTCCCTAATTTGCTGGCAAGTGGCGGTGCGGTCCCCTACGGCACTGCGTAGGATCCTACGGTCTTGGCGTGCATCCGTGCGTCGCTGCGGTCCGGTCCCAGGTCGACGGGCACGTGCACCTTCCGCCGACCACTGGCGACAACATCGATGTACTGTGGAGACCTCACGCCCCACGTGTTGAGCAATTCGGCGGTACGTCCACCCGGCCTCCCGCATGCCCACTATACGCCCTCGCTCAAAGTCCGTCAACTGCACATACGGTTCACGTCCACGCTGTCGCGGCATGCTACCAGTGTTAAAGACTGCGATGGAGCTCCGTATGCCACGGCAAACTGGCTGACACTGACGGCGGCGGTGCACAAATGCTGCGCAGCTAGCGCCATTCGACGGCCAACACCGCGGTCCCTGGTGTGTCCGCTGTGCCGTGCGTGTGATCATTGCCTGTACAGCCCTCTCGCAGTGTCCGCAGCAAGTATGGTGGGTCTGACACACCGGTGTCAATGTGTTCTTTTTTCCATTTCCAGGAGTGTATTTCCTTCCACTGATAGCACACTTTGCCAGCCGGAGTGGCCGTGCGGTTCTAGGCGCTACAGTCTGTAGCCGAGAGACCGCTACGGTCTCAGGTTCGAATCTTGCCTCGGGCATGGATGTGTGTGATGTCCTTAGGTTAGTTAGGTTTACTTAGTTCTAAGTTCTAGGCGACTGATGACCTCAGAAGTTAAGTCGCATAGTGCTCAGAGACATTTGTACCATTTAATAGCACACTTTTACGTTTACTGTCTATCATTTCCACTTTACAGTAAAAGAGAAAATATATCAGTCATATCTAAGTTGGTGATTCCACCTAATTTGATATAGGCTGTATGAAATTATTTTTGCAAAACTGCAGATAGCAATTTAAGCATGAATTATAATTCTTTGAATTTGTGTCTGTGAGCTTACTTCATAAACATGCTTGAGAAACATTGTTGTTTCACGAAAATGCTAAGCCGATTTTTTTTCCCTTTATTGCATTTCGATTCCACAACCCTCCCCACCCCCCCTCCATCCGAGTGAGGGGGGGGGGGGGAGTGGCTGGTTGTAACGTAATATGCTGCTCTACAGCCTACAGAAAAGTTAAAAAACATAAGGGGAATAGAAACAATCAAGAAAAAAGGCGGTAAAACAGTGACATTATAAAAAACTGTAAAATGGTGGAAAGTTGTTGAATTTAAAATATAAAACCACTGTGATGACGATGTAGATAAACACAATAAGTAGACAAGCACAATTAAAAAAACAAGGCGGCAGTCTGGTTTCTGTTCACATGAGATAAAAAACACAAGTAGCGACAGTATGGTGGTTGTTCGCAACACTGACAGGGGGTGCACAACACTAACACTCACTTAAAACAGCACTATACAGGTTACACGGTTGCAGATGGGGGGCGGGGGAGGACCTGGACCGATGAGGGGAAAATAAGGTACCCCTTATTTTCCATCCACGTTGCATTTCACTTATTTTTCAAATTAACGTTTCATGTCGTGTCGGCAGATATTCAGGGCGTAAGAATTCAGTTCTCACGCTAGCTGTAGTAAATCCTGGACCGTCTGACGCTGTCCAATATGCTGTTGGGTGAGGCGCGGTGGTTAACCGTAAGTAGTCAGCTGTATGAGCACACCCTGTGTAGGGAAACGACAGCCATTATGGCGCTAAACAAGTGATGTTGTTTAATAAATATTTACTAATATTTTACTACAGGTATTAGGAGAAGCCTTACCGTCCATAAGAACTTTCTTACACCAATATTACCACATTTCTCTTAAAAAAAATGAATAATGTTTAAGCTAACGAAGTTGTACGAATTGTAGATACACGATGTCGACTATGCGCCACACTCACTAGTCGCCAATAGTATGCCTTCTGAGAAAGTTCTGTCGTACAAGACCGTGTTTCTAAAAGGGCTAATTTTGAGTTATTATGTGATATATTGTTTCATTATCGTCAGTTTACGTTGGTTTCGCAAGTAAACATAATAAACGTATCATAATGCCATCTACATACGTATTTCAAGTAATATAGATATCAGCATCGACACTTAGAACTACAGGGTATAGAACTGCACTTTCCAGAGAATTCGATGGTGGTGTTGCATCTTCTGCGAGAGACATCAATTACGAGATGGTCACGGCAAAAGGACCCTATAGCTAGACTGAGGCACTTCTGGAGATTTAATAAAGTGACGGAAGCTGGAAGCAAGCTAGAATACGAATAATGATAGAATATATTTGAAACGAAATTTATTATCAATCCATCAAAAGTCTTCATTGCACCAATCCATGCTAAATTTTGCAAATAATGTTTAACGATACATAGTTTATAGTTTTCGATAGGTCCTCCCTTTGAAATTATACACCATTTGCCGACTAGATTTGATTTGTTCTGAAGTCTTCTGCAGTGCAGAGAAGCATAATATTTAATATTTATTGTGCGACTGCTGGGCTAATAATGGTTTTCCCAAAGTTCTCAGTGAATTCAAACTAAAAATGAAGCAAAATAAATTACAACATTTCTTTGAGAGTCCAAGTACCGTAAAGTTATCAACAGTCGTATTTTGTTGTTTTATTGTCAGCAAAGTCGATTTTCGGTCACTTAGTGACCATCCTCAGTGCTGTAATATACAATTAAAATTGGTAGGCACTGGTATCAAGCTATAACCACAAGCTTAGAGCGATCACATAAACTAAGAAGTGTAAGACGGCAATCCTAGTCTTTTCAAAACTGGGATTTTGCTTACAATTTCGAAAAGAAATTACTAAGGCGTATGTGTAAGGTACCCCTTATTTTTCAATCACGTTGCATTTCACTTATTTTCCAAATTTCCTCAGTGACCGAAAATCGATTTTGCTAGCAATAAAACAACAAAATACGGCCAATGCTGATTTTCCTTCCAGTTCTATCCGCTATTTGGTCGTGGTGCACAAAACACAGCATGTAGTCGCCAATCAATAAGTTATCAATAGTGTTCGGATTAGTTTTACTGCATCGTTGTTGTTAAGCACATATAATTAAGATTAGAAAATTTACCACGTTCTAAGACGAGTCATTTACATTACTGTTTTCTCAGAATTGTTTATCATATTGAGTGAGTACCTTTATTAGTCATATTCGCTCTCAGCTATTTAAAGAGTAAATTCAGCACTGTAGGCTTGTGGAACGCGGCATTGGAAGTGCCAGTACATAAAGGACTGGGGTACTTACATTGGTTCCCTCCCCTTGAGACACAGAAAAGTGTCTACAATCATGGCTGGAATTAGGTGCAAGAGGACGGCTACGACGACATATGCCGACTTCTGTTTGAACATGAAGCCGTAGGAGGGAGAGATACTTTTGATGCTGGGAAAATTTGAGGCATAACGTCCATCTTTTAATATGGTACCAAAGGTCTTTGGATGGCGAGCAGTCGATACACAGTTGTAGACGAGCGGCCGAGGTGCTGGCAGTTGTGTCAGATGTTGCCTGGTGTGTCTGTACCTGCAATAGATAACACAACACAAACAAAAGGAGTAAGTGGGCCGTTCGTTATATGTGATTACTAGTAATGTGTGGGTACAATTTAACATAGATCCGCCACATTTCTTCCCTTCACATTTGTAACGGATGTGGCATTAGTGAGGCACACGATTATGAACTCAATCACTATAACAACCTAAGCACGTGGGCACACTAAAGGAAAATTACAATAAAATTCCACTATTAGAAGAATTATACAAAAACAAGTTGTAATATTCAGGAACCAAATCACCATCGTGTTAAACGATGAAATTATTGAATGGATAAGTAATGGAATTGAAAATCGGCAAACATGATTGGATGAGAATATACACTCATGCTGATAAATTGAGGATAATGCTTATACATGGTGAAACAACGCACTGGTTGGCGGTTTGCGGGTTTAAATCACCTTGGCGTATGACCATGCCGTGAATTTGACCTGCGGTCGTCACACGGTGGCGCTGGCAGCAGTCCACATACGCAGAGGGGTGTTGGCACACGTCAGAGTACGGTACAGCGAGGAAGCGTGCAGACGTTTTCAGACGTGCTAATGGTGACTGTGTTTTAAAAATGGCTCAAAGAACACATATTGATGATGTTATGAGGGGTAGAATACTAGGGCGACTGGAGGCTGGTCAAACACAGCAGGTCGTAGCACGGGTCCTCCCTGTGCCACAAAGTGTGATCTCAAGATTATGGTAACGATTCCAGCAGATAGGAAACGTGTCCAGACGCTACAGTACGGGACGTCCACAGTGTACACCACCACAAGAAAACAGATATCTCACCATCAGTGCCCGCAGACGCAGGTAGCTTTGCTCGGGACCTTACCGCAGCCACTGGAACCGTGGTCTCCAGACACAGTCTACAGACAACTGAACAGACATGATTTATTCGCCCGGATACCTGCAAGGTGCATTCTATTGACCCCTGGTCACAGGAGAGCCCATAAAGCCTGGTGTCAAGAACACAGTACATGGTCATTGGAACAGGGGTCCCAGGTTTGTTCATGGACGAGTCCATATACAGTCTGGACAGTGATCCTCGCCGGTGTTTCATCTGGCGTGAACCGGGAACCAGATACCAACCCCTTAATGTCCTTGAAAGGGACCTGTGCGGAGGCCATGGTTTGATGGTGTGGGTTAGGATTTGATTGGGGCACGTACACCCCTGCATGTCTTTGACAGAGGAACTGTAACAGGTCAGGTGTATCGGGACGTCATTTTGCACCAGTATGTCGCCTTTTGAGGGGTGTAGTGGGTTCCACCTTCCTCCTGATGGATGATAACACACGGCCCCACAGAGCTGCCATCGTATACCTTGAAACAGAAGATATCAGGCGAATGGTGTGGCCTGCCTGTTGTCCAGACCTAAACCCTATCGAGGTCTGGGATGCTCTCGGTCGACGGATCGCTTCACGTCTTCAAACCCCTAGGACACTTCAGGAGCTCCGACAGGCACTGGTGCAAGAATGGGAGGCTGTACCCCAGCAGCTGCTCGGCCACCTGATCCAGAGTATGCCAACCCGTTGTGCGGCCTGCGTAGGTGTGCGTGGTGATCATATCCCATATTGTTGTCGGGGTACATGCGTAGGAAACAGTGGCGTTTCGTAGCATATGTGTTTTGGGACGGTTTTCTCAACTTATCACCAGTACCGTGGTCTTACAGATCTGTGTCGTGTGTGTTCCCTATGTGCCTATGCCATTAGCGCCAGTTTTGTGTGGTGCCACGTTGTGTGTTGCCACATTCTGCAATTATCCTTAAGTTATGAGCATGAGTGTAGATTGCGTCCTGAAAAATATGGCTTACTAAGATTCTTATTGCTTCACACCTATTTGGAAAGGGCTATTTAAGAACGCATTGATAGGATACGATCGTGGAGAGTTCTCACCAAACCCCGCGAACTACTTCACCATAACTCTCGTAACGAGTGTCTTCCTGCGCACCAAGCCGCTTATTCGGGAAGAACCATGCGGCTGAGGGGATTGCAAAGATGCTCTACCCCACCAAAACAGAACTGTCACCCGCCTGGTTGGGGGCTCAAAGGTCATCGTGACATAGGCAGCAAGTCACAGACTCACCATGTGTAACAAAGATTCATGAGATATAAAATTAAGCACGGTGGAATAGCAGTCACGTCTCATTCTTAATGATGTAAGCTGTATCCAGTGGGTCCAGATAACTTGGAATGGCAGAGGTTTTTGCTGAATCCTCTGTTAAGTCATGACAAAACACACTTTTACAACACAACTATTACAGTAACAAAACAAAGTACACTTCTAACAAGGAACCCCTTGAGTGCAAAGTCGCAAGTTCAGTCTGTAGTTAGGCTCACGTGTAGACATCAACCTTCAATGGCATGTATGTATAACGTTTCACAAAATGAATATCATCAATATTCAAGAAATGTTCAAAACAAGCCATTACTTGCACCATGAAGACCTAATGAGAAATGGTGCTACGGTAATTACAAAGGTTCGCATCATCATGATCGATGGCGAACTCCTTGGGAGCTACAAAGCGTACAGGATGTTCAGCTGGATATTCGCTCTTAAGGAACGAAGTATATTGGTGAAACGGGGTGATAGGAACTGACGGAATGTGATGGCATGCAACCGTATGCAAAACATTGTGTAGTGGAGCTTATCGTGAAAGTGGCTATTCTTTAAGGCGTAGCTGCTGATAGTGCAACAAAATGTTTTATAACACGGAAAAACAAACGTCGAAAGGCTGTATTTGTTCGGTGGTTCCATGTGGTATGAACTGAAATGTCATACACTGTTCAGGAGGGATAATTTGCTCTAAGGAAGTATGATTTTTATGCGCAGACCAGGAATGAAGCAAAAGCAATTTATTTTGACCAGCTATTGGCCAAAAGCAGTGCTCGTACCATAGTTGTAGTTCTCTTACGCTCATTTTCCCACTCTTTCTTGCTGTGATTTAAATATTCCCCACCGCCGATGAAAGATCATAAACACGATCGTAGCCGGCCGTCGCGGCCGAGCCGTTCTAGGCGCTTCAGTCCGGAACCGCGCTGCTGCTACGATCGCAGGTTCGAATCCTGCCTCGGGCAAAGATGTGTGTAATTTCCTTAGGTTAGTTAGGTTTAAGTAGTTCTAAGTTCTCGGGGACTGATGACCTCAGATGTTAAGTCCCATAGAGCCATTTGAACCATTTAGAAACGTTTGTAGGGGAAGACCGTCTCCAACTTTTTGCAGCACACTAAATAATTTTACAGCCAATTTACCATCCTGATTAACAGTCGGCGTCATTGTATACGAATGAGTTAAGGCATTGATAGTTTATCTTGCTACAGCACTCTTGGTGCATCTGACTTCCAGGGTTGCTTTCATATGCATTCCATCTTCAAATCTCGACTCGTCGGAGATGAGAACAAATTCCTTACAGAGCGATGGGATAAGTTTGTTTAGCTCATCAACAGATTTTTGGGCCGATTCTGCAGGTTTCAGTGCATCGCCAAGTTGATGCTTTGTTTGAAACGCCGTTATCTTACGTCTTCCCGTTCCGTAGCACTCTTTGAAGTTACGTAATCACCCACTGCTCCCCTAGAAATCACTTTAATATATGATGTGCGTATCGTATTGGCTCACATCATGCACATCCTGTAAATTGTATCGAAAGTCCTTGAAAGGCATCAACACAGTTTTTATAACACGTGGATCTTGTCCTCTTCCCTTGAATATCTATATATATATAATTTTTCTTACGTTCTGCACGTTCATATTGCTGCGGACTTATTCGGAATCTGATCATGACTTTATTTTATTTTATTTTATTTGTGTGTGTGGCGCTGCGGATGATCCTCTATGTATGTAATTATGTTTAGTATCCGCTGCCCTTTACTACACCTATTTCAGTATCACCTTCACTTGTTAAGCACCTCTTGTCATTGTACTTCTCATGCACATTGTCCGTACGGTCGACACCACACATTCCACTGACTCATCTTCCATAAAAGCTAATACGAGGTGCATTCAAGTTCTAAGGCCTCCGATTTTTTTTCTAATTAACTACTCACCCGAAATCGATGAAACTGGCGTTACTTCTCGACGTAATCGCCCTGCAGACGTACACATTTTTCACAACGCTGACGCCATAATTCCATGGCAGCGGCGAAGGCTTCTTTAGGAGTCTGTTTTGACCACTGGAAAATCGCTGAGGCAACAGCAGCACGGCTGGTGAATGTGCGGCCACGGAGAGTGTCTTTCATTGTTGGAAAAAGCCAAAAGTCACTAGGAGCCAGGTCAGGTGAGTAGGGAGCATGAGGAATCACTTCAAAGTTGTTATCACGAAGAAACTGTTGCGTAACGTTAGCTCGGTGTGCGTGTGCGTTGTCTTGGTGAAACAGCACACGCGCAGCCCTTCCCGGACGTTTTTGTTGCAGTGCAGGAAGGTATTTGTTCTTCAAACCATTTTCGTAGGATGCACCTGTTACCGTAGTACCCTTTGGAACGCAATGGGTAAGGATTACGCCCTCGCTGTCCCAGAACATGGACACCATCATTTTTTTCAGCACTGCCGGTTACCCGATATTTTTTTGGTGGCGGTGAATCTGTGTGCTTCCATTGAGCTGACTGGCGCTTTATTTCTGGATTGAAAAATGGCATCCACGTCTCATCCATTGTCACAACCGACAAAAAGAAAGTCCCATTCATGCTGTCATTGCACGTCAACACTGCTTGGCAACATGCCACACGGGCAGCCATGTGGTCGTCCGTCAGCATTCGTGGCACCCACCTGGATGACACTTTTCGCATTTTCAGGTCGTCATGCAGGATTGTGTGCACAGAACCTACAGAAATTCCAACTCTGGAGGTGATCTGTTCAAGAGTCATTCAACGATCCCCCAAAACAATTCTCTCCACTTTCTCGATCATGTCATCAGACCGGCTTGTGCGAGCTCGAGGTTGTTTCGGTTTGTCGTCACACGATGTTCTGCCTTCATTAAACTGTCGCACCCACGAACGCACTTTCGACACATCCATAACTCACATGTCTCCTTCAACTGTCGATGAATTTCAATTGGTTTCACACCACGCAAATTCAGAAAACGAATGATTGCACACTGTTCAAGTAAGGAAAACGTCGCCATTGTATTTAAAACAGTTCTCATTCTCGCCGCTGGCGGTAAAATTCCATCTGCCGTACGGTGCTGCCTTCTCTGGGACGTATTGACAATGAACGCGGCCTCATTTTAAAACAATGCGCATGTTTCTATCTCTTTCCAGTCCGGAGAAAAAAAATCGGAGGCCTTAGAACTTGAATGCACCTCGTACTTAATCTGTCACTTTTTCTCACTCTGCGAAATTTCTTGGTTTCTTTTGTAACAAAATGTCAGCTTCATGAATCGTCGTTGTACATATAATGCAGTGTTTACTTTATTGCCATTGCTCTGCCTTGTATCAACACCACTAGCACCGTTGTGAGTTACTCGTCGACTAAGCAGTTCAACTACCCTCGGTAGCCTCGTGTTATGCTCACCGTTGGAGACCTCCAGTCCCACCCCTTGTTGCCATTAGCAGCCAATATTGTGTTTGCGTGGTCGGGGCGTCGAATACCATAAACATCATTGGCCTTTTGCGACCTCCTACTCAAGGGGATCCTAGTAAGTATCTCCATCCCTTGGTAACTGACAACCGTCTATCCTGGACAATATCTCGAGGAGCAGTTCGTATGCAGCCAACAGTAGCCACAGCGAAGTGGTGCCTCGTGAGCCGCTGTTGGCAGCGCAGCGGCGGATGTGGCTCACGGCGAAAACGGTAGAACTCGGCGGCTGGCAGGAACGGCAGCGGTCTCGTCAGGCGTGGTCCGCGGTTCTAGATCGCCGGAGTCCGGGACGTGGCTGACCTTCTCTACAGCTGCTGCTGGAACTCCAAGGGCTGTCTTGGTCCTCTGAAGGTGGCGGAGTTCGCAAGACGAAGTGTTTTGCCTCCCACGCAAGCGATAATATGGTTCATTGATTTTTCGAACTCTTTGGTTTTGTCTATAGAGGCTTCCTACGCAATGAGGAGATGAGGCCATCTTTTTGTGACGCTGCGATGGATCTTTCGGTCCAGTGTCCTTATCTTCATGTTCCTTAACTGTCGTGTCTTAGAATAAAAGGTATGGGTAGTCGATCGGAAACTGTCTTGCAGGTGTGGGACTTCTGCGATGTCGTGGGCGACACAGATGGAAAGTCTCTTGGTAGGTGCGTAGCCAGGTGGAGAGCGCAATTTTGCAGGCGTTGGAGCTTCTTCATGTGTTCTTCGGCTGCCTTCTCCCCAGACGACTGCAGCATACTCAGCCACAGGGCGGAGCAGCGTCTCGTGACATCGAGACGTGGGGGAAGTGTGGGAGTCGGGTTCAGCAGAGGATAGAGCTTGCGTAAACGATATGTGCGCTTGAATTTCAGTTGTTGACGGAGGATGTCAAATTGATTCGATATTTCTGGATTTCAAGAAGACTTTTGACACCGTAATTCACAAGCGACTTCTAATCAAATTAAGCGTCTATGGAATATCGCCTCAGTTGTGCTACTGGATTCGTGATATCCTGCCAAAAAGGTCACAGTTTGTAGTAACCGATGGAAAGTCATCAAGTAGAGGAAGTGTTGTAGGCCCTCAGTTGTTCCTCATCTACATAAACAACTTAGGAGACAATCAGAGTAGCACTCTTTGATTTTTATCGATTATGCTGTCATTTACAGTATTATAAAGTCATCAAATGATCAAATCAAATTGAAAAATGAATCAGACAAGATATCTGTATGATGCGAAAATGGCAATGGACTCGAAATAATGAAAAGTGTGAAGTCATCCACATGAATACAAAAGTAATATGCTAAATTTCGGTTACACGACAAATCGCACAAACCTAAAGGCTGCAGACTCAATTAAAATCTTAGGGATTACAATTACGAATAACTTGAGTT
This sequence comes from Schistocerca nitens, assembly GCF_023898315.1. Lineage (NCBI taxonomy): Eukaryota > Metazoa > Arthropoda > Insecta > Orthoptera > Acrididae > Schistocerca > Schistocerca nitens. The sequence continues at coordinate 352,628,178 of NC_064622.1, forward strand.
GCAATGATCACATAGATAATGTTGTGGATAAAGGAAACCAAAGACTGCGATTTATTGGCCGAACACTTAGAAAAGGCCTACAAAAGAGATTGCGTACACTGTGCTTGCACGTCTTCTTCTAGAGTACTGCTGTGCGGTGTGGGATTCGCATCGAATGAGGACGGAGGACGTCGAAAAAGTTCAAAGAAGGGCAGCTCGTTTTGTACTACCGCGTAATAGGGGAGAGACCAGCACTGGTATGGTACCTGAATTGGGGCAGCAGTCATTAAAATAAAGGCGTTTTTTCGTTGGGGCAGGATCTAGTCTTGAAATATCAATCATTAATTTTTTTTTACAGTGGCCCCCAATCTACATAGGGAAGAATGACCATCTTAATAAAATAAGAGGAGGTAGAGCTCGTACAGAAAAATTTAAGTATTCGTTTTCTCGGGCTCTATTTGAGAGCATAACTGTGGAGAAATAGCTTGAAGGTGGTACGACGAACCCTCTATCAGGCATTTAATTGTGAACTGCAGAGTAATCATACGGATGTAGATGTGCTAACACCTGGTAAGTGGACGATCCAGAGTCACGCCGCCATGGGACAGGGCTGCTGCCGACGTCAGGCGTCACATCGTCCGGAATGGCACGACGAGTGACCACCAGGAATTGCGTCATCGATCAGTTAAGGCGGAACTTGACAGCCAGCTCGGCGGAAATAACAAGAACTGACGAGAAAAATACGTCGTTGAAAAGATAAAAGACCAGTCAACTCGTCTTTTTAAGAAATTATACAAGTATCGCGAACATGACCGAGAACTTGCGAATGTAGGCCAAGCCCTACCACAACGTTGGCACAAATACAAGGCGCCTAGAGCCATTATTGCACCCCCACAGGAGCATCAAAGATGATGTAATGTTCAGTTATTTGGTGTAGTTACTGTCCATCACTCATACGACTGCATAACCAACACCCTCAAGGACCCACAGAGAGCCCAAGGCCCTTTGCAAGCGATTACACAATAAAGTAAAACCATTTCTCACACCTTGCCACTCCAGAAGAAAAAATCGCCAAAGGCGATCACTCTTTGCACACAACATGCAAAAAAAAAAAAGAAAGAAAAAAAAGCTCACTCGTCTAGTGTGTCACTGGCGATCTGCAGTTGGCGGCGGAGGGCGGCGGCGTTCGTGCTTCTGCTGTACAGCGCCGTATCGTCAGCGTAGTGAGCTGCCTGGACGCGGACTAACTTGGGCTTCCTGCCGTCTAGGTATGAGTTTATGAGGCGAACGTGGGACGTCAGTACCCATTGTACTAGTATTTTGAACATGAGGCCGGGGTGCCTGACGCTGTCAAATGCTCGTCAGACACCCAGGAAGACTGCACCGAAGTACTCACAGTGAGATATTGCTTCGAAGGCCTCTTCAGCCGGGCACAGAAGCTGACATTCTGTCGGGTGGCCTCCGCTGTAGCCTTATTCTGTGTAGTCCATACCGTTCGGTTCCGTGCGTTAGCCTCGGTAGCGACCTCATTTTCCATTCGTCAGCCAAGGTTGCTATTCCGTACACTACTGAGGCCTGTTAACGATCGGCCCACCTGCTATGCTGAGAGGTGGTGACGTGTTGGTAAGGCTGTTTGTTTGGTCCAGTGCGGTTTGACTGCTCAATTATTTTTTTTTTTTTAGAAATATTGTGTGATTTTCAGTTTTGGATGTGGAGTTCATATACGTTACTACTCATGCATTTCAGCCAAGAATCATGGAGGTGGACATGGTGCAACTGGCGCTGTTAAGGAGAAGGCAAGAGCAACGAACACGAGCAAGGCAGCTCGAGGAAATGTGGCACCGTGCACATTGGCAATATAATCTGTGGGACGAGACGTACCCTTTGAAAAGCCTGACAGCAACATTGTCGCAAGGTACTGATTGAGCATGAAGGACGCCCATACTTTGGTTTAGGAACTGCGGCCTTACATGAGAACCCATCAAAGGTGTACAGCCATCTTTTGTATGTGAAGGTATCTTTGTTTAGCAAGTCATGAAATGAGTAAATCAGTTGGAAAAAGCCTTATCAGTCATCAAATGTTTAACAAAGATAGTTATTCCGAGGAAGGGTAGACATACTGCTCGAAACCAGTCAATAATAAAGTCTTACAGCATCCTGGTAGCAGGTTTTATTTCACATATACCACACACAATGGCAATGCCACAAAGCTATTGTCTCTGGGATGTGAATATAGTAACCTTCTCGTCTACTTCCGCCATTTCCACTGGAAACTTAAATGACCAACACTACTCACTGTAAATATACTTTCCGAAAACAACAATGGGATTAGCATGTCTGGTAGTTGTGTCAGCTGGCCGCGTCGGGTGTCGAACCCTGTACACTGTGGACACTGCGCTGCACTGTGCGAGATGCGCAGTCGTCAAGAGAGCATGCCAGCGGCTGTGGTCACTTGTCTTTGATTCGCTGGCGCAGGGAAAGATGGCAACAGGGCACGGGCCCACCTCAGTTCCTCGGGTAGCATACCGACTCGCTACCGAACGTCTTACGAAAATGTACAGAGGCTCGGTTGCAGTAACTCTACTGCTCGGAGTGCTCACGTATCGAACCATTGACAGAGCGACCGAATGATAAAGAATAAGGCTACATACCTCCTATGGATGGAGCGTGGACCTATGTAGGTGCCTGCAGAAGGATACGGCGTGGTACCATGTGAACAAGTGACAGCACCAACGAAAATGGTGCCCACTGATGGCAGCACTGCACGCTGCAAATCGCACGCGATATAGTGGCGAATCTGTCGCCCCTACACGCTGTGGCAGCTGCTGGAGGCTCGATTGCATACAGTGCCTCGCCTCGTCTATTTAGTAACAACTTCGTAGATGAGGCAGGGGCCATACCTGGCCTTTTAACAAACAAGTGTGGTGGTTGAAGTGTGCAGGGGTAGCCCTGCATAAAGTACAGTATTGATAATCCATTCAAAACAGCAAGTTGACAACAGTAACCTACTACCACACCTCCACGACCGTGCCCCTACTGTTGCCGATCACTGGATCATAGAAAAGCCAGCTGCTTCTGGTACCTGACCACCATCACCACAATGTCGGTGGTGCTCTCATCAAATTTTGTTGGGCACCAAAAGTCACAAATAGCTCACCTTCTTTGTGGACTTTGCCTTAGGAGTAGACTTTGGACTGTGTTTGGTTGGTTGATTTGGGGGAGGGAACCAAACAGCGAGGTCATTGCTCCCATCGGAGTAGAAAAGGGTGGAGAAGGAAACCAGCTGTGCCTTTTCAAAAGAACCATCCCCGTATTTACCTGAAGCGATTTAGGGGAATCATGGAAAACCTAAATCAAGATGGCCAGACACAGGCTTGAACCATCGTCCTGTGTGCTAACCACTGCACTACCTCGCTCGGTGGACTTTTTCTTCTCGCTTCTGACAGGTACGTCAATATTCAATAAGGGAGCCCAGTAAGAGGGTCAGAGCCCAGTAAGATGGTCATAAACTACATTACAACAAAGTTTTAACGTTCGGACGACGAATCGTCACACCTGAAATTATAGTATGTGCAACTAAACTGTTCCCCAAAAAGATCAGTGATTGATCCAAAACTTCGAAGGTCAATTATCCATATGTATTACTAAGCGCCGGCAGCGGTGGTCTCGCGGTTAAGGCGCTCAGTCCGGAACCGCGCTACTGCTACGGTCGCAGGTTCGAATCCTGCCTCGGGCATGGATGTGTGTGATGTCCTTAGGTTAGTTAGGTTTAAGTAGTTCTAAGTTCTAGGGGACTGATGACCATCGATGTTAAGTCCCATAGTGCTCAGAGCCATTTGAACCATATTACTAAGCGAATGTCCAGAGTGTGGTACTATATGCAGGTCGCCTATTTAACGGTTTCCAGTGGTAACAAGAATTTGATTTTCACGTAATTACTGGCCGAATTTAAAATTGTAAAATGCTTTTGTAATCTGCTCAAGAGACGTTTTAATATGTATCTTCTTCACCACTGACTCTGTTCACAACACACTTTGCAGAAGTATCTACAGATGTCACTGAATACACATGAGAAGTTATAACATTGCTCCAAACACAGTTCAGGAAATATGACGTCACATACATTGATATGCGAGAAATATTTATCCAGTGTTCTATACTGAGAGCCCTTATCGACTTCCAACAAAGTTTAAGCAAAATTTCAAATGTTTTTCTTTCAAATTTTCCTCATTTCAACGCTTAACTCCAAATATTTAATATAAATTCGTTTGTAAAGTAACTAGAGGTTTAAGGATGTTTTATACAAAGGGCGTTCAAAAAGTTTTGCACAGTCGTATCTAATTTTTTTTTTTTTTTTTTTTTTGCAGGAGGACAATGAAATTTTTTGTGAACATACTTGGAACATTTGGCTATAAGTTGGTAAAAAAAAGTATTTTCTTTTAGTTAGAGGTGAGCCATAATGGATCGTGAAGTAGATATTAGGTTGCTAGAACGGTCGGTGATGGAGTTTCTCTTCAAGACCGGCGATGACTCGGCCACATCGATTCACAGGAAGTTGCTCGCTGTTAATGGGCAGGACACAGTGGATCAGTGGATCGCAGCAGTATCCATCGGTGGTTGCAGAGGTTTAAAGAAAGTGATCTCTCTCTACTGGACAATCCACGATACGGTAGACCATCGACGGCAGTGAGTGATGTGAATAAGGAGACCATTGATCAAATCATCCGCAATGACAGATGTGTGACGACACGACAGCCTGCTGAAATGACTCGTTTGTTCAAATGGCTCTGAGCACTATGGGACTTAACATCCGTGGTCATCAGTCCCTTAGAACTTACAACTACTTAAACCTAACTAACCTAAGGACATCACACACATCCATGCCCGAGGCAGGATTCGAACCTGCGACCGTAGCAGTCGCGCGGTTCCGGACTGACTCGTTTGTCATTGGGTAGTGTGATATCAGTGGTACAGTCACTAAGATACAGAAAAATCTGTGTACGTTGGTTGTGTAGATTATTGACAATAGAAATGAAAACGATGAGGAAGAATGTGTGCGAGGGTCTCATGAAGACCTTTACTGAAGAGTGGAAACAGTATTTTGACGGCGTCATTATCCAGGATGAAACATGGTTGTTTTTGTCAAAACCTGAGAGCAAAACCCAATCCATGGAGTGGCGTCACCTGGGTTCCCCTCGGAAGAAGAAACCAAGACTTTCACGAACAGCAGGCCGAAAGGTGATGGCCTCCTTCTTCTGGGATCACTGTGGTGTCATTTTCATTTACTTTGGAACCTGGTTCCACAATTAACTGGGACCGTTACTGTTTGTCACTGGACAAGCTGCGACGTGCCATCAAGACCCAAAGACTACAGCTTCAGGGGTCAGCTTATCAGACTACACCATGACAATGCCAAACCCCATACAGCCCTTATGACGCAGGAGAAAATCAGGAAAATGGATTGGAAAATTGTTCCTCATCCTCCCTACAGCGCGTACTTGGCTCCCTCTGATTTTTACCTCTTTGGTGATCTGAAGGCGCGGTAAAACATTTGAGAGTGAGGAAGACCTTATTTCCGGTGTCAAGCGATGGTGTAAAATTCAATCCTCAGAATTTTTCCAAAGTACTTTTACATCATGGAAAGAACGTTCGACCAGATGCGTCACGACTCGCATTCGGGAGGACGACGGTTCAATCCCGCGTCCGGCCATCCTGAGTTAGGTTTACCGTGATTTCCCTAAATCGCTGCAGGCAAATGCCGGGATGGTTCCTTTCAAAGGGCACGGCCGACTTCCTTCCCCGTCCTTCCCTAATCCGATGAGACCGATGACCTCGCTGTCTCGTCTTCTTCCCCAAAACAACCCAACCGAAACCCAGATGCGTCACAGCTGATGGAGGCTACATTGAGTAGGCTCAATGTATAACTAAATGTTCCAAGGGTGGTTACAAAAAATGTCATTCTCCTCCTGCAAAAAATAAAAAAATTTGAGAAGACTGTTCAAAACTTTTTTAACGCCCTTTGTACAGTCGTGGACAAAACGAGAGAGACCCCTCGCCTTTTCGTTATGCTGACCCGCACAGCTTTAAAGTCTACTACACAGCATAACAGGCAAGGCGACGAAGTGCTACCAACATACTATGTACAGGCGAGAAATTGAAAAACTATCAGAAATTTGTCAGACTGTTTTCAATCATGTGTAAGACTATATTAATGCTGATTAGTGTGTTAAACACAATACATAAATATAAGATATAAATGAAAGAAGAAACGCTAATTAGTATGAACTTTACTAAGAAAAATAAATTTCAGCTTATCGAGATAACGTAACTGTTTTAGTAAGACAAAGTACCCCAGATCGTTACGAATTAGCAAAATATTACGCGCATTCGGCCGCGAAATTGTCTGTGTCAACGTTCAGACCAGTCATACTGGATTACCGTTGCTGACCTACCATGAAAGTGTGCAAATTAATCAATGCGTGGAGATTCATAACGAAATCCAGTTAAAAATCATTCAGTGCCACACTTAAGTCAATTCAGTTATTGACAGAAGCGGAAAAAGTAGGCAGTAACAAGTATGAAATTCTATAAGAGTTTCACATCGACATCCACAGGGCGCCTGTACAGGATAAAGGTAGCAATAAAACGTATTGGGGGCGCGAGAATTTCTTAAAATTCCTTTACTGATAGTCTATCTGCCTCCATCGAGATTAGAACCAAAAACAAACCAGACCTCCCTTGCAGTAGCAAACACCTTTGACTACGCTAGCAGACAACCCAGGCAAAAAGCCCTCTATTATTACCCCAGAAATGAATAAGCCGGCAATTTCACAATAAAATGGCAAACTAATCTGCATTTTCTGTTGATAAGAGCTTTCTGGGCTCAAAAACATGAATTGTCTACCTTTATGTCACCGCTTATGTGACAATCATTCGGGATGTTTATCGAAATAACAAAATACTGTTATTAGCGAGTAAATTTAGTAGGATAATGCTGCACCACCCCAGGAAATAAAGTGTGACGTAGCTGCCAAACGTATTCTACATTGTGGCTACGAAGTCTTTCGCGACGTATTTCTTGAGTAAAAATCTCTCGGTGTACATGCTGCGTCAAATCAGGATAAAACTCCAAGCTTTCGACCACTACCTCCATGGTCGTCGTCAGGGCTAAAACTGACTGTCGTGAACTTTTTTTTTTGTTTTTTTTTTGTTTTTTTAGTGTGTGGTGGTGCTGAAGTCTGATCAACTTCGTTGATTTTTACTTCTGTAGGGAATGGAAGGGGTAAAAATTTTCTCTTTATTTATTTATTCTTCTTTCAGCTTTAGTTTGGGCACACAGAAGGGTCCTTTAACTCGCTGCTTTTGGTGTGTGTTTGAAAACATGTGTGTAGAAGTGCTAAAGGACGATATGTCCTTAAATTATGGAGAATTCCGTAGGGATATCATTTACGGAGGCTCAAATACTATCGCCTTCGGTACTTTATATTTGTGGTTGCGTAAGGGTTCTACTGCACCTACTGTGGTGAGTTGTGGTGTACTGTCACGTATCATGTCCAACTTCCAAAATAAGGTTCGTGCCTTCTCCTTGACCTTGTCTGAGAGGTAAGATTCGCTTAAGGCTCGATGAATGTCATGATTTCGGATCCACCATTGGGCTCCTGTGATCCATCGTAGGCATCTGCTTTGTACAACCTGTAACTTCTTGTAGTTAGTGGCACACGTAGTACCCCAAGAGGTCGATCCATACAAAATAGATGGTTCGACTGTGGCATGGTACAACTGGAGTTTCGTGCGTTGGCTGAGGTATGAGCTCTTCAGAAAGGGGAGGAGAGCTCCCAGCATTTTGAGGCCAGACGTCTTCTTCTCCATAATGTGATGACTATACAACAGTTTGGCGTCTAGATGCACTCCCAGGTATTTTACAGTTGTTGCCCAGGGGAGTGGCTGGTCTGATATCCGCAGGCGGTCATTGACAATGGGTCTCCGACGTGTGAAGACAACAACTTTGGTTTTTTCTGCATTGACCGTTATTTTGTTCATGTGGGTCCAGTGGTCCACTAAATCTAGTTGGCGCTGCATCCGTGTGACGAGGTGGTCCATTCTGGTGCCTGCAGTCAGGAGCACTGTGTCGTCGGCATAGGAACTGGCAGTAACATGTGGCACCGTCGGGAGGTCGTTAATATATAAATTAAACACCAGTGGAGAGATGACCGATCCTTGTGGAAGTCCTTCAAGGACAGGCCGTGTTGTTGAATTCTTGTCATCAATGCGAACATATAATCTGCGATCCTGAAGAAAATTGTCAAGAAGTTTTAAATAGCAGTCTGGTAGGGGAGTGGTACGTCGGAGCTTGACGATCAAGTTGCGTCGCCATACTTTATCGTAAGCCTTCTCTATATCGAGAAAGACTCCAATAGTATGTCGTTTCTTGTTGAAATCGTCTTGGATAGATTCCGTGATGCGCAGTAGTTGTAACTCAGCCGATAGCTTCGCCTGGAAGCCAAACTGCTCCGGTCGGATGATGTTGTGTGCCACAAGGATGTCCAGCATGCGTTTCAGTAGGACACGTTCCAGTACCTTTCCCAGCGTCGGCAGTAAACTTATGGGTCTGTAGCTGTCAGGGTGTGAGAGATCCTTGCCCGGTTTTGGTATTGGCACTATTCTGGCAATCTTCCATGCCTCTGGGAAGTATCCAGTCCTGAGGCAGCTGTTCACTATCCGGGTGAGAAGCACAACAGGCTTTCTCGGGAGGTGTTTCAATTCCGTATTGCTGATTCTATCTGCTCCAGGTGAGGTGTGTTTGCTATACTTGATGATCCTCCGAATTTCCTCCGGCGTTGTCAGCCGGAGCATAGTGTTAGTCGGGGCGTCCCGAATAGCTTCCCATTCCGCCGCTGTGTCCTCCTCTGCACGGTGGAGTGCATCATCTCCATCCTCCGTGGGGGGCGTAGTCATCTGTTGTTGGTATGTATCCGCATACAGCTCCGCCTGCGCCAGTGAGTCGTACAAGAGGCCATGGGGTCCACGAATTGCCCTTTTGGGGGGCTGTTGCTGTCTGAGACTTTTAACTATTCGCCATTCATCTTTGGTGCGTAATAGAAAGTTGTCCATTTTGAGTTCCCACGTGTGTTGCTTCCAGTCCTGAACCTTCCGCCGGAGTTCTCGGGTTAGTCTGTGAGTTTCCCGCCTATCGTCCGGATGGCGGTAACGGACCCATCGTTTCCGACAGCGATTGCGCCTTGTCTTAAGCTCCTGCAGTGGTGGTGGAAACTCGTCATAATTGACGTCTGGTTGCAGGTGCTCCGTGGGTGCTCGTTGTTTCGCACTGGTAATCTTCTTCGTGAGTACTGCGACTGCCACATCAATCGCTTCTCTGGTAGGAACAACCTGGGTTGGTCGCACATTGTTGAGGTACGCTTGGAACTGCTGCCAGTCGTAAGTTCTTGTCGTCGGCAGTGGGAGTTGCAAAGTAGCCCTCTCTATGAGTCCTAACACCGGTTTGTGGTCCGACGAAAGATCATCCAGCGTCCGCAGATGGAGATTCGGGTTGATGTTCTTGATTATGGCGATGTCTAGAACATCAGCGTCTTGTGTCTGGACGTAAGGTATCCTCGTCGGTTCCTGTGGTCCATGGACGGAAACATGTAAATTCTCAGCCAGTGCAAACAACGTATGTCCTTTTGGGTTAGTCTTACGGGAATTCCAAGCAACATGTTTACTATTAAGATCCCCTCCAAGGAGGATCTTGTCCTAACCCTCTGTAACGGAGTAAAGATCTTCTGGGTGGAGAGGCTTCTTTGGGCTAAGGTAAGCCGCAATACAGGTAATGTTTCCGAGCGTCGTGTGGATTGTTGCTGCCGTGGCCTCTAAAGTCTGGAGTTGGGGTAAACGTTCTTGGTGGTGACGAATACATTTTTTGATCAGAACTGCGGTCCCTCCACCCCGCTGGTCCCGTCTGTCCGTCCGGTAGATGTGCATGTTCCTCAAGCGGAGGTCGGTTGACTCGCGGAGATGTGTTTCGGAGACAAATGCTACGTCTATCCTGTGGCGATGTAAGAAGTCCGAGAATTCTATTTTCTTCAGTTTCAGGCCGTTGGCATTCCAAATGCAGAAGTTAAGATTTCTCGCGTGATGCCGTCTATCCATTTAGGGTGTTTGAAAAGCTGTCAGTACGCTTTCTACAAGCGAGAGGATAGAGGTCAGCTTCTGCTGGAGGGCGGTGAGTAGTTGAAGAATATCTGTTAACGCTGGTGGAAAGGTGGTCGACCAGGCAGATGACGTCTCCGCTGGTGTTGGAGTCGGCGGATGGGTACGTATTGCTTCGGAGTACGAGCGCTGTTGTCTTGTCTGTCGTAGAGTGGGGGTGCCGGTTGTGGTCGAGAGGCGATTGTTTCCACAGGGAGAGGTGCCGCTTGTTGTTGGGTGGCCGGAATCGCTGCCATGGCCGAGTTCTTAAAAATTATAGGCCGTTGTGGGGTCGACTTCTTTGGTGTCCTTCTAGTATATTTCCGTAGGAGTTCTTGAAATTTGGGGCAGCCACGGAAGGTCGCTGGATGTTCTTGTTCACAATTCGCGCACTTTGGGGGCGCCGTCCTAGGATGGGTACAATTCGATGATTTATGGGATCCACCGCAGCGGACGCAGCGTGCTGGCATGCTGCAGTAGTTCGCTGTATGCTCGAAACGTTGGCAATGTCGGCACTGGACTGGTCCTTCTTTACTATTATAGGTTTCGATTATCACTCGTGTGTAGAGCAGGTATTTGACATCATATATCTTGTCACTGTCTTTTCCGGATGGGAGGGTGACTCGGTACACAGGTTGCGGTATCAATTGTTTCGTCTTCTCGTCGCGTTCCTTAAATTGGTAGACTTGTAGCACTTTGAAGCCTTTTTCCTTGAGGGCATAGTAAAGTTGTTCTTCGGTAACTTCCGCCGGAAGGCGTTTGACAACTACTTTCAGTTCCCTGTCGTCTGGTGCTTGATGTGTAAAATAGGAGAAGTTGTGGTTCGTGAAGAATTTTATTGCACGCCTTTGGTCTTCGAAGGACTCAAAGTGGTATTTGATGCGGTCCTTTTGGTATATAGCTTTAAGGTTGCCCTCTAGAAGTCCGTTGAGCGTTTCATTGAGGTGAACGTAATCCTTTGTGTAATAAATTGTGACTGGGGGCACTTTGCGAAGCACATTCTTGTCTCTGTCCACGGCTTCTGCGGCATTAGAAGTTTGTGCCTGCGGCTTGTTGGTGGTTGATGGAGGCGCAGCTTGAGGTGTCAGTGGGGCGAATCGGTTCGTTGTGGGGACGGTCTCCGTTCGTCTCTTAGCCGGGTTGGCTAAGTCCTTGGCTAATGCGTTGCTTCTGCGCCGTTTGTTGTGTACGAGCGTAAAGTCCCCCTCTGCGTGTAGGGAGTCGTTTTCGTTGTCTGCTGAAAAGGCCGCTGCCATCTCCGCGTCGTCGACCGTTTGGTGGGAGTGCTGTGTTTCGACATCTGAGTCCACAGATGGAGATGCCAGACAGGTGCCGTTATAATTAAACAATTAAACATTAATGTTAAAGATTTGTAAAGGTGCCGTTATCCTGCTCTTGCGTTTCCCGTGAATAGCGGATAAGGCGTTGTATGTCCTTCAGCGTTTCTTTGTCCTTCTCCCGACATATATCGAGTCTTCTGGCGTAGTCCTGGCGGTCGTCTTCATTGCTGCGTCCGTCGTGATGTGATGTATGGCCGACATCCGAATACGGTTGCGTCGTGTGGTGTGTAGTTTTCTGCGGTCGAATAGCGCCTGTCGATCGTCGTTCTATCCTGTCATGAACCGGTGCCGTAGCCTGGGTCGTCAACCTGGGATCCGTCCTGTGTGGAGCGGCCGCTTGAGCGGCCGGCGGGCCAGGCCCAACCGACCGACCAGCGGCCGACTCCGGCGCGTCCGAGGCGGCTGCCCCGACCGCGCGCGCATCGTCCTCGCTCGTCGGCATCGCGAACTCGATGTGTCGTGAACTATTTTTTTTTCCTTTATTGTATTTCAATTCCCCATCGGGGCGGGCTGGCAGCAGCATAGGCGCTGCTCTTCAGCCGAAAGACATAGAACAAAACAATAGAAGACATTTAAAAACAGCAAAGGAGAGAATAAGGTGAACATAGATATAAAAAAGGGGAACATCATGGAAGGCAATAGACAAAAAACGGGGTGACTGTAAAATGGAGATAAAAAACTGTTTAAAAGTAGCACACACAAAAAGCCACACACTGCGACGGTTAAAAGAACACGAGGCACAGTATGACTGGAGCATAAAGGTAGCGACGTATGGCATAGCACATAATGTAACACTGACGGCGAACCTCAAGGCAGGACACAATTAAAATCACACCTCTTGACGCACACGAGAAACAGCACTAAACAACACTGATGTGGCACACTGATGAAGAGCAACACAGAGGATCTGCCAGGCGCTAGGAGATGAGGGAGACCTGAAGAAGGGAGGGAGGGGAAGAGATGGGGGAGGTGACCGGGGGGCGCGTGGAGGAGGGCCAGGGAGGGAGGGATGTGGGAAGGAGAGAGGCAAGTATGGGGTGCAGGGTCTCAGGGGAGGGGGGGACTGAGGAAGTCGTGAACTAGCGAGGTTCCCACTTTTATATGCAAAGGACGGCTTCTGATTGGCTGGAATACGTCAGCGATATGGCGCGTAGTGAAGTGGTGCCCTCTACTTCCATAGATGTAGTTGCTATCCCGCGTTGCTTGCAGCGCCATCCCTTGAATCAGGAGGTAAAGTGCGAGAAGTTTTTCTCTGCGATTTTTCTTTATCCAGTGCACTCTTCCAAGTGTTGCTAAGTGCATAACCGTTGTCTCTATTAAAGTTATTATCGCTAAGGCTAATTTCGACTGCTTCCCGGATCACAGAGTCCCAGTAATTCGATGTGTGGACTATTACTCTGGTTTCTTCAAATAAAATCTTATGCTTGTTAAGCAGGCTATGTTCAGCCACCGCTGATTTTTCCAAATACCTGTATTTCAGGTGGCGTTGGTGCTCGATGCAGCGGTCGGCAACGGTTCTTACAGACTGGCCCACGTAATTCTTGCCGCATTCGCAAGGAATAGTATAAATTCCCGGCACTCTTAAGCCGAGACTATCTTTGACTGGTCTCAACATTTCCTTAATTTTCCTAGGTGGTCGGAAAACTGGTTTTATTCCTTGCCTCTTCAGGACTCTGGCTATCTTGCTCGTTGTAGCACCGCAAAAAGGAAGCCGCGCTATGTGTTGGTCCTCTTCTTGTATGTGGCCGGCATCGTGTCTTACTTTCTTGGACAATACTGATTTAATTTCACCGGCAGAATAACCATTCATCTTGAAAACAGTCGTCAAATGGTTAATCTCGGGACCGAGGTGGTCCTTGTCGGAAATAGTCCTGGCTCTGTGTACTAAAGTATTCAGCATAGCTCTCTTCTGAGACGGATGATGGAAGCTATGGCTATGCAGATATAAGTCTGTATGGGTTGGCTTCCTGTACACAGAATGGCCCAGTCGTCCATCCGGCTTTCGCTCTACCAACACATCAAAAAAAGGTAACTTCCCTTCCTTCTCTACCTCCAATGCAAATTTTATGTTTGGATGTACACCATTCAGATGTTCGACGAACTGCTGCAGCGTGTCGCTGCCGTGTGGCCAGATTAAAAAAGTATCGTCGACGTATCTGTAGAAGCATGATGGGCAGAGGTGAGCACTGCTCAGGGCTCGTTCTTCGAAGTCCTCCATGAAAAAATTCGCTATTGCTGGTGACAGTGGCGAACCCATGGCTGTTCCATCCGTCATTTCATAATGATTTCCACTGTATAAAAAATAAGTGGTCGTCAAGGTATGCCGGAACAACTTCAAAATTTCTGAGGAGAAATGAGCAGCCAACAGTTGTAATGTGTCATCCACAGGTACTTTGGTGAACAGAGAAACCACGTCGAGGCTGACCATGATATCACTTGGGCCTATCTTCATCTGTTTTATGATATCAACAAACATTTTTGAATTTTTAATATGATGTGGGCAGTGACCAACTATAGGTGCCAACAATTTAGTTAAGTGCTTTGCAAGCTTGTACGTAGGAGAGCCAATAGCGCTAACAATCGGTCTCAACGGGACGTTCTCCTTATGAACCTTTGGCAAACCGTACAGTCTTGGTGGCCTAGGTGCTCTCGGCCGTAAATTCTTCACCAATTCGTCGGAGAGGCCAGAGTTTTTTAGTAGCTCCCTTATCTTCCTGCTGAGCGCCGATGTGGGATCCCGTCTGAGAATCCGGTATGTGCTGTCCTCCAGTAATAATCCAACTTTCTTATGGTAAAGGGTAGCATTGAGGATTACCGTGGCGTTCCCCTTGTCAGCAGGTAAAACAACTAGATCTTCATCCTTCTGCAACAATTTCAGTCCTTGTCTCTCCTCTCTGCTGATGTTTGACTTAGGCGGCTTGGACGTCGCTAAAATCCGGCTAGTAGCAAGCCTTACGTCATCCGCTGCTTCTTGAGGAAGATGACGAACTGCTTGTTCCACTCCACTAATGATCTCAACCACCGGTAACTTACGTGGAGCTGGGGCAAAGTTCAATCCTTTACTGAGAGCCGAGATCGTAGCTTCATCAAGTTCCTTGTCAGAGAAGTTGGTAACAGTGCGGTGAATGCCGTTCGACCCAGAAGTTCCTTGATCACGGTTAAGCCGCTCAAATTTATCGGCCTGTTTCGCCGTAGTCCTGCTTAAATTGGCTCGTTGGTGTGCCGCCAAAGTCATATCCACCCATTCCCAGTCCAATGGTGAGAGGACTCCGGCCAGAAATAAATGGCAACTAAATAACAGGCGAGCGTTCATGTCTAGTTCATACCTGGTATGACGTATCCTCTCTTTCACAATAGCATGGCTGGTCTTTCGTAAAATTCTGTTTACTGCAGCGCTTCTGATGTGGTGTTCGACGACTGCAAACTTCGGTACTACCTCCTTATCACGACAGCGTTGTAAAAAAGCCAGATTGCTCAGCAACTGAGACTGTTTCAGGCGCAGCTTCTCCAGGTGACGAACGCTGCGCGCTATGTCCTCCCCGTAGAGGAATCTAATGTGGCTACGAAGTCTTTCGCGACGTATTTCTTGAGTAAAAATCTCTCGGTGTACGTGCCGCGTCAAATCAGGATAAAACTCCAAGCTTTCGACCACTACCTCCATGGTCGTCGTCAGGGCTAAAACTGACATTGTTTCGAATTCTCCATTAGACGTGCCACAGCCGGAAAACGTTCATTAGCCAAAGTGTTCCTTAAGGTAGCTAGCAATGGTAATGCTCGCACATCTAAAACGCGGTGGCATTAATAGTGGGATCTGAATTACCACGTGTATAGGCAAATGGATTTTATTTGCATTCTTGTAAACGTGATTTGGATCGAAAGCGTAGGTACGATTAATATGCTGCTGTATCGACTGCAACTGGAACATTTCGAATAAAGAGTAGGGGAAATTATTATGCGGCCCTCATCTTCAGTAACTGTGGTAGCTATTTTCGTTGTTACGATTTCGTCACGTAAATCGGTAAAAATGTAACCCTACTAGTCTCACTTTCTTGACCGTCTATCTGTCTACCCAACCCTTAAAACCCGTTTACCTCGAGTACGGGTGGACATAATAAGCGGAAATGTATTGCACTTCCTGCGGTATACGGTCTCTTGGTGGTGTAAAAAAGTGAGCTATGTCAACGCAATCTAAACATACGGCCGTTTATGTAAAGAAAATTTACGCGAAAGGTCAAAAAATGGCTCTAAGAACTATGCCTTCAAACTGCTTAGGTCATCAGTCCCCTAGATCTAGAACTAGTTCAACCTACCTAATCTAACACACATCCATGCTCGGGGAAGGATTCGAACTGACGGTGCAAGGAGCCGCACGGCCCGCGATATGACGCCGTTGAGCGCACGGCTAACCCGCGCCGGCAAGCTGTTAATATCATCTGGTGTTGCTTAACAGTTATTCACTTCTGGTGAATGATTTTCTGCGCAGTTCATATTTGATGTTACAGATGTGGAAGGACGCCTAATTCATTTCCCCTTGTCTTTATTCATGATTTTAGAATCGGAATCTGAGCGTATGTACTATCCATAACCACACTTTAGATCCAAGTTATAATCACAGATTTGTGAATACAACAAATTGGCTTATACTCGAGGTATTTCGGTTCCCACGATGTGGTGGCAGACGATGCTGTGGCGTCTTCGAAGTGCGAGTTTCTCCAGTGCTAACTACACTCCTGGAAATGGAAAAAAGAACACATTGACACCGGTGTGTCAGACCCACCATACTTGCTTCGGACACTGCGAGAGGGCTGTACAAGCAATGATCACACGCACGGCACAGCGGACACACCAGGAACCGCGGTGTTGGCCGTCGAATGGCGCTAGCTGCGCAGCATTTGTGCACCGACGCCGTCAGTGTCAGCCAGTTTGCCGTGGCATACGGAGCTCCATCGCAGTCTTTAACACTGGTAGCATGCCGCGACAGCGTGGACGTGAACCGTATGTGCAGTTGACGGACTTTGAGCGAGGGCGTATAGTGGGCATGCGGGAGGCCGGGTGGACGTACCGCCGAATTGCTCAACACGTGGGGCGTGAGGTCTCCACAGTACATCGATGTTGTCGCCAGTGGTCGGCGGAAGGTGCACGTGCCCGTCGACCTGGGACCGGACCGCAGCGACGCACGGATGCACGCCAAGACCGTAGGATCCTACGCAGTGCCGTAGGGGACCGCACCGCCACTTCCCAGCAAATTAGGGACACTGTTGCTCCTGGGGTATCGGCGAGGACCATTCGCAACCGTCTCCATGAAGCTGGGCTACGGTCCCGCACACCGTTAGGCCGTCTTCCGCTCACGTCCCAACATCGTGCAGCCCGCCTCCAGTGGTGTCGCGACAGGCGTGAATGGAGGGACGAATGGAGACGTGTCGTCTTCAGCGATGAGAGTCGCTTCTGCCTTGGTGCCAATGATGGTCGTATGCGTGTTTGGCGCCGTGCAGGTGAGCGCCACAATCAGGACTGCATACGACCGAGGCACACAGGGCCAACACCCGGCATCATGGTGTGGGGAGCGATCTCCTACACTGGCCGTACACCACTGGTGATCGTCGAGGGGACACTGAATAGTGCACGGTACATCCAAACCGTCATCGAACCCATCGTTCTACCATTCCTAGACCGGCAAGGGAACTTGCTGTTCCAACAGGACAATGCACGTCCGCATGTATCCCGTGCCACCCAACGTGCTCTAGAAGGTGTAAGTCAACTGCCCGGGCCAGCAAGATCTCCGGATCTGTCCCCCATTGAGCATGTTTGGGACTGGATGAAGCGTCGTCTCACGCGGTCTGCACGTCCGGCACGAACGCTGGTCCAACTGAGGCGCCAGGTGGAAATGGCATGGCAAGCCGTTCCACAGGACTACATCCAGCATCTCTACGATCGTCTCCATGGGAGAATAGCAGCCTGCATTGCTGCGAAAGGTGGATATACACTGTACTAGTGCCGACATTGTGCATGCTCTGTTGCCTGTGTCTATGTGCCTGTGGTTCTGTCAGTGTGATCATGTGATGTATCTGACCCCACGAATGTGTCAATAAAGTTTCCCCTTCCTGGGACAATGAATTCACGGTGTTCTTATTTCAATTTCCAGGAGTGTATCTCAGCACATCAGCTAAGCGAACTTGCATAGTATGTTGGTAGCACTTCGTCGCCTTGCCTGTTATGCTGTGTAGCAGACTTTAAAGTTGTGCGGATCAGCATAACGAAAAGGCGAGGTGTCTCGCTCGTTTTGTCCACGACTGTACATGCGAGTTCGAGTCTTTAAAGAAGCACGGTTTTACTGCCGTTGTCACTAGTCGGATGCAGCATCATGTTATTACCACCAACAGTTCCGTGCCAACGGCTGCCGCATGAGCTGAAACTGACTCAATCAGGAGGTGATATGTCTACAAGTGTACTTTATAATCTGGGCAATCACAGTCCGATAAATCATGTTAATAAATAAAACCGTTTCAGCTGTAAAATCCTCTTGTTCGTAGGCACTACCGGTTTCACTGTACCTACAACTGCAGCTTCAGCTGGCCAGTGGGGCCGAGCGGTTCTAGGCGCTTCAGTCTGGAACCGCGCGACTGCTACGGGCGCAGGTTCGAAATGGATGTGTGTGATGTCCTTAGTTAGGTTTAAGTAGTTCTATGTTCTAGGGGACTGATGACCTCAGATGTTAAGTCCCATTTTTTGCAGCTTCAGGTGAAACACTGTGTATAAGTGGAAAAACAATCACTTAGAAAAATAAATAACCCGAAACCTTAGATGAAACCGTAATGCAGATTCTACTTACTGGAGTCGGGTCATGATATGTATAATATACTACGGGAAAACCCAGGGATCACAGTCAGCCCCATGCAAAAGATTATCCCCAAAACGGCGTACGTCCTAAAAGTAATAATATGGTCGGAAACGCTCCGTAAAAGGAAGAAGCTTACCGAAAACAGAGGTAGGCACCGACTTGGGTAGGGCACATCAGAATGCCCAAGCACTGTTGAGAAATACGAGTAACTGGGCAGCAAGCAGCGCCGGCATGTGAAACGCAATGTGCGTACAGACACTTCCCACATCGGCGCCTACGTCTGTTTTCGGTAAGTGTCGTACTCTGTAACTGAACATTATCACCCTTTCCATATTTGCAGCATATCATCCTGTTTCTGGGTACGATTTAGTTTACTTATTGTCTTTCCTACACTACACGTTAGTACTCCTCTTTCAGTCTGTCTAATTTTCACGCCATGTGTAGTTTACTAGTTAAAACTTCAGGCCATGGGTTACGCTCGCTAGTTATAGTATCATTTTTATTTTAGGTTTTAATGGGCATCCTTACAATGCAGTCCATTTTCCTGGGCATATTTCTGTTAAGGCAGGAAAAGTTTTTTGACGATGGACTGTCACCTAGGTTCCACACGACAGTGGGTGTTCACCTCTACATGCTGACGTTCGGTGCGTACCTCCTAATCTCCTTTTTATCCATTGTGACGTTACGTAAAATTCCTGTTCCTTGTTTTTACGCTCCCCCGTTGTTTTTACGGGAGCGTTATTCATAATATCTTATTACTTTTAGGACATACGCCTTTTTTGTGATAGTCTATTGCATATGACTGACTATGAACGCTATGTTTTCACATAATATGTTACGTGTATCATGGTTTGACCTCAGTAAGTGCAATGCGTATCACGGTTTCATTTTAGGTTTAGGATTATTTATTTTTCTACGCGATTGTTTTTCCACTTATATACAGATTTGCACTTAGAGATACAGCTGTAAGTGCTGTCAAACTGGTAGCGCCTAAGAAGATCTGAAATCAGTTTGTTTGCATTATTTCACGGCCCTTTTTTGCAGAACACAGCGATAGTGCAGGTTTAAACCCTGACTTATTGCTACCTGCAATACTGTTTTACGTTTGATGATGGCCACTTTCAGTATCACAATACTATCACTTCAAATCAGTAAGCTAAAACGTAATGGTCCACATTTTCATGACAGTAATTAGACTGACCATCTCCTATATTAAGCATAGTTTTCGAACATATAACGGTTGTAGTGGACATCTCAAGATTGTTTTGTAGTAAAACGAGAACAGGTAATCATTAACTGTGTATCAGTAACACCAATGAAAAATAAAATTCTATTGAGATTCATAGAAGTTTGAATGATGGATGATAGACAATCCCACAATATTTATCTAATATCAGATATCCAGGGACCGGGAAGTCCGATAGCGCCGTCATTGTGCTCCTCTGGTCATTGCGGATACTGCTGGCTGTGTGGTATGGCGTTTTATAGAGCTGGGAAAACACAAAACGTCTACGTTAAACAATCGTGACCCCCAGAAAGAGATTTTCACTCTGCAGCGGAGTGTGCGCTGACATTAAACTTCCTGGCAGATTAAAACCATGTGCCGGACCGAGACTCGAACTCGGGACCTTTGCCTTTCGCGGGCAAGTTTGGAAGGTAGGAGACGAGGTACTGGCAGAAGTAAAGCTGTGAGGACGGGGCGTGAGTCGTGCTTGGGTAGCTCAGATGGTAGAGCACTTGCCCGCGAGAGGCAAAGGTCCGGAGTTCGAGTCTCAGTCCGGCACATGGTTTTAATCTGCCAGGAAGTTTCAATCGTGACCTCAGTTGAATGTGATCTCTGTACCAGTTTTCGTATCAAAAATGGTTCAAATGGCTCTGAGCACTATGGGACTTAACTCCAGAGGTCATCAGTGCCCTAGAACTAACCTAAGGACATCACACACATCCATGCCCGAGGCAGGATTCGAACCTGCGACCGTAGCGGTCGCGCGGTTCCAGACTGTAGCGCCTAGAACTGCTTGGCCACCCCGGCCGGCAGTTTTCGTATCCAAGTTCGTACAGAGCACATTACACACAATCCAAGAAAATATTCCAGGAACGTTCTACTGACCCCTAAGCTGCTCCCGTGGTACCATACTACTCCAGCAATGTTAACTGAGTGTCTTTTATCCTTCATTTCTCTACAACTAGAACTGTGTGCGCCTTTTCTTGACCAATTGTAAGGTGGGTCTTGCCGAACTGCTGTGAGGCACAAGTTACCTAAGGTAGTGAGCTGTTCCTCTGTAGTATGTTGATGGATAATAAAAAAAGAATTGCATTCGACTCGTGAATAGCACATGGAGGTATATGGTTAAACTATTGATATGGTTTTTAGGCAGATACCTAGGAATGGTTCACGCTAACAGAAAAACACTCAGAATAACTAATATTCCAGAAGTATCATTGTAGACAACGTATCCAGTACAATGACCAACTCGCTGGTGAACATACATGAGATAGCGGGATGCACAAATACAGATAGCCTTAGCGTTGCATACACAAGGTACAGAAGGGCAATGCATTGGCGGAGCTGCCACTTAGGTTATTCACGTAAAAAGGTTTCCGACGGGATTATGTCCGCACGACGGTGATCAACAGACTTTGGACGCGCAATGTTAGCTGGAGCTATGCGCATGGGCTGTTCCAACTCGTTAGGGAATTCAATATTTCGAGGCTCTCAGCGTCAACAGCGTGCCAAAAATACCACATATCAGGCATTGCCTCTCACCACAGACAACCTTCACTTAACGGCCAAGAGCAGCGGCGTTGCGCAGATTTCTTCACGTTAACAGGTAAGCAACTCTGTGTAAAATAACGGCAGAAATGAATGTGGGACGTACGACGAACGTATCCGTTATGATATGGCGACCTAGTTTGGCATTACTGAGCTATGGCACCCGATGGACGATGATGCGAGTGCCTTTGCTAACAGCACGACATCGCCTGCAGTGGCTCTCCTGGGCTCGTGGCCATATCGGTTGGACCCTAGGGGACTGGAAAACCGTGGCCTGGTGAGATGAGTCCCGATTTCAGTTAGCACGATCTGATGGTATGGTTGGAGTTTGGCGTACACCCTACCAACCCAAGGTTGTCCAGAAGCCACTGTACAAGCTGCTGGTACCTTCATAACGGTGTGGGCTGCGTTTACATTGAATAGACTAGATCCTGTGATCCAATTGTACCGGTCGTTGACTGAAAATGGTTATGTTCGGCTACCTAGAGGCCATCTGCAGCCGTCCATGGACTTCATGTTAGCAAAGAACGATGGAATTCTTATGGATGACACCACGTCACTGGAGCGTAGTTTATCACGATTGGTTGATGAAAATTATGGACAGTTCGAGCAAAGGGCCACCCTGATCGTCCGACGTGAATCGCAGCGAGCATTTATGGTACACAATCGTGAGATCAGTTCGTGTACAAAATCCTGTACCAACAACACTTTCGCAGTAAGCGTATAGAGGCAGCATGGCTCAATATTTCTGCAGGGGACATCCAGCGACTTGTAAAGTTCCCGCCACGTCGAGTTGCTGCACCAAGTCAGCCAAAAGGAGTTCCGACGTGGTGTTAGGAGGTATCCCATGACTTGTCACCACAGTGTACCGTCGGGTTGTCTATTTTATTTCGAGGTTCCCTAATCTGATAATTCGTACGGATGCTCTCTTTTTTCGAAAGTTCGAACCAAGGCAGTACCTGAAACTTTGTGGACGGACTAGCTGTTAGTCCCGGCATGCAGTCCCCGACCGCAGCTCCTTTCAGCAGTTGGTACTGGTTGTACGTTTTGACGTCAGAAGCTGACTGGAGAATGGACACTGGTGTCATAAAACCCTGAAACACAACCACTCATTTCCCATTCTGCTGGCTTCTCTTCGGACCAGTTGTAG
Source organism: Schistocerca nitens (assembly GCF_023898315.1). Lineage (NCBI taxonomy): Eukaryota > Metazoa > Arthropoda > Insecta > Orthoptera > Acrididae > Schistocerca > Schistocerca nitens. Next base: position 352,650,443 of record NC_064622.1, read on the forward strand.
CAGCCAGAGACTCCGATGTGAACATGCTCTGCTCCCGACGTTTGCCTCTGTGAGTCAGATCACAGTTGGGGTGTTCATTACCTTTAGCCGAAGATAATAGTGTTGCTCACACGTAAGCGTCACTGATTTCACTTGGCGTGCGCGGCTACATCGCCCTGTCCATGTCAAACTGGATCTTCACTCTTGTGGGGTATCCACGACCACTGAACCTTTGTCGCGTCGATCGTTATCCTATGGAATCAGCCGTCTTTTTCAGTTGTCAGGATTCCCAGACGCACTCAACTCTTTCCTGTAAGTCAGTTCATCATATATTGAATACGTAATGACTTGTACACTGTTATGCTTAAGGCTGTTGGGAGCCATCAAGAACACTCCAAAATAGATCAGTGATACAGTACAGAGAGCGGGCAAAAGTAGTAGCGTTTGGTTACCTGAACTAAGTAGTAATACTAGAGCCCTGCAAATTGCAGGTGCACTGGGCAGCAGTAGTAGGGGGGTGTTTCTCTTCAGAAAATTAACCGCTAACTCCATCTATTGTCTAGACGCTGTTGTATGGCGTCTCAGTGGAAGATGGCCACGAAAGCGCACGTCTTAGCAGAGGGAGCAAGCTTGATACAGGTTACAGTGCTGCTACGCCAGTTCCCACTCACATAAGGACTGAGGCGGGGCCAAGTGACGTAAAACACTGTTGTTGCTGGCCATAATAGAAGTTTAGCTTTCATCTTAACGCTGTTGCTGCCAAACTCGAAGTTTGTTAATGTCCAGAAGCATCCCCTACCTACCAAGTAGGAAAAGGGGGAGGTATCTAAATGTGGTTGGCGAGAGGCGCTCATGAGGTGCAGAGCCAATCAGATAGGCTGAAGCTTGGTTAAGTGCCAGTGGATTGGTGGGTCGACTATAGGGAGGGAGAGATAGTGAGGGACAACGATTCTTTAAAAACCCATGTTTTTGTAATCAGATGAGTTCTCAGTCTGATATTTAGGACGCCGACTCTGTGTCGCTCGTGCCAGCCTTGGCCAGCTCTGATGTCCGTTTTTCTCACTTGGAGTGCTTGCTCTCAAGTTTGTACTTAACATGCTGAGAGAGCTCGCTACTTCTGTTAGTGCCCCCCCCCCCCCCCCCCCCCCCCGTGGATTCAGCCACTGACTTCTGTTGCCCAACCAATTGCCTCCTTTGCTTTTTCTAATCTTTAGAATTAGCCTTTAATGTAGTAATTAGTCCCATTGCTAGTAAGTAGTGTCAATCAGACACCTGAATTCCGTGAGTCTCGTGCTGCAAGCATCCTGTCGAGTCCCAAAATCCGTGTCTCTCGTAGCTGCCCTGTGAGAACCTTTGGTACTGATCTAAGTCGTCAACCTGCCTTCACTGGAAATTTGTCTTTCTGCATTTCCTCCTCACCGCTCGGAAACTCAAAAATGGTTCAAATGGCTCTGAGCACTATGGGACTCAACTGCTGAGGTCATTAGTCCCCTAAAACTTAGAACTAGTTAAACCTAACTAACCTAAGGACATCACAAACATCCATGCCCGAGGCAGGATTCGAACCTGCGACCGTAGCGGTCTTGCGGTTCCAGACTGCAGCGCCTTTAACCGCACGGCCACTTCGGCCGGCGCGCTCGGAAACTGCAGACTGGCTTCAAATCCCTGTTGTAGTATCCAGCGGCCGGCAGGAAAGAACTAACAGTTAATTTGAACACACTTTATTATAATTAAACCCTACTTGGCATACACTGCGTTTTGAACGCAAGAGAAACAACAAAAACCCTGCTACTGTTGTGGTGGCAAATCAGATAAGGAAACACGACAATGGAAGAAAATACTGACCAAAATCTACTCTACAAAATACAAAGTACTACTACAATGCTACAGCGAATCAATACAATGCTAGGGCCGGCGTAAGTACTGGCCGGAGCTGTCCCTAGCGGTTGGTAAACACTGCCGGTCTGACAGTCCAGGCGTGCACATAAAGCCAGGTCGGCGGAGTGCTACATGAGTCATATGAGTTTCGATTGGTGAAACATTGTCACTTGTTGTTTGGCTAAGTAGTCCCATGTTTACTTGGAAAATTTGTTATTGCTTCTGCCCGCTGGCGATGTTTCTCTCTGCGCTCCTGAAAGAGGGTCGGCAATCCATCTTGCGTGTCGGTTCTGTGGGCCCTCTAAAAATTACGACACCTGTCTTCCGCTGGCCGCGGTGGTCTAGCGGTTCTAGGCGCGCAGTCCGGAACCGCGCGACTGCTACGGTTGCAGGTTCGAATCCTGCCTGGGGCATGGATGTGTGTGATGTCCTTAGGTTAGTTAGGTTTAAGTAGTTCTAAGTTCTAGGGGACTGATGACCACAGATGTTAAGTCCCATAGTGCTCAGAGCCATTTGGACCATTTTTGGACCTGTCTTCCCTCTATCCCGTGTTAGGACACGACAAGTTGTGCAGATGACGTTTCAAGCATTTTCTAATTTTGTTTGTTGGTCCTTGTATTCATTGGTTGATATACCTTTCGTGGCTGCCATGTTTGTAAGTTGTACTCAAAGTGGGCACTGCTCCCGGCTCTATATGAAATCCGATGAAATACATCTCACTGTTAATCATTAACCCGTTTTATAAGTGTTGAATTCCCAGTCAACCATCCTCACTTCTCTAAGTAATTTCTGATCATTCTTACCTGCTGCTCTATTCTCAGTTCATGACAATAATATTGAAATACATCTTACCTATCTACATTAAACTTATTCTCATGACTGAAAATCACTTTACAACATTCTAAAGTCCACGACATACGATTTTCTGCTAACTGCTATCTATCCTGTTTCTGTTTGGGTGTTAGAGCAGGTTTCTGCTGTCTCTCTCGAATGCGAGGCGTTTTTCATGTGGCAAAATTTGCCATAAAGAGTGGCCGTTACTGGCAAGTGTAAATCAGCAACAACTTGAGTAGAATAATTTAATGGTACTCTTGCTTTACCAAACGTAATCGTTTCGATGCCTCAGATAATTTTCTACTTTGCCGATTTTTTTCCGTTCTGTCCATATGGTGCTACCAGTCTAATGAAATTATCAGTCACTGTACTTGAAAATTTCTGCTTCTTTCCGATTTGATGATTAGAGTGTCCCATTTCCTTGTACGCAATAATTTTTGCTTTTTCGTCATATAATAACAGTTTTACACGTAGTGCTGTCACAATAGTGGTTTAGTTCCACAACACGTTCTGTCTCTAGTGCTGTCACGTATTCACACACTAACACCGTATAGATCCGACTACATTTATACTTACAACCTCTACCACGTGTATCGTTGATGTCTTGTTATTTGCTGGACTACTGACATCAAAAATGGTTCAAATGGCTCTGAGCACTATGGGACTCGACTTTTGAGGTCATCAGTCCGATAGAACTTAGAACTACTTAAGCCTAAATAACCTAAGGACATCACACACATCCATGCCCGAGGCAGGATTCGAACCTGCGACCGTAACGGTCGCGCGGTTCCAGACTGTAGCGCCTAGAACGCTCGGACACTCCGGCCGGCACTACTGACATCAAATGCGATACAATTTCACTGCATATGTCCATCTACTGTATCCCATACTGTTGTATATACACTGTGCACTATTATTCCAACTGGCAATGGTAATTTTCCTAGAAATATCCATGCCTTTATACTGATTTCCAGTATTGCATAAAACTGTGTGGCTCATGGGGAGCTGCTCAGCCATTGTATCCTACTGTTTTTAACTACCTACACACAGGCACTGAGTTAGCTGGACTGCTGGCAGCACTTTGGAACTCATTCTCATTTGATACGATTTTTTTATACCCTCCATCCACACTGCTTGATAGTCCACCCCGTCTCTACAGGAGATCTACCTCGTCTTGCTTTATCTGCGGTTGTTCCATCATCTTTTCAGTTTGCAGTCACACCAGCAACAATCGACATGGGTAGCTTTAGATGGGTTCCTGAAGTACTTGCATCTCCAATGTGAAGCCGACATTCTAAGTTACTTAGCGCTCCTGAGTGACCCATTCTACTGTTACTGCGTCACCATTGACATCATGTCAGCCTCCTCTTACACTTGTGGGTCTGTCTCTCTTAACATGTCTTAGTCAGTTCCACGTTACGTAGGCATATCTAGATATTCTTCATTATATAGCGTACAAATTCACTTCTTTGCAGCATGCAAATATCGTCTCCAATAGGGAGAGGCAGTTGCTGCGGCCTGAAAATTCTAGGGCGAATTATTTACGACCTGCCGTCGGGCGTTTGGGCACAGTTGGGAGAGGCGTAGAGGGCAGGGAGCGCTACTCGTGCTACAAATGGCTTCTTAGGCACATGACAGAAAGTGAGCGCTGAATCCCCTACTACACTTTTTTTAAATGTGCACAACACGTGACTGACATCAAGAACTATACTACATAATCATCACATCTAAGGGGTGGTCTTATTAATGTACCTCTGCAGGTGCAACGCAGAATGACGTGAGGCAACCGTACAGTCTGTACAGTTCAAGACAGCTGCTAGAAATAACATCAGCCTGTGGCGATAATCACTCCTCTCCAGGATTGCAGCTCCGGTCTGGTCAGGGTTAGGAACCCTGTGTCATTTCTCTGGCGCGTTGTGTATCCAGCACTGTCGATAGCGACTTGTATTTCTGTTTCCGTCTGGTTCGGCCTGCGCAGGCGCTGAGGCGGCTGCTGCCCTCTGGAGCGTTTTTCGCGGGGGGCCGCGCGCGACAGTTGGATTCTCACCGAGCTGGTGGTATTTGCCTTCCGCCCCGGCACGGAGGTGTGGTCTCGTTGTTGGCGGGCCTCGTTGATTTGGCCGTTGGGCGGTGTGGCGTGTTGGTGATGTGCTGTAGTGGACAACTGATGGATCCCCGCACGCCATCGCTCGAGGTTCTCCGCCTCTGAAAAGGGTGCCACGATATCGCTTGGGTTTCCGCACCCAGGAGTTGTAAGGACTGCAGGGCAGGCTTTCTGTGTGTTTGCTCTGTCCGGTCTGGGTGGCGGGGTTCGTTTCACCTTACTTCAGCTGTTGTTGATACTTTCTGCGTGACTCCGTTTTGGCCGGAGTCTAGGTGTCGAGTTTTCTGCTGGTGTGTACCCGGTCGTCGCCCCCGTTTTCCCGCCTGGGGGGCAGCCGTATCTGTTGGTGGGAATTATTTGGCAGTGTGTGTTTTGCGTGGACCCGGTGTGCTCACGCGCCCTGATTCTGAGTTGAAATTACTGTGGTCAGGCTGGCTCGGTTGCTGGAGTGTGTGTTATTGGTTTTCTGGCTTGCTGGGGACTGCGCGCGCTTGTTCCGTTTTGTGATATGGCAGCAGTCTGATATTTTTATGTGTGCTTGTTAAGTTGCTAGTAATTGCTTTCAGCCTTGTGCTTATTTATTTTTATTTAAATTTCAGGGCATTGTCATTTGCCTGTTCTTTTACCTTTATTTATTTGTAGTGCCAGTTAAGCCTAAGTCGATGTCCAAGGTGCTAGCAATTGATTTTAGCCTCGTGTGTACTTAATCCTATTTAAATTCTTGGGCATTGCCGTTTGCTTGTTCTTTTATTCTTATTTATTTGTTGTGCCAGTTAGCCCTAAGATGATGTCAGACCTTGGTATCTGTCAACCTTATTTTGGCTACTAGCGCTCAGGTGCAATATTGCCGGGCCTATCCCTGATTTTGTCATTAATTGAGATCCTTTTAAACTGTATTTTTAGTAGTAGGTTTGGCAAGTGCACTTGCGTATGGTATTTATTATGTTCTTCCCCCCCCCCTCTACCTCCTTCGTGTAAACTGATTTTGATAAGATTGCTAGGTGGCCTGCGTTCTTTTATTACCTATGTAAGTTTACCTGTTGCCGCAGTCGTAACATATTTTGACTGGCAAGCGGCCCATGTTGGCTAGAGTTTGAATGTGGTCGGCGCTGTTGAAAGCAGCAAACTTTCTGTAAGGAAGCAAATGTGGGGCTTTGCCGTACATATATTTATTATTTGAGCTAGTCATGTACGTGTTGTTGTGTTAAGGGTTTTAGGACATTTTTAATTGAGATACCTTTTGGAAATTTTATCACTCTTTTAAAGAAGGTATAGGAAGGAGTAAGTTCGACTGAAAATGTAATTGTAAATTATATATTTGTGCTTCACATTATAAAATTTAACTGTATTAGGTGAATGTATGTAGTTTAATGCACAATGATTATTTTGTTAATGTATCAAATTGTCAACAGTTTTGTTTGTGGCAGTGATTCAAACGACACAAATAAGTTTCTCTGTTCACCTGTGGCATATAACATTTTTATTACCTCATATTGTAAGCAGCTTGATTTGTTTGTGCCACTGTAATTTGTAAGCCACAGTGTAATTTATTACAATTAATTAATTGTTTTGGGAAAATAAACCTTGAATTATGTGTCCCCTTTTCATTAACCAAATCCCATCCAAATCGTCCGCTCAAACCCCTTGAAGATTACGACAGCGAACTGATACAATAACATAGTAAAAGCGAATTCCACCTGTTTCTACAAAAATGCATATTCAATTCTTGCGTACCACGTTTCAGGGCATGTGTGACATCATCAGTAGGTCATTATTTTATTTTATACCTTAACCAATATTTCGAACTTCAGACACGACAGTTTCACTATTTTATGTCACACTTTGCATGTACTGTGCAAATTTATAGTTGCCTTTCACCTCACTCAGTGAAGTTGTAAGAAACAAACTTCATCCTCATCTCCATACCGCTTTTACTATCTACATATTTACCTTTATCTCATTAAATTTTTTATACCTACCTGATAGGTTATTATTGAGTTACTTGTAGATTTTATCGAGTTAGGGTTACTCGTCCATCAGATAGTAAAACAGAAAACCGGAAGGACAACAATATCCAAAAGATATCCTTTGTGCTGTTACTGCGCTTAATGAACTACCCGTGTTTGTCATTTTACTACATTTTCAGTGTCGATTACGCATCACCAAGAAAGAAATAATTAGCACAGAGTTTTAATTTTTGGCGTATCTACTGAATGAAAGTCAAAATGCTAACAATAGCAATGAGTGAAAAACATGTAGGTAATACAAATCCAGGTATTTTTTGCCAATGACCATCAGAAAAAGTTAGTTTAAAGCATTTTTATACATCAAAGGTTACTGGACACCATTTTAGACGGATGCGCATATTTTTTACCTATTGTGGTTGAACTAACATGTGGTTACTGGCTTGCTCTGCTCTATGTTAAAGATGTCCACATGAAGTTATCTATTGTGGTCGTACTTCCATATAAATTACATAACACAATAATCTCTTCGTATCACAGAAACATGTTTCACAAGTAACGCCTTGAGTGTTAGTTCACAAAAGGCGAATGATGTTTACTGCTTCCGACACCCCACATATTGTCTACCATGCAACCACATATTAACTGCTAATGGCAACAGGGGGCGGGTGAGCATAGCATCAGATCACCGAGCGTAGTTGAACTGCTTAGTCGACGAGTACCTACAACAGTGCTACAGTGCTAGCGGTTGTTATACAAAGCAGAGGAATGGCAGCCATAAACAAAGCAAAAACAGCATATATCGACAGCAACAGTTGATATTTCATCAGGAAAGAACCCAGGAATATCGTAGTGAGAGAGAGAGAGAGAGAGAGAGGGCAGTAGCAGATGAAATATTGGCGTCTCTGCAAAATAAGTAAGAGGAATGTGTGATGTATACGCTCGACTGTGCGGACAATGTACATGAGTACAATGATGACGATATGTGCTTAACAAGTGAAAGTGGTATTGAAACAGGTGTCGAAACATGTAGTTCATCATCGTTCTCGTACAGGGAGCCGCAAATCCCATCTCCAGAGAAATATAGTAAATGACAATCATTGTCCAAGGAACGGGTACTAAGAATAATTATGTGCATCACTAGGAGCGTAGTAAAAAGAAAACAATTATGAGTATGTGTGAAGCAATATGACCGTGCAATGCATAGGAAAAATAACTGTTATACAAGGAAAGGACTAGAATCACTTGTTACAAAAAATGGTGTTTGCACGTTTCAAGAATGCTCGATACTATTTACGTGATGTTCATAATAGTGACATACTACGTTATGCTCATCAAACTGCGTGCGACTTAGATCACAGTGATTTATAGGGAAGCAGTAGGTGGTTGCACAACTTCAAACAGTGCTGTGGAATTGAGAGACGTAATATGGTGAAATTTCAAATAAAGCGCCAACTTGACGATGCACACAATACTGCGGAATCGGCCTAGAAATTCATCCCATCGTCCAGTAAGGAATTTGTTTTCAAATCCGATCAATCGGGATTTGAAGAGGAAATGCATATGAGAGGTACCCTGTAAATCAGAGGTACCAAGAGAGTTGTATCAACATCAACCAACATCAATGCTTAACGCATCCGTATACAATTATGACGACTGTTAATCCGGATGCAAACTGGCAGGAAAGCTTGTTATTGTGTTGCGAGATGGTGGAGTTGCTCTGCCCCCTACGATTGCTCGTCGTGTGCGTGATCTTGCAAGGGCAGAAGTGAATATTTAAGTCACAGCAAGCAGGAGTGATAAAATGGGAGTAAGACAACTACAACTATGGTATGAGCACTGCGTTTGGTCAATAGCTGGTCAAAATAATATGCTTTTGCTTGATTCCTGGTCTGCGTGTAAAAGTCATACACCTATAGAGCAAGTTATCCCTCCTGAACAGTGCGTGATATTGCAGTTCATACCACCTGGAACTACTGGTCAAATTCAGCCTTTGCATGTTTGCTTTTTCCGTGCCTGTAAAACATATTATCGCACGGTCTGCAGCTACACATTAAAGTATAGCCAATTTAAGGATAAGCTCCACGACAGATTGTTTAACATTCAGTTGCGTGTCATCGCATTCCATCAGTTCTCATCACCCTGTTACACCAATACGATTCTATATGCATTCTTTAAGAAAGAATACCTAGCTGAACGTCCTGCATGGTTTCTAACTACCAAGGAGGTCGCCTTCGATCGTGATGGTGCAAACCTTTGTGATCACCTTAGTGCGCCCTTTTTCATTAGGCTTTCATAGTGCAAGTTAATAGTTTGTTTTGAACATTTCTTGAATATCGACGATGTCCATTTTGTGAAGTGTAATACATACCTCCCACAGAAGGTTGATGTCTGCACCTCCCGGACACTAATTTTCTGTCTTCCTCCTGATGTACACGATGAGTCATTAGCAGCTAACATTTTTTCTGTCGTAACTGTTAAAATAGCACTTTCAAATGAGCCTTACTACGAACTGAACTTGCAACCTTGCACTCAAGTCAGTAGCAGTGCAACGCAATTTAAGGCAATCGATTCTCTTCAGCAATTCATGGCGATCACGGCTTCAACATATGAAGAACTCACCAGGTGTCCCAGGCGCAGGCGATGGTTGCGTTGGCGACCATATCAGCTGGCACACAATCCGGCATTGCGTCTTCGTCCGATTGCATGGTGTGCAGAATTCCCAGTGCACCCCCGACCACAATCGCGCTGGGTCCATACATGTTCCCCAACCAGAATGCCACTGGCTCCTTGTTCGTAGCCATCACTGTAGGGACACACCAGTTTTAGCCAGCCTCGCAAATGTGTACCACCAAGTGGGGAGAGCTCTATCGCTGCTTGAAGTAGTGTGGTCGCCGAATGACGGGTTGAATGAGGATGGTTTGGGGGGGGGGGGGGATGGAATGTAACTCGGATTCATTACTCACACTGATTTTCAGGTTACCAGGATTCTTTTGCTAGGAGCACAAATGTATTGCCTGCCTATAATATTTCTAATTCAACTCCATTATTCACTTCTTTAAATTCTGTGGGATTGTATTGTATATAATTTCGGGGTGTCATTTGCATGACATATCCATCAGTCATTTGCCTTCAGCGTCTACTGCAATATTTTCTTTATTTTTATTTATTCGTGTTCTGTAGACCCGGTATACAAAAGAATTGCATGGATATGGAACGAGTCACAATATAAATTAACACAGTAGCCTACTTGTCTCTGCTAACAAATATAAATTGCAATTGGTGTATAAGAAACAAAGTATATTAATAGTTACAGTCTTAAGCATTTTCTGTGGTAAAACAGAGGTATAAAACGATAAAATAATAATTTACAATTTTCCATATTACAAACTATACATTAGCAGGAATTTGATAGTGTCATTTGCCTGAACACGAATTCCCATACTGGTGTAAGATGTATTAAGTTACAAAGTGGCAATAGCAAATATTACAAGTAAAGTATTACATCTAAGTTGCAATGTAACATTAAAGAATTGATTAAGAGAGTAAAACGCTTTATCCGGGAAGATATTCCTTCAATTTACTTTTAAATTTTGGCATTTCACTGGTAAGATTTTTTATGTCATACGGGAGTGCATTAAACACCTTTATGCTTGAGTAGTATACTCACCTTTTGTATCAGCTTTTTCTGTCAACATGAAAGTCATGTTTTGTCCTTGTGTCATAGTCATGATAAGAAGTATTGGTTTTTTGCATGTGTAGGTTCTTAGCTGAAAAGCACATAGGGGATAAGATATATTGTGAGGTCATTGTTAATATTTTGTGTGTTTTAAAAAGATTTCTGCATGAATGATTCCTGTTAGCTCCACTTATAATTCGAATTGCTCTTTTATGAGTTAAAAATACTTTATTTGCCATTGGTTGGTTACGCCAGAATATTAAGCCATAAGATAACAATGAATGTAAATAGCCAAAATAAGCAGCGTTAACAGCATCACTATTAGCATAAGATGCTGAACTGTCTATATCTTTTTCTCTTTCTATGCTCTTCGCTGTCTCTTTTGCTTTTGGTTATACATGTACTTGGTCTTCAAGATGAACGGCTACTGCCTGATATCAACTATATACAGAGGCAGACATATCGCGGAAATGGAAAATGCTTTTGATGTGCAGTTTTCACAGAATGAATTGGCAGTCAGGGGCTCGTATTGTTACCCAGTATACAGATTGTAATAATACTTACAAAGTGTATTTTTGTGTAAACATACACTTTGAAACGTCCCCTTGGAAAAATTTATGAGTTACTGTGCTGATAAACCTCTTACATTATTTGATTTTCAAACAGCTGAGCAGAACTGAACGTACTCAGCCATTTCGCTCTTCACCTATTCTGATCAACACTAAACTGACACACAATATTTTTAGCGCAACGCAATCTAACTTTCAATAATCCCTACAAAAGAATGGCCCTGACTAACAATATCCTATACCTTTCATGAATCACTTACCTCACAAAAATCTTCGTTACTCGAACTACTGCAATACAGCGAGCGCCACTACTGCCAGCTAAATAAAAGATTCTAACTACTGAAGGGACTAACTAACTAACTACTGACAGGCATAGTTAGCAAATGAAAGGTTTTGGTAAAGAACAAACACTATATTTACCTTAATAGTGTTCAAAAGTCATTATATATATATATATATATATATATATATATATATATATATATCCCGTGTGGGGTTGTTGGTACCCCCATCGGGCGCCTCCCCGGGTGGCGGATAGGGGAAAGCTTCCTAGATATAGGTGGTACTGGGGAAATGAAATACCCAGGGCGGACCAAAAACCAATAAACCCAGTGGTGTCTGTTCAGCAACTGGCGGCCAGTGGTCAGCGTCTGTTCCTCTAGTTGAGGCGGCTGCACAAAATCTTCTCGAACTCAAAAATCGAGTCGTATACCTGTGGTCTCAACAGAGATCACCACAAAAACTAAAATTCAACTTGAACGCATGATGGAAAAGACGACCACAGAGTCACTACCCCAGGCACCAGTCGATAGACTGGATTCACCTGATCATCGGATTCTGGGGGATCAGGGACACCATGCGGAGAAGAATCGAGGCTTCTCAAAAACTCGTCACACTCTCAAAACGAAACGTAAAAATTTTATTGGTACAATTAATGTGAACACCCTCACTAAAACAGGCAAATTAAAGCAACTCACCAACGCAATGGGAAAATTTAACCTGAAAATCACTGCACTGCAAGAGACAAGATTCACAGATGAAGGACACTTTAACACAAAGAATTACAGGATCTACAAGGGCAAACCTGCCATAAAAGTAAGAGACAAACTACCACTTTTCGGAACAGGATTCGCCGTACACACTTCCGTACTCGACTCAGTTATTGACTTCACGTCTCCCAATGAAAGAGTCTCCCTGTTATCAGTAAAATCAGCTAATAAAGCATACACTCTGATCAATGTGCACGCCCCCACAAATGACCACAATAAAATCTACCCTGAAACAGTGGACAATTTCTGGGAAACACTAGAAGAAACAACAAATAAAGTACCTAAGCACCATGTGAAAATCTTAGTAGGCGATTTTAATGCACAATTAGGGAAGGAAAAAAAATTCAGAGATACCACTGGACCCCACACCAAACACAAACGTACCAACAAGAATGGTGAAAGACTAATCGACTTCTGCAGAAACTTTGGACTTAAAATAATGAGTACCCAGTTTCAAAAACCTGCACATAAATTAACCACATGGAGATCACCCAGTCTTAGACAGGGTGAATACCAAATAGACCATGTCGCAATTTCCAAAGAAAACATAAAAGAAATTCAAAACATCAGAACCCGCAAAGGTGTCTTTGAATCAGATCATCATCTTCTCCAAATAAAAACAAAATTCCAACCCAACAGAATGCTAAAAAGGCCACCCAAAAGTACCAAACCAGATCCGGAATATCTGCAACTGAACAAAGAAAAAATCATCATGCAAATTAATCAGGAAAAATCAACAGATTGGAAGAAACTAACAGAGAAAATTCAGGAAGCCCTCAAATTAGGACAACCCCCTCGCAACAGGAAACATCGCTGGTGGAATGCAACCTGTGATGAGGCAGTTGACAACCGAATAACTGCATGGAAAAAATTTAGCAGTCACAAAACTGAAGAAAACTGGGAGAACTTTCTTAAAACCCAAAAACAGACCTCAAAAATAATTAGAAAAGAAAAACGGGGATATGACAACAACAGACTCTCTGAAATCCAGCAGGATTTCATCAAAAATAATACAAGAAATTTTTATAAGACTTTCAGAGAAAACTTACAGGGATACCAAGCGCCTAGCTTGTGCTTCAAGAAACCCGATGACTCTTTGGAAACCAACACGAAAAATAACTGCAAAATCTTAGCCCAATATTTCAGTTCCCTCCTCAACTGCGAACCACCCCAAGAAAAACTTCTCTTCTCTTCTCCAGTATTCACACACCCAGACTCACATGCCCCGGATCTTGAAGAAATTATGGAGATAGTCAAGCAGTTGAAAAATAACAAAGCACCAGGAGAAGATGGGATCATTGCTGAGTTCTGGAAACTAAACGATCCTATACTTATGCAGAAATTACACCGTATAATATCAGACATATGGATAACGGAGCAGATACCAGAGGACTGGAAATGCGCTCTAATTCACCCGCTACACAAAAAGGGCGACAAGACAGACATGAACAATTACAGAGGAATTTCCCTGCTCCCAGTCGCTTACAAAATCCTTTCCAAAGCGCTTTTAAACAGGATAGAATCCCAAGCAGATACACTAATTGGTGAATACCAGGCCGGATTCAGAAAAGGACGGTCATGTGCGGAACAGATCTGGTGCTTAAAGACAATATTACAAATGAGGAAATGCAGAAACACAGTATTTACATTCATCGACTTCAGGAAAGCATATGATTCAGTGGAGCGTGGAACCCTGTTTAAAATCATGGAAGGATTTGGGATCGACCGAAATACACGAAAAATCACAGAACAGACACTTACAGGAACAACGGCCAAAGTGAAATTCATGGGCGAAGTATCAGAACCCTTCGAAATCAAATCTGGAGTCCGACATGGGGACGGACTATCCCCAATCCTTTTCAATATTGTTCTAGAAAATATAATCAGGGAATGGGAACCTCACGTAAAGGGTATCCAAATTGATATCAAGAAAGAGAACCGAATTAAAGTCAAGTGCCTTGCTTTCGCTGACGATATTGCAATTATCACCAATAACAGAACAGAAGCGATAACATCCGTGAAGTTTCACAAAAAACCGGACTACAGATATCTTATGAAAAAACCCAATATATGGAAAGGCAGCCAGAAAATAAATCCCCTTTAATAACAAAATATGGTAAAATTGCACAAGTCTGCCATTTTAAATACCTCAGGATTAAACCGAATTGCCAATGAACAAAGAATGACCAAGCTCCAGAAAGCCTACAAGCTAACATGGACGCATTACAACAAGAAGTGCATTTCGACAGACGCAAAATTAAGGCACTATACAACAGTGATTCTTCCAGAAGCAATCTATGCAGCTGAAACAATGGTGATTGATGGTCATTCTAAAATTAAGGAAATAGAAAAGCAGGAAAGAAAAATTCTCAGGAAGATTTACGGTCCAATCAACAAAAATGGCATTTGGATGAAGAGACCACAAAACGAGCTCTATAGAAAGATCAGCATAGTTACAGATGAAATCAGAAAACGCCGAGCCAAATTTTATACACACATCTACAGGATGGAAGACTCCAGAACAGCAAAGAAATTATTCAATATTATAACAAGGAGTAAATGTGGCACGGAATGGCTGAAAGAAGTCCAGAGGGATCTACAGCAGATCAACATAAAAAATCTCGAAGATCGCACCGAGTGCGGGCATAAAATCACAAGTGTGAAGTTTGGGGAAAGAACATCGCGTCAGCCTGGTAAAAAATGGACAGAGGAACGGAAGAAGGAGCATTCTGAGAGGATGAGGAGGTTTTGGGAAGCAAAGAAGAAAAACTTCAAACACTTTGTTACAGGAAATGTTCAAATGTCCTCCGTTAGCGAGGATACCTGCATCCACCCTCCGTCGCATGGAATCCCTGATGCGCTGATGCAGCCCTGGAGAATGGCGTATTGTATCACAGCCGTCCACAATACGAGCACGAAGAGTCTCTACATTTGGTACCGGGGTTGCGTAGACAAGAGCTTTCAAATACTCCCATAAATGAAAGTCAAGAGGGTTGAGGTCAGGAGAGCGTGCAGGCCATGGCATTGGTCCGCCTCTACCAATCCATCGATTACCAAATCTGTTGTTGAGAAGCGTACGAACACTTCGACTGAAATGTGCAGGGGCTCCATCGTGCATGAACCACATGTTGTGTCGGACTTGTAAAGGCACATGTTCTAGCAGCACAGGTAGAGTATCCCGTATGAAATCATGATAACGTGCTCCATTGAGCGTAGGTGGAAGAACATGGGGCCCAATCAAGACATCACAACAATGCCTGCCCAAACGGTCACAGAAAATCTGTGTTGATGGCGTGATTGCACAATTACGTGCGGATTCTCGTCAGCCCATACATGTTGATTGTGAAAATTTACAATTTGATCACGTTGGAGTGAAGCCTCATCCGTAAAGAGAACATTTGCACTGAAATGAGGATTGACACATTGTTGGATGAACCATTCGCAGAAGTGTACCCGTGGAGGCCAATCAGTTGCTGATGGTGCCTGCACACGCTGTACATGGTACGGAAACAACTGGTTCTCCCGTAGCACTCTCCATACAGTGACGTGGTCAACGTTACCTTGTACAGCAGCAACTTCTCTGACGCTGACATTAGGGTTATCGTCAACTGCACGAAGAATTGCCTCGTCCATTGCAGGTGTCCTCGTCGTTCTAGGTCTTCCCCAGTCGCGAGTCATAGGCTGGAATGTTCCGTGCTCCCTAAGACGCCGATCAATTGCTTCGAACGTCTTCTTGTCGGGACACCTTCGTTCTGGAAATCCGTCTCGATACAAACGTACCGCGCCACGGCTATTGCCCCGTGCTAATCCATACATCAAATGGGCATCTGCCAACTCCGCATTTGTAAACATTGCACTGACTGCAAAACCACGTTCGTGATGAACACTAACCTATTGATGCTACGTACTGATGTGCTTGATGCTAGTACTGTAGAGCAATGAGTCGCATGTCAACACAAGCACCGAAGTCAACATTACCTTCCTTCAATTGGGCCAACTGGCGGTGAATCGAGGAAGTACAGTACATAGTGACGAAACTAAAATGAGCTCTAACATGGAAATTAAGCGTTTCCGGACATATGTCCACATAACTTCTTTTCTTTATTTGTGTGTGAGGAATGTTTCCTGAAAGTTTGGCCGTACCTTTTTGTAACACCCTGTATATATCAGTTCATGACATCCAGTCTTACAAATTTACTCTGTCTGATGGACGCACATCCAGATCATCCGTTCTCAAAACTCTGGCATCTCACTCCCCACATCCACCACTGCTGGCGGCTCACCTCCAACTGCGCAATGCTACGCGCTGTTAAAAGCCAACTGCCCAACACTACAATAGAAAATTCCAACAATGCAAAGCAGCCACAGACTGCATTCAGCACAGTGATTTTCATATAGAGCGCTACATGGCGTTACCAACATAAAAACCTAAACAGCCTACTTACAACTTTTTGAATGGAGCAGTGGCTATTGACATTAAAAAAACCTAAGTTAGGGTAAATTATAAGGTCAGTTTGTGTTTGTTGCATGATTCTTGTGTGAGTAGTTCACGATGTATGGTATTTCGAAAAGTATCCACACCGACACTTGTTTGTGCCATCCAACCTGTGTAGTTGCTACGTACGATGTTTTTATGTTTACTTGCAGTTTGCATCTACACATAAATAGTCGTAGATACTCCGCAAGCCACCGCACAGTGCATGGCGAAGTACTCCTTGTACCACTAGTCTGTTCCTTTCCTGTTACACTCGAAAATAGAGCGAGGGAAGCACTGTCTATATGCCTCCTTATGAGCCTTTATTTCTCGAATCTTATCTTCGAGGTCCTTACGGGCAGTGTATGTTGCCGGCAGGAGAATCGTTCGGCTGTCATCTAGAAATGGCAGTTCTCTAAATTTTCCCTATAGTGTTTCTCGAAAAATAACGTTACTTCCCTCCAGGGATTCCCATCTGAGTTCCCGTAGCACCTCCGTAACACTTACTCGTTGTTCGAACCTATAGGTAACAAATCTAGCAGCCCGCCTCTGAACTGCTTCGATATCCTCTTTCAACCCGACCTGGTACGGATCCTAAACACTCGAGCAGTTGGTGAGTTGCTTTAATTTGCCTGTTTTAGTGAGGGTGTTCACATTAATTGTACCAATAAAAATTTTACGTTTCGTTTTGAGAGTGTGACGAGTTTTTGAGAAGCCCCGATTCTTCTCCGCATGGTGTCCCTGATCCCCCAGAATCCGATGATCAGGTGAATCCAGTCTATCGACTGGTGCCTGGGGTAGTGACTCTGTGGTCGTCTTTTCCATCATGCGTTCAAGTTGAATTTTAGTTTTTGTGGTGATCTCTGTTGAGACCACAGGTATACGACTCGATTTTTGAGTTCGAGAAGATTTTGTGCAGCCGCCTCAACTAGAGGAACAGCCTCTGCTCAGCTCGACACCTTACGGTACACCACAAAATCATCAGCAAACAACTGCAGATTCCTGCCCACACTGGTCACCCAATCATTAATGTATACAGAAGACAACAGCGGGCCTACCACACTTCCTTGGTGCACTTCTGACGATTCCCGTGCCTCTTATGTTAACTGCTTTCCAGGGATCTTGAAATATGAAAACTCTATTGTACTTCACCCAGTGTATCATGCGAAAAAAGGGTAAGCTGAGTTTCACACGAGCGATACTTCGTAAAACAATGCTAATTCGTGAACACAAGCTTCTCAGTCTGACAAAAATTTATTATATTCGAAATGAGAATATGTTCAAGGATTCTGGAGCAAACTGAAATTAGTTATATTGGTCTGTAATTTTGCTGGTCCAGTCTCTTATTCTTCTTATATATTGGAGTCACCTGCGCCTTTTTCCAGTCTGTTGGGTCTTTATGCTGGGCGAGAGATTCATGATAAATGCAAGCTCGGTAAGGGGCCAGTGACAATGTCTTTCATACGGGAGTCTGTCCGATGGTCAAATGACAGTCTGCCTGTACGAATCTCCTATGTGAACGATTCAACTGCTACAGTAGACTCGTCAACAAGGGACTGAATGGAAGCCGTAGAGAGTTTTAGGTTGGTTCGTTGATTTGGGGGTGGGAACCAAACAGCGAGGTCATCGGTCCTATCGGATTAGGAAAGGATGGGGAAGGAATTCGGCCATTTGAAAGGAACCATCCCGGCATTTGCCTGAAGCGATTTAGGGAAATCCTGGAAAACTCAAACCAGGATGGCCGAACGTGGGTTTGAACCGTCGTCCTACCGAATATGAGTCCATTAGACTCTCTTAGCGGCTTTACATAGGACCAGAATTTTGTTGGGTTCTCTGGCAGATATTTTGCCAAGATGTGACGTGATAGTTGTTGTATGCTTCACGCATAGACCTTTTCACAGACGCATGAATAACTACTAACCTTCAAATGTCATTTGTGCGTTCTCTTTTGAACCGAGAGTGCAACAGCCTCTGCTTCCTCAGCATCTTCCAGATTTGGTTATGAAACCATGGACGATCTTTTCCTTCTTTCATCCACTTACTAGGTATATAACTCTCTGGACCACGATTTAAAATCTGCTTAAACTTTTCCCATAATTCCTCTGCGTCCATATTAGTGAAACTAAGTGATGTAAATTCACTGTCTAAGTGAGATGCTAACAACTCCTTATCTGCTCTATCTAGCAGAAACACTCTCGTAGCCTTCTTGACTGATTTATTAACTTTAGTTACCATAATTGCTATAGTGACATGATGATCGCTAAGACTCGTTCGTGTACTGACACTGCTGGCTGCCGAGCTAGCTACTCAAGAAAGTTTTCAGGAAAAGTGTTCAAAAGTATTTCGAAATGAATGCATAGAAATACCAGTCTCTACTCGGTTGATCTGTGTATTTCAGCGATACTGACCGCAGACTTTCTTTGAATGACTCTAGAATTGTCACAGAAGAGTTGGGCAGCCGATACAAACGTCCATCAATTAACTTGGTTTCACCTATACCAGTTATACGAGACCAGATAACTTCACTGTCACACTGGACTTCGACCTCAGTGTAGGCAATATTTTTGTCAACTGCAATGAACGCTCCCCCTCATGTGGTCTCTAACCTGTGTTTCTGACATACGTTCCTCGGCTCGCTAAATATCTCAGAGCTTTCTATTCTGTGTTTCAGCTCGGTCCCAAGAACAATCTGAGCACGAGAACTTTCCGGAGGGCAGTAAATTCGGTACTTTATTACGAAACTTTCGACAGTTATTGATAAAATTTTGACAGTCAAAGTGACTTTACTCTGAACACGGTCTACATCTACATGGATACTCTGCTAATCACATTTAAGTGCCTGGCAGAGAATTCACCGAACCACCTGCACAATTCTCTGTTTTTCCAATCTCGTAAGTAAGAACATCCATATCTTTCCCTTCGGGCTCTGATTTTTCCTCATTTTATCATGGCGATCGTTTCTCCCTATGTAGCTCGGCGTCAACAAAATATTTTCGCATTTGGAGAAAGTTGGTGATCGGAACGTCGTGAGAGGATGCCTCCACAACGAAAAACGCCTTTGTTTTGATGATGTCCATCTCAAATCCTATATCATTTCAGTGATACTCTCTCCCCTATTTCTCGATACTACAAAACGTGCTGCACTTCTGTGAAATTTTTCGATGTACTCAGTCAGTCCTGTCTGGGAAGAATCCCACACCGAGCAGCAGTATTCCAAAAGAGGACGGACAAGCTTACAGTAGGCAATCTCTTTAGTAGATCTATTACATTTTCTAAGTGTCCGGCCAATAAAACCCTGCCTATGGTTAGCCTTCCCCACAACATTTTCTATATGTTCCTACCAATATAAGTTGTTCGTAATTGCAGTTCCAAGGTATTTAGTTGAATTTACGGTCTTTATATTTGACTGATTTATCGTGTAACCGAAGTTTCACGGATTCCTTTTTGCACTCATATGGATGACCTAACACTTTTCGTTATTTAGGTTCGATTACCAATATTATCACTGACTCTCTTTCTTGTTTATCGACCGGCGAGTGCTCATCAGAGCACCTCAGACTATGGCCTAGCCTAAAAAACTCTCAAGTGCACTCCATAAGTACTCTGCTACCTTTGTACAGGCACCCCTGACCTCCCAAGGGGAGTTTTACAAGTCCCCACAGTGTACTTGTGTGTTCGTTGAGTGCATTCCGATTGTCTAGTCTTTGTTGTTGTTGTTGTGGTCTTCAGTCATGAGACTGGTTTGATGCAGCTCTCCATGCTACTCTATCCTGTGCAAGCTTCTTCATCTCCCAGTACCTACTGCAACCTACATCCTTCTGAATCTGCTTGGTGTATTCATCTCTTGGTCTTCCTCTCCAATTTCTACCCTCCACGCTGCCCTCCAATACTAAATTGGTGATCCCTTGATGCCTCACAACATCTCCTACCAACCGATCCCTTCTTCTGTTCAAGTTGTGCCACAAACTCCTCTTCTCCCCAATCCTATTCAATACCTCCTCATTAGTTACGTGATCTACCCATCTAATCTTCAGCATTCTTCTGTAACACCACATTTCGAAAGCTTCTATTCTCTTCTTGTCTAAACTATTTATCGTCCACGTTTCACTTCCATACATGGCTACACTCTATACAAATACTTTCAGAAACGACTTCCTGACACTTAAATCTATACTCTGTGTTAACAAATTTCTCTTATTCGGAAACGCTTTCCTTGCCATTGCCAGTCTACATTTTATGTCCTCTCTATTTCGACCACCATCAGGTATTTTGCTCCCCAAATAGCAAAACTGCTTTACTACTTTAAGTGTCTCATTTCGTAATCTAATTCCCTCAGCATCACCCGACTTAATTCGACTACATTCCATTATCCTCGTTTTGCTTTTGTTGATGTTCATCTTATATCTTCCTTGCAAGACACTGTCCGTTAAACTGCTTTTCCAGGTCCTTTGCCGTCTCTGACAGAATTAAAATGTCATCGGTGAACCTGAAAGTTTTTATTTCTTCTCCATGGATTTTATTACCTCCTCCGAATTTTTCTTTTGTTTCCTTCACTGCCTGCTCAATATACAGATTGAATAACATCTCCCTCCCTTCAAAACCACTGCTTCCCTTTCATGTCCTTCGACTCTTATAACTGCCATCTGGTTTCTGTACAAATTGTACAGTCTTACAATGCAGAAAAAGTCGATGTGTTCATGACGTATGGAGAATGTAGGAAGAATGCAGTTTATTCTTGAACAGTGTATGCGACCAGGTATCCCAATCTACGTCAACCATCTCGGCAATACTGGCAGAAGTAAAGTTGTGAGGACGTGGCGTCAGTCGTGCTTGGGTAGTTCAGTTGGTAGAGCACTTGCCCGCGAAAGGCAAAGGTCGTGAGTTCGGGTCTCGGTCCGACACACGGTTTTAATCTGCCAGGAAGTTCCATATCAGTGCACACTCCACTGCAGAGTGAAAATCTCATTCTGGATCTCGGCAATTATTTATCAACCTCTTCACCCAGTTACTTGAAAGTGGTAGTATAACAACTAGACGAGGTAACAGAATGAAACAAGCGACGACAGAACCGGGGGAAATTAATGTTCTCGCTGCTGTTGCAGGTGATCCGCACGTACTCCCCCGCGTAGTCGCACGAGGAAGTGTCCTATGCATTCTCTACCGACACAAGTTCCATCCGTATTACATTTTGCTCCATCAACAGCTGTAAAGAAATGATTGTGGGAATCGTGTTAACTTCTGTAAATGGGCACTAGGACAAGATATTCCAGATGTGTTATGTCTTGTTTGCCGATGAAGCCACATTTATCACTCATTGCCAGGTAAACCACCGAAACATTCACTATTGCTCTGTTGACAATCCCCCTTGGTTTCGTCAGGTGGAACGTCGGCGTCCATGGAGCGTAAACGTGTGTTGTGGGACAGTGAACCATCAGCTCATAGGCCCATGATTCACAGTAGGAACACTGAACACGCACTAATATCGCAGCCCACTAACAGACCATCTTCCATGGATTCCAAAAGACGTTCCTCTGCAGACTGGGAGGAACCAGTGGTACCAACTTGACGACTGTCCAGCACGTAGTGCGTGAAGTACTACAGCATACCTTCACGAATTATTTCCAGATTGTTGGATTGGACGCAGGGGTCCTGTACCTTGGCCGGCCCGTTTCCCGGGTTTGATGCCTATAGACTTTTTTCTGTGGGAAAATCTGAAAGATGCTGTCTGCAAGGACATACCAACTACACCCGATCATATGCAACGACGTATTCCTGCAGCTTGCTCGGACATCTCCGCTGAAATCCTAGCACATTGCAGCAGCCCTTCCGTACCAGTCTGGAAGACTTTGCGGGTGGTCATTTTGAACACACCATGCGATGGTCCATTGTCTCGTTACTAGTCAGATTCCACTAACCAGTGTATGCACTTGATTGTTTTTTACTGTACGCCACCACAAATGAGCGTTTGGCGTCATTGGCCGGGAGGCCCCTTGTGGGGCAGGTACGGCCGCCTTGCTGCAGGTCTTATTACATTCGACTCCAGATTTGGCGACCTGCGCGCCGAGTGGGGATGAAATGATGAGGAAGACAACTCAACACCCAGTCCCTGAGCGGAGAAAATCTCCGACCCAGCCGACAATCGAACCCGAGCCCGTAGGACGGCAATTCGTCACGCTGACCAATGAGCTATCGGGGCGGACTACATCATCACAGGTATTGTACAAGCGTCGGTGTGGGAACTTACCAAAATATCATGTCTCGTAAACGACTCGCAGCAGAATCATGCAACAAACATCACTGACATTCTAATTCAAAAAATGGTTCAAATGGCTCTCAGCACTATGGGACTCAACTGCTGTGGTCATCAGTCCCCTAGAACTTAGAACTACTGAAACCTAACTAACCTAAGGACATCACACACACCCATGCCCGAAGCAGGACTCGAACCTGCGACCGTAGCAGCAGCGCGGCTCCGTACTGGAGCGCCTAGAACCGCACAGCCACCGCGGCCGGCCTGACATTCTAATTCATCCTACTTTTAATTTGTTAATGTCAACAGGCACTGTTCCATTTAAATAAAGTGTCTGTTTGTAGAAAAATTAAACTTTCTAAGTATTATTAAAATTTGTTCATTGGCTAACGATACGAGCCCCTGACTATCAGTTCATTCTGTGAAAACCGCACATTTATAGCTGTTCCCATTTCCACAACATATGCAGTGCATATTGTAGGTGAGTCATCCGGTAAATACTGGATGTAGAGAGAGTTCCATATGTTTGATCGTTAGAAATACGATTAATAGTGACAGTTATTTGCCCAGTCCACTTTCTACTCCTGTGACAATGACGCTTCATTTCACGATCCTACCTTTTTTGGTTGGGGGGGGGGGGGGGGGAGGTCAACCGTCTCCTGGTTCGTTTGATGATGCACACCACGAATTCCTCTCCTACGCTTACCTGATCACCTTATATAGCAACTACATAGAACGCCCTCAGTTATATCTAATGTACACTCCTGGAAATGGAAAAAAGAACACATTGACACCGGTGTGTCAGACCCACCATACTTGCTCCGGACACTGCGAGAGGGCTGTACAAGCAATGATCACACGCACGGCACAGCGGACACACCAGGAACCGCGGTGTTGGCCGTCGAATGGCGCTAGCTGCGCAGCATTTGTGCACCGCCGCCGTCAGTGTCAGCCAGTTTGCCGTGGCATACGGAGCTCCATCGCAGTCTTTAACACTGGTAGCATGCCGCGACAGCGTGGACGTGAACCGTATGTGCAGTTGACGGACTTTGAGCGAGGTCGTATAGTGGACATGCGGGAGGCCGGGTGGACGTACCGCCGAATTGCTCAACACGTGGGGCGTGAGGTCTCCACAGTACATCGATGTTGTCGCCAGTGGTCGGCGGAAGGTGCACGTGCCCGTCGACCTGGGACCGGACCGCAGCGACGCACGGATGCACGCCAAGACCGTAGGATCCTACGCAGTGCCGTAGGGGACCGCACCGCCACTTCCCAGCAAATTAGGGACACTGTTGCTCCTGGGGTATCGGCGAGGACCATTCGCAACCGTCTCCATGAAGCTGGGCTACGGTCCCGCACACCGTTAGGCCGTCTTCCGCTCACGCCCCAACATCGTGCAGCCCGCCTCCAGTGGTGTCGCGACAGGCGTGAATGGAGGGACGAATGGAGACGTGTCGTCTTCAGCGATGAGAGTCGCTTCTGCCTTGGTGCCAATGATGGTCGTATGCGTGTTTGGCGCCGTGCAGGTGAGCGCCACAATCAGGACTGCATACGACCGAGGCACACAGGGCCAACACCCGGCATCATGGTGTGGGGAGCGATCTCCTACACTGGCTGTACACCACTGGTGATCGTCGAGGGGACACTGAATAGTGCACGGTACATCCAAACCGTCATCGAACCCATCGTTCTACCATTCCTAGACCGGCAAGGGAACTTGCTGTTCCAACAGGACAATGCACGTCCGCATGTATCCCGTGCCACCCAACGTGCTCTAGAAGGTGTAAGTCAACTACCCTGGCCAGCAAGATCTCCAGATCTGTCCCCCTTTGAGCATGTTTGGGACTGGATGAAGCGTCGTCTCACGCGGGCTGCACGTCCAGCACGAACGCTGGTCCAACTGAGGCGCCAGGTGGAAATGGCATGGCAAGCCGTTCCACAGGACTACATCCAGCATCTCTACGATCGTCTCCATGGGAGAATAGCAGCCTGCATTGCTGCGAAAGGTGGATATGCACTGTACTAGTGCCGACATTGTGCATGCTCTGTTGCCTGTGTCTATGTGCCTGTGGTTCTGTCAGTGTGATCATGTGATGTATCTGACCCCAGGAATGTGTCAATAAAGTTTCCCCTTCCTGGGACAATGAATTCACGGTGTTCTTATTTCAATTTCCAGGAGTGTATATTCCAATCTCACAGCCTTATTTGATCGCAAGTCTTCCAGAGTTCGATTAAACTCTCCCTCGAAAATGGAACCCATATATATTCCACATCGAGTCAAAGTTCTACTTTTATCATGTCAGCGGACAGTTTCTTTACCTTTGTAGAGGCATCCAGCGTTATCCTCAAATGTTCAAATGTGTGTAAAATCTTATGGGACTTAACTGCTGAGGTCATCAGTCCCTAAGCTTACACACTAGTTAACCTAAATTATCCTAAGATACACGACCATGCCCGAGGGTGAACTCGAACCTCCGCCGGGACCAGCGGCACAGTCCATGACTGCAGCGCACTCAGACCGCCCGGCTAATCCCGCGCTCGTAATCCTCCCATCTATACTCTCTCTCCATTGCCGTTAACGCTGGAATTCCTCTTGCGCTATTAATGTTCAAGATTTTGCATTTAGTTTCCTCGAAAGTTGTTTTGACTAGTCTATATCTGAATCAGACCTTCCAGAGATCCGGAGATCATTTTTTTTTTCGATCTTTCGTATTTTCCTTGCATCCATTTCGTTTTAGCTTTGAAATGGGTCTGCTTCTTCCCATAATTGCACTGACACGTTAAGGTGACACTACTCTGTCACATTCAAAGATACATAGACCCTCACACACACACACACACACACACACACGCACACACACACACACACACACACACACACACACACACGCACGCACACACACATCCTCACACGCACAAACGCACAACCCACACATCCCCAGACACACTTCCACATACTGTATGCACAATATGTGATCAAAAGTATCCGGACACCTGGCTAGAAAATGACTTACAAGTTCGTGGCGCCCTCCATCGGTAATGCTGGAATTCAGCATGGTGTTGGCCCACCCTCAGTCTTGATGACAGCTTCCACTCTCGCAGGCATACGTTCAATCAGGAGCTGGAAGGGTTTTTGGGGAAAGACAGCCCGTTCTTCACGGAGTGCTGCACTGAGGAGAGGTATCGATGTTGGTCGGTGAGGCCTGGCATGAAGTCGGCGTTCCAAAACATCCCGAAGAAGTTTTATAGGATTCAGGCCAGAACTCCGTGCAGCCCAATCCCTTAGAGTGATGTTATTGTCGCGTAACCACTCCGCCACAGGCCGTGCATTATGAACAGGTGCTCGATCGTGTTGAAAGATGCAATCACCATCCCGAATTGCTCTTCAAGCAAGAAGGTGCTTAAAACATCAATGTGGGCCTGCGCTGTGATAGTGCCACGCAAAACAACAAGGAGTTCAAGCCTCCTCCATGAAAAACACTACCATACCATAACACCACCGCCTCCGAGTTTTACTGTTAGCACTTCACTCGCTGGCAGATGACGTTTACTGGGCATTCACCATACCCACATCTTGCCATCGGATGGCCATATTGTGTACTGTCATTCGTTACGCCTCACAACGTTTTTCCACTGTTCAAACGTCCAATGTTTACGGTCCTTACACCAAGAGAGGCGCCGACTGGCATTTACTGGCGTGATCTGTGGCTTATGAGCAGCCGATCGACCATGAAATCCAAGTTTTCTCAACTCCCTCGTAACTGTCACAGTACTTGCAGTGGATCCTGATGCAGTTTGTAATTCCTCTGTGATGATATGGATAGATGTCTGCCTATTACACATTACGACCCTCTTCAACTGTCGGCGGTCTCGGTCAGTCAACAGACTGGAAAAACCGTTAAACACAGTACTTAATCTGAGGGGTCTGTAACATAACCTAATTCTTACACGTGAATGTAGGACTTCCCGCTGTGCATTGCTAATGATATATGCTCGGGCTTACATCTGGGTTGTTGCGTTAAAAATCCGCGACGTTCTGATGTCATTCTTATCATCGTCTGGCGAAGTCAGTCTTTTTTGCCAGATGGTGATTAGAACGACTCTCATCGAAACGTCGAGGAATTTGACAGCAGCAACCCGAGTGGGAGCCAGAGAAGGTTTCATCAGCTCTCTTCTTTGTACATATAGCCGTTATTCCTTTTCTCTTACTGGTCTACGATAGTTTGCTATTGTCTGTCACTTATCATCATGTATCTATTCGATTCCAGTGATCCCCGAATGAAGTTGTGCTGAGCACAGCACATATGCAACTACTCCAACTAATCGTTGATTTTCTGTATAGAAATTCGAAATTCTTCTTTTTGATGTTTCTGACTTTTGGTGAAAGGCACTATACATTTGGTTTAATTGTGGTTATGCAATCTGGTGATAAAAAATTAGAGATCGTGTCGGCGTAGGATGATGATGATAATGATGATGTTTGGTTTGTGGGGTTCTCAACTGCGCGGTCATGAGCGCCCATACAGAATCCCAAATTTTACACATCTAGCCACTGTCACGAATGATAATGATGAGGACAACACAAACACCCAGTCCCCAGGCAGAGAAAATCCCTAACCCAGCCGGGAATCGAACCCGAGACGTCGTGATCCACAAGCAACAACGCTAGCCACTAGACTACGAGCTGTGGACTAAGCGTTGGAAGTCTCCTGCCTCTGTAGCCGTCCATAATTGCAAAAGTATTGCCAGTGCAGCATTTTGTGCACGAACTCATCTCTCAATTATGTCCCATAAATGTTCAATGGGATTCATGTCGGGCGATCTGCGTGGGCAGACCATTCACTCGAACTGTGCAGAACTTTCTTCAAACCAGTTGCGGCCTGGGGACATGGCCCACTGACATCCATAAAAATGTCATCGTCGTTTGGTTGCAAATGGTGTCTAAGTAGTCGAACACAACCATTTCCAGTCAATGAACAATTCAATGGTACCACCGGACTTAATCCACTCCATGTTGACACAGCCCACGTCATTATGGAGCTACCACTAGGTTAACAACTTGGGTCCATGGCTTCGCCGGCTCAGCGCCACACTCGAACCTTACCATCAGCTCTTGCCAACTGAAATCGGAACTCTTCTAACCAGAACACAGTTTTCCAGTCATCTAGGGTCGAACCGATGCGGTCACGAGCCCAGGAGAGGCTCTGCAGGTGATGTCGTGTTGTTAACAATAGCACTCGCGTGGGTCGTGTGTTGTCATAGTCCATTAACGCCATATTTCACCGCACGTTCTTAGCGGGTATGTTTGTCGTACATGGCACATTGATTTCCGCGAACATTTCACGCAATGTTGCTTGTCTGTGAGAACTGACAACTCTACGCAAACACCGCCGCTCTCGGTCGTCAAGTGGAGGCCGTCGGCCACTGCGTTGTCCGTGGTGAGACGTAAAGCCTGAAATGTGGAATTCTCTGCACACTCTTGGCGCTATGGGTCACAGGATACTGAACTCCGTAATGATTATCGAAATGGAATGTTCCATGCGCGTACCTCAAGCAGCGTTCAAAGTAAGTTAAGTCCTGTCGTGCTGCCATAATCATGTCGGAAACCTTTTTACATGAATCACTTGAGTGCAAATTACAGCTCCGCTAATGCACTGCCTTTCATACCTTGTGGACGCGATATTACTACCATTTGCATATGGGCATATCGCTGTCCCATGACTTATCACCCCAGAATATTTCTTCTGCGACGGAAGTTTATCTCTCCACATGTAGATGGGTTGGACTAAAATGTGGAAACAATGCGAGAAACAGACGCTTGAACATACTGTACCGCCAGACAAGTGTCAGTAGTTCTCAGAAGTATGGTGCGCGTAGTTGTGAGTACATTACCTAAGTTGATGATGATGATGATCATCATCATCATGATGCTTGGTGTGTGGGGTGCTCAACTGTGCTGTCATCACAGTCCACCTTTTTTGCCGAACTCAATGTAACCACTGTCACGAACATGAAATCATGAGGTCGCAAAGTACTGTTGCCAAGGGATTTCAGATCGATTCCGTATTTCTGGATTTCCGGAAGGCTTTTGACACTGTACCACACAAGCGGCTTGTAGTGAAATTGCATGCTTATAGAATATCGTCTCAGTTATGTGACTGGATCTGTGATTTCCTGTCAGAGAGGTCACAGTTCGCAGTAACTGACGGAAAGTCATCGAGTAAAACAAAAGTGATTTCTGGCGTTCTCCAAGGTAGTGTTGTAGGCCCTTTGCTGTTCCTTATCTATATAAACGATTTGGGAGACAATCTGAGCAGCCGTCTTCGGTTGTTTGCAGATGACGCTGTCGTTTGTCGACTAATAAAGTCATCAGAAGATCAAAACAAACAGCAAAACGATTTAGAAAATATATCTGAATGGTGTGAAAAATGGCAGTTAAATAACGAAAAGTGTGAGTTCATCCACATGAGTGCTAAAAGGAACTCGTTAAACTTCGGTTACACGATAAATCAGTCTAATCTAAAAGCCGCAAATTCAACTAAATACCCGGGCAGTTGAGCGCCCCACACACTAAGCAACTTAAATTGGTAGGAACACATAGAAAATATAGTGGGGAAGGCTAACCAAAGACTGCGTTTTATTGGCAGGACACTTAGAAAATGTAACAGACCTACTAAGGAGACTGCCTACACTGCGCTTGTCCGTCCTCTTTTAGAATACTGCTGCGCGGTGTGGGATCCTTACCAGATAGGACTGACGGAGTACATCGAAAAAGTTGAAAGAAGCGCAGCACGTTTTGTATTATAGCTAAATATAGGAGAGAGTGTCACAGATATGATACAGGATTTGGGCTGGACATCATTAAAACGTAGGCGTTTTTCTTTGCGACAGAATCTTCTCACGAATTTCCAATCACCAACTTTCTCCTCCGAACGCGAAAATATTTTGTTGACACCGACCTACATAGGGAGAACGATCACCACGATAAAATAAGAGAAATCAGAGCTCGTACAGAAAGATACAGGTGTTCGTTCTTTCCGCGAGCTATATGACATTGGAATAATAGAGAATTGTGAAGCTTTCAGGCACTTAAATGCGATTTGCAGAGTATCCATGTAGATGTAGACAACACAAACACCCAGCCCCCGGGCAGAGAAAATCCCCAACCCCGGTTTTGTCAGAGCTAAGTTAATTCGAAACTGGGCAAATCGTTGGTGCTCCTATTATGGGTGCTTCCGTAACCAAGATAGCCAAAGTGTCTGGTGTTTGAAGAGGAGCCGTATCGAAGATGTATATCGTGCAAAGGGAAATGGGAAAAAAATATCATTCGAAAAGCCACAACTGGGACTAAAGTGTGTGTTGAGCGATCGTGGCGGACAGTCACTGACACGGCTTGTGGCGAAAAATAAGTGTCAGTATAATTGAAGATCTTAATCGCTATTAATACTTCATATCTTTTTTCAAAATATACGCCTCAACGCGTTTCGGATACAGCCATCAAAAGAATTTGTCAGATAAACAGAACAAATGAGAAGTAACGTTTTCACGAGAAACACAACATTGTATAAAACGAAATGTAGGCATACCACATTTAAAACTCGATACACAGTATCTCGTAAATTCATACGTGTGTTTGTACCATAAAATAGTGCTGTATAGTGTGGCAGCCTACCAGAAATAACAATCTGCGGTCGTTAGATGGTTTCAAGTACGTCTACAAATTATGCATACAGTCATTTCAAGAAAGTTATGCATAAACGTAATGAACTGCACCTGTCACCATCTACAGATTGAACCTACAGTCATGTCACGAAAAACTACGAACTATCATTTCGTAAAAAGTATTCTGTACAAACCAAATGGACAATTGCGTTCTTAAAAACAATTCAAGGTGTTGTTGTTATTGTTATTGTTGTTGTTGTATTCATTCCAGAGACTGGTTTGATGCACCTCTCCATGCTACTCTATCCTATGCAAGCTTCCCAGTACCTACTGCAACCTACATCCTTCTGAATCTGCTTAGTGCATTCGTCTCGTGGTCTCCCTCCACGATTTTTATTCTCCACGCTGCCCTCCAATACTAAATTGGTGATTCCTTGATGCCTCAGAACATGTTCTACCAACCGATCCCTTCTTCTAGTCAGGTTGTGCCACAAATTTCTCTTCTCCTCAGTTCTGTTCAGTATCTCCTCATTAGTTACGTGATCTACCCATCTAATCTTCAGCATTCTTCTGTAGCACCACATTTCAAAGGCTTCTATTCTCTTCTTGTCCAAACTATTTATCGTCCTTGTTTCACTTCGATACATGGCTACACTCCATACAAATACTTTCAGAAACGACTTCCTGACACTTAAATCTATACTCTATGTTAACAAATTTCTCTTATTTAGAAACGATTTCCTTGCCAATGCCAGTTTACATTTTATGTCCTATCTACTTCGACCATCGTAAGTTATTTTGCTCCCCAAATAGCAAAACACGTTTACTACTTTAAGAGTCTCATTTCCAAATCTAATTCCCTCAGCATCACCCGATTTCATTCGACTACATTCCATTATCCTCGTTTTGCTTTTGTTAATGTTCATCTTACACCCTCCTTTCAAGACACTGTCCATTGCGTTCAGCTGCTCCTCCAAGTCCTTTGCCGTCTCTGCCAGAATTACAATGTCAATGGCAAACCTCAAAGTTTTTATTTCTTCTCCATGGATTTTAATTTTCTTTTGTTTCCTTTACTGCTAGCTCATTATACAGATTGAATAACATCGGGGATAGGTTACAACCGTGTCTCACTCCCTTCCCAACCACTGCTTCCCTTTCATGCCCCTCGACTTTTATAACCGCCATCTGGTTTCTGTGCTAATGGCAAATAGCCTTTCGCTTCCTGTATTTGATCCCTTCCACCTTCAGAATTTGAAAGAGAGTATTCCAGTCAACATTGTCAAAAGCTTTCGCTAAGTCTACAAATGCTAGAAACGTAGGTTTACTTTTCCTTAATCTATCTTCTAAGATAAGTCGTAGGGTCAGTATTGCCTCACGTGTTCCAACATTTCTACGGAATCGAAACTACTCTCCCCCGAGGTCGGCTTCTACCAGTTTTTCCAGTCGTCTGTAAAGAATTCGTGTTAGTATTTTGCAGCCGTGACTTATTAAACTAATAGTTCGGTAATTTCCACATATGTCAATACCTGCTTTCTTTGGGATTGGAATTATTATATTGTTCTTGAAGACTGAGGGTATTTCGCCTGTCTCATACTTCCTGCTCACCAGATGGTAGAGGTTTGTTAGGGCTGGTTCTTCCAAGGCTATCAGTAGTTCTAATGGAATGTTGTCTACTCCCGAGGTCTTGTTTCGACTTAGGTCTTTCAGTGCTCTGTCAAACTATTCACGCAGTATCATATCTCCCATTCCATCTTCATCTACGTCCTCTTCCCATTTCCATAATATTGTCCTCAAGTACATCGCCCTTGTATAGACCCTCTATATACTCCTTCCACCTTTCTGCTTTCGCTTCTTTGCTTAGAACTGGGGTTCCATGTGAACTCTTGATATTCATGCAAATGGTTCTGTTTTCGCCGAAGATCTCTTTAATTTTCCTGTAGGCGGCATCTATCTTACCCCTGGTGATATATTCCTCTTCATCCTTACATTTGTCCTCTATCCGTCCCTGCTCAGCCATTTTGCACGTCATATCGATCTCATTTTTGAGACTTTTGCGTTCCTTTTTGCCTCCTTCATTTACTGCACTTTTACATTTTCTCCTTTCATCAATTAAATTCAATATTTCTTCTGTTACCCAAGGGTTTCTACTAGCCCTCATCTTTTTACCTACTTGATCCTCTGCTGTCCTCACTATTTCATCTCTCAAAGCTACCCATTCTTCTTCTACTGTATTTCTTTCCCCCGTTTTTGTCATTCGTTCCCTACTGCTTGCTCTGAAACTATTTACAACCTCTGGTTCTTTCAGTTTATCCGTTTCATCTTCTTAAATAATTACTACTAAAAACAGTCTTGATCACGATTTATTTAACAAGGTGACCGGTTTCGACCACTACTGTGGTCATCTTCAGACCATTGAGTAGGAACCTCTTTCTGTTGTAGTGATTCTCCAACAGAAAGAGGTTCCTACTCAATGGTCTGAAGATGACCACAGTAGTGGTCGAAACCGTTAAATAAATCGTGATCAAGACTGTTTTTAGTAGTAATTATTTATAAGACATTGATCACTGCTGTTCCCATAATGCATTCAAAAGTAATTCATCTTCTTAAATTCCCACCTTTTTGCAGTTTCTTCAGTTTTTGTCTACAGTTCATAACCAATAGAGTGTGGTCAGAGGCCACATCCGCCCCTGGAAATGTCTTACAATTTAAAACCTGGTTCGTAAATCTCCGTCATACCATTATATAACCTATCTGAAACCTTCCAGTGTCTCCAGGCCTCTCTCATGTACACAACCTTCTTTCATGATTCTTGAACCAAGTGTTAGCTATGATTAAGTTATGCTCTGTGCAAAATTCTACCAGGCGGCTTCCTCTTTCATTCCTTACCCCAATTCCATATTCACCTACTACTTTTCCTTCTCTTCCTTTTCCTACTATCGAATTCTAGCGACCCACGACTATTAAATTTTCGTCTCCCTTCACTATCTCATTATTATCTCACCGTACATTTCATCAATCTCTTCGTCATCTACGGAGCTAGTTGGCATATAAACTTGTACTACTGTGGTGAGCGTGGGCTTCGTGTCCGCTACAATAATGCGTTCACTACGCTGTTTGTAGTAGCTTATCCACACTCCCATTTTTTATTCATTATTAAACCTACTCCTGCATTATCCCTGTTTGATTTTGTATTTATACCACTGTATTCACCTGACCAGAAGTCTCGTTCCTCCTGCCACCGAACTTCACTTATTCCCATTATATCTAGCTGTAACCCATCCATTTCCCTTTTTAAATTTTCTAACCTACCTGCCCGATTAAGGGATCTGACATTCCACGCTCCGATCCTGAGAACGCCAGTTTTCTTTCTCAAGCTATGCCTTTAAAATTATAGAAGGCAGAGCTTAAGCCTAGATGACGAAACCCTCGTACGTACAATTCAAGTAGGGTGTAAAACAGGACATTTTGTACTTAATATTTTATGTAATATGCTATTGGATATATCAGACATATTGTCGGTAAAACAGCAAAGTACTGAAAGAGGGGTACGTTTATGTTCATTTATTTTGTCTTCTGGCTACCGGTTTCGATAAGCAGTAGCATTCTCAGGCCATCCACTAGCTCATGGTCATCACGCTTGCTTCCCCAGTTGGTGTGTCAAGGACAAAATAAATAAACTGCCATTGTAAATACAAACATATACACTGAGGTGACAGAAGTCCTAACACAGCGATATATATATCCGCCCCGATAGCTAAGGACAGATTGCAGTCCTACGGGCCCGGATTCGATTCCCGCTGAGTCGTGAATTTTCTCCGCTCAGGGACTGGGTGTTGTGCTGTCTCCATCATCATTTCATCCCCATCCGGTGCGCAGGTCGCCCAATGTCGTTTCGAATGTAATAAGTCCTGCCACGCAAGGGGCCTCAAGGCCAATAACGCCAAACGCTCATTTCATTTCCATCGGTACACGAGGCACAAAAGAGCACTGGACTGGCTGAGCTGTCATTTCTACTCAAGCGATTCATGTGAAAAGGTTTGCCACGTGATTATGAACGAACGATGCGGATTAACAAACAGTGCACGCGGAATGGTGCTTGGAGCTATGGGACATTCCATTTCGGAAATCATTAGGGAACTCAATATTCCGAGAACCACAATGTCAATAGTGTGCCAAAAATGGCGTTACCTCTCACCACGGAAAACCCAGTAGCTAACGCTTTCACTTATCGACCGAAGGCGGTGGCGTTGGTCTAGAGTTGTCAGTGCTAACGGAGAAACAGCCCACAGTTGCACTAAATTGTGTCTATTTTAATCCTTGACCATGGTTTCAGATATAATAATACAGAAGTCATACACACTAATAAATGGAAAACGTCTTAGCCCAGCGGCTGCGTCAAAACCAATAAAATAACTTCAACAGACATAAGCCTGTTTCGAACATAAGTAAAATTACATATGGCACCGTATGTCCTCCACCGTATGTACTCCACCGTATGTCCTACTGCAGTATAACAGAGGTATAACAGAACGACATCACCTGCAACGGCTCTCCTGGGCTCGTGACCATATCGTTTACACTCCAGACGACTGAAAAACCGCGACTTGCTGAAGTGAGTCCCGATTTGAGTTACAAAGAGCTGATGGGAGGGTTCCAATGTGGCGCACACTCCTCGAAGTCATGAACCCAGGTTATCTACAATGCTCTATGCATGCTGGTGGTCGCTTCATAATGATATGGGCTGTGTTTACATGCAATAGACTGGGTCGTTTGATCGAACTGAGCCGATCAGTGATTGAAAATGGTTATATGTGGCTACTCGGACACCATTTGCGCCAGTCAACGACTTCATCTTCCCAAGCAATGATGCACCATATCACCGGGCAACAATTAGTTGCAACTGGTTTGAAGAACATTCTGAACAGTTCGAGCGAATTATTTGGCCACCCACATCGCCCGATGTCAGCCCCATCTAATTGTTATGGGATGTAGTCAAGAGATCAAATGGTTCAAATGGCTCTGAGCACTATGGGACTTAACATCTATGGTCAGAAGTCCCCTAGAACTTAGAACTACTTAAACCTAACTAACCTAAGGACATCACACAACACCCAGTCATCACGAGGCAGGGAAAATCCCTGACCCCGCCGGGAATCGAACCCTGGAACCCGGGCGTGGGAAGCGAGAACTCTACCGCACAGTCGAGACATCAGTTCGTACACAAAATCCTGCAGCGGCAGCACTTTCGCTATATAAGCAGCTTAGCTCAATATTTCTACAGGGAACTTCCAACGGGTTGTTGGGTCCATGAGACGTCCATGTGCTGCACTTCGCGGGCAAAAGGAGGTTCAACACGATATTAGGAGGTATCTTGCGACTTTTTTCCCTTAAGTGTACTTTTTCAACATCATTGAAGATCGAATAATTGTAATTAACTATTGCACAACCTATAAATTATGACTTCCTCTGAATGAAATGTAGAGTAGTAAACTGTACGTACTATGTTTTAGTAGCAACGTAATATTTCACCCCACTTTAATATTCTAGGTGTTAATATAGCTATATTGCAACTTCTTCTTGTTTTCGTGAGTTGATTATGGTAATAATGACATTGCCATTAAAATACTTAGCAAGGGTATTAACTCGTTAACATAGAAAGAGCTGTCGGCTTCGGACTCGTCGCCGTCTTTCGGCTGTCGCGTTTAGTTGTGGCCACGCCTGCCACGGCCAGTGGGCAGCGCAGTCGGTGGACGGCAGACGAGCGACATCCTGGGGTCAGCCAGCCCCACTAGCGAGTCTTGGACAATATCAAAGTAACCAACTAAGTCTGAAATAATTTTGTTCATTAAGAAGCCTATGTTGCAGTGAATAAAGTTTATATTTTCCTCTAATTCGAGTGCTTATAAAATAAACTGCCGAGACTAACAGATTTGGTGTTGGCCAAACGGGCAGGAACCTTGTAGTTCGATGTAGAGAGCACCCATGTGATCAGAGCAACAGTGCTCTCGGTAGTCATCTCAACACCGGTAAACATGAAATAATTTAGAAATTTTACACAAGGCACCCAAAAGCTACACCCTAAACGCATTAGAAGAAATGGAAATATTTGTCCATGGTAATGAGCTCTTTGCAGGTATTTGATAACCAGTACATCACATCAACATTTGTTGCTTCTGCTGCATTAGAAGGAATCTGATTGCCGTACACGTATGCTGAGGGATACTGTTGAACCGTGGCTATAGCTACGAAATTTCTTTGCTTAGCGACTGAGGTAATCTCACGTTCCGAGAACAAAATGTTTATAAAAATTCTGAACTTACCAATGGAAGGCCTGATAACTGAGGCGGGTAGTCCAGCAGCGTGAGTGCATATTACATCCTCGGCGACTGCTTTTGTGAAGGTATAAGTGTTGGGCCAGTCACCCAATATCCTGAAAAACAGATGCATTCATAAATATGCTGCTAATTCTGCCCCTGAATTTAGACAAATCTTCCGAATGAGATATTTTAGCAGGACTCCATCACAAGTAATGACGCTGGATAAGTAGTACATACTAAATACAAATATTAAAAAAGTTTTGCATCACCCCAGTTCCCAGAACTGATGAAGACAGACATTGACTGTGGATACTGTATCACAGACACAGTCCATTTGACTGTTCAGAGATGTCAGTAAACACGCCCAATAACGTAAACAACCATGCATGAGCAGCGCCTATTGCACGGAGGGGTCAGACAGCCGATCAGTTCCAGTCATTCCCCCAGGAAGGAAGTACATGCTTCGTGTTCTATGTAGTTCAACCATGCCTTGACGGTCAATACCGCGGTTCGATCACGTCCGCATTGTTACTTTGTGCCAGGGGCGGCTCTCAACAAGTGAAGTGTTCAGGCATCTCGGAATGAACCAAAGCGATGTTGTTCTGACATGGAACAAATACAGAGAGACAGGAACCGTCGATGACAAGCCTTGCTCAGGCCACCCAAGGGCTACTACTGCCGTGGATGACCACTATCTACGGATTATGGTGGCTCCATCATATTAAATAATGCTTTTCATGCAGCCACAGGACGTCGTGTTGCTACTCAAACTGTGCTTCATAGGCTGCATGATGCTCCACTCCCGACGTCCGTGGCGAGGTCCATCTTTGCAGGCACGACACCATGCAGTGCGGTACAGATGGGCCCAACATCATGCCGAATGGACCTGTCAGGATTGGCATCACGTTCTCTCACCTCTGAGTGTCGCATATGCCTTCAACCAGACAATCGTCGGAGACGTGTTTAGAGGTAACGCGGTCAGGTTGAACGCCTTAGACACACTGTCCAGCGAGTGCAGCAAGGTTCGATGCTGTTTTGGGGTGGCATTATTTGTGGCCGACGTATGCCGTTGGTGGTCATGGAAGGCGCCGTAACGGCTGTACGATACGTGAATGCCATCCTCCGACCGATAGTGCAACCATATCGGCAGGATATTGGCGAGGCATTCGTCTTCATGGACGACAATTCGTGCCCCCATCGTGAAATCTTGTGTGTGACTTCCTTCAGGATAACGACATCGCTCGAATAGTGTGGCCAGCATGTTATCCAGACATGAACCCTATCTAACATGCCTGGGATAGGTTGAAAAGGGTTGTTTATCGACGTCGTGACCCACTAACCATTCTGACGGATCTACGCCGAATCGCCGTTGAGGAGTGGGACAGTCTGGACCAACAGTGCCTTGCTGAACTTGCGGATAGTATGCCACGACGAATACAGGCATACATCAGTGAAAGAGGTAATAGAGGTACCGGTATGTCCATCAGTCTGGACCACCGCCTCTGAAGGTGTCGCTGTATGGTGGAACAACATGCAATGTGTTGTTTTCATGAGCAATAAAAGGGGCGGAAATGATGGTTATGTTGATCAGTATTCACGTTTTCTGTATAGGTTCCGGAACTCTCAGAACCGAGGTGATGCAGAAGTTTTTTTGATGTGTATAAGTAGCAATATACCTCACTCCTGGAATAAATCTGAACAGACAGTATTTAGAACATGTAATTAGTCCTGTACACATGTGGACCGTGTTGTCACTGTGCTACACGTGTTCAAAACTTAAGGACGAAATTAGCTTTCACATGATGCCCACTAACATACCTCTATAAAATTTAGAACACACTGTTGCAGTGTAGGCCGGCCGGAGTGGCCGAGCGGTTAAAGGCGCTATAGTCTGGAGCCGCACGACCGCTACGGTCGCAGGTTCGAATCCTGCCTCGGGCATGGATGTGTGTGATGTCCTTAGGTTAGTTAGGTTTAAGTAGTTCTAAGTTCTAGGGGACTTATGACCACAGCAGTTGAGTCCCATAGTGCTCAGAGACATTTTTTTGTTGCAGTGTAGACTGAGATGGCGAAAGTCATGAGATACCTCCTAATATCGTGTCAGACATCCTACCGTCCAGCAGTGGAAATCTGAATGACTCTCGAGTTCCTGTGGATGAAGTAAGACTCCTTACACAAGTCAGAAACCCTGTGCCTTTGTCTTCAACAGACCTATTTCAAAGAGACTTATACTCCTGGGTTTTCAGCTGCCAATAAATGACGACCTCAATCAGGAGTGGGCAAAAGGTTGTGTGAACCTAGTTGTCAACGACGAATCCAACTCGTTGCTGCTCTTCCTCAACACGCATGCAGTGGATGCAATAGTCCCTGTGTCTTATAGGATGACAAGAGGCTCATTACATTCCCCCCCCCCCCCCCCCACAAATGACTACACAGTACCTTAGCTTTCGGTGATCTTCTTATGCAGTTACCCCATCCATTCATCCTTTGTGGAGACTTTCATACGCGTAATGTACTATGGGACTGTTGAGAATCTCATTTCATGAGCATTATCTGCCATAGATCCACGAAGTGATGTCCTCGCTGATACTGCTTAGCGGGCAAGTGGTCGATAATATGCACTTCAGTGACCACTTCTCCATCTACATGCATCTAGGAGAGGAAACTGTGCCAGAATGTAGGTTGCTAAAGTGCATATTCAGAAAGATTAACTGCTGTGAAAGCGCGGAAGAATTACCGGACTTGTTGAGCAGTACAAAATATAGACTTAGAGTAAAATGAAGACAGACAAAAATAATGAGATGCAACAGAAATGAGATTAAAGCTAAATTTAACATCAAATTGAGGATCACGCAGTGCTACCTTCCCATGTGAAAGAATATTATTATTTTCGCTACCGCTGTAATAAAAACTGGCAGCATGGTGCGTACAGCAAATGTAAAAGAAA
This sequence comes from Schistocerca nitens, assembly GCF_023898315.1. NCBI lineage: Eukaryota > Metazoa > Arthropoda > Insecta > Orthoptera > Acrididae > Schistocerca > Schistocerca nitens. The sequence goes on from NC_064622.1 coordinate 352,690,149, forward strand.
AAAAGTTCCTTAAAGGCTCTTTTCTCTATGAGTACAGTTGTGTAGTTTAGGACTGACTATGGGCTAGTAAACACTTCTGACAACCCTTACTAGAGCAGAAATTTTCGGAAGTTAATCACTCACAGAGGCAGTAACTGCGCCAGTTGCTCGTCGCCCATGATGTTGAGCAGCTTCAGTAGCTCTTCAGCATTCAGTGCTGGGGGATAGAACACCTCATCAATTTCATCCCTTGGGGCATTCGAATATGCCGTTGACATGTAGACAAAAGCCTGCAACCAAGAAATTATGGTAAATATCTCGCACGCCTTTGAGAATGTTATAGGAGAAGTTCCTGGAAATGTGTAGACTAACAAGGGAACCTCACCATCGCACCTCTCTCAGATTTAGTTATGAGTTGGCACAGTGGATAGGCCTTGAAACACTCAACACAGATCAATCGAGAAAACAGGAAGAAGTTGTGTGGAGCTATGAAGAAAATAAGCAAAATATACAAACTGAGTAATCCATGCGCAGCATATGCAACAAGGAGAATGCGAGGCCAGAAGCGCCGTGGTCCCGTGGTTAGCGTGAGCAGCTGCGGAACAAGAAGTCCTTGGTTCAAGTCTTCCCTGGAGTGAAAAGTTTAATTTTTTATTTTCAGACAATTATGAAAGTTCAGGCACTCACACATAATCAACTTCGCTCTCAAAAATTCCAGGACATGTTTAGATTTGCTTGGAGATATGCAGTATTTGACGGTCTACACACGGAAAAATTTGAAAACGTTAAAAACATGTTTTGACAGAGCACAGGGAAAACTGTGTGACTGTGAAACTGTTGCATTCATTTGTTGCAGTTTATGTGACAAACTCTTATGTTTTCATCACTTTTTTGGGAGTGATTATCACATCCACAAGAAAACCTAAATCGGCCAAGGTAGAAGAATCTTTTTACCCATTCGCCAAGTGTACAAGTTAGGTGGGTCGACAACATATTCCTGTCATGTGATGCACATGCCGTCACCATTGTCGTATAGAATATATCAGACGTGTTTTCCTGTGGAGGAATCGGTTGACGTATGACCTTGCGATCAAATGTTTTCGGTTCCCTTTGGAGAGGCACGTCCTTTCGTCAACTAATCGCACGGTTTTGCGGTGCGGTCGCAATGAACGAACGGACAGATTATAACTTTGCGAAAATAAAACATTAAACTTTTGTCTCGAGGAAGGACTTGAACCAAGGACCTCTCATTCCGCAGCTGCTCACGCTAACCACGGGACCACGGTGCTCCTGAGCTCGCATTATCCTTGATGTTGCATATCTTGCGCATGGATTACACAGTTTGTATATTTTGCTTATGTTTTTCATAGTTCCACACAACTTCTTCCTGTTTTCTCGATTGATCTGTGTTCAGTGTTTCAAGGCCTATCCACTGCGCCAACTTATAACTAAATCTGAGGGGGGTGCGATGGGGAGGTTTCCTTGTAAGAAGTAGACATCTCCTCCATTCTTCTAATGTTATAACTGCTATCACATCTACATCATCATTATAGGAGATGATTTCAACCCTAAGCACAGTGACAATTGTGGCATCCATAGCTGAAAGTTTGTGCATCGATCCTGATTTGGTTTTTGTGCAAACACTGACTAGTCTTGGGCTGCACTTGTCAGTTGTCTTTGGAAAAGCAAGAGCCAAATGTTGATATGACCAGTGATTGTCACCGTTGTAAAATCATGATGAATGATTTGCCTCCTGCTTGTCAACAGCTGCAAATGTTGGCAGCAGTTCAGCAGTAGGATATTGCCCCTCCAAACTGTGCTGCTGATGGAATGTTACGATGGTCTCCAGCTGCGAATGAACTGTGTGGCTGACCAACTACAAGCGTTTCCCATGTCAACTTCACGATAACTTGAATGTATTTCAGATCTTTTTGTCTGCTGCCATACAATACTTCTATTGGCTTTTTATCTAGACCCGTATCCTGAATTTGTTCACTTTTGACACCATTTATCAAGCACCACAACTAGCTTAACTTTGGATATCAGTTTATCAGTTTATTTATTATTTCAAGACACCATAGTTATTTTGACTTTGATACACCATTCCAGAGTGCTAATTAATGTAATTATGTCTGGTGCCTCCATCGCAGTTTATCAACCAGGACTTTTTTCGCAATTTAGCCTACGAGTAATGTGTGTCAAAGCCAAAATGGAGAGACATACTCGAACAGTATAACTATCAATTCTAAAACCTACCAAGTTATCTACTGTTCTAAATAAAGCTTAATAGTTATAAGGTTCACCATTCGATTCCTCCTCAGCAGCAGGCTAAATATCCTTTACCCATAAGAAGGTTTTGCGTACTACACTTTAGAAACAAGGTAATTGCTTCTAGGACAACAATACGTGGTTAATCTGAGCCAGCATTCACCTTGAGGTTGGTCATGCGCTTGACAAGTGCGATGACCTCGCAGGTGGATGCCACGTTAGTGAGGGTGGCGGTCCGGAGGTCCGCATCGAACCGCACAGTGGCAGCCACGTGGAAGACGACAGACACCTTGCTGGTGAGCATAGTAGCATCTGCAGGGCTGATCCCCAGACCCGGCTGAGTGCAGTCTCCCGCTATGGGTACCACCTTACGTAGGTAGTCGGGGCATGCCTGGCGAGCACTGCTGAAGACCTAAGAACAGCGCAAGTAAAACACCTTACTTTGGGGCTTTATTATTCACTGTGTAATGTGTGTGGCAAAAGAATTATTAGTGGGTCTCTAAATCTTCCTTTGAGCAGATTAACTACTGGATGATGTAAGAGTGCCATTCCTCGAATTTCTTTTCAGGTGATGGGTAAATAAGTCAGCCACATATCTTATTTGGAGTACAGCGAAACTGTTCAGATTTTTAACGTTATAGTAACATTAGTTTCAGTGAATGGTGTAACAAATGTTGAGTTTGTAAGGAATAAGAAGCTGATAATTTGTGTGGGTTGCTATTAAAACAGAGTGATTTAATTATAATTCTAAGAACTGTTATGGGTGAACGGCAGCTTGCAATACCCTGGTTTACATGCTCAGATGACAAGCTTAGGAAGAGGAAATGCAGCGAATGCACTGACTGATAAAAAAGTAAAGCATCACGAAGTACAAGAGGAAACGAAATGAAACATCACAGGTTAAGAGTATGACGTCGCACACTCTTTGTCCTGGATGTATGTACTGTTTTGGTTGGGAAAGGTATAACAAAGTCCCAGCCTCTCCTGGCGCAAGCTTGTCCGTAACTATTGGAATTTGTTCCTGATATCCTGATTACTGAAGCAGGGACAGAGTTGAGATTTGAACTGGTTTCACACTTGTTGTACTGGGAACAGATCTTTAGATCTTGCTAGCCATAGGAGTACCTCGAAACCGCTCAGACTGTTCATAGAGGCATGTACAATGTGTGGAAGAGTATTGTTCTGTTGGAAAGTGACACCAAGATACTGTCGCATGAGAGGTAACAGAAGAGAACACAAGATGACTGTGAAATACCGTTGTGCAATCAGATTTCCCTCAATCATGTGTGACCTGAAGAGTAATACTTGATTTATCCACACACAATGACTTTTGAAAGAAAGAGACTTATCTTCATGTTGTCGCCATGCACGCCGACGATGATCATCTGGAGCAGTGAAGAACCTCGATTCATCACCGAATGATCAGCATACATAATTGAAAACGCAGTCGTTTACGTTTTGGTGTTTACGGCAGCAGACGCCTGTGACAGTGTTAGTCGACCAAATTATTATTTCACCTGGCAGTGAGGGCGCTTCGATCAGTTTATTGTGAATTTTTATCACTAGATTTCTCTATGACACGCTGAAAAACTTCAAAAGAAACGCACAGTTGTCTTGAAATCATTCAAAGGATGATGACTTTTCGCAACTGTACTTGTGTACTGTAATGCCACCACGTGTTTTCTGTAATTGCTACGTGACGCCAAGTGCTGTAATGTTGTGCACAGGTAGCAGCTCTCTATTCCACCGGCTATCTGACGAATGAAGCAGAATGATAAAGAGTGTTGCAGGTATTCCATTACCTGCTCTTTGGATGGCAGATATACACTCCTGGAAATTGAAATAAGAACACCGTGAATTCATTGTCCCAGGAAGGGGAAACTTTATTGACACATTCCTGGGGTCAGATACATCACATGATCACACTGACAGAACCACAGGCACATAGACACAGGCAACAGAGCATGCACAATGTCGGTACTAGTACAGTGTATATCCACCTTTCGCAGCAATGCAGGCTGCTGTTCTCCCATGGAGACGATCGTAGAGATGCTGGATGTAGTCCTGTGGAACGGCTTGCCATGCCATTTCCACCTGGCGCCTCAGTTGGACCAGCGTTCGTGCTGGACGTGCAGACCGCGTGAGACGACGCTTCATCCAGTCCCAAACATGCTCAATGGGGGACAGATCCGGAGATCTTGCTGGCCAGGGTAGTTGACTTACACCTTCTAGAGCACGTTGGGTGGCACGGGATACATGCGGACGTGCATTGTCCTGTTGGAACAGCAAGTTCCCTTGCCGGTCTAGGAATGGTAGAACGATGGGTTCGATGACGGTTTGGATGTACCGTGCACTATTCAGTGTCCCCTCGACGATCACCAGTGGTGTACGGCCAGTGTAGGAGATCGCTCCCCACACCATGATGCCGGGTGTTGGCCCTGTGTGCCTCGGTCGTATGCAGTCCTGATTGTGGCGCTCACCTGCACGGCGCCAAACACGCATACGACCATCATTGGCACCAAGGCAGAAGCGACTCTCATCGCTGAAGACGACACGTCTCCATTCGTCCCTCCATTCACGCCTGTCGCGAGACCACTGGAGGCGGGCTGCACGATGTTGGGGCGTGAGCGGAAGACGGCCTAACGGTGTGCGGGACCGTAGCCCAGCTTCATGGAGACGGTTGCGAATGGTCCTCGCCGATACCCCAGGAGCAACAGTGTCCCTAATTTGCTGGGAAGTGGCGGTGCGGTCCCCTACGGCACTGCGTAGGATCCTACGGTCTTGGCGTGCATCCGTGCGTCGCTGCGGTCCGGTCCCAGGTCGACGGGCACGTGCACCTTCCACCGACCACTGGCGACAACATCGATGTACTGTGGAGACCTCACGCCCCCCGTGTTGAGCAATTCGGCGGTACGTCCACACGGCCTCCCGCATGCCCACTATACGCCCTCGCTCAAAGTCCGTCAACTGCACATACGGTTCACGTCAACGCTGTCGCGGCATGCTACCAGTGTTAAAGACTGCGATGGAGCTCCGTATGCCACGGCAAACTGGCTGACACTGACGGCGGCGGTGCACAAATGCTGTGCAACTAGCGCCATTCGACGGCCAACACCGCGGTTCCTGGTGTGTCCACTGTGCCGTGCGTGTGATCATTGCTTGTACAGCCCTCTCGCAGTGTCCGGAGCAAGTATGGTGGGTCTGACACACCGGTGTCAATGTGTTCTTTTTTCCATTTCCAGGAGTGTAGATATAAAGGGGATTATGAAATTATGTTTTATTATAAATAAAATAAACCTTAAGTCTTCTGCAACTGAATTTTTTTCTTGTATACCACACATATTTTGGTGATTCATATTTTGCGTCTTCAGAGATCTGTAATAGATATAAAATTATTTAATTACATATACAGGGTGAGTCACATAACATTACCGCTGGATATATTTCGTAAACCACATCAAATACTGACGAATCGATTCCACAGACCGAACGTGAGGAGAGGGGCTAGTGTAATTGGTTAATACAAACCATACAAAAATGCACGGAAGTATGTTTTTTAACACAAACCTACGGTTTTTTAAATAGAACCCCATTAGTTTTGTTAGCACATCTGAACATATAAACAAATACGTAATCAGTGCCGTTTGTTGCATTGTAAAATGTTAACTACATCCGGAGATATTGTAACCTAAAGTTGACGCTTGAGTACCACTCCTCCGCTGTTCGATCGTGGGTATCGGAGAGCACCGGATTACGTAGGGATCCAAAGGGAGCGGTGATGGACCTTAGGTACAGAAGAGACTGGAACAGCACATTACGTCCACATGGTAACACCTTTTTATTGGTCTTTTTCACTGACGCACATGTACATTACCATGAGGGGTGAGGTACACGTACACACGTGGTTTCCGTTTTCAATTACGGAGTGGAATAGAGTGTGTCCCGACATGTCAGGCCAATAGATGTTCAATGTGGTGGCCATCATTTGCTGCACACAATTGCAATCTCTGGCGTAATGAATGTCGTACACGCCGCAGTACATCTGGTGTAATGTCTCCGCAGGCTGCCACAATACGTTGTTTCATATCCTCTCGGGTTGTAGGCACATCACGGTACACATTCTACTTTAACGTACCCCACAGAAAGAAGTCCAGAGATGTAAGATCAGGAGAACGTGCTGGCCAGTTTATGCGTCCTCCACGTCCTATGAAACCCCCGTCGAACATCCTGCCAAGGGTCAGCCTAGTGTTAATTGCGGAATGTGCAGGTGCACCATCATGCTGATACCACGTACGTCGACGCGTTTCCAGTGGGACATTTTCGAGCAACGTTGGCAGATCATTCTGTAGAAACGCGATGTATGTTGCAGCTGTTTGGGCCCCTGCAATGAAGTGAGGACCAATGAGGTGGTCGCCAATGATTCCGCACCGTACATTTACAGTCCACGGTCGCTGTCGCTCTACCTGTCTGAGCCAGCGAGGATTGTCCACGGACCAGTAATGCATGTTCCGTAGATTCACTGCCCCGTGGTTTGTGAAACCCGCTTCATCGGTAAACAGGTAGAACTGTAACGCATTCTCTGTTAATGCCCATTGACAGCATTTCATTCGATGATTAAAGTCATCACCATGTAATTGCTGATGTAGCGACACATGAAACGGGTGAAAGCGGTGATGATGCAGTATACGCATGACACTACTATGACTCAGTCCACCGGCTCTCGCAATGTCCCGTGTACTCATCTATGGGTTCATGGCAACAGCAGCTAACACACCAACTGCACCCGCTTCTCCTGTGACGGGCCTATTACGGACCCGTTTGCGTGCTACGACCATACCTGTTGCATACACTTGGCGGTAGATGTTCTGCAATGTGCGGCACGTTGGATGCTCTCTGTCCGGGTACCGTTTTACATATACCCTGTAGGCTTCAGCTGCATTTCGTCGACACTCGCCATAGATGAGTATCATCTCCGCCTTTTCAGAGTTCGAATACACCATGGTCACAGTTCCTAAAACACTACACTATCACAGACGTCTGGTAACACGGTGTACTACAGTTGGTCTGCGTGCGGAGACGAATGCAGAATAACAATAGAAGCAAGCGCTACATGCGGACACTGCGACAGCTAGACCAAACCACAACAGTGCACTAGAGCCACACTCGTAAACACGGTCGTCATCGTAAACATGTCCCCGCAGATGCTGCTCGCCGACCGTGGCCCGTGTTTGTCACAACACGCAACTGAACGTCGGAGGTTTCAAGCGTCAAATTTAGGTTACAATACCTCCGGATGTAATTAACATTTTACAATTCAACAAACGGCACTGATTACGTATTTCTTTATATGTTCAGATGTGCTAACAAAACTAACGTGGTTCCATTTTTAAAAAAAAACGTAGGTTTGTGTTAAAAAACATACTTCCGTGCATTTTTGTATGGTTTGTATTAAACAATTACACTAGCCCCTCTCCTCACGTTCGGTCTGTGGAATCGGTTCGTCAGTATTTGATGTGGTTTACGAAATATATCCAGCGGTAACGTTAGGTGACTCACCCTGTATATATTGATAAGGGATTTGCAGGTATTCTTTGGCAGATTTTTTGAGTCTAGTTATTTCTATTTATAATTGTATGGTTGTGTTTTGTTATTTTCGTTCATTTGCTGTCATATTCATGCAACCATTTGTTGTCTTGTTTGTGCGAAATGCACACATTACAGGTTTCTTCTGGTAAATATTTCTTTCCACATAACCTATACTGTAGCACACTGCACATGCTTACACTGCATAGTCACATGACTGATTCAGGTATCATGATAGAGATTAATTGTGGGTCTGTGGTGGTGGGGCACTGTGTGGGTGAACTTTTAAATTCTTTTATTTACTTTATTTGCTTAGTTTGAATAATGACCTTTGAATAATTTAACAATTCATTTAGCTTGCATAAGGAAGGCCTGCCAATGGAAAGCCCAGTCTCATACATAAACGCAAATATCCAAATGAATTTTTACAGAAATAATACGGACAAATATATTTACACATAATACAAGGGCACATATATATAGATATTATACATCTCATAGATGAAAAACAAGAACATATAAACAGTTTACACACACAGATAAATAACATACACCACAACATTCAGTTCGCCATGGAAACAGAAACAGGTGAAGCAATACACTATCTCAATATAAAATCGTAAAATCTATCAAATGATCCGGCAGACATTTTCAGAAAGGATGCAGCTACGATAACGGTAATTAAGCAGGAATCTTACCACCCACATTCTCATAAAATAGCAGCAATGTGTCAATGTGCCATATGGTATACAGTCTGTGCAAAATACCTCTAAGCAAAAAAAAAAAAATAACTATCAAGAAGAATGGCACATGATAATTAAGAAAGCACAAAGCAATGGATAAAGCAGCAACATAACACACCAACTGCTTGATGCAAGAGTAAGAAAATACAGACACAAGACAGCAATATAAAAAACAATCCAAATAAATCAACAAATAACAACAAGGAATACACACTCATGCCAGAAACGACATAATACAACGAAAAATGGCAGCACAACCGACTGACACCCAAGATTAGTACCGTCTTCAAAAAGCATAAAAATTTATATAAAAGATAAACAGCACAATACAAAGGAAAATAAAAACTGTGACAGGAAAGAAAGATACATAAAACAGTTAAGGAATATATGAATTAACATGTAATATCTGGAGCTCTAAATACGTTTGGATGACTGAATAATTTTTAACATCAGGTCCTAAGAACATGTAAAAGCAATTAAGTGTTAATGTAACTATATATATGCAGAACATTTAATAACAGAAAATGAATATCACACTGGTTACAAAAATATTATTATGCCATAATAACAAAAGAAGGGATTGCTCACCATATACAGGACGAATATTTCATACAAAAGGCCATAAACAAAAATGAAAATATTCTCAATGACAAAAAGAGCAACAGTGGATATCAATATCCAAATTAATTCACAGAATTCCATAAGAAAAGTAACTAGAATTAAATAATAAAGAAATGACACACACACACACACACACACACACACACACACACACATATATATATATATATATATATATATATATATATATATATATATATATATATATATATATATATATATACTTCAGTTGCAAACGATGGAAGTTTTCTTATCTTTATGGTGAAACATAATTGAAGTTAGCAATTGAGGAAAACGGAAGCAATTATATATAATAGGGTTACGATTCCTTCCTTGTGGTGGTCAGATGTGGTTGACCATAACCTAAATGATGAACATTTGTGGTCTTATGTACCCATGCACTCAACGTTGGACCACTGTCACATATGAATTCCCACAAATCTGGATATTGCACGATCCAACCAGCTCGCCAAATGGAAACTTATAATAAGCATCTCCACATTCTTCCCAGTGGTCACCTAACATCTGACACTGTTCACTCCCATTATAAACTCAGCAAGTACCTTTGACAACACTAAACATGACCAAAGCAAAAATACTCTGGTGGCCATTCTATTTGTCAAAGGGCAAATCTAATCATTTACATATCTGTCAATAGTGTGTATATGTAAAATTTACATTCCCATCTGACCATGTCTACTGCGTGCTTGACATTTTTGTTCAGGTAGTATTTATAAAGCGATACTGACCAAATATCCTAAGGACGAAAACAATTTCGTAGTATGTTGTGACAGTAACTTCGTTACAGGAGGACAAAGCCTGCTGCTGCTGATGATTAAGGATTTGAAACGACTAAACATCTAAGGTTACCATTCTGCCACAGGACAGAATCTCTATACCTCTTCTTTCTGTGTCTAGAGTTAAACCTATGTGTAGGTGTGATAACGTTTTCTAAAGATTTCAGTGGTTTGCACCTGATGTGGGATGTGGGTGCCAGCCCAGTATTTACCTAGTGGGATTGAGAGACCACCTAAGAAACCTCATCCACGCTGGCCAGCTCACCAATACTGCTCGTTAACCGGACCAGGTCAGGCTCGCCTCACCAAGACCTGGAAGTGGCGTGTCAGTGCAGTTGGCTATCTTCACGAGTGAGGAGAGATTAAAGAAAACTAGGTTAGTCAACATCATAGGCTAGGAAAAAACAACGATACAGGAAAAGGGACTCTAGAACTAAGCGAATTGAAGGATTGCCACCAATACATTTCTCTAGATTTATAAAAGGTATATATGCTTCAAAAATTCTGGACACACAAACGGGAGCTTTGTGTGAAACAGAAGAGTTAGTAATTCAGTGAAGGATTGACTGAGTGCTCAAATTTTGAACTCACAGAAGTAAAAGAACTGTAGTCTATGCAGCCTCCTTCATGACTGTAGGACATAGTGCGGATTTGATGGTGGAGTCCTGTGGAACGATGGGGCGGAAGTGAGACAGCATTCAATTAACAGTCATTTATTTCTGAGAGTTCTCCAATCCGTCTCTCTTCGTCTCATGGCGGTCTGTGACGCTGGAATTCGTGGCAAAGCGTCTGTCGCTCAACTGAAGGGTGTGGTTTGGCTTGTTATTATGGAAATCGATGTCTTAATTGGAAGCTGAACCTTCACTTTTATCGCTGAAATCATCTCTGCCACATACTATGGACCCTGATAATTAGTTACAAGCTTTTTTGTTCTGCAGTTTGATGTGTACAGGTTTGTTACGAAAACCCACTGACCCACACAATATAGCAAACATTTTCTCCACACATAGCCCAACTTCTCCTGATGTTCGAGTGACTTTGTGTTCGCTTGTTTGATCTTCAACCAAACTTCTCTTAATCATTTCTTGAACATTTCTACTGACTCATTAGCACCTAATTTAGTTTTCAAAACATGGAAAGGAGATGGTATCTATCTTATACCACCTTTTATGGTAAAAGACCTTACTGTAGAATTATATGCTGAACGACTTAATGAATTTACGTGTCCCAGTTATCATGCTGACAATCATACAATGACCTAAAACTTTCGAAATTGTGCAATGAACCCTTTCAGTACAAGAATGGAAAATACTTATGCGAAGTTTTCAGGTATGAAGCACGCGGCACAACTACTTCAACAGATCTGACATAAAATTTGTACTTGAAACTCTATTTCTACATAGGAAACGCCAAATGTTAATATCCAATTATTAACCATCTCGTTTGTGACTGTGCTTACACCCTGTTCTGGAATCACTATCATTGTTATAGACCGGGAAAAGTGATCTATTATTGTCAGAATATACTTTATTCAGCTTCTATTCTATTAAATGGTACAAGAATAACCAAACTAATAACGTCAAAAGGTTTTGTCGCTTCTCGAAATCTTTGTATCTGTATACACCAGTGACTAATAACGGCTCTTTGCGCACATGGGACCCAGTCTCTCACATATCAACATTTTGCTTCCTGGTCCTTCACAAAAATATTTCGGCTATATACCAGACTGTCGTTCTATGTCCCCTATGACCCGTCAACAGGTGATCAAATGCTTGTTGCAGTATTTCATTCCTGAACAATACAGGAACAACCACGTGCACACCACACACTTTGTACTTCTGCACAGCAAGCCATTTTGTGTCATGAACTGGGTTTGCAACCTAAAACCCTGTCAGTCTACGTCATCTGCTATGCCTTTTGCCTAGTGCCTGCAGAATTCCAAAACCTCCAGCTTAGTGCACCAATGTTAGTGTTTGTCTTCCGTGCTTTATGCTTCACTTCATAATTAATCTCGCTTAGCTTCATTGCACACTATGTTATTCTACTGCAAGGATCTTTCAGTCCCAATAAACACCTAAATGAAGCACGATCAGTAACTACCTTAAATGTTTGTCTGTCTAAAAAACGCTTCTCCTGCTTTGTAATTTTGCAGTCACGCGCCTAATGTCCAAACTCACAACATTCAAAGCACTGTGGCTGGTGACATTGCTTCTTCACATGACCCTCTCGTCCACATATGTAGCATTTGAAGTCAAAGGAGAAGACACCACGGTTATTCCGTTTCGGAGTCGCAATATCTCTCTCCCCCAGCTCTGTAGCAATTCTAGTAGCTTAGGACCAATTACTACGATTTTCCGTCCTCACCTCTTGTGACATACCTGCTGAAATACCCCTCAAAAATACGCGTAAGGCCCCTCTCTCTTCTTCCTGCAAGAGAATCCGCCTCTGCACTGTGCGTCAGTTCGTAAGTCTGCGAGTTCCCCTTACGATTTCTGTAGAATAGCTCTACTAATTGTTCTTTTATGTTAATCTCAAGAGCTTCTCCCTGAAAAATATGGCACTGCTAGGTTACGACAGGGTTGGGTAAGCCCTTCGGCCAGCTGATCACATGTGTGCTTTTTACTAAGTCACAAACGTTTTAGCATCACCTGATACCCGTAACTTAGCATCGAACAAAGTCCCTAAGCGAGCTGCTTTCCTCACATTATCCAGAGAGGCTGATACATCCTCGAATGTCAACAGATGAAACTATCTGCCATCAGATCAGTGGATGGGACAGGTACAATTACTATGGTCTTGGCAGTTGCCAGTTGTGACACATAATATTTCCAGTTCCCTATGCATCCATTCCTTAGCGTGACTTCGTTGTATTTTATTCTGAAGCAACATGGCTACCTGACTTCTCAAAACTTCAACGGCTTTACTTACAGTTGCTGCAAGCGTTCCTGGCCGTTGTGTAACCTCCATTTTAAATTATAATCCGGAACAACTGGAAAACTAGTATATCGACGCAATATCCATAAGAAAGTAAAACTATATTAATCTTTTCTACGTATCATGGACCAGTGGGACTCACTACACTGCCGTGGTTTGTGGCCAAATCTTCTATAAATTTTACACCTTACTGGCACTGTTTAGTAGACGGTAATTCGACCCTGAAAACTATAATATTGGCACCTAGCCGGCTGTAAGTACTCTTCTCTGCAGTTACCCCAGAAGTTCAATATGTCCACAGGTTCTTGTGGCCTCAAAAATGTCACTTTGAAATTACTATGCAGGTCCTTCTGACCCAACGTGGCCCCAAAATAAAAGAGGAAAGAAAACAAGCCAATAAAGAAACTATCGTTAAATTCAAAATTATGGCCAAAATATAAATGAAAGAGGCAATATCAACCTAAAAGTTTGACACTCAAAAATTAACTTAGGAAAATAATTTCAGGACACTTTTGGAAAAGAGAACACCTAAAACATGGGAACAAATTCAAAAACACATAGTGCAGACAGCAGAAGAAACCATTCTCCATGCCAAAAAATGGAAACATACCTGGTGGAATGATGACCGTGACGAACCAATCCTAACAACACTACGAGCTTGGAACATATGGAATGCAAATATAAATGATAAAAATAGAAACTTCCTTAAAAAAACACGAAAGCAAGCATCAAATGGCCTTAAAAAGATCAAAGTACAATACATGAAACACCAACTAGCATCAATAGACTCCAACTTCAAACAGAACAATGCTAGGGAATTTTACAGAACTTTCAAAATTAACTTAAAGAAATACACTCCACCTAGCCTATTTTTCACGGACCCAAAAACGCAGAAAACTGCATACAATAGCATAGGGAACCGTGGAATGCTTCCTGAATACTACGAAGAACTACATAACTGTGATCCACAGAAAGAAAAATCTAATTTCGATATTGTAAACCGAACACCACGGGACTCAAAGCCGCCAACCACAGAAGAAACAAAAGGAATCGTAAAATACCTTAAATATAATAAATCACCTGGAGAGCATAATATAGATACTGATCTATGGAAGTACTTTTGTGACAATATGATACAATGTCTATCAGAAATACTCAAAGAAATCTGGACAATACACAGCTTACCACCAGAATGGACATCTGCACTAACACATCCACTACATCAAAAAGAAGAAAACAGACCCTAGCAATTATAGTGGAATCTCCCTCTTACCAGTTACCAATAAGATCTTGTCTTAGGCGCTTTGAAAAAGAGCAGAAGAAATACTTGACAAACAGCTAGGAGAGTATCAGGCTGAATTTAGGAAGGGAAGGTCATGTGCAGAACAAATATTAAACTTGAAGAACATATTAGAAATGAGGAAAATCAGGAACTTGAAATATGTAATTACTGTCGTGGATTTTAAAGAAGCCTATGATTCAATTGACAGAAATACACTGCTTGATATCTTAAAAGAATTTGGACTCGATACTAAAACAACTGAAATAATTAAAACAACTTTGACAAATATAAAATCTAAAGTAAAATTTAGGGGAGAGCTCTCAAAATAGTTTGAAATAAAGTCAGATGTTCGACAGGGAGATTGTTTGTCACCTCTGCATTTCAATTTTGTGTTAGAGAAAGTTCGAGAATGGAGGAAGGCCATCAATACTAAAGGGATTCAACTAGGAAGAAGTCCAAACAAGATCACTGTCGACTGTTTAGCCTTCGCAGATGACATGGCATCGATTACAGATTCGCTAGATAATGCCCAAGAACAAATAAGAGAACTGCAAACACAAGCAGCCAAAGTAGGACTACAAACAACCTTTGAAAAAACAAAGTCCATGACAAACATTTGTGATGCTCCTCAAAATATTGAAGTTGACAACAATACAATACATAAAACAGATTCCTTTAAATACCTAGGAGAGTGGATTACATACAATGCAAAAGAAAAGACAGCTATAGAAACTAAAGTGCACAAAATGGAAAGAGCGTTTCATTTTACCAAAAACGTTTATAACAAAAAATCCTTGTCCTGGAACACGAAATTAAGACACTACCAACCAGTGGCCAGACCTGAAGCTCTGTATGCAGCAGAAACACTTAAACTAACAAGATATGGAGATCTTGAGAAACCAGAGAAGGTCGAAACAAAAATTTTACGGAAAATACTGGGAGCTATAAGAAACGATAATGCTGAATACAGGTTAAGAGCAAACAGAGAGCTATATTTGAAAACTGAAAAACTAACTGGTGTAATGGAGAAGAGAAGACTACAGTTTTTTGGACATATATTCAGAATGGATAACAACAGAATAACCACGTGGATATTCACATTACTCAATGGCTACAAATCCAAGCCCGCGTGGCTCACAGAGACTGAAAAAGATATGGAAAACGCTGGAATTACAATAGACACAATAGAAAACAGAACACATTTCAGAAAGGCAGTTCAAAAGGCAGAATTTTAGGAGAGAAAGAAAACAACTAGGCGAAAACGAACTCAAGAAGAAAGAGAAAAACTCTCTAAAAGGATGAAGGAAATTTGGAAACTACGGAAATGTAATACAATGAAAAGTAGCCAAAGCTGATTCATCGTACAATCCAAATGGGTTACTCGAAAGAAGAACAAAGATTGGTTAGTCATCGTGCTGCGTAATGACACATGTTGATGGCTCCTGACGTGCTGGCGTGGCTCCTTGACAGCGACAGCCGTCAGCACTCCTAGCGCCCAATTCGTAGAACATCAGAAATCACAGCTTATTGTCAGATGCCGCCTGCTACATGAGTGCAGGAAACTCGAGATGTGGTGGTGGAGTCCTGTGGAGCGCTGGGAGCTAATGAGACGTCATTGAGTTAACATTCATTTACTTCCGAGAGTCTTACAATCACTCTGTCTGCCTCAAAGTGCTGTCTGATGGTGGCGTCGCCGAGCCTGCATTGCACAGAGACATAGAGTAGCACGTCAGCGCCTGGCAAGGAATGTGCTGGTGCAGGATTCTTGCATTTTATTAGGTTAGCGCTACGACCCTATCACAGGAGGATAGTGTGGTTGGCGAGTCGCTGCAGCCCAGCACGGCTGTAGACAGTCACAGTGTTCTCACTGAGTGAAGCTGTGCTCCGGCTCGGCCCCAGATGTATGCGTGTCCCTATTGCTGTTTCCAACTGTGACACAAGGAGCAGCTCAAGAGGCGGTCTGAGCATGTAGCTGGTAGGGCAATACGTGTACTCTACAGGAGTGGAGGCACATACACCCCGCTCCAAGGTCGAACAGTTCACAGATGGACAGATCGGTTCTTCATTCATCGAAGACCGGCCTGGCCCTAAGCTTCGGGTAGTCGTAGGCGTGACTGGCAGGAATGCAGCAGTTGCGGGCTTGTAGCAGTTAACCCCACGCTGGTGGCAGTTGGTGTCACTTCGTTGTACTCAACAGATCATCCTCCAAAAGGTAGAGCTGTCCTTCCATCGGTATCATTGATTCCGATGGAGTGGCTAGAGTGAGTGGAAAGAGCGCGAGGTTTTTAGAGCAGCCAGTAACGCGACAGAATGTGCTCCCATTTTCTGATCCTACCAACGCTCTTGACTAACCTAATGTTTAATGTTTGGGCTTCAGAGCGTTCCTTTATACGAAATTTGCAGTCCAAAAGGCGTTCTTGTGTTATTCCTAGGTGAGGCTATCACACATAGCCCCATTACAGCACTGAGTCCGTCAAGCACTGTCATCTATCTGCTGTGTCAGATGTTCATGACGGCCTCTGTTGCACACTCTGATGCAATGAACTCACGACCTGTATGTATTTCAGTTCTTCTGTTGACATAGGTTACACCATCATTGCGTACTCAATGGACGTGCTCTACTTGGCATCATCCCAGTTAGTTCCAAAGAAATTTTATTTCTGTAGTTACTTACTATTCTGCTGTGCAACAGTACCAGGCGACTGCTAAGAGTTTGTGTTGTATTTATAGCTCATATGGTTTTATGAAAACAGGGGCCACATTCAAGCATCTAAGTTGTTCATGCAAAGACAGGAGCAAACACATTACCATCTATGGCAAGAATTGTACCATTCTTCAGACCTATATGTTCTATTGATCGCAACTATCAAAACAAACTGGAGGGACCAGAAAGCTTACCAGCCAAGAGAAGCAGACAAAGTGAGGTCACAGTCGTCTCACAATAGTAATACATGTGAGACAGTTCCTGTACAAATATTACACTTGTCCATTGTCTCGATTTACTTGTATTCAGTTCACAGCCGACAAGTCTGGGATTATGACCTCCCTGTACGTGAATGGAACAGCGAGTTCTTGCAGACGGAAATTCACAGTGATGTAGTCACAGCCTATGGGATGCTGTGGATGACATTCACACTCTGGGTGCATAACTACTGGATACGGGAGAAGTCAGCAATAATCATCATAATGAGGTGTTCTTCTGCCACCACCTGCATTCCATTGTTGTAGCCATACTCCGATGCTGTTGGGGGCCATAGTGTGAACCACTCCATCGCGCACTCCACTTACGGCCAGTGGGTGCTAGCTAGGATGCAGTCTACAAAGTGAATGATACTGCGCTGGTAACCCACTGCTCTCCACTGATAATATCAGGCATAGCGCTAGCAATACAGGCTGAGTTGTGGCCAATGTGCTTATGGTGCTTCGCACTGAGTGTGCACCTCCACTGCTGCAGTTGGCAAGATGGTGTGGCTCGCATGACTGTCGTCTCGTTCTGACGAGGATAACTCCCTGTTGTCCACACCACTTCTGGCTGCTATGAGTGAAGACACAGTGTATTTTGGAACAGTAAACGCTTATTTGTTAATGAAGTTTCATTAGCACTATATATATATATATATATATATATATATATATATATATATAATGACTTTTCATTTGCTAACTATGTAGTTAGTGCCCTCTGTAGTTAGAATCATTTATTTAGCTGGCAGTGAAAAGTCATCATATATATATATATATATATATATATATATATATGATGACTTTTCATTTGCTAACTATGTAGTTAGTGCCCTCCGTAGTTAGAATCATTTATTTAGCTGGCAGTATTGGCGCTCGCTGTATTGCAGTAGTTCGAGTAACGAAGATTTTTGTGAGGTGAGTGATTCATGAAAGGTATAGGTTGTTGTTAGCCAGCACCATTCTTTTACAAGGATTATTGAAAGTCAGATTACGTTGCACTAAAAATATTGTATGTCAGTTTATTGACGATCAGAATAAGTAAAGAGAGAAATGTCTGAGTACGTTCAGTTTTACTCAGCTGTCTCTGTATCAAACAACGTAGGAGTTTACCAGCACAGTAATTTATAATTTTTCTAAGGGGGTGTTTCAACCTATCGTATCATCCAGTCACCAGATGGCTACATCTGGCATCAGCAGTGCCTGCATCTGGCGTCAGACATGCTGCTGTCTGGGATCATTGAATCTGACATCAGTTGTCCAACAACCTATGGCTCCAGTAACAGCTGCAGTACGATGTCGTGAGTGTCTCTTTCATTTTTATTGAGGCCTGTTTTTCGTTTGTTTACGGCCATGGTGAAAGCGTTGTGACTGTCACATGAAATTGAAAGTTTGGTTTGTTAAGCCATAGGAGCTCATAGTTTCTCTCAGTTTCTTGGTAATTGTAGAGAGGTTCAATTGTGTTCGGTAGGTTGCCTGTATTGTGATTGGACTGGACAAGAGTTGCCATGTTTACGTTCAGTGTCAGCTATTGTGTGGCCATGAGGCACAGCAGTGTTTTGAATCTCGTTGAGCTGTCATTTGGAGCAAGGAGTAATGTATTTCGCACCAGAATTGTATGTATTGTCGTGTAATTTTGCTATTGTGTCTTTGGTTGGAGGTTACAGAAATACCAGAAACACGAGCAGTGACTGCACAGAAAGCGACTGAAAGCACTGGGGAAGCAACTGACTGAGTAGCAGAAATGTAACGACGCACTGGATAACGACGCACTAGACAGCAAGTGGGCAAACAGTCAACCGCAGATTTGCATAGGCAAGTTGAGCCAGTAGAGCCTAAAGCTCTATATCCCGTACCCAATGCTTCAGTTGATTCCGTTAGTGATTTAAAGGCTGCCGCACAAGAAGGGAATTGGTTGGATAAAACTTGTTTAGTTATGGGCAGGCTACGTTTGGTTGGCGATGCCAACTCATGAGCCTTGTGTCATGAAGGACTCGGGAAAACACAGACGTTTGAACAGTTTGAGAAGGGAATTTACAGTATCGAAAAAAAAAGAGAAAGGTATTTCAAGGACCAGCTTACGAGACTGTCACAGACACGTAACGAATCAATGGAGGCATTTTAGGATAAAATACTTATGAATTAATGCAGAATGTGGAGGTGAGTTAAACCTTTTTGCAAGCAGCTGAAAACAGGGCGTTGGATGTGTCTGGAAAAAAATTGCTAGTGGTTATGTCGAATACCAACGTTCTGTTATTAAGATAGTTACACTACTTGAGGAAATAGATACTGTGACACGGAGGATGGGATAGGTTGGATATTTCTTTCGTCGCAGTTGAAAATCTGGACGCTCATTCCACATGAAGAAGCTGTGCAGCGAGTCCAGTGTTGCTGATGTGCAGTAGCGGGCCACTAGGCGCTTGAGTGTGCCAGTAATAATCAGAACGGATAAGGTTAGATCAACCGTTCGTTAGATGCGAACGGGAATTCCTCAACCTCTGGATGACGTTCCAAGTAAAACAGAATACTGCAAAAGCCACTGCAGTGACGGACTGTTGCCTGGTCAGCATATTTAATGGAATGAACCATAGTTTTTTTGCAGATACGGTGGCTCATGCATCGGTAGCTAATTTGGACCATCTAGCTAGGAGGAGGCTGAGGACCGCATGATGAAGTGGGTCAGAATAATGTGCCATCATAAGGAATCCACAGCGCTCAATTTCAGTACTGGAGCGAAGAATTTTCAGGTCTGTGGAGAAGTTGTCAGTTGTCAGTGACAGATACTGTGTGATCCTGGGACTTGAATTTATAAATAAACATCATGCAAAAATTGACCATTTGCACTACACTATCGAACTCAGAGAAACCTTGTTTTAGCTGTGAATGAGCATAGCTAGTGTCACATTGCTGCAGGTTTAACCAGTGATGAAGGTGATACCGAATAAACTGCATATACATAAACTAAATATCTGTTCACCTGAGTGAAATGTTGCGTATTGTTGAGCCCCTAGAGTGCAATGATGAATTCATCACATTACTGTGCACATAGGAATGTAGTATCCATGAATCAAGTAGATGAGGCTAACATGGTTCCCAGGAGTATATATAATATAGGCACGGATGAGGAGAGCCTGCCAAAGGGGTTAGTGATTGCCAATTTGTATATCACGGGTGAGGATGATCTCAAAAGGTCGGAAGATGACCCAGGCATGATCAAGTTGTCTGCCGATATGCACTGCACAAGAAATTGAAACATTTAGTGAGAAAATATGCCCGCTATGGGAGCATTGTTGTTAAGATTTGCAGATCTATTTAGTAAGGAAGAAATACCAAAAGATAGTAACGCCCCAGTGTACAGAAAACCCCTACAGAATTCTTAGGCATTTGCCACCATTAATGGGAAAGTTTATTGACCAGCAGTTGGCTGATAGTATCATTGTGACGGTCCATGCCATGGGGTGTAAGCGTGATACTGTCGCAAAAAGTCATGAGATGGCACGAGGAAATATGGGTTTTGTTGTGATTACCACTACCTGAATGCAAAGTCTATTACAGATGCACATACAATACCAAATATAACGGGGACTCTAGGAAATTTGGGTTAGTGTAACTATTTCTCGATGATGGATCTAAGAAGTGGCTATCATCAGCTGGGAGTGGTTCAGAAGGACCATCCAAAGATCGCTTTTACAGTACCCTAGGGCCATTATTAATACTTTCGAATGCCATTTGGTCTTAAGAAAGCGATGGCTACCTTCCAGAGGTTACTAGATGGAGGGAGAGCATGTGTAGAAACTGGAGGAAGTTTTCAAGAGATTATACATACTATGATTAATGCTATCGATAAATGTGACTTAGCAGCAACGCAAGTGGACTGCTTAGGTCAGCAGGAGGGTGTCAAAACAGATCCACATTCGAGCTATACAATCCACGATAGTGTGCCACAACAGACGACAAAACAGCTTCAGACGTTTCTTGGACTCTGTAGCTGTTGTAAGAAATTTGTGAGAGGGCTTGCTGAAATTCCTGGACTATTGAAGAGGCTGCTGAAAAAAGGAGTGACATTTCAGTGACAAACTGACTGTGAAACTGCATTTCAGAATTTAAAACCAGGATTAACAGCGACTCCAATATTGTTATTTCCAGAATTTACTAGGGAATTTATTTTATTGCGCGTTGTAAGTAATCTAGAGGTTGGATGTTTTCTTTGTGAAGATTTGTATAGTAAGGAACACACCAAGATAACTGAATAGATCAGAAAAGAGCTATTCTACGACAGGGAAAGACATGTTGGCTGTCATTTACGGTGTGACATGCTTATGTTGTTACTTGTTTGGTGAAAAGTTTAATATTGTATCGGACCACAGTACTGAAGTGGTTACAGGGACTAAAGGAACCACTGAGTAGGTTGACATGGTGTGTTTTGAAGCCTTTTTGATTTTTATTATGAGCTGATACATAAATCTGGAAAAAAGCATAAGAACACAAATAGTTTAAATAGAAAGGTTGACGCTTTGCAAATGTTGGACGGGAACAATGCCACGTGGCAAAAGGTTTCGGCACCTAACAGTGACAGTCGACAATTTAGGTCACAGATGCAGTTTATGAGACGAGAGGACTTGTACAGAATGATGAAAGGCAGACCATGCATGAAGTGTGTGTAACTTAGAGGGATGAAGTGCTGAAGCAAGTGCTCAAAATGTTAAAATGTGTGTGAATTCCTAATGGATCGAACTGCTGAGGTCATCGGTCCCTAGGCTGACACACTACTTAAACTAACTTATGCTTAGAACAACACACACCTACACACCCATGCCCGAGGGAGGACTCGAACCTCCGGCGGGAGGGGTGAAACAAGTGTATGACAGTGTCTTAGTGGGTCGCTGTAGGTGGGAAAGAACTGACTGGCACGTGGTTGGAAACTTTTGGTGGAGGATAAGAGAACAGTACATGGAACAATATGTCAGGAATTACCTGAAGCGTCGAAACCACTTGCAATGCCGAAGATAGATATTCTGGGCCCATTTAATTGTACACCCACAGGTAAGCGTTACATATTGACTATAGTTTTCATTTTCACAGAATGAAGCAGCTTTGCAGATAGTTGCACATTCACAAGCTTCAAACTAGTCCCTGCGACCCTCAGTCTAATGGAAGAACAGAGTGCATGGATCGCTTGATTTCAAGGATGCTGAGTCCTTTTGTGAGAACCAATCATGACGAATGGGATGTCTATCTTCTAGTTGTCATGTCTCTGTAAAGCTCTAAAATTCAAGTGGGACTGGTTTCTTACCATATAAGGTGGTGTATGGCAGAAAAATGCCTGCTCCCATTCATGAGAGAAGCCTGTGGATCGACGAAGCAAGCTTTCAGTGAAGCAATTTTCATAAACGTTACGTGATGTTTGACAGAGAGTGACAAGAACGAATATAAAAGCCCCCGAACGTTAAAACGACCCCAGGACAATGTGTGGGTTGGCCGCCACAGTATCAAGCAGGTCAGTGTGTTTTGGTAACTAATCCCTACACATGTGAGGATTAGAAAATTATTGACCTGATACCAAGGACCACATCAGATCACAGAAATGACACCATCTGTCTACGTTAAGCTGCAATTACGGATAAAAACTTCTGTGGTTCCTATGGGACGAATAAAGCTATTTGAATGACCTGTACCTACTTCGCCGCAATTGCCTATATCGTCATCAGTCGAGGATAATAAATTGGAAAAGCAGAAAAAGCAAGAGAGGTCACACAAATTACCTTACGCACTTACACAACTTCATCAAGTAGCATGCTAATCTATTTTCGTTTTTTTTTTTTTTTTTTTTTTTTTTTTGTGTAACTGAAGGCGTAGATTGCAAGTGCTGACCCGAGATGCGAGATGAAGGGATTGGCACAGGAGAGGAATTCGTGGCGGGCAGCATCAAACCAGTCAGAAGATTGATTCAGAGAAATAATTGGGGTATTTTTTCGATAATTTTATGGGTTGGGAGGCCGGAGTAATGTTAGTTGTTTTCAGTATGTGAATAACCGTATTACTGCACTTTTTTAAAAAGGGGGAGGACACAAATACCTTTCTTCCAGGTGGTGTATCACCAGTATTGTTCAGTTGTTGTCATACACCTCTTCATGGCAGGATAATCGTATGCACTGAGGAATTGTGGTAGTGTCAGAGAGAAAGTGTTATGATCTGTGCAACTGGAGTTGTTCAGACTGAAGACAAGGTAAGCGAAGTAAAGTGTAAAAGGGAAGTACCGTCGCCACAACCTTATTTCCAGAGAGTGAGCATGTGTTAGATCTATTCAGTTTCCCCAAAAATCATAAACTGCAACGAACAGGGGAATCCCAAGGGCATGCCTAGGATGGAATTGCTGAACAGCAGGGTACTAAAATATTGCTATGACCTGTGTCATAGTGGTCATGAAATATTGTCTTCTGACTACAGTCACCGGTACATCTATTATTAATTTGGCACAGTCAATTTTGTATTGACCAGAGAAGCCGCTGAATGTAATGTCAGCTCAGAATTTAGCCTTCCTAAATGATACATTGAACCCAAAGTTCGTTCATTAGATGAATTACCAACATCACAGGAGGGTCAAATGTCAGCAG
The DNA here is from genome assembly GCF_023898315.1 of Schistocerca nitens. Classification (NCBI taxonomy): domain Eukaryota; kingdom Metazoa; phylum Arthropoda; class Insecta; order Orthoptera; family Acrididae; genus Schistocerca; species Schistocerca nitens. The sequence continues at coordinate 352,713,931 of NC_064622.1, forward strand.
AGCAGAGACTCAAGCATGTACGACAATAATAGACAGCTTCATGACATCGTGACTATAAGTGTCACAATTTCCAGAACTATAGTGGTTCTAATAGAGATTTGTGTAATCTCCATCTTCATTGGAGGAAAACCTGTGTGTCACAGAGGTTCACCATATCAGCTGATACCTGTTAGCTGGACTACTAATAATGAATAAGGAATAATTATTGGAGCATAAGAGTAATATGTTACTTATTATGTGAGGAGGAAACGAGACAGTAAACTTGAATATGTGTCGGCTATATTATGGGGAGAGGTTACACTAGTGGATAAGTAATGACTTAGAAAACGAAAATAATAGTAAGATAAGATGTTTAGTGAGTTAAACTCTGAGGAGTGAGGTTGTCAAGAACAGATTAAGAAGGAGAACTCTGGACACGGACTGAGCTAGAGCAAAGAAAGATAACTGAACTGAACAATGTAAACTTTGCTTTTAATATTTGTTAAGACTGTTCTAGCAAAGCATCGAGTCTGATCCAAGACAGATTTGTTAAAGAAGGAGAGAATAACGCGCCACAAAATAATAATCTTGGAAATGGAGTAGAATTTAAGAAGTCTTCCATTGCTAACAAAGAGATGAGTAAACCAAGTCTATATGCAACTGTCAGATGGAATGCCAATGGGGAAGCACTACTGCTTTTATAAGGTAATGTGGCTACAAGACGATGGTAACTGCTACATACCATAAAAGCTGAGTATCCAAATCGCTAGTACAGCAGAATGAAGAAGTAAGCCATAAGTCAGGCATAACAACGATTATTCAGAGTACTGACACTGCATAATACAGCTGCTGAAAGGCAATGTTCAAACATCTTGCAGCCACAGGTGAACTGGCCATAAAACCTTCCAGTGAAGAAAAGCAGGCCAAGTGAAGTCAACATCACGCTTGCAGTGGCAATGCACGTGGGAGTGGTCCTGTATATGTATCCAGTGGGTTGCTCTACTTCATCTCAGTTTGCAACCAAACAATCTCGGGCACGACCTGTGTTATTCTACCCTCTGTTCGTGGAGAGTGTCTTTGAATTCTGATGGAACAGCCAGTCCTGCTAGGAGGATTTCCACACTGCAAGCCGCAGTGCTGCTGTTCGAGTCAAGACTGGTGGACACTGTGGGCGACATTCACCATCAGGCCTTCGTAGCTGGTGGGCCAGTCACGGATTGTCACTGTGTAGAGGTGTGCCACAGCCACCAATCGATTTTCTTTCCCTGTAGATTTACCATAATACTGTGTGGATTACAACTGTCATGGTCCACAGTGTGACCCAGTCGCATATCGCACACTGTGTACAAGGCCAGTTGGTGCTTACCCGGGTGCAGACTATGATGTCGAGGACAAGAATTAAGTAATCCACTGCCCTGCACTGCTAACACCAGAGACAGGACAGACAGTGCTGACTGATCTGCCGGCAATGTGCCATGGCGTCTCTGGATATTGAGTACCTGTCTGCACTGCTGCAATGTCCGAGATGGCGTGGTGGCACAGTCATTAGCCCTGGTGGTCGCTGCCACTGCTCACTGCCGTGAATTAAGACAGAGTGTAATGTGGAACAACAAAAGCTTCATTGTTAATGATAAAAATTAAGGTCTTTGGGCACAGAGCAGGCCATCTCCCACCAAACCACCCATGCGTCAGGGTTGTCAGTCCTGCCTCTTGACGACTCAATAACGTCACCGGACGTACTGTCCCATCACTGTGTGGTTACAAATGTATCCATTTTCAAGGCTTAGTTTTGACTAATTATGTACATCACTAGTGATTGTAAACACATGCACGAGTTGCATTGTATTTGGATACTGTCGAGTGCCAAATTATTCTGTTATTGTGAGTGTTGACACGAGCAGTTTCTGGTCCAGTATCTCTCATAGGTTTACCAGTTTCTCCAGATGAGAACGTAGTCGCTCCCGCAGCGGCACGCCCTTCTTGTCCCTGATGAGCACGTAGACCGTGGAGACGCCGGGGCAGGAGCGCAGCAGCTTCTCGAGTATGAGGGTGCCAATGAATCCGGTGGCGCCTGTGAGGAGGACGGAGGCGCCGTCGTAGAAGTCAGCCACCTCACTCCACCGCTGCGGTTCCCCTGGCGGCAGCCAGTCCACAGGGAACTCCTCCAGCTCCCTCGCCTCCTCCTCTGGCGTCATTACGCGGGGGTGGATTTCACAGCACGGCATTCTGGCTCTGCACTGCTCTGTACCTGGCAAAACCACTACTGGCCATTAAAATTGCTACACCAAGAAGAAATGCAGATGATAAACGGGTATTCATTGGACAAATATATTATACTGGAACTGACATGTGATTACATTTTCACGCAATTTGGGTGCATAGATCCTGAGAAATCAGTACCCAGAACAACCACCTCTGGCCGTAATAACGACCTTGATACGCCTGGGCATTGAGTCAAACAGAGTTTGGATGGTGTGTACAGGTACAGCTGCCCATGCAGCTTGAACACGATACCACAGTTCATCAAGAGTAGTGACTGGCGTATTGTGACGAGCCAGTTGCTCGGCCACCATTGACCAGACGTTTTCAATTGGTGAGAGATCTGGAGAATGTGCTGGCCGGGGCAGCAGTCGAACATTTTCTGTATCCAGAATGGCTCGTACAGGACCTGCAACATGCGGTCGTGCATTATCCGGCTGAAATGTAGGGTTTCGCAGGGATCGAATGAAGGGTAGAGCTACGGGTCGTAACACATCTTAAATGTAACGTCCACTGTTCAAAGTGCCGTCAATGCGAACAAGAGGTGACCGAGGCGTGTAACCAATGGCACCCCATACCATCACGCCACGTGATACGCCAGTATGGCGATGACGAATACACGCTTCTAATGTGCGTTCACCGCGATGTCGCCAAACACGGATGCGATCACCATGATGCTGTAAACAAAACCTGGATTCATCCGAAAAAATGACGTTTTGCCATTCGTGCACCCAGGTTCGTCGCTGAGTACACCATCTCAGGCGCTCCTGTCTGTGATGCAGCGTCAAGGGTACCCGCAGCCATGGTCTCCGAGCTGATAGTCCATGCTGCTGCAAATGTCGTCGAACTGTTCGTGCAGATAGTTGTTTTATTGCAAACGTCCCCATCTGTTGACTCAGGGACCGAGACGTGGCTGCACGATCCGTTACAGTCATGCGGATAAGATGCCTGTCATCTCGACTGATAGTGGTACGAGGCTGTTGGAATCCAGCACGGCGTTCCGTATTACCCTCCTGAACCCACCGATTCCATATTCTGCTAACAGTCATTGGATCTCGACCAAAGCGAACAGCAATGTCGCGGTACGAGAAACCGCAATCGCGACAGGCTACAATCCAACCTTTATCGAAGTCGGAAACGTGATGGTACGGCATTTCTCCTCCTTACACGACGCATCACAACAACTTTTCACCAGGCAACGCAGGTCAACTGCTGTTGGAAACTTTCCTCATGTCACAACGTTGTATGTGTCGCCACCAGCGCCAACCTTGTGTGAATGCTCTGAAAAGCTAATCATTTGCATATCACAGCATCTTCTTCCTGTCGGTTAAATTTCACATCTGTAGCACGTCATCTTCGTGGTGTAGCAATTTAACGGACAGTAGTGTAGTTATGTGCTGTACTGTGATTTCCTTAATTCAGAAATTACTGTTAAGAACTTTCTTGAGCCAACTACTGGTTTTTGCCTTTGTATTTATCCGTTTCGAGTGATTTTGACTACTGCTGTAGATATGACAGAAATATGGGCTGAACATTAATAAAGCCGATAAACTGCAGGGACGGATTCCTGACTGGAAACGGAGGAAAAAAGGTCCTATAAACATGCTTCTGGAAATGGACAGTGTACGTGTGACAACAACAAATCTTTGCAGAACACAGTAAGGAGCTGCATCGCATCCACGTCACAACAGTGGTTCGAAGTGGCCTCCAATGGACGCATTGCGTGCGTTTGCACGTCACAACATGGATTTCCGCAGTCTTTCGCCTGTTCCGACCTCTCTCCAAATAGCGCCACAGGCGTTGTGAATAAGCTGTTGAACGATCTGCACATCAGAAACTGGTTCAGCATACACAACGATTTTCACCTGCCGCGTGGGTAAAAAATCAGGGGCTTAAGTCTGGTGATCTAACAGGCCATGCCACAGGGCCTCAACGGACTATCCAACGTTCAAAAATGGTTCAAATGGCTCGAAGCATTATGGGACTTAACATAAGTCCCCTAGGCTTAGAACTATTTAAAGGCAACTAACCTAAGGACATCACACACATCCATGCCCGTGGCAGGATTCGAACCTACGACCGTAGCAGCAGCGCGGATCCGGACTGAAGCGCTTAGAACCGTTCGGTCACTGCGGCCGGCCCTATGTAACGTCCGGGGAATATGTTGTTGAGATGTCAGAGAATTCTAATGCGGAATAGTGGTGGCGATCTGTCATTCAGAAACCACATAACCCGTCACATTGCCAAAGACACATTCTCAAGCTACTCAGCCAGAATAGTCCGCAGGAAGTTCAGGGACGTTCCTCTATCGAGGCGTTGTAGGACAATAACCAGTTCAAGTACGTGATCATCAAGAATGCTTGTCCACACAATTGTACTGAACCGATGCTGATGAGATGCTTCAATCATTCTCCGAGGATTGTATCCTGCAGATGACAATTATGCAGACTGATGATGCCAGTTCTGGTAAAGATTGCTTCGTCAATAAAGAGAGCTGATGGCAGAAATCTCATAATTGCAATGGTATGGTGTAAAAACCATTGACAAAATCGTTCCCATAGAGGAATATCCTCTGCTGATAATCCTTGCACTCGTTGCAAGTGATAGGGGTCGTAGCTGTTGTCATGCTGGACACACATAACGGTACTTTGGCATAGGCCATGTTGGCGGGCTCCTCGTTTGGAGCTTGTACTAAAGTTCATCTAAGTATCCTGCAGAAACCGGTCCTCCAAACCTGCTGAATGCACAGTTTGCCTCCTCCCTGTACGTTCGTCTGTCTGATAGGACCCATAATCACACAAATACCCAAAATGGGCTTGAAACGTTATGTGATATGCTTGGTGTCTGTGAGGGCACTTGTTTTGGTATAGCCGTACTGCCCCTCGACCCTTTCCATTTGCTTGGCCGTACACACACACCATCTCGGCTTGTTCTCGACATGAATACCGGACCATTACGCTGCTTATAATACGCTCCATTAATCACATAGCCTGCAGCATAAAAGGAACATACGGCACTTGGTCAGGGGAATTTTCATTCGTCAGCACCATCTACCGTGGAAATGTTTCTGGACACATTTTGATGGGAGCTTTTTTCCAGTCAGGAACCCGTCCTTGGAGTTTGTCGGTTTTATTAACGTTTGGCCTAAAAGTACTGGTACAGGACATAAGTTAGATTAAGCTGTACCGAAGCAACATTGCAATGATAAAAATACTAGTGAGGTTTATTTAAAAAGTTATGTGTCCAGTGATAACGTGAGAAACACGCACGTGTCAAGATTACAAAGACTGTATAAATCATTACACTCGAAGTATTCTTTGGGTTCAAGAAGATTTGTGCCTTGACGTATTTGTAAATTTCAAATTGCATGTGTTGCATATAAAATAGTGAATGTAACTTCTTAGATTTAATAAACCCTTAAAAGAGTTCACTCTTACATATTTCATTACACGGCATTAACATAACGCAAGAATTATAGCGAAATATTTTACAGTTCAGGCTATGACATTGGAGAAATGAGAAGGAATTTTAAAATGCGATGCGAGGAATATGCAGAATTCAAAAGGGAAAAAAAGGTTGGAAATTAATCCAACGCAGCTCACATGACAAGGGAGGGTCACACGGTGCACAATATCGGAAACAATCTCATAATCCTTCATAGAAGAAGAACGATATATATGAAGAATTAGAAATGTACACCTATCTCAAAAATTTCCAAGGAAAGACAGTAAATGGGCAACATATACTTAATGGCATCAGTATTTTGGACATCTCACATCTCGTTGTTGATGATTTCCTTTAAAGTGACTCAGAAAATTAGTAGATGTAACTAGACATTTGCAAATATGTTTCGTAACGAGTTCATGTAGCGTCCAAGCTACGCTAACGACTTCTGTACTTACTTGTGGTTCAACTTTTCCACGCTAGAGGACGTAATTCTACACTTCGATGTCCAGTCAAATGTAGCTATTTGTCACTTTCATTAAATCTAAAAATCTGTTTTAGCTTCTTATTTGTAAAACAGACAATTTGAAATTTACAAATATCAGGACATATATCTTCGTAAATCCAAACAATACTTTTAATGTAATAACTTATACACTTTATATAGCCGTGACACGCGATTGTTTCTCACCATATCATTGGATACGTAGTATTTTAAATCAACCTGACTTGCACTTTTATCATTTGCACGTTGATTCTCCACACCATACTGTGAGTTATATGCTAAACCTGTACTTCCGTTATACACATACCTTCTTTATCGACTTCCGTTATGTACAATGTTAATATGTCTTTCATACATATGACATTTATCAGAACCATTTGAAAATTATCCACAATAGACGACGAAACCGGTAGCGGATTCAGTAAAGTTCTCAACGGCAACTACAGCGGATTTTTCATTAATAAACCAAGAAATGGTTAAGGGCAGAAAGTGATTCACACTAACTTCCACTGTAGGGTACACAATGTGGTTGTTATGATAGCAGGAAAAAAGTACATTATTCTCTCTGCGAGCCAGAATTTTGCTGACCTCTCTGCAAGAAATACTTCTAGTAACTTTTTAATAAAATATATACATTGGAATCATAGTTTTCATGAAAATATCTCAACTGACTATATTTTCATACATAACAGAGGTAATACACCGTAAGGGATGAATTGTTTCTCTTAAACTAGCAAGTTCAAAAGAAGTTTGCATTTGAATATATAAAGCTGTTGGTAGCTAAACTGACTAGTTTTGTCTTCGTCTGATAATGTCTGTGGCTCCTTGCTCACAGAGAATTCTTAAACAGATGTGTAATGGGTGTAATGGTCAGCCATAGGCTACGAAGGCGGCCGGATATCGCTACGCACAGTTCACAAATATACCCCCACATTTTTCCCAAATTATTTGTTTAATATGCTTGATAATAGTCGCGATTGTCTAATAGATTTCTTAGTATGGCTTTTAAACTGTTACCCATGTGATTTACATCTACATTCATACTCTGAAAACCACTGAAGTGCCTAAGTCTACTTCCCATTGTAACAGTTATTAGGGCTTCTTCCCTTTACATTCACCACGGCCTATGGAGCGACAGAAGAATCAATTGTTAAATGCTTCTTTGCTGTAATTAATCTGATCTTGGCCTCACGATCGTTATGGGAATGATACGTAGTGACTTGTGGTGTATTGCTACGATCACCACTTAAAGCTGAGTTTTGAAACTTTGTAGGTTTTCTTTTTGACGCTATTCTTCTGTAGTAAAGCATATTAACGATTTTTAATTATACTTCATTCCTGCCACAGTACGGATAACCTTAGTATAACACTTTAGATATCACTTTATTTCCAAATCCATAATTCTGCCTCAAGAACTGAACGTGTTGCAACTGGCTCACTGTAAATGATGAATGATATAAGCAGTAGGATGTTATGATCCATATTATTGTGTATTAAGTCAAACATACCTCGCGTTCATTTCTGCTTGCAAACATGACAAAAAATAATTATTTTTACTATTTTTCTAGATTGCTTTATTACACTTACTTATTATTCTCATCCAATAATTTCCTTGTTTAATATATCTGCACAATCATGAGCCTACGGAAGACTCCTGTCATCCCACTATTTCTCCGCCTGCTTTTCACAAATGCTCAAATTTAAAATTGTTTTCAAATTTTCATAGTTCTTAAAACTTGCTTAAAACCTTATCACAGAACAATAAAGTCAGCCAAAGTAGATATTCCCTTCACGAATATAGACATGTGTGACTAGGCATAGAGAAGACTCTACTCCGTCAAATACCCCTTGACCTCTACCTGCTGTTACTTTTAGTACTGTTGACAACGCAATAGAAATTGCTTGAAACGTATTCCTTAAGGTATATTTTTACACTTAACTGTAATTAAGTAAATAGTTACTTAGCACAATTTATAGATGTTACATCGATTTATTATCTTCTCTTTCTATTGACAGTCTGCAGATTATTCTTGGCTGCAAGAACTCTGTAACGGTACTGCCAAAAGCTCTTGTGATTGTGTTGTATAAAATCTAAAAACTAAAATAGAATAATTACAATAACTACTCGCAAACTGTTTTCTCTGCCGTCCGCTCAATCACTGGTCTCTTCTCTTATTTGTCTTCAACTCTGACAATCCAATGAATAGGATTACAGCGTCTCTGGACCATTACGTAATACAGCCTTCACCTCAAAATCATTTCCAACCCGACTTTGGAACGATTCACCTCGAAATCTCCAAGAAATTTCATTCCTTTGCAACTCCAACCCATGTGTCATTATTCACCTTCTATCACAATGTAAGTATCTCATTAACATACTTGTTTACAGCTCACTCCATTCACCCTCCACCGATACCCCTGCCAAGTACGTCCCATCCCACACCCTTCTCTTCAGAGTCATTTTGGAACAATCCGCTCTTCACACTTATTTATTGCTATCACTATCAGTTCATTTATATTCTTTGTCAATAACATCTCCAGTTTCTGATGCTGTTAAACAAGGTTTCAAAAGTGCTAAAATAATTAATATAATTCTTATTCTTAAAGTCTGCTATTATTAATATTATTATTATTATTATTCAATATATTTATTTGTGTTGGTAAACAAAATTTTCCTCATAATAATATCTGAGATGTAGACATAACTGTGTCACAATTATGCAATGAAACTGTGTTCCTTGGTATACAATGTTAAGTAACAGTTTTTCATCTCTATCTTCGGCCGATGTAAGACAGGTTCTGAAGACTCTAAACAGCTTGGATGATGTAAAGCAATAAATAAATATCACCAGTAGGCCGCTTAGTTAACGTATTGTTTTAATCATCACAAATTACATAACAGATTATTTTTTTTTAATATGATGTCTATATCTGCACTCTGACGAATGTTATGCATAGGGAATGTCTGAGACAACACGGAGTAGATACTGAAATTTTGTGTGCATATCAAATATGTTGAGCTGGAAGTGGTATGTTTCAGAGTAGGATCAACTGAGTCAAAAGATTCCTTGAATTGCAAAACACATTTCTGCATATCGTTTCCCCTGAGGCTGTGCAATAGGACAGCGGATTTGACACTCTAATAGAAATAGCATCACAGGAATATTTCAGCTCTGTGCGCGTCCTCGGCCACGAAGGTGCTTTCATTAAATTTAACAAACCTGAAGTAAATTAAATAAACATGGATAAACTGCACTATTTTGTATATTCCAAAACACTTGATATTATATAGGCTACATATCGCAAACAGGCAAGAAAAGTGACACAAGTAAAAAACCGGCAATTCTCAGTTTCTGTACTTGAGAATACTTGTGAAGTGCCCCAACCTGCACGAAAAACTGCAAATCTCGCGATTTGTTCACTTCAGGAAAGATGTGTCAGTTTTGTTGTAGGCTACTTCATGATTCGCCACGTCGAGAAAAGTGTTGTTTCAGCGTTGCTACTGTCAGGTGTGGATGGGCCATTCAAAAAGAGCGATATGTACTGAGTTGTGAAACTTTTTATGCATAGGGTAAGGTGAATGTAATTCTTAATATAGTTGATTATGTCTGTGTCAATACAGTGTATGTGTCTTACAATATATATCTGAAGGAACATACGCTAAAAAAATGGAAATTTCTTTCTCGGTGAAAAGTATTCCTACATTATATAAGCCCATTTACGATTCTACAGTATGTTTTCGTAAATTGTGTTCCTTAAATTGTACCTAATTGTTGTCCCTTGTTAAATTGTAAATTGTATTAATTTCAATTAATTATAATGCCTAGTTTTGTATTTAGCTACTGAAATTTCAACTTAAGTGTTAATTTTAAGTGATGGAAGCTCGAATATCGTATTATATATATATAGATCCTGAGAAATCAGTTCCCAGAACAACCACCGCTGGCCGTAATAACGGTCTTGATACGCCTGGCCATTGAGTCAAACAGAGCTTGGATGGCGTGTACAGTTTCAACACGATACCACAGTTCACCAAGAGTAGTGACTGGCTTATTGTGACGAGCCAGTTGCTCGGCCACCATTGACCAGACGTTTTCAATTGGTGAGAGATCTGGAGAATGTCGAACATTTTCTGTATCCAGAAAGGCCCGTACAGGACCTGGATTCATCATTCGTGCACCCAGGTTAGGCGTTAAGTACTCCATCGCAGGCGCTCCTGTCTGTGATGCAGCGTCAAGGGTAACTGCAGCCGTGGTCTCCGAGCTGATAGTCAATGCTGCTGCAAACGTCGTCGAACTATTCGTGCAGATGGTTGTTTTCTTGCAAACGTCCCCATCTGTTGACTCAGGGACCGTGGCTGCACGATCCGTTACAGCCATGCGGATAAGATGGCTGTCATCTCGACTGATAGTGATACGAGGCCGTTGGGAGCCAGCACGGAGTTCCGTATTACCCTCCTGAACCCACCGATTCCATATTCTGCTAACAGTCATTGGATCTCGACCAACGCGAGCAGCAATGTCGCGATACGATAAATCGCAATCGCGATAGGCTACAATCCGACCTTTATCAAAGTCGGAAACGTGATGGTACGCATTTCCCCTCCTTACACGAGGCATCACAACAACGTTTCACCAGGCAACGACGGTCAACTGCTGTTTGTGTACGAGAAATCGGTGGGATACTTTTCTCATGTCCGCACGTTGTAGGTGTCGCCACCGGCGCCAACCTTGTGTGAATGCTCTGAAAAGCTAATCATTTGCATATCACAGCATTTTCTTCCTGTCGGTTAAATTTCGCGTCTGTAGCACGTCATCATCGTGCTGCGGCAATTTTAATGGCCAGTAGTGTATATGGGGTGGAAAAGTGATAAAAGTATCACATGAGTGGCCGCAACAAAAAAACATTTTAGAAAATGAAGAGAAGTTAAACAACTCAAGGAATTAATAATTACCTAAGAACACTTCACATTGAACTAGATATATTGACTATAATGGAATATAGACTGTAATGGAATTTAGCAGCAAAATTACTTGCTTGAAATTTATAGGACGTTTACAGTATTTAAATCTCGAAGTTTTATTCAATTCCTTAAGTCTATTTTTCTCAAATATTGCATTTTTAAACTGTGTCACTGTTCTTGCTGGAATGCGATATGATATGATGTTTTTTGAAAACAAGTCGTTGAAAGAAACGATAATTATAAATATTATGAAAATGTGATTTTTGCTTTGTTTCTCGAAGTCCGTTTTAACAGAAAGCCTATAGATGGCAACGGTACAAATTTAGACAGTTTTTCCGACATTTATCGATCAGGTCCCGTATGGCAAGGCATTTAAAATATTATACAGTCTGTTTCCTTATACTGATCATGAACTTACGGATTCCTTCGTCTGCTGATGCTTATCTCTGGCAAGAGATTTACTGTACTGCAAGAGTCTAGTGATATTCAATAGATGTCTTCTGACCTCATTATTTGCGATTGATACGCATGCTGGAAATAATATACAGAAATAGGACGCACTGCTGGTCACGGAACCACAGTAGGATGTGGCTCAGGCATTCCTCAAACACGATTATGGATATACTGCCACCTTGCATAATGAAAAAGCAGTATGTGATCACTAGCACGATCTGGGGACTACAGAGAGGCCGATGGCACCAAAAATATACGAAACTGATGAAGCGCCGGAAGTTCAAAATGTTCCACCAAAATTGTCCTGGGCTCCGCTATTCCAAAGAGAATGATGGTAAGACGCCACTCATTCAGCGGTAAGCACATGTGGTCGTGCACACGTATCACAGACTGGCGCATATTTAACCACGTACAGAAAGAAGCAACCGGAGCCGAAGATCAAATACTTAAAAATAAGTGTAACATGCAGAAACGTACTAGCTCACGCATACAAACGCCTAATAGGACGTTTCGGCGTTGCCTCCTTTCCCACATCCTTTCGTCAAACGCGTGTGGACAATTTCAGAGTTCTTGCAACAAAAACGATATAGATACGTCGAGTAACGCTAAAATAGCGCTATTTATACTAGGCTATATGAACGAAGAAGATCGGAAGAAAGTTTACTTTTGTTCAAAAAGTTCACTTTGTCATCTTTTGATGATGATTTTCGATTTGGCCTCTCTTATCTTATGCATGCACTTTTATCTGTATTACCATACACGTGCACACACAGGGTGAGGTAAATAAAAGTGGCCCAGGCGAGTGGATACGATTTGAGGTGAATGTACACACATAATCACAGCCAGTGACCAGCGCACCACGTGACCATCACACAACGGTTCATGCCATAGTGCGGGCTGTGTCAGTGTGAGTGAAGCAGTGCAAAGGGGCCGAGGGTACTCAGTGGAGCAGCAGGTATTCGTTGTGGAAAATTAAGTAACAAAAAATTCGTAGTAACCGTGTGGCCAGTTGTTTGCTCTGACGTTTAATGGTGTCAAAGTCCCAGCAAAGAGTTCCATGCAGCGCAAAGTTCGAAAATGGTGTCACAGGATCTGTGTTGACCTTAATCAGAAGCATATAGCTAAGGTAGAATATTGCAAATTTTTAGGTGTGTCCATTGATGAGAGATTAAATTGGAAGAAACACATTGATGATCTGCTGAAACGTTTGAGTTCAGCTACTTATGCAATAAGGGTCATTGCAAATTTTGGTGATAAACATCTTAGTAAATTAGCTTACTACGCCTATTTTCACTCATTGCTTTCATATGGCATCATATTTTGGGGTAATTCATCACTGAGGAATAAAGTATTTATTGCACAAAAGCGTGTAATCAGAGTAATAGCTGGAGTCCACCCAAGATCATCCTGCAGACATTTATTTAAGGATCTAGGGATATTCACAGTAGCTTCTCAGTATATATACTCTCTTATGAAATTTGTTATTAACAACCAAACCCAATTCAAAAGTAATAGCAGTGTGCATAACTACAATACTAGGAGAAAGGATGATCTTCACTATTCAAGATTAAATCTAACTTTGGCACAGAAAGGGGTGAATTATACTGGCACTAAAGTCTTTGGTCACTTACCAAATAGTATCAAAAGTCTGACAGATAACCAACAAGTATTTAAGAAGAAATTAAAAGAATTTCTGAATGACAACTCCTTCTACTCCATAGAGGAATTTTTAGATATAAATTAAGAAAAAAAACAAGAAAATATTTAAAAAAATAAAAAAAATAAAAATAAATAAAGAAAAACAAAAAACACAATAAAATAAAGTTGTTATATTAACTTAAGTATGTTGTTAAATTAACCTAATTATGTCATGTATTGGAAAATTCGACTCGTTCCACATCATTACGAAATATCGTATTCATGATCCATGGAACTAGTATTAATCTAATCTAATCTAGTCAAAAAAACATTCCGAAATGTGCCCGCACACCAGAAAATGTGGCTGCAGTTCACCAGAGAATGCTTCATAGTCCTATCAAATCAGTCCGACGTCTGTCGCAAGGGATCAGCTTATCACGTCGATCGTGCGAACGAATACTCCACCTGGACCTGCAAATGCGTCCCTACTGAATGTCTGTTGCTCATGCACTGAAAGCAGCAGGTGCTCCTCAGCGCCTCCAGTTTTATGAATGGCTATTCACTGAGATAACAATGAATTACTTGGACATGGATCTAGTGTTTATGTCTGATGAAGGCTGATTTCACCTGACTGGTTATGCCAGCTCACAGAAGCACAGGATCTTTCTTGGCAGCGCAGAACCCGCATAATTTCCACGAGACACCATTGCGTAGTTAGAATGTTGGGGTTTGGTGTGCAGTGTATCCACGCCGCGATATTGGTCCCATTTTCTTTCATCAGACGCTGACTCCGGTTTGTCACATTGCCAACATTTTGAAACTATTTGTGGTAGCACTAACGGAAAAGGAAAACACCTACAGTAGTTCCAACAATAGGGATCAACTGCCCTTACAGCCAGTCTTGCAGCACATTTGCACAGTATTCACGTCTGACAGAGATGTTAGCAGAGGTCAGTCTGATCGCGGCCCTAGCTGGCCACCCTGATCACCTGTATGGGGAGCCCTCAAGTCTGTGTATCGCAGCCATCCTCATAGTCTTCAAGGACTGCCACAGAATATTTCGGATGGGACTCCATCAACTGCAACAATCTAGCTTCGATCCGCCTTCTGCAGCTTGCTGGCCACGGCCCAAAAGTGCTAAGAGATGAATGGTGGTCACTTTCGACATCTGCTATACTCAGGCTAGTGTTGCATTTCCCTTCACCTGCTATGTTTTTGTGTACCGTGGAACCCTGTTCTCCGAGTCGCTTTTATTTGCCCCGCCCTGTGTTAGGTCTGAACACGTCAACACTCTTGAGCAGATACAGGGCATTTTTAGTCAGCATGTCGGTTGGTTCTGAGGATGATGGGGTGGATGCTACCCTATATTGGACCGAGGATTAATCATTTGACCGAAAAATTGCTAAAAAACGTCTTGAAACGTAATAGCACCCATTATTTAGGACCAAACAGAGGCCACCCTGCATCTGCAAATCTGCCCTTGATCACTCGAACAGTAATACTGAGTAAAATATTTCATTCAGCACGAGAAGAATGTTCACTTTCAAGGTTACCTGTGTCATACGGGCAACAAGGTGCAGACAGAAGCTGTTATAAGTGAGTTCCGGGGACAAGGCGTACAACGCCCTACCCGCTGATCTAACGCTTCCTTACGACAGTGTCAGTAGCCATCGCATTTAAACAAAAACAGTCGTTCGTAATTTAAAGGGCAATTTTACGAAGGGTCTTCTGATCGTACACGCAATGCCCCTGTGTGCAGCATCAGAGTTCTGAGAGATACTGACGACTATCAAAACTTTATTTCCAGCCTGAAGACCACCTCCAGTTTCCATACCGTAAGGTGTGTAATAGTTCTTCTAAATATATGAAAGGGTGAACCAATTTTAACAGTCAAAAAAATTTTTTTTACAGTAATCTGCATTTACGAAGCTACGTGACATAGACAGTCCTTTTGATTTCGAACGACCCAGTTTCAAAACAGTTCTTTCAACAACCGACGGTTGGTCGTTCGGTCGGTCGTCTCAGTAGACGACGTGTATCTGGTCTTTCCACCGTCTCTGTGTTCTTAGCATTCATGTCTACTCACAATTCGTCTAGTTGCTGTATAATGACTGTTTTAGAACTGTTTGACTTGTTTGTGGAACTGTCTTTTGCGGTTCCGTGTACATCTAGTCAGATTGTGAAAGAGGAGTTTGGTCTTAATCCTATCTGCATACTAGGATTTGGTGCAGCCAACTTGTGTAATAAATGCTTATCATTTGTCGATGTTAAATTTTATTCTATCGTGGTATTGGCTATCGCATCTCAGGTGGATTTTGCGAGTGTGCTGGTCGGCGTTCAAGCTGTCCCTCGTTTGAGTTAACATCCTCTTTAGTGAGCATAACTCTTGGCTGTCTATCTCACCGCTTACGCAGCTGTAGGAACTTTTCTCAGATCGATCCTTGGAGAACTGACTGTGGATCACTCCTTTTTTTTATTTGGTCTGATTATGTCAATTGTTTAAAAATAGTATTTTGTTTAAATTATTCCTATTTCTTGTGGCTTTCAGCCAACAAATAATTTGAATTCTTCTTAATATGGTCTTCAATTGGCAGTGTAGCTTGCGTTACAGTCAATTTTTATATAAAGATTGTTTAAAAAATTATTTTGATATTTTTGACGTGTAATTGTCTTCCTCATTTGTGATTCAGGCTTTCAGCCATTACTTGTTCTGTAGTATTGCTTGTGGCCTTCAGCCGAAAAATAATTTTCAATTCTCTCTTAACAAGGCCTTCAGCCGTCAGTGTAGCTTGTGTTGCAGTCATTTTTTTTAAATGATTGGGTTTAAAAAATTATTTCCTTAAATAAAGTGTATGTGTTTACTGTGCAACCAGCGGTAACTAAAGTCCCACGTCTCACACTCTACGTGCACTTCACACGGCAATATGTTCCCACTTAAAAAATATCGTTAGTGGACTGGATCGACTCAAAATCCCTGTCCAACAACAGTGTTGGAAACAAGGTTTTCTCTGTTCAACTTGATCTTACGAAACACAGTTCAACATTTTCGTTGGCTTATGTACTCAAGAGAGAAAATGCTACAAGCATAGCAAACACGTTCAGCACCTAATTGCAATCACTCAGTCTATACGTTCCGTTTACACCCACAAGTTCGGACTAACGACAGTACTGCTAGCGCATTTTACCCGTTTTACAGAAAATTATTTCAATGAAACCTGTTGCAAAATCACAGACAACTGTTATGCACATATCACGGTCGTGATTCTTAATGAAATCCAAAAAATCAAAAACTTGCTCTACATCGCTTAATGGACACACTACCCGTTATTTAGGAAGGAAATTGGCAATATCGTGTGAAGTCACTCAGCAAAAATACTGCCCTGACATGACTGGTGCCAAGTTTCCGATTAGCTTGCCGTTCAGCCGCGCAGTTCACAAATTCGACTGCTTCTTCTGTTAATTTCTATGCACAGGATAAAGCTTAAGCAGAATACTAGAAATTTCATGATTATGCTTAGAACACGATTTTGTACTCAAGAGCTTATCTGCACACATCAAAAAAACTTTTCCATCACCCCGGTTCCCAGGACCCATGAAGACCGACTGTCGATATTGTATCAGAGACACAGTCAATTTGACTGTTCAGAGATCTCACTAAACCCGCCCGAAGGTATAAACAACCATGCATGAGCAGCGCCCATTAGACGGAGGGGGTTCGATAGCCGATCATTTCCAGTAATTTCACCAGGAAGGAGGAACACGGCTCGTGTTGTCTGTAGTTCAACCATGCCTAGACCGCCAGTACCACGGTTCGATCGCGTCCGCATTGTTACTTTGTGCCAGGAAGAGCTCACAATAAGGGAAGTGTCCAGGCGTCTTGGAGTGAACCAAAGCGATGTTGTTCGGACATGGACGAGATACAGAGAGACAGGAACTGTCGATGGCATGCCTCACTCAGGCCGCCCAAGGTTTACTACTGCAGTGGATGACCGCTACCTAAGGATTATAGCTCGGAGGAACTCTGATAGCAACGCTACCATGTTGAATAATGCTTTTCATGCAGCCACAGGACGTCCTGTTACAACTCAAACTGTGTTGCCGAACAACATTCCGAATGGACCGCTCAGGATTGGCATCACGTTCTCTTCGCCGGTGAGTGTCGCATACGCCTTCAACCAGACAATCGTCGTAGACGTGTTTGGAGGCAACCCGGTTAGGCTGAACGCCTTAAACACACTGTCCAGCGAGTGCAGCAGGGTGGAGGTTGCCAGCTGTTTTAGGGTGGCATTACGTGGGGCCGACGTACGCCGCTGTTGGTCATGGAAGGCGCCGTAACGGCTGTACGATTCGTGAATACCATCCTCCGACCGATAGTGCAATCATGTCGGCAGCATATTGGCGAGACATTCGTCTTCATGGATGACAATTCGCTCCCCCATCGTGAGCTGCTTGTGAATGACTTCCTCCAGGATAACGACATCGCTCGACTAGAGTCGCCAGCATGTTCTCCAGACATGAACCCTATCGAACATGCCTGCGTTAGATTAAAAAGGGCTATTTATGGACAACATGACCCACCAACCACTGAGGATCTACGCCGAATCGCCTTTGATGAGTGGGACAATCTCGACCAACAGTGCCTTGATGAACTTGTGGATAGTGTGCCACAAAGAATGCATCAAAGCAAGAAGTCGTGCCACTGGGCATTAGAGGCACTGGTGTATACGGTAGCCTGGGCCACCACCTCTGTATGGTGGTACAACATGCAATGAGTGGTTTTCACGAGCTATAAAAAGGGCGGAAATGATGTTTATGTTGATTATTCCAATTTTCTGTACAGGTTCTGGAACTCTCGGTACCGATGTGATGCAGACTTTTTTTGATGTGTGTATGTCTTGGTCGTATGCAATCACAATCCATCTTTCACAATGGGGTCCATAAGAATGCTTCTTAAGCTTTTGCCACTCGGTCGAGATCTTATACCGTGCTTATACTTCAAAATAATTTTTCAATACGCTAGACGATCATCAGTTTCCACATACTTAATACTCAACTACAAAAGATGAAAAGTTCTTTTTTTTAAATTAATGCTTCATCACGCAAATCAGAGTTAGAGTTGAACGTACAACTTCAGGAAACGGAAAGGAGGTTTTCGTCAGATTCGTCTGCACCGGTTTCCAGCGCAGAGAGCTAGATGAAGATTTTATGGGTTTACCTACAACAGTAAGCTGAAAAACTCTAAATGCTGTATGAATGGGAGTACCGTCAAGCAAAGCATAATAATCAAAATCAAAACAAAGAAAAGAAACAGCTGAACACAAACCACTACCTTAGCCAAGCGAAGCAAGCAGAATCATAACGCAGAAGTCCGGAGGAAAAATGTTGACTTTTCTTCACCCAGAAAGTGCAACTGAGTAGAAATATAGATGTAGTGTTAGTAACAATCGAGTGGAAATAGCAATACAGCTTTGTTTCCGCTGAGTGGAAACAACAGTGTGGCACTATTACCACTTGAGTGGAAATATCGAAGTTCAGCTATTGCCACTCGAATGGCAATACGCGGTCGTGTTCTCGCTTCCCGAGCACGGGGTCCCGGGTTCGATTCCCGGCGGGATCATGGATTTTCACCTGCCTCGAGATGACTGGGTGTTTGTGTTGTCCTCAATATTTCATCATCATTCATGCAATTGGGGAGATTGGACTGAGCGAAGGTTGGGAATCAGTGCGGGCGCTGATAACCGCGCAGTTGAGCGCCCCACAAACCAAACATCATCAGCGAATGGCAATATCCACAGAGGCGCAATAGCTCCACTGATTCGCACTTCAGTGGAGCCTCCATTGTAAACTATAGGATTCGTCCAGTGGTATTTGTCTCAGTGAGGAGAGCTCTTGTGAAGGACGAAAACTAGTCTTGCACTAATATACCATGGCGAATAACTTTTTGAGTGTGGGACGAGTGTCGTTAATTTGTCGTCAAGCTACATCTTGTATGCTACGAAATTTGTAACAGCTCCCGTTCTTTCTGAAGGACGCGATGCCTTATTGGATTGCAGGTGTCCGCCTGCTTAGCTGAGAGTTAACATGCTTGCCTACCATGCAACTGGCCAGGGTTCGATTCCCGGTTAGTTTGGAAATTTTCTCCGCTCGTGGACTCGGCGTTGTGTTGTCCTGTTGTCGACTGAAATAAGACTAGCACTCGGCGGTCGAACTTCCCAGCCAACGTAGCCACACGATCATTTCGTTTTTGCAGGCTGGTGACGTATTCATGATCGACATTTATACAATGTCCCGACGCTACTGGGAGGAACGTAGACGTGCTAAAAAGTGGAATACGCAGTAAGCCTAGGATTGAGTCACAATAATATTTGTTACATTGTTCACTGTGAGTCAGCTTTCGCTTTTCGAGACACCTTCAGACCACCTAATACACATACTAAAAATCATTCAACAGCCTAGAGCATATAAAATATTTCTTTATTGAAGACAACCGGTTTCGACAGAGTTAGCTGTCCTCTTTAGGTCTTAAAATTCTTATTGCTGTGAAACGTACTCATTTTACGTTGAACCACACGGAGGCTTGCGAAGTGTTTATGTGGTTTACACCGCGGCCGCGTATTTACTTCTTTGATGGCGCGGAGCCACGATGCCGGAAGCCTATAGCCGTCCTCTCTATTGAAATTAGATGAATTCTTAGAAATTTCAACCGCTTCTCGGACCTTTCTTCTATACATGTTTGTTCCTTTAGCCAGTACACGTGCGTTATTAACATCGATGTCAGAGTCACAGTTCTCGTGATGTTCCGCTGCTGCCGACTTTGCACTTTGATTTAGCCGCATGTGCCGTTCGTGTTCCTTAATGCATTCTTTAACAGTTCTTCCCGTTTCGCCTATATACACTTTGCCGCAGCCACATGACACCTGATAGACGTCTGCATTGTGTAAGTAATCAGGTGCATCCGTTTTCCGTCGGAAAAAGTCTTTTATTTTGTTTTGACTAAAGAAAGATGTCTGAATACCATTTTTCTTTAAAATTCTGCTTAAGCGGTCAGTGACCCCAGAAACGAACGGTAACCTGACGGAGTGAGAAGGCGGTTCCTCGTCATTTTTATTAGCGGTATAAATATTCCGCCTAAAAGCCCTGTCGATTGAATAACTATCATACCCATTTGCTTTCACTGTCCTCTTTAAAAAATTCAACTCCGATTCTAAGTTGTCGTCATCGCTGATACGGAAGGCACGTGAAGACAGAGTGTTGAGTACTGCTTGCTTCTGGGCTGGGTGGTGGTGCGAAGTGGCATCTAAATACCTGTTTGTGTTGGTCGGCTTTCTGTACACTCTGTGACCTAGAGTGTTATCAGATCTTCTGTGTACCAGCACATCTAGGAACAGGAGACCGACCTCACTCTCAACCTCCAAGGTGAATTTTATTTTGGGGTGAATTCCATTTAAGAAATTGTGGAACGCATGAAGTTCTTCTTCGCCGTGTGGCCATATAACAAATGTATCGTCCACGTAGCGGAGCTAGCAAGAAGGCTTCAAAGGAGCACCACTTAATGCGTGTTGCTCAAAATGTTCCATAAAAACGTCAGCTGCAATTGGAGAAATGGGTGAACCCATAGCAAGGCCGTCAGCCTGTTCATAGAATTCACCATTTGTATTTAAAATAGCTCGAACGAAGACATAGTTCAATTAAGTTACAAACATCTGGAGCAACATTGTCTCTTATGATCCCCATTGTATCCAGTACTGGGACGTTAGTAAATAACGATGTCTCATCGAAGCTAACAAGAATGTCACCTGCAGATATCCTCAGTGTGCGTATAATTTCTAATAAATGTTTCGAATCTTTTATAAAAGTATTTGTTTTACCAACTAGATGTCACAGTTTGCCAGATAAATGACGTGCATCGCCGAAAACAGTCCAGTTTTCTTTGCTCTCCAGGTCTGTTCATAAGATTTCACACAATAATTTTCACGAGGGCATGCAGCTTTACTGTATGGTTAAATGATGATGGCGTCCTCTTGGATAACATATTCCGGAGGTAAAATAGTCCCCCATTCGGATCTCCGGGCGGGGACTACTCAGGAGGACGTCGTTATCAGGAGAAATTAAAACTGGCGTTCTACGGATCGGAGCGTGGAATGTCAGATCCCTCAATCGAGCAGGTAGGTTAGAAAATTTAAAAAGGGAAATGGATAGGTTAAGGTTAAATATAGTGGGAATTAGTGAAGTTCGGTGGCAGGAGGAACAAGACTTTTGGTCAGGCGAATACAGGGTTATAAATACAAAATAAAATAGGGGTAATGCAGGAGTCGGTTTAATAATGAATAAAAAATAGGAGGGAGGGTAAACTACTACAAACAGTATAGTGAACGCCTTATTGTGGCCAAGATAGACATGAAGCCCACGCCTACTACAGTAGTACAAGTTCATATGCCAACTAGCTCTGCAGATGACGAAGAAATTGAAGAAATATATGATGAAATAAAAGAAATTATTCAGATAGTGAAGGGAGACAAAAATTTAATGGTAAAAAAAATGGCTCTGAGCACTATGGGACTCAACATCTTAGGTCATAAGTCCCCTAGAACTTAGAACTACTTAAACCTAACTAACCTAAGGACATCACACACACCCATGCCCGAGGCAGGATTCGAACCTGCGACCGTAGCAGCCCCGCGGTTCCGGACTGCAGCGCCAGAACCGCACGGCCACCACGGCCGGCTTTAATGGTCATGGATTACTGGAATTCGGTAGTAGGAAAAGGGAGAGAAGGAAACGTATTAGGTGAATATGGATTGGGGCTAAGAAATGAAAGAGGAAGCCGCCTAGTAGAATTTTGCACAGAGAACAATTTAATCATAGCTAACATTAGGTTCAAGAATCATAAAAGAAGGTTGTATACATGGAAGATGCCTGGAGATACTGACAGGTTTCAGATAGATTATATAATGGTAAGACAGAGATTTAGGAACCAGGTTTTAAATTGTAAGACATTTCCAGGGGCAGATGTGGACTCTGACCACAATCTATTGGTTATGAAATGTAGATTAAAACTGAAGAAACTGCAAACGGGAGGGAATTTAAGGAGATGGGACCTGGATAAACTGACTAAACTAGAGTTTGTACAGAGTTTCAGAGAGAGCATAAGGGAACAATTGACAGGAATGGGGGAAAGAAATACAGTAGAAGAAGAATGGGTAGCTTTGAGAGATGAAGTAGTGAAGGCAGCAGAGGATCAAGTAGGTAAAAAGTCGAGGGCTAGTAGAAATCCCTGGGTAACAGAAGAAATATTGAATTTAATTTATGAGTGGAGAAAATATAAAAATGCAGTAAATGAAGCAGGCAAAGAGGAGTACAAACGTCTCAAAAATGAGATCGACAGTAAGTGCAAAATGGCTAGAGGACAAATGTAAAAATGTAGAGCCTTATCTCACTAGGGGTAAGATAGATACTGCCTACAGGAAAATTAAAGAGACCTTTGCAGAAAAGAGAACCACTTGTATAAATATCAAGAGCTCAGATGGAAACCCAGTTCTAAGCAAAGAAGGGAAAGCAGAAAGGTGGAAGGAGTATATAGAGGGTCTATACAAGGGCGACGTACTTGAGGACAATATTATGGAAATGGAAGAGGATGTAGATGAAGATGAAATGGGAGATCCGATACTGCGTGAAGAGTTTGACAGAGCACTGAAAGACGTGAGTAGAAACAAGGCACCGGGAGTAGACAACATTCCATTAGAACTACTGATGGCCTTGGGAGAGCCAGTCCTGACGAAACTCTACCATCTGGTGAGAAAGATATATGAGACAGGCGAAATACCCTCAGACTTCAAGAAGAATATAATAATTCCAATCCCAAAGAAAGCAGGGGATGACATATATGAAAATTACCGAACTATCAGTTTAATAAGTCACGGGTGCAAAATACTAACGCAATTTCTTTACAGACGAATGGAAAAACTGATAGAAGCCGACCTCGGGGAAGATCAGTTTGGATTTCGTAGGAATGTTGGAACACGTGAGGCAATACTGACCCTATGACTTATCTTAGAAGCTAGATTAAGGAAAGGCAAACCTGCGTTTCTAGCATTTGTAGACTAAGAGAAAGCTTTTGACAATGTTGCCTGGAATACTCTCTTTCAAATTCTGAAGGTGGCAGGGGTAAAATACAGGGAGCGAAAGGCTATTTACAATTTGTACAGAAACCAGATGGCAGTTATAAGAGTAGAGGGGCATGAAAGGGAAGCAGTGGTTGAGAAGGGAGTGAGACAGGGTTGTAGCCTCTCCCCGATGTTATTCAATCTGTATATTGAGCAAGCAGTGAAGGAAACAAAAGAAAAATTCGGAATAGGTATTAAAATCCATGGAGAAGAAATAAAAACTTTGAGGTTCGCCGATGACATTGTAATTCTGTCAGAGACGGCAAAGGACTTGGAAGAGCAGTTGAACGGAATGGATAGTGTCTTGAAAGGAGGATATAAGATGAACATCAACAAAAGCAAAACAAGGATAATGGAATGTAGTCGAATTCAGTCGGGTGATGCTGAGGGAATTAGATTAGAAAATGGAACACTTAAAATAGTAAAGGAGTTTTGCTATTTGCGGAGCAAAATAACTGATGATGGTCGAAGTAGAGAGGATATAAAATGTAGACTGGCAATGGCAAGGGAAGCGTTTCTGAAGAAGAGAAATTTGTCAACATCGAGTATAGATTTAAGTGTCAGGAAGTCGTTTCTGAAAGTATTTGTATGGAGCGTAGCCATGTATGGAAGTGAAACATGGACGATAACTAGTTTGGAAAAGAAGAGAATAGAAGCTTTCGAAATGTAGTGCTACAGAAGAATGCTGAAGATTAGATGGGTAGATCATATAACTAATGAGGAGGTATTGAATAGAATTGGGGAGAAGAGAAGTTTGTGGCACTACTTGACTAGAAGAAGGGATCGGCTGGTAGGACATGTTCTGAGGCATCAAGGGATCACCAATTTAGTAATGGAGGGAAGCGTGGAGGGTAAAAATCGTAGAGGGAGACCAAGAGATGAAAACACTAAACAGATTCAGAAGGATGTAGGATGCAGTAGGTACTGGGAGATGAAGAAGCTTGCACAGGATAGAGTAGCATGGAGAGCTGCATCAAACCAGTCTCAGGACTGAAGACAACAACAACAATTCAAGAAAGTTTTGCTTATGACAAAACATAAACACACTATTGTCCACTTCTCAATCCGTATTTCTCAGCAAAAAAGTAGCACATTCTTTTTCACATTCACCATTCATAGGAAATGCCTCGCACATTTCTAACAATTACGAGTCTCCACATACGTACCGAGACTGCTTTATTACCACCTCACATAGCAAGTTATCGATGTGTTACAGAGCTCGTCTCCCTCGCGAATTATTACACCATTACCATCCTTTATCTCTCCAGTTTCTACCAGCATCAGTTAGTTTTTGATTCTCATGTACTGGCTGCAGTGTTATGATAACGAGCACTACACCCCAGAATCGATGCTCTAAACCAGTCTCTTTTATCTGAGACTTTTTCTCAGACGTCCTACGTGTCTACTACATCGAGCACCTGTTTTAGCGTTGCGCTTCATAAACAGGACTTGTTTTCGGGAACAACGAGGTGCAATTCATTATCTGGCCATTCTATTTAAGGTTACCCAGTGGTTTTCCAAAATGACGTTTGGTGAACCCGATATGGTTCTACCATGGCAATTAGCACTCCATTGGTTCTCTAACTGAGTTGGTGCCACATTTCTAATAATTCTACCAACCTTTATTCCTACCCATCGATATGCACATCAGCTTCGACATACTGCTGTAATCCAAATGCTTCCAACATGTCTCATACAGTTTTCCCACAGTCCATATCTGACACCGACATGTACTGCTACATGACTACTAAAAAATGGTTCAAATGGCTCTGAGCACTATGGGACTCAACTGCTGAGGTCATTAGTCCCCTAGAACTTAGAACTAGTTAAACCTAACTAACCTAAGGACATCACAAACATCCATGCCCGAGGCAGGATTCGAACCTGCGACCGTAGCGGTCTTGCGGTTCCAGACTGCAGCGCCTTTAACCGCACGGCCACTTCGGCCGGCCTACATGACTACTCTGCGATTCACAGTCAAGTGTTTGGGAGATGATTCACTGAACCACTTCCAGACTTTTTTTCAACTGTTTCACTCTCACTTGGTAGAAAAAACAGCTCACTTGCGACGCCTGAGTTCTCTTATTCTGTTACGATGGTCATTTTTCCCTCTGTGTGTGGACCCAACTAAGTTCAAAAACGTGTGTGAAATCTTATGGGATTTAACTGCTAAGGTCATCAGTCCCTAAGCTTACACACTACTTAACCTAAATTATCCTAAGGACAAACACACACAGCCATGCCCGAGGGAGGACTCGAACCTCCGCCGGGACCAGCCGCACAGTCCATGACTGCAGCGTCTAAGACCGCTCGGCTAATCCCGCCCTGCCCCAACTAAGTACTTCCGCATTCGGAGGAAAAATTTTGTGATTGACATTTCGTGAAACGGTCACACCGGAATGAAAAATGTCTGTTTCACTAATTGACAATCCAACAAGCGTATCATTTCCCTGATACTCTCGCCATTATTTCGCGATAATACGAAACGACCTACCCTTAGAAGAACTTTTTCGGTGTCGTCCATCAATCTTATCTGTTAGGGATCTAATACTGGGCAGAAAACTCCAGAGAAAAACTCCAGAGAGAAACTCCAGAGGCTCTCTAAAAGATTTGTCAAACTATGACTTTCTGAAAGGAGCACCGTTATAATAGAACACACACACTCTGGAAACATAATTAAAAGGTCTGTGTTCCTCACCTGCGATAATACGTTTACGTTGTACACAATTACACAATACACTGTCATCTCTTTAATAATATACTACAAAAGAGAGTAAAATGAATGTGCCTAGGCACTGCTAGGTCCACTGCTGCGACAAATGTAGAATATTCATGAGTTGTAATCATAGAGCGTAGCTTTTACAGTGGAACGAGAACATTCGGTGGAATCGCAGACTCACTATTTACATTATTTACATCCCAAATTTCTTCCAGCAGCTACAGTCGCAGGTTCGAATCCTGCCTCGGGCATGGATGTGTGTGATGTCCTTAGTTAGGTTTAAGTAGTTCTAAGTCTAGGGGACTGATGACCTCAGATGCTAAGTCTCACAGTGCTTAGAGCCCTTTGAACCATTTGAACCAGCATCGGTATCCGTCAGTTTGTCATCTAACTTACCTCAGCTTATACAGATTAAAATGTAATGTAACCAGACATGAAGCTGTCATTAACTTCATTTTTTGTGCCTTTATTACGGAACATTTCGCTGTAGGAAAGTAGATACCACTGTTGTAAACTGAAATTCGTGGGTAAGAAATTCACAGAGGCAGGTACGTTATAGACCACCGATTTTGTAGCTACGTCGGCGCATTATCGGGAGGCAAGTGCCCTGTAACATGAATGTATGCTCACATTAAACGTGAAGTGGTAATCTGCACCAACTTTTGTAACCGTTTCCAGTTATACCAGAACTGCAGATTCATCCTATTCCATTCGTGTAAGGAGTTCAGGACGAATAGGTGCTAAATGCCTCGGTGCGACTCTACAACATACATTGCTGTCGCTACAGGTGCGATGCGTAGGGAATGTAGCACATGCCCTGATTATTCGTTTTAAACTGGTTCTAGACACTTTGCACTTTTGCAGTGTGGAATAGGAAGTTCAAATGGTTCAAATGGCTCTCAGCACTATGGGACTTAACATCTGAGGTCATCAGTCCCCTAGAACCTAGAACTACTTAAACCTAACTAACCTAAGGACATCACACACATTCATGCCCTAGGCAGGATTCGAACCTGCGACCGTGGCAGTCGCGCAGTTCCGGACTGAAGCACCTAGAACAGCTCGGCCACCGCGGCCGGCCTAATAGCAAGTAACTGCAGGAATAAAATTATGTTAGAAACCGACTGAGGTGTCGAGTGGGGCGCGTCTTCCGGCTACGTAGCGGTGTCGTAACCAAATGCCTGAAGTGGCCTCAAGTGCAAACAATCTGGGAACTCATTTCATCAGACTATGCGGGAGCAGAACACTCTACTGTAATGAGGATAAATGTAGTAACTTTACCTAGAGATGTCGCAAGAACGCGTTTCAGGATGCAAACTTAGCATAAAGGAATGTTCTGAAACCCTGTAGTTAAACAGTAGAGGAGCCGAGGGCGCTGACAGGCTCAGAAAAGGAGAGCACATTTGGTCAGCAGTGTAAGGGCAGATCACATCATAGTCTGCCATAAAACCTCCACACTCCACAAGCTCGTTCTCAGAGTGGGGCCATTCCATTTTCATCAAGGAAAACCTATTAAGTTGCGGGATGCTATGGTGACTTTAACAGGTGTCTACAAACTGCCGCCAACTATCGTGAATGCAAGTTTGGCAGTGGAGGGCATTTCGGACTGTCCTTTGTGCTACTGTCGGATCTTCGGCCTTCACACCATCTCGACAACAGATTACAGGCGTATGCAGTACTCTGGGAACGAGCCTAAGTCCAGCTTGACCCATCGAGAGCACTGAGGCTCCAGCAAGTCCAGAGCCACACTGGATTGCCGAGGCCCACCACCCTCCTATGGGCTGTGGCACTGACCAAAGACAACTCTCAGATAGTTCCTCGCCGGGCACTGACGTGCAACCACTTCCTTTAACAAGGTAAAGAGTCAAATGCTTTTCGGAAGTCAAGAGATATTGCATCTTCATGATTGCCTTAATCAATGGGTCTAAGAATGTCATTTGAGAAATTAAATTGCTGACTTTCACATGATGAATGTTTTCGTATTACATGGTGCCCTTAATTACGTCATTGCAATGAACAAGAGAGCTGAGAGAAAAACATATGCGGCGTTATAAATATCCTGACTCTTGGATCGTCACACTTCCCGTAAATTTGTGCAAATCAAAGCTCGAAAGATACCTTCAAGAGGCAACGCCCAATTTCTGTGTCCTAATAAATACAAACAGGACTGCTGCTCTGTCCGACGTTCTTCATACGGAAGTAATATTGTGCTCTAACTACCAGTCTTTTCCCTTCGACTGTCTGTGAGCTAAACAGTCCCCCAAAGTGAGCTCCAGTCTCACTGTGTATAAAACAATTAAAACTGTACACATTTCAATTCACGCTAAACTGTGATGTTACAATCACATCGCTGATTGTCTAACAATAAAGCTTTGTTGAAGAGTCAAGAAAGTAATGATGAAAACCACTACGCATTTTTGTAAGAATAATCTTTCCCTCAATGGCGAAAAGTGCGGTGTTTTGAACTCCCTGCCAAATTAAACCTGTCTGACAGAACACAGTTCCCCAGTATATACCAAGTGGTTATAATTAAAGTGCAGCTACTCACAGAGTGTGAAGTGTAATTATCGCATGGCTGCGAAACTTGGTAGATATTCAACTGCGTTAACACGGAACCGATTTATTGCGGATAAAAAATTAGTCCAATTTTGGCCACCAGGTGTAAAACTGGCGCTGTACAGCATCTCGTCGACGTCTCCAGTGCTTATACTGAACAAATTGTATAAACGACGGTTAATAATATCAAAATTACGCCTTTCACTTGTTTGACGTTTTCTGTCCAATGGGTCAAAAGGCTCTGAGCACTACGGGACTTAACATTTGAGGTCATCAGTCCCGTAGAACAGACTACTTAAACCTCTAACCTAAGTACATCACACACATCCATGCCCGAGGCAGGATTCGAACCTGCGACCGTAGCGGTCTGAAGCGCCTAGAACCGCTGGGCCACTCCGGCCGACTTTTCTGTCCACGTCCCGTTCTTAATCCTTTAGATACACCACATTTCTATACGTCTTCCTTGCATAGACAGCGCCAGATTTGCACCTGGTTGCCGAAATTGAGACTAATTTTTTTTCAGCGTAAATAGGTTCCGTAATGGCACATTAGAATATCTTCCAAGTTTAACCGCAATAGCTGCACTTTAATTACAGTCACCTGCCACATGCAAGTAGTCTTCTGTGATAACACTTACCTGGCTAGCTATAACTTCCCTGCGACTGTGAAGGCCACGGTAGTTCAGCGTAAGACAGAACCCGACAGCCGCCGGTGTGGCTTTTGCTTTTAATTGTTTGTCATTTTCCTCCTGAAGCGTCATGGAAATTGCCAGTGGTACTCGCTACCTGTGCAATTTCCGACACAATGCATGTATAAGCCACATTACCAATTGTATGTTATGTTAAGATATTCGTTACTTACGTAACTACTGAAGTTGTATTGTTCTCTTTTTACATAAGTCTATTATGGGAAGAATGCGTGACATCTTTGAGGTCGGGTTGCGCTGTTGAATATCTGGTCACAATCTGAAACGTATCCAAGGCCATCCTCATTCAGAATAGCGACCACATACGGTCCCTGAAAACTATAATCCTCAATTGAATACCGACATCGTAAGTGTTATAACTTTATTACTTTAATGAACAGCGAAAAACAAGGGACAAAATTCTCTCGTGCGGGAACAGAGGGAGCTTACAAAAATTAGAACAGTCAAGCGAAGATGTTGTTAACTCGTCTGTCACGGAGACACAAAGTTATTACACATTTTCATTTAGGCTACTTGTCAACTATTTACGTCGCCACAAGACTTTTGTCTTAATTTGTATCTTCATGCTAATGGAATTGGCTTGGAGTCCAAATTTGTCAAATAAGCGCTTTCGTTTTAATACACGTAGCTTATAACGTCAATAAATGTTTATTGAAGACTATGTCATAAATAGTTGCTCTACATTGGCAATTACGGTATTTTGTGGAGGAGTTGAAAATTAATTTCTTCGTAAGAACAAATTATAATTTTTTGTATATGTTGGAAACTGGAAAGGTGTTTCATGGGTCGTGCGGCTAAAAGTTAGTGGATTACTTATATATTTGAAGACAACTTGAAAAAGAACACAAATTTGATTCATTCACATTCGTCATGACTATTCAACGTATCCCATTAACTTTTTCTTCGCTTACTGTACAAAGTCCCAGCTATCCGAGAATGGAAATTTATATTATCACTTAATGAATAATTTTGGTGGACAGCAGAGAAGCTACGACTCTGACGAGCTTGTTTGCTGTCTGAATCGTTATGTGGTCTTCAACAATGTGAGCTCCAAGTTCACTATGCAGAAAACTACTCACATTTACACTACTGGCCATTAAAATTGCTACACCACGAAGATGACATGCTACAGACGCAAAATGTAACCGACAGGAAACAGTTGCTGCGATATGCAAATTATTAGCTTTTCAGAGCATTCACACAAGCTTGGCGCCGGTGGCGACACCTACAGCGTGCTGACATGAGGAAAGTTTCCAACCGATTTCTCATACACAAACAGCAGTTGAATAGCGGTGCCTGGTGAAACGTTGTTGTGATGCCTCGTGTAAGGAGGAGAAATGCGTACTATCACGTTTCCCACTTTGATAAAAGTCGGATTGTAGCCTATCGCGGTTGCGGTTTATCGTATCGCGACATTGCTGCTCGCGTTGGTCGACATCCAATAACTGTTAGCAGAGTATGGAATCGGTGGGCTCAGGAGGGTAATATGGAACACCGTGCTGGCTCCCAACGGCCTCGTATCACTAGCAGTCGAGATGACAGGCATCTTATCCGCATGGCAATAACGGATTGTGCAGCCACGTCTCGATCCCTGATTCAGCAGTTGGGGACGCTTGCAAGACAACAACCATCTGCACGAACAGTTCGACGACGTTTGCAGCAGCACGGACTATCAGCTCGGAGACCATGGCTGCGGTTACCCTTGACGCTGCATCACAGACAGGAACGCCTGCGATGGTGTACTCAACGACGAACCTGGCTGCACGAATGGCAAAACGTCATTTTTCCAGATGAATCCAGGTTCTGTTTACATCATTATGGTCGCATCCTTGTTTGGTGACATCGCGGTGAACGCACATTGGACTTGTGTATTCGTCATCGCCATACTGGCGTATCACCCGGCGTGATGGTATGGGGTGGCATTGGTTACACGTCTCGGTCACCTCTTGTTCGCATTGACGGCACTTTGAACAGTGGATGTTACATTTCATATGTGTTACGACTCGTGGTTCTACCCTTCATTCGATCCCTGCGAAACACTACATTTCAGCAGGATAATGCAGGACCGCATGTTGCAGGTCCTGTACGGACCTTTCTGGATACAGAAAATGTTCGACTGCTGCCCTGGCCAGCACATTCTCCAGATCTCTCACCAATGGAAAACGTCTGGGCAATGGTGGCTGAGCAACTGGCTCGTCACAATACGGCAGTCACTACTCTTGATGAACTGTGGTATCGTGTAGAAGCTGCATGGGCAGCTGTACCTGTACACGCCACCCAAGCTCTGTTTGACTCAATGCCCACGCGTACCAAGGCCGTTGTTACGGCCAGACGTGGTTGTTCTGGATACTGATTTCTCAGGATCTATGCGCCCAAATTGCGTGAAAATGTAATCACATGTCAATTCTAGTATAATATATTTGTCAAATGAATACCCGTTTATCATCTGCATTTCTTCTTGGTGTAGCAGTTTTAATGGCCAGGAGTGTAGTTTAAGTAGTGCGTAAGTCTAGGGACCGATGACCTCAGCAGTTTGGTCCCTTAGGAATTCAGACACATGTGAACATTTAGTTCTACCAACTTTCCATGCCGGCCGGTGTGGCCGAGCGTTTCTAGGCGCTTCAGTCTGGAACCGCGCCACCGCTACGGTCGCAGGTTCGAATCCTGCCTCGGGCATGGATGTGTGTGATGTCCTTACGTTAGTTAGGTTTAACTAGTACTAAGTTCTAGGGGACTGATGACCTCAGCTTTTAAGTCCCATGGTGCTCAGAGCCATTTGAAGCAGCCAACTTTCCATTACGTCACCGACTCCGTCTTTTCCTTTTTCTTGAAATCTAGTAGACAACTTATTTTATCGTCGATCATCATCCTTTTGGCCAAACATCACGCCGTTCTTCATTTGGTTTTCATTACAGTCGTAATTACGAATTCCGCTCTGCCATGTTGCCTGATCGAACGTTTTCGTTTCCTCGTAGTAATTCCCCCAATACAGCTCTTCATATATCGCTAAGCCATCCTCTATTCTTGGATGGTTTTTGCGGTAAAATGTATGTCTCTTACTCACAAGTCATGACTGCTGATAAACATATTGTAAATTTCCATTTTCAAACAAACTGGAAGTTTCGGAAATATCATAACTTTTGTAGATACCTAGTCTACTCGTCAGAACATACGAGTCTGAAGTATAGAGTGTGGCAACGATGATAACGAATGCAGCGAAACGAGTGAATTTACAGCTTGATCCACAACGTGCGGTGGCCAACAGCGACTAATTATGGTATTAATATAAATAAGTCGAACCCTTAGACTTTTAACTGTTCTATGGTTTAGTAAAGAAGTCTGCAATGAACGTGAAAGTTTTTGACTGAATATTAAGTACGTGAAATTCAAAAATTGAAATGATAA
Source organism: Schistocerca nitens (assembly GCF_023898315.1). Lineage (NCBI taxonomy): Eukaryota > Metazoa > Arthropoda > Insecta > Orthoptera > Acrididae > Schistocerca > Schistocerca nitens. The sequence goes on from NC_064622.1 coordinate 352,746,721, forward strand.
ATCATGGACCTTGCCGTTGGCGGTGAGGTTTGTGTGTCTCAACGATACAGATGGCCGTACCATAGCTGCAACCACAATGGAGAGGTAACTGTTGAAAGGCCAAACAACATGTGGTTCCTGAAGAGGGGCAGCAGCCATTTCAGTAGTTACAGGGGTAACAGTCTGGATGTTTGACTGATCTGGCCTTTCAACATCAACCAAAGCAGCATTGCTGTGCTGGTACTGCGAACGGCTGAAAGCAAGGGGAAACTACAGCCGCAATTTTCCCGAGAGCATACGGCTTTACTGTACGATTAAATGATGATGGCGTCCTCTTGGGCAAAATACTCCGTAGGTAAAATTGTCCCAATTCCGATGTCTGGTCGGGGACTACTCTGAAGGCCGTCGTTATCAAGAGAAAGAAAACTGGAGTTCTATGGATCGGAGCGTGGAATGTCATATCGGACAGGTAGGTTAGAAAATTTTTAAAGGGCAGTGGATAAGTTAACGTTAGATATAGTCGGAATTGGTGACGTTCGGTGGCAGGAGGAACAAGACTTCTGGTCAGGTGAATATAGGGATATAAATACAAAATCAAATAGGGGTAATGCAGGAGTAGGTTTAATAATGAATAAAAAAAAAATAGGAGCGCGGGTAAGCTACTATGAACAGCATAGTGAGCACATTATTGTAGCCAAGATAGACATGAAGCCCACGCCTACCACAGTAGTACAAGTTTATATGCCAGCTAGCGCCGCAGATGATGAATAGATTGAAGAAATGTATGATGCGATAGAAGAAATTGCTCAGATAGTTAAGGGAGACGAAAATTTAATAGTCGTGGGGGACTGGATTTCTGTAATAGGAACGGAAGAGTAGGAAAAGTAGTAGGTGAATAAGGGCTGGGTATAAAGAATAAAAAAGGAATCCACCTGGTAGAATTTTGCACAGAGCGTAACTTAATCACAGTTAACACTTGGTTTAAGAATCATGAAAGAACATTGTATACGTGGAAGAGGCCTGGAGACATGAGAAGATTTCAAATAGATTATGTAATGGTAAGACAGAGATTTAGGAACCAAGTTTTTAACTGTAGGACATTTCCAAGGGCAGATATGGACTCTGACCACAAGTTATTGGCTATGAACTGTAGATTAGGACTGAAGAAACTACAAAAAGTTAGGAATTTAAGGAGATGGGACCTGGATAAACTGATAGAACCAGAGGCTGTAGGGAGTTTCAGAGGAAGCGTTAGGGAACGATTGACAAGAACAGGAGAAAGGAATACCGTAGAGTACAGAACATTAAGTAGACGTCAGCGTTTTCAGCGTCTGAGGTCTACTGACTGTTCTAGACATGGTCAACTTCAGCTGATGGTGCTTGTCTGAAGATGGCCTCAGACTAGGCCGAAACCGGTTATTTTAAATAAAATAACCATTGCGATCCAAACTCTTTTTCACTGATAATGGCTTACAAGATTTCTATTCACGAAGAATGTTACCAAAAATTTTGATCGACAGTGTTCCTTGGAAGAGAATGTAAATTTGATTTCTACACCTATAATTCTACTGACAGGCTATAAACTTGGGATAATAATCGATATTTTAATTTTGTGGTTTCTTCAGGGTGAAAAATGGACACCATCTGAAAGTGATGGGATATCATCAACTTGTGACTTTTCGTTCACCCTCTCACCGCGCCTGTTTCCTTCAAGTGCGCCATCTTTGCTAGAGACAGTGAGACCAGTTTCTGCCACAGTCTCAACGCCCTATCGATCGAGATCTCCCTACTGCTTCACGTTCATCAGAATTTTTCAGACCTCATACGAAGTTGGAAATAATAGCAATATAAAACCGGTTATTTCAGTTTATTTTCAGCGGTGTTAAACCCTCGAATTAAACTGAAGACAAGAAATACCGATTTACCAGAAAACCAGTTCTTCCAGTGATACCCACCATCCTTAATCAGAGCTCGCACGAAAGATTTAAGTCACCAATGTATTGACTTGTTACTACTGTGGGCCGCAAACCCATCAACTTAATTACGTAAAGCTCGCAAGAAGGGTAAAAAAAGAATTACATAAATATTTCTCATCATTTGTTTCACAAAGATTTAATTTTTTAATAAACATATTTTTCTTCTCACTGGTTTGGTGGGACGCACCACGAATTCCTCTTCTGTGTCAACCTCTTCGTTTTAGAGTAACACCTGGATATATTCCTATCTCTATCTTCCTCTAATACCATGGAAGTTATTCCCTTATGTCTTAACTGATGCCTTACCATCTTGTCCCTTCTATCTGTCAGCGTTTTCCACACATTCCTTTGTTCACCGATTCTCCTATGGACCACCTCATTCCTTATCAGTCCACCTAATTTTCAACATTCTTCTGTAGCACCGCATCTCCAATGCTTCGAGTCTCTTCTTTTCCGATTTCCCACAGTCACTGTTTCACTACCATGCAACGTTGTGCTCCAAATGTGCATTATCAGAAATTTCTTCCTGAGACTGACGGCCTATGTTTGAAATTAGTTGACTTCTCTTGGCTAGGTATGCCCTGTTGCCAGTGCTATTCTGCTGTGATGTCCTACTTGGTTCATCTGTCATGGGTTATTTTGCTGCCTAGGTAGCAGAATTCCTTAACTTCATCTACTCCGTGATCACCAGTCCCGATGTTTAGTTTCACACTGTTCTCACTTCTGCGACTTTTCATGCCTTTCGTCTTTCTTCGATTTACTCTCAGTCCATATTTTTTACTCATTGGACTGTTCATTCCCTTCACCAGAGCCCGTAATTCTTCTTCACTTTCACTCAAGATAGCAATGTCATCGGTGAATCGTGTCATTGGTATCCGTTCACTTTGAATTTTAATTCCAGTCTTGAACCTTTATTTTATTTCCGTTATTGCTCCATCGATGTATAAAATGAACAGTAGGGGTGAAAGCATCCTTGTCTTACACCTTTAATTCGGAAACCTCGCTCTTCGTCTCCCACTCTTATTAATCACTCTTGGTTCTTGTACATTTTGCGCCGTTTTACATTGTCCAACGCTTTTTCCAGGTCGACAAATTCTGTGAAGGTGTCTTGATTTTTCTTTAGTCTTGCTTCCATTTCTTCAGTCTTGTTTCCATTATCAACTGCAATATCAGAATTGCCTCTCTTGTGCCTTTATCTTTTCTACAGCCAAACTGATACTTCCTGCTCTGTTTTCCATTCTTTTATATATTACTCTTGTCAGCATCTTTAAGGTGACTTTGCGATAATTCTCGCACACTCCACAATGTGTTCTCAAGAGAACAGATTTCTACAAGGAACCGCCCTCTCATTTTCGGTAAGGAACGAAAGATAAGTAAAAAGCTAACGGAACGAAGGGCGAGGAATGGACCACAATCAGATCAATAGGGGGCGACATCTAGCTAGCGGCCGGAGATGCGTGCATCTCCTATTTAAGTGTTTGTTTTAATCGCGAGCTTTTCGATGCTGATGCTGAGTAAGTGCTGAAGGAGAGCAAACAGCTAAAGTAATCAGCCTCCTATTCACCTCCCAGGACAGAAACAGTGTACCCAGTCCGCCTGTGTGTAGAATAAATTCTGTGTGCATGTGTGAGAAAGTGTTCGAAATGTTTGCAAATCTTGTACCTAAGGCGGAACGTGGGAAGAAGACCGGTATTCACCTAGTGGAATGTGGGAAACCGCATAAAATGCGCATCCAGGCTGGCCGGCACACCTAGTCCTTAACTATCTGGATGGTTACGATCTGGGGCCGGTATCCCCCCCCCCCCCCCTCTCATACATGCTCGCGCGGTAATACGCGCCGCTACACGGGCGAGTATGACATTCAAGAACGGAATGGTAGAGAAACACGCTCAAGGTGGTTCGATGAACATTCTGCCAACCACGTATGTTTCAGCTACAGAGTATTTATGTAGGTGTAGATGTTCAGTAATAGCGCTGTCAGGAAGACTATGGAATACTGATGTACAGGGAAGATGCTGCGAAATTCGTAGTGCAAATAATTCACCATGTCACTTCTTTGACAAATATGCTAAAATAAATTGGCAGTGATTTCGTTTTAAGGAACTAATCTGACTTCCACATCACCTGTTCGAAAGAAACCATGAGAAGGTCAAGGCAGTAAGTGTCACGCAGACCTCGGAATGCGGCAGTACGAGAACAATGTGTGAGTCCCAGCGTTAATGCGTTCCGAGTGTTTGTGGGCACCACACTTGAACTTAACGAATGCAGCTGCCTTCAAACAGATGACAAGCTTTGAACGGCGTGTTCACTTCCTTCCGCGATTATCGAACAATAGAGAGGGACAAAGTCACTTTGCACATTGAATTAGTTAGGGTGCAGCGCAAGACGACGGCGTATTAACTTGCTGTAGACCAGGTTTTGTCATTTAGGAGGTAAATCTCCTGTTATCCTTCTGTCATATGACCTGGCAATAATTTTTTTTTTCATTACTAATTTCAACATAATGTCTGGTGCTTGTAATTTTATGTATTTTATTCTATTCATAACTACATACAATGAAACCCTGGATTGCTGAAAAGACATTATTTGTGTTTGTTAGAGTTGAAACTGTTACACTGAATCATAATGACCCAATTGCTTTTAGTATTTATTTGTATACCTCTTTCGTGGAGTTTCATTTTCCACTGTATCCAGATCCATGTGCATACAAGAGCACACAATAATGGAGGTCACTACTTGCTTTTGCAACAATAGACACTATGTTGTTGGATATGAAAACGTTGGAAAGTAAGAAGCTAATTACGTCCAACTGACTGTTGAAGGAAGAGGTTATACTTTCAGCTCTTCCAGTAAACAGTGATGTTATCATGGGAAAATATCTCCTAACTGATAGAAGAAATAGACAATGCATTTGATAAAGGGGTCATTATTCAAGAAGAAAACCATACTAGTGAAGAAAGCATTCATCATACATTAGAAGCAGAAGACTGTGCTTCATACAATGAGGTTAGTAGTGACAATTTGCAAACTGTAGAAATAATTCAGTCGAAAGACAAAAACACTATGATTGGGCATCCAGTGGAAACAAAATGAAATGAATGAGGTTAGTAGTGACAATTTGCAAACTGTAGAAATAGTTCAGTCGAAAGACAAAAACGCTATGATTGGGCATCAAGTGGAAACAAAATGAAATGAACATGTGGTCCAACCAGATATGCTACGTGCAGTGTAAATGATATCAAATCTGCTTAGGAGTCAATTTGAGCTGTTTGTTGATGACGCTATCGTTTACTAAACTCATCAGAAGATAGAAACAAATTGCAAAACGATTTACCGCGCTAGGTAACCGCGCGGTCTTAGGCGCCTTGCCTCGGTTCGTGCGGCTACCCCCGTCGGAGATTCGAGTCCTCCCACGAGCATGGATGTGTGTGTTGTCCTTAGCGTAAGTTAGTTTAAGTTAGATTAAGAAGTGTGTAAGCCTAGGTATCGATGACCTCAGCAGTTTGGTGTCCCATAGGAACCTACCACTACCACAAAACGAACTAGAAGAGATACCTGAATGGTGCGAAACTTGAGAATTGATACTAAATAATGAAAAGTGTGAAGTAATTTCTATGAGTGCTAAAAGGAATCCGTTAAGCTTCGGTTACACGATAAATCAGTCAAATATAAAGACTGTAAATTCAACTAAATACCTAGGAGTTACAATTACGTAAGACTGAAATTGGAAAGATCACATAGAAAATGTTGTGGGAACGAAAAACCAAAGACTGCGTTTCATTGGCAAAACACTTATAAAATTTAACAAATCTACTGAAAAGACTGCCTTACGCGAACAGCGGGTGAAAGTACTTGTAAAATTGTAGAACGCTGGAGCAAATGTTATTGTTAATGAGAGGTCACTCTCCATTCAAACTATGTATTCCAAGAAAACCCGCCACGTATGGAATAAAGATACGGACACTGTACAACAATACTAATTCGTATGCTCTGAAAACATAAACTACATAACAAAACCACCTGCCGTAGCACGTGAGAAAAACGATAGTTTGCTTGTTGTCATGGACCTGACATATGAGCTAAGATGACAGAATGACGCCTAAGTCATCATGCGGAGACGGCTACAGTTCAGAATCCTGTTACCCAGAAGATACTATGGTGGATTCCTACAATGTAAACAAAAATAAGAACGTCGTGCTGACGATCACAATGCGAAATAATAATGAAATAACAAAGGAAATAACATGCCAAAAATGATATTAGGCTACAATACCAGACTGCAACAACTTATTGCCACATACAAGTGCAAGAGGAAAACCAATCATTGGCCTGTAATTGTATTTTACAACATGCTTGACACTGTTGCCTACAATGCTTTTGTACCGTAAAAAGAAATCAATCCAGAGTGGAAAAGGAATTTTCTTCACAAAAGAACAATATCTTCGACATATTAGGAAGACTTCTTATTACTTCGTACATTGAAGCCAGGAGGAAACGGTTCCCACGAAATTCAATATCCGTTGCAAATGCGAGAAAGACATAAATACTGGATCTGCCTATATCAGGATCTACACCAAGCTGTAACAGCTCCAAGCAAACTTACAACTGCGCCAGATGTAAATTTTGTCCTTAGTTGTGACAACGACATTGCTATTGTGTGTTCAGATTCTGGGAAATATATTTGTAAAAGTCATGATGCATGTTACTGCACAAGACGTAAAAAGTAATGTGTTCTCAGTGTAGTGTTCTGTGTCCAAAGCTACCATGTCCCCTATTATTTACCTGTATTTCGATGAACGATTTGCACTGAACAAACACGTTATGCGCTAGACGTATAACCCTTTCCACTCTGTCCCGCACAATCGTGCGGGTTCGATTATAAATTTTTCGTGTTTCAGCTACATCGGGTTTCTGCGTCACTCCAGACTGCAGCGATGGTGCGAGCTCCCACCTTCCGTTTGGCAGCTGTTTTATTTCATGCTGTGACCACCAGAGTGCAACAGATCATTTAAAACTTCAACGACAAGACAAAGCCATGCGTTACCGAGATAAATTCATTCTGTTTTACTACATTTAATTAGTTTAAGGAAATTCCTGCATCATTTTAGATTGAGAATCTTTCACTTAAGGTGTGTAAGGTGTCTAGACACTTTCATGAAATGCTACTTGCGTTTTATACATGTTTGAATTTTGAGTGGCACGATAATGCTGGTGACTTCTTGAATAAACTATCACTATGCGATTTTTTTCAGTATTTTTACCTGATTCTACACGTAATAATGTATGGTAATTGGTAAATATCAGACAACGTTTTAAGAAATTTTCTATCAGGGTGAAAAGGAATAAAGAAACTCCCAGGCAAAAACGCACGCATGCACGCACACACATAAACACACACGCACCTCTCTCTCTCTCTCTCTCTCTCTCTCTCACACACACACACACACACACACACACACACACACACAGACACACACATACGCACAGTTTGTATTCTGAATAGTGTTCGGTGTTCAAAACTAACCTATTCATTATCACTTCCTTGTATTTTGTTCAATGTTTTGTGCTGAAAAGAGGCTTGTGCATTGTTACATTTTTGCATTTTTATCAATAATTTACAACCAGGATATGTTGTGATTTATTTATATTTTGATATTCTTTGTTGAAAATAAATTTATCCAATATTTTTGTTATATTTTGAACCATACAATAAAGAAAATAATACAATGATATTTACTTATATTTTTACGAAGTTTAACAGAGAATTATCTACGTTTCTTTGCTTGAATTATAATTAGTACCAATATTACATTACATAATAATGCTTTACTTGCGTCAAACAAGAATTAAATCATATTAAATTTCATGTAATAATATTTCCTTAACGCATCCTCCTATAATTTTGTCCATTGGGTCATTATGATCCGATGTACCAAAACTGTACACTACACACATCAAAAAAGGTTTTGCATCATATGAAGATAGACGTTGACTGTGGATATTTTATCACAGATACAATCCCTTTGACTGTCCAGAGCCGGCCGAAGTGGCCATGCGGTTCTAGTCGCTGCAGTCTGGAGCCGCGAGACCGCTACGGTCGCAGGTTCGAATCCTGCCTCGGGTATGGATGTGTGTGATGTCCTTAGGTTAGTTAGGTTTAAGTAGTTCTAAGTTCTAGGGGACTAATGACCTCAGAAGTTGAGTCCCATAGTGCTCAGAGCCATTTGAACCATTTTTGACTGTTCAGAGATGTCACTAAACCCGCCCACAGATGGAAACAACCATGCATGAGAAGCGCCTATTAGACGGAGGGGTCTGACAGCTGATCAGTTCCAGTCATTCCACCAGGAAGGAGGTACACGGCTCGTGTTGTCTGTAATTCAACCATGCCTAGACGGTCAATAGGCGGTTTTGATCGCGCCCGCATTGTGCCAGGAAGCGCACGACCTCTACGCTCACAGGTTCGAATCCTGCCTCGGGCATGGATGTGTGTGATGTCCTTAGGTTAGTTAGGTTTAAGTAGTTCTAAGTTCTAGGGGACTGATGACCTCAGAAGTTGAGTCACATAGTGCTCAGAGCCATTTCAACTTTTTTTTTTTTTTTTTTGTGCCAGGAATGGCTCTCAACAAGGGAAGTGTCCAGGCGTCTCAGAGTGAACCAAATCGAAGTTGTTCGGACATGGAGGAGGTGCAGAGAGACAGGAACTGTCGATGACATGCCTCGCTCAGGCCGACCAAGGGGTACTACTGCAGTGGATGACCGCTACCTACAGATTATGGCTCGGAGGAACCCTGACAGCAACGCCACCATGTTGAATAATGCATTTCGTGCAGCCACTGGACGTCGTGTTACGACACAAATTGTGCCCATGATGCACAACTTCACTCCCGACGTCCATGGTAGGTCCATCTTTGCAAAGACGACTCCATGCAGCGCGGTGCAGATGGGCCCAACAACATGCCGAATGGACCGCTCAGGATTGGCAGCACGTTCTCTTGCATATGCTTTCAACCAGACAATCGTCGGAGACGTGTTTGGAGGCAACCAGGTCAGGCTGAACGCCTTAGGCACACTGTCCAGCGAGTGCAGCAAGATAGAGATTCCCTGATGTTTTGGGGTGGCATTATGTAGAGCCGACGTACACCGCTGGTGGTAATGAAAGGCGCCGTAATGGCTGTATGATACGTGAATGCCATCCTCCGACCTATAGTGAAACCATATCGGCAGCATATCTGCGAGGCATTCGTCTTCATGGACGCCCCTATCGTGCACATCTTGTGAATGACTTCCTTCAGGATAACGACATCGCTCGACTAGAGTGGCCAGCATGTTGTTCAGACATGAACGCTATCGAACATGCCTGCGATAGATTGAAAAGGACTGTTTATGGACGACATGACCCACCAACAACTCTGAGGGATTTACGCAGAATCGCCGTGGAGGAGTGGGACAATCCGGACCAACAGTGCCTTGATGAATTTGTGGATATTATGCCACGACGAATATAGGCATGCATCAATGAAAGAGGGCGTGCTTCTGGGTATTAGAGTTACCGGTGTATATAGCAATCTGGACTACCACCTCTGAAGGTCTCGCTGTACGCTGGTACAACGTGCAATGTGTGGTTTCCATGACCAGTAAAAAGGGCGGAAAAGATATTTATGTCGATCTCTATTCCAATTTTCAGTACAGGTTCCGGAACTCTCGAAACCGAAGTTATGTAAAACTTTTTTGATATATGTCTATATCATGTGCTACGTGAGCTGTCGAGATTCAACGTTTTCGTGTACACTCTTTAAGACAGAGGTACTTTCCTGGCATTTATAGATATTTCATTAACATGTTTACAGTATATGCTTGCTTCTTTCCTAATTCATAACAAGATTTTGCAGGGCGCATATGTCGGTGAAACTTTGTAGTGCTTGTTTCTAACACTAGCTTGTTTCACGTGCGCTATGGACATTTTATTCTATTTTCCATATAAAGGAACTCGAAGGTTGACGTAAGTACTGCACGTTTAGTTATTTGAGCAATTTTGAAAGTTTGTTTACTTCTGGCTTCCTATATTGAATAATTACCATTGTTCAGCGTTATTAATCTGTTAGTTGTTTAAACTGTGTGTAAATTTATTCGAATTTGTTGTGTAAGGCAAAAGTTATAAATTTGTAAAAATTGTGATAATATTAATAAATGTGCGATGTGTTAATGCAACTGTAATTCAATGCCTCGTTTCCATCCTTTCTTCTCCTACGACCCCAGTAAATGCTAGACCAACTGCGCCATCAATAGTTATCTCTCACATTATCAACGAGTATAGTGAGAATCTCTTGCAGCATCAGCGTTTTAATGCGGATTGGTGTTATAAATTCATTTTTACTTTCCAACTTTGCTTTTCAGGATAGGGAGGACAAGTATAATGGCATGTGTAACTTCATTATTCTCACTGAAAGACGTACAGTCACTATTGATGAGTTATGGCTATATTTCATTAAACCAATTATGCTTGGGAGCTGATGTTACCAAAATTCGAGTTCCCTATCTGCTGACTTTGCCAACCGTTGTCTGCTAAATTTCATTGCAATTAATGTCCTCTATCAGGTACCAGATATTTTCATGGGATTTTTTTTTTCTTTTACCTTTGCACGTGAAACTTTATAATTAATTTTGTATTTACGTAAGTCACGTTTTTTATTTCATAGACTGTAACTCCTATCTCAATCAGTGGCTTAGAATCAAAATACGTGAATACCCCCACTCAGGAAACAGCGCTCAGGCCCAAAATTCATTTATAGCGTTAATCAGTCCGTTGCATAACTTTCAATTAAGTCCGTCGCGTAACGTTTAATTAAGCACTTAACCCTGAGGAGAAATATCTCTAGTTCCAGAAATTTACGAAATAGATCGCGACAACAGTCAGCTCAGGCGAGGTTTCGCAACTGAAATAAATTGTCCGTATTGAGTTTAGCAGCAACAAGAAAACCGCCATTTTGACCAAAAACTCCCATTTAAATTACAATCACTGCGATCGTTGGATTCCAGCACACAATGAATACAAAGACAGTAGAGGAAAATTATAGGAAACCACGTAAGTAAGAACGTCATGTGTGTAGCAAAAATTACCAGTCTGTAAATTCAAATGACAAAGTCCAGCTGTAGTTAGCATACAGTACCTTTCACACGCAGTGGGTCTCACGCACTGCTTAATACTGCAGTCTGGAGTCCGAATAAAGAGGGTAAGAGGCTACGATCAAGAGTCAATTACGAAAGCTTCCGAGCAGGTGTCACCTACACTTTGGCATCAGTGATCAGCCAAGCTTCAATGAGGTAGATCAACAAATGTGTTTTCAACTGTCATGTCTGCGCGTCGCTGACAAGAATGACGTGCATCAACTCCTACGAGTGTCCGCTGAACCAAAGTATAGGACATTCACATCGTAGTGGAGCAGGCATGAAGGTATGGGCCGTTTATGATCATTCCCATGGACCTGAAACGTCTGCAACTATTGTTCACGCACATCGCTGTGAAAACGTGTTGGTGCAGAATCATGCAAGAACCACATCTGTTGTCTTCGCTGGCATGGTATATCCTCCAGCAACCATGCAATACGTTGCTGACAATAGCTACTGACTAACAATATTTACGTTACAGAGATTGTGAGCGGTGTTGTTTGACAAGTCGCGGATGCTGAGTTTGAAAATTAAATACTTCTTTTAGTTATCGGGCTAAGTATTTCTAATGGCATACTACCTTCTACCTATCGAAATCGGTGGAAGCACTGCATATTATTTTGTGACGTAACTTAAATATCTTGCAGATTTTATTGTTGATAAATAATGGAAGTAGGTATAAGGAACTACCACACATGACCTTCAGTTTGGAAATTTATCTCCAGAAAATGAAGGTTGTATGGCAGTACGGTCAATGAGTCATGCTTGAACACACAACTGCATTTTTTGTTTGTTGACACTTGCATCTCAACATTTAGAGTTCGGACAGTTGCTGAAAGTGGCTGTCTTTCCTAGAGGTTTGTGCTTTGTGTTTTACGTTTTCTCTGAAGAAGAAATGCTTAGTAAGTAGAACAAGATTTTTTTGTATCTAGAGAGTTAAATCTCAAACAGCCAATCTGAAACATAATCTTGTTGGAAATAAGTGCTACGAACTTTATTTCGAGTATAAGCGTAGCGTTCAGGACGAGAATTGGGAAACCAACATTATATTCGTCGTCATGCACTGCTGGCAGGCTGGTTAAAAGAATTTCATCCCTTTGATGCCCCTTGTTTTGAGGAGTGATGAATATCCGATACCTGTTCCTCCTGGGAACGTGAAAATGAGTAATGTCAAATGCCTCAAAGAAAACGCAGAACAAAACAAACGGGATGTGCATGTCAACTCTACGGTTCGAGGCCACGGTGATTTAAATTTGTCGAACCGACAGGCCTAGCCCTTTATTTTCTTAGTAAAAGGAAGGTTCTTGTTGTCAATGCGGATGTGATTGTTTATTGTGAGTGATGCACCGTTTCCTTCTTAATATTTCTGCAAGAAGGAAAACGATTTTTGTAATGATACCGATTTCCCCGTGATGACTCTTCGCCCCAATTTCAGTATAAAGGAGTGGCGCTCGCTCATGAATTCCAGGAAATTTTATCTCAAATGCTTATCCTACCATCGCTACACATCACACTGGGTTTTGTCAAAAACTTCGCGAAAGCAATAAACAAACCTTCACCTGAATTCATATATATGAAATAAAAGTTTCCAAGGATCAATGAAGCAAAAATAGATGAAGGAATATTCGTACGATCGCCATAGAAGTGTCTGTAAGAAATCTTTAGTTAAGCATGGTCCACAGAACTATCGCGATATTCTACAAAAACTGCTATGATCATATCACCTTATGGGATGCAACATGTCATTAAAACTACAGTTCTAAAATGATTATTTGGAGTTCCACCTTGTCAAACCTGGCGCCGCTATTGACAAATATCGATAACGGTTCCATCAGGGCGCTTCTGCAAGGGAGAGGCAAAGGAAGCACCACAACGTTGTCGGTTTGTTCTTACGAAGCAACGTCCATGAGGAAACATTTCGCAGGGAGTACGGATTGAAACATTTGTAGCTATGACTGTTTACATTTCATTACTCATATGGTATTCATTTCTTTTATTAAGTTGTGTTCTATCAGATTTTTTATTGTTTGTATTTGGAATCCTTATTGTGAGGGCATGTCATATTGCAAGATACATATAATATATACGTAAGATGAAATGAGCATTTACAAAAACTATTTTTACGTAGATACGGAGGCTGGTACAAAAATTTTTAAATAATATCTGCATTTACGAGGGAATTATCTCTCAAAAACACTGCATAATGTTCTTATTACCTATCCAAAGTGTGTCATAAAGTGAGGACATGTAACACGTTGGTTATCTGTACATTGGATGGTAACGTGAAGATTGGTTGCCCCATTCATGACGTTCACGAGAATACGATATCTGCTGGCACTAGATTTTGTCCACTCCATTCTCTCATCTTCATCATTATCGTCATCGTCATCATACAACACAAACATAAGACTGTAGGTACAACGAAAAGACTGTTAGACATTGATCTTTTGGCCAAAACCTTCTTCTGACCGGAAACACACATTCACACAAGCTAGCAACTGAGCACAGTTCTTTCTTGAGTGGCGGAAGATAAGTCATATGTGTGTTGGGTGTCTTTGCTTGTGTGAATGTGTGTATTTCCATTCTGAAGAAAGGTTTGACCAAAAGCTCAGTGAGTAACAGTCTTTTCGTTGTACCTGACTGCAGCTCAACACGTAACTTTTACGTTGAGTAGCAATCTATCCTTTGTTTTATATTGTTGAATTTCCAACTAGGACTCGGCATTGTTTAAATCTACACTCTACAAATACACATACTACACAATTCTCACATATCCTTATGGTATGGGTCCAACGTACGTGCAGGCAATTAAGATATAACAGCAACAATGTCGAATGTTTACGTTTCTTTTAAAAAGACCGCATGCTGATACATTAATTGAATACAGCGCTGACGCTCTCTTTCTCAAGATGAAGATTTACTTCAGTCCACACATGCTGATTACTGAAATCCGCAAATTCACCTCTTTTGAGGACTGTGTTGAATGTAAACAGAGGACCTGCACCATACATTTTCAATATCCATTGAATGAGCTGTAATATGCCACGGTGGTCTTGTGGCTACCAAATATCTAGATTGCTTTGTTTACCTTTGTGACCTACAGCAATGATGTTGACCTAGATTCTGATCAACTTTGGTTCCATCATGTGACTCAGGTCGCTGACCACTTAATGATAACATCACGAGACACACCACCTTAGCTGTGAGGTCATCAATCTCCATCCCATTTCCCCCTTCCCTCCCTCTCCCATCCCATCCCCCCTTCCCCCCCCCTCCCCAGCCAATCACAGCATAATAAAAAAAATGGAACAACCAATCAAAATCTAAGATGGTGGCACTAGTCCATTTGTGCTACTATGAAAATTAAAGAAAGAAAATATGCCCCATTCTGCCCTTGCGCCCCGCCCCCCTCTCCAGCCAATCACAATACAGTAATAAAATACGTATAAAAATACAAATTCATGTAAACTGGTAAAGATATTTGCCACCCCTAGACGCACACGTATTTTTTAAAAATTTTATGGCGTGTTCAAAAGTACACAGTTATAATGCAGTGTTTCACTTAGTATCAAAAAATTATCTCCCTGCAGCTAACACCACCAGCTGTTGAACCCTCAGTAGCTGACATCCTCAGCAGGTGAGATCGACCACAGTAGCTGACACCCATGCACTGTATGCTTAAATGTTTGCACCACGTTCAGGAAAAGTATAAATATTCGTTCTAAACACATACACACGCACACACAGAGCAGAAATATGGATTACTTCATTTATGTATGAAATTGGGCATGTTTGTGCTTTTGAGTACCTAGTTTCAACTACATTTAAAGGTCATTCAACTACCAACTTACAGCTATTTTGCAATATCAACATTCAAGACACACAACACAAAAATTGATCTCACATAGGAATTTTGGTAGGGTAGCAAAAACGAAAACAAATATTGTAACAAATCTTTACTGAAGTTTTCAAATACATTTAGATACAGAGAACAATTATTTCCTCATTTTGGTTCACTGTAGTTTTAATAACACCCAGCTTACTTTTTAACTTACAATTTGAATGTTCATCTGAATCATCTTATTCTTTCCCCAGCCTATAATTTGACAAAAGCATAGAAGGTATGTTCTGATTTCTAATACATATCTAATTTTTTTCATATAAACTATTTGTTTGATGGATTTAACAATTAATTCCATTGCTTCTGGCAATTCTTCTAGCTGAAATAATTCATGGATTCTAAGTTTTTGTTTTATTCCTGGCATTACACTTTTGTTAATACATTCCACATCATCTTGGATGTATGTTACAGATTCATCTCCTCCACATTCTTGAGCACTTTTCTGTATAGGACTTTAACTTAATAATAGTTAGCAAATGGATGCTCATTAAAAATAGTTACTGTATTGGTATTAAACTCTGCAAATGGCTTTTCTGTTGCTACATGCACAATTTCCAGTCCTCCACACTTAGATGTAATTTAAATGTCCTTTTTAAGCAGATCAAAAAGAGAATGAAAGTTTATAAACCGAATTTTCTTATATCCTCTAATGTAGTAGACTTCTTTGGATCAATTAATTTCTGAGAATCCTGCAATGCATGGCCACTTTCTGTTGGCATTTGCAGTGAATGCTGATATTTTGTATTCCCCAATAGTCTTCAGATTTTTCTAAATGCTATGGTTAAAGTAATATGTAGGACTTGCTTTCAACTCTGCAATGGCTTCTTCATTTTGCAGTTGTAGTTTACATTCTTCCACTATCACAGTTTTTTACGTTATACTCCAGTTTTCGTTTTTTGACTTCATTCTCTGCTACTTCCTGGTTTCTTTTGCACATGAATAACACATTAATTGCACTTAAAGATCTTTAATAAGAAATGGGTTGTGTCTGTGTAATGCATTTATTATTTATTGTAAGATTTGTGGAATAAAATTATTTGTAGGAACTAGTCCTAATTTGGCTATGTCTAATTTGGTGAAACTGTGGACAACAGTGTCCTGGATTGAGAAAAATATGTTTCCACACACTTCTGTATGACAGTTATGTAGTTTTTGTTGAAGTCTGTCAGTTTTGACATAATTTACAGGTAATTAATTGAAACTATAGGCAGGTAGAACAAACTTTATGTAAGTTTCTCTTTTGATTGTGTGGAACATCTAATCACGGGCTATTCAACTTTTGTTTATTCTTCGACCCCAAGTACATAAACTGCTGAACACTGTTGAACAACTGTAAGTTTTCCAATAATTTACATCACACAGGAAAGAAAGGAGCACATTGGAAATACCGTTTGTTGGCATTTCATACACTTGAACAATTTTCCACAGAGTCAGACACACCATACATCTAAAGCTATGGTTCAGCTTCCAGTATGGTAGCACCATGTTCTTTAGTAAACCAAGAAGTAAAAGTTTCTGATACATAAATATTAAGGCCCTTTATAAAATCAGGATCATGGTTACCAACATCTTTGTTTACTCCTAGGATTATAATTCAACATACTAATTTGTTATACACCTGTACAAATGAAACTCATCTACATTAGCAGTCAATCTTAAATGTCTTATCTTTCCCTACAATAGATATAGAATCAAAATTTATTTGAAGGATGTGTCTACTACATTTCAGTAGCAAGGAAATGTTAGATAACCACATATCAAATTGTTTAGTTAACAAACCATTAAAAGAAGAATTACCAAAAAAAGAATCATATGTAAATTTTCAAACTTTCTGATTTACACAAAATTGTCCTTTGTTATTTATGCCGATTTGGAGAGTTTCTTATTTAAGATGGATAATTGTCAGCCAGATCCAGAAAAACTCGTATGCATAGAAATATCAAGTATATTAATGGACATTATAAAGATCAAGATGTTTATCATGGACCAAATTGCCATAAGAACTTAACTGAATGTATAAATTAAGAAGCTGACAAAATTGGAGAATTTATTCTAAAATTGAAGTTATGGAACCATTAGCACCCAAAGAAGACTCAAGGCAAGCAAGATCTAAAGTTTGCATTTTGTGTAGATGTTATTATACAAGAAACAATAAAAAAAGTATATCAGTCCACAACGTAATAATTGTAATTTAAACTACACTGTCCCAGTTCTGCACCTATTTATTCACATAATTTATCATATATATTCTCATTTATTTGTGAGAGAACTTGATTATGATAAAGAAGAACTAGACTTAATACCAAATACTGAAGAAAAATATATCAGTTTTGGTAACAAAATAGAAAATCTGAGGATGAGATTTATTGACACATTTAGGTTTATGACTTATTCATTTGGCAAACTTTCATCAGATTTGAAGAGAGATGAAATGAAAAACATTAGAAAGTTTTTCCCAGGATTTATTCAATCCAATGATCAGAAAATGTGTTTATCTATATGATTACATAGATTCTTGGAAGAAATTTCAAAAGGCACAGTTACCAGCAAAAGAAGAATTTAACAGTAAACTGAGTGTTGTGAAACAGCAGATGAAGATTATAAACATGCAAAAATAGTTTGCAAAAAATTTAAGAAAAAAGATCTTGGTGAATATCATGATCTGTATCTTAAAATTGGTGTGCCATAATTGGCTGACATCTTTGAAAATTTTATAAAAACTTGTATAGAAGCTTATGGTTTAGACCCATCTACGTATTTCACAGGATGCAATGTTCAAAATAACAAAACAACTACTAGAATTATTACATGATTACAATATGACTCTTATAGCTGAAAAAGGAATATGATGAGGAATATCACATTATTGTAAAAGACATATCAAGGCAAGTAATAAATATATGAAAGACTTTGATGATAAAAATATGTCAAATTATCTAGTATATTTAGACACAAACAGTCTATTCAGCTATGCTATGAGTCGATATTTACCGTTTGGGGGATCTGAATGGGATGAACCACAAAATAAGCAAAAATTCTGACACTTCGCAAATTGGTTACATTTTTGAAGTTAATTTAAGGTAACCAAAAGAACTACATGATTTATATAAAGATTTACCTTTTCCCCCAAAAATAGAATTGTACCTGGAACAAAGGAAAGTAAGTTAATGACCTCTTTGAATCACAAATATAATTATATAGTCCACTATAAAAATCTAAAACAGTATTCATCTCTTGGAATAAAGCTAACTAAAAAACATATAGTTTTACAATTTAAGCAATATGGTTGAAAAAGTATATAGACTTATGTAGCAATGAGGACGAAATTGAAGACTGATTTTGAAAAAGATTTTGTCAAATTGATGAATAATTCCGTGTTTTGCAAGAGAAAGGAAAATATAAGAAACAGATTGGATATAAAATTAGTGTCAGTGGAAAAAAGTGTGATAAACTGGTAGGAAAACCAAACATTAAAAGGAGAACTGTATTTAATGAAAATCTAGTTGCCATCCATGTGAACAAGACAAAATACACATTTCACAGACCTATCTACATTGGTATGAGTGTACCTGATTTATCAAAAGAAGTGATGTATGATTTTCACTATGGAATAATGAAACTGAAATATGGAGAAAATATTGAGTTGTGTTATCAAGATATGGACAGTCATATATATAATATACAAACCAAAGATTTCTATGGAGACATGAAATTTATTATTTTAATATGAGTGATTACCCAACAGATAATATTTTCGATATTCCACAAGTAAGCAAGGAAGTTTAAGATAGAATGGAACATGGATGTTATGGAAAAATAATGGAAGAGCTCTGTGGTGTAAGAGCATAAATGTATGGCTATAAAGTTGGTGACAAGGAAGAGAAAAGATCTAAAGGAGTTAAAAAATGTGTTGTTAAAAAACGAATAAACCTTGATGATTATAGAGCTTGTTTGTTTAACAATAGAGAACATTACAGAACTATGAATTTAATATGAAGTTCACATATGGAATTATACAGTTGAGGTAAACAGGGAAGCATTGGGTCCTCATTATAATGAAAGATATGTTCTGGAAAATCAGATACTTACATTACCATATAGACACTATCTTATGTGGTCTGAATAGTTTTCTATTTCTTTTAATGTTTTCTAATTTAGGTTCTTTGATTATTGAGTGAGAAACTTTTGAAACTGATCTATAAGCTTTAATATACCATTTTGATATTTTTGGTAAATTATTTATCGGTAAATTATAATTCGCTATTCCTTTATGGTCAGAAGAGAAGGCAATCTGAGTTTTCCACTTCTTCCCATATTTCTATGTCACTTTCCCCATAACTATCAAATCTCCCTTTGTATTTTTCCTCTGCATAAACTCTTTGATAGATGAATACTCTGTGTTCATTACTTCCCAGATGATCTATACTTAAGGATGGTTTAAAATATTCTCTACAACTAATACATTCAACCTGCTTCTCTCTTGGTTTGTTATTTCTCTCAATAAAAATGTCAAATTTAAATTCGTCCCACGCATTACTCATATTTATATAAAGATTAAAAGAATCTTATTATTTTTCAGGCCTCAAGCCTCAGACTGGTAATTGTTGGCAGACGAGGCCTAAAAATATTGATAATGAATTTCACAATGTCCAATTTTTGATTTAATTGATTAGCACTGTTTATCTCATTTTCTTCTTGGGTGCACCTAGGTGCTTGTGTTTCTTTGATTAAAAAACTTAAAATTTCGCTAAGTTCAATGCAAAAATAATGAATGGAGTAAAATCCATGCACCAAGGTGGCTTTGTTTTTTTATTTAAAAATCTATTCTGTTTGTGTATGTTTTTATAAACAAAAATATCGATTTCTGCAAACTTACACAGTAACACCTTTTGATTACTACTCACATTTGTTCATCCCTGGCCCGACCTATCGTCAGTGCCTCATACCAGCAGTAATAAATACTCAGTCTTGCAAGCCTTTGTGTTCAATTTTTATGTTACAGTACGTCAGCTACGAGGCCGAGCCTGTGACGTGCTTCTACTGTTTGCTAAGATGACACCACCTCTGAGGCTTCTGCTTCACTGATTTACCATATTCTTACACTTTGTGCTGCCGACCTCTCAACCACTGATGAGAAGAGTTGAAGACATCTACCTACGGCTCACTGATCTGAACTGAAGGTGCTTGACAGACTGTACACCTGCTGCAATATTTAGGACGGATGATGACTGCCGCTGCTGCCCCAATTGCAGCATGAAGGCAGCCATCAATATCCTTTGGTGGAAGGGCTATGCTGTGGACCATCTTCTCCACATGCAGAGCAGCTGAGAGGTTACCCAAGCACAATCCCATTGACGTTGAGCGAGAATGATCTGCCAATTCGCAGTTTTCGTCTTGGTCAGCTTCGCCTGCCGGATCGACTATGCTGTTTGCCCCTGAGGCCTGCCACCGGAACGTGAGATACGCTCTGACGGCGACGTCCGCCAGAGTTCACTAAGACAGCATCAGCAACTTCAAGGCTCTGATGCAGCACTGCTGCCAGCCTGTACACTGACACAGAAGAGACTCTACTGTTGTAATATTCAATGAGCAAATTCTTGTTCCCTTTATGATATATCATTAGCGAACGCACCTACTATCCTGCTCCACCACACACCACAAGAGGTCTCAGCCCAGGCCACTACTGAGTCCCTCTCAGCTCCATGCTTACTTGCTTTAGAGCAGAGTTAACCAAGGGCTGACCATGACGCCACAGAACTTGCACAAAGACCTCTTTTGTGTATTCAGAGCTGCCGCTTAAAACCGTATTTTTCATTTGTAGGCAGGCTACTTGTAGCTCCTCCAGTTACCAATACACGATATTCTTTGTTGAAATTCTTACACTTGTTTCCTAAGTTTTCTGTTACATAGCTACAACAAGCACTCAGTTTCGTGAACCTAGTGACCTTGTACTCTGCATCTATTTTTTCGTGAATCTGCTGGCCTACACATGTCCAATGACTAATACCTAGTAGGAGAACTCTTATTTTCCTGGAACTTACTGGCAGATTAAAACTGTGTGCCGGACCGACACTCGAACTCGGGACCTTTGCCTTTCGCGGGCAAGTGGTCTGCCGTCTGAGCTACCCATGCACGACACACGACCCGTCCTCACAGCTTTACTTCTGCCTGTATCTCGTCTCCTACCTTTCAAACTTAGGCAAAGGTCCCGAGTGCGAGTCTCGCTCCCAGTTTCAATCAGCGCACACTCCACTGCAGAGTGAAAATCTCATTCTTCTTTTCCTGTTCTTGGAATTACCAGTGAGTTTCCTAAAAATGTTAGACTGCACCATACATGCCTTTACATCTGTATCAGGCGTCCACTTCTCTAAATCTGTCAGCAAGCGAAATATATTGCTTAGTTGAATTTGGAATTTACTAACAATATTTTGCACTGTCTGCCCTTTGCATACCACTTTTCTCCTAATACCCCTTACCGTTTTTTCACTTCAAGTGTCACATCATAATTCGCACTTTATAACTATGGCTGAAGAGCCTCCTGTTCCTTTATTTCCCAGTCTATCTGGTATAATCAACAATTCCTCAGTAGAACCTCATTGACCACTCCATTCTCTTTCCCACTCCAATCCTACCAGTAAAACCATAACCTACAACTTTTGCAAAACACTCCCCATTTAACTAACCTGCAGCATCATCCATAATTATCACACATAGCTAATCGATTTTATAAAGCAATAACCTTAGATACAATGGAAGGAAAACAGTAGTTGTAATAGTTGTGCATCACAGCAAGCCTAGAGTTACTTCAACAGGAGCCCAAGTCGATTCTGCATCAGAAATAAAATATTAGTTAGCTTCAGTGAAACACTTTAATAGCTATTACTTAACTTCAATGCAGTTCCTGTCCACTTGAATGACAATATATATTTATTACTGGCATAGAGCTCAAGGATAACTGGAACAGTACTGAACGACAGTTACATATCATGGTACATCTGACAGGCAACTATAGCACTGTATTGTGTATAATCTCCTACTTCAAATAGCAGTGGAGATACAGGCAAAACCTGTTTTTTCATCCAATGGCGTATAGGCTGCCCTGCACAACAGGCATGTTTTGTTGGGACAGTATTAGCCTGCCAAAGCAACCAGCCTTACAGACCAGCCTACATTTACAGAAAAGAGACAGTTGTCTGGGTCTCAACATGTTGGCTGGCCTACATAAAAGGCATGTTGTGTTAGAATAATATCAGCCTGCTTTATCAACTTGATTTGCGCGGCGGCCTGTGCATCAGGAGTAAATGGACGATTTTTAAGCCCCTGACTTGTAGCCAGTGCTGCATGACAGGTGTGTTGTAGGAGTCGTATGGGACTGGTTTAATGAACTGAACTGCAAGGGCTATGTATGCCAATGAGTGTGGCTGGAGACAGGTTGAGATGGATAGAGGGGGGTATGGACACTGCAAGGGAGAGAAGGACATGGACAGAGGAAGGGGAGGAGGAGAAGATGCATGAGGCAGGTGGAAGGTGCACAGAGGGGTAGAGGGCAGGTCGAAAAGGAAGGGGAAGAGGCAAAGACTGAAAAAAAAGATGGGGAGCAGGATATGCTCAGAGGCAGGGGGAAGGAAGATATGGTCAGAGACAGGGGGTGGGGAAATGGACAGGGAGAAAGGGAGGAGGAGACGACGAACCAGAAAGAATGGCGAGGATGAGCTAGGCAGATAGAAGTGGAAGGACGAGCTGGGCAGAATGTGGGAGGGAGAGGTGGACACAGAGAGTGGAAGGGTGAGATGTGTTCAGTAAATTCGTAGAACAAATACATGGACAAAGCCAGCCATAGGGAAAGGCTTGTTTAACTATAAATCTTGGTACACTGGAGCACTGCACCCTAACGTAAGTACTCCTGCAGTGGTGACGGCGTTTGAATATCTTGAGGTTGTGTCTTCGCTGACGTCTCTCATTCATGGCTGCTTCTGGCAGTAAAGTCTTTAGCTTGTGGTTCTGTCGTGAGGTAGCAACTGTAACCTGGGTCCAAACTCTCCAGACGACGCAACAGAAATGGAATAGAAATTTATGTTACTCTTTTCGTAAAAATTTCGTTCGTAAAATTAAACCTAAAATTATGAATTTAGGCACTAGAAAACACGTACTATTTACAGCGTTTTACCTTACTTAACACTTCATTAAAAGTTCAGTAATGTAAAAACACATATTTATAACAAGATACGTTTAAAATTGATTATAATCTCTGATTTGCGTTATAATTCGTGGCAGCGCAATTTACGACGTCGCGGACGCAGTGTTTGAGGTCAGGAGCGTCATAGACGGCACGCGGACTGATGCTGTGTTTTCCGGAAGGCATTCGTTACTTTGTTGTACAGTAAGCAAAATTTGTGCTTACAGAACTGTAGGACCGGAGATTTAATTGCATTCTGGACTTTCTAGCAGACATAACGCACTGTTCTTAAAGGAAAAAAATGTGATATGTAAGGTAATTTGACGAATACCCCAAGGAAGTGTGGTAGGGGCATTATTGTTTACAATATATGTGGACGATCTAGTGGATTCGTAGACGATACAGTTCGATCGATGATGGTTGCACAGACCGGCAGTTGATCCTGAATGTACACACATATGCGCAAAAATAAACGAAGATATTTGCTATTAATTGGTTAGATTACTGGCGAAAAATGACTGGAAATATTGGAATCACTGGAGCGACCTAAAGTGGGATCACCACATAAAACAAATCGAAGGAAAGACAAGTGTGCCGGCCGCGGTGGCCGAGCTGTTCTAGGCACTTCGGTCCGGAACCGCGCGACTGCTAAAGTCGCTGGTTCGAATCCTGCCTTGGGCATGGATGTGTGTGATGTCCTTAGGTTAGTTAGGTTTAAGTAGTTTTAAGTTCTAGGGGACTGATGACCTCAGATGTTAAATCGCATAGTGCTCAGAGCCATTTTTTGAAAGACAAGTGTTGCACTGAAACTCACTGGAACAGTCTTAAGGAAATGTTATTCAGCCACGAAAGAAGTGGCTCACAAGGCGCTTGTTCGCCCTGTTCTTGTGTAGTTCATATCACTATGGGGCCCTTAACAGGCGTATTGACAGAAGCTATACGGAAGATCCAGAGAAGAGCGATGTATTCCGCCATGTGATTGTTTGGCCGTAACGCTGTTTTCGCGAAATGGCCACAACTATAAATCTCATACGGGGGGGTCACCGACAGTCTTTCTTCCCAAGCACCATCCGTGAAGGGTGGAAAATGTAGTGGTACTCCCCGCCATAAGCTGTAAAGTGGCTTGCAGGGTATAGATGTAGCTGTAGCAGCAAGGTATGAGGTGACGTCGCTTTGCACCATGATTAAGGAACTGTGCGCATATTCTTTCTTGGTAGGCCCTTGTTTTAGCAGTACAGAAAAGTGATTTAGCTGAACAGAGAAAAGGCGAGAAAAGGGTGCGCAACTGCATTGTAAGCACAGTTGATGACCATACTGAGGGCCAGCCGCGGTGGTCTAGCGGTTCTGGCGCTGCAGTCCGGAACCGCGGGACTGCTACGGTCGCAGGTTCGAATCCTGCCTCGGGCATGGGTGTGTGTGATGTCCTTAGGTTAGTTAGGTTTAAGTAGTTCTAAGTTCTAGGGGACTTATGACCTAAGATGTTGAGTCCCATAGTGCTCAGAGCCATTTGAACCATTTTTTGAACCATACTGAGCTGAGAGCAACATTCACTAAATTTAAGTTTCTGTAGAACACGTGATACATACTGTCCAGTTTTTTGAGGAAGTATAACCGTTTAAAAACAGTTGTGCACTGCAAGGAAGTTATTCCGCCCTTGATAAAGATGCAACGAAAAACGTATGAACTGAATATATTGGTAGGCTTAGTTACAGGAAACGAATATGAATCACATTTCCTGTACAAGAAAGAAGATAAATTGCAGCGAATATAAATCGCGTTTCCCATACTAGAAAGAAGGTAAATTGCAGTATTATTAATTAGTGGATTTAGTAATGATTGTGATTATGCAATTCTGAATTAATTCTCTCTGATGCGATGCAAGATGTTAACGCTAGAAGAAATCCTTACTAAGTACTGAGGACGACAACTAATAGCAGACACTGTTGAAAATGAGAGTGTATTGTATCATAGTGAAAAACTTCAGTTTCAAAAGAAATTAATTTCATTTTACATGATATCTCTTTAATTGGTGTCAGTGAAATTCACCTGATGCGGCAGCAGATGACAATCGATAAATTATGTCGGAAAACGCACGTAATCCTATATCAGCGTTATCGAAGCCTCTTCGCTACAAGCGCCAACTTAAAAACAAGGTCCTAGTTTCTCATGACGCGCATGTTCAGTGACATTGGAATATAAGTTACTTGTTTCAACGTGCTACTGGCAAAGTACGAATCCACCGAGCCTCATCATTATTTTCTAATTCTATGCAGAGAGGACGTATAATCACCATAACGTATTTTTAGTGCGTTTCCATTTTTAGTGCGTCTTCCTCATTGCTCTTGAATCATCTGCTAAGAAACTGTGTTGTTAATATCGCTCTCACGCTCTTTACACTTCCTGCTTCTGAGTATTTCAACGTTAAATATGTCATTGTGCATTAGACCGAAATACAGTTGTTAGACACAAAACTGTGTACAAGGACGAGAATGTTTTGTTCGAACAATTCACGTCTATTGCAACGCCTTTAGGCTAACGAATAAACGTGTACATCTACATCTACATCTACATGAATACTCTGCAAATCACATTTAAGTGCGTGGCAAAGGGTTCATAGAAACCACCTTCACAATTCTCTATTATTCTCGTATAGAGAATATCCTTCCCGAGGCAGGATTCGAACCTGCGACCGTATTGGTCGCGCGGTTCCACTCTGATGCGCCTAGAACCGCTCTGCCACACTGGCCGGCTTTCTCTGTTCAGCAAAATTACTTTTATCCCGTGAGATAAAAGAAATTATTCAGGTAGTGAAGGGAGACGAAAATTTAATAGTCATGGGTGACTGGAATTCGAGAGTAGCAAAAAGGGAGAGAAGGAAACATAGTGGGTGAATATGGATTTGGGGAGGGAAATGAAAGAAGAAGCCGTCTGGTAGAATTTTCCACAGAGCATAACTTAATCATAGCTAACACTTGGTTCAAGAATAATAATAGAAGGTTGTATACATGGAAGAATCCTGGAGATGCTAGAAGGTATCAGATAGATTATATAATGGTAAGACAGAGATTTAGGAACCAGGTTTTAAATTGTAAGACATTTCCAGGGGCAGATGTGGACTCTGACCACAATCTATTCGTTATGAACTTTAGATTAAAACTGAGGTAACTACAAAAAGTTGGGAATTTAAGGAGATCGGACCTGGATAAACTGACTAAACCAGAGGTTGTGCAAAGTTTCAGGGAGAGCATAAGGGAACGATTGACAGGAATGGGGGAAAGAAATACAGTAGAAGAAGAATGGGTAGCTCTGAGGGATGAAGTAGTGAAGGCATCAGAGGATCAAGTAGGTAAAAAGACGAGGGCTAATAGAAATCCTTGGGTAACAGAAGAAACATTGAATTTTATTGATGACAGGAGAAAATATAAAAACGCAGTAAATGAAGCAGGCAAAATGGAATACAAACGTCTCAAAAATGAGATCGACAGGAAGTGCAAAATGGCTAAGCAGGGATGGCTAGAGGACAAATGTAAAGATGTACATGCTTATCTCACTAGGGGTAAGATAGATATTGCCTACAGGAAAATTAAAGAGACCTTTGGAGAAAAGAGAGCCACTTGTATGAATATCAAGAGCTCAGATGGAAACCCAGTTCTAAGCAAAGAAGGGAAAGCAAAAAGGTGGAAGGAGTATATAGAGGGTCTATACAAGGGTGATGTACTTGAGGACAATATTCTGGAAATGGAAGAGGATGTAGATGAAGATGAAATGGGAGATACGATACTGCGTGAAGAGTTTGACACTGAAAGACCTGAGTCGAAACAAGGCCCCGGGAGTAGACAACATTCCATTGGAACTACTGACGGCCTTGGGAGAGCCAGTCCTGACAAAACTCTACCATCTGGTGAGCAAGATGTATGAGACAGGCGAAATACCCTCAGACTTCAAGAAGAATATAATAATTCCAATCCCAAAGAAAGCAGGTGTTGACAGATGTGAAAATTACCGAACTATCAGTTTAATAAGTCACAGCTGCAAAATGCTAACGCGAATTCTTTACAGACGAATGGAATAACTGGTAGAAGCCGACCTCGGCGAAGATCAGTTTGGATTCCGCAGAAATGTTGGAACACGTGAGGCAATACTGACCCTACGACTTATCTTAGAAATTAGATTAAGGAAAGGCAAACCTACATTTCTAGCATTTGTAGACTTAGAGAAAGCTTTTGACAATATTGACTGGAATACTCTCTTTCAAATTCTAAAGGTGGCAGGGGTAAAATACAGGGAGCGATAGGCTATTTACAATTTGTACAGAAACCAGATGGTAGTTATAAGAGTCGAGGGGCATGAAAGGGAAGCAGCGGTTGGGAAGGGAGTGAGACAGGGTTGTAACCTGACCCCGATGTTATTCAATCTGTATATTGAGCAAGCAGTAAAGGAAACAAAAGAAAAATTTGGAGTAGATATTAAAGTCCATGGAGAAGAAATAAAAACGTTGAGGTTCGCCGATGACATAGTAATTCTGTCAGAGACGGCAAAGGACTTGGAAGAGCAGTTGAACGGAATGGACAGAGTCTTGCAAAGAGGATATAAGATGAACATCAACATAAGCAAAACAAGGATAATGGAATGTAGTCGAATTAAGTCGGGTGATGCTGAGGGAATTAGATTAGGAAATGAGACACTTAAAGTAGTAAAGGAGTTTTGCTATTTGGGGAGCAAAATAACTGATGATGGTCGAAGTAGAGAGGATATAAAATGTAGACTGGCAATGGCAAGGGAAGCGTTTCTGAAGAAGAGAAATTTGTTAACATCGAGTATAGATTTAAGTGTCAGGAAGTCGTTTCTGAAAGTATTTTTATCGAGTGTAGCCATGTATGGAATTGAAACATGGACGATAAATAGTTTGGAGAGGAAGAGAATAGAAGCTTTCGAAATGTGGTGCTACAGAAGAATGCTGAAGATCATATGGGTAGATCACATAACTAATGAGGAGGTATTGAATAGAATTGGGGAGAAGAGGAGTTTGTGGCACAACTTGACAAGAAGAAAAAAATGGTTCAAATGGATCTGAGCACTATGGGACTCAACTGCTGTGGTTATCAGTCCCCTAGAACTTAGAACTACTTAAACCTAACTAACCTAAGGACATCACACACATCCATGCCCGAGGCAGGATTCGAATATCCGACCGTAGCAGTCGCACGGTTTCGGACTGCGCGCCTAGAACCGCGAGACCACCGCGGCCGGCGACAAGAAGAAGGGACCGGTTGGAAGGACATGTTTTGAGGCATCAAGGGATCACAAATTTAGCATTGGAGGGCAGCGTGGAGGTTAAAAGTCGTAGAGGGAGACCAAGAGATGAATAAACTAAGGAGATTCGGAAAGATGTAGGTTGCAGTAAGTACTGGGAGATGAAGAAGCTTGCACAGGATAGAGTAGCATGGAGAGCTGCATTAAACCAGTCTCCGGACTGAAGACAACAACAACCCGTATAGCGCGCGGAAAGAATGAACACCCATATCTTTCCGTACGAGCTCTGATTTCCCTTATTTTATCGTGGTGATCGTTCCTCCCTATGCAAGTCGGTGTCAACAAAATATTTTCGCATTCGGAGGAGAACGTTGGTGACTGGAATTTCGTAAGAAGATTCCGTCGCAACGAAAAAAACCTTTCTTTTAATGATGTCCATCCCAAATCCTGTATCATTTCGCGATAATACAAAACGTGCTGCCTTTCTTTGAACTTTGTAGATGTACTCAGTCAGTCCTGTCTGGTAAGGATCCCACACCGCGCAACAGTATTCTAAAAGAGTACGGACAAGCGTAGTGTAGCCAGTCTCCTTAGAGGTCTGTTACATTTTCTAAGTGTCCTGCAAATGAAACGGTCTTTGGTTAGCCTTCCCCAGAACATTTTCTATGTGGTCCTTCCAATTTAAATTGTTCGTAATTGTAATACCTAGGTAGTTAATTGACTTTACGGCTTCTAGATCAGACTGATTCATCGTGTAACCGAAGTTTAACGCGTTCCTTTTAGCACTCACGTGGATGACCTCATACTTTTCGTTATTTAAGGTCAACTGCCACTTTTCGCACCATTCCGATATGTCTTCTAAATTTTCTGCAGTTTGTTTTGATCTTCTGATGACTTTATTAGTCGATAAACGACAGCGTTATCTGCAAACAACCGAAGACGGCTACTGAAATTGTCTCCCAAATCGTTTATATAGATAAGGAACAGCAAAGGGCCTATAACACTACCTTGGGGAACTCCAGAAATCACTTCTGTTTTACTCGATGCCTTTCCGTCAATTACAACGAAGTGTGACCTATCTGACAGGAAATCACAAAATGGTTCAAATGGCTCTGAGCACTATGGGACTTAACTTCTGAGGTCATCAGTCCCCTAGAACTTAGAACTACTTAAACCTAACTAAGGACGTCACACACATCCATGCCCGAGGCAGGATTCGAACCTGCGACCGTAGCGATCTCGCGGTTCCAGACTGTAGCGCCTAGAACCACTCGGCCACTCTGGCCGGAACAGGAAATCACAGATCCAGTGACATAACTGAGACGATATTCCATAAGCACGCAATTTCACTACGAGCTGCTTGTGTGGTACAGTGTCAAAAGCCTCCCGGAAATCCAGAAATACGGAATCGATCTGAAATCCTTTGTCAATAGCACTCAGCACTTCATGTGAATAAAGAGCTAGTTGTGTTTCACAGGAACGATGTTTTCTAAACCCATGTTGACTGTGTGTCAATAGACCGTTTTCTTCGAGGTAATTCATTATGTTCGAACACAATATATGTTGTAAAATCCTGCTGAATATCGACGTTAACGATATGGGCTAGTAATTTAGTGGATTACTCCTACTACCTTTCTTGAATATTTGTGACCTGTGCAACTTTCCAGTCTTTGGGTACGGATCTTTCGTCGAGGTAACGGTTGTATATGATTGTTAAGTATGGAGCCAATGCATCAGCATACTCCGAAAGGAACCTAATTGGTATACAGTCTGGACCAGAAGACTTACTTTTATTAAATGATTTAAGTTGCTTCACTACTCCGAGAAATTTACTTCTACGTTAGTCATGTTGGCAGCTGTTCTCGATTCGAATTCTGGAATATTTACTTCATCTTCTTTTGTGAAGGCATTTCGGAAGGCTGTGCTTTGGCAGCACTGTCTTCGATAGTATCTCCATTGATATCGCGCAGAGAAGCCATTGATTGTTTCTTGCCGCTAACATACTTCGCATACGACCAGAATCGCTTTGGATTTTCTGACAGGTTTCGAGACAAAGTTTCGTTGTGTAAACTGTTATAAGCACCTCGCATTGAAGTCCGCGCTAAATTTCGAGCTTCTGTAAAAGATCGCCTATCTTGGGGATTTTGCGTCTGTTTAAATTTGGCATGTGTGTTTCATTGTTTCTGCAACAGTGTTCTATTCGGTTTGCGTACCAAGGAGGACCAACTCCGTCGTTTGTTAATATATTTGGTATCAATCTCTCAATTGCTGCTTATATATTTCTTTGAATTTAAGCCACACCTGGACTACACTTATATTATTAATTTGGAATGAGTGGAGATTGTCTCTCAGGAAGGCGTCAAGTGATTTTTTATCTGCTTTTTTGAATAGGTATATTTTTCGCTTATTTTTCGAGGATTTGGGGACACAATATTCAGTCTTGCTACGACAGCCCTGTATTCACTAATCCCTGAATCGGTTTTGATGCTCGTTATTAACTCAGGATTATTTGTTGCTAAGAGGTCAAGTGTGTTTTCACAACCGTTTACTATTCGCGTGGGCTCATGAACTAATTGCTGGAGATAATTTTCAGCGAATGCGTTTAGCACAATTTTGGATGATATTTTATGCGTACCTCCGGAATTAAATATGTATTTTCGCCAACATATCGAGGGTAAATTAAAGTCACCACCAACTATTATCGTATGATTCGGGTACGTGTTTGAAATCAAACTCAAGTTTTCTTTGAACCTTTCAGCAACTGTATCATATGAATTGGGAGGTAGGTAAAAGGATCCAATTAATATTTTATTCCAGTTGCCAACAGTGACCTCTGCCCATACTCTCACAGGAAGCATCTACTTCAATTTCGCGACAAGTTAAACTACTTCTGACAGCAACAAACACGCCTCCGCCAACCGTGTTTAGCCTATCCTTTCGGAACACCGTTAGGTTCTTCGCAAAAATTTCGGCTGAGCTTATCCCCGGCTTTAGCCAGATTTCAGTGCCTATAACGATTTGAGCGTCAGTGCTTTCTATTAGCGCTTGGAGCTCTGGTACTTTCCCAACACAGCTACGACAATTTATAACTGTTATACCAATGGTTCCTGTATCTACGTTCCTCCTGTGTCCAGCCTGCACCCTTTGTGTCTGAAGCCCTTCTTGTGTTTTCCTGAGACCCTCTAACCTAAAAAACTGCCCAGTCCACGCCACACAGCCCCTGCTACCCGTGTAGCCGCCTCCTGCGTATCGTGGAAACCTGGCCTATTCAGCGGAACCCGAAACCCAACCACCCTGTGGCGCAAGTCGATGAATCTGCAGCCTACACGGTCGGTGAACCGTCTGAGCCTTTGATTCAGACCCTCCACTCGGCTCTGTACCAGACCTCCGCAATCGGTCCTGTCGACTATGCTGCAAATGGTCAGTTCTGCTTTCATCTTGCAAGCAAGACTGGCAGCCTTTACCACTTCTGTTAGCTTAGCCGCTCGAAACCAGAGAAAATCTCTTCTGATCCAAAGAGACACAAATCATTTGTACCGACGTGAGCCACCACCTGCAGTTGGCTGCGCCCTGTGTAAATAATAATAACCATGTTTACAGTCCCACGTTGTTCTAATACTTGCGCTACTATCGTAACGTAACAGACGAACTCTATTCCGAAAACAGCTTCTTCTAAAAAGCGGTATTTGCCTCTTGTTTGTGAATTGCTACCTGTCACCACATAGCACAAAAAGCAAGTCGACTATTTTGAATCTAGTAACAGCATTTGATCCGTTCATCCAAAAGAATATCCTGTTTTCCTCTTTTGACAACTGAATAATTTATTTCGAATCAAACAATTTCTATATCAAAAATAATGTCGTTTACAGCTGTCAAATAGAGCGAAGCGCAGATAAAAGTAGTCCTTTTAAGTATAAATGAAATGCAGCGAAATTACAAAAACGAAGAGCTGAAATGGACTTACCATTTACTTACAATGAACAATAAACTTATAGAAGATGTTGAAGGTGACCCCCTGTAACATCAGAATACGGCTGTGCACGTCTTAGCATATTCAGATAAACTCGGCGTGAAATTCAGATATCGATGGCGACAGCTTCACGGCTGACGTTGTCTTTGAGTTCCTGTATTGTGTGTGGATTTGTTTCATAGACCTTGCTCTTCATCAAGTGTCCCTAAAGGAAAAAAATCACATGCTTTTAGATCCGGCGAACGTGGTGGCCGTAAGTGTTTGCCGACAATTCGTTCCTCAGTGAAGACACCATGGACCAGTTGCAGGGTACCTTAGACGTGTGGCATATTGCCCGACATCTTGCTGGAATGGGCAGTAATGTCTTTCAATATTCAGTGAGCTGAGCACAAAATCTATCAAAAATTTGCGTGTATGAAACAGTTTCGAGGGAAGGGTCAAAGAAACACCAGTCCAACGATGCGTGTTCCTGTTAAACAGAAGCAAACGCCGATTTTTTCATATGAAGTGATGTTAGGGTCCTCCGCTACCCAGTACCTTGTGTTCTCTGAATTCAGATGGCCGAGAAGATGAAACCATGCTTCACCACTCATCCACTCATGATGTAATGGAAAGGGTCTAACAAACCATCGGTGATGTCTTTCAAAAGTCATGAGCCGTTATCTAAACGTTTCTATCATACTCTCGTATTTGTTGAACAACCGTCACTCGATATGGTTTCAGATTGACTTTTCAATATCCACTGGCAATTCCTCGTACTTACACGTGCCTGTTGGGCCAATTTACGTATAGACTTCTTTGGGCTCTGAATATTTCTTCAGCTAACGTCTGCAATAACTTCTGGTGAAGGAATTATTTGTCGTTTTACGTTTTGCATAGATCCGTCGGTGCGTCAGTGTTTATACAGACTGTGTATTACTCTCTTTGCTGGTAGTCCTCGATTCGGATACTCGGCGGCGAAAATTTCGCGAATTTCCTTTAGCCAACCTGTTTTCACAAATGCTTTCACAATTTTTATTTCTTTCTTGTATCGGGAAACTCATTTTGCAGTCTGCAAAGACAAACGTCTAACTTCCATTGTTGCAGCTGTTTACTCTATTTCAGATGTCGAGATATTGCATTCACATTCAAAGGGGAAGCGAGTTACTTCAAACTGGGCCACCCTGTATATTTGCAAACCTGTCGAGCGATTCTTTTTACTGCTGTGTTAAATAAAGCGCAAAAAAGTATCTGCTCGAAAGTCCCTGAAGAACACTACGGTAGTTACCCAGGTCTTCCACTGCCCAGTAACCGGGCTCTCATTCATGCTGTGGTAGGAAATGATGGTGTGTCCGTTTCTTATATGACGAAGTGGTGCTTCTCCGATAAATAGTGCTCTGAACAAATGCCCTGCTCCACATTTTCTTTTCATTTGACTTCCAGAGTTAAAACTCAACTTATTCACCTAAAACATATTTATGAATGTAGTGTACATAATTGTACAGAGAAAATACACAGAAGCGTATTTACAGAATTGAGTTTTGAAAATGTCATTTTTTTTTACAGAATAAATGTTTAGCAAATACTATGACAGTAAGTTAGACAAATCAGAATATTGATACCACTGAAACCAAAGACTTTTCCCTATACTCTTAAGAAAATTAGCACTCCGTTTATAAAGGCAAGTGTCTTTAGTGTTCACAAGAGAAGAGGCTGGTTCACGAAGGGGTGACCCATGCGCACCACAGTTCGATCATGAGTCAAGTTTGAGACAGCGAAACAAGATGTAGCTTTCATCAGGTTCTGACTGAGAATCATACTCAAATGCAAGGAAATAATAAATATTGATACTATACAGGGTGTTGTGAAATTCTCAGTACAGACTTCAAGGGGGTGGAGAGGGGAGTGAATACATAATATTTTGAATGGGAACCCATGTGCGGAAACATCATCCAACGACGCTACACAGCGTCAAAGTTACAGGCGCCGGCACCTGTAAATGAATGTATACAAGATGAAACTTCCTGGCAGACCAAAACTGTGTGCCGGACCGAGACTCGAACTCCAGACCTTTGCCTATCGCGGGCAAGTGCCCTACCAACTGAGCTACCCAAGCACGACTCACGCCCCGTCCTCACAGCTTTACTTCTACCAGTACCTCGCCTCCTACCTTCCAAACTTTACAGAAGCTCTCCTGCGAACCTTGCAGAACTAGCACTACAGAACTAGCACACCTGAAAGAAAGGATATTGCGGAGACATGGCTTCGCCACAGCCTGGGGGATGTTTCCAGAATGAGATTTTCACTCTGCAGCGGAGTGTGCGCTGATATGAAACTTCCTCGCAGATCAAAACTGTGTGCCGGACCGAGACTCGAACTCGGGACCTTTGCCTAGGCGAGGCGAGGTACTGGTAGAAGTAAAGCTGTGAGGACGGGGCGTGAGTCGTGCTTGGCTAGCTCAGTTGGTAGAGCACTTGCCCGCGAAAGGCAAAGGTCCCGAGTTAGAGTCTCGGTCCGGCAGACAGTTTTGATCTGCCAGGAAGTTTCATATCAGCGCACACTCCGCTGCAAAGTGAAAATCTCATTCTGGAAACATCCCCCAGGCTGTGGCTAAGCCATGTCTCCGCAATATCCTTTCTTTCAGGAGTGCTAGTTCTGCAAGGTTCGCAGGAGAGCTTCTGTAAAGTTTGGAAGGTAGGAGGCGAGGTACTGGTAGAAGTAAAGCTGTGAGGACGGGGCGTGAGTCGTGCTTGGGTAGCTCAGTTGGTAGGGCACTTGCCCGCGATAGGCAAAGGTCTCGAGTTCTACCTGTCACTAAGGGAACAAACGTGGAAGTGAACGATGAATGTTGCAACCACAGAAGAAAATAATTAAATGAACCTTATTTACGGAGAATGTAGGAGAAATGTTGAGGCTGCTGTTACCTTGTATGCCGAGCGTTTTCCTGGGAATACTAGCTCTCGTTTGTTCTTTTACAAGGTTGTGAACGCTTTCATGTCCGATGGCAGCGTGCAGATCGGAAAAAAGAAACGATGCAAACGTATTACAGAAGAAACTGATGAAACAGGTGTACTAGCGGCAGTGCACCACAACCCACAGGTACACAACCGGCAGTTACATCGTGATTTCGGTTGTGTCCGTAGATAGTATTGTCACAATACTGCATCGTCCTAATTATCATCCATACTACGTGTCACTGCATTAAGAACTTCATGGCGCCGATTTCCATAACCGGGTAATGTTTTGTGAATGGGCAAGTCAACAAACGCAAACGACCTTACCTTCTTTGCTGAGGCACTATTTTCCGATGAGTCTACGTTCACAAACCATGGTAGCATTAACAGCCACTACTGGAGTGTAGACGATCACCACTGATTACGGCAAGTTGAACATCAGTGTCCTTGGTCCGTTAACGTATGGTGTGGCGCCACGGAAAACAACCTCATTACCCGCAATTTATGTACGTCACGTTGAATCGAACGTTTTTGGCACAGGAACTTCCGGTAATACTACAGGGTGTTGCCCTGGACGTTCGACAACATATGTGTTTTCAATATGACGCTTGCCCAGCGCATTACGCAATTGAAGCACGGGAGATATTAAACCGTGTTTAGACTAATTGTGCATTGCAGACTGAATGTGGTGGATTCATTGCCCATCGAGGCGAATCAGTTGCATGAAGGCGTGGTGTCTGTTCTTTCGGACATGTCTGAAAGAACAGATACCATACATTCATATAATAAGATGGTCGCCACCTATGTACTTGTATAACTCAGACTACTTGGCAACAACAGCTAAAACTTCGTAATTACAGGAGTAACTGCAAGCATCAATATGCAGCTCGTAGATCCCATTGAAACCCAATGACACTTTAATTCTTGGACAGTACAAGCCATGTTGTTATCTCGAGGACATATTACCACTCTCTTCTAAGTACCAGTTTTGAACCCCATAGCATAGGTCAAATTCTGTCTAAAACTATGCATGGTGTGTTGTATGTGTTATGCATTTTTAATAATAATTAGTACTTTATTAATATCTTGAGTCATATCCATTTATTCATAGGACACCTGCTGAATCTGTTATATTTCATGAGAACTGCAAAAATTTTTGATTCCTTCAACCCTAAAGGAGCGACTCAGGGCGCCATACCAATATACGCACCAAAACCGGAATAGCAGCAGCCCATGATGTACTGCCTCATGTAAAAGACAAAAAGGAATTTATGCCCAACTGGCTACACCACGAAGTTTCCCAACACTTAACAATCATAACAATGCACGCAGAGTCAATAACGTTGCGTGCAAGTTTTAACAATAGCTTCTTAAGAGGGCGATTCAGAAAGTGGGGAAAGTTTTGGCATTTAAAAAAAAAATAAGTATAAGAAATACATTTTATTACATACATCTGAAAGAGCGACTGACATACTACTTTTCCATCAAACACATTGAGGCACTTATCGTAACGGTGGGCAAGCTTTGAAAGAACTTTGTCGTAAAATTCTGCCGCCTGATACTTCAGCCAGTGAGTCACACCCGACTGGATTTCCACGTCGTCATCAAAGCGCTGCGTTTGCAAGCCAGTTCTTCATCTTGGGAAACAAGTGGAAGTAAGTGGAAGTCGCTTTTGGTGCAAGATCGGGGCTGTAGAGCGGATGAGGGAAAATTTCCTATTTGAATGAATCAAAGAGTTCTTCAGTGTGGTTTGCCGTGTGAGATCGGACGTTGTCGTGCAAAAACAAAATTTTGGACGTCAGCTTTCATTGGCATTTGTTTTGAACTGTTCTTTGGTTGTGCAATGTTTGACAGTACTGGGCAGAATTTATGGCTGCTCCACGTTCGAGAAAATCAATAAGCACCACATCTTGCCTATCCCAAAACACTGTCGTCATCAACTTCCTTGCTGACAAGGTTTACAAACATTTTCTTGGTTTTGGGGGGGACGCTGTACGCCCCCACTCCATGGACTGTAATTTTGTCTCGCAATTGACGTGTTTCACACAAGGCTCGTCACCCGTTACGATTCTATCCAGCAATGAATCACCATGTTTGTGGTAAGCCTCCAGAAATGTCCCCATTTGCTGTTCTTTATGGTGCTCTGTAAGAATTTTGGGGATCCATCGTGCACAAAATTTGTTGTAGCCTAGCTTTTGAGTCACAGTTTCAAACAACGAAGTCCGTGAAACTAGTGGAAAAGAAAGCGAAAGCTTGTGAAGCGATGATTTTCACGAATCGTTTCATTAACTTTAGCGACAAGATCCTCAGTCACAGTGTTCGGGCGTCCACTCTTCTCTTCATCATGAACGTTGGTTCGGCCATTTTTAACCTAATGCGCCATTTCCGGGCGGAACATTCATTCATTACGTTGCTTCCGTAACTTCGTACAGTTCACGATAAATTTCTATAGGTTTTAGGTTTTTTACCAACAAAAACCACGTCACAGACTGCATCTCTCAACTGGCGGGATTTTCGATTGCAGCGCACGTTTTGAAACGTCCCCTTTTGAACAATTTTACACGACTGTCCTTAAACTGACGCACAATGTTTTTTAGCGCAACGCAATCTGACTTTCAATAATCTCTACAAGAGAATGGCCCTGACTAACATTAACCTGTACTTTTCACATATCACTTACCTCACAAAAATCTTGGTTACTCCCACTACTGCAATACAGCTAGGGGCCACTACTGCCAGCTAAATAAAAGATTCAAACTATGGAAGGCACTAACTACTGATAGGGATAGTTAGCAAATGAAAGATATTAATAGAGAACAAACAATGTATTTACCTTGATAGTCATAATATATATAGCAGTTCATAACAAATTACAAGACTCCGCCATCTCTCTCCCCACATCCACCACTGCTGGCGGCTCACCTCCAACTGCGCAACGCTACGCGCTGTTCAGAGCCAGCTGCCTAACACTACAATGGCGAGTATTACAACAATGCAAAGCAGCCACAGACTGCACACAGCACAGCCAGTGATTTTCATACAGAGGTGGCGTTATTAATAAAAAAACCTAAACAGTCTACTTACATAGCCCCCATGCTCCCCACAAAAAATTTTACAAATTGGTTTGGGCAGTGGCCAATACAGATTTGAAAAAATTTTTCATAATTACAATAACAAAGAAATGAAATGCACACACTTATTGATACAATGTTGGTCAAAAGCTAAAATTTTCTCACAGTCCATAAAGATAGTCCTAATCGTTCATCACAGTAAAATATCAGTGTTTTTCTCAAAGTCTGAGCAGTAAAAGAAGTTGCACACGGAAGAAGTGGATTTCCATGCAGTCTTGAAGAAGTAGTGTTGTCCTTCCAACGGAAAGACAGTGCTGACTCTTGACATGCTGACAGGTAATGGACCACAACAGAGTAAACCCACCGCAGAGTCAGTCGAAGTTTTGAAGAGTATTGTTAGGTAGGTCATCACAGAGTAGACCCATTGTAGTCCTGGTAGAGAGTATGGTAGTGGTATTGGTGGGCCACCAGAGGTGCAGACCCACTGCAGTCCTTGTAGAAATAATGGTATTGGTGGGTCATCAAAGATGCAGACCCACTGTAGTCCATGTAGAGACGGCCAGCAGCCATCTGTTGCGACTGTGCAGTTGCACAATCACCATCGAAGAGTCTTGCGGAGAATATAGCAAGTCCATAAACCACCATTTGTCCACTCACGAAGTTTTTTGGAATTGTCCTTAGAACCAGCAATGCTGTTATCCAGTCCCTTGCTGAATTATTAACACACGTGCAAACACTAACAGTCCCTACTTCTCACATATTGTCCATATAGTATGACCAACAGAAACGTGTGCAGTGAAATGGAACTTACAAGTTACTTAATTTGATGAACTGCTGTCAATTACAATTTTATAACATAAGAATACAATAACAAGGTACAAAATACATCATTCAAGAACATAACAATACAGAGAACATTTGTAGTACAGGCTTTACAACAGAATAGAAATAAACATATACATCAATGTGATTCTTGAGTTTCTCCGGGCGTATTTGATAATCAAAATATCCACGGGTGTACTGCCGGTCTACAGTGTCCAACGGGCACAATATTTCGGCGATCATACATGTCGCCATCATCAGGTGAACTGACGGACTGAGCTCCTGTGAACGTGCCGGCAATTGGAACATCTGAGAACTGTATTTCGAAAAAATGGGTACTCAGAGTGGCAGATTCAACGTGCTCTCCGCCCAACCACTACAGCACAACCTGTGGATATGGATGAAATCACGAGGGAGGAGGTAGGCACTGCGTTTATCCCATATACAGGCGCACTCTCGGGAAAGATCGCCCGCATTTTGAAGAAACACCGGGTCGGAACGGTGTTTTGTCCTCCGAATAAAACTCGTGCACTGGTGGGGAGCGCCAAAGATGACCTCGGTTTGAGGAAGGCCGGCGTGTACCAGATTCCGTGTCAATGTGGCAAGTCGTATATTGGTCAGACGATGCGTACCGTCGAGGATCGATGCCGTGAACACCAGAGGCACACTCGACTGATGTATCCGAGCAAGTCGGCGGTCGCTGAACATTGTTTGTCGGAAAATCACGCTATGGAGTATGAACGCACGAGGATTCTGGTACAGACGTCGAGATACTGGGACAGCGTTGTTAGAGAGGCCATCGAAATTCGCACCAATGACGACCTCATAAATCGTGACTGTGGCTATAATCTTAGCAAGGCTTGGGAACCAGCGATTGGGTTAATCAAGAGTAAATCGAGCAAATGTATAGTTGTGACGACCACGGCGGACGGAGCCATCACACCGACGTCATCTCAGACGCCGTCGCAATCTGTTCCACCGCGCGACCGTGGCGCGGGGCGCGGACGGCGGAGTGAGCGCGCCGCGGGCGGAGGGTATTTAAATCCGCCGCCGCCGCGACCGAACCCAGTTCCACCTGAGCAGCCATAGTGTACGGATCTCCGTGCCGGCACGTTCACAGGAGCTCAGTCCGTCAGTTCACCTGATGATGGCGACATGTATGATCGCCGAAATATTGTGCCCGTTGGACACTGAAGACCGGCAGTACACCCGTGGATATTTTGATATACATCAATGTTATAGGAATTTTGACATAAGTACATACATAAAAGATCAGAATAATTATTGAAACATCGACTTCACACATGAGCATTAAAACAAAACGGAATAAATAATGTCTAAGCATCTTTACAAAGTAAATAACATATTATCAATGCAAATTATATTTGAGGAGAACAGTATTCCTCATCATAGTTCATGTAGCTGAGTATTAGAAGAGAAAAAAGTTCTATGAAACAGTACACAGAGACAGGAAGAAAACAAATACACAAGGGTGCACAAACGCATAGGGGGATAACACAATGGAAAGGACAGAGTTTCTTTTACTGCAGTATTTTGCAAACAAAACTTTCTTTACTTCTCGGAGATCTCCCGTCATTCATCATTATACCCAAAAAGTCTTATCAATACCTCTTTTCTGTATTCTAACCATATTTCTTTCAAAATAATTATGGCTCATTGTACAATACTCATTTTGGCCCAAATCGTTTTCATATAACTTTCAATGCATTCTTTCCCTATTCTCCATAGTTAGGTTCTTATATAGTCTACCCCTCTTGAGCTAACTTAAATCTACTGAGCTCAGATGCTAAACTAAGGGACGAGGCAATGCAGCAGCACAAAACAATTAACACAAACAGTAATGATCAAAAATACAAATGGCGAAGCAAGCAGCATAAATTACAACTAATATAAGGCAATGAGCAGCAAACAAGAAAAATAAATCAGTAGTAAAACTGGCTTAGAAGAGTAACACAAATTAAAATTCAGTAGCACTATTCCTGGCAAACAGCAGCAGCAAATAAAATTTAAACCTAGACCTCAAGCAGAAAAAAATATTACACTAAAAATGGCCATGTCTAATACCTATGTCACATCTTAACACTAGAGTGATGCATCACGATCACTTACTCTACCAAAAAAATTACCAAGTAGTTGAAAAGAAAATTATGTATACAGTTCCTGTGAAGGTAAATGTCTTTTTGTGCTCCCTCATTTTTTGAAAAAAATTATTATTTACTCGATCTGTAGACAGAAAATATTTGTATTAGTACATCTATAAAATTTTATTTTAACCAATGCTGCAGTGCAGCTAGAAACTAGATATTAAACGAAATGAGCAAAGCAAGGCGTGAAACGTCATTCACTAGCCATATGGCATTTCATAAGGTAGTACAGAAAATCTCTCAACTCTCGTAGAAAGACGCTTGTCATAATCAGGTGTGCAGATGTAAAAATATTTCTCGTCATTTCATTAGGCATTTCTGTGAATATCATAAATTAAGAGCTCCACAGTGTAATCATATGTTTTCAAGTTCGACCGTGTCGTTTTTGCGATGCTCTCTACAAAGAAATATCAGAAGCGAGGTTAATGGCCTCTTTTTTTTTCTCCACCTAATGGCTTTTTCTCCAGGCGGCTGGCACACCTGGGTGCCCGCGACGCATTACGTGCAGGTGGTCACTTAACTTTCGTACGGAAATATTTACGACAGCAGTTTCCGCTACAGTGGCAGTCCCACATAAAAAATTGCAGAGGTCGAGAATTTGGTTACAAATGTGTAGAAACAACATCTTATGAATATAACAGTGTCCAAAAAAATTTTTTGTCGGCATTGTAATACACGCACGCATTTACATACATTTCATAACTCTTAAAGTACGATCTTGGTTTCCAACAACCTTTTCCACAAATCAGAGTGCCTAAACACTACTCATTATTCCTTACCTTATTCGTCGACACTTTTTCAATATTTCATCATAACAGAGTAGCATACTCAAATAACTCATGTAGCATCAGCTTCTTGACCATAAACATACCTCAGCAGCATAATACACATCGTCGTTGTAAAAATATCATAACACCTCAGTCAAATCTCAAAATCGTCGTAGCTTTCTGCAATAATTTCAAATCCTAAAAAAATATTCTCTGCTCATTTCAATAGTGTCATCAACCTCAAACGTACTTTAAAATCATGCTTCCTTACCAAATACATCATTCAAAGCTCTCATAGTACCACAATGGCTCCGAAAAAATATGAACAGTTCACAACGTACTGACAAAATGCAATTTCATAAGTGTGAAGTTATTCAACTGTGTAATTTCGTAAACATCTGTCACTAATGTAGTAAAAAAATGTTTGTTTCTTTGTTAAATAATCAGATAGCTGTGTAATTCTGTGTTAGAGAAATATGGTACCGATGTGTAAAGTTGTATAAGCAAATACCATATTAGCTAGGGCTCCTTGTGCTTGCCAAACACATGGTACACAAAGTAGGCGTGTACCCCCCTGAGGATTAATGTAATTATACCCTCAGGTGTTACAGATTACAGCAATGGAATGAAATATATCACGGAAAACCCTTGTATCATTGTACTTCAAATATCTTTAAAAAAATAAATGTTTTAAGTGCGAAATTAATCTCTCAAATACGTGTACTGTAGCGCTAAACTGTGCGTCATGTTGTAAGATAACCACTGTGAAAGTCTCGTAGTTATCGTCCTCCGAAAGCTAAGTTCTGCAGAAGTCAATGTACTTACCTCATGATAAACAAAAGTGAAATACTTTGCGTATAGATATCTTAGTTATTACGCTTATTGTTGTGATGAAGAAAGTACTGTACTGTAACGTATTGTTGTGCCACGAAAAAGGCTGTCTCAATGTTGCTATACCACAAAAGTTGCTACTGAAACATGTTTTACTTTCCAGAATAATGCAGAAAAACTGTGCAGATATAAAACAGATACACCGCAAAAGCAACATTGTAAATTGTCACTCATTAGTAGCGTCGTGATAAAACCGTGTAGTTGTCACATAAACTAACCACTGTGTCGTCTGGTATCTCACAG
Source organism: Schistocerca nitens (assembly GCF_023898315.1). Lineage (NCBI taxonomy): Eukaryota > Metazoa > Arthropoda > Insecta > Orthoptera > Acrididae > Schistocerca > Schistocerca nitens. The sequence goes on from NC_064622.1 coordinate 352,790,036, forward strand.
AAAGTACTTAAAATCTAGAATGTATTTTCAAGTAAACCAAAATGTTGCATTAAAATCTCATTAGCAGTATATGTTCTAAGTATGTAAGCCTTATAGTCGTTACGTAATCGTGCAACTAACAAGCAAGAATGTACACACACAATAGCACTGTGACGTCTGTTCACTATAACAATGCATTCGTAATTTCTGTTTCAGTAAGTTCTCTTGGTTCTTGACTGGATATTTAACTTCAAACATTGTTGCATGTTAACAGTTTCTCAGTGTGACAAGCATACTAGTAATGTAAAGTGAAAAGTTTTATAGCAAAGACTAAGTTAAAAAGCAGATTATCTTTCAATAAACGGTTTTACATTTGAAATGTGGTACAATCTTTTACTCTTCAAAGTACTCAGAGTTTCAGCTTTAACGCAATTATCATGCAGTATACGTCGGTAAAGAATACTGGAGTTTTTCTCAAGGTTAGCGCGTATGTTATTTTTCTCGGAGCCAGCGGGCGCACGCGGCTGCCTGCTGTGCGAGTCATTGTCTTTCTCTTTGTTGGCGCGCGTCGTTATTGGGATTTGGAGACCTAACTTCTACAAATTCACCGTGACGAGAGGGCCCTGCCCTGTTTAAATCCCGCCAGTTCTGATGCAATTCAGGTCTGTCGTTACGATCATATCGTCTGTCATGTGGTGGAGAATTCCTCCTGGAATCGTAACTGCGCGGTGGACCGTTGCGCCTGAAGTTATTCTGTCTCCCTTGATAATAATTGTTTTGGTACCCATATTGTCTGTTTCTAAGGTAATTCATTACTATGGAAATGCGAGCTTTCTCTGTAACTGTTATTACTCTGCCAGTGGTTGTCATATGGGTGGTGTCTGTTTTGGTCACGATTTACGTTGTAAGAATAGCCTTGTCGTGTCCAGTTATTATTTCTTTCATCACGGAATTGCGACGGATGTGACCTGTAATTGTTGTATTCCTGTTTTCGCATCCGGCGACTGTCTGTGTCAATTTCTAATTCTTGTAGGAGTCCCTGAAAAGCTTCAATGTCGTCTTTGCAACGTCCTGCTAAAATAATATTTCTTAAATGTTCAGGCAATTTCATTAAGCAAATGCGGATGAGTTCTGAAGGGCTGTATGGGTTTGAAAGATATTGATTCTTATGCAACATGTCTTCAAAATATTTGACAAGACTGGAAAATTCAGATTGTTCAAAGTGTTTCATCATCATGATGCTATGTTTTACTCGGTCTTGTGTAGCTTGAGACCAATATGCTGTGAGGAAGGCATGATAAAAATCTCCTTCACTGTGACAATCGTGAATGACCGATCACATTCTTACAGCTGGTTCATTCTCTAAGTAGCCACACATAAATTCTAACCTGTGCTCTAATGACCAGTTGGGAGGAAAACAATGAGAGAATTGATGGAGCCACGCTTGTGGATGAATGTCGCTGCCAGAATTCTTAAACGTTTTGAATTTACGTGTAGTAATGAACAGCTTATAGTCAAAATCATCGTGTCGGCGAGTCGCATGTCGGTCATTGTTACGTCGTGTCGGCGGTTCCATCTCAAAATTCGGTGCACCTTGCCAATTTCTTTCATAATTTCCGAAATGTCCTGTGTTATTATTTTGTGGTTGTTCCCTATTTCTATGTCCCTCTTCCCGTATTGGGGCGCGAGTGTCCTCTGAAATACGTAATTCTTGTATTACCTGTGTCAGCTGATCTTGTACTTCGCGGATTTCTCTTTGGTGTTGCGTATTAATTTGATTCAGATTTTGTTTCAGTTTCCTAATTTGTTCGCTCTCTTCTGTGTCATTAAAGACTACCGGTTTAGTGTCATTCAGATTATCATCTACCTTCGTAGATAAGTTAGTGAACTGATCCGAAAGTTCGGCTACTTTCTCTGATAGTGAACACATTTCCTCAGTGTGTTTTTCTGAACCAAGTTTCAGAGTATCTACTGTGTCCTTTAAGTTTTCCTGAGTTTTTGCAAGTTGCGTAACCGAATCGGTAGATGCAACTGAGTCAATTTTAGCCGACAAGGTCTCATGATTTTCATGAACAATGGTTTGCAGTTCTTTTATGGCTGCTTCGTGATTCTGTAATGCATTTTCATGCCGCGAAAAAATAGGTTGAAAATGCTCACAAATTTGTGTTTTTACGTCATTACAGACTTTTTGACATTTCGATTCAATGTTATGTAACTCAGTAGTTAAATCTTCACGTGTTTGTTCAAGAGTTTGTTCCAATGAGTCTAACTTTTGAAGCTTTTGCTGTGTTTGTCTCTGATTTTGTTCCATTGTGTCTAACTGTTGCTGTGTTGTCTCTGATTTTGTTCCATTGTGTCTAACTTTTTGAGATTTTGTTCCACTGTGTCTAACTGTTGCTGTGTTTGTCTCTGGTGTTGTTCCATTGTGTCTAACTTTTCAAGCTTTTGTCCCATTTGTTGCATTAATTGTAATAACAATGCACTGGTGTCTGAAACACGTTCCTCAGTGCTTTTCGGCAGTGAATTTGCACCGGCAACATTCACATTTTGACAAGCGGAAAATGTGTCTTGACTTATTTGAGAAAACGGTGAGGATCCAAAACCTGAATCTACAGTATTTGCGAGATCGTGTCGTGTCATTTCGGATTCCTGAGCCGAGCTATTGCCGACCGATCGATCGATAATGCTTCCCTGCTCACTAATTGTTTCACTGCCTACGCCATTGTTTGCCACCCGCTCCATTTCCCTATGCACAGTTACCAAATTACTACTTTGAACATCAGTTAATTCATTACTCGGTGGCGCTAACACACTGCTTTCGTTTTCACTGTCATTTCTCAGTTTACTTTGGAGCCTAGTATTACGTTTTTCACACGCCATTATTGTCACAGTAATTCACACGACAACACAGAAAAACACAATTTGAAGAGCAAAAATAGGGGAACACATTAACATAGCACTGAAAATAATATCTAGTTAATTGCAGCTGCGAAATACTTGGTGCAAATCTACATGCGTGCCACACCTGTTTTACTGTACAACAATGAAAAACTAAAACTACAATGGAAATTCTCTCTATAATTACGCGCTGGCAATAAACAAAAACTACACTAATTACACAAACTACAAGAAAAAAAAATCAGAAGATTCCAGTGAGGTATCCTGGCAGGGTCGACATATGAAACGTCCCCTTTTGAACAATTTTACACGACTGTCCTTAAACTGACGCACAATGTTTTTTAGCGCAACGCAATCTGACTTTCAATAATCTCTACAAGAGAATGGCCCTGACTAACATTAACCTGTACTTTTCACATATCACTTACCTCACAAAAATCTTGGTTACTCCCACTACTGCAATACAGCTAGGGGCCACTACTGCCAGCTAAATAAAAGATTCAAACTATGGAAGGCACTAACTACTGATAGGGATAGTTAGCAAATGAAAGATATTAATAGAGAACAAACAATGTATTTACCTTGATAGTCATAATATATATAGCAGTTCATAACAAATTACAAGACTCCGCCATCTCTCTCCCCACATCCACCACTGCTGGCGGCTCACCTCCAACTGCGCAACGCTACGGGCTGTTCAGAGCCAGCTGCCTAACACTACAATTGCGAGTATTACAACAATGCAAAGCAGCCACAGACTGCACACAGCACAGCCAGTGATTTTCATACAGAGGTGACGTTACTAATAAAAAAACCTAAACAGTCTACTTACAGTTTCAAATTCGGATATCGAAAAAACCAGACGCGCAGAGACGTTCACGCTGTCACGGATGGATGTCGATTGAGCTGCCAAGTACGCCCATACCAAAATATACGCGATCGGCGCGCGCCTAACGGCGTCAGATGGAAACGTTCCCTACTTTCTGAATAGCCCTCAGTTTTGTCGACGCGGACGCTCCGCCGAAAATTTGTCGCATAATTTATCCTTGAACTAAGGCGAATCAAAACTACGGAAATTTTAATAGATTTTAAAATTCTTTCCGAATGCAGACTTCAAGGCCCGAGAAGAGGACACATCCGAAAAACTCCGGGCGTTTGGGAGCCCACAATTAACTATTGTATAACGGAAAATTTCGTGTCATAAGATACTCTTCATTATACCTCATATTAGAGTTCCTGCTCCAATAAAGTGCGAAACACAGTTGTATTTTCTCGATTGCCACAAGGTGATGTGTGATATTTCTAGACACCTCTACGAAGCTAAGGCATTGTTTCGAGATGTTTTGGCTATATCATAGAGTTTATTCAGAAACCGCCTACGATTTTAGAACTTCCAGTATTTATACGATCATCTCACTATATCTGGAATCCGATAAACATATGACTACTGAAGCGCTTTCCTATTGAATTTACTACAGTAAAAACACTCAGATATTTTAAATGAAAAGTTAAGCAGTAAGTCACGGCAAGAACAAAATATGATTATTAAAGCATTGATTATAATGCAACACCGTGACGAACGAGAGAAACGTCCAAAGACGGCAAACGTGATACAAAATCATATATAAATGGATTGCATGATTGCTGTTCAAAGACGCATTCACGTAATATTTCAGGTTGCAGCCTATTGATTTTGTTGAGGCATAATATGTCAGACCAATGGACCGTCTGACGGCGTCATTGTTCGAATGCAATTGATCGATCAACAAACACGATTCTTACGTGACAACCATACGCAAGAAACTAAAAGAAGTGACCGTCAAATTAAATTCAGGGAGGTTCTGCTTAGTGATACAGTATAAATAATGAAGAAACGTAATGTATTCTGTCGTTATACCCTAGAACAAATCGTCACCAATCCTCTCTTTACGGCACCTGAAAAAATTCAAAAATTCGTAGAAAGTTATGGTTATTAATGTGAGAAACAAACAAGTCTAATATTTTGAATTAATTCCACATACACAATTATAACAGGACCTTTTTAAGTCAAAATTACGGTACACAGAAATATCAATGCTTACGTTACAACTGCCAGACGATACACAACATGTGTATCGCCTAAACATGGCAAGAATAATTAATGAAAGCTTTTTCGCTTGTTTTTTAATAAAAGATTACCTAGATTTTCGTCGTTCCAGAAATTTTTTCTCTCTTGTGAGGTCTGTGGCCCAAAATACACTCCTGGAAATGGAAAAAAGAACACATTGACACCGGTGTGTCAGACCCACCATACTTGCTCCGGACACTGCGAGAGGGCTGTACAAGCAATGATCACACGCACGGCACAGCGGACACACCAGGAACCGCGGTGTTGGCCGTCGAATGGCGCTAGCTGCGCAGCATTTGTGCACCGCCGCCGTCAGTGTCAGCCAGTTTGCCGTGGCATACGGAGCTCCATCGCAGTCTTTAACACTGGTAGCATGCCGCGACAGCGTGGACGTGAACCGTATGTGCAGTTGACGGACTTTGAGCGAGGGCGTATAGTGGGCATGCGGGAGGCCGGGTGGACGTACCGCCGAATTGCTCAACACGTGGGGCGTGAGGTCTCCACAGTACATCGATGTTGTCGCCAGTGGTCGGCGGAAGGTGCACGTGCCCGTCGACCTGGGACCGGACCGCAGCGACGCACGGATGCACGCCAAGACCGTAGGATCCTACGCAGTGCCGTAGGGGACCGCACCGCCACTTCCCAGCAAATTAGGGACACTGTTGCTCCTGGGGTATCGGCGAGGACCATTCGCAACCGTCTCCATGAAGCTGGGCTACAGTCCCGCACACCGTTAGGCCGTCTTCCGCTCACGCCCCAACATCGTGCAGCCCGCCTCCAGTGGTGTCGCGACAGGCGTGAATGGAGGGACGAATGGAGACGTGTCGTCTTCAGCGATGAGAGTCGCTTCTGCCTTGGTGCCAATGATGGTCGAATGCGTGTTTGGCGCCGTGCAGGTGAGCGCCACAGTCAGGACTGCATACGACCGAGGCACACAGGGCCAACACCCGGCATCATGGTGTGGGGAGCGATCTCCTACACTGGCCGTACACCACTGGTGATCGTCGAGGGGACACTGAATAGTGCACGGTACATCCAAACCGTCATCGAACCCATCGTTCTACCATTCCTAGACCGGCAAGGGAACTTGCTGTTCCAACAGGACAATGCACGTCCGCATGTATCCCGTGCCACCCAACGTGCTCTAGAAGGTGTAAGTCAACTACCCTGGCCAGCAAGATCTCCGGATCTGTCCCCCATTGAGCATGTTTGGGACTGGATGAAGCATCGTCTCACGCGGTCTGCACGTCCAGCACGAACGCTGGTCCAACTGAGGCGCCAGGTGGAAATGGCATGGCAAGCCGTTCCACAGGACTACATCCAGCATCTCTACGATCGTCTCCATGGGAGAATAGCAGCCTGCATTGCTGCGAAAGGTGGATATACACTGTACTAGTGCCGACATTGTGCATGCTCTGTTGCCTGTGTCTATGTGCCTGTGGTTCTGTCAGTGTGATCATGTGATGTATCTGACCCCAGGAATGTGTCAATAAAGTTTCCCCTTCCTGGGACAATGAATTCACGGTGTTCTTATTTCAATTTCCAGGAGTGTATATCCTTTGATACTAAAGACAAAGTATTTCATACACAGAATGAAACGAAAATTCACATTTATTACAGAATCAACACATTATTATCGGTGTAGAATTATTATATGATTTATACTTTCACACAACTTCGTGGGAGTCTGCATACAAATATATCGAGGATAATTTATGTATTGCTATAATATCTGCGCTCTTAGTTTTGTATACATTCAGTGTCATATGGTTGTCCTATGTGATGTGAGTCCAATTCTGATATTGGCCGGGAATAACTCTTACGTTTTATAAGCAGCTCCTTAGGTAGATAAACGAAGTCAGGCATTTGCTTTACACATGACTGAATGTCACTGATCATCATTCCATTTATCCTCCAGCATTGTCCGTTTCAAGTACTTTTATGACTTTTGGGTATTTTACGACTACCACAACCATTGTTATCTCTGATACCTTTGCCTGTTAGTCACCAGCTGTTCTTTTAACACTGGTTGCATCTACCTCTAACCACCAATGGCAGTGGACCTTCCTCAGTCCACCATGTCAATAGTTTTCTACACTCACCTGTACTCCATTCCTGTAACCAAATTTTTTGCCACATCTGTTATCCCTCTACTGACGTTTTCCAGTTACCCCCTTAGCGGGGAGGTTCTGCAGTGTGACACTACATATCTCCACAGTCTTCAAGTTCACCAGCTATTTGCTCGACGTTTCCTGCTGTCAACGGAATATACAAATACGCTCATTAAAGAATCTAATACTCTAATTATTCATTTTACAAACATTCCTTAACACAACAAATATTCGCTTTTTTCCACTATGCCACGTGTATAGCTGATCGGTTTTTCTCTTTACTTTAACTTCAGCCTACCGACAGAGAAATGTTACACACCGACCAGCAGAACGACCTCATAAACTTACAAAGACAAGTCATTCTTGTGCAAAACTCATACGTACAAGCCCACTGTGACAGCACGTAGATACACTAGGAAAAATTTTAATCGGGGCGAGCCCGGGAGAGTTGGACCACTTTTTCTTTTTTTTCTGACTTATGGCAGCATGTTTGTATAGAGCGTCATATGAACTTACGTACAGTACATTATTGAGACAGTGACACTTTTAAAACACAAAAGATGTCATAAAATGAAAATATAAATATGTAGTCCATCTTACCCATAACTGAGTATGGGTGAGGTCGACCATTCTACTGGGAGACATGGTCCATATAAAAATAACTCTATACGAAGAAAAGAGTAGTATTACATATTTTACTTGGAATATGTTGCAATGAATACAGAACTATGTTATTAAATATCTCATTAGTTTCTTGTAAATCTTGACTGAGCATTCGTTTTTGTAATGAATCCTTTGTTTTGTTCAGCCATTTGCCTGTCGTTCACTCACCATAGATATTACACTTGTTACCAAATGTTGAATGACGATCATGTGACCATCTTGAACAGAAAATACAGTCAAAACAAAATTGGCATTTTTATTAGTTTCTTAATACACTTCACCACGCCCTACGCATTCATCTTCATCCAGTTCAGCAGAGTTATTTTCATATTCTTCTATAATGTCTGCATCTGAAGTTTTGCAGTATTTTTTTTATTCTGCAGCCTTTTTGTCTCTTTACTAGTATGTCACTTTAGTGATTTTTTGTGGCTTTCTTTTGTTTCCTTTCTGTTCTTATCCCTCTTTTTCTTTACAGTTTCAGTATCTTCAGCAGAGTTTAGCCCTTTGGATACAGTTGCTCCTTTCCTCTTCCAATTCATGGTTTTATAAATAGAAGAAATGGGTGCTATTTCTCTCGTAAGTTTAGTATTTTTTGGCTTAGGAGTAGTCAGTTTTGAGGTGATAATCTTGTCAGTCTTAAGTTTAGTGGTTGAGGTGTCCAAAGTTCTGTCCATGAAGGAATTTGACTTGATACTATATTTTGGTGAGCTCTGAAGCCGTTAGTTGGCGTTTGTGTGAGAAGCTGCCGTTTGTTGGCACTGTCCTATCTGTGCAAATAAGCCTAATTTGGGACTACGCCCATCTTCAGTGGTATTATTCCACGTGCCTTGTAGCTAAATTTAATACTGCTCACTCTATCCCACATTAAAACTAGCGGCCCGTCTCCCCCAAATAACACCGATGCATCTCTCCCGATTGTCTGACTACCTCGACTTGCCTTGCAGGTAGCAAACTCAGCGGCCTACTTCGTTCTCAAGCTGGTAGTAACAAAACTGCAACAGTATTGCGCAAAATAAGCTTTAATACTGAAATTATGAAGCTACACGATAAAACTTTTTGGCTTACCAGAAAAGAGTATGAGATTTTTCTCCAGAAGTGAAAAGAAAATGAAAGAAAGACTTGTGCTCCACATTACCGTGTCCATGACATCAAGTATTCAGATGCTTAGCCAGACGAGAAGAAAAAGCCATCAGCGCTCCATCGCTCTGAACATACATGTGAAACATGAGTTTTGCCGTTATTTGAGTTAATTGCTACGTTAGGTGGTTTGGTCGAACCCAATATTATGCCTCCAGCGCACGCTGCAGAGACCTTTCATTGTCGTTGTGTGCGACAGAAGTGACAAGTTCACAAAAGCAGAGCAAACAAGTTTTGTGAGAATATATAGTACGTAACTGAATTGTGCTAAGAATGTGATAACACTGTCTCTCGTTTGACTTCATGCAACATCTTCCACTACCGAAATTTCCGATGCATTATATCTATTTACGTCAACTATGGACCAAGCGCTTTTATATCAACAACTTAAGGACCAAAATAGTCTGAGTTATTTTTTATCATGAAGAGGAACAAAGAAAGGAGCTAATGAAGTTTGTAGCATGTTGTTTAAATAAGTAAATCTTTCTTGATCTCGTTAAGCAAATAATCTTTACTTCTTTTTGGTCCTTTGTCCTGGACAAAAATGAAAACACATGATGATTTGATTTTGTCTTTTATAACTGATTTCAACAAGATAATGCAGAATTTTCTCATAAAAAACTTTCCTTGCTTACGAGTGTACCAAAGCTAGGTTCGATAAAGAAAAACGCAGCAGGATGGAAAGGTGTGCATGTTTGACAATGGTAAACGTGGCCTCCCTACACCATTCTGGTGCAGTAGTCACGCACCAATAGCTACACTGACCATAGTATCGTGATCTTTGCCACGAACTCTTCCATTCCGCTGTGATTCAACTACTTAAAAAAAATCCAAGTTTGTGCTTCGGTAGCAAATAAGAGAATACCGCATGACACAAAGCTATTCATACTTTGTAAAGCTGACTCTATAGGGAATGCATGTGTTAACATATATTGTTTCAATCAAATGTATATCTTTTAGACAAATATTACCTGTACTTCTGTAGTCTACAAATACGTTAACCTCAATATGTTAATTGTGTACAAACGCAGAGTTTTACAGGTAAATCCCCTTCATGAATGGTGAAATACACAAATCTGCGTATTTTAAAATTGTCTGTATTCGATTTTAGCCTTTCGAGATGGAACACTGCGACTGTCAGTCCAGCGTTCTTAGCCACAATCTGGCCTTTCCCTAGAAGCAACGCAAGGTCATGGTGATAAGTTTCAAATTTGCGGCAGGCAAGTGTTACAGTCTTATCTAATCTTTCCGCTGGTAAGCACTTCTATTGTTTGTCAACAACTTCTTGCACTTTGTGAAAGGTGCAGACGTACGTGATGAAGCGAGTATGTTCTATACGGGAATACTTTGATTTTTGCCTCTAGCCAGCCCTGTAACTATTAAAAGGCCCACCAATGCAGTTCAGAACCTGTAAGAGATTTCCTTCCACTTGGTGTATAACATATGAAGACATGCAGATAGAAGAGGCTGACAGTGTTAAATTTTTTGGAGTACAACACGAGAATAAATTCAGTTGGGAACGCCATGACACAGAATTACTGAAGCGCGTAAGGAAGTCTGTATTTGTAATGCGAATTATGTCAGATGTAGGACTCAACCTGGTCCAAAACGGGATCCAACATTCAGGGACACACATTTTCAATAAACTACCAGCAGTCATTAAAAACTTGGTTTCAGATAAAGCACAGTTTAGAATTTGAAAGTTTTTTTTTTTTTTTTTTTTTTTTTTACTCTATAGATGAATATCTGAACTGGGACTGTTAGACGAATTTAAGTAAAAATAACTGTTCAGTTTCGACAACACTTGGTAGCAACAGCTAAGATTAGGTATTCTGTGTGTCATAAATTTATTAAAAGTGCATAATTTTACTGAAAAATATTAGCAGTTCCAGTTTACTGTAACTTATTCACATATCTCGACAATCTCTTGGCAAATGTTCAGGAGTATTATATTCAAATGTACTATGTTCTTTATGTTATACTTTGTGACATGTTCCACATCAACGAGAATCATCTCATTTTCCGGTCTATGGAATGAAAACTGGAGCTAATCTAATATAACGGAAGTTCAGTGTATTTTCTTATTCCCATTTTAAATGAAAAGCATTTTTTTAGTTTATCCAACATCGTCATGCACCAAGGAACAAATATTGTACATAAATTAAAAAGAGTTGCAATCGAGAAAATCTTGTCAAACCTGCATTTAATAATCTATCCGTTACATTCTTATTCTATTACATGCCAACTATCAGTGAGTTAAATAAAATTAAGTAGGACTACGCACATGAAAAAAGTTCAGAGAGTTCCGGAAACTGTACAGAAAATTGGAATAGAGATCAACATAAACATCATTTCCGCCCTATTTATTGCTCATGAAAACCACACATTGCATGCTCTACCACCATACAGCGAAACCTTCAGACTCGGTGGTCCAGAATGCTGTACACACCGGTACCTCTAATACCCGGTAGCACGTCCTCTTTCATTGAAGCATACTTGTATTCGTCGTGGCATACTATCCACAAGTTCATAAAGGCACTCAACGGTGATTCGGCGTAGATCCCTCAGAGTGGTTGGTGGGCCAGGTCGTCCATAAACAGCCCTTTTCGGCCTATCCCAGGCATGTTCGATAGAGTTCATGTCAACTTGCTGGTCACTCTAGTCGAGCGATGTCGTTATCCTGAAGGAAGTCATTCACAATACGTGCACGGTGGGGGCCGAATTGTCGTCCATGAAGACGAATGCCTCGCCAATATGCTACTGATATGGCCGCACTATTGGTCGGAGGGTGGCATTCACGTATCGTACAGCCATTACGGCGGCTTCCATGACCACCAGCGGCATATGTCGGCCCCACATAATGCCAACCCAAAACAGCAGGGAACCTCCACCTTGTTGCACTCGCTGGAAAGTGTGTCTAAGGCGTTCAGCCTGACCAGGTTGCCTTCAAACACGTCTCCAACGATTCTCTCGATGAAGGCATATGCGACACTCATCGGTGAAGAGAACGTGATGGCAATCCTGAGCGGTCCATTTGGCACGTTCTTGGGCCCATCTGTACCGCGCTGCTTGGTGTCATGGTTGCAAAGATGGACTTTGCCATGGACGTCGTTAGTGAAGACGCGCATCCTGCAGCCTATTGCGCACAGTTTGAGTCGTAACACGACGTCCTGTGGCTGCCCGAAAGGCATTATTCAACATGGTGGCGTTGCTGTGTGGGTTCCTCCGTGCCATAATCCGTAGGTAGCGGTCATCCGCTTTCAGTAGTAACCCTTAGGCGGCCTGAGTGAGCCATGTCATGGACAGTTCCTGTCTCTCTGTATCCCCTCCATGTCCGAACAACATCCCTTTGGTTCACTCCGAGACGCCTGGACACTTCCCTTGTTGAGAGCCCTTCCTGATACAGAATAACAGTGCGGACGCCATCGAACCGCGGTATTGACCATTTAGGCATAGTTGAACTACAGACAACACGAGCCATGTACTTCCTTCCTTGTGGAATAACTGGAACTGTTCGGCTGTCGGACTCCTCCGTGTAATAGGCGTTGCTCGTGCATGGCTGTTTCCATCTTTGGGCAGATTTAGTGACATCTCTGAGCAGTCAAAGGGACTGTGTCTGTGACAAAATATTCACAGTTAACGTCTATCTTTAGGAGTTCTGGGAACTGGGGTGATGCAACACAATTTTTTATATTATTAAAAAACAGTTACAAGTTGATTGCGTTTTGACATAGAAACTATTCGAAAGATTTCCGTTTTCAAGAAACATAAAATTATTAAGACATCAGAGAAGCTCAGTTCATTTGCAAATAACAAATATTCCATGGTAAAAGGCTTTCTTCCTGTTAAAGGTACAAAATGGCGCATGACTGATGAAGTATTGCCTAAGTGTCCAAATGTTATGTAACTACTTTTTAAAAATGCATAGAATTTTATTCACCACTAAATTCTGTTACTGTAGAATTAACAATGTCTTTCAAGTAGTTTTAATATATTACACATATCTTAAATATGTAGAAATAAAAATCTTTACAAACGCAGCACAAAACACCTTACGTCTCACAACAACAAACGAAGTAGAAAATGGTGGAGACTGCTTATGGCTATCCCTAGAGCACATTGCTTCAAGTAATTCTAAAATTGTTCACTAAACTGAAACACCTCCCAGGTAAGTGTCCTCAGGGCACGATACTGTAACCTACATCCAGAGCGCTACAGTTTCTTATTTTTTCATATTTCACGAGTGCATATGAATGGTGTGGCCTGCAAAGTTCTGCATATCGGTACCATCTTTTATGCGCTGTGAGTATGCAAATGTGTCCATCGCTACCTCGAAATCAATACTCCAGTGTTGACCTCATTGCCAGGCAAACTATAATACAACTGCACTATTAATGTGTGTGAGTGTGTTAATTGAAATTATACCGTTTATGTGAACAATAGTTCCATTTTTGTACTATTTAATCTGAGCTTAAGAGGAAATATTAGTGAAACAGTGTGCAGCAGCCAATATTTGTTCTTGAGGCAGCCAATATTTGTTCTTGAGATCTGAATTTTATAGTTTTTATATTCAGCCAGTGTCATAATGTGCTCTGCTTTACCTGCAATATGGTTATCAGCTCATTCTTGTTGGTGATTTATGGAAAGTGTTTAAATGAAAGAAAGAGTCATTCGCTCTGAGTTTTAAATAACTGTCTTCGCTTTCTATGTTAGAATCAACAAATGTATACGAAACTAGTACCAATTTCACAATACAAATTAAACATGTTTGACATTTTGTCAAACAAAACATTTTCCACTATTTTATTTGCAATACGAGCGTCAATCTTGCGCTGTCAGCATTGCAACGCAAATGTTACTTTTATCAATATTTTTGTGCACAGTCTCACATCGTATGTCATCGATCCCTTGACAACTGTCTTCTGACCCATACACTGTCACTGCTGAGGCTTAGCTCACGCCGATTGTGTCCAATTGTGTTTTATGCTGTAGTCACATGAACGCCTACAGAATTTGATACCAACAAAGCAATGAAACAAGCGCCACAGACATGACCATGACAGAAGCGAACAATTGTTTCCCTTTATGGTACTCTTATAATCACACCTGCAAATAAGTGGGCACTGAGTCCAATGGCGAATTTAATTCTTAATTTACTTATCATCATCATCATCTTGGACAGTTTCCAGCCACTGGCTGCGTCTGTCGGGAACACAAGCCTCTCCATCGTGTTCTGTCTTTCCACCATTCCCCCTCTTCCACCTTCGTCCAGTTCTCTCCTCTTCTCGTCACACATTCCTTCACTCCCTTCACCCATCTATCTCTTGGTCTTCCTCTGGGCCTCTTCCCCTCCTGTTGCAGATCAAACATCCTCTTTGGAATTCTTCCCTCATCCATTCTCTTCATGTGTCCATACCACTGCAGTCTTGATTTTTCTATCCTGTCCTGTACTGGTTCCTCCTTTAGTCTTTCCCTCACATACGCATTTCTCAATCTGTCTCGTCTTTTTACACTCAACCTGCTCCTCTGGAACTTCATTTCACTAGCCTGTATTCTACTTTTGTCGCTTTTGTGCATTACCCATGTCTCACTTCCGTATGCCAATATGGGGACAAAGTAGGTTCGGTATATAATTCCCTTGGATTTCTGTGGCACCTCCTTGCTCCAAATAAGCCCCCTAATGCATTTATAGAATTTACTTATAAGAATTTTAATTGTTTGTACATTAATGACAATGGGACGTGACATTCGAAGTCACCAAGTGTGTGGTATTCTTACATACCTTCCCCATAAAACAATAGCAAATTTTTCTTAAAATTCTTTATCAGTATTTATAGTAATTCAGCTTTCAGAGCAAAGGAAATCCTCTGCTCGGAACTTCACATAACACGATAAAAGAACACGGAGACTGAATCAAATTACTTGAAAAAATGTGTGATTAATACTGTACATTTCCCTAACTCAACCAAGAAAGATTCTAGGGAACCTAACTGTCCTACCTGAACACTTGGTTGTCGTTACAGATAATGTCTTTAGCACTGCAAATACAAAAATACTAGATCTAAAACTGACTAAATTAAAAATCAATACAAATAATACGAAAATTTAATAAAAATACAAGCATTTAGAGAAGGTTCATGAAAATGCTGTTGACTGATGAAATGTTGGCCTCTTTTGAATTATCCACCCCAGTGCTAATCTTGTTGTTGCCAGGAAGTACTTTGGTCACTTCTCATTCATTACTTGCATGATCATGGGATATGCTTATGTAACCATTACATGTAAAGCAACAAACAAAAGAAATGGAATTACTAAAAACCTAAGTTTACAAAGTTGGTTATGTACAACTCACAATTATTATAAAGATTCAAATTAGACATACACCTATAAAATACACAAAATAGACATTCTTCATGAAAATAAGTCCCACAAAATATCCATATGTCCTAGAATTACGACCAATACAATAAAATTCCCACCACAGTACCAAAACCTATATGTAATGTTCATAAATGATATACATATTGTGATTACAGCTCTCTATTCTAGGATAACTGTGTCTATAAACCATGGTCATCGTCTTCTTTAATAAGAGAAACCATTTTACATTATTCATAAATGTAATGACATTTGAAATGTGGTATTTTCGCTAGATTTTCCTGCTATATAGTGTTTCCAATTTCACAATACATGAATACAGAATACCTCCTAGTTGTAAAAGACGTCTAAATATGCTCAAGACCTTATATTTATTTCTCTGTTTCCCAGAAAGATAATGAGTTCTCAGTAAAACCTTTTATCTCACAAAGAATGTCTTCAGCCTTGTATTCAAATTTTCGCTGCTTCATGTGCATTTCGACTGTGATATCCCCTATATAATGCTTCCTTAACGGTTGTGAATCGGGAAATCTTACTGTATCGCTGATAATGTCACTAGATTCCACATTAAAGAGAACTTAAATCTGCCGATGCAAGTAGTATGTTACTTACACACTTCCTGAAGAAGCATATCTGGAATCCCAAGCATTGGGACATCGATGGCAATATATATAGCACATTTTCCCAATTCTCTTACCACTCATCAAAAAAATGTTTCAAATGGCTCTGAGCACTATGGGACTTAACTTCTGAGGTCATCACAGTCCCTTAGAACTTAGAACTACTTAAACCTAACTAACCTAAGGACATCACACACATCCATGCCCGAGGCATGATTCGAACCTTTGACCGTAGCGCTGGCGCGGTTCCAGACTGTAGCGCCTAGAACCGCTCGGCCACCCCAGCTGGCCCACTCATCCCATCAGATTTTATGCAAGATGTTACAGAGTAGTATAAATGGGCTTCACGCCTAACTAAGCCCCCTCACGGTTCTTTCCTGAGTCTGTGCATAGCACACACGGGGTCCCAAGCTATTGCAGCCAATTCTTCCTTCCTTGGCTGCATTTCCTTTACCCTGCCCTCCCTCCCTATCCTCGCCCCTTCCCTTTTGCCCCCCCCTTCCCCAATCTCGGTTTTCTGATTTATGTCGACCTGGCTATCCACCTGGTTTCCTGTATTGGTTGCAATTTTGTTTTCTTTTGCCTGTTCTTCCATCCTTTTTGCCGTTTGGGTCCGCACTTTAGGTTTGATTTGTACTTCAATATTTCCTGTTTTTAGTGTGAGCCATTTGGAGACGAACTCCGTCCATAGCATCTACGGTGTGGATTCCTCTGCCCCTTTCCTTCTCCTCTCCTTTCTTTGCTGTAGCCCCCTTCGACCATGTTAGATCACCAGCACGTGTAGCCAGTCCATGTTGTGGGACTGTTATGTACCCATATGTCTGAGCCCCCTGACAACACAGGGATCACACTACTGTTACATGTTCCCTCCCCATGTATGCCTAGGAGTGGATGCTTATCTTCTTGGAGCATCTGAACTCCCAGAAATGGCTGCCTTGCCAGACACCTCTAGCTGTGGGTGGTAAAAGGGCAGATGCTTGGTGCATGAAGAGTATGAAGCTGCAAAAATCTGGTCATTGTCAAATGTCCATCTCTTCGAAAGGTGAAGGATTACTGAATGCTTCTGCGTATGATCTGGCAACCTTCCCTTCCCTGGCTACACCATGGGAGGAGGGCCAGGCTCGACATCTAGGGATGGAACTCTTTCCCTGTTACCTCGTCTGTACTAGGATGGATGAGGGCACTCCACCGCCAGAAAGCCATTGTTTTTCGTGGAAAATACTGAGAAGTTTGGTGAAGTAAGATGCAGTTGGGCTCCCTGTTGATCAAAGCTTCTTCTGCCGCCCAAACCACATCTCTTCATACCTGTGATCATCTTGGCAATGTCCCAGTGTCTATTACTCCTCACCAATCTCTGAGCCGGCCGAAGTGGCCGTGCGGTTAAAGGCGCTGCAGTCTGGAACCGCAAGACCGCTACGGTCGCAGGTTAGAATCCTGCCTCGGGCATGTATGTTTGTGATGTCCTTAGGTTAGTTAGGTTTAACTAGTTCTAAGTTTTAGGGGACTAATGACCTCAGCAGTTGAGTCCCATAGTGCTCAGAGCCATTTGAACCAACCAATCTCTGAATATGGTCCAGGGAGTAATTTTTCATAGGGACTTCATCCTGCAAACTGATGAGGAACTCCAGGCTAATCTGGAATGACATGGTGTTCTTTTTGTTCAATGTGTGCAGAAGGGTCGCAAAGACAATTGCACCGATACTGGCGCTTTCATTCTGGCTTTTGAGGGAGGTACCTTCCCAGAGAAGGTCAAGGTTATGTGCTACAGATGTGCTGTGAAGGCGTGCAGTGCTTTCGGTGCTTGTGGTTTGGGCATCTCTTCCCATTGCACGGCGGACCCTCTGTCTGGAGACTGTGGACATCCACTCCATGAGGGAAGCCCCTGTGTTCCGCCACCTGTGTGTGTCAATTGTGATGACCGCCACTCCTCTCGCTCGCCAGATTGCCCAGCTTACAAGAGAAAAGAAGATCGAAGAATAGTAGTCCCTAGATCTCCTGTCCTAAACTGAGGCTCGCCAAAAGTATGAGAGACTCTATCCAGTGTCACTATCTTCAAATTTTGTCTCTGTTATTCATTTCCTCCTCCTACCTCTTCCTTATCCCAGCCCCATCCTCCTCCCCCCTCCCCCTCCCATGCAGTTCCATAGACCTCCTGCCCAGGAGCCACTCCCCCTCAACATCCCTTCTGCCTCCTGAGACACCTCTCCACGGCGTCTCTCAGGCTGGAAGACTCCTACCATGACTCAGCCATGAGACTCACTGTCTGTGCGCCCCAAGATCGTCTGGTCTCTTTCGGTTCCAGATCTTTCAGACGCCTGTACTCCTTCTGTACCCTGCTTTCGTCCCCCTTTGAAGGAGAATAAGCAACATAAATCCCTAAGACAAGGCAGCCCCAGAGGTGCCATCTGCAACTTGTTGGTGACGACTACTGACTGAGTTACATAATCTCCTCTCGGCTTCTTTATATCGCACTTGTAGGTCACCATATTATCATCCAGTGGAGTTGCAATGGATACTATCGTCACCTACCGGAAATGCAACGTCTTGTTTTCTCCTATTCTGCATTCTGTCTCGTTCTTCAAGAAATGCATTTCTGTGATGATCACTCTCCAGTCGCATTCGGGAGGATGACGGTTCAATCCTGTGTCCAACCATCCTGTTTTAGGTATTTCCATGATTTCCCTAAATCGCTTCAGGCAAATGACAGGATGGTTCCTTTGGCAGGGCACAGCCGACTTCCTTCCCCATCCTTCCCTAATCCAATGAGACTGATCGGGTGTTCAGTCAGAACTGCGGCAGCCCTGGGATAGTATCTGGTTGGCTTTGCACTTTGGTTCGCTCCAATGTCAGTAGTGACTGGATCCCCCTACGTACCAACTTGGAAGCAATAGTGGTTAAAGTGCAAACGAATCTGGCAATCACCATTTGCAATGTGTACCTCCCTCCACGCAGGCCACTTCCTTACACTGAACTGTCTACATTAATCCAGCTACTCCCGCACCTGTTTCTCCTCCCTGAGGCTTCAATGTCCATCACCCACTGTGCGGGGTGTCATTTCAATGGGTAGGGGTCTCCTAGTTGACCAACTTACCATGGACCTCGATTTGTGTCTCCTCAAAAATGTTTCCCCTACACTTCAGTGCTGCTCATGGCACCTTCTCTGCTATGATCTCATGATCTCCTCCCCTGCCCTCGTGGCTTCCCATCCTATGATGGCCTTTGTGACAGTGACAACTTTGGTGATTCTATCGTTCCCCTGCTGCCACCAGACGGACAGACAGGCACTTTGGACATTTTGCGGGACCAATTAGCCTTTATATGCATCTACTGCACACTTTGACACTTACCTCTCGAATTCCATTAATGCAGTCGTATAAGGCGTCTCTGCCACTATTCACCATGCTGCTGGAACTGCTGTCCCCCTATCCATAGGTCCCCCTCGTCGTCGACCATTACCGTGGTGGACCAAGTATGTCGCCGTCACTATCCAGGCCCGCCAATGGGCGCTGCAGCTATTTAAGCTACACTCTTCACAGCCCAACCTTCTCGCTTTTAAACGTCTCCGTGCTAAGGGTCGTTACCTTATGAAGCACAGTGAAAAGGAATGCTGGGAGCGCTATGTTTCCTCCCCTGGGGACATATGCCTCTTCACCAGAGGTTTGGTCCAAGCCATAGCCTTCTGGGCTGACACCGACAATCAACTGACCAGAATCTTAACCTCCAAGGTGCTCTGTGCACTGATCCATTGGTCCCCACGGACCACCTCACGACACACTTTGCGATATCATCGGCGTCCTGTTCCTATCCTACTACCTTTCTCTGGCAGAAATCCAGAGTTGAACATCCTCTGTGCAGTCCAGACTTGGCCCCATTCCATTCTCATCCGTTTCCAAAACTTCAAGAACAACTTTGACGACTTCACTTTGATAGTTGTGAAGCGGTGCAAGCAGAGGTGAGGTAGTGACTCCGTCAACAAAGCCAAGCATTCCACGGTGACAAAATCAACAAATTCGTCTCCCGTTGGAAGAATTGTGATCGTCGCCAGAGTGATTATGTTTAGAGAAATGTTCAAGTGTGTGTGAATTTCTAAGGGACCAAACTGCTTAGGTCATCGGTCCCTAGACTTACACACTACTTAAACCAACTTAAATTAACTTATGCTAAGAACAACACACACAACCATGCCCGAGGGAGGACTCGAACCTCCGGCGGGAGGGGCCGCGCAGTCACTGACATGACGCTTCAAACCGGATTATGTTTAGAAATAAATTAATTATAATGACGTAGAATGTTAATAACGTTTGTTTTATTTGAACAGCCTTTACAGTTTTCACAAAAAACATTCGGAGGCATTACCTTTCAGCACGATCTCGTGAATGTCGTGTGATTTGCACAATTTCTCTGACTTGCGATTGTTTGTTTGACTTTATTGATGTTCAGCGTTTCATTTTACAGGAGAACATTTACATCTCTTTTTGGAACAGTTACACGTTCCGTGGAAGTTGTAATTTTTAGCGATGGCGATAATCTCGATTTCTCTCTACCCTGACATTACAAAGGACTTATTTTCTGTCAATATATAGATTATCGGGGGATTTAAGGTAAGGCTCCTATTTTGTTGCACTTGAGCTACGTTGATGACGGCAACTTAGTACATCCATGTTCGTGTAGTCCATTGGTGGACTAGAGAGCAATCACCTAGAACAAGATAGAGCCACATAATAGTAGATTCGCCATAGAATCAGTAAAATGCTGCGACTGAACAAAACAAGATAAACTCTCACGTACAAGCACTTCATGTTCGACCTTATCTAAAGCATATTGACGTCTTTGTTTTTATTCTTATAGTATAAAATTTTCAGAAATGCTCAGAGCTGCATGAACGTCTGTGATCATTCTGACGTTGCGTTAATTAACCTATTGTTGAAAAACAGAATCTTCCAAATAGGACAAAGTGTATGTACCTGTTTGTTGGTTCGATCGTGACAAGACGCAAAGCTTCCACTGATTTTTGCAGCCCTAGTGATACTATAGCATTCTGCATACAGCGTTTGTCAGCTGAAGACAATAGTGGAAAGGAAACTCAACGTCGGGAGAGAAGTGTTGCCTCTATTAAGAATACTGGTACGAAAGTGACTGCGGAGGTACATATAAATCTGGAGAATCAGTCTCAGTTGAAGCTGTCCTACTAAAACTGCGATCAATGTACTCGTTAAGTTCTTGTCACCCAACAAGCTGAATTCAGAGTAAATGTTTGAGTGGCTCAGGGCGTCACACAATGTGACTACCTACTAACTAAAACATGTCGTATGGTGCGTAAGACATTCCTGCATGTAATTCAGACCGACATGGATCCATTAGTTTATCGGTGAGGACTCGTCCAGCGTAACTGAATTCAGAAAATAAAGATATTGTTTTGTAGTTCTCAAAAAAATAGGGTTCCTGTGGCGATATTTTTTCTTCTCGGTGTATCTTGTGGTTCATCTGGTAGTAGTAGATTAGTGTGCTGAATATGTTTAGTATAGTGCTGTTATTCTACAGATGATCGTTGGCGACAATGTAAATTATAGTCAACACCAATCGAGTTGGCGCAGTGGGTGGCACAGTGGACTCGCATTCGGGATGACGATAGTTCAAACCCGCGTCCGACCATCCTGATTTAGGTTTTCGGTGCTTTCCTTAAATCGCTTCTGACAAATGCCAGGATGCTTCTTTCGAAAGGGCATGGCCGAATTCCTTCCCCATCCTTCCCTAATCCGATGGGACCGATGACGTCACTCTTTTGCCGGCCGGTGTGGCCGAGCGGTTCTAGGAGCTTTAGTATGGAACCGCACGACCACCACATCTGATGACCTCAGATGTTAAGTCCCATAGTGTTCAGAGCCATTTGAACCTCGCTGCCCTCCCCCGAATCAACCAACTTCTGTAGTCCAAATTTACTCTACTTGACGTGCTGTGAAAATGATGGTTTTCATAACATTCCCAAAAGGAAACATCTCACCAATAACAGCGTATTACGTCCTCATTTCCCACAATTCTCTGGAACCAACTTTATCTGAGAAGCCGGGAACGAAGATGATAAAATAGAAAGGCATTGTACAACACTATTTAGACCAGTATGTGCCGAGAAATGTTGAGAGCAGTGGTTCAATAGTCGTACTAGGCATTTGCTACGAAGGTAAGAATGCTTCATCAGAAATATTGGAAGCAAGTCGAAGCCCCTGTTGCAAAAAATAGCTGGACTAAGTCAGCATTAGTGTAACGAGAGAAATGCAAGCTTTAAATGAATTCGAAAGCAAAATTTTACCTTCTGATCTGTCTAGAGATCGGAAGAAGTTTCGATCTTACGCAAAGATACTAATCAGATCGAAAACTTCTACACAACTGCTCAGCAATCATACTGACATCCAAACGTAAGATGACAGAGAGAGGGCCGACATACTGAATTGTTTCACTGTGTAATACATTGCCTCCTTTTAAACATTCCACATACGTCAAAATGTCAAATATTGGATCATGCAACAGAAAGTTAACTAAAGTCGATAAATTGCGGAAATTAAATCGCATCAGATGAGAAATATGTGACATTCTACACTGATTATGTGGAAAAACCTGCTCCCCTTTTTTGCAGTAGTTTTTCTTAGGTTGCTGCTATAACGAAAAACACCTAGCTATTGCAACAAGCGCAGGTCATTCCCATTATCAAGCAGGCTCTTCAAGCAAATGCGGGAACCCTGGTTCGACTTTCTTCGCTCGGGCGCTGGGTGCTTGTGTTGTCATGATCGTTTCTTCTCATCTTCATCGATGCGCAGTCGCCGAAATGCCATCAAATAGAAATACTAGCATCAGACGACGGAACAACTCCAAACATGGCTCTTGGCCAATAATGCCACACGATAGTTTCATTTCTCTAAATAATAGACCTGTATCACTGATGTCAGTCTGTTGTAGAATTACTGAACATGTTTCATGATCAAGCATTATAACGCTACATGTTAACTCCTGATTCTTTAAAGAATCGGAATCTTACGTAAAAAAATAGCATCAAACTTCTGATTACTTTACAAATGAGTTAATGTGCTAATTGTTTTAGGCTAATCATGTAAGCGAGAAAAAGTTTAGAAAAGGTGTGAAATTATATTTAATTTTTTTTAATGGGATTTTCACTATGCTCTGAGCTACCCAAGCACCACTCACGCCCCCTCCTCACAGCTTTACTTCTGCCAGTACCTCGTCTCCTACGTTCCAAATTTGCCTGCGAAAGGCAAAGGTCCCGAGTTCGAGTCTCGGTCCGACACACAGTTTTAATCTGCCAGGAAGTTTCATATCAGCGCACACTCCGCTGCAGAGTGAAAATCTCATTCTGGAAACATCCCCCAGGCTGTGGCTAAGCCATGTTTCCGCTAGTTGTGCAAGGTTCGCAGGAGAGCTTCTGTAAAATTTGGAAGGTAGGAGACGAGGTACTGGCAGAAGTACAGCTGTGAGGAGGGGGCGTGAGTCGTACTTGGGTAGCTCAGATGGTGGAGCACTCACCTGCGAAAGGCAAAGGTCTCGAGTTCGAGACTCAGTCCGGCACATATTTTTTTTTTCTTTATTGTAATTTCATTCCCCTGCCCCATATGGGCTGGCAGTTGCACAGTCCACCACTCTTCAGGCAATTGGCTTTACAAAAATACAAAAGGGTGATTACATAAAAGGGGACATAAAAAATACGGTAAATGGAGATGATGGGAGTTAAAATATAGACTAAGATCGGGACATGCACTGGGGGACGGTCAAAAAGTTAAAAGAACACAGCTGGCAAATCAAAGTGCACTTAAAAACCACTGGAGGCAAACACAATTTAAAAGTCGGCCACAGGAAAAAATCACACAGAGCAAGACACGAAAAAAAAACTATAAACTAGGGAGAACTCATGAAGAATAAAAAACCGCTGGTAGGGACCTGCCAAGGGACTGGAGGCTGCAGAGGAGTGAAAAAGAGAGGATGACGATTTGGTGGGCGGCAAGAGGGGGGGGGGCGGGTAGGAGGAAGAGGAAAAACAGGGGCAGGAGGCGCACCAGGAAGCTGGTGATGGGCAGGGTGGGAGGGAGTGCAAAGACACTGAAGGGGAGCATGGGAGGGAGAGGGGGTGTAGGAGGGGAAAGCCGCTCAGGGGAAAGGAGGGGGAGGAGAGGGAGCACTGAGGAGGAGGCAGGAGGAAGGTGGGGTTAGAGTTGGTATGAGGGGTAGACATCAGGGCGAAGCTCGAGAGGGGTAGGTGTTGCAAGTTGCATTGGGAAAGGAGGTGGAGGGTGTGTAGATGGAGAGACGGCGGGACACAACGGTAAAGGTGCGGTAGCAGGCTGGGGGTGAAGAGAAAGGGGGACACCAGAGGAGGAGGGAGGTTTTTAGAAAACGTTAATTTTTTCATACATCTCAATGTTTATGACGTTATATCTTTCAAACTACACTTACAGAAAAAATAGAAATGTACACATGGAGACACGATGTCTCTTTTGATCCGAGGCTGTGCGCATAATGGTTTCAAAGATGTCCGCCAACAGATAGTGCAGTGGCACAGCTAACAGAGCGGCATCTGTGTCTATCCTTTAATAGGGAATGCTCACAGCCAGAAGGCTAAGTTGGTGCAGACGTGTGAAGCAGGCAGGGAACCATGCCACAGAGAAGCAATTGTGCTTTCTACAGACGACTGAAAGAGGTCAAATTGTGGCCTTTCGGAGAATTACCACACGAGTAGGACGTGCTGCGTCAGCTGTGCAACGATGCTGGTATCAGTTCAAAAAAGTGGTTCAAATGGCTCTGAGCACTATGGGACTTAACTTCTGAGGTCATCAGTCCCATAGAACATAGCCTAACTAACCTAAGGACATCACACATATCCATGCCCGAGGCAGGATTCGAACCTGCGACCGTAGCGGTCGCGCGGTTCCAGACTGTAGCGACTAGAACCGCTCGGCCACAACGGCCGGCAAACCATAAAACAGCCTGAAACTGGGCTACGAAAGCGACCTAAGTCACAGCGAATGCGTGTCGCGTGCGGTTCTGAAATATACTCACGGCCTCTTAATGCCATCGACTTAGTCGTTCACTTAAAAATCATAAAATTGATGTTTGTGTACATTTTACGTCACAATTTTGTGAATTTCAACAGTGTGAAATGCTCGGCAACGCCTATGTAAGACAATAAGTGTCTGGTGCAGTTGATAGATCGGTTACTGCTGGTACAATAGCAGGTTATCAAGATTTAAGTGGGTTTGAACGTGGTGTTATTGTTGGCGCACTAGCGATGGGACATAGTATCTCTGAGGTAGTGATGATTTTAGAGACGACAATTTCATGAGTGTATCGTCAAAATCAGGAATCCGGTAAAACATCAAATCTCAGACATCGCTGCGGCCGACCACATGAATCCATGAACCCTGCATGTCAGCAGGAGACTGTTCGAAGAATGGAACCGACGACGCCTGAAGAGAATCGTTCAACGCGGCAGAAGTCCAACCCCTCTGCAAACTGCTGCAGACTTCAATGCTGGGCTATCAACAAGTGTCAGCGTGTGAGCCATTCAACGGAACATCATCGATATGGGCTTTCGGAGCCTAAGGCCCACTCGAGTACCCTTGATGACTGCACGTCACAAAACTTTACGCCTCATCTGGGCCCGTCGACACCGACATTGGACTGATTATGACAGGAAGCATGTTGCCTGGTCGGGCGAGTGTCGTTTCAAATTGTATCGAACGGGTGGACGTGTACTGGTATGGAGACAACCTCATGAATTCATGGAATCTGCATGTCAGCAGGGTACTGTTCAAGCTGGTCGAGGTTCTGTAATGGTGTGCGGCGCGTGCAGTTGGAGTTACACGGGACACCTGATACGCCTAGATACGACTCTGACAGGTGACAGGTACGAAAGCACCCTGTCTGATCATCTGCATCCATTCGTGTCCATTGCGCATTCTGACGGACAATACCAGCAGGACAATGCGACACCCCACACGTCTAGAATTGCTACAGAGTGGCTCCTGGAACACGCTTCTGAGTTTAGACATTTCCGCTGCCCACCAATCTCCCCACAATGAACAATACTGCGCATATCTGAGATGCCTTGCAACATGCAATTCGAAGCGATCTTCACCCCCTCGTTCTCTTTAGGATTTGTGAACACTGCTTTAGACATTAGTCGAGTCTATGCCAAGTCGTGTTGCAGCACTTCAGCGTGCTCGCGGGGTCCTACACGATATTAGGCAGGTGTACCAGTTTCTTTGGCTCTCCATTGTAGTTTCCGTATTATAACGTGTTAAACAGGGAAATTTAATTATAACCACATGGTATACTGCTCGTAATATGTGAAGTCTAAACGTAGCACAGAGCTTGTTAAGTTTTTGACCGATTTACTTCATACTTTTACACGATATTCTAATAAACATTTGGATAAACAAGCAATAATCTTGAAAAGTGCTTGAATAATTTACTTCAAATTTTTGCACCATTCTCTAACAAAAAATCGTACCGGTATATGCTATTTATTTTTTCAAACAACAGTTTTTAGGTTTTCTGTTAATGTCGACTGCGAGAAACGAAATGCAGATCTGTGAAAATATTTGGTTTCGCAATTTTTTTCACAATCAGTTTTAACTATGATACCAGGGCATTTAAACCGTTAATGTTTCTCTCAAGCATTTTCTTCTTCTGTATACATATTCAAATAATGTCCTTCTTTCCTCGCAATGGTTGTATCAGAAAATAGGAAATTAGTTTTTTTGGCTTATTGGCGTATGACTAGTATTCTACTATGGCATCTGAATTAACCGAAACGTTCGCAAATTAAAACTGTGCAAAATACTGTCACTGAGACCACTACCCTGATAAACACAGCAACTTGAGGGGTCTCTTACATATCCCGTATACTAATGATGCCAACGATTTTCCCACTCATTTTAAGCGATGACAACACCCAGCTAAGGTTTCCATAAACAAGGCTCCGCTACAGAGTGAGTGTGGAAGAGGGGATGGACAGACAGGGGGAAAGAGAACACGGACTCGGAGAGGAGGAAGGAGGACATCAGGACGTATATCCAATTCCCATACATATTTATCAATTGCGAAGCACAGCCGTATTCGCTAGCTATTTACATTTCTACCGATGGTGCATGCGTACGAAGTTACATTGAGATGTATCTTCTGGATGCTTCATTTTTTTGTAATGCAATGTGACTGTTGAGTGGCTGCAAATGAGATGCGAAGTGCACAGAAATAGGGGCAAGATGTAATAACTGTTGCTTAGCTAGGCGGTTCACATAGAGGAAAAGATGCAGGGAAGGGAATAAATGATCTTTTGGATACGGTGGATAGCAATGTGCGGCTGTTTGCTGATGATGCTGTGGTGTACGGGAAGGTGTCGTCGAGTGACTGTAGGAGGATACAAGATGACTTGGACAGGATTTGTGATTGGTGTAAAGAATGGCAGCTAACTCTAACCAGAGATAAATGTAAATTAATGCAGATGAATAGGAAAAAGAATCCTGTAATGTTTGAATACTCCATTAGTAGTGTAGCGCTTGACACAGTCACGTCGATTAAATATTTGGGCGTAACATTGCAGAGAAATATGAAGTGGGACAACCATGTAATGGCAGTTGTGGGGAAGGCGGATAGTCGCTTCGGTTCTTTGGTAGAATTTTGTGAAGATGTGATACATCTGTAAATGAGACCGCTTATAAAACACTAATACGACCTATTCTTGAGTACTGCTCGAGCGTTTGGGATCCCTATCAGGTCGGATTGAGGGAGGACATAGAAGGTATTCAGAGGCGGGCTGCTAGATTTGTTACTGGTAGGTTTGATCATCACGCGAGTGTTACTGAAATGCTTCAGGAACTCGGGTGGGAATCTCTGGAGCAAAGGAGGCTTTCTTTTCGTGAATCGCTACTGAGGAAATTTAGAGAACCAGCATTTGAGGCTGACTGCAGTACAATTTTACTGCCACCAACTTGTATTTCGCGGAAAGATCACAAAGATAAGATAGAGAGATTAGGGCTGGTACAGAGGCATATAGGCAGTCATTTTTCCCTCGTTCTGTCTGGGAGTGGAACAGGGAGAGAAGAAGCTAGTTGTGGTACGAGGTACACTCCGCCACGCACCGTATGGTGGATTGCGGAGTATGTATGTAGATGTAGATATAGGGTCTCCTAAGGTGTGGTGGCAGAGGGGGCTGAGAAACTTTACACGTTGTCAATCCTTGGAAAGTGTTGCCACATAGAGTAATGCATGCAACTGTTCAGGTAACTGTTTCAAACATTTATTGACCCATTAGGTGCTAGGAAATACCTGACATCCTGGAAAAGTAAATCGTCCTTCATTCAGTCTTCTAGGTCAACACAAACCATTACGGAGGATTGGGTAAAGATACTGTAGAAGCAGATTAACTGGTCACAAAGTTGGTGATAAGTATAATATACATCAGAATGTCTGCTTGCCTTTAGAGAGAAAGAGCATCAGAGGGGCCATTCTGACGTTGCGCTTGATAAAGGGACGAACACTTAAGAAAATCAAGACATCTTCATATGATTTGTCGACATAAAAAAGCTTTCTAGAAAGTAAAGTGGTGGAAGATTCTCGAAGTTTTCAGGAGAACAGTTATAAGATATAGGAAAACATAGTTAATATGCCATATGCATAAGAATCAGCAAGGAATAATAAGAACGGAAGACAAAGCACTAAGTGCTCGGATGGAAAAGAGTGCAAGACGGGCTTGCAGCTTTTCTCCCCTTTTCTTTAAACTATCAGTCAGCCTCTACACAAAAACAATCAAAATGAGATTTCGACCTTTTTTCAAATCTGTACGTTCCGTACGATTAAGGCGCCTTATTTCCTAATCCGTACCCCCTATAGCCTAAATCGCACTTTGGATAAGAAGTTAGTGACGACATAATAAATCCATAGCATAATGTAACAAGCATTACTTACACGTAATGGAATTACACATAGGAAAGAAAATATAAATTCTTAAGGAATTGAATTGCTTAAATTGCCTTATCGAAGACTTGTTGGTTTGAACACAGGTACCACAAAAATATTCCTCAATTTAACTTTCCACGCCAGCGCATAGGTCATGAACCCCAACTTTAACATTTAATGAGCTGAATCATGTTTTCTTCTGGTTGTTCCTTACACAGTTGACACGAACAATTCACTATGTTCTTTTTTCTATTCTTGTTCAAGTTTTCATTTATCTGTCACATTTTTTAGATTTTTTCACAGGGTTTCTTTTTGCCTTTCCTTGGCTTTTATTTCTTTTCTGTAGGAACTTGATGTTAATTCCACTGTTGGTTTAGGTCGTTTCGTATTTTTCTTGATAACTGTTGTTATCCACAGGATGGTAGATAAAGTGTTCAAGCAAGATTTTATTTGTTGACTGTTCATTTCGGTAACTGTAGCAGTATTTTTTTCTGGCCCATATTCTTGAGAAATTGTAGAAGGTCTAGACTAATCACTGACTGGTTTTGCAACATTGGCGGCCGTCCAGGTTTTCGTTCCATCAGCCGATTCTTGTTCTGGCGATCAATAATATGTACAGTAGTAGCTACAAAGTCCTTTTCTTTGTTATTTCCGTCGTCTGGCCACAAGCCTTTTCCTTTAAAAACGTTTAGTGCTATGTTTACACAACGTGATCTGGTATATGCATTACCCCGGAGTTTTGTAATGTTAGCTTGTTTCATGACACTGGCAAGATGTGAAGGTAGCCACGGAGATGTCACTCCACTGTAGCTGTTTTGCAGTATTTTAAAGAACGATCTCCCCAATCACTGTAGACTTTGAGACCTATGGGAAGGAACTGATAGTATGATTATACCATAACCACGCGCCAGCTGAACTGCCTCTAAATTTTTTATTATGTTTGCTGTCCCCTCCATGAACCATGGACCTTGCCGTTGGTGGGGAGGCTTGCGTGCCCCAGCAATACAGATGGCCGTACCGTAGGTGCAACCACAACGGAGGGGTATCTGTTGAGAGGCCAGACAAACATGTGGTTCCTGCAGAGGGGCAGCAGTCTTTTCAGTAGTTGCAGGGGCAACAGTCTGGATGATTGACTGATCTGGCCTTGTAACATTAACCAAAACGGCCTTGCTGTGCTGGTACTGCGAACGGCTGAAAGCAAGGGGAAACTACAGCCGTAATTTTTCCCGAGGACATGCAGCTTTACTGTATGATTAAATGATGATGGCGTCCTCTTGGGTAAAATATTCCGGAGGTAAAATAGTCCCCCATTCGGACCTCCGGGCGGGGACTACTCAAGAGGACGTCGGTATCAGGAGAAAGAAAACTAGCGTTCTACGGATCGGAGCGTGGAATGTCAGATCCCTTAATCGGGCAGGTAGGTTAGAAAATTTAAAAAGGGAAATCGATAGGTTGAAGTTAGATATAGTGGGAATTAGTGAAGTTCGGTGGCAGGAGGAACAAGACTTTTGGTCAGGTGAATACAGGGTTATAAATATAAAATCAAATAGGGGTAATGCAGGAGTAGGTTTAATAATGAATAAAAAAATAGGAGTGCGGGTTAGCTACTACAAACAGCATAGTGAACGCATTATCGTGGCCAAGATAGACACAAAGCCCATGCCTACTACAGTAGTACAAGTTTATATGCCAACTAGCTCTGCAGATGATGAAGAAATAGATGAAATGTATGACGAGATAAAAGAAATTATTCAGGTAGTGAAGGGAGACGAAAATTTAATAGTCATGGGTGACTGGAATTCGTCGGTAGGAAAAGGGAGAGAAGGAAACATAGTAGGTGAATATGGATTGGGGGGAAGAAATGAAAGAGGAAGCCGCCTTGTAGAATTTTGCACAGAGCATGACTTAATCATAGCTAACACTTGGTTCAAGAATCATAAAAGAAGGTTGTATACCTGGAAGAATCCTGGAGATACTAAAAGGTATCAGATAGATTATATAATGGTAAGACAGAGATTTAGGAACCAGGTTTTAAATTGTAGGACATTTCCAGGGGCAGATGTGGACTCTGACCACAATCTATTCGTTATGAACTGCAGATTGAAACTGAAGAACTTGCAAAAACGTGGGAATTTAAGTAGATGGGACCTGGATAAACTGAAAGAACCAGAGGTTGTAGAGAGTTTCAGGGAGAGCATAAAGGAACAATTGACAGGAATGGGGGAAAGAAATACAGTAGAAGAAGAATGGATAGCTCTGAGGGATGAAGTAGTGAAGGCAGCAGAGGATCAAGTAGGTAAAAAGACGAGGGCTAATAGAAATCCTTGGGTAACAGAAGAAATATTGAATTTAATTGATGAAAGGAGAAAATATAAAAACGCAGTAAAGGAAGCAGGCAAAAGGGAATACAAACGTCTCAAAAATGAGATCGACAGGAAGTGCAAAATGGCTAAGCAGGAATGGCTAGAGGACAAATGTAAGGATGTAGAGGCTTATCTCACTAGGGGTAAGATAGATATTGCCTACAGGATAATTAAAGAGACCTTTGGAGAAAAGAGAGCCACTTGTATGAATATCAAGAGCTCAGATAGAAACCCAGTTCTAAGCAAAGAAGGGAAAGCAAAAAGGTGGAAGGAGTATATAGAGGGTCTATACAAGGGCGATGTACTTGAGGACAATATTCTGGAAATGGAAGAGGATGTAGATGAAGATGAAATGGGAGATACGATACTGCGTGAAGAGTTTGACACTGAAAGACCTGAGCCGAAACAAGGCCCCGGGAGTAGACAACATTCCACTGGAACTACTGACGGCCTTGGGAGAGCCAGTCCTGACAAAACTCTACCATCTGGTGAGCAAGATGTATGAGACAGGCGAAATACCCTCAGACTTCAAGAAGAATATAATAATTCCAATCCCAAAGAAAGCAGGTGTTGACAGATGTGAAAATTACCGAACTATCAGTTAAATAAGTCACAGCTGCAAAATACTAACGCGAATTCTTTACAGACGAATGGAATAACTGGTAGAAGCCGACCTCGGGGAAGATCAGTTTGGATTCCGCAGAAATGTTGGAACACGTGAGGCAATACTAACCTTACGACTTATCTTAGAAGAAAGATTAAGGAAAGGCAAACCAACCTTTCTAGCATTTGTAGACTTAGAGAAAGCTTTTGACAATGTTAACTGGAATACTCTCTTTCAAATTCTGAAGGTGGCAGGGGTAAAATACAGGGAGCGAAAGGCTATTTACAATTTGTACAGAAACCAGGTGGCAGTTATAAGAGTCGAGGGGCATGAAAGGGAAGCAGTGGCTGGGAAAGGAGTGAGACAGGGTTGTAGTCTCTCCCCGATGTTATTCAATCTGTATATTGAGTAAGCAGTAAAGGAAACAAAAGAAAAATTTGGAGTAGGTATTAAAATTCATGGAGAAGAAATAAAAACTTTGAGGTTCGCCGATGACATTGTAATTCTGTCAGAGACAGCAAAGGACTTGGAAGAGCAGTTGAACGGAATGGACAGAGTCTTGCAAAGAGGATATAAGATGAACATCAACAAAAGCAAAACAAGGATAATGGAATGTAGTCGAATTAAGTCGGGTGATGCTGAGGGAATTAGATTAGGAAATGAGACACTTAAAGTAGAAAAGGAGTTTTGCTATTTGGGGAGTAAAATAACTGATGATGGTCGAAGTAGATAGGATATAAAATGTAGACTGGCAATGGCAAGGAAATCGTTTCTGAAGAAGAGAAATTTGTTAATTTCGAGTATAGATTTAAGTGTCAGGAAGTCGTTTCTGAAAGTATTTGTATGGAGTGTAGCCATGTATGGAAGTGAAACATGGACGATAACTAGTTGACAAGAAGAGAATAGAAGCTTTCGAAATGTGGTGCTACAGAAGAATGCTGAAGATAAGGTGGGTAGATCACGTAACTAATGAGGAGGTATTGAATAGGATTGGGGAGAAAAGAAGTTTGTGGCACAACTTGACTAGAAGAAGGGATCGGTTGGTAGGACATGTTTTGAGGCATCAAGGGATCACAAATTTAGCATTTCAGGGCAGCGTGGAGGGTAAAAATCGTAGAGGGAGACCAAGAGATGAATACACTAAGCAGATTCAGAAGGATGTAGGTTGCAGTAGGTACTGGGAGATTAAGAAGCTTGCACAGGATAGAGTAGCATGGAGAGCTGCATCATACCAGTCTCAGGACTGAAGACAACAACAACAACAATGTTTGCTGTATCCAACTGGAAAAAGCTATTTGTTTCTGGTCCCTATTTTCTTTTTTTGTACATTTTATAAAATGTTCGAACCACCAAACAAACAGTTCTAATGCAATCAACACATTTGCCGAGCATCCAAATGCTGTATTTGGTGGAGCTCCCGTTTCTAAGACACCACTCATTCTGCTGCGCTTGTATATTAACGTCGGAGGTAGGTATTCGCCTACCACTTCATTACACATATACATGTCGTTGTTATATATTTAGTCAGCAGTCAACTTATGTTCATCTAGTATTTCCTCATATTTATCAAAAAACTCATTAACACGCTTTTTATTAAAGCATCGACATTTCTTCGGGAACTTTCAATGACGAAATGGCAAGATCTGTCATAAACCCGTAATAAGATATTTTGCCTGCTATATTTTTTTCGTTATGGAAGCGATGCAGTAGATGATATTTCTCAGTAAGTTCGCAGGAAGTTTCCGTAGTTCAGTAATAGTTGCTCCGAAGAAAATGGACTCTATATGCTGTGTTGATTCATCTTCCATCTCCGCTGTCATATTATTAGGTCTTCCAACTTTTGATGTTTTATTTAAACCCCTCGAATGACGACGCAGTGAACTTTTTGGTATATTATATCTTCTACATGCTTCATTATATCCAATTTCATCATTCTGATGTTTCAGTATAGCTTCATCTACATCCTCCTACTTCCATCTATTGTAAGCTCTCTTCGACATATCGATTAACAGAAACAATTTTTAGTTGGTAATTTCCATCAACTCCTAACTTGAACGGTGTTATGCATCAGCTGATCAAGTGCCAAAACTTGATTTCAAGATACTAAAGAAAGCGCTAAAGTGTTAACATAAATTCAGCATCTACACCAGATCTAGTTTTTTAAGCAGTAAAATAATGAAACTGAAATGCATTTACACGCTCATGTCTTACAATCATATAAAATGCAGTGAAACTCTGAGTTTATATAGGTATGGCGCTTGGTCATATGAGGCTTTTATGTACGATTTTCATTTCTGTATTTTGCATTATCTGACTCCAAGCGAAAACATGTCTCCTAATCAAGTGATACAAGAATTAGAGAAGAATGCACCGTCATTTATTTAAAAAATTATGACTGATTTTATTAGTTCAAGCTCTATTTAATTATATTTGTCTGATACAAGTGGAAACGAGCATTATTATTCATTTTATTTGCCTATTTATTTAAGTAATCATAACTTTAAGAAAAATTAAAAAGAATTTCTAGAAACAAAACGTTATGGCAATAAGTAACATATTTTAATGAGTTTGTAGATGTAAATGTGTTTTACTAACCTATGAACACAGGTACTAAGATTGATTCTAAACATTTAAACACCTTCTTTGAATTCATCAATCTTTATACCTAATACAACATTACGAAACTATAGCAGACATTTAATTTAATCAAAATCAAGCTACTTCTTAAGATGTTATAAATAGCTCAATAATAAAATTATAATAAAAGCTCTTACATCTTACAAAGTCTTTAGAAATTGAAACTTTAGACTTGCATAAATGAAAAAGAAAAATTTCTTATTCTGATCTTATACTATCAACGATAAAAATCACGTTCCGGGCAGTCAAAGGCATGAATATCATCCTCGAAATCAGGATGGCTAAAGAGTTTGCAGTAAAAATCTTGTGCATGATCTGGAATGAGGTCCAATAGGGATGGAATGTCTTTAAGCTTAGCTTCGGAAATTGGCTTCCAGTTGGACACAGAGGTGTTAAAAGGGTATGAAAATTAATTTTGTCCCGCGTTTGAAGGGGTCGACCAGTTGATTTCTTCCTAATGTCATCTACAGACGGTTCACCTTTAATTTAGTTTTTAACAATGTATTGAAAGGGTTTCTCTTTAAACAGTTATATTTCTCTCACCTTCTACCAGTGAATTTTCTTGTTGTTGAAGTTGGTTTTGCAATTTACTCTCTTATTTTCTATATTTGACGTACTCTTGAAATCTACAGTTTTCATTCAATGAACTATAAGAAGACGCATTTACATGACATTCATGTAATCGTCTGGCGTATAAAGTCTCTCCTGCAGTTTGACAGCGCGTTCTATGTCTCCGAAATCAAAAGGAAGGGAACTATGTGCAGGCATAAAAGACCTCTGCCTTATTTCCTGCAATGCAGGATTCTGATTTAACACTGATTTTAGTATTAGAACCATCTTAACGTTTCTATTGTGTCAGCACATGAATCAGACTACAAAATTACTTGTTTAGCTGTCGATATCTGTTCCATTAAAAGTTTTAATAAACAGGATGCTACTTCCTGTGCTCCACATTTTACCTTACCTTCTAATCAGAGTATTATGAATACCTAAGTTATATAGCCAGAAATAGAGCTTGTAAAACACAACGTTCTTAGGAATTCTTGGAAGAGCCCATGTTTCTTCAAGCTCAAAAGAAAGAACTTCTACATTCTCATCTTTTCTCTGAAAATATGCGGAGATTTCAGATCCTGAGCAGCCTCCGCTATATTACAATGAGTGTTTTTGTTGATCTTATCTACCTATAAATCGTCACAGTTTTTTATCAGAATCTCAAATGTGAAACAAATATGACATGTCTCTTTCTTAACCTTCTTTCTGTGTAAATTAAACTTTAACAAGAAATTCTTCTTGTAATATTCCAGTGTTACAGCATCTGAGTATTCTTCTTTGTACAAGCTGTACCTGGCAGTAAGAGCTATTTCTCGAGCGAGGGCAAGATAAGGAATGAGGAGGTTCTCCGCAGAATCGACGAAACAAGGAACGTGTGGAATACTCTGACAAGAAGGAGATACAATATGATACGAGGTGTGTGAAGAGGTCAGGGAATTACTTCTAGGGTACTAAAGGGAGCTGCAGAGGGTTAAAATAGGCAACTAAACACGTTGGGTGTAGACAGGAGAGGAAGTCGCAGTAGCGGCCGCATGAAACTAGTCAGATGATCCCCTCGCCCGCCCACTGGCAAAGACAGTAGCCACAGAAAGGGCACTGCCAAGAACTGATATCTTACAACTAGACCAAAGGAAGGACAGGTTGATAGGACCCATTGCGAGACATCAACGAATAGTTAATCTGGTAATGGAGAGAAGCGTGGCGCGTAAAAATTTTAGGGAGAGACCAAGTAAGCAGATCCAAGTGGACATAGAGTGCAGCAGTTAAACAGAGGTCAATAGATGTACACGAAATACCCTACCGAGGAGAGATACGTGTTCTGCACTGCGCAACAGAATTGAAGAATCACTTTTTCGAACTTCTTAACTGTCTTTCATTGCGACACATAACTTTGAAACTCGTATCAAAGCACCCTCGGACCCGATGACGCTTGAAACAGTGAAAAAAGAATCACACGAAAATAAGACAAAGTTCATGTAACGTGTAAAGTAGGTTAACGATATCACATTGGTACCCGATTTTTCCACAATCCTCCCCAACGCTCCTGTGGTCGTGTCACACGATGCAAAGGTCATCACAGTCCCATTGTTTTGACAGCTCTGCGGTACCCATAGTTGTAATCACGCAGGTTTCTTATTGGTAGCAGAGAAAAACATTTCAGACATACCTCCGTTCACAATCGACACGAAAAGTCCTCAGGAGGCGGCGTGAAGATCGTCGATGAAATCATTCCTCTCCTTGAGACGTTGATTCCCACACATTTCGCGTCTTGGAAACGATAGTTTACAATACGACGTGCAACGGGAATCTTCACACTGGTGCTACTGACATCTCCCTGACGGTTCAACCCTACTCTAAGGACATCGTGGGCTAGCAATCTCGTTGAATGTGAGCTCAACCCTTTGGAATGCAGTGCGACCACAATCGCTGCTCTCGTTGACAGGTTGGAATTAGAGACCGTTCAAAACCATTCTACGAAATTTGAACGAGATTCTAAACAGCAAAGGATTCCTATACTTTTTCATTGCTCCTGTTCCAAACCCTCTTGTAGCCCTGTCACGGAGGGGTGCGACATGGGCACATGTGTGAATAAAGCGGCAAAGGATCCTTCTAAAGCCCTTGCTGTTCGGCAATAACTTCGGTTGCACCCGCCCACATTTATTGGTTTCGAAGGTTCCCCGCGGTTCCACCCTGTAGACCAGAGCAAACGTTGCAATCGCACTGCACTCCAAGCTGTGCGATCACATTCAGTGCGACTGTTAGCCCACGATGTCTTTAGAAAAGGGCTGAAGTGTCACGGAGGGAAGCATCAAAGAGTGTCAAAAACCTCCTCCTATTGCACATCGTACTGAAAATTGTCGTCTTTGACGGCGAAATGCGTGGGAATCAACGTTCCAATGAAAGCGGTGGTTACATTGATGCCCTTTATGCCACACCCTGAGACCATTTCGCGACGATTGCGACCGGCGGCATGGGTAGAAATGTGGTAAAATTTGGTGTCAATGTGACTTCATTAACCCACTTTACACGTAGCTTGAACTTTTGAGCTCTGACATTTTTCTCGTATATATCGACATCCTGCTTTTGTAGCGTCGTCAAGACCGTGGGTGATGTAGCAGGGCCCACACTTTTGCACCGTTATTGAGGAAAGTTTTAGGCTTTGAGCCAAATTTCAGGTATATGAATTGGAGCGCGAAACAATTACGGAGTTTCGAAAAAGTGATCCTTTAATCCTGTGGGGCAGTGTAGTAATATGACAGACTCCTGCAATACTATACACGTTTTTCTAGTACAGATCTTCGTATAATATTCTGGCTTTGCAATCTAACATTATTTCTTATTTCCAGTAGCGACTCAGCCGTTCGTAGTGATGAAATGTTTCTGTTTTTCATAATGTTATCACTGCCACACCGCAGTCGATTTCCGACATCGATCGTATCAGTCTGATGCAAGAGGTCAATCATTTGCATCTTACCAGATGTCGGTAGGCTGCAGTGCTATATTTGTTTTGAGACGAGAACTAATCAGTACACGTTTTGTTTACTTGGTTATCTACAACGGAGGCTGTAATTGCATCATACGAAATTCGTTTTTCCTAGCCTACGGAAGTTTTCACGAGTGGAAGATAATCTTTTATCGCAGTTTGAGTGACAAACCAAAGTGCTGGTGCTCTGAAATAACTTCTGTTGTCAGGGTTATAGGCTGTGTCTTTTGTCTTTCACGATCTGCGCAGTACATTGCTGACGGAATAAAAATTGGAATCTAGAATAGAAAATGTCAACTCACTGTGCTCATCTTTGTTACAGAGCTGATTTAATGTGTGGGTATATTAAATCTGGACAAAATGAATGTTTTTATGAGAATGACTTGCTGTTATACATGTAGCTCTTGTCGTCTCACGCTATGACCTTTGCGCAACAAAAATGGCGCATTGTCAGATGAGAGTAAATGTTGTTAGTGGCTCGCAAACACAGTTCTGCTGCAGAACGGATAACAGTTCATCACAGTGCGAGGATGAGATGACGCACAACTGGAAACGTAGGGGGGAGTCTTGTACCTTTGAACACTTTTCAGATTTCCACCTCTGGCGAGTCCTGTAGTGGGTGTTTCGTATATTTCCTTATTCCATTTTTAAATGACGGAAGCCATTCTTTATGTGCTGCAGCCTTTTTCTGAAGTTACAAAAACTGTTCCGGAAAATAAAGGTTTTTCCAAGTGTAAGAACTTGACCCGAGGTACGACATGGTCATGTACCGAGGAACAAATATTCCATTGAAATTAAAAAGCGTTGCAGTCGAAAAAAATTTGGTCAATAATGTATTTAGTCACATATCAGTTACGTTATTTCACTGCTAAATACCAAAAATCGGTAAGTGAAATCAAATTAAGCGGAAGTATTATCAGAAACCAGTTAAAAGTTAATTACATTATGAAACTGAAGCTATTGGAAACTAACATAGGGCTTAAATGTTCATAACTCTAAATATTTACAAATGCTGCACAAAACACAGTCTCACATCTAACAACAATAAAAACTATATAAAAACGCGAGAACTGCTTGTGGCCCATTCCTTCAAGTGATTCTAAAATCACTCACTGGACTGAAGTACGGAAGAAGAAAAGACATGTTTCCCTAGGTGTTCTATCCTCTAAGTACAACATTCTCCCCTATTCCATAGTTGAAGAAGCCGGACAGTGCGATTGTTGTTGGCAAAACGTCTAAATTGTATATATATTCACCGTGAAATGATGACAGCATGTGGACCAAATGCAATGTCGCATCCAGCGTCGTGAAATGGTGCCAACAATTTGACCGAGGTCGCACAGAAAAATAGTTCAAATGGCTCTAAGCACTATGGGACTTAATATCTGAGGTCATCAGTCCCCTAGACTTAGAACTGCTTAAACCTAACTAACCTAAGGACATCACACACAGCCATGCCCGAGGCAGGATTCAAACCTGCGACCGTAGCAGCAGCGCGGTTCCGGACTGAAGCGCCTAGAACCGCTCGACCACAACGGCCGGTCGCACAGAAATAAGTCCAGATGTTGGACCATGCGATGACCACCTTTTAAGCAGGATAAAAGAATATTTGGGGAAATAGATGTTGTAATGACAAAGGCGTTCATACAGTAGTACGCGAATACATCCGTGGCAAATTAGCGGGTTTCTGTCGTCAAGGAATTGAGCGATTGGTAGAACGCTTTGACTGTTTCTTGCAGATGACTGTGTTGAAAAATAGTGTCTTATATCTGTGTAGTGCTACATTTGTTATGCGATCGTTTCTGACAAAGTTGCCATGTACGGCAATTAAATTCCAATAAAGTAACTAGTCAAGGACTTCTAAGTGAAACTCTAGGTAGAAACGACAGTACACATACGATTAAAGTTGTCAATGATTGCCTGAACGAAATAGTGATATGTAAGCCACTTCCGAAGCGCCACAGAATCTCTTCCAGTCCGAGCTACACCATCCACACACTGCCGGTTGAAAGCTTCACATGGCCTTCTGTGCACTCAGTAGCTTGCACCTTTTGAAAAGAATCGTGTCACTTCAAGTCGCACTACAAGCGTCCAGTCACCTAGTGTTCAGTTTCTGTGTTGTTTGGCTCATTCCAAAAGTGTGGTGTCGTGTACCGGTGTGACAGAAAGCCTGACTCTCAAACTCCGTGTCATGCAGTCCCTTCGCAATGCTCACCTGTGAACTGGTTTGAAATGGAGCTGCAATCAGTGACAGCAGAAATTCTTGCCTGATTTGATTGACAAGAGCCGGCCGAAGTGGCCGTGCGGTTAAAGGCGCTGCAGTCTGGAACCGCAAGACCGCTACGGTCGGAGGTTCGAATCCTGCCTCGGGCATGGATGTTTGTGATGTCCTTAGGTTAGTTAGGTTTAACTAGTTCTAAGTTCTAGGGGACTAATGACCTCAGAAGTTGAGTCCCATAGTGCTCAGAGCCATTTTTGATTGACAAGAAGTGGCACTCGTCTCGGCTCACTGCCTTTTATTGTTATGACCACTGTTCCTATGCCCTGTCACAGGGATGTCGATATAAGGGCAAATATTTTAATAGGACTGGCGGTAACATGAGAGCACAAAATAAAATAAATAAATAAATTACTACAAGAACAAACTTCAGGTGAACTGATATCTTATTTCCTTTTGTATATTACGTATAATACAGGCAGTTTATAGCAATTTTATACCATTTTTTTTTAATTTTTTGATCATGATTGGCATTAACATGAATACCCAGGAGTCAATGATACATTGTATCTGCAGTGAGATGCAGCTGTCTGTATGACTAGGACCTTTATATTTAAATTTAAATTAATAACAAACCTTCAGATGAACTGTTGTCTTATTTCTGTTGTTATGTTAACATGATGTGGGGTGTTAGCAAGAGTAGATTCTGTTTATTTTAGCTAAAGGTATATGTATAAATGTTATAGTGATTGCAATGCACAAAACCCGTTTGCATGGCTGTACATTTTATATTTAAAAAACCATGAACAAAAGTTCTTTAACTGTTCACTTATTTTTATTCTTAGATTAAAGTGATCTGGAATATTGGTACAGGCAGCTTCTGTTTGTTCCAGCTAGAAGTAATATGTATAAAAGTACTGATTTATGTTAACAATAGAGGGATTTAACATTTAGAAATATAGTAGAGGTTTTATTCTGTGGTAGGATATTACATTGACACCATTGTAGTTGGGGTGTAAGGAGAGGGAGTGGGGATGTCGTTGGGGGGGGGGGGGGGGGCAGTGTAGGGTTCATTGAGTGGTTACTTGTTTTGAACTAGTAGATCTTCAAAGTTCTGAAGGAAAAATTTGTTTCCCAGTTCAATTTGATCATTGAGTAAGTAGTCAGGTGCTGTAATTGTGTAGACAGGGCATAGGAATAGTGGTCATAATAATAAAAGGCAGTGAGCCGAGATGAGTGCCACTTCTTGTCAATCAAATCAGGCAAGAATTTCTGCTGTCACTGATTGCAGCTCCATTTCAAACCAGTTCACAGGTGAGCATTGCGAAGGGACTGCATGACACGGAGTTTGAGAGTCAGGCTTTCTGTCACACCGGTACAGGACACCACACTTTTGGAATGAGCCAAACAACACAGAAACTGAACACTAGGTGACTGGACGCTTGTAGTGCGACTTGAAGTGACACGATTCTTTTCAAGAAGGTCAAGTATTGTGACTTTGTTGGCAAAATGGAGTATTTGGAGATTCTGTTCTATGTTGTTTGCAGAATGATTGTGTTGGGCAAGATGTGAGGCAAGCTGGACTTATTCAGGTTGTTAAGACGGAGTGCATTTATGAGTTCTTTAAATCTTGTTGTGAAGCTTCTACCAGTTTGTCCAGTGTAGAAGCTTGGACATGAGTTGCAAATGAGGTTGTACACACCTGACTTTTGATACTGTTGTATAGTGGTTTTGGTGCTGTGTATGATTTTATTTTGTATTTTGTTGTTGGTGAAGAAACTTTTTTTATGTTGTGTGTCTTGAAGAGGTTGGCAATTTGGTGAAAGATCTTCCCTAGGAAAGGCAGGCTTCTAAATGCGGTCTTCTTGTTTGTGGGTGGTTGTTCAGCAGTTGGTTGATTTAATTTTGCTGTGTTGGATTAGTTTATCTATTATTACAGCGTTGTACCCATTGCTGGAGGCAATTGATTTAATAATTTCTGTTTCTTTTTGTCTATCACTTGTGTCCATTGGGATGTTAAGCATGTGATTAACCATTGTTCTGAAGAATGCTTTTTTATGTTGGTCTGGATGGCAAGAGGATTTGTGTATGCTAACATTGGTGGTTGTTGGCTTTCTGAAAATTTGAAATTTATGCATTTGATTTTTATTTGAGATTGTTAGAGCAAGATAGTTAATGCCTTCTGGTGTTTCACGTTCTACTGTGAATTAAATTTTATTGTGTATTTTTTTAAGTTCTTTGGCTAGATTGTCTATTTCTTCTGTTGTTCCATTGAACAGAATGAGAATGTCATCAACATAGTGTTTGTAATAAAGCAGGTTATCGTTTAGTTGGGTATGGGATATAAAAAAGTTGTTTTCAAGGTTATTGATATATATGTCTGCTAGCAAGCCTGCAAGACTACTACCCATTGCCAGTCCATCTTCCTGAATGTAAAACTTGTTGTTCTACAGAAAGTAGTTCTGTGATAGTATAAGCTCCAGGATCTCAATGAGTTCACAGATTTCAGCTCTACACATTGTGCCATGTTTGAGTAAGTTATTTCTTATTAAGCTGTTTCCTTGATAGGTACGTTTGTATATAGGTTGACTATGTCAAGAGATGCAAATTTAGCTGTGGCTCTGGATGGGGATATCTTTTATACTATTGATGAGCTCATAATTGTTCTTGATGGACAAGTTATTTTCAAATACATATGCCTTGCGGATAATATCATTAAGTTTCTTGGTGATTTTATGGCTTAGGCTATTGATGGAGTTCACAATGGGATGTATCGGACATTCTGGTTTGTGGATCATAAGCTGTGATCTCAGCTTTGGTGCTGATGGATTCATTACTATACAGTGCTTTGCTCCTAATGGTGTCAACAAGAAGTTGCAGTTTTTAAGCAACTTTTTAATTTTATCATGGAATTTGGGAGTAGGGTCATATTCTATTTCCTTTATGTTATTGTTTCTGAA
Source organism: Schistocerca nitens (assembly GCF_023898315.1). Lineage (NCBI taxonomy): Eukaryota > Metazoa > Arthropoda > Insecta > Orthoptera > Acrididae > Schistocerca > Schistocerca nitens. The sequence goes on from NC_064622.1 coordinate 352,833,206, forward strand.
GAATTCACACGTTCTGCTAATATAGCCTGATTCATATATGACAACAGCTGTATTGCCTTTGTCTGCTCTAACAAAGAGGGCATTCTCCGTTGAAAGTTTCTTGTTTATGTCACATAATGTCCTATGTTCAGTATTCATCTTATTGTACATCTTGCTCTGGTGAATGCTTCTCATAATGCTGTTGTTTTCCTTATGAGCTACAGGATTTTGTTCATTGTGTTTTAGTTTAGCTGCTGTGCATGAAATTTTTGTGCTAACTATTAGGTCTTTAATGTTGCTTTTATTTAGTAAGGGGGTAATGTTGTGCTTAAGGCCTTTGTTTAACAGCTTTAATTCATTACTACTGTAGCATATTTCTGTAGTATTTATCACTTTATCAAAACAACTTATGTTCTATTTGGGAGGAGATACTGGGGGACTTCTTTAAAATTAGAGCGTTTATCTTTTTCTCGTGTCTATGTGAGATGAGAATACGTTCCTTTTTGATATATACATTGACATAGTCAATGCCTCATTATGTTGTTTTAAGAACTTACCCAGCGTGCTCCAGGCAGTCTACCAAGCTATATCATCCTGGTTTCCAGTGTATTGTATTCTGGTTTACTACGAGCTTGGTGAGAGTGCAGGGCAATATAAGCCATATTTAGAATAAAATGTAATATCATTATGTATTCCCTGACTTTACACTAAGAAATCTTGGTCATTTATGAAGAGTTTCTGTGTAATTCTGACCCGAGTGACGGGCAACTGCTGTTTCTGTTCAGTTATAGTAATGGCTAAATAATATCTCTTGATTCTGGCCTGTAAATTTCCTGAGCCATTAGAAAATTCTTTCAAGCAAAGTGCTTTAACACTAGATCATTAAACCCTCTCTGTTCCCGCCAATCTGTTATGTCAGTATAGTGTGTAAAACAGTGTATTCCATACTTATTTTTTGTGTGATATACAAGTGGAGAGTTTATGATTGTAATTAACTAATGCATAAACTGCAAATTATGACTTCCTTTGAATAAAATATGGAGCAGCAAAATTTATGACGGTTTAGTAAGAATGTAACAGTAGCTTCCTTTAATGTTCTAGGATTAAAGTTAGTAGCTCATTCAGCTGTCGCCGTTGTGTGGTAATTTAAAAATTAATTTCAAATTTTAAGTACTTTTCGCTGTTGAAGTTTGGAAGGTTTCCTTCATCGTATGTGTGCATTAACTGTATTTGAATCACTTATTTGTAAAAGGACATAAGGTATAAAAGTAATGTTTTGGGTAATGAGAAAAAAACTTAGTAAATCTTTTCCGTTCTTAGAGAGCCACACTTTACATTCTTTAGATGATTTTTCCATATATGTAGGCTGGTTTAAAGGTAAGGTTTCGTACCTGAACAATGCTGTACATTTGCAAAGTACCGAGAAGAACTGCTTATGGACCACTGGAGGAGAGGTCTATGAAAGTCTTTATTCTCATCTTGTATGTTTTTCATGGTTTTAGGTAAGTCCATAATTTTATCATGATTGATAGGCAGTTCTTCGTCATAATACGCTCCTACATTTGAAATTACACATGAGACATTCATATGAAACTTGTGCCTTACTACAAAAGTGTGCTTTGTTAAACAGCTATTGGTTGTGAAGCAGTAACTATGGCTTTAGTAGGTTCTCTGTACTCATACTGCATGAAACTAGCGATGGTCAAACCTTGTTTTTTTTGGGGGGGGGGGGGGGGCGTGTCGTGAGACGGCACTCTATTAAGATTCTTGTGATAAGGACGATCGGTTGTACAATTTCGGCCGCAATGTTTTGAAAGTTCCTATAGCCTCCGACGTAACCACGTGTACATTAAATTTACCAGTAATTCCAGCAGAACAGATGATTTCACTATATTCTAACAGTAGATAATATCTACCTCTATTCCTGGGTATTTGCTTTACAAGACCAAAATCACAGTCACACGGTAAGAATGACTGACCAGGGATTAGAAAGTGATAAATAATTTTGTCAAGTTCTCCACTGTCTACGTGGTCTAGTAAGAATCATTTCATGCATTGGTTCTCGTTTTTCCCACCACAGGGCCCACTAAAAACATAAAATTTTCTAATCTTTGGAGAAGCATTCTCATTCAAATATCTGAAAAGGAATGAACATTTTTCATTTGTGCCTTACTTCCCTTGGCCTTCATGGTAATGTAAATGGGAAAAAGATATCTGCCCTTAATAATACATCTCTTGAATAGGAATGTATGGCAAGGATATCTTGTGACGAGACACAAAATGCTGTCATTGTTTTTAGATAGCTGTTCAATCTCTCACGCACTACTGTAAAACATTTTAGCTTTACTTGCACGTGCTGCTAATTCAGCAGCTGCCATATGTTTCGCTGTTTCTGTTAACGTAGGTCTCTGTAATTTAACTTTGAGCTGTTCAGTACGGCTAGAAAAAGGAATAAAAGTGAGACAGTGTTGATACTTTCATCCTTCTTTACCTCCTCTGCATTACTGCAGATGACGTGTCACTGAGCACATTTGTACTGTGCATGCAGTACACGTGAGGTGCCTAGTTGTTTCCACTGCCCTGTGTGGAATACATAAGTTCTTGTACACTTCACTAACCTGCTGTCTTCAGGATGATGATGTCCCCAGCGCAGAAAACAGCACGCAGGTCGTGGATTCTTTTTCTTGAGGCTGAAATTAACTTCGCAAGGAACTGCTGCTACGAATAAACTGTAACTCATTTGGGATGCCACTCGCGTTTTTATTGATATAGACATGATAAACTATTCTTGATCACAACGTATTGAACATATCTTTCCACAGTCATTATATCTGGCTAAAATAACATGAAATACAAAAAAAAAATGGTTCAAATGGCTCTGAGCACTATGGGACTCAACTGCTGAGGTCATTAGTCCCCTAGAACTTAGAACTAGTTAAACCTAACTAACCTAAGGACATCACAAACATCCATGCCCGAGGCAGGATTCGAACCTGCGACCGTAGCGGTCTTGCGTTTCCAGACTGCAGCGCCTTTAACCGCACGGCCACTTCGGCCGGCACATGAAATACATCCTGCCATAGACAACATGTCTGTCTACTGGAACCGTCAGAAGTGGAGAATAAAATTACGTGTATCAAATACTGCTATTACAGACAACATGTCTGTACCTAGCGACGGTCGGAACTGTAGTAAATAAAATTGCATGAAACAAATACTGCTATAACAGACAACATGTCTGTCTACTGGAACGGTCAGAACTGGAGAGCCGGACTGCCCGAGACACTTCGCGCATCAAGCCAGCAAGGCGTGACCCGAACGCCACCGAAGTGCATCGGCAGTGATATCGTCAATCTTTTGTTTTAGTAATACTTTGATTTTAATAATTTTGAAATGACTGATTGATAGCTGGCTGTTGAGAGATGTTTATTTAAAAAATGAAGTAATTTGGATGACAGGTTTAATTAATAATAGCAACTAAAGTTTAACGTTTTGGCGCCCTACCGCCGAACACAGCAGCCAATCACAGAGCAGCAGCATCATGAAGGCGGTCTTTCTCACGGGAATGGTACCGAATCTAACATCTGTCACCGGTACCTCATCTCACATTGCGTCATATATATGCTTCTTGCATCTCCACTGCCCTGGGAATAGCTTTCTGGAGCCTAATATGATGGGTGAATAAGCCAGAAATATTACACATCCCCTTCGTTCGGAGATTTCCAAAAATTGGGGTGTTCTCGAAGACAACACTCAATTTTGGAAATATATGAAAAAATAGAACCAAATTTTGATAAAACTGTGAACCAATAGGTAATCTCTCAAGAGCCAAGCTATGCACTGTCCCTACTTTTAAAAAATCAACTTGTATACAATAAGCTTGCTTTAACCAATCTGCCCTAAAATCATTATTAAAATTCCAAAATTTGAGAAGAAGGAACTGATGTGATGCCTGCCATAAATTCCAAAACAGTAACACTGTACACCATTAATATTGTCAACATAAAGTTACATCTTCAGCTCCTAACACAATAATGTCAAGAATAAGTAAACATTTTACAAATAGTATTTCATCATGTAATTACACAAAACATGTGAGAAATAAACGAATTTTCAAAGTAAATCACATAGTTATCTGAAATACAAGAAAAAATCAGCTTATAGCTGTCTTTTAAATTTACCCAAAAAGATTATGAAGTTATCTAAAAAACATTAACAGCACACAAATGTTCACATTATTATTGGCTCATTGCCGTCCATTGAAACCCAAAAGAAATTACAGCATTACATAAATTGTATTAAAATAGAGACACCTTCTCGGTTCATTGCTGTCTTTTTCAAAATCACTATTCACACTTTCGAAAATAAATGACTGAAAATCACTCTTTTACGTACACTTTCACTATTACAGGAACAAATGCATGTGAGTCACAACAGCAACAGGGCCTTCCGTTGTCCATTAAGTGGTCGTGCAGTGCATAGTTCATCTCAACTGGTGCTGGGTTTGACAAGTGACTGTCCATTCTCAGTCTCCAACTCCAGCATACAGGACCGGTACATTTCATGCAACAATACAAAATGCCTTACATTAGATGTCTAATAAAACTTAACTAATCCCTGAAATAAACTTTTGATTATACAATACAATGAATATGTACATGAATAGACCTAAAAAGTAAACTCCATTCTGTTTGAATGCAGTACCACTGTTTATAAACAGTGGCTGCTATCATATGGCTAGGGCGTTGCCCGCAGCGTATGATGGGTCGATGTCCATTCACAACATGTGACGTCCTGTACTAGTGCCGTGACCCCTTCATACAGACGCTAGCTGTTGCCGTACACTTTAACATTGACAGACAGCTTTGCGCCGTATAACTGTTTCATTACGCAGACTTATATGACTGCACCTCCAGCTCATTCTCATATGTTATTTCTACATTTTTCAATATAGTATCATTTTAGATATTACGTAAACAGTTTTCTTAATCGTTAATAGGCACACAGTTGCGATTCACAGATATTGAGAGAACACTTCAGAATAAATCTCTTAATGAAAATTTTGGCTGTCAGAAACTTTGCTCACTCAACAGTAAAAGTTACCATACCTTTCTCTTCTCGTGTAAGCGTTGTTACTATTTCTATAACCAGTGGAACTGTGCTAATGTGTTCATATGTGTACACTTCTGTAATCATTCCTGTGTCAAAAGTCGTAGGTAAGTATTATGTGACTTCATGCAGGGGCTGTCTGAACTATTCATTGCTAGCATTGTAGTTTTTATACTTCTTATTATAAACCAGTGAGCTATTCTCCATATCTTATATAATGTGGCCTTATCTTTAAATCGTAATTGTATTGTGTCTGTTTCCCTCGAGATGTTCGTGCTGATGTTGTGTCTTACTCATGTCAATAACAATACGTCTATTCTCTCGTACTTCATAACCAGTTGGTGGAACCACTTCGCCAGTAAACACCTCCTTAATAATTGGCCGACTCACACGTCACCTTGTACCTCTACTTCCTCATATTTCATAAATAATGGGCAGACTTACACGTCGCAAAATAATTCTCATCTCCTCTCTTCTTCATTTACAGTTGACCGACTTACCTGTCGCCTAATAATATTTCTCCACAACATAAACCTCTTTGGCAGGACCATCCCTTGCCTATAAATACTCTCGTGCCTCAGTGGAAATTGCGTCGCTGGCAATTCATACTTAAGAATATAATATATTTATGTCCACAAAACTTAACACAACTTTTGCACTAATAATCTCCTGACATCGTTTTCTGCCACAAAATCTCATTCTTTCGTCATTTTCACTTACCTCGTTTAGCTTCGTCCTCTTCTTCAGCAACTGCTAGCTTAGGTCTGTAATAAGAGCCTATATTTCACTTATTTGCTACTTTTTCCAGATTTTTCAAACATAATGCGTGATGTGTAGTACTTACTAGTTCTTAAAATTCAAAAATAAATCGATCCACTGTATACTTTGTGATAGATGTAATGTCATTAAAAGCTTATACTGATGTTTCTTAAGGCAATGTAATACTGTGTTCTCTAGCTTGTGTATCTGTGATGCTATACTTTGGTGTTATAAAACTCGCTGTTCACATATTTCCCGTCAATTCCGGTTTTTCGCTCGTGCAATGCAGATGTTTATACTGCTGGGTTACTATGCTGTCACTAATTATGTTTGTTGTCACAAATCGGGTAAAAAATTGTCATAGTCGTGGATAGAGAAGAATGTAAAGAAGACAGAATATAACTCAGAATGAAAGAAGAGGAAGAGCGAACAGCATGAAAGGAAATGAAGTAATGCTGCAATTAACTCGGGTACCTGGTAGTCGTCATCTACCTAGCAATGCAAAGAACGCTATTGCCCCCTGAGGATTACTAATGTTCATAGTATTTTTTGATGTCTACGATATTGTAGAGTCCTTTGCTTACTCCCGTTTTTATGTTAACTACTTCCACAGCATTGGGGTGTGGTATCCTAATTATTTTGTATGGCCCATCATACAATTCACGAAACTTCTTAATTTCTGAATTTATCTTAGAAGACCTGTTTCTTGCCTTGAGCAATACCAATTCGTCAATTTGATACTTCCTTCTCTTAACCTGCTTGTTGTATTTACTCTTTTATCAGCTTTCTCTTTAATCCTGCTTAAAGCTAAGTCCCTTTTTTCATTAATTGGGAAATCATCTCTCGGTGGAAAACTTACCTGTTGTTCAATAATACTGGGTACTTTTTCACCTGTCAATAGTTCTTGTGGAGGTATTTCTATGGTAGAGTAAGGCAACTCATTTATAACTCTCTCGAACTTTTCCACATAATCTACTCACATGTGATGCTTTTTAGAACAGTATGCCCTAAACAGTCTGTTTATTTCCCGCATCATCCGCTCACTCATATTTGACTGGGGATGGTATTTGGATATGTAAATAGGCTTCATGTCGAGATCACGCAACATATTTTTCCAACACTCTGATGTAAATTGTGAGCCATTATCACTAATTATCCTCTCTGGTTTTCCCACCTTTATTACATAATCGTTCCTGATTTTGTCTAACTTACCTGTTGCTCTTCTTAGTGCATACAGTCTTACGTGTTTTGACAACATATCCAACACAACAAATATTTATAACCTCCTTTTGAGGTGAGGAGGGGACCATACAGATCGACACATATTTTTTCTAACACCTTGGTAGGGATCATACTATGCATCTCTGCTTTGTTACTAGAATTTGGTGCTTTAGTTTTCTGACACACACTGCAGGATCTAAGAATTTTGTACACCCTTTTCTCTAAGTTATTAAAGTAACAACTCTCCTTCATTTTGTCAGCACATTTCGTAGCGCCAAAATGAGCATACGTAAAATGCATAAACCAAACAAGCCTCTCAATCTCATGCTCTGGCCAATAGATTTTCCACTGTTGTTTCTGTGGATCAGCCCTATACTATAATATTCCCTTGTGTATGGTATAGCATTTCCTCACTTTGTCACTAGTTTTCCTACTCCATTCAGCTTTGATCATTTTTATTATGTCATCTCTATTCTGTTCCCTTCTCAAATTTTTCAGTATATCCTTTATTTTTTCTTCATGCTTTACTTTGGTTAGGTACAGTATGGAAACCTCTTTCTGCCCTGAATCATTGAAACTGCATTATCCATACCCAATGGCAATCTGGATAATGCATCCGCTACAATGTTATTTTCCCCAGTTAGGTATTCTATTGAGAAATCATACTCTTGCAGCGCTAAAGCCCATCGTGTTAGCCGGTTATGACTTAGCCTACAGTCCATCAGAAATGACAATGCCTTATGGTCTGTGAACACTTTAACCTTCCTTCCCAAGACATAATATCTGAATTTCTTAAATGCCCATACCACAGCGTGCGCCTCTTTTCCGTTACAGAATACCTTCTTTCCCATTTATTCAGTACACGACTAGCAAATCCAATAGACCTTCTTTCTATTGTGTCCCCGTTTTCTACAAATTGACAAAGATGAGCCCCGAGTCCATATTCTGAGCTGTCACTGAAAATACAAAAGGGAAAATTTAATTCAGGATGTGACAAAACAATAGCATTACATAACTCATCTTTGATAGCTTGAAATTCTTGCTCACACTCCTTTGTCCAAATCCATGTGGCATTTTTCTTAGTTAATTCTAGCGGAGCCTTCGCATTAAGTGCTTGATTCTTCGCAAATTTGCGATAGAATCCGGTGAGACCGAAAAAGGCTTTCATTTGCTTCTTGTTCTTTGGTCTTGGAAAATTTCTGATGGCTTATTTTTTCTGGGTCTGGTTTGATGCCTTCAGCAGATATTACATGCCCTAAAAATTTGATCTCCCTCTTTCCGAATTCGGACTTATCCAGGTTTGCACTTATATTGTTCCTCTCAAATTTCGATAGAACCTGTTTTAAAATGTCATTGTGTTCCTTCCAACTTTTTGCAGCAATCAAAATTTCATCAATGTACACTGTAATTTTGTCCAACAACTGCTCACCAAGAACGTTGTCTAACACACATATAAAAGCAGAAGTGGATATCTTCAAACCAAAAGGTAACACTCTAAATTGGTAGCTTCGTCCACCATAAACAAATGCAGTATATTTTCTACAATCCTCCACTAGAGGCACCTGCCAAAAGCAGGTGGGCAAGTCAATGCTTGTTAATATCTTGACGACATAAAACTTCTGTACAAGGTCCTCTAGTACCTCAGGCCTATCCATCTGTGGTAAAATAACTTTATTTAGTGCTCTGAAATCTAATGTTATCAGCACCAATTTATCTTTCTTGGGGACAATGACGAGAGGGCTACAATAGTTACTTTAAGAGCGCTCAATAATCTTCCACTCTAACATTTTCTTCATTTCTTTATCTACTGCTTCCCTTTTTGCAAGTGGAATGGAATAAGGCTTAAATCTAAACAGATCATGCGGCGTCACCTTGAAACCATATTCGTAATCCTTCATGCACCCAGGTTTCTTTGAAAAGGCTTTTCTATGCTGCAACAATACATCTTCCAGCTCATTTGCCTCCATTTCATTTAACCCTTCAATATTTGCGACCCTTTCGCGGATTCTGACCTCAATATCTACCTCGTCATTTGATGTTACTCCCACAAACAAACATATGCTCTCTTCTGGTTCTATATTCCAATACATCTGTTCCCTTATAATTTGCAGTCTAGCAACATTAGTTACTTTGTGTGGCCTTATTTCCCTGGAACTTAAATTCTTGTTCCTCCTCTCCTTTTTTTTTCCTCATCACACCTTTTGCAAAATCTAGTATTACTCTATTAGCAATTAACCAATCTGTTCCCAAAATTAAATTGACACAGAGCCCGGGAACAACCATTGCACTCACCGAAAACTTCCCGCCTTGCATGGTAAACCCTAATAAAATTTGCTTCTTTATAACTTTACTTCTAGACCCACACGCTGTAACTACTTTGACCCCTTGAACTGATAACTCTGGGACATCAGTATTTTTCTTTATCCTTTCATACAAATTACTTGAGGCAGCACTTTTCTCACTAACAGAATCTAAAATTGCAACTGTTTTCATGCCCTGAATTTCGAATTTCTATGGCTAGTTGGTAAACCTCCTTTATTTCCTGCCTATCTTCGTCCATGAGTGCATTTTTTATCTCATCCCTTTCGTCATAGCCCAAGAACCTTACTAGTGGTCCGTTACATTCAGCCGTTCGCGACTGGGTCAGGTCCGAACCACCCACTAGTTTTCCGGCTCCTTCTCATTCCTGTCTCTTTCAGGAGCATGATCCCTTCCATTGTTATGATATTCTCTATTTCTACCATAATATCCTCCTCTGTTCATACCTCTCTGAAAATCACCTCTCCCTCTTCTTGAAGGACTGCGACTGTAACGAGGCGGCCTATTTTCCTCTCGGTCGCGACGCTCGTCGCTTCTGTTTGTGACCCTGCTTCGTCTTGACTCACGATCATTACGGCGGTCTGCACGCCACCTGTTCCTTCTCCAGCCTTCCTGCACTTGCTTGTTGCCTGACAATGCATCTAACTGCTCGAGGACGTGCAGTAGGTTATTGACATCGCTTTTGTTTACATTGACTAACTTCTCTTGTACAGGTTCAGTTAAGTGTTGATTCTTTTCCCAATAGTGTTGAAAAAACTCTTTGTACCTGTTACAACCACTACTAGCTGAACTCCTTCCCTCAAAAATTTCACTCCTGACGCTATTTTGTGTGCTAGTAGAGCAGTATTGATTTAAAAATGCTTGTACAAGTTCCTTGTATGTGGTACATGTGTTCATGACCCCGGTTCCCCATGATATTACGTCTCCCTGAAATCTACTTGCCACAGCTTTTATTTTTTGTTGTTCTGTTAGATTTTCAGGAAGTGTAACCTCGAACTGTTTAATAAAATCAACTGGATGTATGTTACCTCTACTACAGAAAGGATGGTAAACAATAGTGGGATTTCTTACATCACTAGCATGTACACACACTCTGTCCTTACTTTTGTCAGGAAATTGCTTAATTGCTTGCTCAAATTCCTTCAATTTATCTTGAATCGCATCTGTGGTACCTTTACAATGATCACCTATTTGTGAAACCTTACGACTAAGTACCTGCTCCTCATCTTTGATGTTTTCTAACTCACTTAACTGCTGTTCATGTTTATCATTACAATCTTTAGCAGCCGTGCTTTGCTCGTTTATTACTTGGCTAAGATTACTATTTATTGTTTATATTACACAATCCTGAGCCCCCATATCATCATTCAGCTTTTTAATTTTACAATCAAACTTCTGATTTATCTCAAGCTTATATAATTCTAATTTCTTACCCCATTCTTTTGTTTCTCGATCTATTTTACTGGAACAAGCCTCAGTTTTAGCTTCAAGTTTTGATACCTTTTGTTCTAAAGCCTTAAAATTGCTATTGATTTGAGTCATTACTGCATATGCTTTCCTGACATTACCTTTAGTTTCTCTTCACTAGGCTCTTGTCTCTTCTTTAGTGTCATTTTGCCCTTTATCTATTTTATCTATTTTTTCGTTAGTTTCTTTTAAAAGTAATAATAACATAGATAACGTATTTTGCTCCTTGCTGATTTCTACCTCCCCATTATCTACTGTTGGCAATGTTTCAGCTGAAGCAGTGCCATGACTTAATCTGTGTGACTCCACAGTTGGCTCATTTGCAATGTTGACGTCAGATTCAGTGTGTCTGACGTCATCATCCAAATCAACTACGTCGTTGTGGTCAGGAGCGACAGTATCTACATTTTCAGTACGATCATTTAACACAGAATGAGCATTTTCCGAAGCATTTTCAATTTCATTATCTAAACTTTGCAAATTATCTGAATTATCTGATAGATCATCAACAATGTTATCCATTTGCAGGTTTTGTGGCTGATCTGAAGGATCATTGCCATCAATATCTACTTGTTCCCTTTCCCTACTTCTAAGAGGATATCTTTTTTCAATTTTGTCAGACACTTCACACTTAATATAATTTACAAATTTTAGCCAAATATGTTTAAAGGGATCAGATTTAGACTTTGAAGTTACAGTATTATTCTACTGTCCGTTACAGAGATTAGCTATTTGGGCCAGAATAACACTTACTCTTCGATGCTATTCTGCGTGCTGCCGTCGAGAAGCTCCTTCTCTGCTCTGGCTGCTGAAGCTGGAATGTCGTACTGCTGTCCGGACTGTTGTAACACCCTGTTCAGCGGCTGCTACTGATCTCGCCCGCTGCTGGCTGCCGATACTCGCACCTGACGCGGAGAACTGCGGCAGCTGGCTCTGCCTCCCCGCGCTGCGTTGCGTCACCTCGTAGCACGTCGAAATCTCGATGAAAATTAAACGTGATCCCATGGACCGCGCACAAGTATTTGATTTTCTGTCACTTGCACTTTAACACTTTCAGCATCTACTATACACGGACGTTATGTTCTCGTGAATGAAAAAGCTTGTCTGTGGCACAAAAAATCGAAGTTCAACTTAAGTTCAAAAGAGTTCAAACACAGTTCAAAAATCATTTGAAACAGTTCCTACACATTTCTATTGTCACGTAGTAGCAGAACAGTCATTGTAGGTGTTATGAATTTTTCCAAGAATTTTTCACAGTTCACAGTCCTCCCTAATAATCAAGCCTCATATCTCCAATAGCTTCCTGGAGCCTAATATGATGGCTGAATAAGCCAGAAATATTACATCAGAAACATCTAAATATATTCTTGTGGTTCACTAAGACACAAATCAGAGCAATCTTCAAATGGAATGAATACTTCACCTGTGAATCCTGAAAATTTTCCTTGGAAAGCGGATATATCTTTGTAATATCTAGAGCTGAATGAAGATATTTAATTTTCCATGAAGCATAATGACTGGTGCTTGCGAGAAATGAATGTATGTGCTCTTTAATTTGTTTCACAATTTATGTTTGGATTGTGCTCCTGTTTTCTTGTTGACCCCGTCTGACCGTTGGTGATTGTCTCACCAATGACAAAGTCTGTAATCTCCCCACCCTCTTTTCAGTCACAGTATCCAACTGAAGAAACGCATTTTTGGGCCCTTTCAGCATGTGGTCTCCGTTCATTACATGGCACATGAAAGATGAACTGTTTAGCTCATTTATGGAGATAAGTCGGGTCACTTAATACATTACACAAATAAACGAAAAACCACCAGGCTTGTTTGTTCCATTCTAAGCATCAGACGTAGTTTCTTTCATTACCAAATAATGTCTACAATCAAAGAAATGGTTTCCACCAATAACTCATTTTCTTCAAAAATTGACTTATGTCCTTTGACAAATAAGCGATTCATCCTCGGTTATATATATTTGGTGTGTTACAAATAACTATTTACTGTATAGCAAAAGCCTTGTAAACATAAGCGTTAACGTGGAGGCCGTGGCATACGCTATAGTAAATACAGGTGGTTTGTTGTGACAACACTGCCACTGGGTCTCAACATTGTACATGGAAGCTAACATCACCGCGGGTTCTGTAAATTACCATCATCTGTGTTTTTTCCAAGAGCATTTATTTAAGTATTGTAGATTTATTCTTTTTAAAGTTCGCGCATTATCATTTGCTGCAGAATGTAACTAAAACAACTTAAAGTTTTCAGTACTGATTTAATTTAATAATTCTTTTTGGTTGGAGTTATTTTTAATAAAATTCATTCTGATCGAGATTATTACTTTTTGTTCACAGCGGAAGTGTTTTATTATAAAAGAAAATGTGAAATCATATCCACGATCTGAGATTTTAAATTTTGTAGGTAAATTTGTTTGAAGTATTATGGGTTTTATTAAAGTCCAGCACCATACCACTCCGCCATCTAGCTCTCAACCGCTTGAGCAACCAGTATCCCCTTTTAAGGGGTTGACTAATATTTCGGTCAGTGAGGTTATCAAAATGGAATAAATGTGAACACCTATCAGTTGAAGCGCAGAAGGAGGGAATTACGTAATGGTCCAAAATGTGCTCTTATACTGCTGTCTAGGAAGCCAAAGATCAAAGTTAAATTACTGAAAGCTAGAGTTTAAAATCCGACCGACACCCGAGATGGGGAACGATCAAGAAAAACATCAACATCCTTGTGGAAGGGAACCATCATAGTATTTGCTTGAAATAATTTACGGAAACCACAGAATACTAAAAGATGTCGTGGAAGTTCTCTGTTTCAGTTACAGCGCTGTATTGACGAGCTGTGCCTGGAACAGATTGGAGGTGACCAAGAAACGTTCGTCTTGTAAAAGGGTGTGCTGGCGTCAGATATTGCTAGAGAGTTGGTGAATATTGTTTTTTTACTGAACATTTGTCCCAGTTTAAAACCACCTTCAACCTCATAATAACTGACGGGACTTTAATAATGCAACGTTGAACCATTCTGGCGTTGCAGGAGCTATCAGCCAAGCAATATCTTTAAAATTCTAAGAAAGACAGATTCACTTTCTGAATGAGTTGTGCTATAACGTAGCAGCTGACCTGGGTAGTCAACTTGCTGATTAAATAGGATGAAATAAGTACCTACACTAGTATAAACGTAGACGTAAACACCACTCACTTTAAACTGACATCATTCCAGACCTCCCTCCCTCACTTCAGTCCGAGGACCGAGGAGGTATAGGATATCGAAGGCGGCTTGTTCCACACCGAAGGCAGCGACGTTATGGAGGCGCTCTCTACACTAGTGACTGACCAATAACAGTTGAGAGGGACAGAGGAGTGGGGGTAAAGGAGGTGCCAGCTTCACGTATAATTCATTTGAGGTCAGATGACTTCTGGCAGGTCAGTGCATTCGTTCGCGCCTTTTGTTATGAGGCTGCTACAACAGAAAGATGTTTGCAGAACTCTGCAGGTACGTACACTGATCAGCCAGAATATTCTGACCATCCATCTAACAGACGGTATGTCCACCTTTAGAGCGGATAACAGCGGCAACGCATCGTGGCGTGGTGGTAATGAGGTATATCAACAACACCTGTCGGCAGCTGAGGGTTTCAATTAATTATCATTGATTGTAGAGAAGCTGCTTGGTCATCAATGGTATCTGTTCTTTCGAGAACAGTTACTATCTTCATAAATATAGCATTAAAGTAACTGCTCAGGCAAAACCACACAAACTACACACGGTTGCGTGAAAACACTTCCACAAACAACTGGTCACTGTGGAACAACAAGGACGAATCACAAGTCGACACACATAGAGAACCCAGAAGTGGTCGGCGACCAAATAAACGTCGTCCGATGAGACGACCGACCGAACGACCAACCAAAAGGTCGTCCCAAGTCATGTGTATTGGCAATGGTCGGGGAAGCCATGGCTGTCCGGACCTCACTGCTGCTCCGTCCCAACTCAACTCCCGACACACGACGACCCAGAAATACTAGCGGTAGCTCCAAAGATAGTAAGACAGTGCTCTTATCGATAAGCGCTGCTGCTGCCACTCATGGGCAAGCAAGCCAGCCAATAAATCGAAGAAGAAACGGGTCGCCAATACCGCAAAGACAAGATGTCAAGTAATAAAAGGCACGAACACGAGCCGCGCACGGCTCAGTGTTCTTCGAACCACACTATCACACTCCTGGTGACATGGTGCATTATCTTTGTTCAAAGAAATGTGGCCGTCATGAAGGCTGTACGTGGTCTGCAACCTGGGTACGATACGCCTTGGTAGCCATGGTGTCTTGCAAAAGCTGCACTGGACCCATGGGAACCCTCCTGAATGTTCCTCAGTACGTAATGGAGCTACTGCCAGCTTGTTTTCGTCCCACAGTACAGGTGTCAGGGAGTTGTTCCCCTGGAAGACGACGGGTTCGCGCCCTCCTATTGGGCTGATGAACAATTAATCGGAATTAATTAGACCACGCAGTGCTCTGCCACTAAGCCAATGTCCAGTGCTGATGGTCATGTGGCCATTTCAGTCATAGTTGTCGATGTTGTGGTTTCACCTTGGTTTCGCCACGTGTCCATCACAGCACTCCTCGAACACCCGACAAGTCGTGCAGTTTCCGAAATGCTCGTGCCGAGCCTCAAGGCCATCACAATCAGCCCTCGGTTAAACCAGAATAGGTCGCACACCTTTCCCATCCTCCACACGGACCGCATGCTCACTCATTCAACATGCAACGTGCATGTGACTGCTAACAGTCATTCCTCTCCAGGTGACGCTGCTATCGCCTGGACCAATTTGTATCCATAGTGGGTCAGTGGCTATAACGTTCTGATGGTCAGTGTAAGTGCTGTAGCGTGCTAGACTTTTTGGTGCACAACGTTCCTAGAGAGCTACGCTGAGTTAGTTTATATTTTTTTAAATGTTGTCTTTATTCTAAATAGTGTTAACGTACGTTTATTTATTTTGCCTGCAGCTTACCGAGAGGAGAGGAGGGAGGACCAGCGTCTGGTCAGTAACGGTCGCGGAAAACCAACCAGCCAACGGCCATCCGACAAGAGAAAACGCCACTGGACCCATCTACATAAGTTATATTTAATTATTCTATAGTGTTAAGCAAAAATAAATGTGTTATTATAAAAGACGAAACGCTGTGACATTGTAAATAGGTTAGTCTACGGTCATCTGCCAAACTCTGTTCTATCTGCCAAATTGTTAACAGTACTGAAAGTATTATATCTGTTTATGATAACACGTTTTCTTACATTTTGCATTTGATTGTTTCTGAAGAATATAATACAGTTGATTCAAAAGTTTTTTATTGTATGGGAAGAAGTTGTTGGAAAACTTAAAAATGCATTAGGAAAAAAATGGGAGACTTTTAATGAACATCTCTCATTTTGCAGCGATTAAAGTCGTTTTAGCCAAAGAAAAGAAATGAAGTGAAGCTATTCTTACCTATTTATTTATAAGAAGCCACAAGTAAAGTCTATAGCCAGTAATATAATTCATATGTCAAAATTCAGTAACAACACGGCACTTGGAGTATACGAAGGTTATTCGGCAAGTAAGGAACGATCGGTCGCGAAATAGAAACCACAGTAAAAATCCGATGAAGTTTTGCACAGGTGTGTTGGGCAATGTCTCTAGTAGGGTCGTTGTTCGCGTTACGTAGTTCTTTTTAGTTCTGAGCACACAGGGAACACATAAAGACACCTAGAACAATAGCGTCTCCCGCCAAGTACGAGGGCCTGGTGTGAAATTTCGCCTGAAGCTATGTAGCCACCATTACATAAATGTCGTGCGTTTTCTTCTTCAAGACAATTTTCAGCCGCATTCTGCAGGGACAATGAAGATGCTACTGCATCGGTTTCAATTGGAAATGTTTGATTACCCACAATACACCCCGTAATTGTCTCCCTCTGAGTTTCATTCTGCTCACATGAACCGCTGACTATGAAGACAACATTTTGGCACAGACAACGAGCTGTAGACCAGCGTAGAGAATTGGCGGAAAGCACTGTCGGCTGCCTTATATAATGAGGGTATTGGAAAGTTGGTACAACGCTACGACAAACGTATAAGCCGGATCGGCGGCTATGGAGATAAGTAGCTGGAAGTTGTAGCTAATTGTTGCAAATAAAACAGTTTTGATTTTCACTGCGGTTTCCACTTCGCGACCTATCGTTCCTTACATTCCGAATAGCCTTCTTATGAACTATGGATTACCTTCGGGACAACAAAGTCCGCCACACACTATAAGTTTTCATAGCTACAGAAAACTCAATATGAGAAAAAGACAAATTTTAACGAGAGAATGAGATGAAAATGTAACGATGTGTGGCAAGAATAGACCACAAATACACTCCTGGAAATTGAAATAAGAACACCGTGAATTCATTGTCCCAGGAAGGGGAAACTTTATTGACACATTCCTGGGGTCAGATACATCACATGATCACACTGACAGAACCACAGGCACATAGACACAGGCAACAGAGCATGCACAATGTCGGCACTAGTACAGTGTATATCCACCTTTCGCAGCAATGCAGGCTGCTATTCTCCCATGGAGACGATCGTAGAGATGCTCGATGTAGTCCTGTGGAACGGCTTGCCATGCCATTTCCACCTGGCGCCTCAGTTGGACCAGCGTTCGTGCTGGACGTGCAGACCGCGTGAGACGACGCTTCATCCAGTCCCAAACATGCTCAATGGGGGACAGATCCGGAGATCTTGCTGGCCAGGGTAGTTGACTTACACCTTCTAGAGCACGTTGGGTGGCACGGGATACAAGCGGACATGCATTGTCCTGTTGGAACAGCAAGTTCCCTTGCCGGTCTAGGAATGGTAGAACGATGGGTTCGATGACGGTTTGGATGTACCGTGCACTATTCAGTGTTCCCTCGACGATCACCAGTGGTGTACGGCCAGTGTAGGAGATCGCTCCCCACACCATGATGCCGGGTGTTGGCCCTGTGTGCCTCGGTCGTATGCAGTCCTGATTGTGGCGCTCACCTGCACGGCGCCAAACACGCATACGACCATCATTGGCACCAAGGCAGAAGCGATTCTCATCGCTGAAGACGACACATCTCCATTCGTCCCTCCATTCACGCCTGTCGCGACACCACTGGAGGCGGGCTGCACGATGTTGGGGCGTGAGCGGAAGACGGCCTAACGGTGTGCGGGACCGTAGCCCAGCTTCATGGAGACGGTTGCGAATGGTCCTCGCCGATACCCCAGGAGCAACAGTGTCCCTAATTTGCTGGGAAGTGGCGGTGCGGTCCCCTACGGCACTGCGTAGGATCCTACGGTCTTGGCGTGCATCCGTGCGTCGCTGCGGTCCGGTCCCAGGTCGACGGGCACGTGCACCTTCCGCCGACCACTGGCGACAACATCGATGTACTGTGGAGACCTCACGCCCCACGTGTTGAGCAATTCGGCGGTACGTCCACCCGGCCTCCCGCATGCCCACTATACGCCCTCGCTTAAAGTCCGTCAACTGCACATACGGTTCACGTCCACGCTGTCGCGGCATGCTACCAGTGTTAAAGACTGCGATGGAGCTCCGTATGCCACGGCAAACTGGCTGACACTGACGGCGGCGGTGCACAAATGCTGCGCAGCTAGCGCCATTCGACGGCCAACACCGCGGTTCCTGGTGTGTCCGCTGTGCCGTGCGTGTGATCATTGCTTGTACAGCCCTCTCGCAGTGTCCGGAGCAAGTATGGTGGGTCTGACACACCGGTGTCAATGTGTTCTTTTTTCCATTTCCAGGAGTGTAGATATTTCAAAAGAGGCTCAGAAAAAGATTCCTGAAAATAGTGACCATGTCTAACAAATTATCGATAGCAATGACGATTTGCAGCCTGTCCCATCGTGTTAACCCCCCTGTTACTAACATGTTGCGGTGGGACATGGTGGCAACCTAGAACACAATCCTAGATGCTAAGCTGTGACAAATCAGTTGATTCAATAACAGCAGCAAGACTGTCTTCACAGTATCTCTTGCACGTTACGGAAAAGGTAAGTCAATCTCTATACTTAATATATTGCTCTTCCTCCAACAACTAGAGCTATGATCCACCGATTTGAACTCATATTCTCTTTATCCTAGAGATACATCGCACGTCAATTAGTCAGGAAGTTCTGTCTGACAAGTTTGCGTCAATCAAATCATCACTATGACAGAAAAACAAATGATGCAGAGCGAGGAGTTTCTCTTACGGTTTCATAACGCAGTGGACAGGCTTCCGGCGGCTTTAGAGACTCGTCAACTTTTGCCGTGCTGTCATTGGCCACTAAGAACATTATGGAGTAATTACTGTCACTGTATATTCTATAGCTACAAAAAGCTTTCAAAAATGGCTCTGAGCACTATGGGACTCAACTGCTGTGGTCATAAGTCCCCTAGAACGTAGAACTACTTAAACCTAACTAACCTAAGGACATCACACACATCCATGCCCGAGGCACGATTCGAACCTGCGACCGTAGCGGACGTGCGGTTCCAGACTGGAGCGCCTTTAACCGCGCGGCCACTCCGGCCGGCCAAAAAGCTTTCGTCTGCTTACGTTTCGAGAACTTTCAAAATTCGAGGAATCACCTGACACGATTTAGTCGCCTGTCTTGTCACAAATGTTTCCGACGGACTTTAGTGCAAGACAGTTTGATACTCCTCTCTTCCCCAACAACACAATTTCGTCAGGAAAAATAAACTGTCTTCTACTCCATTATTCGCGTCTCGCAGAACGATTAGAAGCCTAGCTACTGGACTACGCAAGACCTGTGATGATACGGTAGTGTTCTTCGGTGACTACCCAAGAGCAATATCATTCTGATTAGATAACGTTACTAGTATCTAACTATACAGCGCTAAATGGCATTGCTTTCGAGACTGGAAAATTTTAATTCAAAAATTAATTATTTTGCCTTGAAGGGAGAAGCAATTAATATTCATTAATAGAAATGGATGTTGATACCTTTACGTATAGCCACAATATGGGTCTTATTTTTCATGTACATCTAGGCTGCACAAACCACTTAAAGGTGCGTGTTGGACGGTACTTGTGACATCGCTAGCACGTCTCTTCCATCCTCGTTGAACTAGTGAGGGCTACACGGGAAGAGCGTGTGCCGCACAAGATCGTAGAGCAACTCCCTAACGCTCTGCTGCTTACTAATCCAAGAGCTCCACACTGAAGAACAATAGTCAACCACCCATCGAACTAATTTCTGAGTCAGTCAACCTGTGGATGAATTAAATTTCCTTTAGGGTCTTTCGATAAATCTCAGTCCGCCGCTTGCTTTCCCTATAACTAGTTTTATGTGGCCATCCCAGTTCAGGTCACTACTAGACACAGGATGACAATTATTGAACTACATGAAAAGAAAACGTAAATCATTTACAAACTACGGTGTGCACACACTTTATTCAACATGTGACCGTCACTACAGATGTTTGGATTTCGGTTAAGACATGTTCGATACGCCTGCCATCATTGGCGATGATATGGCGCAGACGAATAGCAAATTCTGAATGATCAGCTGAAGTGTCGGAACGTCGATGCTGTCGATGACTCCTGAATGGCTGGTTTTCGCTCAGCAATGATTTTGGGGTTACTGCTGTACACCTTGTCTTTAATATAGCACAAAAAAGAGTCGCATGTGTTGAGATCTCGAGATTACGGCGGCCAATCGAGGCCCGTGTCCGTGGCCTCTGAGTATCTCGCAGCCAGAATGCAGTCCCCAAAGTACTCCTCCAGGATATCACTCTCCTGCGTCGATGCGGTAGAGCTCCGGCTTCCATGAACCACATCTTGTAGAAATCAGGGTCACTTTGGATAACAGGGAGGATATCATCTTCCAAAACTTTCAGGTACCATTCGGTAGTCATCGTGTCATCAAGGAATATCGCAGAGCTCCGGCTTCCATGAACCACATCTTGTAACAATCAGGGTCACTTTGGATAACAGGGAGGATATCATCTTCCAAAACTTTCAGGTACTGTTCGGTAGTCATCGTGTCATCAAGGAATATCGCAGAGCTCCGGCTTCCATGAACCACATCTTGTAGAAATCAGGGTCACTTTGGATAACAGGGAGGATATCATCTTCCAAAACTTTCAGGTACCGTTCGGTAGTCATCGTGTCATCAAGGAATATCGCACCAATTATTGTGTTACTGAACATTGCACACTGCACAGTCACCCGTTGAGGGTGTAGAGACTTCTCGATCGCGATGGGGTAGAGCTCCGGCTTCCATGAACCACATCTTGTAGAAATCAGGGTCACTTTGGATAACAGGGAGGATATCATCTTCCAAAACTTTCAGGTACCGTTCAGTAGTCATCGTGTCATCAAGAAATATCGCAGAGCTCTGGCTTCCATGAACCACATCTTGTAGAAATCAGGGTCACTTTGGATAACAGGGAGGATATCATCTTCCAAAATTTTCAGGTACCGTTCGGTAGTCATCGTGTCGTCAAGGAATATCGCAGAGCTCCGGCTTCCATGAACCACATCTTGTAGAAATCAGGGTCACCTTGGATAACAGGGAGGATATCATCTTCCAAAACTTTCAGGTACCGTTCGGTAGTCATCGTGTCATCAAGGAATATCGCACCAATTATTGTGTTACTGAACATTGCACACTGCACAGTCACCCGTTGAGGGTGTAGAGACTTCTCGATCGCGATGGGGTAGAGCTCCGGCTTCCATGAACCACATCTTGTAGAAATCAGGGTCACTTTGGATAACAGGGAGGATATCATGTTCCAAAACTTTCAGGTACCGTTCGGTAGTCATCGTGTCATCAAGGAATATCGCAGAGCTCCGGCTTCCATGAACCACATCTTGTAGAAATCAGGGTCACTTTGGATAACAGGGAGGATATCATCTTCCAAAACATTCAGGTACCGTTCGGTAGTCATCGTGTCCTCAAGGAATATCGCACCAATTATTGTGTTACTGAACATTGCACACTGCACAGTCACCCGTTGAGGGTGTAGAGACTTCTCGATCGCGATGGGGTAGAGCTCCGGCTTCCATGAACCACATCTTGTAGAAATCAGGGTCACTTTGGATAACAGGGAGAATATCATCATCCAAATTTTTCAGGTACCGTTCGGTAGTCATCGTGTCATCAAGGAATATCACAGAGCTCCGGCTTCCAAGAACCACATCTTGTAGAAATCAGGGTCACTTTGGATAACAGGGAGGATATCATCTTCCAAAACTTTCAGGTACCGTTCGGTAGTCATCATGTCATCAAGGAATATCGCACCAATTATTGTGTTACTGAACACTGCACACTGCACAGTCACCTGTTGAGGGTGTAGAGACTTCTCGATTGCGATGGGGTAGAGCTCCGGCTTCCATGAACCACATCTTGTAGAAATCAGGGTCACTTTGGATAACAGGGAGGATATCATCTTCCAAAACTTTCAGGTACCGTTCGGTAGTCATCGTGTCATCAAGGAATATAGCAGAGCTCCGGCTTCCATGAACCACATCTTGTAGAAATCAGGGTCACTTTGGATAACAGGGAGATATCATCTTCCAAAACTTTCAGGTACCGTTCGGTAGTCATCGTGTCATCAAGGAATATAGCAGAGCTCCGGCTTCCATGAACCACATCTTGTAGAAATCAGGGTCACTTTGGATAACAGGGAGGATATCATCTTCCAAAACTTTCAGGTACCGTTCGGTAGTCATCGTGTCATCAAGGAATATCGCTCCAATTATTGTGTTACTGAACATTGCACACTGCACAGTCACCCGTTGAGGGTGTAGAGACTTCTCGATCGCGATGGGGTAGAGCTCCGGCTTCCATGAACCACATCTTGTAGAAATCAGGGTCACTTTGGATAACAGGGAGGATATCATGTTCCAAAACTTTCAGGTACCGTTCGGTAGTCATCGTGTCATCAAGGAATATCGCAGAGCTCTGGCTTCCATGAACCACATCTTGTAGAAATCAGGGTCACTTTGGATAACAGGGAGGATATCATCTTCCAAAACTTTCAGGTACCATTCGGTAGTCATCGTGTCATCAAGGAATATCGCAGAGCTCCGGCTTCCATGAACCACATCTTGTAGAAATCAGGGTCACTTTGGATAACAGGGAGGATATCATCTTCCAAAACTTTCAGGTACCGTTCGGTAGTCATCGTGTCATCAAGGAATATCGCAGAGCTCCGGCTTCCATGAACCACATCTTGTAGCAATCAGGGTCACTTTGGATAACAGGGAGGATATCATCTTCCAAAACTTTCAGGTACTGTTCGGTAGTCATCGTGTCATCAAGGAATATCGCAGAGCTCCGGCTTCCATGAACCACATCTTGTAGAAATCAGGGTCACTTTGGATAACAGGGAGGATATCATCTTCCAAAACTTTCAGGTACCGTTCGGTAGTCATCGTGTCATCAAGGAATATCGCACCAATTATTGTGTTACTGAACATTGCACACTGCACAGTCACCCGTTGAGGGTGTAGAGACTTCTCGATCGCGATGGGGTAGAGCTCCGGCTTCCATGAACCACATCTTGTAGAAATCAGGGTCACTTTGGATAACAGGGAGGATATCATCTTCCAAAACTTTCAGGTACCGTTCGGTAGTCATCATGTCATCAAGAAATATCGCAGAGCTCTGGCTTCCATGAACCACATCTTGTAGAAATCAGGGTCACTTTGGATAACAGGGAGGATATCATCTTCCAAAACTTTCAGGTACCGCTCGGTAGTCATCGTGTCATCAAGGAATATCGCAGAGCTCCGGCCTCCATGAACCACATCTTGTAGAAATCAGGGTCACTTTGGATAACAGGGAGGATATCATCTTCCAAAACTTTCAGGTACCGTTCGGTAGTCATCGTGTCATCAAGGAATATCGCACCAATTATTGTGTTACTGAACATTGCACACTGCACAGTCACCCGTTGAGGGTGTAGAGACTTCTCGATCGCGATGGGGTAGAGCTCCGGCTTCCATGAACCACATCTTGTAGAAATCAGGGTCACTTTGGATAACAGGGAGGATATCATGTTCCAAAACTTTCAGGTACCGTTCGGTAGTCATCGTGTCATCAAGGAATATCGCAGAGCTCCGGCTTCCATGAACCACATCTTGTACAAATCAGGGTCACTTTGGATAACAGGGAGGATATCATCTTCCAAAACATTCAGGTACCGTTCGGTAGTCATCGTGTCCTCAAGGAATATCGCACCAATTATTGTGTTACTGAACATTGCACACTGCACAGTCACCCGTTGAGGGTGTAGAGACTTCTCGATCGCGATGGGGTAGTGCTCCGCCTTCCATGAACCACATCTTGTAGAAATCAGGGTCACTTTGGATAACAGGGAGAATATCATCATCCAAATTTTTCAGGTACTGTTCGGTAGTCATCGTGTCATCAAGGAATATCACAGAGCTCCGGCTTCCAAGAACCACATCTTGTAGAAATCAGGGTCACTTTGGATAACAGGGAGGATATCATCTTCCAAAACTTTCAGGTACCGTTCGGTAGTCATCATGTCATCAAGGAATATCGCACCAATTATTGTGTTACTGAACACTGCACACTGCACAGTCACCTGTTGAGGGTGTAGAGACTTCTCGATCGCGATGGGGTAGAGCTCCGGCTTCCGTGAACCACATCTTGTAGAAATCAGGGTCACTTTGGATAACAGGGAGGATATCATCTTCCAAAACTTTCAGGTACCGTTCGGTAGTCATCGTGTCATCAAGGAATATAGCAGAGCTCCGGCTTCCATGAACCACATCTTGTAGAAATCAGGGTCACTTTGGATAACAGGGAGATATCATCTTCCAAAACTTTCAGGTACCGTTCGGTAGTCATCGTGTCATCAAGGAATATAGCAGAGCTCCGGCTTCCATGAACCACATCTTGTAGAAATCAGGGTCACTTTGGATAACAGGGAGGATATCATCTTCCAAAACTTTCAGGTACCGTTCGGTAGTCATCGTGTCATCAAGGAATATCGCTCCAATTATTGTGTTACTGAACATTGCACACTGCACAGTCACCCGTTGAGGGTGTAGAGACTTCTCGATCGCGATGGGGTAGAGCTCCGGCTTCCATGAACCACATCTTGTAGAAATCAGGGTCACTTTGGATAACAGGGAGGATATCATCTTCCAAAACTTTCAGGTACCGTTCGGTAGTCATCGTGTCATCAAGGAATATCGCAGAGCTCTGGCTTCCATGAACCACATCTTGTAGAAATCAGGGTCACTTTGGATAACAGGGAGGATATCATCTTCCAAAACTTTCAGGTACCATTCGGTAGTCATCGTGTCATCAAGGAATATCGCAGAGCTCCGGCTTCCATGAACCACATCTTGTAGAAATCAGGGTCACTTTGGATAACAGGGAGGATATCATCTTCCAAAACTTTCAGGTACCGTTCGGTAGTCATCATGTCATCAAGGAATATCGCACCAATTATTGTGTTACTGAACATTGCACACTGCACAGTCACCCGTTGAGGGTGTAGAGACTTCTCGATCGCGATGGGGTAGAGCTCCGGCTTCCATGAACCACATCTTGTAGAAATCAGGGTCACTTTGGATAACAGGGAGGATATCATCTTCCAAAACTTTCAGGTACCGTTCGGTAGTCATCGTGTCGTCAAGGAATATCGCACCAATTATTGTGTTACTGAACATTGCACACTGCACAGTCACCCATTGAGGGTGTAGAGACTTCTCGATCGCGAAATGCAGATGCGCCAGTTTTGATTATTGACGAACCCATCCATATGAAAGTGGGTTTCGCGTGTACATGCGCATACTAATTTCCATCATGCCCCACAGCCAACAATGCAGTTTCAACATCCTAACGCAAACCGTTCAGAAGTTATTACGATTTTATTTCTTATAGCTCAACAAGTGTCACCCTGCATTTTACCCACCAGTGATGTTGTTGACAGACCCGTCATCCTGCATTTCGCTAATCTCATCTGGCGTTTAAACTTTCTTCTATATACAGAAACAGCATCATCTGCAAGCAGCCTCACAAAGTTTCGGACTTTATCCACTAAATCAGTTATACACTCCTGGAAATGGAAAAAGGAACACATTGTCACCGGTGTGTCAGACCCACCATACTTGCTCCGGACACTGCGAGAGGGCTGTACAAGCAATGATCACACGCACGGCACAGCGGACACACCAGGAACCGCGGTGTTGGCCGTCGAAAGGCGTTAGCTGCTCAGCATTTGTGCACCGCCGCCGTCAGTGTCAGCCAGTTTGCCGTGGCATACGGAGCTCCATCGCCGTCTTTAACACTGGTAGCATGCCGCGACAGCGTGGACGTGAACCGTATGTGCAGTTGACGGACTTTGAGCGAGGGCGTATAGTGGGCATGCGGGAGGCCGGGTGGACGTACCGCCGAATTGCTCAACATGTGGGGCGTGAGGTCTCCACAGTACATCGATGTTGTCGCCAGTGGTCGGCGGAAGGTGCACGTGCCCGTCGACCTGGGACCGGACTGCAGCGACGCACGGATGCACGCCAAGACCGTAGGATCCTACGCGGTCCCGTAGGGGACCGCACCGCCACTTCCCAGCAAATTAGGGACACTGTTGCTCCTGGGGTATCGGCGAGGACCATTCGCAACCGTCTCCATGAAGCTGGGCTACGGTCCCGCACACCGTTAGGCCGTCTTCCGCTCACGCCCCAACATCGTGCAGCCCGCCTCCAGTGGTGTCGCGACAGGCGTGAATGGAGGGACGAATGGAGACGTGTCGTCTTCAGCGATGAAAGTCGCTTCTGCCTTGGTGCCAATGATGGTCGTATGCGTGTTTGGCGCCGTGCAGATGAGCGCCACAATCAGGACTGCATACGACCGAGGCACACAGGGCCAACACCTGGCATCATGGTGTGGGGAGCGATCTCCTACACTGGCCGTACACCACTGGTGATCGTCGAGGGGACACTGAATAGTGCACGGTACATCCAAACCGTCATCGAACCCATCGTTCTACCATTCCTAGACCGGCAAGGGAACTTGCTGTTCCAACAGGACAATGCACGTCCGCATGTATCCCGTGCCACCCAACGTGCTCTAGAAGGTGTAAGTCAACTACCCTGGCCAGCAAGATCTCCGGATCTGTCCCCCATTGAGCATGTTTGGGACTGGATGAAGCGTCGTCTCACGCGGTCTGCACGTCCAGCACGAACGCTGGTCCAACTGAGGCGCCAGGTGGAAATGGCATGGCAAGCCGTTCCACAGGACTACATCGAGCATCTCTACGATCGTCTCCATGGGAGAATAGCAGCCTGCATTGCTGCGAAAGGTGGATATACACTGTACTAGTGCCGACATTGTGCATGCTCTGTTGCCTGTGTCTATGTGCCTGTGGTTCTGTCAGTGTGATCATGTGATGTATCTGACCCCAGGAATGTGTCAATAAAGTTTCCCCTTCCTGGGACAATGAATTCACGGTGTTCTTATTTCAATTTCCAGGAGTGTATATTTTGTAAACAGTAACGGCCACATAACACTTCCCTGTGCTATCCTCGGAGCACCATTATCTCCAGATTTTCTGCTAGGAAGTCCTGAATCTAGCCCCACATCTGATCTGATACTCTTTAAGTTAGTATTAGGTTCAGTAAATGATGATGTTTGGTTTGTGGGGCGCTCAACTGCGCGGTTATTAGCGCCTGTACAAATGCCCAACCTTTGCTCAGCCCAATCTCGCCACTTTCATGAATGAAGATGAAATGATGAGGGCAACACAAACACCCAGTCACCTAGAGGCAGGTGAAAATCCCTGACCCCACCGGGAATTGATTCCGGGACCCCGTGCACGGGAAAGGAGAACGCGACCGCGAAACCACGAGCTGCGGACGTTCAGTAAAAGAAAGAGAAGTTCCATATCGAATGATTTCTAGAAGTCAATGGAATATTGATGCTGCATCAATCTACACACAGATGTCAATGGTACTCTAGATTTCATGGAGGAACAGAGCAACCTCAGTTTACGGAATCCAAGGTGATCTTGAGATTTTAATTCATAAAAGAGACACAATACGTGAGCGTAAAACACTTTCCAAAATTTCATAGCTGGACCTCATCTATGCAGGTATACAATTACGTCCACCTGTCCGGTGAATGTTCTTCAAAATTTGGGAAAGTTATTCCTTCTTATATACCTGGGACAATGACTAAGTAATGGAAATGGAACATCGCAGCCGTATTTTCGAAGTATTTATTATTCAAACGCTTACTTTCAACGCAACATTTGTGTCATCATTAGGTCCTGCTATTAACCAAATAAGTACTTCATCATTGTCTCATGTATGTTAGGATCCGTACAATAACTACTGTATGTGCCGTGGACCGATATTCATCAGGAGTGTATATTCCGAACGGGGGAATGAGCAGTGACTATCTGTTCGGAATATGCACACCTGAGGAATAGCGGTCCTCGGCACATAGTTACTTTATGGGTCCTAACATATATGAGCCAATGATGGAGTACTTATTTGGTTAATAGTAGAACCTAAAGATGTCGCAAATGTGGCGTTGAAAGTAAACGTCTGAATAATAAATACTATAACAACACGCCTTTAGTGTTCCATTTCTATTACACCTTGAAAATGGCCTGTACTATGTGTAGTCACTTGCTACCTTCAGTTGATCCAGCGAGCTGCCATAAACTGCTTCTAGAAAAGTTGCAAGTCTCGTCACTTAGTCGTGTACAATCAGTTGTTTGACATTTATTTGTATTGCATTAATTATATAGCAAATCTGGTCTGGTCATTTGATGGCGCTGGTCATACACTTCGTCTCAGTTGCATAAACATCAAACTAACTCAACACATTTAGGCGCTGCATATAAATTGAGTACTGCCCCTACAGATTTAGCCTCTCTTTATACGTGCTTACTGTCATTTGTCTTCTCTGCCATTAGTACGCTCTTCTTTGTACCTTCACTCATTCGATTTTTATTATTGGGGTGGGTTTAGACGACTACTGAGTGCTGCGTCAGACATATAGTTACTTCAGTGCGCACCACGAGTGATCACACGTTTGCTAATTTTACAACATTAGAGCACTTTGCATTTGAGCGCTACCAACCACACGTTGTAAAATAAAAAATTTTGTTTTGTAATTTAAACGGCGCAGTGTATGAAACAGTATTTTTGTGCCGTTCTTATCATGCCAGCAATTGCATAGTGTTTTTCAGAAGTAGCTTATCAGTATATCTTCCATGGGGTTATGTCTGATAGCCTATCCTAGGCTTTAGCCAAACGTATCGACCGTCAAATGTCATCACGCACCTTTATTTATCCCCGGTCTTTAAGCAGAAGGTACAGTCGCAACAACTAAATAATGACCTGTGTAGGGAAACAGAGTTCACCCTTTAATAACAGAACACTGTTCATCTCTGGAGATATTAAGTGAAACTCAACAATGAAAAGAGTCAGAAAAAAATTTGTCTAAAAACCCAAAATAACGTGTTTAATGAACTCAGCAAAGGTATGGAAGCAAATATTCCACAGTACACAGAGCGAAACAGACTAGACCACATGCTGGAAGTGCCCAAAAATGCGTTTCTTCAATTGTATACTGTGAAACTTCCTGACAAATTAAAACTGTGTGCCGGGCCGAGACTCGAACTCGGGACCTTTGCCTTTCGCGGGCAAGTTCTGTACCATCTGAGCTACCCAAGCACGACTCACGCCCCGTCCGCACAGCTTTACTTCCGCCATTACCCCTTCTCCTACCTTACAAACTGTAGCACAACACGTCCTTCCTCCCCCCCCCCCACCCCCAACCCCCACCCCACCCACAAAAAAGGGCTACTTAGCGCACGTCAGCGTAGCTGATTGATAGTACATTCATTGAAAGTCTTTAACAAGTGGAAACGTACCAGCGAATTTATCATTAAACAGTTTTATATCACTAATTTGTTTCTTCCATCATTCATCTTTAGCCACTGAAATACCGTTCTTCTTAGTATATGCGTGACGAGCGCCGCTTCACTGCTGGAATCAGTTTGCCCTGATCTATGAGAAGTAGAAAATTACGTGACAATATTCGCCTCGAACACAACAGCATAGATTCCGTAATCTCACTGTTATGCCTCATTAAGACATGCCTCGATGTCCCTAGGCGACTGTCTGAACAGTCTGTAGAGAAAATCCAGCTATATATTGGATACAGCGAAAATATAAGATGGCAGACTTCGAGTATAAGTACTCGTGTTAAGTTAAAAATAGCACGCAATACAAGTCACTTATGTGAATATATCTGAATGTTGAGCGCATATTGAGCTACGGTAGGCCGAAGTGGCCGTGCGGTTCTAGGCGCTGCAGTCTGGAACCGCGAGACCGCTACGGTCGCAGGTTCGAATCCTGCCTCGGGCATGGATGTGTGTGATGTCCTTAGGTTGGTTAGGTTTAACTAGCTAGGGGACTAATGACCTCAGAAGTTGAGTCCCATAGTGCTCAGAGCCATTTGAAACATTTTTGAGCTACGGTAAAAAACTGTGTAACTCGTAGGATCGGCGTAACAGTAGCAACACTAAACAAATATTATCATAAGTTTTAGTCCACAGTGGAGCACACAAAATATATTTCCAGTGCAAGGAAGATGTCATGTTTCAAAATAAATAATTTTAATGTTATTAAATTTATTGACAAGATTATTTCCAACTCAAACAATAAAGACTGAATAATCACACATCTTATAAATATAAGAGAACCATATCAAACACGCAAATTTAACGAATTATGGCAGATGAGTTCATAAATGCGAGTTGCCTAACTGAAATAAATTATTCTTATAACGAGATACAAGAACTGTCTTTTTCGCTCCAGATGTATGTTATGATTAGATAACCTCCTAGAGTACTGTGTGCTGATTAATGATTATTATAAGTGGCCCATCTGCGAATCTTCCGATTACAATGTAAGTGACAAACGAAAGTTTTATCTGGAAACGGGTGTACGTCTACATCAGCATTAGCGAGGCCACTTCAGCACAAGGAGACACTTCAAACTGACCCTCTTGGTGCTATGGACATCTCATCACACTCACAGCTAGTGACGTTTGAGGAAAGATGTTTCGCCATCTTACCGAGTAAGAAGAAATGCGTCTCGTTTTCTGACTGACACTAAGTTTTCTCCTAAGAAGACGATTCAGTTCTCTACTACGGGTGAAGATAGTTAGGCAATTTCGAAGACTTCACTGGATCTCAGTTACCTTGGTTGTCGATTACAATATATTCCTCGTTTCGAGTTTTTTAAGTATTCAGATGTTTTCCAAAGATTGCCGATATTCGATCAACTGGTTTTCCAGTTGTCGTTAAAGTTCTTGGACATATCAGACGATACTCACGCGTTGCTCTTGGACCGAATGATAGTTCAAAGCGTCTCTCTTCTTCTCCACTTGATAAGTCGACGTCGAAAGAAGTGTGGTTATGGAGCCCCTAATACAAGCAGTAATCAGCGAAAAAAATCACCTGATGATCATTGAAAACAACGGATGGAGAAGATGTGCGCTAGGATAATTTAGGAGAGAATCTAACTTCAAAGATCAGCAAGCCGTATCAAGTGATTTATCAGGGCGAAATTCTCTACACATATCTGCAAAGGGAAAAGATTGGAAAAGCCGAATTTATAGCTTTGTATCTAGTGAGCTGCCTTCGAAAAGGTGCACGAGCAACCCACACTTCTTTCGAACCAATTGAGACTGGGCGCTATCGTTTGGTGTTGTGTGTCGGTTCATTTTCGCTTGGCATTCTGGTTAGTTGTCCCGACTGAGTTCCTGGTTGGTTGTCACCAGTTTGGCATGTAGTGTTTCCTTAGAAGTCAGCATGTGGAGTACTTACATGGTGCAGTAGGGCAGAGCGGATGCTGCTGCGCTCATACATCCTTCCAGTTATTCGTCGAGGTCATGGATAGACGATTTTCCCACGCCCGGGTTCCCGGGTTCGATTCCCGGCGGGGTCAGGGATTTTCTCTGCCTCGTGATGGCTGGGTGTTGTGTGCTGTCCTTAGGTTAGTTAGGTTTAAGTAGTTCTAAGTTCTAGGGGACTGATGACCATAGATGTTAAGTCCCATAGTGCTCAGAGCCATTTGAACCATTTGAATTTGATAGACGATTTCGTAATAGCTAATAAAAGTTGGCAATATCTGTGAAGAAAGGCAGTCATCAGAAAGTCGTTCGCTGGAATAACATTTCTTTTGACAGTGCGAAGAAGCATCTTCACAAATCAAAAGATGTGAAACGTGGTTCTTTCCTAACTGTTCAAACACTGTTCAACACAGTAGTCTACACTAGCACGCCTCCTATCAGATCTAAATTATCAACTTGTCCGCACACTATTAATGTAGTGCCACTTGTTCATTATAGATATTAATGCTGCATTTCACTGAATCCCATAAGAGTTTGAGCCCGATGTGGTGTGCGTCTGTACTGAAGGGATCGTTGGCTGTCTCGCCTTCATCAAAAGTATCCGGACACCGCCAAAAAATACGTTTTTCATATTAGGTGCATTGTGCTGCCCTTTACTGACAGATAATCCATATCAGCGGCATCAGTAGTCATTAGACATCGTGAGAGAGCAGAATGGGACCCTCCGCGTAACTTATGGGTTTCGAATGTGGTCAGGTGATTGGGTGTCACTTGTGTCATACGTCTGTACGCAATATTTCCACACTCCTAAGTATCCCTAGGTCCACTGTTTCCGATGTGATGGTGAAGTGGAAACGTGAGGGAACACGTGCAGCACAAAAGCGTACAGTCCGACCTCGTCTGTTGACTGACAGAGACTGCCGACAGTTGAAGAGGGTCGTAATGTGTAATAGGCAGACATCTATCCAGACCATTACACAGGAATTCCAAACTGCATCAGGGTCCACTGCAACTACTATGACAGTTAGACGGGAGGTGAGAAAACTTGGATTCCATGGTCGAGCGGCTGCACCGTTAACTGCCAAACGACGCCTATCTTGGTGTAAGGAGCGTAAACATTGGACGATTGAATAGTGGAAAAACTTTGTGTGGGGTAGCGAATCACGGTGTACAATGTGGCGATCCAATGGCAGGGTGTGGTGAACGTCATCTGCCAGCGTGTGTAGTACCAAAAGTAAAATTGAGAGGCGGTGGTGTTGTGGTCGTGTTTTTCGTGGAGAGGGCTTGCACCCCTTGTTGTTTTGCGTGGCACTATGACAGCACAGGTCTACATTGAAGTTTTAAGCACCTTCTTGCTTCCCACTGTTGAAGAACAATTCGGGGATGGTGATTGCATCTTTCAACACGATCAAGCACCTGTTCATAATGCACGGCCTGTGGCAGAGTGGTTACACGACAAAAACATCCCTGTAATAGACTGATCTGAATCCTACAGAACACCTTTGGGATGTTTTGGAACGCCGACTTCTCAGCAGGCCTCACCGACCGACATCGAGACCTCTCCTCAGTGCAGCACTCTGCGAAGAATGGGCTGCCATTCTCCAAGAAACCTTCCAGCATCTGATGAGCGTATGCCTGCGAGAGTGGAAGCTGTCATCAACGCTAAGGGATGGCCAACACCATATTGAATTCCAGCATATACAGTCCTGGAAATGGAAAAAAGAACACATTGACACCGGTGTGTCAGACCCACCATACTTGCTCCGGACACTGCGAGAGGGCTGTACAAGCAATGATCACACGCACGGCACAGCGGACACACCAGGAACCGCGGTGTTGGCCGTCGAATGGCGCTAGCTGCGCAGCATTTGTGCACCGCCGCCGTCAGTGTCAGCCAGTTTGCCGTGGCATACGGAGCTCCATCGCAGTCTTTAACACTGGTAGCATGCCGCGACAGCGTGGACGTGAACCGTATGTGCAGTTGACGGACTTTGAGCGAGGGCGTATAGTGGGCATGCGGGAGGCCGGGTGGACGTACCGCCGAATTGCTCAACACGTGGGGCGTGAGGTCGCCACAGTACATCGATGTTGTCGCCAGTGGTCGGCGGAAGGTGCACGTGCCCGTCGACCTGGGACCGGACCGCAGCGACGCACGGATGCACGCCAAGACCGTAGGATCCTACGCAGTGCCGTAGGGGACCGCACCGCCACTTCCCAACAAATTAGGGACACTGTTGCTCCTGGGGTATCGGCGAGGACCATTCGCAACTGTCTCCATGAAGCTGGGCTACGGTCCCGCACACCGTTAGGCCGTCTTCCGCTCACGCCCCAACATCGTGCAGCCCGCCTCCAGTGGTGTCGCGACAGGCGTGAATGGAGGGACGAATGGAGACGTGTCGTCTTCAGCGATGAGAGTCGCTTCTGCCTTGGTGCCAATGATGGTCGTATGCGTGTTTGGCGCCGTGCAGGTGAGCGCCACAATCAGGACTGCATACGACCGAGGCACACAGGGCCAACACCCGGCATCATGGTGTGGGGAGCGATCTCCTACACTGGCCGTACACCACTGGTGATCGTCGAGGGGACACTGAATAGTGCACGGTACATCCAAACCGTCATCGAACCCATCGTTCTACCATTCCTAGACCGGCAAGGGAACTTGCTGTTCCAACAGGACAATGCACGTCCGCATGTATCCCGTGCCACCCAACGTGCTCTAGAAGGTGTAAGTCAACTACCCTGGCCAGCAAGATCTCCGGATCTGTCCCCCATTGAGCATGTTTGGGACTGGATGAAGCGTCGTCTCACGCGGTCTGCACGTCCAGCACGAACGCTGGTCCAACTGAGGCGCCAGGTGGAAATGGCATGGCAAGCCGTTCCACAGGACTACATCCAGCATCTCTACGATCGTCTCCATGGGAGAATAGCAGCCTGCATTGCTGCGAAAGGTGGATATACACTGTACTATTGCCGACATTGTGCATGCTCTGTTGCCTGTGTCTATGTGCCTGTGGTTCTGTCAGTGTGATCATGTGATGTATCTGACCCCAGGAATGTGTCAATAAAGTTTCCCCTTCCTGGGACAATGAATTCACGGTGTTCTTATTTCAATTTCCAGGAGTGTATATGTTTTATCATTGCATATATTGTTCTTTAGTTCCACGGCTAAGAGATGAAAAATCATTCCAGTCATTTTTACATTATTTTCCCGGAGATCGTCTTTGCAGTGATTAATCACAGTTAGAAGAGTACCTACCCCTTGCCATTCTTCTTCATACGTCGTAAACAGAAATTTTACCATAGGTGTCCTCTACTATTGATAAGAATACATAGTAGTATTCTATTCAGGACAGTGGACCTGTCACCCAAAGCGTAAGCAGACCTACAGGCCACCGTCGCTATTCGCTGCTCCCCACTGCGACTTCTTAACACTGAACGGCACTACACGACTTACTTGGCAATATTCGAGCAGCCTTCGCTTTCAGTACAGGGCAAGCCGGCCGATCTGCCGCTCTGTTTAACACAGATCAGGCGAATTCGGGCCAGTTTGCCGTGCTCGATGTCACAAGAACGTCTCTGGCAGGTAGCGATGATTCCAGTGGTGTAAAGTACAGAAACGAGGAGGATACATCATTTTGTGAGTCGCTAAGTGTTGTTTCGAACATCTATCGTCAATTTTGATTGACACAGTTCTGTATTGATGTCTCACAGTGCCTAATGTCTTAATCTGATCAAAACTTCTGTAGAGTATGCAACAGTAAATAATGATTAGTGCTACTCTACTCATATTGATAATTGTAGAATTACGTCTAGAGTCTGTAGTAAATACCTTGTTGCAGTGCAGAAAGATATATCAGGCAAATGAATTTTTTTTTTTAGATTTTCCCCATTCAGGCCAAGCCAAACCAAGACAGGCTCAAGTGTAGTTTCACAACCAGAATGTCAAACAGGCAGGAGAGCCGATACTTTAATATCGTGGCATACTATCGAGATCGTCGCTACACATCTCTCGATGGAAATGTCTGAATTGCCAATTCAGCAATGTGATCTCACTGTGAATTTAACATACCCTCATTCTGACAGCACTGCAGTGTGCCGTAATAACACACAAATCTTACACAAGAGCGCCCGACAGCCTCCTGTTATCACAGAATGCGCCAAGCTGAAGCGTTGAAAGCCACAATTCAGCACTGAGGAACGGTGAAGAACACTGATGAACCCCACAAACGAGGCCACATTCGGTTATCCTCACCGAGACATAGCGCCATCGCCTCTCACAGACAGCTACAAATACTCAGGCTCCCAAGCCCTTCTGTATTCCAGCTGCAGTGAGCCAGTTTCGATGCAGGACGGGTGCTGTGCTGACTACCATTCGCCGGGCGACTACTGTGTTCGAGGTCGCAGGCAACCTGGTATGCCGGACTCAGTCGTGTGAGCTGCCGAGTTCTCCACTTCTGATGTGAAGCCTTGAAGTCCTCTACTACCAACTCCCTTGGAGCCAAACTGATGTGACGAACTAGAGTCTTCCCGCACCATTTCGCTGGGAGCCAAGCCGATGGTTTCTGACACACTAGCAGTGAACCAAATTGAACAAGTGTTAGCTTTCTGCCTATAGCATCCAGCTGTGCGACGATGACGGTTCCTCAGTTTCGGGAGCATTGATGTTGAATAGAAAGGATCTGTACATCATCTGAAAGAACATATAATTTCTAAATATTGTCTTTATTTAACATCATAGAAATCTGCGAAATCCTTCCGCGATATGTACGAAACAGCAATCGGCCAATAAACACCCATCCACCCGCTTGGCTGCAGTTGGGATGTAACAGCATACCAAGAAAATTTGCTTATTACGAGGGCGTGAGGGCATGCTGAATCGTAATGCCTCCGAAATTAGTTTGAGAAAACCCTTAAAACTTTTTAAATAAAACAAACGTTATTAACATTCCACATCTTTATTCTTCATCTCTGCATATTTATTTCTCGACATAGTCACCCAGGTGATGAACAAATTCCATTTCTCTCCTTGTACGATTCAAGATTTCTACGGTGATATGTTAAAAATGCATTGCGAATCTGTACGTTCACGTCCTGTAGGTCTCTAACCTTGCTTCACTACACCAGATCCCTTACAAAAGTCTGGTGGTGTGAGGTCAGGAGATTGTGGCAGCCGCTCACTTGCACCATCTCGTTCAGTCCACCTATCCGGAAACCTTTTGTCTAGACACTGTGGACATTTAAGTACCATTTAAGTATCCTGCTGGAATATGATTCAAATGGCTCTGAGCACAATGAGACTTAACATCTGAGATCATCAGTCCCCTAGAACTTAAAACTACTTAAACCTAACTAACCTAAGGACATCACACACATCCATGCCCGAGGCAGGATTCGAACCTGCGACCGTAGCAGTCGCGCGGTTCCGGACTGAAGCACCTAGAACCGCTCGGCCACCACGGCCGGCTAAAATATGACATCACGTTGTAGGTGTTCCAACTATGGCACAACAAACTCCTGTAACATGTCCAGGTGATTAACAAGAATGGATCAATGATGCAATCGTGCTTCAGTCCCCAACGAACAGTGACCTTGAGACTGCCTTTTTTCCATTTCACGTTCTAACAACCCTACCACAACAAAGGTCAAAATTTAATAATGATTGTGGTGTTGCTCAATCTGCTAAATACTGAATTTTCGGGCAACAACATAGTTATTATGTGGCAGGTGTCCTTAGATCACAGTTAATAAAGTCATTTCATGTAATAAAGAATAAACTAGGCACTCATCTTTTCGTGTTTCCCACGCTGGTCTCGTTCTAAAACCATGGCTCAATCGTCGAAAATCTAGGTGGTGATGATTCCAAGTTCGGATGCAAAGAGGCCTAGGTTTTATTCTGCTATATTCAAAAGTTTTGTAGATGCGCTTCACAAACCATTCTTGAAGATTAAACCTTTCAAAGTTAGCACAATGGTGATGTAAAAAAAAAATAATCAACACTCCGAATTTAAGTTACACTTCCTTTTAATTGCTGTTATTGCAATATCACGTAACACACAAAACATCACTTCACAGTACAAAACATACTTGAAAACATCTTCCTCACTGTTAAAGTTTACATTTTATAAACTGGCTACAATATGCGTCTTTCCAACATGACGTCCAAGACTTGACTTTTTCACGGTCCGACTCTCTAACAACTAACTAATAATCGCTTACGCGCCCAAAAATCAGAGTTACAAGTACGTCAAAGATCATAGTGACAAAAGAAAGAATACACATAAGAATAATATCATTGCAATATAAACATATCGATGTATCACAAATGAAATCAAATCTGAATGTTGTCTCAGAAATATGTCAACTACTTTACAGAAACACAGTAGAATATTGCTGGTATCGAGAGGTTGAGTTAAGGTGCCGTAATGGTTGCGTAATTCAAGTACCATTACAACGTGTAACCCGAGAATGCTGTGAACCCCACATATGAACGTTATGACGTTTCAATTTGCCAGATAGATAAAACGCTGCCCAATCGGCGAAATAAATATTTTCCAAAAAGTCATTGTTTTAGACAATCTTGCCTATCATATCTTCTGCGAACTGTTTTCGCTGAGGTTTCTTCGTAGGTTTTAATGCCTGAAGTAGCTGCATCTTGTAGGGATATAGCCGTCGCCTCCTACGTTAGACATTGAGCACTGTTGAAAGTCTGAAGTTGTAAAGATAATTTATGGATGTATTCTGAAACTCTTCCGTTGATCCATGTTTGCATAAAAACAACAATATGGGATTGTGGGCCTTCCTTGATGCAAAACACTTTTGTTTGAT
This sequence comes from Schistocerca nitens, assembly GCF_023898315.1. Taxonomy (NCBI): domain Eukaryota; kingdom Metazoa; phylum Arthropoda; class Insecta; order Orthoptera; family Acrididae; genus Schistocerca; species Schistocerca nitens. The sequence goes on from NC_064622.1 coordinate 352,871,820, forward strand.
TTTCTTTCCTGAACTAGTTTCAGCGAAAATATCTCGATCGTCAGTGGGTTTTCTCTGTTCTAAAACATGCAAAATTAGTGTCGTTATAAACATTATAAAACGTTATTACATCTGAATTGTTTGGTCAAGACAAGAGATTGTGTGAATACTTTTATAAAACCTTATTTCTTTTAACAATGCATAGTTTCTATGCTCGTTGCCTTAGTAACCAACGAACGTGAGTACATAATAGATTACGTAGCAGCGTAGCGCACATCAAAATTAGATCCACAATACCATCGCAATTCCCAATAGTATAACACTGATGTACCCAAGGTCACAATTCCATATTTGTTAATTACAGCCGCTGATACAGTTATAGATGACATGTAGTATGTCGAAGAAACGGCAAAAAAGAAATCCACAGAAAATGTGACGTATATCACTGAAACAAAAGTAAAAAACATACTGTGACTTAAAGTAAATGAGGTATTTAAAGCTATTCACACGAAACAGTATTTGGAACAAAGCAGCACACAAGTCATTACGTTTTGTAACGTTTATTTTGACGCTAATTCTGCGTGTTTTAGAATAAAGTAAAACCCAACGATGGCGATATTGTCACTGAAACTAGTTTCGAAAATAAAATACAAGTGTTTTGCATGAAGGCGGACCCATAATTCCATATTGATGTAGAATATTAATAACGTTTGTTTCATTTACAATAGTTTTCACAGAACAATCGGAGGCATTATTTTTAGCACGTCCTCGGACTAATTCCTTGTGAGATTTGAATTCAATATTTCATTTGTGATATGATCTGAATATTTGTGGATCACGAAGCCCGGCGACAATATTCAACAACTGCAACGTGGCACTATCTAGTGCCATAATACAAGGATAATAAAGTACAGGAAATAAATCCAAAAGAAGTGAATCGATAAACAGTTATCTTGTAACTGAACACAAATTATTTTACAAGATCGCATGAGTACTCAAATCTAAAACGCCAAGTTGCAGACTCACATAAAAAACTGGAACATCATGTACACATTTCACGGTTTTAAACAATGCAAGAAACAATTTTGTGCTTCAGGAGAAGGTAAAAAATTTGAATTTACGCCATGGCGAATTTAAAAAGTAATGCACAGCGTTAAAAAAGGCATCGATTGAACTAAGTATGAGCAGCCTATTAGATTCCGTTTTAAACGGCCCCACTCTTTATTGTGCAGTAATCGTAGTCAAGCACTGTCAGAATAACTCACCACTTTGACTGAATTTCACCACGGAGAGTAAATTGAAACAGTCACCCAACTCTTTACGTATTATAGAATCTCAACAACAGCACGGACCTCCCCAGACAAATGCAGAATTCTTTCCGAACACGATTCCATCAAATAGCATCCTATCAGAATCGGGAACAGAAAATAGACTAGAATGGCGAATACTCTTTCAAACAAGAATGGTCTTATGTGTTGGTCGAAAACGAAGTGACCCCCTAAAGATGTGAAACTGCTTCAGTGACTACGCAAAGAGATTACTGCAGAACTTATATCGATAAATCAAACTGCTTAGAGCAGACCCGCGTAAAGTAATAATCCAGTAAATGTGCAATATAATGGGAAGAAACGAAAGTGCCAACAGTACACGAAACTTTCACATTCCTTACACGATAATTTCATTTCTTCTTCAGGAGTCTCCTGCCAAGTACAATTTCAAAGTCTTCCAGTGATTTGATTTCTGTCTTTCCACTGATCAGATTTCGTACGCATTTTGTAATCACAGCTTATTATAAATCTTTTTCTGACCTCAAAATTCAATTAGTAGAAATTTCTTTTTATAGGAAAACCCTTTAGCTTGCGCAATCCTCTCTCCTACGCCTTTCTTGCGTCATCCTCGTTTACCTATTGTACTTCCGAGGTAGCAAAATGCGTCACCGTCTTCAAGAGCTACTTGAACAAATTTAATATTTAACCATACAACGTGTCCTCCTGCTGCGTACACCGTTACCGTACTTGTTTTTCTTTCTCTTATCCATACTGTACTCGTCTGTTGGCATATGATGTACTTCATTAACGAATTCTTGTTCACTTTTGGTGATTATGGCACATCACAGCGAGTGTACTGTCCTGATTTCTTGCCTATGATCTTCGAGTACGTTAACTCAACAAGTGGTAAGTCTGGGAATCTGTTAGCCTATGCGCAGCTGTTCCCAATACAAGAACCGTACACGGCTTGCAACGTACTCTCCAATAAGCAGCTACCAACCAAACATTTTATGCCGCTATTGAAGGAGTGTAGAGCCAGAGCGAATATTGTACTGCTCTTAGTCGCTCTAGCATTTCTTACCAGTTGTTCTAGTTCGGTATTAGTCTCTTCAAAAGTCATTTTGAGAAAATGTCTTCGCAGTCCTTTAGTGCCCACTCTATCATTTATTCCTCTCTCAGCTGCTGACTCACAGTTCGGGTGAGCGTTGGCTGTCGCAAGTCACTCCAATCCCTGTGGAAGCTTTCCCCAGATTACGCAGCGCGTCATCCTGACAACACCTCGTTACCGCACAGTGACGATATTTTGATTTGTCACGGGACCCGTGAGAATGGTTTCTACTTCACTTGTTATGAATCTCGTATCAGAAATAACACCAAATTAATGTAATGACACTGCATCCTTTCTTCAAGATAATTACAAAACCAAGAAGTATATAAGTCTCGTCACAAAACAGACAGAACACTATGGGCTTGCAGTAGCCTACAAACATCTTACAGTTGACGTCGTGAACTGTAAGTGTTCCACTACTTTACAAAACTTTAGTTCATAATGGCTGTTTGTTATGTCAATGGTTGGTGCGTTTCTATCTCTCACAATTTCTAAAAGACTCGTGAAGTGTTTCACATTCTAGTAAGTGAGATATTCTTTGTGTATATGGATAAGTAAAGAACAGCAGTTATAAAAGTAAACCATAATCGTTATTTACGTCTGCTTCGGGGTAGTACCTTCGAGTTATTAAACCTGTTGGATTTATCAAATATATGTTTCTGTCACATGAGTCATAATGCTTTTACGCATCGTTGTCAATGTTGAGGACAGGTTTACAAGCCACAATATGATAGTTCTCGCGTTTATTTGCCCTTAATATCTTCCGAATTGAGCGGGTGATATTTTTCCGATAGTCTGACGGTATGTCGTCAGTCTCACGAATTCTACACCCGAACTGAGTAATCGTTTGGTTGCCACTTCCACAGAGATTTTCGAAATTTCGATGAGATATATTCTATCCGTCCTATCTTATAGCTACATCTACATACATACTCCGAAAGCCACAGTACGGTGCGTGGCGAAGGGTACCTTGTACCACTTCCCTTTTCCACTTGCACACAGAGCGAGGGAAAAACGACCATCTATACGCCTCAGTATGAGCCTTAATTTCTAGTATCTTTTATAATTTGTCTCAATCCGAAATGTTTGTTGGCGTCAGTAGGATACTTCTGCAATCAGCTTCAAATGCCGGTTCTCTAAACTTTCCCAGTAGTGTTCTTCGAAATGAATATCTTCTTCCGTCCAGGGATCCCCAACTGAGCTCCCAAAGCTCATCCGTAACACTTGCACGCTGATCGAACGTACCACCAACAAATCTAGCATCTCGCCTCTGAACTGATTCAACGTATTCTTTCAATCCGACCTAGTACGGATCCCAAACACCTGAGCAGTATTCAAGGACAGGTCGCACTAGCTTTCTATATGGGGTCTCCTTTACAGATGAACAACACTTTCCTAAAATCCTCCCAACAAACCGAAGTCGACTATACGCCTTCTTTACTACAATTTTCACATTCCCGTTCCATTTCATATCACTTCGCAGTGTTACGCCCAGATACTTAAACGACGTGACTGTGTCAAGCAGGTCATAGTTAATGCTGTACCCGCACATTACGTGTTTATTTTTTCCACTCATACGCATTAATTTACAAAAATCGTTCCAACTGGCTCTAAGCACTATGGGACTTAACGTCATCAGTCCCCTAGAACTTAGAACTACTTGAACCTAACTAACCTAAGGAGGCAGATTCGAACCTGCGACCGTAGCGGTCGCGCGGTTCCAGACTGAAGCGCCTAGAACCGCTCGGCCACACCAGCCGGCCATTAATTTACATTTTTCTACATTAAGAGCCAGCTGCCATTCATCACACCAACTAGAAATTTTGTCTAGGTCATCCTTTACCAACTACTGTCACTTATCTTCGACACCTTCCTATACACCACAACATCATCAGCAAACAATCGCAGATTGCTGCCCCTCTCTCTGCCAGATCATTTATGTATATAGGAAATAGCAACGGTCCTATCACACTCTCCTGGGGCACTCCTGATGTTACCCCTGTCTCCGATGAATACTCGCTGTCGAGGACAACGTACAGGGTCATATTACTTCAGAAGTCTTCGAACCATTCACATATCTGGGAGTCTATTCCATATGCATGTACTTTCATCAACAGTCTGCAGTGAGGTGCCGTATCTAATGCTTTTCTGAAATCAGATTGTTGCCCTTCATCCATAGTTCGCAGTACATTATGTACGTGAGAAAAGATCAAACTGGGTTTAGCACGAGCGATGCTTTCAAAATCCGTGCTGTTTCGTGGACATGAGCTTTTCGATCTCAAGGACATTTATTGCATTAGAACTCACAATATGCTCTAGAATTCTGCAGCAGACCGATGTTTTGGTTACCAGTCCCTAATTTTGCTGGTCCGTTCTCTTACCGCTCTAATATAAAGGAGTCACCTTCGCGTTTTCCCAGTCGCTTGACACTTTCCGCTGGACGAGAGATTGGCGATAAACGCAAACTAAGTAAGGGGCCCACTCTTCGTAAAAATGAATTGGGATTCCATTCTGATCTCAAATTTTCCACAGCCCTTTTAAATTCTAATACTGGCTCCCCTATCTCTTCCAGATCGACTCCAATTTCTTCTGTCGCTTCATCAGACACCACCTCCCCCTCATAGAAGCCTTCGGTGTACTCCTTTCACGTACCCGCTCTCTCCGCCTTTAACAGTAGAAACTCCATTGCACTTAATATTACCACACTTGCTTTTAATTTCACCGTAGGTTGTTTTGACTTTTCTATGTGCTGAGTCAGTCCTCGCAACGATCTTTTTTCTTTCATTCGTTTTCTTCACATTTTTTCCTGCAGCCATTTCGCATTGGCTGCCCTGTTTGTTTCTCTCTTAATTGATTTATATTGCTGTATTCCTGTTTTTTTTTGTGGACATTTTTGTACGACCTTCTTTTGTCTAGCAACAGAATTATTTCTTCTGTTACCAAACGCTTCTTCGCAGTTACAATCCTTGTACCCATGTTTGTCTATTCTATCCCTTTTTAGTGATGTCCACTCTTCTTCAACGGAACTGCTTACTCTGACATTCCTCACCCCAGTATCCACATCATTAGTGAACGAACGCATCACATTGTTCCTCAGTACTTTTGTATGCTACTCCTCCCACACTGATTCTTCCGGACGATCCTCTTCAACTTCAATCTACTCTTCATCATTACTAAATCGTGATCTGAATCTATATCTGTCCCTGGGAACGCCTTACAATTCAATATCTGATTTCTGAATCTTTGTATGGCCATGACGTAATCTAGCTGGAACCTTCCCGTGTTTCCTAGTCTTTTCCTAGTATACCTCCTCCTCTTGTGATTCCTGAACAGAGTATTCGCTATTACCACCTAAAATTACTCTTCTCCACTGTCATTCTTACTGTCAACTCATATTCTTTCATAAATCTTTCTTCTGTCCTTTCCCTACAACCACCCTCCAATCCTACAAGATTATTAGATTTCCATCTCCGTTTACATACTGAATCACCAGATCAGTATCTTCATATACAATCTCTATCGACTTCGACGTATATACCTGAATTATCGTAGTTGGCATTGGTTGTTTGTCGAATCTGATGAGAATAACACTATCACTGTTCACAGTAGCTTACTCTCTGCCCCTATTTCCTATTCATTACTCTTTGCTCTTACTCTTTGCTGCTGTTGATATTACCCTATATTCGTCTGACCAGAAATCCTTGCCTTCTTTCTATTTCTCTTTACTAACCCCCACTATATCTAGACTGAGCCTTTACATTTCCCTTTTCCTATTACGTTTAACCTTCTAACATCCAATGCTGTGTCACGTAAAATGTTACTCCTTTGTTGGTTATTCCATATTTTTCTCATGCTCACCTCCAACTTGGCAGTACCCTCCAGGAGATCCAGATGGGGGACTAATGTGGGATGTTCGTCAATGGAGAGGTCATCGTGAGTGTAATTATGTAATATGAAGATCAGTGAATGTGTGATTGAGAGCTAACAGTAACAACTACGTACTCTGGAGTTAGAAAGAAACGTGTTGCCAATTACCTTACTCGCTGGATGTTGTAAGGTGGTGTCTTGTAACAAAATGGGGCCCTGAAAGACTTACAAATGAATTTCATTAGTATGACAACCAAGTGTACATTTCCAGTAGAACAAGGCATTGTATTGACACCTGTTATGTGCCTGACTGTTGGCAGAGACATCTGGGGAGGATGCGACTGCTGCTGGTGGTGGCGAGTGTGTGGCTGGTGGGAGCCGTGGGGCAGGCAGGGGCCAAGCCGCCCAACATCGTCTTCATCGTCGCCGACGACATGGTGAGTCGCCATGCACTGAAATCCTTGTTTGTTAAGTTTTCAAGAAGGACTGTAGGACAGATGTGCTCAACTATAGCTATAGCAGTACATCACTGACATCAGTTGTTAGAATTATGAGACACGTTTTGTGGTAGCATTTTATGACCTCTTTGGATACTGAAAATCTCCAGTTGCTAGTGCTTTATTAGATGGTGCAAACTGACCACATGCAAGGCAACGTTATGTTGTGTGACATGGAGTACAATGAACTCTGCTCATCATAATCACAATGCCATGACTATGGTCTTCAAAGTTAATAGTTCACTTTACCTTCAGCCAATCTGGGAACCAGGTAGGTCCAAAGCGGTCTGAGTTGTAAAGTTTACGATCTCACTTAATGCCAAGCAAAGTTCGAAAGGTTGTACTGGCAATGGAATAGAAAGTGAAAGTTCTCACTTAGTTTCGATCTCGCAGATTATTTGTCTCGTCTCTAGGCTTGAGTCGTATTACTGGCAAGCGTGATAAATCGATTGAATAATAAAGAGAAGTTATGGTTAAACTACCAACAACCACAACATCTGTAGTTGTAAAATTTAGAAGTAAATGGCTTTTCTACATTGAGTTTATACAGTTGCAGATAACAAACTGTTGAAAGTAAAGAAAATGTAACGTAAAACATAAAAACCAGAAAATCACAGCATGTGTTAACAAGGTGTACCTGTACATCCACAGAAATTCGTTTGTTCTTCAGATTTGTAAATACCCGCTTAAAGACTCAAATTTATATGTGTACGCATACTAAAGAACATTCCTCCTGCTTAGTACAAACAAAATAGAAGCTCACGGACGACGCTGAAATTCCAGCGAAACGCCTCTAATTTACAGAAGGAAAGAAAAAAAATGGTGTGTTGCCCTCAAGGCGGACCCTCCCCCCTCGAAAAGCAAAAGTGAAAGTCATTTTTCACCGTGTTCAGTAAGAGGTAATCCTATAGCAGATAGTACCCTTGTAATTTGCTATGGCTAGTCACTTCTTTCCTCATTCGTGCTGGTCTATCTAAGTATTCCTTTTTTTTTTTAATCTGGATGCGAAATGTCATGAAATTCTGATTTGTCCATCGGCTTACATTCCTTAAATGGAAAATCCTGATCAGAATAAACTGGCGCTGTGAACTGACTGAAATCTGCTGCTGAGTAATATCTCCACCACAGTTCATGTGCTAGGCGCAGTCTCTCGTCTGATCGCACAAAAAATCTGCATGTGTGAATACCTTAGCCATAACCTCTGTTTATTGTTCAATTGATTTACAAGCCTTGATAATAATACGCAATAGACCCAGGGGCGAAAAGAATAAACTGCGGGACGGAAACTAAGTGAAAAGGTCTTTAGTAATGAATAGAGAACATGAGGAAAAGAAATATTCTAAAGAAGATAGGAAAAATAGCACTCTATTCTGTGGTTTGAACACAGATCAATCCGAGCGTTACAGAGGTCAGTATCGGAACAGCCACAGAAACCGGAATGGGAACATTACGCTCGATTGGAAAGTAATATTGTTCATTTTGAATATTATTGGAAAAAAGTGGATGCTTCAGAGGAAAAAGAGCAGGAAGGTAATTTTTCATGAGAAAGTAGTCCACAACCTAAATACATTGCGTCAAATTTTAAAACAACGATGAAGGATAAAGGTTTGGAGGAAAATTATGTTATAAATTGAACGTGAACAATAGAAGGAAGGGGGAAAGAAGACGGTGATCCCATTTGAAGGGTGGTACTACGTAAGGTTTTAAAAATTCCATGTATCAGAGTGTTTGCATTTTCGGTACAGGAACTGTGAAATACAAAATGCTTGGAACGTCTTATGAAAGTGAAGACTAGCTTTGTTGGATACGCGATGTAACAGCCAAACAGAGAGGAAACAGAGATCTCTTCAGCTTATTCAAACATGTCACACCGAACAGTGGTAAACAGATATAATCAATGACAATTTGTCTTTATATTTCATGGCGCTTCCCTCAGCACCGCTGTATCTTTAATCCATTAATCCATCTTAATACGTGTGTAAAATAGGCCCAAATGATTAATAAGAAAATACGGTAGTCTCATTACAGACGTGTGCTCATGAGCTGAAGAATGCGTGTGACGTAGCAAAACGTGTTGCAGGGCTGGAACGACGTGAGCTTCCACGGCTCGGACCAGGTGCCCACGCCCAACATCGACGCCCTGGCGTACCACGGGGTGATCCTCAACGGCCACTACGTGCAGCCAGTCTGCACGCCGTCCCGGTCGGCCATCATGACTGGGAAGTACCCCGTCCGGCTGGGTGAGTCTGACGTCAGCGACGGTCCGTGCTTAGCACTGCACCAGCGCTTTCTCGTTATAATGCCACGTGAGGAGATTATACACAGCAAACTCCTCTAGTGTCTCTCAAATTTAATGTTTGTGTAAGTTTTCGTTCTGGTTCTCAATTTCTGATACCTCTTCTTCAATTGGAAGTGGGATTGTAAACTTCTTCCTTCCTACGACCTCGTCAGTAATTAATGCAGATGTGTTTTGAAGCCCCTTTCGTTTCCTCAGATAACTGCAGAGAGCAAATGCTGTTGCGTTATCAGCAGATGGATTGCTCCACAGGTTTTCCATCTACGTGTGTGCGTTGTGACATTAGACGCCGGCCGCGGTGGTCTCGCGGTTCTAGGCGCGCAGTCCGGAACCGTGCGACTGCTACGGTCGCAGGTTCGAATCCTGCCTCGGGCATGGATGTGTGTGATGTCCTTAGGTTAGTTAGGTTTAAATAGTTCTAAGTTCTAGGGGACTTATGACCACAGCAGTTGAGTCCCATAGTGCTCAGAGCCATTTGAACCATTTTTTTGACATTAGACACCTCGTGTTGTTGCAGGCATGCAGGGCCACGTGATCCTGGGGGACGAGGTGCACGCGCTGCCCGAGGGCAAGATCCTGCCGCAGTACCTCAAGGACCTGGGCTACGTCACCAGGGCCATCGGCAAGTGGCACCTGGGCCACTACTCCAAGGTCTACACGCCCACCTACCGCGGGTTCGACTCCCACCTCGGCTACTGGAACGCCGGCGTCGGCTACTACGACTACATATTTGCAGACCAGGTAACCAGTCGGCTTCTTTTCTGCACTACAAGTCACCTCACAAAGTCGTATACTGTAACGTTAGAGGCCCAAGCGCACATATCACTTAATCCCAATTGTTTCGAGATTGAATTATTAAAAAAAATGAGAGAGAGAGAGAAAGAGAGAGAGAGAGAAGTTAAGCTGATGGTTTTAACGCTTTAGGGGTTTTACATAGCCTTCCACCACTTGAGTGCAACGCACGAAGCCTTCATAGAATCATGTGAAATAATTATAAAACTCCTTCTTTGAGATGTTGGTCAACTCACGCGTCACGTTGACCTGAGTGTCGATTATGTCGTCTAAGCGTTGTCCCTTCACGCGAATTTCGGCACTTTGTTGTTTTGTGGTAAGTTCGTATTGATTTTTTTCCAGGAAAGGATAGTCCTTGTTTTGCATTTCAGGCAGGCATCCATGCATCGTTGTTTTTGTTTGAAATTTGTGCTGGACAAACTCTGCACACACTTTCATCTTCTTCAAAGTGTTGTGCAGAATGCCTTGAAAGCTGGATTTAGAGATGTTGCGATGTGAGACACAACAAAGTTGACGCACTACAGCAGCACGTCCACAGCTTAACTCTGTCGGCTCACAATTGACATGCCGAATACACGTCTGTTGTTTACAGTGTTCGGTTCAAGCTACCGCCGCAGTTCAGAATGAGATTTTCACTCTGCAGCGGAGTGTGCGCTGATACGAAACTTCCTGGCAGATTAAAACTGTGTGCCGAACCTACACTCGAACTCGGGACCTTTGCCTTTCGCGGGCAAGTGCTCTACCAGCTGAGTTACCCAAGCACGACTCACGCCCCGTCCTCACAGCTTTATTTCTGCCAGTACCTCGTCTCCTACATTCCAAACTTTACAGAAGATCCTCTGCGAACCTTGCAGAACTGGCACTCCTGAAAGAAAGGATATTGCGAAGACATGACTTATCCACAGCCTAGGGGATGTTTCCAGAATGAAATTTTCACTCTACAGCGGAGTGTGCGCTGATATTAAACTTGCTGGCAGATTAAAACTGTGCACCGGACCGTAACTCGAACTCGGAACCTTTGCCTTCCGCGGGCAAGTGCTCTACCATCTGAGCTACCCAAGCACGACTCACGCCCCGTTCTCACAGCTTTATTTCTGCCAGTACCTCGCCTCCTACATTCCAAACTTTACAGAAGCTCTCCGCCGTAGTCATCGAGCTGACGTCTTGTATACGCCAGGAATAAAGTCAGCCTCTGACCTTTCTGTAGAGACGGTGTATTCACTACCACAGCTTAACTACAGTCTCAGACCTTTCTCCTGTTGCGATAACGAGATATTTCTTGATGTCAGTCTGTACTCCGCACTGAACACTTCATCTGACAAATGTTATCAGGTACATACGTGCCACGTTGGCTTCAAACTTAGGTAATATCTCCACATGGCGGTAAACAAAAAGTTCCACGTTCCTGTCATTGTCTCGGAATGGCCTCTGTTTGATATCCTGAATGGACAAACACCTGTGATGTTATTTCCAGTCCATAAGGTGCAAAATGTTCTGCGTATTTTTAGTACATCAGTCAGGTGTGTAATGAATTTGGTGATTTTAGTATCTGAACTCGTCATTTCATAGCGCTCCCTTACATTATAAAGCATTATGAGCATTAGATTTACGTGTGTCATATTACGACGATGTAGGCGATTACCTTCGGTAATGGCTTCTTAACCAGAGGTGATCTTTTTTCTCGATCATTAATTCATTTTTGATAGGATTGTCACAAGAAGTATAGCAATTTCTTGTTATTGTGGAGAGTAACATGAGCTTGTTGAGTAAAACCACGTCGCACATGTGGCTGAGTGATATCCTTTCGGTAGATGGTTTCTTGTCTACCAACTGTCCTTGACACGCAGTGTATAAGACGCGGGGAACAACACGAGCTTCTCTGAGACAGTGTCCCATCCGTAGCTGAGTGCTGCGTTTTCCCCGGCAGGGTGCCCACGGGTACGACCTGCGCGAGAACCTGACGACGGCGTGGCAGTACAACGGCAAGTACGCGACGGACGTGTTCACCGAGGAGGCGGAGCGGCTGATCCGGGAGCACGACACGGAGCGGCCGCTGTTCCTTTACTTCGCGCACCTCGCCTGCCACCCCGGGGACCACTCGCAGCTCATCAACGCCCCGCAGGACCTCATCAACAGCTTCTCCTACATCTCGCACCCCGACCGCCGCATACTCGCAGGTGAGCCGTTTCACAGCGCTGGTTACACTCTCTTACTGCTTTCCGTCCTATGAACACCTTCATCACCAGTGAGGTGATGCTGGGATGGAACATTTAGTGTCCAAAATGGCACTTCAGCGTCTTGTTCATAGCTTATGGTATTAATATGACTCAGATATTGTTATACACCACGATCTGTAAATTATGGTATAATAAGTGGGAATGTTATTGTGTTGACAGCGGTGATGGCGAAGATGGACGAGTCGGTGGGGCGTGTGGTGACAGCCCTGCACGAGCGCGACATGCTCAACAACTCCATCATAGTGTTCGTCGCCGACAACGGGGCTGGCAGCGACGTCAACTGGGGCTCCAACTTCCCGTTCAGAGGCGTGAGTCGACTTCTCTACATTCTCATAAAGTCCGAATTGTGTTGCGTTATTTTGGACACATTTTCTTAATGAAATGTTATCCCCATCATAGCTATCCTCCGTAGCCGAGATCGCTAACACACGCCTTTGTCCTGGAGCTTACTCTGAGGCAGGCTGGTTCGAATCCTCGCGGTGGACAACATTTTCACTGATCTTTTAGGTGCCATTCGAGAGAAAAAGGCTATTTGCCGGCATCATGTTTCACCCTGTGCCCTCTCTCTTCATCATCGTACAACATAAATCTAGCTACACAAGCCTGCGTCTATATAGAGCCAACGGTCTAGCCGCAGTGGTAACACCGGTTCCCGTCAGGTCACCGAAGTTAAGAGCTATCGGGCTTATATGGGTGACCATCCGGCCTTCCGAGCGCTGTTGGCAAACGGGGTGCACTCAGTCCTTGTGAGGCAAACTGAGGAGCTACTTGATTCAGAAGTAGCGGCTCCGGTCTCGTAAACAAAAAGGCTGGGAGAGCAGTGTACTGACAACATCCCTCCCCCCCCCCCCCCCCAATAACCGCTTACAGTGACGCCTGTGGGCTGAAGATTACACGGCGGCCGGTCGGTACTGTTGGGCCTCCATGGCCTGTTCGGAAGGTGTTTAGATTTTTAGTTTAATCTCTATAAAGACACATGTGAAACACCTCTCGTTTATTCGTAAGGAAAGGGGCCAATGAGTGTGGAGGAAGAACAACACTTTCAACAGGAGACTGAGCCGAAACAGTGGGATTTCAGGTCTACGATATCATACACTTACGTTTTTGCTACTCTATAGCGTCAAGTGTCCTAATTGCTACGTAGTGGTTGCACTCTTGGTTTTGGAAAGACCACAAAACTCTTACAGAGGACATAGAAAGATGTCGTTGCTCTCTTCCTCCTGTTGGTGGTGGTTCCTCTGCAAATATGCAACCCTGTCTATGTTGGTGGGACAGGTTAGAAGAGGAATGGAAGAGCTGCAATATTTCACAACTGATTTATTAAACAGCAAAAATTACGAAAGGTAATTACAATATTCATATCAAATAGACATATTTGTTCGAACTTAGTTCAGCCTGTAAGCAAATCAGAATATGAGGCTCAAATTTACAATTTCATTCAAAATGGTGAACTCTATGAGACTGTAACTATTCGAAAATAATAAAGTAACCTTATATATTTTTTTTATAATTTTCTATGCGATAGGGTCCGCAGCTGCGATGAATTTTTTGAATGATTTCTTGAAGCCTTCAGCTTCCATTTTCTTTATTTCCTGTACGATTGTACAATTTTGGCCTTAGGCCATTTTCAAGTATTTTATGGATTAGTTTTTGGTAACAGATTATGTCATCTACGTCGTTGCTCCTATGACATCATGTTATACTCATAAATTAGTTCGAGGTGTTCACGCTATTTTAGGAGCACGTTACTTTCGAGCAGTTGTTGCAAAGCTTACCAAAAATTCACCCATAAAATACTTGAAAACGGCGTAAGGCCGATACAATCGTACAAGAAATAAAGAAATTGGCAACTAAAGGCTTCAAGAAATCATTCAGAAAAAATTATCTTATATTGTTGAAAATAGTGGCTTACTTCACTGTCTTAAAGATTTGCCTCAGTAACTAGTGACTCTATTAATAATGTTTTTGATCACAATATAACCTTATATAAAAGGCCAGCTTTAGCAGCCGTTGGATTAGAGATATTACGAAAAAATATCGGCGAAGACCCGAACAAAATTCATCCAACAGAATGAAACGCTACTCTCCACAGTAACTGGTGACTGTGGTGACTACGGAAATGACTTACGCAATGATATTACTCCAAACACCAAATGACCCTAAGAGGAAGTAACCGCCATGAGAGGAATACGATAAGATGTTCTATGACTGCTTCTCCAACACGTAGAAGTCCGGCACCAAATCGCTCAGTGTACCTCGCACCAACGGAGTGAAAACTGAAGTAGGCACGCGAGCCGGCTGGTTGCCGTCCTGTCCAACTCTCAGGGACAACTCTCCACAGGCGGAAAGTACCTGTTTGCCTGAGCCAACGTGAGGCCATCAGCGTCCTCCATATGAACCAGCGGCCTCACTTGGCAACACAGCCGGGAAATCCACCTCGAACGGCCCGTGCCGATCGCGCCTCAGTTGTTACTTCTGTAGCGTTCCCGCCGCTGGCTTCTCTAGGAGGCCCAAGACATTCTCGTTGGCTCTTCTTCATCTGCAAGCTGCTGGTGGCTCGAATGAAATTTCCAGATTAATCGCTTTCATATTGCTTCACCTGCCCCTTGCAAAATGTCACGTTTCAAATAACAGCTGATCACAGAGAACTGCTTCAAGACTAAGGGGTCAAATTTGCTGGCCAACTTGTGTCTTTTCAGTGGTCAGGAAATCCCTGATTCGGCGATTTCCTAAGATTTATGGAGGCTCTTCCCAAGTTATGTATTCATTGGAAGCATACTCAATTTTTCTCTTTCAGAGGTAATGTGGAAAAAAGATTCAGTGGGTTAAAAGTATATGCTATACTCCGTCACAAGGTGCTTCAAAGTCTTTGCGGCAAACATCTAGGGGTGACAGATCACGTCATGCGGATCAAGTTTAGTTAGAGACAAAATGTTCACTGACACGTCCCAGCGACGCCAGCTGTCCGTTAGCATTCGCTGTTCCTGTGAAGACAAAGTTTCACCAAACTAGCAGAGTCTACTAACCATGTGTGGAGCACACTATCTACCCTAGTAAACACAGATTTACAACGAGAAAATCTATGTGTGTCTCTAATCGTGGAAAGATATTTTAGAAGCGAATCAGGAATTTCAATTATGCTCGTTCTACCACCTTTCACACAGAGCAGATGTCTGGTTGATAGGCAACACACATTGCATACGAGCGTAGCAAAATGCCTGTGCGCTGCTGCCTATCAGGTGCATAGCCAGTCTTTACGACGCCTAGCGTAGCCGGGAAGCGTCAGCAAATATTTTGTCTCTAACAAATACACTCCTGGAAATTGAAATAAGAACACCGTGAATTCATTGTCCCAGGAAGGGGAAACTTTATTGACACATTCCTGGGGTCAGATACATGACATGATCACACTGACAGAACCACAGGCACATAGACACAGGCAACAGAGCATGCACAATGTCGGCACTAGTACAGTGTATATCCACCTTTCGCAGCAATGCAGGCTGCTATTCTCCCATGGAGACGATCGTAGAGATGCTGGATGTAGTCCTGTGGAACGGCTTGCCATGCCATTTCCACCTGGCGCCTCAGTTGGACCAGCGTTCGTGCTGGACGTGCAGACCGCGTGAGACGACGCTTCATCCAGTCCCAAACATGCTCAATGGGGGACAGATCCGGAGATCTTGCTGCCCAGGGTAGTTGACTTACACCTTCTAGAGCACGTTGGGTGGCACGGGATACATCCGGACGGGCATTGTCCTGTTGGAACAGCAAGTTCCCTTGCCGGTCTAGGAATGGTAGAACGATGGGTTCGATGACGGTTTGGATGTACCGTGCACTATTCATTGTCCCCTCGACGATCACCAGTGGTGTACGGCCAGTGTAGGAGATCGCTCCCCACACCATGATGCCGGGTGTTGGCCCTGTGTGCCTCGGTCGTATGCAGTCCTGATTGTGGCGCTCACCTGCACGGCGCCAAACACGCATACGACCATCATTGGCACCAAGGCAGAAGCGACTCTCATCGCTGAAGACGACACGTCTCCATTCGTCCCTCCATTCACGCCTGTCGCGACACCACTGGAGGCGGGCTGCACGATGTTGGGGCGTGAGCGGAAGACGGCCTAACGGTGTGCGGGACCGTAGCCCAGCTTCATAGAGACGGTTGCGAATGGTCCTCGCCGATACCCCAGGAGCAACAGTGTCCCTAATTTGCTGGGAAGTGGCGGTGCGGTCCCCTACGGCACTGCGTAGGATCCTACGGTCTTGGCGTGCATCCGTGCGTCGCTGCGGTCCGGTCCCAGGTCGACAGGCACGTGCACCTTCCGCCGACCACTGGCGACAACATCGATGTACTGTGGAGACCTCACGCCCCACGTGTTGAGCAATTCGGCGGTACGTCCACCCGGCCTCCCGCATGCCCACTATACGCCCTCGCTCAAAGTCCGTCAACTGCACATACGGTTCACGTCCACGCTGTCGCGGCATGCTACCAGTGTTAAAGACTGCGATGGAGCTCCGTATGCCACGGCAAACTGGCTGACACTGACGGCGGCGGTGCACAAATGCTGCGCAGCTAGCGCCATTCGACGGCCAACACCGCGGTTCCTGGTGTGTCCGCTGTGCCGTGCGTGTGATCATTGCTTGTACAGCCCTCTCGCAGTGTCCGGAGCAAGTATGGTGGGTCTGACACACCGGTGTCAATGTGTTCTTTTTTCCATTTCCAGGAGTGTATTTCTCCCCATGGCGCGATCTATCAGCCCTAAACATCTGTCGAAATTGAAACACCAATTATATACAACACAAGAGTGTCAGAAATAGCCCAGAAGCCTACAACGCTATGCGCTGAAACTAAAATGGTCAGAAAGTGCAGAACAAATTTTGAAATACCAGAAGGCTCCTTGTGAGACGCACAATATATTACTTTCAAAGATATAGTAACCGAGTAGTGTTCATCATAGGGAGACTGGAGGGAATCCCGTACATCCAAGGATATAAAACATTCTTTCACACAACACTCGAGAACGCAATGGGGAAGGGGTCCATAATGCACGTGTACGTCCTTCATAGCTTCCTCCGTATTCTTTGAGACGGTTTGCGGAACAGTAATGTAGCTGCAGTATGTGCAGTACACATTCTATCTGTACCTGAAGAGCTGTATATTTGCCGTATTTGAGTGAAACAATTGTTTTCCCTATGTGCTGCGTCCCGAAACGCTGCATTTAATTTCTTAGCTGTAGGACATTATATGTAAGTTATAGTACGGTACGTGTCATGCTGTGACGTGTCGTGCTGTTTTGTTTCCAGATAAAGAACAGCCTGTGGGAGGGTGCAGTGCACGGCGTGGCAGCTGTGTGGAGCCCCCTGCTGCAGAACACGTCCAGGGTGGACCACGAGCTGATGCACATATCGGACTGGCTGCCCACGCTGTATGCCGCAGCAGGTACGTCCGGGGGAGAGGGGGGGGGGGGGGAAGAGGGGGTAGGGTGCTCATTTGGGAGGGCACCCAGGGAAACGGTCACATCTGGTGCCATTGTCAATACCACTCGCATGTAATGCCAGTATTTCCACAAGGGTACGTCGAGAGCAGTGTGTGTGTGTGGATGGGGGGGGGGGGGAGAGGGGCGGAGCTCAGTTGTTGGGAGAGCTGGCCACCAGAGTGGTCACGACAAACGTTGGCCATACTGCGGAGTCCCACCCTTGTTGTTGTTGTTGTTGTTGTTGTCGTCTTCACTTCGAAGTCTGGTTCGATACAGTTCCTACGCTAGTCAGTTCTGTGCAAGCTCCTTGAGCTCTACTACTAAAACCTACATCCACTTGAACTTACTTGTTGTATTCGAATCATGGTCTCCAATTTTTACCCCCACACTTCCCTCCATACCAATCTGACAATTCATTAACATCTCACAAGGAACCCCTTGAATGCCAGGTCGAAATTTCAGTATTCAGAAGGTTCGTTTGAAACTGTTGCGTTAACAATTATGACAGGACAAATGTTCGCTGCTAATGAGTCTCCATGTGCATTAGTAGGGCGACAGAAAACGAGAGTCCGCAAGGGGCAGAGATCAACCTTCTACGGTATGTATGTATCATATTTCACAAAATGGACATCGTCGACATTTAAGCAATTTTCGAAACAAACCATTAACTTGCACCTTGAACACTGAATAAAAAATAGCACGCCGCAGTGATCATAAATGTTCGCACCATCAAGATCGAAGACGTGCGTGCTCCTTTGCAGTTACCAACCCTGCAGAACGTCCAGCTTGGTATCCACTGTTAAAGAATGCTTACACAGACAAATTTGTGTAACTGAGAACTGGTGGAATGGATGGCATGCAACCGAATGCGAAACTGTCTCTCGAGGAGCTTATTGGGAAGCTGGCGGAATTTGTCCAGTGGTTCCAGGTCACACACTTTTCAGGAGGGACAGTTTGCTCTTTGAAGTATGATTTTTAAGTGCAGACCAGAAATCAAGGAAAAGCAAGTTTTTTGACTAGCTATTGGTGAGAAGCAGTGCTCATACCATAGTTGCAGTTCTCTTACCCCCATTTTCCCAGTCTTGCTTGCTGTAACGTAAATATCCATCTCTGCCCTTACCAGATCACGCACACGAGAAAGAATCGTACGGGCGGAACACCTCAAACTTCTCGCAGCACAATAAGTAACTTTCCAGCCAATTTACCATCCAGATTAAGAGCCGGCATAAATGTATACCAATGCATCAAGTCATTGATGCTAGCTGATCTTGATACAACTCTCTTGGTACCTCTGATTTCCGGGATTCCTTTCATATTTCCTCTTCAAATACCGATTGCTCAGAACTGAAAGCAAATTCCTTACTGAACGATACCATAAGTTCGTTTATATCATCTTCGGGCCGATTCCGCAGTTTGCTATGCATCGTTAAGTTGACGGTTGGTTTGAAATGTCATTATCTTACGTCTTGCAATTCTGTAGCACTGTTTGCAGTTATGCAACAATTCACTGGTTCCCTTGATGATGATGGTGTTTGGTTTGTGGGGTGCTCAACTGCACGGTCGTCAGCTCCCGTAGTCATACCCAATCTGTACACAGTCCAGTCGAACTACTTTCATGAATGGTGATGGAATGGTGAGAACAACACAAACACCCCATCCCCGGGCAGAGATCGGGACCCCGTGATCCAGAGGTAGCAACGCTAACCACTGGACCACGAGCTGCGGACCCACTGGTTTCCTTGAAATCATTATACTCTATGTCGTGAGTGTTTTGATTAGCGTAACGTAGAAGGCCACTATCATACACATCCTGTAAATTTTGTCGAGCATTCTTGAAACGCGCAAACACCAATTTTTGTAACAAGTGCGCCTTTTCCTCTCTTGAACACCCGCACTACAATGTCGCATTGCTACGAACTTATTCGAAATCTACTCATAACTGTTTTTTTTACTATGCAAAGAATGACCTTGTATGCACGTAATTATTTATAGTACCTGCCCCTTCAACAACGGTTGTCCTTTACTACGTTTCACTGGAGACAGGATTTGTGACTTCCTGTCCGACAAGGATTATAAACTACATGGCTCTAAATCTTTCTCTATATCACTTTCACTTGTAAAGCACGTATCGTCGTCATTGTACTCCTCATGTACACTGTCCTAACAGTCGAGAGTATACGACACCACATACATTCCACTGACACACCTTGCAGAAATGCTTATATTTCATCTGCCACTTCTTTCTCACTCAGCGAAATTTCTTGGGTTCTTTTCTGAGGAAATGTCAACTACTACAATTTGTTTCTGAAGATATAATGCAATGTTTGCTTTGTTTATCATTGCCATTGCTCTGCTTTGTATCAACTCCACTAGCACTGTAGCACTGCTGCGAATCACTCGTCGATTAAGCAGTTCAACTACACTCCCGTAGTCTCATACTGTGCTCACGTTTGGATACCAGCAGTCACGCCCCCTGCTACCATTGGCAACCAATATTCTCGTTTCATGGTAGACAATGTGTGCAGTGACGAACGCCGTAAACATATTTGACCTTTTGCGATCCTACACTCAAGGCATTCCTTGTCAGATTTTAACCTGTCAACCGATCCCTTCTTTTAGACAAACTGTGCCATTTATGTCTCTTACTCACACTTTGTTTCAGCACCGCTCATTAGTTGTTCCATCTTCGAATCTAATTTTGAGGATTCTTCTGCATCTCCCCATTTGGAAACCTCCTATTGTCTTCTTGTCTGAACTGCGTATCATCCATGTTTCACTTCGTACAATGCTACCCTTGACAGACAAATACCTCTCTAGTTCGGCCAGAATTACCAAGATTAAACTGCTGCTGTCAGTCTCCCATTTCCCAGCCTAAGTATCGTATGATTCAATTCAGCCTCACTCAGTTACCCTTGATTCACTTTTCTTTTGACGTTCTTTTAACTTAGTACAGATTATTTTTTGAAATGTGGCGCTTCAGAATAATGCTGCGGATTATGTGCTAATAAATACGTACTAAATCAGTGGAGAAATAGAGTTGTGACAAAATTTGATTTAAAAAAGGAGTCACTTTATAGGACATATACTGAGGAGTCAATTAATTGTCGATTTGCTAGTGTAAGGGTGTAAGGAAAGGGGGGGGGGGGAATGATTAAAAGTGGAGCGAGAGACCTAGGCTTGAAAGCAGTTAGCAGATGCAAATGGATGTTGAATGTAGCAGTCATGTACAGATAGACAGGCTTGTACAGAAGAGATCAGGGTGGAGAGCTGCATAAAACTAGTCTTAGAACAGAAGACCACAAACAACCTCTTAAAAGAACAACTTCTGTAACCAAAAACAAAAGGTCCCTTGAGTTAAAGTATGAATGTATGGTAGCAAACTGTTCATTCTGCATTAACATTGAAAGGTCCTTAAATTTTATTGTCATTTTCATTGTAGCTACATCCAGTGCAGCTATTTTGGATATACACAAATTATTCTAGAGAAGCTTAAGTATTGTGGTATGAGTGGGACAGTGCACAAATGGTTTAATTCATACTTAACTGGAAGAATGCATAAGGTTGAAATTAACAGTACAGTAGTCTACAAAAACCAGCAGAGTCCTCTAACTGGGGAGGTATCAAGAATGGTGTCCCACAGGGATCAGTCTTGGGTTCCTTATTGTTCTCAATATATATTAACGACTTGCCACTCTGTATCCATGAAGATACAAAGTTAGTTCTTTGTGTTGATGATACAAGTATAGTAATCACACCCAAGAAGCAATCAAACCCAAGAAGCAACAATCAGCTGAGGAAATTGTCAGCTGAAGAAATTGCAAATAATGTCTTTCAAAAAATTATTAAGTGATTCTCTGCAAATGGACTCTCACTAAGTTTTGAGAAAACACAGTTTATACAATTCTGTACAATAAATGGCATAACACCATTGATAAATATAGACTATGTACGGAAGTCTGTTGCTAAGGTAGAAAAAATTTCTGGGTGTGTGCATTGATGAGAAATTGAATTGGAAGAAACACATCGATGATCTGCTGAAACTGTTAAGTTCAGCTACTTATGCTATTAGGGTTATTGCAAATTTTGATGATAAACGTATCAGTAAATTAGCCTACTATGCCTATTTTCATTCATTGCTTTCATATGGCATATTTTGGAGCAATTCGTCATTAAGAGAGAGAAAGTATTCATTGCCCAAAAGCGTGTAATCAGAATAATAGCTGGAGCCCACCCATGATCACCTTGCAGAACTCGGGATATTCACAGTACCTTCGCAATACATATATTCACTTATGAAATTTGTAATTAATAACCCATCCCAATTCAAAAATAACAGCGAAGTGCATAGCTACAACACTAGAAGAAAGGATCAAATCCACTATTCTGGATTAAATCTCACTTTGGCACAAAAAGGGGTGAATTATGCTGCCACAAAAATCTTTGCTAATTTGCCAAATGGTATTGAAAGTCTGACAGACCAACATTTAAAAGAAAATTAATTTGTAAATGACAACTCCTTCTACTCAATAGATGAATTCTTAGATATGAAGTAGTAACTGGAAAAAAAGAAAATTAATTATTTTGTGTAAAGAAAACTTATGTTAAAGTGACACGATCCACATCATTACGAAATGTAGTATTCATGATCTATGGAACAAGGATTAATATATGTATGTACGCACACATATGAAGCCTAAAAGCAGGCCCATATTTCTGTCGCTTACGGAGCTGCCTTTTCCAGGAGGTAATGCGTCAGACCTGCCGGACGACCTGGATGGCGTGAACATGTGGCCGCGGCTGGTCTCTGGAGAGCCCAGCCAGCGCACGGAGATACTCCTCAACTACGACGAGGTGGCCGAGAACGGCGCCGTCCGCGTTGGCGATTGGAAGCTCGTCAAAGGTCAGTAGCAGCCATATCCGGACTGGCGTTATCTGGAACACCACTACAAATGTAACAACAGTACTAACAGTACAAAGGCACAGTAAGTAGACAAGTTCAGAGATATGCTGCGCAATCTGTGGTTCCAATGACCATCGAGACCAGAATAGATAACTATGATGTGTCCATTAGAGATATAACTACTATGTGTTACGAGCTAGTAATATTTTATTTCGTAGTTTATAACGTATTGTCTGCAGAACACAATTCAGCGGAACATCGGCAAGAACGAGAGATTTTTAGATGCAAGTAGTTTTTCAGGTATTTATATGATAGTGATATTTTGCTACCAGAGTTCTGCCATGAAAGATAAGAAAGCTGGTACAGCCAAAAGTCTGGAGAAGAGTCGAAGAGACACTGTAGGATTTAGCTCTAGAAAAGGCAATCGTGAATTCGTATTAATACCAGAAAAACGATTGACAGAGCACAGTGAAACACCTATGACTTTCTTTATCAGTTAGCTAACTAGCAGAGCATTTAGAAAGGGAAGTACGAAACATAGACTGAATAGTTTTGTGACGTTGGTATGGATCTGAAGCTACTGTAATTTTCAGATGATGTAAGACAAAAACTTGTAAGAGTGCAAAAAGCGAGAGTATATGAAAAAGTAATAGCGACATGATGTTGGGCAGTTGCATTTAGTGCATACACAATCTGGTAAAAAGTATTCGGACACAGTTATGCAATGAGGAATTGACCACTAGACGCCACAACAGGCGGATCCTCAAGTATAAAAAGAGATGGGCAGTGTTGTGGTATCGATGCGTTAGTCAAGAGAGCTCAGAGACTATGAACGTGGACTAGTCATTGCACATCACCTGAGAAACAAATCACAAATCCACTGCGGACATTTCAACCCTTCCAAAGCTGGCCAAGTTGACTTTTGGCAATGTGATCACGACATGGAAACGTCAAGGAACAACCACAGCTGAACCAAGAACAGGTAAACCTCATGTACTGATGGAAAGGGACTTTTGTGCGGGCAACTCATTTCCGTAGTAAGTGCTAAAAAAAGTTTGAGGTGGTGCAAGGAACGACACCACTGAATATTGCATGACGAGTCATTCATAGAGATAGATCATGCTAGACCCTGTATGAATCCAATGGAAAGACGGATTTGGCGAATGCCTGGATTACGTTTCATGCCATTACCTCTAGCGCCAACAGTGAAACACAGAGAAGGTGTGTCCAAAAAAATGGTTCAAATGGCTCTTAGCACTATGGGACTTAACTTCTGAGGTCATCAGTCCCCTAGAACTTAGAACTACTTAAACCTAACTAACCTAAGGACAGCACACACATCTATGCCCGAAGCAGGATTCGAACCTGCGACCGTAGCGGTCACGCGGTTCCAAACTGTAGCGCCTAGAACCGCACGGCCACTCCGGCCGGCCGATATAGGTAATGACAGTGGCACGTAAAGTGCCCTCCGCCACACACCGTTGGGTGGCTTGCGGATATAAATGTAGATGTAGATGTAGGTGTCTTTCGTGGTTAGGGTGTGGCTCCATTATCGCACTTAAGAAAACGCTGGATGCAGAAGGATGTGAACACATTTTCCAGCATTGTGTATTATGTACAGTAAGGGACAGAGATGATAATTGACTGTATCAGCACGACATTGCACAATTCAGTAAAGGAGTATCTGTGAGGCGATGGCTGGTGAACAATAACAGTCTTGAAATCCATTTGACTACTCAGAATCCCAACCTGAACGTAATGGAACACCTTTAGACTGAGTTAGATCACCTACTTCGCTCCAAACCCCAGCATCCAACATCATTACCTACCCTGGTTTCGGCTCTGGAGGGAGAATGGGCTGCCATTCCTACAAAAACATTCAGACACCTCATTGAAGATGTCCCCAGCATAGTTCAAGCCGTCATAAATGTAGAGGTGGACACGCCCATATTAATGACCAGTAATATGTGGCAGGATACTTTTAATCAGATAATGTACGTAATATTGTAAGTAGTTTGGACAACAGCAGTAACAGCTGTGTTCGTGTGGCAGGTGTGCAGAACAACGATTATTACGCGGGGGCAAGTGGTGATGAGGACCCGCTGTTCACGCCGGCCTACAATCCAGTGGAGGTGCTGGCCAGTCCAGTGGGGCAGGCGATCTCCAGCGTGGTCGGTGCTGCCCCGGAGGTGGAGGACGTCCTGCGGCTGCGTGAAGAGGCGACCGTGTCCTGCCCGGAGCGGCCCGTGCACGGACTGTGCAACATCACGAGCAGCAGCGGCTGGTGTGTCTACAACATGAGGCAGGATCCGTGCGAAGCGGGCGACGGCTCGCCCGCCGACATGCCGGAGGGCCTCGTGGACACTCTGCTGGAACGGCTGGAGACGCTGTCGCAGCCTCTGATGCCGCAGCCGGGGGCCAACGTCACGCAGACCGCAGAGGCCGACCCCAAGCGCTGGAACAACACCTGGGTGCCCTGGGTCGACTGCCTCCAAGACGAAACGGATCCCATGTGCAACGTCATCACGTAGATCCTTCTCTCTCTCTCAACACCTATTTTGTACCACTACTTTGATGTAACTAGTTGAAATACCAATAAAAGTGTGTCACACATAGTACTTCGTGATTTTCTCTCAATATCAGTTCCAGTGGAAAACCAACAAAAGTTGCCTGCATTAAATAGAACAATATAGACGAACCTTCTGTAGAGGGAAGCCAGCTCAAAAAGCCTATTTATAGTGGCAAAAGGTCAAATCTGTGGCTCAAGCCGGTTACCTATCATCCTCACTTCACTAGATAGGAATTTCTCTATTCACCGTGGCACTAGGAGGGCTAAGGGTGATGGGCGACTCACGCCAGCCTCCTTTTACCCCAAGGAGACAACCCCAATAGTAATCTTAACAGCAGGCTGAGTGGTCCTGGGGCCGTCCTAGAGGGAATGGAACGGCATAAATCCTCAACCTGGTATCTCCTGGGCTGGATCCTAATAATATACACTACTGACCATTAAAATTCCAACACCACAAAGATTACGTGCTACAGACGTGAAATTTAACCGACAGGAAGAAGATGCTGTGATATGCAAATGATTAGCTTTTCAGAGCATTCACACAACATGAGGAAAATTTCCAACCGATTTTTCATACACAAACAGCAGTTGACCGGCGTTGCCTGGTGAAACGTTGTTGTGATGCCTCGTGTATGGAGCAGAAATGCGTACCATCACGTTTCCGACTTTAATAACGGTCGCATTGTAGCCTACCGCGATTGCGGCTTATCGTATCGCGACATTGCTGCTCGCCTTGGTCGAGATACAATGACTGTTAGCAGAATATGGAATCAGTGGGTTTAGGAGGGTAATGCGGAACGCCGTGCTGGATCCCAACGGCCTCGTATCACTAGCAGTCGAGATGACAGGCATCTTATCCGCATGGCTGTAACGGATCGTGCAGCTACGTCTCGATCCCTGAGTCAACAGATGGGGGCGTTTGCAAGACGCAAACAATCTGCACGAACAGTTCGACGACGTTTGCAGCAGCATGGACTATCAGCTCTGAAACTATGGCTACGGTTACCCTTGACGCTGCATCACAGACAGGGGCGCCTGCGATGGTGTACTCGACGATGAACCTGGGTGCACGAATGGCAAAACGTAATTTTTTCGGATGAATCCAGGTTCTGTTTACAGCATCATGATGGTCGCATGCGTGTTTGGCGACATCGCGGTGAACACACATTGGAAGCGTGTATTCGTCATCGCCATACTGGCGTATCACCCGGCGTGATGGAATGAGATGCCATTGGTTACACGTCTCGGTCACCTCTTGTTCACATTGACGGCACTTTGAACAGTGGACGTTAGATTTCAGATGTGTTACGACCCGTAACTCTACCCTTCAATCTATCCCTGCGGAACTCTACATTTCAGCAAGATAATGCACGACCACATGTTGCAGGTCCTGTACGGGCCTTTCTGGATACAGGAAATGTTCGACTGCTGCCCTGGCCAGCACATTCTCCAGATCTCTCACCAACTGAAAACGTCTGGTCAATGGTGGCCGAGTAACTGGCTCGTCCAATACGCCAGTCACTACTATTGATGAAGTGTGGTATCGTGTTGAAGCTGCATGGGCAGCTGTACCTATACATGCCATCCAAGCTCTGTTTGACTCAATGCCCAGGCGTATTAAGGCCGTTCTTACGGCCAGAAGTGTTTGTTCTGGGTACTGATTTCTCAGGACCTACGCACCCAAATTGCATGAAAATGTAATCACATGTCAGTTCTAGTATAATATATTTGTCCAATGAATACCCGTTTATCATCTGCATTTCTTCTTGGTGTAGAAATTTTAATGGCCAGTAGTGTACCTACTAGACCATCAGTTTACGATGGCGTCCTCAAGAAAGCAATTCGTACAAGTAAATGCAGAAAACACATTGTCCAGTAAGACTAACTGAAAAATATGCCGTCATAGATAAGTAACAGGTTTTCAACATTCAGAATTATCCATTTGATGTATGTAGAACAAAACCATTAGCTAGCTCGCAGCCGTAAACGAGGGAAACACATGATCTACAGGACTTCAACAAGTACAGAGAAGAGCATCATGAGAGTGATGAGGAATATGCCTTACCAATGTACAGGCTTCAAAGCCAACGTCAAAGTATCTACTCCATATTGCCATCCCATTATCAAGTGAATGAGAATCCTATATAACCTTCCAGACCTTCTATGAATTGTCTATGTCTGTTAGCTTCCCCATGACTCCTAGTGACATAAAATTATATAGAGCATTTGTGAGCGAAGTGGAAGAAATGATTGCTAACAGTCCAGAACATTATATGGTTAGCCAGGTGAGAGACTAAGTCGCCCTCACTGGAGAAGAGTGAAGATTCAAGAACATAGTACAGAGTGAAAAACATAAAAGCGAATCCATAATGAAACCGCTATCTGGCATTGCGTATGAAAGAGTCTAAGACAACTAGTGCGACTTGGCGATATACGTTAGTACTGATTATTGCTGCCGTTCATCAGACGGCCACGAGTCACAGTGGTATTGAAAGTGTAGCTGTGGTCGTGTAATATGTCTTGTTCAAAACCGAAGGGAATGTCTATAGTTGAGACCTATATTCGTCCACAGTCGCTTGAATTAACACGTCAAGTGATCATAGTAGGAAAAATTCGGAATGTCAGTTACCAGCGAAGAGTAGCAGACACGATTTACTGAAATAATTGGCCAAGTGCGAGCAGGGTTCGCGCACTGAGTGTTCGGTACAAACTTAATTATGTATATAGATAGTTCATTTACGCCGATAATCAAGAATCTGAAAGATTTTTCTCTTTTATCGATAATGGCAAAATATCGTCCCCGGGAATTCCAAGACCGTATCAAAATCTCTACCTCAGACTAGCCTGAAGATACAAATAAAATCGAGCACGGGACTTACATATAAGATATAAAACATTTAATACAACATTTTATTTACTTACTAAAACATGATAACACATTTCATTTTAACATGCAGTAATATTTTTCTGTTATTCTTTTGATGGCGGATAAATGCGGTGTAAGTTCTGATGGTAAAATGATATTTTATATGATATAATTACAATTTTTCTTTACTTGTACTGTGGAATCTTGCTTGTCGCCAAATTTCATGAATCTAGGTCAACGTTTAGTACCATATAGGTTTTGATGAATGAGTTTGCGAGTATCAGAATATGTGCCGTATCTTTTGCCGACGTTTTGGATGTACTGACTTAGAAGCTAAATGTGTTACACCAACAAGGGATCGTAGACCTTACCCTAAAAACGGTGTACAACAGGTTAGGTTTCAAATATAAAACGAAATAGGCAATCTGCCTTTACAAATCCACAGACCACTGCCGGTAATGAAAAGAGACTTACCGGCAACCCAAAAATATAAGCACACAAGTTATCCCATCAACCAGGTGTTAAATACAGAGGGTTTCAGAAAACTGTAGACAATTTTTGATACTTAATATCTTTGAAATTTTTCAAGGTAGCGCAGTGCATTGTTTTCTCAACAGGTCTCAGCGCGCGTTTTGCAGCAGACGACAGTGCATCAATGAATGGTGTATGATTTTCATTTGAGCAACGTACAAGTGGTATTGGAAGTGCGAAATCATGATGGAGGTACAACGACAATGGCATAATGTGTACGAACTCAGCCACGAACACGTACAAAAGTACCGGCTGTTAATGGGTGGTGTGGTCTGCCATCGCGCTGTTTGATTGAGCCATTCTTCTTTGAAGGTACTGTAATTGATGAGGTGTATCATTTGGGATAAATCTGAAGCCGACTGTTCAGGATGTGCATAAGGAAAGGTCTGGCGGACCAGAAAAATCAACAAGTCCAGCTTCCAGCGCCACTGTGTTGCAACATTTTACTCGGTCATCTCAAAAATGTATGGAGCAATGTGCACGTGAAAGCTGGATCAGCCGACGAACCGTACAAAATATTCTGAAGGCTGCAAAGTTGAAAGTGTACATTCCAAGACCACTGCGCGATATAAACGAGGACGGCCCGGATCGAAGGATAGTGTACTGTGGGTGGTCTGAAAGCATGCTTCGCGAGGATGAACGATTTGCATGCTTGGTTATCTGGTATGACAAGGCACAATTCAAACTGAACCGTACTGGGCTCCTGAAAATCCTCAGATTTTTGTGAACAAACATTTTAATCTACCGGGTGTTAATGGGTGGTGTGGTCTGCCATCGCGCTGTTTGATTGTGCCATTCTTCTTTGAAGGTACTGTAATTGATTAGGTGTATCATCATGCGCTACAAACATCGATTTTACCTGCCATCCGAGAGGTGTGTTGAACTGCAAGATTTTATCTACAACAGGACTGCACTCGCTCTCACTACCACAGAGGTGTCAGAGGCTACTTGGAACACAAAGTGGACAATGGAGAGATCGAGGAGGAGCTGTTGAGTACTCACCACGGACTCCAGACCCTACATCTCTTGATTTCTACCTGTGGAGGACCTTGAAAAATGAAGTTTATCGGCAGAAGCCAGCTACACTCAACGAGCTACGGGAAAACATCGAGGCGTCCTGTGCGGCTGCCAAACCAGCAACACTGACAGACGTAGTTCGGTCAACAGGTCAGCGGCATCGACGTTGTTAAGCATCCAATGTGGGTCACTTTGAACACAAAAAAATAACCTTCCCAACGTGCGACAATTGTAACGGTATGTCATGTTCTTACATTAATATGGACTGTTAAATAGTGTCTACATTTTTCTGTACATATCTTGCCTAAAATTCTTCATGAATTAGAACTGAAACCATACCGCGTTTCAACTGTGCAACAGCTGTAGCAGACAGACAAACCGAAACAAACTGGTTATTTCTACTGCCTTCTGGAAAACATTGTTGGTAGACAGATAAACCTAATGTATTTGATATCAAACGAGGCATGATTTCATTCATCGGGCCATCGTGATTCGGGGAACGCAAGGAATTGGATTGTGGGGAATCCTCGCGAGATATTCTAAAGTCCACTTCACGACGAAAAAGTTTGTGTTTGGTGTGCAGTTTCCGGTAATCGTATAGCGATAAGAATATTTTTGCCGGATTATCAACGCCCGAATGAACTTCATAATTTTTGAAGAACTGACAATGAAAATGCCGCGCAGAGTGGCCGCGCGGTTTGAGGCGCCATGTCACGGATTGCGCGGCCCCTTCCTCCGGAAGTTCGAGTCCTCCCTCGGGCATGGGTGTGAGTGTTGTTATTAGCAGTTCGGTCCCTTAGAAATTCACACAAATTTTTGACAATGAAAAACAATAAAGCTTCTTCGAACAAGACGAAGCAACGTGCCACACATCAAACGTTTCACTTTTACAAATGAACGAAGAGTCGATAGCGGATAAGGGTTGTAATTTTGTGGTTTGGGGCTACTTAAACTAGAGAGTTTATGCATCTAATCCCCACGATATTGATGAAGTGGATGGAGGTGGATATCCAACGAGAAATCAACTGGCAAGAACGTTTTTCGTCAGACGACTCTCAATACGATCAGTCGAGCAAAAAAAGCGCATCGATCACCACGGTGATGATTTTGAAAATCTTTTCTAAAAATAATGTTGAGCCGGTGCGGAGCTGGTTGGAGAGTGGTAAGCGGCTGGGTTAAAAAAACTGTATATATCGTTTTTAAACAGTAACTTATTGTCAGTGAGCGACTGTAAAATACGCAATTTAATAGTGAAATCACTCATGATTAGTAAATAAGGCACTTAAACACAAAGGCTCACCGCATCACAAATACAGTTTTTAAAATGCATTGGTGCAAGATTACAATTTAAAAAAAGACAAAGAACGTTGCACGTTTGCTAGAAAAGATCAAAACTCCCTTTCTTTTCTTAACAAATAATTTCAAATACTAAGCAGATGCAACAAGAATTACTCAAATGGTTCAAATGGCTCTGAGTACTATGGGACTTATGGTCATCAGTCCCCTAGAACTTAGAACTACTTAAACTTAACTAACCTAAGGACATCACACAACACCCAGTCATCACGAGGCAGAGAAAATCCCTGACCCCGCCGGGAATCGAACCCGGGAACCCGGGCAAGAATTATTAATTTCCATATGGCCCTGCTCGTTAACACACCATTACAGGCCCGGAACTTCAGTTGATCGAACAAATAATTACACTTAGTTAATGCAACAGACGGTCTACCACGGTCAAGCTATTTCAAGTAATTAAATTGCACATACATATTTCCTTAAGGAGTACTACGCCGCGCACTTATAGGCCACCTTAAGCAGCACTGACCAATCGTAAGTGAACAAAATTTCACAACTCAAAAAAAACTTTAAAAACATTAAGACATATAGAATCAACTGCCGGCGGCCATGCATGCAAGTTTTACAATGGGCGACGGTGCTTTAGTATCTACACGAATTTGGTTATGAATAATTACTATAAAGGACTTTAAGCTAATTAACAAACATGCCTCCATGGGCAGGTAGACTATCAGGCTCGGTACCACAGTTATATAAACGGAATTTAGAATGAATCAGCTGTAGTAAATCGTAAGGTAAACTAATTATAATTAGATGTAAAAGTCCTCTGATTGTTATCACATACAACTGAAATATATAACCACAAACCAAGACACAAACTTAATTACATGGTATTACAGGCAAACAAGGTGCCAGAGACAGGGATTCGTGTGACATTGTTCTGGATGTCTTGTCCGAAAATTACCTTGAGCACATAGAGAACCAACTCGTGAGGGTAACATCTTAGACCTCCCGGCAACAAACAGATCTGAAATTTCTGAATCAGTTAACGTAGAGCAAGGTAACAGTAATCATAAATGACGGGTCCTACAAGGAATGTTAAGAACGGTAGGAAAATATATTTGTTCAGCAAGGGTGACAGGATACAAATTTCAGAATATCTCAACAATCAGCACTAAATATACGGTGATGAGGACGAAGATGTGGAGATCAAAAAATTCAAAGGCATCGTTCAACATGCCCTAGCCAAATATGTTCCGAGTAAGGTTTTAAGGGATGGGAAAGATCCACCATGGCTTAATAGCCGTATCAGAAAAGTGCTACGTAAACAAAGAGCACTATATCTCAGATTCAAGAGAAGTTAAAACCTAGCTGACACAGAAAAGATGAACGAAGCGAAAATGAGCGTAAGGAGAGCAATGAGAGAAGCGTTCAATAGTTTTTTAAAGTAAGACGTTGTCAACCGTCCTGAGTAAAAACCCAAAGAGATTTTGGTCGTATGTAAAATCAGTAAGTGGGCCAAAATCATCTATTCATTCTCTCAGCGATCACACCGGCACCGAAACGGAAGATAACAGAGAGAAGGCCGAAATACTGCGAAACTCAGCTCGCTCTGTTCCTCTATGAGATCCACAGCGCAGTGGACAATGGCGCTCGGGTTGTTGCCTTGTTCCATGATTTCAGTAAGCCATTTGAACCGTCCCGGTAATAAAGAAAATACGAGCTTACAGAGTATCGGAGCAGACTTGCGATTGTATTCAAGACTTTCTTGCCGATAGAATTCAACACGTCGCTCTTAACGGAACAAGATCGACAGATGTAAATTCAAAATCCGGAGTACCTGGAGTTGCTGTTTACAACACATATAAATGATCTAGAGAAAGCGTCGGACGCTCTTCAAGGCTATTCGCAGATGATGCACTTGTCTATACCAAAGTAGCAACACCAGAAGATAGTAAGAATCTGCAGAACGACCTTCATTGGACTGATCAATGGTGCAGTCTCTAGCAGTTGACCCTGAACGTAAATCAATGAAACATATTGCGCATACATACGAAAAGAAATCCACTACCGTATAGCTACACTATTGATGACAAAAAGCTGGAGACTCCGCCTGCCGTAAAATATCCAGGCGTAACTATCCAGAGGGACCTTAAGTGGAATGACCACATAAAACACATAGTGGAAAAAGCAGATACCGGACTCAGATTCATCAGAAGAATCTTAAGGAAATGTAATTCATCCACGAAAGAAGAGGCTTATAAGGCGCTTGTCCGTCCATTCTTGAGTATTGCTCATCTATCTGGGAACCCTGTCAGGTAGGACTGATAGAAGAGATAGAGAGGATCAAACTAAGAACGGGGCCGTTTCGTCTTTTAGCTGGCGAGAGAGCGTTGCGGAGATGCTGAAGAAGCTCCACTGGCAGACGTTACAAGAGAGGCGTTGTGCATCATGGAGAAATTTACTATCGAAATTTCGGGACATCGTATTACTTCCCGCCACATATATCTCGTGTGTTGACCACGAGGAGAAAATTCTAGAAATTAAAGCCATTACAGAGGCTTTCCAACAATCATTCCTCCCACACACTATTCGCGAGCTGAACAGAGCTAGAGGGATCAGATAGTGGTACCGAAAGTACTCTCCACCACAAACCATTAGGTGACTTGCGGAGTACGATGAAGCAAGCAATGGCAGTAGCTCATCACATATACAGAAAGAATTAGCAAAGCACAGCGTGCAGGAATGTCAAACAAACAAATCACAACATAATTATTACATAAGTGACTAATCTGTCAAACAAGTAGTAACAAGAGGGAGCTCACACCATGACTCCTGCGCTGTCGTTAAATCCGGAAGAGTAGGAAGCGGTGCAGATCTCTTCTGAACAGCACGTTGCAAGGCATCCAAGATACGCTCAATAATGTTCATGTCAGGGAAGTTAGGCGGCTAGCGGAAGTGTTTAGACAGAAGAGTGTTTCTGGAGTCACTCTGTAACAATTCTAGACGTGTGGGGTGTCGCATTTGAAACGTCCCCTTAGAAAAATTATTGAATTACTGTGCTGATAAATCTCTTACATTATTTGATTTTCAAACAGCTGAGCAAAACTGAACGTACTCAGACATTTCGCTCTTTATCTATTCTGATCAACACTAAACTGACACACAATATTTTTTAGCGCAACGCAATCTGACTTTCAATAGTCCCTACAAAAGAATGGCCCTGACTAACATTAACCTATACCTTTCACAAATCACTTACTTCACAAAAATCTTCGTTACTCGAACTACTGCAATACAGCGAGCGCCACTACTGCCAGCTAAATGGCTCAAATGGCTCTGAGCACTATGGGACTTAACATCTATGACCATCAGTCCCCTAGAACTTAGAACTACTTAAACCTAACTAACCTAAGGACATCACACACATCCATGCCCGAGGCAGGATTCGAACCTGCGACCGTAGCAGTCGTGCGGTTCCGGACTGAGCGCCTAGGACCGCTAGACCACCGTGGCCGGCCTGCCAGCTAAATAAAAGATTCACACTACGGAAGGCACTACCTACTGATAGGCATAGTTAGCAAATGAAAGATTTTAATAGAGAACAAACAATGTATTTACCTTAATAGTGTTGAAAAATCATAATATACATAGCAGTTCATGACATCCAGTCTTACAAATTTCTAAACTCCGCCATTTCTCTCCTCACATCCACCACTGCTGACGGCTCACCTCCAACTGCGCAACGCTACGCGTTGTTCGCATCCAGCTGCCCAACACTACAATGGCAGACAACAATGCAAATTAGCCACAGACTGCACACAGCACAGCCAGTGATTTTCATACAGAGCGCTACGTGGCGTTACCAATAAGAAAACCTAAACAACCTACTTACATAGTCCCCATGCTCCCCACAAAAAATTTTACAAATTGTTTTGAGCAGTGGCCAATACAGATTTGAAAAAATTTTTTCATAATTACAATAACAAAGAAATCAATTGCACACACTTATCGATACAATGTTGGTCAAAAACTAAAATTTTCTCACAGTCCATAAAGACAGTCCTGATCATTCATCACAGTAAAATTGCAGTGTTTTTTTTTCTCAAAGTCTGAGCAGTAAAAGAGAATGCACATGGAAGTAGTGGATTTCAATGCAGTCTTGAAGAAGTAGTGTTGTCCTTCCAACGGAAAGACAGTGCTGACTCTTGACATGCAGACAGGTAATGGGCCACAACAGAGCAAACCCACCGCAGAGTCAGTCGAAGTTTTAAAGAATATTGGTAGGTAGGTCATCACAGAGTAGACCCACTGTAGTCCTGGTAGAGATTACGGTATTGGTGGGCCACCAGAGGTGCAAATCCAGTGCAGTCCTTGTAGAAATAATGGTATTGGTGGGCCATCAAAGATGCAGACCCACTGTAGTCCTTGTAGAAATAATGCTACTGGTGGGTCATCAAAGGTGCAGACCCACTGTAGTCCTTGTAGAGACGGCCAGCAGCCATCTGTTGTAACTGTGCAGGTGCACAATCACCATCGAAGAGTCTTTCGGACAATATAGCAAGTCCATAAACCACCACTTGTGCACTCACAAAGTTTTTGGAATTGTCCTTAGAACCAGCAATGCTGTTATCCAGTCCCTTGCTGAATTATTAACACACGTGCAAACACTATCAGTCCCTACTTCTCACATATTGTCCATATACTATGACCAACAGAAACGTATGCAGTGAAATGTAACTTACAAGTTACTTAATTTGATGAACTGGTGTCAATTACAATTTTATAACATAAGAATACAATAACAAAGGTACAAAATACATCATTAAAGAACATAACAATACAGATAACATTTGTAGTAATACAGGCTTTACAAAAGAATAGAAATAAACATATACATCAGTGTTACAGGAATTATGACATGAGTACATACATAAAAGATCAGAATAAATTTCGAAACATCAACTTCACACATGAGCATTAAAACAGAACAGAATAAATAATGTCTAAACATCTTTAGAAAGAAAATAACATATATCAGAAAAATTCTACAACATAACTCTTATTAGATAAACACATTAAGACAGGAAAAACAAAAATTCACATAGTGTAATAACACAAAAATACAGGACAGGGTTTGTTTTCAGTGTGACATTTGGTACTGCAGTCCAACCCTAAACTTCATCCTGTAGATCTTTCCTCTTATTTCAACATTTGTTTCCACCAAAAAAAAGTCCTATCCAAGCATGCTTTCTATATTCTGTTCACATCCTCTTTCAAAAATAGTTTTTCTCCACTGTACACTACTTTTTTTGTCAAACCATTTTCTTATAGCTTCTCAATGGATTTCTTCCAATTCATCATAGTCAGTTTCTTATATAGTCTACCCCCTCTTAAGCTAACTCAAATCTACTGGGCTCAGATGCTAAACTAAGGGACGAGGCAATGCAGCAGCACAAAATAGTTAACACAAACAGCAATGACAAAAAAATTCAAATTGGCAAAGCAAGCAGCAATATTACAACTAATATAAGGCAATGAGCAGCAAACAAGAAAAATAAATCAGTAGTAAAACTGGCTTAACAGAGTAATGTAAAGTGAAATTTAGTAGCACTATGCCTGGCAAACAGCAGCATCAAATGCAATAACTTATATCTAAACATGACATAGCTCAAGCAGAAAAAAATATTACACTACACACAACAATGCAGACAAGGGAAATGTATATTCATATCGTAATGTCTATGTAATTAAAGTGGTGCACCACAAGAACTAATTCTACAAAAAATTACCAAGTACTTGAAAAGAAAATTATATATGCAGTTACTGTTATTAGTCCCTTCTTATTGTTCTTTCCATTCCAAGAGCTCCTTTTTCGAAAAATGTGGATCATAAAATAATTATTTAATAGATCTGTTGACAGAAAGTGTTCACATTAGCAAATGCATTTAATTTTATTTTATGAAACCAATGCTGCAAGACAGCTGGAAACCAGATATTAAATGAAATAAGCAACTATGTACAAAGTAAAGCATAAGAACATCATTCAGTAGTCATGGGGCATTTCATAAGTTAGTAGAAATTCTCTCAATTCTCGTCGAAAGACACTTGTCCTAATCAGGTGTGCAGATGTGCGAAAATTTCCCATCAATTCATAAGCATAGGTAGCACAAAGTATGAGTAATCATATGTTTCCAAGTAATGAGCGTGTCGTATTTGCGATGCTTTCTACAAAGGAATGTCAATAGCAAGGATAATGGTACCTTTTTTTTTCACCTGTGCCTCTGAAAGGCACACACTAATGGCTTTTTTCCAGGCGACTGTCGCGCAGCTGGGTGCCCACGACTCATTACGTGAAGGTGGCCACTTAACTTTCTTACTGAAATATTTCCGACACCAGTTTGCATTACAGTGACAGTCTCATATAAACAATTTCACAGGTCGAGAATATGAGTTGCAAATGTGTAGAAACAAAATCCTTTGAATATAACTGTGTTCAAAAAGTTTTCGTCGGCATTGTGATACATTCGTCCATTTACACACATTTCATAACTCTTAAAGTACGATTCTTGGTTTCCAGCATCCTTTTCCACAAATCAGAGTCCCTAACCACTACTCATTATTCATATACGTATTCGTCGACACTTCTTCAATATTTCATCAAAATAAATAGTAGCATAATCAAATTCCTCATTTACGGTAGCATCATCTTATTGATCATAAACATACCTCAACAGCATAATACACATCGTCGTCGTAATAATAACATCATAACTCCTCAGTCAAATCTCAAAAACATCGTAGCTTTCTGCAATAATGTCAAAACCTAAAATAAATTCTCTGCTCATTTCAATAGTGTCATCTACCTCGAACGTACTTTAAAATCATGCTCCCTTACCAAATACATCACTCAAAGTTCTCATAGTATCACAATGGTTCCGAAAAGATATGAACAGTTCACAAAGTACAGACAAAATACAATTTCATGAGTGTGAAGTTACCCAACTGTGTAATTGCGTAAACATGTGTCACTGATGTAGTAAAAAAAAATGTTTATCTCTCAGTTAAATGATCAGATAGCTGTGTAATTTGTGTGTTAGAGAAATATGGTACCGATGTGTAAAGTTGTATAAGCAAATACCATATTAGCTAGGGCTCCTTGTGCTTGCCAAACACATGGTACACAAAGTAAGCGTGAACCCCCCTGAGGATTAATGTAACTATAACCTCAGGTGTTACAAATTACAGCAACGGAATGAAATGTATCACGGAAAACCTTTGTGTCATTGTAATTCAAAAATCTTTAATAGTAAATGTTTTAAGTACAAAATTATTCACTCAAATGCGTGTCCTGTAGCGCTAAATGTGCGTCCTGCTGTAAGATAATTCTGTGGAGCTGTCATAGGTATCGTCCTCTGTAAGCAAAATTCTGTAGAAGTCAATGTACTCACCTCCTCATAAACAAAAGTGAAATGCTTTGCTTATAGATATCTTAGTTACTACGCTTATTGCCGTGATGAAGAAAGTACTGTACTGTAACGTATTGTTGTGCTATGTAAGAGGTTGTCTCATTGTAGCTATACCACAAAAGTTACTACTAAAACATGTTTTACTTTCCAGAATAATACATAAAAACTGTGCAGATATAAAACAGATACACTGCAAAAGCAACTATGTAAATTGTGACACACATTAGTAGCGTCGTGATATAATCGTGTAGCTGTCAAAGAAACCAAATACTAAGTCATCTTTAATCTCACAGAAAGTACTTCAAATAAAGAATGTCTTTTCAAGTAAACCAAAATGTTGCATTAAAGTCTCATTAGCAGTATATGTTCTAAGTATGTAAGCCTTATAGTCGTTACATAATCGTGCAACTAACAAGCAAGAATGTACACACACAATAACACTGTGACGTCTGTTCACTATAACAATGCATTCGTAATTTCTGTTTAAATAAGTTCTCTTGGTTCTTGACTGGATATTTAACTTCAAACATTGTTGCATATTAACAGATTCTAAGTCTGACAAAGCATACTAGTAATGTAAAGTGAAAAATTTTATAACAAAGACTTAGTTAAAAACCAGATTATCTCTCAATAAGCGGTTTTACATGTGAAGTGTGGTGCAATCCTTTACTCTTCATAGTTCTCAGATTTTGAACTTCAATGTAATTATCATGCGGTATACGTCGGTAAAGAATACTGGAATTTTTCTCAAGGTTAGCGTCAATGTTATTTTTCCCTGAGCCAGCCGGCGCACGTGGCTGCCTGCAGTGCGAGTCATTATCTATTGTGTCTTTGTTGGCGCGCGTCGTTATTGGGATTTGGAGACCTAACTTTTACAAATTCACCTTGCCGAGAGGGTCCTGCCCTGTTTGAATTCCGCCAGTTCTGATGAAATTCAGGTCTGTCGTTACGATTATATCGTCCGTCGTCATGTCGGTAGTTTCTGTAATAAATTTCTTGTCGGTCACGTGGTGGAGAACTTCTCCCTGAGTCGTAACTGCGCGGAGAACCGTTGTGTCTAAAGTTATTGTGTCTTCCTTGATAATAATTGTTTAGGTTCCCACATTGTCTGTTTCTATGGTGTTCTCTGTCACATTCATTACTATGGAAATGCGATCTTTCTCTGTAATTATTACTACTCTGACAACGGTTGTCATACGGGTGGTGTCTGTTTTGGTCACGATTTGCGTTGTAAGAATAGCCTTGTCGTGTCCAGTTATTATTTCTGTCATCACGGAGTTGTGACTGATGTGACCTGTAATTGTTGGGTTCCTGTTATCGCGTTCCGTGATTGTCAGTGTCAATTTCCAATTCTTGTAAGAGTCCCTGAAAAGCTTCAATGTCGTCTTTGCAACGTCCTGCCAAAATAATATGTCGTAAATGTTCAGGTAATTTGATTAAGTAAATGCGGATGAGTTCTGAGGGGCTGTATGGGTTTGTCAGGTACTGATTCTTGTGCAACATGTCTTCAAAATATTTCACAAGACTGGAAAATTTAGATTGTTCGAAATGTTTCATCATTATGATGCTATGTTTTACTCGGTCTTGTGTGGCTTGAGACCAATATGCTGAGAGGAAGGCATGGTAAAATTCTCCTTCACTGTGGCAATCGTGAATGACCGATCGCATTATTACAGCTGGTTCATTCTCCAAGTAGCCACACATAAATTCTAATCTGTGCTCTAATGACCAGTTGGGAGGAAAACAATGAGAGAATTGATGGAGCCATGCGTGTGGATGAATGTCGTTGCCAGAATTCTTAACTGTTTTGAATTTACGTGTAGTAATGAACAGCTTATAGTCAAAATCATCATGTCGGCGAGTCGCATGTCGGTCATTGTTACGTCGTTTCGGCGGTTCCATCTCAAAATTCGGTGTACCTTGCCAATTTCTTTCATAATTTCCGAAGTGTCCTATGTTATTATTTTGTTGTTGTTCCGTATTTCTATGTCCCTCT
Source organism: Schistocerca nitens (assembly GCF_023898315.1). NCBI lineage: Eukaryota > Metazoa > Arthropoda > Insecta > Orthoptera > Acrididae > Schistocerca > Schistocerca nitens. The sequence goes on from NC_064622.1 coordinate 352,911,988, forward strand.
TCCCGTGTTGGAGCGCGAGTGTCCTCTGAAATACGTAATTCTTATATTACCTGTGTCAGCTGATCTTGTACTTCCCGGATTTCTCTTTTGTGTTGTGTATTAATTTGATTCTGATTTTGTTTGAATTTCCTAATTTGTTCGTACTCTTCTGTGTCATTAAAGACAACCGGTCTTGCGTCATTCACATTATCATCTACCTTCGTTGATAAATTATGTAGCTGATCCAAAAGTTCGACTACTTTCTCTGATAGTGAACTAATTTCCTCCATGTGCCTTTCTGAACCAATTTTTAGAGTATCTACTGTGTCCTTCAAGTTTTCCTGAGTTTTTGCAAGTTGCGTAACCGAATAGGTAGATGCAACTGAGTCAATTTTAGCTTGCAAGGTCTCATGATTTTTATGAACAATAGTTTGCAGTTCTTTTATGGCTGCTTCGTGATTCTGTAATGCATTTTCAAGACGCGAAAAAATAGGTTGGAAATGGTCACAAATTTGTGTTTTTACGTCATTACAGACTTTTTGACATTTCGATTCAATGTTATGTAACTCAGTAGTTAAATCTTCACGTGTTTGTTCAATCGTGGTGTCTAACTTCCGAAGATTTTGTTCCATTGTGTATAACATTTGAAGATTTTGTTCCATTGTGTCTAACTTTTGAAGCTTTTGCTGTGTTTGTCTCTGGTTTTGTTCCATTGTGTCTAACTTTTGAAGCTTTTGCTGTGTTTGTCTCTGATTTTGTTCCATTGTGTCTAACTTTTGAAGCTTTTGCTGTGTTTGTCTCTGATTTTGTTCCATTGTGTCTAACTTTTGAAGCTTTTGTCCCATTTGTTGCATTAATTGTAATAAAAATGCACTGGTGTCTGAAACATGTTCCTGAGTGCTTTTCGGCAGTGAATTTGCACCAGCAACATTCACATTTTGACAAGCGGAAAATGTGTCTTGACTCATTTGAGAAAACGGTGAGAACCCAAAACCTGAGTCTACAGTATTTGCAATATTGTGTTCTGTCATTCCCGATTCCTGAGGCGAGCTGTTGCCGACCGATCTATCGATAATGCTTCCCTGTTCACTACCTGTTTCACTGTCTACACCATTATTTGACGCCCGCTCCATTTCCCTATGCACAGTTACCAAATTACTACTTTGAATGTCTGTTAATTCATTACATAGTGGTGTTGGTAAGCTACGCTCGTCGTCACTATTATTTCTCAGTTTACTTTGGAGCCTAGTGTTACGTTTTCCACACGCCATTATTGTCACAATATTTCACACGATAACACAGAAAAGCACAATTTGAAGAGCAAAAATAAGAGAACACATTAACATAGCGCTGAAAATAATATCTAGTTAATTGCAAGCGCAGCTGCGGAATACTTGGTGCAAATCTACATGCATGCCACAACTGTTTTACTGTACAACAGTGAAAGACTGCAACTACAAAGGAGATTCTCTCTACAATTACGCGCTAGCAATAAACAAAAGCTAACTAATTACACAAACTACAAAAAAAAAATCAGAAGATTCCAGTGAGGTATCCTCGGCTAACGTCCCCTTAGAAAAATTATTGAATTACTGTGCTGATAAATCTCTTACATTATTTGATTTTCAAACAGCTGAGCAAAACTGAACGTACTCAGACATTTCGCTCTTTATCTATTCTGATCAACACTAAACTGACACACAATATTTTTTAGCGCAACGCAATCTGACTTTCAATAGTTCCTACAAAAGAATGGCCCTGACTAACATTAACCTATACCTTTCACAAATCACTTACCTCACAAAAATCTTCGTTACTCGAACTACTGCAATACAGCGAGCGCCACTACTGCCAGCTAAATAAAAGATTCAAACTACGGAAGGCACTACCTACTGATAGGCATAGTTAGCAAATGAAAGATTTTAATAGATAACAAACAATGTATTTACCTTAATAGTGTTGAAAAATCATAATATACATAGCAGTTCATGACGTCCAGTCTCACAAATTTCAAAACTCCGCCATTTCTCTCCCCACATCCACCACTGCTGGCGGCTCACCTCCAACTGCGCAACGCTACGCGCTGTTCGCATCCAGCTGCCCAACACTACAATGGCAGACAACAATGCAAACTAGCCACAGACTGCACACAGCACAGCCAGTGATTTTCATACAGAGCGCTACGTGGCGTTACCAATAAGAAAACTTAAACAGCCTACTTACACATTGTCCTGCTGGAACTGCCCAAGTCTGTCTGAATTCGCAATGGACGTGAATGAATGCAGGTGATCAGACAGGATGCTTACGTACGTGTCACCTGTCAGAGAAGTATCCCGTATCACTCTAACTGCACACGCCCCACACCATTACAGAGTCTCCACTAGTTTGAATGTTCCGCTGCTGACATGCAGGGTCCACGGATTCATGAGGTTGTCTACCACCCGCTCAATACAATTTGAAAGGAGATTCGTCCGACCAGGCCACATGTTTCCAGTCATTAACTGTCCGACGTCGGTGTTGACGGCCCAGGTGAGGCGTAAAGCTTTGTGTCGTGCAGTCATCAGGAGTACACGAGTGGGCCTTCGGCTCCGAAAGCCCATATGGATGATGTTTCGCTGAATGGTTCGCACGCTGACACATGTTGATGGCCCAACATCGAAATCTGCAGCAATTTGCGGAAGCACTGCACTTCTGTCGCGTTGAACGATTCTCTTCAGTCGTTGTTGGTCCCGTTTCTGCAGGCTGATTTTCCGGCCGCATCGATGTTGGAGATTTGATGTTTTGCCGGATTCCTGATATTCACGGTACATCCGTGGAATCGTCGTAGGGGAAAATCCCCCCCCCCCCCCACTTCATCGCTACCTCAGAGAAGCTGTCCCATCGCTCGTTCGCCTACTATGATACCACGTTCAAACCCATTTAAATCTTGTTAACCTGCCATTGTGGCAGCAGTAACCGATCTAACAAATGCACCAGGCACTTGTTGTCATATAGCAGTTGCCGACAGCAATGCCGTCTTCTGCTTGTTTACATATCTCTTTATTTGAATAAGCATGACTATAACAGTTTGTTTGGCGCTTCATTGTGTGTATTTTAATGAATATGTGGAATTTACGTCTAACAGAAAGGTGCAGAAGCACTCAATGCGGAAAAAAAAGTTGACTTGTCAGAGAAAGAGGGAAAATAGTAGGGTAAGATTAGCAGATGAGATGTAGAGAAGAAAACAGAAAATGAAGGGAATGAGGAAAGTATAGATAAGTTGCTATATGACAAAGATACTAACTACCCGTTGGGCTGAAAGAAAACACGAAAGATTACCGAGAGACAAGCTACGTCGATGATGAAAGATAAAGCTTGAATCTTTTCTTGAATGTGAAGAGGTCTGGGATAAGGCGCAGGTTATAGGCTAATTTGATCCGCAGGCGTAAGCTGAAATGCAGAAGGAGTTGGCGAAAAACATTTAGAGTTATGCAAACGTACATCCAAGATATTGGACGGATCCGATCCTGGTATTACATTTGTGTAATGATGACAGATATTTAATACGTGAGTAGAGGTACTGAGAACGCCAGTGGCTAAGAAACAGATGGGGTAAACAGAGCGTGTGAAAACTCGCGGCCTATCCAGTCGTGTCCGACCTGAACGTCGGAAATAGTGATACAGTCAAACAGCTGGATGGTGCAGACATACCGTATGGCAGCATTCGTCGTTTGCTCGAGTCTTTTGGAATTTTCACTGTACAGATTCAATTGCCCCATCGATTTCGTTTTATGTAACTCTCAATGTTATATCCGGCCTTCAAAAACCACGCACCAGTTTTTAATAATCTCTCGCTACCTACGGAGAAAAACGAAGAGGGCATTTTTGTAGGAAATTTAATGTAGTTTTAGATGGAGGCCACGATTTTCCAGTTATTAAAAAAACCGTATAAAAGTGACCTTCAAAGACATTTTCATCGCCAACTCATCCCTCACTAAGCCTGATTTCTACTATGTTGTTCATGGCACTCCCTCCTACCACTGAACAAAAATATCCGACAACGTGAACTAACTCTGATATTCGACGTTTTTTGGTCTCTATTGGCTGGGCTATTTCGCCACCAGCATTGTCGGCTATTTCGTTAACATTATTAATTTAAAGGTGCCCGTTATGGTAAGGAAAGAAAACTGAATTTTGTAAGCGTTACGCTAAAACTAATTACGTTGACAATTCTATCCAAACTTCATCCTTACAATCACAGTAGTTTCGTAGTCAGAAGGCCTGGCTAGTGTAACACTGTAACTGCCTTTTTTATGCTGTTAAAAGCCTGAAAATTGTTAGGTAAAATTTACACAAACGTCAACTTTACAAAACTTCCTGGCAGATTAAAACTGTGTGCCGGACCGAGACTCGAACTCGGGACCTTTGCCTTTCGCGGGCAAGTGCTCTACCAACTGAGCTACCCAAGCACGACTCACGCCCCGTCCTCACAGCTTTACTTCCGCCAGTACCTCGTCTCCTACCTTCCAAACTTTACAGAAGCTCTCCTGCGAACCATGCAAGACTAGCACTCCTGAAAGAAAGGATATTGCGGAGACACGGCTTAGCCACAGCCTAGCCACACAGTTTTAATCTGCCAGGAAGTTTCATACAAGCGGACACTCCGCTGCAGAGTGAAAATCTTATCCTGGTCAACTTTACACTTTGTAAGTGGCGTAATAAGGCCAGTCAATGAAGACCTGAAAAGGCCGAATGCGAAAAACAATTCATGCAGTCGCTAATTTTTGTACAGTGGTTGGAAGAAGTGCCAGAAACAACATACTAGAAATCCTGACCGGTGGGGGCTGAACGTGGTGCGGGTGCGTTTGAAGATCACTTCTGCACACTTTTGTCAAATAAATCGAAAACAACGGCCTCTAGCAAAAATGTATCTTAATTCAAAATGTAACAACATTAAATTTCCTACAAAAAGGTCTTGTTCACTGTTCCTGTAGGACTAAGACCTTGCGCGTAGCGAGAGAGATAATATGATAATGCCTCATGTGGTTTTTGAAGGCGGGTTATAACATTGCGGGCTGCATAAAACGACATTGGTAAGGGCAGCTGAACCAGTCTGTATGTGCCGCGTTGAACTACAACACATTTTAATACGTATTTGGCAGTACTATAGACTCGCCAAATTCTTGTTTCAATGGAGGTGGGAATATTTTTCTAAATTTTTAGACTGCTTATAACCAAGGGAAAGATTTGCTGACACTCGTAGTTACCGTACATGTGATTACATTGTTACCAGATTGTCAACCTTTAACGTCCATTTACTACCCGAAACATGCACAGGACGAAATTTTGTGAGAAACATTTTTGTACTGTCAGTATGTGTGTTGCGATGTTACTACTTTTCGTTAACTGCATTTCTTATTCGTAAGAAATTTGATTGTGGGAGACTTAAGAAAATTAATGAAAGTTCGAGTGTATAGTTGGTGTCGAACCTCCCAGACCAAACTGTCTGGTTTAGCGGATTTGGCGATATTTGGGAAGTACTCACGATTTTCTGTAAAATCCTGCCCTGTAACATTTGTGTCTGCTTGTGTATCTAATTTTTCCATATAAGAATATCTAAGGTCGTTCAAGAACACTCGCCAACCGTTAGAAGCAGTATGGACATATGAGGTACTATTATAAGATACTATGAAGAGAACTTCGTAAAAAGGTCGAGTTGACCGTAAAGACAACTGAAGAAGGCATGAAGTGGATACACAAGCTGTTGTGGGAGAGGCATTCCAGAGAGGAAACCACAAGCTTCCGTCTGATAAGACCCATAACCTTGCAAACAGGAGCTGATACTATGAGAGACTGTACAGAGAAGCAATAGAGGTTACTACACATACCAGCATAGCCAAATGTGACGCTTAATGTTACCTGGCTCTAGTTAAATGTAAAAAGGTAGTACACCTCTCTCGACGAAAGATCCGAAAGAGTAGAAAGTTGCATCGGTCACACACGTGAATAATCCACTAAATAGCAAGCCTATATCATTAACGTCAATAAGCAGCAGAATTTTGGAACACATATTGTGTTCGAACATTATGAATTACGTCGAAACGAACGACCTATTGACACACAGTCAATACAGATTTAGAACACATTATTCTCTTGAAACACAACTGGCTTTTTACAAACACGAAGTATTGAGTCCTATTGACAAGGGATTTCAAATTGATTTCGTATTTTTAGATTTCCAAAAGACTTTTGACATTGTACCACACAAGCGGCTTGCAGTAAAATTGCGTTGTTATGGAATATCATCTCAATTATATGACTGGATTCGTGATTTCCTGTCAGAGGGTTCAAATGGCTCTGAGCACTATGGGACTTAACATCTGAGGTCATCAGTCCCCTAGAACTTAGAACTACTTAAACCTAACAAACCTAAGGACATCAGACACGTCTATGCCCGAGGCAGGATTCGAACCTGCGACCGTAGCGGTCGCGCAGTTCCAGACTGAAGCGCCTAGAACCGCTCGGCCACACCGGCCGGCTCCTGTCAGAGGGGTCACTGTCCTTAGCAACAGACAGAAAGCCATCGCGTAAAGCAGAAGTGATTTCTGACTTTCCCCAAGATAGTGTTACAGGCCCTCTGCTGCTCCTTATATTTATAAACTATTTAGGAGACAATCTGAACAGCCGTCTTAGGTTGTTTGCAGATGATGTTGTCGTTTATCGTCTAGTAAACGCATCAGAAGATGGAAACAAGTCGCAAAACGGTTTAGAAAAGGTCTGAATGTTGTGAATACTGTAAATTGCCCATAAATAATGAAAAGCGTGAGGCCATCCACATGAGTGCTGTAAGTAATCCGCTAAATTTCGGTTACACGGTAAATGACACTAATCAAAAAGCCGTAAATTCAACTAAGTACCTAGGAATTACAATTAGGAACAATTTAAATTCTAAAGAACACGTAGAAAATGTTGTGGACAAAGACTGCATTTTATTGGCAGAACACTTCGAAAATTAAGAGACTGCTAAAGAGACTGCCTGCATTGGAGTACTATTGCGCGGTCTGGTATCTTTACCAGACAGGATTAACGGAGTACACCGATAAAGTTCAAAGAAGAGCAACACGTTTTGTATTATCGTGAAACAGGGGAGAGAGTGTCACGGACACGATACAGGATTTGGAATGGACACCATTAAAACAAAGGCGTTTTTCGTTGCGGCGGAACCTTCTCACGAAATTTCGATCACCAACTGTCTCCTACGAATGCGAAAATATTTGGCTGTCGCCGACCTACATAGGAAGAAGCGATCATCATAAGATAAATGGAATCAGAGCTCTCACGGAAAGATATAGGTTTCTTCTGCGCGCTATTAGAGAGTCGAGTAATAGAGAATTATTGTGAAGATGGTTCGATGTACCCTCTGTCAGGCACTTAAGTGCGTTTTGCAGAGTTTTCTAGTACATGTAAATGTAGGAATGTAATGTAGAAACGCCGGCCAAAAGAGGGCTCGACACGACATTAGGAGGTATCCCATGACTTTTGTCAGCTAAATGTAGTTCCGGCCGCAGGTCGCTAGAATTTGCTGAAGGGCCAGTACAGATTGCGTCGTTTGAGGGAAGTCTAGCTTGCAGGAGTTGCCCGTCACTTTCACAACACACAAAATGGTATTAGAAGTTAGTTTCATACTGATGTCACTGTCATCAGTTACTAAAATGCATACAAAATTCTAGTTTGATCGAGCAATGTGGAATAGAGAATATGTTGATTACAGTTTTCAGCCACAAAGACGCGTCAGTATACTTATAATGTTACCAAAGGCATAATAAACTAGAATTTACGGCGTTCAACGACTTTTCCTAGCCTCAAGAGATATTCGAAAGTCTTAGAAGACATGCTACGAGCTTCTGTCACTGTTAATATAGATGCCCTTTTTCGTAATGTATTTCCACCAGTAAGGACCTCAACTGGATTTACTGGTTGGTTTCTCTATTCCACCCACTGAAGTGACACTGAGCATCAACGTCAAGGTACAAGACTATGACAACACAGCAGCAAGACTCAAAAGATAAATATAGAAATGTTCCATAATAACGCAGAAAATTCAGTGCTTGTGCCGTGTACTGTCATACCCAACATTATCCGAACAACCTGAATTGCGTTTCGCTTGATTTGTACGCAGCCCACATAGTGCAGCTGTCTTAAAGGTCCTCTAATTTCTTTCTAGTATAGTCTTTTGACTATACAAAATGGATACCACATGTCCAGGTTGTAAACCCTAGGATATGCGTCATTAGAGATGAGGTACTCTTTAACGCTTGTAAACTCAATTTTATTACAGTAAGAGACATTTCAAAATCACTACCACATTCATTAGAATTTGAGTTAACTGTCACATTAGTCATTCCAGCAATCTTTAGGCAAAATTAAATATTTTTATGAACAAGACATTGTGAGATAATATATGGACTCCTTACGTTCTACGACAACTCGAACTATTTTTCCTCTTTAAAAGATTTTCCTACACATATTAAACGTCGTTCCCCATACGAGTGGTTGGTCATGTACTGGATGTTGAACTAACCAGTTAAAAGCAACTTGATTAACAGAGGCAGAAGCTCTACGGAAACTTCGATATTCACATCGTATGACCAGTAATATCTCTGTACTCATAACTGAGCAATTATTCGTGCACATTTTTAAATTTTAACTGACATGATGAACTTATTTGTTCTGGATCTGGACGGAAACAAAGCACCTACAGCCGTAGTAACCAGCCAAAATTTTCATGCCTGACCAAAATTCGATAACAGAAACATTCGTCATTGGTGACCAGGCATAAAGAGCATCGAATATCGAAATTTTCACCAGTATCAGTTGGCAAATTTGAACTTGAAAATTTTTGCGCTCTGCCTGTAATCCTGACAAGGTTATTATTTCCCTGTTAACTAATCGCAAAAAACTTTTAATATAATTTCAAGTAACAAAGTTTACACGAAGTGCCATGATGTAAAATATTGTGACGAATTCGAGCTCAGCACGTAATCAGATAATTCACTAAGTAAAATCAGATGTTAGATAACGGATTTGTTCACCAGCTGCGAGATGTTTGAATTTGAAATGACGATACAATTCTTTTACTTGACCCGGAATCGAACCCGCACTTACCGCCGGTTATGTCCATGATTTGTTTGCTCACCAGTAGTGAGATGTCTGCATGTTTGATAAGAATTTACTGCACCTATTGCTATTGTTGACAACACGCGAAGACACACTAAAAATGAAAATTATTTATCACTAGTACACCGGGTGCATACGCTAGGGTTTGAAATGAAACCAAGAATATTTTTAGACAGGACCAGGATTCTAACCAACATACATGCCTTTCGTGGAGTCCTAGAGAAGACTGCAGTCTTGGGGAAAACAACGAAATGATCGAACTGCATCGCTCGGTATAGGTCAAATACCAAGAAAGAGGAGATCCGAATTCGAAACCCATTCCATCACCAAAATTTTCAACGTCTTAAGTTCAAATAAAATAAGAGCTCTGCGACCTTAAATAATCATTGATTCATTAAATAAAATCAAGTTTGTACTGTCAGGAAGCTCACTGGCAACAGAGTATCTGTTCACCGCACCTCCCGCCTCTGGTACGTCCCAAACTAAACCGGCTCTGCCCCAGTTCCTAGCCAAGGCAAACGATGTTTATAATGCGATAACAGAACTACTGTGCAACCTGATGTTCTTCACTTAGCGTTACAAGAGGTAAGGAAGGTCTACTCGTGTGTGTTTAAAATACAGGTCCGAAGTGGAAATCGATTCAGACTACTCAGACTCTAAGATCAATCTGCCAGACCACATTATTATCCACATGCTATCTTCAGCATTGTGTCGTAAGTTATGGTGCGCTTAGCTTCCAAATTAGATGCGGTGAAAAAAACTAAGTTCTCCATTAACTGGTTAATTATCAACAGGCTTCTGACACGGAAATTACTCTAGTCTCTTGTCAGCAGGATGTGAAGATGCTTTTAGGCATCATAGCCTCGATTCGAAACCATTTACAAATTTTCAAGATTTCAAGAAATTTCTAGACCGAGAAATACTATTGTAGAGTGTGAAGTTACCAAATATTTCGATTTTTAACGCCATTATCGCTATTAACTTCTTCCATCTGCTGCTGCTCCACACGTGCTTCTAGGAAGCATTTAATGCTTCTTGGTCATTTTTAGTGGCAGTTGCCCCTCCAACAGATAAATATTTACACGAAAGCGCCAAAGGAACTGGTATAGGCACTCGTATTCAAATACAGAGATATGTTAACAGGCAGAATACGGCGCTGCGGTCGGCAACGCAAATATAAAACAAGTATCTGCCGCAGTTCTTAGATCTGTAGCTGCTGCTACAGCGGAAGGCTATCAAAATTTAACTGAGTCTGAACGTAGTTTTGTAGTCGGCGCACGAGAGATGGGACGCAGCATCTCCGAGGTACCGATGAAGTAGGAAATTTCCGGTACGACCATTTCATCAGTGTACAGTGAATATCAGGAATCCGGTAGAACATCAAATCTCAGACATCGCTGCGGCCGGAAAAACATCTTGCAAGAACGGGACCAACGAAGACTGAAGAGAATCGTTCAACGTGACAGAAGTGCAACCCTTCCGGAAATTGCTGCAGATATCAATGCTGGGCCATCAACGAGTGTCAGCGTGCGAATCAACGAAACATCAGCGATACGGGCTTTCGAATCCAAAGGCCCACTCGTGTACCCTTGATGGCTGCACGACACAAAGCCTTACGCCTCGCCTAGACCCGTTAACAACGAGATTGGACTGTTGATGACAGGAATCATGTTGCCTGGTCGGACGAGTCTCGGCTGAAACTGTATCGAGTGGATGGACGTGTACGGGTATGGAGACGACCTCATGAGTCCAAAGTCCTTTCATGTCAGCAGGGGACAGTTCCAGCTGGTGGAGGCTCTGTAATGGTGTGGGGCGTGTGCAGCTGGAGTGGAACCGCTGATACGTCTAGATACGGCTCTGACAGGTGACACGTACGTAAGCATTCTGTCTGATGACCTGCATCCAGTCATATCCATTGTGCATTCCGACGGACTTTGGCAATTCCAGCAACACAAAGCGACACCCCACATGTCCAGAATTGCTACAGGGTGGTTCCCGGAACCCACTACTGAGTTTAAACACTTCCACTGGCCACCAAACTGCCCAGGAATGAACATTATTGAACATATCTGGGATTCCCTGCAACTTTCTTTTTAGAAGAGATCCCCTCGTACTCTTACGGGTTTAGGGACAGCTCTGACGGGTTAATGGTGTCAATTCGCTCCAGCACTACTGCAGACTTAGTCGTGTCCATACCACGTCGGGCCCTACACGGTATTAGGCATGTGTACCAGTTTATTTGGCTCTTCAGCTCCAGTGCGCAGCAAATGGTTGCGGCGTTCTGTGTCATCTGGACTTTAACAGATAACTATCTAGCTCCAGAATTAAATATTCAGTTTGCAGCACAGTATGCGCTGATATCAAACTTCCTGACAGCTTAAAACTGTGTGCTGGACCGATCCTGGAAATAGTGAACTATGCCTTTCGGGGACAAGTGCACTACCTACTGAGATAGCCAAGCGCGACTCACAACTCGTCCTAAAGCTTCAATTCTGACAGTATCTCTTCTCCTCCCTTCCAAACTTCACAGAAGCTCTCGTGCGAAAATTGCAGATATAGCATTCCTCGAAAAAAAAATGATATTTTGGAGACATGACTTAGTCAAAGCCTGGGGGATGTTTCCAGAATGTAATTTCCACTCTGCAGCGAAATGTGCACCGTTTCACATCAGGAATCCTCGATAACAGACATATTGGCTGAATCGTCGTGCGACATTCGCACTCAAAGGCAACGTTCCGAAGTCGGGAGCAGGATTACTACGTGCTCCAATTTAAAATAAAAAAAATTAAGCAGCTGACTATTAACGCATTTTTGTTTGATTTTTATTAGTTGGCTTATTGTGAATTTCAATGCAATATTCCTATTTGTGACTGGTTATGATATCTGTACATTATGTTCTTGAGAAAAATTAGTGGCTGACCCCTGATGAAAGACATATACTCGAGCAAAAGGCAGTGTGAAAAGGGTTGTTGTACATTATAAAACCTCCCCATGGGGGAGAATACCGCACCTGCAATTTTTTTGCCAACAACTTAGATACGTATTGGCCGTAGTGTAAGAAAAACGACGCCCGAAACTTTATCACGTGCTGATACAACGCGGTAACGTGCTCTACCGATTTCTCTAACAAAATTATAGAAGAGCTTGAACAGTCATCCCTTGCACTCTTATTCTTCTGATCTTATGGCCGCAAATGTTTATCTTTTAAGCTCCTTATCGAAAAGCAGTCAAGAAAATTCCTCTATGAATCAAATTTCACCTCAAACATAGTTTGAGAAAATCTTTAACTCAGGTCCAGTAGGTTTCTACAGGAGAAGAATCGGTAAACTACCTTAGCGCTGTCAGACTATTTTAGATAATGCAACAGGCTATACTGTTGACGATCAATTTCTGTCTCATGTTTACTGTTTTTTTTCAATAAAATAAAGGACAATGCTGTTAAATTATGCACTTTACTATTCCAATGAAATTCAGGTTAACGTATTATCCTTATGACAAAAGTCTGTTTTAATGAAACATGCAGTGTCTGTAGCAGGAGTGTCCTATATCAGCACGAATTAGCATGCTATTTCTTATTCTGGACTTCGAAGAGGTCTTTATTTTCTTGTTACCTGTGTCAAGATGAAGGATTATGGAAATGTGACGTTTCCTGCATATAACGGCTAATAACATGCTTTAGCGAGACTAGAACCAAAACACCCCCCCCCCCCCCCCCACTTTACACATTACCTCATATTTATCAGAACTCTGCAGCAGTGTGTAAGCTAGGACATGTAGGTTCGCGAAGTAAAAGGAGAGATTAACTGCAGTTTCCACGTCGAATGACCTCCTTAGGCTCAAAAATACAAATTGATAACTTTATTTCAAGACTTGTGTGAAAATCACTCAGATTATTTGGTGCAAATGATCCGGTGTTTCAAATGAATATTGTAAGCTAATTCTTTGTCATGCAGGAACAAACTAGTCGGTCACAAGGTTGCCAAACATATCCTGCATTGTAGCCAAGATTCGGTTACACTTCTAGCAGGAAGAATACCAGCCTTGAGCGGTCTAGGAAGCGACTATATTTCGTGTCTCAAAGTTGTGGCAGCCGAACGCCGAAATAATATATTATATGTCAATAAGTCGTATTTGCATTTCTGTAACTAGGTTTAGGGACTACAACCCCGAGTACAAACTAAACAACACAAATCATGAACTGCCATAATTATTTCTGTTTTTTTCTGTCTTAAGGGTACTGAAATTCAAAAACTCATTGATAGATACATTTCGCATTTTTAGAATATCTCCAGTAGCTATACTGTAAGCATTATGAGTAGGCAAACATATTTTTTATGGTAATAGACTCTGAAAATATTTTTCTTTAAATCGATGTCAGTGGCACTATCCATGAAAGACAAGCACACAAATGAAGAGACAACAACACAGCATCGATTTCAATACGTAACGTCCACAGGGAGATTTCGTAAGCTACATAACATGAAGTTTCAAATCAAGAAAGGCTACTATGCAGAAAACCATAAGAAATGACAGAAAATGTCGACTCAAAATTCCGTTGAAAATTTAACTAGTGATAGCATGCTGCGCAGCTTCGACACCAGCTTCCACCAGCACGAAAGGAGAAGCAGTTGTCATCAGAAAGTGGAACAAGGAGCAAAAACGCTTGAATAAAAATGCCATTCAGTTCGTAAATACTGAAAGAAAGATAGGTGTCATCTATTTACGATGATTAAAATGTAAAAGCTGCTGATGCTTTGTCAATAAAAGCAAAAGCTCCTATGTTGAAGAGCTTTTCAAAGTGTAACATGTTTAAGACAGAGAGAATCCGAAATAACAGCAGGTTCACCAAGCTGAGCGTGATGCTGAGAGTCTATGCGTCGCTTGTGCAGAGTGTCATTAATTGAGCCCCTGACGTTTTAGTATTAACGATGCCTTTAGGCTACCACAACAGCCATATGAGAATTATCGAGTACTATTGGGGCGGCACAGCTCTAGAATTTGCAGAGACTATCCGTATGCTGCTGAATCACAGCGCCAAACTACCACTACATTAGTTATACTCCATACTTAATTTCTGCCTGTAACTGGATTGCTCAACAGGGGGTGAATAGCGTCAATAGCTCTATCCCCCGCTCTACACACTATAAGCGACAGAGAAGCAGCTATGAATTAATTCATAACAATCAGTGAAATGTGGCATACTCTATTAGTCATCTGATGTTTATGGAAAACTACTTTTTGACCTACACAGCACTGCAGTACAAGCTTAGGGGTTCTATATGAATCTGGTACTTAAATTTGCTGCGGAACTTATCAATTAAGATAGGTCGCGAAATGGAAACCACAGTGAAAAATGTGGTGTCACCGCCAGACACCACACTTGCTAGGTGGTATCTTTAAATCGGCCGCGGTCCATTAGTACATGTCGGACCCGCGTGTCGCCACTGGCAGTGATCGCAGACCGAGCGCCACCACACGCAGGTCTCGAGAGACGTACTAGCACTCGCCCCAGTTGTACGGACGACGTAGCTAGCGATGCACACTGACGAAGCCTCGCTCATTTGCAGAGCAGATAGTTAGAATAGCCTTCAGCTAAGTCAATGGCTACGACCTAGCAAGGCGCCATTTGTCTTACATAGCTTGTATCTAAAGAGTCTCACTTGTATCGTCAAGAGCGATGTACCACAAGGATGGATTAAAGTTAAGTATTCCAGAAGCTACGTACTTTTCTTTATAGCATTCATTACGTATCCTGTTTCAGACCTATCTCTAGCCTGCGTCAGAAACGCGTGCCTTTCGGCTACTTCCGAGTGGCGTGGCTGTCTTGTTACGCCACAACAAAAATAAAAACTGTTTTATTTGCAACAGTTAGCTACAACTTCCAGCTGCTTATCTCCGTAGTCGCCGATCCGACTCAGACGTTTTCCGTAGCGTTGTACCAGCTTTTCAATACCCTCGTTATAGAAGGCAGGCGCCAGTGCTTTCCGTCAATTCTATACGCTGGCCTACAGCTTGTTGCCTGTGCCAAAATGTTGTCTCCATAGCCAGCGGTTCATGTGAGCAGAGATGAAACTCAGAGGGAGACAATTAGGGGCTGTATTGTGGGTAATCAAACATTTCTAACTGAAAACGATGCAGGAGCAGCTTCATTGCCCCTGCAGAATGCGGCTGAGAATTGTCTTCAAGAAGAAAACGCACGACGGTTATGTAATGTTAGCTGCATAGCTTCAGGCGAAATTTCTCACCAGGCCCCCGTGCTTGGCGGGGGACACTATATTTTTAGGTATCTTTATGTGCTCCCTGTGTGCTCAGAACTAAAAAGAGCGACGTAACGCGATCGATGGTCATACTAGAGACACTGCCCAACACACCTGTGCAGAACTTCATCGGAGTTTCACTGTGGTTTCCATTTCGCGACTGATCTTCCTTATTTTCCAAATAACCCTCGTACATACTGAGGCAGAAAGAAAGTTTAATTATGTGTCTTATATTTAATTTAACGTATTGCAACGTATTTCAAGCACGATTTGCTTATCGTCAGGCACTTACGTACACAGAAAACTGTTACATTAAGATAAATTACGTTAATTTAACTTAACATAGAACTCTTTTATTCACTGTTCACTAGAGTGTTTGCTGGAGGTTTATCGAAAAGTGTATCAGTGGGTGGCCAGAGATCAACGTCCAGTGGTGTCTTCTGCTGGTGTGGAGTGGAGTTTCGTTGTAATTGGCGCCATAGACTGTGTGGGAAACCCATAGTTTTACAGCAAAAATCGAATCGCTCTGAGCACTATGGGACTTAACATCTGAGGTCATCAGCCCCCTAGAACTTAGAACTACTTAAACCTAACTAACCTAAGGACATCACACACATCCATGCCCGAGGCAGGATTCGAACCTGCGACCGTAGCGGTCGCGCGGTTCCAGACTGTAGCACCTAGAACCGCTCGGCTACTCCGGCCGAGTTTTACAGCAGTTATTGTGGTGCAGTGTTGTGCGATGCACTTTTTATATCATAAACAGACAAGCGTTGCTTTATAGATTTTCTTCAACATAAAAGTCCATTACCTTCAAGTCATTTTCTCACAGTTCATGTACTGCTAAGGAACTAAGAATTCTCTCCCAGAATGGATTTCTGAATATGTTGTCGAACAGACATCAGTCGTCTCTATCACTGGACATAATGGCTGTGTGTATGTGTGTGCATATGTTTTTGCGTTCGCGTGCGTTTTGTGTATAAAAGAGAAGAAACAAAAAAATTGCATTCAGTATCTGTGTGCAGTAGTTTAATGCAACATCAAGTTTTAAAATCAATTTTTACTGTGTCTGTTTCCTGTACATTACATCAGTCAAAATCTTTGAGGAAATATTTCGTCTGTAATATGCTTAGCATACACAGTTTGCTCTTGCGGGCGTGACTCGCTAAAAGCGCAGCGGCAAACACTGCACAAGTGTTTATGTTGGCTGACCGACACACACTGCGGTAGACGCTAAGACATAAACAGGAAGACACCATCGTGGCTCTGAATGTAGTGAGCCGAAATCATTATCTGCACGTTCTTCCAGTAGTCAAAGTGAAACTCTGTGAGCCGTGCATGGCTCATGTGCCCGCCATCAGGCATTTTTCAGCCTGTTTTTGACGTACTTCCACCTCACTACGTTAAATTACTACTGTCACTAAGTTGCTGTTTTGCTTGATCGTGAGCAGCGCTAGCAGCGCGTATCGGTATATCCCCTGTAGTAGTATGGTTCAAATGGCTGGCCGGCCTGAGTGGAAAACTACTCAGGTGCTACAGTCTGGAACCGCGCGACCGCTACGGTCGCAGGTTCGAATCCTGCCTCGGGCATGGATGTGTGTGATGTCCTTAAGTTAGTTAGGTTTAAGTAGTTCTAAATTCTAGGGGACTGATGACCTCAGAAGTTAAGTCCTTTAGTGTTCAGAGCCATTTTTTTTTTTTTTTTCAAATGGCTCTGAGCACTATGGGACTTAACTTCTGAGGTCATCAGTCCCCTGGAACTACTTAAACCTACCTAAGGACATCACACACATCCATGCCTGAGGCAGTATTCGAACCTGCGACCTGTAGTGGTCGTGCGGTTCCAGACTGTTCGGCCTAGAACCGCTCGGCCACCCCGGCCGGCCCTCTAGTAGTATTTTTCCTCTACTGCTATTACTTCCCGCTCGTTGTCTGTTGAAGGGAGTTGGTCACAGTTCGGATGGGAGTTCGTGTCAGGAGTTCGGATAGAGACTTGGGATCCATCAGTAGGTTGGAACGCGTCTGGAGCGCAGTTCGGACCTGCCAGTCGCGGAATTGCAATGCGGCACTGGTGTAGTCGGGTTGGAGCAGCAGTGAGGTCTGCGTCGACATGGCTCGCCCGGCCATTGCCGCCACGCATTACTTGAACCGGGCCACGATCTTGGTGGATCGTATGTCGGTCGTCCTGCCAGACGACGCGTTTTGGGCTCGCCGATCGTTTAGGAGGCGGCTGTGTGCAATGTGGCGGTAGTGTAGTCAGGTTGGAGTAGCAGCGAGGCCTGCGTCGACATGGTTCGCCCGACCATTGCCGCCACGCATCACCTGAGCCGGGCTGCGGTGTTGCTGGATCGTCGGTTGGTCGTCCGACCAGACGACGCGTTTTGGCTCGCCGATCGTCCATGAGTCGGCTGTGTGTGTGCGCGCATCGACTCCCAATTTGTCTTCGTGTGGCCGGCCGCGGTGGTCTAGCGGTTCTGGCGCTGCAGTGCGGAACCGCGGGACTGCTACGGTCGCAGGTTCGAATCCTGCCTCGGGCATGGGTGTGTGTGATGTCCTTAGGTTAGTTAGGTTTAAGTAGTTCTAAGTTCTAGGGGACTTATGACCTAAGATGTTGAGTCCCATAGTGCTCAGAGCCATTTGAACCATTTTCTTCGTGTGTGCTTAGTTGTTGTTGGGTATCGTTCTGGTCTTCGTGCAAGCGTTTGTCAGGTTGTGTGTGTAGTTGGTGTGTTTTCCTTTGACAAGTTGTTTAAATGTTGTCGGCATACCGGCTCTGACAGGTCGGTCGTCTGATCGGGCGACGTGTAATTGGTTCTCTGAGCGCCTCTGGCCCCCTTCAATTATCATCTTGTGGAACTTGGGTCGGTCCTTTCTTGGTGCGGGGATGTCGTTTAGCCAGTGGGCGTGTGTCCTCTGCATTGTTGGGTCCGAGCCAGTATTTCCGCGTCGTGTGTCTGGAAGTGAGTGGGAGACGCACCGGCAGTGCAGTCGCGACGTAGCAGCAGTCGTGGACGGACCAGCAGGCAGTCGGTCGGTCTGTTTGTACGGTCCAGGAAAGACATCTGCGTGCGTTGCAGTCGACTGCGTCCGCTGCCGGGCCCTGCGCAGTGTCACAATGTGTGTGGAGCTGCCTGATCGCTACGAGCTTCGTGGTTCACCGACCCAGGACGTCAAGGTTGAGTAGTAGTTTCAACTACCCAAGCCACGTTCATTCATGCTGTGGTGGTTCGTTTCGGTGGTTCGCTGTTGGGGAGATTTGGTGTTCGAATTCTCATGTACCGATTGGTGGCAAGCAAGTCGTTGTGTTGGTCGGTCCGTGGCTGTCCTCTGGTTGGGTTCCGACTGATCTAGTTGGGCTTACCACCTGTCTCGCCTAAGTGAACGAGGGCAGACCGACCCTCCTGGAGGCTTTCTGAGTGCCACCGGTGTTTAATCATCTGTTGTCAGCTACCTTAAATTTTAGGCTTATAGTTATTTGTTTTGTTTTCCTAAAATTTTGCAAAACTAATTTTTAAATTTATTTTTCAAGCTGAAACATTGCGGCCTTCTGTCTTTAAAAGATTATGGTAATATATTTTGAAGTTTTGAAATTTAATTGTGACCCTCAGCCATTTGTGTTGCACTTTGTATTTGCTGGCTTTTGGGTTTTAAATTATTTTATTGCTGTCGTAGTTGAATTTTAATTTTTTTAAGATTTCTTGTTGGCCTCCTGCCTTTAAAGGTTTATGTTAATGTATTCTAAAATTTTTGGAAATTAATTGTGGCCCTCAGCCATTTATATTGCATTTTGCGTAAGTTGTTTGCTGAAATTATTTTATTGCTATCTTAATTGGCTTTTTGTCTTGTTGGAGGCTTTCAGCCGTGAAAGAGTTGCTAAATTACAATAAATGACAATTAGAAGCAGAAACTGACCTCAACCCTTCGTCCTTTCCACAATCCTATTACCTGTTCTACCCAGCGGGTTTAGCGGACGTTTCACTCTGTTCTCATACATGACGGAGCAAGTGGAACCAGTATCATTTTATTAGTCATGAAAAAATGAGCCAGTGATTGTATCCACTCGCATTTGACCCCAAGAAAAAGACAACTTTCTCACAAAGGAAGGTGACGTAAAATTTATTCAACACACAAAAAGAACTAAGGAGCTTTCCTGCACTTGATAGTAGGATAGCTGAGCTCTGTGTATGTCTGCATTGATCACCGACAGCTGCCACAACCCTTTACAGAACTGACGCGGCAGGGAGCATCATTATCAGAGCATTTCAAACATCTTTCAGTAAGTCGTCAGGAGATGGACCGAAAGTCAAAGTACCGCCGCTTTCCAAGTCCTATTCAACCCATAATGGAATGTTACTTACAGTAGTTTCATGTTCCAGCAATTACACTTTGACAGTTCCCATGCGAAAATTCTGATGGCCGAAAGGACCGGTTTGTGTGTGAGACTAGTAGGCATTAATTAAGATCAAACTGCTACAACTCGAGGCGTACAGCAAATGGAAATTCACATTCAAAGGCGCTTTTCGCTTTTCTTGGCAAATCATCAGCAGAAATTAAACTGTAATCATCGCGAGTAGATGATAGTAATAAGTGTGCGATTAGAACGGTATGGGCGCTCAGAGAATGTGGTGGTGGTGGTACACGATTTACCTATTCTGAATGGCGTTAATGATTATGCATTGAATCTAACGCTGCCCACCTCAGTAAAGACAGCGTGTTGGCGTTGTCGCTTCTTATGAAAAACAACTCTGATTAAGCTCTACCTATATCATCTTGCTCCTCAAGCTAGCATACACTATGCACGTATGACTATGAACATCTCCCCCTGATATGCCGTCTCATGTTACCCTCAAGAACAAGCAATTAATAGAACCAAAAACTTCTCACATTACAAAGGAAACACCTTTCAATCTGCTCAGTATAAGATATGTAACAGCTATCTCATTAGCACCAAGGAGGCACAGAATTTATTCCTGCGGTAAATATTACTTAAATTCTGCAGATAACTGCTTAATAAATAACTATCTGCTATATAACTGTAATTATAGCCATTACACAGCTCTTATATGTTACAGTTAGTTCAGTAATAAGCTTGCTGTAATGTCACTTCTGCTGTTCTGAAATATACTTGAGAGGTGGCATGAGCCCCCTCTCATATTTCTATCTTACGATTCTCCTCTCTAATTGCATGCGGTGGAAAGTTGCTATTCCTTCACACGCGGACTTCCCACGCAGCGTCTCTCGTCACCCGGGTGGTCCGGTGACAGGCGGGCTCTGCTGATCTTGAAAGGGTAAGCCGACGGGTGTGAGGGAGTCGAGTGAATGCTTTCCAGACGCCGACATTGTAGAATAGCGGCTGAGACACCCCCTGAAGTAGCGGCTGGGCTAGAGGTTCCGTTACTTCGCAGAAACACTTTCTGGCGGGCTACCAGCGAGGCGTGGGAATGACTTGTGTACCCAGGCAGTTGTGGTGGGCAAATTCCCGCGCTTTCTGCAAAATCGTAACTGTGATTGGCTTGCTCAGGGCATAGCTCCGTGACGTAGCAAAATCAGCGCAGAAATTGGCGCCAAGAATCCCCATTGGTGGAATGGTAGTGCTCCGGCAATAGAGTGAAATTTTCCGCCGGTTTTCGAGTTGCTGATTGGAACGGTTAACCACGGCCACTGTCGTGTGGGTGGGTATGTTCTGTGTTCGGTGTGTACGGGTGCTCTTGTGGAGTAGTCGGCTCTCGCCTTTCAGTTGGAGTAGGTTACAACACTGAGCTCTCGCTGCTCTGGACAGCCGGCCTTCCGTTGGCTGTCTAACATACTTTTATTTGATTGTAACTGTTTAAGCAAGTTGCTGAAGTTCCGACTTCAACGTAACTTTCCGAGTACAGTTGGCAATTGAGCGTTCTGCGTACAAGCGGCCTATGTCTTGGGCAGTTTTGGCTAAAGTTGACTGTGTGACTTCGCTTGTGAAAATCAATCACTGTACCGTCAGTGATTGTGTGGCGAGCCTTCTTCGTCTCCCTCAGAGGCGCGTTTGTATTGATAGGAAGTCTTTAGTCTGGAACAACCAGACCAGGACAATTTGTTTCGGGCTATACTCGCGACATTATCATCACCACGACGGGACGTCGAAGCAACCAGCCATCGCTTCCAGTACGCCAGATCGTGTCCTTGCAGCTAAGAAGACAGCTTGGTAATGTACGTCCGCAGCACCGGCAAAGCAGGCATTTTTGCTAGGCGATAATCAGAGCTCAGCAGAGCGCGCCTGTTCGTCTTTTCTAACTTTGTTCTATCTTGGGTGTTCATTGTCTCAGTTCTCACTAATGTAGCAGCAATTAATGTTGGGTTAGCTGTGTGTCTCTCTTAAGATTTGAGTGGCAAGGAATTGGCTCCACATACCACTTCGTCATAAACGTCACAATCTAGTTTAGGGACAACTTCACCTTCACAGCGTTTGTTTGAGTATCCAATTTGAGCCAATTTGATGTATTGTAAATGTTTCGTGTGTTTTTGTTTATTATTTTGTGTTTAGTCTTAATAAATCATATTGTTATTTTGGACAGAACTTTCATTCTGTTAATCGGTAGAGCAACCCTATCATTACTCACTACGTTAATGAAACGTACCTTTATTTAACTTATTTATCAAATTAAATTATTGCAGGTGCCACACTCTTTTCTACTCCACTTGCAGGGTTGATTACAGTCAGTTCGCGTATCTTTTTAATCCATGTGCAACAGCAAAAGTCGGAGTTAGAATAGGGGGGCTTAGAGCATCATTTACATGTGTAGATTCTAGAAGAATTTAGTGTTAAATACGCTGCTAGCCCCGGCACCTCGCATACTAATCCTTAGTCATTTGAATAAATAGACACTACACTATGGGTCAGATGTATTTGACATGTTTTAGCTCCATCACAAAACAGTGACTAACGAAAGGGTGCCGTTAAATCCACATTACACAGATAGTAAAATAAATATGTTCGCATATTTCCTCAGAACACAATTGCAGTTAAAACGCCATCTGAAGAACGTTTGGCCGCTCAGTGACAGTCGACGGACTTCCAGGACTGGAACTAAATGAGTCTACTGCGTTCACTATAAATTTACTTGTGATTTTGATGAAATTTCCTGAATCTTTCGTGTGTAATACGTACCAAGGTTGCAAACTTTAAGTTTTGGACTGCAAGAAGGTTATTTACAGGAACATTGCAATGCCTCATCAGGTTACCTTCCACTAGGAAAGTTGGTGCACTCAGCGACTGTGGTATTACTTATAAATTATATAGCGCAGCAATCGGTCGTCCTTTTTTGTTGGACTTATTTGGCAAATCCAGATTTCGGCTAGTGCCTAGTCATTATCAATGCACTATTTTCTAGTCTCGATATATGTCAGTTCCCTGTTGTTCGGGAGTCAGTCACAGTTCTTTGAAAACTAGTCCTGGAATACTTGAGTAGTATTCAAAGAACTGTGACTGACGCCCGAACAACAGAGAACTGACATGTTTCGAGACTAGATAATAGTGCATTGATAATGGCTACGCACTAGCCGAAATCTGGATTTGCTAAATAAAACCTACAAAAAAGAGCGACAGATTGCTGCGTTATAGGATTATAAATTTATAAATTACTTTGGGCGAAAGCTGCTTCTTTCTTCATTAATTGTTGTTATGCTTGCTAAGTTTAGGAACCAGGATTCTGTAGAACAATATCGTCCAAATCGGTGTCAGACTAAGCATTGCAGCAGTGTAACGTTACAGTACAGTTGCTCCAGAGTACCAATAAATCAAATAAACTTTGGGAAGCTTAAATCGTAAGTGAACAACTGACAGATAAAAAGTCTACCACACGATACTGCACCACAATAACTGCTTTAAACTGTCTTATTTCCCACAAAGAGATACAGCTCCACACCAGCAGAGGGCACCCCTTGACGTTGATTTCTGGGCACCCATTGACACCCCCTCCGCCAAATACTCTAGTAGGCACTCCAGCAGCGACCACTGAACAAAAATGTTCTATGTTAAGTTAGATTTATATTATTTATCTTCATGCAACGGTTTTCTGTATGCATAAGCGCTTGATGATAAGCAAAACATGCTTGAAAATGCCGGCCATGGTGGCCGAGCGGTTCTAGGCGCTCAGTCCGGAACCGCGCGACTGCTACGGTCGCAGGTTCGAATCCTACCTCGGGCGTGGATGTGTGTGATGTCCTTAGGTTAGTTAGGGTTAGGTAGTTCTAAGTTCTAGGGGACTGATGGCCACAGCTGTTAAGTCCCATAGTGCTCAGAGCCATTTGAACCATTTTTTTGCTTTAAATAAGTTGCAATATGTTGAAATAAACATAAAATCAACAATTACACTATTTCTCCCTGCCTTAATACGTGCTGCACCAATGACAGAATGTTCGCATTCCTGATTCCTCAGTGCTGTTTGCTACTAATGTTGTATAGCCAATAGGCCCATATCACCCTACAGAGCTATTCAACATAAGAGCTTTTGCTGTTACTGACAAATCATTAACAGCGGTTACATTTTGATCATAGCAAATAGATGACACTTATCTTTCTTTCAGTATTTATGAACTGAATGGCATTTTTACTCAAGCGTTCTGTGCTCCTCGTTCTACTTTCTGATAACAACTGTTTCTCCCTTCGCGTTAGCAGGAGCTAGAATCGAAGTTGCGCAGCATGCAATCGTTGGTTTAACTTTGAAAGGAATTTTGAGCCCACATTTTCTATCGTTTCTTATGGTTTCCTGTATAGTAGCCTCTCTTGATTTGGAACTTCATGTCATCGTTGCTTACGAAGTCTCTCTGTGGATGTTAATTATCGTAGTTCTTTCATGGATAGTGCCACTTACATCGATTTAAAGCAAAATATTTTCCAAGTCTCTTATCATAAAAATATGTGTTGTCTACTCATAATGTTTACAGTGTAACTACTGGAGATGTTCTAAAAGTGTGAAACATGTTGGCGATGAGTTTCTTAGTTTCGGTTCGCTTAATACAGGAAACACAAATAATCTGCATCTACATCGACACTCCGCAATCCACCGTATGGCGCGTGGCGGAGGGTACGTCGTACCATTACCGGTCGTTTCGTTTCCTGTTCCACTAGCAAATAAAGCGAAGGAAAAACGATTGTCCATATGTCTACATAGGCGCTCTGGTTTCCGGTATCTTATCTTCGTGGTCGTTATGCACGTTGTATGTTGGATGCAGCAGAATTGTTCTGCAGTTAGCTTCAAAGGCCGGTTCTCTAAATTTTCTCAGTAGTGTTTCTCGAAAAGAACACCGGCTTCACTCTAGGGATTCCCATCTGGATATTCAAAACATGTCCGTAATACGTGCGTGTTGTTCGATGTCGCCGATAATAAATATAGCAGCACGCCTGTGAACTGCTTCGATGTCTTCCTTTAATCCGACCTGGTAGGGTTCCCGTACACTTGAGCGGTACTCAAGGGTAGATTGCACCAACGTCCTACGCGCGGTCTCCTTTACAGATAAAACATACTTTCTTAGAATTCTCCCAACAAACCGAAGACGACCATTCGCCTTTCCTATCACAATCCTCACATGCTCATTCCATTTCATATTTCTTTGCAACGTACGCCCTGATACTTTAACCGTATCAAGCAGGACGCTACTAATGTTGTATCCGAACATTACGGGATTGTTTTTCCTATGCATTAACTTTCATTTTTCCACATTTAGACCTAGCTGCCATTCATCACACCAACAATAAATTCTGTTTAAGTCGTCTTGTATCCTCTTGCACTCACTCAACTGCAATACCTTACCCTACAACATAACATCATCAGCAAACAACCGCAGATTGCTGCCCACCCTGTGTGCCAAATTAATTATGTAGCACTCCTGATGATACCCTTGCCTCTGACAACACACTGGATTCTATTACTTAAGACGCCTTCGAGAAACTCACGTATCTGTGAACTTATTCCGTACCTCCGTTAACAGCCTGCAATGGGGCACCGCATGAAATGCTTTCGGGAATAGAAATATGGAACCTACCTGTCGCCCTACATCCGCAGTTCGCACTATATCCCTTGAGCGATGCTTTCTAAGACCATGCTAATTCATGAACTTAAGCTTCTCGGTCTCAAGAAAATTTATTATAGTTAAACTGAGAATACGTTCAAGGATTCTGTAGCAAACCGATGTTAGGGATACTGGTCTGTAGTTTTGTGGGTCCGCTTTTTTTGTCCTGCTTATACACTGGAATAAGCTGCGCTTTTTTCCAGTCGCGTGGAACTTTGCAATGGGCGAGAAATTCAAGCTAGGTAAGGCTCCAATGCCGCACAGTAGTGTTTGGAAAATCGAACTGGGATTCCATCTGTACCTGGTGACCTACTCTTTTTCAACTCCTTCAGTTGTTTCTCTAAGGCAGGGATGTTTATTGCTATGTGCATGGGGGCTTAATTATAAAAAATGCAAATAATTTTAATTTTTTAATTTAGTTTTAGTAGCTGTCTGTCCGATTACGAAGTCTCGTAAACGGTTGGCCCTGACTAGTTTTTGTACGCAATCTGACTGCATGGAATAACAACAAAGAATGAAATGAAAATTTTCGTTAACACAATTAATTAATTAAGTCCCCAGCAACTATAAAACCTACGAAACCAAAACACAAGTGTCACTGTTCTGTGTGTGGAAGTATGACTCAACGTACACATCTAGCACGGTTCTTCTTCAATAAGACAACAAATTTCAAATACCATTCATACTGAAGTAATTAAAGAAAATAGTAATACTATAATTACGCAAGAAACCCAGAATTACACTCTAATACAAGAACACAAGCCAGATGCTTTGTTGACTGAACCTGTAATGACGCATTATTTAAGACACTGAAATAATAAAAAGAAAACAGGGAATATTTTACCTTCATATATATTGATGAAAAGCACTCTAATCATTACAATATCTCCATTCGAACAACATCTGCTATCTATCCGATCAAACAACTGCATAAAACATGGAACAAACACTTTTCACTACGACATCTCAGCGAGCACTCTCCTCCGCTACCTCTCAATAACCACTGACTACTGCCACATTTCGACAAGCACTGCTTACCACGACATCTCAAGAATCACTGCCTACTACGAGTTCTCGTCAAGCACTGCACTCCGCAACTTCTCAATAATCACTGCCAGTGGAGGCGGCTAAACAAAACTCTCTGGCGCGATCTCTGGCGCTGTGGCTCAGTGTAGCCACCTTTCATATGCCCTTCCTCCACGGGCCAGAATTTGATGGTATTTTTGCCAGCATTGGTGGTGAAAATACCACCAAATTCGTCAAAAAAAATACAGACAAAAATAAAAGATAATATTAATATGTAAATATCCCATAACTAGATAAAATTTTGGCTTTGCACTGACCTTTCAATAACCTAATATCAAATACAGTAAGCAATACAAGTTCTTTCATACATATGACTTTACATAATAGTTTACACAATACACAAAAAAATCAGTTTATACAAACGTTCACATAAAATTCTTTCTATGATTCAAAAAACAAGTAGTTGATAGTTCCAGCAGTAGCACCCAGCAATGGTCAACAGGTGCAAATGCCAACAAGTGACATCATCTCAGTAGAAGCAGTCCCATCAGTGGCACCCAGTAATGTTGAACAGGTGCAGACACCAACAAGTGACATTATTTCAATAGAAGCAGTTCCATTAGTGGCACCCAGCAATGTTGAGCAGGTGCAGACAGCAACAAGTGACATCTTTTCAGTAGAAGCAGTCCATCAGTGGCACCCAGCAATGTTGAGCAGGTGCAGACACCAACAAGTGACATTATTTCAGTAGATGCAGTCCATCAGTGGCACCCAGTAATGTTGAACAGGTGCAGACACCAACAAGTGACATCATTCAGCAGAAACAATTCCATTAGTGGCACCCAGCAATGTTGAACAGGTGCAGACACCAACAAGTGAAATCATTTCAGTAGAAGCAGTTCCATCAGTGGCACCCAGCAATGTTGAGCAGGTGCAGACACCAACAGGTGACATCTTTTCAGTAGAAGCAGTCCATCAGTGGCACCCAGCAATGTTGAACAGGTGCAGACACCAACAAGTGACATTATGTCAGTAGAAGCAGTTCCATTAGTGGCACCCAGCAATGTTGAACAGGTGCAGACACCAACAAGTGACATCATCTCAGTAGAATTAGTTCCATCAGTTGCACCCAGCAATGTTGAACAGGTGCTACAGTAGTCCATAATATTCACTATCACTAATCACACTGTTCATCAGAGTTTATCAGCAGAAATGAAACATGTCCTAGTGGCACCAATCATGTAGAAAAAGTGCAAGTAACAGTCCATAATATTCACTATCACTAATCAGTCAGTTAATCAGAGTTCATTAGCACAAATTAAACATTTCCAAGTGGCACCCATTATGTTGAACAAGTGCAGGTAACAGTCCATAATATTCACCATCACTAATGAGACAGTTCAGTCATGAACAATAGTTTGAATGCACACACAATTGCTTTAACAAAATTATTATCAATGCTCTTACACTAAACATACAAATCATAATAAACACACAAATGATATCAGATAATTGTCATATTAACTATTACAATACACAAATAACAGTAAACCTATAATATTTATAGATGTCAGTGCAAGCCACAACAAACAAGTAAAATAATATTTAGGAGATAGATTGGGACCAATTTGGGATTGGGAAAGGAAAACACACAAAACACACTCACTCATCTTTCGTCCACATTAGTGCTACTGTGTAATTGAATAGTGTTAACTGTGTAAACGCAATTCTGTCAAAGGTTTGATGTTCATCATGTGTATCAAGCAGTAGTGGCAGCAATGTATAACAGTCAATAATAGTTAGTCAACGTCATAGTCATCATGTCAAGACCAATGATTGCCAAGCCAAATCAAATGTACGGTTGCTGAACAACTGTCAGTGTGCCAAGATATGCAAATGCCTCCTCTCTCAAAAAAAAGTATGTACTGCTTATTGATTTAACAAAGTGTGTGTGTAGACAATCTTCTTTCTACTTGAGTGTTCTAGTCTGCCAACTTCATCCTCCTTGTTCCATATAAACCAACAAAAAAAATATGCTCCTCACTTACTTTACCTCTTATCCACCAAAATTCCAATAATCATCAGCATCACATAATCTTAATACTTCAATAACACCTCTTACCTCCATACATATAAACCTTATCATCAATATCATTTACCTTACCTCTTGTCCACCAAAACTCCAATAATCATCAACTTCACATAATCTCAATACCTCAATAATACCTCTTCAATACGTCGATATATATAAACCTTATTACCAATATCATTTCACTTCCATAACAACTCTTTCCTCTAGTCAGTCTCCTCGAACAAGTACAGATAAAATCTAATGCAAACTTCAATTCATTATCCCATACAATCCGAAGACACAGTGTCCACACACAACCTCTGACCCATATCTTCTACTCATTATGAATCATAAAATACAATTTGGTTTCCTTGTTCATCATTAAATAAAAGAAATGCATACATGACTTCTAACAGCCTTTAGTTTGAATAACTCTCAGTAAGTAAGTACGAGTACGTAGTATGAAAGATCACATAAGACTTTGAGTGAATAAATCGTAATATTTCACAGTGTGTACACCACTTCAAGAATCATGGCAGAAGCAAACATGTGGAGTATTTTTTGTGTCAAGTGTCACTTGCTATTTCAATTGCTCACGAAGAATGCAGTGTAATAGCTGTCAATGGTCTAAACCTAGTGCTGGTATGTCATGTCGTTAGCTTCCTTCCTATTAGCATAAATTTATACAGCTTCCATAAAACCTCCAGCTCATGTGACTTCAATGAAGTTTCTTGTACCAACGTCGTTCGTAGAATTATAGCAGTTCATTTTCTTATCTTAAAATATAAGGCACTGAGCATAAGCAAAACATGCAATAGCGAGTAAATATACCAGTAGAGAACAGAATGTCAACAAGTGGATGCAGCACAATCCTTACAACGAGGCTCTGCCAAGCGAACAATCTATAATTAATACCACAGTGTAACCTAAACTCTATGTTCATACACTGTACATCAGCATTGCTATATTCTAAATTGAAGAGTAGTTATGACAACAAAACAGAAATGTGTAAATATGCAATCCATACGCAAAGCAACAAATATATACCTTACATCATAAACAGGTCATTAGCATCATATCAGCATAAGCAAATAAATGTTCATATGAAATCTTAATAAGTAAACATGAAGGCGCGAGCAGATAAATCACAAAGTATAACTTACATACATAACCATATCAGTACAACTAATCAGGTGACAATTATAATTTAAATAAATAAGCACAGCAGGCACATAATAAAAAAAAATGTGACATCAGTGAAAAAGCATAGCAGCCAAGCGATGCATAATATACACAAGTAACAACCCTTTTCATTAATCAATCATTGTCAAAATCAGTTAACGTACGCAAGCACGTCGCTTCACAAGTAAATTCATAGAACATAAAATTTAGCACAAAGTATAAATCACGTAATCGCGAGCAGCAAATTACGTCTAAAGTACGTACCTAAGTGGAAATATGTTACCTGAAAAATAAACTCAATTAATCGTTACCTTTTTGGTTTTTTTTTTACTTCTTTTTTTTGAAATTACATTCTTCCTGAAATTTTCTCCATAGCAAGTCCTCTTAACGTCGGACACACACAGAATTTACCTGAAGGTCTTAAATACTCTATACAACCGTATCCTGAAAAATACTGAACGTTAATAACATAATTCATCAAGTCACTATAGCTTTATACTGAATTTAATCCGAGAAATTAGACTGTGTATTTGTTTACGTCTGTCAGTGCATTCGCACTGAGCGCTCGATCAGCTGTAGGCGCGTGACGTAGGAAGTAATTGTTTGCGGTCAACGACTGCCTTGTGCAGCGCGCAGACTTCACTGTTGCTTTGAGTATGTGCCGCCGCCAAAACACAGCGCGGTATCCTTGTATTCTCTGCATGTTTACGTAGCTGTTAGTTTCTCACAAGTATGTCATTCCACAAAAACTTTAACGTTAGATATGTGATGTATTCCCTTAGAGCGCCGAGATTTAAGAGTTTCTACTTCAACAGTGTTATCATGAATGATTTTGCGAACTCTATATGGACCGTTATAAAGCAGAAAAAATTTGCGACACAATCCCTTTCCTTTGTGAGACAAACGGTGGGACTTAATTAATACCTTTTGACCAACTGACAAAATTTTTAAACGACCAGGACGTTTAGCTGATTTCTCTCTTCTAGCAGCCGCAGATGCAATATTTCGTAGAGCCAGGTTGACAACTTCAGAATGCCGCAGTTTCCGTGAAGGCGGAAAAGGAACTATTTCAGAAATGCGATTTGACGGTGCTTTATTTTTTAATATCAGTATAGGCGGTAAAGAAGTTGAATCATTAGGAAGTTCATTCAGAATGTTTTGAAAAATATGAAGATACTGATCCCAAGTTCTGTGATTCTGGTGACAGTAAAGACGACACAATTTATTGATTTCCTTCATCCATCTCTCTGAAGCATTAGATTGAGGGTGAAAAAGTGAAATGAAAATTGGTTTAATCTTCCGACGCCGTAGAGTACGAAGCCAAATTTTAGAGCGAAACTGTGATCCATTATCTGATATAACCTTATCAACATGACCAACTTCTTTAAGAAAATGTTTGATGAAAGCGTTAGATACTGAACAAGCTGTTGCTTTGCGTAAAGGTGTAAAACACACATATTTTGATGTCAATTCCACTGCTACGAAAATGTACGCAAAACCATTAGTAGAACGAACCACTGGACCAAACAAATCGACTGCAGCCATCTCCTTTAATTTCGCTGGAATGATAGGAAACAACGGTGCTCTGTGAGAAAGAGTTGGCGGCTTAGCCTTTTGACATAATTTGCATTTGGCAAGAACAGTTCGAATACGTTTTTCCATATTACTGAAGTAGCAATTTTCTCGTAATTTATGAAAGCATTTTCTGGGACCAAAGTGTGCATAACTGAAATGTGTAAACGAAGTGTGGCCAAATCATCCAATCTAACAAAGCGTCTAAGAAAATTACAGACACCAAGGAAACTACGAACATCACGTTTTGTGGAAGGAACAGCATAATTACGAATAGCGTCTAGTTTCTCTGGATCGGGAAGAATACCTTCTGTAGAAATAATGTGACCGAGAAATTTCACCTGAGAACGACCAAATTCAGATTTTTCCAAGTTCACTGTAATGCCAACTCTTGCAAAAATACGTAATAATGAATCCAAAATTTTGTTGTGCTCACTCCAAGAACGTTTAGCAATAAGAATGTCGTCAACATATGAAGTAATATTGTCACGAAGATAAACAGGTAAAATTTCGTTTTAACTACGAATGAATGCTGCAGAAAATATAGTAAGTCCAAACAGTAATTTCCGAAATCACTTTTGGGTAAAATAGTCATATCCGGTTACCTTTTACCTACTGTCTAGATAGATGGATAGTAGAAGAATCGTTTTTTATAGATACAAAGAATAGTGAAAGAGTAGGCAGCGGTGCAGAAAACTAAAAGGGAAATAGCACCACTACAGCTCGGGGCCCTGTGAGCGCTACGGCACATATTCACTTAGTATAGTGAATCCCCTGAGGACATTAATAGCTGCACATAAATTTCAGTTTGTGACTTAGTGGCAAATTTGGCGGAAGTGCGTACGTAAATTGATCTAGCCATGAACATGGATGTATGTCATTCTTAGAATTACGAAAGATCTTAAATTTCCGAACAGTCAAGAAGTGTTTATAGTCAAAGTTTTCTCCTCGTGGCGACAAAGACCTACCGCGACTGTTCCAGTCCCAATGTCGATTATTGTCAAGTTCGCGCGCCTGGCGCTCTCTTGTTGCATCCCGTAAATGAAACAAATTACTTTCTTCAAACCCCTCTGCTATCTGTGATTCTAAATTTCTTCTACTGTCTTTTCCTACAATTTCGCCTTCGATTTGTTTGACTTGCTTCCGTAATGCCTCAACTTCCCTTTTAACGTGTTCATTAAATTTTCCCTGATTGTCAACATGTTTATTTATGCTCTGGTACTCTTCTGTTTCTGCAAATGGCAATGGAGCTGTATCATCCGAATCTCTGTCCCCATTTAAGCTAAGACTTATCGATTTATCTGTAATCTCCTCAACTCTTTCCGATAAGTCACCTATTTGTTCTTTCTGATTATTTACGTCTTCCGTAAGTGTCGCGACTCGGGTTTCGGTATTGTCACATTTAGTAGTTGATTGTTCACACTGTTGCGTTAAGTCATTTGGTACGGATTCCTCGATTCTTTCAAATACTTCTTCCTTATCATTTGCACGTTGTAAATTTAATTCTGAAAATTTTTGTACTATCACGCGATCTCTTTCTTCCTGTTCTCTATCCTGTTCCTTTTGTCTGATTTCTGTTGAAATTAAACTATTATTGTGATCATTCAAAACCGGTTGTACTTCTTCTCTAATTTCTTTCTTTGATTCATCTTTCGTATTTTTGAAACATGTCCCTGTTCGTGAGCCAAACTGTGTTGTCATTGCTTTCATCTCAGCTCAAATTGTTCCTATTTCAGTTTTAATTGTTCCTATTTGTGATCCCAAATCTAATATTGCACCCATCAACTGCTCCATTTCTTCTGTCGTTAACCACGTATTCTGAAAATTTTTCGATTGTGAAAAATTTTGAACTGTTTCCGGCCTATTTTCCCGACTTATTAAATTGTTTTCAACTCCATTATTCATCATACTATTCTCCTGTGTTGGCGAGTTCGCCATGTTAACAATTTCGTCATTCTCACTATCCATCATTGTTGCCTTTTTCATTGATCGCGTAATCATTTACAAAATGTACAAAACTCGTCACTATATGAAAATTACACACAATGACTCTTTATCTCCAACAATACCATTCACACGAAATGTTTCCCTCAAACACGATTAGCGAACAATTGAAATAATTGCACTAAATTATCAAACCCGTAGACAAGACAACAACAAAAAATTTTTTGAAAAATACCATTAGAAGAATGCCAATTACCAAATCTACACATGCAATATAGACTACAATTACTAAACTACAAATTACTACAACAGTACTACTGTCTACTATTTTTACAATCAGAAGAATTCCAAGGGACGATCCGAAGCAGCGGTCGCCACGTGCATGGGGGCTTAATTATAAAAAATGCAAATAATTTTAATTTTTTAATTTAGTTTTAGTAGCTGTCTGTCCGATTACGAAGTCTCGTAAACGGTTGGCCCTGACTAGTTTTTGTACGCAATCTGACTGCATGGAACAACAACAAAGAATGAAATGAAAATTTTCGTTAACACAATTAATTAATTACTTAAGTCCCCAGCAACTATAAAACCTACGAAACCAAAACACAAGTGTCACTGTTCTGTGTGTGGAAGTATGACTCAACGTACACATCTAGCACGGTTCTTCTTCAATAAGACAACAAATTTCAAATACCATTCATACTGAAGAAATTAAAGAAAATAGTAATACTATAATTACGCAAGAAACCCAGAATTACACTCTAATACAAGAACACAAGCCAGATGCTTTGTTGACTGAACCTGTAATGACGCATTATTTAAGACACTGAAATAATAAAAAGAAAACAGGGAATATTTTACCTTCATATATATTGATGAAAAGCACTCTAATCATTACAATATCTCCATTCGAACAACATCTGCTATCTATCCGATCAAACAACTGCATAAAACATGGAACAAACACTTTTCACTACGACATCTCAGCGAGCACTCTCCTCCGCTACCTCTCAATAACCACTGACTACTGCCACATTTCGACAAGCACTGCTTACCACGACATCTCAAGAATCACTGCCTACTACGAGTTCTCGTCAAGCACTGCACTCCGCAACTTCTCAATAATCACTGCCAGTGGAGGCGGCTAAACAAAACTCTCTGGCGCGATCTCTGGCGCTGTGGCTCAGTGTAGCCACCTTTCATATGTTGTTCATACGGAAGTCTGTCCAATGGTCAAATGATGGTATGCTTGTACGATTCCACTGCGTGAACGATTTCTTGAAGGTGAAATTTAAAACTTTGGCTTTCGTTTTACTATCTTCACCTGGCACTCCGGACTGGCTAAGAAGTGACTGGATAGAAGCATTATGCCCACTTAGCGATTTTACGTGTGACAATTAATGATTTGTGTTGTTTAGTTTGTAGTCGGCGCATCTGAGTATTATTAGTGACGACGCAATAATCCTTAAACCCAGTTACCGAAAGGCAAATGAAATTCATTGGCGTATAATATTGTATTTCAGTGCTCAGCCGCCACGTCTTTGAGACACGAACAGTGCTCACTTCCTAGACCGCTCAAGGCTGATATTCTTCCTGCTGGAAGTGTAACCAAATCTTGGCAACGATGGAGGATATGTTTGGCAATCCTGTGACCTACAAGTTACTTCCTGGATGACAGAATTAGCCTACTATAAAAAAAAATTCATTTGATACACTCATGTCACATCCTTTAAACAATCTGAGTGATTTTCACATAAGGTATCAAATGAAGTTATCATTTTTGTGTTTTTGATTTCAGTGAAATCATTCGACGTGAAAAGTGCAGTTAATCTGCCCTTTTCGTTGCGACCTTAAATGTCCTAGCCAGCACCGGAGCAATAAGGGAGAGTAGAATGCTGCAGTATTCTGCCTGTGAGGTAACACGTTTGCCTGTAATGTGGGGTCTGCACTGTTTCCTAGTTCCTGTCTGACTAAATCGTACATTTTAGCCTTTTCGTGACACAGTTATATGCGGTCAGGCCTAAAATTAGTAAGGAAACTTTATTTATGAAACGCCATACTTCCACACTGCTTGCCGGCCGCGGTGGCCGAGCGGTTCTAGGCCCTTCAGTCAGGAACCGCGTGACTTCTACGGTCGCAGGTTCGAATCCTGCCTCGGGCATGGATGTGTGTGATGTCCTTAGGTTAGTTAGGTTTAAGTAGTTCTAAGTTCTAGGGGACTGATGACCTCAAATGTTAAGCCCCATAGTGCTCAGAGCCATTTGAACCATTTTTGAACCACACTGCTTCATCATGACACAGAACAACACATAAACACAAACAGTTTCGAAGTCCAGGATCAGTAATATCTTATCAATTCGTGCTGATACTGGCACATTCCTGTTACAGATACTTCATGTTTCATTACAGTTGACTTCAGTCATAAAGATGATATGTTAATCTGAATTTCATTTGAATTAGCTCAGAGCATATTTTAACGCGTTGCGCGTTATTTTATTGAATAAAATAGTAAATATCAGAGCGAAATTAATCATTAACAGCATAATATCTAAAGTAGTCTGTCGATGCTCAGGTAATCAATGAGGAAACTTTATGTACGAAACGCCATATTTCCGAACTATTCCAAGCCCGTAGAAACCTATTGGATCTGAGTTAAATATGCCATCAGATTCCAAAGAGGAATTTGCTGATTGGTTTTCGGTCAGGAGCTTGAGAGGTAAACATTTGAGGCCATAAAGAAATGTCGTGTGACTAGGGCCTCCCGTCGGGTAGACCCTGCGCCGGGTGCAAGTCTTTCGATATGACGCAACTTCGGCGACTTGCGCGTCGATGGGGATGAAATGATGCTGATTAGGACAAGGCAACAACCAGTCCCTGAGGGAGAGAAAATCTCCGACCCAGCCGGGAGTCGACCCCGTGTCCTTAGAACTGATATTCTGTCGCGCTGACCACTTTTTTTCTTTTTTTTCCTTTGTTGATCATTGGGTTAACATCCGTTAAAGTTCGTTTGTTGATCCTTCCACTCAGTATTTTATTACAGAGGCCAACCAACTCTCTGACCGAACACGCTGAGATACCGTGCTGGCACCACTCAACTACCGGGGGCGAACATTTGAGGCCATAAGATCAGAAGAATAAGAATGTAAGGGATTACTTTTGAAGTTCCTCAGCAGTTTTGTTAATGAAATCGGCAGAGTGCGTGTTGCATTAACACGTGATTTGAAGTTTTGAATGGCGTTTTTCTTACACTACGACAAATATATGCCTAAGTTGTTGGAAAAAAATACCACCTGTGGTATTATCTCACCTGGGGAAGTTTTCTTAATATACAACATCCTTTTTCAGCACTAGGGGCAAAATAATATATTTACAGTGACCTTTGATCGAGTATATGTCTTTTGTCAGGGCTCAGACATTAATTTATCTTAAGAAATTAATATACAAACATCATAACAGTCATCAATGGAAATATTGCATTAGAATCTTCAGTAAGCCCACTGATGACGAGGAAACAAAAATTAGTTAATAGTCTCCTCTTCGACATTTTGTTTTAATTTAGAGCATATTGTACTACTTCTCCCGACTTCTGAATCTTGCTTTAGAACGTAAATGTCGGACGACTCTGAAACGGTCGCACTTCAGTCAATATGTCTATTGTCGAGACCGCCTGAATGTGCAAAATCATTCATGCCAGAACGCTCATTCTTGAAGCAAAAAACTCTTATTCTGACGTGTTTTACCCAAAAGCACTCACGCTACATACAAAACAAAGGTTCAGAGTTGTGTCTGCCTTCTTCACCCCTCTATTAAACCCAAAGCGAACAATATGTCACAAATGTTAGACCTTTTTCCATTGCGACTATTTTTTGTCGCATGCAAAACTCACTACGCAACTGTGAGATAAATACGAGATCTTCAAATAAGAAAATGACTGTGGAACTTTTTGCTATTGCAGGTCGATTAGGAAATTAAATGAATGATATCTGAGGTTCAACAGGCTGATAACTAATGGAGTGGACTCAAACGCACGACTTTATGTTTAGAGAGCACGAAGCTTACCACCTTTTTTTTTTTTTTACTATCGGGCCTTCTACCCCCACTCAAATCGTCCTTACACTCTCCAATATTCTGCCTTCTCGGCTTTTCTTCATTGCCTTTAATGTCTTCTCTAGAACCGTAAAGTAAGAGGTTAATTTATTCACCCTCGAAATTGAAAATAAATACACAAATAGATTAATTTCCTTTTCTTAATAAAGTATCCATTATCATTTAGACAAAATAAATAAATGTCTTCTTGGAAAAGTTTTTTTTCGTTGACTTTACTCTTCCGTGTTGTGGCTTCTGCCGAAATTAGAGATGTCCTAAGGTATTTTTGGAAATTTGTGGTAAGGTCTTATCAGACCAAACTGCTGAGGTCATCAGTCCCTAAGCTTACACACTACTTAATCCAACTTAAACTAACTTGCTAAGTACAACACACACACACACACACACACACACACACATGCACCTAATAGCAACTCTCTTAACTGAAGTGTGCCAACCAAAAATTACCTCTTTTTTACGGTAAAGTGTGAAGTAAAAGCTTTTGAACCAAAGCTTTGTATTTCAGACTGTTCTTTAGATTATGGTGTTCTTCCCTTATTCACTGTAAATACTCATCCATACTAGCATTTTTGGTCGTAATTGCAAAATATGCGAACTAGCTT
Organism: Schistocerca nitens; assembly: GCF_023898315.1. Classification (NCBI taxonomy): domain Eukaryota; kingdom Metazoa; phylum Arthropoda; class Insecta; order Orthoptera; family Acrididae; genus Schistocerca; species Schistocerca nitens. The sequence continues at coordinate 352,949,931 of NC_064622.1, forward strand.
TCTGCAAGAGCAATTGCCACGTGAGTAACTTTGGCAGCACTGTGTCAAAATTTTATGACACTTGCGTTAGCAGCTATTAAGTTCTCACACTCTTCCACAAACGGCATCTTCAAAGCAAGCAGATCTGATAAAACCTAGCAGAATACCTACTGTGTCACTTTCAGTGAGATTATGTTCTTTATAACCCCGTTTATGGAATTCAAAATCAGATGGACTGTCTGTATTTCCGTCGTAGAAGCACTGCGTCGCTTTCACTCGGTATATCATTTTGTTTTGCGTAGGGGAGGTGTGATATTACAGACCATATCATCCCTTTTTGTAAATACACCGTACGCGCTTGATAGAATAGCGTAGTGAACAAATGTAGAATTTCTGATCTGTAGGTAGGGGGTTTCGAATCCTGTCATTGCCATGAATTTTTGTTCGTAGTAAAAGATAGTAGTTCAGAAGAACAACGATAATTATTAAGTATTCATAATTTTTAAGTATTCAGAAGATTATAGGTGAGGATGTAGTGGACTCAAACGCTCGACTTTATGACTATGCTGCCGGCTTTGCATCACTTTTTCTCTTTATGTATTGAGATATCTGCTTGCCATTAAGAGAAAATAATACCACCTAAGCTTTTGTCGGTATTGGCGTCCTTTCTGCTTCTACATAAAGTGATCTCAAAATAATATGACGCTTTTTCTCGGCTTGAAAAAACTACTCTTCAGTGTCTTCATCCGTATGTAACCATAAAGTTAGCTTCTTGTATGTATCAGTTTTTTAATGAATGGTCGTAAAATAGTTAAATTCATGAGTCTACAGGACGACTGAAAAGAGTGGAATAGACAGCGTGGTTTAAACAGATTCTTTTTTTTAGAAAAAGTGAAGTAAGATATACGGATTTTCCTTTTCTTCGAGGGAAAACAAAATGCACATTTGTCGTAAACAAAATTTTCTCGCTAACAACACAATAGTTCAGTACCGTGTCTAGTTTGGGTCCGCTTCTACGACTGCATTTAGCCACCGGGGAGTGGAGGCAACAAGTTTCCATACGAATCCGTTATTCTGTGACAGCTCATACCATGCGTCATGAACTGCTTCGGACAGCGCTGGCTTGCTTGTCGGTGCTGGTCTTCCACCCCTGATAATTCTCTCCATCGCTACCCATACGTGCTCTATGGGACTAAGGTGAGAGTAAGATGGGCACCTTCGGGAGGTCAGTCCAACAGCTCAACTTCTCTGTTCATTTGAAATCAGTGTTTTACACAGTTCTCTGTGTGGACAGGAGAACGGTCTTCTTGGAAGAATAATCTGCCTCCTAAAACTCTCTGACGAACAGAAGACAACACTATGTTCTCCAGTATGTCGCAGTAACAATGGGCAGAAACGGATGGGCCAGTTGCCACAGAACGTCACAACCATTTCTCATATCCATTACCCTACTGTGACAGCAGTTCGGCCACACCTTTTTCTCTGATGGAGATATTTGCTGTTGAGACTCACTCCTCTTGGTCGATATACATGAACTGTAGTATTTGGTGCAGTGGGAAACACCTACTTGTCCGTAAATATAACTTGCTCCCAGCGCGAAAGCGGGTTTCCTTCTGTGCGCCATTGCGAAGTTCAATCTGGCAGCCTTCTGTTGTTTTCTCGACATTTCCTTAACCGCCGATTTTCGTCCATACATTCCACGAATGTTCGACCAACTAACACTTAGCTGGAGGATGTTTCTAATTTATGTGCTAACTGGAAACGATATTCATCATTGCAGTGTATACTTGCCTTGATCGTCCGTGGTACTCCGTGGACGTCCAGGACGAAGACACGATTGACGCGGTCCTCTTCCATAACCGTATTCAAACGTACGTGTATAGCAGATCTGCTATATCTTAACGCACGGGCTATGGTGCTGATACAGTATCCATCTTCAAAAGGACAATAATCCGGCCTTTATGAAATTTTTCGAGTTGTGACATTTCACAAATAAGAACCTACTGACAAGGCAGGAAACAACGAAGTGCGATTCAAGATGGAGAGCACTTCCTTCGCCGCAAATGTCAAATTCGTTCCTGATTACACAAAATTAGTTTCTTGTGAGTACTGTTTAGAGTATCGTGTAAATGCATTTTGTTTCTAAACTCCATACGTACTAATAATAATGACAACGTTTTCAGGGATTAAATTCACATTGTGGTGCAGGTCATGTTGTCCGGCTGCTTTATTTCACATATCACACCATAGAAGTCTGTATCATCGCTTCGTGCAAGTGGTAGGGTATTAGATTAGGAAAAGCAGTGAATCTGAAATCTCGTGTTATCGGGTTCGAACTCTGCCGCTTCTACAAATTCTGCTTCGTCGCAAATAAAGAATTGTTTGTTTAGGAGGCCAACGTCAATCGTACCGTTCACAGTACTCTAAACATTTGTGTATATGACTTACAATGCCCGATGCAGGAAGGTTTCCCTATTATGATTCCCTATTATAATTACTCAGTTTGAGGATGAACTCAACTTCGGTTGTTAATCTTTTGTATTTTTAGCAATACCATACCTTAGATGTCAAACTCGGTTTCAACCAATAATTTTCATACCGGAATACAACATGTGATTCCCCTTACACAAACTATAATACAGTGCTATCAGACGGAAAGATTGACCTGGCCCAGATTGTACAGATTTTGCTTTTAAACTATCTCTTGCTACCTGGACCATCAGCTTCTCTTTTTTGGTAAATTTGTGAACGTTACTGATAAATTCCATCGCCTACGACAACGTTGAAAGACATCTTGTTAACAGCACTAAACAGCTATGTATGAAACAATTAATGGCCGCTTTTTACACATTTCGCTTGTTGGAAGGGAAAAACCTTTTGACCAGAAAACTAATCTCGCAGAAGGAAAGGAGGAACGAAATGAAACTCTCATGTTGGGAGCTCATGTGACTTTTATGTCAGTGATTACAAAATCAAGTGAAACCAACAATGAAGTTGGCAGTACGAGCACACTGCTAGTGTCAGTATGACGTTGCAGTAGCTGGGATCGAAATGAAGCAGAGACACGGATATACAGAACTGGAAGCCACGGCGCTATTAAATCTGCAGTTCGCATGCATCACTTGCTCACGAAATCACTGAGGGCCCAATAAGCTACATCAGCTTACTGAAACGTGTGTCCCACAAGTTAGAAATTCTGGTTGACGACTAAGTTGGGGTGGTTGGTTTGTGGGGGTTGAAGGGACCAGACGACGACTGAGTGTAAGGCCTCTGAATCGGATATAAGTTTTGCAACGTTGACATATTTTTCTATATTGTTGAAATGGTTACTACAGTTAAAGTAATTCCGCGAAAATGTGAACTTGGACCACGCAGAATGAGTTTATTGAAATGGAAAACAGTTGACCTTCTGCAATATTTTCCTCCCCATTGTACTTGAAATAGGTGCCATCGTCCATGTCATCTGGAGAGAATGATAGTGACATTTGCTAGGCGACGCTAACGTTGTCTGGCTTTGAAAGTGGTCTTTACCGCCAATTTTGGAATTTTATAAGCGTCGTTGCTAAGCGCAGGTAAATGAGTAATTCAACGCAATTTCTGTTATGAAGTAACGTCTTCATGAGTTAATATTATTAATGTAATCTACGAATAATTGGAGATGTCCGTCATTAATTTGGTGGGCATTTCCTAGACATGGAGAGAGCTAAAAAATTACTTGTTGTGGTCCAGTTGCCACAGAACGCAGAAACCAACTGGTGCGAACTTGGTATTTACCTGTTTTTGGGCAGCCCCTTCTAAAAACGACCAAGAAGCATAAAACAATTCCTTCAGGTATGCATGTAGCAGCAGCAGTATGAATAATTTAATAGCGATAATGTCAGCAATAATGGAAGTAACTGGTAACTTCATACTCTGTAATGGTATTTATCGATCTAAAAGATTCCCTGAAATAACGAAAATTTCAAAATTTCAAAATGGCTTCCAATCGAGGCTATGATGGCTTAAAGCCTCTTCACATGCCGCTGACATGAGACTAGAATAATTTCCTTATCAGAAGCCTGCTGATAATTAACCAGTTAATGCAGAACTGAATATTCTTCACCGTGTCTCACTTGTAAGCTAAGCACACAATATAATTATGAAGGTAATATTCCTGGGCTTCAGTGGTCTGGTCGACTGATCCTAGTCTTGCAGTTGCGAGATATTGATTCGATCCCCACTTCCTCCGGGTATTTAAAACACACGCGAACTGATCTCTCTCACCTCTGGTAATGCCAAGCGAAGAACAGCAGGTTGGCGTATAGTTCAGAAACGGCATTATAAACATCATTTCTCTTCGCTAACAACTGGGGCAAAACCGGTTTAGATTCGACCATATTAGAGGCTCTGTTGCCAATGAACTTCTTTACACGAGAAACTTCATTTTATTTAATGAGCCAATGGTCATTAAAGGTTACATTGTTCTTATTTTATTTGAACTTGAGACTTAAAAAAAATTGGTTCTGGAATGGGTTTCGAATTCGGATCTCCCCCTTCGTGGTATATGACCCACACAGAACGATGTAGCACGATCATTTCGTTATTTTCGTCAAGACTACAAACTCTTCTAGGTCTCCACGAAAAGCATAAAGTATTCATGGTTTCATTTGAAGCCCTAGCATATGCACCTTCTTCAGAAGGTTGTGAGCTCGGCAAGATCCATGAGCTATTTTATATTAACGTGACAAACCCTAATTCTAGGCTATATTTTATTTTTGACACATGGATATATACCGACAATTGTAAAAACGGCGATAGTACATTAGTCCTTACTAAAGTAAAATTGTTACCTTCTGAAGAAGGCAAATTTATATTTGTCGAAACCTAGGTAAATAATTTCTTTATCCATTGCAACTGGTCTGCTGTTTATAATTTTATTACCTGAAACCGTTGCTGTTGTGCAGCTATGTTTAAAAAATGTTGAGGAATATCTCATCTCTAGTGACACGTTTCCTAGTGTTTTCAACATTGTGGTGTTGATTTGCATCTGGACTTATTACCTAAAAAGTACAGTGTTCTCTAGTTTGCTTTTGTGGTATAATTTTATGTAGTGAAAAGACAGTAATGGAAAGAGATTAGAGACAGTTACGTTATGTGAGTTACATGCAAATCAGGCGTAACACAATTCAGGTCAGTCGCTTACTTTAGGGTAAGATAGTACGTTAATTCCAAATTTTACTGCGTAACTTGTCAGCACCATTAAAGGCTCACTTTTCCGAAACCCCGTAGTTATCTTCCTTTGTGACATACAAGTTTGAAATTTGACCCTAAGGGGCTTACCTACAACCATCCTATGAAATGGTGCAAAAGCATGGCACCGTCGGGTTTGGCGAAGCTTCAAACAGCAATGTACCGATAGGTGAAAGAAAAAAGGCCAGACCTCAGTTCATTTGGTGAGTAAGGTGGGTTAATGATGTCACATTTGGCACAAAATTTCAACACAGTTCTTCCCAGAGCCATCGTGGACGTTTCACACGATGAGAATTTCGTCGCACACCTTCCTACCCACGTTTCACCCCCTCTTTCGACGCCTCTGCGATGTAGGTTACATCCGCGGCGCCAAGCGTTTAAATCGCGCGGCTTTCTTATGTGTAGCAAGGAAAAGTTTTCAGATACGCCGCCGCTCAGTATCGATCTGGGAATGTCTCAGAGGGTAGCATAAAGAGCGTCAATGGAACCACCACTTCTTTGGGACGATTCATCGCTTCTCTAGGACATCGTGGGGCTGCAAACACGTCGAATGCAAGCGCACCTCTTTGGAGTGTAGCGTGACGCCAGTTTTTGCTCCGGCGTGCAGGATAGAACCACTAGGGATAGTGCAAAACCATTTAAAGAAATCTGAACGTGATCTGAGAAAGCAAAAGGTGTTCATGGATTCACTACGAGAAGAAGATAGCAATGTCAGGGAACAAAATTAAAACAATATGGGATATAGTGAAAGAGGAGACTGGTAGAACCACAGTGTAGTTCTAGAAAGATCTGCTAATGATATTTTCATGGATATTAATAAATGGTTTAAAGCCAACTCACTGACATTAAACTTCGAAAAGACTCACTATATGCAATTCAGAACCTGTAAGAGGTTTCCACCCAGCATATGCATAAAGTATGAAGAAGAGCAGATAGAAGAGGTTGACAGCCTTAAATTCCTGAGATTACAACTTGATAATAAATTCAGTTGGGAAGAGCACACCACAGAACTGCAGAAACGCCTTAACAAATCTGTATTTGCAATTCGAGTGTTAGAAGACATAGACGACATGAAAATGAAAAAGCTTGCATACTTTGCCTACTTTCATTCCATAATGTCATATGGTATAATATTTTGGGGTAACTCTTCAAGTCAAACAAAAGTTTTCACAGTCCAAAAGCGTGTAATACGTATTATTTGTGGAGTAAATTCACGGGCGTCCTGTAGAAACCTCTTCAAAGAACTGGGTATACTAACTACGGCCTCTCAATATATTTACTCCTTAATGAAATTTGTCCTAAATAGTATATCTCTTTTTCCAACAAACCGCTCAGTTCATACATACAATACCAGGAACAAAAATGATCTGCACAAGGACTTAAAAGCACTTACTTTCGTTCAAAAAGTGATCCACTACTCAGAAACACTCATCTTCAATAATTTGCCAGCAAACATAAAAAATTTACTTACAAATAAAGATCAGTTTAAAAGGAGCCTGAAAGACTTGCTAGTGGCCAACTCCTTCTACTCCATTGACGAATGTTTTAATAGAAACGAATGATGTATTGTATATATTCATACTATTAGTATTGTTATTTCAGCTCTAAAAAAAAAATTGACATCATCCACAACCACGAGGATCTCCTCAGTACGAATCTATGGAACGAAAAACTAATCTAATCTAACAGCCCTCCTGTAGAGTGATCACAGGGTGTAGTAGACGCGAGGGGGGGGGGGGCGGCAGAGGGGGGACAGGGGGGGGAGGAGATTCGACATTGACACATGCGTGAATGAGGCGGCAATTGGTTCCTCTAAGTATCCCGTTCCGCAACATCTTCGGTGCAATGACAGGCCGTCTCTGAACAGATAAGTTTTTAAAGTTCCCAACAAAGTTTAGAGAGCGGCACCGAGGGTGTTTTACAGGGATCCTTTGCCGTTTAATTCACGCATATGTCAATAGCACATGCCCGCTATCACGCCACAGAAGGGGACGGAGAAGGAGGACTATAAAAAGATAAACACATATATGAGTGAACAGACACCACGCATTCATATAACAGATACGCCTAGGTTGGCAATGGATCCTTTTTCAGTGTGGATGCACAAATAAGTTCGATCTCCTGTGGGAATCGCAGGGTAGCGAACACTGAGTCAACGGACACGGATTGCGGGATACTTGGCGCTCGGTGGTAATGTGGATCGGCCGTGGGGCGTGGCGAGATAGTCAGTGCAGTTGCGATAACCCCGTGTCCCGGATGGTGCAGTGGTTAACGCACCTGCCTCGTAAGCAAGCGATCCCGGTTTCGAATCTCAGTCCGGTACACATTTATCCCGTTGCCGCTGATTCCGCATAATGTCCCGCTGCAGCTGACAGCAGTCATCCCCTTCGATTTACTTATGAGGATAAACACCTGCCATGCACACGACGTTCGCCTAAAAGGATCAGAAACTTCTCAGACAATGAAGCATCGTAGTGTTGCGTCTATCACAACAAGGACAGACGGCACGACAAATGCCATCAGAGGTCCTCTGTGCAAGGGACCTGTTTTCTCCGCCGTGTCACGTATACGGAACTGGACCGGCGCGAATTTCTCCGCGCCCCGGCTGTGTAGGGCGGTGCAAGCCAACATGTCGGCCGTTCGCGCCACCGAAGCTCTGGGCAAATTCATGAGCCGGCCCTTAGCAGCCCATCAGTCAGCAGCGGGACCTACGACTTGCAGCGATATCCCGTGACGTACCTGTCGGCCAATTACGCCGAATACCCAACCCCCGTCGTTAAGGATTACCAGTTCCGTAGTCATCACGTGTCACTACGTTTGTTCACTGTGCGGTCAGATGTATGCCTGTTAGTGTCTGAGAAGTTGTACTGTTTTATATTGAGAATAGTTTTTCCTTTATTATTAAATCTCTCTACTGTGGTCGTAATAAACACCTGACCCTTTTTTTCTGATTGAGATGATGCGGCCCGCCACGAATTCCTCTACTGTGCCAACCTCTCCATCTCAGAGTAGCAACCTTCGTCCTCAATTATTTACTCGATGTATTCCAATATCTGTCTTCCTCAACAGTTTTTGCCTCCTCATGTCTTCACAGATTTTCTATCATCCTGTCCATTCTCCTTATCAGTGTTTTATATATATTCCTTTCCTCTCCGATTCTGCGTAGAACCTCCTCGTTCCTTACTTTCTCAGTCCATCTAATTTTCAACATTCGTCTGTAGCACCACACCTCAAATTCTTCGATTCCCTTCCCTTCCGGTTTTCCCACAGTCCACGTTTCATTACCATACAATGCTGTGCTCCAGATGTACATTCTCAGAAATTTCTTCCTCAAGTTAGGGCCGATATTTGATATTAGTAGACTTCTCTTGGCCAGGAATGCCTTTTTCGCCATAGCTATTCTGCTTTTGATGTCCTCCTTGCTCCGTCCGTCGCTGGTTGTTTTACTGCCTAGGTATCAGAATTCCTTAACCTCATCTACTTCGTGACCATCAATCCTGATGTTAAGTTTCTCGCTGTTCTCATTTCTACTGCTTCTCATTACCTTCCTCTTTCTTCGATTTACTCTCACTCCAAACTGTGTAATCATTAGACTGTTCAGCAGATTATGTAATTCTTCTTCACTTTCACTCAGGATAGCAATGTCATCAGCGAATCGTAACATTGAACCCCTTCACCTTGAATTTTAATTCCACTCCTGAACTTTTCTTTTATTTCCATCTCGTCCGCTCCGTTAGCTGAATGGTCAGCACGTTGGAATGCCATGCACGAGGGCCCGGGTTCGATTCCCGGCTGGGGTGGGAGAGTTTCTCCCCTCAGGGATTGGGTGTTGTGCTGTCCTCATCATCATTTCCTCACCACTGTCGACGCGCAAGTCGTCAAATGTGGCGTTGCACTCAATAAGACTTGCACTTGGCGGCCGAACTTCCCTCCTGGGAGCTCCCGGCCATTGGCGCCACACGCTCATTTCCATTTCCATTATTGCTTCCTCCATGTATTGATTGAACAGTAAGGGCGAAACGCTACATCCTTGTCTTACACCCTTCGTTCTGGGTTGTCCCCCCACCGGAGCGGCCGAACGGTTCTAGCGCTGCAGTCTGGAACCGCGCGACCGCTACGGTCGCAGGTTCGAATCCTGCCTCGGGCATGGATGTGTGTGATGTCCTTAGGTTAGTTAGGTTTAAGTAGTTCTAAGTTCTAGGGGGCTCATGACCTCAGAAGTTGTCCCATAGTGCTCAGAGCCATTTTAACCATTTTTTGGGGTTGTCCACTCTTGTTATTCCCTCTTGCTGATTGTACAAATTGTATATGACCCGTCTCTCCCTATAGCTTACCCCTCCTTTTTCAGAATTTTGATCATCTTGCACCATTTTACATTGTCTACAGGTCGACAAAGTCTTGAACGTGTCTTGATTTTTCATCAGTCTTGCTTCCATTATTAACCGCAACGTCAGAATTTCCTCTCTCGTGCCTTTACTTTTACCAAAGCCAAACTGATCGTCATCTAGCGCATCCTCAATTTTCTTTTCGATTCTTCTGTTTATTATTCTAGTAAGCAACTTGGATGCATGAGCTGTTAAGCTGATTGTGCGATAATTTTCGCACTTGTCAGCTCTTGCCGTCTTCGCAATTGTGTGGATTATGCCTTTTCGGTGGTCTAGCGGTTCTGGCGCTGCAGTCCGGAACCGCGGGACTGCTACGGTCGCAGGTTCGAATCCTGCCTCGGGCATGGGTGTGTGTGATGTCCTTAGGTTAGTTAGGTTTAAGTAGTTCTAAGTTCTAGGGGACTTATGACCTAAGATGTTGAGTCCCATAGTGCTCAAAGCCATTTGAACCATTTGCCTTTCCGAAAGTCAGGTGGCATGTGGCCAGACTCATACATTCTATACACACCAACGTGAATACTCGTTTTGTTGCCACTTCCCCCAATGATTTTAAAAATTGTGATGGAATGTTATCTCCCTTCTGCCTTATTTGATCTTGTCCTCAAAAGCTCTTTTAAATTCTGGTTCTAATACTAGATCCCCTATTTCTTCTAAATCGATTCCTGTTTCTTCTTCTGTCACATCAGACAAATCTTCCGCCTCATAGAGACTTTCAATATATTTTTTCCACCTATCCGCTCTCTCCTCTGTATTTAACAGTGGAATTCCCGTTGCACTCTTAACGTTACTACCCTTGCTTTTAATGCCACCGAAGGTTGTTTTGACTTTCCTGTATGCTGAGTCTGTCGTTCCGACAATCAATTGCCGGCCGTGGTGGCCGAACGGTTCTAGGCGCTTCAGTCTGGAACCGCGCGACCGCTACGGTCGCAGGTTCGAATCCTGCTTCGGGCATGGATGTTTGTGATGTCCTTAGGTTAGTTAGTGCTCAGAGCCATCTGAACCATCTGAACCGACAATCATTTCTTTTTCGATGTCTTAGCTTCCCTGCACTTCCTATTTATTTCATTCCTCAACGACTTGTATTTCTGTATTCCTGAGTTCCCCGCAACATTTTTGTAATTCCTCCTTACATCAATCAATTTTCCTATGTCTTATTATTGCTTATTAAGCACCTCCCCGTGGGAGATAGAGCAACACCCTTGCAATCGTGCTACAGTCCAAAGTGGTGCGATCTTGTTAAATGGGGTTGCAGGCCTACGATGTCCGTAAAGAACGTTTAAATCGCCCAGGGAGTGTAACCAGTGTCAAAGATTGTGAAGAACGTCATCATGTTGCTGCTCATCGCACTACGAACTGTGGTCTTCGACCGCGAAACGTGTGGGAATCAATGCACTGTAACCTCCCCGCAAGAAATTTGAAAGTCAATGATTATAAAAATGTGTGCCAAATGTTGTCTTCCCACAAAAGTGAATAATAAAAATGAGCGAAGCGTTACCTCCTTGCAAAATTAAAGAATAATAATTGATCATAAACCCACACGATAATATTGATTAAATAATGAACCATATGGGAAATGTAACTTCCTAACAGAACTAATTAAACCTGATAAATCATATAAGGGCAGCAACGCTGACCTTCGGCCCTGTGAAATAATTAAACCTGATAAATTCTTACCTCAGTAAAACTGCGTCTATATCTGCTCTTATTTTTCGGCATAGCTCCGTGCAATGCTGGCCTACATTTAATTCTGATTCTTGGAGGAAATGCATAGGAAATATTCTTTAAATTGAAATGAAACTTTTTCTTTAAAACATTTACTTTATAGAAAAATTATTATTAGGGCATTTTTGAATAAATTAATTACAGTTAACATACGTTATTAGCTGAGCGCAGTGCTGCTTCATTACCTTCTACTATAATATACATATCGTCCACCACATTCCTGACCAGACTCGTGGGCAGAGCACACCGCGGACGCGTGCCGACTCGCTACACACTAGCACTGACTGAGTACAACTATCCAACTGTCTACTCCCTCTGCCGACTCGCCACACACAACTGTATCCGACCTCTACTACAGACAGAGTACAACTCGCAACTGAACACTCGCACGGTCAAGCGCAGACTAGCAACGATAAATAACTCTCTGGTCAGAGATTCTGTCATGCCTCGCCATCGCTGGTAATGAATACATACGTGTTTCATAACCCTCCACTGGGGGGGGGGGGGGGGGCAAAAATTTGGCAGCGATGGTGAGTCATTTGGACTTGCCATGAGCAACAAATTTTTTCTTAACTAATTAAGTTTACAATTACAGAATATATACAGATATATATAGGTGTAGAACATGAAGTAAATATAGTGCACATGCACTGAGTACAGAACATATCAGGCAAAGACAAATTGTATACAATGAGTACAAAACGTATTCACAAATGGCAAAAGTGCACACGCACAGTAGCACAGAACATATCAGCAAATCACAAAAAATGTATATCCAATGAGTAGAAAACATGTTAACAAAGTGACAAAAGTGCACATGCGCTGTAGTTCAGAACATATCAGCAAATCACAAAATGTATAGGCCATGAATACAAATCATGATAACAAAATGATTTTTAGTATGTTACGAGAATGAGGATAGGAAAGGGAAGGATTGCGTCATGGTTGTAGCACTTTAGGTTGCACGCAGCTGCACTGAAAGTCCATATCTTTCTACAGAAGCACAACACCAAGTGAGGCAATCTAAAGCTCTTTTCCCAGAAGTATTAATCAGCGTAGCCAAGACACTGAAATGCCGTAGTAATATTCCATGTTATCCTTTTGGTAGTACATTAGGTACACCAAACAGTGGGACCATAATAGCGTCTCATCGCTCATTGTGGTGGACAGCATGTCGTGTCAACACCACGTTCTTGTCTGTTACAGCAACGTAGAATTAGTGCAAAAACCAAATATAGTGCTCCATGATCATGAGGATATACAGGACAAACGGATATTGCAGTAATTCCAGGTAATTAGGTTAGAAGGTGAAGGACATTAAGTCACATACTAGTCTTCATTGAGAATTACACTAGTAATGGGTGGCACTCATTGCCCAGTCATTGAACATTTCTGTACCATGTACGTGGTATTACAGAACAATGTTCATGAGTAACTTTACAGAGAACATTGGCACTCATTACCTAATTACAAACCATCACAAGTCATTTACAGAGAACATTGGCACTCATTGCCTAATTACAAACCATCACAAGTCATTTACAGAGAACATTGGCACTCATTGCCTAATTACCATCAGAAATCATTTACAGAGAACATTGACACTCATTGCCTAATTACCATCAGAAATCATTTACAGAGAACATTGGCACTCATTGCCTAATTACAAACCATCAGAAGTCATTTACAGAGAACATTGGCACTCATTGCCTAATTACAAACCATCAAAAGTCATTTACAGAGAACATTGGCATTCATTGCCTAATTGCAAACCATCAGAAGTCATTTACAGAGAACATTGGCACTCATTGCCTAATTACAAACCATCAGAAGTCATCATTGAAAATGAGTTAATAAATGGCATAATTAATCTAATTATAGTAAACATTGTCCTCATAGTTCATCTTATTACATTAATCAGTGGCATTCATTTGCCAGTTACAAAGCATTTTTTTGTGCTAGCAATGCATTGTGTTGGGTTCGATAATTAATAACAATATTTGCTTTTGAGTTATTGCTGCAAATGAAGATGTGTAACGTCATTCGTCATGAGTCAGCTGTATCAAGATTATGAAACAAGTAGAGTATATGTAATCACATTCATAAATGACATGGGTTTAATGAACAACTGCTTATAGTACATTAATTTCATAAATAATTTCTCCTGCAAAATATACAAAAATGGATTATTAGACTGAAAGAAGAAACGCATTTTATGCTGAAAATTAGTGAACTTCGAATTAACAGGTAGTGAAATGTGTATAAAATGTGTTCCCTAGCTGTCCTTTCCAAAACCTTCAGTCATCATACTATGCAATACAACACATACTGTCAAAACGAACTGCAACAAATACTTAAATAACTACAGAGCATAAATACATAAACTTCAACATCATCCTCATCTGTAAAGAAGAAAACTTCATTATCCATCACTTCATTATCCATATTATCATAACTCCATTATTATCATCACCTGTAAAGAAAAACTTCATTATTCATAGTAGCATATCCTACATCATTATTCATCATCATTCATTATCATCTGCAAAAAAAATCACTTCATTATTCATTACACAACTATTCCTTATTTCTAGCATATTTCCTCACTAAAACTAAGATGTGAAGTTCTGTCTGACAGCCTGCATCAATCGCTTCGTATTCTGGAAGAAAAAATTAGTTAAGACTGCTATTCTACGATGTGTATAGTATATTCTTGTTAATGCTTGTTAATTCTGATCCATTTACTCTTCCTCATAAGGTTTTTGCATCTTCTTTCGTTTATTCCGTAGGTGAAATTCCCATTTCTGTTTAATTTATTTCCTTTACACGTTATTTCTTTCTGAAAATGATGAACAAAGATTAATGTCTTGCATTTAATTCATATACCCATTAGATAAAAACTGGTTTATAGTGATATAATTAAGCATACAGCATAGCATGACAGAAAACGTATTATGTCAAAAATATAGACGGTGTTCAGATGCAAAAATGTACACAGAATATCATAATGCAGCAGCAAAAAATGTAAAAATAGTCACGATGTTGAGATATCGTAGGGCAAAAATGTCAAAGTCAACTGGTGTTTGCTATATCTTAACTATTTCATAATGCATACAAACAAACAGGAAAACAATCATACATACATAAAAAATGGAAAATGTGCATGGTCTGATGTGTAACGACAAGAAAAGCGACCTGCTAACCTTACCTTGCCGGGCACTTGCCAAGAAAAAAATTTAATAATCATCAGTAAGTGTTCATGTGAATATAATTGCATAAGTGGTCATAAAAAACTAGGAAATGGCATTACAGTGTGATAAATCATAAAGTATGTTCATTCAATAAAGGGTTTGATGTTGGAGACGTGGTGGTTTCCTTTCGATTTTCTGGTTCTCAAAGTTTCGACGTGTACAACATTGGGGTGAGGAATGCTGCGAATCCGATATGGACCTGCGTATAGAAGTTCAAATTTATTTTGTTGCATAAATAGTGTGTACGTACTAATATTTTCTGTCCAACGTGAAAGTCACAGCGTATACAAACCTGTTTTTGTTGTCTTCTCCGGCGCTCTGCGGCACGTTTGATGTTGTTCAGCGCAATGTCAATTATTTCATGGTGTCGTAGTCGACGAGATGTAGGAAATGTTACTAATTCTTTAATTTTGTTAGGTGGTTCAACATTTTTCAGTATAACAGACGGAGATAGCATAGTAGATTCATTCGGTATGGAATTAATTACATCTTGGAATGAGAGTATGTGTGTGTCCCAATCAATATGTTTTTTATGGCAGTAAATTCTACACAGTTTACCAATTTCTTTCAATTATCGTTCACAAGGGTTCGAAGAAGCATGGTACCTGGATATACACTCCTGGAAATTGAAATAAGAACACCGTGAATTCATTGTCCCAGGAAGGGGAAACTTTATTGACACATTCCTGGGGTCAGATACATCACATGATCACACTGACAGAACCACAGGCACGTAGACACAGGCAACAGAGCATGCACAATGTCGGCACTAGTACAGTGTATATCCACCTTTCGCAGCAATGCAGGCTGCTATTCTCCCATGGAGACGATCGTAGAGATGCTGGATGTAGTCCTGTGGAACGGCTTGCCATGCCATTTCCACCTGGCGCCTCAGTTGGACCAGCGTTCGTGCTGGACGTGCAGACCGCGTGAGACGACGCTTCATCCAGTCCCAAACATGCTCAATGGGGGACAGATCCGGAGATCTTGCTGGCCAGGGTAGTTGACTTACACCTTCTAGAGCACGTTGGGTGGCACGGGATACATGCGGACGTGCATTGTCCTGTTGGAACAGCAAGTTCCCTTGCCGGTCTAGGAATGGTAGAACGATGGGTTCGATGACGGTTTGGATGTACCGTGCACTATTCAGTGTCCCCTCGACGATCACCAGTGGTGTACGGCCAGTGTAGGAGATCGCTCCCCACACCATGATGCCGGGTGTTAGCCCTGTGTGCCTCGGTCGTATGCAGTCCTGATTGTGACGCTCACCTGCACGGCGCCAAACACGCATACGACCATCATTGGCACCAAGACAGAAGCGACTCTCATCGCTGAAGACGACACGTCTCCATTCGTCCCTCCATTCACGCCTGTCGCGACACCACTGGAGGCGGGCTGCACGATGTTGGGGCGTGAGCGGAAGACGGCCTAACGGTGTGCGGGACCGTAGCCCAGCTTCATGGAGACGGTTGCGAATGGTCCTCGCCGATACCCCAGGAGCAACAGTGTCCCTAATTTGCTGGGAAGTGGCGGTGCGGTCCCCTACGGCACTGCGTAGGATCCTACGGTCTTGGCGTGCATCCGTGCGTCGCTGCGGTCCGGTCCCAGGTCGACGGGCACGTGCACCTTCCGCCGACCACTGGCGACAACATCAATGTACTGTGGAGACCTCACGCCCCACGTGTTGAGCAATTCGGCGGTACGTCCACCCGGCCTCCCGCATGCCCACTATACGCCCTCGTTCAAAGTCCGTCAACTGCACATACGGTTCACGTCCACGCTGTCGCGGCATGCTACCAGTGTTAAAGACTGCGATGGAGCTCCGTATGCCACGGCAAACTGGCTGACACTGACGGCGGCGGTGCACAAATGCTGCGCAGCTAGCGCCATTCAACGGCCAACACCGCGGTTCCTGGTGTGTCCGCTGTGCCGTGCGTGTGATCATTGCTTGTACAGCCCTCTCGCAGTGTCCGGAGCAAGTATGGTGGGTCTGACACACCGGTGTCAATGTGTTCTTTTTTCCATTTCCAGGAGTGTATATATCGGAGAAATGTTTCTAGCTCGTAACATACGTGTCCATATAGCAGATCGAAACTGTGATCCATTGTCGGAAATTACTTTCAACACATGCCCTACATGAAATAGAAAATGTTTTACAAATGCTTTCGAAACAGTTTTAGCAGTAGCTTTGCGTAATGGAGTGAAGGTAACAAATTTTGAAGTGTGTTCAACAGCGACAAAGATGTAGCAAAAACCTCTATTAGTTCTGGGAATCGGACCAAAAATGTCTACAGCGGCCATGTGTCTTAATTTAACATGTACAATGGGATGTAATGGAGGAATATGTGAAGTCGTATTTGATTTAGCTTTCTGGCAGATTTTACATGACGCTAAAACTCGTCGTATAGGTTTCTCCATGTTGGCAAAATAACAGTTCTGTCTCAGTATAAGAAAACATTTTCTAGCTCCGTAATGTGCGTAACTTAAATGAGTATACCAGATTAATTTGTTAACAAGCTCGTCAGGAATGCATAATAACCAATCGTTGCTGTCAGGATGATAGCGGCGAAACAGAATATTATTGCGTACAATGTAATGGTTTCTAATCGTAACATTATTCCTATCTTTCCAGAGGTGTTTAATCTCTTTCCACACATTGTCTTTACTTTGCTCTTGTGCTATGTCCTGTAATGACGACGAAATGAAATTTTCAAATGCAACTTGTTGAATGTACATGACGCTGAAATTTACTTTGCAGAAGTTGGTTGCGATGTCTTGCTGATTGTTGCCGAGAGAACGAGACAGTGCGTCTGCTACAACATTTTGTGTGCCGGGAATGTGAACTATTGTAAAATTAAATTCCTGTAGATAAAGTTTCCATCTGCTTAATCTGTCGTGTGTAAATTTAGCCGAAAGTAAAAATTGTATTGCTCTGTGGTCTGTGTAAACGGTAGTATGTCTTCCATAAAGAAAATGCCTAAATCTCGTAAAAGCCCAAACAACACATAATGTTTCAAGTTCTGTAACAGAATAATTTCGCTCAGCAGGTGATAGAATGCGACTTGCAAATGCTATGTTTTTAATTACAGTACAGCCATCTTCTTCAATTTCCTGAAAAATATGTACGCCTAAAGCGGTGTTAGAACTGTCGGTGGCAATGGAAAAGTTTCTGGTAAGATCTGGGTGCGATAAAAGTGGTGCATTCAACAAAGCATGTTTCAGGTTCATAAATTCAGAATGTGATTGCTTATCCCAGGACCAAATAGTGTTTTCACCTGTCAATTGACATAATCTGGGGGTGTCTAAAGCAGAGTAATGAATAAATTTACGAAAAAAGTTAATTAGACCCAAAAAGCTGCGTAGTTGTTTCTTCGTCATAGGAACAGTAATGTCACGTAAAGCTTGAAGTTTTTCCGGATCAGGCGCAATGCCTTCTGCTGAAATTACGTGTCCAAGACATTTTATGGAGGTTTTACCAAAATGCGATTTACTGAGATTAACTGTGAGTCCTTGTGCACGAAAAGTTTGCAACAGTTGTTCAAGAATCAGATTGTGTTCAGACCAGTTAGCTTCTGCAATAAGAATGTCGTCTACTTACGTTGTAATTCTGTCTTTAAGTTCAGTCGGAAGTATTGTATTCAAACCGCGAATAAAAGCTGCTGAAGAAATTGTTAAGCCGAACGGTAATTTACAAAATTGAGAACAGTCACCAAAACAGAGAAATGTTGTGTACTTTCTGCAGTTCGGATGGAGCTGAATTTGCCAAAATCCCGATTTCAGATCTAATGTAGAATAAATAGCAGTACCGTGAGATTTCTGTAGTAGTTCTTCTAGTGTCTGTGGTCGATCTGTTTCATTAATAATTATGTCATTGATGTGACGCGAATCAAGTACGAGGCAAAGTGAACCATCTTTTTTCTTAACAATATGGAGTGGGTTTATGTACGGACTAACTGCCGGTTCAATAATTCCTTGCTCGAGCATATCTTGCAATTCTTTCTTAACTTGTTCTCTATGGATATATGGAATGGGATAATGCTTTGCTTTAAATGTGTCGTGCTGTTTGACTTGAAATTCATACATAAAACCGGACATCGTACCAGGAACATTGTCAAAAACTGGAGCTTGATGTAAAAGAATTTTGTGTAGTTGAGTGCGTTCGTCGTCTGTATTTGCACTGCTTTGTTTAACTTTATCAGAAATCATCTGTATTACGTCATAGTGAGCTTCGTCTGGAGTATTATAGTTATGTACGTACGTATCTGTGAACAATGTGGAATTACAGTCTATGCTACGTGATACGGAAATGACCTCTGTCCGATTAATTGTTTGTTCTTCTGCAGATAATGAGTGCTGAAATTCTAAAGCCAATTGCACATTTTCATCCTTCAACATTAAATAGGAATTTTGAAAATCAATAACTGCGTCGTGTTGTACCAGAAAATTAGTACCTAAAATAACGTCTGTTGTTAATAAAGGAACAATCCAAAAATTTGAGTGAAATGTGTGACCTGCAATGCAAAATGATAAATGTGTCTGTAATTTAACGTCTACTCCTTTACTCGATACTGCTCCTTTCACTTTCGTTTTGCCTAATGGTAACGTAGGATAGGTATTCTCTTTGTTACACTCGTTGAAAGTTTCTTCATTTATAACTGACATAGGTGATCCAGAATCGATTACTGCTGAAAATTTCGATGAACCAATTTTAATTTCGATGACAGGATGTGAAATGGTTTTCTGAACAACTGGTCTTTCCTGCAAAAGAGTGTCTCGAATGTCGTCAAAAGTAATTACATTTTCGTGAACAACATTCTGCGTGTCTAAAGTAGTGCTTGTGTTACTGGAAGATGCGACCTGTACTGTATCTAGTCAAATCATATCTGACGTGTTATTATTTTCGGCAAGATGCTGTGGCATTTCCACTATTTGAACTGTTCTGTTATTTCTTCCAGACGTATTACGTTCTGGATGATATCTACTATCTGGTTCATTCATGAGAATATGTTCTTGCGGATGATTTTGATGTTGGTAAGACCGACTGTTATTAGATGTACGCTGAAAATTTTGCTCATTATTTTTACATCTGTCGTGATAGTCATTCCTATACGGTGCATTGCGATAGGAATTGAAATATTGTGTTTTCTGTACGTAGTTATTTCCTTGCAGGCGTGCGTTACTATTTGTTGTAGCTGGGACTATACGTGCACGCGGCGAAACATTAAAGCTTGGTTGACCTTGTAGACTGCATTGTTGGTTAGGTATGCTAACCGGTTGGTTTTGTTGCTGTTGGTGGGAAAAACGTCTATTGTTACCGAAATGTGGTTCCTGTTGCTGATAATTTTGACGATATTAATAATTAAAATTGTGTCTGTTATTAAAGTTCTGGTGGTTGTCGATCCTAAAGCGTCTGTTGGCTTTGCTATTGAAATTACGTGCCTGATCGTAATTACTGAAAGTTTGTTGGCCTTGGTTATTATTTGAAAAATATTTGAAACTTCCTGGCAGATTAAAACTGTGTGCCCGACCGAGACTCGAACTCGGGACCTTTGCCTTTTGCAGGCAAGTGCTCTACCATCTGAGCTACCGAAGCACGACTCACGCCCGGTCCTCACAGCTTTACTTCTGCCAGTATCTCGTCTCCTACCTTCCAAACTTTACAGAAGCTCTCCTGCGAAACTTGCAGAACTAGCACTCCTGAAAGAAAGGATACTGCGGAGACATGGCTTAGCCACAGCCTGGGGGATGTTTCCAGAATGAGATTTTCACTCTGCAGCGGAGTGTGCGCTGATATGAAACTTCCTGGCAGATTAAAACTGTGTGCCCGACCGAGACTCGAACTCAGGACCTTTGCCTTTCGCGGTGAATCTGTCATTTTTAAATACTTTAAATTTTCTCACTGATAGAAAATGTTTGTAATCAAAATTATCGTCTCTGTATGTCGGAACAGGTTCAGGATTGTATGAGAATCTATTTGTCTGTGACTGTTCGGAATCTAAAGCGCGTACCCTCTGTAAATTACCCAAATTATACACGCTGCGTGAATCTGACAAATGTTCGCAAAGTGGCGTCTGCTGTGACGTGTTATTAACTGAAATATTTTTTATCTCTGTTACCTCTTGCTGTAAACTTGACAATTTTCTACGTAATGTGTTATTAGACGAATCTATCTCATTGATTGTCTGCTGTAGATTTTGAAATTCAGGTGTTTGGTTAAACAAAATCGGTGCAGTATCGTCTGATTTGCTGTCATTATTACTTTCGATAACCTCAATACGACTGGCCAATTCATCATATTTTTCAGTCAGTATTTTTACCTGATCATCGGTTTTAGTGTCAGAGGCATTAATCTGTTTTTGTATTTTACGTGTGGTTTCGTTCAATTTTTTAACGTCAGCTTTGATGACGTTGGAATCCTGTGTTAGTTCTAATTGTTTGAGTCTGTCGGTCACTGTTTGAAAACCTACTGTGTGTGTATCTGTTTTTGATTTAAGATCAGAAATTTCATCACGCAATTCGGTGTTCAACTGTTCGATGGTATTAATTTTGTCCGATACTGTAGCAATATTGTTGTCTACGTATGTTTTTGCTTTCGTAAACAATTTACGTTTGTCTTCCTGTCTCTGTGCAGTAATTGTTTCCATGACTTATCGTTTTACTTTATTCTGTTCCTGTATAAATTTACGGAAACGCGTATCACTGTTTTGTAGGTGGTGATTAAAACGTTCGTCAATTTGACTATTCTGTTGGTCTAATTTCGCGTCTACTTTTGCATCCAGTATGCGCGAAAGTTCTGTTGTCATTAATTTAAACTCGTCGCGTAACTGTGTTGCTTTTTCAGAGCATTGTTTACCGACTGCACTAATATCGTCTCTAAGTGTTTTTGTTGTAGCTGTTTGCATATCCCTTAATTCTTGAGCAACAGATCTAATTTCTTCGCTACTTTTCCTAGCACAAGCCTCAATTTCCTTACGTAATTGTTCTTTAGTATCATGACACTGCGCGACAACGGCTGTAATCTGTTCACTAAGCTGTCTAGAATTGTTGTCTAATTTTTCATTTAACTGTCTGGAATTGTTGTCTAATTTTTCATTAAGCTGTTGTTTGAGATTTTCGTTATTTTCATTAAGTTGTTGTTTGAGATTTTCGTTATTTTCATTAAGTTGCTGTTTGAGATTTTCACTAAGTTGTTTGTGATTCTCGTCTTGTCTTTCATTCTGTTATTTCAAACTTTCCCTAAATTGTTTGTTATCTTCATTATTTTGTTTGTTTGATTCAAGAAGTTGTAGCAATAATGCCATCATTTGATCCGAGCCAAAATTAGCATTTCTATTCTCTGTGCTGTTTGATGGTGTACCTGCAATTGTCACGTTTTGTGTATCCATTTGGATATTCTGTGATTCTTGAATTTGTTTGCTAATCGGATGTGCACTGTTAGTCACTACACTGGAATTAAATAAATCTATCGTACTCTGATTACACTGTTCATTTTCATTAGAAAAATTTATCTGTTCGTCACGTAACTCCTGCAAACCGGGTGTGTCAAGCTGGGCAGCGCTCATTGCAACAGAACGCCCCGCGTCATCAACTGTCGTTAGATTAACAGACGACATAATTGAATTTGTCTGTTCATCACTAGGATCAAAATCAACATTAGTGGTCGGTACACACTGATTGTCTGCAAATGGAGGATTGTCATCATTATACTGCATGTCGCAAGTACTATCGGTCAAGTTGTTTAACTCGGTTATTCCACTCATTATACCTCGCGATGTACTATTAACAGTTTTTCGCGGCATTTTTACACAAATCACAATTATTCACAAATAGAACAAAGACAATGCAAAATCCAACAAACACTATACAACAGTCTGGCGTGAGGTCAGTCACTTGACGGCGCGTTTCGGTGCGGGCCTGCCCGTTACCGGCGCGCCGTAAGGCACGGAAGCTCGCACTGGGGCGTATCGCTTTCCAGTCGGGTGTGCCGTGGCAGTCCTCACAGGGGAAGTGATGCGTCTCTCATAGCCTCTCCTTCCCAAGTGGCTCTTTCCGCCTTCCCGTGGTGCCAGACGTTAAGCTTGGCATTTTGCCTTGCGACAAAAGGGAGAGCTGCGACCCAACCCGATGCGAAAGCGAAGGGTGCGTGGCACAGGGGGAGCTGTGTCGAGGGACAGAACACCAGTCCCTTTCTGTTCGCAGGGTACAGACCATCAGGTGCTCTGCATGCCGGCGACCTCGTTTGTCGGCGTGGGATCACGGCGCGAATCGGCAAGGGTGCTTCGCCGCGCCCCTGGGCAACCGGGGCGTGTTCTGCCAAACCCAGGAGGTGGTGACATCGCCTGGGCTAGGTTAGATGGGCCCAGACCGCTGAACGACTGGGGGACCGACCCACCACCTGAGTAGGAGTGGGTCCTCGGCCTTCTGGTGGAAGCTCGGGCAAGTAGGCGGCGAAGGGCGAGGGGTGCATCCGCCTCTCCGGAGTGCGGGGTGCAGTTGCCGAGGAGCGTCGTGTGAAATCGTCGACGACGGGGCCATCGATGGGGACCAGTGCGCTGGCGACGGCGCGCGGAACCCGGCAGCTCTGGAGTGCCCTTGACCTAGGGGCGGGGTCGGTGGGTGAGCTGCAGAAGTCCCCCCCCCCCCCCCCCCATGCCAGAGGAGCCGGTCCGGGGCAAGAGACGGGCTCCCACCCTATTTTTCACTTGTCAATAAAGATGGCTACAACTGAGACAAGTGAATCGAGTGCGCTCAAGCGAGCATCTGCGATGCTTGATCCCTCTCCTCAGGACGAGACGGGACTAGCAGAAGATGAAACAGTCACGCAAAGACATGCACGTCTCACGCTGCTCTTGGAGCAGAACATCAAAAATGGAAAAATAAGCCAGGCGGCTTTGTCCATCATTAAGAACGAGCTGGCTGCATGGGCCATCGCCCACGCCAAGCTCGAAGGCCGTGTGGAAGAGTTGCAAAAAGAAAATGATCGATTGAGAAAGCAACCAACAAAGACCTGGGCTGGGGTGGTCGCGCAAGCACCGCCAAAGCCACAAACCACAAAAGAAACGATCGCCAAGGTAACCAAGCGGTCAGACACGGCGGTCTTTCTTAGAACTTTACCAGGCCAAGACACAAGCGTTAAAAAAATACAAGAACTGTTGACAAAAAGTATTGACCCGGCAAAAGACAAAATTAGAATAAACAGAGTAAAACCCAGCAGAAACTCGGTGATTGTAGAGGTGGCTACGGAAGAGGATAAAGAGAAATTGTTAAAGAATCCGAAACTAAACTCGGTAGTCAAGTGTGAACCGCCGAGAAAAAGAAACCCACTGGTCATCCTATACGATGTACCATCAATAATAACGAATGAAGAACTATACCAAAGCATAAAGGACCAAAATTTTGATCACATGAACGAAAATGAATTTAAGGACTCATTCAAGCTAAGATTTAAAACGGGACCTCGCGATCGTGATGTTGTACATCACGTCGCCGAGGTCACAGCTGCAATGTGGAAGCAAATTATAACAATGGGCAGACTATATGTTGGCTTCCATGCCATCAATATTAGGGATTATATCGTGGTACCTCGTTGCCACAACTGCGGAGACCTGGACCACATTCTGAGGCATTGCACCAGGGGGTCGGCTTGCTCCAGATGTGGCGAAGATGGTCACGCACGTAAAGATTGCAGAGCCGCAAGCGTATGCATTCCCTGCAAAAGACGTGGTAAGAAAAGCTGCGGAGCCTCAGGACGAAATTGCCCTAGAACAAAGACTCATATCTAGAACAGACTATGGCTGAGTACGTAAAACAGAACAGGATGCCAAAGCGAAAATCCCCTAGTAAAAGGAGGAGGGATGCCTTTAGGGCAAACAGATTTAAAGAATTTATAAAGTCTCTCTCGAGGGACCCGACACCTGAAATGATTGACAAATGCATCCAAACAGATTCACCAAAAATAGATAAATGTATCCAGACAGATCCACCAAAATTAGATAAATGTATCCAGACAGATACTATCCCTACGGCTACCCCCTCCTCTCTCAGCAGGGAAGTAAAGCCGATTGAACATCAGCAACGGCGAAGGCATCCTGAACCTGAGGTCTCAGCAAAAGGAAGTAACCATAAAGAACAGAAAGCCTGTGCAAGAAAGCACAATAACAAGCTCTCAAGACACTCCAGTGGTGAAATTACCGCCAATAGATCCGATTCGGATCTATCCAAACTTAGAGTTCACCATGCAATTAGCGAGATTGGAGCAGCCGGCTACCTTGACCACTGCCTTACGACATGTGGTCCGCGTGGGGCACGGATATGGTAGAAGAGTCACCTTCTCGGTAATGGAGGCTGTAGACAGAATACAGCTTAAGTCAGTGAATCTCCCCACTGACTTCGGAGCCCTGCGAGACTTACTAAAGAAAGTCTTTGAGAGACGTGGAGAAAAGTTTGACCTAAACGACATATACGAACAGTCAGTTCTGGCTAATGGACGTATCACGTATGACTGGAGCAAAAAATGGCCAGAAGACCACATACATACATATTTTCCATAGATGACACAAGCTACCATTGGCCAACTTAACACGCACAACAGTAGACTTGTAATGCAGGAGCTGCGAAGGGAAGTGGAGGAGAGGAGGCTGGATGTGCTCTGTCTACAAGAGCCGTACTCCCTGGACGGAAAGATTACATTTACAGCCGCGACGTGGCAGGTAATCAGCCAAGGAGATAACCCGAAAGCGGCAATAATTATTACGAACAAAGCCCTGAAAGTGACTACACTATCACAATTCACTAACAGTCACTGTAATGTCGTGGAATTGCTATCTCCCCGTGAAACAATCATACTAATTAACATGTACTTTCAGTACGGAGATAACATTGAAACGCATATTGACCATCTCGCAACAGTAACCACGGCATTGCAGGGACGAAGGATGATAATCACGGCTGATATCAATGCAAAATCCCCCCTGTGGCACAGCAGCACAAGGGACCTCAATGGAGAGAAAGTAGAGGATTTCATCATGGCGTCACATCTACTGATAGCTAACAAACCAGGGAATCCTCCAACCTATGTGGCGGGAGGAGGACCAGGTACGAATATTGATATAACCTTAGCCACCCCTAATGCAATTAACATGATACAAGGGTGGAAAGTAGAAGAAAACGCCACCACAAGTGACCATAATTTAATCACATTCATCGTAGGTGGAAAAGGGTTCAGCTGGGCCATAGGGTGGGAAATGCAGTTCAATTACAGAAGGGCCGATTGGGAACGACTAGCCAGGGAGTGCGTCATTCCTGCCTTGCCAGAAGGTGAAGCAGACTCTGACATAGACGTAAACGACCGAGCAGAAGAACTGACCAATGCTATAACTAGCGCGGTGAAAGCTGCTGTACCGACCAGGAGGAAGGCCATTGCAGCCTCTCCATCGCCATGGTCGCCTGAACTGGAGAATATGCGCCAGTCTGTTAGAAGGCTGAGAAGGTATTACCAGCGCAGTGTCGTCTGGCCAGAACGGCAAAGATGGCTGTTGCAGTATCGGGAGGCCAAACTTCGTTTTCAGAAGGAACTCCAGGCTGTCAGGATACAAAGCTGGGAAAACTTTGTCCAGAGCCAATTGGCATTGGACCCCTGGGGTACACCATATAAACTTGTACGAGAAAAGATCCGCTCTCCACTGGAATTATCGACAGTCAGGCACGGGGACAGGATGACGGAATCTTGGGAGGAAACTGCTGAGGTCCTCCTCCGGTCCCTGCTGCCTGATGATAGCGCGGATGGGGAATCTGACCAGCAACAACTACTAAGACAAGACAACCTTAATGAATATACCAACAATACGGCAGTCTACCCTTTCTCGGAGGAAGAGGTGGCTGCCCACATAAAATCACTGAAGACAGGTAAAGCTCCCGGGCCGGACGGCATTGTAGCTGAGGTGGTGCAATTCCTAGCTCCCCAGCTAATTGCACCACTCACTCACTTGTACAATGAGTGCTTGGCACAGCAAAAAATTCCAAGGGTGTGGAAGTCCGCAAACGTAGTCATCATTCGGAAAGGGCTAGACAAGGATCCTACAAACGTAAAATCCTATAGACCAATCTGTCTAATCAGCATACTGGGAAAAATATTAGAAAAGCTACTAGCTAACAGACTGGCTGCACACAGGGTGCTGTGTGGGGTGAGCGACAGGCAGTTTGGCTTTAGGCCTGGGCGATCGACATCTGATGCAATCGCCCTGGCTGCTGAGGTCTGTAGCTCTACCCCACACAAGTACGTGGTGGGCATCATGGTTGACATCAGTGGCGCCTTCGACAACCTGTGGTGGCCTTCGCTCTTCTCCTGCTTGCGGGAGAAAGAGTGTCCAGGGCCGCTATATGGTTGTCTGAGGAGCTATTGTGAAGAACGGGAGGTCTGGCTATCATCTTCTAGCAAGCGAATTGGAAAAGTTATAACAAAGGGCTGTCCCCAGGGATCCGTGCTAGGGCCCCTGTTCTGGGACATCCATATGGAGCCTCTACTAGACACCCTACAACAAAGTGAAGAAGTGCTAGAGGTGATAGCCTATGCAGATGACCTCCTCCTGCTGGTTGGCGGCCGTAGCCGCGAAGACATTGAACCTAAGATAGAGACTGCCTTAAACAAGCTACAGCTATGGTGCCAAAACACCAAAATGACGGTGTCACCAAGCAAGTCCACTTACTTACTACTAAAAGGACAACTAATACGTAACCCAACAGTACGAATCAACCGCTTGCCGGTTCTTCGGAGACGTGACGCACGATACCTGGGCATCATCATTGATGAGAAGTGGAACTTCGGGAAGCACATCGAAACCGTAACCCAAAAAGCCCTTCAAACATTGAATAACCTTATATCTATAGGACACAGAAGATTCCATCTCCCACCACACCTTATAGAACTTTACCATAATAGCATATTAACATCAATCAATAGTGGGTTACGGATCGGGAGTCTGGGCACACAGGCTCACGAGGGTGGTGCCCGCCATGACAGTAAGAAGGGTTCAAAGGAACATGATTCTTAGATCGGTAGGTGCTTACAGAACTACATCGGGGGGAGCACTACTAGTCATAATGGGGCTTTGCCCCCTAGACATCAAAATAAGGGAGCAAGCTGCATGGTTTTGGACAAAAAGGGAAACATAACAAAAATAGAGGAGATCTTGGGTACTGGGGCAAGGGACAAGGGTGAGATTCGTCAAAGAGGAGCACAACTATGGCAAGAGCTGTGGGATGCGGATGAAACAGGGCGTAGGACGCATGAGATAATACCAAGCATTAGGGAACGACTAGGAATGATGTACTTTGAACCCACCAGAGGGCTAATCCATTTCCTCACTGGACATGGACCTTACCCGGCATACTTATGCCGGTTTGGGAAAAGGGCCACACCTGCGTGTGAATGTGGTGAACCGGAGGGCACTCCCGATCATGTGATTTACGAGTGCCCCCTCTTCAATGATGTTGCCTCTGCACTACGGGACCAACTACCAAACCACGACACTTACAACCTAATAAGACAAGAAGACACCTTCCGAATAATAGACACACTTGCCAACGAGGTATCACAAAAGGTATTGAGGGAGTACATGAGGGAACAAGACTGAATAATACTGATAATGACTAATGTGCCCACTCCCATTCCGCCTGTGCGTGGATAGGCCGACCCTTAGTTTGGAATCCGCCATGCACGGGACTAGGGGGGGTGGGAAATATGAACAACCCGGTATCGTCAATACACTGAAAATGACGTAGGCTAGAACTAGTTAGTAGGAATTAGATTAGAAATCTAGATTAGGAACCTGCAGCGATTAACATCCAGCCTGCCCGGTGTCAGGGGCACGCCCATCAGGATTAGCTTGATGGGCAAGGCAATTAAGTAGGTTTATACAACGCTGACACATCTGTGACGCTGCAGGAAGTAGAATGTAGGTCTAGTTATAAACTTAAGTTAAAAATAGACAATTACATAGCTGCCCATTGAATGTAGATTAGCTGTAGCTCACAACTTACTGAATATATTGTAACTAGCTGCAAAATTGTAAATAACAGCTGCAATTAATGACCCACTAATTAACTAAGGAGGTGGGTTTTGGATGTATAAATATTATTGTTGAAGAATAAAGATTTTGTTAAAAAAAAAAACACTATACAACAAAGAGCAACAAATTGCCGATGATCTGTGGAAAAAGTGACAATGTTAGTAAAAGCGTTGCGCCAAGTGCTAATTACATTTAAGTAAATAAGAGCAGATATCTGACTACTTATCAGAAGATTCACAAAGAAATACGATCCTGGTCCGGATGTCGCCAAGTGTAACCTCCCCGCAAGAAATTTGAAAGTCAATGATTATAAAAATGTGTGCCAAATGTTGTCTTCCCACAAAAGTGAATAATAAAAATGAGCGAAGCGTTACCTCCTTGCAAAATTAAAGAATAATAATTGATCATAAACCCACACGATAATATTGATTAAATAATGAACCATATGGGAAATGTAACTTCCTAACAGAACTAATTAAACCTGATAAATCATATAAGGGCAGCAACGCTGACCTTCGGCCCTGTGAAATAATTAAACCTGATAAATTCTTACCTCAGTAAAACTGCGTCTATATCTGCTCTTATTTTTCGGCACAGCTCCGTACAATGCTGGCCTATATTTAATTCTGATTCTTGGAGGAAATGCATAGGAAATATTCTTTAAATTGAAATGAAACTTTTTCTTTAAAACATTTACTTTATAGAAAAATTATTATTAGGGCATTTTTGAATAAATTAATTACAGTTAACATACGTTATTAGCTGAGCGCAATGCTGCTTCATTACCTTCTACTATAATATACATATCGTCCACCACATTCCTGACCAGACTCGTGGGCAGAGCACACCGCGGACGCGTGCCGACTCGCTACACACTAGCACTGACTGAGTACAACTACCCAACTGTCTACTCCCTCTGCCGACTCGCCACACACAACTGTATCCGACCTCTACTACAGACAGAGTACAACTCGCAACTGAACACTCGCGCGGTCAAGCGCAGACTAGCAGCGATAAATAACTCTCTCATCAGAGATTCTGTCATGCCTCGCCATCGCTGGTAATGAATACATACGTGTTTCAGCACCAAGGTAGGGGTGGTTTCACTGACGCCCTTTATGCCGCCATCTGAGGTCGTTTCGTGTCGATGTTCAGCGGTGGTGTGTCTGAAGTGTTTTTTTCCTTCGGCCACAAAGAAGAAAACAGCGTTATTTTAACTCTGGGCGTCACTGGTGCGACCTCCATCGCAAAGGCGTCGAAAGAAGCGGTGAAATGTGGTTGCTGTGCGGGCGGAGTTAGCGACTCTTCGCTCACAGCTCCAGGATGCGTTGGCTTCCGTCACACATCTTGTGGCTGCTGCGAAGGGGCATCACTGTGAGGGGTCGGACGCAGGGATGCAACGGACGTCGAGCACATCCCACGTGTTCCCCGATCGGTCCACTGCTGTGGCTGCCCCGGGTACTGCCTGCACTGAGGTTGACCCCTCACCCGTGGTTGAGTGGGAGATCATTCCAATGTCTGGCAGGCAGTGAAAAACTTGAAGAGTACAGGGTGCAGCCAACTGCAGGTGGTGGCTCATGTCGGTACTAATGACGTGTTCCGCTCTGGATCGGAGGAGATTCTCTCTGGTTTTGGGTGGTTAGCGGAAATGGTAAAGACTACCATTCTTGCTTGCGAGATTAAGGCGGAGGTCACCATCTGCAGCATCGTCGATAAAACTGACTGTGGTCCTTTGGTGCAGAGCCGAGTAGAGGCTTAGGCGGTTCTGTGATCGTGTAGGCTCAGGTTCCTTGACTTGCGCCATCGGGTGGTGAGTTTACGGGTTCCGCTCAGTATGTCAGGGGTCCACTACACACAGGAAGCGGCTACACGGGTAGCGGAGGCTAAGGGACTGGGTGGTTCTTTAGGTTAGTGTCTCGGGGAGCCACAGAAAGGGCGTCCGTCTACAAGATGACAGGTAAAACACAGTAAGTTAGTTGTAGAAACGGTCGGTATTGTAGTTGTAAATTATCGTAGCTGTGGTGGGAAAGAACCCGAGCTCCAAGCCCTAATACACTGCTGGCCACCGTAAATGCAACACCAAGAAAGACAAGAGGTAGCACAACAAAATTTATTTTGTAGATAACATGTTGACCAAGTATCAAATGATTACGTTTACAGACGTCTGTGACATGTGGTTCCTGCCAGAATCAGTTGCCAGAGTAGCTGCCATTGTTGGAGATCACCGCTGCCACACGTCTCGGCATTGAGTCAAAGAGACGTTGGATGTGTTCCTGGGGTACAGCAGCCCAAGCAGCTTCCACACGTTGCCAAAGATCATCTGGTGTGGCAGCTGGGGATGTAATCTGGGTCACTCGTTGAGCAACCATGGACCACATGTTTTCTATCGGCGAAACATCCGGAGAGCGAGCCGGCCAGGGAAGCAATTCAATCTGGTTACTGACGAAGAACCTTTGGACAATGCGTGCCACGTGTGGTCGCGCATTATCCTGTTGAAATATGGCTGTGGCCGAGCCCTGAAGGTAAGGAAGGACAACTGGCTCCAGCACCTCGGATATGTAGCGCCGGCTATTTAAAGTACCGGCAATGTGTACTAGAGGCGTGCGAGAGTAATATCCAATACCGCCCCATACCATAATACCCGGTGCAAGACCAGTGTGGCGGTGCATAATGCAGCTGTCCAGCATCCTTTCTCCACGGTGTCTCCACACTCGAATCCGACCATCGTGGTGCTGCAGACAGAAGCGTGCCTCGTCAGTAAAGACAACGTCATTCCATTCTGCCGTCCATATCCGTCTGTCATCACACCATTGGCGACGGAGACGTCTGTGGTTCTGCGTCAATGGTAGACGAAGCAATGGACGTCTTGCGGACAGACCACTCTGCTGTAAATGGCGTCGAATGGTACGCGTAGACACTGGATGATGCGTTACAGACGCAATGTGCTGTGCTATGGTTCGGGATGTCACTGAGCGATCCGTCACTGCCATGCGCACAATTTGCCTATCAGCACGTGCAGTGGTGCACCGAGGTGAATGCGATCGACCACGTCGGTCCGTCGTACCCTCCTGCATCCAACGGTCACATATCCGCATTACAGTTGTTTGGTTTCGTCCAACACGACTAGCGATTTCTCTGTATGATAATCCACAATCTCAGTAAGCCACTATCCTTCCTCTGTCGAACTTGGATACTTGATCAAAAGATGTTCGCTGTTGTCTACGAGGCATAACTGATCGTATTGTGAAACAACCACATGGTAAACACACATGCCAAACGTACACTCGTCGAAATCGCCAACCCTTAAATGGCGCTATGAGGTGGCGCCACAGGCGCGCGTGATGTGCGTCTGCTCTGAAATTCTAATCAGTTGCATATCTCATCGCTGCAAACTCATGGTGTAAATTTCACTTGATTCAGATGCTTCCTTCAAGGTGTTGCATTTACGGTGGCCAGCAGTGTAGAAAGCACTGAACCTCAAATTGTTATAGGTACAGAAAGCTGGCTAAAGCCTATAATAAGTTCAGGCGATTTTTTTTTCAAATGATAGTGTTCAGAAAGGATAGATTAAATGCAGTTGGTGGAGGAGTATTTATTGCTGTTAGAAGTAGTTTGCCTTTTGGGAGTTTCTACTTGACAATCGGACTAAACTATTAATTGGGTCGTTTTACCGACGCCCGACTCAGAAGATATAGCTGCTGAACAGTTCAAAGAAAACTTGAGTCTCATTTACAATTGGTACACCACTCATACAGTTATAGTCGGTGGTGACTTCAATCTACCCTCGATACGCTGGAAAAATTATACGTTTAAAGCCGGCGGCAGGCATAAAACGTCATCCGAAATTGTACTGAATGCTTTCTCAGAAAATTATTTTGAACAATTAGTTCATGAGCCCACTCGAAGCGTAAATGTTTGCGAAAGCATACTTGACCTCTTAGCAACAAATAATCCTGGGCAAAAACAGTGTGTATCGTGACGAATACAGGGATTAGCGATCAGAAAGTAGTTGCTGCTAGGCTGAATGCCATAACAGCAACAACCACCAAAAAGAAACGCAAAGTATATCTATTTAAAAAAGCTGATAAAAATGCTCTTAACGCCGTTTTAAGAGACAGTCTTCACTCCTTCCGATCTGGTCATGTAAGCGTAGAAAAGTTGCGGAATGATTTCAGAGAGATAGTATCGACAGCAATTGAGAGATATATACCACATAAATTAGTAAGTGATGGTACTGATCCCCTATGCTACACAATACTGGTCAGATCGCTAATGCAGAAGCAGTGAAAAAAGCATGCCAAATATAAAAGGAAGCTAAATCCACAAGGTTGGCAAAGTTTTACAGAAGTTAGAAACATAGCGCGTACTTCAATGCGAGATGCTTTTAATAATTTCCATAACGAAACTCTGTCACGAAATCTGGCAGAAAACCCAAAGAGATTCTGGTCATACATAAATCACACCCGTAGCAAGACGCAATCAATACCTTCACGGCGCGATAACAACGGTGAAGTCACTGATGACAGTGCTACTAAAGCAGAGTTATTAAACACAGTTTTCCGAAACTCCTTCAACAAAAAAGAAAGAGTAAATATTCCTGAATTCCAATCAAGAACAACTGCCAAGATGAGAAACATAGATATCCTCGGAGTAACGAAGCAGCTTAAATCACTTAATAAAGGCAAGGCTTCTGGTCCAGACTGTATACCAGTCAGGTTCCTCTCAGAGCATGCTGATACAATAGCTCCATATTTAGCAATTATATACTACCGCTCGCTCCCTGAAAAATACATACCTAAAGACTGGAAAAATGATCAAGTCACACCAATAGCAAAAAAGGGAAGTAGGAGTAATCCGTCGAATTACAGGCCCATATCACTACCGTCGATTTGCAATAGGGGTTTGGAACATATACTGTATTCGAACATTTTGAAGTACCTCGAAGAAAACGATTTTTTAACACATAGTCAGCACGGATTCAGAAAATATCGTTCTTGCGAAACACAACTAGCTCTTTATACTCATGAAGGAACGAATGCTATCGACAGGAGATGTCAAATTGATTCCATATTTTTAGATTTCCAGAAGGCTTTCGACACCGTTCCTCACAAACGTCTTGTAACGAAACTGCGTGCCCAGTTGTGCGACTGGATTCGTGATTTCCTCTCAGAAAGGTCACAGTTCGTAGTAATAGACGGAAAGTCATCGAGTAAAACAGAAGTAATATCCGGCGTTCCCCAAGGAAGTGTTATAGGGCCCTCTATTGCTCATGATCTATATTAACGACATAGGAGACAATCTTAGTAGCCGTCTTAGATTGTTTGCAGATGATGCTGTCATTTACTGTCTTGTAAAGTCGTCAGATGACCAAAAGGAAATTGCAAAATGATTTAAATAAGATATCTGTATGGTGTGAAAAGTGATAATTGAACCTGAATAGAGAAAAGTATGAAGTTATTCACATGAGTACTAAAAGAAATCCACTAAATTTCGATTACGCGGTAAGTCACACAAATCTGAATGTTGTAAATTCAACCAAATACTTAAGAAATACAATTACAGATAACCTAAACTGGAACGATCACATAGATAATATTGTGGGTAGAGCAAATCAAAGACTGCGCTTCATTGGCAGAAAAATGGTGAAACAGGTCTACTAAAGAGAATGCTTACACCACGCTTGTCCACCTTAGTCTGGAGTATTGCTGTGTAGTGTGGGATCTGCATCAGGTGAGACTGACGGATGACATTGAAAAAGTACAAAGAAGGGCGGCTCGTTTTGTATTATCGCGAAATGGGGGAGATAGTTCTACAGACATGATACGTGAATTGGAGTGGCAATCAGTAAAACAAAGGCGTTTTTCGTTGCGACGGGATCTTCTCTTGAAATTTCAATCACCAGTTTTCTCCTCCGATTGCGAAAACATTCTGTTGTCACCCACCTACAAAGGGAGGAATGATCATCGCGATAAAATAAGAGAAATCACGGCTCGTACAGAAAAATTTAAGATCTCGTTTTTCCTGCGCGTCGTTCTAGATTGGAACGGTAGAGAGACAGCTTGAAGGTGGTTCATTGAACCCTCTGCCAGGAACTTTATTGTGAATAGCAGAGCAATCACGTATATGAGATGTAGAGAAAAGGGAAAGGAAGTGGGTGGGGGGGGGAGGACGATCTCCAATGTCCACGGCGGCGTTGGGTAGATTTATGGTGAAATTAACCTACCTTATACGTCACATGGAAATGGAAATGAGCGTTTGGCGTCATTGGCCGGGAGGCCCCTTGCGGGGCAGGTCCGGCCGCCTTGGTGCAGGTCTTACTACATTCGACGCCACATTGGGCGACCCGTGCCGTGTGGGGATGAAATGATGATGAAGACAGCACAACACCCAGTCCCTGAGCGGAGAAAATCCCCGATCCACCCGGGAATCGAACCCGGGCCCGTAGGACGGCAATCCGTCACGCTAACCACTCAACTACGTCACATGAACTTCTGAGATGTGGTCTTTTTTTTTTCGCATGGGCAGATACCTTGCTGTTTGAAGCGCCACAGAAGCCCGAGGGCGACGGCGCATAGATCCATTACAGATGAAGACACAGAAGTTCGAATTTGGCTCAAAGATGCCTTTAGTGTCGTAATGAGAGACAATTACGAGGTTTCTAAAAAGTTACGATTAAATTGTGTTGCACAGTGTATGTTGTAGTAGTAGTAGCAGAAATAGTACTACTTTTCTCTTTAGTCTGATGACTGGTTTGATGCAGATCTCCGTCTTAGTCTTCATAACTACCACAACCCACAACACCCATTTGAACATGTTTACTCCAGTCATGCAAGCTCCTCCTCTATAATTTTTACTGCCCCCCCCTTTCTCCCCCCCTTCCCTACCCCCACCCCACCAGGTCTCCTCCCACATACATCCCTTTACAACCAAATTCAGGATTCCTTGATGCCCCATGATGTGTCATATCAACTGATTCAGTATTTTAGTCAGATTGTGTCAAAATGTTCTACTCAACTAATTTTCTATTTTGTTCCATAGCATCATAATTCAACAGCTATTTATCGGTCACGTATCTTACACTATCACATTAACATCTAGCCTACATTCCAGACATGTACCTTCAGTAAAAACGTCCTGTCACTGGCATGCACACTCTACGCTGACAAATTTTACTTTTTCAGAAATAATTTTTCTGCAATTCCCAATCTGGATGTTATATTCTCCCTACTTTTGCCGCAGCAGTTTATTTGCAACCCAAATAGCAAAATTCTTCAGCTTCCTTATCTAATTCACACAGCATTGCCTAATTTAATTCGACTGCATTCCATTACCCCCGTTTTACTTTTGTCGGTGTTCAACTTATAACCTCTTTTGAGGACACTATCCACTTCGTTCAACTAAACTTCGAACTCCTTAGCTGTCTGTAACAGATTACAGCCTCACTGAGAAAACTCAAAGATTTTACTTCTTCTCCCTGAACTTTAATTTCCTGTCCAAATCTCTCCTTGGTTTTTCTTTACTCCATGTACAGAATGAATAACATTGACGGTACGCTACAACTCGCTCCGCATTCTTCTGAAACACTTCTCCCTTTCATGACCTTCGACACTTAATCGCATACCGCTTTCTACGCAAGTTGTAGATAATAGATAACGCTCTTTACTTTATCCTGGGTACATTCGTAATTTCGTAATATCTGTTCCTGTCAGAATTGTGAAAAACTTTCTGTAAGTCTACAAGCGCTACAGGAATGTGGTTGCCTTTCAGCAGTCTCTATCTTTTAAGATAAGTCGTGGGATTACTATTTGCTGGTGTGTTTCTACATTTCTTCGGAACCCAAACTTGGTTTACAAAAGTCTTTTAATTCTTCCCTTAATAATTCGTGTCAGTATTTGCGAACATGACTCATTAAACGGATGGTTGTGGTTTATTAATAACTACAAACAACTGCCTTATTTCGAATTGAAATTGCTACATTCGCGTTGAATTCAGAGGGTATTTCGCCTATATCATACATTTACATGCCAGGTGAAATAATTTTTGATAGTCATGATTCTGAGTAGAATGTGTTAACATCTCCATGTGTTCAATAATGCATGTTGCAATGAACGTTGATTCCTATTTTCGCAGACTATCTCTTTAAAAAGTATGATGTTAATTTTTGCGTACTTAATATTTAGATGATATCTTTACTTTTATGCTGCCTCATACTCTTTGTTCCGATCCTTCTGTTTCATAAACATTCATTTTCGTTTTTAGTGTCATCTTGACTCGATATTATGGCCCCTCAGGTGTTTAGTTCATTTTATTTTATGATGAACACAATATACTTAGTCATGAAGTACATAATGTGCCCAGTATTAGTCCCTACATTTCTTATCGCAAGCACCGTTTGTTTATGCTCTACCTTGCATTTTACATGGCTTGATAGATTTTAAAAAGATTTAGTACTTTCTATGTATTTGTTTTGTATATAGTATTGAATGCTACTGAAATTGGCGCTCTGTTTCTTTTACTGAGCGATCTGTATTTGTTTATTTTTCACTTGGTGAATGACAACGAAAATAGTCCACGTGACGTTTCCTGTCTTTGCTCCTTGGTTCCATACAGTCTTTAAAATAATGTGATGTGTTACTATTTATTTACTTAATCTAAGATGCATATACATGAGGAATATGTTGGTATTCTTATATGTCCGATAAGGTGTGCCTCAAAATGAAAGTCGATTATATTTGCAGAAATTCTCTCTTTGATGCTTAGTATCGCTACTTATCCATTTTGGCGAAATATACAGCGGACATAAAGACACATGCTGGTATTTATAAATTGTCCTCCGTAATGGAATTCTGCTGGCCCGACATTGATATTATAATTTCAAAATATTTGTGGAATTTGTACTTTTGTGGATTATTCTCCTGTAAAAAAATGTCAAAGTTTGGTCTCCGTGCGTCTACACGTATCATTCAGGTGCTGATGACCTACGATATAAGACATTCATTAAGTCTGGCAGGCCAGCAATTAATACATTCCTCATTTTTCAATATTTCATGTAAATTGTGCTTATTTCATATATTACTTTAATGTACTATATAAAATATTTTATTACGTCTGTTTGTATGCCCTTAAGTGATTACCTGATATACCATACACAACTAACTCTGGCACGCCAGCAATATACTCGATTTAGGCGTGCGAAACGGACGCAAACACAACTCACGAAGTGCTTGATCTTATGTCAAGACAAGGCGGCGTCTCTGCAGACAGCAGAGTGGCGCAGTGGAAGCGTGCTGGGCCCATAACCCAGAGGTCCGTGGATCGAAACCACGCTCTGCTAATATATTTTTTTTTTTATTTTATTTTTTTCTATTTATTTGAATCGATCTTGATTATTAAGCATAGAGTGTGGAATGAAGTGCGTATTTATTGCGACTTTTATATTTGCTGTCGACAGTTCTGCAATGTTTGGATGCATGTGTACCTTTGACAACATCGTAACAGGTGTTCTTAGTTGTCAAGCTGCGGTACTTGGAGTAATATTAAAAATACGTCACATGTAGTGTTGAAACGTTTTTGATGTGCATTCAATCCTAATGTAATTATGGATTATGACGTCTGGTTTTGTGCCTGTAAAGTAAACTAATCTGATAATTACAATATTTAAGTAGGATTTTTGGACTGTAGTGTGGTTTATTAATGTGAGTTGTCTACTGTATTATTTATACATGGCGAAGTATGCAGACAATGCAGTGCTCTTGCATGTTAGTTTTTGCAGGTTCTGGTAAATGACTTATGGTCGAAATTAGTTAACCGCTGTATTTCAATAAACATTGTT
Source organism: Schistocerca nitens (assembly GCF_023898315.1). NCBI lineage: Eukaryota > Metazoa > Arthropoda > Insecta > Orthoptera > Acrididae > Schistocerca > Schistocerca nitens. The sequence continues at coordinate 352,988,395 of NC_064622.1, forward strand.
CACGTTATACCTACACCGGATCATATATTCTTTTGTAAAGTACAAACATCAGAAAACGTTTTGCATCACCTCGGTTCCGAGAGTTTGGGAATCTGTACAGAAAAGTGGAATAGAGATCAACAAATATAATTTCCGCCCTTTTTATTGCTCATGAAAACCACACATTGGATGTTGTACCACCATACAGAGAGACCATCAGAGGTGGTGGTCCAGATTGCTGTACACACCTCTAATACCCAGTAACACGTCCTCTTGCATTGATGCATGCCTGTGTTCGTCGTGGCATACTATCCACAAGTTCATCAAGACACTGATGGTCCAGATTGTCCCACTCCTCAGCGGCGATTCGGCGTAGATCCCTCAGAATGATTGGTGAGTCACGTCGTCCATAAACAGCCCTTTTCAGTCTATCCCAGGCATGTTCGATAGGGTTCATGTCTGGTGAACATGCTGGCTACTCTATTCGAGCGAAGTCATTATCCTGAAGGAAGTCAAACACAAGATGTGCACGATGGGCGCGCACATTGTCATCCATGAAGACGAATGCCTCGCCAATATGCTGCCGATATGGTTGCACTATAGGTCGAAAGGTGGCTTTCACGTATCGTGCAGCCGTTACGGGCCTTCCATGACCACCAGCGGCGTACGTCGGCCCCACATAATGCCATCCCAAAACAGCAGGGAACCTGCACCTTGCTGCACTGGCTGGACAGTGTGTCTAAGGCGTTCAGCCTGAACAGGTTTTCTCCGACGATTGTCTGGTTGAAGGCATATACGACACTCATCGGTGAAGAGAACATAATGCCAATTCTGAGCGGCCCATTCGACATGTTGTTGGGCCCATCTATACCGTGCTGCATGATGTCGTGGTTGCAAAGATGGACATCGCCATGGACGTCGGAAGTGAAGTTGTGCATATTGCAGCCTGTTGCGCACAGTTCTGAGTCGTAACACGACTTCCTGTGGCTGCACGGAAAGCATTATTCAACATGGTGGCTTTGCCGTCAGGGTTCCTCCGAGCCATAATCCGTAGGTAGCGGATTCACCCACAAATACAATTCACCATAGAAACACAAACAGATGAAAAACTTAATTTCTTAGATCTCACTATACACAAGAGAAACAACAAACATGAATTCACAATCTACAGAAAACCCACACTCACCAGCACCATTATTCATAACCAATCCAATCACCCCATAACCCACAAAGAAGCCAGCTTCAGATATTTACTTCACAGGCTGAACAAAATGCCCATGAATAAGCATGACTACACACAATAACTGAACACAATAAAACAAATTGCACAGGAGAATGGATATGATGCAAAGAGAGTAGACAAAATAAACCATAAAATACAAAAACAAACAGCACATAACCATGAAACACACACACATACAAACACAACTCATCACACAACAAATCGGCAGACTGTAAGCAACAAATGGCACATAATGACTTACAACAACAAAGTCACACACAGGGTGGGTAATATACTAAAGAAACAAGGACTCAGCATACAGAACCAACAACACAATACAGAGCAGACTTGGAAGAATTACCACCAACACTGACAAATACAGCCAGTCTGGCATCTACCAACTTACTTGCAACTGCTGTCAATCTGTATATGTGGGCCAAACATGCAGGACCTTCAGAACCAGATATAATGAACACCTCAGAGCACTGAAAAGCAATAGCACACACTCAACATTTGCAGACCACCTGGTAGCACACAACCGCCACCCAACAAACATTGAAACTGACCTTCACATCCTAAAAACTAGCAGCAGCCTATACCAAAAATTAACTATAGAAGATAACTACCATATCCAAAAATCAATAGCCCAAGGAAAGAAAGTACTCAATGAATAAACATCACTGTGCAACAAAACTCTCTTCGCCACAATAGAAGAACTATACAAGTAAAACACACACACACACACACACACACACACACACACACACAAATCCTCTCTCTTTTCTTTCTTTCTTTATTTTTTCTTTCAGTCTCTCTCTCTCTCTCTCTCTCTCTCTCTCTCTCTCTCTCACACACACACACACACACTCTGCCCCAGTACTCATCACACACAGGCAAACCCACATAAACCACACACAACTAACACCAAATACAATTCAAACTCGCGCGCCTCAGCCAGCAGAACACGCTACGAAACAAATGAACGCCACACAGCCACAACAACACGTAATGGCAGCGAAAACTCCGCCAACGTTTTGAGTAATCGAAAAACTGCATTACCACACGAACACAGGCAAACAAGTAAGCCCATTTACTTCGCCGACAAAACAGGAAAACGTACCACAACTTCAAAACTGTAAGTTACAGAAAGAAAACGTGATACAGTCTTATTTCCGTTCGTAAATACATAACAAATAGAAAAAAAAATACGTTTTGCTGTTTGCAGATGACATGTTGTATATCGTGTAGCATAACAGCTACCAAAACAAGAGGACAATAATATAATGTAAGGTATGTTACTTTCCGCCAATTAAGTTATAAATGCAACTTTTACATAATGTTGTAAACGACGAAAATGTTAATATGTTAACAACAAATTTACAGTTAAAAATAAAAATAGAACCCACTGATGATAGCACAAAAGTATGGGTGAAACAAAAGAAAAAAGGTGTCTTGCATAAGGCGGAACTCCTCATCCCATTTTCTTAGCAAGCACGAAGACAACAAGAAGAACTGCACCACAAGATGATGGTAGCGGTCTTCTACTGCAGTAGTAGCCCTTGGGCGGCCTCAGCGAGGCATGTCATCGACAGTTGCTGTCTCTCTGTATCTCCTCCATGTCCGAACAACATCGCTCTGGTATATTCCGAGACGTCTGGACACTTCCCTTGTTGAGCGTCCTTCCTGGCACAAAGTAACAATGCGGACATGATCGAACCGAGGTATTGACCGTCTAGGCACTGTTGAACTACAGACAACACGAGCCGTGTACCTCCTTCCTGATGAAATGTCTAATAGGCGCTGCTCATGCACGGTTGTTTACGTCTTTGGGCGGGCTTAGTGAAATCTCTGAACAGTCAAAGGGACTGTCTCTGTGACACAATATCCACAGTCAACGTCTATCTTCATGAGTTCTGTGAACCGGGGTGATGCAAAACTATTTTTGATGTGTTTATTTAGAGGCTGTGGATCCGAACAGAAACAAAAAGTTTTGTCGTGGTTTGTTCTCCCAAAGATATCGATAATTCTGATGAAATGTAGTAGCGTGCTCCAACTGTTTTGTTCATATTAGGTCTTTACGAGGTCTTCCCACGGCCCCGTATCTCCCGTATCATCTTCGCCTACTTTCTCTTGATTTCTCGTAGTATTATCTTCACGTTCGTTTACTTTGTATACCCCATTCTACATATTCTATTCAACTTTGAGGCTTTCCTTCTTTTCTTCGAAGTGGTTTGTCATCAGAAATCTTAATATGTGTACAAGTGCTTCTCTTCTCGCCATAGCTCCTTTCAGTTCTTCTTTTGGTGGAATGTATCTTTCTGATAATCATGCATGCTTCTTCAACTTTTATTCGTCTGATTCATATTTTTCCCGCTTCACTTTCTGTACGTTTATATATTCTCCTTTCATCAATTACATTCAATAACTCGTGTGTTATCCAAGGGTTTCCATTAAGTGTCATCTCTTTGCTGAGCTGTTCCTCACCTGCCTTCATTATACCAGCTTTCAAAGCTACTCAGCCTTCATTGACTTCTTTTCCTTTGCTTCGATCAATATTTGCATAATACTTTCTTAGAAACTCTTAACAAGCTGCGATTCCTTCAAACCATCCGTGTCTCATAATTTCTTCTCACTATACAGTTTCCACAGTTTTAACCTGCAGTTCATAGCCAATAAATTATGGTCAGCGGCTACGTCTGCTCCTGAAAATGTTTTACAGTTGAAAATATGATTTCAAAATCTGTCTTACCATTAAATAATCAATCTTGAACGTTCGTATGTAACAAGAGAAACGTCAGAAGAAGAATGCTAAGGAAATGTACTTCAGCTATTGAAAAGCGTCTTACAAAATGCTCTCACGACACATGCTTGAACATTAATGTCAGCCTGGGATTCCTATAATGGTGAATTAACAGGAGAGATAAAGACAATGCAAAGAAGATGGTGTTTTTCCTCAAGGGTTCTTTTATTATCAACAAACTCCGGGGCCAGATGTTAAAAGGAGACGCTGTGCATCACAGAGAGGTTTACTGTTAACCTGACACACAGTATGCTCCAAGAAGAGTGGCGCAACGTATTACTTCCTTCCACATACCTCTTGTAAAATAGCCTCGACAAGAAAAATCAATGATATTATGACTCATAAGGACGCTTGCCGACAGCGGTTATTCCAACACACTATTTGCGCATGGATCAGAGACAGGGGCAAGTGACGCAGTGGTGGCACCTGTCGCTGCCTCCGACACATTCCGAAAGATAGCTTGCGGTTTTAAATTTAGATGCGGATGTAGATATAGATCGCGCGTTGTATGTTTGCTAGATCTTCGATCTTATGTCTAGGATACCTCGCGGGATCTTTTTAAAAGAAACTTTGATGTAGCTGCCTTTGTATTTTTATTATGAGTGTCGTATAGTTACTTGTTCCATAGAACATCTGAACAGTTGAACAATTCTTTCATTGAAACGCTGCGGAACGAGTCTATTTGCAGGACATGTATACATGATCAGTATTAATATTAATTAATACATAACTTTGTAGTTCAAATGTGTGTGAATTCCTAAGGGACAAAACTGCTTATGTCATCGGTCCCTAGACTTACACACTACTTAAACTTATGCTAAGAACAACACACACGCTCATGCCCAAGGGAGGACTCGAACCTCCGGCGGAAGGAGCAGCGCAGTCCGTGATATGACGCCTCAAACCGCGCGGCCACTCCGTGCGTCTAAACTTTGTAGTCCTATTCATGAAACTACACTTCAAAAGTACGATTTTTTTCAGGCTACCAGTTTGAAGCCGCGCGGGATTAGCCAAGCGGTCTGTGGCGCTCCAGTCATGGACTGTGCGGCTGGTCCCGGCGGAGGTTCGAGTCCTCCCTCGGGCATGGGTGTTCTCGCGTCCGTCGGCCGTCCTAATTTAATATACTATTATTGTTATTATTTTTGATTGTTGCCGACTTACGTGGTGGGCCTTAATAAAAATGATATTTCATTTAAGTTTAATTTACGATTAAATGCTTTTCTGAAGTTCTCCTTTTTAACAATATTAATCTCAAATTATTTGTTACGTTAATGAATGTTAGACTCGCTGAATCTTTTAAAACATGAGTATATAAGTTGAACAATGTAATAAACTTTTCATATTAATTTCCTCGGCTAGTCAGTTCACTTTAAAGCAAGAAATCTTTAGTTATTAATTACAATTGCGGCCCACACACCCGCGAGAGTATTTTTCTTACCTCCGTTAACCATTGTATTGTAGTCGGAGTCCTGGCTCTGGCTCTCGGCTATGGTACTGAAAATAAGAATCTTAAAGCTACGTATTTCTGCAACTTCGTGCGGCTGTGAAGAAAAATTAATATTACGTTAATAGCGGGCGAGTATTTCGCTTCCGCTAATTTTTCAAAAGTTAATATTGCCACGTAATGGCGTCGTTGGCTGCATCGGCCACTGCGATTGTTGAACTGTAAATTACTTGAATGCAGGTTAATTCAAGGAAGGCGGACATGAAATCGGGATCTCCTCTTACAAATTAAAAGTGCACAATAATATTCAATTAATATACACTCCTGGAAATTGAAATAAGAACACCGTGAATTCATTGTCCCAGGAAGGGGAAACTTTATTGACACATTCCTGGGGTCAGATACATCACATGATCACACTGACAGAACCACAGGCACATAGACACAGGCAACAGAGCATGCACAATGTCGGCACTAGTACAGTGTATATCCACCTTTCGCAGCAATGCAGGCTGCTATTCTCCCATGGAGACGATCGTAGAGATGCTGGATGTAGTCCTGTGGAACGGCTTGCCATGCCATTTCCACCTGGCGCCTCAGTTGGACCAGCGTTCGTGCTGGACGTGCAGACCGCGTGAGACGACGCTTCATCCAGTCCCAAACATGCTCAATGGGGGACAGATCCGGAGATCTTGCTGGCCAGGGTAGTTGACTTACACCTTCTAGAGCACGTTGGGTGGCACGGGATACATGCGGACGTGCATTGTCCTGTTGGAACAGCATGTTCCCTTGCCGGTCTAGGAATGGTAGAACGATGGGTTCGATGACGGTTTGGATGTACCGTGCACTATTCAGTGTCCCCTCGACGATCACCAGTGGTGTACGGCCAGTGTAGGAGATCGCTCCCCACACCATGATGCCGGGTGTTGGCCCTGTGTGCCTCGGTCGTATGCAGTCCTGATTGTAGCGCTCACCTGCACGGCGCCAAACACGCATACGACCATCATTGGCACCAAGGCAGAAGCGACTCTCATCGCTGAAGACGACACGTCTCCATTCGTCCCTCCATTCACGCCTGTCGCGACACCACTGGAGGCGGGCTGCACGATGTTGGGGCGTGAGCGGAAGACGGCCTAACGGTGTGCGGGACCGTAGCCCAGCTTCATGGAGACGGTTGCGAATGGTCCTCGCCGATACCCCAGGAGCAACAGTGTCCCTAATTTGCTGGGAAGTGGCGGTGCGGTCCCCTACGGCACTGCGTAGGATCCTACGGTCTTGGCGTGCATCCGTGCGTCGCTGCGGTCCGGTCCCAGGTCGACGGGCACGTCTGCACATACGGTTCACGTCCACGCTGTCGCGGCATGCTACCAGTGTTAAAGACTGCGATGGAGCTCCGTATGCCACGGCAAACTGGCTGACACTGACGGCGGCGGTGCACAAATGCTGCGCAGCTAGCGCCATTCGACGGCCAACACCGCGGTTCCTGGTGTGTCCGCTGTGCCGTGCGTGTGATCATTGCTTGTACAGCCCTCTCGCAGTGTCCGGAGCAAGTATGGTGGGTCTGACACACCGGTGTCAATGTGTTCTTTTTTCCATTTCCAGGAGTGTATTATCTGCCTAACTCATACAACAAATATGCTTACATTTGCCAGCACTCGCAAGATGTCCGTCTATACACAAGACATAAGAGGAAGAGAAGACGACTAAAAAATTAACAAAAGAGCGTATCTTGTCTCTTTAGATCATTTTGTCATAAATTATTCTTTGCAATCTAAACCTGCACAGAGAAATTATTATTTTACGGTTACATGATAAAAATATATTATTCAATTTTTTTAATGTCTTCTTTATAAATACTGTTTGTAAGTCTTTTCGTAATATAGCACTGGGGACGCTATAGTGTGTGTGTTTGTCCTTAGGATAATTTAGGTTCAGTAGTGTGTAGGCTTGGGGACTGATGACCTTAGTAATTAAGTCCCATAAGATTTCACACACATTTGAACCAGTTTGAAATAAAAATTCGTCCATGGAATAGAGAAATTTAGATTAGATTTAAAACTGGTTTTTCTACCTGTCAAACGCTTTATGCTATTGGATAAGTGATGAAAATTTTTGGTGTTCGATATTGAATTCTTTCCTAAGCCACTGGCAGTTTTAATAACGGGTAATAAAGATCAGTTTTTCCTCTTGTGCTGTAGATATGGACATCACTATCCTTCTTAAATCTTAATCCCACTTCTTTTTTTTTTTTTTTTTGGAGACTTACAGCACAAATGAGATCTTAAACGAAAAGCAGAAGACAAACAGTATGAGATTAGGTTTGTACTAAAAATTTCTTTCTAACAGTAATATTTATATAGATGATGGACAGTGCTATGAACGTGTTGTATCACAATGTGAGTACTCCTTTTTGTGTTCGAAGGTATCTCTTAAGTACTGCGTACTGAGCGCATTTTTGTTTTGTTTCAGGTTTCAGTCTGAAACTTCGTTAGAAGCACTTAGCTGCTGTGTGTTAAGTTTTCTTTATTGCATATAAAACTATACGTTGTAAGATCAGAGGATTTTTTTTTGTGTGTGTTTAGGATACATCAAGTGATGCCTGGTAGTCCTTCAAGGGTTACTGTAAACAGAAAATGTTACATTAACTGACCGTTCCTCGCCTATGAGGTGACAATCAACCAGGATGAAGAACATAAACTGTACAAGTGTGTCTTCATTTTATACAGATCATCTGGAAAATGAAACCTTAATGTGCCGTGAGGAAAGGAAATGTTGGCTTCCTATCGAAAATAACTAGACAGCTGTAAAATTGTTGTTACTGGCTAGATCCTTGAACATGTATCATTTCTCAAATGTCTTAGGCTTTATATCAGCTACTACCGCGAAGAAGACTTACGTCTTCCACTGCATGTGCTCCTTTAATTCCTGTATCCGTTCTACTCTCACACAGAACGGCCAAAGATGGACTTTAAGTGGGAGCAGGAAAAAAAGTCCGAAATAGGACATTCGAAAGGAATTTCACAACCGTAAACTGGAAAGATCGAATTGAAACTGCAGACATAAGAAGTGGCAGTGATGAAGTTCAATCCAAAACAGGAGATAGCAATGAAAATTTGTTCATCACTATAGAATTTGGGTCTCATAGGTAAGACAGGAAGTCCACATCCAGCCTTGTGGTACAAGTTTAAACGTCTACTAGCTCTGCAGATGAAGACATAAAGAATATATGATGAAATAAAAGTAATCATTCAAATTGTTAAGGGAGATGAATACTTAAATGTGTTGAGCGATTGGAATTCGGTTATAGGAAAATGAAGAGAAAGAGAAATAGCAGAAGAAGGAGGAAAGGAAGGAAAAGGGTACCGTGTGTTAGAATTTTGCATAGAGCACAATTCAATCATTGCTAAACTTCGTTGAAGAAACATGGAAGAATGTTGTATACATGCTTTTCTTACAACTACTAAACGCGGTTATTTCTTGTTCGTTAGCTTCAGATGGTTATTCCCATATGTCCCGCTGCTGTTACTGATTTCAGTGATTTATCGCAATCCAACAATAATGGAACTCTTCGGCTATTTACGGTACATGCGCTTATTTTCGTTCTACTTAAGGCACCAGACTCATCACGAATCGTTGACTGGGAACGGTAAACGCTGAACGCTGAACTGTGAGAAAACAGGAAGAATCCATGGCAGATTCGCTTTACCAACCACTCTTATCGAAGATATACAAATTACAATAGTTTCACATTTGTAACATCTGACAGAAAAAACGTTGCAAAACTGTAATAAGTTTAGATATTTAAAAAATATAAAAATAAAAATGACGCTTCTGAAACTGACGAGTTCCATCTATAAATTAGGTATACCAATAGACTTCCAGAAATACCTCATGGTTCCTATATCGAAGAATGCGGCAAACTACAAAATAAAAACAGTACCGAACCTTAATATCACATGCAACAGAAATTGTCATAACGATAATTCTGAAGAGACTGAACGGAAGGTGGATGATACGCTGAGTGACTGTCAGACTGGATTCAGAAGCGGATCAGCAACAAGTTGCGAGACGATTCTGACACTAACCCCCCTTATAGAAAAGCAAACAGAGAAAATTAAATTGGCTTTCTCGTCCAAAAAAAAGGCATTTAATATGCTGTCTAGCATGAGATGTTCAGAGTACGGAAGAAAGAACGTTTCAAATACAAACGAGTGATAGCATCTATACGTACGAAATGGCTATGATTAGGAAGTCTCATCTGTAAAAGGAAGCAAAATTTAGAAAATTAGAATTAATGCTTACCTGCTGAAAGCCGAAGATCAAGTTCGCGAAACTACTAGGGTGGTTATGAAAATTACTACGCAGATCTTAGATAAGTTGCATTACGCAGATGGTATTGTTGTGGTGATGCAGACGAAAGGAGATCTAGAGAAGGTCCTCAATAAAATATAGAGGATTTTCTGTAATCAGTATGGTATGTGAACAAACAACCGAAACACTAAAATCGTGCTATGTGATACTGAGGTGACAAAAGTCATGGAATAGCGATATGCAGATATACAGGTGGCGGTAGTATCGAGTACACAGTGTATAAAAGGGCAGTGCATTGGCAGAGCTATGAAATGCTGGCAAGTGATTCATGTCAAAAGGCTTCCGAAGTGATAATTTAAAAACGGCTGAAGGCCAGTAACTTAAAAAGCAAACATAATCAGAAATTTAAAAGGCAAGCCTTATCTTAGAACAGTTCTTTAGTTAGGCTGAAGTAAACAAGTTAAATTCAAATCGCCTGAAGGCAGAACACTCTAAAACATTAATTTATTTAAATACCAAAGTCCTTACGTGAAACAGTTCTTTAATTTAGGCTGAAGGCCTTAAGAACAAACAAGAAGGCCGAAGACTTAAAAATGCAGTAGGTTGAAGTAAACAAGTTAAATTCAAATCGGCTGAAGGCCTAAGGCTTAAAAATTCAAAAAGTAATTTTTTAATGCCAAAGGGCTTACGTGAAACAGTACCTTAAACTAGGCTGAAGGCCTTAAGAGTAAAACAACTCTAAATTAAAACACAAAACCGGCTAGAAGCCATGCAAGTCCCAACAACAGGAATAAATTTTAAAAAGAATAAGGTAGTCCACACAAGGGCGCCCAGATGTTCGAGGGTCGGCCTGTAATTCAAACACTAACGCTCGCTTTCGTGAGACAGGCAGTCGGGCCAACGACGACAACCGAACGACAATCAGCGGACCCACCGACAAGATAACTTCCACTCACCCGACCAGGGCACAACAGGGAGTTCAACGGAACGACGTCGAAGATATTGGCGCCCACAACCAATCGTACACGGAGCTGTCAAACTACGCACCGTGCTGGACAGCAACAACACGATGAGGAAACTACACTGCCTGAAATGTACGTCAACGCCCAGGGCAGGTAACCGGAACGTCAACGGCCACAAGACAGAAGATTCCGCTGGTGTATTTCAATTCAAATAACCTAATTTAGTAAAACTACACCGGAGGGTGGCTAGAATTTTCCCACTTGAAAACCACGTTGTTGCTCGCCAAACGACACAATGTGGATAGTCTTGACTTGATGGTAGGTTAAATCAAAACTCAAGTTTCGTGTCCATGGTCGGTGAGCCACGGACCTCGTAGCAATGGGAACAGCGCCACACTCTCCGACACCGCGTAGAGACCGCCAGCGGGCCCCGGCCAAACTACGCAGCGCCAAGAATTTCTCACTGCTCCACGCCAACCGACCGACTCGACAGAGCCAGTACGCTGACAACATTTAAAATAACTTGTCAGTCAAAATCACACATACTACACACAGCTTCACGAACACTTGCACGAAGAACTAGACAATGCTAACGGCAGTGCCTGTACAATAACAGGGACGAATCACGAGTCGGCACACACGGGCAACCCAAAAGCGATCGCCGGCCAAATACACGTCGTCCGGCAAGACGACCGACCGACGACCAACCAAAGTCGTCCCCACTCCAATCATATGGAGGATGCTAAGTTCACCCAACCTGGATATGATGTGACGTCATTATGACGTATATACGCTTTAGTCGATTAACACACCTATCGACTTTTACGAACGTTCGAGATTCTAAACTGTCGTCAGCAAGTGGTTTGTTTTGACACGTGCGATTCGGAAAACAGCTCAGTGTGGCAGCGTATATGTATTTCGCCAAAATAAAAGAGCTGGATACTAGTAGAAATATTCCTGACCGTGGCCTTGAAAACACCACGTAAAAAAGTGAAGTCTTCTTATGTCCCGACCAGATTAGATTGTGTGATTGTTGTATTGAATGCTTACGCCGAAAATAATATTTATTTACTATCAACATTTTAGTATGGTTTCATACAAGTGGTCTTGTGAGTACATATTAGATTGTAGCAGCATACTCTTGCTGACTTTTTCTTAATTTATATAGCTGAAAGAGAACTCGTGCAAGTTTGTTAGCTAAGTAATTTATATGTCCATCCCAAGATAGTCTTTTATCAACCATAATTCCAAGTAATTTTACACTCGGACCGCAGAGACAGGTACCTTAGTGTCCAGTAATGACTGATGTGTAGAATGATTGAATTTCGAACTAAAAAAGAAAAATATGAGGCATTGTTGAAGAAAAATCGTCGACCGGAGATGAAATACGAGGGGAAGTGCATTTCTCAATGTAATCGTAACCAAAGGTTAGTGTCTAGTACTGATTGACGTATGAAATGATTGAATGCAGTGTCAAAGCATTCCATGGTGGTATGATAGTGTCAAAGCATTCCATGATGGTAAGCTTTCCTCTCATTAGTTTCTCGAATGCTGAACACATAATTAGAGACGAGCAAACGAAAAACAACGCACAGGACACAAACACAGTACAATACACGATTTAAACGCAAGGAGCGCAAAACACATTTAAACGAATGGCGCAGAGCACAGCGCTACCCTGTCACAATCTCTCGAAAGTTCACAAAGGTCGAATAGTCGATATACGGTTTCTATCGTTTTCGATGTAGCGTGTATACGTCATAATGACGTCACATCGTATCCAAGTCTGGTGAACTTACAAGGGAACCTCCCCATTGCACCCCCCTCAGATTTAGGTATAAATTGATACAGTGGATAGGCCTTGAAAAACTGAACACAGATCAATCGAGAAAACAGGAAGAAGTTGTGTGGAACTATGAAAAAATAAGCAAAATATACAAACTGAGTAGTCCATGTGTAAGATAGGCAACATAAAGGACAATGATGGCTGATGAGCGCCGTGGTCTCGTGGTTAGAGTGTGCAACTGGTTCGAGTCCACCCTCGAGTGAATACTTTCTTTATTTTCGCGAAGTTACGATCTGACCGTTCATTCATTGACGTCTCTGTTCACTGTAATAAGTTTAGTGTCAGAGTTTTGCGACCGCACCGCAAAACCGTGCGATTAGTAGACGAAAGGACGTGCCTCTCCAATAGGAACCGAAAACATTTGATCGCAAGGTCATAGGTCAACCGATTCCTCCACAGGAAAACACGTCTGATATATTCTTTATGACACTGGTGACGGCATGTGCGTCACATGACAGGAATATGTTGTCGATCCACCTAACTTGCACACTTGGCGAATGGGTAAAAAGATTCTTCTACCTTGCCCAATTTAGGTTTTCTTATGGATGTGATAATCACTTCAAAAAAAGTGATGAAAACACAAGAGTTTGTCACATAAACTGCATCAAATGAATGCAACAGTTTCAGAGTCGCACAGTTTTCCCTGTGCTCTGTCAAAACATGTTTTTTACGTTTTCAAATGTTTCCGTGCGTAGACCGTTAAATTCTGTATATGTCCAAGCAAATCTGAACATGTCCTGGAATTTTGGAGAGCGAAGTTGATTATGTGTGAGTGCTTGAACTTTGATAATTATCTGAAAATAAAAAATTAAAATTTTCACCCGAGAGAAGATTTGAGCCAAGGACCTGTCGTTCCACAGCTGCTCACGCTAACCACGGCGCTCGTAAGCTAACATTCTCATTGATGTTGCCTACCTTGGGCATGGACTACTCAGTTTGTATATTTTGCTTATTTTTTTCATAGTTCCACACACCTTCTTCCTGTTTTCTCGATTGATCTGTGTTCAGTTTTTCAAGGCCTATCCCTGTACCAACTTATAACTAAATCTGAGGGGGGTGCGATGGGGAGGTTCCCTTGTTAGCATCCTCCCAATCATATATGTCGGCAACCCTCGGGCAAGTCATGGCGCCCCAGAACTCAGTGCTGCTGCGCCCCGACTGAACTTGTGCCGCATGCCAACTCAAACACTGCCAGGTCCGAACTCCACTGCTGGCGCGTTCCAACTGACTTCATTGCCCGATCCCAACTGCACTGCTGGCGAATTCCAACCCGTTAGACCACACACGACGACCAGGAAGTAATAGCAGTCCAGCAAAGATAATACGGCAGGGCCTATATCGATAAGCGCTGCTGCTGCCGCTCACGGGCAGGCAAGGCGGCTACTCAGTGACACCAGTAACTGAAAGTTAACATAACGAGGCGACAGTACGGTAAAAACTGGGTGTTAAATAAGAGATGGGACAAATACGAATCACGCACGGCTCAATTACCTCGTTTTTTTCTGAACAGAAACAAAGAATACAGTAATGACATCACTGACACAACAAGAATCAAAATTCCCTGTATTTCAAATAAAGAAAATCGACCATGGCTAGTAGCTCCTTCGTCTTTCCAGCACATAATTTGCTGGTCAGTAGAAGATGGGGAAGTTTCATAGGATGGAAAGATCATGCAGTTTGAAACCTAAAAGCACCCAATATTTTTCTTTACACTGACGGAAAAAAGGTGTTGTGCGGCATAAACGGAAGTTTGTAGGCATGTTGCTACAGCTGAAATACAAGGTGATTCAAAAAGAATACCACAACTTTAAAAATGTGTATTTAATGAAAGAAACATAATATAACCTTCTGTTATACGTCATTACAAAGAGTATTTAAAAAGGTTTTTTTTCACTCAAAAACAAGTTCAGAGATGTTCAACATGGCCCCCTCCAGACACTCGAGCAATATCAACCCGATACTCCGTTCCACACTCTCTGTAGCATATCAGGCGTAACAGTTTGGATAGCTGCTGTTATTTCTCGTTTCAAATCATCAATGGTGGCTGGGAGAGGTGGCCGAAACACCATATCCTTAACATACCCCCATAAGAAAAAATCGCAGGGGGTAAGATCAGGGCTTCTTGGAGGCCAGTGATGAAGTGCTCTGTCACGGGCTGCCTGGCGGCCGATCCATCGCCTCGGGTAGTTGACGTTCAGGTTTATACCAATGTTTAATACACCACCTATCAGGAGGTTTAACACCATACTTCGTTCGAAATGCACGCTGAACAACTGTCGTCGATTCACTTCTGCCGTACTCAATAACACAAAAAGCTTTCTGTTGAGCGGCCGCCATCTTAGCATCAACTGACGCTGACGCCTAGTCAACAGCGCCTCAAGCGAACAAATGTACAACTAAATGAAACTTTATAGCTCCCTTAATTCGCCGACAGATAGTGCTTAGCTCTGCCTTTTGTCGTTGCAGAGTTTTCAATTCCTAAAGTTGTGGTATTCTTTTTGAATCACCCTGTATAATGTCTGTTCAAATGTCATACCAGTAGCGCCACTATGAGGATACAAATCAGGTTTGCTTTAAATACACGCTGAAACGGTCGTAAATAGTTACCTTAGAGATCAGACATTGTCAGTTGATGTTGGTCAAGAAGGCCTTTAAGGTAACAAACACCATTACTAACACCCCCCTGAGTTTGAACGAAGTCGTGTAGTAGTGCTACGAGAAGCTGTATGTGCCTTCTGCGCTATTGCAGAAAGATTTGGCAGGAATGTAGCGGCGGTACATGATTGCTGGCGGCGGTGGTAACGGGAATGTACGGTCGCAAGGAAACCGGGCTCCGGACGACCTCGTGGCACTACCGAGGGGGAATACCATTCAGCAGCGGTTGGCACCACACTGAGACAACCAACTGTTACAAACCGGTTGCTTCAAGGACAGTTCTGAGCCAGACACCCTGTAGCGTGCACTCTGCTGACCCCATACACCGCAATCTGCGACTTCGGCGGTGCCAAGCGACTGCTCATTGAGGACAACATGGCAACGTGGTGGTCTGTTGTTTTTTCTGATGAAAGCTGGTCCTGCCTCTGTGGCAGTGATGATTGTGTGTTGGTCAGAAGAAGGCCAGTTGAGGCCATGCAGCCAACCTGTCCTCGTGCTAGACACGTTGGACCCATACCTGAAATTATGGTCTGGGGTGCGATTTCTATGGCAGCAGGAGCACTTTCGTGGTTCACTCGCGCACCCTGACTACGAAACTGGACGTTAGTCTGGTGTTTCGGTCTTTTGTGCTGCCATTCACGAACAGCGTTGCATGGGATGTTTTACAACTCGATAACGCTCACCCACATACCTCTGTTGTAATCCAACATGCTGTGCAAAGTGTCGATATGTTATCCTGTGCTGCTCGATCACCAGATCTGTTCCGTCGAATAAATATAGGACATCATCGGACGAAAACTTCAACATCGTCTGCAAACAGCATTAACCGTCCATGTATTGACCGACCAAGTGCAACAGGCATGGAACGACATCCCACGAACTGACATCCGGCACTTGCACAACGCAATTCATTCATGTTTGCATGCTTGCGTTCAGCATGGTGGCGGTTACGCTGGTTATTAACGTACCAGCATTTCACATTTACTTTTACTCTAACCCTTGAATATGTTTCATATTTCATTATGCTACACAATATGTAGTTAAATTCTAATGATATCAGCTTACCTCACGTTGTGGTTGTCAGTTCTGAGCAACAGCTGTCCCTTTCTTCGCTTTTATATGGTTTCCTTGATTTCTTAGCTCAGTATTGTCGATAATGTTTCTACTCTTGCCTTTCCATCACAATGCACTGGATCAAAATATTCAAACTGACAATAACTGAAATGAAGTGAAATGTGCTACTACTTTTTGGTTGTAGGAACGCGAGCGAGAAACAATTTCAGCGTTTCCCATTTCCAGTCTTCAGTTGGCGATATTCTGCAGTTTTCCCTACGCCAAGTTCCCTGTGGTGCTTGCAGTGCCCCAGGAGGCTGTGATCTACTGTTAATAACTTCCATTTACTGTGTATTGGTCAATGAGGTAAATGGATCGATCTTCAGATCCAAAAATAATATTTTTCTTCAGACATTTGCAAAAATCTCACTCAGCTTGTTTCGAAACAAGTGAAGAGATCCTAACTAATGTCTCTCTTCCTTCCTGCCTCCATTTCCTAGTAGAGGTCACATGAAAGTAACTGTTCTTGCTCTAAACTGTGCGTTGATCATATGCATAGACTGTGGACCAGCTCTTAATAAACCAGGCGATGTATCAAAATCTTTTATCATATGTGAGGATCAATGTGAATCAACATCCTGAACGATTTTCTTTCTACCTTTTTAAATCTTAGCGCTATCGGTAGCAAAGTTCGACTGTATGTTATCCGTTACGAAGAATTCTTCTTCAATTATACGAGAGGTAAAGCTTTAATTAATCCGTAGGTGTAGGCCGATGTCGCCACAAGCAGTAGGAACACAACCCCAGCAGAGATCGATTAGACGAGATAACTTTCCTACAGATACAAGCATTTTCCGGAAATAGCTCCTCACAGCTTTCGGCGTCAACCACAAAATCATTTATACGTGTGTAAACTGTAACGCCGATGTAGCACTCCGCGATGTAATTCCGAAATTATTAATGCGTCTCTATTTTGTCTGTGTTAACAGCGGCGTGATTTCTACTTGCTAGAGTAGAACGAAACTTCTTCTAAGAAGCAGAAATAAAGCTTATTCAGACGCCTGACATAAAATTCACAACGGTTGCGGTTGCGTGATGCACATAAACAGGAAGCCGACATTTTCCGGGATGAGGTCTGATAAACAGCATCCCATCTCCAGCCAGATGAAGTACCAGACTCTGCGCCAGACTTCAGCTAATTCAGTTGCCGTTTAACGCCCGAGATGCAAGTTGCACGGTTCGTGCTGTTTGTACTGCCCCTTACCACTCTTGCTTCGAGCAGACAGATCGCTCATATCGGGCTCCTACGGCAGAAGAGCATCGACTCCAATGATTTGGAAAATAGAGGAAGCGAGCTTGTTGTAGAGAGTGGACGACTGAAGGATTACGGGTTTGATGCTACAGGTGGTCTGGAGAAAACGCCTCCTGGAATTTCCGCAACAAATGGAGTGCAGGAACCGATTCTGGCGAAAACTGAGTTTGTCTACAATGAAGGCAAGGACTTCCGGAGACCGGTTTCATCTTCCGATGAGTCTATTGGTAGCGACGAGGAGTTTCAAGAATACAAAGAAGCCGAACGTAAGCCATTATCACCACCGATTGGGAGGACTATCTTCTCCTTCGCCACGCGTCGCTTGGAAGGTGACGCTGAGAGGACAGACGACGAGAGACCCTCAGGAAATAACATCGGAGTTACACCTGGAGAGCACGAACCACAGAGGGAGGACGCTAACTCCGCACACAAAGATGACAACGGCAACGTCGATCACCCGTCTCGCAAGCAAGATGGGGACTCGTCAACTGGCGGAAATCTCTTCCGGATCCGGCGTGGCGTCTTCTCCGTTCCGGGCATTAAGACGATCCCGGAAGTGCTGGACTTGGGCCGTGGCAGGTGCAGAAATCCGCACCGCCTGGGCCGCGGCCAGGTTTTCTGCCGCCCAGTGTGGTAGGCAGCTCTCATGTTCTTTTAAACTCTCGCACTCGTGTATAGGTCGCCTTCCCCTGTTTGCCTTCCTTTCCTTTGCCCTCCTCTCTGTCTGCCCGAAACAGTAATCCACTAACAGCCTCCCCCTCGCATATTCCTTACCCGAGCCCAACATCTTGTTACAGCGATACAAATAAAGTCAGTTCAAAATACTTCAGACAAAATCGTATTTTTTCTACATTTAATAAATCTAGCCACGAATAGCTTAAAATCGCATGGGTCCCTATTCAGCGAAATGTACTCATATTTTTTAACTGTATTATTTTATATCAGTAAAACAGTTGAAAGAAACCTCGAATAAAGTGTTATTTCATTTATTTCAAAAGTAACTAGCGTCCTTGACTTTTGAATCATCATCTCAGTAACAAGTCAACACTTCTCGGACTGCTACATTACTAAAACTATCCTTCACTAATGACTTATTCTCCAGAAGTAAAATAAAACATACATCAAACAAATGTCATTTATTTACTAGGGGAATATAAACCAGCATGATCGCCTTTCTTATAGCTTTCTTCGTTACAAAGACACTGTATTGCTCTAATATATATATATATATATATATATATATATATATATATATATATATATATATAGTCAGGAACAATACTTACAATTTTGGGTCTGCATAAGCTGCCAGTTTATTGGAGCTAATACTTCTACAAAAATATACAATCAATCCATTCCTCACTCTTAAGATTGCTTATACTGCGTTTGTTTCAGCAAAATAACCAGATAACCAGATTTTGGCCTAAGCGTTTACTACTATCTTGGTACATAAATTATACACCCATGCTGGGAAAATTTACTTTTTTTCTTATTATTCACCCTAATATCGCTTTTATACTATTGAGTATCAAAGAAGTCTTTAATAAAAACGTATTCTTACATCCTCAGAAGTTATGTACTGTACACTGTATGCCTCCGAAGTGTTGTAATTATGAAACAGAATGATAATCTCTTTTCGGGTTTGCTATATATATAAGCAGCTGTATCTTGTAAATGAAACGATTTATTTTAGTTACTGTACATATGTTCAAGAGCAATCAAAGCCTTTTTTGCTCTACTAATAAATAAGTATTATGCGAAATAGCTCTTCATATAATAAATATATTTCTTTTGTTTTTTAGAGTAGCAATAACTCGGTGATGTTATACTTCAATAGTCAGAGATCACTCATTCTAACTTTTGATTATTTCTGGTAAAGAGATTCTTGCAAATAGTTTAAAAGATTCAAAACTAATTATTCGCCCTGCATTTACCAAACTCATTGAATTAGTTTTAATCTGACTGCGATTTCTTGGAGGTGAGTTGAGAATGAGGGTATAAAGTGTTGTTAATAACTGACGTCTTGGCTGCACTGCTGAACCAGTCTGTAGTGTTGGAAGTACGGGAATGTGTTCCAAGCAGTATGCGTTTGGACGGGCACGAGTGAGTAGAAAGAAGGGGGAGGAAGAGATGGAGAGTGAGTGCGAGGAGGACGAGATGGACAGACAGGGGGAGGAGGAACAGTAGGAGGTGGACAAATGGGTGATGAGGAGATGGATAGGCAAAATGGGGAGATGGATAGATAGAGGAGGAAGGGGGGAATGAAGAGATAAAGTGGAGGAGCAGATGGATGGGGAAGAGAGGAGTAGATGGACAGAGAGAGGGGTGTGTGGAGATGGACAGAGAGATGGATGAGGAGGAGGCGGATAGAATGGGGATAAAGGAGTTGGACAGATAGACGAGGAAGAGGAGATGAACAGAGAGATGGGTAAGGAGGAGATGGACAGAATGGGGTAAAGGAGGTGGACAGATAGATGAGGAAACAGGAGATGGATGGAGGAGAAGGACAGATAGAGGGGGATTAGAAGGTGGACAGACATGGGACGAGAGGGGTAAGGAGGAGAGCGATAGAGAAAGGGTGAGGAGATGAACAGAAAGAGGGGTCAGGAGGAGGTGTGTGCAATACATGTGACATATGCATACACAGGTGAAGCCACCGGTAAAAAGCCAGTTGATCATAAGTTGTAACAGTTTTTGTCAATGCGTCACATTTTAGACCTAAACTGTAGACCTAAGGACAGAAAAATTTTCGTATCACACTCCATAATTCGGTGTCACGCAGTAAAACGTCGTGACATTTTAGCTGTGAAAGCCTGATTTGTGTAATCCTTAGTGCAGGTAGCTGGACACCTTACACTGCAACATTCAGTGCAACACAATGAGAACACAGACGTATTTTAATGGATGGAATATTAAACGTGCATGAAACCTGGATGATAAACATACAGACTGTATACACACAATGTGCTGGAAGATGAAAATTAGTGATAGCGAAATAAAATAGGTTCCAAAACCAGCACTAATTGTGAGATAGATTAACACTAACCATACGTCTAACGAATAGATGCCAGGGTTTGACAGTACTCTGTTTGTTCAACTGTGTCGGTCTACGCCATTTGGTGGAAGGTTACGCCAACAAATTACTTTCAGGTGAACAAAAAATCACTGTCGTCAAAATGTGCCGTAGAGAATGGTCAAAATAGTGCACAGTATAGAATAGTGGAAGAGAACATGTATATAACCCCATTTGGAAAAAATGTTTGCAATACTTAAAAAGGGGGTTAATGACATAGCATGGCGTTGAGTGTGTTCTTGAAATGTTAGAAAATATGATTTCTTATGTAAATGATACTTACTTCTAGTGTTTGAAAAACTGAGCAGTGATGAGCAAATAAGCCTAAATAGTGTTATATCATCGACAAATAACTGCTAATGGTAAATTTTTTACCGAAAATGCACGCCGCCCGCAGTATATGCAACAGGTACTGTACTTTATGGGTAAACCGCCATTGAATTGACTCTAGCCTTAAATAGAAACAGTATCGGTTACTCAGGGAGTGAAACCATTTAAACATCCTGAATCTCAAGACATTGTGGATACCAACGAGAAGTTTATTACCAAAAGGAGGTGGTCGCCTAAGCTGACGTTCACATTTGAAGGTAAACAGACGAGGTAAGCTCTCATTTTCACTAACTATCACATAAAATTAAATGAGCTGTCAAGACCTAGATAGCTCACAAGATGCTGCGAACATACGTCTAACGGAGATGCATGTTAGCAGCAAATCCTAACGCCTGAGTATTTTGGCAGTATGTTGCATGCAAGACTACTTAAACAATTCGTGTTACAACTGCAACAGCATCTATATGAAGTTAAGTGAGTGACCTTAAATTTTTCAGATTTTTCAGTTACATTACTAATAAGTTTGTCGGACAGAACTACCTGCATGCTAATTTAAAAGATTTCCGAATTTTCCATCAGTCCGTCAGTGTAACATTTTTTGCTTTTACTGCTATGATTACTTTATTATCAGTCGAATCACACTCTGTGCTGTAGCAGCATTAGACATCGCTGATCCATGTAGGAGCGTAATCTGGAAAGTTTCCCACCTAACAAAAAAGTAACGTATTTTTTCGTCAAATTTATATTTATTTTTCAGCATAATCTCCTTGTAAGTCTAAACACTTCTCTCAGAAATGCTGCCCTCGCTTTAATTCGTCCTAAGGCGAAGGTGATGCTCTCTTAATTCGACGGTAATTTCTGTTCTCGGAGTTAAACTTTTACCAGAGGGAACAAAGAAAAGTCGCTTGGAGCTCGGTCAGGTGAGTAAGGAGGATGGTCGCCCAGCTGAAACCGCAGTTCGTGGATTTTCGCCAAGGCACCCGCTCAGGTGTGAGGCGTCACAGAATGAGCAATTGTGACACCCAGCGCGCGGTCAGTTTTCTCATTCCTAAATGTACAATCAGTATGTGACAAACACATTCCTCAATTATGCTCATAACCTCTGCTATCTCCCTTGTCTAAATTCGACAGTCATCTAGCACAGTTTGGTGAACTTGAGTAAACGACTGTCAAACAAATCTGAGGGCCCTAAATGGCTGAATGTTAGATGAGTACCTCACTACGTAAGCCCAAACAAATGCCCCAACTTTTATTGACATGTGCTGCTGACAGGCAATTAGATTTAACATTTGGTCGGCAGTCTGCAGCAATGTATTTCATGCCGCAAGTGTGCGAGCAACATAAAACAATTTTAGACCACGTACGTTTTTATTTTTTGTTCATTATTGAGTGAAAAGCAAATTTTTCAAATTACTAGATTATTTTGCGTCTCCAGAGAGATATAATCGTGGCTGTAATTACAGTATGATAGTGAAACTTTGTAAACATTCTAATGCGTTAATGCGAAATCGATTTATAGTGGAGAAAAGTTAGTTGCAAACTTGGCCACCAGGTGCAAATCTAATGCTGTGAATGCAAAAAGAACTATTTAAATGTTTCCATGTGTAATAGATCAGGAATGAGACGTAGGCAGAAAAGGTCAATCAAGTGAGAAAAGCCGGCCGGAGTGGCCGAGCGGTTCCAGGCGCTACAGTCTGGAACCGCGTGACCGCTACGGTCGCAGGTTCTAATCCTGCCTCGGGCATGGATGTGTGTGTTGTCCTTAGGTTAGTTAGGTTTAAGTAGTTCTAAGTTCTAGGGCACTGATGACCTCAGCAGTTAAGTCCCATAGTGCTCAGAGCCATTTGAACCATTTTTGAAGTGAGAAAAACACCATGTTGGAGTACAAATGTTCAAATGTGTGTGAATGTCTAAGGGACCAAACTGCTGAGTTCATCGGTCCCTAGAGTTATACACTATTTAAACTAACATAAACTAACTTATACTAAGAACAACACACACACACACACACACCCATGCCCGAGGGAGGACTCGAACCTTCGGCAGGAGGGGCCGCACGGCCAGTAGAGTACAAAGAGCAAGGTTACTGATGATATCAAGGACTTTGATAAAAGCCGTTACCGTTGCTAATTTTATGATTTCGTAGCCACTGAGCCAGTGTGATAAAACTAAGCTTAAAGAAGCTCAGATAGTTATCTGCAGCAAATTCAGAGTGAGATATCGACTAAAGGCACACAAAGTGACTCGTCATGACCGGCGAGATGTTAAATTCCTTCAGAACAACGTTGCGATCGGAGTTTGTACGTGGACTGTTAGGAATGAGAAAGTTACCAGGAATAATAAGTTCCCTTCGATGCCGATATGCTGTGAAGATACAGCTGTACTACTCCAGCTGAATATGGATGAAACCTCGAGTGGTCTCTCGTAACATTTATCTTGCCAGTGGCTGTGTTCAGCCAGTACATGTACGTTTCGCAGCGTGATCCTACAAAATCTGCCGTTGGCCAGTCTCTTGCCTGCTTCTTGTTCGATAAATGTTAAACGAATTCTTGGGTGGGAATACGGAATTGTTAAATTTCTCCATATAGTACCACGTCACTTTACATTGAAGGTAGGATGTGTGAAATATGAAAAGTATTTACATTCAAGGAAAATCATTGCTGCTCGTTGAAGGGCCTTTGAACAAACTCGTTGTGGAAATGGTACCTACAGAGTTCGGAGGTGTATAATACAAGCAGACTTGTGTACACGGTTTCACGCAACGTGTTCGAACTATCATCACATCCACAGCAACCAGTCACCAGGAATATTGCTGACTTCTAGTAAATGAGTTTTCGCGCCCCATGTCGCCCGTCGCCGTCGTGAATCAATGTAATATCTCGACGTTTACGATTATCTTCATATGCACGGCAAAGATTGCTTTATCGACCAACTTAAAAAACGAATATTTTTCCAAATCATTTCTCGTTGTGCTACATTCTGAGGTGCTTAAGTCACTGTATCGCTTTAAAGATGATCTATGGTTGAAGACGATTTTGGTTAGCTACGTCCCCATACTTACAAGGGAACCTCCCCGTCTCACCCCCCTCAGATTTAATTACAAGTTGGCACAGTGGATAGGCCTTGAAAAACTGAACACAGATCAATCGAGAAAACAGGAAGAAGTTGTGTGGAACTATGAAAAAAATAAGCAAAATATACAAATTGAGTACTCCATGCACAATATAGGCAACATCAAGGACACAATGAACTCTGAAGCGCTGTGGTCCTGTGGTCAGCGTGAGCAGCTGCGAAGCGAAAGGTCGTAGGTTCAAGCCTCGGTCGGGTGAAAACTTTTTATTTTCAGACAATTATCAAAGTTTAGGCACTCACACATAATCAACTTCACTCTCCAAAATTCCAGGACATGTTCAGATTTGCTTGGACACATGCAGGATTTGACGGTCTACACACGGTAAAATTTGAAAACGTTAAAAACATGTTTTGACAGAGCACAGGGAAAACTGTGCGACTGTGAAACTGTTGCATTCATTTGTTGCAGTTCATGTTACAGACTCTTATGTTTTCATCGCTTTTTTGGGAGTGATTATCACATCCACAAGAAAACCTAAATCGAGCAAGGTAGAAGAATCTTTTTACCCATTCGCCAAGTGTACAAGTTAGATGGGTCGACAACATATTCCTGTCAGGTGACGCATATGCCGTCACCAGTGTCGTATAGAATGTATCAGACGTGTTGTCCTGTGGAAGAATCGGTTGACCTATGACCTTGCGAGCAAATGTTTTCGGTGCCCATTGGAGAGGCACATCCTTTCGTCTACTTATCGCACGGTTTTGCGGCGCGGTGGCAAAACACAGGCACTAAATTTATTACAGTGAACAGAGACGTCAATGAACGAACGGACGGATCATAGCTTTGCGAGAATAAAGAAAGTAAAATTTTCACTCGATGGAAGAATTGAACCAAGGACCTCTCATTCCGGAGCTGCTCACGCTAACCACGGGACCATGGCGCTCGTGAGCTCGCAATCTCCTTAATGTTTCTTATATTGCGCATGGACTACTCAGTTCGTATATATTGCTTATTTTTTTCGTAGTTTCACACAACTTCTTCCTGTTTTCTCGATTGATCTGTGTCCAGTTTCTCAAGGCCTATCCACTGTGCCAACTTACAACAAAATCTGAGGGGGGTGCGATGGGGAGGTTCCCTTGTTAGTGCTCAAGGTTTCTGTGATGTTGCAGTTACTTCTTATTACTTCATTAAGTTGTCATCACCCTGGAATGTTTCACTCCTGATAAATTAGACATTGTAGAAATGCCATCCATAAAAAAGAGGTCAGGTCCGAATGCAACCCTGACAAGACACACATGGCGAAGGAGTACAGTGTCGTAATAACATTCATGGGTGGGTATACCGTGTTCAAAGATGTGGAGGTCAGTACCCCAACGCAACACTCTGCCTCCCCACACCATACCACCTGGGCCATCAAAACGATCACATTCGATAACGTTCGTCACTGCGTTATGTACCCTCATATGTTGAGAGACGGTAACACGTAATGTAGCCAGAGCATTCGTGCGTCTTTTCAGTGCTTCACCGGCCCTGAATTCATTTCTATGGACGACAGTGCGCGACCTCATCGACTTGTGCTCGTGGCGGTGCTCTTTGAAGGGGAGGATACTCGGCAAATGGACGGGTCTGCCCGTTCCCCCGACTTAAATCCCATCGGTCTCGCGTAGGATGCGTTTTAGACACTTGTTGTAGCACCTTCATAGAAGACTTCATAACATTCAAATTTATATCCTATGTTAACAAACTTTGTCATTTTCAAAAATTCTTCACTTACTATTGTTAGTCTGCATTTTATATCCTCTTCAGTTTGACCATCATTAGTTATTCTAATGCCCTAACAGCAAAACTCATCTACTACTTCCAGTCTCATTTCCTAAGGAAATTCCGTAAGTATTCGACTACCTTTCATTGCTGTTGTTTAATTTTTCTTAATGTTCATCTTCTAACCTCTTTCCATGGAAGTATCTATGTTCTTGAACCGTTCTTTCGAATCCGTTGTCATCCCTGAAAGGATTACGTTGTCATCAGTAAACTTTAAACTTGTTATTAGTTTTATCTTTCCACATTTCTCCTTGGTTTCCTTTACATCCTGCTGAATGTACGAGCTGAACACTATCGGGAATAGCCTACAACCCGATCTCCTTCACTTCTCAATTACTGTGTAAGTTGTGTATAATCTTTCGCTCGATGTATATTATCCCTGCTACATTCAGGATTTCTAATACTGTATTCCAATCACCATTGTCAAAAGTCTCCAAATGCTGCAGAAGTAGGTTTGTTTTCCTTCTTTCTTCCAAAGTAATTCCTAGGGCTAGTTTTACCTCGCGCTTTCCTATATTACCCTAACTAACCACTCTGGGGTTTTTTCCAGTTTTCTATATATAATTCGTTTAAATATCCTGCAAGCATGACATATTAAACTGTTTTCTTTGGGACTGAAATTATTACATTCTTCTTGGAGTCTAACGGTATTTTGTCAGTCTTATATGTCTTACACTGCACACCACGTGGAATAGATCTGTCACGGCCGGATTTCAAAGGGATCTAAATAATTCTAAGCGAATTGCAGTGTAGATGACTATGTGATTAGTATAATACTTCAACTTTTTCCACTCGTTAACTAGATCCTTGTAAGAAAGTAATCGAAAATTTACAATTGTGTCCCACACATAGTTGCTACGAAGTCGAAAGCTGTGTCGTAATGATATGTTCTGAGTGCATTATAACTGTCATATGTTCCAGTCACTTCCCCCCTTCAACAGCAGTATGTACTGTCTGAGATTGTTATCAGTTTCAGCCATTTTCGAGTTTGCGTACGCGAGTCTCTTAATGAGAACTAGTGACCACCCAACTTCTAATTCTTTATAGAACTCCCACGTTTAAAACATGTTCAATGTTTATGAGAACATATATCCCGAATTATGTGTTGCACAGTGATATTATTCTGAAAGTAAATTCAGTGCTATATGTACACTCCTGGAAATTGAAATAAGAACACCGTGAATTCATTGTCCCAGGAAGGGGAAACTTTATTGACACATTCCTGGGGTCAGATACATCACATGATCACACTGACAGAACCACAGGCACATAGACACAGGCAACAGAGCATGCACAATGTCGGCACTAGTACAGTGTATATCCACCTTTCGCAGCAATGCAGGCTGCTATTCTCCCATGGAGACGATCGTAGAGATGCTGGATGTAGTCCTGTGGAACGGCTTGCCATGCCATTTCCACCTGGCGCCTCAGTTGGACCAGCGTTCGTGCTGGACGTGCAGACCGCGTGAGACGACGCTTCATCCAGTCCCAAACATGCTCAATGGGGGACAGATCCGGAGATCTTGCTGGCCAGGGTAGTTGACTTACACCTTCTAGAGCACGTTGGGTGGCACGGGATACATGCGGACGTGCATTGTCCTGTTGGAACAGCAAGTTCCCTTGCCGGTCTAGGAATGGTAGAACGATGGGTTCGATGACGGTTTGGATGTACCGTGCACTATTCAGTGTCCCCTTGACGATCACCAGTGGTGTACGGCCAGTGTAGGAGATTGCTCCCCACACCATGATGCCGGGTGTTGGCCCTGTGTGCCTCGGTCGTATGCAGTCCTGATTGTGGCGCTCACCTGCACAGCGCCAAACACGCATACGACCATCATTGGCACCAAGGCAGAAGCGACTCTCATCGCTGAAGACGACACGTCTCCATTCGTCCCTCCATTCACGCCTGTCACGACACCACTGGAGGCGGGCTGCACGATGTTGGGGCGTGGTCGGAAGACGGCCTAACGGTGTGCAGGACCGTAGCCCAGCTTCATGGAGATGGTTGCGAATCGTCCTCACCGATACCCCAGGAGCAACAGTGTCCCTAATTTGCTGGGAAGTGGCGGTGCGGTCCCCTACGCCACTGCGTAGGATCCTACGGTCTTGGCGTGCATCCGTGCGTCGCTGCGGTCCGGTCCCAGGTCGACGGGCACGTGCACCTTCCGCCGACCACTGGCGACAACATCGATGTACTGTGGAGACCTCACGCCCCACGTGTTGAGAAATTCTGCGGTACGTCCACCCGGCCTCCCGCATGCCCACTATACGCCCTCGCTCAAAGTCCGTCAACTGCACATACGGTTCACGTCCACGCTGTCGCGGCATGCTACCAGTGTTAAAGACTGCGATGGAGCTCCGTATGCCACGGCAAACTGGCTGACACTGACGACGGCGGTGCACAAATGCTGCGCAGCTAGCGCCATTCGACGGCCAACACCGCGGTTCCTGGTGTGTCTGCTGTGCCGTGCGTGTGATCATTGCTTGTACAGCCCTCTCGGCAGTGTCCGGAGCAAGTATGGTGGGTCTGACACACCAGTGTCAATGTGTTCTTTTTTCCATTTCCAGGAGTGTAGACACTGCCAAGAAAGTGTATCGCGAATAGAGTTAGGAGCAAATAAGTAATAAAGAAAAATATCATACCTGATGCTGAAGTACTATTGTGTGAACAGCTAGAATATAGTAAACTATTTTGCTTTCATTATTTTAGAGAGGGTGTCAGCGAGAAAATTTTTAGAAATTCTTTGAAATAATGTGCAAAGTTTGTTGGAAGTCGCAAAGTGCTGTTGTTCCATACGGTCTGGGTAATTTGCCTCCTGTCAGTTATACTGCTGCAAGACATGTACAAAGTTTCTAACTTTAATACTTGCCTTAACGTGTTAAACCTTTAAGATTACAGACTTTATCTTTAATTCTAGGCCACTATCTCAGAACCCGGATCTCTGTACCACTTGCATGTTGCTTATCCAGAGGAAACAAACATTTGGTATCAATATCTCGCATAATTATGGTCCACAGTTAAGAATTTAAAATGTTATCATAATGTACTCATTAACACACACAGTCTTATCTTAAAAGTTTAACACAACAAAACTATGTGTCTTTCTTGAGGCAGCTTAATAGATGGCGTGCAAATACCTGGACTTCATTCATCCACTGTTTCAGAATGAGAGCACCTAGTGACTTCCAACAAACTTTACACGTAATTTAAAACCTTTACAAAACTTTCTGTCGCTCCCCACAAAATGATGAAAGGAAAGAAGTTTATCGCTTACTACATTTTCGCTGCTGATATACGCTGAAGCGCCAGAGAAACTGGTGTAGCTATGCGTATTCAAATACAGACTTACGTAAACAGGCAGAATACGGCGCTGCGGTCGGCAACACCTACATAAGACAACCACTGTCTGGCTCATTGTTAGATTAGTTACTGCTGCTACAATGGCAGATTACGAAGATTAAATGAGTTTGAACGTGGTGTTATAGTTGGCACACGAGCGATGGGACACAGCGTCTCCGAGGCAGCGATGAACTGCTGATTTTCCCTTACGACAATTTCACGAGCGTACCGTGAATATCAGGAATCCGGTAAAACATCAAATCTCCGACATCACTGCGGCCGGAAAAACGTCCTGCAAGAGCAAGACCATCGACGACTGAAGAGAATCATTCAACGTGACAGAAGTGCAACCCTTCCCCAAATTGACGCAGATTTCAATGCTGGGCCATCGACAAGAGTCAGCATGCGTACCATCATCCATATGGGCTTTCGGAGCCGAAGGCCCACTCGTGTACACTTGGTGACTGAATGACACAAAGCTTTACACTTCGCCTGCGTTTGTCAACACAGACGTTTGACTGTTGATGATTGGTCGGACGAGTCTCGTTTCAAACTGTATCGAGCGGATGGATGTGTACAGGTATGGAGGCAACCTCATGAATCCATGGACCCTGCATGTCAGCAGGGGACTGTTCAAGCGATGGAGGCTCTGTAATGGTGTGGGGCGTGTGCATTTGGAGTGGTATGAGACCCCTGATACGTCTAGGTACGACACTGACAAGTGACAAGTACATAAGCATCCTGGACAATTCCAGCAGGACAGTGCGACACCCCACACCTCTAGAGCTGCTACAGAGTGGCTCCTGGAACACTCTTCTGAGTTTAGACACTTCCGCCGCCAACCAAACTCCCCAGACACGAACATTATTGAGCGTATCTGGGATGCCTTGCAACGTGCTGTTCAGAAGAGATCTCGACCCCCTAGTACTCACGGATTTACGGATAGCCCTGTAGCATTGATGGTGTCTGTTCCCTCCAGCACTGCTTCAGACATTTGCCGAGTGCATGCCACGTCGTGCTGACGCAATTTTGCGTGCTCGCTGGGGCCCTACACGATATTCGGCAGGTGTAGCAGTTTCTTTTATATTGATTTCGAATATCTGTTCTACAATATGGAGTGTATATAGCGCAATAAAAATCGACAATAACTAAAAAACGACACTAAATTTGTTATTCTTTAATCTCCTAAGGATTCTGGGAAAACATTTCTATTTAACACCTAAAGACCTGTCTTTTTGCAGAAAACTATTGTTCGCTACGCTTTTAGCCATATCAGTGAATGTGGAACCTAGGAAACTTACATGGAATGTAATACCTACATTATTTAACGTACCAAATAAGCCACCACACCAGTAGCTTAAGGGAAAACCACACAGGTATGATAATAATACGTCATCAAAAGTAATAAAACTGTTTCCCAACACAGAAGAACACAACTGCACACTTGTTGCTAAAACTAAGCCACAACCGGCAAGAATCTTCAGCACATTCGCATTTGAAGCAAAAGTAATTACACTTGCAAAAATATTCGTGTATTAGGAAATCGAGTGAAGTGTAAAAATGGGCGAATCATTAGACTCCCAAAAATTTTTAGATAACAAGAAAAGTATCTATGATAAAAACAGCAAACAACAGAAATATATTCTTCTCATGCATGAAATACGTGTTTATATTCTCTTGCTTTCAGTGGAGTAAGATGAAAATATATACGTATTCGAAAGTATTTCTGCGTGAATAAGTTGTCACTTATGTCACTGAATCACTGTGATTTGGTTGTTTTTATATTTATTTCAAGGTAATCCTGTCTCTTGGTAATTTACTAACGCACGGAACGCAAAAATATAACAACTATCTCGTTTATTAAACAGAAAATAATTAAGAGCACACATTATACTCCCGACACATATGACTCTTTGCTTTCCCACCGCTTGGAGCGCTAGTGTCGCTACAGCTATCAAACGGTAAAAACTTATGCGTCAGAGAGTGTCGCGTGACTGTATGTATTTGGACTGGGTTTGGAATGAGTCAGCAATCGATATCGTGAAGGTCAAGATCAGATACAAAAACTGACTGCTAAATTTTCGAAGGTACGGAAGTTTTTGGAACAGATGATGTACAAGTTATTGAAATTTTGTCTCTATCTACATTGAACCTGCAGAAAGTTAATCTGATTGATTCACTGAAGTAATTCAGATTCACTGTCGCGTACCCCTCAGGGAAGAAAGTCTGATACGGTTAGGCTGGATTACCATGCGTAACTGATTACCGGTGTTGTATGGTAAAAAAAAAAATAAACAATAGAAAGAGGGTCACGTGGAGCTACTCGCGGCGGCCGTGACCACGAAACGCAAGAACCGACGTCGATTGACGCACAGTTTGAGAGGAGAGTGATTGAGTCCAGTGAAGGATCACGGTTTCGTCGTCTGGCCAACGAACAACGGCTACAGTGCGCAGTGTCCTGGTGCTACCAGCAGGGCGAGCAACGTCGCGAGTAACGAACCGCAATACGCAGCGTTCGTGTGGTACAGTAGCAGCGCAGCGCTGTTGATAGAGAAATTTGACATACTGGGTAGCAGCAGCCGGGAAGGGCCGCCGGCGACTCGTCGCGTCCTGGCGGTAACTCCCACGCATCACCAGCATCGAGTGACACGTCCTGTTGGGCGCCTTCATCGACCTGACTTCGCTGGCAACGAGTCCTGCGCATCCTAACCAGGTAGTACAAACGAAGGACGCTACAGCTACCGGCGGGCTGCAGTCTGCACCACTAGCCAGCTCTCCATCAGTGGAAACTTACTGGGTGATTGCAGTTCACACTGACAGACAATACAAGTGTACCGTACTGTGTCGGAGAAACAGACTTACATTTGCCGGTGTGGCTTATGGGTTACTATAACCGTATGTGATAATGATAAAAAGATCTGACTTTTAAATTAATAGTAGTCCGGACAGTATAGTGGATATGAAACAATGGCCTTTGTAGGAGAGAGCGATAAACTAGGAACTAGGCACATGAAATGTATTCGCAGTTGCGAATATGGACGACCATCAGCTGCACAATGGAATGACGACAGTAAAAACTTGTGCCTATCCGAGAGTCGAACACGGATTTCCCGCTTATCGCGAGGGGTCGCCTTATTTTTAAAAATATTTTTTAAAACATTAATAAGTATATTTCTTCAACATCATTTTTTTCCAAAGCAGAAATCATATCCCTTTTTTTATTTATTTAGATCGCATAGCATGCCCTCCAGGCGAAAAATAATGATGTGCAATTAGGAGGAGGAGGAGGAGATTAGTGTTTAACGTCCCGTCGACAACGAGGTCATTAGAGACGGAGCGCAAGCTCGGGGTGAGGGAAGGAAGGGGAAGGAAATCGGCCGTGCCCTTTCAAAGGAACCATCCCGGCATTTGCCTGAAGCGATTTTAGGGAAATCACGGAAAACCTAAATCAGGATGGCCGGAGACAGGATTGAACCGTCGTCCTCCCGAATGCGAGTCCAGTGTGCTGTGCAATTAGCATCAATAACAAAACGAAAGTGGAATTAAAAACACCACCGGCCGCGGTGGCCGAGCGGTTCTAGGCGCTTCAGTCCGGAACCGCGAGACTGCTACGGTCGCTGGTTCGAATCCTGACTCGAGCATGGACGTGTGTGATGTCCTTAGGTTAGTTAGGTTTAAGTAGTTCTAAGCTCTAGGGGACCGGTGACCTCAGATGTTAAGTCCCATAGTGCTCAGAGCCATTTGCACATTTTTTTTTTTTAATTTAAACACCCTCCTGGTAAAATAAACAAAATGGCATCCGCGCCCCGCCAACTTGGGGGTTGAAGCACTCCGAATCCTAAGACAATCAGGTAAGTTCGACGTCTTCGCAAAGAATATTCCATTTTGTCGGTACACTGGACCGAGTCCTGGTATTACACACTCACACTGAAATCATCTTCTCATAGCCGGAGCGCCCCAACTGCAGGGGGGGGGGGGGGGGGGGAGTCGAAGAAGGCACGAACCAAAAAGTTGGCAGAGTACTCAAGGTACCTCGGATGGTGCATGAGAAAAGTAAATTGATCTTGCAAGAATGTCCAAAAATCTAGAACACTCTTATCGTCTTAATGGAACAAATAAGAAATCGAGAGACCTTTTATCCAGTTCACCACGTTGGTCTTCGTACGTGGGAAATAAGTCTCATCTGGGAACATAAGTGTCTTCGGTGTAATGGCATGGGGAACCATACGTAGAAGGAGGACAAGCATTTTCTGAATCAGCTGCCATACCTCTGCAGAAGATCCACACGTCGATGTTCATCCGTACCAAGCGTGTGACAACGAGGGCAAAGCGGCGAATCTGCCATGTTAATGGCGTGTACGAAATTGTGTCATGTATTTCCCATTAAGAACCAAAAATGGAAATGAGCGTATGGCATCGTTAGCCGGGAGGCCCCATTCGAGGATGTTCAGCCGCCATGTGCAAGTCTTATTTCATTCGACGCCACATTGGGCGACTTGAGCGCCAATGATGAGGATGAAGTGATGACGAGGATAGCATAAAACCCAGTCCACGAGAGGAGAAAATTCCAACCCAGCCGGGAATCAAACCCGGGCCCCCTTGCATGAGCGCCAAGCACAGCGCCACCCACCTAAGCAGGCGGGCATTAACAACGTGATACCAGGTCGCACGAGCGTAGGTGTCGATGAGGACATAGGTCGATGCGACTATAGGATATCGGCTTTCCACAACATTCCGGGTATGATTTCTCATCATAATGTGATAAATATTACGTGCCATAGGATTCCTGGCGCTGGGCATGGAAGCCATTTGGCTATCCGAGAACGACTCATCCATGACCCAAACGTCCATATTTCGTGAACCACGTGCCACGTGCCCGCATTCCATTACACAACTGATGGTAGTCCATACTCACAATTGCGAATACATTTCATACATTTCCCGGCGGCTGTAGTCGCCACAGTGCCTGTTCCTTCGTACACGCGTGCATGTCCAACGGAACTTTACATCATAATTCGGAATAACACAGGCATTGCAATATCGTAGAAATTAGATAGTACTAATAAATTAATCATTTTAAAGCTCTCGAATGAAGAAATAAATCAGAAATTAGACAGTATTCGAATAGAGATAACCGATTTAAAGACCTGAAATGATGAAACTAATCGTGAAATATAAAACCTGGTTTTAAAGGCAAGTTCTGAACTAACTAGCTTAAGCACTCAGATTTCGAATACGCATTCCAGGGTAGACCATCGCATTCGCGAGTCTAGAGAAGAAAAGTTACAGATGAAACGGGATATTCTTAATTTCACTAAGTTGATTGGGAGTATAAAACACTTGGTTCAGAAGGAAACTGATACAAATATTATTGTTATTCACGAAGAGATCGTGGGTCAAAAAGACCAAATACATAATGAACTGTTAGAATGTATTAAAGACGCTTCTACTGAAGCGGATGGACATGTACTGTGTCCAAACGGGAAGATGACAGTAATCACTAATCGTGTAGAAGAACATAGGGAAATAGAGAAGTGAAAAGGGCAAGTGTCTGAAATCTGTAATGCGTTAAGCGTGATACAAGATAATAATAGCAGAGAGTGTTCATACTGCAGTGAAGATAATGGAACTGAAAAGACATTATTGTTAAGATGGTTAGAACGAACAAAGACATAGGAAGTATCTAAATGGCTTTTGGAAGTTACAGTATCTAGGGTTCATCATACTATGGATAGTGTATTAATGTGGAGAGAAGTGGCGATAAAGCCGTTAAGCATTATTCAAATGGTAGGGTACAATCAAAAAAATGGGAACAAGCGAAAACGGTTTGCTGGTTTTGTAGCAACATAAAGAGGCTAAATCATATTCGCAGAGTGAATGGTGAGAGGAGTTAAGTTTATCTAAGGGTACCTGGATGGCTAACCAGTTGCAGAGTTTCAAAACAGAAGGAGAATTACACCTGTAACATCATCCATGACCACACCGCGGTGCCTACCGCCACACGCAGCCCCCGGCCAGCTTCATATGCGCAGCGCTAGCTTCTTGGATGACACAGACCTGGCCCATGCACGTAGCTGCCTCCGCAGTAACATAGCAATGTCCGACTGCAGTGCCCACATCAAATATCAGTGCAAATGGCACCACGCCAATCATGCTGTGTGCCTCCTCGCGGAGGGCATACGAGGGGCGTTTGAAAAGTCCGTGCTAAGTCCGAGAGATGGCACCACCAGCGCGTATCGAGATCATGTTTAGTTAGTAGCATCTTTGAAAAGAACGCACACCAAGTTTCAGCTATATTGGTCTATTTCTTTGCGTTTGGCATTCGTGTGAAGGAAGGAAATCGAGTGATTGTCAAAAAATGGACGAAAGAGAATTTCGTGTGGTAAGCGTTTTTCTTCCTTCAGGAGGCATCTCAACAACGTTTCATCAGCAACGCCGGTCAGCTGCCGGTTTTATATGAGAAATCGGTTGGAAACTCATTTCAGCACGTTGTAGGTGTCGCCACCGGCGCCAACCTTGTATGAATGCTCTGAAAAGCTAATCATTTCTTCCTGTCGGTTAAATTTCGCATCTGCGGCACGTCATCTTCGTGGTGTAGCAATTTTAATGGCGTGCCTCTGTTATTAGAAGTATGGAGCTGCTTTATTCATGACAATTACTTTAAGGAATTGGGAGGTTTACTTTTTGAGTAGATTACGACAGCATTTCAAATTTTTAAATTCAGTCAATAATTCAATAACGTAAATGAAATTTTTGGTGGCTGTCTAAGCCAACCTAAAAATAAAGCGATCATATCGCATTGTTGGCCGGGAGGCCCCATTTGGGGGAGTTCGGCCGCCGTACCGCAAGTCTTTTTAGGTGGGGCCACATCGGCGACTGGCGAGCCGTGATGACGAGGGACACACAACACCCAGTCCCCTGCCGGGAATCGAACCCGGGACCCCTGCGTGGTAGGCAGTAATGCTACCGCTACGCTTCAGAGGCGGACCTGTAACTGGGGCGTAACGATTTTAGACATTTAGTTACATGAATTGCCTTCACAAAATAAAGTTACCTTTTTTTATTAATAGATTTATATCCTTGATTTACATCGTCCAATACGGAAAATAAGTATTTATTTAAAAAAACACAAAGAAAGCCATTCAACACAGCTGGACTTCAGTTTGAACTCTGGAACGTGCCACGAAGGGCTGGAGAGCGGAAGCGGCACGCTAGACTCCAGTGGCGCCCCTGATCCAGGCCCTGGCGCTGGCCACATTGCCGTAGACGGCGACCGGGCTGAGGCAGCTGGGGTTCCCCCAGGAGACGACGCCCACCTGCGTGCCGGCGTGCACGAGCGCGCTCCCAGAGTCGCCGTGGCAGACGGCGCGGCTGGGGTGGCCGGCGCACAGCATGCTCGCCGTCACCTCGTGGATTTCGCCCAGGCGCGCCTCGCACTCGGACCGCGGCAGCACCTCGAGGTCGGCGCTCTGCAGCTCCTCCGCCGCCCCGCCGTCCCGGGTGGAGCCCCAGCCGGTGGCGGTGACCGGCAGCCCTGCCGGGGGGTCGTAGCCGTCCGCGGGCAAGACCACGGGCTGCACGGTGGGGCCCAGCGGGAAGGGCTCGCAAACCTGCACAACGTAAGCGTCGCACACATAACCCCGCAAATTGCGACGCGACGCGACTGGCACGCGACACGCGCCTGCGCCAGGTCGCGCGGCGTTGTGGTTGTGGCACAGTTTCTCGCGCCGCGCGTCGCGCGTGCCTCGCTAGCACCGTGGGAAATTTGAGGCGGGGAGCGGAAAAGTAGCCCGGCCATATGCTCACATCGGAACGGCGCATATGAGCGGTGGCAGTACTGCCCATACGATAAATTTTGCCTCACTGTGTACTAAATTTTATTGCCTGTGGGTAGTGTTTCGTTTTTCGTCATTTAAACGCTCCAGCTTTCTCCGATAGTAAATTACACTTTTCTGTTATTTACGAGGGCAGTTCAATAAGTAATGCAACACATTTTTTTCTGAAACAGGGGTTGTTTTATTCAGCATTGAAATACACCAGGTTATTCCCCAATCTTTTAGCTACACAACACTATTTTTCAACGTAATCTCCATTCAATGCTACGGCCTTACGCCACCTTGAAATGAGGGCCTGTATGCCTGCACGGTACCATTCCACTGGTCGATGTCGGAGCCAACGTCGTACTGCATCAATAACTTCTTCATCATCCGCGTAGTGCCTCCCACGGATTGCGTCCTTCATTGGGCCAAACATATGGAAATCCGACGGTGCGAGATCGGGGCTGTAGGGTGCATGAGGAAGAACAGTCCAATGAAGTTTTGTGAGCTCCTCTCGGGTGCGAAGACTTGTGTGAGGTCTTGCGTTGTCATGAAGAAGGAGAAGTTCGTTCTGATTTTTGTGCCTACGAACACGCTGAAGTCGTTTCTTCAATTTCTGAAGAGTAGCACAGTACACTTCAGAGTTGATCGTTTGACCATGGGGAAGGACATAATGTACTCATTAACACACACAGTCTTATCTTAAAAGTTTAACGCAATAAAACTATGTGTCTTTCTTGAGGCAGCGTAATAGATGGCGTGCAAATACCTGGACTTCATTCATCCACTGTTTCAGAATGAGAGCACCTAGTGACTTCCAACAAACTTTACACGTAATTTAAAACCTTTACAAAACTTTTCCTTTCTGTCGCTCCCCACAAAATGATGAAAGGAAAGAAGTTTATCGCTTACTACATTTTCGCTGTTGATATACGCTGAAGCGCCAGAGAAACTGGTGTAGCTATGCGTATTCAAATACAGACTTACGTAAACAGGCAGAATACGGCGCTGCGGTCGGCAACACCTATATAAGACAACCACTGTCTGGCTCGTTGTTAGATTAGTTACTGCTGCTACAATGGCAGATTACGAAGATTAAATGAGTTTGAACGTGGTGTTATAGTTGGCACACGAGCGATGGGACACAGCGTCTCCGAGGCTGAATAACCCCTTCAGCGTCCCAGAAGACTGTAACCATGACTTTACCGGCTGAGGGTATGGCTTTAAACTTTTTCTTGGTAGGGGAGTGGGTGTGGCACCACTCCATTGATTGCCGTTTTGTTTCAGGTTCGAAGTGATGAACCCATGTTTCATCGCCTGTAACAATCTTTGACAAGAAATTGTCACCCTCAGCCACATGACGAGCAAGCAATTCTGCACAGTTGGTTCTCCTTTGCTCTTTATGGTGTTCGGTTAGACAACGAGGGACCCAGCGGGAACAAACCTTTGAATATCCCAACTGGTGAACAATTGTGACAGCACTACCAACAGAGATGTCAAGTTGAGCACTGAGTTGTTTGATGGTGATCCGTCGATCATCTCGAACGAGTGTGTTCGCACGCTCCGCCATTGCAGGAGTCACAGCTGTGCACGGCCGGCCCGCACGCGGGAGATCAGACAGTCTTGCTTGACCTTGCGGCGATGATGACACACGCTTTGCCCAACGACTCACCGTGCTTTTGTCCACTGCCAGATCACCGTAGACATTCTGCAAGCGCCTATGAATATCTGAGATGCCCTGGTTTTCCGCCAAAAGAAACTCGATCACTGCCCATTGTTTGCAACGCACATCCGTTACAGACGCCATTTTAACAGCTCCGTACAGCGCTGCCACCTGTCGGAAGTCAATGAAACTATAGGAGACGAAGCGGGAATGTTTGAAAATATTCCACAAGAAATTTCCGGTTTTTTCAACCAAAATTGGCCGAGAAAAAAAATGTGTTACATTACTTATTGAACTGCCCTCGTATATCTGTATAGTTTTGCATTGTTTTTCTTCTGTCAAGAAAAATGCATACTTCAGTAACTGATGAGCCATTGGCCGCTGGAATTGTATCATATGCCTCCGCGATGTTTTTCAGATCGCAAGAAGGGACAGAGGGTAATGAATAAGGAAGCAAGCGATATTATAAAATCATACGATTAAGAATCAAGGCAGGAAAGAAAAACAGGGTTATCTTCTCGCTGCCTAGTATGCTGGCCTATCTGTACGATCTGTTACAAAAATTTAACAATTGCCAAAACGCTCTCCTCCTTGACTGCTATCATTCGCCAAACTTACGTTTCGATGTCTCGAGCGGTTTAGGAGATATGAGAGATGTTGCGAGTATTTCATTCTCGAGGGCGTGAGATCGGAAGTGAGAGCGCTACATGGGATCCATTTTGTCGAGATTGGAGGCAGATAGAGACCTCCTCCCAAGTCTAAAGAAAAATTCAGCATGTTAGCTAGATTTCATACGCAGCAACATATGGTGTAATACGCACGAAATGCAAAATCATATCGACCCCTAATTTTGGTTGCAAACTTTTTGAGTTTTGCTTAGTGTCTTACTAAAATGTGTACCGGGTGATCAAAAAGCCAGCATAAATTTGAAAACTTAATAAACAACGGAATAATGTAGATAGAGAGGTAAAAATTGACACAAATGCTTGGAATGACATGGGGTTTTATTAGAACAAAAAAAAAAAGGAACACCCCATATTGCTAGACGCGTGAAAGATCTCTTGCGCGCGTCGTTTGGTGATGATCGTGTGCTCAGCCGCCACTTTCGTCATGCTTGGCCTCCCAGGTCTCCAGACCTCAGTCCGTGTGATTATTGGCTTTGGGGTTACCTGAAGTCGCAAGTGTGTCGAGATCGACCGACGTCTCTAGGGATGCTGAAAGACAACATCCGACGCCAATGCCTCACCATAACTCCGGACATGCTTTACAGTGCTGTTCACAACATTACTCCTCGACTACAGCTATTGTTGAGGAATGATGGTAGACATATTGAGGATTTCCTGTAAAGAACATAATCTTTGCTTTGTCTTGCTTTGTTATGCTAATTATTGCTATTCTGATCAGATGAAGCGCCATCTATCGGACACTTTTTGAACGTTTGCATTTTTTGGGTTCTACTAAAACCCCACGTCATTCCAAGCATATGTGTCAATTTGTACTTCTCTATCTACATTATTCCGTGATTTATTCAGTTTTCAAATTTATACTGACTTTTTGATCACCCAGTATATCACAATAAGAATGGTCATTAGCGAGGTGATGGGCACTTCACCACGAAGCTGACATATAACGCTACAAGTAAGGCAAAAATCATATATTTTCAGTGAATAGTTTCTGTAAAATCGTTTGAGAAAGATAACAGGTTGCGCGCGCTTCGGTTCTGTCACCGCAGAGCGTCGCCAGTCGGCGCGTGCGAAGTATTGTACACGCCGCAGTATGCGCTGGACCAGCGCGACTCGTGCGGCACGTGCGTGTCGCGCTGTAGTGTCGTGTCACGTCACACGTGCTATACGCGTCTCAATTTGCGCCTAACCTAATCTGGTTGCTGAAAATGAGGGTGAGATTTGCGTTTACTTTTGTCTTTAACCCACCAACTCAGTTACCGTAGCTCTCCCAGCCTTATGTACACAGTGATCAAAATCTAGATACGCAATATACACCATTGTGACGGACTGATGTGCCGTTTACTATTTGAAGTGAATACAATAACTGAGCACAGCTGTTTCCCGACTGAATCAAGTCTCACCAACTGCTACATGGTCGCGTATACAAACAGTGATCCAATACTGTCAAATGTTTTTTATTTCAGTCTTCGATCACCATCCTCAGATCTTTTATACACCATGTCCTAAAGTGATTAGGCCATAATGGCAATATTTATATGTTTTGACGATGCCATTATGGCCTGATCACTTTAGGTGTAAAAAAGATCTGAGGATGGTCATTACGGACTGAAAGCGGTCATCGTCTAAAGAATTCATATTGTGATCAAAGACTGAAATAAAAATCATTTGAATGAAGTCTGATAATGACAAAAAACCGTAAGTGCTCATATGCTGTATGAAGGACAAGGTACGAGGCGTGTTTTTTAAGTAAGTACCGTTTTGAAATTAAAAAAAGACGTTCTAAGATATCTCAATAATTTTTACATGAAAGCCTGTACCTTAATCTACGCACCGATGACATTAGTCTGATTCTTCCTAGTTTACGTTGTGTACTGAGTGTTCAAGATGCCTCGGATAATCTTTTGTCCCGCCGACTGTGAAGTACGGGCTGTTATAAGATTTCTTAGTACTAAAAGCCTATAATAGCGATCGATATTCATCGTGAGATTGTGCAGTTTACGGAGAAAACAGGAGTGATGGAATGGTACGAAAGTGGGTGAGAGCACTTAAAGATGGCCGCACAAATGTGCATGTTGACCAACGGAGTGGGCGCCCTTCGCTCGTTAATGAAAGTTTAGTGCAGTAAGTGAACAATGTACATCTATATTTATACTCCGCAAGCCACCCAGCGGTGTGTGGCGGAGGGCACTTTACCTGCCACTGTCATTACCTCTCTTTTCTGTTGCAGTCGCGTATGGTTCGCGGGAAGAACGACTGCCGGAAAGCCTCCGTGCGCGCTCGAATCTCTCTAATTTTACATTCGTGATCTCCTCGGGAGGTATAAGTAGGGGGATGCAATATATTCGATACCTCATCCAGAAACGCACCCTCTCGAAACCTGGACAGCAAGCTACACCGCAATGCAGAGAGCCTCAGCCACTTGAGTTTGCTAAGCATCTCCGTAACGCTATCACGCTTACCAAATAACCCTGTGACGAAACGCGCCACTCTTCTTTGGATCTTCTCTATCTCCTCTGTCAACCCGACCTGGTACGGATCCCACACTGATGAGCAATACTCAAGTGTAGGTCGAACGAGTGTTTTGTAAGCCACCTCCTTTGTTAATGGACTACATTTTCTAAGGACTCTCCCAATGAATCTCAACCTGGCATCCGCCTTAACAACAATTGATTTTATATGATCATTCCACTTAAAATCGTTCCGTATGCATACTCCCAGATATTTTACAGATGCAACTGCTACCAGTGTTTGTTCCGCTATCATATAATCATACAATAAAGTATCCTTCTTTCTATTTATTCGCAATACATTATATTTGTCTATGTTAAGGATCAGTTGCCACTCCCTGCACCAAGTGCCTCTCCGCTGCAGATCTTCCTGCATTTCTCTGCAATTTTCTAATGCTGCGACTTCTCTGTATACTACAGCATCATCCGCGAAAAGCCGCATGGAACTTCCGACACTATCTACTAAGTCACAAATATTAAGTCAAAATTGACCTGGTTTCGACGCTACTATGAGCGTCGTCTTCAGAACCTTAGCAGCTATGTTCATTTATATATATTCTGAAAAGCAATGGTCCCATAACACTCCCCTGTAGTACGCCACATGTTACTTTAACGTCTGTAGACGTCTCTCCATTGAGAACAACATGCTGTGCTCTGTTTGCTAAAAACTCTTCAATCCAGCCACACAGCTGGTCTGATATTCCGTAGGCTCTTACTTTCTTTATCAGGCGACAGTGCGGAACTGTATCGAACGCCTTCCGGAAGTCAAGGAAAATAGCATCTACCCGGCAGCCTGTATTTAATATTTTCTGGGTCTCATGAACAAATAAAGCGAGTTGGGTCTCACACGATCGTTGTTTCCGAAATCCACGTTGATTCCTACAGAGTAGATTCTGGGTTTCCAGAAATGACATGATACGAGAGCGAAAAACATGTTCTAAAATTCTACAACAGATCGATGTCAGAGATTTAGGCCTATAGTTTTGAGCACCTGCTCGACGACCCTTCTTGAAAACTGGGACTACCTGTGCTCTTTTCCAATTGTTTGGAACTTTCCGTTTACGTTGTGTACTGAGTGTTTCAGATGCCTTCGATAATCGTGAGTTCCGCAGACTGTGAAAAATGCTCAGATGTGTGTGATATCTTATGGGACTTAACTGCTAATGTCATCAGTCCCTAAGCTAACACACTACTTAACCTAAATTATTCTGAAGACAAACACACACACTCATGCCAGAGGGAGAACTCGAACCTCCGCCGGGACCAGCCGCACAGTCCATGACTGCAACGCCTAAGAACGCTCGGCTAATCCCGCGCGGCCCGACTCTGGAGTACGGGCTGTTATAAGATTTCTTAGTGCTAAAGGCCTATAAAAGCGATCGATATTCATCGTGAGATCTGTGCAGTTTACGGAGAAAACATTATGAGTGATGGAATGGTAATAAAGTGGGTGAGAGCATTTAAAGACGGCCGCAAAAGATGGGCATGATGAACAACGGAGTGGGCATCCTTCGGTCGTTAATGAAAGTTCAGCGCACGAAGTGGGCAATAAGGTGAGAGAAAACAGACGCTTTACGATTTCCTCCTTGCGGGATGACTTTCCTAATGTTTCCAGTAGTGTTTTGTATGGCATTGTGACCGAGCACTTGAATTACCGAAAATTGTGCGCACGTTGCGTACCGAAAATGTTGACGGATGTGCGCAAAGCAGTGCATTGACTTTCCTTGAGCGGTACCACAACGACGGTGATGATTTCTTAAGCCACATTGTTACGGGCCATGAAACATGGGTGGCCTACGTCACACCAGAATCAAAGCAACAATTCATGGAAGTTGAGCAAGGGCATCGTTTCGCTGCAAGACAGTGCCCGTCCGCAGCTGGAAAATCAGACCAAAGATCTAATAACACCTTTTCGATGGGAAACTCTAGATCATCATCCGTTCAGCCCCGATCTTGCGCCCAGTGTTCCTCCACTTGAAGAAATACCTGGGCGGTCAGCGTCTTCAAGACGACGACGAAGTCAAAACAGCGGTGGTGCAGTGGTTAACAAGTCAGGCGGCAGACTTCTATGAGGAGGGTATTCAAAAACTGGTACAACGTTATAACTAGTGCCTCAATATTGACGGAAATTATGTAGAAAAGTAGATTAAGTTACAGGCTTTCGTCTAAAAATAAAATTATTGAGATATCTTAGCACGTCTTTTTTTAAATTCAAAACGGTACTTACTTAAAAACACGCCTCTTACCTCGTCCTCCACACAGCACATGAGCACTTATGGTTTTTTTGTCATTATCAGACTTGATTCAAATGTTTTTTAATTGTCTTTGATCAAAATATGAATTCTTTAGACGATGATCGGTTTCAGTCCGTAATGACCATCCTCAGATCTTTTTTACACCATTTCCTAAAGTGATTAGGCCATAATGGCAATATTTATATGTTTTGACGATGCCATTATGGCCTAGTCACTTTAGGACATTGTTCAAAATGGTTCAAATGGCTCTGAGCACTATGGGACTCAACTGCTGAGGTCATTAGTCCCCTATAACTTAGAACTAGTTAAACCTAACTAACCTAAGGACATCACAAACATCCATGCCCGAGGCAGGAGTCGAACCTGCGACCGTAGCGGTCCTGCGGTTCCAGACTGCAGCGCCTTTAACCGCACGGCCACTTCGGCCGGCTTAGGACATTGTGTAAAAAAGATCTGAGGATGGTCATTACGTAATGAAACCGGTCATCGTCTAAAGAATTCATATTGCGATCAAAGACTGAATTAAAAAACATTTGACAGTATTGGATCACTGTTTGTATACGCGACCATG
The DNA here is from genome assembly GCF_023898315.1 of Schistocerca nitens. NCBI lineage: Eukaryota > Metazoa > Arthropoda > Insecta > Orthoptera > Acrididae > Schistocerca > Schistocerca nitens. Next base: position 353,033,115 of record NC_064622.1, read on the forward strand.
TCGCAGTTGGTGAGACTTGATTCAGTCGGTAAACAGGTGTGCCCAGCTATTGTATTCACTTCAAATAGTAAACGGTACATCAATCCCGTCACATTGGTGTATATTGCATATCTAGATTTTGATCACTGTGTGGCCATCTTCAGTGCTAAAAAATTTGTGAAGAACAATTTACAATAAGGTAATATGCATGCCAGTATATTTCCAGAAGGTGGTGCCCCACATCTCTTATATGTTTGAAAAATGTTATATTACCGCTTTAAACGCAAAGTACATCTATTTAAAAAAAAGTGATAAAATGCTCTTAAAGCCTTTTTAAGAGGCAGTATCCACTCTTTCCGATTTGATCACGTAACCGTAGAAAGATGTGGAATGATTTCAAAGAGATATCATCGACAGAAAAATTGAGAGATATATACCACATAAATTAATAACTGATGGTACTGATGCCCCATGGTACACAAAACGGGTCAGATCGCTGTTTCAGAATTAACGAAAAAAGCATGCCAAATTTAAAAGAACGCAAAATCCCGAAGATTGGCAAAGTTTTGCAGAAGTTCGAAATATAGTGAGTGCTTCAATGCGAGATGCTTTTAATAATTTCCACAACGAAACTCTGAATCTGTCAGAGAACCCAAAGAGATTCTGATCGTATATAAAGCACACCAGTGGCAAGACGCAATCAACACCTTCACTGCGCGATAACAACGGCGAAGTCACTGATGACAGTGCCACCAAAGAAGAGCTATTAAACGCGGTTTTCCGAAATTCCTTCACCAAAGACGACGATGTAAATATTCTCGAAGTCCAATCAAGAACACCTGCGAAGATGAGAAACATAGAAGTAGCTATCCTCGGTGTAGCAAAGCAGCTTAAATCGCGTAATAAAGGGAAGGCTTTCGGTCCATATGGTGTACCAGCCAGTTTCCTTTCAAAGTATGCAGATGCAACAGCTCCATATTTAAAAATTATATACAATCGTTCGCTCACAGAAAGATACGCACCTAAGGACTGGAATGTTGCTCAAATCACACCAATATCCAAAAGGGGAAGTAGGAGTAATACGTTGAATTACAGGCCCATATCACTACCGTCGATTTGCAATAGGGGTTTGGAACATACACTGTATTCGAACATTTTGAAGTACCTCGAAGAACACGATTTACTGACACAGTCAGCACGGATTCATAAAATATCGTTCTTGTGGAATACAACTATCTCTTTATACTCATGAAGTGATGAGAGCTATCGACAGAGGATGTCAAATTGACTTCATATTTTTAGATTTTCAGAAGGCTTTCGACACCGTTTCTCACAAGCGTTTTCTAACCAAACTGTGTGCCTATGGAATATCGCCTCAGTTGTGCGACTGGATTCGTGATTTCATGTCAGAAAGGTCACAGTTCGTAGTACTAGGCGGAAAGTCATCGAGTAAAACAGAAGCAATATACGGCGTTCCCCAAGGAAGTGATATAGGCCCTCCATTGTTCCTGATCCATATTAACGACATAGAAGACAATATCAGTAGCCGTCTTAGATTGTTGGCAGATGATGCTGTCATTTACCGTCTTATAAAGTTGTCAGATGACCAAAACGAATTGCAAAATGATTGACATAAGATATCTGTGTGGTGTGAAAAGTGGCAATTGACCCTGAATAAACAAAGGTGAACTTATTCACATGAGTACTAAAAGAAGTCCGCTAAATTTCGATTACACGATAAGTCACAAAAATCTGGAGGCTGTAAATTCAACTAAATACTTAGGAATTACGATTACAAATAACCTAAATTGGAAGGATCACATAGATAATGTTGTGGGTAGAGCCAACCAAAGACTGCGATTCATTGGCAGAACACTTAGAAGGTGGAACAGACTGCTTACACTACACTTGCCCGCCCTGTTCTGGAGTATTGCTGTGAGGTGTGGGATCCGTATCAGGTGGGACTGACAGATGACGTCGAAAACGTACAAAGAAGGGCGGCTCGTTTTCTATTATCGCGAAATAGGGGAGATAGTGCCACAGACATGATACGTGAATTGGAGTGGCAATCATTAAAACAAAGGCGTTTTTCGTTGCGACCGGATTTTCTCATGAAATATCAGTCACCAGTTTTCTCCTCCGATGGCGAAAACATCATATTGGCACCCACCTACATGGGGAGAAATGATCATCACGATAAAATAAGAAAAATTTAAGTGCTCGTTTTTTCCGCACTCCGTTCGAGAGTGGAACGGTAGAGAGACAGCTTGAAGGTGGTTCACTAAACCCTCTGCCAGTCACTTTATTGTGAATAACAGAGTAATCACGTAGATGTAGTTATAGAATAACATTACAGGCTTAAACTGTCACGAATCTGTTAACGGATGTAAATGTTAACACCAACACGCACAATGGAATATCACATACTCACACAAAAGTATTCACAGCATCATGTTAGGCGAAATATAAAATAATTATCGTCAGGTGATAAAACTGTAAATAATACTCTGGAAACTAAAGTACTCCGTAACACAATACTGTGACTCATTGCAAAAAGCACATATCATAAAGACGTAAATGGTTAACAATTTTACAGTTAGCCTACCTGTCATCATGCTGTAATATATATTATGTCGTCAGTCAATTTGTGCTTTCTGTAATGAGTCACATCACTGCTATGCTATGCTAGGGACTGTACAAATTCATGTTAAAACTGTAGTCGGCGTTTACACGTGACAGTCATAACAGATGTTCCATATGTTACATTTAAAAGGAATTTCCGCGTGTTACAGTCACAGCTGCGGTGACAAAAAACAAAATACATGGGATTAATGGCTTACATGAACTAGTTGGCGCTAGTGTGAAACGAGCTATAGTCACATTCATGTGTATACTGCCCCGTTGTGCAGTAGCTTTTATGGCACACGTCGTACAGATACATAAAATACGAATTATCTAAATATATTATACTATAACAGAAGTAACGGCAACGGCCTTGCCGCAGTGGTAACACCGGTTCCCGTCAGATAACCATCTGGTCTGCCGAGCGCTGTTGGCAAGCGGGGTGCACTCAGCCCTTGTGAGGCAAACTGAGGAGCTACTTGATTCAGAAGTAGCGGCTCAGGTCTCGGAAACTTACGTATGACCGGGAGAGCGGTGTGCTGACCACATACCCCTCAGTATCCGCATACAGTGACGCCTGTGGGCTGAGGATGACATCATGACACATTTTGGTCGGACGGAGGATAACAGAAGTAATAAACTCAGTTTCATGGACAAATAGTTATATCAGCATCTCACATAAACGCGCTAAAGCGGCAGTTGCGTGCAATCTACGACCACCTGGAGGTTGTAACAGATACGGATCATGTTTCATGAAGTGATCAGCTAATTAAACTCACTAATTGTTCATATTATGACATATAAGAGCTCTTATCTAGAGAGACATGACAACAGATCATTGGACATAATAAGCTTCTAAGCCCAATTTAACTTGTGTGCAGTGGGGTAACTTCGCGTTACAGATACAGCAATTACTTTTGCAGATGTAAAAAAAGAATAAAAAACAATGCTACCACTATTTGATAGACATCAGCAGCTAGCTGGATAATATGTACTAGTCAATCTCATTCTCTCAACGGCCTTGTCAAAGAGGGAGGAGGAGCGGACAGAGGTTAAGGACACTTTCTTGTCCTTGGGATGGGAAACTGCCCCTAAATGCGTAAGAATCAGCAATGATAAAGGGCATGAGGATGCAGAAGGCAATGGAAACCACTGCATTAAAGAAATATAACGTGTACCCACAAGACATGTGCCTTGTAACTGAAAAAGTGTCAGGATGATCTCTCTATTGGCAAAAGATTCCGGAATAGCCTCCATTCGGATCTCCGGGAGGGCCCTGCCAAGGGAGAGGTGGCCATGAGAAAAAGATTGAATAATCAACGAAAAGATAACGGTCTACGAGTCGGGGTGTGGAATGTCAGAAGTTTGAATGTGGTAGGGAAGCTAGAAAATCTAAAAATGGAAATGCAAAGGGTCAATCTAGATATAGCAGGAGTCAGTGAAGTGAAATTGAAAGAAGACAAGAATTACTGGTCAGATGAATGTAGAGCTGTATCAACAGCAGCAGAATATGGTATAACGGGAGTGGAATTCGTTATGAATAGAAAGGTAGGACAAAGAGTGTGTTACAGTGAACAGTTCAGTGATAGGGTTGTTTTTATCAGAATCGATAGCAAACCAACACCGATAATGACAGTTCAGGTATACGTGCCGACATCGTAGGCTGAAGATAAAGAGATAGAGAAAGTATATGAGGATACTGAAAGGATAATACAGTACATAAAGGGAGATGAAAATCTAACAGTCACGGTGGACTTGAATGCAGATGTAGGGGAAGGAGTAGAAGAAAAGGTTACAGGAAAATATGACCTTGGGAGAAAGAATGAGAGGAGAATGACTGATGAGTTCAGTAATAAATTTCAGCTGGTAATAGCGAATACTTTGTTCAAGAATCACAAGAGGAGGTGGTATACTTGGAAAAGATCAGGTGATCAAAATCAGATATTGGATTGTAAGGCGTATCCACGAGCAGATTTAGACTCAGTTCACAATGTAGTAGTGATGACGAGGATGCTGCGATTAGTAATGAAGAATCAATACGCAAGAAGTGAGATACGGAAGTACTAAGGGATGACGAGGCGTGCTTCAAGTTGTACAAAGCTGTAGATACGGCAATAAGGAATAGCTCAGTAGGCAGTAGAGTTGAAGAGGAATAGACATCTCTAAAAAGGGCAGTCACAGAGATTGGAACGAAAAACACCGGGTAGGAAGAAGGTAACTGCAAAGAAACCATGGGTAACAGAAGAAATACCTTATTTGCTCAATGAAAGTAGGAAATACAAAAATTTCAAAGTAAATTCAAGAATATAGAAATACAAGTCGCTCAGGAATGAAATAAATAGGAAGTGCAGGGAAGCTAAGATGAAACGGCTGCATGAAAAATTGAAGATATCGAAAAAGAAATGATTGTCGGAAGGACAATAGGAAAGTCAAAGCATATAGGAAAGTCAATACAACCTTCGGTGATGTTAAAAGCAAGGGTGGCAGCATAAAGAGTGCAACGAGAATCCCACTGTTAAATGCAGAGGAGAGGGCGCATAGGTGGAAAGGGTAAATTGAAGGCCTCTATGACGGGAAGATTTGTCTGATGTGATAGAAGATGAAACAGGAGTCGATTTACAAGAGATAAGAGACCCAGTATTAGAATCAGAATTTAAGACAGCTTTGAAGAATATCAAATAAGGCAGAAGGGAGAGATAACATTCCATCAGAATTGCTAAAATCTTTGGGGAAGTGGCAACAAACCCACTCTTCACGTTGGTGTGTGGAATGTATGAGTCTGGCGACATGCCATCTGACTTTCGGAAAACTATCATCCACACAATTTCGAAGACTACAAGAGCTGACAAGTACCAGAAAGATCGCACAATCAGCTTAACAGCCCATACATCCATGTTCCTAAGAAGGTTAATATACAGAAGAATGGAAAAGAAAATTGAGGATGCGTTAGATGACGATCAGTTTGGCTTTAGAAAAGGTAAAGAGATACCCGAGAGACAATTCCGAATTTGGGGTTGATAAGGGAAGCAAGACTAAGGAAAAATCAAGACACTTTCATTGGATTTGTCGACCCGGAAAAAGCTTTCGACAATGTAAAATGTTGCAAGACATTCGAAATACTGAGAGAAAAAGGGGTAAGCTATAGGAATATACAATATGTACAGGAGCCAAGATGGAATAATAAGAGTGGACGACCAAGAACGAAGTGCTCGAATTATAAGGGTGTAAGACAGGGGTGTAGTCTTTCACCCCTGGTGTTCAACCTGTACATCAAATAAGCAGTGATGGAAATAAAAGAAAGGTTCAAATATGGAATTAAAATTCAAGGTAAAAGGATATTAATGATACGATTCGCTGATATTGCTATCCTGAGTGAAAGTGAAGAAGAATTACATGATATGCTAAATGGAACGAACGATCTAATAAGTACAGAACATGGGATGCTTGTAAATCGTAGAAAGACGAAAGTAATGAGAGGTAGCAGAAATGAGAACAGCGAGAAACTTAACTTCGAGATTTATGGTCACAAATTTGATGAAGTTAAGGAATTCTGTTACAGAGGCAGCAAAATAACCAAATAGAGGAGGAGCAAGGAGAACATCAAAAGCAGAATAGCACTGGAAAAAAGGGCATTCCTGGCCAAGAGAAGTCTACTAGTATCAAACATAGGCTTTAATTTAAGGAAGAAATTTCTCAGAATGCTCGTCTGTATTACAGCATTGTATGGTAGTGAAACATGGACTGTGGGAAAACCGGAACAGAAGAGAATCGAAGCATTTGAGATATGCTACAGACTAATTCTGAAAATTAGATGGACTGATAAGGTAAGGAATTAGAAGGATCTGCGCAGAATCGGAGAGGAAAGGAAACACCGACAAATAGAACGGACATCTGTTAAGACATCAGGGAATGACTTCTATGGTACTAGAGGGAGCTGTAGAAGCCAAAAACTGTGTAGGAAGATACAGATTGGAATACATCCAGCAAATAATTGAGGACGCAGGTTGCAAGTGCTACTCTGAGATGAAGAGGGTGGCACAGGAGGGGAATTCGTGGCTGCATCAAACCAGTCAGAAGACCGATGACTCAAAACAAAAAGTGTTGCTAATAGAATTACTATACAATTAAGGCCAGATGTATTGATATGACTATTGGAACAGTTATATTGTGTGCAGTCTGTCTTAAAATTTTTGATTAAATTCTTATTGATCTAACAAGTTTTTTTACATTTAAAAGAGCATAAGGGATTATTTTTTCTAATGTGTGTAAATTTCCAGTTCTTCTAGAATATTCGTTTGGCGGCTGTTATCGATTCTGTGCAGTAATTGCTATTTGTCCTCTATATTAGAAACGGAATGCCTTATTAAATGTAAAATGGCTCTGAACACTATGGGACTTAACTTCTGAGGTCATCAGTCCTCTAGAACTTAGAACTACTTAAACCTAACTAACCTAAGGACATCACACACATCCCTGCCCGAGGCAGATTTTGAACCTGCGACCGTAGCAGTCGCGCCGTTTCGGACTGCAGCGCCTAGAACCCACTAAATGTACAGTTGCATAATCTTTAAACGTAAGTCAGCCATAAAATACATAGCAGTAAAGGAAGGCATGCCCGTCCCCGGTACGAATCCGCCCGGCGGATTAGTGTCGAGGTCGGGTGTGCCGGCCAGTCTGTGGATGGTTTTTAAGAAGGTTTTTAATATGTCTCAGCGAATGGGGCTGGTTCCCTTCATTCCGCCTCAGTTACATTATGTCGGCGATTGCTGCGCAAACACTGTCTCCACGTATGCGTATACCATAATTACTCTGCCACGCAAACATTTGGGGTTACATTCTTCTGGTGTGAGACGTCCCCGGGGGGCGGGGGGGGGGGGGGGGGGGGATCCAATCGGGGTCGTACCGCACAAAAACCCTGGTTTCGCTGTGGGACGGCGGTGGGGTGAGTGGACTGCTGTAGCCTGTTCTGGGGTTGTCAACCACTGAGGACCTCTCCGTCGTTTCTGGGTTCCCAGTTCCATAGAATACGATACAAGTGTAGGTTAAAACATTAAAGAGAATTTTATATGCTCGTAGTCCCTACTGAACTCTTCACACTGATGTCGCTGATTACAATCACAACACAGCTGGCTTCAGTGTAAGTCACACCAATCTACAGCAACGTCCTTACACGTATGATGCATTGACAACATGTATTATCATTTTATTTATTATTTTATACTTCTTAAAAACTTACGTATATAAAATAAACCAGGTGGTTTCAACTACACTACTGGCCATTAAAACTGCTACACCACGAAGATGACGTGCTACAGACGCGAAATTTAACACAAACGAAGAAGATGCTGTGATATGCAAATGATTAGCTTTTCAGAGCATTCACACAAGGTTGGCGCCGGTGGCGACACCTACAACGAGCTGACATGAGGAAAGTTTCCAACCGATTTCTCATACACAAACAGCAGTTGACCGGCGTTGCCTGGTGAAACGTTGTTGTGATGCCTCGTGTAAGGAGGAGAAATGCGTAACATCACGTTTCCGACTTTGATAAAGGTCGGATTGTAGCCTATCGCGATTGCGGTTTATCGTATCGCGACATTCCTGCTCGTGTTGGTCGAGATCCAATGGCTGTTAGCAGAATACGGAATCGGTGGGTTCAGGAGAGTAATACGGAACACCGTGCTGGATCCCAACGGCCTCCTATCACTACCAATGGAGATGACAGGCATCTTATCCACATGGCTGTAACGGATCGTGCAACCACGTCTCGATCCCTTAGTCAACAGATGGGGACGTTTGCAGGACAACAACCATCTGCACGAACAGTTCGACGACGTCTGCAGCAGCATGGACTATCAGCTCGGAGACCATGGCTGCGGTTACCCTTGACGCTGCATCACAGACAGGAGCGCCTGCGATGGTGTACTCAACGACGAACCTGGTTGCACGAATGGCAAAATAACATTTTTTCGGATGAATCCAGGTTCTGTTTACAGCATCATGATGGTCGCATCCGTGTTTGGCGACATCGCGGTGAACGCACATTGGAAGCGTGTATTCGTCATCGCCATACTGGCGTATTATCCGGCTTGATGGTATGGGGTGCCATTGGTTACAAGTCTCGGTCACCTCTTGCTCGCATTGACGGCACTTTGAACAGTGTACGTTACATTTCAGATGTGTTACGACCCATGGCTCTACCCTTCATTCGATCCGTGCGAAACCCTACATTTCAGCAGGATAATGCACGACCGCATGTTTCAGGTCATGTGCGGGCCTTTCTGGATACAGAAAATGTTCGACTGCTGCCCTGGCTAACACATTCTCCAGATCTCTCAACAATTGAAAACGTCTGGTCAATGGTGGCCAAGCAACTGGCTCGTCACAATACGCCAGTCACTACTATTGATGAACTGTGGTATCGTGTTGAAGCTGCATGGGCATCTGTACCTGTACACGTCATCCACGCTCTGTTTGACTCAATGCCCAGGCGTATCAAGGCCGTTATTACGGCCAGAGGTGGTTGTTCTGGGTACTGATTTCTCAGGATATACGCACCCAAATTGCGTGAGAATGTAATCACATGTCAGTTCTAGTATAATATATTTTTCCAATGAATACCCGTTTATCATCTGCATTTCTTCTTGGTGTAGCAATTTTAATGGCCAGTACTGTAAAAGCAGTGGATAATGTTTTGAAGTTGTACATGGTGGTAACTGCGTGTACTAGCCAGTGGTGTCAGTTAGCACTACACATTTTACAACTGAACATAATTTTGAAAATACAAAGCATCTCGTTCATATATTTTATTAACTTAGGTATTATTTTTATGATCAACCGCAGGAGCCTCGAGATATAATACCTAGCCTTCAAAATAGTCTCTCGTGACTAGATTGCCAGACTGGAAATGGAAGAGAACTTCAAACGTATTTATGGTAACGAAATTCTATAGGATGAAACTAGTGATAACGGTTTGCCCTACTTTGCTTCACTGAACAACGTCTGCCTTGATCAGAGGACGTCGTCAAGGAGGCTCCGAGGAAGGGCACAGCTGTTCGCGGAAGCTGGTGCGGTAAGATCCTGCCATATGTTTTGGCGGCGAATGCGGTTTCCTCCTTTAAAGGCAGCTGCCGCTAGGCCACTGAAAATGCCTGGAATATAATGACTGTGCGTGCCGAATTCGCCTCACTGTACGCAGGTCCAAGACCGGGTCGACACGGCTGCACTCGGCAACCGTGAGAATGTTCATTGTCTGGCCCGCCACCGTCTGTAGGCGTGAAGGACTCGACCAGTGCCGGCCGGTGTGGCCGTGCGGTTCTAGGCGCTTCAGTCTGGAGCCGCGTGACCGCTACGGTCGCAGGTTCGAATCCTGCCTCGGGCATGGATGTGTGTGATGTCCTTAGGTTAGGTTTAAGTAATTCTAAGTTCTAGGGGACTGATGACCTTAGATGTTAAGTCCCATAGTGCTCAGAGCCATTTTTTTGACTCGATCAGTGAGTCACACATGGGTAGCACCTAGCAGCCAGTACCAGCCGCCTACGTGTTATACTTGAATGGATATTGTGTCTGTTCTTTCGGAGCATATCCATACAAGTATAAAGTTCTGGCAACACCGGCCATGACCTTCTTCTGTGCGGATGGGACTTGGTAAGAATGTCTTCTACGAGTAATGAGTGTGTTGGGGTGGGACACTACGAATGTAGTGTGTGGACAGACAAGGTGAGAATGTGGGCCTCGCGGGAGGCGTGCGCGAGATAGTCCCTGCTGTCGCGCTATCCTCTGTGCCCTCGGTGGCTCAGAGCTGGTTGGCCTCTGTAATAAAAAAAATGAGTAGAAGGATCAACAAATGAACTTAAACGGATGCCCTGTGACGTCCGCAAGAGCAAACACAACGATAAAAAAAAGATGGATAGAGCGTCTGCCATGTAAGCAGGAGATCCCGAGTTCGAGTCCTGGTCGGGGCACACATTTTCACCTGTCCCCGATGATATATATCAAGGCCCGTTGTCAGCTGAAGATATTAATATAATTCTGATTCCTACATGTTAATTCTATCAGAGACAGCAAAGGACTTGAAGAGCAGTTGAACGGAATGGACAGTGTCTTGAAAGGAGGATATAAGATGAACATCAACAAAAGCAAAACGAGGATAATGGAATGTAGTCAAATTAAATCGGGTAATGCTGAGGGGATTAGATTAGGAAATGAGACACTTAAAGTAGTAAAGGAGTTTTGCTATTTAGGGAGCAAAATAACTGATGATGGTCGAAGTAGAGAGGATATAAAATGTAGACTGGCAATGGCAAGGAAATCGTTTCTGAAGAAGAGAAATTTGTTAATATCGAGTATAGATTTAAGTGTCAGGAAGTCGTTTCTGAAAGTATTTGTATGGAGTGTAGCCATGTATGGAAGTGAAACAAGGACGATAACCAGTTTGGACAAGAAGAGAATAGAAGCTTTCGAAATGTGGTGCTACAGAAGAATGCTGAAGATAAGCTGGGTAGATCACGTAACTAATGAGGAGGTATTGAATAGGATTGGGGAGAAGAGAAGTTTGTGGCACAACTTGACTAGAAGAAGGGATCGGTTGGTAGGACATGTTTTGAGGCATCAAGGGATCACAAATTTAGCATTGGAGGGCAGCGTGGAGGGTAAAAATCGTAGAGGGAGACCAAGAGATGAATACACTAAGCAGATTCAGAAGGATGTAGGTTGCAGTAGGTACTCGGAGATGAAGAAGCTTGCACAGGATAGAGTAGCATGGAGAGCTGCATCAAACCAGTCTCAGAACTGAAGACCGCAACAACATGTTAATCCTGTAACCGCAGGTGATTTGCCGATTTTGACATCCAATATCGTGGGACCTTTCTATTCGATAATCAGAGTAGTTGAAATGACAGAATAATGGGAATGTAACAAGGAAACGAAAAATTTACTTTACAGTTGAATTTCAATTGATATTTAACGTAAATAACGCAGGAAATGTGAAAATCGCTTTAGCGTTATAAAAGCAGAATAAACTTATAGATAAATTTTCTGAGGGTTGTTTATCGTGAAGCAGCGCTCCACACGCAAGCACGGAAATATGCATAAAAAACTGCTGCCACAATAAGGTATCTGTGTAAGAATGTGAGTTATATTGGAAGACCCAAAAAACGCGATTCCCGATGTTCCAGCGGCGAAGAGAGCAGCCTTCGATGTTCCAGAGCAACACAAAATGATTTGACGGGAAAATAGCAGCTTACGGTGTTGCGGAGCAACAGTAAAGTATTCGACGGGAAAATCGCGACTTTATGAGTTAACGGGCGAATTGTGGCGCCCTGAAAATATCCTAATTTGTCGCGGCCTCACAGGACGCTCGTCAAAGCCGGGCCCCGGCAGCAAACACGTGGTGGAAAACGTTAGCCGGACGAGAGGGGAGTAGGTAGCCCCAGCGCGTGGTCCAGCCGCGTGGCCGGGAACTACGCTGTGACGATGGCGGTGCTTTTTGACAATGAAGGAGACACGCCGGGAGTGCCAAAGATGGCGGACTTTGTGAAGCCTTAATGGCAGACATTTCACAGTTCGTATAGAAATTAATAGTAGCCAGATGAATCATGATACCTAAAAAAGAAATATGTAAATTATTATTATTTGCACGATAATTCTGTTGGTGTAACCAGATTTTCAATATCTTTATTAGTTTAAAGTTTAGTATCTGACGGTAAATTATACAAGTAACACCCAGCAACGAATTTCAAAAATGTAAACGCTTCACCAGATTTTGTCGATCGCCGTGTCTTTAGAAAGCTATTAGTGTAAACCTAAATTGATATGAATTACAGGCATGTAACTTGAATAGTACATGAATTATTGGAGGTCAAAGTGGCCGATTACTGTCGATCGCGTCAGTTCATAAGTACTCCACAGTTACAAGATAAAATTGTAGCAGCATGTTTATAAATATATTTATTCATCTATGTCTTTGTTAATATTCGCTATATGCTATTCATGAAGAAACTGGTCAATTATTTACTGTGTTTCAGAAAGCACGGAGACATTAGGCTCCCGGCCTACCTTTAGCTTCTTTTCTTTTATTATATGTTTATTTAATTGTTTATGTATTTAATAATGTGTGTTATAGCGTGTTTATGGTCCAGCGGTAGGAATATTTATTTAATTTCAAGTTATTTAAATGCAAATCCAGTTTGCGCGTGGTCGCGGAGGATAGAAATATTTCGGAGTGCCGACCTGTGCTCTTGTGTGATTTCCGTGGCTTCTGCAGTGAAGACATAGTATGCGTTCAGAAGTGAATATCTCGCGAGATATGTTGTTGTTCATACCTAATTACGTGAAGTAGGAATCTGTTGTTTCCCTGTTATTCAACTTATATTTTATTTAATTGCTGGACAATCGACACCAGTAAGTGTTTTGCAGAATTATACCGCATTCTCAAAAGTACTTCTACTATCGTACTCATCATTTAAAGTCGTTAAGATAGTATTTACTATTAAAAACAGTCTTGATTACGATTTATATTTATTAAAGTGACCGGTTTCGACCACTGCTGTGGTCATCTTCAGACCATTGAGTAGGAACCTCTTTCAGCTGGAGAGTCAGTAGTGATTCTCCAGCTGAAAGAGGTTGCTGCTCAATGGTCTGAAGATGACCACAGCAGTGGTCGAAACCGGTCACCTAAATAAATATAAATCGTGATCAAGACTATTTTTAATAGTAAATATCTGTAACACATTAATCACTGCCACTCCCATAATGTATTCAAAAGACGTTAAGATAGTACCTGCAGATTTTATTTAATTGCAATCTTTCATTTATAAATTTATATACTTTCATAATTCGCAACTCCCGAGTGATAGAAACCTTTGACTATTCGATTCATGTGTATATTCTTATCGTATACTGTAGACTCAGCAGTATTTGGCCTGTAATACGGCAACTATGTATCCCAGCCCATAGACAACGAAACCAGCCCAAACTTTCAATATTTCAACTCTGAGTCGCAGGATGCGTACTTATTTTGAAAGCCCGCAACTTCCAACTTACAAAACGGAGCTGAAGTTACATCCGACGCGTTTGTCTCTGGCCCTGCAAAGAACTAAACGCACATGTCCGCGTCGCCCGCGGCTGCAGGCTCAGAATGCATTCAGTAAGACGAGAATGGGAAATTTCGGCGTGCGTCCCCTGCATTCGCGTAAATAAACCTAAATTCTTGCTGTCACTGTAACAATGGCTCGGTGTCGTCCCCTCCATCTGCAGTCGGCAGTTAGGGTTAGAGGAGAAGAATTTTGGCCACTTGTCACACAGAAGCCGTTTGGGGTACTTGTGGTCAAGGGGACAGCAGGAGCAGCCTTTTTCTGTCGCCACTCAGCCGACTCTATCCGGTGCTGACTGGCGCCTTCTGGTGCACGTTTGTTGATTTTTGAGTAATTGTTGCGTTTTGCGTCAGCGCTATCCACTTTTTGGGTAGCTCATAGTTTGCAGGACTTGCTACGCAGCTTGAGTTACCCGATTCATTGTATTACTTAGCGGGTCTTGGATTCGTTAACTTTGAATCTGCGAGCCCCCAGAGTTGGTAAGCTTATAGCGTTTCCCAAGCAGCCTACCACGTAGATGAGCGTCATCTCACTGGTAGAGGAACATTCATGATTAAACTGAGCCTTAAAGAGCTTTGTGATTCATTATTCTAGACAACTTCGCGCTTGTTAAGTTGGAGTTGTTTCTCAGTCAACGTCACGAGCGACTATCTTCATTAACACTAACTGAAAAAAAATCGCAACACCGAGAAGGAATTGTGCGAGATAAATAAAAGTTGGTAGACGTGTTTCTACACCTGATGTCTACTAAAATTTTGCGCCAATCGCATAATAGTGCGCTAATAGCGCCCTAAATAACGAAAAGTGTGAGGTTATCCACATGAGTGCTAAAAGGAACTCGTTAAACTTCGGTTACCCGATAAATCAGTCTAATCTAAAAGCCGTAAATTCAACTAAATACATTAGTATTACAATTACGAACAACTTAAATTGGAGGGAACACATAGAAAATGTTGTGGGGAAAGCTAACCAAAGACTGCGTTATATTGGCAGGATTCTTAGAAAATGTAACAGATCTACTAAGCAGACTGCCTACACATTGCTTGTCCGTCCTCTTTTAGAATACTCGTCCGCGATGTGGGATCCTTACCAGATAGGACTGACGGAGTACATCGAAAAAGTTCACAGAAAGGCAGCACGTTTCGTATTATCGCGAAATGGGAGAGAATGGTTCAAATGGTTCTGAGCACTATGGGATTCAACTGCTGTGGTCATTAGTCCCCTAGAACTTAGAACTACTTAAACCTAACTAACCTAACGACATCACAAACATCCATGCCCGAGGCAGGATTCGAACCTGCGACCGTAGCAGTCGCATGGTTCCGGACTGCGCGCCTAGAACCGCGAGACCACCGCGGCCGGCGAAATGGGAGAGAGTGTCACAGAAATGATACAGGATTTGGGCTGGAAATCATTAAAAGAAAGGCGTTTTTCGTTGCGACGAAGTCTTCTCACGAAATTCCAATCACCAACTTTCTCCTCCGAATGCGAAAATATTTTGTTGACACCGACCCACATAGGGAGGAACGATCAGAACGATAAAATAAGGGAAATCAGAGCTCGTACGGAAAGATATAGGTGTTCATTCTTTCCGCGCGCAATACGAGATTGGAATAATAGAGAATTGTAAAGGTGGTTCGATGAACCCTCTGCCAGGCACTTAAATGTGATTTGCAGAGTATCTATGTAGATGTAGATATGAGGACGCAAATCAGGTTTACTTTAAATAAACGCTGTAATGCTTCCCTTTGATAGTGGACGTTGTGAGCCGATGTTAATCAAGAATGCCTTTAACAAGACAAAGATAACATTATCAGCACCTCGCTGAGCTTCAACGGAGTCGTATAATAGGGGTACAAGAAGCTGGATGTTGCTTCTGCGGCATTACAGAAACACGTGAACGGAATGTAGTAAAGGTGCATCATTGCTGGCAGTGCTAGTCCCGAGAATGCACGGTCGCAAGAACACCGGGCTGCGAACTACGACGTGGCACTACCGAGAGGGAACCCCACCCGGTTAGCAGTGCGCTCTAATGCACGGCTTTCCGGATTGGGAAAAAGCGCCTGGTCGCCGGCACGAACCCGCCCGGCGGACTTGTGCCGAGGTCCGGTGAGCCGGCTTATCTGTGGATGGTTTTTAGGCGGTTTTACATCTGCCTCGGCGAATGCGGGCTGGTTTCCCTTATTTCGCCTCAGCTACACTATGTCGGCGATTGCTGCGCAAACGAGTTATCCACGTACGCGTACACTACCATTACTCTTCCACGCAAACATAGGGGTTACACTCGTCTGGTGTGAGACGTTTCCTGGGGGGAGGGGGGGGGGGGGGGTCCACCGGGGGCCGAACCGCACAATAACCCTGAAAGAGTGGTTCGGTGTGGGGTGGCGGAGGGGTGAAGTGGACTGCGGTACTCGTCGTGGGGTTGTGGACCACTGCGGCTGCGGCGGGGACGGGGCCTCTCCGTCGTTTCTAGGCCCCCGGTTAACATACAATACAATACCGAGAGGGAAGACCATCGTGTTCGGCCTGTGGCTCTACCGTATCGTACTGCATCTGCAGCAGCAATATGAACAGCAGTTGGCATCATAGTGGCACAACGCACTGTTACAAATTGGTTACTTCAAGAACGGCTCCGAGCCAGACGCCCTGCAACGAGCATTTCACTGACCACAACCCACCGCCATTGGTGACTTCGGTGGTGTCAAGCGAGAGCTCATTGGAGGGCACGATGGAGGTCTGTTGTGTTTTCTGATGAAAGCTGGTTTTCCTCGGTGCCAGAGATGGCCGTGTGTTGGTTAGAAGTCGGCCAGTAGAGGGCGTGCAAACAACCTGTCTGCGTGCTAGACTCACCTGACCTACATCTATAATTATGGTCTGGGATGCAATTTCGTATGACTGCAGGAGCACTCTCGTGGTTATTCCACTCATTCTGACTGCAAACCTGTAGTCATTCTGGTGATTCGACCTGTTGTGTTGCCATTCATGAACAGCATTCCAAGGGGTGTTTTCCAACAGGATAATGTTCGTCCACATACCGCTGTTGTAATACAGCATGCACTACAGAGTTTCGACACATTTCCTCGATTTACTCGATCAACAGATCTGTCTCCAGTCGAGCATGTATGGGACATCGTCAGAGGACAACTCGAGCGTCATCCACAAACAGCAGCTGCGCAGATTGGGGTCGCGCGGTTTGAGGCGCCATGTCACGGATTGCGAGGCCTCTCCCGCCGGGGGTTCTAGTCCTCCCTCGGGAATGTGTGTGTGTGTGTTGTTCTTAGCATCAGTTAGTTTAAGTAGTGTGTTAGCCTATGGGCCCATGACGTCAGCAGTTCGGTCCATTAGGAATTCACACACATTTTCATTCGCACAAACTGCATTAAACGTCCCTGTCCTGACCGACCAAGTGGAACAAGCATGTAACTCCATCCCACAAACTCACATCTGGTACCTGCACAGCAAAATGCATGCACATTTGTATGCTTACACTCAACTTTCTGGTGGTTACACCGGTTATTAATGTACGAGCATTTCGCTTTTGCAATGGCTTATCTCACGCTTAGTATTATGCCAGTATTAATCACTGAAATATGTTACCTAGACACATGTATTACCGAAATTTGATTATTCTACATTTATTTTATTTTGGTGTTAGAATTTTTTTTCCGTCAGTGTAGTTGCAATATTTTTTCTGTCATTTTCATGTAGTAAACATCCAGATTTAAAGTAACAAAAAAAGGCCTTACTAATTTCAGACTTGATTTGAATCTCAGAACTAAACGCCTGTCCTACACTGATTATAGTTATGTGATCCTTTAAAATAAATATAACTCCCGCATTCCTAATTTGCTTTCCTCAATGTGACGGTATTCGACTGGAAAGCAGGTGGCAACATTTTTGCTTAAATATTAAATGTGAGAATATTTTGATGTGTGACTATGATTTGTGATTTAGAAACATTGCACTGAGCTCATCTTAGATGTGTTGAAGGCAGTTTAAAGAGAGAAGAAAGTAAAGATAGGTAGCAGTGCGTATGTTAAACTGGTATTGAGGAGCTGGGCGTCTGATACGTAAAATGTGCACTATTGCAGGGTGGCTAATTCAGAATCTGACTACTACATAGAAGGAACAAAGATAAAGCAGAAATTTGTCACGGGTACTGAGGGAAATAACATGGCAGTAAAGAAAGGTAACACAGAACAAATGACAGATCTACAGTCGGTGATTATCAGAGCATACTGAAACAGGAGCTACAAACAGAGGATGTTGGAAACCAAGAGTACAATAGCACGAGAACAATAACAGAGGAAAATTAGGTAATAAAAAACGTATTTTTTATTACCTAAGAGTAGTGGTAATTTGTCTAAGAGGTCGTTCACAACTATGGGATATTTAAGAAATTTGGTTCTAGGTGTAGCAGATGCACTTGTTTGTTATTTATTACCCAGCAACCTGTTTCGTATACTGGACCATCTTCAGGTTGTAAAACATGATCAACTGAGTATAATGAAGAAGCTACCCATCACATTCAAAACGTGCCAAAAATCGTATGTACATGGTCGCATGTTCTCACAATAGTTGTATAGCATATTTACAACGTTATGAGAACGTTGCGCCAGTAAAAATCATGACTTAATTTTATTGTTTTCATGTCCACTGCTCGTGGTCTTCTGACTAACATCAAGTCCTCTTGATCACAGTGCCCCCGGTTTGATTCCTGGCTGGATCGATTTTCTTCGCGCGGGTCATGGATGTTTGCGTTGTCCTAACCACTCCATCTCATCGCCAACACAAAGGCCGAACAACCCCATATGGGATCTTCTAGCAAATAATGCCATACTGCAATTTCATTTTCATAATTTTCATTTTTTGTTAGTGTTATATGCCATGGTCGCATTGTAAATATGGCTTTTGTGTGATGCTCAGCTGATCATGTTTTATGTAGGCTGACGATGATCCAGTATAGACCGAAATCGGTTACTGAATAATTAACAAGAACAACTGCAGCTGATGTATACAGAATGAAATTCACAAATAAAACTGGTTATCTTGATATGTTGCTGTTAGGGATATTGTTGCACTATCATTCGAAATTATTTTCGAAGGGTGCCAATGTGGACTGGTTGTTACAGCCTAACATATCACGAAGGAGCGGTTGTTGGAGGTGTTCACTTACGGTACACGTCACAAAAGTTCTGTCTGTTCACCCAGCTAGCTGTAATAGCTGTGTCTCTCTCGCAGAAGATCTCGCACAGCCGTTGGTCCGCTGATTACACCCGTTGTGACTGTACGACAATCGAAGATTCTCTAAATCTGCTGAACGCGTTCGTAATTTTTAGAGATGCCGGAGTATTTTGTTGCCGTGGTGCAATGTGAGCCACCACACTTCGTCATTATCGCACAGCAATGACTACACATGAATTAAAAACGCTTTGTTACACTATGTCCATGCCACAGCCATTGAGCTGAAGTGACACCAGAAAGTTGATGTCCAGGTGTTCTCCTTTCAGCCAATTAGACGCCAGGAAAGCCTATCAGAGACGAGAAAACTTATCTCTCTGTTCTTTCACGTGTCACCTTCGCATTTTCTCTGTAGTTTCACGAGTCAGCCACGTACCGAGCGTGTGATTACGCCGTATCACAAGGCAATATGCGTTGTTCAGTCGTGTTTAACCGATATAGATAGACGGAAACTAACCCGAGAAACTGTACTAACAAAATTTCGAGAACCGATTTTCAATGATGATTTTAGGAATATACAACCCCGTACATACATGGATAGTAAAGACAAGATTAGGTGAATTACAGCGTTCATAGAGGCATTTAAACAATAATATGTGACTGGAGCTTTCAGGCCAGTTTCCCCTGACATGCGGTGTAAAACAAGGCTGTGTACTGGCTCCCACACTCTTCTCACTTTATTTCGCAGCTGTTACGAGAGATGCGACCAAAGCCTGCAGTGGCCAAATGGGTCTTGACTCGAGAACAGACAAAATTATCTACAACATCTCTCGCCTCAGAACAAAAAGCCGCCTAAATAAAATATCTATCTTATAAATTCTTTACGCAGATGACGTATGTATGATGGCTAATACTCCTGAATCTCTCCAAACATACATGAAACCGCTAAATGACTCCTGCAGAAGATTTTGTTTAGTCATAAGCATTACCAAGACGCAAGTCCTTCAAGAACCTACTTAAGGGTTCCAATACAGACGACTGCAGTATTAAGTTGGACAACAAACATTTGGAAAACGTGTCACACTTTAAATATCTAGGCAGCCAAATTAGAAGCGACAACATCCCGACAACAGAAATTGCAGTTCGTATAGCCAATGCAGCCTCAGTTTTCGGCAAACTGAATCACATGGAAATCACATGATCTCAGACTACAAACTAAAATTGCGGTCTACAAAGCAATAATATTACCAACTTTACGGCACTGAAACCTGGTGCTGTTATAAAGCTGACATTAGGAGGCTAGACACCTTTCATCTTCTCTGTCTGAGATCAATTTTCCGCATGAAATGGGAAGACCGTGTTCCAAACACGGAGATTTTGCGTCGCGTGAAACTGCCTGGCTTTGAAGCTCTCTTAATGAAACACCAACTGAGATGGAGTGGCCATATCATAAGCATGGACGACAGTAGACTTCCCAAAGCGGTGTTCTACTCAGAGCTCTCGTGTCGAAAGCGGCGCCAAGGTGGCCAACACCTGCGATATAAAGACACCATCAAACGCCACCTCACAGCCTGTGGCATTCCGAGCAAAAGTTGGGAGGAGCTTGCATTGCACCGACCAGAGTGGCGGTCAACTGTACACAAGAGTGTGGAACAATTCGAGCACATCCGCCTGGACGATGATCTCCGCATATCTAAGCCCAAGCCTAATTACATCTATGCGTATAACTCAACTGGGCAACTGTATTGCAGTTCGTGCGACCGGATCTTCAAAGCAAAGCTCGGTTTTGCAAGCCACATCCGATCCCGCCACAATACGGACTGCACGACTGATGGAGTCGCTGTCGCCGGACACGGCGAGGAGAACATCATGTGACTGGAACGGAGAAAAGCCCTAATAACTGGCATAGTGGAACGTACCCTCTGCCATGCACTTCACAATGGTTCCCAAAGTATAGATGTAAATCTTCTGCAAGGGTCAATTAGCCATTAATGTTGCACTTTGATTATACTGGTGGTATTCGACACGCTTGAGATGGTCAGCTCTGGAAAAAATGAGGAAATGGAACGTGATTGTGAGAACGAAAGTCAAGATGGGACGTAGGAAGACAGTTGATGGCGGCTTGTCGGTTGGAGACAGGATTTGTCATGAGTCATTACGAAGGTTGAGGTGGGAGGGAGAAAGAGAGACTGTGGTTTAACGCCCAGTCGACAGTGAGTTCATTGGAGATGGAACACAAACTCGGATAGAGGAACTATACAGCACGCAATCGTCCGTATATTTTTCAAAGGAAAGATCACAGCATTCGCCTAAAATAGTTCAGGGAACGACAAGAAATCTATATTTAGATTGCCGGATAACATCGTTCTTGTGCAACGCAGCTAGCTCTTTATTCGCACGAAGTAATGGCCGCTATCGACAGGGGATCTCAGGTTGATTCCGTATTTCTAGATTTCCGGAAAGCTTTTGACACCGTTCTTCACAAGCGACTTCTAATCAAGCTGCGGGCCTATGGGGTATCGTCTCAGTTGTGCGACTGGATTCGTGATTTCCTGTCAGGAAGGTCGCAGTTCGTAGTAATAGACGGCAAATCATCGAGTAAAATTGAAGTGATATCAGGTGTTCCCCAGGGAAGCGTCCTGGGACCTCTGCTGTTCCTGATCTATATAAATGACCTGGGTGACAATCTGAGCAGTTCTCTTAGGTTGTTCGCAGGTGATGCTGTAATTTACCGTCTAGTAAGGTCATTTTCAACAACAGATGGCGCTGCGGTCTGGGAAACTCTATAGTACGATATTTTCCACATATCCACCATGCGTAGCAATAATGTGGCGCAGTCTCTGAATGAAATTACCCGAAACCTTTGACAACGTGTCTGGCGGAATGGCTTCACATGCAGATGAGATGTACTGCTTCAGCTGTTCAATTGTTTCTGGATTCTGGCGGTAAACCTGGTCTTTCAAGTGTCCCCACAGAAAGAAGTCATAGGGGTTCATGTCTGGCGAATAGGGAGGCCAATCCACGCCGCCTCCTGTATGTTTCGGATAGCCCAAAGCAATCACACGATCATCGAAATATTCATTCAGGAAATTAAAGACGTCGGCCGTGCGATGTGGCCGGGCACCATCTTGCATAAACCACGAGGTGTTCGCAGTGTCGTCTAAGGCAGTTTGTACCGCCACAAATTCACGAAGAATGTCCAGATAGCGTGATGCAGTAATCGTTTCGGATCTGAAAAATGGGCCAATGATTCCTTTGGAAGACATGGCGGCCCAGACCAGTACTTTTTGAGGATGCAGGGACGATGGGATTGCAACATGGGGCTTTTTGGTTCCCCATATGCGCCAGTTCTGTTTATTGACGAAGCGGTCCAGGTAAAAATAAGCTTCGTCAGTAAACCAAATGCTGCCCACATGCATATCGCCGTCATCAATCCTGTGCACTATATCGTTAGCGAATGTCTCTCGTGCAGCAATGGTAGCGGCGCTGAGGGGTTGCCGCGTTTGAATTTTGTATGGATAGAGGTGTAAAATCTGGCGCATGAGACGATACGTGGACGTTGGCGTCATTTGGACCGCAGCTGCAACACGGCGAACGGAAACCCGAGGCCGCTGTTGGATTACCTGCTGCACTAGCTGCGCGTTGCCCTCTGTGGTTGCCGTATGCGGTCGCCCTACCTTTCCAGCACATTCATCCGTCACGTTCCCAGTCCGTTGAAATTTTTCAAACAGATCCTTTATTGTATCGCTTTTCGGTCCTTTGGTTACATTAAACCTCCGTTGAAAACTTCGTCTTGTTGCAACAACACTGTGTTCTAGTAGGTGGAATTCCAACACCAGAAAAATCCTCTGTTCTAAGGAATAAACCATGTTGTCTACAGCACACTTGCACTTTGTGAACAGCACGCGCTTACAGCAGAAATACGACGTACAGAATGGCGCACCCACAGACTGCGTTGTCTTCTATATCTTTCACATCACTTGCAGCGCCATCTGTTGTTGAAAATTGTAACTACTGTAATTTCGAAAGTTTGTCCGCCTGAAAATGTACTGTTGTCCCAAGCATATTGCAACAAACGGTGTATTTCTATCGCTGCTCGTTTAGTTTTTATTGCCGTTTCAAATATACAACACTTATTTTTCTGAGAACGGGTTAGTTTTATTCAGGATTCCAATACTCCATATTATTTCTCACTCTTTTGGCTACAAAACCCTATTATTGAACATAATCTCCGTTCAATGCGACGGCCTTATGCCACATTACTGGGAGGGCCTGTAGGCGCACATGGTACCACTCCACTGATCGACGTGTAAGCAACGTCTTGCTGCGTCAATAACTTCCCCTTCATCTACGTACTGCTCCCCGCAAAGTGCTGGGCCAAACAGATGGAAGTCGAAAGGTGCGAGATACGGGCTATAGTGTTGATGAGGAAGAACAGTCCAATGAAGTTCTGTAAGTTCATCTCGGGTGGGCACACTTGTGTAAGGCCTTACGTTATCATCAAAAGGAAAGAATGGCAGCTAACTGTAAATATAGATAAATGTAAATTAATGCAGATGAATAGGAAAAAGAATCCAGTAATGTTTGAATACTCCATTAGTAGTGTAGCGCTTGACACAGTCGCGTCGATTAAATATTTGGGCGTAACATTGCAGAGCGATATGAAGTGGGACAATCATGTAATGGAGGTTGTGGGGAAGGCGGATAGGCGTCTTCGGTTCATTGGTAGAATTTTGGGAAGATGTGGTTCATCTGTAAAGGAGACCGCTTATAAAACACTAATACGACCTATTCTTGAGTACTGCTCGAGCGTTTGGGATCCCTATCAGGTCGGATTGAGGGAGGACATAGAAGCAATTCAGAGGCGGGCTGCTAGATTTGTTACTGGTAGGTTTGATCATCACGCGAGTGTTACGGAAATGCTTCAGGAACTCGGGTGGGAGTCTAGAGGAAAGGAGGCGTTCTTTTTGTGAATCGCTACTGAGGAAATTTAGAGAACCAGCATTTGAGGCTGACTGCAGTACACTTTTACTTAGAAAAGATTGCTATATGGTGTGGCAGGTGGCAGTTGACGATAAATAACGAAAAGTGTGAGGTGATCCACATCCGTTGGAATTCGATTACTCGATAAATAGTACAATTCTCAAGGCTGTCAATTCAACTAAGTACCTGGGGGTTAAAATTACGAACAACTTGAGTTGGAAAGACCACATAGATAATATTGTGGGGAAGGCGAGCCAAAGGTTGCGTTTCATTGGCAGGACACTTAGAAGATGCAACAAGTCCACTAAAGAGACAGCTTACACTACACTCGTTCGTCCTCTGTTAGAATATTGCTGCGCGGTGTGGGATCCTTACCAGGTGGGATTGACGGAGGACATCGAAAGGGTGCAAAAAAGGGCAGCTCGTTTTGTATTATCACGTAATAGGGGAGAGAGTGTGGCAGATATGATACGCGAGTTGGGATGGAAGTCATTAAAGCAAAGACGTTTTTCGTCGCGGCGAGATCTATTTACGAAATTTCAGTCACCAACTTTCTCTTCCGAATGCGAAAATATTTTGTTGAGCCCAACCTACATAGGTAGGAATGATCATCAAAATAAAATAAAAGAAATCAGAGTTCGAACAGAAAGGTTTAGGTGTTCGTTTTTCCCGCGCGCTGTTCAGGCGTGGAATGGTAGAGAGATAGTATGATTGTGGTTCGATGAACCCTCTGCCAAGCACTTAAATGTGAATTGCAGAGTAATCATGTAGATGTAGATGTAGATGTAGATTTGAAATGCCATCCTTCCAAATACGAGTTCAGTGTATTATCGCCTAGCCACTTCGCTCGGCGATTGCTCTAGACAAAATACAGGGTGTTTCAAAAATGACCGGTATATTTGAAACGGCAATAAAAACTAAACGAGCAGCGATAGAAATACACCGTTTGTTGCAATATGCTTGGGACAACAGTACATT
The DNA here is from genome assembly GCF_023898315.1 of Schistocerca nitens. Lineage (NCBI taxonomy): Eukaryota > Metazoa > Arthropoda > Insecta > Orthoptera > Acrididae > Schistocerca > Schistocerca nitens. Next base: position 353,057,951 of record NC_064622.1, read on the forward strand.
TTCAGGCAGACAAACTTTCGAAATTACAGTAGTTACGATTTTCAACAACAGATGGCGCTGCGGTCTGGGAAACTCTATAGTACGATATTTTCCACATATCCACCATGCGTAGCAATAATGTGGCGCAGTCTCTGAATGAAATTACCCGAAACCTTTGACAACGTGTCTGGCGGAATGGCTTCACATGCAGATGAGATGTACTGCTTCAGCTGTTCAATTGTTTCTGGATTCTGGCGGTAAACCTGGTCTTTCAAGTGTCCCCACAGAAAGAAGTCATAGGGGTTCATGTCTGGCGAATAGGGAGGCCAATCCACGCCGCCTCCTGTATGTTTCGGATAGCCCAAAGCAATCACACGATCATCGAAATATTCATTCAGGAAATTAAAGACGTCGGCCGTGCGATGTGGCCGGGCACCATCTTGCATAAACCACGAGGTGTTCGCAGTGTCGTCTAAGGCAGTTTGTACCGCCACAAATTCACGAAGAATGTCCAGATAGCGTGATGCAGTAATCGTTTCGGATCTGAAAAATGGGCCAATGATTCCTTTGGAAGACATGGCGGCCCAGACCAGTACTTTTTGAGGATGCAGGGACGATGGGATTGCAACATGGGGCTTTTTGGTTCCCCATATGCGCCAGTTCTGTTTATTGACGAAGCGGTCCAGGTAAAAATAAGCTTCGTCAGTAAACCAAATGCTGCCCACATGCATATCGCCGTCATCAATCCTGTGCACTATATCGTTAGCGAATGTCTCTCGTGCAGCAATGGTAGCGGCGCTGAGGGGTTGCCGCGTTTGAATTTTGTATGGATAGAGGTGTAAAATCTGGCGCATGAGACGATACGTGGACGTTGGCGTCATTTGGACCGCAGCTGCAACACGGCGAACGGAAACCCGAGGCCGCTGTTGGATTACCTGCTGCACTAGCTGCGCGTTGCCCTCTGTGGTTGCCGTATGCGGTCGCCCTACCTTTCCAGCACATTCATCCGTCACGTTCCCAGTCCGTTGAAATTTTTCAAACAGATCCTTTATTGTATCGCTTTTCGGTCCTTTGGTTACATTAAACCTCCGTTGAAAACTTCGTCTTGTTGCAACAACACTGTGTTCTAGTAGGTGGAATTCCAACACCAGAAAAATCCTCTGTTCTAAGGAATAAACCATGTTGTCTACAGCACACTTGCACTTTGTGAACAGCACGCGCTTACAGCAGAAATACGACGTACAGAATGGCGCACCCACAGACTGCGTTGTCTTCTATATCTTTCACATCACTTGCAGCGCCATCTGTTGTTGAAAATTGTAACTACTGTAATTTCGAAAGTTTGTCCGCCTGAAAATGTACTGTTGTCCCAAGCATATTGCAACAAACGGTGTATTTCTATCGCTGCTCGTTTAGTTTTTATTGCCGTTTCAAATATACAACACTTATTTTTCTGAGAACGGGTTAGTTTTATTCAGGATTCCAATACTCCATATTATTTCTCACTCTTTTGGCTACAAAACCCTATTATTGAACATAATCTCCGTTCAATGCGACGGCCTTATGCCACATTACTGGGAGGGCCTGTAGGCGCACATGGTACCACTCCACTGATCGACGTGTAAGCAACGTCTTGCTGCGTCAATAACTTCCCCTTCATCTACGTACTGCTCCCCGCAAAGTGCTGGGCCAAACAGATGGAAGTCGAAAGGTGCGAGATACGGGCTATAGTGTTGATGAGGAAGAACAGTCCAATGAAGTTCTGTAAGTTCATCTCGGGTGGGCACACTTGTGTAAGGCCTTACGTTATCATCAAAAGGAAAGAATGGCAGCTAACTGTAAATATAGATAAATGTAAATTAATGCAGATGAATAGGAAAAAGAATCCAGTAATGTTTGAATACTCCATTAGTAGTGTAGCGCTTGACACAGTCGCGTCGATTAAATATTTGGGCGTAACATTGCAGAGCGATATGAAGTGGGACAATCATGTAATGGAGGTTGTGGGGAAGGCGGATAGGCGTCTTCGGTTCATTGGTAGAATTTTGGGAAGATGTGGTTCATCTGTAAAGGAGACCGCTTATAAAACACTAATACGACCTATTCTTGAGTACTGCTCGAGCGTTTGGGATCCCTATCAGGTCGGATTGAGGGAGGACATAGAAGCAATTCAGAGGCGGGCTGCTAGATTTGTTACTGGTAGGTTTGATCATCACGCGAGTGTTACGGAAATGCTTCAGGAACTCGGGTGGGAGTCTAGAGGAAAGGAGGCGTTCTTTTTGTGAATCGCTACTGAGGAAATTTAGAGAACCAGCATTTGAGGCTGACTGCAGTACACTTTTACTTAGAAAAGATTGCTATATGGTGTGGCAGGTGGCAGTTGACGATAAATAACGAAAAGTGTGAGGTGATCCACATCCGTTGGAATTCGATTACTCGATAAATAGTACAATTCTCAAGGCTGTCAATTCAACTAAGTACCTGGGGGTTAAAATTACGAACAACTTGAGTTGGAAAGACCACATAGATAATATTGTGGGGAAGGCGAGCCAAAGGTTGCGTTTCATTGGCAGGACACTTAGAAGATGCAACAAGTCCACTAAAGAGACAGCTTACACTACACTCGTTCGTCCTCTGTTAGAATATTGCTGCGCGGTGTGGGATCCTTACCAGGTGGGATTGACGGAGGACATCGAAAGGGTGCAAAAAAGGGCAGCTCGTTTTGTATTATCACGTAATAGGGGAGAGAGTGTGGCAGATATGATACGCGATTTGGGATGGAAGTCATTAAAGCAAAGACGTTTTTCGTCGCGGCGAGATCTATTTACGAAATTTCAGTCACCAACTTTCTCTTCCGAATGCGAAAATATTTTGTTGAGCCCAACCTACATAGGTAGGAATGATCATCAAAATAAAATAAAAGAAATCAGAGTTCGAACAGAAAGGTTTAGGTGTTCGTTTTTCCCGCGCGCTGTTCAGGCGTGGAATGGTAGAGAGATAGTATGATTGTGGTTCGATGAACCCTCTGCCAAGCACTTAAATGTGAATTGCAGAGTAATCATGTAGATGTAGATGTAGATGTAGATTTGAAATGCCATCCTTCCAGAATGACTTCTTCAGAGTCCCAGAGGACCGTCATCGTGGCTTTACCGACTGGCTTTCAACTTTTTATTGGGAGGAGAGGTGTCGTGCCGCTACTCCATTGATTGCCGTTTTGTTTCCGGTTCGAAGTAGTGAACATGTATTTCATCGCCTTAGACGATCTTTGACAAAAATTGTCGCGATCGGTCTCGTAACGCGCAGGCAGTTCCTCACAGATGGTCCTTCGTTGCTCTTCATGGTCTTCTGTTGGGCGGCGAGGAACTCAGCACGAACACACTTTTGAGTATCCCAACTGGTGGGCGAATGTGCCAGAACTACCAACTAGGCGTTTGGTTGTGATCCATCGATCATCTCCAATGAGAGTGTCCGCACGTTCCAACATTGCAGGAGTCACAGTTGCTTGCGGCCGGCTGGCATGCGGGAGACCGGACGGATCATCGCAACCTTGTTAACACTCCCAATGGCCTGCCTGAAGTCCACGTAGAGGTTATGAAGCTCAGTTTTACTCTCTCATTTCTGTTCATGTATTTGCCTCAGGACAAATATGATCTGTTGTTGACCAATAATTCGTGAATCCACACAAATGTTCTCCGAATACTTCTGCATATGGAGCTGGCTTGTAGGTAATACTAGACACAGTACATTCAGTTTTTCGAATTCTCTCTTGATACCATATAAACTTCGTAGTTCAGTGGATTCGCTCCCTTCTCCCCATTTTATAGTCAGTACCTTCAATATTTACTTTAAGCTGGATTCTTCTGTCCTTGGATGTACATTATTGGACGGTAGCTGCTCATTTATGGTGAGATAGTCTTCTGAATCTCCAATAAATTACTCTTTCCATCTATTCAGGATGTCTTATTAATCTGTCAGCAATGTCCCTTACACGCTATTATTTTAAGTCTAGGTTTCCTCAAAGTCCTTGGTCCATCAATATTTCGGGTGGCATTATCAGAATAGCAGTATTAAGAGAGTTCCATTCTCTGTGTACATGCAAAATCTGTATAGGTTAAGAGCAGACGTGTAGCTGCTGTAAGGACATTCCAAAAAGAGAATTAAACACAATAAGGGTAACAAAAAAATGGCTCTGAGCACTATGGGACTCAACTGCTGTGGTCATCAGTCCCCTAGAACTTAGAACTACTTAAACCTAACTAACCTAAGGACATCACACACAGCCATGCCCGAGGCAGGATTCGAACCTGCGACCGTAGCAGTCGCACGGTTCCGGACTGCGCGCCTAGAACCGCGAGACCACCGCGGCCGGCTAAGGGTAACAAAAAGCGATAGTTAACATGGCGCCCAAGGGCCCCAGTAATATTTTTGACTTCCCTCCCCCTTCCCACCACCCCCATCCCTCTCAGTACTTATTCTTTTACTTCTTCTTGCTGATATCTACTGATGGCACCGGTTCTCTATCCTCAGTCGCCATCTTTTTCTGTCTTGACTTTCCTCAAGATTCGCTTTCTCCACATCATTTTGCCAGTTGCGTTTCAATATGTTTGCTACATAGGCTGTTATGAAATTCCCGTTACCCACTTCTAGGACTTGTAGAGGGGAGCGAATACAGAATATCTTGCCGGCCAAAGTGGCCGTGCGGTTAAAGGTGCTGCAGCCTGGAACCGCAAGACCGCTACGGTCGCAGATTCGAATCCTGCCTCGGGCATGGATGTTTGTGATGTCCTTAGGTTAGTTAGGTTTAACTAGTTCTAAGTTCTAGGGGACTAATGACCTCAGCAGTTGAGTCCCATAGTGCTCAGAGCCATTTGAACCATTTGAACAGAATATCTTGAATAGGAACCCATGTCTGGAAACAAACCGATTTCGTACTATGACGGTTTCAGTTCAGATGGGTAAAGCGTCTGACATACCTCCTTCCACTCAAGCTAACTGATCCTACATGCTTGAGCTTCGTACAAGACGTACTGGACCCGTTACTGAAAGCTGTGCACGAACTGACCTCTCGATTATGTCTTATAAATGTTCTATGGGATTCATGTCGGGCGATCTGGCTGGCCACATCATTAGACCGAATTGTCCAGGATGTTCTCCAAACAAGTCGCGAACAATTGTGGACCGGTGACGTGTTTGGGAACATGAAGTTCATGAATGACAGCATATCGTCTTCATGTAGCCGAACATAAAAATTTCCAGTCAATGGACGGTTCAGATGGACCAGAAGACCCAGTCTATTCCATGTTAACACAGTGCACACCATTATGGAGCCACCACCAGCTTGTAAAGCGCCTTGTTGACAACCTGGGTCCATGACTTCGTGGGATCTGCGCCAGCCTACCATCAATTGAAATCGGGACTCCTATCACCAGGCCACAATTTTCCCGTCGTCTAGAGTCCAACCGATACGGTCACGAGCCCAGGAGAGTCGCTGCAAGCAAAGGCACTAGCATCAGTGGTCTGCTGTCGCAGCCATTAACACCAGATTCCAGCATACCGTCCTGACGGATACGTTCGTCGTATGTCCCAATTGATTTCTGCGGTTACTCCACGCGGCGTTGCTTGTCACTTAGGACTGACAACTAGACGCAAACGCCGCTGCTCTCGGTCCTTAAGTGAAGGCTAACGGCCATTTCGTTGTTCGCCGTGGGAGGCAATGCCTGAAATATTGTATTCTCGTCACGCTCTTGACATTGTGGATCTCGGAATATTGAATACCCTGGCGATTTTCAAAGTGGAATATCCCAAGCAGTCTAGCTTCAACTACCATTGTGCTTTCAAAGTCTGTTAGTACCCGTCGTACGCTCATGATCCCGTCGGGAACCTTTTCGCACGAATCATCTGAGTACAAAGGTCAGCTTCGCCAATGCAGTTACTTCAGTAAAATATCTGGGAGTATGCGTGCGGAACGATTTGAAGTGGAATGATCATATAAAATTAATTGTTGGTAAGGCGGGTACCAGGTTGAGATTCATTGGGAGAGTCCTTAGAAAATGTAGTCCATCAACAAAGGAGGTGGCTTACAAAACACTCGTTCGACCTATGCTTGAGTATTGCTCACCAGTATGGGATCCGTGCCAGATCGGGTTGACAGAGGAGATAGAGAAGATCCAAAGAAGAGCGGCGCGTTTCGTCACAGGGTTATTTGGTAACCATGATAGTGTTACGGAGATGTTTAGCAAACTCAAGTGGCAGACTCTGCAAGAGAGGCGCACTGCATCGCGGTGTAGCTTGCTGTCCAGGTTTAGAGAGGGTGTGTTACTGGATGAGGTATCGAATATATTGCTTCCCCCTACTTATAACTCCCGAGGAGATCACGAATGTAAAATTAGAGAGATTCGAGCGCGCACGGAGGCTTTCCGGCAGTCGTTCTTCCCGCGAACGATACGCGACTGGAACAGAAAAGGGAGGTAATAGCAGTTGCACGTAAGGTGCCCTCCGCCACACACCGTTGGGTGGCTTGCGGAGTATAAATGTAGATGTTGATGTAGATGTAGATGTAGAATGCACTGTCCTTTTATACAGTGTATAAGCGATGGGGTTCGGTTGTTTGGGTGGGGGGGGGGAGGGGGGGAAGAGACCAAACAGCGAGATTATCGGTCTCATCGTATTACGGAAGGACGGGGAAGGAAGTCGGCCGTGCCCTTTCAAAGGAACCATCCTGACATTTGCATGGAGAGATTTAGGGAAATCACAGAAAACCTAAATCACAATGGCCGGACGTAGAATTGAACCGTCGTCCTCCCGAATACGAGTCCAGTGTGCTAACCACTGCGCCACCTCGCTTGGTATATATGCGATGCTACAGCCATTTGCATATGTGTATATTGCTATCCCATGACTTTTGTCACCTCAGCCTAATGATGATGATGATGATGATGATTATGATTATGATGATGTTTGGCTTGTCGTGCGCTCAACTGCGCGCGTGCACAGTCCCAATTTTTACACAGTCCATTTTCTTTTCACAATCCAATCTAGTCACTCTCACAAATGATGATGTTCATGAAATGATGAGGACAACACAAACACACAGTGCCCGGGCAGAGAAAATCCCCAACCCAGCCGGGAACCTGGGACCCCGTGATCCTGAGGCAGCAATACTAGCCCCTAAACCAAGAGCTGCGGACATCAGCGTAACGAACAGCGTTGTGTAATGGGTGTACACTACTGGCCATTAAAACTGCTACACCACGAAGATGACGTGCTACAGACGCGAAATTTAACAGAAACGAAGAAGATGCTGTGATATGCAAATGATTAGCTTTTCAGAGCATTCACACAAGGTTGGCGCCGGTGGCGACACCTACAACCTGCTGAAATGAGGAAAGTTTCCAACCGATTTCTCATACACAAACAGCAGTTGACCGGCGTTGCCTGGTGAAACGTTGTTGTGATGCCTCGTGTAAGGAGGAGAAATGCGTACCATCACGTTCCGACTTTGATAAAGGTCGGATTGTAGCCTATCGCGATTGCGGTTTATCGTATCGCGACATTGCTGCTCGCGTCCGTCGACATCCAATGACTGTTAGCAGAATATGGAATCGGTAGGTTCAGGAGGGTAATAAGTAAGGCCGTGCTGGATCCCAACGGCCTCGTATCACTAGCAGTCGAGATGAGAAGCGTTTTATCCGCATGGCTGTAATGGATCGTGCAGCCACGTCTCGATCCCTGAGTCAACAGATGGGGACGTTTGCAAGACAACAACCATCTGCACGAACAGTTCGACCTCGTTTGCAGCAGCATGGACTATCAGCTCGGAGACCATGGCTGCGGTTACCCTTTGCGCTGTATCACAGACAGGTGTACTCAACGACGAACCTGGGTGAACGAACGGCAAAACTTCATTTTTTCGGATGAATCCAGGTTCTGTTTACAGCATCATGATGATCGCATCACAGAAGTTGGGAAGGAAAACATAGATACAAAGAAGGTAGCTGCGAAGAAACCATGAGTAACAGAAGAAATACTTCAGTTGATTGATGAAAGGAGGAAGTACAAACATGTTCCGGGAAAATCAGGAATACAGAAGTACAAGTCGCTGAGGAATGAAATAAATAGGAAGTGCAGGGCAGCTAAGAAGAAATGGCTGCAGGAAAAATGTGAAGACATCGAAAAAGATATGATTGTCGGAAGGACAGACTCAGCATACAGGAAAGTCAAAACAACCTTTGGTGACATTAAAGGCAACGGTGGTAACATTAAGAGTGCAACGGGAATTCCACTGTTAAATGCAGAGGAGAGAGCAGATAGGTGGAAAGAATACATTGAAAGCCTCTATGAGGGTGAAGATTTGTCTGATGTGATAGAAGAAGAAACAGGAGTCGATTTAGGAGAGAGAGGGGATCCAGTATTAGAATCGGAATTTAAAAGAGCTTTGGAGGACTTACGGTCAAATAAGGCAGAAGGGATAGATAACATTCCATCAGAATTTCTAAAATCATTGGGGGAAGTGGCAACAAAACGACTATTCACGTTGGTGTGTAGAATATATGAGTCTGGCGACATACCATCTGACTTTCGGAAAAGCATCATCCACACAGTTCCGAAGACGGCAAGAGCTGACAAGTGCGAGAATTATCGCACAATCAGCTTAACAGCTCATGCATCGAAGTTGCTTACAAGAATAATATACAGAAGAATGGAAAAGAAAATTGAGAATTCTCTATGTGACGATCAGTTTGGTTTTAGGAAAAGTAATGGGACGAGAGAGGCAATTCTGACGTTACGGTTAATAATGGAAGCAAGGCTAAAGAAAAATCAAGACACTTTCATAGGATTTGTCGACCTGGAAAAAGCGTTCGACAATATAAAATAGTGCAAGCTGTTCGAGATTCTGAAAAAAGTAGGGGTAAGCTATAGGGAGAGACGGGTCATACACAATATGTACAACAACCAAGAGGAAATAATAAGAGTGGACGATCAATAACGAAGTGCTCGTATTAATAAGGGTGTAAGACAAGGCTGCAGCCTTTCGCCCCTACTCTTCAATCTGTACATCGAGGAAGCAATGATGGGAATAAAAGAAAGGTTCAGGAGTGGAATTAAAATACAAGGTGAAAGGATATCAATGATACGATTCGCTGATGACATTGCTATCCTGAGTGAAAGTGAAGAAGAATTAAATGATCTGCTGAACGGAATGAACAGTCTAATGAGTACACAGCATGGTTTGAGAGTAAATCGGAGAAAGACGAAGGTAATGAGAAGTAGTAGAAATGAGAACAGCGAGAAACTTAACATCAGGATTGATGGTCACGAAGTCAATGAAGTTAAGGAATTCTGCTACCTAGGCAGTAAAATAACCAATGATGGACGGAGCAAGGAGGACATCAAAAGCAGAGTCGCTATGGCAAAAAAGGCGTTTCTGGCCAAGAGAAATCTACTAATATCAAATACCGGCCTTAATTTGAGGAAGAAATTTCTGAGGATGTACGTCTGGAGAACAGGCATTGTATGGTAGTGAAACATGGACTGTGGGAAAACCGGAACAGAAGAGAATCGAAGCATTTGAGATGTGGTGCTATAGACGAATGTTGAAAATTGGGTGGACTGATAAGGTAAGGAATGAGGAGGTTCTACACAGAATCGTAGAGGAAAGGAATATGTGGAAAACGCTGATAAGGAGAAGGGACAGGATGATAGGACATCTGCTAAGACATGAGGGAATGACTTCCATGGTACTAGAGGGAGCTGTAGAGGGCAAAAACTGTAGAGGAAGACAGAGATTGGAATATGTCAAGCAAATAATTGAGGACGTAGGTTGCAAGTGCTACTCTGAGATGAAGAGGTTAGCACAGGAAAGGAATTCGTGGCGGGCCGCATCAAACCAGTCAGTAGACTGATGACCAAAAAAAAAAGAGGATCGCATCCGTGTTTGGCGACGTCGCGGTGAACGCACATTGGAAGCGTGTATTCGTCATCGCCATACTGGCGCATCACCTGGCGCGTGATGGTATGGGGTGTCATTGGTTGGTGTCTCGGTCACGTGTTGTTCCCATTAACGGCACTTTGAACAGTGGACGTTAGATTTGAGATTTGTTACGACCCGTGGCTCTACCCTTCATTCGATCCCTGCGTAACCCTAAATTTCAGCAGAATAGTGCACGACCACATGTTGCAAGTCCTGTACGGGCCTTTCTGGATACAGAAAATGTTCGACTGCTGCCCTGGCTGGCACATTCTCCAGATCTCTCATCAACTGAAAACGTCTGGTCAATGGTGGCCGAACAACTGGCTCGTCACAATACGCCAGTCACTACTCTTGATGAACTGTGGTACCGTCTTGAAGCTGCATGGGCAGCTGTACCTGTACACGCCATCCAAGCTCTGTTTGACTCAATGCCCAGGCGTATCAAGGCCGTTATTACAGCCAGAGGTGGTTGTTTTGGGTACTGATTTTCTCAGGATCTATGCACCCAAATTGCGTAAAAATGTAATGACATGTCAGTTCTAGTATAATATATTTGTCCCATGAATACCCGTTGATCACCTGCATTTCTTCTTGGTGTAGCAATTTTAATGGCCAGTAGTGTATTATGAAACAGCAGATGTAGTGGCCCACCTGTACAACGGCGATGTCGTATTCGGCAGAAATGTTGCTGAACTCGTCGTGGATGATGGCCTGCGAGACGTTGAGGACGACCCCGCCGCTGCCCCGCGTGGACGTGCCCGCCCTCATGCTCATGTTGGCCACCTCGTGCCGGAAGACGCAGTGCGCGGCCGTCAGCGCCCAGCTGTCGCCGATGACGGAGGCGCCGCACCAGTGGTCGCCATCCAGCTGCAGCGACACCATCCACGGGAAGTCGGCGATACTGGCGTCGGTGCCGTTGATGATGCGTCCGTGGCCGCTGGCGGACCACGGCGCCCCGCCTGTGGGCGCCGCAAGCGCGCACGCCTGCAGGCAGAGCAAGGCAACCACAGCGCGCAGCATGGCGACGACCGGTGAATCCAGCACGCTCATGTCATCGCGTGCTCTTATAACGCCGAAATGCAGAAAATGGAGCTGGCCTTCAACCTTGTTTCCTGTGCGGGAATATGTCAATCGAGCTCGAACAATGGCCGCGAGGAGTTATCAGAGCTGATAATGACTGCGCTCATACACAGAAGCTTACAGATCACAAGATCGTATCTCCAAAAAACCGACCAACCTTAAAGTAGGTGGATGAAAACACAATGAAGTGTTCATTCTTATCTACTAGTCACTTAACCTTTTAATATCAAGGCCTACGTATCACTACGATAAGATAAATCAAAATATCATGAAGATAACTGATATTTTATTTACTGCAGCTCTCCTCTTTAATGTCAAGGACTTCATTTATTTAGTAAATGACAACTTAATGAAGGCTTTAATCTTCCACTCCCCGTAACTTCTCTTTAATGTCAAGGTATCAACTATTTTATAAACGGAAGTTTAATGATGATGGTGGGCAGTTAGGTGGTGGAGTGGTAAGGTTCTGGACGCAATTTAAATACAAATATATTTTCAACGTCAATTTACTTATTTATTTATTTTATTTTCCGTATGGCAATATAGCGACAATATTTTATATAAGTACAACAATATGTAAAAGAAATGTATAAAACAAAACAATGTGTAGATAGTACATGTGTAAAAAACAAGCAATAGCACAAAAGAATAAAGTACAAACACTCAAGACAAAATAATTACACGTTAAAAGCTTGGCAAACCTGACTAGAAACTCATTCATATACACTCCTGGAAATGGAAAAAAGAACACATTGACACCGGTGTGTCAGACCCACCATACTTGCTCCGGACACTGCGAGAGGACTGTACAAGCAATGATCACACGCACGGCACAGCGGACACACCAGGAACCGCGGTGTTGGCCGTCGAATGGCGCTAGATGCGCAGCATTTGTGCACCGCCGCCGTCAGTGTCAGCCAGTTTGCCGTTGCATACGGAGCTCCATCGCAGTCTTTAACACTGGTAGCATGCCGCGACAGCGTGGACGTGAACCGTATGTGCAGCTGACGGACTTTGAGCGAGGGCGTATAGTGGGCATGCGGGAGGCCGGGTGGACGTACCGCCGAATTGCTCAACACGTGGGGCGTGAGGTCTCCACAGTACATCGATGTTGTCGCCAGTGGTCGGCGGAAGGTGCACGTGCCCGTCGACCTGGGACCGGACCGTAGCGACGCACGGATGCACGCCAAGACCGTAGGATCCTACGCAGTGCCGTAGGGGACCGCACCGCCACTTCCCAGCAAATTAGGGACACTTTTGCTCCTGGGGTATCGGCGAGGACCATTCGCAACCGTCTCCATGAAGCTGGGCTACAGTCCCGCACACCGTTAGGCCGTCTTCCGCTCACGCCCCAACATCGTGCAGCCCGCCTCCAGTGGTGTCGCGACAGGCGTGAATGGAGGGACGAATGGAGACGTGTCGTCTTCAGCGATGAGAGTCGCTTCTGCCTTGGTGCCAATGATGGTCGTATGCGTGTTTGGCGCCGTGCAGGTGAGCGCCACAATCAGGACTGCATACGACCGAGGCACACAGGGCCAACACCCGGCATCATGGTGTGGGGAGCGATCTCCTACACTGGCCGTACACCACTGGTGATCGTCGAGGGGACACTGAATAGTGCACGGTACATCCAAACCGTCATCGAACCCATCGTTCTACCATTCCTAGACCGGCAAGGGAACTTGCTGTTCCAACAGGACAATGCACGTCCGCATGTATCCCGTGCCACCCAACGTGCTCTAGAAGGTGTAAGTCAACTACCCTGGCCAGCAAGATCTCCGGATCTGTCCCCCATTGAGCATGTTTGGGACTGGATGAAGCGTCGTCTCACGCGGTCTGCACGTCCAGCACGAACGCTGGTCCAACTGAGGCGCCAGGTGGAAATGGCATGGCAAGCCGTTCCACAGGACTACATCCAGCATCTCTACGATCGTCTCCATGGGAGAATAGCAGCCTGCATTGCTGCGAAAGGTGGATATACACTGTACTAGTGCCGACATTGTGCATGCTCTGTTGCCTGTGTCTATGTGCCTGTGGTTCTGTCAGTGTGATCATGTGATGTATCTGACCCCAGGAATGTGTCAATAAAGTTTCCCCTTCCTGGGACAATGAATTCACGGTGTTCTTATTTCAATTTCCAGGAGTGTATTTAAAGCGCAATATCTAGATTGCACAGTCATTCCAAAGCAGAGGGTTTCACATATATAACCTCAGAGACAGGTCCGGCGTATTTTCTTAAGGGGCATTCCTCAATAATATGGCGGACGTTCTCTTCCGGTGCTCCACAGTCACAGGCTGGTGAGTCGCATAGATCCCGGGCAACGGACTGCGATAGCAGGACGGCAGAAAGTCTACACAAATGGCGGCCTATCACTGATCTCTCACGGCCGCACACAGCGACAAAACCAACGTCAATTTATTTACCATAAATAAATAATAACAACTACTACCGTTTGACAGAACCTCCACAAAGATCAATTAAGAACGCCTAAAGTTTTAGTTACAGAGGAATGAAATTTGAATGTTCAATTTAAAAACAAAATCTGTTAAAATTGCCTTAAAGTTTAAGTTCAGAATTACCCAACTTTTAAAACATATAAAATGAATATCATTAATTTAGCAGAACATATAGAATAATAACCTCCTTAAACGGCAAAATAAATTACAATAGTTACAGGCAGCAACTTTGAAAAGCAACGCCCTTCTCATAACCCACTACAGTTTCAACTATTCTAATGCTCAATACAGAAAACCTGTCCGCAACATGAAACACCCCCGTTTAAATTCTTTTATTAGATTTTGCGTGTGATTTACCGAAGCCGCCAAACAGTTAATTATTATGATTATATGACCGTGTGCTTAATGGATGAAAGGCTACCGGTTTTTCTGCTGTGGTTTCTGGGATATTTCAGTCAAGTGCGGCTGTTCTGAGACGGAATTGTTAATGACTGAAAGTTTGTCTATTATTAAAGACTATAAAGATTGCGATGTACAAACTGATATGTATTTTCTATAATAACACACAAATTCTGAGGCAGTTGCTACCTTTGCCTTACACGTTTAATTATGGTTATATCTTTTTATTGGTTGCTGATTTTAAGTAGTTCGTCACACGCAATGATGATGGTTAACATTCACAACAATCCTCACTGCAATCCATGGTTTTTGCTGGCCGACGCGGTTGACGCTAAACACGTAATTCGGCACTTGTCACTTTTGGTTTCATATGACTCTCGAATCGGTATCGATTAGGGTCCACCCCACAACGACCAGGGGGACGCGCTCATTTGTCATACTCCGGTGAATTTACCGTTTACTACTCACTCGACCACCATTCTTGCCCGTCTCTCCAGCACCACTTCTCACTCAACACTCGTCTCACTGCCTCCTGCAGCGCTCGACAATCGACTCCTGTCTGCTATCGACCTGGGTGTCGGATACTAATATCTATATTCGTGGGTTCACGGATCCCTTACAAACACATCAAAATCTTTAAAGACAAGAGCAATACGTAATAGCTGCGTTAAATAGAACTAAAACAGACACCACTACGAGATCTAATTTTCTCATTAAAAGCTTCGAAAACTGCATTTGATTCGGCCAATATTGGATGTAGCCTCAAAATGATGGCTGCCAAGATAATTAGCTAACGGCCTCAACCTCTTAAGCTATGCTATGACAAAAAAAGTCAAGCAGTGCAACACACTAATACTCACAAAAGTGTGATACTTTGCTCATATCCTCCAGTTGGAAAAAAAAAAAAGAAAAAAGGAGTCTATAGAACAAGCGATATACTGGTTTATATGGAGGGATGAAATCATTTAGGTTCCTCTTCACACCTCCACCCTCAGCTTAAATAAGGATGAACTGGGACTAAACGGCAGTATTCGTCAACAGAACTAAGTGTGTAAGAGAAAAGTGACCACACTCGACAACTGTTGTAATGTTTCACAAATATCGCCCGACATCAGAGCTAGCGCCAGTTAATATTATCAGAATCCCACACTCATTGAACTTTTACCGAAATTATTAACTCAATGAAACCTACGACCAACAGATCTCTTAAAACAAGAGAAAGTTCGTTACATGGCCATTGCTGTCAAAGGAATACCAATTCCTGATAAATGGGAGCTGCGACTGTCACAGCTCAACTGGAAAATCGTGTGGGAAAATTTATGAAAATAATACCAAAAAGCGGCAGATCGACTTGATACAAAATGATAAACCGGACATTAGCGACCAACTGCAAGCTTTACTCCATTCATTTAAAACCGTTATCCGCACGTGGAAATTGCAATTCGGAGGACACGATCGAACACCGTTTTGAGTGTCAGAAATTTGTCGCGATATTGCACACAGCAAGGGGCATGATTCGACTGATTAATAGAATGGACATACGCAATATATTGGTTTCTAACGCCATGATACCCAAATGGAAATCATTTCCAAAATCAGAGCCATAGATCATAGTACATACAATTCATATCATTCTTAGATTTAAATTAACGGACAACTTACAGTACCTGGCATACTTCAGGGATGAATACGAGAAAGTAACTGATCATCCTAAATACAGACTTACGTACGCGAATTTTCTCAAGATTCCAGTGTGTAAAGCTTACCATAATGTTTTGAGATGCAACCCCACACACACAAAAAAAAGAAATATGATGTGAATTCTACAAACGTGTCATCTAAAAAATAACTCAATGGACAATTTCTTGCAGATTTCCGTGCAACAGACTGAAATGTGAATGTGTTATAATGCACACTGAAGCGCCAAAGAAACTGGTGAAGGCATCAGTATTCAAATACAGAGATGTAAGAGCAGACAGAACACTGCGCTGCGGTCGGCAACACCTATATAAGACAACTAGCGCACGGAGCAGTTGTTAGATCGGTTACTACTGCTACAATGAAAGGTTCTCAAGATTTAAGTGAGTTTGAACGTGGTGTTATAGTCGGCGCACGAGCGATGGAACACAGCATCTCCGAGGTAGCGATGAAGTGGGGATTTTCCAGTACGACCATTCCACGAGTGTACCGTCAATAGGAGGAATCCGGTAAAACATCAAATCTCCGACATCGCTGCGGCCGGAAGAAAGTCCTGCAAGATCAGGGCCATCGACGATTGAAGAGAATCGTTCAACGTGGCAGAAGTACAACCCTTCCGCAAATTGCTGCAGATTTCAATTCTGGCCATCAACAAATGTCAGCGTGCGAACCATTCAACGATACATCACCGATATGGGCTTTCGGAGCTGAAGGCCCACTCGTGTACCCTTGATGACTGCACTACACAAAGCTTTACACTTCGCCTGGGCCCGTCAACACCGATATTGGACTGTTGATGACTGCAAACATGTTGCCTGGCTGGATGAGTCTCGTTTCAAATTGTATCGAGAGGATACAATTGTCAGCAGGGCACTGTTGAAGATGGTGGAGCCTCTGTGTGTGGGACGCGTGCAGTTGGTGTGATCTGGGACCCCTGATACGTCTAGATACGACTCTGACAGGTGACCCGTAAGTAACGATTCTGTCTGATCATCTGCATCCATTGATGTCCATTGTGCATTCCGACGATCTTGGACAATTCCAGCAGGACAATGCTACACCCCACACGTCCAGAATTGTTACAGAGTGGCTCCTGGAACATGCTTCTGAGTTTAGAACACTTCCGCCGGCAACCAAACTCCTCAGACACAAACATTATCGAGCATATCTGGGACGCCTTGCACCTTGCTGTTGAGAAGAGATCTCCATCCCCTCGTACTCTTACAGATTTTTCGACGGCCCTGCAGGATTCATGGTGTCAGTTCCCTCCAATACTACATCAGACATTACGTGAATCCATGCCACGTCGTGTTGCAGCAACTTTGGCTCTTCAATGTAGGCTATATAATTACTTTTAAAATGAGTTTGTTTTCTCTTGTTATATGAAACTGTTAAATGTAAATAAATATCCTTGAAAAAAATACTGAATTGCATCTTCATCTAAATCCACATCTACATGGTTACTCTGCAATTCACACTTAAGTGCCTGGCAGAAAGTTCATCGAACCATTTTCATACTACTTCTCTACTATTCTCGAATGGCGCGTGGGAAAAAGGAACACCTAAACCTTCCGTTCGAGCTCTGATTTCTCTTGTTTTATTATGATCATCATTCCTCCCTACGTAGGTGGGTGTCAACAAAATACGCATTTGGAAGAGAAAGTTGGTGATTGAAATTTCGTAAATGGATTTCGCCGCAAGGAAACCGCCTTTGTTTCAGTGACTGCCACCCCAACTCGCGTATCATATCAGTGACACTCTCACCCCTACTGCGTGATAACACGAAACGAGCTGCCCTTCTTTGCACTTTTTCGATGTCCTCCGTCAATCCCACCTGGTAACGATCCCACACCGCACAGCAATGTTCCAGCAGAGGATGGACAAGTGTAATGTAGGCTTTTTAGTGGGCTTGTCGCATCTTCTAAGTGTTCTGCCAACGAAGCGCAGCTAAGAAGCACCCCGCGGTCGGAGCAGTCCGTTGTGCTCTGTAGCGGGTCGCGAGTCGCGTTTCGTGGTCGTGGTCGTTTTCGTTTGTTCTCGGTTTTTGCAGCGTTGATATTTTAACGGTGAATATGTCGAACCGGTCGAACAGTATTCAATGCGTATTCGACAGAGCAGCGAGACGGCCAACGGCCTTTGAAATACAGGAATGGATATTTGGTGATCTGAAAGTACCGGAAAATGACGTCGACACCTTTCAACTGGATTTTGTCTTATTCTCGTTATTCGTGAAATTTCTCGACCAAGAGAAATACGAAAAGTATGGCCTGGCACTCGCGGGCGAACATCCGTTCCGCTACTTCGATGGAACAGTCGGAACAGTGCATATAGTGCCATCTGGCTTTGGGATACGGACTGTGCGGGTATTTAACGTACCCCCTGAGTGTCCCAATGAAGTAATCGGCCGTGTCCTGTCGCGGTATGGCAAGGTGCTTAGCATCACGAATGAAAAATGGGGCAGTGCCTACCGTTTCCAGGGCAACAGCGGAGTCCGTAGTGTTCGTATGGACCTCCGCCAGCACATACTGTCATTTAAATATTGCCAGTACAAGGGCACAGGTTACCTATATAGGGCAACCACAGACATGCTCCCTCTGTCAATCTACGGAGCATCTACGCGTCGAATGCCCGCTCAGACGCCCTGTGCAACTGCCGCGGGAACGCACTGATGGTGACAACCTTGTGCCTCTTCTCAGCGAGATTGTGGCGGGTGCTGCCCACCGAACCGCTGAGAGAACTGACGAATCGACCCCGGGTCCGTCAGGAGAGGTGAAACCGGTACCTAGTGCATCTGTTGACAGCCCTATTGAGATTGTCTCGGACCAGACGCCCGTAGTGGCAGTACCGCCGGCGGCGACTAGTGATGTTGTCACCGTAGAACAGATGGAGGTAGTTCTTGCTACCCCACCCCCACCGGCAGATGACGCTAAGTCCCCACGGCGTCGTCATAGGCGCAAGAAGGCGAGCCAAGAACAGCAGGCGGAGGAGGAGGGCGTCATACGTCCCCCTCCTGAGAGCAGCAGTGAGGCTGAGCTGAATCTCAGGCCTCATCAGTTACACGCTCTGTTTCCGCTGACCGCTCGGACGGTATGCGGAAAACTGCTCGCCAATTAGAAGCACTCATTAGTTCATCACGAGATCGGGGAGCAGTTCCCGCAAAACGTAAAAATGAACAGGGTAGCGAACAGCCGCTGCAGCGCACTCGCACCCTCTCACATACCGCTGCGACTGAGCCGTCTGCGCCGCCTGGTTCGGACTATCCCGCCGATGGGGGAAGACTGAACTGGGCTGACGACGAAGACGACGAAATGCGTGATTGAGTGGGCTCGTTTCCACATGAGCTGTCTGGTATTTGTGTTTAACATCCGGGGTGAAGTAGCAGGGTTACAGTTTCGATATTTACGCACCTGCTTACATACGACCATGACCTCATCTGACGTTACTTTCTCTATGTTGTTTTCTCATGCCTGCAATTGACCGTCAGCCGGGAGCCCTCTCCCTTTTAACAGTAAATATCAACTCCATCTCCAACCCAGTAAAACTACGTTCTCTGAAGGACTTTCTGCGCCTTGGTGCATTTAATGTGGTTTTTCTCCAGGAGGTTTGTGCCCCCTTTCTCTCTGACCTGGTTGGTTATGAGGCACTATATAACATCGACCCTGACGCCAGGCGGGGCACTGCTTTGCTATACAGATCAGAGTTAACTCCATCCAATGTTACAAAACTACCCAATGGTCGCGTTCTTGCGTCTATCATTCGGGATGTACTTTTTATTAACGTCTATGCTCCTTCAGGAGCTAATCACAGGCATGACAGAAGAACACTTTTTACGTCAGATATCGCCCCTTTCTTGACAGCTCGTCGTCTTATCGTGTTTGGCGGAGATTTTAACTGTGTGGTAGCCGATGCTGATCAGGTCCCAACGCCTATGAGGTGTGAAGCACTCGCTTCACTCCTTCAGGCGGCTGACCTTAATGATACGTGGCGCCACTTTCATCCCGCCTACACACAATTTACTCACATCTACCCCACTGGAGCAAGCCGTATTGACCGTGTTTATGTCTCTGCTGATTTGCCTCCTGCCCTTTGTGCCGTCCAAGTCATTCCTGTGGCCTTTAGTGACCACTGTGCGTACTCTTGCTCCTTGCATATCACAGGTCCAACCCCGGTTCCTCGGGGCACCTATTGGAAGATGAATACACTACATCTCCCAACGCCCGAACTACGCACTCTTGTCACGAAAACATGGCGGGATTGCATCGCTACTGCATCAAAGTACCCTACCACTGTAGTTTGGTGGCTCCGCTGTGCGAAGCCGCGGCTGCGACGTGGTATCCAGCAACATAGTCGCGAAGTCGCACACTGGAAGCGTAGCACATTAGACTTCTATCAACAATGTCTAAACGATGCACTAACCCTTCCTGCTGACAGGTATGACCAGCTACGCATGCGCCTCAACAAAATTAAAGCGACAATCCTTCGCTTCTCTCGGGAGAAGGCCGAGGGGATGGTGGTGAGGTGCCGCTCCACATCCCTGATTGAGGGCGAGAGGCCATCCAGCTATCACCTTGCCTCTGAAAGGAATCATGCAAAGAAGAACATCATTCTACGCCTTAAAACAGACGATGGTACGCGCCTCACAGACCATCGTGAAGTTCTCAAACACCTAACAGACCATTATACGCACCTCTTCCAGGATGTTGCGGTAGACGTCGCCGCCCAACGAGCACTTATCGGTGGGGTCCCAACTTCATTGGATCATCGAGACCGCGACTGTTTAACCGAGCCACTCTAACTCGCTGACCTCACATCTGTCCTCCGTGCCTGTCCGGGACAAAAATCACCTGGCCCCGACGGTCTCCCTTATGAATTCTACCAACAATTCTGGGACCTGTTAGGAGACCGCTTCTGCAAAATGTGCGAGGAGATTTTTGCTGGTTGCGAACTACCCGCCGAATTTCTAGCTGGACGTATTGCCCTTATCCCAAAGGTCACAAGTCACTGTCAAGCTAAAGACCTCCGTCCTATCACCGTTCTTAACACTGATTATAAGTTGGTGGCACGAAGCGTGGCCTCTCGTCTTAAACAGGTAATGAATAAGGTACTTTGCCCCACTCAATCATGTGGCGTTTCGAATCGAACCATCTTCACCGCCGCTTCTATATACCGTGATGCTGTCTTACTCACCGCCGACACTCGAACCCCGGCTGCAATTCTCTCCCTAGATTTCGCCGGTGCCTTTGACAGGGTCTCCCACCCTTACCTGCTGGCCGTTATGTCGCGGATGGGTTTTGGCGAGCGCTTCATAAGAATCATCCGGCACTTCTTGGATGGAGCAAATTCCACAATCGTTGTGAACGGCTGCAGATCACGACCAATTCCCATCAGACGATCAGTTCGACAAGGGTGTCCCTTGTCAATGTATTTGTTCGCTTTAGCGCTGGACCCCATGCTGCGTGACATCGGACGGATGGTCGATGGTGTCGCTCTCCCAGGCGTCACCTTCCGCAGTGCGGCATACGCGGATGATGTCGGTGTGTTCGTCGCAAACGCTAGGGACATCGATTCAGTTCGCCGAGTTCTCAACGTTTATGAACGATGTAACCTCCCCACAGAAATTTGATGAACAATGTTAATGAAAATGGTGCCAAGTGTAACCTCCCCACAGAAATTTGAAAGTCAATATTTGAATGTTAACGAGAATAGAACCTAGTGTAACCTTCCAGCAAATAAATTTAATGACAATGACAATTAAATAAAAATTAGCAATCTGACCCAGGTATAAGCTCCCCACAAAAATGAAAGTCAATTCAATGATAATGAAATCTCAGTCACAATAAAAAATGCAAATAGACCGAAATGTCGATCTTTAGGCCCTGTTCAATAATTAAACTCAAACTCTTACCTCAGTAAAACTGCATCTGCTCTTATTTTTCGCCATAGCTCTAAGGAAATGCATTGCAAAAATTTTGAATTTAAGGGAAACTTTTCTTTAAGGAATACCAAGGGAAATATTTCTTTCAATAAAATGTTTCTTTTGTTAAAATGCTTGGTTTGAAAACAAATTATTATTGGGGCGATTCTTGAACAAATTAGTTACAGTTAATTTACATTACATTATCAAATGTGCGCAATATATACCTTGTCCCGAATCTTGACCAGAGTGCCATGTCGACGCCCGCCGACTCCTCACACAACAGCTAACTCCCTACATGCAACTGAACTCTACTACGACTCGACCGCAACTGCACTGTCTCGCAACTCGAGCGCAACTGCCTCGCAACTGAACTGCACTCTCGCGCAGTCAAGCGCAGACTAGGAACGACAAATAGCTCTCTGGTCAGAGACTCTGCAATGCCTCGCCATCGCCGCCACACAACATACGTGTTTCATAACCCTCCACTGGGGGGGGCAAAAATTTGGCAGCGATGGTGAGTCATTTGGACTTGCCAAGCGCGGCAAAATTTTTTGTTAACTAATTAAATTTACAATTACAGCATATATACAGATGTAGTACATGAATTAAATGTGGTGCACATGCACCGAGTACAAAACATTTCAGACAATGACAATGAGTACAGAACATATGACATAAGTGCACAGTTACTGACGTTCAGCACAAAACATATTAACACATGACATAAGTGTACAAGCACTGAAGAATTCTTCAACGTTTTCACAACAAATAAATGTAATAGCAAAAAATCATCAAATCATAAAATGTATATACAATATAAATGACAAGAGTGCACATATACTGTACTTCAAAACAAATCAAAAGAATTGTACTTAGAATGGGTAGAAATCATGTTACAAAAATGACAAAAGTGCACACGCACTGAAAAATTCTTTAGCATTTTCAGAACAAATAAACAGAATGCCAAAAAATCATGTTGACAAGTGACATGAGTGCACATGCACTGCAGTTGAGAACATATCAGCAAATGACGAAATGTATATACAATGAGTAACAAATGACATAAGTGCATACGCACTGAAGTATTGAACATATCAGGAAATCATAAAAAGTATACAGAATGAGTACAAATCATATTGAAAAATGAGAAAAGTGCACAGGCACTGAAGTTCAGTAGAAAACATATTAACATATAACATAAGTGCACACGCACTGAAAAACTCTTTAGCATTTTCATAACAAAAAAAACGCAAAGGTAAAAAAAAAATCATTTTGACAAGTGACATAAGTGCACATGCAGTGCAGTTGAGAATATATCAGCAAATCAGAATATATATTAATAAAGGGCAAAAATACACACGCACTGTAGTACAGAGCATATCGGAAAGTCACAAAATATATACGAATGAGTACAAATGGCATAAAGTGCACACGCACTGAATAACTCTCTAATATTTTTACGACAAATAAACCTAATGAGTACAAATCATATTGACAAATGACGAAAGTGCACACGGACTGTAGTACTCTCTAGTATTTTCCTACAACAAACAAACAAATCAAGGAGTGTAATAAAGTGCACATGCACTATAGAAGTCTTTAGTACATTCAGGATAACTGATCTTATTAACAAAAGAAAGGAAGTGCACACGCACTGTATATGACTTTTTCATTTTACAAGAATTAGGGAAGGGATAGGAAGGATTGCATCATGGTTGTAGCACTTAGGTTGCACGCAGCTGCACTGAAAGTCCATATCTTTCCACAGGAGTACAACACCATGTGAGACAATTTGCAGTTCTTTTCCCAGAAGTATTTATCAGCGTATCCAAGACACTGAAATGTCGTAGTAATATTTCCTGTTATCATTTTGGCAGTACATCAGGTACACCAAACAGTGGGACCATAATAACGTCTTCGTCGCTCACGATGGTGGACAGCATGTCGTGTCAACACCACGCTCTGACAAGGCACACCAACGTAGAATTAGTGCAAAAACCAAATATAGTGCTCCATGATCATGAGGATGGACAGGACAAATGGATATTACAGTAATTCCAGGTAGTTAGGTCAGAAGGTGAAGGACATTAAGTCACAGACTAGTCTTGATTAGGAATTACATTAGTAGTTTGCGGCATTCATAGCCCAGTTATTGAACATTTCTGTACCATGTGTTTAGTATTACAGAATAATGTTCATAAAATTAAATTATTGGCATCATGGGTAATCGTATTACAATAAACAGTGGCAATCCTTGGCCAGTTACAAAGCATATTTAGTATGACAGAATAATGTTCATCAAAAGTCATCATTGAAAAGGAGAGTCAATTATTAGCATAGCACTAACGTAATTCATTGATTTATACAGATTATTGGCACTCATTGGCCAGTTACCAAAACATGAAAAGTCATCATTGAAAACAGTAGCTAATTAATGGCATAATTAATAAAATAATTTATTTAGTTACATTAATTATTGGCACTCAATGGCCAGCAAGTATTGAATAGTATAAAACATTGTTCATCATTCAGTATTATTCAGAACTCTCTTAAATGGGTAGCATTATTTGGAACTGGTGGTTGTTTGTTAGCAATATATTGCTTTGGGTAATTATAAGGGAAAGCAAGAAGAGAAAAAGAAAAAAATTTGCTTCTGGGTTGTTCCTGTAAATGAAAAATGTGTAACGTCATTCGTCATGAGTCAGCTGTAGCAAGTTTGTGACACAAGTGGGTAAAAAAATGCAAGTACTAGTATAGGTTTAATAAGTAACGAGTTTAGTAAATATCATGAAAGGCTTCTCCTGAAAAAATACAAGATGGATTATTGAGCTGAAAGAAGAAACGCAGACTATGCTGAAAAGTAGTGAACTTCGAATTAACAGGTAGTGAAATGTGTATTAAAAATGTGTTCCATAGCTGTCCTTTCCAAAACCTTCAGTCATCATACCATACGAAATAAAACATACTGTCAAAACAAACTGCAACAAATACTTAAATAACTATATAGCATAAATACATAAACTTCAACATCATCCTCATCTGTAAAGAAAAACTTCATTATCCATATTATCATAACTTCATTATTATCATCACCTGTAAAGAAAAACTTCATTATTCATAGTAGCATATTCTTCATCATTACTCTTCATCAGCATTCATTATCATCTGCAAAAAAAATCACTTCATTATTCATTACACAACTATTCCTTATCTCTAGCATATTTCATCACTAAAACTAAGATGTGTAGTTCTGTCTGACAGCCTGCATCAATCGCCTTGTATTCTGAAAGAAAAAATTAGTTAAGACTGCTATTCTACGATGTGCATAGTATATTCTTGTTAATGCTTGTTAATTCTGATCCATTTACTCTTCCTCATAAGGTTTTTGCATCTTCTTTCGTTTATTCCGTATGTGAAATTCCGATTTTTGTTTAATTTATGTCCTTTACGTATCATTTCTTTCTGAAATTGATGAACAAAGATTAATGCCTTGCATTTAAATCATATACCCACTAAATAATGACTGGTTAATGGTGACATAATTAAGCACACTGCATAACATGACAGAAAACGTAATATGTCAAAGGCATAGACAGTGTTCAGAGGCAAAAATGTACAGAGAATATCACAATGCAGCAGAAAAAAAAAGAAAAATGTAAAATAGTCACGATGTTGAGATATCATAGGGCAAAAAATGTCAAAGTCAAATGGTGTGTTATACCTTAACTATTTCACAGTGCATACAAACAAAACATGAAAACAATCGTACATAAAAAAGACAAAATGTGACGTTCGTTGTGTTCAGCTTGTATGTAGTGTAGTTAATAGAGGCGAGAATTAAAGACTTTAATGGAGAGAGAATTTGATAAAATTAATACGTCACTACATAGAATTGCATAATTCATAAAATGCGTAAGTTCATCTAGAAAAATATGCACAGTCTGATGTGTAACGACAAGAAGAGCGACCTGCTAACCTTACCTTGCCGGGCACTTGCCAAGAAAAAATACGATAGTCATCAATAATTAGTCACATAAATATAATTGCATAAGTGGTCATAAAATGTGTAAGTTCATCTGGAAAATATGCACGGTCTGATGTGTAACGACAAGAAGAGCGACCTGCTAACCTTACCTTGCCGGGCACTTGCCAAGAAAAAATACGATAGTCATCAATAATTAGTCACATAAATATAATTGCATAAGTGGTCATAAAATGTGTAAGTTCATCTGGAAAATATGCACGGTCTGATGTGTAACGACAAGAAGAGCAACCTGCTAACCTTACCTTGCCGGGCACTTGCCAAGAAAAAATACGATTGTCATCAATAATTAGTCACATAAATATAATTGCATAAATGATCATAAAAATTAGTAAATAGCATTACAGTGGGATAAATCGTTAAGTATGTTCACTCAATAAAGGGTTTTATGTTGGATAAGTGGTGGTTTCCTTTCCATTTTCTGGTTCTCAGAGTTTCGACGTGTACAACATTGGGGTGAGGAATGCTGCGAATCCGATATGGACCTGCGTATAGAAGTTCAAATTTACTGCACTTACCTTTTATTTTATTGGATAAATAGTGTGTTCGTACTAATATCTTCTGTCCAACGTGAAAGTCTCGGCGCGTACAAACCTGTTTTTGCTGTCTTCTCCGGCGCTCTGCGGCACGTTTGATGTTGTTCAGCGCAATGTCAATTATTTCGTGGTGTCGTAATCGACGAGATGTAGGAAAGTTTACTAATTCTTTAATTTTGTTTGGTGGTTCAACGTTTTTCAGTATAACAGACGGAGATAGCATAGTGGATTCATTTGGAATGGAATTAATTACATCTTGGAATGAGAATATGTGTGTGTCCCAATCAATATGTCTTTTGTGGCAGTATATTCTACACAGTTTACCAATTTCTTTCATTAATCGTTCACAAGGGTTCGAAGAAGCATGGTACTTGGATATATAGATCGGAGAAATGTTTCTAGCTCGTAACATGCGTGTCCATATAGCAGAACGAAATTGTGATCCATTATCGGAAATTACTTTCACCACATGCCCTACATGAAATAGAAAATGTTTTACAAATGCTTTCGAAACAGTTTTAGCAGTAGCTTCGCGTAACGGAGTGAAAGTAACAAATTTTGAAGTGAGTTCAACAGCGACAAAAACGTAGCAAAAACCTCTGTTAGTTCTCGGAATTGGACCAAAATTGTCTACTGCGGCCATATGTCTTAATTTAACAGGTACAATGGGATATAATGGAGGAATGTGTGAAGTGGTGTCTGACTTAGCTTTCTGGCAAATTTTACATGACGCTAAAACTCGTCGTATACGTTTCTCCATGTTGGTAAAATAACAGTTCTGTCTCAGTATAAGAAAACATTTTCTGCCTCCGTAATGTGCGTAACTTAAATGAGTATACCATATTAATTTGTTAACCAGTTCGTCAGGAATGCATAATAACCAATTGTTGCTGTCAGGATGAGAGCGGCGAAATAGAATGTCATTGCGTACAGTGTAATGGTTTCTAATCGTAACATTATTTTTATCTTGCCAAAGGTGTTTAATTTCTTTCCACACGTTGTCTTTATTTTGCTCTTTTGCTATGTCCTGTAATGACGACGAAATAAAATTTTCAAATGCAACTTGCTGAATGTACATGACGCTGAAATTTGCTTTGCAGAAGTTGGTTGCGACGTCTTGCTGATTGTTGGTGAGAGAACGAGATAATGCATGTTCTACAACATTTTGTGTGCCGGGAATGTGAACAATCGTAAAATTAAATTCCTGTAAATAAAGCTTCCATCTACTTAACTGTCGTGAGTAAATTTAGCCGAAAGTAAAAATTGTATAGCTCTATGGTCTGTGTAAACGGTGGTATGTCTGCCATAAAGAAAGTGTCGAAATCTCGTAAAAGCCCATACAACACATAACGTTTCCAATTCTGTAACGGAATAATTTCGTTCAGCAGGTGACAGAATGCGACTTGCAAATGCGATGTTTTTAATTACTGTAGAGCCATCTCCTTCAATTTCCTGAAAAATGTTTACGCCTAAAGCTGTGTTGGAACTGTCGGTGGCAATGGAAAAATTTCTGGTGAGATCTGGGTGCGATAAAAGTGGAGCATTCAACAAGGCTTCTTTCAAGTTCACAAATTCAGAATGTGCTTGCTTATCCCATGACCAAATAGTGTTTTTACCTGTTAATTGGCATAATCTAGGTGTGTCTAAAGCAGAGTGATGAATAAATTTGCGAAAAAAGTTAATTAAGCCCAAAAAACTGCGTAGTTGTTTCTTCGTTGTAAGAACAGTAATGTCACGTAGAGCCTGAAGTTTTTCCGGATCAGGCGCAATGCCTTCTGCTGAAATTATGTGTCCAAGAAATTTTATAGAAGTTTTGCCAAAATGCGATTTACTGAGATTAACTGTGAGTCCTTGTGCACGAAAAGTTTGCAACAGTTGTTCAAGAATCAGATTATGTTCAGTCCAGTTAGCTTCTGCGATAAGAATGTCGTCTACGTACGTCGTAATTCTGTCCTTAAGTCCTGTCGGAAGTATTGTGTTCAAACCGCGAATAAAAGCTGCAGAAGAAATAGTTAAGCCGAATGGTAATTTGCAAAATTGATAACAGTCGCCAAAACAGAGAAATGCTGTGTATTTTCTGCAATTCGGATGGAGCTGAATTTGCCAAAATCCCGATTTCAAATCTAATGTAGAATAAATAGCCGTACCATGAAATTTCTGTAGTAGTTTAAAGTCTGTGGTCGATCTGTTTCATTAATAATAATGTCATTAATGTGACGTGAATCAAGTACGAGGCGAAGTGAGCCATCTTTTTTCTTAACAATATGTAGCGGGTTTATGTACGGACTAACTGCCGGTTCAATAATTCCTTGCTCGAGCATATCTTGCAATTCTTTCTTAACTTGTTCTCTATGGATATATGGAATGGGATAATGCTTTGCTTTAAATGTGTCGTGCTGTTTGACTTGAAATTCATACATAAAACCGGACATCGTACCAGGAACATTGTCAAAAACTGGAGCTTGCTGTAAAAGAATTTTGTGTAGTTGAGTGCGTTCGTCGTCTGTATTTGCACTGCTTTGTTTAACTTTATCAGAAATCATCTGCATTACGTCGTAGTCAGCTTCGTCTGGAGTATTATAGTTATGTACGTACGTGTCTGTGAACAATGTGGGATTACAGTCTATGTTACGTGTTGCGGAAATGACCTCTGTGCGGTTAATTGTTTGTTCTTCCGCAGATAATGAATGCTGAAACTCTAAAGCCAATTGCACATTTTCATCCTTCAACATTAAATAGGAATTTTGAAAATCAACCACTGCGTCGTGTTGTACGAGAAAATTAGTACCTAAAATAACGTCTGTTGTCAATAAAGGAACAATCCAAAAATTTGAATGAAATGTGTGACCTGCAATACAAAATGATAAATGCATCTGTAATTTAACGTCTACACCTTTACACGATACTGCTCCTTTCACTTTCGTTTTGCCTAATGGTAATGTAGGATACGTATTACATTCGTTGAATGTCTCCTCATTTATAACTGACATAGGTGATCCAGAATCGATTACTGCTGAAAATTTCGATGAACCAATTTTAATTTCGATGACAGGATGTGAAATAGTTTTCTGAACAACTGGTCTTTCCTGCAAAAGAGTGTCTCTGATATCGTCAAAAGTAATTACATTTTCGTGAACAATATTCTGCGTGTCTAAAATAGCGCTTGTGTTACTGCAAGACGCGATCTGTACTGTATCTAGTCAAATTCTATCTGACGTGTTATTATTGTCAGGACGATTCTGTGGCATTTCGACTATTTGAACTGTTCTATTATTTCTTCCAGACGTATTACGCTCTGGATGATACCTACTGTCGGGTTCATTCATCAGAATATGTTGTTGCTGATCATTTTGCTGCTGGTAGACCTACTGTTATTAAACGTACGCTGATAATTGTGCTCATTGTTTTTACGTCTGTCGTGATAATCATTCCTATACGGTGCATTGCGATTGGAATTAAAATACTGTGTCTTCTGTACGTAGTTGTTTCTTTGCTGCCGTGCGTTACTATTTGTTGTATCAGGGACTATACGTCCACGCGGCGAAACATTAAAGTTGGGTTGACCTTGTGCATTACATTGTTGGTTTGGTATGCTAACCGTGTGACTTTCATGCTGTTGTAGTGAAAAACGTCTATTGTTACTAAAATGTGGTTCCTGTTGCTGAAAATTTTGACGATATTGATAGTCAAAATTTTGTCTGCTATTAAAGTTCTGGTGGTTGTCGTTCCTAAAGCGTGTTACCTTTCCTATTGAAATTACGTGTCTGATCATAATTGCTGTATGTTTGTTGACCTTTGTTATTATACGAAAATTTTTTGTTTACGAAGGAATAATCCGATTGCTGCACTTCTAAAAGCTGCAATAGATCTCTGAATGC
This sequence comes from Schistocerca nitens, assembly GCF_023898315.1. NCBI lineage: Eukaryota > Metazoa > Arthropoda > Insecta > Orthoptera > Acrididae > Schistocerca > Schistocerca nitens. The sequence goes on from NC_064622.1 coordinate 353,087,907, forward strand.
TGAAGTGTTTTCCTTCTGCTGACCCGTTAGAAGTGACACTCTTAATGACCGTGGTAGTTTAGAAATGCATAATTGTATAAGTGCAGATTCACTGTATGGTTCACTTAGGTACTGGTTTTGTTGCACCATGTGCTCAAAAAATTGCGTGACACCGGGAAAATTTGTGTTCTCATAATTCGGTAAACTAATTAACTGATCTTTAATTCCGCGCTGTGTCGTCTTCGACCAATTGGTTATTCTGTGATTTACAAAAAGGTTTGCCAGTCGAATGTACACTGTCAGTCACTATTTCCGAATTAAATAAATCCGTCGTACTTTCCGTACACTGTCCATTCTCATTAGAAAAATTTGTCTGTGCGTTACTTGAATTTTCCAAACCGGGTGTGTTATGCTGGGCAGCGCTCATTACAATAGTGCGCCCCGCGTCGTCAATTGTCGTCAAATTAATAGAAGACACAATCGAGTTCGTTTGTTCATCATTAAGGTCTACATCATTTTTAATGGTTGGCGCGCACTGATTGTCAGTGAACGCAGGATTGTCATCATTACACTGCGTGTCACAAGTACTATCGGTGAAGTTGTTTAAGTCGGTTATTTCGTTCATAATACCTCGCGATACACTATTCACAGTCTTTCGCGGCATTTTTACTATAGTCACAATTATTCACAAATAAAATAAGCACAATGCAAAAAGCAACAAACACAAATACAACAGAGCAACGAATTGCCGATGATCTGAGGAAAGAAAGTCACAAAATTAGTAAAAGCGTTGCGCCAAATGCTAATTATATCTAAACAAATAAGAGCAGATATCTGGCTACGTTTCAGAAGATTCTCAACGAAATACGATCCTGGACTGTATGTCGCCAAGTGTAACCTCCCCACAGAAATTTGATGAACAATGTTAATGAAAATGGTGCCAAGTGTAACCTCCCTACAGAAATTTGAAAGTCAATATTTGAATGTTAACGAGAATAGAACCTAGTGTAACCTTCCAGCAAATAAATTTAATGACAATGACAATTAAATAAAAATTAGCAATCTGACCCAGGTATAAACTCCCCACAAAAAATGAAAGTCAATTCAATGATAATGAAATCTCAGTCGCAATAAAAAATGCAAATAGACCGAAATGTCGATCTTTAGGCCCTGTTCAATAATTAAACTCAAACTCTTACCTCAGTAAAACTGCATCTGCTCTTATTTTTCGCCATAGCTCGAAGGAAATGCATTGCAAAAATTTTGAATTTAAGGGAAACTTTTCTTTAAGGAATACCAAGGGAAATATTTCTTTCAATAAAATGTTTCTTTTGTTAAAATGCTTGGTTTGAAAGCAAATTATTATTGGGGCGATTCTTGAACAAATTAGTTACAGTTAATTTACATTACATTATCAAATGTGCGCAATATATACCTTGTCCCGAATCTTGACCAGAGTGCCATGTCGACGCCCGCCGACTCCTCACACAACAGCTAACTCCCTACATGCAACTGAACTCTACTACGACTCGACCGCAACTGCACTGTCTCGCAACTCGAGCGCAACTGCCTCGCAACTGAACTGCACTCTCGCGCAGTCAAGCGCAGACTAGGAACGACAAATAGCTCTCTGGTCAGAGACTCTGCAATGCCTCGCCATCGCCGCCACACAACATACGTGTTTCAACGAGCATCCGGTGCCATGTTAAATTCCAACAAAACGGTGCTGATCCCGCTAGGACCACGATCATTGACCATCGAACGCCCATGGTACCGAGTTGTGGGGGAACAACGTATCTTGGGCCTTGAGGTGACTGCCTGTCCGCAGCGCATGTTAACACTCACGTGGAGGCGGCTTCTCACGCGCATCAGAGGACTTTGCGTGAGCCACGCTGATCGACGACTCGACCTCCATCAACGAATCCAACTGATTAATACTTACATCCTATCACGGGCATGGTATGTAGCACAACTCCTTACGCTACCGAAACAAACTGGCAGAGCCATCTCACAAACCGTATATTGGCTTTTGTGGCGGCATGCACTGTTCAAAGTTGATGCACAGACTTATACACTGCCAAAGGTCGATGGTGGCCTTGGACTCATTGACTTTCCCCGCAAATGTGCGGCCCTCCTGATTCATCGTATCGCCACTTTGCGTGAAACTGACCCAGGTGGGACAACAGCGGTTCTTTTCGACCGTTATTGCCCACAATCGGCGCGTGCACCAGTATGTTTGACACATATTCCGTTCCGGATGACGACAGTCAAGGACTATTACCTCAATCAAAGTTACGTCCTAACAGTGGCCACTGACAAGGCACGCACGTCGAAGCGCCTTTACCAGGCACTTCGAGGCCAGCCCACACCACATAAATTAGAGGACAGACGACCGTCGGTCATCTGGCACCAAGCTTGGGCTAATATCAACAACCCAGCCCTTCCCACGGAAGTTTCAGCGCTATGGTATCGTGTCGTAAACAATTTAATACCCACTAATCATCGACTGGCGGCCATCCGCCTACGGCCCTCGGCTGCTTGCGGCCGATGTGGTGACGTAGACACCAGAGAGCACCGTCTCTTATGCCCTCACGTCACAGAAGTGTGGGACCTTGCACGTGTGCTATTAGCGCTGATCGGTGGGACGACACCAGACAATGTGTCAATCGACTGGTTCCTCGCCCCTGATATTCAGACCAACCCCCGAACGCGACGTAACGCAATGGTGTGGCTCTTGGGCCACACCATTTTCACGATCTATGACCTTTCCCTCACCGATGCTGTCTCTTTCATGAACTACCTGTGGAGCCAGCATCGCCTGGCGGAATCTGACCGGAAATATGCCACTACCTTTGCAAGATTTCTGAAAGTTGCGATGGTTCATGGTTATCAAAAGGTGTTCCGGGTTGACTAAGGCACCTCGTCCAGGAATTGCCTGAGTTTACCCCTGGAGCTATGTCACTCGGACTTTCAAACTACCCTTGACTTGCCTATACCCAAGATTTGACATTGGCCTTCTGGGCATCACTAGAGTAGACTGTTCTATGATACTAATGATATGACAATAGGTAACATGGGAATTGTGTGAACCTTGTATGGAAAATTATTGGGAAATTAGAAAACACGTAATCTATCCTAGAGGATTATTACTTCGTTAATTCTATGGGCGATGGGATTATCTCGCCAGTTTCGTTTTCATTTGTGTGTGCTGCCGTCCCTGTTTTTTATTTTGCCTTCATTTCTGTCTTTATTTCTTTCTTCCTTTTTAGTTTCTAAACTCATCACTTGCTTCACACCTGCAGAGAGAGGTGTATTCCTGAGTAGTGTGTCGTCGCTTCCTGAGGCATAGCAGAGTATGCCTCCGCTTTTATTTTTGGTTTATGGCAATAAGTCTTGCTATTAACAGCACCCTGCTTTGTGTGCTGCGTCGACACTAGAGGATGGCGGCATTTTTGGAGAGGAAAAGGTAGGGCTATAGGGGAGGAAGGAGGCCCAAGAAAAAAAAAAAAAAAAGCGCAGTCTTTGTTTCGCTACCCCCACAATACTATGTGGTCTTTCCAAATTAAGTTGCTCGTAATTGTAATTCCTAGGTATTTAGTCGAATTGACAGCCCTTAGATTTGTGCGATTTATCATATAGCCAAAATGTATCAGATTTCTTTTATTACCCATGTGGATGACCTCGCCATTTTCTTAGTTTAGTGCCAATTGCCACTTTTCGCACGATACAGAAATTCTCTCTAGATCATTTTGCAATTGGAATTGATCGTCTGATGATTTTACTAGACTGTAAATTGAAACACGTATGTTGTGCGGCAGCGATGCTGAGACATTGTAGAATCTCTGACCAGAGCAGTTGCGCTCGACTCGCAGTAGCGAGCAGTCAGTCAGTCTGCAGTAGTCAGTCCTCAGTAGTGCTTGGAGTCGGTTGCTAGCAGTAGCGGAGAGCAGTCGGCGGGCGTCGGCATCGCAATGGTCGAGATTCAGGACGAGGTATAATTTATTTAAATAAATAATCATGCAGCTTGCGCTCATCAGATAATGTAACGAACACTCATTGTAATTTAACTTTCAAAAATCGCCCCCAATAATAATTTTGATTTAAAAGCAATTTTTGAGACAATCATTCAAATTTCCTTCCATTTCCTTTTAACAAAGATTTTTAAAAGGTACTTCCAATGCTTTTCATGCAAGCGGCAGAGAACAATAAGAGCAGAATTTTGACATGCAGTTTCACTAAGGTAAGAAATTTATTCTCGTTTCGCACAGGGCAAACACCGACTTTTCGGTTGAATTGAGTTTAGGTTATCATTACAGTTTCATTATCATGGGATTAGCGTTCATTATTTAATGGGAACTTGTACTTGAGTCAGATAGCGAGCTTTCATTTAATTGTCTTTGCCATTAATATTCTTGTGGCGAGTTTATACTTAGCTGTGGCACCATTTCTAATAAATATTGTTTTTAAAATTTCTGTGGGAAGGTCACACTTAGCTGTGGCTCCATTACTAATAAATATATATTTTTTTAGAATTTGTTGTGGGGAGGTTACACTTGGCGACACCCGGTCCAGGATCGTATTTCGTAGAGAATCTTTTGAAAAACAGTCAGATATCTGCTCTTATTGCTTAAATATAATTATAATTTGCGCAACGCTTTTACTAATCTTGTGACTTTCTTTCTACAGGTCAACGGCAATTCGTTGCTCTGTTGAATTTGTGTGTTGTTTTTGCATTGTGATTATTTCTTTTGTGAATATTTTGTCTGTTGTAAAAATGCCGCGAAAGACTGTGAATAGTGTATCGCGAGGTATTGTGAATGAAATCACCGATTCGAACAACTCTACCGATAGGACAAGTGACACGCAGTGTAATGATGACAATCCTGCGTTCACTAACAGTCAGTGCGTTCCAACCACTAATGATGACTTTTGTCTTAATGATGAACAAACGAACTTGGTTATGTCCTCTGTTGGTTTGACGACAATCGATGACGCGGGGAGCTCTATTGTAATGAGCGCTGCCCAGCCTAACACGACCGGTTCACTAAATTCAAGTAACGTTCAGGCAAATATTTCAAATGAAAATGAACGGGACACAGAAAGTACGACGGATTTATTTAATTCCGAAATAATGTCTGACAGTGTACATCCGACTGACAAACCCTTTTGTGAATCTCAGAATAACCAAATGGCTACAGAAAGCGAGACAATTTTAGATCCACCATTAAACAGCACAGTGAATAAAGTAGGTAATGTTACCTCGGATCAATTGATGGCATTATTGCTACAAGTTCTTGAAAAACAAGACAACACTTCCAAACAGTTTAATGAAAAATTAGATAACAATGATGTAAATTTCAAGCAACTTAGTGAACAGGTCAAACAACAGAACGAAAAACAAGACAAGCTTAATGAAAAATTAGATAACAATTCCAGACAGTTAAATGAAAAATTAGATAACAATTCCAGACAGTTAAATGAAAAATTAGATAACAATTCCAGACAGTTAAGTGAACAAATTAGAGCCGTTGCCGCGCAGTGCCATGACACTAAGGAACAGTTACGCGAGGAAATCGAGGCTTGTTCGCGAAAAAGTAGCGAAGAGATTAGAACTGTTGCTCAAGAATTAAGGGAAATGCAAACAGCCACAACAGAAACACTAAGAGCGGAAATCAGTACAGTCGCTAAACAATGCTCTGAAAAAGCTACACAATTACGCGACGAGTTTAAAACAATGACAGCAGAACTTTCGCGCACAGTGGATGAAAAGATTGATGCGAAGTTCGAACAACAGAACACACAGATTAACGAACGCCTTAGTCTTCACATACAGAACAGTGATACGCGTTTCCGCAAATTTATTGAAGATCAAAATCAAGTAAAACGTCAAGTCATGGAAACAATCACTGCTCAGAGACAGGAAGACAAACGTAAAATGTTTGCGAAGGCAAAAACGTATGTAGACAACAATATTGCTACAGTGTCGGATAAAATTAATACCATCGAACAGTCAAACACAGAATTACGTGACGAAATTTCTGATCTGAAATTGAAAACAGACACATACACAACCGACTTTCAAACAGTGACCGACAGACTCGAACAATTAGAATTAACACAGGATTCCGATGTTACAAAACTGAACGAAACTACAAGTAAATTGCAAAAACAGATTAAGGCCACTGACACTAAAACCGATGATCAGGTTAAAATACTGACTGAAAAATGTGAAGAATTGGCCAGTCGTATTGACGTCATCGAAAGTACTAATGACAATAAATCAGACGATACTACACCGGTTTCATTTAATCAAACACCGGAATTTCAAAATTTACAGCAGACGATTAATGAGATTGATTCGTCTAATAACACCTTGCATAGAAAATTGTCAAGTTTACAGCAGGAGGTAACACAGATAAAAAACATTTCAGTTAATAACACATCACAGCAGACGCCACTTTTCGAACATTTGCCAGACTCGCGCAACGCGTATAATTTGGGTAATCTACAGAGAGTACGAGACTTAGAGGCCGAACAACCACAGTTCAATAGATTCTCTTACAATCCTGAACCTGTTCCATCACACAGAGACGATAATTTCGATTACAAACATTTTCTGTCAGTGAGAAAGTTTAAAGTGTTTAAAAACGACAGAACACAGATTCACCCGCTAGATTGGATACAACAATTTAGCTTTGCTTTTCCACCGACTTGGCCTGTAACGCATAAACTTGAATTTATTTGCAGCTTTTTGGAAGGCGAACCGGCAACTCGTATGAGGCCGATCGCGAGGCAATGTTATTCAGTGGAAGAGTTTCAGAATGCGTTTCTATCTGCGTATTGGTCAAAAACGACACAGCGCGGAATTAAAGATCAGTTAATTAGCTTACCAAATTATGAGAACACCAATTTTCCGAGTGTGACGCAATTTTTTGAGCACATGGTGCAACAGAACCAGTACCTAAGTGAACCGTACAGTGAATCCGCCCTCATTCAATTATGTATCTCTAAATTACCACGGTCATTAAGAGTGTCACTCTTAACAGGTCAACAAAAAGAAAATATTTCAGCATTCAGAGATCTATTGCAGCTTTTAGAAGTGCAGCAATCAGATTATTCTTTCGTAAACAAAAATTTTTCGTATAGCAATTATGATCAGACACGTAATTTTAATAGGAAAAGTAACAGACGTTTTAGGAATGAAAACCACCAAAGCTTTAATAACAGGCAAAATTCTGATTATCAATATCGCCAAAATTATGGGCAACAGGAATCACATTTTGGTAACAATAGACGTTTTCCACCACAACAGCATGAAAGTCAACCGGTTAACATGCCTAACCAACAATGGAATGCACAAGGTCAACCAGGCTTTAATGTTTCGCCGCGTGCACGTATAGTCCCTGATACAACAAATGGTAACGCACGGCAGCAAAGGAATAACTACGTACAGAGAAGACAGTTTTTCAATTCCAATCGCAATGCACCGTATAGGAATGACTATTGCGATAGACGTAAAAATAATGACGATAGTTTTCAGCGTACATCTAACAACAGTCGGTCATACCAACAGCAAAATTATCCACAAGAACCTATTCTCATGAATGAACCCGACAGTAGGTATCATCCAGAGCGTAATACGTCTGGAAGAAGTAATAGAACTGTTCAAATTGTAGAAATGCCACAACATCCTCGTGATGATAGTAATAACACGTCAGATAGAATCTGACTAGATACTGTACAGGACGCATCTTCCAATAATACAAGCACTACTTTTAACACGCAGAATGTTGTTCATGAAAATGTAATTACTTTTGACGACATCAGAGACACACTTTTGCAGGAAAGACCAGTTGTTCAGAAAATTATTTCACATCCTGTCATCGAAATTAAAATAGGTTCATCGAAATTTTCAGCAGTAATTGATTCTGGCTCACCTATGTCAGTCATTAATGAGGAAACTTTTAACGAGTGCAACAAAGAGAATATTTATCCTACATTTCCTTTAGGCAAAACGAAAGTGAAAGGAGCAGTATCGAGTAAAGGAGTGGATGTAAAATTACAGACGCATTTATCATTTTGTATTGGAGGTCATATTTTTCACTCAAATTTTTGGATTGTTCCTTTATTGACAACAGACGTAATTTTAGGTACTAATTTTCTCGTACAACACGATGCAGTGGTCGATTTCCAAAATTCTTATTTAATGTTAAAAGATGAAAATGTGCAATTAGCTTTAGAATTTCAACATTCACTATCTGCAGAAGAACAAACAATTAACTGCACAGAGGTCATTTCCGCAACACGTAACATAAACTGTAATTCCGCATTGTTCACCGACACGTACGTACACAACTATAATACTCCAGACGAAACTGACTACGACGTAATGCAAATGATTTCCGATAAGGTTAAACAAAGCAGTGCAAATACAGACGACGAACGAACGCAATTACATAAAATTCTTTTACAACAAGCTCCAGTTTTCGACAACATTCCTGGTACTATGTCCGGCTTTATGTACGAATTTCAAGTCAAACAGCACGACACATTTAAAGCAAAGCATTATCCCATTCCATATATCCACAGAGAACAAGTTAAAAAAGAATTGCAGGATATGCTCGATCAAGGAATTATTGAACCAGCAGTTAGCCCGTACATAAACCCGCTGCATATTGTTAAGAAAAAAGATGGCTCACTTCGCCTTGTACTTGATTCACGTCACATTAATGACATTATTATTAATGAAACAGATCGACCACAGACATTAGAAGAACTACTACAGAAATTTCACGGTACAGCTATTTATTCCACATTAGATTTGAAATCGGGATTTTGGCAAATACAACTTCATCCGAATTGCAGAAAGTATACAGCTTTTCTCTGTTTTGGTGACTGTTATCAATTTTGTAAATTACCGTTCGGCCTAACTATTTCTTCTGCTGCTTTTATTCGCGGTTTGAACACAATACTTCCGACAGAACTTAAAGACAGAATTACGACGTACGTAGACGACATTCTTATTGCAGAAGCTAACTGGTCTGAACATAATCTGATTTTAGAACGACTATTGCAAACTTTCCATGCACAAGGACTTACAGTTAACCTCAGTAAATCGCATTTTGGTAAAACTTCTATAAAATTTCTTGGACACGTAATTTCAGCTGAAGGCATTGCGCCTGATCCAGAAAAACTTCAAGCTCTACGTGACATTACTGTTCCTACAACAAAGAAACAATTACGCAGTTTTTTGGGCTTAATTAACTTTTTTCGTAAATTTATTCATCACTCTGCTTTAGACACGCCTAGATTATGCCAATTAACAGGTAAAAACACTATTTGGTCTTGGGATAAACAAGCACATTCTGAATTCGTGAACCTGAAAGATGCTTTGTTGAATGCTCCACTTTTATCGCACCCAGATCTTAGCAGAAATTTTTCTATTGCCACCGACAGTTCCAACACAGCTTTAGGCGTACATATTTTTCAGGAAATTGAAGAAGATGGTACAACAGTAATTAAAAACATCGCATTTGCAAGTCGCATTCTCTCACCTGCTGAACGAAATTATTCCGTCACAGAATTGGAAACGTTATGTGTTGTATGGGCTTTTACGAGATTTAGACACTTTCTTTATGGCAGACATACCACCGTTTACACAGATCACAGAGCTATACAATTCTTACTTTCGGCAAAATTCACTCACGACAGGTTGAGCAGATGGAAACTTTATTTACAGGAATTTGATTTTACAATAGTTCACATTCCCGGAACACAAAATGTTATAGCAGACGCATTATCCCGTTCTCTCATCAACAATCAGCAAGACGTCGCAACCAACTTCTGCAAAGCAAATTTCAGTGTCATGTACATTCAGCAAGTTGCATTTGAAAATTTTATTTCATCGTCATTACAAGACATAGCACGAGAGCAAAGCAAAGACAATGTGTGGAAAGAAATTAAACACCTTTGGCAAGATAAGAATAATGTTACGATTAGGAACCACTACACTGTACGCAATGACATTCTGTTTCGCCGCACTCATCCAGACAGCAGCAATTGGTTATTATGCATTCCGGACGAACTTGTTAACAAATTAATCTGGTACACTCATTTAAGTTATGCACATTACGGAGCCAGAAAATGTTTTCTTATACTGAGACAGAACTGTTATTTTTCAAACATGGAAAAACGTATACGACGAGTTTTAGCGTCATGCAAAATTTGCCAGAAAGCTAAGTCTGACACCACTTCACATATTGCTCCATTATACCCCATTGTACCTGTTAAATTAAGACATATGGCCGCAGTAGACATTTTTGGTCCAATTCCGAGAACTAACAGAGGTTTTTGCTACATCTTTGTCGCTGTTGAACTCACTTCAAAATTTGTTACCTTCACTCCGTTACGCAAAGCTACTGCTAAAACTGTTTCGAAAGCATTTGTAAAGCATTTCTTATTTCATGTAGGGCATGTGATGAAAGTAATTTCAGATAATGGATCACAATTTCGTTCTGCTATATGGACACGCATGTTACGAGCTAGAAACATTTCTCCGATTTATATATCCAAGTACCACGCTTCTTCGAACCCTTGTGAACGATTAATGAAAGAAATTGGTAAACTGTGTAGAATATACTGCCACAAAAGACATGTTAATTGGGACACACACATACACTCATTCCAAGATGTAATTAATTCCATTCCAAATGAATCCACTATGCTACCTCCGTCTGTTATACTGAAAAACGTTGAACCACCCAACAAAATCAAAGAGTTAGTAAATTTTCCTACATCTCGTCGATTACGACACCACGAAATAATTGACATTGCGCTGAACAACATCAAACGTGCCGCAGAGCGCCGGAGAAGACAGCAAAAACAGGTTTGTAGACACCGAGACTTTCACGTTGGACAGAAGATATTAGTACGTACACACTATTTATCCAGCAAATTAAAAGGTAAGTGCAGTAAATTTGAACTTCTATACGCAGGTCCATATCGGATTCGCAGCATTCCTCACCCCAATGTTGTACACGTCGAAACTCTGAGAACCAGAAAATCGAAAGGCAACCATCATGTGTTAAACATTAAACCCTTTATCGAATGAAACCACTTTACGATGTAACATGCTATGAGGCCGTTTACACATTTTATGACCACTTATGCAATTATATTCACATGACTAATTACTGATGATTATCGTATTTTTTCTTGGCAAGTGCCCGGCAAGGTAAGGTTAGCAGGTCGCTCTTCTTGTCGCTACACATCAGACCGTGCATATTTTCCAGATGAACTTACACATTTTATGACCACTTATGCAATTATATTCACATGACTAATTACTGATGATTATCGTATTTTTTCTTGGCAAGTGCCCGGCAAGGTAAGGTTACAAGGTCGCTCTTCTTGTCGTTACACACTAGACCGTGCATTTTTTCAGATGAACTTACGCATTTTATGAATAATTATGCAATTCTCTATAATGACGCATTAATTTTATCAAATTCTCTCTCCATTGAAGTCTTTAATTATCGCATCTATTAACTACACTACATATAAGCTGAACACAACGAATGTCACATTTTGTCTTTCTTATGTATGTACGATTGTTTTTATGTTTTGTTTGTATGCACTGTGAACTAGTTAAGGTATAACACACACCATTTGACTTTGACATTTTGCCTTGTGATATCTCAACATCGTGACTGTTTTACATTTTCCTTTTTTGCTGCTGCATTACGATATTCTCTGTACACTTTTTGCCTTTAAACACTGTCTGTGCTTTGAGATATTACGTTTTCTGTCATGTTATGTTGTATGCTTAATTGAGTCACCATTAACCAGTCACTATTTAATGGGTATATGATTTAAATGCAAGACATTAATCTTTGTTCATCAATTTCAGAAATAAATGATGCGTACAGGAAATGAATTAAACAGAAGTGGGAATTTCACCTATGGAATAAACGAAAGAAGATGCAATAAGCTAATGAGGACGAGTAAATGGATCAGAATTAACAAGCATTAACCAGAATATATTATACACATCGCAGAATAGCAGTCTTAACTAATTTTTTCTTTCAGAATACAAAGCGATTGATGCAAGCTGTCAGACAGAACTACACATTTTAGTTTTAAGTGATGAAATATGCTAGGGATTAGGAATAGTTGTGTGATGAATAATGAAATGATTTTTGCAGATGATAATGAATGCTGATAATGAACAATGATGAAGAATATGGTACTATGAATAATGAAGTTTTTGTTTACAGGTGATGATAATGATGGAGTTATGATGATATGAATAATGAAGTTTTTCTTTACAGATGAGGATAATGTTGAAGTTATGTATTTATGCTATGTAGTTATTTAAGTATTTGTTGCAGTTTACTTTGACAGCAGGTGTTATATTGCGTAGTAGGATGACTGAAGGTTTTGGAAAGGACAGCTATGGAACACATTTTTTATACACATTTCACTACCTGTTAATTCGAAGTTCACTACTTTTCAGCATAGTCTGCGTTTCTTCTTTCAGTTCAATAATCCATTTTGTATTTTTCTTTCAGGAGAAGCTTTTTATGATAGTTACTAAACTTGTTACTTATTATACCTGTTCTAGTACTTGCATTTTTCTTACCCACTTGTGGCTATCATTTATAAATGTGATAACCTTGCTACAGCTGACTCATGACGAATGACGTTACACAATCTTTTCATTTATAGGAACAACCTAGAAGCAATTTTTTCTCTTATTTCTTCTTGCTTTCCCTTATAATTACCCAAAGCAATGCATTGCTAGCAGAAAAAACAAAATGTATTAACAGTCCCAGATAATGTCACTAGTTTATGATAATTCTGAATAACACTGATCAGCTCTGAATAGTATGTCACTTGAATAATGACTTCTTAATGATACCTAAACATAATTGCTACTATCTATTGTAATGAGAGTACTTATTATGCCCATGCTTATTAATGCTAATAATGTTTTATACTATTCAATACTTGCTGGCCACTGAGTGCCCATAATTAATGTAACTTATAATGCTCATGCTTATTAATGCTATGACTGTAATTAACTGATTTTTCTAATAATGATTTCTTAATGATATGAAGAATACTGAATGATGAATAATGTTTTGTACTATTCAATACTTGCTGGCCACTGAGTGCCCATAATTAATGTAATTACTTATTATGCCCATGATTATTAAGGCTATGACTGTAATTAACTGATTTTTAATAATGATTTCTTAATGATATGAAGAATACTGAATGATGAATAATGTTTTATACTATTCAATACTTGCTGGCCACTGAGTGCCAATAATTAATGTAACTTAACGTTTTGTTAGTGTTTTCAATGATGACTTCCCATATTAATACTGAATGATGATAAATATTTTGTACTAATCGAAAGTTGCTAGGCCACTGAGTGCCAATAATTATTTGTAAATATGTCATTTGAATGAGGAAAAATGTTTTGTAATACTCAATACTTGATGGCCATTGATTGCCACTCTTGTCTGTAAATTAATTAATGAACATTTTTCTGTAATACTACATTCATGGTACAGAAATGTTCAATGACTAGAGTATGGATACCGCAAACTACTTATGTAATCACTAATCAAGACTTGTGTGTTAGTTAATGTACTTCACCTTCTGACCTAACTACCTGAAATTATTGTAACATCCATTTGTCTTGTCCATCCTCATTATCATGGAGCACTATATTTGGTTTTTGCACTAATTCTACGTTGGTGTGCCGCCTCTTAAAAGCGTGATGTTGACACGACATGCTGTCCACCACTGTAGGCGAAGAAACTACTTATGTAATCACTAATCAAGACTTTGTTATGGAGCACTGTGTGCCGCCTCTTAAGAGCGTGGTGTTGACACGACATGCTGTCCACCACCGTAAGCGATGAAGACATTATTCTGGTCCCACTGTTTGGTGTACCTGGTATACTGCCAAATGATAGTATGGAATACTACTACGACGTTTCACTGTCTTGATACGCTGATAAATACTTCTGGGAACGGAACTGCAGATTGTATCACTTAGTTGTGATTCTGTGGAAAGATATGGACTTTCAGTGCAGCTATGTGCAAACTAAAGTGCTACAACCATGATGCAATCCTTCTTTTCCTATCCTAATAGTGAAAATCATTTTTTTACTAACACCATTTATGTTCATGGCATATACATTTTTTCTCGATTTGTTGAACTCTAGTGCGAGTACACTTGTGTCACTTGTCGACATGATTTTTGCCATTTGTTGTCAAAATACTAAAGACATTTTCGATTTGTTTTGAAGTGCAGTATGTGTGCACTCTTGTCATCTATATTGTATATACTTTTTGTGATTTGATGATTTTTTGTACACTTGCGTTTATTTGTTATAAAAATGTTCAAAAGTTTTCAGTGCATGTGCACTTATGTGAATATGTTTTCAACTGAACTACAGTGCCTGTGCACTCTTCTCAATTTTCGATATGATTTGTGTTCATTCTGTATACCTTTTATGATTTATGTCATTTGTTACTCTTGTATATACATTTCGTCTTTTACTGATATGTTCTCCACTGCAGTGCATGTGCACTCATGACACTTGTCAACATGATTTTTTTTTTTTTTTTTTGCCTGTTATGAAACTGCTAAAGAATTTTTCAGTGTGTGTACACTTTGTTATCTGTCAAATAATTTGTATATACATTTTTCCTGATTTGTTTTGTACTTATATTTTGTCTTGTCTGTAATGTTTTGTAATTGGTGCATGCGCACAACATTTAATTCATGTGATACATCTAAATATTTTGTTAATTAAAAGAAAAATTTGTTACGATGGCAAGTCCAAATGACTCACCATCGCTGCCAAATTTTTGCCCCCCCAGTGGAGGGTTATGAAACACGTATGTTGTGCGGCAGCGATGCTGAGACATTGTAGAATCTCTGACCAGAGCAGTTGCGCTCGACTCGCAGTAGCGAGCAGTCAGTCAGTCTGCAGTAGTCAGTCCTCAGTAGTGCTTGGAGTCGGTTGCTAGCAGTAGCGGAGAGCAGTCGGCGGGCGTCGGCATCGCAATGGTCGAGATTCAGGACGAGGTATAATTTATTTAAATAAATAATCATGCAGCTTGCGCTCATCAGATAATGTAACGAACACTCATTGTAATTTAACTTTCAAAAATCGCCCCCAATAATAATTTTGATTTAAAAGCAATTTTTGAGACAATCATTCAAATTTCCTTCCATTTCCTTTTAACAAAGATTTTTAAAAGGTACTTCCAATGCTTTTCATGCAAGCGGCAGAGAACAATAAGAGCAGAATTTTGACATGCAGTTTCACTAAGGTAAGAAATTTATTCTCGTTTCGCACAGGGCAAACACCGACTTTTCGGTTGAATTGAGTTTAGGTTATCATTACAGTTTCATTATCATGGGATTAGCGTTCATTATTTAATGGGAACTTGTACTTGAGTCAGATAGCGAGCTTTCATTTAATTGTCTTTGCCATTAATATTCTTGTGGCGAGTTTATACTTAGCTGTGGCACCATTTCTAATAAATATTGTTTTTAAAATTTCTGTGGGAAGGTCACACTTAGCTGTGGCTCCATTACTAATAAATATATATTTTTTTAGAATTTGTTGTGGGGAGGTTACAAAATTACAGCGCGATCTGCAAACAATCTAAGGGGGCTGCTCAGATTATTACTTAGGTCATTTATGTAAATCAGGAACAGCAGAGGACCTATGACACTAATTTGCGGAACGCCAGATATCACTTCTGTTCTACTCGATGATTTACCGTCTATCACTACGAACTGTGACCTCTCAGAGAAAAAAATCACAAGAATTCAACAGTACTTTAATGCACAGATAACTCATAATTCAGCTGCCTGCCAACAACACATTTCTTCTGAATTCCCCTATTTTATCTTACCACCATAAATATAGAGCATTTTTCAAACATGCATTAAAATGGAAAGTCCTTAATTCAGATTTACAGGTAAACAAGACACAGATAGGTTCAATATTTATAAATAGAAAAACAAATTGTAACACTGGCCCAAGTGAACCACAAATTCCGAAAACATATTAGCTCTATCAGGGAAGGCTCTTGGGCGTATTCAAGATACGGACGTGGAAAAATAATAAAAGACCTTTTAACAACTGAGCATTGCAACAGTATTAAAACTATTACGTTAAGAACCAAACTTCAGACAGGGAAACCATGGCAGCGGCAGGTACGGCAGGCCAGGTATGAACATCATGGTTTACAATAATGGGCAGTACTGGGTAAATTACGCCCGATTGCTACAAGATAGAAAACATGAGGAATGCCGTACTGAACCGGGAGGCCGTAACGTCACAGAGGTGGATAACCAAAAATACCCCGGACCAGCGCCTCCAAACGCTACGATAGCTCGTAAGGCCACAGCCGTAGGCAATTTTATAGTCGCTACACCAGTCGGAGAAGCAACAACTTCCAATACAAATCAGACTCAATTTCGATCTCAGTGGTCACTAACACACATGGCGGCCCACAAGAGCAGAGCAGACGGCATCAGAAAATGCACAGCACTCTTACACCCATAACAGCACCTATGCGTCCGTAATGCCGGGTAAATCAGCTGCGTCGACATTAGGCCCAGGTATTGCCGACCACACAACTCTAGCGACAACCGACCTCTTAGAGAACCGTGCGCTCATAAGCTCCGTGAACATTCCGCCGTGTGTCACACTTGCCTCTTACCTGTCTCTCGCCCTGACTGCGACCCACTAACTCGGATGTGGTCAACAAGTCGGCCAAGCAACTACAACCAAAGACTCAACTAACAGGCTACCGAAGCGCTACCCGGCGACTAGACAGAGACGGATCGCGGCAGTAGGCAAAGATGTAGAAGCAGAACGAGCGATATCTAAAAGGAATGCAGCAGTGGCTTTAGTCACATTCAAGTTACGTGTTACAGTTTCCTTCAAGTAGGAGAAACCATACTGCTCCACTCGAACCTTGTCTTCTGCTGCAATAAGAGGCTCGAAATGGCGGGTAAATAGACCTTCTCGAACGTTCTGCCCAAGCTGCTAAGAAAACTGACAGGTCGATAGTTGGTAGCAAGCGTCAATACTTCCACGCCTTGGGGAGAGGGACCACCTTAGCAATCTTCCAAGTCGACGGAAAATCCCTTATAAATTCTCACGAGGAGCACCAAGAGTTTAGGAGGCAATGCTTCAGGCGTAGGTTGGCAATCTTGTTCACACCAGGCACGTTATTCCCATTCAGTTTTCTCGTAACAGCCCTTACTTCGCTGGGCGGCGTTAAACGTGCTTGCAGATGGTCGTCCACCGTGATGATCCTGTACACGTTCTTACCCCCCTAGGAGTGAGATCAGCCTGTAAATTCTTGACCAACTTCCATTCTTCCCTGGTCTGTATAAGGAAGGAAGACATCATGTCCTCCCACGACTCCATACTCTGTTCCAAAATCATACGCCTGCCTGTCCACTCTATGTAACAGTCAGTGGTAAGCCGAGTTTCTCGTCCATTGCTACAGTTTGCATGACCAAGCTCTTCAAACAAGGGAGGTAGTGTATCGGAGGTCCGGTGGTCCTCCATTACAGTGAAAGAGGATAGCTTGTAAGCTTTCCGAATTTTGCGTGCGAGGTAATCCACAGCGTAATCGATTTGGGGCGGTGTCTGCACCTCCGAAGCAGGAACAACATTGCTGTTCAACTAACGCTGGAATTGGGTCCTGTTAGTTTCCAGGTAGACATGGCAAGACTGACATCTGACATCTCTTTCGCGATAGCGTTGCCAGGACAGCGCTATAATCCGATGATAATTCGCTGACCGTCTCGAACCGAGGGTCCACACCAAGCTTGTAGGTGATGGCAATATCACCCAGAAGTTGGCGAAATATTGGTCGGCTCTATGGGACTCCAGACTTTCAAATCAATTCCTGTTCCAGTCTACATAGAGCAAGGCCATTGGGGTTGGTGGTACGCGAGTGCGTTCTAGAGAACGCATGCTCACGCCGTCATACAACCGACTCGCATGTCGCTGCCCCCTAGTTCTCAAAGACCATAACTCCACAGAGACAGTAATCGATAGCACCTGTACCACGGCTCACTTTATTTTGAACGTACCTCACTATTCTCCAGTTGAGGGTCAAGGTATTGAAAATGTTATTTACTTTATACTTCAGTTACAACAACATACCTACGTAACCGAGGTCGCTAATGCACTCGGGTGCAGCAGCGGTCTACATTTCAGGTAGCGAAAACAAACGACATTAAAGTGGTATTTTCAAAGGTTACATAGCCCGCCGGTTCTAGGCGCTTCAGTCTGGAACCGCGCTACCGCTACGGTCGCAGGTTCGAATCCTGCCTCGGGCATGGATGTGTGTGATGTCCTTAGGTTAGTTAGGTTTAAGTAGTTCTAAATTCTAGGGGACTGATGGCCTCAGATGTTAAGTCCCATAGTGCTCAGAGCCATTTGAACCATTTGAAAGATGGCATATTTCCCGCAACGTTCATTCCAGCTTTCTCTCGTAGCAAGTTTTAAGATAAATAAAAATTAGATCTGCAACAGGATCTGGTATTTGGATGGGAACTGAGACTTTGTTTTGACACCCTTACTCACATTTCAGACTACGTGCTGGGTACCTCTGTTGTTGATATTAATCGTAACACACTCGACCCAGTCACGTTAATGTGACCACCGCCTAGGCTCGACGACAACTTGCAATAACCAGACGGCAGGTATCAACACTAGCAGTGGAAGGCATATAAAGCTTGTCGGGGCTGAAGGTGGCCTTTTCAGATGAATCACGCTTCATATTTCATCGGACAGATGATCGTCGGCGTGAAACGTCTGAAAGCAAACATCCTGCAACAATAGTCGGAAGGAACCAGTCTGGTGCAGGGAACTTTATGATCTAGGGAATGTTTTTGTGGCATTCCGTGTGTGATCTCGTCATTCTGGAAGGCACAATGGGTTAACACAAGTATGATCTATCCTTGGGGATCATATTCAGCCTTGTGACAGGTGTCCATATTAATGCGACTGGGCAGAGTGTAGCGATAACTTACATGTGGCCGACAGATCAGTTCCTTTCGAGAAGAGTAGGCAACGTACCAGCACCTCTTCCCAGTTCTCTCCCAGTTTTTAACCCTAACAGTACAAACACAGTAGGACGATTCAAAAGTACTCATCACTGTCATCCGTAATAAACCGCCGGCCGGAGTGGCCGTGCGGTTCTAGGCGTTACAGTCTGGAACCGGGCGACCGCTACGGTCGCAGGTTCGAATCCTGTCTCGGGCATGGATGTGTGTGATGTCCTTAGGTTAGGTTTAATTAGTTCTAAGTTCTAGGCGACTGATGACCTCAGAAGTTAAGTCCCATAGTGCTCAGAGCCATGTGAACCATTTTTTTCGTAATACACGGATACGTCGACGAGACAATTTAAAAAGTGAGTTACACATTACCATGTCACACCAAGTAACTTTTATTGAACGCTGCAATGCACTTCAAGGCGTGACAGATACAAGACATTATTTTTAAACACAATCATCACCAAGTCAGTGAAAACAAAGAGCGAGGGAGAAAACCGGTCGTTACGTTCTACCAAATGTTTAATTCTTCTTCGACGATAGAATTCCGCTTCTTGCTTACTGTGAAAGTCATCGTTGGGAAATTTCTTTGCACCCTTACCCCTCTCCCCCCCCCTCTCCCCCTCACCCTCCCTCAAGTTGAGATGAATTGTGTGTGAATTCCTAAGGCTGCTGAGGTCATCGGTCCCTAGACTTACACACTACTTAAAATAACTTATGCTAAGAACAACACACACACCCATTCCCGAGGGAGGACTCGAACCTCCGGCGGGAGAGGCCGCGCAATCAGTGATATGGCGCCCCTAACTGCGCGACCACTCCGCGCGCTTCCCCCGCAGGAGTTCCTTCAGCTTGCCAAAAAGATTGACTGGACATCGACGTCCGAGGTCGATGTTGATTGCCTTCCTTCCCCATTACCGTTCACCCACGTTAGTGCGACCTTTGCCAAACTGCACTGCATTTGATTCGTATGCCACCAGAATTTCACGTTGAATCTCGTTCGATTTCGATGTATGGCCCACAAGAATCTTACTGTCACGCGTACTTCAACTTTGAAGTACGTTTTCAATTGTGGCGCAATTTCACTCGCAAACTGTGATGCACATCTACATCTACATGATTACTCTGCAGCTCACAGTTCATCGACCAACCTCCAAGCTATTTCGCAACTGTACCAATCTCGAACGACGCACGGGAAAAGGGAACTCTTACATATTTCCGTGAGAGCTGTGATTTCTGTTATTTTATTTTGATGATCATTTCTCCCTGTATAGGTGGGCGCCAACAAAATATTTTCGCGTTTGGAGGAGAAAGTCGCTAATTGAAATTTCATGAGAAGATATCGCCGCAATGATAAACGTCTTTGTTTTAACGATTGCCACACCAAATAGCGTATAAGTGACACCCTTTCCTTCATTTCGTGATAATACAAAACGAGTTCCCTTTCTTTGAACTTTTTCGATGTCCTCCGTCAATCCTGTCTGATGCAGATCCCACACCACACAGTAATACTCCAGAAGAGGGCGGACAAACGTAATGTAAGCAGTCTGTCTTCTAGACCTGCTTCATTTTTTTAATTGTTCTACTAATAAATCGCAGTCTTTAGTTTGTTTTCGCCACAACTTTACCTATGTGGTCGTTCCAAATTAAGTTATTTCTTATTGAATTCCCTAAGTATTTAGTTGCATTTACAGCCTCTAGATTTGTGTGATTCATCGTATAACCGAAATCTAGAGGATGCCTTTTAGTACCTCATGTCGACGACTTCACACGTGCTGTCCACACCACCACGGAACTGTTTCTGCAGGAAACCATGAACATGTACTCTGTCCTGACACTGCACCACTTTTGTTGTGCAATGGTCTTAGCGTGGGACGATGCGCGTAACGTACTTTCTGAAGTCGCTACGTATGTCCGCACTCCGCAAGTCATCTCAGGGTGTATGGCGGAGGATACTTCTGGAGATTCAATCATTTTCCCCTTTTTCTGTCCCATGCACGAATGGTTTTGGCAAAAACGACATTCTATCACCGTCCGTCCGAAATCTTCTCTCTCTTCTTTCCCGTCATTGTGCTTTCATGTGATGTACATTGCTTGACAAAAAATGCGAAGGACTCAGAGAAGAGGGAGGAGTGGAAATGAAACTTCACGAGTTCACAGGTTATGTCAACTTAGAAAGAACTTCGCAGTATGAGCTAATTCTCAGTATGACGTGGCACTCCCTATCTTATCCTGACACAAGCTCGTCCACAACCGTCGTGAACGGTCCTTGATATCCTGAGTACTGGGATGATATTGACGTCCAAGCAGGTCTGTTGCGGTATGAGTTAAGCGGGAATATATAGTACGTTGCCGAACAAGATACACTACTGGCCATTAAAATTGCTACACCAAGAGGAAATGCAGATGATAAACAGGTAGTCAAATGTTCAAATGTGCGTGAAATCTTATGGGACTTAACTGCTAAGATCATCAGTCCCTAAGCTTACACACTACTTAACCTAAATTATCCTAAGGACAAACATACACACACCCATGCCCGAGGGAGGACTCGAACCTCCGCCGGGACCAGCCGCACAGTCCATGACTGCAGCGCCTTAGACCGCTCGGCTAATCCCGCACGGCAAACAGGTAGTCATTGCACAAATAAATTATACTAGAACTGGCATGTGATTATATTATCACGCAATTTGGGTGTATACATCCTGAGTAATCAGTACCCAGAACAACCACCTCTGGCCGTAATAACGGCCTTGATACGCCTGGGCATTGAGTCAAACAGAGCTGACGCGTACAGGTACAGCTGCCCATGCAGCTTCAAGACGGTACCACAGTTCATCAATAGTAGTGACTGGCGCATTGTGACGAGCCAGTTGCTCGACCACCATTGACCAGACGTTTTCAATTGGTGAGAGATCTGGAGAATGTGCTGGCCAGGGCAGCAGTCGAACATTTTCTGTATTCAGAAAGTCGGCCGGAGTGGCCGAGAGGGTTTAGGCGCTACAGTCTGGAACCGCGCGACCGCTACGGTCGCAGGTTCGAATCCTGCCTCGGGCATGGACGTGTGTGATGTCCTTAGGTTAGTTTGGTTTAAGTAGTTTTAAGTTCTAGGGGACTGATGACCTCAGAAGTTAAGTCCCATAGAGCTCAGAGCCATTTGAACCATTTTTTGTATCCAGAAAGGCCCGTACAAGACCTGCTACATGCGATCTTGCATTATCCTGCTGAAATGTAGGGTTTCGCAGGGATCGAATGAAGGGCAGAGCCACGGGTCGTAGCACATCTGAAATGTAACGTCCACCGTTCAAAGTGCCGTCAATGCGAACAAGAGGTGACCGAGACGTGTAACCAATGGCACCCCATACCATCACGCCGGGTGATACGCCAGTATCTTGACGACGAATACACGCTTCCAATGTGCGTTCACCGCGATATCGCCAAACACAGATGCGACCATCCAAACCTAGATTCATCCGAAAAAATTACGTTCTGCCATTCGTGCACCCAGGTTGGTCGTTGAGTACGCCATCGCAGGTGCTCCTCTCTGTGATGCAGCGTCAAGGGTAACCGCAGCCATGGTCTCAGAGCTGCTGCAAACGTCGTCGAACTGTTCGTGCAGATGGTTGTTCTCTTGCAAACGTCCCCATCTGTTGACTCAGGGATCGAGACCTGGCTGCACGATCCGTTACAGCCATGCGGATAAGATCTCTGTCATCTCGAGTGCTAGTGATGCGAGGCCGTTGGGATCCAACACGGCGTTCCGTATTACCCTCCTGAACCCACCGAGTCCATATTCTGCTAAGAGTCATTGGATCTCGATCAACGCGAGCAGACATGTCGCGATACGATAAGCCGCAATCGCGATGGGCTACAATCTAACCTTTATCAAAGTCGGTAACGTGATGGTACGCACTTCTCCTCCTTACACGAGGCATCACAACAACGTTTCACCAGGCAGCGGTCAACTGCTGTTTCGCGTCTGTAGCACGTCATCTTCGTAGTCGGTAGCGTGAGGGTACGTGTTTCTTCTCCTAACGCGAGACATCACAGCAGCGTTTCGCCGGGCAACGCCGGTCAACTGCCATTTCGCGTCTGAAGCACATTATTTTCACCACCGAGTCCATATTCCGCTAAGAGTCATTGGATCTCGATCAACGAGAGCAGCAATGTCGTGATGCGATAAGCCGCAATCGCGATGGGCTACAATCTTTCATCAAAGTCGGTAACGTGATGGTACGCACTTCTCCTTACACGAGGCATCACAACAACGTTTCACCAGGCAACGGTCAACTGCTGTTTCGCGTCTGTAGCACGTCATCTTTGTAGTCGGTAGCGGGATGGCCCGTGTTTCTTCTCCAGACGCGAGGCATCACATCAGCGTTTCGCCAGGTAACGCCAGTCAACTGTCATTACGCGTCTGATGCACAACATTTACATAGCAATTTAAATGGCCAGTAGTGTATTATTTGAAGCTTACTCGCATGCAACTGACTGCGAGAAAGCGGCATTTTGGCTGACGCTCTCTCTATTCGTTGAACTATGAGAGCTTTGCTTCGATGTTAACTATTGTGAAAAGATATAGTCTAGCTTATGATCTTAATGAGTATGGACGAGTATTTTACAGCTTAAGAGAGAAGGCATTGTTGCGAGACAGCCATCTTTAATTGAAAGTCATTTTCTGATTTTGTGCGAGAATAATAAACCAATAAACTTAATTTCTCGGCGGCATAAATAAGTTGTGCATTGCGTAAATTATTCTACCATGCACAGTGCCCTGAACATAAACTTCGTCTAGTAAGATCTGTTTAGTTATTTATTCATTCCAAAGACCTATACTCTTTTCTTAGCGAGACTGAATACTAAAGAACTAATTCCTTGAATCAGTAATAATAATAATAATAATAATAATAATTAAATCAAAGCAGTAGTTAAATGATTAATAATAATAATAAAAGCAGTTCATCTAAGTTACTTTGTCTCTGAAAGGAAAGTTTCAACACAGATCTCCATACAATAACTGGCTTCAGGGTGAAATAACGACTTCTCTCATGAATCATTACATCTCAGTCAAATTAAAACAACTTACCTTTCACGTGAGAGGCAGTTACAGGTTGGCTCTGAGCACTATGCGACTTAACTTCTGAGGGCATCAGTCGCCTAGAACGTAGAACTAATTAAACCTAACTAACCTAAGGACATCACACACATCAATGCCCGAGGCAGGATTCGAACCTGCGACCGTAGTGGTCGCTCGCAGTTACAGGTCCCACACATATTGTAGCTGGGACAGATCAGGGGATCTGGCCACAGGATTATCTCAATATCATGCAAGCAGTTGATAGATGTGTGCCATGTATGGACGAGGATTGTCCTGCTGAAAAATGGCACCGCGATACTGCCATGCAGACGTGACGCATGAGGAGGCAGCATGTCCGTGATGTACCGTTGCTCCGTCCGAGTTCCCTCAGTCACTACCAGCCGTGACCTCAGGACTCTCCACACAAGACATCAAGAGTAACACCGCTGCGTCACTCCAACATGTTGAAAGAATGGGACCTCTACCCAGGCTGACACATTACTCGCCGACAGTGGTCATCTGTATCAGCACAGAACTGCCATTCACAGTTGTACACTCATCAGCAAGCCACGATTCCCGGTAATGCAACCACTGAAAGCGCAGCCGCTTGTGAAGTTACCAGCATCCTACGCATGGAACGGTAATTACCTAGTCCAGCTGTTATTAGTTTGTGGCCAATGATATGGGATGACGCAGAATGTTGCAGGGACTCCAGCACTTATTCTCGAATGACAGCACAGATGTGATGTGATGTGATGTGCTTGGTACACAATACGCCAGTCCTTGCTTCTAGTGGTCAGATGTGTTTGACCGGAAACTTGGCGACAGTCATGCCTGCCCTTTTGCTCCCACGCAGTCCAAAATCAGGGCACTGTCACGTCCGAAAACCATACAAATCTGGATGTTGCACGATTCGACCCAGCAAGCCAAATGGAGATCCACCGTGAGTTCCCTTTGAAACTTCGTCTGTTGCTGTAATGCTGACTCACACGGGTATGTCTTTTACAGTGATCACTCGACACCTGACGCTGTTCACCCACCCTATATACCTTAACACACTAAACACGAGCAACACTAATGCATGAGCCGTGGCGGCGGTGCTAAGGTGTTCGACTTGCATCGCTGATATCGATATTCGGATGTCCTGCTATCTTTGACTGCTCCCACGGCGGGTTTTCCGGGTGAACGTGATGGTTCAAATGGTTCAAATGGCTCTGAGCACTATGGGACTTAACATCTGTGGTCATCAGTCCCCTAGAACTTAGAACTACTTAAACCTAACTAACCTAAGGACATCTCACACATCCATGCCCGAGGCAGGATTCGAACCTGCGACCGTAGCGGTCACGCGGTTCCAGACTCAAGCGCCTAGTACCGCACGGCCACACCGGCCGGCCTGTGACGAGTGGTTCTCCGGTCGGCGTTCAACGAGCCAACTTGTGTTGAAAACAAACCGGCGTCCCTAACTGTGGTGCATGGGCCTCGCCGTGCTCGCCGCCCTTGTCTTTTGGCGTGCCGGATGTACGGTGCTGATCATTGGGCGCCTTGACGTGCAAAATTGTGGTGGGTTCGTCGTCTCACGCTGAACAGCTTCCCAGCTCGTAATTTGCAAGCTCCAAGTTACGTATGACTTTTATTCTGTGTTTAACTAAGAAGATTGCTGAAACTGCCGGAGATAATTCTGAACTTGGTTCCAGTGGCTATTTTAAGAAGGCTGATGTTCCTCATTCCGTTTTTAATCATCCATGGAGTGAGTGTTTTAAGTGGTTTTCGTGCAAATTTTAACTTGTTTTTGGACATATTGTCCGCTTTGAGACTGACTGCGGTTGTGTACTTGCCCGCAACCGTAGAGTTAATGGTTTAATCATTTGTCACGGCAGCATTTTGTATGTTTATATAATGTTGAAAGTGCCTTAAAGGCAACAGGAAGTGATCTCTAAGTTTTCGGCTAATTTACTTGGAGACGGGTAATGTGAGAGTATTGCTCCTTAAGAATTTGGGGGCGTGCTTATTATATATTCCAGTGTGGCTGTGATTTGACGCCGGCCGATGTGGCCGAGCGGTTCTAGGCGCTTTAGTCTGCTACGGTTGCACGTTCGCATCGTGACTCGGGCATGGATGTGTGTGATGTCCTTAGTTTAGTTCGGTGTAAGTAGTTCTAAGTTCTAGGGGACTGATGACCTCCGATGTTAAGTCCCATAGTGCTCAGAGCCATTTTTGTGATTTGAGTGTTTTCATTGTAATCTATTTGTACTGCAGGCCATTTGTTAAGACTGTTCGTTCCCTTGCGTCGGCGCGGTTATGGATTCTTGTCAGGACCGCTCATTGTGGGGTCTGTCGGATTATATATAAATATACACCGCCTGCTATGTGACCCTGTGCACAAGCCGTGGGGAGTGAACGCTCATATTGCCTACCGGCCGTAGCGTTGTTGCTTCCAAACACTGCTGTGGGCCTTATCGCTGTTCTCTTAAGTGCAATTTTGGAATCATTCTGTGTCATTATGTCCGTTAAATGAGGCCACCTTGTTAATATTGGCGTTTCTGTAAGTCATTTTATTGGTTGAGTTATTACTAGCCCTTCTTATTTAACACTTGTGTTAATCATTTGTCTATCTTTAATGAACGTGCAACTTGTTATTATTCCTGTGTGAAAGTTTTGCGACCTTGGTTGGCCCACTTTGTATTTTTAGTATAAGCAAGTTTCACTGTGAACCTATATGTGGGCACTTCAGTTTCATTAATCTTTAAGATCTCTTTGTTCTTTATGAAACTGTGGTATTACGTTGCTCTGTAACTTTGGTTGGAAGTCTATAGTGTTATTAGTCTCTTGAGACATGGTTAACCAAGAACGATTGTTTGTGATTGATTATTCACCGTCCCTACTATCAATAATTTTGGTACCGGACGCAAAATAATATGATTCTTACTCGTGTTTCTGTAATTCAATCAAAGTGAAGATTTGTATATTGCATCAGTAAGAGGGCAAATGTCCGAATTGAAGTTTATAATAAAGTCTGTTTTGAGTCAAATTAAAATTGTAAAACAATCACAAGCTTGTCCATCAGCAGTGACCCGGACTTCCCATTTCCTTTAAATAACTGTGGTGAGATTTTATTTTTGATTTTCTAAGGAACTGGGTAGTACCACGGTTCAACACACACTGGTGGCCATTCTGCCTGTCACAGAGGACTGCACTTCTAATCAGTTACTCGTAATCCAATGGAGTGTACTTGTACAAAGTCGCATTCACATCCAACCACGTAT
Source organism: Schistocerca nitens (assembly GCF_023898315.1). Lineage (NCBI taxonomy): Eukaryota > Metazoa > Arthropoda > Insecta > Orthoptera > Acrididae > Schistocerca > Schistocerca nitens. The sequence goes on from NC_064622.1 coordinate 353,115,346, forward strand.
TCTGGATGCTTCATGTTTTGCTAGGCAGTATGTATGGGGTGAAGTATAAGCATCACGGACAAGAAGTACCCCTCAATCACAGGAGACATCATGTTACTACAGTGTAACATCGTCTCTAGTCTTTGTAATGGCCTTAGTTTGGTGAGGAAGAGAGTCCACAAGTTTCTTCAGATATACCGTATTTGACACACTGTAAACACTCATTGATGATTAGATCACACAGAACTACCAAACTGAGCTGACGTTAATTGCTATGTTTCATTTGTTGTTCCAGAATGTCCAAAAGTTTTCAGCGGGATTAAGATCGAGTGACTTAATTGGCTAGCAGAGTTGCTATAGGATGCCTCAGTGTCAAAGCGTGGAATGAATGCATGCAGCCATTGTGAAAACTTTGTTGCCATCTTGGAAGATATATGTAATTTCAGTCTTTCTCGGCGTATTCCACTGATGAATTCTTCTCGGACTGAAACTTCCTGGCAGATTAAAACTGTGTGCCGGACCGAGACTCGAACTCGGGACCTTTGCCTTTCGCGGGCAAGTGCTCTACCAACTGAGCTACCCAAGCACGACTCACGCCCCGTCCTCACAAATTTACTTCTGCCAGTACCCCGCCTCCTACCTTCCAAACTTTACAGAAGCTCTCCTGCAAACCTTGCAGAACTAGCACTCCTGAAAGAAAGGATATTGCGGAGACATGGCTTAACCACAGCCTGGGGGATGTTTCTAGAATGAAATTTTCACTCTATAGCGGAGCGCGCGCTGATATGATACTTCCTGGCAGATTAAAACTGTGTGCCGGACCGAGACTCGAACTCGGGACCTTTGCCTTTCGCGGGCAAGTGCTCTACCAACTGAGCTACCCAAGCACGACTCACGCCTCGTCCTCACAAATTTACTTCTGCCAGTACCCCGCCTCCTACCTTCCAAACTTTACAGAAGCTCTCCTGCGAACCTTGCAGAACTAGCACTCCTGAAAGAAAGGATATTGCGGAGACATGGCTTAGCCACAGCCTGGGGGATGTTTCTAGAATGAAATTTTCACGCTATAGAGTGCTTCCCATTAGAACATTCTGAACAGGATACTGGGAGTAAAAGGCAGCCTGGGTGGCTGACTAGTACGATAAGGATATCATGTAGAACAAAGTGGGAATTATATTAAAATGTTAGAAGTAGTCACAATCAAGTTACAGTAGCCCATTACAAACAGTATTGGAAGGTGCTTAAAAATGTTATTAGGAAGGCAAAGAATATGTGAGTACACAAACAGAATAGCTAATTCACAGGTTAAAATTAAAACCATATGGTAAATTGTGAAGGAAGTGTCTGGTCAGCAGCACAAGGTCGACTTTATTAAGTCAGTTTCTGTTACTGATAAATCAGATACAAGCACAGTATTTAACAATCATTTTCTGAGCACTGCTGCTGAATTAAATAAAAATTTAGTTTCTACAGGGAATCATATAACACTCTTACCAAATGCCTTTCTGACACTGATGTCTGAAATACTCCTCTGTAATACTGATAAGGGGGAGATTGAGTAAATAATTAAACCACTGAAGACTAAGGGCTCTCATGGATTTGATGGAGTGCCTAGCAGAATAGTAAATTACTGTGCTGCACGTACTAGTACTGTACTTAGCCATATTCGTAATTTTTCCCTTAAGGAATGGTCAGTTTCCTGAACGATTCTAAGTAGTAAAGCCGCTTAATGAAAAGGGAGAAAGGGCTAATGCAGAAAATTTTAGACCTATTTCTATGCCATCAATGTTTGCTAAAGTTATGGAAAAGTCTGTGTACATAAGGATAATTGATCATTTTATTTCACATAATTTGATATCACACTTACAGTTCAGTTTTAGAAGCGTTCTAACAACTGAAAATGCTACATTATCTTTTCTCTGTGAGGTACTGGATATATTAAACAAAAGGTTTCGAACGCTACACATCTTTTTTGATTTAACTAAGGCGTTTGATTGTATTGATCACAAAATATGGCTCCAGAAGTTGGACCATTATCGAATAGAGGGAGTAGCTCACAATTGGTTTACCTCTTACTTTAACAACAAACAGCAAAAGGCCATTATTCACAGTGTTGAGAATGGCTATGATGTGTGGTCTGAGTGGGAACAGCAAATAGGGGGTGCCCCAGCGATCAGTGCTAGGACCACTTCTGTTCCTTATTTATACAGGGTCGTCCATTGATAGTGACCGGCCGGCCGCTGGTGGCCGAGCGGTTCTGGCGCTACAGTCTGGAACCGCGCGACCGCTACGGTCGCAGGTTCGAATCCTGCCTCGGGCATGGATGTGTGTGTTGTCCTTAGGTTAGTTAGGTTTAAGTAGTTCTAAGTTCTAGGGGACTTATGACCTCAGCAGTTGAGTCCCATAGTGCTCAGAGCCATTTTTTTGATAGTGACCGGGCCAAATATCTCAAGAAATAAGCATCAAACAAAAAAACTACAAAGAACGAAACTTGTCTAGCTTGAAGGGGGAAACCAGAGGGCGCTATGGTTGGCCTGCTAGATGGCGCTGCCATAGGTCATCCAAGTACGACATCATCCAAGTGTCCGGACCGTTCGTCGGATAGTTGCGTTATTTAAGGAAACAGGAAGTGTTCAGCCACATGTGAAACGTCAACCACGACCTGCAACAAATGATGATGCCCAAGTAGGTGTTTTAGCTGCTGTCGCGGCTAATCCACACATCAGTAGCATACAAATTGCGCTAGAATCTGGAATCTCAAAAATGTCGGTGTTGAGAATGCTACATCAACATCGACTGCGCCCGTACCATATTTCTATGCACCAGGAATCGCATGGCGACGACTTTGAATGTCGTGTAGTTCTGCCACTGGGCACAAGAGGAATTAAGGGACGATGACAGATTTTTTGTACGCGTTCTATTTAGAGACGAAGCGTCATTCACCAACAGCGGTAACGTAAACCAGCATAATATGCACTATTGGGCAATGGAAAATCCACGATGGCTGCAACAAGTGGAACATTAGCGACCTTGGCGGGTTCATGTATGGTGCAGCGTTATGGGAGGAAGGATAATTGGCCTCCATTTTGTCGATGGCAATCTAAATTGTGCAATGTATGCTGATTTCCTACGTAATGTTCTACCGATGTTACTACAAGATTTTTCACTGCATGACAGAATGGCGATGTACTTCCAACATGATGGATGTCTGGCACATAGCTCGCGTGTGGTTGAAGCGGTATTGAATAGCATATTTCATGACAGGTGGATTGGTCGTCGAAGCACCATACCATGGCCCGCACGTTCACCAGATCTGACGTCCCCGCATTTCTTTCTGTGGGGAAAGTTGAAGGATATTTGCTATCATGATCCACCGACAACGCCTGACAATATGCGTCAGCGCATTGTCGATGCATGTGCGAACATTACGGAAGGCGAACTACTCGTTGTTTAGAGGAATGTATTGCCAAACGCAATGAAGTTGACGGACATCATTTTGAGCATTTATTGCATTAATATGATATTTACAGGTAATCATGCTGTAATAGCGCGCGTTCTCAGAAATAGTAAGTTCACAAAGGTACATGTAACACATTGGAACAACCGAAATGAAATGTTCAAACGTACCTGCATTCTGTATTTTAATTTAAAAAACCTACCTGTTACCAACTGTTCGTCTAAAATTGTGAGCCATATGTTTGTGACTATTACAGCGCCATCTATCACAAAGCGAAGAAAGTGGTCCAACTAAAACATTCATATTTCTTTACGTACTACACGAATATGTATTAAAAAATGGGGGTTCCTATTTAGAAAAAACGCAGTTGATATCCGTTTGACCTATGGCAGCGCCATCTAGCGGGCCAACCATAGCGCCATCTGGTTTCCCTCTTCAAGCTAGACAAATTTCGTCCATTGTAGTTTTTTCGTTTGACGCTTATTTCGTGAGATATTTGGCCCGGTCACGATCAATGGACCACCCTGTATAAATGATATGCCCTCTAGTATTACAGGTAACTCGAAAATATTTATGTTTGCTGATGGAACTAGTTTGGTAGTAAAGGATGTTGTGTGCAACATTGACTCTGTTTCAAATAATGCAATTCATGACATACGCTCATGGCTTGTAGAAAATAAACTAACGCTAAGTCACAGTGACACTCAGTTTTACAGTTTCTAACATACACTTCAATAAAACCTGACGTTTTAATTTCAGAGAATGGGCGCATGATTACTGAAACTGTATAGTTGAAATTTCTAGGTGTTCAGCATACATTCAGGAAAGCATGCATTCAGGATCTTGTTCAAACACATAATGCTGCCATTTTTACTATTTGAATGGTATCTGAAGCAAGTGATTGTTCGATACGAAAATTAGTCTACTTTGCTTTATTTTCATTCACTTATGACGTACGGTATAATATTTTGGGGTAACTCTTCCCATTCTCAAAGGATATGTTTGGCTCAGAAACGGGTGGTTCGGGAAGTGGTGTAAGTTCACCAACCTCTTGTCGACCTCTGTTTATTAGACTGGATATTCTGGTATTGACCTCTCAATATATAATATATTCTTCACTTTCGCTTCTTGTTAACAATATCAGCTTATTCTCAAGAATTAGCAGCTTTTTCTCACTTAATACTAGGTAGAAATCCAATCTGTATTTGGATCGTACTTCCTTGACTCTCGTGCAGAAAGTTGTAGTATATTTCTGCACCCATTTTCAATAAGCTACCACAAGAATTCAAAAATCTTAGAAGTAATCCACGTACTTTCAAATCTAAACTGAAGAATTTCCTCATGCGTCACGCCGCCTATTCGGTCTTAGACTTCCTTGAAAAATTGAGCTGATTACTGTGTTATATTGATGACTGCATTTACATAAACTTACGGCATTCTTTTTTGGGTTCATAAACATTTTATTTTATCTGTTATTACTTTTAAATTGTAATTTTATGTACTGACACGTTCCATGACCTTGGAGATTTGCTCCTCAATTTGGTCCAACGGAACTAGATGTTTAAAATAAAATAGATAAATAAAGGTAGGCCTACGTTTATAATATCAAGCTAAGGTTTCCCCTAAAGTTCTCGGTTCCATATGGTGGTGTCTTGGCGTCGGTAGAAGAATATTACTGTAAATCTGTGCCCAACTTTGACACTGAGTCTTGCTCAAACAATCTACCATGCAGCTCTAATTTCTGTCTTGACTGATTTGCACGCTGCGACGAGTACACCACCTTCATTTCCTATTAGGAAGCAGAAACTGTTGCATCATGAAGCATTAGTCCGATACTGACCAATCTTTATGGAGATAATTAAACTTTCATTCCACTCATAACTGATATCCATCTTTAGCATCAGTATGATATGGGACCATCAAAGGCATGAATACGCTCTTGTGTCTGTTGTAATATGAAAATACACAGGCCCCGACTGTCACTTCGAAGATTGCCTACCCACGTTTGAAACACGTTCTGTGTCAGTTCACGAAGATTACTGTATGGATGCTGGTATGAAAGTATGTCTTCCCATCACATCCAAGACATGCTCCGTGGTTAGCAAATCAGGGGATCATGAGGACAGTCAAGTATCCGTACATTCTTCAAGACTTTTGTGGGATAAACTGCAGTTTGAGGTCTTGCATTATCTTAGTGCAATATGCCATTTGCTACCTTGGCCATGAAGGGTATAACAACAAGTTTTACCATCCTTTACACATACTACTGAGCATTCAACCTTCCTCCAACAGGGACCGATGACCGTAGCAGTCTGGTCCCTTTGATCCCCCAAACCAACCAACTTCCTCCAACGCTTACCGGATTAGTCTCGTTTTTATATCGGTTAACTTCCTACAACATGATTCCAGGAATTGGAGAGATATGTGTATCGAAAATCAATGCCTCCTGTGACCATTCAACAGTTCGTCTGTGAACATGTTGGAATCGAGCTCAGGCCCAGGAACAGGAATGATGCTCATCCCTGAGGACCACAGAACGCCACTCCATGTTCCAGTTTTCTCTGGCCCTGCACCATGCAAGTCTGTGTTGTCTACAAGCAACTCGCAACTTGTTCTAAGTTGTTCTAGACACTCCATGGTGACACTCTGCTTGTAACCTATGACCAGATATCACCTGTTCCCATCTGTCTACGCCGTGTGTCCCAGTTCTGTTGTGGTCTAGCGGTTCTAGGCGCTCAGTCCGGAACCGCGCGACTGCTACGATCGCAGGTTCGAATCCTGCCTCGGGCATGGATGTGTGTGATGTCCTTAGGTTAGTTAGGTTTAAGTAGTTCTAAGTTCTAGGGGACTGATGACCACAGATGTTAAGTCCCATAGTGCTCAGAGCCATTTCTTGAACCAGTTCTGTTAGGACTGTTTGCATGAAATTCCAAACTGCGAATCTATCTCGTGCTGAGCTGCGGCGTTACGATCCTTGATGTTTCAACAGCAGCCGTGTAGCAGGCGCCCCAGCCGCGAATGTAACAATACGTGGCTGACACTCGGCGGAGAATGGCGAAGCAGTAGCATGGCAACTTCAAGTTTTATGTTTGTGGGCGAGAATATGTCGAATTTGTCCCGAATACCGAAAGGCAGGTTCCTGGTCGATCCTCCACAACGATGACCCAGCTATTCCCTGATGTCTTGACGAATGTTCTATCATTCAGGTGCTTCTTATCTTCAGTGTTCCCACATGTTAATTTCTTTGCCAGTTTTGCGGAGAACATTCCCATTTCATCACTAAATCTAACCTTCAACATCCTTCTGTAGTACCACATCTCAAATGATTCGATTCTCTTCTCTTTCGGTTTTTCCAGTACATGATTCTGCAACAAATGCATATTCTCAAAAAATTCTTCAGTCAAACTCCGAGTAGCTCCACTGTTGCTATCTCAGCCATATTCAAAAGTGTTCAAACCACTTGTATTACTTATGAAAATCGGTAAGCTTTACCTAAGTTGCGCAAATTGGGGTCATGTTAAAAACATCTAAAAAATAAGAATTTTTTTGCATCATATTCGAAAACGCAAAGATATTGACAACACTCGTGCAATTTACAGTATTTTCATGTCAAAAAATGAGCAAACACACACACGTATTTCACTAAAAATGTTTACTTCAAAAGGTGTCTTATCTCATCAGTAAATTCCGATTTTACTGGAAACTATGTAGCATCATTGTGGAATATGGGAACAAGTATAAAACATAAACAGTCAAAAACCAAAATTCACTTTTGCAATTTAATCAACGAATTAAAAATACATATCCTACAAGACTTCAAAATGCGAAATAAATCAACTGAATCTTCATGTGTGTGTTTCTCATTATCGTCAACACATGGTAGCAAAAAAATGCAATGTTAATGTCAAGTGTCACAGTGTCGAAATGAATCGCTCTCTCTCTCTCTCTCTCTCTCTCTCTCTCTCTCTCTCTCAAACACACACACACACACACACAAATGTCTGTCAAAATGTACGCAAAAACACAACTGTGAATTCTCAAATTATGTCCCTTTGTTATTTCCATGGCTAAATTGTTGCAAAACATCTGTGGCCAAAAAATAACATGCTAAGCAGACAGTTGACATTCCATTTTTAACCCTGTACTTGGTGTAAGCCACAATGTGCACTCAAACATTTCTACATCTACATTGTTCTACAAAGGAAATTATGCTTGGCAACTGTTGATATGTTAATTGAGTGCCTAAAATGTCTGCAAAAATACGTCAGCAAGACAAAAATGCAATGTTTACGTTTAGTCTCTCTCTCTCTCTCTCTCTCTCTCTCTCTCTCTCTCACACACACACACACACAAATATCAATCAAAACTGATGCCTAAAATATGACTGTGGAGTCACAAATGAAAATGCCCCCATGTTATTTTCATGTCTAAATCGCTACAAAAACATGAACTTTGCTAAAATACCATGCTAAGTAGATAGGTAGCTACTGATTTTAGTCCTACGCGCAAAAAATCTAATTTCATGGAAGGCTGTGACATATACCATTCGGAAATATGGTGACAAGCTCTCTAACATGTTTACTAAATGTTTTACCATAATAAATTACTAAATAACACCAAAATCTAATTTTAATCCTTCAAAATATGAGATGTAAAACATACAGCATAGCCAAAGACAAAGTAATTGCCCAAGCATCATTTTAGGAGACGAAGAAAGTGTTTTGATGAAATCATGGTTGCATTTTGTAATACGCAAGGAGACCTTCATAATGTCCAGAATGTGAATGTAGCTTGTCATATAGTCTTCTATACAACACTCTCAGCAGAATTTTAGCTGCATTGACCAAAGACAATGGTGGACAGCATCCAACACACAGAGATGAAGATGCTTAGTGGTGGAAGCTAGGAACCCACCACTGCACCTTTCAGAAATGAGAACATTTTCTGCTGGACTGTTATTAAATAACAAAATGAATGACCACCATCAAACTATATTCAAGGCAGAGTTGAGCACTTAGTGGCCAGACACATTGTTGAACACAACAAACTACGAACAAAAAGTCAGAAGTTGAAAATATTTTTAATAATCATTTTCTAAATGTTGTGGATATAGGAGGATCCAGGTGTTCATTAGAAGATGCTAGGCTGTTAATGGAAGAGGCCATACCTATGCAATTTGATACAATTGAAATCTCACCCACTTCTCCCTCTGAAATTAGGAAAATAATAAACTTGCTTAAAAGCAAAAACTCACATGGAATTGATGGCATTTCCAGCAAAATACTAAAAGCTTGTTCTCAACAGATAAGTAAGATTCTCAGCCACCTGTGTAATAGCTCTCTGGAACAGGGCATTTTCCCTGATAGACTGAAGTATGCTATTGTTATACCTTTGCATAAAAAGGGGGATAGATCTGATGTCAACAATTACCGTCCAATCTCCCTTCTAACAGCTTTATCCAAACTTTTTGAGAAAGTAATGTATTCAAGAGTAACTTCACATATCTGTAAAAATGAAGTACTAACAAAATGTCAGTTTGGTTTCCAGAAAGGTTTTTCAACAGAAAATGCCATATATGCTTTCACCAGTCAAATTTTGAATGATCTGAATAACCGAACACCACCCATTGGGATTTTTTGTGATCTCTCAAAGGCTTTTGATTGTGTAAATCATGAAATTCTGCTAGACAAGCTCAAGTATTGTGGCATGAGTGGGACAGTGCACAAATGGTTTAATTCGTACCTAACTGGAAGAGTGCAGAAAGTTGAAATAAGTAGTTCTCGTAACATGCAAAGATCAGCACATTCCTCAAACTGGGGAACTATCAAGAATGGGGTTCCACAAGGGTCAGTCTTGGGCCCTTTGTTGTTCTTATTATATATTAATGACTTGCCATTCTATATTCATGAAGAGGCAAAGTTAGTTCTCTTTGCTGATGATACAAGTATAGTAATCACACCTGACAAACAAGAATTAACTGATGAAATTGTCAATACTGTCTTTCAGAAAATTACTAAGTGGTTCCTTGTAAACGGACTCACTGAATTTTGATAAGACACAGTACATACAGTTCTGTACAGTGAATGGTATGACGCCATTAATAAATATAGACCTCAATCAGAAGCATATAGCTAAGGTAGAATATTGCAAATTTTTAGGTGTGTTCATTGATGAGAGATTAAATTGGAAGAAACACGTTGATGATCTGCTGAAACGTTTGAGTTCAGCTACTTATGCAATAAGGGTCATTGCAAATTTTGGTGATAAACATCTTAGTAAATTAGCTTACTACGCCTATTTTCACTCATTGCTTTCATATGGCATCATATTTTGGGGTAATTCATCACTGAGGAATAAAGTATTTATTGCACAAAAGCGTGTAATCAGAATAATAGACCTTCATAATGCCCAGAATGTGAATGTAGCTTGTCATATAGTCTTCTATACAACACTCTCAGCAGAATTTTAGCTGCATTGACCAAAGACAATGGTGGACAACATCCAACACACAGAGATGAAGATGCTTAGTGGTGGAAGCTAGGAACCCATCACTGCAGCTTTCAGAAATGAGAACATTTTCTGCTGGACTGTTATTAAATAACAAAATGAATGACCACCATCAAACTGTATTCAAGGCAGAGTTGAGCACTTAGTGGCCAGACACATTGTTGAACACAACAAACTTTACGAACAAAAAGTCAGAAGTTGAAAATATTTTTAATAATCATTTTCTAAATGTTGTGGATATAGTAGGATCCAGGTGTTCATTAGAAGATGCTAGGCTGTTAATCGAAGAGGCCATACCTATGCAATTTGATACAATTGAAATCTCACCCACTTCTCCCTCTGAAATTAGTGTGCATAACTACAATACTAGGAGAAAGGATGATCTTCACTATTCAAGATTAAATCTAACTTTGGCACAGAAAGGGGTGAATTATACTGGCACTAAAGTCTTTGGTCACTTACCAAATAGTATCAAAAGTCTGACAGATAACCAACAAGTATTTAAGAAGAAATTAAAAGAATTTCTGAATGACAACTCCTTCTACTCCATAGAGGAATTTTTAGATATAAATTAAGAAAAAAATTTTTTTTAAAAAAAATAAAAAAAATAAAAATAAAAAATAAAGAAAAACAAAAAAACACAATAAAATAAAGTTGTTATATTAACTTAAGTATGTTGTTAAATTAACCTAATTCTGTCATGTATTGGAAAATTCGACTCGTTCCACATCATTACAAAATATCGTATTCATGATCCATGGAACTAGTATTAATCTAATCTAATCTAATCTAATCTAATCAGTGGCTGATTTCCCTCTCCCACGGCTTCTCTCAATCATATAAAAGTGAACTGGAAATTGTCATTACAGCACATCCTTCTGAGGTGGATGCTCGGGTCAGTTACACCAAACAACACCTTGTTGTCAGCAGTTAATTTATTCACTTCTTCACACAAGCAAGGATTACAAAGAACTGGATGGTGGAACTGCACAATGATAATGTTTAGCTTAGTTCAAAGACGATACTCAGATCAATACTGGTGTCGACCTCATCGGTGCCACATAGCCCCCCCCCCCCTCCCGCAGTACGGAGTACTCTTGAGAGGCCGGTGGGGGGAGGGGGGGTGACTATGGTGTCAGCAGGGGTGGTCCATGGGAGCCGGACCACGGTCAGCTCGACAGCGTCATTGGGTAGCTGTGTGGGTAGATGTCGTGAAGGAAGATCCGGCGACTGAACCTGGAAGTCGCTGAAGCACGCCGGTCGTTGTACTGGGCGTGCTGGTTGTGCAGCGACAGGTAGGCCGGTGGTTTGCAGGAGGAATGGAATGACGATGACGATGTTTCCGGAGGGCGTGGTAAACACACGAAACATGCCCAGGTCGATGTTGGGCGAGAGGTGGACACATTTCACCAGGTGGCAGGGAATGGCGGAGCTTGTGTCATGAGCACTGGATGAAGGGATGGTGGAACTGCACAAAGATAATGTTTAGCTTAGTTCAAAGACAATACTCAGATCGATACTGGTGTCGACCTCATCGGTGCCACACTTCAATCCCACAATGCATCTGGCTTCAATCAGTGCTATCCCATGTCCCATTCCCACCTCCATCCCTAACATTACAACCCTATGACCCGCACTTCATTCAATCTATACTCACTGTCTCCTCTCCATATTATTATTTCTGCCCCTTCCACTAATTATCACCTTGCTCAGTAATGAACACAACAATTCACTTAGTCTAAGGAGGGACCTATTCTCATTCAGATGGCCATAATTCTGATTTCACTAGAAGTTTGGCCACCAAAGTAAAATAGTGTTTAGTCAACATGTCACTTATCACAGGAATAATTATTGTCACCTTACATTATTTTACTGAGACAAGCACTGCAGTAGGAAATTCTTAGTAGTGTTAGATCAGATGAAGGATGTCTGACATTGGAAGTGACAAGGAGCTTTCTGTGAATGCCATGAGAATTGAAAATTTGTACCATACTGTGATTCAAACCCAGATTTTCTGCTTGCCTCACTCACTGGGTTACATGAGTATGCAACCAAGATGGACTATAACTTCAATTGTCACTGGAATTTTCACCTATGATTTCTGTATCTTCATTAGTTACAACAAATTTAGTACACTGCAGGAAGTTTGACTGTTTCTCGATGATTTTTGTTAATATTGTTTCCTGTCTTTGCACATTTACTTATTTCTTCTCCCATCAATGCTTTCATTTCATTGGTTTTAATTCAGTTCTACTTGATAAAGCAGTCTGGCACAAATTTTCATTAGTGACAACATGTTGGGTAGAATGACAATTAACAAAACATAAAAAGTTTGAGCTTAATGCCACTTTAACAACGAACTCAATACAGATGAACAATGGGTTCATATTGAACAAAGATTGGGTAGGTTTCTGATCATTGACTTTTTGAAAGAACAATTCTGGCATTCATGAGATGTAATTTAAGTTGAACCTAGAAAATCTAAGTATGACATTATGGATAGAGATTTCAACTCTGTTCCTCCTAAATCCAAGTACGGTCTCCTAACTACCTTACATGGTACAAAGAACACTGTTGATGTAATTACACACTTGATTTCTACCTATCCCCAACATTCCCAGTTTTTACCAATGCAACTGTGTTTTAGTCACTGGGAGTACCCCTTTCACTTCTATTCGTTCCCACAGCCCCCATAAGAACATGAACATTCACAGTACATGATACTACGCTGCAACAGCTCTAGTCACAGAATCACACTTATATGTGCACACTTGATGTACTATGGTGACGAAGTGTGTTAGTTAGCATACACATACATCAGTAAAAGAATATGTTACCAAATTACACAAACCTATGAAAATCATAATATTCAGGCACTGACTGATAACTAGCCTCATTAATAGCAAATGCCATAAAAATAAATTGGTGTGAGATATGAAGATAATGACTTTTTTTAAATTCTTTTGCACGTTTATTACTCAATGACTGTAAACTATGTTTTTGTTTTTTTTTTATTTCTGTTGAACAAATACTATATCACTGTTTGTATATTATCTCAGAAAAATACACCTAAAAAAAGGCCAAAAGTGAAAAACATAGCCGGCCGAAGTGGCCGTTCGGTTCTAGGCGCTGCAGTCTGGAACCGCGAGACCGCTACGGTCGCAGGTTCGAATCCTGCCTCGGGCAGGGATGTGTGTGATGTCCTTAGGTTAGTTAGGTTTAACTAGTTCTAAGTTCTAGGGGACTAATGACCTTAGAAGTTGAGTCCCATAGTGCTCAGAGCCATTTGAACCATTTTTTTGAAAAACATAACATATGCCATTTTTGTTTTCTATTTCTGTTTTTACATCTAAATCTCCATCTGCATCCATAATCTGCAAACCACTGTGAAGTGCACTGCAACAGATACTTCCCACTGTAGGACATGTAATGTTTCTTTCCATTCCATTTTCATGTGGATGGTAGCAAGAATGACTCCTTAAATTCTTGTGTATACTGTAATTAGTATAATCTAGTCCTCATGGTCCCATAGGGAATGGTATGTAGAGAGGTGCAGTGTATGTTTCCATGTGTCACTTGACTGTTGTTCTTGGAACTGTCCATGTTTGCTTTCCTGGGACAGTCTGTCTTTAGGTTGCTGTCAGTTAAAGTTTATTACCATTTCAGTCACACACTCCTGTAAGTCAAGCAAACCTGTCGTCATCTGTACTGCCACTCATTACATACACACACTATCAACAATTATTCCTATTTGGTGTGGATCCTACATACTTCAGCAATATTCTAGGAAAGACGGAATGAGAGTTTTGGAAGCAATCTTCTTTGTAGACTGACAGCATTTTCTGGAGTACCCTACCAATGAACTGAAGTCCGCCACCTATTTTACTGATGTGATTATTCTATTTCATATCCCTATAAATTGTTGCAACCAGGTATTTGTATATTTGACTGATCCTATTTGTAGCTCATGATACTGTAACCACAGGACACTTCACTTTTGCTTTTTGTGAAATGCACACTTTTTATATTAACGAAGAATTAAAGCCACAGTAGTTGTCAATCCTTACACCATTTAGAAATCTTGTTGGGTACTGACTAAATGTATGAGCATCTTTTTATCTTTTTCTCTTTTTATCTTTTTATATTAACGAAGAATTAAAGCCACAGTAGTTGTCAATCCTTACACCATTTAGAAATCTTGTTGGGTACTGACTAAATGTATGAGCATCGTTTTTAAGGCATATCTTCATTCTAGATAAGTGCGCCATCTTGAAAGAGGCTGTATGGTCATTAAAACACAAATTAACAACAAAGGACCTGTTTTCTGCTTCCCTGAGGCATGACTGAGGTTATTTCTACATCTGTCAATCACTCAGCATCCAAGATAACATACATCACAAATGTCATTGGATATCTCATATAATAGACCTTTCATTAATAAGAGTTTGTGTACTATTGTGCCAAATGCTTTTCAAAACAAAACAAAAATACTCTATGCACCAGATTGCCTTGATTCATACTTAGCTTTCAGGATACCTTCTGAGAAAAGCTAGAATCGTGTTTTGCATTACTGATATTTTTGGAAAAAGCTGGTTGGCATGAAGGACATCATTCTGTTTTAAGACATCTTACTATGTTTGAGCTCAGAATATATTCTAAGAAGGGAAACTTCCCCCTTGGATTTAGTGGTAAGAGGGCGAAGTGGACAGCCTGTCAACAACTGAACACAAATAAAGCATGGAGACAGGAAGAAGGTGTAATGAACTATGAAAACAAAAGCAAAATAGGAACAGTGAATGGTCCAAGGACAAGAAGTAAAATATAGTGCAGTCTGAAACAGCAATGGTGTCCTGGTAAAGTGGCACTGTGTTAAACTCCCAAGCATGCCAAGCAGGAAACCCATGTTCAAGCCTCCCTCATGCCCAGTATTATTATTATTATTATTATTATTATTTTCCACTGTTCGCTTATCTCAAATTTGTGTCTGAGTCGTGGTGTAATGTCTGTTTGCAACAGCAAGGTGTAAGATAGGGACCTATAATGACAGTTGATTCTGCCCAACTAGTCTGTTAGCAGCCAAAAGGAAGTGGCTCATGAATGGGAACCACAAGTGTTTAATAACAAACAACTGAATCCTCCATCAAAAACCATGTCTGATGTGTCATATATGGCATTAGTGGCAGTACGTGTGTCATATGATAGGAATATCTTACTGACACACCTAATTTGTACGCATGGTGAGTCAGAAATGCCTCCTTGCCTGATTTAGGATTTTCCTATGAATGAGAATGTGATCACTCCCAAGGAAATGATGACAACATAATAGTTTTGTCACATAAGCTGCAACAAATGAATGCAACAGTTCTGCAATCACACAGTCTCTCCGTGCTCTTTCAAAACATAAATTTTTAATGTTGCTTAAGTTGCGTTCCATTTTGGAAGTTTTGACTCTCGAATTCTTTTGTTGTAACATAGTCCATACCCATTTATTTGTTGTTTTCATTTCTGTGAGATGTCTGTGTGGTATCTTGCCTGTTCTCACTATTCATCATGTTTACTTGTGACAGTAACATATTCCTACCACATGACTCATATTTTATAGCAAATGTATAGTATGGCAGCTGCCACGACAACAGAAAGAGAACAAACTTTTCAATGAGAGGATGGACAGTTCATAATGTTGTGAAAAACAAATAAATGGCAGGAGGGAGTTTTGAACACGGCTTGTCCGCTTTGCAATCCAGCACCATGACCACTTAACACGACAATTAATTTTCGTTCAATACTCCACTTCTTACACTTGCACCATTCACTGTTCCTGTTCCCCCCCCCCACACACACACAGTTCAGTACATTTTCTTCCTGTTTTCATGCTTCAGTTTTTAACAGGCCACCTTACCACTAAATCTGAGGGGAGTGTGATTGAGAGTTTCCGTTGTAAGATTATACAACAAATTGGTATTACATTATTGGACAACAGCTTTGCAGTCCACTTCTACCACTCTTCTTATATATGGGCATTACCTATGGGTGCAGTTCTTTGTTTGAGGAATATATAATATATTATGGTCGAAAGAAGAGCTCAGTTGCATCTTCTGTACAGAATTTGACAATGGTTACATCAGGTCCTGAGATCTTGTTCAAGTTTATTGATTTTAGCTGTTTCTGAACACTACTGATGCTAATATCTGTAGCATTCGTCTCTACAGTGATATGAGAATTAAACTGGGCCAGTACTCCTGGATCCTTTGTAAAGGAATATTTTATGTACATTTTAGCATTCCTCTATCTACTTTGCTACCCTCAATTTCAGGTCCTGTGTCACCCAAGCTCTAAGTCTGGTGCTTTTATATTTTACATTTCTTTGGGTTTTGTCAGAGATCTTTTAACAAGATTTTGCTACGGTAGTTGTTGAAGGTTCCATGCATGCACTGCAC
Organism: Schistocerca nitens; assembly: GCF_023898315.1. Taxonomy (NCBI): domain Eukaryota; kingdom Metazoa; phylum Arthropoda; class Insecta; order Orthoptera; family Acrididae; genus Schistocerca; species Schistocerca nitens. The sequence continues at coordinate 353,131,726 of NC_064622.1, forward strand.
TTTTGATGTTATAGATGTAGTGTTCAGTCAATTATTCTCTCCTGTTCTGAGCTAAAAGTTTGAAGTTGTTACTGAAATATGACACTACTGCTGCTTTATCTAATTTACTGAACATAAAAATATTACTTCCTTTAGTTGACATTTGTACCTTGGAAATCATTGCTGCTGATACTGCCTCATGGTCACTGATTTACATTATATTTAATATATTTTTGTCGTAAGTTATCTTCTGAGAAAGCATTTAATATTGTTTTTAAAGATGTTTTCATGCCCAAAACTTACAAAACTGTAATTTTTTTCCAGTCACTTATTAGAAGATTATACACCCTCCAAAGATGACAATAGGACTGGGAAACAAACGTACTACTGAGGTACCCTTTAAAATTTGTTTGTAGTTAATAAACTGAAAAAAATTTTCTCAATGGTAAACAAGCTGAATAGAATTTTTCAATCAGCTTGTCAGTTTGTTTCTGCCCACATTTCATTCATTTTATACATGACCATCAGTATCTATTTTCAAAGTCAATTCGACAGTCTTATTTTGTGCTTGGTTTTACTCCATTATCATATAGGTTACTACACAATTGTGGAGTTACATGTTTTTAACAAACACACTCCAGTTTACTGCAGCCTTATCACTGCATCATGCAGTGCCACTGTATTGGCTATAGTGCATAAAAATTAACAAGTGATTGAGGTCAGTGCACATGTTTCAGTTTCTACATGTTAAAAAATACGAGGGCTGTTTTTCTTTCAACCTCCGATCGTCCATCTAAGCAAGTAAGGGGTAGGGAGGGGCCAGACCTGCGCATCATGCAATTGCGCAGCTCCCCCATCACAACCTCTGCCGTTTTCAGCTGTCGTGTGTCAGTCATAGCCGAGCTACGCCCGTGTAAACATGGCTGCTAAGCTCGATGCTCCCGCCAAATGTGAGTTACGAAGTGTAATCGGTTTTCTGCAAGCAGAAGGATGTAGTGCTGTGGAAATCCATTGCAGAATGAGCAACGTGTATGGTAATAATGTTATGAGTGATGGTAGTGTTCGGGAATGGTGTCGAAAATTTAAAGAAGGACGAACAGACGTCCATGATGAAGGTGGACAAGGTCACAAGTCTGTTGCCACTGTAGGCTTCGTTGAGCGTGTTGATCAGGCGGTGAGATGCAAATGAAGGTTTACAATTAGCGAACTGTCTGATGAATTTCCAGACATTTCAAGGTCTGCTTTGTACACAATTGTGACTCAAGACCTAGGCTATCAAAAATTGTGTGCACGTTGGATCCCAAAAATGCTGAGTACCGACCACAAAACGCAAAGGATGGCGTCAGCATTATCGTTTCTCACACGTTATGCCAATGAGGGAAACGTTTTTTTGAAGTCGATTGTTACTGGCGATGAAATGTGGGTCCTCTATGACAATCCTGAAACAAAGGAACAATCAAAGCAGTGGATGCAAACAGCTTCCCCAAGCAAGCCAAAAAAGTTTAAACATTCACTGACGAAAATAAAAACAATGGGCACTGTGTTTTGGGACCATAAAGGAGTGCTGCTGGTGGACTTTATGGAGCAAGCTACGACGATAACCAAGGAAGTTTATTGTGAAACTTTACGTCATCTCCGCAGAGCCATTCAAAACAAACGCAGAGGAATGCTTTCATCTGGCATTGTTTTGATCCGTGACAATGCCCGACCACACAGTGCCAACATGACAAAAAACCTCCTCAGAAAGTTTAAAAGGGAAGTTTTTGAACATCCACCGTACAGCCCGGACCTAGCACCAAGTGATTATCACCTTTTCCAAGAACTGACGTCATGGTTAGGTGGGCAGCACTTCGCTACTAATGAAGAACTTCAGGATGCCATCAAGACTTAGCTGTCCTCACTGGCGGCAACATCCTTCGAGGAAGGCATCGAAAAGCTTGTGTCACGGTATGACAAGTGCCTCAATCGTTTTGGCGATTATGTAGAAAAATAAGTTAAGACTTTACTGTACTTTTGGTAATAAAATTATTATTTTCTGTGCATTTTTCTTTTATTTACAGCCAATTGGAGGTGGAAAAAAAAATAAATAAAAATAAACAGCCCTCGTATGTAGTAAATATCAAGTGCTGCAGTAAAACATCATTTATAATTATAACTGAGGATCAGCTGCACTTCCTTAGTTTCTCCTGGTTTTTCACATGAAAAGTTCAGGTCTAAATCTGACCTCTATCCTGATTCAAACTGAGGTGTTATTGATAAAAAAAGAAAGAAATAAGTTTAGTCTCTGTGACTGAAATTTTCAAAACAAGATAGCAACAAAACACAAATTTAAAGATACTGTGACACAAATGGGGTACCGAATAGGGAAATGTTAGCTCACACAGGTACGAGCTGTTAGCATGGAGTAAGGATCTATGTTTATGCCACTCGAGAGACCTAATAACTATATTCCATAGGAAGTTATAGTCGTATGACAGAAAGCATGCACCTGTAATGTTTTATGCAGGTTCCACTTCACTTGTGAAAAGCTAATGCATTCTGAAACATTTGTTTCCACACAAAATGATCTCAGTATTTACAAGCTGTCAAATGACTTAGGAAGATTAGTAATGTGTTACAGCTAATTTTACCTACAATTTCTTCAACATTATGGTCTTCATCTTCTACTTATTATTCTGTTTCCAAAAACCCACTGTTCCATCCAACTACCTCCCCTCCCTCCTCCCCCCCTCCCCCTCACACACACACACACACACACACACACACACACACAACTTGCTTGTGTATCAGAGTTCAGACAAATATTTCATTTTTTCTTACATCTGTACATTTTTTCTTCCAGCAAAGAACAGATCAAAAGGTTAAGACTTTAACATCCCATTTATGATGTGACCATTACAGACAGGATGTAATAATGCACTGAAGAAGTATGGGGAAGGAAATCAACATTGATGTTTTTAAATCAGTCAACTTAGCAGTCGCTTTAAAATATGTTTCCAAAACCCAGAAATGATTATTCCTGCAAAAAGCATGGTCACTGCTTTAAACGAAACCCTATGTCATCTGATCTGGCTCCACAGCTGTTCTGGTTACAGCTGTTGGTAAACAGATGTTGTTCTGTGCTACATCTGACTGTCAATGAGTAGCATAATACCAGAGACTGTGCTGTAGAATGTAACTTCGTGTTAGTGCTGACGAAATTACCAATTTAAAAACAAATGTTGCATGACAAAATCCTGAATATGCCTACTTCATGTATAGCATTTACCATTGTATGTTTTTATAGTAACACTAATAATTATTATTAGAATTTTGATAATACAAATACACTTCTTGGGTTTTCTGCTGGATCGTATTGTGTAACTCACACAATATTTCATCGATGTAACTGCTCGACATCATCAGGTGGTGGTAGCTGCTGCTGTCACTGCTGCAGGGCACGACTGACGATAATCGTACAGCGGCCTCGGAATTTATCATGCTGGGAGCAGGTAATACGTGAGTGCAGGAAGACGCTCATAGTTGGAGGAAAGCGTCGCTCCTGGTGCTCCCTGCTCAGAGCCGCAGAAAGGCCATCCATGCATGCACTATGGGCAATGACTGTGCTGCTGGATGCTCCTGCGCTTTAAGTCTGAACTACATCTCAGTTACGCATTGTGTCACTTGATGAATTGGAAGTTCTTGTTTTCCCTGTTGCGATTTAATGGTAGCCAGTGCCAGAATACAGGTAGTGCTTAGTTGAAAACCTGCATCCCTGTTGATAAGATTGTCCGCCGAATGGATATGTATGGCCTCCTTAACAACACAGTCCCAGAAAGATGACACTAGGGATAAAATTTTCATCTGTTCATAAAGCATGCAATGTCCCGTGTCCAGGCAATGCTCCGCTACTGCTGATTTATCAGGTTGTCCCAGTGTGTATGATGATGATGTTCAACGCAACGTTCTTGCACAGTTTGGCATGTCTGTCCAATATAAGATTTTCTGTGTTGGCATGGGATGTTTTACATGCCACATTTCCTAAGGCCAAGGTTGTCTTTGACTGAGCACAAGAAATTCCTCAATTTTGCTGTTGGCTGAAAAACACACTTGATAACGTGCTTTTTGAGGATTCTTTCTATTTTTGAAGACATGCCACCAAAATAGGACAAGGGCGCAGTTGTAGTGGGTGCCTCTGCATCTTCATTTACATCCCTGCTTCGAGTCTGCTTAGAACAGAATGCACGTTGTATCTGCCTGTCGGAATAGCCATTCTGTTGCAGTAACGTTCTCAGGTGTTGTAGCTCACCAGGTAGACTGTCGGCATCTGAGACTATATGTGCTATATGCACCAAACAGTGTAGGACACTACCACATTGCACAGGATGATGGCAATTTGTGGCCTGCAAATATAGCTCTGTATGAGTTGATTTGTGAGATGAACGCTTTGTCGCAGTATACCATCAGTTTTTCTTCTAAGATGTCCAGGAATGGTAAGATGCCATCCTTTTCCACTAAGATTTTAAACTGTATATTGGGACGGAGTGAGTTCTGATGCCGGAGAAACACAGGTAATGCCTCTATTCTGTGGGGCCACACCACAAATGTATCGTCTACACACTGCCAGACACAATAAGGTTTGAGACTTGCCGACCTCAAAATCTTCCATAAAACAGTTGGCCACCGTGAGAGACAGAGGACTTCCCGTGGCGATACCGTCCACTTGTTCAAAATACTGGTTATTGAATAAGAAGTAAACTGAGGTAAGCACATGTTCAAATAATGCCACAATGTCTCTCTCAAACTGGCTGCTGATAAGCTCTAATGATTCCTACAGAGGTAATTTTGTAAATGAAGATATAACATCAAAACTAACCAAAATATCCAACACTTGTAGCTTAAGTGTCTTCAGGCATCCTACGAGTCCTCTGCTTATCAGCAGCCAGTTTGAGAGAGACATTGTGGCATTATTTAAACATGTGCTTACCTCAACATATTTCATATTCAGTGACAACTATTTTGAACAAGTGGACAGTGTCATCATGGGAAGTCCTCTGTCTCTCATGGTGGCCAACTCTTTTATGGAAGACTTTGAGGAAAAAGCACTGTAGTCGGCAAGTCTCAAACCTTCTTGTTTCTCGCAGTATGTAAACAACACTTTTTTGGTGTGGCCCCATGGAATAGAGATATTACTTGTTTTTCTCCAGCATCTGAACTCACTCCATCCCAATATACAGTTTAAAATCTTAGTAGAAAAGGATGGCATCTTACCATTCCTGGACATCTTAGAAGAAAAACTGATGGTATACTGGGACAAAGCGTCCATCTCGCAGATCAACTCATACAGAGCTATATTTACAGGCCACAAATTGCCATCATCCTGTGCAATGTGGTAGTGTCCTACGCTGTTTGGTGCATAGAGCACATATAGTCTCAGATGCCGACAGTCTACCTGGTGAGCTACAACACCTGAGAACGGTACTGCAACAGAATGGCTATTCCGACAGGCAGATACACCGTGCATTCTGTTCTAAGCAGACTCGAAGCAGGGATGTAAATGAAGATGCAGAGGCACCCACTACAACTGCGCTCTTGCCCTATTTTGGTGGCATGTCTTCAAAAATAGAAAGTATCCTCAAAAAGCACGTTATCAAGTGTGTTTTTCAGCCAACAGCAAAATTGAGGAATTTCTTGTGCTCGGTCAAAGACAACCTTGGCCTTAGGAAATGTGGTGTGTATAAAATCCCATGCCAATGTGGAAAATCTTATATTGGACAGGCATGCCGAACCGTGTAAGAACATTGTGTCAAACATCATCGTCATACATGCCTGGGGCAACCTGATAAATCAGCGGTAGCGGAGCAGTGCCTGGACACGGGACATCCCATACTTTATGAACAGATGGAAATTTTATTCCCAGTGTCATCTTTCTCAGACTGTGTTGCTATGGAGGCCATACATATCTGTAAAGTGGACAATCTTATCAACAGGGATGCAGGTTTTCAACTAAGCACTCACCTGGAATCCAGAACTGGCTACCATTAAATACAACAGGGAAAACAAGAACTTCTGATTCATCAAGTGATGCAATGCGCAACTGAGGTTTAGTTCAGACTTTTACTGCAGGAGCGTCCAGCAGCACAGTCATTGCCCATAGCGCACGCACGGATGGCCTTTCTGCAGCTCCGAGTAGGGGGCAGCAGGAGCGCCGCTTTCCTCAAACTACAAGTGTCTTCCTGCGTATGCATATTGCCTGCTCCCAACATGATACATTCTGACGCCACCACATGATTGTCATCAATCACGCTCTGAAGCAGTGACAGCAGCAGCTACCACCACCTGATGATGTCAAGCAGTTGCATCAATGAAATATTGTGCGAGTTACACAATACGATCTGACGGCAAACTCGAGAAGCGTATTTGCAACAGGACTGTCGGAAAAGCATGAAAAGTCACAATTTTGATAATAATAAAGAAAGTAATAAATACCAATCTCTGTATGAAGTTTTTATGTTTCAGCCATGACTTTTACAACACAAGGTAGTTTCTTTCTTATCTTCTCAAAGCATTGTTCCACGGAGTACATAAAGTACATAAATTACAAAATTGTTATATTTCCTCATGACTTAAATTAGCAGAAATTCAAAAGAAACAGATCAAAATTCAGTAACAAAAATAAACAACTTCAGGAAAAAAGATTTTTCCAACTAATATCAGTAATAATAATAGTAGTAGTAATACATTTGCTTGGCAGCTCATATTAATGACAAGAATACAGTAATTATGTATGTAGGCCCCTAAGCATCTCACAAAACATTCAACCTTCATTGAAAATACATTCATATTTTAAAAGTAATTTTCTTTTCTACATGTAATAGTCAATTCTTGATACATTCTTAGACCGATGTTCCAGGAATGTAATTTTTGTTAATCTTCATTATTTACTGTCATACCAATGTTAAACTTCAAAACATTACAAAAAATTATTATTGCCTTCTATTTTGATAGTCTTGTATTTATGTTGTTATTTTACATATGAAAATACAAATGTTTTTTCTGAAATAACCAGGTTAATTTTACATCGGTTTGAAGCTCCTTTCTTTTAATGCCTTATGGAAAAGGGCTTTAAGGAATATCAAATTTTGGCAAGAGAAAATTACAATAAATAATGTACAATTATTTCATACACATTCAACTGTAGGTGTAACACAATGTAATCAGGTATAAGATTTAATTCTTATAAAAAAATCACCGATGTGGAATATACTTTATATTATGGCTATTTACATCTCTTCATAGTGAAAGTATTTGGCAAATGAAAATTCAATGATACTGGACAATTTCAGTGTCAAAATACATCAGTCTCCAACAGTACAAGAGTGTACTTCCATCAATAAATCAATGGATCTAATAGTCCATGCATTCTTCCAGCACAGTAAGATTTCTATCACCATTTTCGCAGCCCAAGCAATTTAGATCCACAGGGTCTAAAACAAACAAAGTTGTCTTGAGTTAATAAATTTGGCCACCAGTGACAGTAAAAGTAAAAATATTGTGATTGCCAGTTTAAATCAGCAAATTAAAATCATGAAAAAGAATTGGTCTTCATATCACAATCCTCCAAGCAATGAAATGAGTGCTCTGGTGAAAGTAGATAACTGTTTAAGTTTTCTGAGTTTCACATCTTTTTCAAAAGTTGAGAATGTGAAGAGAGACATATTGGTGAGAATTAGGAAAGGACACACAAAATATAGTATTATGCAATCATACAGAAAGATAATAGTAACCAAAATTATGGCTGCAATACGGAAGGAAGCAAAGTATACAATACAAAAAAAAAATTAAAATGTGACATCAGTAAGGATGCTAAAATCAGATGAAAGATGACCATCCCCTGAAGCCTCATCTGTAGTCCCATTCACAGATGAACACTACATCCTCCATCTTGTCCAGAAATAAATATCCTCTGCCTCATCATCACATGGCTCACATACCCACTGAGAAGCCAGAAAATTGTGCCCACTTCATTACACAGTTCTACCTACAATTGAAACAACTGAACAACATTAGCTACTAGGGCTTTCTACCCCTCTGAACATGAAATTAGTTCACACACCCGAGCAAAGGTCTTTTCCAAAAAGTCTTAAGACTGACGTCATTTTATTGTAGTGCAAGTGTTTTGAATTAATATTTTTCACAATACAAAGCTTCCTGCAGCAGTACATCATGGCAAGCATGTTTTCCATATTTCATACATCCTCTGGAAGTGGGCAGCCACAAGGAACTTCAGGCTGCATTCTGGAGTTACTTGTACTGCTTAAACTGCCCTAAAATCATCTGAATTCTAGCAGATCTCATAGATGATATCCAAGGTCTCTATATTAGATTTAGTCAGTTCAACACAAAATTTGATGAAAATTCTAAGGTTCTCTATTTGTCACCCAAAACAGAGAAGGCATTCAGATGGTGGAGAGCAGTGTATACAGCTTTCCTTCTCGTCCCATCCAGTAAGTCTCCTCTGACCCGGGGTTCAGGGTGACTTTTCTGAACTCTCCCCATTTCCTACACCCCACCAACCCTTTCCCTTCATAATTCTTCCTTCCACTTCAACACTTCTGCCACAAGGAGGAGCCACTGGCTCTGGAAGCTAGCAGATTGCAATAGCTTTATATGTGCGTTCTCCTGCTGCCACTTCAAGCGTAGATCATTTTATTTACATTTTGAATGCAGCTTAGGCAACATATGTGTTTTGGATTTTAAAAAGTCACATACTAAACAACATGGAAACATTTACTAATGTATGTTGTTGTTGACAGAAACTTACAGAAAAGAGGATATGGAAAAAGAAATTACAAGAGTCTGTGTCTCATTTAAGTCAACCCTGCACTTTGGCTGCCTGGCTACAAGACCAGTACGTGTCTTTCACAAATCATTGGAGCAAAGCAGATGACAAATGACTGACACTGCATCTCAACACATGTGAAAGTCCATAAGATTGTACAAGGTGTCTCCAGTGGACATTGACACAATGGTCAATGCTTTGAATTCACATTTGAGAGAATGGGAACCAGAATTCCTGTCCGGTTAATGAGATTTGGGTTCCCCTAAACAGAATACTGCACTGATCCCTTTGAAAAGGCCATGACCAATTTTTCTCCCTATGCCTTGTCCATTACCTGCTTGTGCCGTATCTTTAATGTCTACCCATTGGCACAACATTAAACCCCAATCCTATTTTCACTCTTTTTGTTAAATTACTAGAAATATCCTCTCCAAGTAGAGTTCCACTTCTGAATTCTACTTGTTCACATGGCTGGGAAGTACACTTCTCATCACGGCTGTGGGAGTGTGTGTCTGGGTGGTTATGAATGTCAATGTGTGTACTTTTGCTAGAAAACAGAGTAAGAGCTTAAAATCTGATATGAATTTTCTGTTACATGTTTCTAGGCTCCACTTATCAGTCCATTATAGGTGAGTGGTTGCCTTACCCTTATTTTATGTATTGTTCCATTCTGGAATTTCCATCATTGTTCTACACTGAAGAAAGACTGCTTCATGAACTCTGAGGAAGAGAGAGTAAATACAATGAACAAGGTGTATACACTGACAAGGAAAAAAATGCTTGGATTTTTCTTGGATTCCCGGTTAAAAATGCACTTTTTCTGTGTTAAGTGAGAGGATACTTTCCCTCAGAACTGTGAGGCATACAAATCCTTTGAATGGTTAAGGTTTTGTACATTGGTGTATAACTTCTTCCTAGCACTTTAGAAAAGGAAACTTAAGAGAAAAAAAAGAACAACACATTTTTGGAAGGATCTTTGATGTGCAGCAACATGTACACTGCATATTTTTGTATAATGAAAGTATAAATTTGAATTCCACCAAACACAGCACCTTAGTTTCTGAAGCATTGAAATCAATATTGTGATATGCTTTTGTGAGCCAATCATAGTTCATGTCATGTGATCTCACCGCCAGATGACAGCAGATATTCAGAGCATAGGACATGTGATGTAGTCAACTGTTAAGTAGCACAAGCACACAAATAGAAAATGTTAAGGTTTAAATTAATATACACAGAGTAGCTATAAGAAGAGACAAGCTTTCACATATACTATTAGTATTTCTTTGCATGTGTTACATGTTAAGATACATCACACCAATGTTCCAGTAAAATTTTAAATAATGTCATAAATGTTCAGTCTTCTGGGCACAAAATTCTTCTAAGTGGCTGGTCCTCAAAGTGTCAAGTTTTAAATGAGAGTCAAATGCTCTGTGATATAAGAAATTCATTGCCCATCTCACACGTAACATCATTCATCATGCGTAAAAGAAAATTTACTTTGAAAGTAAGGCTTTCCAAACCACCCTTCACAATATTTTCTCATGACCTGTTAGAAATAAGTTTATTCAGCAGTTGCCAGAGAGCACCAGAAAACAGGTGTTATCACACATGCACAGCTACAATGAGGCAGGAAGCCCATATGTTATACATATATAGCATTAAGAGGTCTCTCACTACGCCACAGAAAAACACTTAACAACATCAGAGGACACTGCAAAAGCATTGAATTTCATAAATCATACTAAAACACATAATTCAGATTAAAGTGCACATATGTATGTTCAGATTCAGGCTGAAGTAGGCCCCAACCTGATATTAAGCTTTTCGGCACGCAAATTTTCTCGGTGTATCAATACTGTATTACCTCATATTAGGTTCTTTATTATGGCATAATGCCATATGCGCAAAAGATTAAAATGTGCACTTGAAATTACGTGAACAGCTGAAAGTAGCCAATAGTGTGGCTTTGTTTCAAATAAATAGACTGCCTCTGTGAAAAGATTAAAGAAAGCCAAATTTCTTTATCAGACTGACAAAAATAACTTCAATGTTCTGCAGGACGATTAATGTTTGATTGCTGAAAATGTGGAAATAGAATAAAATCAGAAAACCAAAACCAATACACATTTTAGCTTTCCGTAATTATGTGAATGTATTTTAATTCACTTCACAGCTCCTGGCCACAGTTCATTTTGTTTTCATTTGATGTGAGAGCTATAAATGAAGAAGAAACAACAAAATCACTAGACAGACACAGGTCACAAGGAAACTACCCCCCATCCCTACTCCAAGTCACACTGCTCTGCACATGTGTGAATCTGGCAGCTTCGGTGTGCCAAAAAAATTTTTGAGGTAGCCAGAAGCAGGAAAAGCTACTGCTCATACGCGACTCAACTGCATACGCACATGAGCCCTGGAAACTGCTCAAATGAATATACTGTAAACAGTTGTGACTTCACACTCACAGGAAGCTGTTTGTTGTTATGTTACATAGTCTTCATCCTGAAGCCTTTGACACAGTTTGCTGTTGGTAGACACTTGTGTGTTCACTGTGTTTTGTTGTTGTAAATGGCACATTTCCTTTTGCAACTTAAGTTTTATTTTGGTTTTTCCTCTCGTTTATGTTTTATTTCTGCAGCATTATTCTGCAGTAGCGAGATACAGTAAAATTCTTTATTAGAATATCAGTTCTTAACAGTAAAAATTACAAAAATTTAACAGAAAACAAACAGTGAAAAATTTCTGGAATCCTAATAATAATAATAATAATAATAATAATAATCCAGGTTTTCTCCTGGATGAAAAAGTTCCTGCATTTTTCTCGGTTGTCCTGGGGCATATACACCGTGAATGAAGCAACTGAAGACATTTTTGATAAACAGTTCCCCAAGTGTTTTGACCAGCTGCCTAGAGTGTGTGGATGAAGAAGAGGAGGAATACTGAAAGGAAGCTTTTTTACCAATTCCATGACTTTTTAATTGACATAAAAATGTTAAAGATTATCATTATAAGAGTGATGCAGAACTCTCACTTGATGATTACTGATCTTGTATATTAAGCCCACCATTTATTTTATCAGTCCAATAAGGACTCACTACTTAACAGAGTACGTGAATAAGACACACTGCAAAAGGCACCTATATATCACTCCAAAACACTTTCACATGGCCTATCACATATTAACAGATGCATACTATTTCACCGTTACAGCACTGAGAATGCATCTACTAGTTATGAAAAAAATATAATGAATTTATGTGTCCAGCATGGCGCCATGTAGATGCACAGACATGTGTGGATAAGGGTACATGCACATGTGTTTTCTGTATGTATCTGTACTCTAGCTCAAGAAAGGATTATTCCCAAAGCTAACAAGTTTTCTTTCTTTTTTGTGTGAGCCTGTCCACGACTCAGTGCTTTTGCTTTTCAGTGAGTATTCTCCTCCACTCCTAAAGTATAAACAATGGCATATCACATAAATTTGAGTTTACCAAAATAGTGAGGGTACTGCGCATGTGTCACTGGTAACTTAGCTAGGCAAGGATTAGATAATGAACTCCCAATTGTCTTGAAAGCATCACACTAGCACTCACTTGAAATCATTTTACAAAACTGCAAACAACCTAATATTTAGATATCCCTTTCTAGATATGACTAACAAAAAATGGTTCAAATGGCTCTAAGCACTATGGGACGTAACATCTATGGTCATCAGTCCCCTAGAACTTAGAACTATTTAAACCTAACTAACCTAAGGACATCACACAACACCCAGTCATCACGAGGCAGAGAAAATCCCTGGCCCCACCAGGAATCGAACCCGGGAACCCGGGCGCGGGAAGCGAGAACGCTACCGTGCGACCACGAGCTGCGGACTATGACTAACAATGTGGAACTTTGCTTACTAACTGATCACTGTGCACATGTGTGTTCTAGTGTAATTACCGTCAACTGTAATCAACACTGATATCAATGAAAGATAAATTTCTAACCTATTAAACAGGAAATAAAAAAAATTAACAGTCTGCCCAAAACTAGATGTTCCTTTAAGCCTACATATAAATCAGTAAAATATAACTTTATACTTACAAAGCTTAGTTGGGCTCTAGCTTCCAACAGCATCTCAAGCTGCGAAAATTGTGCAAGAAACTGTCCAATTTTTCTGAATGTTTTCTCCACAGTGAGTCATCTCTTTATACAAAATTTCTTTTACTGACTTCCATTTGACATTAATTACTGGAGCTTTAGATGGTTCCTCAGATTCTAGTAATGCTTGAGAAGAATACATGTATTTTATAGCTTCTTAAATGGCACTTCAGCACTTTTTAATCACAATGTCAGCAGTGTTCCTTGATATAAAGAACATGTATTTCTATAAAAGAATGAGATCAATTGTATATTCAACCACAAATAAATAAGATGTGCTTAACATTTATGTTTTTCAATTACATTTGGCTTTCTCAAATATATGCAACACTATCAATTATACACTGTGCTAACAATAGTCTATATATAGTTTTTTTACACAACTCCTTTAATTGTCTCTGAAAATTTAAAGTAAATAACAGTTCTAATTCTTAACAGATATTTGTCTTTTAAATTCTATACATGTATACTAAACTTTATCACATGGTATCTGGATTAGGTGTAACATCTACTAACACCAAATAAGAGCTGAAAACATTTATCACAATTCCAGGAAAATGAAAATTAGCAAAGAAGGACCGACATCAAATACACAGACATAAAAGGCATTTAAAACATTATTTGTACAATAAATAACACGAAACACAAAATTACTGTCATTATTAGATGTCTATTTACAGTGGCAAACTACAAGCTAATTTAGGAAATCATTCTCCTGATTTCAATTATGAAACTGCACTTGGATCACTGAGATTATATACATATTCAACTGATGTCAGTGGTCCAATGAAAAATGAATAGTGGGGTAAATATTAACTGACCATCAGCTCAGACACTTAGGAACCTATGAGACTGTGTTATATATTAGACCAATGAGTATTCATACCCATTTACTTCTAAAAAAAATGCCCAGTCAACACCAAGATCTGCAAGTTTCTTACTCTCAGATTGCTCCTTACATACTGAAGTTCATGTGGCAAAGCTTATTTCACACTAAACCCAGTTTTAAGTCTTCTAAACACAGCTTAAAAACTACGCTTGCAAAATGACATCTACAAAATAATGACTATTGTGCTGTACAAATAAGAAACACTCTTAAAGAGAGCTCACAACAGATTTGATTTTACTTAAACATAGACCAGTTTAAATTACTCTTGATAAAAATACAAAACAAAGGTTTGCTGTTATTTACATTCACACTCTAGATAAACACTTCCCTGTCTACAAAGAATATAGCAGTTGTATTGACAAGAGGTCACATATTATGTATTTTATATATCCTCTTCTTTCACAGAAAGCTGGGATTACCAATCATCTGCAAAAGATTGAAAAAGTCATTAATAATTGTATACTACATAAGACATCACAGCATCATTATTAAAGTAAAATTTAAATAGATGGGAAACTACTAACACTTGTTCAGAGTTCTCAGTGTACACCAATGTTCAATTAATTTTGTATCTTGAAATATTATTTTACACCTGAGTATCAATATATAATATTCTCCGAATCTATGGAAAAGTCAAGTTGATTTGCTATGAAATCCATCACAGAATCTACCTCAAAAAAGCAAACATTGCATTCTTCATTGCTTGATACTCTATGGACATCTGTGGGGAATACTATCCTTGAATCAAAGAAACAAGCAACTGAGGAAATTCAGGAAAAGTAAAGTAATATTACTCAGCGCAGAGATAATAACACAGCTGTGCCATACAAAAAGGCTCTTTTATATCAGCTAAATCATTGTGAAAAGGATAGGACATTACAGAACACTTTACAGGTGAATTATGAAGGAGAATGCATTTTCAGCAACATTAAATGATAATTTTTTGAAAGATTTCATGATGCCTTCAGCTGCCATTCTCTTTATTTCATGTATCATTGTATAATTTTGGCCTTAGGCCATTTCCAAGTATCTAAAACCAAAGCATTATACATCAGAGACAGTTACACTTGTGATTTTGATGTAGGAACAGAGACATTAGTTACACTTGTGATTTTGATGTAGGAACAAGTCATATCTGTAGATATACTAGGCACATGATAATTTACTTTATGGATGAGTTTTTAGTAGTAAATTATGCCATTATGTCATTGTTCCTATGATTCCATGTTATGCTCATAAAATAAATCCAAGCTGTTTTATACTATTTTAGAAGCACGTTACTTTCGAGCAGTTGTTGCAAAGGTCTTTGATATAAGGAAGATTATAATTATTTTACGGAAATTTGTTAATTAACCTGCATATGCTTTTGTTGTCAAATATATTTAACTATTGTTCATCATTGGTGTAAATATGTCTGTAAGCAATTTCTTTAAAATAATTTGCAAAAATTTGTTGTTTTATTGTGGTAGCATGTAATTTTCATTTTTGAATAGTTGGTACAAAGGTCTTATATATGAAAATTACAAGACACTGCAAGTTTTCCATTATGGGACCTGGAAATAATTACTATGTTCATGGCAAAAGGCCTTGGTTGATATGCTACAGATAATATAAAGAAACATGAAAAAGCAAAAAAAAAAAAAGACACACTTGCAAATTATTACATTTTGAGAACCATAGATATCAATGTTAAATCCCACATTCTAACCTGCGAAATGTTTAAGGAAATGTTACAAATATATCAGAAGACTACAGACCAACAGAAGACTCAATACTGTACACGGAGAGTTCTATAACTTTGAATACAACAGAACTCTTGATACAATGCCCAATATTGATAAAGTGCAAACCATAGCATTCATGTCTTACTGCCTGGCACAGAATATTGACAAAATAGCACTGATCTCAAAACTGCCTGACAAATACAAACTTTTGGAAGTGCTTGGGACTCATTAGTAAGGAGGAGTAAGCATTGGGAAACCTGAAATAAAGACTTCAAGAAGAAGAAAAAGATAAAATGAATAAAAATAAAGAAGAAATATGTTTTCCATTCAAAGCCACAGATTACAAGAAGAAAGGTCAAAATAAGAAAAACGATAAATCTGCAAAGTGCTTTGGATGTGGATGTTCAGGTCACCATGCAAGCAACCGTAAAAAGAAGCATTGTGGTGACATGAACAAAATACAGTGTTCTACATGTGGAAAATACCATCTGGGAGAGTGTTGGGCAACAAACAAACTACCCCTATCTAAAATAAAATAAAAAACATTCAACTGAAAAATGTTACTAAAAAGGGGAACGTGAGAAGATGAAGAAATCATCAAAGACATTTTTTCTTTTAGAAGTATTTGTGACAGTAAAAGAAGAGAGTAAGACTCATAAAATAGATACAAAGTTTGTTGTTGACAGTGGAAGTAATGAGCACATGTCACAGAAAAGGAAAATTATTTCAAATGTCAAGAGCTGCAAAGATACTAAAATTAAGATTGCAAATAGAAAGTTCATGTGTTTTAATCTTGCTGCTGAGTTTGCATCACGACAGCTGTTGTTGAAAAATGTGTCCCATCTCCCTGAATTGTCAAAAATTTTACTGCCAGCAAATGCCATTTCCGAAAAAGGATGAGTGGCAATATTTGACAAGGAAAAGATGAAGATTGTGAAAGATGGAGAGGTTATTTTGGAGGGCAACAAATCAGAAAATGGACTGCACATACTGACATAAGAAGTGACCATAAAAATAACCACCAATGATACAAAAGAAGAAAACCATTCAGCAGCACAAAAAAACTATGACGCCTGAATTTCAATTACCTGAAGAAAATATCAGAACTGTTAAAAGGTGTAGACAAAATTGTGTTGGAAGAGGACATGCCTTGTAAATATGTGTCATGGCAAAGCAAGTAATAAAATAATTCAACACTGTGCATTGCAGAGAAACAAGCAAGATCTCTTGAGATTATTCACACTGATGAATGTGGTAAGGTACACCCAACAACATATCTCAATGAAGGATATTTTTTAACATGTCCATTATACACATTTCTTAAAAGTTTATCTTCTGCACACAAAAGATGAAATGGAAGACCACATCAGAAAAGATGTAAATGAGAGTTAAGCTCATTTCAATCTGAAGACATAAAAAATAAAATGTGACAGAGGAGGAGAGTACAGAAGCACTGACTTCAAAGAAAGGTGTAAAAAGAAAGGTATAATGATTGACTACATTATTAAATAATTTCCTCAACTGTATGGTAAGGAAGAAAGAATAAACCTTAATATCACAAATAAAGTAAGGGCCATATTGTTTGATTCAAAAATCGGAAACAAAATGTGGGGTTTTGCTGTTCTGACTGCAGCTTATCTCATGAACAGAAGTTCTTGTACAGCTGTTGATGTGACTCCAGCTCACATGTGGTAGGGTAGAAGATCAAATTTGTAAAGACTGGATATTTTTGGATCTCTGGTGTTCACAAAATAACTTGGGTATTTAAAAGAACTGAATGTAAGAGGTGAATGAGGTGTTCTTGTAGGATGGGTATCTCATATGGCGTCCTAAGATTGGAAAATTTTCTGAAGCAAGCGATGCTGAGTGTATTCACCAATATGAAGACAAAAATGAGGAAACAAAAGAAGGAGGAACAAATGTAGCTGTAGAAATCCAAATTTTTGAAGAACTATATGAAAGAAGAAAAGAACCACAAGAACAAAGAGAAAAACCAAGAGAAAGAAGAGGCCATGTGGCCTCAGCAGCCAGAGACTGCGAGCATGTGAGTCTGAGTTGTGCTTGCGTGGATGTGTGTGCATGTTCTACATCCAATGAAGGCCTTGTTGGCCAAAAGCTCATTTTCTGACAGTCTTTTTGTTGTACCTATCTGTGACTCAGCATCTCCACTATATGGTGAGTATCAACTATCCTTTTTGCCCCTCCTTTTTCATAATATTGTTGGTAAGTCAAACTGCAACCATGGACAGTGTTTTGATATTTGAACTCACTACTGTTGAGTTTATGATGGAAAAAGAAGAGCAGGAATGAAAATCAGAATATCCAGAATGGATTACAGACCTCAGATATTTTGACGAGCACAGTTCAGTTTCCTAAGCTCATGCTGGCCGTTTGCATTCCAGTGGAAAGCACCTCTGAGCATATGCAGATGTAACTGATTGACCTGCAAGGGAATTCCCATTTTAATGGCAAGTTCTTTTACGTAAAAAGTGTCCATGACATCTCCATTGCTTTCCTCAGGTAGTTTTCCAAAGTCTCCTTAATGAGGTTGCAAACGTGCTACAATATTTTGATCAACAAATTTCTGTGAAAGACCTTATTTAAACTATGAAACTACGAGGGCAAATCAGACAGTCTTTGCCCCTCCTTTTTAGCCAAATTATGGCTGTATATGTAAAGTCAACATATTCATTCCCAGCTTTGGATCCTTCTTGGTTTGTGCAAGCCTTATCAGCTGGTAACTCCACTGCATGGAACTGCTGTCAGTTGTTAAAGATGATGGTTGTGCTTCACGTATTCACAGCATTAGAGCAACAAAGTTTGATTGATTTTCTATGAAGCAAGGTATGAACACACTTCGAGATCTACAGGAAATTCAGCCCACATATGGGGAAAACTGTCTGACTGAGAACTGTGAGATCATGGTGTTGTAAGTTCGACACAGTCCGTAAAGTCTTCAATGACAATGAGCGGTCCACGAGCTCGTGTTCGTCACTGACTGATGACAACACTTCCCTTGTAAATGCAATGGTGACAGAAGATCAGCATGTGCACATCACGGACATTTCCTGGGAGTTCAGCATATCATATGGGAGTGCTTACTTCATCGTTCATGGCCCTTAGGGTACCAGAAAGTTTCATCTCGGTGGGTGTCTCAGCTGTTGGATGACATGATGAAAGGCAAGTGAATGATGTCTTCACTGAATCATCTGGAATGGTATTCCAAGGAAGGTGAAGATTTCCTGGACTGCACCGCTACTGATGATGAAACATGGATACTGCACTACATGCCAGAATCCAAGCAGCAGAGCACAGTATGTAAACATCTGGATTCACCTGTGACAAAGAAATTTCTAGACGGTGCCATCATTTGGGAAAGTGATGTTAATAGCCTCCTGGTATAACTGTGGACAACTCCAACTGGATTTCATGCCACAAAATGCAACAATCAATGTTGACAGTTATCGTTCCACACTGTCGTGTCTGAGAGCTGCTATCAGACGAAGGCACTGATGGATTCTCAATGTGGACAATGTGATTCTGCTCCACGAGAATGCGAGACAACATATGGCAATCAGAACTGCTGAAAATCTCTGAGCATTTCACTGGGAGATTCTGGACCACCCACCACACAGCCCAGACCTCGCCACTAGTGATTAATCATACTTTTGAGAAGTTCCTGGCAGGGCAGTGATCCACAAGTAATGATGAACACAAGACATAAGTCCAACAATGGTTTCATAGTCAGCTGGATGAATTTTACCACAGGGGCACCTCAAATTTAGTGCTGTGATGGAACAAATACATAAACTAATGCGGGGACTATGTGAAAAAATAATGTAACGTACATGGAATAGGATGTGTATTTGCCATTACCTGCATGTACCTTACTTTGGCTCATAAAAAATAGGGGCAAAGACTTTCTGATTTGCCCTCATAAATGAGTCGTGATTACATGGCAACTTGAGTGTGAAAACCTGTGAAACTGTTCACATGTCAACAGTTTGTACCATATAAAAATCATGTATTCAGTGCACCAAAAATAATTAAATAATATTGAAAATTTATTTTGTATGTGATCTATGTTGTTGAGAAATGTGGAATATAAAACCAAGTGGTATGCAGTGTGATTCCTCTGCCATTTAAAAGCATCACATTCACAGTTTCCCCGTCTTCCCCCTCCTCACGCTCAGACACTGTGTCATGGCGTTGGGGTAGATGTGGATTAAAGCTGAGTGCTATGACACCTTTATCAGGTATTGCCCACGAGCTGAAATCCTGACTGATCTTGATGTAAAAGAAAAGTCTTCGTGGGATTTCCAGAAGGATACAAGGCACCTGAGAAAATTAGCCTGCTCAAGAAGGCACTTTATGGTTTGAATTAAGTTTCTCTGAATAAGAAACTGAATTAGTTTCTTAAGAATGAAAAACCCATCCAACTGAAATCCAACTATTGTACCTACAAATCAGATACTGAGAAGAAATTACACATTGACAATGGGTTTCTATTTGGAGAAGACGTCTGTCAAATGCAAAAGTCTTGCAATAAGTGGAGAAAATTTTTGACATTAGAGCTGATGAAGAACCGACAATTTATCTTGGCCTTGAGATAAAAAGAATGAAAGAAAGTACTTATATTCACCAAGAAAAATATGCTAAAGAAGTGATGAAAATGTATATAATAAATATTCAAAAACTATGACAACTCCAATTTCATGGCAAGGAAAAACTGAAGAAATCAGGGCAGCAAAGTCAAATGTTCCATATTGTAAAGTGATAAGCAGTTTTTTGTATTTAGCATGTAAAACCAGATTAGACTTGGCATATATAGCAAACTATGAAAGCAGATCAATGAGTAATCCAAATCATTCAGATATCCAAAATCAGATGAGTACTTTAAGGTACCTAAATTCAGCGACAGGGGTTGAAATATTCAACTTGTCAGAAAAAACAAGTACAAGAATAATTGGCTTACTGTGATGCACATTTCACAGGTGACAGGGAAGATAGAAAAAACACTACAAGTTACGTATTTCTGAACAATAATGTTCCAATCACTTGGTGCTGCAAGAAACAGTGTGTTGTTGCACTATCTACTACTGAAGCAGAATATGTATCTGCAGCACAAATGTCAAGAGATGAAAGTTCTGAAGTGTTTCATGGAACAACTGCTGAATAAAAACAGGAAAATTACACTCTGTGTGGACAACCAATGCGCAACAGCAATGATGAAATATAGTCAAACGTCAAGAAGAAGTAAGCACGTTGATGTGAAGTATCATTTCAGCAGTGATGAACTAAATCACAGCTTGTTTAACTTACAATACTGCCAAACTCGAGAACAACTTGCTGATATTCTAACTAAATTTCTCCAGGGTAGTGCTTTTAAAAGACTGAAAGAAAAGTTGATGTTTAATTGAAATTAAAATCTTTTGTTTGCTTTTATTAATTCAGAGACTATGGTCAGAACTGTTTTGTGAAATATCATACACTTTTGTTTAAGGGAATGTGTTGGATTTACAAAGATCCTACTAAAGAAAACAATCTGTATGTATTAATGTAAGATCTCTATTGGTTGCTATTTACAATAATGGATGAAGACTCATTTCTTTTTAGTCTTGTGGCTTTCTGTACTCTCTTAAAATAAAATAAGAATCTCCCCAGAATTTTCTGTGTTATCCCGAGTCATAGATTCCATAATGAGAAAAACTAAGGACAAATCAAACATGGGCATAAACTGAAATAAGTAATCTAGGCTTACCACATCTGTATTTTTCTGATAATACTGTTCTTCTGGTGGAAATTTAAAAAAATAATGATTACCAAGCTGGGTGGAATGGCCAGTTCTGTTCAGCCAAAAATAAATGACTATAACTCAAACACAAAGTGTACAAAAGGTGGATATCTATTTACTCAAATTATAGCGGAACAGAAAGTACAAGATGCTAACTGATCTGCGTATCTCAGCAATATTATCTGTAATGGTGGGTATATAGAAGCCAATTTTAGCAGCAGAAATGAGTAAGCTTTCGCAGTCTTCCAATGAATATCATCCATATGGCTAATAAACTCTTCAAGTATGTCCACAAAACTCTGGTTGTACTCCTCCACCATCCTACCAATGGCCACAAACATATGTGGGGCCTCGAAAATGTCAGTAAATTCAACACACACACTCTCAATGTTTTCCACCAATGTTGTTTGTTAATAATTTTGAAAGTCAGTTATTATAACCACATTTCATATGATGAAGTGCTGAGAATAAGTGGTCTATACAGCCTGCACAAAATCATTGCTGAAAGAATACTGAAGCTTGCTGGGCATGCTCACTACATGAAAGATGGAAGAATCTCCAAATAAGCATTGTTGTGGAAACCAACAGATGGATACAGAAGCAGAAGAACACCTTGTAACATTGGAAATGAACTATTGCAAAAGATCTCCAACCCATGGACACAAAATGAGAGGAAGCTGAAAATGCAGCAGCTGATTGAGTTTGCAGGAGGAAACTTTTCATCTGATGTGCTACTTGGCATTAGAGGAACTAATTCTTAGTAAGTACTCAGTTACATGTTCAGTTATTTGGCAAGTGACAACATAGTAAGATCACAACAGTTAAGGTGAAATTAGGTCAAGGGCACTTCAGTCAAAGTTACTAAACAGTTGTGTTTGGTGCTTGTAAAACATGCTGATGGATGAGAACCGGGTGTAAAGATAAACTTAAACTTGCAACATTTCTCCAATAAACTATAATGGTACACAATTTAAAATACACCCTTAATTAAGCACAAAGAAGAGAACTATTCATATAGACTTATACAAGCATGACACTTACAGGTGGAATGTTGACAGCTACAAGTGAAAACAGTCTGAAACACAATCCTTAAATTCTGACACTAGAATTTCTGTTTTTAACAGAGGATTCATTTGGGGATGTCTTTGCTTACAACTACTTTAAAAACAGTATACGGTTATATAAAAGTATACTGTTATATAACTTTCCAGAGTTTCTTAACCACGAACCTCTTCGTCATTCCTAAAATCCCTCAACATGCAAGCTAGCCTTTCACCTGCAGAAAGAACCACGAACGTCGTTTACAACTGTTTTGAAAACATCACCCCTGAATGACAAGATGAGCAGTATATGGTTGTATAAAAATAATCTCTTCCTGTTAACTTTCAAGAATTTCTTAACCTCAAACCTCATTGTCGTTCCTCAAAACCCTCAACATGCAAGCTAACCTTACATTTGCAGAAAGAACCACAATCCACCTACTAAAACTGATCCCAACCTTATAATCCTACCTGCTGACACAGGCTCTACTAGTGTTGCTTGGAACCACAAGGATTACTTGATGGAAGGATTTGTAGGTGTCAGATTCATTCACATCCAAACACTGCCACAGTGACCCCATTCCAGAAATCCAACAGGATCTCCAGTCTCTCCTCAAATCCCTATGTCAATCCCAGAACCTCTCCCTGGATTACACCTCTCTCCTCAGATCTACAATTCCCCATACTCCTATCTTCTACATGATTCCTAAAGTCCATAAACCCAACCACCTAGAGTGCCCCATTGTGGCCAGTTACTATGCCCATACCGAGAGAATCTCTGCTCTCATAGATCAACACCTTCAGCCTATTACCCACAACCTACCCTCCTATATAAAAGATACAAACCATTTCCTCCACAGACTCCCCACAGTTCCTGTTCCTTTGCCACAAGATGCCCTGCTTGTCACTACTTACAAAACCTCTCTTTACACTATCATCCCTAATGCCCATGGCCTTTGCCACTATCTAACACTACCTGTACCAATGCCCAATGGATTCCAAACCTACAACCTGCTTCCTGGTCACCATGGCCAACTATATCCTCAACCACAAATGGGTATCACCTACAAATAAACCCAGAGTGTGGCATTGGTTGGCTGCATGGCACCATCCTATGCCAGTCTCTCTGCAGGTCATCTAGAGGAATCCTTCCCATTCACTCAGAATCCCAAACTCCTCACCTGGTTCAGATTCACTAATGACATCTTTGTGGTCTGGGGCAAGGGTGAGGACAGACAGATTATCCACTTTCCTCCAGAACCTCAAAACCCCATTTGCTTAACCTGGTCCTCCTTAACCCAACAAGCCACCTTATCCTTCCCACACCTCTCACAGTGATATTCCAGCACCCACCAAACCTACACAATAGCCTTGTCCATCCCTATTCAACCACTGCTCCCAACCCCTTGCCTCATAGCTCAGATCCCTGTAATAGACCTCGATGTAAGACCTGTTCCATATACCCTCCCAACACCATCTACTCCAGTCCAGTCACAACTATCACCTATCACATCAATGGCAGGTCTACCTGTGAAACCAGTCCTGCGATCTACAAGCTATGCTGCAACTATTATTCTGCATTCCAAATGGGCATTGCATCAAACAAGCTGCCTGTCTGCATGAACGGACACTGACAAACTGTGACCAAGAAACAGCTCGACCATCCAGTTGTTGAGCACACTGCCCGGCACAATGTTCTTCATTTCAATGACTGCTTCACAACCTGTACCATCTGGATCCTTCTCATCACCAAACTGCCCAGGTGGGAACTATCCCTGCAATATAGGCTACATTCCTGTAACCCTCCTTGCCTCAATCTTCGTTAGTCACTGTACTTCACCCAGCTATCCCCTTCCTTGTTCCCACTCCAGCACTGCACAGCCTTCTATTCCACCAACACTCCCACAGTCTTTTTACTTCTCTCCTTTTCCGCTCCTGCCCCTGTCTAACCTCCCGACTGCACCTAGCAACCCAAGCGCATTACTGGCCACGCCCACAAGCAGCATTACACCCTCCCCCACCCCAAACCCTGATATCCCCCCCCCCTCCAGCCTCTTGCTTACTCCCATCATGCATTGTTGCTCGTAGTCTGGCCTCAGCAGCCACAGACACTGGTCGTGTGTGTGTGTGTTGTGTGTGTGTGTGTGTGTATGTTTGTGTGTGTGTGTGTGTGTGCGTGTGTGTAGTCTAATTCAGAAGAAGGTCTTTTGGCCAAAACCTTACTTGTTTAGCAGTCTGTGTGTTGTGCCTGTCTGTGACTCGGCATCTCTACTATGTGGCGAGTAGCAGTCTATCCTTTTCGTAATACTGTCATTACTCCATCCCAGATTTTCCATCGCTTAGTTATATCATCAGTAGGGTTCAGCTAAACATGCAGTAAAAAATGACAAAATATGTACTTATAATATGGGCGTAAAAATATAAAATATGGAAAAATTATGGAGACAAAAAACTACAATTTTCAAACAAACCACGCTTTATTACACCAAAAACAAACAATTTTATGCTTCTCCAGTTTCATGCGCTTTTTTTTTCAAAATTAAAACTATTTCTGTTTGAACAGAAGAATTGTATTGACAAAGATCTTTGAAACTGCAGGATGTGACTGGAGCAAACTTAAATTTGGACAATTCTGGAACTGAGTATGGGACATGAAGTTCATCATCTATTCTTCCATACAGCATACTGTTAACTTTGTCAGCAGATTAAGACCTTTATTTTTCTCAAGTGCCTAGTTCAATTTTTCCTTTACCAACTCAGCAATGGATCCTTCTGCTTTGCTAATTTTCATTTTTATGCCTTTGATAATCTTTACATTATGTCCATTATAATTATCCGGGCTGTTTTGCTGTGGTCGGTTGATGAATTCTGTGTCAATTCCCAACGTTTCGTCTCCGACTGCAGGAGACATCTTCAAGGGGGTCCGTAGCTCGATGGAAGGTCCAACACACCCACTGGCTCGCTACTGACAGTAGTCATGGACATGATCATGGACGGCCATGAAAATCTACATGTTAGTATCAATCTTTACATTGTCTTTCAATTATGTTCAAGGGTTTTCCAGTCCCTTAATATGATGCAACAAAAAACAATAATTGTTTTTGATGTGCACTAAATCACTCTGTAGAGTATCATTTTCAGAAAGTTCTTTCGTATTCAAAATACAAGCAGACTCATCTTCAAACTGAAAAATAATTGTTTTAATGTCACAGAAATCCTCAACATAGTATTCAACTTGTCAGCATTGGTTCTGGTGGCAAAATAATATCGGGATACACCTCTTTAAATTTCGAGAGCCTACTGGTAGCTTTCAAAAATATTTTCTTCATATTTGATATTAAACTATCAACTTCTCTTCTTTATCCTTATGCTTTCAACTAATCTATTTCTTCTGCATTCCAAACACACTACATAGAGCATTTTAATGTATAAGACATTCAGGAATGCTGCAGCTTTAACCATATAGGGTGCAGCATTGGTACAATGTTTGTTGGTTACATTTAGGAAGTTCTTCAAATGCCAACAGAAAGGATTTGCTTGATTTATCTTCAGATAGTCATCCAATTACTACAATGCCAATGCACTGCCTTGGGTGGCCATAGTCTCATCGATTGTGACCCATATAGGACCATCCTGAATTACGTCTCGAATCGACACCGTACAATCCTTGTAAATGCTG
This sequence comes from Schistocerca nitens, assembly GCF_023898315.1. Classification (NCBI taxonomy): domain Eukaryota; kingdom Metazoa; phylum Arthropoda; class Insecta; order Orthoptera; family Acrididae; genus Schistocerca; species Schistocerca nitens. Next base: position 353,157,801 of record NC_064622.1, read on the forward strand.
CCGACATAGTTTTTTTTAAATGTAGAAAAAAAATGGTTCAAATGGCTCTGAGCACTATGGGACTCAACTGCTGAGGTCATTAGTCCCCTAGAACTTAAAACTAGTTAAACCTAACTAACCTAAGGACATCACAAACATCCATGCCCGAGGCAGGATTCGAACCTGCAACCGTAGCGGTCGTGCGGTTCCAGACTGCAGCGCCTTTAACCGCACGGCCACTTCGGCCGGCTTTAAATGTAGATTCATCAGGAATATGTTTGCCTGAATATCTCTCTAGGATGCTTTTTTAAAAAATGGGTTGTTTAATTTCCATACAGGTATATCTGCACATACAATGGCATAACACATATCTTTCGAGAAGGTAGAACTTTGGGACCCACTGGCTGTTGCATCATCAAAAAACTGTTGTTTGAATTGATTCTCTTTTTAATTTCTACCTGTGTTTTTAGGTAGATAGGCACTGTGATATTAAAAAAGTTGCTCAGTTGACACAGCTTTTCACAGGTATTACAGAACAGTACTTTGCAGTCTGTACTCAAAGACTGCTTTGGAAATCTTCACTCTATTTTTGCAATTTCAAACACAACAGTTGCTTGTACATGAAAGAACATAGATGTGTAAAAAATACAATGATGCACAGCAGCAAACATCATTGTTATCAACAGCAAATGACATGGATGTGAAGTTATACATAAGGCTAGCAAAATACTTGTGGAGGTGTGCATCAGATGTTGCGCATTGACTGAAACACTCGAGTATAACAGTGAGGGAACATTTAATGCTGAAGCCTTATTGTGCACGTTGGTGGCATGAACTATCCAACCTGATTGTAAGGTCTAACTGGAGTTCCACATGAAAGATAATTGAATGACAAAACAGAAAATATGTAGAAACAGAAATCACGTAACATATCTATAACGAAAACAGCATATGAGGCACTGTCTCTAAACTTCTTAGTAAGCCCTTGTACTCTAGTTTCAACTGACAGGTTTCACAGATGTCAAAGAGTACCAACAACCTTAGTCATCGAAAGAAATTGTGTTTTAGCTGCCTTAATTTAATATCACATTCATTACTACAAACAAGTGTCACATTTTATAACAGTGTGTTTATAAATATGCTTTCATGAAATCTTATAACTTTGGTGAGACAGTTTCACTACAGGAATGACTGGTAGGGAAGGGCATGTTCACAGCAGTGGAAAACCATGTCAAAAACTGCCCAAAAACATAATTTCTGTGCTTCGCTATCCTGAAGAGATTTTGCTTATTTCCCTCTTCCCACAACATTAACAGGGTTGTAGGCTATCTGAAAGACTAGGCTGCTTCAGATGGTGCGATTTGTGCTTTCGGCTCGTCCATTCCGAGACCAAGAATCTCACTTTGAAGTGTCATTTAATGAATTTTTTAATGCTATTACACTTTAAAAAGATCAGTTTTATATAATGTGTTGAAAATATGGACTTATGCAATTCTGATACAAAAATATGGACTAAACTTTGAAATATGGAAAATGAAAGTTACATTTTCAGACTTCAAATGTCATGATTTATGTAGAAAACTACTACTAAAAGAGTGAAAATTATCAAAACAAAAAAATAATTAGTTATTTGCAAAATAATTTAAACAGATAGATATAAATTCTACTCATCAAGCGGTGGTGGCAGGAGAACACACACACAAAAGGTTTATCTTTCACAAGCTTTTGAAGCAAATGTCTCCGCCTTCAGGCAGAAGAGTTCAAGGGGACAGAAGAGAGCTGAGGGGAAAGAGACGGAAAGGTTTAGGTACAGTGCAGAGAAGTCAACCAGAACCCTGGGTCTGGGGAGATTTACCAAATGGGATGAGAAGGAAAGACTCCTTCTCATCCCATCCAGTAAGTCTCGTCTGACCCGGGGTTCACTGTACCCCTTACCCTAAACCTCTGCATTCCTTTTCTTTCACCCCTCTTCCTTCCACTTTAACTCTTCTGTGAGAAGAAGGAGCCACTGGCTTCAAAAACTTGTAAAAGTAAAAAAAAAAATTGTGTGTGTGCGTAGACCGTTAAATTCTGTATATGTCCAAGCAAATCTGAACATGTCCTGGAATTTTGGAGAGCGAAGTTGATTATGTGTGAGTGCTTGAACTTTGAATTATCTGAAAATAAAAAATTAAAATTTTCACCCAAGAGAAGATTTGAGCCAAGGACCTGTCGTTCCACAGCTGCTCACGCTAACCACGGCGCTCGTAAGCTAACATTCTCATTGATGTTGCCTACCTTGGGCATGGACTACTCAGTTTGTATATTTTGCTTATTTTTTTCATAGTTCCACACAACTTCTTCCTGTTTTCTCGATTGATCTGTGTTCAGTTTTTCAAGGCCTATCCCTGTACCAACTTATAACTAAATCTGAGGGGGGTGCGATGGGGAGGTTCCCTTGTTAGCATCCTCCCAATCATATATGTCGGCAACCCTCGGGCAAGTCATGGCGTCCCAGAACTCAGTGCTGCTGCGCCCCGACTGAACTTGTGCCGCATGCCAACTCAAACACTGCCAGGTCCGAACTCCACTGCTGGCGCGTTCCAACTGACTTCATTGCCCGATCCGAACTGCACTGCTGGCGAATTCCAACCCGTTAGACCACACACGACGACCAGGAAGTAATAGCAGTCCAGCAAAGATAATACGGCAGGGCCTATATCGATAAGCGCTGCTGCTGCCGCTCACGGGCAGGCAAGGCGGCAACTCAGTGAAACCAGTAACTGAAAGTTAACATAACGAGGCGACAGTACGGTAAAAACTGGGTGTTAAATAAGAGATGGGACAAATACGAATCACGCACGGCTCAATTACCTCGTTTTTTTCTGAACAGAAACAAAGAATACAGTAATGACATCACTGACACAACAAGAATCAAAATTCCCTGTATTTCAAATAAAGAAAATCGACCATGGCTAGTAGCTCCTTCGTCTTTCCAGCACATAATTTGCTGGTCAGTAGAAGATGGGGAAGTTTCATAGGATGGAAAGATCATGCAGTTTGAAACCTAAAAGCACCCAATATTTTTCTTTACACTGACGGAAAAAAGGTGTTGTGCGGCATAAACGGAAGTTTGTAGGCATGTTGCTACAGCTGAAATATAATGTCTGTTCAAATGTCGTACCAGTAGCGCCGCTATGAGGATACAAATCAGGTTTGCTTTAAATACACGCTGAAACGGTCGTAAATGTTAGTTACCTTAGAGATCAGACATTGTCAGTTGATGTTGGTCAAGAAGGCCTTTAAGGTAACAAACACCATTACTAACACCCCCCTGAGTTTGAACGAAGTCGTGTAGTAGTGCTACGAGAAGCTGTATGTGCCTTCTGCGCTATTGCAGAAAGATTTGGCAGGAATGTAGCGGCGGTACATGATTGCTGGCGGCGGTGGTAGCGGGAATGTACGGTCGCAAGGAAACCGGGCTCCGGACGACCTCGTGGCACTACCGAGGGGGAAGACCATTCAGCAGCAGTTGGCACCACAGAGAGACAACCAACTGTTACAAACCGGTTGCTTCAAGGACAGTTCTGAGCCAGACACCCTGTAGCGTGCACTCCGCTGACCCCATACACCGCAATCTGCGACTTCGGCGGTGTCGAGCGACTGCTCATTGAGGACAACATGGCAACGTGGTGGTCTGTTGTTTTTTCTGATGAAAGCTGGTCCTGCCTCTGTGGCAGTGATGATTGTGTGTTGGTCAGAAGAAGGCCAGTTGAGGCCATGCAACCAACCTGTCCTCATGCTAGACACGTTGGACCCATACCTGGAATTATGGTCTGGGGTGCGATTTCTATGGCAGCAGGAGCACTTTCGTGGTTCACTCGCGCACCCTGACTGCGAAACTGGACGTTAGTCTGGTCTTTCGGTCTTTTGTGCTGCCAATCACGAACAGTGTTGCATGGGATGTTTTACAACTCGATAACGCTCACCCACATACCTCTGTTGTGATCCAACATGCTGTGCAAAGTGTCGATATGTTATCCTGTGCTGCTCGATCACCAGATCTGTTCCGTCGAATAAATATAGGACATCATCGGACGAAAACTCCAACATCGTCTGCAAACAGCATTAGCCGTCCATGTATTGACCGACCAAGTGCAACAGGCATGGAACGACATCCCACGAACTGACATCCGGCACTTGCACAACGCAATTCATTCATGTTTGCATGCTTGCGTTCAGCATGGTGGCGGTTACGCTGGTTATTAACGTACCAGCATTTCACATTTACTTTTACTCTAACCCTTGAATATGTTTCATATTTCATTATGCTACACAATATGTAGTTAAATTCTAATGATATCAGCTTACATCACGTTGTGGTTGTCAGTTCTGAGCAACAGCTGTCCCTTTCTTCGCTTTTATATGGTTTCCTTGATTTCTTAGCTCAGTATTGTCGTTAATGTTTCTACTCTTGCCTTTCCTTTTAATCACAATGCACTGGATCAAAATATTCAAACTGACAATAACTGAAATGAAGTGAAATGTGCTACTACTTTTTGGTTGTAGGAAAGCGAGCGAGAAACAATTTCAGCGTTTCCCATTTCCAGTCTTCAGTTGGCGATATTCTGCAGTTTTCCCTACGCCAAGTTCCCTGTGGTGCTTGCAGTGCCCCACGCGGCTGTGATATACTGTTAATAACTTCCATTTACTGTGTATTGGTCAAAGAGGTAAATGGATCGATCTTCAGATCCAAAAATAATATTTTTCTTCAGACATTTGCAAAAATCTCACTCAGCTTGTTTCGAAACAAGTGAAGAGATCCGAACTAATGTCTCTCTTCCTTCCTGCCTCCATTTCCTAGTAGAGGTCACATGAAAGTAACTGTTCTTGCTCTAAACTGTGCGTTGATCATATGCATAGACTGTGGACCAGCTCTTAATAAACCAGGCGATGTATCAAAATCTTTTATCATATGTGAGGATCAATGTGAATCAACATCCTGAACGATTTTCTTTCTACCTTTTTAAATCTTAGCGCTATCGGTAGCAAAGTTCGACTGTATGTTATCCGTTACGAAGAATTCTTCTTCAATTATACGAGAGGTAAAGCTTTAATTAATCCGTAGGTGTAGGCCGATGTCGCCACAAGCAATAGGAACACAACCCCAGCAGAGATCGATTAGACGAGATAACTTTCCTACAGATACAAGCATTTTCCGGAAATAGCTCCTCACAGCTTTCGGCGTCAATCACAAAATCATTTATACGTGTGTAAACTGTAACGCCGATGTAGCACTCCGCGATGTAATTCCGAAATTATTAATGCGTCTCTATTTTGTCTGTGTTAACAGCGGCGTGATGAGTTCTACTTGCTAGAGTAGAACGAAACTTCTTCCAAGAAGCAGAAATAAAGCTTATTCAGACGCCTGACATAAAATTCACAACGGCTTGCGGTTGCGTGATGCACATAAACAGGAAGCCGACATTTTCCGGGATGAGGTCTGATAAACAGCATCCCATCTCCAGCCAGATGAAGTACCAGACTCTGCGCCAGACTTCAGCTAATTCAGTTGCCGTTTAACGTCCGAGATGCAAGTTGCACGGTTCGTGCTGTGTGTACTGCCCCTTACCACTCTTGCTTCGAGCAGACAGATCGCTCATATCGGGCTCCTACGGCAGAAGAGCATCGACTCCAATGATTTGGAAAATAGAGGAAGCGAGCTTGTTGTAGAGAGTGGAAGACTAAAGGATTACGGGTTTGATGCGACAGGTGGTCTGGAGAAAACGCCTCCTGGAATTTCCGCAACAAATGGAGTGCAGGAACCGATTCTGGCGAAAACTGAGTTTGTCTACAATGAAGGCAAGGACTTCCGGAGACCGGTTTCATCTTCCGATGAGTCTATTGGTAGCGTCGTGGAGTTTCAAGAAGAATACAAAGAAGCCGAACGTAAGCCATTTTCACCACCGATTGGGAGGATTATCTTCTCCTTCGCCACGCGTCGCTTGGAAGGTGACGCTGAGAAGACAGACGACGAGAGACCCTCAGGAAATAACATCGGAGTTACACCTGGAGAGCACGAACCACAGAGGGAGGACGCTAACTCCGCACACAAAGATGACAACGGCAACGTCGATCGCCCGTCTCGCAAGCAAGACGGGGACTCGTCAACTGGCGGAAATCTCGTCCGGATCCGACGTGGTGTCTTCTCCGTGCCGGGCATTAAGACGATCCCGGAAGTGCTGGACATGGGCCGTGGCAGGTGCAGAAATCCGCACCGCCTGGGCCGCGGCCAGGTTTTCTGCCGCCCAGTGTGGTAGGCAGCTCTCATGTTCTTTTAATCTCTCGCACTCGTGTATAGGTCGCCTTCCCCTGTTTGCCTTCCTTTCCTTTGCCCTCCTCTCTGTCTGCCCGAAACAGTAATCCACTAACAGCCTCCCCCTCGCATATTCCTTACCCGAGCCCAACATCTTGTTACAGCGATACAAATAAAGTCAGTTCAAAAATCGTATTTTTTCTACATTTAATAAATCTAGCCACGAATAGCTTAAAATCGCATGGGTCCCTATTCAGCGAAATGTACTCATATTTTTTAACTGTATTATTTTATATCAGTAAAACAGTTGAAAGAAACCTCGAATAAAGTGTTATTTCATTTATTTCAAAAGTAACTAGCGTCATGTACCTTGATTTTTGAATCATCATCTCAGTAACAAGTCAACACTTCTCGGACTGCTACATTACTAAAACTATCCTTCACTAATGACTTATTCTCCAGAAGTAAAATAAAAAATACATCAAGCAAATGTCATTTATTTACTAGGGGAATATAAACCAGCATGATCGCCTTTCTTATAGCTTTCTTCGTTACAAAGACACTGTATTGCTCTAATATATATATATATATATATATATATATATATATATATATATATATATATATATATATATATATATATATATTAGTCAGGAACAATACTTACAATTTTGGGTCTGCATAAGCTGCCAGTTTATTGGAGCTAATACTTCTACAAAAATATACAATCAATCCATTCCTCACTCTTAAGATTGCTTATACTACGTTTGTTTCAGCAAAATAACCAGATAACCAGATTTTGGCCTAAGCGTTTACTACTATCTTGGTACATAAATTATACACCCATGCTGGGAAAATTTACTTTTTTTCTTATTATTCACCCTAATATCGCTTTTATACTATTGAGTATCAAAGAAGTCTTTAGTAAAAAACGTATTCTTACATCCTCAGAAGTTATGTACTGTACACTGTATGCCTCCGAAGTGTTGTAATTATGAAACAGAATGATAATCTCTTTTCGGGTTTGCTATATATATAAGCAGCTGTATCTTGCAAATGAGACGATTTATTTTACTTACTGTACATATGTTCAAGAGCAATCAAAGCCTTTTTTGCTCTACTAATAAATAAGTATTATGCGAAATAGCTCTTCATATAATAAATTTATTTCCTTTGTTTTTTAGAGTAGCAATAACTCGGTGATGTTATACTTCCCTAGTCAGAGATCACTCATTCTAACTCTTGATTATTTCTGGTAAAGAGATTCTTGCAAATCGTTTAAAAGATTCAAAACTAATTATTCGCCCCGCATTTACCAAACTCATTGAATTAGTTTTAATCTGACTGCGATTTCTTGGAGGTGAGTTGAGAATGAGGGTAAAAAGTGTTGTTAATAACTGACGTCTTGGCTGCACTGCCAAACCAGTCTGTAGTGTTGGAAGTACTGGAATGTGTTACAAGCAGTATGCGTTTGGACGGGCACGAGTGAGTAGAAAGAAGGGGGAGGAAGAGATGGAGAGTGAGTGCGAGGAGGACGAGATGGACAGACAGGGGGAGGAGGAGCAGTAGGAGGTGGACAGATGGGTGATGAGGAGATGGATAGGCAAAATGGGGAGATGGATAGATAGAGGAGGAAGGAGGGGATGAAGAGATAAAGGGGAGGAGCAGATGGATGGGGAAGAGAGGAGTAGATGGACAGAGAGAGGGGTGTGTGGAGATGGACAGAGAGATGGATGAGGAGGTGGATAGAATGGGGATAAAGGAGTTGGACAGATAGACGAGGAAGAGGAGATAAAGAGATGTAGGTAAGGAAGAAATGGACACACAGGGGAGGAGCAGATGGACAGAGAGAGAGAGAGGAGTAGGAGATGAACAGAGAGATGGGTAAGGAGGAGATGGACAAAATGGGGGTAAAGGAGGTGGACAGATAGATGAGGAAAGAGGAGATGGATGGAGGAGAAGGACAGATAGAGGGGGATTAGAAGGTGGACAGACATGGGACGAGAGGGGTAAGGAGGAGAGCGATAGAGAAAGGGTGAGGAGATGAACAGAAAGAGGGGTCAGGAGGAGGTGTGTGCAATACATGTGACATATGCATACACAGGTGAAGCCACCGGTAAAAAGCCAGTTGATCGCAAGTTGTAACAGTTTTTGTCAATGCGTCACATTTTAGACCTAAACTGTAGACCTAAGGACAGAAAAATTTTCGTATCACACTCCATAATTCGGTGTCACGCAGTAAAACGTCGTGACATTTTAGCTGTGAAAGCCTGATTTGTGTAATCCTTAGTGCAGGAAGCTGGACACCTTACACTGCAACATTCAGTGCAACACAATGGGAACACAGACGTATTTTAGTGGATGGAATATTAAACATGCATGAAACCTGGATGATAAACATACAGACTGTATACACACAATGTGCTGGAAGATGAAAATTAGTGATAGTGAAATAAAATAGGTTCCAAAACCAGCACTAATTGTGAGATAGTCTAACGAATAGATGCCAGGGTTTGACAGTACTCTGTTTGTTCAACTGTGTCGGTCTACGCCATTTGGTGGAAGGTTACGCCAACAAATTACTTTCAGGTGAACAAAAAATCACTGTCGTCAAAATGTTTCGTAGAGAATGGTCAAAATAGTGCACAGTATAGAATAGTGGAAGAGAACATGTATATAACTCCATCTTGAAAAATATTTGCAATACTTAAAAAGGGGGTTAATGACATAGCATGGCGTCGAGTGTGTTCTTGAAATGTTAGAAAATATGATTTCTTATGTAAATGATACTTACTTCTATTGTTTGAAAAACTGAGCAGTGATGAGCAAATAAGCCTAAATAGTGTTATATTATCGCCAAATAACTGCTAATGGTAAATTTTTGACCGAAAATGCACGCCGCCCACAGCATATGCAACAGGTACTGTACTTTATGGGTAAACCGCCATTGAATTGACTCTAGCATTAAATAGAAACAGTATCGGTTACTCAGAGACTGAAACCATTTAAACATCCTGAATCTCAAGACATTGTGGATACCAACGAGAAGTTTATTACCCAACGGAGGTGGTCGCCTAAGCTGACGTTCACATTTGAAGGTAAACAGACGAGGTAAGTTCTTATTTTCACTAACTATCACATAAAATTACATGAGCCGTCAAGACCTAGATAGCTCACAAGATGCTGCGAAACATACGTCTAACGGAGATGCATGTTAGCAGCAAATCCTAACGCCTGAGTATTTTGGCAGTATGTTGCAAGCAAGACTACTTAAACAATTCGTGTTACAACTGCAACAGCATCTATATGAAGTTAAGTGAGTGACCTTAAATTTTTCAGATTTTTCAGTTACATTACTAACAAGTTTGTCGGACAGAACTATCTGCATGCTAATTTAAAAGTTTTCCGAATTTTCCATCAGTCCGTCAGTGTAACATTTTTTGCTTTTACTGCTATGATTACTTTATTATCAGCATTAGACATCGCTGATCCATGTAGGAGCGTAATCTGGAAAGTTTCCCACCTAACAAAAAGTAACGTATTTTTTCGTCAAATTTATATTTATTTTTCAGCATAATCTCCTTGTAAGTCTATACACTTCTCTCAGAAATGCTGCCCTCGCTTTAATTCGTCCTAAGGCGAAGGTGATGCTCTCTTCATTCGACGATAATTTCTGTCCTCGGAGTTAAACTTTTACCAGAGGGAACAAAGAAAAGTCGGAGCTCGATCAGGTGAGTAAGGAGGATGGTTGCCCAGCTGAAACCGCAGTTCGTGGATTTTCACCACGGCACCCGCTCAGGTGTGAGGCGTCACAGAATGAGCAATTGTGGCACACAGCGCGCGGTCAGTTTTCTCATTCCTAAATGTACAATCAGTATGTGACAAACACATTCCTCAATTATGCTCATAACCTCTGCTATCTCCCTTGTCTAAATTCGACAGTCATCTAGCACAGTTTGGTGAACTTGAGCAAACGACTGTCAAACAAATCTGAGGGCCCTGAATGGCTGAATGTTTGATGAGTACCTCACTACGTAAGTCCAAACAAATGCCCAACTTTTATTGACATGTGCTGCTGACAGGCAATTAGATTTAAGATTTGGTCGGCAGTCTGCAGCAATGTATTTCATGCCGCAAGTGTGCGAGCAACATAAAACAATTTTAGACCAGGTACGTTTTTATTTTTTGTTCATTATTGAGTGACAAGCAAATTTCTCAAATTACTAGATTATTTTGCGTCTGCAGAGAGGTCCAATCGGGGCTGTAATTACAGTATGATAGTGAAACTTTGTAAACATTCTAATGCGTTAATGCGAAATCGATTTATAGTGGAGAAAAGTTAGTTACAAACTTGGCCACCAGGTGCAAATCTAGTGCTGTGAATGCAAAAAGAACTATTTAAATGTTTCCATGTGTAATAGATCAGGAATGAGACGTAGGCAGAAAAGGTCAAGTGAGAAAAGCCGGCCGGAGTGGCCGAGCGGTTCCAGGCGCTACAGTCTGGAACCGCGCGACCGCTACGGTCGCAGGTTCTAATCCTGCCTCGGGCATGGATGTGTGTGTTGTCCTTAGGTTAGTTAGGTTCAAGTAGTTCTAAGTTCTAGGGGACTGATGGCCTCAGCAGTTAAGTCCCATAGTGCTCAGAGCCATTTGAACCATATTTGAAGTGAGAAAAACACCATGTTGGAGTACAAATGTTCAAATGTGTGTGAATGTCTAAGGGACCAAACTGCTGAGTTCAACGGTCCCTAGAGTTATACACTATTTAAACTAACATAAACTAACTTATACTAAGAACAACACACACACATGCCCGAGGGAGGACTCGAACCTTCGGCAGGAGGGGCCGCACGGCCAGAAGAGTACAAAGAGCAAGGTTCTTGTTACTGATGATATCAAGGACTTTGATAAAAGCCGTTACCGTTGCTAATTTGATGATTTCGTAGCCACTGAGCCAGTGTGATAAAACAAAGCTTAAAGAAGCTCAGATAGTTATCTGCAGCAAATTCAGAGTGAGATATCGACTAAAGGCACACAAAGTGACTCGTCATGACCGGCGAGATGTTAAATTCCTTCAGAACAACGTTGCGATCGGAGTTTGTACGTGGACTGTTAGGAATGAGAAAGTTACTAGGAATAATAAGTTCCCTTCGATGCCGATATGCTATGAAGATACAGCTGTACTACTCCAGCTGAATATGGATGAAAACTCGAGTGGTCTCTCGTAACATTTATCTTGCCAGTGGCTGTGTTCAGCCAGTACATGTACGTTTCGCAGCGTGATCCTACAAAATCTGCCGTTGGCCAGTCTCTTGCCTGCTTCTTGTTTGATAAATAAACGAGTTCTTGGGTGGGAATACGGAATTCTTAAATTTCTCCATATGGTACCACGTCACTTTACATTGACGGTAGGATGTGTGAAATATGAAAACTATTTACATTCAAGGAAAATCATTGCGGCTCGTTGAAGGGCCTTTGAACAAACTCGTTGTGGAAATGGTACCTACAGAGTTCGGAGGTATATAATACAAGCAGACTTGTGTACACGGTTTCACGCAACGTGTTCGAACTATCATCACATCCACAGCAACCAGTCACCATGAATATTGCTGACTTCTAGTAAATGAGTTTTCGCGCCCCATGTCGCCCGTCGCCGTCGTAAATCAGTGTAATATCTCGACGTTTACGATTATCTTCATATGCCACGGCAAAGACTGCTTTATCGACCAACTTAAAAAACGAATATTTTGAAAGGGTACAGTACCGCCCAACATTGAAAATAGGTACGAAATTCTTGTCAGAACAACACATTTTTTGTGTAAAAGTAACTCAATTTCAATTAATACAGCGAAGCCGGATACCAGTGTGGGAAAGAATGACAATTTATTTATTTAATTGATCACATGTGCACTCCCTCAAAATAAATCCCTACATCCAGTTTGGTGAGATCTGTGAAATGAATAAATGTATGGTCGTCTGCTAACCACAGATAGTGAATCGGAATATATGATCATCTTTGAGTCGATCCTTTGGCTACCTTTGGTGAGACCAAAGAGATGGAAGTTACCAGAGCTTTTGAGCGTCTGAAATGGGGCTGACCAATAAGGTAGCAAGGTGCTTCTCCCACTTCGACAGAGGTGCGAGAGAACCGGAATACGGCCATGTTTTCGGCACTCTGGCGCTGAACCTTCTGCTGTAAAGACCTGTTTTTTGTTGTGCTCCGTAATGAAAGTGTGGAGGCATGGTATGGATGTGGAATATTTAAGAGTAGTTAGAACTAATCATTTCTCTTTCCTAGGAACTTTTGTGGGGAAAATTACAAAGTGAGGCAGGTAATTTTAAGGGGATTGTAGTAAACCAACGGTCACAATGAGACCATGTGTAGTTATAAGTTGAGATACTAGCGTGTGTACAATAAGCTGAAATATTTAAGAATTAATAGCGTGTGTACAATAAGCTGAAATATTTAAGAATTAATAGCGTGTGTACAATAAGCTGAAATATTTAAGAAATAGCGTGTGTATCATAAGTTGAAGTATTTAAGAAATATCATTCCGTGTGACACTAAATTTAAACTCTGAGAGAGAATCAAGGTGAGTCGGCCGTTTTTCCAGCAACGCCACTTGGCTTGCATTGCACAGGAAGATGTGCATTTATCTCCAGAGTTCACAGTAGGAAAGTAAAATTACAAAGTGGGGCAGTGTCGTGTGAAACTGGGATAGATATTGATTGAAGTGGGAAAGCGGAAAGTGATGAAGTTGTAACCGTTCGTTGTGTAATATTTCATATTGTTGTGTTGTGTATGTCTTGTAATTTGGGTATGTGTGTTTTGCATGGGAGTAGCAAGGTAGTTTCGAAAGATTTGTGGGTTATGCTTGTTCCTTCTGTATCGCTCGATCTGGAGGAAAGTTTCGTGAGGATGAATGTGAGAGGCGAAGTGTGAGGTATAATAAAAGATCCACCATCCGATCCAGGGAGTGCACTGTTGCGGTAAATAGATTACGAGACCATAGTATAGAGATTCACTAACGTAAAGCCATGCCCACTGGGCGGAATTTCTCTTGTAATTTTGTTGTAGGTTGTAGAATTTGTGTGTTTAGGAATAAATCAAATAGTGAATAGAAAGAGATTGGTGGCCTTTTTCATTAAATTGTATGTTATCATAATGTCCCGAATTTATATAAAAGCCGTTAAATCAAAGACAAAAAGTAAGTGTGGTATTGCCAGTGCGTAGTGTGCAGTCAGAGTTCTATAAATCACTGATAGTCAGATGCGTGTTTCCGTTGCGTATTATTCATGCAGGAGGACAATTTGTAACTAAATAGTAAGATACGAGAATTCATGTTGCTCAATAAATTAAGGAAGAATCCACTCGCTTGGCAAACCATCCATCTTGCAGGCCTGACTGCTTGATGCCACAGTATGAGAAAGGCAAGTGGGTGCCTCTCATAATTTCGACCCTGCCAGGATTCCGTTTGTTGCCAGGAATTCCTTTTGTTAGGATATTTTTTGATGCCAGGATTCCGTTTGTTGCCAGGAATTCCTTTTGTTAGGATATTTTTTGATGCCAGGATTCCGTTTTTGTCACGATAAGTTTGTTGCCAGGATTATTTCTTGTTAGGATAATTGTTGCCAGGATTATTATTCTGTTAAAATTTTTTTTATGGAATGTATTGTGATAGCGCTAAGAAGTAAAATTTTTTTTGTTTGCAATTTCTTTCTGGATTGGTGAGGATCTTTTATTTTTTTTAATTGCCATATCGTACAAGGCTGGAAGATCGTGGTATAATTTTTTTTGCGTAATGTCCGTAGTAACTAGGTCGCAGGCTAAAAGTATAGTCACCATGGAGAATAACGATTCTGGCGTGAACGTAGCAGTGCAGCGGGAAGTAGCTGTAGATGGGTTAATGAGTGGGGACGGCAGGCACTCCGAAGAGGCTGCATTGTTCAGTGGACCGCTGCAAGGGGATCCTTTATGCAGCGGGCTTTGTCCCCAAATGCGGGCCTTTCCAGACGACGCGGGCGAGCAGGGACTCGGTCAGGTAGAGAGTGAAAGTGCAGCTACCCTTAGCGAAGCTACGGTTTCTCAGGCGAACGAGGTGAGCGCGTCGAAAGTAGGAAATAACGATGGGCTAATGCAGTTTTTACAGAGAATGGATAGAGAGAATAAAGAAAGATTGGAAGCAATGAGTAGGGAGACTAAGAAAGGATTGGAAGCAAATAACGAAAGATTAGAAGCAATCAATAGAGATAATAAGGAGAGAGATAGGGAGACTAAGGAGAGATTGGAAACAATGGATAGGGGAAATAAAGAGGCAATGAGGAAGCTACACACAGTTATCGATGAGCGTCTGCCCGCAGTTAATAATCGGTTAGATGAGGGGGAGAAGAATCTGGATGCGTTGAAGCAAGTATGTGATGCCGTAAAAGAAAAAGCCAATAATCTGGAGGTACGAATAAGTGCAATAGAGAGCGATGTTACAGAACGTAGGGACGTTTTGCCGGATGAGCGAATCGAAGAGGTAGTGGTCAGAATGAATACGATTAGCGCAGATGTAGAAAAGATCAGTATAAGAGGCGAGACAGGTTCTGACAGTACGCAGCGAGAGGTTTGTGCCGATCAGGAGGAGATACAGCCACCATTACAGTTTAAAGAGGCACAATTAGAAATAAGTAGGAAACATAGTGAGCTAGCACAGTGGCCATTAGCATGCAGTAGCGAAGGTGAAACACCACCAGGTAGATCGCAGAGGGAGAGTGAGATAAACTCAGAAAGCGAAAATAGGCAGAAAGAGAAAGACGAATTCACAGAGTCAGAAGAACGGTTGTGTCAGATAAAACAGGTGGCAGACCCAACTGGGTATAGTCCAAGGCTGTCTCAATTTCAAGATTCGTTGCCTTCATCGAGGGGATTGCTCCGCAAAACGAAGTTTGTGTATAACTATTTGAGAGACGAGGCTAGAGCGAAAATGCAGGAAGACCTTAAAGACTGTAGTAGCTATTTAAATGAATTCAGGCCGAAAAGTAAGCAGGACCAGGTTACGCTAAGCATATTGATGATGCAAAATCGTAACGAAGGTGGCATAAGGGATTCAGTGTCGTGCTATCAGGAAATGTTCAGACGAAACAGGTATTTGAATGTGACATACGAACCTGGGGAGCTCTTTAGGATCTGTATAACTAAGTTGCCAGTGAAATTGAGCAGAGGTATAGCGATGGCAGGCAGAGGCTTAGACGATTCCGCGTCATTTCAGCACTTGTTACAAGGATTGGGTAATGAGAGCAATATCGTGAACGGAGACAGGTCAGATAGTGTCGAGGGTAGAAACTATCTGAATGACAGGAGAGCATGGAATCCGGGTATTTCTTTCATGTCGTAATAGATTGAAGAATAGGAGAAACTAATCCAACATATCAGCCCTTAATATCTTGCTCTAAAACACATGCAGCTGGCACTGAAAATTGTCTATGTAGCAGACAAACTCAACAGAGAAATGAGGAATGAAAATACCATACTTCTGATCAGAGAATAAAACGGCAGTAATGGAATCTGTTAGGCTGGTATCTCAGTAAAATTTGCAAATTTTTATTTCGAACAGTAAAGTAAAAGAAATGTTATGTAATAATGCCAATGAGTCCAGTTTAATTAGTGTGATTTGACTATGGCAGGTGCTAAACACGTAATGTAAGAAGTAAACATTGTGATCGAAGTTTTTAAATTAGATGCCATCTGATCTATAGTATGTCATTGTCGTGGTGACAGTTATAATGAAGTGCTGTGTATGGTTGTTCGGAATCTGGTGTTAGTGAAAGAGGCCACTAGCACCTAAGTTTCTAACACTTGGGCTGCCCAATTCTCCCAGCTTGTATATTCTCGGCACACATTTAATTTTCGTGTAAGCACAGATTCCTAACTAGCGAATTCTTTATTGTGTATAGTGGACCATTCAGAGTGAGGCGGATTGTACATGAAAATGCTGTACTGATTGAGACGATCAAGGGAAAACAATCTCGTAGGCTTCATCACATTTCTAACATCAAATTATGGAAAAGTTAAGGATAGATCTAAAGTAGGCAATTTATGGTAGATAGTCAGTGTATTTAATTGTGGTGTGTAACGTTGTGCAGGGTCAAATCGAACATAAGAATTTTCAGGCGGGATGTCAGGAAGTATGACAGAACAGACTGGTCGAATGAGTCATGAACAGGAGTCGACAGAGTGGTGTATGCACGTATTTTTGTCGTATGAATAAGGATCAAGCAGAAACGACGTGATGATTAATGAGTGAATAAAGATAGTAGATAGAGAAGCGACGTGATAAATAGTAGTGGATAAAGGTGGTATATGAGGAGAAGCGACGTGAAGCAAGGGGATTAATAAAGAGAGATTCGACGTGATGAAACAGTGGTAAATAAAGGTGAGTAGAATTGAATAATGTGGAGATGTCTTAGATGTATGTTACAGAGAGGCCTGTGTATGCTGCAATAGAGATTGATGCCAATGATGAAGGAAGACCAGGAAATGATGGAGTAATGGACGGACGGAGAGCCGAAATACGAATGAAGAGATGAGGACAACTGCACAATGTGAAAGGACGTAAAGGGAGTATGAGACCCAGATGGTGAACGTTGTGAAATACTGACGTAAGATGTAATATAAGTGTAGATCTAATTCTTACCATAAAATATGCTATTTGGCAAAAATAATATTTTTTGTTGTTGTTGAAGCCTGGTACCAGTATAACTAATCAAAACGGTACCAATAATGTGTACAGTTATTTTGCAAGTTGATTAATTTGTGTATTTTTGTTCTTAGATGAAATGTCGCGATTCTAAGTTGATATTTAGCATAAAGTGAATGCAGAGATAAGCCGATGGAGAGAGGTGCCAGAGTGAAAGGACGAATTCGGAGACTGGAAAGCTATCTCCGAAGCAGCTTCATGTGTTATGTGGTTGAGTATAAGGGAGCAAAGGTATGGTATGTTGTAGTGAGTGTGGTGGTGTTAAGGATAGCTGACTTCTAGACCTATTCTGTTAGTGTATCAATGGATTGAATGAGAGGGAAAATGTGATGTCTGGTGAGTGAGAGTCGTAGAGTAGTGTGATCAATGCACACACTCCTGTAAAGGGGATGCTACAGATCCATAACTAAAACATTATTGTGTTTTATTGTTTGTTGGGATGAACCTCGATGTCAGGTCAGGATCTGTCATACGTGTCCTAGAAACGTTGCTATATATAATGAAATGTAAAATATGTGAAGAGATACTGATTTCAGTCTGTCACAAGCACAAGGGTGCATTATATGTTGTAGATTTAGAGTCACCAGTTCCTAAAATGTTTATTGTGTTAGGATGTTAAAGTAGTTTAATATTTAATAACCTGTGGTAGGTAATTGAGAGTTGTGTAGATTATTTTCTCATTTTTTTGTTAGAACACTTTCAAGGGGTTTCAATTTCAGTCTGTCACAAGCACAAAGGTTCATTGTATATTGTAGCTTGAGAATCAACAGTTTCTAATATTTTCACTGTGATAGGATGTTAGAGTAGTTTACTATTTTGTATTGTAATTATGAGTTGTATAGATTGTTTCTTATTCATTTTGTTCTTTATTTTTTTACACTTTCATGCTTTGTATGAGGGACGACAGGTACAATGAATAGCACGAGTGTGGGCTGTCTATAGAAAAGAGATAAATGTTGATGTTGTATGTGTAGAAAACTAGGGTGTATAATTTTAATGTAAGAATTTCCTTTTGTCTGTAATGTTGCGAGATGCACGGAAGATCTGGCTAATTGGGTGTCGTAACGCCCATACCGCAAACGGGCCGAGCTGACGTCGCCATGGCGACAGGCGACACAGCCGCGGCACTCCCCACTCCACTATCGGACGAGGTACACTCCACGCGCCCGCTACAGCAGGTCAACGGCCTGGGGCGACACGCACGTATCACTGGCCATTCATGAGTTCCGCCACCCTTACGACTGGGGAAGGTATCCCGCGGAGGCAACAGCGGGTGGTTTCTTCTGCTCAACGGCGCGCGCAGCGGCGCTACTGCTGAATGGACGAGGCGCGGCAGAGCCCGGCGAGCATATTTTTTTTACCTGCAGCTATTAACTTGTACTGGACTGTGGAGCCGTGAAACAAGATGACTGCGACTTTCCATAATGTGGAAAGTGAAGGACTGGTGTTTCCACGTTGTGAGTGGTGGAAAAGATTTTGTCTTTAGCAAACAGGACGATCGTTTTGTTTTGTCTTGACCACTGAACGGTGGGATCCATAAACTTTTGGTAGTGACTTGTTAAGTGTGCTTTGTGAATTGCATGTGGGACACTTGGTATACTTAGAGGACAGTTGTCGTATGCTGAACAATTATTATATGAAGGCAAGAAACTAGAGTGGGACATTGACATTTGCGTCTGTAGTAGGAGACATTTCTTGAACTGGCGCGGGAATAAGTGCTGTTTGTTGAAACTTACGACTTTTAATTACACCATGAACTGAAAGGACAGAACCGTGGGTAATAGTAGTTGTAGGGCCATTTTTTTTGGACGAACAGATTCGTGTGGATGGTACTCTGAGAGTGACTATGACATTTGTGTTTAATGAGAGATACAGTTTACTGTTCAGTGCGTGTTCAAAATGCCGAATTGAGTGACTCAAAGACTTTCGTCCGGGTAACCATGGGAGAGCTTTGACACCGAGACAGTGGTTCTAGGAAAACTATCAGCAACTTTTTGACCCCAAGAAAATCACAGAATGAAATGTTTCCGTGTGACTCGCAAGATAGGGAATAATGTATTTGCAATTGTGTAAATGTTTTTTTTTATATGTTTTATTCCTGAAGGGACAGCAAGCGTAATTGTATTTTATTAATATTTGTGTTTAGAATAGTTAGTATTTGTTTTTTGTCTGTTCTGGGTTATCAAGTTCACGTAGCATGTTTATTAGAATATTTGGTACAATGATGCTCTAATTATAAGCCAGTGGCATAATACTAACGTAGCGGTTCATGTAGCATTGATCAGTAAGATTGTCACAGGGGACAAGAGTTTGCATTGCACAACAAATATCGGAATTAACTGATGTATTTTGATGTCGTGCATAGTAATAATCTTGTTGGTGTTTTGACTGAAGCCACTTATTTTTATTATCACAGTGGTGATATTTCACATTAAAGTGTAACGAAGGCTAGTCGAAATGCAAGTTCTTGTCGTCTATATGTGTGACAACAGAGAAATGAACAGTAGAGTAAGATAAGAGAGCTACTGGTGGATTCAAGCACTTATTGCTAAATTATTTACTGCGTGTATTGATCAAAGTTGATGAACTGACTAGCTCAGCAGCAGGTATTTGTACTGATGGACAAAGATAAGGCTAAACTCACTGTCGAGTAGTTGTGGCAATTGCTTAGGTGATGATAGTTAATGAGGTATGACATGATGTCTTAGACAAACTATATTACGTAACCAGTATGTAACTTGTGGTATATTTCATTGTTTTTCTTCTCAGTTTTTATTTCTCTGTAGGTTTGAGGTATATTTTAGAGTAATGGTATGGAGCCTGACATTCTATGTGTAACTAGTGTACGAATTTTTTTTCTTTTGTTGATTTTGTTTTGTATTTAGACTTTGCTGTGTAAGGGTTTTTACAGCGCAATTTATGAATGTCAGATTACTTGCTCTGTGTTTGGACGGTGAGCTGTTTAAAATTTCACGAGTACAATTAGTACTTTTTTTATTTGTTGTAGAATTATTGAAATTTGCATTACTCATAAAAATAACGAAGATCCCAGTAACTAAAGTAAATTTTTATCTCAATATTATTTTTTCATTGCTATGATGTGATGTTTTATTTGTCATGTGGACTGTTATATATTTGTATGTGTACGTTACTCCGGATTGTGGAGAGTACAATAATGCAACAACTGCCAATAATTTGTTCGTCTATTTGAGGTCACCAGGGGCTAAGGTCTCCTCCTGGTTATTTTGATGAATTGCTACGTTTGTTTTAATACAGTTTTCTTAAAAAAATGTTCGGAACTACCCTCGCATTGCAAGGATAGTACCGTGCCATTTTTTTCTGCATGGGTAGCCGGTGGTGAAAGGGTACAGTACCGCCCAACATTGAAAATAGGTACGAAATTCTTGTCAGAACAACACATTTTTTGTGTAAAAGTAACTCAATTTCAATTAATACAGCGAAGCCGGATACCAGTGTGGGAAAGAATGACAATTTATTTATTTAATTGATCACATGTGCACTCCCTCAAAATAAATCCCTACATCCAGTTTGGTGAGATCTGTGAAATGAATAAATGTATGGTCGTCTGCTAACCACAGATAGTGAATCGGAATATATGATCATCTTTGAGTCGATCCTTTGGCTACCTTTGGTGAGACCAAAGAGATGGAAGTTACCAGAGCTTTTGAGCGTCTGAAATGGGGCTGACCAATAAGGTAGCAAGGTGCTTCTCCCACTTCGACAGAGGTGCGAGAGAACCGGAATACGGCCATGTTTTCGGCACTCTGGCGCTGAACCTTCTGCTGTAAAGACCTGTTTTTTGTTGTGCTCCGTAATGAAAGTGTGGAGGCATGGTATGGATGTGGAATATTTAAGAGTAGTTAGAACTAATCATTTCTCTTTCCTAGGAACTTTTGTGGGGAAAATTACAAAGTGAGGCAGGTAATTTTAAGGGGATTGTAGTAAACCAACGGTCACAATGAGACCACGTGTAGTTATAAGTTGAGATACTAGCGTGTGTACAATAAGCTGAAATATTTAAGAATTAATAGCGTGTGTACAATAAGCTGAAATATTTAAGAAATAGCGTGTGTATCATAAGTTGAAGTATTTAAGAAATATCATTCCGTGTGACACTAAATTTAAACTCTGAGAGAGAATCAAGGTGAGTCGGCCGTTTTTCCAGCAACGCCACTTGGCTTGCATTGCACAGGAAGATGTGCATTTATCTCCAGAGTTCACAGTAGGAAAGTAAAATTACAAAGTGGGGCAGTGTCGTGTGAAACTGGGATAGATATTGATTGAAGTGGGAAAGCGGAAAGTGATGAAGTTGTAACCGTTCGTTGTGTAATATTTCATATTGTTGTGTTGTGTATGTCTTGTAATTTGGGTATGTGTGTTTTGCATGGGAGTAGCAAGGTAGTTTCGAAAGATTTGTGGGTTATGCTTGTTCCTTCTGTATCGCTCGATCTGGAGGAAAGTTTCGTGAGGATGAATGTGAGAGGCGAAGTGTGAGGTATAATAAAAGATCCACCATCCGATCCAGGGAGTGCACTGTTGCGGTAAATAGATTACGAGACCATAGTATAGAGATTCACTAACGTAAAGCCATGCCCACTGGGCGGAATTTCTCTTGTAATTTTGTTGTAGGTTGTAGAATTTGTGTGTTTAGGAATAAATCAAATAGTGAATAGAAAGAGATTGGTGGCCTTTTTCATTAAATTGTATGTTATCATAATGTCCCGAATTTATATAAAAGCCGTTAAATCAAAGACAAAAAGTAAGTGTGGTATTGCCAGTGCGTAGTGTGCAGTCAGAGTTCTATAAATCACTGATAGTCAGATGCGTGTTTCCGTTGCGTATTATTCATGCAGGAGGATAATTTGTAACTAAATAGTAAGATACGAGAATTCATGTTGCTCAATAAATTAAGGAAGAACCCACTCGCTTGGCAAACCATCCATCTTGCAGGCCTGACTGCTTGATGCCACAGTATGAGAAAGGCAAGTGGGTGCCTCTCAATTTTTCCAAATCATTTCTCGTTGTGCTACACTCTGAGGTGCTTAAGTCACTGTATCGCTTTAAAGATGATCTATGGTTGAAGACGATTTTGTTTAGCTACGTCCCCATACTTAGTGCTCAAGGTTTCTGTGATGTTGCAGCTACTTCTTATTAAGTTGTCATCACCCTGGAATGTTTCACTCCTGATAAATTAGACGTTGTAGAAATGCCATCCATAAAAAAGAGGTCAGGTCCGAATGCAACCCTGACAAGACACACAATGCGAAGGAGTACAGTGTTGTAATAACGTTCATGGGTGGGTATACCGTTCAAAGATGTGGTCAGTACCCCAACACAACACTCTGCCTGCCCACACCATACCACCTGGGCCATCAAAACGATCACATTCGATAACGTTCGTCACTGCGTTATGTACCCTCATATGTTGAGAGATGGTAACACATAATGTAGCCAGAGCATTCGTGCGTCCTTTCAGTGCTTCACCGGCCCTGAATTCATTTCTATGGACGACAGTGCGCGACCTCATCGACTTGTGCTCGTGGCGGTGCTCTTTCAAGGGGAGGATACTCGGCAAATGGACGGGTCTGCCCGTTCCCCCGACTTAAATCCCATCGATCTCGCGTAGGATGCGTTTTAGAGACTAATTGTAGCACCTTCATAGAAGACTTCATAACATTCAAATTTATATCCTATGTTAACAAACATTGTCATTTTCAAAAATTCTTCACTTACTATTGTTAGTCTGCATTTTATATCCTCTTCAGTTTGACCATCATTAGTTATTCTAATGCCCTAACAGCAAAACTCATCCACTACTTCCAGTCTCATTTCCTAAGGAAATTCCGTAAGTATTCGACTACTTTTCATTGCTGTTGTTTAATTTTTCTTAATGTTCATCTTCTAACCTCTTTCCATGGCAGTGTCTATGTTCTTGAACTGTTCTTTCGAATCCGTTGTCATCCCTGAAAGGATTACGTTGCCATCAGCAAACTTTAAACTTGTTATTAGTTTTATCTTTCCACATTTCTCCTTGGTTTCCTTTACTGCCTGCTGAATGTACGAGCTGAACAACATCGGGAATAGCCTACAACCCGATCTCCTTCACTTCTCAACTACTGTCTAAGTTGTGTATAATCTTTCGCTCGATGTATTTTATCCCTGCTACATTCAGGATTTCTAATACTGTATTCCAATCACCATTGTCAAAAGTCTCCAAATGCTGCAGAAGTAGGTTTGTTTTCCTTCTTTCTTCCAAAGTAATTCCTAGGGCTAGTTTTACCTCGCACGTTCCTATATTACCCTAACTAACCACTCTGGGGTTTTTCCCAGTTTTCTGTATATAATTCGTTTAAATATCCTGCAAGCATGACATATTAAACTGTTTTCTTTGGGACTGAAATTATTACATTCTTCTTGGAGTCTAACGGTATTTTGTCAGTCTTATATGTCTTACACTGCACACCACGTGGAATAGATCTGTCACTGCCGGATTTCAAAGGGATCTAAATAATTCTAAGCGAACTGCAGTGTAGATGACTATGTGATTAGTCTAATACTTCAACTTTTTCCACTCGTTAACTAGATCCTTGTAAGAAAGTAATCGAAAATTTACGTGTCCCATACATAGTTGCTACGAAGTCGAAAGCTGTGTCGTAATGATATGTTCTGAGTGCATTATAACTGTCATATGTACCAGTCATTTCCCCCCCTTCAACAGCAGTATGTACTGTCTGAGATTGTTATCAGATTCAGCCATTTTCGAGTTTACGTACGCGAGTCTCTTGACCACCCAACTTCTAATTCTTTATAGAACTCCCACGTTTAAAACACGTTCAATGTTTATGAGAACATATATCCCGAATTATGTGTTGCACAGTGATATTATTCTGAAAGTAAATTCAGTGCTATATGTAGACACCGCCAACAAAGTGTATTGAGAATAGAGTTAGGAGCAAGTAAGTAATAAAGAAAAATATCATACCTGATGCTGAAGTACTATTGTGTGAACAGCTAGAATATAGTAAACTATTTTGCTTTCATTATTTTGAAGAGGGTGCCAGCGAGAAAATTTTTAGAAATTCTTTGAAATAATGTGCAAAGTTTGTTGGAAGTCGCAAAGTGCTGTTGTTCCATACGGTCTGGGTAATTTGCCTCCTGTCAGTTATACTGCTGCAAGACATGTACAAAGTTTCTAACTTTAATACTTGCCTTAACGTGTTAAACCTTTAAGATTACAGACTTTATCTTTAATTCTAGGCCACTATCTCAGAACCCGGATCTCTGTACCACTTGCATGTTGCTTATCCAGAGGAAACAAACATTTGGTATCAATATCTCGCATAATTATGGTCCACACTTGAGAATTTAAAATGTTATCATAATGTACTCATTAACACACACAGTCTTATCTTAAAAATTTAACACAATAAAACTATGCGTCTTTCTTGAGGCAGCTTAATAGATGGCGTGCAAATACCTGGACTTCATTCATCCACTGTTTCAGAATGAGAGCACCTAGTGACTTCCAACAAACTTAACACGTAATTTAAAACCTTTACAAAACTTTTCCTTTCTGTCGCTCCCCACAAAATGATGAAAGGAAAGAAGTTTATCGCTTACTACATTTTCTCTGTTGATATACGCTGAAGCGCCAGAGAAACTGATGTAGCTATGCGTATTCAAATTCAGACTTACGTAAACAGGCAGAATACGGCGCTGCGGTCGGCAACACGTATATAAGACAACCACTGTCTGGCTCGTTGTTAGATTAGTTACTGCTGCTACAATGGCAGATTACGAAGATTAAATGAGTTTGAACGTGGTGTTATAGTTGGAACACGAGCTATGGGACACAGCGTCTCCGAGGCAGCGATGAACTGCTGATTTTCCCTTACGACAATTTCACGAGCGTACCGTGAATATCAGGAATCCGGTAAAACATCAAATCTCCGACATCACTGCGGCCGGAAAAACGTCCTGCAAGAGCAAGACCATCGACGACTGAAGAGAATCATTCAACGTGACAGAAGTGCAACCCTTCCCCAAATTGACGCAGATTTCAATGCTGGGCCATCAGCAAGAGTCAGCGTGCGAACCATCATCCATATGGGCTTTCGGAGCCGAAGGCCCACTCGTGTACACTTGGTGACTGAATGACACAAAGCTTTACACTTCGCCTGCGTTTGTCAACACAGACGTTTGACTGTTGATGATTGGTCGGACGAGTCTCGTTTCAAACTGTATCGAGCGGATGGATGTGTACAGGTATGGAGGCAACCTCATGAATCCATGGACCCTGCATGTCAGCAGGGGACTGTTCAAGCGATGGAGGCTCTGTAATGGTGTGGGGCGTGTGCATTTGGAGTGGTATGAGACCCCTGATACGTCTAGGTACGACACTGACAAGTGACAAGTACATAAGCATCCTGGACAATTCCAGCAGGACAGTGCGACACCCCACACCTCTAGAGCTGCTACAGAGTGGCTCCTGGAACACTCTTCTGAGTTTAGACACTTCCGCCGCCAACCAAACTCCCCAGACACGAACAGTATTGAGCATATCTGGGATGCCTTGCAACGTGCTGTTCAGAAGAGATCTCGACCCCCTAGTACTCACGCATTTACGGATAGCCCTGCAGCATTCATGGTGTCAGTTCCCTCCAGCACTACTTCAGACATTTGCCGAGTGCATGCCACGTCGTGCTGAGGCAACTCTGCGTTCTCGCTGGGGCCCTACACGATATTAGGCAGGTGTACCAGTTTCTTTTATATTTTTCGAATATCTGTTTTACAATATGGAGTGTATATAGCGCAATAAAAATCGACAATAACTAAAAAACGACACTAAATTTTTTATTCTTTAATCTCCTAAGGATTCTGGGAAAAAATTTCTATTTAACACCTAAAGACCTGTCTTTTTGCAGAAAACTATTGTTCGCTACGCTTTTAGCCATATCAGTGAATGTGGAACCTAGGAAACTTACATGGAATGTAATACCTACATTATTTAACGTACCAAATAAGCCACCACACCAGTAGCTTAAGGGAAAACCACACAGGTATGATAATAATACGTCATCAAAAGTAATAAAACTGTTTCCCAACACAGAATAACACAACTGCACACTTGTTGCTAAAACTAAGGCACAACCGGCAAGAATCTTCAGCACATTCGCATTTGAAGCAAAAGTAATTACACTTGCAAAAATATTCGTGTATTAGGAAATCGAGTGAAGTGTAAAAATGGGCGAATCATTAGACTCCCAAAAATTTTTAGATAACAAGAAAAGTTTCTATGATAAAAACAGCAAACAACAACAGAAATATATTCTTCTCATGCATGAAATACGTGTTTATATTCTCTTGCTTTGAGTGGAGTAAGCTGAAAATATATACGTATTCGAAAGTATTTCTGCGTGAATAAGTTGTCACTTATGTCATTGAATCACTGCGATTTGGTTGTTTTTATATTTATTTCAAGGTAATCCTGTCTCCTGGTAATTTACTAACGCACGGAACGCAAAAATATAACAACTATCTCGTTTCTTAAACAGAAAATAATTAAGAGCACACATTATACTCCCGACACATATGACTCTTTGCTTTCCCACCGCTTGGAACGCTAGTGTCGCTACAGCTATCAAACGGTAAAAACTTATGCGTCAGAGAGTGTCGCGTGACTGTATGTGGAATGAGTCAGCAATCGATATCGTGAAGGTCAAGATCAGATACAAAAACTGACTTTGTTAAATTTTCGAAGGTACGGAAGTTTTTGGAACAGATGATGTACAAGTTATTGAAATTTTGTCTCTATCTACATTGAACCTGCAGAAAGTTAATCTGATTAATTCACTGAAGTAATTCAGATTCACTGTCGCGTACCCCTCAGGGAAGAAAGTCTGATACGGTTAGGCTGGATTACCATGCGTAACTGATTACCGGTGTTGTATGGTAAAAAAAAAAATAAACAATAGAAAGAGGGTCACGTGGAGCTACTCGTGGCGGCCGTGACCACGAAACGCAAGAACCGACGTCGATTGACGCACAGTTAGAGAGGAGAGTGATTGAGTCCAGTGAAGGATCACGGTTTCGTCGTCTGGCCAACGAACAACGGCTACAGTGCGCAGTGTCCTGGTGCTACCAGCAGGGCGAGCAACGTCGCGAGTAACGAACCACAATACGCAGCGTTCGTGTGGTACAGTAGCAGCGCAGCGCTGTTGATAGAGAAATTTAGCATACTGCGTAGCAGCAGCCGGGAACGGCCGCCGCCGACTCGTCGCGTCCTGGCGGTAACTCCCACGCATCACCAGCATCGAGTGACACGTCCTGTTGGGCGCCTTCATCGACCTGACTTCGCTGGCAACGAGTCCTGCGCATCTTAACCAGGTAGTACAAACGAAGGACGCTACAGCTACCGGCGGGCTGCAGTCTGCACCACTAGCCAGCTCTCCATCAGTGGAAACTTACTGGGTGATTGCAGTTCACACTGACAGACAATACAAGTGTACCGTACTGTGTCGGAGAAACAGACTTACCTTTGCCAGTGTGGCTTATGGGTTACTATAACCGTATGTGATAATGATAAAAAGATCGGACTTTTAAATTAATAGTAGTCCGGACAGTATAGTGGATATGAAACAATGGCCTTTGTAGGAGAGAGCGATAAACTAGGAATTAGGCACATGAAATGTATTCGCAGTTGCGAATATGGACGACCATCAGCTGCACAATGGAATGACGACAGTAAAAACTTGTGCCTATCCGAGAGTCGAACACGGATTTCCCGCTTATCGCGAGGGGTCGCCTTATTTTTAAAAATATTTTTTAAAACATTGATAAGTATATTTCTTCAACATCATTGTTTTCCAAAGCAGAAATCATATCCCTTTTTTTATTTATTTAGATCGCATAGCATGCCCTCCAGGCGAAAAATAATGATGTACAATTAGGAGGAGGAGGAGATTAGTGTTTAACGTCCCGTCGACAACGAGGTCATTAGAGACGGAGCGTAAGCTCGGGGTGAGGGAAGGAAGGGGAAGGAAATCGGCCGTGCCCTTTCAAAGGAACCATCCCGGCATTTGCCTGAAGCGATTTTAGGGAAATCACGGAAAACCTAAATCAGGATGGCCGGAGACAGGATTGAACCGTCGTCCTCCCGAATGCGAGTCCAGTGTGCTGTGCAATTAGCATCAATAACAAAACGAAAGTGGAATTAAAAACACCACCGGCCGCGGTGGCCGAGCGGTTCTAGGCGCTTCAGTCCGGAACCGCGTGACTGCTACGGTCGCTGGTTCGAATCCTGACTCGAGCATGGACGTGTGTGATGTCCTTAGGTTAGTTAGGTTTAAGTAGTTCTAAGCTCTAGGGGACCGGTGACCTCAGATGTTAAGTCCCATAGTGCTCAGAGCCATTTGCACATTTTTTTTTTTAATTTAAACACCCTCCTGGTAAAATAAACAAAATGGCATCCGCGCCCCGCCAACTTGGGGGTTGAAGCACTCCGAATCCTAAGACAATCAGGTAAGTTCGACGTCTTCGCAAAGAATATTCCATTTTGTCGGTACACTGGACCGAGTCCTGGTATTACACACTCACACTGAAATCATCTTCTCATAGCCGGAGCGCCCCAACTGCAGGGGGGGGGGGGGGAGTCGAAGAAGGCACCAACCAAAAATTTGGCAGAGTACTCAAGGTACCTCGGATGGTGCATGAGAAAAGTAAAGTGATCTTGCAAGAATGTCCAAAAATCTAGAACACTCTTATCGTCTTAATGGAACAAATAAGAAATCGAGAGACCTTTTATCCAGTTCACGACGTTGGTCTTCGTACGTGGGAAATAAGTCTCATCTGGGAACATAAGTGTCTTCGGTGTAATGGCATGGGGAACCATACGTAGAAGGAGGACAAGCATTTTCTGAATCAGCTGCCATACCTCTGCAGAAGATCCACACGTCGATGTTCGTCCGTACCAAGCGTGTGACAACGAGGGCAAAGCGGCGAATCTGCCATGTTAATGGCGTGTACGAAATTGTGTCATGTATTTCCCATTAAGAACCAAAAATGGAAATGAGCGTATGGGATCGTTAGCCGGGAGGCCCCATTCGAGGATGTTCAGCCGCCATGTGCAAGTCTTATTTCATTCGACGCCACATTGGGCGACTTGAGCGCCAATGATGAGGATGAAGTGATGACGAGGATAGCATAAAATCCAGTCCACGAGAGGAGAAAATTCCAACCCAGCCGGGAATCAAACCCGGGCTCCCTTGCATGAGCGTCAAGCACAGCGCCACCCACCTAAGCAGGCGGGCATTAACAACGTGATACCAGGTCGCACGAGCGTAGGTGTCGATGAGGACATAGGTCCATGCGACTATAGGATATCGGCTTTCCACAACATTCCGGGTATGATTTCTCATCATAATGTGACAAATATTACGTGCCATAGGGTTCCTGGCGCTGGGCATGGAAGCCATTTGGCTATCCGAGAACGACTCATCCATGACCCAAACGTCCATATTTCGCCAACCACGTGCCACGTGCCCGCATTCCATTACACAACTGATGGTAGTCCATACTCACAATTGCGAATACATTTCATACATTTCCCGGCGGCTGTAGTCGCCACAGTGCCTGTTCCTTCGTACACGCGTGCATGTCCAACGGAACTTTACATCGTAATTCGGAATAACACAGGCATTGCAATATCGTAGAAATTAGATAGTACTAATAAATTAATCATTTTAAAGCTCTCGAATGAAGAAATAAATCAGAAATTAGACAGTATTCGAATAGAGATAACCGATTTAAAGACCTGAAATGATGAAACTAATCGTGAAATATAAAACCTGGTTTTAAAGGCAAGTTCTGAACTAACTAGCTTAAGCACTCAGATTTCGAATACGCATTCCAGGGTAGATCATCGCATTCGCGAGTCTAGAGAAGAAAAGTTACAGATGAAACGGGATATTCTTAATTTCACTAAGTTGATTGGGAGTATAAAACACTTAGTTCAGAAGGAAACTGATACAAATATTATTGTTATTCACGAAGAGAGCGTGGGTCAAAAAGACCAAATACATAATGAACTGTTAGAATGTATTAAAGACGCTTCTACTGAAGCGGATGGACATGTACTGTGTCCAAACGGGAAGATGACAGTAATCACTAATCGTGTAGAAGAACATAGGGAAATAGAGAAGTGAAAAGGGCAAGTGTCTGAAATCTGTAATGCGTTAAGCGTGATACAAGATAATAATAGCAGAGAGTGTTCATACTGCAGTGAAGATAATGGAACTGAAAAGACATTATTGTTAAGATGGTTAGAACGAACAAAGACATAGGGAGTATCTAAATGGCTCTTGGAAGTTACAGTATCTAGGGTTCATCATACTATGGATAGTGTATTAATGTGGAGAGAAGTGGCGATAAAGCCGTTAACCATTATTCAAATGGTAGGGTACAATCAAAAAAATGGGAACAAGCGAAAACGGTTTGCTGGTTTTGTAGCAACATAAAGAGGCTAAATCATATTCGCAGAGTGAATGGTGAGAGGAGTTAAGTTTATCCAAGGGTACCTGGATGGCTAACCAGTTGCAGAGTTTCAAAACAGAAGGAGAGTTACACCTGTAGCATCATCCATGACGACACCACGGTGCCTACCGCCACACGCAGCCCCCGGCCAGCTTCATATGCGCAGCGCTAGCTTCTTGGATGCACAGACCTGTCCCATGCACGTAGCTGCCTCCGCAGTAACATAGCAATGTCCGACTGGAGTGCCCACATCAAATATCAGTGCAAATGGTACCACGCCAATCATGCTGTGGCACGCTGCAGTAGACTCCTCGCGGAGGGCATACGAGGGGCGTTTGAAAAGTCCGTGCTAAGTCCGAGAGATGGCACCACCAGCGCGTATCGAGATCATGTTTAGTTAGTAGCATCTTTGAAAAGAACGCACACCAAGTTTCAGCTATATTGGTCTATTTCTTTGCGTTTGGCATTCGTGTGAAGGAAGGAAATCGAGTGATTGTCAAAAAATGGACGAAAGAGAATTTCGTGTGGTAAGCGTTTTTCCTCCTTCAGGAGGCATCTCAACAACGTTTCATCAGCAACGCCGGTCAGCTGCCGGTTTTATATGAGAAATCGGTTGGAAACTTTCCTCATTTCAGCACGTTGTAGGTGTCGCCACCGGCGCCAACCTTGTATGAATGCTCTGAAAAGCTAATCATTTCTTCCTGTCGGTTAAATTTCGCATCTGCGGCACGTCATCTTCGTGGTGTAGCAATTTTAATGGCGTGCCTCTGTTATTAGAAGTATGGAGCTGCTTTATTCATGAGAATTACTTTAAGGAATTGGGAGGTTTACTTTTTGAGTAGATTACGACAGCATTTCAAATTTTTAAATTCAGTCAATAATTCAATAACGTAAATGAAATTTTTGGTGGCTGTCTAAGCCAACCTAAAAATAAAGCGATCATATCGCATTGTTGGCCGGGAGGCCCCATTTGGGGGAGTTCGGCCGCCGTACCGCAAGTCTTTTTAGGTGGGGCCACATCGGCGACTGGCGAGCCGTGATGACGAGGGACACACAACACCCAGTCCCCTGCCGGGAATCGAACCCGGGACCCCTGCGTGGTAGGCAGTAATGCTACCGCTACGCTTCAGAGGCGGACCTGTAACTGGGGCGTAACGATTTTAGACATTTAGTTACATGAATTGCCTTCACAAAATAAAGTTACCTTTTTTTATTAATAGATTTATATCCTTGATTTACATCGTCCAATACGGAAAATAAGTATTTATTTAAAAAAACACAAAGAAAGCCATTCAACACAGCTGGACTTCAGTTTGAACTCTGGAACGTGCCACGAAGGGCTGGAGAGCGGAAGCGGCACGCTAGACTCCAGTGGCGCCCCTGATCCAGGCCCTGGCGCTGGCCACGTTGCCGTAGACGGCGACCGGGCTGAGGCAGCTGGGGTTCCCCCAGGAGACGACGCCCACCTGCGTGCCGGCGTGCACGAGCGCGCTCCCAGAGTCGCCGTGGCAGACGGCGCGGCTGGGGTGGCCGGCGCACAGCATGCTCGCCGTCACCTCGTGGATTTCGCCCAGGCGCGCCTCGCACTCGGACCGCGGCAGCACCTCGAGGTCGGCGCTCTGCAGCTCCTCCGCCGCCCCGCCGTCCCGGGTGGAGCCCCAGCCGGTGGCGGTGACCGGCAGCCCTGCCGGGGGGTCGTAGCCGTCCGCGGGCAAGACCACGGGCTGCACGGTGGGGCCCAGCGGGAAGGGCTCGCAAACCTGCACAACGTAAGCGTCGCACACATAACCCCGCAAATTGCGACGCGACGCGACTGGCACGCGACACGCGCCTGCGCCAGGTCGCGCGGCGTTGTGGTTGTGGCACAGTTTCTCGCGCCGCGCGTCGCGCGTGCCTCGCTAGCACCGTGGGAAATTTGAGGCGGGGAGCGGAAAAGTAGCCCGGCCATATGCTCACATCGGAACGGCGCATATGAGCGGTGGCAGTACTGCCCATACGATAAATTTTGCCTCACTGTGTACTAAATTTTATTGCCTGTGGGTAGTGTTTCGTTTTTCGTCATTTAAACGCTCCAGCTTTCTCCGATAGTAAATTACACTTTTCTGTTATTTACGAGGGCAGTTCAATAAGTAATGCAACACATTTTTTTCTGAAACAGGGGTTGTTTTATTCAGCATTGAAATACACCAGGCTATTCCCCAATCTTTTAGCTACACAACACTATTTTTCAACGTAATCTCCATTCAATGCTACGGCCTTACGCCACCTTGAAATGAGGGCCTGTATGCCTGCACGGTACCATTCCACTGGTCGATGTCGGAGCCAACGTCGTACTGCATCAATAACTTCTTCATCATCCGCGTAGTGCCTCCCACGGATTGCGTCCTTCATTGGGCCAAACATATGGAAATCCGACGGTGCGAGATCGGGGCTGTAGGGTGCATGAGGAAGAACAGTCCAATGAAGTTTTGTGAGCTCCTCTCGGGTGCGAAGACTTGTGTGAGGTCTTGCGTTGTCATGAAGAAGGAGAAGTTCGTTCTGATTTTTGTGCCTACGAACACGCTGAAGTCGTTTCTTCAATTTCTGAAGAGTAGCACAGTACACTTCAGAGTTGATCGTTTGACCATGGGGAAGGACATAATGTACTCATTAACACACACAGTCTTATCTTAAAAGTTTAACGCAATAAAACTATGTGTCTTTCTTGAGGCAGCGTAATAGATGGCGTGCAAATACCTGGACTTCATTCATCCACTGTTTCAGAATGAGAGCACCTAGTGACTTCCAACAAACTTTACGCGTAATTTAAAACCTTTACAAAACTTTTCCTTTCTGTCGCTCCCCACAAAATGATGAAAGGAAAGAAGTTTATCGCTTACTACATTTTCGCTGTTGATATACGCTGAAGCGCCAGAGAAACTGGTGTAGCTATGCGTATTCAAATACAGACTTACGTAAACAGGCAGAATACGGCGCTGCGGTCGGCAACACCTATATAAGACAACCACTGTCTGGCTCGTTGTTAGATTAGTTACTGCTGCTACAATGGCAGATTACGAAGATTAAATGAGTTTGAACGTGGTTTTATAGTTGACACACGAGCGATGGGACACAGCGTCTCCGAGGCTGAATAACCCCTTCAGCGTCCCAGAAGACTGTAACCATGACTTTACCGGCTGAGGGTATGGCTTTAAACTTTTTCTTGGTAGGGGAGTGGGTGTGGCACCACTCCATTGATTGCCGTTTTGTTTCAGGTTCGAAGTGATGAACCCATGTTTCATCGCCTGTAACAATCTTTCACAAGAAATTGTCACCCTCAGCCACATGACGAGCAAGCAATTCCGCACAGATGGTTCTCCTTTGCTCTTTATGGTGTTCGGTTAGACAACGAGGGACCCAGCGGGAACAAACCTTTGAATATCCCAACTGGTGAACAATTGTGACAGCACTACCAACAGAGATGTCAAGTTGAGCACTGAGTTGTTTGATGGTGATCCGTCGATCATCTCGAACGAGTGTGTTCGCACGCTCCGCCATTGCAGGAGTCACAGCTGTGCACGGCCGGCCCGCACGCGGGAGATCAGACAGTCTTGCTTCACCTTGCGGCGATGATGACACACGCTTTGCCCAACGACTCACCGTGCTTTTGTCCACTGCCAGATGACCGTAGACATTCTGCAAGCGCCTATGAATATCTGAGATGCCCTGGTTTTCCGCCAAAAGAAACTCGATCACTGCCCGTTGTTTGCAACGCACATCCGTTACAGACGCCATTTTAACAGCTCCGTACAGCGCTGCCACCTGTCGGAAGTCAATGAAACTATAGGAGACGAAGCGGGAATGTTTGAAAATATTCCACAAGAAATTTGCGGTTTTTTCAACCAAAATTGGCCGAGAAAAAAAATGTGTTGCATTACTTATTGAACTGCCCTCGTATATCTGTATAGTTTTGCATTGTTTTTCTTCTGTCAAGAAAAATGCATACTTCAGTAACTGATGAGCCATTGGCCGCTGGAATTGTATCATATGCCTCCGCGATGTTTTTCAGATCGCAAGAAGGGACAGAGGGTAGTGAATAAGGAAGCAAGCGATATTATAAAATCATACGACTAAGAATCAAGGCAGGAAAGAAAAACAGGGTTATCTTCTCGCTGCCTAGTATGCTGGCCTATCTGTACGATCTGTTACAAAAATTTAACAATTGCCAAAACGCTCTCCTCCTTGACTGCTATCATTCGCCAAACTTACGTTTCGATGTCTCGAGCGGTTTAGGAGATATGAGAGATGTTGCGAGTATTTCATTCTCGAGGGCGTGAGATCGGAAGTGAGAGCACTACATGGGATCCATTTTCTCGAGATTGGAGGCAGATAGAGACCTCCTCCCAAGTCTAAAGAAAAATTCAGCACGTTAGCTAGATTTCATACGCAGCAACATATGGTGTAATACGCACGAAATGCAAAATCATAGCGACCCCTAATTTTGGTTGCAAACTTTTTGAGTTTTGCTTAGTGTCTTACTAAAATGTGTACCGGGTGATCAAAAAGCCAGCATAAATTTGAAAACTTAATAAACAACGGAATAATGTAGATAGAGAGGTAAAAATTGACACATATGCTTGGAATGACATGGGGTTTTATTAGAACAAAAAAAAAGGAACACCCCATATTGCTAGACGCGTGAAAGATCTCTTGCGCGCGTCGTTTGGTGATGATCGTGTGCTCAGCCGCCACTTTCGTCATGCTTGGCCTCCCAGGTCTCCAGACCTCAGTCCGTGTGATTATTGGCTTTGGGGTTACCTGAAGTCGCAAGTGTGTCGAGATCGACCGACGTCTCTAGGGATGCTGAAAGACAACATCCGACGCCAATGCCTCACCATAACTCCGGACATGCTTTACAGTGCTGTTCACAACATTACTCCTCGACTACAGCTATTGTTGAGGAATGATGGTGGACATATTGAGGATTTCCTGTAAAGAACATAATCTTTGCTTTGTCTTGCTTTGTTAAGCTAATTATTGCTATTCTGATCAGATGAAGCGCCATCTATCGGACACTTTTTGAACGTTTGCATTTTTTGGGTTCTACTAAAACCCCACGTCATTCCAAGCATGTGTGTCAACTTGTACCTCTCTATCTACATTAT
Organism: Schistocerca nitens; assembly: GCF_023898315.1. Lineage (NCBI taxonomy): Eukaryota > Metazoa > Arthropoda > Insecta > Orthoptera > Acrididae > Schistocerca > Schistocerca nitens. Next base: position 353,193,512 of record NC_064622.1, read on the forward strand.
TCCGTAATTTATTCAGTTTTCAAATTTATACTGACTTTTTGATCACCCGGTATATCACAATAAGAATGGTCATTAGCGAGGTGATGGGCACTTCACCACGAAGCTGACATATAACGCTACAAGTAAGGCAAAAATCATATATTTTCAGTGAATAGTTTCTGTAAAATCGTTTGAGAAAGATAACAGGTTTCGCGCGCTTCGGTTCTGTCACCGCAGAGCGTCGCCAGTCGGCGCGTGCGAAGTATTGTACACGCCGCAGTATGCGCTGGACCAGCGCGACTCGTGCGGCACGTGCGTGTCGCGCTGTAGTGTCGTGTCACGTCACACGTGCTATACGCGTCTCAATTTGCGCCTAACCTAATCTGGTTGCTGAAAATGAGGGTGAGATTTGCGTTTACTTTTGTGTTTAACCCACCAACTCAGTTACCGTAGCTCTCCCAGCCTTATGTACACAGTGATCAAAATCTAGATACGCAATATACACCATTGTGACGGACTGATGTGCCGTTTACTATTTGAAGTGAATACAATAACTGAGCACAGCTGTTTCCCGACTGAATCAAGTCTCACCAACTGCTACATGGTCGCGTATACAAACAGTGATCCAATACTGTCAAATGTTTTTTATTTCAGTCTTTGATCACCATCCTCAGATCTTTTATACACCATGTCCTAAAGTGATTAGGCCATAATGGCAATATTTATATGTTTTGACGATGCCATTATGGCCTGATCACTTTAGGTGTAAAAAAGATCTGAGGATGGTCATTACGGACTGAAAGCGGTCATCGTCTAAAGAATTCATATTGTGATCAAAGACTGAAATAAAAATCATTTGAATGAAGTCTGATAATGACAAAAAACCGTAAGTGCTCATATGCTGTATGAAGGACAAGGTACGAGGCGTGTTTTTTAAGTAAGTACCGTTTTGAAATTAAAAAAAGACGTTCTAAGATATCTCAATAATTTTTACATGAAAGCCTGTACCTTAATCTACGCACCGATGACATTAGTCTGATTCTTCCTAGTTTACGTTGTGTACTGAGTGTTCAAGATGCCTCGGATAATCTTTTGTCCCGCCGACTGTGAAGTACGGGCTGTTATAAGATTTCTTAGTACTAAAAGCCTATAATAGCGATCGATATTCATCGTGAGATTGTGCAGTTTACGGAGAAAACAGGAGTGATGGAATGGTACGAAAGTGGGTGAGAGCACTTAAAGATGGCCGCACAAATGTGCATGTTGACCAACGGAGTGGGCGCCCTTCGCTCGTTAATGAAAGTTTAGTGCAGTAAGTGAACAATGTACATCTATATTTATACTCCGCAAGCCACCCAACGGTGTGTGGCGGAGGGCACTTTACCTGCCACTGTCATTACCTCTCTTTTCTGTTGCAGTCGCGTATGGTTCGCGGGAAGAACGACTGCCGGAAAGCCTCCGTGCGCGCTCGAATCTCTCTAATTTTACATTCGTGATCTCCTCGGGAGGTATAAGTAGGGGGATGCAATATATTCGATACCTCATCCAGAAAAGCACCCTCTCGAAACCTGGACAGCAAGCTACACCGCAATGCAGAGAGCCTCAGCCACTTGAGTTTGCTAAGCATCTCCGTAACGCTATCACGCTTACCAAATAACCCTGTGACGAAACGCGCCACTCTTCTTTGGATCTTCTCTATCTCCTCTGTCAACCCGACCTGGTACGGATCCCACACTGATGAGCAATACTCAAGTGTAGGTCGAACGAGTGTTTTGTAAGCCACCTCCTTTGTTAATGGACTACATTTTCTAAGGACTCTCCCAATGAATCTCAACCTGGCATCCGCCTTAACAACAATTGATTTTATATGATCATTCCACTTAAAATCGTTCCGTATGCATACTCCCAGATATTTTACAGATGCAACTGCTACCAGTGTTTGTTCCGCTATCATATAATCATACAATAAAGTATCCTTCTTTCTATTTATTCGCAATACATTATATTTGTCTATGTTAAGGATCAGTTGCCACTCCCTGCACCAAGTGCCTCTCCGCTGCAGATCTTCCTGCATTTCTCTGCAATTTTCTAATGCTGCGACTTCTCTGTATACTACAGCATCATCCGCGAAAAGCCGCATGGAACTTCCGACACTATCTACTAAGTCACAAATATTAAGTCAAAATTGACCTGGTTTAGACGCTACTATGAGCGTCGTCTTCAGAACCTTAGCAGCTATGTTCATTTATATATATTCTGAAAAGCAATGGTCCCATAACACTCCCCTGTAGTACGCCACATGTTACTTTAACGTCTGTAGACGTCTCTCCATTGAGAACAACATGCTGTGCTCTGTTTGCTAAAAACTCTTCAATCCAGCCACACAGCTGGTCTGATATTCCGTAGGCTCTTACTTTCTTTATCAGGCGACAGTGCGGAACTGTATCGAACGCCTTCCGGAAGTCAAGGAAAATAGCATCTACCCGGCAGCCTGTATTTAATATTTTCTGGGTCTCATGAACAAATAAAGCGAGTTGGGTCTCACACGATCGTTGTTTCCGAAATCCACGTTGATTCCTACAGAGTAGATTCTGGGTTTCCAGAAATGACATGATACGAGAGCGAAAAACATGTTCTAAAATTCTACAACAGATCGATGTCAGAGATTTAGGCCTATAGTTTTGAGCACCTGCTCGACGACCCTTCTTGAAAACTGGGACTACCTGTGCTCTTTTCCAATCGTTTGGAACTTTCCGTTTACGTTGTGTACTGAGTGTTTCAGATGCCTTCGATAATCGTGAGTTCCGCAGACTGTGAAAAATGCTCAGATGTGTGTGATATCTTATGGGACTTAACTGCTAATGTCATCAGTCCCTAAGCTAACACACTACTTAACCTAAATTATTCTGAAGACAAACACACACACTCATGCCAGAGGGAGAACTCGAACCTCCGCCGGGACCAGCCGCACAGTCCATGACTGCAACGCCTAAGAACGCTCGGCTAATCCCGCGCGGCCCGACTCTGGAGTACGGGCTGTTATAAGATTTCTTAGTGCTAAAGGCCTATAAAAGCGATCGATATTCATCGTGAGATCTGTGCAGTTTACGGAGAAAACATTATGAGTGATGGAATGGTAATAAAGTGGGTGAGAGCATTTAAAGACGGCCGCAAAAGATGGGCATGATGAACAACGGAGTGGGCGTCCTTCGGTCGTTAATGAAAGTTCAGCGCACGAAGTGGGCAATAAGGTGAGAGAAAACAGACGCTTTACGATTTCCTCCTTGCGGGATGACTTTCCTAATGTTTCCAGTAGTGTTTTGTATGGCATTGTGACCGAGCACTTGAATTACCGAAAATTGTGCGCACGTTGCGTACCGAAAATGTTGACGGATGTGCGCAAAGCAGTGCATTGACTTTCCTTGAGCGGTACCACAACGACGGTGATGATTTCTTTAGCCACATTGTTACGGGCCATGAAACATGGGTGGCCTACGTCACACCAGAATCAAAGCAACAGTTCATGGAAGTTGAGCAAGGGCATCGTTTCGCTGCAAGACAGTGCCCGTCCGCATCTGGAAAATCAGACCAAAGATCTAATAACACCTTTTCGATGGGAAACTCTAGATCATCATCCGTTCAGCCCCGATCTTGCGCCCAGTGTTCCTCCACTTGAAGAAATACCTGGGCGGTCAGCGTCTTCAAGACGACGACGAAGTCAAAACAGCGGTGGTGCAGTGGTTAACAAGTCAGGCGGCAGACTTCTATGAGGAGGGTATTCAAAAACTGGTACAACGTTATAACTAGTGCCTCAATATTGACAGAAATTATGTAGAAAAGTAGATTAAGGTACAGGCTTTCGTCTAAAAATAAAATTATTGAGATATCTTAGCACGTCTTTTTTTAAATTCAAAACGGTACTTACTTAAAAACACGCCTCTTACCTCGTCCTCCACACAGCACATGAGCACTTATGGTTTTTTTGTCATTATCAGACTTGATTCAAATGTTTTTTAATTGTCTTTGATCAAAATATGAATTCTTTAGACGATGATCGGTTTCAGTCCGTAATAACCATCCTCAGATCTTTTTTACACCATTTCCTAAAGTGATTAGGCCATAATGGCAATATTTATATGTTTTGACGATGCCATTATGGCCTAGTCACTTTAGGACATTGTGTAAAAAAGATCTGAGGATGGTCATTACGGAATGAAACCGGTCATCGTCTAAAGAATTCATATTGCGATCAAAGACTGAATTAAAAAACATTTGACAGTATTGGATCACTGTTTGTATACGCGACCATGTCGCAGTTGGTGAGACTTGATTCAGTCGGTAAACAGGTGTGCCCAGCTATTGTATTCACTTCAAATAGTAAACGGTACATCAATCCCGTCACATTGGTGTATATTGCATATCTAGATTTTGATCACTGTGTGGCCATCTTCAGTGCTAAAAAATTTGTGAAGAACAATTTACAATAAGGTAATATGCATGCCAGTATATTTCGAGAAGGTGGTGCCCCACATCTCTTATATGTTTGAAAAATGTTATATTACCGCTTTAAACGCAAAGTACATCTATTTAAAAAAAAGTGATAAAATGCTCTTAAAGCCTTTTTAAGAGGCAGTATCCACTCTTTCCGATTTGATCACGTAACCGTAGAAAGATGTGGAATGATTTCAAAGAGATATCATCGACAGAAAAATTGAGAGATATATACCACATAAATTAATAACTGATGGTACTGATGCCCCATGGTACACAAAACGGGTCAGATCGCTGTTTCAGAATTAACGAAAAAAGCATGCCAAATTTAAAAGAACGCAAAATCCCGAAGATTGGCAAAGTTTTGCAGAAGTTCGAAATACAGTGAGTGCTTCAATGCGAGATGCTTTTAATAATTTCCACAACGAAACTCTGAATCTGTCAGAGAACCCAAAGAGATTCTGATCGTATATAAAGCACACCAGTGGCAAGACGCAATCAATACCTTCACTGCGCGATAACAACGGCGAAGTCACTGATGACAGTGCCACCAAAGAAGAGCTATTAAACGCGGTTTTCCGAAATTCCTTCACCAAAGACGACGATGTAAATATTCTCGAAGTCCAATCAAGAACACCTGCGAAGATGAGAAACATAGAAGTAGCTATCCTCGGTGTAGCAAAGCAGCTTAAATCGTGTAATAAAGGGAAGGCTTTCGGTCCATATGGTGTACCAGCCAGTTTCCTTTCAAAGTATGCAGATGCAACAGCTCCATATTTAAAAATTATATACAATCGTTCGCTCACAGAAAGATACGCACCTAAGGACTGGAATGTTGCTCAAATCACACCAATATCCAAAAGGGGAAGTAGGAGTAATCCGTTGAATTACAGGCCCATATCACTACCGTCGATTTGCAATAGGGGTTTGGAACATACACTGTATTCGAACATTTTGAAGTACCTCGAAGAACACGATTTACTGACACAGTCAGCACGGATTCATAAAATATCGTTCTTGTGGAATACAACTATCTCTTTATACTCATGAAGTGATGAGAGCTATCGACAGAGGATGTCAAATTGACTTCATATTTTTAGATTTTCAGAAGGCTTTCGACACCGTTTCTCACAAGCGTTTTCTAACCAAACTGTGTGCCTATGGAATATCGCCTCAGTTGTGCGACTGGATTCGTGATTTCATGTCAGAAAGGTCACAGTTCGTAGTACTAGGCGGAAAGTCATCGAGTAAAACAGAAGCAATATACGGCGTTCCCCAAGGAAGTGATATAGGCCCTCCATTGTTCCTGATCCATATTAACGACATAGAAGACAATATCAGTAGCCGTCTTAGATTGTTGGCAGATGATGCTGTCATTTACCATCTTATAAAGTTGTCAGATGACCAAAACGAATTGAAAAATGATTGACATAAGATATCTGTGTGGTGTGAAAAGTGGCAATTGACCCTGAATAAACAAAGGTGAAGTTATTCACATGAGTACTAAAAGAAATCCGCTAAATTTCGATTACACGATAAGGCACAAAAATCTGGAGGCTGTAAATTCAACTAAATACTTAGGAATTACAATTACAAATAACCTAAATTGGAAGGATCACATAGATAATGTTGTGGGTAGAGCCGACCAAAGACTGCGATTCATTGGCAGAACACTTAGAAGGTGGAACAGACTTCTCACACTACACTTGCCCGCCCTGTTCTGGAGTATTGCTGTAAGGTGTGGGATCCGTATCAGGTGGGACTGACAGATGACGTCGAAAACGTACAAAGAAGGGCGGCTCGTTTTCTATTATCGCGAAATAGGGGAGATAGTGCCACAGACATGATACGTGAATTGGAGTGGCAATCATTAAAACAAAGGCGTTTTTCGTTGCGACCGGATTTTCTCATGAAATATCAGTCACCAGTTTTCTCCTCCGATGGCGAAAACATCATATTGCCACCCACCTACATGGGGAGAAATGATCATCACGATAAAATAAGAAAAATTTAAGTGCTCGTTTTTTCCGCACTCCGTTCGAGAGTGGAACGGTAGAGAGACAGCTTGAAGGTGGTTCACTAAACCCTCTGCCAGTCACTTTATTGTGAATAGCAGAGTAATCACGTAGATGTAGTTATAGAATAACGTTACAGGCTTAAACTGTCACGAATCTGTTAACGGATGTAAATGTTAACACCAACACACACAATGGAATATCACATACTCACACAAAAGTATTCACAGCATCATGTTAGGCGAAATATAAAGTCATTATCGTCAGGTGATAAAACTGTAAATAATACTCTGGAAACTAAAGTACTCCGTAACACAATACTGTGACTCATTGCAAAAAGCACATATCATAAAGACGTAAATGGTTAACAATTTTACAGTTAGCCTAGCTGTCATCATGATGTAATATATATTATGTCGTCAGTCAATTTGTGCTTTCTGTAATGAGTCACATCACTGCTATGCTATGCTAGGGACTGTACAAATTCATGTTAAAACTGTAGTCGGCGTTTACACGTGACAGTCATAACAGATGTTCCATATGTTACATTTAAAAGGAATTTCCGCGTGTTACAGTCACAGCTGCGGTGACAAAAAACAAAATGCTTACATGAACTAGTTGGCGCTAGTGTGAAACGAGCTATAGTCACATTCATGTGTATACTGCCCCGTTGTGCAGTAGCTTTTATGGCACACGTCGTACAGATACATAAAATACGAATTATCTAAATATATTATACTATAACAGAAGTAACGGCAACGGCCTTGCCGCAGTGGTAACACCGGTTCCCGTCAGATAACCATCCGGTCTGCCGAGCGCTGTTGGCAAGCGGGGTGCACTCAGCCCTTGTGAGGCAAACTGAGGAGCTACTTGATTCAGAAGTAGCGGCTCCGGTCTCGGAAACTTACGTATGACCGGGAGAGCGGTGTGCTGACCACATTCCCCTCAGTTTCCGCATACAGTGACGCCTGTGGGCTGAGGATGACATCATGACACATTTTGGTCGGACGGAGGATAACAGAAGTAATAAACTCAGTTTCATGGACAAATAGTTATATCAGCATCTCACATGAACGCGCTAAAGCGGCAGTTGCGTGCAATCTACGACCACCTGGAGGTTGTAACAGATACGGATCATGTTTCATGAAGTGATCAGCTAATTAAACTCACTAATTGTTCATATTATGACATATAAGAGCTCTTATCTAGAGAGACATGACAACAGATCATTGGAAATAATAAGCTTCTAAGCCCAATTTAACTTGTGTGCAGTGGGGTAACTTCGCGTTACAGATACAGCAATTACTTTTGCAGATGTAAAAAAAGAATAAAAAAACAATGCTACCACTATTTGATAGACATCAGCAGCTAGCTGGATAATATGTACTAGTCAATCTCATTCTCTCAACGGCCTTGTCAAAGAGGGAGGAGGAGCGGACAGAGGTTAAGGACACTTTCTTGTCCTTGGGATGGGAAACTGCCCCTAAATGCGTAAGAATCAGCAATGATAAAGGGCATGAGGATGCAGAAGGCAATGGAAACCACTGCATTAAAGACATATAACGTGTACCCACAAGACATGTGCCTTGTAACTGAAAAAGTGTCAGGATGATCTCCCTATTGGCAAAAGATTCCGGAATAGCCTCCATTCGGATCTCCGGGAGGGCCCTGCCAAGGGAGAGGTGACCATGAGAAAAAGATTGAATAATCAACGAAAAGATAACGGTCTACGAGTCGGGGTGTGGAATGTCAGAAGTTTGAATGTGGTAGGGAAGCTAGAAAATCTAAAAATGGAAATGCAAAGGGTCAATCTAGATATAGCAGGAGTTAGTGAAGTGAAATTGAAAGAAGACAAGAATTACTGGTCAGATGAATGTAGAGCTGTATCAACAGCAGCAGAATATGGTATAACGGGAGTGGAATTCGTTATGAATACAAAGGTAGGACAAAGAGTGTGTTACAGTGAACAGTTCAGTGATAGGGTTGTTTCTATCAGAATCGATAGCAAACCAACACCGATAATGACAGTTCAGGTATACGTGCCGACATCGTAGGCTGAAGATAAAGAGATAGAGAAAGTATATGAGGATACTGAAAGGATAATACAGTACATAAAGGGAGATGAAAATCTAACAGTCACGGTGGACTTGAATGCAGATGTAGGGGAAGGAGTAGAAGAAAAGGTTACAGGAAAATATGACCTTGGGAGAAAGAATGAGAGGAGAAAGACTGATGAGTTCAGTAATAAATTTCAGCTGGTAATAGCGAATACTTTGTTCAAGAATCACAAGAGGAGGTGGTATACTTGGAAAAGATCAGGTGATCAAAATCAGATATTGGATTGTAAGGCGTATCCACGAGCAGATTTAGACTCAGTTCACAATGTAGTAGTGATGACGAGGATGCTGCGATTAGTAATGAAGAATCAATACGCAAGAAGTGAGATACGGAAGTGCTAAGGGATGACGAGGCGTGCTTCAAGTTGTACAAAGCTGTAGATACGGCAATAAGGAATAGCTCAGTAGGCAGTAAAGTTGAAGAGGAATAGACATTTCTAAAAAGGGCAGTCACAGAGATTGGAACGAAAAACACCGGGTAGGAAGAAGGTAACTGCAAAGAAACTATGGGTAACAGAAGAAATACTTTATTTGCTCAATGAAAGTAGGAAATACAAAAATTTCAAAGTAAATTCAAGAATACAGAAATACAAGTCGCTCAGGAATGAAATAAATAGGAAGTGCAGGGAAGCTAAGATGAAACGGCTGCATGAAAAATGTGAAGATATCGAAAAAGAAATGATTGTCGGAAGGACAATAGGAAAGTCAAAGCATATAGGAAAGTCAATACAACCTTCGGTGATGTTAAAAGCAAGGGTGGCAGCATAAAGAGTGCAACGGGAATCCCACTGTTAAATGCAGAGGAGAGGGCGCATAGGTGGAAAGGGTAAATTGAAGGCCTCTATGACGGGAAGATTTGTCTGATGTGATAGAAGATGAAACAGGAGTCGATTTACAAGAGATAAGAGACCCAGTATTAGAATCAGAATTTAAGACAGCTTTGAAGAATATCAAATAAGGCAGAAGGGAGAGATAACATTCCATCAGAATTGCTAAAATCTTTGGGGAAGTGGCAACAAACCCACTCTTCACGTTGGTGTGTGGAATGTATGAGTCTGGCGACATGCCATTTGACTTTCGGAAAACTATCATCCACACAATTTCGAAGACTACAAGAGCTGACAAGTACCAGAAAGATCGCACAATCAGCTTAACAGCCCATACATCCATGTTCCTAAGAAGGTTAATATACAGAAGAATGGAAAAGAAAATTGAGGATGCGTTAGATGACGATCAGTTTGGCTTTAGAAAAGGTAAAGAGATACCCGAGAGACAATTCCGAATTTGGGGTTGATAAGGGAAGCAAGACTAAAGAAAAATCAAGACACTTTCATTGGATTTGTCGACCCGGAAAAAGCTTTCGACAATGTAAAATGTTGCAAGACATTCGAAATACTGAGAGAAAAAGGGGTAAGCTACAGGAATATACAATATGTACAGGAGCCAAGATGGAATAATAAGAGTGGACGACCAAGAACGAAGTGCTCGAATTATAAGGGTGTAAGACAGGGGTGTAGTCTTTCACCCCTGGTGTTCAACCTGTACATCAAATAAGCAGTGATGGAAATAAAAGAAAGGTTCAACTGTGGAATTAAAATTCAAGGTAAAAGGATATTAATGATACGATTCGCTGATGACATTGCTATCCTGAGTGAAAGTGAAGAAGAATTACATGATATGCTAAATGGAACGAACGATCTAATAAGTACAGAATATGGGATGCTTGTAAATCGTAGAAAGACGAAAGTAATGAGAGGTAGCAGAAATGAGAACAGCGAGAAACTTAACTTCGGGATTTATGGTCACAAATTTGATGAAGTTAAGGAATTCTGTTACAGAGGCAGCAAAATAACCAAATAGAAGAGGAGCAAGGAGAACATCAAAAGCAGAATAGCACTGGAAAAAAGGGCATTCCTGGCCAAGAGAAGTCTACTAGTATCAAACATAGGCTTTAATTTAAGGAAGAAATTTCTCAGAATGCTCGTCTGTATTACAGCATTGTATGGTAGTGAAACATGGACTGTGGGAAAACCGGAACAGAAGAGAATCGAAGCATTTGAGATATGCTACAGACTAATTCTGAAAATTAGGTGCACTGATAAGGTAAGGAATTAGGAGGATCTGCGCAGAATCGGAGAGGAAAGGAAACACCGACAAATAGAACGGACATCTGTTAAGACATCAGGGAATGACTTCTATGGTACTAGAGGGAGCTGTAGAAGCCAAAAACTGTGTAGGAAGATACAGATTGGAATACATCCAGCAAATAATTGAGGACGCAGGTTGCAAGTGCTACTCTGAGATGAAGAGGGTGGCACAGGAGGGGAATTCGTGGCTGCATCAAACCAGTCAGAAGACCGATGACTCAAAACAAAAAGTGTTGCTAATAGAATTACTATACAATTAAGGCCAGATGTATTGATATGACTATTGGAACAGTTATATTGTGTGCCTTCTGTCTTAAAATTTTTGATTAAATTCTTATTGATCTAACCAGTTTTTTACATTTAAAAGAGCATAAGGGATTATTTTTTCTAATGTGTGTAAATTTCCAGTTCTTCTAGAATATTCGTTTGGCGGCTGTTATCGATTCTGTGCAGTAATTGCTATTTGTCCTCTATATTAGAAACGGAATGCCTCATTAAATGTAAAATGGCTCTGAACACTATGGGACTTAACTTCTGAAGTCATCAGTCCTCTAGAACGTAGAACTACTTAAACCTAACTAACCTAAGGACATCACACACATCCCTGCCCGAGGCAGATTTTGAACCTGCGACCGTAGCAGTCGCGCCGTTTCGGACTGCAGCGCCTAGAACCCACTAAATGTACAGTTGCATAATCTTTAAATGTAAGTCAGCCATAAAATACATAGCAGTAAAGGAAGGCGTGCCCGTCCCCGGTACGAATCCGCCCGGCGGATTAGTGTCGAGGTCGGGTGTGCCGGCCAGTCTGTGGATGGTTTTTAAGAAGGTTTTTAATATGTCTCAGCGAATGGGGCTGGTTCCCTTCATTCCGCCTCAGTTACATTGTCGGTGATTGCTGCGCAAACACTGTCTCCACGTATGCGTATACCATAATTACTCTGCCACGCAAACATTTGGGGTTACATTCTTCTGGTGTGAGACGTCCCCGGGGGGCGGGGGGGGGGGGGGGGGATCCAATCGGGGTCGTACCGCACAAAAACCCTGGTTTCGCTGTGGGACGGCGGTGGGGTGAGTGGACTGCTGTAGCCTGTTCTGGGGTTGTCAACCACTGAGGACCTCTCCGTCGTTTCTGGGTTCCCAGTTCCATACAATACGATACAAATGTAGGTTAAAACATTAAAGAGAATTTTATATGCTCGTAGTCCCTACTGAACTCTTCACACTGATGCCGCTGATTACAATCACAACACAGCTGGCTTCAGTGTAAGTCACACCAATCTACAGCAACGTCCTTACACGTATGATGCATTGACAACATGTATTATCATTTTATTTATTATTTTATACTTCTTAAAAACTTACGTATATAAAATAAACCAGGTGGTTTCAACTACACTACTGGCCATTAAAACTGCTACACCACGAAGATGACGTGCTACAGACGCGAAATTTAACAGAAACGAAGAAGATGCTGTGATATGCAAATGATTAGCTTTTCAGAGCATTCACACAAGGTTGGCGCCGGTGGCGACACCTACAACGAGCTGACATGAGGAAAGTTTCCAACCGATTTCTCATACACAAACAGCAGTTGACCGGCGTTGCCTGGTGAAACGTTGTTGTGATGCCTCGTGTAAGGAGGAGAAATGCGTAACATCACGTTTCCGACTTTGATAAAGGTCGGATTGTAGCCTATTGCGATTGCGGTTTATCGTATCGCGACATTGCTGCTCGTGTTGGTCGAGATCCAATGACTGTTAGCAGAATACGGAATCGGTGGGTTCAGGAGAGTAATACGGAACACCGTGCTGGATCCCAACGGCCTCCTATCACTAGCAGTGGAGATGAAAGGCATCTTATCCACATGGCTGTAACGGATCGTGCAACCACGTCTCGATCCCTTAGTCAACAGATGGGGACGTTTGCAGGACAACAACCATCTGCACGAACAGTTCGACGACGTCTGCAGCAGCATGGACTATCAGCTCGGAGACCATGGCTGCGGTTACCCTTGACGCTGCATCACAGACAGGAGCGCCTGCGATGGTGTACTCAACGACGAACCTGGTTGCACGAATGGCAAAATAACATTTTTTCGGATGAATCCAGGTTCTGTTTACAGCATCATGATGGTCGCATCCGTGTTTGGCGACATCGCGGTGAACGCACATTGGAAGCGTGTATTCGTCATCGCCATACTGGCGTATTATCCGGCTTGATGGTATGGGGTGCCATTGGTTACAAGTCTCGGTCACCTCTTGCTCGCATTGACGGCACTTTGAACAGTGTACGTTACATTTCAGATGTGTTACGACCCATGGCTCTACCCTTCATTCGATCCGTGCGAAACCCTACATTTCAGCAGGATAATGCACGACCGCATGTTTCAGGTCATGTGCGGGCCTTTCTGGATACAGAAAATGTTCGACTGCTGCCCTGGCTAACACATTCTCCAGATCTCTCACCAATTGAAAACGTCTGGTCAATGGTGGCCAAGCAACTGGCTCGTCACAATACGCCAGTCACTACTATTGATGAACTGTGGTATCGTGTTGAAGCTGCATGGGCATCTGTACCTGTACACGTCATCCACGCTCTGTTTGACTCAATGCCCAGGCGTATCAAGGACGTTATTACGGCCAGAGGTGGTTGTTCTGGGTACTGATTTCTCAGGATCTACGCACCCAAATTGCGTGAGAATGTAATCACATGTCAGTTCTAGTATAATATATTTTTCCAATGAATACCCGTTTATCATCTGCATTTCTTCTTGGTGTAGCAATTTTAATGGCCAGTACTGTAAAAGCAGTGGATAATGTTTTGAAGTTGTACATGGTGGTAACTGCGTGTACTAGCCAGTGGTGTCAGTTAGCACTACACATTTTACAACTGAACATAATTTTGAAAATACAAAGCATCTCGTTCATATATTTTATTAACTTAGGTATTATTTTTATGATCAACCGCAGGAGCCTCGAGATATAATACCTAGCCTTCAAAATAGTCTCTCGTGACTAGATTGCCAGACTGGAAATGGAAGAGAACTTCAAACGTATTTATGGTAACGAAATTCTATAGGATGAAACTAGTGATAACGGTTTGCCCTACTTTGCTTCACTGAACAACGTCTGCCTTGATCAGAGGACGTCGTCAAGGAGGCTCCGAGGAAGGGCACAGCTGTTCGCGGAAGCTGGTGCGGTAAGATCCTGCCATATGTTTTGGCGGCGAATGCGGTTTCCTCCTTTAAAGGCAGCTGCCGCTAGGCCACTGAAAATGCCTGGAATATAATGACTGTGCGTGCCGAATTCGCCTCACTGTACGCAGGTCCAAGACCGGGTCGACACGGCTGCACTCGGCAACCGTGAGAATGTTCATTGTCTGGCCCGCCACCGTCTGTAGGCGTGAAGGACTCGACCAGTGCCGGCCGGTGTGGCCGTGCGGTTCTAGGCGCTTCAGTCTGGAGCCGCGTGACCGCTACGGTCGCAGGTTCGAATCCTGCCTCGGGCATGGATGTGTGTGATGTCCTTAGGTTAGGTTTAAGTAATTCTAAGTTCTAGGGGACTGATGACCTTAGATGTTAAGTCCCATAGTGCTCAGAGCCATTTTTTTGACTCGATCAGTGAGTCACACATGGGTAGCACCTAGCAGCCAGTACCAGCCGCCTACGTGTTATACTTGAATGGATATTGTGTCTGTTCTTTCGGAGCATATCCATACAAGTATAAAGTTCTGGCAACACCGGCCATGACCTTCTTCTGTGCGGATGGGACTTGGTAAGAATGTCTTCTACGAGTAATGAGTGTGTTGGGGTGGGACACTACGAATGTAGTGTGTGGACAGACAAGGTGAGAATGTGGGCCTCGCGGGAGGCGTGCGCGAGATAGTCCCTGCTGTCGCGCTATCCTCTGTGCCCTCGGTGGCTCAGAGCTGGTTGGCCTCTGTAATAAAAAAAATGAGTAGAAGGATCAACAAATAAACGGATGCCCTGTGACGTCCGCAAGAGCAAACACAACGATAAAAAAAAAGATGGATAGAGCGTCTGCCATGTAAGCAGGAGATCCCGAGTTCGAGTCCTGGTCGGGGCACACATTTTCACCTGTCCCCGATGATATATATCAAGGCCCGTTGTCAGCTGAAGATATTAATATAATTCTGATTCCTACATGTTAATTCTATCAGAGACAGCAAAGGACTTGAAGAGCAGTTGAACGGAATGGACAGTGTCTTGAAAGGAGGATATAAGATGAACATCAACAAAAGCAAAACGAGGATAATGGAATGTAGTCAAATTAAATCGGGTAATGCTGAGGGGATTAGATTAGGAAATGAAACACTTAAAGTAGTAAAGGAGTTTTGCTATTTAGGGAGCAAAATAACTGATGATGGTCGAAGTAGAGAGGATATAAAATGTAGACTGGCAATGGCAAGGAAATCGTTTCTGAAGAAGAGAAATTTGTTAACATCGAGTATAGATTTAAGTGTCAGGAAGTCGTTTCTGAAAGTATTTGTATGGAGTGTAGCCATGTATGGAAGTGAAACAAGGACGATAACCAGTTTGGACAAGAAGAGAATAGAAGCTTTCGAAATGTGGTGCTACAGAAGAATGCTGAAGATAAGCTGGGTAGATCACGTAACTAATGAGGAGGTATTGAATAGGATTGGGGAGAAGAGAAGTTTGTGGCACAACTTGACTAGAAGAAGGGATCGGTTGGTAGGACATGTTTTGAGGCATCAAGGGATCACAAATTTAGCATTGGAGGGCAGCGTGGAGGGTAAAAATCGTAGAGGGAGACCAAGAGATGAATACACTAAGCAGATTCAGAAGGATGTAGGTTGCAGTAGGTACTCGGAGATGAAGAAGCTTGCACAGGATAGAGTAGCATGGAGAGCTGCATCAAACCAGTCTCAGAACTGAAGACCGCAACAACATGTTAATCCTGTAACCGCAGGTGATTTGCCGATTTTGACATCCAATATCGTGGGACCTTTCTATTCGATAATCAGAGTAGTTGAAATGACAGAATAATGGGAATGTAACAAGGAAACGAAAAATTTACTTTACAGTTGAATTTCAATTGATATTTAACGTAAATAACGCAGGAAATGTGAAAATCGCTTTAGCGTTATAAAAGCAGAATAAACTTATAGATAAATTTTCTGAGGGTTGTTTATCGTGAAGCAGCGCTCCACACGCAAGCACGGAAATATGCATAAAAAACTGCTGCCACAATAAGGTATCTGTGTAAGAATGTGAGTTATATTGGAAGACCCAAAAAACGCGATTCCCGATGTTCCAGCGGCGAAGAGAGCAGCCTTCGATGTTCCAGAGCAACACAAAATGATTTGACGGGAAAATAGCAGCTTACGGTGTTGCGGAGCAACAGTAAAGTATTCGACGGGAAAATCGCGACTTTATGAGTTAACGGGCGAATTGTGGCGCCCTGAAAATATCCTAATTTGTCGCGGCCTCACAGGACGCTCGTCAAAGCCGGGCCCCGGCAGCAAACACGTGGTGGAAAACGTTAGCCGGACGAGAGGGGAGTAGGTAGCCCCAGCGCGTGGTCCAGCCGCGTGGCCGGGAACTACGCTGTGACGATGGCGGTGCTTTTTGACAATGAAGGAGACACGCCGGGAGTGCCAAAGATGGCGGACTTTGTGAAGCCTTAATGGCAGACATTTCACAGTTCGTATAGAAATTAATAGTAGCCAGATGAATCATGATACCTAAAAAAGAAATATGTAAATTATTATTATTTGCACGATAATTCTGTTGGTGTAACCAGATTTTCAATATCTTTATTAGTTTAAAGTTTAGTATCTGACGGTAAATTATACAAGTAACACCCAGCAACGAATTTCAAAAATGTAAACGCTTCACCAGATTTTGTCGATCGCCGTGTCTTTAGAAAGCTATTAGTGTAAACCTAAATTGATATGAATTACAGGCATGTAACTTGAATAGTACATGAATTATTGGAGGTCAAAGTGGCCGATTACTGTCGATCGCGTCAGTTCATAAGTACTCCACAGTTACAAGATAAAATTGTAGCAGCATGTTTATAAATATATTTATTCATCTATGTCTTTGTTAATATTCGCTATATGCTATTCATGAAGAAACTGGTCAATTATTTACTGTGTTTCAGAAAGCACGGAGACATTAGGCTCCCGGCCTACCTTTAGCTTCTTTTCTTTTATTATATGTTTATTTAATTGTTTATGTATTTAATAATGTGTGTTATAGCGTGTTTATGGTCCAGCGGTAGGAATATTTATTTAATTTCAAGTTATTTAAATGCAAATCCAGTTTGCGCGTGGTCGCGGAGGATAGAAATATTTCGGAGTGCCGACCTGTGCTCTTGTGTGATTTCCGTGGCTTCTGCAGTGAAGACATAGTATGCGTTCAGAAGTGAATATCTCGCGAGATATGTTGTTGTTCATACCTAATTACGTGAAGTAGGAATCTGTTGTTTCCCTGTTATTCAACTTATATTTTATTTAATTGCTGGACAATCGACACCAGTAAGTGTTTTGCAGAATTATACCGCATTCTCAAAAGTACTTCTACTATCGTACTCATCATTTAAAGTCGTTAAGATAGTATTTACTATTAAAAACAGTCTTGATTACGATTTATATTTATTAAAGTGACCGGTTTCGACCACTGCTGTGGTCATCTTCAGACCATTGAGTAGGAACCTCTTTCAGCTGGAGAGTCAGTAGTGATTCTCCAGCTGAAAGAGGTTGCTGCTCAATGGTCTGAAGATGACCACAGCAGTGGTCGAAACCGGTCACCTAAATAAATATAAATCGTGATCAAGACTATTTTTAATAGTAAATATCTGTAACACATTAATCACTGCCACTCCCATAATGTATTCAAAAGACGTTAAGATAGTACCTGCAGATTTTATTTAATTGCAATCTTTCATTTATAAATTTATATACTTTCATAATTCGCAACTCCCGAGTGATAGAAACCTTTGACTATTCGATTCATGTGTATATTCTTATCGTATACTGTAGACTCAGCAGTATTTGGCCTGTAATACGGCAACTATGTATCCCAGCCCATAGACAACGAAACCAGCCCAAACTTTCAATATTTCAACTCTGAGTCGCAGGATGCGTACTTATTTTGAAAGCCCGCAACTTCCAACTTACAAAACGGAGCTGAAGTTACATCCGACGCGTTTGTCTCTGGCCCTGCAAAGAACTAAACGCACATGTCCGCGTCGCCCGCGGCTGCAGGCTCAGAATGCATTCAGTAAGACGAGAATGGGAAATTTCGGCGTGCGTCCCCTGCATTCGCGTAAATAAACCTAAATTCTTGCTGTCACTGTAACAATGGCTCGGTGTCGTCCCCTCCATCTGCAGTCGGCAGTTAGGGTTAGAGGAGAAGAATTTTGGCCACTTGTCACACAGAAGCCGTTTGGGGTACTTGTGGTCAAGGGGACAGCAGGAGCAGCCTTTTTCTGTCGCCACTCAGCCGACTCTATCCGGTGCTGACTGGCGCCTTCTGGTGCACGTTTGTTGATTTTTGAGTAATTGTTGCGGTTTGCGTCAGCGCTATCCACTTTTTGGGTAGCTCATAGTTTGCAGGACTTGCTACGCAGCTTGAGTTACCCGATTCATTGTATTACTTAGCGGGTCTTGGATTCGTTAACTTTGAATCTGCGAGCCCCCAGAGTTGGTAAGCTTATAGCGTTTCCCAAGCAGCCTACCACGTAGATGAGCGTCATCTCACTGGTAGAGGAACATTCATGATTAAACTGAGCCTTAAAGAGCTTTGTGATTCATTATTCTAGACAACTTCGCGCTTGTTAAGTTGGAGTTGTTTCTCAGTCAACGTCACGAGCGACTATCTTCATTAACACTAACTGAAAAAAAATCGCAACACCGAGAAGGAATTGTGCGAGATAAATAAAAGTTGGTAGACGTGTTTCTACACCTGATGTCTACTAAAATTTTGCGCCAATCGCATAATAGTGCGCTAATAGCGCCCTAAATAACGAAAAGTGTGAGGTTATCCACATGAGTGCTAAAAGGAACTCGTTAAACTTCGGTTACCCGATAAATCAGTCTAATCTAAAAGCCGTAAATTCAACTAAATACATTAGTATTACAATTACGAACAACTTAAATTGGAGGGAACACATAGAAAATGTTGTGGGGAAAGCTAACCAAAGACTGCGTTATATTGGCAGGATTCTTAGAAAATGTAACAGATCTACTAAGCAGACTGCCTACACATTGCTTGTCCGTCCTCTTTTAGAATACTCGTCCGCGATGTGGGATCCTTACCAGATAGGACTGACGGAGTACATCGAAAAAGTTCACAGAAAGGCAGCACGTTTCGTATTATCGCGAAATGGGAGAGAATGGTTCAAATGGCTCTGAGCACTATGGGACTCAACTGCTGTGGTCATTAGTCCCCTAGAACTTAGAACTACTTAAACCTAACTAACCTAAGGACAGCACAAACATCCATGCCCGAGGCAGGATTCGAACCTGCGACCGTAGCAGTCGCATGGTTCCGGACTGCGCGCCTAGAACCGCGAGACCACCGCGGCCGGCGAAATGGGAGAGAGTGTCACAGAAATGATACAGGATTTGGGCTGGAAATCATTAAAAGAAAGGCGTTTTTCGTTGCGACGAAGTCTTCTCACGAAATTCCAATCACCAACTTTCTCCTCCGAATGCGAAAATATTTTGTTGACACCGACCCACATAGGGAGGAACGATCAGAACGATAAAATAAGGGAAATCAGAGCTCGTACGGAAAGATATAGGTGTTCATTCTTTCCGCGCGCAATACGAGATTGGAATAATAGAGAATTGTAAAGGTGGTTCGATGAACCCTCTGCCAGGCACTTAAATGTGATTTGCAGAGTATCTATGTAGATGTAGATATGAGGACGCAAATCAGGTTTACTTTAAATAAACGCTGTAATGCTTCCCTTTGATAGTGGACGTTGTGAGCCGATGTTAATCAAGAATGCCTTTAACAAGACAAAGATAACATTATCAGCACCTCGCTGAGCTTCAACGGAGTCGTATAATAGGGGTACAAGAAGCTGGATGTTGCTTCTGCGGCATTACAGAAACACGTGAACGGAATGTAGTAAAGGTGCATCATTGCTGGCAGTGCTAGTCCCGAGAATGCACGGTCGCAAGAACACCGGGCTGCGAACTACGACGTGGCACTACCGAGAGGGAACCCCACCCGGTTAGCAGTGCGCTCTAATGCACGGCTTTCCGGATTGGGAAAAAGCGCCTGGTCGCCGGCACGAACCCGCCCGGCGGACTTGTGCCGAGGTCCGGTGAGCCGGCTTATCTGTGGATGGTTTTTAGGCGGTTTTACATCTGCCTCGGCGAATGCGGGCTGGTTTCCCTTATTTCGCCTCAGCTACACTATGTCGGCGATTGCTGCGCAAACGAGTTATCCACGTACGCGTACATTACCATTACTCTTCCACGCAAACATAGGGGTTACACTCGTCTGGTGTGAGACGTTTCCTGGGGGGAGGGGGGGGGGGGTCCACCGGGGGCCGAACCGCACAATAACCCTGAAAGAGTGGTTCGGTGTGGGGTGGCGGAGGGGTGAAGTGGACTGCGGTACTCGTCGTGGGGTTGTGGACCACTGCGGCTGCGGCGGGGACGGGGCCTCTCCGTCGTTTCTAGGCCCCCGGTTAACATACAATACAATACCGAGAGGGAAGACCATCGTGTTCGGCCTGTGGCTCTACCGTATCGTACTGCATCTGCAGCAGCAATATGAACAGCAGTTGGCATCATAGTGGCACAACGCACTGTTACAAATTGGTTACTTCAAGAACGGCTCCGAGCCAGACGCCCTGCAACGAGCATTTCACTGACCACAACCCACCGCCATTGGTGACTTCGGTGGTGTCAAGCGAGAGCTCATTGGAGGGCACGATGGAGGTCTGTTGTGTTTTCTGATGAAAGCTGGTTTTCCTCGGTGCCAGAGATGGCCGTGTGTTGGTTAGAAGTCGGCCAGTAGAGGGCGTGCAAACAACCTGTCTGCGTGCTAGACACACCTGACCTACATCTATAATTATGGTCTGGGATGCAATTTCGTATGACTGCAGGAGCACTCTCGTGGTTATTCCACTCATTCTGACTGCAAACCTGTAGTCATTCTGGTGATTCGACCTGTTGTGTTGCCATTCATGAACAGCATTCCAAGGGGTGTTTTCCAACAGGATAATGTTCGTCCACATACCGCTGTTGTAATACAGCATGCACTACAGAGTTTCGACACATTTCCTCGATTTACTCGATCAACAGATCTGTCTCCAGTCGAGCATGTATGGGACATCGTCAGAGGACAACTCGAGCGTCATCCACAAACAGCAGCTGCGCAGATTGGGGTCGCGCGGTTTGAGGCGCCATGTCACGGATTGCGAGGCCTCTCCCGCCGGGGGTTCTAGTCCTCCCTCGGGCATGTGTGTGTGTGTGTTGTTCTTAGCATCAGTTAGTTTAAGTAGTGTGTTAGCCTATGGGCCCATGACGTCAGCAGTTCGGTCCATTAGGAATTCACACACATTTTCATTCGCACAAACTGCATTAAACGTCCCTGTCCTGACCGACCAAGTGGAACAAGCATGTAACTCCATCCCACAAACTCACATCTGGTACCTGCACAGCAAAATGCATGCACATTTGTATGCTTACACTCAACTTTCTGGTGGTTACACCGGTTATTAATGTACGAGCATTTCGCTTTTGCAATGGCTTATCTCACGCTTAGTATTATGCCAGTATTAATCACTGAAATATGTTACCTAGACACATGTATTACCGAAATTTGATTATTCTACATTTATTTTATTTTGGTGTTAGAATTTTTTTTCCGTCAGTGTAGTTGCAATATTTTTTCTGTCATTTTCATGTAGTAAACATCCAGATTTAAAGTAACAAAAAAAGGCCTTACTAATTTCAGACTTGATTTGAATCTCAGAACTAAACGCCTGTCCTACACTGATTATAGTTATGTGATCCTTTAAAATAAATATAACTCCCGCATTCCTAATTTGCTTTCCTCAATGTGACGGTATTCGACTGGAAAGCAGGTGGCAACATTTTTGCTTAAATATTAAATGTGAGAATATTTTGATGTGTGACTATGATTTGTGATTTAGAAACATTGCACTGAGCTCATCTTAGATGTGTTGAAGGCAGTTTAAAGAGAGAAGAAAGTAAAGATAGGTAGCAGTGCGTATGTTAAACTGGTATTGAGGAGCTGGGCGTCTGATACGTAAAATGTGCACTATTGCAGGGTGGCTAATTCAGAATCTGACTACTACATAGAAGGAACAAAGATAAAGCAGAAATTTGTCACGGGTACTGAGGGAAATAACATGGCAGTAAAGAAAGGTAACACAGAACAAATGACAGATCTACAGTCGGTGATTATCAGAGCATACTGAAACAGGAGCTACAAACAGAGGATGTTGGAAACCAAGAGTACAATAGCACGAGAACAATAACAGAGGAAAATTAGGTAATAAAAAACGTATTTTTTATTACCTAAGAGTAGTGGTAATTTGTCTAAGAGGTCGTTCACAACTATGGGATATTTAAGAAATTTGGTTCTAGGTGTAGCAGATGCACTTGTTTGTTATTTATTACCCAGCAACCTGTTTCGTATACTGGACCATCTTCAGGTTGTAAAACATGATCAACTGAGTATAATGAAGAAGCTACCCATCACATTCAAAACGTGCCAAAAATCGTATGTACATGGTCGCATGTTCTCACAATAGTTGTATAGCATATTTACAACGTTATGAGAACGTTGCGCCAGTAAAAATCATGACTTAATTTTATTGTTTTCATGTCCACTGCTCGTGGTCTTCTGACTAACATCAAGTCCTCTTGATCACAGTGCCCCCGGTTTGATTCCTGGCTGGATCGATTTTCTTCGCGCGGGTCATGGATGTTTGCGTTGTCCTAACCACTCCATCTCATCGCCAACACAAAGGCCGAACAACCCCATATGGGATCTTCTAGCAAATAATGCCATACTGCAATTTCATTTTCATAATTTTCATTTTTTGTTAGTGTTATATGCCATGGTCGCATTGTAAATATGGCTTTTGTGTGATGCTCAGCTGATCATGTTTTATGTAGGCTGACGATGATCCAGTATAGACCGAAATCGGTTACTGAATAATTAACAAGAACAACTGCAGCTGATGTATACAGAATGAAATTCACAAATAAAACTGGTTATCTTGATATGTTGCTGTTAGGGATATTGTTGCACTATCATTCGAAATTATTTTCGAAGGGTGCCAATGTGGACTGGTTGTTACAGCCTAACATATCACGAAGGAGCGGTTGTTGGAGGTGTTCACTTACGGTACACGTCACAAAAGTTCTGTCTGTTCACCCAGCTACCTGTAATAGCTGTGTCTCTCTCGCAGAAGATCTCGCACAGCCGTTGGTCCGCTGATTACACCCGTTGTGACTGTACGACAATCGAAGATTCTCTAAATCTGCTGAACGCGTTCGTAATTTTTAGAGATGCCGGAGTATTTTGTTGCCGTGGTGCAATGTGAGCCACCACATTTCGTCATTATCGCACAGCAATGACTACACATGAATTAAAAACGCTTTGTTACACTATGTCCATGCCACAGCCATTGAGCTGAAGTGACACCAGAAAGTTGATGTCCAGGTGTTCTCCTTTCAGCCAATTAGACGCCAGGAAAGCCTATCAGAGACGAGAAAACTTATCTCTCTGTTCTTTCACGTGTCACCTTCGCATTTTCTCTGTAGTTTCACGAGTCAGCCACGTACCGAGCGTGTGATTACGCCGTATCACAAGGCAATATGCGTTGTTCAGTCGTGTTTAACCGATATAGATAGACGGAAACTAACCCGAGAAACTGTACTAACAAAATTTCGAGAACCGATTTTCAATGATGATTTTAGGAATATACAACCCCGTACATACATGGATAGTAAAGACAAGATTAGGTGAATTACAGCGTTCATAGAGGCATTTAAACAATAATATGTGACTGGAGCTTTCAGACCAGTTTCCCCTGACATGCGGTGTAAAACAAGGCTGTGTACTGGCTCCCACACTCTTCTCACTTTATTTCGCAGCCGTTACGAGAGATGCGACCAAAGCCTGCAGTGGCCAAATGGGTCTTGACTCGAGAACAGACAAAATTATCTACAACATCTCTCGCCTCAGAACAAAAAGCCGCCTAAATAAAATATCTATCTTATAAATTCTTTACGCAGATGACGTATGTATGATGGCTAATACTCCTGAATCTCTCCAAACATACATGAACCCGCTAAATGACTCCTGCAGAAGATTTTGTTTAGTCATAAGCATTACCAAGACGCAAGTCCTTCAAGAACCTACTTAAGGGTTCCAATACAGACGACTGCAGTATTAAGTTGGACAACAAACATTTGGAAAACGTGTCACACTTTAAATATCTAGGCAGCCAAATTAGAAGCGACAACATCCCGACAACAGAAATTGCAGTTCGTATAGCCAATGCAGCCTCAGTTTTCGGCAAACTGAATCACATGGAAATCACATGATCTCAGACTACAAACTAAAATTGCGGTCTACAAAGCAATAATATTACCAACTTTACGGCACTGAAACCTGGTGCTGTTATAAAGCTGACATTAGGAGGCTAGACACCTTTCATCTTCTCTGTCTGAGATCAATTTTCCGCATGAAATGGGAAGACCGTGTTCCAAACACGGAGATTTTGCGTCGCGTGAAACTGCCTGGCTTTGAAGCTCTCTTAATGAAACACCAACTGAGATGGAGTGGCCATATCATAAGCATGGACGACAGTAGACTTCCCAAAGCGGTGTTCTACTCAGAGCTCTCGTGTCGAAAGCGGCGGCAAGGTGGCCAACACCTGCGATATAAAGACACCATCAAACGCCACCTCACAGCCTGTGGCATTCCGAGCAAAAGTTGGGAGGAGCTTGCATTGCACCGACCAGAGTGGCGGTCAACTGTACACAAGAGTGTGGAACAATTCGAGCACATCCGCCTGGACGATGATCTCCGCATATCTAAGCCCAAGCCTAATTACATCTATGCGTATAACTCAACTGGGCAACTGTATTGCAGTTCGTGCGACCGGATCTTCAAAGCAAAGCTCGGTTTTGCAAGCCACATCCGATCCCGCCACAATACGGACTGCACGACTGATGGAGTCGCTGTCGCCGGACACGGCGAGGAGAACATCATGTGACTGGAACGGAGAAAAGCCCTAATAACTGGCATAGTGGAACGTACCCTCTGCCATGCACTTCACAATGGTTCCCAAAGTATAGATGTAAATCTTCTGCAAGGGTCAATTAGCCATTAATGTTGCACTTTGATTATACTGGTGGTATTCGACACGCTTGAGATGGTCAGCTCTGGAAAAAATGAGGAAATGGAACGTGATTGTGAGAACGAAAGTCAAGATGGGACGTAGGAAGACAGTTGATGGCGGCTTGTCGGTTGGAGACAGGATTTGTCATGAGTCATTACGAAGGTTGAGGTGGGAGGGAGAAAGAGAGACTGTGGTTTAACGCCCAGTCGACAGTGAGTTCATTGGAGATGGAACACAAACTCGGATAGAGGAACTATACAGCACGCAATCGTCCGTATATTTTTCAAAGGAAAGATCACAGCATTCGCCTAAAATAGTTCAGGGAACGACAAGAAATCTATATTTAGATTGCCGGATAACATCGTTCTTGTGCAACGCAGCTAGCTCTTTATTCGCACGAAGTAATGGCCGCTATCGACAGGGGATCTCAGGTTGATTCCGTATTTCTAGATTTCCGGAAAGCTTTTGACACCGTTCTTCACAAGCGACTTCTAATCAAGCTGCGGGCCTATGGGGTATCGTCTCAGTTGTGCGACTGGATTCGTGATTTCCTGTCAGGAAGGTCGCAGTTCGTAGTAATAGACGGCAAATCATCGAGTAAAATTGAAGTGATATCAGGTGTTCCCCAGGGAAGCGTCCTGGGACCTCTGCTGTTCCTGATCTATATAAATGACCTGGGTGACAATCTGAGCAGTTCTCTTAGGTTGTTCGCAGGTGATGCTGTAATTTACCGTCTAGTAAGGTCGTCCGAAGACCAGTATCAGTTACAAAGCGACTTAGAAAAGATTGCTATATGGTGTGGCAGGTGGCAGTTGACGATAAATAACGAAAAGTGTGAGGTGATCCACATCCGTTGGAATTCGATTACTCGATAAATAGTACAATTCTCAAGGCTGTCAATTCAACTAAGTACCTGGGGGTTAAAATTACGAACAACTTGAGTTGGAAAGACCACATAGATAATATTGTGGGGAAGGCGAGCCAAAGGTTGCGTTTCATTGGCAGGACACTTAGAAGATGCAACAAGTCCACTAAAGAGACAGCTTACACTACACTCGTTCGTCCTCTGTTAGAATATTGCTGCGCGGTGTGGGATCCTTACCAGGTGGGATTGACGGAGGACATCGAAAGGGTGCAAAAAAGGGCAGCTCGTTTTGTATTATCACGTAATAGGGGAGAGAGTGTGGCAGATATGATACGCGAGTTGGGATGGAAGTCATTAAAGCAAAGACGTTTTTCGTCGCGGCGAGATCTATTTACGAAATTTCAGTCACCAACTTTCTCTTCCGAATGCGAAAATATTTTGTTGAGCCCAACCTACATAGGTAGGAATGATCATCAAAATAAAATAAAAGAAATCAGAGTTCGAACAGAAAGGTTTAGGTGTTCGTTTTTCCCGCGCGCTGTTCAGGCGTGGAATGGTAGAGAGATAGTATGATTGTGGTTCGATGAACCCTCTGCCAAGCACTTAAATGTGAATTGCAGAGTAATCATGTAGATGTAGATGTAGATGTAGATTTGAAATGCCATCCTTCCAAATACGAGTTCAGTGTATTATCGCCTAGCCACTTCGCTCGGCGATTGCTCTAGACAAAATACAGGGTGTTTCAAAAATGACCGGTATATTTGAAACGGCAATAAAAACTAAACGAGCAGCGATAGAAATACACCGTTTGTTGCAATATGCTTGGGACAACAGTACATTTTCAGGCAGACAAACTTTCGAAATTACAGTAGTTACGATTTTCAACAACAGATGGCGCTGCGGTCTGGGAAACTCTATAGTACGATATTTTCCACATATCCACCATGCGTAGCAATAATGTGGCGCAGTCTCTGAATGAAATTACCCGAAACCTTTGACAACGTGTCTGGCGGAATGGCTTCACATGCAGATGAGATGTACTGCTTCAGCTGTTCAATTGTTTCTGGATTCTGGCGGTAAACCTGGTCTTTCAAGTGTCCCCACAGAAAGAAGTCATAGGGGTTCATGTCTGGCGAATAGGGAGGCCAATCCACGCCGCCTCCTGTATGTTTCGGATAGCCCAAAGCAATCACACGATCATCGAAATATTCATTCAGGAAATTAAAGACGTCGGCCGTGCGATGTGGCCGGGCACCATCTTGCATAAACCACGAGGTGTTCGCAGTGTCGTCTAAGGCAGTTTGTACCGCCACAAATTCACGAAGAATGTCCAGATAGCGTGATGCAGTAATCGTTTCGGATCTGAAAAATGGGCCAATGATTCCTTTGGAAGACATGGCGGCCCAGACCAGTACTTTTTGAGGATGCAGGGACGATGGGATTGCAACATGGGGCTTTTTGGTTCCCCATATGCGCCAGTTCTGTTTATTGACGAAGCGGTCCAGGTAAAAATAAGCTTCGTCAGTAAACCAAATGCTGCCCACATGCATATCGCCGTCATCAATCCTGTGCACTATATCGTTAGCGAATGTCTCTCGTGCAGCAATGGTAGCGGCGCTGTGGGGTTGCCGCGTTTGAATTTTGTATGGATAGAGGTGTAAAATCTGGCGCATGAGACGATACGTGGACGTTGGCGTCATTTGGACCGCAGCTGCAACACGGCGAACGGAAACCCGAGGCCGCTGTTGGATTACCTGCTGCACTAGCTGCGCGTTGCCCTCTGTGGTTGCCGTATGCGGTCGCCCTACCTTTCCAGCACATTCATCCGTCACGTTCCCAGTCCGTTGAAATTTTTCAAACAGATCCTTTATTGTATCGCTTTTCGGTCCTTTGGTTACATTAAACCTCCGTTGAAAACTTCGTCTTGTTGCAACAACACTGTGTTCTAGTAGGTGGAATTCCAACACCAGAAAAATCCTCTGTTCTAAGGAATAAACCATGTTGTCTACAGCACACTTGCACTTTGTGAACAGCACGCGCTTACAGCAGAAAGACGACGTACAGAATGGCGCACCCACAGACTGCGTTGTCTTCTATATCTTTCACATCACTTGCAGCGCCATCTGTTGTTGAAAATTGTAACTACTGTAATTTCGAAAGTTTGTCCGCCTGAAAATGTACTGTTGTCCCAAGCATATTGCAACAAACGGTGTATTTCTATCGCTGCTCGTTTAGTTTTTATTGCCGTTTCAAATATACAACACTTATTTTTCTGAGAACGGGTTAGTTTTATTCAGGATTCCAATACTCCATATTATTTCTCACTCTTTTGGCTACAAAACCCTATTATTGAACATAATCTCCGTTCAATGCGACGGCCTTATGCCACATTACTGGGAGGGCCTGTAGGCGCACATGGTACCACTCCACTGATCGACGTGTAAGCAACGTCTTGCTGCGTCAATAACTTCCCCTTCATCTACGTACTGCTCCCCGCAAAGTGCTGGGCCAAACAGATGGAAGTCGAAAGGTGCGAGATACGGGCTATAGTGTTGATGAGGAAGAACAGTCCAATGAAGTTCTGTAAGTTCATCTCGGGTGGGCACACTTGTGTAAGGCCTTACGTTATCATCAAAAGGAAAGAATGGCAGCTAACTGTAAATATAGATAAATGTAAATTAATGCAGATGAATAGGAAAAAGAATCCAGTAATGTTTGAATACTCCATTAGTAGTGTAGCGCTTGACACAGTCGCGTCGATTAAATATTTGGGCGTAACATTGCAGAGCGATATGAAGTGGGACAATCATGTAATGGAGGTTGTGGGGAAGGCGGATAGGCGTCTTCGGTTCATTGGTAGAATTTTGGGAAGATGTGGTTCATCTGTAAAGGAGACCGCTTATAAAACACTAATACGACCTATTCTTGAGTACTGCTCGAGCGTTTGGGATCCCTATCAGGTCGGATTGAGGGAGGACATAGAAGCAATTCAGAGGCGGGCTGCTAGATTTGTTACTGGTAGGTTTGATCATCACGCGAGTGTTACGGAAATGCTTCAGGAACTCGGGTGGGAGTCTAGAGGAAAGGAGGCGTTCTTTTTGTGAATCGCTACTGAGGAAATTTAGAGAACCAGCATTTGAGGCTGACTGCAGTACACTTTTACTGCCGCCAACTTACATTTCGCAGAAAGACCACAAAGATAAGATAAGAGAGATTGGGGCTCGTACAGAGACATATAGGCAGTCATTTTTCCCTCGTTCTGTTTGGGAGTGGAACAGGGAGAGAAGATGCTAGTTGTGGTACGAGGTACCCTCCGCCACGCACCGTATGGTGGATTGCGGAGTATGTATGTAGATGTAGATGTAGAGAAGTGAGCCTGCAGTTTTGTGGCCATGAACACGCTGAAGTCGATTATTCAGTTTCTTGAGGGTAGCACAATACATTTCTGAGTTGATCGTCGCACCAAGAGGGATGACATTAAACAGAATGACTTCTTCAGAGTCCCAGAGGACCGTCATCGTGGCTTTACCGACTGGCTTTCAACTTTTTATTGGGAGGAGAGGTGTCGTGCCGCTACTCCATTGATTGCCGTTTTGTTTCCGGTTCGAAGTAGTGAACATGTATTTCATCGCCTTAGACGATCTTTGACAAAAATTGTCGCGATCGGTCTCGTAACGCGCAGGCAGTTCCTCACAGATGGTCCTTCGTTGCTCTTCATGGTCTTCTGTTGGGCGGCGAGGAACTCAGCACGAACACACTTTTGAGTATCCCAACTGGTGGGCGAATGTGCCAGAACTACCAACTAGGCGTTTGGTTGTGATCCATCGATCATCTCCAATGAGAGTGTCCGCACGTTCCAACATTGCAGGAGTCACAGTTGCTTGCGGCCGGCTGGCATGCGGGAGACCGGACGGATCATCGCAACCTTGTTAACACTCCCAATGGCCTGCCTGAAGTCCACGTAGAGGTTATGAAGCTCAGTTTTACTCTCTCATTTCTGTTCATGTATTTGCCTCAGGACAAATATGATCTGTTGTTGACCAATAATTCGTGAATCCACACAAATGTTCTCCGAATACTTCTGCATATGGAGCTGGCTTGTAGGTAATACTAGACACAGTACATTCAGTTTTTCGAATTCTCTCTTGATACCATATAAACTTCGTAGTTCAGTGGATTCGCTCCCTTCTCCCCATTTTATAGTCAGTACCTTCAATATTTACTTTAAGCTGGATTCTTCTGTCCTTGGATGTACATTATTGGACGGTAGCTGCTCATTTATGGTGAGATCGTCTTCTGAATCTCCAATAAATTACTCTTTCCATCTATTCAGGATGTCTTATTAATCTGTCAGCAATGTCCCTTACACGCTATTATTTTAAGTCTAGGTTTCCTCAAAGTCCTTGGTCCATCAATATTTCGGGTGGCATTATCAGAATAGCAGTATTAAGAGAGTTCCATTCTCTGTGTACATGCAAAATCTGTATAGGTTAAGAGCAGACGTGTAGCTGCTGTAAGGACATTCCAAAACGAGAATTAAACACAATAAGGGTAACAAAAAAATGGCTCTGAGCACTATGGGACTCAACTGCTGTGGTCATCAGTCCCCTAGAACTTAGAACTACTTAAACCTAACTAACCTAAGGACATCACACACAGCCATGCCCGAGGCAGGATTCGAACCTGCGACCGTAGCAGTCGCACGGTTCCGGACTGCGCGCCTAGAACCGCGAGACCACCGCGGCCGGCTAAGGGTAACAAAAAGCGATAGTTAACATGGCGCCCAAGGGCCCCAGTAATATTTTTGACTTCCCTCCCCCTTCCCACCACCCCCATCCCTCTCAGTACTTATTCTTTTACTTCTTCTTGCTGATATCTACTGATGGCACCGGTTCTCTATCCTCAGTCGCCATCTTTTTCTGTCTTGACTTTCCTCAAGATTCGCTTTCTCCACATCATTTTGCCAGTTGCGTTTCAATATGTTTGCTACATAGGCTGTTATGAAATTCCCGTTACCCACTTCTAGGACTTGTAGAGGGGAGCGAATACAGAATATCTTGCCGGCCAAAGTGGCCGTGCGGTTAAAGGCGCTGCAGCCTGGAACCGCAAGACCGCTACGGTCGCAGATTCGAATCCTGCCTCGGGCATGGATGTTTGTGATGTCCTTAGGTTAGTTAGGTTTAACTAGTTCTAAGTTCTAGGGGACTAATGACCTCAGCAGTTGAGTCCCATAGTGCTCAGAGCCATTTGAACCATTTGAACAGAATATCTTGAATAGGAACCCATGTCTGGAAACAAACCGATTTCGTACTATGACGGTTTCAGTTCAGATGGGTAAAGCGTCTGACATACCTCCTTCCACTCAAGCTAACTGATCCTACATGCTTGAGCTTCGTACAAGACGTACTGGACCCGTTACTGAAAGCTGTGCACGAACTGACCTCTCGATTATGTCTTATAAATGTTCTATGGGATTCATGTCGGGCGATCTGGCTGGCCACATCATTAGACCGAATTGTCCAGGATGTTCTCCAAACAAGTCGCGAACAATTGTGGACCGGTGACGTGTTTGGGAACATGAAGTTCATGAATGACAGCATATCGTCTTCATGTAGCCGAACATAAAAATTTCCAGTCAATGGACGGTTCAGATGGACCAGAAGACCCAGTCTATTCCATGTTCACACAGTGCACACCATTATGGAGCCACCACCAGCTTGTAAAGCGCCTTGTTGACAACCTGGGTCCATGACTTCGTGGGATCTGCGCCAGCCTACCATCAATTGAAATCGGGACTCCTATCACCAGGCCACAATTTTCCCGTCGTCTAGAGTCCAACCGATACGGTCACGAGCCCAGGAGAGTCGCTGCAAGCAAAGGCACTAGCATCAGTGGTCTGCTGTCGCAGCCATTAACACCAGATTCCAGCATACCGTCCTGACGGATACGTTCGTCGTATGTCCCAATTGATTTCTGCGGTTACTCCACGCGGCGTTGCTTGTCACTTAGGACTGACAACTAGACGCAAACGCCGCTGCTCTCGGTCCTTAAGTGAAGGCTAACGGCCATTTCGTTGTTCGCCGTGGGAGGCAATGCCTGAAATATTGTATTCTCGTCACGCTCTTGACATTGTGGATCTCGGAATATTGAATACCCTGGCGATTTTCAAAGTGGAATATCCCAAGCAGTCTAGCTTCAACTACCATTGTGCTTTCAAAGTCTGTTAGTACCCGTCGTACGCTCATGATCCCGTCGGGAACCTTTTCGCACGAATCATCTGAGTACAAACGTCAGCTTCGCCAATGCAGTTACTTCAGTAAAATATCTGGGAGTATGCGTGCGGAACGATTTGAAGTGGAATGATCATATAAAATTAATTGTTGGTAAGGCGGGTACCAGGTTGAGATTCATTGGGAGAGTCCTTAGAAAATGTAGTCCATCAACAAAGGAGGTGGCTTACAAAACACTCGTTCGACCTATGCTTGAGTATTGCTCACCAGTATGGGATCCGTGCCAGATCGGGTTGACAGAGGAGATAGAGAAGATCCAAAGAAGAGCGGCGCGTTTCGTCACAGGGTTATTTGGTAACCATGATAGTGTTACGGAGATGTTTAGCAAACTCAAGTGGCAGACTCTGCAAGAGAGGCGCACTGCATCGCGGTGTAGCTTGCTGTCCAGGTTTAGAGAGGGTGTGTTACTGGATGAGGTATCGAATATATTGCTTCCCCCTACTTATAACTCCCGAGGAGATCACGAATGTAAAATTAGAGAGATTCGAGCGCGCACGGAGGCTTTCCGGCAGTCGTTCTTCCCGCGAACGATACGCGACTGGAACAGAAAAGGGAGGTAATAGCAGTTGCACGTAAGGTGCCCTCCGCCACACACCGTTGGGTGGCTTGCGGAGTATAAATGTAGATGTTGATGTAGATGTAGATGTAGAATGCACTGTCCTTTTATACAGTGTATAAGCGATGGGGTTCGGTTGTTTGGGTGGGGGGGGGGGAGGGGGGGAAGAGACCAAACAGCGAGATTATCGGTCTCATCGTATTACGGAAGGACGGGGAAGGAAGTCGGCCGTGCCCTTTCAAAGGAACCATCCTGACATTTGCATGGAGAGATTTAGGGAAATCACAGAAAACCTAAATCACAATGGCCGGACGTAGAATTGAACCGTCGTCCTCCCGAATACGAGTCCAGTGTGCTAACCACTGCGCCACCTCGCTTGGTATATATGCGATGCTACAGCCATTTGCATATGTGTATATTGCTATCCCATGACTTTTGTCACCTCAGCCTAATGATGATGATGATGATGATGATTATGATTATGATGATGTTTGGCTTGTCGTGCGCTCAACTGCGCGCGTGCACAGTCCCAATTTTTACACAGTCCATTTTCTTTTCACAATCCAATCTAGTCACTCTCACAAATGATGATGTTCATGAAATGATGAGGACAACACAAACACACAGTGCCCGGGCAGAGAAAATCCCCAACCCAGCCGGGAACCTGGGACCCCGTGATCCTGAGGCAGCAATACTAGCCCCTAAACCAAGAGCTGCGGACATCAGCGTAACGAACAGCGTTGTGTAATGGGTGTACACTACTGGCCATTAAAACTGCTACACCACGAAGATGACGTGCTACAGACGCGAAATTTAACAGAAACGAAGAAGATGCTGTGATATGCAAATGATTAGCTTTTCAGAGCATTCACACAAGGTTGGCGCCGGTGGCGACACCTACAACCTGCTGAAATGAGGAAAGTTTCCAACCGATTTCTCATACACAAACAGCAGTTGACCGGCGTTGCCTGGTGAAACGTTGTTGTGATGCCTCGTGTAAGGAGGAGAAATGCGTACCATCACGTTCCGACTTTGATAAAGGTCGGATTGTAGCCTATCGCGATTGCGGTTTATCGTATCGCGACATTGCTGCTCGCGTCCGTCGACATCCAATGACTGTTAGCAGAATATGGAATCGGTAGGTTCAGGAGGGTAATAAGTAAGGCCGTGCTGGATCCCAACGGCCTCGTATCACTAGCAGTCGAGATGAGAAGCGTTTTATCCGCATGGCTGTAATGGATCGTGCAGCCACGTCTCGATCCCTGAGTCAACAGATGGGGACGTTTGCAAGACAACAACCATCTGCACGAACAGTTCGACCTCGTTTGCAGCAGCATGGACTATCAGCTCGGAGACCATGGCTGCGGTTACCCTTTGCGCTGTATCACAGACAGGTGTACTCAACGACGAACCTGGGTGAACGAACGGCAAAACTTCATTTTTTCGGATGAATCCAGGTTCTGTTTACAGCATCATGATGATCGCATCACAGAAGTTGGGAAGGAAAACATAGATACAAAGAAGGTAGCTGCGAAGAAACCATGAGTAACAGAAGAAATACTTCAGTTGATTGATGAAAGGAGGAAGTACAAACATGTTCCGGGAAAATCAGGAATACAGAAGTACAAGTCGCTGAGGAATGAAATAAATAGGAAGTGCAGGGCAGCTAAGAAGAAATGGCTGCAGGAAAAATGTGAAGACATCGAAAAAGATATGATTGTCGGAAGGACAGACTCAGCATACAGGAAAGTCAAAACAACCTTTGGTGACATTAAAGGCAACGGTGGTAACATTAAGAGTGCAACGGGAATTCCACTGTTAAATGCAGAGGAGAGAGCAGATAGGTGGAAAGAATACATTGAAAGCCTCTATGAGGGTGAAGATTTGTCTGATGTGATAGAAGAAGAAACAGGAGTCGATTTAGGAGAGAGAGGGGATCCAGTATTAGAATCGGAATTTAAAAGAGCTTTGGAGGACTTACGGTCAAATAAGGCAGAAGGGATAGATAACATTCCATCAGAATTTCTAAAATCATTGGGGGAAGTGGCAACAAAACGACTATTCACGTTGGTGTGTAGAATATATGAGTCTGGCGACATACCATCTGACTTTCGGAAAAGCATCATCCACACAGTTCCGAAGACGGCAAGAGCTGACAAGTGCGAGAATTATCGCACAATCAGCTTAACAGCTCATGCATCGAAGTTGCTTACAAGAATAATATACAGAAGAATGGAAAAGAAAATTGAGAATTCTCTATGTGACGATCAGTTTGGTTTTAGGAAAAGTAATGGGACGAGAGAGGCAATTCTGACGTTACGGTTAATAATGGAAGCAAGGCTAAAGAAAAATCAAGACACTTTCATAGGATTTGTCGACCTGGAAAAAGCGTTCGACAATATAAAATAGTGCAAGCTGTTCGAGATTCTGAAAAAAGTAGGGGTAAGCTATAGGGAGAGACGGGTCATACACAATATGTACAACAACCAAGAGGAAATAATAAGAGTGGACGATCAATAACGAAGTGCTCGTATTAATAAGGGTGTAAGACAAGGCTGCAGCCTTTCGCCCCTACTCTTCAATCTGTACATCGAGGAAGCAATGATGGGAATAAAAGAAAGGTTCAGGAGTGGAATTAAAATACAAGGTGAAAGGATATCAATGATACGATTCGCTGATGACATTGCTATCCTGAGTGAAAGTGAAGAAGAATTAAATGATCTGCTGAACGGAATGAACAGTCTAATGAGTACACAGCATGGTTTGAGAGTAAATCGGAGAAAGACGAAGGTAATGAGAAGTAGTAGAAATGAGAACAGCGAGAAACTTAACATCAGGATTGATGGTCACGAAGTCAATGAAGTTAAGGAATTCTGCTACCTAGGCAGTAAAATAACCAATGATGGACGGAGCAAGGAGGACATCAAAAGCAGAGTCGCTATGGCAAAAAAGGCGTTTCTGGCCAAGAGAAATCTACTAATATCAAATACCGGCCTTAATTTGAGGAAGAAATTTCTGAGGATGTACGTCTGGAGAACAGGCATTGTATGGTAGTGAAACATGGACTGTGGGAAAACCGGAATAGAAGAGAATCGAAGCATTTGAGATGTGGTGCTATAGACGAATGTTGAAAATTGGGTGGACTGATAAGGTAAGGAATGAGGAGGTTCTACACAGAATCGTAGAGGAAAGGAATATGTGGAAAACGCTGATAAGGAGAAGGGACAGGATGATAGGACATCTGCTAAGACATGAGGGAATGACTTCCATGGTACTAGAGGGAGCTGTAGAGGGCAAAAACTGTAGAGGAAGACAGAGATTGGAATATGTCAAGCAAATAATTGAGGACGTAGGTTGCAAGTGCTACTCTGAGATGAAGAGGTTAGCACAGGAAAGGAATTCGTGGCGGGCCGCATCAAACCAGTCAGTAGACTGATGACCAAAAAAAAAAGAGGATCGCATCCGTGTTTGGCGACGTCGCGGTGAACGCACATTGGAAGCGTGTATTCGTCATCGCCATACTGGCGCATCACCTGGCGCGTGATGGTATGGGGTGTCATTGGTTGGTGTCTCGGTCACGTGTTGTTCCCATTAACGGCACTTTGAACAGTGGACGTTAGATTTGAGATTTGTTACGACCCGTGGCTCTACCCTTCATTCGATCCCTGCGTAACCCTAAATTTCAGCAGAATAGTGCACGACCACATGTTGCAAGTCCTGTACGGGCCTTTCTGGATACAGAAAATGTTCGACTGCTGCCCTGGCTGGCACATTCTCCAGATCTCTCATCAACTGAAAACGTCTGGTCAATGGTGGCCGAACAACTGGCTCGTCACAATACGCCAGTCACTACTCTTGATGAACTGTGGTACCGTCTTGAAGCTGCATGGGCAGCTGTACCTGTACACGCCATCCAAGCTCTGTTTGACTCAATGCCCAGGCGTATCAAGGCCGTTATTACAGCCAGAGGTGGTTGTTTTGGGTACTGATTTTCTCAGGATCTATGCACCCAAATTGCGTAAAAATGTAATGACATGTCAGTTCTAGTATAATATATTTGTCCCATGAATACCCGTTGATCACCTGCATTTCTTCTTGGTGTAGCAATTTTAATGGCCAGTAGTGTATTATGAAACAGCAGATGTAGTGGCCCACCTGTACAACGGCGATGTCGTATTCGGCAGAAATGATGCTGAACTCGTCGTGGATGATGGCCTGCGAGACGTTGAGGACGACCCCGCCGCTGCCCCGCGTGGACGTGCCCGCCCTCATGCTCATGTTGGCCACCTCGTGCCGGAAGACGCAGTGCGCGGCCGTCAGCGCCCAGCTGTCGCCGATGACGGAGGCGCCGCACCAGTGGTCGCCCGCCAGCTGCAGCGACACCATCCACGGGAAGTCGGCGATACTGGCGTCGGTGCCGTTGATGATGCGTCCGTGGCCGCTGGCGGACCACGGCGCCCCGCCTGTGGGCGCCGCAAGCGCGCACGCCTGCAGGCAGAGCAAGGCAACCACAGCGCGCAGCATGGCGACGACCGGTGAATCCAGCACGCTCATGTCATCGCGTGCTCTTATAACGCCGAAATGCAGAAAATGGAGCTGGCCTTCAACCTTGTTTCCTGTGCGGGAATATGTCAATCGAGCTCGAACAATGGCCGCTGGGAGTTATCAGAGCTGATAATGACTGCGCTCATACACAGAAGCTTACACATCACAAGATCGTATCTCCAAAAAACCGACCAACCTTAAAGTAGGTGGATGAAAACACAATGAAGTGTTCATTCTTATCTACTAGTCACTTAACCTTCTAATATCAAGGCCTACGTATCACTACGATAAGATAAATCAAAATATCATGAAGATAACTGATATTTTATTTACTGCAGCTCTCCTCTTTAATGTCAAGGTATTAAGGACTTCATTTATTTAGTAAATGACAACTTAATGAAGGCTTTAATCTTCCACTCCCCGTAACTTCTCTTTAATGTCAAGGTATCATCTATTTTATAAACGGAAGTTTAATGATGATGGTGGGCAGTTAGGTGGTGGAGTGGTAAGGTTCTGGACGCAATTTAAATACAAATATATTTTCAACGTCAATTTACTTATTTATTTATTTTATTTCGCGTATGGCAATATAGCGACAATATTTTATATAAGTACAACAATATGTAAAAGAAATGTATAAAACAAAACAATGTGTAAATAGTACATGTGTAAAAAACAAGCAATAGCACAAAAGGATAAAGTACAAACACTCAAGACAAAATAATTACACGTTAAAAGCTTGGCAAACCTGACTAGAAACTCATTCATATACACTCCTGGAAATGGAAAAAAGAACACATTGACACCGGTGTGTCAGACCCACCATACTTGCTCCGGACACTGCGAGAGGGCTGTACAAGCAATGATCACACGCACGGCACAGCGGACACACCAGGAACCGCGGTGTTGGCCGTCGAATGGCGCTAGCTGCGCAGCATTTGTGCACCGCCGCCGTCAGTGTCAGCCAGTTTGCCGTGGCATACGGAGCTCCATCGCAGTCTTTAACACTGGTAGCATGCCGCGACAGCGTGGACGTGAACCGTATGTGCAGTTGACGGACTTTGAGCGAGGGCGTATAGTGGGCACGCGGGAGGCCGACTGGACGTACCGCCGAATTGCTCAACACGTGGGGCGTGAGGTCTCCACAGTACATCGATGTTGTCGCCAGTGGTCGGCGGAAGGTGCACGTGCCCGTCGACCTGGGACCGGACCGTAGCGACGCACGGATGCACGCCAAGACCGTAGGATCCTACGCAGTGCCGTAGGGGACCGCACCGCCACTTCCCAGCAAATTAGGGACACTTTTGCTCCTGGGGTATCGGCGAGGACCATTCGCAACCGTCTCCATGAAGCTGGGCTACGGTCCCGCACACCGTTAGGCCGTCTTCCGCTCACGCCCCAACATCGTGCAGCCCGCCTCCAGTGGTGTCGCGACAGGCGTGAATGGAGGGACGAATGGAGACGTGTCGTCTTCAGCGATGAGAGTCGCTTCTGCCTTGGTGCCAATGATGGTCGTATGCGTGTTTGGCGCCGTGCAGGTGAGCGCCACAATCAGGACTGCATACGACCGAGGCACACAGGGCCAACACCCGGCATCATGGTGTGGGGAGCGATCTCCTACACTGGCCGTACACCACTGGTGATCGTCGAGGGGACACTGAATAGTGCACGGTACATCCAAACCGTCATCGAACCCATCGTTCTACCATTCCTAGACCGGCAAGGGAACTTGCTGTTCCAACAGGACAATGCACGTCCGCATGTATCCCGTGCCACCCAACGTGCTCTAGAAGGTGTAAGTCAACTACCCTGGCCAGCAAGATCTCCGGATCTGTCCCCCATTGAGCATGTTTGGGACTGGATGAAGCGTCGTCTCACGCGGTCTGCACGTCCAGCACGAACGCTGGTCCAACTGAGGCGCCAGGTGGAAATGGCATGGCAAGCCGTTCCACAGGACTACATCCAGCATCTCTACGATCGTCTCCATGGGAGAATAGCAGCCTGCATTGCTGCGAAAGGTGGATATACACTGTACTAGTGCCGACATTGTGCATGCTCTGTTGCCTGTGTCTATGTGCCTGTGGTTCTGTCAGTGTGATCATGTGATGTATCTGACCCCAGGAATGTGTCAATAAAGTTTCCCCTTCCTGGGACAATGAATTCACGGTGTTCTTATTTCAATTTCCAGGAGTGTATTTAAAGCGCAATATCTAGATTGCACAGTCATTCCAAAGCAGAGGGTTTCACATATATAACCTCAGAGACAGGTCCGGCGTATTTTCTTAAGGGGCATTCCTCAATAATATGGCGGACGTTCTCTTCTGGTACTCCACAGTCACAGGCTGGTGAGTCGCATAGATCCCGGGCAACGGACTGCGATAGCAGGACGGCAGAAAGTCTACACAAATGGCGGCCTATCACTGATCTCTCACGGCCGCACACAGCGACAAAACCAACGTCAATTTATTTACCATAAATAAATAATAACAACTACTACCGTTTGACAGAACCTCCACAAAGATCAATTAAGAACGCCTAAAGTTTTAGTTACAGAGGAATGAAATTTGAATGTTCAATTTAAAAACAAAATCTGTTAAAATTGCCTGAAAGTTTAAGTTCAGAATTACCCAACTTTTAAAACATATAAAATGAATATCATTAATTTAGCAGAACATATAGAATAATAACCTCCTTAAACGGCAAAATAAATTACAATAGTTACAGGCAGCAACTTTGAAAAGCAACGCCCTTCTCATAACCCACTACAGTTTCAACTATTCTAATGCTCAATACAGAAAACCTGTCCGCAACATGAAACACCCCCGTTTAAATTCTTTTATTAGATTTTGCGTGTGATTTACCGAAGCCGCCAAACAGTTAATTATTATGATTATATGACCGTGTGCTTAATGGATGAAAGGCTACCGGTTTTTCTGCTGTGGTTTCTGGGATATTTCAGTCAAGTGCGGCTGTTCTGAGACGGAATTGTTAATGACTGAAAGTTTGTCTATTATTAAAGACTATAAAGATTGCGATGTACAAACTGATATGTATTTTCTATAATAACACACAAATTCTGAGGCAGTTGCTACCTTTGCCTTACACGTTTAATTATGGTTATATCTTTTTATTGGTTGCTGATTTTAAGTAGTTCGTCACACGCAATGATGATGGTTAACATTCACAACAATCCTCACTGCAATCCATGGTTTTTGCTGGCCGACGCGGTTGACGCTAAACACGTAATTCGGCACTTGTCACTTTTGGTTTCATATGACTCTCGAATCGGTATCGATTAGGGTCCACCCCACAACGACCAGGGGGACGCGCTCATTTGTCATACTCCGGTGAATTTACCGTTTACTACTCACTCGACCACCATTCTTGCCCGTCTCTCCAGCACCACTTCTCACTCAACACTCGTCTCACTGCCTCCTGCAGCGCTCGACAATCGACTCCTGTCTGCTATCGACCTGGGTGTCGGATACTAATATCTATATTCGTGGGTTCACGGATCCCTTACAAACACATCAAAATCTTTAAAGACAAGAGCAATACGTAATAGCTGCGTTAAATAGAACTAAAACAGACACCACTACGAGATCTAATTTTCTCATTAAAAGCTTCGAAAACTGCATTTGATTCGGCCAATATTGGATGTAGCCTCAAAATGATGGCTGCCAAGATAATTAGCTAACGGCCTCAACCTCTTAAGCTATGCTATGACAAAAAAAGTCAAGCAGTGCAACACACTAATACTCACAAAAGTGTGATACTTTGCTCATATCCTCCAGTTGGAAAAAAAAAAAGAAAAAAGGAGTCTATAGAACAAGCGATATACTGGTTTATATGGAGGGATGAAATCATTTAGGTTCCTCTTCACACCTCCACCCTCAGCTTAAATAAGGATGAACTGGGACTAAACGGCAGTATTCGTCAACAGAACTAAGTGTGTAAGAGAAAAGTGACCACACTCGACAACTGTTGTAATGTTTCACAAATATCGCCCGACATCAGAGCTAGCGCCAGTTAATATTATCAGAATCCCACACTCATTGAACTTTTACCGAAATTATTAACTCAATGAAACCTACGACCGACAGATCTCTTAAAACAAGAGAAAGTTCGTTACATGGCCATTGCTGTCAAAGGAATACCAATTCCTGATAAATGGGAGCTGCGACTGTCACAGCTCAACTGGAAAATCGTGTGGGAAAATTTATGAAAATAATACCAAAAAGCGGCAGATCGACTTGATACAAAATGATAAACCGGACATTAGCGACCAACTGCAAGCTTTACTCCATTCATTTAAAACCGTTATCCGCACGTGGAAATTGCAATTCGGAGGACACGATCGAACACCGTTTTGAGTGTCAGAAATTTGTCGCGATATTGCACACAGCAAGGGGCATGATTCGACTGATTAATAGAATGGACATACGCAATATATTGGTTTCTAACGCCATGATACCCAAATGGAAATCATTTCCAAAATCAGAGCCATAGATCATAGTACATACAATTCATATCATTCTTAGATTTAAATTAACGGACAACTTACAGTACCTGGCATACTTCAGGGATGAATACGAGAAAGTAACTGATCATCCTAAATACAGACTTACGTACGCGAATTTTCTCAAGATTCCAGTGTGTAAAGCTTACCATAATGTTTTGAGATGCAACCCCACACACACAAAAAAAAAGAAATATGATGTGAATTCTACAAACGTGTCATCTAAAAAATAACTCAATGGACAATTTCTTGCAGATTTCCGTGCAACAGACTGAAATGTGAATGTGTTATAATGCACACTGAAGCGCCAAAGAAACTGGTGAAGGCATCAGTATTCAAATACAGAGATGTAAGAGCAGACAGAACACTGCGCTGCGGTCGGCAACACCTATATAAGACAACTAGCGCACGGAGCAGTTGTTAGATCGGTTACTACTGCTACAATGAAAGGTTCTCAAGATTTAAGTGAGTTTGAACGTGGTGTTATAGTCGGCGCACGAGCGATGGAACACAGCATCTCCGAGGTAGCGATGAAGTGGGGATTTTCCAGTACGACCATTCCACGAGTGTACCGTCAATAGGAGGAATCCGGTAAAACATCAAATCTCCGACATCGCTGCGGCCGGAAGAAAGTCCTGCAAGATCAGGGCCATCGACGATTGAAGAGAATCGTTCAACGTGGCAGAAGTGCAACCCTTCCGCAAATTGCTGCAGATTTCAATTCTGGCCATCAACAAATGTCAGCGTGCGAACCATTCAACGATACATCACCGATATGGGCTTTCGGAGCTGAAGGCCCACTCGTGTACCCTTGATGACTGCACTACACAAAGCTTTACACTTCGCCTGGGCCCGTCAACACCGATATTGGACTGTTGATGACTGCAAACATGTTGCCTGGCTGGATGAGTCTCGTTTCAAATTGTATCGAGAGGATACAATTGTCAGCAGGGCACTGTTGAAGATGGTGGAGCCTCTGTGTGTGGGACGCGTGCAGTTGGTGTGATCTGGGACCCCTGATACGTCTAGATACGACTCTGACAGGTGACCCGTAAGTAACGATTCTGTCTGATCATCTGCATCCATTGATGTCCATTGTGCATTCCGACGATCTTGGACAATTCCAGCAGGACAATGCTACACCCCACACGTCCAGAATTGTTACAGAGTGGCTCCTGGAACATGCTTCTGAGTTTAGAACACTTCCGCCGGCAACCAAACTCCTCAGACACAAACATTATCGAGCATATCTGGGACGCCTTGCACCTTGCTGTTGAGAAGAGATCTCCATCCCCTCGTACTCTTACAGATTTTTCGACGGCCCTGCAGGATTCATGGTGTCAGTTCCCTCCAATACTACATCAGACATTACGTGAATCCATGCCACGTCGTGTTGCAGCAACTTTGGCTCTTCAATGTAGGCTATATAATTACTTTTAAAATGAGTTTGTTTTCTCTTGTTATATGAAACTGTTAAATGTAAATAAATATCCTTGAAAAAAATACTGAATTGCATCTTCATCTAAATCCACATCTACATGGTTACTCTGCAATTCACACTTAAGTGCCTGGCAGAAAGTTCATCGAACCATTTTCATACTACTTCTCTACTATTCTCGAATGGCGCGTGGGAAAAAGGAACACCTAAACCTTCCGTTCGAGCTCTGATTTCTCTTGTTTTATTATGATCATCATTCCTCCCTACGTAGGTGGGTGTCAACAAAATACGCATTTGGAAGAGAAAGTTGGTGATTGAAATTTCGTAAATGGATTTCGCCGCAAGGAAACCGCCTTTGTTTCAGTGACTGCCACCCCAACTCGCGTATCATATCAGTGACACTCTCACCCCTACTGCGTGATAACACGAAACGAGCTGCCCTTCTTTGCACTTTTTCGATGTCCTCCGTCAATCCCACCTGGTAACGATCCCACACCGCACAGCAATGTTCCAGCAGAGGATGGACAAGTGTAATGTAGGCTTTTTAGTGGGCTTGTCGCATCTTCTAAGTGTTCTGCCAACGAAGCGCAGCTAAGAAGCACCCCGCGGTCGGAGCAGTCCGTTGTGCTCTGTAGCGGGTCGCGAGTCGCGTTTCGTGGTCGTGGTCGTTTTCGTTTGTTCTCGGTTTTTGCAGCGTTGATATTTTAACGGTGAATATGTCGAACCGGTCGAACAGTATTCAATGCGTATTCGACAGAGCAGCGAGACGGCCAACGGCCTTTGAAATACAGGAATGGATATTTGGTGATCTGAAAGTACCGGAAAATGACGTCGACACCTTTCAACTGGATTTTGTCTTATTCTCGTTATTCGTGAAATTTCTCGACCAAGAGAAATACGAAAAGTATGGCCTGGCACTCGCGGGCGAACATCCGTTCCGCTACTTCGATGGAACAGTCGGAACAGTGCATATAGTGCCATCTGGCTTTGGGATACGGACTGTGCGGGTATTTAACGTACCCCCTGAGTGTCCCAATGAAGTAATCGGCCGTGTCCTGTCGCGGTATGGCAAGGT
This sequence comes from Schistocerca nitens, assembly GCF_023898315.1. NCBI lineage: Eukaryota > Metazoa > Arthropoda > Insecta > Orthoptera > Acrididae > Schistocerca > Schistocerca nitens. The sequence continues at coordinate 353,237,942 of NC_064622.1, forward strand.
GCTTAGCATCACGAATGAAAAATGGGGCAGTGCCTACCGTTTCCAGGGCAACAGCGGAGTCCGTAGTGTTCGTATGGACCTCCGCCAGCACATACTGTCATTTAAATATTGCCAGTACAAGGGCACAGGTTACCTATATAGGGCAACCACAGACATGCTCCCTCTGTCAATCTACGGAGCATCTACGCGTCGAATGCCCGCTCAGACGCCCTGTGCAACTGCCGCGGGAACGCACTGATGGTGACAACCTTGTGCCTCTTCTCAGCGAGATTGTGGCGGGTGCTGCCCACCGAACCGCTGAGAGAACTGACGAATCGACCCCGGGTCCGTCAGGAGAGGTGAAACCGGTACCTAGTGCATCTGTTGACAGCCCTATTGAGATTGTCTCGGACCAGACGCCCGTAGTGGCAGTACCGCCGGCGGCGACTAGTGATGTTGTCACCGTAGAACAGATGGAGGTAGTTCTTGCTACCCCACCCCCACCGGCAGATGACGCTAAGTCCCCACGGCGTCGTCATAGGCGCAAGAAGGCGAGCCAAGAACAGCAGGCGGAGGAGGAGGGCGTCATACGTCCCCCTCCTGAGAGCAGCAGTGAGGCTGAGCTGAATCTCAGGCCTCATCAGTTACACGCTCTGTTTCCGCTGACCGCTCGGACGGTATGCGGAAAACTGCTCGCCAATTAGAAGCACTCATTAGTTCATCACGAGATCGGGGAGCAGTTCCCGCAAAACGTAAAAATGAACAGGGTAGCGAACAGCCGCTGCAGCGCACTCGCACCCTCTCACATACCGCTGCGACTGAGCCGTCTGCGCCGCCTGGTTCGGACTATCCCGCCGATGGGGGAAGACTGAACTGGGCTGACGACGAAGACGACGAAATGCGTGATTGAGTGGGCTCGTTTCCACATGAGCTGTCTGGTATTTGTGTTTAACATCCGGGGTGAAGTAGCAGGGTTACAGTTTCGATATTTACGCACCTGCTTACATACGACCATGACCTCATCTGACGTTACTTTCTCTATGTTGTTTTCTCATGCCTGCAATTGACCGTCAGCCGGGAGCCCTCTCCCTTTTAACAGTAAATATCAACTCCATCTCCAACCCAGTAAAACTACGTTCTCTGAAGGACTTTCTGCGCCTTGGTGCATTTAATGTGGTTTTTCTCCAGGAGGTTTGTGCCCCCTTTCTCTCTGACCTGGTTGGTTATGAGGCACTATATAACATCGACCCTGACGCCAGGCGGGGCACTGCTTTGCTATACAGATCAGAGTTAACTCCATCCAATGTTACAAAACTACCCAATGGTCGCGTTCTTGCGTCTATCATTCGGGATGTACTTTTTATTAACGTCTATGCTCCTTCAGGAGCTAATCACAGGCATGACAGAAGAACACTTTTTACGTCAGATATCGCCCCTTTCTTGACAGCTCGTCGTCTTATCGTGTTTGGCGGAGATTTTAACTGTGTGGTAGCCGATGCTGATCAGGTCCCAACGCCTATGAGGTGTGAAGCACTCGCTTCACTCCTTCAGGCGGCTGACCTTAATGATACGTGGCGCCACTTTCATCCCGCCTACACACAATTTACTCACATCTACCCCACTGGAGCAAGCCGTATTGACCGTGTTTATGTCTCTGCTGATTTGCCTCCTGCCCTTTGTGCCGTCCAAGTCATTCCTGTGGCCTTTAGTGACCACTGTGCGTACTCTTGCTCCTTGCATATCACAGGTCCAACCCCGGTTCCTCGGGGCACCTATTGGAAGATGAATACACTACATCTCCCAACGCCCGAACTACGCACTCTTGTCACGAAAACATGGCGGGATTGCATCGCTACTGCATCAAAGTACCCTACCACTGTAGTTTGGTGGCTCCGCTGTGCGAAGCCGCGGCTGCGACGTGGTATCCAGCAACATAGTCGCGAAGTCGCACACTGGAAGCGTAGCACATTAGACTTCTATCAACAATGTCTAAACGATGCACTAACCCTTCCTGCTGACAGGTATGACCAGCTACGCATGCGCCTCAACAAAATTAAAGCGACAATCCTTCGCTTCTCTCGGGAGAAGGCCGAGGGGATGGTGGTGAGGTGCCGCTCCACATCCCTGATTGAGGGCGAGAGGCCATCCAGCTATCACCTTGCCTCTGAAAGGAATCATGCAAAGAAGAACATCATTCTACGCCTTAAAACAGACGATGGTACGCGCCTCACAGACCATCGTGAAGTTCTCAAACACCTAACAGACCATTATACGCACCTCTTCCAGGATGTTGCGGTAGACGTCGCCGCCCAACGAGCACTTATCGGTGGGGTCCCAACTTCATTGGATCATCGAGACCGCGACTGTTTAACCGAGCCACTCTAACTCGCTGACCTCACATCTGTCCTCCGTGCCTGTCCGGGACAAAAATCACCTGGCCCCGACGGTCTCCCTTATGAATTCTACCAACAATTCTGGGACCTGTTAGGAGACCGCTTCTGCAAAATGTGCGAGGAGATTTTTGCTGGTTGCGAACTACCCGCCGAATTTCTAGCTGGACGTATTGCCCTTATCCCAAAGGTCACAAGTCACTGTCAAGCTAAAGACCTCCGTCCTATCACCGTTCTTAACACTGATTATAAGTTGGTGGCACGAAGCGTGGCCTCTCGTCTTAAACAGGTAATGAATAAGGTACTTTGCCCCACTCAATCATGTGGCGTTTCGAATCGAACCATCTTCACCGCCGCTTCTATATACCGTGATGCTGTCTTACTCACCGCCGACACTCGAACCCCGGCTGCAATTCTCTCCCTAGATTTCGCCGGTGCCTTTGACAGGGTCTCCCACCCTTACCTGCTGGCCGTTATGTCGCGGATGGGTTTTGGCGAGCGCTTCATAAGAATCATCCGGCACTTCTTGGATGGAGCAAATTCCACAATCGTTGTGAACGGCTGCAGATCACGACCAATTCCCATCAGACGATCAGTTCGACAAGGGTGTCCCTTGTCAATGTATTTGTTCGCTTTAGCGCTGGACCCCATGCTGCGTGACATCGGACGGATGGTCGATGGTGTCGCTCTCCCAGGCGTCACCTTCCGCAGTGCGGCATACGCGGATGATGTCGGTGTGTTCGTCGCAAACGCTAGGGACATCGATTCAGTTCGCCGAGTTCTCAACGTTTATGAACGATGTAACCTCCCCACAGAAATTTGATGAACAATGTTAATGAAAATGGTGCCAAGTGTAACCTCCCCACAGAAATTTGAAAGTCAATATTTGAATGTTAACGAGAATAGAACCTAGTGTAACCTTCCAGCAAATAAATTTAATGACAATGACAATTAAATAAAAATTAGCAATCTGACCCAGGTATAAGCTCCCCACAAAAATGAAAGTCAATTCAATGATAATGAAATCTCAGTCACAATAAAAAATGCAAATAGACCGAAATGTCGATCTTTAGGCCCTGTTCAATAATTAAACTCAAACTCTTACCTCAGTAAAACTGCATCTGCTCTTATTTTTCGCCATAGCTCGAAGGAAATGCATTGCAAAAATTTTGAATTTAAGGGAAACTTTTCTTTAAGGAATACCAAGGGAAATATTTCTTTCAATAAAATGTTTCTTTTGTTAAAATGCTTGGTTTGAAAACAAATTATTATTGGGGCGATTCTTGAACAAATTAGTTACAGTTAATTTACATTACATTATCAAATGTGCGCAATGCTGCTTCGTTACCTTATTTAAAATATATACCTTGTCCTGAATCTTGACCAGAGTGCCATGTCGACGTCTCACACAACAGCTAACTCCCTACATGCAACTGAACTCTACTACGACTCGACCGCAACTGCACTGTCTCGCAACTCGAGCGCAACTGCCTCGCAACTGAACTGCACTCTCGCGCAGTCAAGCGCAGACTAGGAACGACAAATAGCTCTCTGGTCAGAGACTCTGCAATGCCTCGCCATCGCCGCCACACAACATACGTGTTTCATAACCCTCCACTGGGGGGGGCAAAAATTTGGCAGCGATGGTGAGTCATTTGGACTTGCCAAGCGCGGCAAAATTTTTTGTTAACTAATTAAATTTACAATTACAGCATATATACAGATGTAGTACATGAATTAAATGTGGTGCACATGCACCGAGTACAAAACATTTCAGACAATGACAATGAGTACAGAACATATGACATAAGTGCACAGTTACTGACGTTCAGCACAAAACATATTAACACATGACATAAGTGTACAAGCACTGAAGAATTCTTCAACGTTTTCACAACAAATAAATGTAATAGCAAAAAATCATCAAATCATAAAATGTATATACAATATAAATGACAAGAGTGCACATATACTGTACTTCAAAACAAATCAAAAGAATTGTACTTAGAATGGGTAGAAATCATGTTACAAAAATGACAAAAGTGCACACGCACTGAAAAATTCTTTAGCATTTTCAGAACAAATAAACAGAATGCCAAAAAATCATGTTGACAAGTGACATGAGTGCACATGCACTGCAGTTGAGAACATATCAGCAAATGACGAAATGTATATACAATGAGTAACAAATGACATAAGTGCATACGCACTGAAGTATTGAACATATCAGGAAATCATAAAAAGTATACAGAATGAGTACAAATCATATTGAAAAATGAGAAAAGTGCACAGGCACTGAAGTTCAGTAGAAAACATATTAACATATAACATAAGTGCACATGCACTGAAAAACTCTTTAGCATTTTCATAACAAAAAAAAAACGCAAAGGTAAAAAAAAATCATTTTGACAAGTGACATAAGTGCACATGCAGTGCAGTTGAGAATATATCAGCAAATCAGAATATATATTAATAAAGGGCAAAAATACACACGCACTGTAGTACAGAGCATATCGGAAAGTCACAAAATATATACGAATGAGTACAAATGGCATAAAGTGCACACGCACTGAATAACTCTCTAATATTTTTACGACAAATAAACCTAATGAGTACAAATCATATTGACAAATGACGAAAGTGCACACGGACTGTAGTACTCTCTAGTATTTTCCTACAACAAACAAACAAATCAAGGAGTGTAATAAAGTGCACATGCACTATAGAAGTCTTTAGTAATTTCAGGATAACTGATCTTATTAACAAAAGAAAGGAAGTGCACACGCACTGTATATGACTTTTTCATTTTACAAGAATTAGGGAAGGGATAGGAAGGATTGCATCATGGTTGTAGCACATAGGTTGCACGCAGCTGCACTGAAAGTCCATATCTTTCCACAGGAGTACAACACCATGTGAGACAATTTGCAGTTCTTTTCCCAGAAGTATTTATCAGCGTATCCAAGACACTGAAATGTCGTAGTAATATTTCCTGTTATCATTTTGGCAGTACATCAGGTACACCAAACAGTGGGACCATAATAACGTCTTCGTCGCTCACGATGGTGGACAGCATGTCGTGTCAACACCACGCTCTGACAAGGCACACCAACGTAGAATTAGTGCAAAAACCAAATATAGTGCTCCATGATCATGAGGATGGACAGGACAAATGGATATTACAGTAATTCCAGGTAGTTAGGTCAGAAGGTGAAGGACATTAAGTCACAGACTAGTCTTGATTAGGAATTACATTAGTAGTTTGCGGCATTCATAGCCCAGTTATTGAACATTTCTGTACCATGTGTTTAGTATTACAGAATAATGTTCATAAAATTAAATTATTGGCATCATGGGTAATCGTATTACAATAAACAGTGGCAATCCTTGGCCAGTTACAAAGCATATTTAGTATGACAGAATAATGTTCATCAAAAGTCATCATTGAAAAGGAGAGTCAATTATTAGCATAGCACTAACATAATTCATTGATTTATACAGATTATTGGCACTCATTGGCCAGTTACCAAAACATGAAAAGTCATCATTGAAAACAGTAGCTAATTAATGGCATAATTAATAAAATAATTTATTTAGTTACATTAATTATTGGCACTCAATGGCCAGCAAGTATTGAATAGTATAAAACATTGTTCATCATTCAGTATTATTCAGAACTCTCTTAAATGGGTAGCATTATTTGGAACTGGTGGTTGTTTGTTAGCAATATATTGCTTTGGGTAATTATAAGGGAAAGCAAGAAGAGAAAAAGAAAAAAATTTGCTTCTGGGTTGTTCCTGTAAATGAAAAATGTGTAACGTCATTCGTCATGAGTCAGCTGTAGCAAGGTTGTGACACAAGTGGGTAAAAAAATGCAAGTACTAGTATAGGTTTAATAAGTAACGAGTTTAGTAAATATCATGAAAGGCTTCTCCTGAAAAAATACAAGATGGATTATTGAGCTGAAAGAAGAAACGCAGACTATGCTGAAAAGTAGTGAACTTCGAATTAACAGGTAGTGAAATGTGTATTAAAAATGTGTTCCATAGCTGTCCTTTCCAAAACCTTCAGTCATCATACCATACGAAATAAAACATACTGTCAAAACAAACTGCAACAAATACTTAAATAACTATATAGCATAAATACATAAACTTCAACATCATCCTCATCTGTAAAGAAAAACTTCATTATCCATATTATCATAACTTCATTATTATCATCACCTGTAAAGAAAAACTTCATTATTCATAGTAGCATATTCTTCATCATTACTCTTCATCAGCATTCATTATCATCTGCAAAAAAATCACTTCATTATTCATTACACAACTATTCCTTATCTCTAGCATATTTCATCACTAAAACTAAGATGTGTAGTTCTGTCTGACAGCCTGCATCAATCGCCTTGTATTCTGAAAGAAAAAATTAGTTAAGACTGCTATTCTACGATGTGCATAGTATATTCTTGTTAATGCTTGTTAATTCTGATCCATTTACTCTTCCTCATAAGGTTTTTGCATCTTCTTTCGTTTATTCCGTATGTGAAATTCCGATTTTTGTTTAATTTATGTCCTTTACGTATCATTTCTTTCTGAAATTGATGAACAAAGATTAATGCCTTGCATTTAAATCATATACCCACTAAATAATGACTGGTTAATGGTGACATAATTAAGCACACTGCATAACATGACAGAAAACGTAATATGTCAAAGGCATAGACAGTGTTCAGAGGCAAAAATGTACAGAGAATATCACAATGCAGCAGAAAAAAAAAGAAAAATGTAAAATAGTCACGATGTTGAGATATCATAGGGCAAAAAATGTCAAAGTCAAATGGTGTGTTATACCTTAACTATTTCACAGTGCATACAAACAAAACATGAAAACAATCGTACATAAAAAAGACAAAATGTGACGTTCGTTGTGTTCAGCTTGTATGTAGTGTAGTTAATAGAGGCGAGAATTAAAGACTTTAATGGAGAGAGAATTTGATAAAATTAATACGTCACTACATAGAATTGCATAATTCATAAAATGCGTAAGTTCATCTAGAAAAATATGCACAGTCTGATGTGTAACGACAAGAAGAGCGACCTGCTAACCTTACCTTGCCGGGCACTTGCCAAGAAAAAATACGATAGTCATCAATAATTAGTCACATAAATATAATTGCATAAGTGGTCATAAAATGTGTAAGTTCATCTGGAAAATATGCACGGTCTGATGTGTAACGACAAGAAGAGCGACCTGCTAACCTTACCTTGCCGGGCACTTGCCAAGAAAAAATACGATAGTCATCAATAATTAGTCACATAAATATAATTGCATAAGTGGTCATAAAATGTGTAAGTTCATCTGGAAAATATGCACGGTCTGATGTGTAACGACAAGAAGAGCAACCTGCTAACCTTACCTTGCCGGGCACTTGCCAAGAAAAAATACGATTGTCATCAATAATTAGTCACATAAATATAATTGCATAAATGATCATAAAAATTAGTAAATAGCATTACAGTGGGATAAATCGTTAAGTATGTTCACTCAATAAAGGGTTTTATGTTGGATAAGTGGTGGTTTCCTTTCCATTTTCTGGTTCTCAGAGTTTCGACGTGTACAACATTGGGGTGAGGAATGCTGCGAATCCGATATGGACCTGCGTATAGAAGTTCAAATTTACTGCACTTACCTTTTATTTTATTGGATAAATAGTGTGTTCGTACTAATATCTTCTGTCCAACGTGAAAGTCTCGGCGCGTACAAACCTGTTTTTGCTGTCTTCTCCGGCGCTCTGCGGCACGTTTGATGTTGTTCAGCGCAATGTCAATTATTTCGTGGTGTCGTAATCGACGAGATGTAGGAAAGTTTACTAATTCTTTAATTTTGTTTGGTGGTTCAACGTTTTTCAGTATAACAGACGGAGATAGCATAGTGGATTCATTTGGAATGGAATTAATTACATCTTGGAATGAGAATATGTGTGTGTCCCAATCAATATGTCTTTTGTGGCAGTATATTCTACACAGTTTACCAATTTCTTTCATTAATCGTTCACAAGGGTTCGAAGAAGCATGGTACTTGGATATATAGATCGGAGAAATGTTTCTAGCTCGTAACATGCGTGTCCATATAGCAGAACGAAATTGTGATCCATTATCGGAAATTACTTTCACCACATGCCCTACATGAAATAGAAAATGTTTTACAAATGCTTTCGAAACAGTTTTAGCAGTAGCTTCGCGTAACGGAGTGAAAGTAACAAATTTTGAAGTGAGTTCAACAGCGACAAAAACGTAGCAAAAACCTCTGTTAGTTCTCGGAATTGGACCAAAATTGTCTACTGCGGCCATATGTCTTAATTTAACAGGTACAATGGGATATAATGGAGGAATGTGTGAAGTGGTGTCTGACTTAGCTTTCTGGCAAATTTTACATGACGCTAAAACTCGTCGTATACGTTTTTCCATGTTGGTAAAATAACAGTTCTGTCTCAGTATAAGAAAACATTTTCTGCCTCCGTAATGTGCGTAACTTAAATGAGTATACCATATTAATTTGTTAACCAGTTCGTCAGGAATGCATAATAACCAATTGTTGCTGTCAGGATGAGAGCGGCGAAATAGAATGTCATTGCGTACAGTGTAATGGTTTCTAATCGTAACATTATTTTTATCTTGCCAAAGGTGTTTAATTTCTTTCCACACGTTGTCTTTATTTTGCTCTTTTGCTATGTCCTGTAATGACGACGAAATAAAATTTTCAAATGCAACTTGCTGAATGTACATGACGCTGAAATTTGCTTTGCAGAAGTTGGTTGCGACGTCTTGCTGATTGTTGGTGAGAGAACGAGATAATGCATGTTCTACAACATTTTGTGTGCCGGGAATGTGAACAATCGTAAAATTAAATTCCTGTAAATAAAGCTTCCATCTACTTAACTGTCGTGAGTAAATTTAGCCGAAAGTAAAAATTGTATAGCTCTATGGTCTGTGTAAACGGTGGTATGTCTGCCATAAAGAAAGTGTCGAAATCTCGTAAAAGCCCATACAACACATAACGTTTCCAATTCTGTAACGGAATAATTTCGTTCAGCAGGTGACAGAATGCGACTTGCAAATGCGATGTTTTTAATTACTGTAGAGCCATCTCCTTCAATTTCCTGAAAAATGTTTACGCCTAAAGCTGTGTTGGAACTGTCGGTGGCAATGGAAAAATTTCTGGTGAGATCTGGGTGCGATAAAAGTGGAGCATTCAACAAGGCTTCTTTCAAGTTCACAAATTCAGAATGTGCTTGCTTATCCCATGACCAAATAGTGTTTTTACCTGTTAATTGGCATAATCTAGGTGTGTCTAAAGCAGAGTGATGAATAAATTTGCGAAAAAAGTTAATTAAGCCCAAAAAACTGCGTAGTTGTTTCTTCGTTGTAAGAACAGTAATGTCACGTAGAGCCTGAAGTTTTTCCGGATCAGGCGCAATGCCTTCTGCTGAAATTATGTGTCCAAGAAATTTTATAGAAGTTTTGCCAAAATGCGATTTACTGAGATTAACTGTGAGTCCTTGTGCACGAAAAGTTTGCAACAGTTGTTCAAGAATCAGATTATGTTCAGTCCAGTTAGCTTCTGCGATAAGAATGTCGTCTACGTACGTCGTAATTCTGTCCTTAAGTCCTGTCGGAAGTATTGTGTTCAAACCGCGAATAAAAGCTGCAGAAGAAATAGTTAAGCCGAATGGTAATTTGCAAAATTGATAACAGTCGCCAAAACAGAGAAATGCTGTGTATTTTCTGCAATTCGGATGGAGCTGAATTTGCCAAAATCCCGATTTCAAATCTAATGTAGAATAAATAGCCGTACCATGAAATTTCTGTAGTAGTTTAAAGTCTGTGGTCGATCTGTTTCATTAATAATAATGTCATTAATGTGACGTGAATCAAGTACGAGGCGAAGTGAGCCATCTTTTTTCTTAACAATATGTAGCGGGTTTATGTACGGACTAACTGCCGGTTCAATAATTCCTTGGTCAAGCATATCCTGCAATTCTTTCTTAACCTGTTCTCTATGAATATATGGAATAGGATAATGCTTAGCTTTAAGTGTGTCGTGCTGTTTGACTTGAAATTCATACATAAATCCGGACATAGTACCAGGAATGTTGTCAAAAACTGGAGCTTGCTGTAAAAGAATTTTGTGTAAATTGCGTTCGTTCGTCGTCTGTATTTGCACTGCTTTGCTTAACTTTATCAGAAATCATCTGCATTACGTCGTAGTCAGCTTCGTCTGGAGTATTATAGTTATGTACGTACGTGTCTGTGAACAATGTGGGATTACAGTCTATGTTACGTGTTGCGGAAATGACCTCTGTGCGGTTAATTGTTTGTTCTTCCGCAGATAATGAATGCTGAAACTCTAAAGCCAATTGCACATTTTCATCCTTCAACATTAAATAGGAATTTTGAAAATCAACCACTGCGTCGTGTTGTACGAGAAAATTAGTACCTAAAATAACGTCTGTTGTCAATAAAGGAACAATCCAAAAATTTGAATGAAATGTGTGACCTGCAATACAAAATGATAAATGCATCTGTAACGTCTACACCTTTACACGATACTGCTCCTTTCACTTTCGTTTTGCCTAATGGTAATGTAGGATACGTATTACATTCGTTGAATGTCTCCTCATTTATAACTGACATAGGTGATCCAGAATCGATTACTGCTGAAAATTTCGATGAACCAATTTTAATTTCGATGACAGGATGTGAAATAGTTTTCTGAACAACTGGTCTTTCCTGCAAAAGAGTGTCTCTGATATCGTCAAAAGTAATTACATTTTCGTGAACAATATTCTGCGTGTCTAAAATAGCGCTTGTGTTACTGCAAGACGCGATCTGTACTGTATCTAGTCAAATTCTATCTGACGTGTTATTATTGTCAGGACGATTCTGTGGCATTTCGACTATTTGAACTGTTCTATTATTTCTTCCAGACGTATTACGCTCTGGATGATACCTACTGTCGGGTTCATTCATCAGAATATGTTGTTGCTGATCATTTTGCTGCTGGTAGACCTACTGTTATTAAACGTACGCTGATAATTGTGCTCATTGTTTTTACGTCTGTCGTGATAATCATTCCTATACGGTGCATTGCGATTGGAATTAAAATACTGTGTCTTCTGTACGTAGTTGTTTCTTTGCTGCCGTGCGTTACTATTTGTTGTATCAGGGACTATACGTCCACGCGGCGAAACATTAAAGTTGGGTTGACCTTGTGCATTACATTGTTGGTTTGGTATGCTAACCGTGTGACTTTCATGCTGTTGTAGTGAAAAACGTCTATTGTTACTAAAATGTGGTTCCTGTTGCTGAAAATTTTGACGATATTGATAGTCAAAATTTTGTCTGCTATTAAAGTTCTGGTGGTTGTCGTTCCTAAAGCGTGTTACCTTTCCTATTGAAATTACGTGTCTGATCATAATTGCTGTATGTTTGTTGACCTTTGTTATTATACGAAAATTTTTTGTTTACGAAGGAATAATCCGATTGCTGCACTTCTAAAAGCTGCAATAGATCTCTGAATGCTGAAGTGTTTTCCTTCTGCTGACCCGTTAGAAGTGACACTCTTAATGACCGTGGTAGTTTAGAAATGCATAATTGTATAAGTGCAGATTCACTGTATGGTTCACTTAGGTACTGGTTTTGTTGCACCATGTGCTCAAAAAATTGCGTGACACTGGGAAAATTTGTGTTCTCATAATTCGGTAAACTAATTAACTGATCTTTAATTCCGCGCTGTGTCGTCTTCGACCAATACGCTGATAGAAAAGCATTCTGAAACTCTTCTACCGAATAGCATTGTCTCGCGATCGGTCTCATTCGAGTTGCCGGTTCGCCTTTCAAAAAGCTGCAAATAAATTCAAGTTTGTGTGTTACGGGCCAAGTCGGTGGAAAAGCAAAGCTAAATTGTTGAATCCAATCCAGTGAGTGAATCTGTGTTCGGTCATTCTTAAACACTTTAAATCTTCTTACTGACAGAAAATGTTTGTAATCGAAATTATCGTCTCTGTGTGATGGAACAGGTTCAGGATTGTAAGAGAATCTGTTGAACTGTGGTTGTTCGGAATCTAAGTCCCGTACCCTCTGTAGATTACCCAAATTATACGCGCTGCGCGAGTCTGACAAATGTTCGCAAAGTGGCGTCTGCTGTGATGTGTTATTAACTGAAATACTTTTCATCTCTGTTACTTCTTGTTGTAAACTTGACAACTTTCTACGCAACGTGTTATTAGATGAATCGATCTCGTTAATTGTCTGCTGTAAATTTTGGAATTCAGGTGTTTGGTTAAACGAAATCTGTGCAGTATCGTCTGATTTATTGTCATTAGTACTTTCGTTAATATCAATACGACTGGCCAATTCATCACATTTTTCAGTCAGTATTTTAACTTGATCATCGGTTTTAGAATCTGAGGCATTAATCTGTTTTTGCAATTTACGTGTAGTTTCGTTCAGATTTTTAACGTCAGCTTTGACGACATCACAATCCTGTGTTAGTTCTAATTGTTCGAGTCTGTCGGTCACTGTTTGAAAATCTGTTCGGTATGTGTCTGTTTTCGATTTAAGATCCGAAATTTCGTCACGTAATTCTGTGTTCGACTGTTTGATGGTATTAATTTCATCGGACACTGCAGTGATATTGTTGTCTACGTATGTCTTCGCCTTCGCAAACATTTTACGTTTGTCTTCTTGTCTCTGTGCTGTGATTGTTTCCATTACTTGACGTTTTACTTTATTTTGATCCTGAATAAATTTACGGAAACGCGTATCACTGTTTTGTATGTGGAGATTAAAACGTTCGTCAATCTGAGTGTTCTGTTGTTCGAATTTCACGTCTATCTTTGCGTCCATTGTGCGCGAAAGTTCTACCGTCATTGCTTTAAACTCGTCGCGTAATTGTGTAGCTTTTTCAGAGCATTGTTTAGCGACTCCGCTAATTTCCTCTCTAAGTGTTTCTGTTGCAGCTGTTTGCATATCCCTTAATTCTTGCGAAACAGATCTAATTTCTTCGCTACTTTTCTTTGAACAGGCCTCAATTTCCACGCGTAACTGTTCCTTAGTGTCATGGCACTGCTCGGCAACGGCTCTAATTTGTTCACTAAGCTGTCTCGAATTGCTGTCTAATTTTTCATTAAACTATTGTTTGAGTTTTTCGTTATCTTGTTTGTTATCTTCACTCTGTTGTCTGACCTGTTCACTAAGTTGTTTGGCATCTTCGTTATTATTGTCTAGTTTTTCATTAAGATGTCTGGAATTGTTGTCTAATTTTTCATTAAGGTTGTCTTGTTTTTCGTTCTGTTGTTTGACCTGTTCACTAAGTTGTTTGTTAACTTCGGTATTTTCATTAAGTTGTTTACTCATTTGTAGCAACAATGCCATAATTGGATCCGACACAAAATTAGCATTTCTATTCTCTGTGCTGTTTAATGGTGGATCTGGAATTGTCTCGCTTTCTGTAACCATTTGGTTATTCTGTGATTTACAAAAAGGTTTGCCAGTCGAATGTACACTGTCAGTCACTATTTCCGAATTAAATAAATCCGTCGTACTTTCCGTACACTGTCCATTCTCATTAGAAAAATTTGTCTGTGCGTTACTTGAATTTTCCAAACCGGGTGTGTTATGCTGGGCAGCGCTCATTACAATAGTGCGCCCCGCGTCGTCAATTGTCGTCAAATTAATAGAAGACACAATCGAGTTCGTTTGTTCATCATTAAGGTCTACATCATTATTAATGGTTGGCGCGCACTGATTGTCAGTGAACGCAGGATTGTCATCATTACACTGCGTGTCACAAGTACTATCGGTGAAGTTGTTTAAGTCGGTTATTTCGTTCATAATACCTCGCGATACACTATTCACAGTCTTTCGCGGCATTTTTACTATAGTCACAATTATTCACAAATAAAATAAGCACAATGCAAAAAGCAACAAACACAAATACAACAGAGCAACGAATTGCCGATGACCTGAGGAAAGAAAGTCACAAAATTAGTAAAAGCGTTGCGCCAAATGCTAATTATATTTAAACAAATAAGAGCAGATATCTGGCTACGTTTCAGAAGATTCTCAACGAAATACGATCCTGGACTGTATGTCGCCAAGTGTAACCTCCCCACAGAAATTTGATGAACAATGTTAATGAAAACGGTGCCAAGTGTAACCTCCCTACAGAAATTTGAAAGTCAATATTTGAATGTTAACGAGAATAGAACCTAGTGTAACCTTCCAGCAAATAAATTTAATGACAATGACAATTAAATAAAAATTAGCAATCTGACCCAGGTATAAACTCCCCACAAAAAATGAAAGTCAATTCAATGATAATGAAATCTCAGTCGCAATAAAAAATGCAAATAGACCGAAATGTCGATCTTTAGGCCCTGTTCAATAATTAAACTCAAACTCTTACCTCAGTAAAACTGCATCTGCTCTTATTTTTCGCCATAGCTCGAAGGAAATGCATTGCAAAAATTTTGAATTTAAGGGAAACTTTTCTTTAAGGAATACCAAGGGAAATATTTCTTTCAATAAAATGTTTCTTTTGTTAAAATGCTTGGTTTGAAAGCAAATTATTATTGGGGCGATTCTTGAACAAATTAGTTACAGTTAATTTACATTACATTATCAAATGTGCGCAATATATACCTTGTCCCGAATCTTGACCAGAGTGCCATGTCGACGCCCGCCGACTCCTCACACAACAGCTAACTCCCTACATGCAACTGAACTCTACTACGACTCGACCGCAACTGCACTGTCTCGCAACTCGAGCGCAACTGCCTCGCAACTGAACTGCACTCTCGCGCAGTCAAGCGCAGACTAGGAACGACAAATAGCTCTCTGGTCAGAGACTCTGCAATGCCTCGCCATCGCCGCCACACAACATACGTGTTTCAACGAGCATCCGGTGCCATGTTAAATTCCAACAAAACGGTGCTGATCCCGCTAGGACCACGATCATTGACCATCGAACGCCCATGGTACCGAGTTGTGGGGGAACAACGTATCTTGGGCCTTGAGGTGACTGCCTGTCCGCAGCGCATGTTAACACTCACGTGGAGGCGGCTTCTCACGCGCATCAGAGGACTTTGCGTGAGCCACGCTGATCGACGACTCGACCTCCATCAACGAATCCAACTGATTAATACTTACATCCTATCACGGGCATGGTATGTAGCACAACTCCTTACGCTACCGAAACAAACTGGCAGAGCCATCTCACAAACCGTATATTGGCTTTTGTGGCGGCATGCACTGTTCAAAGTTGATGCACAGACTTATACACTGCCAAAGGTCGATGGTGGCCTTGGACTCATTGACTTTCCCCGCAAATGTGCGGCCCTCCTGATTCATCGTATCGCCACTTTGCGTGAAACTGACCCAGGTGGGACAACAGCGGTTCTTTTCGACCGTTATTGCCCACAATCGGCGCGTGCACCAGTATGTTTGACACATATTCCGTTCCGGATGACGACAGTCAAGGACTATTACCTCAATCAAAGTTACGTCCTAACAGTGGCCACTGACAAGGCACGCACGTCGAAGCGCCTTTACCAGGCACTTCGAGGCCAGCCCACACCACATAAATTAGAGGACAGACGACCGTCGGTCATCTGGCACCAAGCTTGGGCTAATATCAACAACCCAGCCCTTCCCACGGAAGTTTCAGCGCTATGGTATCGTGTCGTAAACAATTTAATACCCACTAATCATCGACTGGCGGCCATCCGCCTACGGCCCTCGGCTGCTTGCGGCCGATGTGGTGACGTAGACACCAGAGAGCACCGTCTCTTATGCCCTCACGTCACAGAAGTGTGGGACCTTGCACGTGTGCTATTAGCGCTGATCGGTGGGACGACACCAGACAATGTGTCAATCGACTGGTTCCTCGCCCCTGATATTCAGACCAACCCCCGAACGCGACGTAACGCAATGGTGTGGCTCTTGGGCCACACCATTTTCACGATCTATGACCTTTCCCTCACCGATGCTGTCTCTTTCATGGACTACCTGTGGAGCCAGCATCGCCTGGCGGAATCTGACCGGAAATATGCCACTACCTTTGCAA
This sequence comes from Schistocerca nitens, assembly GCF_023898315.1. Lineage (NCBI taxonomy): Eukaryota > Metazoa > Arthropoda > Insecta > Orthoptera > Acrididae > Schistocerca > Schistocerca nitens. The sequence continues at coordinate 353,254,441 of NC_064622.1, forward strand.
GATTTCTGAAAGTTGCGATGGTTCATGGTTATCAAAAGGTGTTCCGGGTTGACTAAGGCACCTCGTCCAGGAATTGCCTGAGTTTACCCCTGGAGCTATGTCACTCGGACTTTCAAACTACCCTTGACTTGCCTATACCCAAGATTTGACATTGGCCTTCTGGGCATCACTAGAGTAGACTGTTCTATGATACTAATGATATGACAATAGGTAACATGGGAATTGTGTGAACCTTGTATGGAAAATTATTGGGAAATTAGAAAACACGTAATCTATCTTAGAGGATTATTACTTCGTTAATTCTATGGGCGATGGGATTATCTCGCCAGTTTCGTTTTCATTTGTGTGTGCTGCCGTCCCTGTTTTTTATTTTGCCTTCATTTCTGTCTTTATTTCTTTCTTCCTTTTTAGTTTCTAAACTCATCACTTGCTTCACACCTGCAGAGAGAGGTGTATTCCTGAGTAGTGTGTCGTCGCTTCCTGAGGCATAGCAGAGTATGCCTCCGCTTTTATTTTTGGTTTATGGCAATAAGTCTTGCTATTAACAGCACCCTGCTTTGTGTGCTGCGTCGACACTAGAGGATGGCGGCATTTTTGGAGAGGAAAAGGTAGGGCTATAGGGGAGGAAGGAGGCCCAAGAAAAAAAAAAAAAAAGCGCAGTCTTTGTTTCGCTACCCCCACAATACTATGTGGTCTTTCCAAATTAAGTTGCTCGTAATTGTAATTCCTAGGTATTTAGTCGAATTGACAGCCCTTAGATTTGTGCGATTTATCATATAGCCAAAATGTATCAGATTTCTTTTATTACCCATGTGGATGACCTCGCCATTTTCTTAGTTTAGTGCCAATTGCCACTTTTCGCACGATACAGAAATTCTCTCTAGATCATTTTGCAATTGGAATTGATCGTCTGATGATTTTACTAGACTGTAAATTACAGCGCGATCTGCAAACAATCTAAGGGGGCTGCTCAGATTATTACTTAGGTCATTTATGTAAATCAGGAACAGCAGAGGACCTATGACACTAATTTGCGGAACGCCAGATATCACTTCTGTTCTACTCGATGATTTACCGTCTATCACTACGAACTGTGACCTCTCAGAGAAAAAAATCACAAGAATTCAACAGTACTTTAATGCACAGATAACTCATAATTCAGCTGCCTGCCAACAACACATTTCTTCTGAATTCCCCTATTTTATCTTACCACCACAAATATAGAGCATTTTTCAAACATGCATTAAAAAGGAAAGTCCTTAATTCAGATTTACAGGTAAACAAGACACAGATAGGTTCAATATTTATAAATAGAAAAACAAATTGTAACACTGGCCCAAGTGAACCACAAATTCCGAAAACATATTAGCTCTATCAGGGAAGGCTCTTGGGCGTATTCAAGATACGGACGTGGAAAAATAATAAAAGACCTTTTAACAACTGAGCATTGCAACAGTATTAAAACTATTACGTTAAGAACCAAACTTCAGACAGGGAAACCATGGCAGTGGCAGGTACGGCAGGCCAGGTATGAACATCATGGTTTACAATAATGGGCAGTACTGGGTAAATTACGCCCGATTGCTACAAGATAGAAAACATGAGGAATGCCGTACTGAACCGGGAGGCCGTAACGTCACAGAGGTGGATAACCAAAAATACCCCGGACCAGCGCCTCCAAACGCTACGAACAGCTCGTAAGGCCACAGCCGTAGGCAATTTTATAGTCGCTACACCAGTCGGAGAAGCAACAACTTCCAATACAAATCAGACTCAATTTCGATCTCAGTGGTCACTAACACACAAGGCGGCCCACAAGAGCAGAGCAGACGGCATCAGAAAATGCACAGCACTCTTACACCCATAACAGCACCTATGCGTCCGTAATGCCGGGTAAATCAGCTGCGTCGACATTAGGCCCAGGTATTGCCGACAACACAACTCTAGCGACAACCGACCTCTTAGAGAACCGTGCGCTCATAAGCTCCGTGAACATTCCGCCGTGTGTCACACGTGCCTCTTACCTGTCTCTCGCCCTGACTGCGACCCACTGACTCGGATGTGGTCAACAAGTCGGCCAAGCAACTACAACCAAAGACTCGACTAACAGGCTACCGAAGCGCTACCCGGCGACTAGACAGAGACGGATCGCGCCAGTAGGCAAAGATGTAAAAGCAGAACGAGCGATATCTAAAAGGAATGCAGCAGTGGCTTTAGTCACATTCAAGTTACGTGTTACAGTTTCCGCCAAGCAGAGAAACCATACTGCTCCACTCGAACCTTGTCTTCTGCTGCAATAAGAGGCTCGAAATGGCGGGTAAATAGACCTTCTCGAACGTTCTGCCCAAGCTGCTAAGAAAACTGACAGGTCGATAGTTGGTAGCAAGCGTCAATACTTCCACGCCTTGGGGGGAGGGACCACCTTAGCAATCTTCCAAGTCGACGGAAAATCCTTTGTGAGAAGAGCCTTTATAAATTCTCACGAGGTGCACCAAGGGTTTAGGAGGCAATGCTTCATGCGTAGGTTGGCAATCTTGTCCACACCAGGCACGTTATTCCCATTGAGTTTTCTCGTAACAGCCCTTACTTCGCTGGGCGACGTTAAACGTGCTTGCAGATGGTCGTCCACCGTGATGATTCAAATGGCTCTGAGCACTATGGGACTTAACATCTATGGTCATCAGTCCCCTAGAACTTAGAACTACTTAAACCTAACTAACCTAAGGACATCACACACGTCCATGCCTGAGGCAGGATTCGAACCTGCGACCGTAGCAGTCGCGCGGCTCCGGACTGAGTGCCTAGAACCGCTAGACCACCGCGGCCGGCCCACCGTGATGATCCTGTACACATTCTTACCCCCTAGGAGTGAGATCAGCCTGTAAATTCTTGACCAACTTCCATTCTTCCCTGGTCTGTATAAGGAAGGAAGACATCATGTCCTCCCACGACTCCATACTCTGTTCCAAAATCATACGCCTGCCTGTCCACTCTATGTAACAGTCAGTGGTAAGCCGAGTTTCTCGTCCATTGCTACAGTTTGCATGACCAAGCTCTTCAAACAAAGGAGGTAGTGTATCGGAGGTCCGGTGGTCCTCCATTACAGTGAAAGAGGATAGCTTGTAAGCTTTCCGAATTTTGCGTGCGAGGTAATCCACAGCGTAATCGATTTGGGGCGGTGTCTGCACCTCCGAAGCAGGAACAACATTGCTGTTCAACTAACGCTGGAATTGGGTCCTGTTAGTTTCCAGGTAGACATGGCAAGACTGACATCTGACATCTCTTTCGCGATAGCGTTGCCAGGACAGGGCTATAATCCGATGATAATTCGCTGACCGTCTCGAACCGAGGGTCCACACCAAGCTTTTAGGTGATGGCAATATCACCCAGAAGTTGGCGAAATATTGGTCGGCTCTATGGGACCCCAGACTTTCAAATCAATTCCTGTTCCAGTCTACATAGAGCAAGGCCATTGGGGTTGGTGGTACGCGAGTGCGTTCTAGAGAACGCATGCTCACGCCGTCATACAACCGACTCGCATGTCGCTGCCCCCTAGTTCTCAAAGACCATAACTCCACAGAGACAGTAATCGATAGCACCTGTACCACGGCTCACTTGATTTTGAACGTACCTCACTATTCTCCAGTTGAGGGTCAAGGTATTGAAAATGTTATTTACTTTATACTTCAGTTACAACAACATACCTCCGTAACCGAGGTCGCTAATGCACTCGGGTGCAGCAGCGGTCTACATTTCAGGTAGCGAAAACAAACGACATTAAAGTGGTATTTTCAAAGGTTACATAGCCCGCCGGTTCTAGGCGCTTCAGTCTGGAACCGCGCTACCGCTACGGTCGCAGGTTCGAATCCTGCCTCGGGCATGGATGTGTGTGATGTCCTTAGGTTAGTTAGGTTTAAGTAGTTCTAAATTCTAGGGGACTGATGGCCTCAGATGTTGTCCCATAGTGCTCAGAGCCATTTGAACCATATGAAAGATGGCATATTTCCCGCAACGTTCATTCCAGCTTTCTCTCGTAGCAAGTTTTAAGATAAATAAAAATTAGATCTGCAACAGGATCTGGTATTTGGCTTGGAACTGAGACTTTGTTTTGACACCCTTACACACATTTCAGACTACGTGCTGGGTACCTCTGTTGTTGATATTAATCGTAACACACTCGACCCAGTCACGTTAATGTGACCACCGCCTAGGCTCGACGACAACTTGCAATAACCAGACGGCAGGTATCAACACTAGCAGTGGAAGGCATATAAAGCTTGTCGGGGCTGAAGGTGGCCTTTTCAGATGAATCACGCTTCATATTTCATCGGACAGATGATCGTCGGCGTGAAACGTCTGAAAGCAAACATCCTGCAACAATAGTCGGAAGGAACCAGTCTGGTGCAGGGAACGTCATGGTCTAGGGAATGTTTTTGTGGCATTCCGTGTGTGATCTCGTCATTCTGGAAGGCACAATGGGTTAACACAAGTATGATCTATCCTTGGGGATCATATTCAGCCTTGTGACAGGTGTTCACATTAATGCGGCTGGGCAGAGTGTAGCGATAACTTACATGTGGCCGACAGATCAGTTCCTTTCGAGAAGAGTAGGCAACGTACCAGCACCTCTTCCCAGTTCTCTCCCAGTTTTTAACCCTAACAGTACAAACACAGTAGGACGATTCAAAAGTGCTCATCACTGTCATCCGTAATAAACCGCCGGCCGGAGTGGCCGTGCGTTTCTAGGCGCCACAGTCTGGAACCGGGCGACCGCTACGGTCGCAGGTTCGAATCCTGCCTCGGGCATGGATGTGTGTGATGTCCTTAGGTTAGTTAGGTTTAATTAGTTCTAAGTTCTAGGCGACTGATGACCTCAGAAGTTAATTCCCATAGTGTTCAGAGCCATTTGAACCATTTTTTTCGTAATACACGGATACGTCGACGAGACAATTTAAAAAGTGAGTTACACATTACCATGTCACACCAAGTAACTTTTATTGAACGCTGCAATGCACTTCAAGGCGTGACAGATACAAGACATTATTTTTAAACACAATCATCACCAAGTCAGTGAAAACAAAGAGCGAGGGAGAAAACCGGTCGTTACGTTCTACCAAATGTTTAATTCTACTTCGACGATAGAATTCCGCTTCTTGCTTACTGTGAAAGTCATCGTTGGGAAATTTCTTTGCACCCCTACCCCTCTCCCCCCCCCCCCTTCTCCCCCTCCCTCAAGTTGAGATGAATTGTGTGTGAATTCCTAAGGCTGCCGAGGTCATCGGTCCCTAGACTTACACACTACTTAAAATAACTTATGCTAAGAACAACACACACACCCATTCCCGAGGGAGGACTCGAACCTCCGGCGGGAGAGGCCGCGCAATCAGTGATATGGCGCCCCTAACTGCGCGACCACTCCGTGCGCTTCCCCCGCAGGAGTTCCTTCAGCTTGCCAAAAAGATTGACTGGACATCGACGTCCGAGGTCGATGTTGATTGCCTTCCTTCCCCATTAGCGTTCACCCACGTTAGTGCGACCTTTGCCAAACTGCACTGCATTTGGTTCGTATGCCACCAGAATTTCACGTTGAATCTCGTTCGATTTCGATGTATGGCCCACAAGAATCTTACTGTCACGCGTACTTCAACTTTGAAGTACGTTTTCAATTGTGGCGCAATTTCACTCGCAAACTGTGATGCACATCTACATCTACATGATTACTCTGCAGCTCACAGTTCATCGACCAACCTCCAAGCTATTTCGCAACTGTACCAATCTCGAACGACGCACGGGAAAAGCGAACTCTTACATATTTCCGTGAGAGCTGTGATTTCTGTTATTTTATTTTGACGATCATTTCTCCCTGTATAGGTGGGCGCCAACAAAATATTTTCGCGTTTGGAGGAGAAAGTCGGTAATTGAAATTTCATGAGAAGATATCGCCGCAATGATAAACGTCTTTGTTTTAACGATTGCCACACCAAATAGCGTATAAGTGACACCCTTTCCTTCATTTCGTGATAATACAAAACGAGTTCCCTTTCTTTGAACTTTTTCGATGTCCTCCGTCAATCCTGTCTGATGCAGATCCCACACCACACAGTAATACTCCAGAAGAGGGCGGACAAACGTAATGTAAGCAGTCTGTCTTCTAGACCTGCTTCATTTTTTTAATTGTTCTACTAATAAATCGCAGTCTTTAGTTTGTTTTCCCCACAACTTTACCTATGTGGTCGTTCCAAATTAAGTTATTTCTTATTGAATTCCCTAAGTATTTAGTTGCATTTACAGCCTTTAGATTTGTGTGATTCATCGTATAACCGAAATCTAGAGGATTCCTTTTAGTACCTCATGTCGATGACTTCACACGTGCTGTCCACACCACCACGGAACTGTTTCTGCAGGAAACCAAGAACATGTACTCTGTCCTGACACTGCATCACTCTTGTTGTGCAATGGTCTTAGCCTGGGACGATGCGCGTAACGTACTTTCTGAAGTCGCAACGTATGTCCGCACTCCGCAAGTCATCTCAGGGTGTATGGCGGAGGATACTTCTGGAGATTCAATCATTTTCCCCTTTTTCTGTCCCATGCACGGTTTTGGCAAAAACGACATTCTATCACCGTCCGTCCGAAATCTTCTCTCTCTTCTTTCCCCTCATTGTGCTTTCATGTGATGTACATTGCTTGACAAAAAATGCGAAGGACTCAGAGAAGAGGGAGGAGTGGAAATGAAACTTCGCGAGTTCACAGGTTATGTCAACTTAGAAAGAACTTCGCAGTATGAGCTAATTATCAGTATGACGTGGCACTCCCAATTTTATCCTGACACAAGCTCGTCCACAACCGTCGTGAATGGCCTTTGATATCCTGAGTACTGGGATGATATTGACGTCCAAGCAGGTCTGTTGCGGTATGAGTTAAGCGAGAATATATAGTACATTGCCGAGCAAGATACGCTACTGGCCATTAAAATTGCTACACCAAGAGGAAATGCAGATGATAAACAGGTAGTCATTGGGCAAATAAATTATACTAGAACTGACATGTGATTATATTATCACGCAATTTGGGTGCATACATCCTGAGTAATCAGTACCCAGAACAACCGCCTCTGGCCGTAATAACGGCCTTGATACGCCTGGGCATTGAGTCAAACAGAGCTTGGATGACGTGTACAGGTACACCTGCCCATGCAGCTTCAACACGATACCACAGTTCATCAACAGTAGTGACTGGCGCATTGTGACGAGCCAGTTGCACGACCACCATTGACCAGACGTTTTCAATTGGTGAGAGATCTGGAGAATGTGCTGGCCAGGGCAGCAGTCGAACATTTTCTGTATTCAGAAAGCCGGCCGGAGTGGCCGAGAGGATTTAGGCGCTACAGTCTGGAACCGCGCGACCGCTACGGTCGCAGGTTCGAATCCTGCCTCGGGCATGGATGTGTGTGATGTCCTTAGGTTAGTTTCGTTTAAGTAGTTTTAAGTTCTAGGGGACTGATGACCTCAGAAGTTAAGTCCCATAGAGCTCAGAGCCATTTGAACCATTTTTTGTATCCAGAAAGGCCCGTACAAGACCTGCTACATGCGATCTTGCATTATCCTGCTGAAATGTAGGGTTTCGCAGGGATCGAATGAAGGGCAGAGCCACGGGTCGTAGCACATCTGAAATGTAACGTCCACTGTTCAAAGTGCCGTCAATGCGAACGTGACCGTGACGTGTAACCAATGGCACCCTATACCATCACGCCGGGTGATACGCCAGTATGTTGACGACGAATACACGCTTCCAATGTGCGTTCACCAGGATATCGCCAAACACGGATGCGACCATCCAAACCTGGATTCATCCGAAAAAAATGATGTTCTGCCATTCGTGCACCCAGGTTGGTCGTTGAGTACGCCATCGCAGGTGCTCCTCTCTGTGATGCAGCGTCAAGGGTAACCGCAGCCATGGTTTCAGAGCTGCTGCAAACGTCGTCGAACTGTTCGTGAAGATGGTTGTTGCCTTGCAAACGTCCCCATCTGTAGACTCAGGGATCGAGACATGGCTGCACGATCCGTTACAGCCATGCGGATAAGATCTCTGTCATCTCGAGTGCTAGTGATGCGAGGCCGTTGGGATTCAACACGGTGTTCCGTATTACCCTCCTGAACCCACCGAGTCCATATTCTGCTAAGAGTCATTGGATCTCGATCAACGCGAGCAGCAATGTCGCGATACGATAAACCGCAATCGCGATGGGCTACAATCTAACCTTTATCAAAGTCGGTAAAGTGATGGTACGCGTTTCTCCTCCTTACACGAGGCATCAGTCGCGATACGATAAACCGCAATCGCGATGGGCTACAATCTAACCTTTATCAAAGTCGGTAAAGTGATGGTACGCGTTTCTCCTCCTTACACGAGGCATCACAACAACGTTTCACCAGGCAACGGTCAACTGCTGTTTCGCGTCTGTAGCACGTCATCTTCGTAGGTGGCAGCGTGATGGTGCGTGTTTCTTCTTCTGACGCGAGGCATCACAGCAGCGTTTCGCCGGCCAACTGCTATTTCGCGTCTGTAGCACATGATTTTCATTGTTATGCAATTTAAATGGCCAGTGGTCGTAGGTGGTAGCGTGATAGTGCGAGTTTCTTCTCCTGACGCGAAGCATCACAGCAGCGTTTCACCGGCCAACGCTGGTCAACTTTGGTCAACTTGTCAACTTATTTTGAGTCTGGAGCACATAGAATGGCCAGTAGTGTATTATTTGAAGCTTACTCGCATGCAACTAACTGCGAGAAAGCGGTATTTTGGCTGACGCTCTCTCTATTCGTTGAACTAAGAGAGCTTTGCTTCGATGTTAACTATTGTGAAAAGATATAGTCTAGCTTACGATCTTAATGAGTATGGACGATTATTTTACAGCTTAAGAGAGAAGGCATTGTTGCGAGACAGCCATCTTTAATTGAAAGTCATTTTCTGATTTTGTGCGAGAATATTAAACCAATAAACTTAATTTCTCGGCGGCATAAATAAGTTGTGCATTGCGTAAATTATTCTCCATCTTATGGTTTCACGTTTTCAAATATTTGTACATGCCTAACACTACGAGACATTTCCTTACACTGTGCAAGATCGAACCTGCAAACTCTATACGGCCATTAATTTAAAGACTTTTAAACAAATCCACTTCGACGGACAGGCTTCCATAGAAAGGAAATTGCACCCTAGTTAACGTAAGATTCCTACAGATTCAGCACGCAGTTCGACGACCGGCAGAGACATTGGATACAGCTTACAGTCAGCGTACAGCAACAAATCTCTAGTCTACCATGCACAGTGCCCTGAACATAAACGTCGTCTAGTAAGATCTGTTTAGTTATTTATTCATTCCAAAGACCTATACTCTTTTCTTAGCGAGACTGAATACTAAAGAACTAATTCCTTGAATCAGTAATAATAATAATAATAATAATTAAATCAAAGTAGTAGTTAAATGATTAATAATAATAATAAAAGCAGTTCATCTAAGTTACTTTATCTCTGAAAGGAAAGTTTCAACACAGATCTCCATACAATAACTGGCTTCAGGGTGAAATAACGACTTCTCTCATGAATCATTACATCTCAGTCAAATTAAAACAAGTTACCTTTCACGTGAGAGGCAGTTACAGGTCCCACACATATTGTAGCTGGGACAGATCAGGGGATCTGGCCACAGGATTATCTCAATATCATGCATGCAGTTGATAGATATGTGCCATGTATGGACGAGGATTGTCCTGCTGAAAAATGGCACCGCGATACTGCCATGCAGACGTGACGCATGAGGAGGCAGCATGTCCGTGATGTACCGTTGCTCCGTCAGAGTTCCCTCAGTCACTACCAGCCGTGACCTTAGGACTCTCCACACAAGACATCAAGAGTAACACCGCTGCGTCACTCCAACATGTTGGAAGAATGGGACCTCTACCCAGGCTGACACATTACTCGCCGACAGTGGTCATCTGTATCAGCGCAGAACTGCCATTCACAGTTGTACACTCATCAGCAAGCCACGATTCCCGGTAATGCAACCACTGAAAGCGCAGCCGCTTGTGAAGTTACCAGCATCCTACGCATGGAACGGTAATTACCTAGTCCGGCTGTTATTAGTTTGTGGCCAATGATATGGGATGACGCAGAATGTTGCAGGGACTCCAGCACTTATTCTCGAATGACAGCACAGATGTGATGTGATGTGATGTGCTTGGTACACAATACGCCAGTCCTTGCTTCTAGTGGTCAGATGTGTTTGACCGGAAACTTGGCGACAGTCATGCCTGCCCTTTTGCTCCCACGCAGTCCAACATCAGGGCACTGTCACGTCCGAAAACCATACAAATCTCGATGTTGCACGATTCGACCCAGCAAGCCAAATGGAGATCCACCGTGAGTTCCCTTTGAAACTTCGTCTGTTGCTGTAATGCTGACTCACACGGGTATGTCTTTTACAGTGATCACTCGAGACCTGACGCTGTTCACCCACCCTATATCCCTTAACACACTAAACACGAGCAACACTAATGCATGAGCCGTGGCGGCGGTGCTAGGGTGTTCGACTTGCATCGCTGATATCGATATTCGGATGTCCTGCTATCTTTGACTGCTCCCACGACGGGTTTTCGGGGTGAACGTGATGGTTCAAATGGTTCAAATGGCTCTGAGCACTATGGGACTTAACATCTGTGGTCATCAGTCCCCTAGGCAGGATTCGAACCTGCGACCGTAGCGGTCACGCGGTTCCAGACTCAAACGCCTAGAATCGCACGGCCACATCGGCCGGCCTGTGACGAGTGGGTCTCCGGTCGGCGTTCAACGAGCCAACTTGTGTTGAAAACACCCCTAACTGTGGTGCATGGGCCTCGCCGTGCTCGCCGCCCTTGTCTTTTGGCGCGCCGGATTCACGGTGCTGATCATTGGGCGCCTTGACGTGCAAAATTGTGGTGGGTTCGTCGTCTCACGCTGAACAGCTTCCCAGCTCGTAATTTGCAAGCTCCAAGTTACGTATGACTTTTATTCTGTGTTTAACTAAGAAGATTGCTGAAACTGCCGGAGATAATTCTGAACTTGGTTCCAGTGGCTATTTTAAGAAGGCTGATGTCCCTCATTCTGTTTTTAATCATCCATGGAGTGAGTGTTTTAAGTGGTTTTCGTGCAAATTTTAACTTGTTTTTGGACATATTGTCCGCTTTGAGACTGACTGCGGTTGTGTACGTGCTCGCAGCCGTAGAGTTAATGGTTTAATCATTTGTCACGGCAGCATTTTGTATGTTTATATGATGTTGAAAGTGCCTTAAAGGCAACAGGAAGTGATCTCTAAGTTTTCGGCTAATTTACTTGGAGACGGGTAATGTGAGAGTATTGCTCCTTAAGAATTTGGGGGCGTGCTTATTATATATTCCAGTGTGGCTGTGATTTGACGCCGGCCGATGTGGCCGAGCAGTTCTAGGCGCTTTAGTCTGCTACAGTTGCAGGTTCGCATCGTGACTCGGGCATGGATGTGTGTGATGTCCTTAGTTTAGTTCGGTGTAAGTAGTTCTCAGTTCTAGGGGACTGATGACCTCCGATGTTAAGTCCCATAGTGCTCAGAGCCATTTTTGTGATTTGAGTGTTTTCATTGTAATCTATTTGTACTGCAGGCCATTTGTTAAGACTGTTCGTTCCCTTGCCTCGGCGCGGTTATGGATTCTTGTCAGGACCGCTCATTGTGGGGCCTGTCGGATTATATATAAATATACACCGCCTGCTGTGTGACCTTGTGCACAAGCCGTGGGGAGTGAACGCTAATATTGCCTACCGGCCGTAGCGTTGTTGCTTCCAAACACTGCTGTGGGCCTTAACGCTGTTCTCTTAAGTGCAATTTTGGAATCATTCTGTGTCATTATGTCCGTTAAATGAGGCCACCTTGTTAATATTGGCGTTTCTGTAAGTCATATTATTGGCTGAGTTATTACTAGCCCTTCTTATTTAACACTTGTGTTAATCATTTGTCTATCTTTAATGAACGTGCAACTTGTTATTATTCCTGTGTGCAAGTTTTGCGACCTTGGTTGGCCCACTTTGTATTTTTAGTATAAGCAAGTTTCACTGTGAACCTTTATGTGGGCACTTCAGTTTCATTAATCTTTAAGATCTCTTTGTTCTTTATGAAACTGTGGTATTACGTTGCTGTGTAACTTTGGTTGGAAGTCTATAGTGTTATTAGCCTCTTGAGACATTGTTAACCAAGAACGATTGTTTGTGATTGATTATTCACCGTCCCTACTATCAATAATTTTGGTACCGGACGCAAAATAATATGATTCTTACTCGTGTTTCTGTAATTCAATCAAAGTGAAGATTTGTATATTGCATCAGTAAGAGGGCAAATGTCCGAATTGAAGTTTATAATAAAGTCTGTTTTGAGTCAAATTAAAATTGTAAAACAATCACAAGCTTGTCCATCAGCAGTGACCCGGACTTCCCATTTCCTTTAAATAACTGTGGTGAGATTTTATTTTTGATTTTCTAACGAACTGGGTAGTACCACGGTTCAACGCACACTGGTGGAGATTCTACCTGTCACAGAGGACTGCACTTCTAATCAGTTACTCGTAATCCAATGGTGTGTACTTGTACAAAGTCGCATTCACATCCAACCACGTATTCTGGATGCTTCATGTTTTGCTAGGCAGTATGTATGGGGTGAAGTATAAGCATCACGGACAAAAAGTACCCCTCAATCACAGGGATATCGTGTTACTACAGTGTAACATCGTCTCTAGTCTTTGCAATGGCCTTAGTTTGGTGAGGAAGAGAGTCCACAAGTTTCTTCAGATATACCGTATTTGACACACTGTAAACACTCATTGATAATTAGATCATACAGAACTACCAAACTGAGCTGACGTTGATTGCTATGTTTCATTTGTTGTTCCAGAATGTCCAAAAGTTTTCAGCGGGATTAAGATCGAGTGACTTAATTGGCTAGCAGAGTTGCTATAGGATGCCTCAGTGTCAAAGCGTGGAATGAATGCATGCAGCCAATGTGAAAACTTTGTTGCCATCTTGGAAGATATACGAGGTGTGGCTAGAAAAAAACCGGACTAGTACTGGTGAAACAATAAAACGAATGCAATAAGGCTGAAAGTCGCGTGGCCTGTCACGTGACTCTCGCTCCGCCTACTGCTCGGTTTCATCTGCCTCCTGCACTCAGTCTGCCCGTGGCGTCTGTTTTAAGTAGTTGACGTTTTGTCTGTGCGTCGGAAAATGTTGAGTGTACAGAAAGAACAGCGTGTTAACATCAAATTTTGTTTCAAACTAGGAAAATCTGCAAGTGAAACGTTTGTAATGTTACAACAAGTGTACGGCGATGATTGTTTATCGCGAACACAAGTGTTTGAGTGGTTTAAACGATTTAAAGATGGCCGCGAAGACAACAGTCAGCAAAAACTGATGCAAACATTGAAAAAATCGGTAAACTTGTTCGACAAGATCGCCGTTTAACAATCAGAGCAGTGTCTGAGTTAACAGGAGTTGACAAGGAAAGTGTTAGGCAGATTCTTCATGAAAGTTTCAACATGAACAAAGTGTGTTCAAAAATGGTTCCAAAGTGTCTCACAATTGAACGGAAGGAACGCCGAAGAATGATTTGTTCTGACATCCTGGAAAACATTGAAAGTATTCCCACCTTCTTACAAAATGTTATTACTTGCGATGAATCGTGGTTTTTTACTTACGATCCCGAGACTAAACGCCAATCGATGCATTGGAAAACTCCTGGTTCTCCACGACAAAAAAAAGCACGAATGTCAAAATCGAAATTCAAGGCAATGATGGTTGTTTTTTTTTGACATCAAAGGGATTGTGCACATTGATTGGGTACCAGAGGGACAAACAGTGAATCAGCATTACTACATTAGCGTCCTGGCTACCCTACGTGAGCGAGTACGGAGAAAACGGAACCATTTGTGGAGAAAAAAGTCATGGATCCTTCACCAAGACAATGCCCCAGCTCACAGCGCGTTGCCAGTGAAGACGTTTTTGGCAAAACACAACATTCCCATCTTAGATCATCCACCCTACTCACCTGATTTGGCCCCCTGTGACTTTTTTCTTTTCCCTAAAGTCAAGTCAGCTTTGAAAGGAACTAGATTTGAGACTGTTGAAGCAGTAAAAGAAAAAGCGACGGAAGTAATGTATGGACTTACCGAAAATGATCTGCAGCATTGCTATGAACAGTGGAAAATTCGTATGGAGCGGTGTAGAGACCGAGGAGGAGAGTACATTGAAGGAGATAACATGAAATTGTACATAATTGTAAATAAATGTTTTTTCCAGCATCAGTCCGGTTTTTTTCTAGCCGCACCTCGTATGTGATTTCAGTCTTTCTCGGCGTATTCCACTGATGAATTCTTCTCGGACTGAAACTTCCTGGCAGATTAAAACTGTGTGCCGGACCGAGACTCGAACTCGGGACCTTTGCCTTTCGCGGGCAAGTGCTCTATCAACTGAGCTACCCAAGCACGACTCACGCCTCGTCCTCACAAATTTACTTCTGCCAGTACCCCGCCTCCTACCTTCCAAACTTTACAGAAGCTCTCCTGCGAACCTTGCAGAACTAGCACTCCTGAAAGAAAGGATATTGCGGAGACATGGCTTAGCCACAGCCTGGGGGATGTTTCTAGAATGAAATTTTCACGCTATAGAGTGCTTCCCATTAGAACATTCTGAACAGGATACTGGGAGTAAAAGACAGCCTGGGTGGCTGACTAGTAGGATAAGGATATCATGTAGAACAAAGTGGGAATTATATTAAAATGTTAGAAGTAGTCACAATCAAGTTACAGTAGCCCATTACAAACAGTATTGGAAGGTGCTTAAAAATGTTATTAGGAAGGCAAAGAATATGTGAGTACACAAACAGAATAGCTAATTCACAGGTTAAAATTAAAACCATATGGTAAATTGTGAAGGAAGTGTCTGGTCAGCAGCACAAGGTCGACTTTATTAAGTCAGTTTCTGTTACTGATAAATCAGATATAAGCACAGTATTTAACAATCATTTTCTGAGCATTTCTGGTGAATTAAATAAAAATTTAGTTTCTACAGGGAATCATATAACTCTCTTACCAAATGCCTTTCTGAGACTGATGTCTGAAATACTCCTCTGTAATACTGATAAGGGGGATATTGAGTAAATAATTAAACCACTGAAGACTAAGGGCTCTCATGGATTTGATGGAGTGCCTCGCAGAATATTAAATTACTGTGCTGCACATACTAGTACTGTACTTAGCCATATTCGTAATTTTTCCCTTAAGGAATGGTCAGTTTCCTGAACTATTCTCAGTAGTTAAGCCGCTTAATGAAAAGGGAGAAAGGGCTAATGCAGACAATTTTAGACCTATTTCTATGCCATCAATGTTTGCTAAAGTTATGGAACAGTCTGTGTACATTAGGATAATTGATCATTTTATTTCACATAATTTGATATCACACTTACAGTTCAGTTTTAGAAGCGTTCTAACAACTGAAACTGCTATATTATCTTTTCTCTGTGAGGTACTGGATGTATTAAACAAAAGGTTTCGAACGCTACACATCTTTTTTGATTTAACTAAGGCGTTTGATTGTATTGATCACAAAATATGGCTCCAGAAGTTGGACCATTATCGAACAGAGGGAGTAGCTCACAATTGGTTTACCTCTTACTTTAACAACAGACAGCAAAAGGCCATTCTTCACAGTGTTGAGAATGGCTATGATGTGTGGTCTGAGTGGGAACAGCAAATAGGGGGTGCCCCAGCGATCAGTGCTAGGACCACTTCTGTTCCTTATTTATACAGGGTGGTCCATTGATAGTGACCGGGCCAAATATCTCACGAAATAAGCATCAAACGAAAAAACTACAAAGAACGAAACTTGTCTAGCTTGAAGGGGGAAACCAGATGGCGCTATGGTTGGCCTGCTAGATGGCGCTGCCATAGGTCATCCAAGTACGGCATCATCCAAGTGTCCGGACCGTTCGCCGGATACTTACGTTATTTAAGGAGACAGGAAGTGTTCAGCCACATGTGAAACGTCAACCACGACCTGCAACAAATGATGATGTCCAAGTAGGTGTTTTAGCTGCTGTCGCGGCTAATCCACACATCAGTAGCATACAAATTGCGCTAGAATCTGGAATCTCAAAAATGTCGGTGTTGAGAATGCTACATCAACATCGACTGCACCCGTACCATATTTCTATGCACCAGGAATTGCATGGCGACGACTTTGAATGTCGTGTAGTTCTGCCACTGGGCACAAGAGGAATTAAGGGACGATGACAGATTTTTTGTACGCGTTCTATTTAGAGACGAAGCGTCATTCACCAACAGCGATAACGTAAACCAGCATAATATGCACTATTGGGCAACGGAAAATCCACGATGGCTGCAACAAGTGGAACATTAGCGACCTTGGCGGGTTCATGTATGGTGCAGCGTTATGGGAGGAAGGATAATTGGCCTCCATTTTGTCGATGGCAATCTAAATTGTGCAATGTATGCTGATTTCCTACGTAATGTTCTACCGATGTTACTACAAGATTTTTCACTGCATGACAGAATGGCGATGTACTTCCAACATGATGGATGTCTGGCACATAGCTCGCGTGTGGTTGAAGTGGTATTGAATAGCATATTTCATAACAGGTGGATTGGTCGTCGAAGCACCATACCATGGCCCGCACGTTCACCGGATCTGACGTCCCCGCATTTCTTTCTGTGGGGAAAGTTGAAGGATATTTGCTATCATGATCCACCGACAACGCCTGACAATATGCGTCAGCGCATTGTCGATGCATGTGCGAACATTACGGAAGGCGAACTACTCGCTGTTGAGAGGAATGTCGTTACACGTACTGCCAAACGCATTGAGGTTGACGGACATCATTTTGAGCATTTATTGCATTAATATGATATTTACAGGTAATCATGCTGTAATAGCATGCGTTCTCAGAAATGGTAAGTTCACAAAGGTACATGTACCACATTGGAACAACCGAAATGAAATGTTCAAACGTACCTGCATTCTATATTTTAATTTAAAACACCTACCTGTTACCAACTGTTCGTCTAAAATTGTGAGCCATATGTTTGTGACTATTACAGCGTCATCTATCACAAAGCGAAGAAAGTGGTCCAACTAAAACATTCATATTTCTTTACGTACTACACGAATATGTATTAAAAAATGGGGGTTCCTATTTAGAAAAAACGCAGTTGATATCCGTTTGACCTATGGCAGCGCCATCTAGCGGGCCAACCATAGCGCCATCTGGTTTCCCTCTTCAAGCTAGACAAATTTCGTCCATTGTAGTTTTTTCGTTTGACGCTTATTTCGTGAGATATTTGGCCCGGTCACGATCAATGGACCACCCTGTATAAATGATATGCCCTCTAGTATTACAGGTAACTCGAAAATATTTATGTTTGCTGATGGAACTAGTTTGGTAGTAAAGGATGTTGTGTGCAACATTGACTCTGTTTCAAATAATGCAATTCATGACATACGCTCATGGCTTGTAGAAAATAAACTAACGCTAAGTCACAGTGACACTCAGTTTTACAGTTTCTAACATACACTTCAATAAAACCTGACGTTTTAATTTCAGAGAATGGGCGCATGATTACTGAAACTGTATAGTTGAAATTTCTAGGTGTTCAGCATACATTCAGGAAAGCATGCATTCAGGATCTTGTTCAAACACATAATGCTGCCATTTTTACTATTTGAATGGTATCTGAAGCAAGTGATTGTTCGATACGAAAATTAGTCTACTTTGCTTTATTTTCATTCACTTATGACGTACGGTATAATATTTTGGGGTAACTCTTCCCATTCTCAAAGGATATGTTTGGCTCAGAAACGGGTGGTTCGGGAAGTGGTGTAAGTTCACCAACCTCTTGTCGACCTCTGTTTATTAGACTGGATATTCTGGTATTGACCTCTCAATATATAATATATTCTTCACTTTCGCTTCTTGTTAACAATATCAGCTTATTCTCAAGAATTAGCAGCTTTTTCTCACTTAATACTAGGTAGAAATCCAATCTGTATTTGGATCGTACTTCCTTGACTCTCGTGCAGAAAGTTGTAGTATATTTCTGCACCCATTTTCAATAAGCTACCACAAGAATTCAAAAATCTTAGAAGTAATCCACGTACTTTCAAATCTAAACTGAAGAATTTCCTCATGCGTCACGCCGCCTATTCGGTCTTAGACTTCCTTGAAAAATTGAGCTGATTACTGTGTTATATTGATGACTGCATTTACATAAACTTACGGCATTCTTTTTTGGGTTCATAAACATTTTATTTTATCTGTTATTACTTTTAAATTGTAATTTTATGTACTGACACGTTCCATGACCTTGGAGATTTGCTCCTCAATTTGGTCCAACGGAACTAGATGTTTAAAATAAAATAGATAAATAAAGGTAGGCCTACGTTTATAATATCAAGCTAAGGTTTCCCCTAAAGTTGTCGGTTCCATATGGTGGTGTCTTGGCGTCGGTAGAAGAATATTACTGTAAATCTGTGCCCAACTTTGACACTGAGTCTTGCTCTAACAATCTACCATGCAGCTCTAATTTCTGTCTTGACTGATTTGCACGCTGCGACGAGTACACCACCTTCATTTCCTATTAGGAAGCAGAAACTGTTGCATCATGAAGCATTAGTCCGATATTGACCAATCTTTATGGAGATAATTAAACTTTCATTCCACTCATAACTGATATCCATCTTTAGCATCAGTATGATATGGGACCATCAAAGGCATGAATACGCTCTTGTGTCTGTTGTAATATTAAAATACACAGGCCCCGACTGTCACTTCGAAGATTGCCTACCCACGTTTGAAACACATTCTGTGTCAGTTCACGAAGATTACTGTATGGATGCTGGTATGAAAGTATGTCTTCCCATCACATCCAAGACATGCTCCGTGGTCAGCAAATCAGGGGATCATAAGGACAGTCAAGTATCCGTACATTCTTCAAGACTTTTGTGGGATAAACTGCAGTTTGAGGTCTTGCATTATCTTAGTGCAATATGCCATTTGCTACCTTGGCCATGAAGGGTATAACAACAAGTTTTACCATCCTTTACACATACTACTGAGCATTCAACCTTCCTCCAACAGGGACCGATGACCGTAGCAGTCTGGTCCCTTTGATCCCCCAAACCAACCAACTTCCTTCAACGCTTACCGGATTAGTCTCGTTTTTATATCGGTTAACTTCCTACAACATGATTCCAGGAATTGGAGAGATATGTGTCTCGAAAATCAATGCCTCCTGTGACCATTCAACAGTTCGTCTGTGAACATGTTGGAATCGAGCTCAGGCCCAGGAACAGGAATGATGCTCATCCCTGAAGACCACAGAACGCCACTCCATGTTCCAGTTGTCTCTGGCCCTGCACCATGCAAGTCTGTGTTGTCTACAAGCAACTCGCAACTTGTTCTAAGTTGTTCTAGACACTCCATGGTGACACTCTGCTTGTAACCTATGACCAGATATCACCTGTTCCCATCTGTCTACGCCGTGTGTCCCAGTTCTGTTGTGGTCTAGCGGTTCTAGGCGCTCAGTCCGGAACCGCGCGACTGCTACGGTCGCAGGTTCGAATCCTGCCTCGGGCATGGATGTGTGTGATGTCCTTAGGTTAGTTAGGTTTAAGTAGTTCTAAGTTCTAGGGGACTGATGACCACAGATGTTAAGTCCCATAGTGCTCAGAGCCATTTTTTGAACCAGTTCTGTTAGGACTGTTTGCATGAAATTCCAAACTGCGAATCTATCTCGTGCTGAGCTGCGGCGTTACGATCCTTGATGTTTCAACAGCAGCCGTGTAGCAGGCGCCTCAGCCGCGAATGTAACAATACGTGGCTGACACTCGGCGGAGAATGGCGAAGCAGTAGCATGGCAACTTCAAGTTTTATGTTTGTGGGCGAGAATATGTCGAATTTGTCCCGAATACCGAAAGGCAGGTTCCTGGTCGATCCTCCACAACGATGACCCAGCTATTCCCTGATGTCTTGACGAATGTTCTATCATTCAGGTGCTTCTTATCTTCAGTGTTCCCACATGTTAATTTCTTTGCCAGTTTTGCGGAGAACATTCCCATTTCATCACTAAATCTAACCTTCAACATCCTTCTGTAGTACCACATCTCAAATGATTCGATTCTCTTCTCTTTCGGTTTTTCCAGTACATGATTCTGCAACAAATGCATATTCTCAAAAAATTCTTCAGTCAAACTCCGAGTAGCTCCACTGTTGCTATCTCAGCCATATTCAAAAGTGTTCAAACCACTTGTATTACTTATGAAAATCGGTAAGCTTTACCTAAGTTGCGCAAATTGGGGTCATGTTAAAAACATCTAAAAAATAAGAATTTTTTTGCATCATATTCGAAAACGCAAAGATATTGACAACACTCGTGCAATTTACAGTATTTTCATGTCAAAAAATGAGCAAACACACACACGTATTTCACTAAAAATGTTTACTTCAAAAGGTGTCTTATCTCATCAGTAAATTCCGATTTTACTGGAAACTATGTAGCATCATTGTGGAATATGGGAACAAGTATAAAACATAAACAGTCAAAAACCAAAATTCACTTTTGCAATTTAATCAACGAATTAAAAATACATATCCTACAAGACTTCAAAATGCGAAATAAATCAACTGAATCTTCATGTGTGTGTTTCTCATTATCGTCAACACATGGTAGCAAAAAAATGCAATGTTAATGTCAAGTGTCACAGTGTCGAAATGAATCGCTCTCTCTCTCTCTCTCTCTCTCTCTCTCTCTCTCTCTCTCAAACACACACACACACACACACAAATGTCTGTCAAAATGTACGCAAAAACACAACTGTGAATTCTCAAATTATGTCCCTTTGTTATTTCCATGGCTAAATTGTTGCAAAACATCTGTGGCCAAAAAATAACATGCTAAGCAGACAGTTGACATTCCATTTTTAACCCTGTACTTGGTGTAAGCCACAATGTGCACTCAAACATTTCTACATCTACATTGTTCTACAAAGGAAATTATGCTTGGCAACTGTTGATATGTTAATTGAGTGCCTAAAATGTCTGCAAAAATACGTCAGCAAGACAAAAATGCAATGTTTACGTTTAGTCTCTCTCTCTCTCTCTCACACACACACACACACACACACACAAATATCAATCAAAACTGATGCCTAAAATATGACTGTGGAGTCACAAATGAAAATGCCCCCATGTTATTTTCATGTCTAAATCGCTACAAAAACATGAACTTTGCTAAAATACCATGCTAACCATGCTAAATAGATAGGTAGCTACTGATTTTAGGCCTACGCGCAAAAAACCTAATTTCATGGAAGGCTGTGACATATACCATTCGGAAATATGGTGACAAGCTCTCTAACATGTTTACTAAATGTTTTACCATAATAAATTACTAAATAACACCAAAATCTAATTTTAATCCTTCAAAATATGAGATGTAAAACATACAGCATAGCCAAAGACAAAGTAATTGCCCAAGCATCATTTTAGGAGACGAAGAAAGTGTTTTGATGAAATCATGGTTGCATTTTGTAATACGCAAGGAGACCTTCATAATGCCCAGAATGTGAATGTAGCTTGTCATATAGTCTTCTATACAACACTCTCAGCAGAATTTTAGCTGCATTGACCAAAGACAATGGTGGACAGCATCCAACACACAGAGATGAAGATGCTTAGTGGTGGAAGCTAGGAACCCATCACTGCAGCTTTCAGAAATGAGAACATTTTCTGCTGGACTGTTATTAAATAACAAAATGAATGACCACCATCAAACTGTATTCAAGGCAGAGTTGAGCACTTAGTGGCCAGACACATTGTTGAACACAACAAACTTTACGAACAAAAAGTCAGAAGTTGAAAATATTTTTAATAATCATTTTCTAAATGTTGTGGATATAGTAGGATCCAGGTGTTCATTAGAAGATGCTAGGCTGTTAATGGAAGAGGCCATACCTATGCAATTTGATACAATTGAAATCTCACCCACTTCTCCCTCTGAAATTAGGAAAATAATAAACTTGCTTAAAAGCAAAAACTCACATGGAATTGATGGCATTTCCAGCAAAATACTAAAAGCTTGTTCTCAACAGATAAGTAAGATTCTCAGCCACCTGTGTAATAGCTCTCTGGAACAGGGCATTTTCCCTGATAGACTGAAATATGCTATTGTTATACCTTTGCATAAAAAGGGGGATAGATCTGATGTCAACAATTACCGTCCAATCTCCCTTCTAACAGCTTTATCCAAAATTTTTGAGAAAGTAATGTATTCAAGAGTAACTTCACATATCTGTAAAAATGAAGTACTAACAAAATGTCAGTTTGGTTTCCAGAAAGGTTTTTCAACAGAAAATGCCATATATGCTTTCACCAGTCAAATTTTGAATGATCTGAATAACCGAACACCACCCATTGGGATTTTTTGTGATCTCTCAAAGGCTTTTGATTGTGTAAATCACGAAATTCTGCTAGACAAGCTCAAGTATTGTGGCATGAGTGGGACAGTGCACAAATGGTTTAATTCGTACCTAACTGGAAGAGTGCAGAAATTTGAAATAAGTAGTTCTTGTAACATGCAAAGATCAGCACATTCCTCAAACTGGGGAACTATCAAGAATGGGGTTCCACAAGGGTCAGTCTTGGGTCCTTTGTTGTTCTTATTATATATTAATGACTTGCCATTCTATATTCATGAAGAGGCAAAGTTAGTTCTCTTTGCTGATGATACAAGTATAGTAATCACACCTGACAAACAAGAATTAACTGATGAAATTGTCAATACTGTCTTTCAGAAAATTACTAAGTGGTTCCTCGTAAACGGACTCTCACTGAATTTTGATAAGACACAGTACATACAGTTCTGTACAGTGAATGGTATGACGCCATTAATAAATATAGACCTTAATCAGAAGCATATAGCTAAGGTAGAATATTGCAAATTTTTAGGTGTGTTCATTGATGAGAGATTAAATTGGAAGAAACACGTTGATGATCTGCTGAAATGTTTGAGTTCAGCTACTTATGCAATAAGGGTCATTGCAAATTTTGGTGATAAACATCTTAGTAATTTAGCTTACTACGCCAATTTTCACTCATTGCTTTCATATGGCATCATATTTTGGGGTAATTCATCACTGAGGAATAAAGTATTTATTGCACAAAAGCGTGTAATCAGAATAATAGCTGGAGTCCACCCAAGATCATCCTGCAGACATTTATTTAAGGATGTAGGGATATTCACAGTAGCTTCTCAGTATATATACTCTCTTATGAAATTTGTTATTAACAACCAAACCCAATTCAAAAGTAATAGCAGTGTGCATAACTACAATACTAGGAGAAAGGATGATCTTCACTATTCAAGATTAAATCTAACTTTGGCACAGAAAGGGGTGAATTATACTGGCACTAAAGTCTTTGGTCACTTACCAAATAGTATCAAAAGTCTGACAGATAACCAACAAGTATTTAAGAAGAAATTAAAAGAATTTCTGAATGACAACTCCTTCTACTCCATAGAGGAATTTTTAGATATAAATTAAGAAAAAAAAATTTTTTTAAAAATAAAAATAAAAAATAAAGAAAAACAAAAAAACACAATAAAATAAAGTTGTTATATTAACTTAAGTATGTTGTTAAATTAACCTAATTATGTCATGTATTGGAAAATTCGACTCGTTCCACATCATTACAAAATATCGTATTCATGATCCATGGAACTAGTATTAATCTAATCTAATCTAATCTAATCTAATCAGTGGCTGATTTCCCTCTCCCGCGGCTTCTCTCAATCATATAAAAGTGAACTGGAAATTGTCATTACAGCACATCCTTCTGAGGTGGATGCTCGGGTCAGTTACACCAAACAACACCTTGTTGTCAGCAGTTAATTTATTCACCTCTTCACACAAGCAAGGATTACAAAGAACTGAATGGTGGAACTGCACAATGATAATGTTTAGCTTAGTTCAAAGACGATACTCAGATCAATACTGGTGTCGACCTCATCGGTGCCACATAGCCCCCCCCCCCCCTCCCGCAGTACGGAGTACTCTTGAGAGGCCGGTGGGGGGAGGGGGGGTGACTATGGTGTCAGCAGGGGTGGTCCATGGGAGCCGGACCACGGTCAGCTCGACAGCGTCATTGGGTAGCTGTGTGGGTAGATGTCGTGAAGGAAGATCCGGCCACTGAACCTGGAAGTCGCTGAAGCACGCCGGTCGTTGTACTGGGCGTGCTGGTTGTGCAGCGACAGGTAGGCCGGTGGTTTGCAGGAGGAATGGAATGACGATGACGATGTTTCCGGAAGGCATGGTAAACACACGAAACATGCCCAGGTCGATGTTGGGCGAGAGGTGGACACATTTCACCAGGTGGCAGGGAATGGCGGAGCTTGTGTCATGAGCACTGGATGAAGGGATGGTGGAACTGCACAAAGATAATGTTTAGCTTAGTTCAAAGACAATACTCAGATCGATACTGGTGTCGACCTCATCGGTGCCACACTTCAATCCCACAATGCATCTGGCTTCAATCAGTGCTATCCCATGTCCCATTCCCACCTCCATCCCTAACATTACAACCCTATGCCCCGCACTTCATTCAATCTACACTCACTGTCTCCTCTCCATATTATTATTTCTGCCCCTTCCACTAATTATCACCTTGCTCAGTAATGAACACAACAATTCACTTAGTCTAAGGAGGGACCTATTCTCATTCAGATGGCCATAATTCTGATTTCACTAGAAGTTTGGCCATCAAAGTAAAATAGTGTTTAGTCAACATGTCACTTATCACAGGAATAATTATTGTCACCTTACATTATTTTACTGAGACAAGCACTGCAGTAGGAAATTCTTAGTAGTGTTAGATCAGATGAAGGATGTCTGACATTGGAAGTGACAAGGAGCTTTCTGTGAATGCCATGAGAATTGAAAATTTGTACCATACTGTGATTCAAACCCAGATTTTCTGCTTGCCTCACTCACTGGGTTACATGAGTATGCAACCAAGACGGACTATAGCTTCAATTGTCACTGGAATTTTCACCTATGATTTCTGTATCTTCATTAGTTACAACAAATTTAGTACACTGCAGGAAGTTTGACTGTTTCTCGATGATTTTTGTTAATATTGTTTCCTGTCTTTGCACATTTACTTATTTCTTCTCCCATCAATGCTTTCATTTCATTGGTTTTAATTCAGTTCTACTTGTTAAAAGCAGTCTGGCACAAATTTTCATTAGTGACAACATGTTGGGTAGAATGACAATTAACAAAAAATAAAATGTTTGAGCTTAATGCCACTTTAACAACGAACTCAATACAGATGAACAATGGGTTCATATTGAACAAAGATTGGGTAGGTTTCTGATCATTGACTTTTTGAAAGAACAATTCTGGCATTCATGAGATGTAATTTAAGTTGAACCTAGAAAATCTAAGTATGACATTATGGATAGAGATTTCAACTCTGTTCCTCCTAAATCCAAGTACGGTCTCCTAACTACCTTACATGGTACAAAGAACACTGTTGATGTAATTACACACTTGATTTCTACCTATCCCCAACATTCCCAGTTTTTACCAATGCAACTGTGTTTTAGTCACTGGGAGTACCCCTTTCACTTCTATTCGTTTCCACAGCCCCCATAAGAACATGAACATTCACAGTACATGATACTACGCTGCAACAGCTCTAGTCACAGAATCACACTTATATGTGCACACTTGACGTACTATGCTGACGAAGTGTGTTAGTTAGCATACACATACATCAGTAAAAGAATATGTTACCAAATTACACAAACCTATGAAAATCATAATATTCAGGCACTGACTGATAACTAGCCTCATTAATAGCAAATGCCATAAAAATAAATTGGTGTGAGATATGAAGATAATGACCTTTTTTAAATTCTTTTGCACGATTATTACTCAATGACTGTAAACTATGTTTTTGTTTTTTTTATTTCTGTTGAACAAATACTATATCACTGTTTGTATATTATCTCAGAAAAATACACCTAAAAAAAAGGCCAAAAGTGAAAAACATAGCCGGCCGAAGTGGCCGTTCGGTTCTAGGCGCTGCAGTCTGGAACCGCGAGACCGCTACGGTCGCAGGTTCGAATCCTGCCTCGGGCATGGATGTGTGTGATGTCCTTAGGTTAGTTAGGTTTAACTAGTTCTAAGTTCAAGGGGACTAATGACCTTAGAAGTTGAGTCCCATAGTACTCAGAGCCATTTGAACCATTTTTTTGAAAAACATAACATATGCCATTTTTGTTTTCTATTTCTGTTTTTACATCTAAATCTCCATCTGCATCCATAATCTGCAAACCACTGTGAAGTGCACTGCAACAGATACTTCCCACTGTAGGACATGTAATGTTTCTTTCCATTCCATTTTCATGTGGATGGTAGCAAGAATGACTCCTTAAATTCTTGTGTATACTGTAATTAGTATAATCTAGTCCTCATGGTCCCATAGGGAATGGTATGTAGACAGGTGCAGTGTATGTTTCCATGTGTCACTTGACTGTTGTTCTTGGAACTGTCCATGTTTGCTTTCCTGGGATAGTCTGTCTTTAGGTTGCTGTCAGAGTTTATTACCATTTCAGTCACACACTCCTGTAAGTCAAGCAAACCTGTCGTCATCTGCACTGCCACTCATTACATACACACACTATCAACAATTATTCCTATTTGGTGTGGATCCTACATACTTCAGCAATATTCTAGGAAAGACGGAATGAGAGTTTTGGAAGCAATCTTCTTTGTAGACTGACAGCATTTTCTGGAGTACCCTACCAATGAACTGAAGTCCGCCACCTATTTTACTGATGTGATTATTCTATTTCATATCCCTATAAATTGTTGCAACCAGGTATTTGTATATTTGACTGATTCTATTTGTAGCTCATGATACTGTAACCACAGGACACTTCACTTTTGCTTTTTGTGAAATGCACACTTTTTATATTAACGAAGAATTAAAGCCACAGTAGTTGTCAATCCTTACACCATTTAGAAATCTTGTTGGGTACTGACTAAATGTATGAGCATCTTTTTATCTTTTTCTCTTTTTATCTTTTTATATTAACGAAGAATTAAAGCCACAGTAGTTGTCAATCCTTACACCATTTAGAAATCTTGTTGGGTACTGACTAAATGTATGAGCATCGTTTTTAAGGCATATCTTCATTCTAGATAAGTGCGCCATCTTGAAAGAGGCTGTATGGTCATTAAAACACAAATTAACAACAAAGGACCTGTTTTCTGCTTCCCTGAGGCATGACTGAGGTTATTTCTACATCTGTCAATCACTCAGCATCCAAGATAACATACATCACAAATGTCATTGGATATCTCATATAATAGACCTTTCATTAATAAGAGTTTGTGTACTATTGTGCCAAATGCTTTTCAAAACAAAACAAAAATACTCTATGCACCAGACTGCCTTGATTCATACTTAGCTTTCAGGATACCTTCTGAGAAAAGCAGGAGTCGTGTTTTGCATTACTGATATTTTTGGAAAAAGCTGGTTGGCATGAAGGACATCATTCTGTTTTAAGACATCTTACTATGTTTGAGCTCAGAATATATTCTAAGAAGGGAAACTCCCCCCTCGGATTTAGTGGTAAGAGGGCCAAGTGGACAGCCTGTTAACAACTGAACACAAATAAAGCATGGAGACAGGAAGAAGGTGTAATGAACTATGAAAACAAAAGCAAAATAGGAACAGTGAATGGTCCAAGGACAAGAAGTAAAATATAGTGCAGTCTGAAACAGCAATGGTGTCCTGGTAAAGTGGCACTGTGTTAAACTCCCAAGCATGCCAAGCAGGAAACCCATGTTCAAGCCTCCCTCATGCCCAGTATTATTATTATTATTATTATTATTATTATTATTATTTTCCACTGTTCGCTTATCTCAAATTTGTGTATGAGTCATGGTGTAACGTCTGTTTGCAACAGCAAGGTGTAAGATAGGGACCTATAATGACAGTTGATTCTGCCCAACTAGTCTGTTAGCAGCCAAAAGGAAGTGGCTCATGAATGGGAACCACAAGTGTTTAATAACAAACAACTGAATCCTCCATCAAAAACCATGTCTGATGTGTCATATATGGCATTAGTGGCAGTACGTGTGTCATATGATAGGAATATCTTACTGACACACCTAATTTGTACGCATGGTGAGTCAGAAATGCCTCCTTGCCTGATTTAGGATTTTCCTATGAATGAGAATGTGATCACTCCCAAGGAAATGATGACAACATAATAGTTTTGTCACATAAGCTGCAACAAATGAATGCAACAGTTCTGCAATCACACAGTCTCTCCGTGCTCTTTCAAAACATAAATTTTTAATGTTGCTTAGGTTGCGTTCCATTTTGGAAGTTTTGACTCTCGAATTCTTTTGTTGTAACATAGTCCATACCCATTTATTTGTTGTTTTCATTTCTGTGAGATGTCTGTGTGGTATCTTGCCTGTTCTCACTATTCATCATGTTTACTTGTGACAGTAACATATTCCTACCACATGACTCATATTTTATAGCAAATGTATGGTATGGCAGCTGCCAAGACAACAGAAAGAGAACAAACATTTCAATGAGAGGATGGACAGTTCATAGTGAAAAACAAATATATGGCAGGAGGGAGTTTTGAACACGGCTTGTCCGCTTTACAATCCAGCACCATGACCACTTAACACGACAATTAATTTTCGTTCGATACTGCACTTCTTACACTTGGACCATTCACTGTTCCTGTTCCCCCCCCCCCCCCCCCTCCCACACACACACACACACAGTTCAGTACATTTTCTTCCTGTTTTCATGCTTCAGTTTTTAACAGGCCACCTTACCACTAAATCTGAGGGGAGTGTGATTGAGAGTTTCCGTTGTAAGATTATACAACAAATTGGTATTACATTATTGGACAACAGCTTTGTAGTCCACTTCTACCAATCTTCTTATATATGGGCATTACCTATGGGTGCAGTTCTTTGTTTGAGTAATATATAATATATTATGGTCGAAAGAAGGGCTCAGTTGCATCTTCTGTACAGAATTTGACAATGGTTACATCAGGTCCTGAGGTCTTGTTCAAGTTTATTGATTTTAGCTGCTTCTGAACACTACTGATGCTAATATCTGTAGCATTCGTCTCTACAGTGATATGAGAATTAAACTGGGCCAGTACTCCTGGATCCTTTGTAAAGGAATATTTTATGTACATTTTAGCATTCCTCTATCTACTTTGCTACCCTCAATTTCAGGTCCTGTGTCACCCAAGCTCTAAGTTTGGTGCTTTTATATTTTACATTTCTTTGGGTTTTGTCAGAGATCTTTTAACAAGATTTTGCTACGGTAGTTGTTGAAGGTTCCATGCACTGCACTTTTTATGTTATAGATGTAGTGTTCAGTCAATTATTCTCTCCTGTTCTGAGCTAAAAGTTTGAAGTTGTTACTGAAATATGACACTACTGCTGCTTTATCTAATTTACTGAACATAAAAATATTACTTCCTTTAGTTGACATTTGTACCTTGGAAATCATTGCTGCTGATACTGCCTCATGATCACTGATTTCCATTATATTTAATGTATTTTTGTCATAAGTTATCTTCTGAGAAAGCATTTAATATTGTTTTTAAAGATGTTTTCATGCCCAAAACTTACAAAACTGTAATTTTTTTCCAGTCACTTATTAGAAGATTATACACCCTCCAAAGATGACAATAGGACTGGGAAACAAACGTACTACTGAGGTACCCTTTAAAATTTGTTGACATATAGAGTTTGTAGTTAATAAACTGAAAAAAATTTTCTCAATGGTAAACAAGCTGAATAGAATTTTTCAATCAGCTTGTCAGTTTGTTTCTGCCCACATTTCATTCATTTTATACATGACCATCAGTATCTATTTTCAAAGTCAATTCGACAGTCTTATTTTGTGCTTGGTTTTACTCCATTATCATATAGGTTACTACACAATTGTGGAGTTACATGTTTTTAACAAACACACTCCAGTTTACTGCAGCCTTATCACTGCATCATGCAGTGCCACTGTATTGGCTATAGCGCATAAAAATAAACAAGTGATTGAGGTCAGTGCACATGTTTCAGTTTCTACATGTTAAAAAATACGAGGGCTGTTTTTCTTTCAACCTCCGATCGTCCATCTAAGCAAGTAAGGGGTAGGGAGGGGCCGGACCTGCGCATCATGCAATTGCGCAGCTCCCCCATCACAACCTCTGCCGTTTTCAGCTGCCGTGTGTCAGTCATAGCCGAGCTACGTCTGTGTAAACATGGCTGCTAAGCTCGATGCTCCCGCCAAATGTGAGTCATGAAGTGTAATCCGTTTTCTGCAAGCAGAAGGATGTAGTGCTGTGGAAATCCATTGCAGAATGAGCAACGTGTATGGTAATAATGTTATGAGTGATGGTAGTGTTCGGGAATGGTGTCGAAAATTTAAAGAAGGACGAACAGACGTCCATGATGAAGGTGGACAAGGTCACAAGTCTGTTGCCACTGTAGGCTTCGTTGAGCGTGTTGATCAGGCAGTGAGATGCAAACGAAGGTTTACAATTAGCGAACTATCTGATGAATTTCCAGACATTTCAAGGTCTGCTTTGTACACAATTGTGACTCAAGACCTAGGCTATCGAAAATTGTGTGCACGTTGGATCCCAAAAATGCTGAGTACTGACCACAAAACGCAAAGGATGGCGTCAGCATTATCGTTTCTCACACGTTATGCCAATGAGGGAAACGTTTTTTTGAAGTCGATTGTTACTGGCGATGAAACGTGGGTCCTCTATGACAATCCTGAAACAAAGGAACAATCAAAGCAGTGGATGCAAACAGCTTCCCCAAGCAAGCCAAAAAAGTTTAAACATTCACTGACGAAAAGAAAAACAATGGGCACTGTGTTTTGGGACCATAAAGGAGTGCTGCTGGTGGACTTTATGGAGCAAGCTACGACGATAACCAAGGAAGTTTATTGTGAAACTTTACGTCATCTCCGCAGAGCCATTCAAAACAAACGCAGAGGAATGCTTTCATCTGGCATTGTTTTGATCCGTGACAATGCCCGACCACACAGTGCCAACATGACAAAAGACCTCCTCAGAAAGTTTAAAAGGGAAATTTTTGAACATCCACCGTACAGCCCGGACCTAGCACCAAGTGATTATCACCTTTTCCAAGAACTGACGTCATGGTTAGGTGGGCAGCACTTCGCTACTAATGAAGAACTTCAGGATGCCATCAAGACTTAGCTGTCCTCACTGGCGGCAACATCCTTCGAGGAAGGCATCAAAAAGCTTGTGTCACAGTATGACAAGTGCCTCAATCGTTTTGGCGATTATGTAGAAAAATAAGTTAAGACTTTACTGTACTTTTGGTAGTAAAATTATTATTTTCTGTGCATTTTTCTTTTATTTACAGCCAATTGGAGGTGGAAAAAAAAAAGTAAACAGGCCTCGTATGTAGTAAATATCAAGTGCTGCAGTAAAACATCATTTATAATTATAACTGAGGATCAGCTGCACTTCCTTAGTTTCTCCTGGTTTTTCACATGAAAAGTTCAGGTCTAAATCCGACCTCTATCCTGATTCAAACTGAGGTGCTATTGATAAAATAAGAAAGAAATAAGTTTAGTCTCTGTGACTGAAATTTTCAAAACAACAAGATAGCAACAAAACACAAATCTAAAGATACTGTGACACAAATGGGGTATTGAATAGGGAAATGTTAGCTCACACAGGTACAAGCTGTTAGCATGGAGTAAGGATCTATGTTTATGCCACTCGAGAGACCTAATAACTATATTCCATAGGAAGTTATAGTCGTATGACAGAAAGCATGCACCTGTAATGTTTTATGCAGGTTCCACTTCACTTGTGAAAAGCTAATGCATTCTGAAACATTTGTTTCCACACAAAATGATCTCAGTATTTACAGGCTGTCAAATGAATTAGGAAGATTAGTAATGTGTTACAGCTAATTTTTCCTACAATTTCTTCAACATTATGGTCTTCATCTTCTACTTATTATTCTGTTTCCAAAAACCCACTGTTCCATCCAACTACCTCCCCTCCCTCCTCCCCCCCTCCCCCTCACACACACACACACACACACACACACACACACACACAACTTGCTTGTGTATCAGAGTTCAGACAAATATTTCATTTTTTCTTACATCTGTACATTTTTTCTTCCAGCAAAGAACAGATCAAAAGGTTAAGACTTTAACATCCCATTTATGATGTGACCATTACAGACAGGATGTAATAATGCACTGAAGAAGTATGGGGAAGGAAATCAACATTGATGTTTTTAAATCAGTCAACTTAGCAGTCGCTTTAAAATATGTTTCCAAAACCCAGAAATGATTATTCCTGCAAAAAGCATGGTCACTGCTTTAAACGAAACCCTGTGTCATCTGATCTGGCTCCACAGCTGTTCTGGTTACAGCTGTTGGTAAACAGATGTTCTTCTGTGCTACATCTGACTGTCAATGAGTAGCATAATACCAGAGACTGTGCTGTAGAATGTAACTTCGTGTTAGTGCTGACGAAATTACCAATTTAAAAACAAATGTTGCATGACAAAATCCTGAATATGCCTACTTCATGTATAGCATTTACCATTGTATGTTTTTATAGTAACACTAATAATTATTATTAGAATTTTGATAATACAAATACACTTCTTGGGTTTTCTGCTGGATCGTATTGTGTAACTCACACAATATTTCATCGATGTAACTGCTCGACATCATCAGGTGGTGGTAGCTGCTGCTGTCACTGCTGCAGGGCACGACTGACGATAATCGTACAGCGGCCTCGGAATTTATCATGCTGGGAGCGGGTAATACGTGAGTGCAGGAAGACGCTCATAGTTGGAGGAAAGCGTCGCTCCTGGTGCTCCCTGCTCAGAGCCGCAGAAAGGCCATCCATGCATGCACTATGGGCAATGACTGTGCTGCTGGATGCTCCTGCGCTTTAAGTCTGAACTACATCTCAGTTACGCATTGTGTCACTTGATGAATTGGAAGTTCTTGTTTTCCCTGTTGCGATTTAATGGTAGCCAGTGCCAGAATACAGATAGTGCTTAGTTGAAAACCTCCATCCCTGTTGATAAGATTGTCCGCCGAATGGATATGTATGGCCTCCTTAACAACACAGTCCCAGAAAGATG
The DNA here is from genome assembly GCF_023898315.1 of Schistocerca nitens. Lineage (NCBI taxonomy): Eukaryota > Metazoa > Arthropoda > Insecta > Orthoptera > Acrididae > Schistocerca > Schistocerca nitens. Next base: position 353,287,780 of record NC_064622.1, read on the forward strand.
ACACTAGGGATAAAATTTTCATCTGTTCATAAAGCATGCAATGTCCCGTGTCCAGGCAATGCTCCGCTACTGCTGATTTATCAGGTTGTCCCAGTGTGTATGTTGATGATGTTCAACGCAACGTTCTTGCACAGTTTGGCATGTCTGTCCAATATAAGATTTTCTGTGTTGGCATGGGATGTTTTACATGCCACATTTCCTAAGGCCAAGGTTGTCTTTGACTGAGCACAAGAAATTCCTCAATTTTGCTGTTGGCTGAAAAACACACTTGATAACGTGCTTTTTGAGGATTCTTTCTATTTTTGAAGACATGCCACCAAAATAGGGCAAGAGCACAGTTGTAGTGGGTGCCTCTGCATCTTCATTCACATCCCTGCTTCGAGTCTGCTTAGAACAGAATGCACGTTGTATCTGCCTGTCGGAATAGCCATTCTGTTGCAGTACCATTCTCAGGTGTTGTAGCTCACCAGGTAGACTGTCGGCATCTGAGACTATATGTGCTATATGCGCCAAACAGCGTAGGACACTACCACATTGCACAGGACGATGGCAATTTGTGGCCTGCAAATATAGCTCTGTATGAGTTGATTTGTGAGATGGACGCTTTGTCCCAGTATACCATCAGTTTTTCTTCTAAGATGTCCAGGAATGGTAAGATGCCATCCTTTTCCACTAAAATTTTAAACTGTATATTGGGACGGAGTGAGTTCTGATGCTGGAGAAACACAGGTAATGCCTCTATTCTGTGGGGCCACACCACAAATGTATCGTCTACACACTGCCAGACACAATAAGGTTTGAGACTTGCCGACCACAAAATCTTCCATAAAACAGTTGGCCACCGTGAGAGACAGAGGACTTCCCGTGGAGATACCGTCCACTTGTTCAAAATACTGGTCATTGAATAAGAAGTAAACTGAGGTAAGCACATGTTCAAATAATGCCACAATGTCTCTCTCAAACTGGCTGCTGATAAGCTCTAATGATTCCTACAGAGGTAATTTTGTAAATGAAGATATAACATCAAAACTAACCAAAATATCCAACACTTGTAGCTTAAGTGTCTTCAGGCATCCTACGAGTCCTCTGCTTATCCGCAGCCAGTTTGAGAGAGACATTGTGGCATTATTTAAACATGTGCTTACCTCAACATATTTCATATTCAGTGACAACTATTTTGAACAAGTGGACAGTGTCATCATGGGAAGTCCTCTGTCTCTCATGGTGGCCAACTCTTTTATGGAAGACTTTGAGGAAAAAGCACTGTAGTCGGCAAGTCTCAAACCTTCTTGTTTCTCGCAGTATGTAAGCAATACATTTGTGGTGTGGCCCCATGGAATAGAGATATTACCTGTTTTTCTCCAGCATCTGAACTCACTCCATCCCAATATACAGTTCAAAATCTTAGTAGAAAAGGATGGCATCGTAGCATTCCTGGATGTCTTAGTCAGAAGAAAAGCTGACGGTATACTGGGACACAGCATCTATCATAAATCAACTCATACGGAGCTACATTTGCAGGCCACAAATTGCCATCATCCTGTGCAATGCAGTAGTGTCCTACAATGTGTGGTGCATATAGCACATATAGTCTCAGATGCCGACAGTCTACCTGGTGAGCTACAACACCTGAGAACGGTAATGCAACAGAATGGCTATTCCGACAGGCAGATACACCATGCATTCTGTTCTAAGCAGACTCGAAGCAGCGATGTAAATGAAGATGCAGAGGCACCCACTACAACTGCGCTCTTGCCCTATTTTGGTGGCATGTCTTCAAAAATAGAAAGTATCCTCAAAAGGCACGTTATCAAGTGTGTTTTTCAGCCAACAGCAAAATTGAGGAATTTCTTGTGCTCGGTCAAAGATGACCTTGGCCTTAGGAAATGTGGTGTGTATAAAATCCCATGCCAATGTGTAAAATCTTATATTGGACAGGCATGCCGAACCGTGTAAGAACATTGTGTCAAACATCATCGTCATACATGCCTGGGGCAACCTGATAAATCAGCGGTAGCGGAGCATTGCCTGGACACGGGACATCCCATATTTTATGAACAGATGGAAATTTTATTCCCAGTGTCATCTTTCTCGGACTGTGTTGCTATGGAGGCCATACATATCTGTAAAGTGGACAATCTTATCAACAGGGATGCAGGTTTTCAACTAAGCACTCACCTGGAATCCAGAACTGGCTGCCATTAAATACAACAGGGAAAACAAGAACTTCCGATTCATCAAGTGATGCAATGCGCAACTGAGGTTTAGTTCAGACTCTTACCGCAGGAGTGTCCAGCAGCACAGTCATTGCCCATAGCGCACGCACGGATGGTCTTTCTGCAGCTCCGAGTAGGGGGCAGCAGGAGCGCCGCTTTCCTCAAACTACAAGTGTCTTCCCGCGTATGCATATTGCCTGCTCCCAACATGATACATTCTGACGCCACCACATGATTGTCATCAATCACGCCCTGAAGCAGTGACAGCAGCAGCTACCACCACCTGATGATGTCAAGCAGTTGCATCAATGAAATATTGTGCGAGTTACACAATACGATCCGACGGCAAACTCGAGAAGCGTATTTGCAACAGGACTGTCGGAAAAGCATGAAAAATCACAATTTTGATAATAATAAAGAAAGTAATAAATACCAATCTCTGTATGAAGTTTTTATGTTTCAGCCATGACTTTTACAACACAAGGTAGTTTCTTTCTTATCTTCTCAAAGCATTGTTCCACGGAGTACATAAAGTACATAAATTACAAAATTGTTATATTTCCTCATGACTTAAATTAGCAGAAATTCAAAAGAAACAGATCAAAATTCAGTAACAAAAATAAACAACTTCAGGAAAAAAGATTTTTCCAACTAATATCAGTAATAATAATAGTAGTAGTAATACATTTGCTTGGCAGCTCATATTAATGACAAGAATACAGTAATTATGTATGTAGGCCCCTAAGCATCTCACAAAACATTCAACCTTCATTGAAAATACATTCATATTTTAAAAGTAATTTTCTTTTCTACATGTAATAGTCAATTCTTGATACATTCTTAGACCGATGTTCCAGGAATGTAATTTTTGTTAATCTTCATTATTTACTGTCATACCAATGTTAAACTTCAAAACATTACAAAAAATTATTATTGCCTTCTATTTTGATAGTCTTGTATTTATGTTGTTATTTTACACATGAAAATACAAATGTTTTTTCTGAAATAACCAGGTTAATTTTACATCGGTTTGAAGCTCCTTTCTTTTAATGCCTTATGGAAAAGGGCTTTAAGGAATATCAAATTTTGGCAAGAGAAAATTACAATAAATAATGTACAATTATTTCATACACATTCAACTGTAGGTGTAACACAATGTAATCAGGTATAAGGTTTAATTCTTATAAAAAAATCACCGATGTGGAATATACTTTATATTATGGCTATTTACATCTCTTCATAGTGAAAGTATTTGGCAAATGAAAATTCAATGATACTGGACAATTTCAGTGTCAAAATACATCAGTCTCCAACAGTACAAGAGTGTACTTCCATCAATAAATCAATGGATCTAATAGTCCATGCATTCTTCCAGCACAGTAAGATTTCTATCACCATTTTCGCAGCCCAAGCAATTTAGATCCACAGGGTCTAAAACAAACAAAGTTGTCTTGAGTTAATAAATTTGGCCACCAGTGACAGTAAAAGTAAAAATATTGTGATTGCCAGTTTAAATCAGCAAATTAAAATCATGAAAAAGAATTGGTCTTCATATCACAATCCTCCAAACAATGAAATGAGTGCTCTGGTGAAAGTAGATAACTGTTTAAGTTTTCTGAGTTTCACATCTTTTTCAAAAGTTGAGAATGTGAAGAGAGACATATTGGTGAGAATTAGGAAAGGACACACAAAATATAGTATTATGCAATCATACAGAAAGATAATAGTAACCAAAATTATGGCTGCAATACGGAAGGAAGCAAAGTATACAATACAAAAAAAAAATTAAAATGTGACATCAGTAAGGATGCTAAAATCAGATGAAAGATGACCATCCCCTGAAGCCTCATCTGTAGTCCCATTCACAGATGAACACTACATCCTCCATCTTGTCCAGAAATAAATATCCTCTGCCTCATCATCACATGGCTCACATACCCACTGAGAAGCCAGAAAATTGTGCCCACTTCATTACACAGTTCTACCTACAATTGAAACAACTGAACAACATTAGCTACTAAGGCTTTCTACCCCTCTGAACATGAAATTAGTTCACACACCCGAGCAAAGGTCTTTTCCAGAAAGTCTTAAGACTGAAGTCATTTTATTGTAGTGCAAGTGTTTTGAATTAATATTCTTCGCAATCCAAAGCTTCTTGCAGCAGTACATCATGGCAAGCATGTTTTCCATCTTTCATACATCCTCTGGAAGTGGGCAGCCACAAGGAACTTCAGGCTGCATTCTGGAGTTACTTGTACTGCTTAAACTGCCCTAAAATCATCTGAATTCTAGCAAATCTCATAGATGATATCCAAGGTCTCTATATTAGATTTAGTCAGTTCAACACAAAATTTGATGAAAATTCTAAGGTTCTCTATTTGTCACCCAAAACAGAGAAGGCATTCAGATGGTGGAGAGCAGTGTATACAGCTTTCCTTCTCGTCCCATCCAGTAAGTCTCCTCTGACCCGGGGTTCAGGGTGACTTTTCTGAACTCTCCCCATTTCCTACACCTCACCAACCCTTTCCCTTCATAATTCTTCCTTCCACTTCAACGCTTCTGCCACAAGGAGCAGCCACTGGCTCTGGAAGCTAGCAGATTGCAATAGCTTTATATGTGCGTTCTCCTGCTGCCACTTCAAGCGTAGATTATTTTATTTACATTTTGAATGCAGCTTAGGCAACATATGTGTTTTGGATTTTAAAAAGTCACATACTAAACAACATGGAAACATTTACTAATGTATGTTGTTGTTGACAGAAACTTACAGAAAAGAGGATATGGAAAAAGAAATTACAAGAGTCTGTGTCTCATTTAAGTCAACCCTGCACTTTGGCTGCCTGGCTACAAGACCAGTACGTGTCTTTCACAAATCATTGGAGCAAAGCAGATGACAAATGACTGACACTGCATCCCAACACATGTGAAAGTCCATAAGATTGTACAAGGTGCCTCCAGTGAACATTGACACAATGGTCAATGCTTTGAATTCACATTTGAGAGAATGGGAACCAGAATTCCTGTCCGGTTAATGAGATTTGGGTTCCCCTAAACAGAATACTGCACTGATCCCTCTGAAAAGGCCATGACCAATTTTTCTCCCTATGCCTTGTCCATTCCCTGCTTGTGCCGTATCCTTAATGTCTACCCATTGGCACAACATTAAACCCCAATCCTATTTTCACTCTTTTTGTTAAATTACTAGAAATATCCTCTCCAAGTAGAGTTCCACTTCTGAATTCTACTTGTTCACATGGCTGGGAAGTACACTTCTCATCATGGCTGTGGGAGTGTGTGTGTGGGTGGTTATGCATGTCAATGTGTGTACTTTTGCTAGAAAACAGAGTAAGAGCTTAAAATCTGATATGAATTTTCTGTTACATGTTTCTAGGCTCCACTTATCAGTCCATTATAGGTGAGTGGTTGCCTTACCCTTATTTTATGTATTGTTCCATTCTGGAATTTCCATCATTGTTCTACACTGAAGAAAGACTGCTTCATGAACTCTGAGGAAGAGAGAGTAAATACAATGAACAAGGTGTATACACTGACAAGGAAAAAAATGCTTGGATTTTTCTTGGATTCCCAATTAAAAATGCACTTTTTCTGTGTTAAGTGAGAGGATACTTTCCCTCAGAACTGTGAGGCATACAAATCCTTTGAATGGTTAAGGTTTTGTACATTGGTGTATAACTTCTTCCTAGCACTTTAGAAAAGGAAACTTAAGAGAAAAAAAAGAACAACACATTTTTGGAAGGATCTTTGATGTGCAGCAACATGTACACTGCATATTTTTGTATAATGAAAGTATAAATTTGAATTCCACCAAACACAGCACCTTAGTTTCTGAAGCATTGAAATCAATATTGTGATATGCTTTTGTGAGCCAATCATAGTTCATGTCATGTGATCTCACCGCCAGATGACAGCAGATATTCAGAGCATAGGACATGTGATGTAGTCAACTGTTAAGTAGCACAAGCACACAAATAGAAAATGTTAAGGTTTAAATTAATATACACAGAGTAGCTATAAGAAGAGACAAGCTTTCACATATACTATTAGTATTTCTTTGCATGTGTTACATGTTAAGATACATCACACCAATGTTCCAGTAAAATTTTAAATAATGTCATAAATGTTCAGTCTTCTGGGCACAAAATTCTTCTAAGTGGCTGGTCCTCAAAGTGTCAAGTTTTAAATGAGAGTCAAATGCTCTGTGATATAAGAAATTCATTGCCCATCTCACACGTAACATAATTCATCATGCGTAAAAGAAAATTTACTTTGAAAGTAAGGCTTTCCAAACCACCCTTCACAATATTTTCTCATGACCTGTTAGAAATAAGTTTATTCAGCAGTTGCCAGAGAGCACCAGAAAACAGGTGTTATCACACATGCACAGCTACAATGAGGCAGGAAGCCCATATGTTATACATATATAGCATTAAGAGGTCTCTCACTACGCCACAGAAAAACACTTAACAACATCAGAGGACACTGCAAAAGCATTGAATTTCATAAATCATACTAAAACGCATAATTCAGATTAAAGTGCACATTTGTATGTTCAGATTCAGGCTGAAGTAGGCCCCAACCTGATATTAAGCTTTTCGGCACGCAAATTTTCTCGGTGTATCAATATTGTATTACCTCATATTAGGTTCTTTATTATGGCATAATGCCATATGCGCAAAAGATTAAAATGTGCACTTGAAATTACGTGAACAGCTGAAAGTAGCCAATAGTGTGGCTTTGTTTCAAATAAATAGACTGCCTCTGTGAAAAGATTAAAGAAAGCCAAATTTCTTTATCAGACTGACAAAAATAACTTCAATGTTCTGCAGGACGATTAATGTTTGATTGCTGAAAATGTGGAAATAGAATAAAATCAGAAAACCAAAACCAATACACATTTTAGCTTTCCGTAATTATGTGAATGTATTTTAATTCACTTCACAGCTCCTGGCCACAGTTCATTTTGTTTTCATTTGATGTGAGAGCTATAAATGAAGAAGAAACAACAAAATCACTAGACAGACACAGGTCACAAGGAAACTACCCCCCATCCCTACTCCAAGTCACACTGCTCTGCACGTGTGAATCTGGCAGCTTCGGTGCGCCAAAAAATTTTTTGAGGTAGCCAGAAGCAGGAAAAGCTACTGCTCATACGCGACTCAACTGCATACACACATGAGCCCTGGAAACTGCTCAAATGAATATACTGTAAACAGTTGTGACTTCACACTCACGGGAAGCTGTTTGTTGTTATGTTACATAGTCTTCATCCTGAAGCCTTTGACACAGTTTGCTGTTGGTAGACACTTGTGTGTTCACTGTGTTTTGTTGTTGTAAATGGCACATTTCCTTTTGCAACTTAAGTTTTATTTTGGTTTTTCCTCTCGTTTATGTTTTATTTCTGCAGCATTATTCTGCAGTAGCGAGATACAGTAAAATTCTTTATTAGAATATCAGTTCTTAACAGTAAAAATTACAAAAATTTAACAGAAAACAAACAGTGAAAAATTTCTGGAATCCTAATAATAATAATAATAATAATAATCCAGGTTTTCTCCTGGATGAAAAAGTTCCTGCATTTTTCTCGGTTGTCCTGGGGCATATACACCGTGAATGAAGCGACTGAAGACATTTTTGATAAACAGTTCCCCAAGTGTTTTGACCAGCTGCCTAGAGTGTGTGGATGAAGAAGAGGAGGAATACTGAAAGGAAGCTTTTTTACCAATTCCATGACTTTTTAATTGACATAAAAATGTTAAAGATTATCATTATAAGAGTGATGCAGAGCTCTCACTTGATGATTACTGATCTTGTATATTAAGCCCACCATTTATTTTATCAGTCCAATAAGGACTCACTACTTAACAGAGTACGTGAATAAGACACACTGCAAAAGGCACCTAGATAGCACTCCAAAACACTTTCACATGGCCTATCACATATTAACAGATGCATACTATTTCACCGTTACAGCACTGAGAATGCATCTGCTAGTTATGAAAAAAATATAATGAATGCTGGCATTGTGTGTCCAGCATGGCGCCATGTAGATGCACAGACATGTGTGGATAAGGGTACATGCACATGTGTTTTCTGTATGTATCTGTACTCTAGCTCAAGAAAGGATTATTCCCAAAGCTAACAAGTTTTCTTTCTTTTTTGTGTGAGCCTGTCCATGACTCAATGCTTTTGCTTTTCAGTGAGTATTCTCCTCCACTCCTAAAGTATAAACAATGGCATATCACATAAATTTGAGTTTACCAAAATAGTGAGGGTACTGCGCATGTGTCACTGGTAACTTAGCTAGGCAAGGATTAGATAATGAACTCCCAATTGTCTTGAAAGCATCACACTAGCACTCACTTGAAATAATTTTACAAAACTGCAAACAACCTAATATTTAGATACCCCTTTCTAGATATGACTAACAAAAAATGGTTCAAATGGCTCTGAGCACTATGGGACTTAACATCTATGGTCATCAGTCCCCTAGAACTTAGAACTACTTAAACCTAACTAACCTAAGGACATCACACAACACCCAGTCATCACGAGGCAGAGAAAATCCCTGGCCCCACCAGGAATCGAACCCGGGAACCCGGGCGCGGGAAGCGAGAACGCTACCATGCGACCACGAGCTGCGGACTATGACTAACAATGTGGAACTTTGCTTACTAACTGATCACTGTGCACATGTGTGTTCTAGTGTAATTACCATCAACTGTAATCAACACTGATATCAATGAAAGATAAATTTCTAACCTATTAAACAGGAAATAAAAAAAATTAACAGTCTGCCCAAAACTAGATGTTCCTTTAAGCCTACATATAATTCAGTAAAATATAACTTTATACTTACAAAGCTTAGTTGGGCTCTAGCTTCCAACAGCATCTCAAGCTGCGAAAATTGTGCAAGAAGCTGTCCAATTTTTCTGAATGTTTTCTCCACAGTGAGTCATCTCTTTATACAAAATTTCTTTTACTGACTTCCATTTGACATTAATTACTGGAGCTTTAGATGGTTCCTCAGATTCTAGTAATGCTTGAGAAGAATACATGTATTTTATAGCTTCTTAAATGGCACTTCAGCACTTTTTAATCACAATGTCAGCAGTGTTCCTTGATATAAAGAACATGTATTTCTATAAAAGAATGAGATCAATTGTATATTCAACCACAAATAAATAAGATGTGCTTAACATTTATGTTTTTCAATTACATTTGGCTTTCTCAAATATATGCAACACTATCAATTATACACTGTGCTAACAATAGTCTATATATAGTTTTTTACACAACTCCTTTAATTGTCTCTGAAAATTTAAAGTAAATAACAGTTCTAATTCTTAACAGATATTTGTCTTTTAAATTCTATACATGTATACTAAACTTTATCACATGGTATCTGGATTAGGTGTAACATCTACTAACACCAAATAAGAGCTGAAAACATTTATCACAATTCCAGGAAAATGAAAATTAGCAAAGAAGGACCGACATCAAATACACAGACATAAAAGGCATTTAAAACATTATTTGTACAATAAATAACACGAAACACAAAATTACTATCATTATTAGATGTCTATTTACAGTGGCAAACTACAAGCTAATTTAGGAAATCATTCTCCTGATTTCAATTATGAAACTGCACTTGGATCACTGAGATTATATACATATTCAACTGATGTCAGTGGTCCAATGAAAAATGAATAGTGGGGTAAATATTAACTGACCATCAGCTCAGACACTTAGGAACCTATGAGACTGTGTTATATATTAGACCAATGAGTATTCATACCCATTTACTTCTAAAAAAAATGCCCAGTCAACACCAAGATCTGCAAGTTTCTTACTCTCAGATTGCTCCTTACATACTGAAGTTCATGTGGCAAAGCTTATTTCACACTAAACCCAGTTTTAAGTCTTCTAAACACAGCTTAAAAACTACGCTTGCAAAACGACATCTACAAAATAATGACTATTGTGCTGTACAAATAAGAAACACTCTTAAAGAGAGCTCACAACAGATTTGATTTTACTTAAACATAGACCAGTTTAAATTACTCTTGATAAAAATACAAAACAAAGGTTTGCTGTTATTTACATTCACACTCTAGATAAACACTTCCCTGTCTACAAAGAATATGGCATTGACAAGAGGTCACATATTATGTATTTTATATATCCTCTTCTTTCACAGAAAGCTGGGATCACCAATCATCTGCAAAAGATTGAAAAAGTCATTAATAATTGTATACTACATAAGACATCACAGCATCATTATTAAAGTAAAATTTAAATAGATGGGAAACTACTAACACTTGTTCAGAGTTCTCAGTGTATACCAATGTTCAATTAATTTTGTATCTTGAAATATTATTTTACACCTGAGTATCAATATATAATATTCTCCGAATCTACGGAAAAGTCAAGTTGATTTGCTATAAAATCCATCACAGAATCTACCTCAAAAAAGCAAACATTGCATTCTTCATTGCTTGATACTCTATGGACATCTGTGGGGAATACTATCCTTAAATCAAAGAAACAAGCAACTGAGGAAATTCAGGAAAAGTAAAGTAATATTACTCAGCGCAGAGATAATAACACAGCTGTGCCATACAAAAAGGCTCTTTTATATCAGCTAAATCATTGTGAAAAGGATAGGACATTACAGAACACTTTACAGGTGAATTAAGAAGGAGAATGCATTTTCAGCAACATTAAATGATAATTTTTTGAAAGATTTCATGATGCCTTCAGCTGCCATTCTCTTTATTTCATGTATCATTGTATAATTTTGGCCTTAGGCCATTTCCAAGTATCTAAAACCAAAGCATTATACATCAGAGACAGTTACACTTGTGATTTTGATGTAGGAACAGAGACATTAGTTACACTTGTGATTTTGATGTAGGAACAAGTCATATCTGTAGATATACTAGGCACATGATAATTTACTTTATGGATGAGTTTTTAGTAGTAAATTATGCCATTATGTCGTTGTTCCTATGATTCCATGTTATGCTCATAAAATAAATCCGAGCTGTTTTATACTATTTTAGAAGCACGTTACTTTCGAGCAGTTGTTGCAAAGGTCTTTGATATAAGGAAGATTATAATTATTTTATGGAAATTTGTTAATTAACCTGCATATGCTTTTGTTGTCAAATATATTTAACTATTGTTCATCATTGGTGTAAATATGTCTGTAAGCAATTTCTTTAAAATAATTTGCAAAAATTTGTTGTTTTATTGTGGTAGCATGTAATTTTCATTTTTGAATAGTTGGTACAAAGGTCTTATATATGAAAATTACAAGACGCTGCAAGTTTTCCATTATGGGACCTGGAAATAATTACTATGTTCATGGCAAAAGGCCTTGGTTGATATGCTACAGATAATATAAAGAAACATGAAAAAGCAAAAAAAAAAAAAAAAAAGACACACTTGCAAATTATTACATTTTGAGAACCATAGATATCAATGTTAAATCCCACATTCTAACCTGCGAAATGTTTAAGGAAATGTTACAAATATATCAGAAGACTACAGACCAACAGAAGACTCAATACTGTACACGGAGAGTTCTATAACTTTGAATACAACAGAACTCTTGATACAATGTCCAATATTGATAAAGTGCAAACCATAGCATTCATGTCTTACTGCCTGGCACAGAATATTGACAAAATAGCACTGATCTCAAAACTGCCTGACAAATACAAACTTTTGGAAGTGCTTGGGACTCATTAGTAAGGAGGAGTAAGCATTGGGAAACCCGAAATAAAGACTTCAAGAAGAAGAAAAAGATAAAATGAATAAAAATAAAGAAGAAATATGTTTTCCATTCAAAGCCACAGATTACAAGAAGAAAGGTCAAAATAAGAAAAACGATAAATCTGCAAAGTGCTTTGGATGTGGAAGTTCAGGTCACCATGCAAGCAACCGTAAAAAGAAGCATTGTGGTGACATGAACAAAATACAGTGTTCTACATGTGGAAAATATCATCTGGGAGAGTGTTGGGCAACAAACAAACTACCCCTATCTAAAAAAACAGAAATCATTCAACTGAAAAATGTTACTAAAAAGGGGAACGTGAGAAGATGAAGAAATCATCAAAGACATTTTTTCTTTTAGAAGTATTTGTGACAGTAAAAGAAGAGAGTAAGACTCATAAAATAGATACCAAGTTTGTTGTTGACAGTGGAAGTAATGAGCACATGTCACAGAAAAGGAAAATTATATCAAATGTCAAGAGCTGCAAAGATACTAAAATTAAGATTGCAAATAGAAAGTTCATGTGTTTTAATCTTGCTGCTGAGTTTGCATCACGACAGCTGTTGTTGAAAAATGTGTCCCATCTCCCTGAATTGTCAAAAATTTTACTGCCAGCAAATGCCATTTCCGAAAAAGGAGGAGTGGCAATATTTGACAAGCAAAAGATGAAGATTGTGAAAGATGGAGAGGTTATTTTGGAGGGCAACAAATCAGAAAATGGACTGCACATACTGACATAAGAAGTGACCATAAAAATAACCACCAATGATACAAAAGAAGAAAACCATTCAGCAGCACAAAAAAACTATGACGCCTGAATTTCAATTACCTGAAGAAAATATCAGAACTGTTAAAAGGTGTAGACAAAATTGTGTTGGAAGAGGACATGCCTTGTAAATATGTGTCATGGCAAAGCAAGTAATAAAATAATTCAACACTGTGCATTGCAGAGAAACAAGCAAGATCTCTTGAGATTATTCACACTGATGAATGTGGTAAGGAAAACCCAACAACATATCTCAATGAAGGATATTTTTTAACGTGTCCATTATACACATTTCTTAAAAGTTTATCTTCTGCACACAAAAGATGAAATGGAAGACCACATCAGAAAAGATGTAAATGAGAGTTAAGCTCATTTCAATCTGAAGACATAAAAAATAAAATGTGACAGAGGAGGAGAGTACAGCAGCACTGACTTCAAAGAAAGGTGTAAAAAGAAAGGTATAATGTTTGACTACATTATTAAATAATTTCCTCAACTGTATGGTAAGGAAGAAAGAATAAACCTTAATACCACAAATAAAGTAAGGGCCATATTGTTTGATTCAAAAATCGGAAACAAAATGTGGGGTTTTGCTGTTCTGACTGCAGCTTATCTCATGAACAGAAGTTCTTGTACAGCTGTTGATGTGACTCCAGCTCACATGTGGTAGGGTAGAAGATCAAATTTGTAAAGACTGGATATTTTTGGATCTCTGGTGTTCACAAAATAACTTGGGTATTTAAAAGAACTGAATGTAAGAGGTGAATGAGATGTTCTTGTAGGATGGGTATGTCATATGGCGTCCTAAGATTGGAAAATTTTCTGAAGCAAGCGATGCTGAGTGTATTCACCAATATGAAGACAAAAATGAGGAAACAAAAGAAGAAGGAACAAATGTAGCTGTAGAAATCCAAATTTTTGAAGAACTATATGAAAGAAGAAAAGAACCACAAGAACAAAGAGAAAAACCAAGAGAAAGAAGAGGCCATGTGGCCTCAGCAGCCAGAGACTGCGAGCATGTGAGTCTGAGTTGTGCTTGCGTGGATGTGTGTGCATGTTCTACATCCAATGAAGGCCTTGTTGGCCAAAAGCTCATTTTCTGACAGTCTTTTTGTTGTACCTATCTGTGACTCAGCATCTCCACTATATGGTGAGTATCAACTATCCTTTTTGCCCCTCCTTTTTCATAATATTGTTGGTAAGTCAAACTGCAACCATGGACAGTGTTTTGATATTTGAACTCACTACTGTTGAGTTTATGATGGAAAAAGAAGAGCAGGAACGAAAATCGAAATATCCAGAATGGATTACAGACCTCAGATATTTTGACGAGCACAGTTCAGTTTCCTAAGCTCATGCTGGCCGTTTGCCATTCCAGTGGAAAGCACCTCCGAGCATATGCAGATGTAACTGATTGACCTGCAAGGGAATTCCCATTTTAATGGCAAGTTCTTTTATGTAAAAAGTGTCCATGACATCTCCATTGCTTTCCTCAGGTAGTTTTCCAAAATCTCCTTAATGAGGTTGCAAACGTGCTACAATATTTTGATCAACAAATTTCTGTGAAAGACCTTATTTCAACTATGAAACTATGAGGGCAAATCAGACAGTCTTTGCCCCTCCTTTTTAGCCAAATTATGGCTGTATATGTAAAGTCAACATATTCATTCCCAGCTTTGGATCCTTCTTGGTTTGTGCAAGCCTTATCAGCTGGTAACTCCACTGCATGGAACTGCTGTCAGTTGTTAAAGATGATGGTTGTGCTTCACGTATCCACAGCATTAGAGCAACAAAGTTTGATTCATTTTCTATGAGGCAAGGTATGAACGCACTTCGAGATCTAAGGGAAATTCAGCCCACATATGGGGGAAACTGTCTGACTGAGAACTGTGAGATCATGGTGTTGTAAGTTCGACACAGTCCGTAAAGTCTTCAATGACAATGAGTGGTCCACGAGCTCGTGTTCGTCACTGACTGATGACAACACTTCCCTTGTAAATGCAATGGTGACAGAAGATCAGCATGTGCACATCACGGACATTTCCTGGGAGTTCAGCATATCATATGGGAGTGCTTACTTCATCGTTCATGGCCCTTAGGGTACCAGAAAGTTTCATCTCGGTGGGTGCCTCAGCTGTTGGATGACATGATGAAAGGCAAGTGAATGATGTCTTCACTGAATCATCTGGAATGGTATTCCAAGGAAGGTGAAGATTTCCTGGACTGCACTGCTACTGATGATGAAACATGGATACTGCACTACATGCCAGAATCCAAGCAGCAGAGCACAGTATGTAAACATCTGGATTCACCTGTGACAAAGAAATTTCTATACGGTGCCATCTTTTGGGAAAGTGATGTTAATAGCCTCCTGGTATAATTGTGGGCAACTCCAACTGGATTTCATGCCACAAAATGCAACAATCAATGTTGACAGTTATCGTTCCACACTGTCGTGTCTGAGAGCTGCTATCAGACGAAGGCACTGATGGATTCTCAATGTGGACAATGTGATTCTGCTCCACGAGAATGCGAGACAACATATGGCAATCAGAACTGCTGAAAATCTCTGAGCATTTCACTGGGAGATTCTGGACCACCCACCACACAGCCCAGACCTCGCCACTAGTGATTAATCATACTTTTGAGAAGTTCCTGGCAGGACAGTGATCCACAAGTAATGATGAACACAAGACATAAGTCCAACAATGGTTTCATAGTCAGCTGGATGAATTTTACCACAGGGGCACCTCAAATTTAGTGCTATGATGGAACAAATACATAAACTAATGCGGGGACTATGTGAAAAAATAATGTAACGTACATGGAATAGGATGTGTATTTGCCATTACCTGCATGTACCTTACTTTGGCTCATAAAAAATAGGGGCAAAGACTTTCTGATTTGCCCTCATAAATGAGTCGTGATTACATGGCAACTTGAGTGTGAAAACCTGTGAAACTGTTCACATGTCAACAGTTTGTACCATATAAAAATCATGTATTCAGTGCACCAAAAATAATTAAATAATATTGAAAATTTATTTTGTATGTGATCTATGTTGTTGAGAAATGTGGAATATAAAACCAAGTGGTATGCAGTGTGATTCCTCTGCCATTTAAAAGCATCACATTCACAGTTTCCCCGTCTTCCCCCTCCTCATGCTCAGACACTGTGTCATGGCGTTGGGGTAGATGTGGATTAAAGCTGAGTGCTATGACACCTTTATCAGGTATTGCCCACGAGCTGAAATCCTGACTGCTCTTGATGTAAAAGAAAAGTCTTCGTGGGATTTCCAGAAGGATACAAGGCACCTGAGAAAATTAGCCTGCTCAAGAAGGCACTTTATGGTTTGAATTAAGTTTCTCTGAATAAGAAACTGAATTAGTTTCTTAAGAATGAAAAACCCATCCAACTGAAATCCAACTATTGTGCTTACAAATCAGATACTGAGAAGAAATTACACATTGACAATGGGTTTCTATTTGGAGAAGACATCTGTCAAATGCAAAAGTCTTGCAACAAGTGGAGAAAATTTTTGACATTAGAGCTGATGAAGAACAGACAATTTATCTTGGCCTTGAGATAAAAAGAATGAAAGAAAGTACTTATATTCACCAAGAAAAATATGCTAAAGAAGTGATGAAAATGTATATAATAAATATTCAAAAACTATGACAACTCCAATTTCATGGCAAGGAAAAACTGAAGAAATCAGGGCAGCAAAGTCAAATGTTCCATATTGTAAAGTGATAAGCAGTTTTTTTTTTGTATTTAGCATGTAAAACCAGATTAGACTTGGCATATATAGCAAACTATGAAAGCAGATCAATGAGTAATCCAAATCATTCAGATATCCAAAATCGGGATGAGTACTTTAAGGTACCTAAATTCAGCGACAGGGGTTGAAATATTCAACTTGTCAGAAAAAACAAGTACAAGAATAATTGGCTTACTGTGATGCACATTTCACAGGTGACAGGGAAGATAGAAAAAACACTACAAGTTATGTATTTCTGAACAATAATGTTCCAATCACTTGGTGCTGCAAGAAACAGTGTGTTGTTGCACTATCTACTACTGAAGCAGAATATGTATCTGCAGCACAAATGTCAAGAGATGAAAGTTCTGAAGTGTTTCATGGAACAACTGCTGAATAAAAACAGGAAAATTACACTCTGTGTGGACAACCAATGTGCAACAGCAATGATGAAATATAGTCAAACGTCAAGAAGAAGTAAGCACGTTGATGTGAAGTATCATTTCAGCAGTGATGAACTAAATCACAGCTTGTTTAACTTACAATACTGCCAAACTCGAGAACAACTTGCTGATATTCTAACTAAATTTCTCCAGGGTAGTGCTTTTAAAAGACTGAAAGAAAAGTTTATGTTTAATTGAAATTAAAATCTTTTGTTTGCTTTTATTAATTCAGAGACTATGGTCAGAACTGTTTTGTGAAATATCATACACTTTTGTTTAAGGGAATGTGTTGGATTTACAAAGATCCTACTAAAGAAAACAATCTGTATGTATTAATGTAAGATCTCTATTGGTTGCTATTTACAATAATGGATGAAGACTCATTTCTTTTTAGTCTTGTGGCTTTCTGTACTCTCTTAAAATAAAATAAGAATCTCCCCAGAATTTTCTATGTTATCCTGAGTCATAGATTTCATAATGAGAAAAACTAAGGACAAATCCAACATGGGCATAAACTGGAATGAGTAATCTAGGCTTACCACATCTGTATTTTTCTGATAATACTGTTCTTCTGGTGGAAATTTAAAAAAATAATGATTACCAAGCTGGGTGGAATGGCCAGTTCTGTTCAGTCAAAAATAAATGACTATAACTCAAACACAAAGTGTACAAAAGGTGGATATCTATTTACTCAAATTATAGTGGAACAGAAAGTACAAGATGCTAACTGATCTGCGTATCTCAGCAATGGTGGGTATATAGAAGCCAATTTTAGCAGCAGAAATGAGTAAGCTTTCGCAGACTTCCAATGAATATCATCCATATGGCTAATAAACTCTTCAAGTATGTCCACAAAACTCTGGTTGTACTCCTCCACCATCCTACCAAAGGCCACAAACATATGTGGGGCCTCGAAAATGTCAGTAAATTCAACACACACACTCTCAATGTTTTCCACCAATGTTGTTTGTTAATAATTTTGAAAGTCAGTTATTATAACCACATTTCATATGATGAAGTGCTGAGAATAAGTGGTCTATACAGCCTGCACAAAATCATTGCTGAAAGAATACTGAAGCTTGCTGGGCATGCTCACTACATGAAAGATGGAAGAATCTCCAAATAAGCATTGTTGTGGAAACCAACAGATGGATACAGAAGCAGAAGAATACTTTGTAGCATTGGAAATGAACTATTGCAAAAGATCTCCCACCCATGGACACAAAATGAGAGGAAGCTGAAAATGCAGCAACTGATTGAGTTTGCAGGAGGAAACTTTTCATCTGATGTGCTACTTGGCATTAGAGGAACTAATTCTTAGTAAGTACTCAGTTACATGTTCAGTTATTTGGCAAGTAACAACATAGTAAGATCACAACAGTTAAGGTGAAATTAGGTCAAGGGCACTTCAGTCAAAGCTACTAAACAGTTGTGTTTGGTGCTTGTAAAACATGCTGATGGATGAGAACTGGGTGTAAAGATAAACTTAAACTTGCAACATTTCTCCAACAAATTATAATGGTACACAATTTAAAATACACCCTTAATTAAGCACAAAGAAGAGAACTATTCATATAGACTTATACAAGCATGACACTTACAGGTGGAATGTTGACAGCTACAAGTGAAAACAGTCTGAAACACAATCCTTAAATTCTGACACTAGAATTTCTGTTTTTAACAGAGGATTCATTTGGGGATGTCTTTGCTTACAACTACTTTAAAAACAGTATATGGTTATATAAAAGTATATGGTTATATAACTTTCCAGAGTTTCTTAACCTCGAACCTCTTCGTCATTCCTAAAATCCCTCAACATGCAAGCTAGCCTTTCACCTGCAGAAAGAACCACGAACGTCGTTTACAACTGTTTTGAAAACATCACCCCTGAATGACAAGATGAGCAGTATATGGTTGTATAAAAATAATCTCTTCCTGTTAACTTCCCAGAATTTCTTAACCTCAAACCTCATTGTCGTTCCTCAAAACCCTCAACATGCAAGCTAACCTTACATTTGCAGAAAGAACCACAATCCACCTACTAAAACTGATCCCAACCTTATAATCCTACCTGCTGACACAGGCTCTACTAGTGTTGTTTGGAACCACAAGGATTACTTGGTGGAAGGATTTGTAGGTGTCAGATTCATTCACATCCAAACACTGCCACAGTGACCCCATTCCAGAAGTCCAACAGGATCTCCAGTCTCTCCTCAAATCCCTATGTCGATCCCAGAACCTCTCCCTGGATTACACCTCTCTCCTCAGATCTACAATTCCCCATACTCCTATCTTCTACATGATTCCTAAAGTCCATAAACCCAACCACCTAGAGTGCCCCATTGTGGCCAGTTACTATGCCCATACCGAGAGAATCTCTGCTCTCATAGATCAACACCTTTAGCCTATTACCCACAACCTACCCTCCTATATAAAAGATACAAACCATTTCCTCCACAGACTCCCCACAGTTCCTGTTCCTTTACCACAAGATGCCCTGCTTGTCACTACTTACAACACCTCTCTTTACACTATCATCCTTAATGCCCATGGCCTTTGCCACTATCTAACACTACCTGTACCAATGCCTGATGGATTCCAAACCTACAACCTGCTTCCTGGTCACCATGGCCAACTATATCCTCAACCACAAATGAAGGTATCACCTACAAATAAACCCAGAGTGTGGCATTGGTCGGCCACATGGCACCATCCTATGCCAGTCTCTCTGCAGGTCATCTAGAGGAATCCTTCCCATTCACTCAGAATTCCAAACTCCTCACCTGGTTCAGATTCACTGATGACATCTTTGTGGTCTGGGCCAAGGGTGAGGACAGACAGATTATCGACTTTCCTCCAGAACCTCAAAACCCCATTTGCTTAACCTGGTCCTCCTCAACCCAACAAGCCACCTTATCCTTCCCACACCTCTCACAGTGATATTCCAGCACCCACCAAACCTACACAATAGCCTTGTCCATCCCTATTCAACCACTGCTCCCAACCCCTTGCCTCATAGCTCAGATCCCTGTAATAGACCTCGATGTAAGACCTGTTCCATATACCCTCCCAACACCATCTACTCCAGTCCAATCACAACTATCACCTATGACATCAATGGCAGGTCTACCTGTGAAACCAGTCCTGCGATCTACAAGCTATGCTGCAACTATTATTCTGCATTCTAAATGGGCATTGCATCAAACAAGTTGCCTGTCTGCATGAATGGACACTGACAAACTGTGACCAAGAAACAGCTCGACCATCCAGTTGTTGAGCACACTGCCCGGCACAATGTTCTTCATTTCAATGACTGCTTCACAACCTGTACCATCTGGATCCTTCTCATCACCAAACTGCCCAGCTGGGAACTATCCCTGCAATATAGGCTACATTCCTGTAACCCTCCTTGCCTCAATCTTCATTAGTCACTGTACTTCACCCAGCTATCCCCTTCCTTGTTCCCACTCCAGAACTGCACAGCCTTCTATTCCACCAACACTCCCACAGTCTTTTTACTTCTCTCCTTTTCCGCTCCTGCCCCTGTCCAACCTCCCGACTGCACCTAGCAACCCAAGTGCATTACTGGCCACTCCCACAAGCAGCATTACACCCACCCCCACCCCAAACCCTGATATCCCCCCCCCCCCTCCAGCCTCTTGCTTACTCCCATCATGCGTTGTTGCTCGTAGTCTGGCCTCAGCAGCCACAGACACTGGTCATGTGTGTGTGTGTGTGTGTGTGTGTGTGTGTGTGTGTGTGTGTGTAGTCTAATTCAGAAGAAGGTCTTTTGGCCAAAACCTTACTTGTTTAGCAGTCTGTGTGTTGTGCCTGTCTGTGACTTGGCATCTCTACTATGTGGCGAGTAGCAGTCTATCCTTTTCGTAATACTGTCATTACTCCATCCCAGATTTTCCATCGCTTAGTTATATCATCAGTAGGGTTCAACTAAACATGCAGTAAAAAATGACAAAATATGTACTTATAATATGGGCTTAAAAATATAAAATATGGAAAAATTATGGAGACAAAAAACTACAATTTTCAAATAAACCACGCTTTATTACACCAAAAACAAACAATTTTATGCTTCTCCAGTTTCATGCGCTTTTTTTTTTTTCTTCAAAATTAAAACTATTTCTGTTTGAACAGAAGAATTGTATTGACAAAGATCTTTGAAACTGCAGGATGTGACTGGAGCAAACTTAAATTTGGACAATTCTGGAACTGAGTATGGGACATGAAGTTCATCATCTATTCTTCCATACAGCATACTGTTAATTTTGTCAGCAGATTAAGACCTTTATTTTTCTCAAGTGCCTAGTTCAATTTTTCCTTTACCAACTCAGCAATGGATCCTTCTGCTTTGCTAATTTTCATTTTTATGCCTTCGATAATCTTTACATTATGTCCATTATAATTATCTGGGCTGTTTTGCTGTGGTCGGTTGATGAATTCTGTGTCAATTCCCAACGTTTCGTCTCCGACTGCAGGAGACATCTTCAAGGGGGTCCGTAGCTCGATGGAAGGTCCAACACACCCACTGGCTCGCTACTGACAGTAGTCATGGACATGATATTTCCGGCCGTGAAAATCTACATTTTAGTATCAATCTTTACATTGTCTTTCAATTATGTTCAAGGGTTTTCCAGTCCCTTAATATGATGCAACAAAAAACAATAATTCTTTTTGATGTGCACTAAATCACTCTGTAGAGTATCATTTTCAGAAAGTTCTTTCATATTCAAAATACAAGCAGACTCATCTTCAAACTGAAAAATAATTGTTTTAATGTCACAGAAATCCTCAACATAGTATTCAACTTGTCAGCATTGGTTCTGGTGGCAAAATAATATCGGGATACACCTCTTTAAATTTCGAGAGCCTACTGGTAGCTTTCAAAAATATTTTCTTCATATTTGATATTAAACTATCAACTTCTCTTCTTTATCCTTATGCTTTCAGCTAATCTATTTCTTCTGCATTCCAAACACAGTACATAGAGCATTTTAATGTATAAGACATTCAGGAATGCTGCAGCTTTAACCATATAAGGTGCAGCATTGGTACAATGTTTGTTGGTTACATTTAGGAAGTTCTTCAAATGCCAACAGAAAGGATTTGCTTGATTTATCTTCAGATAGTCATCCAATTACTACAATGCCAATGCACTGCCTTGGGTGGCCATAGTCTCATCGATTGTGACCCATATAGGACCATCCTAAATTACGTCTCGAATCGACACCGTACAATCCTTGTAAATGCTGCCGACATAGTTTTTTTTAAATGTAGAAAAAAAATGGTTCAAATGGCTCTGAGCACTATGGGACTCAACTGCTGAGGTCATTAGTCCCCTAGAACTTAAAACTAGTTAAACCTAACTAACCTAAGGACATCACAAACATCCATGCCCGAGGCAGGATTCGAACCTGCAACCGTAGCGGTCGTGCGGTTCCAGACTGCAGCGCCTTTAACCGCACGGCCACTTCGGCCGGCTTTAAATGTAGATTCATCAGGAATATGTTTGCCTGAATATCTCTCTAGGATGCTTTTTTAAAAAATGGGTTGTTTAATTTCCATACAGGTATATCTGCATATATAATGGCATAACACATATCTTTCGAGAAGGTAGAACTTTGGAGCCCACTGGCTGTTGCATCATCAAAAAACTGTTGTTTGAATTGATTCTCTTTTTAATTTCTACCTGTGTTTTTAGGTAGATAGGCACTGTGATATTAAAAAAGTTGCTCAGTTGACACAGCTTTTCACAGGTATTACAAAACAGTACTTTGCCGTCTGTACTCAAAGACTGCTTTGGAAATCTTCACTCTATTTTTGTAATTTCAAACACAACAGTTGCTTGTACATGAAAGAACATAGACGTGTAAAAAAATACAATGATGCACAGCAGCAAACATCATTGTTATCAACAGCAAATGACATGGATGTGAAGTTATACATAAGGCTAGCAAAATACTTGTGGAGGTGTGCATCAGATGTTGCGCATTGACTGAAACACTCGAGTATAACAGTGAGGGAACATTTAATGCTGAAGCCTTATTGTGCACGTTGGTGGCATGAACTATCCAACCTGACTGTAAGGTCTAACTGGAGTTCCACATGAAAGATAATTGAATGACAAAACAGAAAATATGTAGAAACAGAAATCACGTTGTTGTTGTTGTTGTGGTCTTCAGTCCTGAGACTGGTTTGATGCAGCTCTCCATGCTACTCTATCCTGTGCAAGCTTCTTCATCTCCCAGTACCTACTGCAACCTACATCCTTCTGAATCTGCTTAGTGTATTGATCTCTTGGTCTCCCTCTACGATTTTTACCCTCCACGCTGCCCTCCAATGCTAAATTTGTGATCCCTTGATGCCTCAAAACATGTCCTACCAACCGATCCCTTCTTCTAGTCAAGTTGTGCCACAAACTTCTCTTCTCCCCAATCCTATTCAATACCTCCTCATTAGTTACGTGATCTACCCACCTTATCTTCAGCATTCTTCTGTAGCACCACATTTCGAAAGCTTCTATTCTCTTCTTGTCCAAACTGGTTATCGTCCATGTTTCACTTCCATACATGGCTACAATCCATACAAATACTTTCAGAAACGACTTCCTGACACTTAAATCTATACTCGATGTTAACAAATTTCTCTTCTTCAGAAACGATTTCCTTGCCATTGCCAGTCTACATTTTATATCCTCTCTACTTCGACCATCATCAGTTATTTTACTCCCTAAATAGCAAAACTCCTTTACTACTTTAAGTGTCTCATTTCCTAATCTAATCCCCTCAGCATCACCCGATTTAATTTGACTACATTCCATTATCCTCGTTTTGCTTTTGTTGATGTTCATCTTATATCCTCCTTTCAAGACACTGTCCATTCCGTTCAACTGCTCTTATGGAAAGGTTTAGGTACAGTGCAGAGAAGTCAACCAGAACCCTGGGTCTGGGGAGATTTAGCAAATGGGATGAGAAGGAAAGACTCCTTCTCATCCCATCCAGTAAGTCTCATCTGACCCGGGGTTCACTGTACCCCTTTCCCTAAAACTCTGCATTCCTTTTCTTTCACCCCTCTTCCTTCCACTTTAACTCTTCTGTGAGAAGAAGGAGCCACTGGCTTCAAAAGCTTGTAAAAGTAAAAAAAAAAAAAAAAAAAAAAATGTGTGTGTTTTCTACTGCCACTGCTTGGTGAGTAAAGTTTTTATCCAAACATTTGCATTAAAATGAAAATATGTAGTTACATATTAATCTGGGCCCTAATCATCAGCTAGACTAATTACCAGTAAACCCTATTCTTAAAGAATCAAACTCCAGCATATAAAACAGATTGAAACATCTGATCATTTTGCAAATGAGTTAACGTGTTAAATATTTGACATAAAGCATGTAAGTGAGAAAAAGTTACAAAAGATTTGAAATTACATGTAGAGTTTACTGGAAGTTGCTAAATACTCCCATTCTCAAATACTGGATAAATAAAGTTTGGGTATTAGTGCGCTATCAGTTAAGCTGCCTCAATACAAACAAGCAATTTCTAACTGTAACACTTGTCTTATTGTGTTAAACTATTAAGATAAGGTTATAACTCTTAATGAGTAGATTATGAGGCCATTTTAAATTTTTAAATTAGGTCAATAATCATGCTAAATACTGAAAATCAGTTTCTGTTGCCCTTAGAAACCATTAGATCAGCAACCTGCAACTGGTATTGCATTCTGGGATAGTCACTCAGTAATAGCATGCTTTAATGTATGTCACTGTAATGGCATGTATTGTTTCAAGTAAATTCATATCTTGTTTGATGCAGACTGAAAAATGTATGAAATTTCTACTGTATCACACCTCAGAGGGGAGTTTCCTTACGCCACTGAAAGCCATTGTTCTTCGGTTGTTGCAAACGGCTTGCTGCTGTGGTATGTTTCCGCCCTGCTGCAGCATCCAGTCCATTCTTCACACCTGCCACAATTCGTAGGGCAGGATTTGTCACAATGCCATTTCGCCGTGGCTTCAGTAGTCCTCTGCAACAAATGTACACCACCTCCTTTTAAAATTTTACGTTTGAAAACTGCATAATAAAACAATAATACAATACTGGACAATCAAGGATGGAATGCAATGCCTATTAAACACACCTCATGTGTCACAGACATACAAGGTGGAGCATATCAAATATCAAAATTTATTCCAAGTGATAGCATTATTTAATTCTACCAATTTCACTAACATAATGTCATAAAGTTGTCAGTCTAACTTTAAGTGCAAAGGAACTTTCCTGTATAAGCTGATTTTGGACAAGATGATTCCTATGGGGGGGGGGGGGGGGGGGGGGGGAAAGAATGTATGATATGGAGAAAACTGACCTTCACTTTGTTTTATCTATACGTAAATCAAAATGGTACATTCTACTGCCACAAAACTATTCACACAAAGTAGATAAATACTGTTCAAAGTTTTGTTTGTCTGTGGTTTAACTTCATTGTGGTCATTTCTTTCCACTCTTCCCTGTTTTCTTAAGTTTTCATGAGTGACTCTTCTTTATTGCTCAGTACAAGAAAATGTTTACTTACCTGGATTTTCTCCTTCCTTCCTGAAAGGAAAGTAGCTGAAGGCACTTACATAACTACACAAAAAAACCAACTTCAAAGAAAAGAAAGAAACTTATCTTACTTACAACTGCCTTTCTTTATTGTTTTTCTCTTATTTTGTTGCCTGTACATTCCTCATATTTTTTATTATTTCAGTAAAACATGCAATGAGGGCATTTAAGGAAACAAGAATGAATGAAGTGCCAATGGCTTGAGCAAGGAACCATTACGCAGCTTAAATAAACCAAAATCACTATGATCTGATCAAGATTTTAACCCCATCTATCATAACCAAAGAATACAGTAGTGTAACTTCAACTGCTAATAAAATGGAGTTGCTTTGCTTTCTTATGCAATAACAAGAATAAAATTTAGTTTTACAACACATTCTTTAATGCAAATGGCAGTGAATAATTTATATTAATGAACATAGAGGTTGGACAAAATTATATGAATGCGTACTGAAGCATCCAAAACAATCTCTGAAGCATATTTAAATCCTGAATGGTGCTCAATGGAATTTTATAACCAAAAAAGCTGTCCCAGTTCAATGAGAGGTCTCATTAGATAGCAACAGTGTCTTTATAAATACGACGACAATGGCTTAATGATAAACAGATTGTGGACAGCAAAGGAGATGTTTTATTCCATTCTCGTATTTGTTGAACATACTTAGTGAATTTGAAGTTATACCACTGGCAATTTTATAGTCTACGAATAGGCATTCCATGCTAGAAACGGGGCTTGGATCACTGCACATGATCACATACAATGTTTTTTTTTAAACCTTACAACATATAGACAAGCATTATTTGGTTATATTTTGACTAAAGTTCAGTCTTGATCACACGCAGTTGACTGCGTAGCAGCGAGGAGAGCTCCGCCTACCATCCTAAGGGAGCCATGGGTCTGATGATGGTTTCGTAAAAAGAACCAAAACCGGTTACCTATATCATTAAAACATAAATAGTGTGATCAAGACTGAACTTTAGTCAAAATATAATAATTAATTGATCACTGTTTTCCAAAAATGTTTACCAAAATTGTACATTATTTGGTTGTCAAAATCTTTATAAAAACTCCACTTCTTTCACAGTTGAAGGCAATCTGTGTAATGTGTTTGCAAGATGTCTGCCAATAGCAGCCACACTTCAAATGTTTAGTTTATCATTCCTGTTGAAAGACTCTTGTTAACTCTTGAGCTCTTTAAGTGTGTATTAAGCTCAGCAGATACTTTCACGGCAGTGGTCTTTTAGGTATCATAAATAATAATCTGATATATCTACCAGCATGTTTACTTTTTACTCTGTGATATCAGATGTATTACTGTATATGCAACCGATATTGTGGATGCAGCAATTAAGTGAATACTATCAGCTGAAGGATGAAATAGTAAGCAATGGACAATAAACACTATATGATAATTAGGGTCTTCAGCACTGGACTTGGCCAATTGCATTTTCTCAATTTTTAAAATTTTTAAAGAGAGAAAGAGAGAGAGAGAGAAAGAGAGAGAAGTGGCCAGTTGTGAGTGAGATTCACATACTGAGGGCTCTGTACAAATTTAATTATGTATAATATAAATGGCCATATCTTTTGATTGCATTGGCTTAGAAGCTTACATTTATTGCGCTCCTGAGAAACCTTAGTGTGGGGAATAAATTTCAGCTTGATACCTCTATCCATTCCTGAGATAAAGGTTTAACAGCTGGACGGACAGACAGACAGACAACAAAGCGATCATATAACGCTTTAGTTTTAACAAACAGAGATACGGAACCCCAAAGAGTGTCTGAATATGTGTGACTGTATGTGGATTGGTGAAAATGGGAAAAGAATATGGACGCAAGAGTAAAGCAAAAATAATATGATGACCAGGGGTGGATCCTCTTGAAGCTCTGTAATAGGTATTGTGGAACAAACCACCAAAATCTAAAAACAGACAATGTGGTATGTAGAAATAAAAATGATAAGAGGTGAGAGACAATGGAGGAAAGTCAAATAATGAAGATACACAGAGAAAACAGCATAATTGTGAAAGTAATGAAGTAGACAATATGGAAATTAGTAAGTGAGAAGTTAAATAAATCGTAATATAGAGGTTATTTACAATCAGATTTGTTTTCATACAAGGGCTATAATTCACTTCTAAACCAGCACTGCCTAAATCTCTTACACTTTGCACAGGCTATCATTAGTGAATAGTTGCTAAAAGATTCTTGATCATTACTGACAAGTACCACCAAATCATCATTAATTGTCCAGCTTCTAGAACCAGTCTAACATATGTAGTCAAGACACTGCTGTGGAAGTTGTTATCATCTGACAGTTGGAGCAACACTAGCTACCCTAGCAGCAAGTAAGCTAGCCATAAGATTAATGCCTTTTAATTATATTTCTACCTAATTAACACAATGGTTGTTGTATTTTTTCTTTCCATGCATTAGCAAATTTTCAAGAGACATGAACAATAATGAAATAATTGTAAAAGCAACTGAATCTCACTGGTTCAGTTACGTAAGCTAGAAGTTACGGGTGAAGAAATACTTTCAAATATGTGTATAACGGCAGCTTGCTACACTGAAAGCAAGAGGATTTAAACACACATTTCAGGCATGAGAAGCATATATTTCTGTTTTTGTCTGTTGATATTACAATAGGTATTTTCCATGATACGTAACAATTTTGTATGTAGTCTAATAATTCATACAGTCGTACACTTCACCTGACTTTCTGACATCTTAACATTTTTGTAAATTTTGTTACTTTTGCTTCAAATGCACATGTGTGTAAGATTCTTGCCATTTGTGGCTCTGTTGTAGCAACAATGTGGAACTGGTTTCTTTGGTAGTTTGATACAGTGTTATTGCTTTTGACACACTATTACTACATCTGTGCAATTTTCTCTTGAGTTACAGTCATGTTGACTTATTTGGTATGTTCAATAATATACACTCCTGGAAATGGAAAAAAGAACACATTGACACCGGTGTGTCAGACCCACCATACTTGCTCCGGACACTGCGAGAGGGCTGTACAAGCAATGATCATACGCACGGCACAGCGGACACACCAGGAACCGTGGTGTTGGCCGTCGAATGGCGCTAGCTGCGCAGCATTTGTGCACCGCCGCCGTCAGTGTCAGCCAGTTTGCCGTGGCATACGGAGCTCCATCGCAGTCTTTAACACTGGTAGCATGCCGCGACAGCGTGTACGTGAACCGTATGTGCAGTTGACGGACTTTGAGCGAGGGCGTATAGTGGGCATGTGGGAGGCCGGGTGGACGTACCGCCGAATTGCTCAACACGTGGGGCGTGAGGTCTCCACAGTACATCGATGTTGTCGCCAGTGGTCGGCGGAAGGTGCACGTGCCCGTCGACCTGGGACCGGACCGCAGCGACGCACGGATGCACGCCAAGACCGTAGGATCCTACGCAGTGCCGTAGGGGACCGCACCGCCACTTCCCAGCAAATTAGGGACACTGTTGCTCCTGGGGTATCGGCGAGGACCATTCGCAACCGTCTCCATGAAGCTGGGCTACGGTCCCGCACACCGTTAGGCCGTCTTCCGCTCACGCCCCAACATCGTGCAGCCCGCCTCCAGTGGTGTCGCGACAGGCGTGAATGGAGGGACGAATGGAGACGTGTCGTCTTCAGCGATGAGAGTCGCTTCTGCCTTGGTGCCAATGATGGTCGTATGCGTGTTTGGCGCCGTGCAGGTGAGCGCCACAATCAGGACTGCATACGACCGAGGCACACAGGGCCAACACCCCGCATCATGGTGTGGGGAGCGATCTCCTACACTGGCCGTACACCACTGGTGATCGTCGAGGGGACACTGAATAGTGCACGGTACATCCAAACTGTCATCGAACCCATCGTTCTACCATTCCTAGACCGGCAAGGGAACTTGCTGTTCCAACAGGACAATGCACGTCCGCATGTATCCCGTGCCACCCAACGTGCTCTAGAAGGTGTAAGTCAACTACCCTGGCCAGCAAGATCTCCGGATCTGTCGCCCATTGAGCATGTTTGGGACTGGATGAAGCGTCGTCTCACGTGGTCTGCACGTCCAGCACGAACGCTAGTCCAACTGAGGCGCCAGGTGGAAATGGCATGGCAAGCCGTTCCACAGGACTACATCCAGCATCTCTACGATCGTCTCCATGGGAGAATAGCAGCCTGCATTGCTGCGAAAGGTGGATATACACTGTACTAGTGCCGACATTGTGCATGCTCTGTTGCCTGTGTCTATGTGCCTGTGGTTCTGTCAGTGTGATCATGTGATGTATCTGACCCCAGGAATGTGTCAATAAAGTTTCCCCTTCCTGGGACAATGAATTCACGGTGTTCTTATTTCAATTTCCAGGAGTGTAGATATTGGATTCCAGTCAAGGTTCCTACATTCCACATTCACTGATTTGACTGGAAACTAAGTGAACAACATTTCACATTGTTGAGCAGATATACATCTTTCTGCAAAAGTTCAGGTCTTCTGCAGTTTACCATCCATTTTTTTCTTAAAAGAAAATGATGTTCTTCAGTAGATATCTGTAGGTTATAATCATAAGTAAACTGTCCTGTAATGTATGATTTCATACCTCCCGGGCAAGGGCGCAAATACTGCTTTTCCTTCTATATTCTCTGATGGCAATTTTAAATCTCCATTTCCTAGATAAATAACTTACATCACCCATTTCTCATTGCAAGCTTTCAGAATCTTTGCTTATAACCTCTTCTCCCTCAACAGTTTTACTAACTATTCTTTCTTCATCAATTACCACTTCCAGGTTTGGAGGATCGGGTCGTGAAGTGGAAAATCTTTATCATTCTTTTAGCAATTTAGATACTGGACCAACAACACTATAAAATTACTTATATTTTAGAAAAATTTTTCATCATTTTTGTCTGTCTTGCAAGAGTTAACTTTGTATCATCTTTCTTATGACACCGTAAATCAAAATGTCAAGAAAAAACTCATGTTTTACAGCCACAAAGTCATCAAACTGTGAATTTGTTCTTCCTCATTTTTGGACTCAGTAGGCACAGCACTAACAGTAACACTCAAAATATGCCATGCTATACTCCACTAAAACCTTTGTACACTGTAAATGCGAAAACATAAGAATGAACTTATAGAAACATATTCTCTGTAATGTCATATACAATGGAATAACACATGTGAGGAGGATGTGAACAAACACTGAAGCACATTCTGCATCACATTCCATTGCTCTTGATTAGTGCCATGACTAAAAAAAATTTTTTAATGACAGCACTCTTATTTGAATGTACAGTATTTCACCACCAAATCCCACATTCTTCCGGGATAATTCTCACCTCCCCCCTCCAGTTTTTACTCTTGCTAACAGTCAGATATAAATTATAACTCCTTCATGAGCCCTAACATTACTTACTTAAAGCATGTCACTGACAAATAAAAACTGTTGTGTGAGAGAATGAAAGTGCACATACCACCCGCTATTTCTCTTATGACCACCTGTTTTCAACACAATATTTTATGGAAAGAAATTCTCCACCAGAACAAGTATATACCATCTATGGTTAAGTTGTGGATACAGTGTTCTTGTGCACTCCATATCTACATTTACATTTGCACACTATAAAGCATAATATGGCACATACCAGAAGACATTAATTGCATCACCATTCCAGTTTCAAAAACACGTAGTGTGTGGGAAAAACAACTGTAGGTGATTTAACCAACAGTCACAATGAAAGGTTCACATATGAAGAAATAACAAGATTTTTACCTTACCTGTCTTGCACAACATCTAACTGGAGTTTGTGAGAGTTTCTGTGACTAATGTCGACCTGACAAGCTTGCGGTAAATCGCAAAGCTCTTATTTAAATCTTTTCTAGTGTTTCCTTTAATCCAACTCTTTAGGATTCCCAGATGGGTGAAGAAATCCTAAGATTAGTCAGATGAGAAATTTTATAAGGGATTCACTTGATGGATGAACTAAACTTACGCAATCTTCAACTGAATCTTCATCAAGCAACTTAATTTTCTGCAGATGAATAACTCTACAGTTTTGATCTTTTTGTATGTTCCCAATTTTTCACCATTTCATGTATGTTTTATTAAATTTTCTTCATGGGGTACCCACAGACAAGTTAGCTAACTAATCATCCACATGCCTTATTTCACATTTGCTATCTCTGCAAAAGAAAGAACTTATGTTCTCATATGGAAAAGAGTGATGGGGAGTATCTCAGCTATTAATTTCAGTTTTGTGTGTGAAGAATATTTATTACAGATTACTAGCAACCCAGTTTGGCTTTACACAGATGGTACTAAATATCTAAGACCAGACAATCTGACTGATGTAGCAGTAATTTCGTTTATGGGGTACTGCATAGAGGTATTGGGGAATAATTTTATGTACTGAATATCATCACTTTCATATAAACTTAAAAATTAATGCAGCACACACTACTTGGTGGCATACTGCAGCACATAAAGGCTTTAATGGACTGCCTGACTGCAACCCCCAAACAGTGTAAACTGTGTCTCTGTGGTCACTCATATGTTGGTGAGATGATCTGCCACAAGTATCAAAACCCTACAGCAGCTCCACAGATGAGTAATAATAATAATAATAATAATAATAATAATAATAACAATAATAATAATTTCATTTCCCTCAAAGTCCCGATGCAAATCTTTCTAACTGGACATCACTTCACTGCTTTTTGTCTCCCCAATCAATTATTTAACTGGGAAAGGTGACCTACAGTTTAACATGGAAGCCAAACCACATTTCACATCTGGCAATGTCCACATCATTGACAGGTGAATGCTATGTTCAAAGACTGAGTTTTCAGACAGACTCTAGACCACCAGGCCTGACTCAAATTCTCCTGGTGTCTGTACCACTGGCTGTACCACAAGATGGCAATACATCCATTTTTTGCTGCGACAGTGGATTTTAATTAATCACAGTTCAGCCAATTTCCATGAAACATTTATAAATTATATACATTAACGTTCCTCACCAATCAAACAATATATTAGTCAAAATCCTTACAGTAATTCCTGAGATTAGCCCATACATACAAACAGAAGCGAACGGGAAACTTCAATTTATGAATACAAAGACTATTGCCTCTAACGAAATTATCTTCATTCATTTTGCTTTTTCTTTTTTAATTTAGTTGTCACATATTGTTTTCATCCTAAAGCACTTATACCTCAATCAAATCTGGAACAAAGTCCACTTGGTCCTCAACATTATCATACATTTCTGGACCTTACTGCAATTGGCACATTTATGTAAATAATTTTTTTCTTATTAATTTCTTGATAACTGTAGATATCGGCATTCCATACCTTTATTTGCATCATGTAAATTCTTATTTTTCTTACCCATCAATCGTTTATCCTGTCATTACATCCCATGCTTGCCAAATCACTTATGACGACTATGTAACACTGTGCAGTATAACACCATCTCCACTGATGAACAGGTCCTGGTAAATATTTATTTTTTTATTTCATCTCATTTTCAGCAGAAATTGCGATTCAGTAACTAAGCACATAATAAAAACTAGTGTTTCCTTTCAATGTTTGTTGTTTCATGTTTAAAGGAGTAATATGCATTTGATATTCTGATACTCATATTATGTTGCAATCACAGTATATCTCACAAATTTACTGGTTGTGGTTATCATACCCACATCATTGCTCAAAACATAAATCTTATTGAAACAGTAAAAGCTATTTACTGTGATGACACATTTAATATATTTTTTATATATCTGGGAGATTAAATTTTTCATTAACAGATTTCCACCTTTTGTTATAAAACAAACATTTCCATTTGAAAATGACAAACCTCAGGACTGAATTGGTAGGAACTATCTGTATCAAATGGGGGAGACGAAAATGTGTTTCGATAGGTATTTTACCTTTTTCTGTGTTTCAGCCAGACTTTTGCTGTTGCCTTCATAAGTGATGATCTTGTGCCTATCTTGACATGTTTTTGAAGCATCCCAGCATTCCATATTTTGTACCTGGCAATATTGAAAATGTACCTCAAATTAAACTTCCACCAACCGATATTGTATAGGAATTTTGACTGCTTATAAAAGCATTAGTGTGGTAAATTCATGTATGAAAACTGAATTAGTGCTTCAGCACTTTGTATAGGTAAAAGTAAAATTGTTCCCAATATAAGTATGATCATTACATTTCCTTAGTTATGTATCTTTTCCACTCAGAACTAGTACAAAAAAAATTAATAAAATGAAACCTAGGAAAAGTAGCACAGAAATAAGAGGGAACAATCTTCTCTTTACCTAAATACTCATTGGTTGAATGAAATCTGGTGCCTCATGGCAGCAAAGAATACATATATTTGTAAGTTTCAATGATGGATTATTTATATTTACAATTAGTAGAAATGACTTTTAGACTGGTGCAAGGTAATGGAGCCAACAGACAGTATTTTACTGCCTTTGAGACATATGTATGACTGGAATATTTTGAATTTTTATACAGAATATTTCCTTTTTATGTTTTATTCCTTTCCGTTCATTAAAAAATGACAAATCTCATCCAAACAGCTGTTTGATAACACCAGATCTTGACACTTCATATTTCATTCTGTCACCCTCTCCTCCTAAGCAGACGTGACCGAGCCAGATTGTAGCCTTTTCACCATAATGCAAAATCTACATGTTGTAAACTCCTTGTGAAGACAATCCAGTAAAAGAAATTTAAGTTATAAATAATGAAATAAAAGCGCATGCATGACGTGAAGGCCAATGTATCTTTTTCTGCTTCAACCCTGAGCAACGGTTAAATTTATGAGTGATAGCATCCTCATGTTTCTTATTTAGGGTGACTATAGTGTGGACCAGAACATTTTTCATAACATAAATGCCTACCTAACTGGAGTATTATTAATGATGAATATTCCTCTTGATTTCAGACCTACAACAGATTGTGTAAGTTCCACTGTCAGTAGCCAGTTATTATCTAACAATATTTTTCATTCATTCATCATGCTCAATACAACCCTTTAGGAAGGGGACTCTTCAAGGATGTAAAATGACTCAAGGTATTTATAAACAAAAGACAAGAAAATTTATACTTAAAACTGTTTTCCCCAAATATCTAGACTCCTGAAACTAAAACCTCTCAGAAACTACATCTGCAATTCTTAACACATTTACCTTCACTGCTTATTTATCAGCAAAGTCCAAGAGGCCTTCCACAGAGAGTAGCTGTGTATTAAAACTATCTTCATACTATACATATATTTCAGTTAATGTACTGAATATCAAATATTCAGTTGAATATTTGCCTCAAGTTTAATAGCTATGAAATAAAGTAATTACTATTCCCCAATACTACAGCAAGAAAATTAAAGCTGCAGCCTTAACATGATACCAAAAAGTCCTGGATGGAATAGAAAGAATAAATATGATCTATCAACAAATAGTTACGATGCTGAGCAGTAGATGCACACAGACATGGTTGAGCTTGTGGCTAAGCTTTCTCAGGAATATCAGTCCCTTAGGAATCATACACAGAGGCACTTCAGCAGTCATTTTTCCCACACTCCATACACAAATGTAACTAGAAGTACAATGGTGTACACTCTACCATGCACTACACAATGGTTCAGAGCACAGGTGCTGATGTAGATGGTACAGGTGCAGACGTAAATGTAGATGAAGACCTAACAAGCAAACAGAACACGCAGCACTGGAAAAATGCTACTGTTTGTTTATTAGCTCTGAGAAAGGGCACTGTCCAAAAGCTTAGCTATAAGCTTAATCTACATTGTGTGCCTGGTTACTGCTTTAAGCATCAACTTTATGGCAGGTGATTCTCTTTATTCTTCCAACAACTTCATAGAGTGTATTGGAAAGTTTGACTGAAAATGAATTATAATGACACTAAAAGCACAATGAACACAACGAAAAGGAAAATAATATGAACATTAAGTTTTGAAACTAGCATATCAGAAGTCAAAGAAAGAAACTGGCAGATAAATATAAGAGTGAAAAATGCATGGAAAGAATTTGGAAAAATGAACAGGGTTTTTGAATTAAGTAATGTCTGAACTGGAGAATTTATAACAAAAATCAATTACCCAGTTTTGGCTTATGATAGTGGAGCGGACTTTTAAAGCAAAAGACATTGAAAAAAGGATTGCTCAAAGAGCAATGGAACGAAGAAAGACAGTAAAACAATCAAACTGATCAGGAAACAGGCTGGAGTGGAAGACAATTATGATTATAATGGAGATGGATGAAACATGTAACCAGATTAACAGATGCTAAATGAAGGAAGAGAGGTGCCCAGATGCATGGAAAAGTTTAGTGGAGGCCTCTTTACAAGAAATATTATATAGGGCAGTCAGAAAGTCTGCAAAGCCTGTAAGGATGTTGGACGGTAGGCTGTGCCGCAAAATAATTTTTAGGAAAAAAATTCAATATGTTCTGTCACTTCAGAGTTCATTATCACAGCTATTCAGGCTGTTGTGTGTGAAAATTCAAGTGGCCTGCCAATTAACTCTAACTCAATAACGGTTCTCAAATCTTTTTCTTAAAAATTATTTCTCACCACAACCTATCCTGTAACACCCAAACAACCTTTTCAGATTGTTTCTGACAACACGTAAAGAAATAAAAAAATTCAAATGTGATTATCTGACATTTCAACACACCATGACCCTCAAACAACTGTAAATTACAAGTATTTCATTCTCTTTTAGTTAGCGTCTGTAAATTCATCTATTCACATCACAATAATTAAGCTCTTACTTTCCAAAGTATCTGAGTGTAAATCCTTTGTGTACTAAAGATTAAGACAAATCAAACACAGTGTGTCCTCTGATCTTCATGACATAAAAATACTATGTATAATCATTTACTACATATAACTCTTTAACTGAAATTAACATTTTTAGAGGAGACCTGACGACTGACATTCAGTTGTTTTTCTAAATCAAGGTTCTGAGTAGGGTACAAATGATCTGAACTCCAACATGTCATTAAAAAATATATTTTAGTACCACAGTCTGGGCACGATTCAGTTACTATAAATAAAATATTAAAAATCAGCATATGTGGAATCAAAAACCCACAGTTAGACATAACCAAAAATCTTTTAAAACATTGAATTAAACACTCATTAATAATAATGACATACACAAACTCTAAATACCTTGATAAAGTCAAATAGCTGCAAGGAAGAAAGTCCTTTAGCCATATAGCACTACAGAACTAATTACATTCAAAAAACTAGCTATACAGATCTGTACTGTAAAATGAATCATCCTTAAGTCCTCAAATTTTACTCACTATTTGACTTTACAAACTGAAAATTTGACAAACAAAAGCAAATATGTCTACTTGCTCCACCATTACATGCAACTTACCCGCCACCAGAGTTGGCATTTGTGTATTCAGATGCACCCTGAGATGACAGAAGACCTGGAGGTCCTCGACCCACAGCACTCGCACTGTTACCGAGAATTATCCTCATGTGTGTGTCACGTGCAAAGTGGGGGTCTGCCATTAGGGATGCGTTCCTATAAAGGAAAGTGGTGTCAGTGTGTAGTGTATGGCAGTGTCTGAACTGTATAAGCAATCAAGAGTACATGTGAAACCAATGATCATGATGAAAAAGGTCACTTCAGATATATGATAAATCTTTATTTCTGGTGCAACTAGTTTCATAAAGCTGAAGCTGAAAGCTGGTTCAATTCTACAGAGGTGGACGACCACAGTACAAAATTTTCTGCAATGCTGATCAAACACTACACTGCTAAGTATCTGTAATTATAAAACACAGCATTATCTTTGAAACAACTGTGCTGTAATGATGTTGCCATAGCTGAACACAATTTTAAAAAAGTTTTTAAATGCATGTCTATGTGTGTGTTATCAAATAATTTCTCTCTCTCTCTCTCTCTCTCTCTCTCACACACACACACACACACACACACACACACACACAGAGAGAGAGAGAGAGAGAGAGAGAGAAAAAATCAGTGAGCTCACTCTGAATTGGACAGAGATCCCATTATTGCCAGACATGTTTTGCAAGAAATCTGAAAAATCCATCGTGTAGAGCAAAGACAACCAAATATAACAAATGCCACAATTCATTATGATGTACCCAAAAAGCTGCATTTCTAATGTTAAACTTCAATGGCTTCACATTATTCCACAAATCACAACCAATGACAACTGGTTCTTATGCTTATGCTGCAGGGTTGTCAGATTGACTTACCTACATAGACAAGGCTGAATATCATGTTTTGGTAAAGTGAACACACATGGGTCCAAAATTGGGACTGCATCATTATTCACTATGAACTCAGTAGCTGAAAAACGGATGGACGTTGACATTGTGGTAGGTTGATACTGTAAAGTTACAAAAGTGAAGACAAGGACGGGGCAGGAATTTCAACTAGGCTTTAAAAAGAAAAATCCTGACATTTGCCTACAAGTAA
Source organism: Schistocerca nitens (assembly GCF_023898315.1). NCBI lineage: Eukaryota > Metazoa > Arthropoda > Insecta > Orthoptera > Acrididae > Schistocerca > Schistocerca nitens. The sequence continues at coordinate 353,325,864 of NC_064622.1, forward strand.
TGCAGGAAAACCTAAATCTGAATGGTGGAAAGCTATCCTTAGTTAGAAAACAAGAGGCACATGTTAGTCCTGCTACAGCCCATCAACAGTAGCCAACTCTCATGGAAGCACAACAACTACGTACCAAAGAAGCTACAGCTAGTAACAAGATGTTACTTATTTTGTAACACACTGTGCTGAAGTTTCAGTGATATGTTCTTGAATGGAGTTGTTGATGTGTATGACCGATATATCCTAACTTTATTTGATGGATATTCTACACATCATTTCTCTTGCAGAAAGGAGAATCTTTATTATCAGAGTTCTCACAAAGCAGCAAAGAAACTTTTTAACTTATGGAGGGATCGGAGCTCACTGCAGCTTACAATACCACCATTTCATATTCATTAAATTTAGTGATGTGTAAATGACAATTCTGAAAGATCACACAATCACATACCTATATAAGATGACTGAAAAGGAAAAAACGAGTTTCAGAGTATCAATGGCCAACTACTTTTTTTATAGACAATTGATTGACATTACATCACACGCCCAGAAATGTAAGGAATTAAGCCATTTTACAGGTATCACCAGGAACCATTTATTAATGTAACTGTCTCCCTTCCCATTATATCAACACAAGTCCCTCTATTCAGGAGACATTTTCTGATAGCTGTAATATTTACAGGAGTCATTTTGTTGGGGCTTGACCACAATTATATATTTTTCCCTGAGACTGTCTGTTAAAGAATGAAGACATAGTCCGTACTACATGTGGTGTTCATGTAGAGATGTACTAAAACTAGTCTTTCCTCATCTAAATACATTCAGATTGGAATATTTATCATAAGAATAGGTTAGTTACCAATGCCGGCAGCATATTTACTGCTCTGGCAACAGAGTATTTAATGCTCTGAAGAATTCAGTAATATCTAGTGAGGTTATCACAGATCCTGAATGTCATTTAATCTGGGTGAAGTTAAGCATCAAAGGTGGGTCAGAATGGTAATCACATGCTTTTATACACCCGTGTCTGGCTCTGTAGTGGTAGAGTGTTTCAGAGAGTACTTGCAGAATTTGGTAAATAAGTTTCCTGATCATGTTTTTGTAATAGGAGTGACTTCAACCTGCCAGATATTGATTGGGAGAGTCAAGCTATCAAAACTGGTACCAGAGCCAGAGGCAGGGATTTATGTAACATGATTTTTAATGTCTTGTCTGAAAGTTAACACAAGCAGGTAGTTAGAGAACCAATTGGTGAAGGTAACATCTTAAATCCCACAGTAATAAACAGATCTGGAAGATTCTTGAATCAGTTAATGTAGAGGAGGTATCTATGACTACCAGTGCTGCAAGGAATGTTAACAAAGATAAGAAAATATTTTTGCTTAGTAAGAGTGACAGCAAAAAAATTGCAAGGTATCTGAATAGGCAAAATCAAACATTTCAGTACCAAGGATGAAAGTGTGGAGCACAAATAGAAAAAATACAAAAGCATCATTCAATATACCTTACACAAATGTGTTGCGAGCAAGGTGTTAGGGGATGGGAAAGACCCACCATGGTTTATGAGCCATGTTACAAAACTGATATGTAAACAGAGAGATTTGTCACAGATTCAAGAGAAATCAAAACCTAGCTGCCAAACAAAAGCCCAACAAAGCAAAAATGATCCTAATAAGAGCAATGAAAGAAGCATTTAATGTCTTAGAGAGTAAAATATTGTTAAAAGGGAAAATGACAACCACAAGGCTGAAATAATGAATTTGATCTTCCAAAATTATTTCACTGGAGGAGATCATTATACGGATCCACCATCCAACTATCATACGAATTTTGATATGGCAATATTGAAATTGGACATTACAAAAAAAAAAAAAAAAACCAACTATTAGGTGGTACAAAATACTCTCCATTACAACTAATACATTTACCCCACTGGTGCTTCCACTGTTTGAAACATTTTGGTAGTCATCTTTAGAAATGGGTGACAGCTCCTCCATTGTTTTTTTTTCTTGACTTCTTAAATGTTAAACATTAAAACACTTTCTTAAATGTTGTCAAATTGGTGCCCTTTCATGCCCACTTTCACGCATTGAAATATGAAAAAGCCACACAGAGCCAGGTCAAGCAAATAAGGTGCATGGGGCAACAAAACCATGGCATTTTTAGCCAAAAACTGGCTAACAGAGATGGTTGTTTGTGTACATGTGTAGTCATAGTGGAAGAACCAGTCTCCTGAGTGCCACGAATTGGGTCTTCTTAAACGAGCACTGTCATGCAATTTCTGACAGTTGATCAGTTGTCAGTCGATGGTCTGTGAACACAGGCCCTGGATTTTTTTCAATATTTCCATCAATTCAGGCAGTTTATGGAAGTCTAGAACAAGGTTTGTCATCGATCAACATGTCACCATTTTTAAATTGAGCAAATCACTCTCTTACACTCGAGTTTTTCCCATAGTGTCATCATGGAAAGCTGTTTACAACATTAAAACAGTTTCAGCTGCTTGTTGTTCACTTAAACTCACCATCATAAAAAACAAAACAAGAACAAAACAGTGCTTGCAAAAGCAATCATAATTAGCAATGAGTTGCGCTATACACATCTAGTGGCAGAAATGCATACTACACAAGCTCCGCCCAAGGTGAAGGGTTTTTTTTACACCCTTGTACAGTTGCTTTGCAGTGGAATGGTGTCAGGGCCAGATAACATACCTGCAAGATTCTACAGAGATCAAGAGAAAGAACATGCTCCCCTTCTATATGAAGTTTATCATTGGTCACTGGAGCAACAAAGGGTACATAGTGACAGGAAAAGAAGAAAGCACCTCAGTCCTGTTTTCAAAAAGAGTTGTAGGAGATGCACGTAATTGCAGGCTTCTATCATTGATGTCAATCTGTTATAGAATTATAGAACTTGTTTCATGCAAATGTGTTATGACAAACTTTAAGAACAACAGTTTTCTCTGTAAAATTCAACACGGATTCCACAGAAAGACACCTTGCAAAACTCAGCTCATGCTGGTCCTCCACAAGATCACAACACAGCAGACGTCAGCACTCAAGTTAATGCCATGTTCTTCAACTTCAATAAAACACCTGACAGTTCCCTGCTCGCCGTTTAGTGAAAAAATAAAAGCTTACTGAGTATCGGACCAGATTTGTAATTGGATTCTAGACTTCCTTGCAAATAGTGTGGACCATTACTGTTTACAATGTATATGAATGATCTAGTAGAATCAAACAATGGAAAATCCAGGATGGAATGTAACACTACGAGAGAAGGAAAGTTGCTACTCACCATATAGCGGAGATGCTGAGCCGTGACAGGCACAATAAAAAGATTCACACAATCATAGCTTTCGGCCATTAAGGCCTTTGTCAGCAGTACACACACACACACACACACACACACACACACACACACACACACACACTAACGCAAGTGCAACTTACACACATCTGCAGTCTCAGAGAGCTGAAACTGATCTAGTAGAATGCGTTAGAAGCTCTTTTGAACTGTTTGCAGATGATACAGCTGTCTATAAGAAGGTACCAATGGCAGAAGACAGCAGAAGGACCTACAGAGGTTTGATGAACAGTCCACAGACTTTGACACTGCATTTAAAGAAATATAACACATTGTGTATTTATAGGAAAATAAGTCCACTAATGTATAACTACTCTATTGATGACAAATTGCTGGAAATAGTAACCATCACAAAATATCTATGAACATTTATATAGAGCGACTTTAAGAGCAATGGCTGCATAAAACTAATAGTAGGAAAATCAGGTACCAGACAGATTCCCAGAAAGAATCTTAAGGCAATTTAATTCCACCACTAAAGAAGTGGCTTACAAGGTGCTTGTTTGACTGCTTTTTGAGTAGTGTTCATCAGTCTGAGACCCTTACTAGGTAAAACTGATGGAAGAGACAGATTATATAGGGTGGGGGAATGGAGAGAGTACTCTCCGAGAAGCTTCGGACAACATATTACTTTCTCCTACATATGTTTCATGAGATGACCATAATAAGAAAATTCAAAAAATGGAACCAGTGCAGAGGCTTACCAACACTCATTCTTCCCACGAGCCATTCGCAAGTGGAAAAGGAAAGAAGGGGATCGGTCAGTGATACCAGAAGTACCCTCTGTCACATACTGTCAGGTGGCGTGCAGAGTGGAGATGTAGATAAACACAAATGTGCAGAATTTTGGCTACTAGCAACATGGCTGTGCCACCTTCTCCACAAGGAAGAAGAAATGCAGTGTCCACACCTCCACTCCAATATGACTGCAACTGCAGCACACCCATGTGGGGTGGGTGGCCTGGCCTCAAGCATTGTACACTTTCTACTCAGGCATCTACAGGCCAGCTACGACCACAACAGTCCTGAGTTGTATCTCCATCATTACATGCAACTTACCCGCCACCAAACTTGGAATTTGTGCATTCAGATGCAATCTGAGATGACAGAAGACTTGGAGGTCCTCGTCCCTCAGTGCTTGAGCTTTTACCAAGAATTATCCTCATGTGCGTGTCACTTTGTGAGTCTGCCATTGGGGATGCAGTCCTGTAATGCAAAGTTGTGCTGCTGTATAGGATACGAGTGTACAGCACACAGTTAACTGCAGATACAAGATCAATCAAGAGTACATGCGAAACCAGTGCTGATCAAACATTACACTGCTAAGTACACTAGTCAACAGCCATTTTGCATCTGGGATATGATATATTTACTAGTATGTATTTTGGTTATAATAGAGGGAAACATTCCACGTAGGAAAAATATATCTAAAAACAAAGATGATGTGACTTACCAAATGAAAGTGCTGGCAGGTCGACAGACACACAAACAAACACAAACATACACACAGAATTCAAGCTTTCGCAACAAACTGTTGCCTCATCAGGAAAGAGGGAAGGAGAGGGAAAGATGAAAGGATGTGGGTTTTAAGGGAGAGGGTAAGGAGTCATTCCAATCCCGGGAGCGGAAAGACTTACCTTAGGGGGAAAAAAGGACGGGTATACACTCGCACACACACACATATCCATCCACACATATACAGACACAAGCAGACATATTTAAAGACAAAGAGTTTGGGCAGAGATGCCCAAACTCTTTGTCTTTGGGCAGAGATGCCCAAACTCTTTGTCTTTAAATATGTCTGCTTGTGTCTGTATATGTGTGGATGGATATGTGTGTGTGTGTGCGCGCGAGTGTATACCCGTCCTTTTTTCCCCCTAAGGTAAGTCTTTCCGCTCCTGGGATTGGAATGACTCCTTACCCTCTCCCTTAAAACCCACATCCTTTCATCTTTCCCTCTCCTTCCCTCTTTCCTGATGAGGCAACAGTTTGTTGCGAAAGCTTGAATTCTGTGTGTATGTTTGTGTTTGTTTGTGTGTCTGTCGACCTGCCAGCACTTTCATTTGGTAAGTCACATCATTTTGTTACTAGTATGTATTTTGGTGTATAGAATCCGAATATACCTTTCAAAATGTTCTAGAACATACCATTTTTGAGTTTTTAAAGGTTTTCATTTTTTGTATTTAGTATTTCGCTTTTTGCTGTTCTTCTGTTTTGATGTTTAATTGTTCGTTTTTGATTTGCAGAGGGGAGCCAGAAGATCTACAAATCGTCAGTAAGTGGTTGGAGTGGTAATCCAGTGGCGTGAAAGAGATCCTCAGTGAGCATTTCCTGTGAAAGATAGTGTACACTTTTTGTGTTTAAAACTTACACTAAGAAAAATGGCAATTAGTGAGTCTCGTTGCGGCCTAAACCACCCCGACAACTTTTGTATGTATGTGGGAAATTCACTCGAAAAGCCCAAAGAAAACCATACACTGATTTCGTTAAGAAGGCATATAAATTGTATTTTGATAGCGCTGTTGATCAAGGTAAAAATTTTGCACCTCATATTGCCTGCATAAATTGTACTACAACCTTAACCAAGTGGATGAAAGGAAAACTCCGAGCCACGCCATTCGCTGCTCCAATGGTGTAGTGTGAGCCTATAGACCATTATTCAGACTGTTACTCCTGTCGTACAAATATTTTGGGACATTCAAGCAAAACTAAAAATAAAGTATCCAAATGTATCTTCAGTGCATTTGCCTGTGCCCCATGATGAAGGGTTGCCTGTTCCTGTCTGTAACTTGAAAGCCACCGAACAAGACACCATGTCAAGTGAATCAGAAAGTATTGAACATACAGAAGAGTACTGCCCTCAATATCATGACACTTCGCCTCAGCTCTTTAATCAAAAGGAACTGAACAATTTGGTTCATGATCTAAAACTTTAAAAACAGCAAGCTGAACTCTTGGTGTTCAGACTGTGACAACGGAACCTTCTAGCTCCAGGGACAAAAATTTCCTGTTTCAGATCAAGAGGTGCTTCCTTTGCTCAGTATTTTGATATGCAGAATTCAATGTGTGTATGCAGAGATGTCAATGGTCTGATGATGCAGCTAGGTGTACAACATAATCCACAGAAGTGGCGACTATCTATTGACTCCAGTAAAACCAGCTTGAAAAACAGTACTACTGCATAATGGCAATGCATTTCCATCGGTACCTTTGGCTTACACAGAAGACATGAAAGAAACTTATGAAACCATGGCTTTGCTGCTGGAGGCAATCAAATAGAAGGATCATGAATGGCAGCTTTGCTGTGATTTAAAAGTTGCACTCCTTACAGGTTTACAGGCTGGATACACGAAATACTGCTGCTTTTTATGCCTTTGGGACAGCCGTGGCACCAAGAACCACTATACAGTCAAGGAATGGCCTATAAGGAAGTCACATAATCCTGGAAAAGTAAATGTGAACAATACCCCATTTGTGGAGCCCGATAAAATCATTTTTCCTCCCCTTCATATCAAATTGGGCCTTAACAAAGACTTTGTAAAAGTTCTGGATAAAGAAGGTGAGGCCTTCGATCACTTAAAGGGAAAGTTTCCCAAATTAAGTGAGGCAAAGCTGAAAGAGGGTGTATTTGTTGGACCACAAATAAGAAAATTACTGAAAGATCCAACCTTCGATACCAAACTCACAGATATCCAATTAGCTGCACGGTCTTCTTTTAAAGCAATTGTAAAAGGCTTTTTGGGTAACAGAAAAGACAAAAACTATGTTATCATTGCGAATGATCTGTTGGACAACTATAAGAACATGGGGTGTAGAATGTCGCTTAAAATTCACTTCTTACATCCTCACCTTGATTTCTTCCCAGATTTGGGAGCCGTAAGTGATGAACATGGTGAACACTTTCACCAAGACATTCTTACCATGGAACACCATTACCAAAGGCAATGGAACCCTTCAATGGTGAGTGTCTACTGCTGGGGTCTTTTTCAAAAATCAAAGTCGATTAAAGGTGAAAATATCTTCTGAACTAATTTGGACCTTCTATAGGCATAATGCCCATATATACATATGAAATAGTATTGATTTCAAAAGTTCTGAATGTGTATTTTTGTTTGTCTTAATTGTGTCAATTTTCGCTATTAGCATTTTTTATTCTGCTATGTATCTAGGAAATGTGACATCATACAGAAAAACTGATTTTACCAGTGTATTCAGCACCCCAAAATTACATAAATCCACCCATTTACAAACCAGATGCAGAAAAAAAGTTTAAATTTGTTAACTAGTAATATCTGTCATTGTAACACGCAGTGTAATCTTTGAAACCATTGTGCAGTAAGGAGGTTTACATAGCTGGAAATCTACAAACATATAACATATTTTTAAACATAGGTCTGTATGTTTTATCAAAAACACACACACACACACACACACACACACGCACACATTGAAGGCAGTCAGGTCAATCTGAAGATGACAGAGATATCTGCTGAAACATCAGCTTACTAACTGGAGTTCTTATGATCATTAGCTTTTTTTTGTAAGAAATCCAAAAAATTAAGTCATGCAGAGGGAAGACAGATTAATACAATAAAAACCCTAATTCATTATAATGAACACAAGAACTTGCATTTCTATTGTTAAACTTCAACCATGACACATTATTCCCCACATGTCATGGCTATACTGCATGGTTCTGAGACTGACTTACCTACTTAGAGAAGGCTACACGTCATGGTTATGGTAAAGTGAACATAAACAGCTTCAAGATTGGCACTGCATCATTATTCACTACAAATGCAATGGCTGAAACATGAATGTGTGGTGATGTTGGAGAAGGCGTAAACTGTAAAGGTACAAAAGGGCATATTTTTAAGATAGTATGAAGAAAAAGAGTGCACAGAAATTATTAGATGGAAAGTAAATGTCTATAGATACAATTCTGATGTTGTTTCAGTGACTCACTCGTCAAAAATGAAATCCAAGTAAGAACTGAATAAGGATGGGGCAGAAATTTCAACTAGACTTTTGAAAGGAAAATCCTGACATCTGCCTACAAATAATGCACGCAAAACTAAATCTGGATGGCTGCGCAGAGGTCCTTAGTTATAAAATGGGAGATACATGTTAGATTTGGTATAGGCAATCAGCAGCCATAGAATGAACAGTAGCCAATTCACATGGAACCACAACAATCACATACCAAAGAAGCTACAGCTAGCCACAAGACCTAACTTATTTTTTAATACATTGTTCTAAATTTTCAATGATAATATTCTTGAATGGAGTTGTTGTCATGTATGATAGGCAAGTCCTAACTTTACTGGATGTACATTGCACACATCATTTCTCATGTAGAAAGGAGAATCTTTATTATCTGAATTTTAACAAAGTAGCAAAGAAACTTTTTAACTTATAGAGGGATCGGAGCTCACTGCAGCTTACAATATCACCATTTCATATGCATTAAATTTAGTGATGTGTAAACTACAAATCTGAATGATCCCACAATCAGATACATATACAGGGTGGTCCATCTCATGAAATAAGCATCAAATGAAAAAACTACAAAGAATGAAACCCGTCTAGCTTGAAGGGGGAAACCAGATGGCACTATGGTTGGCCCGCTAGATGGTGCTGCCATAGGTCAAACGGATATCAACTGTGTTTTTTAAAATAGGAACCCCCATTTTTAATTACTACTCGTGTAGTACGTAAAGTAGTTGAACCACTTTTTTTGCTTTGTGATAGATGATGCTGTAATAGTCACAAATGTATAAGTACATGGTATAACGTAACATTCCTCCAATGCGGACGGTATTTGCTTCGTGATACATTACCCGTGTTAAAATGGACCATTTACCAACTGCGGAAAAGGTTGATATCATGTTGATGTATGGCTATTGTGATCAAAATGCCCAACGGGCGTGTGCTATGTATGCTGCTTGGTATCCTGGACGACATCATCCAAGTGTCCGGACTGTTCACCGGATAGTTATGTTATTTTGAGGAAACAGGAAGTGTTCAGCCTCTTGTGAAACATCAACCATGCCCTGCAACAAATGATGATGCCCAAGTAGGTGTGTTAGCTGCTGTCGCAGCTAATCTGCCCATCAGTAGCAGACAAATTTTGCGAGAATCGTGAATCTCAAAAACATCGGTGTTAAGAATGCTACATCAACATCGACTGTACCCGTCCCATATTTCTATGCACCAGGAATTGCATGGCGATGACTTTGAATGTCGTGTACAGTTATGCCACTGGGAACAAGAGGAATTACGGGACGATGACAGATTTTTTGCATGCGTTCTATTTAGCGACGAAGCATCATTCAGCAACAGTGGTAACATAAACCGGCATAATATGCACTATTGGGCAATGAAAAATCGACGATGGCTGCAACAAGTGGAACATCAGCAACCTTGGCGGGTTAATGTATGGTGCGGCATTATGGGAGGAAGGATAATTGGCCCCCATTTTATCAATGGCAATCTAAATGGTACAATGTATGCTGATTTCCTACGTAATGTTCTACTGATGTTACAACAAGATGTTTCACTGCATGACAGAATGGTGATGTACTTCCAACATGATGGATGTCTGGCACATAGCTCGCGTGTGGTTGAAGTGGTATTGAATAGCATATTTCATGACAGGTGGATTGGTCGTCGAAGCACCATACCATGGCCCGCACGTTCACCGGATCTGATGTCCCCGCATTTCTTTCTGTGGGGAAAGTTGAAGGATATTTGCTATCATGATCCACCGACAACGCCTGACAATATGCGTCAGCGCATTGTCGATGCATGTGTGAACATTACGGAAGGCGAACTACTCGCTGTTGAGAGGAATGTCGTTACACGTACTGCCTAACGCATTGAGGTTGACGGACATCATTTTGAGCATTTATTGCATTAATATGATATTTACAGGCAATCATGCTGTAATAGCATGCGTTCTCAGAAATGGTAAGTTCACAAAGGTACATGTACCACATTGGAACAACCGAAATGAAATGTTCAAACGTACCTGCATTCTGTATTTTAATTTAAAAAACCTACCTGTTACCAACTGTTCGTCTAAAATTGTGAGCCATTTGTTTGTGACTATTACAGAGCCTTCTATCACAAAGTGAAAAAAGTGGTCCAACTAAAACATTCATATTTCTTTATGTACTACATGAATATGTAATAAAAAATGGGGTTCCTATTTAAAAAAACGCCGTTGATATCTGTTTGACCTATGGCAGCGCCATCTAGCGGGCCAACCATAGCCCCATCTGGTTTCCCCCTTCAAGCTAGACATGTTTCGTCCTTTGTAGTTTTTTCGTTTGACATTTTGTGAGATATTTTGCCCAGTCACAATCAATGGACCACCCTGTATAAGATGACTGGAAAAGGAAAAAATGGGGTTCAGAGTATCAATGGCCTATTATTTCACAGAGAATTGACTGACATCACATCAGATGCCTAGAAACGAAAGAAATTAAGAGATTTTACAGTTATCATCAGGAACCAACTATTAATGTAACTGTCTCCCATCTCATTATATCAACACAAGTTCCCTTATTGAGGAGACATTTCCTAATTGCTGTAATATTTAGAGTAGTCATTTTGTTGAGACTTTACCACAATTATATATTTTTCCCTGAGATTGTTTGTTAAAGAATGAAAACATAGTCCCTACTACATGTGATGTTCACGTAGAGATGTACTAAAACTAATCTTTCCTCGTCTAGATACATTCAGATTGGAATATTTATCATAAGAATAGGTTAGTTACCAATCACCACAGTATATTTACTGATTTAAGGAATTCATTAATATGTAGTGAAGTTATCATTGATCTCGAATGTCATTTAATCTTGGTGAAATTAAGCATCAAATGTGAGTCAAGATGGTAATCACATGCTTTCACAGACCTCCTGTGTCTGGCTCTGTAGTGGTAGAGTGTTTCAAAGAGAACTTGCAGAATTTTATCAATAAGTTTCCTGATCATGCTTTTAAAATAGGGGCGACTTCTACCTGTCAGGTATTGATTGGGAGAGTCAAGCTGTCAAAGCTGGTGCCAGAGACGGGGATTCATGTAACATGATTCTAATGCCTTGTCTGAAAATTACTACAAGGAGGAAGTTAGTGAAGGTAACGTCTTGGATCCCATAGTAACAAACAGACATGGAAAATTCTCAAATCAGTTAATGTCGAGGAGGGTCTTAGTGTTCATACAGCATCTATGACTACAGGTGTTACAAGGAATGTTAACAAAGAAAGGGGAATATTATTGCTTAGCAACAATGACAGGATACAAATTGCAGGGTATCTGAGTAGGCAAAATCAAATACTTCAGTATCAAGGATGAAACTGTGGAGGACAAATGGAAAAAATACAAAAGCTTCATTCAAAACACCTTAGACAAATGTGTTGCAAGCAATGTGTTAAGGGATGGGAAGACCCACCATGGTTCATGAGCCATGTTACAAAACTGCTATGTAAACAAAGAGAGATTCATCACAGATTCAAGAGAAATCAAAATTTAGTTGCCAAACAAAAGCCCAGCAAAGCGAAAATGATCATAAGGAGAGCAATGAAAGATGCATTTTACGACTTTGAGAGTAAAATATTGTCAAATGATCTGTCTCAAAACCTTGAGAAATATTTGTCATATGTAAAATAAGTAAGCAATTTGAAATCATCTGATCAGCCACTCAGTGAACATAATAGAACTGAAAGGGAAAATGACAGCCATAAGGCTGAACTACTGAATTTGGTTTTCCAAAATTATTTCACTGGAGGAGATCGTAATACAGACCCACCTTTCAACTATCATACGAACTTCAAAATGGCAGATATTGAGATAGCAGATCATGGAATAGAAAAACATCTACAGTTGCTTTGGAGTGGAAAGACTTCAAAGACATCAGGACTGGACCTGTTATAGCAGCAGTTTACCATTGGTCACTTGAGCAACAAAGGGTACTTACAAGGGAACCTCCCCATCGTACCCCTCTCAGATTTAGTTATAAGTTGGCACAGTGGATAGGCCTTGAAAAACTGAACACAAATCAATCAAGAAAACAGGAAGAAGTTGTGTGGAACTATAAAAAAAAAAAAAAAAAAAAAAAAAAATATACAAACTGAGTAGTCCATTTGCAAGATATGCAACATGAAGGAGAAGGTGGGCCCAGGAGCGCTGTGGTCTCGTGGTTAGCGTGAGCAGCTGCGGAATGAGAGGTCCTTGGTTCAAGTCTTCTCGCGAGTGAAAAATTTTAATTTTTTATTTTCAGACAATTATTATCTGTCCCTCCGTCCGTCCGATGCGAGGTAACTGCGCCATAGTATGGGGACGCTACACGTAAACAAACATCGAAACACGCGACGTCAGTCGACTACAGCGCACGGAAGAGAGAGTATTCCTCCTAACGAGGCTCCCTGGCTGGCAGTTGACTGTTCGCTACTTTGGACGAGAGTGCATTAAATACGTGATATGTATTTCGTGGGCAATATGTTTTCGGTTCCCATTGGAGAGGCACGTCCTTTCGTCTACTAATCGCACGGTTTTGCGGTGTGGTCGCAAAACACAGACACTAAACTTATTACAGTGAACAGAGATGTCAATGAACGAACGGACAGATCATAACTTTGCAAAAATAAAGAAAGAAAATTTTTCACTCGAAGGAAGACTTGAACCAAGGACCTCTCGTTCCGCAGCTGCTCACGCTAACCACGAGACCACGGCGCTCCTGAGCCCACATTCTCCTTCATGTTGCATATATTGCAAATGGACTACTCAGTTTGTATATTTTGTTTATTTTTTTGGTAGTTCCACACAACTTCTTCCTGTTTTCTCGATTGATCTGTGTTCAGTTTATCAAGGCCTATCCACTGTGCCAACTTATAACTAAATCTGAGGGGGGTGTGATGGGGAGGTTCCCTTGTTAGTGACTGCAAAAAAAAAAAAAAAAAAAAAAAAAAAAAACCTGTTTTAGAATTGTGGAACTTGTTTCACGCACATGTCTTATGATGATCCTTAAGAACAACAATTTCCTCAATAAAATTCAACACATATTCTGCTGACAGACATCTCAGCTCATGCAGTTCCTCCACGAGATCCACAACACAGCAGATGTCGGCCGTCAAGTTGGTGACATGTCCTCAACTTCAAGCAGACAGTTGACAGGGTCCAGCACTGTGATTTATTGAAAAAATTAAATCTGACTGAATATCGGACCAGATTTGTAATTCGCTTCAAGACTTCTTTGCAGATAGAACTCAACATGTCTTAATGGAGCAAAATCAACAGCTGTAAAGACAATTTCTGGAATCCTCAAGGATATGTGACAGTACCATTACTGTTTACATTGTATATAAATGATCTAATAGAGGGCATTAGAAGCTCTTTTGAACTGTTCGCAGATGACACAGTTATCTATACGAAGTTACCAATGCCAGAAGACAGTAATGACTTGCAGAAGGACCTACAGAGGATTGATTGAACAGTCAATGGACTGGCAGTTGACCCTGAATGTAAATAAATGTAACACATTGTGCATTCATAAGAAAATAAGTCCACTAATGTATAACTACTCTATTGATGACAAATTGCTGGAAATAGTAACCATCACAAAAATCTAGGAGCATGTATTAAGAGCGACTTTAAGTGCAATGGCTGGATAAATCTAATTGTAGGAAAAGCATGTACCAGACAGATTCACAGGAGGAATCTTAAGGAAATTTAATTCCACCACTAAAGAGTGTCTTACAAGGTGCTTATTCGACCACTTCTTGAATACTGTTCGACAGTCTGAGACACTTACCAGGTAACACTGATAGAAGAGAGAGATAAATCCATGAAAGAGAGGAGAGTTTCATCATAGGGCCATTTAACCAGCACAAGAGCATTACTGAGATGCTCAAAAAACTCCAAGGGTAGATGCTACAAGAGAGCAATTGTTCATTGTGCAGAGGTTTACTACTTAAATTTAGAGAGAATACTCTTCAGAAAGCTTCGAACACATTACTTACTCCCACGTACATCTGCTGTGTTGGGGATCTGATGGAAGAACAGAGTGAATCCATGTTGAATTTTATAAAGAGAATTGTTGTTCTTAAAGATTGTCATAATACACGAGCTCAGAATGAGTTCCGTTAATTCTATAACAGATTGAAGTCTATGATAGTGGCGGTGTACAATTATATGCATCTCCTATGACCCTTAGACAAAAAAGGGAATGAATTGCTATTTTTTTTCCTGTCACTATGTACCCTTTGTTGCTCCAGTGACCAATGATAAATTGCTGCTAGAAGGGTAGCATGTTCTTTCTCATGATCTCTATAAAATCTTACAGGTATGTTGTCTGGTCCTGACGCCTTTCCACTGCAAAGCAGCTGTAGTTGTTTTTTCATTCCATGATCTGCTATCTCAGTGTCTGCCATTTCGAGGCTTCCCAACAGTCATTCTTACCACGAGCCATTCGCAAGTGGAAAATAAAATGGGAATGGGAGGGAGGGGAGGGGAGGGGAGGGGAGGGGAGGGGAGGGGGGGGTGGATATTAGTCAGTCTGTCAGTGATACCAGAAGTATCCTCTGTCACATACTGTCAGGTGGCGTACAGAGTGGAGATGTAGATAAACACAAATGTGCAGAATTTATGGCTACTAGCAACATGGCTGTGCCATCTTCTCCACAAGGAAGAAGAGATGCAGTGTCCACACCTCCACTCCAATATGACTGCAACTGCAGCACACCCATGTGGGGTGGGTGGCTCAGGCTCAAGCATTGTACACTTCCTACTCAGGCATCTACAGGCCAGCTACGACCACAACAGTCCTGAGTAGTAGCTCCATCATTACATGCAACTTACCCGCCACCAAACTTGGAATTTGTGCACTCAGATGCAACCTGAGGTGACAGAAGACCTGGAGGTCCTCGTCCCTCAGTGCCTGAGCTGTTACCAAGAATTATCCTCATGTGCGTGTCACGTGCAAAGTGCGAATCTGCCATTAGGGATGCAGTCCTGTAAAGCAAAGTTGTGTTGCTGTGTAGGATATGAGCGTACAGCACACACTGAATTGCAGATACAATCAAGAGTACATACGAAACCAATGCTGATCAAACTACACTGCTAAGCATCTGTCATCATAACACACTGTGTTATCTGTGAAACTGTTGTGCTGTAAGGAGGGCGATATAGCTGAAAAACTATAACTAAAAACATATTTTTAAACATATGTCTGTGTTTTTTATCAAATATAGTCTTCAGTTTGATTTTACACACACACACACACACACACACACACACACACATATATATATATATGCGAGTGCACACGCACACGCAGTGAAGTCAGTCAGCGCAATCTGAAAATGACATGTATCGATCAAAATACCAGCATAATAACTGAAGTTCCTATGACATTAGGCTTGTTTTGTAAGAAATTCGAAAAAACAAGTCCTGCTTAGGGAAGACAAACTTCAAACACAGCACAATATTCCACAGATCACCAACACTGACTACAGGTTTCTATGCTTACACTGCATGGTTCTGAGACTGATTTACCTACTTAGAGGAGCCTACGCATCATGGTTTTGGCAAAGTGAATATACACAGTTCCAAGACTGGGGCCACATCATTATTCACAATGAATGTAATAGCTGAATCATAAATGTATGGTGATGTTGGGGGAGGTTTATATCATAAACATACAAAAGAAAAGATTTTTTATAATGTAAACAGAAAGAGTATATACAGGGTGAAGCGAAATTCACGCACTCGGGCTTCGCAGTGAGTCTCCTCACATGCCAGCGACAAAAAAATGTCTCACAAAACTTCATTAAGCGAGTGCATCTGGCAGAAAAAGGATGTTACAGAGTGGCAATCTGGCAACATTGTAATCACATGTATGGTAAACTAGCTTCATCAGCGCATCATAGTTGTGCTGCACAGTTGGTGCAGAGGATAGAGTTTTGGGTCAGCATGCAGGAGGTCGTGGGTTCGATCCTGGATTAGGGCGCAATTCTTTTATTTTCTAATTTCATTCTGACATTTCATACTGTAATATACGCCGTTTCTTATGTCACATGTATCCTAAATTTACAACATTTTGTAACTCTGAACATAAAAAATACGTGATTAGACAAATAAGAAATATAGCTGAAGCAAATGACCTGTCTTAGGACAGAATAACTACAAAAACAATATAAATTTCGAGATGCTAAAGATGCACCTGTTACATGTAATGCACATTACCCCTCTAACAGACACTGTTCTGCATGATTCATACGGACATCGCTAATTGTGAAATGTTCTGTTTTGAATTACACTGTGTCCCTAATGGTAATAGACATGATGTTTCCACAATCCCATCGACATAATAATAATAATAATAATAATAACTACAATGCATTGAAATATGTACTAAACAGCATGCGGTTACCAGCCTCGTGTTGAAAGGCTTGGGACCATGGTGGTATCACATACAAATAGTAACCAAGTTTGGACATTATTCACAAAGCACATTGGTAGTCCTATTGGTAACATTAAGGCCCTAACCAAATGTATGGAATAATAGTTGCTACTAATCTCTGGGACCATTGGAGGAGGATACAAAGAAAACAGGTTTCACATCTAGTGGATGAGGTAATTGTGAAAATCCATGACATGAAAAGCACTTCTTTCAAAGCTGACTAATCTTCCATTTCTATGATTGTAGTATGTAAGTGCAAGTGTTTTCTAGAGGACCCGCTGCAATCACTGTTGATGATTAAGATGGCAGATAAAGAACCACCTACACTACATTTACCAAATAAAAAACATAGGCCTCAACCCAGTATCAAACCGTCAAACTGCTGCTTGCTAACCCAAAACTCTATCCATTGCACCAACTGTACAGCACAATGAATATGTGCTGACAGAGGTAGTTACCATACAAGTGACTACAGTGTTGCCAGATTGCCACTCTTTAACGTTCTTTTTCCGCTGGATGTATTGGCCAGCAGAAATTTTGTTAGAGACCTTTTATTATCGCTGGCAAGTGAGTTGTGCTTCAAAGCCCGAGTGCATGAATTTCGCTTCACCCTGTACATAGGAAAATACATATATAGGAAAATACATATATAGGAAAATACATATATAGGAAAAGATCAAACAATTGAAAATCCCGGATGGAATGTAAGAATGGCAGTGTGGTTTCAGTTGCCTGAGACTGCAGTCGTGTGTGAGAATTTCTTTTGTGTGTGCACGTGTGTGTGTGTGTGTGTGTGTGTGTGTGTGTGTGTGTGTGTGTGTGTGTGTGTGTTGGGGGGTGGGAGGGGTGCACACGCACATTTGTGTGTCTATTGTTGACAAAGGCCAATGGCCGAAAGCTTTAACTGTGACAGTCGTTTTGTTGTGCGTCTCTGCTACTCAGCATCTCTGCAATATTGGAAGGAAAAGAAATTACTTATATTAAATTTTAATGGCGGTCAGTGATTCACACATTAGAAACGAAATCCAACTTAGGATTGGATAAGGATGGGGAAGGAATTTCTACCAGACTTTTGAAAGGAGAATCCTGACATCTGCCTACAAATAGTGTGGGAAAACCTAAATCTGGATGGTTGGGCAGAAGTCCTTAGTTATAAAATGACAGGTACATGTTAGTCTCTGCATGGCCAATCAACAGCCATAGAATAAACAGTGGCCAATTCATATGGATGCACACCAATTTTTAAAGAAGCTACTAGCCACAAGATCTTACTTATTTCTTAATACACTGTACCAAATTTTCAATGATAATGTTGGAGTTGTTATCATGTATGACAGGCATGTCCTAACTTTACTGGATGGATATTGTATGCATCATTTCTCATATAGGAAGGAGAACCTTTACTATCTTAATTTTCACAAAGCAGAAGGGAAATGTTTTAACTTGTGGAGGGATCAGAGCTCACTACAGCTTACAATATTACCATTTCATATGGATTTAATTTAGTGATGTGTAAATTCCAGTTTAGAAGGGCACACAATCAGAATCTATGCACGATGACTTAAAAGGAAAAAAAAAAATAGTTTTATAGTATCAATGGCCTATTATTTCACAGGAAATTGATCCACATCACATCAGATGCCTAGAACCTTAGAGAATTAAGCCATTTCACAGCTATCACCAAGAACAAATTATCAGCATAACTGTGTACATTCCCATTATATCAGTACAAGTCCATTTATTGAGGAGACATTTCCTGATAGCCATAATATTTACAGGAATCATTTTATTGAGTCTTGACCACAATTATACATTTTTCTCTATGACTATTTGTTGAAGAATGAAGACATAGTCCCTCTAACATATGGTGCTCATGTAGAGATCTACTAAAACTCTATCTAGATAAATTCAGATTGGAATATTTGTCATAAGAATAGGTTAGTCACCAATGACAGTGGCATACTTATTGCTGTAAAGAATTTTATAATTTTTATTGATGTGATCACAGATCCCACCTATCATTTAATCTGGGTGAAGTTAAGCATCAAAGGTGGGTTAAAATTGGTACTCAGATGCTTTTGCAGACCTCCTGTGTCTGGCACTGTAGTGGCAGAGCGCTTCAGAAAGAACTTGCGGATTTTTGTAGATAAGTTTCCTGATTGTGCTATTGATATAGAGGTAACGTCAACCTGCCAGGTATAGATTGGGAGAGTCATGCTATCAAAGCTGGTGCCAGAGACATGCACGATTCTTAATGTCTTGTCCAAAAATTACTTCAAGCAGCTAGTTAGAGAATCAATTTTTGAAGGTTGCCCCTACCAACAAGCAGGTCTGAATGTTCTCAAATCAGTTAATGCAGAGGAGGGTGTCAGTGTTCATAAGGCTCTGATATCATCTATGACTATAGCTGTGACAAGCAATGTTAAGAAAGATAGAACAATGATTTTAACCATTATTTTTATATTCCTTCCTGGATTTTCGATTGAGAAAAATAATTTTCTTTAACAAGAGTGACAGGATACAAACTGCAGGGTGTCTGAGTACACAATGTCAAATATTCAGTGCTGAGGATAAGGAAGTGCAGCACAAATACAAAAAATTCAAAAGTATCATTCAATACACCTTATAAAAGTGTAAACCAAGTTCATGCCATTTTCATGGACTTTAGGAAGGTACTGGGCACTGTCTTGCACTGCCATTTAAGTGAAAAAATAAAAGCTTACCGAATATCGCACCATATTTGTGAAACTTCCTGGCAGATTAAAACCTTGTGCCGGACTGAGACTCGAACTCGGGACCTTTGCCTTTTGTGGGCAAGTGCTCTACAATCTGAGCTACCCAAGCACGACTCACGCCCCATCATCGTAGCTTTACTTCCGTCAGTACCTTGTCTCGTACTTTCCAAACTTCACAGAAGCTCTCCTGCTAACCTTGCAGAACTAGCACTCCTGCAAGGTTCGCAGGAGAGCTTCTGTGAAATTTGGAAAGTAGGAGACAAGGTACTGGTGGAAGTAAAGTTGTGAGGACGGGGCGCGAGTCATGCTTGAGTAGCTCAGATGGTAGAGCACTTGCCCGCAAAAGGCAAATGCCCTGAGTTCGAGTCTTGGTCCGGCACACAGTTTTACTCTGCCAGGAAGTTTCTTATCAGCGCACACTCTGCTGCAGAGTGAAAATATCATTCTGACACCATATTTGTGACTGGATTCCAGACTTCCTTTTAGAGAGAATTCAACATGTCACTCTTAACAGAAAAAAAATCAACAGATCTAAAAGCAATTACCGGAATTCCCCAAGGATGTGTGATGGGATCATTACTGTTTACAACATATATAAATGATCTAGTAGATTGGGTCGTAAGCTCTTTTAGACTGTTCACAGATGATACTGTTGTCTATAAGAAGGTACCAATGCCAGAAGGCAGTAATGATTTGCAGAAGGACCTACACAGGATTGATGAACAGTCCATAGACTGGCAGTTGATGCTAAATAAGTATAAAATGTTGTGCATTCACAGGAAAAGAAATACACTACTGTATAACTACTTTATTGATGACAACATGCTGGAAACAGTAACAGTCACAAAATATTTAGGAGCATTTATCCAAAGTGACTTAAAAGTGCAAAGACCCTATAAAACTAATAGCAAGAAAAGCAGGTCCCAGAAAGATTCACAGGAAGAATCTTAAGGGAATTCAATGCAACCGCTAAAGAAGTGGCTTACGAGGTGCTTGTTCGTCCACTTCTTGAGTACTGTTCATCAGTCTGAGATCCTTACTAGGTAGAACTGTAGGAAGAGAGAGAGATAATATCCAAGAAAGAGAGAAAAGTTTCACCACTGGATCGTTTAGTCCCGGGGTGTCAAACCTTTTATCTTACCTGGGGCACACTGCAAGAAGACTAGTATTTTTGGGCTGCACATAGTGAACTTAACACTAATGATAACTACTGCTGAGAGAGAGAAAGAGAGAGAGAGAGAATCATCATATGGTGAGAGTTTCAAATTGAAAATATTCAATCTGTTGTAACTTTATATAAATAGAATTTTTTGAATTTTTTTACCATTCATGTGGATGCTCACTTCTTGGGGCACACTGAAATTTGCTCTGGGCTGCATGTTGCCCACAGGTCATGAGTTAAATGCCTCTGGTGTAGCCCATGTGAGAGCATTACGGAGATACTCAACAGACTCCAGTTGTGACACTACCAAGAGAGGCACTGTGCTCCATGGAGAGGTTTGCTATTGAAATTTTAAGAGAATACTTTCTGAGAAGATTTGGACAACATATTACTTCCTCCCACATACATCTCGTAAGATGCTGACAATAAAAAAATTCAAGAAATAGAACTACTGCAGAGGCCTACCAATCATCATTCTTCCCATGCAATGTAAACAAATGGAACAAGAAAGGGGGGGGGGGGTGGAGGAAGAGATCAGTTAGTGGTACCAGAAATACCCTGTCACACACCAACTGGTGGTTTGCAGAATATTGATGTAGATGGAGGTAAACACCAATGTGCAGGATTTTTGGCTACAAGCTAGATGGCTCCACTATCTTCTCCACAAGGAAGAAAGGATGTGGTGTCTGCATCTCTACTCCAATATGACTAACTGCAACCCACCCATGCATGGTGGGTGGTCCCATGTCAGACATTGTCCACTTTCTGCTCAGGCATCTACAGGCGATCCACAACCTCAACAGGCAAGCTATAACCTCAACAGTCCAGAGCAGCAAGGAAGCAACAATGACTACAACACAGCTAGATATCAACAGGAACTTGGGACGCCGCCAGTGCAGTCACTGCTCTCACTATCTGTCAACATTCCCAGCCAGTGTGGGACTATCCCCCATCACACTGTACACCTCTGCCATGGCAGTACTTTGGCCAGTGCACAGCCTCTGATATGCCAATCATCATTAGGAATTATGCCAAGCAATTACGCTGACTGTTCCATGGACCCTCAGTCAGTGGACACTCCTGATCAGGGTAAACCTCCACCAACCTGAGAAGTAATCTCTCGATGGATCCTGACTCGCAGACCTAAGCTTCATTCTATGTCTCAATGTGCTACAGTTTTACCTTGCACCTTCCACACAGTGACTTTATAGGATTAGCTCATCCTGTAAATCACATCAGAGCTGTACCATTACCTGTAGTATTATTTCTTCTTCTAATCGCATCAAGAACGAATGAGTTGTTATTTCCAATCTACTGGGCTGCCATTATTTCTGTGTGCACTTTCACAACTCAATCACACAGATACTTCACAATGCAACACAGAGAATGAATTCAGAAAACCATGTCTGTTTTGTTTATCATTTCACTCCCAGACATGCTGTGCTTACAAAAAATGTTACACTGAAGCTGAAAGAGTGAGCTATTTGCCAGCTCTTGTGCTTCTATTATTACATATACATATCCTACAAATTAAATTGAAGTTTGAGAATCAGCAAAGACAACATAACAGTATATATTTAAAAATGCACAGTGCTTACGTCGTGAGCAGGCCTCCCTTGTGCAGCCCTGTCTGCTGCTGCTGAAGCGGCAACTGCTGGTGCTGTGGTGCAAGAGCTGCGGGGTTCAGGGCAAGAGGAGAGCTAGGCACCGCCACATCACTCAGAGGCGAATGGGGCGGTGAAGCGTAGATTGGGCTCTGAGGCTCCGACTGCAGTGGTGACAGCAGCCGGCTCAGTGGGCGGGTTCTCGTACCCCTCGAACACTGTTGTAGTTGTTGCGTGAATGACAGTACAGCCTGCAAGGATGACCATGCACCATTGTAAGTGATTACATTCTTGATCGCACTATGTTGCTTTTTAAAATATATTAAGACAGTTGATAATAACAACAGCGTTTAATACGAAGGCTAAATCTTTCTGCCACATGTTGTTGTGGTCTTCAGTCCTGAGACTGTTTTGATGCAGCTCTCCATGCTACTCTATCCTGTGCCAGCTTCTTCATCTCCCAGTACCTACTGCAACCTACATTCTTCTGAATCTGCTTAGTGTATTCATCTCTTGGTCTCCCTCTTAGATTTTTACCCTCCACGCTGCCTTTCAATTCTAAATAGGTGATCCCTTGATGCTTCAGAACATGTCCTACCAACCGATCCCTTCTTCTGGTCAAGTTGTGCCACAAACTTCTCTTCTCCCCAATCCTATTCAACACCTCCTCATTAGTTATGTGATCTACCCATCTAATCTTCAGCATTCTTCTGTAGCACCACATTTCAAAAGCTTCTATTCTCTTCTTGTCCAAACTATTTATCGTCCATGTTTCACTTCCATACATGGCTACACTCCATACAAATACTTTCAGAAATGGCTTCCTGACACTTAAATCTATACTCGATGTTAGCAAATTTCTCTTCTTCAGAAACGATTTCCTTGCCATTGCCAGTCTACATTTTATATCCTCTCTACTTCGACCATCATCAGTTATTTTGCTCCCCAAATAGCAAAACTCCTTTACTACTTTGTCTCATTTCCTAATCTAATTCCCTCAGCATCACCCAACTTAATTCGACTACATTCCATTATCCTCCTTTTGCTTTTGTTGATGTTCATCTTATATCCTCCTTTCAAGACACTATCCATTCCATTCAACTGCTCTTCCAAGTCCTTTGCTGTCTCTGACAGAATTACAATGTCATTGGCGAACCTCAAAGTTTTTATTTCTTCTCCATGGATTTTAATACCTACTCCGAATTTTTCTTTTGTTTCCTTTACTGCTTGCTCAATATACAGATTGAATAACATCGGGGAGAGGCTACAACCCTGTCTTACTCCCTTCCCAACCACTGCTTCCCTTTCATGCCCCTCAACTTTTATAACTGCCATCTGGTTTCTGTACAAATTGTTAATAGCCTTCCGCTCCCTGTATTTTACCCTTGCCATCTTTAGAATTTGAAAGAGAGTATTCCAGTCAACATTGTCAAAAGCTTTCTCTAAGTCTACAAATGCTAGAAACGTAGGTTTGCCTTTCCTTAATCTTTCTTCTTAGATAAGTCGTACGGTCAGTATTGCCTCACGTGTTCCAGTATTTCTACGGAATCCAAACTGATGTTCCCCGAGGTCGGCTTCTACTAGTTTTTCCATTCGTCTGTAAAGAATTCGTGTTAGTATTTTGCAGCTGTGGCTTATTAAACTGATTGTTCGGTAATTTTTCACATCTGTCAACACCTGCTTTCTTTGGGATTGGAATTATTATATTCTTCTTGAAGTCTGAGGGTATTTCGCCTGTTTCATACATCTTGCTCAGCAGATGGTAGAGTTTTGTCAGGACTGGCTCTCCCAAGGCCGTCAGTAGTTCCAATGGAATGTTGTCTACTCCAGGGGCCTTGTTTCGACTCAGGTCTTTCAGTGCTCTGTCAAACTCTTCACGCAGTATTGTATCTCCCATTTCATCTTCATCTACATCCTCTTCCATTTCCATAATATTGTCCTCAAGTACATCGCCCTTGTATAGACCCTCTATATACTCCTTCCACCTTTCTGCTTTACCTTCTTTGCTTAGAACTGGGTTGCCATCTGAGCTCTTTATGTTCATACAGGTGGTTCTCTTAGCTCCAAAGGTCTCTTTTAATTTTCCTGTAGGCAGTATCTATCTTACCCCTAGTGAGATAAGCCTCTACATCCTTACATTTGTCCTCTAACCATGCCTGCTTAGCCATTTTGCACTTCCATGTCGATCTCATTTTTGAGACGTTTGTATTCCTTTTTGCCTGCTTCATTTACTGCATTTTTATATTTTCTCCTTTTATCAATTAAATTCAATATTTCTTCTGTTACCCAAGGACTTCTACTAGCCCTCGTCTTTTTACCTACTTGATCCTCTGCTGCCTTCACTACTTCATCCCTCAAAGCTACCCATTCTTCTTCTACTGTATTTCTTTCCCCCATTCCTGTCAATTGTTCCCTTATGCTCTCCCTGAAACTCTGTACAACCTCTGGTTCTTTCAGTTTATCCAGGTCCCATCTCCTTACGTTCCCACCTTTTTGCAGTTTCTTCAGTTTTAATCCACAGTTCATAACCAATAGATTGTGGTCAGAGTCCACATCTGCCCCTGGAAATGTCTTACAATTTAAAACCTGGTTCCTAAATCTCTGCCTAAATCTTCTGCCACATATGGTAACAATATTTATTTTGAGATGGGCTTTAAGGTTTTTGAGGCAATCCTTGGGTGGCAACTAAAATAATTGTATATAAATTATGCAACACACAAAGAAGCATAGTAGATAAAATAGAAGTTGTTGGTCAGCACTGTCATAATTATGTAATTTACACAAATGCATGCATATATTAAACAATGGAGACTCCATGTAGGAATATCAACATGTAGGAAATGACAGATTGCTACTTCCTGCAAAGAAGACGCGTCAAGTGCCTTAATAGTGCCTGTCTGTAATTTGGTTCAGTAGCAATCTGCCTTTTCCAACAATTAAGTTAAGATCCTAGAACATCTCATTTTTTATCATTAGTCTGGCTTTTCATAAGATCATCATCAATAAATGTTAAATTAGTTTTTTGTAAACTATAGGTTCTCACTCATTCAGGAAACCCAACTGCCACTAGTTGACAACCTATGGGCGCCGATCAACAAAGACTGAGACTAATTTTTTCCTGTTGCCTCCATGATAGTTTCCTGTCAGAACTGTGAATATTTCAAAAGAGATGATTTTAATGTATAAATCTCCATAGGTGCTGCAGCACTCTTATCAGTACATTGGTAGTAAAGTGCTAATTTGTAGACACTTTTTGCATTTCACATACCAGACAATGGAGGTGACACAAGATGAACAGTATGGTGCAGTAAAATTGTGTGTTCATTTAAACTTTGCAGTCACTGATACTTACAGAAAGCTGCAGCAAGCATCTGCGGAGATGCACTACATTGTGCAACAGTGCATAGGTGGTTCAAGGACTTCAAAGAAGGCTGACTTTTCTGCGTTAATTAATGTGGGCCTGGTGCTTTGGCTTTTGCTTTGACTGAAGTCCCCATCAACATAGCTGCTATGACTGTCTGTGAGGATCAGCGAATAACATTATGTAACATCAGTGAAGTATTGAGAAGTGTCTTTACAATCCTGCATGATCATCTCTGTATGACCCCTGTTTGTACCCATTGGGTGCCACCCCTGTTGACTCGAGAACAGAAGGCTATGTGAGTGGAGACAAGCCACGTGGTGCTGTGCCTCTGCAACATCTCTTTTATGCATTTCTGGAATCAGTTATCACAGGTGACACTCACGACTGCATCATTATGATCTGAAGGAAAACAAGCCGGCACAGTGTGGAAATCATCACGTATTCCAACACAAAAAAAAGGTGAAAGTTGTTCCATCTCTACAGAGAGTGATGGTAACCACATTTTTTGACTGTCATGTTATGATTTAGCAGCATGCAGTTCCTCTCACAATACTATTACAGCTGCATACTACACATTAGTACAGGCTGTGTGACAACTATCATAGTCGTATACAAAGTGACTTTTTCCACTGTGTACGAGCTCTAGGGATTGATCAATGAGAAATATGGAACAAAAAAGGTCTGATTAACTAATGTCTGGAAATGCACCCTCTCCTGCCATAGTAATTGGTAATGTTATGTCCAATTCACTTCTCTTACTGACTCAGCTTGTAGTGGATGTAATACGGCATTGTGCATAATGGTTCCATATTCAAATCAAGAGCTTGCTGACACGGTGTTTACTTATGGAAAGGCAAATGGGAACTGGCAGTGGGCAGCAAGGTTGGATTGGGAGACCTATCTCCACCAACAGCAACCACAGCATTCAATGTTTGCAGCAGTGTTTCGTCATTTGTCTGAGAGGTATCTTCAACTTTCATAAGTCATCTGTGAGATAGTATGCAGAACCCCCATGATATGGTGACAGCGAATCATCAGCATCGGTGAAGCCAGACTACGTGGGCCTGAATAATTGGCGATCACAGTTTGGGACCAGTCTTCCTTCCATGTTGCCTAACAGGCCGGAACTACTGGCATTTCTTGCAGGGGACTTTGCCATCCCCTACTGCAAGAAGTATCACTGATGATTTGAAGGGTCATGTGGCTGCTACATGTTAGTGCTACAGCCCACTTCACCATTAACATTCAGATGCATTTCAGTTGTCTTCTCTGGTTGATGGATCAGACAAGGGGGTCCAGCTGCTTGGCCTGCTCATTCACCAGATCTCAACCAGTCCGATTTCTAGTTATAGGGCCATCTCAAAAATACTGTGTATGCAGAGCCCATTTCAGAAGTGGAGACACTGGGGCAGAGTATTCATGCTGCCATTGACACAGTTCGGATGCAGCCTGGCTGATGTGAATGTGTGAGACAGAGCATGCTATGGCATGAACATGCATGCACTGAGGCACATGGAAACTATTGTCAGCTCCTACTGTAACTGTTGCTGTGGCTGCATGGTGTAGTGTGTATTAGACTGCAGTCTCTGTAATACTGTATTATTGAATAAATGGTCTCTAGCATGGAAACCATGCATTTCCATACATAAGATCATTAAACCTTTTTTATTCCATATCCTCTCATCTATCAGTCCCTAGAGGTTGTACACAGTGAAAAAAATCACACTGTATAAATTATGCAGCACACAAACAAATATAGTAGCTAAAATAGAAGTTGTTGATCAGTACTCTCATAATTATGTAAGCACATTCCAAGAAAATGATCAGATCTTTCTCAGATGGGGTTGTGACTCATCACAGCAATGCATAGTCTCACACCACAAATCACATCATGCAGTTTCTGGCTCAATTCAACATTAACTGAGTCTGCATACACCTCATGGCCCTGATCTTGCAGCCTGTGATTTCTTTTTATTCCCATGCTAAAGACAAAGCTTCAGGCCATTCGATTTGAGAATTCCTGACGTGATCAAGAAAAGTGAGAAGATTTTCACGTACCGGACAAAAATGGGCTGCATAATGTGTCTGAGGACTGGCAGAGCTGCTACAAAAAGTACATTCAAGTAGGAGGTGAGTACTTTGAAAAATATCATGTAAACTTTGTATTGGAGTAATAAACATCTTTGAAAAAAATTAGTCTCAGTCTTTGTTGATCAGCTCTCATACATATAATTTTACACAGAGCTGACAACTGATTTTAGACTCCCATGAATGGCTAGATTAATGGCTAACTAATATTTTATCTACATTGTTGCAGTTCATGTTGTTATTAATGTTACACAAATGACTGTATTTGTGGAATTTTTATTTCTTTGTGTGCTTCCCTGTAACTATTTTCACATTCTGTTATGCACCAGCACAGAATTCTATTAATGTTGACAACATATGGTGTGTATGAGGAACAAGGTAAGGTCAGAAGACTGGATTGTTTTTTATAAGTACTATATTGCAAACTGACTCAAAAGAAGGGTAGTGCTGAAAGGACACATGATGAAGCATCAAGGAATAGTTCATGTGGTAATGGAGAGAAATGAGAGGGTGGAAATCACAGAGGGAAACCTAGGCTTGAATAAAGTAAGTAGGTTCATATGGATAGAGGCTGCAGTAACTATCTACAGTAGTTGCACAAGACAGATTAGTGTGGAGAACAGCAGTGAACCAATCTTCAGAAAAAAAAGTTTGCAGTACTCTGCATAGGTGACAGTTGTTATACAGTGGCTAAGCCAATGAATGATGAAATCATTGCTAATTGGATGCATAAGAGACTGCTCCTTGGTATCCTCTCTATACTCTTATAAATTTTGAAATTTTTTGTTCACATTTATAAGTTCCAGTACTTTACATTAGACTATCAATTTGCTTCTCTCGCTTTGTTTTCATACCAGAGCTATAGGTACCAATCCCATTGTTTGCAAGATAACACACAGGACACAAAGAGGGGCAAGCAACAATCATGAGAGCATCTCCAAATTCACCTATGTACACACTCTTCACAGCTATAAGACTCATGCCAAACTTCTGACGGTGCAATGATGTGAGAAGTATCTAAAATTTAAATTGAATCTGTGTGCTGCCTCCCTGCACTTGTCTCAGGATCTTTGGCTGACTTGTGTAATTGCTAGCCTTACTTTTGCTGGCCCAAGTCACTAGCTCTTCCATTTTTTGTAGGTGAAATGCCAACAAAAGAACTAAATAACCATTGCCCAAAGAAGACCCCAAAAATAAAAACGGGAGAAGATGTATCAGGAAATGGTTGTCAAAGCCCCACAGATAAAAATTAAAATTTCATGTCCTAATGTCTCGGAATATAATGGGCTATCAGCCACCCAAAGCCAAGTCACATTCTGCCTAGTGTGTCTATGAACAGCAGTAATGGGAAGACAGGTGTTCACAAGACTACCCTCATGATAGCTGATGTAGACAATCCAATGTATATCTCCTCAATAATTCTCACAAGGCTGGGTCTCACCAAGGTAAATTTCTGCACCTTACCAAGAACTGAACCTGTGCCTATCATGTGGCAGTTGGCCACCCTGCTCTCACAACTGCCACAGAAGTAGACTTGATGACATAATCATAAACTAAACTGAATCACAATGGCAACGATGATCTGTGACTATTGATCTGGCACAGAAATATGTACACATATTAGGAAAGCATGCCTCATTTGCTTGTAACTATTATATCTTTTTCATTTTCTCTTTCTAAGAAAATCAGCCCTCCAAACTAGTATGCAAGCAGACCTTCCATGCCATGTCCACACTTTGGCCTAATCCACCATCTGTCCTACTGAATCAGTTGCAAAGAAGTACACATCATTACCCAACACTTCCCTGGACTGGAGCAACTTAACCACATCCTTCACAAGGACTTTACTAGAAATGAGAAACGTCCTTCCCATAATACTTCTCACCTCTCTCAAAGTTGTATTCTGCTGTCCACCAAAGCTATGAAACAGCCTGGTCCATCCTTAATGCCTGTGGAGCCATCCGAAACCCTTTTCCTGTGGAAGACCTAGTTTTTACGCCTGCCTTGTTCAACCCCTCCCCCTCCCCATCAGGATATCCTCTTCCAGTCGCAACTCAGGCACGTCCTAAACTATCAGAGGAATGACTGTCTGTGAAAGCTGTCATGTTATACACCAATTGTGCTGAAACTTTTACACAGCCTTTTACACAGGCATGACCACCAACCAGCTGTCCCTCAAATGAATGCCCAATACCAAACTGTGGGATAAAACACAGATAAGCACAACAAGAATGCATTCATTGGTTGCACCACCACCTAGACCATCTGGATCCTCCACATCCAATACCAGTATCTCTGAAATACGGTGGTTGGACAAAAATGTGTAAACACAGTGGAAAATGCATGTTTCAACATGTATGCAGATGCTAATCAAGTCTTCTGGTTGTGCAGTTGTATTTGACCATAAACAGCACCTGTGGAGTGTCCTCAATATGTTACAACTGTCAGTTATGGTCAGAAGAATGTTATGTGTAGTTGTGAGTGCATTATGCTGGAGTTAAGTGATTTCAAATGTGGGCAAGTTGTTGGTGCTTGTACTGTGGCTGCTTCTATAACAATGGTAGCTGAAGTGTTTGGTGTTTCAACAGGCACCACATTGAAAATTCATACCACATACCGAACTAAAACTAAAATCTGTCCAAAGAAGCCTTGGACGGCTCTGTGGTACTGACCAACTGCCGTGTTATCCTCAGCCTATTGACCACTGGATGCAGATGAGGAGGGGCATGTGGTTATCACACCGCTCTCCCAGCCGTTGTCAGTTTTCATGACCAGAGTCACTACTTCTCAATCAAGCATCTCCTCAATTTGCCTCACAAGGGCTGAGTGCACTCCGCTTGCCAACAGTGCTTGGCAGACCAGACTGTCGCCCATTCAAGTGCTAGCCAAGCCCAACAGCACTGAACTTTGGTGATCTGGCATGGACTGATGTTTCCACTGTGGCAAGGGTGTTAGCTATACTACATACAGGAAAAGCAGAAAAACATCATCTGGGAAGTCACAACATGGACAAAAGTGTGCATTGGGTGGCCATTACAGATAGTCACTGAAGAGGACTGTGACAAAAAATAAGGGAACAAGAGCTTGAAAAGGCATTGCATAACTGAATGTCACATTCATGAAGCCTGTCAGCACTAAAACAACATGAAGGACGTTTCATAAACAGGGAACTGCAGGATGAGCTGAAACTCCAAAATAACTCGTGTGAGACGCAAATGCCTGTAAAAGGAAAATGTGCAGCCGAAGCCATAAAAACTGGGGTATGGAGCAATGGAAGAATGTCATTTGGTCAGACGATTCTTGTTTCACACTGTTTCCAGCTTCTGACTGAGTTTGCATCCCAAGAGCGAAACATGGAAGGGGCTTGGTGAAGATATGGATAGCGGTATCATAGTATTCTGTGATCCCATTGATACTATGCAAAATACATTACTGGATTATGCAACCATTTTGGTTGATCAGGACCATTCTATGGTACAATGTTCATTCTGAAATGGTGATGCTGTATTCCAAGACAGTAGGGCCCCATTTCAGACAGCTCACATTGTTTTCTTGTGTGCATGAGGAGGAATTGTTGCATCTCCCCTGGCAACCAGACTCACCAGATCTCAATGTTATTCAGCCTTTGTGGTTTATACTTCGGAGAGAAAGGTGCACGATTGCCATCCACCTCCATCGTCCTTAAGTGAACCAGCCACTGTCTTGCAGGAAGACGGGTATAAGATTCCCTTAAAAACAATACAGAACATGAATTTATCCATTTCGAGATGACTGAAAGCTGCATTAAATGCCAACACATTCCTTACATTTTATTAAGCATGGTCATGTTTTGTGCATCTTTGGTGCTTCAATATTTTTCTCCATTCCATGTGTGTAAAAGGGCATTTTCTTCATGATATATCTTTTGGTTACTCAATCCTCCTTGTGTGAATTCTGCTAATGCTTGTCCCACTTCCATTTCTATTCCTGTCACATCACATCATTAATCTACACTTATACTTACCCCTCTCTCTCTTTTCCTGTGCACTACGTATCACCACCCCCACAACTCTTCCACTCCAATCCTACATACCACTGTGTGCCACACACAACTACTTGTGCCTGCACCAGACTCAGCTCACCACTGCCACATTCCTAAAACATTCCCTTGCTGCCTCTCACTCCCAGCCATCAGCCACTCTTCTCACCACCCCTTCCACCTCCTCCCCATGTCCTTAATCCTAAGGTCCCACTCCACCTTAGAACCATTCACAAAAGTTAGGCTGCAGTACCGAAATAATGTTGTTAGCTTGGATATTGGAGCCACACTTTTGTGCATAGTTGTGCCTGTTGAGTGTTCGACACTTCATCTACATGAGGGTTATATTTACCCTTCCATTATTTGTATTCTACCCAGTACTTCCCAATACTGCATTATAATCAGCTGCATGTATAGTAGTTCATCACAGTTTGTGGTTGTAATCCGCCATCCAGAACAAAATGTATTCAAAAGACAGTGTTATAATCTAAAGATTGCAGAAGTGAAATACAAGCTTTCGATATGTACTGAGAGTAGAACTATCCTGCACATATTACTGTCACAATAATGTAATTTAAATGGTAAAGGCTCATTATCCAGGAAACTAGTTCACTGTACTAGTGGCTACACAATTACCTGATGTTGAGGATGCTGCATCGGTGTAGACGGAGCTCCTAAAGCAGTACTAGCAGTGCTCGTACCACCAGCAGTCCCGGGCTCCTGGGATCTCTGCGAGCTCTTTGTAGAGCCAGTGAAGTTGCTGCTGGACTTGCTGTTGCTGGAGTTGTTACCAAGTGACACAAAGGAGCGCCGCTTGCCAGAGTCCGGAGACTCGACAGGTGAGCAACTTCGGCAAGGCCCCGGCCCCGGAGGGCACAGCACTGCCGAAGAAGGTTTCGTCTCTGCTGTTGAACCCGAAGTCAGCGAGGTTGCACTGCTGCTGCCACCTGCCACATTAACAAAGATAGTAACATCATTGTCTACGTAAGTAGTTTCTTGAAGATGGAATCTACACTGAAAAATCATCATACTCTGATTGAAACTATTTGTTAATTCACATTTGCCACATGCCACTACTGTGCTTCCTGGCTGTGGGTGATAATGCATGCTGTTATGTAAATCTGTGTGTCTCCCAGATCTATGTTGGGATCACCAGAGGTAAGGTATGAGAACACATGTCTTTTGTTGACACTGTTTGTAAGGGCCAACAAGACAACAGGAGGCTGGCGGGTCTCATGTACCAACCACCCACAACTTCAAAATATGCAATTATTTAAGAAAATGAAGGTCATCAGTATGTGGCAGTGACTGCTAAACTGTTCATCATGGTCACTATCTGAGACACAAACTTAAGTCACCCCCTTTCTGAACATTCCTCCTCTTATCTCGTGTATCAAGACATGAAAGTCCTGTTTCATTGACATTTTTCTCTTATTTTTCCTTGATAGTAATACACACAACCATTCTACTTGCACATGTCAAGCTGACTGTTTGTACGAATACTTTGGGAACTGATATGAGAGGTCTCCCATTTTCCATTTCTCTCTCAAAGTATTATCACACACTGGACACAAATTGACACTATCTTCCTTTAAGTGAAATTCCTTGTTCAGCCTCCTTTGCTGTTGTGTTTCAATCATGAGCCCAGGGACTGTGCCTTTTATTTCGTATTTACCCCACTAAAGATGACAAAAGTCATGGGATACCTCCCGACATCGTGTCAAACCACCTCCTGCAAAGTGTACCACAGCAGTTCGACATGGCACAGACTCAACTGGAAATCCCCTGCAGAAATATCAAGCAACGTTACCTCTACAGCTGCCCGTAATTGCGAAAGTAGTGTTGGTGCAGGACTTTGTTCATGAACTGACCTCTTGATTATGTCCCATAAATGATTGATTGGATTCATGTTGGACAATTTGGTTGGCCAAGTCATTTGCTCAAATTGCCCAGAGTGTTATCCAAACCAACCGCGAAGATTTGTGGCATGGTGACATGGCACACTGTCATCCATAAAAAGTCCAGCATTGAATGGCTGCAAATTGTCTCCATGTAGCCGAATATAACCAGTTTCAGTCAATGATCTGTTCATTTGGACCAGAGGACCTAGTCCATTCCATGTAAACATAGCCCACACAATTATGGAGCCACCACCAGTTTGCACTGTGCCTTGTTGACAACTTGGGTCGATGGCTTCGTGAGGTCTGCGTCACACTCTAACCCTATCATCAGCTCTTACCATCTGAAATCTTGACTCATGTGACCAGATCATGGTTTTACAGCCCTCTCAGATCCAACTGATTTAGTCATGAACATAGGAGAGGTGCTGCAGATGATGATGTGTTGTTAGCAAAGGCATTCGCATTGGTCATCTGCTGCCATAACCCGTTAACACCAAATTTCACCGCACTAGCTTGACAGACACATTCGTCGTACATTCCACATTGATTTCTGCCATTACATCACACAGTGTTGCTTGTCTGTTAGCACTGATAACTCTATACAAATGCCACTGCTCTTGGTCATTAAGTGCAGGCTGCCAGCCACTGCATTGTCCACGATTAGAGGTAATGCACGACATGTGGTATTCTTGACACTGGATCTCAGAATGTTTAATTCCCTAACAATATCCAAACTGGAATGTCCCATGCATCTAGCTCCAACTACCATTCCACATTCAAAGTTTGTTAGTTCCCATTGTGCAGCTATAATCACATCCAAAACCTTTTTACATGAATCACCTGAGTACAAATGACAGTTCTGCCAATGCACTGACCTCTTAATTGTGTGTATGTGATAATACTGCCATCTGTATATGTGCATATTGCTATCCCATGACTTTTGTCACCTCAGGGTACAATATTGGTGGCAGAATGTGTGTGTTTTCTACACCACATTTACTGGCATGTGAACCTGTGAGTTCTAATGAGAGGAAAACAGTTCCAACGAGTGAAGTGTCTAATAACAAATAATTTGAATCTGAATATTATAATGCTTACTCTCCTCAACTAATAGAATTATTTTTCATTTCACACAGCTAAGGTTAAAAGATGATTATTCTAAACCAGCATAATAATAAAATTTCTTTGGCATGCAAGGAAACTGTCCGTGATAGACAAAAGATTAAAATAATGAACAAAATAACTCCTACTTGACAGAAGAAAACTATGCGATCTATTTTTATACAAATTTGGGAAAAAATGTGCAATCAGTTACAGGGTAATTATTTAATTTTTCATTCGAGATGAATGGTTTGATTGCATTCAACAAGGAAATCGGGTAGATTTTTTACTGTTTAAATATTCCAGAATATGATAAAAACAGTAAATGAAATCAAATATTGAGTAAGCAGAGAGATGTAAGATTCAATATGACGATGTCTGATGAAGATACAAGAATAATGATACGAAATTACAGTAAGGTATCTATTCATTTCATGGCTGGAATACAAATGGGATACTGTGTGTGGTATTACTGCATTTTATCACTGTCTCCTTCAAGTGCATATAATGGTGATTTCTAGATAGGCACTTCAGATCAGTGTTGTAAGACTAACAAGCTAGCCTCAAACGTTACACAGTTATATTCATTAGCAAAACGGAATAATATTGTTGAATACACACATTTTTTGCACATAGTTAACCTTGATGCTTTTTCTGATAACATTATGAGATTGTGGAACTACAGATAGAGAGTGATGGAGATGAACACAGGAGTGAATAGACAGGGAGGAGGAAGAGGAGTAGAGGCACTGGGGAGAGCACACATTTTTTTCCCAAAAGGCCTTTTACCTCCACTAGTACTTCTGGCTTGTGATGTCCTGTGCGAAAGAGAAAACTCCTCAAGGAGTCTCACGACACCCTCATGACCGCTCTTGGCAGCGACGCGTAGAGCGTTGCGGCCACAGCGATCAGAGTGATTAGGATCTGCACCATGCTCTAGGAGTGCACGGACACAGCCTTCATGTCCCTCCTGAGCTGCTATACCTGGAATTTTGTGGATAGGTATGATACAGGTTTAGTTTACAAATATAGGAAGGCAATGAAATTAGTTGATAAACATATAAAACACCTTTAATAATACAACAAATATAATTGCACCAAAATTTAAAGTGAGCTGTTTACAAATAATTTAATTTGTTTCAGGGTAATTTTTTCCTAATCACACTAAGGTATGGTATCTTCATACATATTAAATTCACTGATTTTAGAAATGTTTGTTTCTACTTTTTTTCAAATCAAATTTAAGATAAGAAAAATATATTCCCTGAAATTTACAGAAATACTGTTCAATGAAAAGCCCAATATTTCTTGTTCTTCATTTTTCTCACTTTCACTGAAAAATAACACCACCTGTAAGCCTGCACATCTGTCCCAAAACAGGCATCTGATCCCATACTTCGACAAGTCATACATCCTCTGGTAGTGATGTCTTTTTATTAAGAAAGCCCGGTGGTCTCCCATTCCATTTCTGAGATAAGAAGCCACCGATCAACTGTCCCACAAGTCCCAGCAGAAAGCTCAGTCGGTGGTTGTCTTGATATTCTCTACTTAAAACACTGAAGCATCAGTAACTGTCATGTCAATTAGGAAATAATTCCAGCATTTGAGAGTATGTTAGCTGACTGCACACAGCATTCTCATTCTCATACGTGATCAAAGTTATCAGCAGCTTTCATGATCTCACTGTATGTGACAATAGGTGGTAAGCTTAGTATCCTTTTAGTTTGTGTTCATTTTCCTAAATAGTGTTGAGTTGTCTTTGGGACTGTCCTATGTTGTGACTATGGCCACATGTTTTCTGTCCTTTCACTACATGACAACAATACCATCTCTGTACTGAAACTGTAAACCCTTTGGATAAGAGCGAAGACAGCTTATTCTTTTAAAGATATATTGCATATTTAGTATCAATGAATACATCTTCTGCAAGTTCTGAAAGCTTATGCTGGATATTAGATGAGATCAGAACTGGTAATGTTTACCAAGAACATAGAAAATCATTATGTCATTGGGATGTATACTTCCCATGGAGTTGGAAAGGTTATAAATGTTGTTGTTGTTGTGGTCTTCAGTCCTGAGACTGGTTTGATGCAGCTCTCCATGCTACTCTATCCTGTGCAAGCCTCTTCATCTCCCAGTAGCTACTGCAACCTTCATCCTTCTGAATCTGCTTAGTGTATTCATCTCTTGGTCTAGTTTATAAATATGACTAGTTTATTCCAGTGCTTACAGAAGAGCGCTTAATCATAATTACATCAGCTTAATCATATTTCCATCAGCTTACCTAGTGCAGTGGCCCCCTGATTACACGTGTGGTCAGGTCTTGCCCCATGTTCCAGAAGCAGCTGCACAATGGCCGCATGTCCCTGCCATGAAGCCGAGTGCAGTGCTGTACGGTTCTCATTGTCTGTGGCATCAACATCTGCACCTCCAACAGTCAGCAGTAGTGCCACCATTTCTGCATGTCCCTGCCATGCACTTACGTGCAACGGGGTACGACCCTGTTTGAAATGGAAATCCAACCATCAATAATTGTTTACTTACGAAAACTCATGAAATAATATTCATTTAAAATATGATCACAAACAGGCATTTACCTCAGAATCTCTTGTTTCAACATCTGCATTCCCCTCCTCTAATAACAGCCTTGCCATGGCCAATCTGTTCTCAAGAGCAAGAACATAGAGAGTGCTCCGTCCGTCTGCATCTAATACATTAACATCAGCACCGTGGGCCAGAAGGCTGATCACAACATCACTGTGACCTTCCACTGCTGCTAACCTAGGAGAAAATTATAATGTTACAGTGTATATGGTGTAAATATACTATCTGCAGGCATTTTATTTGTCTCTGGCACGAATAATAAGTCATAAAAGAAATAGTTTATCTGACAGTCTTTGTGCTCAGACAACAGGATAGCACAGCATCATCCACAGTGCCAGTGTTTAATGAAGTGTGTCAGTCATCACACTGCATTTCAAGAATTTTTTGTGTTAAAACAAGTGATGAAAAATATTTTGTATCATCACATTTTCTGTTCACTAGGACCTATCACATACAGCTTCCGTTGGATACGCAGGTCAATTTAAACCTACTATACCTACTCTCTACAAAACATTGCACAGAGCATGGCAGAGGACATGTCCCACTCTGCCAATTATTAGGGCTTTCTCCCATTCCCTTCATATACGGATCGCACAAGGAATGATTGCTTAAATGCCTATCTGCATGCTGCAATTAGTCTAAGATTGACTTTGTGATCCCTATTGAAGTAATGTGTAGATCAATCATTTAAAGTCAGTTCTAGAAACTTTCTAAGCAGGTTCTCATTACATAGCCTGTTTTTATCTTCAATTGTCTGTCAGCTCAGTTTTTTCAGCATCTCTGTGACACTCTCCCATGGGTCAAACAAACATGTGACTGCTTGTGCTGTATCCATTCAAAATCCTCCCTAGTCCTATCTCGTATGGGTCCCACACACTTTAATAATAATCTAGGATGGGCTACATGAGTCTTTTATTTGAAGTCTCCGGTGTAGACTGATAGCATTTCTCTAGTATTCTACCTATGAATCACAGTCTGCCAACTGTTTTGGCTATGATTAAGACTATGCAATCATTCCACTTCATATTCCTACAACTTGTTACATCAATGCATTTGTATGAATTGACCGATTCCAACAGTAACTCAATGATTTTATTATAGTCATAGGATACCTTCCTCTCCCCCATTCTGTGGAGTGCACAGTTTCACATTCATGAACATTTACAGCAAGCTGCCAATCTTTGCACTATTTTTCAATATTATCAAGATCTCACTGTATGTTTGCACAGCTTCTTTCAGACATTACTTCATTATAGAGGACTGCATGATATGCAAAAAGTCTGAGATTACTATTAATGTTGTCTGCAAGATCATTAATACACCACATGAAGAGCAAGGATCCTGACATTCTTCCTTGGGGTATACCCAAAGTTTCTTCTACATCTGTCAACGACTCTCCATCCAAGATAGTTTGCAGTGCCCTCTCTACCAAAAAATCCTGGGTCCAGTTAAAAATTTTGCTTGATATACCATATGGTCATACTTTTGATAATAAGGGCTGAGGTGGTACTAAGTCAAATGCTTGTTGGAAATCAAGGAATACCCACGGCAAAGCGCAAACAAAAGGGACATTTATGTGTAAAATCAGTACAGCCTACTTCATATATCCCCAACTCTTCACTATCTCTTTCTGAAATAGAACATAAGCAGCATGACAGTAGTACACAGATGAATGATACATTGAAACCATTTGTTTTCATGAGCATTCTTCGGTATCTTTTTAATTAACCATACAATAGTTTCGTCTGTCAAATGAACATCTGTCTGTTCTAATTCTTTGAATAGTAAATTGTATGTCATCATACCCATTTTAGATGTTCATATACCATGAGTTAAGGCAATAGAGGTGTCACTAAAATGCACTACAATAAGATCAGTCCATGAGAAATCTGTAAATTACATGAAAATACTATGGGGAGGTAAGTGTGGAAAAAGGATCATGTAAACTAGACAGTAGAGAAACCATGGCTATTCTGTATATAGAAACAAATCCTACAAAAGAAAATACTGAAAGTAAGTAAACTGTACTGTGATCGGGTCTTAGCACCCGTAGACAACAGTGGCCATGTGTGTGCGAGTTGTGCTGGTGTGAATAAGCGTGAGTTTTCCATGTCTGATGAGAGACATAGTCCAAAAGCTGAATATATCTTGCATTCTTTTTCAATGTGCTTGTCAGCAACTCAGCACCACTTCTATGTGGTGAGTAGTGTTCTATCCTCTTCATATTACAAATAGTTGGGAAATAAAGAATTCTTGCTTTTAAGTGTGATGTATCTCTTACATGAAACAATGTTCTATTTTCTTTTCTTGGTGAAGATGAAAGCACAAAATGCTGAAAGCTATGCTAGACGATTAGTTTTAGACACATGGTGTTTTAAATTACTCTTGCAATATCTGTTTTGTTTATTATAAACACAAAGTCTTCTGTGAGGGATTTGTTGTTCTGTATTAATTATTCTTCATTTATTGATTCAAGGAAGAGTAGTCAGAGGACTATAAACCCATTAAATCTATACAAAAGTTTCACTCGCCAGCTACTGTATGACTCACACCAAAAAGGAAGATGGATATCAACATTTCACCATGAAAGGCTAATTCAACCACAGAGAGAGATAAAGGAAGAAAGCTCTCACATAAGATTTCAATTTATTTCAGTACCACGCAAAACAGCTGCTTTACTGATTTGTGCCTCTTTTTTAGTTGTATGTTGAACTAGGACAAGAAGACTTTGCAACACTGTATCACCGTTAGTTCAAAGTGTACGTGACCAGTACCTGAGGGCAGTTTTCCCATCATGTGCACGCTGGTCAGGAGGGGCAGCATGCTCTGAGAGCAGCATCTCCACTAGCAGCGAGTGCCCTTCCTGGGCGGCCAGCAGCAGCGGGCCTTTCCCGTCATTGTCCGCTTCATCCACCCTTGCTCCTGCCTCCAGGAGAGCTTCACACACATCCTTATGACCTTCAAATGCTGCATAATGCAATGGAGTCCATCCAGAATTATCTCGATGCTGTTCATCTAACCCTGTAATGTTGAAAAATTCAATTTGCTACAGAAAAATCTGGAAATAATTCATCTAGCACTACAAACTGAGGTTTTACATTTAAAAAAAGAAATTTGCAACATAAAGCTGTTCTCAACCCTAGCATTGGTTTGAACTCTGCAACTGACGATATCAGTACTGCCATCATCCAGGTGAATGATGATATTCTTCA
Organism: Schistocerca nitens; assembly: GCF_023898315.1. NCBI lineage: Eukaryota > Metazoa > Arthropoda > Insecta > Orthoptera > Acrididae > Schistocerca > Schistocerca nitens. Next base: position 353,366,470 of record NC_064622.1, read on the forward strand.
ATGTTCAGATGTGCGCAACACCTAGGACTTAAAGTGTGTGTAAAAATTTCTCAAGTAGTTTTAGTATCCGCTCAGAAATTAATTAATTCATGAAGTCTGTGAACTACTGCCTCTTATTCTTCTCAACAGTTTCCCAATACTGCATCAAAAAATAATGCAGTGCTTGCCCTCAAATGGACATAAAATACTGTGTGAGGATTGATGGTGCCACCTTCAGTCGTGTTTTTAAAATTCCTTTATTCACTGTATGAGGCTCTGGTGCTACACTGTCATCAGGCCTTCAGTTGGCAATAATTGGCTCTGCATCTACATATATAAAGGGCTTGCTATGCACATAAAAAAGTTAGAGTATTTATTTGACATGTGTAGTGAGCCCTTCAAACATGAACTGAACTGCAGACACTGATTTAATTTTATCCCTCGTAATGGTAGGATGGATAGTTGGTTTTAATCCAATCATCGCCAATTGAGGTCCTGACAATGGTCCAGTGTAGTGCCAAAACGAGTCACACTGAATGAAGGAATTTTAAAGCACCGGCTGAAGGTGGTACCATCAATGCTCACATCTTTCCAGTTGCCAAATACAGATAGATATACAAAAACTAAAATACTGATGTCACATGCTAGAAGACTCCTGCTATCCTCTATGCCCTCCAGAAGATTCGGAACATATTTCCACAGGATTTCAAACATAAACTTGTTTTATGACACACACTATGAAACAACCACTATTGTGGTGTAATTCAACACATCATATGATTAGTGAAAACTCTAGAACTAAAGGTGAATTGTTGTGTATGTTACATCTACAGCAGCCATCTCTTTGCTTCATATGCTCAGCTACAATAGTTGCGACCAGACAAATTATATGACCACTATACACTATGTCTACTCCATCAGCTCCTCAGTACACATGCATTCTAGTACTTCACATCAGAGATCACATATTTGTCCTCTCATAATAAATGAAATAACAGGTCTCCCTTAACTAGTATCCTACATGTGCCCATCTACAAAACAAAAACATTTACAAACAGCTTCTCTGTTGCTGTTGTCAGCCTCCAGAACAAGCAAGCCTGCACAATGTGCACAATTCAATGCCATGTTGCTTTTAAGAAGCCGAAGCACTTGCTTCTGCCAATTTTGTAATGTTTCTCCAAAAATCAATGTAAATGGCCTGCCACACAGTAAAGCAAATGCTTCCATCTTCTCCCAGTCTTCAGTAACACCACTTGATTTTCCCCCACCTACTCTATCTCTCTCTCTCTCTCTCTCTCTCTCTCTCTCTCTCTCTCTCTCTCACCCCTTCTCTTATGTCCACTGTTCCTAGCACTTGCAGTAATAAACTCTATGTCATAGTAAATGTAACTCATAACACACTTGTAGTGTAATATTTATATAGAACACCTGGTTAAATGCATGAGGAGGTAGACCTAGTCTTGCCAGGTTAAATAAATAAATAATAAACTACAACTGAAACTTGGATTACAAACCCCTGTCGAGCAGCTGCCGGACAACATCGGTGCCACCTTGTGCAGCAGCAACACTCAGCACAGTACGCCCTTCAGGGTCAATGCTATCAACATAACAGCCCCAGAACAGAAGCAGCTCCACTACCGATGAATGCCCCATGGATGACGCAGCCCACAGTGGAGTGCGACCTGCTCGATCTGCGTGGTCAACATCAGCCTCGTACTCCAGAAGTAATTCACAAACATCCCTGGCAACATAAAGACATTTTTAGAATGGTTCAGTTGTCTCAGTTATTCAGAGACGCATTACACAATTACAGCAATGACATCCACTGCAACTGGAGCATCAAAAGAAATATTGTTCCTTGACAAGCACAATATTTGAGTCATTAATACGAATTTTCAATTGAGCACAAAAATATAATAATTGTAAATTAAGCAAAAGAGTATCTACAACTTTTAAAGAAACCAGCCTGCAATTATAAGACTCTTAAGCACATGAATGTGAAGGATTAGTGGAGAAGAGAGTAACACACGGTTGATGGGTGCATTGAATGGCTAATTATGGGGTGCTGAATTGAACCAGAGGGAAAAGAAATTTATAGCACAATTAAATAATTAAAAGAAGGTCTGTTGATAGGATACACCCCGAGACATCAATAATCATCAGTTTGGTAATGGACAGAGGTGTGGAGGGTAAGAACTGACAGGGCAACCAAAGCTTCAATACAATAATCAAGTTCAAATGGATGCACGTATTATTCAAATATTTAAAATCATAAACGAAGAACCATTGCTAGACCTCACACTGGTCATTTTGATACCACATATGTCTGCTTCCGACTATTTGTCTGGCTATGAAAATCTGGATAAAAATCCATTGTACAGTTTACAGGGAGTCTTTGTTTTCACTCTGCTGAAGCATTTGACCAAAAGTTATGCCAAATAAAAAGAAAGCTGATTCAACTGATTTTATTATATGAGTAATTAGTACTGTTCCTTAAGTTTTTATTATTTTGTTTAAACAAAGCAAACGAATTCTATGACAAGTAATGCATTACATACCTGTGACCTTCAAAGGCAGCAACCAGCAGTGGGGTCATTCCATCTTTATCCTGGTGGTCCACAGCAGCTCCACGTTCAAGGAGGATATTTACTACCTGAAGTGCAAATACAATCATTGGCGATTCACCATATTGTGTAATCATAAACTGGCAAGTGTAATAACAACAAATATCAGGATAATATGAACACAGCTCAGAAATTCTGTAAATATCTGGATATAGTTAAACTGCTGCAGTGTATGTGACTGCTAATAATTTGAGAAGCAGATAGGTGGACACAAATGAAGAATATTACAATTATAATCCAACTGTTATAACATATTTTTAATAATATGTATTATTGGATGGGGGCGAGAGTACTTCACTCCCACTCTAAAAAAAATTAAAAAAGCACAATTTGTAATTTTAGTTGACTTATATTAACAACATACTTTTTATTTAAAGAGGTATCGATGACAGTAGTGTCCAGAACTTGATAACATCTTTAGCACACTCTTTGCAATACCAGTGCATTTTCAGTAATGTGTACTACCAAGAGCATGTGGTGTTGGGGCATTGGAGGGGGAGGGGGTGGCAGTATTTCATGATCACCAGAAAAAATTTCTTTAAATATTAATTTCGTTAAGTATTGTTGACTTTTACTAAGAACATACTTTTTTAAGAAATATGCATGTTAATGAGCATCCTGAACATGAAAATTTTGAATATGACATTCAATGTGAAATTATGGGTTAAGTTTAAACAAAAAATTTAAAACATTTAGGGATTCTGGTATAAGATTTCATTAAGAGCAAGAAATATTTTTTTCAAATTTTTAAAATACAGCACCTGACTAGATTACAGTATTTTCAAAAGGTGAGCACAAAGTACACCCCCTGCTCCATAAAAACTGGTATTGCAATGATTAAGGGGGGATGTAACAGATTTTTGTCCAAAAAAAAATCGAGTTTTCAAAAATATTATTTTCTTGATCTACACAGTTTAATCCATGTTGTGTGTGCATTTTATCACAACAGCAGTTTTAGAAATGCCATTAAATTGTTAAACTGATTAACTCTGCACTGGCGGTCGCTCCCACCTTTCCGACATTTGGGAAACTGCTTGCTTCATCAGAATTTTTGTCAGTGTGAAGGCTATTTTTTTTTCAATATATTTGGCTGACATCTATATCTCTGGCTGACTTCTATATCTTTGCCTGTAAACTTTCTTGCATGTGGTTTATTTACATTTTGACAATAGTAACACATATTAGTAGGTGGAAGGTTGGATTCAGAAACCTTTACGTGGAAGTCAAGATTTATGCATAATGGGTGGTGGAAAAACTATGTTTAGGAAATGGAGGTTTCATGGAAATCAGTTTACCAACAAAAACGAGGAAGCAGCACTAAATAAAGAACATAAGCTCTCAGCTTCAGCATCAAAACTTGAGACAGGAGAATTGTACAGGTGCATGAATGATGTTGATATGGATTCCACTTATTGATTTAAAGCTTCTCATCAAATAGAATTTGTTGAGATCTGCTGGACCACAATGAAGCTGAAGGTGACAATTTTCTGGATAGCACTGTCACCGGAGATGAGACATGGTGTCACCACTATGAGCCGGAATCCAAAAGACAGTCCATGGAATGACGGCATGTGTATTCTCCATCAAAGAAGAAATTCAAGAGTCAAGTGGTGTGTACAGTCTTCTGGGATAGCCAGGGTATGGTTCTTTTGGATGTCCTGGAGCCTGGAGAAACTGTCAATTCAGCAAGCTATGAGATGACACTGACTAAGCTGAAAGCTTGAATTTCCAGGGTAAGGCCAGAGAAGGAGGCCAATTTTCACCTGCAACATGATAATGCCAGGCCCTACACCAGTTCTGTGACCACAAAACTCATTGCAAAATTCAGCTTGGCTGTTTCACCACATCCACCATACAGTCCTGATTTTCAGACTTCCATCTCTTTGATTCTCTGAAAGATGGACTACATGGCGAACATTTTAAAGACTCAGATGCTGTTGTCAAAGCTGTAAGGAAGTGGTTAGCCTCAGCTGGTTCTGATTTTTACAAGCATGGCATGCAGACTCTGGTTCATCATTGGCAAAAGTGGATAATGAATGGTGGTGACTATGTGGAAAGATGACAAATCTGTAGCTGAAATATTGCTCTATTTAGCTGTACTGTTGTGATTTATGTATCTCCCGTAGTTTCCATTAATCAAAATAGGAGGCATTACTTTCAGAACAACCCTCGTATGTCATGAATAAACTGTATTGGTACAGAAAAAGTTTCATGTTAATTAAAATTTCAGTTTTGTGGTTTGAGGTTTCATAATAAACACTGTGCTGCACCTGCTTGTACAATGTCCTAGCATGCAAGTCACGGTTGTCAGCCAAACCATGATCAAATTCACACTGTGGATCAATAACTGTAGGCTGGTACTCCACACAGTCTGAGTGTGGTTTCTAGATGGTTTCCCATCCACGTTTAGGCAAATGCTGAGCTGCTCTCCAAATTCTGCCTCAGAGAATATGATACACAACCAGTTAAAACATAACAACACACAGAACAATGTTTACATCATTCACAGGCAGATGCTGCACATGAATTTCTTCCCTTAGATTACCATGACGACTGTGATATCAGGAAAAGCATCTGGCCACAAAGTTTAATGAAATAAAATTTGTCAAATCCTTATGAAATGGACCCTACACCGGACAGGTAAACTCTGCAGAAAAGAAGAAGAAGAAGAAGAAGAAGAGAAGAAGAAGGAGACGATTATAAACACTGTATTCCAATACTCTGCTTATGTCAGTGTCACAACATTCAAGCTTATCCAACGTCGTCATTCTTTTTAAAGCCACTATGTGACATATTGTGGTTACAAAGAAATTACAAAACCTGTGGTGGACAAGAGTTGATAATATTATAACACTGAGAATGGATGAGTGCTGTGAATACATCATCACCAAAGTGTTGCAATTCAATTTTTGTAGTTTGACCACAAGCACTGAAACTTAATTGTGGTTTGACAATTGCTGTGCAACTATTCATGAGACACTGGTTCCCCAGAACAATAAGAAGATTAAAAATATAAATCAAGCTCCATCTAATCAGTAGAGTACTCAACTACAGAAACCACATCAAAAATAATATACATCACTCTAACATAAATATCAGCATCTCAGCACTTTCCACACACTCCGTAAGTTTTCAAACTAAATTTCTTCTGACACATCTTTTAAATTTTAACAATAACCCCATCACTATTTAGCTCCTCGAAAAAACATCTTTACACAGTTATAAACATTACCCCAGCCAGAATTGCACTCCTTGTCCATTCAGAGCATTGCAACAGAAATTTTGGAAAAAATATACATAGCATATTTTTGAAGTATTTTAAAATTTAAACAAATATTCACTTAACAATAAATATTTGCATAACTATAAACTACAGCACACAGGTCAATGACTTGATTTCATTTCTTAGTGAAAGATACTTTGAAATTAAGAACGTTTGCTGATATAGAGCCTAGGTGTATGGGACCCGTACCAAATAGAACTAACAGGAAATATTGAACATATACAAAGAAGGGCACCATGAATAGTCATAGGTTTGTTTGAGCCTTGGAAAAGTGCCACAGAGATACTGAACGAACTGAACTGGCAGACTCTTGAAGATAGGCATAAGCTATCCTGAGAAAGTCTGTTACTAAAGTTTCAAGAACCAGCTTTAAATGAATACGAGGTGCGGCTAGAAAAAAACCGGACAGATGCTGGAAAAAACATTTATTTACAATTATTTACAATTTCATGTTATCTCCTTCAATGTACTCTCCTCCTCGGTTTCACACCGCTCCATACGAATTTTCCACTGTTCATAGCAATGCTGCAGATCATTTTCGGTAAGTCCATACATTACTTCCGTCGCTTTTTCTTTTACTGCTTCAACAGTCTCAAATCTAGTTCCTTTCAAAGCTGACTTGACTTTAGGGAAAAGAAAAAAGTCACAGGGGGCCAAATCAGGTGAGTAGGGTGGATGATCTAAGATGGGAATGTTGTGTTTTGCCAAAAACATCTTCACTGACAACGCACTGTGAGCTGGGGCATTGTCTTGGTGAAGGATCCATGACTTTTTTCTCCACAAATCGTTCCGTTTTCTCCGTACTCGCTCACGTAGGGTAGCCAGGACGCTAATGTAGTAATGCTGATTCACTGTTTGTCCCTCTGGTACCCAATCAATGTGCACAATCCCTTTGATGTCAAAAAAAAAAAAACAATCATCATTGCCTTGAATTTCGATTTTGACATTCGTGCTTTTTTTTTGTCGTGGAGAACCAGGAGTTTTCCAATGCATCGATTGGCATTTAGTTTCGGGATCGTAAGTAAAAAACCATGATTCATCGCAAGTAATAACATTTTGTAAGAAGGTGGGATCACTTTCAATGTTTTCCAGGATGTCAGAACAAATCATTCTTCGGCGTTCCTTCTGTTCAATTGTGAGACACTTTGGAACCATTTTTGAACACACTTTGTTCATGTTGAAACTTTCATGAAGAATCTGCCTAACACTTTCCTTGTCAACTCCTGTTAACTCAGACACTGCTCTGATTGTTAAACGGCGATCTTGTCGAACAAGTTTACCGATTTTTTCAATGTTTGCATCAGTTTTTGCTGACAATGGTCTGCCAGTGTGAGTGTCATCACTGGTGTCTTCGTGGCCATCTTTAAATCGTTTAAACCACTCAAACACTTGTGTTCGCGATAAACAATCATCGCCGTACACTTGTTGTAACATTACAAACATTTCACTTGCAGATTTTCCTAGTTTGAAACAAAATTTGATGTTAACACGCTGTTCTTTCTGTACACTCAACATTTTCCGACGCACAGACAAAACATCAACTACTTAAAACAGACGCCACGGGCAGACTGAGTGCAGGAGGCAGATGAAACTCGAGCAGTAGGCGGAGCGAGAGTCACGTGACAGGCTACGCGACTTTCAGCCTTATTGCATTTGTTTTATTGTTTCACCAGTACTAGTCCGGTTTTTTTCTAGCCACACCTCGTATACTACAACCCTCTATGTGTCGCTCATGTAGGGATCCTGAGGATAAGATTAGACTAATTAAGGCATGCACAGAGGCATTAAAAATCATTTCTCCCACACTCCATACATGAATGGAATGGGAAGAAACCCTAATAGCTGGTACAATGGGACGTGCTCTATGCCATGCACTTCACAGTCATTTGTACAGTGTAGATGTAGATGCAGACATAGTTGTGAGTGAGTTAGTCACTACCTTGGAGAGGACCATAACTAGGGACATCATTTTTACCTTTTATCTTAAGAAGTCACACAGTTTTCCTAAGTAATTATTTTCTATCAAAACAATAACACCAATGAGTTCCAAAGTGGAGTACAAAAGCATCATGTTTTCTCTTCAAATCGGTAGTTTGAAAAGTTCCAATTTTTATTCCATAACTGCACAAACAATGGAGTATTACCATGTATCAAAGATATTTGTGTGTCAGTTATGAAGTGTTATTCTGATTGCAAAAGTGTCTTACATTTCAAACTTGTGCACTCAGGGAATCTCAACTATTTGTGTAAGTACCAGCCACTTTACAATTTACATTAAAGATCACCAACAGCCTGTACTCTAGTTATTGTAAAATATTTGACTGATAGTATTTCAATATTTCTTCATTGAGTTGTCCTAAAATAAGCAACAAATTACCTAAGCTTTTCATTTTTCAACAATCATCGGTGTATAGTAACACGTTTATCTTTTGGATGGAAACATGTTTTAGTACGAAAAATATAAAAATACATCCTGCCAATGGAACAGATCTATTTATGGTACACTTCTCCACTGCATAGTGTGAAAACTGGCAACTGACCCTGAATGATGAAAAGTATCACGCCCTCCACATGAATATTAAAAAAAAATTCAATAAACTTTGATTACACAATAAATCATACAAATTTAAAGTTGTCAGTTTAGATAAATACCTGGGGATTATTATTACAAACAACTTAAATGTGAACCATCAGAAAGAAAATGTTGTAGAAAAGACATACTGAAGACTATACCGAACAAGATGGTGCAGTGGTTAGTAAGGACAATAGTTCAACCTGTGTCCGGCCATCCTGATTTGAGTTTCCCATGATTTCCCTAAATTGCTTCAAGCAAATGGCAGGATGTTTCTTTGAAACGGCATGGCCGACTTCCCTTCCTAATCTGATGGAACCGATGACCCCTCTGTTTGATCCCTCTCCAAAACACCAACAACCAACCAACTACTGAATACTACATTTTATTGCCAGTATACTTAGAAGACACAACAAATATATGAAAGAGACTGCCTACAATACAGTGGTCCATCCTCTTCTGGAATATTGTTGTGCATTATGGAATCTTTATCAAACAGGTTGACAGAGGACACCAAAAAAGTTCAAAGGACATGTTGTTTTGTACTACTGCAAAATATGGGGGAAGGGTGCCACGAATATGATATGCAAGTTAGAGTAACAAAAATTAAAGCAAAGGCATTTCTCCATTGTGGCCAGATCTTTTCATGAAATTTCAATAACCAACTTTGTCCTCCAAACGCAAAAATATTTTGTTTGGAAGAAAGACCATGATGATAAAGTAAAATAAATCAGAGCTCACATGGAAAGATTTAGGTGCTCAGTTTTCCCATGTGACTATTTGAGAGAGAAACAGTTGAGAAATAGTCTAATAGTGGTTCTATCAATTCTCTGTCAAACATGTAAGAGTGAACTGCATGTTAGTCATGTAGATGTATACAAAAATGTGACTACTTTTATGCTCCTTTCAAATACCAAGCAGAAAAGTTGCATGAATAAAGGTTATGCTTATGTTTAGTTACCTTCACATATCCTTCATTTGCAGGCACACAGAGAGCTGCTACAGACAGTGCTGTTCGACCATCAGCATCTTCATGGTTGATCTCTGCTCCAAAGTCGAGCAAATGCTCAACTATCTCAGAATGACCCATATATGCTGCAGCAATCAAGGCCGTTCGCCCCTCATCATCTGTTCGATTTACGTCAGCACCGTGTCGAAGCAGGGCCAGGACGATGTCCTCATGTCCTCCCCATGCGGCAGCTCGCAGTGCTGTCCTCTGGTCAGAGTCTGCACAGTCAACAGCTGCACCGTGTGCCAGAAGTGCTTCCACAACCTGAGAAACAGTTCTTTGTCTTCACAACATACTACACTGCAACAGCACAGAGTAACAAATGTGACATCATTTTTGCCCACAACAGACAAACTGAATACTGGAACTATTATGTCCTTTTGGATAAATCTCAAAGCATCAGTGGGTTACATTCAGGGACACAGCTGCCTTCAATGACAATCTTCCTTACAGCAGTAAACGCTATGCAAAACTCAGAATACAAAGGACGGATTCACTCTGAACATTTAACATGAACAGCAACACCATTCTAACAATTCACAGCAGGTTAAGACACTGCTGCCTGTAGAATTTTTACATATTTTTTGCAAATTAACTCTTACAGAAACATCTTGTTTTCATACTGCACTAAGATGTGCAATGTTTACAAAAGATTACATCATCTGCTTCAATAGCCAGAATTAAGCTAATCAACAGACATTTGCTTTCAATTTTTGGGCTGTTATTGTAAAAGAACTGTTGATTGGCTGTATAGAAACATCTAAAACACTAAGTATCTCTTGTAAAACATCCCATAGTAATTAACAGCCAGTTTCAGCATGACAGGGCAACAACACATCTTGTGCGCAACATTCGTGGCCAACTTAGTGTCTAGTTTGGATAATGATTTATTGGTCACAGATAGTCTTATGAAGTCTTGTGAACCATATAGTTTGTGGTATGACTGTGAGGTTTGTAGTAGCCACTGAAGTTTTGTACCAGTTTCCTGGGATACTAGAGCATGTAAACTGTGTTGTACTACTAGCAGTCAACATTTTAAGCAGTTAAAATGAAAACATTATGTATTGTAAAAGAACATATAGTAAAGAGCACAGTAATTAGTGTACATGTTTTACTTGAAGACTGTAGGCTTACTCATATAATTTTGGTTACCTGTTCTTGCATGCATTTTCCAGTAAAGAGACAGTGAAATTTATTTATTCAACACAATCTGATTAGGATTGTCAAGACCATCTCTTACAGCAGACCAGGATACACACATACCTTTTTTACGTCATAAGTACCTAAGAAATAACAGTTTCAATATGACAAGTAACATTAAAATGAAACTTCCTGGCAGATCAAAATTGTGTGCAGAACCAAGACTCAAACTCTGAACTGTTGCCTTTCGCAGGCAAATGCTCTACTATCTGAGCTACCCAAGCACAACTCACGACCCATTCTCATGGATTTAATTCCACTAGTGCACATCTCCTACCTTCCAAACTTCACAGAAGCTCTCCTGCAGAACTTGCAGAACTAGCACTCCTGCAAGAAAAGATATTGTGGAGAATGAATGGCTTAGCCACAGCCTTGGGGATTTTTCCAGAATGAAATTTTCATTCTGCAGCAGAATGGGAATTGATATGAAACTTCCTGGCAGATTAAAACTGTGTGCCGGACCGAGCACTTGCCCGTGAAAGGCAATGGTCCCGAGTTTGAGTCTTGATCTAGCACACAGTTTTAATCTGCCATGAAGTTTCATACCAGTGCACACTCCGCTGCAGAGTGAAAATTTCATTCTGGAATATTAAAATGATTACAGTGTCTGAATTGAAATGCAAGTAACTAATATTGCAAAAATTGGCAGTTGACCCTAAATAGCGGAAAATGCGAGGTCATCCACATGAGTGCTAAAAGGAGTCCGTTAAACTTCGGTTACATGATAAATCAGTCCAATCTAAAGGCTGTAAATTCAACTGAATACCTAGGTACTACAGTTACAAACAACTTAAATTGGAAGGAACACACAGAAAATGTTGTGGGGAAGGTTAACAAAAGACTGTATTTTATTGGCAGGACACTTACAAAATGTAACAGTTCTACTAAGGAGACTGCCTACACTATGCTTGTCTGTCCTCTTTTAGAATACAGCTGCAGAGTGTGGGGTCCATACCAGATAGGACTGATGGAGTACATTGAAAAAGTTCAAAGTGGGACAGCACGTTTTGTATTATCGTGAAATATAGGAGAGAGTGTCACAGAAATGATACAGGATTTGGGATGGACTTCATTAAAAAAAAGACGTTTTTTGTTGTAATGGAATCTTCCATGAAATTCCAATCACCAACTTTCTCCTCCAAATGCGAATATACTTTGTTGACACCGATCTACGTACGGAGAAATGATCACCACAATAAAATAAGGGAAATCAGAGCTCGTATGGAAAGATATAGGTGTTCATTCTTTCCGCACGCTATACGAGATAACAGAGAATTGTTAAGGTGGTTCGATGAACCCTTTGCCAGGCATTTAAATGTGATTTGCAGAGTATCCATGCAGAGGTAGATGTAGATGTACTATATCAAAAGCCATACACGATCCTAGATGATTATAAATCTAGTATGTCAGTTCCAAATTCCTCAATAACAATGAACTGTGAAGTGTGTGTTCCCCATGCCAAAGCACTAGGTGAACATTTCCAAATAAACTATAACACTATATCAACAATGCTACTTACTGTAAAGATGACATGTTAGGCTGCAGACAGGCACAATTAAGAGATTTACAATGCTTTTGGCCACAGCTTTCATCAGCAAAAGAAAAACACACACAATTCCTACACACAAGCAACTGCCAACTTCAACACCTCAAGTCAGAATACAACTATCACGTGGGATGCACACAGGAACCTGGAGGGGGATCCCTCCAGATTGCTGCTTGCATCCATATGACAGCTGCATTCCAGCCCAAGATACTGGAGTTGACGATCATGTTTGCCTGAGGTATGCTTGCTTGTGTGGATGAATGGTGTGTGTTTCTCCCTTGCTGACAAAGGCTGTGGCCAAAATCTGTACGTAAGTGCCTTTTATCTGTGCCTGTCTGCAACTTAACATGACTTCTTTATGGTAAGTAGCAATCTATCTTTCCTACACAATTAAAAGACAATTACACACTAGCTTTCAGCCACAGCCTTCATCAGAAAAAGAAACACATACACATTCATTCACACAAGCAAGTGCACCTGATGCACAATTGACTAATAGCTCAGACCAGGCATTCTGGTCCGAGAGGAGCGACGGTGACCATGTCCCCATGAGGTGTGATTGCTTGTATGAATGGATGTGTGTATGTTTCTTTTTCTTTCTCTGGTGAAGGCTATGGCCGAAAGCTAGCGTTAAGTGTTTTTTAATTGTGCCTGTCTGCAACTTAACACATCATCTTTATGGTAAGTAACAATCTACCTTTTCCTTGAATTTTTGATATTCCAACCTGGAGTTTCCATTGTTTGATAATACTATGTCATTAAGGATGCATATATGTCTCGAATATATTGTTTTGGAGCATACACACCATTTTCATACTAATTTCCATTCAGTTGTGTTTGTTGTTTTCTTTATTTGCAATTGATTTCAAAGCCTTTATGGCTTCACCTTCAGGCACACAGGCACAGCTGTTTAACAAGGTTTACCTGTGGGTGTATTTCAGTTGTACCCAAGCATCTGAAGATGAAGTAATAGAAGACTTTGAAACCAATTGCAAATAAAACAAGCTACAAGCAGGGCTGTGTGGGAAATTACCACAGCATATAACACGTATAGTTAAAAACAAAATAATTTATAGCTGAAGTTCCCATTATCAAGTGTCATGGAAGCAACAAGATTACCTTGAATATTTCTTTACTGAAAATGTCAGCAGTTCAAAATCTTATTTAGACTCACGTCAACATCTGTTTACGAGATAATTAATCTCTGCCAAAGTACAGTACAGTAACAAATTCATACTTCTGTTCAATATGCAATCATCAGAATAACATGCAACAATAAGAATAAAAATCAACCACTAAAAATCTGGCAAGCCAGTAATTACCTGAGTGTGACCACCCCAGGCTGCAGCCCTGAGTGCGGTCCAGCCATCACAGTCCGCATGGTCCGCGCGCGCCCCTGCCGCCAACAGGGCTGCCACAACTGCAGCATGCCCATGCCTCGCAGCCAGATTCAGAGGTGTCTGGCCATGTCTGTGGAATAGAAGCAATAGAAAGTAAACAGAATCTATACAGCGGAGATGAGAAACTAAAAGACACAGAATCTTGTGGCTATATATAAAGTGGTATATTTACTGTCCTCTTTATTTGTGAGATGAGTAGAAGGGAGAAAGGTAGATTTCAATGTCTCATTGTTGTGCAGATAATTACACATTAGAACTACATCAGCTAATTGGATATGAGAGGAAACTGCAATGGTTTTCTTGAAGCAATCATCCCAATGTTCGTTTGACATCACTTAAGTGATTTCTGGCATTCCCCAAGATAGTGTGATAGACCCTCTGCTGTTCCTTATCTATACAAACAATTTAGGAGACAATCTGAACAGTCATCTTAGGTTGCTTGCAGATGATGCTGCCATTTATCATCTATTAAAGTCATCAGAAGAACAAAACAAATTGCAAAATGATTTAGAAAAGATATCTGTATGGTGCAAAAATTGGCAACTGACCCTAAATAACAAAAAGTTTGAAGTCATCCACACGAGTGCTAAAAGGAATCAGTTAAACTTCAGGTACATGATATTTCAGTCAAATATGAAGGCCTTAAATTCAACTAAATACTTAGGAATTACAATTATGAACAACTTAAATTGGAAAGAACACACAGAAAACATTGTGGGGAAGGCTAACCAAAAATTGCATTGTTTTATTGGCAAAACACTAAGAAAATATAACAGATCTACTAAAATGACTGCCTACACTATGCTTGTCCATCCTCTTTTGGAGTAATGCTGTGCAGTCTGGGATCCTTACCAGATAGTAATAACAGAGCACATTGAGAAAGTTTAAAGAAGAGTATCACATTTTGTATTATCATGAAATAGGGGAGAGAGTGTCACTGACATGATACAGGATTTAGGGTGGACATAATTAAAACAAAGATGTTCTTCACTGCGGCAGAATCTTATGAAATATTTATCACCAACTTTCTCCTCTGAATGTGAAAATATTTTGTTGATGCGAACCAAATGAAATGATCATCATAATAAAATAAGGGACATCAGAGCTCGCACAGAAAGATACAGATGTTGGTTTTTTCTGCGCACTGTCTGAGATTGGAATAACAGAGAATTATTATGAAGGTGGTTCGATGAACCCTCTGTCAGGTGCTTAAGTATGATATGCAGAACATCCATGTAGATGCAAAAGGAAAATGGGGCAAACCTAAATCTGTGTCAGTGGTTAGAGGATTGAAAATTGTAAACATAAGCCCTGTGTGTCAAAAAATCAATCATTATTTTGCTCACTTTTAAAGAGGGTGTCATCAAAACTTTCAAGTTTTTCAAGCATGAGCATCAAGTTTGTCCATTAGAGCCTGGATAGAATTTTTCTTTTCAAAGACTGCTTGCCACATACACATATTAATAATTTTAGAACACTGTTATTGGGGATTTTTTACTCAAGCCCTTCAGGAAGACAGTATACAACCACTGACCTTGCTGGCACACATATAGAGGGATTTCTGGGACAATTTAAGGGCAATCAACTCAATGAATGGATGATACTGATTTCAGAATTATGGTCTCCACTAAAAATAAATACGGTAATTTCTCTGCTGATGATTCATGATTCTCATTGTTTTCTTGCATAAGATGAGCATGAGAAAGGAAGAGGAGGAGGAGGAGGAGGAGGAGGAGGAGGAGAAACAATTTATGTTAATTTTTAGATTTCTTACTCTTCATTAACACTGTTGTTTAAAGGCAAAATTAGTTTGCTGATTTCACAGTGCAGAAAATACATTTTCGAATTTAAAGGTTAGCAGATGGCACTAAGTATATAATTTTCTTTTTCAGTTCACTATCATGTAACAATAGCTTAACATGGCAGAGAAATCTACAGTGCATATAATATGCAGTGCAGCACACTTGTTTTATGTCATAGAACCAGCTAACATTACAATCCATGTTTTCACACCAAAATCTGCCATTTCATGTAATGATTGCGTGAGGCACATTTTCTTCATACATTTTGTAGGGATAGCATGCTGGAACGTAAACAACTGCTAAGACTCTGAGGAAGTCTTAAAAATTTTAAAACTAGACAGTAAAACAAGAAAATATAATTAAGAGAACATTTCACAATGCTATTTGGGAAAACATATAAACAAATTCATGTGAAATGGAAACCAGAAACAGCTGCATATTAAGATCCTTTACTTGAAACCACAACCGGTTTCATAGCTTAAAGCCTCATCTTCAGGTGAGATCAATTACATCATGTGATACCCAAAAGTAGGGATGGATATAACACCCAACATTCACTATCCAAATAATAGTAATCTGCCAAGTGAACATACTGTTACATAATAACTAGACAAAATTCAAGAGCAAGATCTTGCACTATATGGGCTCCAAGCACCAACATGTTAGCCCTGAGCCTGGAGGAGCAGATGGCAAGTACACTATGTACACTCACTTGGCGAATTACTATTATTGGGGCAGCAGATGTTGGGCCTTCTACACAATCCCACTTTTGGGTCTCACGTGATGTAATTTATACATCCACCTGAACATGTGGTTCTAAGCTATGAAACCAATTGTGTTTACAAATAAAGGACCTTACACACAACTGTTAGTGGTTTTCATCCCACAAGATGTACGTCTACAGCAATGGTTTCCTGAACACAAAGGAGATTGCAATACAAACAGATGAAATGGATACTTGTAAAACAAAGAACAAACATTCAAAGGAAACCATACAATTTTGTCATAAAATGTTTAGACATACCAAGTGACATGATATATCATGACATTCAGTTACAAAAAACAATGAATTAAGACTTTTAATAAAAGGAATATATTGATATGTTTGCAAAATTAGTTGACAACAAATGTAAGAATTCTTCAATTGAAAACTCTACAATATTGATTATGCGAGGCAGATCTCTGTTTTCTACATACTGCCATAGACATTCCCATATAATAATCTCTATCACATACACTACCCACATTGCATTGCAGCATTCTATAGAACTTTCTTGCTGTGCAGATAAAGCAACCTCTTGAGAGTGTGGACATAGTCTCATTACTGTGAAAGATTGGAATGTCCACCAGTTTCCTTTCTGTTTAAGCTTGCAGTGACTCAATTTTCTGACCTATCCAGTTAAAATTTAACTCTTGCATTCCAAGGCTGATCTTCTTCTTTTCCATAGCAATTTAACCCATTTAGTATGGGACCCCTCCTTCAGGATATGACAAATTTTATTTTGGTATTTAGTTCTGTTGCCAGATGCCCTTCAAGGAGGTTGTGGGTGCCATCTGTGTGTTTATTGTGTCAACTTTTTTCTGTGTGTTATCATATTTCAACTGTTTGTATATAATATTCTCCAAGTCAGAAATTTCAGACCAGCCTAGCACTTGCCTAAATGAGTGTAGGAAAATGCCTAAAACCACACCCAGCCTGACTTGTGTAACAGCCCACAGTCATTACTCCACCACATGGCTACAGCTTGATATGAAAAAAATGCACTACATACTGGGCTGAAGCTAGCCAATGCCCTACCAAAAAGTCTCACAACCTTTCCTACTAACAAATTAAAAGATCAGCTAAAAAGAATTCTAATTGAAAACCCTTTTTATTCCATAGACGAGTATTGTATCTGTATGAAAAGTGCTTCATAAGTATGTCAAGCTCATAGTTTTAAGTAACCTACAACTAATATAATGTTGATAAAAACAATATTTGTAACATTGTGATTGTATACTACCAAATGTAAAATCCATCAAAATGTAAAATTTATTAATACAACCAAATCTTTAGTTTGTAATTTATAAACTGACGTATTCAGAAGAATAATCTGTATGATGTCCTGAAACTGTATTATTTCTAGGGATTGTATTTGATTATTCGATGTTGAATAAATATTATTATTATTACTTCTTTACTTTCTCAGACGTTAAGTCTGGTTAAGAATGGAAAGTGACGCGGACCTTGATCAAGCGTCACAACCTATTAGCTGTACGGTATGTGTTATATTGCATTTAGGAACTTTCGGGTAATTGAACATGTATCAATAATTACGGATTTCTGTAGTTGTCTATATATGGTTGGATGTAGCTGTATTGCATTGATGTACTGGTGGATATTGTGTGGTATGACTCCTGTAGTTGATAGTATAATTGGTATGATGTCAACTTCATCCTGATGCCACATGTCTTTGACTTCCTCAGCCAGTTTGATGTATTTTTCAATTTTTTCTCCTGTTTTCTTTTGTATATTTGTTGTATTGGGTATGGATATTTCGATTAGTTGTGTTAATTTCTTCTTTCTATTGGTGAGTATGATGTCAGGTTTGTTATGTGGCGTTGTTTTATCTGTTATAATGGTTCTGTTCCAGTATAATTTGTATTCATCATTCTCCAGTACATTTTGTGGTGCATACTTGTATGTAGGAACTTGTTGTTTTAAAAGTTTATGTTGTAAGGCAAGCTGTTGATGTATTATTTTTGCGACATTGTCATGTCTTCTGGGGTATTCTGTATTTGCTAGTATTGTACATCCGCTTGTGATGTGATCTACTGTTTCTATTTGTTGTTTACAAAGTCTGCATTTATCTGTTGTGGTATTGGGATCTTTAATAATGTGCTTGCTGTAATACCTGGTGTTTATTGTTTGAACCTGTATTGCAATCATGAATCCTTCTGTCTCACTGTATATATTGCCTTTTCTTAGCCATGTGTTGGATGAGTCTTGATCGATGTGTGGCTGTGTTAGATGATAACGGGTGCTTGCCATGAAGTGTTTTCTTTTTCCAATTTACTTTCTTCGTATCTGTTGATGTTATGTGATCTAAAGGGTTGTAGAAGTGGTTATGAAATTGCAGTGGTGTAGCCAATGTATTTATATGAGTGACTGCCTTGCGTATTTTGCTAGTTTCTGCTCGTTCTAGAAAGAATTTTCTTAAATTGTCTACCTGTCCATAATGTAGGTTTTTTATGTCGATAAATCCCCTTCCTCCTTCCTTTCTGCTTAATGTGAATCTTTCTGTTGCTGAATGTATGTGATGTATTCTATATTTGTGGCATTGTGATCGTGTAAGTGTATTGAGTGCTTCTAGGTCTGTGTTACTCCATTTCACTACTCCAAATGAGTAGGTCAATATTGGTATGGCATAAGTATTTATAGCTTTTGTCTTGTTTCTTGCTGTCAATTCTGTTTTCAGTATTTTTGTTAGTCTTTGTCTATATTTTTCTTTTAGTTCTTCTTTAGTATTTGTATTATCTATTCCTATTTTTTGTCTGTATCCTAGATATTTATAGGCATCCATTTTTTCCATCACTTCCATGCAGTCGCTGTGGTTATCCAATATGTAATCTTCTTGTTTAGTGTGTTTTCCCTTGACTATGCTATTTTTCTTACATTTGTATGTTCCAAAAGCCATACTTATATCATTGCTGAATACTTCTGTTATCTTTAGTAATTGGTTGAGTTGTTGATTTGTTGCTGCCAGTAGTTTTAGATCATCCATGTATAGCAAATGTGTGATTTTGTGTGGGTATGTTCCAGTAATATTGTATCCATAATTTGTATTATTTAGCATGTTGGATAGTGGGTTCAGAGCAAGGCAGAACCAGAAAGGACTTAATGAGTCTCCTTGGTATATTCCACGCTTAATCTGTATTGGCTGTGATGTGATATTATTTGAATTTGTTTGGATATTAAGTGTGGTTTTCCAATTTTTCATTACTATGTTTAGGGACTGTATCAATTTAGGATCTACTTTGTATATTTCCAATATTTGTAGTAACCATGAGTGGGGTACACTATCAAAAGCTTTTTGGTAATCAATGTATGCGTAGTGTAGCGACCTTTTTTTAGTTTTAGCTTGATATGTCACCTCTGCATCTATTATCAGTTGCTCTTTACATCCTCGTGCTCCTTTGCAACAGCCTTTTTGTTCTTCATTTATAATTTTGTTCTGTGTTGTATGTGTCATTAATTTCTGTTTAATGATTGAAGTTAATATTTTGTATATTGTTGGTAGGCATGTTATGGGGCGATATTTAGCTGGGTTCGCTGTGTCTGCTTGATCTTTAGGTTTCAGATACGTTATTCCATGTGTAAGTGTATCAGGGAATGTGTATGGGTCTGCAATGTAACTGTTAAATAATTTAGTTAGATGTGAATGTGTTGAGGTGAACTTCTTTAGCCAGAAATTTGCTATTTTATCTTTTCCAGGGGCTTTCCAATTGTGAGTAGAATTAATTGCTTGGGTGACTTCATGTTGCAAAATTATCACTTCAGGCATTTGTGGTATCATCTTGTATGTGTCCGTTTCTGCTTGTATCCACCGTGCATGCCTGTTATGTTGTACCGGGTTTGACCATATGTTGCTCCAGAAGTGTTCCATGTCTGTTATGTTTGGTGGATTGTTTATTTTAATGTGTGTGTTATTTATTGTCTGGTAAAATTTCTTTTGGTTTGTGTTGAATGTTTGGTTTTGTTTCCTTCTATTTTCACTTTTTTTGTATCTTCTGAGTCGTTTGGCTAATGCTTGTAATTCCTGCTTTTTTTCGTCTAATTGCTCTGTCGCTTCTTGTTGCGAGATTTTACCTAACCTTTTTCGTTTTTTTTCCGAGATTTCATTTCTTATAAATTGTGTTAGCTGTCCGATGTCTTTTCTCAGTTTTTCTATTTTGATCTGTAGCCTGTGTTGCCATGCTGGTTTTGTGGGTTTCTTCTGTGTGTTGGTTGGTTCTGATCTCTGCCTAGTGTGTATATTAAGTGTAGTGAGTGCTCCTATATAAACCAGTAGTTGTAACTCTTCCATAGTTGTGTTTTCATTTATTTTGTTGTGTATGATTGTGTTGATAGTTTTTATTGTTGTTTCGATTTGTGGGTTATTTGGTGGTCTATGCAAGAATGGTCTAATGTCTGTATTTGTGTCTTTGTATTCTATATATGTTAGCTGAAATTTTTCTTCTATATCTAACATCTGTGTCACTTCGTGTTCTATTTGTGCTTGTTCTGGTGGCTGTCTTACGATTTCGTTTTCCTCTGATTGTTTAATTGGTGCGTGTTGTTCTTTGTTTGTTTGCTCTGGGATGTTTGAGTCCATTACTGTATTTTCTTCTTCTTCTGATTGCACATTATTTTGTTCCAGTATTTGTTGTACTTGTTGTTTGATGTTTTCTAATTCTGACTG
The DNA here is from genome assembly GCF_023898315.1 of Schistocerca nitens. NCBI lineage: Eukaryota > Metazoa > Arthropoda > Insecta > Orthoptera > Acrididae > Schistocerca > Schistocerca nitens. The sequence continues at coordinate 353,387,326 of NC_064622.1, forward strand.
GAGTATCCTGTTATTTTTGATTATTACACGGATCTGATCAGCTAGTCGTTGTTCTGTTAAAAATTTTAATTCTGGGTATCTGGTAATAAATGTTGTGTATACTTGTGATCTGTATCCAATTGTGTTGGTTCCTACGTTTGTTGCTTGGTAATAACAGAACATGAGGTGTCGATTAACTTCATCTGACCATCTCATCCTCTGTCTTTGTTTTCCTTCTAGGGTGGTTGCAGGAAGCATATCCTGCAAAACACCTCTATTTGGATTTAAATCATTTTCCAGTTGGCTAGCAGTTTCGTTACCATTGTGGGCGGGCATAGGGTTCAAGCGTCGTCCCCGACCATGACGGCGCTTGTCCGAGGCTTCTTTAGTTCTGTCCTGAACAAACTAATCACACTAAAAGGGGGGTTAGCCCTATTAGTGGTTTGTTCTTTTCGTCGCCTTTTACGACTGGCAGAACATACCGGAGGCCTATTCTTTTCCCGGGCCTCCACTATTATTATTATTACAATCTGGGTCTCACATACCTTCCTGCCTCACAAGCTAGCATTCTGCTTATTCTGCTATAGGAGCAGGTGATTTACTAAGATTGATAACACAGGTATTTCTTATTGTTTGAATTTTCGGGTCAGGTACACAAACATTAGAGGTAAAATTAGTGAAGTATTTTCAGCATTAATTTATTAGATGTTACAAAAATCACAAAGCAATTTTCCTCAGTGGCAACACAGGGTAAAGTACTGGCTTCAATAAATATTTGTGGACTGTTGAGTCCATCAAAGACAGTACCTGTCAGTCGCCTCCAGACAAGCGCCAGGCCTGGCGGCTGCCAGTGCCAGTAGAGCTGCATCTCCCTCGGCAGCGAGGGCGTGCAGCAGCGTCCTGCCACCAGAGTCGGCTCGGTTCACATCTCCGTCTGCCCCCAGTAGTTCCAGCAATGGATCTACGGGGGAGATAGGGCGTAGAGGGCTGGCGTTGCCATCTACGGATATCTGCATTGTGAAACAAAAGAATCACTTCAGCTGACCTATCACATTCTCCTATGTGGAAAATATTGCTACCTATTCTTGTATAGGTATAACAGCCCTGGCAGTCAGTAGCTTTTTACTTGGGGTGACGATGGCAGAGAGAGCTGTTGGAAACTGAAGTACTTTATTCAAAATTACATGGCTTGAAGACAGAGAAGTTTTATTCAGACATGACACCATGAATGACTCCAGGGACGAATCATCAGCACTTACAGCATACCAAAACTAATAACAGTAGTTCAGGTACACACACCGACACCACAAGAAGTAGATAAAGGGAGTATATTTGTGGACCGGGTGTGTAAATAAGTATGTAATGGATGACAAAAAATATAATAATCATAGTGGACTGGAATGTTGTGGTAAGAGAAGGAATGGCAAAGAGAGTTATAGAAAAATATGGGTTCAGTGTTAAGGATGACAGAGAAGGAACTCTATAGGTTCTGCAATAAAGTTTAGCTATTAATAATAAACACACTACTCAACAATCACAAGAGGAGGAGGTGTACTTGGAAAAGTCCTATACACACAGAAAGATGCCAGATGTATTATACCACAGTGAGACAGAAATTCCAAAACCAGATGTTCGATTGTATGGCATATCCGTAAGCAGATATAATCTCAGCTCAAAAGTTAAAAATTATGGGGAGAAGACTAAAATTTAAGAATGTGGTCAGGAAGAATAACTGTGCCAGGAGGTGAGATGACGAAGTACTGAGGAAGATAACGTGTGTTTCAAATTCTCTGAAGCTGTAAATATTATGATAATGAAAACTTATGAATCCTTATTAGCAGTTCAGTTGAAGAGAAACTGTCTTCCTAAAAAGGTCAGTTACAGGAGGTGGGCAGATGAATATGGGCACAAGGAAACTAACTGCAAAGAAACCTTGAGTAATAGAAGAAATAATTCAACTGATCCATGAAAGAAAGAGATACAAAAATGTCAAGAAAAGGAAGGTATACAGCAGTGTCAGTCACTTAGGAATTAAATTCACACTAAATGCATGGTATCTCAAACAAAATGGTTATTATATGAATGTAATAGAGGGAAACATTCCACGTGGGAAAAATATATCCAAAAACAAAGATTCTGTAACTTACCAAACGAAAGTGTTGGTACGTTGATAGAGACAATAACAAACATGTTATTGTCTCTATCAACGTACCAATGCTTTTGTTTCGTAAGTTACAGAATCTTTGTTTTTAGATATAAAATGGTTATTATAGATACAGAAAGTAAGCAAAATGGAAACTGTTGTTGGTAGAACAGATTCAGTATGCGGAAAATTCAAAATAACTTCTGGTGAAATTAAAATCAAAGTTATCGACATTAAGAGTGCAAAACGAATTCCAGTGTTAAACATAGAGGAGAGAGGAAATAGGTGGATAGAGTAAACTGTGGACTGTACAAAGAAGAGGAAATGTCTGCTGAAATCAATCAGGATGACAGTGAGACAGGGTACCCAGTACTAAAGTTACAGCCCTGACAGAACTTTGGAAGGCTTGTAATCACACAAGGCAGAACAGAGAGAGGACTTTCCTTTGGAATTCCTAAATTTGTTGAGTCAACTGTCAACAAAATTATTATTTAGGTTAATGCATAGGATATATGAACTAGACACATACAATATGTACAAAAATCAAGGAGGAGCAATAAGAATGGAAGAACAATGAAAAATTGCTCAGATTAAAAGAAAGAGTGTAAGAGGGGGATACAGTCTTTCTCATTTACTGTTCAAACTGTACATTGAAGAAGCAATGGTGGAATTAAAAGAAAGGTTCCAAACTGAGATTAAAGTTCAGGGTGAAAGGCCTGTCACTGATTTACTGATAACATTCCTCTCCTCAATGAATTATAGAAGAATACAATACCTGTTGCATTGAATGAAGTCTACTGAACGCAGAGCAAGGATTGACAGTAAACCAAGGAAAGACAAAATTTACACAACAAAACCATGAAGATACCAGCTAAAGGTAAAGGTAAGGGCAAAGGTAAATTCTGTGGCACAAGCCTGTGACTGGGCTATTGCACTGGCTGCAGAAGGAGTGCAGGCCTCCTTCACTTAAGCACTAGGAGGGGGAGAGCAGCAAGCACATCACCCCAGTTCCCTTTCGCCCTTGGGAAGGATCCATGACATTCATCTGACAGCAGGCTTAATGGAGCTGGTGCCACCCTGGAAGGATAGGAACAAGGAAAATTTCCCCTCCCTTCCACAACTCGGGATTGAACCTGAGACATCCATAGCCAGGATCTCGTGCTCTTCACACAAGCACATGAAGACACCAATTAATACTTATCTGTGTTACAGCCTTATAGTCATAAATTTTGTTTTCTCAATTTACAACTAACAAAAAGCATGAAATCAAGTCTGCATATTAGAACAAGGTGAAAATTTCTCAACTTAATGCTGGGGTGGTATTGATATCAATTAAATTCTGTTTTAGTTAAAATGTTTTTGTCATAATACATTCAAATGTCAAGCTGACATACAGAACAAGTGAATTGGTTCAAATGGCTCTACTATGGGACTTAACATCTGAGGCCATCAATCCCATAGACTTAGAACTACTTAAACCTAACTAACCTAAGGACATCACACACATCCATGCCCGAGGCAGGATTCGAACCTGTGACCATAAACAAGTGTATTATATATTTTTATAGCAGCAATGTTGCACAATTCACTGACATGGACAAACCTGATTACTATGCCTTCTTGTTTTCCTTTGATAGTTTATCACTAATAAACATTCATGTACAGCTGGTGTAGTCCTATTGGGAGCCTGTTCCTGATATCTAGTGGGCCAACAATGTTGAGGTGAATGTGTGTGAACCAGTGTTGTGTGGGTGAAGGTGGCGACAGGGGAGTGAACATGCTACCCGACCTTGGTGTGTTGGCATGGAACACAGGATGGGGCCCAGTTGCTGCAGTCACACAGAATGCCCATCCAGATGAAGTACTGTTTCATGAGGATGGCAGAAGTATGGATACCTGGATGAGTGAGGCCATGGACACAGTCAAATGCCAGTTTTCAGAAGGTGTGTGTGGGGGGGGGGGAGGGGGGGCAGAAGGGCAGGGGCGATTGTTGGAACCATCAGGTTATGAAGGATCCACAAGGATATCACATCAGATCTTATGGTCAGAGTCCGCTGTGGATCTTAGCTGGAGGTTGAGGCCACAGTTAGCATTCTGAAGGGCATGGGCTAGGTCCACATCCCCCTCTTGAGCAGCAGCTGGGACACTGTCATCTACGGCTTGCGCGGTGGTGCACGAACGGCTGAGGCAACCTGCCATAAGGTTGTTGATGCCAGCAACATGCCGGACATCAGTAGTGAATTGTGCAATCTACTCCTGTAGCATAAGCTGTCACTGTGGTATCTGGTCTATGTATTTTTTGCAAAAACAAGAGGAGGGGGGCAGTAGTGTGTGAAGATTATAAAGATGCTTACCTCAACTGAAGATCAGAAATAGCAGATGGCTTCATGAACTATGAGCAGCTCACGGTCATATGCGCAAGGCATGGCTGGAGGTGCGAGCAGGATGCGTTCGGCTGACCCAATGGGGACAGATTTTGTGAGCACACGGAGTGTGCTAATTGGAATAATAATTAAAAAGAAAAACCAGCATGTTTAGGTAATGAGACTCTGCACTTTGGTTCAGAGGGGACCATCAGTGAAGGAACAATTTAGGTTCCTTTCTATGTTCCTAAGGGGCATCACTAAGGAAGGTAACAATAAATAATTGGGCATGCTGGAAGAAGTGCACAAGCCGATTCAAAGATGATATTCCTAAAAGCTAACAACTACAGCAGAATTTAATGAGTTACTACCTTTTAATCTAGGAGGGCACTTGTTTGTAGTCGAGTCTTTGGATAGGGAGGACCATTAACGGCTTACAGCCTTTGTTCAGCATCATCTGGCAGCATGGGAAAATCCACTTCAGTGGCGGGCTTGGCAGCAAAGGGGTGCCAAAATGGTGAGGTACGGAATAGTAATAAACCCACCTGATCCTCTTGGTGCACACTGCACTTCAGTTCACTATTTACACTGCACGCAGTATTCCAGGTGCTGATACCAGGGGGACAAACCGGGCATCCAGCATCAGGCTTTGTACATCCGCAATCAAGGGAAGCACCTCAGGGGAAAACAGTTCAGGAAGGTGGTGCAGAAAATGTGGTAACACTCCTATTGTTAAGTGAACTGTGACTGAACACAGGCACTGGATGAGGAGTAAGACTTCTGTTGTTTGTGTGTACCATGGCAAAGAGTGGGACATGATGACGCGAGCCACATTGCTTTGCATGGGCGAGCTGCTAGAGGACTCCCGGGAGATGATTCTCATCGAAGGGGAAAAAGAGATTGCCTGAGTGATGGTTAGGTGGCCATTGCATCCAGAAAGCATGGCCATCTAAGCTCTACCTCCAGCAGAAGTGACCGGCGAGCATGTTGGGAGGGATGTGGTGGTACCTCGGCTGGCAGGTGCTTCACTGATCGCTGGTTTTCAGTCTGCGCACGCCACTGTCTGCTGCTACAGGTGGAGGTGATGGAAGGAGTAGCCACAAGGAGAAATGATCGCCTAAGAGAAATCGGAGCTTGAACAGAAAGATCTAAGTGCGTGTTTTTCAAGTACACTTTTTGAAAGTGTAATAGTAGAGAAAGCATGTGAAAATAGTTCAATGAACCATCTGCCAGGAACTTGATTGTGAACTGCAGAGCAGTCATGCTGATGTAGATCCAGACATAGTTGTATACATATCCATGATAATGTGTTGGAAATGAGATACCAGAAAGTTTGGCAACTACAAATTTCTGGAATATTCTCCATTCTCACACTACATCTGGTGTGCTCCAACTTCCACTTGTCCTATATCTGAAGAGATTTGTGGCTGAAAACAGGTTTTGAGTCCAAAGAAGACATTGTAGCAGCAGCAGATGAGTACCTTGCAGAGTTTCCACAATCACTCTTCAAAGATGGTATTTACAAACTAGAAAAATATTCATTCCTACCTTGTGTACAACAATTTTTATTTTAAATAAATGAAAAAAATTTTAGCTATAAAATGTAGACTAGTGGATGTATGCAACTGGTATCTCCACTGTTGCTTACCTGACTAGAAAGTGCTACATCTTCCGTGCTATCTATGATAGCTAAGGTACTAATGTCTAAGGCTGTTGATAAGGCCGCATCACTATGGACTTGCTCCTCTGTAGGCACCCTGGCCCCTGCATCTGCCAGGAGCCTCAGCACCCTGTTGTCCTTCGGCAGTGGCAGCGTCCTCCATGCATTTGCTGTTGTGTAGTCTCCGTCATCAACCTGAATGTGCAAGAAGTACACAATAAGTGACTTATCCAATGGAAGAAGCTGCAGAAATCATTTTTAATAGTAAATAAATACTTTGTGCTACTCTCAACCAAGAACATTCCATTTGATATGATGCATCTTGGTGATTTGTGACTCAGTATTTTTTACTCAGGCAACTTCTCCTTGGCATCTCTGGAGCAGAACCCCTTACACACAGCAGGAAAGAGGGAAGTGGTCACCAGGAATCAAAAGTGAGATCTCTGCATTAGTAGCCAATGAAATCAGAGATTATTACTGGTCTGTGTAGTAGTCTGCGAGTTATGCTAAATGGGCAGTGAAATAACTAATCATAGTCACAGTAGACAGAACATAAAATACAGGCTGGTTGCAGCAGAAAAGCGTTTCTGAAAAATTGAAATTTTTTGACACAGAATATAAATTTAAGTGTTAGGAAGTCTTTTCTGAAGGTATTTGCTTTCTGAGTAACAGTGTATAGATGTGAAATGTGGACAATAAACAGTTCAGACAAAAAGAAGTACAAGCTTCTGAAATGAGGTGCTACAGAAGAATGCTGAAAATTAGCTTGGTAGTACTAACTGTACTGGGGAAAATTAAATTTATGGTACAAGTTGACTAAAAGAAGGGATCTCTTGACAGGACACATCTGAGGCACTAAGGAATTGCCAATCTGGTAGTGGACAGTAGTGGAGTGTGTGTGTGTGTGTGTGTGTGTGTGTGTGTGTGTGTGTGTGTGTGTGTGGAGTGGTAAATATTTTAGAGGGAGATCAAGGCTTGAATGCAACAAACAAATTCAAATAAACATAGGTTACAACAGCTACGTAGTGGTAAGATGCCTGTACAGGATAGATTAGTGCAGAGAGCTACATCAAATGAATATTTACAATGAAGACCAAAGTAACAACACATCTCATAAAATGACTGACTGGTTGGATGCAGCTTGCTACAATTTCCTGTCTTCATCTCAGAGTACCATTCACACCCAACATTCTTCATTATTTGTAAGATTTACTCCCCTGTATTGCTTTCCCTCTAAAGCTCCATTCTGGAACCATGGGAATCGTTCCATGACATCTTAATACATCTCCTGTCACTCCGTCCCTTCTTCTAGCCAGTATTATTCACATATTCCTTCCCTTGCAATTCAGTGGAGATCCTGCTGATTTCTTATCATATCAAGCCCCTTAATTTTCAGCACTCTTCTGTAACACCAACTCTGTTCTTTCCTGTACTCCCACAATCCCTGATTCATTTCCATACTATACTGTGTTGCAAAGTTACATCCTCAGAGACTTTGTTACCAAATTAAGACTTGTTTGATACTAGTTTACTTCTTTTGGTAAAGAAACTACTCTCTGTCTCTGATATTCTGCTTCTTATGTCTTCATTGCACTGTCTGTCAGGGACTATTTTCCTTTCAAGGTAGCATAAATCCTTTAATTATTCTAATAACTGGTCACCAATTTTGACAGTTATTTCATTACTACTGCTCTTCATTTTCATCTTTATTTGTTTTATCCTCAATGTATATTTTGAATTCTATACCCTTTTCATTCCTTTGAACAGATCATGTAATTCTTCCTCACTTTCACAGAGGAAAGTAATTTCACCAGTGAACCTTAACATCGATATCCTTTCAACCTGAATTTTAATCCCACTTTTAAACCCTTCTTTTATTTCCTTCACTGCTTTGACACACAGACTGTACAGCAGAGGAGAAAGTCTGCCAATCCTGCCTTATGCCCTTTTTAATTCAAGCACTTCTCTCCTGGTCTTTCAATCTTAATGTTCTTTTTGGCCCATATAACATGTTGTGTATACATACCTATGCTGTGTGTTTCCCACCTACTCCAATAGTGGAGTGTCATTGCGGTTTTCAGTCTGAGGACTAGATTGATGCAGCTCACCATGCTAGTCTAACTGCATGCGCCTCTTCATAACTGCTGGAATCTACCTCCACTCGAGTGTGTTTACTACCACAAGCCTTAGTGTCCCTTTATTATTTGCCACTTTTTGAAAGTATCTATTCTCCTCATGCCTTATCCATGTTTCACTTCCATGTATGGGTACACTCTAGATAAAAGCTTTTTGGAAATACTTCCTAACACAGAAATTTGATGATAGCAATTTCTTGATATTGTCATTCTACACTTTAAATTCTCTTTACTTTGGCAACCATCAGTTGTTTTTCTGTGCAAACAGCAAAGTTCATCTATTAGTTTTAACCTATCATTTCCTAATCTAATTCCCACAGCATCACTTGATTTAATTCATGACTACTCTCCATATCCTTGTTTCTCTTTTGTTCAATGTTCATCTTATAACCTCTTTTCTAGATATTATCCATTCCACTGAACTGATCTTCCAAGTTCTGACAGAATTACAGTTTACCCAGCAAATCACCAAGATTTCATTTTGTCTCCTTGAAATTTAATTTCCTTTCCTAATCTCTCCTTCATTTCCTTTACAGCTTGTTCAATGTAGACATTGAATAATAATGGTAATAAGCTACATACTTGTCTCACTCGTCCTCAACTACTGCTCCCTTTCACGTTCTTTGAGTCTTACAGCTGCAGTTTAGGCTCTCTCTGCAAGTTGTAGATAATCTTTTGCTCACTGTATTTTAATACTTCTGTCTTCAGAATGTCAAAGAATGTATTCCAGTCAGCAATGCCAAAAGTTTTCTCTACATCTATAAAGACATAAATAGTCATTTGCCTTTCTTAAACCTATGTTCCAAATTAAGCATCAGTACTGAGTCATAAGTTTCTATATTTCTCCTGAACTCTACATGAGGTCAGCTTCTACCAGTTTTTCCATGTTCCTGTAGATAACTTGTGTTTATATTCTGCAACCATGACTTTTTAAATTGACAGCTTGAAAATCATAAAACCTTAGACAACACGTGACAAATAACTAATTGAAGTGTTGTTTGTTTGCAACTAATTCTAAATAACTAATACAAATCCTGCAACCATATTTTTTGAGTGTGCCAAAAATAACATACCTCTAACAGACAGTCTTCAACAGGTGCCCCACTGTCAATGAGCCACAGCACGAGCACAGTGTGCGGGTCAAGGCCAGCAGGCAGGGCCTGCACCTGTGCTGCCGGCTGTGGCTGCGGTGGCGGCCACTGCGACCGGACCATGTGCATGGCCAATGACGGGACCTCCTCCACGGGGAGCTGCCGCCCAAACTGGGAGAGCGACACGGCCAGCATGCCGTGACCCGCCGCAGCAGAGCACAAGTACTTCTGCGTGCAGTGCTTCACGTCGAGCAGCCACTCGGCGAAACTGTGGTGGAAGAGCTGTGGTGGGCTCCCGCTGCTGCCACCCTGCGGTCAAAGAGGAGTGTACTGTTAATGACAGCATGGACTCACTTATATTGAACAACACAATTAATCAACAGGTGTTATCGCAAACCACTGCATTTCTCGTATTCAAAAAATACAGGCCATTTGCTCATATTTAATCGTAGGTGCTAAGTTTGTCATGGAGCAGTTCTCCTGGAAGTAAATCTTTTGTGCCATTACAGTCCAAGCCTCCTAGATGCTGTGACTGAATAGGATCCAAGTAAATTTCCAACAGATGGCCTCTATGGACTCGGGGTAGTGTCACGTCCTCAAATCCCACATGCAGGGTGAGTAACCTACTTCACTTCCGAAATTTTTTTAATACACTAAATATGTTCTTAATCTATTCTCAGTTTGACGAACAGTCACTACAGCCTCATAACATAGGCAACAGGGTGTTACTGTAATCTGATTAACCACCACCATTTACGTATCAAACTCATTTTTTCAGATGAAATTATGTGGCTTTATGATTCCATAACAGTAATTCAAGTTGAGTTCTGCTGCTTGTTATCTATTCTCCTTAAGTACATATATCCTCAGCTAATTCTTCATTACGGAAAATCAGTGCAGATCTAAAACACACATACAAATTAATAAAGCTACACTACTAAATATTTTATGTGAGGCACAAATTAAATGGGCTTCAGCATTTTTTCTACTACACCTGATCTATGCACACTTTCAATTCCACTGTACATCATTCACAATTAATCAACTATCTCCTAGCTTGTCGAAGTATTTTATTATTAACAGAAGCATAAAATTCTGATTAGTCTTTATTCAATAAAACAAAAGAATATCAGATAAATCTAGTATGTACTTCAAGACATCCTCTCTTTTTTTTTACCCTTCATCATAATTATCTACATCTACACTCTGCAAACCACTGTGATGTGCATGGCAGAGAGTACATCCCATCTTCCATTCATGTAAGATGTGCAGGAAGAGTGATTGTTTGAATGCCTCTGTCCATTCAGTAATTATTCTAATCTTATCCTCTTGATCCTTATGTGAGTAATATATAAGGGATTGTAGTATATTCCTACAGTAATAATTTAAAGCTGGTTCTTGAAAATTTGCTAATACATTTCCTCAGGATAGTTTACACCTATCTTCAAGAGTCTTCCAGTTCAATACCTTCAGTATCCCTGTGACACTTTCCCACAGATTAAGCAAACCTGTGGCCACAAACCTGTGGCCATTCATTCGGCCCTTCTCTGCTTATGTTCAGTATCCCTTTGTTAGTCCTATCAGGTACAGATTCCACACACTTGAGCAATATTCTAGAACCGGACGCACAAGCGATTTGTAAGCACTCTCCTTTGTAGATTGATTACACTTACCCAGTATTCTATCAATAAACTGAAGTCTACCGCGTGCTTTACACATGACTGAACCTGTGTTGACCATTCCATTTCATATCCCTACGAATTGTTATACCCAGGAATTTTGTATGTGTTCTACAGTGACTCATTGATATTATAGTTATAGGATAGTACATTTTTTTGATGTGTGAAGCACACAATTTTACATTTCTGAACATTTAGAGCAAGTTGCCAATCTCTGCGCCACACTGAAATCTTATTAAAATCTGACTGAATACTTATGATGTTTCTTTCAGATAGAATTCATTATAGATAACTGCATCATCTGCAAAAAATAAACTGGTTTTACTGTTAATACTGTCTGCAAAACCATTAATACACAACATGAACAGCAAGGGTTCTAACAGACTTCCCTGGGACACACCCAAAGTTACTTCTATGTCTGATGATGACTCTCCATCCAAAGTAACATGACGTGTCCTCCCTACCAAAAAGTCCTCAACCCAGTCACAAATTTCACTTGATACCCCCATATGTTGTACTTTTAACAATAAATGCAGGTGTGACACTGAGTCAACTTGCTTTCCAGAAATTGAGAAATACTGCATCTACCTGGTTGCCGTGATCGAAAGTTTTCAGTACGCTGTATGAGGAAACTGCAAGTTAGGTTTCACAAATCCATGCTGGTTGGTATTGAGGAGGCCTTCTGTTCAAGAGATCTCATTGTGTTTGAGGTCAGAGTATGTTCCAAAATCTTACAACAAATCGACGTCTAGGATACTGAACAGTAGTTTTGTGTCTGTCTGTCTATCTATCTATAGCCCAACACTAATGTTTATGGTACAATTTTAAGTTACTATGGAGATTAGGTGCTGCTCTAACTGTGGCAATGGATTGCCCACACAATCATACTTGCAAGACAAACCTTTGATCTACATAAACTACAACAGATATGCTTCTCTGTATGACACAAAGTATACAGGAATACACTGTGGCAATGTATATCCACAACATTTCATCAAATGACCACCTCATCCACTTCCTCATCTTCCCTAAGACATCACTGTAGATAAACCCAGGGAAAACACACTAAGTGACGGTCTGGTTTACTCATATGTTGACCAGACTAAATATCTGTTTATACTTTTGATCAGATGCCTGAACACCTGTTGGCTCCAGTTGGGCTCCAATTGTTCTTTGGCAGCTAAGATAGTATTGGAGGTAATTGGTGTACACTACTCAGAACTCTTGAGTTGCTCATCAGTTCACAGGGCCTACTGAGCAGCTTTAGGTGGCAGTTCAGAATGAAGTTTCACGATGCAGCGTCATTTGTGGAGTGTTCATGCAGTCACAGAAATCATTGCTTAGAATCAATAGTTGTTCAACAGAATCAAAACAACCAACAAAAAACTGTTGCTTCCCCATTTGCGAAGTGTGTGCTGTAATATGCTTTTTTTTTTTTTTTTTTTTTTTTTTTTTTTTTTTTTTTTTTTTTTTTTGGTGCAAAAGGATCTTAAGCATCTCAAACTCATGAGGATGTGTGCCTACAGTAATGAGTGGAGGAAAGTTTACACAATGATTTTGATACTTTAAAAGGAACTTTTAAAATGCTGGTGATGTGATGATTTGCAGAGTGACTGCCCCAGGTATGTAGACCACTGGAATCTTATAACTAGTGGGCCACAAACTGTGATCTGATCCACAATTGATGCCCTGGTTGACAAGGTTATTTGTGTTGGATGCACCATTGTTTACACAATTGACACTGAGAAGATCAAATAACAAAACTGTGTGCAAGGTGAATACTAAAAATGCTTATCGAACAACACAAAAACAGAAAAGAATATCAAACAGCTGAGTATTTTTTACTGTTGTCAACAAGATGGAGATGATTTGTTTTTTGGCATGGTTATGAGTGACGAGACACTAGTATCTTATATCAATGCAGAATAACAATGGCAACCAATGCAGAGGTGCCATTCAACTTCACCAGAACCAAAAGAATTCAGGCAATCTCATTATTGAGTTGTAAAATGTTGGCTACCATTTTCTAGGATGAAAAGTGTGTTCTTTCCTTGACTTCATGGAATTTGGGTCAACTATTACAGCTGATGTGTACTGTGAAACACTCAGCAAACTAAGATGTACCATTTAAAACTGAAAGTCTAGACAACATTCAGCATTTCTGTTAGGAGCTTTTCAATCGTTTGCTCTATAGTTCCAACCACACACCCAGTGACTCTTGCCTCTCAAATAAATTTTCACTCTATGGAGTAGTGCACACTGGCCTGAAACTTCCCGGCAGGCGAAAACTGTGAGCCTACCCAGAACAACATCTGGATATACCCATCAGCAGAGCATTTCCGAACACGAAAGATGAAGGTTCAAGGTTTGAGTCCCTGTCTGGTACACAATTTTGATCTGGTAGGATGTTTCACTATTATTTCATTTTGCATTTGAAACAACAGGTTGTTCAAAGAACACAAGACTCATAGTCAGTTGGTTTAATTAATTTGCAGAGTTCTTTCTTGCAGATGAACTGAAGATGTTAGTGTGACTCACAAAAAGGTGCTTGGAAGTGGATGGCAATTACGTGGAAAAGAGGATTACATTTTCAGGGAAAAACTGCCAATAAAACCTTTTCTAATGAATACAGAGTGAACATCAATAAAACTGACAAACTACAGGGATGGGTTTCCGACTGGAAATGGAAGAAAAAGGTCCTACGAACATATGTCTGGAAACAGACGGTGTATGTGGAACGACAACAAATTGTCTTGGAAGACAAAACAGAACTGCACTGCACTGCACTGCAGTCATGTCACAACAGACGTCCAAAGTGGCCTCCATCAGATACAGTGCATTCAGCTGTCATGCATGATACACAGGCATACTTTGGCTTACACCATGTTGGCAGGCCACTTGCACTAAGCTTGTACTAGGGTTTTTCTCAGTATCGTGTAGAACAAGGTCTTTCAATCTGATGTACACAGTCTGCCACCTCCCTATACATTCACCTGTCAGAAAGGACCCCTGATCACACAAATGTTCAAAAAAAGACTTGAAATACTGTGTGATGTATTAGGTGTCTTTGGGTGTTTTTGTTTTGTTATAGCCATGGAGCCTCTCCATCTGCTTGGCGGTACACAAACACCATCTCAACTTGTTCCCAACATCAGTACCAGACCATTATGCTGCTTACAGTATGCTACGTCAATCACAAAGCCTGCAACACACAAGGAGCACACATCATATGGTCAGAGGAACTTTCATTTATCAGCACCGCCTACTGTGCTAACAATGCATTTGGAGGCATATGTTTTTCCTCCATTTTCTGTTATGAATCTGTTCCTGCAGTTTGTCAGTTTTATTAATGTTCACCCTGTATTTTTATTATGGTAGAACAGCTCTTACCCTTTGAACACACCTCATATGTTTATGAACACAGACTTTCCCAAACATGCCAATGACATAATTAATGTGGATCATAGTGTACTTTAGGAACAGGACCTGGTTTGTGGACTCTTTATTTTTCACAGCAGCTACAGAAATTATAATTCCTTTTTATAATGAGCAAATTTCCTTTTTGCTCAAAACTTCTCCACATTGTACAGGGTAATTCAAGAAGAATACCGAAACTTTGAAAATCTGTATTTAATCAAATAAACATGATGGGACCTTGGGTAATTAATCAATGTGAAAAGTACTTGAAGTTTTTTTTTCAGTAGAACGCAAGTTCATAAATGTTCAATATGACTGCCTTTAGACCCTCGAGCGACATCCCCCTGATACTCGAACTCATTCCACACTCTGTAGCATCTCCGGCATAACAGTTTGGATAGCTGCAGTTATTCCTTCTTTTAGTTTCTCAGTGTTAGCTGGTAGATGTAGTTGAAACACCATATCTTTAACATACCCTCATAGAAAAAAATTACAGAGGCTGAGGTCATGGCTTATTGGAGGCCAGTGATGAAGGGCTCTGTCATGAGCTGCCTGGCAGCCAGTCCATTGCCATGTATATCTTTCATTCAAATAGGCACGGTCAGATAAGTGCCAATGAGGTGGTGCCCCATCCTGCTGGAATATGAATGGACATACCACTTCTTCAAGTTGAGGGGACAGCCAATACTGCAACATAACCAGATAGGTTTGCCCAATTACAGTTGCACCTTTGAAGAAAAAGGGAACAAAAACTTTATTGGCTGAAAGGGCACAGAAAACATTCACCTTAGGTGAATCACATTCATGTTGAAATTTTTCCCAAAGATTTTCAGTGCCCCATATATGGACACTGTGCAGATTCACTTTCCATGCTATGTGAAATGTTGCTTCAGCACTAAAACTAGCTTTGAAATAAACCAGTCATCTGTTCCCATTTGCTCAAAGACAGACTAGCAGAACTCTATTCTTTTCATCTTATCACCTTTGTGAAGTACTTGAACCAATTGCAGATGATAAGGTTTCATTACTAACCTTTTCCTTAGGACTCAGCAAATGGACAGATGCAGAATTTGCAGCTCTATGCTAGCTTGGTGGGTTGATTTTCTTGGACTGCAAGCCAATGCTTCCTGAATGCAGCCAACATTTACTTCACTCGAGCATGGCTGTTTGGAACTTTCTTTGGTTGATTGGTTAGTTGATTTGGAGGAGAAACCAAACAGTGAGGTCATTGGTTCCATTAGATTAGGGAAGGATGGGGAAGGAAATCGACCATGTCCTTTCAAAGAAACCATCCTGGCAATTGCCTGGAGTGATTTAGGGAGATCACAGAAGAACTATATCAGGATGGCCAGATGCGGGTTTGAATCATCATCCTCCTGAATGTGATTCTAGTGTGCTAACCACTGCACCATCTCACTCATTCACCCTTTCTTTGTGAATTGTTTATATCAAAGTACGTTTGCTGTACTCAATAGCACAAAAAGCTTTTTGATGAGTCATCCCCATCATGACAATGGAAATGAAGGTTACATATTCAACAGCACTCCTAGTGACCAAATGAAACTTCAGAGATTCCTTCAATCAGCAACAGAAAGAGTGTAGCTCTTTTTTTCTTCTTTTCAGAGTTCTTGATTTTCAAAGTTGTGGTATTCATTTTTGAGCCTTTGATTGTGGCACCATACACAATCATTAAACCGGCTCCAGGGAGGTAGGGTCCCCTTTCTTATTCCTCCACTGGGGAAATTCCTGTATGGCGCATCCACACATTGCGGGGGTGGGCATCCTACACTTCAGTTGGCCGGGGTGCTATGATGGCTGAGTTCAGGCAGGGACCCAATCCCGTGGGGTATAACACGGAACCCATGCCCAGGGTTACGGGTGAAGAACTTAAATGGCAGCGATGGCAGAGAAGAAAAACTTAGGAGTAGCGTAGCTGGCAGATGGGGCAACCCTCCTTTCTGGTGATTAAATGAAAAGGGAACGACTGCCTTGTGGTGGAGGAGAAACTACAAAGGCTAAGGGAGACAACTCCAACAGAAAATTCTTGCATTAGGCCTAGCAAGCCTGTAGGAAAGTCTTCATACATTGCTTTCAAATCACAGACAAGCCTCAGAATGAACCACTCAGGATTTGACCCCACTGCTTCTTCTTTAAGTACTGGTGTCAATGATGGGAGACCTGATGATATTCATCAGTACAAGAAAAGGAAACCAAATGGACTAAAAAATAACCTACATATTGACACCATTAATATATTAACCCTCAATGGAAAAATGGAAGAAATGACAGATGTACTAACAGAGAAGAAAGTTAGATATTTTGGGATTAAGCGAAACGAAGTGGAAGGGAAAAGCTAAGAAGAATTTGAGAGGAGGAGGAAAACTGTACTGGAGTGGGAATAACAGGTTTGGAAGAAATGGTGTGGCAGTGATGGTGAATAAGAATGTACAAAGCTGTATGGAAAGTGTGAGATGTATATCAAACAGGATCAGAATCTTAAACCTGAGATTACAAAAAGAAACACTAAAAGTTATCCAGATTTATGCACCTCATGCATGATGTAGCGAAGAAGAGAAGATGGACTTTGAAAATGAGTTATAGAATCATACAGAGAGTGCTAATATAGTGATGGGCGATTTTAATGCACAGGTAGGCAAAGAAAGAAAGGGATTTGAGCATATATTGGGATGTTTTGGATATGGAGGCAGAAATGAAGAAAGGGAAAGACTCCTGGCTTTGTGCCATAGGAATGGAATGAAAATAGCAAACAGCTGGTTTATGAAGAGAGAAAGTCATGTTATCACCAGATACAGTTGGAATGGAAGAACCAAGAGTAATTGATTATATTCTAGTAGATAGTGAATGGGGAGAGAAAGTAACAAATGTGAAGGTAATTCCAAGTATGAGTGCAGATGGAGACCATATATTACTGTTGGGACAATGGAAAATGGATCAATGTGTGACAAATAGAAAACACAAGAAAGTGATGAGGATACAGGATTGGGAACTGAAGGAGAGTGAAAGTGCTGAGAAGTATAGAGAATTAATCACACAAAAATTTCCAAAAGAAGTTTTCTGCGATGTAGAAAAAGAATGGAGTTTATTCACAGGCACTTTAGTCAAAGCAGCTCAAAAAGTATGTGTTAGAACATCTGGAAAGGAAAAAGTAAGACAGACACGTTGGTGGGATGATACCACAATCCAAGCAGTTAGAAGAAAAAATGGAGCATGAAGAAAGTGGTGGAAAACTAAAAATGACGAGGACCATAAAATATATAGAGAGGAAAAGAAGGCGTGCAAAGGAATAGTGGAAACAGCAAAGAAAAAGGCATGGGAAGAGTTTTTACACACACACACACACACACACACACACACACACACACACACACACACACACACAAAAGAAAAAAAAGAAAAAACCTTGAAGATGTGAAGAGCAATAAGAAAATGTTCTATAAAATGATGAAAAATAAAAGGAAGGCTTCTGAAGATGGAAACAGAGGATGGTACTGTGACTGAAGATCCAGGGAATAAAAAAGATCTCTGGAGAGAACATTTTAAGAAACTGTTAAATGCTGAGGAGCACGTGCACAAGGAAACAACAAATAATGCAGAAATTGAGAGAAGTTGGGAAGCAGAATTAGGACAAATTACACAGGAAGAAATAGAAATAGGTGCGAAGAAGATGAATGGGGGGGGGGTGCGGGGGGGGGGGGGGGGAAGCCCCAGGACCTGGTGAAGTATCAGTGGACATGATAAGAGCAACAGGTCCAGTGGGAATGCAGTGGCTGTATAGAGTACTACCAAGTGTGTGCAGAAATAGTACAATACCTGATGATTGGAGAAGAGGAGACATTGTTCTCTTCTTCAAAAAAGGCAATAAAAGACTTTGTAAAAACTACAGAGGAATAACCCTTGTGAGTCATGCAGCCAAGATTTTTTTTTTAACTTACTAAATCGAATAAGTGGAAAGGGAGAGAAAGAGCCGAGTGAAGAACAGCATGGGTTTAGGAAAGGAAGAAGCACGATCGACCTGATATTTTCTACCTGTCAACTGTTGGAAAAAAGTTGGGAGCATAACAAAAGGGTTTTTATAGACCTAGAAAAGGGAAAGACTCTGGGAAGAATCGAAGAAGATAGATACATTAATGTACATAGGACACAATTGTAGAATTAGAACACCATTGGGGAACTCTGAATACTTCAAAATAAGACAAGGACTTAAACAAGGAAGTATTCTATCTTCTGCACTTTTTAATATTGTGATGGAGGGAATGAATAGGACAGTTAAAGATATAGTAAAAGAAAAAGCAAAAAGTTTATTTTTGCAGATGATGTGGTAATATGGGGTGATAAAGAGGTAGATGTACAGTTACAACGTGGTGCGTGGAAGGAAATAATGAAAAGGCATCGATTAAAAATAAATAAAGATAAGAGTGAAGTAATGGCATTTGGAAGAGACAAAGGGATCAATGGAAATATTACTGTGAATGGAGAACCCCTAAAAGTGGTAGACAGTTTCACTTATTTAGGGAGTGAAATATCTAGTGATGGAAGAATAAAATTAATAGGAGGTACAGAACTGAGGCAATTTCTACCAAACAATAAAACACCTGATTTGCAATAAGGAAGTTTCAGAAAAAGCAAAACTCCTTATGTATAAGAGTTATTACTTCCCTATTGTCACCTGTGGAGGAGAAACATGGACAATGACAAAAAGGGACTGGAGCAGACTGTAATCAGGGGAAATGAAATTTCTCAGAGCAGTTGAGGTAAAAAAAGAATGAGAGTAGTAAGGAATGTAAATATTAGAAAGGGCCTTAAACAAGAAAGTATGAGAGAAGAAATTGAAAAAGAGAGATTAAGCTGGTATGGGCATGTTAAGAAGATGTGTGGGCAGAGACTCCCCAAAATCATGGGAGAACTAAAGATGGATGGAAAAAGACAGAGGGTACGCAAGAACATGGTGAAATATGGGAGTGAGAATATCTGTTGAAAGGAGAGGTGTGACCTGGCAACAAGTGGAGGAAGATAAGTGGTGGGAGGACCGAGCCAAATGGAGAGGACTCATCAGCACCCAGCAGAGAGAAAGAGAGAGAGAGAGAGAGAGAGAGAGAGAGAGAGAGAGTGTTTTAGTTATCCCTATTGCCCAAAACCTCGAAAACATTACTAGTTTTGTTTATAACTGTGCCGCTCACTTAACCAAATAGTGATTGCTCTCATTATTTGCATTTCACACCAGTGACTAATTCATCAAATTATTATTTGTTGATATTAAATGCCCTTAATCGTAGCCCATCACAGATTTAGTTTTAAGTAATTGCAATTGAAAGCCTCTGTTAGCCATGCGCACCTCAATAAATTTCTATCAGACATCTAACAAGCTTCTTTTTTTTTTTTTTTTTTTTTAAGGTGTGCTAAGTCGGACCGCAAAGTTTTAATTTTGATAAAATGTGGGAACAGTAATAGTGGCTTCTAAATAAAATTATTTACCATCAAATTGTGGTTAATTGTTGTTTTACCTTCTAAAATATTCAGTAATACAAATTTTAAGTGGAAAGCTGTCTCTCCCAGAAGGTAATAACAGCTCAGAACCCTCCATTAAACAAGAGAGAAAAACATAGAATGTATAGTAAGCTACAACAACAGGTTGTCTGGCACATATAAGGCAAGAATTGCACACTATTGTATAATCTGAAGGTCTAGACACATTAAAATATACCTGTGCGAGTACTCTCCTCAAGAGGTGCAGTCTTCTGGCAAAGTCTTCTCTCGTGATCTGGCAGTTGTGCACCCTCACACACCGGAAGAGCGCGTCGTGGGACAGAGGCCGCCTCGCAGCTAGCATTGCGTTGAGCAGTGGCTGAACCTTGGCGAACTGTTTCCTGCTGAACAGCCGCTGGCACAGCCACAGGTACAGGCCATTCAGAGTTCCCGGTATTTCGCGAACCTGAGGATGTCGTATACAAACACATTTTAAAAAGGCACATTTATCTAAAATTACATTACAGTAATCATATTCTATACGAATATTTAGAGGGGTGTCCAAGATATGAAAAGAAGTCAGAGATACATGTGCTATATGACTGAGGACCTATTTTAAACTGCAGGCTTTCTCAGTGAATTCCACTGATGAAATCTTGAATTATCAGTTGAGGATAGTATCTCAATAAGTTTCCTACTCATCGTCATCATCCAGTGAAGTTCACAAGAAGATTAAAAATAGGAAACATGTCAACCCTTTGCTTCAAGACAATGATGATATTGACAACACACTACAATAAGCAACACATCTGAATATGAACATCCCTATAATATGTCTTCACAAACATTACTTCAGTGTGCCATTTGTGTGCTCATTGTTCACTGGTGCAAGTGCAGTGGCAGATTAGTTACATTGCGAATTAACATATGTGCTATTTTAAATCTCTGGTATTGATTTGTTCTGGCCAAAATTAAGCCCTGCCTATGGTAGCAGTAGCATTGGGGATTTTAGTACCTTCTAGATTTCTCACTTAATAGAGATTCTTGAACCTATATAAGCAGGCTTCCATAGCACTGCTGGTGTCTCTATTCAAATGTAACCAGTTCAGCTTTTTTAGCACTCCCTTCACATTAAACTGTGTGTCTAACCAACATGCAACCACTCATAATGTCTTCCTTTGCATATGTTCAGAACCCCTATAGTATTTGGCATGGAGCCTACACACATTAGCAGTGTTTATTTATTTATTTATTTATTTATCAGTCATGCCATTGTAGAAATGATCTTGTCTTACACAGAAATTAAGAATATGGAATGTGCAAAATGAAGCTGCCTACTACATGTATCAGTAAATTTAAAATTTCTTTACATAAGAATAGTGTATAATAATTTCTTTCCCATCAATAACTACATAGGCCTATAGAATAAATAGTAATACATTGGGTTGGAGCATAAATTCACAGCATTTCTCCATACTTTTAATAAACACAACGGATACACATACCGGAGACCATAATCACCAACAATATATTCTCCCTCGCTATTTACAACAGTCTGCCAATACTGCAGTAACTTTCCGAACCTGTGACTGTAGAAATCACACGGTTTTGAAGCAACGAACTTGTCGAGCCATCTTTGGAGCGCATTTTAATCTGGAGAGAAAGTTCCTTTAAGGTTGTTCAACAGAGAGCAGAGAAGATGAGAATCTGAGGGCACTAAATCAGGTGAATAAGGTGCATACAATTGCTCTTGGACTGCGCCTACAAGACATCTCAGTTGCTGACAATAAATGTCAGCAGTGTCAGTTACGCCCTGTGGAAGCAATCTGTAGTACACCCATTGTCGCTGGTCCATCAGATGCATAATGTTATCTTCTATGGATGTGCGTGTTTGTACTGGGACCTGCCGCTTATGTTAGCGTAAGTGCATCATTTCTCATTAGCAGTAACAATACAGGATAGGAACGATTGGTGTTGTCCACGAGCCAATTTAATAATGGCAAGCAGAGACGCACACATGGCCACCTGCTGATTTTTTTTATTTTGGTTTAAAGCATGTGGAACCTGTATGCCTGATTTTTTAACCTTGTCCAATGCATGAAAATGTTGCATGATGGTGGAATGATCACTGCTCAAAAAGAGAAAACAATTTTCTTGTGATGTTCTGTCCACTGGGATTATCCACGTACATGTTACAAATGTTTTTGGCTGCATAAGCTGCTTTCAGCCCTCTACTGAACTCAATTAGAAGAATATTTTGGGAATGTTCTGATTACTCCACTGGGCTCTCCATTTTCTAGCATCCACAGCTCCACTCACTATCCCTAAATGACGAATCAACATTATGTAAACACAAACAGCAACACTGAACTACAAATAAAAAATGACAGTAGATAAATAAACCCATTGCAAGCAGAATACCAACATAAAAAACAAAAATGCTATGAACTGATGCACCAAACTAATAGATAGTAAAGTGGTACAATATAAAGTGAAATACACAAAAATATGAACTTCTCATACGAGTTATCACACAACTGCATTATATATATATATATATATATATATATATATATATATATATATATATATATATATATATATATATATATATATTGGAGATTAACTTATAAAATAAGCTTCTTGCCCTTAAAAATGTTGATTTACTGAAGAGCAACATTTATCAATTAAAAATTTTCTACGTATTAATTTAAAATTTATATTATCCTGTAAGTCTTTAATGAACTGCGCCAATGCATTATAGAGTTTAATATCCATATGGCTTAAATGTTTCTGAGTTCATGATGTTTCGATTTCTTCTATGTGGATACCATTCTCCTTGACAGCTTTGCTTAAGAGTTCAAAAAGAAACACCCAATTTTTTAAAAAAAGTGACAATTTTGTTGTGTGAGATACGCGTGTGAACAAAGCACTGTTGGAAAGAGCAAACTCTTGAGCTCTGCATGGTTCCCACTAGGTAGCCACACTGGCATCTGGAATTATGGGAATTTTTAAATCAAAGGATTACTGAATGATGGATCGGTCACACTGGACCAAATGATTCAGCCTTCCGTTACTGGCCTCCAAGGTCATCAGACCTTGCTGTATGTGATTTTTTTCTTGTGGGGGTTAATAAAAGACTCTGTTTATATGCCACCACTACCAACAACAATGAATGAACTGAGACATCGCATAACAGCAGCTGTGAAAGCTATAACTAAAGACATGTTTGCTGCAGTGTGGGAACAATTTGAATACCACATTGACATATGCCATGCATCTCAAGGCATATTGAACACCTATGAAAACGTGTAAAAAAAATCATTGTATATGTTTATTAGTTTCAGGAATACAGACGTGCCAAATCGGATGATTCTTTTTGATACACCTAGTATAAAGTGATGGCAGAGTAAGTATTCCCAGTTTCCTGAAAAGAGGTCTGCAGTGAGCTCATGTAGGACTATGGGTAATTAAACGAACAGTCCACTTTTGCAAAATAAAAATTTATTTTAAATTAGATTTTGAACTGATCCAGAATGCTGTTCCACATGAGGCAACAGAATGAAAATATATCATTCTGATGCCTTTTAAAGTGCAAACATTTTCAGTAACTCTCAGTGCAAAGAAAGCTAATTTAAGTCTGTGTGTAAGGAAACTTAGTGTGTCATCCAGTTCTAGGTTGATGTCTTTGTCGTGACTCGTTTTACCAAACTGTATATACTTTGTTTTCTTTGCATTCAGTGTAGGTCTAAGCTTATTTGCACAGAACCAAGTCTCAATACTTATTAGGATGTTAGCAGTGATGGAATGTCAAGAGTTTTTAAAGTTGCTCACTATTAGACTTGTTTCATCTGCATATAATACAATTTAGGCAGTATCCTATTGTAACTTGAAATCACTCACATATATGTGAGAAAGGGTAGTGGTCCTAAGATGCTGCCTTAGGGTACTTCTCAAGGAACTCCTTTCTAGGAGAGGTTGTGTTAGTGAAAACTTAATTGAGTCATTGGAGGTACGTAAATCTGAAGTACGACAGATGGCATATGGGTGGAGGACGGGGTTCTAATACAGTTAAACCAATGTGACCCCTGTAAACAATGAAGTAATAGGCCAAAGTAGTCAACAGTTTACAAATATCTTGTGGTCACCAAGGATTTCATGAAATAATGTAATGTAACTTTCCAAAATTCGATGCAACACGATGGCTATGAGGCACTCGCAGCTTGTGGTTTGGCCGTATTGGGGAAGGCTACGAATGTGTTACCCGTGTGGTCAAATTCTTGAGCGTAAGTGAGGCCTACAGATTTTTCTCTATTTCCTTCAATAATTTCTACAAATATGACCTTAAGACACATACATGTAAGGGATACGAAAACCGTAAAAACCCACCTTAAGAAACAAAAAGAAACTTTCAAATGGTGTACGCGAAAAAGCAACCGCCGTTAGAAAGCAACGGACTTGATAGCAACTGAGAGTAATGACAGATTTTGAATCTTCATTTCATCTAATCGTACGTGAAACTCGCGCTGGGTGGTGAAATTTACATTACTGTACTGTAGTGCAAGTAGCGTCCCTTTGCGACAGTGGATAGAATTTTTGATGGAAAAAAAAAATTTGAACCGTATCACAAAATTCATATTAAACGTCGATTAATGGCGTGTTAAAACACACACGCACACGAGACGCACACGCACACGCACACGCACACGCGCGCGCGCGCGCGCGCAGTGAAGGATTCGATAGTGAAGGTTTGGCCACTGTTGATTACCTGTAAGCACAGGAACCTGAAAATTGTGTAGAAATTGTTATGACTCCTCTTACGCTCAACTCGTTGATCGTTCTGCTACAGCCACGGCCCAACCTCTACCACATGCAGCTAACCGGCATTTCAGGTCACAGCCTTCAGACTAGCTATTAGTCGTTTGAAAGACAACAAGCAGTATCAACAGTTTCAAAAAGTTGACTATAATTGGTTAAAACCACTTAGAAAACGCACAATTGCTTTCTGATAATTCAAATGCTGCAATATGTCACTTACAAATATGTTTTACTACCGTAATTCCATACTGTCTTATATATTTAACTTTTTGTAAACGTTCAAGTCGCGCCGTTTGGTTCATCACTGGAGTTGCAAGTAATGTACTTAATTCTACCTGTAGATGGCAGCACAATCTCAAGAAGTGTAATGCCTGCATATTACACCTCAATTTTCTAACTGCTGTCATCACAAGAGCAGACAACATAAAGCGTGATCATCAAGCACAGCACTGGGTGACTTGTTTTCTGTGGGAGCAGATGAAAACATTGCGGATGTTTAACGACGATTGTCGCACCCACTGCAGGACAGCTCCTCGCAGATTCCTAAGTCTGCGAAAAGACGTCTGCTCAGAGGTTTCTTCATAGCCCCGAATGGGTGGTAATCACAAGGGGTAAAGTTGGGAAGATGGTTCAAATGGCTCTGAGCACTATGGGACTTAACTTCTAAGGTCATCAGTCCCCTATAACTTAGGACTACTTAAACCTAACTAACCTAAGGACATCACACACATCCATGCCCGAAGCAGGATTCAAACCTGTGACCGTAGGGGTCACGCGGTTCCAGACTGTAGCGCCTATAACCGCACGGCCACCCAGGCCGGCAAAGTCAGGAAGACATAGTGGGTGCGGCAGTATTTGGAACCCCATTTCAGCGATGGTTGCTGTGGTTTCCCGACTCATGTGGGGATGGGCGTTGTGTTGCAAAAGCACATTTCATGGCGGTGCACGCTCTCCACACACTGTAACCACTCGACTGTGTGCATACGCAGCGCTTACGCGCTCCTTCCACATAAAACACGTCGTCCAGCGTTGTCCTTGATTATCACACTTCATGTCGTCCGATGGTGTAATGACAGGAGTTGGAAAATAGCGGTATACTGTGGAGGGATTACAGTTTTGTGATTGTGCTGCCACCTGCATTTAGACACAAGTACTACATACTTGCAACTGTAATGAGCAGTCAACCGAATAAATGACAGGAAAATGTACACGCGCAAACAAACTTGACACCGGCGCCGTGGCTCCCAGCCACCGCGCTCAGTGTCAACTATGTTCGCACGTGTAAATAAATCAAACGGAAAGCCCTTCGCAATATACAGGATGCCATAAAACTTGTGCATCTATTTGAAATGCAAATAAAACGTTTCATATATTAACTATAAACTTTTTGTTTGTTTGCTGCAGATTGTTGCTGTGGCTTTGGAGATTAAGCACGAATACGCGTAGTAATAAAGAACATTTTTCTACAGTTGAATTGTACTTCGTGCAGGGACAACGAAGTGTTCAGCGAGCCCAGCGGGCATACAACAGAAAACTCCGTACTGCAGCATAAAACATGTCATAAAGAAGAGATGTCTGTCAGTCTAGTGTAACTGACAATGTTGCAGACTGAGTCAGTGGTGGCTGTCCAAAATCCCCGCGGGACGCAGGGAATATTGACAACGCCCGCGCATCAATGGCAAGCAGTCTCTCGAAGTCAGTTCACCGTTGGTCTCCAGAAGTTGGCATGCCAAAATCTTCATTATGAAGAATTTTAACAGCTTACTTCTACACATTCTCCTACAAAATTTAAATTTCCAAAAGGATACTGCCTGCAAAAATATTGAAATTTGCAAATGAATTTCTTTTACTGGCAGAAGAACACAGTTTCCACATGAAACTTATGACAAGCGATTAAGCTCATTGCCACTTCAGCAGCCTTGTCAATAAATAAAACGGTCGCATTTGGGGCACAGAACAGCCATAACTCATCCGCAAAACCGCAAAAGATCTCTCCACAACTAACGTGTTGTGAGAGATCGTGTTGCATTGTACGTTCTGTACATTCTTCTTTTTCGAAAATGCAGAAAAATGATTATTACTATGAATGTTGGACATTACCTTGACACGTTAAACACTTTTCCAAGGCCATTAATGGCTGTGAAAAAAGACTGTGTTTTCAGCAAGACGGCGTAACCTGCCTGGCATGTCAGACCACAGCACTTCATCGATAAATGTTTCCTGGTCGAGTTGTGCCTTGTAATGGAAACATCAGATCTCTCGAATCCTGAGATTATTTATTTAGGGTTTTCTCCGGAATTTCGAGGATCGCATGATATTCTATAGCAGACATTGGCAACCTTACGTGAGCCACAAGCCTGATCCACACTGAAGCTTGCGGGCCACCTGGTCACGTGACACAACAGCAGAGCACCTAGCGCATACTGTCAGAACTATGGCGTCAGTGACAATGTTTCTGTGGTAACGGACCGGTGTGCAAGACACCCCTTTGCCGACACGCCACGGCAAGAAATTATGCCTCAGTACACGCGTTTTTGAGAGTGCATTCAATTCCTAACAACCCAATCTTCAGATGTTTACATTTATTTATGCATCGTGAGCATTGTTTACATACGCTGTTTGACAATAGCTACGTATCTTAAAAACTTCGGCAGCAAAATTTTGCAACGCAGTTAGTAAAGAAATAATGTTCATAACATGTAGGTAAGGGTAAACATCTGTTCAGATGGGAAGCCAGGCATCTTGAAATGAGATCATGGAAAAATAAACGCCCCTTTAGGCAACTGGCTGCATCTATTTTATAACGAATTACTTTCAGTTTAAACAGTTGCGTTCCAAAACGCCTATAATGATGAATAATTATTTATTAATGTTTATATGAGAAAGAACAGGAAAACAAAATATGGCAATGAGATAAGAAATTTCAGTCGACAAGCCATTTGGAGTAACAATGGTTCTTTTTTCTTTTTTTTTTTTTGCCAAAGGCGAAAACTCCATTTCTGCAGCATTTGAAGATAGCTCAACGCTGGATAGGACGCACGGCACTCCGAGACACAGTGCTGCACAAGGTATATAGAACTCCCAGACGCCCTTGCGCGCCTTGACGCCACGGAGAGGACGCTGCAGTGCTGTGCATTCAGTGGAACACGGAAGTGGTACTGTACATCCAATAAAAGTAATTTTTTTGAGACAGTCATGAGCAATGGTCACTGTAACTGTGCTGTGGCACATTGCATTAATACTCCTCGAACGACGACGGACGTTATTTATCACGTTTTCCCCAAGGATGAGCACTTGCAACGTGAATGGATGGTTCGATGCAAACGCAAGGACAAAGTGAATGTGAAAACTGCACGTGTGTGATCAGCTCATTTTCGGCTTGAAGATTATGAACGGGATCTGAGAAATGAGCGTCTAGGGTTACCTTCAAGAAAGAAGTTATTACCAACAGCAATCCCCTACATAAAAAATGAAAATTGAAATTTGTGTGAAATCTTATCGGACTTAACTGCTAAGGTCATCCAGTCCCTAAGCCTCACAGTCCACGATTGCAGCACTTGAGACCGCTCGGCTAATCTCGCGCGGCAATCCCCTACATAAATATTCCGAACTGACAGGGGGAAGAAATTGCGGAAAGCGGAGTTGCAAACGAAAGGGTAAGACGTCTGCACATACATAACACTTTAAATAATTGAAACTGAAAAATTACCGTAATACAAACGAATTCACATAAATGCAACGCTTTTTGACGCATTAATGTATTGCTTTACGGGAGTGAATGACCTGCTATATTGTCATGCCCCTTGTTTTGACTTGTACAGATGCGTATCGAACGAAACCGAAACTAAAATGAACGAGTATCATGGCACTGAGTCTGTGGTACAGCGCATTTGCCGTGTAAGCATACAGCTGCGCTGCGCTAGGGTCCTCGTCGTGACGTCACGGCGCTCCACCCAATAGCAAGCGTTTTCGCCTGAGTGCCCCCCCCCCCCCGACCACCATCCCTGAGTCCAGCATACTTGGCCTCCAAGATCGTCAGACATTACCCCAAGCGATTTCTTCTTATGAGGTAAGTGAAGGAAAGTGTGTTCATCTCACCGTTACCTTGTGACGTCTAGATGTTGTTCGTGCTGCTGGTGGACATTTAAAGGATGTGTAATAACATAGCAAAAACTTGATTTTGCGAGTATTTTTCAGTTCATTCCATGTTGAAAGTATATTTTTTTCGATAAATATGAGTTTTGAAATCATGTCATTCTTTTTGAAGCACCCTGTACTATACAGAAGCCAAACTGGAAACGGGCGAACAACACAACGACGAGTTGTCAAACCGAAAATACTCGCCCTCTCACGCTCACTACGTAATGGTCATACGGAGAATATTTTCGTCGGAATCAATACTGTTCTCAATATTTCTAACTAAACTTCCGCCGGGTCATCCTCAGCCGATAGGCGTCACGGCAAGCAGATATGGAGGGGCATGTTGTCAGCATTCCACTCTTTCAGCCGTTGTCAGTTTTCGTGGCCAGTGCCGCTGCTTCCCAATCAAGGAGATCATCAATTGGCCTGACAAAGGCTGACTGCAGCCCTCTTCCAAACAGCGTTCGGCAGAGTCGGACGCTCACCCATCCAAGTACTAGCCAAGCCCAACTGCGTTTAATTTCAGTGATCTGACGAGAACCGATGTTATCACTGCAGCAGGGCCTTTGGCTATCAATATTTCTCGTACTGACAATACGACAATACTCGCCACCAGAATGTTATTACGAGGGTAATCCTATTTTTTTTATAAGTACATAGACCTGTTTATTTCTACAATGGTTTACATCAGTTTACAGCTTGAACATTTAGCTATTTTTCGACGTAATCACCATTTCTGTCGATACATTTTTGTAGACGCTGTGGCAGTTTTTGTATGCCCATGTCACATCAGCTCGCCGCCATCCTGTTCAGAAAGTTATGAACCTCTTCTTTCACCTCGTCGTCGGAGCTGAATCGCAAGGTTTCGTCACCTGTGACGATTGAGTCCAGAAAGTTGTCCTGTTCGGCTGCAAGGCGTTGAAGAAATGCGCGGGAAGCATCAACTCGTACCGAGCGAGGTGGCGCAGTGGCTAGCACACTGGACTCGCATTCGGGAGGACGACGGTTCAATCCCGCGTCCGGCCATTCTGATTTAGGTTTCCCGTGAATCGCTTCAGGCAAACGCCGGGACGGTTCCTTTGAACGAGCACGGCCGACTTCCTTCCCCGTCCTTCCCTAATCCGATGAGACCGATGACCTAACTGTCTGGTCTCCTACACCAAACAACCCAACCCATCAACTTGTTGCCGAATGTGGTCCTCAGTCAACATGCGTGGCACCCATCTTACGCACACCTTCCGGTAGTTCAATGTTTCCGTTAAAATTCTGTGAGCGGTGCTTCGGGAAACCTCAGGAACCAACGTGCAGAGATCATCCAGGGTGGTCCGCCGATCTTCACGCATGCTTTGCTCAACATTCAACACTGTCTCCTCAGAAATTGACCGTCTCCCGCTCCGTTGTTCGTAGTGAATTTCGGTCCGACCAGCTGCAGACACTCTACACCACTTCGAGCATTTTCGACATCCATGCACGACTCAACAAACATTTCCTTCAATTGGCGATGGATTTCAATTGGCGCAGTGCCCTTTGCGTTCAAAAACCGAATGACCGCGCAATTCGCACTTGGCGATAACATGCAGCGGGAGCTCCATTCTCAACGGCTGCCAAGCCAGGATTGAGCGCCTCAGCGCAGCGTGCGCATGTTTACACACAGCGCGTGAAGCACTCTTCATAACAGTGTGACCAACTGCCACACAGACAGAGTTCTGCACTTATATAAAAAAAAGGAGACCTTATTTTTGGGATTACCCTCGTATAATGACGTACTGACAATAACATTCAAACAGTGCGGCCTCCCGCCTTTCCGTTGGTTGGTTGGTTGGTTGGTTGGGGACCAAACAGTGAAGTCATCGGTCCCATTGGATTAGAGAAGAATGGGGAACGAAGCCGGCCATGCCCTTTTAAAGGAACCTAAATCTGGATGGCCAAACACGGGTTTCAACCGTCGTGCACGCGAATGCGAGTTCAGTGTGCTAACCATCGCGCCATCTCGTTCGGTCTTTCCTTCCTTGTAACATTTGTTCTATGCTTGGGATTCCTGACAACAATACATCGATATATCTGAATCAGTTACGCGATATTTTTAATCGATATTAATCCAGTCGTTATACCGTTAACATCAATATTTTGTGCCGATATAATCAGAAAACAATATTTCGGTCATCTACTCGTAACAGAGAAAATTTAACTTTTACTTCATTTTTTAATACTGAAATAATTACAGAACAAGAACGGTAGCTATAGTTTTTCCTTTAAAGGTCTTAGAGAAATTTTGACTTGTCAGTTGTGTAGTTTGGTAACCTTCTATCATTTGAAAGTAACTGTGGTAGAACAGTTTGAAATGTAATTCTCGAAACGTGGAAGGTAAAAAGAGAGGAACTCTAGACACTGAAGACATTTCTCCAGAATTATTAGTATATTTATAGAATCAATAATCCTTGCACAACCTGGATAGAAATATCTCAGTCGAGTTCCAGCCTGTATTTCATAGCTACGCAATATTCATCAGCTGAGGGAACTTCAGTTGCAGCAGGAAAACTATTATGAAAAGCTGGTGAAGAAATTTCTGGTCAGAGAAGTAGATAAAAAGCAAAACATGCCAACTAATTACTTTTTTAAATTTCGTAGACAGTAAATTTCATTCATATTATCCATATTTTGAGTCTTTTTGTGTCTATTATTTCATATGCTGTAGTATAACTTTTTTTGTAAGACTTTTCTGATGATATCTAAAATAATGTATTATTAAATTTGGTTTTTCCTTAATTTTTTTATCAATCCAGAAAACCGACTCCTCACAGTTTTAAATAACACGTGATATTATTAAGTTATTGTTCGATTAATCACCGTTATCGGTTTTTTTGGCGGCGATATCCGATTCTAGCGAATATCGATATTCATCATTCGAAGTCCCATCCCTAAATGTTCCATTACAGACGATAGGCACGAATCTTATGTTGTTAGCACCGTACGAAATGGCCGGAACTGCTCAAACCAATGACAGCAGAACTTATTGAAACCTTTACAGGCTGTACGGCCAATAAGAAAGCATTACTCATGTAGCGAGCCTAGCGTTGGCGGAAATTTCCGAAAATGTATCCCAGGCGAAGTGCAACTGGATAATTTCACTCTCTCTTGCACTAAATAACCTCTGCGGACCGGTTTGAAACAAATGGCTGGCAGGATCTGGGTCGTGGCCGCCAGTTGCCGATCAGCTGTGCTACAGATTCCTTTCTGTCAAAACGTGAAAAGTGGACATACCTGGCCCTGGTCTTTCACAAATGAATTCCAGACTTTCTTTTGCTACCGCCTTTATCCCGCATTGTGCGCAGGGTCGGCATGGTTAAGTACGGAATTGGCTTGGTTAATTTTAAGGGGTGGCCGGATGCCCTTCCTGCCACCACCCCATACCCCCCAGGACGGAAGTAGTCTAACCCACCTGTCTGCGTCTAGTGTAAATCGTGAAATAGTGTGAATGTGTTTCGAATGTCTGCGAGTTGTGTAACTGAGGCGGGACGTGGGGATCAGCCCGGTATTCACCTAGTAGGATGTGGAAAACAGCCTAAAAACCACATCCAGGCTGGCCGGCACACCCGCTGTCGTCGGTAATCCGGCGGGCGGATTCGATCCGGGGCCGGCGCGCCTACCCGAGTCCAGGAAGCAGCGCGTTATTGCTCTCGGCTACCTTGGCGGGTCAAATGAATTCCAGACTATAGGCTGTAAATAGCTATGAACATTTCAGTCGTAACGAAACAAATTATCTGCTTTTGGGACACCCTGTATCTTTTAGCGCGGCTCCGCCTCCGAGCTTTGTACTATGAACCGTTCTTGTTATGAGCTATGTTCATGCCAAGACATCTTGACAATGGCGGCAGGAGGCCTAGACAAGTAGGCCAGAGCAGAGTAGAGCAGCGCAGCCAGAGACTCACCTCCCTGAGCACGATGAAGTTCTCAGCGACGCCGTCGAGCACCTTCTCGAGGTAGAGGAAGCAGCCGTTGCTCTTGATGTGCAGCTGGTTGAGCATCTCGGCGGTGTCGCGGCTGATGTGCTGCCGCAGCGCGTCCTCCTGGTCGAGCCGCGCCAGGATGTACTGCTGGACGTCGCGCACCACCTGCGACTTGCGCAGGTCGTCCAGCGCGATGCGCCGGAAGCCCGCGAACAGGCGTGCCACCGCGCGGCTGTGCCTGCCACCACAACAAACCCTCCTTTAATCCTTCACTCTCCCGACAGCCTCACATTCCTCATGCGAGGTCGGTCTAAACTGTTTTGAACGATATAGGTTACAGTTTCACTGGGTATCAGTCTCTTCATTTTCTGCACTTGGTATCGGTCATTTCTTTATTTTTGTATGTTCAGTTTTATTTTCTGTGCAAATAACAGCTGTGTACGTTGTTCTGTTATATCTAGATAATTAACCAAAATGGCTCAGTCCCCTAGAACTTAGAACTACTTAAACCTAACTAACCTAAGGACATCACAAACATCCATGCCCGAGGCAGGATTCGAACCTGCGACCGTAGCGATCGCGCGGTTCCAGACTGTAGCGCCTAGAACCGCTCCGCCACCCCGGCCGGCGATAATTAACCAGCTCAATGTGTAACTGACACTTCGTGAATAACCAAAGAACATGGATAATCCAAAAAGACAAGTTTTTATCAGAAAATGCTATTTACGAGGGTGAGTCAAATGAAAACCTTAAATATTTTTTTAAGTTCTATTTATTGTGCAGAAGTGGTACAAAGCTGTATCACTTATCAACATAATCTCCCCCACGCTCAATACAAGTCCTCCAACGCTTACAAAGTGCACAAATTCCTTTAGAAAAAATTCTTTTGATAGTCCGCGCAACCACTTATGCACCAGGTGGCGTACCTCTTCATCAGAACGAAACTTCTTTCCTTCCATTGCGTCTTTGAGTTGTCCAAATATATGGAAATCTCTTGGGGCAAGGTCTGATGAGTATGGTGGATGAGGAATACACTCAAAATGCTGGTCTGTGATTGTTGCAACTGTTGTACGGGCAGTGTGGAAACTTGCATTGTCATGTTGCAAAAGGACACCTGCTGGCAGCAATCCACGTCGCTTTGATTTGATTGCAGGCCGCAGATGATTTTTTAGGAGATCTGTGTATGATGCGCTGGTGACAGTGGTCCCTCTACACTTTTAATACTCCAAAATGACGCCTCTTTCGTCCCAAAAGAGAGTCAGCATAATCTTCCCTGCTGATGGTTCTGTTCGAATCTTCTTTGGTTTCGGTGATGGGGGATGGCGCCATTCCTTGCTCGCTCTCTTCGTTTCCGGCTGGTGGAAGTGAATCCAGGTTTCGTCCACAATAACGATTCTTGCAAGGAAGCCATCACCTCGTTCAAAGCGCCGAAGAAGTTCTTCACAAGCATCAACACATGGTTCTCTCATTTCAGCAGTCAGCTGCCGTGGCACCTATCTTGCAGACTCTTTGTGAAACTGGACCACATCATGCACAATGTGGTGTGCTGACCCATGACTAATCTGTAAACATGCTGCAATGTCATTTAGTGTCACTCGGAGGTTTTCCTTCACCATTGCTTCAACTGCTGCAATGTTCTGTGCAGTCACAACTCGTTGTGTCTGACCTGGACGAGGAGCATCTTCCACTGAAGTCACACCATTTGCGAACTTCCTACTCCTTTCGTGGACTTGCTGCTGTGACAAACATGCATCACCGTACTGAACCTTCATTCGTCGATTAATTTCAATAGGTTTCACATCATCACTACGCAAAAACCGAATAACAGAACGCTGTTCTTCCCTGGTGCAAGTCGCAAGTGGGGCGGCCATCTTTATACTGATACTGCGACGGTATGTGTGCATCTGCACTATGCTGCCACCTACAGGCCATTCTGCACGCTATTTGTAGCACGCTTACCAACTTACAGGATAGCGGCGCGAAATTTCGATTTGTTATTACAGATTTAAAGTTTTCATTTGACTCACCCTCGTACAAGATACAAAGGGCGTTCAAAAAGTTTTGCACAGTCGTTTGTAATTTTTTTATTTTTTGCAGAAGGAGAATGAAATTTTTTGTGAACGCACTTGGAAAATTTACCTATATGTTGGTATATAAAAGTATTTTCTTTTATTTACAGGTGAGCCATAATGTACCGTGAAGTAGATGTCAGGTTGCGACAACAGTCGGTAATGGAGTTCCTCTTCAAGACCAGCGATGACTCTGCCACATCGATTCACAGGAAGTTGCCCCCTGTTTATGGGAGGACACAGTGGACCGCAGCAGTATCCAGCGGTGGTTGTAGAGGTCTGAAGATGGTGATTTCTCTCTATTGGACAATCCGCGATGCGGTAGGCCATCCACGACAGTGAGTGACGTTAGTAAGGACACCATTGATCAAATCATTAAAAATGACAGATGTTTGGCGACACGACAGCTTGCTGAAATGACTCGTTTGTCATTGGGTAGTGTGGTATCACTGGTACAGTCACCAGGGTACAGAACAATCTGTGCAAGTTGGGTGCCTCGATTATTGACAAGAGAAATGAAAACGATGAGGAAGAATGTGTGCGAGAGTCTCATGAAGACCTTTACTGAAGAGTGGAAACAGTGTTTTGACGGCGTCGTTACCCAGGATGAGCCATGGTTGTTTTGGTCCGAACCTGAGAGCAAAGCCAGAGCATGGAGTGGCGTCATCCAGGTACCCCTCGGAAGAAGAAACCAAGACTTTCACGAACAGCAGGCCGAACGATGATGGTCTCCTTCCTCTGGGATCCGTGTGGTGTCATATTCATCGAATTTTTGGAACCTGGCTCCACAATTAACCGGGACCGTGACTGTTATTGGACAAGCTGCGACGTGCCATCAAGACCCACAGCTTCAGGGCCAGCTGTTCATCAGAGTACACCATGACAACGCCAATCCACATACAGCCCTTATGACGCAGAAGAAAATCAGGAAAATGGGTTCGAAAATTGTTCCTCATTCTCCCTACAGTCCGGAGTTGTCTCCGTCTGATTTTCAGCTCTTTGGTCGTCTGAAGGCCCACCTGCGCGGTAAAATGGTTCAAATGGCTCTGAGCACTATGCGACTTAACTTCTGAGGTCATCAGTAGCCTAGAACTTAGAACTAATTAAACCTAACTAACCTAAGGACATCACACACATCCATGCCCGAGGCAGGATTCGAACCTGGGACCGTAGCGGTCGCTCGGCTCCAGACTGTAGCGCCTAGAACCGCACGGCCACTCCGGCCGGCTCCTGCGCGGTAAAACATTTGATAGTGAGAAAGACCTTATTTCCTGTATCAAGCGATGGTGTAGTAGTCAATCCCCAGAATTTTACCAAAGTGCATTTACATCATGGAAAGAACGTTGGGCCAGATACGTCACAGCTGAAGGAGGCTGCATTTAGTACATCTACATGGATACTCTGCAAATCACATTTAAGTGCCTGGTACAAGGTTCATCGAACCGCCTTCACAATTCTCTATTATTCCAATCTCGTATAGCGCGCGGAAAGAATGAACACCTATATCTTTCCGTACTAGTTCTGGTTTCCCTTGTTGTATCGTGGTGATCGTTCCTCCCTACGTAGATCGGTGGCAACAAAATATTTTCGCATTCGGAGGAGAAAGTTGGTGATTGGAATTTCGTGAGAAGTTTCCGTCGCAACGAAAAACGCCTTCCTTTTAATGATTTCCAGCCCAAATCCTGTATCATTTCTGTGACACCCTCTCCCATATTTCGCGATAATTCAAAACGTTCTGCTTTTCTTTGAACTTTTTCGATATACTCC
Source organism: Schistocerca nitens (assembly GCF_023898315.1). Classification (NCBI taxonomy): domain Eukaryota; kingdom Metazoa; phylum Arthropoda; class Insecta; order Orthoptera; family Acrididae; genus Schistocerca; species Schistocerca nitens. The sequence continues at coordinate 353,424,018 of NC_064622.1, forward strand.
GTCAGTCTTATCTGGAAAGGATCCCACACCGCGTAGCAGTATTCTAAAAGAGGACGGACAGACAAGTGTAGTGGAGGCAGTCTCCTTAGGAGGTCTGTTACATTTCCCAAGTGTCCTACCCAACGAGTTAAAATTTTAACTCGTTGGTCCTGCCAATAAAACGCAGTCTTTGGTTAGCCTTCCCCACAACATTTTCTGTGTGTCCCTTCCAATTTCAATTGTTCGTAATTGTTATACCTAGGTATTTAGTTCAATTCACGACTTTTAGATTAGACTGATTTATTTTGTAACCGAAGTTTAACGAGCTCCTTCTAGCACTCATGTGGATGACCTCACACTTTTCGTGCCATTCAGATAGCTTTTAAGTAGCTAAATGTTCCAAATATGTTCAGAAAATTTTTTATTCTTTTCCTACAAAAAAACAAAAAAATTAGAGACGACTGTGCAAAACTTTTTGAGCGCCCTCTGTACAGTGTCCCAGGTTCGTTGTGAATGCTTATGTGAAAATCCAAACTGCAATGCTATCTCGTGGTGAGTTCCAGCGTTATGATTATTCTTGTTTCAACAACAGCCGTGTAGAAGATCAAAGCGCTGACATCGCTGCAACAGGCGTTCTGGCCGCGAACGGAGCACTGTGTCTGACGCTCGTCGGAAAATGGCGTGGAGTAGCGAGGCAACATCAAGTTTTTTGAGCCCCCATCGTTTATGAGTGAGGAGTTTTTGGATCACAGTGCTGGATCACCCACTGTATTCTCCGGATTTGGCTCCAGCCGACTTTGGTTGTTCCGCAAATTGAAATAGGCTATGAAAAGACGGCGTCAACGACGCAGTTACGGACACCCAAGAAAACTATATTGCAGCACTAAACCCAGTTCCGAAAAAGTACTACAATGACTCTTTAAAAACCCTTTTAAACGATTTTACCTGTGTACTGATTCAGTTGGAGACCACTGTGAATAAATAAAGTAATTTTGTAAACATAATGCACGACCTATTTTTCAGAGCCACAGTCGCAATGGAACTGGAACAGAGTGCATTCGCAAAACAAACTAAATGTCAAATTTAAAAGCATTACTTAGGCGTTACACGCCGCAAAATGACAACTGATTTACAAAATTATTTTTAAGTGCACCGAATTTTGTTGTATTTCAGTTCAGCTTCGCGAAATAATTGGTCAATTTTTTCTGATCCTGACGAAAGATCATTGTTTTCCGGAGAGTCTAAACATCAGTATACGCAAATGAATTTATTCCTGCATACTATAACAACACATCAGCGCATTTCAGTGGTTAGTTATGCTAGATGACGGACTTCTAGGTACCCTCATCTTTGCTGTTCTCCTCTAACGGGCACAATTAGTTTTCTACATCCGTTTCACTAAGCAGTTCAAATCGCGGTTCATAAGCGTCGCTGTTTAACTACTGGTGGATGTCTCCGTCGTCTACGCCTTCACAGACAAATTTAGATTCACTCTAATCGTAACAGAATACTTCAGGCTTCATTTGTTTTATTTTCTTTTTCTAAAATCACCATACCATGCAAACAAGGTAAATTATCTCCTCACACATGCTGTAATTGGGAGTTTGCTGTATTTTTTAACACAATATAAAATTTCGATATTTTTAAAAGTTATTTTATTTTATAAAATTTATTTATGTACAATTGAATACATGCCATTATCAGTTTAAGACCCAAAATATTAGTTAAAAATATTGTATGTAACTCTTAGAACTACATACGTATTTGGCAGCCATGTTTAGTATTCATGACAGTATGTTTCTATGTTCCGTCCTTACAGTTAAATGAAAGGCAGTTTGTTTATTGCCATATGGGTTTCGCTTCTTTTATTAATGAAGCATTAACATCAGTGGTTTTTAACACTATGCAACAATGAAATTACTGTTGTTGTTGTTGTGGTCTTCAGTCCTGAGACTGGTTTGATGCAGCTCTCCATGCTACTCTATTCTGTGCAAGCTTCTTCATCTCCCAGTACCTACTGCAACCTACATCCTTCTGAATCTGCTTAGTGTATTCATCTCTTGGTCTCCCTCTACGATTTTTACCCTCCACGCTGCCCTCCAATGCTAAATTTGTGATCCCTTGATGCCTCAAAACATGTCCTACCAACCGATCCCTTCTTCTAGTCAAGTTGTGCCACAAACTTCTCTTCTCCCCAATCCTATTCAATACCTCCTCATTAGTTACGTGATCTACCCATCTTATCTTCAGCATTCTTCTGTAGCACCACATTTCGAAAGCTTCTATTCTCTTCTTGTCCAAACTAGTTATCGTCCATGTCTCACTTCCATACATGGCTACACTCCATACAAATACTTTCAGAAACGACTTCCTGACACCTAAATCTATACTCGATGTTAACAAATTTCTCTTCTTGAGAAACGCTTTCCTTGCCATTGCCAGTCTACATTTTATATCCTCTCTACTTCGACCATCATCGGTTATTTTACTCCCTAAATAGCAAAACTCCTTTACTACTTTAAGTGTCTCATTTCCTAATCTAATTCCCTCAGCATCACCCGACTTAATACGACCACATTCCATTATCCTTGTTTTGCTTTTGTTGATGTTCATCTTATATCCTCCTTTCAAGACACTGTCCATTCCGTTCAACTGCTCTTCCAAGTCCTTTGCTGTCTCTGACAGAATTACAATGTCATCGGCGAACCTCAAAGTTTTTACTTCTTCTCCATGAATTTTAATACCTACTCCGAATTTTTCTTTTGTTTCCTTTACTGCTTGCTCAATATACAGATTGAATAACATCGGGGAGAGGCTACAACCCTGTCTCACTCCTTTCCCAACCACTGCTTCCCTTTCATGCCCCTCGACTCTTATAACTGCCATCTGGTTTCTGTACAAATTGTAAATAGCCTTTCGCTCCCTGTATTTTACCCCTGCCACCTTCAGAATTTGAAAGAGAGTATTCCAGTCAACATTGTCAAAAGCTTTCTCTAAGTCTACAAATGCTAGAAACGTAGGTTTGCCTTTTCTTAATCTTTCTTCCAAGATAAGTCGTAAGGTCAGTATTGCCTCACGTGTTCCAACATTTCTACGGAATCCAAACTGATCTTCCCCGAGGTCCGCTTCTACCAGTTTTTCCATTCGTCTGTAAAGAATTCGCGTTAGTATTTTGCAGCTGTGACTTATTAAACTGATAGTTCGGTAATTTTCACATCTGTCAACACCTGCTTTCTTTGGGATTGGAATTATTATGAAATTACTACTGGGTGAAATTAATGTGTGTTGTGTAGTAGTGTGCGCTGATACCGATTTTGCACTCAGGAATGTTGTAAGACGTCTGGATTTAGAGTTATAGCTGAAAGTCATGTGATATTAAAAGCCTGTACATGGATTAATATGTAGCTGCATCACCGACCAGTGTTCGATGTACAAGTGTGTGTGTGTGTGTGTGTGTGTGTGTGTGTGTGTGTTCTCAAGGTTACTCTGCTTTATGCGTTTGTGGAAAGGTAAGTGTGCAGTAGTAAAAACGAACAGGCAGGCTTGCACAAGTTCTAACTAGTTCGCGACAAGTTCTAACTTGTCCGTGAGCTTGAGCATGCAGGCAGGTTTCAACATATTTTGTAACAATTTCTTCTGTTTATCCATCGGTCTGATTCAGAGGTGACTAGAGAATAGTTCGTGCTAGTGTAGTACTGCGTTTTAGTAGTCAACAGTCGCAGTAACATGCATTTAATCCTAGGACGCCTAAGGGGGGGGGGGGGGGGGGTCGTTGAACCCACAATTTTTTTATGTCCCCTGCTTTTGCACAAGTAACTTTCATACTACATATTCCCTTTGAGTTATTGTTTGTTGGCTATTTTATGAAATGTTAGTATCAATATATTTTATAGAAAATTCCTGCTTTGAAAGAAAAAATAAATAAACTTATTATGGGTCCAACAAACCCTTCCCCCCCCTCCCCCTTAGGCTTCCATGCTATAGAAAATTTCCCTTAGTAGGATTTCGTATTTCTCATCTCTACAACAATGCAAGTTAGTTTCTTGTTGGTTGGTATTCTTGATATACACAAAAATCGGTTTACTTCCAGAGGAAGTGCTTGTTGATGTCAGTCAGCTGTTATTTATCTCGTAAACTTGCAGTGAGTTAGTGCAGTTCCCTACTGTTCACACCCAGACTTAGAAATGACTAAAAGAATACGTGACTCGTCTTTAGAAAGAGTTCTGAATGAAATTTTAGATGAAGATTCTGACTCGGGGAATGAAAGTGAATATGAGGATGGTGTTATGGAGTATGATTCAGATCGGGAACGTGATGTGGATGTTAGAGATGATGAAGATAGCGCAGCTTCAGGCAGTGACCATCAGGATGTTATTGTGGCCAAGTCTGGAAGAAGGTACGTAACCACACAGCCTAGAATTCCTCGGAGGTCTGTTGCTAATATAGTAAGAGAGCAGGCAGGAGTAACTCCAGCTGGTGTTTGCCATTCACCTGGAGAAGCCTTGAAGTTACTTCTTACGCCTGACATCATGGATGTTATATAAAACATTCAAATGAAGAGGCAGCTAGGCGACATGTTACTTTGACTAATGAGAAAGAATTGTATACTTTTATAGGAATCCTGATACTTAGGGGGGCAAATAACGACAATTCTTTCAGTGTACACGATCTTTGGTCAGACCTAATGGGGCGGCCAGTTTACAATGGTATTATGGCAAGAGAACGTTTCAAGGAACTTATTGCAATCATATGGGATCTAATGAAGGGTAGAGCCCACGGGTCGTAACACATCTGAAATGTAACGTTCACTGTTCAAAGTGCCGTCAAAGCGAACAAGAGGTGACCGCGACGTGTAATCAAAGGCACACCATACCATCACGCCGGGTGATACGCCAGTATGGCGATGACGAGTACACGCTTCCAATGTGCGTTCACCGCGATGTCGCCAAACACGGATGCGACCACCATGATGCTGTAAACAGAACCTAGATTCATCTGAAAAAATGACGTTTTGCCATTCGTGCACCCAGGTTCGTCGTCGAGTACACCATCGCAGGCGCTCCTGTCTGTGGTGCAGCGTCAAGGGTAACCGCAGCCATGGTCTCCAAGCTGATAGCCATGCTGCTGCAAACGTCGTCGAATTGTTCGTGCAGATGATTGTTGTCTTGCAAACGTCCCCATCTGTTGACTCAGGGATCGAGACGTGGCTGCACGATCCGTTACAGCCATGCGGATAAGATGCCTGTCATCTCGACTGCTAGTGATACGAGGCCGTTGGGATTCAGCACGGCGTTCCGTATCACCCTCCTGAACCCCCCGATTCCATACTCTGCTAACAATCATTGGATCTCGACCAACGCGAGCAGCAATGTCGCGATACGATAAACCGCAATCGCGACAGGCTACAATCCGACCTTTATCAAAGTCGGAAACGTGATGGTACGCATTTCCCCTCCTTACACGAGGCACCACAACAACGCTTCACCAGGCAACGTCGGTCAACTGCTGTTGTGTATGAGAAATCGATTGGAAACTTTCGTCATGTCAGCACGTTGTAGGTGTCGCTACCGGCGCCAACCTTGTGTGAATGATGTGAGAAGCTAATCATTTGTATCTTCTTCCTGTCGGTTAAAATTCGCGTCTGTAGCACGTCATCTTCGTGGTGTAGCAATTTTAATGGCCAGTAGTGTATGTACATAGAGAAGAGGAGAGATATGTCTCTCAAAACTCACCAGCAAGCTAGCAGCCTTAATGTGAAAGCAGCGTCGGACTGACCTGCGAGCGGTGCAGACGAGGGCGAGCCAGTGCGGGAAGAGGTGGTGCGTGGCGGCGAGTAGTTCTGCCACGGTGCGCGACGGCCCCCCGCCCGCGCTGCCGCGGCGCGCGCTGCTGCTGTTGCTGCCGCCCCCGCCGCCCCCGCTGCCCGAGGCCAGCGAGGAGCCGCCGGCGGAGGAGGTCTGCGCCTCGTCGATTGAGTCGACGAGCAGGAAGAGCGCGTGCCGCGGCGGCTCCAGCTCCAGCAGCGGGAACAGCACGGCACGCTTCAGGGCCTCGTCAGGGTCGCGCTCAACGCTCTCCGGCCGCAGCGCCGCCACGATCTCGGGGTCCGTGCGCACCTGCGGGCACGCCGGCGCACGTCCGCCCATCACAACACCTTTCTGGGGAAGCAGCAGTCTCAGGCTCGAGAAGGGAACATGTCGAAAAACTGCACATACTGAGGTGACGGAAGTCGTGGGACACCTCCTAATGTGACGATATTCTTTCGCCGGACGTAGTGTAGCAACTCGACATGCAGAAACCTTTAACCATGTTGCCTCTACAGGTGCCCACAATTGCGAAAGTCATGCCGGTGCAGGATTTTGTGCACGAACTGAACTCTCTATTATGTCCCATAAACGTTCAGTGGGATCCATGTGGGGTGATCTGGGTGACCGAATCATTCGTCCCAACCGTCCAGAACGTTCTTCAACCAGTCGCGAACAATTGTGTCCCGGCGACATCCATAGACGTTCCATCGTTGTGTGGGAACATGCTGTTCATGAATGGCTGCAGATGGAGCAAAAAATGGTTCAAATGGCTCTGAGCACTATGGGACTCAACTGCTGAGGTCATTAGTCCCCTAGAACTTAGAACTAGTTAAACCTAACTAACCTAAGGACATCACAAACATCCATGCCCGAGGCAGGATTCGAACCTGCGACCGTAGCGGTCTTGCGGTTCCAGACTGCAGCGCCTTTAACCGCACGGCCACTTCGGCCGGAGATGGAGCAATAGGACCGGGTACATTCTATGTAAACACAGAGCACATCATACTGAGTCACCACCAGCTTGCACAGTGCTTTGTTGACATCTTGGGTCCATGGCTTCGTGGCGCCTGCTCCAGACTCGAACTCTACCATCAACTCTTACCAACCGAAATCGGGACTCATCTGACCAGGTCACGGTTTTCCAATCGTCTAGAGTTCAACCGATATAGTCACGTGCCCAGGAGAGGCGCTGCAGCCGATGTTGTGCTATAAGCAAAGGCCGTCTGCTGCCATAGACCATTAACGCCAAACTTTGCCACCCTAACGCATGTGTTCGTCGTACGTCCCACGTTGATTTCTGTGGTTATTTCTCGCAGTGTTGGCTATCTGTTAGCACTGACAACTCTGCCCAAACTGCGCTGTGTTGCCTGTGGTGAGCTCTCGATCTTTAAGTGAAGGTCGTCGGCCTCTGCGTTCTCCGTTGTGGGAGGTAATGCCTCAAATTTGGCATTCTCGGCACACTCCTGGCACTGTGGATGTCCAAATATTGAATTCCCTGATGATTTCCTAAAGAAAAAGTCCCATGCCTCTAGCTACAACTACCATTCAGCGTTCATTGTCTGTCAGTCAACTGGCCATGATCTCGTCGGGCACCTTTTCACACGAATGACATGAGTACAGACGACAGCTCCGCCAATTCATTGTTCTTTTATACATCTACATATATACTCCGCTAGCCACCAAGCGGTGTGTGGCGGAGGTCACAATTCACGCCAAAGTCACATTCCCCTCCCCCCTTCCCCCCCCCCTCCCCCCCGTCACCATCTGTTCCACTCGCAGATCGCGCGAGGGAAAAACGACTGTCTGGACGCATCAGTACGAGCTCTTATTTCCCTTATCTTCGAATGATGATCATTACGCGATTTGAAAGTTAGCGGTAATAATATTTGCTCTACATCCTCGGTGAAGATTGGATTTCGGAATTTAGTGAGCAGCCCCTTCTGTTTAGCGCGTCGTCTATCTGCAATCTTATAAGATTTGTAACGCTCTCGCGATGGCTAAATGTACCAGTCACGAATCTTGCCGCTCTTCTTTGGACCCTCACAATCCCCTGAATCAGCCCCAATTGGTAAGGGTCCCATACAGACGAACAATACTCTAAAACTGGACGAACAAACGTATTGTAAGCTATTGCCTTTGTTGAAGGACTGCATCGCTTCAGGATTCTACCAATAAACCGCAATCTAGAGTTCGCCTTACCCGTTACTTGTGTAATCTGATCATTCCATTTGAGATCATTTCGAATAGTCACACCCAGGTACTTGACTGATGCTACCGCTTCCAAAGACTGATCATTTATTTTGTACTCATACATTAACTTACAGTTATAAATGATATGTCAAATGAAACAGCAACCCAGTTGTGTTTGCCACCAGTGCGCATGCGCAGCGCACAATGTTTCCGCCGCACGTAGCGAAGATGGCGACTAGTGAACAGAATACGTTTTGTGTCTTGCAGTTTGCAAAGACCGAATCTGCAGTTACTGTACAACGTGCGTTCCATCTGAAGTTCGGTTGTGATCCTCCAAGTGATAATAACATTCATAGATGGTATTATCAATTTGAAGATACCGGCCGCCTTTGTAAAGGGAAGAGTACAGGACGACTAAGAGTTAGTGAAGAGACTGTTGAGCGAGTGAGAGAGTCGTTCACTGACGGCCCAAAGAAATCAGTCTGGAAGGCTAGTCGTGAATTACAAGTTCCCGTGTCGACTATATGGAAAGTTTTAAGAAAACGCTTACAACTACGTCCTTACCGTTTACAGTTATTACAGGCTCTAAAGCCGGCAAAACATAGATTACGTGCCAACTTCGCAAACGAAACGTTGTTTCATGACGATGAAGATTTTCTGGATCATGTTGTCTTCAGTGATGAATCGACCTTTCACCTTAGTTGACGTGTTAACACTCATAATGTGCGCATCTGGGGCTCAGAAAATCCTCACGAGGTAGTACAAATGCAATGAGATTAGCCTAAAGTGACTGTTTTTTGTGCAGTATCCCGGCGGAATGTTTATGGGCCTTTCTTTTTTGGTGTACCTACTGTAACTAGCACTTCTTACCTTGATACCCTAGAGCAATAGCTCTTCCCTCAGTTGGAAGAAGATGAGCTAGAGAACTTCATTTTCCAGCAAGATGGTGCGCCACTTCACTGGCGTAGCGAAGTACACGATTGGTTGAACTTCACCGTACCCAAGTGCTGGATAGGCCGCAAGGGGCCCAATGACAAGGCTTGCTTTGCATGGCCTCCACGTTCACCCGACCTAACGCCATGCGATTTTATTCCTTTGGGGCTTCATCAAGGATCGTGCGAACGTGCCTCCGCTACTAGCAGACCTCCCTGAATTAAGAAACCGGATTGAAGCAGCTGTTGTTACAATCACTGAAGACACACTTATCAACGTTTGGGAAGAACTCGGCTATAGACTTGATGTGTGCCGTATGACAAATGGCGCTCACATTGAACATTTATAAGGTTCTTGGTAAAACTGTTTGAGTTGCTCTTTCATTTGACATATAATTTATAACAGTAAGTTTAATATATGAAATATTATAAAACCCAGATATTCATTTATAAACACCCTGTATGTTAATTCCTGTCGCGCGGCCATAATGACGGCGGAAACATTTTCACACGAATCGCCTGAGCAGAAATGACAGCTCCGCTGATGCACTGCACTTTTATACCTTCTGTACGCGATACTGAACCCATCTGTATATGTGCATATCTCTATCCCATGACTTTTGTTATATAATTTTGGTACCTATTTTGATTCTACCTGTTTTTGTATTTTAGCACCAATGGTGACCATGTTATAGCGGAAATCTAGATCTGCAATATTTTGCGACTGGCTGCTGTTCATTTTTTAATCTGAATAATCAACAGTCTCCGTGGACACAGGCACCCAAAGGATTCCAATTCAATTAAGCTGATAGAATGTTTTGCAAAGACAGCATGAGTGCCTGTGAGCGGAGAAAGATATTTTAGAAGCTAATTTTGCTCAGCCCAGTCCCTTTCACACGGAGCGTAGGACTAGCTTGTAGGCAACACACGCTGCATACACATGCACACACTGCCATCTCTCAGGGGCATATCCAATACGAAATGACGACTGGCATCGCCGCGGAGTGTCAGTGAAGTTTTTGTCGCTAACAAAAATCGTACCCCATGATGTGAGCTATCATCCCTAAACGTGATGGAAAGACTGGAACATCCTTTATATGAAATGTGGAGAAACACAAAATTTTGCAAAAATAACAGCGAATTTGACAAAAAATAATATCGAATTTGGAAAAGCACCAAATTTTGAAAAAAATAACAATTTGGCCAAAAATAACACCAGACTGAGAAAAACACTGAATTTGGCAAAAACTACACCGAATTCAGCAAAAACAACCCGGAATTCGGCAAAAATAATGCAGAATTTGGCAAAAATAACAGCACAAAAAATATGGTAAAAACACCGAATATTGCAAGAAAAAAAAAACAAGACCGAATATGAAAGTTCCTGGCAGATTAAAACTGTGTGCCGGACCGAGACACGAACTCGGGACCTTTGCCTTTAGCGGGCAAGTGCTCTACCGACGGAGCTACCCAAGCACGACTCACGCCCCGTCCTCACAGCTTTAATTCCGCCAGTACCTCGTCTCCTACCTTCCAAACTTCACAGAAGCTCTCCTGCGGTAGAGCACTTGCCCGCGAAAGGCAAAGGTCCCGAGTTCGAGTCTCGGTCCGGCACGCAGTTTTAATCTGCTAGGAAGTTTCATATCAGCGCACACTCCGCTGTAGAGTGAAAAATTTCATTCTTTAAAGACCGAATATGTCAAAACAATTGGAAAACAATGAATTTGGCGAAAAAGTTACTGCCAATTTGGAAGAAATAATCGAACTTTTCAAAAAATAGGACCCAATTTTTCAAAAAGTACCACTGAATTTGGCAAAAAATAGCACCGAATATGGCAAAAAATAGCAGCGAATATGGCAAAAAAAATAACAGAATTTCACAAACAGTGGCACTGAATTTGGAAAAAAATACCAAATTCGGAAAAAAATCACTTTAGTTGGCAAAAAAATTACAGAATAATGCAAAAATATATCACAGAAACCGCAAAGAAATCGATGAATGTGGCTAAAAAGGAACAATGAATCTGTCCAAAAAAATCAATGAATATGGCAAAAAAGTATAACTGAAAGTGCCAAAAAAATAAAACCAAATTTGGTGAATGATAACACTGAATTTGGCAGAAAATAACACCGATTATGGTCATAAAATCAAACGATTTTTTCCTTTCGTTAGTTCGGAGGTAAAGATAGGGGTAGAGTAATGTGCGGAGGTGCACGAAACCAGTCTTCGGACTGACGACCACAACAGTGAGTGACGAGACAGACTGACGTCGGCGCGGCGCCGGACCCACCTTCTCTGCGTATCCGTCGGCGGTGGCGCCGAACGCCTTGGGCAGGTGCGGCGACGAGGGCGAGGTGGCGGCGTCGGCGGGCGCGGGCGGCGGCGGCTGCGAGCGCGCCAGCAGCTGCGCGACGAGCGCGCGCACGAAGTTGGCGGGCGCCAGCGTCGCCTCGTCGGCCGCCTGGCAGAAGTGGAAGGCGAGCAGCCGGCGCCGCAGCGCGCGCTGCTGCCGCCCGGAGGGGCCCGCGCGCGGCCACACCAGCTCCCGGCACAGTGCCGTCTTGCCCGTGCCCGGACCTGCGCACCCAGCACAAACGCCGCTGCTTCACCTCGCACGAACGCCGCCGCTTTAAGGCGCGAGGCCCGTTGCAGTTGAGACGCGTATAGCACGTCTGAAGTGACACGATATTCGAGGGTTGTTTTTTAAGTAAGGGCCGTTCGCGCGTATAGTCCCGTAGTTCGCGCGGACGCCGCAACAAGCCACCGCGCCACTTGCCGGCATCCTTCCCGTTCACACTGATGCAAGTTGCAACGATGTAGCTGACGTGTACGCATCGCTGTGCTACTTTATAATGTTTACGATTATTGAATCGCCCGCCGCGTGTGAGATACGGTCAGTGGTACGTGTTTTGACCGCGAGAAGCCTATCAGCTGCAGAAATTCATCGTCAGTTAACAGAAGTTTATGGCTTGAATGCAATGAGTGAAGATAAAGTGCGTCAATGGGTTACAGAGTTTAAAAATGGTCGTCAAAACGTCCATGACGAAGAACGCTCAGGCCGGCCGTCAGTGATCACTGATGATTTGGTGGCTGCAGTCGAAACAAAGATTCGTGAAGACAGAAGATTCACAATTTCCACTCTTTCTTTGGAATTTCCACAAGTTGCAAGATCGGTTTTGTACAAAATTGTGTCTGAAAACCTAAACTTTAAGAAACTGTGTTCTCGGTGGGTACCCAGACTCCTCACAGAGGACCACAAAGGGAAGAGATTTGCCACTTCATTGGACTTTTTGATTCGTTACGAGGAAGAAGGGGATGACATGTCGAGTCAAATTGTCACTGGAGATGAAACATGGGTATCCCATATCACTCCCGAAAGCAAGCGACAATCGATGGAATGGCGACACACAACCTCACCCGTCAAGGTCAAAGCCAAACAGACGCTGTCAAAGCGCAAGATTATGGCAACTGTGTTCTGAGACCGGCGCGGTGTTTTGTTAGTGGTCTTTATGCCACGAGGAACGACAATCAACTCAGATGCCTACTGTGCAACTCTAAAGAAGCTCCGCAGAGCAATTCAAAACAAAAGGCGCGGCATGCTGACAAAAGGAGTTTTGCTCCTGCACGATAACGCTAGGCCTCACACCTCTCAAAATACTCAGGATTTGATTGATTCTTTTGGCTGGGAAGTTTTGGACCATGCACCATACAGCCCCGACCTTGCTCCTAGCGATTTTCACCTTTTCCGGTACCTGAAACACCATCTTGGCGGGCAGCGCTTCAATGACGACGATGAAGTGAAAGCGGCCGTGAACTCTTGGCTGTCGGAGCAGGCGGCCGAATTCTTTGAAGAGGGAATTAAAAACTTAGTTGTACGGTATGACAAGTGCTTAAATAAACAAGGCAACTATGTAGAAAAATAGGTAAAATTGTGTAGAATCAGAAAATAAAAGTTTTTTACAAAAGTATTTGTATCTTTTTTTAAAAATAAAAACGGCCCTTACGTAAAAAACAACCCTCGTACAATGCGACGCTCGCGTTCAACACGTACCGTGCAGCCCTGCACAACTAGGGCACGTATGAGTGTGCCCTTCAGGCGGAGAGACGCGCACATTCCAGAAGCTGGTTACTCGCTTACGGCTTGCCAAACTGAGAACGTGTGGTACCCGAATAAATTGTGCTCGTCACAGTTACAGTTGGGTTCCGAGGAGGAGGAGATTAGTTTTTAACGTCCCGTCGACAACGAGGTCATTAGAGACGGAGCACAAGCTTGGGTGAGGGAACTATGGGGAAGGAAATCGGCCGCGCCCTTTCAAAGGAACCATTCCCGCACTTGCATGAAGAGATTTAGGTGCAAATGGTTCAAATGGCTCTGAGCACCATGAGACTTAACATCTATGGTCATCAGTCCCCTAGAACTTAGAACTACTTAAACCTAACTAACCTAAGGACATCACACAACACCCAGAGAAAATCCCTGATCCCGCCGGGAATCGAACCCGGGCGCGGGAAGCGAGAACGCTACAGCACGACCACGAGCTCGGACAAGAGATTTAGGGAGATAACGGAAAACCTAAATCAGGATGGCCGGAGACGGGATTGAACCGTCGCCTCCCGAATGGGAGTTGTGGTAGATTCTTTCAGTGTTTGTCTATTTTTTGTTTGTCTGTTGTCGATGTATTATGTTCGCAGTAAAAGATCGTAACAACGTGATAAAATTGTCTCTGATAGTGCTGTTAAAAGAATTACTTTTGTTGCGCATATGAAGAGTCTTGGGAGAGACGGCTGGATATTTTTAGTAACTATTCATACATGAGATTGCAGGTTCGAGTGCTGTTGTCCACGTCTCTTCCCGTACACGTCGCATTCAATCTGAAACAATTCTGCTATTTCAATACTAATAAAGGTCGTGACGCTCGCCTTTGTTCTCATGAAATAATAACAGTTTATTGTGTCTCTTGTACAATTCTCCACATAACATCAAAAGAAACGAACAGAAAACTCTAGTTACCCTTAGTTACGAGTAAACCACAGAGAGAGTAATATTCCGAGTCAACGATATAATTATCATAGAGTCTCTCAGATAACGTCTTTGCCACTTAGCTTTCTCACAGTCGATTCAGTACATTACATATTTATTACACTACAGAGTCTAGAAGTGAATTAAAATCACCTAATACAATGAAGTGCCAAAGAAACTGGTACACCTGCCTAATATCGTGTAGGACCCCCGCGAGCACACAAAAGTGCCGTAACACGATTTGGCATGGACTCGGCTAATGTCTGAAGTAGTGCTGGAGGGAATGGACACCACGAATCCTGCAGGGCTATTCGTAGGTCCGTAAGAATACGAGTAGGTGGAGATCTATTCTGAACAGCCCGTTGCAAGACATCCCAGATATCCTCAATAATGTCCATCTCTGGGGAGTTTTGTGGCCAGGTGAAGTAGCAAATCTGGATGGATGAGGTATCGCATTTTCCTGCTGGAATTTCCCATGGGAATGCACAATGGACATGAATGGATGCAGAGAATGCTTACATACGTGTCACCTGTCTGAGCGTCCGCCCCAATAGCTTAATGTTCAGTGTGACGGACTGCCGTCTTCAGGGGTCCGGGTTCGATTCTCGGATGGGTCGGGGATTTTCTCCGCTCACGGACTGGGTGTTGAGTTGTCTTCATAATTTCCTCCCCATCCGGCGCGCAGGTCGCCCAATGTGGCGTCGAATGTAATAAGACCTGCACCAAGGCGGCCGGTCCTGCCCCGTAAGGGGCCTCCCGGCAAATGACGCCAAACGCTCATTTCCATTTACCTCTCAGAGTCGTATCTAGACGTATCAGGGTCCCCTATCACTCCAACTGCACACGCCCCGCACCTTTACAGAGCCTCCACCATCTTGAACAGTTCCGTGCCGACATGCTGGGTCCATTGATTCATGAGGTTGTCTCCATGCACCCACACGTCCATCCGCTCGAGACAATTTGAAACGAGATTCGTCCGACCAGGCAACATGCTTCCAATCATCAACAGTCCATTATCGGTGTTAACGGGCCCAGGCGTAAAGCTTTGTGTCGTGCGGTCATCAAGGATACACGAGTGGGCCATCGGCTCCGAAAGCCCACGTCGATGACGTTTCGTTGAATGTTTCGCACACTGACACTCGTTGATGCCCCAGCATTGAAATCTGCAGCTATTTGCGGAAGGATTGCACTTCTCCTATGTTGAATGATTCTCTTTAGTCGTCGTTGGTCCCGTTCTTGCAGGGCCTTTTTCTAGCCGCAGCGATGTCGGAGATTTGATGTTTTACCGGATTCCTGATATTCACGGTACACTCGTGAAATGGCCGTACCTGAAAATCCCCACCTCATCGCTACCTCGAAGATACTATGTCCCGTCGCTCGTAGGCCGACTATAACACGGTGTCCATACCAGCTTAAATCTTGATAACCTGCCATTGTAGCAGCAGTAACCTGTGCCAGACACTTGTTGCCTTATATAGGCGTTGCCGACCGCAGCGCCGTATTCTGGCTGTTCACAATCTTAGTATTTGAATGCGCAAGCCTATACCAGTTTCTTTGGCGCTTCAGTATAAATATACAGATCGTTTCAAAAACAATACACGCGTTACAAAGTAGTATGTGATCAAAACTATGCATAGCTGCACCTCGACTTGGTTACTGGAGGAACGAATGCATTCTCTAGTTTATATTCATTCGCGCTAGATGTCGGGTGTCTTCTGTTTGCATGATTACCGCCACATGTTGCAAAATGACTACTCCATAGCAGACATCATGTTGTATTCTCGAGTTTGCGGAGTGGAATTCCGTGATTACAGTGCAAACAGGATTCGGGTTCAAGTAACAAACTGATCCTTCAAATTCGCAGGTGCTATCGACAGTTTGTAGACACAGCATATGTATGTAAAGGAAAGAGTTCTCGACGCCCTTTTGTTTCTGACGGAAATGTGGCACGATTTCAAACAGTTTTCCAACGTATTCCTATAAAATCTTTTCGTCGTGCCAGTCGGGAGGTACAACCGTCAGCAAAAACAATTTGGCATGTTCTGAGACGTGGTAGGTTTTGAAGCTGTAAAAGTTACAGATGCTGTAGGCTATACGCCATGACGACAAATGCAAACGTGTGGCATTTTCTGACAAGCTTCAGAATGCTACTGACAATGGTATCACTTTTGTGCAATGCATCTTGCTCACTGATGATGCGCCTTTCTGTCCAACTCGATAGCTGAGTGGTCAGTGCGACGGAATGCCATGCAAAGCGTCCCGGGCTCGATTCCCGGCTGGGTCGGAGATTTTCTCCGCTCAGGGACTGGGTGTTGTGTTGCCTTCATCATCATCTCATTCCCATCGACACGCAAGTCGCCGAAGTGGGGTCACCTAAAAAGACTTGCACCAGGTTACCGGTCTACCCGTGGGA
Source organism: Schistocerca nitens (assembly GCF_023898315.1). Lineage (NCBI taxonomy): Eukaryota > Metazoa > Arthropoda > Insecta > Orthoptera > Acrididae > Schistocerca > Schistocerca nitens. Next base: position 353,440,360 of record NC_064622.1, read on the forward strand.
GGTCCTAGCCACACAACATTTCATTTCATGCGACTTTCCATCTTAGAGGGAAAGTAAACACAACGTTCGAATTTGGGGCGTACACTACCCACATGCACACAATGAACATGAATGAGATTCATCCAAAGCCAATGTGTTTCATGCGATATCTCACTGCCGGCCGAAGTGGCCGCGCGGTTCTGGCGCTGCAGTCTGGAACCGCGAGACCGCTACGGTCGCAGGTTCGAATCCTGCCTCGGGCATGGCTGTGTGTGATGTCCTTAGGTTAGTTAGGTTTAAGTAGTTCTAAGTTCTAGGGGACTAATGACCTCAGCAGTTGAGTCCCATAGTGCTCAGAGCCATTTGAACCATTTTTGATATCTCACTGATCTGTTTACGGCCCATTCTCTCTTGATGGGAATACCGTTAACGATCAGATCTATGTTGCTATGTTACAAAACTGGTTGTTTCCGAGGCTGACAGAGGACAACTTCATTTTTCAACACGACAGGTACCCCTGACTCGAGTCCTCAAGTCCTTGAATATCTGAATGAAGCCCTACCGAACCTTTCGGTTGGTCGTCAAAACGTCGGCGACTTAGCACGCTTCATTTGGCCTCCACGGTCACCTGATATGACGATCTGTGGCTTCTTCCTGTGGGTTCATTGAGGACAAAGTTCACGCACCAAAACTACCACAGAATGTACAGCAGTTCAAGAACCGGGTCCGTACTACCGTAACGTCAGTGGCTATGGACACGCTTACCCCAGTATCGGAGGAATTCGAGTATCGAAGTGATATTGTTCGTGTCGCCGGTGGAGGACATACTGAAGATCTGTAAAGTAAACTTGAGAGACTCAAATACGTGTCCCAAGTTTCATAGTTGTACGTCTTACAGTTTAATAACTATATGTGTTCGAAATAGGTACTGCATACTCTTTTTGAAACACCCTGTATTTTGAAACTTCCTGGCAGATTAAAACTGTGTGCTGGACCGAGACTCGAATTCGGGACCTTTGAGGGCAAGTGCTCTACCATCTGAGCTACCCAAGCGCGACTCACGCCCCGTCCTCACAGCTTTACCTATGCCATTATCGCGTCTCCTACCTTCCAAACTTGTAAACTTCCAAACTTGTAAACTTCCAAACTTGTAAACTTCCAAACTTGTAAACTTCCAAACTTGTAAACTTCCAAACTTGTAAACTTCCAAACTTGTAAACTTCCAAACTTGTAAACTTCCAAACTTGTAAACTTCCAAACTTGTAAACTTCCAAACTTGTAAACTTCCAAACTTGTAAACTTCCAAACTTGTAAACTTCCAAACTTGTAAACTTCCAAACTTGTAAACTTCCAAACTTGTAAACTTCCAAACTTGTAAACTTCCAAACTTGTAAACTTCCAAACTTGTAAACTTCCAAACTTGTAAACTTCCAAACTTGTAAAGTTACGGCGAAAATGAGTAATGCTGATTTTACAAACTATTTCAAAATGACTAGAAAGCACTTCTCCGAGTTATATGGCATCATACAGCACGCCATTGACTCAAATGAATATAGCGCACAGGAGCCGATTGCAACTGAACAAAAACTGAGGTATTTTTGAGGCAGGTGATGGATACTGTCATTTATTCTTTTCTTGGGATCTGAAGACATTGTGGAGGCAGCAGATACAATCCCAGTGGCTAATGGCTTACCAGTAATTGGATTGTGCACTGTTCTTGACAAAAGAAAAACAAAACTCAAAACTATATGAGCCGTGCTGCGGATCGCGTTGGTTGGCATAGTTTAGTTGGTATAATTACGGTTGTCGTCTTCTTCTTGTGTTCATTGGCGCCACTCCGTTTGCAAGCGTTGTCTGTCCGCTAGTGGCAGCAGCGGGGGTTATCGACATCTAGTGACGGTGGTACTATCTTTGGGGCGACGCTGTGGTGTTTCCGTGTCGTGGGAGTCAGCAGTTCGGTTGATGACGGACGAGCAGCCAGGTCCGCGAAGCGCGCGAACACGCCGGGACCACTGGCGGCATTCATGCACTGCCATGGAAGGGCTGTAGTCGCGAGGGGTACAACCTCGTTATCAACCAGAGTTTATCGGGCATTAATTCAAGTAGTCAAACCCCCACCATTTTGAGATCTCGCTATTTGCTTGCGTGTTGCTGCTCGCAGTGTCACCGAGACGAAGAGCAGCGAGTGGAGCGTCTGGGAAAGGCGAACCCAATTAGCCTTCCTCCACTTCTTATTATGAATTGTTGCATTCTGTATGTTATTATTTGTGAAGTTCAACTAGTGGTATTTTTCCTGCCTTGTGGCCACTAACACCCTGGAGCTTAGTGTGTGTTACGGCAGTGTACTTTTCCTCGCCTTGCACTGCTGTCCGGTAACGCGTGTAGTTCGACAGCTTCCTTAAGTTGTGGGCTGGTGGTGCTTTTTTCCCCTACTCTGGTAGTAGTGGTTCCTTTCTGCTTCTGGATGCTCTAAAGACTGGAGTCTTAAGACGTAGTGCTGACTGCCGGTTCCGGCTTGGGTGTGTTATTCCATCGTTGCATTGGTCATCGCACGTTAGGTAGATTCGGCAAATGATTATTGGTCATCCAGAATGAGATTTTCGTTCTGCAGCGGAGTGTGCACTGATATGAAACTTCCTGGCAGATTAAAAATGTGTGCCGGACCGAAACTCAAACTCGGGACCTTTGCCTTTCGCGGGAAAGTGCTCTACCATCTTCACAGAAGATCTTCTCTTCGCAGAAGAGCTTCTGTGAAGTTTGGAAGGTAGGAGATGAGGTACTGGCAGAATTGAAGCTGTGAGGACGGGTCATGAGTCGTGCTTGGGTAGCTCAGTTGGTAGAGCACTTGCCCGCGAAAGGCAAAGGTCCCGAGTTCGAGTCTCGGTCGGGCACACATTTTTAATCTGCCAGGAAGTTTCGTATCAGCGCACACTCCGCTGCAGAGTGAAAATCTCATTCTGGAAACATCCCCCACGCTGTGGCTAAGCCATGTCTCTGCAGTATCCTTTCTTTCACGAGTGCTAGTTCTACAAGGTTCGCAGGAGAGCTTCTGTAAAGTTTGGAAGGTAGGAGACGAGATACTGGCAGAAGTAAAGCTGTGAGTACCGGGCGTGAGTCGTGCTTCGGTAGCTCAGATGGTAGAGCACTTGCCCGCGAAAGGCAAAGGTCCCGAGTTTGAGTCTCGGTCCGGCACACAGTTTTAATCTGGCAGGAAGTTTCATTATTGGTCATGCGTTTAAACTGCCACTAGTCTGTTAGCATCTCGTGGCTGCCTGTCTCATTGCTTGTGAAGTTTTGACAGACTTTCCCAGGTCGATCCTTGGAGCAACGTCTGCGACACCTCTCCCACTTTCCCCCACGGCTTGGTTAGATTTGATGATTGTTTAATATATATATATATATATATATATATATATATATATATATATTAAAGACTGTAATTTCAAGCTTGAAGATGTTTAACTGGTTCTTAAGAGGGTTGCTAGTCAGGCCTTCAGCCGTGAAACAGTTTTAAATTATCACTATTGGGACCTTCAGCCGAGAAACAGTTGAATTTGTTAAGATTCAAATGGCTCTGAGCACTATGGGACTCAACTTAAGAGGTCATTAGTCCCCTAGAACTCAGAACTAGTTAAACCTAACTAACCTAAGGACATCACACACATCCATGCCCGAGGCAGGATTCGAACCTGCGACCGTAGCGGTCTCGCGGTTCCAGACTGCAGCGCCTAGAACCGCACGGCCACTTCGGCCGGCTGTCATTAAGGCCTTCAGCCGTGGAACACTTATTAAATTATTGTTACCTTTTATTTGTTGTTGTTCCCAAATAAAGTGTATGTGATTGATTACGGCCCCGTCCGCAATCGCAGCCCAATCCTGTCTTCCTTGGTACCAAGTCTCACTATACATATGTAAATAACTGAAAAGTATAATGTACTAATGAAAAAAGATCGACAGCTACGGTGGCGAAAACGAAATGCTACTCAGTGGGAATGAAGTTCAGAGATAGGGCAGCATTTTTCACACGGTAAATACTGCTCATATGCGCTGTGCCGAAGGGAGGGAAAGGGGGAGGACTGCTTTGCCGCTCCCCGCTTCACCTCTCCCACGGCGTTGCGCGGCGCGACAAACTGTGCCACAACCACACCACCACGCGATCTGGCACAGACGCGAGTCGCGTCACTGTCGTGTGGCGGACCAATCTGAGCGGTCCCACTTGAACCAGTTAAGTAACAAAAATGCGCGTTGCCCTGTGCCGCACCACACACGCTATGCGCGTCTCAGTTTGCGTCTAGCGAAATGGACTATGGGGCGTTTATTCAGCAGCAAAGGTAATTTATGGGGTCCCATGTAATTGTAACAGGACAGTTACTAAAATTAGAAGGAAGGTCAGCGTTGGCCGTAATTTTGATGGTTTATTAACAGCAAAATCGATTTATTGTGATCGTTACTGCTAATAACTAGACACCAGTGCCAACGAGCCTTAATTTGTACGCTAAAGCACTGAAGGTGATCATTATGTGATCTAAAATCGATTTTTGTTAATAAATCATTTACATTACGGCCAACGCTGACCTTCCTTCTAATTTTACTTATCATATTGTCGTTTTGCATACAGCACTCTATGGAGTCGCCAATCAAGGACAGTTATTGTTTACAATATATACACTATCAGATCAAAAGTATGCGGACACCTATTAGTGAACATTAACATACGGTGTGTGCACCCTTCGCCTACATAATAGCTTGAACTCTGCTAGGGACACTTTTAGTGCGGTGTCTCAATGTCTGTGTAGGAATGGCAGCCCATTCTTCCTCAGGAGTCGAAACTAGAAAAAAATGGTGACTTGGGACGCTGTGGCCTCGAGCGAAGTCGATGTTCTAACTCAAGTGAAAAGTGTTCCATTGGGCTCATATTGGGACTAGGGACAGGAGAGTCTATTTCAAGAATGTCGTTGTCTACAAACAATTGCCTCACGGATGCTGCTTTATGACAGGGTGCACTGTCATCCTGATACAATCAGTCACCGTCTCCGAACTGTTCCTCTATTTCTACGAAGATAGTATCTGTTCTTTCGGAGGTGTCCGAAAGAACAGATACCATCGGTGACCGTGCAGCGCGTTAGAGTGAAATTACAATTAAATCAATACAATGAAATGAATACCCTTAGCTGCATACAGGCGTTGATATACAGATACCATCTTCATATATATACACTACTGGCCATTAAAATTGCTACACCAAGAAGAAATGTAGATGATAAACGTGTATTCATTGGACAAATATATTATACTATACCTGACATGTGATTACATTTTCACGCAATTTGAGTGCATAGATCCTGAGAAATCAGTACCCAGAACAACCACCTCTGGCCATAATAACGGCCTTGATACGCCTGGGCATTGAGTCAAACAGAGCTCGGATGGCGTGTACAGGTACAGCTGCCCACGCACCTTCAACACCACAGTTCATCAAGAGTAGTGACAGGCATATTGTGACGAGCCAGTTGCTCGGCCACCACTGACCAGACGTTTTCAATTGGTGAGAGATCTGGAGAATGTGCTGGCCAGGGCAGCAGTCGAACATTTTCTGCATCCAGAAAAGCCCGTACAGGACCTCCAACATGCGGTCGTGCATTATCCTGCAGAAATGTACGGTTTCGCAGGGATCGAATGAAGGGTAGAGCTACGGGTCGTAACGCATCTGAAATGTAACGTCCACTGTTCAAAGTGCCGTCAATGCGAACAAGAGATGACCGAGACGTATAACCAATGGCACCCCATACCATCACGCCGGGTAATACGCCAGTATGGCGATGGCAAATACACGATTCCAGTGTGCGTTCACCGCGATGTCGCCAAACACGGATGCGACCATCATGATGCTGTAAACAGAACCTGGATTCATCCAAAAAATGACGTTTTGCCATTCGTGCACCCAGGTTCGTCGTCGAGTACGCCATCGCAGGCGCTCCTGTCTGTGATGCAGCGTCAAGGGTAACCGCAGCCATGGTCTCCGAGCTGATAGTCCACGCTGCTGCAATCGTCGTCGAACTGTTCGTGCAAATAGTTGTTGTCTTGCAAACGTCCCCATCTGCTGACTCTGGGATCGAGACGTGGCTGCACGGTCCGTTACAGCCACCCGGATAAGATGCCTGTCATCTCGACTGCTAGTGATAGGAGGCCGTTGGGATCAAGCGCGGTGTTCCGTATTACCCTCCTGAACCCACCGATTCCATATTCTGCTAACCGTCATTGGACATCGACCAATGCGAGCAGCAATGTCGCGATACGATGAACCGCAATCGCCATAGGCTACAATCCGACCTTTATCAAAAAGTCAGAAACGTGATGGTACGCACTTCTCCTCCTTACACGAGGCATCACAACAACGTTTCACCAGGCAACGCCGGTCAACTGCTGTTTGTATATGAGAAATCGGTTGGAAACTTTCCTCATGTCAGCACGTTGTAGGTGTCGCCACCGGCGCCAACCTTGTGTTAATGCTGTGAAAAACTATTCATTTGCATATCACAGCATCTTCCTCCTGTCGGTTAAATTTCGCGTCTGTAGCACGTCATCTTCGTGGTGCAGCAATTTTAATGGCCAGTAGTGTAGTGAAGGCTCACCGGCCATTTGTCCATCTTCTGTGCGGATGCACGAACAATGCCCGAACTCTTACGGGAATCGGTAACGCCGTGAGTAATGAGCGTAATTGGCAGGGGCACTACGAATATAGTGTGGGACAGTAAGTTGGGAATGTGGGTCTCACGGGAGGCGTGCCAGAGGTAAGTCCCTGCAGTCGCACTATCCACTGTGTCCTTGGTGGCTCAGATGGAGATACAAGAATATGACGTGAAACATCTGGGGTCTGTTATAAAGGAAGATCTTTAACTCCCTATGGCTGCGTTTAGAAGTCTAGAACTCACAAAAATAACAAGGCAGTGAAGGAGTTTGCGATGTCGCTGTTCGGGACTGCTCTTCTGTCCACGTAATTTACCCTGTAAAGAACACACATCAAGGATTTACTGGATGATTTATTTGGGTCTGGGAAATGATGATGAGGAACGTCAGGCTGCAGAAGAAGAAAATGTGCATGCTGAACTGTCACCAGTTGAAGGTGACAGTGAAGGTGCTAAATGTGTGTTACTGCTAAAGACTGAATATGATTCATTCTTTGAACGCTGTAATTTATGACTGCAATTATCTGACACCTTATTTATGGCATTTCATTGTAAGCTAGCCATTTTTGTTACTGTTTTTGTAGAATAAAAAAAAAAAAGATGGATAGAGCGTCTGCCATGTAAGCAGGAGATCCCGGGTTCGAGCCCTGGTCGGGGCACACATTTTGACGTATATCGCCTGTATGCAGCTAAGGGTATTCATTTAATTGTATTGATTTAACTGTAATTTTGTTACTCGATTGTACGCAGACCACAGTGTTCTTAAACGTGTTCATATCCTTCGGCATTTAACAATTTCTTTTTCGCAATAAGAGAACTACGCCGTAACCACGAGAAACACCACACACCACAAAACCATCGCCCCCGCACTTCAAATGAGGCCAAATAACGGCTTGCAGCCATTAACCGAATCCAAACCCTACCAGCGGGTTTGCATAGGGTACAGTGTGATTCATCAATGCAAATCCCTCGTTTCCAGTCATCCTCAGTTTATTGGCGTCGGACTTAAGCGTCGTTTAGCTCAAAAATGGTTCAAATGGCTCTGAGCACTATGGGACTCAACTGCTGTGGTCATAAGTCCCCTAGAACTTAGAACTACTTAAACCTAACTAACCGAAGGACAGCACACAACACCCAGCCATCACGAGGCAGAGAAAATCCCTGACCCCGCCGGGAATCGAACCCGGGCGTCGTCGTTTAGCAATCACTACAGAAATTTGTGGCTTACTGGGAGATACTCGACCATCGTACCCCATTCTTTTTAACTTGCTACGTGCAACCACTGCAGCTGGACAGTCAATATCACTATTTAACACGTCTGTGATTCCTTACGCTGATTTCATGCATTTTTTCAACCACTCTCCGCAACGCTCGACGGTCCCTGTCTGTCAGTGCCGAGGAGCGTTCAAAAAGTAACGCAACACATTTTTTCTCTGCCAGTTTCGGTTGAAAGAGTGCGAAATTTGTTATGGCACATGATGGAATATTCGCACTTCAGCGCCTACACTTTCATGAAGTTCCGATAGGTCGCGGCGCTGTACGTAGCTTTCAAAATGACGTCTGTAACGGAGGTGTGTTCCAGGCAGAGAGCCGTCATTCAGTTTCTTTTGGAGGAAAGCTGGAGCGTCGCAAGATATTCATAGCTGCTTGCAGAATGCCGATGTTGTCCTGGCAGTGAACAAAAGCACGGTGAGTCGCTTGGCGAAGCGACTAACATCATCACAAAAAGTTCACGTCAAACTACAATCTCTCGCGCACTGGCTGGTAGAAGACAGCTGTGACTCTTGCAGTGCTACCCTGGGGAAACGACTTCAGCGTGTTCGTCGTCACAAAAATGCAAACGAACTTCTTCTCCCTGACAAAGCAAGCCGTCATCCAAGTCTGTGCATCCGAGAGCAGCTCACAAAACTCCACTGGACTGTTCTTCCGCATCCACCATACAGTCCGGATCTCGCGCCATCCGAATTCCGTCTGTTTGGCCCATCGAGAGATGCACTCCGCGGTAAACTGTAGATGATGGGGATTTTATTTTATTGATTCAGGACGACGCAGGCTCCGACGTCGACCAGCTGAGTGGTACAATGCGGGCTCAATCACTCACTCTCATCTTATACTTTCCCCTCTTTGGGGAAGTGTGTGGGGGAGTTTGTAGCCTTTCGTCTTTTACTCCTCTGTGTACTTGTGTGTGTGATTTTATCTGTGATTTTTTGGTGTCTGTGAAATGTGATGAATGTTCTGTATGTGTCTGGTACTTGCATGAGGTTGGCGTGATGTTTGGTAGTATGTGGGAGGGAGCAGGATTAGGGACTGGATATTGGGATTTTCTCTTCGACTTAGTCGTCGAAGATCGTCATTGGGCGTTTGTGCTTATCGCTAGGGAGTGGATGAGAACGTTTCCTGATCTGGAAGAGCCCTCATAGAAGGCCCTTGCCAGATCTTGGAAACGCTCTCTAAGGAGTGGGATTTCAGCTGGGGCGTGCAGATCATCGGTAGGGAATCCGAGAGGTAGATGCAGTGCCCTCCTGAGGGCGCGGTTCTGCGGCCTCTGGAGTTCGTCCAGGTGCTGCTTTGCCGCGTATCCCCAGACATTCTGGCGCAGACTTTCCTGTGGACTTCCTCTATGTGGGGTTTCCACGTAAGGCGAGAGTCCAAGGTTACGCCAAGGTACTTGGCGGTTCTGCGCCAGGGGAGTTGGTTTCCGTTCAGGTGAAGGTGGAAGAGGGGTGGGGGAGGGGCGTTGAGGAGGTTCGCGCCTTCCGAGCCTCCGGGTAATCAGCGTAGCCTGCGTCTTTTCAGAGTTGATGGTGATGTGCCAGTGACGGGCCCAAGTTTCTGTGCCATCTAAAACCCTTTGTAGCCTACGGATGACCAGTTCCTTGTTCGCATTTCTCGTGTAAAAGGCTGTGTCATCTGCGTACTGTGCGGTGTGCACAAGGGGGGCCGTTGGTGTATCCGACGTGTACAGGCTGAACAAAACGGGTCCCAGGACCGATCCCTGTGGTACCCCAGCATGAATAAGCCTTTTGGCGGAGATGGCAGTTTCTACTTTTCCAGAGACAATTATGCCCGTGAGACAGCTTTTGATCTGGTTAACTATGCTCCTGGGAAACCCTTGTGTGTATAACTTGTAGAGTAGCCCTCAATGCCGTACTGAGACGAAGGCTTTGGCTACGTCTAGTAGCACTATCCCGTAGTAGCCTCTGTGGTCGAAGCCCTCTGTGGCTGCTTCAACCACTCTCATAATCTGTTGTGGGGCAGAGTGGTTCTGCCGGAATCCGAATTGGAAATCCGGCAGAAGTTGCTCTCTGGTGATATGTTCCTGTATGGGTATTAGCTGGAGGCGCTCATAGATCTTGCTGAGAATTGGCAAGAGGCTAATAGGCCTGTAGTGCTGCGGGAATAGAGGGTCTTTCCCTGGTTTGTGTATCGACAATGCGGGCATGCAGCCCATCCAATCAGGTGGTGTAAGGCGATGACGTTGAACGCGAAATATGTTCAAAAATAGATTTTTCTAGTTTAAAGATTGGAGAATAATACGGGGTATTATAATCCTGAATAAAACCAATCTGCTTTCAGAAAAAAGAGTTTTGCGTTACTCATCGAACCCCCCCCCCCTCCTCCCTTCGTAAGTGCCTGGCTTGGTTTAGCAGTGGATGTTCCTTCGCGTTTCCGCTTCACAGTCACATCACTAACAGTCGACCTGGACACCTTTAGGATGATTGAAATGTCCCTGATGAGTTGTTCAATGACTAGTCGACGTTCGAAGTCTCTGAGCCCTCTTAACTAATCCATTCTCTTGTTACTGCATCTCTGCTGACAACACGATAGTCCCCGACTCCGTCCTTATCACAATGGGGTGTCGCGATACTTCAGATCAGACAGTGTTTTAGGTGGGGAGAGAGAGAGGGGGAGAGAGAGAGAGACGGCGGGCCGTACTCACCGCCCACGATTACGGTGCCTCCAGAGCCCGCGCCCTTGCCGCCTGCGGAGGCCCTCTGGTGCTGCTCCAGCGAGTGCGCCAGCTTGGCGAACGCCCACTCCCTGCAGAAGAAGCGCTTGCTGCCCCCAGCGGGCGGCGCGTCGCCCACGCCGCCCGCAGGCGCCGCCCCCACAGCCGCAGTCGCCACCGCAGCAGCCGTGTTGCCCTCGGGGGACGACATCTCACTGGTCTGCAGCCGGCGCCATGGCAAAACAGGTACCGTCGCGTGTCAACACAGCTCCCCAACTGGAAGGTTTCTAGACTCTCCCCCTCCTCGTAACCACCTTAAAAGAATAACACAAAAAACACGCCTCTCTCGGTAGCAAAAAAGTGGTGTGTTATTAACTGGCGCTTGAGTTACTCTACACAGCTCTTGAGACGGATCGAAGTATAAATATACTGTGGACGACAATTTGCGGTGAACAGGTATATTCCCTATGGTAGTCTTCAACGACGCTAATTACTATCACTTAGATATAAACGAGGAACTTTTCTTGCTGTGTCTTTCCCACTGATCACGACAGTCTGCAAATAACCGTGACTGAGAACTGAGGGAACGCTCCTCTCACGTCCAGTTATTTGAGGATCCTGTCCACACTAAGGCCACTAATTACTCTAAGACTCACAGCACCTGAAGTGAATGGTAGGCCATTCGGTAATACTGCCTGACACTTGGGAACTTATCTCGACTACTGCTTTGGCTATAAACAGGTAACTGCGGGAGCGTCAAAACAAATGTTTCTCTCTCTCGATCAGCCTTGACACTTCCCTAAATAGGTAAACGCTTTGGTATTGTGGGTAATTCGCGAAGCACTCCGCCTAGAATCGTGTTGTCACGAAAGACGCGAGAGTCCACGCTCACTAGGCTCGGGCAGACACCTCGCCGCTCGGTGAGGTTCCGGACAGGTGTCGACCAGATGGTCGCCTCTGAGACTACGTCCCGCAGAAGAGCCCGGGTGGACCCAGCGCCGGGTCCGTGGAGCAGAGACACGGCAGAGGAGACGGCATGCCCCTATCTGGGGACGCGGCAGCATCGGGCGGCGGGCGAACTGCCGCCGCTGCAGCGATGTGTTGTCAGGGCACAGGCGTTGCTGGTCGCGGCACGCATCAGTTCGGCATCCATCTTCGGCAAAGTAGTCTTCAGTGGCACGACGTCATCACGCCCAGTCTGAAAAGAAGGAAGATTCCACTAAAAACACGCGCTGACATCAAGGTTCTCTACTCCAACATTCACAATAAAAATAAACTCTGAGCTGTAACCTGTAATGTACTCAAGCAAATGCTACCTTAGGAATTCTGCGATACCAGGGGAGATCGGTATCTTCATTTACAATAAATAAATTCATATTGCACGTATTTAAAACAATGCTGAATTATTTTAAATAATCTTTGTAAATTCATTTCTATTAATTTTGCTAAACGTCTACCAGTGATTCTCTCCGTCGAACATATTGAGGGGGGTAGGACGTCTACATCTACATCTACATTTATACTCCGCAAGCCACCCAACGGTGTGTGGCGGAGGGCACTTTACGTGCCACTGTCATTACCTCCCTTTTCTGTTCCAGTCGCGTATGGTTCGCGGGAAGACGACTGTCTGAAAGCCTCCGTGCGCGCTCGAGTCTCTCTAATTTTACTTTCGTGATCTCCTCGGGAGATATAAGTAGGGGGAAGCAATATATTCGATACATCATCCAGAAACGCACCCTCTCAAAACCTGGCGAGCAAGCTACACCGCGATGCAGAGCGCCTCTCTTGCAGAGTCTGCAACTTGAGTTTGCTAAACATCTCCGTAACGCTATCACGGTTACCAAATAACCCTGTGACGAAACGCGCCGCTCTTCTTTGGATCTTCTCTATCTCCTCCGTCAACCCGATCTGGTACGGATCCCACACTGATGAGCAATACTCAAGTATAGGTCGAACGAGTGTTTTGTAAGCCACCTCCTATGTTGATGGACTACATTTTCTAAGGACTCTCCCAATGAATCTCAACCTGGTACCCGCCTTACCAACAATTAATTTTATACGATCATTCCACTTCAAATCGTTCCGCACGCATACTCCCAGATATTTGACAGAAGTAACTGCTACCAGTGTTTGTTCCGCTATCATATAATCATACAATAAAGGATCCTTCTTTCTATGTATTCGCAATACATTACATTTGTCTATGTTAAGCGTCAGTTGCCACTCCCTGCACCAAGTGCCTATCCGCTGCAGATCTTCCTGCATTTCGCTACAATTTTCTAGCGCTGCAACTTCTCTGTATACTACAGCATCATCCACGAAAAGCCGCATGGAACTTCCGACACTATCTACTAGGTCATTTATATATATTGTGAAAAGCAATGGTCCCATAACACTCCCCTGTGGCACGCCAGAGGTTACTTTAACGTCTGTAGACGTCTCTCCATTGATAACAACATGCTGTGTTCTGTTTGCTAAAAACTCTTCAATCATGCCACACAGCTGGTCCGATATTCCGTAGGCTCTTACTTTGTTTATCAGGCGACAGTGCGGAACTGTATCGAACGCCTTCCGGAAGTCAAGGAAAATAGCACCTACCTGGGAGCCTGTATCTAATATTTTCTGGGTTTCATGAAAGAATAAAGCGAGTTGGGTCTCACACGATCGCTGTTTCCGGAATCCATGTTGATTCCTACAGAGTAGATTCTGGGTTTCCAAAAACGACATGATACTCGAGCAAAAAACATGTTCTAACATTCTACAACAGATCGACGTCAGAGATATAGGTCTATAGTTTTGCGCATCTGCTCGACGACCCTTTTTGAAGACTGGGACTACCTGTGATCTTTTCCAATCATTTGGAACCTTCCGTTCCTCTAGAGACTTGCGGTACAAGGCCGTTAGAAGGGGGGCAAGTTCTTTCGCGTACTCTGTGTACAATCAAATTGGTATCTCGTCAGGTCCAGTCAAACGGGACGACTTGGAGCAGGAGAGGTACGAGAGGACATTTTAGCTTCCACTGTCTATACTTTTACGAATAACTTCATAAAACTTTGTCAGAATGGCCAGAAAGGGTTCAGGATTTACACTCATTGCAGTGGAAGTTCAAAAATATAAGAAAATTATTTTTTTTTAAGTTTAAAAGTTGACATTTTTTCACTTACCATTGGCTGCATTTGTTGCTATAGGTACACTTTCCTTCATAAGTAAGGGAGCTTCTTCGATGAATTTTGCACAGCATACAAACCATACTTACAGGTGTATGAAACTCTAGAATTTTCCAAATCTATTGAAAACTGTGGTAATAATTGAGATAATTAACTATAAAATTTGAGTTTTTTCTGAACACGAAGTTTAAAATGTAACAGCACATTCATTTTTTCATAAATTAAATAATTTCTAGAGTTTCATACACCTGTAAGTATGGTTTGTATGCTGTACAAAATTCATCGAAGAATCTCTCTTACTTATGAAGGAACGTGTACCTGTAGCAACAAACGCAGCCAATAGTAAGTGAAAAAAATTGTGTAAGTTCACAAGCAAAAAATAATTATTTTTTAATGTTTTTGAACTTCGCCGGCCGCGGTGGTCTAGCGGTTCTAGGCGCTCAGTCCGGAACCGCGCGACTGCTACGGTCGCAGGTTCGAATCCTGCCTCGGGCATGTATGTGTGTGATGTCCTTAGGTTAGGTAGGTTTAATTAGTTCTAAGTTCTAGGGGACTGATGACCACAGATGTTAAGTCCCATAGTGCTCAGAGCCATTTGAACCATTTTTTGAACTTCCACTGCTATGAGTGTGAATCCTGAATCCTTCCTGGTCATGCTGACAAAGTTTTATGAATTTATTCGTAAACGTATAGACAGTGGGAATTAAAATGTCCTGTGGTGTCTCTCCTGCTCCAAGACGGCCCGTTTAACGTCCTACCCCCCTTAACTCTCTGCTTTTTACAGTATCTCTGTTCTTCGCTGTGTATGGACTTGGCGGAAAGTGGTTGTAGATGGGAGTCGAATAGTTTCTGATGCTACATAAAGCAAATGTAATGTACGCTGCGTTCGTTCATATTGTGTCGTCATAATATGCGAAATGTTGCAGAATACAGAAGTTTAAAAGTTCAAATACTCGACAGCATTCAGTACATCGAGAATTTCTTTCCGTGTCTGAAGAGGACCATCGGACATTATTCAGCCTCTACGGAAGACAACGAAGCCACCTTCAAAATAAACTAAGTAAAATTTCATCTTTTCATGTGTGGATCTGTCCTTCGATGCAGTTCACTTAAAAATGACAACGCGTAGTTTGAGTGTAAGTAATTGAATGTACAACATTGAGTAAGGACATTACAACCATTAGATACCCTCTCCTTTACATTATATATGTAGGAAGCTAGGAGGAGCAGGTGAGGTAGAAAACTTGATACTGCAATTAAAAGTGGTTTTACTGTGTACTTAACTTTGGCTGGTATGGTGTCTTTCTTTCTTGCTTTGAAGACAAGTGATTGAGTATACAGCACTGAAGAGGCACAACATAACCCTAAGATATCCTTTCCTCTACATTTGATAAGTATGGTGTCTGCTCTTCCTGTCATGGTATGTAATACGTAAGCCTGACGGCATATCGATCTTTCGGTGCAAAATGCACAATAATGTCCGACGTCTCGCGGGAACACATTAGGGCTGCGAGCGAAGAGGAATAACAGATAGGGGGGACTGCTCTGTGGTGTGCAGCATATGGTGATTTTCGTCAGGTGGCAGACGTCAACGGATAGCCAAACGGTTAAGACGCTCGATCGCGTGAAGCAGGAAATCTTGGTTCGACTCGCAGTCCGGTACAAATTTTCACTTGTCGCCAACGAGTTATTTAAATGCAGCAAAAATAGGAAATTTATTTCTTGACACTTTGTTCTAAAGGCACAACATTCCAACCGACACACATATGAGTAAAGAGATCATGACGACCGAGCGAGGTGGCGCAGTGGTTAGCACGCTGGACTCACATTCGGAAGGACGACGGTTCGATCCCGCAACCGCCCATCCTGATTAGGTTTTCCCTAAATCGTCTCAGGCAAATGCCGGGATGGTTCCTTCGAAAGGGCACGGCCAACTTCCTTCCCCATCCTTCCCTATCCGATTACCTCGCAGTTTGGTCTCCTCCCCTCAAATCAACCCAACCCCAACGTCATGATGATTGCCCACCGCCAGACTAATGCCGCCTGGTGGAGTTGCGTGGACGTGACGCAGTAAGGAAAGTGTATAAACGGAGTACAGACGTATAGGGAATCATTCCAGCAATGATACGTTGCACAAAACGGGGAAATCGGCTGATATTGGCTACTCTGTTCTGGGTACGAGCATCTCATAAACGGCGGAGCTGGTCGGCTGTTCGCGTGCTACTTTTCGCGAGTGTCTGAGGAAAGTGGTTGGAGGATGGTGAAACCACAAACGAGAGACAAGGTCTTGGACATCCACGAATCAACAAACACAGTGATAGGAGATATCCGCTCTGAAAAGCAGGACAGGAGGCGTTCTGTGGGACATCTGATGAGAGGCTACACTGCTGGTGAAGAAACAACTGTTTTGGAGCTCGGCGTTCAGAACACTACAGTCGAATATGGGACTCTGCAACAGGTGACCCCTATGTTGACCCAACAACGTCGTCATTTACGATTGCAGTGGGAACGTGATCGTCCAAATTGAACGATGGATTAATGGAAACGTCTCCGCTCCGAAGGTGGTGTGAGGCGAGTATCGGTTAAAAAGAGACAGGGAGCAGGCGAAAGATAGCGGATAATGGACACAGGAGAGCTAGTAATAGGTGGAAGGATGTGAGTAACGAAAATAAGTACGAGATGGAGAGAGATGCCTATGGTAGCTGACGAGAAGAAGGCGTGAGAGAGAGCTGAGTGTTTTGGAATAAGTGGTTCGTCAGGAAAGAGAGAGAGGGCGTGAGTAATATGGGAGTTTACTATTTTTGTTAAATCCAGCAAAAATTGCTGATAAATACACATCATTAACTTCCCATTTCACTGACGCTCTTTACTCATTTATGCAAATCCTAATTTATACAAAATAGTACTCGGTGGAACTGAACTGCTCCAAATAGTGCAACACACCAACGTATCTCCCATCGCCAGAATATGCGACTACAATTTTTTTCCTTTATTGTACAGGTAATGTCATAATTGCTGCTGCTATGTAGCTAGCAGATGAATGAAGTGACATCAGGCTTAAACAACTAAACGCGATGAAACCTTGTTGGTCGAGTGACGAAAGAGTAGTGTTGTTATGAACAGCTGCGCGCCTGGCTGGTTGTACACGCCGCGTGACAGTGCCGCTGTGCGGGTTGCCGCTCGATGCAGCGCCAGGCGTCAACCCCACGCGACATTGTCTGGCTCGATACGACTGCCCCGTACTCGGTAGCGTCTCGCGTCACACAGCGCACTCGTGTCTCTCTGCGCGGCAGCCACCGGTCGGGACGGAATACAGCACTACAGGACTTACCCAATGCTCTGTCATAACTCCCTAATAAACAGACTAGGAGGTACCATTCTGTCATCACACGTCATCCACGATTTCGTTTGCCACATGTCTTCCCCATTGCTAGATTAACGTGGCTGTTTCACCTAATAACGTTCCTGACAGATACTACTAGGGATTTCTGGCTCATGAGCAATTCCATTGACTGGTCGCCTATCTCTCCACAGAATTATCTGAATGATAACTCTTTCGCCATTTGATTGATTATTAATTTCCTTCTAGATATACTTCTAGAACTTCCATTTTGGAGCCGTTTTCAAGTGATTCATTATTGTATTTCAGAAATTAGTTACATTTCATGTCATAGTACATCACGGCTACAGCCAATTTTTCGTCACTTGTATTACAGTATAATTACCATTCCCCTTGTCCTGTTCCTTTCATCTGTGATTCAGCATATTTGTTATTCGACCTTACAGAAATCATCTTGTTAACGCCACTTACATGGTTTGTTAGAGAACCAAGTGCAAGCATCATGTAGGCTGTCAAAAATTTGTACTGAAGCCCTCCCTCAAATTCTCCTGAAATTCTGTGAAGTTGAGAAAGTAAACATTGAAGCTGTGAAGCTACATCATGAATCGTGCCCGAATGAATCGACCGCTTTCGGTGTTCAACTGAGTTGGTGAATCCATTTTTATGCACAATGTTTCGGATGCCGACATCGCCGCATTCCTCAGGTCGTGCGGTCTGTGTTATGTGTATTCCAACCTGACGGTGAAGTCTTGTTGCTGGTGGGCCGCTGTTTATAGGCGAGTTCGACTCCCAGTGCCCGCTACGCTCTTTGATTCTTATTTGTTTTTCACAGATTGCACTGTTATTTCGTGACGCACCCACGCTCTTACCGTTTCCCGGTTCTAGTGGATGAAATGCCCTGCGATATCTTAATAAATTGAGTGCTGGTCCCCAAGTATTGTTCAAATTGAAAACTCCGCCACTCTTCATTAAGTTTTCGGATGTCTAGGCCACTAGTACCTATAACAACACAGCTCAAAACACCTGAGAAGATGACTGGACCATTCCTCGAAATACCGTAAAGAAAATGGAACTTATAACTCGGCTGAACACCCTAAAGCACCCTATTAATCAAACGCGACGGAAAACATGACAGATCCCAATTTGTTTGACAACACTACCGTCCAGGAAAAGGAGGTTTTTAGGTTAGAGTCTCGGTGGGGTACACGGTTCAAATAGCCTAGAAATATGAAAACATGGAAAATTCCGCAGAAAGGTGTATAAGAAACTGAGATACATAGCAACCTACGACGCCAACCGAAGTTTGCGTAGTCCGACCAGGACTCGATCCGCTATCTGTTACCAGGCACGCAGTTTACCGCTAGGCCATCAGGATTGACATGAAAACGCAATAGTATGTACAGCATCAAATTATTAGCGAATGCTGTCAAGAAATCCCGCGCCATGTGTAATTCCTTGGAATGAGTTGGTGATTTCGGAAGCACGGCCACTAGGATGTGTAGATTACTAGTGTAGTGGACTGTTAAGGCAGCCATTCCACCGTGAAGTAGCCGAAAGGGCACGCGTCAACTCACGCCGTCTGGCGTTAAGTCTGGAACAGGATTCGTAATGAATGTGATAAAGAAAAGAACGTAGCTACTAGAACACTTAACTTTTATATCGTCCTTTGGTATACAGCATTCTTGATGATACAAGTGAGACTATCCTGAGATACATGCAATGGTACAAATGGTTAATGGCGCCTTGCTAGGTCGTAGCCATTAACTTAGCTGAAGGCTATTCTAACTGTCTCTCGGCAAATGAGAGAAAGGCTTCGATCAGTGTAGTCGCTAGCAATGTCGTCGTACAACTGGGGCGAGTGCTAGTACGTCTCTCGAGACCTGCCTTGTGGTGGCGCTCGGTCTGCGATCCTGACAGTGGCGACACGCGGGTCCGACATGTACTAATGGACCGCGGCCGATTTAAGCTACCACCTAGCAAGTGTGGTGTCTGGCGGTGACACCACAACTAGTGTACTGGAGTGGACTGTGATCTTGCCAGTGTCGGCATATTCTACATACAGAATAGAAAATAAATTCTGTACGACAGTAAGTTGTATTTATAGATGAACGAATGTTATACACTGAAGAACCCGGACAATATTTACAGTTATTTACAGTAAGCAATAATTGCCTAGACAACGACAGAAGAAATTTCTAACCGAAGATGAACATATATACATAGTTATATTTAGATTAAAGTTCAGTCTTGATCACGTTATGTCTGTTTTAATGAGTAACCGGTTTCGGTTTTTTCTATAAAACCATCATCAGACCCATCGGCTCCCTTGGTTTGGTAGGTGGAGCTCTCCTTGCTGCTGTGCAGTCAACTGACTGCACAGCAGCAAGGAGAGCTCCACCTACCAACCCAAGGGAGCCAATGGGTCTGATGATGGTTTTATAGAAAAAACCGAAACCGGTTACTCATTAAAACAGACATAACGTGATCAAGACTGAACTTTAATCTAAATATAACAATTAATTGATCACTGTATTCCAAAAATGTTTACCGATATATACATAGTATTTTGTAATTCGTTTCCAATTGTCCAATACTGCACGCAATCTTGCGGCCAATCGATAGGAAAACGCTGAATATTTCAGTCTCTTGATGTGAGAACGAAGACAAATACCTAAATTTATCTTTACAGCTTTTATTTTTCATTTGTGTAGCGAACTGTATATCGTTGCAGCAGTCGAGCGGTCTTTTAGAAGTCTCACATCAACTGCACGTGAGCTCAACTGTCTCTTACGTAATGCACAGTGAAGCATATAGACAGCCATCTGCTTATGACACAACCAGCACTTCATGCATTTTATGTAACATTGGTTATGAAATGTGGATTAACACCTGCGGGCGGCAGAACGGGCATACGGCCTTTTTTCTTCTTTTTCTCTCCTCTCATTTCCTTGCTTCAGTAAACACAGGATTTTTACGCACATACGGTAACGTAACTCTATTGCTCGGCAAAGCAATCTGTAGATCTAGCTGTTGTGGAAAGTGACTTGCTCACGTGACAAGGTATAGCAACGTTCCTGTTGAAGGCAGTGCAGTGCAGCTACACAAAGAAATCTCAAATCCACAGCACAGCAGCACGCCGCTAGAGGAGCCAAAGAAATGGCGCAGCCCACTAATAAAACGGAGACGAGCTGCGCCATATTTTTTAGGGTCCTGTAACGGCGTGCTACGGTACTCTCCTGCTGGGACTTCTTTGCTTATCAGGACTGCAAACATGTACCTAGAACCAATAAAAATTAATTACTTTACTTTTTTTGCAGGTAATCATTAAAAGTTTATGATTACGCTCGTAACGGGACGAAATGGTAAGAGTCGAGCGGGATTAGCCGAGCGGTCTTGGGCGCTGCAGTCATGGGCTGTGCGGCTGATCCCGGCGGAGGTTCGAGTCCTCCCTCGGGCACGGGTGTATGTGTTTGTCCTTAGTATAATTTAGGTTAAGTGGTGTGTAGGCTTAGGGACTGATGACCTTAGCAGTTAAGTCCCATTAGATTTCACACACATTTGAACATTTGAAATGGTAAGGTGTAAAAGTTGCTGCAGCAGGATCACAAGGCAGCGTGTTGCGCTGTTAGAAGTTGCTGCAGCAGGATCACAAGGCAGTGTGTTGCGCTGTTAGAAGTTGCTGCAGCAGGATCACAAGGCAGTGTGTTGCGCTGTTAGACAACCCGCACACGAAGGGGCATAAATGAAGCCCCCTTGCCTACACAAGTTGGTAACCGGTCGAATGTGTATCTCTTCCTGTGCCGATAAACAGGGCTTCAAGACTGCATGACTGCAAAAGTGGCTCTCCAGTAAATCGCTTGCAGTGCGTTGCCAGTCAGTTACCAGCGACTGGGCGCCCGCATTGGCAAGCGAACTAAGTTGGATCGTCACCTCGAACAAAGCTATGTGTATGTTTAATTCAAAGAAAAACGAGAAAATTGTGACGACTGGCTTTCAACGGGAAGCGGAAAGACATCCCATTTTATATAACTACAAGCTCCCAGGCTACTACAGGAAGGATTTGCCAGACAAAGCGCGGTCTGAAGCATGGAAAGAAATTCATGTGAACTGTATGTCGTGTACTGCATGTTTATTGTTCACAATAAAGTTACTGGTGCATCAACGGGAATACTTGTACAAATAATGGAAATCATGCCGGGAGTAGTCTTTTGTGTCACTAGCTGGCTGTGTCGTACAAAATCACATTGTCAAGGGCAAACGAATAGTGGAAACAACGGGAAACGACTACAAATCTCCGATACACGTAAAAGCATTGGTGTCCACATATAAATGACAAAGTGCACAAACAATCACATTACCCTATTTATACAGGGTGTTACAAAAAGGTACGGCCAAACTTTCAGGAAACATTCCTCACATACAAATAAAGAAAAGATGTTATGTGGACATGTGTCCGGAAACGCTTAATTTCCATGTTAGAGATCATTTTAGTTTCGTCAGTATGTACTGTACCTCCTCGATTCACCGCCAGTTGGCCCAATTGAAGGAAGGTAATGTTGACTTCGGTGCTTGTGTTGACACGCGACTCATTGCCATACAGTACTAGCATCAAGCACATCAGTACGTACCATCAACAGGTTAGTGTTCATCACGGACGTGATTTTGCAGTCAGTGCAATGTTTACAAATGCGGAGTTGGCAGATGCCCATTTGATGTATGGATTAGCACGGGGCAATAGCCGTGGCGCGGTACGTTTGTATCGAGACAGATTTCCAGAACGAAGGTGTCCCGACAGGAAGACGTTCGAAGCAATTGATCGGCGTCTTAGGGAGCACGGAACATTCCAGCCTATGACTCGCGACTGGGGAAGACCTAGAACGACGAGGACACCTGCAATGGACGAGGCAATTCTTCGTGCAGTTGACGATAACCCTAATGTCAGCGTCAGAGAAGTTGCTGCTGTCAAGGTAACGTTGACCACGTCACTGTATGGAGAGTGCTACGGGAGAACCAGTTGTTTCCGTACCATGTACAGCGTGTGTTCGCACTATCAGCAGTTGATTGGCCTCCACGGGTACACTTCTGCGAATGGTTCATCCAACAATGTGTCAATTCTCATTCCAGTGCAAATGTTCTCTTTACGGATGAGGCTTCATTCCAACGTGATCAAATTGTAAATTTTCACAATCAACGTGTGGGCTGAAGAGAATCCGCACGCAATTGTGCAATCACGTCATCAACACAGATTTTCTGTGAACGTTTGGGCAGGCATTGTTGGTGATGTCTTGATTGGGCCCCATGTTCTTCCACCTACGCTCAATGGAGCACGTTGTCATGATTTCATACGGGATACTCTACATGTGCTGCTAGAACATGTGCCTTTACAAGTACCACACAACATGTGGTTCATGCACCATGGGGCTCCTGCACATTTCAGTCGAAGTGTTCGTACGCTTCTCAAAAACAGATTCGGTGACCGATGGATTGGTAGAGGCGGACCAATTCCATGGCCTCCACGCTCTCCTGATCTCAACCCTCTTGACTTTCATTTATGGGGGCATTTGAAAGCTCTTGTCTACGCAACCCCGGTACCAAATGTAGAGACTTTTCGTGCTCGTATTGTGGACGACTGTGATACAATACGCCATTCTCCAGCAGGGCTGCATCAGCGCATCAGGGATTCCATGCGACGGAGGGTGGATGCATGTATCCTCGCTAACGGAGGACATTTTGAACATTTCCTGTAACGAAGTGTTTGAAGTCACGCTGGTACGTTCTGTTGCTGGGTGTTTCCATTCCATGATTAATGTGATTTGAAGAGAAGTAATAAAATGAGCTCTAACATGGAAAGTAAGCGATTCCGGACACATGTCCACATAACATATTTTCTATTTTTGTGTGTGAGTAATGTTTCCTGAAAGTTTGGCCGTACCTTTTTGTAACACCCTGTAAATCTCAAGATTTTTCAAAATTCGGTTTCTCACTCGTATGTAGCAACAACATCTTCCTCTGTGCTCGACATGCCGAGTATAACCAGAAGATGTTGATGCTACGAAGAATACTCGCCCTCTCCCTCGCCCGCACGCGGCGACTGCAGTTGCTCACTTCAGAGTTTGGCCGTGTGCAGAATTGCGCTGCCAACCAATCGGCAACCAGCTGCCAATAAACAGGGTGGAGCGAATAACAGTGGCCCGGGAGAGAGGATTACGACTGGACGTGATTGTACGAGATGATATCCAAAATTTTCGAGACTGGTGCTGTCATCTGTTGAAAACCTTAACTTTGGGCTAATGGTCACCATCACCCTCGAAGTAGTTCCCATACGCACATACACACTGGTCCCAGCCCTTCTGTCACTGGTCAAACGTTTTCTGGAAGTCCTGTTCTTTTAGATTGTTTATCACCGCCAATGATTCTTCTTGAATCCTCTCTAGAGTGTCGAACCGACGGCCTTTCAACTTGAGTTTCAGTTTTGAGAATAGCGCGAAGTCGCAAGGTGCCAAATCTGGTGTGTACGGTGGGTGGGGTACAACCGCCATGTTGTTTTTTGCCGAAAAGGTCCTGGTGAGCAAGGACGTGTGACAGGGCGCGTTGTCGTGATGCAGCAGCCAGTTCCCTTGACGTCAAAGTTCGGGCCGTCGTCGCCGCACGTTTTCACGGAGCCGTCACGAAACGTCGCAGTAGTACGTGGAATTCACTGTTTGGTTGGGTGGGACGATTTCTTTGTGCACAATTCCATTGGTATCAAAGTAAACGGTGATAATACTCTTCACTTTGCTCTTCACCTGTCTCGCTTTTTTGGGTCTTGGAGAGCCGGAGCTCTTCCACTCAAACACACGCGTACGGCTCATGCTCTGTGTCCCAAACACTTGTTCAATCATTGCAAGGGTCTCCGTGTTTGTGTCTCTCGTCACGGAAATGGAACTGCATAATATTGCGAAACGGTATGCCATTTCTTTTTGCGTTAAATTGTGTGAAAACGCGACGAAAACTTACGGTCAGATTCAGAAGGCTTTTGGAGAGGAGGCTGTGTCAAGAGCTCAAGTTTTTCGTTGCCATAAAATGTTTAGTGAAGGCAAAACTAATGTTGAAGACCGCGGTGGACGACCATCAACCTCACGGACGGGTGTCAACTTAGCCAGGGTGAGTGAACTCGTACAATCTGATCGAAGATTATCCGTGAAAATGATTGCAGAACAACTGAACATCAATCGAGAAACGGTTCGTCTAATAATAACTGAAGATCTTGGTATGAGAAAGATTTGTGTAAAAATGGTCCCCAAAAATCTCACACCACAACAGCGAGAAACACAGAAAAATGTGGCAGCCGATCTGTTAGAGCAAACGGAAATCAATCCAGAGTTGTTCAATCGTGTTATCACTGGTAATGAAAGTTGTTTTTTCAGTACGATCCAGAGACAAAACGCCAAAGATAGCAAAGGTGCTCAAAGGGATCACCCAGACCATAAAAAGCTCGCATGTCAAAGTAAAAAGTGAAATGCATGCTTGTGTGCTTCTTTGATTCGAAGGGAATTGTTCATAAAGAGTGGGTGCCTCCTGGACAAACAGTTAACCAATATTACTACAAAGAAATTTTAGAAGGACTTCGTAAAAGAGTTCTTCGTATCAGTACCAACATTGCTGATAATTGGAATCTGCATCACGATAATGCGCCATCCCATACTGATCTGTCAGTACAGCAATTTTTAACCTCAAAACAAAATCAGTACGACCACGGCTACCTTATTCACCAGATATGGCTCCGTGTGACTTTTTTCTATTTCCAAGAGTCACAACGGCGGTCAAGGGACACCATTTTCAAACAACACAAAATGTCCAAAAAGCTGTGACGAGGGTACTGAAGGATATTACAGAAGATGAGTTCCAGAAATGTTACCATCAATGGCAGAAGCGCTGGAAAAAGTGTGTGCAATCAGAAGGGAACTACTTTGAAGGAGACAACACTAAACTTGACTACAACGGTAAACAACATTTTTTTCACATCAGTCATATTGTCGCACCTCGTACTTGATCGCTACCCACTTCCATCGTCGTTACCTGAACTCGCCTCGATTATGCGGGTAGAGTAGTATAATATTCTCTTTAAAACTATACAGGGCCTTCAGTTATCTATTCAGAGACGACCGAAAGCTGTTTTGAACGTCAACGAGTATCCTACACCGTATTAGGCTCGGCAGTGTGTTGTGGTTTTGGTGTTTCCAAGCTTTTGTCCAATCCCAGTTCGTACAACGAGATTGGACTGAGAAAAGTTTGGGACTTGTACGGACACTGATAACCAGGCAGTTGAGCACCCCACACACCAAACAACAACATCATCATCATCATCATCATGATGCGGATTTCCTCATTTTCGGCCCGTATCGCCGGTGCAATAAATCCCCAATCGTCTCTGCTCAGATAATGATATACTTTCCTTATCGTGTAACATTCCAGCAATACCACAATGCGGCATTCGTCGCACGGTGGATAGTGTTCATAATTTTTTGACCCATCGGTGCACGTGGATGTAAATTGCGACTCAAATTATCTCGGTTAGACTATACTGCACAGTATTTCGCACATGTCAACAGCATTACACACACACCATTACATCAAAGCTCACGTCTGGTGAAATTTTCATCGTTCTAGAAAAGACTGTGGATATCTACATATCGTGAGAGAAGTTCTTCTTTTAAAGGTCACCTGCTCTTAACGCGGACTGTGAGCGTCGTGTTGGGACGTGAAAAACCGAGCCCTAATACCAACGCCGGCTTCACTCACACTACCGAAGTAACGCCAACGACACACAAACAGCGGGCTATACTATTAGCGGAACAGCAGTTGGGACCATGTTACGCAGTTGGCAACATTTTCTTTTTTTTCTGGCCCATCAGGGAAAAATTTAAAGCAGTTTCCGCGCAGCAACACCCGTTTCCATGAAAACGGCGTACGCAATTACGAAGGGCAGTTTGTGTTGTGCGCAATATGCACGCACATCGCGGCTCTGTGAATGTGCGACACACTGCAATTTCGCAGCCAACACCGGTCACTGTAAAACGCCTCAGCCTTTCTTCAAAGCAGCCTGTAGTATTTTCGCTATGTCCCCCAGCTTACAGACAACGTTTTTCTAACAGTTACAACCACTCTGAATTAATGTTACATAGTACATACACGACTGGCTATTAAAATTGCTACACCAATAAGAAATGCAGATGATAAACGGGTATTCATTGGACAAATATATTATACTAGAACTGACATGTGATTACATTTTCACGCAATTTGGGTGCATAGATCCTGAGAAATCAGTATCCAGAACAACCACCTCTGGCCGTAATAACGGCTGTGATTCACATGGGCATTGAGTCAAACAGAGCTTGGAAGGCGTGTACAGGTACAGCTGCCCATGCAGCTACAACACGATACCACAGTTCATCAAGAGTAGTGACTGGCGTATTGTGACGAGCCAGTTGCTCGGCCACCATTGACCAGAAGTTTTCAATTGGTTAGAGATCTGAAGAGGGCAGCAGTCGAAGTTTTCTATATCAATAAAGGGCCTGCAACATGCGGTCGTGCATTATCCTGCTGAAATGTGGGGTTTCGCAGGGATCGAATGAAGGGTAGAGCCACGGGTCGTAACGCATCTGAAATGTAACGTCCACTGTTCAAAGTGCCGTCAATGTGAACAAGAGGTGACCGAGACGTGTAACCAATGGCACCCCATACCATCACGAATGGCTCTAAGCACTATGGGAGTTAACATCTGACGTCATCAGTCCCCTAGACTTAGAACTACCTAAACCTAACTAAGGACATCACACACACCCATGCCCGAGGCAGGATTCGAACCTGCGACCGTAGCAGTCCCGCGGTTCCGGACTGCAGCGCCAGAACCGCACGGCCACCGCGGCCGGCCCGACTGGTGCGAGACGCAATATTTCAGAATAATGAATTGCACTCTCGATAGGCCATGATGCTGTCTCTGTAGAATTCTGGTACGAGTACTTACTGTATGATGTTTCTCCTTGTTTCATGAGTCACAACCCGCGACAGCTCGTCCAAATTTTACCACTGCGCTACCATATGGTGGCCTATAGCCTTTTGACTTATAAGGCTAGTAATCATAGCTAAACTGAGTATATTAATTTTATATATATATATATAAACTGATCTGTGTAAATGTATTTAAATTTTATAATTAATCGTTTAACATTGCAAGGAATAAAAGGAACTGAAAAAAAATTATGGTGGCAGCCCGAATCGAAACCGAGGTGACGAATTGCCAGTCAGTGTGCTTGACCACTGTGTTACAGAGCCAATGCATAAACTGCTGCTCAAAAACCTCTTGTACTCTGCACGTAAATCTTTAAAGAGCGTTTTACCTTTTCCTACATCCTACTCAGGAAAATGTGCTAGAAACTTGAAAGGGGCGTGTACCTGCTTCTATTCACAAATTTTGAGCCGAATCAGTAAGCCTCGTCCCACACCCTTCTGTTATTGGATTTGCAGTTGGAGTAGATCATCTTAACTCAAAACTGCACTTTCTCCTTCAGAGATGTACTGTAAAAGAGCCTTTTGACAGATTATCTGCAGAAAACACTTTCTTAATAAATTTCCTCATGTAAGTGCGTGCCGGCCGCTATGGCCGAGCGGTTCTAGGCGCTTGTCTGGAACCGCGCGACCGCTAAGGTCGCAGGTTCGAATCCTGCCTCGGGCATGGATGTGTGTGATGTCCTTAGGTTAGGTAGGTTTAAGTAGTTCTACGTTCTAGAGGACTGATGACCTCAGATGTTAAGTCCCATAGTGCTCAGAGCCATTTGAACCATGTAAGCGCTTTGTTTACCATCAATAACCTTTTGACTTGGAAGGGTGGTAATTGAAAATAAATTGAATATATTAATTTTATGTATATAATTTAACCGTTCAAATATATTTAAATTTTATAACTGGTAGTATAGCATTGCGAAGAGTAAAATAAAATAAAAGAAGAGATTATGATAGTAGTGGGAATCGAACCCGAGCTGATGAATTGCCAGTCAGTAAGCATAATCACTCCCCCCACAGTGCCATTACATAAACTAGACTTCAAGAATCTTTCATACTCTAAGCTTCCACAGTAGGTTACACGCACTTTCAAAGAAAAATACTGCTCTAGTGCTGTGAGCAACATAACACTCATAGTGCCAGAAGCGATGATGTCACGTCCGAACTTGCGCAGTAAAAAACAAACAGCTGCGTTCCTCCACCGAGTTGATCATAGTGCGGCTGTCCACCATATCAGCAATCAATACTGGTTTCTAGTTATCGCAGAGACAAAAATAGCTTTTCGTCCGCTTTATTTGCATATCAGCACGCATTTGAAGAGAAATGGCGTATTTTCAGTGCCATTTCCGGCACGCATTCGAAGAGAAACAGCGTAATTCTAGTACAATACCTACACTGTGCTATAGCACATTAGCACATGACAGACGGCCGCTGTTGGTCATAACACGATCTTCCCGCAAACAAACACCATTAAAATTTGGTATCAGAATCAGAAACACACTGTGCAATCTGTCTTTATATATAGAATGTAAATGGCGTTACTCTTACGTAGTCCACGGGGTTGGACTGAAATGCTAATACGATAGGGAAAAGAAATCGCAACACCAAGAAGGAGTTGTGCGACATAAACGAACGCTGTTTGACGCGTTTCTACGTTTGAATGATGATGACTACTCAAATTTCGCGACAATTGCATAAGATTGGCGCTAGTGGCACCGCTATGAGGATGCACATCAGGTTTGCTTTATAAATACACTGTAACGGTCGTGAAAGTTAGTTGCCTTTGAGCTTGGAGGTGGTGACTTGAGGTTAGCGTAGAATTCCTTTAAAGAAACAAAAACGCCATAATTAGCACCTCACAGAATTTGAAAAAGTGCGTGTAACAGGACTACGAGAAGCTGGATGTTCCTTTTGCGATATTGCAGAAAGACTTCAAAGGAATACAGCCTCTGTATATGATATCTGGCAGCGGCAGTCACGGAAATGTTCGGTCGCAAGAAGACCCGGCTCCGGACGGCCACGTGGCACTACCGGAGGGAAGACCATTGCATTCGGCGCATGGCTCTGACGCATCGTACTACATACGAGGTGTGGCTGGAAAAAAACCGGACTAGTACTGGTGAAACAATAAAACGAATGCAATAAGGCTGAAAGTCGCGTGGCGTGTCACGTGACTCTCGCTCCGCCTACTGCTCGAGTTTCATCTGCCTCCTGCACTCAGTCTGCCCGTGGCGTCTGTTTTAAGTAGTTGACGTTTTGTCTGTGCGTCGGAAAATGTTGAGTGTACAGAAAGAACAGCGTGTTAACATCAAATTTTGTTTCAAACTAGGAAAATCTGCAAGTGAAACGTTTGTAATGTTACAACAAGTGTACGGCGATGATTGTTTATCGCGAACACAAGTGTTTGAGTGGTTTAAACGATTTAAAGATGGCCGCGAAGACACCAGTGATGACACTCGCACTGGCAGACCATTGTCAGCAAAAACTGATGCAAACATTGAAAAAATCGGTAAACTTGTTCGACAAGATCGCCGTTTAACAATCGAGCAGTGTCTGAGTTAACAGGAGTTGACAAGGAAAGTGTTAGGCAGATTCTCATGAAAGTTTCAACATGAACAAAGTGTGTTCAAAAATGGTTCCAAAGTGTCTCACAATTGAACAGAAGGAACGCCGAAGAATGATTTGTTCTGACATCCTGGAAACTCCTGTTAACTCAGACACTGCTCTGATTGTTAAACGGCGATCTTGTCGAACAAGTTTACCGATTTTTTCAATGTTTGCATCAGTTTTTGCTGACAATGGTCTGCCAGTGCGAGTGTCATCACTGGTGTCTTCGCGGCCATCTTTACATCGTTTAAACCACTCAAACACTTGTGTTCGCGATAAACAATCATCGCCGTACACTTGTTGTAACATTACAAACGTTTCACTTGCAGATTTTCCTAGTTTGAAACAAAATTTGATGTTAACACGCTGTTCTTTCTGTACACTCAACATTTTCCGACGCACAGACAAAACGTCAACTACTTAAAACAGACGCCACGGGCAGACTGAGTGCAGGAGGCAGATGAAACTCGAGCAGTAGGCGGAGCGAGAGTCACGTGACACGCCACGCGACTTTCAGCCTTATTGCATTCGTTTTATTGTTTCACCAGTACTAGTCCGGTTTTTTTCTAGCCACACCTCGTATGCAGCAGCAATTTGAGCAGCAGTTGGCACCACAATGACAACGGTTACTTCAAGGGCAGCTCTCCGAGGCAGACCTCCTGTAGGGTGTATTCCACTGACAGCAAAGCCACCGCCATCTTCGACTTCAGTGGTGTCAAGGGAGACACTGGAGAGCAGGGTGAAGGCCTGTTGTGTTTTCTGATCAAAGCCGGTTCTGCCTCGGTGCCAGTGATGACCGTGTGTTGGTTAGAATGAGGCGAGCTGAGTGCCTGCAACCAAGCTCTCTGCGCGCTAGACACACTGGACCTACATCTGGAGTTACTGTCTGTGGTGCTGTTTCGTTCGACGGTAGATTATCCAACGCAACCTGACTGCAAAATTTGTACGTCAATCTGGTGATTCGATCTGTTGTGCTGCCATTCACGAACAGAATTCCAGGGGACGTTTTCCAACAAATTAGCGACCGCCCACATACCGCTGTTGTAACTCAACAAGCTCTTCAGAGTGTCGACATGCTGCCTCGGCCTGCTCGATCACCAGATCGGTCTCCAGTCGAGCACATACGGGACATCATCGGACAACTCCAGCGTCGTCCACAAATAGCATTAGCCGTCCCTGTATTGGACGACCAAGTGGAGCAGACGAGGAACGCCATCCCACAATCAGACGTACGGTATATATACAACACAATTCATGCAAATTTGCATTCTTGCCTTCAAAATGTGGAGGTTTCACCAGTTATGTACCAGCGTTTCACACTTACAATGGCGTATCTCGTGCTTCCAATAACCTGTGGTCTTTCAATGTTAATGACTTAAATATGTTACTTAGAACTACTAAATACACCAAAAGAGGTTTTGCATCACCTCGGTTCCGAAAGTTCCGGAACCTTTACAGAAAAGTGGAATAGAGATCAACATTAACATCATTTCCGCCCTCTTTATTGCTCATGAAAACCTTACCTACCATGTTGTACCACCATACAGCGAGACCTTCAGAAGTGGTGGTCCAAATTGCTTTAAACACCGGTACCTCTAATACCCAGTAGCACGTCCTCTTGCATTGACGCATGCTCGTATTCGTATACTACACTATTCACAAGTTTATCAAGGCACTGTTGGTCCAGATTGTCCCACTCCTCAAAGACGACTCGGTTTAGATCCCTCAGAGTGGCTGATGGATCGCGTCGTCCATAAAGTTCTTTTCAGTCTATCCCAGGCACGTCTGGAGAACATGCTGGGCACTCTAGTTGAGCGATGTCATTATCCTGAAGGAAGTCAATCACAAGACGTGCACGACGGGGGTGAGAGTTGTCGCCCATGAAGACGAATGCCTCGCCAATATGCTGCCGATATGGTTGCACTATCGGCCGGAGGATGGCATTCACGTATCGTAGATCCGTTACGGCGCCTTCCATGACCACCAGCGGCGTACGTCGGCCCCACATAATGCCGCCCCAAAACAGCAGGGAACCTCCACCGTGCTGCACTCGCTGGACAGTGTGTCTAAGGCGTTCAGCCTGACCCGGTTGTATCTAAACACGTCTCCTGGTTGAAGGCATATGCGACACTCATCGGTGAAGAGATCATGTTCCCAATCCTGAACGGTCCATTCGGCATGTTGATGGGCCCATCTGTACCGTGTTGCATGGTGTCGTGGTTGCGAAGATGCACCTCGCCATGGACGTCCGGAGTGAACTTGGCATCATGCAGCCTATTGCGCACAGTTTTAGTCGTAACACGACTTCCTGTGGCTGCACGAAAAGCATTATTAAACATGGTGGCGTTGCTGGCAGGATTAATCCGAGTCATAATTCATATGTAGCGGTCAACCACTGCAGTACTAGCCCTTGGGCAGCCTGAGCGAGGCATGTCATCGACAGTTCCTGTCTCTCTGTATCTCCTCCATGTCAGACCAACATCCCTTTGGTTCACTGCGAGACGCCTGGACACTTCCCTTGTTGAGAGCCTTTCGTGGCACAACAATGCGGACGCGATGGAACCACTTTATTGACCGTCTAGGCATGGTTTAGCTATAGACAGCACGAGCCGTTTACGTCCTTTCCGGTGGAATGATCGGCAGAAACTGATTGGCTGTCGGACCCCCTCTGCGTAATAGGCGCTGCTCATGCATGGTTATTTACATCTTTGGGCGGATTTAGTGACACCTCTGAACAGTCAAAGGGAATGTGTCTGTGGTAACCTATCCACAGTCACTGTCTATCTTCAGGAGTTCTGGGAACCGGGATGATGCAAAACTTTTTTGGTGTGTGTATATTCCCGAAATTTCATTACTCTGCATTAATTATTTTATTGTATCACTATTTTTTCCCGTCTGTGTAATATGCATGTCCGAGCATGTAGTACACTTCAAGGCAGTGTGACGCCACCTTCATGCTGCTGCACGTTTAATACCCAGTAGCGTAGAAATGTGACGCGCCACCTCAGACGTGGGTTTGGGGCCTTTTGGAGGGACCACCGCTCCTCCTCCGCCTCCGAGCGCTGCAGCAGGTGCCGTGTTCTTCTGGGGGCTGTTTCGCCGAGATCTGGGGAGATGCC
The DNA here is from genome assembly GCF_023898315.1 of Schistocerca nitens. Taxonomy (NCBI): domain Eukaryota; kingdom Metazoa; phylum Arthropoda; class Insecta; order Orthoptera; family Acrididae; genus Schistocerca; species Schistocerca nitens. The sequence goes on from NC_064622.1 coordinate 353,473,251, forward strand.
GGATGGCGCTGATTAGCGGAGACTTAATTACGGCAGGGCGTGGGCGGCGCATGGGGCGGGGGGCGGGGGCGGCACCTGGCTTGAGTAATGGCGGCAGTCGCGCTGTGACCGCCTGCCCCCGGGCTGGCCGCTTCATTACTCTGGAGGCGGCGTAATTAGCCGCGCCCACGACTCGTCCTCCGACGCCACTGCAGGTGCTCGCGCAGAAGACCACCACTCCAGCGTAATTTCCTTCTTTCCTTTGCAGCCTGCCGAGATTGCCAGGGTTGTCCCACGACGTGCGACTGACGGTCGGTTTGAGCCAGAAGGCAGAGTATGGTTTCACTTGTATATATCTTGTTTGCTAACGGTACTGTTTCTTTTGTTACAAGTGCGTATCATAACCGATGCTTTGGTGATTGTGCACGATGAATTACGCCAAGGAAGAACGACTATATCACGTTCGGCTCGCAACGAAGAGAAGGTTGAAAGAGTTAGGTCCAGTGTCGAAGAAGAACAAGAAACACCAAAGAGAAGACGTTAGAGGGAATTTGAGAGGTCCTGAACATCCTTAAGGAGGATTTTAAAACACGATTAACCGAGGATTCCATACAAAATAAAGTTAGTGCAGCAACTGATACCCGTGGACCGCGAACTTGGCCGAAATTTTGCGATTCCCATCCAAGAATCAGCCAGAGAAAACAATGAATTTTTCATCAAACTTATCATGTCAGAGGAAGCTCATTTCCATCTGAACGGCTTCGTCAATAAACAGGAATGTTGGTTCTGGTGTACGGCAAATTAGAGGATAATCCATCAGCGCCAACTGCACCTTATCAAGCATACGGTTTGGTGTGGGGTGACCTCGCAGGAAGTTATCGTGCCTTACTTCTTTGAAGCTGATAACGGTGACAAATTGACAATTATTAGTGAGAGATATCAGGACATTATTGATAATTTTTTACGTCCTGCAGTGCAAAATCGTCCCGAAATGTGTTTCAATAGGATGGGACAACCCCCTTTCTCTTTACAGTGCGTCGATATTTTAATGGAGCAAGTCACCCAACTGCGGCAATCATCGCCTCCTCATTGCCCTTGTGATGGCTGATACAGATAATTCGCAATGAAGGCAACGAGACTGGTTGTAGTTGCTGTGTGCAAGTAATCTCCCCTGTCTGTAAAGATATATTTGAAAAATGATGACACACCAAAGTCGAATTCATTCAAAATCTTTGACTGATATACCGTCCGCCTCCGGTAGCTGAGTGGCAGTCTGCCGCCGGCAGTGCTGCGAGGCGGTCACGCGCCAGAGCGCTGCGGGCGAAGCGCGCACGGTGTGTTTGTGTTTACTTCGGCCGCTGTAAGTGCCGTTTTCTCTTCTAGACCACCATGGCGCACAACTATCGGAAGAAGACATTACGTTTCAACTTTTGTTCCGACTTCGCCCGACCCAAGGCCCTGGAGGTAGAACGATTTATACGCGATGAAGTTAAGATACCTCCAACGGATCTAATTGGTATCCACTTGTCCATAGTTAGCAGTACCGTCTACGTCAAAATGATCAACGATGCGGCGTGCGACAAGGTGCTTCAAGAGGCCAAACGTGGACTGCGCTTCTGTCATTCCGACGGCAACGTCGGACCCGTTACCGTCGATCACGCAGGTCTCGGCATACGGACGATACGGATCTTCGAACTGCCGTTCGAACTACCTGCAGACGTCGTCATCGAGGCGCTCCGTCCCTATGGCAACGTTCTGGAACATGTTGCCGAACGATGGGTACAATTTCAAACCTATCCCGTTTTAAACGGTGTTAGACAGGTCCGCATCGAGTTGCAGAAACACGTGCCTTCCTATCTACGTATCGGAGGCTGCCGTGCCATTATAATGTACGACGGCCAACCTCGGACCTGTTCCGGTTGCGGGAAAGAAGGTCACCTACGGTCTGAATGCATTCAACGACGTGTCGCGCAGCTCCCGTTGTCGGAAGCGTCCGTCACACCCACGATGACCGCCCTGCCGGTCACTTACGCAGCGGCTCTTGCCACGTCTACAGTTTCATCCCGTCCGTCGCCCGGTCCTTCCGATCGGCACGTCCCACCGTCCCAGTCACCTATGGACGGTGCGGACGTCCCACCTGACAACCTTGCCGCCGAACAGGCTCCCGCACCGGACGCTGAGGAGAACAGTACTTCTTCACAACACCTGTTTGACAATCTCGTTGTACCCACCGACGCTTTCGAACCAGGTCGACGTTCCTCCTTGCCGTCGTCCGACACTGAGGAACACGTGCGCAAACAACGCTCGCCACGTAGGCGCAAACGCCGTCGCCGTTCACCCACGGGCTCTCAAAGCATCGCCACCCGCGACGACGAAGACGACACCCAGCCAGCCGACATCTCGACGCAGAGGTCGGCGGACAACTTTCAAGATGAACAAGACGTTTCGCAGGACGAGACCACCATGGAGGTCGCCCCGCACAATGTAACGATCGGTGCGCAGGTTGAGACGCCTGTCTCCCCGCCGACAACTCCAGATCTCTCTAACCACGACGCCATTCCCATGGACATTGGACAGACCCACGGCACAGGAACATGGGCCGACGACGTTGAGGAAGATACGCCCCCTCCTCCGGATGAGTTGCCTCCGCCGGACAAGGCTGCCTGTTAACATCAAAAACGAGGCATTGCAGCTGATGGGACGGGACTTCCTGTCGGTGCCCTCCCCTTGGTGATGGTAGATGCGCGTCCACCACCACTGAAACAAACGTACCGGTTTGCCACACTGAACATCAACATGATCGGCACTGCACCCAAGTTGCAACTCCTATGTGACATGCTTCGGGCCTCTGACGTCGACGTCGCCCTTCTTCAGGAAGTACGCGTTGCCACACTACCACCAGTCTACGGCTACGACTCATACACTTCCACATGTGATCAATCAGGGCGTGGAGTGGCTTTCTACATACGCGAAGGAATCCCACTCACGGACACGACAATCCTTCCCTGTGGAAGAGGCATGGCTGTTACCATCTTCGACACGCGCGTCATCAATATCTACGCTCCGTCTGGCTCCACGAACCGTCGGCAGCGGTCCACTTTCTTCGGACATGACGTGGCGCCCCTGTTTTCTGGCCGCTATGATCGCCTTATCATGGGAGGCGATTTCAACTGTGTCCTCCATCCGCAGGACCAAGTGCCTGGTTATTCGCCATGCCCGGCGCTGCTCACCTTAATCGAAGATTTTCATCTAGTGGACGTTTGGGAGAAAATTCATGGCAATACCCCCGGTTTTACCCATTATACAGCACATTCTGCGAGCAGACTGGACCGGTTTTATGTCTCTGCCCAACTTCGCAATGAAGTCGCCCAAGCTGAACGATGGCCCCTTGCATTTTCGGACCACTGCGCCGTCATTTGCTCCCTGGCTCTGCCACCTCAGTCAGTGTGGCGCGGCAGGGGTTACTGGAAGCTTAATACCTCCCTCCTTAACGATCCACACTGCCGACAACGTATTGCCACTACATGGGCGTCTTGCGAAAGACGCCTTCCGCAGTACACATCCACGTTCCATTGGTGGCTCAAATGTGCCAAACCGGCGATCAGAAAGGCCTCCATACAATGTGGCAAGGACGCAGCAGCATGGCATCGAGACACCACAAATTTTCACTACGCCGTCCTCCGTGAGCTCGATGCGCTCCCTCCATCACCTGACACCCATAGGGAACGACAGCGTACTAAAGCTCGTCTCCTCTCTCTTCAACGTGCACGACTGCATGGTGTCGTGGTGCGTTCCCGACGACAAGACCTCCTCCACGACGAAGCCCCATCCACAATCCATGCCGCATCCGACCATAGTCATCGACGTCGACTTTTTGTCCCCAACATCACGACCTCCGATGGTGTTCACCACACAACACAGGCGGCGGTGGTGTCTGCCTTTGCTGAACATTATCGCCAATTTTATGATGATGAACCGATGGCGACGCCCATTCCTGATGATCTCCGTCCTTCCCCTGATCGGACGCTCACCGTAGCGGAGTCAACGTCCATGATGTCTGCAATCACCGCAGAAGAGGTGGTAGATGCGATCAACAAAGGGGCCAAGAACAAATCACCCGGACCAGATGGTCTCCCAGTGGAGTTTTACCGGGCGTTCACCACGTTAATGCTTCCTCGCTGGACGGAAATGATTCAGGAACTCTTTACTCCGTCCTTCCCAATTCCACCTGAATTCGTCACTGGCATTCTTCTACCTGTGCCTAAACCGAAAGGAGGGTCTCATGTCTCTGCATATCGCCCCCTTACACTACTGAATGCAGACTATAAAATCTATGCACGCCTCTTAGCAGCGCGCATACGCACCGTCTTACCTACGGTCCTTTCACCTGAGCAGACTGCACGTGGTTGTGGGGCCACCTTACAAACAGCCCTAGGAGAATGCCGTGACCTCATTGCACTGGCGTCGGTTTGTCGCCTTCGTGCAGCACTGGTATCCGTCGATTTCACGAGTGCCTTTGATCGCGTTCGACACCCATTCCTCCTCATGGTGGCGACACGTATGGGGTTCCCATTGCTTTTTGTGGATGCCATTCGCCGGTTACTACTTCCCGCGGTCTCGATGGTACAAGTCAATGGGAGGCTTGTAGGACCGATCCCTATACGCCGCTCTGTGCGTCAGGGATGCCCTATGTCTACTTTACTATATGCCATTGCACTTGAGCCCCTCATCACTGGACTTACCTCTAGACTGCAGGGCCTCACTTTGCGCGACTACACCTTTCACTGTAGGGCTTATGCGGACGATCTCCTCTTTCTCACCTGCTCCCCCACGGAACTCAATGACGCCATCCAATGGATCCACCAGTATGGACGTCATTCTGGTAGCATTCTTAATGTCCGTAAATCGACTATGATGCACATTGGGCGCGGCCTCCCGGCTATGGTGCCGACCCCACTCCCAGTCAGTGCCACCCTTCGTTACTTGGGTATCGAATTTACGAGCTCCACACACCGCACAGCGGCCCTGGCTTACCGGCGGCTTTTGCAGTCGATTCGGCACCATGTCCGCGGTCAAGTGCACCGTAACTTAAACCAACTCCAACGTGTGTCCTATGTCAACATGTATGTCGCCCCTAAACTGGTACACGTCGCCCAGATACTCCCAATGCCGTTACTCCTTGGCCGCCGCATCCAATCAGCCTTTGGATATTTCGTGTCAGCAGGGGCACTTTTCAAAGTCCGCTACAACACTCTAACACTGCCTCCTGCAAAAGGTGGCCTCGGACTCGTCAACGTGCGGGCACGATCTTCCGCACTCTTTGTCCACACTCTGTTGCGGCACTGGCAGGGGCCGGTCCCGTCCTTAACACGCAGTCTCTTAGATATCCTCCGCCCAGCTTCTCTCGATCCACCGATCAATGTGGCACCTATTTCTCCATTATTGTACTACGTCGCCAATTGTTTCCTCGAACTCAGCTACGTTCGGGCCGATCTTCCAGTCACCCGTCCTCACCGTACAAAAGATTACTATCGTTTGTTTATGCTGTCCAACCCTTGCGACCCCATGGTGCTACAGCATCCTGATATTAACTGGCGCACGGTTTGGGGGTGTGTGCATGCACCCTTTTTACCGTCGTCTGTGTCTGCACTCTGGTATGTTTTAGTCTATGGAAAATTCCCGACTAATAGTCGACTTTATCGCATAGGACTGGCCACCTCCCCACTCTGCCCTGACTGTCAGCTCGAAGACACCGACGAGCACCGTCTTACGTGCCCCCTGAAACAACACGTATGGCTCCTCATCCAACGAATCGTGGGCTTTTACCTCCGTGCCCCGCCGACGACGGTAACCCCGGATTTCTTTTTGTTGCCCCAAACATTTCATTACCCTCTTGCTAAGCACCATACCCTAATCTGGTTTCGAGGACTGGCTTTAGAATACCTCTTTCAGAGTGGTCCGCATACTGCCCTTGACTTCTGGTACAAAGTTGTGACCGCGCATAGCACCCTCAGCCGAAAACCATCTTACCGACAAACTTTTGCCGGTTTTCTCCGCAGCGTCTTCCTTGACCCCCCTCAAAGTTGGGGTGTACCATGCCTACCTGTCACATGATGCAACACCCTTATCCACGTTCTCATGCATCGACCAAGAACACAAACAAACTTACAAAAAAAAAAAAAGGAAGAAGACAGAACATGTTATATTTTGTTGTATTTAATGTTTTCCTTTTTAATATTTTTTTGTTTAACTAACAGTCATTTGTATGTGTTTCAATGGTACCTTGAAGAACTCTTGCATAGTTAGTCTATATGTACTTTTAGTTGGTTCAATAATTAGAAAAAGAAAACAAAAAGGAGAAACAGGATGTGTTACATTTTGTTGTATTTAATGTTATTCTAATAATTTGTTTACCTAACACTCATTTGTATATGTTTAACTGGTACCTTGAAGAACTTTTGCTTTGTGTATATATATATGTACTCTCCGTTTATTCAATTAAAAAAAAAAAAAAAAAAAAAAAAAAAGTGGTCAGCGCGACAGAATGTCAATCCTAAGGGCCCGGGTTCGATTCCCGGCTGGGTCGGAGATTTTCTCCGCTCAGAGACTGGGTGTTGTGTTGTCCTAATCATCATCATTTCATCCCCATCTACGCACAAGTCGCCGAAGTGCCGTCAAATCGAAAGACTTGCACCCGGCCCTAGTCGCACGACATTTACATTTTTACTGGTATACCACGAATACATAAAGTGAATCTTGCAAGATAATTCACTGTCATTCCAGAAAGTAACAAAACTATCACAGCGTCAACAGCCGGCCGGAGTGCGGTTCCAGGCGCTACAGTCTGGAGCCGCGCGACCACTACGGTCGCAGGTTCGAATCCTGTGATGTCCTTAGATTAGTTAGGTTTAAGTAGTGCTAAGTTCTAGGGGAACGATGACCTCAGAAATTAAGTCCCATAGTGCTCAAAGCCATTTGAACCATTTTTGAACAACGTCAGCAGACATATTCCACTTTCATAGTCATAGCAAGATGCTTATGATTCTACAGGCAATGTCTTTGTTGAGTGGGCTAACAATTTAGGACTGCACCTTGTGCATCAACGATGCAGCAACTTAATTACTTTTCCGATGATGTCGTGAAGAGTATTCTAGTATTTATGATATGAATTGAAAGTTGCACAGACTACTGCACTACATACCAGAGAAAATAAACGTAATCCGCTGAGTTAGAGATCCATTTCATTGACATCGACATGTAGCACGACGGATGAAAAAATACTTCGTTCCAACGTCATGAAATACCCCGAACTATATTACCTATTGACATAAAACCAATACGGATTTGGAAAGTATCAATCTTGTGAGACACGGCTGGCACTTTATTTGCACGACGTACTGCGTATGATGATGATGAGGTATCATACTGCGAGGAGCGTAGGGGACGATGCGGGAGGCCCGCACCGCTGTACTAGGCAAGGTCCTAGCGGAGGTGGTTTGCCATTTCCTCCCTCCCACCGTAATAGGGATGAATGATGATGATTAAAACAACACAACACCACCCAGTCATCTCGAGGCAGGAAAAATCCCTGACCCCGCCTGGAATCGAACACGGGACCCCGTGCGCGGGAAGCGAGAACGCTACCGCAAGACCACCTGTACTGCGTATAGAGGGATCTAATATCTATTCCGTATTTATAGAGTTCTGAAAAGGCTTTTGATATCATCCGTCATAAGCGGCTTCCAACGACACTGCTTTCCATATCGTCTCAGTTGCGCACCTGATTCGTGATTGCCTGCCTGAAAGGACACAGTTCGCAGTAACTGACGGGACGTCACCTAGTGAAATAGAAGTGATAAGTCTGATCCGGCAATTACAGTGATGTAGACCTTCTGCTATTTCTAACTATTTAGCAGACAATCAGAACATTTCTCTTAGGTTTGTGGTAGGTAATGCTGCCGTGTAGTGAACTCCTCAGAAGAGCAAAGCTAATTGCAAAATGATCTTGTAAATATATTTTCACGGTGAAAAACGTAGCAATAGATCCTAAACAAGAAAATGTGTGATGTTCTCCACATGATTACTAACAAGGGAACCTCCCCATCGTACCCCCCTCAGATTTAGTTATAAGTTGGCACAGAGGATAGGCCTTGAAAAACCGAACACAGATCAATCGAGAAAACAGGAAGAAGTTGTGTGGAACTATAAAAAAATAAGCAAAATATACAAACTGAGTAGTCCACGCGAAGATAGGCAACATCATGGACATTCCGAGATAAGGAGCGCCGTGGTCACGTGGTTAGCGTGTGCAGATGCGGAACGATAGGTCCTTGGTTCAAGTCTCCCCACAAGCGAAAAAATTTTCTTTATTTTAGCAAAGTTATGATCTATCCATTCGTTCATTGACGTCTCTGTTCACTGTAATAAGTTTAGTGTCTGTGTTTTGCGGCCGCACCGCAAAACCGTGCGATTAGTAGACGAAAGGACGTGCCTCTCCAATGGGAACCAAAAACTTTTGATCGCAAGGTCATAGGTCAACCGATTCCTCCACAGGAAAACACGTCTGATATATTCTATACGACACTGGTGACGGCATGTGCGTCACATGACAGGAATATTTTGTCGACCCACCTAACTTGTACACTTGGCGAATGGGTAAAAAGATTCTTCTACGTTGCCCGATTTAGGTTTCTTGTGGATATGATAATTACTCCCAAAAAAGTGATGAAAACATAAGAGTTTGTCACATAAACTGCAAGAAATGAATCCAAAAGTCTCCCACTCGCACACTTTTCCCTGTGCTCTGTCAAAACATATGTTTTTTACGTTTTCAAAATTTTCCGTGTGTAGACCGTCAAATCCTGCATATGTCCAAGCAAATCTGAACATGTCCTGGAATTTTGGAGAGCGAAGTTGATTATGTGAGAGTACCTGAACTTTGATAATTGTCTGAAAATAAAAAATTTAACTTTTTGCTCGAAGGAAGACTTGAACCAAGGACCGCTAGTTCCGCAGCTGCTCACGCTAACCAAGTGACCACGGCGCTCCTGAGCTCACGTTAGCCTTGATGTTGCCTATGTTACGCATGGACTACTCAGTTTGTATATTTTGCTTATTTTTTCATAGTTCCACACAACTTCTTCCTGTTTTCTCGATTGATCTGTGTTCAGTTTTTCAAGGTCTATCCACTGTGGCAACTTATAACTAAATCTGAGGGGGTGCGATGGGGAGGTTCCCTTGTAAGAAGGTTTCGTCAAGCTTCGAGAAAGTAAAACAAATTTGAGATAATGTTTGTTGTGGTTTACCCGGCCGTTGTGGCAGAGAGGTTCTAGACGCTTCAGTCCGGAACGGGGCTGCTGCTATGGTCGCAGGTTCGAATCCTGCCTCTGGCATGGATGTGTGTGCTCTCCTTAGGTTGCTAGGTTTATGTAGTTCTAAGTCTAGGGGCCTGATGACCTAAGATTTTAAGTCCCATAGTGCTTAGAGCCATTTGAACCATTTTTGTTATGCCGTACCCACTATTTCCACCTTATGAAGTTACCATCTGATAATTCAAATCGCCACCAGTCCGCACTGACGTAGGTTTATCGTGACCTCCTTAAATCTATAACGGCAAACGCCTGGATCAGTCCTTTGAAAGCGCACAGACTACTTCCTTCCCCATCCTTCCCACTTCGAGATTCTGTTTCGCGTCTAATCTCATTTTAATTCTCCACACTTTCTTTTAACCTTAATATAACTACTGAAGGCAATTGTCGCACGAAAGTTAATTGCTCGTCACACTTGCACAATTATCGGATACACTGTCACTGGCCATTGTAGTAAACTGCAGAAACGTCCTTCATCAACGCCTGTTTGTCTTTTTGAATGTGACAATTAATTTATCTCAAAACTGTCGTACTTGAAACGATACAACTTGATTTTTTCCGTAGCGTTCACTCCATACAGGGCAAAGGTGTTTCGAAATGGCTCAACTGCTTTCATCCTTTTACTAAAAACAGAACAAAATGTCACAAATGTTAGATTTTATTGCGTTTTAGATTCAGTTGTCTAATGCATAAACGACGTTCCTCATGTCTAAAATTAGAGATATTAAAGTTGTCATAGCACGAGCTATAGAACAAACTTGAACAAAATAAGACCGTAGATGGTTCTGAGCACTATGGGACTCAACATCTGTGGTCATCAGTCCCCTAGAACTTAGAACTACTTAAACCTAACTAACCTAAGGACATCACACACATCCATGCCCGAGGCAGGATTCGAACCTGCGACCGTTGCAGTCGCGCGGTTCCGGACTGCGCGCCTAGAACCGCTAGACCACCGCGGCCGGCTAAGACCGTAGATAAATACGCTTATAGCAACAGGCCACACAAAATCTTTCGGAGTATGCTGAAACATGGTATTATATCATATGCAACATTTCACAACAGCAGCTCAAGTGGAAGTCAATAATTCACAAGCCGTGTGCTGCGTACCCCATTATGACAGAAACGTGATGGTAACACATGTGAAATTCCGTGGTTGGTTGGACTGAGGCTAGCTTTTTAAATGAACACACCTTGGTATATTAGTTCTATTTATTTATATCACAAGAATTGCATCAAATGAAATATTTCAATCGAAATCAATTACTATGATTGTTACTTTAACAATCTGAATCTTCATTATATCACCAATTTGACTGTACTGTTGTTTATTTAACTGCGACCTAGGTTTCGGCCTTTTATGCCATTTGCAAGTGATGTTTATCATTAACATATATTGCAGGACATTAAGCTCAAACTTAGGCCGTAATTAAATAAAAAATAACAAGGTCAAATTGCTGTTTGTTCATTTACAAGTTATAGTATAACTGTTGCTCAAACATAAAAAACTGAGGCTAGCTTGAAACGGCTAAGGTGTAGGTTTGATTCTCGCTGGAGGGGTATCAGTTTTTAACAGCCACAAACATATACACTCTATATCCAGTAACGCCAAATAAAAAACGCGGGACTGTGCCGTGGTTCAGACCCAACATTAAACATGTCAATTCTCTACTGACTGAAACAGAGTTGGATTAGTTTTGGCTGACAGAGGCAGAAGTCGCTGCATGCTGTCTCTGGTAAGCTTTCTTACAGTAGTGATGTTATTTTAGTTCATGAACCAATCCTCATTGAAGGTCGTAGGACCTTAATTTCTTAGTTTAAGTGACCTTGAGAGTTTGAAAATACTGGCACTGGACTGGAACTCGAGTTCCGATTCCAATATTTCTTTGGATTTGGTACCCTTCGAGAGGATACTATCCCATCATTCCGTTGTTTCCCCACGACGCCAAACTCCTCCAGGTCTCTACGAAGAGCACGATCCTAACTACTAGTGAAAGGGAATTCGATAGCTGATAACTCTACGTGTGGGGTGAACAATGATTATATGCGCGGGGTTGGAGTCCCAGGCAGCACAGAACTATTCGTTGCGTTGCTTCTAGCCGAATATGAGCTCATCTCGCTATTGCTGAAGAAACAATGAATAATTTATGTCTATTCGCAGCTATAAGACAATAGCGAAAGGTGCCGGGTTCGAATCTCTGCCAGGCAAAACTCATTGGTATCGTCGTTTCAGATTCCAATATGACGCTATTGATGAACCAATTTAATATCTGACATCTGATTGTTCTTAGCTAACAATTCATATAGGTACTGGGTTCTACTCCCCGTCTATCACCACAGCTTTACTTCATGGCGTTTCACACTTGTGTACTGCACTTTATTAAATACCTTTCGTGGTTGTTTCTCAGGAGCAATGAAAGCTTCATGGGACTCCCGTCACAGTGGTAAATGTATCGTCATTTATTTACAGGTTCGGACATTCGGCCTTGTAAATTGATACTGGTGAAAACTTTGATATTTTACGTCTCTTCATGCCTAGTCGCGTCTCTGTCAACACGCTAGTTTCATTTGGGTAACGGTGGGTTCATATTCAGATCACGAACAAAAACTAGTCATGTCATTTAATGGGTATGAAAGGATTTCTGAAGTGTACTTATTATAATGAAGTTTAATTTACAAACGTTAGGGACTGTCTCATCTCTTATAACGTGTTTTCTAATATTTGTTGTATTGCGATATTAATTCACATCTGCACTGACTGCCATAATGAGCAGTGTTCTCTCGTGGTAACCGTTGTGCATAGTCAAACGACTGTACCCCACACTTTTTCAGCGTTTAGAGGACCTGCGACGCAGCTACGTCATGTTGGCTGCATTCAACAGTGCCCCCCCCCCCTTTTTTTTTTGTCAAGTGTACCTGGTGCACCAACGTCCAAGGGCTTTTACGTGGTCATTTCCGGTTGGTTTACCCCTTGCTACCTGCAACCGTCATTCGCTGCAGCACCGGGAATCCAGGATCCCTTCACCTTGAAAATTTCTTCTTTCTTATTGAAGCTGAGCAGGCGGGTTAGATAGCTCTCCTTTAGAGCCACAACTTCCGTGTCGGCTAATTTTACTAACTGGTCGGTATCACACAGCGCTTGTTCTGCCAAGACCGATTTCTCCACCGGCCTCAACCTGCAAATGCCGCTTATGTTCTGTTATCCTGGTGTTGATTGATCGTCCAGTCATTCCAACATAAATTTTTCCGCATGTACATGGTGTGCAGTATATTCCCGAAATTGCAGGTGGGCCCCTTTTTTCCTTTGCCGATCACGGACTCTCTTTGATCTTATTTGTCAGTTTATAAATAGTCTTACGCAATGCTTGCGAACTATACGGCGGATTATGACCGTTATTCTGGGAATGTATGGCTGAAAGGCCGCACCCGGCATTTCTTTTTCCAATGTGTCACTTGTTTGACTCTGTGACACCTCTTATGTAACTGGTGGAGTACCTATTGCTCCCCAGAACGCTTTCCATGTGTTGCATCTCGCGCTTGCGGTGCTGCGGCTCACATATCCGTCTTGCTTGCATAATTAGTGTATTAATCATGCCTCTTTTTCTAGCTCGGGTGGCGATTTGACAGTTTGTGTAAGTATCGGTCCGTATGTGTCGGTTTTCGACACACGGTGTCCCATGTTTTCAAATGGTTCAAATGGCTCTGAGCACTATGGGACTTAACATCTTAGGTCATCAGTCCCCTAGAACTTAGAACTAGTTAAACCTAACCCAAGGACATCACACACATCCATGCCCGAGGCAGGATTCGAACCTGCGACCGTAGCAGTCGCGCGGTTCCGGACTGCGCGCCTAGCCCATGTTTTCACCATCCCTTGTAATCAGAACATCTAGAAATGGTAGCTGCTTCTACTTTCCTAACTCTATGGCAAATTTATGTCGGCATGGAGGCTGTGCAAGTGTCTTAGGAAGTAACCTAACTGCTTCTCGCCATGGCTCCACATAGCGAATGTATCATCAGTGTATCTGTACAACAGCTTAGGTTTACAAGTAGCCAAGTGCAGTGACTGTGCTTCGAAATGTTCCATGAAGAAGCTCGACAACAATGGACTAAGAGGACTACGCATGGTGACGCCTTCCAACTATTCGTAGAAGTTGCCATACCGCGTGAAATGAATGAATGTCGTGTGACTAGGGTCTCCCGTCGGATAGACCGTTCGCCGGGTGCAAGTCTTTCGATTGGACGCCACTTGCGCGACTTGCGCGTCGATGGGGACGAAATTATGAAGACTAGGGCAACACAACACCCAGTCCCTGAGCGGAGAAAATCTCCGACCGGGAATCGAACCCAGGCCCTTAGGATTGACATTCTGTCGCGCTGACCACTCAGCTACCGGGGGCGGACCCGCGTGAAATAGTTCGCGCTGAGACATGCATGAAAGACCTTGTTGATGTTTTGAGGGAAAATAGAGCCGATGCGCTCCAGCGAGTCACTGAGTGACACTTTAGTAAACAAAGAAAGAACATCAACGCTTACCACGATGTCGATTAATCCAAGTTTTAGTTTCTTCAGCTTCTCAATGAAATGTCGTGAGTCCTTTACGAGTGTGTCAGTCTTCACCACGTGCGGCTGGAGCAGAGAGACCATGTGTTCCACTAGTTTATAATTCAGTCAGCTAGGAGTGTTAAAATCGGTCTGTGGTTACTAGACACTTCTTGTAGAAAACAATGAAAATAGCACTACCTGTCTCTGGACTGTATTCAAAACAAACACTAGCACTACTGGCACTATGGCTGACTAAAGAGATTCTCTCCGACTGTATTCAAAACAAACACTAAAACTATGGAACACTATTACTAGCACTCGACAATTAAAGCTTCCCAAAAGCAAAAACACACGTCGCTCAGTTGTAGAATTTTGGAACACGTATTATGTTCGAGTATAATGACTTTTCTGGAGACTAGAAATCTACTCTGTAGGAATCACAATGGGTTTCGAAAATGACGATCGTGTGAAACCCAGCTCGCGCTATTCGTCCACGAGACTCAGAGAGCCATAGACACGAGTTCCCAGGTAGATGCCGTGTTTATTGACTTCTGCAAGGCGTTCGAAACAGTTCCCCACAGTCGTTTAATGAACAAAGTAAGAGCATATGGACTATCATACCAATTGTGTGATTGGATTGAAGAGTTCCTAGATAACAGAGCGCAGCATGCCATTCTCAATGGAGAGAAGTCTTCCGAAGTAAGAGTGATTTCAGGTGTACCGCAGAGGAGTGTCGTAGGACCGTTGCTGTTCACAGTATACATAAATGACCTTGTGGATGACATCGGAAGTTCACTGAGGCTTTTTGCGGATGATGCTGTGGTATATCGAGAGGTTGTGACAATGGAAAATTGTACTGAAATGCAGGAGGATCTGCAGCGAATTGACGCATGGTGCAGGGAATGGCAATTGAATCTCAATGTAGACAAGTGTAATGTGCTGCGAATACCTAGAAAGAAAGATCCCTTATCATTTAGCTACAATATAGCAGGTCAGTAACTGGAAGCAGTTAATTTCATAAATTATCTGGGAGTACGCATTAGGAGTGATTTAAAATGGAATGATCACATAAAGTTGATCGTCGGTAAAGCAGATGCCAGACTGAGGAGGAGGATATTAGTGTTTAACGTCCCGTCGACAACGAGGTCATTAGAGACGGAGCGCAAGCTCGGGTGAGGGAAGGATGGGGAAGGAAATCGGCCGTGCCCTTTCAAAGGAACCATCCCGGCATTTGCCTGAAGCGATTTAGGGAAATCACGGAAAACCTAAATCAGGATGGCCGGAGACGGGATTGAACCGTCGCCAGACTGAGATTCATTGGAAGAATCCTAAGGAAATGCAATCCGAAAACAAAGGAAGTAGGATACAGTACGCTTGATCGCCCACTGCTTGAATACTGCTTAGCAGTGTGGGATCCGTACCAGATAGGGTTGACAGGAGAGATAGAGAAGATCCAACGGAGAGCAGCGCGCTTCGTTACAGGATCATTTAGTAATCGCGAAAGCGTTACAGAGATGATAGATAAACTCCAGTGGAAGACTTGCAGGAGAGACGCTCAGTAGCTCGGTACGGGCTTTTGTTGAAGTTTCGAGAACATGCCTTCACCGAGGAGGCAAGCAGTATATTGCTCCGTCCTACGTATATCTCGCGAAGAGACCATGAGGATAAAATCAGAGAGATTAGAGCCCACACAGAGGCACACCGACAATCCTTTCCACGAACAATACGAGATTGTAACAGAAGGGAGAACCGATAGAGGTACTCAAGGTACCCTCCGCCACACACCGTCAGGGGGCTTGCGGAGTATGGTTTTAGATGTAGATGTAGGTCTTAATGCAACATTATTTTTATGGATCTTTGGTAATTCACACGGCCGAGGTGGTACAGATTACCAAGGATCCATAAGAACAATGTTCTGTTACGGCCTGCGTGGACGTGCGCGTATGACCAGCGTTCCCACGCAGGCTCGCGTGCACGGCGGGAACAAAAAGCTAAGTATGCGGTCGCTTCCTGCTGTTGCGACGCATTAACTAGACCCGCTTCCAGTGACGTCACCGACAAGTGCTGCCTCTCCGACCTCAGGCGCTCCTTGTGGCCTCCGTACTGTGGCCGCTTCCTCGCGTCCGTCTCCATAGATTCTCCGGAAAACACTGAAGTGCATGACAGAGGGTACTTAGCATGGGTGAAAAGTATTTAAACCGACAAACTCTGGGAGGTTGTAGGGGACATCAAAACAAATATTTTTCCCCAATGTCATTTTTTCCTATGAGGATTATTTAAACCGGTGGAGGCCGGTTCAGTTGTTAGAGGCCGTATTACGATCTTCAGTTGTTGGAGGGCGTATTACGCTCTTCAGTTGCAGGCAACTGCTGTCCACCAGTGAATTAGTGCTTTGTCTCTGTTTACTAATGGAGCAATACACCTGGAATGAATACACCGATATGCTTGGTGTGTACTACGTAGCGCACCACAACGGACGAGCTGCACAGCGAGTTTATCAACAACACTATCCTAATCTCCGTATCCCGCATCATACGACCTTTACTGCTGTGTACCAATGTCTGCGTGAGAGCAGGCCATTTAGCAGATTACCTGGGCAGGGACGCCGTCGCACAGTAAGAACGCTGCAATTGGAGGAAGCGGTCTTGCAGCATGTGGGGCGGGATCCTTCAATCAGCACTCGTGTAATTGTACATAACATGGGGACGAATCAGACGAATGTAAGAACAGTCCATCGAGAGCAATTGTTACGTCCACTTCACTTACAGCATGCCCACAACCTAGAATCAGTTGATTATCCACCCAGAGCACAATTTTCGCAGTGGTACCTGGAACAGTGTGAAATGCATCCTACATTTGCACCCTCTGTGTTGTTTACCGATGAAGCAACTTTCGGGCGTGATGGAGTCTTAACCATGCACAATTCGCATGTTTGGAGTGAGGATAAACCACGTGCCACAGTTACTAGCGCTCATCAAGTGCGGTTCTTCGTTAATGTGTGGGTCGGTGTTGTTGGGGACTGTATCTGCTACCTAGGACATTAAATAGCAGGCAATATTACAAAAATTCTCGCCAGAGGATTGCCAGATTTGCTGGAAGACGTCCCGCTCCCTACAAGACAACACATGTGGTTCCAACATGACGGGGCGCCAGTACATTTCAGTCATCATGTGCGTGGATTCCTGGACCGACGGTTCCCAGAAACGTGGATTGGCAGAGGTGGTCCTGTACCGTGGCCTACTCGATCCCCAGATATGTCCCCTCTGGACTTTTTGTGTGGGGAGAGATGCGCAACCTTGTTTACGCAACTCCTGTTGCATCAGAAGAGGAACTGGTTGCCCGGATAGTAGCAACAGCAGGAACAATTCAGAATACTCCTGGGGTTTTTGCCCGTGTCAGACAGAACATGATCCGAAAGTGTAACCTTTGTTTATGTGTCAATGAAGGCATTTTTGAAAATCTACTGTAACTGAAATTTGGTTTTGTTAATGTGTTGTCTCCTGATCATAAAAAAATGGTAAAGTGTTTGTTGGTTTAATTAATTTGCCGCCAGAGAAATCTTCCTCTGCCGGTTTAAATACTCCTCATAGGAAAAAATGACATTAGGGAAGAATATTTGTTTTGATGTCCCCTACAACCAATCAGAGTTCGTTGGTTTAAATACTTTTCACCCTGAAATCAGGATTTCTTCCGGTTAAAATTGCGCACGAAGGGAGGGGAAGAATTCTTAAATGCCTCTGCGCGCGCCGTAATTAGTCTAAATCTTGTCTGCATCTCTAAGGAAGCGACGCGTATGGGCTGTATTATATTTCTGTATTTGTCACATAATACAGGTTTTTGAGACTCTGTAATTGGGCTTTGCGTCTGTCTTGAAGAGTCAGCCAGTTCAAGGTTTTCATTTCCGTGATCTTCTCCGATGAATCAATCAAGCCTGTGACCATGGCGATGACGTTCTTTGTATACGTTCAACATCGCCGTTAGCCCCATTTCGTACGGGTCCCGTACACTTAAGGCGGTATTACACGTCATACATGCGTACACGTCAGGTAATGACGGCCTGCCAACTAGCGGCAGAACGGATGAAGCTACGATTTTGGCAGACGGTTTATCCGCCATCAAGTAATAGGAGTCGTTCTACTCTGCAGTGGATTCGCGCATGCACAGTAGAGCCGATGTATACACGCATGCGCAGAACACAGCATTTCGAGTTGGCGTTCTGCTTTTTAATGTTTTTGACCTGCAATCAACAGACTTGTTCGCTATTGCGCGAAATATTTCCACTTGTTTCAGTTATTTTTTATAAATGCATAAATAAAACAAATGAGAATTGTTTTTTATACAGCCATTGAAAAGAGCTGTATACCTAACGACAGCTTCTGATTCTATAAATGAAATGGAACAAAAGTAAGCGTCCTTATTGAGGCTTATAGGAAGGAAAGGTACGTATGTGATTCTCTAGATACGCTGTACTATAACAACTACATGTACAAAAAAATTCTGAGTTTATACAGGGTGTTACAAAAAGGTACGGCCAAACTTTCAGGAAACATTCTTCACACACAAATAAAGAAAAGATGTCCGGAAACGCTTAATTTCCATGTTAGCTAATTTTAGTTTCGTCAGTACGTAGCCGGCCGAAGTGGCCGTGCGGTTAAAGGCGCTGCAGTCTGGAACCGCGAGACCGCTACGGTCGCAGGTTCGAATCCTGCCTCGGGCATGGATGTTTCTGATGTCCTTAGGTTAGTTGGGTTTAACTAGTTCTAAGTTCTAGGGGACTAATGACCTCAGCAGTTGAGTCCCATAGTGCTCAGAGCCATTTGAACCATTTCGTCAGTACGTACTGTAAATTTTCACAATCAACATGTGTGGGCTGACGAGAATCCGCACGCAATTGTGCAATCACGTCATCAACACAGATTTTCTGTGAACGTTTGGGCAGGCATTGTTGGTGATGTCTCGATTGGGCCCCATGTTCTTCCACCTACGCTCAATGGAGCACGTTATCATGATTTCATACGGGATACTCTACATGTGCTGCTAGAACATGTGCCTTTACAAGTACCACACAACATGTGGTTCATGCACGATGGGGCTCCTGCACATTTCAGTCGAAGTGTTCGTACGCTTCTCAACAACAGATTCGGTGACCGATGGATTGGTAGAGGCGGACCAATTCCATGGCCTCCACGCTCTCCTGACCTCAACCCTCTTGACTTTCATTTATGGGGGCATTTGAAAGCTCTTGCCTAAACAACCCCGGTACCAAATGTAGAGACTCTTCGTGCTCGTATTGTGGACGGCTGTGATACAATACGCCATTCTCCAGGGCTGCATCAGCGCATCAGGGATTCCATGCGACGGAGGGTGGATGCATGTATCCTCGCTAACGGAGGACATTTTGAACATTTCCTGTAACAAAGTGTTTGAAGTCACGCTGGTACGTTCTGTTGCTGTGTGTTTCCATTCCATGATTAATGTGATTTGAAGAGAAGTAATAAAATGAGCTCTAACATGGAAAGTAAGGTTTCCGGACACAAGTCCACATAACATATTTTCTTTCTTTGTGTGTGAGGAATGTTTCCTGAAAGTTTGGCCGTACCTTTTTGTAACACCCTGTATGTTTTACGCGAAGGACATATACTTTTACTTTCGGTATGTGCACATATCACCACAATTGCTGAACGTACCGAAGTGTTTGTTTTGACTGTATCTTTTCTATTATTTCAGCATGACAGGAAGGATGTCTAAGCTAAAGCTAAGCTAAAAACAGCCTTTCAGGAGGTATTGACAGGTTCGATGTTCCGATACTTCGGTGGCTCAAGCAGAATTTCGCTATTCGTCCGCGCCACATCATCGCCAATGATGAGAGGCATAACGAATATGTCATAACCCAAATCCGAATATCTGTAGTGACGTTTACATCTTTAATAATGTGTGTGCACGCCGAAGTTTGTAACTAATTTACGTTTTTTCTTCATATAGTTAAATAATGGACACCCTGTACATTTTGTATTCAGCCGTTTCGTTAAGGGCGCCCGTAGTAGCGGGACATTATTTAAATGTACTCAGACGCTAAATTTAGTGTCTCAATGACGTTATTTATGCTGGTAACTGAAATTTTCCAGGGGACTTATTCTGTCAGGCCCCTTATTACGATTGTTCACTCGAGACAAGCTGTAAGGACTAAATTATTACTAAACTTTGCGCTCGAGAGTGAACGACATTTAATGAAATTTAAACCTCATTTTATGAAAGGTAGCCGCCACAGCGTGTGGCTGAGGGCACTGTGTGTACCACTGACCTGTTATTCGAGCGGGGTGGCGCAACGGTTAGCACAATGGATGCGCCGTCGGTTCAAACCCGCGTCCATCCGTCCGGATTTAGGTTTTCCGTGATTTCCCTAAATCACTCCAGGCATAAGCCGCGGTGGATCCTTTGAAAGAACACGGCCGATTTCCTTCCCCATCTTTGGCACAATCCGAGCTTGTGCTCCGTCTCTAATGACCTCGATGTCGACGGGAAGTTAAGCCCAACCCTCCTTCCTTTCCCGTTCCAACCGCGAGTGGTGTGCAGGAACTCAGCTTAATTTTACCTTCATGGTCTTCTCAGTCAGCAATAGCCATCCACGTTAAGAACACTAGGCACTCATTCTGTGTTTTTAAAAAAATCTCAAAAATGGTTCAAATGGCTCTGAGCACTATGGGACTCAACATCTTAGGTCATAAGTCCCCTAGAACTTAGAACTACTTAAACCTAACTAACCTAAGGACATCACACACACCCATGCCCGAGGCAGGATTCGAACCTGCGACCGTAGCAGTCCCGCGGTTCCGGACTGCAGCGCCAGAACCGCTAGACCACCGCGGCCGGCAAAAAAATCTCCGTTATATATTGCGTAAGATGGACAAAGGATCCCAAATGGACTTACATGAAGAACTTGAGATCTTCATCGAAGCCACAATACATTGTAACAATGTCGCTCAATAACAGTTCACAATGTGACAATGTAAATTTCTTTAAAAAAAATTCCAGTGCTGGATGTTCATTCCAATTTTAGCAAAGAGCCTTCGGGAATATTTATCCAACACCACTAGCCGTAATTATGTACTGGTTTTCCAACAGAGAAAAAAAAACTGAACAACACTGAATAAGTAATTGAATACTGAATAATCACACCGTATAACATCTGCCATGATGTAAATATGCTCCTATAAATAATGACTGTATTCTTAGTGTCTGCATTATCTTAGCAGTTGAAGCATGGAGACCTTATAAAGGCTCGCTATCATTTCAAGAAAACGTATATTGGATACTTTTAGAGCGAGATAATCGTGGTTTGTTCGAAAGCGTTTAGCAGCTCGCTAAGTTATTTTCCTAAGGTAGAATACAGATCTGAGACAACGGCGCTGCGAAATTATCGATGCCAGTATGGGAGAGCATCACGGCAGGAAACCAAGTATAATGGTTATGCAGAATGAGATTTTCACTCTGCAGCGGAGTGTGAGCTGATATGAAACTTCCTTGGCAGATTAAAACTGTGCGTAAAGGCACAAAAAGAAATCTAATGGTTTGTTTGAAACAGAAGAACTCCATTTAGAGGAAGATATTTGAACCTGATTGTCTTAAGTTTTTGAACCATAACCATTATGAAACTTCCTGGCAGATTAAAACTGTGTGCCGGACCGAGACTCGAACTCGGGACCTTCGCCTTTCGCGGGCAAGTGCTCTACCAACTGAGCTTCTGTAAAGTTTGGAAGGTAGGAGACGAGGTACTGGCAGAAGTAAAGCTTTGGGGACGGGGCGTGACTCGTGCTTGGGTAGCTCAGTTAGTAGAGCACTTGCCCGCGAAAGGCAAAGGTCCCGAGTTCGAGTCTCGGTCCGGCACACAGTTTTAATCTGCCAGGAAGTTTCATAATGGTTATGGTTCAAAACTTAAAACAGACAATCAGGTTCAAATATCTTCCTCTAAATGGAGTACGTCTTCTGTTTCAAACAAACCATTAGATTTCTTTTTGTGCCTTTACGCCAGAGATCGCGCGTACATGCCGCCAGTCAGTGACATTACTAGACTTCTTGCACGAACCAGTGAATAAAGGAAAGCCGATGGTGCCGCAATGCTAACCCGTACACGGGAAGAGCTTTAGTATCGCCTTGACCTTCTACGAGAGACGAGGGTACACACAAATTCTGGCATAAGGGGAAAAAGAGAAACTTTATGGCTGCTGAACGCGTTACAATGAACTACATCCTCTATCTCTAACAGTTTCAATAGTTATGATTTTCTGAGATGATAGAGGGACTTTATCGACGCCCTGTAGGTGTTATCTTAGCAGTTGGAGAATCAAGGTGCAGTCCATAGGAGTTTAAGAATCGTCAGCATGCTCTGGCCACTCCAGTGTAATCAACCAAATGAGAAATGGGAAATGACTCATCCATCCTTGTGCTCCATGTCCCACATAAAGATACATTCTTACTGCATGCATTTAAGAAATTCTGTGAGATTATTTAAAAATACAGCACACAGAAAGGCACGCACTACAAAAATTAATCATTCTTCGGTGGTCAACAGTATTTAGAAACGCAACAATAACGGAATACCCAGCAATACATCTTTTCGCTCTTGAAAGGAATGTGTAATTAACAACTGACGTACAGGTAACATTTAGGCACACAATGATGCTGCGGCAACGAATACGTAAGTAAATATTGAACAGCAGAAGTGACTGAAGCCTAAAAGTGTTGTACAAGTTACATTTTAATAATTAACAATATGCGCAAGCAATTCTAGCAGTTATTTGAAAACCGGAGTTCGGTTATGTCAACGGTTTACTTTACATTTTCTAATCGATAGGAGAGAAAGTAGTTGCTGTAAATTGTAAACTGTTTACATCGATAAGAAGCTAAATATCCTTTTCTGACCTTTAGTTTCTCATCACAAAGCATCCAGTCTACGATCCTCAAACCTCTTTATAATTTTGGTTCTAAGAGTTTGTGACACACTTCAGGTATAGCATCAGATGGTGCGTGTCCCAAAAGTAACGATTCATTTTCATAAAAACTATGTAAACAGCTTCTCCTTCATGGGTATCTGGCATGTTCTCTACACAGAAGAAATAATAGCGATTGTTTCCTGAAAAATTGGCGGTAAAACATTCCAGGAGGTGCGTGAGCTGCACTGCCACAGATATAGAAAAGAGCCGGCAACAAGGACCGTTGTCAGTCAACAAATTCAGACGAAGAAGTAGTGCGTTTAATGACGAATGTCCTAGACGACCATCAGCATCTAATGACGCAGTCCGGGGCGTTGATGAGGCACTCAAAGGAGCCCTTGGGCGTTCTTTCGCCGTATGAGCCGCGTGTTGGAACATTCCACGACCTGGTGTCCTAGGGTACTCATCCTTTTTAAGCTGAGGAAGACGGTGCAACGCATTACCTGGAGGAACAAAATTATGCCGCCGGTATGGAAATGGTTCAAATGGCTCTGAGCACTATGGGACTTAACTTCTGAGGTCATCAGTCCCTTAGAACTTAGAACTACTTACACCTAACTAACCTAAGGACAGGACACACATCCATGCCCGAGACAGGATTCGAACCTGCGACCGTAGCGGTCGCGCGGTTCTAGACCGTAGCGCCTAGAACCGCTCGGCCACCACGGCCGGCTGGTATGGAAATGTGTGCTGTCATTTTGCAGGTCGTGGAAAATGAAAACCTGTTAGATAACATCCTCTGCTCATACACAACCGTTCGCTCGATGATAGATCCGTACCCAAAGACTGGAAAGTTGCACAGGTCACACCAATATTCAAGAAAGGTAGTAGGAGTAATCCACTAAATTACAGGCCCATATCGTTAACGTCGATATGCAGCAGGATTTTTGAACATCTATTGTGTTCGAACATTATGAATTACCTCGATGGAAACGGTCTATTAACACACAGTCAACATGGGTTTAGAAAATATCGTTCCTGTGAAACACAACTAGCTCTTTATTCACATGAAGTGCTGAGTGCTATTAAAAAGGGATTTCAGATCGATTCCGTATTTTGGATTTCCGGAAGGCTTTTGACACTGTACCACACCAGAGGCTCTTAGTAAAATTGCGTGCTTATGGAATATCGTCTCAGTTATGTGACTGAATTTCCGATTTCCTGTCAGAGAGGTCACAGTTCGTAGTAATTGATGGGAAGTCATCAAGTAAAACAGAAGTGATTTCTGGCGTTCCCCAAGGTAGTGTTATAGGTCCTTTGCTGTTCCTTATCTATATAGACGATTTGGGAGACAATCTGAGCAGCCGTCTTCGGTTGTCTGCAGATGACGCTTTCGTTTATAGACTAATAAAGTCATCAGAAGATCAAAAGAAACTGCAAAACGATTTAGAAGAAATATTGGAATGGTGCGAAAAGTGGCAGTTGACAGTAAATAACGAAAAGTGTGAGGTCATCCACATGAGTGCTAAAAGGAACTCGAACTTCGGTTACACGATAAATCAGTCTAATCTAAAAGCCGTAATTTCAACTAAATACCTAGGTATTACAATTACGAACAACTTAAATTGGAAAGAACACATAGAAAATGTCGTGGGGAAGGCTAACCAAAGACTGCGTTTTACTGGCAAGACACTTGGAAAATGTAACAGATCTACTAAGGGGACTGCCTACACTACGCTTGTCCGTCCTCTTTTAGAATACTGCTGTGCGGTGCGGGATCCTTACCAGATAGGACTGACGGAGTACATCGAAAAAGTTCAAAGAAAGGCAGCACATTTTGTATTATCGCGAAATATGGGAGGGAGTGTCACAGAAATGATACAGGATTTGGGCTGGAAATCATTAAAAGAAAGGCAATTTTCGTTGCGACGGAATCTTCTCACGAAATTCCAATCACCAACTTTCTCCTCCGAATACGAAAATACTTTGTTGCCACCGACTTATATACAGAGGAACGATCACCACGATAAAATAAGGGAAATCAGAGCTCGTAGGGAAAGATATAGGTGTTCATTCTTTCCGCGCGCTATACGAGATTGGTATAATAATATAGAATTGTGAATGTGGTTCGATGAACCCTCTGCCAGGCACTTAAATGTGATTTGCAGAGTATCCATGAAGATGTAGATGTAGATTTCACACATGTGGTTTCGTGCTTCGTCTCAACTGCCGGGTATTCGTCGACAACAATCCTCATGAGGAGCTATAATGGGAAAGAAACATTTAGAAACTGAACTTACGCCTTTTTTTCAGAACAAAAGATGTCTAGTCCAGTTACCCTGACATGCCTGAGTTTTTCCTGGAAGAGCAACTGGATCTGAATTCCGTTGTGCAATAGCAGGACGGGGCTCGTCCCCATTTTGTTTTCATTATTTGAGATTACCTCAACAGCATTTTCCCTGGACGCTGGATCGGTAGATGTTCACCGCAATTGTGGGCTCCGAAGGATTCTTCGCATGAAGTTAAATTAACTTCCACATGTAAAGGGTTAAAACTCAGTAGGTTTCCCCTGATGGAATTGTGGAGACGGATAATAGAACGACACCTGATCAACTACGGAAGGTGGTCTAGTCTATGGCGAAAAGTTGGTCTCTGTGTTGACATGCAGATTGGCCACTTTGAACTTTAATGATTTCTAATGCCTCGTATGTGCCCTTGCTGTATGTAGTATGATTCAGTGATGATATTACGGTTTCATCGATGATGGAGAAGAGTAAATATACCAATTTCAGGTACGGGATCCTAATTCGGAAACGACCCTGTGAAAGGCATAACCGAAACTTTACTCGAGTTCCCCCATGCCGTCGCGCAGCGCTCAAACTAACAGCCCCAACTTTCGAACCCTGATCGTGACGTACAGTCCTCTGAGTGCTCTCCAACACCCTCACGCAATTTTCCCTATTGATACAGCGGTAACGGCGCCCCTCTCCGTATGTCAGAGAGGCCGAAAATGCTAACTCTACGGCACAGTAATAATGAATTCCATTTACCTGCACAAGTTTGACAAGCTGCAACATTTACAACAGTTGCTCACAATGGCGTCCCCCAGATTCAATACAGGCATGGCATCGTCGCACAAAGCTGTGTCTTACCCGTTATAATATCCCGGCATCGCTTGCATTGCATCTTAGGCAGCGAAAATTCTTGCCAGGAGATCCTTTTCGGTCTCGACGGGCATCGCGAACACAAGACTTTCCACTTCGCCCCATAAGGAGAGATCAAGTGCGATGAGGTCAGATGAATGTTCTCCTCTTCCTATCCATTTTCACGTACTGTGTGAGCCAGATATTCACGAACCCTCCCTGTATTTTGAGGTGTGGCTCCACGTTGGAACCATGTCCGTTGACGAATAACAAGTGAGATAGGTTCCAGGAACCTGTGCATTGCACTGTCAGAGGTATCAGAATGATTTTTGCTTATAACTTTCGACTCGGTCGTTTCCGCACCAGGGTCGCTCACCTCGAATTGATACATTTGCCCTTGTCCGTCATCAAAGTTTGTAGCATAATCACGGAATCATCCCATACATTCTACAATTAACGCCTAGTCGATGCAACCATACTCATCTGTCATTGCCTGTTCGTTTCAGTTCCATATAGTTGTCACATTCTGTCTTCTTCTTTATGCCTTTTCGTAAATACTTCACGCTACGCTGTGCTGTTCCTTTATTTCCTAGCACTCTCCCTTCAAGAATATTAATGATGCAGGTGTGTCTGCTGACATGTCCGATATTTTTTTTTTTTTGCATTTCCTTTAATTGTTGTTGTTGTTGTTGTTGTTGTTGTTGTGGTCTTCAGTCTGGAGACTGGTTTGATGCAGCTCTCCATTCTACTCTATCCTGTGCAAGCTTCTTCATCTCCCAGTACCTACTGCAACCTACATCCTTCTGAATCTGTTTAGTGTATTCATCTCTTGGTCTTCCTCTACGATTTTTACCCTCCGCGCTGCCCTCCAATACTAAATTGGTGATCCCTTGATGCCTCAGAATATGTCCTACCAACCGATCCCTTCTTCTTGTCAAGTTGTGCCACAAACTCCTCCCCATTTCTATACAAAACCTCCTCATTAGTTATGTGATCTACCCATCTAATCTTCAGCATTCTTTTGTAGCACCACATTTCGAAAGCTTCTATTCTCTTCTTGTCCAAACTATTTATCGTCCATGTTTCACTTCCATACGTGGATACACTCCATACAAATACTTTCAGAAACGACTTCCAGACACTTAAATCTATACTCGATGTTAACAAATTTCTCTTCTTCAGAAATGCTTTCCTTGCCATTGCCAGTCTACATTTTATGTTCTCTCTACTTCGACCATCATCAGTTATTTTGCTCCCCAAATAGCAAAACTCCTTTACTACTTTAAGCGTCTCATTTCCTAATCTAATTCCCTCAGCATCACCCGATTTAATTCGACTACATTCCATTATCCTCGTTTTGCTTTTGTTGATGTTCATCTTATATCCTTCTCTCAAGACACTGTCCATTCCGTTCAACTGCTCTTCCAAGTCCTTTGCTGTGTCTGACAGAATTACAGTGTCATCGGTTAACCTTAAAGCCTTTATTTCTTCTCCATGGATTTTAATACCTACTCCGAATTTTACTTTTGTTTCCTTTACTACTTGGTCAATATACAGACTGAATAACATCGGGGAGAGGCTACAGCCCTGTCTCACTCCCTTCCCAACCACTGCTTCCATGTCCCTCGACTCGTATAACTGCCACCTGGTTTCTGTACAAATTGTAAATAGCCTTTCGATCCCTGTATTTTACACCTGCTACCTTCAGAATTTGAAAAAGAGCATTCCAGTCAACATTGTCAAAGGCTTTCTCTAAGTCTACAAATGCTATAAACGTAGGTGCAACGGTAAACTCTGAAGTTTATTGTGCTACACTCAGGAAATTGAAGAAACAACTTCACCCATATAAATGCAGACGAACGTCTCCATGACAAAGCAAGGCCTGACACAAATTTTCGCACCGGAGAAGATCTCTCAAAAACTTCATTGGACTGTTTTTGCTCATCCCTTCTACACCTCGTATCTTGCACTTTCAGACTTGCATCTGTTTGCCCAATAATATAGAAGTATACCTTTACTATTAAACATTAGTTTCATGAAAACGATCGTTACTTTTGAGGCACCCTGTACTGTCTTCCCCCGTCTTGTGACACTTCTCTGCCATGAAAGAAGAATCACCCTTCGCGAACCTGACCTTGAACTGTTGAGCAGAATAGCAAAACACTTGTTCAGCCAGACGGCCACCAGCCGCAAGTACGCATATGTGTTTAGCTGACGGCTCAAAGTGGAACGGAAACGAAAGCAGGCACGTTGTCGCGTGACGCACAATGCAGCTTGTTTACAGCCTTGGACGGCTGCCAAGTGGGCATAAAGCAGCCAGACCGCAAATGCTAACAAATCGTTTAGAGTCATAAGCGGGACATGCGTTTCACACGCGCTCCTGTTCGTATTCTCTCCTCTTGGGCGCTGGCCAACGTACCAAACACGTACTCGCGGAAAGAATGTTGCCCGTGGGCACGCCGTTTTAACGCCGCCAAGTTCGCTACAGTATGTCGTGGACTCTGAGAAAGTTATTAAGAGGGGCATTCAATAAGTAATGCAACATTTTTTTTCTGAAAGTAGGTTTTTTTATCCGGGACTCCAGTACACGGTATTATTACCCTCTCTTTTTTCTACAAAACCGTATTTTTCAACATAAACTCCGTTCAATGCGAAAGGCATTACACCATCTCATTGGAGGCGGGGGGGCGGGGGGGGGGGGGGCGTCGACGTCGGAGCCAATTTCCCAAAGCATCCTTCACTGGGCAAACAGATGAAAGTCTGAAAGTGCAAGATACGCGCTGTAGAAGGGATGAGCAAGAACAGTCCAATGAAGTTTTTGAGAACTCTTCTCGGGTGTAAAAGCTTATTTTAGGCCTTGCTTTGTCATGGAGAAGTCCGTTTGCATTTATGTGGGTGAAGTCGTTTCTTCAATTTCCTGAGTGTAGCACAACAAACTTCAGAGCTTACCGTTGCACCACGAAGGAAGTCATCAAACAGAGAAACCGCTTCATAGTCCCAGAAGGCCATAGTCATGACTTCACAGGCTGACGGTACGGTTTTGCACTTTTTCTTCGGAAGAGAGATGGTGTGGCGCCACTATATGGATTGCCGTTTTATTTCCGGCTTCCGATTGCCGTTTTATTAGTTTGTGATCCGTCGATCGCCTCGCATGAGTGTATGATCGACGCAGTTGCGATGATGACAGACGCCTCGCCCAACGACTCGTTGTGCTTTTGTTCACTGCCCGGTCTCCGAAGACATTCTGCAAGCACCTGTGTTGCTTGTGACGATGTTCGACAAAAATTTGTCACGATCAGTCTCGTAAGGCGGTAGCAATTCCGCGCAGGTGGCCCTTCGTTGCTTTTGGAATCCAATGGGCCACCCACCTTTGTGTACCTCAGCTGCTGGATGAGTATGTCGGCACTGCCAACTGAGATGTCCAATTGAGCAGCGATGTGTTAGTTTGTGATCCGTCGATCACCTCGAATGAGTGTGTCCGCACGTTCCAAAATTGCAAGAGTCACAGCAGTGTACGGGCGGTCAGCACACGGGATATCGGACACGTCTGATCGATGCTGTTGCGACGACGACAGACGCTTCGCCCAACGACTCATCGTGCTTTTGGTCACTTCCAGGTCTCCGAAGACATTCTGCAAGCGCCTATGAATATCTGCGATGCTCTGTTTTTCGCCAAAAGGAACTCAGTGACAACTGGCAGCTTGGAACGCACCTCCGTTATTGCCGCCACTTTAAAGGGTAAGTGTAGCTCCGCCATCTTTAGGAACTTCATAAAAAACTGAAGGGGCTGAAGCGGGAATATTCCACGATGGCATACAAAAATTCCGCATTTTTTCTACAGAAGCTGGCGAAGAAAAAGATGTGTCGTATTACTTATTGCATGTCTCTCGCAGATACAGTCTCTTTGTTTATCTGTGCTAGATCTAAACGAGATCTGAACTGAAACATCCTAGCGTTTAAAACTATGTGCTGGGTTGCTACTCGAATCTGGGAGCTTCGCCTTCTGTGGGCACGTATTCCACCGACTGAGGTGTCCAAGGATGATGGACTCGCCCTCGCAGATTGCCTTCCGCCAGTACCTCAGTCTAGAGACCTAAACTGATGGGCGTCAGGAGCGAATTTAAAGGGAGGGGGTCCATTGGATGTATGAAAGAACATTTTCCTAGAAGTTCTAATTCTTTTTACATGTTTCAGATTCGAAATCAGCTAAGTTCCGAATGATAAAATAGCGTGAAAACGGAGTTTCTCGTACATGGCAGCAAATTCTAGGAAATTGGGAGTTATGTTTAACACAGGATACACGTCAGCAGCCGGAAAAAGCAGTGCAACAAAGGCGCTTTTATACCTCTTAAATCAATTGCATGAGATACGTAAGACTCAAACTTTAGAAACATTTGAAGAGTGTGTATGCCCAGGTCGGCTACTGAACACTAAGGTACGGTAACGTCGCAGTTTCTGAAATTTTATCGATTATTTTCACGTTCACTCTGTATAGATTACTCACATTCTTGCGCTTGTGCCTTTGCCCCGCAGGTACGCAGGGTCAGTATGGTTAATAGGATTTGGCAATGTTAGATTAAAGGGTGGTCGGATGCCCTCCCTGCTGCCACTCCGTACCCCCCAGGATGTAATTAGTGCACCCCAACTGTCTGTGACGAATGTAATCCATGGAATAATGCGAAAGTGTACAGATGTCTGCGAGTCATGTAACTGAGGCGGGACGTAGGACCAGCCCGGCATTCACCTAGGGGGATGTGGGAAACCGCCTAAAAACCACATCCAGGCTGGCCGGCACACCGACCGTCGTCGTTAATCCGCCGGGCGGATTCGATCCGGGACCGACGCGCCTACCCGAGTCCACGAAGCAGCGCGTTAGTGCTCTCGGCTAACGTGGCGGGTTGTATAGATTACTCACATAAACTTTCTGTTTCATGAAATAAAAAATTAAAATATTCAGCAACCCATTTTCCAGCGCGTAGAAGAGACTGCCGATGCGTTGTTCCCTCTTCGACAAAAGTTAGGACATCTGTTCCAGAACACGCAACGTTGTATTTCTATATTTCTTCCTTTAATTCTGTGATTACTTTGTCAGCACGAGGTTTTTTTCCACGTTCTTCTTCGTTGCCCAATTAAGAACTCTAGCTAGATGCGTGTAGGAGTTGCTTTCTCCTTGTTGGAAATAATGCCGCCGAGGGAGGCTAACAGGGCGCGAAAGGTGAGACAGTAGCGGCGCGTAGAACGGCCATCAAATTTCGGGAAGAGTTGCCAGCTCATTTAAGGACAAAAGCTACCTAAACAGCTTCATAGATCAGAGTGGCGGCGCGTGATGGAGCAATTTGGGCGATGGGCCGTCTGGCTGGTGCCTGGTGCGTGCCTGGCGGCCATAAGTCCGTCCTTAAAGGGGCGTGGGGAGGAGGTGAGGGGGGGTGGGGGGGTGGGGAGGGGCTCCGAACCGACATAGGCGGCCCTACTGCCCTTACTGCCTACCGTCTACTCGACCGCCTGCCCTGGAACTTGCCACTGGCGCTTCCACTGCGCTCGAACCATAGTTCATTCTGGGAGTCCGGTGGTAATGGTTGGTGGTTTCCAGAATGAGATTTTCACTCTGCAGCGGAGTGTGCGCTGATATGAAGCTTCCTGGCAGATTAAAACTGTATGCCGGACCGAGACTGGAGCTCGGGACCTTTGCCTTTCGTGGGCAAGTGCTCTACCAACTGACCTACCCAAGCACGACTCACGCCCCGTCCTCACAGGTTTACTTCGGCCAGTACCTCGTCTCCTACTATCCAAACTTCACAGAAGTTCTCCTGCGAACCTTGCCGAACTAGCGCTCCTGGAAGAAAGGATATTGCGGAGTCATGGCTTAGCCACAGCCTAGGGGATGTTTCCAGAATGAGATTTTCACTCTGCAGCGGAGTGTGCGCTGATATGAAGCTTCCTGGCAGATTAAAACTGTGTGCCGGACCGAGACTCGAACTCGGGTCCCGTTTCATGGTTGGTGATGTTTGCTTGTCCACCCTAGTGCCTTCCTCACACGGACAGTTTTAACGTGAAGCACGCCAAACATTATTTTCAACGTGACTGGTGTACGCTCAGAAACGAGCTGGTACGTCATACACAGCGTGCATCTCAACGTGATCTGCGGCGGTATCCAGCGGCAGTTGTAGTTACATCTGAGGCGCAAGCCACACTATTTGTTTACGGACGATCACGCGCGTAAAGTAGGTACGTTAGCTGTGTCTGCGGTCGGCGAATATCAGCGGAGGATATTGCGAAGCTGCTGATGGACTGAACAACGAACTGACACTCATATTTAATATTTTGCTTGGCGTGCCTTTGAAGTCAACTCCAATCTTCGGCATTTTACTTTTCAAAATACGCGGGAGAGCGTCTCAGCTCGACAATGTTTATTGTGGTAATTGTCACTTTTAACTATTCTTCTTTCAGCGTGTCTGATAAGAGGGGTAGGACGTCAAACGGGCAGACTTAGAGCAGGAGAGGCACCACAGGACATTTTAATTTCCACTGTCTATACTTTTACAAATAAATTCATAAAACTTTGTCAGCACGACCAAGAAGGATTCAGGATTCACACTCATAGCAGTGGAAGTCCAAACACATAAGAAAAATTTTTTATACGTCTGAAAATTCATCATTTTTTTCACTTACTATTGGCTGCAGTTGTTGCTGTAGATACACTTTTCTTGATAAGTAAGACAGATTCTTCGATGAATTTTTCACAACATACAAACCATACTTACAGGTGTATGAAACTGTAGATTCAAATGGTTCAAATGGCTCTAACCACTATGGAAATTAGCATCTGAGGTCATCAGGTCCCTAGACTTAAACCTAACTAAGGACATCACACACATCTATGCCCGAGGCAGGATTCGAACCTCCGACCGTAGTAGCAGCGCGGTTCCGGACTGAAGCGCCTAGAACCGCTCGGCCACAGGTGCCGGCGAAACTCTAGAACTTATTTAATTTATGAAAAAATGAATGAGTTGTTACATTTTAAACTTCATGTTTAGAAAAACTCAAATTTTATAGTTAATTTTCTCAATTTTTCAACAGTTTTAATAGTTATGGAAAATTCTACAGTTTAATACACCTGTAAGTATGGTTTGTATGCTGTGCAAAAATTCATCACAGAATATCTCTTACTTGTGAAGAAAAATTTGCATAAACCAGGCACCTGCTGCCGAGCACCATACGCAACAATGATCACTCAACGGTCGTTGACACTGTTGACAGCCCCTTGGTTCCTCTGGGCAGTCCATTGCTCAACAGTTCCACATATATTCGCTCGTACACATCGTCGCAGCCATCGTTTACCCCTGTCACCTGTGGTCCGTAGTGCCTCGGACCAATTTTGGATACCGCCATTTTACCATACACTGTGTATTTTAACCACGGCGCATGCAAAAAATTTACAAACTTTACCGTTTGAGAAAGGCTTCCAGCTTTGGCAGAAAACCAATGATTATGCCCTTTTGCACTTTAGATAAATCGCATCGTTCCCAAATTACGACATAAACTGCACTGCCCCCCCCCCGCCACCCCGCACCGTCCGACATTCTTTATACCCCCTCTACTGCTAGTGCAGCCACCTACCGCCTGTGGGTGGTTACTGCATATTGGCGTCGAACGTGGCCGAGCGGTCGACGGGATATGACATACCAATCTGCACTCCAGGTGTCTCACATTTAAAATTCCGAGACCGTCACGCTCATAGAAGAGCCACGCAAATTATTACTTCTCCTCACATTTCCACATATAAAAACTTAATTTTTTCAACTTCCGTTACAACATGCACAGAGTAGAACGAAATGGAATAAAATGGTAAAAAGAATGGCACTGGATGAGTAACAAGGTGCTACCCACAGGTCCAACGAAGCCGCAAATAAAAATATGTGGAGTACTTACGGACTGTACAGTAACGGAAGAGGGCTCTGCGAACTTACCTGAAACAGAAACATGACATAGTCATTGCATAGGTAAACTTAACGGCCACAGTGCCATGAATTACACGATGGGACCTTAAATCTATTGTAAGACAAAGTGTACTGCTAGCAAATTGCTTGGTGTGTTACAAAACATCTACCTAGCTCTAGCAGGATCCGGCTGTAGTCTTCCTGTTCCTTTCCCCCACCCCCCCACCCCTCTCACCACTTAGCTCGGAGCGCTAGGCAGTAGCATTCGGTGCTTACTGAGCGCTGGTTGGGCACGTCTGGCGTAGAGTTGTAATAAAAATTCAGACAACAGAGTTATCTAACTGAATATTAACTCAAAATTCAAGTCACTTTCGTGTAATTTAAACGATTTAATCAGGGCACGCCTGGAAAGTTCTCGGGGGCACGACTTCGTCGACAAACATCATCATAGTTCAGCCAATTTGCAAGAAATATTTATAAACTATATATGCACAAACTTACCTCATGAGCAAGTATTTGCATTAGCGAAAGTGAGTCAAAATCCCTACAGTTGTTTCTGAGATTAGCCTTCATATATGGACAGAAAAATTCGGCAGAGTACTTTAACTCATAATATATGGTAATTCCCACCCGCGCTCTCATCTTCAGATTAGAGAGCTGAATATCTATTTTTGTTTCCTTTACATTTCTTTTCTGTATAAACTAATTACTGTGTGCATTGATTTATTGTAAAACGTCATAGAAGTCAAGCAGTGTAAAGAGTGGTGAAGTCGATTACAAAATAAGCTACACACAGCACAGAGCTGCCATATACACGCGTTTATAGCTGTGAAATGTATCCATTATCAAAATCAGTCCTTGAATCATTTAGCACTTCAGCGACACTTAACGACAACGTGAAGCACCTACTAATCCACACATATTATAAAATCAGATGCGTGTGTGTGTATTCCTAAACCACACAAGTGATTTTAACCAAACGGTGGTACAAATATCCTTCACTGTCAGCCAACAATCTGTGTGGTGATAAGAACCACCTATCTAACTTATTTCAGGAAATATGACATAATAAAGAATGAGATACGTGAGAAACTGCCGCACTGTGCATAGCTTTTAAATGTTTTACGTCTGTGTACTAACTGTATTCGCAATAAATTTCGCAGAGAGTGCTCATCTATGCCTCTAAGTACACCTACAAAAGTATACCGTGGTACCACATGTAATTCAGGAGATATGACGTCATAAACACTGAGATGCGTGCAAAACTCACGCATTGCGCATGACGTTTAAATTTATTAGTTCTTTGCTAGTAACTGTATTTGCAACCTGTTTTGCAGACCGTATCCACATATACCGCTGGATGTACCTACAAAATTATATCACTTTATGACACATAGATCAGGAGATAATACGTCATAAACACTGAGATGCATGCAAAATTGCAGCATCATGCCTGAAGTTTTAATACACGTCTTCTTTACTACTAAGACACTCGTACAGGCAAGTCAAATTAAGGAAATCCGTGATACCTGGCAGCGCTTTTGACAGCTTTCAACTGGGAAGCGCAAACGGCTATAGGCGAAAACCGTAGCTGTTTATTGAGCTATACAGGGTGTTACAAAAAGGTACGGCCAAACTTTCAGGAAACATTCCTCACACACAAAGAAAGAAAATATGTTATGTGGACATGTGTCCGGAAACGCTTACTTTCCATGTTAGAGCCCATTTTATTACTTCTCTTCAAATCACATTAATCATGGAATGGAAACACACAGCAACAGAACGTACCAGCGTGACTTCAAACACTTTGTTACACGAAATGTTCAAAATGTCCTCCGTTAGCGAGGATACATGCATCCACCCTCCGTCGCATGGAATCCCTGATGCGCTGATGCAGCCCTGGAGAATGGCGTATTGTATCACAGCCGTCCACAATACGAGCACGAAGAGTCTCTACATTTGGTACCGGGGTTGCGTAGACAAGAGCTCTCAAATGCCCCCATAAATGAAAGTCAAGAGGGTTGAGATCAGGAGAGCGTGGAGGCCATGGAATTGGTCCGCCTCAACCAATCCATCGGTCACCGAATCTGTTGTTGAGAAGCGTACGAACACTTGAAATGTGCAGGAGCTCCATCGTGCATGAACCACATGTTGTGTCGTACTTGTAAAGGCACATGTTCTAGCAGCACATGTTAGAGTATCCCGTATGAAATCATGATAACGTGCTCCATTGAGCGTAGGTGGAAGAACATGGGGCCCAATCAAGACGTACTGATGTGCTTGATGTTAGTACCGTAGAGGAATGAGTGGCATGTCAACAAAAGCACCGAAGTCAACATTACCTTCCTTCAATTGTGCCAACTGGCGGTGATTCGAGGAAGTACAGTACATACTGACGAAACTAAAATGAGCTCTAACATGGAAATTAAGCGTTTCCGGACACAAGTCCACATAAAATCTTTTTTTTTTTTTATTTGTGTGTGAGGAATGTTTCCTGAAAGTTTGGCCGTACCTTTTTGTAACACCCTGTAGAGTTTATGAAATCATGTTGTACACACGCGCAGCAGCTGCGCCCAGCCTACAGAAATTGCCCGGGATCATGTCCCTTAATGTAGATATTCTACTTATATATTTGAACATTGCGCACTTTTCTTTGTACGACTGTTTCATAATTTCAAAAGTGTTTTCAGGGACACATGAAAATGAAAATTTTTCGATATTCACTAAAAATACAGTTCATTTACTGTTTTCGTTGCTAACAGAGAAGTGAAAAAATTAATACCCGGGAAAGTCCGGGTTAGTCAGTTATTTTCATTGGATGTTAAAGAAATGTGACAAGCTGTGTCTGAGCATGTAGCCCACCAGCATAACAGAATAGTGGCGCGGGTAGCCGAAGCAGTAACACGTAGGGGCCACGGCAACGACAGCAAAAACAACACGATTTCGCCATCACAACAACAACCACAGCTTGTTGTCAAGGTAAGTTAGGACGATCCTGCAGAGAAACAGGGCCAAGGGCCGCTTGTGGCCGTCGGCAAAGTCGTTGTGGCATCCGAGGCGACGGATCAAAAGGTTTTGGAAAGGTCTCGTCTTGTCGTAAGACTTCGTCGCTTGCTTTT
This sequence comes from Schistocerca nitens, assembly GCF_023898315.1. Taxonomy (NCBI): domain Eukaryota; kingdom Metazoa; phylum Arthropoda; class Insecta; order Orthoptera; family Acrididae; genus Schistocerca; species Schistocerca nitens. The sequence continues at coordinate 353,510,272 of NC_064622.1, forward strand.
TAAATGTGTCAAGTTCCTCATCAGCTGCGTCGTAAATGTACGCCGCTGGGAAGTTCCTCGGGGCATCATATATCCGTCGTAGAGGTTTGGCTCTGAGCACTATGGGACTTAACATCTATGGTCATCAGTCCCCTAGAACTTAGAACTACTTAAACCTAACTAACCTAAGGACATCACACACATCCATGCCCGAGGCAGGATTCGAACCTGCGACCGTAGCAGTCGCGCGGCTCCGGACTGAACGCCTAGAACCGCCAGACCACCGCGGCCGGCCGTAGAGGTTTGATATGGAGGCGTTGGGGTGTGATGAGATGAGTCTTTGCAGTTGCTGCCAAGACGGTGCAGGCGTAATCCATTATTAGCCGGATGTAAAACCTATAAATCTGAAGGCCACAAACAGTGCACAGAGCTGAACGCCCATTGATCAGCAAATAAAGAGCGTCCAGGGTGTTGGTCGTGTTGTTCTGGACTTCATCGACGTAGTGCTTCCAGAGGAGCTGGCGGTCCAAAGTCACACCAAAGTACTTCACAGATGGTATCCATGAACTGGCAAGTCGAAGAGCGTAATGTGGGGGATGTTTGGCGGTCGCCTCCTAGTCAGCAGCAGAGCTTGACTATTCGCGGCATTACGCAGTAACCACGAGCATTCGCCTCGCCGACGCAGGTGACTGCCGCAACGCCCATAGAACGCGCAGCAAACGCCGGCCTAATTTCTCCGCACTGTTGCCTGATGGCGAACAGCCCAGGCCGAATGCTTTCTCCAGTACAGTACTTGAAGCGTTGCACGACCGATGTCCGACAATTCGAAACCTACCGCTAGCCAGGTAACCCGCCAGCGGAGTCAACCACGAACTGCTAGCCGTCAACGTATCCGACACATTGAGACTTGGTCTCACAAGGTTCTGGCACCCCCCCCCCCCCCCCCCAACATGGTTCAAAGCTGCGTCCGGCAATCCTGATTTAGGTTTTCCGTGATTTCCCTAAACCGATTCCGGCAAATCTGGGGTGGTTCCTTTGAAAGGCCCCATCCTTCCCTAATCCGATGGGACCGATGACATCGCTGTTTGGTCCCGTCCCCAAATCAACCAAGCAATTAACCAACGCCCCCCTCCCCGAATCCCCCCCCCCTCCCAAAGTGGTATAACACGGCTTACTACTACTGTGTTATGTTCTCGAACAACCGCTATGAACTGTGGTGCTTCCGGACATTGAACTTTGGCACTTAGAATCAGCAAGCCTGTCTGTCTCGTCAAACAGTATTAAACTACATAGAGGTGATCAAAGTCATGAGATACCTCCTAATAACGTGTCGGACCTCATTTTGCCCGGTATAGTGCAGTAACTCGATGTGGCAGGGACTCAACAAGTCGCTGGAACTCCTCCGCAGAAATTTTGAGTAATACTGCCTCATAGCCGCCCATAATTGCGAAAATGTTGCCAGTTCCGGAGTTTTTGCGCGAACTGATCTCTCGATTATATCCTATAAATGTTCGATCGGATTTATTTTTGTCGGACGATTTGAGTGCAGCTCAATACTTCATGCAGCTCAATATTTACGACCTCATATCTCCTGTATTATCTGTCGTCCACTGACACAATTTTGTAGGAATATCCAGCAACATATATGGATACTGTCTGCGAAATATGTCGCAAATTATGTTGGTAGTAAAGAAGAAATAAACAAAGTCATACCTGATGCGGCAGAAACGTACAGCAGAAATGTAGAAAGCGGTGAACATTTTTCATTTAATAATTTTGCGGGTGTTGCCAGCGACAAGTAGCTTCGTAAAGGTTTGAAGTTACGTGCAAAGTTTGTTGCAAGTCACCTCAAATACTGGGTGAATAAAGTCAGGGTAATTGGACGTCTTGAGCTACGCTTGTTTTTCAGCCCCAGCCCCTCCCCGTTGATAGGCAGGTGGTTCTTACCCCCACAGATATTCTATCCAGACAGTACATGTTAAGCGTACCAAGTTTAGTTGAAATCGGTCCACTGGTTTATGGGAAGATACATGCATACATACATGGTACGTTTATATATATATATATATATATATATATATATATATATATATATATATATACTCTTCATCTTCCGGCGAGTAAGATCTTGCATACCAAGCCCAATATGGGGCACTTCAACTTACACGTAACCGTTTTATAGGTCACAACTTAAGTGTCGCATTAAATAATAACTAGGTAGTAGAGAACAACGACCGTTCATAATACAGGGTGTTTCAAAATGAACACGCCGGTTTTAAGGCGTTGTAATATTTATTACGTTCAACTTAACAATTGTAAATAATACACCATGAGCCGTAGTTGTGTCCGGCTCTTCGAAAAGCGCGCCAGGCGGAGTGCTTTCGCTTCGCGTCTAGTGTTTGCGGTGGCGCTTTTGGTTTGGCGCGCTGTTTGGATCGCTACCGCCCTCTGGCGGGAGGTGGAGCAAGTGTACGTTCGCGTGACGATCGAGGAGTACGTACTGGACGGTGACCGAGGGAGGTGGTGGCGCGAGCGGGGCCCTGCTGTTGGGGGTCTTCAAGGGGCTAAGTCTGCCTTACCCGCATGTACGTGGCTTGTGAAGCTTAGAAGCCGTGGTGCAGGAGATCAGCGCGTGGGACCGTGTGTCTTCTTATCGGCCGTTGGAACCACTGGCAGCGGTTGGCTCTGACGAGCATTTGGAAGTGCGACGTGTTCCGGCGCTGGGGTGGAGTGTGAGAAGTTGGGTACTGTTTTTATGTTTTTATGTTTAGTTTATATATATGATAAGAGAAGGTTTTCAAGTTTAGTGAAGTGTATGAGTTTCTTCACCAGTGGTTTTGCTGGGGTCGTCCCACCACAGTTTTCGTTTGCCTGTCAATGGGAATGTAGTAATTGCTCCTTGGTCGGGCTGTTTTCATTCGCACCTCGATTGGGTGATTTAGGGTCGGTGTCGCGAGTCTGTGGTTCGGAGTCGTTGCAGGCAGCGCCAAAGCTACATCTTCTGGTTTTGAGTAACTCGGGGACGTAGGGGAATGTAATGGACGTTTTGGGGCTGATCTGCTATGGCCCTGTAGACCACCAGTAACTATTACGCCTACTGTGATTTGGGCCCCTTTACACATATCACTCCCTCACCGAGCTAAGGAAATTTTTTTTTGGGGGGGGGGGGGGGGGGGGAACTGCCTTTAATGTGAATGTTTGTGTGCTGGCTTATTCACTTTTATCTTGTAACAAATATAGGTTATGTAACTGGCGAGAGACAACTATTTTGCTTAGTAAAAGCTAGCTACTTAAAGTTTTCTTCGGAATTGTTCCCTTATTGATATAACAAGTCTAAAATCTTCTTATTGTTAACCTCAAATCTTGCAATATCCTTTATATATATATATATATATATATATATATATATATATATATATATATATATATATATATATATATATATATATGTATATGTATATGTATATATATATATGTGTGTGTGTGTGTGTGTGTGTGTTTGTGGCAAGTTGTTAATGTCATACCTGGTAATCTCCTTTTCATAATGAAAATTGTCGAGTTATTTGAAATAGTTTTGAAATTTTTCTTTTTAAGAAATGCCAGACTTAAAAATTTATTACTGAGAAAGCCTTTTAAAATAAAAGATAACCTTATCAATGTGTGTTTTTTCACCAGCACCTCCTGGCCCCTACTTCCACGATAATGTTTTTGGAATAACATGTGTACTTAAGTTGTTGTTTGTGAATCACGCTAATTGACGGTTCACACCAAACGAAAGAGCAACTCAGACTGTTTTGTTTGTATACCTGTGCGCAATGCGAAGAGTATGGAATGACAAAGAGTGACTGAAAAACATGTTGAATGAGTGGAGTGCGAGTCTTTCACGCTTACCCCAAGAAATAGCCCCGCGGAAACTTTATGAGCCTTTCTTTTTCGGTGAATTAATTGCAGCTGATGTTTCTTATCTTGATGTGCTACAACTATGGCCCGTGCCAAGCTGAACAACACATCTTCACTTGGGAGCAAGATGGTGCGCCGCCTCACTGGCATAACTCAGTACGCGACTGGTTAAACGACTTTGTATCCGACCGGTGGATTGGGCGCAAGGGGCCGGTTGACACAGCGTTTTATGCATGACCTTCACGTTCACACACGATCTGAAGCGATCATGTGTATATACCTCCGATACCAGATAATCTACCCGACTTTAGAAACAGCGTTATTACAACAGTTACACCTGACATATTGATCAAGGTTTCGGTACAACTCACCTATCGACTCTATGTGTGATGGGTGTTCGCCGGCCGTTGTGGCTGAGCGGTTCTAGGCGCTTCAGTCTGGAACTGCGCGACCGCTACGGTCGCAGGTTCGAATCCTGCATGGATGTGTTTGATGTCGTTAGGTTAGTTAGGTTTAATTAGTTCTAAGTTCTAGGGGACTGATGACCACAGATGTTAAGTCCCATAGTGCTCACAGCCATTTGAACCATTTTTTTGTGATGGGTGTTCACACTGAATTGCGGTAAGACAAAGTTTGCTAGTAGACTTTCTTTAAAATCTTTAAAATCCTTCTGAATGTATTTTTCAAATGCATGATCTGAATGAAGAGGAGAAAGCAAAATAATCGCAGAAGAATTGGTTCAATGTTATTGAACAGAAGCAGAACATTTTCTGAAATGGACTGTTTCACTTGGTAAGTACTGGATACGAGATTTTGAGACAGAAGTCTCAGGCGTCACATTGAGACTCTCCATACCCGAATAAATTTCGTCACCGACAGTCAAAGATGAAACTTATGATGATCTTTGCGTATGACATGAATGGAATCAGAGCTACAATTAGTGTCTCAAGAGACATCTGTAACTGGTTGCTTCTGTAAAATGTTTTGTGCCCGAAAATTCGCCAAAGAAGGCCTGGCATACTTGCAACTGGTGTCATCATTTTGCATTATAATGCAAGACCGCATACTGCCCTACCAATAACACAATCGCTCGACAAATATGATGGGAAATACTTCCTCCCCCACCACACAATCCTGATTGAGGCCACCAGTCTGTGATTTGTTTCGCAAATTGAAGTAATAACTCCGTGGAAAAGTTTTGATACAATATACTAAACTTCCACTGAAATGACCCGACTAGTCAGACAGATCAGTAATGAAGGTGCCCTGTCCGGAATACAGAACTTGCGAAAATGTTGGGAAGCTGTCTTACATTGGAAGTCTGCAAAATTACTCGGTAAAATAAATTATTTTCTTCAGTTCTGTCTTCAGTGTGCAGAAATTTTGAAATGAACCTCGTTCAAAAATGTGTGTAAAATCTTATGGGACTTAACTGCTAAGGTCATCAATCCCTAAGCTTACACACTACTTACCCTAAATTATCCTAAGGACAAACACACACACCCATGCCTGAGGGAGGACTCGAACCTCCGCCGGGACCAGCCGCACAGTCCATGACTGCAGCGCCTGACACCGCTCGGCTAATTCCGCGCGGCTAAAGAACCTCGTATTTTATAAAATTCCGCGGCGTTACACACACACAGGAATTGTAATGAGTGACATAGGTCGGGGAAGCCTAGGTATTTACATCCAGGTGGAGGCAAAAGTGAATCGCACAGATTTGGGGCGGGGGGAGACGAAGACGACGACTTAGTGCACTTTATACGCGAAATGAATTTGAGATGTACTGACGAAATTTCTTTAGCGAGCAATGTGCGCGTGATAAATTTGGCATATTTTCAAGCAGAGCATCATGCAAAACGGCCTCGCTTGGGGGAGAAAGATATGAGTCTCTATTCGCTCGACGCTGCTGGAAATGACAAAAAGAAGCGGGCAGTGAATGTGCGTGTTGCGTGTTTACGTGTGTGTGGGGTCACGGGGAGTAGGGGACAGGCGAGAGCAAAATGGGAAACAACTCGGGGCATGCCATCTAAAACTTGTGCTTACGCAGTCGTCGCCGGCGTATTTCGGCTCCTTAAATAGCGTCCGCGTTGTGTGGGGGATAGCGACCGGAGAACGGCAGTGTGATGCAGATAAGGGGGAACGGCAACCAGCTAGCGTGCGGATTGTGCGCCCTCTCTCTCTCTCTCTCTCTCTCTCTCTCTCTCTCTCTCTCTCTTCGTGTGTGTGAGTGAGGGGAGGGGGTGGGTGGAGGGGGCATGGTGGTGGGGGGTGGAGCGTCGGACGCCACTTTATGGGCGCGTCGCGTCCTTCCGGCGCCGGGCGGCGTCCATGCCAGACCCCAGACTCTCTCTGCTTCCTCTGGCGACGCCGCTTCCTCAAGCCTTATCTGACGCTGGAGCAATGGCCATCTCAGTTCCTTTTAGTTGGGTGGTTATCTACTGCCAGCATGTTTTACACTCGGAGTCTTGATTTACGTACGGCCAGTTGTACACTACTGGCCATTAAAATTGCTACACCAAGAAGAGATGCAGATGATAAACGGGTATTCATTGTACAAATATATATTGTACTAGAACTGATATGTGATTACATTTTCACGCAGTTTGGGTGCATAGATCCTCAGAAATCAGTACACAAAACAATCACCTCTGTCCGTAATAATGGCCTTGATATGCCTGGGCATTGAGTCAAACAGAGCTTGGATGGCGGGCCTTGATACGCCTGGGCATTGAGTCAAACAGAGCTTGGATGGCGTGTACAGGTACAGCTGCCCATGCAGCTTCAACACGATACCACAGTTAATCAAGAGTAGTGACTGGTGTATTGTGACGAGTCAGTTGCTCGGCCACCAATGACCAGACATTTTCAATTGGTGAGAGATCTGGAGAATGTGCTGGCTAGGACAGCAGTCGAACATTTTCTGTATCCAGAAAGACCCGTACAGGACCTGCAACATGCGGTTGTACATTATTCTGCTGAAATGTAGGGTTTCGCAGGGATCGAATGAAGGGTAGAGCCACGGGTCGTAACACATGTGAAATGTAACGTCCACTGTTCAAAGTGCAGTCAATGCGAACAAGAGCTGACCGAGACGTGTAACCAGTGGCACCCCATGCCATCACGCCGGGTGATACGCCAGTATGGCGATGACGAATACACGCTTCCAATGTGCGTTCACCGCGATGTCACCAAACACGGATTCGACCATCATGATGCTGTAAACAGAACCTGGATTCATCCGAAAAAATGACGTTTTGTCATTTGTGCACCCAGGTTCGTGGTTGAGTACACCATCGCAGGCGCTCCTGTCTGTGATGCAGCGTCAAGGGTAACCGCAGCCATGGTCTCCGACCTGATAGTCCATGCTGCTGCAAAAGTCGTCGAACTGTTCGTGCAGATAGTTGTCGTCTTGCAAACGTCCCCACCTGTTGACTCAGGGATCGAGACGTGACTGCAAGATCCGTTACACCCATGCGGATAGGATGCCTGTCATCTAGACTGCTAGCGATACGAGGCCGTTGGGGTCCACCACGGCGTTCCATATTACCCTCCTGAACCCATCGATTCCATATTCTGCTAGCAGTCATTGGATCTCGACCAACGCGAACAGCAATGTCGCGATACGATAAACCGCAATCGCGACGGGCTACAAACCGACCTTTATCAAAGTCGGAAACACGAGGCATCACAACAATGTTTCACCAGGAAATGCCGGTCAACTGTTGTTTGTGTATGAGAAATCGGTTGGAAACTTTCCTCATGTCAGCACGTTGTAAGGGTCGCCACCGGTGCCATCCTTGTGTGAATGCTCTGAGAAGCTAATCATTTGCATATCACAGCATCATCTTCCTGTCAGTTAAATTTCGCGTCTGTAGCACGTCATCTTCGTGGTGTAGCAATTTTAATGGCCAGTAGTGTATAAAGCAGATGACAAAAAATCAACTCCGATAAAGCTTGCGAGCGTTCTTCTCGTTCGTCTTCGGAGCTCCATGTCACTTACTGGTGTACCGGACGAAAATACACTCGTCTGTACAGAGGTGGCTTCTTTCTGTTGCTCCGGGAGGAGAACGATTGGATACTACAACAAACAAGATACACTGAAGAGCCAAATAAACGTGCAAACCTGCCTAATACGTGTATGGATCCCGCAGTCACGCAGAAGTGCCGTAACACGACGTGGCATGGACTCGACTAATGTCTGAAGTAGTGCTAGAGGCAATTGCTCCATGAATCCTGCAGGGCTGTCCATAAATCCGTACAGTACCAGGGGGTGGAGATCTCTTCTGAACAGCACGTTGCAAGGCATAACAGATAATGTTCATGTCTGGGAGTTGGGTTGCCAGCGGAAGTGTTTATACTCAGAAGACTGTTCCTGGAGCCACTCTGTAGCAATTCTGGACGTGTCCTACTGGAATTGTCCAAGTCCGTCGGAATGCACAATGGGCATGAATGGATGCAGGTAATCAGACAGGATGTTTACGTAAGTATCACCTGTCAGAGTCGTATCTAGACGTATCAGGGGCCCCGTATCACTCCAACAGCACACGCTCCACAATACTACAGAGCCTCTACCAGCTTGAACAGTTCCCTCCTGACATGCTGCGTCCATGGATTCGCGAGGTTGACCCCATACCAGTACATGTCCATGCGCTCGATACAATTTGAAACGAGACTCGTCCGACCAGGCAACATGTTTCCAGTCGTCAACAGTCCAGTGTCGGTGTTGACGGGCCCAGGCGAGGTGTGAAGCTTTGTGTCGTGCAGCCATAAAGTGTGCATGATGTTTCGTTAAATGGTTCGCACGCTGACACTTGTTGGTTGCTCAGCAATGAAATGCGCAGCAATTTGCGGGAGGGCTGCGCTTCTGTCACGCTGAATGATTCTCTTCAGTCGTCGCTCCTCCCGTTCTTGTAGGATCTTCTTGAGGCCGCAACGATGTCGGAGATCTGATGTTTTACCGTATTCCTGATATTCAAGGTACACTAGTGAAATGGTCCTGTAGGGAAATCTCTATCGTTACCTCGGAGATGCTGTGTTCCATCGCTCGTGCGCCACTATAACACCACGTTGAATCTCACTTAAATCTTCATAACCGGCCATTGAAGCTGCAGTAACCGACCTAACAACTGCGCCAGCCACTTGTCTTACATCCGCAGCGCCGTATTCTGCCTGTTTACATATCTCTCTATTTGAATACGCATGCCTATACCAATTCCACAACCACACCGTGAGTGTTAACAACTGCCTTAGAACATAAACGTAACACTTGATACAGACAAAATAGAAGTATCTCATACACAGTACAGTTAACAGTAAGTTTCACGTAGCGTTGTGCCTAATATATGAATCATACAGCTGGAGGCAACGCTGTTGTCTTAGTCGATGACCGCGGACTGGGCTGAGGGGTCCTGTGCTTGCTCGGTCGTTAGTAAAAGAGTGGTTGGGCGGCGCAGCGAAACGTGGCTACCTCTGGTATCTACAAACACATGACTACTCTGCAATTCAACCTTACGAGTTTGGCAGAGACTTTCAGAATGTTTTTCGACCATTCCACTGTCAAAGAGCGCGCGAGGAAAAGAACACCTTTATTTTTTCGCACGAGCTACGGTTTATTTTATTACGATGGTCATTTCTCCCTAAGTAGGTCGGAATCAACAAAGTATTTTTGGATTGTGAGGAGGACGTCGGTGATTGAAATTTCGTGAAAATATCTCTGATAATCATTGCCACGTGACCTCGCGTTACGCTTCTATTTTGCAATACTACAAAATGAGCTGCCCTTCTCTGAACTTTTTCAGCACTCTCGTATTGGGTTACACGGATAGATCACAATCATTCGCTGGTTTGTAATGCTCATAGACAGACCTACTTTCGGAATGACTGAGATTTGTCTTCGAAAACACAGAATATTCTCTTAATTTCGTTGCTAAAGCACATCTGAAAAGATAGCCACTCAGACTGGCAACACGAATGTGCATTTCGTGGAACTGTTTCAGCGTCACGATCGGCCTCATCTTAATACAGCCGTCAGGCGTAATAACATGGGACTTATGGGTGCGCTGATGACAGAAGGCATGAGTCACATTTCAGTGGTGTCGGTGGAGTCTATCAGCAGGACGGGTTTCACTAGGCATGGCCTGCACCTCAACAGGTATGGGAAGGGGAGGTTGGCAAAACTTATAGGTGACAGCATAGGTGGGGGTGGTGGGATTACTCATGGGAAAATTCCGGTAGTTGTGGGTGTTAGAGCTGTACCTTTTTTAGATTGAAGTCAGCTGATAGGTATTCCTGCTTAAGGGAAGTCTCTCTAACAAAGAAACCACTTTCTACGAAGCTTGGGTATCCGATTAATGAGGGAATTAGTATATTTCATCAAAATATACAAGGTATTGGAGATAAAGTTAGTGAACTGCTTATAGATGTTGACTCTGAAATTATTGGTATATCTGAACACTTCTTAAATAAGGAGATAATTCAGAGGCTTCCTTTACCAGGATACAGGTTGGCTGGCAGCTTTTCTAGGAGCTCTTTGCGGTGTGGGGGAGTAGCCATGTATGTGAAAAACGGTATCCCATTTGAGTCAATTGATGTTTCAAAGTACTGCACTGAAAAGGTGTTTGAATGTTGTGCAGGTGTGGTTAAATTTAGTGGAGCTAAACTTCTTACTGTTGTTATTTATAGATCCCCAGACTCCGATTTCACAACATTTTTGCTAAAGCTAGAGGAGGTTCTTGGTTCACTTTATAGGAAATACAAAAAGTTAGTTATATGTGGTGACTTCAATATTAATTGTATAAGTGATTGTGCAAGGAAAAGGATGCTGGTAGACCTCCTTAATTCATATAATCTTATGCAAACTGTATTCTTTCCAACGAGAGTGCAAGGGAACAGTAGAACAACCATAGACAATATTTTTGTTCATTCGTCATTACTAGAAGGGCATTCTGTTAGCAAAAAGGTGAATGGCCTTTCAGATCATGATGCACAAATTTTAAGTCTAAAAGATTTTTGTGCTGCAACACATGTTAAATATAGTTACCAACTTTTTAGGAAAGCTGATCCAGTTGCTGTACAGACTTTTGTAAGCCTTATCAAGGAACAAGAGTGGCAAGATGTTTATAGTGCTGATACAGTAGACGATAAATATAATGCTTTCCTCAAGACTTTTCTCGTGCTCTTTGAAAGTTGCTTTCCGTTAGAACGTTCAAAACAGGGTACTAGCACAAACAGGCAGCCTGGGTGGCTGACTAAAGGGATAAGAATATCTTGTAGAACAAAGTGGCAATTATATCAAAACGTTAGAAACAGTCAAAATCTAAATGCAGCAGCCCATTACAAACAGTATTGTAAGGTGCTTAAAAAAGTTATTAGGAAAGCAAAAAGTATGTGGTATGCAGACAGAATAGCTAAGTCTCAGGATAAAATTAAAACCATATGGTCAGTCGTAAAGGAAGTGGCTGGTCTGCAGAGACAGGTCGAGAATATAGAATCAGTGCGTAGTGGGGATGTCCATGTTACTGATAAGTCGCATATATGTACAGTATTTAATAATCACTTTCTGAATATAGCAGGTGAACTAAATAGAAACCTAGTCCCAACAGGGAATCATATAGCGCTCTTAGAAAAAAGCGTTCCGAGACTGTTACCTGAAGTGCTCCTCCATGATACTGACAAGAGGGAGATTGAGTTAATAATTAAATCACTAAAGACCAAGAACTCTCATGGATATGACGGGGTATCTAGCAGAATACTGAAGTATTGTTCCATGTATGTTAGCCCAGTACTTAGCCATATCTGTAACTTTTCCCTTAGGAGTGGTCGGTTTCCTGACCGATTAAAGTATTCGGTAGTGAAGCCACTTTATAAAAAGGGAGACAGGGATAATGTTGACAATTATAGACCCATCTCTATGCCATCGGTGTTTGCTAAAGTTATCGAGAGGGTTGTATATACAAGGTTACTGCAGCATTTAAATTCACATAATTTGCTGTCAAATGTACAGTTTGGTTTTAGAAATGGCTTAACAACTGAAAATGCTATAGTCTCTTTTCTCTGTGAGGTTTTGGACGGATTAAATAAAAAGTTGCGAACGTTAGGTGTTTTCTTTGATTTAACGAAGGCTTTTGACTGTGTTGACCACAAAATATTACTGCAGAAGTTGGAACATTATGGAGTAAGGGGAGTAGCTTACAATTGGTTCGCCTCCTACTTTAAGAACAGAAAGCAGAAGGTAATCCTCCGCAATATTGAGAGTGGTAATGATGTTCAGTCCCAATGGGGCACTGTTAAATGGGGCGTTCCCCAAGGGTCGGTGCTGGGGCCACTGCTGTTTCTTATTTATATAAATGATATGCCTTCTAGTATTACCGGTGATTCAAAAATATTTCTGTTTGCTGATGACACCAGCTTGGTAGTGAAGGATCTTGTGTGTAATATTGAAACATTATCAAATAATGTAGTTCATGAAATAAGTTCGTGGCTTGTGGAAAATAATTTGATGCTAAATCACAGTAAGACTCAGTTTTTACAGTTTCTAACTCACAATTCAACAAGAACTGATATTTTAATCAGACAGAATGGGAATGTTATAAGCGAGACGGAACAGTTCAAGTTCCTAGGCGTACGGATAGATAGTAAGCTGTTGTGGAAAGCCCATGTTCAGGATCTTGTTCAAAAACTAAATGCCGCTTTATTTACCATTAGAACAGTATCTGAAATAAGTGACATTTCAACACGAAAAGTAGTCTACTTCGCATATTTTCATACGCTTATGTCGTATGGTATTATTTTTTGGGGTAATTCTACTGATTCAAAAAGGGTATTTCTGGTTCAAAAACGGGGTGTTCGAGCTATGTGTGGTGTAAGTTCGAAAACCTCTTGTCGACCCCTATTCAATAGCCTGGGAATTTTGACATTGCCCTCACAGTATGTATTTTCTTTAATGTCGTTTGTTGTTAGCAATATTAGCCTATTCCCAAGAGTTAGCAGCTTTCACTCAGTTAATACTAGGCAGAAATCAAATCTGCATGTGGAATGCACTTCCTTGACTCTTGTGCAGAAAGGAGTGCAGTATTCTGCTGCATCCATTTTCAATAAGCTACCACAAGAACTCAAAAATCATAGCAGTAGCCCAAACACTTTTAAGTCTAAACTGAAGAGTTTCCTCGTGGCTCACTCCTTCTATTCTGTCGAGGAGCTCCTGGAAGAGCTAAAAAATTAAGCAAATTCCAGTGTTACATTATTGATTTTCTTTATTTAAACTAACGACTTGTCGCCCGAATATGTTTCTTATATTTCATTTTATCTGTTTCTACAATCGTGTTATAATTTCATGTATTGACTCGTTCCATGACCATGGAGACTTCTCCTTAATGTGGTCCCACGGAACAATAAATAAATAAATAAATAAATAAAATAGTCAGTAGGTATTCAATAATATTGCATATCTTCATTGCTCGTTTTTTGGTATCGAGGGATGGTCATGTACTTTGTTCGAGTGTGCCGACGTATAGAAGCGGCCACTTCCGTTTCTTCAATAAATAATTGCGCTAGAGCCCATCATAATTGAGTGACACTAATAAACGAGTCGCCGTGTTGCATGTTAGTTTTTTCGTCAGTAAGTAGTTTATACATTACTTGACATTTTATTTTAATACAAAAATATAAATAATTAGTAACTAAATCATACATACAGCCGTATTATAACAGATCGATTTCGCTGACAAAAGAGCTGTATGTTGTGTTCAATGAATTTTTTAAATGTACGTGTACGTAAATAAATTAACGAACAATCTAAAAACCTCTGTCTGCATTATATTCGTGTTTTCCCACCCATACGTCTGAAACCCGGGCTCAGTTTTGCTCTTCGTGTAAACGAAACGCTGAGCTGTGGGAAACACAATCGTACTACAGTGAACATCACAGAATTTGAGTGTCAGATTTAAAGTAAGATGTGTGCATTAGAATAACGGAGGTGTTCATTATACACTTATCTAAATTTCTACCAAACCCTACTCGGTGTTCTGCAAATAATTTTTGGCAGGACAATATTTATTATTTAAGAAGTACTCTTTAACGCACTTTTTAAAGTATCTGCTTCAGCTTTCAAATTCAAATGGCTCTAAGCACTATGGGACTTAACATCGGAGGTCATCAGTCCCCTAGACTTAGAACTACGTAAAAATAACTAACGTAAAGACATCACACACATCCATGCCCGAGGCAGGATTCGAACCTGTGACCGCAGCAGCCACGTGGTTCCGAATTGAAGCGCCTAAAAACGCTCGGTCACAAGTGCCGGCCTTCAGCTTCCAAATGAAGATCATGTGCACGAGAACAGCAGCATAGAAATAATAAACAGACTGCTCAAACAAACAGATTTCTGAGTTGTCTGAAAACCAAACTAAGTAGCAAATAAGAATACTAACAGTAGGAACCCAACAATTACAGAAAATATTTAAGCAACGAAATTTTAAAAAAGTATTTTCCGAAAGCAGGCGAAACTCAGTTCTACATACTGTAATATCATGTTAGTTATGGAAATATCTACTTTGCAGCTGTAATTCCAGGGAAAAAACACCATTCTCTGGACTTCAGACAGTAACAATAATGGAGGGTTTTTTTTTCCCCCAGCGCGTGTGCCACTGCGTCACACCGGGTCGGTAATGGAAAACTGTAGTTCCGGGAAGACTCGTTGGAAAATAAACGTTGACGAGCCGGCGGCGCGTGGTTAATAGAGCGCCGTTTGGCGTCTCTTTATGGCAGTGACATAAAACAAGGCGGCAGAACGACCTGAGATACGGCGAAACGCAGCAGCAGCAGCAGCGCACTAGTGATTCGATGTTCAAGGAGAAAGCTGTTATATGGCTAAAACTGCTCCGATCGACCGGTGCAATTCTGCTATTTTGTATATTTAGAAAGAACGGGCTGCAGACAGCGAATCATAAACATCTTGAATACCTGAAGCGATGTGGGATGGGATATATACGAGGTCATCCAATAAGTAAGTTTCCCTATTTTATTTCTCTGCAAACTAAACTGCGCCCGTGACTTTTGAGGTTTGGTGAGTTCGACTAACGCTCACATCGGCTTACGGTGCATACTGCAACATCTTCCCTGTACAATGCCAGTTAGCCTGAAGTAACCACTACAAACGGTGGCCCCTCGAGAGCTGCGCCCGGTCATTCGTTTCTTCGCAGCAAAACAAGTACCCGCCATCGATATCCATCGAGAGTGTGTCTATGGGGAAGGCTGAATGACCATTCAAATAGTTCGTTATTGGCTCGGCAGTTTCGACTGGAAAGTGTTCCCGCACCCTCTATATTCACCAGATCTTGCCTCCAAGTCGTTTTTATATTTTCCCAACTCAAAGGTCATCTTGGAGGTAAGCACTTCAACACAGATGATGAAGTCACATCAACAGTGGACAGCTGGTTATGAGCACATAACCCGACCTGGTACAACACCGATTTGGAAAAATCTGTGTCACATTACCAAAAACGCTTGGAAAAATAAGTTTAGTATGCAGAAAAGTAACAGAATCATTGTACATTTTTTCAACAAGGTAAACTGTGTTTAATGTTTTTATAAACTAGAGAAACTTACTTACTGGACATCCATCATATATATATATATATATATATATATATATATATATATATATATATATATATATATATACTCCTGGAAATTGAAATTCCTGGGGTCAGATACGTCACATGATCACACTGACAGAACCACAGGCACATAGACACAGGCAACAGAGCATGCACAATGTCGGCACTAGTACAGTGTATATCCACCTTTCCCACCTTTCGCAGCAATGCAGGCTGCTATTCTCCCATGGAGACGATCGTAGAGATGCTGGATGTAGTCCTGTGGAACGGCTTGCCATGCCATTTCCACCTGGCGCCTCAGTTGGACCAGCGTTCGTGCTGGACGTGCAGACCGCGTGAGACGACGCTTCATCCAGTCCCAAACATGCTCAATGGGGGACAGATCCGGAGATCTTGCTGGCCAGGGTAGTTGACTTACACCTTCTAGAGCACGTTGGGTGGCACGGGATACATGCGGACGTGCATTGTCCTGTTGGAACAGCAAGTTCCCTTGCCGGTCTAGGAATGGTAGAACGATGGGTTCGATGACGGTTTGGATGTACCGTGCACTATTCAGTGTCCCCTCGACGATCACCAGTGGTGTACGGCCAGTGTAGGAGATCGCTCCCCACACCATGATGCCGGGTGTTGGCCCTGTGTGCCTCGGTCGTATGCAGTCCTGATTGTGGCGCTCACCTGCACGGCGCCAAACACGCATACGACCATCATTGGCACCAAGGCAGAAGCGACTCTCATCGCTGAAGACGACACGTCTCCATTCGTCCCTCCATTCACGCCTGTCGCGACACCACTGGAGGCGGGCTGCACGATGTTGGCGCGTGAGCGGAAGACGGCCTAACGGTGTGCGGGACCGTAGCCCAGCTTCATGGAGACGGTTGCGAATGGTCCTCGCCGATACCCCAGGAGCAACAGTGTCCCTAATTTGCTGGGAAGTGGCGGTGCGGTCCCCTACGGCACTGCGTAGGATCCTACGGTCTTGGCGTGCATCCGTGCGTCGCTGCGGTCCGGTCCCAGGTCGACGGGCACGTGCACCTTCCGCCGACCACTGGCGACAACATCGATGTACTGTGGAGACCTCACGCCCCACGTGTTGAGCAATTCGGCGGTACGTCCACCCGGCCTCCCGCATGCCCACTATACGCCCTCGCTCAAAGTCCGTCAACTGCACATACGGTTCACGTCCACGCTGTCGCGGCATGCTACCAGTGTTAAAGACTGCGATGGAGCTCCGTATGCCACGGCAAACTGGCTGACACTGACGGCGGCGGTGCACAAATGCTGCGCAGCTAGCTCCATTCGACGGCCAACACCGCGGTTCCTGGTGTGTCCGCTGTGCCGTGTGTGTGATCATTGCTTGTACAGCCCTCTCGCAGTGTCCGGAGCAAGTATGGTGGGTCTGACACACCGGTGTCAATGTGTTCTTTTTTCCATTTCCAGGAGTTTATATATATAAGGTGATCAAAATGTCAGTATAAATTTGAAAACAATAAACCACAGAATAATGTAGATAGAGAGGTAAAAATTGACACACATTCTTGGAATGACATGGGGTTTCATCAAAAAAACAACGAAGTTCACAAAATATCCGAAGATGGCGCTGGACAGCAAAACTGCTACCGTGACGGGTGAGAGGTACGCCGATTTGTTACGGAACGGCATCATCCCCAGCCTGGCTGATAAGGCTGATAAACACCTGCTGGAGCGTACGATTGTTATGCAGGATGGCGCTCCACCCCATATTGCTAGACGCGTCAAAGATCTCTTGCGCGCGTCGTTTGGTGATGATCGGGTGCTCAGCCGCCACTTTCTTCATGTTTGACCTCCCAGGTCCCCAGACCTCAGTCCGTGCTATTATGGCTTTGGAGTTACCTGAAGTTGCAAGTGTATCGTGATCGACCGACATCTCTAGGGATGCTGAAAGACATCCGACGCCAATGCCTCACCATAACTCCTGACATGCTTTACAGTGCTGTTCACAACATTATTCCTCGATTACAGCTATTGTTGAGGAATGATGGTGGACATATTGAGCATTTCCTGTCAAGAACATCATCTTTGCTTTGTCTTACTTTGTTATGCTAATTATTGCTATTCTGATCAGATGAAGAGCCATCTGTCGGACATTTTTTGAACGTTTGTATTTTTTTGGGCCACAGTTCAGAAGTTCATGTGAGCTGTAAGCTGGGTTAATGATGTCACCTCCGCACCAAAGTTCATCATACGTATGCCAGCCACCTTGAACGTGTCACGATGGGAAGATCTTCAGAGCCACTCTTACCAACATTTCACCCCTTGTACTGTTTAAGGCTTTCCCGCAGTAGTAACTGCTTCATCGGTTCACGGGCGCTGCGCCGGATAATGTTGTGGAAGCTGCGCAATTTTTAGACGATACAGCTGCTCGTTATCCTCAGGTGCTTACTGATGTGTTGCTGCAATGTCTCGCAAATATATGCACGCTGACTCGTTGGAAAAGCGCAGACGCCAAGGATGGGTGCTCTATGATTCGTCTACGATGACGTTATAGCCTCAACCCTTGGCGCCTGCACTTTTCTATCGAGTCAACGTATATATTGGAGAGTCATTGCAGCAACACGTCGAATCCCCCCCCCCCTTTGCTTTTCCTCTCGTCCCCCCCCCCCCTCATCTGTCGGGACCTCCCCCCCCCCACCCGATCTGCCTTCGTGTCTACTCTATAGTGAAGTGTTTCAGTGAGTGTTTAGTGTTGTGCGTCCCCCTTTTTTAACACTTTGCCGTCCGCACGTCTCGTACAAATTTACTAGCTTGGCGCCGGCAGCGCTAACTCGGATTACTTGGCTTGTCACCGGCCGCTAGTCAGCTTTCCGTTGATTACAAGTGTCAAACACATTGACTTTTGCGCGGTTTAATTTTTCCGGAAATCCTCTATTTTGCCGTATCGTTCCACAAACTCGAAATTTCTTTTCAAGTAACTTCTCTGCAAGTTCTACACTGTTATAATAATTATCCATGTAGAGGTGATGGCACTTTCGATATGAAGGTGTCAATAGTTCCATCACTGTTTTTGCTAAAGATTGTCCAGCGCCGGAATATATCTTGAATGAGGAAATGTATCCCGTACTCGAATCACACAGCATCCGATGAATAATTTTCGACGGATTTTTAACTTTAAAATTTAACTGTCCACTCCACAGTATCATTCCTTCATCAATTGAGATGTTTTGACTTAGATTAAACGTTTCTTTAAACTTTTTGGAAAAATAATCAATTACGAATTGCACTTTGAAAAGCCGGTCGGCATTATCCGGTTTATTATTGTTTTCGGAAAAATGTAAAAATGATCATATTTGTCTGAATGGGTTGCGGGACATTGTTTTGCGAAATATCTGTGTGTCTGTCAACAGATTCGTTGATCAACGATCCTTGCTTTTTTTACAATTCGCATAAGGATAGCAAGCCCAAACCATTTCCTAAGTTCGGGTCCCGTAACGTCGACAAATTTGGCATTTTGTAAAATCCAGTTTCCTTCTATTGCAATTTTGACTGTAATTCCTGTTGATTTCGTTGCTAATATATTCAAATAGATCGTTCCCAATATATAATTCTACGATATCCACGGCGCTCTGTGTATCTTTGGGAAATATGTGTGGACCCGGAGATCCTTCAAATTTATTATTGGTCCTAAGTATAAATCATAGTCAGTCATCTTCGTCTGATTCATCCGAATCAATTGGCAACCGTAGCGTTTGCCGAATTCTTCTTGGACGTATTTCACTATCTTCCGACGATCCTGCTTCACTTTAATTTTTTTATATTCAGTGTCTTGTTCCCAATCGGCAAAGTCGTCCGGAATGTCAGACAAGACGGCCGCGCATTCATCGTAAATAATCGTGTCCTCTCTTTCTTCCGCCATGATGAAAGTGCACAAGTATTTATAAAAACAAAAAATTGTTGACGTGTGTAACTTATTGTTACCTAAACAAAACACCAACAGAATGAAAAAGATACTGATGTGCTGTCACTGGTCGCTGCGCGATACTATGCTCACAACACGTCAGTAAACACCTGAAGATGACGAGCAGCTGTCTCGTCGAAATATTGTGCAGCTTCCACAACATTATCCAACGCGACGCTCATGAACCGATGAAGCATTTTCGATGCCTCTGCCATGGAAGTCAGAACTGCGGCGCCAAGCATTTATATCACACTTTTTTTTGCGTAGCCGAAAAAAACATTTCAAATACACCGCCAACAAAAAGCCTCAGCAGAAGTTGAGATTTTCGTTTCTTAATTATTTTTAAGCCTATTATTATTTAAAGTTGCAATATTATTAATCCTCATTAAAAATAAGAAACAACAAATAAGTTTCACATTTTGTACACGTACAATTTCGTATTGTGAAAGTACGACCTGTCTTAGTAACAAGGTGCCAGGTCATTCGTAAATGGTAGCAAATAAATAATAATAGATAGTAAATAAAACAGGTACATTCGGCCTATGGACGTGGATCTTTTCTTCACTTCCCAGATTACATGACGACAAGGGCTAGTTCTTCTGATGCTTCCGTCCACTGGTGGTCTTTTGCAGTTCATCTTATCTCGACTGTAAGTCGAGTTTGGTGTTCGCAGACCTCGGTTAATTTGAGGACGAACTTTCTTGGTTTCAGCCGTGTAGTGGACATTGTTCGGAGGTGGAGATCTTCATACTTCCTTTGTGAGCAGCTGCCTCCCGTCGACTCGTCGCTGGAGCGGTTCCAGCCACACGGTACAGCTGCCCTTTGAGTGTAAGGTTCAGATATACGCTGGACAGTCTCCAGCTGAGTGCGACAGCTCGAGACCGTGAACTGTTCGCCACCGCGTCTCTGCCCCTTGCTGGCCAAACATGTTGTGCCGTGCGCCGAAACCTTCCCCAAGCTTTTGGTATTTTTCGGTTTCGTGCATCTCTGGTGGAAGTTCTGGTCGTGTAGAATCTCTTTCCCAAAGAATCTTATAGTCCGCGAGGTGGCGTGCGAAGGGCATCGACGGGAGTCTTGTGTTAGCAGCGGCACGAGAAAGATGGCGCGCCGGGCCCTGTGCTGGGAACAACCCATGCAGTTGAGAGCCGTAGTTTGAGAAGCTGTAATTCCGAAAAGAGACCCCCTTTGGCATGCAA
Source organism: Schistocerca nitens (assembly GCF_023898315.1). Lineage (NCBI taxonomy): Eukaryota > Metazoa > Arthropoda > Insecta > Orthoptera > Acrididae > Schistocerca > Schistocerca nitens. Next base: position 353,530,896 of record NC_064622.1, read on the forward strand.
GAGCGCTTCGGTTGTGCAATACTGGTGCTGCGCGAAGGAGATCGGCGGTTAAATCAATGGTTGGAGGTCTGTACAGCCGCCACTATACTGTCGCCGTGCCCTGGTTGCACTTACACACGAGTACTGCATAACTCCACGTTGCGCTGAGTAATTTGATTATTGAGTACTTGCCCATCTGTGTGTTTTAGTTATTCGTCTTGAAAAGTTCTAATTGAGTCTGTCCTTGTGCGGTGTCATTAGTTCCACTATTTGGTGACTGGACATTTTGTTTCTTTTAACGGTTTATGTTACAAGGTTGTCACTGAGTTTTCCCTGTTGGGGGCTATTATTTGTATGCATGTGTGGTAATTGATTTATGTTCAAGTCTTATCACGTCAATTTAATGACGTATGTAATATATTGCCAGAAAGTGTGCGCAAGACTGGCGCGCGGAATAAAATAAGACAGCAAGATTACGGCTCTGTAAACTCACTGAGGTAGCTGGGGATGAATGCTATTGCTTCAGATGTGTTCTTGAGTTATTATCTTTTGTAGCTGAAGTGTTCACACTTAATTTGGTGATTATCTGGAGGTGGTTTACAGCTAAACTTGTTTTGAAATTGTTCGGTACTCCTGTACAGTAAATGAACAAATTTTAAACTCTGGCACTAGACAAACTGGTGTGTACAAAACCCTTGCGATACGCTGTAATTTGCTATTGTGTATTTCAAGTACTTTTGCTAAATTGCATTTATCCGAATATTGTTTTTAGCTTTGATTTGCTGTCAGTTTGTTGTTATAAATTTTAAGGGTTACTAGATACATTTTAAAGGTAGCATTGCAGAATTAAAATTTTTTATCACAAGTAGTTATCGAGCCTGAGTTAAATCTTTTAACTTATGTTATAGTTGCTTTGGGCTCAAATTTGACACTACTGTAACCCCGATGTTTTACCTTTGATATTGGACCAGTGTAAACAATATCAGTGAAGAGTAAGCCTTGTAATGGCTATCCTTAAAAAAAAAAAAAAAAATTCTTCAAATGGCTCTAAGCACTATAGCACTATGGGAGTTAACATCTGACGTCATCAGTCCCCTAGACTTAGAACTACCTAAACCTAACTAACCTAAGGACATCACACACATCCAAGCCCGAGACAGGATTCGAACCTGCGACCGTAGCAGCAGCGCGGTTCCGGACTACTTTTTAAAAGAAGAGAAAAAGGGGGTAGGACAATATATTTTTAATAACTGTTTGGTAAGAATTGTTTACTAATAAATTTGTTTTAAAGGATGTCTGAATTACTGTTAGCCCGGCACCTCACCGGTCCTCAACATCTCCTACCATATCTGCTGATTTACCATACCTGTACTTCCATAGCGAAGATCCCAACGGCTACTTTCGACTAACACAGCCGGATTATCGAGCCTACGCACAACTTCGGCTGCACCGACGGGGAAGAAAATAGAATGGTGAGTACTGTGAAACACGGCCTTAAGCCTCAGTGAATGGAGGGCGGGGTTTGTGTTAGACGTCGTAAGTACGCATCCCATCGATGGCATATTTCTCCGCTCGTTAGCCGCTCTCATTCTGAAGCCTTCGTCGCAAATTCGTTTCGCAGGATTACTACACTCTACAGACCGGTTGCCTCGCAACCTTGCGCCTTGGGAGCTCGGCGCGAGGCGTCTGCTTCTATTAGCAGCTAGCTGCGACCTCCCGCCGGTCCTGCGAGGTCGCTCGTCCCCCCCCCCCCCCCCATCCACCCCCTGCCCGCCACACACACACCAGCATCACAGGTCATAGCTGCCAACTGTGTGCGCTCATATCCTTTCCTCCGCATTGAACGTCCGTTGGTTGGATGGCTTAACGACTCAAGATTAGGAGCACTTTACACCAACTGCGCCTGTCGCACAAAACATGGGACAGAACTGACAGTAACAGCAAAGCAAGTCATTCTCCGTACCACAATGTTGCAGTTAAGCACACAGTCACGAAAACTCTTTGCTGTACTCCGGTATTTATGAAGCATTACATCCTCTTATGGCTAGCTCGAAGCAGCCACTGAAATTCGATTCGGTTATGCGCTGCCAATTAGAGCCTGCGCAGCGCACACTTAAAAACGAGGAACACTTAGTCATTTGGATTTGCTGCTCTTGCCTTCACCGTGTTTGCAGATAAAAGTTACTGGATGTAAGGTTCGCCTGTTATCCAATGCGCCGTTTTTTCATACGTTTCAGCGCCTGTGTGCCATCGTTAGTTGGTTTTCTTTATTTAAAAAAATGTGAACGCATTTGTAAATAATCTACAAAAATTAGGCCTAGAGAGAGTTTCTGTTTTTTATCATTATCTTCATTTTACATTATACGGTTATGCAGAACCCTATCTGCATTATCACGTACGAGTTATGCTTTACGTAAAAATGAAAGAAGTATACTGATTTGGGCTACGTAAGTAACGTTACACGCCATAGCTGTGTTTGCCGCTTGGATATTCTAATGCTAAGTGCCAGGTTACAAATTCAGGAAGTGTGGGACTTTTCCTGTCACTAATCGCTTCTTTCACATCTAGCAATCATACAAACATGTGAAAAATTCCGAGTAGCATTGTGGTTCGGGGTCCGCGTCAAATGGTACGCCCTCATATACTTGTTTGGGCAAGCCAGTTAAAAGGTTCCAGGAAGGCAACGACATACAACACCAAGTAGGTTCATGCCTGGTAAAGAAGTGTTGTGTGGAAGGTAACCTTCGCGTAGAGAACAGATCCAGCTTTTGAAACGTTTTCATTACCACTGGGGCGTGTGTGTGCCACTTTAGTGCCATCTAAAAGACATGCGGAGAACCGACGCGTCTGACAAAGAAAACGAAGCAAGCGCCATAACCCAATTTAAACTAACTTCGCTCAAAGAAAGAGGCGTCAAAATAAACGAAAACGTGTCTCGGCTTATCGATAGTTTCCGAGAAAACGACGATCAAACTTTTCGAATAATTTTTGTGCCTCTTAGCGCGTAAAAAGTCCTCAAGAGTGGTTGACGTCGCGGGTTCAAACTTTTGCACCTCCTGTTCGAAAACTATTTTTTTCTTTTTTTTCTCCGTTTATCCATCCATGCCCTTAGGAGATAAATACATGAATGTTTTCTAAAGTATTCTGTAATAACATTGTACTTACTCGTCTACTAATTGTAGGTGTGGTGAATGAATTTAAAATAAATGAATAAATAAATAAACAATACATGAGTGGAAAAATTATTTTATATTTTTTCGGTGGAATTCCTGTAGTATATGTTGATTCATAATCAGCTGAAAGTGCTAGTTTTCAAAAAAAATAATCCGATATGAGTGATTTGCCGCGAAATTATGCCAACGCGTGAAATCTACAGCATCGTTAACGATGTTGCTTTCCCAAAAGAGGTTCATACGAAGAAATGTCACTATAGGAAATAGGGCTTCGCACGACGCTCATGGTGTTCGGAATTTCTATGTTTCGAATGGTTCTACGATGGGCATTATCAAGGAAATACACCAAATCTTCCAGAAGAATAAGTGTAAGAATAAAAAAAAGGTTCAAGTGGCTCTGAGCACTATGGGACTTAACATCTGAGGTCATCAGTCCCCTAGAACTTAGAACTACTGAAACATAACTAACCTAAGGACATCACACACATCCATGCCAGAGTCAGTATTCGAACCTGCGACCGTAGCGGTCGCGCGGTTCCAGGCTTAAGCGCCTAGAACCGCTCGGCCACTCCAGCCGGCTGTCTCTGGTTACAAGAAATGTGTCCGACGCCAGGGTGACTGTTGAGAAATAAATGTGTGTACATCGAGAATACAGATGCAGAATGTCAATTACGTCTGTTTTATTTTAAAAGTTTTTTTGAGTTTTCAAATAAAAAATTCGGTCTCACTACTTTTCAGCATGCCCTTGTTGAAGAAAACAACGTGTGTAGTGAGTGGACTATGGGAAGATGATGATGTTCACACATTCGTTTTACAAGCTGTAATATCCACCATATTGCGTCACAATCACACTGTGTCACTCGTTAACACTGGTATTCGAAAAAATGTGATCATTGGCCTTTTATGTAATCTGTATTACAGCCTTACGAAACAGTGATAATAGTAATGGTCTTTTAAAATACTTTAGTTTTATGACCGAAACACAATTGAGCTCTTAATTTTATCCTTCAGATAATTACACGTTTCCCTCCTGAGGGTAATTATCTCCAGGCTGGGTTCCATTACTGTAGTGCCTCTCATAATTCTCCAGTCTTTCATTTATGTTTGAGTCCGCCCCCGGTAGCTGAGTGGCCAGCGCGACAATGTCAGTCCTAATGGCCCGGGTTCGATTCCCGGCTGGGTCTGAGATTATCTCCGCTCAGGGACTGGGTGTTGCGTTGTCCTAATCATCATCATTTCATCCCCATCGACGCGCAAGTAGCCGAAGTGGCGTCAAATCGAAGGACTTGCACCCGGCGAACAGACTACTCGTCGGGAGGACCTAGTCACACGACATTTACATTTTTTAGTTATGCTCGAAATTTCCCTGACTTTTCCAGTAAATCTAATTTCCCAGAGAATTTTCGAGTTTCCATGTTTGACAGACGCGTTGAAAGGTGTGTTGATTGAGAACCATCCATTTCGATTATGTATTTTTGCTCATCGGTTTCCCGGGAGTTCTTTCTAATATTTTCCGACCGTTCGCTGGTCGATCCTTGGAGTGAATATCTTAGCCAATGAATGCCTAAGGCGTGGTGAAGCCAAGGGAGCGCGTAACATTTGTAGAAGGAAGGGAGGAAGTTATATTTTAGCAGTTGTAAAGAGTCAGTTGCGTGGAAGCGGCTGTACTGAGGCAGTCAGACTGTTGCACTCAGATGTGCCACTTAGTGCAGAGCATGTTGTTGCGTTAGTCGATGCTGAGTTTTGCGCGTGATCTGCGTGTTATTTTGACTTTGCGCGAGCCGCCAGTGCTAAGCCGGAAGAGGCCGGTTGGAAATTGTTTGTACCAGGCAAACTGGGATCTGACAATCCTGTTGCCGCTCAGTCGAAAGTAAGGCGTGCATGATGTTGGTGTTGGTATTGAGAGTGGCTGCAACATTGGTTTTGAGAGAGCAAGCTATGTTTTTTTGAACCTATTTTGGAAAGCACGTATTGTTCCTCTCTATTCATTCTGCTCAGCGATCCGAGGTAAAGTGTTGCTGCTTTCCTTTTTCTTACGGTTTGGCGTGTATCTGGCGGCACTGTGACTAATGAGGTTTTCTGACGAAGCACATACCACAGTGACGACTAGGCTAAGCTCGTTGTTCAGCATTGTTTACTTTCGTATCCGATATTTATCGCACGATCTGGAGCTAGTAAATCACTGTTTCCATTAACCAAAACAGATGGGAAATATTTCTGTACTTTTCTTGATTGTGTGATTCAGGAATGGAGCCAAATGTAACTGTAATAAGTGTAGCAGATCCTATCTGTTGTATTAATGTATCTAGGATTTGTTGCAGTAATTAGTTTAATAAAGCGGAAGTTTATTTGAGTTTTCTTATATCTCTGCTTTGGTCGGGCTGCTCCCATCTCATGCTTTTTATAAAGCAATAATCAATAAATACTTTGTCATTAATGTTAGTGTGGATTATTAACTTTTGCTGCCTCAGTACGAAGACTGAGGAGTCGTAGTTGTATATTTTGGTCATTTTTCTAGAATCACGCTGTCCAACGACGAAGCTGCTCTGTCAAGTCCTCATCTTATTCTTTTCGTCTTGTGTGGCGTTATTTTATTATTATTTTGCGTATGGCAGTACAGCGACAATATTTTATATAAGTACAACAATATGTAAACGAAATGTATAAAACAAAACAATGTGTAAATAGTACATGTGTAAAAAACAAGCACTAGCACAAAAAGATAAGGTACAAACACTCAAGACAAAATAAGTACACGTTAAAAGCTTGGCAAGCCTGACTAGAAACTCATTCATACACTTAAAGCTCAATGTCTAGATTGCACAGCCAATCCAAAGCAGAGGGTTTCACATATATAACCTCAGAGACAGGTCCGGCGTATCTTCTTAAGGGCCATTCCTCAACAATATGGCGGACGTTTTGTTGTGGTGCTCCACAGTCACAGGCTGGTGAGTCGCATAGACCCCACTTGTACTTAGATGCATTGCATCTTGCATGGCCCATTCTGATACGGTTTAATTTAGTCCAGGTACATCTCTTCAGGTAAAAGTCCGGTAATTCCAGAGTAGGATCTTGGATACCTGGTTTATTAATTCCAGAATCATTCCAAAAGTCCCGCCATTGCTCCTTGATATCAGGTTGATGTTTTTGTGTATTAACCCATATAGGCTTCCGTGGCTTCAAGCGGGTCGATGGTATTTCGTTCAAAACATTATCGATTGGTAGACTCTGTGGGTAATCTGAGTCATGAATTTTTGACCACTCTCTTGCTGCTGCTTCTTGCCTTCTCAATTGTGCTGGTGGGATATTGCTTAGAGTATGCAGCCAAGGGACTGGGGTGAATTTAATAGTACCCGTTATTATTCTCATACACTCGTTCAACTGGGGTGCGACGTGTAGACAACCTCGAAGATGGTGCACACCGGGCAACGGACTGCGATAGCAGGACCGCAGAAAGTCTACACAAATGGCGGCCGAACTAGATCATTGATCTCTCACGGCCACACACAGCTACAAAACAAGAAAAATAAGAATGCTATCATCGAGAAAGGCTCTTCTGAGAGCCAACAGACTAAAGATATTGGACCCATCGTCCATGTTCTGCAAATTAATGTAATATGTGGCGTTGTCGGTTCATATACGAGTAGCTGTATGTGTCAGTTTTTATTCTCATGTTTAAGGTTAGGTACTGACCGTTAGTAGCCTACAGAGGTTGTACATTAAACGAGCCTCCAACAGGATCTTTAAAATACCGACAGACTGTAACATTGCGCAGTGAATGTATTGGTGTCGGTCGATTTAGTTAGACGCTCATCATCGAAACAGATATCACCTTTTAATAGACGCCGTCACCAAGCTCCGTCTCTGTTACGGAGATAAATTACGTAGCGTCGGAGGTACGTACCTGCAGACGCCTCTAGTGTGGTACAACGGGACGGAGTTTGCACAGTCGGCATAACGCGATCGCTGAAACAACACGACGCCGCTTTCGTCGTCGCGAGCCCGCGCAGAACAATGATGGCCAGACGGTGCCTTTGTGGGCCGCGGCGCCTGCCCGCCAGCCGGTAACAAGGCGCTACTTTCGCTAACAAGCCTCCGGTTGCTTTTGTGCCTTTGCCTGGCCTGTTACGGGGCCGCGCCTCCTCCCTAGCAGCCATTACGGCTTCCAGTGACGGCCGCACGCGCTCGTTGATGTGACACGTTCGACCTCGCTCCCACGCGGAACACAACGACCGGCTGCAGACGATTCGATTGCCGTGCGGAGAAGTGCTCTCTAAATGGTGACAGACGCGCCGTCCGTACGACTTGTCTACGGGCTGCCTTGCCGGCGAGGGCGAATGTCTGGAGTGGAAAGGCGCCGAAAGCAACTGGTCGGTGATTCTGGGAGAGACGATAGCCCACACCGTAAAAGAAGACAAAAGAAGAAGGGCACTGTAGTGCAGTGCGAGACACTGTGGTGACGATCAGCTGCCGTATTCAACGAAGAATGAAGTCGCAAACTGCGATTACGGTTCCGCATCAGCTGTAGAATATTTCAGAACAAATATAACTTGTGCCGAACCGGGTCCCCAACCTGGATGTCCCGTTTGGCGCGAGCGAACGTCTTAACCACTTCCGCTAGCCGAGCACGCGTCCAGGAGCGGCCCAAATCTCCATGTGTCTTAGTTTATTCGCTCCCTTGTGCTGGCACTATATTACTGTAATTCTGCTTTCTCTCGTCACTGTCTTGCTATGGTTTGAAATATCGTACTGCAAAACACTTGGGCTACCTTCGTTACGAAAACACCCACCATACATGCACCAACAATTTTCCACAGTTCGAATTCACTTACACTATGTGATCAAAAGTATCCGAACACCTGGCTGAAAATGACTTACAAGTTCGTGGCGCCCTGCATCGGTAATGCTGGAATTCAATATGCTGTTGGCCTTGATAACAGCTTCCACTCTCGCAGCCATACCCTTCAGTCAAGTCCTGGAAGGTTTCTTGGGAAATGGCAGCCCATTCTTCACGGAGTGCTGCACTGAGGAGAGGGGTTCCAAAACATCCCAAACGTGTTCTATAGGATTCAGGTCAGGACTCTGCGCAGGCCAGCCCATTACAGGATCTTATTGTCGTGTAACCACTCCGCCACAGGCCGTGCATTATGAGCAGGCGCTCGGTCCTGTTGAATGATGCAATAGTCATCTCCGAATTGCTCTTCAACAGTGGGAAGCAAGAACGTGCTTAAAACGTCAGTGTTGGGCTGTGGTGTGACAGTGCCACGCAAAATAACAAGTGGTGCAAGACCCCTCCATGAAAAACACGACCACACCGTAACAACACCGCCTCCGAATTTTACTGTTGGCACTACACACGCTGGCAGATGACCTTCACCGGGCATTCCCCATACCCACAACCTGCCATCGGATCGCCACATTCTGTACCGTGATTCGTCACTCCACACAACGTTTTTCCACTGTTAAATCGTCCATTGTTTACGCTCCTTACACCAAACCAGGCGTCGTTTGGCATTTAACGGCATGATGTGTAGCTTATGAGCAGCTGCTCGACCATGAAATCCAAGTTTTGCCATCTCCCGCGTAACTGTCATAGTACTTGTAGTGGATCCTGATGCAGTTTGGAATCCCAGTGTAATGGTCTGGATAGATGTCTGCCTATGACACATTACGACCCTCTTCAACTGTCGGCGGTCTCTGTCAGTCATCAGACGAGGTCGGCCTGTACGCTTTTGGGCTGTACGTGTCCCTTCACGTTTCCACTCCACTATCACATTTGAAACAGTGGACCTAGGGATGTTTAGGAGTGTGGAAATCTCGCGTACAGACGTATGACACAAGCGACACCCAATCACCTGACCACGTTCGAAGTCCGTGAGTTCCGTGGAGCACCCCATTCTGCTCTCTGACTACTGTGGTCGCTTATATGGAGTACCTGGCAGGAAGTGGCAGCACGATGCACCTAATGTGAAAAACTTCTGTTTTGGGGGGTATCCGGATACTTTTGATCATATAGTGCAGCTCCGACATAAAGCACCAGTGAATCGCAAATGGCGGTGGTTTGGGGTTAGCAGAATCCTTGCTACTGGACGTGTGGCTCGGAGCCGTCCTTGAAGTAACCGATTTGTAACAGTTCGTTGTGTCACAGTGGTGCCGACTGCTGCTCAGATTGCTCAGACGCAGTACGACGCGCGACAGCCATACGCCGATCACGATGGCTTCCCTCTCGGTAGAGCCACGTGGCCGTCCAGCGCCCGGTCTTCTTCAGACCGTAAATTCTTGTGACCACCGCTGTACAGTGGCTACATTCCCGCCAAATCGTTCTACAGTATCGCAGAAGGAACACTCAGCTTCTCGTGGCCCTATTACAGGACCTCGTTCAAATTCAGTGAGGTGTTGAACCTTCTTGGCAGATTAAAACTGTGTCAAAAGAACTTCTGTGAAGTTTTGAATTGAAGCTGTGGGGACTGGTCGTAATACCTCGGTTCCGAGAGTTCCGGAACCTGTACAGAAAATTGAAATAGAGATCAACGTAGCCGGCCGGTGTGGCCGTGCGGTTCCAGGCGCTTCAGTCTGGAACCGCGTGACCACTACGGTCGCAGGTTCGAATCCTGCCTCGGGCATGGATGTGTGTGATGTCCTTAGGTTAGTTAGGTTTAAGTAGTTCTACGTTCTAGGGGACTGATGATCACAGATGTTAAGTCCCATAGTGCTCAGAGCCATTTGTACCATTTTTAGATCAACGTAATCATTTCCACCGTTTTTATTGCTCATGAAAACACACATTACGTGACGGTTAGAGCAAGCATTATTCTTCAGCAATTTAAGCTGTCAAATTGGATGAGATACAAATAAAGATCTTGGAACGAAGAGGACCAGTTTGGAACGTATAGACAACACGTCCAAGAACGGAGCTCAGAAAGATACGATAGTCAAGTTCTGTGAAACTATGACCCTTCCATTGAAAAGGAAGACAGGACGATTAGGGTTTAACGTTCTGTAGACAGCTAGGTCATTAGAGACAGTGCACAAGCATAGATCAGTGAAGGACAGGGAAAGAAATCGGCCGTGTCCTTTTCAGAGGAACCATCCCGGTATTTACCTGAAGAGATTTATGGGAATTACAGAAAACCTACATCTGGATGGCCGGACGAGGATTTGAACCATCGTCCTCCCAAATACTCATCCAGTGCAGTAATCACTGCACCACTTCGTCCTTTATATGGCAGTGAAAGCTGGATGCCAAAGAAAAGAAAGGAAAAAGTACAGAAAAGAGCACCTGAGAGATATTTTTAAGAGCAGCATGTGATCACGATAGTATAGATCATATAAGGAATTAAACGTTGTGGCAAGATCTTGAGGTGGAAGTAGTCCAGGAAAAAACAGAGAAGTTCCACTACAACTGGTATGAACACATACGAAGGAATGACAGTAAAACACTTCCAAAATTAGTTTCAGTTTGTTAAACCACGTTGGAAGAGAAACCTCGGAAGACGTACGAAGAGATGCAAGAAATATGACAAGCAAATGCAATGGAGTGAAGAAGTAAAAGCAATGAGGTATAGACGATGAAACGACGAAACAAATAGCACGGTCGCGTATAGTCAAACCGCAACGTTCTACGCGAGTGAAGGGAAGGAGTAGGCTTCACGTACATCTTTAAAAAAATCCGTTACGATCGATATGAGTAATTATTGTCTGCGTCCAGTGCGACGTCAGAAAGACCTCGTAGGAAAGTTCCATGAGCAAGGTCAAACGGAACGTTCTCTGTGGACAGGGCTCCACCATCGTTACACAGCTGCGCCTCTAGACAGAGGAACGCCTGCCATAGGAAGCGTGGATTAGTTGGCTAGTGAAGTGGGGAGTGGTAGGGGAGGGGAGGGATTAATCCCAGAGCAGGCAGATGCAGAGCGACAGGAAGTGACGTCGGCGTAAGCGCGTGGTGTGTGTGGTAGGGAGGGGGAGAAGGAGGGGCGGTGAGTGGGTTGTGTCCTACGAGACACCCACGCATCGGCGACAGTGGCTTCGCTGGCGGCACCGGAAACCAAACGCTCTGTCCGGCGGCGCCGACACTCAACTCGTCAGCGGTTTATCCCCGTCACACTCACATACACGCTTCACTCCACAGACTCACAGAGGAGCAGCCGTCGTTTGCACTGTTTCAAAAACAGAATGAGTATGATGAGAAATTTGGACACCATAAGCAGGAAACAGATAATTCTTTTAGGCCAATGATTCGAAACCTTTTTGAGATAATTACCAAAAATGATTCAAATGGCTCTGAGCACTATGGGACTTAACATCTGAGGTCATCAGTCCCCTAGAACTTAGAACTACTTAAGCCTAACTAACCTAAGGACATCACACACATCCATGCCTGAGGCAGGATTCGAACCTGCGACCGTAGCGGTCGCGCGGTTCCAGACTGAAGCGCCTAGAACCGCTCGGCCACATCGGCCGGCAGATAATTACCCCTGAGTGCAACCAGATATTAGATAGTACCACACCCCCCCTCCGCCTCCCCCACTATTGTGAGTATTAGTGGCTAATTAAAGTTTAGAATGAAAAATAATTTTCTTTGCTCACTTTTATTATTGAAATGATGAACGATAAATGTACTTAGTTTCTGTCGGTGTCTTATTAAACATCGAACTGAGGAATCAGTGAGACAACCGGTACTGCGTATTTCTAACAACCTGTTTTTACAAAATGATGAAGCACTTGTCAGCGCATCACAAATGCTTCCTACAATTCCTCCTCTGAAAAGAAAGCTAACTAACAACACAGAGCAGACCCTTCTTAGGAAAAAAAAGGTTTTTCTGCGTCACTCTTGACCCTTGTGACAATTTCCTTCTTTGGCACATTGTTGTTGTGGTCTTCAGTCCTGAGACTGGTTTGATGCAGCTCTCCATGCTACCCTATCCTGTGCAAGCTTCTTCATCTCCCAGTACCTACTGCAACCTACATCCTTCTGAATCTGCTTAGTGTATTCATCTCTTGGTCTCCCTCTACGATTTTTACCCTCCACGCTGCCCTCCAATGCTAAATTTGTGATCCCTTGATGCCTCAGAACATGTCCTACCAACCGGTCCCTTCTTCTCGTCAAGTTGTGCCACAAACTCCTCTCCTCCCCAATTCTATTCAATACTTCTTCATTAGTTATGTGATCTACCCATCTAATCTTCAGCATTCTTCTGTAGCACCACATTTCAAAAGCTTCTATTCTCTTCCTGTCCAAACTATTTATCGTCCATGTTTCACTTTCATACATGGCTACACCCCATACAAATACTTTCAGAAACGAATTCCTGACACTTAAATCTATACTCGATGTTAACAAATTTCTCTTCTTCAGAAACGCTTTCCTTGCCATTGCCAGTCTACATTTTATATCCTCTCTACTTCGACTATCATCAGTTATTTTGCTCCCCAAATCGCAAAACTCCTTTACTACTTTACGTGTCTCATTTCCTAATCTAATTCCCTCAGCATCACCCTACTTAATTCGACTACATTCCATTATCCTCGTTTTGCTTTTGTTGATGTTCATCTTATATCCTCCTTTCAAGACAATGTCCATTCCGTTTAACTGCTCTTCCAAGTCCTTTGCTGTCTCTGACAGAATTACAATGTCATCGGCGAACCTCAAAGTTTTTATTTCTTCTCCATGGATTTTAATACCTACTCCGAATTTTTCTTTTGTTTCCTTTACTGCTTGCTCAATATACAGATTGAATAACATCTGGGAGAGGCTACAACCCTGTCTCACTCCCTTCCCAACCACTGCTTACCTTTCATGCCCCTCGACTCTTATAACTGCCATCTGGTTTCTGTACAAATTGTAAATAGCCTTTCGCTCCCTGTATTTTACCCCTGCCACCTTCAGAATTTGGAAGAGAGTATTCCAGTCAACCAATATAAAATCAACCAGCTAATTTAAAATATGTGCACTATACTTAGGCCTACTGTTTGTAAATGTTTTGACTGCTGGAGTGCTTCTGAACTGGAAGAAATTTGAAGACTTCAGGCTACCAAAACTTTATGTCTGACCACTACCCTTAAGAACAACAATAATAATACAGCATATACCACACAACAGTGTTACAGTTGGGTTGTTCTGTCAATCTTTTCACTTATGTTCGGAAATGAAACAATTTCTTGTCTATTTCATGAACTAACTGATACTCGGACACGGCACTTTTCATAAGGTATTTAGACATATGTGATGCATATGTCTCAATTTAACTGTCAGACATGCTAAATTGGAGGATTGGTCGTCGAAGCACCATACCATGGCCCGCACGTTCACCGGATGTGACGTCCCCGGGTTTCTTTCTGTGGGAAAGGTTGAACGATATGTGTTATCGTGATACACCGACATCGCCTGACAACATTGTCAATGCATGTGCGAACATTACGGAAGTCGAACTACTCGCTGTTGAGAGGAACGTCGTTACACGTATTGCCAAATGCATTGAGGTTGACGGATATCATTTTGAGCATTTATTGCATTAATGTGGTATTTACAGGTAATCATGCTGTAATAGCATGCGTTCTCAGAAATGGTAAGTTCACAAAGGCACATGTATCACATTGGAACAACCGAAATAAAATGTTCATACGTACCTACATTTTGTATTTTAATTTAAAAAAAACTACCTGTTGCCAACCGTTCGTCTAAAATTGTGAGCCATATGTTTGTGACTATTACAGCGCCATCTATCACAAAGCGAAAAAAGCGGTCCAACTAAAACATTCATATTTCTTTACGTACTACACGAATATGTAATAAAGAATGGAGATTCCTATTTTAAAAAAACGCTGTTGATATCCGTTTGACCTATGGCAGCGCCATCTAGCGGGTCAACCATAGCGCCATCTGGTTTTCCCCTTCAAGCTAGACGAGTTTCGTTCTTTGTAGTTTTTTCGTTTGATGCTTATTTCGTGAGATATTTGGCCCGGTTACTATCAATGGACCACCCTGTATATTGGGAACGATCTATTTGAATATATTAGCAATGAAACCAACAAGTATTACAGTCAAAATTGCTATAGAAGGAAACTGGATAAAAAAAAATGACAAATTTGTCGACGTTACGAGACCCGAACTTAGAAAATAGTTTGGGCTGCAGGCACATCGATATTTCGCAAAACGATGTCCCGCAACCGATACAGACAAATATTATCATTTTTATATTTTTCCAACAACAATAAACTGAATAATACCGACCAGCTTGTCAAATTGCAATTTGATGAAGGAATGATACCGTCGCGTGGACAGTTAAATTCCTAAGTTTACAATCCGCCGAAAATTACGAAATACGGCATACTCATCGGATGCTGTGTGATTCGGGTACGGGATACATTTCCTCATTCAAGATATATTCCGGCGATGGACAACCTTTAGCAAAAACAGTGATGGAACTTTGACACCTTCATATGGAAAATGGCATCACCTCTACATGGATAATTATTATAACAGTGTAGAACTTGCAGAGAAGTTACTTGAAAAGATAATTCACCTTTGTGGAACAATACGGCAAATTAGAGGACTTCCGGAATAATTAAAGTGAACAAAAGTCAGTGTATTTGAAGCTTGTCATCAACTGAAAGGTAACAAGCGGCCGGTGAAAAGCCAAGTAATCCGAATTAGCGCTGCAGGCGCCAAGCAAATAAATTTGTACGAGACGTGCGGACGGCAATGTCCGGGGGACCATCATAAGTCGTGCAGGCTTCAGTGTAATTACTGACTTTGAATAGAAGAGTCATTTCTCCTCCTCTCATTGCGTATTTCTTTCAGTTAACAGTTTTCTATGTATGTCCAAGTTTCCTCGAGCTGTGGTACTTGGCAGAGACGCCACACGCGAAAGTTACTTGCGTCGTTACGTTTTGCCTATCAGTGTATTATCATTTGCGAATAAGTCCAGTAGGACTACGCAATTGGTTTTTTCTGTTTCGAAATTGGTTGTAGTATGAGAGATAATAAGTAACTCAATACAGAATAATAAATAGGTAGGTAAATAAATTTTTAATAAATAATAAAAATGAAGTCTCGTTATATGAAGAAAACTCCCGAATAAGAGTGTTGCGAGGAAGAGCTTTTGACGTCCGTTATCTCACAAGGGAGAAGAAACGAACCCTTATCGCAGTTGCCAGTATACATAAAATAAGTCTTTCATACTCAACGTAGCATTCCATCACAGTTTCTGGGAAACTGTTTTCCCGTGCTTGTAAGAAACTAATAGAGAGGCCAATCGTTTAACCGACGCGATAAAGGATGTTTACATCAATTGCCGCAAATCTGGTAACCTGACAAATCACATTTACTAAACATATCTTGAGAACAATTTAAAACAATACGTTACTGACAAGTTTTGTCTGATAATGGTTCCCTGGGGTGGACGAAGTAATACTGTATGATAGCATGATTATAGAGGACGAGGGTCAACCGACTTGCAAGATAGAAGTAATAACGACCAAATGCACACCTGTGCGCCAGCCGCGTGATTTTTTTTTTTTTATCGTCAAGTTGAAAACTTTATTTCGAGGCTCCAAAATTGCATTCTGATTCTCGGAATCTAGAGGGAATTGCACAACTGCGGGGATGCAATAATGATTTACAGCATAAATCATTATGAACTTCAGCACCGATTTTGTATGGAATGTTATCGTATGCGTGAGACGCATCAAAATTATTTTCTGAAAAAGAAATATTTTTAAATGTAAACCAAGTCTTTTTACCGCCGAATCTTCGGAAGGAATAGTATAAATGCGAGAAGATTGCATTCATTATATGCTCTTGGTACCGCAAGTATATTTCCTTCGACAGTTCATAACACAAGTACCATCCATCTTGTTGTTCGAAAGATATGGAAGAATCGTGAAAGAGCCTTTGTAAAGTGGCCAGGCTTAAATTTTTAATTCTGTACTAATCCAATACGTTTGATAAATTTATTTCTCTACCTTGTTATTATTCATTTACTTATCTTGTTAACGCTCATATTCCTTCCAATTTCGAAATGAAAAACGTAAAATAATGCACTTGGGTCTCTAACACGGGTTCTGTGTTCCCCAACCTAACGCCTGTGGCGCTTTCGCATCATATTGGTACGAAAGCGGCGGTCGTAGAGGTTTCTTTCCCCGATTTGTATGGAAGTGTGCGATTGTGGCCCCCATGTATGGTGAAGGAAAATGCTCAAGTTTCAATTATCTGTATCAATTTTAAGTGGATTGCGAGTCTTGAACCTTCGGGGTGGTTTTCTCAAGTACGAGGGTGGGTGGGGTTGGGGAGGGGGGGAGCGAAGGCCCTGTTGAGCGAAAATACCTTAGAGTTTTTCCTCTGTACACAAGCGATCTACCAAACATGAGCAGAATCGGTTGGCCTTGTCCGAGGCCTTCTCCTTGTGAGTCGATATTGTTCGTTTCAATGTCTGTTTTCTTGTTCAAAATTAGTGTTTTTGATCCACAGGGGGTATCTGGTTTAATTATTGTGTTATAATGTCTTAGTTTTGTATGATTGGAGATACATTTCTTGTAGTACATATTTTGTGCAAGTCGGTATGCAGTTTCCATATTTTGGCACCTAATTTCGTATGCTTTTCTTTCGATTCCATTTCCCTGAAGGGTTTCACCGAGATATTTAAACTGTGGAACGCTTTTCATTATGCCACATTTTGGGTCCATGAATTTTAGCGCTTGTTTATTGCAGGCCACGTGTCCCGTCTTTTCAGAAGCTGTCTGGAAAATGACTCTTTCTGCAGTTCCCTTCACGAGTCCAATCTAATTGTGGGCTGATGAAACGACGGTCGTTAAGATTTCCTAATCACCTGCAAATTCTAGACAATCTATAGATAACTAGCTTCTGCCTAAAATCATTGGCTGGTAAATTTTGAGGATCCATTTCTGTCTGCGCCATTCTTGTGTCACTTGGTCAAGGACGGAGTTGGAAAGTAATGGAAACAGCCTGTTTCCCTATCTTGCTTCCGCTTTGATTTCGAAAGGAGCCGAGGTTTCCCTGGCAAATTTAATCTTGGACTTGGTGGCTATCAGTGACTGTTTTATGATTGCAAATGTTTTCAGATCTGTTACTATTATCATCGAAACATTATATATATTTTATTGCTATTATCATTAAAATATTAGGCATCTCAGCCGTTAAAGATTATTGGGGTAAGAGAGCGGGAGAGACTGTAACAAACTATGATTCCCTCACCTGCCCTCCACAAGATCCGAACCCCGCATCTGTGCCTGCCCTTGTACGAGTGACGCTAGGTCACAGCACGCCGTCTGCCTACTACAAACTGTGACGAGGCTTGCGGAGTATAGACGCAGATCTACACTACTGACCATTAAAATTGCTACACCGCGAAGATGATGTGCTACAGACGCGAAATTTAACCGACAGGAAGAAGATGCTGTGATATCCAAATGATTAGCTTTTGAGAGCATTCACACATGGTTGGTGCCGGTGGCGACACCTACAACGTGCTGGCATGAGGAAAGCTTCCAACCGATTTCTCATACACAAACAGCATTTGACCGGCGCTGCCTGGTGAAACGTTGTTGTGATGCCTCGTGTAAGGAGGAGAAATGCGTACCATCACGTTTCCGACTTTGATAAAGGTCGGATTGTAGCCTATCGCTATTGCAGTTTATCTTATCGCGACATTGCTGCTTGCGTTGGTCGAGATCCAATGACTGTTAGCAGAATATGGAATCAGTGGGTTCAGGAGGGAATACGGAACGCCGTGTTGGATCCCAACGGCCTCGTATCACTAGCAGTCGAGATGACAGGCATCTTATCCGCATGGCTGTAACGGATCGTGCAGCCACGTCTCGATCCCCGAGTCAACAGATGGGGACGTTTGCAAGACAGCAACCATCTGCACCAACAGTTCGACGACGTTTGCAGCATCATGGACTATCAGCTCGGAGATCATGGCTGCGGTTACCCTTGACGCTGCATCACAGACAGGAGCGCCTGCGATGGTATACTCAACGACGAACCTGGGTGCACGAATGGCGAAACGTCATTTTTTCGGATGAATCCAGGTTCTGTTTACAGCATCATGATGGTCGCATCCGTGTTTGGCGACATCGCGATGAACGCACATTGGAAGCGTGTATTCCTCTTCGCCATACTGGCGTATCACCCGGCGTGATGGTATGGGGTGCCATCGGTTACACGTCTCGACCACCTCTTGTTCACACTGACAGCACTTTGAACAGTGGACGTTACATTTCAGGTGTGATACGACCCGTGGCTCTACCCTTCGATCGCTGCGAAACCGTACATTTCAGCAGAATAATGCACGACCGCATGTTGCAGGTCCTGTACGGGCCTTTCTGGATACAGACAATGTTCGACTGCTGCCCTGGCCAGCATATTCTCCAGATCTCTCACCAATTGAAAACGTCTAGTCAATGGTAGCCGAGCAACTGGCTCGTCACAATACGCCAGTCACTACTCTTGATGAACTGTGGTATCGTGTTGAAGCTGCATGGGTGACTGTACCTGTATACACCATCCAAGCTCTGTTTGACTCAATGCCCAGGCGTATCAAGGCCAGCGGTGGTTGTTCCGGGTACTGATTTCTCAGTATCTATGCACCCAAATCGCGTGAAAATGTAATCGTATGTCCTAGTATAATATAGTTCTCCAATGAATACCCGTTTATCATCTGCATTTCTTCTTGGTGTAGCAATTTTAATGGCCAGTAGTGTAGATGTGGACGTGACGACCTTGCCCAGTCCTACGTAGAACACCGGTGTGAGGCCGGGCTTAGGTTGCCCTCGGCCTGCAGGAAGCGGCAACCTGTCACGCAACCTCGCCCCGCGACCCCAACCAGCTACCGGAATTAGGGCGCGGCGCCTCTGCCGTAGCAACCAGCCGGAGGACATCCCAGGGTGACAGCGTGACAGGGTTAGCAACTGCCAGTGGCAGGCGACTAGTTCCTTCTTCCCGCTATCGCAGAGTTTACTTCGTGGGTTCGCTGTGTCGTGGATTCGATACGTTGGTTGTAAGCGCTGCGGAAGATGACGGTGGCACGATGAACAGCATATTCAATTCCATCAAAGTGCTAGAAATAACGATAACTGCCCTGCAAAAGGCGGGGAACTGGAAGAAACGTTTGGTCACGACGAGATGCTCTCGCTTTTTTTTTCTTTCTTTTTTGTCATCAGTCCTGTAACTGGTTTGATGCGACCCGAAACGAACTCATCTCCTGTGCCAATCCTTTCATCTTAGAGTAGCACTTCACTCAGCCTCGTGATGCAAATTGAGAAGCTACTCGACCGAATCGTAGCGGCTCCGATCAAAGAAAACTATCGTAACGACCTGGAGAGCGGTGTGCTGACCACACGCATCCTCAAATGAGGATGACACGGCGGTCGGATGGTCCCGATGGGCCACTTGTGGCCTGAAGACGGAGTGCTTTAGAGTAACACTTGCAGGCTACGTCCTGGATGTATTCCAGTCCCGACCTCCCTCTACGGTTTTTATACTCTACACATCCCTCTTGTACGATGGAAGTTATTCCTTGATGTTTTAACACATGTCCTATCATCCTGTCCCTTCTTCTTGTCAGTGTTTTCCATATATTCCTTCCCTCTCCGATCAGGCCGATAACCTCCCCATTCCCTACTTTATCAGTCCACGTAATTTCCTACGTTCTCCTGTATCACCACATCTCACTCGCTTCGATTCTGTTCTGTTCCATGTCTCATTGACCTACAATTCTGTACTTCGAACGTACATTTTCAGAAATTTCTTCCTCAGATTAAGACCTATGTTTGATATCAGTTGACGTCTCTTGGCCAGGAATGCCCTTTTTACCAATGCTAGTCTGCTTTTTAACCATCCTTGCTCTATCTGTCATGGGTTATCTTGTTGCCTAGGTAGCAAATTTCCTTCATTTCCCCTACCTCGTGATCACCAGTTCTATGTTAAGTTTCTTGTTGCTCTCATTACTTTCGACTTTCTTCAATTTACTCTCAGTCAATACTCTGTACTCAGTAGACTGTTCATTCCCTTCAACAGATCCTGTAATTCTTCTTCACTTTCACTAACGATAGCAATGTCATCAGCGAATTTTCATATTGCAATTCTTTCACTTTGAATTTCAATCAGTCTACAATACAACAAAGACGGATTACAGAGGTTGATACAGTGCATATTCTGCGTAAACCCCAAATACCATCAAAAATGTGGTACGTTGGACATCTAATCCCTTGTTAGAAAATAAAGCTAAGGAAATAATGGCTGCAATAGGTTCGTATATCTGGAGGTGTGAAATCTTGAGGGAACGGATAAACGTTACAACCCTCCCGCCAGAAAAGAGGCTTTGGGCTAATAGATTTCTTCTTCTTCTTCTTCTTCTTCTTCTTCACTTCAAGGAGCATGCTTGCAGCCTATTTCGTCTTCACAAAGCCACCTTTTCCTTGGTTTGCTGTATCTCTCTTCCTTACAGGTCCACACACTAATCTTCATGTCACCATTCTTTCAATATGGTTCTTCCATTCCGTTATCTCGTTTTCTGTTCTTTCAGTCATGCAGAATTTATTTAATTCTTGTTTCAAAATTCTTTGTTTAATCTCTCAGAGCAATCTGGAAATATTTTACGAAGAGCTGTATCAATGAAGTACAATGCTTCATTTGCTTTAAAATATTTTAAAAGGGGGTGGGGGAGCCACAAAAAAACTTGGGACATCCTATAAGGAGGAAACTGAATAGTTTACGATAAAAATAGAAAGTAGCTGATCTACTGCTTTTGTCTACTTAATATGCGTTTATCTACTTGTAACACTTGAAAACGGACAAATTAACATGAAAAAAGAGAGTTCTTCAATCTCAGTTTTCACCCTTTAGCACTGACTATTCGTAATTCCCAAATAATGGAATGACCCTTGATTGGACCATAATTTTTTTAGCAGTGTTTCAGAAATTTGAATTAGTGCTAAGACACTGGTGATTTTTTTTTTTTTTTTAGTATTCAACCATGTATCACATTTCGAGAAAAGCAGCGAGCGAGGGACGGAGTTATCTTTTATTTGATTATTTAATATTTTGATTCTATGTATATTGAAACGAATAAAAGAGCAGAAAACGGCTTTCAGAAACCGGCTATTTTGAGGGATTTTAAACACCAGGTCAAACTAGCGTAAAAAGAATCACGATATAACCGAAAAACGGTTGTTTCAGCAATAACAGCCATCCCTACGTGCCAGCCATTCTGAATGGGTTATGACGAAATATTTGATGACCGTGTATGTCCCTTTTAGCGCCACGTCTAAGATCTCAAAGAAATATGATGAATATTTCATCAAATTTCTTTCTTTGAGAGAGCAATCCCAGCCTAAGGCAGAGAGATTCCCTGGTAGAGGGTACTTTACTAACGGACTTGGATGCAAGCATTCAGCTACAGTTAGCTCACACAGTACTTTGGTTCTGAGGACTATGAGAGACTCACAGGCTGTAGACGCTGGCCCACGAGCAGCTCTGGCCACAACCGCAAACCCACAACCTCCACGCAGCGGAAATGGCAGCCGCCTCGTACACGCAGTCAGCTGCACCACCAGCGCACCCATCAACTCTACCAACACCACAGACTCCCGCCAAACTATGCCTGCCAATCGGGGCTGTACGAGTTTGAAAACTGTACACCTCTAGGCTCAACCTGTGGTGAGTATCGAACCAGGGGAAATTTTCTATTAGACCAGTTTTCGAATTAAAAGTCTATGCAACTTCCTTGTCTCAATTTATTATCGTGTCAGAAATAAAAAGCATATAATCAACAAAAAGAAATCGGTCGCTGACATCAGTTTATACATTGGCTGAGCAGAAATTTGCCACGTCAAATGCATTCAGCGACGTCCTCGTCGGATCTCTCGTGGTGCATGCGCGTGGAAATACAGAACACTGTAATAGATGATTGTTGGTCTGTACGGTACCACTCTTGCAGAAATCTGACTAAACAACAAGGCGCAACTTCTGCAGGTTAAGCGAGTGGATGCTCCTGAACTCCGTGACTCTTCCTTTAAAGAGTGTAGAAAAATTTCCGCCACCTGTCACAATAATAGATTATTTATTCGTCACACGACAGGTTTCGGGCTTGTGCACATCCTCAGGTGTTTATACGTTCATGTACATGTACATCTTCATCCACACTCCGCAAGACACCTGACGGTGTGTGGCGGAGGGTACCTTGGGTACCTCTATCGCTTCTCCCTTCTATTCCAGTCTCGTATTGTTCGTGGAAAGAAAGATTGTCGGTATGCCTCTGTGTGGGCTCCAATCTCTCTGATTTTATTCTCATGGTCTCTTCGCGAGATATACGTAGGATGGAGTGATATACTGCTTGACTCCTCGGCGAAGGTATGTTCTCGAAACTTCAACAAAAGCCCGTACCGAGCTACTAAGCGTCTCTCCTGCAGTGTCTTCCACTGGAGTTTATCATCTCCGTAACGCTTTCGCGATTACTAAATGATCCTGTAACGAAGCGCGCTGCTCTCCGTTGGATCTTCTCTCTCTCTTCTATCAATCCTATCTGGTACGGATCCCACACTGGTGAGCAATATTCAAGCAGTGGGCGAACAAGTGTACTGTAACCTACTTCCTTTGTATTCGGATTGCATTTCCTTAGGATTCTTCCAATGAATCTGTCTGGCATCTGCTTTACCGACGATCATCTTTATATGGTCATTCCATTTTAAATCACTCCTAATGCCTACTCCCACATAATTTACGGAATTAACTGCTTCCAGTTGCTGACCTGCTATATTGTAGCTAAATGATAAAGGATCTTTCTTTCTATGTATTCGCAGCACATTACACTTGTCTACATTGAGATTCAATTGCCATTCCCTGCACCATGCGTCAATTCGCTGCAGATCCTCCCGCATTTCAGTACAATTTACCATTGTTACAAGCTCTCGACATACATCATCCGCAAAAAGCCTCAGTGAACTTCCGATGTTATCCACAAGGTCATTTACGTATATTGAGAATAGCAACGGTCCTACGACACTCCCCTGCGGCACACCTGAAATCATTCTTACTTCGGAAGACTTCTCTCCATTGAGAATGACAAGGTGCGTTCTGTTATCTAGGAACTCTTCAATCCAGTCACACAATTGGTCTGATAGTCCATATGCTCTTACTTTGTTCATTGAACGACTGTGGGGAACTGTATCGAACGCCTTGCGGAAGTCAATAAACACGGCATCTACCTGTGAACCCGTGTCTATGGCCCTCTGAGTCTCGTGGACGAATAGCGCGAGCTCGGTTTCACACGATCGCCTTTTTCGAAACCCATGCTGATTCCTACAGAGTAGATTTCTAGTCTCCAGAAAAGTCATTATACTCGAATAACATACGTGTTCCAAAATTCTAGCCGGCCACGGTGGCCGTGCGGTTCTAGGCGCTCCAGTCCGGAGCCGCGCTGCTGCTACGGTCGCAGGTTCGAATCCTGCCTCGGGCATGGGTGTGTGTGATGTTCTTAGGTTAGTTAGGTTTAAGTAGTTCTAAGTTATAGGGGACTGATAACCACAGCAGTTGAGTCCCATAGTGCTCAGAGCCATTTGAACCAACCAAAATTCTACAGCTGATCGACGTTTGAGATATAGGTCTATGGTTTTGCTCATCTGTTCGACGTCCCTTCTTGAAAGCGGGGATGACCTGTGCCCTTTTCCAATCCTTTGGAACGCTACGGTCTTCTAGAGACCTACGGTACACCGCTGCAAGAAGGGGGGCAAGTTCCTTCGAGTACTCTGTGTAAAATCGAACTGGTATCCCATCAGGTCCAGCGGCCTTTCCTCTTTTGAGCGATTTTAATTGTTTCTCTATCCCTCTGTCGTCTATTTCGATATCTACCATTTTGTCATCTGTACGACAATCTAGAGAAGGAACTACAGTGCAGTCTTCCTCTGTGAAACAGCTTTGGGAAAAGACATGTTCATATTGCTGGAGATCACAGTATAAATACAAAAATATTCTTTGCTGGTGATTAAACAGATACAAGTGGAACAATCGTAGGTGGCAAGGCAGCATTTGTCGAAAATATATCTGTACTTACATAAAGATGAAGCATCACTATTATAATTACGCTGTCTTGCATCTCGTGATACTGGAGCGTAGCCTGTGGAGAGCCTTCCGTGTTGTCCACTTCTCTGAATGACCAGAAGGAACTCTTCCTTCGGAACCATCCGTTTCTCAAAATGTCGACATTTCAACCGCAACTCTGCGATCGCTGTTTGCTGCGGTGCTCCTGTAAGAGCTTCACTAGTTGCCAGGAAGTTCTGATTTCAGCCGAGGATGTGCTGGCTGACTGCCATGTAAAGCATGGGCTCCCGTGGACGTAGTCTTGCTTTTCTCGCATCTAACAGTTATCTCGCGTCAATTCAGGAGGAGCTAGCCCAGCGAGACAGTGGAGTTTACCTGCACGTGTAGATCTTTAACGAAATGGTTCAAATGGCTCTGAGCACTATGGGACTCAACTTCTGAGGTCATCAGTCCCCTAGAACTTAGTACTACTTAAACCTAACCAACCTAAGGACACCACACACATCCATGCCCGAGGCAGGATTCGAACCTGCGACCGTAGCCGTCGCGCGGTTCGAGACTGTTGCGCCTAGAACCGCTCGGTCACTCCGGCCGGCGGTCTTTAACAACCCGTGATAATGCGACAGGTCTCATTAAGCGCTACATCTATTTTTCTGGTATTGCTGCACGTGTTGTTGTATCCGGACAGCGCGGAACAACAAATACTGGAGGCGAGAGTAGAAAAAAACGGTGAATCCAAACACTCCGCGAGACTGCAGCCTAACTTCGCACTGCCCTCCGTGGCGGGGCGTGCGTTAACTACTCCGGGCGCCCAGGAGTAAACAGACCGGCGGTGACCACGCGGTGGCGTGTATGGCCCGTAGTCGGTAGGTTGCTGTTTACCGTATGTACGCCGGCTGTCGTTGCTGGGGTTACAGTGGCAGCGGCTTAAGCCGTCGGCACACGGACCGTGCTGTCGAACGTTAACGTTGAGCGTACCAAGTTCAACGCGCTGCTGAAAGCTCAGGAACGATGCGACTTGTGCATACGGTACGTGGGCCCCAACGTGGTATACGCGATCGCAACGCACTCCAGCGGCAGTTGAGGGATATTTCTAGTTCGTAAATCACTCTGTTTACTCAACGCGCGCGTAAAATTCCCACGTTAGCTCTATTAAAACGCACGTTTTCTCCATTGTCCATGAAAAGGAAAGTACCATGTCCAATCAATAAGGACACAGGCTTATGAAAGTTCCATTACAAACAGTGCGGTACAAATTTGGAATCCTTCTCCGCATAAGATAAACAT
Organism: Schistocerca nitens; assembly: GCF_023898315.1. NCBI lineage: Eukaryota > Metazoa > Arthropoda > Insecta > Orthoptera > Acrididae > Schistocerca > Schistocerca nitens. The sequence goes on from NC_064622.1 coordinate 353,556,393, forward strand.
TATTTCATCATTCCCACATTTTAGTACAACCCCAAGGTCAGTCTTCCTTAATCATTGTTCCTACCCAGTAGCAGAATCTTTGCAACATGTGAATTACGAAGCGTAAAAGAATAAGGAGCAAAATATCTTTATAGTCTACAAGTAGCGCAAGCTCTCTTGTACATTAAGCCAATCGAACAAGGTAACCCCTCAAAAAAAGGTGAACTTATATTTATATAACATCAAATACACTCCTGGAAATTGAAATAAGAACACCGTGAATTCATTGTCCCAGGAAGGGGAAACTTTATTGACACATTCCTGGGGTCAGATACATCATATGATCACACTGACAGAACCACAGGCACATAGACACAGGCAACAGAGCATGCACAATGTCGGCACTTGTACAGTGTATATCCACCTTTCGCAGCAATGCAGGCTGCTATTCTCCCATGGAGACGATCGTAGAGATGCTGGATGTAGTCCTGTGGAACGGCTTGCCATGCCATTTCCACCTGGCGCCTCAATTGGACCAGCGTTCGTGCTGGACGTGCAGACCGCGTGAGACGACGCTTCATCCAGTCCCAAACATGCTCAATGGGGGACAGATCCGGAGATCTTGCTGGCCAGGGTAGTTGACTTACACCTTCTAGAGCACGTTGGGTGGCACGGGATACATGCGGACGTGCATTGTCCTGTTGGAACAGCAAGTTCCCTTGCCGGTCTAGGAATGGTAGAACGATGGGTTCGATGACGGTTTGGATGTACCGTGCACTATTCAGTGTCTCCCCGACGATCACCAGTGGTGTACGGCCAGTGTAGGAGATCGCTCCCCACACCATGATGCCGGGTGTTGGCCCTGTGTGCCTCGATCGTATGCAGTCCTGATTGTGGCGCTCACCTGCACGGCGCCAAACACGCATACGACCATCATTGGCACCAAGGCAGAAGCGACTCTCATCGCTGAAGACGACACGTCTCCATTCGTCCCTCCATTCACGCCTGTCGCGACACCACTGGAGGCGGGCTGCACGATGTTGGGGCGTGAGCGGAAGACGGCCTAACGGTGTGCGGGACCGTAGCCCAGCTTCATGGAGACGGTTGCGAATGGTCCTCGCCGATACCCCAGGAGCAACAGTGTCCCTAATTTGCTGGGAAGTGGCGGTGCGGTCCCCTACGGCACTGCGTAGGATCCTACGGTCTTGGCGTGCATCCGTGCGTCGCTGCGGTCCGGTCCCAGGTCGACGGGCACGTGCACCTTCCGCCGACCACTGGCGACAACATCGATGTACTGTGGAGACCTCACGCCCCACGTGTTGAGCAATTCGGCGGTACGTCCACCCGGCCTCCCGCATGCCCACTATACGCCCTCGCTCAAAGTCCGTCAACTGCACATACGGTTCACGTCCACGCTGTCGCGGCATGCTACCAGTGTTAAAGACTGCGATGGAGCTCCGTATACCACGGCAAACTGGCTGACACTGACGGCGGCGGTGCACAAATGCTGCGCAGCTAGCGCCATTCGACGGCCAACACCGCGGTTCCTGGTGTGTCCGCTGTGCCGTGCGTGTGATCATTGCTTGTACAGCCCTCTCGCAGTGTCCGGAGCAAGTATGGTGGGTCTGACACACCGGTGTCAATGTGTTCTTTTTTCCATTTCCAGGAGTGTATTATAGTATATACTTATATGAAACTAATAATAAAGTATCGGAACCCAATAAAAACGCGAATGTTAGGAAATAAAATTTAGTAGTGTCAAGACGAGAACCACCGCCCCAACCAACAAGCAATACAAGACAATGACGCTACTCGTTCCGGTTTTTTTTATTTTACTCGTTTTGTTCGATATTGTTCGTTGTGTTTGGTCTGGGCGGACGTCACAAGACATCCGTTGAAATTGATCGTCGGTTCCTTGACTCAGTTTTTTTTTTTTTTTTTTATTACAGAGAGCACGCAGCCCTCTGACCGAACACGCTGAGCTACCGTGCCGGCAAAATAACGAAAGTAAATGTCTCACACAAGGGAAGACTTGAACCAAGGACCTCTCGTTCCGCAGTTGCTCACGCTAACCACGGGACCAAAATTACGTTAAACCAGCAACAGACCAAATGCAGGCAATCATAGTATCTTACCCCTTGCAGAATACCTTATCGTAGATATGTTACTAATTAAAATTTAATTATAACAAATTTAACCAAGAATAATGCGTTTTGGGTGGATCTTCAGTGTGTCGCTGTCTTCAAATAGCCTACTCTCATAATACGCAAGTTGGAATCATTCTTTTGCCACGAATATCATGTTTCTCATTATTTTATTGGAACGAATCGCAGAGTCAACAACGGTTTTTCCAGTGATTCTCTTTTCTAGTACTCAGAAACGGCATATATACATATAAGCTTGAAATGAATGCCAATATGGCGCCTCACAAACTGCGTACCAAAGAGAGACGGCGTGCGTGTGACGTAGGTGGCGTTGTGGCATCTCATTGGTCAACGCTCAGACGCACGCTCAGAATATCCGACTTACCAGATATTGCTCTGCACGTTGGGAAAGACTCCCGAACGTGCTATTCCACGCTATGGAGTCAGAAACGCGGCACGCTCAACGTTCGGATGCACGGTCCGCGTGCTGACGGCTTTAGGTTTGATAGCACCTGCGCTGTTTAGCGGCGGTGGTGCTGCCCCCTGTCGGCCGTGAGCTGAACGCCATCTGACCCCTGGCCACGGAAAGCTGTGCGCCGCTGTACGGTCATTCATGATACTGCACAGAACCATGCCGAACCTGCAAATTCAGCACTGGAGTAACACAGCGCTAGCGCAGCTAGTTCTCACGGTGCATGGATGAGCTTTCTGTTTCATGTTTTGGCAGTGTTTCATTTCTTTATGTAAGTCCACTGTCACTAGCAGATATTTCTGAGTCCTTCCCAGATGATCTGAAGGGTTTTAGCTGCTTGTTTGTTCCTGAGGTAGGCCACGCAGGTCTGAGTTTTGTCGGAATTCGGCTCCAGGTGATGGCAAATTCTTGCAGGGCTTTAGACAAGGTCTGTTCCATATTTTAAAAACAGTCGGTCTCACCAGTGATTGCACAGTAAGCAGCATAAACAAAACTAGGGGTTCCTTAGTGTTATAGCTGATCGTTAGTGTAGGTATTGAATAATGATAGTGCGAGCACATTGCTTTGCGGTGCCCGATTCTTCTGTGCTCTCCAGTGCTTCTTTGTCCCTGAATTTCCATAAGGATCTCCGGTTCTGGAGGAGGTTTCTGATGTTGCACACGAGAGTGAAGCCTGTGGTCACGTTATAAACCTCTGTTAAAAGAAGCCGATGACTGACTGCGACGTAAGCTGGACACACGAAACACCACACTGCTTCTCACAAGAGAATTCGTGCAAACGCTGTTCCGTGCACGATCACGTACCTTCAGTGTTAACAGAAATTACAGTAAACTGGCTACTCGAGACACGTGTCTCTGATACAATGCCCCTGGCGATTTCCCCCGTACTAAGTAATATCTCTCATTAGTGATCGTACTTTTCTACACGTCGGCGCCAAAACAGCGTGTCTCGCGTGAGGTGTCTTCCTTGGAATTTGGCATCGGAACAGTGACAGTGTGGATATGAATGGCTACCCTTTTTTTAAAAAAAATCTAAATCTAGTAACACAGTGTGGTAACATGAGGGTATGAAGGACTATCATTTTTACAAAAAATCTAAATCTAGTAACAGAAAGTAGGAACAAGCAATGACAATAAAATTAATTTTTGACCAAATCAAAATTCATACTGAATAAGGTCGTACAGTAATCCTGAAAACTGAAAAATAGGAAACGTGGAGTCCAAACATTGAAACAAACCTACATTTATCTGCTTAAGAATATATTCAGGGTGCAACGAGTGTAACTGCACATACTTCTATTGGTGACTGAGGACTGTGTACTAAAGAACATTACGTCAGTATTTACGTTATCTGCAGACTAATAATTATAGCTATTACAAGTAGAACATTTTTAGGTTGATTAGTGTCTTGAAGTACAAGTGCCAAGAGCACTGCATTAATGCTCATTTCTGCTGGGCAGCAGGTCATATACTGAAGTGCGGGTGCGTGGAGGCAAAACTGTTAAGATGGTACTGCCAGGCGTAGTCCACTTAGTGGCGCAGTTACGATCGTGCAGAAAAGTCAGGTCGTTAAGGTTGCAATGTGTTTTTGGGACGAGTGTTCGATGCAGAAAGAAAACACCCAACACACGGATATGTGTATATATTAAGATACCACACGTAAAACTATCTCCACTTATATTCATTACTCCCTTTATATTTACAATGATGTGGAACAATATTTACAAGGCCGTAAACAGCAGCTTTTTACTTTAGCCTGTTACTCTTTTTTTTACTCCCGTAAATTCCAAATAACACTTTCGTTAAATAGTTCTATTTCTCCGTTGAAACTATTTTCTATAAAAAACGTTTTTATGTTAATGTTCTTATTTTTATATAATTTAGGCTGCCACTGTGTCCAGCTGTGTCTCCACCAGCTTGAACAGCCCCTGCTGACATGCAGGGTCCATGGATTCATGAGGTTGTCTCCATACCCGTTTCTGTCCATCCACTCGATACAATTTGAAACAAGACTCGTCCGACTAGACAACATGTTTCCAGTCATCAACAGTCCAATGTCGGTGTTGACGGGCCCAGGTAAGACGTAAAGTTTTGCGTCGTGCAGTCATCAAGGGTACACGAGTGGGCCTTCGGCTCCGAAAGCCCATATCGACGATGTTTCGTTGAGTGGTTCGCATGTTGACACTAGTTGATGGCCCAGCACTGAAATCTGCTGTAATTTGCGGAAGGGTTGCACTTCTGTCAGGTTGAACGTTCTCTTCAGTTGTCGTTGATCCCGTTCTTGCAGCATCTTTTTCCGGCCGCAACGATGTCGGAGATTTGATGTTTTACTTGATTCCTGATATTCAAGGTACACTCGTAAAATGGTCGTTCGACAAAATCCCCACTCCTTCTCTACCTCGGAGATGCTGTGTCCCATTACTCGTGCGCCGGCTATAACACCATGTTAAAACTTACTTAAATCTTGATAATCTGTCATTGTAGCAGCAGTAACCGATCTAACAACTGCGCCAGACACTTGTTGTCTTATAAAGGCACATTTGCATGCCGAGCGTGAGTTTCCGCGGAAACGCGAAATATTAATTAAATAAATAATCAGTGACAAATAAATAAAGCCTATGGCACACAACTGCAGCGCTGTGTCGCTGATAAAACAAAAGCATAATTACGTTACTCTTATGTTTGATTAAGAGGGAGAGCTCTGGTAGAAGTGGTGCGAGAAGCACGTATTTTATTTTATTGTCTGGCACACCGCCATATTTTCATGCTATAGAAGAATACTGCGAGCTGCAACCACACTAGGCACTCGATTCTGAAAAGAATTTGTATTTGTAAAAGTAAGTAGGATTATGAACTGTAGGCAATTTCATTGAATATATCTGATTTAACTAACTATGTAACTTTTTTATGTTCAGTAGACAATCACCTCTGTACGACGTATTGGCATGGCTGGCAAATCATTGTAATATTGAGATTAGATTATGAGTCCGTACCTACCGCAGCAGTCTTTGGAAACGATTTAATTACGAAGTCCGATTATTTCAGTTTTATTTCACGGTCAACTACGAGTAACATTGCCTTTACCAAATAGCCATTGTCAAGCGTCTGATTCCGAATAATTAAACGTCCACGTTCCAGATAAGGAAATATCAATTACAACCAATCACAATCATATACATCACAAATAGTGAATAATTGAAATATTTTATTTATTATATTTTATTTTATTTATTTTATAGTCTTATATAGGCGTTGCCGACCGTAGCGCCGCATTCTGTCTGTTTACATATGTCTGTATTTGAATACGCATGCCCGTAACTGTTTCACTGGCGCTTCAGTGTAATACTGCCATATCCTCCACTATAAAGCAACATACGCCACGGCGCATGGCGGCCGCACCTGCGTGAGGGGCAAGGGCACGGCGGAGCTACGAGGGGGCGCTGCGATTATTTGTAAACGCGGCGCGCCAGAATTACTCCCCAACCGGGAGCGAGCAGGAGCGACCCGCCCGCCTCCAGGTTCCACAATAATTCAGACGCCGCCGCCCGGTCTGTAAACAAACACCGGAAGCGCGAGGCGCTCAGCGTATTTCTGGCGCCTCGCCACGCGGAGCACAGGTAGCGCACGCCGAAAGGTGACCTGGGACCGGGACTCGACGCTAGAGACGGGTAGTTCGCGAACGAACGGGTGCAAAGGAACGGTTCACCAAGATGAACGAAAGGACCGAGAAACGAATTCCAAGGAACGATCGGTTCATAGTTCACTTCGGTCGCGGCGGTCTACTTATAGTTCCCGGGAACGAAGAACGATCGGTTCATAGTTCACTTCGGTCGCGGCGGTCCACTTATAGTTTCCGGGAACGAGGAACGATCGGTTCATAGTTCACTTCTTCACTACGGTCGCGGCGGTCACGTCGGCAGTTCTCGTTCCGGCCTCGGTCGCGTGCTCGTCTCAGTCTCGGTCTCCCTCGGCCGCACTCGTCGTTCTTCGCATGACCACCTGTCTCAGTTCCACTGCCGACTGCTCCCAGTTAGTTCAGCACCCAGTTGTTCGTTTCGTTCACTGCGCTCGCCTGTTTTATTTATTTATTTATGCATGTGTTCCAAACTGTTCTTGCACTTGGTTCTGGCTATTCAGCGTCCACGACCGGTAATCAAAAAGTATTTTATAGTTACGTAAATTACATGAAAATTACGTTGTATGTAATAGGTACGTCTTTTCAGGTAACAAAAGGGCTATCAGCTCACTTCATTATATCGATGAACAGCAGAAGACATACTTACAACAAGGCAAGTTTTTTTGGTTATTCATGTATTTTTTGGTTTCATCGACTTGATTTAGCAGCTAACTTTCAATAATTTGCTTAATTTTTAGTGTAAGAAAATTCATATAAAACGATTTTCGTGTATCTTTCATATACAAAACATTACATTTTGGAAGGCTCTAATTATTTTTAAGTTTGGTTGTTTCCAATTTGCATTACCTGCTAGTTTGGTTTCTTTGAAAAAAAAAGCAGTGCCTCTCCATTTGAAAAGACATAGATAGCCATAAAATCGTATTTACTTACTATCTCAAAAACATTTGTTCAGAAGGAGCTTTCAAACCAAAAACTTTACTACTGCGAACTTAATTATTATTATTATTATTATTATTGCTAGATTAACTTTAATAATGCAACATAAAGACCTAATTTTTACAAAGCGTGTGACGCAAGTATGAGAAAACTACATTTTATTTTATGCTTCTATAAAGTCTCTACTTCGCCTACGAACTCAGAGACAACGTGAAGTATATATAGGGTGTAAACGATTATTGTTTACAACGTAGCATAGCTATGTAGTGGAAGTCGAAACTTGTGGTCTTAAGTTGGGAAACAGCTACCAACAGGTTTACAGGATTACATGAGCTACAGCCCATGCGCATCGCGTGAGATTTTCATGTTCTCTTCTCCAGCTCTCTACACATCGTCATCGATTGTTTCGCAATTGCATTAGCTTGTTATCTCTTCACTGCCTAATTATTACATATTTGTCTGTTTGTTGTATCTGCTCGTAACGGGCAACACATCGTCCGTAATTGGCGAGCAGTCTGTACTCGGGGCGATTTTCCGTGCGCCACCCTATATTATTTCCCTGCGATCAGCCACACAAGGCTACAGGACAGAAATTACTTCTAAAAGTGTGTAAGAATTCAGTAACGAATAAAAACTCTGTACTCCAGGGGGGAGGCAAGTGCCCCCTCTTGGTGCCCTCCATTCTTCAGTCACCTACACTACTAGTTTTCGGTTTTTCATAAGAACCATACACCAAGCACAAATGAACGGTGAAGAACGAGTAAAAATGAACGGTTCCCAAAAAATAACGATCAGCAGTGAACTAGTTCCCAAGGATGAACGAGTTTGCCCATCTCTACTCGACGCTACACATCAGAATGTCGGCGAATGGAACGTCAGTCACTCACCTTAAAATAGCGCACTGTCCGTTCTGGACCGCTCAAGATGGTCGTCAACTGGTAGCAAGTAGGCAGGTGATCATACATCGATGACGTAAGCCACGACCGTGAAGTGGTGCCTATGTGCCAGTCGATCCAAGAAACTTGTCAACTACTTGAAAAATGGTCTGCAAATAGAAGGGGGTCTCTTTTAAGCCGCCGACAGCTACGCTGTGATTCTGACAAGGCGGGAAACCTGGAACTCTTCAGAGATCCAATGAATTGGACCAGAACGTCGAAATATCTGGGTGTCCACTTGGACTAGAAGTTTACATGGAAGGAGCATATCCTTTACCTGCACAAACAAACGACCCAGAGGCTTGGCGCGCTCTACCATATTCTGAATGCAAAGTCCTCATTCTTCGTAAATTGTGATCTCTACATCTACCAGATGAGGGTACGGTCGGTCGCGGATTATGCCTGTGAGACCTGGAGGATGCAGCTCTAGGCATATCAAGTCTACAAGTCTCTAAGTCTACAAATCCAAACTGATCTTCCCCGAGGTCGGCTTCTACCAGTTTTTCCATTCGCCTGTAAAGAATTCGTGTTAGTATTTTGCAGCCGTGATTTATTAAATTGATAGTTCGGTAATTTTCACACCTGTCAACACCTGCGTTTTTTCGGATTGGAATTATTATATTCTTCTTGATGTCTGAGGGCATTTCGCCTGTATCATACATCTTGCTCACCAAATGGTAGAGTTTTGTCAGGACTGGCTCTCCCAAGGCTGTCAGTAGTTCTAATGGAATGTTGTGTACTCCCGGGGTCTTGTTTCGATTTAGGTCTTTCAGTGCTCTGTCAAACTCTTCACGCAGTATCATATCTCCCATTTCATTTTCATCTACGTCCTCTTCCATTTCCATAATATTGTCCTCAATTACATCACCCTTGTATATATCATCTGTATACTCCTTCCACCTTTCTGCCTTCCCTTCCTTGCTCAGGACTGGTTTTCCATCTGAGCTCTTGATAGTCAAACTGACGGTTCTCTTTCCTTAATATTTATCTATAATTTTCTTGTAAGCAGTATCTATCTTACACCTAGTGATATATGCCTCTACATCCTTACATTTGTCCTCTAGCCATTCCTGCTTAGCCATTTTGCACTTCCTGTCGATTTCATTTTTGAGACGTTTGTACTTCTTTCGCCTTTTTCATTTACTGCATTTTTATATTTTCTCCTTTGATAAAATAAATTCAATATCTCTTCTGTTAACCAAAGACTCTCTTTACTACTCCGAAGTCTATTGGAGAATGTAATTCAGAAAACTGCTAAATGACATTTTTTAAATAAATTAGTGATTGCATTACAACACATCTTTGTAATATTGCCAATGCACCCCAGAGGTAACTATCTGCCACAACGATTAGTTTAGTTTATACATTCATCACAAGATCGAAGCTCTGTTACCTTGCTGACCTGTTCACCCAGAAATCTCGTAAGTACCAAAAGCTGATTTGAATAAAACAGCATGATGATCTACCTTCTTGTTTATCTTGTGACACTTGGAGTCTCTGACTTCAGTGAACAAAACTTCTTAGTATCCGGCCCTAGCTACTTGCCATGCGATAGGGACTTCGAGAAAAGGAAGAGGCTTTCTAAAGCTTTTGTACCTGAAGACCTGGGTGACTCTGTAACATCAGCTACATTACTTGAGTGAAGAAATTTTTATCAATATACAGTCTGGAGCCAAGTCTTTGGTTACAAAGAAAAGTTGCAGATCCTGTCTTTTTACCTACTTGATCCTCTGCTGCCTTAACTATTTCATCACTCAAAGCTACCCATTCTTCCATTACTGTATTTGTTTTTGCAGTTCTTGTCAATCGTTCCCTAATGCTCTCTCTCAAACTCTACAACCCCTGGTTCTTTCAGTTTATCCAGGGCCCATCTCCTTAAATTCCTACCTTTTTTGCAGTTTCTTCAGTTTGAAACCAAGAGAAAACTGCACAGCGGAAAGGAATTACGGAGTCGACTGGACGAGACAATGAAGTCGACGGCGGCCAACATGCGGCTCGGTCTGGTAGCTACCAACCAGCTCCCCCCCCCTGCCAACCCCCACCTCCATCACACCATCCCACGCCACTTGCAGCCCTTCGACCAGACGAGGCCAGGCGAGCGCTACCCTGGTAACAAGATTTGCTCTCGCTTCAAACGCTAGCGGCCCGTATCGGCGGCGCTTTGACGAGCCCTGTGTTCCGTGCCCTACCGGTCTGTTCCGTCGGCGGGGCGCGCTTTACTGCTACACAAACGCCGCCCACGCTCGCCTCTTCCCGCCCGCGTCACGTCCCACTAACCTCCAGCCATCACGCGCAGTGGGCCCTCTGCTCTCTTCGCTACTGCGCCGTGTCCCCTTGTTTACACCTCCTGTTTACGTTCTTCGCGAAAGAAGTTGATTGGGTTCAGAAAGAGCAGCGAGAAGAGAGGAAGGTCACAGCAAACACGTTTATCTCCAGGCACAGCTCTCTCATCCTGTTTCCTTCATATCTCGTTTCCCTTCTTATTTTTCAAAAAGCAGGCGACAATTAGTTCAGTACATTTTGCCAAAGCCTTTTTGAAAAAACTACCCTCAACCCAAAGATTGGTTTGAAAACAACGGAGGTTACTACAGTGGCCGTCAAGAAACTGTGGTCAAAGTAACCCAACCTTCTTGAAGCATTGCCAGTTAGTGATAATTTCAAATGTTAGTAAAATTCCGAAAAAAAATATTAGACATATCTGTTTTTAGTCTAGAATATCCTGCGGTACTTTCCAAAGAAAATTCTTACCGTTCAGAAAAAAATAAAAAAATAAAAGCTAACGTTTCAAGAAATATATATATATTACTTCAACCTATGACAACGGATTGGTTATGAACTGTAGATTAAAACTGAAGAAACTGCAAAAAGGTGGGAATTTAAGGAGATGGGACCTGGATAAACTGACACAACCAGATGTTGTAGAGTGTTTGAGAAAGAGTATTAGGGAACGATTGACAAGAACGGGGGTAAGAAATACAGTAGAAGAAGAATGGGTAGCTTTGAAAGACGAAATTGTAAAGGCAGCAAAGCATCATGTAGGTAAAAAGACGAGGGCTAGTAGAAATCCTTGGGTAACAGAAGAAATATTGAATTTAACTGATGAAAGGAGAAAATATAAAAATGCAGTAAATGAAGCAGGCAAAAGGGAATACAAACGTCTCAAAAATGAGATCGACAGAAAGTGCAAAATGGCTAAGCAGCGATGGCTAGAGGACAAATGTAAGGATGTAGAGGCTTGTCTCACTAGGGGTAAGATAGATACTGCCTACAGGAAAATTAAAGAGACCTTTGGAGAGAAGAGAACCACTTGTATGAATATCAAGAGCTCAGATGGATACCCAGTTCTAAGAAAAGAAGGGAAAGGAGAAAGGAGGAAGGAGTATATAGAGGGTCTATACAAGGGCGATGTACTTGAGGACAATATTATGGAAATGGAAGAGGATGTAGATGAAGATGAAATGGGAGATAAGATACTGCGTGAAGAGTTTGACAGAGCACTGAAAGACCGGAGTCGAAACAAGGCCCCGGGAGTAGACAACATTCCATTAGAACTACTGATGGCCTTGGGAGAGCCAGTCGTGACAAAACTCTACCATCTGGTGAGCAAGATGTATGAGACAGGCGAAATACCCTCAGACTTCAAGAAGAATATAATAATTCCAATCCCAAAGAAAGCAGGTGTTGACAGATGTGAAAATTACCGAACTATCAGTTTAATAAGCCACGGCTGCCAAATATTAACACGAATTCTTTACAGACGAATGGAAAGACTGGTAGAAGCCGACCTCGGGGAAGATCAGTTTGGATTCCGTAGAAATGATGGAACACGTGAGGCAATACTGACCCGACGACTTATCTTAGAAATAAGATTAAGGAAAGGCAAACGGAAATCACAAAATTAATTTTGGTATCATCTGAGAGACTATTATTGCACCGTGCTACCTGTGAACGCAATTTTTTTTACGAGGCACTCCGTGCGTGGCAGCCCGCGAGTACTTGTTGGCAGCCGCTTGGATTTTTGTTCTGACGAGTTGCCTCATTAGGACCCAGAATATTTCCTACCTTCGGATTTTTTTCCTATTTTCTGCTGTTACAGACCATTCATCACTGTATTCATCAGCCAAAACGCTGATATACGCAATACAAAAGAAGATGTAGGTACGAGCGGCGTTTGGAAAGTCCGTCCAAAAATAAAATTTGTGTTTGGGGTAAACCTTTTCTTATTTTTCGACATAGTCTCCTTTTAGACTTATACACTACCTCCAACGCTGTTCTAATTTGTTGATCTCTTCCGAATAATAGGAATTGTGCAAGTCTGCAAAATAGCTATTAGTTGCTGCAATCAGCTCCTCGTTTGAATCACATCTTTGTCCCGCCAACCATTTCTTCAAACAGGGGAACAAATAGTAATCCGAGGGAGCCAAGTCTGGAGAATAGGGGGGATGTGAAACAACTTGGAATCCTATTTCCATTAATTTTGCAACCACGACTGCTGAGGTGTGTGCTGGTGAACTGTCGTGATGGAATAGGACTTTTTGCGATCCAATCGCCGGCGTTTTTCTTGTAGCTCGGTTTTCAAACGGTCCAATAACGATGAATATGCACCTTCAATAGCTTTACCCTTTTCCAGATAGTCGATGAAGATTATCCCTTGCGAATCCCAAAACACAGTCGCCATAACCTTTCCATCCGAAGGAATGGTCTTCGCCTGTTTTGGTGCAGATCCTCCCTTGGTAACCCATTGTTTAGATTGTAGTTTGATCTCAGGAGTATAGTAATGTATCCATGTTTCATCCGCAGTGACGAAACGACGATTAAAGTGCTGCGGATTCTTCCTGAACAGCTGCAAACCATCCTTGCAACAAGCGTGAGCAATCGCGGAACCCATCTTGCGGATAGCTTTCTCATGTCCAAATGTTTATGCAAAGTATTATGTACCCATTCATTCGAGATGCCCACAGCACTAGCAGTCTCACGCACCTTAACTCTTGTGTCATCCATCACCACATCACGGATTTTATCAATGATTTCTGGAGTCGTAACCTCCACAGGGTGTCCAGAACGTTCAGCATCACTTGTGCCCATATGGCCACTCCGAAAATTTTGAAACCACTTACTAACTGATCTAATCGAAGGTTCAGAGTCACCATAATGTTTATCAAGCTTATCTTTAGTCTCCTGAGGCGTTTTATCTTTTATAAAGTAATGTTTAATCACCACATTAAATACTTTTTCGTCCATTTTTTGACAATCACCCGACATCCTTGATTCACATGAATGCCAAACACAAAGAAACAGACTAATATGGCTGAAACTTGGTGTGCGTTCTTTCCAAAGATGCTGGTAACTAAACATGACCTCGATACGCGCCGGTGGTGCAATCTGTCAGACTTTGCACGGACTTTCAGGCTATTTCCGTAGACGAGCAAAATAGTTGTTCATATGGTTTTGTGAAGCGCTGATAACTTCGTCTTTGAGCACCCCTAACCTACACACACGATTTTGTGAAATTCAAGTCTTATGGAATTATACTAACAGGCCATTGTCCTCAGCGCGCAGTAAGTGTATTGTGCACAAAAACTTCGCCCTGCTGCAGTGTCTTTGCATGCTATAAACAACTTGCTTCAGTCATCACACTTTCTGAATCGGAAACCAAGTGAGCAGAGAAGGCGAAGAACGGAGGTGTCTGATCCACAGTAATTAATTTTTTCTCGGAGATCGTTATGTTTTTCTAGCAATCGAATACTTTCCTCTGTCGTAGTAACACGCACATATTTTTTTTATTTTTTAAATCGTCAAATTCCGTAGAGCCGCGCGGGATTAGCCGAGCGGTCTCGGGCGCTGCAGTCATGGACTGTGCGGCTGGTCCCGGCGGAGGTTCGAGTCCTCCCTCGGGCATGGGCGTGTGTGATTGTCCTTAGGATAATTTAGGTTAAGTAGTGTGTAAGCTTAGGGACTGAGATTTCACACACATTTTCAGATTCCGTAGATTTCCGTTCTCATTTACGTCCCTTTCTTCGTGTGGTATCACGCCGCGAAGTTGGTAACGGCATGCAAGTTTCTGTCCAATGTAGCCGTGCAGGATCTGGAGAAACCAATGGTGCGCACCCGCTGGGCCACTCCTCCATCACCTCCATACCACGAGCGCTCTCTGCCGTCGCGACATAGGACGGCCGGCAGCAGCCGCTGAACCCACCTGCAATTTGAGCCTCTTCTCTATGACACCATCGTTAGTGTTTTGTTCAGCGAGACTCATCCCTGGTGACACAGTGATAGCTGGACTCTGTTTCTTGCTGCATTATTTGTAATGAGTCTTTGAATGCTTGAAGAAATACAAGTTAAGTAAATCTTCTGTTTCTCTTATTAATTTGTTCACTAATCATTTCTGCTCCTGTCCAGCTTTCCTACGACAGTTTCCGTGCCACTCTGTATCCCATCACTCTTTACAATTGGGTACGATGTCACACACAACACATGGAGATTATGTCGATGTTTCGGTGCACTGTTAATACGGGAAACAGTTGATTCGGAAAAACCACAAGCTTTTGCTGCCAGTTTATGAATTTGCGCAAAATTTATACTATTCCAGACTTCTTCACTGTTGGCCAACATGACAACTTTAGTTTGTTTTCGAATGTCTTGCCGCCCTTTAAGCACCCCGACCGGAGTGCGCTACACATGGGACCATGCTCCTGCATTTTTCTCACTGCAGGAAACAAGTCAGTGCACCTTTCGACACAGAAGATTGAGACCACATGCGAACACACGACATCGCACACAAACACCGAACATACAGCTGGTGCTGACCTGCACTGCTACAGCGTGTGTGTGTGTGTGTGTGTGTGTGTGTGTGTGTGTGTGAGAGAGAGTGAGTGAGTGAGTGAGAGAGAGAGAGAAAAGCTGTGAAGTGGAAAAAATCACAGCGCTAAACGTTGCGCGACCTTCAGATGCCCATTCTGACGGCCACTACTGGAATGGTCTTTTTGGAGGAATTTGTAACTAAGCAATTACTAGCTAGCTATCGACTCGCAAAAATTAGGGGAAATACCTCCTCCTCCTCCTCCTCCTCCTCCTCCTCCTCATCATCATCATCATCATCATCATCATCATCATCATCATCATCATCTATTTATGCTTCCCACGATGTTTCTCATCGAGCAGCGCGTCAGACGACATCCTTCGTGGCTGCTGCTCGCTCTAAAACGACCTGCTGCATCTCACGGAATGTGCATCTCAGCGTGATTTGCGATCGCAGCGCTCTCCAGCGGCCTTTGTCGGCTTTATTTAGCTCGCAAACCACACAGTTTTTTTTTTTTTACGAAAATGGACGTGCGTAAAATAGCTGCGTTGACTCTGTTCGCGATTGTCGAAGAAGAACGGAGAAAATGGCGAAGAAGATTTTGGACTCATCGATGGGCTGAAAAGCGATTTCTGGTAGAGTAACACTGAATATGCTGCACAAAGATCTGAGATATATACTAGTATAAGTTACTAGTTAACTCAGCTGAATCTTCCATCAGATTTTCTTTTTAAATTGAACACAACTGAAGTGCAATGCTTGATGTAAGTTAGTGGGTGCACAGTACACTGACTACCATGACTATGAAGGAACTTACTTCCACATAGGTTTCAACATGGAGATCCATTTCACAGTTTCATTTAAGAGGGGAATTTTTCAAAGCTTCTCACCATCATACGAAAAGATGTTTACCGACATGACAAAAAGATGAGGCAGTCCATAAAACGAAGACACAGAAATATATTTTTTACCGGTAGTTTTATAATAGCAAAAATATACAGTGAGTAACTTGTATTTACTTTCTAACATACACCGGCAATCGCATTATCTGGCCACTGAGGAAGCTTTCCAGTCGTTGATCTATGCAGTAAGAACTGCAGCAGATACATTATTTATAATAAACTAGCGAACCCGGCAATGCTCCGCAGTTGCTAAATGTGTGTGTGTCAGTTGATTATATATTCTAATCTCCTGCTGTCCCCTTTTTCTATCCTTCTGTCCATCTCCTCCTCCTCCTCCCCTATACATTTCCTCTCCCCTCCCCTTCTTCCCCCCTCCCTCTGTCAATTATCCATTTATATTTTATTTTATATGTCTATTTATTTCATTAACAGGCTCAGCATCCGCTCCTTCTCTCGCGTAGACTGTATGATCTGCAGAGATTTTTTTGTTTTCACGTAATCGCATTTTTATATCGTTCTTTCACGCTAATTAAACCCATGGTTTTTTCCGAATGTACCTCTGCCCAACAAGCGATTCTGGTAGCGGGAGTCCAAAGTTTTTGTTAATCATGCCTTTTACGATCTTGTGGAGGAGATATTTCCATAACATCTTTCATCCCCCAACAAATATTTCTTTATGTCTAACCGAGAAGCAAAATACCAATGTTCATAAATGTAGCTTTAAAAATACTTTAGTGGGCCCTTAATAATGATATATTTAAAAAAATGATTTCACCCATTATTTCACCACCATTGAACTCGTATTTCTGAAACACGTATTTCTTTATTTCTGACCGAGAAACCACACACCAATTTTCGTAGGTCTACGCTCAAAATTGCGTTAATAGCGACATTAAAAAAAAAAACACACACACACACACACTTCATCCCTTAGTCCAACACCTTAGCATCGGAATTTCGAAAACTCCCTTCTTAAGATCTCCGCCTTCTGCAAATTTCAAGTTTCTATCCTTAGCTGTTTGCGCTGGGCGATGACTGTAGTCAGTCAGGACGCTGCCTTTTATACATAGATATTTGCAATTCCAGCCAACGCGTAGACCATTTGTCTGCAGGATCACACCTACAGACTATTATTTGCAGCGAGTTAGCTGCTTGGCGTGAAAGCAGACGCGTGCGGCTCGATCACACACTGAAGAGCCAAGGAAACTGGTACACCTGCCTAATATCACGTAGGCTTCCCGCGGGCACGCACAAGTACCGTAATACGACGTGGCATGGACTCAATGTCTTAAGTGGTGCTGGACGGGACTAACACCATGAATCCTGCAGCGCTGTCCATAAGCCAGTAAGAGTACGAGGGGGTGGCGACGTCCATTGAACAGCACGTTCCAAGGCATCCCAGATACTCTCAATAATGTTCATGTCTGGGGAGTTTGGTCGCCAGCGGAAGTGTTGAAACTCAAAAGCGTGTTTGAAACTCAAAAGCGTGTTCCTGGGGCCATTCTGTAGCAATTCTGAACGTGTGGGATGTCGCATTGTCCTGCTGGAATTGCCCAAGTTCGTCGGAATGCACAATGGACATGGATGGATGCAGGTGATCAGACAGGATGCTTACGTAATTGCCACATGTCAGAGTCGTATCTCGACGTATCAGGGGTCGCATATCAGTCCAACGCCACACGCCCAGTACAGAGCATCTACAAGCTTGAACGGTTCCCTGCTGACATGCAGGGTCCATGGATTTATGTGGTTGTCTCCATTCCCGTACACGTCCATTCGCTCGATACAATTTGAAACGAGACTCGTCCGACCAGGTAATATGTTTCCAAACATCAACAGTCCAATCTCGGTGTTGACGGGCCCAGGCGAGTCGTAAAGCTTTGTGTCGTGCAGTCATCAAGGGTACACGAGTGGGCCTTTGGCTCCGAAAGCCCATATCGATGATGTTTCGTTGAATGGCTCGCATGCTGCCACTTGTTGGTGGCCAAGCTTTGAAATCTGCAGCAATTTGCGGAAGAGATGCACTTTTGTCACGTTCATCGATTTTCTACAGTATTCGTTGGTCCCGTTCTTGCAGGATCTTTTTCCAGCCGCAGCGACGTCGGAGATTTGATGTTTACCGGATTCCTGATATTCACGGTACACTCGTGAAATGGTCGTACGGGAAAATCCCCACTTCATTTCTAACTCGTAGATGATGTTGTCCGGTCGCTCGTGCGTCGACTGTAACACCACGTCCAAACTCCCTTAAATCTTGATAAAGCGCCAGTGCAGCAGCAGTAACCCATCTAACAACTGCGTCACACACTTGTCTTATACGAGGCGTGACAATAAAGTAATGAGACTGATGTGAAAAAAAATGTTACTTACCGTTTTAGTCAAGTTTAGTGTTGTCTCCTTCAAAGTAGTTCCCTTCTGATTGCACACATTTCTGGAACTCATCTTCTGTAATATCCTCCAAGACCCTCATCACAGTTTTTTTGACATCTTGTGTTGTTTGAAAATGGTGTCCCTTGATCGCCGTTTTGACTCTTGGAAATAGTAAAACGTCGCACGGAGTGATATCTAGTGAATAAGGTGGCTGTGGTAGTACTGAAATTTATTTTTAGGTTAAAAATTGCTGTACTGACAGAGCAGTATGGGATGGCACATTATCGTGATGCAGAATCCAATTATCAGCAATGTTGGCACGGACACGAAGAACTCTTTTAGGAAGTCTTTCTAAAATTTCTTTGTAGTAATATTGGTTAACTATTTGTCCAGGAGGCACCCACTCTTTATGAACAAAAAAATGGCTCTGAGAACTATGGGACTTAACATCTTGGTCATCAGTCCCCTAGAACTTAGAACTACTTAAACCTAACCAACCTAAGGACATCACACACATCCATGCCCGAGGCAGGATTCGAACCTGCGACCGTAGCAGTCCCGCGGTTCCGGACTGCAGCGCCTAGAACCGCAATACCACTGCGGCCGGCTTTATGAACAGTTCCCTTGGAATCAAAGAAGCACACAAGCATGCATTTCACTTATGACTTCGACATTCGTTCTGCCTTCACTAAACATTTTATGCCAACGAAAAACATGAGCTCTTGACACAACCTCCTCTCCAAAAGCCTTCTGAAGCTTACCGTAAGTTGTCGTCGCGTTTTCACCCAATTTAACGCTAAAGGAAATGGCATACCGTTGCGCAATTATGTGGTTCTATTTCCATGACGAGAGACACAAATACGTGTTAACTTATTACAGCACAACTCACGACTGAGCAGTTGCATCGATGTGCCGCTTGGACTAGAAGCAGCTTATAGACCAAGGTCAAAGATATTGTGCCTGCCGGAGCCTGCAGGGTTGCCACATGTTGCAAAGAAAATCAGTCCCATTACTTTATTGTCGCACCTCGTATAGATGTTGCCGACCGCAACGCCGTATTCTGCCTTCTTACATATCTCTGTATTCGAACACGCATTCCTATACCAGTTTTTTTGGCGCTTCATTGTATGACTACTTTGAGCCATGCGTAGCCCAAGTAACATCATGTAATGTCGCAAGTGGTCTGCTCATGTGGGGTGCTGTTTAGGGTGCATGTACTCAGCAGAAAACCCGTAGGTAGCGTCACAAGCGAGAGGATGCCTTTAGCATGGGACAGTAGCGGGAGAAGAACGCTTTGTTCGCGGTCCCACAGCAGTGCTTCCGTCAGGCGGGTATCGGGCTATCAGAGCGAGAGCCGTGTGTGTCTCAGGCGACCGTATCGAGGAGACCGACAGGCGGCGGCCGGTGGTCCGCCATAAAAAGTAATTCCGGCGGCGGCGGGCTTTGATAAGACGGGGGCGGCAGCCCCGGAGTGACTGACAGGGCAGACACCGCCCGGACTCATCAATCTCGCGCTATCGGCTCAGCTCGGCAGCGGGGACCGTGGCCGTCCAAAGCGCGTCCACCCCCGCCGATAACCGGGACACACACGTCGACACGCGAAGACACGCACCTATGTCCCCCCGTACTACAGGGCACGCGATCTAGGCGCACCCAGATAGGGTGGGAAATTGTTGGACGGGATTTCCCATTTCAAACCATTGTTCGATCTGAAAGGGGCGCCTGCTGGTAAAAGAGGGTAAGCTACGAGGCTAATCCCAAAAGTAACGTCTCTTTTTTTTTTTTTTTTTTTTTTTTTTTTACAAGTACATAGACCTGTTTATTTCTACAATGGTTTACATCAGTTTACTGCTTGAACATTTAGCTATTTTTCGACATAGTCACCATTTCTGTCGATGCTTTTTTGTAGACGCTGCGGTAGTGTTTGTATGTCCATGTCATACCAGCTCGCCGCCATGCTGCTGAGAAAGTTATGAACCTCTTCTTTCACCTCGTCGTCGGAGCGGAATCGCTTTCCGGCCAAATGTTCTTTTAACCTAGGGAACAGGTGACAGTCAATGGGCGTCAAGTTAGGACTATAGGGTGGGTGGGTGATTATCTTTCACTCAAAACTGTTGCAGGAAAGCAACGGTTTGCCGAGCGATGTGTGGGCGAGCGTTGTCATGGAGAATGTGTACGCTCTTGCTGAACATTCCTTTTCTCCGGTTCTGAATTGCCCGTTTGAGGTTTTTCAGAGTCTCACAGTACCTGTCAGCGTTAATTGTGGTCCCAGCGATTTATCTCCGACGACGAGGTGAAAGAAGAGGTTCATAACTTTCTGAACAGCATGGCGGCGAGCTGGTATGGACATGGAAACTGGCACAGCGTCTACAAAAATGCATCAACAGAAACGGTGATTATGTCGAAAAATAGCTGAATGTTCAATCTGTAAACTGATGTAAACCATAAACAGGTCTATGTACTTATAAAAAAATAGGAGACCTTACTTTTGGGATTACCCTCGTAAAACATTCTACAATTTCATCCTTCGTTTCTCCACATTCAAGCTGATCTGATAAAAGTCGTTGGAGAGCGATATGCACGTATACAGATGGCAGTAGTACCCCGTATACGAGGTATAAAAGAACTGTGCATTGGCGGAGCTGTCATCTGTACTCATGTTATTCGTGTGAAAAGGTGCCCGACGAGATCATGGCCACTCGACGGGAAGTGACAGCGGAATGGTAGTTGTAGCTAGAGGCATGGGACTTTCTCTTTAGGAAATCATCAGGAAATTTAATATTTGGACATCCAAAATGCACGTATACAGATGGCAGTAGTACCGCGTATACGAGGTATAAAAGAACAGTGCATTGGCGGTGTGCCGAGAATACCAAATTTGAGGCCGTACCTGCCACAACGGACAACGCAGAGGCCGACGACCTTCACTTACAGATCGAGAGCTCACCACGGGCAACACAGCAGAGTTTGGGCAGAGTTGTCACTGCTAACAGACAGGCAACACTGCGTGAAATAACCACAGAAATCAAAGTGAGACGTACGACGAACGCATCCGTTAGGATGGCGAAATTCGGCGTTAATGGTCTATGGCAGTAGACGGACTTTGCTAATAGCACAACATCGCCTGAAGCACCTCTCCTGGGTACGTAACCATACCGGTTGAACCCTAGACGATTGGAAACCGTGACCTGGTCAGATGAGTCCGATTTCGGTTGGTAAGAGCTGATGGTAGAGTTCGAGTTTGGAGCAAGCTCCACGTAGCCATGGACCGAAGTTGTCAACAAAGCAGTGTGCAAGCTGGTGGTGACCCATTATGATGTGCGCTGTGTTTACATGGAATGAACTCGGTCCTATTGCTCCATCTGCATCAATTCGTGGACTTCATGTTCCCACACAACGATGGAACGTCTATGGATGACAATGCGCCATGTCGCCGGGCCACAATTGTTCGCGACTGGTTGAAGAACGTTCTGGACGGTTCGAGCGAATGATTAGGCCACCCAGATCATCCGACATGGATCCCACTGAACATTTATGGGACAAAATCTAAAACTCAGTTCGTGCACAAAATTCCGCACCGGCAACAATTTCTCAATTATGGACGTCTATTGAGACAACATGGCTCAGTATTTCTGCAGAGGACTTCCAACGACTTGCTGAGTCATTGGCACGAGTTGCTGCACTACGCCGACCAAAAGGAGATCCGACACGATATTACGAGGGAATCCACGACTTTTGTCAGCTTAACGTATTTCTCAGCATAGTCACCTTGTCGACGAAAGCATTTCTCCCACCGAGAGAAAAATTTATTCATACTGTCGTTGTAGAATGATTGACTTTGTTGACAAAGCCACAACCTCACCTCACCTTGAATCGCTCCATCTCTACCACAGTGAAGTCTTCGAAGGTGCTCTTTAAGTTTTGGAATCAGATGAAAATCCACGTATGCTCCGTGTCTGGACGAGCTCTTTGAAATAGAAATTCGACTACAGCACGCTGTTTCTGAGGAACCGATATAGTTACGTTACACACAGTCATGTTGCACGCTGCAATTCGCAGCCCTTTAGCGGTAGAGGGCTGCAAATATGTAGAGAAGAAGGAAAAGATGTTGAATGTGAATAACGATTTTTTTATTTAAGAAAATTTATGAGTTTTCGCACAAGAAATTCAGCGGCATTACTTTCCAGTACGTCCTCGTACCAAACATAAACCCGAGTTACTTCACGTACATGAGCTGGACTACAGGTCCGTAGAGTCCAAGGACGTGAAAGGGACGGCGTAGCCGAGAAGAGACATGGAAGGAAGATTATATTTTAACATCCTGTCAAAAACGAGGTCACTAGGGACAGAGCACAAGCTCGGATTGCTTCAAGGTTGGGGACGGAAATCGGTCGGGCACTTTAAAAGAACCATCCATCCCGGCTTTTGCCTCAAGTGATCACGGAAAATCTAAATGTGATGGCCGGACGGAGATTTGAACCGTCGTCCTCTCCAACGCGAGCCCAGTTTTCTGACCACTAAGTCACCTCGCTCGGCTTAGGAAAGCAGTGAGACAGGGTTGTAGCCCCTCCCGTGTATGTAATCATAACTTTAAACATACCAATAGAGGAATAAATCCAAGGAGTGATTTGGAATGGCAACTTAAGATGAGCGAGACGAAATTAAAAATTTGAGATTTTCCAATGGTATTGTAATTGGTTGGGAAAGAATTTGGAAGATCAGTTGAACAAAATAAATAGTGTTGAAGAAAGATTATATGATGACTAACAATATAACAAAGAAAATGGACTGTAGTCGAAATTGTCATTGCCACTGATAAAATGGAGATATAATGAAATTACGAAACCGACAGAGTTGCGCAGAAGATTTTTTTATTTAAATGGCGACCAGTTTGGAACCTTAGTCTATTACCAAGCCATCGTGTAGAGCACAGTGTAACGTGTTACAGTTAACATACACAATAAATAAGGTCAATCACAGTACAAGCACATTTCACAAGATGGCCACATACCACATAGGTACTGTAATAATGTCTGTACGCTGGCCACGCTGATTGTGTTAGTTGCTAAGTGCAGGGTACATTTTGCATACGACAGTCCAGTGCTGCCTACAGCAGAATAACGTTAGGTGAGCATTGAATATCCTTACATAATCCGAGGTATGGGGCGCCGAAGGAAGTGCGCCATGGGGAGGTTGTTTCCTTTATTTTTCGAAATTGTAAAATAATAGTTTCATATTGCCAAAAACACAATCACAATGTAAAAGACGTATCTACAAAAAAAAAAAAATTCCTTGACTTTTCGTGACTGCAACCGGATGAAGTAGACTTCTTGCACGATATTTTGGCTGAGAAACATTCAGCCATTTTCAGGTGAGTGTTTAGCACTGAACACTCACCTGAAGATTGCTGAATTGTTGTCAGCTGAAATATCATGGCAAGAAGTCGACGTCATCCGGCTGCAGTCACGAAAGTTCATGGAAAATTTCTTTTGTATACATCTTTTATATTGTGACTGTTTTGACATTCGCCTAGATTGGATATTATATACGGACAGATGTAGCAGTAATTTTCTAAAATAAAAGCAAAATCCTCTCCAGGGCGCACTCCCTTCAGCGGCCCTTCCCTTAGTTTACCTAACGATGTTCTATGCTTACGTAACATTGTTTTGTTGCAAGCAGTACTGAACTGTATGCAAAATGTACCTTGCTCTTAGCCACTCACAGAAGCTATGTGAGCAGCCTACACACATTATGGTAGCACTTGTGGGATGTGCAATCATCTTGGCCGGCCGGTGTGGCCGTGCGGTTCTAGACACCAGTTTGGAACCGCGTCACCGCTACGGTCGCAGGTTCGAATCCTGCCTCGGGCATGGATGT
Source organism: Schistocerca nitens (assembly GCF_023898315.1). Lineage (NCBI taxonomy): Eukaryota > Metazoa > Arthropoda > Insecta > Orthoptera > Acrididae > Schistocerca > Schistocerca nitens. The sequence goes on from NC_064622.1 coordinate 353,580,443, forward strand.
GTGTGATGTTCTTATGTTAGTTAGGTTTAAGTAGTTCTAAGTTCTAGGGGACTGATGACCACAGATGTTAAGTCCCATAGTTCTCAGAGCCATTTGAACCATTTTTTGCAATCATCTTGTCAAACGTGCTTGTACTATGATTGACCTTACGTATTGTATACGTTGTTTGTAACACGATACATTCTGTTCTAGGGGGTGGTTTGATAATGGGGTTCATATGGCATGTGGGGAAAAGAGAGAGAGAGAGAGAGAGAGAGAGAGAGAGAGAGAGAGAGAGAGAGAGAGCGAGAGAGGGGGTCTACTACATCTATTTCGTACTCCGCAAGCCATCTGATGGTGTGTGGCGAATGGTACTACTGTACCACTAAATCAGCCCTCCAGTACTGTTCCATTCGCGAATAGCGCGTGGGAAGGATGATTGTCGGTAAGCCTCCGTATTGGCTCCAATTTCTCTGATTTTCTCCTCGTGGTCATTGCGCGAGTCGTATGTGGGGGGAAGCAGTATGTTGCCCGACTCTTCGCGGGAAGTGCTCTCGAAATTTCAAAAAATGTTCAAATTTGTGTGAATTCCTAAGGGACCAAACTGCTTAGGCCATCGGTCACTAGACTTACACACTACTTGGACTAACGTATACTACGAACTTTAACTTATACTAAGAACAACAACATACATACCCATGCCCGAGGGAGGACTCGGACCTACGGCGGGAGGGGCCGCGCAGTCAGTGACATGACGCCTCAAAACACGCGACTACTCCGCGCGGCCGAAATTTCAATAGTAAATCTCTCCGTGATGCACAACACCTCGCACCCTTGTCTTCCAATGGAGTTTGTTGAGCATCTCCGTAACGTTCTCGCGCCGACAACTTAAGATTCTTCCTTTGAATCAGAGTCTGGCGCTATTTGTTTTATGTGGTCATTCCGCTTAAGGTCGCTCTGGATAGTTACTTCTAGATATTTAAGGCGATACTGTTTCCAGTGGTTTCTCATCAATAGTGTAGCTGTACAGTAGTGGATTTATTTTCCTATGTATGCGCAATATGTTACATTTATTTGTTTAGGGTCAGCTGCCGGAACCTGCACCGTTCTTCATTTTTCTGGAGGTCATTCTGCAAATCGTTACAATTTTCTGGCGTTGCTGTTTTGTTACAGACAACTGCATCATCTGCGAACAGCCTTTAAGAGTATCCGACGGTCTACTATATCTTTATACTCACTTTAAACAGTAACGATCCCATCACACTTCCTTGGGGTACGCCGGAAGTTACGTTTACAAAAAATGGCTCTGAGCACTATAGGACTTAACTTGTGAGGTCATCAGTCCCTTAGAACTTAGAAATACTTAAACCTACCTAACCTAAGGACATCACACACATTCATGCCCAAGGCAGGATTCGAACCTGCGACCGTAGCGGTCGCGCGGCTCCAGTTGTAGCGCCTAGAACCGCTCGGCCACTCCGGCCGGCGTTACGTTTACATCTGTCAATATACCGAGAGGAAATTGTGTGTGAATGATAAAACCCTATCCTCGAAAATTTCGTCCTCTCGTACTTCATCTGTGTTAACGCATGTGACGTGTCACAGATCTCATTTGTACTAGGACTACAGTACACGTGAGGTGCCTAGTTGCTTCCACCGCCCAGAGTGCAATGCGTAAGTTCTGAATAATGTTCACCAACCTGCAGTCTTCCACAGTAGTTGTCCCCTGTACAGAAAATAGCACGTAGATCGTGAGTCCATTATCTTGAGGCTGTAACAAACTGTTAGCGAGGAACTGGTATTGTAAAAATAACTAAATTCTGAAATGACTTGTTCAAACGGGATGCCACTCGTTCTTTTATTAACAGAATACCAGAAATTGCACCATTACTGACCACTTTACGAATCACAAATAATTTGCATTCTTCAGACTTTCACAGGGAATAAAGTAAATAATGAAATGCAGGTTTTCATGATTACTATCAAACTATTTCTCTTTACGTGTTAAAAAGAAAGAGATTGCTACTTAACTGATACCGACCACGGAAGACAACATGTCTGCTCCCCGACACTACCGATAGAGCTCTGATGTGGCAGCCTAGGATCTCCAAAGTACGTGGTCTGCCTTTTCGTTTAGCAACTGTTTATTATTCCGCATGTAATTAACACTTTTGCCATAATGGAACGATAGCCTACTAGTGAGAGATGTTTTTATATGAAATGCAAATACGTTCACTGTTTAGTTTTTATAATATCAATAACAGAAGTTTGTCATTTTGGCGTGCTGAACACAGTAGCAAGTCGTGGAGAAGTATCGCAATCTAGGCGGCCTTTCTCACGATAAACGTAGCGAATAAATTACCTGTCACCTGTACCTCACGCCACATTACGTCATCTTCCCACTGCTGCCTTTTCCACTGCTTTGAGAAGAGCTTCTAGTAGCTGAATCTGATAGCTGTAAACCCAGAAACATTACCTGTGGTCCGAAATTGATCGCCATTTCAATAAAAACACACGTCTGTGCAACTCTGACCGTTACGTAATTTCATTGGTTCATAGTAAGTCGCTGCCTACTGCCATCCAGCATGCTAGAAGTCAGTACAAATGGAGGCAGGCTGCGCTTTTTTGTGGTGCGGCAACACAATTCTCTCAATGTGTACCACGACTATGGACAAGTACTCGCAAACAAACAAAAATTACACTACTGGCCATTGAAATTGCTACACCACGAAGATGACGTGCTACGGACGCGAAATTTAACCGACGGGAAGAAGATGCTGTGATATGCAAATGATTAACTTTTCAGATCATTCACACAAGGTTGGCGCCGGTGGCGACACCTACAACGTGCTGACATGAAGAAAGTTTCCAACCGATTTCTCATGCACAAACAACGGTTGACCGGCATTGCCTGGTGAAACGTTGTTGGGATGCCTCGTGTAAGGAGGAGAAATGCGTACCATCACGTTTCCGACTTTGATAAAGGTCGGATTGTAGCCTATCGCAATTGCGGTTTATCGTTTCACGACATTGCTGCTCGCGTTGGTCGAGATCCAATGACTGTTAGCAGAATATGGAATCGGTGGGTTCAGGAGGATAATACGGAACGCCGTGCTGGATCCCAGCGGCCTCGTATCACTAGCAGTCGAGATTACAGGCATCTTATCCGCATGGCTGTAACGGATCGTAAGCCACGTCTCGATCCCTGAGTCAACATATGGGGACGTTTGCGAGACAACAACCATCTGCACGAACAGTTCGACGACGTTTGCAGCAGCATGGACTATCAGCTCGGAGACCGTGGCTGCGGTTAACCTTGACGCTGCACCACAGACAGGAGAGCCTGCGATGGTGTACTCAACGGCGAACCTGGGTGCACGAATGGCAAAACGTCATCTTTTCGGATGAATCCAGGTTCTGCTTTCAGCATCATGATGGTCGCATCCGTGTTTGGCGTCATCGCGGTGAACGTATATTGGAAGCGTGTATTCGTCATCGCCATACTGGCGTATCATCCGGTGTGATGGTATGGGGTGCCATTGGTTACACGTCTCGGTCACCTCTTGTTCGCATTGACGTCACTTTGAACAGTGGACGTTACATTTTAGATGTGTTACGACCCGTGGCTGTACCCTTCATTCGATTCCTGCGAAACCCTACATTTCAGCAGGATAATGCACGACAGCATGTTGCAGGTCCTGTACGGGCCTTTCTGGATACAGAAAATGTTCGACTGCTGCTCTGGTCAGCACATTTTTCAGATCTCTCACCGATTGAAAACGTCTGGTCGATGGTGGCCGAGCAACTGGCTTGTCACGATACGCCAGTCACTACTCTTGATGAACCGTGGTATCGTGTTGAAGCTGCATGGACAGCTGTACCTGTAGAAGCCATCCAAGCTCTGTTTGACTCAATGCCGAGGCGTATCAAGGCCGTTATTACGGCCAGAGGTGGTTGTTCTGGGTACTGATTTCTCAGGATCTATGCACCCAAATTGCGTGAAAATGTAATCACATGTCAGTTCTGGTATAATATGTTAATGAATACCCGTTTATCATCTGCATTTCTTCTTGGTGTAGCAATTTTAATGGCCAGTAGTGTAATTACGTAACTTTACTTTGCCTGTGTGGTAGTTAAAACTTTATGACTAACCGTCGTATTAAGAAGAGCATTTTTGTTTAGTCTTTTGCTGTTGCACCATCCGTATGGCAAAATCTCACTGAAGGTAAAGATGCGATCCATAAGGTGCGCACTCGAGGGAAATTGTGTGAGCGGAGCTAAGATGGTGGAACGCGCGGGATTGGCAATACACAGCAAGACGGCGCTTCCTCTACTTCCCGGGCGGAGCGCCCGCGTTGCCATGGCGACCAACTTCGTTTTCGCCCCCTCCCGGCAGCCCGCATATCTGCCCGCCTTGTGCGCGCCTGATCGCATTTGTAACCCTCGAAATACCGCCAACTGCTTCTCCCACTTTCATTCCCAGCATTATTTGTAGCAAAAAAACCGCGGCGAACGCGAGATATCACAGAATAACGAAGCGGTCTGGAGAACTACCGGCAGTCACGCCGTGGATGTAATTACAGTTTCTGATGGGGAAGTGGGAAATGCAATCGAGTTTCAAGACAGTATTAGCAATAAAAGATAGACAAAATATCAACAGTCGAAAATACGGATTTCGCCGATACCAGCAGTCAGCTTCGATCCATGTGACTGTGCAAACGCAAAACCAAACTGACTCGTCCCAACCTAACCTAACAGCCTGCTATACTAAGCATCAGTCCACTAACAAACCTACATTCCAAGAAAAATATTGAAAAAAAATCTCAGAGCTCTGTTTGCACACTAAGTCACACGGAACTGCATACTCCATGTCACTGCATTAAGACAACTCGTTGCTATAAGGTTGTTACCAAATATCTCGAAAAGTTCTTGACCGGTTTACTTCAAATTTTTGCATGATACTCTAATAAACATTCAGATTGACTTCAGCTATACATTTTTTTAAACATTAGTGTACAGGTTTTCTGTCAAAACCTATTGCACGAAAGAAAGGGCTGTGTTGTGAAAATCAGAACGAAAATAGTGATAGATCAGAAGATTTTAAAGACAAGACTTAAAAACACAGCTGAAGCAGTACTGCATGAGGAACAAATGGGTTTTAGGAAAGGACGCACCACAACAGATGCAGTTTCTATTCTACAGCAAATAATAGAAAAACGGAGAGAGTAAAATAAAGAAACACACATTGCTTTTATTGACTTCAAAAAAGCTTTTGACAACGTCAATAGACAGGCACTTTAGGAAATAACGACGAATTGTGGATATCCAAAACATTTAGTAAATGCGATAAAAAGTTTATATCAAGACACAAATATCACTCTAGATCTCAATGGTAAAACAGCTAATGAGATACCAACTAACAAAGGGGTACGACAAGGCTGCTGCATTTCACCAACTTTGTTCAACTTCTACATTAATGAAATAATACATAATTATATGGAAATCAGAATTTCAGAAAGGCATCTACCTAGATAGAAACATTATTTTAAATAATTTACTATACGCCGATGATGCAGTGATCCTAGCAGACAAGGAAGATGATCTTCGCAAAGGAATCTACTTGCTAAAGCAAATAAGTGCAAAATTTAACATGGAAATCTCAAAAGAAAAAAACTAAGACAATGGCCTTCATGGGGAAAGAACCAATCACAACCAAAACAGTGACAGATCAGAAGATTTTAGAGCAAGTAAACCATTTGAATTATCTCGAATGTGAAATGACATACGGCTACAGCAGAGATATTGAAATTAAGCTTAGTAAATTCAGCCGAGTGTGTGCAACAATTAACAGAAACTTAAAAAACAAAACCACGAAAAACACTCAAATTAAATTTTACAAAACTGTTGCAGTTCCCACACTGCTCTATGGAAGTGAGACATGGGTGATTACCAAGAAGCTAACAGCCGGATTCAGGTACAAGAAATAAAATTCCTTAGAGGTGTTAAAGATTGCACAAGAGAAAACGGGCTAAGATATCTAAGATATTAAAGAAGAACTGCAAATCTGTAGCCTAAATAATAAAATTCGAGGTTGGAAAATGGAGAGTGAGATACTTCCCTTAAAGGCAAGAAATTATAAGTGCCATGGGACAAGAGACAGACGAATACCCCGACAGATATGGGTACTGTAACAGGCAATTCCTGCCTAATATCTGAAGAGAAGATGAAGACCTATTGCGAGAAAGAAAGGGCTGTGTTGTGAAAATGTGCGGTTTAGTTTTCTTTCCCACAGGCAGTTTTAACTATAAGGACCGATCAAAAATTTAGCGTTCGAACTCAACACTAATCCCTTGCCTACGCATCGGAGTCGAGCTAGGTTGCATACAAGTATGCGCTACAGCAACGCCCTTGAAAGGGAACTTTTTAATCGCCCTCTTATACGATATCAGGGCAATTATAACATTTGGCAGATCGTTTTTCTCACATATACTCTTTCTCCTTACATATAATTTTTAACGGAAATTGCATACACAACTGCGTACTGTCTCGTTTTCTTCATCGCAAAGAGTTTTAACAGAAAACTTGTATTTACAGCTTATTGGTTTATGATTAGAAAACTACTGCGGTATCTGAATCGTACGAAATTATGTAATCCTACCCGTTTGCAGATTAAAACTAAGCGAAAAAATATCACTGAAACTGCTACAGGGAGTTTCAAAAATGACCGGTATATTTGAAACGGCAATAAAAACTAAACGAGCAGTGATAGAAATACACCGTTTGTTGCAATATGCTTGGGACAACAGTACATTTTCAGGCGGACAAACTTTCGAAATTACAGTAGTTGCAATTTTCAACAACAGATGGCGCTGCAAGTGATGTGAAAGATATAGAAGACAACGCAGTCTGTGGGTGCGCCATTCTGTACGTCGTCTTTCTGCTGTAAGCGTGTGCTGTTCACAACGTGCAAGTGTGCTGTAGACAACATGATTTATTCCTTAGAACAGAGGATTTTTCTGGTGTTGGAATTCCACCGCCTAGAACACAGTGTTGTTGCAACAAGACGAAGTTTTCAACGGAGGTTTAATGTAACCAAAGGACCGAAAAGCGATACAATAAAGCATCTGTTTGAAAAATTTCAACGGACTGGGAACGTGACGGATGAACGTGCTGGAAAGGTAGGGCGGCCGCGTACAGCAGCCACAGAGGGCAACGCACAGCTAGTGCAGCAGGTGATACAACAGCGGCCTCGGGTTTCCGTTCGCCGTGTTGCAGCTGCGGTCCAAATGACGCCAACGTCCACGTATCATCTCATGCGCCAGAGTTTACACCTCTATCCATACAAAATTCAAACGCTGCAACCCCTCAGCGCCGCTACCATTGCTGCACGAGAGACATTCGCTAACGATATAGTGCACAGGATTGATGACGGCGATATGCTTGTGGGCAGCATTTGGTTTACTGACGAAGCTTATTTTTACCTGGACGGCTTCGTCAATAAACAGAACTGGCGCATATGGGGAACCGAAAAGCCCCATGTTGCAGTCCCATCGTCCCTGCATCCTCAAAAAGTACTGGTCTGGGCCGCCATTTCTTCCAAAGGAATCATTGGCCCATTTTTCAGATCCGAAACGATTACTGCATCACGCTATCTGGACATTCTTCGTGAATTTGTGGCGGTACAAACTGCCTTAGACGACACTGCGAACACCTTGTGGTTTATGCAAGATGGTGCCCGGCCACATCGCACGGCTGACGTCTTTAATTTCCTGAGTGAATATTTCGATGATCGTGTGATTGCTTTGGGCTATCCGAAACATACAGGAGGCGGCGTGGATTGGCCTCCCTATTCGCCAGACATGAACCCCTGTGACTTCTTTGTGTGGGGACACTTGAAAGACCAGGTGTACCGCCAGAATCCAGAAACAATTGAACACCTGAAGCAGTACATCTCATCTGCATGTGAAGCCATTCCGCCAGACACGTTGTCAAAGGCTTCGGGTAATTTCATTCAGAGACTACGCCATATTATTGCTACGCATGGTGGATATGTGGAAAATATCGTACTATAGAGTTTCCCAGACCGCAGCGCCATCTCTTGTTGAAAATTGTAACTACTGTAATTTCGAAAGTTTGTCTGCCTGAAAATGTACTGTTGTCCCAGCATATTGCAACAAACGGTGTATTTCTATCGCTGCTCGTTTAGTTTGTATTGCCGTTTCAAATATACCGGTCATTTTTGAAACACCCTGTATCTTTGCAGGCCCAGCAGCAGAGAGGTCCTCATACCCTGCAAATCTAGGATCCCAACCGATTTACGCGTTTACTTTCAGCGACTTTAGTTCCCAATCATGGTTTCACTGGTAATAACAATAAATAAGGCTCAAGGTCAGAAAGAGGGGGGGGGTGATCAGATGGACAGGAAAAGAGGTAGGGAGGGGGAAAAAGGATGTGGAGGGAGAGATGGACAAAGCGACGAGAGGAGAAGATGGACAGAGACATTCGCACTGAAATTAAGAGCCGTCGCGCTCTTTAATTGAATTTGGATCAGGTGGGAAGCGTGCCAGGATTGCCGCGGCGTTCAAGGCGACCGCTCGCGTTAGATCCAGGTTTGAGTCCCGACACAAATTTTCACCTGTCTTCTTTGGATGTAGTTCAAAGCCCGAATGTGACTGATCTCGATCGTTTCTCTTTACTCATATAAGTAACACCCGCTGTTTCATGTAGGGGTGTCTGTCCTGTCGAATATTTCCGACAGAATAGAAACCACGCATATGAAGGGTGAATCAAATGAAACTTGCGCCGCAAGTGTTGCGGGAATAGAAAGTGATATTGGTGCGCAGTTTTCACAGAATGGACTGGTAGTCAGGGGCTCGTATTGCTAGCCAGGAGCCGGCCGCTGTGGCCGAACAGTTTTAGGCGTTTCAGTCCGGAACCACGCTGCTGCTACGGTCGCAGGTTCGAATCTTGCCTCGGGCATTGATGCGTGTGATGTCCTTAGCTTAGTTAGGTTTAAGTAGTCCTAAGTGTAGGGGACTGATGACCTCAGATGTTAAGTCCTACAGTGCTTAGAGCAATTTTTTGTTAGCCAGTAAACATATTGTGATAATACAGAGTCCGCAGCTCGTGGTCGTGCGGTAGCGTTCTCGCTTCCCACGCCCGGGTTCCCGGGTTCGATTCCCGGCGGGGTCAGGGATTTTCTCTGCCTCGTGATGACTGGGTGTTGTGTGCTGTCCTTAGGTTAGTTAGGTTTAAGTAGTTCTCAGTTCTAGGGGACTGATGACCATAGATGTTAAGTCCCATAGTGCTCAGAGCCATTTGAACCATTTTTTTGATAATACAGAGAAAGTGTATCTTTTGTACAAAATATGACTATTGACATTAACAAACTAAATGCAAGGTAAATTGGAATGTCAGTGCTGTCTGTTGCTGGATCCTAATACGAACCGTATCGTATTTTGAAAAGTTTCTTCAACACTTGTTTGTGCCATTCAGCCCGCGTAGTTGCTAGGTACGATATTATTATGTTTGCTTTCAGGGTGCGTGTGTGTTCCTTGAGTGGATTGCGACTTGATAGTGTGTGTGAGTCCAAGCAGTACATCGTGATTGGACGACGGGATTTATCAATGCAGTGAAAGCCGACAGTCTCATCGTGTATGGGGAGTGTACGAAGTACGCATTCGTTCTTGTTAGGTGTATGCGGCAAGATATCCCAATAGAATTCAACCACCTCAGCAATTATTTATCATCCTTCTCAACCAATTCCGTGAAGGTGGTAGTTTAACCGAAGAGGGGGAAATTAATGTTCTTGCTGCTGTTCCAGTCGATCGGCACGTTAGTTCCCGCGCAGTCGTACGAGGAAGCGCTATGCGTCAGGCAAGTGACCTACGCATTCTCCATCGATATTGGTTCCATCTCTATCACATCTCTCTCCGTCAAGAACTGCATGGAAACGGCTATGAGAATCGTGTTATCTTCTGTACATGGGCATTAAGACAGGACAGTCCAGATATATCATGTACCGTGTTGTCCGCGCCGATAGCTGAATGGTCGTCCGCCTGCTTAGCTGAGCACGGTAGCTCAGCGTGTTCGGTCAGGGGGTTAGCAGCTCTCTGTAATAAACTTCTAAAAAAATTGAGTTAATGGATAAACGACGAACTGAAACGGGTGCCTTGCGACGTCCGCCTCGAGCAGATGCAACGAACTACAAACGAACAAAATGAGATTAATAATAAAGAAAGAAAGTGGTACCGTTTTTGCCTCCCATGTCAGCGGGCCCGCGTTCGATTCCCGCCCGGGTTGGCTATTTTCTCCGCTCGTGGACTGGGTGTTGTGTTGTCCTCATCATCATTTCGTGCTCATCATCGGCGAGCAAGTCGCCCTATGTGGTACCGAATGAAATAAGACCTGCATTTGGCAGCCGAGCTTCCCCCAGATGGGGCCTCCCGGCCAACGATGCTATATGCTCGTTTGCATTTTATAAGGTAGCCGGCACGGTAGCTCAACGTGTTCGGTCAGAGGGCTGCGTGCTCTCTGTAATAACAAAACTGAGTCAAAGAATCAACAATCAATTTGAACGGATGTCTTGTGACGTCCGCCCAGACCATACGCAATTAACTATAGCGAAAAAAAAAAAAATGTCGGCGTGACGGACTGCCGTCCTAGGGGGTCCGGGTTCGATTCCCGGCTGGGTCGGGGATTTTCTCCGCTCAGGGACTGGGTGTTGTGTTGTCTTCAACATCATTTCATCCCCATCCGGCGCGTAGGTCGTCGACTGTAATAAGACCTGCACCAAGGCGGCCGCACCTGCCCGGTCAGGGGCCTCCCGGCCAATGACGCCAAACGCTCATTTCCATTTCCCATCAATCGTGTTTAGTGATAAAGCCGCATTTACGAATCATGGCCCGCCGGAACATGCATTACTGGGATCCCCACTGGCTTCGTCAGGTGGAACATCAGCGTTCATGGAGTACAAACGTATGGTATGGGATAGTGAACCATTATCTCATGGGACCATTTTTCATAGACGGAACGCTCAACGCACACGAGCATCGCAGCCTCCTAGCAGACCATCTTCCACATGTACTAGACGACGTTGGTCTGCAGACTATGAGGAGCCTGTGGTGTAAATTGATGGCTGTCCAGCCCACAGTGCACGAAGTACTACAGCATGTCTTCGCCAACTGCTTCCAAATCGTTGGACGGAGAGGACCTGTGCCTCAGCCGGCCCGTTCCAACGATATGACGCATGTAGACATTTTTTTCCTTGGGCAAAGCTGAAAGACGCTGTCTACAAAAAAAAATGGCACTGAGCACTATGGGGCTTAACTTCTGAGGTCATCAGTCCCCTAGAACTTAGAACTACTTAAACCTAACTAACCTAAGGACATCACACGCATCCATGCCCGAGGCAGGATTCGAACCTGCGACCGTAGCGGTTGCACGGTTCCAGACTGTAGCGCCTAGAACCGCTCGGCCGCTCCGGCCGGCCCGCTGTCTACAATCTGCTGAAATGCTCGCACGTGTGCAACAGTCATTACATACCAGACTGAAAACATGTATTTCTGCTGCCCTTGGTCATTTCGAACACAATCTGTGATGGTCAGTTGTCTCTTTACTGGTCAGAAGTGTGCGCTTGTATTGTTCTTTAGTGTTTGCTACCACAGGTATTATACAAACATCAGTGTATTACTCACTTATGTTGAACGTAACAGTGCACTGGCACAAACTCGAGTCCGCACAACTGACCATCTTAAGGAATCATGAAGTACCGTCCCCAAACGGCCAGTGTGGCTATTACAAGGCACGAGTGCTTCTGATTTGAGGCTATCCTGGGCGCCACGTGGCAGCAAAGTGAATTCCGGACAGAGAGGCTAGTGGTAGACGGTAGCCGCCGAGGTGCCTCTACAGGGAGTGGTCCGCTACGGTCCTGGCTGATGGCCGCTAACGGGGTTCCCCGCAGCGCGTAATTGCGTTAGCCGCCGCGGCGACGGCGATGGCGCTGCTAATGAAATGGATGGCGAGTGGACCTTGGAGGCGGCTCGTGTCATTTGTGCACCAAACTGCCCCACCGCCTGTGTGTGCCACGGCCGTCGGCATCATGCGCAACTGCTGCCGCATGGAGGAATCGTCCTAAGTGTTCCACACCATCCAGTCACACAACCAAAAATATTTTTGCAATCTTTAAACTTGAGAAAGGCCTTGCGGGAGCTGTGCAAGTCACTAGTGGGACGTGGGAGAAACTGCAGTCTGATTTAAATTAGTGTATTTCTCCAATCAGACGACTCAACGTCACGTTCGAACAGTTCACCATTGCCAAACTGCAACAACAAATGGTCAGAATGAAATTTTCACTCTACAGCGGAGTGTGCGCTGATATGAAACTTCCTGGCAGATTAAGACTGTGTGCCGGACCGAGACTCGAACTCGGGACCTTTGCCTTTCGCGGGCAAGAGCTCTACCGACTGAGCTACCCAAGCACGACTCACGCCCCGTCCCCACAGCTTTAATTCCGCCAATACCTCGTCTCCTACCTTCCAAACTTCACAGAAGCTCTCGCAGGAGTCGTGCTTAGGTAGCTCAGTCGGTAGAGCACTTGCCCGCGAAAGGCAAAGGTCCCGAGTTCGAGTCTCGGTCCGGCACACAGTTTTAATCTGCCAGGAATTTTCAACAAATGGTCAGTTCATTTCCAATTTCTTGTCTGGCTTCCTTTCTTGATGTGCTGCGTCCCGAATCCTGGGTCTGACCATTTTATTTCACAGTCTGTCAATCATGATAACCACCAAAAACACACATGTCATGCATACTACTCGATCGACTTCCCCGTTTCGTCGACGCCAGTTCTAACCCTCTACTGCTAGAGGACTCCTAATTGTAGCATGTAACATGGCGGTGTGTAACGTAGCTACGTCGGAGCGTGAGAAATAGCGTTTCGTAATCGAGTTTCTAACAGCGCAAAACACGCCTCCAACTGAAATCCATAGAATAATGAAAGCTGCGTTCGGCGTTGATTCTATCGACATCGGTAATGTGCGACATCGGTACTGTGCGACATCAGGATCTTTGTGGTCGTAATGAAGGAAATGGTGGTTCTAACCTCAACGTGTGTGAAAGAGCGCCGAGTATTTCCAAAACTTAAACAGCTTCGAGAACTTCACTTCGATAGCGATAAAGGGCACAAGCAGTGAGGTTGAGCCCCGTCAACAAAGTCAAACATTCTACAGTGACGGTATCAACAAACTGATCTCTCGTTGGGAGAAATGTGATAGTCGCCACGGTGACTGTGCACAAATAAATATGTAGACATACAGAATAAAGATGTATAATATTAATAAAATTTGTTTTATTTACAAAGCTTTAAGGGTTTTCAAATAAGAAATTCGGAAGTATTACTTTTAAGCACGCTCTCAAAAATGGTTCAAGTGGCTCTAAGCACTGTGGGACTTAACATCTGCGGTCATTAGTCCCCTAGACTTAGAACTACTTTAACCTAACTAACCGAAGGACATCACTCATATCCATGCCCGCGGCAGGATTCGAATCTGCGACCGTAGCAGCAGCGCGGTTCCGGACTGAAGCGCCTCGAACCGCTCTGTCACATCGGCCGGCTCAGCACGCTCTCATGGATTCATTTGTGCAGACATTCAGTCGGATTATTAATTAGAAAGAACCCGTAAACTTCGGATCAAAAAAGTTATCCACGATCGGGCAGCGGGAAGTTGTTATAATTTTGAGCGCAGAAAGCTAATTCACTACATCGTACAACTACGCTTGCGCTAATTACACAAGTCGTATGATTTTCGTTTCCTCTGCCGATTTGGCTCTGTGACAAGAGTGTGTAGTTGTCGAATGCAAGAAAGTCACTTCTTAACATCAACTGCTTTCATTGATAGTGGGTTCTCTTCCTATCACACTTACACAGTCTTTTTCAGGAGGAACGGTCAGTATTTAGGGATGGGGCAGGAATGATTATTTGAAGAAAAAAAATCTTCATATGTACATATGCACTATTCCGAATGGTTCCTGGGATAGAATACATTTAACGTCTATTTGTTTTTGGGCTAGCAGTACGCACGTGTGTCTCTTACCCACCCAACCTCATTGAGGTTTTATTCTAGCCAAACCAACCTCGCTGCTTTGTCACTTTACTCGGGATGTCTTTCTGCCATTAAACTAACTCGTCGAACGCGCAGTTGTCCATGGTGTGGCGTGAGTGAAGTAGTGGAATGGACTGACAGTGTCTCAAAGAGAAGTACCGGTTAATTGCCTGCGTACACGCGCAGGCTAAAATGCCAAACTTCTGCAGTGAAGAACGTTCAGATATGGTGTACGTTTACAGCTTCTGCGATGGTATTCCTCACGCCGCTGTCTAAGAATACCATCGGCGCTTTTCGACACCTCGAATTCGTGTTCGTAGAGTCTTTACCGGAGTTTTCAGTACATTGCGTGAAACAAGTATTCTCTAGGTTCCCATTTTTCCTCTGAACATGTAGTTCAACAACCTGTGCAGGAACAGCAAAACACTGTTGAAATGGGACAGCGTAGTCCTACTACCAGTACATGGCGTGATGTGTACGATAATACTGAGGGTTGTTCATTTGTATATCAGGCAATTTATTGAATAATACAGAAAATAAACAACAACGTAAATTAAATGTGTTCTCTCTCGGAATCTATTTGGAATAGGGCATATGTGCATAGGAAGTTTTTTGCTTTAAACGATCGTTCCTGTCATTTGCCTGATACTGACCATTCCTTTATTAATTGGTATTCTCTGCTACCAGACACTTGCTTTTTATGTTTGATTTAACATACTGCAACGGGTTTCGAACATGTTCTGTCGATCTTCAGGAGTTTATGCATCCAGGAAATTGTTCTTAAAAGTAAGTTGTTTTGAACTAAACTGAAAGAACGGTTTTAGTACTGTTCGCTGCTGGAGTGGCTGTTGGGGTATTTGGAAGGAGGGGGGCTAGTGGTTGGCCAGCAATCTATGTCCAGTGACGTCTTCAGCTGGTGTGGAGTTGTGTCTCATGGGTTGTTGTGACTACCACCACACTGTGTGGAATGCAGATAGTTCTGCATTAGTAATTATGGTCCGAAAATCGTGTGGTAAACTTTTTTATATGACAGTTGTTCACTCACGATTTTGGCGTTTCGAACTTACGTTTTTTATCCTTGCTACACAGGTGGAGCTGTTGTGTAACATTAAATTATTGTACTTTTTATTTTGTCACTGTTTCTTGAACGTAACTCACTGTACCGATCTTCCTACATATATGAAAACACCGCATACTTAATACAGCTCTGCTGTATACTGAGGATAAATAACACAGCTTTGGGACGTCAAAATCGTACGTGGAAAGCTGTCGTATATGAATGTGTACTGATACAACTGATACAAAACTGTCTGCATCTCACATAGGTTCTGATGTCTGTCATAACAAACAACGAGAGACAGAAACTTCCTGGCAGATTAAGACTGTGTGCCGAACCGAGACTCGAACTCGGGGCCTTTGCCTTTCGCGGGCAAGTGCTCTAGCAACTGAGCTACCCAAGCACGACTCACGCCCCGTCCTCACAGCTTCAATTTCATTCTAGAAACGTCCCCGAGGCAGTGGCTAAGCCATGTCTCCGCAATATCCTTTCTTCCAGGAGTGCTGGTTCTGCAAGGTTCGCAGGAGAGCTTCTGTGCAGTTTGGAAGGTAGGAGACGAGGTACTGGCGGAATTAAAGCTGTGAGGGCAGGTCGTGAGTAGTACTTGGGTAGCTGAGTTGGTAGAGCAGTTGCCCGCGAAAGGCAGACGTCCCGAGTTCGAGTCTCGGTCCGGCACACAGTTTTAATCTGCCATTAAGTTTCATATCAGTACACACTCCGCTGTAGAGTGAAAATTTCATTCCCGTAACGAGAGACAGCTCCACACTAGCGGAAGACAACACTGGACATAAATATGAGGCCAACCACTGTATACATCAATGCCTGAAGATGGGGAGCAAGTGCTCGAAATACGTTGCAGTATCTTAAACACAAAATAAATAAGAGTGACTGGTAGCAGAAAATAGAAATAAACAATTATGTAACACAGTCACAGTTCCCAGCATAGCCAAAATTAATTGACAATTTTACCTGAGACACTTTGTACGTCTGACATCGGGTGTATATGGTGAATATAATAGTGAAAAGGCTGTACCTGTACCACTGAGGCAGACTTTGGGAACCGCCACAGTAGCTTCCTCGGCCTTCGGAGTCGCAGGATGCTTCCTGCCTGCCGCACTTTCACCAAATGGTTGAAATGGCTCTGACAAGGGAACCTCCCCATCGCACCCCCCTCAGATTTAGTTATAAGTTGGCACAGTGGATAGGCCTTGAAAAACTGAACACAGATCAATTGAGAAAACAGGAAGAAGTTGTGTGGAACTGTGAAAAAAATAAGCAAAATATACAAACTGAGTAGTTCATGGGAAAATAGGCAACATCAAGGACACTGGGAACGCAGGAGTGCCGTGGTCTCGTGGTAACGTGAGCAGCTGCGGAACGAAAGGTCCTTGGTTCAAATCTTCCATCGAGTGAAAAGTTTAATTTTTTATTTTCAGTTTATGTGACAAACTCTTATGTTTTCATCGCTTTTTTGGGAGTAATTATCACATCTACAAGAAAACCTAAATCGGGCAAGGTAGAAGAATCTTTTTACCCATTCGCCAAGTGTACAAGTTAGGTGGGTCGACAACATATTCCTGTCATGTGACGCACATGCCTTCACCAGTGTCGTATAGAATATATCAGATGTGTTTTCCTGTGGAGGAATCGGTTGACCTATGACCTTGCGATCAAATGTTTTCGGTTCCCATTGGAGAGGCACGTCCTTTCGTCTAGTAATCGCACGGTTTTGCGATGCGGTCGCAAAACACAGACACTAAACTTATTACAGTGAACAAAGACGTCAATGAACGAACGGACAGATAATAACTATGAAAAAATAAAGAAAATAAAATTTTCACTCGAGGGAAGACTTTAACCAAGGACCTCCCGCTCAGCAGCTGCTCAAGCTACCACGGGACCACGACGCTTCTAAGCTCATTTTGTCCATGATGTTGCCTATGCGACCCGTGGACTACTCAGTTTGTATATTTTGCTTATTTTTTCACAGTTCCACACAATTTCTTCCTGTTTTCTCAATTGATCTGTGTTCAGTTTATCAAGGCCTATCCACTGTGCTACCTTATAACTAAATCTGAGGGGGGTGCGATGGGGAGGTTCCCTTGTGAGCACTATGGGACTTAAGATCTGAGGTCATCAGTCCCCTAGAACTTAGAACTACTTAAACCTAACTAACCTAAGGACATTACACACATCAATGCCTGAGACAGGATTCCAACCTGCGACCGTAGCAGCAGCGCAGTTCTGGACTGAAACGCCTAGAACCAACACCGACTCAAAGGTAGGCTTCGGCGCTTGTTCGTGACGTCATGTCAGCTAGGCACGGCGAACGCCAGGTCTGTTGCAGGCATGCTCACAATGGTGGTGTCTCCCTCCCTGACACAGGAAAATGTGAAACTATTGGCGGTAGTTGACCAACACACATTGTTCTGAGACATTTCTGCAGTCAATTAATTGTGCAATTCATTACACTTCTTAACAAATAGTGTGCTACTGAACTTAAATTTCTACCTGTTTTAAGGATTGACATACAAAAACAACTGCGTGGTCCAGCAACAACATAATTCGTGCTTCTTTACCTTATTTGTAAATCTGAGGAAGTTACGTTTGTACTGGGTTGCTTTTACAAGAAATTGTGAACATATTGGTGCTCTTCTTTAGGTAGCTTGGTTGACTATGGGGTGAAGAGCACTGAATGTTAATGAAATATCTTGCAATTGTACACGTTGGGGGAGAGGGTGGGGGACAGAAGGAGAGGCAAAAGAGAGATACTTGTTTTATCAAATAAAATTTTTTTATGTTATAAAGTTTCCCCTTCCAGTTGCAAGAGGGGAATTTTATCTTTTCTAATGTGCATGTTTAAAAAAGTTTAAGCTCAGCAGTATTTTAGATGTATGAAGCTATTTTGTTTCCTGTTTAGAATTCCTTTCGTTGAAAACGACTGTAATCTAATGACTGGCAACAGTTGGACATTTACACATGAAAATTAGTTCACATTTCCAGTGACTATGTCAAACGAAAATAAATAAATAAAAGAAACGAGTTCATTGTAAGGGGGTTGGGGTAACTTTCGATAGCAAAATGGATTAAGTAAATAAAGTTACTTGAATGTAAAATTTCCGAAGCTTGCAATGGGGCAAAGCATCTTCTCATATTGATCTACGTTTGTTTCGACAGGATTCAGTAATACAGAACTATGAACTTCATTTGCAGCTTTACGAGAGTAAGAAAATCTTTCATCTAAATAAAACTGCAGAATCCAAAACAATACCAAACAGTTTGTCCAAAAATAAGAGATTTATAGCGATAAGCACTCCCAGGCGTTTCTGCCTGCAACAGACCTGGCGTTCGCCGTGCCTAG
Source organism: Schistocerca nitens (assembly GCF_023898315.1). Lineage (NCBI taxonomy): Eukaryota > Metazoa > Arthropoda > Insecta > Orthoptera > Acrididae > Schistocerca > Schistocerca nitens. The sequence goes on from NC_064622.1 coordinate 353,598,936, forward strand.
CTGACGTGACGTCACCAACAAGCGCCGAGGCCTTCCTTTGAGTCGGCGTTGCTAGAACCGCTCGGCCACAGAGGCCGGCACACCGTACCCAGGCTGAGCGATTTGTGCACGACGAGTGCTCGCGCCCTGTCAACTGACTGCTGGTCCTGCACCAGGTTCTGCTCGACAGCAGCTCAGGCGTCCGCCCTTACTGGGTACGTGGTGAAGTGTGAGCAGACGAGTCGCGCTACTGCGACGTCCACCAGCCGGCGCAGAGATTTCGGTTGACTCTGGAGGGCGAGCAGCCTCGCTAACAGCGCGCTGTTTACAAAAGGTAGCGTCATGAGGCCTCGCCTGCGCTGTGCCGTGAGACGAGTCTATTCCGGTAGCTCGCTCACGTCCATTACGGCGCGGCCCCTACACACGGGACCGACCGCAGCACGTGCCGCTTGTTTGGAGAAGACTGCCTCGCCCCCTCCGTCTGGCCTCCCATACTACAACACGCCGTGCTGAGATTCACCACGTTTCCCTTACTTCATTGTAGCACTATCGCGACGTAAAAGAAATAACACTTCTAGTAGTACTATTCTTCTTGTTATTGTCATAATTAGTCCGAAGACGAACCTCTCCTTGCCAGTCTATCGTGTGCAAACCTCTTCGTTTCTTCATAACTACTGCAGCCTACAAGCAATGGAACCAGCTTACCGTAGTTATGCTTTTGTCTCCTTCTACAAGTTTTACCATTTCCCCCGCCACCACCCCCTTCCCACTTGGGTGCATTGCCATAACGACTCCTTGAAACCTCAGGATGTACCCTATCAACCGATGCCTTCTTTTAGTCAGATAAGGACGCAAATTCCTTGTTACCCCAATTCCATTCAGGATTTCCACAACAGTTATTCGAGCTAGCAGTCTTGTCTTCGCATACTTACCTGTTATCCAAGCATATTATAAAAATGGACTCATAAATGAAACTTCCTGGCAGATTAAAACTGTGTGCCGGACCGAGACTCGAACTCGGGACCTTTGCCTCTCGCGGGCAAGTGCTCCACCGCCTTACCCAAGCACTATTCACGCCCCATCCTCCCAGCTGATATGAAACTTTCTTTCAGGAGTGCCAGTTCTGCAAGGTTCGCAGGAGAGCTCCTGTAAAGTTTGGAAGGTAGACGAGGTACTGGCAGAAGTAAAGCTGTGAGGACGGGGCGTGAGTCGTGCTTGGGTAGCTCAGTCGGTGGAGCACTTGCCCGCAAACGGCAAAGGTCCCGAATTCGAGTCTCGGTCCGACACACAGTTTTAATCTGCCAGGAAGTTTCATATCAGCGCACACTCCGCTGCAGAGTGAAAATCTCATTCTGGATTCATAAATGTTTGTATGTTCCACATCTCCTTCTAAACAACTTGACCGATTTCAACCATACTTGGTACACATATCTCTTACTGTCAGGTAACAATCGCTGCTGGGATAAGAAACACCCACCTGTCACGGTTCAGGAGATATGACGTCATAAACACTGTGATGCGTCAATAAATGCTGTACCAAACATGAAGTTTTAATACATTTATTCTTTACTGCTAAAGCACTCATACAGTCGAGTTAACTTAAATAATCCCTCACATATCACATGACTTTTGACAGCTTTCAGCTGCAACGCACGAACAGCTGCATGTGAAAACGATAGCTGTCTGTACAGCTATGAACAGGCCTTGCTGTAGAGACGTTCACAAAATTGCATTGCAGACACATGAAACAGCTGTCGCCAGCAAGCAGAAACCGTCCAAGATAGTGTACTTACTACATGTACTAAATGTGTACATTATGCATACTTCTTTGTACAATTAATTCATAATTTCTAAGGTGTTTTCACGAATAGATGGAAATGAAGTTTTTCCGATGTTACACTATGAACACAGTTCCTATTTTGTTTTAATTTCTAATATGAAATTCGCAGAATGAATACTTGGGCACTGCTGGGTTTGACATATATAAAGTAGCGTGTATGTGAGTATGTCCAGGATCTCCTCCCAAACCACAGGATCGATTTATACCAAATTTTGCACAAAAACAGCACACCTCATGAGTACTAATACTGTGGGTTTTATACTATTTTAGCTCCAATAGGAGTGGAGATATCGGCAAAAATGTGTCTTTCTCATCCCATGGTGTATAGGCTGCCCTGTGTGACATGAATGTTGTGTGGGAACAGTATCAGCCACATGAACTTGATTTGCGGGGCATCCTGATGTGAAGGGAAAGAAACAGTTTTCCAGGCCCCAACATGTAGGCTGCCTTGCATATGAGGTATGTTGGAGTAGTATCGAACTGCTTTAGATGATGGCCTGTACATCAGGGACAAAGCCGCGGATGTGTAATGTGCCCTGCATAACAGGCATGTTGTGGGGCTACACATGCCGATGAGCATGGCTGGGGACAGGTTGAGTTGGATAGAAGAGAGAATGGAGAGAATGAGGGCGAGGAGGAATGGACAGAGAGGGGAGGGGTCGAGATACATGAGGCAAGTGGACGGTGTAGACGAGTTGTGGGCAGATGGAAAAGGAAAAGGGAGAGGTGGAACTAGAAAGAGAGAGGGAAAGGGGTATGTTCAGAGGGAGAGGGAGGGATAGAGGAAACAGACAGAGAGATGGAGACGAGGATGTCATCAGAGATAGGGATGGAGGAGTTGAAAAGACACAGAGAACGGATGTAGACAGATAGAGGAGGGAGGATGAGGTGGGCAGACAGAGAGAGGAAGAGGTGGACACAGAGAGGGGGATGAGAAGGAGGTGTATTCAATATGTGTCAAAGGCATATGTGGGCAAAGGCTGCAGGGGAAAGGCTAGCATTAAATGTTAGCACATAGGTACTTCAGAAAGTAATTTAGACATGTTGTCCTAGACCAAGACTACTGCTCAATAAAGGCAGCGCACTGTCAGATGAAAGTGCATGGTTCAGGTCTCCTGAGGACACAGTTTCGCTGATGTACAGGTAACAGATACATCACAACTGGCGAGGGAAATGATACAGCAACTAAAACATACTTCATAGTTGAAGTAAGCTGGACAATACGATTCTTTTGGGCAATAAACTGCACATAAATTAGACGTGAAATTCTGACGGTATATGGACCAATTGTTTCATCGTGTCTGACAATAGAGATATGGTGCCAACAGTATGACTACGGCCACACAGATGTGGCTGTTGCTGATCTGGAACGACGGCCAATGACATCGAACATAGATAAGTGCCCAGGCAGTCGAGGAACTGATTCACAGCAGTCACAGATTCTCTGAAAATGAAGACGTCCACACAGAAGTTCTCGAATGGCTCCGTGATCAAGGACTGGATTTCTTTCGTCGAGGAATTGACAGACTGGTTGAACGTCCCGGCAGTTGTTTACAAACATTTCGTGGCTATGTTGGAAAATAATGTATCTGTGGGACTTTTAAGTCTAGTGCAGCATTCAATAAAAGTAGGTATGCAATAATACTGTATAACTTATGTTTTTAAGTCCTCTGGTATATTCCTTATTCTCAGAAACACTTTCCGTGCTATTGCTAGGCTGCATTTTGTATCCTCTTTACTTCGCCCGTCGTCTGTTACTTTCCTTCGCAAACAGGAAATCTGATCTACTACTTTGTGTGTCTCATTAATTAATCTAAGCCCCTCAGCATCGCCTGATTTTATTCGACTATATTTCAGTACTCTCGTTACACCACTGTTGATGTTCATCTTGTAACCTCTTTTCAAGACACTATTCATTCAACTCAACTGATTCCTCAACTTCGTTAGTGTCTCTGAAAGAGTGACAATGTAACTAGCAAACCTTAAAGTTTTGATTTATGTTCCCTGAACTTCAACTTCCATTTCCATCTTGTTCTTCATTTTCTTTGTTTCTTGCTCACTGAACACACTGAATGTCACCAAGGATAGGCTAAAACAGTCTCACTTCATTCTCAACTACTGTTTCCGTTTCATGTCCTTCGAATATTCTAACTGTAGTCTGGTTTCTGTAAGTTGTAAATAAACGTTAGCTAGCTGTATTTTATCCCTGCTGCCTTCGGAATTTCAGAGTGTATTCCAGTCAATATTCCGAAATGTTACCTCTATAGAAATGCTATAAATGTAGGTTTCCCTTTCTTTAACCTATATTCTAAGATAGCAGTAGTGTCAGCACTACCTAGCGTGTTCCTACATTTCTCAGAAACCCAAATTGATTTTCCAGTAGCATGCATTAATAAAAATAAATAAAAAACTCAGAAATAACGAAATGATCGAGAACAGCAATCAAATTCGTCGAAAGAGTGGTGATGTACAGAAGAAGAATTAAGGAAGAAGAAAAAGAAGAAGAGAGCGAAAAATCTTACGTAGTAGACTGGGCACAAATTATAAAGACGGGGTCTAACAAGGAATCCCTCGAGTGCGAGGTTGCAAAAGGCCAATGATGTTTACGGCATTCGACGCTCCACGTATTGTCTTCCATGCAGTCCCGATATTGACTGCTAATGGCAACAGCGGGTGGTACTGGAGGTTTCGAATGGTGAGCACAGCACGAGGCTACGGAGTATAATTGAACTACTTGGTCCACGAGTAGCTCACATCAGTGCAACAGCGCTAGTGGTGTTGATACAAAGCAGAGCAGTGGCAACAGTAAACAAAGAAAACCCTGCGTTGCATCTACAAGAACAAATGCCGAAGCTGACATTTTGCCAGAAAGAAACCCAAGGTGTTTCGCAGAGTAAGAAAGAAGTGGCACATGATACATCAGCGTTTCTGCATGATGAGTCTGTGGAATGTGTGGTGTCGTATACGCTCGACTGTGAGGACAATGTACTTGAGGAGTTCAGTGATGACGATGCGTGCTTAACAAGTGAAAGTGATTTTGAAACAGGTGTCGAGCCACGTAGTTCATCATCCTTGCCGGACAGGGAACCACAATTTCTGTCTCTGAAACGTAGTAAGAGACATTTGTTGTCCAAGGAGGGTATTAAACATAATTACGTACATGGAAGATCAGCTGCGGCATAGTAATTACGAACAGATTTCGAAGACAACCTTGTGGGTGGGGCACCACAGCCGTGAGTATTCTTCTTGGGTATTAATAACCGCTTCAGCTGTATTTTGGTCCTTTGTCACTGTACCACTACCAGTTTCGTAGCGTTAAAGCCACATCGTCAGGTGATTAAAACATTAGAGCGGAAAAGCTCGGAATCTTCTCTCCCCAACATTCATTGTCTATCACACACGAAACACCGCTAAAAGACGGTATGTCATAGATTAAAAACTGCCAAATTCTAATGTAGTGGATAGGTCCAAAACAAAGCGTATCATAGTGATCGCTTCCCCAATCTATATGGAACCAAGTACAGGAGTCGCAGCCACAGCCGATCTTTTTATTTTTTTATTTTTATTTATTTATTTATTTATTTATTTTTTTTTGCACCCATCCACTATATTGTGTAGCCATGTATGGAAGTGAAACGTGGACGATAAATAGCTTAGACAAGAAGAGAATAGAAGCTTTCGAAATGTGGTGCTACAGAAGAATGCTGAAGATTAGATGGGTAGATCACAAAACTAATGAGGAGATATTGAATAGAATTGGGGAGAAGAGGAGCTTGTGGCACAATTTGACTAGAAGAAGGGATCGGTTGGTAGGACATGTTCTGAGACATCGAGGGATCACCAATTTAGTATTGGAGGGCAGTGTGGAGGGTAAAAATCGTAGAGGGAGACCAAGAGATGAATACACTAAGCAGATTCAGAAGGATGTAGGTTGCAGTAGGTACTGGGAGATGAAGAAGCTTGCACAGGATAGAGTAGCATGGAGAGCTGCATCAAACCAGTCTTAGAACTGAAGACCACAACAACAACATCCACTATATTGGAATTTGGCAGTTTTCAATCCATGACATATCGTCTTTTAGCGGTGTTTTGTATCCGACAGACAATGAATGTTGGGAAAAAATTCCAAGCTTTTCCGCTTTAATGATTTAATCATACGTCACCTGAAGATATGGCTTTAACGCCAGGAAACTGGTAGTGGTACAGTAATAAAGGACCAAAATACAGCTGAAACGATTATTAATATGCAAGAAGATTTCGAAGAAGTGCGCAGCAAAATGACCGTGTAGTGCATAAAAAAGGCTACGGATGTTCAAGGGAGGATAAGGCGAACTTATTACAAAAACTGGTTTTTGCGCGTTTCAAGGGTGCTCGATACAATTAACAGGATGTGCACGTTAGTGACCTCCTACATTATATTCATCAAACTGCACGCTACATAGATCACAATTATTTCAAGGGAACCAGTGGATGGCTACGTAGTTCCAAAACGTGCTACAGAATTGGAATACGTGAATAACGAAGTTTCAAACAAAGCGTTGTCTTGACGAAGCACAGCAAACTGGGGAATAGGCCAGAAAATTTACAGATGGGATAAACAAACTTCTCCCATCGTTCAGTCAGGAACTTGCTTTCAACTCCAATCAGTCGGGGTTTGAGGGGGATACGCATATGAAGGGAACACTGGGAATTAGAGGTACCAAGAGAGTCGGGTCAAGATCAACTAACGTCAATGACGCAATGCATTCGCATACAATTATTCCGACTGTGAATCTGCGTGGTACACTGGCTGGAAAATAGTTATGTATTTTGCTGCGAGAAGTTGGAGGTGCTCTGCCCCCTACGGCTATTTCTAGTATGCGTGATGGTCTAAGGGCAACAGGGGATATTTACATCACAGCAAGCAAGAGTGGGAAAATGGGTTCAAGAGAACTGCAACTACAGCTTGAGTACTGCTTTTGGCCAATAGCTGCTCGAAGTAATTTCGTTTTTCATGATTCCTGGTCGGGGTATAAAAATCATATTCCTTTGGAGCAAACTATCCCTCCTGAAAACTGTGACATTGCAGTTATTACCAACTGGAACAACTGGACAAATTCAGCTCCTTGAGGCTTGTTTTTTTCCGTGACTATAAAATATATTACCGTACTGGCTACAGCTACGCCTCAGAGGAGAGCCAATTTCACAGTAAGCTCCACGACAGTTTCCAATTCGGTTGTATGCCAACACATTCCATCAGTTCTCATCACTCCGTTACACCAATACGATTCTATATGCATTCTTTGGGAGTGGATACCCAGCTGGACATTCTGCACGGTTTGTAACTCCCAAGGAGTTCGCCTTCGATCTTGGTGACAACCTTTGTAACCACTGTGGCGCGCCATTTTTCATTCGGTGTTCATGGTGCAAGTTAATGGTTTGTTTTGAACATTTATTGAATGTCGACGATGTCCATTTTGCGCAGTGAAATACATACTTCCATAGAAGGGTGATCTCTGCACCTCCCGGACACTTATTTTCTGTCGCCCTCCTGACGTACATGGCGAGTCGTTAGCAGCTAAAATTTTTCCTGTCGCAACTGTTAACACAACACTTTCAAATTAGCCTTACTAAAAATTGAACTTGCGACTTCGCACTCCAGCTGTTTCTAGGAAGCAAAATCTGAACAATGAAGGAAAATATAAAAAAATTACGGACACAATCACTAACGCAGATTTCGGTTAAGAAGAAGGACTGGTTCCAAATAGACGGAATGCTTCTTCAACGTTTTTAAGTCAAACCCCACCAGAGTGTCGTGGTACAACGACGGCAAGACCTGCAAAACTGAGACATCCTCAGAACAGCTGCAGCACACCGTTTATGTTCGCAGAAGCGAAAGGACAGAACACACTTTCGGCGCTCGTAACTTGTGCAGTTAATAGACGATAATACGACCGTTCCACTGTACTCTCAAAATATCCATGACACTGAAACTGGCCTTTTGGAATTAACTACAGTTTTCATTTGCTGGACACGCAGCGTGTATTACACAAGGAACTGGGTCAACAATTTGTACGTGTCTCTGTACCTTCAGACACTGCGTTGGTATGACTTTTAACAAAATAAATTGCACTTTAGAATTTTTCTAGCTGTCATGCACTTCTGTTGCACCTTTGAATGTGTCTAAATACTTCACAAGTTCTTTTAGAGTGTTCTTATCATTACTAATACATTTTTCAGAGACAGTTTTCTTCGCAAGCATTTCATGATTATATCGTACTGTCTAACTACAGACCGTAGCATTTAAAACAAGCTGTTCCACCTAGCCTCTGTTGGAGGCTGCACAGTATAGCTATGGTGTGGTAGCTTATAATTGTAATTCGTATGCGGATAACTGTTTCGTTCGTGGCAGTAGTCCCGTGTTGATCGGAAGTACAATAAATAAGGTCGCGTGAGGACCATGAATTCTCATAAAAGTACTTTGAATTTCACGGAATTTGTGTAATGAATGTACAATTACCAAACCGCAGAATACTGAGCGTCAACAGTACACTAACATTTACCAAATTCTTTTTCTTTTCATTTATGGGCATACCAACGTCTCCGAGAGTGTTATCGTCTTACAGTAGTTCATCGTCAGGGCCCATATATTGGAGCGCAACGCACTAGCGACAGCAGTATAGGTGAGGGCAGGTAAGCCGAACAGAATGAGGATGGGCGGATGGACTTTGAAGACGCAGTGCCAACTGACTCACGCACTCCTGTTAGGCTACCGCTTCTACATCTACATGGAAACTCTGCAAATCACATTTAAGTGCCTGGCAGAGGGTTCATCGAACCACCTTCACAGTTCTATATTATTCCAATCCCGTATAGCGCGCGGAAAGAACGAACGCCTGTATCTTTCCATTCGAGCTGTGATTTCCCTTATTTTATCACGGTGATCGTTTCTTGCTAGGTAAGTCGGTGTCAACTAAATATTTTCGCCTTCGGAGGAGAAAGTTTGTGACTGGAATTTCGTGAGAAAATTCCGTCGCAACGAAAAACGCCATTATTTTAATGATTTCCACCCCAAATCCTGTATCATGTCAGTGACACTCTCTCCCATATTTCGCGATAATACAAAACGTGCTGCCCTTCTTTGAACTTTTTCGGTTTACTCCATCAGTCCCATCTGGTAAGGATCCCACACCGCGCAGCAGTATTCTAAAAGAGGACGGACAAGCGTAGTGTAGGCAGCCTCCTTAGTAGATCTCTAATATATTTTCTAAGTGTCCTGCCAATTAAACTCAGTCTTTCGTTAGCCTTCTCCACAACATTTTCTATATGTTCCTTCCAACTTAAGTTGTTCGTAATTGTAATTACTAGATATTTAGTTGAATTTACGGCCTTTAGATTTGACATTTATCGTGTAACCGAAGTTTAACGGATCCCTTTTAGCAATCATGTGAATGACCTCACACTTTTCCCTTATTTAGGGTCAACTGCCACTTTTCGCACCATACAGAAATGTTTTCTAAATCATTATGCAATTTCTTTTCATGTTCTGATCACTTTATTAGTCGATAAAAGACAGCGTTATCTGCAAACAACCTAAGACGGCTGCTCAAATTGTCTCCCAAATCGTTTATATAGATAAGGAACAGCAAAGAGCCTGTAACACTACCTTGGCGAACGCCAGAAATCACTTCTGTTTTACTCGATGACTGTCCGTCAGTTTCTACGAACTGTGACCTCTCTCACAGGAAATCACGAATCCAGTCATATAACTGAGACGATATTCCATAAGCACGCAATTTCACTACAAGTCGCTTGTGTGGTGCAGTGTCAAAAGCCTTACGGATGTTCAGTAATTCGGAATCAATCTGAAATCCCTTGTCACCAGCATTCGAGACTTCACGCGAGTAAAGAGCTAGAAGAGTTTCACAAGAACGATGTTTTCCAAATCCATGTTGACTGTGTGTCAATAGACAGTTTTCTTCGAGGTAATTCATAATGTTCGAACACAACAAATGTTCCAAAATCCTGCTGCATATCGACGTTAATGACATGGGCCTGTAATTTAGTGGATTACTCCTACTACCTTTCTTCAATACTGGTGTGGCCTGTGCAACTTTCCAGTCTTTGGGTACGGATCTTTCGTAGAGCGAAAGGTTGTATATGATTTTAAGTATAGAGCTATTGCATCAGCATAATCTGAAAGGAACCTAACTGGTACACAGTCTGGAACAGAAGAAATGCTTTTATTAATTGATTTAAGTTGCTTCACTACTCCAAGGATATTTACTTCTACATTACTGCTACAGGCAGTTTGTTCCATAGTGCAATGCTGATTACGGTTTGGGCAATTATTTTCTTTTGAAATAAACGTATTTTGTTTCCATCACCATCAAAAATGCTAAAATCTAATAACTTCAAACATGAAAGGGATTAGCCAATGTTGTAACTTGACCGTATTCAACAATGTAAACTAAGCTGTGAGAAACAGAGATAATAATAATAGTAACCATAATAATAACATGGTGCAGAGAATGCAACCATATCGTTTGTCTACTTCACGTTAACGAAATGAATACGAAAACTGCAGCAGTTTTCTAGTTCCGCATTCGAAGAAGGAAGGAGGAACCAGCAAGGCTTCTAGAAGATAGAGCAAAGAAATAAGAATTTCCTTACAGAGGCGGAATAAATAAGGCATGAACTTCTCCCCGGAGGGACGTCAGAAGCACTCGCCAGCGCTGGATCTCTCCGTCAACAACTGCCTTCATTTCCGCTATAAACACGCCTTTGAAAATAAGCGGCGCATTGAAACAGAGCTGGCGAATGTAGCGGGACAGTAAATTATTTTAACGTTCTTTTCTCGGCGCTCCCAGCAGACCCGCGAGAATTAAAGAATTAATGAGGACGGAAAGACGGGAAGCGCCAGAAGCCCGACGAGGGCTTGTGGGATGCGCGGAAAATTGCCAGCTTTCAGAACGCGCTGTCTTCCTTGGCAATACAAGAGCGGAGGAAAAATTCAAGACGTTCCGGTCATTCGCGTACTCCTGCCCGATTACAGCAGATCAAAAGGCCACGCTCATGAAGTTTTTCTGTATCTCTGTGCATAGGTGCCAGACTAAAATTCCACAGATGTCCAGTTCAGTCCTAGGTCGGTCCTTAAGGAAGTTCCAGTACCACCAATACCACATTGGATACGATATTTGGGGTCAAAATCAGTACATTAACCTGTATGTTGTATAACATCGAAACAGAAGTATCGATACCGGGAGTATCGCAAAATATCGATTTATTACGTCGTTTATAGAATTTCTTGACCATAAAAGGTCTTGTTTAGAATGCAAGGCGAATTATGAAAATTACACTGTGCTTTTATGAAAAAAACTTGAGTGTCAAATCAGTTATCGACGTAAGCATTAAAAGAAAAGTATTCCAACCCCAGACAAATTACAAGCCATCATATAAACTGTCCTATTACAGTGCTTTAGTACAACTTCTTCTTTGATAATGATGCACTCATTCACAACGAGCTTTTTTTAAAAAAACAAACGCACTCAACGCAAGATGTAAGAATTAGTCTAGGTTTCCATTGAATAATAGGCAACGCCCTTGCCGCAGTGAATACACCGGTTCCCGTCAGATCACCGAAATTAAGCGCTGTCGGGTGTGGCCAGCACTTGGATGGGTGATCATCCGGGCCGTCATGCGCTGTTGCCATTTTTCGGGGTGCACTCAGCCTCGTGATGCCAATTGAGGAGCTACTCGACCGAATAGTAGCGGCTCCGGTCAAAGAAAACTATCATGACGACTGGGAGAGCGGTGTGCTGACCACACGCCCCTCCTATCCGCATCCTCACCTGAGGATTACACGGCGGTCGGATGGTCCCGATGGGCCACTTGTGGCCTGAAGACGGAGTGTGCACTGACTAATACATGTATAAAATCAATAAAGTAACCACTTTTTCGAAGTAAATATGTAAGTGGTTAATGATGTTGAAATTCACTCTAAAACAAAAGGAGGAGCACCACGAAGGAATAGTACGAATGGGACGCAAATCTGTAGATGAGATGTGCGTGTACAGACAAAAAAATAATTACAATTTCAGAAAAATTGGATGATTTATTCAAGAGAAAGAGTTTCAAAAAAAAAATGTTCAAATGTGCGTGAAATCTTATGGAACTTAACTGCTAAGGTCATCGGTCCCTAAGCTTACTGACTATGGATCTGAAGGTCTCTGGTTGGATCTCTGACAAGTCCTAGTATTTGTATCTGTAGCAAAACAAATGGTTCAAATGGCTCTGAGCACTATGGGACTCAACTGCTGAGGTCATTAGTCCCCTAGAACTTAGAACTACTTAAACCTAACAAACCTAAGGACATCACACACATCCATGTCCGAGGCAGGATTCGAACCTGCGACCGTAGCGGTCACGCGGTTCCAGACTGAAGCGCCTAGAACCGGCGGTACGTTGACAACATTCTAAGCCCCGTTTTGTACGCGGCCAGGTGCTTTGTTTGGAAATTCCGTTACATAAGAAAACTTAGGAACATTCACTGGACAATAATATGGCAAGGTAGACCGCACAAGCTCGCTGGTTTCCCCCTTTTTGCTTCGTTCCTTTTGACAGGGTAGATTGGACAAAATCATTAACGTTTTTTGACTTCGTCCTTCGCTTATTTCTTTAGATTGTCCTACATTATTGATGATATTCCCTTATTTTGCACGATTGCCTTCAACGCTTTCCACGGTGTACACGTTCCTCGTCCGACGAGACGACCCACAATGTACAATGTTTCTCACGCACGAATATTAAAAAAAAAAAATACGGTTCATATGGCTCTGAGCACTATGAGGCTTAACTTCTGAGGTCATCAGTCCCCTATAACTCAGAACTACTTAAACATAACTAACCTAAGGACATCACACACATCTATGCCCGAGGCAGGATTCGAACCTGCGACCGCAGCGGTCGCGCGGTTCCAGACTGTAGCACCTAGAACCGCTCGGCCACTCCGGCCTGCCACGAACATCAAAACAGCTACTTATGAACCTAATGGATATGGTTTACTACCTGTAAGGAAGTTCGCTTTGTGTTTGGTCACCTTCCCTCTATTTTGGCCGGTGAAAGCGATAGCTACATTTTTTTAATCCAATACTGCTTTTACACAATCTAGTCACATTAATGTGAACATCGCTTATGTTCAATCTCCCATACTCACATGTGGCTGGAGGCAGTACTAGCAGTGGAGGGTATATAAAACTTGTCGGCGGGTGGCGGGAAACAGTACAATCGTTGTCGCAATTCGGAAACGGTTTATCTGACACCGAAATGACCATGATCATTGCCTTTCGGGCGAAGCGTAGGAGCATTTCCGAAAAGCCTAATCGTACTGCTGTGGTTGAACTATTGCAAAATGGCGCTACACAGAACCGGCGCCGAGGCAACGACAGGGGTACCACGAAAGAGGAGGGGAATGAACGACAGCTGCGGAGACGCGTTTGGGAGAATACATGTGAAACTACCGAGTAACTGAATCAAGGGACTACCAACAGTATCTCCTCAACGAGCGTTCAGCTAAGGTAGGTGCAGCGGGCGTCTGGTTCATGCACCCACGCTGATCATCACTGACGAGGACCGGACTTTGCACGCCAGTACCACAACGGGAGTCCACTGGGTAGCGTAACGTGACGTTTCAGATAAATCACGTTTTATGCCCCATAGAGGAGACTGTCGTTGGTGTGAACGGCGTGAAACGTCTGAAAGCAAAGGGTCCAGGCCACAGGAGGGAGCGTTATGGCATGGGAAATGTTTTCGTGGCATTCCCTGGGTGATCTCGCCGTTCTAGAAGGCACAATGGAACAACAGAAGTATGCAACTGTCCTTGGGAACCATGTCCATCCTTACATGAAATTTCTTTTCCCTCGGCACGGTGGTATCTACACTCATGCTCATAAATTAAGGATAATTGCAGAATGTGGTGCCACACAACGTGGCACTACCCAAAACTGGCGCTAGTACCTTAGGCACGTAGGGAACACACACGACATAGATCTGTAAGTCCACGGTATTGGCGATAAGTTGAGAAAACCATCCCGAAACACATGTGCTACAAAACACCACTGTTTCCTGGACAAGTACCCCGACATCAGTATGGGATATGATCACCATGCACACGTACACAGACCGCACAACGGGCTGGCATACTCTGGATCAGGTGGTGGAGCAGCTGCTTCCCAAGACGTGCAGCGATACATCGACCAAGAGCACCTCAGACGTGCTCGATGGGGTTTAGGTCTGGAGAACAGTCAGGCCACTCCATTCGCCTGATATCTTCTGTTTCGAGGTACTCCTCCACGATGGCAGCTCGTTGGGACCGTGTGTTATCAGGAGGAAGGTGGGACCCACTGCACCCCTGAAAAGGCCGACATACTGGTGCAAAGTGACGTCCCGGTACACCTGATCTGTTACAGTTCCTCTGTCAAAGACATACAGGGGTATACGTGCACCAATCAGAATCCCACCCCACCCCATCAAACCACGACCTCCATACACGTCCCTTTCAAGGACATTAAGGGGTCGGTATCTGGTACCCGGCGAGAATCACTGTTCAAACTATATCTGGACTCGTCCGTGAAAATAACCTGGGACCACTGTTCCAATGACATTGTACTGCGTTCTTGACACCAGGCTTTACGGGCTCTCCTGTCACCAGGGGTCAGTGGAATGCACCTTGCAGGTCGCCGGGCGAATAAACCATGTCTGTTCAGGGGTCTGTAAACTGTGTGTCTGCAGACAACTGTTCCAGTGGCTGCGGTAAGGTCCCGAGCAAGGCTACCTGCAGTACTCCGTGACCATCTGCGGGCACTGATTGTGAGATATCGGCCTTCTTGTGGTGTTGTACACTGTGGACGTCCCGTACTGTAGCGCCTGGATACGTTTTCTGTCTGCTGGAATCGTTGCCATAATCTTGAGATGACCCTGTGGCACACGGAGGGTCCGTGCTACGACCTGCTGTGTTTGACCAGCCTCCAGTAGCCCTAGTATTCAACTCCTCACTACGTCATCAATGTGTGTTCTCTGAGCCATTTTCAACACACAGTTAGCACGTCTGAAAACGTCTGAAAACGTCTGCACACCTACTCGCTGCACCAATACACCTCTGTATATGTGGACTGCTGCCAGCGCCACCGTGCTACGACCGCAGGTCAGATGCACCGCATGGTCATACCCTGAGGTGATTTAAACCCGCAAACCGCCCACCAGACCGTTGTTTCACCATGTGTCAGCATTACCCTTAGTTTATGAGCGTGAGTGTACATACTGGACAATGCACCGTGTCACACAGTTCGCAGTGTACGTGCGTGGTTCGAGGAGCACCAGGATGAGCTTACCGTACTCCTCTTGCCACCAAACTCCCTGGACTTAAACCCAATAGAGAATCTCTGCGACTATCTGTGGCAGTTCGTGCCATGGATTCTCAATAGAAAAACCTAGCGCAGCCGGCCACGGCACTGGAGTCGGCACGGCTCCAGATCCCTGTAGGTACCTTCCAGAACCTCACTGACACTCTTTCTGCACGTCTCGCAGCGGTCCGTGTTGCTAAAAGCGGTTATTCAGGCTTCTGACAGGTGCTCAAATCAACATGACTGGGCACTGTATTTCGAGTTTAAACCTCTACGGAGTTAAAGTGTACTGTCTCTCAACGAACAGAGGATGCAACATTTTTATTTTTGCATAGTCTATTTCACCATTTTATATTTCTTTAATTGCTGCTCATACGAACAAAATAAAATTGTGAGCGAAAACACCGGGACTACTATCCACAGCGATATCGAATCCTGCCTGGTGGGGCTGCAGGCACATGACGCGAAAAGAAAGGTTTATATGCGGAGGAGACGAATGGGGAATCGATGTAGCGTCGATACGCGGCGAAAATGGGGAAATGTTGTGACCTAAGCGACTTTGACAAAGGCCAAACTGTTATGGCACGTCGCCTGGCAACCAGCGTGTTGGAAACGGCGAAGCTTGTAGACTTTTTGTGTGCCTGCCGTGAGCATCTGTGGGAAGACTGTGACACGGCGAGTACGTGACAAGTTGGAATACATCCGCGACTCGTCACAGAAAGTGGGTGCCAGATGTCTGCCAGTTCTGTAAGGGGGATGGGTGGTGGTATCTAGTAGAGCACAACGCTGCTTTATTGTTTCGGTGCAGGTAGTTCAGTGCACATTGATGAACGTGGTGCTCTGCAGTAGGTGACCTCTTACTGTTCCCACCTTGACCCAATGCCATCGTTATTTGCGGTTGCAATGAGCGCGTGATATTCAGATTGGAGCGTGGATCAATGGAAACGTGTTGCCTGGGACGGTTGAAAGATGGAACATACCATGGACGCACACTGGGGGAGGGGGGGGGGGGGGGCAGTGTTGCCAATGGGAAACATTCAACTGGGTTTCTATGGGACCTGTGGTAGTAATACAAGTCACTACGACAGCTCTGGACTGCCTGAACATTATTGTAGACAGCATGCATCACTCACCCAAAAAACACATATGTGGCGCTATAGGGCGCCAGCTCCAAGCCCACAAACCACCAATCCGTAATTTAAGGGAACTGATCTGTGCATTGATATATAGTGCCACGTTACTTCCGGAACCTACCAAGGATTTGAGGAGTCCATGCTGCTACATAGTGTTCCAAAGGTGGACCAACACGCTCCTGAGCATGTGGTCATAATATTCTGGTTCATCAGCGCAGTACATCACCTTCTGATATAGAGTCATAGAAGGAAGCTGAAGTGTGTGTGACACCTATCGTGTGCCGGTAATAGGAGAAGTATCCACGATGGAAGAGCACGTTCAAGCTGCCTTCTGCACATCCAATCCGTAGACCACAATCCACTCAGGAGTGCCGATTGGTGATTATAGTACCGTACTGACGGGCTGTATGTCGTAATGCGTCTATCTATTCTTCTTTCCACGGATTATATCCCAGGGCTCTAGGTTCAGGGATGTGATCTGATGAATTGAGATGGAAGTTAAGCAAGGGCATATTGTGTGTTACGTCCCTGGCAAGAAGATCGACACACTACTCTTGTCACGTGCCTTGGTGAGCTAGAATCCTAGGAAAGTTCACCAAAGTTCCATACAACTATAGTTCACAGGCCTTCAAATTGTAATCGTTTCTGTCTGTCCATATTACTTGGAAGTTGATGGCCGACAGTGTGCACAAGAACATAAGATGTGATTCAGTCTAAATTTAATTAACAGTCAGATCAAAAAGAAAATACTTATGGATGGAGTAAGTGCCTCGCCTCGCTGGAGTACATCACAAATAGGACAGCTAACAGTATATTTGGAGAAGATAACGCCACTTTAAATTGGAGACCATTCGTCATTTATACAGACACAGAGAAAGCGCCAAGACAGTGAGAGGACAAGATCAATAAGACGGAGGAACTATTCCACTGACGCACACAATGTAAGAAAACAGAATTAATCTAACATTAAGGCACATGTACATGTAATTCTCCCAAAGAGAGAGTCCACCCAGGCAATAAAGCATCAATGCACGTCACAGAAAATTTCTTAGTGGATTAAATCAGGCAATATTGATGTCACATGGGAAGGCCGTATGCAACCAAACTAATTAATACGGCCGTATGCAACCAAACTAATTAATACGGCTATAAAACGGGCCGTTACCGGCAGAGAGGTTCAAAATGGTTCAAATGGCTCTGAGCACTATGGGACGTCTGACGTCATCAGTCCCCTAGAACTTAGAACTACTTAAACCTAACTAACCTAATGACATCACACACATCCATGCCCGAGGCAGAATTCGAATCTGCGACCGTAGCAACAGCGCGGTTCCGGATTGAAGCGCCTAGAACCGCTCGGCCACTACGGCCGGCGGTAGAGAGGTGGTCCATTAATCATATGTTGTACGGAGTAGTCAGCGTGCGTAGCAGCAAATGAAGACTTAGTTTATTCAGCCAAGAGAAGAGGATGGGAAGATTCTGGGGACATATAACTTCGAGGTAAGTAGTTATTGTACATTTCTTGGAACAGCATTGAACAGAGAATACCTGTCCCTGGCTCAACGAATAATACTTCGGAATTTCAGTAAATAACAGGACCAACTTATAGCTGACGACTTGTTTCCTGTACTGTAAAGACAAGTGGCCATACATTAATACTGAAATAGGCCCAGGGGGCCAATAATTGGCGGAACGTGTGTGACAGAACACTCGACTCTGAATCATTTCGATAGTTTACTGACTGCAGAGTAAAGGGTAAGAGATCTGGCATCTCACCTACTCTAATTCTCTATGATCTCACTTACTCCCAATCAAACAAGGAAATTCTTTCTCTCTCTCATTTCTGTTATAAAGGTTGTGAAGGCTTAATCCTTTTCAGAAAAGCACCCCAATGTCGCCAACGTCCTTATTGCACCATGCATGTAACACCAACTCCACAATGATGAACGGCAACACCTATGCTGGGACGCAACAAATCCAAGCACCCTGATTCACTGTGATTACTAAGCAGTCGCTGCCTCTTCCATTAACAGTCACTGCTCTGGAGTGTGACCACAATGTTCGAGATCAGGACAAGAGAAGAAGCTGCCGATGCGTGGTTGATTAGTTATCTGTGAATATTGTGCCCTACTTCTCAATGTTATTCATTGCATATGAAGATGTGCAAAGGTGCACGTCGCGCAAAGGTGCACGTCGCGCAAAGGTGCACGTCGCGCAAAGGTGCACGTCGCGCAAAGGTGCACGTCGCGCAAAGGTGCACGTCGCGCAAAGGTGCACGTCGCGCAAAGGTGCACGTCGCGCAAAGGTGCACGTCGCGCAAAGGTGCACGTCGCGCAAAGGTGCACGTCGCGCAAAGGTGCACGTCGCGCAAAGGTGCACGTCGCGCAAAGGTGCAAGTCGTGCAAAGGTGCAAGTCGTGCAAAGATGGAAATCCTGAAACTGTTCAAAGCTGCAAATGCAGGCACAGCAATAAAGCCCTCAGGATGGCATTTGGAGGGTGTTTCTTCCATGTTACAAAGAAGACAAGAGTGTATTCATGCCAGTGCGTATCACACATCAGTACTGAGTGGATTGAAAGTTTAATCATTTATTACCATTTATCTCATGGATAAAATACCGGACTTGTTACGAAAATAGTCTACATTCCAGTACAACTGCACACAATTTCAATAAGAAATTACGGTTTCAGTCGTCACCGGGCATCTTCATCTCGTAAGGCAGATACAACAGTTCACATCATCCACTGAGAAAACAACATTGGCAATGATGCCTCCAGTACGACCAAAATTTAGCTCTTTCCAAAATATCGGACTGTGCTTGAAGGTGTGACACTATTTCCGTCACTGAAATAAAACAATGAAATGCAGAAGAAATGGTACTGGACGCCCAAATGTAGGAATCTAAATGGCACCTGCATGTTGTTAAGAAGCCAGAAAACAGGTTTTTCATGTGAAGTTCCCCAATAGCAGCCTGAAGGAAGGAGAGATGTAGGAGGATCTACAACTACATCCATAAACCACAAACCACCATATAGAGCATCGTGTAGCGTACTTTAATCGTCCCCTTTCCGGCTCCTCTAGTAAATGGAGTGAGGGGAAAACGACTATCTATATGCCTCTGTACAAGCCCTTATTTCTTTTGTCTTGTCTTCGTGTTGCTTACGCGAAATGTTCGCTAACAGCAATAGAACTTAAATATTGATGATCAAAATTTTTAACGACGTTCCGAGAAAAGACTGTCGTCTTCCCTACAGGGATTTCCATTAAGAGTTCACAGAGCGTTGCCGTAATACAGGCTGTCACATGCTGATCAAACCTTCCGGTACAAATACAGCAGCAAGCCTCTGAATTGTTTCGATTACTAACATTAATGCGACCTGGTGGGGATCCCAAGCACTCGACCAGTACTCAAGATGAGTCGCACTAGTGTTCTATATGTGGTCTCCTTTACATAGGATGTCCGATGTTGCAACAAACTTCCAGGGGGTTATAGAGGGTATCTTGAGGAATAAATCCACGGCAGGAACCTGTATCCAGAACCGGTATCCAAAGATCCTCTAAAATATCCAATGCTTTTGGGTATGTAGGAGAAATATAGATTATAGCTATAGTAACTGGTGTCAGAAAACGCCATCGACCAAGGCAACAAGAGCATCACATTCATAGGAGACAAGGCCTGTCTTCGCAGCAACTAACTACACCTTCTGCATTGGCGATTGTGGCAATCAGTTGCGACCACTGAATAACAAACAACATTGCTAGACGTTTCGCCTACACTTCGTCAGCATACACAGTCATGTTTCCTGCCGAAGGGTTGGTGCAGTGGCAGCGCTAGCACCTGTAACTTCGAGGCTATGCAGAGTAGTTCGATGACGTTTCCGAAAACGGGTTAATATTCTCCATCTGACCCTCAAGACAACCCCTCGAAGTTTGTCGCAACATTTCAGGGCACCCTGTATGAAAGCTACGCTTATCTAAAATTCTCGCCACAAACGGAAGTCGACCATGCGCCATCCCTGCTACTATCCACACGAATTCGTTCTATTTCATATCGCTTTTAAACGAATTTAAAAGACGTGACTGTCTCAGGCAGCCTACTACTAATGCTGTATTCTAACACTACAAGATTGTTTTTCTACCCATCTGCGTGAGCTCAGCCGGCCGCTGTGGCCGAGCTGTTCTAGGCGCTTTAGTCCGGAGCCACGTGGCTGCTAGGGCCGCAGGTTCGAATCCTGCTTCGGGCATGGATGTGTGTGATGTCCATAGGTTAGTTAGGTCAAATGGTTCAAATCGCTCTAACCACTACGGGTCTTAACTTCTGAGGTCATCAGTTCCCTAGAACTTAGAAGTACTTAAACCTAACTAACCTAAGGACATCACACACATCCATGCCCGAGGCAGGATTCGAACCTGCGACTTTAGCGGTCGCGCGGTTCCAGACTGTAGCGCCTAGAACTGCTCGGCCACTCCGGCCGGCTGGTCAGTTAGGTTTAAGTAGTTCTAAGTCTAGGAGACTGATGACCTCAGATGGTGCTTGGAGCCATTTGAAGCATTTTTGCGTTAGCTCATATTTCCCACATTCAGAGCAAGCTGCCACTAATCATACCGAATGGATATTCCATGAAAGTCGTCATCTGTATTCCTACAGTCACTCAACATCGACACTTTCTCGTTAATTACAGAATAATCAACAAACATTGTAAGTAGGCTGTTTAGGTTCTTATGTTAGTAACGTCACGTAGCGCTCTGTATGAAAATCACTGGCTGTGCTGTGTGCAGTCTGTGGTTGGTTAGCATTGTTGGAATATTCGCTATTGTAGTGTTGGGCAGCTGTGAGCAGCGCGTAGCATTGCGCAGTTTGAGGTGAGCCGCCAGCAGTGCTGGATGTGGGGAGAGAGATGGCAGAATTTTAAGAGTGGACGATCTGGACGTGTGTCCGCCAGAAAGAGTAAAGTTGTAATACTGGATATCATGCTAATGCCTTCTGAACATTATTAAGGTAAATACATTGTTTGTTCTCTATCAAAATCTTTCATTTGCTAACTATGGCTGTCAGTATTAGTACCTTCAGTAATTAGAATCTTTTATTTAGCTGGCAGTATTGGCGCTCGCTGTATTGCAGTACTTCGAGTAACGAAGATTTTTGTGAGGTAAGTGATTCATGAAAGGTGTATGTTATTGTTAGCCAGGACCATTCTTTTGTAGGCATTTTTGAAAGTCAGATTGCGTTGCGCTAAATATTGTGTGTCAGTTTAGTGTTGATCTGAATAAGAGAGTAATGTCTGAGTACGTTCAGTTTTGCTCAGCTGCCTGCCTCGGGCATGGATGTGTGTGGTGTCCTTAGGTTAGTTAGGTTTAATTAGTTCTAAGTTCTAGGCGACTGATGACCTCAGAAGTCGCATGGTGCTCAGAGCCATTTTGCTCAGCTGTTTGAAAATCAAATAACGTAGAGGTTTACCAGCACTGTCATTTCTAAATTTTTCTAAGGGGATGTTTCAACAGTAGCAAACTGTTGTTCCCCTTATCCGTTAGATCGTTTATGTGCGTAGAGAACAAGAGTGGAACTACCACAATTCTCTGCGGCACTTCTGACGATTCCCTGTCTCTGGTAGTGTCGATAGACTTATTTGTGTAGCCACAACAATTTGCTAATGGATGATGATAATGGTGAGCCGTCAAACAGTACGAAACGAGCCAAACAAGGCTGACAGCTCGTCTTGGACAGAGGAGACACCCGCTGGGAATTGCGGCCGTCGCTTCCCTCTGGGCCACGGAGAGACAGACAGGCACGAAAGGACGGACAGACGGTTCCGCGGCGGCGACTGTTTTTCCAGCCGATTGAGACCAATTACCGGCCCGGGGGGAGAGAAGACGGCAAGCAGAGCCGGTGCCATAATTAAGGAGCGGGGCTGGCGGCAGATATCGGTCGCGGCCGGAGGGGCGCAGAATTGGATATCTGGCGGAGCAGCCGCGCAGAAATACCTCATTTCCGGCGGCATTCTTCCGCAGATGGCAACTGCGCTGGCGGCTGGGGCGGGGAGACGGGGACGAGGAATAAGCGGGCGGAGCCGCGGATAAAAATTCACGGTTAATTCGCGTCCGGAAACGGGAGGTAAGCGGCAACCCGGTCCTCGATTCCAGGGGCCCGTCTTCTCCTTAGCAACTCAAGGCAGATTCTTTTCAGTGTAGTTATGCTTCCAAGCATAAAAAATAATAAATGTAGTGTAATAAAATTTCGGAAAGACATTTTACTAGGTACCATATTTACGTGGTTAACATTCCAAGATCACAGGTTCACGTAAGCACGAGATAAGCCTTGGCAAATATTAAATGCTTGTACATTAATAACCGGTGTAACCGCCAGAATGTTGACTGCAACCGTACAAACGTGCATGCACTGTGTAGTACAGGTGCCGGATGTCAGTTTGCGGGGTGGAGTTTCATGCCTTTCCCACTTGGTCATGCATTATAGGGATGGTTAATGCTACACTACATGTCCATTAAAATTGCTACACCACGAAGATGTACTACAGACGCGAAATTTAGTCGACAGGAAGAAGATGCTGTGATATGCAAATGATTAAGCTTTTCAGAGCTTTCACACAAGGTTGCTGCCGGTGGCGACACCTACAACGTGCTGACATGAGGAAAGTTTCCAGCCGATTTCTCATACACAAACAGCAGGAGACCGGCGTTACCCGGTGAAACATTGTTGTGACGCCTCGTCTAAGGAGGACAAATGCGTACCATCACGTTTCCGACTTAGGTCGGATGTAGCCTATCGCTATTGCGGTTTATCGTATCGTGACATTGCTGCTCGCGTTGGTAGAAATCCAATGACTGTTAGCAGAATACGGAATCGGTGGGTTCAGGAGGGTAAAACGGAACGCCGTGCTGGATCTCAACGGCCTCGTATCACTAGCAGTCGAGATGACAGGCATCTTATCCGCAAGGCTGTAACGGATCGTGCAGCGACGTCTCGATCCCTGAGTCAACAGATGGGGACGTTTGCAAGACAACAACCATCTGCACGAACAGTTCGACGACGTTTGCAGCAGCATCGACTATCAGCTCGGAGACCGTGGCTGCGGTCACCCTTGACGCTGCATCACAGACAGGAGGGCCTGCGATGGTGTACTCAACGACGAACCTGGTTGCACGAATGGCAAAACATTTTTTCGGATGAATCCAGGTTCTGTTTACTACATCTGCATGATTACTCTGCAATTCACATTTAAGTGCTTGGCAGAGGGTTCATCGAACCACAATCATACTATCTCTCTACCATTCCACTCCCGAACAGCGCGCGGGAAAAACGAAAACTTAAACCTTTCTGTTAGAGCTCTGATTTCTCTTATTTTATTTTGATGATCATTCCTACTTATGTACGTTGGGTTCAACAAAATATTTTCGCATTCGGAAGAGAAAGTTGGTGACTGAAATTTTGTAAATAGATCTCGCCGCGACGAGAAACGTCTTTGTTTTAATGACTTCCATCCCAACTCGCGTATCACATCTGCCACACTCTCTCCCCTATTACGTGATAATACAACACGAGCTGCCCTTTTTGCACCCTTTCGATGTCCTCCGTCAAGCCCACCTAGTGAGGATCCCACACCGTGCAGCAATATTCTAACAGAGGACGAACGAGTGTAGTGTAAGCTGTTTCTTTACTGGACTTGTTGCATCTTCTTACAAGGGAACCTCCCCATCGCACCCCCCTCAGATTTAGTTATAAGTTGGCACAGTGGATAGGCCTTGAAAAACTGAACACAGATCAATCGAGAAAACAGGAAGATGTTGTGTGGAACTATGAAAAAAATTAGCAAAATGTACAAACTGAGTAGTCCATGCGAAGATAGGCAACATCAAGGACGATGGGAGTCAAGGAGCGCCGTGGTCCCGTGGATAGCGAGAGCAGCTGCGGAACGAGACGTCCTAGGTTCAAGTCTTCCCTCGAGTGAAAAGTTTAATTTTTTCTTTTCAGTTTATGTGACAAACTCTTATGTTTTCATCACTTTTTTGGGAGTGATTATCACATCCACAAGAAAACCTAAATCGGGCAAGGCAGAAGAATCTTTTTACCCATTCGCCAAGTGTACAGGTTACGTGGCTCGACAACATATTCCTGTCATGTGACGCACATGCAGTCACCAGTGTCGTATAGAATATATCAGACGTGTTTTCCCGTGGAGGAATCGGTTGATCTATGACCTTCCGATCAAATGTTTTCGGTTCCCATTGGAGAGGCACGTCCTTTCGTCCACTAATCGCACGGTTTTGCGGTGCGGTCGCAAAACACAGACACTAAACTTATTGCAGTGAACAGAGACGTCAATGAACGAACGGACAGATCATAACTTTGCGAAAATAAAGAAAGTAAAATTTTCAGTCGAGGGAAGACTTTAACCAAGGACCTCTCGTTCTGCAGCTACTCACGCTAACCACGGGACCACGACGCTCCTGAGCTCACGTTCCCCTTGATGTTGCCTATCTTGCGCATGGACTACTCAGTTTGTATATTTTACTAATTTTTTTCACGGTTCCACACAACTTCTTCCTGTTTTCTCGATTGATCTGTGTTCAGTTTATCAAGGCCTATCCACTGTGCCAACTTATAACTAAATATGAGGGGGGTGCGATGCGGAGGTTCCCTTGTAAGTGTCCTGCCGATGAAACGGAACCTTTGGCTCGCCTTCCCCACAATGTTATCTATGTGGTCTTTCCAACCGACGTTGTTCGTAATTTTAACACCCAGGTACTTAGTTGAATTGACAGCCTTGAGAATTGTACTATTTATCGAGTAATCGAATTCCAACAGATTTCTTTTGGAACTCATGTGGATCACCTCACACTTTTCGTTATTTAGCGTCAACTGCCACCTTCCCCACCATACAGCAATCTTTTCTAAATCGCTTTGCAACTGATACTGGTCTTCGGATGACCTTACCAGACGGTAAATTACAGCATCATCTGCGAACAACCTAAGAGAACTGCTCAGATTGTCACCCAGGTCATTTATATAGATCAGGAACAGCAGAGGTCCCAGGACGCTTCCCTGGGGAACACCTGATATCACTTCAGTTTTACTCGATGATTTGCCGTCTATTACTACGAACTGCGACCTTCCTGACAGGAAATCACGAATCCAGTCGCACTACTGAGACGATACCCTGTAGGCCCGCAGCTTGATTAGAAGTCGCTTGTGAGGAACAGTGTCAAAAGCTTTCCGGAAACCTAGAAATACGGAATCAACTTGAGATCCCCTGTCGATAGCGGCCATTACTTCGTGCGAATAAAGAGCTAGCTGCGTTGCACAAGAACGATGTTTTCTGAAACCATGCTGCTTACGTATCAATATATCGTTCCCTTCGAGGTGATTCATAATGTTTGAACACAGTATATGCTCCAAAATCTTACTGCAAACCGACGTCAATGATATAGGTCTGTAGTTCCTCCTACTACCCTTCTTAAACACTGGTGCGACCTGCGCAATTTTCCAATCTGTAGGTACAGATCTATCGGTGAGCGAGCGGTTGTATACGGTTGCTAAGTAGGGAGCTATTGTATCAGCGTAATCTGAAAGGAACCTAATCGGTGTACAATCTGGACCTGAAGACTTGCCCGTATCAAGCGATTTGAGTTGCTTCGCAACCTCTAAGGTATCTACTTCTAAGAAACTCATGCTAGCAGCTGTTCGTGTTTCAAATTCTGGAACATTCCATTCATCTTCCCTGGTGAAGGAATTTCGGAAAACTGCGTTCAATAACTCCGCTTTAGCGGCACAGTCGTCGGTAACAGTGCCATCGGCTCTGCGCAGCGAAGCGTCTGAAAATCATGATGGTCGTATCCGTGTTTGGCGACATCGCGGGGAACGCACATTGGGAGCCTTTATTCGTCATCGCCATACTGGCGTATCACCCGGCGTGATGGTATGGGGTGCCACTAGTTACACGTCTCTGTCACCTCTTGTTCGCATTGATGGCACTTTGAACATTGAACGTTACATTTCAGATGTATTACGACCCGTGGCTCTACCCTTCATTCGATCCCTTTGAAACCCTACATTTCAGCAGGATAATGCACGACCGCATGTTGCAGGTCCTGTACGGGCCTTTCTGGATACGGAAAATGTTCGACTGCTGCCCTGACCAGCACATTCTCCAGATCTCTGACCAATTGAAAACGTCTAGTCAATGGTGGCCGAGCAACTGGCTCGTCACAATACGCCAGTCACTATTCTTGATGAACTGTGGTATCGTGTTGAAGCTGGACAGCTGTACCTGTACACGCCATCCAAGCTCTGTTTGACTCAATGCCCAGGCGTATCAAGGCCGTTATTACTGTCGTGAATCACAGTAGAGCAGCGATTTGCAGTCTAACAACACTTTATTACATAGTCACAGAACATACCATATAACAAGTCAAAGATACATTGTACAATATAACAAGTCAAAGATACATTGTCCTAAGAGTAAACAAACAGTCTCTCACTTGCGAGAAGTACATCACTCTGTGACATCCTCCCCACCCTGGTCGACCTCCAAAGGTACGGCCAGCTGCACAGGACGACTAATGATGTGACCTTCTGGTGTCCGGAGTATTATCGTCCTTACCCTGCCGTCTCTTCCTGGTAGTACCTTTTCTATCCTGGCCTTCTTCCACATATGTCGCGGACGAAGGTCCTCTTGGATCAGCACGATGTCGCCAGGGCGAAAGGGGATGACTCGTCCCGATGGGAGTTTAACTTCATGGTAGTTCCGGAGCTCCAATAGGTATTCTTTAACCCAACGGTTCCAAAAACTGTCACAGAGTTGCTGTCTCAATCGGAATTCCTTTGTTAAATTCGTGCTCGCTGAAGGCTCTGGTCCCGTCGGAATAGTCGTAAGTTTTTCTCCCGTCAGAAAATGGGATGGTGTGAGTGCATCACAATCATCTCCTGGTGTGATGGGCCTGGAGTTCACCGCGGCTTCAATACTGATCAAGGTGGTGTTCAGTTGTTCCTCAGTGAGCTTTGCGAGTCCCAGTACCTTCCGTAGGCAACGCTTTATAGTGCCCACCATTCTTTCCCACCATCCTCCCCACCAAGCCGCACGGGAGACAATGAATTTCCAAGTAATACCATGGTGGGCGAGGAACTGATAAGATTTTGTGGTGGTTAATGCCTTCCAAAGTTGGGCTAGTTCCATATTCGTGGCGTGGAATGTTTTCGCGTTATCTGTATATATCGTGTGGGGTAGTCCGCGTCTTCCGGCGAATCGCTCAAGTGCCATAAGAAACTTGTCCGTTGACAAGTCTGTACAGAGTTCGAGGTGTACAGCTCGTGTGGTAGCACATGTGAAAAGAGTGATATATGACTTGTGCGTTTCCTTCCCCACTTTGATGAATAGTGGGCCAGCAAAGTCTATTCCGGTTACAGCAAATGGTTTGGCAGGTGAAACTCGTTCAGGTGGCAGCGGTGCTTCGATCTGTTGCCCTCGTGGATTCTTCAAGATCTTGCATGCGAGGCATGAGTATAGGATTCTTTTGATGGCCTGACGAGCTCTAAGGATCCAAAATTCGGTTCGCAGTTCGAATAGTACAGAACGAACACCAAAGTGATGAAGGCGGATGTGTGTCTCTCGAATAACCAATTGTGTGAAGTGGTGGGAACCGTCAAGGAGTACAGGATGTTTTTGTTCCCTATTTAGGCTAGTGCACTGCAGTCGACCTCCTAGACGTATCAGTCCATCTTCTAGGAAAGGATTGTATCGTGCGATTTTTGACTCTCTTGGCAGTGGTAAGTTATTCTGAAGTGCATGTAATTCGTTGGGGAAGGAATCTCTCTGGCCCACTTGAATCCAATACATTTTGGCAGCTGATAATT
Organism: Schistocerca nitens; assembly: GCF_023898315.1. NCBI lineage: Eukaryota > Metazoa > Arthropoda > Insecta > Orthoptera > Acrididae > Schistocerca > Schistocerca nitens. Next base: position 353,627,132 of record NC_064622.1, read on the forward strand.
CGGTGGCAGTAAGTTCTCCTGAAGATTTATTCTTCTGACGAATGTTGTGTAGGAAACGGAGAGTCCATGCTGTGATACGAATGAGCTTCCAGTATGAGCTGAATTTAAGTAAGTTCAAAAGGCTGGTTGGCGTAGATATCGACAAAACTTGGCTCTGCGTTTTCTTCCTCTTTTCTTCGGCAGGAAGTCGTACCATCGTTGGAGTATCGTTGTTTGGCCAGCATTCAGGGGGGCGTGTAAGCCAAGGCGGCCCATGCCACCAAATGTCCAAAGAATTCATTTGGTAGCCGAGGAGTCCACGTGAGAGGTGGTCAGCAGGATTGTCTGGTCCTGGGCAGTGTTTCCATTGCGTGGGAGTCGTGTGTGTTTGTACCTCAGTTACACGATTACAAACGAAGGTCTTCCATTTGTTAGGATCACAGCGAATCCAACTTAGTGTTATTGTAGAATCCGTCCACAGTATTGCACGGGCAATTTTAAAGTCTGTTGCGCGGCAAAAGTAACACAATAGTCTGGTCCCAACTACGGCTGCTAAAAGTTCGAGTCGAGGCAATGTCACCTTCTTAATAGGAGCAAGTCTGTTCTTGCTACAGACTAAATGGGTTACGACGTCATCATCTAAGACAGTACGAATGTACAAAGCTGCTCCATATGCCTTTTCCGAGGCGTCACAGAATACGTGCAGCTGAGAGTCTCTTCCATGAGCTGTAGCTATCCATCTAGGGACACGTATATGTGACAATGAAGGTAAGCTAGATATCCAAGTGCGCCATCGTGCCCCTAAGTCCCAGGGCATAAGTTCATCCCAGCCAATTCCTCGGCACCATGTGTCCTGGAATAGCAATTTCCCAACAAGAGAAACTGGGGAAAACAGTCCGAGTGGGTCATAGAATTTAGCCGTACATTGTAAAAGGAGTCGTTTGGTGGCTGGCTCTTCTGACGACCTTCTGATGATTTCGCTAGGGTCGATACAGAAGTAGTCACCTGCGGTGTTCCAGTCTACACCTAAAACTTGAGTCTGGGTGTGGAGTTCTCGCCCTTCTGCCCTCCAGATAGTGTGGAGTTGTTCACAGTTGGTAGCCCATTTTGATAAGGGGAGACTGATCAATTTCATTAGGGTTACAAGTTCATAGTATATAGTTATCACCAAATTATCACCTTCTACTGAGATCACAAAATCGTCCATGTATGCAGTCTTGTTTATAAGTGGCGCTACGGTGGGAAATGCTGTCATACACTTGTCGGCAAGTTCTCTTAGTGTTGCAGAAAGTAAAAATGGGCTGCAGATCAGGCCGAATGGGAGTCTGTTAAAACGGTATTCTGTTAGTTCGTCCGTCGTTTGAAGATTTCCTGTTTGATCCTGGCTAATTTTGAACCAGAAGAATCTGGTCAAGTCTTTGTCCTTTTCGTTCAAGGTTAATTGAAGGAAAGCTTGTGTGATGTCTGCGACGATAGCCGTAGAATATAATCTGAAACGCAGTAAAATTTCCAGAATCTCTGGTAATAGGTTCGGTCCTACTTCTAATACCTCATTCAGAGAAGGTGCATTGTTTTCGTGAGATGAGGCGTCAAAGACTATTCTCCACTTAGTGGTTCCGTATTTCTCCTTCCTCACTGCATGATGAGGGAGATAAAATAGCTCCTTTCCTGAGAGTGGGGTGGGAGCGACCTCTACTTGCCCCTTCGTAATGTAGTCTAGCATAAGATCGAAATACATTTGCTTAAATGTCTCTTGACGTTGAAATCTTTCCCTGAGGTGCTTGAATCGTTTTTCCGCGATAGGTCTGTTACTCGAAAGCACTTTATGTTGCATTCTGGGAAGTGTAACGACTGCTCGATGATCCTTTATAGAGAAAGATACTCTAAACTCTTCAAGAAGTCTCGTATCCTTGTTGTTCACAGGTAGATCCTGATCGGCAGTAATCCCTATAGTTTCCAAGTCCCAAAAGCGTCTGAAATCATTGTCAGAGTGCAGAGGAGATCGGTCAGTCTGAGCAAAATTTACCACGGTTGTATGCACACAGGCTTGTGACTTGTTACCACTAAGTATCCAGCCAAACAGAGAAGGAACTAACACTAAGGTTTCAGAGATGCGTATGGGCGAATTGTGCTTCACTATCTTCCAATAAAAATCGCCTCCTACAAGAATCTCCACGGGAAGATCTTCTGTTGAATCGGTTTTCGGATCTGCTAGTGTAATCTTACGGGCATCTGGTAAACTCTTTATATGGTGTGGAACTGAAGGCTGGTGAGAAATAACGTGAGTACTTTCGAAGGCAGTAAGTGGCACTGAAGAATTCTGCCAAAGCCCCTTCATATTAAACTGAACAAGCCTGCGGTGGCGTGGGCGTGTAGGGTTTGATTCAAAGGAACAAACGGTTAGTTCTTGTCGGTCTACCGTTTGCAGTTTCAGATCATCAATCAGCGATTTTGCTATGAAGCTGGACTGACTGCCTGCGTCCAGTAGACATCGCGTTGTCCTGCTCAATCCTGTAGGTCCTGAGACGCATACTTGGGCTGTCTGAAGGTACGTGTAACCGTGGGGAGCGACAGATACCTTTCCAACGGAAGTAACGTTTGTCTGACCCGCAGGACCCCTAATATCCTTTCGTTCCTCACAAATGGACTTATGATGCAGTCTTTTACAGTTAACACACCGAGCCTTTTCTTTCTTTTTGCAATTTGACACTTTGTGCCCACGTTGAAGACAAAGAAAGCATCTGTTTGCTAGTTTCAATTTCTCTATTCGATCATTAACGCGTACGATCTTCTTACAGTCTTGCGCCCAATGACCGTCGGATTCACAAAAGACGCAGAATGGTTCCTTTACGCTGGTATCCTTCGGAGTCGATCTTTTAGATTTCGCGTGTACGTGAAGTGTGGACGCTGTGGGAAGGTTACTAGAAGTGCTTGAAAATTCACCGCGTATCTTCTGCGTGGTAAGCGCCCCGTCGACTTCCTCGTTCAGAAACTCCATCAGTTGCAAAATGTCCCCTTCGGATATTCCTGTACGCTTGGCGTGAATTATCCAGCGGCGGCATATATCATCCGGAAAAGCGCGTAAAATTTTCGGCGCGAGGACTCGACCGTATCCGTTCACGTCTTCCCCAAGTGCCCGGAGAGCTTGAATACGTCGCTGGCATTCAATGAATGTTGAATTAAGTTCCTCTGGGGTGGACAGCTTAATTGGTTTTATGGCTTCGAGATAATCTAAGTGGGCTTGAATTATTCGATCCTTGTTGCCATAACGCGCTCGGAGAATCCTCTTCGTTTCTGCGTACGTCTCGGCCGTCACCGCAATACCGTCCACTAAATGCTTTGGTTCTCCCGAGAGATAGCCGCGAAGAAAAATGTGTTTATTGATTGTAGTTACCGTCGGATCTTTGTCAACCGACTGCTCAAACTGCTCCCAGAATCGCGCCCATGTCTCAATATCGCCTGAAAAAGGCTCAAGTTTGATCGGCGGAAGTTTTACTGAAGCTGTGGGAACACTCATTGTTACAGATTGTGCCGGCGGATTGTCGGGAATCTTTATGTCTGCTACCGATTTCGCAAGCTGTTTCTCTATTTCGTGAGACAATCGGGAAATTGTGAGTTTCACGGTGTCTATATAATCTTCACATTTAGGAACATCTTCTTCGTATTCGCCATCGTCTAACAACTCGTGAATATCTTCATCTAATTTAACGAGGCGGTCCAGAACGCTTCCCAATCTGTCATTGTAATATTTATAATCCGCGATTTCCGATGTGTCGGGCAACCTTGCAACTTCCGCCACGAGTCGCGTAATGTTTGCTCTTTCTCTCGTACGTTTTCTCTTTAGAGAGTGTAATTGCGCTTCTGGTTTGTGGTCTGGCACGTCCATTCCGTCAGATTACTCGAAAGTTTAAAGCAGTGTCGGCTAGCGATCAGCTGGTCCTAGTAAGGCGTTATCTTTGGTTCGCTAGTCGAAGTAGTTCAGTCAATTGATGGTCGCTAGATGGCAGCACTAGTCATAAACAATCTACAGGCGTAGCGTAGGATCTGATAATTCGTTAAAGCGCTAATCGAACAGCTACAATAGCAGTACACAGCGGCAATAATGTAATCAGTTGCCTTTACAAATGGCACTACAAAACATGTTGCGTGATAATTCAGTTGAACTTAGCTGTGTATGATGGCGGTTGTCGTCGAAGAGCTTGTTGCGTGGTGTAACAAATCGCTGCAGTAAACCCCGTCGTAGTATTGCCGCGTGACGTGCGTCCAGAATTCTGTTCACTACGACAATCGTGGAATTGTCTCGGGCAAAGTCTGTCCCGGGTTTCGGCACCAAAAAACTCTTGTGTCGTGAATCACAGTAGAGCAGCGATTTGCAGTCTAACAACACTTTATTACATAGTCACAGAACATACCATATAACAAGTCAAAGATACATTGTACAATATAACAAGTCAAAGATACATTGTCCTAAGAGTAAACAAACAGTCTCTCACTTGCGAGAAGTACATCACTCTGTGACAATTACGGCCATAAGTGGTTGCTGGGTACTGATTTCTCGGGATTTATGGACCCAAATTTCGTGAAAATGTAATCACATGTCAGTTCTAGTATAATATATTTGTCCAATGATTACCTGTTTATCATCTACATTTCTTGTTGGTGTAGCAATTTTAATGGCCAGTAGTGTAGTTGTGGATGACACTGGAATTGTCGTCCGATGATAGACCCGTTCGTGCTCGAGTGGAGACAGATCTTATGGTCAGCCAGGCCAAGGAAACATGTCGACACTCCAGAGAGCAAATTGGGTATGTGGACGAGCGTTATCCTGTTGGAAAACACATCCTGGAATGCTGTTCATGAAGGGCAGAACACCAGGTCGAACCACCAAGTGGAAGTACAAATATACGGTCAGGGTGCGTGGGATAACCACGAGAGTGCTCCTACCGTCATATGAATTCGCACCCCAGACCATAACTCCAGATGCAGATCCAGTGTGTCTAGCACGCAAGCCGGCCGAAGTGGCCGAGCGGTTCTAAGTCTGGAACCGCGCAACCGCTACGGTCGCAGGTTGGAATCCTGCCTCGGGCATGGATGCGTGTGATGTCCTTAGGTTAGTTAGGTTTAAGTAGTTCTAAGTTCTGTTGGACTGATGACCCCATAGTGCTCAGAGCCATTTGAACCAATCTAGCACGCAAATCAGTTTGGTTGCAGGCGCTCACCTGGCCTACTTCTAACCAACACACGGCCATCATTGTTACCGAGGCAGAATCAGCTATCATCAGAAAAAGCAACAGACCTCCCCTCCACCCTCCAATGAGCTCTCGCTTACCACCACTGTAGTCGCAAACGGCGGTTCTTTGCACTCAATTGAACGCACGCTAAAGGGCGTCTGGGGTGGAGCTGTCCTTGAAGTTACCCATTTGTAATAGTTCGTTGTGTCAGTGTAGTGCCAACTGCTGGTCAAAGAGCTGCTGCAGATTCCACTACGATGCGCCAGAGCCATACATCGATCAGGATGGTCTTCCCTCTCGGTAGTGCCACTTGGCCGTCCGGAGCTCGGTCTTCTTGCGACCGTACATTCTCATGAACACCGCTGCTAACTATCGTGTACAGTGGCTACATTCCTGCCAAATGTTTCTGCAATATCGCAGAAGGAACATGCAGCTTCTGGTAACCTTATTACACGACCCCTTTCAAACTCCGTGAGCTGTTGATAATGGCGTCTTTGTCGTCTTAAAGGCATTTCTGAATAACATCAACTCACCGCGTCCAGTCTCGAAGGAACTAACACTCGTGACCGTTACAGCGTGTAATTAAAACAAACCTGATATGCATTCTCATAATGGCGCTACTAGCACCACTCTTAGGCGACTGGTGCAACATTTGAATAGACACCATTTTTCAGATGTTAAGACACGCCTACCAACTTTCGCTTATGTCGCTCAGCTCCTTGGTGTTTCCGTCAATGTAGTTACAGCTCAAGGATAATAACAGTAAAATGACGGACTTTATTTTAAAGTGCATCGTTATCTAGAGTAAAAAAATGGCTCAAATGGCTCTGAGCACTATGGGACTCAACTGCTGTGGTTATCAGTCCCCTAGAACTTAGAACTACTTAAACCTAACTAACCTAAGGACATCACACACATCCATGCCCGAGGCAGGATTCGAACCTGCGACCGTAGCAGTCGCACGGTTCCGGACTGCGCGCCTGGAACCGCGAGACCACCGCGGCCGGCTCTAGAGTAAAAGAAAGGTGACCGAGAAACTAGTCACCAGCAGGAGATGATATGCAAATAGCGGATTACATAGCCTCTATCGTTGAATATGGAATCAAGATTCTTCAGGAATGCAATGTCCAACTGAACCCATTTATTGATGATTAAAAAGTACCGAGGCCCAGATTTGTTACGAATAAATAAGCCGGTCATTTAAGGAAAGTGTTGGTGGCAACAGTATTATAATTTCCATATAGCTCGACATTGCAGTCAGTTCAAAAGGCAAACATTCGTTACTTCGCCGATGTTAGGTTCTGAGAGCAACGTAAGCCCGTAGCTGCATGTACGAAGTCTGGGGCTGCCAGCACAAACGCCGACTAGCTCTGACTACACTACACTACTCTATAATTCACTACACTTAGGTGTAGACGTCGAGACTCACCAAGTAAATCAGCTTTCATCGCAGCCTAACACCCACGCGCACAATCTGGAACAGAACAGGAAAATATTTTAGTAACAACGTACTATAACAATATCTACAACAATTTCATTACTCAAAGTGACATTATACTTCCTTACGGGCAGGGTATTGCAGTTTTGACAGCTTATCTAGAGTAAATTAAAAAAAAGAAAGATGTAGCTGCAGCAAGAGCTCAAGGAATTTTGGACATAAATGATTTATTTTTTCTATGCCCATAAATGCTACAAAATTTTATGTCTTAACGTCAGTAGTTTTCCACTGCTATCATTCTGCCTCAGAAACAGCTAGTAGTTATATTGTACATGAGGTGTCACATGAAGCATACTTAACAGAGTTTGTCATACTTTCTGGTTCTGTCGTCTTATTTGTTATTGTGCTAGATGTGTTAAAGAACTTATTTTCTCCACTACCGCTTCTGTAACAATTAAACTTGCATACCAATGTTTTTATTTTATTTTACCGCGAAACCACAAAGTCCCTGCAATCCGCTGCAACGTTAAACAAGGCGACAGCAGCGGAAACTATGACGAGCTGGGGCGTTCACGGTTTGGAAGTGTTCTGCTGCCGGCAGAGCTCTGATTTTCATCGCATACTATTGCAGCTCCTGGTTGCGAGTTGAAATGATTCGGTTAAAAGACACGCAGCGTCAAGGTACGGGAGTCACATACAAGGCGTACGAATTTACTTCGCTTTGAAGACAATTATAAAAGAGACTGCATTGTTCGGAGAGAAACATAACACGTCTTTGCTATTGTATAGTATACGCGTGGACACTCAAAGAATAAAAACCACACCAATGTAAATAAAAAATGTAGGACCTCAAGATGAGAGCTATGGCTGCTATTTCTCCACAGTATTTTCAGACATTTGCTTCTCATATAGTTGTTTAAAAATTGTCACTAACCGCGTCTGGCTGCAAAATCTTTAATTTAATGTGCTACTTGCCATTTCCGGTAAACATACTGTTTCCAAGCGAGCTTCTTGCAAAGCGCTGTGCATGACCGTCTCACACATATGTCAGACAACTTGTTAACGATACTGTTGAATGCCGGTTGTTGCTCGTAATGCGCGAGCGCCATCCTAAGTAAAGCTCTGTACCCAATGTGACCGGTACGGAAGACATATACCGTTTTTAGGTTCTGAACTTTCTAGATAATTTTAAAATTGGGGCAACCACAGCTAAAAGTAGTTCTACATTATTACTTCACAGTTCCTACACTGAACAGCTTTTTTTTTTTTTTTAATACGCATGTTGAAACTATTGAAATGAAACTTAATGAAATGTCCAGTGGTCCGCTGTAGCTGTATTTGTTCAGGTCCCTTTTGAACCCCCACACCCGGTTTCGAAATTTTGAGTTCCATCTTCTGGTGTTGCCCGTATTAGTTCAGTTTCCGTCACCATCTCTGTACCCAGACAGCAGACACAGCACCCACTTGGACAACACACGGGTCGCTCGTAGCTTATGTAGTCATCTAGTATGTTGGTGGCAAACGCACATGAGCGTGTCAGCTGTTGTCACTACAGGGCCTAGTACTTCCCTGAATAACATCTATGAGGGGCATTTTGTGGCTTGTCATAAACCGACAAGAGCATATTTTACTGGGAACGTGTAGGGTTCGCGACTTAACTCAGACATGATTTTCATCATTGACGATGTTTTTTTCTCATTAGACGGCAGTTTTTTATCAGCTGAGGAATGCTGAAATAACATTTATACACTCCTGGAAATGGAAAAAAGAACACATTGACACCGGTGTGTCAAACCCACCATACTTACTCCGGACACTGCGAGAGGGCTATACAAGCAATGATCACACGCACGGTACAGCGGACACACCAGGAACCGCGGTGTTGGCCGTCGAATGGCGCTAGCTGCGCAGCATTTGTGCACCGCCGCCGTCAGTGTCAGCCAGTTTGCCGTGGCATACGGAGCTCCATCGCAGTCTTTAACACTGGTAGCATGCCGCGACAGCGTGGACGTGAACCGTATGTGCAGTTGACGGACTTTGAGCGAGGGCGTATAGTGGGCATGCGGGAGGCCGGGTGGACGTACCGCCGAATTGCTCAACACGTAGGGCGTGAGGTCTCCACAGTACATCGATGTTGTCGCCAGTGGTCGGCGGAAGGTGCACGTGCCCGTCGACCTGGGACCGGACCGCAGCGACGCACGGATGCACGCCAAGACCGTAGGATCCTACGCAGTGCCGTAGGGGACCGCACCGCCACTTCCCAGCAAATTAGGGACACTGTTGCTCCTGGGGTATCGGCGAGGACCATTCGCAACCGTCTCCATGAAGCTGGGCTACGGTCCCGCACACCGTTAGGCCGTCTTCCGCTCACGCCCCAACATCGTGCAGCCCGCCTCCAGTGGTGTTGCGACAGGCGTGAATGGAGGGACGAATGGAGACGTGTCGTCTTCAGCGATGAGAGTCGCTTCTGCCTTGGTGCCAATGATGGTCGTATGCGTGTTTGGCGCCGTGCAGGTGAGCGCCACAATCAGGACTGCATACGACCGAGGCACACAGGGCCAACACCCGGCATCATGGTGTGGGGAGCGATCTCCTACACTGGCCGTACACCACTGGTGATCGTCGAGGGGACACTGAATAGTGCACGGTACATCCAAACCGTCATCGAACCCATCGTTCTACCATTCCTAGACCGGCAAGGGAACTTGCTGTTCCAACAGGACAATGCACGTCCGCATGTATCCCGTGCCACCCAACGTGCTCTAGAAGGTGTAAGTCAACTACCCTGGCCAGCAAGATCTCCGGATCTGTCCCCCATTGAGCATGTTTGGGACTGGATGAAGCGTCGTCTCACGCGGTCTGCACGTCCAGCACGAACGCTGGTCCAACTGAGGCGCCAGGTGGAAATGGCATGGTAAGCCGTTCCACAGGACTACATCCAGCATCTCTACGATCGTCTCCATGGGAGAATAGCAGCCTGCATTGCTGCGAAAGGTGGATATACACTGTACTAGTGCCGACATTGTGCATGCTCTGTTGCCTGTGTCTATGTGCCTGTGGTTCTGTCAGTGTGATCATGTGATGTATCTGACCCCAGGAATGTGTCAATAAAGTTTCCCCTTCCTGGGACAATGAATTCACGGTGTTCTTATTTCAATTTCCAGGAGTGTATTTACACCAACTGGTATAGTGGGTTTATACTGACCTGAACAAATATAGCTACAGCGGAACACCGGCCGTTTCGTTCAGTTCCATTTTAATAGTTTCAACACGCGTATTAAAAAAAAAAAAAAAATGCTGTTCAGTGTAGGAACTGTGAAGTAATAATGTAGAACTACTTTTAGCTTTTCAAAAAAGCAAAAGAAGGAAAATGTTGACTGGATGAACTGTCAAGCAATCATGTCTGAATTTTCCGAAAAAAAACATTGTTTGGCGCACATACTGTAGCTAATATCTGCGTTTAAAAATAATTAGTCTAGCATAAAACAGGAATAAAAAGTCAACTATACTGTACAAATTACTTTTGTATGTCTTTTTCGCTTTTCTTGACGTATTGTATTCCTTTGTTCGTTGTAACTATCCACTAAAAGCAATTAAACGAGTAAGAAAAGATGCAGTACTCTTCAAGAATTTAACTACGAAATGAAATATAATCAGACGTGTTGGTTCGGTTATACGTCACCTTTATTTGAGTATTTCAACCCTCTGCAGACAAATAAAAACTTTGATACATCAACAGTTCAGCCTTACAATATTACACAAAAACTTGGCTCAAGAATTTGTTGAAATTAAAAAAAAAAAAGGTTCAAATGTCTCTAAGCTATATGGGACTTAACATCTGAGGTCATCAGTCCCCTCTACTTAGAACTACTTAAACCAAACTAACCTAAGGACATCACACACATCTTTGGCCGAGGCAGGATTCTAACCTGCGACCGTAGCAGCAGCGCGCTTCCGAACTGAAGCGCCTAGAACCGCTCGTCCACAGCGGCCGGCTTTGAAATTAAAACATATAGCTCTTTGCTACATGATATATTCATTGGCGAATCTCAAATCTTAAAATGATTTACAGTGATGCACAAATTGTTCTTGTTCCATTTCCCCCTACAACAGAAAGCCATCCATCTCTTGCGGCTTGTAAAACTTCTGCCGAAAGCACAGCACTATGGTATTATTTGTATGGAAACAGAACATGTCCAACGTATGGACGTCGACAGAAATTTATCAAAGAGAGAATCATGACTCCAAATGTGCCGTTTTGACCTAACCGACTAGTTGAGTTGGAGAACGTGTTGTGCCACAAGTAATAAATTTTACAGGAAGTACACCAAGCCCGTTGTAACTTTTGATAGTTATACAGTCATTTTTTTAACGCAGATAACTGTTATACCTTAAAGATAAGCATATTTCATTAAGTCATTCGAAGTACATCTTTTATATAATTAATTAGAACATGGAAGTAGGAAACATTCAAATAACCACCAAACTGATTGGTAGAACCAACTCTAAACAGCCTAGAACCGAGCCAAAATCGTCCTCTACTCCCTGGTACGGCGTGTTGTGATGTTGCCATGACAACTGGTCTAGAGAACTCGTATCCATACAGCTAGATGCCGCACCCATGTAGTGTAAGAACCATATAGGTAGTTTAAAAAGGTCCAAACATATTTTAGACATTGATATTTCACTATTTTTTCCTCTCTTTCAAGGCAGATATTTGTATTTCTTCTGGATTTGGGCTCACTATCTACAATATAGCACACGATCGTGACCTTCATACTCTACTATAATCGCCCTACCATGTAAAAGTGGATGAAGTCCCAGCAAGCTTTGGTTGAAATGGCTCTGAGCACTATGGGACTTAACATCAGACATCATCAGTCCCCTAGAACTTAGAACTACTTAAACTTAACTAACCTAAGGACATCACACACATCCATGCGCGAGGCAGGATTCGAACCTGCGACCGTAGCGGTCGCGCGGTTCCAGACTGAAGCGCCTAGAACCGCTCGGCCACACCGGCCGGCCAGCAAGCCTTGATGGGTCAAATGCAAACCTATTGTAAGACTGAGCCGCTCTGCGGCTGAAGCGGCAACGCTCGTGGTTAGTGCGGATGGATGGCGGCAGGTAAACTTCAGCCATTTTGAACTCTTCTGGATGCTGGAACCGACGCTTCCTGTAGCTCATTAAGGGCTGTACAAGGAAGCGACAACAAAAAGATCGGATATTCTATATCGACAACGTTCTGTAAAGGTTCACATCCCTCAGAATAATAAAACACCGAAACCGCCACCACGCCACGAAAAACAGTATAATTTTCCGCGGACAATCCGACAACTAAATATTGTGGCGCTTACTAAAACCATAGTGTTTCCCTTTGCATGCTAAATACGATGTTGAGTGGAATCAGAGACAATCATTTCTAGAAATGCATGAAAATTCCAAAGTTAATCTACTGCAGAATGAATTTTTCACTTTGCAGAATAGTGTGAGCTGGTATGAAACCTCCTGGCAGATTAGAAATGTATGCAGCACTGGTATTCGAACCCGGGACCTTGGCCTTTCGCGACTCAATTGCATTACCGACTGAGCTACCCATGCACGACTCACGGCTTTACTTCCTCCAGTATCTCATACCTACCTTCCAAACTCCACAGAATTTCTCCTGCAAAACTTGCAGGACCAGCACCCCTGGAAGAAAATCTTCCAGGAAGTTACATTATCAGAGCACACACTGCTGCAGAGTGAAAAATTCAACCTTCAAACATCACTCAGACTGCGGGTAAGCCACGTCTCCGCAATATCCTTTCCTCTGAGAGAGCTCTTCTGTCCACTCACATTTATGTGACCACCTGTCAAATGCCTGAATAACCGGCTTGCAGCGCAGACCGCTAGGAGAAGTGTAGGAAGAAAATCGATGAGGTTATGGGAAGTATCGATAGGGATCTGGAGCCACTTCGGCTCCACTGCCGTGGCCAGCTGCGCTAGGATACTTGGTTGAGCATCCATGGCGCGAACAGCCCGATCGAGGTAGTCCCACAGAATTTCTATTGGCTTTAAATCCAAGTAGTTTGATGGCTAAGGGAGTACAGTACACTCAAGCTGGTACTCTTCGAAACGCGGACCTATACCACAAGCTATGTGATTTGCACTGTCCTGCTGGTATAAGCCATTGTGCCGAGAAAAAACAAACTGTATGTGGGGGTGAACATGGTCCCCAAGGAGGGATGCGTAATCTTGTTGATCCATTGTGTCTTCAATAATGATGAAGACACCCAGGGAATGCCATACGCTCCCTCCACCGGCCTGGACCCTTACGACGATCGTTGCAGGGTATTTGCTTTAAGATGTTTCACGTCTATGGAGCATAAAACGCGATTCATCTGAAAAGGCCATGTGTCGGTACTCGGGGATCTCCAGTTAGGATACTACTGTGCAAATTCCAGCGTTCGTCGTCGATAAAAAGCAGTAAGTATAAGTGCATGAACCAGTCGCCCGCTGCCGAGGACCGATCGCCGAACGATCTTTGGAGAGACACTGTTGGTAGCGCCTTCGTTTATATGGCCAGTCAATTGCTCAGTAGTTCTGTTCGCCCGTACACATATCCGCAATAGCCGTTCATCCCTGTTAACTATTAACCACGGTGCACCACAGTTGTCTTGGGACCGGTATTGGATAGCATCATTTTGCTCCAAAATGGTTCGAATGGCTCTGAGCACTATGAGAGTTAACAGCTGAGGTCATCAGCCCCCTGGAACTTAGAATTACTTAAACCTAACCAACCCAAGGACATCACACACACCCATGCCCGAGGCAGGATTCGAACCTGCGACCGTAGCGGTCGCGCGGTTCCAGGCTGAAGCCATGCGAGGTATACTTGAACGCTGGCAGCAGGCGATCAGTTTGCAAACATACCCGGCTCTGGAATGCTTCCAACCTTGGCCCGAAAGACTGATGTCCTAAGGGATGTAAGATAAATCGCTCTGTTTCCGCATTACGACAACTACTGCAATGTTCTCCGGACTCGGTTTATATTCCATCCACTGTTAGTCCTGTTGGTTCTGTGAGTACGTATTGCACGTTGACGTCGACGTGGGTGGTGGTCACATGTGACTCGACTGTGTAATCCCTCAGTTATGCTGGAGAACTGCGAAATTTGGAAGGTTCGAGGTGAGATATTGCGGGAAGTGAAGCTTCACGAGGACGGGCCGTGGGTTATGCTAAGTCGGTAAGGATTTCCCCGCGAAAGGCAAAGTTCTGGTGTTCGAGAACCGGTCTCACACCCAGTTTTAATATGCCAGGAAGTAACCTACCAGCCGGCCGGTGTGGCCGTGCGGTTAAAGGCGCTTCAGTCTGGAACCGCGTGACCGCTACGGTCGCAGGTTCGAATCCTGCCTCGGGCATGGATGTGTGTGATGTCCTTAGGTTAGTTAGGTTTAATTAGTTCTAAGTTCTAGGCGAGTGATGAGCTCAGAAGTTAAGTCGCATAGTGCTCAGAGCCATTTGAACCAAGTAACCTACCGGAGATTCCAGGAGGGACAGTTACCCATCTGCCCCTCTGACAGCCCCAGCCCCCACACCCTTGCGGACGCCTATGGGTCTATGTTTTGTAACAGGAGGCTCCAATACGACCGGAAGTCCCACGTGATCATTTCAGCCAATCACGAGCTGCAGACGCCGGCAAGAGGAGGGGAAAGGGATGGCCATACTTTCCCTGCACAAAGGTTAACGCATTAAGGCTCCTGATTACTGACGACTAAAAAAATGTTCAAATGTGTGTGAAATCTTATGGGACTTAACTGCTAAGGTCATCAGTCCCTAAGCGTACACACTACTTAACCTAAATTATCCTAAGGACAAACCAACACACCCATGCCCGAGGGAGGACTCGAACCAGCCGCGCAGTCCATGACTGCAGCGCCTAAGACCGCTCGGCTAATCCCACTGACGACTGAGATCTATGGCGAGAGCACGAGTGGGAATAGCGTACAAGAAAAGTGGATGTGTTACATCCCATACTTGCCCCTCCATCGCGTCAATTTCCCTGCTCCGTAATTTTTTTTTCCATGGCAAAGATTTGGAGGCTGTCGCGAGGCAGTACGCGAGGTCGCATACTAACGAACCGCGAACGTTTCGATCCCCTCATCAAGGGGAGCAGGTCGACGCGTGCAGTGACGGTGCGGCGCAGCCCTACTCGCCGCCAGGCCGAGTTAACTCATCGGAGCCTGTAATTGGTTCCCCGCGACCGATCCCGCAACGCACTTGTCGGGCGCTCGCCGCTGATAATGAACGCCATCGATCGGCCAGCCGAGCCCCTGGAGACGCCGCCGGCGGCAACGGCGACTTCCGGCGCGCCTTCCGGTGCCCGCCGCTCCGCCAATTACGGCGCCGCGGTCCCATCTGGCGTCCGGACGCTGCCCCGCAAGGCGGGCCCAGCCATTAATGCGGCGCCACGTCTTCCACCGCACCCCGAGACCCGCATGGGCAATCGCAGCTCCGGTGGATTTCTCTATTGCTACTGCTACGTTCTTGGGTTTCGCAAAAAGAAAGCAAATACACGGTTCGAAGTCGAGCCTCCAACTACTGTTTATGTTAGAGGTTGAAAATAACGCTGCAGTTGTATGTTGTTGTTGTTGTTGTTGTTGTTGTTGTTGTTGTGGTCTTCAGTCCTGAGACTGGTTTGATGCAGTTCTCCATGCTACTCTATACTGTGCAAGCTTCTTCATCTCCCAGTACTTACTGCAACCTACATCCTTCTGAATCTGCTTAGTGTATTCATCTCTTGGTCTCCCTCTACGATTTTTACCCTCCACGCTGCCCTCCAATGCCAAATTTGTGATCCCCTGATGCCTCAGAACATGTCCTACCAACCGGTCCCTTCTTCTAGTCAAGTTGTGCCACAAACTCCTCTTCTCCCCAATTCTATTCAATACCTCCTCATTAGTTATGTGATCTACCCAACTAATCTTCAGCATTCTTCTGTAGCACCACATCCTTTATTGTATGATTATATGATAGCGGAACAAACACTGGTAGCAGTTACTTCTGTAAAATATCTAGGAGTATGCGTGCGGAACGATTTGAAATGGAATGATCATATAAAATTAATTGCTGGTAAGGCGGGTGCCAGGTTCAGATTCATTGGGAGAGTCCTTGGAAAATGTAGTCCATCAACGAAGGAGGTGGCTTACAAAACACTCGTTCGACCTATACTTGAGTATTGCTCATCAGTGTGGGATCCGTACCAGGTCGGGTTGACGGAGGAGGTAGAGAAGATCCAAAGAAGAGCGGCGCGTTTCGTCACAGGGTTATTTGGTAAGCGTGATAGCGTTACGGAGATGTTTAGCAAACTCAAGTGGCAGACTCTGCAAGAGAGGCGCTCTGCATCTCAGTGTAGCTTGCTGTCCAGGTTTCAAGAGGATGCGTTTCTGGATGAGATATCGAATATATTGCTTCCTCCTACTTATACCTCCCGAGGAGATCACGAATGTAAAATTAGAGAGATTCGAGCGCGCACGGAGGCTTTCCGGCAGTCGTTCTTCCCGCGAACCATACGCGACTGGAACAGGAAAGGGAGGTAATGACAGTGGCACGTGAAGTGCCCTCCGCCACACACCATTGGGTGGCTTGCGGAGTATAAATGTAGATGTAGATTTCTAAAGCTTCTATTCTTTTCTTGTCCAAACTATTTATCGTCCACGTTTCACTTCCATACATGGCTACACTCCATATAAATACTTTCAGAAACGAATTCCTGACACTTAAATCTATACTCAATGTTAACAAATTTCTCTTCTTCAGAAACGCTTTCCTTGCCACTGTCAGTCTACATTATATATCCTCTCTACTTCGACCATCATCAGTTATTTTGCTCCCCAAATAGCAAATCTCCTTTACTAGTTTAAGTGTCTCATTTCCTAATCTAATTCCCTCAGCATCACCCGACTTAATTCGACTACATTCCATTATCCTCGTTTTGCTTTTGATGTTCATCTTATATCCTCCTTTCAAGACAATGTCCATTCCGTTCAACTGCTCTTCCAAGTCTTTTGCTGTCTCTGACAGAATTACTATGCCATCGGCGAACCTCAAAGTTTTTATTTCTTCTCCATGGATTTTAATTCCTACTCCGAATTTTTCTTTTGTTTCCTTTACTGCTTGCTCAATATACAGATTGAATAACATCGGGGATGGGCTGCAAGCCTGTCTCACTCCCTTCCCAACCACTGCTTCCCTTTCGCGCCCCTCGACAATTATAACTGCCATCTGGTTTCTGTACAAATTGTAAACAGCCTTTCGCTCCCTGTACTTTACCCCTGCAGTTGTAAGGTTCTTTTATTTAGGACACGACCGGTTTCGGGCTCTTATACGCCTGTCTACAGGTGTCGTACCTTCGTGCTGTGACTCCTAGCGCCGACGTGGACGAGTACAAGACGCGGTGGACTCCATGCTCTGCGCTCGCCGGTAGCACATCGTGTCTTGTACTCGTCGACGGCGGCGCTCGGTGTCACAGCACCAAGTTATGACACCTGAAGATACGCGTATAAGAGCCCGAAACCGGTCGTGTCCTAAATAAAAGAACCTTACAACTGCAGCGGTATTTTCAACCTCTGGTACGAGTGTCACTCCAAAAGAAATGCACACTACTTTTTTTTTAAATCCATCTTTTATTCTACATGTTTGAAAGTTATACAGTGTGTAAATACATCCTTTAGGAACAATATTTTCATTTCTCCACGTAATGTCCATCCCTCTCAGCTGCCTTACGCCATCTTGGAACCAGCGCCTGTATACCTGCACGGTAAAATTCTGGACCAACCTGTTGGAGGCACAGTTTGACGGCGTGCACAAGGTAGCCATCATCTTCAAACCTTGTTCCACGAAGAGAGTCTTTCAGTTTCCCGAACAGATGATAGTCAAATGGAGCCAGGTCAGGACTGTAAGGCGGGTCTTTCAGTGTTGTCCATCCGAGTTTTGTGATCGCTTCCATGGTTTTTTGACTTACATGTGGCCGTGCATTGAAGTGCAACAGCAAAACATCCTGCTTTTGCCGATGTGGTCGAACACCACTCAGTCGAGCTTGAAGTCATCAGAATTTATGGTGGTTCCACTTGACTTGATGTCCACAAGCAAGAGTCCTTCGTAATCGAAAAACACCGTAGCCATAACTTTTCCAGCAAAAGGTGTGGTTTTGAATTTTTTTTTACTTTAGTGAATTTGCATGATGCCACTCCACTGATTGCCTCTTTGTCTCCGGTGAAAAATGATGGAGCCATGTTTCATCACCTCTCACAATTCTTCCAAGAAATTCATCTCCACCATTCTCTTACTGTCCGCCCTCGGTAGCTGAGTGGTCAGAGCGACACACTGTCAATCCTAAGGGCTCGGGTCCGATTCCCGGCTGGGTCGGAGATTTTCTTCGCTCAGGGGCTGGGTGTTGTGTTGTCCTAATCATCATCATGTCATCGCCATCGACGCTCAAGTCGCCGAGGTGGTGTCATATCGAAAGACTTGCACCAGGCGAGCGGTCTACCCGACGGGAGGCCCTCGTCACACGACGTTATTACATATTCTCTTACTGTTCCAAAAGTTCGCTGCATACCGTTTTTCTTGTTTCTTTGTGAGCCACTGTCAACATCCTGGGAACCCACCTGGCACAAACCTTTTTTAACGCCAACACTTTCAGTATTCTGCAAACACTTCCTTCCCCTATCCCAACGTAGCGTGACAATTAGTTCACTCTGATGCGTATGTCAGCAGTCACCAATTCGTTAACTCTCTGCACATTGTCTGGAGTGTGTGCAGTAAGAGGCCTGCTGCTGCGAGGACAATCCTCAATACTGCCGTGCCCGCTTTCATCACGTAAACTGCTTGCCCACCGACTAACTGTACTGCGATCGACATCAGCATCTCCATACACCTTTTCCAACCTCTTGTGGATGTTTCCCACTGTCTCGTTTTCACAGCACAGGAATTCTGTGACAGCACGTTGCTTCTGACGGAAGTCAAGTGTAGCAGCCATCTCGACGACATGCTGTGACGGCGCCACTCACGGAAACAGGTTGAACTAAGTTTGAAAACGAGCGGGATGGATGTATCTACACACTGTAAAACTTTCACACATGCAGAATGACAACTGTATTTTTACAAAAATAGTGTGCATTTCTTTTGGAGTGACCCTCGTATAATGCTCAGTTGCGGATGATCCTGCGACAGGGTGGTTTATTGTTTCTATCACATATGATACACTACCTTATCAAAACTACACGCACATGCCGATGGAGTGCGTAATTCGGCCAATAAGGTCACTAAAGGCGAATTCGACAACATGAGGCGCGGGGTATTGTGTTGTCAGTAAAGGTGCAGTAATAGCAGAGAGTGTGTCTCAAGACAGCTCAATGACTTCGAACGGTGAGTAGTCATTGGCTATCACCTGATTTAGTGAAAAAGCGAAGGAACAACCATACCTACTTATGGATGAACAGAGACGGGAAGGACTCACACGTAATTTCCGAAGTGTTACCAGTCCTCCAGCTAGCACAATGAATGTTCATAGGGAGCTAAAACAAAGGCGGTGTAATGCTCGAGCAGCTCCTTATCAGCCACACATTTCTGAAGTGAATGCTATGCGATACTTGGGTTGCTGTAAAGAGCGACGCCACCGGACATTGGGCGACTGGAAACGAGTGATTTGCGGTGATGAATCACATTATAGTCTGTAGCAATCAGGTAGAAGCGTTTGAGTTTGGCAGAACTCTGGAAAACGTTACCTGCCATCATATGCTGTGATATCAGTGAAGAACTGAGGTGGTGCTGTTCCGGTATGGGGGTGTTTTTAGTGGTTAGGGTGTGGTTCTCTTATTGAGGTTAACACAGGGCCAAATGTAGAAGGATACGAAAACATCTTTTAGCATTTTGTACTGCGTGCAGTGCACGAAGGGTTTGGAGATGATGATTGGTTGTATCAGCTTGATAATGTCTGCTGTCATGAAGCAGTATCTGTGAGGCAATGGTTTGTGGACAATAGCATTTCTGAAATAGTCTGGCGTTCTCAGAATCCCGACCTGAACACAATGGAACAGGTACGAGATGATTTAGAACGTCGTCTTAGCTCCAGATCCCGGCGTTCAATATCATTACCTTCTCAGGTTTCGGTCTTGAAGGGAGAAGGGGCTGCACTTCTTCCACAGGCATTCAGACACCTCACTGAAAGCGTCCCCAGCAGAATTCAGGTGAATGATTGACACGCACCAGCTGTCTAGATTTTTATGACCAGAGAGTCTATAGCATTTAAAATAACGATCGTTCGCAAGGTGTGCTGTATTTCATACATACACAGACGGTACCTTATTCGAAACACTCTGCAGGACGATAACGTCAACTACGACCCCTTTCACACAGGAGGTTGTGCAGTTGGACGCAGTGGGCCGCTCTGTCCGCCGCACACACCCAAATCTCTCTCTTCATATAAGTCTACAATCTGCAAGCCACCTTATGCTGCACGGCCTAGGGCCCCTTCTACACCACTTTCGCTTCCCCTCTTTCCTGTCCCAGTCACGTACAGCGAGCAGGAAGAATAATTGTTGGTAAGCCTCCGTGTAGTCTCAAATCTCTCTAATTTTACAGGTCATGTTTTTTTTCGTAAGATATACATAGGACGAAATAATTGGTCAGCTTCAAGCAAACTGGATGAGTACCTCTCTAACTCTTCCCCGCTTACTAGACGAACATGTGACGAAACGCGCTGTTCTTCTTTGTAAGCCAGCTCCTCAGCGAGCGGACAACACTGCCCACATATTTTCCACTGCGTGTCAGTATCATATCTGCCTTTCTCGCGATTAATGTTATGAGATCGCCCCACTTTAAATCTCTCCGTCCATATTCTCCCAGATATTTTATGGATGTGACTGCAGCACTACAATAATGGGTCTTTCTGCATATTTACGTGCAGTAGTTCACATCTAGTAATGTTGAGAGCCCACTACATATAAAGTGTCGATCCTCTGTAGGTCTTCCTGCATTCCTTTCCTTCCTGGGTACCCCGTGCAATGTTCTACACTGATCGGCCGAAACATTATGATCAAATCTGCTTAAGGGGATACGGAATCGGATTTTGGGTTAAAAAATCGAATTTTTTTTATTGGCGTATTATATTCTGCCATGTTTCCTCTTTAAAATGACGTATCATACATAGCTCTACTACAATTATAACTATTTTATTTTTATATATTTGTGAGATCGGGTATTGCGCTTTAGTTATACACGTCTCTCGTGGCTGACCATGAACTTTTTGGCAGTACCTTTAAAGTGACATGAATTCAAATATCCCGGTTTCCAGCGACTATTTATACACTAGTTGCCCGAAAATGTTTCTCTCTGGTTTCCTCAAGTTACTCTTTGACTTTGTGGCGGGACTGTTTTGTAAACAGTGTGATATAAGAAAGTAGTTGTTGTTGAGTTATTTCGTATTTAGTGCTTCATTTTTCGCAGTGAAAATGCCTAGAGCTAAAGCAAAAGTATTTAAAAAGCGTGTGAACTGGCAAAAGAAAAGAAATAATGATTCATTAGCAAAGCAAAGCAGTTCATCATCATCACTGTTGGAAAATGTGAATCCACTTATTACTGATTTGCCGAACGAACTTACACCAAATGAAAACAGTGCTTCTCATAAAAAACTAAGAGATTTGGAACAGAAATATAATTTACTTGATAGAGGGAATGAAGTTTTTGAACTCATTGATACGAATATATTGTGTGAAGCTCTTGAAAACAGTTTGTGCTGCAAAAAATGTCATGGAAAAGTTTCTCTGAAAGTTGAATCCCATGTTGGCCTGGCTGCCCAGTTTAATTTAATATGCAGTGTTTGTAAATACAGCTGTAAGTTTCCAAGTTCGGTTTCAGTAACTGTAAATAATGGATACAAGAAAACTGAACTTTATAGTGTAAATATTAGGTTAGTTTATGGATTGCGAGCAATTGGTAAGGGCAAAGCAGCTGGTGATATGCTATGTGGTGTTCTAAATCTTCCAAGTGCACCTTCAAAGTTTGAAGCTTACAATTATGTACTAGGATCTGCAGTTGAAGATGTAGCACAGAAGTCAATGCAGGTTGCTGTGGAAGAAGCAGTGGAAGAAAATGACGGCAGTCGTGACCTCACAGTGGCGTTTGATGGCACGTGGCAGAAAAGGGGCCACACCTCCAACAATGGTGTTGTAACAGCAACTAGTGTTGATACTGGCAAGGTTATTGATGTTGCAATAATGTCTAAATACTGTAGGTGCACAGGCAGGCTGAAAAATGAACACAGTGATGACTGTATTGCTAATTATTATGGTAGTAGTGGTGGCATGGAGGTTGCTGGGGTGAAGAAAATTTTTCATCGCTCGTCACAGTGGTATAATGTTCGCTATGTCAAATATCTGGGAGATGGTGACTCTAAAGCATCCAAAGAAGTTTTGGAAAGCAAACCATATGGGAACAGTGTAAATATAAGCAAACTTGAATGTATAGGACATGTGCAGAAGAGAATGGGTGCCAGGCTGAGAAGGTTAAAATCAGTTATGAAAGGGAAAAAACTAGATGATGGGAAAACCTTGGATGGCAGAGGAAGATTCACTGATTCCATAATAGACCACATTCAGAACTGCTATGGCCTTGCAATCAGGCAAAATACAGGCAATCTTGAAGAAATGAGGAGAGCTATATGGGCTTTATATTTCCACACCGCATCCACGGATGAGCATCCACAACATGGTTTGTGCCCCAAAGGTGAAAACAGCTGGTGTAAATACAATAGGGGACTAACAACAGGAGAGAAATACATTCACCACCACAGTCTACCATCAGCCATCATGGCAGAAATAAAGCCCATTTTCAGAGATCTGGCTGACAGAAGTCTTCTGATGAAATGTCTTCACGGAAAAACGCAGAACCCCAACGAGTGCTTGAATAGTGTGATATGGCATCGTCTCCCAAAAACAGTGTTTGTCGGAATTAATACACTACATTTTGGTGTGTATGATGCTGTGGCAACCTTCAATCTTGGAAATATAAATAAATGCCAGGTCCTTCAAAAGTTGGGTATGTGTGTTGGTTCCCGTACGGTACGTGCTATGTTCTTTTTAGATCAGCACAGACTAAGGCATGCTGATAATATAATCAAGACATTAGTGAAAAAAGCAAGACAGGTGCAGAGGGGTGCCAAAAGAAGACTTGAAGATGATTATGAAGACTGTGAAGGGGGTATTAGCTACGGATCAGGAATGTTTTAATCTTCTTTCTCCGTTTCCCGTAAGTTTACTTTTTACTTCATCTAGGAACATTATCTCAGGTACTGGTCAACCTAGAAGTCTGAAATTTTTATGACGTAGTGACATAGGTCCCTATTACATACTGAAACAACGATTTTTTAATTACTTGATTTACAAAAGACTTAGGGGTGATAGTCTAGTAAAAAGCGATGGAAAAAATTTACTTAAAAATAAATGTACAATATCTCTGTAAGAAAATACTTTGACAATAAACTGTTGTTTCAGTATTGTTGTAACATATGAATGCACATACAGTAAAATTTTTACCTCTCTGTCTCCAGTAGTTTGTGAGAAAATGTTCCCTATAGTAGGCATATATTAACATTGCGGGGATAGGTGATTCCGTATCCCCTTAAAACATTTGGACTGCAACATTGCAGTGTTTCTTTTCCGTAGCGCAGCGGTAGCGTTCCCGCCTACCACGCAAGGGGGGTCCGGCTTCGATTTCCGGCGGGGGACTGGGTGTTGCGTGTCCATCATCATTTTCATCATCATTGACACGCAAGTCGCCGAAGTGGCGTCAACTAAAAAGACTTGCAATACGGCGGCCGAACCACGAAGGGGAAATCCCGGCCAATAAATGCTGTACCATCATTTCATTTCATTTGCGTGACATACGCTCCACATGTTACTGGTAGGTTTCCAGAGATAGCCAGCACATGTCAGGCTAGTCTGGTAAATTAGGGTCCGCTAGTTCGTGTTCTCGGAGCTGGCGCCCAACAGCGTCCAAATTGTGGTCCATCGGGTTCAGATGAGGCAAATTTGGCGGTAAATAGATCAATTCACTATCATATAGCAATACTCTAGCCTTGTGAGACGAGGACAGTCATGCATCTAAAGAGGATGCATCTACCATGAGTTGATGCAGGTGTCTGCAATAATGTTGCCGTAGCCCATAGTCCCCAGGCCCCAAGGAAGCCCAGGTTAATGACAGCCACGGCATAATACTAACCCCTTCGTGGCGTGGCACATCTTTCCGACCCTGTTACCCTGGATGATGGCATATCTGGACACGACTGTCGACCCGGCGTAAAACGAAAAGTGACTCATTCGACCGGGCGACATGTTTCCATTGAGCCACGGTTCAGTCTCGATGACCCCGAGCGCACTGCATCGTAACTGACGACTGACGTTGGGTCAACGGGGAACGCGTAGGGGTCGTCTGCATCAAAGCCACCAAGATGCTTCGAAACACTTCTGTCTGTACAAACTTTGTACTCTGTCAGGTCTGACACAGATCACCGCCTATCCTGGTTCTCTGAGAGAGAAAACTTCCGATATCCACTTTCTGGGACGAGGCATGGTCATCCATCACCTCGTCGCGTACTCGCGGTTTAATCATCCTTAACAACTTCCCATAGAGGCTCACGACTATAGCACGCGAACGACCAACAGCTTCGCAGTTTCCGAAATGCTTCGTGGAAGGCACCGAGCCGCAACAATTTCTGCTTTGTCGGGCCGCAACAACCGCCGCTTTATCGAAGCAGCTTACAAGGGCTGGACAAAAATATGCAAACGCCACAAGAAGTGCACGCTTCAACATAACTACAGATGCTAACGAAACCCGCACGTTGCACTGCTGTACTTGACCATAAACGGAACCGCTGCAATGTCCTCAATATATTAAAAGTGTCAGTCCTGGTCAAGACAGTGCTCTGTGTAGATGTGAGTGCTTCACGGAGGAGCTAAGCGATTTCGAAATTGGGCAAACTGCTGGTGCTCTTAGGTGAGTGCTTACGTAAGCAAGGGAGCGGAGGTCTCTGGCGTATCGAAGATTTGTACAGCATACAGGGAAAGCGGAAAAGCATGGTCCGCTAAGTCACAACGCGAACGAAGTGTGTGTTGAATGATCGGTCATTGAAGTGGACTGTGAAACAAATGAGAGGGAGACAGCTGCAAAAGTCATTTGAGAGCTGAATGCCGCACACGAGAGCTCTGTCAGTGCGAGCAGCAATTCCAAAACTACATATATGTGCGGCAAATACTCGCAACAGGAAACCTGGTCCTGAAGCTATAAAAACTGTACTACGGACCAATGGAAGGAACTCACTTTGCCTGGTGAGCCTTGTTTCACACCGCATCCATCTTCTGGTTGAATTCACATCCCCAGAGAGAAACATGGCGGGAGTTCGGCGGTGATTTGGACAGCCAAATGATGGTATTCCAAGGGCGCCATGGTTTCTCCGCAGCGTCGCATACCTGCCTTGGACTGTGTGACCATTGTGGCTGATCATGCTATCCCATGGTACAATGTTCGTTTCACAGAGGTGATGGCCCAAGACGACAAGACTTCTGTTCACACAGAGCACGAGGATAAACTGTCACGTCTTCTGTGGCCACCACATTCCAATACTATTCAGCCTTTGTGGTCTGCTTTGGAGAGAAGGCTGCATGATCGCTGTTCACCTCCATCATGGTTACTGGACTTGCATTTTGTTGCAGGAACAATTGTATATTATTCCCTCGATAACGATACAGGTTCTGTATTTATCCATTACGAGGCGATTGGAAGTTTCTAATGTCAACGGGTTCGCTACACCTGATTGGGCAGAGTAATATGTTGTGTTTGTGGTGTTTCCATATTTTTGCGCAACCCCTTTAGGCCAGTGGATTTCTGCATTTGGGGCCCGCGTTGGCGTTAGAATGATTCCGGATTCGTCTTTGCTCCGCTTACGTACTTCCCTCACTGCGACATTTTCCCGCAATGCCACCAGGTGCATTATATTAAAAAACTAGAAACCCGCCTCGATTGCAAAAAAGCGCCTAGTGTTAACCTAGGTCGCGGCGTAGATAACTACACCTTCTTCAGAACAATAAAACCCACAAGTGCCTAAGAAGACCTTTGTCAATGATTAAAAGAACACTATAGCTATACATTTATAAACGAAAAAAAAGGAAAACACAAACAGTACATATGTACAAAGTCTAAACCGTTACTTAACTTTTAATCATTGACAAAGGTCTTCTTAGGCACTTGTGGGTTTTATTGTTCTGAAGAAGGTGTAGTTATCTACGCCGAAACCTAGGTTAACACTAGGTGCTTTCTTGCAATCGAGGCGGGTTTCTAGTTTTTTAATATACTAACCAACGATTGCTGACGCGCTGCGATGTTGAAGGTTCTTAAATTCGTACCAGCAACCAGGTGCCTCTCACATGGGGGCTTGCTTTGCATGGCCTCCACGTTCACTCGACCTAACGCCATGCGATTTTTTCCTTTGGGGCTTCACCAAGGATCGTGTGTACGTGCCTCCGCTACCAGCAGACCTCCCTGAATTAATAATCCGGATTGAAGCAGCTGTTGCTACAGTGACTGAAGACACACTTATCAATGTTTGGGAAGAACTCGGCTATAGACTTGATGTGTGCCGCGTGACAAATGGTGCTCACACTGAACATTTATAAGGTTCTTGGTAAAACTGTTTGAGTTGCTCTTTCATTTTGATATATGATCTATAACGGTAAGTTTAATATAATAAATATTATAACGCGTTAAAACCCCGATATTCATTTATAAACACCCTGTATTTGGGGTCGTCAGTATATTTGCTTCTTACAGTTATTTATGACTTCATCACTGAATTAAAAAAAAATGGTTCAAATGGCTCTGAGCACTATGGGACTTACCATCTGAGGTCATCAGTCCCCTAGAACTTAGAACTACTTAAACCTAACTAACCTGCCTGAGGCAGGATTCGAACCTGCGACCGTAGCGGTCGCGCGGTTCCAGACTGAAGCGCTTGAACCGCTCGGCCACCACGGCCGGCTCACCACTGAATAAAAAGTGGCCACGAGGAACTTCTACTGATCTGTGAGAGAGAAATTTCGCGTTATGCAAAAGCTACACCATTCGATAGATGATTTCTGCACTGGTCTGTTTCTTCAGTTATTTCGGCTTCCTAGAAGTAGGACTTATAATTTGGCCTCGCCATTGTCTCTTGATGGTGTCCTCCAGCAAGCGCGAGAACTTTGCGAGTAAGTTCTGTAGCCCGCTGTACCTTTCATACGTTTTTACGTCGGCCTACATCGCGCCATTTCGCTGTCGAGAATTAACTTCACCCGCTGCCGTCATGTTTAAACGGCCGCCAGAACTTGGTCTGCCTGCGAAGTGCTCTTGCGGCGGATTAACTTGCTCCGTACCAGGAAATTCCGTTCGCCCTCTTCTTTCTCCCTTTTTGTAGCCGTTGCCTTTACAACTATGGTACGTTAATCCCACCATTGAAATGAAATTTAAAGGAGTGTCGCGTAGAATAAATTTACGTAGTGAAAACTCTAAAAACAAAATCTGCCATCTATTTTACCGTTGGAAATGTAAGAGGAGGAGGAGGAGGAGGAGGAGACATCAATATACATCTACAGAGAAACCGCGCAAGCCACTGCACATTGCATGGAGGAAAGTACTTCTCAGTCCTAATCAATATGCGTATGGAGCGAGGGAACGTGAGTTTACCCTCTTCCGAGCCCTTATCTCTTCTTCATATCGTTTTGTAGCATTCCTACCAAATATTTAAAGACGTGACTAGAGTTTACCACCGATATTGTTATCGGTTTTCCAATAATTCTGCGTAAATAAGGGCCGAACACACGGATGCTCAATAGCAGCGAGTTTATTTAAAATATAATTAGAAGAAATTCTACAGAACTGGAAGAGGAAACGTCACAAAGAATGGCGTTTGACAATAAACAAAACAAAAAAGACCCAGTAGTGGGTGAAGATAAACGAGAAGCCTTGGATGTATGCAAACTCAGAAACGCCTGTACATTTAAATACTTGTGCGTCACTTTTACAACAAACGGACGAATCAGACAAGACTTCTGCATAAATAAAAGTGGAAATGTTCAAAATCTGAAATCTCCGTAAGTTATCCGCCGATTCCTTTATAATTTGACAGAACATTGCATTCGGATGCGCGCGTGTTTTTATACACTGCTGGCCACCGTAAATGCAACACCAACAAATACAAGAGGTAGCACAACAAAATTTATTTTGTAGATAACATGTTGACCAAGTATCAAATGATTACGTTTACAGACGTCTGTGACATGTGGTTCCTGCCAGAATTAGTAGCCAGAGTAGCCTCCATTGTTGGAGATCACCGCTGCCACACGTCTCGGCATTGAGACAAAGAGACGTTGGATGTGTTCCTGGGGTACAGCAGCCCAAGCAGCTTCCACACGTTGCCAAAGATCATCTGGTGTGGCAGCTGGGGATGTAATCTGGGTCACTCGTTGAGCAACCATGGATCACATGTTTTCTATCGGCGAAAGATCCGGAGAGCGAGCCGGCCAGGGAAGCAATTCAATCTGGTTATTGACGAAGATCCTTTGGACAATGCGTGCCACGTGTGGTCGCGCATTATCCTGTTGAAATATGGCTGTGGCCGAGCCCTGAAGGTAAGGAAGGACAACTGGCTCCAGCACCTCGGATATGTAGCGCCGGCTATTTAAAGTACCGGCAATGCGTACTAGAGGCGTGCGAGAGTAATATCCAATACCGCCCCATACCATAATACCCGGTGCAAGACCAGTGTGGCGGTGCATAATGCAGCTGTCCAGCATCCTCTCTCCACGGTGTCTCCACACTCGAATACGACCATCGTGGTGCTGCAGACAGAAGCGTGCCTCATCAGTAAAGACAACGTCATTCCATTCTGCCGTCCACATCCGTCTGTCATCACACCATTGGCGACGGAGACGTCTGTGGTTCTGCGTCAATGGTAGACGAAGCAATGGACGTCTTGCGGACAGACCACTCTGCTGTAAACGGCGTCGAATGGTACGCGCAGACACTGGATGATGCGTTACAGACGCAATGTGCCGTGCTATGGTTCGGGACGTCACTGAGCGATCCGTCACTGCCATGCGCACAATTTGCCTATCAGCACGTGCAGTGGTGCACCGAGGTGAATGCGATCGACCACGTCGGTCCGTCGTACCCTCCTGCATCCAACGGTCACATATCCGCATTACAGTTGTTTAGTTTCGTCCAACACGACTAGCGATTTCTCTGTATGATAATCCACAATCGCGGTAAGCCACTATCCTTCCTCTGTCGAACTCGGATACTTGATCAAAAGATGTTCGCTGTTGTCTACGAGGCATAACTGATCGTCTTGTGAAACAACCACAAGGTAAACACACGTACCGAACGTACACTCGTCGAAATCGCCAAGCCTTAAATGGCGCTATGAGGTGGCGCCACAGGCGCGCGTGATGTGGGTCTGCGCTGAAATTCTAATCAGTTGCATATCTCATCGTTGCAAACCCATGGTGTAAATTTCACTTGATTCGGATGCTTCCTTCAGGGTGTTGCATTTACGGTGGCCAGCAGTGTATAACAACTCGAGCGCCATAAGGCATATAAATCTTTGTATTACATACATAATAAATAAAAATTTTCACCAGTGAGTATATAAAAACACATTGCATTTATTCGCATTTGCGAATACAGACAACCATGATGTGTGTACTAGAATGAAGACAATGAGAATTTTTGGCGGACGGGGCCTCGAACCCGGGGTTTTCCGCTTTACGCTGGCGGTCTCCTTAGCATTGGCTATCCATGCACTGTCCACGACCTACCCCAAACTTCCATATGTTGTCGCTTCTCTTTCACAACCTATACTCTTACGTATATTATGTAATTCCCATACAGAGGAGGACATTTTCACTGAAAGTCACTGCCTGATATCGGCAGATAATTCGATATTGTAGTGCCGGCTGTTGTTAAGGAGACGACGCCATGTTCCTTCGGACATACCGTGTATCGTTATCGTGGACAAAAATGGCTCTGAGCGCTATCCGACCCAACTTCTGAGGTCATCAGTCGCCTAGAACTTAGAACTAGTTAAACCTAACTAACCTAAGGACATCACACACATCCATGCCCGAGGCAGGATTCGAACCTGCGACCGGAGCCGTCGCTCGGTTCCAGACTGTAGCGCCCAGAACCGCACGGCCACTCCAGCCGACGTTATCGTGGACAGTATGGCAATTTAGCGGAGTGGCATTTCTTTTTAAATATGTATAAATCCACGCTAATGTCCTTAGAACAAAGAAATAATACAATAACGATACACGGTATGTCCGAAAGAACATGGCATCGTTCTTCTTAACAACACCCGGCACTACAATATCGAATTTATCTACCGATATCAGGCAGTGACTTTCATTTAAAATGTCCTCCTCTGTATGGGAATTACATAACATGCGTAAGAGTACAGGTTGTGAAAGAGAAGCGACAACATATGGAAGTTTGGGGTAGGTCGTGGACAGTGCATGGATAGCCAATGCTAAGGAGAGCGCCAGCGTAAAGCGGAAAACCCCGGGTTCGAGGCCCCGTCCGTCAAAAATTCTCATTGTCTTCATTCTAGTACACACATCATGGTTGTCTGTATTCGCAAATGCGAATAAATGCCATGTGTTTTTATATACCTACTGGTATATATAAACAAAAACGGTGTGCAATATTTTTGTTTATTATGTATACAATACAAAAATTGGATCAAGTTATGAGAACTTGTTCATTAGAAGAGTTGTGTTTCAAAATAGCGAACTTGAACAAGTGCGCATAGCTCTTAAGTTATGCGTTTTCGGACATACGTTTACTGGGCATTTTTCCCATGTTTTAGTCCATACTACCACTTCCCAAAATATGGAAAGCAAAGAGCTTGCAGTGGAAGAGATTTGTTTCACAGTATAGAAGATCAAGAATTGCTCATAGCTCTTAAGGTATGCGTTTTAGACCCCATGTTTACTTGACTTTTTCGAATGATTATTCCTCTCAAATCCTTGAATATCTCCAAACTGTTCCTCTACTGTACGTATTGCATAGTGCTGTAAAATATGTCCACATCCTTCGGCATTTAGCGTTTTTTTAAGTGCAATGTGGGGACTATACTGTGATCAAGAAAAAGACCCCCCATACCTAACAGCACCACCCCCATAGTTTCCTGTTGGCACTGCACAGGATGGCAGGTAACGTTCTCCAGGCATTCACCAAACCCAAACCTGTCCATCGGACTGCCACAGGGTGTAGTGTGATTCATCACTCCAAATCAGCCACTGTACAGTAATGTCTCTTTGCACTTCATGAAGCGTCGCTTGACATTAACTACAGAAAAGTGTGGAATATGAGAAGTTGCTCTACCACTGTATCTCCTTACATACAGCCGCTGTGACAGCTGGACTACTGCTAGCGCTTTTGAACTCATGAGTATTCTACTTTTTTCCTGCATTTCTTTCATAACCACCCTCCACAATGTTCGACGGTCCCTGTCCGTGAGTACATGACGTCTGTATGGTCTTTGTTTAGCTGTGTGAGCCGTGCGTGGCTCGTGTTCATCCCATCATCTTCTATTACGGTAGTGCCGCCTCGTTTTCTTATTCCATTTACTGGCGTCACTAACTTCCTGCCTTACTTGCCCGTGAGAGGCAGCAGCAGCGCGTATCGATAAGCGCACTGTCTTAACATCTCTGGAGTGACCGATAGTATTTCCGGGTCGTCGTGTGCCGTGTAGTTAGTGAGTGGGAGACGCACCAGCAGTACAGTCGCGACGGAGCAGCAGTCGCGGACGGACTGACAGTCCAGTTGGTCGGTTGGCGTAGAGCACGAAGCAAGCCTCCGTCGCGCATAGTCGGGCTGGAGCCGCTGGCGGCGTGCACGCGCGGTTGGAGTGTGAGGTGCTGCTTGCTAGTGCTACGCCCACCGATCTTGGACATGAAAGTTCAGTCGTCACTTAACTTACTGTCGAGCCTCAACTGTTAACATTTCTTCGTTTGATCCTGGTTGTCGCTTTTAGGACGCTCCCGCAAGCAACAACGTCTGTATATTTAAGTCCACTGAGATTTCAGCCATCTTCCTGTGAAATTTAACTTAATTTATTCCCTATTATGGAAGTTCACCAGCGGTATCTTCTGCCTTGTGGCCGTTGACATCCCGGTCACCTGCCCTGGTCGTTGACGTAATTTTAGGCAGTGTATTTTGCTCGTCGTGTTGTTACTGTCCAGTGCAGCGTGTATTTCGACAGCTGAGGTGGTGTTCTTGGTCGCTGCGGGCGCCAATAGTCTGTGTGTCGTGTACTGTGGTCATTTTGCAGGCTGCGTGGAGCGGAACTGATTTGGTTGATTGGTCGGTCGGCTGTCTGTCGGTTTGGGTGCTTCCAGATTAAGAAGTTGTTGGACAGGCTGCCTGTCTCACCTAAACGCGCAATAGTGTTACAATCCCAGGCCAACCCTTGGAAACGTCTGAGCGCCGTTCCTTGTGTCTTACGTAGTAATTTCCCTGTTTGGAGTTTTGTTATTTGGTTGACATGTGGCTTTCTGCCAAGTATCAATATCTCTTAAATTAATGTTCTTGTCTTGCCCTTAAGGCATGAGATTGTTATTCTTTATCTTATATGAAATATTTTAAGATACTGCCTTCTGCCCTTTAAAATTCAAAATCTTCTAGGGCTTAAGCCGTTAAATTATTTGTTGGTGAGCGGCATTCATGCGAGTTTTAATATCTCTTAAATTAATATTCTTCTCTTGCCCTTAAGGCATACGATTGATATGCTTTTGAATGGGGCCTTCATCCCAATTTGCATGAAATGTTTTAAGATAAGCCCTTCTGCCTTTTGATTGAAACTCCTCTTATTGCTTAATGTGAGACCTCCAGCCTAGTTAGTTCCATTAAAATTAAATTGCTAAGCCTTCAGCCGATTAGATTGAAAATTTAGAAAATATTCTTGGGTGAAACCTCCAGAAGAACCTTTTATTTCACTTTTGTTTAAGCCTTGTGTCTTGGATTTTGAATGTGGCCTTCAGCCGATCTAAAGTTAATCAAAGGAGGTCGATTAAAGTTTTGAGTGGTTTGCATCCTTGTTACAATAGTGTATGTTGATAGATAAAGTTTTATGTTGAGTGCAATTGACAGGCACTCATTTTGGCCCCTTTCCACAACCTAATCCGTTCTGTCCTGCTAGCCCAGGCATTTCACTGTGGTTATTCCTTCACGTTTCCACTTCACGATCACATCACTAACAATCAATTTAGGTAGCTTTAGAAGGCACGAAATGTCCTTAATGGGTTTATTACTCTGGCGTCATTCGATAACTAGTTCAATTTCGAAGTCACGAAACTCTCCTGACCGACCCATCCTACCGTTACTGAACCTCTAGTGAGAACACGATACTACTCGTGTTCGTTTATACTGACAGGTCGGCCTCTCATGACATCCAGTGGTCAGTTCTGCATAGCATTGTGGTGCAGTAACGTGTGCGTATTTCCTCATCAGAATCCGACTCTGATTTAAGGTTCACGATAAGCAGCAGCGAGGCAGTGCGTGCCCTGTGAGAAGGAGCAGGGAGGAGGCTGCGCTCGTCGCCAGCCTTGGCGTGCGTATTTTTTGCGCAGCGGCCGCGTGTAGTATTGGCAGGCCGCCGGCGGTTATTGGCAGCGTCTGTCAGGCCACACACTGACGGCTCTCTCCACCCCAGATCCTGGAGCAGCGCCGGCTGGCTTCACGGCATGGCGGCACGTCACGTCACGTCACCACCACGTCGAGTAGTCTCCCGTTACCGTAAAATGCGGTTCGAGAAAAACTTGGCATAAAGCAGCCGAGATTGCCATGTGCACAGCTCTTCTAAATTAAACATGTCTTAACAACCAGCTTGAGTCGACTGAAAGCACAGGGGGGAACCTGCCGCTTAAAATGAAGCAACGGCCCGTTTTCGATTGCTCGTCACTTACTGGTCGGCGTCCACAACTTTTTTTTTCCAAGCCTGGCTTTGCGCACTTAAAAAAAATCGGTGACTTTTACTACCTCATGATTTAAAACTGCACCATCGGGATAGATGGCAAATAACCAACTTTATTTTTTTAGCGCATGTACCGTGTAGCAGGAATAATACCCCATTAAATTTTTTGAATGTTTTTGTGAGGTCTTCAGCTGCCATTCTCCGTATTTCATATACAATTCCACAGTTTCGGGCATAAGCCATTTTCAAGTACTTTGCGGACGGTTCTTTAGTGGTATTTTCCCATGTAGGTCTTAGCTCCCATGACTGCATGTGATGGTCATAAAATAAATTGGGAAAGATTTTTCCCTATTTTAGGAGTACGTCACTTCCGACCAATTGTTGCAAAGCTCTTGTATATAAACCTTTTCTAATTTATTTTATGACTATTACAAGCAGCCCTTGGAGAAATTATGTACATGCCCTAATATACCACTAAAGAGCCGTCCACAATATACCTGAAAATGTCCTAAGGCCGAAATTGTACACTCGCACATGAAATAAAGAGAATGACAGCTAAAGTATCATGAAATCATTCAAAAAATTCATCCCAGCTGCAGACCCTATTGCAAAGAATTATTTTAACTGAAAGAAGCATAATACTGAACTTCTCAAGCAAATTCAGTTCAGCCAGTTTTGCTCTTTGTATAGTTGCTGATTTTGGAAACAAATGCACCAACCTCCTGACATATTTTGCATATTTCCACTCAGCAAAGTCGTACGTAATCATTTTCTGGGGTAACTAATCACTTAGAAAGAAAGTAACGACTGCACAAAACCGAGCAGTAAGAATAATATGTATATTCACCCAAGGGCGGCATGTACGTACCTCTTCAAAAAGCTAGGAATTTTAACTGCGCCGTCACAGAACATAAATTCGCTAATGAAAGTCGTCATAAATAACCCATCACAATTTGAGTCCAACAGTGAAGTAGATACCAGCAACAATAGCGGGAAAAATGACCTTTATTACTAATGGTCAAGCTGTCAGTAGATCACAAAGGAGCTCAATATGCAGAAACAAAAATTTTTGATCATTTTCCCAACAACACATGTCTGACAGGTAGCGAAGCAAGTTTTAAATCTAATTCAAAATCATTTCCTCTGGAAACTCCTTCATTCCACTGACGAAATTCTACTTAAAAACTGGTAGCTAATAAAAAAAAATTAAGTTTAGTTGCATGAGTAGGACTAAAAATAATAACGTGATCATGAAAGTTAACGTAAATCACGTGCATATACCCTGTAAAATGACTAGTTCCACACCATTTCGATACAAGAATCGTTCAGATGATCTGTGGAACATCTTACTAACAAACCCATTGATTCCATACTATCGTGACAGTCGTGGCATCCCGACCAACAATACCGTATAACGGTAAACCAGTCTCGGTAAGCTACGAAGTGTCCGAATATGTGTTGGTAGACGATTAACTCAAGCAGCTAATACTGGAATGAAATTTCTGAATGAGAAATACATATTGTGAAGATCGAGTTACTCCTACCGTTTGTTGTGGTTGTGCTGAAATGCTAATCATTTGACATGTCAATTTGATTTTGTTGACGCTGCTTCTATGACGACTTAGTGATTAGCTTTATAGTATTACTAGTAAACTACCGTACGATCTTTGCTGAACATACGTGGTGTTACCAAAAAGTAACAGGAATTTTTGTTTCCTTAAAGAATTTTTATTTATTCATCAAAATCAACTTTGTCTCTTTCAAAGTAATCCTCCTAAGATGTAACACACTTGTGTTAGCGCTTTTTCCAATCTTGGAAGCACTTCTAGAATTCACTTTTCGTTTTGATGTTCAGCTCCTTCAGCGATTATGTTTTTATGTCATCAATAGTGGCGTCACGACATCCTTTCATAGTTACTTCCAGCCTCGGGGTCCATGTACAGCGAGCTTAACTTACGGGTACTATTCGTTACTGACCGTACGACCATAAGGCAGGAACGCATGGTGCATTATAATCTAAGAAAACAGTGAGAAGATCTCTCACACGTCATCGATCTTGTCGAATTTTTTACATTCTTGGCTCTTCATGCAGTTTCCACTAGGGCGTTTGACCCTCAGTTTCGACGTCATAATCGTATACTCACATGTCGCCACCTGTTATAATCTCCTTTAGTAGTTCTGGATCGATGTCTACTTCATTTAGCAATTCCTGATCGATGTCTACGCGGCGTCGTTTTTGGGCGTAATTCAACATTTTCGGAACAAACTTAGCTGTTACATGTTTCATGCCCAAAACATATGAAAATATTGCTTTGCATGAGACAAAGTAAATGTCGACAACATCAGCAACCTCTCTGATGGCGACTCGGCGATTTTCCAAAGCCATTTTTTTTCCTTTTTCCACATTCTCGTCTGTTATTGGTGTGCTAGAGCGTCCAGGGCGGTTCTTGTCTTCAGCGTCCTCTCGGCCTTCTGTGAAACGTTTCTCTCTCAAACTCTTTTACTTAAAGCCACAGTAAACATTTCGAATGCTGTGCTGCATTTTTATTCCTTTTTTTAAAGTAAAACTTAATGCAAACTCTTTGCTCCATCTTTTCACAAAGCAAGAGGCCCCGAGCACTAGAAAACACGTATAACCTTTTCGACTGTCAACAACAGACTAAACATTCAGAACTGCTGAAAATGCAAATATACATCAGGAAGATCTCTACCAACAAGACAATTTTTTTTTCTTTTTTGTTTTGACAATCGGATGAATGGAGCTCGCAAAATTAAAAAGTATCCCTTTACTTTTTTATCGCACCTCGTACATGAAGATCTGAGATATTATTCACTGTATATATCACAATAGTTTTAGATACTAGTAAAATAATAAAGTTTCCATATATATGTGGCACCGTCAATGAACAGAGTATCCCTGAGATCTGTCTCTTATTGCTATCGGCTTTATTTAATAATTACGAATTAATATCAACGGTTTGGCTCAGATTTCAACTCGGTGGAATGTATATAACGTTTCATAAAATACGCTTGACACAAAGCTCTCGAGATGTGGTCAAAGATTTAATTATTACGGGTAAACGTTCGTACCCCTGATTCTCTAACAAGGGAACCTCCCCATCGCACCCCCCTCAGATTTAGTTATAAGTTGGCACAGTGGATAGGCCTTGAAAAACTGAACACAGATCAATTGAGAAAACAGGAAGAAGTTGTGTGGAACTGTGAAAAAAATAAGCAAAATATACAAACTGAGTAGTTCATAGGAAGACAGGCAACATCAAGGACACTAAGGACACAGCAGCGCCGTGGTCTCGTGGTAACGTGAGCAACTGCGGAACGAGAGGTCCTTGGTTCAAATGGCTCTGAGCACTATGGGACTCAACATCTTAGGTCATAAGTCCCCTAGAACTTAGAACTACTCAAACCTAACTAACCTAAGGACATCACACACAGCCATGCCCGAGGCAGGATTCGAACCTGCGACCGTAGCAGTTCCGCGGTTCCGGACTGCAGCGCCAGAACCGCTAGACCACCGCGGCCAGCGAAGTTGGTTCGATGAACTCTCTGACGGGGAGTGAACTGCAGAATGGTCGTGCAGATGTAAATGGTCATAACGTTTTTTTTCTGATCAAGAAAGTGAACCTAATGATGGCGTCTTAGTCTTACAGCGAAACACCAGCGAAATACGAGAAAATGCGCTCTTTCTCGTCGTCCTCCGGCGCATACCTGAATGTTTTGATACAAATCTTCAAGCAACCTCGCATTTGATTACTGGCGTTAGGAACATCTGCTCCCACGCGCGAAATGAATGGCGCGTGACAGATTGTGAGATCGAGAACCTTTCCGAACAAGGAAAGGCAGAGCTGACGGATGGGACGAGATTTTAACTCGGACCACCTAAGGAGTTCGCCTGACGTGCGTAGGTATTAGCAAGCGAATACCCTCCTCTCCTACTGAGCCGCGCCTCGGAATGTAATCCGAGACGATGGCAAGGAGCGACAGCCCGATCCGCAGACGAAGATGGCCGGCTACACCGACAGGCTGAATGTAAGCCGCCTCCCGCCACACGTGCCTCATGAATTTCGCCCACTGCCCGACGGCCGCTGCTGGGAAGGTCAAACATACCGCGGCCTTTACACACGCGCAGTTACAGCACCACAGGCGCGCCTCTACATGTTCGCCAGTCAGGTCCAGCTGACACTCGCTGTGCTTGCGCGCCAATCACGTCAATGTGACCACCTGTCAAAAGCCTAAATAACCGTGTTTTTGTAACGCTGACCGCTGCGAGACGCGGAAGAAGAGAGTCGATGAGGTTCTGGAAGGCATCCGCAGAAATGTGGAGCCGTGCGGTCTCCATTGTCGTGAACAGCTGCGCTACGTTCCTCGGTTGAGGATCCATGACGCTAACAGCCCCATCGAGGTGGTTTCAAACATTCTCGATTGGTCTGTTTTTCTGTTTTCCGTCGTTCCTTAGTTGCTTCAAAATTCGTGGAGGTATATTCCGTCTATGCAGCTATTTGAATGTAGTTTGTTTATTGCCATACCTAAGGACATCATACAGCTGGCCAGGGTGGTCGAGCGGTTCTAGGCGCTGCAGTCTGGAACTGCGCGACCGCTACGGTCGCAGGATCGAATCCTGCCTCGGTCGTGGATGTGTGTGATGTCCTTAGGTTAGTTAGGTTTAAGTATTTCTAAGTTCTAGGGGACTGATGACCTGAGAAGTTAAGTCCTATAGTGCTCAGAGCCATTTGACATCACAGAAATCCATGCCCGGGGCAGGATTCGAACCTGCGACCATAGCAGCTGCGCGGTTCCGGACTGATGCGCCTAGAACCGCTCGCCCACAGCGGCCGGCAGTAAATAAGTGTTCCGCGAAAAATAACACGGTGTTTTTTTCTCTATTTTGACAATACTAATTATTTTTTAAATTGTATTATTAGTTACGATTTAAAATTGAAGTAATCAGCGAATAAAAAAGTTTTTCTCATTTATAAAAAAATATTGAGCTATAAAATAAACGAAGTGTTCCATCAGAGGAAAACTTCGACAGTGTATTCCTACATCTACGAATACGACATACTAGTCCAGTGTGACGGGAGCTCGCAGCCCGTGACTCCGCCGCTGTGTGGAAACCAAGTGGGTGCCGGCCGGCACGTCACGTCACGTCACGTCCCCCCGCCCTCAGGCGGCGGCCAGCGCGCTCGGGCAGTCTGGAGCGGGTTGCGCGTCCAGATAACGTCCGCCGCAGCCTCCGGCCGGCTTATCTGCTTCACTGCCGTCTCTCTCTCTCTCTCTCTCTCTCTCTCTCTCTCTCTCTCTCTGTACCTCCCCGCTCCCCCTACTCCCCCACCCGCCACCACTGCTCCACGGCCGTTACTCGGCTGCAGCCGAGGTCCGCCAGGCGCCATTCCCACGCTGTAACGCGTATTCCTTTGTTTCTGGACTGTGTCCTATCGTACGTACCCCACACTGGGTTTCTCCTTCCCTTTTCAGTGCTCTAGGGCCAAACATTTCTCGCAAGCATACCACTACCCGCCCCGCTAGGACGACACGGGCGCGATTCTCAGCAATCCACTGCATCAGGCAGCAGAATTGGATTAAAATCTGTTCATTATACATTTCCCACAGACGATCATACACAGCCAATGTTTGAGCACTTTTCCAGTGTATGGTGACAGGTTAGCTCGCCAGGTAATGGCACTCCTCGTCTCAAGAGAGCATATCACGTTAGCGTTCTACATTGTTTTATGCTATTTTATTGCTGGCGTTCGCTGCTTAGGGAAAAATTGCTGCCTGTGAACGCTGGGTCATCCCATTCTCTTTTCTGATCAGAACATGACTTGATTTTATTGCACCTGATGATGCAGCTAAAATGTGGCGAAACCGGCCGTAATCATAAATAAAGTACTTACAGCTGAGGCGGTTGCATCTTCAAAACAATTAAAAATCAGTCAACTCATATAAAAGAACTGTAGGTATCAATCTGTGTGGACGTGAAATGGAACGATCATAGAGGCTCACTCGTAGCTGAGGAAGCTGACTGGTTTCGTTTGATTGGCTGGATGGTGGTGGAATGCGGCTAGGCCACAAAGAGACTGCTTACAAATCACTTCTGCATCCCAACTAACAACACTGCTCAAGCGTGTGTGAGAAGACGAACAGGGGATAATGAATGTACACAAAAGAGTGCGAAAAATGTGGTGAAAGGTGTATTTGACGCACCGAAGAGAGTCACGGAAATGACGGAGGAAAAACTGAAAGCCCCGAACTAGTGGACGTCTCAAGATAGACGCTAATTATCACGCAAAACCAACTGACAAGTTTCTGGTACCGGTATTAACTGAAGAATCTAGAGATATTTTTGACCCTTCGCAATTTCTCGTAAGGACTTTGAACCCAAGATTAGAATAATTTCAACATGCAGAGATACATTTAAGCAGTCATCCTTTTAGCGTTCCATACGCGAATGGAACGAGAAGATGCCCTAACGTGTGGTTCCGTGTTAAGCAACCCTACCTACGCAGCTGATAGAGGTTTGCCATCTGTGTGTGAAGACGTAGACGTATCGGCAGGTCCTGAAGGAATCCCAGTTCGGTTTTACAAAGAGGAAATGGTTCAAATGGCTCTGAGCACTATGGGACTGAACATCTGAGGTCATCAGTCCCCTGTCCGCCCCCGGTAGCTGCGTGGTCAGCGCGACGGAATTTCAATCCTAAGGGCCCGGGATTGATTCTCGGCTGGGTCGGAGATTTTCTCCACTCAGGGACTGTGTGTTGTGTTGTCCTAATCATCATCATTTCATCCCCAGACTTGCACCCGGCGAACCTTCCCGGCGGGAGGCCCTAGTCACACGACATTTTTATCAGTCCCCTAGACTGAGAACTACAGGGTTATTACAAATGATTGAAGCGATTTCACAGCTCTACAATAACTTTATTATTTGAGATATTTTCACAATGCTTTGCACACACATACAAAAACTCAAAAAGTTTTTTAGGCATTCACAAATGTTCGATATGTGCCCCTTTAGTGATTCGGCAGACATGAAGCCGATAATCAAGTTCCTCCCACACTCGGCGCAGCATGTCCCCATCAATGAGTTCGAAAGCATCGTTGATGCAAGCTCGCAGTTCTGGCACGTTTCTTGGTAGAGGAGGTTTAAACACTGAATCTTTCACATAACCCCACAGAAAGAAATCGCATGGGGTTAAGTCAGGAGATCGTGGAGGCCATGACATGAATTGCTGATCATGATCTCCACGACCGATCCATCGGTTTTCCAATCTCCTGTTTAAGAAATGCCGAACATCATGATGGAAGTGCGGTGGAGCACCATCCTGTTGAAAGATGAAGTCGGCGCTGTCGGTCTCCAGTTGTGGCATGAGCCAATTTTCCAGCATGTCCAGATACACGTGTCCTGTAACGTTTTTTTCGCAGAAGAAAAAGGGGCCGTAAACTTTAAACCGTGAGATTGCACAAAACACGTTAACTTTTGGTGAATTGCGAATTTGCTGCACGAATGCGTGAGGATTCTCTACCGCCCAGATTCGCACATTGTGTCTGTTCACTTCACCATTAAGAAAAAATGTTGCTTCATCACTGAAAACAAGTTTCGCACTGAACGCATCCTCTTCCATGAGCTGTTGCAACCGCGCCGAAAATTCAAAGCGTTTGACTTTGTCATCGGGTGTCAGGGCTTGTAGCAATTGAAAACGGTAAGGCTTCTGCTTTAGCCTTTTCCATAAGATTTTCCAAACCGTCGGCTGTGGTACGTTTAGCTCCCTGCTTGCTTTATTCGTCGACTTCCGCGGGATACGCGTGAAACTTGCCCGCACGCGCTCAACCGTTTCTTCGCTCACTGCAGGCCGACCCGTTGATTTCACCTTACAGAGGCATCCAGAAGCTTTAAACTGCGCATACCATCGCCGAATGGAGTTAGCAGTTGGTGGATCTTTGTTGAACTTCGTCCTGAAGTGTCGTTGCACTGTTATGACTGACTGATGTGAGTGCATTTCAAGCACGACATACGCTTTCTCGGCTCCTGTCACCATTTTGTCTCACTGCGCTCTCGAGCGCTCTGGCGGCAGAAACCTGAAGTGCGGCTTCAGCCGAACAAAACTTTGAGTTTTTCTACGTATCTGTAGTGTGTCGTGACCATATGTCAATGAATGGAGCTACAGTGAATTTATGAAATCGCTTCAATCATTTGTAATAGCCCTGTACTTAAATGTAACTAACCTAAGGACATCACACACATCCATGCCCGAGGCAGGATTCGAACCTGCGACCGTAGCAGCAGCGCGGTTCCGGGCTGAAGCGCCTAGAACCGCTCGGCCACAGCGGCCGGCTACAAAGAGGACTCTACGACACTGGTCTCTTACTTAGCTTGTAGCTTGCATTTATCGCGAATCTCTCAGCCAACGAAAATGAAAAGAAAAGGGCGGATCCGCAAAATTACAGACCAATATAATTAAAGATCGGTTTGCTGTACAATTCTTCAACATATCTCAGTTCAAATATAATAAATTTCCTTGAGGGGGGAAAAGCTTCTATTCAGAAATCAGCACGGTTTTAGAAAGCATCATTCGTGCGAAACTCAGCTTGTCCTTTTCTCACATGAGATCCTGCAAACGACGGAGGAAAAGCACCGAGGTGGATTCTATATTTGTAGATTTCCGTGCCACATTGCCGACTGTTAACGAAGCTACAAGCATACGTAATAGCTTTCCAGGTTTGAATGTGGCTTGAAGACTTCTTAAGAAACGGAACCCAGTACATTGTCCTGACAGGGAGTATTCATCACGGACAAAAATATCATTAGAAGTGCCCCAGCGAAGTGTGATAGGATCGTTGTTGATCAGGCCAACAGGGTAAGCAGCAGTCTGCGATAGTGCTGTAGTGTACGGGAAGCTGTTGTTATTGAGCGACTGTAAGACGTTGCAAGATGACAGACAGAATTTGTAGTAGTTGTGATCACTGGCACCTAGCTCTTAATGTAGAAAACTGTAAGCTACTTCAGATGAGTAGGAACAACAAACCCACAATATTCTAGCCTAGCATTAGTTGTGTCCTGCTTGACACAGTCAAGTCGTCTACATATCTGGGCGTAACGTTGCAGGGCGACATGAAATGGAACGAGTATGTGTGAACTGTGGCAGGGAAGGAGAATTGTCAAACTGCAGTTTATTTTGGTATAAATGTGCTTCATCTGTAAAGGAGACAGCATAATGGACGCTAGAGCAACCTATTCTTGAGACCATTCGGCTGTTTGGGATTCGCATCAGATCGGATTAAAGGAAAACATCGAAGCACTTCAGAGCCGCGCTGCTAGATTTGTTACCGGTGGGTTTAATCAACAGGCAAATATTACAGAGATCCTTCGGCAACTGACATGGGAATCACTAGAGGGAAGGCCACGTTTTTTTCGATGAACGCTATTGAGAAAATTAAGAGAACCGGTATTTGAGGCTGCCTGTAGAACGATTCTACCACCGCCAACGCACATTTCGCGTAAGGACCATGAAAATGAGGTTAGAGAGACTAGCCCTCATACGGAGGCGTTTTTTCCTCGCTCTGTTTACAAGTGAAACAGGAAAGCAGGTGACTAGTAGTGGTACAGGGTATCCTCCGTCGAACTCCATACTGTGGCTTGTGGAGTGTGTGTGTATATCTAAATGTTTCAATAACAAAAAAGTCAATATAAGGCAAATGCAAGAAGTATGGCCGTCCGCACAGCGCGAGTAGCTCGCATTTCACAGT
This sequence comes from Schistocerca nitens, assembly GCF_023898315.1. Taxonomy (NCBI): domain Eukaryota; kingdom Metazoa; phylum Arthropoda; class Insecta; order Orthoptera; family Acrididae; genus Schistocerca; species Schistocerca nitens. Next base: position 353,670,585 of record NC_064622.1, read on the forward strand.
AGACCCATCAACTGGTCAAGAGCTTGTTATTTATTGCGACATACCGTCTTTCCATTAGCTGATTCCACCTTGACACAATGACCACTTCCAACGTTTTCTGTATATACCGTGCTAGAATCCAGCACGTAACCCACAACTGAAGGGATATGATGCTAAGGGAGTTACGCGCCAGTTTTGTACAAACTGTGTTTTCTACTTCGTCAGGTATCCGCCTCGGTAGTTGCGTGGTCAGTGCGGCAGACTGCTAACATAAGGGACCGGGGTTCGAGACCCGGCCAGTTCGGAAATTTTCTTCCGCTCGTAGACGGGGTGTCGTGTTGTCCTTATGTTCGTACCGTCGCAGCTGACATTCCACTATTGAGATGAATGTATGGTCACGTCTCGAAAGACAATAAATAAGGAAAAAACCTTCGTAAGGTTGTATGTGAACAGGAAGAGTTATCTCCAGTTACGACTGATGCATTTACTACATAGGCCAATAGATAACATGGGGGTAACTCGTACGAGTTGTGCATACTAATTGTGGAAGTGCAGAATGTGTTACACGAGTTGGCTATGCTGGACATAGAGGTTATGCACATCTGCCTGCTCTGGTCTTTTTGTAGTCTGCTTCTTTTGTGTCTTCATTGGCAGTAGAATGGATAGAGAAATAAATACGAAAGCGAAGAAACAGAAAACAATGGTAAAAGAGGTCAGTTCTGGAAAAGCGAAGGCCGGCCGCGGTGGTCTCGCGGTTCTAGGCGCGCAGTCCGGAACCGTGCGACTGCTACGGTCGCAGGTTCGAATCCTGCCTCGGGCATGGATGTGTGTGATGTCCTTAGGTTAGTTAGGTTTAAGTAGTTCTAAGTTCTAGCAGACTGATAACCACAGCAGTTGAGTCCCATAGTGCTCAGAGCCATTTGAACCATTTTTTTTTTTTTTTTTTTTTTTGGAAAAGCGAAGAAGCATTTTCTTCTTGATGTAGCAATGAACACCATAGCTACAGACGAAAGGAATTTATTTTGTGGACTTTTAGCAAGCAGCTGAATGATCATTAACACAACTAAGATTATTAGAAGTATTGCCTCATGGATTAAAATCACCACGCCTGAGGTAATTCAGGTAAAGGCATCTCGTGAAACAGAGGAAAGGTAAATGATCAGAGTGTTGAAAAAAGGGTGGCAAAGTGAAAATTTCAAAACGTTAACATTCAGTGAGGTCACTGGAGCAAAAATATTGTCTTCTGAGAAGAAAGAGAGACAGCAAAAGTATGATGGAATACCTGCCTGACGTGCACGAACAGTTTTAAATTGAACTGTGCCATGACTGTACACTAAAATGTTCACTGGAGGTAGAAATACATTTCTGAGGTGATTGGATAATTTTACTTGTTCCGTCTCAATTGCATTACTATATAATTTTTACTGCAGTGATTACTGGTTTCGGGTCGACACGCCCATTCTCAAAGCACAAACCCTGTTATTAACAGAAACTAGTCATAAAACATTGTGTCAAAGGCACGAATAGCTTCTGTACAGAAAATCAGATCGTGGAACAAGTATTCTCACTGCTATTAGCCTACGTATCTACTGTTGCACTTCACTGACAAAACCAATATATTTCGTATTACAAGACTTGTTTAATGGACTTAACCTATTTATTTTTTCAGTGCAAATTTGTTTAGAAAGTCAGTGTTTAGTCGGTATTTTTGGATCATACTAAGTGATAACTCGCTCTCCTACAGTCAATGAACAAGTGTTAATGTGGAGTTAGTGCACATTTATTTTCACGTTGTTTGAATAAAGTTTAATGTGAATAACCTAGAAAGTACATTTTATTTCAAAAATGGCTCTGAGCACTATGGGACTTAACATCTGAGGTCATCAGTCCCCTAGAACTTAGAACTACTTAAACCTAACTAACCTAAGGACATCACACACATCCATGCCAGAGGCAGGATTCGAACCTGCTATCGTAGCGGTTTCGCGGTTCCAGACTGAAACGCGTAGAACCGCTCGGCCACTCCGGCCGGCGAATCCCAGAATGGATCAACTGTCTTACCTACATGGTTGAGTTTGTACAGAATGCTCAACGTGCGAGAACTACTCACATGTGGTCTTTTTTTTTTTTACTTCTTTTATTCCTTTGCGATCGCCGTTAGTGTGCATAGAATACTCAAAACTGTTACAGAAGAAGGAAAAGAAGAAACAATTCAGACCTTGTGACACCACGGCTCGTTTCGTCGAGACGGCGTGTAGCTGCTTCTCGTCACTGACCGATGAGACGGCTTCACACGTGTACAACGAACGCAACTTGTAACTTGGACACTGTGTTCTGACACACCACGCGGCAGCTACGACTGCGGCTGCGTGCAGTTTGAGCGGGGGCGCCGCACGTTGCATGCAGGTGCTGGGTGCCGGCGCTGGAGAAATCCACGGCGGCTGACTCAGCAGTGATGTCACCTGCCCCGCGTAATGACACGGGAGAACCGCTACGCCACGCTAGCCGCCGCCGCAGCCGCAGCCGACCCGGGCTGACGTGAGTAGCTTCGTTCAGCTTAATTGGCGTTCACAGCATGTGGGTGCCGGAAGTTCATATTTCGTTATAGAATTCAAATACCACCAACCGGTGACTCATCGTCTCTGTCTTAATTTGAGTGTAGTTCTCAATGCAAAGAAATGAATTGAGTTCCACAAGGGTCAGTTTTGGGTTCAATACTGTTTAGTAAACGATAATCTTTGTTAGGTATATGCGTAATTACTTTCATTTAACGAACAATACCAAAATGGAACGCAAATTTCATCACATTCTATACATGCAGCAACAAAGAAAAATTGTGAAGAAGGTCTTCAAACGGCTTATAAATTGGTTTACTGCAAATGGTCTCTTCCTTAATTAGAAAAGAATCCACTCCCATACATCTATGGTCACAACATAAATGTTATTTACTGAAAGGACGGGAGTTAGCAACTACGGTATAATCGTTAGGAAGTAAATCAGTTTGTTTCATGTTCTACGAATTATTTTCACGTCAAATCGCAATAATGTCATTATACACTCTCATCGAAAATTAATTTGTAAATAAGCTTATATGTTGGACATTTATAAGTTTCTACACACTACAATAATAGAAATTCTTCTGTGGAATAGAATGAGTTGTCAAGGCGAAACTGTTTCAATCGGTTTTCAAACTTTACTTTGCTTTCTGGGTCAGTTATCAAAAATTTTTGTTGCAGCATTGTGCATGCCTGTTTGCGCTAAAGACATCCTTAATATGGAAACAATAAATGTCTTTTTTTTTCATTTCGTATTTTCCTTGGGTACATCATTATTCCTTTTGAACTGCAGTGGATTTTGTAAAACAAATTTCATGAAGGAACAAAAATACTCAGAAGTCCTTAAACAGATGACAACAAGATGATCTTGGGTGAGCACCACATATTATTCTTACAGCACATTTTTGAGCAATGAAGACTTTCTTTCTTAAAGATGAGTTACCCCAGAACGTTATTCGACAGGACATTATTAAACGAAAATATGCAACATATATCGTCCGCAGCTCGTGGTCGTGCGGTAGCGTTCTCGCTTCGCGCGCCCGGGTTCGATTCCCGGCGGGGTCAGTAAAGCTGTCACCAAGCCGAAGGTTGATTTCAATACAACAGTGCTTTAATAGGCTCTGTCATGTTAGAAATGGTATGGCGTTGCCCTCCTCCGGCCTCTGAACTGAATTAGCCACGCGGTTATACACGGGACCTGCAATTTAATATCGATTTTGAACAATGGTACAGCGCAGCATTTTTCACGTTAGCAAACGTTTTACCAAGAGGTAAAAGAAGTTCAGTGTGAGAGATAAAAGTTCTAGGACTGACTGAGGATCAAACGAGAGTCCTCTAGATCCATAGCCGAACTGATTACCACAATTTTTTTTATCCACCGACCACTAGAGAGCATCAATGCTAAACAGCAACTATCTAATTTCAGTTTATCCTATGTAAATGGGTTGTGGTGTGGGAATTTTATGACACTATGAAACAAAGAGAAAAAGGTTATAGAAAAGTATTTATTGTTGGTGGTACAAGAGGTGTTCAAATGAAACGGTACGAAGCGTCGTAACGACCAAACAGGTTGAAATCTGAATATGCCGCCTTGATATAGTGAGACACGCATGCAATGGCAGCATGCGCCGCCACTTCCTCCTGAAACACACAAAGCTGTGCGCTCATCAGACAAGGTGATGCTCACCGTCTTTTTCAGTGTCTGGTGTCTGATACTCACGGAATTCCCCGACCACGGATAAACGATTAACCCTAATATGTTTCGTATTACTGACTGGTACAGAACATCTGAACCGACACTCAATATTGCGTACTGGGCGACTGAGTAGCAGGAAACTGATGCGGAGTGAGAAATCAGGAAGACTGAGCTAGGGATACGTTCAGGCAACTTCCACACCTAGCTGTTCTATGAAAATAACTATGATTAACAATGTACTGTTATAAAATCAGTCGCTTCTTTGTATCTGAACTGCACTGGCGAACTTCGGTTGCGGCAGACTAGGGACTAAGGAGGCAAGTCATGCCTCAGGACATGCTCGTTAAGCAGATGCGTTAATCACTATGCCACTTTGGCGTAGTGGCTCTGCACAACTGTGCTAGAGCGCATCCCTCATTTTCATTCGCCGCGTACGTACATCTTAGATGTTTGAGACTTGCCGGCTAGTGTGGCCGAGCGGTTCTAGGCGCTTCAGTCTGGAACCGCGAGACCATTACGGTCGCAGATTCGAATCCTGCCTCGGGCATGGATGTGTGTGATGTCCTTAGGTTAGTTAGGTTTAAGTAGTTCTAAGTTCTAGGGGACTGATGACCTCAGGTGTTAAGTCCCATACTGCTCAGAGCCATTTGTTTGCGACTTGAGCAGGTCCCTGGGACCATACAGTTTCGTTTGATTAAAGCACCTATGCCTCCGTTTCAGGCAGGATCCCCCATTTCATTCGATGTTGAGGTGCTGTTCCAATACAGTTGGACAGCCTCTGTAATGCTGTTTGAGTTTTGGGGATTAGATCACGTCGGCTGGCTGGCGCGTAAATGGGAATTTGGATTGGGGATGGAGGCGTGCTGGTATAGTCCGTGCAGTTGTGCAAAGCCAATGTGCCGGGGTGGCGTAGTGAGCAGGAGACATGGGTTCGAACCCTGGCCTTGGTACAAACTTTCATTTGTCGCTTCGATCTTCACATATACTCCAGGCAATGTTCGGCCGTCCCTGTGCGTCAGTACATGGGGTGTACCAGGTCTTCATCGTGGTTGTTCTTTCGTATTTCCATGCCACAATCACACCACTGAGCGAGGTGGCGCAGTGGTTAGACACTGGACTCGCATTCGGGAGGACGACGGTTCAATCCCGCGTCCGGCCATCCTGATTTAGGTTTTCCGTGATTTCCCTAAATCGCTCCAGGCAAATGCCGGTATGGTTCCTTTCCAAGGGCACGGGCGACTTCCTTCCCTAATCCTATGAGAACGATGACCTCGCTGTCTGGTCTCCTTCCCCAAACAACCCAACCTCACAATCACACCATGAACAGTCAACTTGGGCAGCTTTAGGAGGACTGAAATTTCCCTGATTGATTTGTTACTCAGGTGACATCCAGCGACCACTTCACGTTCGAAGTCAATGATCTCCCCAGACCGACCCATTCTGTTGTTATTCGCTCTCTGCAGAGACCACAATACTGCCAGCCTCCTTTTATACTGACAGGTCCGACTCATGACATCTATTGGTCGATTTCCCATTACAAACCGGTGTCCCGATACTTACCATCAGATATTATAGTGTATTGTATTGTACTGTACTGTATGGAGCTGGGGACCGAGAAAGGGCGGAGAGGCTTCGTCCCCGCCGTAGCCCTCAGTGGTTCACAGCCCCACAACAGGCTACAGCAGTCCACTCACTCCATCGCCGCCCCACACCGAACCTAGGGTTACTGTGCGGTTCGGCACCCAGTGGACCCGCGGGAACGTCTCACATCAGACGAGTGTAACCCCAATGACTGCGTGGTATAGTAATTATGGTGTACGCGTACGTGGAGAAAGTGTCTGCGCAGCAATCACCGACATAGTGTTCAAATGGCTCTGAGCACTATGCGACTTACCTTCTGAGGTCATCAGTCCGGACATAGTGTAACTGAGGCGGAATAAGGGGAACCAGCCCACATTCGCCGAGGCAGATGGAAAACCGCCTTAAAAACCATACACAGACTGGCCGGCACACCGCAGCTCGACACTAATTCGACGGGCGGATTCGTGCAGGGGAACGACACGCCTTCCCGCCCGGAAAGCAGTGTGTTAGACCGCACGGCTAACCTGGCGGGCATCAGACAGTGTACACGACTGTAGCGAAAGAAATGAATTGACTACTAGGAAAAGCAACCAGTCTGTGTATTACAGTTACTCACGAGGGCCGAGTCGTCTGGGAAGAGACAAGTTGATTTTTCTTGGCTTCCAATGCGCTTCCCGTGTGTGTGTGTGTGTGTGTGTGTGGTGGCCACTAACCTCGCGACGTGTGTGCGGCGAGGTGATAAGGGAAGCAGAGGCCCCGCTGTTTGCCCGGAGGTTGTCCTCTCTCCACACGACCTTACGGGAGAAAGCTCTCGCAGGTGGAAGCCGGCCGCTCAATAAAGGAATTTATGACGGTGAGGCTAGTGCGGGCGGCGGAGTGCTCCGGAAGAGGCTACGTAGAGTCCAAGGCAGGACAACGCCGCGAGGTTACGGGGCTTCACACTCGGAGAAACCGTGACCGCCCGAGAGATGTGGGTCACGCGTTATAGATACACCTGCCGTGTGAATCGGCGAGTACTTGCTGAGTGGCCTTTTCCTATCGTAAGCGAATGTAAAACACTAATTTTTCAGCTACCATACAAGTCAGTCTTCATTATAGTCCTTTCATCTTGTCAGTATTCCATGTAACATTAATAAGGTCCGAACTGATCGAAAACTTATCAATAAAATCCGTTTATTGTCTTTTCTGTAGCATTTTGACTGTGCCAAAGTCCATTTTAGTGTTGTATTTTTTCAGTTGCTGTGTGATCTTCAATACGCTGTCGACAGGCCAGGAATGCTCATACAGTGCGATTCAGCTGCCCCTACCGATGGTGTTTTATGCAACCTAAGAATTCTTAGCATACTGCGTCAGCAACTGTGATAGACTAATATCCCTTTAAATTTAAGTTTGGCCCACTACTCTTTCACGAGAGTTTGGACGCCATTATAGTTGAATTTAACTATTATGCAGCACAGTAAGTAAAAGTTAGTTGCTTTAAATACTTCCCCCTACTTTTATTAATATGCGTGACTTATGTCGGTCAATAGCATAGGTGAACTTAACATTGTAGATTATAGGTTAATACACTCGACCTGTGTCGGTCAATAGCACATAAGCGTGATGACGGAGATGTTGTACACTCGGGCATACTCTAATATGTGTGACCTATGTCGGTCATTAGCATATATGAATTTAACAATTACGCAGCAAAGTAAAGTAGAACTTAGCTGCTCTAAATATTTCCCTTGTAATGACAACGACGACATTACGCGTTTATCGCGTTACTCACAATGTTACCTATAGAAGATATTTCCCGTCTGACCTACATCTTAAACGATATTTTAGTATACTTGACATATGTTGGTCAACAGCACGTAAGCGTGATGACTTAGACGTTGTACCCTCCGTCACACTAATACGCTTGACCTATGCCTGTCAATACTAGTTAAGTGTGATGACAGGGGCGTTGTACACCCAGTTACACCCTAATTAAATTATAGGTAATGATTAAGGTTTTAAATTAGTGAGACGTGCTCGCTATTAGGCATGTTCGGTGGGGATACTTTGTACGATGACCATATGTGCTTAAAGTCGTAAAGATTATCCTTAAACTTTATATACCCAACCAAGTAAATTTCGTACCATTTAGTACAATTTGCGTATAGTTAATACACATAGGGACTTCACACACATAATGCTTAGTTTGCTTAAAATTACGGTTATGAGCTCCCAACACGTGATATACAGACAGCCAATGATATACGGCCTTGAATCTCCGTATGTGTTCAGTGCAATTCCGCGTGCAACGGTCAGTGCCAACGTAGTTGCCGCTGCTGGACTACAGTTAAGCAGTTTTAATTCGACATGCCACCACAGTACTATAGGTTTTTTTTAAATGTTGACTGTGCCTTACTCTTGCGTGTTATAGTAATTTTATGCTTCTGAAGAAGGCTAGATTAATTTAGCCGAAAGCTGGTAAAGACCAGAAAATTTGCGCAACTGAGGCTGATTCTTCAAATTATTATTTTATGCAGCCCCCAGTGTTATATCTGGCTTTCAAAAACAATGCGCGAGATTTTATTCTCTCGCTCCCTATGCGCGAACTATCAGTCCCACCACTTTGTAGGAAATTTAATGTAGCTAAATTTTGTACTCGGATACGTTATTTTGTACTGGGATACGTTTTCGCTAGAGGTCTTAGTTTCAGAGTTATTACAGAAAAACGTCCAAAAGTGACATTCAAAAGCACCCCCATTCCTATGCTCAGCCCTCACTGGTCAGAATTTCTATTATGTTGTTCGTGGCACTCTTTCCTACCACTATACAAACATTTGTGGCTGTACGAACTGTTGGTCTTCACTGACAGGCCTCATAAAGCCACCGGCTTTTTCGAGCACTTGCAAATCGTAAAATAGATGTTTGTGTATATTTTACTTAATAATTCTGTGAATTTCAACAGCATAAAGGGAACAACGACATCGTTATATTCGTCAAGCATTCTGACTACGAAATAGTGTGCTTGTATGGGTTAAGTGTGGATCGAACTGTGGACATAACTAGTTTTGGCGTAACGTTTACGAAAGTCGTTTTTCTTCGATTACCCTCAGGGGCACGTTCAAATGAATAACGTTAACGAGACAACTGAATATGCTGGTGGCGTAATAGCGCAATCAATAGAGACCACAAAACGTCGAATATCTGAGATACTCATCTGCAAATGCTAGTCAGTTTATTCCAATACTTTGGTTCCTCTTCTCGGTCTTATTGATGAAATCTTATCTTCAATTCCAGATTCTCGCGGTATTTTCCTAGAACACAATTAAAACGAACTGGGGATAGGAGTCCTTGCTACACTCCTGTGTTTATTTGGAAGTGCTGAGATCTTTCTCCCCTAAGTTTCACTTTAGATATTGTGTTTAGAAGTGTTTCACGAATTATATTTGGAAATTTGCTAATCTGGATTATTGTTTTTATTATCATCGTTATTATTATTGGCGAATTCTTCCAATAAATGGAAATAGTTAAGCAAATAACTATCAACTTTTATTTAGGTTCCGCTTGTTATTCCAGTAGGCTTTCATTCTTTCCGAGAAGGTTTATTTAAGTTCTTTTGATCCCTTTGGTCTGTACTGTTTTTGTTCTGGTTGCTCAGGTCTAACTTCCGATTTATCTACTTTGTTCTCAAAGTATCTCTTTCAAAAACGTCGGTTGCTCTTGTGTATGCGTTTTTGAGGTTCTTTCGAATTTCCTTCAGCCAAGGTGTTGAGTTCTTAAGTGATGTTACACAGTGTGTTATCGTTTTTGTCAGTCGTTTTTCTGGTTCTCTGTTGAGATGACTAAAGAACTTTATTTGGCTTTTCTCAATGTCAGTTTCGATGTCTGACAAGTTCTCTGTTGTTTTGATTGATTGTAGCCTATAACTGTCTAGGGTACATCTTGTTGCAAAAATTTTGCTAATGATTTTGCTCTCTTATTTTTTGAATTTTTCAAGATTGCGTTTCCTGATAGGTGTCAGTATTTCGCTTGCGTAGAGCACCGTTTGCTTTATGACTGTTGTGGCGCTGAATTCTTGTCTCTATTATTATTATTATTATTGCTCTCTCTAATTTTATCCAGAGGGCAATGTTACATTACAGTAACACAATTGTGAATGTCTTTTGCGACGACGCGTACTATGACAAAACTTCCTTCTTCTCAAGCCACAGGAAGCAAGTGGTCCCGCCGAAGCCAACGCGATCCGTTAGCGTGGTCTCTTCTCCCCCACCACCCCTCTACTTCCCACACCCTTCTAGACGGCTGGTGAGCAAAGCAATTACCGGCTCCCCTGGCTTCTTCCCCCCCCCCCCCCCCCTCCCCGGTCGCTATCACCAAATTATCGGCCGGACAGTGGGCTATCCGGAGAAGCGATTAGCCGCTGCTAATTCGGCACCCTTGTTATCCTCGTCGCGGCCTTCCAGCTCCACCCGCCGCAGTCACCTGGAACGCCGCGATCACCCCGTAGCCAACGGCAGCTTCCAGGACACGCTGTGTAAATCGCCTCCTCCATGTCTCTGCATCTTCTCCACACTTCTACAACACGTGGAAAAGCCTTTTCTTTATTTTATGAAGTAACTCGGTGGTTTCCAATCTGGGGGTAATAACCCCTTCAGTGTTGCGGGATGTAAAATTATATTAAATGTCGGGTATATATGAAAATAATTCGCTTATAGCTTGACGAACAGGGGTGGATCCAGAACTCGATTTTCCAAGTAGTTCGTCACACACACTCTCTCTCTCTCTCTCTCTCTCTCTCTCTCTCTCTCCCTCCCCCTCTCCTCCCTCCCCCTATCTCTCCCTCCCCCATCCCGCAAATTTTTTTATGGCCCGCAAATGCCTACCATAATAATAACAAGATCTTTTAATTGATTGGCGACTCCATGTTGTCTTGTGCACAACGACCAGATAACAGGTATACTTGAAAAAAGAGACAGCATTGGTCGTATATTTTTTACTATTGCAAAATCGATTTTCTGTCACTGAGTGACCATCTTCAGTGCTATATTGTATAACTTAAATTGGGATGCACTGTTGTCACTAAGCTAACGGCAATCAGTCTATGTGATCGCCGTAAGCTTAGTGACAACAGTGCATCCCAATTTAAGTTCTACGGGACTGATGACTTTAGAAGTTAAGTCCCATAGTGCTCAGAGCCATTTGAATCATTTGGCCTACCCCAAAAAATTTTTCTTATTTTTGAACGGATTTTTTTGGTAAGGCATTAAAAAATACACACAACCCTAAATTTTCACCCTTCTACCACCAATCCCGATTTTTTAATAGCGATTTTAGCAATTTAATAATTTTCAACCACGCTTATTTTTATTTTTTTATGGTGTGCATTAAAAAATACACACAACCCTAAATTTTTACCCTTCTACCATCAACCCCTATTTTTTAATAGCGATTTTAGTAATTTAATAATTTTCAACCCCAGTCGATAACTAATCAATTATCACTTGGTCAGTTATCCCCACCAGGTGTCTACCGGTGATAGTCTTTCACTATTCGATAGATAAGTAATTGAAGAAAACGTATCAAAACCAACGATTAGAATATCCCTCTTTGAATCGACGTAACTAGACCGAGAGGTTTAACGAGGTAGCACGCGTCATTCGCCAAACCAAAATTTAGGCCTAGCGCACACGCATCGATTTTTATCGTACGGAAATATCGTAAGATCAAATTCTTTTAGTGGTACAAAGAAGTTCGTATGCCCTCCTTTGTTCCTCTAAAAGAATTTAATTGTACAATATTTTTACGTACGATAAAAATCGATGCGTGTGCGCTTGGCCTTATTCATAATGCTAGCGAACACGTTTCGAGACGAAATTGCCGCTGTTTGCAAGCTCATGGAAGAGCCGTGTATCGGCTGTAATTGTTAAATCCGCGCGATCTACCGTAGGAACGCTAGAACTAATAGTGGCCGATACTGCCGGACTTCCCCCTACGCCTTTTCTCACTCCCTACACAATTTTCGGCCATTATTATTGTTTGTCACGAGCTCCCGCCAACAACGACTATTGTGTTACACATATACATTGTGTTACTCGTATACATTGTTCTTATAGACAAGAGAGAATTTTTATGGCAAAACAACGTTTGCCGAGTCAGCTATAACATATAAAGATTTTCAGAGGCGGAACGAAGTTCGCCGGGTGTAGCTAGTTTATTTATATTAAGTGACTGTGCTTTTTGCATGAAACATCGATGCTATTGCAAGACAGATGCGTATAGTGATGCCACCTTGCGGACTGCGAAAACCGATCAGCCTGTGGCCACAACCCAGCCGGAGGGATAACAGAGCCGTCCAATATTCATAGCGCTGAGACCACACAGGTCCATCATCGCGCCCTTTCCAGCGTACCTCAACGAAGAGGAATTCATGACTAACACGAGAAGCCACTAATTTTGTATTTCCCTCCAGCACAGTAGAGTACATCTAGCTGCTAATTTTACTTATTATAGCAAAGCGATATATGTGATGATATTTCCACAAGAATCTGACAGAGATCTCAGCAAACAGAGCAGCCTTGCTTAATTTTAGCAATATAAACTATTTATCAGCAACACTGGCACCAATATCTACGCTCGTGTTCAGAAGCAAACAGAACGCCTTGAACGACTACAGATAGGACGTCCATATTCGCAGGACAAGAATATAATAATTCCAATCCCAAAGAAAGCAGGTGTTGACAGATGCGCAAAATACCGAATAATCAGTTTAATAAACCACAGCTGCAAAATACTCACGAATTCTTTACAGACGAATGGAAAAACTGGTAGAAGCCGACCTCGGGGAAGATCAGTTTGGATTCCGTAGAAATACTGGAACACGTGAGGCAATACTGACCCTACGACTTATCTTAGAAGAAACATTAAGGAAAGGCAAACCTATGTTTCTAGCATTTGTAGACTTAGAGAAAGCTTTTGACAATGTTGACTGGAATACTCTCTTTCAAATTCTGAAGGTGGCAGGGGTAAAATACAGGGATCGAAAAGCTATTTACAATTTGTACAGAAACCAGATGGCAGTTATAAGAGTCGAGGGACACGAAAGGGGAGCAGTGGTTAGGAAGGGAGTGAGACAGGGTTGTAGCCTATCCCCGATGTTATTCAATCTGTAAAATGAGCAAGCAGTAAAGAAAACAAAAGAAAAATTCGGAGTAGGAATTAAAATCCATGGAGAAGAAGTAAAAACTTTGAGGTTCGCCGATGACATTGTAATTCTGTCAGAGACAGCAAAGGACTTGAAAGAGCAGTTGAATGGAATGGATAGCGTCTTGAAAGGAGGATATAGGATGAACATCAACAAAAGCAAAACGAGGATAATGGAATGTAGTCGAATTAAGTCGGGTGATGCTGAGGGAATTAGATTAGGAAATGACAAAGTAGTAAAGGAGTTTTGCGATTTGGGGAGCAAAATAACTGATGATGGTCGAAGTAGAGAGGATATAAAATGTAGACTGGCAATGGCAAGGAAAGCGTTTCTGAAGAAGAGAAATTTGTTAACCTCGAGTATACATTTAAGTGTCAGGAAGTCATTTCTGAAAGTATTTGTATGGAGTGTAGCCATGTATGGAAGTGAAACATGGACAATAAATAGTTTGGACAGGAAGAGAATAGAAGCTTTCAAAATGTGGTGCTACAGAAGAATGCTGAAGATTAGATGGGTAGATCACGTAACTAATGAAGTATTGAATAGGGTTGGGGAGAAGAGAAGTTTGTGGCACAGCTTGACCAGAAGAAGGGATCGGTTGGTAGGACATGTTCTGAGGCATCAAGGGATCGCCAATTTAGTATTGGAGGACAGCGTGGAGGGTAAAAATCGTAGAGGGAGACCAAGAGATGAATACACTAAGCAGATTCAGAAGGATGTAGGTTGCAGTAGGTACTGGGAGATGAAGAAGCTTGCACAGGATAGAGTAGCATGGAGAGCTGAATCAAACCAGTGTCAGGACTGAAGACCACAACAACAACAACATTCGCAGGACATGTACATCAGTATGTTCTGCGGAAATGATTAGCATTTGAACCATGTCGGCCGAAGGTTCAATGTCAACATATCGCGGCGCAACACTACCTACCAGTAAAATGTTGCCTTCGACTCTCGACGTCGCTATAAACCGGAGGTAACTGAACAGTGAGACTTAAGTAGACGTGCAGAATGCCTCGAAGACGTATGCGCGAACCGTCGAGCCTGTCCGTTTGAAAGAGAGAGCGCATTACTGTCACGAGAAAATGTGATGCACGTGTATACGGCGAATTGTTGCTGGTTTGGGACGAAGTGTTTCGGCAGCGCAACGGGCGTGTGGGGAATGGTTCACCGAAGACCGTAGAACACGACGAGATTGGTCGGGTCGCACCACTCAGACCGCCCTATGAGAAAATCGACACCTCATCCGAATAGAATTGCAGAACATATCTGGGTCTTTCTCGGCCCTGGCGCAACAGTGTAACACATCGTACACTGTCTGAGATGACAGTCCGTCGGCGTTTATTACGGCATGGGTTACGTGCGCGTCGTCCACTTCTCCGCCTATCTTTGACAAACGAAACATGCTAGACGGCAACGGTGTATGGACCGACGTCACTGGCGACAGGCATGGTATCAGATAGCGTAAATTCACGTTCTGTTTGTTTGAAAATGATGGCCGCATTTTGGTTCTCCGCAGACAGCGGGAGCGGTATCACAGTGACTGCATTCGCACAATACATACAGCGCCAACTCAATGCCTTATGGTATGGAGTGCTATCGGGTACAACCACAAATCACAGATGGTGCGTGTCCACGGCTCCGTGACCTACGTGAATGACACCCATACCGTTTCTGCACAACAAACCAGACGCCACTTTTCAGCAAGATAATGCACGACCACATGATGCTGCACGGACAAGTGCTTTCTTGGTGTCACAGGATGCCAGTCTTTTGCTCAGGCCTGCCAGATCACCAGATTCGTCGCCAATCGAAAATGGGTGGAATATGGTGAAATGACGGGTACAGCGCTGTGACCCAGTGCCATCTACCACAGATGAACTTTGGAAACAGGTGAATGGAGCTTGAATGACTATACCGCTGGACGCCATTCGTGTCTTATGCGCGTCGATGCCATCTCACACGGAACAAGTCACGAGGGTAATCCCAAAAGTAAGGTCTCCTATTTTTTTATAAGTACATAGACCTGTTTATTTCTACAATGGTTTACATCAGTTTACAGCTTGAACACTTAGCTATTTTTCGACGTAATCACCATTTCTGTCGATGCATTTTTGTAGACGCTGTGGCAGTTTTTGTATGCCCATGTCATAACAGCTCGCCGCCATGCTGTTTAGAAAGTTATGAACCTCTTCTTTCACCTCGTCGTCGGAGCTGAATCGCTGGGACCACAATTAACGCTGACAGGTACTGTGAGACACTGAAAAAACTCAAACGGGCAGTTCAGAACCGGAAAAGAGGAATGTTGAGCAAGGGCGTACACATTCTCCATGACAGCGCTCGCCCACACATCGCTCGGCAAACCGTTGCTCTCCTGCAACAGATTCAGTGGAACATAATCATCCATCCACCTTATAGTCCTGACTTGGCGCCCAGTGACTATCACCTGTTCCCTATGTTAAAAGAACATTTGGCCGGAAAGCGATTCAGCTCCGACGACGAGGTGAAAGAAGAGGTTCATAACTTTCTGAACAGCACGGCGCCGAAAACTGCCACAGCGTCTACAAAAATGCATCGACAGAAATTGTGATTACGTCGAAAAATAGCTAAATGTTCAAGCTGTAAACTGATGTAAACCATTGTAGAAATAAACAGGTCTATGTACTTGTAAAAAAAAAGGACATTACTTTTGGGATTACCCTCGTATAGGGGCCCGTGTAGGATCCTGTACCTGCTAGGTAACAGGACACAGGCTAAACCGAGGTGACTGAAATGTTAATCATTTTTGCAGGACATACTAATGTACGTATCCTGTGAATATGAACGTCCTATCTCTAGTCGTTCACGAGTTCTTTTTTTTTTCTGAACATGAATGTAGATAACTTACATTTGCAGTGCAGCTAGAAGCAAATGGAGCAGTATTCTGTATCTTCCTTGGTAAAGGCACGACTGAAAACGGAACTCAGCACTACTTCTTTTGCTTTACTACCGCCAATGTCGGTTCTCATATCAATCTCGACATTGGTGCCACTGAAACCTTGTCAAACGGCCAGAATTTATTTGGATTTTGTGACAGATCTTTCTGTAGGACTCTGCTACGGTACTCACTGAAGGTTTCACACATTGCCCTCTTGACAGCCAAGTGCGTTTCATTCGGCATCTCTCTATCCGTAGCCCTACAATTTGTTCTAACCTATTATGCAGTAGTCACATGAGAGCATGGTCATGCTTCAAATCTTGCAAAATACACTTTGCAAATGTACAGACCGATACCGAGCGGGATGGCGCAGTGGTCAGCACACTGGGCTCGCATTTGGGAAGACGACGGTTCAATCCCGCGTCCGGCCATCCCGGTTTTCTGTGATTTCCCTAAATCGCTCAAGGCAAATGCCGGAATGGTTCGTATGAAAGTGCACGGCCGACGTCCTTCTTCGTTCTTCCCTAATCCGATAAGACCGATGACCTCGCAATTTGGTCTCTTTCCCCAAACAACCGAACCCCATAGACCGAAAGCTACATGAACAACAAGCTGGATTTCGTAAAGGAAGAGGGACCAAAAGCCAGATTCCCAACATCCGATGGATTATGCAGAAGGCAAGATAGTTCCAGGATGATCTGCATCTCGACTCCAGTGAAGTGCAAGTGCCTTTGACTGTATCGACCACAATAAACTACGGGAGTAGGACTATCATATCAGCTCATTTGGCTCAAACGGAGTTTATACTCTGACTATGAAGCCACAGTGAAATCCTGTATGAAGGAATTAATTATTTAAAATTCAGAAAGGAGTACGACTGTTTGTAGAGAACGTTACGAGGAAAAAAAAAGCCGGCCGGAGTGGCCGAGCGGTTAAAGGCGCTACAGTCTGGAAGCGCACGACCGCTACGGTCGCAGGTTCGAATCCTGCCTCGGGCATGGATGTGTGTGATGTCCTTAGGTTAGTTAGGTTTAAGTAGTTCTAAGTTCTAGGGGACTTATGACCACAGCAGTTAAGTCCCATAGTGCTCAGAGCCATTTTTTTTTTGAGGAAAAAAAAATGGTTCAAATGGCTCTGAGCACTATGGGACTTAACTGCTGAGGTCATCAGTCGCCTAGAACTTAGAACTACTTAAACCTAACTAACCTAAGGACATCACACACATCCATGCCCGAGGCAGGATTCGAACCTGCGACCGTAGCGGTCTCGCGGTTCCAGACTGTAGCGCCTAGAACCGCTCGGCCACTTCGGCCGGCACGTTACGAGGAATACGAGGAATGGCAGGTTAGATGAAGGACAAACTGGAATTAGAACAGGTGGGATAAATACAAATAACCTTAGACTTGCAGATGATAGCACCCTGGTGGTAGAAAGTGAAGAAGAGTTCAAAATCATCTTATTGATGGTGAAAGAAGCTAGGGCGAAGACTAGAGTAATGTTGAATGTCAAGAAAACGACTATTGTGGCAACTACACCTATGACTTCATGGCGTGTATGAGTAGAAGCGATGGAGGCAGTTTGTTTTCGGCTATCTCGGCCCCCAGATTTCTGCTGGTGGTGACTGCAGCCACGAAATCTAAAGAGACGCTTGTTACTTTGTAGAAAGGCAATGTCCAACCTTGACAATGTTTTAAGTAGTCAAGACACAACTTTAATGGCAAAGATCCGTACTAAGGGGTGTGCTTTTCCCAATTGCGATGTACGTATGTGAGGCCTCGATCATAAGGAAGGCTGAACGTCGTGGAATACATTCTTTTGAATCGGGGTGTTGGAGGAAACCTCTTACGAGCTCCGTGGACTACAAAGAGAACGAATGGGTCGGTATTAGGGCAAATAAATTGCTCCTTGGAACGCCTGATACAAAAACTGGCCTTCTTTGGGAACACCGTGAGATAGATATGGCGGTTATCGCTGGGACAACCGGTGTTCGGATTAACCTGAGTCTTAAAACCGCTCATAGTAACTGAATTGTGGAATAATCGACTCTCATTTTTTATTGCTATTATTTCTAGCAATAAACATAGACATCGGACAAATGTAGAAGAATTCTAAGACGCCTTCAGCCTTTTCCATTACATGTTTTAAGATAAACAGAATCGAAATACCAAATGATATGTCCGCTACTTTTTTCGAGAAGTAATGAAGGGCTAAATACTACAAACAACTCACCAGTAGTCAACTACTGATCTACTTTTCTAAATCTCTGCTCAAAAATATCGTTGTAATTGAGGATCACATCACTATTTGGGCATTACTAATAGGCAGAGGTAAAACGTGAAAACTTAGGTTGGAGAACTCTTTTTCGTATTAAGTTGCCCATTTCCATGTGATAGAAGCAGACAGAATCATATTATGTAAATGCAGGCACACAGATCGGCTACTATCTATTTTTATGATAAACTATGAATGGATTACTAAGGTTATAATTGTTTGCTGACGCCATTTCTTTCTTCTTTCATAGAAATGACAGACAAATACTAAGCTTTTGTGTAAAATTTGTACCTCTTTTCCTTTAACTATTTCAAACGAAGAATCGTCTTTTAGCGAAACATACATCTTTATTTTTAACAGGAATTTGATTTTTTTACTGACAAAACCAAATACGCTCTTTCAAAGAATTCAAATGAACATGTTAGATAGCGTGCAAAATATAATATTTACCAAAAGCAGTTACATGACAATAGTAAAAACTTCAGTAATGAATTAATTTATCCATTGGTCGATATTCATTGTCCAACCTCTTCACAAATACTGTAAGTTGATTCCTTTGATCAGAAACAACATTATTAAAAGACGATACTAATCTTTCAGAAGCCACAGAAGTTACTACTAAACTCTTTTTAAAAATGTTTTACTTAAAAACCAAAAATTTCGGACGACTGTTATGCTAAATAGATGTATCAGTTTTATACTCTTATCAACAAAAAATTGAAATACATGTTATAACCGAGACCAAAAAAATACCGAACAATACTGGTTGTTCACAACTAAAATACCGGTATCAGATTTGATGGGCTGGTTTTTCCCATTCCAGCTACGCGAGCACACGATGCGCTGAAAAGTCCCCTGACAAACGGATATTGGTTATTACTGAAACAAACAGTTTTCGGTTAAGCCAGTTACTTTCATCTCCAGTTTAACCTGACTATTAAAAACGAACAAAAAACAGGTTTCTGAAATAATCGACTTTTGGTTTTTAATTGCTATTATTTTAGGTAATTAACGTAGATACCAAAGAAAGACTGAAAAAAAAATTGAGACTCCCTCACACTTTTGCATTATACATTTCAAGATACGTAGAACCACACTACGGATAAAATAAAACAGGTAAACGAAAGAAAATTTATTCCGCCCACCGTTCCCTGCATTTCTTGAAAAAGCAATGGGGGATTGAATACTACAAAAAAATCGCCAGTATTCCATTTTTTGAACCCCTGTTAAAAAATCACGTTGTATTCGATGATCGCACCACTACTTGGTAACTGCGAGTAGCCAGTGCTAAAGGTTGAAAACTGGGACTAGAGATCTCCATTTTTCGTGTGAAGGGCTACGAATATCGTCTAATAGGCCAGGGACATTGTTGTCTAAAAAAAAAAATGGCTCAAATGGCTCTGAGCACTATGAGACTTAACAGCTATGGTCATCAGTCCCCTAGAACTTAGAACTACTTACACCTAACTAACCTAAGGACATCACACAACACCCAGCCATCACGAGGCAGAGAAAATCCCTGACCCCGCCGGGAATCGAACCCGGGAACCCGGGTGTGGGAAGCGAGAACGCTACCGCACGCCCACGAGATGCGGGCTAGTCACGGACTTACTGGACGCTTTTTCTTTGAAGAAACTGTGAACAGCGAGCGTTATTTGAGCACGCTTCGCAATAGCTTCATTCCACAATTTCTTGCTACTGCCTTGCCCTTCAACACGCAGTGGTTCATGCAAGATGCTGCAAGGCCACATACTGCAAACACTGTGTTGGAGTTTTTACACGAGCATTTCGACTTGCGGATCGTATCGCTCAGCTTTCCAGGTCGCTTCAATGACGGAGAAAATTGGCCGCTCAATAGTCCAGACCTCAATCCATGTGACTTTTTTCTTTGGGGGTACCTAAAGGGAAAAAATTTCCCAGGACGTCCACGTGGTTTAATGGAGCTCAGAAGACTAATTCTTCAAGTTTGCAGTGAAATTACGGAAGACATGTGCCGTAGGGTAATCACTAACTTCAGTTTCGTTTGAAGGAAGTTAGGAAGCGAAATGGTGGACATATTGAGCATGTGCTGAGTTTGAACAAATCTCCATGGACGGCTCTTCATTGTAGTATATGTTCCTTTCAGATTGTATTCACAATAAAGTTTATATTCAAAAACAAAATGGTAACACATTTCGTGCGCCACCCTGTAGATTGAAAAACATCGGTTATTTAAAGCTAAACTACCTGTGTCCAATTTTCCGATCCCTACCCTGATGCTGGGGAACATCGAAGGAGAAGAGGGCGGCAAAGGATGAGATAGATGAGCAATGGCATCACAAAAGTTGTGGATTCCAACCTGGAGACAGGGAGAGGGAGAGGGAAAGGGAGATGCAGTAGTAACCGTTACTTTACTGTTAATGCTAACCTTCTTTATCGCTTATGGATTTCTGAAGAAGAAAAATTTATTAACAGAGTATAGATTAAAATGTCAGGAAGTCGTTTCTGAAAGTATTTGTATGGAGTGTAGCCATGTATGGATCTGAAACGTGGACGATAAATAGTTTAGACAAGAGAATAGAAGCTTTCGAAATGTGGTGCTACAGAAGAATGCTGAAGATTAGATGGGTAGATCACATAACTAATGAGGAGGTATTGAATAGAATTGGGGAGAAGAGGAGCTTATGGCACAACTTGACTAGAAGCAGGGATCGGTTGGTAGGACATGTTCTGAGACATCGAGGGATCACCAATTTGGTATTGGAGGGCAGCGTGGAGGATAAAAATCGAAGAGGGAGACCAAGAGATGAATACACTAAGCAGATCCAGAAGGATGTAGGCTGCAGTAGCTACTGGGGGATGAAGAAGCTTACACAGGATAGAGTAGCATGGAGAGCTGCATCAAACCAGTCTCAGGACTGAAGACTACAACAACAAGTTCTAGGGGGCTGATGACCTCACATGTTAAGTCCCATAGTGCTCAGAGCCATTTGACCCATTTGAACCACTACTTAGCCATTGCCAGTAGCCAGTGCTAAAGGTTGAAAACTGGGATTAGAGATCTCTATTTTTCATGTGAAGTGCTACGAACATCGTCTAATAGGCCAGCAATACTGTATCGATTCTCGTGTGTTTCTCAACCATTTCTGTCAGGTTTGTTGCTAAAACACCACTTATAGGTTTTTCCATTGTCTGTATTTCAAAACAACGGAAATTTTACTAATAAACATTACTCGTTTTTGAAACAAGTATTAGGTGGTGGTGGTCAGTGTTTAACGTCCCGTCGACAACGATGTCATTAGAGACGGAGCGCAAGCTCGGGTTAGGTAAGGATTGGGAAGGAAATCGGCCGTGCCCTTTCAAAGGAACCATCCCGGCATTTGCCTGAAACGATTTAGGGAAATCACGGAAAACCTAAATCAGGATGGCTGGAGACGGGATTGAAACGTCGTCCTCCCGAGTGCGAGTCCAGTGTGCTAACCACTGCGCCACCTCGCTCGGTGAAACAAGTATTATTTAAAGTCCAAAAATTTTAACACCACTGCTACGGTAAGCTGACGAAACGGCTTTTTACCAGCTTATCAGTAAAAAATGGAAAAAAAGTGTTATAACCGAGATCACACATAGATCGAAAAATATCGGTTATTTAAACCTAAACTGCCAGTGTCCGTTATTCCCATCCCTACCCTGATGGGGAACATCGAAGGAGAAGACGGCGGCAACGGACGAGATAGATGAACAATGGCATCACAAAAGTTATGAGGAGAGAGAGAGAGAGAGAGAGAGAGATGATGTAGGACCGTTACTTTACTGTTAATGTTAATCTTCTTTATTGCTTATGGATTATTTTTCGTCTCGGTTTCCTGTCAAACACTCCCGACGAGCGGTGCGTAAGAAAACTCTCCGCGTACCAGGTACAGCGCCAAAGCCGCAGAATAAAAGCAAGGACACAACTAGGGGGAAACGGTGGCATATTGAGAGCGGGGGTCGGTGGAGTGGCCCGCTTCTGGTTGTGGCGGTGACGCGACGCCTCGCTGACGTAACGGCGGCGCGAATCAGATCTGCTGGCGGGAGGCGCTGACGCGAGAATTAAAACGCAGGCGTGTCGAGACCGCGCGCTGGCCCAGGCGTGGCGTCGGCAGGCGCGCACACACGCGGCGTGCGTTGGCACAGCGAAAAAGAAAGGCTGTGGTGGGTAGGTAGGAGAGTGGGGGGGGGGAGGGGGAGTGAAGCAGAGGGGAAGACTTGGGTATAGGGGAGGAGTGGGGGGGGGGGGTGGCCCCCGTCGCCCGCCGCCCACAGCAGTAATTACCGGCGCGGCGCGCAGGAGTGCCACTACACAAAATACACGCGGCGCCCGCGCGCGTGACCGGCCTTAACAAGCTGCGCTGCCGCTGCGTCTGCCGCCCCCGCAAAGTAAGAGCCAGCGCCGCCTCCACCTGGCCTTTCCCCACACTCGCTCGCAAGACGCACTTTGCGGAGCCGCGCCACAGCAGGTATCTCAGCTGTCATCTCACATCGCACGACTCTAAACAGGCAGTCAGTCAGTCAGTCAGTCTTAAAGCCTGATCTGCACGCAACGTTTTGCCTTCACTCTTGCATGATCATGACACATTTGTCAAATAAAACGATATGTGTGGACAGAAGTTTGACAGTCTTGCATGAACTGATTCAACTTGGTCAAAGTCGAAAAAAACTGATGGACTGGAGCTTTGTGTACACGCACCATTGCCGACAAGTGTGTACATGTAGATAAACGCCAGTCTTAACCGCTCAAACTCAGTTTCGCTGCTAATCTACTTTAGGTGTCGCTAGAGGTTCCGACTGCAGTTTTAGTGCATGCAGTGATGAAATAAAATGGCAAACTTACGACACGGGCCTCATGAAGATGCTGATACTTACAAACCTTCTTTGTGGTACTTTAATTACTTTCCTTCTTTAATGTCGAAGACTGTAGTAACCAACAACATCATGGTCAAACACAGAACAGTGGAGCAATGAAGGATATATAGCGAACGGAAAAAAAGCGCAGATCATTCCTGTTTTTGAAGACGGGTCGTAGGACAGCTTCACATAATTGTAGACCGCCGGCCGTAGTGGCCGTGCGGTTCTAGGCGCTACAGTCTGGAACCGTGCGACCGCTACGTTCGCAGGTTCGAATCCTGCCTCGGCCATGGTTGTGTGAGATGTCCTTAGGTTAGTTAGGTTTAAGTAGTCCTAAGTTCTAGGGGACTGATGACCTAAGATGTTAAGTCCCATAGTGCTCAGAGCCATTTGAAGCCATTAATTGTAGACCTATATCGTTAACGTCAATCAGTTATAGAATTATGGAATGTGTTTTATTTTCAAGAATTATACCATTTTTGGAGAACGAAAATCTCCTCTTTCGCAAACAAAGATGTTGCGGAACTCAGATCGCTCCACGAGATCCACAGCACTGTAAAGAACGGCGGTCCGATTGATGCCGTGTACCTTCGCTTCCGAAAGGCATCTGACAAGGTCCCGCACTGTTGTTTAGTGAAAAAACAAAAGAAAACGAGCTTTCCGTGTACCGGACCAGATTTGCTAGTGGATCCTTGTAGATATAACTCAACACGTTGCTGTGCACTGATCAAAATCGACAGATATAAAGGTAGTTTCCAGAGTACCACAAGTAAGTGTGAGAGGACCGTTTACTGTTTACAATTAATATAACTGATCTAGCAGAAAGCGACGGATGCTTTTTAAGACTGTTCGCAGATGATGCGGTTGTCTGTAGGAAAGTAGGGACACCAGAAGATATTAACCATTTGGAGAATGACCTATAGACGATTGATGAATGATGCAGGCTCTGACATTCGACCCTGAACGTAAATACACTCCTGGAAATGGAAAAAAGAACACATTGACACCGGTGTGTCAGACCCACCATACTTGCTCCGGACACTGCGAGAGGGCTGTACAAGCAATGATCACACGCACGGCACAGCGGACACACCAGGAACCGCGGTGTTGGCCGTCGAATGGCGCTAGCTGCGCAGCATTTGTGCACCGCCGCCGTCAGTGCCAGCCAGTTTGCCGTGGCATGCGGAGCTCCATCGCAGTCTTTAACACTGGTAGCATGCCGCGACAGCGTGGACGTGAACCGTATGTGCAGTTGACGGACTTTGAGCGAGGGCGTATAGTGGGCATGCGGGAGGTCGGGTGGACGTACCGCCGAATTGCTCAACACGTGGGGCGTGAGGTCTCCACAGTACATCGATGTTGTCGCCAGTGGTCGGCGGAAGGTGCACGTGCCCGTCGACCTGGGACCGGACCGCAGCGACGCACGGATGCACGCCAAGACCGTAGGATCCTACGCAGTGCCGTAGGGGACCCCACCGCCACTTCCCAGCAAATTAGGGACACTGTTGCTCCTGGGGTATCGGCGAGGACCATTCGCAACCGTCTCCATGAAGCTGGGCTACGGTCCCGCACACCGTTAGGCCGTCTTCCGCTCACGCCCCAACATCGTGCAGCCCGCCTCCAGTGGTGTCGCGACAGGCGTGAATGGAGGGGCGAATGGAGACGTGTCGTCTTCAGCGATGAGAGTCGCTTCTGCCTTGGTGCCAATGATGGTCGTATGCGTGTTTGGCGCCGTGCAGGTGAGCGCCACAATCAGGACTGCATACGACCGAGGCACACAGGGCCAACACCCGGCATCATGGTGTGGGGAGCGATCTCCTACACTGGCCGTACACCACTGGTGATCGTCGAGGGGACACTGAATAGTGCACGGTACATCCAAACCGTCATCGAACCCATCGTTCTACCATTCCTAGACCGGCAAGGGAACTTGCTGTTCCAACAGGACAATGCACGTCCGCATGTATCCCGTGCCACCCAACGTGCTCTAGAAGGTGTAAGTCAACTACCCTGGCCAGCAAGATCTCCGGATCTGTCCCCCATTGAGCATGTTTGGGACTGGATGAAGCGTCGTCTCACGCGGTCTGCACGTCCAGCACGAACGCTGGTCCAACTGAGGCGCCAGGTGGAAATGGCATGGCAGGCCGTTCCACAGGACTACATCCAGCATCTCTACGATCGTCTCCATGGGAGAATAGCAGCCTGCATTGCTGCGAAAGGTGGATATACACTGTACTAGTGCCGACATTGTGCATGCTCTGTTGCCTGTGTCTATGTGCCTGTGGTTCTGTCAGTGTGATCATGTGATGTATCTGACCCCAGGAATGTGTCAATAAAGTTTCCCCTTCCTGGGACAATGAATTCACGGTGTTCTTATTTCAATTTCCAGGAGTGTAAATGTAACATATTTTGCATGCAGAGGAAAGGTAATCCACTACTGAACTACTACTAGGAATAACTATCCAGAGCAACCTTACGTGGAATAATCACAAAAAACATAGTGTAGAAAGCACATGCCAGACAGATTCATATGAAGAATCTCAAGGAAATGTAACTCATCCCCGAAAGAAATGGCTTGTAAGGGGCTTGTTGGACCGATTATTGAATGTTTTTTATTCCAGTCTTTGATCGCAATATCAATTCCTTTGACGATGACCGGTTTCAGTCAATAATGACCATCCTCAGATCTGTTCTACACCATGTCCTAATGTGATAAGGCCGGTCATCGTCAAAGGAATCGATATTGTGATCTAAGACTGGAATAATAAACATTTGACAGTCATATTCGTGACTATGTCGCAGCTGGCGATTATCGAATATTGCTCATCGCTATACGTTTACCAAGGAGTATCGATAGAAGAGAGAGCGAAGATCAAGCAGTGTTGCTTGTCTGTTAGCACTGGCAATTCTACGCAAACGCCGCTGCTCTCGGTCGTTCAGTAAAGGCGTCGGCCACTGCGTTGTCAGTGGTGAGAAATAATGTCTGAAATTTGGTGCTGTCAGCACACTCTTGACACTGTGGATCTAGGAATATTGAAATCCTAACGATTTCCGATATGGAATGTCCCATACGCCGAGCTCCAGCTACCATCCCGTGTGCAAAGTCTGTTAACTCCCGTCGGATACCTTTTCACATGAATCACCTGGGTACAATCGACAGCTCCACTCGCACTCGCATTAAAACTCTGGCTACATATGCCAGGAGTAAAGGCAGTTTAAGCAGCGGAGCTGCTGTTCCTGCTGTGACCTCTTTGGGGTGCAGTGGGACCTATCGGGGTGAGCTGTCCTCACTGGGCGTCGTTCAATGTGACGCCCTTTGTGTCGACTTCGGGCTGCAAGAGATGACTACTCTCTCAGTAGGTCTGGCCAACGAGTCGTTGGCCTGTGGTGAACCTGGCGGCCCAGACCACGAATCAGGCGGCTGCCAGACCGTTCTGCATTGCTGTAGAACAGTCTGGCGATTTGCCGGAAGCGATCCCGCAGGAAGGGGATCCCAGCTTCTTCATGGAGCAGCAGCGTCGGATAGCGAGGCGGCTTGTGGAGCGCAAGGCGCAGCGCCCGATTTTGCACGCGCTGGAGCGTCGCAATGTGCGTCGCTGCCGCGTTACCCCACACCACAGCCGCGTATTCCAGTACCGGCCGGACAAGGGACAGATACATGGTGAGGCCATGGCGTGGAGGAAGAGTCGATGAAGGGTTGAGCAGTGGGTAAAGCGCACGAAGGCGCCCCACTGCCCGCCCTCTGACGTCTCGGACGTGTGGCAGCCACGTCAGGTGCCTGTCCAACGTCACCCCGAGGTATTTGCCGGTCCGCGACCATGGGATGGGGCCCCCCATGATCGTGACCGGCGGTAGGTCCGGTGGAAGCCTCTTGCTGCTGAAGATGACAGCCTGACTCTTCGCAGCATTGAACTTCAAGCGCCATTTCGTGGACCAGGCGCCCAGGACGTCACATCCGAGCTGGAGGCGACGGCGCATCTCGGCCGCGTTCATGCTGCGGGTAATCGACAGCTCCGCCAATGCACTGCCCTTTTATAGCTTGTGTACGCGATACTGCCGCCATCTGTATGTGTGAATATCGCTATCCCACGACTTTTGACACCTCATTATTGAGGCACACTGCAGCAAGCCGGGTTTCCGCAATCGGCAGCGGACGTGAGACACGCCAACTCGTCGCATAGATCATGGCCAAGCGCCAGCAGGTAAATATTTCAATACCCGCAAGAAATCTTTGAAGATGTGGAGTAACAATTCGAAGCCGATACAGAATACACGGTTGCTGTGGGACGTTAGGTGATGTGTGGAAAAATACCCTGAAACTCTGCCGGCCGGGGTGGTCGAGCGGTTCTAGGCGCTACAGTCTGGAACCGCGCGACCGCTACGGTCGCAGGTTCGAATCCTGCTTCGGGCATGGATGTGTGTGATGTCCTTAGGTTAGTTAGGTTTAAGTAGTTCTAAGTTCTAGGGAACTGATGACCTTAGAAGTTAAGTCCCATAGTCCTCAGAGCCATTTGAACCATTTGAACCCTGAAACTCTCATCCCGGTATCCCGGTATAAAAGGGGTTCCAAGTAGCACCCAGAGCAGTTGAGGTCTTGCATCCGAATTGACTTCTTCGTACAGCAGAGTCCTCGCCTACAGCCTCTGGTAAGATTATGCATCTCTCTCATTAAAGCTAAGATTATGCATCTCTCTTATTAAAGCCTAATGTAAAACTTGTAGTATTTTGTGTCTGGTGACACTTGTAACATATTTGTGCATGGAGGCTTGGTGGTCTCTATAAAGAGTTCGTAACACAGTTATACATGGAGATTTGGTGGTCTCTGTTAGATTTATGTGCTGAGACTTGGTGATCTCTTTGTTAACACTGAGGAGTTAGATTTTAGTTCTGAACTGGTTTATGGTCCTAGAACTACTGACAGAATACTGTGAGAACTCTCGTCTGTCCTGATTCACGTTATCAGGTAGAGCTTCTAGCCTTGGTTTAACTAAACGACAGTACGGGCTTCAGTGTAAC
The DNA here is from genome assembly GCF_023898315.1 of Schistocerca nitens. NCBI lineage: Eukaryota > Metazoa > Arthropoda > Insecta > Orthoptera > Acrididae > Schistocerca > Schistocerca nitens. The sequence goes on from NC_064622.1 coordinate 353,698,637, forward strand.
CTTCTCTCAGATGTTGTATTGAACTATAACCTAAAACTCGATTTATGACTTGGGTTCTACCCCTGAAATCTTCTCGTATTCCAGCCGAGTTCCAGTTCAGCTCAAAACATTATAGCTTTCAGTTTAAAGTTTCTCTATAGCTGACAGCCGGACGACCCCTTCTCTGCCAAGAAAATTCTGAAGCCACTCGCAGAATAACAGAGGTAAGTCATTTAGTCCTGTCTAGCCTTTCCCACAGCGATGCGACAAGCTTTTAGGTGATAACGAAAAGGAATTTTGTGAAGGCTGATAGTGGAAACCTTCCGCAAGTTGACGCGTTAGTGGTCTCCTCGTTTTTCAAAAACAACCCAAATTTTTACGTTCCGGAAACATGGAACGTGCAAACTGCATTGCAAGGCGACTGAGGCGGAAGTACTGTGACACAGCAATAAATCGCAGACATTTTTTAAAACAGGAAATCTGGAAGAGGGTTATTTGCTAGGACCATGCTGACGAAGTTTCCGGGACAACTTACGAAAGCCAGCAAAATAAAACAGATTGAAAACGTTTTCATTCACAATATAATTCTGGTCGTTGAAATTGCTGTGATTGTCTCCAGAACTGCTGCTGTTGCCCAGGTTCTAAGTTTTAAAATTTTCAGAGAGCGTAGTCGTACTCGTGCGCAAGTGCAGAGCATTATCGAGTGAATTTTCAACAGCTTTACACACTGCAGTTTCCCTGTTCTTCCAGGTTATAATTGAAACCACCGGAAGATTGTGTCTATAAAATATGCAGTTGACATATCAGAACATTAACGTGTCTTTTTTTCTACTGCATCCTCAACTGCTGAAGAAACACTACGAGTTGAAAGTGCTTAACCAGGACCAACTTTCATCGTTTTGCTTAATGAACTGGTCTTACTACACTTCCTCGTAGTTTCCAAGCAACGTTAAGTTTTTTTGTTGGTCCTTCCCCCATCTCTGTCCATCCCCTCCTGCCCCCTCTCTTTTTCTGCCTCCTCTGTCCCCTACCCTCTGACAATCTCCTTCTATCTCCGTTCATCTCCTCCTACCCACATCTCCCTCCACGGTACCACTCCCGCCCCAACAGGAGGTTGCTGGTTCATATCCTCACTGTATTTCTTTGCAGATAGCAATTGATATGCATACCAATCTTGCTTGAAATCGAACCAGGGGTTTACGAGGAGATTTTTTCCTGTGGCTTTGTCCGTGTACGCACCAGTCACAAATACTTCACAAATAATTACACATTTCACACACATCTGTTCACATATTGCACCTGTATCTCAATCAAGTTTCGCCCTGCACTTTCATTTTCACGCAGCTCAATGTTTATGACTGCATACACCCTGAACTGTGTGTCGTACAATGATAAAATTTTGCAGATACACAGTGCTAAAGTAATAAATTGAAAATTCATGGCTGAATGCGTCAGTTTTACTGGATGAACAGCGAGAACGTAGTAAGCGATAAACATTTTTCTTTCATTTTTTGTGGGGGACGTTAGAGAGAGAGAGATCCTCGTAAGGGTTTGAAATTATGCGTAAAGTTTGTTGTAAGTCACCAAGAGAGCCTATTCTCAGACACTGACTTTTTACACGTCGTGGTCTACGCTTTCTCTTCCGACCCCACCACTATGAAAGGTAGGTAGTCTTTATCCCCACAGTGGTTGTTTCCAAACACTAATAGGGGGAGGCCGCCAATTGTGAAATTCAGATTCGATTCATACTGCGCATAATAAAAGCTCATGGCCAGAGGTGTAATGTGGCAAAGCACCAAGATGCACTTCTCAGCCGTTGTCGAGAAAATCGACAGTTAAAAGAAACCGTTGCGCTGAAATACTCTCTACGATTAATAGTTTTCTACAGCGTCGTGGCGCAGCGGTAAGCGCTCGGGTTCGTAATCCGAAGGTCGCCGAATCGAATCTCGCGCCATGCAACCTTTTTTAGTATTTTTTAATCCAATATATATATATATATATATATATATATATATATATATAATTCCCGGCAATCAGTTTCAACAATTATGCATATAATAAGTTGTTGAAAGTCGTTTGTTGTGGACCAACTGGCGACTTCGAACATCGTTATGTTTTTCGCAAACAAAGTTGTATTTCACAAATGTTATTAATTGTCTTCATAATGTTTACCACGTATAGTTAACGGAAGACGTAGAAACGATATTCCGAGACGAATACGTATAGTGTAAGTCAAACGTTCGAATTAGAATAGAGACCCCACAAACACAAATTTGGTGTGGCAGGTATGAAATATAAACTCCGTTACTCGCTCGTTACACTTGAAGGACAGATGTTGAATCTACATCTACATCTATACTCCGCGAGCCACCTTACGGTGTGTGGCGGAGGGTACTTATTGTACCACTATCTGATCCCCCCTTCCCTGTTCCATTCACGAATTGTGCGTGGGAAGAACGACTGCTTGTAAGTCTCCGTATTTGCTCTAATTTCTCGGATCTTTTCGTTGTGATCATTACGCGAGATATATGTGGGCGGTAGTAATATGTTGCCCATCTCTTCCCGGAGTGTGCTCTCTCGTAATTTCGATAATAAACCTCTCCGTATTGCGTAACGCCTTTCTTGAAGTGTCCGCCACTGGAGCTTGTTCAGCATCTCCGTAACGCTCTCGCGCTGACTAAATGTCCCCATGACGAATCGCGCTGCTTTTCGCTGGATCATGTCTATCTCTTCTATTAATCCAACCTGGTAAGGGTCCCATACTGATGAGCAATACTCAAGAATCGGACGAACAAGCGTTTTGTAAGCTACTTCTTTCGTCGATGAGTCACATTTTCTTAGAATTCTTCCTATGAATCTCAACCTGGCGCCTGCTTTTCCCACTATTTGTTTTATGTGATCATTCCACTTCAGATCGCTCCGGATAGTAACTCCTAAGTATTTTACGGTCGTTACCGCTTCCAATGATTTACCACCTATGGCATAATCGTACTGGAATGGATTTCTGCCCCTATGTATGCGCATTATATTACATTTATCTACGTTTAGGGAAAGCTGCCAGCTGTCGCACCATTCATTAATCCTCTGCAGGTCTTCCTGGAGTACGTACGAGTCTTCTGATGTTGCTAGCTGCCGCGTTACAGCGTAGTTGCCTGCTAACTTCGAAAGAAGGTAGATGCGGTCCCTAGCGCAACTTATAACATCGTCGAAAATCAGTGCGTACGTGAGAGCTTTGGTACACCCTGTTAAACAAACGGAAAAATGGAGGCGGTACAATTAGAGAGCGATCCGCCTTCACCAACATGCATAAGCAATTCATTAATAGTGTGTGTGTGTGTGTGTGTGTGTGTGTGCATTTGAATTACAAAAAACAAATAATAAAAAAAAGTTGCATGGCGCGAGATTCGATCCGGCGACCTTCGGACTACGAACCCGAGCGCTTACCGCTGCGCCACGACGCTGTAGAAAACTAATAATCGTAGAAAGTATTTCACCGCAACGGTTTCTTTTAACTGTCGATTTTCTCGACAACGGCTGAGAAGTGCATCTTGGCGCTTTGCCACATTACACCTCTGGCCATGAGCTTTTATTATGCGCAGTATGAATCGAATCTGCATTTCACAATTGGCGGCCTCCCCTTGTAAGTGATAATATGTGTACCAAGTTTGGTTGTAGTCAGCCCAATTTAGGAAATGTGAAACAAACAAACCTACATACATACATACACTGAAGCGCCAAAGAAACTCGTACAGACATGTGTATTCAAACACAGAGATACGTAAACAGGCCGAATCCGGCGCTGCGGTCGGCAACAAGAGTCTGCCGCAGTTGTTACATTTTAGTGGAAGGTTCCTATGGGACCCGACTGCTGAGGTCATCGGTCTCTAGGCTTACACACTATGTAATCTAAATCAAACTAACTTACACTAAGGACAACACACACGCCCATAGCCGAGGGAGGACTCAAACCTCCGACGGAGGGAGCCACGTGAACCGTGACATGGCGCCCTCTGACTTCGTGGCTGTTGTTGTATCGGTTACTGCTGCTGGAAAAGCAGGTTATCAAGATTTAAGTCAGTTTGAACGTGGTGTTATAGTCGGCGCACGAGCAATGGACAGAACATCTCCGAGGTAGCGACGAAGAGGGGATTTTCCGACACGACCATTTTACGAGTGTACCGTCAATATCAGGGATCCGGTAAAACATCAACTCTCCGACATCCCTGCAGCCGGAAAAAGATCTTGCAAGAACGGGACCAACGGCGACTGGAGAAAAGCGTTCAACGTGACGGAAGTGTAACTCTTCCGCAAACTGCTGCAGATTTCAATGCTGGGCCACCAACAAGTGTCAGCGTGCAAACCATTGAACGAAACCGAAACGCCACCCATGTACCTTTGGTAAATGCAAGACACAAACCCTTACGCCTCGCCTGTGCCCGTCAACACCGACATTCAACTGTTAACTGGCAACATGTCGCCTGGTCGGACGAGTCTCGGTTCAAATTGTACCGAGCGGATGGGAGTATGGAGACAACCACATGAATCCACTGAACCTGCATGTCAACAGGAGACTGTTCAAACTGGTGGAGGCTCTGTAATGGTGAGGGGCGTGCACAGTTGAAGTGATATTGGACCCCTGATACGTCTAGATATGACTGACAGGTGACACGTACGTAAGCATCCTGTCCGATAACCTTAATCCATTGTCCGCAGCTCGTGGTCGTGCGGTAGCGTTCTCGCTTCCCACGCCCGGGTTCCCGGGTTCGATTCCCGGCGGGGTCAGGGATTTTCTCTGCCTCGTGATGACTGGGTGTTGTCCTTAGGTTAGTTAGGTTTAAGTAGTTCTAAGTTCTAGGGGACTCATGACCATAGATGTTAAGTCCCATAGTGCTCAGAGCCATTTGAACCATTTTTTGAACCTTAATCCATTAATGTCCATTGTGCATTCCGGCGAGCTTAGGCAATTCCAGCAGCACAATGCTACACCCCAAACGTCCAGAATTGGCACACAGTAGCTCCAGGAACACTCTTCTGAGTTTAAACACTTCCGATGGCCACTGAACTCCCCAGACGTGAAGAGATCTCCACCCCCTTGTACTCTTACGGATTTATGGACAGCAGCCCTACAGGATTCATTATGTCAATTCCCTCCAGCACTACTTCAGAGATTAGTCGAGCCCATGCCACGTCGTGTTGCGGCACTTCTGCGTGCTCGCCGGGGCCCTACACAATTATTAGGAAGGTGTACTAATTTCTTTGGCTCTACAGTGTATATACATACATACATACATACATACTTTTCCATTGTATGCAGCGATGAATGGCCTGATACTTTTAAAATATGCACGTTCACTACGTAAATCTTTACACTGTGGATAGATTTCACTCATTTCCTATCTGACCTAAGACTGAGAAATAATCAGCTAGCAATAAACAAACAGTTGATTGTAAAATTATTTTAATTTATTTTTACCAAGAGAGATATTGTGACAGCTCCGTCCACTTGCAGACGGCCTCTTGTAAAGTTTTATTTAGTTCCTGATTTATTTATTCCTATTAGGAGACTCGCGAGACTCTATAAATAAATTTCAAGTTCAGTGGCAGCAGGGCACGATTTGTGTGTGTAGTAGAGCAGATCACGGTCTGGCCCCAGAGTCAACAGCGGAGGTGGGCCGTTAGCACGTACTTAATGCGGCTGAGAATAGCACTGAGCGAAGCCTGGCTCACCACGGCGCCAGCGGCCAAAACAACGGAGCCGCTCGCTGTTCCTCACGTCCACATCAGCGCAGACACGTCTGGTCCACGGCAGCGGGCAAGTGGTGAACGGACTGGTGGGAATCCTTCCACGACGCCTTACTAGCTCCGAACATCTTTCTTTGCTCGGAAGCGGATGCGGCTGGAGTATATATCGTATCCAGTGAAGTAATACGAAAAGACTTAAAAAACAGTATTTATAAAGAAGAGACATTTTAAAAATTGGATAATATATATTTTTATCATGTACCCGTAAAATAATAATTTCCCTGTGTAAGTTTCGAGTGCAAAGAAATATAACAAAATTATCTAAAGAGACGACAAGATACGCTCTTTTGTTAATTTTTTAGTCGTCTTCACTTCTTCTCTTGTCTTGGTTGCGTGTAGACGGACATCTTGCGAGTGCTGGCAAATGTAAGCATATTTGTACTAATTAAGCAGATAATATATTGATTTAATATTATTGTGCACTTTTAATTTGTAATAGGTGATCCCGATTTCATGTCCGCCTTCCATGAATTAACCAGCATTCGAGTAATTTACAGTTCAACAATCGCAGCGGCCGATGCAGCCAACGACGCCATTACGTGGCGATATTAACTTACAAAAAATTTGCGGAAGCGAAAAATTCGCCCGCTATTAACGTAATATTCATTTTTCTCCACAGCCGCCCGACGTTGCAGAAAATATGTAGCTTTAAGATTCTTATTTTCAGTACCATAGCCGAGAATCAGAGCCAGGACTCCGACTACAAAGCAATGATTAACGGAGGTAAGAAAAAATACTCTCGCGCGTGTGTGGGCCGTAATTGTAATTAATAACTAAAGATTTTTTGCTTTAAAGTGAACTGACTAGCCGAGGAAATTAATTTGAAAAGTTTATTCCATTGTTCAACTTATATGCTCATGTTTTAAGATTCAGCGAGTGTAACATTCATTAACGTAACATATAATTTAAGATTAATATTGTTAAAAAGAGAACTTCACGAAAGCATTTAACTGTAAATCAAGATTGAATGAAATATTTTGAGTAAGGCCCACCACGTAAGTCGGCAAAATCAAAATAATAATATATTAAATTACGACGGACGCGAGTACTGAAAACGTCTATTTGCATTTCCTCTTCCGATTGGCCAATACACTCTACCTTGTAATCACCCGCTCATGATCATTTGCGTGTTTAAAACATCCCCATCTGGGCATTCTGGCGAGAAATGTCTCAGTATTGTAACTAACTTTAGTTTGATGAAAAGCTCTTAGGTTTCCAGTTGGGTGGCACTGTTGAAATACTCAGACTCTTCCATGAGTCACATCACCTTCTCCTGGCCCACACAGAGAGCACTTAAAAAACTGAAGCAGCTGAGGCTAGCCACCCTCTAAAACCGTCCTCATATAGGACCGCCAGCTGACGTGGGCGCGGATGGAACATCCGACCCAAAGACAGCGCCGTTGGCAAAAGGGAAGAGCTGGTTAACATAATTTGCGCTCCCTAGCGGCCGTTGACGGCTTTATTTGACTCGCGAACCACACGGTTTCTTTAAGAAAATGCAGGTACGTAAAGCAGCCGCGTTAACTCTGTTAGCGATTGCCTAAAAAGAGCGGAGAAAATCGCGAAGAAGATTCTGGATTCGTTAATGACTTACACACCGAATTGTTGGCACAGAAACATTACAGAATGCTGTACAAAAATCTGAGATGCATACTAGTAGATATTATTCGTAAACTCAACTAAATTTCCGGTTTTAATCTGAATATAATTAAGATATAGTGTCTACTGACAGTTTGCGCGAGCATACTGTCCATATTCTCGATGTTGCAATTGACTTAATACTCTGAAGTAACACACTCCAACACGAAGATTTCAAGATCGTGGTTTGCTTCGTAATTTCATTCGAATGGAAGAGGAGTTTTTTCCGAAGCTGCTTACTATTACCAAAAACGTTTTTACCGGTTAGATATAAACACAAGAAAGTTTCATGCGCTACAGCTTCAAAATTGAAACTGGTTCTCCATATTTGGCATATAATGTATAAAGACAGTATTACAATGCCATTATTTGGTATTTAATATGCAGACTGTACGAAAGAGACGTGATTTTGATAGATCCTCGTTGTGTCGTAGCACTGATCGTCGTCGTGTCGTAGCACTGAAGCTGTAAACAAACAAGTTAAAATACTAAAAAAAAATCAACGACAGGAAGCGTTTACCTGCCGATATGCAGTTTCCTGTCATTTCATTTTAACAAATCGTACGTAAAACTACGCGTTTTTGAGACATCCTCAATTTGCTAATGCATTCAAACAGGTTATATTCATACCATTAAATATGACGTTTAACGCCTACAATATGCCGCTGCTATGTTCTGCCAGTAACTTGAAACAATGTCGCATCTCGTTGGCCGCGTTCATCCCCAAGGGGCAAAAATCTAACATGCCATATTCTTCGTTTCACGCTCCAGAGTATAGTGGTGGGTGGAATCCCACGCTGTGACGTCACCAAGTCCTCGTCCACCTGCCTTTTTACGTCCCACGAGAGGACGGCTTCACAGCTTTGGCGATAACATCTTAGTCTGAAAATGTTGGGCACGTAGTCCATATTTCTTGAGATCAAAGCGGTACAACATGAGGAGTTTCCGGCTGAAGCGGCAGGACAGTTTAGCCAAATTTGGAAATGAGTTACATCGTCGTAAAACTGTTGCTGGGCCTAGTGTTATTGCGCTGCAAACGGAAACTGGTCTTATTTTGTTACCTGACCTTAAATTCGGGATCTCGTCCCCGTCAGTTGCGTCTTGTGGCATTTTGAGTTCACCATTGCCTTGGGCTTCAAGATAGTCACAACAATCAAGCCCTGCCTACACGATAAGATCGTGCGCATCACTTTGCAGTTGGTCATGTGTTTAACTTCTCATTTGTTGGATAACTCCCAAGTTGTCAGTGAATGGACTGTCTTCTGGATTCCGGCTTGTAGTGGTGACACCATGTCTCATCTCCATTGGTGATGGTGATGAGAAAATTATCAACTACTGCCTCGTATTGCTTTAGCAAGTTCCGAAAAATTTCTGTTCAACCATTTTTTTTTGGCGAAGAAGATGAAGAGTACGTCAGTCTTCATAAAGTCGCAGTATTTTAACATTGCCTTATGGCTAGAAACCCGACAGCTTTTCATCAATAGTATACGTTGGGAAAGTCTATATTCACACATTAAATTAATTTTATGTAACGTCCGCAATGCGTTCGCCATCATTACACTTCCACAGTTAGCTCGGTAAACAAAATACGTGGCAGCTCTTAATGCGACAGCTCTACATCTACATCTGCCAGCCCGGTTAGCCGTGCGGTCTAACGCACTGCTTTCCGGGCGGGAAGGCGTGCCGGTCCCCGGCACGAATCCTCCCGGTGGATTAGTGTCAAGGTCCGGTGTGCAGGCCAGCCTGTGGATGGTTTTAAGACGGTTTTCCATCTGCCTCGGCGAATGCGGGCTGGTTCCCCTTATTCCGCCTGTTACACTATGTCGGCGATTTCTGAGCAAACACTTTCTCCACGTGCGCGTACACCATAATTACTCTACCACGCAGATATTGGAGTTACAATCGTCTGATGTGAGACATTCCGGGGGGGGGGGGGGGGAAGGGGGGTGCCACTGGGGGCCGAACCGCACAATAACTCTGGATTCTGTGTGGGGCAGCGGTGGTGTGATGCACTGCGGGGACGAAGCCTCTCCGTCGTTTCTAGGTCCCCAGTTCCATACAATACAATACATCTACATGAATACTCTGCAAATCATACTTAAGTGTTTGGCAGAGGGTACATCGAACCATTCTCACAATAATTCTCAATTATTTCACTCTTGAAATGAGCGCGGAAAAAAAACGAACAGCTATATCTTTCCCTTATTTTATTATGATGATACTTGCTCCCTATGTAGGTCGGCGTCAACCAAATATTTTCGCATTCGGAGGAGAAAGTTGGTGATTGAAATTTCATGAGAAGATTTCAGCAACGAAAAACTCCTTTGTTTTAAAGGTATCCATCCCAAAGCCTGTATCATGTCTGTGACACACCCTCCCCTATTTCGCGATAACACAAAACGTGCTTTCCTTCTTTGAACTTTCCCGATGTACTCCGTTAATCCTATCTGGCAAGGATCCCAGACCGCGCCCGCGCAGTAGTACTCCAAAAGAAGACGGACAAGCGTAGTGTAAGCAGTAGATGTTACATTTTCCAAGTGTTCTGCCTATAAAACGCAGTGTTTGGTTTGTCTTTCCCACAACATTTTCTGTGTGTTCTTTCCAATTTAAATTGCTCGTAATTGTAACTCCTAGATATTTAGTGCAGGTTCAAATGGTTCAAATGGCTCTGAGCACTATGGGACTTAACATCTGAGGTCATCAGTCCCCTAGAACTTAGAACTACTTAAACCTAACTAACCTAAGGACATCACACCAATCCATGCCCGAGGCAGGATTCGAACCTGCGACCGTAGCGGTCGCGCAGTTCCAGACTGAAGCGCCTAGAACCGCTCGGCCACACCGGCCGACTTTTAGTGGAGTTTACGGCCTTTAGACTAGACTGATTTTTCATGTAACCGAAGTTTAACGGATTCCTTTTAGCACTTACGTGGATGACATCACACTTTTCATTATTTAGAGTCAATTGCCAATTTTCGTGTAAGTAAGGGATTAAATCGTAGACTATCTAGCAAACAGTTGGGTTGGGTTGTTTTGGAGGAAGAGACCAACATCCCGGTATTTGCCTGGAGCGATTCTAGGGAAATCACGGAAAGCCTAAATCAGGATGACCGGACGCGGAATTGAACCGTCGTCCTTCCGAATGAGCGTCCAGTGTGCTAACCACTGCGCCACCTCGCTCGGTAGCAAACAGTACCAAGGTTTTTTAAATTGGAAGCAAAAGTAACAACCAGTGCGGATATAGAAAACTGTTCCCAGTGAAACTTGCGCCCTTACAAGAATATGTGAAGTTTGTACGCAATATTTCTGGAAAGTACCTGCACAGTAAGTCACGGGCAGACAAGTGCGAGATCTATCGCACAATCAGCTGAACAGGTGATGCATACAAATTGGTGGTTTTGTATGATATAGAGAAGAATGGAAAAGAAAATTGAGGGTCTGTTCGATGGCGATCGGTCTGGCTTTAGGAAAGGTAAAGGCACGAGAAAGGAAGTACTGATGTCGTCCTCGAAAATGGAAGCAAGACTTACAAATTAAGACACTGGATTTTAGGACTCGAAAAAAAAAATAGTTCTTCAATGTAAAATGATGCAAGATGTCCAAAATTCTCAGAAAAATAGGAGTAAGCTACAGGCGAAAGACGAGTAATATCATGCACAAGAACCAAAAGATAATAGTAAGACTGGAAGACCAAGCACGAAGCACACAGATTAAAAAGGGTGTAGGAGAGGGTTGTAGTCTTTCGCCCCCAACTATTCATTGACGTAAATATAAGAAAGGTTCAAGAGTGCGATAAAAATTCAGGGTGGGAGGGTTCTAATGATAAGATTCGCTGATGGCATTACTACGCTCAGTGAAACTTAAGAATTACAGAATCTCTTGAGTGGAACGAAGAGACTATTGAGTACAGAATATGGATTTAGAGTAAACAGAAGAAAGACGAAAGTAATTAGAAATACCAGAGATGAGAATAGTGAGAAGCTTACCATGAAAATTAGTGATCACGAAACAAACTAAGTTAACTAATTCTGCTATGTAGGCAGCAAAATAAGCCTTGACGAACGAACGAGTGAGGACATAAAAAGCGAACGGGCATTTCTGGCCGAAGGAAGTGTACTACTACCTAACATGGGCCTTAACTTGTGGAAGAAGTTTTTGCGAATAGTTATTTGGACAGTAGAATTGTTTGGTAGGGTATAATGGTCTGCGGGTAAACGGAAGAGAAGAGAATCGAAGCATTTGCGATGTAGTGCTACAAAAAAATGTTGAAAATTGAGTGGAATGATTAGGTAGGGAGGTTCTCCGCAGAATCACGAAGAAAGGAATGTATGGAAAACACTGACGAGAAGAAGGTATGGATGATAGGAGATGTGATAAGACTTCAGGGAATAAATTGCATACTACTAGAGGGAGCTGTAAGGGTATAAACTGTTGAGAAAGCCAGAGATTGGAATACATCCAACAAATAAGTGGGGACTTAGGGTTTGGATGGGATTGGATTGTTTTGGGGAAGGAGACCAGACAGCGAGGTCATCGGTCTCATCGGATTAGGAAAGGACGGGGAAGGAAGTCGGCCGTGCCCTTTCAAAGGAACCATCCCGGCATTTGCCTGAAGTGATTTAGGGAAATCACGGAAAACTTAAATCAGGATGGCCTGACGCGGGTTTGAACCGTCGTCCTCCCGAACGCACGTAGGGTTTAAGTGCTGCTTTGACATGAAGATGTTGGCAGAGGAGAGGAATTTGTGGCGGGCCCAACAAAACCAGTCACAAGATTGATGACTCATAAAACATAATTTAAAAAAATAATAAAACAATTGATCATCCCTGGATACGGACCATGTTTTCTTTTATATTTATTTTTAAAGTGTGCTCTGTCATGTACATGATATACGATTTTCAAATTCCGTGTGGGTAATTTTGTTTTTATGTTGTTCCTTGTAATTTCCGAAGATCGAGTTATAAGTAAAGGTTGTGTATTTGCATTCGACGGGAAATAAATTACGGTAAACTTGTGATCGTAAAAAATTTCTCATTACAGTTCTCCAGCCCAAATCCTCGGGACTCCACGTAGGAGCCCTCGGCTCTTCTAATTTCCGGGCGGAGTTCGGACCGGGGGATTATTGTGGGCCTTTCCTCGACCTTTCGTGGGCTAAAACTTCACTGGGCGCGGTGTAGAGTTCACCAGCTTCCTTGTCAGTTGTGACGACCGCATCGAGCGCTCGGCACGGAGTGAGGGACAAAGCGATAGTAAATGCGAGCACCGCGATCGATGTAGAGGCGCGGCTGCAGAGTGGGAGGTAATTAAAACCGCCATTAACAAGTACACACGCCTGCGGGCTGCGAGTGCTTGGAGATCTGGCAGCGGTGCACAGGTATAGCGACGCGAAGTCTGAATGAGAAGCACGAATCTGTAGGCTACTGGCTCTCTACTGACAAACACGCCGCGCCACCTGCCGCGCCGATAGATCCTCATTCGTCATTCCGCTATAAAGACATCTAACTACAAAGCAAGGCGTTATACTGTTACACACACACACACACACACACACACACACACACACACACACACACACACACACAATTTTAAAAACAAAATAGTCGTAGACTATTTGCACAGTTCATCGTCTACATCTACATCTACATTTATACTCCGCAAGCCACCCAACGGTGTGTGGCGGAGGGCACTTTACGTGCCACTGTCATTACCTCCCTTTTCTGTTCCAGTCGCGTATGGTTCGCAGGAAGAACGACTGTCTGAAAGCCTCCGTGCGCGCTCGAATCTCTCTAATTTTACATTCGTGATCGCCTCGGAAGGTATAAGTAGGGGGAAGCAATATATTCGATACCTCATCCAGAAACGCACCCTCTCGAAACCTGGCGAGCAAGCTACACCGCGATGCACAGCGCCTCTCTTGCAGAGTCTGCCACTTGAGTTTGCTAAACATCTCCGTAACGCTATCACGCTTACCAAATAATCCTGTGACGAAAGGCGCCGCTCTTCTTTGGATCTTATCTCCTCCGTCAACCCGATCTGGTACGGATCCCCACACTGATAAGCAATACTCAAGTATAGGTCGAACGAGTGTTTTGTAAGCCACCTCCTTTGCTGGTGGACTACATTTTCTAAGGACTCTCCCAATGAATCTCAACCTGGTACCCGCCTTACCAACAATTAATTTTATATGATCATTCCACTTCAAATCGTTCCGCACGCATACTCCTAGATATTTTACAGAAGTAGCTGCTACCAGTGTTTGTTCCGCTATCATATAATCGTACAATAAAGGATCCTTCTTTCTATGTATTCGCAATACATTACATTTGTCTATGTTAAGGGTCAGTTGCCACTCCCTGCACGAAGTGCCTATCCGCTGTAGATCTTCCTGCACCTCGCTGCAATTTTCTAGTGCTGCAACTTCTCTGTATACTACAGCATCATCCGCGAAAAGCCGCATGGAACTTCCGACACTATCTACTAGGTCATTTATATATATTGTGAAAAGCAATGGTCCCATAACACTCCCCTGTGGCACGCCAGAGGTTACTTTAACGTCTGTAGACGTCTCTCCATTGACAACAACAGGCTGTGTTCTGTTTGATAAAAACTCTTCAATCCAGCCACACAGCTGGTCTGATATTCCGGTGGCTCTTACTTTGTTTATCAGGCGACAGTGCGGAACTGTATCGAACGCCTTCCGGAAGTCAAGGAAAATAGCATCTACCTGGGAGCCTGTATCTAATATTTTCTGGGTCTCATGAACAAATAATGCGAGTTGGGTCTCACACGATCGCTGTTTCCGGAATCCATGTTGATTCCTACAGAGTAGATTCTGGGTTTCCAAAAACGACATGATACTCGAGCAAAAAACATGTTCTAAAATTCTACAACAGATCGACGTCAGAGATATAGGTCTATAGTTTTGTGCATCTGCTCGACGACCCTTCTTGAAGACTGGGACTACCTGTGCTCTTTTCCAATCATTTGGAACCTTCCGTTCCTCTAGAGATTTGCGGTGCACGGCTGTTAGAAAGGGGGCAAGTTCTTTCGCGTACTCTGTGATTTACGAAACTAGAACTAAAAAGAGGGAAGCCTCAAGAATTCTGTTATGACAACATACACTGAGGCGACAAGTCATGCGATAAGTATTCATATATCAGACCACCTCCTGCCAGGCGTACAACAGCAATTCGTCGTGGCATGGAGTCAACACGTCGTTTGACGTCGCCTGCAGCAGTCCGTAACTGCGAAAGCGTTACCAATGCAGGATTTTGTGCACGAACTGCCATCTAGATTAAGTCGGTGGGTGGTCAAATCATTCGGTCAAATTGTTCAGAATGTTCTTCAAACCAGTCGCGAACAACTGTGACTCGGCGACATTGCGCAGTGTCATCCGTAAAATTGCATCATTCTATGGGAACATGAGGTCCGTGAACGGCTAAAAATGGTCCCCAAGTAGCGAAACAATCATTTTCAGTCATTGATCGGTTCAATTGGAGCAGAGGAGCCAGTCCATTCCGTGTAAACACAGTCCACACCATAACGGAGCCGCCATCAGCTTGCACAGTGCCTTGTTGACAACTTGGGCCCATGGCGTCGTGAGGTCGGCCCCACACTCGAATCCTACCTTTAGCTCTTACCAATTGAAATGGGGACTCGTCTGACCAGGCACTGTTTTCCAGTCGTCTAGGGTCCAACCGACATGGTCACGAGCCCAGCGGAGGCGCTGCAGGCGATGTCGTGCTATTAGCAAAGTCACTCGAGTTGTTCGTCTTTTGTCATAGCCCGTTAATGCCACATTTTGCCGCACTATCCTAACGAATACGTTCGTCGTACGTCCCACATAGATTTCTACGGTTATTTCACGCAGTGCTGCTTGTCTGTTAGCACTGACAACTACACGCAAACGCCGTTGCTCTCGGTCGCTTGGTGAAGGCCGTCGGCCACAGCGGTGTCCGTGGTGAGATGTTATGCCCGAAATTTGGTGTTCTCGGCATATTAAATTTCCTAACAACTTCCGTAATGGAACGTCCCATGCACCTAACTCTAGCTACGATTCCACGTTCAAAGTGTGTTTATTCCCGTCGCGCGGCTATAATGACTCGGGAAATCTTGCTAAACATCTCCGTAACGCTATCACGCTTACCAAATAACCCTGTGACGAAACGCGCCGCTCTTCTTTGGATCTTCTCTATCTCCTCCGTCAACCCGATCTGGTACGGATCCCACACTGATAAGCAATACTCAAGTATAGGTCGAACGAGTGTTTTGTAAGCCACCTCCTTTGCTGATGGACTACCTTTTCTAAGGACTCTCCCAATGAATCTCAACCTGGTACCCGCCTTACCAACAATTAATTTTATATGAAGGAGATGTTATGCCCGAAATTTGGTGTTCTCGGCATATTAAATTTCCTAACAACTTCCGTAATGGAACGTCCCATGCACCTAGCTCTAGCTACGATTCCACGTTCAAAGTGTGTTTATTCCCGTCGCGCGGCTATAATGACTCGGGAAATCTTCTCACATGAATTAGCTGAGTACAAATGACACTTCCACCAATTACCTTTTCTGTGTTCAACAACATACGCTGAACATTTTGCTGCGAAACACTTACGCCTACGCCTGCACCAGCATTATGCTCTGTCATCGTATCTGCCTCAGATCGCCGCCTATCCTGCTGTACAGATCGGGAAAGCCCCCAACCTCTACGTTCGGTGACTGGGCGTGTACATCCAGTACCCTGTTGCCTGCTCGTGGTTTCATCGTCTGTCAACCACTTCCCACCGACGCTGACGACAGTAGTAACCGAACACCAGACCAGCTTCGCAGTTTCTGTGATGGTAGTTCCCAGGAGCCTGCCCTTCTTCAATGTCGCGTATGTTGGTGGATTTTCGAATTCGTGGATCCTATCGTCTCCAGAATGATTTCCCATTTGTCTCTGCTCCACCTATACACGGTGTCCAAGGAGGAATGGTCAGTTTTCAGCGATGTGAGAGGAATGATCATTCGAAACAGGAAAGTGTAGTAAACATGGGTTCTAAAATGTGCAAAAGCTGCGAGTACGTCATATTCGATATTGTGAAACAAATTTATTGTATTGCAAGCTCTTTGCTTTCCACATTTTATGAGGTCGTAACATGGATCAAAACAAGAATAAAATGCCCAGTAAAAATGGGGTCTAAAGCAGCCAATAAAGTTGGGAGTTCGCATAGTCGTTTTATCATCGCAAATTTTCCTTTCATTATGATAGCCACAGCGGCTTCTGTTACAAATCAGAGATAGTGGTAATAAAATAATAAACATAAATAGACGTTTCCACACTCAGTGCACTTCATTAATCGCCTGCGTAATTTTCGAAGCACTGATTCACGAGTACTGCTGAAGGAACTCATTGTCGCCGCTACGCCTATATGTCTGTCGAGGAAAGGCGGTCCATTCTTGCTTAGGAACCGACACCAGAGAATGTAGTGACGTTGGACCCTAAGGTCTGCGGTGAAATCGACGTTCTGACTCATCCAAAAGGTGTCCCATCCGGTTCAGGTTGGGACACTTGGCAGGGCAGCTCATTTCAGCAATGTTATTGTCCACCAATAGTTGCCTCACAAATGCTGCTTTATGACAGTGTGCATTTTCATGCTGATACAATCAGTAATCATCTCCGGACTGTTCGTCAGCTGTCCGCAGCACACTATGCTGTGGGATGTGTTCATAACCTTCCGCATGTAGCGCTTTTCGTAAGTGCAATACGGGGACCACACCCCAACCAGGGAAAACGCCGCCATACCGTACCACCACTTCCTCCGCACTTCACTGACGGCGCTGTCAGTAATGGTAGGTAGCGTTCCCGAGGCATCCATCAAACCTAAACCCTTCCAGCGGACTGTCACACGGCACAGCGTGGTTACTCACTCCAAATCACACTGTCCAGTGACGTTGTTCTTAACACCACCGCAAGCGTCGCTTAATGACGACAGAAATGTATGGTTTATGAGCAGCTATTGGACCATTGGACCTCTTAAATCCCCATGCACAGTCGTTGTGTTAGCTAGACTGCTGGCAACATTTTGAAACTCACGAGTCATTCCTTCGGCTGATTACCGCAATGCTCGGTAGTTCCTATTCTTCAATACAGGGCATTTGCCTGGTCTTTGTTTAGCTATGGTTGTTCCTTCGCGTTTCCACTTCACAACCGCATCACCAGAAGCTGATTTTGGCAGCTTTAGAAGAGTTGAAATGTTCCACATTGAATTTGTCACTCTGGTGATATCCAGTGACTAGTCCACGTTCTGGACACTGAGCCCTCCTAAGCGACGCACACCGCTGTTAGAGCTTCTTTACTGAGAACACGAACTCCCCGCCTCCTTTTGCACTGGAGGATCCGTCTGTTGACATCTAGTGGTTAGTAACGTATCACATACAGCTGTCCGCGTACTGTGTGGTTAGTGTTTAACGTCCCGTCGACAACGAGGTCATTGGAGCGCAAGCTCGGGTTAGGGAAGGATTGGGAAGGAAATCGGCCGTGCCCTTTCAAAGGAACCATCCCGGCATTTGCCTGAAACGATTTAGGGAAATCACGGAAAACCTAAATCAGGATGGCCGGAGACGGGATTGAACCGTCGTCCTCCCGAATGCGAGTCCAGTGTGCTAACCACTGCGCAACCTCGCTCGGTTGTCCGCGTACTGTTAATCAGATAGCATTACAGCTATTTGCTTAGACGACATTACCGAATTCATCCAAATGTTGCGAAGAAATACAGAACGAAACTGACTCCCCAACCTTTATATGAAATGTGAAGTGCTCAAGCGAATATGGCAGAAATACAGAAATACACTGAAGCGCCAAAGAAACTGGTGTAGGCGTGCGTATCAAATACAGGTACATGTAAACAGGCAGAACACGGAGCTGTCGTCGGCAACGTCTATATAAGACAAGATAAGTCTGGTGCAGTTGTTAGATCGGTTATGCTTCTACAATGTCAGGTTATCAAGATTTAAGTCAATATGAACGCCGCGCGGGGTTAGCCGAGCGGTCTCAGGCGCTGCAGTCACGGACTGTGCGGCTGGTCCCGGCGGAGGTTCGAGTCCTCCCTCGGGCATGGGTGTGTGTGTGTTTGTCCTTAGGATAATTTAGGTTAAATAGTGTGTAAGCTTAGGGACTGATGACCTTAGCAGTTAAGTCCCATAAGATTTCTCACACACACACACACACACACACACACACACACACACAATATGAAAGTGGTATTATAGTCGGCGCTTGGGTGATGGGACACGGCATCTCCGAGGTAGCGATGAAGTGGGGATTTCCCCGTACGACCATTTCACGAGGGTACCGAGAATATCAGGGATCCGGTAAAACATCAAATCATCGCCGCGACCGGAAAAAGATCCTGCAAGAACGGGACCAACGACAGCTGAAGAGAATCGTTCAGCGTGACAGAAGTGCAACCCTCGAGCAAATTATTGCAGATCTCAATGCTGGACCATCAACAAGTGTCAACGTGCGAACCATTCAACGAAACAACGATATGGTTTTCGGACCCGAAGGCTACTCATATATCCTTGGCGAATGCACGAACGACACAAAGCTTTACGCCTTGCCTGGGCCTGTCAACACCGACATTCGACTGTTGACCGGAAACATGTTGCCTGCTCGGACGAGTCTCGTTTCAAATTGTACCGAGCGCATGGACGTATGGAGACAACCACATGAATGCACTGATCCTGCATGTCAGCAGGGGACTGTTCAAACTGGTGGAGGCTCACTAATGGTGTAGGGCGTGCGCAGTTGGAGTGATATGGGACCCCTGACACGTCTAGATACGACTCCGACAGGTGACAGGTTCGTAAGCATCCTGTCTGATTACCCTCATCCATTAATGTCCATTGTGCATTCCGGCGGGCTTGGGCAATTCCAGCAGCACAATGCGACACCCCACACGTCCAGAATTGCCGCAGAGTGGCTCCATGATCACTCTTCTGAGTTTAAACACTTCCGCTGGTCACCGAACTCCCCAGACATGACCATTATTGAGCATATCTGGGATGCTTTCAAACGTGCTGTCTAGAAGAGGTATCCACCCTCTCGTACTCTTACAGATTTATGGACAGTCGTGCAGGATTTATGGCGTCAGTTCCCTCCAGAATTACTTCAGACATTAGTCGAGTCCCTGCTACGTTCTGTTGCGGCATTTCTGCGTAATCGCGGGACCCTACACGATATTAGGCAGGTGTACAAGTTTCTTTGGCTCTTCAGTGTATATCTATCCAGGAAAACTATTACCATTTGGAATTGGGTTAGGGAAATACCCTTATCACATCACGAGAACCGCCGTAAATATAAGCCGACCAAGTCTCGCGGCCACATTGAAGTATTTCCTCGACGCTAACACAATGCCTTTGCTTGCCTTGTCGGTGAACTACCTTTTTTTCCCCTCTCTCTTCAAATTCAAAGACTTTGACATACAAGAATCTATCGACTTTCTTCATTGCAATATTGGTGTCTGAAATGCTATCCAGCAGCCTGACGTGGGTAGTCAGTGTATAATTATCGGCGTGTGACTCGTGAGACAGGTTAAGAACTGAAGATGATTATGAAGAATGCACACATTTGGTAAAATCTTGTAAAAGTACAAAGAAAATAGACTAAAAATGCAAACTGTTTCGAGCCTACATGAGAATGCAATTTAGTTGAAAGTATTGTTTAATGTAACAATGAACCTTTTTTAATGAACGCGAAGAATATAATTTGTTGTATTTCACATATTAATTTAATTAGCGACCCGACCTGTTTAGCCTTAAGTATCTACGACGCGAAGACCTTTTTGGCATAGCTTTAGAAAATTGTATGCACAAACGTTCCTCCTGAACCGATCTATTAGTGGAAGCCCTATTACAACCCGTACAACAATTCCAAAGATTAGGCCGAAAGCGTAGACAGAAAAAGTCAGTGAGGGACTTTGATTTACGTTATGTGTATATATAGCGTGTTTAATTAAAGATAACTCAACCGGTAGGAGTATTAATGGCAAAAGGCAAGATTTCGGCTTCCAGCACCACTCCAACACAGTTTAAATATGCACGTAATTTTCGAGTCGCGATGAATAATCGCTTGCGAAAACGTTATACGAATTTTTAGTACAGGATCTACGAATAATATTCAGCCTACTGACTATGCCGTAGAGACTGCCAGGATAAAATTCGACTAGAAGCAGATCGCACACAGAAATACAAGAAATCATTCTCCCATACTTCATCTGCGAATAGCGTGGGAACAAACGTTAAGGTCACGTGATACAATAAACAATATGATCTGCAACACAGATTATAGTCCTTCGCTAAGTACAGGTATAGTGGTGACAATGAGTTCCTTCAGCAGCACTCGTGATTCAGTGCTTCAAAATAGGCGATTAATGAAGTGCACTGAGGGGGGAAATGTCCGTTTGTATTTATTATTTTACTATCACTGATTTGTAAGAGAAGCCGCTGCGGCTATCAAAATGAAATAAAAATTTGCGATGATAAAACGATAGTGCGGATTCCCAACTCTATTAGCCTTACCTTCCGCCACAATAAGAAAAGAAAGAAAGAAAACCTAGAACAGCGTATTTCTCCATTCACTCAACATCGTGTGAACACGTTTTATGAAGACTTCAAGACAAATTAAATTGTCATCTTAGTTGCTTCAAGAGTCATGGCTATGTAATTAAATGAATGGCAGTTTAGTTTTTGCCATACGCGTTTCGCTTCTTTTATTTATGAAGCATCTTCAGTGGCCTGTAATACAGGTTTCTTTTTATATATACAAACACTGTGTTATATAGCAGTTAAAATATGTTAATATGTTACATTTTTCGTTTTTCTCTTGGATTTTAGATTAGAAACAACTTTTTAGCACAAATTTCGTGATGTTAAATTATCATAAGTACTATATAGCACATTTATTGTACGTATAAAAAGAAATATGTACTACAAGCCACTGAAAAAGATTCATTAATAAAAGAAGCGAAACGCATATGGCAAAAAACAAACTGCCTTCCAGAGGCAGACAGAACTTACCTCCATGGACAAATTAAATCTTTCAGCGTGAGAATAGAGCCTTTTTAACAGGACTCTTAAATTAAAATTCTTCATTCGACGTTTTGTGTTCCACCAATACTGATGGTTTCTCATAATTTTGCTACGGCTGATGTAGTGCGTGTTGTGTGTTTAATTGATTCCTTTGTACCTCACATCACAGCGTCTGCAATTCATTGTTCGTTTTATTATTTGCGGAACTATTCCTCTCTGAACAAGGTCGCAAGCCAACAGCTGTAACCGTACCGTGGCTATTTATTACAATTGTTGCCACTACTCGCCTTATGTCCTCGGCCTGCAGTTAAACCAGTCTTCTTTCTGGAAACCTCGGCAGCCATTGCCTAGCAGACATCTGCTCACGTTGTGGGAGGACTTCTTTCAAGTTTTGTTATTACTTAAGGAGTACTTTGTACTAGGTTCCCCACCTCCCATTCGTCCTCGCTCTGATAATTTATATCCTTGCTTTGTTTTCTGCTTGCTCACTGCATAAAATCAGACACCTTTTTCTCGGACACTACACTGCGGTGTTCTCTCTATCTATATATATCTATCTATCTATCTATCCCTCTAAGTATCTCTGTATCCCTCTATGTATCTCTCTATCCCTATATATATATATATATATATATATATGCACAGGTATCAGTCATCGCACGTTACAATACCTGTACGAATGGACCTAAGTGTTCCGTTCTTTTTGATATTACGGTAGACTGGTGTCCATAATTGGCTTGATCTACGCCATTATTAACACTACATGGCAACTTTAATGCTTTCACTACCACTGGAACGTATGTGTCCAACGCAGAACGTGCTATGAGGAAGAAGGAAACTAGAACAAACATCTTATGAACCAACTGTCAAATTGCTTTATCCAAAAACTGTTTCACACGGTATCCCAAAGAGAAGGGTCGATTCCCGCGCCCGGGTTCGATTCCCGGCGGGGTCAGGGATTTTCTCTGCCTCATGATGACTGGGTGTTGTGATGACCTTGGGTTAGTTAGGTTTAACTAGTTCTAAGTTCTAGGGGACTGATGACCATAGATGTTAAGTCCCATAGTGCTCAGAGCCATTTAGAGAAGGGTCGATGTGACTGTCACACGAGACACTCGAATTTGCACGTAATAATTAAGAGCTTGTCATTTGAATTAGTCTAACGAAATGACAAATATTTGTAATAAATAAGATTCAAGCATGAAAATATAAATCATAAATGAAAATTCACGATGATCATTCAGTTACATAGTGACCACCGGGAATATTCGACACCAGTGTGCAATAACCACTCGTAGACGGCAGATGGCTGCACAGCGGTGGACGGTGTATAAAGCGAGCACGGTGAACAGGCAGTCTTTGTCGTAATGCGGAAACGCGATTTCTCTGACATACAAAAGAGCGAGATTATAGGCTTCCGGGTCAAGAGTTGAAGCTTTTCCAAAACGGTTAAGTCTGTAAACTGCTCCCGTGCCGCCGTGGTTAACTTATATCGTGCAAACGAAAATGGTGCTATCCAAAACCGGCTCTGAGGCAAATGTGGTGGACAGCTTGCCATAGATGACAGAGGTCAGTGACGGTTGCGTAGATGCGTACGGGCAAGCAGACTTGAAGCTGTTGAGCAACTGACCGCCCAAATGAACCAAGGCGTCTGCTCAACGACCGCTCAGCGGGCGCCTTGTTAATGCACCCATGCTGACTGCTGTTCACAGGTGACGAAGGCTGGCTTTTGAACGCCCGTATCGCAACTGGACGTCCACTGAGTGGTGACAGGTGACCTTCTCAGATGACACATGGCCGTTGGCGCATATGGCGTGAAACATCTGAAGGCAAACATCCTGCGATCAGGAGTGAGCATTATGGTTTGAGGAATGTTTACACTGGCATCCCCTGAGTGGTCTTCTCATTCTGGAAGATACAAGTGATTAAGGGGGGTAGGACGTCAAACGGGTCGAACTTGGAGCAGGAGAGGCATCACACGACATTTAAATTTCCAGTGTCTATACTTTTACAAATAAGTTCATAAAACTTTGTCAGCATCACCAGGAACGATTCAGGATTCACACTCATTGCAGTGGAAGTTCGAAAACATAACAAAATAATTTTTTTTACGTGCGAAATTTCATCATTTTTTTCACTTACTAATGGCTGCATTTGTAGCTATAGGTACACTTTTCTTCATAAGTTAGAGACATACTTCGATGAATTTTGCACAGCATACATACCGTACTTACAGAATTCTAGAATTTATTTAATTTATGAAAAAACGAATGAGCTGTTGTATTTTAAACGTCATGTTTAGAAAAAACACATATTTTGTAGTTAATTACCTCAATTTTTACCACAGTTTTTAATAGATTTGGAAAATTCTAGAGTTTCATACACCTTTAAGTATGGTTTGTATGGTGTGCAAAATTCATCGAAGAATCTCTCTTACTTATGAAGAAAAGTGTACCTATAGCAACAAATACTGACATTAGTAAGTGAAAAAAATGATGAAATTTCACATGTAACAAAAATCATTTCGTTATGTTTTCGAACTTCCACTGACATGAGTGTGAATTCTGAATCCTTCCTGGTCATGCTGACAAAGTTTTATGAATTTACTTGTGAAAGTATAGACAGTGGAAATTAAAATGTCCTGTGGTGCCTCTCCTGCTCCAAGTCGGCCCGCTTGACGTCCTACACCCCCTTAAAACAGGACTGCGTCTATCCTTGAGGATCATGTCCACCCCTACATGCAGTTTGTTTTTCCTCGGCACGACGGCACCTACCAGCAGGATAATGCAAAGCGTCACACAGCTCCCAGGGTTCGTGGTACGAAGAGCATCCAGCTGAATTTACCGTACTACCCTGCCCACCAGACTCCCAGGATTTTAATCCAGTCGAGGATCTGTGGCACCACTCGATCAGTGTGTCCGCGCCAAGGTTCCCCAACCGAGAAACCTAGCTCAGTTGTCTACAACACTGGAATCGGCACGGCTCCACATCCCTCTTGGTGCCTTCCAGAACTTCAATGACTCTCCACCTGCACATCCCTGTCTGTTTTCTGTGTCTTCTAGTTCTTGCACAGTCATCTTCCGAAATCCGGAGATACTTATTGTAAGTAAGCTGTTTAGCTTTTTATGTTGGTGACGCCAGGTAACGCTGACTGCGTTGTGTGCAGTCTGTGGCTGGTTGGATTCATTGTTGGAAGTTTTTCGCCGGTGTAGTGTTGGGCAGTTGGATGTGAACAGCCCGTAGCGTTGGGCAGTTGGAGGTGAGCCGCCAGCAGTGGTGGATGTGGGGAGAGAGATGCCAGAGTTCTGAGAAGTTAATATGAGCGGGCGATCTGGACGTGTCTTCGTCAGAAAAAGAAATTTGTTAACTTGGATTGCATTGTTTGGGGGAGGAGACCAGACAGCGAGGTCATCGGTCTCATCGGATTGGGGAAGGAAGTCGGCCGTGCCCTTCCAAAGGAACCATACCGGCATTTGCCCTATATATATATATATATATATATATATATATATATATATCAAAATCTTTCATTTGCTAACTATATGCCTATCGGCAGTTAGTGCCCTCAGTAATTTGAATTTTTTATTTAGCTGGCAGTACTGGTGCTCGCTGTATTGCAGTAGTTCGAGTAACGAAGATTTTTGTGAGGTAAGTGATTCATGAAGGGTAAAGGTTATTGTAAGTCAGGGGCTATTCTTTTGTAGGCATTATTAAAAGTCAGATTACGTTGCGCTAAAATATTGTATGTCAGTTTAGTAATGATCAGAATAAGTAAAGAGAAAACAGTCTCAGTACGTTCAGTTTCACTCTGGAGTTTGAAAATCAAGTAAGGTACAAGTTTTACCAGCAAAGTCATTCTTTACATTCATAAAGAGGAAGTTTCATTATACATAACTCCTTATGTCACGCCTCTGCCCGCACTGGAAAACGAAACAGCGGGAAATATTTTTTCGTATTGTTACTTCTGACTACAACATTAATTAAAACGACCAGATATTGTCTTTCACACCGAAAACAAAAATGGTAGTAGAACACACACACACACACACACACACACACACACACACACACACACACGAGAGAGAGAGAGAGAGAGAGAGAGAGAGAGAGAGAGTCAATGATGCTGCAAGCTCCCATGGCACTCGAAAATACAGTACATGTAACTCATGTAAACGCGTAATGTGCTACACATAAGAGAACGTAACCGGTTCAGTACTTAAGGCGGTACATACTGGCATTGTGGCCACATGTTTCGGAGAGTCTGCCGCCTCGCATTCTCGGACCGTGCCACACATACTCTTCGCATCGTTCAGCTGTTCTGTTCTCTGCTTTAGCAGAATACAACACGAATAGTCGACACTCACTGCTGTGAAAGCTGTTAGTGTCTGATGGTTGAAGACACAATAGCGTCCCCAGCGGCAAGAAAGCCATTAGTCACTTAAGATTATATATACTAGGAGATTAATGTTCGTTTTTCTTTTTCTATGTAATTTACGAAACAGTTCTATACCTTTATTTTCCAAGCGTCAGCAAATATGAAGAGACATGAAGAATGGTAAAATAAATGTAAATAGAGCCAAAACTCATGAATGGAACTACAAAGGCTATAACGCCATTATAACGAGGTACTCTCCATACTGTATAAACTGCAACTTATCCTATTGACAGCAGGAAGGTACAAACACAGAATTTCATCCACAGGATGTGCAATTTCTGTTGCTGACGCTTCTTATTACTGACACTTTCCTTGGCACATAACCATCTTGCACGAAGTCGAGTCATTATTGCATTATTGCAATTCACTCGACTTTCCAATTCCCAAATATTTGTTTAATATAATTACTACTACTTCAAAAGACGACCATGACGAAAAATCTTGACGTTTCTGGCCCTCATGTAGTACCGGCTGTGGAATTGGTTTGTTTTTGGTAGGGATACAATTTGATTCCTTTTGTCGTTTTATTGTTGTGCCTGAGCCGTAGTTTTCTCTTCAGCTGCTTATCGGGTACGTTAGATAATGCAGGTACTGCATTCCAAACCATTTTCCTATTTTACTCACTTACAAACTCGTTTCTGTGGAAGTCACTGAACAAAACTTAGCGTTATTTCGTAGATACGCGATGTTTTTTTTCGCAGCTCATCGTGCCTTCTGCTGTTTCCTATCTACACAGTCCAATCACATTGATGTGACCGCCTGCGGAGAGCCTGACAACTACCTTTTGCAGTGCGGACGTGCATGAACAGAGTCAACAAGATCCTGAAAGGCGCCGCAGGATTGTGGAAGCATGCTAACTTCAGTGCCGTTGCCAGCTGGGCTAGATTTCTCACTTCAGAATGCCCTCCTCCAACGAAGACGACTGGGAAAGGAGGTGGTTTTCTGCTGGGTTCCAGGGCACGTCGGCAGTGCTGGGAACGAAAGAGCTGATCTCGCAGCCAAGGAGGCGTGTCTCGATCCGCAAGTATTTCATTGTGCCATCCCCCTGCACGCACTCGTCTGGAACCGCGCGACCGCTACGGTCGCAGGTTCGAATCCTGCCTCGGGCATGGATGTGTGTGAAGTCCTTAGGTTAGTTAGGTTTAAGTAGGTCTAAGTTCTAGGGGACTGATGACCTAAGATGTTAAGTCCCATAGTGCTCAGAGCCATTTGACCCATTTTTTGCACGCACTGACCTGGCATTTGAGCTCACGAGTCATGTTTCGGTGGGAGGATGAGTGGCTGGAAATGACTGACAATAAGCTCCGTTTAGTGAAGCCCACAACGCGTGTGTGGTGTACTTCTTTCCAGCCTCGCATACGGGACGAGGTTCTCCGCATTCGGCTTCGGATAGGCCACAGACGCATAGCTTCCTGCTCCGGCGAGACGACCCTCCAATGTGTGGCACCTGTGGCGTCGAGGTCACTGTGCGCCACGTTTTATTGGATTGCGTTTTATTTTCTGATCAGCGGGCCGCGGCTGACTTACCGGCGAATCTGCCATCTCTTTTAGGAAATACTCAAAGGAATGTGGTTAAAGTTTTAAAGTTCTGTGACGTGTCCAATGTTTTTACCAAGATTTTAGGGAGAGAGTCTTAATTTGTTCACAGGATGACTGGCTGGCCCATATTTTACGTAAATGGCCAGCCAGTGACAATTTCCTGTGGCATCCTTGACGCTCCTTTCCCGTTTTCCTTACGTTTTATTTTCTTATACAGCCTTTTTGCATCTTTTCCGGCTTTCTTTGCGTGTATGCTTCTATTTTACTAAATTTGTCCACATTCGTTTCTTTTAATGTGTGTCAGGGCGCTGATGACATCGACGTTGAGCGCCCGTAAGCCCCAACACACACACACACACACACACACACACACACACACACACACACACACACGTTTCTCACTTGAGGATCCATGACGCGAACAGTCCAATATACGTGGTCCCACAGATTCCCGATTGGGTTTACATCCGGTGAGTTTGATAGCCAAGGGAGTACGGTTGGATCACCCTGCTGCTCTCGAACCAAGCACGTGCACTGCGAGCTGTGTGACACATTCCATTGTCCTGCTGGCTGATGGAATCGTGCAGAGAAAAAAAAACTGAATATCACGGTGGACATGGTCTCCAGGGATAGATGCATACCTGTGTTGATCCATTGTGCGTTCTAGAACGAGGAGCTCACCCAGGTACTGCCATGAAAACATTCCGCAGACCATAGGTTTGTCTATAAATAACTCATCTCCTACCAGTCACGATTTTCTTTATTTTATTTTTCGCACGACGCGTTTCGGGAAATGATTCCCATTTTCAAGTGCGTTTGAAAATGGGAATCATTTCCCGAAACGCGTCGTTTGAAAAACAAAATAAAGAAAATCGTGACTGGTAGAAAATGAGTTATTTATAAACAAACCTATTGTTTTCACAATCGCAGGCTTTCAGAACCATTTATAATGGATCAAATCGTATTCCGCAGACCATAAAACTCCCTCCTCCGGCGTTGACTCCTCCAACGATCGTTCCATGACCGTACACGCCAAAGGCCTTCAGTCCCATGAAACATAAAACGTGATTCATCTAAAAAAGACCACTTGTTGACACTTACTGGAAGTCGAGTTGCAATACTGGCGTGTAAAATCCAGCCTTCGTGTTCCAAGAACAGAAGGCAATACGGTGCATGAAGCAGGCATCTGCTGCGGAGGCCCATATGGAGCAAAGTTTGATGAACGAGGAGACACTGTTGGTAGCCCCTCGGTTCGACTCGGTCAGTTGCTCAACAGTTGTGTGTCTACTCGCCATTACACATCTACGCAGCCATCGTTCACCTCTGTCATCTACGGCCCGCGGTGCACGACAGTTGCCTCGGTACCGATTTCCAATAGCGCCATTTTGTCATACAGAGTATACTTTAACCAAGGAGAAACGCGAACAGTTTACAAACTTAGCCGTTTCGGAAACGCTTCTACTCTTGGCCCGAAAGCTAATGATGATGCCCTTTAGACGTCAGACAAATCGCCCCGTTTCTGCACTATGACAACTACTGTACAATTTTCTGCATCCGCGACACTCTTTATATACCCTCCACTGTAAGTGCAGTTACCTGCTGTCTGTGATTGGTTATTGCACATTGACGTCGAACATAGGCGGTGGTCAAATTAATAGGACTAGACCTAATATTTCTTGTTCCTGAAAATAAACATTACTCCTCTATAAATGACTGTAGGTTACGAGGAAATCGTAACCAAACAGTCTTATACGAGGGTTGGAACTTTAATAGTGGCAACTATTTATTTACAGCTCGTAAAAAATAAATAAGCGTTTCAAAGTTTTACTGACCTTCAAAGTAGTCACCAGCATTGTGTATAACCCGTTGCCAGCGATGTGGAAGTCGTAGGATACTCGTAGCAGTGCCAGTTGTGTTGACAGGTCGAGCGGCGCGGTCTATTGCCCGACGAATTTGTAGCAGTTCTGAAGTGAATGCCGTCAAGTGTTTCCTTCAGTTTAGAAATCGAGTTGAATTTAGGAGGGCTTAAGTCAGGGGAGTGCAGTAGGTGATATAGCACTTAGCAGCCCCATCAGTCAAACAAATCAATAACAGAATGAGATTTTCACTCTGCAGCGGAGTGCGCGCTGATATGAAACTTCCTGGCAGATTAAAACTGTGTGCCCGACCGAGACTCGAACTCGGGATCTTTGCCTTTCGCGGGCAAAGATCCCGAGTTCGAGTCTCGGTCGGGCACACAGTTTTAATCTGCCAGGAAGTTTCAAATCAATAACAGCTTGCACTGTACATGCTTTAACATTGTCCTGCAAAATAATGGCCAGGTCCTGCAGAAAGTGTCGTAACTTCTCCCTCTAAGCTGGTCGTAGGTTGTGTTCCAAAAATGAACAGCACAGAGACAGAAGTGATAAAACTTTCTGCAGGACCTGTCCATCATTTTACAGGACAATGCTCAAGCACGTACAGAGCAAGCTGTTACTGATTTGTTTGACTGATGGGGCTGCTAAGTGCTATACCACCTACTGCACTCTCCTGAATTAAGCACTCGTGAGTTCAACTCGATTTCTAAACTGAAGGAAACACTTCACGGCATTCGCTTCAGAACTGCTACAAATTCATCGGGCAATATACCGCGCCACTCGAACTGTCAACACAACTGGCACTGCTAAGAGTATCCTACGACTTCCACAGCGCTGGAACGGGTTATACACAATGCTGGTAGATGTGAGAATTGCCGTAGTACAGTAGAAGAAGAATGGGTAGCTTTGAGGGATGAAGTAGTGAAGGCAGCAGAGGATCAAGTAGGTAAAAAGACGAGGGCTAGTAGAAATCCTTGGGTAACAGAAGAAATATTGAATTTAATTGATGAAAGGAGAAAATATAAAAATGCAGTAAATGAAGCAGGCAAAAAGGAATACAAACGTCTCAAAAATGAGATCGACAGGAAGTGCAAAATGGCTAAGCAGGGATGGCTAGAGGACAAATGTAAGGATGTAGAGGCTTGTCTCACTAGGGGTAAGATAGATACTGCCTACAGGA
Source organism: Schistocerca nitens (assembly GCF_023898315.1). Lineage (NCBI taxonomy): Eukaryota > Metazoa > Arthropoda > Insecta > Orthoptera > Acrididae > Schistocerca > Schistocerca nitens. The sequence goes on from NC_064622.1 coordinate 353,729,138, forward strand.
AAATTAAAGACACCTTTGGAGATAAGAGAACCACTTGTATGAACATCAAGAGCTCAGATGGAAACCCAGTTCTAAGCAAAGAAGAGAAAGCAGAAAGGTGGAAGGAGTATATAGAGGGTCTATACAAGGGCGATGTACTTGAGGACAATATTATGGAAATGGAAGAGGATGTAGATGAAGATGAAATGGGAGATACGATACTGCGTGAAGAGTTTGACAGAGCACTGAAAGACCTGAGTCGAAACAAGGCCCCCGGAGTAGACAACATTCCATCGGAACTACTGACGGCCTTGGGAGAGCCAGTCCTGACAAAACTCTACCATCTGGTGAGCAAGATGTATGAAACAGGCGAAATACCCTCAGACTTCAAGAAGAATATAATAATTCCAATCCCAAAGAAAGCAGGTGTTGACAGATGTGAGAATTACCGAACAATCAGTTTAATAAGCCACAGCTGCAAAATACTAACACGAATTCTTTACAGACGAATGGAAAAACTAGTAGAAGCCGACCTCGGGGAAGATCAGTTTGGATTCCGTAGAAATACTGGGACACGTGAGGCAATACTGACCTTACGACTTATCTTAGAAGAAAGATTAAGGAAAGGCAAACCTACGTTTCTAGCATTTGTAGACTTAGAGAAAGCTTTTGACAATGTTGACTGGAATACTCTCTTTCAAATTCTAAAGGTGGCGGGGGTAAAATACAGGGAGCGAAAGGCTATTTACAATTTGTACAGAAACCAGATGGCAGTTATAAGAGTCGAGGGACATGAAAGGGAAGCAGTGGTTGGGAAGGGAGTAAGACAGGGTTGTAGCCTCTCCCCGATGTTATTCAATCTGTATATTGAGCAAGCAGTAAAGGAAACAAAAGAAAAATTCGGAGTAGGTATTAAAATCCATGGAGAAGAAATAAAAACTTTGAGGTTCGCCGATGACATTGTAATTCTGTCAGAGACAGCAAAGGACTTGGAATAGCAGTTGAATGGAATGGATGGTGTCTTGAAGGGAGGATATAAGATGAACATCAACAAAAGCAAAACGAGGATAATGGAATGTAGTCGAATTAAGTCGGGTGATGTTGAGGGTATTAGATTAGGAAATGAGACACTTAAAGTAGTAAAGGAGTTTTGCTATTTGGGGAGCAAAATAACTGATGATGGTCGAAGTAGAGAGGATATAAAATGTAGACTGGCAATGGCAAGTAAAGCGTTTCTGAAGAAGAGAAATTTGTTAACATCGAGTATAGATTTGTCAGGAAGTCTTTTCTGAAAGTATTTGTATGGAGTGTAGCCATGTATGGAAGTGAAACATGGACAATAAATAGTTTGGACAAGAAGAGAATAGAAGCTTTCGAAATGTGGTGCTACAGAAGAATGCTGAAGATTAGATGGGTAGATCACATAACTAATGAGGAGGTACTGAACAGGATTGGGGAGAAGAGGAGTTTGTGGCACAACTTGACCAGAAGAAGGGATCGGTTGGTAGGACATGTTCTGAGGCATCAAGGGATCACCAATTTAGTATTGGAGGGCAGCGTGGAGGGTAAAAATCGTAGGGGGAGACCAAGAGATGCATACACTAAGCAGATTCAGAAGGATGTGGGTTGCAGTAGGTACTGGGAGATGAAGAAGCTTGCACAGGATAGAGTAGCATGGAGAGCTGCATCAAACCAGTCTCAGGACTGAAGACCACAACAACAACAACAACGGTAGCTACTTTGAAGGTCAGTAAAACTTTGAAACGCTTATTTATTTTTTACGAGCTGTAAATAAATAGTTGCCACTATTAAAGTTACAACCCTCGTATGTACTGTTTATATACCTCTTGCGGCCTTGCGAAACCTAAGGAATGACGAATTTGATGTCTTCTCTTTGTTACTGCAACACTACGTACAGTCCATTTCGTACAAACCATGTTATTTATCAATACAAACGATATTATCCACATCCGTCGAGTACCTTATTCAACAGAACAGCAGACTGCGCTTGGCGCCAGTAGACAGAGCGCAGCAGAAGTCTGGCTAGTGGCTACAGTGTGTGTCGGACTGTGACTCGGTGTACACTGCTGTGGCAGAGTCCCCTCCCCTCACCAACTCCTGTTTCCACCCCTCCCTCCCCCCCCCCCTCGCCCTGCCTCCTAGCGACGTCAGCAGGCCCGCCGGCAGAGTTGGTGTTCTGGCAGAGGCGTCTCTCTGGGGAATAGCGCAGCTTAGAGCCGACCAGGGCAGCCAGCAAAGCTCCCACCGGGAAGAAGGGCAAGCCAAGGGACGGCCTGACCCGCTGCTGGCTTGCGTTCTGCTGTCACCTCCTGATCCCCACTCCGTGAGCCAGGCCAGCCGCTGGGGCTCTGCAGTGCGCACGCCGCTAGCACGCCCCGTAGTGTGTTCAAAATTACTGACAGGCGTCCTCTACATCCACATCTACATGGTTACTCTGCAATTCACACTTAAGTGCCTGGCAGAGCGTTCATCGAACCATTTTCATACTACTTCTCTACCATTCCACTCTCCTCTTATTTTATTATGATGATCATTTCTCCTACGTAGGTGGGTGTCAACAAAATATTCTCGCATTCGGAAGAAAAAGTTGGTGACTGAAATTTCGTAAATAGATCTCGCCGCAAAGAAAACCGCCTTTGTTTCAGTGACTGCCACCCCAACTCGCGTATCATATCAGTGACACTTTCACCCCTACTGCGCGATAACACGAAACGAGCTGCGGTTCTTTACACTTTTTCGATGCCCTCCGTCAATCGTACCTGGTAAGGATCCCACACCGCGCAGCAGTATTCCAGCAGAGGACGGACAAGTGTACTGTAGGCCGTCTCTTTAGTGGGTTTGTCGCATCTTCCAAGTGTTCTGCCAACAAAGGGCAGTTTTTATTTCGTCTTCCCCACAATATTTTCTGTGTGGTCTTTCCAATTTAAGTTGCTCGTAACTGTAATTCCTAGGTATTTAGTCGAATTGACAGACCTCAGATTTGTGCGACTTATCGTATACCCAAAAGTTATCGGATTTCTTTTAGTACCCAAGTGGATGACCTCGCACCATACAGAAATTCTCTCTACATCATTCTGTAACTGGAATTGATCGTCTGATGATTTTACTAGACGGTAAATTGCAGCGTCATCTGCAAACAATCTAAGGCGGCTGCTCAGATTATCATGTAGAGCATTTATGTAAATCAGGAACAACACAGGGCCCACGACACTACCTTGCGGAACGCCAGATATCACACCTGTTCTACTCGTTGATTTACCGTCTATCACTACGAACTGTGACCTCTCAGAGGAAATCACGAATCCACTCACACAACTGAGACGATACTCCCTATGCACGCAATTTGATTAATAGTCGCTTGTGAGGAACGGTATCAAAAGCCTTCTGGAAATCTAGGAACGTGGAATCGATCTGAGATCCGTTGTCGACAGCTCTCATTACTTCATGGGAATAAAGAGCTAGCTGTGTTGCACAAGAACGATATTTTCTGAATCCGTATTGGTTATGTATCAATAAGTCATTTTCTTCAAGGTGATTCATAATGTTCGAGTAAAGTATATGCTACAAAATCCTACTGCAAATTGAGGTCAATGATATGGGTCTGTAATTCAATGGGTTACTCCTATTTCCTCTCTTGAATATTGGTGTGACCTGTGCTACTTTCCAGTTCTCACACTGGACGTGATGAACTTTCAGTACCGACACCTAAGTTAAAATCCATCCCAAGTAACCATCTTCACTCGTGTAGCCGGCCGGTGTGGCCGTGCGGTTCTAAGCGCGTCAGTTTGGAACCGCGTGACCGTTACGGTCGCAGGTTCGAATCCTGCCTCGGGCATGGATGTGTGTGCTGTCCTTAGGTTAGTTAGGTTTAAGTAGTTCTAAGTTCTAGGGGACTGATGACCGCAGATGTTAAGTCCCATAGTGCTCAGAGCCATTTGATCCATTTTTCACTCGTGTAGAAAATAATTTTAGTCTTCCATAATGTTCAGGTTGCGATATTTAACAATCGGAACTACGGTGCGAAACGTCACAATTTTTTTTCCTTCTTAGCCTGTATTCAGAGATCCTTTATTCAACGGAAAACAATACTTCTACGACGAGAAAATAACTCGCGAAGTGTAACAATCGTAATAACACTCATTTATTTTTCATCTCTCTGAGTAAAAGGGAGAAACTCTTTTTTCACTCGTTCCGTTCTTCTTTTCTTAGCTGTTTTCATGGTCCACTTCTAGCTTGTATCTGTACGGACATATTGTCCATGTAAGTCTTCTTAGATAATAAGTAACGATAAGTGAAATTCATTGTCATTTTAATGTCGCCAATGACCTCGCCACGTTGGTAACAAGTGTTCCTGCCCAATCACGGAAATTAAGCAATGTTGGGCCTGGCTATTACTTGGATGGGTGACCATCCAGGAAAACCAGGTGCCGTTGGTCTTCAACGACTCGTAAGTCGCCTGGGTGGCCCCCAGCTGAAATACTTGCACCAGGCAGTGACGCCACACGACATTTATTTTATTTTAATGCCAACATTACGTCTAACAGCTCATCTTTTGAATCAAGAGGTGAGTTTTCGTTATCAGAATTAGCCGGCTTGGTCCAGATCAGATCAGCCGCCACTGTGGCCATATCATTAAGATAATTACTATTTATATTTACTACATAGAAGCTGCTTGTTTTATCTTGACGAAGTCCGATATGCCAGGGCTAACAGAAATTGGCGAACTCATAATTTGAAACTTCGGCTGTCACAGAATTTTAACAGACAGTTATTTTCAAAAGTATACTGAGTGTTCTCACTGCTCGGTTACAGCGTGAGAGAAAGATATTTTATCCTAAAATATTTGTTATGAAAAAATTTGATATATTTTTCTCTCTCACCGATGTGACGGACGTTTCATGTTATCTGAAACCACGGTTCTCTAATGAATCAGTACAAATTTGAATATAATTTACTCTGAAAGATTTTTCGTATTTCCTTCTCTCCTCAGATGGCGTGTAACGTGCGTTACCGGTGCCAGGACCCACTAAAAAGTTTACAGATCGTTTCTGACATTTTTCTATTGTTTCATTAACTTTTTACTAATATTTAACTTGCATGAAGCGTTTCGGCGTCAGGCTGCCATTGTCAGATACAATCCAATTACATGAACATCACACTAGTCTGAAGCGTGATTAGTTTCATTTGCTGTGTTTGTCAATGAGGTCATGTATCGAAATACAATCATGTATAGAAAGACACCCACGTTATTTGTATGATTACATCATTTCATCGGCGCGTTTACTTACATTTTTGTTGGACATTTAGTTGTCTGCAACACAGAGCATAGTGACAAACACATCACAGTTCAGCACTTTCATATACAGTTGTTTACATCATTCCAGAGAGTCTTAACTACAAAACTAAACTAGTCTAACTGCTAAGATAGTAATACACAGTAAAGACTTCGACCATAAATATAATAGACTGGCCCTGACGTCGTTTTCGTGGCTCCAACATCTCTGGGCTGAAGTCACGTGAATGTTGGCAAAACATGGTTGTTTCGTGTTGCGCTTGTGGCTGAACTCAGCGTTTTGTCGGGGGAAATGGCATTACATTTCACGTGTGTTTCTATGATAGTGCAGATGCGATTATTGAAATCGGCTGAAGTGACTTTTATATGTTTTTTACAATTGAAATAGAGTATCACGTAAATTAAAGTATTGAACGTGATGCCTGTACAGTCAGACTTATATTACATTTTGGAAAGTATCTGTGATAATTCGGTTACAGAAGTAAGTATAATCGATTCTCGTTCCTACTTATAGGCTCCCTAAGGATGAAAACCGAAGGCAGCTTTGGATGCAGGCCCTGAAACGGAAAAACTTTAAGCCATTTGCACATACGCGCCTTTGCTCGAAGCACTTCGCGGAGAAGTGTTTTGATAGGTTAGTTATTATTTACAATGTATATCTATAATTTTGTACTTACAGTGTCTGTCATTTTTAAACCTAGGCTCCAAAATTATTTTCTGAAAGTTCAAAGTGTCACCTTTCATCTAAAATATCATTTTTTTTAAACTGATAGTTTAAACTTTTGTAAAAATAGTGGAAACTGAACATTTGAAGTGCACCTAAAATTGATACTCTAAAATGGACCTGCTCCTAATGTCAACAATTTTGACACCTATAGTTGACATAATTCCCATATCCCATTTTCTTTTAAAAGTGGCTAGAGCTCAAAACGTGGCGAATCCAATGTTTAAAGTCTTGACACGAGCCCACTCTTACTGTTTAAAAGAATTTTAACGACATTTTACTTTAATTGATAGTTTATAGTAATTTCGTCCCGCTGCCCACCAGAGTGGCGTCCGATGTATTTGTTAGATTTTATAAATGGTACTGTGAACAAATCCAGGTCAAATGTAGTTCTGGCATAATTTTCACAAATAAAAAACTAATTTTTGTTGGAGGCGTTTGGCAGTCAATTGAGAAATGTGGGTAAAATACGATACAAACACAGGATGGCAGGCCGCTGATTTGAAATACCGCCACGTGGTTTATGTTGGAGCCACACCAGCCCTATAGCTTCTGCACAGCAAGGCCAGTCTACTAGTATCTATGGTCGAAGAGTAAAGATGAAACGTTACTATCTTAGCAATTTAAATTAGTTTCTCTTTGGAGTTAAGACTATTTGGCATGATGTTAACAACTGTAAGTGACAATGTTAAGCTGTTATGTGCTTGTCAGAGTGCTGTGTGTGCCAGTCAACTAAATCTCCCACACAAATGGAAGTAAATGCACTAATGAAATGATCTCAACATGCATATCGCTTAATGTATACACAGGAGTAGGTGTGTATCTTTCTATCCTGATTGTATCTGAAGATAACCTCACTGGCACACATAGTAACTGAACCTAATCACACTTCAGACTAAAGTAATGCACATGTAACTGGAATGCACCTGTTGAGGTAGCATACTGCCGAAACGTCACTTGCAAGTTAAATATTTGTAAAAAAGGACTGAAGCAGTTGAAATTATTTCTTAAATTTACAATACAGTCGCAGTCCGCAGAACATTCCATATAACATCGATAAATTCAAGTTTCACAAGACCGTATCTCATCTCCTTTTGACAATCAGCTCCTAAATACTGCCAAAAGGCAACACCAAGATAAGATCTATAGGTAGCGTATTCAGCTGTCGACGTCACATTTCCAGACACTTTATCACAATAAATCATATTAAGAGTGACAGGATTTGGACAGATCTTTAATGCGCTGCATGCTTAATGTTTTTAGTGTTTTCAGTTCTGAGCTTGACCCGGTTTATGTTTTTCGTGGGTGTTCAATCCGCGAAGTTTACGAGTTCGCGTGATATCACGAGTCCTGTGCCGGGACCAGCGAGATATTAGGACCCTGCAACGAACTTGTGACGTCACACTAGTAGGCTTGTCCGCCGCACTTTGGAAACGCTCGCCTCCGTACAGGAAGTCAATATTTAATTGAAAAGGTACCAAGTAAAGATCTTAATTTTGTCGTGTACTATCGAGAATTTGCATGCACGTAAAAGCGCAGTTAAGAATTATGAAACTCTTCTGAAACGCCGGCCGCGGTGCTCTTGCGGTTCTATGCGCTTCAGTCCGGAACCACCCGAGTGCTACGGTCGCAGGTTCGAATCCTGCCTCAGGCATGGATGTGTGTGATGTCCTTAGGTCAGTTAGGTTTAATTAGTTCTAAGTTCTAGGCGACTGATGACCTCAGCAGTAAAGTCGCATAGTTCTCTGAACCATTTGAACCATCTTCTGAAACAGTTACTCGCTCCCCACTGGAGATGATTGCTGGCACTCTAAGACCTGCAGTGTCACGTGCTGTGACGTACGTGACACGGCATGCCTTTCTCGTGGGCCTCGTCCTGAGCTGTAATAGCCAGACGGCAGCAAATCGAGCAGCCTCCATGCTGAATTAAGTATTTGCGAAATTAACTTGCCATATTTGTTGGCTCCATACACTGAGCTGTGGATGGCTCATGCTATGCGTTGGATTAAACCTTGGTTGCTATTCTGTGTTTAGTCTTCCGTGGTTATCGGAATTACGCTGTTATCCTCTCTTTCTGCGGGTGGCAGCAGCGGTGTGTATCGATATTCACACCTTGGACTATCTTTGGCATGGTGCTTATAGTTTCCGGCTGTGTGCGGGCAGTTGGTCGGTTGGCGTGGAGCTGCGAGGAAATCTCCGCGGCGCGTAGTTTGGCCAGGCCCGCTGGCAGCCTCTATGCAGTGTCGGAGTGTGTGGTGCTGTTCCCATTGCTACGAGCTTCGTGACTCACCGATCCTGGACATGAAAGTTGTCACGACTGTTCACATTGTGTCGTTTGGAGTTCGTTGTCGGCTGTTGGGATATTCCCGCGACCAACAACATGTGTTTTCAAGTCGGCAAATTTTAGCCGTGGTCCGCTGGAGTTTAACTGTACTTGGTTATTTGAATTGAAGTGCACCAGCGGAATCTTCTGCTTTGTGCCCCTTAACGTTCCGGTTACCTGCCCTAGTCGTTGACGTAAACTCAGGCAGTGTATTTTCCTCATCGTGTTGTCACTGTCCAGCACGGTGTGTAGTTTAACAGCTCAATGTATAATTGGTTGTGAGTGCCGATACCTTCTACGTTGTTCCATTGAACTCCCTGTTGTGTGCTGGTCGAGTGAAGCAGAGGTTATCTTGTCTGTTGACAGTCTGTCGGTTGGGTTGTCGTCGGATCGACAATGATTGGCCGACTGCCTGTCTCACCTAAGCGAGCATTTGTGTTTGAATTCCAGGCCAACCGTCGGAACTTCTGAGCACCCTTGGGTGTACTGCCTTTTCTTGTTTGTTCTTGTTGTTTGTACTCGTATGGCTTCTAGCCGATTTTTAGATTAAGGTTGTTTTGCTCTTAAGGCGTCAGATGGTTTGGGCCTTCAGCCTAATTTAAGAACTGTTTTACGTAAAGCCTTTGGCATTTTTAAAATTAATGTTATTGAGTCTTAAATGTTGGGCCTTAAGCTGAATTTGAATTCAAGTTGTTTTTCTCTTAAAGTGTCAGATTCTTAGGGCCTTCAGCCTAATTAACTGTGGTAAGATAAGGCTTTGCCTTTTAAATTTCTGATTTTGGTTGAGCTTTAAGTTATCGGTTTTCAGCCGTTTTTAAATGAAAGTGGTCTTGCCCTTAAGGCACGAGATTGTACGGCGCATTCAGCCACTAATTAAGTTCCAAACCTAAAGTTGTGCTTTTTTTAAATTTTCTTGGCTCTTGTAATGTTTGACCAAATAAAAGATTGTATGTTTGAGTGTAAATGACAGCCGCTTCTTTTTGGCCTCTTTCTACAACTTAAACTACCTGTCCTGTCCTGCGGGTTTAGCAGGGCGTCTCATACACATCCTTGCGTATTACGAATATACGTAGTTTAAGTAATACGCAACATTGAAGATCTCTCCAAAACGCGTGATTTTTAGCACAATTTATTATAATAAAGTTCCGGGAAGTATCACATCGATGGCTAAACATGCTTTCGCACATTTCTCCGTTGATGTGAATATCTTTACCAGGATTTGCGCTTGTTTTGTTCATGGTTGGTTCTTAGATCGGATATGGGCGCACAAAGTTCCTTCACTTTTATCCTAAGCTGATGTTATAAATTTTTGACTAATAAACTGCACACTAGACTCACATTGGCTGTTTCCAGACTCGTAGTGTGCTATAACTAAGCGCAAAATAAAAAGCACAAGAACTAAGGCACAACACACCACAAAAAGAAACTTCCTAATAACACACTTTAATGCGCAGACGCCGTCTCCGAGCAAGGAAAATCGCAGCAACTAATGTTAACAGGACATGTTTCGCGCGTTTATTTCCTCTTATCATTCGTGAAAGGCTCGCTAGGTAATGCCTCTTGGGTTCCGTATTTTTGTGCACTCTCGCAAACCATTTACAAACTTAGGATACTTCTACTACAGCAGACGGTTTTTTTTTCTTTTTTGCACTGCCAATTCTATCTTCAACATTATCAAAACAATATTTCACGTCGATTAATGACGCATCAACGCATAACAGAAATACACAGAAATAGGGATTCTATGGTGAAGGTTCAGCCACCCTATCACCTCCTCGTTGCAAGCAGCGGAACGAGAAAATTATCTGGAAGTTGGTAGCGAGCCCATCAGCCGTCCTCACTCAGAATGTGTTTCTCATCGGGAAGCACGCGCTGAACTATCTGCAACATCTCACAGAACGTGGTCCTCTTCGTGATTTGCAACAGCTCCGATCCCAAGCACTAACTGTCAGCCGCATCTGGATGCAAATCACAAAGTTTGTTAACGAAAATGGATGCTCATAAAATAGCTGTGTTAACTCTGTTAGCGATCGTCAGAGGCGAGTGGAGAAGATTGCGAAGAAGATTGCGGACTCGTCGATGGCCTGCCCAACGAATTACTCGCAGAGGAATACAACATACGATACAGCTGACAAAGACAATGTACAAAAAAAATCACTTATGGCAAAAATATAATACAAAACACACTATTAATACTAAAGTGGTAGACCATCGGTCCCGGCGCCACTGCTGTTGCTCTTTCGTATTTTTCTGCTTTCTACATTGCCGCATATTACGAACGTCCCTCGCGCGGCGAGCACGACCATCTCGTGGCACGCGGTAAGATTCCACCGCGACGTCCCCCTTTCGTCGCCCTGTCTTATACTTCAGCACACACTCACTCTGGCGTAAACGAATTGCCGCTAACATTCTCCATCTAGCACAGCACCGCCTTTTAAACAGCTAAAGTAAGTCTGCATCGAGTCCTGTAGACCCTATGTACAGGGCTATTACAAATGATTGAAGCGATTTCATAAATTCACTGTAGCTCCATTCATTGACATATGGTCACGACACACTACAGATACGTAGAAAAACTCAAAGTTTTGTTTGGCTGAAGCCGCACATCAGGTTTCTGCCGCCAGAGCGCTGGAGAGCGCAGTGAGACAAAATGGCGACAGGAGCCGAGAAAGCGTATGTCGTGCTTGAAATGCACTCACATCAGTCAATCATAACAGTGCAACGACACTTCAGGACGAAGTTCAACAAAGATCCACCAACTGCTAACTCCATTCGGCGATGGTATGCGCAGTTTAAAGCTTCTGGATGCCTCTGTAAGCGGAAATCAACGGGTCGGCCTGCCGTGAGCGAAGAAACGGTTGAACGCGTGTGGGCAAGTTTCACGCGTAGCCCGCGGAAGTCGACTAATAAAGCAAGCAGGGAGCTAAACGTACCACAGCCGACGGTTTGGAAAATCTTACGGAAAAGGCTAAAGCAGAAGCCTTACCGTTTACAATTGCTACAAGCCCTGACACCCGATGACAAAGTCAAACGCTTTGAATTTTCGGCGCGGTTGCAAAAGCTCGTGGAAGAGGATGCGTTCAGTGCGAAACTTGTTTTCAGTGATGAAGCAACATTTTTTCTTAATGGTGAAGTGAACAGACACAATGTGCGAATCTGGGCGGTAGAGAATCCTCACGCATTCGTGCAGCAAATTCGCAATTCACCAAAAGTTAACGTGTTTTGTGCAATCTCACGGTTTAAAGTTTACGGCCCCTTTTTCTTCTGCGAAAAAAACGTTACAGGACACGTGTATCTGGACATACTGGAAAATTGGTTCATGCCACAGGTGAAGACCGACAGCGCCGACTTCATCTTTCAACAGAATGGTGCTCCACCGCACTTCCATCATGATGTTCGGCATTTCTTAAACAGGAGATTGGAAAACCGATGGATCGGTCGTGGTGGAGATCATGATCAGCCATTCATGTCATGGCCTCCACGCTCTCCCGACTTAACCCCACGCGATTTTTTTCTGTGGGGTTATGTGAAAGATTCAGTGTTTAAACATCCTCTACCAAGAAATGTGCCAGAACTGCGAGCTCGCATCAACGATGCTTTCGAACTCATTGATGGGGACATGCTGCGCCGAGTGTGGGAGGAACTTGATTATCGGCTTGATGTCTGCCGAATCACTAAAGGGGCACATATCAAACATTTGTGAATGCCTAAAAAAACTTTTTGAGTTTTTGTATGTGTGTGCAAAGCATTGTGAAAATATCTCAAATAATAAAGTTATTGTAGAGCTGTGAAATCGCTTCAATCATTTGTAATAACCCTGTACTTTAGCTGCGTTTCCTATTCGGTTACAGAAGAAAGGAAATAGAAGTAATCCGCAGAATTACAGATGCGCTTCACTGACGTCAATTTGTAGTAGGATTTCGGGACGTATACTGTGTTCAAATATAATATAATCACGCTGAAGAAAACGATCTATTGCCACGTAGCACGAGTTCAGAAAATATCGTTCTTGTAAGACAAGAAGTAACGAGTGCTAACCACAGGGAACCTGAAACTTCTTGCATACTTCTGGATTTCCGTTTCTCACAAGCGGCTTTTAATCAGACTGCGAGTGTACGGAGTACCGTCTCAGCTGTGCGACTGGATTCGTGGTTCCCTGTCAGTAAGGTCATAGTGAATCAAAGTGATGCACTAAAACAGAAATGTTATCTGGAGTTCGCCAAGAAAGCGTTAAAGGCCCCCTAATGTTCCCAATGTATGTTAATCGATATGAACAATCTGCGCAGCCCTTATAGATTGTTTGCAGATGGTGCTGTCATTTACTGTCTAGTACGAGGAGCGTTTGAAAAGTCCAAGTCTCAGCCATATTGGTCTATTTCTTGGTGTTTGGCATTCGTGTGAAACAAGGAAGTCGAGTGACTGTCAAAAAATGGACGAAAAAGAATTTCATGTGGTGATTAAACATTACTTTATGAAAGGCAAAACGCCTCAGGAGACTAAAGAGAAGCTTGATAAACATTACGGTGACTCTGCACCTTCGATTAGAACAGTTTATAAATGGTTTCAAAATTTTCAGAGTGGCCCTGTGGAGGCTACGACTCCAGAAATCATTGATTAAATCCATGATATGGTGATTGAGGACAGAAGAGTTAAGGTGCGTGAGATTGCTAGTGCTGTGGGCATCTCGAATGAACGGGTACATAATATTTTGCATAAACATTTGGACATGAGAAAGCTATCCGCAAGATGGGTTCCGCGATTGTTCAAGCTTGACCAAAAACGGAACCGTGTGAAATGTTGCAAGGATGGTTTGCAGGACTTCAAGCGTCGTTTCGTCACTGTGGATGAAACATGGATAACATTACTATACTCCTGAGACCAAACGAAAATCTAAACAATGGGTTACCAAGGAAGAATCTGCGCCAAAAAATGCGAAGACCATTCCTTCGGCCGGAAAGGGCATAGCCTCTGTCTTTTGGGATTCGCAAGGGATAACCCTCATCGACTATCTGGAAAAGGGTAAAACTGTTACAGGTGCATATTATTCATCGTTATTGGACCGTTTGAAAACCGAGCTGCAAGAAAAACGCCGGCGATTGGACCGCAAAAAAGTCCTTTTCCATCACGACAGTGCACCAGCACACACCTCAGCAGTTGTGGTCGCAAAATTATTGGAAATAGGATTCCAACTCGTTTCACATCCCCCCTATTCTCCAGACTTGGCTCTCTTGGACTACTATTTGTTCCTCAATTTGAAGAAATAGCTGGCGGGACAAAGATTTTATTCAAACGAGGTGGTGATTGCAGCAACTAATAGCTATTTTTGCAGACTTGGACAATTCCTATTATTCGGAAGGGATCAAAAAATTAGAACAGCGTTGGACGAAGTGCATAAGTCTAGAAGGAGACTACGTCGAAAAATAAAAAAAGGTTTACCCCAAACATGTAAGTAGTTTTTATTTTCGCACGGACTTTTCAGACACCCCTCGTACAGTTGTCAGAAGATCAAATCCGACTGCAAAATGATTTCGACAGGATGTCTGTGTGGAGCAAAAAGTGGCAATAACTCTAAAGGATAAAAAGTGTGAGGTCATCCACGCGAGTACTTAAAGGAATACGTTAAATTTCGGCTAAACGATAAATCAGATAAATTTTACGGCTGTCAGTTCAACTAAATACATAGGGATAACAACTAGGAAGAACTTAAACTGGATCCATCACATACAAAATATTGTGGAGAAGGCGAGCCTAAGACTGCGTTTTATTGGCAGAACACTTAAGAGGATGCAACAGATCTACTAAGGACTCTGCCCATATCACGCTTGACAGTCCTCTTCTGGGGTAATTCTGCGCGGTATTTGCTCCTTACCGGACAGGATTGATAAAAAGCATAAAAAAGTTCAAAGGAGGGCAATTAGTTTTGTATTATACCACGGAATAGGGTAGCGAATGTCAGGGGTGTGATACGGAAGTTGGGATGACAATCTTTAATACAAAAGAGTTTCTCGTTAAGGCGAGACCTAGTCACGAAAATTCAATCACCAATTTTCTAGTCCGAATGCGAAAATATTTTATCAACTTCCACCTGCATAGGGAGAAATTACCATCGTAAGAAAATAAGAGAAATGAGAGGTACCAGGCAAAGAGTTGGGTGATTATTTTTCACACGTGCTTTCCGAGAAATAGTCTGAAAGTGGTCCGATCGCCCTCGGCCAAGCAGTTAAATGTGAACCACAGAGCAGCTATGTAGCTGTAGATGTACTCTTGTTTAGCACTGCTTAATGTTACTGAATGGTGCCCTAAGCTGGCTGAATACTGTGACCCCATAATCTCAGAGTACACCAATGTTTTCTTTTAAACGAACTATTGGAATTTCAGTTTTGACTTCTTCCCCCCCCCCCCCTCACCCCTCGTCTTGTCGCCATACTAACTGAGGCTCTGAGAACCATTATGGCCTGAACTACACCATCATTGACTTTGAGACTGTAGCAAGTATGCATTCTACTGAAATCTGTTGATCTTTTGCTGACCCAGGTTTACCTATATCTGTAGCCCCACACTGTATATTTGAACATTCACGAATACCTGTCTTGCCGTTTTCTTGGGTATTCATTTCCATATGGGCCTAGAACACAAAGCACAATCTTGTTACTCTCCCGGCGGGGTCAGGGATTTTCTCTGCCTCGTGATGGCTGGGTGTTGTGTGCTGTCCTTAGGTTAGTTAGGTTTAAGTAGTTCTAAGTTCTAGGGGACTTATGACCACAGCAGTTGAGTCCCATAGTGCTCAGAGCCATTTGAACCATTTGTTACTCTCCGCTCCTGAATTGTTATCTAGGGTAGGCAACACAATTTACTGTCTACATCGTCTACGTAGTGGTAATACTTCATAACCGGATGTGTATCTGCAGCTTTATCTGAACCTCAAGCCACAGAATGTGCTTTATAGGAATGATGATAACGAGGACTATGAAGTGTTGGAACTGGTCATGGTTCAAATTGCTCTGAGCACTATGGGACTTAGCATCTGAGGTCATCAGTCCTCTAGAACTTAGAACTACTTAAACCTAACTAACCTAAGGACATCACACACATCCATGCCCGAGGCAGGATTTGAACCTGCGACCGTAGCAACAGCGCAGTTCCGGACTGAAGCGCCTAGAACCGCTCGTCCACAGCGGCCGGCGAACTTGTCACAATTATATGTGTGGTGCATTTAGTATTTGTTCCTTATGTTCTTATTCCAGTTTCACATTAATAACAAACTTTACAACAGTCGTAAGGCACTAATGTCTCTTGCCTATACGGACTGATTCAAGAATATATGCAGATATTTTAATGTTATTCTACAAGTAAAACTAAAGAAAAAAGTTCATATAAACATAGGTCCGCAAATGTTTAGTTACGGAGTTACGCCTAATACAAGATTTTGCCTGAAATTTAGCAACTTCGCTAATATGAAGCCATCGCAAAACTGTACGAGGTTAAAGCATAGCACGATTTCCATTTATTTAGTTTTATTGGTCTGGTGAATCCAATATAACATGTCCGAGACATGTATCTGCAGTAGTTTTCCAGAACATCCAGAGAAGCAAAGATTATTATACAAGTAAATTTGTTTACTTTCAATTAAGAATGTAGAAACATGTATGTCATTGTTGGCAACCGTTAGTGAGTTGTTTCAGTAGTTTCCTAACCTCGAAACGAGTTAGTTTTCTGTATTGTTCAGTGAAAGACCATAATAACAATAGTGTATTTAAGTGAAACCACATAGTAACGTTGTAGTTTGTAGATTATTTATGAAACAGGGATGCGTTTCAAATTTACGGAGTAATACGCAGATATGGTGTTTATTTATGGCAAATGTGATGGTAATTCTATATTTCGAATGTTACGGGTGACAGGTTCTCTACCTAGCGTTCATAATCAGTACGAGCGCTCGATACGTGATGAGGGTATTATGGTACTGCCTAATATCGTGTAGAGCTCCCGCGAACACGCAGAAGTGCCGCAACACGGCGTGGCACGGACTCGATTAATGTCTGAAGTTCTTTTGGAGGGAACTGACACCACGAAACTTGCACTGCTGTCCATAAATCGGAAGAGTACAAGAGGGTGCAAGGATCCCAGATAGCTCAGTCATGTCTGGGGAGTCTGGTAGGCAACGGAAGTGTTTAAAATCAGAAGTGTTCCCGGAGAGACACTGTAGCAATTCTGGGCGTATGGGGTGTCGCATTGTCCTGCTGGAATTGCCCAAGTCCGTCGGAAAGCACAATGGACATGAATGGATGCCGGTGATCAGGCAGGATTCTTAGTACGTGTCACCTGTCAGAGGGTGGTCCCATATCACTCCAACTGCACACGCCCCACACCATTACAGAGCATCCACCAGTTTCAACAGTCCGCAGCTGACATGCAGGGTGCACGGATTCATGAGGTCTGTCCATGCCCGTACACGTCCACCCGCTCAATGCAATTGGAAACGAGACTCGTCCGACCAGGCAACATGTTTCCAGTCATCAACAGTCCAATGCCGGTGTTGAAACGAAGAATAGAGGCGTAAGGCTTTGTGTGGAGCAGCCCCTTAAGGGTACACAATTGGGCCTTCGGCTCCGAAAGCCCATCTCGATGATGTACATTGAATAGTTCGCACGCTGACACTTGATGATGGCCCAGCACTGAAATCTGCAGGGTTTCTAAATGGTCAAATGGCTCTGAGCACTATGGGACTTAACATCTGAGGTCATCAGTCCCCTAGAACTTAGAACTACTTAAACCTAACTAACCTAAGGACATCACACACATCCATGCCCGAGGCAGGATTCGACCTTAGCAGTCGGGCGGTTCCGGACTAGAGCTCCTAGACCACTCGGCCACCGCGGCTGGCTGCAGGGTTTCACTTCTGTCACGTTTACCGATTTTGCCGGCTTTTGTGGCCGAGCGGTTCTAGGCGCTTCTGCTACGGTCGCAGGTTCGTATCCTGCCTCGGGCATGGATGTGTGTGATGTCTTTAGGTTAGTTAGGTTTAAGTAGTTCTCAGTCTATGGGACTGACGACCTCATATGTTAAGTCCCATAGTGCTTAGAGGCATTTGAACCATTTTTGAACGATTTTCTTCAGTCGTAGTTGGTTCCGTTCTTGCAGGATGTTTTTCCGGCCGCAGCGATGTCGGAGATTTGATGGTTTACCGGATTCCTGATATTCACGGTACACTCCTGAAATGGTCGCAGCGGAAAATCCCCACTTCATCGCTACCTAGGAGATGCTGTGTCCCATCGCTCGTGCGTCGTGTTGAGACTAGGTAAAAAACAATTCAGTCCTATGAGACTCGTAGTTTGTCTATAAATTTGGTTTTCACAAAGATCTATTTTTATCAGAACTTTGTCTCTGTGCTTTGAGCCTTTGTAGTTCTCAATGCTTCAACGACGCACTGCAAGTAGTAACGTTCAGACGCCTTACACGCTCGGACACTGAATAGATAATTATACGAATCCCGACGGTATGTTCATCTTTACCACCTTTGTAAAGTGGGGCTTCATGTTAGCCGCCAGAGGTGGGAGTGGTGTTGACAGCAGTGAGAGGAGCTGCATCCAGTGTCTCCCTCTGCCGCTGAAGAGCCGCATAAGAACGCTACTGGCATGCCGCCGGCCAGGCTGCATTCTGAACGACACGTTCCAGAGACAGCACCATTCATTCAGTCGCTTTCCCAGCGCGCGCCACCCGATTCGGTTGGACGGCAGCGCAAGCCGAAGCTGGACCAGCTAGCAGCAGCAGCAGGCAGGCCACCCAAGAACGGCCGCCTCGGCTCGCCAGGCACTTGCGACGCGCGCACGTCGCCGCCCGCGGAATGCGCGCTATGCGCCCAGCGCTTCATTTCTCGACCGCCCCGTCATCTTTCTCCGCGTCGCTTACGCGAGCAGCGTGTGTCATCGCGTCGCCTGCTCACACTCGTCTTCGATTAGCCGTTGCACGTCTCCGTCAATGAACGACACTGTACTGCTGTCCCCGGCCCGGCACCAGACTTCGTACATAATATGGTGCCACAGTGTAAAACAGGTAAACCACCAATATTTCAAACAATGTCACCTACACAATTAACAAATCCGTAAAACTGTTGTGTGTCTGAACACACTTCTCTAACACTACTAGATGATTTTTAATGGGGTTTTCACAGATAACGTGAGCATTATTTGGGACACCGCTGAGGCTTCATTTCATCAAAAGCGGATCACGGTTCTAGGCGCTTCAGTCCGTAAGCGCGCGACTGCTACGGTCGCAGGTTCGAATCCTGCCTCGGGCATGGATGTGTGTGATGTACTTAGGTTAGTTAGGTTTAAGTAGTTCTAAGTTCTAGGGGACTGATGACCTGAGATGTTAAGTCCCATCCATAGCGCCCAGAGGCATTTGAACCATTTGAACAGTCACATTCATAGATGCAAAAAAAATGGTTCAAACGGCTCTGAGCACTATGGGACTTAACTTCTGAGGTCATCAGTCCCCTAGAACTTAGAATAGTTAAACCTAACTAACCTAAGGACATCACACACATCCATGCCCTAGTGTGATTAGGTTCAATTACTCTGTGGGCCAGTGAGGCTATAGAAAGATACACATATACTTCTGTGTATACATTAAGCGATATGCATGTTGAAATCATTTTATTAGTGCATTTACTTCCATCTGGGACACACAGCACGACGGCCGGTGTGGCCGCGCGGTTCTAGGCGCTACAGTCTAGAGCCGCGCGACCGCTACGGTCGCAGGTGGAAATCCTGCCTCGGGCATGGATGTGTGTGATGTACTTATGTTAGTTAGGTTTAAGCAGTTCTTTCTAGGGGACTGATGACCTCAGATGTTAAGTCCCATAGTACTCAGAGCCATTTGAGCCATTTTTCGGATCACGGAACAAAAAGGTATCCATACATATTACAGAGAGGTGTGAAAAGCCATGAGCTACGTCCTAATATCCTGACGGACTTGCTTTTGCTCGGTGTAGTGTAGCAGCTCGACGTGACATGGACTCAACAAGCGTTCCAAGCCCCCTGCAGAAATATTGACCCATCTTGCCTCTATAGTCTTCCACAATTGCAGAAATGTTGTCGGTGCAGGGTTGTGTATACGAACTGACCTCTCAGTTATGTCCCTTAACTGTTCGATAGGTGGCCAAATCATTAGGTCGAATGTTCAGAATAATCTTCAAACTAAACGCGAACAGTCGTTGCACACTGATATGGCGCAGTGTCGTCCACAAAAATTCCATGGTTGTTCATGATCATAAAGTCCATGAAGGACTGAAACTGGCCTCTAAGTACTCGAACATAACAATTTCCAGTCAATGATCGGTTCAGTTGGACCGGAGGACCAAGTCCATTCCATACAAACACAGCCTACAACAGTTCGCATAGCCCACTGTTCACAACTAGGGTCCATGGCTTCGAAGCGTCTGCGCCACACGCGGACCCTAACGTCAGCTCTCACCAAATGACATCAGGACTCATCTGACCAGTCCACAGTTCTCCATTCGTCTAAAGTCCAACCAATATGGTCACGAGCCCAGGAGAGGTGCCGTGGACGATGTCATGCTGTTAGCAATGGCATTCGCGTCGCTCGTCTCCTGCCATAACCTATTAACACAAAATTTCGCCGCACTGCCCAAACGGACACAATCGTCGTACCTCGCACATTGAGTTCTGCGGCTATTTCACCGAGTGTTGCTACTTTCCTAGCACTGACAACTCTGCGCAAACATTGCTGCTCTCGGCTGTTAAGTGAAAGCCGTCGGCCACTGCGTTGTCCGTGGTGAGAGAAAATCCCTGAAATTTGGTATTCTTGACACACACTAAACACTGTGGATCTCGGGATGTTGGAATTCCCTACCGATTTCCGAAATGGAATGTCCCATGCGTCTGGCTCCATCTTCCATCCCAAGTCTGTTAATCCCCGTCGTTCTGTCAAAATCAATTTGTAAACCTTATCACATAAATTACGTACGTTCAAATTACAGTTGCGCCAATTCACTGCCATTTTATAACTTGTGTAGGCGATACTACAGCCATCTACAGGGTGTTTCAAAAATGACCGGTATATTTGAAACGGCAATAAAAACTAAACGAGCAGCGATAGAAATACACCGTTTGTTGCAATATGCTTGGGACAACAGTACATTTTCAGGCAGACAAACTTTCGAAATTACAGTAGTTACAATTTTCAACAACAGATGGCGCTGCGGTCTGGGAAACTCTATAGTACGATATTTTCCACATATCCACCATGCGTAGCAATAATATGGCGTAGTCTCTGAATGAAATTACCCGAAACCTTTGACAACGTGTCTGGCGGAATGGCTTCACATGCAGATGAGATGTACTGCTTCAGCTGTTCAATTGTTTCTGGATTCTGGCGGTACACCTGGTCTTTCAAGTGTCCCCACAGAAAGAAGTCACAGGGGTTCATGTCTGGCGAATAGGGAGGCCAATCCACGCCGCCTCCTGTATGTTTCGGATAGCCCAAAGCAATCACACGATCATCGAAATATTCATTCAGGAAATTAAAGACGTCGGCCGTGCGATGTGGCCGGGCACCATCTTGCATAAACCACGAGGTGTTCGCAGTGTCGTCTAAGGCAGTTTGTACCGCCACAAATTCACGAAGAATGTCCAGATAGCGTGATGCAGTAATCTTTTCGGATCTGAAAAATGGGCCAATAATTCCTTTGGAAGACATGGCGGCCCAGACCAGTACTTTTTGAGGATGCAGGGACGATGGGACTGCAACATGGGGCTTTTCGGTTCCCCATATGCGCCAGTTCTGTTTATTGACGAAGCCGTCCAGATAAAAATAAGCTTCGTCAGTAAACCAAATGCTGCCCACATGCATATCGCCGTCATCAATCCTGTGCATCAATCGTTAGCGAATGTCTCTCGTGCAGCAATGGTAGCGGCGCTGAGGGGTTGCCGCGTTTGAATTTTGTATGGATAGAGGTGTAAACTCTGGCGCATGAGACGATACGTGGACGTTGGCGTCATTTGGACCGCAGCTGCAACACGGCAAACGGAAACCCGAGGCCGCTGTTGGATCACCTGCTGCACTAGCTGCGCGTTGCCCTCTGTGGTTGCCGTACGCGGTCGCCCTACCTTTCCATCACGTTCATCCGTCACGTTCCCAGTCCGTTGACATTTTTCAAACAGATCCTTTATTGTATCGCTTTTCGGTCCTTTGGTTACATTAAACCTCCGTTGAAAACTTCGTCTTGTTGCAACAACACTGTGTTCTAGGCGGTGGAATTCCAACACCAGAAAAATCCTCTGTTCTAAGGAATAAACCATGTTGTCTACAGCACACGTGCACGTTGTGAACAGCACAAGCTTACAGCAGAAAGACGACGTACAGAATGGCGCACCCACAGACTGCGTTGTCTTCTATATCTTTCACATCACTTGCAGCGCCATCTGTTGTTGAAAATTGTAACTACTGTAATTTCGAAAGTTTGTCCGCCTGAAAATGTACTGTTGTCCCAAGCATATTACAACAAACGGTGTATTTCTATCGCTGCTCGTTTAGTTTTTATTGCCGTTTCAAATATACCGGTCATTTTTGAAACACCCTGTATATACATGCATATAGCTATGGTTCAAATGGCTCTAAGAACTATGGGACTTAACATCTGAGGTCATCAGTCCCCTAGAACTTAGAACAACTTAAACCTAACTAACCTAAGGACATCACACATATCCATGCCCGAGGCATGGACCGTAGCAGCAGCGACCGTAGCAGCAGGGCGGTTCCGAACTGAAGCGCCTAGAACCGCTCGGCCACAGCGACCGGCGCTTATAGCTATTCCATGACTTTATTCACTTGTGTAAAAATGTATGTAGATCCACATTTCCTCCGAAACCACAGGACAGATTCAAACCAAATTTACTACACATATCACTTACTGTCTACTTGCCCCCATCGCTGTGGGGGCAAGGACTATCTGCCTGTCAACGGGGTGTAGTTGAAGGACGCGCACGCCACGACGCGCGAACACACAGATTTTGAGGACGAAGGCACTTAATAACTTGCAACAAATTTTACACTCAACATATAATTTCAAACCCTTACGAAACTTTTTCTCGCTTGCAACTCTCACAAAATGTTGGAAGGAAAAAAGTTTACTACGTTTTCGCAGTTCAGGTAGCAGAACTGCGGCGTCAGACGTGACATTTTAATTTATTACTCTTCACTACTAATTCTATTAGCAACGCATTTCGTACATAGTATTCACGTATACCACGGAATGCACCTGAAAAAGTATATCATTGTATGACACATGATTCAGGATATATGACATCATAAACACAGATAAGTGTGATAAACTGCATCGTCGTGTATGGCAATTAAGCCTAATGGTGAAAATTAAAATGTTATGTTCTGCCAGAAAAGCGTTTGTTGGTGATTTTTTTAGCGAGGAATTTTAATAATCAAATTAAGTATCTCATAACAGCACTGGAACACGTAAGAATTCCTCAGCAGCAGTGATATCTCGGCTAGGAGAGAAACAAAATACAAGGATATTTAATTTTGAGGCTTTAAAGCTGCAGGAAGATTAGCTAAGCATCTTTTATGGAAATTCTCATAGCTCATATGAAATCTTAAAGAAGCTAAATGGAAATTTTATGACAATAAATGTTATCGCATTGTGTGTGTGCTCGGAAGTGAAAATAATATCTCTGACGGTTAATAGTCAAAAGACTATTAATTATTTAGCACATGAGTATGCAGTCATATACTGAACTTTAAGAGAAGTTTAAGGAACTGTTGAGGTTCAATAAGCAATGATTTATAGTGTACTTGTTAAAAGGGTCCAAAAAACTACACTACGGAAGTCACGAATTAGGTGCATGTAAGTTATGCCGAGTAATCTGAACTGACTCATTAACGGTAATTGGGCTTTCATAAAGAATTTATACGACCCAAGTAGACTGCTTTAGATGTTTTCTGTTATCTTTCAAGCCTACTGTAATAAATGCCGAGGTGATAGTTTAGCACGCATATCCAGATCTTTAATGAGAGTGTTATCTCTGACATAAGATTCATATCTGAAGTGAACATAGATATTTAACTTTTATTAACGAGTTTAGATGGTAATATCAAATTGTAGGCAGTTATTTAGATGCTTATGGGTGCTGAAAGTGCTTATCGGAAGAAACTTTCATTCTATATGTGCATGAAAGAAGACATTACCACCAGAAATTAACGAAGTTTGTGAACGTCGATTGAATGATACGTCGATTGCTTCACAGAAGTTGCAAACTTTTTCCCACGAACGGAATTGAACATTCTACGTCCAAAACTATCCCTGGGTCTCCTTCTGATCAGCTAAAAGAATCTGCTCTTGAAGAATAGAATTTAATAGAATAAGATTTTAATTGGATGAAAACTGATGCGTATTCGTCTATTTCCTGGTCAGATAACGATTCGCATCAGTGTCGGGACGAAACAGTGTCTCAACAACGGCTACACAAGAAATAAAAGTCTTTATCTATTGAATAATTCGTCGCAGGCAGCCTGCAGTGAACATCAGGAGAGGCGGAACGACGCAACCTGCATCAGATGTAATACTTCAGATTGTCACAAGCGTATAACTTTGTGGCTATTATGTACCTTTATTACACCAGGCCGTTCATTTACGAGTATATTTATTTACTTTTCAACCTGATGTGCTTGCTCACTGTGCACCTCAGACGAAGTGTGTGTACCTCGGCTACGAATAAATATTCAATTTCCACAGCAGAAATAAGTAGTATGTCAGCAGGATGCCGACACTTGGTGGCAACATATCGATTAGCTGCTTCCTTGACGGCAACTCGAGACCGCAAATAAGGACGTATGAGAAGGCAGCGCCGACGCTAAGGGCTTCCGTTTTACCACTCGCTTCATAATTGACCGTGGAAGAATGTCGCTAATTGTTCTAACCGAACACGCGCAATTGTGGCTGGGCCGTCTCACGTAACAGATCGTGACCTGGTTGTCCGTGCGCGGTAAACATTACAACTGCGACTACTGCTTCGTTATTACTCGCACGTAATAAATATCAAGGAATCCACATTAACTGTCCTCAAATTAGAGACGGCACAATGTTCTTGAATCTCACTTTCTCTTCGTGGCCCTTTCGGGTATGCTAACTGCAGCATCCAACGCTTTACAACGATGGTCATTCTCGTGACAACTAACACACGTGCGTTCTCAATACGTGTACTGATACACTTTTCAACTTTTTATGGTCTTCACTCAAGTCCTATAACTTTAAATAGGGGAACGATTTGGCCATTAATACGAGGGTCGTCCACAAAGTAAGTTCCGTTTCTATTTCTTTCCGCGGCAGCGCTACGATCGCAGTTCCGAGCATGCGCGGCAGTTACTCTGACTCAAGGAGAAGACAAATACGCCATTTTCAGATCGCTGCTGCCGACGTGTGTTTTTGTAGTGCTTTTTTATAATGTCGGACGTAATTCAAAATGCCGTCGCGTGTGAAATCAAATCTGTGATTCGTTTTCTAAATGCAAAGAAACCAAAGGAAATTCATCGGCAAATGTGCGAGGTTTACGGACAAAATGCTATGATTGATTCAATGGTTAGAAGATCGGTCAGACTGTTCAATGAAGGACGTGATAAAGTGCACCATGAAGAACGAAGTGGACGCCCGACTGTGGTTACTGATGAACTGGTTCACACAACTGAAGAGAAGATTACGCACAACCGTAAGTTTACACTTAGTGCCCTTGCTATGGAAGTTCCGCAAATCTCACTATCGCTAATTCATGAAATTGTCACTGAAAAACGGAAATTTCGAAAACTTCGCTCATGTTGCGTACCCAAAATTCTTACTGAACAACACAAAAAAAAACAACGGATGGGCAGTGCACTTCAATTTTTGACACGCTACAATGAAGAAGGCGACGGTTTCATCTCTTCTCACACATAAAATCTGTCCTTGGTGGCCAACACTTCAACGATGATGACGAGCTGAAAGTACATGTTACCACATGACTGAATACACAGGCGGCGACCTTCTATGAAGAAGGCATACATAAACTTGTGCCACGCTATGACAAGTGCCTCCAAAATTTCGGAAGCTATGTAGAAAAGTGGTTTAACAGTTGTAGAGTTTTGTACAGTAAATATTTTTTCTGTATCTGTACACGTTTGTTTTGTATAACCAAACCGAACTTATTTTGTGGACGACCCTCGTACAATGGATACCTTCAAATACCACCATACATCAGATGTAACTCGTCTGTGCTTTCTCTAATTGCTTAAGACGAATACTGGCATGTTTCCTTTCAAAAGGACACGATTAATTTCCTTGCTTATCCTTGTCCACTGCCACCTTTGCTCCATATCTATAACAACGAGACATAACGAGTGTAGAACAGAATGCATTAAGGAAATCGGGTGGATCCGATATTTTATTGACCTGCCATTGCTCGGTCCTCACTTCCTGTCGTCTTTCTACGTCGTCCGCGTCCTTCTTGAAGCAGTGTTCGGCCATGGTTCACCCGGACTTGCAGACATCATCGAATAGTGGCATCGCTCCTATTTTAATATCGAGTGATTCGCCGTTTGCTGCAACCGGTTTCTTGGAGCCCAACTGCACGTCCTCTCTCGAATGCTGAAATCTGCGTATACTGTCCAGGCGCCTGTCTGCGAGGCAAAGCTACTGTCGACCTTGGTATACGGAATCAAACTCGCAAAGGTTTTATGCCCTGGTATCGAATGTCCCTTATTTACTGTCCTTGCCAACTGCGCGGCGAAATTGCGCTGCAGCGTCACACATTCACCCATCAGTCGCGAAAGTTTACAGTTCCGCATCTTCTTTCCATACCCGTATGAATATCAATTTATGACCAATTCTCACGACTCCTTCGTGGTGCGTCATTTTTTTCCCATTCAATATATTACAACTCTGTGATCACCGACGGCATAATAATGTTAATATTTAATGTTTCATTTCTACTTAGTGATTCAGTCATACGAGTTGGTTGCAAAACATTAGTACATATCTCTCGTGGCTACGAGCATTTAATTAGATAGCGTTATTGACATGCAAGTTATCCATTACTCAAACTGTTTGCTCTCTGGCAGCATACAGTACCTCGAGATGGGCACACAGAGATCGAAGCGCATCGCATGTGAACAGAGCAGTAATTACAGCTGCAGAAAGAGGTGCCCTTCAGGTTGAAAACAGCGAGGACCACACACTTGACACCAGATAACACGTCGGGGGAAAGACAGAAGATCAGAGTTAACATCCCTCCGATGACTAAGCCATTAAAGACGGAGCATATGCTCAGATGGAAGAAGGATGAGAAGGAAGTCGACTGTATCCTTTTCAATGTAACCATCAACCATCTACATCTACATCTATATCTAGTGGACATCTACATCTACGTGATTACTCTGCTTTTCACAATAAAGTGCTTGGCAGAGGGTTCAATGAACCACCTTCAAGCTGTCTCTCTACCGTTCCACTTCCGAACCGCACGCGGGTAAAACGAGCACTTAAATTTTTCTGTGCGAGCCTTGATTTATCTTATTTTATCGTGATGATCATTTCTCCTTATGTAGGTGGATGCCAACAGAATGTTTTCGCAATCGGAGGAGAAAACTGGTGATTGAAATTTCATCAAAAGATCCCGTCGCAACGAAAAACGCGTTTGTTTTAACGATTGCCACTCCAATTCACGTAGCATGTCAGTGACACTGTCTCCCCTATTTCGCGATAATACAAAACGAGCTGCCCTTCTTTGTACTTTTTCGATGTCATCCGTCAATCCCACCTGATGCGGATCCCACACCGCACAACAATACTCCAGAATAGGGTGGACAAACGTGGTGTAAACAGTCTTTTGGTAGACCTGTTGCACCTTCTAAGTGTTCTGCCAATGAATCGCAGTCTTTGGATTGCTCTGCCAACAATATTATCTATGTGATCGTTCCAATTTAGGTTATTTGTAGTTGTAATCCCTAAGTATTAGGCTGAATTTACAGCCTTCAGATTTGTGTGACTTATTGCGTAAATGAAATTTAGCTGATTTCTTTTAGTACTCATGTGAATAACTTCACACTTTTCTTTATTCAGGGTCAATTGCCACTTTTCGCACCATACAGATACTTTATCTAAATCATTCTGCAAGTCGTTTTGATCATCTGATTACAAGACGGTAAATGACAGCATCATCTGCAAACAATCAACATCGGTACTCCGCAAACCACAGTAAGGTGCGTGGAAGAGGGTACCCTGTATCACGCCCGCCGGTGTGGCCGAGCGGTTCTAGGCGCTACAGTCTGGAACCGCGCGACCGCTACTGTCGCAGGTTCGAATCCTGCCTCGGGCTTGGCTGTGTGTGATGTCCTTAGGTTATTTAGGTTTAAGTAGTTCTAAGTTCTAGGGGACTGATGACCTCAGATGTTAAGTCCCATAGTGCACAGAGCCATTTCTACCCTGTGTCACAACTTGCCATCCCTTCCTGTTCCATTCGCAAAAACAGAGCTACGAAAAAACATATATGTTCAAAAAATGTACAAATGTGTGTGAAATTTTATGGGACTTAACTGCTACGGTCATCAGTCCCTTAGCTTACACACTACTTAACCTAAATTATCCTAAGGACAAACACACGCACCCATGCCTGAGGGAGGACTCGAACCTCCGCCGGGACCAGCCGCACAGTCCATGACTGCAGCGCCTGAGACCGCACGGCTAATCCCGCGCGGCAGTAGAATAGTTCAGCAGCCAGCTTCAAATATCGGTTCTCGAAATTTTGTTAATAGTGTTTCGCGAAATCTTTCCTCCAGGGATTCGCATTTGAGTTCCAGAAGCATCTCCGTAAGACTTTTTTTTTCCGAACCTACCGGAAACAAATCTAGCAGCCCTCCTCTTAATTCCTTCGATGTCTTTCTTCAGTCCGCCCTGGTACGGATCCCACATACACGGGCAGTACTCAAGAATGGGTCGCACCAGCTTCCTATATGCGGTCTCCTTTACAGATGAACCAGTCTTTCCTACAATTCTCCCAATAAACCGATGTCGAGCATTTGCTTTCCCTACCAGGTTTCACATGCTCATTCTACCTCATATCGCTTTGCAACATTACGCCTAGATATTTAAACGACTTGACTGTGTCAAACTGGACACTTTTAATACTGTACCCGAACATTACAGGTTTGTTCGTCCTACTCATTCCCATTAAATTCCATTCATCACACCAACTGGAAATTTTGTCTAAGCCGTCTTGCATCCTCCTACCGCCACCCAACTTCGACACCTTACCGCACACCACGGCATCATCAGCAAACAACCGCAGACTGCTGCCCACCCTGTCGGCGAAATCATTTATGTATGCAGAGACTAATAGCAGTCCTATCACCCTTCCCTGGGGCACTCCTGACGATACCCTTGTCTCTGATAAACACTCGCCATCGAGGATACCATGCTGACTTCTATTATTTAACAAATCTTCGAGCCACTCAAATACCTGTGAACTTATTCCATATGCTCCTGCCTTCGTTAACAGCCTGCAATGGGGCACAGTGTCAAATGCTTTCCGGAAATCTAGAAATACGGAATCTCTCTGTTGCCCTTCATCCATGGTTCTCAGTATATCATGCGAGAAAAGGGCAAGGTCGAGTTTCGCACGAGCGATGCTTTCTAAAAACCATGCTGATTCGCGGATACAAGATGCTTAGCTTCAAGAAAGTTTATTATATTCGAACTGAGAACGTGTTCAAGTATTCTGCACTAAACATAAGTTAGGGATATTAGTCTACAATTTTGCAGGACCGCTCTTTTACCTTTCTTATATATTGGAGTCATCTGCGCTTTTTCCCAGTCGCTTGGGACTTCCTGCTGGGCGAGAGATTCACGATAAATGCAAGCTAGGTAAGGGGCCAGTGCTGTAGAGGACTCTCTGTAAAATCGAACTGGGATTCCATCCGGACCTGGTGATCTATTTGTTTTCAAAGCTTGAAGTTGCTTCTCTACGCCAGGCATGCTTATATATATATATATATAGGGTGAACTTTCAGGAAACATTCCTCACACACAAATAAAGAAAAGATGTTATGTGGACGTGTCCGGAAACGCTTAATTTCCATGTTAGAGCTCATTTTAGTTTCGTCAGTATGTACTGTACTTCCTCGATTCACCGCCAGTTGGCCCAGTTGAAGGAAGGTAATGTTGACTTCGGTGCTTGTGTTGACATGAGACTCATTGCTCTACAGTACTAGCATCAAGCACATCAGTACGTAGCATCAACAGGTTAGTGTTCATCACGAACGTGGTTTTGCAGTCAGTTCAATGTTTACAAATGCGGAGTTGGCAGATGCCCATTTGATGTATGGATTAGCACGGGGCAATAGCCGTGGCGCGGTACGTTTGTATCGAGACAGATTTCCAGAACGAAGGTGTCCCGACAGGAAGACGTTCGAAGCAATTGATCGGCGTCTTAGGGAGCACGGAACATTCCAGCCTATGACTCGCGACTGGGGAAGACCTAGAACGACGAGGACACCTGCAATGGACGAGGCAGTTCTTCGTGCAGTTGACGATAACACTAATGTCAGCGTCAGAGAAGTTGCTGCTGTACAAGGTAGCGTTGACCACGTCACTGTATGGAGAGTGCTACAGGAGAACCAGTTGTTTCCGTACCATGTACAGCGTGTGCAGGCACTGTCAGCATCTGATTGGCCTCCACGGGTACACTTCTGCGAATGGTTCATCCAACAATGTGTCAATCCTTATTTCAGTGCAAATGTTCTCAATTGTACATTTTCACAATCAACATGTGTGGGCTGACGAGAATCCGCACGCAATTGTGCAATCACGTCATCAACACAGATTTTCTGTGAACGTTTGGGCAGACATTGTTGGTGCTGTCTTGATTGGGCCCCATGTTCTTCCACCTACGCTCAATGGAGCACGTTATCATGATTTCATACGGGATACTCTACATGTGCTGCTAGAACATGTGCCTTTACAAGTACGACACAACATGTGGTTCATGCACGATGGAGCTCCTGCACATTTCAGTCGAAGTGTTGGTACGCTTCTCAACAACAGATTCGGTGACCAATGGATTGGTAGAGGCGGAGCAATTCCATGGCCTCCACGCTCTCCTGGCCTCAACCCTCTTGACTTTCATTTATGGGGGCATTTGAAAGCTGTTGTTTACGCAACCCCGGTACCAAATGTAGAGACTCTTCGTGCTCGTATTGTGGACGGCTGTGATACAATACCCCATTCTCCAGGGCTGCATCAGCTCATCAGGGATTCCATGCGACGAAGGGTGGATGCATGTATTCTCGCTAACGGAGGACATTTTGAACATTTCCTGTAACAAAGTGTCTGAAGTCACGCTGGTACGTTCTGTTGCTGTGTGTTTCCATTCCATGCTTAAAGTGATTTGAAGAGAAGTAATAAAATGAGCTCTAACATGGAAAGTAAGCGTTTTCGGATACATGACCACATAACATACTTCCTTTCTTTGTGTGTAAGGAATGTTTCCTGAAAGTTTGGCCGTACCTTTTTGTAACACCCTGTATATATAAGGCTCACCGGCCATTTGACTATCTTCTTCTGTGTGGATGCACAAACTCTTACGATGCACGAACTCTTACGGGAATCGGCAGGAAAGCCGCGAGTAATGAGTATGATGGGCAGGGGCACTATGAATATAGTGCGGGACAATAAGTTCAGAATGTGGGTCTTATGGAAGGCGTGCCAGAGATAAGTCCCTGCAGTCGAAGCCGGCACGGTAGCTCTGCGTGTTCGGTCAAAGAGCTGGCTGGCCTCTGTATTTAAAAAAAAAAAAAAAAAACCTGAGTGGAAGGATCGAAAAACGAAGTTTACCGGATGTCATGTGATGTTCGCAAAGTATAAATACAAAAGAGAGATGGACAGAGAGCGTCTGCCATGTAAGCAGGAGTTCCCAGGTTCGAGTCCTGGTCAGGGCACATATTTTCAACTGTCCCCGTTGACTTATATCAACGCCTGTATGCAGCTAAGGGTATTCACTTCATTGTAAATGACGGTATGTTTGCACGGTTCTCCTATATGAACGATTTCTTGAAAGTGAAATTTAATACTTCGGATTTCGTTTTGCTAGTTTCAACTGCCACACCAGACTGGTCAACAAGAGACTGAATGGAAGCCTTAGATGCGCTTATCGATTTTACATACGACCAGAATTTCTTCCGGTTTTCTGCCAGATATTTTTCTAAGGCGTGACAGTGGATTGTACGCTGAGATCTTTTCACAGACGCAGGAATCTACTAACCTTGGCTTGTTGTCGTTTGTGCGTCCACTTTTGAACCTAGAGTGCAACAGCCTCTGCTTTCTCTGCATCTTACGAATTTCGTTATTAAACGGTGGTGGGGCTTTTCCATCCTCTATCTAGGCACGTAACTCTTCAGACCACGGTCTACAATCTGCTTGAACTTTGCCCATAGCTCCTCTACATGTATCTTACTCGTACTAAGTGACACCAATTCACTGTTTAAGTAAGATGTTAATAACTGCGCATCTGCTCTATCTAGCAGAAACACTCTCCTAGCCTTCTTGACTGATTTATCGTAGTAACTATAATGACATCATGATCGCTAGGCCCCATTTCTACACTGACATTGTCGATAAGATCGGGCCTATTTGTAGCTACAAGGTCTAAGATATTTCCATTGCGTATGTGCTGACGAGCTAGCTGCTGAAGACAGTTTTCAGAAAACATGTTCAAAAGTATTTTGCATTACTCTCTGTCTGAACCCATCCTGGAAGTCAGCTATGTTTATTCAGGATAACCACGGAAAACTAGCACGCCGATTTGAATCTTACTCCTCCCGAATGTCAGTCCATTGCCCATCCCGCTTGATGTCCGATAAGGTGCAGCGGTGGAGACCAAGGTGCAAATGCTGTCGGGGCAATAACAGCGAGGGCGCCAGGGCAGAATAAGCGAACAATGCGCGGATTTCCGGCGGATGTGCGATCACCAGATACGCTAACTAGGGAACCGACTGTGGCATCAGTCGATGAGCGCAGGGCGAAATCAGATGGCGTACAAAGTAGAGATACTTCGCATGTCACGATTTTAACAGTAAACTGCGATGATTACTCCGAATGAGCCGGACTTAACGCGATCGTACATAATGCGGGGAGCAGCAGTTATGCTGAAATGAAGAACAACAATTAAGCATACGGCATCAAACGATAAGTCAGTTTCCCACCGACAAGGGGCTGCACCTACTCCTCATCATCGATTTCATCCGACTTTGTGCTATATGGCGGGGCCTGCCCGGAAACGAAAGTGATAGAAGAGGGAGGGAGCTCCAATTGCCAAGTATTTAGAAAAAAATTTTCATTTTTGGCGCGTGTTGGGTGAGGCTTGAGCCAGTTATGTCAGGGTACATGCGAGATAGCAGTTGGCGCACAGGAAGAAGCACAGGGACATCACAGGGACATCACGAAAAACCTAAATCAGGATGGTCGGACGCGGATTTGAACCGTCGCTCTCCCGAATGCGAGTCTAGTGTGCTAACCACTGCACCACCTCGCTCGGTCATGTAGAAGACTTTTTCTGTGTAACAGTGACTGACAGAGTAACAACGTACTGTATCACTGTAAGACCACCTGGCACAGTAACTGAGTGCCCAGCGCAGTGCCATGTGAAGGATCCGGGTTCGTTAAGGGCTAGTGCTCACTTTCCCTGAGTGAGACGACTAGAGCGAGGTGCACTCAGCCCCGTGGCGCCACCTGGGCTACGTGACCGAGTAGCAGCTGTGCCACGTCGCGGAAACTGACAACGGCCGGGAAAGCAGTATACTGACGCCACGCTTCCCCATACTGCATCCAATGACGCCACTGGCGGAGGATGACAAGGCGGTCGGTCAGTACCGACGTGCCCGCAGGGCCTGCGGACAGACCAGCTTCTGTGTCATGTCTCGTTAAGTGCTAAAGTCTCACGTCGAAATTACAATATTGGGTTTTACCATTGAATAATTTTCTAGTCAAAATGCGACGACGACGTCATCTACAAAAGTTTATCTCACTTTTTGATTGAGATTTCTCGAATACAATACTCTGCAGCGTCACATAAACGCTTGCAGGCACTCGAATTACTACTAGCCAATGAGGCATACCCATAAACAATAAATGAAAAATATTGTCATCTAATACCGTTTCGTGTTTGACAGAAATGTTTGATTGACAGAAAATGTGACAAGATGGCGGACACCAACTTTGATTCCATAGGAAACCGTTCTACACAGCGACTTTATATTATTATAATGAAGGATAGAAAAACAGCAATCCGTTCAAATCCTATTGGTTTATTATTATTCTTGCATATCCAGTTTTCAGATATAAATAGCCATTTTCAACGCATATATGGAATAATAACAATAATAGTAAATATGGGAATCCGACTGATTGCTATATTCGTATCCTTCTGTATAAGACGGCAGATGTCGTTTGTGTGCATATTTAGTGCAAAAATAGCTTTGAATGTGTTTAATGTAACGAACGAATTTCCATAAACTGTGAAAGACGATTTTCTTAAATTTCTAGCAGAGAAGTCAAATACCAGTTCTCAAGGATATAGCTGTAAAAAAATATTTTATTAATTCTTTAATAATAACTGATTTTAAAAAACTTCCACAGTATTTCACTCCCATAGGAGCATGTTTTCCAATTTTCGCAGGTGTAACTTCAAAATTGTTTCAATAGCGACATATTTTCAAATAACCTTTCAGCCCCTATTTCACCCCCTTAGGGGTGGATTTTTTGAAAAAAACCCTTCTTAAATGACGCCTACAGTATAAGACCAGCCCCACCTCTGCAAATTTCAAAAATGGCTCTGAGCACTATGGGACTCAACTGCTGAGGTCATTAGTCCCCTAGAACTTAGAACTAGTTAAACCTAACTAACCTAAGGACATCACACACATCCATGCCCGAGGCAGGATTCGAACCTGCGACCGTAGCGGTCTCGCGGTTCCAGACTGCAGCGCCAGAACAGCGCGGCCACTTCGGCCGGCCTGCAAATTTCAAGTTTCTCTCCTTAGTGATCTGGAGTCGGTGATGATGGACCAGTGAGTGAGTCAGTCAGTCACCACACTGTCTATTATATACAGAGATTATAACAATGTTTTCTTTGCCCCACTGTGGGGCATCTGTGGTAACTAAGAGGCAGTTCGAGGATGTGTTCCAACCCAAGCTGCCTGGAGTGGCAGCTCTTACGACGAGACCCCCGTCTGCAAGCGTGGCCAACGATAAATACAGGCCTAAACACACGTCTGCGTGACGTCTACAATGTAGTGTATCAGTCGGCCGACACCGATAAAATTAGAATCTCCCTTGTACTCAACATAGGTAACGCTAACTGCCCTTATTTTAACCTTCTTGACCGACAAACTCTTGCTTAGTCAAAGATTTCGTCAAACTTTTTAACCAAGCAATTTCACGGGAGCTATTAACGGCCGTAAAATTTATCGTCGTAGTTGTTTGGGAATGGGTGCCGAACAGTCCTGGTGGTAAGTGCACTGCTTGAAATGAAAGAGAAATGGGAACCATAGCGGGTGACACCGGTGACAGCGAGAGGAGAAGCTTGAAGTGTTCACCAGAATTAACTACGTGCGCTACAGTGCGAGGACATAAAGAATAGCCGGCCAGAGTGGCCGAGCGGTTCTAGGCGGTACAGTCTGGAACCGCGCGACCGCTACGGTCGCAGGTTCGGATCCTGCCTCGGGCATGGATGTGTGTGATGTCCTTACGTTAGTTAGGTTTAATTAGTTCTAAGTTCTAGGCGACTGATGACCTCAGAAGTTAAGTCGCATAGTCCTCAGAGCCATTTGAACCATTTTGAACATAAAGAATAAAGAAAATTATTTGAGAACAGGCGAACAAATATTTCAGTCTGCCCTCGTGCAACTGGTCCGTCGTACTTGCAAACGACATTCATTTAAGAAATGTCATTCCGAATTTCATTCATTATAATCGATGTTTTTGAAAACCTGCAAACGTTTTATTCACAGTTTAAATAATGACACACTGCACTAGTTACATATTATTTCATGCTTAATATGACATTTTTTCGAGAGTTTATTCTCATTACAAAAAGAAATATTCACATAGATATTTTATAACATGTTTGTATTCGTATTTGGAAAATTGGAAGTTTGTGGTAAGTTCCTATGGGACCAAACTGCTGAGGTCATCGTTCCCTAGGCTTACACACTACTGTATCTAACTTACTCACTTACGCTAAGGATAACACCACAACTGTCCGAGGGAGGGCTCTAACCTCCGACGAGGGCAAGGCGCCTCAGACAACGCGGCTGCACCGCGCGGCGATATTTGTCTTGTTCTGCCTATCTTGCCCTGCAGTTATGTTATTAAGGTTAACTGCAGTCAGACACATTTCTTTTGGGTGATTTTCCGAAAAGTCACATAAAATACCTATGTAAGTATTTGTACTTGATCCAGAGAATAAATTCTCATTAAGCATTGGGCATATCGTCAAGAAATACGTAATTAGTGCAGTGTTTCAGTCTTTAAATCATGAATGCTGGCGCTACAGTCTTGAGCCGAGCGACCGCTACGGTCGCAGGTTCGGATCCTGCCTCGGGCATGGATGTGTGTGAGGTCCATAGGTTAGTTAGGTTTAAGTAGTTCTAAGTTCTAGGCGACTGATGACCTCAGAAGTTAAGTCGCATACTGCTCAGAGCCAGCCACGAATGCTGTTTCTGCTAAAGATGGCCTCGTGACTAATTTAAGATTTGTAACAACAGGCGAAAGCTATTCCACCTTTCAATATATTACTCGACTCTCACAATGTGCTATTTTATGCATTATTCCAGAAACATGCTAACCAACATGTAAATCACCCAACAAGGCGTCTATGAAGGTTGTGTTAGGTTATTTGGAGTGCAAATAGACATATTTCACTTACGTATACTTTGAACACATTGGGCTTTTCGCACCTCCATCTCCTTCCGCATCCTTTCTTCTTACATGTAAGCTTAAGATCATTTACAGTGGAGCAACTGCGAATGCAGTCGATTGCTGCAACTATTTCTTTGTAACACTACAACCGCTTGTTTCGGTTTTCGTTCAAATGGCTCTGAGCACTATGGGATTTAACATCTGAGGTCACCAGTCCCCTAGAACTTAAAACTACTTAAACCTAACCAACCTAAGGACATCACACACATCCATGCCCGAGGCAGGGTTCGAACTTGCGACCGTAGCGGTCGCGCGGTTCCAGACTAAAGCGCCTAGAACCTCTCGGCCACACCGGCCGGCTCTTTTTTTTTGTGGTCAGCGTGCTTTTTGGTATGAAAAATCTTGTATTTTTCATACTCTACAACTATCACTGTGGTGATAGCCACGCTACAAAAATACTTCGTCATTTTATAGCTTAAATGCACTAAAGCAAGTGACATGTAAACAATGGCCTCACTTTAAATTTTATGAAAGATCTTTGCTAGAAGCTTCCCTACCACAGTGTCAACGATATGATCAAACGGCTTTGACACAGACATAAAAATGTCCGTGGGTTTCGGTAAGTATATATCGTTGGCCACGAACTCTACACTGTTGACGTCACACAGTTGTGCGCTTGGGCCTATATTTATCGTAGGCCACGGTCTGTAAGGCTGTGACGTCATATGCAAAACAGGGCTCCCGACTGGTCAGCGCAGATGTCATTCGGGAGCCGTCGCGCGAGCCTGCTAGTAAACGCACACCGAGCCTACTCCGCGTGAAACGGACTTCAAGGTTGACGAGCGAAACAACAAGAGCGTAGCCAAGAAAGGAGGGCGGCTGGAGGAAGTGTTCCCTGCGAGACCGTTGGCCGCTCGGAAGTCTGTGGTGTGCGGCAGGAGATTGAGGGGGAACAGCTCGGGCCCGGCAATTAGGCGTGACCCTGGCTGGCTGGCTGGCTGGCTGCAGCTCAGCGATTGTAGGGAAGCAGCGCCCTGGGGCTTTCCGTGGCCTGCTTTCCGGCAGTTCACGGCCCCGTCTGGTCGTTAGTATCGACACGGCCAGCGCCGCCTGCCCCGCACCACCACGACCGCCGGAGATGGCGCCGAGCGGAGATACCGAATGTCAGGAGGCATCTGCGAGCAGGCAAGTGACAGCCAAGACGTGCTGTCGTAGATGTGGCGGAGGAAAATACAGTAACCTTTAAGGCCCTCGTAAATAATCAAACTTGTTTGTCAAATACGGTCTTATCTAGCCACGGTTTTGTCAAACAGGCCCGTAAAACGTAAACTCCGTCCACAGGCCCAGGAGGACCCAGCGGTACCGACCGGTCGCCGTGTCATCCTCAGCCAAGAGGCGTCACCGAATGCGGATATGGAAGGGCATGTGGTCAGCACACCGCTCTCCCGGCCATATCTACACTACTGGCCATTAAAATTGCTACACCACGAAGATGACATGCTACAGACGCGAAATGTAACCGACAGGAAGAAGATGCTGTGATATGCAAATGATTAGCTTTTCAGAGAAGTCACACAGGGTTGGCGCCGGTGGCGACACCTACAACGTGCTGACATGAGGAAAGTTTCCAACCGATCTCTCATACACAAACAGCAGTTGACCGGCGTTGCTTGGTGAAAAGTTGTTGTGGTGCCTCGTGTAAGGAGGAGAAATCCGTACCATCACGTTTACGATTGTAGCCTATCGCGATTGCGGTTTATCGTATCGCGACATTGCTGCTCGCGTTGGTCGAGACCCAATGACTGTTAGCAGAATATGGAATCGGTGGGTTCAGGAGGGTAATGCGGAACGCCGTGCTGGATCCCAACGGCCTCGTATCACTAGCAGTCGAGATGACAGGCATCTTATCCGCATGGCTGTAACGGATCGTGCAGCCACGTCTCTATCCCTGAGTCAACAGATGGGGGCGATTGCAAGACAACAACCATCTGCACGAACAGTTGGACGACGTTTGTAGCAGCATGGACTATCAGCTCGGAGACCATGGCTGC
This sequence comes from Schistocerca nitens, assembly GCF_023898315.1. NCBI lineage: Eukaryota > Metazoa > Arthropoda > Insecta > Orthoptera > Acrididae > Schistocerca > Schistocerca nitens. Next base: position 353,767,499 of record NC_064622.1, read on the forward strand.
GGTTACCCTTGACGCTGCACCACAGACAGGAGCGCCTGCGATGGCGTACTCAACGACGAACCTGGGTGCACGAATGTCAAAACGTCATTTTTTCGGATGTATCCAGGTTCTGTTTACAGCATCATGATGGTAGCATTCTGCATCTTGCAGGTCCTGTACTGGCCTTTCTGGATACAGAAAATGTTCGACTGCTGCCCTGGCCAGCACGTTCTCCAGATCTCTCACCAACTGAAAACGTCTGGTCAATGGTGGCCGAGCAACTGGCTCGTCACAATACGCCAGTCACTACTCTTGTTGAACTGTGATATCGTTTTGGAGCTGCATGGGCAGCTGTACCTGTACACGCCATCCAAGCTCTGTTTGACTCAATGCTCAGGCGTATCAAGGCCGTTATTACGGCCAGATGTCGTTGTTCTGGGTACGGATTTCTCAGTATCTATGCACCCAAATTGTGTGAAAATGTAATCACATGTCAGTTGTAGTACAATATATTTGTCCAATGAATACCCGTTTATCATCTTCATTTCTTCTTGGTGTAGCAATATTAATGGCCAGTAGTGTAAGTTTCTGAGACCGGAGCCGCTACTTCTCAATCAAGTAGCTCCTCAGTTTGCCTCACAAGTGCTGAGAGCACCCCGCTTGCCAACAGCGCTCGGCAGACAGGATGGTCACCCATCGACGTGCTAGCCCAGCCAGACAGCACTTAACTTCGGTGATCTACCGCAACCGGTGTTACCACTGAGGCAAGGTCGTTGGCAAACAAGCCCTTGCACGTACCTTCATCTACATGATTGCAACTGAAAGTTAAGTGCCTGGCAGAGGGTTCACCGAGCCACCTTTAAGCTATTACTCTGGCGTCCTACTCTCCATCGGGGTGCTGGAAAAGCGAACAGTCTGTGCGAACTCTCACTTCTCTTACTTTATTATTATGATCATTTCTCCCTATATAAGGAGAAACGATAATTTTTTCGCACTCTGAGGACAAAGTTGGTGACAAATTTCACGAGATAATGCCGCAACGAAATAATCAGCACGAGCTGCCCTTATTTAAACCTTTTCGATGTCCTCCGTCAACCCTATGTGTTGCGCATCCCACACCGTACAGCAATACACCATAATGGGGCAGACAAGCGTGGTGTTAACAGTCCCTTCAATCGACCTGTTCCATTTTCTACGTGTTCTGACAGTAAATCGCAGTCTGGGTTTGCTTTCCAGTCAACATTATCTATGTGATTTTTCCAGTTTAAGTTATTCGTAATGGCAATCCTGAAACATGTAGTTGAATTTATAGCCTTTAGATTTGTGTGCTTTATCGTTTAACCGAAATTTAGCGAATTTCTTTTAGTAGTCATGCGGATGACTTCACATTTGTCATTATTTACAGTCAACTGCCAAGTTTCTCTTCATGCAGAGACCTTCTCAAAACTACTTTGCAGTTAATTCTGATCATCTGATGACTTTACAGCAACACCTTCAAACAATGCAAGAGGGCTACTCAAATTGTCTCCTATTTCGTTTATGTAGACCAGGAACGACAGAGGTCCTACAACATTTCTTTTGGGGACGCCAGAAATCAATTCCCTTTTACTCGATGACTTTCCATCAGTTACTACGACAGAAATTCGCGAATCCAGTCGCACAACTGAGGTGATACTCCATAGGCACACAATTTGTTTAGAAGTGGCTTGTGAAGAACTGTGTCAAAAGCCGCCTGCAAATCTAAAATTATGAAATCAATTTGACAGTCCCTGTCGGAAGCACTCATTACTTCGTGAGAATAAATAGCACCTTACATTTTACAAGAACGATAATTTCTGAATCCGTGCTGACCGTGTGTCAATAAAGTTTGTCGTTCTAACGTCACTTCTGAAGCAGACGCTATTTGCGAATGCTGTATTTTGACACTAGTTGGAAAGGCTGCTAATGCAGATGAAGCATTTATAATACTGACTCTTGACTCTGGCATTGTGGCTCTGAGCACTATGGGACTCAACTGCTGTGGTTATCAGTCCCCTAGAACTTAGAACTACTTAAACCTAACTAAGGACATCACACACATCCATGCCCGAGGCAGGATTCGAACCTGCGACCGTAGCAGACGCACGGTTCCGGAATGCGCGCCTAGAACCGTGAGACCACCGCGGCCGGCACTCTGGCATTGTGTTTAAAGAATAAGAAGAAAAGAAGACGCTGGTACAGGATTTAAAATGAGAGGAAAATAAACACGTGAATACCTATTTAAGGAAATGTTACAGTCAGAATCTGATGATTACATCAACTTTCCGCGAATGGACAATGAAATCTTCAATAACTTGTTTAGGGTTGCTTCGTCCTAGCATAGAAAAAGAAGGCACAAATATGCGAAAATTTGTTCTATTCCACTTGGTTCTCTAATACCTGAGGGGCTATGACCATTCGTTCATCTTCGCTAATGTGAAACACATCTCCTCTACTGAGCAAGTGTTCATAGGCGTTAAGGTACGCACTTAAGAGCCCACGTTTATTGGACATTTTTTTCTCGTTTTTGTCCACACTACCACCACTGAAAAGTTAGCAACCCTACACTCTTCGCAACACAAGAACTGGTACATGTATTCAACTGTCAAGAGGTATCAGAACGTTTTTCCTTTATCACTTTCGACTCGTTCGTTCCCGGCACAGGGATCCTTACTTCAAATTAATACATTTATCCTTTTCCATCATCCTAGAAAGTCTGTAACATGATCACGGAATCACCCCGTGTATACGTGCATTTACAGACGCCCACGCCTATAACTTTGACGCTCTGTAGTCTCGTTGGATGGCGTTTCCGGACATGGGTTCCTATTCAAAATACGATGTACTCACTCCCCTCTGCAAGTCCTAGAAGTCTGTAACGGGAATTTCCGACCACCCTGTACATGTACAGTATCTGATCAAAAGTATCTACTAGCGGACTAATGTGTGACGCGCCCACCCATGGCATTTATGACAGCTGTAACTCTGCTAACGACATTTTCAATGAGGCGTCTGAATGTCAGTGGAGAAACTATAATTAGTTATTCCTTACGAGCTGAGGACATAAGGTAATGATGTTGGATACTGGCGACTGGAGCGAAGCCGACGTTCTAACTTTCCCGTACTTGTTCCATAAGCTTCAGGTCGGAGCTCGGGGCAAATCACTCCGCTTCAGGAATGGTGTTGTCCCCAAACCATTGCCTCACAGATGCTGCTTTATGACAGGGTGCATTGTCAAGCTCATACAATCAAGCATCGTCTCCGAGCTCCACTGTACATAGCACGCTATGCGGTAGAATGTGATCACATTCCTCAGCAATTAGCGTTGCCTGAAGCGCAATAAGGGGACCACCCTCTCCAATCATGATAAACAGGCCCTCCGCCCCACACCGTAAGACCACGCGCTCTATACTTCACAGTTGACTCTACACGTAATGGCAGGTACCGTTCTGCTGACATTCGTCCGCCAAAAACATTTCATCGGACTGCAACATAGTATAGCGTGATTCAACACTCCAGATCAATCGTTTGCAGTCATGCACTGTCCAGTTGCGTCGGTCTTCACAACACATCGAGTGTCGCTTAGCACTGACTACTAAAGTGTATGACTTTTGAGGAGCTGCTCCACCATCGTATCCCATTATTTTTACATCCCTAAGCATAATCACTGTGCTAGCTGGATCGCTGGTAATATCTTGGAAATCATGAGTGATTCCTCCCGCTGATTTCGTGCTATTTTTTCCAAGCACCCTCCGCAGCAATCGACGGTCCCTGTCCATTCTCTGTGTAGCTCTGGTTTTTTCCTTCGCGCTTCCACTTAATTTAGAAGAGTTGAAATGTTCCACATTAAATTTGTTACTCAGGTTCCATTCAAGGACTAGTGCACCCTACAGGCCACTGATCTAATCTGTTTGCCCCATTCCCTTTTGACAACACAGTACACACCGCCTCCTTTCTATACTGTCTGGTCCGCCTCTCGTGACATCTAGTGGTCTATCCCGCATTACGCAGGGTGTCCGGATATTTTTGATCATATGATATCCGCCAGAAAAATTGTTCAGATTTTGCTGCTCTCCAACGTAACGATCCTGTTGCTGGTATCTTCTGTAGAACCCTACTTGGGTGACCGAACACTAAACGGAGAAAATTTAAATTATGTCGTAAGAGTCCAAAGGATTTTAGGTAATTATTATAGTCTCAATATTAACACAGAAATTATAAACTGAAGAACAAAAAACTGGTACACCCGCCTAATATCGTGTACGGCCCCCGAGAGCACGCAGAAGTGCCGCAACACGATGTGGCATGGACTTGACTAATGTCTGAAGTACTGTGGGAGGAAACTGACCATGATTCCTGCAGTGCCGTCGATGAATCAGTAAGAGTACAAGGCGGTGGAGATCTCTTCTGAACAGCACGTTGCAAGGCATCGTAGATATGCTCAATAATGTTCATGTCTGGGGAGTTTGGTGGCCAGCGGAAGTGTTTAACTCAGGAGTGTTCCTGGAGCCACTCTGTAGCAATTCTGAACATGTGGGACGTCGCACTGTCCTGCTGGAATTCTCCAAGTCAAAAATGGTTCAAATGGCTCTAAGCACTATGGGACTTAACACCTGAGGTCATCAGTTCCCTACACTTAGATCTACTTAAACCTGACTAACCTAAGGACATCACACACATCCATTCCCGAGGCAGGATTCAAACCTGCGACCGTAGCAGCAGCGCGGTTCCGGACTGAAGCGCCTATAACCGCTCTGCTGCAGCTGCCATCGAATTCCCCAAGTCCGTCGGAATGTGCAATAGACATGCGTGGTTGAAGGTGATCAGACAGGATGTTTACGTACGTGTCACCTGTCAGAGTCGTACCTAGACGTATCAGAGATCCCATATCACTCTAGCTGCACACGCGCCACACCATTAGTAAGCCTCCAAGAGCTTGAACAGTCCCCTGCTGACATGCGGGGTCCACGGGTTCATGAGGCTGTCTCTATACCCATACACGTCACTCCGCTCGATACAGTTTGGAAAGAGACTCGTCCGACCAGGCAACATGTTTCCAGTCATCAACAGTCCAATGACGGTGTTGACAGGCCCAGGCGAGGCGTAAAGCTTTGTGTCGTGCATTCATCACGGGCACACGAGTGGGCCCTCGGACCCGAAAGTTCATACCGATGATGTTTCGTTGAGTAGTTCACACGCAGACCCTTGTTGATGGCCCAGCACTGAAATCTGCAGCATTTTGCAGAAGGGTTGCACTTCTGTCACGTTGAACGATTCTCTTGAGTCGTAGTAGGTCCTGTTGTTTCACGATCTTTTTCCGGCCGCACCGATGTCGGAGATTCGATGTTTTACTGGATTCCCGATATTCACGTTACACTCGTGAAATGGTCGCAGCGGAAAATCCCCATTTCATCGCTACCTCGGAGATGCTGTCTCTCATCGCTCGTGCACTGACTATAAGACCGCGCTAAAATTAGAAATTCTTCCAATCCCTATGTGGCATAATAGCAAACCAGTGCTTAACAGTACTGGTTAAAACAGTCTTGGTTGCAATTTTAGTTTTTTTGTTTTTCAGCGACGCGTTTCGCCTTATTTAGGCATCTTCAGGTTATCTTTTCTAGATGGACGCTGTTACTCGCTCCTGTGAACGGGAACGCGTTATGCAGCAGATCTTGGTGCCTCTCGCGTCCATCTAGAAAAGATAACCTGAAGATGCCTAAATAAGTTGAAAGGCGTCGTTGAAAAATAAAGAAAAAACTAAAATTGCAACCAGACTGTTTTTAACCAATACGCTCAAATTAACTTACATCTTGATAACCCTGACATTGTAGCGGTACTAACCGATCTAACAACTGCGACACACACACATGTTGTCTTATGTAGGCGTAGCCGACCGCAGCGCCGTATTCTGTCTGCATACTTATCTCTATATTGAAATACGCATGCATAAACCAGTTTCTTTGGAGCTTCAGTGTGTGTGTGTGTGTGTGTGTGTGTGTGTGTGTGTGTGTGTGACACGGAAAGTTTCTTCTGGAAGTCATATGCGAGAAACTGACTGTAAGGAACGCGTGAGAAACTTGGTCGCTGGTCATGTAAGGGTAACACAATATTGAAAAGAGCAACCGCAAATGTTTGGATTCTACTGACATAAGCGGGTAAGGGACGGGCATATTCGAACGCGCTGATTTTTTTTTCCTTTAAAAAAAAGGAATAGCTCCTGGGAAAAAAGTCCGACAAAATATTTTTTTTCCAATATTCACTTATGAAATATTCATGGCGGCGCTACACATTCACAGGCCAAATTATCATATTTAGCCGGGGCGATTTTTACAGCCCCGTAAATCAGTGGAGCGACTTATCGCCGGCGCTATCTGCTACTGCTGAATTCTCCGCGGCGCGGTTGGCCGGCTCGGCGGCCGCATGCAACTCTCAACTTCTCAGCCGGCACGAGGGGGCCACACAGAGCAACCACACCGCCTCTCCCAAAGTCCGCACCTACGTGCGCCGACTCCTCAACTTCCCCGGCCGTTATTTGGCTCAAATCTCACCTAAAAGTCCGCTGCGCGGCTTATGAGCTTGAGAATGTGTGTTATCTAAATGGACACGAAATAACTTTCTTCAAATTACATGGCCTTATAAAGAAACTGCGCTGCCGCAGTCAGTTTATCAGAGCGAACTTCTAGATGCTACGTGTACAGTAAGTATCTCATTCGTGATGTATATCGCGCGATATACACTGGCGAAGCACGAGTGTAAAGACATTAACAGGCTTTCTGCAGCTATCCCTTCTTGTCTCCTTATATCACGCACGACCCGTTTCCCTCGCCGCCCACCACCACCACCACCACCACCACCACCACCACCACCACCACAACCACCGATGCACACTTTGTAGCCGGCCGGAGTGGCCGAGCGGTTCTAGACGCTACAGTCTGGATCCGCGAGACTGCTTTATCTTTGACAAGTAGCACTTGATATACCCAATGCCTGCTCGACCTCACACGATTTCAGTTTAACGTCTCGGCGACGACGAAGATATTATATAAACAGTACAAACATGAACAGGGTAAACATGAGGAATGAAATCAGACGTATTTCTTTCTACGGAGCTATCGCGGGTTTCGCCTGAATCCACATACAGAAAACAGAGAGAACCTAAACCCGGATGGTGAAATAGGCATTTGGGCACTTTTTCTCCGGAATGCAATTCCAGTACGCATTACTCAGAAGGAAGGCGCGATCACATACCCTGATACATCGCAACTTGCCCAAGCTCGTTCAAATGAAATACAGACGGCCAGTCTGATATCATGCAACTAGACTCAGTTTTCTCTTCCTTGTGACACATATGATAATTGTGAAGAATGTCGACATTTTGCCTGCCCCTATCACGTTTTTTATTTATTTTTTCTCCAACGTAACGTGACCTAACTTATGTTTGCTAATACTTTGTACAGATGAAACATTATAATTATAAATCCTCTAGAACTGTTGAGTGATTCATTCCAACTCAAACAGGGCTACTCCCAGTGAAGCACCGACGTTCAAGTCAACCTACAGGGCGCCTGGACGTTACGATGTGCAAAGGACTGCTGACGAAAAGCAGGTAATCACTGTATGTAACTTAAGGCAATATTGCGTTACATGTATTTTAATACTCATATTTTCACAAAACATGCTAGACGCGATAAACGTTCTTTCTCTACCTGCCACTCTCTCTCCTTAACCTTCCCCTCCCCCCCCCCCTCTCCACCCGCAACATTCATCTCTGTCCACTACCTATTAGGCACCTGTGAAACACACTATTAATCCTCTCTAAAGCATTATCTGCTTCATTTGTGTACAGTCGCTTGTTTAGTTGTTATACGACGGGAGAGGTGCTTACAGATATTTAGCACAATGCAATTTGGCTGTAATGTTGCGGGGGAAAAGGGAGCGGCAAGAGGAACGTTATGAGGGGAAAAAAATCTTTATTGCCCATGTTAATGTTGGAGCAACCTGATACGAGCAATTCAACAGTACTTATTTTCATGCGTGCGTGTACGGACATGGGAGGGAGGGGGAGAGGGATAGAGACGCGCGCGCGCACACACACACACACACACACACACACACACACACACACACACACACACACACACAGAGAGAGAGAGAGAGAATGTGCATATTTTAGCAAGAGTAGTTTGTAAGACTGGTTCGCACGTAGAGGTATGTCGAGTTGGTTTGCCACAAGACAAAGCTCACCGGACGAAATGTTCGTTACCCCGTTAAAAGAGCACATTTGTCACTTCGGAGTCCTGCAGATGATGCAGAAACAGGTGGTAACGTGACCTTCCTCCGCTGACAGGGGCCACAGCAGTGAAGTAGTGTGTTACATTCCAGTCCGTTGTATGGCATTACCACAGCAGAACGGGTCGATTTGGGGACGTGACAGAATATGAAAAAGAAGCTATGTTGTTTGGACGTGCTGCCCATCACCACAACGCGAATGAAGCCTTATTCATCGTAATCGATGCAAACAAACAGTGAGAGTGATGTGGATTTCTGCAGAAAGAAGGGGAGACAGTACCTACGAGGTGCATTCAAGTTCTAAGGCCTCCGATTTTTTTTCTCCGGACTGGAAAGAGATAGAAACATGCGCATTGTTTTAAAATGAGGCCGCGTTCATTGTCAATACGTCCCAGAGATGGCAGCACCGTACGGCAGATGGAATTTTACCGCCAGCGGCGAGAATGAGAACTGTTTTAAATACTTAAAATGGCGACGTTTTCCTTACTTGAACAGCGTGCAATGATTCGTTTTCTGAATTTGCGTGGTGTGAAACCTATTGAAATTCATCGACAGTTGAAGGAGACATGTGGTGATGGAGTTATGGATGTGTCGAAAGTGCGTTCGTGGGTGCGACAGTTTAATGAAGGCAGAACATCGTGTGACAACAAACCGAAACAACCTCGGGCTCGCACAAGCCGGTCTGACGACACGATCGAGAAAGTGGAGAGAATTGTTTTGGGGGATCGCCGAATGACTGTTGAACAGATCGCCTTCAGAGTTGGCATTTCTGTGGGTTCTGTGCACACAATCCTGCATGACGACCTGAAAATGCGAAAAGTGTCATCCAGGTGGGTGCCACGAATGCTGACGGACGACCACATGGCTGCCCGTGTGGCATGTTGCCAAGCAATGTTGACGCGCAACGACAGCATGAATGGGACTTTCGTTTCGTCGGTTGTGACAATGGATGAGACGTGGATGCCATTTTTCAATCCAGAAACAAAGCGCCAGTCAGCTCAATGGAAGCACACAGATTCACCGCTACCAAAAAAATTTCGGGTAACCGCCAGTGCTGTAAAAATGATGGTGTCCATGTACTGGGACAGCGAGGGCGTAACCCCTACCCATTGCATTCCAAAGGGCACTACGGTAACAGGTGCATCCTACGAAAATGTTTTTAAGAACAAATTCCTTCCTGCACTGCAACAAAAACGTCCGGGAAGGGCTGCGCATGTGCTGTTTCACCAAGACAACGCACCCGCACATCGAGCTAATGTGGTGTCACCGCCAGACACCACACTTGCTAGGTGGTAGCCTTTAAATCGGACGCGGTCCGTTAGTATACGTCGGACCCGCGTGTCGCCACTATCAGTGATTGCAGACCGAGCGCCGCCACACGGCAGGTCTAGAGACACTTCCTAGCACTCGCCCCAGTTGGACAACCGACTTTGCTAGCGATGGTTCACTGACAAAATACGCTCTCAATTGCCGAGACGATAGCATAGCCTTCAGCTACGTCATTTGCTACGACCTAGCAAGGCGCCATTACCAGTTACTATTGATACTGAGTCATGTACCGTCAAGAGCGACGCTCGTCATTACTGGATTAAAGTTAAGTATTCCACAAGCAACATCCGTTTTTCTAAAGTCTAATTTCCTTATCCTGTTCCAGACCTCACGCCAGCCTGCGTGAGCTAAAACGCGTGCCTTTCGGCTTCCTCTAATAATACGGTGTTGGCTCTCCTGCCAACCCACAACAGCTAACGTTACGCAACAGTTTCTTCGTGATAACTTTGAAATGATTCCTCATGCTCCCTACTCACCTGACCTGGCTCCTAGTGACTTTTGGCTTTTTCCAACAATGAAAGACACTCTCCGTGGCCGCACATTCACCAGCCGTGCTGCTATTGCCTCAGCGATTTTCCAGTGGTCAAAACAGACTCCTAAAGAAGCCTTCGCCGCTGCCATGGAATCATGGCGTTAGCGTTGTGAAAAATGTGTACGTCAGCAGGGCGATTACGTCGAGAAGTAACGCCAGTTTCATCGATTTCGGGTGAGTAGTTGATTAGAAAAAAAATCGGAGGCCTTAGAACTTGAATGCACCTCGTATAAGTACGTACAAGAAATTACTTAAGATAATCATTTACTGTTCCTTCTCAGTTGCATATTTTTTATTAGTATACATGTTTCGATCACTTTGGGTGATCTTCGAATTTATGCGTAATACTGGGAAAAAAAAGAACCACTTGGAAAGACGAAGTAGAGTTTGTTCCGATGACGGCATGTGCCACCTGTAGATGTACTGATAATGGTTTAAACGTCTTCCGCCAACAGAGAGCGTAGAGGAGTAGTTATCAGAGCGTAAGCTTTTTACGCTCTTTGCTAGCTAATGCTCACAGCCAGAAGGTGCAAACGTGTGAGACAAGCAGGCAACCATGCCACGAAGACGCACTCGAGCTTCTTACAGCAACTGAGTGAGTTTAAAAGGGGTCAAATTGTGGCGTTTCTAGAGGCGGAATGGTAATTTCAGAGTATTTCCACACAAATTGGACGGGTTGCGTCAGTTGTGGGACGATGCTGGTGTCAGTGGTCACGTGGATTCTCACACCCGTAGACAAGTTTCTGGACGTGCACACAGCACAGACGCTGCCAGATCGTCGTATTGTAAGGGCAGCAGTGGCAGATCGTACAGCTACCACGGCACAGACTATAGGGCTTGTGAGCCCAGACGTGTCAACACGAACTGTTGCGAACCGTTTAGGGCAAACACGCCTCGAGCTATCTGCCAGTTACGCCACAACAGTGACGTGCAGGGCTCGACCAGTGCCGTCAGAGGATAACTTGGAAGATGGTCTTCAACGAAGAAAGCAGACAACGCCTACACGCAAGTTATGATTGTTTGCGCCTAGGACACAGACCTAGCGAGCGCTGTCTCGCAGAGTGCATGCATACAAGACGCATTGGTCCCACCCCACGCTTTGTCCGCCCCGATAGCTGAGTGGTCAGCGTGACGGATTGCCGTGCTACGGGCCCGGATTCAATTCCCGGCAGGGTCGAAGATTTTCTCCGCTCAGGGACTGGGTGTTGTCTTCATCATCATTTCATATCCCCATCCGGCGCGCAGGTCCCCCAATGTGGCGTCGAATGTAATAAGACCTGCACCAAGGCGGCCGGACCTGCGCCGCCAGGTGCCTACCGGCCAGTGTCGCCAAACGCTCATTTCCATACCCCACGCTCTATGGTGAGGGGTGCGATGAGCTACAGCAGTCCTCTTTAGCTTTGGTGCTTTCGAGGAGACGCTAACCGGGTTCGGTACTTGAAGAATGTTGTTAGACTCGTTCTTTTGGCGGTTTTGCAACGGGAAAGTGATATGTTATTCCAACAGGATAATGTTCGTCCACATGCGACCCGCGAGTCTCAACGTGCTCTACAAAATATGCAGTAACTTCCTTGGCCAGCACGATATCCGGACTGATCTACTATCGAACAAGCACGGTATGTGGTGCGATGAGAAGTGACTCGTGCCACTCAACTACCAACTCTTACAGAACTCCGTGAATAGAACGAGCAGGCATGGAATAACGTATCCCGTGACAGTATTCGCCATGTGCACGATCGACTAGATTCCTCAGTCACCACCTGACTTGGCGCCGGAGAAGGCAACGCCGCGTACTAATACGGGTGTTTCAGTGTGGGTCGATACCTGATACCTCAGAACCGCTTGTGCTATTGATCTGATTTGATGTACTCCATATGCCCTGCTACAACAACAAATCTTGAGTGTATCGGAAACTTCTGAAAGGGTGTAATAATTTTTTTCCGGCAGTGTAGATGCGTCAGGGGTTGCCTTGACACTCGGAACCACATTTCAGAGTACTCTTCTATGTAGTTCTGATTAGACAACTTGCTGATGCAACATCTGAAGATGATCCAGACTGATCTAAACATGTAACCTAATTAAAAATGCGCAACTGAGAAGGAACAAAATTTTGATATATCTTAAATGTCAATACAGTTCCTGAGTCTCTCAAGATGATAACGTCGGCTATAATAAAAGTTACTGTTCTCTCATATTGAAAAGATTTATATTTTCGGATCTCAGATTGCGGTGAAACTACAAAAAAAAAAAAAAATAATAAAATAAAAAAATAAAAAAAACCGGCATCAAGGCAAGACAGGCAGAACAATACACACGAAGAACTCACACAAAACTACCAGCAATACTTGATAATTGGGATAAAATCCTGAAACGCGTTGTGCTATGCATGAGTTATGTCTTATTAACCAATCATCAACGAAAGTTGTTCGAGTTATTGATGTATCAACGCGAACTGTCCAGTGTGTCTACAAGGAACAGTGTACCACGCACAGCCGTATTACCTGGCGTAAGGGGGGCTGTTGTAACAAGATTCTAACCGACAGGGCACGGTGAGTAGCGCCACTAATTGTCGGTGTGATTAGTGCCTCCCGTCGGGTAGGCCGTTCGCCGGGTGCAAGTCTTTCGATTTGCGATTTGACGCCATTTCGGCGACTTGCGCGTCGGTGGGGATGAAATGACAACACCCAGCCCCTGAGCGGAGAAAATCTCCAACCCAGCCTGGAATCGAACCCGGGCCCTTAGGAGTGACATTCTGTCGCGCTGACCACTCAGCTACCGGGGCAGACACTAATTGTCAGTGACAACCGGTAACAACCCCGACAGGAATTGCTGCTGACAGTGAATGTAGATCCTCCTCAATCAGTTCTCGAGCGAACATTGCAAAAGGAATTGCATGCAAAGGGTCTTCACAGTCGGTTACCTCGCAGACGACTACCGGCAGCATGTACAGCTTCAGATCTTCAGTGGCCACGAAATTATAACAGCATCTGGAAATAACTGACTATATGGGTGTAGAAGAATCCAGAGTCCTGATTTTGCCTCTTTCCAAATGATACAGTGGGACAAGTGCATCGACGGCTCACTGAGCCGTTTGACCAGGAGTATGTCGAGGGTGTACATGGGTTGGACAAAAGAGTGTGGGAACACTACGAGAAACGCTTGCTTGGACATAAATACAGCTGCTAGCCAAGCCTGCCGGTTGAACTGTTGTATCTGACCACGAACGGCGACTGTGGAATGTCCTCAATACGATGCAAGTGATGTCCAAGCTAAGTGAATTCTAACGTGCTCGTGCAGTGGGTGCTTCCTTAATGAGGGAAGACGAAGTGTTTGTTGTTTCATGAGACACCTTATTTAAGATTTATACTGCATACAGGGGAAGCGGGAAAACGGCATCCGCTAAGTCACAACTCGGACGAAAGTGCGTATTGAGTGATCGTGATGGACGCTCATTGACGAGGACTGTGATGTTAAATAAGAGGACGGCAGCTGACAAGGGGAGGCCGCCAATTGTGAAATTCAGTTTCGATTCATACTGCGCATAATAAAAGCTCATGGCCAGAGGTGTAATGTGGCAAAGCACCAAGATGCACTTCTCAGCCGTTGTCGAGAAAATCGACAGTTAAAAGAAACCGTTGCCGTGAAATACTCTCTACGATTGATAATTTTCCACAGCGTCGTGGCGCAGCGGTAAGCGCTCTGGTTCGTAATCCGAAGGTCGCCGGATCGAATCTCGTGCCATGCAACCTTTTTTTAGTATTTTTTAATCATATATATATATATATATAAATTGCTTATGCATGTTGGTGAAGGCGGATCGCTCTCCAATTGTACCGCCTCCATTTTTCCGTTTGTTTAACAGGGTGTACCAAAGCTCTCCCGTCCGCACTGATTTTCTACGATGTTATAAGTTGCGCTAGGGACCGCATCTACCTTCTTTCGAAGTTAACAGGCAACTACGCTGTTATGCGGCGGCTCGTTTCGGCCCATTCAACATCTGTCCTTCAAGTGTAACGAGCGAGTAACGGAGTTTATATTTCATACCTGCCACAGCAAATTTGTGTTCGTGGGGTCTCTATTCAAATTCGAACGTTTGACTTACGCTATACGTATTCGTTTCGGAATATCGTTTCTACGTCTTCCGTTAACTATACGTGGTTAACATTATGAAGACAATTAATAACATTTGTGAAGTCGCCAGTTTTTCCACGACAAACGACTTTCAACAACTTATTATATGCGTAATTGTTGCAACTGATTGCCGGGAATATATATATATATATTACAAATATATATATTACAAAAAAAACAAATACTAAAAAAAAAGTTTGCATGGCCCGAGATTCGATCCTGCGACCTTCGGATTACGAACCCGAGCGCTTACCGCTACACCACGACGCTGTAGAAAATTGTTAATCGTAGAGAGTATTTCACGGCAACGGTTTCTTTTAACTGTCGATTTTCTAGACAACGGTTGAGAAGTGCATCTTGGTGCTTTGCCACATTACACCTCTGGCCATGAGCTTTTATTATGCGCAGTATGAGTCGAATCTGAATTTCACAATTGGCGGCCTCCCCTTGTGAGTGTCGCGCTCGCGAAACTTCTCGCAACAAAACAACACGAGGACGAAACGTCGCCTAAGTTGGGAACTGCAGGGTGAGCTAGAATTTCAAAATAACTCAGCAGTGACGCAAACGCCCGTAACGGGATAAGGTGGTGCCGGAGCCATAAAACCTGCACTATAGAGCAATGAAAGAAAGTCGTTTCATCGGATGATTCTTGTTTCTCACTGTTTCCAACTTCTGGCCGAGTTTACGTTCCAACAGTGAAAGATGGTGGGGGTCCGATGGTGAATCTGGCTGCCGTACTGTGCTATCCTTGGGGCCGATAGTTGCTCTCAAGCCGGCCGCTGTGGCCGAGCGGTTCTAGGTGCTCAAGTCCGGAACAGCGCTGCTGCTACGGTCGCAGGTTCGAATCCTGCCTTCGGCATGGATGTGTGTGCTGTCCTTAGGTTAGTTAGGTTTAAGTAGTTCTAAGTCTAGGGGACTTACGACCTCAGATGTTAAGTCCGTAAGTGCTTAGAGCCATTTGAACCATTTGTTGCTCTCAAGGTCGTATTACTGTCAAGGGTTACGTGGCCATTTTGGCGGATCAAGTCCGTCCCATGGTACAGTGTTTGTCCCCTAGTGGCGATGCTTTGTTCCAAGAGGACCGAGCCCCTGTTCACACACCTCGTATCGTCCAGCACGAGGATCAGTTGTCGCATCTCCCTGGCTACCACAGTCGCCATATCTCAATATTCTCGAGCCTTTCTGGTATACTTTGGAGAGAAGGTTGTGTGGTCTCTATCCACTTCCATCGTCGTTACCTCAACTTACCACTGTTTTCAGGAACAGGGGTATAACATCCGTTTAAAAAGGCAGCCACTGCGGAACGACGGAAAGCTGGTCTCCTACACAAGTTTAGGCGCGATAATGTGTCCAACCCCTGTGGTCAAGACTGAGTTGGTTGTCTGATGGATTGGGGATGGTTTTCGTGCCACCAAGTGAGACCACGCAGACAAGGCACAATGAACGTGAAACACAACATTTACGTCAACAACCTGCACACACCTGCTGGTACGACTTTGTTAAGGTCTCTGCGGCTTGGTCCG
Organism: Schistocerca nitens; assembly: GCF_023898315.1. Taxonomy (NCBI): domain Eukaryota; kingdom Metazoa; phylum Arthropoda; class Insecta; order Orthoptera; family Acrididae; genus Schistocerca; species Schistocerca nitens. The sequence goes on from NC_064622.1 coordinate 353,783,300, forward strand.
ATTCGAAGAGTGCTTCGGTATAGCATAGAGCCGATTTATAATTTTTCATATGTTGTAAAAGGAAAACTTGAAGATAATCTGAAGGTGCCCCACAAATGGGAGACACGTTGTTAACAAAAGAATAAGTTGGAACCAAGACTGTTTTTAATTCAAATATTCTACATACAGTTGCTTTACCACACGACCCAATAGAGTGGAAGAAATTTTACAATAAATAACACTTCAAATTGCAGGAAAAAAGTAACTTTGTGTAGAATCGTAACGACTAAAGGAAAATTTAGTTTAAACGCAGAAATCCACAGATCTTCATTGATTTTTCGGCTACTTTCTCTCAAAAAGTATTGCGTAATTTTGACCAAATACGTCTGAAGGTAGAAAATATTCCCTCAACGGATGCAGTGTTGGCAGGGCAAGAAATGAGACATTAATAAAGTACTAGTAAGTATGGGTCAGTTGTTGAATAAACTAATCATAGGAATTTAAATTGAACTGCTTCATCGTCAATACAAAAAAGTCCCAAAAACGCATAGAAACCCAGTCGTACCCACTGTGCTTTTTAATACCCTGGTTTTTCTCAATCGTCATCTTCCCAGAAGGTATGGTCAACATTAAGAGGTATTGAGGAATGTTCATTCGATGCAAAAAGTTTCCGATGGACATATGCCCTATTCCGAATGGTTTCCGAGCTAGAAGACACTTAAAGCATATTTGTTTTTCGAGCTAGTGGTGCGTGCATTTGTGTCTTAACCACCCACCGTCTTTGATGTTTCATTATAGACCAAACTACCTCGTTACTTTCAGCCCCTTCGATAGTAACTTCTTTCTGCCATTAAACTAGCCCCTTGAACACGCAGTTGTCTACGGTGTGTTGTTAGTGAAGTAGTGCAAGAGATCAAAGCGTATCAAAGAGAAGCATCGGTTAAATGAGTTTGTATATGCGATGGCTAAAATGCCACATATTTCCGCTAGTGAAGAATATACAGATACGATTTCTGCTATGATAGTGCTCCTGGTCGTGTCGAAGAATACCGTGGGTGATTTACGACACGTCGAATTCCTGATCGTAGAGAGTTGACCAGCCTTTTCAGCGCGCTATGTAAAGAGATATTCTTCCAAGTTCCTATTTTTCTCCTGAACATGTAGTTCAACCACCTGTTCTGAAACAGCAACGCATTGGTGAAATGGAGCAGCGTAGTCCTACCACCAGCACAGGGCGACATTCTGCACGTATCTGTGTCTCGCGAACACATGTGTGGCGAACGCACTTGGAAAATTTGCATCCGTTTCACATACAGCATATTCGCTATCTTCACATTTTGTCACTGGTTAAATGACGATCGCCATTTGCTGTCATTAGTAATTACACGGAATGGAATCAACAACTCACGTAATGATCATCGACGGTCGCAGAAAAATCCACACGCTACGGTGGAAACAAATTTACAAGTTCGTTTTTGATCAGTGTCTGGTGCAGCACGATCGGTAATACGTTGAATAGGCCCAGGCATTTTAGAACAGCGATTGACGAGAACGAATTACTTGCAATTTTGAGAAGATTCATTCCCTTGGCCATGAGGACTGCAGTGACTTCCAGAAAGACGGAACCCCTCCACATACACCTGACGTGTGAGGGAACATTTCCAACCACACTTATACTAATCGTTGGATTGGTCGTGGTAGTGCAAATAACTGGCCACTAAGATCGCAGACATTATGCGATTGGATTTCTGTTTGTGAGGTTGAATGAAGCCTGAGGTGTACAAACGAAAACTGAAAGCACGTGATGAACTGGTCGGTCGCATCATGGAAGACGCTGCCCTCATGAGGGAATATACAGAGGCACTCAGACAAACAACAGAATATGTACCCTCAAGAGTGCACAAATGCAATGAAGTTGGCAGTGGGATATTCCAACATTTATTGTGAACTGTACACTAGCTATAATGTGTTTAGTATAATACATGGGAGTGAATGTGTTACAAAGACCCATTTTCCAGTTGCTACTTTGTAAAAAAACATGTTTAAGTGTTTACTGTTGTAGGCATTTAAATGTGTAAACCTGACAGTGTACTGATTGACACAAAGAAGAAATAACAATGTAGATAAGATGTTTTCTATTTCGGAAATCATTCGCAACAGAGCATATGTGTGTATGAAGTTTGTTTTTTGCTTCACATGATCATTTCTGTCGAATCCTTCAGGTGGAGTGACTGGAACTGATCGGCTGTCGGACCCCCTTACGTCTAATAGGCGCTGCTCGTTCGTGGTTGTTTACATCTTTCAGGCGGGTTTAGTGACATCTCTGAACAGTCAATGGGACAGTGCCTGTGGCACAATATCAACAGTCAACGTCTATTTCCAGGAGACTTTTTTTGATGTGTATATTTTGAGAGAGCTGAGCAGTTTAAATATTTGGTAACGACAGTCACCCACTAAAATGACACCTTTTATTAAATTAAACAGACTTTAATAGCAGTGAAAAGGGTCGATTTTGCCTTCAGACAACTTTGCCTTCTTCAACACTATTAATTCTATCACAAAATGAAGCTAAATGATTCTAGAGAATTTAACATGTCGCATACACACATGATGTACGTATGCAGACTGCAGCTCTGAATGAAAATTTATACCAAGGCCGGGATTCGAACCTGTGTCTCCTGCTCACTAGTCATATGCTCTAACCACTAAGCAGCCCTGGCACAGCAGCTTTTGCACAGCTGCACGGACTATTCTAGCACGCTGCCTTCCTCGATCCACGCCGCAGCCCACTTGGTATTTGGAACTGGTACAAATTTTCATTAGTCGCTTCAGTCTATATTTATACACAATTTATACAACCCTTACAAGAGCAGCTGTACACTGTATACAGTGTGTTTCCGTAAGAGCGTGCAAAAATGTAACAGGCAAAAAGGGAATGTTCCACTGAAAAATTTGAGATAGCCTGGGCTCGAAGAAGCCAGCTTAAGGAGATACGGAAGTAAACTTGTCTACCACTTTGTCTAGCATTACTGTTTTCCAACACATTTACAACAAGCATGCGTACAAGCTTACACGTACTGTGCTATTTATTTACACATACACTCATTATTTCCTGCAAGGAGACACGGAGGACAAGCCTGATCACCAGGAAGTCATGATGCAGGTTTTGTTTACTTCACTTATTCATAAGGTGGCTCTGTTGTATCGTATTTACAGTGTCCCATCACAGAACGTGCTATGCATCAACGACGAACCCAGTTATTATTCAGCGCTTTTCAGAGACGTACAGTCCAATACGATGGAACAATACCGTTACAGTATTTCCTGGTCGCTGGACTGGAAGGGAAGATCGTATTCCATGGCCTGCGAGGTCACCTGACCTGAATCCCCCTGATTATTTCCTATGGGGATATCTAAAGTCCCTAGATTGTGAGGCACCAACGGATATGGAGATGAAATTAGTTGCCAGAATTGTAGCTACCTGTGATGTGATCGAAACACAAAAAAATGGTTCAAATGGCTCTGAGCACTATGGGACTCAACATCTTAGGTCATAAGTCCCCTAGAACTTAGAACTACTTAAACCTAACTAACCTAAGGACATCACACACACCCATGCCCGAGGCAGGATTCGAACCTGCGACCGTAGCAGTCCCGCGGTTCCGGACTGCAGCGCCAGAACCGCTAGACCACCGCGGTCGGCGATCGAAACACACCGGGGATATTTGTCAGGGTGCGTCAAAAACTTATTCGTCGATGTCATGCTTGCACTGAGGTTGCTGTGCATCAGCGTCAGCACATTTTGTTAGATACAGTACAAATTGTAAGTTTATTGTACGAGGGACATTCCAAAAGAAATGCACACTATTTTTTTTAAATCCATCTTTTATTTTACATGTTTGAAAGTTTTACAGTGTATAGATACATCCTTTAGGAACAATATTTTCATTTCTCCACATAATTTCCATCCCTCTCAACTGCCTTACACCATCTTGGAACCAGAGCCTGTATACCAGCACGGTAAAATTCTGGACCAACCTGTTGGAGCGTGCACAAGGGAGTCGTCATCTTCAAACCTTGTTGCACGAAGAGAGTCTTTCAGTTTCCCAAAGAGATGATAGTCACATGGAGCCAGGTCAGGACTGTAAGGCATGTGTTTCAGTGTTGTCCATCCGAGTTTTGTGATCGTTTCCATGGTTTTTTGACTGACATGTTGCAGTGCATTGCCGTGCAACAGCAAAACACCCTGCTCTTGCTGATGTGGTCGAACACGACTCAATCGAGTTTGAAGTTTCTTCTGTGTCGCCACGTATGCATCAGAATTTATGGTGGTTCCACTTGGCGTTATGTCCACAAGCAAGAGTCCTTCGGAATCGAAAAACACCGTAGTCATAACTTTTCCAGCAGAAGGTGTGGTTTTGAATTTTTTTTCTTGGGTGAATTTGCATGGTGCCACTCCATTGATTGCCTCTTCGTCCCTGGTGAAAAATGATGGAGCCATTTTTCATCATCTGTCACAATTCTTCCAAGAAATTCATCTCCACCATTCTCGTACTGTTCCAAAAGTTCTCTGCATACCGTTTTTCTTGTTTCTTTGTGAGCCACTGTCAACATCCTGGGAACCCTCCTGGCACAAACCTTTTTTAACGCCAACGCTTTCAGTATTCTGCAAACACTTCCTTCCCCTATCCCAACGTAGCGTGACAATTCGTTCACTGTGATGCGTCTGTCAGCAGTCACCAATTCGTTAACTCTCTGCACATTATCTGGAGTATGTGCAGTACGAGGCCTGCCGCTGCGAGGACAATCATCAATATTGCCGTGCCCGCTTTCATCACGGAACCTGCTTGCCCACCGACTAACTGTACTACGATCGACATCAGCATATCGATACACCTTTTTCAACCTCTTGTGGATGTTTCCCACTGTCTCGTTTTTACAGCACAGGAATTCTATGACAGCACGTTGCTTGTGACGAACGTCAAGTGTAGCAGCCATCTTGAAGACATGCTGTGACGGCGCCACTCACGGGAACAGGTTGAACTAAGTTTGAAAACAAGCGGGAAGGATGTATCTACACACTGTAAAACTTTCACACATGCAGAATGAAAACTGTATTTTTACAAAAATAGTGATCATTTATTTTGGAGTGACCCTCGTATCATTGATGATATTCGCAGTAAACTAATGTAAATAAAAAGAGTACTCAGCAATGTGATTTTATTCCTTAAGCTGGCTTCTCCAGCCGCAGGTTCTCTACCTCATATTGTTCAGTGGACCATCCTGTATGCCAAATTTTTGCACGCTCTTACGGAAACACCCTACTTAGAGATGCATCAGTTAGAATATGGAACTCTGGCAGACTAAAATGGGCGGGCCACATAGCACGCATAAGTGATATACGAGTAGCTAAAAGGATATCAGATCTAAGAAGACGGGCTCAAACGAGAACCAAAATATGGGGTCGCCGAGGACCTGCAGAATGTGAACAGCGGGGAATTGAAAGCACGAGAGTTGGATCGTTATAACTGGCGGAGAACTGTTGAAGAAGCCAGGGTTCAAACTGAACTGTAGAACCACAGAAGAAAGAGCTTATAAATAGACTGCTGAAATTATCATCAGCCAGAGCGCCTTGTGTATCTTCTCTCGTGATGTGGTGTAATCCAGTTTCGTACTGCATCACAGTTGCGAGAGTGCAGTCTCGTGTCAGAGAAATGCAAGTCCTCACAGTTGCGCAGCGCAGCAGTGGCGCGAATTTCCCGCGCGTAGCTGGGAACCGGAGAGAAAGTTGGGGCGGCAGCCGTACCGGCGCCTATACAGCGGCGCACTGCAGGCGGCGGTGGAAGAAAGGGGCAGTGATGCGGCGAGCCAGCGCAGTTGCGAGGTCATTAACCCCAATTTCTGTTCTGCTTCCCGAAGCGCGTGCGAATGAGGATCCGCCGGCTGCTTCGGGAGCCCGCAAACTTTTTGTTCTGCTCTCCTCGTTACGACGGCGACACAGATACGTGCGAGATAGCGGCCGACTCCTCGCGCTGCACTGCGGGCCGGGTTATGACAGCGGAAACAGGTACACAGCTTTCCACACTCATTGTCCGCCGCCCTGTGGAAATCGCGAGAGTTGCAAATTCGTTTCCTGCCTCCCCGACACATCATTCTGCTCATCTATCTCTCGTTTCTTCATCCTACGTTTTTTACAGCACTTCGTCCTGGGAAATGTCGAGAGATGAGTACCCAGAACAAATACACCGAGACATTCACTGAGGTGACAAAAGTCATGGGATACCTCCTAATATCGTGCTGGACATATTCCTGCTCGGCGTAGTGCAGCAACTCAACGTGGCATGGACTCAGATAATCGTTGGAAGTCCCTCCACAAATACTGAGCCATGCTGCCCCTACAGCCGTCCATAATTGCGAAACTGTTGCCAGTGTTTGTGCACGAACTGAACTCTCGATTACGTCCCATAAATATTCGATGGGATTTTCGTCAGGCCATCTCGTTCGCTCGAATTGTTCACAGCATTTTTCAAACCAATCGCTAGCAATTGTGGCCAGGTGACATCATCATCTACACTACTAGCCATTACATTGCTACACCAAGAAGAAATGCAGATGATAAACGGGTATTCATTGGACAAATATATTATACTCGAAATGACATGTGATTACATTTTCACGCAATTTGGGTGCATAGATCCTGAGAAACCAGTATCCAGAACAACCACCTCTGGCAGTAATAATGGCCTTGATACGCCTGGGAATTGAGTCAAACAGAGCTTGGATGACGTGTACAGGTACAGCTGCCCATGCAGCTTCAACACGATACCACAGTCCATCAAGAGTAGTGACTGGCGTATTGTGACGAGCCAGTTGCTCGGCCACCACTGACCAGACGTTTTCAGTTGGTGAGAGATCTGGAGAATGTGCTGACCAGGGCAGCAGTCGAACATTTTCTGTATCCAGAAAGGCCCGTACAGGACCTGCAACATGCGGTCGTGCATTATCCTGCTGAAGTGTAGGGTTTCGCAGGGATCGAATGAAGGGTAGAGCCACGGGTCGTAACACATCTTAAATGTAACGTCCACTGTTCAAAGTGCCGTCAATGCGAACAAGAGGTGACCGAGACGTGTAACCAATGGCACCCCATACCATCACGCCGGGTGATACGGCAGTATGGCGTTGACGAATACACGCTTCCAATGTGCGTTCACAGCGATGTCGCCGAACGGGGATGCGACCATCATGATGCTGTAAACAGAACCTGGATTCATCCGAAGAAATGACGTTTTGCCATTCGTGCACCCAGGTTCGTCGTTGAGTACACCATCGCAAGCGCTCTTGCCTGTGATGCAGCTTCAAGGGTAACCGCAGCCATGGTCTCCGAGCTGATAGTCCATGTTGCTGCAAACGTCGTCGAACTGTTCGTGCAGATGGTTGTTGTCTTGCAAACGTCCCTATCTGTTGACTCAGGGATAGAGACGTGTCTGCACGGTCCGTTACAGTCATGCGGATAAGATGCCTGTCATCTCGACTGCTAGTGATACGAGACCGTTGCGATCCAGCACGGCGTTCCGTTTTACCCTCCTGAACTCACCGATTCCGTATTCTGCTATCAGTCATTGGATCTCGACCAACGCGATCAGCAATGTCGCGATACGATAAACAGCAATCGCGATAGGCTACAATCGACCTTTATCAAAGTCGGAAACGTGATGGTACGCATTTCTCCTCCTTACAAGAGCAATCTCAACAACGTTTCACCAGGCAACGCCGGTCAACTGCTGTTTGTGTATGAGAAATCGATTGGAAACTTTCCTCATGTCAGCACGTTGTAGGTGTCGCCACCGCGCCAACCGTGTGTGAATGCTCTGAAAAGCTAATCATTTGCATATCACAGCATCTTCTTCCTGTCGGTTAAATTTCACGTCTGTAGCACGTCATCTTCGTAGTATAGTAATTTTAATGGCCAGTAGTGTATAAAAATTCCATCGTGCTTTGGTAACAAATTGGCTCGAAGGACCAGAAGATAACAATTTCCTGTCAATTATAGGTTCAACTGGACCAGAGGTCCCAGTCCATTCCACATAAACATAGTCCACACCATTATGGACCCACCACCACGTTGCACAGTGCCTTATTGACAACTTGGGTCCATGGCTTCGTGTGGTCTGATCCCCACTCGAACCCTACCATTAGCTCTTACTGACTGACATCGGGACTCATCTCACCAGCCACGATTTTCTAGTCGTCTAGGGTACAACCGATATGGTCACGAGCCCAGGAGAGTTTGCAGGCGATGTCGTACTGTTAGCAAAGGCATTCGCGTCGGTCGTCTGTTGCCATAGCTCATTAACGCCCAAGTGCACCGCTCTTTCCTAACGGATACGCTCATCGTACGTCCCACATTGATTTTTGCAGTTACTTCACGGATCGTCGCTCGTCTATTAGCATTGACAACTCTACGCAAACGCCGCTGCTCTCTGCCGTTAAGTGAAGGCCGTCGGCCAGTGCATCGTCCTTGGTGAGAGGTAATACCTCGGATTTCCAAATATGAGTTCCCTAATGATTTCCGAAATTTAATGTCTGATGCACCTGGCTCCAACCACAATTCCTCGTTCAGAGCCTGTTAATTCCCGTCGTGCGGCCATAATCACGTCGGAGACCTTACCACACGAGTCGCCTGAGTATAAATGACAGCTCCGCCAATGCACTGCCCTTTTATACCTTGTATATGCGATATACCACCATCTGTATATGCGCGTATCGCTGTCCCACAACATGTCGGAGGATACTTCGCTTATATCATTGTTTTGCACAGGAGCATAACCTGCAATAAGATTATCTTCTTTCTGGCGCACTGTTCTGAAACTTTCTGATAGACAAACTGTGAATCTGACCAGGATTGTAACCAGAAATTTTGCCTTTCTTCGGCGAGTGCTAGTAGAGTAAGGTGTGCAGGAGAGCTCTGCGAAGATAGGGAGGTAGGGGGGAGCTTCTCGAAAAACTGAATGTGGATGAGCGGGTTATGGATCATGTTGTTGTTGTTGTTGTTGTTGTTGTGGTCTTCAGTCCAGATACTGTTTTGCTGCAGCTCTCCATGCCATTCTATCCTGCGCACTCCCAGTACCTACTGCAACCTACATCCTTCTGAATCTGTTTAGTGTATTCATCTCTTGGTCTCCCTCTGCGATTTTTACCCTGCACGCTGCCCTCCAATACTAAATTGATGATCCCTTGATGCCTCAGAATATGCCCTACCAACCGATCCCTTCTTCTAGGGTTAATTCAGATGCAGAAAATACTGAAACTGCTTTCGTCCTCAGAAATCTCAACCGCTTGTCGGACTTTCCTTTTAAAGAGTCTTCGGCTAGTACCAGTAAGTTGTAGAAATCTACATCCCAGTCACAGTTCTCCTGATGTTCTGTTGGTGCAAGTTATACACATTGTTTTAAACTCGTTTGGCGTTCCTGCTCTTTCTTTCACTGCCCTTCCAGTTTCGCCTATGTTCTCTTTGCCACAGCCAAGCGTCACTTCATACGCAATTCATAAGGTGCGCCCGTTTTGCATCGTAACAAGCCTTATTGAGTTTTGACTGAAAAATGTGGTCTTTATGTTAACTCTCCGAAAAATTTTTCTTGCACGATCACTAGCCGTAGTAATGAACGGTAGCCATACGGAGTGAGTGGGCGGTTCCTAGTGCTCCTTATTCCCATAATTAATTCTACTTAGTTTAAAGGCTCCAACCATGAGCAAACAGTCATAGACCTTGGCCTTCAGTGTCTCCTTTAAGACATTCAGCACCGATGCCAAACCGTTATTGTCACGGACACGGAACGCACGTGAAAACACAGGGTTGAGCACTGCTTGCTTCTGGACTGGGTGTTGGTGTACAGTGGCGTCTAAACACCTGTTTGCGTTTGTAGGCTCCCTATATACCAATGGTAGCCAACACTCCAAATATCATTAAGCCTGAGTACAATCAGATATTAACTAGTACCCCCACCCCACCTCCCTCACGCCACCATCACCGGCATTACCCCGAGTGCAATCAGACATTAGCTAGTAACCCTCCTCTATCATCAGGATTAGCACGTAACTACGAGGGTCGTTCAATAAGTAATGCCCCACATTTTTTTAAAAAGCCATTAATATACATAGACAAACGTCCTTGTTGGTGTTTCATATCAGGTGTTTGTTCCGCGCGCCGGCGAAGTTTCGAACCGTTCTGGCAGATGGCAGAGCCGTAGTACAGCGTCAAAATGACGTCTACATACGACTCACGTTACAAGCAGCGTGCTCTTATTGAACTGTTGTGTGCAGAAGAAGAAACCGTGGTGAACATCTATAAACATTTTTGTGCAGTGTGTGGCGATGAAGCAGTTGATAGGAGTAGAGTTGGGCGATGCGTAAAGAAAGTTACAGCCTCAAGAAATGCAGAAACAGAGCTCTATGATCAGCCACGCTCGGGACGTCCTGTCGCAGCCACTGCTCCAGACATGCTGAATCGTCATCATTCGTGCCGACCGGCGCACCACAACGCGTCAATTAGCTCTACAGTTGTCGGTCAGCATTGGCAGTGCGTCTGCAATGATCGAGACTCTCGGATATTCAAAGAGATGCTCACGATTGGTTCCACAAATACTCACAGCGGACCACAAGATTCAAAGAAAGACCATTTCATCTGAATTGTTCGAGCGTTTTGAGACCGACGGAGAGGCCTTTCTGTCACGGATCGTTACGTAGAACGAAAGTTGGGTGCACCACTTTGCGCCGGAAGCAAAAAAACAGTCAACGGAGTGGCATCATCCTCATTCACCACAAAAGAAGAAATTCAAGGCAACCCCTCTGCCGGAAAAGTCGTGGTGACAATCTCCTGGGATTGTAATGATGTCATTCTCGTGGATGTGATGCCAAGAGGGTCACCCATCAACACAAAGGCACACGTTAAGGCTCTGTGTTCGATCGGATAAGAATCCAGTAGAAATCTTGCTCCAACACGATAATGCACGCCCACACACAAGTCTGATAACCCGGGAACACATCGCCAAATTTTGTTGGACATCACTGCCTCATCCACCTTACAGTCCAGACCCGGCGTCCTCGGACTTCCATCTCTTTGGGTTGCTTAAAGCTTCTGTACGGGGGACACCCTTTGAAGATGACGAGAGTGTCAGTCATGTAGTGAAAACGTGGCTTCGCCTACAGGAAAGATCTTTTACCAGCAGGGAACACATTCTCTTTCATAACGTTGGCATACGGCCATAGAAAATGATGGAGACTATGTAGAAAAATAGGACACGGCCAAGACATGTTGATGTATATTGTCACCAAGTTCTGACTCTTAACAATAAATATGATCTGAGAAAAAATGTGGGGCATTACTCATTGAACGACCATCGTAGAATGAAAAACGGATTTTCTTTGAACATCTCATTTTTAAAATGACGAACGATAAATGATATTTATTTTTTGTGCGTGTTTTATTAACTGTCGAAGTAATGAATCAATGAGACAACTGGTACAGCTTATTTCTAACAACATTTTTATAGAATTATGAAGCAATCGTAAGTGCAACCTAGAACTCCTTCTCAGAAAATAAAGCGAACTCTCCTTATTTAGGACAGAGGCTAGTTACAAAAGATGCTGCCTCTGCATCACTTCTCTCCTTGGTGAAACTAACTCCACCCACACCCTGCACCTCCACTTAAAATCAAGCGAGTCAAAATGTGTGCACTATACCTGGTATGTCAAGCACTTTATTGTTGAACTCCATACTGCTGAATTTGCGGCAATTAGAAAATTTCAGGTGCCAACACTATCACCACTGCCACTAATAGTAACAACAACAGCAACAACAGTAATAATTTGTGGGCCCGAAAGCACTTTAGTAGCTATGACATAGTTGCTATTGCGGTGTGCTGTTCATTATTTCCTTTATTTGTTCCGAAGGGGATAATGAAGAAATTTTTGGTCTATTTGAGCATATGTGACGGAAACAGTGGTTGGACAAACACATGAAAATACTGCGCGAAATGCATGATTGAACATAAATGCAGACGCTAGCCAAGACTGCAGTTTTCGTTGTTGTGTTTCAGTACGTGCGGCCGGCCGGGGTGGCTGAGCGGTTCTAGGCTCTACAGTCTGGAACCGTGCGACCGCTACGGTCGCAGGTTCGAATCCTGCCTCGGGCATGGATGTGTGTGATGTCCTTAGGTTAGTTAGGTTTAAGTAGTTCTAAGTTCTAGAGGACTGATGACCTCAGATGTTAAGTCCCATAGTGCTCAGAGCCATTTGAACTTTTTTTTTTTATAGTAAGAGTTGCATGTGCGCGATATCCTCAATACGTTGCAAGTATCTGTCGTGAGAAGAAGTGTTCTGTGTAGTTGTGAGTGCATTGTGTCGGAGCTAAGTGAATTCGAACGTGGTAAAGTTTTGCAGAAGACGCCACTAGAACAGAGCGAGCTGGGTTTCACTGAGTCGTTTTTGGAACCAATGTTTGTTCCTATAGAGAAGATTTTCTGGCTCCAGAAATGTCTTAATAGGCGAGCATGAAACACGTTCCAATATCTACAACTGACAGCCGTCAGGGAGATGGACCTATTGCTCTATGCGCGTGTTCAACGATCGTTCTTGAAAACGAAAATGACCTGAGCTTTTTACCAATCATTACGAACACTTCGCTCCTTCAGTGGCCTTCGATACACCGCTGTCAGAAGAGGGCAAGTTCTTTCGCATACTATAGTTTAATGAAGCAATTGTATATTTTTCTTTCAGCTCTAAGAAACGAGCCTATTACCACTGTGCGCTAAAAAACCTACTTTAGAAATGCAACGGAATAATTAGGGTGTCTCAAAATGTACACTACCACTTCACTGTCATGTAACTCGAGTTGTAATTAACTTGCAGAAAATACGTGAAGTTTGATGCACCGCTTCAAAATGTTTTATGTAAGGTAATGAATAAATGTTTTGGCTCTCCACCTGACAAGAGCAACACGGCTGAAAAAAGTCTTTCATTGTTGTTGCAGGGGGCAAGGAGCACCATAGATGAATTTAAGAATGGTGTGTTGTGTTTTTTTTTTTTTTTTTATTGAAGCAAAGTCAGAGGGCCAAGTTCAGATAAATTTCAGAATGCGATATGGAAAATCACCACCCTCTCGGGCATCCACAAGAAAACTGCACAGTACTTTCATGAGAACAGGGAGTGTGCTTATGAAGCATAACGAAAGCAGGCCAAGGAGAAGCGACGAAGACAGAAAGAACTCGTACGACAGTTCACTGGGTACTGCGAAAGCGTCTTTATCGACTGCATACCGCACGTGCCACATGGCGAGCGCATGTAGAACTTGATGAAAGAACCAGAAATAAACTGAGCTCGTGCATCAGTCAATCTTCACTTTTTTCTCTAAGTTAATTAACAGACGAGTAATGTGACACTGAAGTTGTAGCGTACCTTTCGAGACACCTTGTATAATGAATAAATACACGTAATACCATTCCAACTAAACATTTGAATACCTCTGTCTGCATACTCTTCTTTCCTTGGTTCACTTGTCAATGACACCAGTTCCACACAGTTCCGCATTCTTCCGGAAGTACCAGCTACACGTACCTGCAGTTCAAGTGGGACGCAGTTGTTAGTGATAAGGAGGCCACGTCATCACAGACAGAAAAAAAGTCCGGGGTGGTGGATGAATAGCACAGAAGGGAAAGGACAAGTAGAAACTCACAGCAGCTGTTTCCGTCACTGACGCACTAACACTGTTTGAACTTGCTGGTGGCCAAATGGTCTGAAAGTAACTGTCGATGACTGCCATGCGTGCTTTTCACGCCAACCATGCAACAAAATAGAATCGCGGGAAGCCCAGCGTTTTCAACAATAACTATTTACTGTATCAATGGAGAGTTTTATTCACATTTTCTTTTGTTCCGCCGTTTTCTAGACGAAGGAAACGAAAACGCTCGATTTGCTAATGAACTGTTTTCCTGACCCTTTGTCGTAGAAATTAAAAGATTCCGGGTTGAATCCTCAATCTGGACGAGGATGTTTCTTACCACTTTCAATGTCTTTCGCCTCTGGTAATGATTTGAACATGTGAAAGATACGAAGATGGACAGCGATTAGGAATCCACGTTAAAATGTTCGTGCAAATCAGATCACAGGTCTGAAGAAAGCATCGATAAATCAACTCTGCAGTCCAGATTTGCCGAAACTGATCGTTCACACTTCGGAGAGAAATCATTAGAAATGAAAGGAACGTTCATTGTGACTTAAGAACGCGCGATAGAAGTATTACCGGTCACGATCAATTAAGCTGTAAAAACTCATTAAACAGCGTTTCATTTTACACGTCCCACGTCATAACGTTTATCGTGAATGTGAACAATGTAACACGAAACTAACTAATCAACTAACGTTTCTAACTGTCTATGGCTACTCGCATGATTGCCAGCTGATCTTCCACATAAATAAATGTAATCTAATGAGGCACACACGTCAGAGAGCTCGCAATATCTGTCTGGAGCGATTTAGCGTGGAACGGCCAGATAAATCTGGACATGGGGATGGGTGATGCGGTGCTGAGATTTATCGAAGGATTCCTAAAGAAATGTGGTTCACCCACGAAGCGGTCGCTCAGGAAACACTCGCTCTGCCACTTCTGGAGCGACGATCGCCGGTATAAGTCAGTTATCAAGATGGATTAATGTGAGGGGAAGAGATCAAATGGTTCAAATGGCTCTGAGCACTATGGGACTTAATTTCTGAGGTCATCATTCCTCTAGAACTTAGAACTACTTAAACCTAACTAACCTAAGGACATCACACACATCCGTGCCCGAGGCAGGATTCGAACCTGCAATCGGAGGGGAAGAGAGATAGTTGATTTTGTTGTTGCTGCTGCTGTTGCGGTCTTCAATTAGGTTTGATGTAGCTCACGACGCTAGTGTACGACGTGTGTGAGAAACGCAATGACAATGACTTTTTATCTACCAAAGTTTTTATTTTTTTCTAACAGTAGTATTGTTCCCTTCGGCAGGTATACATCGACGGAGTCGTTGGTCCCAGTCTTGGTAGCAGCGCTGAAAGGCTTCAATTGGTAGTGCCTTTAACATGTCGGTCGCATTCTATTGAATGTACTCCAGAGTCCCAAAATGAAGAAAAAAGTCACTAGGACTCAGCTCAGGTAAACAGGGAGACAGGAAAAACAGGAATGCCTTTTTAGGTCACACATTTCGTAATGGGAGTGCCCCTGTGATATCAAGCAATGTCATGATGCAGCTTCCATTTTCCTGTAATGTCCCATCTCACTCGGTCCACCCATTTCTTGCGCCTTTCAAGGCCATCTTTGTAAAACACTTGGTTGACAGTTTATCCTGAAGGAACACTCTCAAAAGAGCACGCACACATTTGACGCTCTCGTCGGTTTTTGAAGTTGGTCTCCCTGAGAGAGGTTCATCTCCAACGTGTTCTAAGCCTTCCAAAATTGACTTGTGCCGGAGGAAAACTTGTGCTCTTCGTAAGGAATTTCCCCCATAGTCCTGTTTCAACTTTTCATGGGTCATTCTTGCGGATTCTCCAAATTTAACACAAAACTTGATGACATAACGTTGCTCTAAATTTCGCTCCTGCATTTTCGTAACACACAACAAAAACAAAACTTCACTGATAGTGCTGTCAAAAATCACGTGATGGCTGTACGGTCTTGAAACTCTGAGCATCTGGAAGGGATGAACACACCGGACCACACAAGCAGAACAACACAGCATTGCGAGATCAGCCTCGTTACTGTTCTCACACGCCTTGTATCTTGCGAAGGCTTTATCTTCTCCGCATAATCACTGCAACCTACAGCCATATCTACCGATTTACTGTATTCGAGCCTTCGCCTCTCTCCACAGTTTTAACCCTCCACATTCCATTACCAAACTGACGATCCACTGATGGCTCAAGATCTGTCCTATGAGCCGATACCTTTTATTAATCAAGTTCTCTATATCCATATATTTCTCCGCAAGCCACCTAACGATATGTATCGGAGGCTACTTCTGGTACGGTAACTGATACCCTCTCCCCTGTCCCACTAGAGAATGACACGTGGACCGAGCGAGGTGGCGCAGTGGTTAGACACTGGACTCGCATTCGGGAGGACGACGGTTCAATCCCGCGTCCGGCCATCCTGATTTAGGTTTTCCGTGATTTCTCTAAATCGCTCCAGGCAAATGCCGGGATGGTTCCTTTCAAAGGGCACGGCCGACTTCCTTCCCCATCCTTCCCTAATCCGATGAGACCGATGACCTCGCTGTCTGGTCTCCTTCCCCAAACCAACCAACCAACCAACCAATGACACGTGGGAAGAATGACTGTCAGTTAGTCTCTGTATTAGCTCTAACTTCTCTAATTTTCTAGTCGTTATCATTTCGCAGTATGTATGCGGGATAAAGTAATATATTGTCCGGCTCTTCCTGGAAAGTTCTCACTCGAAATTTCAATAGCTAACCTCTCCGCCATGCGCAACGCCACTCTTGAAACGTCTGCCAATGGAGTTTGCTGAGCATCTCTGTAACGCTATCGTGCCGACTTGAAACGATACCATGACGAAACGCGCCGGTTTTCGTTGGATCTTCTGTATCTCTCCTATCAGTCTTACGTGATAAGGATCCCACACTGATTAACAATACAGGCGAACAAGTGGCTTGTAAGCCACTGCCTTCGTGGATGAGTCATATTTCCTTCAGATTTTTCCTATGAATCTGAGACTGGCATAAGCTTTTGTTACTATTTGCTTTATGTAGTCATTCCATTTAAGGTCATTCTGGATAGTTACCCGTACATGTTTTACGGTAGACACTGTTTCCACCATTTATCATCAACAGTGTATATGTGCAGTAGTGGATTTCTTTTCTTATGTATGCGCAAAACACTGAGGTGACAAAAGTCATGAGATACCTCGTACTAACGTGTCGGACCCCCTTTTACAACTGGACGGGGCAAAGACTCAACAAGTCGTTGAAAGTCTCCTGCAGAAACACTGAGCCATTCTGCCTTTATAGCCGTCGATAAATGCGAAATTGTTGCCGGTGCAGTATTTTGTACATAAATTGGCCTCTTGATCATGGCCCATAAATGTTCGATGGAATTCATGTCGGGCGATTTTGGTGGTCGAATCAGTCGCTCGAAATGTCCACAACGTTCTTCAAACCAATCACGAACAAACTGTGGCCCGATGACATGTTTAGGAGCACGAAATCCACGGATGGCTACAAATGATCTCCTATTAGCTGGATAGAAACATGTCCAGTCAATGATCGGTTCAGATGGACCAGAGCACCCAGTCCAGCCACGTAACCACAGCCCGCACCATTATGGAGCCACCACCAGCTTGCAGAGCCGCTTGTTGACAACTTAAATCTATGGCTTCGTGGTGCCCGCGCCACACTAGAACTCTAGCATCAGCTCCTACCAACTGAAACTGGGACTCATCTGAACACGTCACGGTTTTTCAGTCGTCTAGGATCCAACCGGCATGGTCACGAGCCTAGGAGAGGTGCTGCAGGCGATGTTTTTAGCAAAGGCCCTCGGGTCGGTCGTCTGTCGCCAAAGCCCATTAACGCCAAACTTCATCACACTGTCCTAACGGATACGTTCGTCGTACGTCCCACTTCTGCGGATGTTTCACACACTGTTGCCTGTCTGTTAGCACTGACAACACTACGAAAACACCGCCGCTCTTGGTCGTTACGTGAAGGCCGTCGGCCACTGCGTTGTACTTGGTGAGACGTGCTGCTTGAAATTTTGTATTCTCGGCAGATTCTTGACATTATGAATTCCCTAACAATTTCGGAACTGGACTGTCCTGTGCGTCTAGCTCCAAGCACCATTCCGCGTCCCGGACCTGCATATCGCTGTCACGTGACTTTTGTCACATTAGTGTACGGTACAGTGGCAATAGAAGTAAAGGTTAAAGTTCAAGTCAGTTGTGGAACCGCTATGTTACGTACAGAATTTGCAGTGGTTGAAGGTGCAAGAGCAACATAATTAAAATGAAGAGTAAATCGGGGGTATACAGCAATATTTTGACAGTCTTCCTTGAGTGTACCAACCGCGAACAGAGTAGAAAAACGGGGGAGGGAGGAGTGGGAGCCCGCATCTCGTGGTCGTGCGGTAGCGTTCTCGCTTCCCACGCCCGGGTTCCCGGGTTCGATTCCCGGCGGGGTCAGGGATTTTCTCTGCCTCGTGATGGCTGGGTGTTGTGTGCTGTCCTTAGGTTAGTTAGGTTTAAGTAGTTCTAAGTTCTAGGGGACTGATGACCATCGATGTTAAGTCCCATAGTGCTCAGAGCCATTTTTTTTTTTAGGAGTGGGAATCTCCTACCTCTAGCACCTCCATCATACGATGTCTTTAGAATTGAAGGTATAGAAATTTCAACGAACAGTCGCGGTCGAAATATAGTCACTACGGTATAGGCAACAGAAATTGGCCTCATCAGTTTTTTCAGCCTGGCGTCACAGAAAGCGAAGTAGGAGGGGCAAAAACCAATAGCTTGAATTTGCCCTGCTCTCCTCGCGCCAAACGGGCGTTAAATTTACGCCTCGGTTTTTATGAACTGCGACAGCTAGAAGTGTAATTATTTCGGCTGAATACGCAGTAAACCACGGTCTATTTGACTTTCAGGTCACGTCTCTCAGAACATTACGTAATGCGACGAGGTGGTGAGCGACCTTTAAACTCTAAGGCAGTCCACAATATTGAAGATACTTCGAACACGGTGGAGACTAAAGGTGGTCACATACGGAACTAAATGCTAGACAAGTGTGCATGATCAAGTAGTTTGTGCAATCGTGCATGCTTGATACTGAAGATATACAAACAAGAGCAGCACAAATGGTCACAGGTTTGTTTTACCTGTGCGAGAGTGTCATGGAGATGCTGAAGAAACTGAAATTGCCGATGCCTGGAGATAAACGCCAAACTATTCTACGCTAAACGTACTTACAAAATTCCAAAAAGCAGCGAGGGGTCTTTTTATATATAATGGTCCAGCCAGGAAACCGTAAGCACTGAAGCAGTCATCCCACCTACGAACTAAGTAGGAGATACCTGCCTGGTATGACACCGTGTCCTGCTGCATAAGTCTGTAACTGCCTGCTGCACAATCTCGTCCGACTAGAAAGGCCTGTTTTAAGGGTCCGAAGCCGTGATAACTGCATGGGGAGAGATCACAACTACAGGGTAGGTCTTAGTGCGTCGCCCACTTGAGTTGGCATAACTTCTGCCTGCGTTATCCTGCAGCAGGAGCACCCCTCGTAGTTCAACAACAGTGGTTCCCGACAGACATGCTGCGCCGCACACATTCTTCATTTTCCGACAGATGTTGCAACAAATTAAATTCTGTCGTGGAATTAAGTAGCTTGCTAAGAAATATGTATATCGTTGGACTCATTCCGCTAGGGTCGATGCAATTACTACGTTGTTCTACTGTATAAAACAGCGGAGGCTGTCTTAGAGTGCTTCTTGCTACCCACTCCTTCTTCTATCTCTATAAACGCAAGTTTACTATTTTTACACCTGTAAGGTAATTGTGAAAAATAATGTTAATATTGGATTATAATTAGTTGTTATCTTACTGAACTTGTATCTTAACCATCTCTAATTACCTGTACAGATTTATTTTATCTCTTAGCAGTTTAATTCCACAGGGAAGCGAAAGTTTTGTGACGCGTTAATTATGCGCCATCATCGTGCTATCACACGCATATTTGCATCCTTTCTATTAGAACCAACAGTCTACATTATTTTGTATATCAAGTCCGATTATTCTTGTTGCACACTGCGGCGTATTTCGTCGCAATGTACTGGTTCTTAAAATTACACGGTTCTGCATCGCCCAACTGATCGCTCTCCCACGGCGATCCCTGCGAGTGGTTTCATCATAACAGGAAATTTAGCAAGTAACAAAGCGCAGATTCAGGTCCATTGTGGAGTTTTGCTTGAATCCTGTCTCAACAGCAAACTAAATATCATTTTTACTCTCTCTGTACCCTTTGAGATTCATCGCACCTCCGAACAATTAGCATTCTGAGGTAAAATTAGATCTGGCATTCCATTTTTATTCAGACTTTTTTACAGGGTATTATAAACCACAATGTCTACCGGTGTTGTCCTTCGATAGCCAAGAAATACTATGGGAAGTAATTTTAAGAAATTTTTAACTAATGACTATGCATGCTCCAATTTAATTATCACATTGGTTTAATATGCACTTTGGCTAAAGTGCCCTCTGTTGGCATTAGTCTCTTGTATAAATACCAGACGCAATCTGAGTATTACCAGCACGTACCATGTACTCACATGTTTAACTTTAAGATGATTTACACCAGAATACTTGAATCGTGTATATGGCTGCTATACGTGGTTATAAACATTTTATAATTTTATATTTTATATACCACTAAGACTTGTTAGATTTAGCGTTAACTTATTGAACCTCTCGCTTACACAATAATTATCTTTGTAAGAGATCTGTGGATGGTAGTATGCCGAAACCGTTAATAAAGTGTAAGAAATATGTGCGATCAAGACGGACTCGTGAAAATAAAGTGCCAAAAATCATTGCGGACTCATTTACAGACTTTATGTCTTCAATTAATAAATGCGTAACAGCACGATGGTCCTGTTTGGACGCATTTGGCAATAACGTCGCTATAGTTCACGTTTCTGCATTTACCGCAGGCACAGGCAGGCACTGATCACTTGCCTACCTGTCAGTGCTTATATACCGAAGGGCCAAAGAAACTGGTATAGGTATGCGCATTCAAATGCTGAGGTATGTGAAAAAGTAGAATACGGCGCAGTGGTCGGTAACGCCTATGTAACACAACAAGTGACTGGCGCAGTTGTTAGATCGGTTACTACTGTTACAATGGCAGGTTATCAAGGTTTAATTGAGTTTGAATGTGTGTGCGTGCGTGCGTGCGTGAATGGACCAAACTGCTGAGGTCATCGATCCCTAGACTTACAATAATATTTAAATTAACTTAAGTTACGAACAACACACACACACCCATGCCTGAGGGAGGACTCGAACCTCAGGCGGGAGGGGCTGCGCAATCCGTGCAGGGCGCCTCAAACTCCGCGGCTTCAACGTGATGTTATAGTCGGCGCACGAGCGATGGGACACAGAATTTCCCAGGTCGTGATGAAGTGAGAATTTTCCGGTACGACCATTTCCGTTAATATCAGGAATCCGGTAAAATATCAGATCTTCGACATCAATGAGGCCGGAAAAACATCGTGCAAGACCGGAACCGACGACGACTGAAGAGAATCGTTCAACGTGACAGAAGTGCAACCATTTCCGCAATTTGCTTCAGATTTCAATGCGGGGCCATCAAAAGGTGTCAGCGTTCAAATGATTCAACGAAACATCTTCGACATGTGCTTTCGCAGCAGAAGGCTCACTCGTGTACCCTTGATGACTGCATGACACACAGCTTTATGTCTCGCCAGGGCCCAACGGCGACATTGGGCAGTTGGTGACTGGAAACATGCTGCCTGGTCGGACGAGTGTCGTTTCAAATTGTATAGAACTGATGGACTTGTACGGACCCTGCATTTCAGCAGAGGACTGTTCAGTCTAGTGGAGGCTCTGTAATGGTGTGCGGCGCGTTCAGTTTGAGTGATATGGGACCCCCTGATACGTCTAGATACGACTCTGATACGTGACACGTTCGTAAGCATCCTGTCTGATCACCTTCAACCATCCATGATCACTGTGCATTCCGACGCACTTTGGCAATTCCAGCAGGACAATGCGGCACCCCAAAAGTCCAGAATTGCTACAGAGTGGCTCCAGGTACACTGTTCTGAGTTTAAACACTTCGCCACCAACATCTCCAGACAAGAAAATTACTCACCATATCTAGGATGCCTTGCAACGTGCTGTTCAAAAGAGATCTCCACACCCTCGTTCCCTTATGGATTTATGGACAGCCCTGCAGGATGAATGGTGTAAATTCCCTCCAGCACTACTTCAGACACTAGTGGAGTGCATGCCACGTCGTGTTGCGACACTTCTGCAAGCTCGCGGGGGCCCTACACGATATTAGGCAGGTGTACCAGTTTCTTTGGCTCTTCAGTGTATGTACCCGTACCGGAGTCGCGCTACGTTGCATATACGCTGCAGCAACGCCCTCAGATGGAAACTTTTTGATCGCACACTACACTTCAATCACTTAAAGCATCGCTTCCGTACAATCCGGAACGGCTATTTACAACGCAAACAGGAGCCATTAAGCACACATTCTGATCGCAATCCATACGCGAATCGAACAGGAAGGAGCCATAATAACAGATACAGTGTTTAGCACCCTCTGCCATGTATTTCACATGGGTTTGCTGAGTACAGACACAGATGTGTAAGAAAATAAAACACTTCCTATCAACAGCGAGTGATCACTCGTTTATAAAACGTGCTTGTCAAATGGCTGCTGGTGAGAAAAAGCTGGCCTTGCTTTCACTTAGAGCCCAACGTTGCTCGAAACGTATGTGGAATCCTTGAAGCATACATTATCACATAACATTTTATTTAACTATTTAGCTGTGTAGAGCCAACAGTTTTTCGTAAGGAACGGAGGAAAAATTGTTTCACGCCCTCTCTAGAGAGACAATTACAGGCGACACAGAAGCGCAAATAAAAATGGAACTGGATTCGGCAATGCCCTTGCCAAATAACCATGCACTGGCATTCGCCGTAAGTGATTTAGGCAAAAAATTCAAAGAGACTCTGCTCGTATGTAAAGTATGCTAGCGGCAACACACAATCAATGCCCTCTCTGCGCAGTACCAATGGAAATACTATCGGTAACAGTGCTGCTGAAGCAAAGTTACTAAACACAGCCTTCCGATAATCCTTCACCAAAGAAGATGAATCAAATATTCCAGAATTCGAGACAAGAACAGCTGCCAACAATATTAACTTAGAAGTAGATGTCATCGCAGTAGTGTAGTAGCTTGAATCATGTACTAAAAGCCAGTCTTTAGGTCCAGATTATATACCAAATACATTCCTTTCTGAGAATGCTGATGCAATAGCTCCGTACTTAATCATATACAACCGCTCGCTCGAGACAGACCCGTACCCAACGACTGGAAAGTTGCACAACTCACACCGATATTCAAGAAAGGCAATAGGAGCAATCAACTAAAATTAGAGGCCCAAATCATTAACGTCGATATTTTCGAGCATATATTCTGTTTGAACGGTCTACTGACACAATCAACACGAATATAGAAAACATCGTTCTTGTGAAACACAACTAGCTCATTACTGACACGAAGTGTCAAGTGCTATCGACAAAGGATTTCAAACTGATTCACCATTTCTAGATTTCCAGAAGGCCTTTGACACCGTACCTCAAAAGCAACTAGTAACCAGATTGCATGGTTATGCAATATCGTCTCAGTTGTGCGATTGGATTCATGATTTCCTGTTAGAAGGGTCACAGTCCGTAGTAACTGATGGAAAGTCTTCGATTAACGCAGAAGTGATTTTCGGCTTTCCCCAAGGTAGTGTTATAGTCCCTCTGTTGTCCCTTATCTATATCAACGATTTAGGAAACAATCTGAGCAACCGCCTTATGTTGTTTGCAGATGACTAGTCTTAGGAAGATCAAAAGGAATTGCAAAATGATTTAGATAAGATATCTGCAGGGTACGAAAACTGGCAATTGACCCTAAATAACGAAAAGTGTGAGGTTGTCCCAATGAGTGCCAAAAGGAATCCGTTAAACATTGGTTACACGATAAATGAATCAAAAGTAAAGCCTGTAAATGCAACTAAGTACCTAAGAAACACAATTACGATCAACTTAAACTGAAAAAAAAACACACACAAAGTTTTGTGGTGGAAATGAACCAGAGACTGAGCTTTATTCGCAGAGCACTTAGAAGATTCAACAGATCTACTAAAAAGACCGCCTATACAACGCTTGTCCGTCCTGTTTTGGAGCACTGCTGCATGTTGTGGGACGCTTACCAGATAGGATTAACGGAGTGTACTGAGGAAGTTCAAAGAAGGGCAACACGTTTCCTATTTCATATTAAAACGCAGTCTTTGGCATAAAGGCAGTCGGCTCTGGGTGATGTTAGTGTCTGCGTATGTGCCTTTACGGCAAATAGGAAACAGACACCATTAGTGACAGTCTACGTAGTGTAGATAAACCACGACTGTGACGATGCCACTGGGAGAACAGTTATCGTATGATGAAAAAGCAAAAATCAGTGCGTACAAGGAAATAGGACACTAATCGGCAAATCGCCAAGAAGTTGAACCTTTCAAGTACAGTGATTGATAATTTCGTTAGATTGGGTGTATGAAATGGGCAAAGTGTAAAATTATCTGAGGCGTCAAAGAGGTTCTTTTCCGCAAATCAAGGACTACAAACCGTAATTATTCTCAGCTTGTTGTTGATTTACAGTTGCCAGCAACTGACAAAAATTTTGCTTTCAAGAAACGACTGCACAAATCTGTTCTAACATCGAAACTTAAAAAGGCTGATTAGGAGTTTGCTGAAGAACATATGTCATGGACTTTAGAATAGTATAAATTGATCTTCAGTGATGAGAAGAAATTTAGTTCAGTTGAGCTATGTGGATTTCAGTATTTTTGGCAAGATCTGAGAGCAGAGCAGCATGTAAGAGTAAGCAGAAATTTCGGTTATGATTTGGGCACCCTTCTGCGCTAAATGGTTGAACGTCCACTAGCCTTCACAGAACGCATGGTTCGGAGGCTTGTCTGCTCTGTGAAGTAGGCTAGATGATTATCTGCGGCATTTCTGCCGAAAGAGCACAATGTTGGTGCACGCACAAGTGTTTCCGAGCACACCGTACATCGTACATTGTTGAACACGGAGCTCCGCAATCTACCACCCCCAAGTGTTCACATGTTTACCCAATGACTTCGTCAATTAAGATTGCAGTGGGCGCAGGATCATCGGGATTCGACAGTCGATGAATGCATACGTGTCGGCTCTTCGGGTGAATGACATTTTTGCGACAATAGGTCGATGGTCGTTTCCACGAACGCCGTCATGGGAGCGAACAGCGACTCGAAACGTGCAACGCGCCACGGGCGTAGGCCAGTGGGAGCTATATTGTGTTATGGGAGACATCCTCCTGTGCTTGCATCGGACCTGCGGTAGTAACCGAAGACACGCTGACAGCTGCGAACCACCTGAATCCCTTCGTGCTTGACTTCTTGCCCGACGGCGATGTCATTCTTCAGCATTATAATGGTCCGTGTCTCGGAGCCAGAACCGTGCTACAGTGGTCTGAAGAGCATTATACTGATGTCACGGCGACTAGATTCGCTTTAACTAAATCCTACGGAACCCATCTGGGTCGCTATCGGGTGCCATCACCACGTACGCAAATCAGCGGCCTGTTATTTGCGCGAATTACTTGATCTGTGCTTAGACATCTAGCGCTACACACCTCTACAAACTTACCAACAAACTGTCGGATCTCTGATACGCTGAATCAGTGATGCATTTAGTTCCAAAGACGGACAAACAAGATATTAAGCAGATGGTTATAATGTTTTGGCTCATCAGTGTTATGAGGCTCAGGATTCAGTAGCGATCAGGTCGCACGGGGCTGGAAGACTTCTGATAACAAAAGTCAACGAAACTGCGAATTCATAGTGACAAAAGTAACGAAAAAGAAATGTAAGATATGGTAACCACTCAGCGTCATAATGTAACACAACTTCATTACAAGAACCTGACACGCAATTTAAGACGCAGTGTTATAAAGAACAAGAAAGATACCTGGATCTTCGTACTTAGCAGCTGCAGGTATAATGTATATTCGCATGACATAGGTAACGATTACGTCGACCATTAGCATCACCAAACCAAGCAAACGAGCGATACTTTGCACACTTACGGTTATGGCCGGTGACGTCACTTTCCAAGCCGCATGCGCCACCTGTATTCACACTGTATACATCGCACGTTACCATTGAAATGCGGCATTCCTGGAGCACACTAAAATTTCTGTAAGCATATCCTGTAGGGAATTCACAGCACTGAATCCACGAGGATCACTTGAGTATATGGTAGGAATGTGAGCCTGAAGATGTTAACAGGAACATTCAAAATTATTATTTTTCTCCAGACAGATGCCGCAGTAGTACAACATTTGAGCCTATCGCGCTGCACACGTACGAAGCACAGAACGACAGATTTTTATTTCATCCACTGCCAACGTTGAACCTGCGACTGTGTTTGAACTGTAAGAGCAGGATTGAGACTGCGCATGTCATTAGCATGTAACGTGACTTAACGTGTAACACTTTTCCTCACATTTTGTGCTAAGGTCGCAACTTTTATAGCACAAGTATTGTTTCCGTTTCAACACATTCATTTATTAGTGCAGGAATGGTGAATAATTGCTACTAACAGTAGATCTATGAAATCAGATCTATGTCAAAAGAGTAATTTCTTTTTTATTTTTTAATACGTAAGTAAGTAACGAGACTTTGAAGGCGTTCTACGTTGGCGACAAACATTCTATTTGCGCCTCTGAATAGTTACTCCTTACATATTCCGACTGTACGGTTTAACTGTTGAATGGCTCGTATGCAAACTGCAACCAAGAGGCCACATATTGGTGTCTTTTTTTTTTTTACAGTTGAGCGAACGTATCAAAGATCTTGATGCGGCTATCATCTACAAACGTAGCGCATCAAACCAATATTTTTTACCTTTACGTATGTGTGTGTGTGTGTGTTGTGCACATACGAGCTTAAGAAGATGCATTCAAACCAAGCATGGAAAATAGAGAACTATATTCCACATTCATGTACAATGGATCCTCTTAAAATACCATAGGCTACTGAAGACTTCCAGATTACATGAGGTGTAAGTAACGAAATATCTTCCCCGTCTCCTAATTATATGCGTAGCTCGCCAGGATCAATATAAATCCCATTTTTTCACCCGCACTGCTCTAGCTGCACTTGTTACAATACATTAAGTGCATCTAAGCAGACATTATGTTATGTTAGCCTGCAGTGTCTCGAAAGTTGGATGGTGGAAAAATAAAAATAACGGTACTGTAGAACCACGAAGTATGTCGCTTCAGGTTTGTTCTGTAAAATGGTCTCGACATCCTTACTGTGACAATTCTACATAAAACAAACTATGGAACTTTAATGCGACAAGTGCAGCGAGAACGTTTAACTCAGTAATGCGTGTGGTCGTAGTTTCAATACAACAACGAGCATCATATCCTGAAGATACTGCAGAACTGCTAAAACGCTAAGGTTGACTGTAACACTTCAGAGTGTGTGCTTGCTTAAAACAATTCGAGAATCATGAGATAAGTTGTACTTCGAGTATTAATTGCTTTACTCACTAACAGAAAACAAAACGATGCTTTACTCACTGTTACTTGTAACTGCGTACTGATGATGATGCTGAACTGATCGGGAATACATGCAGAAAACTATCCACTGCAGTCCACCGCTGAAAATCTTTGTCGTCTCCCGCACTGATGATATTAATGGCCTCCAAATTGTGGAACGACACAAAATTCTGCGACACACACACGTGCGTAACACGATGACGGCACCCAAGACGCGGGGCAATTGTCTTTGTCGGCGGAGCACTAGCACAGAGAACACAGCCTTAACGGAAAGCACGAAGGACGCACAACAGGTACCTGGAACACTTCAATGTTCCACCTCCCACAGCGTCGGCTCGGCGGTTTGCGAGAATAGCGAACGCTGTCGCGGCAGAGTTGGCGCCCCTGGCGCACAGCAGGAGGCTCACAGTGCACTGGCAAAAGCGAGCTAGTCGGGAAGGCAGGCAGAGCGGCGATGCTCCCGGCCCCGCCGGAAGTGAGCACTTCCTCCGCTAGCTTTTTTCTTGGCGGCCGGCGCGGGCGGCTGCAGTGGAAGCGGGCGTCGGCAGGCACGTGCGCGCCACGTGACGGTGCCTCGGGCTCCTCGCCTGCTCAGCGTCAAAGGCGGACTGCCGGCGTGCAGCCGCCGCCGCAGACACCGCAGCGGTCAAAATATTTAACACCGGCGTGGGGCGCACGTCTGCCAACTGCACGCACGCACCAGCCAGCGGCAGGCAACGCGGCGGCCTCGCTCCCCTCCAAGCACACAACGGTCCCCACTCAGCTGAGCCGCTCACTTCTCTCTCCCCCCCCTCCTCCACTCCCCCCACCAGACACCACCCCACCAACGCAGACAAAACGCCAAAGCCTTTTCGTTGTACAGGGCTCCCTGCGCGAGTAAGTTCCTTGTTCCTTACCTGTAGTGACAGCATAGATTGTGTGCGCAGCTGATAACTGGTTTCAGCAAGCAGAAAGTCTGCAAGCAGTCGTGGCCGAGTGGTTAAGGCGTCTGACTAGAAATCAGATTCCCTCTGGGAGCGTAGGTTCGAGTCCTACCGACTGCGAAAATTTTTATTCGTAATAATGACCACACGTGCATCATACTAATAATCAAGGTTAAATACTTGGAGGACATCTTAAGCAGGAATACCACTGCTGACAAAGATATGAACAAAATTAGAATCAGTAAAAACCGGCATCTACTCCGTTTCTAAGAGAACTGTAGACAGAGAAATCAATAATAACTGATTTCAATAGCTCCTGCGGAAGATTGAAATGCAAACACTATATAAAATAATTGAAGAAAACGCATAAAACGAAGGGCCTTTTCCATCCTTCACCATCTGTCACTCAACCCCATTTCATTTCACTTGTTGCCCCTCTCTTTTTTCCTCCAACTCACTCTCCATCACACTACTATGCACTCATCTTTGCTTCACTC
This sequence comes from Schistocerca nitens, assembly GCF_023898315.1. Classification (NCBI taxonomy): domain Eukaryota; kingdom Metazoa; phylum Arthropoda; class Insecta; order Orthoptera; family Acrididae; genus Schistocerca; species Schistocerca nitens. Next base: position 353,812,125 of record NC_064622.1, read on the forward strand.
CCCCTCCTTTAGCACACTCTCTCCCCCCCCCCTCGCAACCTATATATAAAAAAAATTAACACGAACAGTTTCTCAGCAAACCAATAAAAATTGGAAACCAAAATAAAATTAGTTTTTACTGGCTTCTTCGTCTTAAGCTTATTGCAATTAACTGACAAGAATTTTACACCAGATGCTTTTGCTTTTATCGTTCTGCAAATTGGATGTGTATGTTTTCACATGTAGACTTCTTTTAGATTAAAAACAGCATGTTGTTTATAATGTTGGTGTGCAGTTTGTTAACGGTGTTTCTGCCTTTTGTTTATAAATTCTCCAAACCACTGCTTCCTCTCTCTTTGTTAGCAGAGACTGATATCCAAGAAGGTTTGGGGAATATGTAAACAAGTGGCAGAAACAGCGTATGTAAACTGCACACCAACTGCTGTTTGTTATCTAAAACAGCCAAAAATGTATAAACGTAACGATCAAGTTTGCAGAATGACCACAGAAGATGTTTCATAAATATAATCGGAAGCGTATGGCGTAAAATTCTCGTCAATTAATTGCAGTAAGCTTAAGACGGAGAAACCAATAATAATTGATTTCAATAGCTGCTACGAAAGATGGAAATGCAAACACTATGTAAAATAATTCAAGAAAACGCATAAAAAAGGGCCTTTTCCACCCTTCACCATCTGCCACTCAACCCCATTTCATTTCACTTGTTGCCCCTCAGTTTTTTCCTCAAACTCACTCTCCATCACATTACTATGTACTTACTATCCACTCGTCTTTGCTTCTCTTCCCCTCCTTCAGCACCCCCCCCCCCACCTCCCAACCTACCCATCACACCAATTTTAAACTTCATCACCACTCCTCCATTTCTCCCACACAGTATATGAATAAACAGTAACATAATTAACTAGAGTAACATACGTATAACGAATTACAGAGCGAGAAACAGATATAGATCAAGAAAAACTAGTGACAATGTGGACAAGACTACAAAACAAGATATACACATAGAAGTGTGCAAATAAACAGTAAACAATGGTGTACGAAATTGTGCTGTATTAAATGTCAAGAAAGCATAGTTCTGCAAAGCAGCGTTAAATTAAACCATAATTATCATTGCCTAACGGAGAAAAGAACCAAAACCGTGCTAGCAAACGTCATTTCCTGATACAGGCGAAAAACCGAGCAGATATAATCGTAAGTAAAAACTAACTATCTTCTAACGAACTGTTTTTCGATCTAGAAAACAAATGAATTGTAAATACCTTTAATTACATACCAATGATGATGCTTTGCTGCAGTGAAGCGAAACGCGTCTGTAGAGAAAAAAACGCATTTTCTCTTAATTGTAATGACAGAACAAAAAACTCTCAGAAATTATTACATATAATTGAAGCGATTTTATAAATTGCCCTTAGCTACATTAATTGATACATTCTCACACAACTGAACACCCATACACAACTAAAAAAGTTTTTTATTGTTGCAGCCGCACTTCAGATTCGTGCCAAGAGGGCGCAGCAGTGAGCACTTAAGGCAAGATGGTGACAGGCACCGAGAAAGTGTACGTTGAGCTTGAAATGCATCCACATTAGTTCCTCGTTACAGTGCAACGCAACTTCAGAAGGAAGTTCAACAAAGATCCATTTACTGACATCTCCATTCGGTGACGGTATGTACGGTTTGGAGCATCAGGATGCCTCTGCAAGAGGAAACCAACGGGTCGGCCTGCAGTGAGTGAATAAACGGTTGACTGCTTGCGAGCTGAACACACCACAATCAACCGTTCGGACGATCGTAAGGAGACGACTGAAGCTGAAGACTTGCCGCTAGCAATTGCTCCAAGCCTTGACTCTGTGACGACGTAAGACGCTTTGGATTTTCGGCACAGTTGCAACAGCTTGTCAAACTCAATGAACCAACTTTTTTTGCGAATGGCATAAAGTACAGGCACAATGTGGCGAATCTGGGGGACAGAGAATCCCCACAATATCGTGCAGCACATTTGAGATTCACCAAAAGTTAATGTGCTCTATGCATTCTCACAGTTTAAAAGTTTACAGTCCCTTTTCATTCTGAGAAAATACCACTATAGAATATGTGTTTGGACGTGCTGGAAAATTGGAACATTTCATAACTGGAGACCGATAGTGTGGACTTCATCCACCAGTGGGATGCTGCTACGGACCACTTCCAATATGATGATCGTGGCTTTTTTAAACAGGAAATGGAGAAACCGGTGGGTCGGTTGTGGTGAGGTTGATGATCAGCAGTTCATGTCATCGCCTCCACTCTCTCCTGACCAATGCGCATGCGATTTGTTTGTGGGGGGTTATTTTTTAATTGTTTACACTTCCTCTACCAACAAACCTGCCAGAAGTGCGAGCACGCATCGACAGACATGCTGCACTGAACGCGGAAATAACTTGATTATCTACTTGATATCTGTAAAATCAGTACGGTGCACATGTGGTGCAACTGTAATATGTCAAAAAACTTTAAAAGTTTTCCTATCTGTGTGGAAAGCCTTGTGACAATGTGTCAAAACGAGTAATATTACTACTTCAGTCATATTTTAATAACCTTGTATTTATCACTTGAAATTGCTGCTCTTACATTGGCAGTGGTTGCAGACAAAATTACTGGATAAAAGGTTCGCCTGTTATGCAAAACACTGTTTCGTCAAGTAGATCCAGACATGTTTCTACACTTTTATGCTATCGTCAGTGGGTTTTCTTTCTTCAAATCTGTGAGGCGTAAAAATGTTTTAAGAATAACTAATTTACGAAAATTAGGCCTAAAAACCGTTTTTGTTTGTTGCTGTGATTATCTTAATTTTACATTATAGTCTTATGCAGAACCTGCTGTACCCCATCATACTCGTACATTGGTAACTTGCCGTTTGCAACTAAATATAATTTTGTTTTGTGAAGTTATTTCGCGGCTATATTTACGATTACCCACATTGATCTTTGACAAAATCCTTTTTCGTCCGATTGTGGATCTCAGCAACTCACGTGAACGCATACGAAAAAGGATTTTCCAAGTTCTACGTAAGTAATCGCAAATACAGGGGCGAAATATATTCACACAACAAAATTACGTTTCGATGTAAAGAGTGAGTTAACTCATCAACGAAATTAACATTAACTTCATTTAATTGCAGATGACAAGCTACCAGTACTTGATAATGTACGAATAACCCTATAATATAAAATTAAGGTAATGACAGCACCTAATAAAAACTGTTTTTAGGCCTAATTTTCATAGAACGGTTATCACAAAATACTTTAAAATATCACAGATTTCAATAAAGGAAACCCACTGACAAAGGTACTGAAGTGTGTTTGGATCTATATGGAAAAACAGTGTTTTGCGTAACAGGCGGACCTTATATCCAATAACCACGATAAACTGCATGTTGGGAAGTTTATCTATACTACTAATGCGAATGTGAAGACAAGTCGTTGTTTAAAGTGAAAAGTGACCGATTTGCTTCAAATTTTTACGCGATATTGTACTGAACATTCGGACGGACGTTAGAAAAAAATTCGAAAACTTCCTGACCGATTTACTTCAAACTTTTACATATTACTGTAATGCACATTCGGATGGATATGTGATACATAAATATATATGTAATATATACAGTGGAAACGTTTCCACCAAACATTTCGAAAAGTTCTTGACCGATTTACTTCAAATTTTTACACGTTACTCTAATAAACTATCGAACAGACATAAGGGAGGAGAATGGACAGAGAAAGTGTGAACAGGAGATCCGATCAAATATTCATTTCCCATGTAGCACTATCGAAGCATTGCCAGGTTTGCTAGTGTATTACACAGGGTGTTAGGAACGTAAGTATAGATATTTCTATGGACGACTGAGGAAACGTACTGAACAACATCAGCATGTTCTTCTTTGCAAGATAATAATTAAAGCTATTACGGGTAGTATGTTTTCAGGCTGTTTGGTACTGACCAACTATGAGCGGCACAAGCAAGCCATTAATGATTATTTTCCCTGGGCTACTGAAGTGTAGGTGTGGGTGTGCAAAACAGACAGTCTATACCGACAAGCGTAGTCCAATTCGTGGAGCAGTTGTAACCATTCAGAAAACATCGGGTAGTAAATTATGTTAGATACAATGAAAAACAGCTAACACACTGAAGTGGGTACATATTAATATATCAGTTGTAAAGATATCTTTACAACCCCCAACACCCTGTAATGCAACAGAAAACTCGTCGGAGACATGTCTAACGTAAATATTCTAAATTTACATTGCAGTTTTAGATTCGATACCGATAACTTCGTTAAATATGACACAGTACGATAAATCTTCGTCTACAGATATATTCCGCAAGCCCCATTCGGAACATGGCGGAGAGTATCTTGTACCACTGCCAGTCATTGCCGTTCCTATTCCATAAGCAAATGGAGCGAGGAAAAGCTATACTTCTGTAATAGTCCTGATTTCTCTTACCATGTCTTCGCGGCCCTTACGCGAGATGTAGACTGGTGGCAGTAGGTTCGTTCTGCAATCTGTCGCAAACGCCGGAAATACACACATCAAAAAAAGTTTTGCATCACCCCAGTTCCCAGAACTCCTGAAGATGACTGTGGATATTGTCTCAAGACACAGTCCCTTTGACTGTTCAAAGATGTCACTAAACCCTCCCAAAGATGTAAACACCATGCATGAGCAGCGCCTATTAGACGGAGGGTGCCCGACAGCCGATCAGTTCCAGTCATTCCACCAGGAAGGAGGTACACGACTGCAGTTCAACCGTGCCTAAACGGTCAATACTGCGTATCGATCGCGTCCGCATTGTTACTTTGTGCCAGGAAGGGTTCTCAACAAGGAAAGTGTCCAGGCGTCTCAGAGTGAACCAAAGCGATGTTGTTCGGACGTGCAGGAGAGACAGGAACTGTCCATGACATGCCTCGCTCAGTTCGCCCAAAGGCTACTACTGCTGTGGATGACCGTTACCTACGGATTATGTCTCGGAGGAACCCTGACAGCTACGCCACCATGATGAATAATGCTTTTCGTGCAGCCACAGGACGTCGTGGTACGACTCAAACTGTGCGCAATAGCCTGCATGATGCGCAACTTCACTCCCGATGTCCATGGCGAGGTCCGTCGGCAACCCGGTCAGGCTGAACGAATTAGACACACTGTCTGGCGAGTGCAGCAAGGTGGAGGCTCCCTGATGTTTTGGGGTGGCTTTATGTGGGGCCGACGTAAGCCGCTGGTGGTCATGGAAGGCGCCGTAACGGCTATACGATACATGAATGCCATCCTCCGACCGATAGTGCAACCATATCGGCAGCATATAGACGAGGCATTTGTCTTCAAGGACGACAATTCGTGCCCCCATCGTGCACATCTTGTGAATGACTTCCTTCAGGATACCGACATCGCTCGACTAGAGTGGCCAGCATGTTCTCCAGACATGAACCCTATCGAACATGCCTGGGATAGATTGAAAGAACACTCTGACGGATCTACGCCGAATCGCCGTTGAGGAGTGGCACAATCTGGACCAACAGTGCCTTGATGAGCTTGTAGATAGTATGCCACGACGAATACATGCATGGATCAATGCAAGAGGACGTGCTGCTTGGTATTAGAAGTACCGGTGTGTACACCAATCTGGACCACCACATGTCAAGGTCTCGTTGTATGGTGGTAAAACATGCAATGTGTGGTTTTCATGAGCAATAAAAAGGGGGGAAATTATGTTTATGTTGATCTCTGCTCCAATTTTCTGTACAGGTTCCGCAACTCTCGGAACAGAGGTGATGCAAAATTTTGTTGATGTGTGTATAAACTTCTTGAATCCTGCTTCGCAAAAAGGACGTCCCCTTTGCACCAGGTATTCCCATTTCTGTTCATGGGGCATTTTCGTTGTTTGATCGATGCTAATCCTCTGAATTGATTCGATGGTTTCTTTCACTTCTACCGGTTGGGGATTGAAGAATGTGTCACACAAGTGTTGTACACTCCGTCTCCGTTATAGGTAAGTTACGCGTATCTAGAATTCTCCCAATAAACCGAAGTCGACCATTCGCCTTCCCTGCTACCGACCTAACGTGTTCGTCCCATTTTATATCTTTTTCCACCGTTAAATCTGTTGCGAAACTCAACTTGCCCTTTTTCTCGCATGATAAGCTGCGAACTGTGAATGAAGGGAAACAGGCAGATTCCAAATTTTTAGATTTCCGGAAAGCGTTTGACACGATGCAGTCTGTTAAAGAAGGTATTAGAATATGGAATAGGATCACAGGTATGTCAATGCCTCGAAGTCCTCTTCAGTTATAAAACCATGCCGGCCGGAGTGGCCGTGCGGTTCTAGGCGCTAGTCTGGAACCGCGCGACCGCAACGGTCGCAGGTTCGAATCCTGCCTCGGGCATTGGTGTGTGTGATGGCCTTAGGTTAGTTAGGTTTAACTAGTTCTAAGTTCTAGGGGACTGATGACCTCATAAGTTAAGTCCCATAGTGCTCAGAGCCATTTGAACTTTTTTTTTTCATTTAAATATCTGCACGGAACGTTGCAAAGCGATATAAAAGTGAACGAGCATGTGAGGAGTGTGGTAGAAATGGCGACCGGTCAACTTCTGTTTATTGGGAGAATTCTAGGAAAATGTGGTTCATCTGTAAAGGAGACTGCCTATAGGACGCTAGTGTGACCTACTCTTGAGCACTGCTCGAGTGTTTGGGATCCGTAACGGGGAGACACCGAAGCAATTCAGAAGAGGGCTGTTAGATTTGTTACTGGTAGGTACGAATCATATGCAAGTGTTACGGTAATGCTCCGGAAACTCAAATTGGAATCCGTGGAAGGTAGGTGATACTCTTTTCGAGGAACACTACTGAGAAAATTTAGAGAATCGGCATTTGACGCTGACTGCTGCTGCCCCCTACCCATCAGATCATTTGTGTTTATAGAGAACAAGAGCAGGCTTATTATACTTCACTAAGGCACTCCTGACAGTACCATTGTCTCCGACGAACACTCGCCGTCCACATTCTGGATTATATAGTATTACTTAAGAAGTTCTCGGGACACCCTTGCATATGAGAAGCTATTCCGTATGTAGGGACCTTCGCTAACAGTCGTTAGCGTGGAATTGTGAGAAACACTTTCCAGAAATGTAAGAATAAGTAATCTGCCTGTTGATATTCACTCATAGTTCGCACGATACCACGCTAAAAAAGGCCACGCTGAGTTTCGCAGGACCGATGCTTTCTAAATCCGTGCTGACTTGTAGACTAAAGCCTTTCTGCCCCAAGGAAAGTTATTTTCTTCGCGCTTAGTATGTCCTCAAGAATTATGCATCAAACCGACGTTAAAGATATTGGTCTGCAGTTTTGCGGGCTCTTTTTCTATCCTTCCAATATACGGGAGTTGCCTGCACATTTTTCCAGTTGTTTTAGACTTTTCTGTTGGGCGATAGATTTTACGGGAAACATCAGCTAAGTGTGGTTTCAGAGCTGAGAAGTACTCTCTGTTACACCGAACTGGGGTCCCATCTGGTCCTGGGGACTTATGACTATTTCTTTTGTCAATTCTTTTAGCTGCTTTTCGACGAGGGGAATGACTATTTCTGTGTTCTCTACACGGACGTTTGCGCGACGGTCAAACGGTGTCACACAAGACTGGTCGACGAGTTATTGGATAGAAGCCATTTACTCGCTTAGTAATTCTACATAGGATCAGAATGTTCTAGGATTCTCGGCAAGACCTTTCGCTGACGTATGACTGTGGAAGTAGTATGCTTTGCGCATCGATATTTTTATATATGCACAAACTTCTGTTATTTTTCACTTGTCGACAGTTTGGTGTTCGTTTTTGAACCAAGAATAATCTATGTTTCTCAGCATTCTCTGAACTGTCTTATTAAACCACGGCGGATCTTTTCGGTCCTGAATCCCCTCACTCGACACATACTTCTCCAAAGCGCGATTTCCAATCAGTTTAAACTTTTCTCATAATTTCTTTACGTCCATCGTATTGGAACTAAATAACGCCCGTTTGTTGTCTAAATAGGGTGTAAACAACCGCTTTTTCGTTCTCTCCGACGAATAAACTCTCCTAGCTTTGTTGACGGATTTATTAACTGAAGTAATCATGACATCGTGATCGCTAATTCCCTGTCTTTACAGACACTGTCGATAAAGTCTGTAACTACAAGATCTAAAATATTTCCATTGCTTCTCCGCGAACTGACTGTCCGTACCATCTGCAATGAATCCATAAACGTCTTACTGTCTACTTTAAAGTAGCCTCTAATTAATATTTCATGGTCAGGGTACTTCCGTACTACTTAAAGGCTTGATCTGAATGATTATATAGCTGTTACGCCGGAATCGGAAATGAATCAGGCATTAGACTACGCTAGAGATCAATCTGTTACCAAAAATTTTATTTCGCATTAACATTCGTTGACGTTGTCAACCTTACAACCCAACCTAGACCTCGTGCAACGGTAGAGATCATTCTTCCATCACAACATGATTTCAGGGGGGATACCATTGAAAGATAACAAAATATCGTCTTTCAAAAGAAAGTTGACTCTTTTTAGTTCACAAATACTTAACAATAACTTTTCGGCATTCGCTACTCTTACATCATTTTTAGAAGAAAATGAACTGGCTCCCACGGAAGATTTAGTTCCACACATTATTACACATTCAGAAGTCCTTCAAACAAGTTTTGAAAAGTACTTTCCCGAAGGTTACACAAAATATGACTGGATAAGAAATCCATTTTTAAGAAGAGAACCGAAAGAAGTAATTACGAAAGGAACTCGCCGACATGACTAGCGACAGTTCAATGGAAGATGCTTTCAAAAAGAAAACTCTGCTTTCTTTTTGGATGTGAACAAAAACAAATATCCCTCTCTTTTCAAACAGGCAGTCCGAATTTTGGTGCCGTTTGTTGCTATTTACATGTCTGAAAGTGGATTTTCTGAGTTGTAGATTTAAAGTCAAAACAGAAACAGACTTAACGTTGACGGTTAAGCTGAGATCAATCGATTCAGATTTTGAAGCCTCAAGCTTGAAATAAACAACAACACGAAACTAAATAAAAAAATTTAGATGTTCTTTCATTACAAACTGAATTTAAAAACTGACTGATTACAGATTTTAAAATATGATTTACCGTCAAAGTTTGATATACCTCTGAATTATTTTTGCTTTTTGGACTCTAATTTACTACTTTGCCTGCTTGCTGTATTACTCTTTTGCAAAACTGGTTTATATTATTTCTAGTGTTAAGAGTTTAACAAATATTTTAAACGTCGTCCCTCTCTTTACTCATTGAATATTTGTATCAGAAAAGGCTTAATTTAATTTCATATCATTTGCTACAAGTAAATGTCACATGCGAACATGAACGATTGTCATAAAATAACACACGAAGAACTTTGAAACATATGCAAGAGGAAATTAACCACAACCAACCGATTCAATTTTCACCCAAAGAAGTTACGTTCGTAGCGCAATCCTGTTCGTCATGAAATTACCACACACTGGTATACTAAATTCATACTAACTCTCTCTGAAATCTTCCCGAAAAGAATAGCTGAGGGCTACTTTGATGCTTACACCACATGCTTCACGTGGTCAACTTGGTTTACACAAACAGTGTAACTCCACAATAATTTTGATAATTAAAATAAATTACATCGAAACGCAATTTACAAAAGAAAAACCTCGAACTGGGTACTATCGTCTTACTATTAACCTGATGGGTCAAACAATTGTATAAGCACGTGGTAGTGGTCTCGCAAAGTACACCCCACGTGGGTTGAACATAAAGAAAAGTTGCTATATTGAAAAATTTTGTCAAGACGAGATGTTATAATCTCACACACATTCACATTTAAGATTGATGATCTTAGTTAGAGTTACTGATCAACACGTGGTTCCACTTTACTCACAAAGTAGTGACAAAGCAATTACCGGAAGATATTCTGAACTTCACACTCGAATTACACTGCGTTGCAATTTAAGATAACACTAGATATTTTAGAGCTAAACCTGAAATAAAGGTGATTAGATTTTCAGTTAGGCTGAACTTAAGAAATCCATTGTCCTACGGACTTAGCACACACGCGCTTAGCTGGAGATCTTACCACTTCAGACGCTCGCCGCGGACAGACTGACGTGGGCCCCTACCGAGCGTGCTTAACAGATACAAACGGAAGTGACCAGAGAGGCAGCTTGCTATACCAACATGACAAGGGATGGACAGGACCATACTAAGAATAGAAACCTCTCTGCTTTTAGAAAGCGTAGCTACCTGTTCCGACGTTGGTCCTACTGTTCTCTAGCAGACAGGCTTATCTGCTACCATCAAGCATGCAACTAGAAATACACTCCTGGAAATTGAAATAAGAACACCGTGAATTCATTGTCCCAGGAAGGGGAAACTTTATTGACACATTCCTGGGGTCAGATACATCACATGATCACACTGACAGAACCACAGGCACATAGACACACGCAACAGAGCATGCACAATGTCGGCACTAGTACAGTGTATATCCACCTTTCACAGCAATGCAGGCTGCTATTCTCCCATGGAGACGATCGTAGAGATGCTGGATGTAGTCCTGTGGAACGGCTTGCCATGCCATTTCCACCTGGCGCCTCAGTTGGACCAGCGTTCGTGCTGGACGTGCAGACCGCGTGAGACGACGCTTCATCCAGTCCCAAACATGCTCAATGGGGGACAGATCCGGAGATCTTGCTGGCCAGGGTAGTTGACTTACACCTTCTAGAGCACGTTGGGTGGCACGGGATACATGCGGACGTGCATTGTCCTGTTGGAACAGCAAGTTCCCTTGCCGGTCTAGGAATGGTAGAACGATGGGTTCGATGACGATTTGGATGTACCGTGCACTATTCAGTGTCCCCTCGACGATCACCAGTGGTGTACGGCCAGTGTAGGAGATCGCTCCCCACACCATGATGCCGGGTGTTGGCCCTGTGTGCCTCGGTCGTATGCAGTCCTGATTGTGGCGCTCACCTGCACGGCGCCAAACACGCATACGACCATCATTGGCACCAAGGCAGAAGCGACTCTCATCGCTGAAGACGACACGTCTCCATTCGTCCCTCCATTCACGCCTGTCGCGACACCACTGGAGGCGGGCTGCACGATGTTGGGGCGTGAGCGGAAGACGGCCTAACGGTGTGCGGGACCGTAGCCCAGCTTCATGGAGACGGTTGCGAATGGTCCTCGCCGACACCCCAGGAGCAACAGTGTCCCTAATTTGCTGGGAAGTGGCGGTGCGGTCCCCTACGGCACTGCGTAGGATCCTACGGTCTTGGCGTGCATCCGTGCGTCGCTGCGGTCCGGTCCCAGGTCGACGGGCACGTGCACCTTCCGCCGACCACTGGCGACAACATCGATGTACTGTGGAGACCTCACGCCCCACGTGTTGAGCAATTCAGCGGTACGTCCACCCGGCCTCCCGCATGCCCACTATACGCCCTCGCTCAAAGTCCGTCAACTGCACATACGGTTCACGTCCACGCTGTCGCGGCATGCTACCAGTGTTAAAGACTGCGATGGAGCTCCGTATGCCACGGCAAACTGGCTGACACTGACGGCGGCGGTGCACAAATGCTGCGCAGCTAGCGCCATTCGACGGCCAACACCGCGGTTCCTGGTGTGTCCGCTGTGCCGTGCGTGTGATCATTGCTTGTACAGCCCTCTCGCAGTGTCCGGAGCAAGTATGGTGGGTCTGACACACCGGTGTCAATGTGTTCTTTTTTCCATTTCCGGGAGTGTACGTTTGCTCATTCATCCTTTCACACAGAAGGGAAGGGGGATGACAGTATCTTATCATTTCAGTATATAAAAGAAAGTGGATGTAGGTTCCGTATGAGACTGTGTGACATGAATTACATATAAACTGTGTTTTAAAGTGTAGTAGTGTGACAGATCGTTCTTGATTACGTGTAAAAGTAACACGTTCCACTGCTCAGTTTCCTCCCAGATAGTAACACCACAGTAAATTTAGAAGAGCAATTTATGCTCTAAATGACAACAGATTTAAGAAATTAACATGAAAGGAATCCAACAGAGACCTTTCACGCTTTATCTCAACCTTTCTATTGGGGAAGTGGTGGTAGGGGTGGGGGCGGGAGGGCCGTGTTTGGGATTTTGGGAAGAACTACGTCTATGCTCCTCCAGTTCCAACGACTTTGGCTGACCCGCAATGCCGCATAGCAACATGCAGTTTCTCCTGTCTTCCAAAATTAAGGAACGAGTTTTTCTATCGCTTGGATGGTTTTCGTCCGTCAATTGGAGGGCACACTGAACTTTTGCGAATGGTAAATGGAAACTGCGATTCTAAACATAATTGTAAAAACCATCCCAAACTTGTACGTGTATGCACGTAGATGGTATACTCGTATCCTTAAAAATCGAGAGATTCTTTTAAAAATAAAAAATTAGTGGTCCCAAGCGTCAAGTAAAATTCACCCCAAGATTCTATCTACCTTCATTCATGTAGAAGGCGTAGTCTTGTGTAATCGGATGAGTCTTTTTGACATACAGGACGTATGAATAACAACGTTTTCATTCAAAAAATTTTAGTGTTCTACTGAATCACACCCTACACCTGACTATGGACCCACAGGAACCGAAATATATCGTGTTGCGAAGGTTCAGTAGGATTAAATTATACACTACCGTTTTGTGGAAATTGCAACACCAAGAAGGAAACGCATGAATTCAATTTATTTAATACCACAAGTTAGGTACATGACAAGTAACAAATGATTACCTTTTCAGATCTGTACATGTTCTTTGAGCCCTACTATTCAGTATGTCGTGTGTCCACCATGCGCTGCAATTAGAACTGCTATACGCCGTGGCATTGAATCAATAAGGTACTGAACACATTCCTGAGAGATTTCCCTCCACGCAGTTTGTATCCGAGCCCGCAAATCCGTGAAACCAGTTACTGGAGGACCATGACGCATCAGGTGCCGACCAACCATATCCCAGACATGTTCGATGGGCGACATGTCCGGCGAACGTGCAGGCCAGGGAAGCAATGGCACCCGTCGCTCTTCGAAGAAGGCCTTTACATTCCTCGCAATATGTGACCGGGAATTTTCCTGTTGAAATGTGGCCTGTGGAGATGCTTGAAGCACGGGCAGTACCTCAGGCTCCACAGCCTCCGTTAGGTACCGGTTGCTGTTCAAATGGCTCTGAGCACTATGCGACTTAACTTCTGAGGTCATCAGTCGCCTAGAACTTATAACTAATTAAACCTAACTAACTTAAGGACATCACACACATCAATGCCCGAGGAAGGATTCGAACCTGCGACCGTAGCGGTCGCCGGTTGCTGTTCAATATGAACGTGGCGAGATCGGTTGTTGTAACCAACGGCACCCCAAACCATCACACCTGGTGTTTCTTCGCTATGCCGCTCCACAATGCAGTCCTCCAGGTTGCGCTCACCACGGCATCGCTGGTCACTGTAGGACACGTTGAAGTAGGACTCATCCGAAAAGATTACATGTTGTCACTTAGCACTGCAGTGACGGTGTTCACGTGCCCATTGCAGTCGGAGGAGCTTGTGGTTTCTGGACAATGGAAGCCGACGTAATGGTATGCGCGCAACCAGTCCAACCTGCAGCAGACGGCGACGAACCGTCGATGTTGAACAGTTCACACCGGTTGCAGTGCTCCAGCGACGAGCCAACACTTTCGATGACGCTGTACGGTCCGTAATGGCCATGTGGACAAGATGACGGTCATCCCGTGCTGTAGTCACGTTCCGTGGTCCAGTTGCCGCTCGTCGCTGCGTGCGACGTTGCCTCTATCCACTGCTTTCACACACGCATCACTGTCGTAGCAGCATGCCCTGTGCGAACTGACATGTCACGGTATGGCAACCCCGTTTCCCGGAGACAGATCATTCTGTCCCGTTCGAACTCGCTCACATGCTAATATGGCTCTCTTTGACGTCGACGAGGCGTACTGGCACTCACAGTATTGTTTCCACCTTGTATGACAGCTCTGCGCCGACTACACTAGGCGCAACACCGACCCTATCGGATCGACGCGAGAGGGCTCTGCACGGCCTACGTGTACCCCATCTCGCTACAGAAACGTATCACGCACCCGTCGCCACTTCCACCAAGTGTGGCGTTATTCGGGTAATTCCTTCTCGGTGTTGCACTTTTCACAAACGGCAGTGTTTGCCTGCTGGTCCTGCAGAACACTTGTGCACTTTATTCCCCTTCTAAATGCTAACATACTTACGTTACTCAGGTTTACTTCTATGAGCAACAGAGGACTTCAATACAATGGACACACTTAATGCCGCGTTTAGGTACACAGATCTTTTTAACTTAAAGGATCTCAGACGATTCCTTATCTCCTAGCCAAAATGAAATTCCTTCTTCCTTATACAAAATTGCTAATATTTTTCCAAGGAAGACCTGTGCATTAAATATTCCGTGGAACGGCGTTAATCACTGGAGCCTCTCTGCTACACATCTGCCGACGTCAGAGCATCTGTCGCTGCGTGCATTACACCGCACGAAACAAAACGAAAATGTCAAAGAGAAATAACGAAACACAAGCAGAAACGTAATCTAGTTCATGTTACATAAATACATGACTGTTTATCAAAATATCTTATTTAATGGTTATTCGTATTACTACAAAGTCACAAAAGAGAACGTTTACTCTTCATGTTTAATGTCGAGAGTACAGAAATTTTAAATCAAACAGTCATGAGAATCTTCCCAAATTAAAACTGCGAAATTTCTGTACCCTCATAGTCTGATTCAATGAAACAAGAAAAAATTGTGACCGAAGGCGTTACTATTATACTTCCTGTGTACTGGATACAGTCACATTCATAGATGCGAAACATGGATAAAACTAGAATACATACTGCACACAAAAAACAAATCCATCGTATAAATAAAATTTATAGAAATTGCATATAGCATAAAAGCTTTTGTAACCGACGAACTCTATTGCACTTTTTATATTATAGGACAAAGCACAACTTAATCATAGCTAACACTTGGTTCAAGAATCATAAAAGAAGGTTGTATAAATGGAAGAAGCCTGGAGATACTGACAGGTTTCAGATAGATTATATAATGGTAAGACAGAGATTTAGGAACCAGGTTTTAAATTGTAAGACATTTCCAGGGGCAGATGTGGACTCTGACCACAATCTATTGGTTATGACCTGTAGATTAAAACTGAAGAAACTGAAAAAAGTTGGGAATTTAAGGAGGTGGGACCTGGTTAAACTGACTAAACCAGAGGTTGTACAGAGCTTCAGGCAGAGGATAAGGGAACAAATGACAGGTATGGGGGAAAGAAATACAGTAGAAGAAGAATGGGTAGCTTTGAGAGATGAAGTAGTGAAGGCAGCAGAGGATCAAGTAGGTAAAAAGACGAGGGCTAGTAGAAATCCTTGGGTAACAGAAGAAATATTGAATTTAATTGATGAATGGAGAAAATATAAAATGCAGTAATTGAAGCAGGCAAAAAGGAATACAAACGTCTCCAAAATGAGATCGACAGGAAGTGAAAAATAGCTAAGCAGGAATGGCTAGAGGACAAATGTAAGGATGTAGAGGCTTATCTCACTAGGGGTAAGATACACGAAAATTAAAGAGGTCTTTGGAGAAAAGAGAACCACTTGTATGAATATCAGGAGCTCAGATGGAAACCCAGTTCTAAGCAAAGAAGGGAAAGCAGAAAGGTGGAAGGAGTATGTAGAGGGTCTATACAAGGGCGACGTACTTGAGGACAATATTATGGAAATGGAAGAGGATGTAGATGAAGAAGAAATGGGAGATATGATACTGCGTGAAGAGTTTGACAGAGCACTGAAATACCTGAGTCGAAACAAAGCCCCGGGAGTAGACAACATTCCATTAGAACTACTGACAGCCTTGGGAGAGCCAGTCCTGACAAAACTCTACCATCTGGTGAGCAAGATGTATGAGACAGGCGAAATACCCTCAGACTTCAAGAAGAATATAATAATGCCAATCCCAAAGAAAGCAGGTGTTGACAGATGTGAAAATTGCCGAACTATCAGTTTAATAAGTCACAGCTGCAAAATACTAACGCGAATTCTTTACAGACGAATGGAAAAACTGGTAGAAGCCGACCTCGGGGAAGATCAGTTTGGATTCCGTAGAAATATTGGAACACGTGAGGCAATACTGACCTTACGACTTATCTTAGAAGCTAGATTAAGGAAAGGCAAACCTACGTTTCTAGCATTTGGAGACTTAGAGAAAGCTTTTGACAATGTTGACTGGAATACTCTCTTTCAAATTCTAAAGGTGGCAGGGGTAAAATACAGGGAGCGAAAGGCTATTTACAATTTGTACAGAAACCAGATGGCAGTTATAAGAGTCTAGGGGCATGAAAGGGAAGGAATAACATCTCCCCGATGTTATTCAATCTGTATATTGAGCAAGCAGTAAACGAAACAAAAGAAAAATTCTGAATAGGTATTAAAATCCATGGAACAGAAATAAAAACTTTGAGGTTCGCCGATGACATTGTAGTTCTGTCAGAGACAGCAAAGGACTTGGAAGAGCAGTAGTTGAATGGAATGGACAGTGTCTCGAAAGGAGGATAAGACGAACATCAACAAAAGCAAAACGAGGATAATGGAATGTAGTCGAATTAAGTAGGGTGATGCTGAGGGAATTAGATTAGGAAATGAGACACTTAAAGTAGTAAGGGAGTTTTGCTATTTGGGGAGCAAAATAACTGATGATGGTCGAAGTAGAGAGGATATAAAATGTAGACTGGCAATGGCGAGGAAAACGTTTCTGAAGAAGAGAAATTTGTTAACATCGAGTATAGATGTGTCAGGAAGTCGTTTCTGAAAGTATTTGTATGGAGCGTAGCCATGTATGGAAGTGAAACATGGACGATAACTAGTATGGACAAGAAGGCAATAGAAGCTTTCGAAATGTGGTGCTACAGAAGAATGCTGAAGATTAGATAGGCAGATCATATAAATAATGAGGAGGTATTGAATAGGATTGGGGAGAAGAGAAGTTTGTGGCACAACTTGACTAGAAGAAGGAATCGGTTGGTAGGACATGTTCTGAGGCATCAAGGGATCACCAATTTAGTATTGGAGGGAAGCGTAGAGGGTAAAAATCGTAGCGGGAGATCAAGAGATGAATACACTAAACAGATTCAGAAGGATGTAGTTTTCTGCAGGTACTGGGAGACAAAGAAGCTTGCACAGGATAGAGTAGCATGGAGAGCTGCATCAAACCAGTCTCAGGACTGAAGACCACAACAACAACAGGACAAAAGTACATAAATTTGTACGAGAAATCCTTATTGCCATCTGATGGTGGGCCTGGACCTGAAACTAACTGCCGACAAATAAATTACTCATTGAAAAATTGCGCATTGTTTTCCTCCTCAGTGATATTATTTGAAACCGCCCTCCTTCAACTCTTCTGCAACACTTACCTACTATATACTTGAAAGTTTTCTTCCATGTAACACAGGCACTATGACAAAGAACCACAGACTGGCATGGGACAAATGATACACTCCAAATCAGAGTGAAGAACAACCAGTGAGACGGCAAGTGCAGAGCAGCTGCCCACGCAGATGAATTACGCGAGATTGCAAAGCAGCTTCGGCAGAAGCGCTTACTGCGGCGGGTTTGTCAACGCGTCATCACGTGCGTTCGCCGAAATAGGTTTCTTCTCACTCAGCGAGTCACGTTGACGCGTCAAGTGTGGGTGGAACTTCATGATAAAGGTTCCACTTTTACTCGTGTTACGTAGCTCCTGAACATACGAACAGCAGCAGCTGATTCTCGTTTGGTGACACGTTAATCGCTAGATAACATTCCGTCGAGTACAGCGCCCATTCCCGGAAACTACACCAACATCTAAGCGCAGCCGAGTACCTTACGGTGTGTGTTACTTCTGGAAACAGTTATCATTTCCCTCTTCCCTGCTGCATTAGCGATAGGAGCGTAGGAAGAAATTAGGGCCGATAAGCCTCCGTATGGGCGATAATTTCGATGATTTAGTCGTCGTCACAATTTCTAGAAACTTATGTGGCAAGAAATAAATTGTTGTCCGACTCTTCTTAGAACATACGCTGTCGAAATAAATTATAATGGACAAGGCCTTTGTTGTAGCGACTGCCGTTGGAGTTTGTTGAGCATCTCCGTAAAATTCTCGCCGGCCGTTGTGTCCGAGCAGTTCTAGGCAGTAAGTCCGGAACCGCGCTGCTGCTACGGTCGCAGGTTCGAATCCTGGCTCGGGCATGGATGTGTGTGATGTCCTTAGGTTAGTTAGGTTTAAGTACTTCTGTGTCTAGGGAACTGGTGACCGCAGATGTTAAGTCCCATAGTGCTTAGAGCCATTTGAATCATTTTAAAATTCTCGCGCCGACTAAACCATCCCGTGACGAAACGCGTCGCTCTTCGTGCGATCTTCCTTATTTCTTCTATTAATCCTACTTGTAAGTTGATTGGCGACTCCATGGAGTGTCCTGTGCACCACGACCAGATAATGGATATACTTGGAAGGAGAGACAGCATTGGTCGTATTTTTTTTGTTTTATTAATAAAACAAAAAAATACGACCAATGCTGTCTCTCCTTCCAAGTATATCTTCTTGTAAGTGTCTCAGACTGAAAAAAACTCAAGAATCAGTGGAGCAAGTATTTTGTAATCGACTCCTAGCCATATTACTGTAGTTACTGTTGCCAGTAAAGTGTCGCCAACAGTCTAATCGCACAGTAGTTAATTTCACTTCCAGACGTGCAATACATTACATTTGTTTACATTCAAGGTCAAAAACTCTCGAAGTTCATGGCCCATTTATTTCATTTTTCTTCACGATACTCCAACAAACGTTCTGACCTAAATAGGGTAAATTGTTAGCAAACTTCCGAGAAGTTCTACATCAATTTACTTCAAATGTTTTCACGATATTCCAATAAATATTTGGAAATGGGATTCATATATTTTTAATATATATAACACGAGGTCACACTCTAAGACAAAAAAAGATGCACCATGAAGGAATTATCGAAATGGGACGGAAATCGGTAGATGTGACGTACATGTACATATAAAGAGATTATTACAATTTCAGAAAAATTGATCATTTATCAAAGAGAAACCGCTTCACAAATTGAACTCTCCTCCCGAACAGGCCATGAAGGCCCAAAGGTACCGACCGCCTGCCGTGTCATCCTCAGACTACAGGCGTCACTGGATGCGAATATGGAGGGGCATGTGGTCAGCACATCGCTCTCCCGGCCGTATGTCAGTTTCCGAGACCGGAGCCGCTACTTCTCAATCAAGTAGCTCCTCAGTTTGCCTCACAAGGGCTGAGTGCACCCCACTTGCCAACAGCACTCGGCAGACCGGATGGTCACCCATCGCACTGATAGCCCATCCCAACAACGCTTAACTTCGGTGATCTGACGGAACCGGTGTTAGCACTGCGGCAAGGCCGCTGGCTCCTTCACAAATTGAGCAAGTCAATAATTAGTTGGCCGGTCTGTGGTCCTTATGTAAGCAGTTATTTGACTTGGCATTGATTCATAGAGTTGTTAGTTATCCTCCTGAGCCAGTCGGAGTGGCCGAGCGGTTCTAGGCGCTACAGTCTGGAACCGCGCGACCGCTACGATCGCAGGTTCGAAACCTGCGTCGGGCATGGATGTGTGTGATGTCCTTAGGTTAGTTAGGTTTAAGTAGTTCTAGCTTCTAGGGGCCTGATGACCTCAGAAGTTAAGTCCCATAGTGCTCAGAGCCATTTTTTATCATCCTGAGGAATGTCGTGCCGAATTCTGTCCAATTGGGGCATTAGATCGTCAAAATCTCGATCTGGTTGGTTGGTTGGTTGGTTGTTGGGATGTTTAAGGGGGACTAAACAGCTAAGATCTGGTTGCAGGGCCCTGCCCATTATGTTCCAAACGTTAGTTGGAGAGAGATCCGGAGACCAGACTGGTCAAGGCAGAGCTCGGCAAGCTCGAAGACAAGCAGCAGAATCTCTCGCTGTGTGCGGGCGGGCAGTATCTTGCTGAAATGTAACCCTAGGATGGCTTTCCATGAAGGGCAACAAAACGGGGCGTAAAATATCGTCGCCGAGGATGACAATCAAAGGGCAATGGACAGATATGGCCTCCCAGACCATCCCTACTGGTTGTCGGGCCGTATGGCGGGCGACCGTCTGGTTGGTGTTCCACTGCTGTCCAGTCCGTCTCCAGACACGTCATCGGGGCTCGATTCGAAACGCAACTCATCACTTAAGATAGTTCTACTCCAGTCAATGACATTCCAGGCCGAATGAACCCGACACCACTGCAAACAGAATAAAACTTCAGGGGCTGAGAAGGTGTGTGAAGTTGTTGTAGTGATTACAAAATCGAGTCAAATTTACGAAGAACTGGTCAGTTTGAGCCATGTACACATGCACTGATTCAGTTTGGAAGGATGTAATCAAGCCGTTTCACCTTCTCCTGAAGCAATCTGGCCCATAAACATTGTAACTGATCCTTGATAGTCTGAATACTGTCGATGGGACAGACTTGACTCCCGAGCTGGCCCCGCACATGTTCTACGAATACCTCAACATCACACAGACGGTGACTAAAGACACGTACCACGTGTGGACGAGCATTGTCCTGTTGAAAAGTGGTACCCCAGTACTGTCCCATGAGAGAAAACACATGAGGACGCTGGATGTATGCACGTTGTGCCACCAGCACTTGATGCGTCAACGTGACTCGCTAAGTGAGAAGAAATCTATTTCGGCGAACGCACGTAATGACGCGTTGACAAGTCCGCCGCAGTAAGCGTTTCTGCCGAAGCTGCTTTGCAATATCGCGTAATCGATCAGCGTGGTTAGCTGCTTTACACTTCCCTTCTCACTGGCTGTTCTTCACTCTGGTTTGGAGTGTATCATTTGTTCCATGCCAGTCTGTAGTCCTTCGTCACAGTGCCTGTGTCACACGGAAGAGCCTGCCGGAGTGGCCGTGCGGTTCTGGGCGCTACAGTCTGGAGCCGAGCAACCGCTACGGTCGCAGGTTCGAATCCTGCCTCGGGCATGGATGTGTGTGATGTCCTTAGGTTAGTTAGGTTTAAGTAGTTCTAAGTTCTAGGCGACTGATGACCTCAGAAGTTAAGTCGCATAGTGCTCAGAGACACACACACACGGAAGATGGTTGGTTGGTTGGTTGTTTCGAGGAAGGAGACCAGACAGCGAGGTCATCGGTCTCATCAGATTAGGGAAGGACGGGGAAGGAAGTCAGCCGTGCCCTTTGAAAGGAACCATCCCGGCATTTGCCTGGAGTGATCTAGGGAAATCACGGAAAACCTAAATCAGGATGGCCGGACGCGGGATTGAACCGTCGTCCTCCCGAATGCGAGTCCAGTGTCTAACCACTGCGCCACCTCGCTCGGTCACACGGAAGAAAACTCTCAAGTATATAGTAGGCAAGTGTTGCAGAAGAGTCGCAGAAGGGTGATTTCAAAGAGTATGAGGAAGAAAACAATGCACAATTTTTGAATGAGTAATTTATTTGCTGGAAGTTAGTTTCAGATCCAGGCCCACCATCAGATTGAAATAAGGATTTATCGTACAAATTTATGCCGTTAGAGTTCCCTCGACCATTACCAGCAGTAACAAGACGTCATACACAATGGCTCCCCACACCATGACGTCAGGAGTAAGATGGTTGTGCGCCATCAAAACTTTGGAAGAATGATTCCTCTGCACAGGTCTCCGCCATACTTGCTGACCATGGTCATCCGCGGTAGAGCAGAACCGTGATTCACCGCTGAAAAAGAACAGCCGCCATTCACCTGCAGCCCACGCTTTCCGCTCACCGTATCAGTCCAAACGCCACTCTTTGGTTTGCGGTGTCCACTGGAGTCTACGCATGGGACGGTATCAACCACCCAACGGTGCGAGGAGGCACAGAATGTTTCAGGGGTCCATTATTTGCGCTCAGATGGCGTATGCATATGTGAAGGGGTTACTATGTGCTTAGTATTCAATACGGCGAATCTCCCTTGTGGTGGTCAAAAGTGGTCGACCAGAACATTCAAGACGAGCATGATACTCGTCACGCTCCGATGCACTGCGACATCGGGCCACTGCCACATCCGATTGTTCCATAAATCTGGATACTGCACTATTCGACCAGACGGCCAAAAGTAGATCGACAGTGACACACGATTTAAATTCTATCAGGTGCCGATAATGCTGCCTCCTACCAATACAGGCATCTCCGTGTCCTTCACAGTGACCATTCGACCACTGACGCTTTTCACGCCCTTATATACCCTAGCAGAGCTGGTAACAACACTAAGCAGGAACAACGCTACTGTACGAAGTTAACTCTTACATTCGAGCATGTCTTCTGCATGCTTCACTTTTATTGTCAGGCAGTGTATGTGACTTTCAGAAATTTTGAGTGTGTTTTGTTCGAATTAAGTCATCAAATTTCATACTTTTACGAATCACGTTGACAAGAAATGCCGTTTTCCGAACCAGATAGAGACTTGAAAGTAATCTTCCATGGTTACAGAGTGCGGTGCGCTCGGATAGCTGCCTGTAGATACTACTGGTCGCGAACACGTCACAAGTTTGGACAAAAAACATCAGATGCTAATTAAAATCTTACTCTAAGTTAACGCATCTGTGGGAGTGGTTATAAGTAAAGTGCAGCACTCACAGAGGTCCAGTGTGGGCTGTAATTACCATATGGCAACGAAACTTGGTAAATATGCTAATGTCTTAATGCGGAACCGGATACACTGGAAAAAGTTAGTTCCTATTTTGGCCACCAGGTACAGATATGGCAGTGTGAATGCAAGAAAGACGTATATAAATATTTTCATATGTAATAGATTAGAAACGGGATGTGGGCAGAAGAGCAAAAACAAGCGAGAAAGGCGCAACGTTGATTTCATTACTAACCGCTGATTACACAGTTTGTTCAATATGAGCACCGGAGACGTCGACCAGATGCTCTACTGCGTCAATTTGCACATGGTGGCCAAAATTGGAACTAATTTTTCTCGAGCGTAAATCGGTTCTGCTTTAACGCATTACCACATTTACCAAGTTTCGCTGCCGTACGATAAGTACATCCTACAGTAGACCTCCGTGAGTAGTTGCACTTAACTGTCGCCAATCGCTATAAGTTTTTAGTATAAGGAAGACTGTGGAAGATGCGTTACATCAAATGCTTAAAACCAAGGTTGATCGGAGTAAAAAATTTGTGAACATTAAACATCTTTACAACAATATGTTTCTGTGATTGTAACGTTTTATGTCAAAGACACCTAAGAACCTTCCTTTTAAGCGTTTGCTGTAGCTTTCAAAGAATGCAAAAATGCTCTGTCAACAACATAACAATTCGATATCCTGTGACAAACACGTGAACACGGAGAAAATGCCTAATGATTAACGTGGCATGGACTCGATTAATGTCTGAAGTAGTGCTGGAGATGACACCATGAATCCTGCAGGGCTGTCCATAAATACGTAAGAGTACGAGGGGTGAAGATCACTTCTGAACAGCACGTTGCAAAGCATCCCAGATATGCCCAATAATGTTCATGTCTGGGGAGTTTGGTGGCCAACGGAAGTGTTTAAACTCAGAAGAGTGTTGATGCAGCCACTCTGTAGCAATTATGGACGTGTGGGGTGTTGCATTGTCCTGCTGGAATTTCCCAAGTCCGTCGGAATGCACAATGGACATGAATGGATACAGGTAACCCGACAGGATGCTTAAGTACGTGCCACCCGTCAGAGTCGTATCTAGATGTATCAGGGGTCCCTTATCACTCCACGCCCCATACCATTACAGAACCTTCACCAGCTTGAATAGTCCCCTGCAGACTCTGTAGCAATTATGGACGTGTGGGGTGTTGCATTGTCCTGCTGGAATTTCCCAAGTCCGTCGGAATGCACAATGGACACGAATGGATACAGATAATCCGACAGGATGCTTTAGTACGTGCCACCCGTCAGAGTCGTATCTAGACGTATCAGGGGTCCCTTATCACTCCACGCCCCACACCGTTACAGAACCTTCACCAGCTTGAATAGTCCCCTGCAGACATGCAGGGTACATGGTTTCATGAGGTTGTCTCCATACCTGTACACGTCCATCCGCTCGATAAAATTTGAAACGAGACTTTTCCGACCAACAGGTGAGGCGTAAAACTTTGTGTAGTGCAGTCATCAGGGGTACAAAAGTGGGTATTCGGCTCCGAAAGCCCATATCGATCATGTTTCGTTGAATGGTTCGCACACTGACACTTGTTGGTGGCCCAGCATTGAAATCTGCAGCCATTTGCGAAAGGGTTGCACTTCTTTCATGCTGAACGATTTTCTTTAGTCGTCGCTTTTACAATCGGATCTTTTACCGGCCGCAGCGATGTCGGAGATTTTATGTTGTAGTATCGGATTCCTGATATTCACGGTTCACTCGTTAAAAGGTCGTACGCGAAAATCCTCACTTCTTTCTTACCTCTGATATGCTGTGTCCCATCGCTCGTACATTGACTGTAACATAGCGTTTAAACTCACTTAAATCTTGATAACCTGTCATTGTAGCAACAGTAACCAACCAATCAACTGCCCCAACAACTTGTTGTCTTATATATGCGTTGCCGACTGCAGCGCCGTCTCCTGGCTGTTTACTTATCTCTGTATTTGCATACGCAAGCCTTTACCAGTTTCTTTGGCGCTTCAGTGAAGCAGCTATATTCCGAGAAGTTAGATGCAAAGTCATTGGAAGAAAGGCGTTGTTTAAAGAAGAATTCGAGTTAGATAACACAATAAATCTATGGCCACCGTCGTGTATGATGAGCGGGGACTAAGGGTATACAATTAGAGAGACTAGTTGGCGAAGGTACCTACACATAAATATGGAGTGTGTCCACGCTTCACATCCATGCAGGCTTCATTTGTGCTGGGGACGCTTTCCATGAGGTCTCTGAACGTCTATTGAGGAATGACACCCCATTTTTCCTCTAGAGCCGAAACAGGAGCGATAGTGATGTTGGACGCTGGGGTCTATAGCGACATCTCGACGATGTCCCATTGCGTTTAGGTCGGATTTCTGGCCAGGCCAGCCCATTTCAGGAATGCTATTGTCCACAAACGCCAGCTCTGTCCCCCACAGAACATACGTGGGACCAGCTAAGACGTCAGCTTCATTGTAGTATCAGTAAGCAGGATATCAAGTCTCGGGTATAACAAGTGTGAGACATCTTGCCTCAGGACAGGATATAGCGGCTTTATGACACCGTAGAAATACTGGAACACGTGAGGCAATACTGACCTTACGACTTATCTTAGAAGAAAGATTAAGGAAAGGCAAACCTACGTTTCTAGCATTTGTAGATTTAGAGAAAGCTTTTGACAATGTTGACTGGAATACTCTCTTTCAAATTCTAAAGGTGGCTGGGGTAAAATACAGGGAGCGAAAGGCTATTTACAATTTGTACAGAAACCAGATGGCAGTTATAAGAGTCGAGGGACATGAAAGGGAAGCAGTGATTGGGAAGGGAGTAAGACAGGGTTGCAGCCTCTCCCCGATGTTATTCAATCTGTATATTGAGCAAGCAGTAAAGGAAACAAAAGAAAAATTCTGAATAGGTATTAAAATCCATGGAACAGAAATAAAAACCTTGAGGTTCGCCGATGACATTGTAATTCTGTCAGAGACAGCAAAGGACTTGGAAGAGCAGTTGAACGGAATGGATGGTGTCTTGAAGGGAGGATATAAGATGAACATCAACAAAAGCAAAACGAGGATAGTGGAATGTAGTCGAATTAAGTCGGGTGATGTTGAGGGTATTAGATTAGGAAATGAGACACTTAAAGTAGTAAAGGAGTTTTGCTATTTGGGGAGCAAAATAACTGATGATGGTAGAAGTAGAGAGGATATAAAATGTAGACTGGCAATGGCAAGGAAAGCGTTTCTGAAGAAGAGAAATTTGTTAACATCGAATATACATTTAAGTGTCAGGAAGTCATTTCTGAAAGTATTTGTATGGAGTGTAGCCATGTATGGAAGTGAAACATGGACGGTAAATAGTTTGGACAAGAAGAGAATAGAAGCTTTCGAAATGTGGTGCTACAGAAGAATGCTGAAGATTAGATGGGTAGATCACATAACTAATGAGGAGGTACTGAATAGGATTGGGGAGAAGAGGAGTTTGTGGCACAACTTGACCAGAAGAAGGGATCGGTTGGTAGGACATGTTCTGAGGCATCAAGGAATCACCAATTTAGTATTGGAGGGCAGCGTGGAGGGTAAAAATCGTAGGGGGAGACCAAGAGATGAATACACTAAGCAGATTCAGAAGGATGTAGGTTGCAGTAGGTACTGGGAGATGAAGAAGCTTGCACAGGATAGAGTAGCATGGAGAGCTGCATCAAACCAGTCTCAGGACTGAAGACCACAACAACAACAACAACAACATGACACCGTTGCGAACCGAATCAGTGCATACATCGAGACCGAATCAGTGAATGTGGAATGTCACGGTGATAATTGTTCCCCATCTGCCAGGTTCTTCGTAAATCTGGCTCGATTTCGTTATCATTGAAACAGCATGATATATCCTGTCAATCCACGAAGTTAATTTGCGTTGTCTCCTCTCCTTCTGGGTGCTTAATGTTTTCTGTCAGGCACTATGTTAAATCGTCTCACCTGTTCAGCGCACGGATTCTTGCCTAGGCTGCAGAAGACACGTACCTTCAAAGAAACAGAAAACTGATTACACCAAATTCCGTTCGAACAGGCCTCGCAAGTCCCAACAGTACCGATCGACCCCCGAGTCATCCATGAGCCGTTCACGACTCACGTTTATCCCATTTATTGTTTGTCATCTTCTATTACAAAATGTAGACTGGCAATGGCAAGGAAAGCGTTTCTGAAGAAGAGAAATTTGTTAACATCGAGTATAGATTTAAGTGTCAGGAAGTCATTTCTGAAAGTATTTGTATGGAGTGTAGCCATGTATGGAAGTGAAACATGGGCGGTAAATAGTTTGGGCAAGAAGACAATAGAAGCTTTCGAAATGTGGTGCTACAGAAGAATGCTGAAGATTAGAGGGGTAGATCACATAACCAATGAGGAAGTATTGAATAGGATTGGGGAGAAGAGAAGTTTGTGGCACAACTTGACCAGAAGAAGGGATAGGTTGGTAGGACATGTTCTGAGGCATCAAGGAATCACCAATTTAGTATTGGAGGGCAGCGTGGAGGGTAAAA
The DNA here is from genome assembly GCF_023898315.1 of Schistocerca nitens. NCBI lineage: Eukaryota > Metazoa > Arthropoda > Insecta > Orthoptera > Acrididae > Schistocerca > Schistocerca nitens. The sequence goes on from NC_064622.1 coordinate 353,839,452, forward strand.
CTCGTAGGGGGAGACCAAGAGATGAATACACTAAGCAGATTCAGAAGGATGTAGGTTGCAGTAGGTACTGGGAGATGAAGAAGCTTGCACATGATAGAGTAGCATGGAGAGCTGCATCAAACCAGTCTCAGTACTGAAGACCACAACAACAACATCTTCTATTACGGTACTGCCGCCTCGTTTTCTTATTCCATTTACTGGCATCACTAACTTTCTGCCTTAATTGCCCGTGGGCGGCAGCAGCAGCGCGTATCGATAAGCGCATTGTCGTACCATCTCTGGAGCGGCCGATAGTATTTCCGGGTCGTCGTGTGTCTGGCAGTCAGTTGGAGACGGACCAGCAGTGTAGTCGGGACGCTGCAGCAGTGAAGTGGGGGACGGAGCGCCGGTGAGGCGCCGACAGCCAGTGCTCGCCGACCGCTGGCGACGCACATGAACTATCCGTCGGAGGGAGATTGGAACGAGACGACCGTTGATTGGTCGTTCGGTTGGTCGTCTCATCGGCCGACGTATAGTTGGCCCTTTCACCGTTTCTGGGCCTGGGCAGTTAGATGATCGGTTGGCTTGGAGCAGCGAGGAAATCTCCGCGGCGCATAGTTTGGCCGGGGTCGGTGGCGGCGTCTAAGCGCGGTCGGAGTGTGTGGAGCTGTTCCCATTGCTACGAGGTCCGTGGCTCACCGATCCTGGACACAAAAGTTGAGTTTTGACTTAATCTACCACCAAGTCACCACTGTTCACATTCTATCGTTTGGATTTCGTTGTCGGCTGCTGGGACATTCCTGCGAGCAACAACGTGTGTTTTCAAGTTGGCAAATTTTAGCCATCCTCTGGTGGAGTTTAACTGTACTTGGCTATTTTGAACTGAAGAGCACCAGCGGAATCTTCTGCCCTGTGGCCGTTAACGTTCCGGTTACCTGCTCTGGCCGTTGACGTAAATTCAGGCAGTGTATTTTCCTCATCGTGTTGTCGCTGTCTAGCACGGTGTGCACTTTGACAGCTCAATGTGTAATTGGTTGTGGGCGCCAATACCTTCTACGTTGTTCCATTGAACTCCCTGTTGTGTGCTAGTCGGTGGGTCCGTTGACTGTCTATCGGTTGGTTTGTCGTCGGATCGAGAATGCTTGGGCCGACTGACTGTCTCATCTAAGCGAATGTTAGAGTTTGAATTCCAGGCCGACCCTCGGAAACTTCTGAGCGCCAATGGATGTACTGCCTTTCTTATTTGTTCTTGTTGTTTGTATTTGTATGGCATCTAGCCGATTTTTAATTTAAGGTTGTTTTGCCCTTAAGGCGTAAGATTGTTTGGGCCTTTAGCTTAATTTAAAGAACATTTTTAAGTAAGGCCTTTTGCCCTTTTAAAAATTTAATTTTGTTGAGTCTTAAGTGACGGGCCTTCAGCCGATTTTGAATTATAATTGTTTTGCTTTTAAGGTGTCAGATTGTTCGGGCATTCAGCGTAATTAAAAATGGTTCAAATGGCTCTGAGCACTATGGGACTTAACATCTGAGGTCATCAGTCCCCCAGACTTAGAACTACTTAAACCTAACTAACCTAAGGACATCACACACATCCATGCCCGAGGCAGGATTCGAACCTGCGACCGTAGCGGTCGCGCAGTTCCAGACTGAAGCGCCTAGAACCGCTCGGCCACCAGCGGCCGGCTCAGCGTAATTAAACAACTGTTTTAAGATAAGACCTTTTGCCTTTTAAAAATTTAATTTTTGTTTGAGTCTTGAAACACGTATGTTGTGTGGCGGCGATGGCGAGGCATTGCAGAGTCTCTGACCAGAGAGCTATTTGTCGTTCCTAGTCTGCGCTTGACCGCGCGAGAGTTCAGTCAGTCCCGAGTTAGCTTTTCGAGAGTAGTAGCCCATGCGAGATGACATAGTCTGTGGTAGTAGCGCGCGAGAGATAGTCGCAGTTGTGTGTGAGGAGTCGGCGGGCGTCGACATGGCAATCTGGTCAAGATTCGGGACGAGGTATATTTTTTAAATAAGGTAATGAAGCAGCATTGCGCACATCTGATAATGTAATGTATCTTAACTGTAATTAATTTGTCCAAGAATTGCCCCAATAATAATTTTGTTTTCAAACCGAGCATTTATAAGAAAACCATCATTTGAATGAAAGAAAACATTTCCCTTACATTTCCTTAAAGAAAAAATTTACTTAAATTCAAAGAATACTTGCGACGCATTTCCTCCAAGCTATGGCGAAAATAAGAGCAGATCCAGTTTTACTGAGGTAAGAATTTGAGTTTAATCAGGGCCTAAGATCGACATTTCGGTCTATTTGCATTTTTTATTGTGACTGAGATTTCATTATCATTGAATTGACTTTCATTTTGTGGGCAGCTTATACCTGGGTCAGATTGCTATTTTTCATTTAATTCTCACTGTCATTATTTTATTTGCTGGGAGGTTACACTAGGTTCTATTCTCGTGAACATTTAAATTTTTGTCTTTCAAATTTCTCTGGGGAGCTTACACTTGGCTCCATTTCTATTAAATATAGTCTTTTAAATTTTGTGGGGAGGTTTACAGTCTTAAGAGATGGGCATTCAGCCGATTTTTTAAAAAAATTAAAGTTGTTTTGCTCTTAAGGTGTGAGATCGTTTGGGCCTTCAGCCTAAGTGAAAGAAATGATTTAAGATAAGGCCCCTGCCTTTTAAATTTCTGATTTTGGTTTGAGACTTAAATTATTGGCTTTCAGCCGATTTTAAATTAAAGTGGTCTTGCGCTTAAGGCATGAGACTGTATGGCGTATTCAGCCGGTAATTAATTCCCGCCGGCCGCGGTGGTCTAGCAGTTCAGGCACTCAGTCCGGAACCGCGCGACTGCTACGGTCGCAGGTTCGAATCCTGCCTCGGGCATGGATGTGTGTGATGTCCTTAGGTTTGTTAGGTTTAAGTAGTTCTAAGTTCTAGGGGACTGATGACCACAGATGTTAAGTTCCATAGTGCTCAGAGCCATTTTTTATTAATTCCCGAAAATTAATGCTGTGTGTGTGTGTGTGTGTGGTTTTTTAATTTTCTTGGCTCTTGTAATGTTTGGGCAAACAAATAAAGTTGTATGTTCGAGTGTAACTGACAGCCGCTTATTTTGGCCCCTTTCCACAGTTTAAACTGCCTGTCCTGTCCTGCGAGTTTAGCAGGGCGTCTCAATCCTCAACCGACAGACATCACTGAATGCGGATATGGAGGCACATACGGTCAGCACACAGTTCTCCTGGCCGTTGTCAGTTTTCGTGACCAGAGCCGACACGTCTGACTTAAGTAGCATCTAAGTTCGCTTCACAAGAGCTGAATGCACCCCGCTTGCCAAAACTGGTCAGCAGACCCGGATGATCACCATTCAGGTGCTAGCCGAGCCCGACTTCGGTAACAGGTGTTACCACTGCGGAAAGACCGTTGGCAGAAAAATAACAGCGTACTTTATTTTTTCGAGATGACAGTTGATACTTCATGAGCACCTCTCGTGCATGACTGTATGCTCACCCTTCCAACAGTTCGGTCGAGCTGAAAGCGCGAGGCTTATCGATTTCGATTCAGAAGTGCAGTCGACGGAACAATAAAAAGTGTACGAGGTGTGGCTAGAAAAAAACCGGACTAGTACTGGGGAAACAATAAAACGAATGCAATAAGGCTGAAAGTCGCGTGGCCTGTCACGTGACTCTCGCTCCGCCTACTGCTCGAGTTTCATCTGCCCCCTGCACTCAGTCTGCCCGTGGCGTCTGTTTTAAGTAGTTGAGGTTTTGTCTGTGCGTCGGAAAATGTTGAGTGTACAGAAAGAACAGCGTTTTAACATCAAATTTTGTTTCAAACTAGGAAAATCTGCAAGTGAAACGTTTGTAATGTTACAACAAGTGTACGGCGATGATTGTTTATCGCGACCACAAGTGTTTGAGTGGTTTAAACGATTTAAAGATGGCCGCGAAGACACCAGTGATGACACTCGCACTGGCAGACCATTGTCAGCAAAAACTGATGCAAACATTGAAAAAATCGGTAAACTTGTTCGACAAGATCGCCGTTTAACAATCAGAGCAGTGTCTGAGTTAACACGAGTTTCCAGGATGTCAGAACAAATCATTCTTCGGCGTTCCTTCTGTTCAATTGTGAGACACTTTGGAACCATTTTTGAACACACTTTGTTCATGTTGAAACTTTCATGAAGAATCTGCCTAACACTTTCCTTGTCAACTCCTGTTAACTCAGACACTGCTCTGATTGTTAAACGGCGATCTTGTCGAACAAGTTTACCGATTTTTTCAATGTTTGCATCAGTTTTTGCTGACAATGGTCTGCCAGTGCGAGTGTCATCACTGGTGTCTTCGCGGCCATCTTTAAATCGTTTAAACCACTCAAACACTTGTGTCCGCGATAAACAATCATCGCCGTACACTTGTTGTAACATTACAAACGTTTCACTTGCAGATTTTCCTAGTTTGAAACAAAATTTGATGTTAACACGCTGTTCTTTCTGTACACTCAACATTTTCCGACGCACAGACAAAACGTCAACTACTTAAGACAGACGCCACGGGCAGACTGAGTGCAGGAGGCAGATGAAACTCGAGCAGTAGGCGGAGCGAGAGTCACGTGACAGGCCACGCGACTTTCAGCCTTATTGCATTCGTTTTATTGTTTCACCAGTACTAGTCCGGTTTTTTTCTAGCCACACCTCGTATGCACTCTGCGTTACAGGTCAAAAATAGACGGCTGCCCCCTCAAACACTGGAGGCTTTCCACGAATTCGTGTCAGCCAGCTCAGCGTGTAACTCGCACACGAACTATGGCGTCTTACTCACGCCGGCAGAAGGCATGTCAAACATTTGAGCTGTAAAGCATTTCCTCCCCCGCGGTGCAGCGTTCAGCAAACGCGCAACACCGGAAATAACAATGAGTGCTGTTTACGCAAGCGCGGCACGCTCTGGCCTACGTCACAACCGATACGCGAGAAGCGTAGGACGCCAGCCGTTCGCGGTATAACGTTACAGCGTGATGCATTATGTCTCATTGTCCAGTCGAAGGCTGTCGCCTGGAAATAGAGATGCTCGGAGGAATACGATGGTTAATGCATGAGAAAATCTTCAAAATGCCGTTGCTGAACTTCTTGAAAATGTCGCTGTCACCGCCAGTACGTTATGTAGGTATGGGCGCGTCCAGTATTTTCAGGAAAACCACACACAATAAATCACAGGTACGTGACCCACTGTGCACGTTCCACAAAATAAACTCACCAAACAAAATGTTAGTCACCCACCTAAAAGAAAACATATGTTGCTTTCAGGTGCTTTAGATGGAGCAAAAGTGGAGAGTGATACCAGCAGGTCATGAGACGCTCCACCGCTCAAGTAAGTCGTGGCAGTCAAACTGTGTGTGTGTGTGTGTGTGTGTGTGTGTGTGTGTGTGTGTGTGTGTGTGTGTGTGTGCCAATCGGGTGAATAGCAGGGTGGTCACAAACAGTCTCCAAAGTTGTAAGGGTGTTGTAGGGTAGGTTGTGCTGAAATACAATTGTTTAGAAAAAAAGAAATTGATTAATTGTGCCGTTTCCGATTTAATCGGCATAGACATTAGCCAATCATACAGCATAATGCGCGCGCAAATTCAAGCGGCCTGCCAAAGACAGCGTTGACAAATAATGTGTTCTTCGTTTGATATGCTCAAAAAGAACAAATGAGCGATACAAAATTTGGACATTCGATGGTAGCAAACATTGAATTCGCTACCTTTCACCCGTTTCTTGTGTTTTTTTCGTAGTTAGTTAGTTACTCATTACTTCCATGTTCCATAGATCATTTAACGAGTCAGTTTACAGGATAGGTACATATGACTAGTGTTTACATTAATGAACGCAATATTATTTTTGATCCATCTGTCCCACCTACACTTATTATTAATTTTTTTATTGACTACCAGCTTTTAACCAAAAATTCAATGGAATAGAAGGCTTTGTCCGCGAGAAATGATTTTAAAGTAGGTTTAAAATTTGATTCGCTGCCTATCAGACATTTTATGTTAGTGGGCAAATGCTCAAATATTTTTGTGGCTGCATACTAAACTCCTTTCTGAGCCACTAGCAGCTTTAACAGTGGATAATCTTGTAGGTATGAACACCACTGTTCTTCTCAAATTGTGATGCATTATCTATGAGAATTTCATTGGGGAATATATGTATTGTGACAGCGCAGTTAAAATGCCTAGCTCCTTGCAGAGCCAATCAAACGAAGAACACTTTTGGCAACATCGCCTCTGGCAGGCTGCTTGGATTTGTGCACGCAACGATCTTGTTTGGCTAACTTTAATGCTAATTAAATCGGAAACGGAGCAACGTATCGATTTTTTTCTAAACAATTATTTCTCAACGCAACCTACCGTGAAAGACTCTTTCAAGCTTTTCACACTGTACAATCAGCGCAGTAAGATGCGAAGACGTAACAGAATAGCGGAAAGGTGCTACTGCATTTGGACTTGATCGTGACCACACCGTAACTGAAGCTACCAGATTTGTTGGTGTATCAACGTGGAGTCTTCAGTGTGTCCACAAAAATGTTGCACCACTCGCTGATGCGTAAAACAGCGTTTGAACAGTGGTGGGAAAAAGATCTTAACAGACAGGTGCTGGAGGCAAGATTGTTACCTTGTCAACGACAATCCGTATCAGACTCGACAGGAACTGCTATTGTTACTGAATGCAGATCCATCTCACCCAGTTACCCAGCAAAAATTGCCGAAGGCAACTGCATGCAATGGAACTTTGGAGTCGAGCACTTATCAACAGGATATTGCTCAGAGCTGCACACAAAACTTCGCGTATTCAGTAGCCTAATGAACGCAGAAGCTGGACAAGAGGTGACTGGAGATGTGTAGTGTGGTCCGATAAATTCCAGTTTTGTCTCTTTTCAAATGATGGAAGGTGCCGGGAACACTGATAGCCCAATGCGGTGTTTAACAATCAGTGTGCAGATTATGTACACTGATGTGTAAAACTTAAGGACAAACGTAACTTCCGCATGATGAGCTATTGCCAAGTAACACAGCTCGATGAAACGTGAAGCGTACGTACATCGAACTGCTACCTATAGTACAGAAGCGAACTGAAATAAATACGCTATGAGACGAACAGAAACGAAACTTTCGTTCGAAGGCAATAATTATAATGAAGTCACCGCGATTTACATTGAAGCGACAAAGAAACTGGTATCGGAATGCGTATTCAAATACATAGTTATGTAAACAGGGACAATACGGCGCTGCGGTCGGCAACGCCTATACGACACAACAAGCGTCTGGCGCAGTTGTTAGATGGGTTACTGCTGCTACAATGGCAGGTTATCAAGATTTAAGTGAAATGGTGGTTCTGAGCACTATGGGACTTAACTGCTGTGTTCATCAGTCCCCTAGAACTTAGAACTACTTAAACCTAACTAACCTAAGGACACCACACACGCCGGCCGTGGTGGTCTAGCGGTTCTGGCGCTGCAGTCCGGAACCGCGGGACTGCTACGGTCGCAGGTTCGAATCCTGCCTCGGGCATGGGTGTGTGTGATGTCCTTAGGTTAGTTAGGTTTAAGTAGTTCTAAGTTCTAGGGGACTTATGACCTAAGATGTTGAGTCCCATAGTGCTCAGAGCCATTTGAACCATTTGACACCACACACATCCATGCCCGAGGCAGGATTCGAACCTGCGACCGTAGGGGTCGCGCGGTTGCAGACTGTAGCGCCTAGAACCGCTCGGCCACTCTGGCCGGCCAAGATTTAAGTGAGTTTGGTTCAAATGGCTCTTAGCACTATGGGACTTAACATCTGAGGTCATCAGTCCCCTAGACTTAGAACTACTTAAACCTAACTAACCTAAGGACATCACACACATCCATGCCCGAGGCATGATTCGAACCTGCGACCGTAGAAGTCGCGCGGTTCCGGACTGAAGCGCTTAGAATCGCTCGGCCACCGCTAACTGCCGCCTGGTGACCACAGATGTTGAGTCCCATAGTGCTCAGAGCTATTTGAACTATTTTGAACCACAGCTAATTCTAAATGTTCAAATTTGTCTGAAATCTTGTGGGACTTAACTGCTAAGGTCATCAGTCCCTAATCTTACACACTACTTAACCTAAATTATTCTAAGGACAAACACACACACACCCATGCCCGAGAGAGGACTTGACCAGCCGCACAGTCCATTACTGCAGCGCCATAGACCGCTCGGCTAATCCCGCGCGGCACACCCCTGAGTGAGTTTGAACGCGGTGTCATATTCGGCGCACGAGCGATGGGACACAGCATCTCCGAAGTAGCGATGAAGTTTCCAAGTACGATCATTTCACGAGTGTATCGTGAATATCACGAATCCAGTAAAACATCAAATGTCCGACATCGCTGCGGGCGGTAAAAGATTCTGCAAGAACGGTACCAACGATGACTGAAGAGAATCATTCAACGTGACAAAAGTAAAACCCTTTGGCAAATTGCTGCAGATTTCAATGCTGGGCCATCAACAAGTGTCAGCGTGCGAAACATTTAACGAAACATCATCGATATGGGCTTTCGGAGCCGAAGGCCCACTCGTGTATCCTTAATGACTGCATGACACAAAACTTTTGCCTCACCTTGTCCTGCCAACACCGGCATTGGGCTGTTGATGACTGGAAACATGTTGCCTGGTCGGACGAGTCTCGTTTCAAATTGTACCGAGCAGATGGACGGGCAAAGAGACCAACCCCATGCAATCGCCATCCCTCAGTAAAGAGAGAGATTGCATACCTTCGCTGTTTGAACTGCATCGCTTCTTACTTGTTGCACAGTTTAGCAGTCATCTTCTGCTGTAGATGACCGTGGTCGACCGTCTCCTCTCCTTCGGGTAGCAGTGCCTGTGGTTTGGAACGCTTCCCACGCACGTGAAGCAATGCTATGAGCAATACAAAACACCTGTGCTACACTCGTCGCACTTCATCCTTCAAGTTTTCCGATGTCGTTTCCGGGCCATTTTGTAATGAAGAACACCAACACACTACACCTTAACTCTCGCTGACTGAAATACATTGTCTTTTCCCACTTCTTCAACTGCCTCGTGTTGCTGAGTCAGCCCAATTTCCCCTGTAGTCACGCTGATATCGCGCCATGTGACGTCTACCTTTTTGTGCACGACTGGAAGATGCCTGGCAACGTGCTCCCGCACTTTCGTTTATTTGCGCTGTTTAGTTAATACAGTATATCACTTCCGGTATGTATCTCGTACCTAAGTCTTGCAGAAAATTGTAGTTCAGGCCACACATGGCCCTGTGATACTTTTCTGGTCCCAGGGTGTATAATCTTGGATCTACATCTACATACATACTGCTGTCTGCACGGCGGAGGGTACCTCTTACCAACATCAGCGACCCCTTATCGTATTCCAATCGTGTACTGAGCAAAGAAATCATTGACTATGATAAAAAGGTACTAGCATCTGTTTCTTTCGCATTATGCAGTAGTCACTACTATGTCTGTCTCGCGTCTGCCTTCATCATTTATTCTAGCGTGGAGGAAATAAAATTGGTCCAGAAAATATTTCACGCAGGTAATCTAACTTACATCGTCTGTTCTGGGAGTGGTTCAAATGGTTCAAATGGCTCTGAGCACTATGGGACTTAACTTCTAAGGTCATCAGTCCCCTAGAACTTAGAACTACTTAAACCTAACTAATCTAAAGACATCACACACATCTATGCCCGAGGCAGGATTCGAACCTGCGACCGTAGCGGTAGCACGGTTCCAGACTGTTCTGGGAGTGAATGAAGTATATTAGGTTTGATAGCTTAAGCTGCATGAAACATTTCGTGGGCCAGTTTCACTGTGCTCACCCTTTAGCTGCGAGACAACAAAAGTAGTCCAGTCACTCTTTCGCCCAAGTCTAAAATTTAACCATGCAGGATATCCACCTGCTGCGCACACCATTGCCTGTTTTTTCTTTACGTTTATGTGCACGTTATAGCCACCAGCTAGCACACGATCCATTCCGTTAAGCAACTGACTACGTACCTTGTTAATTTGAGGCTAACCGGTATTCACCTCGTGGTCTAGTGGCGGGCGTTGCAGCCTTTCGACCCTTGTCTAGGTGACAAGTTCGCTTCCTGGCCGCGTCGGAGATTTTCTCTGTTCGGGGATTGGGTGTGTGTGTAGTCCTCATAATTTCATATCATCACCAACAACGCGCAAGTCACCATAGCGGCGTAACATGCACGGTCCATTAACATGTATGTCACCACTGCCTACGTTCGACATCAACGTGTAAACCACTCACAGACTGCAGGTGACAGTATCAGCAGCGGAATACAACGCAGTCGTTGTAAGGCGGAAACGGAGCGACTTATCTGACGTGCAAAAGGGAATGATCACTGGATTTTGGGACAAGAGAAGAAAAATTACGGCTAAGCTGGTCGAGTGTCGCCGTGGTTAACAAAATGGCGCCAAGACAACCGTGGTGCACCACGGCCGTAGATGACGGGCGTGAACGACGGCTGCAGAGATGTGTACGCGTGAATAGTGTGCCAGTGTCGAACAGTTGACCACCCAAATGAAACAAGGGGCTACCAGCAACGTCTCCTCAACGACCGTTCAGTGAACGTTGCTGCGTATAGGCCTAACAGGCGCCTGGCCTGAATGGTGAAACATGGCGTTTTAAGAAGAATGACGTTTCAGCCCCATCGGATAGATGGCCGTTGGCGTTTACGATGAGCAAGGTTTGGAAGCTAGCATCCTGTAACAATAGATGGAGCGTTATGGTCTGGGGAATGCGTTCGTGACATTCCCTGGGTGATCGTTCATTCTGGAAGGCACAATGGACCAAGACAAGTATCCATCCATCATTGGGGACCATGTCCATCCTTATATGCAGTTGGTTTTTTCTCGGCACGATGGCGTTCACCAGCAGGACAATGCAATGTGTTACACAGTTGCGCAGTTTAACTGCATGGTTCGAAGAGCACCTGGATGAGTTTAGAGTAATCCTCCGGCCACCAAAGTCTTCGCATTTCAACAGAATCGAGAAACTGTAGGACCCCCTCGATCGTGCTGTTCACACCATGGATCCTCAGCCGAGAAAACTAGCGCAGATTGCCGCGGCACTGCAGTTGGAATGGCTCCACATCCTGTTGGTATCTTCCGAGAACCTTATTGGCTATCTTCCTGCACGTTCCGCTGTAAATGGTGGTTATTCTGGCTTTTGACAAGTGGTCAGATTTATGTGACTGGACCGTGTAGAAAGACTGCGCCAAACTACCCCTGAAGGGATCTCCTGGCAAATGCAACACGATCGTTTCATCATACCTGACATTCTTTCCGTGACAAACAAGTCCCAAATCATGATAGGTTTTCACTTCTTCATTGTCTCTACCATGAATGGTGACAATGAGCAACCTGGCCTCTTACTTGTCCTGATTCTTGCCCCTTGTACCATTACGCCAGAGCAGATTTTTCCACACTGTAACACACAGAGATTGTGGATTCTCTTTTTTTCCTGCGATTTATACCACACTACCTATGAACAAAAACATTTTATTCCATTCGACTTTAGCAAAACCGAGCGCAGAAATTTGCCTGTAACGGACCAGCGACCATTAGAAATTAAAACTGTCGGGTATCCACAAGTCGCATGTAACCTTTTCTTTATTTTTACACGTTTCACTCAACCAACGCGAGCATTTTCGGAATTGTGGAAGTACAATGTGTTACACCATCATACAATGAAATAAATTCTTACAACGAGATAACTTACATTACGTAGCCCACGCATGTATAGTGCCGCCGTCATACATAAAATGTAGTAAAGTTGGTTGTGTAGAGTTAATGTAAGCTCTCTGGCCAGATATATTGTAAGATTAAACAATAGGGCGTATCATTTCTTGTTGAGCAAGTCAAAGCCCTATCGATATGCGCTTTGGTTGAAACTGTATCAGCCGGCCGCGGTGGCCGAGCGGTTCTAGGCGCTTCAGTCCGGAACCGCGCGACTGATACGGTCGCAGGTTCGAATCCTGCCTCGGACATGGATGTGTGTGGCGTCCTTAGATTAGTTAGGTTTAAGTAGTTCTACGTTCTAGGGGACTGATGCCCCATAGTGCTCAGAGCCATTTGAACCATTTAGAACTATATCAGGAAGACCAATTTAAAAGAATGTACAAAAAACAGTAGACTACGGCAAATGTCCGCCGCTCTATCGGGCGTTCACACATACAAGTCTAAAAAAATACCTGGTTATTAAATATGAGGGTTGGAACTTAAATAGTGGCAACTATTTATTCACAACCGATACAAAAGAATTACATGTTTGCCCCTGTTACTGTCCTTCAGAGTAGTCAACAGCGTTGTGTAGAACCCGTTGCCTGCCATGTGGAAGGCGTAGTATACCGTTAAAGAGCCTGTGCAGGCTTTCTCGGCGAATTTCATATATGAAGTCTTCACGGGTTGTCGGCCTAGCAGCATCGTCGTCTCGTAGCAACGTTTCGATGGAATGCGTCTCCATCATCTTCAGGCGAAGATGGTGGAGACGCATATACGTTAAAGAGCCTGTTCTGCTGATGATGCGAATGGAGCGGCCTACTGCCTGTCGAATCTCTGGAACAGTTCTGAAGCGAATGCCACGAAGTGGTTTCTTCATCTTCGGAATCAAATCAAAGTCACAAGGACTTAAGTCCGGGGAGTATGGTGGATGGTACAGTAGTTCCCAGAGCCATAGACCGAACAGAGCAGCCACAGCTTGCGCTGTATGCGCCCGCGCACTGTCGTGCAAAATGATGGGTGGGTTGCACAGAAAGTGTCGCCGCTTCCTTCGCAAAGCTGGTCGCAGGTGATGCTCCAAAAACTAACAGTAATACTGTGCATTGATGGTCTGCCGTGGAGAAATGCATTAGGATAACACCATCACAGTCGTACACGAGAAGCACTGTAAGTTGAGACCGCTCCATTCGCACCATCAACAGCACAGGCTCCACTAACGGTGTACTACGCCTTCCACATCGCTGGCGACGGGCTCTTCACAACGCTGGTTACTACTCTGGAGGACGGTAACATGTGCAAACATGTAACTCTTTTGTATCGGTTCTGAATAAATAGTTGCCACTATTTAAGTTCCAACCCTCGGAAATTTTAGGAAGACTTAGTAAAATTACAGACTAAAATTATAATTGCTACTTTTACAGGTATTAACACACACATGTCATGTACATAACAGGTTATTAATGCCATTAAAACGGAACTATATTAACATAGGTCTAACCATTCCTTTCACACATGGTGGCATGTTTCCTCTTACATCTGCGACATATGGAGAGGAAAGCATTTGCAATATACCGGTACATATTTGTTTCCAATGTACACATTTGGTACATATACGCATTTCTGTATACTAATAACTGTAACAATTTTCAAACTGCATGGAACTACCGTATTTAAGCCAGACTGCAATTACAGCGACCGATCATGTTGGCTCTGCTGACGTCATAAGTGTCCCGGCGTAACGAGAAGCGGCGAGACGACGATGGAGAACGGAAGAGCAGAGAAGGCTGTGAGATGACGTCAGCCAATAGTAGGCTACAAGGACGACATCAAGAGAGGAGCGGCATCTACACGAAGAGAATATAAGTGCCGCGACGCCTAGTGCGGCCGGATTGGAAGACTAGCCGTCATAGTAGCGCCACAGCAGTGACTTATGAACTGAACTGTTTTGTTTGCATTGAAATTGTATGTACCGAGGACATTGATTATTTGCATGTCGCCATTTGCTTGCGACACACCTTTGTGAATGCGCAAAGTTAAGTATTGTCAACATAACTTACTGTAATAAACTCCATTTACATGATTTGCTTGAATTTTTGTCTAGCGATCCGAGAAACAGCTTCCTAGGCACCCTACATTAGACGAATGGGCAGTATACTACAATAAGATGATAAAGAGTCGCCGCTTTTACGGGCATAAACAAATTTCTAAAATTGATAACCGGTTTAAAAATACCTTTTAAATTAACAAAAAAATTAATTGAAATTTCCGTTTTCTGCAACGTTGACTAACGTAAGTCGTATTTCTAAATGATCATTAACATCATTCAAATCCACCTACAACTAAATGTATATGATTGCAGGACATGCAGTACGTGTTACTTGAGACTGCCCTAAAATTGTAATTAGCAAAAGCGTTCTCAATATCTACAATTGCTATGTATATTTTCTTTTTTCCCCACATCTGCCCTCTATTATTAGCCGCAATGATACGAGTAAAAGTGTTTCTTAACTGTTCCTCCCGTACCCAATTTCATCCTCTGGTCATCTACTTTGAGGTTTCCCTTCCATCCTTCGATAACGTACTCTGGTCACTATTTTGGAGGCAGGTGGCAGATACTGATAGTGTGGTAATGTTCAATTTTAGACTTTTTGCTCTCATCGGAAACGTAAAAATAATATTATTTTCAAAATCTAATCCAACTTCCCCAGAAAAAGTTTGATTTGCGGTAATAATTAAGATAAAATGAAATAGAGCAAAATGAAATCTAATAAGACAAAATTTGTATAAACCTACAACAACGTAAAAAATGGAAACTAAACAGCATGTACAGTCAGTTCCACACGCCGTAATTTTAAATGTAACGTCCAAGACATCACTGGTAGTGGTCTCGAACCTGCAATCAGTGCGATTTTGCACAGAGTATAGATAAATAGTGTGGGAGTTGAATGTTTTGTTTTGTCGGTTGCAGTTTAAAATGAGTGCAAAGTATCCGGAAGCGTCACGAGGCAATGTTCCTTGTAAATCAACCAAATGGACCAAAGCTTTCATACGGACATGCTGCTAAAATTCTAAGAAAGTCAAAGACATTAGTTGCGAAGCGGTTCAAACGATATAGAGAGGTTGGAAACGTGAATGATTTACCGGAGAGACAGCTAAGGTACTAGTCTATAAGCGATAATACCGGCGATTGGATTAACTATTACACTACTGCTCATTAAAATTGCTACAAGAAGAAATGCAGACGATAAACGGGTATTCATTGGACAAATATACTAGAACTGATATGTGATTACATTTTCACGCAATTTGGTTGCATAGATCCTGAGAAATCAGTACCCAGAACAACCACCTCTGGCCGTAATAACGGCCTTCATACGCCTGGGCATTGAGTCAAACATAACTTGGATGGCGTGTACAGGTACAGCTGCCCATGCAGCTTCAACACGATACCACAGTAGTTACTGGCGTATTGTGACGAGCCAGTTGCACGGCCACCATTGATCAGACGTTTTCAGTTGGTCAGAGATCTGGAGAATGTGCTGGCCAAGGCAGCAGTCGAACATTTTCTGTATCCAGAAAGCCCCGTACAGGACATGCAACATGCAATCGTGTATTATCCTGCTGTAAGGGAGGGTTTCGCAGGGATCGAATGAAGGGTAGAGCCACGGGTTGTAACACATCTGAAATGCAACGTCCACAGTTCAAAGTGCCGTCAATACGAACAATAGGCACCCCATGCCATCACGCCGGGTGATAAGCCAGTATGGCGATGACGAATACACGCTTCCAATGTGCGTTCACCGCGATGTCGCCAAACACGGATGCGACCATGACGATGCTGTAAACAGAACCTGGATTCATACGAAAAAAATGACGATTTGCCATTCGTGCACCCAGCTTCGGCCTTGAGTACACCATCGCAGGAGCTGCTGTCTGTGATGCAACGTCAAGGGTAACCGCAGCCACGGTGTCCGAGCTGATAGTCCATGCTGCTGCAAACTTCGTCGAACTGTTCGTGCAGATGGTTGTTGTCTTGCAAACGTCCCCATCTGTTGGCTCAGGGATCGAAACGTGGCTGCACGATCCGTTACAGCCATGCGGATAAGATGCCTGTCATCTCGACTGCTAGTGATACGAGGCCGTTGGGATCCAACACGGCGTTCCGTATTACCCTCCTGAACCCACCGATTCCATATTCTGCTGACAGTCATTGGATCTCGACCAACGCGAGCAGCAATGTCGCGATACGATAAACCGCAATCGCGCTAGGCTACAATCCGACCTTTATCAAAGTCGGAAACGTGATGGTACGCATTTCTCCTCCTTACACGAGGCATCCCAACAACGTTTCACCAGGCAACGCCGGTCAACTGCTGTTTGTGTATGAGAAATCGGTTGGAAACTTTCCTCATGTCAGCACGTTGTAGGTGTCGCCACCGGCGCCTACCTTGTGTGAATGCTCTGAAAAGCTAATCATTTGCATATCACAGCATCTTCTTCCTGTCGGTTAAATTTCGCGTCTGTAGCAAGTCATCTTCGTGGTGTAGCAATTTTAATGGCCAGTAGTGTATTTATAATAGTATCTTTTATTTCATACGGATGACGGCGTACGCTTTCTTCTGGAACTGACTGTATTTACCACAAATTTATTTCAATTCCACATACTTGCTTGGTTTGGTGGTAGACTCGGAAAGATTTCAAGTACATCCAGTCCACTGCGGACCATTCTAACCAAGGTGAGTTCAGGTACCCTCCAGATGTGATATGTCTCTGCACTACTCTAATCTTTGTTAGTGCAAATTCTAATAAAAAACTTCCACTAACCATCTAAACGCAGACAGCCTTAACCACACGCAGTGACTGCGCACTCTAGCACCGCCTCGTGTCGTAAAACTGATGGAACGCCAGGGAACCACTCGCGAGCGATTTCTGACCCCCCCCCCCCCCCCTCTGTCCAGTAAATACTTCGCACATAACGAGACCGCAATCGACGAACAGAGTGCGCCCAGGCTGTACAGGGAAACATAAATTCCGCGGGCGGGGCCTGCGGCGATAATTCACTTCTGGGCTTGAATAAAGCGAGGGGGCGATAAAGGAACGTCGCTCCCCACCTTTTGTGGATGATGGAGTGCGCAGACCCTCTCCCCGCAAGAGGGCGCTGAATGATGAAGACGCGCCGAAGGAAAGAGAGCGTCGAGGAGCTGCGAGGGCTCTCCAGCGGCCAGCCTTCCAAAACCTGAGTTTTCTGGCGCGTCGCGACAGTCGATTTTACAGTGCTGGCGCCTTTCTGTTCCAACAGAATGAGCTGTCACGCTTTATTCACAATCGTAAAATTGTAAGCAGACAGAGAGGATGGCTAGGACTTAACCTCGAGAGGCGACAACCGTGTACCACCGACGAACACATAAAAAGTAGAACAATCACTTACCCACCTTGTCCTCATCTTATACTACCTGACCAAGAAACTGAGGTACCCAGAACTGGAAAAGGAAACGAATGAAACTTTACATGTTGAGAGATTACCTGATGTTATTTCGCTGAGTACGAAATAAATGACAAAGAACTTGACATTATAAGCCCATTTCCATTATAACGTTTGTAGACTCAGAGAAAGCTTTTGACAATGTTGACTGGAATACTCTCTTTCAAATTCTGGAGGTGGCAGGGGTAAAATACAGGGAGCGAAAGGCTATTTACAATTTGTACAGAAACCAGATGGCAGTTATAAGAGTCGAGGGACATGAAAGGGAAGCAGTGGTTGGGAAAGGAGTGAGACAGGGTTGTAGCCTCTCCCCGATGCTATTCAATCTGTATATTGAGCAAGCAGTAAACGAAACAAAAGAAAAATTCGGAGTAGGTATTAAAATCCATGGAGAAGAAATAAAAACTTTAAGGTTCGCCGATGAAATTGTAATTCTGTACGAGACAGTAAAGGACTTGGAAGAGGAGTTGAACGGAATGGACAGTGTCTTGAAAGGAGGATATAAGATGAACATCAACAAAAGCAAAACGAGGATAATGGTGATGCTGAGGGAATTAGATTAGGAAATGAGGCACTTAAAGCTGTAAAGGAGTTTTGCTATTTGGGGAGCAAAATAACTGATGATGGTCGAAGTAGAGAGGATATAAAATGTAGACTGGCAATGGCAAGGAAAGCGTTTCTGAAGAAGAGAAATTTGTAAACATCGAGTATAGACTTAAGTGTCAGGAAGTCGTTTCTGAAAGTATTTGTATGGAGTGTAGCCATGTATGGAAGTGAAACATGGACGATAAATAGTTTAGACAAGAAGAGAATAGAAGCTTTCGAAATGTGGTGCTACAGAAGAATGCTGAAGATTAGATGGGTAGATCACATAACTAATGAGGAGGTATTGAATAGAATTGGGGAGATGAGAAATTTGTGGCACAACTTGACTAGAAGAAGGGATCGGTTGGTACCACATGTTCTGAGGCATCAAGGGATCACCAATTTAGTATTGGAGGGCAGCGTGGAGGGTAAAAATCGTAGAGGGAGACCAAGAGATGAATACACTAAGCAGATTCAGAAGGATGTAGGTTGCAGTAAGTACTGGGAGATGAAGAAGCTTGCACAGGATAGAGTAGCATGGAGAGCTGCATCAAACCAGTCTCAGGACTGAAGACAACAACAGCAACAAAGCTAATGTACTGAGATGTATATCGCCAAAATTTACAATGACCCTAATAGCATAAGTAGCTGAACTCAAACGTTTCAGAAGATTTTCAGTGTGTTTCTTCCAGTTCAACCCCTCATCAATGCATACACCTAGAAATTCTGTATATTCTACCTTAGCTACCGATTTCTGATCGAAGTCTATATTTATTAATGGTGTCATCCTATTTACTGTTTGGAACTGTACATACTGTTTTGTCAAAGTTTAATGAGAGCCCATTTGCAGATAACCACTTAATGACTTTCTGAAAAACATCGTTTACAATTTCATCAGTTAATTCTCGTCTGTTGGGTGTGATAGCTATACTTGTATCATCGGCAAAGAGTACCAGCTTTGCATCTTCGTGAATACAGAATGGAAAGTCATTAATATATATTAAGAATAGCAGAGGACCCAAGACCGAACCTTGCGGCACCCCATTCTTGATTGTTCCCCACTTTGAGAAATCACCAGTTTTTTTGCATATTATGTGAACTGCTTATTTCAAATTTCTGCACTCCTGCAGTTAGGTATGATTTAAACCATTTGAGCGCTGTCCCATTCATACCACAGTACTTGAGCTTATCTAGAAGTACTCCATGATTTACACAATCAAAAGTCTTTGAGAGAAGAGGGCGCAGCCACAACAGTAGTACGTATAAAACTTTCAGCTACGATATCTTTTTTCTCCGTGACCTGATTTTTATGAAATAAACAAAATAAAATAAAATAAAACAGCGACACACCACAGATATATTGCGGCCACCATGCGCAGCAGTGCGTCGATTCGTCCATCCAGCTTCCTGCAGGCTCACAAAGCTACGCCGTTCAAATGGCTGAAACTGTTCAACAGGATTGTACTCGTCGGTGGGGCATGGCTGTACCCTGCAGTGAATGTCGCTTACACTGTTCCCCTCTAAACTCAGCACAATTGCTGCCCGCAAAGTAAAAACACGGGCCTCGTCAGTGCCATGCGCACGCCGCCAGTGTGCGCATATTATATATACCCTGACGCCACTGACTACAATTCTTTAAGGTGCTGCATTTTTTTCCGACAGTGTAATTTTAAAACAGTCCAAACTACAGATTACTAACCACTCGTGTTGACACAAATACAAGCGTACAGAATGTCTTAGCACTAAAACTTCCCTACCAGTCTCACAGGTTCACAACATTAATGTCTGATAGCCAGGAAGAAAAAGAACTTATACCAACATGACAGCCGACCGCGGTGGTCTCGCGGTTCTAGGCGCGCAGTCCGGAACCGCGCGACTGCTACGGTCGCAGGTTCGAATCCTGCCTCGGGCATGGATGTGTGTGATGTCCTTAGGTTAGTTAGGTTTAACTAGTTCTAAGTTCTAGGGGACTGATGACCTAAGATGTTAAGTCCCATAGTGCTCAGAGCCATTTGAACCAACATGACAAAAAGTCGAATTCCTATATCACACCCTTCGGAATCAATGCAATGCCATACAAGACATCCCTGTTGGCAAAGCTTTAGTTCACGAATACTGTGTAACAGATGATGATGGCAGCTCAGTCGGTGGCAGAATTAAACAGAATAACCTTTTAACTAAAACAATATAGTTACAGTCCTCATATTCTGATTAAATTGTTAACTATATCGAATTTCGGTATTTTTAAGATGAAGTTTCACTCTGTAATGAATTTACCTACACTGTACATAAAATTTTGCTTACTTTTCATGCTACTGGCGCGCGACGCCACCTGGAACAACAGAAAAACAGAGTTAGGGGAAAGGAGTAAATATACTATTTATATAAATGTGTGTTGTTTTCAGTTTCTTAGTTTAAATTTCTTGAGCTGCTGACTAGTTTAGAAATGTATTGTTATTGACCTTTGTAAACTCTCTCTATTTTTTGAGTGCCTGACGCGTCTGTTGCAAGGTCCACTGTACTTGGAATTTTTTTCTACGGCTGAAAGAACACGTGTTACAACGTCTTTATGTTTCGAATGACTGCATGATTTATTTATTCGGGAATCCTTGGCAGTATACGCACAGATATCGCCTGTATCTACTCCTACATCTACACGATTAATCTGCAATAACCGCGCGGTGTAGCCGAACGGTCTGGGCCAGCTTGCCTCGGGTCTCGCGGCTCCTCCAGTCGGAGGTTCGAATCCTACCTCAGGCATGGGTGTGTATGTGTTGTCCTTAGCCTAAGTTAGTTTAAGCAGTCTTTAAGTCTAGGGACCGATGACCTCAGCAGTCTGGTGCCATAGGAATTTACCACAAATTTAGAACAAAAAAAAAAAAGAAAGAAAAAGAAGAACAAATTCCACCACCACTCTGCAATTCACAGTTAAGTACTTGGCCAAGGATTAATACAAACACGCTCAGGCTATTTTTCGACCGTTCCACTCTCGAATAGCACATCTGAAAAATGAGCACCTAAATCCTTCCGTGCGAATGATGATTTCTCTTATTTTATTACTATGATCATTTTGCCTGTGTAGACGGGAATAGGAAAAAAATACACACACACACACACACACACACACACACACACACACACACACACACAAAAGACACTCCGCGAAGGATTTATACGAACATGATGGAAACTGGTAGATGTGTTGTACATTTGCAGACAGAGAAACGATTACAATTTTAAAAAAATATTTAAAAAATGGACGTTTTATTCAAGAGAAAGAGCTGCAAAAATTGAGCAAGTCAGTAAGCGCTGGTCTATCTCTGGCCATTATGCAAGCAGTTGTTCGGCCTGGCATTGACTGACACAGTTGTTGCATGTCATTCTGAGGGATACTGTGCCAAATTCTGTCCAACTGGCGTGTTATATTGTCAAAATCCAGAGCTGGCTGGAGGTCAGAGCCCATAATGCTACAAACATTCTCAATTGGGGAGGTATCCGGGAACTTGAAGGCCAAGGTAGGGTTTGGCAAGCACAATGACAAGCACTAGAAACTCTCGCCGTGTGCGGGAGGGTATTATCTTGCTGAAATGTAAGACAGATTGGCTTACCATGAAGGGCGACAAATTGGGGCTACGTACCGCTGTGATGTACGGGTCCCGCGGACGACAACCGAAGGGGTCCTGTTATGAAATGAAATGATACCCCAGACCATCTGTCCCGGCAACGGCCTTGCCGCAGTGGATACACCGGTTCCCGTGAGATCACCGAAGTTAAGCGCTGTCGGGCGTGGTCGGCACTTGCATGGGTGACCATCCAAGCCTCCATGCGCTGCTGCCATTTTTCGGGGTGCACTTAGCCTCTTGATGCCATTTTAGGAGCTACTCGACCGAATGGTAGCGGCTTCGGTCTAGAATACCATCGTAACGGCCGGGAGAGCGGTGTGCTGACCCCACGCCCCTTCTATCCACATCCTCCACTGAGGATGACACTCGTAGCCTGAAGACGGTGTTTTTTTCCGGAGACCATCTGTCCTGGCTGTCGGCCGTTTGGCGGATGACAGTGAGGTTGGTATCCCATCGCTGACTGAGGCATCTCGACACATCTTCGTTGTCCACCAGAGCTCAGTTTAAAGCGCAACTCATTTCTGAAGATAACTTTACTCCAGTTAATAAGATATCAGGACAAATGTGCCCGACACCACTACAAACGGGCTTATTTGTGTACAGACGTCCTGTGAGCTCGGCCCCTTTTGTGAGCCGCCCATTAATGGTCCTTGTGGTCACTGAAGCATCAGTTGCGCTTACTGATGATTACTCCGGGGCTCTCATTGCCTCTGACGTATCCTTGGCCCTCACGTTCTGTCGTCTCTGTAGATCGACCGCTTCCTTCCTGACGTTGAGTTCGGCCAGAGTTCATCTATTCCTCCGAATAATGGCATCGCTCCTATTCAAATATCCTGTGATTCGCCGATTATACCAACTGGATTGAGCCAAACTAAATGTCCTATCCCAAATGCTGACATCTTCGTATATTGCTCATGAGTCCGTCTGCGAAGTCCAACTGAGTACACGGAATGAATTTCGAAAAGACTTTACGCCATGGTATCGACATACACTGTGTGATCAAAAGTATATGGACACCCCCAAATACATACGTTTTTCATATTAGGTGTATTGTGCTGCCACCTGCTGCCAGGTACTCCGTATCAGCGACTTCAGTAGTCATTAGACTAGCACAATGGGGCGCTCCGCGGAATTCACGGACTTCGAACGTGGTCAGGTGATTGGGTGTCACATGTGTCATACGTCTGCAGCAAGATTTCCACACTCCTAAACATCCATATGTCCACAGTTTCCGATATGATAGTGAAGCGGAAACTTGAAGGGACACGTACAGCACAAAGGCGTACAGGCCGACCTCGTCCGTTGACAGACGGAGACCGCCGACAGTTGAAGAGGGTCGTAATGTGTAATAGGCAGACATCTATCCAGACCATCACACAAGAATTCCAAACTGAATCTTGATCCACTGCAAATACTATGACAATTAGGCAGCAGGTGAGAAAACTTGGATTTCAAGGGCGAGCGTCTGCTCGTGAGCCACACATCACGCCGGTAAATGCCAAACGACGCCTCGCTTGGTGTAAGGAGCGTAAACATCGGACGATTGAACGGTGGAAAAACGTTGTGTGCAGTGACGAATCACGCTACACAATGTGGCGATCCGATGGCAGGGTGTGGGTATGGCGAATGCCCGGTGAACGTCATCTGCCAGCGTGTGCAGTCCCAACAGTAAAATTCGGAGGCGGTGGTGTTATGGTGTGGTCGTGTTTTTCATGGGGGGGGGGGGGGCTTGCACCACTTGTTATTCTGCGTGTCACTATCACAGAACAGGCCTACATTGATGTTTTAAGCACCTTCTTGCTTCACACTGTTGAAAAGCAATTTGGGGCTGACGCTTGCATCTTTCAACACGATCGAGCACCTATTCATATTGCACGGCCTGTGGCAGAGTGGTTACAGGACACTCATCCCTGTAATGGACTGGCCTGTACAGAGTTCTGACCTGAATCCTGTAGAACACCTTTGGGATGTTTTGGAACGACGACTTCGTGCCAGGCCTTACCGATCGACATCGATACCTGTCCTCAGTGCAGCACTCCGTGAAGAATGGGCTGCCATTCCACAAGGAACCTTCCAGCACCTGACTGAACGTATGCCTGCTCGAGTGGAAGCTGTCATCGAGGCTCAGGGTGGGCCAACACCATACTGAATTCCAGCGTTACCAATGGAGGGTGCCACGAACTTGTAAGTCATTTTCAGCCAGGTGTCCCGATACTTTTAATCACACAGTGTATCCTGTGTTTAACACACTTGTCAGCTGCGCGTTGAAATTGCTCTGCAGCGTCACACATTCATCAATCGGCCGCCAAAATTTAAAATTTCGCATTTTCTGTTGATACCTGTATGAATATCAAATTGTGGAAAATGTACGTAACTCCTTCGTGGAGTGTCGCTTTTTTCTTCTCTTTGAGTCTATTTTTTTGATTCGGAGGAGGAATTCGGTGACTGAAATTCCGTAAGAAAATCTTGCCGCGTCGAAATGGCTGCCACCGCCATTTGCCTAGATATCCGTGAAACTCTCTTCTGCAGTTATCGTGTAACAGAATTTTAACGAACATTTTCTAGTATCAATATGGAGAACCTCTCAGTTTAATTGTTTTCGGTCAATTGCCACCTTTCGCACGATGCAGATATCTTGTCTAAATCATTTTGAATATCGTTTGTGTGTACTTGCGCGGTGCATTTTGACAAGACACACTGTATCCAGATTTTTATGTCTCAACATTATCGATCACCTGTTATTGATGATGGTGATGCTTATTGGTTTAAAGGAGCTAATTAATTATCAGCTCCTCGACTCACAGGAAAATAAAGTAAAAAGCCATTAAACGATAAAAGGAGAATTGTTGTCTTCAGGGTCTGGGGCCATGTCATCGTGGTTGACAATGTACGCGACAGTAGCTTTAGCCAGATAGTCAAAAATGAGATCAAGCCTAGGATGCTAAAACTGAACCTGGTCACTCAAGGATACACCAGGAAGGGTCATCACAGTCAGTACAACTAAAGTGGGTCGAAATACTAAAATGGGGTGAGAAAATGTGGACCACTAGAGAGCTGTTAAGTAAATCGTAAGATAAATATAAAAGACATACACAAAAATTTCAAAATTCACGACAGTACGGAGGGGGAAAATTGGTTGAGGCCACTCCGTATACACATCGCAGCGAGAGGTACTCCCACTTCCCCCCCCCCCTCCCTCACCCCTACCACAACTCCAGACACCGAACGTGGAGATACCGGGTGGTTATAATTAAAGTGGAGCTATTCACAGAGGTCCAGTATGGGTGAAACTGTCATATGGCAGCGAAACTAGGTACATATTCTAATGCGTTAATGCGGAATCAATTTACGCTGGAAACAAAATTAGTTCCAATTTTGGCTGACAGATCCAAATTTGGTGCTGTGGATGCAAGACGTATAGAAGTGTTCCATATGTAATGAATTAGTAACGGGACGTAGGCAGAAAGGGTCAAAATCAAATGGCTCTGAGCACTATGGGACTCAACTGCTGAGGTCATTAGTCCCCTAGAACTTAGAACTAGTTAAACCTAACTAACCTAAGGACATCACACACATCCATGCCCGAGGCAGGATTCGAACCTGCGACCGTAGCGGTCTCGCGGGTCCAGACTGCAGCGCCAGAACCGCGCGGCCACTTCGGCCGGCCGCAGAAAGGGTCAAACAAATGAAAAAGGCATGATATTGATTTTTTTATTAACTGCCGCTTGCACAATTTGTTCAGTATGAGCACCCGTGACGTCGACAAGATGCTGCATCCGTTAAACGACGTGATCAACAGCTGCTCGCACCAGTTCCATTGCACTCTCAGCAACTTATTCCTCTATATGGCCTTCAGATCAGATAGAGACAGAATGTGTCCCTGGTAAATACGTTGTTTTAGATACCACCAGAGCTAAAAGTCACACGGATTCAGATCAGGTGATCTTACAGGCCATGCATCTGAAAAACCTCTGTAGATAACACGTTCGTATAAGGTTTCATTAAGCAGATCTTTCACTGGACGAGCGACCTGAGATGTAGCTCCATCTTGCATGAAAACAGTGGTTTTCACCAAGTTGCGATCCTGTACACGGAGGTCTCGATAACGTGGAGATGTCACGGTACGCACTCTGGGTGTATTATTGACAAATAAGAACGGACCAGAAATAAAGGTGCTTGTGCACCCACACCACGCACTCTCATATGGCGGGTCCAATGGCTCTTCGTAGACAACACGCCGATTAGCAGTACCCCAATTTCGGGAATTCTCTGTATTCACTGCAACCTGTAATGTAAAATACGCCTCTTCATAGAATATTTCCCGGCGACATGTCATCAATTTCGATCCGTTCCAGAAAGCAAAGAGCAAATTCTGAACTTTGCTGCGGATCGTGAAGTTTCAGTTACCGCACCATCTGGTTCTCCTACGGGTACCAGTGTGAAAGAGACTGCAAACCTGTCCGTACCTTCGACCATGGGCTAGACTGTTGTTGTGTCACTGCGCGAGCGCTAGCATTACCCGGGGTACGTGTTGCATGGTGAGTTACAGCAACAGCCACGTCGTCAGTTACTTCTACCGGGGATGGGTCTCCTTCCTCTTCCAGGTGCCTCACCAAGCTCACCCGCCTTTATCGAATTTCATTGTCAACCTCCTTAAACCAATTAATGACACCAGGCATCTCCTCAGATCTTTCAGCCGGCGAAACTGTCTCACAAGGGGAGGCCGCCAATTGTGAAATTCAGATTCGATTCATACTGTGCATAATAAAAGCTCATGACCAGAAGTGTAATGTGGCAAAGCACCAAGATGCACTTCTCAGCCGTTGTCGAGAAAATCGACAGTTAAAAGAAACCCTTGCGGTGAAATACTCTCTACTTTTAATAGTCTTCTACAGCGTCGTGGCGCAGCGATATATATATATATATATATATATATATATATATATATATATATATATATATATATAATTCCCGGCAATCAGTTGCAACAATTATGCATATAATAAGTTGTTGAAAGTCGTTTGTCGTGGAAAAATAAAACTTGAAATAAAACACAATATTACAAATAATATTCAACTGGATACAATTTATTGATTAGTTCGGTATACACTTGCACATAATTAACAATTAGTGACCAGAAGTAGCTGGAGTATCGCACGAACCAGAGTGATAGTTATCATAGAAACATGGAAAGCAGAGAACAGCACGACATCGAGCACATCTGATAAACGATGCGTTTTTACAAGAACAATTGTTTTTTTTAAATTATCTGTTGGGAAACACACCTGACTGACATTCTGAAAAATTGTTCTATCGTTCGTCAGGTTTGATGCATACCACGCGTATCGTTCCATATCGGCAAAAATCGGAGAAGACAATTGGTGGTGGACGATGGATTGGATTTATTTCAAGTATATATATATATTTGAATTACAAAAAAAACAAATAATAAAAAAAATTTGCATGGCTCGAGATTCGATCCGGAGACCTTCGGATTACGAACCCGAGCGCTTACCGCTGCGCCACGACGCTGTAAAAAGCTATTTAGCCTAGCGAGTATTTCACAGCAATGGTTTCTTTTAACTGTCGATTTTCTCGACAACGGCTGAGAAGTGCATCTTGGTGCTTTGCCACATTACACCTCTGGCCATGAGCTTTTATTATGCACAGTATGAATCGAATCTGAATTTCACAATTGTCAGTGCAGCACTGTAATTGCTGCTCTTCACATAAAACAGTTTCGCTAACAGCACACGGTCTCTCTTTTCGAAAGACATGCTATTCACTTGGCAACGGCCTTGCCGTAGTGGCTACACCGGTTCCCGTGAGACCACCGAAGTTAAGCCCTATCGGGCGTGGCTGGCACTTGGATGGGTGACCATCCAGGCTGCCATGCGCCGTTGCCATTTTTCGAGGTGCACTCAGCCTCGTGATGCCAACTGAGGAGCTACTCGACCGAATAGTAGCGGCTTCGGTCAAGATTTCCATCATAACGACAGGGAGAGCGGTGTGCTGCCCCACGCCCCTTCTATCCGCATCCTCAACTGAGGATGACACGGCGGTCGGATGGTCCCGGTAGGCCACTCGTGGCCTGACGACGGAGTACTACATGCTGTTCACTTACGTTATGTCTTGTCAAATGACAGCATGGATACCATACCGAAATACAAGCAGCATACAGCGCCTGATTTGCACCTGGTGACCATAATTTGAACTAATTTTTTTCCAGCGTAAATTGGTTCTGCCTTAACGCATTTGCATATCTACCAAGTTCCGCTGCCATACGATAATTAATGCCCGCACTGGGCCTCCGTAAGTAGAGGCACTTTAATTAAAACCACCCAGAACACTTAAGTTCGTTATAACATTCGGTTTCAATCAGGAAACGTAGGATTTTGGTAGATGCTGACCCATGACATCGGAACGTCTGAAAAGGAAACTGCAAAATAAATAACTGCAATGAGAACAAAACTTCGTGTGTTAAGTGCTGAAAATGATCGCTGAGTTCTTACTGATTGTATATCCCGTGTTGTGCATATACCAGCTCGTTTATGCAACGAATCACACCCCCGAGGCCTTTGAAAACAGTGTAACTCATCGTAACAGTGCCCCCCCCCCCTCCGTCTCTTCGTCACGCAGCAGTAAGAGTCGCAAAACTGTGCCACGCACGGCCTCACGTGCTGGGGTGACGAGCAGCGCGTAAAATGGAACATCGTAAATCCTGACTGCGGCGCGTGTGTGTCGGCCGCGGCCGAAGCGAAGAAAAGAAAAGAAAAGACGAGGAGAGCTTATGACGGCCACTCCTCTGCGCGGCCGCCGCCGTGGACGCGAGCGCAGAGATTTATGGGAGGGGCCAAAAACGCCGGGCGACTCGTCTCCAGAGCGTCACGCGCCGCCAATGATGTACGGCACGGCGGCCCGGCAAGGCCGCGGCGCCAGGGAACGCTCTGGAGGTGCTGCACCAACTGCCGGTCTACTCGAGGGCAACAACTCAGTGCTGCGCGCTCTGGAGTGCGTGACTCTGGACTACGACTGTTGATATTTTTAAAAATATCGGCCACCCGATGTATCGATATTTAAAAGATGTCGTTATCGGCGCACCGTACATCAGGGCAATATCGATACATCGACGGAAGAAGTATCGACGCTCCAGTATATAAAAATATCGGCTGAACATTGTAAACAAACTGCCGGTTTTAGAGCTGTATATTTAAGTATTGATTTATTATTAGACATTCCGTATATCAACAAGCCAGCAAATTGTTTATCCCCCTTAGAGCAAGAATTGGAAGGAAAACGATACACATTCACACTTGGCAATAACAGTTTGCTAACAATGATAACGTCACGTAAGAGGGAAAATAAAAGGTGTCTGATGGCTCCATCGTTCCGTTTCGTCACATATCGGATTCGTCCGGAACACTTCATGTCGATTTCCCGGATAGTCATATCTGTTAACGCCAGCGACCTAACAGTTGTAGTGGCGAAACTGCGTCCTGCAGTAAAACGTTGCAGTTTCTGTTGGTACCGACGAGCGCCGATTAGATCAGCATTTTCCCTCAGACGTCTCATCATTTTCAGCAACTGTTTTTGAACAGTGCTGATGAGAAGAAATAGCACACTACTTACGTCAAAAATTATTTTAAGTTCCATACACGCCGCCATCCCCCCAGTGCAGTCGAAGGTCTTTGTGCCACCGTACTCGCTTCACACAGTGAAAGACAAAGATTGGACGTGATGAAAGTTTAGTTAGTTTAGTAATGTCATGTTCCGTAGATCATTTTTACGATAAGTTTATCGATATGATGTCGGAAAAATAAGATTACAAGATATACACTCCTGGAAATTGAAATAAGAACACCGTGAATTCATAGTCCCATGAAGGGGAAACTTTATTGACACATTCCTGGGGTCAGATACATCACATGATCACACTGACAGAACCACAGGCACATAGACACAGGCAACAGAGCATGCACAATGTCGGCACTAGTGCAGTGTATATCCACCTTTCGCAGCAATGCAGGCTGCTATTCTCCCATGGAGACGATCGTAGAGATGCTGGATGTAGTCCTGTGGAACGGCTTGCCATGCCATTTCCACCTGGCGCCTCAGTTGGACCAGCGTTCGTGCTGGACGTGCAGACCGCGTGAGACGACGCTTCATTCAGTCCCAAACATGCTCAATGGGGGACAGATCCGGAGATCTTGCTGGCCAGGGTAGTTGACTTACACCTTCTAGAGCACGTTGGGTGGCACGGGATACATGCGGACGTGCATTGTCCTGTTGGAACAGCAAGTTCCCTTGCCGGTCTAGGAATGGTAGAACGATGGGTTCGATGACGGTTTGGATGTACCGTGCACTATTCAGTGTCCCCTCGACGATCACCAGTGGTGTACGGCCAGTGTAGGAGATCGCTCCCCACACCATGATGCCGGGTGTTGGCCCTGTGTGCCTCGGTCGTATGCAGTCCTGATTGTGGCGCTCACCTGCACGGCGCCAAACACGCATACGACCATCATTGGCACCAAGGCAGAAGCGACTCTCATCGCTGAAGACGACACGTCTCCATTCGTCCCTCCATTCACGCCTGTCGCGACACCACTGGAGGCGGCCTGCACGATGTTGGGGCGTGAGCGGAAGACGGCCTAACGGTGTGCGGGACCGTAGCCCAGCTTCATGGAGACGGTTGCGAATGGTCCTCGCCGATACCCCAGGAGCAACAGTGTCCCTAATTTGCTGGGAAGTGGCGTTGCGGTCCCCTACGGCACTGCGTAGGATCCTACGGTCTTGGCGTGCATCCGTGCGTCGCTGCGGTCCGGTCCCAGGTCGACGGGCACGTGCACCTTCCGCCGACCACTGGCGACAACATCGATGTACTGTGGAGACCTCACGCCCCACGTGTTGAGCAATTCGGCGGTACGTCCACCCGGCCTCCCGCATGCCCACTATACGCCCTCGCTCAAAGTCCGTCAACTGCACATACGGTTCACGTCCACGCTGTCGCGGCATGCTACCAGTGTTAAAGACTGCGATGGAGCTCCGTATGCCACGGCAAACTGGCTGACACTGACGGCGGCGGTGCACAAATGCTGCGCAGCTAGCGCCATTCGACGGCCAACACCGCGGTTCCTGGTGTGTCCGCTGTGCCGTGCGTGTGATCATTGCTTGTACAGCCCTCTCGCAGTGTCCGGAGCAAGTATGGTGGGTCTGACACACCGGTGTCAATGTGTTCTTTTTTCCATTTCCAGGAGTGTATATACACACATGAATGGTGCTAATATTAATATTACAGAACTTTTTAGTTCTACACATGCAACTACATTTAGAAGTACAAATTATTTTTGTTTATTTTATTTTATTTTATTTTTACCAGCTCTGAAACAGAAACTCGTCCATAGAACAGAAGGAGGTGTCCAAAAGAAATGATTTTAAGCTAGATTTAAAACTTGATCTGCTACCTGCCAGATACTTTATGTTGTTGGACAAATGATCAGAGATTTTTGTTGCTGAATATTGCACTCCCTTTTGAGCAACTGACAGCTTCAATAGCCAGCCGCGGTGGTCTAGCGGTTCTAGGCGCTCAGTCAGGACCTGCGCGACTGCTACGGTCACAGGTTCGAATCCTGCGTCGGGCATGGATGTGTGTGATGTCCTTAGGTTCGTTAGGTTTAAGTAGTTCTAAGTTCTAGGGGACTGATGACCACAGATGTTAAGTCCCATAGTGCTCAGCGCCATTTGAACCATTTTTTTGAACAGCTTCAATAACGGGTAGGAAAGGTCATTTTTCCCTCTAGTGTTGTACGTATGAACATCACTGTTCTTCGCGAATTGAGATGGATTATTTATAACGAATTTCATTAGCGAATGCAGTTAAAATACCTAACTCCTTGAGTAGGTGCCTACATGACGTCCTTGGGTGAACACCACTAATTATTCTCACTACTCTCTTTTGTGCACTCAATACTTCATTCCAAGTGGTGAGTTACACCAGAAAACTATTCCATAAGACATTATTGAATGGAAATATACACATTACGTTAGGAGGCTGATCTGTTTATTAGCAAGACTAGCGACTATACGAAGAGCGAAAGAAGCTAAACTTAATTGTTTGAGAACCTCAGTAATATGCTTCTTCCAGTTCAAGTTGCCATGAATGTGAACACCCAAAAATTTGGAGAAATCTACCCTGTCAACTGAGCCCTGTTTATATGCTACATCTACTGTCGATATGACTCTATTCGGTGTACAGAACTGGATATAGTGAGTTTTTTTTTTTTTCAAAATTAAGGGAGAGTACATTTTCTGAGAACCACTTAATAATTCTTTGAAAGACGTCCTTAACAATATCTTCAGCTGCTTTTTCTGGAATCGGGATTTATTATAACACTTGTGTCATCTGCAAAAAGTGCTAGTTCTGCTTGCTGAACGTTAAGTGAGAGGTCATTCACATGAATAAGGAGCAGCAGAGGACCCAAAATTGAAAACTAGTTGGACTCCTTCACACAATGAAAGTAAAATTTTATTCAACAACAGTTTCAAAAGATCAATTTCAAATATTTACCGAAAACCGCGAAAATAATATAAAATAAAAATGTAAGCGCTCGGTATTATTGTTTCAGTATCGATATATCTTGGATAAAATGTCGTCCATTTAAACTGATGTTACTGGAAGAAATATCGATATTTTATACCCCTAGTTAGACCCCCCTCACATAATGAAAGTAAAATTATGTTCAACTACAGTTTCAAAAGAACAGTATCAAATTTTACCGAAAACCGCGAAAATAATATACACTCCTGGAAATGGAAAAAAGAACACATTGACACCGGTGTGTCAGACCCACCATACTTGCTCCGGACACTGCGAGAGGGCTGTACAAGCAATGATCACACGCACGGCACAGCGGACACACCAGGAACCGCGGTGTTGGCCGTCGAATGGCGCTAGCTGCGCAGCATTTGTGCACCGCCGCAGTCAGTGTCAGCCAGTTTGCGGTGGCATACGGAGCTCCATCGCAGTCTTTAACACTGGTAGCATGCCGCGACAGCGTGGACGTGAACCGTATGTGCAGTTGACGGACTTTGAGCGAGGGCGTATAGTGGGCATGCGGGAGGCCGGGTGGACGTACCGCCGAATTGCTCAACACGTGGGGCGTGAGGTCTCCACAGTACATCGATGTTGTCGCCAGTGGTCGGCGGAAGGTGCACGTGCCCGTCGACCTGGGACCGGACCGCAGCGACGCACGGATGCACGCCAAGACCGTAGGATCCTACGCAGTGCCGTAGGGGACCGCACCGCCACTTCCCAGCAAATTAGGGACACTGTTGCTCCTGGGGTATCGGCGAGGATCATTCGCAACCGTCTCCATGAAGCTGGGCTACGGTCCCGCACACCGTTAGGCCGTCTTCCGCTCACGCCCCAACATCGTGCAGCCCGCCTCCAGTGGTGTCGCGACAGGCGTGAATGGAGGGACGAATGGAGACGTGTCGTCTTCAGCGATGAGAGTCGCTTCTGCCTTGGTGCCAATGATGGTCGTATGCGTGTTTGGCGCCGTGCAGGTGAGCGCCACAATCAGGACTGCATACGACCGAGGCACACAGGGCCAACACCCGGCATCATGGTGTGGGGAGCGATCTCCTACACTGGCCGTACACCACTGGTGATCGTCGAGGGGACACTGAATAGTGCACGGTACATCCAAACCGTCATCGAACCCATCGTTCTACCATTCCTAGACCGGCAAGGGAACTTGCTGTTCCAACAGGACAATGCACGTCCGCATGTATCCCGTGCCACCCAACGTGCTCTAGAAGGTGTAAGTCAACTACCCTGGCCAGCAAGATCTCCGGATCTGTCCCCCATTGAGCATGTTTGGGACTGGATGAAGCGTCGTCTCACGCGGTCTGCACGTCCAGCACGAACGCTGGTCCAACTGAGGCGCCAGGTGGAAATGGCATGGCAAGCCGTTCCACAGGACTACATCCAGCATCTCTACGATCGTCTCCATGGGAGAATAGCAGCCTGCATTGCTGCGAAAGGTGGATATACACTGTACTAGTGCCGACATTGTGCATGCTCTGTTGCCTGTGTCTATGTGCCTGTGGTTCTGTCAGTGTGATCATGTGATGTATCTGACCCCAGGAATGTGTCAATAAAGTTTCCCCTTCCTGGGACAATGAATTCACGGTGTTCTTATTTCAATTTCCAGGAGTGTAAAATAAAAATGTGAGGATTCGGTATTACCGTTTAGTATCGATATATTGCGGACAAAATGTCGTCCATTTAAACTGATGTTTATTGGAAGAAATATCGATATTTTAGACCCCTAGTTAGACCCCCTCACACAATGAAAGTAAAATTACGTTCAACTACAGTTTCAAAAGAACAGTTTCAAATATTTACCGTACACCGCGAAAATAATATAAAATAAAAAGGTGAGCGTTCGATATTACCGTTTCAGTATCGATATATCGTGTTCAAAATGTCGTGCATTTTAACTGATTTTTACTGGAACAAATATCGATATTTTATAAACAGCTGTAGTCTTGACACGACCAGGCTCCTGAAAAAGCAGCAGTAGCAGTAGTAATATTAGTAGTAGTAGTGGTGGTGGCAGTAGTAAGCTCACCTACCAAAAAATTACTCTTCCAAGGGCGCACGCCTACTTGGCGCAACGATGGAGTCACGTGCTCAACCGTTCGCATACTGCCTCTACGTTAGCATAAGGCAGTAGCGATCGATGGAGTAGACTGAGAAAAAAAAAAAAAACCGTAACACCAAAAAATAATTGATGTACAGTAATGAAATTTCGGGGACTGCATTTGTCTAGGCAACATATCTAAGTGATTAACATTGCAAGATCACAGGTTAATGCAGACGCGAGATAAGCCATCACAAATCTGATATGCTGGTACATTAATAACCGGTGTAACCGCCAGAATGTTCAATGCAACTGTGCAGACGTGCATGCATTGTGTTGTACATGTGCCGATTGTCAGTTTTTGGGATGGAGTTCCATGCCTGTTGCACTTGGTCGGTCAATACAGGGATGGTTAACACTGTTTATGGATGACGCTGGAGTTGTCGTCCGAAGATGTACCATATGCGCTCGTTTGTAGACAGATCTGGTGATCGAGCAGGCCAAAGCGACTTGTTGACAGTCGGCAGAACATGCTGAGCTACAACAGCGGTACGCGGGCGAGCGTTATCCTGTTGGAAAACAACCCCTGGAACGCTGTTCATTAATGGCAGGAGAACAGCTCGAATCATCACACTGACATACAAATTGCAGTCAGGGTGCGTGGGATAACCAAGAGAGTGCTCCTGCTGTCATGCGAAATCACACTCAGGACCATAACTTCAAGTGTAGGAAAAAGTTTGGAAATTTGTGGTAAGGTCTTATGGGACCAAACTGCTGAGGTCATCAGTCTCTAAGCTTACACACTACTTAATCTTACTTAAACTGACTTACGCTAGGGACAACACACACTCATGCCCGAGGGAGGACTCGAACCTCCGACGGGGGGAGCCACGCGAACCGTGACAAGACCCCTTAGATCGCACGGCTACTCCGCGCGGCTCATGTGTAGGTCCAGTGTGTCTAGGACGTAGACAGGCTGGTTGCAGGATCTCAACTGGTCTCCTTCTAACCAACACATCCCCATTATTGGCACCAAGGGAGAACTGGCTTTCATCAGAAAACACAACAGACCTCCATCCTGCCCTCCAATGGGCTCTCGCTTGACATCACGGAAGTCAGAAATGGCGGTGGTTTGGAGTTAATGGAATGCATGCTACAGGACTTCTGACTCGATTTAAAAGAGTTCGTTGTGGTTCTCAAATTGCTGCTGCAAATGCAGTGTGATAAGCCAGAACCTTACGCCGAACACGATGGTCTTGCCTCTCAAAAGTGCCACATGGCCATCTGGTGCCCGGTATCCTTGCGCTCGTACAGTCCCTTCAGTACCGCTGCCAGCAATCATAAACAGTGGACACATTTCTGCCAGGTCTTTCTACAACATCCCAGAAGAAACATTCAATGTCTTGTAGCCGTATTACACGACCTCGTTCAAACTCAGTGAGGTGTTGATAATGACGTCTTTGTCGCCTTAAACAACAGCCAGGGTCAATACTTCTAACATACTGGTTTCTGTAATTATGCATCCGGCTGGTTTCTTTTCGAAAGAACCGAGCGGGGTGGCGCAGTGGTTAGACACTGGACTCGCATTCGGGAGGACGACGGTTCAATCCCGCGTCCGGCCATCCTGATTTAGGTTTTCCGTGATTTCCCTAAATCACTCCAGGCAAATGCCGGGATGGTTCCTCTGAAAGGGCACGGCCGACTTCCTTCCCAATCCTTCCCTAATCTGATGAGACCGATGACCACGCTGTCTGGTCTCCTTCCCAAACCAACCAACCAACCATCTTTTCGAAAGCCCCTTGTATTATACTTGGCTGGTTATAGAAACATAAATAACCCTTGGTGAAATCGGGGTGAAGTTG
Organism: Schistocerca nitens; assembly: GCF_023898315.1. NCBI lineage: Eukaryota > Metazoa > Arthropoda > Insecta > Orthoptera > Acrididae > Schistocerca > Schistocerca nitens. The sequence continues at coordinate 353,875,407 of NC_064622.1, forward strand.
CTCGAGGCGTTGTTGTATGAATAAACAAGAAAGTGACCCAATGAACGCAGCAACAATGTGAAACAGTGGAGGCAACGACAGCAGTCTATAACAGTCTAGTGGTGGAGAGAGGAAGACACTGTTGCAAGTGTCTGCATTTTAACTTATGAATTTGTCACATAGGTCACAGTTCTATTTGTTGCAGCATATAGTTAAGAGGGTAAGAGATGTCAGAGTGAAAATGCTGCGTGTGAGCAAGTGTAATACACGTGAATTGAAGAGATATAGAGTCGATGGTTTTGGAACTTTAGAAATTTTAAATAGAAAAATTAGCATTAACAAGACTGGCCGAGGGTATAAAATTCCCAAAGCAACCCTGATAAACAGTATTCATGGCCGTCATGGTAAAACACAAGATGGTCCGCCAGCTTTTAGCGCTAAAGAAGATGAGACTGCGTTTCTTCGGAAGCTGAAAAATAAAATCTGTGATCACACTTTTTTTGGACTTAGACTATCTTTTTATGTTACTAAGAAATTATTATGCCAGATTTATTTACCAATTATTGGTGAAGTTTCAGAATAATTAACTTTCCCTAGAGTGATAAACAGTCCACAAATGAAACTTCCTGGCAGATTAAAACAGTGTGTGAGACCGAGACTCGAAATCGAGAACTTTGCCTTTCGCGGGCAAGTGCTCTACCATCTGAGCTACCCAAGCACGACACGCCCCGTCCTCACAGCTTTACTTCCGCCAGTACCTCGTCTCCTACTTTCCAAACTTCACAGAAGCTCTCCTGCGAACCTTGCAGAAGTAGCACTCCTGGAAGAAAGGAAATTGCGGAAACATGGCTTAGCCACGGCCTGGGGGATGATTCCAGAATGAGATTTTCACTCTGCAGCGGAGTGTGCGGTGATATGAAATTTCCTGGCAGATTAAAACTGTGTGCTGGACCGAGGCCCGAACTAGGGACCTTTGCCTTTCGCGGGCAAGTGCTCTACCATCTGAGCTACCCAAGCACGACTCACGCCCCGTCCTCACAGCTTTACTTCCGCCAGTACCTCGTCTCCTGCTTTCCAACTACAATTAGCACATAAAAGATAATAGGACGATTTCATCCATAGGTCAGCTTACACAGAATATATATTTTGTTACTGCGGTCCTAGCTCTGCAAGAGAAACCAATACATTAATTTTATTGGTTACAGAAATTTTTGAGTTTAAAATCCAAATCCGCCATCTTCGCCCTGTTTGACGGTATCCACGAAGTTCCTATTCGACCTGACGATTTTGCTCAGTCTATCTTGCGAAACTCGATCCTTCATGCGAATTTACATTCCAAACGTTCACTTTGCTGTACTTGATAATGCAAACTGCAGTAGGCGTCTATTTTTCTACCTGCTAATCCATACGAACTCATGAACTCGTTCATCGTCGCTTCCCCTCCTCTACTCTCCACCCCCCCTCTCGTTTGTTGTGACAGTACGTTTGGCAGAGCGAAAAAATAAACAGATTAAAATTATGAACAGGTGGCGAGGGCAGACGAGGCTCGGAGCGACAGCTCGCGCACGCCGGCAGCTGGTCGGCTGCAGGTGAGTGATGAATGGCGACGACGCGACGGCAGTCCGCCGGCCGGCTCCCTGATTGGTCGTTGCGGCCGGCCGTAATTGCGGGCTTTGTGGAAACGGACGCCGTCCCCCGGGTCCCTGCACTGCTCTTCTCTGGTCAGTTAACGATCGGCGCTGCTTCCACGCTTCGCGGCCCCCGCTGTCGCACACCGCATCAGCCCAAATGAGCTACCGGATTCGTCCCAGTGGCCAAGCTCCCCAGCAGTAGCAGCACTGTCCCGATTCTAGCCCACCGACCGCTGTGGCCGAGTGATTCTAGGCGCTTCAGTCTGGAACAGCGCGACCGCTACGGTCGCAGGTTCGAATCCTGCGTCGGGAATGGATGTGTGTGAGGTCCTTAGGTTAGTTAGGTTTAACTAGTTCTAAGTTCTAGGGGACTGATGACCTACAATGTTAAGTCCCATAGTGCTCAGAGCCATTTGAAACATTTTTTTTTTATTCTAGCCGAGCTATCATTAGATATATTACACTACTGGCCATTAAAATTGCTACACTAAGAAGAAATGCAGATGATAAACGGGTATTCATTGGACAAATATACTAGAACTGACATGTGATTACACTTTCACACAATTTGGGTGCATAGATCCTGAAAAATCACTAAACAGAACAACCACCTCTGGCCGTAATAATGGCCTTGATACGCCTGGGCATTGAGTCAAACAGAGCTTGGATGGCGTGTACAGGTACAGCTGCCCATGCAGCTTCAACACGATACCACAGTTCATCAAGAGTAGTGACTGGCGTATTGCGGCGAGCCAGTTGTTCGGCCACCATTGACCAGACGTTTTCAATTGGTGAGAGATCTGGAGAATGTGCTGGCCAGGACAGCAGTTGAACATTTTCTGTATCCAGAAAGGCCTGTATGGGACCTGCAACATGCGGTCGTGCATTATTCTGCTGAAAGGTAGGGTTTCGCAGGGATCGAATGAAGGGTAGAGCCACGGGTCGTAACACATCTAAAACCTAACGTCCACTGTTCAAAGTGGCGTCAATGCGAACAAGAGGTTACCGAGACGTGTAACCAATGGCACCCCATACCATCACGCCAGTATGGCGATGAGGAATACACGCTTCGAATGTGCGTTCACCGCGATGTCGCCAAACACGGATGCGACCATCATGATATTGTAAACAGAACCTGGATTCACCCGAAAAATGACGTTTTGCCATTTGTCCACCTAGTTTCGTCGTTGAGTACACCATTGCAGGCACTCCTGTCTGTGATGCAGCGTCAAGGGTAACCGCTGGCACGGTCTCCGAGCTGATAGTCTATACTGCTGCAAACGTCGTCGAACTGTTCGTGCAGATGGTTGTTGTCTTGCAAACGTCCCCATCTGTTGACTCAGGGATCGAGACGTTGCTGTACGATCCGTTACAGCCATGCGGATAAGATGCCTGTCATCTCTACTGTCATTTCTACAGGTATTGTTTATGAATTTAACTGTTGTTTTAAACTGTGATTGACTGTTACATCAAGGAAATAAATATGCTCTAAGACTGTTGTTAGTAAGTGGTTGTATCGAAACTTATAACACAAATGTTGTCTGCTCCTTTACAACAATTTCAGCCTATTGAAACGCAGCCATGCAACAACTAATGCAGGTGACAGTGGTAATGGAGAACACTACGAAGATCATACACTGGACGCTACTTTTCACAAATTTCACTTTGACCATCAGTCCATTAGGCAACCTTCATCCCATGAATACTAAGAGTGAATTATAGCAACGACCTGCAGGATGTCACGCTTATAATGTAACGAAATGCACGTAAATAGTAATGAATGTTTGCTTGACGACTGGAAGCTTGAAGCCTGCAGTGATGTATTTTATCTGGTAACGATATGAGCACAACTTAAAATGGTGCTTGTTTTGTGATTGGTGTCGATGATGTTGAAGCTTAATGCTGACGCTATATGTTTTGGCTAATGTTTAGAGCTTAACATGCACAGCTACATTTATACTCTGCAAACCAGTTGTCGGCGTACGGTGTATGTTATTTGTGGCACAACTGCCATTTCCCCCTTTCCTGTACCATTTCTGAAAAGTATGTGGGAAGAATGCCTGTCTACAAACTTCCATGGCAGCTCAAATATCTCTGTTTTTCTCGTCGTGGCCATTTCGCAAGACATATGCAGCAGGAAGTTATTTGTTGCCTGACCATTCTTGGCACATGCGCTCACAGAATTTTAACAGTAACTTTCTTTATGATGAACAATGCCTCTCTAGTAGTGTCTAACAATGGAGTTTTATTAACATCTCCCCAACGATCTCATGCTCACCAACCTAGCCTGTAATGAAATGTGCCACTCTTCTTTGGACCTTTTTTTTATCCCTTTTATTAATCCTACTTGTTAAGGACCTGAAACATTAGAATTGACAGAATGAGTCTTTTGCATGACTCTTATTTCGTGAATGAGCTGTTCCAATGAATCTCAGGCTGGCATCTACTTTTCCTACATTTTTTATAAGGGTATTTGAGTTTTGATCGCTGTGAATAGGTACTTCCACATACTTCACACTTTTATCTGTTTTCAGCTATATACCTGTTATATATATAAAGTGGAGTGTATGTCTGGGATTGCCTCCCAAACCCCTGGATCGATTTCAGCCAAATTTGCCTCATGGTCAAAATTTTGTTTTTTTCCAGGCCCTGGCATGTAGGCTGACCTGCATGGCAGGAATGTTGTGAGGGAACAGTATTGGCCTGCCAACTCAACCTGATTTGCACTGCTGCCTACATGTCAAGGCAAGAAACAGTTTCCCAGGCTCTGACATATAGGATGCCCTGCATGACAGACAAGTTCCATTGGAGTACTGTTGGCTGGCTTTATTGATGCACTTTTCATGGCAGCCTGTTTGTTGGGGGAAAATAAATGTGGCAATAGTATCAGCCTGCTCTATTGAACCGTATCACAGAGTGTACAGGTGCTGATGAGCATGGATGGTGACAGGTTAAGATGGATAAACGAGGGGATGGACAGAGTGATGGGGAGGAGGAAATGGTCAGACACAGGAGAGAAGGAGGAGATGCATAAAACTTGTGGAATATGTAGAAGAGTAGTGGATAGGTTGAAAAGGAAGAAGGGGAGATGGAGATGGAGAACCAAAGCAAGTGAGAAGGAGACAGAGACTAATCGAGGTGGGAGGATGAGGTGGATGCAAAGGGGGGGGGGGGGGAGGAGGAGGTGCTGTAAGTAGGCTGTTTATGTTTTCTTATTCGTAGCGCTCTATATAAAAAATCACTGGCTGTGCTGTGTGCAGTCTGTGGGTAGTTTGCATTGTTGTCTGCCATTGTAGTGTTGGGCAGCGGCAGCTGGATGTGAACAGCGCGTAGCGTTGCGCAGTTGGAGGTGAGCCGCCAGCAGTGGTGGATGTGGGGAGAGAGAGATGGCGGAGTTTGGAAATTTGTAAGACTGTCATGAACTGCTATATATAATATGACTATTAAGGTAAATACAGTGTTTGTTCTCTATTAATATCTTTCATTTGCTAACTATCTCTATCAGTAGTTAGTGCCTTCTGTAGTTTGAATCTTTTATTTAGCTGGCAGTAGTGGCGCTCGCTTTATTGCAGTAGCTCGAGTAACCAAGATTTTTGTGAGGTAAGTGATTTGTGAAAGGTATAGTTTAATGTTAGTCAGGGCCATTTTTTGTAGGGAATTTTGAAAGTCAGATTGCGTTGCGCTAAAAATATTGTGTGTCAGTTTAAGCACAGTCAGGTATAATTGTTCAAAAGGGGACGTTTCATATGTCGACCCTTAGCCGAGGATACCTCACTGGAATCTTCTGATTTATTTCTTGTAGTTTGTGTAATTAGTGTAGCTTTTGTTTATTGCCAGCGCGTAATTATAGAGAGAATTTCCATTGTAGTTGTAGTTTTTCATTGTTGTACAGTAAAACAGTTGTGGCATGCATGTAGATTTGCACCAAGTATTTCGCAGCTGCGCTTGCAATTAAGTAGACATTATTTCCATTGCTATGTTATTTTATTTTGCTCTTCAAATTGTGCTTTTCTGTGTTGTCGTGTGAAATATTGTGACAATAATGGCGTGTGAAAAACGTAATACTAGGCTCCAAAGTAAACTGAGAAATGACAGTGAAAACGAAAACAGTGTGTTAGCGCCACCGAGTAATGAATTAACTAATGATCAAAGTAGTAATTTGGTAATTGTGCATAGGGAAATGGAGCGGGCGGCAAACAATGGCGTAGACAGTGAAACAATTAGTGAGCAGGGAAGCATTATCGATCGGTCGGTCGGCAACAGCCCGCCTCAGGAATCTGGAATGACAGGACACAATTTTGCAAATATTGTAGACTCAGGTTTTGGGTTCTCACCGTTTTCTCAAATTAGTCAAGACACATTTTCCGCTTGTCAAAATGTGAATGTTGCCGGTGCAAATTCACTGCCGAAAAGCACTGAGGAACATGTTCCAGACACCAGTGCATTGTTATTACAATTAATGCAACAAATGGGACAAAAGCTTGAAAAGTTAGACACAATGGAACAAAATCTTCAAAAGTTAGACACAATGGAACAACACCAGAGACAAACACAGCAACAATTAGACGCAATGGAACAAAAGCTTCAAAAGTTAGACTCAGTGGAACATAAGCTTGAACAAACACGTGAAGATTTAACTACTGAGTTACATAACATCGAATCGAAATGTCAAAAAGTCTGTAATGACGTAAAAACACAAATTTGTGAGCATTTTCAACCTATTTTTTCGCGGCATGAAAATGCATTACAGAATCACGAAGCAGCCATAAAAGAACTGCAAACCATTGTTCATGAAAATCACGACACCTTGCAAGCTAAAATTGACTCAGTTGCATCTACCGATTCGGTTACGCAACTTGCAAAAACTCAGGAAAATTTAAAGGACACAGTAAATACTCTGAAACTTGGTTCAGAAAAACACACTGAGGAAATAAGTACACTATCGAAGAAAGTAGCCGAACTTTCGGATCAGTTCACTAACTCATCTACAAAGGTAGATGATGATCTCAATGACACAAGACCGGTAGTCTTTAATGACACAGAAGACTGCGAACAAATTAGGAAATTCAAACAAAATCAGAATCAAATAAATACGCAACACCAAAGAGAAATCCGGGAAGTACAAGATCAGCTGACACAGGTAATACAAGAGTTACGTATTTCAGAGGACACTCGCGCCCCAATACGGGAAGAGGGACATAGAAATACGGAAAAGCCACAAAATAATAACACAGGGCATTTCGGAAACTATGAAAGAAATTGGCAAGGTGCACCGAATTTTGAAATGGAACCGCCGAAACGACGTAACAATGACCGATATGCTATTCGCCGACACGATGATTTTGACTATAAGCTGTTCATTACTACACGTAAATTCAAAACGTTTAAGAATTCTGCCAACGACATTCATCCACAAGCGTGGCTCCATCAATTCTCTCATTGTTTTCCTCCCAACTGGTCATTGGAGCACAGGTTAGAATTTATGTGTGGCTACTTGGAGAATGAACCAGCTGTAAGAAAGCGATCGGTCATTCACGATTGTCACAGTGAAGGAGATTTTTATCATGCCTTCCTCTCAGCATATTGGTCTCAAGCTACACAAGACCGAGTAAAACATAGCATCATAATGATGAAAAATTTCAAAGAATCTGAATTCTCCAGTCTTGTGAAATATTTTGAAGACATGTTGCACAAGAATCAATATCTTTCAAACCCATACAGCCCATCAGAACTCATCCGCATTTGCTTAATCAAATTACCTGAACATTTACGACATATTATTTTCGCAGGACGTTGCAAAGACGACATTGAAGCTTTTCAGGGACTGTTACAAGAACTAGAAATTGACACTGATAATCGCGGAACGCGAAAACAAGAACACAACAATTACAGGTCACATCCGTCGCAATTCCGCGATGAAAGAAATAATAACTGGACACGACAAGGGTATTCTCACAACACAAATCGTGACCAAAACAGACACCACCCGCATGACAACCGTTGGCAGAGTAGTAATAATTACAGGGAAAGATCACCTCTCCGCGGTAATGAATATCACAGAGACAATCAGAGAAACAGACAATATGGGAACCAAAATAATTATTATCAAGGGAGACAGAATAACTTTAGACGCAACGGTCCAGCGCGCAGTTACGACTCAGGGAGAAATTCTCCACCACGTGACCGACAAGAAAGAAACTATGGAATCTACCGACATGACGACAGACGGTATGATCGTAACGACAGACCTGAACTGCATCAGAACTGGCGGGATTCAAACAGGGCAGGGCCCTCTCGTAACGGTGAATTTGTAGAAGTTAGGTCTCCAAATCCCAATAACGACGCGCGCCAACAAAGAGACAATAGGCAATGACTCACACCGCTGGCAGCCACAAAACGTACTTGTGAAACTGACGACGCAGCTGCCGTAGCTAGTAATTACGTAAGAATGGAAGACATTAGGGACATCTTACTCCAGGAACACGACGTAAAACATAACATCATTGCATATCCTGTGATTCTCATTACAGTAAATGACGTAAAATTTACGGCAGTACTTGACTCTGGCAGCCCCATTTCAGTAATTAGTGAAACAGCTTTTAGAAAATGCAACATATCGAACGATTGCCCCACACTTCCGTTACGTGAGATTAAATTACAAGGTGCAATCTTTGGAAAAAGTGTAGATGTACGCCAACAAACCAATTTAGAATTCTTTTGTCAAAGCCACAACTTCTCTATGAACTTTCTCATTGTTCCATTATTGTCGACGGAAATTATATTGGGAGTAGACTTTTTTAATGAATACAAAGCAATCTTAAACTTTCACGATGCTGAAATGAGTTTAGAGAAAGAAGGTAAGTCAATAGCTTTGAAATTTGAAGATTGGCTCTCAAACCATGACGAAGAAATTAATCGGCTTTACCTTCTGTTGGACAACAGTTCGGAATTTTCTACGGAACTAGACACTAACAATCACTCTGCAAGTACTGACAGGGCTGATATCGACAGCATATTTCAAATTAATAAGTTAATTCAGAATAAAATTCAAACAATTGAGAATTGTAATGACACTGATAGGCAAGACCTTTTTGAGATTTTACAAGCACATTCCACAGTTTTTACTCACAAAACAGGAACAATCAAGGGATTTCAATACCAATTTCGTGTTCGTGAGCATACTAAATTTTGTGTTAGACCATACGTAATTCCGGCGCATTATAGGGACCGTGTTAGAACAGAAGTACAATCTATGCTTGACGAGGGCATTATTGAGCCTGCAGTAAGCTCATACAACAATCCATTACATGTTGTTGAGAAGAAAAATGGATCGATCAGACTTGTCTTAGATTCGAGACAAATCAATACTATCATTATTCCTGAAACAGACAGGCCGCAAACGTTGGAAGAACTTCTTCAAAATTTTAATGGTGTAAAAGTGTTGTCTTCCATTGATCTCAGATCCAGCTTTTATCAGATCGAACTTCATCCAGAATGTAGAAAATACACAGCTTTCCTTTGTTTCGGCGTTTGTTATCAGTTTCGGAAACTTCCCTTTGGTTTGAACATTTCTTCAGCAGCATTCATTCGCGGGCTAAATTCCATATTACCTGAGTTCTTAAAACGTCACATCACCTTATATGTGGACGATATTCTAATAGCAGAAGCTTCATGGGAACAACATAATCTCATCCTCAACAGTTTGTTACGTATTTTTGCAGAATCTGGAATTACAGTTAACTTGGAAAAGTCTGAATTCGGTAGGTCAAAGGTGAGGTTTTTGGGGCATATTATTTCTTCTGAAGGCATTCAGCCGGATCCTGAAAAGTTAGAAGCAATCAGAGCCATTCCAGTTCCATCCACAAAAAGACAAGTCCGCAGTTTTCTGGGTCTCGTAAATTTTTACCGTCGTTTTCTGAATATGCAAATTCTTGTTACACCAAAACTTTGTTCTCTCACTGGAAAAAACACTATTTGGAACTGGGACGAACAAGCACAGTTGGAATTCAATTCTTTGAAAGAATCGCTACTTAACGCGCCAATACTAGCTCATCCAGATCTGTCACAAGATTTCTGCCTTAGCACGGATTCTTCTAAAGTCGGACTTGGTGCCCATTTATTTCAAGAAGCCATAGAAAATGACACTACTGTTCAGAAAACCATTGCTTTTGCTAGCCGAGTGCTAACAAAATCTGAAAAAAATTATACCGTTACTGAATTAGAAGCTTTAGCTATCGTTTGGGCATTTAACAAATTCCGTTTCTTTCTTTCTGGTAAGCACGTAAAAGTATACAGTGATCATCGTGCATTACAATTTCTTATGTCTTCAAAATTAAATCATGACAGGTTAAAACGTTGGGCATTGTTTCTGCAAGAATTCCGCTTCACAATAGTCTACATTCCCGGCAAGGAGAACATTGTTGCGGACGCACTGTCACGCGCACCAGCTGGGCTTGAGAAAAGTAACACAGAAGGTAACCTCGAGAAAAATTTCAGTATTCTTTACATTCAGAAAGTCGCCTTTGAAAACTTCATCACCACATCTTTAAAGGACATTGCTCATGAATAAGATAAAGATCCGGTTTGGAAAGACATCAAAAGCAAATGGCATGAAAAGACACACACACAGATTCGGCATTATTATCTGGTTAGAAACAACATACTGTTCAAACGCTGCACTGTTGATGATAAGCTATGGGTACTTTGCATTCCTGACGATTTTGTTAATAAGCTCATTTGGTACATTCATTTCAGCTACGCACATTTTGGTCCACGAAAATGTTATCATATTCTTCGAACGACTTGTTATTTTAACAATATGGAAAAGAGAATTCGAAGAGTCCTGTCTATTTGTAAACTTTATCAAAAGGCGAAACCATCTACTATCTCACATCGTGCTCCGTTGTTTCCTATCATTCCTTCTAAATTAAAAGAAATTGCTGCAGTTGATCTATTGGGACCCCTTGTCAGAACATCGAATGGATTTTCGTACGTTTAGTCGCTGTTGAACTTACTTCAAAATTTGTTTCTTTCACACCGTTACGTAAAGCCACTGGACGGTCTGTATCCAACGCCTTTGTTAAAAATTTCTTACGTGAAGTTGGACACGTTAGTAAAGTCATTTCAGATAACGGACCGCAATTCAGATCTGCTGTTTGGTCACGCATGCTTCGCAATCATAAAATCAAACCTGTTTTTATTTCATTGTACTCACCACATTGTAACCCATCTGAACGGATTATGAAAGAAATCAATAAGCTTTGCAGACTTTATTGTCACAGAAAGCATCAGCATTGGGACAGATATTTACACTTATTTCAAAACGTGCTGAATGAAATGCCTCATGACTCCACTGCTTTACCACCTACTCTTGTACTGAAGAATGAAAAACCACCGAACAGAATCAGAGAGCTTGTCTCGCGGTTCTAGGCGCGCAGTCCGGAACCGTGGGACTGCTACGGTCGCAGGTTCGAATCCTGCCTCGGGCATGGATGTGTGTGATGTCCTTAGGTTAGTTAGGTTTAAGTAGTTCTAAGTTCTAGGGGACTGATAACCACAGCAGTTGAGTCCCATAGTGCTCAGAGCCATTTGAACCATTTTTCAGAGAGCTTGTACCTTTCCCGAATACACGTAAACTTCGACACAAAGACATAATTGATTTGGCTATTAAAAATATAAAATCTGCAGCAGACAAAAGGAGAAAACTACACGGTAAAGCAAATGCAAAGAAATTACGTATTGGTCAGAAAGTTCTCATTAAAGCTCATTCACTGTCACATAAGAAGAAACACTTGAGTCACAAATTCTTTCTAGTTTACAATGGACCTTACAGAATCCGACGTATACCACATGATAATTGCGTTGAAGTTGAAACTCTGCGTACTAGGAAGAGTAAAGGTTTACACCACATTTCACATGTAAAACCGTTTATTGAAAAATAATCTTCTTTTTAACTTTGTCTTTGCCATATAACTTTTCACTTTACATTACTAGTATGCTTTGTAAGACTTAAGAAATTGTTAACATGTAACAATGTTTGAAGTTAAATATCCAGTCAAGAACCAAGAGAACTTATTTAAACAGAAATTACGAATGCATTGTTATTGTGAACAGACGACACAGTGTTATTGTGTGTGTGCATTCTTGCTTGTTTGTTGCACGATTACGTAACGACTATAAGGCTCACATACTTAGAACATTTACCAGTACTGCTAATGAGATTTTAATGCAACATTTTGGTTTATTTGAAAATACATTCTGAATTTAAAGTGCTTTCTGAGAGATACCAGATGACACAGAGGTTAGTTTATGTGACAGCTACACGATTTTTATCACGACGCTACTAATGAGTGACAATTTACAATGTTGCTTTTGCGGTGTATCTGTTTTATATCTGCACAGTTTTCTGAATTCTTCTGGAAAGAAAAACATGTTTTAGTAGTAACTTTTGTAGTATAGCAACAATGAGACAGCCTTTTTCGTGGCACAACAATACGTTACTGTACAGTACTTTCGTCATCACGCCAATAAGCATAATAACTAAGATATCTATACGCAAAGCATTTCACCTTTGTTTATCATGAGGTAAGTACATTGACTTCTGCAGAACTTAGCTTTCGGAGGACGATAACTACGACACTTCCACAGAGATTATCTTACAACAAGACGCACAGTTTAGCGCTACAGTACACGCATTTGAGTGATTAATTTTGTACTTAAAACATTTATTTTTAAAGATATTTGAAGTACAATGATACAAGGGTATTCCGTGATACATTTCATTCCATTGCTGTAATCTGTAACACCTGAGGGTATTATTCATTTATCCTCAGGGGGGTACACGCTTACTTTGTGTACCATGTGTTTGGCAAGCACAAGGAGCCCTAGCTAATATGGTATTTGCTTATACAACTTTACACATCGGTACCATATTTCTCTAACACATAAATTACACAGCTATCTGATTATTTAACAGAAAAACAAACATTATTTTATTACATCAGTGACAAATGTTTACGTAATTACACCGTTGGATAACTTCACACTTACGAAATTGTATTTTGTCTGTACTTTGTGAACTGTTCATATTTTTTCGGAACCATTGGGATACTATGAGAGCTTTGAATGATGTATTTGGTATGGGATCACGATTTTTAAAGTACGTTTGAGGCAGATGACACTTTTGACATGAGCAGAGAATTTTTTTAGGTTTTGAAATTATTGAAGGAAGCTACAACGATTTTGAGATTTGTCTGAGGTTTTATGATGTTATGATAGCGATGTGTATTACGCTGTTGCGGTATGTTTATGATCAATAAGCTGATGCTGTATGAGTTATTTGATTATGCTACGTATCTGTGATGATGAAATATTGAAGAAGCGTCGACGAATAAGGTAAGAAATAATGAGTAGTGGTTAGGGACGCTGATTTGTGAAAAAGGATGTTGGAAACCAAGAATCGTACTTTAAGAGTTATGAAATGTGTGTAAATGCGTGAATGTATCACAATGCCGGCGAAAATTTTTTGGACACTGTTATATTTACAGGATTTTGTTTCTACATTTGTAATGCAAATTCACGACCTATGAAATCTTTATGAGACTGTCACTGTAGTGGAAACTACTGTCGTAAATATTTCGTTAAGAAAGGTAAGTGACCTTGATGTAATGCGTTGTGGCGCCCAGCTGGGCCAGCCGCCTGGAGAAAAAGCCATTAGGTAAAAAAAAAAAAAACGAGGAGGCCATTAACCTCGCTTCTGACATTCCTTTGTAGAAAGCATCGCAAATACGACACGCTCATTACTTGGAAACATATCGTACTTTCTGATATTTACTGAAATGCCTAATGAAATGACAAGAAATAGTTTGTCTACACACCTGATTACGACTACTGTCTTTCTAGATGAGATATTTTTTTACTACTTATGAAATGTCACATGGCTATTGAACGATGTTCTTATGCTTTGCTTTGTACATAGTTGCTTATTTCATTTGATATCTAGTTTCTAGCTGCACTGCAGCATTGGTTAAAATAAAATTTTATAGATGTACTAATATAAATATTTTCTGTCTACAGATCGAGTAAATAATAATTTTTTTCAAAAAATGAGGGAGCACAAAAAGACATTTACCTTCACAGGAACTGCATTCATAATTTTCTTTTCAACTACTTGGTAATATCTTTTGTAGAATTAGTTTTGTGGTGCACCACTTAAATGACATAGATATTAAGATGTGAATAGACATTTCCCTTTTTCTGCATTGTTGTCTTTAGTGTAATATTTTTTCTGCTTGAGCTATATCATGTTTAGGTATTTCATTTTCTGCTGCTGTTTGCCAGGCATAATGTTACTGAATTTGACTTTGTATTACGCTGTTAAGCCAGTTTTACTAGTGATTTATTTTTCTTGTTTGCTGCTCATTGCCTTATATTAGTTGTAATTTATGCTGCATGCTTTGCCTTTTGTATTTTTTTTGTCATTGCTGTTTGTGTTAATTGTTTTGTGCTGCTGCATTGCCTCATCCCTTATTTTAGCATCTGAGCTCAGTAGATTTAAGTTAGCTTAAGAGGGGGTAGACTATATAAGAAACTAACTATGATGAATTGGAAGAAATGCATTGAGAAGAAATAAGAAAATGGTTTGGCCAAAGAAAAAGGTAGTGTACAGTGGAGAAAAACTATTTTGAAAGAGGATGTGAACAGAATACAGAAAGCCGGCTTAGATAGTACTTTTGGGAATAATGATGAACAAAGGGAGATCTCCATGCAAAATACTGCAGTAAAACAAACCCTGTCCTTTCCTTTTGTGTCATCCCTCTATATGTTTGTGTACCCTTGTGTATTTGTGTTTTTCCTGTCTTAATGTGTTTAACTGATGAGAGCTATGTTGTAGAATTTTCCTAATACTATGTTATTTACTTTGTAAAGATGTTGAGACATTATTTATTCTGTTTTGTTGCTCATATGTGAAGGTGATGTTTCAAAAGTTATTCTGATCTTTTATGTATTTACTTATGTCATAATTCCTGTAACACTGATGTATATATTTATTTCTATTCTTTTGTAAAGCCCCTATTACTACAAATGTTATCTGTATTATTATGTTTTTAATTATGTGTTTTGTACCTTTGTTATTGTGTTCTTATGTTATAAAATTGTACTTGACACCAGTTCATCAAATTAAGTAACTTGTAAGTTCCATTTCACTGCACACATTTCTGTTGGTCATAGCATATGGACAATATGTGAGAAGCAGAGACTGTTAGAGTTTGCACGTGTGTTAATAATTCAGCAAGGGACTGGATAACAGCAATGCTGTTTCTAAGGACATTTCAAAAAAAAAATTTGTGAGTGCACAAGTGGTGGTTTATGGACTTGCTATATTGTCCGCAAGACTCTTCGATGGTGATTGTGCACCTGCACAGTCGCAGCAGATGGTTGCTGGCTGTCTCTACAAGGACTATAGTGGGTCTGTATCTTTGATGGCCCACCAATACCATTATCTCTACAAGGACTACAGTGGGTCTGCACCTCTGGTGGCCCACCAATACCGTAATCTCTACCAGGACTACAATGGGTCTACTCTGTGATGACCTATCTACCAATACTCTTCAAAACTTCGACTGACTCTGCTGTGGGTTTGCTCTGTTGTGGCCCATACCTGTCAGCATGTCAAGAGGCAGCACTGTCTTTCCGTTGGAAGGACAACACTATTTCTTCAAGACTGCATGGAAATCCACTACTTCTGTGTGCAATTTCTTTTACTAATGAGACTTTGTAAAAAAAAAAACTGTAATTACTATTATGATGAATGATCAGAACTATCTTTATGGACTGTGAGAAAATTTTAGCTTTTGACCAACATTGTATCAATAAGTGTGTGCATTTGATTTCTTTGTTATTGTAATTACGATTATGAAAAATTTTAACAAATATGTATTGCCCAGTGCCCAAAACAATTTGTAAAATTTTTTGTGGGGAGCATGGGGGCTATGTAAGTAGGCTGTTTATGTTTTCTTGAAATGGCTCTGAGCACTATGGGACTCAACTGCTGTGGTCATAAGTCCCCTAGAACTTAGAACTACTTAAACCTAACTAACCTAAGGACAGCACACAACACCCAGCCATCGCGAGGCAGAGAAAATCCCTGACCCCGCCGGGAATCGAACCCGGGAACCCGGGCGTGGGAAGCGAGAACGCTACCGCACGACCACGAGATGCGGGCTATGTTTTCTTATTCGTAACGCCACGTAGCGCTCTATATGAAAAATCACTGGCTGTGCTGTGTGCAGTCTGTGGGTAGTTTCCATTGTTGTCTGCCATTGTAGTGTTGGGCAGCGGCAGCTGGATGTGAACAGCGCGTAGCGTTGCGCAGTTGGAGGTGAGCCGCCAGCAGTGGTGGATGTGGGGAGAGAGAGATGGCGGAGTTTGGAAATTTGTAAGACTGTCATGAACTGCTATATATAATATGACTATTAAGGTAAATACAGTGTTTGTTCTCTATTAATATCTTTCATTTGCTAACTATTCCTATCAGTAGTTAGTGCCTTCTGTAGTTTGAATCTTTTATTTAGCTGGCAGTAGGGGCGCTCGCTTTATTGCAGTAGCTCGAGTAACCAAGATTTTTGTGAGGTAAGTGATTTGTGAAAGGTATAGTTTAATGTTAGTCAGGGCCATTTTTTGTAGGGGATTTTGAAAGTCAGATTGCGTTGCGCTAAAAATATTGTGTGTTAGTTTAAGCACAGTCAGATATAATTGTTCAAAAGGGGACGTTTCAGTGCTTTACATATATGTATCGAATGCATACTCAGAGCTGCAGAGACAAGTCTAGTGCCGGCCGGAGTGGCCGAGCGGTTCTAGGCGCTACAGTCTGGCGCCGAGCGACCGCTACGGTCGCAGGTTCGAATCCTGCCTCGGGCATGGATGTGTGTGATGTCCTTAGGTTAGTTAGGTTTAATTAGTTCTAAGTTCTAGGGGACTGATGACCAAAGAAGTTAAGTCCCATAGTGCTCAGAGCCATTTGAACCATTTTTGATAAGTCTAGTAGTCAATAAATGTAATTTATTTTTCCTCCTCCTCTTCCCCCCCCCCCCCCTCTCTCTCTCCTCTTCCAACTTCTTCTTCTTTAACTGGGCATTAATACCGTTTAGTAAAAGGTCCACAGTGCTCGAGATATGGCAAATTATTTTATTTGGCTCTGCACTTCCTGTCGTCGCAGTCGTCGGTTACCTAAGGGAGGGAAGTACTGTGTGCAATCTGCCTGTAAATTATGTAAGGTTTATTCTGACTGTGATCGTATTTTAACTATTCGTCTATCGTATTTTATGAGGTGGTTACTGGAGACCAGCCCAGCATTTGCTTTAAATTGCATGTGAAATCGCCTAAAAGCCATGCTCAGATTGGCCAGTGCACCGGCCATGGTCGTTAACGCCGGTCTGGCTCATGCTGCGCTGCGCGCTACGCTACACAAGCCGGGGTTAAGTGTTGCCAAATGATAATTGGTATTTCCAACCATTAATTCGCAATACGCCGAATCTGTTTATGGTGGGGACTGGCCACCAGACCTTACAGACATTCGCTACACTTTTCTGGCGTTGCATGTCTCCTATTGATATAAAGGGTTCCCCATTTATCTTGACCACACCCAATAACAATTTGGACAGAAGCAAAGTAAAAAATGTGTCAAAGAAATGTTGTTTAGCTACAAGGGGGACATTAACCAGCATGACGGCCTTTCTTGTAACTTACTTCGTTGCGAAGACACGAACAGCATCTTTTTTTTTTATACAGTATAGTATAGTTCTTATTGGTTCAAATGGCTCTGAGCACTATGGGACTTAACTTCTGACCCCCAGAACTTAGAACTACTTAAACCTAACTAACCTAAGGACATCACACACATCCATGCCCGAGGTAGGATTCGAACGTGCGACCGTAGCAGTCGCGCGGTTCCTGACTGAGCGCCTAGAACCGCTCGGCCATATCGGCCGGCATAGTTCTTATTCGGTAATACAATTCTCATTCAAGACTTGTTAATAAATGTTATCATGGCATACCATAGATAAGATGTTACTAAAAGCTTAACACAAAACTGACTGTAACTCTGTTGTAACAGCACTTAAACCAGGGTAACTTAACTCGTCCACTAGCTGGTGTTGACACTAAACAAATGTAAACATAAGGAAAATGCATACCGGTCACCGACCTGGAGATGCGATGACACTGACTGCAGAAATGTGTTACTTATGAGGAGCTTTCCGACAATTGTACTCCACTCCTTCTAACTCCCAACGCACAGTCACTGCGTTAGTTGGACTACTGCCAGTACTTTGAAATTCATGAGTGGTTGCTTCCGCTGATTTCATGCGAATTTTTAGAACCACCGCCAGCAATGCTCGACGGACCCTGCTCATCAGTACTTGAGGTGTGCCTGCCCTTGTTTTAGCTGTGGTTCTTCCTTCGCGTTTCCACTTCACGGCCACACCACCAGCTGTTGACTCGGCGGCTTTAGAAATCTTGAAACGTCTCTGATGCATTTGTTACGCTGGTGAAATCCAGTGACTAGTCCACGACTGAAGCCACTCAGCTCTCTTGACCGGCACGCTCTGCTCTTAATGCTTCTCTACAGTCATCACAATACTCGCTGCCTCCTTTTATACAGGAGGGTCCGCGTCTCGTAACATTTTCTGGCCAGTTTCGGGTTACATAGGGGTGCCCGAGTACTTGTGATTACACAGCGAATTTATTATGTATCTTTGTTCAAAAATGTTCAAATGTGTGTGAATCCTAATGCTGATGTCATCGGTCCCTAGACTTACAAACTACTTAAACTACCTTAAACTAACTTACACTAAGAACAACAGACACACCCATGCCCGGTGGGAGGGGCCGTGCAATGCGTGAAATGGCGCCTCAAACCGCGCGGCCCCTTCTCGCGGCTATGTATCTTTGTTTTCCGCAATATTCTACATACCGTAGTTGTATGGGACAAAAAGTTTATCTACACTACTGGCCATTAAAATTGCTACACCGCGAAGATGACGTGCTACAGACGCGAAATTTAACCGACAGGAAGAAGATGCTGTGACATGCAAATGATTAGCTTTTCAGAGCATTCACACAAGGTTGGCGTCGGTGGCGACACCTACAAGGTGCTGACATGAGGAAAGTTTCCAACCGATTTATCACAGACAAACAGCAGTTGACCGGCGTTGCCTGGTGAAACGTTGTTGTGATGCCTCGTGTAAGGAGGAGAAATGCGTACCATCACATTTCCGACTTTGATAAAGGTCGGATTGTATGTAGCCTGTCGCGATCGCGATTTATCGTATCGCGACATTGCTGCTCGCAATATATATATATATATATATATATATATATATATATATATATATATATATATATATATATAGAGAGAGAGAGAGAGAGAGAGAGAGAGAGAGAGAGAGAGGGTGAGTCACCTAACATTACCGCTGGATATATTTCGTAAACCACATCGAATACTGAAGAATCGACTACACAGACCGAACGTGAGGAGAATGGGCTAGTGTAACTGGTTAATACAAACCATAAAACAATGCACGGAAGTATGTTTTGTAACACACACATACGTTTTTTTTTTCAATGGAACCCCGTTAGTTTTGTTAGCACATCTGAACATATAAACAAATACGTAATCAGTGCCGTTTGTTGCATTGTAAAATGTTAATTACATCTGGAGATATTGTAACCTAAAGTTGACGCTTGAGTACCACCCCTCCGCTGTTCGATCGTGTGTATCGGAGAGCACTGCAACATACATCGCGTTTCTACAGAATGATCTGCCAACGTTGCTCGAAAATGTCCCACTGGAAACGCGTCGACGTATGTGATATCAGCATGATGGTGCACTTGCACATTCCGCAATTAACACTAGGCTGACCCTAGACAGGATTGTCGACAGGCGTTTCATAGGACGTAGAGGACGCATAAATTCGCCAGCCCGTTCTCCTGATCTTACACCTCTGGACTTCTTTCTGTGGGGTACGTTAAAGGAGAATGTGTACCGTGATGTGCCTACAAACCCAGAGGATATGAAACAACGTATTGTGACAGCCTGCGGCGACATTACACCAGATGTACTGCGGCGTGTACGACATTCATTACGCCAGAGATTGCAATTGTGGACAGCAAATGATGGCCACCACATTGATCATCTATTGGCCTGACATGTCGGGACACACGCTATTCCACTCCGTAATTGAAAACGGAAACCAAGTGTGTACGTGCACCTCACCCCTCATGGTAATGTACATGTGCGTCAGTGAAAAAGACTAATAAAAAGGTAGCATGTGGACGTAATGTGCTGTTCCAGTCTCTTCTGTACCTAAGGTCCATCACCGTTCCCTTTGGATCCCTACGTAATTCGGTGCTCTCCGATACACGCGATCGAACAGCGGAGGAGTGGTACTCAAGCGTCAACTTTAGGTTACAATATCTCCGGATGTAATTAACATTTTACAATGCAACAAACGGCACTGATTACGTATTTGTTTATATGTTCAGATGTGCTAACAAAACTTACGTGGTTCCAGTTAAAAAAACGTAGGTTTGTGTTAAAAAAACATACTTCCGTGCATTTTCTTATGGTTTGTATTAACCAATTACACTAACCCTTCTCCTCACGTTCGGTCTGTGGAATCGGTTCGTCAGTATTTGATGTGGTTTACGAAATATATCCAGCGGTAACGTTAGGTGACTCACCATATATATATATATATATATATATATATATATATATATATATATATATAAAATGTGTGTGTGTGTTGCGGAGGTCATTGCCAATGAACGTAAGTATATGTAAGGTTATAGTAACGTAAACTTGAGTTTTTCAGTTTGTCCTGCTGTCTTTATGAGTGATTTCGAAATGAAGCAACTGGGCAGTATATAGTTTACAAACATAATTCCATGAATTATAATCTGTTTCATGCATTATTAATTCATGGATGTTTCGAGATGTGGGAATTTGTCTTGGAAAAACGCAAATTTTCTTTCAAATTAATCGAAATTGAAATGACAGATGGTTGAAAACTGTATGCCCTGCTGGTTCCAAACTGAAACTACCTCCTTAACACAATTTATTGTTTACAAATTGCCTGTTACTTCTTGTATTCGTTGTTTAAAATGATAATTCTAAAATTATATTTTCTCATTTTGTTGGGACTCAATGGTTTAAGAAAATGAACTATAATTGTAAAACTGTTTCGTCAAATATCTCAACGAGAAATTACAAGTATGATCCATGGAGTATGCAGATACCTGAACTAGACATGTGTGAAAATGAAGATACTACACTCCTGGAAATTGAAATAAGAACACCGTGAATTCATTGTCCCAGGAAGGGGAAACTTTATTGACACATTCCTGGGGTCAGATACATCACATGATCACACTGACAGAACCACAGGCACATAGACACAGGCAACAGAGCATGCACAATGTCGGCACTAGTACAGTGTATATCCACCTTTCGCAGCAATGCAGGCTGCTATTCTCCCATGGAGACGATCGTAGAGATGCTGGATGTAGTCCTGTGGAACGGCTTGCCATGCCATTTCCACCTGGCGCCTCAGTTGGACCAGCGTTCGTGCTGGACGTGCAGACCGCGTGAGACGACGCTTCATCCAGTCCCAAACATGCTCAATGGGGGACAGATCCGGAGATCTTGCTGGCCAGGGTAGTTGACTTACACCTTCTAGAGCACGTTGGATGGCACGGGATACATGCGGACGTGCATTGTCCTGTTGGAACAGCAAGTTCCCTTGCCGGTCTAGGAATGGTAGAACGATGGGTTCGATGACGGTTTGGATGTACCGTGCACTATTCAGTGTCCCCTCGACGATCACCAGTGGTGTACGGCCAGTGTAGGAGATCGCTCCCCACACCATGATGCCGGGTGTTGGCCCTGTGTGCCTCGGACGTATGCAGTCCTGATTGTGGCGCTCACCTGCACGGCGCCAAACACGCATACGACCATCATTGGCACCAAGGCAGAAGCGACTCTCATCGCTGAAGACGACACGTCTCCATTCGTCCCTCCATTCACGCCTGTCGCGACACCACTGGAGGCGGGCTGCACGATGTTGGGGCGTGAGCAGAAGACGGCCTAACGGTGTGCGGGACCGTAGCCCAGCTTCATGGAGACGGTTGCGAATGGTCCTCGCCGATACCCCAGGAGCAACAGTGTCCCTAATTTGCTGGGAAGTGGCGGTGCGGTCCCCTACGGCACTGCGTAGGATCCTACGGTCTTGGCGTGCATCCGTGCGTCGCTGCGGTCCGGTCCCAGGTCGACGGGCACGTGCACCTTCCGCCGACCACTGGCGACAACATCGATGTACTGTGGAGACCTCACGCCCCACGTGTTGAGCAATTCGGCGGTACGTCCACCCGGCCTCCCGCATGCCCACTATACGCCCTCGCTCAAAGTCCGTCAACTGCACATACGGTTCACGTCCACGCTGTCGCGGCATGCTACCAGTGTTAAAGACTGCGATGGAGCTCCGTATGCCACGGCAAACTGGCTGACACTGACGGCGGCGGTGCAGAAATGCTGCGCAGCTAGCGCCATTCGACGGCCAACACCGCGGTTCCTGGTGTGTCCGCTGTGCCGTGCGTGTGATCATTGCTTGTACAGCCCTCTCGCAGTGTCCGGAGCAAGTATGGTGGGTCTGACACACCGGTGTCAATGTGTTCTTTTTTCCATTTCCAGGAGTGTATTTTGGCCTGGTGATAGGCGCATCATTATTTGAGAACATGACGTCGACCAATGGCTGCAAATGGTTTCCAAGTAACCAAACACAACCATTCCCGATCAATGATTGGTTCAGCTGGAGCAGAGGACACATTTAAACAAAGCCCACACCATTATGGAGCCAGCACCAGCTTGCACAGTCCCTCGTTGACAACTTGGGTCCACGGCTTCGTGGGGTCTGCGTCACACTCGAACCCTACCACCAGCTCATACCAACTGAAATCGGGACTCATCCCACCAGGACACGTTCTTCCAGTTGTCTAGGGTCCACCCGATGTGGTTACGTGCCCAGCATAGTCGCTGCAGGCGATGTCGTGCAATTAGCAAAGGCACTGGTGTCAGTCGTCAGCTGCCATAGCCCATTAACGACAAATTTCGCCTCTTTCGCCTAACGGATACGTTCACCGAACGTGCCACATTGATTTCTGCGGTTATTTAACGCAATGTTGCTTGTCTGGCGCCACTGACAACTCTACGCAAATGCCGCTGCTCTCGATCGTTAAGTGAATGCGGTCGTTCACTGCGTTGTCCGTGGTGGGAGGTAATGCCCGAAATTTGCTACTCTCGGCACACTCTTGACACGGTGGACCTAGGAATATTGAATTCGCTAACGATTTCCGAAATGGAATGTCCCATGAGGCTAGCTGCAACTATCATTCCGCGTTCAAAGACTGTTAATTCCCGTCGAGCGGCCACAATGACGTCGGAAGCCTTTTCATAGGAATCACCTGATTGCAAATGAGAGCTCCGCCAATGCACTGCCTTTTTATACCTAGTGTACGGGATATTACCACACCACTCTATGTGGTGTATCCATTTTAATGAAAATGGATACACCGAGAAACAGATTCGTCGGGCTATGGAATTTGGACCATCTCCGGAGGCGTACGAAGAGGAACATAGGTCTGTGGCCTTTCTTCCTCATGCTGGAGGCTTATCGTTTAAGATTGGACGAATTTTAAGGAATTTTAACATTAAGAGTGTGTTCCGTCCACCTTCTAAGATTAGGGCTCTTCTCGGCTCTGTGAAGGATGATTTGGGACTTAAGAAACCCGGAGTGTACAAAATCCCGTGTCAATGTGGGAAAGCTTACGTTGGCCGTTCTATTCGCATAGTGCATGACAGCTGTGTGGAACATCGCCGTCACACGAGGCTACAACAGCCGGAAAAATCGGCCGTAGCAGAACACTGTCTAAATGAGGGACACAAAATGAAATTTGAGGAAACTGTTGTGATTGCCAACATTTCCGGTTTTTGGAATAGTGTCTATAAAGAGGCGATTGAAATTAGGTTGGCTGATAATTTAATCAACAGAGACAATGGGTTTCCTCTTAGCAAAACGTGGAATCCTGTGTTATCTCGCATCAAAACTGAACGTTCTTCGGTGCGGCATGGATTGCGATATATCGCTGCCAGCAGTGTTTCACTAAGGGCGGCGCCACCTCCCTGTTTTGTAAGGCAGAAACCGTGATGGGCGGCGCATGCGCCGTGTACTGAACGGTGGCCTATATAGGACGTCGAATTGCAATCTTGCGTCAGTTCTCATCGGGACTCATCAGCAGAACCAGCATTTCCTGAAGATGGCGAACAGTTGGATCGCCGAAATATCGAGTCAAGTTGATTTTAGGATCCGGCAGCAAACCCGAAGAGACTTTCAAGACTTATTACGCCGGGAAAGGCTACGTAATCACACTCTATGTGCATATTACTATCCCATGACTTTCGTCACCTCAGCGAATGTCCGTGAGAGGGCGACGCCGAATCTCGGGGAATACTGACAAGGGAACCTCCCCATCGCACCCCCCTCAGATTTAGTTATAAGTTGGCACAGTGGAGAGGCCTTGAAAAACTGAACACAGATCAATCGAGAAAACAGGAAGAAGTTGTGTGGAACTATGAAAAAAATAAGCAAAATATTCAAACTGAGTAGTTCATGCGTAAGATAGGCAACATTAATGACAGTGTCAGCTCAAGAGCACCGTGGTCCCGTGATTAGCGTGAGCAGATGCAGAACAAGAGGTCCTTGGTTCAAGTCTTCCCTCGAATGAAAAGTTTAATTTTTGTATTTTCAGACAATTATCAAAGTTCAGGTACTCACACATAATCAACTTCGCTCTCGAAAATTCCAGGACATGTTCAGATTTGCTTGGACATATGCAGGATTTGACGGTCTACACACGGAAAAATTTGAAAACGTTAAAAACATATGTTTTGACAGAGCACAGGGAAAACTGTGCAACTGTGAAACTGTTGCATTCATCTGTTGCAGTTTATGTGACAAACTCTTACGTTTTCATCACTTTTTTGGGAGTGATTATCACATCCGCAAGAAAACCTAAATCGGGGAAGGTAGAAGAATCTTTTTACCCATGAACGAACGGACAGATCATAACTTTGTGAAAATAAAGAAAGTAAACTCTTCACTCGAGGCAAGACTTGAACCAAGGACCTGTCGTTCCGCAGCTGCTCACGCTAACCACGGGACCACGGCGCTCTTGAGCTAACACTATCCTTGATGTTGCCTATCTTACGCATGGACTACTCAGTTTGTATATTTTGCTTATTGTTTTCATAGTTCCACACAACTTCTTCCTGTTTTCTCGATTGATCTGTGTTCAGTTTTTCAAGGCCTATCCACTGTGCCAACTTATAACTAAATCTGAGGGGGGTGCGATGGGGAGGTTCCCTTGTGAGAGCAATTCGTCTCGCACATAGTCACTGTGAGGATAACGATTCGGCGAGACAGTGGCCTTCAGCCAGTGCAGCACGCTATCTCTCACTCCCAGACAGTGTTCCTCGCGATGACACAATCATGACCACGCCACTTCATAGCTATGTCGCTGCGTGTATGGTACGGCACACGCTGATACCATATGAATCACGCAGATCTTCTTGGCTGTCGCATCTGACAACTGGCCTGATAATACACCAGGGTTACTGCACACATTCAGCTACTGATTACTAGATACCTCGGTAATTTGCTATTACCCATCTTTAGAAGGCAATCACGCCAAGGATCCGCGCTGCGGAGGTGCACGTGCCATATAAATTCCTGGCGTTCATCACTTTATTGGCTTAACAGTCCCTCTATTACATTTTTCCTGTGATGGGAGGGGTTTTGCGGTGCACGGAGTGGTTATAATTAAACTATCGCTACTTGAGAAGCCCCCATGAAAAAACGAGTGATCGTAGCACAAAGAAAGTTTCTGGAAATATTTGTAAGGACACGCAGGAGCGATATAACGAATAAACCACAGAAACACATTTTAATTTCCACGTGAGAGGGTAACATTTGTTAATTTTGTACCATGTTCAGGTTATATGTTGAAAACGTTCCTCAGTGAGACGAAAATCTGCATCCACGACAGCCTGGAACCGCACAAGAGATTACTGTTGCCCGACATAACGGTGAACTATGGAACGTTCAGTTGTCGTGACACAGCTCATGCACTTCTTGAAGATCCCACACTGCGCTTCAGCATTCTCAGCCACGGCAACAGAAACTTCAACAATTTGTGGCGCAACTTGCCGTCAGCCACTCCCAGAAGCAATTCCTAAATCGCCAGTTGATTCGAATTTCCGATTCATGTTCTTCGACCTCTCCGTATTCCTTTAATGCCATCGACACTCGGGAAGAGCAGCTAGCAGCTCTGTAGCTGTGGTTTTAATAAAACAGCTTTACGGGGAAAACCCTGCTCATATTATCCAGACCCATATTGACTGTACGCAGATTGTGTTTCAACTATACGTCGCCTAACGGCAAGTCATGGCAAAAGAAGCGAACCATCCTGAAAATGTAGCCGTAATAATGCGAGAGTAATGACACACAAAATTCTTTATTGAAAGTCATCATACCCTCCTCACTCACTTTTTTAGCGTGCATAATTAAGCTACTGCCTCTACTGGCAGTTACAGTTGCAACGTCGTGAAGACGGCATGCAAAAGACGCCAGATCGCCATTAAGCGCGCTACGTTCTTGGATATGCAGATCATAGCGCGTCAGCGCAACAGCACATGCACACTTATAAAAATTGTTTATATGTTCCACATCTCATGGTAAACCACTCTACCGGTTTCGACCAAACTTGCACATCAGTATGACGTTTCAACTTATTACAAACTGTACTGGCAAAATATTTTGCAGACAGTATCCACATGCACCACTGGATGAATCTTCAAAATTACATCATTGTACGACACATACTTCTGGTGATATTATGTCGTAAACATTCAGCATGCGCCGGCGGCGGTGGCCGTGCGGTTCTAGGCGCTACAGTCCGGAACCCCGGGACTGCTACGGTCGCACGTTCGAATCCTGCCTCGGGCATGGATGTGTGTGATGTCCTTAGGTTAGTTAGGTTTAAGTAGTTCTAAGTTCTAGGGGCCTGATGACCTAAGATGTTAAGTCCCATAGTGCTCAGAGCCATTTGAACCATTCAGCATGCAACACTTTAAGCCGGGCATCTGTCAATTAACTAAGTAGCTGCGTTGTTGTTGAGCAATGAGTAAGAGGTTGTGGGATATCGATATGTTCAGTTGACATTTTTACACTCTCTACTAGCGAATAATACTTAAAACTGAAATGATAATCTTTTATATGCTATTTGCTAAACCTATATTTACTTAATTTCATAGTAGTTAACTTGTATTAATCCCAATTAACAACGGAACATGCCATGCCATATTTACTGTCATCTTTGAAAGTACGCAGTAGTCCAAAACTTAAGTAACGACAGCATACAATCTACACTACTGGAAGTGGAAAAAAGAACACATTGACACCGGTGTGTCAGACCCACCATACTTGCTCCAGACACTGCGAGAGGGCTGTACAAGCAATGATCACACGCACGGCACAGCGGACACACCAGGAACCGCGGTGTTGGCCGTCGAATGGCGCTAGCTGCGCAGCATTTCTGCACCGCCGCCGTCAGTGTCAGCCAGTTTGCCGTGGCATACGGAGCTCCATCGCAGTCTTTAACACTGGTAGCATGCCGCGACAGCGTGGACGTGAACCGTATGTGCAGTTGACGGACTTTGAGCGAGGGCGTATAGTGGGCATGCGGGAGGCCGGGTGGACGTACCGCCGAATTGCTCAACACGTGGGGCGTGAGGTCTCCACAGTACATCGATGTTGTCGCCAGTGGTCGGCGGAAGGTGCACGTGCCCGTCGACCTGGGACCGGACCGCAGCGACGCACGGATGCACGCCAAGACCGTAGGATCCTACGCAGTGCCGTAGGGGACCGCACCGCCACTTCCCAGCAAATTAGGGACACTGTTGCTCCTGGGGTATCGGCGAGGACCATTCGCAACCGTCTCCATGAAGCTGGGCTACGGTCCCGCACACCGTTAGGCCGTCTTCCGCTCACGCCCCAACATCGTGCAGCCCGCCTCCAGTGGTGTCGCGACAGGCGTGAATGGAGGGACGAATGGAGACGTGTCGTCTTCAGCGATGAGAGTCGCTCCTGCCTTGGTGCCAATGATGGTCGTATGCGTGTTTGGCGCCGTGCAGGTGAGCGCCACAATCAGGACTGCATACGACCGAGGCACACAGGGCCAACACCCGGCATCATGGTGTGGGGAGCGATCTCCTACACTGGCCGTACACCACTGGTGATCGTCGAGGGGACACTGAATAGTGCACGGTACATCCAAACCGTCATCGAACCCATCGTTCTACCATTCCTAGACCGGCAAGGGAACTTGCTGTTCCAACAGGACAATGCACGTCCGCATGTATCCCGTGCCACCCAACGTGCTCTAGAAGGTGTAAGTCAACTACCCTGGCCAGCAAGATCTCCGGATCTGTCCCCCATTGAGCATGTTTGGGACTGGATGAAGCGTCGTCTCACGCGGTCTGCACGTCCAGCACGAACGCTGGTCCAACTGAGGCGCCAGGTGGAAATGGCATGGCAAGCCGTTCCACAGGACTACATCCAGCATCTCTACGATCGTCTCCATGGGAGAATAGCAGCCTGCATTGCTGCGAAAGGTGGATATACACTGTACTAGTGCCGACATTGTGCATGCTCTGTTGCCTGTGTCTATGTGCCTGTGGTTCTGTCAGTGTGATCATGTGATGTATCTGACCCCAGGGATGTGTCAATAAAGTTTCCCCTTCCTGGGACAATGAATTCACGGTGTTCTTATTTCAATTTCCAGGAGTGTAGTATGATTTTGAGCCCAACTCGTAAATGACCAACTCAGTTACAACATAATAGAAGCAGAACCGAAACTGACGTTACATAATTTACAAAGATACTTGTTTAAGAATTAATATTTCATCAGGAATCCTAGGTGACGCAGAGTCCGCAATGCATGTCATATTTGGTGAAACTAGCCGGACTGAGGTTTTGTTGTGATATATAACACTCAAATCGCGTCGTAACTTAAAAACTCAACTTATTTGTACTCTTGTTAACCCCAAAATTCGTTTTAGATTTCTACATCGTCAAATTAATGAACAACAATGACAGTGAGATAATGGAGTAACATTCTGAAGAAACTGACTTTAAATCGTACGGATATGTCTGTCGAACATGTTTTCAAAGCAAATTTTTGGTCAAACCTGTACTATTGACAACAGGAACTGAGGAATCACATTTTCATAAGTAATCACGACTACAATAATATATACTTTCTTGAAGAAAGTGGGTAAGATGTGACTCATATTTAACGAATGCTGTTTTCTGTTAATCACCTGCGTAAGATCATATTGTAATAGATTAGGTGAAACTAGCAATACTGCTACGACTCCATCGCTTTGACACAGAAAGTCACTTACTGTTAGGACGGTTTAGTAACCAGGCGTGAATGCAGTATATCCAAGTATTCTTAATAGAATGCGCAGTGTATCATCGCACTATGCGGAAGTTAATTTAGCAGTGAATAAATGAATATTCGCAACAAAATTTACGGTCAGTGTATTTATATAAAAGACAGCAGAGAATATTAAAAATTTTCTACACAGAAAAACAGATGACCCTAGGAAAACTCAAAACACAATTTCATTTTGGAGAAGATCAACAACACACGAGATATGTGAAGATTTACTTTGAACCCTCTGATCAAGAGTTTCTGATGTTCTAGTGCTAATCTCAAGTGAAATGTGAGTGAATGTACAGATTCGAGGCAGGGATGTCGAAGGCTGTTTCAAGCAGCCGAGCTTAACCTAGAAGATTACTTTCAAGTGAAAGGGACAGCCATTTAGAGGAATGAAAATTTAGATGGTTCAAATGGCTCTGAGCACTATGGGATTTAACATCTGAGGACATCAGTCCCCTAGACGTAGAACTACGTAAACCTAACTAACCTAAGGACATCACACAGCCGGCCGGAGTGGCCGTGCGGTTCTAGGCGCTACAGTCTGGAGCCGAGCGACCGCTACGGTCGCAGGTTCAAATCCTGCCTCGGGCATGGATGTGTGTGATGTCCTTAGGTTAGTTAGGTTTAATTAGTTCTAAATTCTAGGCGACTGATGACCTCAGAAGTTAAGCCGCATAATGCTCAGAGCCATTTGAACCATTTGACATCACACACATCCATTCCCGAGGCAGGATTCGAACCTGCAACCGTAGCAGCAGCGCCGTTCCGGACTGAAGCGCCTAGAACCGCTCGGCCACAGCGGCCGGCTGTAGATTTATTATTTGAGTCCTATTTATACAGCTCACAGGTCCTATTTATGCACCTCAGTTTGGATTGCTATGCGCAAAATAAAATACCCACAAATTCAATCATGTATTCTTCCGACTACGCTGTATACGCTCAGAGACTACAGAAACTAAAAGTCTGTTATTTTCTATGTTTCCTGGTGTTGCAGTTTTAAAGGCCAGCAATGGCAACACAAACAAATCTACAAAACGTGTCCTGTGTGGCCAGCAACGTCATAACGTCGCGATCTCTGTGAAGTACGAAACGTAATGTATATCGCAGATAGTTTTCTTAGGTACTGGCTCGGAGATTAAGAGCCAGTTGTGGTAACGAGCTGGACACACAACAGGCCGCAGCTGTCGTCCGGCGTGTGCTGCGGGCTGCGGGCTCTCGCGTGTTTATATTCCGGCCTGCGGACGGCGCGGCGGCGGCTGCGACAAAGCGGCTGTCAGCTGCGACGGACAGCCGCCCGCTTACGCCGAGGTACAGTCGCGCCAAACACCTGCCTCCCTCTCTCCCACTACAGCGGCGGCGCGGCCGCTAACTGTCTGCTGCAGGGGTGTGCAGACCATCGCGAACACCCTGCAAGCAGCGGTAGTCACGAAAATTTAATTGTAGGGTTACCGTAAAGATGTTCAGGATCTGCAACCAAATGGGCCCACTGAGCATTGTCTCCACACTTTCATACCTTAGTGAAATTGGACACCACGCCACAGTGTGCGTACACCGATATAAAAAGGTCTATATCTACATGTACATACATACTCTGTAATCCACCATACGGTGCGTGGCGGAGGGTACCTCGTACCACAACTAGCATCTTCTCTCCCTGTTCCACTCCCAAACAGAACGAGGAAAAAATAACTGCCTATCTGCCTCTGTACGAGCCCTAATCCCTCTTATCTTTGTGGTCTTTCCGCGAAATATAAGTTGGCGGCAGTAAAATTGTACTGCAGTCAGCCTCAAATGCTGGTTCTCTAAATTTCCTCAGTAGCGATTCACGAAAAGAACGCGTCCTTTCCTCTAGACACTCCCACCCGAGTTCCTGACACTCGCATAACACTCGCGTGATGACAAAACCTACCAGTAACAAATCTGGCAGCCCGCCTCTGAATTGCTTCTATGCCCTCCCTCAATCCGACCTGACAGGGATCCCAAACGCTCGAGCAGTACTCAAGAATAGGTCGTATTAGTGTTTTATGAGCGGTCTCCTTTACAGATGAACCACATCTTCCCAAAATTCTACCAACGAACCGAATACGACTATCCGCCTTCCCACAACTGCCATTACATGCTTGTCCCACCTTATATCGCTCTGCAATGTTACGCCCAGATATGTAATCGATGTGACTGTGTCAAGCGCTACACTACTAATGGAGTATTCAAACATTACGGGATTCTTTTTTCCTATTCATCTGCATTAATTAACATTTATCTATATTTAGAGTTAGCTGCCATTCTTTACACCAACCAAAATCCTGTCCAAGTCATCTTGTATGCTCCTACAGTCACTCAACGACGACACCTTCCCGTACACCACAGCATCATCAGCAATCAGCCGCACATTGCTATCCACCCTATCCAAAATATCATTTATGTAGATAGAAAACAACAGCGGACCTACCACACTTTCCTGGGGCACTCCAGATGATACGCTCACCTCCGATGAACACTCACCATCGAGGACAACGTACTGGGTTCTATTACTTAGGAAGTCTTCGAGCCACTCACATATTTGGGAACCAATCCCATATGCTCGTACCTTAGTTAGCAGTGGGGCACCGAGTCAGTCGCTTTCCGGAAGTCAAAGAATATGGCATCCGCCTGATACCCTTCATCCATGGTTCGCAAGGGATCATGTGAAAAAAGGGCGAGTTGCGTTTCGCAGGAGCGATACTTTCTAAAGCCGTGCTGATGCATGGACAGCAACGTGATACGGGATGGAGATCAGTGGTGGCGTAGCCAGGGGATAGGGGCGGTAGGGGGGGCCCAAAGGTGTCTGTCATGCTCTGGATGCCACTTGCAGAGGGACGCAAAATTGTCTCGAAGACACACAAGATTTTCCGGAAAATATACTATCATTATTGCAATAAATTTTATATATTATATTACTGTATGTGTTCCTGGAGGGGGAGGGGACGCCAATAAAGTGTAGTGTCGTACCGTGGGCGCCAACGGGGGGGGGGGGGGGGAGGGGGGGCACCGAAGTGTCGTACCCCGGGCAGCGTTATGTTCGCTACGCCACTGGTGGTGGTGGAACTGTTACTGCTGCCTCAGACTGTTGGCGCAGCACAGCCTCTCGGTGCAGAAGTTACGAGGCCTGTCTTGGTCCCAATTCTCCGAACAAGGGAGGAATTAGTGCCCCTCCATTTCGCTGTGGCTCCAACACAAAATTCAAAAGTATCGGCCACAAGCATTATGGATTTTCGCCATCTTGTGTACTTTCTAAATTAATTAAATAGTGGACGTGAATACTACTTCGCCACCGTCAATCAACAGCCTTCCCATTTGGTAATGTCCATTGTCCAGAGAAAATTAATGTTCGTACGTAAAATGACTGATTTAGTTTAATAACCAGCGGCAGCTGGTTATCGTGTGCTGATGTGCTACACAACACTGTAAATATCACACTGAAAGTATAAAATTTCTCTTCGAATACAAGCCAGAAATTGCACAAAAATCACACCATTTCTTTTCAAATATGACCTAGAAACTGCACTAAAATTAAACCATTTCTCTTCAAATGTATGCTAGTATGCAAATAAAATGGAGGAAAACTTGGGAAGCGCTCTCGTCGCAGTAACTAGAAACCAGTGTCGAGTGCTGGGTGATGGTCAACCGCACTATGATCAACTCAGAGAAGGAATGCAGCGGTCTGTTGTCGTCTGTTCATGCTGTGATATGACGTCATCCTTTCAAATAGTGTGGGTGCTATGCTGCTCACAGAAGCAGGTCGTTATTTTTCTTTAAAATTACGTGGAGCATAGTGTGTAAACATAGGGAGTATGAGGGATTTTTGAGGAGCCGTTGTCGTAACGTCGCTGTGGCTGAGAACACTGACCAGCAGCTTGTCGACTCAATTCGATTCTCGCTTTTGCCAATATTTTTTCCATTTTACTTCATTTCTCACAATTATCAATAATTAATTATAGAATTTAAATATATTTAAAGAGTTCAGTTCATATATGTAAAATTAATACATTCAAAAATGGTTCAAATGGCTCTGAGCACTATGGGACTTAACATCTATGGTCATCAGTCCCCTAGAACTTAGAACTACTTAAACCTAACTAACCTAAGGACAGCACACAACACCCAGCCATCACGAGGCAGAGAAAATCCCTAACCCCGCCGGCAATCGAACCCGGGAACCCGGGCGTGGGAAGCGAGAACGCTACCGCACGACCACGAGATGCGGGCAATACATTCAATTTAGTTACTATTAGTACCTTTCAAAGACAAAAGCCTATAGGCCACCTCATTGCAGGACATGGTCAAATATTGGACGTGCCACCACCATGAATGACTTTTTAATCAATTTTAATTTTAAAATCAGCAGCCTCAATTGCACAGATTAGCTAGATTTACATAGGTTTCAGTCGGGATAACCCAACCTTCTTCAGAATAAAAACAGCTACCGTTTGTCCATAGTGGACATCGTCAAGCTAAAACTACAAATCCATAAATTATCGTCAGACTGTAAAAACTTATCTGAAACTGCCTCGGCGATCGCGATGCGGCAGCCACGAGAGCTGTACTGCAATTGAGGCTGTTGATATTAAAATTAAAATTAATATTTGTACAGTTGCTGACAGAGCCGCGAAATGTTGAAAATATTTAAGTTCTTACCTGGCGACTTTTTAATCAACTGGCAGGCAGTTCCACGATTACTATCAATTAACTCTAAATTTTGCAATCAAATCGAATCTGCAATTGAAATTAAGAAGTAATTCGGCTCTCTTTCTTCGTGACCGGAAATGGACATGGCAGTAGTGATGCCTCCGCCAAGTGCACTCTACGCCCCTGAAAAGTCTCTGCATTACAAGCACACCAGTGGACTGGAATCCCAAACACCCGCAGCCTGTCACGAGACCAGCTCGAGCCTCCCCCTAGTGCCAAGTTGACAGCTGCCACATCGTTCCTCGTCGTTTGCTGACTTCGACACGCCGCAGTCGCCGCCGCCTGTTGCTGTCGTCACAGCCCCACTCCCGGACACCGCCGCTGTCGTCCCTTGTCAACTGTGAGACATTTCGTCGCTGGCCGCTTGCTTATCGCCTGCAACTCTAGCGCAGGTCGTCGTCGGAGCCGCTTCGGCGGACGACCCCGAGCCCACGCCACTCAATATGAAGATGGTATCTGTTCTTTCGGACATGTCCGCAAGAACAGATACCATCTTCATATACACTACTGGCCATAAAAATTGCTACACCACGAAGATGACGTGCTTCAGACGATCCGCCGGCCGAAGTGGCCGTGCGGTTAAAGGCGCTGCAGTCTGGAACCGCAAGACCACTACGGTCGCAGGTTCGAATCCTGCCTCGGGCATGGATGTTTGTGATGTCCTTAGGTTAGTTAGGTTTAACTAGTTCTAAGTTCTAGGGGACTAATGACCTCAGCAGTTGAGTCCCATAGTGCTCAGAGCCATTTGAACCATTTTTTGCTTCAGACGCGAAATTACCCGACAGGAAGAAGATGCTGTGATAGCTTTTCAGAGCATTCACGCAAGGTTGCCGCCAGTGGCGACACCTACAACGTGCTGATATGAGGAAAGTTTCCAACCGATTTCTCATACGCAAACAGCAGTTGACCGGCGTTGCCTGGTGAAACGTTGCTGTGATGCCTCGTGTAAGGGGGAGAAATGCGTACCATCACGTTTCCGACTTTGATAAAGGTCGGATTGTAGCCTAGCGCGATTGCGGTTTATCGTATCGCGACATTGCTGCTCGCGTCGGTCGAGATCCAATGACTGTTAGCAGAATATGGAATCGGTGGGTTCAGGAGGGTAATACGAAACGCCGTGCTGGATCCCAACGGCATCGTCTCACTAGCAGTCGAGATGACAGGCATCTTATCCGCATGGCTGTAACGTATCGTGCAGCCACATCTCGATCCCTGAGTCAACAAATGGGGACGTTTGCAAGACAAAACAACCACCTGCACGAACAGTTGGACAACGTTTGCAGCAGCATGATTATCAGCTCGGAGACCGTGGCTGCGGTAACACTTGACGCTGCATCACAGACAGGAGCGCCTGCGATGGTGTACTCAACGACGAACCTAGGTGCACGAATGGGAAAACGTCATTTTTTCGGATGAATTCAGGTTCTGTTTACAGCATCATGATGGTAGCATCCGTGTTTGGCGACGTCGCTGTGAACGCACATTGGAAGCATGTATTCGTCGTTGCCATACTGGCGTATCACCCGGCGTGATGGTATGGGGTGCCATTGGTTACACGTCTCGGTCACCTCTTGTTCGCACTGACGGCACTTTGAACAGTGGACGTTACATTTCAGATGTGTTACGACCCATGGCTCTACCCTTCATTCGATCCCTGCGAAACCCTACCTTTCAGCAGGATAATGCACGACCGCATGTTGCAGGTCCTGTACGGGCCTTTCTGGATACAGAAAATGTTCGACTGCTGCCATGGCCAGCACATTCTCCAGATCTCTCAACAACTGGAAACGTCTGGTCAATGGTGGCCGAGCAACTGGCTCGTCACAATATTCCAGTCACTACTCTTGATGAACTGTGGTATCGTGTTGAAGCTGCATGGGCAGCTGTACCTGTACAGGCCATCCTAGCTCTGTTTGACTCAATGCCCAGGCGTATCAAGGCCGTTATTACGGCAAGAGGTGGTTGTTCTGGGTACTGATTTCTCAGGATCTATGCACCCAAATTTCGTGAAAATGTAATCACATGTCAGTCCTAGTATAATATATTTGTCCAATGAATACCCGTTTACCATTTGCGTTTCTTCTTGGTGTAGCAATTTTAATGGACAGTAGTGTAGTTAAGGCTAACCGGCCATTGGCCTTCTTCTTCTGTGTTGGATGCACACGAATTGCCCGAACTCTTACGAGACTCAGTAAGATTGTCTGCCGCGAGTAACGAGTGTAATGGACAGGGGCACTACGAATGTAGTGTGTGGACATTATGTTGGAAATGTGGGTCTCACCGGGAGCTTGCAAGGGATAAATCCCTGCAGTCGCACTATCCTATGTGCCCTCGGTGGCTCAGATGGATACAGCATCTGCCATGTAAGCAGAAGATCCCGGGTTCGTGTCCCTGTCGGGGCACACATTTTCAACTATCCCCGTTGATGGATATCAACGCCTGTCCACAGCTTAGGGTCTTGATTTAATTATCATTTCACACCACTCAACACCGCTCACCGCCATCTGTCAGCAGAATCTTCTCACCATTTCCTTTCCTCAAGACCTGTTCCGAAACCTGTCACACTGTACAATTCACTTAAAGATTTCTGCTTTCTCTTCGTTGGTGTACATTACACACTAACCTTCAGTAGGAGATTTTTTCATTCTTCTGACTCGTTAGATGCGGAACGCCACGAACTTCTCTCCTGCATCAGCTTTTTCATCTCAGAGCAGCACTTGCCACCTACGTCCCCAGTTACTTGTTGGATGTATTTCAATCTGTGCCATTCTATAAAGTTTTTACCCTCTACACCTGTACCATTAAAGTTATGGTAACAGATGTATTATGACGTCTTATGATCCTGTCCCTTCTTCTTGTCAGTGTTTCCCATATATTCCATTCCTCCCCGATTCCGTGGAGAACCTCCTCATTCCTTACCTTATCAATCCACCAAATTTTCAACATTCTTCTGTGGAACCACATCTCAAATGGTCCATACTAACACCTCCCATAATACGGAAAGCAAAGAGCTGGCAGTAGAAGAGATTCCTTTCGCAGTATAGAAGATGAAGAAGTGCTCATAGTTATTAAAGTATGGATTTTAGAGCACATGTTTACTACACTTTTTGCTTCGAATGATCGTTCCTGTCATGGATATTGACCACTCCTCCTAGGACACACTGTACAATTTTCCTCCCCGCCTACCCCGTCACACACTTGACTACAACGAACAAAACGCTCATCATACAACCATACAACCACGTGAAACTATCAGTCCTTCTTTGGGACATTGTTCAACTCGCCTGTCACATTGGCTTGAATGTCGATTACTTCGTCAAAGTGCTGACCCTTCATACAAATATCTGCAGCTTGTCGTTTTATGGTATATTTGCATTGATAACACCGAATTTCGTCACTCCTGATGATTTGTCTCCGAAAAAGAATTGTCCATGTTTTGCTTTTAGAACAAGTCGCGGCAGGCTTCAAAGCTTTTTGTTTTTATCCGAAACTCAAGGTGTGTAGGACCAATTTTTCTCGTACTGAGTGGTCGAATGAATATCTGTTGTATAGAGTTGTTAGTTCAAGCTGCCACCGTAATCACTGTGGCAACGGCGCTTCTAAGTCAATAATAAAATCAGCCTCGGAACTCTTTCGACAGACGGCGTACTTAATATAACATCAGAAGTTTCACAAAATTACAAACACCACGTTTATAACCAGGGCTACAATGGAAAATGCGTTTAGCAACGAATCTCTTTATTGGACGAAATGATATTTTAAGAGAAACATAATCATTTTTTCCAAATATTATAGTGCGTAATTGTTATTAAATGATTGTGTGCATTCTAATATAGCGTGATAAATGCAATATCAATAAGGTTGTAATCACAGTATGGAGGAGGTATTACTTTTACCAAATGTCTCGTTTTATCAGTGTTGATATCAACTGTTCTTAGTCTGTTAGTTCAAAATAGCGCTGAGCACTATGGGACTTAACGTCTGAGGTCATCAGTCCCCTAGAACTACTTAAACCTAACTAACCTAAGGACATCACACACATCCATACCCAAGGTAGGATTCGCACCTGCGACCGTAGCGGTCGCTCGGTTCCAGATTGAAGCGCCTACAACCGCTCGGCTACAGCGGCCGGCATAGTCCGTTAGTAATAACGTTTTTTCTTGTGAGCTCCAAGCTGTGAAACCAAAGATGGCGTGGCTTCTGTTCCTGAATCGCCAAATACGAAATGCATTTGACGTTACAGCTCATGTCCACTAACACTGTCCATGCCGTTTTCTCTGTCTTGGCGAGTGCACTACGCAGATCACTGTACAGTAGATGGACCATTTTCGCCAGTTGGTGATCCCGTTTATTGCCCTTTAAATCTACACTTTCCACTATCGGTTGTGGATGAGTCATTTGACACAGCACCTCAGCTCCGTTGAGAATCGTGAGTATAAGTCTACCATAGAAGTTATTGGCAGAACTTTTCGTCGATGCTTTATGAACGCGCCTACATGTCAATGTGTTCCCCAGCAACATATCTGAACCATCTTTGATTCCATGCCACGCCATCTAGAGGCTACGACTGCAGCACATAGCAGCTTTACATCATACTGAATTCCGACGGTCACCAAGCACGTACAGTTCTGTTGTTCTAAACATTTGTTAATTCTCGTGTCCCTTAATCTGCGGAACAAATTTCAATGTAATCACGCGTATCCTTCTTGGTGTTGCAATTTTCACGGACGATAGTGTAGCAACGAGAACACTCGGTTCGCAAGTCGACTAGTGACAGTAAACAGAATGGAATCATTCAACATTCATGCATTTCTGCGCCGGTGCTACGACACTGTGCGCGAATTCTACAAACGTAGATGTAGACCTTATAATGCAACAGTATGGGCCGTCTCTAAACGAAGTCAACGAACTCAAACCCATTCGGAAAACCCAATACTACGTCTCGATGTACACGTGAAGTTGATAAATGAAATGACCACGTATTGTAACGGTTCTTTGAACGTAATCACAATGTTTTTTAACTGAAATGTCATTAAATATAGTTTCTATCCAGAAGTACAGTCAACGAACATACACAAATTCTGAAACACACTTATAAAATTCCTGTGATGCAATAAAAGCGTTATAAAACATATGTTTAGGCTATACTATTTTACAGAAGAACATTAACTACAACATAAATTTCCCGACAATACGGTAAATCCAGGATTTTTTTAGGTGGAGCTAAACTGCAGCGAACAGATACCGCCGCGCGGTTAGAGGCGCCATGTCACGGGTTAGGGGGCCTCTCCGTCGGAGGTTCGAGTCCTCCCTCGAGCATGGGTTTGTGTGTTGTCCTTATCGTAAGTTAGTTTAAGTTAGTGAAATTAGTGTGTAAATCTAGCTACCGATGACATCAGCAATTTGGTCCCTTAGGAATTCACACACATTTGAACATTTTGAACAGATACCCCGAATCTTCAGCATCAAGAGAACAAAATCCAAGTACCCAGTTTCGTACCCAGCAAGTTGCTTACGTTTTAACAAGGTTGGAATAGTTGGCATTGATTACTTGATACCTTTTAACGCAAACGTCCTGCGGATATTCTGACGTTTGTCCGTTATAATTATAATTCTAAACAGCAGTGCACATCTATCCTGACAACAGGCATGCCAAGTTGCGCCGCTTAACTCGCTCCACAGCTCCAGTCTTCTGACTGGTTCGATGCGGTCCGCCACTAATTCTTCTCTCGTGCCAACCTTAGTATCTCAGGGTAGCGCCTGCAACCTACGTCATCAATTATTTGCCAGGTATATTCGAACCTCTGTCTTCCTCTACAGTTTTTACCCTCTACAGCTTCCTCTAGTATCGTGAAAGTTAATCCCTGATGTGCCCCTTCTCCTTGCCGGTATTTTCCATATATTCTTTTTCTTGCCGAGTCTGCAGAAGACCTTCTAGTTCCTTATGTTATCGGTTCACATATTTTCAACATTCTGCGGTAGCATCACCTCTGTTCCTCTATTCCAGTTTTTCCACTATCCGTGTGTCTCTATCAAAAGATGCTGTGTGGGCATCAAACGTACATTCCCAGAAATTTCTTCCTCAAATTAAGCCGTATGTTGGATATTAGTACACTCTTTTTGGCCAGGAATGCCTTTTTGCAAGTATTAGTCGGCTTTTTATGTCCTCCTTGCTACGTCCGCCAAGGGTTGTTCTCTGTCAAAGTAGCAGATTACCTTAACTTCATCTAGTTCGTCATCACCAATTACGATGTTAAGTTTAACACTAATTTCATTTCTGCTACTTCTCATTAGTTTCGTCTTTCTTCGATCAACACTCAGTCCATATTCTGTATTCATCAGACTGTTCATTCCATTCAACATATCCTGGAATTCTTCTTCACTTTCACTGACATTAGTAATGTCATCAGTAAATCTTATAATTGATATCCTTCAATTTTTGTTCCACTCTTGAACTTTCTTTTATTTCCAACTTTGCTTTTTCCATGTATAGATTGAACAGCATGGGCGGAAGACTACATCCCTGTTTTGCACCCTTTTATTTCGAGCACTTCGTTCTTGGTCTTCCACTCGTATTGTTCCCTTTTGGGTCTTGTAGACCTACATATTGTACATTACTCGTCTTTTCCTACAGTTTACTCGTATTTTCCTCAGAACTTCGAACATCTTGCATCATTTTACGTTATCGAATGGTTTCGCCTGGTCTATAAATACTATGAACGTGTCTTGATTTTTCTTCAGTCTTGTTTCCATTATCAACCGCAATGTCAGAACTGCCTCACTGGTTGGTGCCTTTATCTGTTCTAAAGCCAAACTGAAGAGAAAAGAAGAAAGACTGGGTTTAGCGTCTCGTCGACATCAAGGTTATTAGAGACGGAGCACAAGCTCGAATTGTATCAAGGATGGGAACGGAAATCGGCCGTGTCCTTTCAAAGGAACCATCCAGGCATTCGCCAGGAGCGATTTAGGGAAATCACGGAAAACCTAAATCTGGATGGCTGGACGCGGGTTTGAACCGTGGTCCTCCAGAATGCGAGTCCAGTGAGCTAACCATTGTGCTTTGCATGGCCTCCACGTTCACCCGACCTAACGCCATGCGATTTTTTCCTTTGGGGCTTCATCAAGGATCGTGTGTACTTGCCTCCGCTCCCAGCATACCTCCCTGAATTAAGAAACCGAATTGAACCAGCTGTTGCTACAATCACTGAAGACACACTTATCAACGTTTGGGAAGAACTCGGCTATTGACTTGATGTGTGCCGTGTGACAAATGGTGCTCACATTGAACATTTAGAAGGTTCTTGGTAATACTGTTTGAGTTGCTCTATCATTTGACATATCATTTATAACTTTAAGATTAATATAATAAATATTATAAGGTGGTTAAACCC
The DNA here is from genome assembly GCF_023898315.1 of Schistocerca nitens. NCBI lineage: Eukaryota > Metazoa > Arthropoda > Insecta > Orthoptera > Acrididae > Schistocerca > Schistocerca nitens. Next base: position 353,916,751 of record NC_064622.1, read on the forward strand.
CGATATTCAGCCGGCCGGTGTGGCCGAGCGCTTCTAGGCGCTTCAGTCTAGAACGCGCGACCGCTACGGTTGCAGGTTCGAATCCTGCCCCGGGCATGGATTTGTGTGATGTCCTTAGGTTAGTTAGGTTTAAGTAGTTCTAAGTTCTAGGGGATTGATGACCTCAGATGTTAAGTCCCATAGTGCTCAGAGCCATTTGAACCATTTTTGAACCCGATATTCATTTATAAGCACCCTGTATTAGTTCATCGTGAGTATGCCGCTCCAAGTCAAGCTGTGAACAAAATTCTGTACATCCAAGTCTTGAAACGTATGCGATAAGCGATACAACGTCGCCGCCGTGATTTGTGCCACTGTCAGGACTGGTTCCTACTGTATGACAGTGCAAAACCCCATACTGTTTTATCTGTTACCGAGTATCTGGCCAGACATCGTTATTGCCATCCGACATCCGCCATATTCGCCCGACCTCTCGTCTTGCTATTTTTTAGTGTTTCCGCGATGAAAAGGTGACTCAATGGAAAGCTTCGTGAAAATATCGCAAACAACAACGGGTTGTGACGAATGGGCTTACGTTGAAAATTTCCCTACTTGCTTCCAAGACTCCCAGAAACATTGGCAGCTTTGTATTAGCCAAGGAGACTATTCCGATAGGAGCTAGGATCATTACTTGGTAATTTTTAAAAAAACCTATCCTCGAACTTTTCTAACAAAGAGAGTATTATTCTTGTCAGCAGCTGTTAAGCTGCTTGTGCTCCTCAGCTACCGGAAGCCAAAGAACCTTCACGAGGCTGCTCTACTGGCCGCGTGATAAAAGAAAGTGTGTCGGCGATGCGCTCTCCGTGGCTGCGTGCAGTTCTTTGTGCACGCAGGAGGAGGAGGAGGAGGAGGAGGAGGAGGCGTCTGAATGGCGAGCTAGGGCCGTGTTATCAGCGACCGCCCGGCCCATGAAGTGCGAGCGACCGCCGCCGCTACCCATTGTGCAGCGCTAGCGATTATCAACCGGCGGCAAAGGCCCGGCCAAAGTTAGCGCGAGGCGAGCTTTTGTTTCCGACTTTTTTTTATTCACCTCCGCGGAGAAGCGAGCGTAAATATTTACACTGGAAACTCGGCGCGTCAGGCGCTCGTCAACTTTTGGTAACTCCGGCGGCAGGTGTAATGAGGTTATGATAAAGTCGGCCTGCGCGGCGAAATTTTTAACTCAGTCCGGAGAAAGATCACGCTGCATTATCATGTTCACAATGTGTCTCCGAGGGAATTCTGTCTACTGCGAAAACTCGAAAACCGAGGAAGGTAATGTAGGAGTTAAGACATTCCTCTGAACACCACACAGTCAATCTTGTATGTAGTATGTCTCTGTAACTTACAAAATCATAAATGAAACGACTTTCTTTACTTCAGGTTTTCGTGTCCGGAGCTGTCATTTTTTCGGCCAGAAGCTTCGGACTCTCTTAGCCAGAGGTCGTCTAGGAAGCAACGTAGAGGACAATTTCAACAGTTAGACGTTCCATGTTTTGTATTTCTCCACAGTCACACTTATTGTCATCAGGTTTTAATAGGCTCCATTTTATCAGACTGGTTTTGACAGGGGCTACACCAGTTTTAATACAGTTTATCGTTTTCCATCACCTGTTGTTTAATTCAACACCACTTGATGGATGTTCTAAAATAGGATAGCCGACGCAGGGTTCATCCACGGTGTAATTGAGGAACTGATATGTTGATTTTAGTCTTTTTAATTCTTAAGTGCTACCGTACAGTGGATGGTGCTCGTCAAATGTCTTTTTGAAGTGCTCTTTATGTTCATTAGAACTTGGAACTGCTGAAACATGAGGCTTGGGAGAGCTTTCCCAGTGGAGTGGGCTTCACACATCCTGTGACTAGCCTACAAGTTTCTGTAAGGCTTTCATCAATCTTCTTTGCATGCGCCAATCTACACCAGTTAGGATACGTGTACTCAGCTCAGGAAAAGAAAAGTGCTAAAGCGCTGGTTTTAAGCACAATAGGTTTGACGCCCACTAACTGGCAGTACTTACTGGCAGTAACGATATTTTTCCTTTCAGCTGCCTTATTTTGGGGCGTTTCGTAGCGCCGTTTCTATGTGAGGGACCAATCAACCATCACTCTGAGGTATGTCAGCTGGTCTGTGTGCTCGGGTCGATTCATTCCAGTTAATGCGCAGCTTTCTATTTTCTACGCATATGTGTGTTGGAAGGCGCAAAAGGGAGCACAAAAGAAGCCTCCCAGTGTGCATTTTCACTAGAAGCCACCACGTGACTAGAAAATGCTGGCGCTTCCTGGAAACGATGTCCATAAGAGCATCCACCAACCCTTCCACCACCAGAGAAAATTAAAATAAAAGGCACTTCTCAGGGCCACCCCTGACAGGTTCACAGATATACATAAAATTGTTACTTACCTTCATTGCAAAATGTTCTACGCACTAATGAGTAGACTAATGAAACTCACTGACGCAAAGTACATAGGTACTGTGGATTACCCGAACCACTATGACTAAGCAGTGTCGTTCCCTGCAGACCCACGTGCAGCTCTTGAGCCGCGAATACTTTGTTGCGCAAGTGCACAGCTTCAAAACTAATGTTCCGTGAGACAAGTTACGGCTTCGCCTTGGGATCCCCCTGCCTCAATGCCAGCTAGACTGGTTGGCTCAAAAGAACTAAGTTCTACAAAGCCCACCCTCTCGTTTTCGGGAGGGAATGAAAGATGAGTAAGAAAATAACATAAAAAATTTACAAGGGCGTAACGGCGAGGGGCGGGCCGGGCCGTCAGATCGATGGCGGCTAGCATGCGTCCCGCCGGCTGCAGTCTGTGCATCTCAGTCCCAGCTAAACGCGTTTCCACGCTACACTGATTCAAAGGGTGTTTCAAAATGAACACCGGATCTGAAAAATCAGTTATTTTTATTTATCCTTGGCGGCAACGTTGTTTTTACATGTTTTGTTATTAGTGATCTTTTTGATACTGAGCTTTTGACTTCCAGGTCAGTGTTTGAGGATGTACTGTTTCTACTGGGTGGACTTGAGTTTAAAACAAATGTAAACTAAATATTACGATAAATTTTATTAATAATCGACAAGTACGCCAAAGAAGAAGAGATAGAACTACAATGGACATGTTATTCCATGGACTCTTGCGCTTCTATGCATGAACAATCATTCCTTTGTCTTTCACTTATCGTATCTGCTTGGATTCGGACCTAACTGGACGTTCTTGTGTAAAGCTCATCTTGCTGTACCAGCTGATAATGTAAGTTGTACTTAGAACCCGAAAAATATAATGGTTATTTTGTCAAAAGAATTTTTGTATGTGGTCAATCAATTGGTAGTCTAATACCTGGATTGTCGTAAGTACACTCCTGGAAATGGAAAAAAGAACACATTGACACCGGTGTGTCAGACCCACCATACTTGCTCCGGACACTGCGAGAGGGCTGTACAAGCAATGATCACACGCACGGCACAGCGGACACACCAGGAACCGCGGTGTTGGCCGTCGAATGGCGCTAGCTGCGCAGCATTTGTGCACCGCCGCCGTCAGTGTCAGCCAGTTTGCCGTGGCATACGGAGCTCCATCGCAGTCTTTAACACTGGTAGCATGCCGCGACAGCGTGGACGTGAACCGTATGTGCAGTTGACGGACTTTGAGCGAGGGCGTATAGTGGGCATGCGGGAGGCCGGGTGGACGTACCGCCGAATTGCTCAACACGTGGGGCGTGAGGTCTCCACAGTACATCGATGTTGTCGCCAGTGGTCGGCGGAAGGTGCACGTGCCCGTCGACCTGGGACCGGACCGCAGCGACGCACGGATGCACGCCAAGACCGTAGGATCCTACGCAGTGCCGTAGGGGACCGCACCGCCACTTCCCAGCAAATTAGGGACACTGTTGCTCCTGGGGTATCGGCGAGGACCATTCGCAACCGTCTCCATGAAGCTGGGCTACGGTCCCGCACACCGTTAGGCCGTCTTCCGCTCACGCCCCAACATCGTGCAGCCCGCCTCCAGTGGTGTCGCGACAGGCGTGAATGGAGGGACGAATGGAGACGTGTCGTCTTCAGCGATGAGAGTCGCTTCTGCCTTGGTGCCAATGATGGTCGTATGCGTGTTTGGCGCCGTGCAGGTGAACGCCACAATCAGGACTGCATACGACCGAGGCACACAGGGCCAACACCCGGCATCATGGTGTGGGGAGCGATCTCCTACACTGGCCGTACACCACTGGTGATCGTCGTGGGGACACTGAATAGTGCACGGTACATCCAAACCGTCATCGAACCCATCGTTCTACCATTCCTAGACCGGCAAGGGAACTTGCTGTTCCAACAGGACAATGCACGTCCGCATGTATCCCGTGCCACCCAACGTGCTCTAGAAGGTGTAAGTCAACTACCCTGGCCAGCAAGATCTCCGGATCTGTCCCCCATTGAGCATGTTTGGGACTGGATGAAGCGTCGTCTCACGCGGTTTGCACGTTCAGCACGAACGCTGGTCCAACTGAGGCGCCAGGTGGAAATGGCATGGCAAGCCGTTCCACAGGACTACATCCAGCATCTCTACAATCGTCTCCATGGGAGAATAGCAGCCTGCATTGCTGCGAAAGGTGGATATACACTGTACTAGTGCCGACATTGTGCATGCTCTGTTGCCTGTGTCTATGTGCCTGTGGTTCTGTCAGTGTGATCATGAGATGTATCTGACCCCAGGAATGTGTCAATAAAGTTTCCCCTTCCTGGGACAATGAATTCACGGTGTTCTTATTTCAATTTCCAGGAGTGTAGATATGGGCGTTAACAAAGAATTTTCATTGTTAGGCGCCATCTTAGAAAAATATTTAACATTTTTATTTTAGCTCATCTACAAGACATGCCGTCGGTTAGGACAGTTAACCTTATTTCAGATCTCACGAGACCGGAGGCAGCTACTAATAATTTAACAATTTTACTTACAGATTTTCTTTATATAACGAGATAACATCCCAGGCTGAAAAGGTCTGGTCACAGGATTCCAGTTCCATTATAGGATTTCATTTGTAGATGCTACTCTTGTTATCTTATATTGGGGAATCGAGACGAAACCACGATGTTAAGTTACATATTGCAGTAGTGTACATCGAGCAGACTTGGCAAATATTCTCTGGTGCAATAAGCACCCGATTTCTCACGAGCCTGGAATAATACCTGTAGTGTTGGGTAAATAAGAAAAGGACAATTAATTATCGACGATTACGTAACTACCCTGAGAACTGAGCTAGTTTACTGAGTGCTTATACACGTCGGGCTAAATGAAACAACATATTACACTGTTAATAATATTCCTACATTAGTTATTTCTCTTTTAAGCTGAGCCACTGCATTAATGTGTGTGTCTTTTTATATAAGTCATGGCTCATATTCATTCTATTACATTACTCTGATAGCAAAGAAAAATAGTCAAAAAATAATTTTTATTTTATTACGTTACAAGGAGTACCGACATGGAAAGATAGAGTACGGAACGGCGAGTGTTAATTGCGAAAATTCGCTACAAAAATGGTGAAACTTTCACGGAAACTGTTCAGGAACGTGGTATTATTCTTGGATACAACATTGCACCAAAGGAATCCATCGTTCGTAGGTCGATCAAGAAATATGAAAAAACTAGTTCAATAGTAGCCATCAAAAGCCCTGGCCGGGGTGAGGCAATTGATGTTGCTGTGTCTGATTCTGTTACTGTGGTTACGGGGAAATCATGTCGCCGTCGTGCTGAAGAAATACGCATGTGTCCAGCAACAACGCACAGCATATTTATAAAAGATTTGCACTTACACCCGTACAGAGATCATTTAACATAGGAACTGAAACCTGTGGATCCCGGAAAAGAAACGAGAGAGTCATGTTTTCACAAAGCACATGATTCTCTGGCTTTGTGAACGAGCATGACTGCCGAAAATGGGGATAAGAGAACCTAAGAGTAATTCGGGAAAAAGTCATGCATCCTCAGCGACTTATGGTTTGGTGTGGATTTGCATTAAGATGACTAAGGAAGGACTATCACAGTGAACGGAGTTCGTTATCCTGTAATGCTCACCGCTTTCCTGTAGCGTCGGTTGGATCAAATGCTTCTAGCAAGGCTCGCCACATTTCAGGGGAAATAATCGTTCTGTTGCGTTAAAAATTCCCGGACAGACTAATCTCGTTACGAGGAGACCAGACGTACCCACCTCGTTCTTGTGACATGACACCTTGTGACTTTTTCCTATGGGGGTTTGGTATGAGTTTACCAGAACAAACCTTATCATCTTCTGGAACTTAAACAAGTAGTTCGTTGATGGGGAAATGTGTGAGCGGGTGATGGTTCATTACAACAACAGAGCGATCTTGTGTAGGGATAGTAGAGGGGGATATATTTCCGATTTTGTGTTTCACGTTTAAACAGTCCGCAGAAAAGAAATGTGTCCTTTGATTGCTTCTTTCAAATAAATAAATATATATTCCAGTTTTATATCAATCAATCGCCTCCTGCCCACTCTCTCTGTCCAACCCCTCCTCTTTCATCTCTCTGTCCATGTGCTTCTCCCACATCTGTCTGTCTGTTCCTTTACCCTGCATCCATCTCCTCCTCGCCCTCTATCTCCTTCTCACTCCCTACAAGTACAATTCTTACTCCCCCCTCTCCCTGTCCATCTCTCTCTCCCCTCCCCCTCTCAGCCCCTCCACTTCTTTCCATTTTCTGTCCACCTCTTCCTCCCCCCATCTCAGAGCATCTACTCCCCTATCCGTGTCAATCTCCTCCTTTGCCCTCTCTGTCTTTCCGTCTCCTCCTATCGCCCTCTTGATCACATTATCACCGCTACCCGAGAATGAGTTGATTCTTACCACCTTAGTACTCCTTTCCAGATGGTAAGTAGTATGTGCACCAAGTTTGATTGAAATCGATCCAGGCGTTACGGAGGAGCATTTTACCGGTGGCTTTGCCTACATACCCACCTGTCACGATATTTGACGTATGTCACACATATCCGTATACATAGTTCACCTGTATGTCTAGACAATTTAGACCTGCAGTTTCACTTTCAAATTTGAATGTTTATGACGCCATACCTCGGAATCATGTGTCGTACAATGACATAATTTTACAGCTACATTCAGTGGTATATCTAAATACTGTCTGCAAAGTACTGCGAATATACGAGGGCTATTCCGAAAGTAAGGTCCGATAGGTCGCGAAATGGAAACCACGGTAAAAATCAAAAATGTTTTATTTGCAACAGTTAGATACACCTTGCAGCTACTTATCTCCATAGTCGCCGACCCGACTTAGACGTGTATCGTAGCGTTGTACCAACTTTCCCATACCCTCGCTATAGAAGGCAGCCGCCAGTGCTCTCCGCCAATTCTCTACGCTGGCCTACGGCTCGTTGTCTTGTGCCGAAATGTTGTCTTCATAACCAGCGGTTCATGTGACCTGAGCTGAAACTCAGAGGGAGACAATTACGGGTTGTATTGTGGGTAATCTCACATTTCCATTTGAAAACGATGCAGGAGCATCTTCATTGCCCCTGCAGAATGCGGCTGCGAATTGTCTTGAAGACGAAACAGCACGACAGTTATGTAATGTCAGCTGCATAGCTTCAGGGGAAATTTCACACCAGGCCCCCGTACTTGGCGGCAGACACTATTTTCTAGACATCTTTACGCACTCACTGCGAGCTCAGAAATGAGAAGAGCGACGTGATGCTAACTGGGGTTATACTAGAGACACTACCCAACACATCTGTGCAAAGCTTCATCGGATTTTCATAGTCGTTTCCATTTCGTGACCGATCGGACCTTACTTTCGGAATAGCCCTCGTAGTTAGCAGTAATAAGTAATAAGTAATAAATTAAAACTACATGCATGACGCGGCAGTTTTTCTCGAATATCTGTGTTTATGACGTCATATGTTCTGGACTACCTGTCGCACAGTGATACAACTTAGTAGGTACATTCAACGATATGTGTGAATACCGTCTGAAAAATGTGGTACGAACAAAGTGAGTAGTAAAGAAGTAATAAATTAAAACGTCACGTCCGATGCGGCAGTTTTACTGCATGAACAGCGAATGTGTAGCGAGCGATACACTTTTTTCCTTCCATCATTTTGTCGTGCAGAAAAAGTTTCGTAATGGTTTGAAATTATGTGTAAATTTGTCACAAGTCACTAAATGGTCTCATTCTAAAATACTCGTTGAATAAAGTCTGATTATTCGCGTGTACTGGACTACATTCCTTTTTCACCCCTACCCGTTTGATAGACAGGATGTTCTCTTTAAACAATAAGTGATATGTGTGTGAAGTTTGGTTGAAAATCGGTCCAGTGGTTCCGGAAAAGATGTGGAACATACGAACACACAGCGTTACAATATGTATGGATTGAACGCTAATTCTTGACACTCGTGTGCCTGCACCTACACTAGTATGTTGGGGTTACAGGAAAAACACGTACAGGTATTACGATGTATCCGTTCAGGGCTCGACCATTATTTCTGCATTATTAGTTTCGTTGTTACTAGCGATCCAAATCTGGCGGTATTCTGTCACAGAATAAAATTCACCGACAAGCAAGTAGACGTTTTTACGTTGACCCTTTCGCTGCTGTGGGCTTGTATACAGGTCCTGCTACGCCGTTCCCCAGGTGTTCTCGACGTGTATACGCGCACCGCTTGGACTCTCCTACAGTGCTATGGACGTCTGAATACGTCCTGAGCAGCCGTCCTCTCACTGCTGCGGACGAGTGACTTCCAAATCTCAGTACATAAAGACGTTTGTAGTATTTATCATACAACATATGTGCCTCATTACGTGCTATCATTTGCAGCAAACCTCATTTCGATACCTTGAATCGTTCATGAACTGTAACGATTGTTAGGACGACACAATTCACAATGCGCAAGGACGTGAATAGGCGCATCTTTCGCATATGAAACCCAACTCCACAACGAAATGAGAGATCACTCTGCTCTCAACTTTAAACAAAGTATCGATATCTCATCTACATTTCATTCCCTGCAATGTATGAGCCAAAATCAACGACACGAAAAGTTTACGCAATGACTTTATACCTTTGCGAACACATTAAAATTTTGTGAAATGTTTTACTTGGTTTCATGGAGGGCAGTACGTAATGCGAATAACGAAATTAAGTTCAGTTACTTACTGAGTGAACATATCAGACTATAATAGTTTCGAAAATTCGGATGACAAGTTCACTGAAGAGCCAAAAAAATTGGTACACCTGCCTCATAACGCATAGGGCCCTCGTGAGGATGCAGAAGTGCCGCAACACAACGTGGCATGGACTTGACTACTGTCTGAAGTAGTACTGGTCGGAATTGACACCATGAATCCTGCAGGGCTGTCCATAAATCCATAGACTACGAGGGGGTGGAGATCTCTTGTGACCAGCACGTTGTAAGGCATCCCAGAGATGCTCAATAATGTTCATGTCTGGGGAGTATGGTGGGCAGCGTAAGTGTTTAAACTCAGAAGAGTGTTCCTGGAGCCACTCTGTAGTGATTCAGGACGTCCGTGGTGTCGAAGTGTCCTGCTGGAATTGCCCAATGGACATGAATGGATGCAGCTGATCAGACAGGATGCTTACGTACGTGTCACCTGTCTGAGTCATACCTACGCGTATCAGGGGACCCATATCACTCCAACTGCTCACGATCCACACCATTACAGAGCCTCCACCAATCTGAACAAGCCATGGATTCGTGTGGTTGTCTCCATACCAGTGCACGTCCATCTACTCGATACAATTTGAAACGTGGCTCGTCCGACCAGGCAACACGTTTCCAGTCATCAACAGTCCAATGTCGTTGTTGACGGGTCCAGCCGAGGCATAAAGCTTTGTGTCGTGCAGTCATCAAGGGTACTCGAGTGGGCCTTCGGCTCCGAAAGCCCATATCGATGATGTTTCGTTGAATGGTTCACACGCTGACACTGAGCATTGAAATCTGCAGCAATTTGCAGAAAGTTGCACTTCTGTCACGTTGAATGATTCGCTTCAGTTGTCCATGGTCACGAGCAATATCCGGTGCTCCCCAAGGAAGTGTCATAGCCCTTCTATTGTTCCTTATCTATATTAACGACATAGGAGACAATGTGAGTAACCGTGTTAAATTGTTTGCAGATGACGCTGCCATTTATCGTCTTGTAAAGCCATCAGATGATCAAAACGACTTGCAAAAGATTTAGATAAGATATCTGTATAGTGCGAAAAGTGGCAATTGACCCTGAATAAAGAAAAGTGTGAAGTTATTCACATGAGTACTAAAAGAAATCAGCTAAATTTCGATTCCGCGATAAGTCATACAAATCTGAAGGGTGTAAATTCAGCCAAATACTTGGGTATTACAACTACAAATAACCTAAATTGGAACGATCACATAGATAATATTGTGGGTAGAGCAAACGAAATACTGCGATTCATTGGCAGAACACTTAGAAGGTGCAACAGGTCTACTAAAGAGACTGCTTACACTACGCTTGTTCGCCCTATTGTGGAGTATTGCTGTGCAGTGTGGGATCCGCATCAGGTGGGACTGACAGATGACATCGAAAAAGTACAAAGAAGGGCAGCTCGTTTTGTATTATCGCGAAATAGAGGAGATAGTGTCACAGAAATGATACGTGAATTGGAGTGGCAATCATTAAAACAAAGGCGTTTTTCGTTGCAACGGGCTCTCCTCATGAAATTTCAATCATCAGTTTTCTCCTCCGATTGCGAAAACATTCTGTTGGCACCATCTACATAGGGAGAAATGATCATCACGATAAAATAAGAGAAATCAGGGTTCGCACAGAAAAATTTAAGTGCTCGTTTTTCCCGCGTGCCGTTCGGGAGTGGAACGGTAGAGAGACAGCTTGAAGGTGGTTCATTGAACCCTCTGGCAATCAATTTATTGTAAATAGCAGAGTAATCACGTAGATGTAGATGTTCTTGCAGGGTCTTTTTCCGGCCGCAGCGATGTCGGAGATTTGATGTTTTACCGGATTCCTGATATTCACGGTACACTCGTGAAACGGTCGTACGGGAAAATCACCGCTGTCTCGGAGATGCTGTGTCCCATCGCTCGTGCGCCGACTATAACACCAAGTTCAAACTCACTCGAATCTTGATAACCTGCCACTGTAGCAGCAGTAACTGATTTAACTACTGCACCAGACACTTGTTGTCTATTCCGTCTCCCTTACTCCTCCTCTCACTTTTTTACTACTGGAGTTAATTTTATTTGGCTTGTGGTTTTATTTATTTAGATATGATTATATATGTGTAGCAACAAGTAAGTTGGTACATGGTAACTAGTAACTTTGCTTTACGATATTAAAGTTTGGATTTGCAATGTTCAGTCTGATATAAAGCTGAAACTGAGAGGTGATGGCAGTACACAAAATTATTTGTAACAAGTTGCTATGGTTTTGATTCAATGTTATTACACTGTCTTTACTTGGTAATTCTTTCTTCATAAAAGCAAGTAACTTTGAGTAATGTTGAGTAAATATTTCACTTTGGCTGTATGAGTCACACTAGCATACATATGTTAAGTTCAGACATGGAATGGGAGAGGGAATAAACACTTTTATCATAAATGTGGCACACCGTGGATCAAATTATTGCTTTTCCACATCTGCTCTGGATAATCATGTAGGAAACATTCAGTTGCTACTGTAACGTAATCAAGAAAGAAAACTGTATATGAACTCACTACCTTGCATCGTATTGAGGAAAGTCAGTAATGAAATTCAAATGGTCGTCACAGCACTGAATGTTGGCTACGTTATGCAGTGGATTTTTGAATACTGTTAATTAGAACAGGCGCGCGGCTAGCCCGCGTTCTCTTAATCTTAGGGGAAAAATGTAAAATATTGCTTTAGTTTCACAGAGCAGACCTTGCCACAAAATCAGAAAATGATAAAGTCATAACACAGTTTTTTTTTTTTTTTTGGTCGCATAGAACATGTCGCACAGTACCTTCCAAATCAAACTGAAAAATGCACTGAATAATATAATATAGTCTGCCGGCGCTGCTGGAAGCTGTAAGAAAATGTTAAATATTATTATGTTACCTCGCATTACCGGCGAGACGAGTGCGATGCCTGAAATGAATGTTTTTTAAATGTGCCGCGTCTGCGGCTGTTGCCCTCGCAGATTGGTACAGCGGCTTCCGCTAAATTAAATGCTGAAAATGTCTAAATTATTTACGGGACGAATGGCTGGCAATTTTACAAATTATTTTGAAAACATATATTCTCAAACTCTATATCTTCAAACAAAAATGCATTAATTTTACACACCTTTTTACAATAACTCGCCTAATGGCGGATCTCAAGCTTCATGAACAAAAGACTCACAGCCAGCATATACATTTGCTTAAGACGCAAGTGTTACTCGTAACGAAACCCAAAGAGAACAGAGAGATTATTACAATGCTTTTTATTATTATTATTATTATCGTTAATTCCCCATTAAGGAGAGCGTTAAAACACAATCAATATTCACAATGACAATATGGTACATAAATTGGTACATTTCAAATTCATGGCACTTTTTTCTGTCTCTTTCTTTTCTCTTCCCAAAAACCTTTCATAAATTCACTGTGTTTCTTCTTCCTCTCTTCTGTCCACTTCTTTCCTGGTTTCTTCTCTTTTGGTGTTTCTTCGAATTTCTGTTTGTTGATTTTTTCTCTGTATTTTCCTCTGTTTGATATTTCTTCTGTGGAGATGTTTAGATTTTTGAGGTCTTCCATGGTTTCCTTTACCCAGTTAGTTTTCACCTTATTCGTCACCACTATGTTAAAAATCTTCTTGGTCAGCCTATTTTCATTCATCCTATGAATGTGCCCATAGAATTTTGCCCTTCTTTTTCTGATATTGTCTGTAATTGTCTCTGCCTGTTTGTACAATTCCTTTGTTGGTCTCTTTATCCAGATCCCCTGTCTCTGAACTGGCCCATAGATCTTTCTCAGAATCTCCCTCTCTTGCTTTTCCATTTCCTTGATTTTAGTTCTTCCTCTGATTACTGTTGTTTCTGAGGCATACAAGGCCTCAGGTAAGACTACTGTTTTGTAATGTCTTAATTTGGCATTGACAGAAATATTTCTTTTATTGTAATGGTTCCAGGTAAGTCTGTATGCTTTTTGTAGTTTTGTAACCCTTTCTTCATTGGCTGTTGAATTCAGTCCTGTTTTCTGTATAATCTCTCCCAGGTATTTGAAACTTTCTACTTGTGTTATCTTTCCGTACTTTGTTATCAATGGGCTTCTGTCTGCAGCTTTTGTGTCCACGTACTGGGTTTTTTCATATGATATTTGTAGTCCTGTTCTGGCTGCGATTTCATGCAATATCTCTAGGGCTTCTCTGGCTTCTTTTCTGTCATTTGTAATGATGGCTATATCGTCGGCAAAGGCCAGACATTTTATGTTGACGGTTCTATTTTTCTCTCTCCCCATCTTTACCCCATTGACTCCTTTGTCCCACGTCCTGATTATTTTCTCTAAAACAGCGTTAAATAAAATGGGTGACAGGCCATCTCCCTGTCTCACTCCTGTCTTGATTTCGAAAGATTCTGAGATCTCGCCCATGAACTTCACTTTTGACTTTGTATTTGTTAATGTTTCCTGAATTAGTTTTCTGGTCTTATTGTCTACCTTCATTTCTTCTAGTGTATTAAAAAGTGTTTCTCTATCTATGGAATCGTAAGCCTTCTTGAAATCAACAAATGTTACTGTGGTGTTTCTGGACTTTCTCGTTGTTAATAATGTTCTCAGACACCAGATCTGCTCACTGCATGATCTTCCCTTCCTGAACCCTCCTTGGTATTCTCCGATCTGTGGATCTATCTGAGGTTCTAGGCGATTTAACAGAGCTTTTGATAGAATTTTGTATGCCACCGGCAGTAACGAAATGCCTCTATAGTTATTAGGATCTGTTTTGTCTCCTTTCTTATGGAGGGGGTGTATTAGGGTTGACTTCCATTCTTCTGGTATCTTTTCTGTTTCCCAGATGTTTTGATTATACTATGAATTTTGGGTGTAATTTTTTCATGGTCTAATTTCCAGATTTCTGCAATCAGTCCATCTTCTCCTGGTGCTCTATTATTTTTCAAGGATTTTATTATTTTCACGATTTCTTCATATGTTGGGGGTTCGGAGTCCCGGTTGCGTTCTGGTTTTGTAAACTGTAATCTCTGTTTTGGTTTATCACAGTTAAGTAACGTATCAAAGTATCTGGCTAATATTTCACAGTTTTTCTTCGGATTTGTCTCCAGTGTTCCATCTTGTCTTTTGAAGCATAAGCTTGGCTGATATCCTGTCATATTTTCTCGGAATACTCTGTAAAAATTTCGTGTGTTGTTTCTGGTGAAGTCTTCTTCTATCTCCTTCAACCTGCTGTTTTCGTAACCTCTTTTTTCTCTTCGGATTATTTTTGAAGTGTTTTTCTGTATCCTGTTGAAGTCTTCCCATTTTTCTTGTGTTTTATGGCTGTTAAATTTTTTCCAGCCTTGTATTCTGTCTTCTATGGCCCTGTCGCATGTCATGCTTTTTATTATTTATACATGTACTGAATTGTCCTTTTTATCTGAGGCACAGATCATAATCACTAATTCATTTAACAAGAATAGGATTGTCAAAGATAATAATATGTCATGGATTCAAAGTTAAATAATGCATAAAACGTCAAATAATTGTGAATGTTCTACATACACACATAATATATTCGTGAAATGTTTACACAGTCTTTATTGCTTCACTTGGTCACGTTTATTCGTGTTTACATTATTTCTCTTTCGCCGTGTGCGTGGCACTATATCGATACATGTTAACTGGTCTTGCACACACGGAAAAAATTCTGTCACACGCTTTTTATGACGACTGGCCAGGAGACGCTACATGTCTTATACAGGCTTTGCCGATCGCAGCGCCGTATTCTACCTGTTTACATATCTCTGTATTTGAATACGCGTGCCTGTACTAGTTTCTTTGGTGATTCAGTGTATTTCATACGACCAGCAGCATTTGGCGTACAGTACGGCCGTAACAAAAGCAGGCTCAGCACGGAATGCGAAGATCTCGTCTGTAGCAACGAAAGCGTTAATAGGTCGAGTAACTCTTTTATAATGACACCCTAGCGACGGCCTGATTTCTCGTGCCACACGCAAGCGGTGGTGTCCAGTGGACTACTGGCGTGGGCGGGTGCGAAGTACTCCCGCGTGACACGCCGGTCGCCAGCTGCTATGTGGGTCACGCCCTTTGCCCCGTCGCGGCAGACGGCAAATGTGTTTCTCTGCTGCCCCGCGCCCCACGGGGGGACAGGACAGGAGAGAGGAGAAGCGCCAAGCGGAGAAGAGGCGCTTATTAAAAGCGATCCGTCTCGAGCCAGCCACCGCCTCGCCGTAAATCGCAAGGCGGCCGCGGCGCTGATATCTGCGTCACAAGCGCCGGCCACCTCGTTACGACCGCGAGACGCCGCCGTCTGCCGTCTCCGTAAAATACGACCTGCCGGCACAATGCCGACACCGAGCGGCCCGCCGTGGGACCAACGCCGCCCTGCCCCGAGCGCGCCAGTAAAACTGCGACGCTACGCAGCAACTGCTCACACGTCCCGCATGGGTCGTGTATGGGCTCGATACTGCTTCATTTGTTCTGCTCCTATCCCAAATTCTTCCTCCAGATTACGAGTATTGATTGATATGATCAGGAAAAAGGGGTATTAAATAATTTCCCTCTATGAAGCCTCTCCCCGATGTTATTCAATCTGTATATTGAGCAAGCAGTAAAGGAAACAAAAGAAAAATTCGGAGTAGGTATTAAAATCCATAGAGAAGAAATAAAAACTTTGAGGTTCGCCGATGACATTGTAATTCTGTCAGAGACAGCGAAGGACTTGGAAGAGCAGTTGAACGGAATGGACAGTGTCTTGAAAGGAGGATATAAGATGAACATCAACAAAAGCAAAACGAGGAGAATGGAATGTAGTCGTATTAAGTCGGGTGATGTTGAGGGTGTTAGATTAGGAAATGAGACACTTAAAGTAGTAAAGGAGTTTTGCTATTTCGGGAGTAAAATAACTGATGATGGTCGAAGCAGAGATGATATAAAATGTAGACTGGCAATGGCAAGGAAATCAATTCTGAAGAAGAGAAATTTGTTAACATCGAGTATAGACTTAAGTGTGAGGAAGTCGTTTCTGAAAGTTTTGTATCGAGTGTAGCCATGTATGGAAGTGAAACATGGACGATAAATGGTTTGGACAAGAAGAGAATAGAAGCTTCAGAAATGTGGTGCTACAGAAGAATGCTGAAGATTAGATGGGTAGATCACATAACTAATGATGAAGTATTCAAATGGTTCAAATGGCTCTGAGCACTATGGGACTTAACATCTATGGTCATCAGTCCCCTAGAACTTAGAACTACTTAAACCTAACTAACCTAAGGACAGCACACAACACCCAGCCATCACGAGGC
Organism: Schistocerca nitens; assembly: GCF_023898315.1. Taxonomy (NCBI): domain Eukaryota; kingdom Metazoa; phylum Arthropoda; class Insecta; order Orthoptera; family Acrididae; genus Schistocerca; species Schistocerca nitens. The sequence goes on from NC_064622.1 coordinate 353,933,258, forward strand.
AGAGAAAATCCCTGACGCCGCCGGGAATCGAACCCGGGAACCCGGGCGTGGGAAGCGAGTACGCTACCGCACGACCACGAGATGCGGGCGATGGTATGGAGTGTCATTGGTTACACGTCTCGGTCACCTCTTGTTCGCATTGACGGCACTTTGAACAGTGGACGTTACATTTCAGATGTGTTACGACCCGTGACTCTACCCTTCATTCGATCCCTGCGAAACCCTACCTTTCAGCAGGATAATGCACGACCGCATGTTGCAGGTCCTGTACGGGCCTTTCTGGATACAGAAAATGTTCGACTGCTGCCCTGGCCATCACATTCTCCAGATCTCTCCCCAACTGAAAACGTTTGGTCAATGGTGGCCGAGCAACTGGTTCGTCACAATACGCCAGTTACTACTCTGGATGAACTGTGGTATCGTGTTTTAGCTGCATGGGCAGCTGTACCTGTACAAGCCATCCAAGCTCTGTTTGTTTCAATGCCCAGTCGTATCAAGGCCGTTATTACGGCCGGAGGTGGTTCCTCTGGGTACTGATTTCTCAGGATCTGTGCACCCAAATTGCGTGAAAATGTAATCATATGTCAGTTCTAGTATAATATATTTGTCCAATGAATACCCATTTATCATCTGCATTTCTTCTTGGTAAAGCAATTTTAATGGCCATTTCATTGAAACAATGAACGTACCGTTTGTACTGTATCTTACAAAATGTGCTGAAACTGACGGCCATCAACCTCAATGCAAGCAAAGACATTTTCGAACAAGAGTCTGACGCATCCTGACAAGTATCCCTGGCGTGTTTCGAGTCACATCACAGGCAGCTACAATTCTGGCAATTAATTCCATCTGCGAATCCACGGGGGCCTCATACACAAGAGACATAGATATCCCCAATGGAAACAATCAAGAGTATTCAGGACAGGTGACCTCCCAGACAGGACGTCCTCGTCCAATCCAGCGACTAGGAAATGCTGTATTGTACTGTAAGTTTCTGAATAGCACTGAATAATGAATGGGTCTGTCATTGATTCATAGCATGTTCTGTCATAGGATAATGTGAATGCGATACAAAAGAGCCACCTTACACACAAGTAAATAAAACTTGCATCATGATTTCGTGGTAATCAGGCTCGTCCTCCTTGTTCTCTTGCAGCAAATAATGAATGTACATGAAAATAAACAGCACAGTTCGTATAAAGTTGTACGCATGTTAGTTAACCGGCCGTTGTGACCGAGGGGTTCTAGGCCCTTCAGCCCGAAGCCGAGCTACTGCTACGGTCGCAGGTTCGAATCCTGCCTCGGGCATGTATGTGTGTGGTGTCCTTAGGTTAGTTAGGTTTAAGTAGTTCTAAGTCTAGGGAACTGATGACCTCAGATGTTAAGTCCCGTAGTACTTAGAGCCATTTGAACCATTTGAGCATCTTAGTTGTAAATAAGCAGGAAAACAGTAATGTTAGACAAAGCGGTAGACAAGTTTACTGCCATATCTCCTTAAGATGGCTTCTGCGACTCCAGGTTCCCTGTCGTAAATTGTTCAGAGGAGCATTCTCGATGTACTGTTACATTTTTGCATGCTCTTACGGAAATGCCCTGTGTGTGTTATCATGTATCAGTACTACCCCATGACTGACTTCAAGTTGGCACTGAAACTGCCATCAGATGCCGACTGCAGTCGTGTGGGATTCAGCGGACCCAATGGTGCACGACCGCTGAGCCACGCGTCTGGCGGCTCGGTACCAGAAGCGCCCTCTGCCGCCACAATACAGGACTGTCGGCTGCCACTCGAAACCTCTTTGCTACATGCCACTACGCACACGCCGCCTACTGCCGACTCTGACAACATCGCCCGTGCATTAGTTCAGTGTGTCACGTTTTGTTGACATTCTGATACAGGGACTCTGTTTCTTGCTGCAATATTTGTAATGAGCCTTCCTATACTTGGATAAATACAAGTTAAGTAAATCTCCCGTTTACTGTGTTAACTTGTTCGCTAATCATTTCTGCTGATGTCCAGCGTTCCTACGACGACAGTTGAAACACTCTTCTGTACCCCACCTCTCCCTACTGTCGTGTAGAAAGCTGTACACTATAATACCTATACTGAAATGTAGACTTTCACGGCCGGAAATGTCATGTCCACTCAACACGCACTTTTGTCCGCATTCTCACTAAGCGTGTAATGTCGCGAGTCAATACGAGATAATTTTATTGCAGTATGCTACTTTGCAGAACAAATGGTTCAAATGGCTCTGAGCACTATGGAACTTAACGTCTGAGGTCATCAGTCCCCTAGAACTTAGAACTAGTTAAACGTAACTAACCTAAGGACATCACACACATCCATGCCCCAGGCAGGATTCGAGCCTGCGACCGTAGCGGTCGCTCGGTTCCTGACTGAAGCGCCTAGAATCGCTCGGCCACCACGGCTGGCTTCATGAAGTGTTTTGTTGGAAAGATAAACGCATGTGAACTTTCGGACTTGGTAAAATGTCGGGTGGCATATTTCGTATCCGTCTATGGAATATTTGGCGAGCAGTTTCTTTATTTGAAATCCACGGAACAGGACCAAATGAGAAACTCATATATTGTAGCAGAGTAATGACTATAAATCGCGCAATAATTCGGGTCGAAGTACATCCCTGGCTGCCTTGTGTGTGTATACTGGGTTGTATGAACTGTGAGCTGAGGACAATGGTATTATTTGTTAATTAAATACGGGCTGATGGCAAGTGTTTATTCTGAACCTAAAGAAATAAAAGAACTCCTTGCAGAATTTTGAGATTTTCCTAAAGAGATGAAGCAATGGCCCTCCACCCGAAAACTGTTACAAGATATTACAGGATAGCTTGCTACCAGAGTATACGCGGACTTTGCAAAAGTAAGTATTGACGGTTTTTTTCTTTAATGCTGCTTTTAACGTCGTCTGAACAGTATCTACGTATGCAGAGAAACGGGCTGGTGATCTGACGCCGTGCCGCAGAAGGTGGAACTTTTGTAGTGCACAGTACGACGAGAGACACTGGACAAACAAATTACGCCGCATTTCAAAGCCGGCCCGCCGCAAGCGGACATGGTTTTTCCGCTTTCCCCGTATGCGATTTAACTCTTTGATACAATGCCTCTCGAAACACCAAACACTTCGGCTATCTCAGCTACAGAAACACCCACCATACGAACACCAACCATTTTTCCACGTTCGAACTCACTTAACTGCGACATAATGCGCTGGGGGGGGGGGGGGGGCGGGGGTTCGGGTTGTTTGTGGGAGGAGACCAGACAGCGAAGTCGTCGGTCTCATCGGAGTAGGGAAAGATGGGAAAGGATGTCGGCCGTGCCCTTTCAAAAGAATCATCCTGGCATTTGCCTGGAGCGATTTAGGAAAACTTAAGTCAGGATGGCCGGACGTGGGACTGAACCCTCGTCCTCCCGAATGCGAGTGCAGTGTGCTAGCCACTACACCTCGCTCGGTGTAAAGTATCGAGGACATTGCACAGGCTCCGTTTGTAATCAAACAACAGCTCCACACGTACGCGTGTCTGGCATCTGCATTTATGTCTAAGCATGCATTAAAGCGCTGTTTCATATATTTGTTCATCCCCTACAGATGTTGTTGGTATTATTGCACTTTGTTCCATTACAGTACGAGTAAACATAAAGCTCTGCCCTTTACTGTCCTCGCCGTAAGCGTAAACTGCGCGCCTTTTTAAAGCAGGCGGTATCCTCACCCGCGAAGCTGTCGTGGGCGTCCGTCATCTCCACACAACGCTTAAGGAAAGTAAAGGTCGCGCAAAGTGAACGCCGGCAGCTGCTATTGCTGCTCTCTGACGTACTGGCGGTCGCGCCTGCGTTAAAACGCCTCTGAAGACACCGCTGTCATCGCTGACGGTTTCGGCCCGTAGCACCAAAAGCGCAGACGCGCAACGGCAAAACATGGACATTTCCTAATAGGTCAGACCAGAAAGGAGCGCGACTTCTACTTGGCAACTTATAGCGGACGGTTGAGAAATTTAAGTTTCCAAACTGGCATGACGTTGCCATGCCTGATAAGTGAATTACCAAAGTTCTTAGCTCTCCTTTCTTCGAGGGGTGCCAGTTCTGCAAGATTCGCGGAAGAGCTTCTATGAAATTTGGAAGGTAGGAGACGAGGTACTGGCAGAATTGTGAGGACGGGTCGTGAGTCGTGCTTGGGTAGCTCTGATGGTAGAGCACTTGCCCGCGAAAGACAAAGGTCCCGAGTTCGAGTCTCGGTCCGGCACACAGTTTTAATGTGCCAGGAAGTTTCATATCAGCGCACACTCCACTGCAGAGTGAAAATCTCATTGTTAGCTCTCCATAAATACCTGAAACGTATGTGGAAACCTTTCTGCTCCTGGAAGCTTACCACTAAGCTTCCTCCTGTTTCATTTACTTTGAATTTACAAGTGGTGTTCAGTGAGTAATGTAATCGCCTTTTTTTCACGGCCAAATTAGGTTGAAAAAAATGAGGAATTTGTTGTGGAACATTGTGGAGTATTCCCCCTTCAGGCCCTATAGCTTCATGAAGTTCCGATAGGTGTCGACGCTATACGTAGCCTTCAAAATGGCTTCTGTAATGGTGGTGCGCTCCAAGCAAGGAGCTGTTACTGTTACTTATAGCGGGAAACCAGAGTATCACAAATAATCATAGGCGCCTGCAGAATGTATACGGAGACGTGGCAGTGAACAAAAGCACGGTGAGTCAGTGGGCGAGGCGCTAGTCATCATCGCAGCAAGGCTCTGAGCACTATGGGATTTAACTTCTAAGGTCATCAGTCCCCTAGAACTTAGAACTACTTAAACCTAACTGACGTAAGGACATCACACACATCCATGCCCGAGGCAGGATTCGAACCTGCGACCGTAGCGGTCGCGCGGTTCCAGACTGAAGCGCCTAGAACCGCTCGGTCACAACGGTCGGCGCAACAATGTCGTGCAAACCTGTCTGGTCTCCCGCGTGCCAGCCGGCCACACAAACCTGTGACTCCTGAAACATTAGAACGTGCGGACACTCTCATCCGAGGTGAGCGATGGATCACTATCGAACACATCACTGCTAGTGTTGACACATTCGTCCACCAGTTAGGTTATTCAAAGGTATATGCCCGCTGGGTTCCTCGCTGCCTAACAGAAGACCATAAAGAGCAACGAATAACCACCTGTGCGGACCTGCTTGCGAATTACGAGGTTCATCGTGACGACGTAACGATTTTGACTCAGTCGTCGTCGAGTAGAGGGGTACCTTGGGAGCGTACAGGGCCTCGTAGTAAGGTGGCGTAAGGCCGACTCAGTGAACGGAGATTATCTACATCTACATTTACATATATACTCCGCTAGCCACCAAGCGGTGTGTGGCGGAGGGCGCAATTCGCGCCAAAATCATATTTCCCCACCTCTGTTCCATTCGCGGATCGCACGAGGGAAAAACGACTGTCTGAATGCCTCAGTACGTGCTCTTATTTCCCTTATCTTTGAATGGTGAAAATTACGCGATTTGGTGGTAATAATATATGCTCTACATCCTCGGTGAAGACCGGATTTCGGAATTTAGTGAGCAGTCCCTTCTGTTAAGCGCGTCGTCTATCTCCAAGTGTGTTCCACTTCAAACTTTCTATTAGATTTGTAACGCTCTCGCGATGGCTAAATGTACCAGTCACAAATCTTGCCGCTCTTCTTTCGACCTTCTCAATTTCTTGAATCAGACCCAACTGGTAAGGGTCCCATACAGACAAATAGTTAAGACTGGACGAACTAACGTATTGTAAGTTATTTCCTTTGTTGAAGGACTGCATCGCTTCAGGATTCTACCAATAAAGCGCAATCTAGAGTTCGCCAGAGATGATGTTGAAAAACAAGGTGTTATAGCAAGACAATGGGGAATAATACGAAGTATCGGAATCCCGAATAAAATCAACCTGCTTTCAGACAAAAATGTGTTGCATTACTCATTGAACGGTCCTCGTACTTCACCTGGCAACATTAGGGCCTTTAGACACGGTCTAACATGTTAAAGATTCAACATTATATAGTACACGAGTAGCAAATAATAATAATAATAATAATTATTATTATTATTATTATTATTATTTGCTACTCATGTACTATATAATGTTGAATCTTTAATAATAATGATAATCATAAAAATAATAATATTGCCATTATTATTAAAAAATGAGATCAGCAGAGACTACACCATAACGACCAGAAAAATTCTGAAAAGCTTTCTGAATGCCAGTTTTAGCATCAGGGTACTCAATACCTGGACCACACCCAACATCAGATATACTGCAGGCGTTGTTGATTGTGCACAAGTACAGCCCGAAAATCTGGACAGGAAAAAAGAAACGGCATTCATTATGAACTCCACCTTCACTGTGACGTCTACAGGCATTACTTGCCCAGGAAAGCAAGCGATAAGAGGACATTTGGAAGTGAGCCAGACGGTGGAAGAAGAAGACAGCAAAGGATCAACTCTGAAGTCAGCGATAGAAAGCTTCTCAAGGTACAGAAAACCGTGAATCCATAACAGAAAGCTGTACTCCTGTACTGGACTGACAGCCTGCGGAATGAAGCATTGCATGGGCACGTTTTAGATAAAATTGTAAGCAAAATACATAAAGGAAAGGCCTGGTCTTGGCTGACCAGCGGAACACTACAGAGGGAAATCGAAGGACTGAGTTTTGCTGCACAAAAATCAAGCTGTCACAAGTAACACCATCAAAGCCGGAGTCGAGAAATCAGAAAAAGGCCCGAAATGAAGACTCTGCAAAGAATCTGATAGAACAACCGATCGTACCTTGAGCTGTTGCAAAAGAATTGCTCATACTCATTATAAGCAGAGTCACAGTGATATGACACGACTGATCTTCTTGGACTTATACCAAAACCACCATCTGCCGGTGGAAAGGAACTGGTGGGATCACAAGCCAGAGAAAATGGCCAAAAACCAACGTTCAAAATTACTGTGGAACTTCCGACTTGTGAAAATCGAACGCTGAAACACGATACACCAGACGTCAAGATTGTGGAGAAAAACAAAAAGTAGATCATTGACGTAGAATCGATGACGTACTGCTTGAAAAGCCTGCCAGGTACGAGGATGTGAAAATCAAATCTGACGTAAGCCAGTGACAGTATTTCCATTGGTTCTCAGTACATTGGGGGCAGTGCCAAAAGATCTTAGTGGACAGATCCAAATCATTGATACTGATAAACTCTCCATCTGTCAACTACAAAAAGCCAATTTACTTGGACCTGCACGAATAATTCACGGATACATCATGCAGTCCAAGACGCTTGCGAAGTGTCCGAGCCGGCCGCGGTGGCCGAACGCTTCTAGGCGCTTAAGTCCGCAACAGCGCTGTTGCTACGGTCGCAGGTTCGAATCCTGCCTCGGGCATGGATGTGTGTGATGTCCTTAGGTTAATTAGGTTTAAGTAGTTCTAAGTTCTAGGGCACTGATGACCTCAGATGTTAAGTCCCATAGTGCTCAGAGCCATTTGAACCAGTTGAAGTGTCCGAGTAATGATAAAGTACGAAATCCTGCATAATGAATTAATTTTCTGTGTTTGCTGTTATGACAATCATGATTATAATATAACAGCTATAACAATGATAATATATATTACATCAATTTCACAGTTGACTGACTGTCTGGCCTTGCAGATGACCACGCATTTTGTTCTGATTCGCTCGACATAATTGCAGAACTAATGAATGAATTGAAGACACAATGAGAGAAGGAAACCGTCCAGATTTCGTTTTAGCAAACTGAATTTATTGCAAACATCACGTCACCGTCCAGAATACTGGCGGAAGAAGAATGGACAACCAAATGGATGGTGAAGATTAAATTTTTTATGTGAAAAAGCATCTTTTTAAATAAAATAAACTTTATGAACATTCTACACCAGTATACTTCATGTTTACATATTTATTTCTCAACACAGTCATTCTGCGACGAATGCATTTCTCCCAATGAGAGACCAATTTTGTTGATATTGTCACTGAAGCACGTTTGACTTTATTGACGGTGCAGCAACCTCACCTTCCTTGCACCAACCTCACCTTCCTTGCACCGCTCCGTCACTATCAAAGTGGTGTTCTCGAAGGTGTTCTTTAAATTTTGGGAACAGATGAAAATCGGACTGTGCTATGTCGTGAATGTATAGAGGATGATCGATGACAGTGAACCCAATGCGTCTGGTTGTTGCAAATGAAGCAGCGTTCGTGTGTCATCTGGCATTGTCATGATGAAAGAACTCGATTACAACACGCTGTTTCTCATGCACCAACGTAGTTACGCTGCACAAAACCATGTTGCAAGCTAGAATTCGGAGCCATCTAGCAGCAGAGGGCTGCAAATATACAGAAAAGAAGAATAAACGAGCACAATTTTAATTACGTTTGTTTTATTTAAAAAGCTTCGAAAGTTTTCACATAAAAAATTCGGAGGCGTTGCTTTTCAGCACGCCCTCGTAGGACAATGAATAGAGCCAAACACCTCTGGAGAAAGACGGATCATAAAAACTGAAGTAGCATACTAACTAACCGAAAGTGTCTGGAACCGTGAACTCTACACACATAGACAAAGATTATAGACACCGTTGTTTGGGGAAGGATTGTTTACGACGGTAGTATTTTCCATATGAGCTCTACAAGACAGAGTAATCAGATCTTTAAGAAAACCACGGAGGCGTGGTTCGCCGAGGTAGGAAAAGGCTTATAAGAAGTGGGGATTGGCCTGGAGGATATCCATAAACGTACTCTGCTCAAACAAAGGCACCTTGGTTTCCGAGAAAAGCCGTAACGAAAAACTGACAATAAGTCGGCTGAATGCGGGAATACCGGGCTCAACTTAAGGAAAAGGAAATGTGTAACTGAAACAGCTCTGTCCGGAGACGGCCGATACAACAATAAGAGAGATATCAAGACACAAAGAATTACAGACATTAGTTACCACTGGGCATTGATTTATGACAATGGTGTAAATTGGAAATTTGTGCCGGAATGGGATTCAAGCCCTTGTCTCCTGCTTACTAGGCCACGTAATGAGAAGACCTAGGTTCGAACCCCGATCTGACGCAAATTTTAAACTTGCCCATTGATATAAATCAGTGCCCACTGGTAGCTAACGTCTTTAATTCCTTCAGAAATGTTTCCTGTTCATGGCAATTTACCACAGCAACCAGCGAGAAATGTTTTGAAGAGATAAACAGTCTTCACAGTAAAGACTGTTTATCTCTTCGAAAAAATTTAAGACGTTATTTATCTTGATTCGTAGTGGCTGCAGGAAACAAAATGGTGCCTGTTCTTTCGGACGTGTCCAAGAAGAGAGATTATAGCATTGAATATACGAATTTAAGAGATGTTAGTCTTACGGAGTTAAGCAATTTACTTATTACGTTCTTGCAGAATGTGAGTAGCTACAAGTAATAAAAAATGTATAGCAGCCGTACACGAGGAATCAGATGTGGAGAACAAGTTGACTGCTCAGAGGATGCGAGAGATACAATAGGATTCGCACTTGAAGCGATTTGCTCTACGTCTGTCAAAATTACCAACTACGTTTAAGTTCACTGGTACAGGAGATTAACACTTTCGGCAGTAGACATACATTTGCCTACCGAGTTTCTGTTTCGCATCGTAGCCTATTGCCCGATTTCCGAACAGCCAGGCTTACGGTCACGCGGTCAAGGTGATGAAACCGATCGGGCTGTGGGAGTGCTACAGTTCGTTCGCCATCTAACACAGGAAGAACGATTGTCGGCACCTCTTTGTCAGTGTGTTCGCATCCGCTTTTCCGCAAACCGCCTTTACAACACTGCTTCTGGTTGGCCAACGTCGATTCTGGAAATGCGGTTCTGATTGCCGGATATCAGCTCCCACAATCGGGCTCCGGTCCGAATAAACGCTCTACCGCATTTGAATCGTGGTGGGGTTGCGAGGTTCTACTTTGTTTTTAAAATGTTGGCGAATGTGCACGAACTGAGTTTATGTGGAGTGAAGGAAAAGAAGTCTTCGATTTATAAGGAAGTTACTAGACGAAAAGCACGCTATATGATTATTATAAAGAAAAACTTACCTAAACATTGATATATATATATATATATATATAATGAATCAGCAGAGTTTAACTTGTTAACGACAATCTCATACCCTGTGTAGATGGCTGATTTATAGGAGACCGTTCAATAAGTAATGCAATACATTTTTCTTCGCTGCCAACTTCGGCTGAAAAAATGCGGAATTTGTTGTGAGACATCGGGGAAATATTCGCTTCAGCCCATATAGTTTCATGAAGTTCCGGCAAGTTGCGGCACTATATGTAGCCTTCAAAATGGCGTCTATAGCGTAAGTGTGTTCCAAGCAGAGAGCTGAAAACCAGAACATTTGCAGATATTCATAGCCACTTACAGAATGTCAACGGAGACCTGGAAGGGAACAAAAGCACGGTGAGTCGTGGGGTGAGGGGTCTCTCATCATCGCAACAAGATTGTACAAACCAGTCCGCCTGCTAACCGGCTGCACACAACAGCGAATTGTTAACTTGCGGTCACTTTCACTATAGGTGATGGACGGATCACAATCAGACATCTCGCTTCTCAACTCGACGCATTTCTTGGTAGTGCTGACACACATATCCAGCAATTGGGGTACTCAAAGGGGTGTGGCCACTGATTCTTCGGCGCCTAACAGAAGTCGTAAAGAGCAACGAAGGACCATCTGTGCGGAATTACTCGAGCGTTACGAGGCTTATCGTGACAATTTTTTCTCGAACATAGTCGCAGGCCATGAAAAATGGGTTATCTCTTCGAATCGGAAACAAAACGGTAATCGATGGCCTGCTGGCCCACAACCCCCCCCCCCCCCCCCAGAAGAAAAACTTCAACGCTGCACCCTCAACCGGTAAAATCATGGCGACAGCTTCTGCGTCTCTGAACGTGTCATTCTGTTTGCTGTCCTCCCTCAAGGGGCAACGATCAACTTTGAAGTGTACTGTGCTACCCTCAGGAAACTGAAAAAAAAAAACGTCTTCAGCGTGTTCGTCGCCACAAAAATACATTCGAATTTCTCATTTTCCGTTACAACGCAAGCCTCATATAAGACTGCGCACCAGAGAGAAGCTCACAAAACTTCAACGGATTGTTCTTCCTCATCCACCCTACAGCCCGGGTCTCGCACTTCCGACTTGCATCTGTTTGGCCCAATGAAGGATGCCCTCCATGTGAAGGAATACGTGGATGATGGGAGGGTTGTTGATGCAGCAAGACGTTGATACAGGCTCACCCAGTAAGGTGGCGTACGGCTGTGGCACTGAATGGAGATTATGTCGAAAATTATATATCACCTATGACACTGTTGCTGGTTTAGCACCACCAAGGGGTCACGTGTAGGATAATTTAGGTTATACCTACGGACGTGAGCAGGTTTTCAAGGCCATCTGAAATCAACAGCTGTCTTCATCGACCTGACAGCCGCGTATGACACTGTCTGGCGACAGGGACTGATCTACAAGCTACTGCAAGTTGTACCAAGTCGAGAAATTGAGGATCTAATATCCAGCATGCTTAGTGAAAGGCAATTTGAGGTGTTTCTACGCAGCTCTAAAAGCCACAAACGGAAACTAAATATTGGACTACCACAGGGATCTGTTTTAGCCCCATCACTATTCAGTTTATACATTAATGATTTACCAACCACAATATCAACTAAATTCATCTATGCCGATGACATCGCACTGGTAGCACAGAGCAGTAATTTCGAATATGGTGAACGAATTCTTACGGAGGATCTGGAGAAGATGTCAACTTTCTTTAAGACCTGGAGATTGATCCCAAGCACATCAAAAGCTGAAGTCTCTTGTTTACCTCTAGCGAATCGTGCTGCGAACTACAAACCAAGAGTTCTGTTCAATGGACAAATGTTGAGGTACAATCATTTCCCAAAATATCTCGGAATCACTCTAGATAGAACCCTGAGCTACAAAGAGCACATCACCAAGCTTTCTCATAAAGTTGCTGCAAGGAACAACATACTACATACGCTCAGTGGTAGCACCTGGGGAACCTCTGCTGACTGTCTACGTTTAACTGGCATCAATCTTGTGTACTCTACTGCTGAGTTCTGTGCACCCGTCTGGTTGGAAAGTGTACATGTGAAGAAGGTAGACACAAAACATAACGACACAATGCGCTGCATTACTGGTTCCATCAAATCAACCCCATGCCACTGGTTGCCTGTACTGAGTCACATCCCTCCACCCCACTTAAGGCGGAAACAAGATCTACTGAGGGAGACCAAGAAAAATCCATGCATCACCTTCTCTACCACTGCACCAGGAATTCTGTCATCCGCCACAGCAACGATTGCGATGAAGAAGACCAGCAAGTGTTACTGCAGGACAACTCGTCGCGGATGGTTTTGATCTAAATGAAAGCTGGAAGCATGAATGGTCAACAAAAACAATGGGAACAAGAGCCCATCACCTTGATCCCACAAAGAAGCCAAAAGGTTTTGACCTGCCGAGGAAACTTTGGTGCCGCCTCAACAGGTAAGGACTGGACATGGTTGATGTAGGTACTTCAGGTAGAAATGGGGCTGGATCAGTTCACCAATGTGTGAATGTAATCAAGAAGAGCAGACAATTGAACATTTAGTCCAACGCTGTCCACTTCATTCATACCTTGGAATTCCTGATGACTTGTTCACTCTCACACCCAGCTTAATTAACTGGTTGAAAAACACGGACTTTAAGGTTTAATCTTGTCTTAAATCAACTGTATATTGTATAAAATCACCATACGATTAAATAAATGTTGAAAATATGGTACTGTAGCTAAAAAAGTGGGGACTATTATTGTGTACTGGAATCCTGAGTAAAACCAACCTGCTTTCATTAAAAAATATGTGTGTATCACTACTTATTTAAAGGCGCTCCTAAGTTGGTATACCCACTCTTGCCTTTAGCGGCAAAGACTCTCGATCATAATTAGTGCTATTTCAGTGCACTGGGTAAAGAATGTAAATTTTCTCATCAAAAAGTTTTCTATCCGTTTCAAGACACCAAAATGTTAGAGAGCAGTAATGTTCCACCAGTGACTACTTCGCACTTTTTCAAAATTCACGTGATATAGGGGTCCGTACTTGTATTATTTATTTTAAGGGCATTGTGTCGTAGTCTAAGCCACACTTCTGTGCCTAAAGTTCGTCTCCTAACACTGGAAACATTATCAGAGGGTATATAGACTTAGATAGTAGTTTCAAACGTAAACAAGCTCCTCAGGCCGAACTGTTTGTACGTATCCACGCAGCGGTCGGCCCGTGACGTTATCAGACCGCTGCCAAAAACGCGAGGTCGCTCCGGCGTGTGTTATGGAGCTTGCGGTGGGGAAGAGTTGGCTCTGTCTATTTTCTTTAGCACTATAGTCCGAAACTTGTCTAATTTGAGTCCTTCATCCCTTCTGTGAAAGCTATTTTTGTACTTCTGAATACACAGGGTGTAAATTTTAAGTTGACAAACCAGAATAACTCCAAAATTAAGCTTCACATTTAAGAGTGTATAGAATCCAAAGTTGATTATTTTCGAGGGGGACATCTGCTGGTGCTAATATTAGCCCGCCACCCCAGACGCATGGGCGTGGGGCGGGAGGCAACTTTACAATTTCAAATGGCAACTCCCATTTATTATTGCAGAATCAGATTCTACATAAGAAACAACGTAAATTTTGTCTTAAACATTTCTTTTGATTCTTGGTAGTGCTGTAATTCAAGAAAATGCATGTTCTCATTTTTGCGTGGAAAATGGTTAATGAGTTCACTTGTTAGCAAGTAGGATGTTCGGTTAGTTAATAAGCTAGTCAGATGATTTGTTTGATAATTAGGAAAAAAATAATATTTGGGTCAACTTTTGTAAAACTCTAATTCCTATCTCTCAAACCCCACCCTATGGGGAGAGAGGGAGAGTTTTAGTTTTAGCGAATAAAAATTTACGTAGTAAATAAGTATATTTTATCCATCCGTAACCATTTTCCACGCAAAAATGAGAACTACCAAGAAACAAAATAGATGTTTAAGACAACATGTACGTAGTTTTTTATGTAGAATCTGATTCTCCCCTTCGAAAATAATCAACTTTGGATTCTACACAGCCCGCATCTCGTGGTCGTGCGGTAGCGTTCTCGCTTCCCACGCCCGGGTTCCCGGGTTCGATTCCCGGCGGGGTCAGGGATTTTCTCTGCCTCGTGATGGCTGGGTGTTGTGTGCTGTCCTTAGGTTAGTTAGGTTTAAGTAGTTCTAAGTTCTAGGGGACTTATGACCACAGCAGTTGAGTCCCGTAGTGCTCAGAGCCATTTGAACCATTTTTGATTCTACACATATTTTCGTGTGTAGCTTATTTTTCGAGTTATTCTGGTTTGTCAGCTTAAAATTTACACCCTGTATATGGGCTCTCTTTATATCCTATCATAGTCCTTACTGGACCGTAATAAAAGCAATAGAATTTGGTGTTTTCCTGGTTCCAGTGCAAGATCCGCTACTCCCGATTTAACCTTGTTGCTTGGACGCCCAATTGTTTTTGCTTTCCTTAAGCCAATTGTTAATACGTCTTTAAGTAGTTTCTATGCGCACTTGAGCGAATGAGCAAAGGATTTTGTATACTCCTGCTGTGGTTCATTCGATAAATCCGTCGCCTGATCGTGTTTTCTGTCCGCAGGTCGCATGTGTGGACAAAACGGAGATTGCTGTAATCGATCGCTTAACGTTTGTAATTACAAAGGACTCTGATAAATCGCGTGCGAATTGTGGCAATATGTCTAACTTTACGTTACAGCTTATAGTTGTACAGGCAGTACAGGCATTGTCAATGCATGTGCGAACATTACGGAAGGCGAACTACTCACTGTTGAGAGGAATGTCGTTACACGTAGTGCCAAATGCATTTAGGTTGACGGACATTATTTTGAGCATTTACTGCATTAATGTGGTATTTACAAGTAATCACGCTGTAACAGCATGCGTTCTCACAAATGATGTTCACAAAGGTACATGTATCACATTGGAACAACCGAAATAAAATATTCAAACGTTCTGTATTTTAATTTAAAATATCTACCTGTTACCAACCGTTCGTCTAAAATCGTGAACCATATGACTGTGACTATTACAGCGCCATCTATCACAAAGCGAAAAAAGTGGTCCAACTAAAACATTCATATTTCTTTACGTACTACACGAATATGTAATAAACAATGGGGGTTCGTATTTAGAAAAACGCAGCTGATATCCGTTTGACCTATGGCAGCGCCATCTAGCGGGCCAACCATAACGCCATCCAGTTTCCCCCTTCAAGCTAGACAAGTTTCGTTCTTTGTAGTTTTTTTCCTTTGACGCTTATTTCGTGTGATATTTTGCCCGGTCACCTGCTTTCATTAAAAAATATGTGTGTATCACTACTTATTTAAAGGCGCTCGTAAGTTGGTATACCCACTCTTGCCTTTAGCGGCAAAGACTCTCGATCATAATTAGTGCTATTTCAGTGCACTGGGTAAAGAATGTAAATTTTCTCATCAAAAAGTTTTCTATATATATATATATATATATATATATATATATATATATATATATATATATCGGGTGATCAAAAAGTCAGTATAAATTTGAAAACTTAATAAACCACGGAATAATGTAGACAGAGAGGTAAAAATTGACACACATGCTTGGAATGACATGGGGTTTTATTAGAACAAAAAAAAAAAAAAAACACAAAGTTCACAAAATGTCCGACAGATGGCGCTGGACAGCAAAACGTCAGTGACTGCGCATGACAATCGTGTATAAAAGGAGCTGTAATGAGAGAGAGAGCCGGCCGGAGTGGCCGTGCGGTTCTAGTCGCTACAGTCTGGAGCCGAGCGACCGCTACGGTCGCAGGTTCGAATCCTGCCTCGGGCATGATGTGTGTGATGTCCTTAGATTAGTTAGGTTTAATTAGTTCTAAGTTATAGGCGACTGATGACCTCAGAAGTTAAGTCGCGTAGTGCTCAGAGCCATTTGAACCATTTTTGAGAGAGAGAATCAGATGCGCCAGCAGTCGCAACATGTTGACGTTACCTGAAAAGGCGCTTTTAGTGAAGCTGTATTATCAGAATGGGGAATGTGCTAGTTCAGCTAAAAATGGCTCTGAGCACTATGGGACTCAACTTCTGAGGTCATTAGTCCCCTAGAACTTAGAACTAGTTAAACCTAACTAACCTAAGGACATCTCACACATCCATGCCCGAGGCATGATTCGAACCTACGACCGTAGCGGTCTCGCGGTTCCAGACTGCAGCGCCTAGAACCGCACGGCCACTTCGGCCGGCGCTAGTTCAGCGTTACGATCCTATCACCATAGGAAGGGATTTGAACGGGTAAAGGTCCGTTGACAAATGCAGCTGTGGCGAGAATGATTTCGAAATTCGAAGCCACGGGTTGCTTAGACGATAGACCCCGTAGTGGCCGACCGAGCACAAGGCGTAATGCTGCTGAGACGGTTCAGGAAGAAATGGAGACTGTAGCGGGTTCGTCTATGTACGGGGAAGTCAGCGCTCATGCAGTCGCACGTCGCACCGGCATTCCATACACTACTGTTTGGTTGGCACTGAGGCGTACCCTCCGATGCTATCCATACAAAATCCATCAGCATCATGAACTGTTACCTAGCGATTTAGTGAAGCGGAAGGCATTTGCGGTGTGGGCCTTTCAAAAGATGGCGGAAGATGACGATTGGTTGAGTAACGTGTTGTGGACCGACGAAGCTCATTTAACGCTCCGAGGGTCTGCCAACGCCCACAACTGCAGAATTTGGGCTACGTAAATCCTAGAACTGTCGTGGAAACTTCATTTCACGACGAGAAAGTCACGGTATGGGTTGGATTTACCACATCTACCGTTATCGGGCCTTTTTTCTTCGAGGAAATGCGTGATTCCGGTTTTGTAACTGCTACCGTGACGGTTGAGAGGTACGCCGATATGTTACAGAATCGCATCATCCCCAGCCTGGCTGATAAACACCTGCTGGAACGAACGATGTTTATGCAGGATGGCGCTCCACCCCATATTGCTAGACGCGTGAAAGATCTCTTGCGCGCGTCGTTTGGTGATGATCGTGTGCTCAGCCGCCACTTTCGTCATGCTTGGCCTCCCAGTTCCCCAGACCTCAGTCCGTGCGATTGTTAGATTTGGGGTTACCTGAAGTCGCAAGTGTATCGCGATCGATCGACATCTCCAGGGACGCTGAAAGACAACATCCGACGCCAATGGCTCGCTGTAACTCCGGACATGCTTTACAGTGCTGTTCACAACATTATTCCTCGACTACAGCTATTGTTCAGGAATGATGGTGGACAAGTTGAACATTTCCTGTAAAGAACATCATCTTTGCTTTGTCTTACTTTGTTATGCTTATTATTGCTATTCTGATCAGATGAAGCGCCATCTGTCGGGCATTTTTGAAACTTTCGTATTTTTTTGGTTGTAATAAAACCCCATGTCATTCCAAGCATGTGTGTCAATTTGTACCTCTCTACATTCGTTATTCCGTGATTTATTCAGTTTTCAGATTTATACTGACTTTTTAATGTGTGTGTGTGTGTGTGTGTGTGTGAGTGTGTGTGTGTGTGTGTGTGTGTGATTCAACGCATGTTATGTTCTGGACAAATGTAAATAAATAAAGCAGCCAGAGCAGTTTTCCTCGTCCCTACTCGTATATGGTAGGGTCGAAGAGAGCGACCGAATGCGGGTGTTACCGCTGGCTTCGGCAGATGCAGCAGTCGCTCGCTGTTACTGTTACGTTCGCGCTGGCCCGAGAGCCTGCAGGGTCGCGTTTCCCCATCGGCGAGTAACTGCCCGGAGAACCGCCCCGGCCGCGCCCGAAATAGTGCGAGTGGTTTAGGCGTGGCAACCTTTTGTTGTCGTCCCTAAGCGAGTGTGTGTGTCGAGCTGAGCCGATCCGAGGCGGGCCCAGAGCGCTAAGGAGGCGGCAGCGGAACACCGCACTCCGCGGCGGGCTGCGTAATTTTCTTCCCTCGGCGGCGAACCCCTCCCCCTCCCCCGTCGCGCCTAGCTGTCCGCCCCGCATTCACACGATCCTTTTCAGAAACGAGCCCTCAAGGCTGAGGGGGTAACGCCTGTGAAACACTTGACGGGAAACGGTCCCGCTGTCTTTGTCGAAGTTAATTCCGCGCGAAGGGGAGAAAATTACTGGAGGCGAGGGGGATCGATGAGGGTTTGCGGGGTGCCGGAGTGCCGGGGCGGTAATGGCGGCGAGACGTCACCAGCGAGTAGGCACCCGAGGGCCGCGGCACTTGCTGATCGGGCGGCCGCTGCGCGCGTCACCGACGATGTGGGCCTGTTTTTCTCCTGCTGGGGAGCACTGGCGGTTATTGGGTCTTTATGTCGCTGCGGAAACACGCATTGACAGGACCGGCGACATCTATCGAGACTGACAGGGAGAGGGGGGGGGGCGATTAGAAGGGAGGGAGAGAGGGACGAAGAGAGCGAGAGGGAGAGAACAAAGTCTGAGCCTGCAGGAGGAGGAATGAGCGGGTTGAACGTGGGAAGACGAAGAGAAACTAAGGGAAAGAAAGAGTCTGAGATGTCAATAAACACTTGAGAGATGGCATGAGCCCCCTCTCATATTTCTATCTTACTATGAGTAATTCGATTTTCCTCTCTAATTCCATGCAGTGAAAAGTTGCTATTCCTTCACACACGGACTTCACACGCAGTGTCTCTGGTCATTCGGGTGGTCCGGTGACAGGCGGGTTCTGCTGATCTTGAAAGGGTTATGCTGACGGGTGTGAGGGAGTCGAGTGGATGCTTTCCAGACGCCGACATTGTCATAAGAGCGGGGGCGACACGCCCACAGGGGCATGACGGAGCGGCTGGGCTAGAGATTCCGTTACTTCGCAGAAACTTAGTGAAAACACTTTCTGGCGGGCTACCGACGAGGCGTGGGAATGACTTGTGTTCCCAGGCAGTCTTGGCGGGCAAATTCCCGCGTTTTCTGCAAAATCGTAACTGTGATTGGCTTGCTCAGGGGATAGCTCCGTGACGTAGCAAAATCGGCGCAGAAATTGGCGCCAAGTATGTCCGTTGGTGGAATAGTAGTGCGTCGGCAATAGTGTGGAGTTTTCCGACGGTTTTCGAGTTGCTGATTGGAACGTTTAACCATGGCCACTGTCGTGGGGGTGGGAATGTTCTGTGTTCGGCTTGTACGGGTGCTCTTGTGGGAGTCGGCTCTCACCTTTCGGTCGGAGTACGTTACAAGACTCAGCTCTCGCTGCTCTGGACAGCCTGCCTTCCGTTGGCTGTCTAATATACTTTCATCTAATTGTAACTGTTTGACGAAGTTGCTGAAGTTTCGACTTCAACATAACTTTCCGAGTACAGTTGGCAATTGAGTGTTCTGCGTACAAGCGGCCTATGTTGTCCGTCTTGAGCAGTTTTGGCTAAAGTTGACTGTATCGGAGTTACTGCGTGACTTCGCTTGTTAAAATCCCTCACTGTACCGTCAGTGATTGTAATGATTGTGTTGCGAGCCTTCTTCGTCTCCCTCAAAGACGTATTCGTGTTGCTAGGAAGTCTTTAGTCTGGAACAACCAGACCAGGAGAATTTGTTTCGGGCTATGCTCACGACATTATCATCACCACGACGGAACGTTGAAGCAACCAGCCATCGCCTCCGGTATGCCAGATTGTGTCCTTGAAGTTAAGAAGACTGCTTGGTGATGTATGTCCGCAGCACCGGCAAATCGGGGAATTTCTCAATGTGACCATTAGAGCTCAGCAGAGCGCGCCTGTTCCCGTCTTTTCTAACGGGGTTCTGTCTTGGTTGTTCATTGTCTGAGTTCTCACTACTGTAGCAGCAATTAATATTGGGTTGGCTGGGTGTTTCTCTTAAGATCTGAGTTGCAAGGAATTGGCTCGACATACCACTTGGTCATAAATGTCACAATCTAGTTTATGGACAACCTCACCTTCACCACATTTATTTGAGTATCCAATTTGACGTATTGTAAATGTTTCATGTGTTTTATTATTTTGAGTTTAGTCATAATAAATCAAATTGTTATTTTGGACAGAACTTTCATTCTGTGGATCGGAAAAGCAACCCTTTCATTTCTCACTACGTTAATGAAACTTTCCTTTATCAAATTAAATTATTGCAGGTGCCAAACTTTTTTTCTACTCCACTTGCAGGGTTGATTAGAGTCAGTTCGCGTTCTTCTTCATCCATGTGCAACAGCAAAAGTCGGAGTTAGAAAACGGGGGCTTAGAGCATCATTTCCATATGAAGATTCTAGAAGAATTTAGTGTTAAATACACTGCTAGCCCCGGCTTCTCGCACACTGACAGAAAAAAGAACCGCAAGACCAAGAAGGGGTTGTGCGGCATAAACTAAAATTGGTAGGCGTGTTTCTACATCTGAAAGATGTCGTCTATTCAAATTTAGCGCCAGTCTCATACGTTTGTGGGCGTTGCCTACCTTTGGGACTGGACGCGGTGAGTTGATGTCAGTCATTAACGCCTTTACGGCGAAAAAGACGCCATTATAAACACCTCACTGAGTTTGAACGAGGTCGTGTAAGACGGCTACGAGAAGCTGGACGTTTCTTCTGCGATACTGCTCCTGACGGCCACTTGGCACCACCGAGAGGGAAGACGATCGTGTTCAGTGTACGACTCTGGACCAGCGTACTGCATCTGCAGCAGCAATCTGAGCAGCAGTTGGCACCACAGTTACACAACGAATTGTTACAAATAAGTTACTGCAGGGACAGCTCCGAACCAGACATCCCGCAGCGTTCATTCCACTGACACCGCCGCCATTTGAGACTTCAGTGGTGTCAAGCGAGAGCCAATTGGAGGGCAGGGTGAAGATCTGTTGTGTTTTCTGATGAAATCTTGGTCTGCCTCGGTCCAGTGATGGCTGTGTGTTGATTAGGAGGAGGCCAGTTGAGGGCTTGCAACCAGCCTGTCTGGGTGCTAGACACACTGGACTTATACCTTTAGTTAGGGTCTAGAGTGCGATTTGGTATCACAACAGGACGACTCTCGTGATTATCACAGATTCCCTGACTGCCAGTTTGTACGTCAGTCTGGTGATTCGACCTGTTGAGCTACCATTCAACGACGATTCAACCCCGCATCCAGCATCCTTCCCTAATATAACGGGACCCATCATCTTGCTGTTTGGTCCCCTCCCCCAAATCAACCAATCAATGCTACAATTCATCAGCTGCATTCCAGGGGGTGTTTTCAACGGCATAACTCTCGCCCAGATACCGCTGTGTAGCCCAAGACGCTAGGCTGTTTTAGCCCAAGACACTAGGCTCTTCACTCCGGAACCATGCGGCTGCTACGGTCGCAGGTTCAAATCCTGCCTCGGGCATGGCTGTGTGTGATGCCCTTAGGTTAGTTAGGTTTAAGTAGTTCTAAGTTCTAGGGGATTGATGACCTCAGATGTTAAGTCCCACAGTGCTTAGAGCCATTTGAACCATTTTTTGATCCCAACACGCTCTACAGAGCGTCGACATGTTGCCGTGGCCTGCTCGATCATTTAATCTGTTTATAATCGAGCACATATAGGACATCATCGAACGTCAACTCCAGCGTCATCCACAAACATCATTCACCGTCTCTATATTGACAGAGACCAATTGCAACATGCATGCAACTCCGTCCCATAAACTGACATCCGGCACGTGTACAACGCAATGCATGCACATCTGCATGCTTGCTTTCAACATTCTGGCGGCTATACTGGTTATTAATGTACTACCGTTTCACATTTGATGTTGCTTGTCTCGCGCTTACATTATGATGTGATATTGCAATGTTAATTCCATAAATATGTTACTTACGCAAATGTAATCCCGAAATTTCGAACTGAGCGAGGTGGCGCAGTGGTTAGCACACTGGACTCGCATTCGGGAGGACGACGGTTCAATCCCGTCTCCGGCCATCCTGATTTAGGTTTTCCGTGATTTCCCTAAATCGCTTCAGGCAAATGCCGGGATGGTTCCTTTGAAAGGGCACGGCCGATTTCCTTCCCCATCCTTCCCTCACCCGAGCTTGCGCTCCGTCTCTAATGACCTCGTTGTCGACGGGACGTTAAACACTAATATACTCCTCCGAAATTTTGTTAATCTACCTTGATTTGTTTTGGGATCGCGATTATTTCCGTTGAGTGTAGTACGAAGGACGTTCCGAAAATAAGTTTCGTTCTGGAAACTTGATCGCGAAAAACAAATACACCTTGCACTGTTTTTCGACGCAGTAGCCACCGACTTTGAGACAGTACCCTGCGACGCAAGGAATTATCGCACAGTCTGTTCCATCTCAGCACTGGTGTGAAAGTGACGTCCCGCCGAGAATACGGCATTCAACGCAGGGGACATATGAAAGTCCATTACGTCAAGATTGGGGCTGTAGGCCGGGTGAACCAATCTCTCCCATCCGAAGCTGTGTGAGACTTGCCGTGTGTTACTTTGCGTTGTCGTCCAAGTGTACAACACCTTCACTCAAGAGCCCTGGTCTCTTTCACCGAATGGTGGACCTGAATTTGGTGAGACTGTCACAATAGCGTGTCGCTTTGATGGTTCCTTCCTGGGCGAAATCAAGGAGAATTACAATTTTAGCGTTCCGAAACACTGTGGCCATAACCTTTCCTGCGGAGGGTGACAATTTCTTCCCCATCGGTGAATTGACATGCTTCCACGTCATTGACGTAGCCTTCGATTCTACGGTAAAGTGATGCAGCCATGTCTTATCACCTGTGATGATTCCCAGCAGGAACTAATTTCGATCTCACGTATACATCAAATGAACATGGCTGATTCCCATTCTTGCACTGTTATCCGGGGTCTTGATTTTCGGCACCCACCTTGCAGATACTTTTCGGTAACTGTGGTGTGCGTACTGTAAGACCTTCGGTACACACACCATCAGATTATTTGACTTGTCGCTCAAACGAAGTAGGCGAGTATCAGCAATATGTCTCGTGGTCTTATCGTGGCGTGTTTATCTTCTGCCGTTAGGTCAGACGATAGAAATGCCACTTGCACGCTTAGAGTAGCAGATTGACGGTGACAAACTTTAAACAGAACTTGATTAATTTTCACACACATTTATTAAAATAATAACAATCATAAACCTTACTTAACTTGATTCTGGATGCTATTTACAATTGACTGTCTGAAGTTCCTTTGGTCTTGGTACGTTAATCTTATTCTCACATATCTCTGATACTTGACAAAGTGTCTATACATTTATCTTTATGGCTATGTACAGGAATATGATAATCCTATTAGGTGCAGACTGAAACGACTACAGACTAAAGCAGACTGATGCAGACAAATGCAGACTGACTAATCGGAGGTCTGTACACTCGTTATAATACCTCGAGCGTTCAGGTATCACTGCGCGAGCGTGATCCGCGAGGAGAAAAGGTTCTACGTTAAGCCGTCGGCACACGGACCGTGCTGTCGAACGTTAACGTTGAGCGTGCCAAGTTCAACGTGCTGCTGAACGCTCAGGAACGATGCGACTTGTGCATACGGTACGTGGGCCCCAACGTGCTATACGTGATCGCAACGCACTCCAGCGGCAGTTGAGGGATGTTTCTAGTTCGTAAATCACACTGTTTACTCAACGGCCAAGGCAGATCACGTAGGCTGTATTAAAACTCACATTTCCTCCCTCTTCCACGAAAAGGAAAGTACCATGTCCAATCAATAAGGACACAGGCTTATAAAAGTTCCATTACAAACAGTGTGTTACAAATTTGGAATACTTCTCCGCATAAGATAAACGTTATTTCATCATTCCCACATTTTAGAAAAACCCCAAGGTCAGACTTACTTGATCACAGTTCCTACCCAGCAGAATCTTTGCAACATGTGAATTAGGAAGCGTAAAAGAAGAAGGAGCAAAATATCTTTATGCAAGTAGCGCAAGCTGTCCTGTAGATTAAGCCAATCTAACAAAATCACCCCTCAAAAATAAGGGGAACTTTTATTTACATAACATCAGATATATTATATACTTATATTAAACTAATAATAAAGTATCAGGACTTAATAAAAACGCGAATGTTAGGAAAAAATAACTTGGAAGTTTCAAGACACGAACCACTGCTTCCAACAAACAACTCAATACTGGACAGTGAGGCTACTCATTACACTAAATCAACATCACACTCCTCGCATCTAATCATATTATGTTACAGCTTGCTGAAAACTTTAATGGTAGATATGTTACTACTTGAGATTTAATTATAACAAATTGTACGAAGAACAATGCGTTTTGGGTGGACTTTCAGTGTGTCGCTGCCCTCAAATAGCCTACTCTCATAATACGCAAGTTACAATAATTCTTTTGCCACGAATATGATGTTTCTCATTATTTTATTGGAACGAATCACACAGTTAACAACGGGTTTTCCAGTGATTCTCAATTTGCTGGTGCTCAGAAGCAGCATATATACATATAGGCTTGAAATGAAAGCCAATATGGCGCCTCACAACTCTGTACTGAAGGGAGACAGCGTGCTTGTGACGTAGGTGGCGTTGTGCCATCTCATTGGTCAACGCTGAGACGCACGCTCAGAATATCTGACATGCCAGATATTGCTCTGCACGTTCGGAAAGACTCCCGAACGTGCTATTCCACGCTATGACGTCAGAAACTCGGCACGCTCAGCGCTCAACGTTCAAATGCACGGTCCGTGTGCCGACGGCTTTAGCAGCAATCTCATTGGCTGCGTTACATATTAATATGCGGATCGGCGGAAGCAGAATTTGGTCCGCCTCTAAGACAGCGCCATCTCGTAGTGCGGAGACGGACGAGCGCTGCGCCTGCGCTGTTGTGCTTAGCGGGGCGCGTTCTATTGGGAAAGTTGTGTACACGCTGACTACGCGGAACTATGCACACAACAGTAACAGGACATGGAACACGTGACGGGCTTGAACACGGCCGATACGCAGTGTGGACGTCACATCTGACATCATTATGCGCCTCTCCACTAACACCATATCCTGTTCTCTAGTAATGTTGTTTTCATTCGTTGATGTGGAGGGACGCCCATGTCTACCTTCATCCCCAACACTCTGTCGCCGTTCTTTGAACATGCAACACCAGCGACCTACCATTTGACGAGATGGCTCTAAGCACTATGGGACTTAACATGTGAGGTCATCAGTCCCCTAGAACTTAAAACTACTTACACCTAACCAACCTAAGGACATCACACACATCCATGCCAGAGGCAGGGTCGAACCTGCGACCGTAGCAGCAGCACGGATCCGGACTGAAGCGCCTAGAACCGCTCGGCCACAACGGCCGGCTATTTGACGAGACATGGCCTCTTCATCGTACACTGTTTTAGGTGTTAATGGATGACGGGCACATTATTCCTTCATGCCCATTCACAACGGAAAAAAGCGCGCACATCCGTTGGCGACAACACTGTCAGTATTTTTTCTTCTTCGGCACTCAGTGCATGCGTCATTCTTCTTCCGCTGACGCCCCTTCCGTCGTTTAGCCAGCAACAGGTGTGTATTCATATGGTGTTTGTTTTGAACATGGTGTACCATCTTTTCTTTTAAAAGCAATGATGAAACTTACTTTCAGAACGCGTCTCACAGAACAGAGTATGGTTCAAAAGGCTCTGAGCACTATGGGACTTAACTTCTGAGGTCATCAGTCGCCTAGAACGTAGAACTACGTAAACCTAACTAACCTAAGGACATCACACACATCCATGCCCGAGGCAGGATTCGAACCTGCGACCGTAGCAGTCGCGCGGTTCCAGACTGTAGCGCCTAGAACCGCTCGGCCAACCCGGCCGGCAACAGAGTATGGAGACAGGCACAAGTAAAGAGGATATTGGCATGAAGGAACTTGATAGATGTTTCCCCATCGGCTTCTATACTGCACACGCCATTTTAGGTGTGTACGGAGGGTCCTAAATGTACCATTGTTGACCGCCGCCCCTTTCCTATTCTAACTGTGAATGCGACTGTTGTAAGCCTTGGTACCAGCTCCAGTCTTTCTTTGACATACACTATCTGATCAAAACTACCCAGAAATCTATTAGTGGACGTTTTTTTGTGGCCACCCAACCCTTCGCCTTCATGATGGCTTGAACTCTGATGGAGACAATTTCACTGATGTGTCTAAATGTCTATGGAGAAATGGCAACCCATTCTTCCTCAGGAGCTGAAATCTGAGGAGGTAATGATGTTGGATGCTAGATCTGGAGCGAAGTCGATGCTCTGTCTCTTTCCATAAGTATCCTATTTGGTTCAGGTTGGAGCTCCGAGCAGGCCAGTCCATTTCAGAAATATAATACTCCACAAAGCGTTGCCTCAGAGATGCTACTTTATGACAGGGTGCACTGTGATGCTGACACAATCATCGTGTCCAAACTGCCCCTCTACTGTACACAGTACATAATGATGTGTGAAATTTGTTCACATCCTTCCACATGGATCGTTTCTTAATCTCAATAATAATGCATGATGATAGGTACCGTTCTCCAGGTATTTGCCAAACTAGAACCAAGCAATTAGTTTACCACAGGGTATACTGCGATTCTTTGCTCCAAATCACTCATTTCCAGTCGTTGTCCAGTGAAGTCACTGTTTACACCTCTTGAAGCGTCACTTTACACTCGAACATTGTACCCCATACTTCTTAACTTCGTACGCACAGTGTGCACACTTTGCAACTCATAAGTGATTCTTTAGGCTGTTTTCATGCGATTTTTACGACTGTCCCCCGCAATGGTCGACTGTCCCTGTTCGTCAGTACGTGATGTTTGCTTGGCCTTTGTTTAGATGTCATTGTTCATTCACGTTTCCATTTCACAAACACATCACCACGGCAGATTTAGAAGAAATGAAACGTCCCTGACGGATTTGTTACTCAGGTGATAACCAATGTCCATTACACAATCGAAGTCACTGAGGTCTTCTCAACGACCCGCTCTGCTGTTACTCCTTCTCGAGGCCCACGAGAAAGACAGGCCGCGGCGCGTACGTCACGAAGGTAGTCCTGAACTCGCTCACTCGCTGAGCTCAGCAGGCAAAATGCGTTTCTAAGCCTGTTAACTCGCACCCGGGCATGTAAGTACTAACGAGAATTGCATCTTCCACTGGAATCTGCTATTATGAAGTCTCACTGATCAACAGAACTACAGCAAAATTTAATTTAAGATCAATACTCGATATAAATGGTATAACGGCGTGTTTATAGCATTTAGTCTCTTCTGCTTAACAGTACTCATTACATGCTGAAAGTGATGCCTTATGAAACTGATAATCATTTTAGCTTGATTTTATTTTATTGTACGCCAGTACAGCCGTAACAAATTATAGGTAGTCCCATGGACTTTCCATCATTATAGGTCTAATAACAGTAAGATTCCATAATAGCGGATTCCAGTAGAAGATTCAGTATTCGTTTGTATGGACACGCCTAGTTACGAGTTAACAGGCGTAGAAACGTTGTATGTCTGCTGATTTGAGCGAGCGAGCGAGCGCAGGACTGCCATCGTGACGTACGCGCCGCGGCCTGTCTTTCTCTTAGGTCTCGCTCCTTCTCTACTGACGACACATTTTTTTTTCTCCTTTATTGAATTTCAATTCCCCCCGAAGGGGGCGGGCTGGCAGCAGCTTAGTATGCCGCTCTTCAGCCGACAGATTTTGTGACAAAGATCAAGAGAACAAATAATAAAAAACAGGCGATAAAATCGGAGAACAAGGCGAAAAGAAATCGTGGAACTTAAAACAACAACAGAGGGATGAGGATGCTAAGAAAAATACATACGAAGCAGACAGGGAAAACAATAGGCAATTTAAAAAAACACGGCGACAGTCTGGATTCTGTTCGCAAAAGACATAAAATTCACACCGAGCGACAGCATGGTTTCTGTTTGCAACACGAGAAAGACAAACAACACTGAATAGTCACTGGAACACTGCACTAAAAAGTCGGCAAATGTGACACCACAGTCGAGAGCAGGTGGGGGGAGACGGGACAGAAGATGGGAAAACAAAAAAGGGGGGAAAGGAGAGTAAAAGCAAAGGGGGGAACCGGGAAAGGAGCTGATGGAGGATGAGGACCCAGAAGAGGGGTGGAGGGCAGACGCGACTGGGAGTGGGGGAGGCAGAGGAGGGGAATACAAAAGGACTGGGGGGGAGAAGGGAGGTAGGGAGAGGTTTAGTGGGGAGAAAACAGGACGGAAGGGGGGGGGGAAGAGGGAGCCCAGGGAAAGGACAGAGGAAAGGAGGGGGAGTGAGGAGCAGAGTTGATAGGAAGGATAAATGGAGGGAGAGAGGGCATCATCCGGGAGGGGGAGTTGATGGAAGCCACCTTGGGAAAGGAGATGGAGGGTGTAGAGATGGAGGGTAGGGGGGACACAACAGTGAAGACGTGGCAGGGGGCGGGGATGGGAGAGGAGAGGAGCAACCAGGGGGTGAGGGGGTTCAAGACGGCGGGAGGTGTAGAGGATGCGGATATGTTCGAGGAATAGGAGCAGATGGGGGAAAGGAATGAGATCATAGAGGATCCGCATGGGGGACGGGAGGCGGATACGGAAGGCGAGGCGGAGTGCATGACGCTCAGGGATCTGGAGGGACTGATAGAATTTGGGGGGGGGCAGACATCCAGGCAGGACTGGCATAACAGAGGATGGGACGGATTAAGGATTTGTAGATGTGGAGGATGGTAGAGGGGTGCAACCCCCATGTCCGGCCAGAGAGGAGTTTGAGGAGTCGGAGGCGGTTGTGGGCTTTGGATTGGATGGAGCGGAGATGAGGTATCCAGGTGAGGTGACGGTCAATGGTGAGGCCAAGGTAGGTGAGGGTGGGGGCTGACGACACAGTACTGTTCGCCTCCTTTTATACGGGCGCGTTCGCCTCTTGTGACATCTAGTGGTGGATTCTGCATTGCATAGGGGTCACCGGATACTTCTAACCGTACAATGTGTCTGCACAATGGTGGAAAAGTACACAGTGTGCTGTGTATGTTTTGTTCCGAAACAAACCTGTTCCACTCACTCACGATATTTGCTGTTGCCTACATAATGTCTACGTTATTGCTTGTCCTGAAGCTTGCGTTGAGTACTGCTAGGTTCTGTCTCGTGTTTGTTTCAAAATTTGGAAGTTTGTGGTAAGATCTTATGGGACCAAACTGCTGAGATCATCGGTCCCTAAGCTTACACACTACTTAAGGGGAGGTTTACTATCTTTTGGTTCAAAAAATCGATTTTTTTAAAATTGCATTTTTCGATCCGTAAAAGTTTTTAGAATCCACCCCTGAAACGGTTTTTCCGAATACGGAACGGAAATGTTTGTTATTCACGGCTGAACAAAAAAATGCACCTGCCTGAAATCGGCCTTTTTGACGCACCAGTTTTTTTTCTTTCGGAGGACGAGTTATTGTACCGTTGCTTGGGAGGAAACACACAAAATTCAAATGAAAGTTTGAACGCGTATGTTTGTAAGTTAGCTCCCAAGCATTTGCATTCTGGTGCGAAGACTGTGGAGACTTTCCTGGCAGTGAGCAGCTTCAACGAAGCAATTCTGAAGACCATGACAACGATGGACGTCACCCTGGGACTCTATTCGACGCAGTTCGCCAAGCATTCGGAAGACCACTGGATTCAAGCGGCCGAAAACCGCTTGTCACCGGCCGTACGAGCGGCTCTGGAGCAGTGCAAGATGGCCCAGATCGAGCAGAACGCCCTCTATGAGGAACAAGAAGGACTATTTTATGGACCCGGAATAGCAGATTGAACGTAAGTTGCATAATATTGCATTTATATGTAGTCAAAACTTCAAACACGTTTTTCTCGAAATGACTTTTTTTTATCGCGCGGTACGGTAACTTCAAATCTACTGAACCGTTTGGCATGATTCTTTGTTTCCGACGAAGCTAACTAAATTGTCTAGGAGTTGTACCACTTTTATTCCGATCCATCAACTATAAATATTTTTCCTTGGCCGACGAAGTCGAAAAATCTATGAAAAAACCCTATTTTTCTTCAAATGGACCCCATTTTGTTTCCTATGGTCCAAATAGCTTACGCGAGGTACAACTCCTAAAAAATCTTATATATTTAGCTAACGTCAACTCAATTTTGATTTCAGACGAGCCGGCTGACCTGTGACATACTGCGCGTGGAGGTCTACATCGAAATTTTGTTTCGTTCCGACGGCACTTCCACTTTTGCTCTTCGACATTTCTAGTCGAAAAAATTCCAGTTTGTAGAGGAAATATCAATAAACATTTTGACCAAATTTGACATTGATATCTATAACACATTCCGAGAAAAAATTCTCAAAGAGCATGCTTTTTTCGGACCAAAGATAGTAAACCTCCCCTTAATCTAACTTAAACTAACTTATGCTAATGACACCACACACACCCATGCCCGAGGGAGGACTCGAAACTCCAACGGGAGGAACCGCGCGAACCGTGCAAGACACGTAAGACCGCGCGGCTACCGCGCGCGGCCATGTTTATTTTACTGGTGTGTTTGTTATACATTAACAGTGTGGATGCGTTAGCTGCTGAGGACGTGTCCGATATGTACTCCGGGTATGGGCTTAATTGAATGCAATGAAAGAGCGGCAAAACTGCTCTGTGTTGATTTGTAACGCAGCTTCGTTATCACAATCGTTTTGCATCTGAAGACTGCTGTTGTATTTCTCTGTTTTGTGTTATATGTTTTAGTTATTGTATGTTACAGTTCTTTATCACGATTGTGAGACTATTTGCACAGTAACAAAGATAATTTGGGTAGAAAACTGAATAAATCATAATTACACTATTACTCTGCAACGAGCCGTCAGAGACCGCAGCCCGCTTGTACCAAAATACTCGGAAAATATTCCTGAACAACCTCCGCAATTTTCTCTGTGGATTTCTGCATCACGCTGTACATTGTGAACAGTAATATTCTTGTAACATTCTCTTTGGATACACTTGAAACTAGTTTTACGTCTGGGAATATCTCTTCTTTCTCTCGCCTCCTTCTCCCCCCCCCCCCCCCCCTTTTCCCACATATCAGCCAGTTTAGCGTCCTGTGGCCACTGCGCTCGTTATAAACGAATTAAGATAGCTGTGTACATCGTCCCCCTTTCTAATGGTGGGCTTACGGATGCAAATGCTCAAATAATGCTAGACCTTCAGTTACGAGTTCAGCATTTTCTCTCTGCTTTTACAAGCGGTGCGCTCATTATTTTGTGGGACTTCTGTTTGGGGCGACCTTCTCCGAATGTGCCCGATACTTCTTTTTGCTGCTTTCCTGAATCTATGCCGTCAGTTGCGGGAGCCAGAATTCTGAAACTCCCGCAGCCACGTTCTGATTCCGCATACAAAACGTTAAAGATTCTACAACACGATGTTCCTAACGTGTGTACATCTGGATTAGTACCCCGAGAGAATGTGTTCGGAACTGCAGACCGTTTAATGTCGCTCGATTACACGCGGGATGATCATGGCAATAACTGATCGCACGATTCCGCACAACGTCGACATCATGGAATTAAACAGACCAGAAAAAAAACACTATACCCTCACGGTAAGCAAAATGTGTCATTTCGATTTTAAGTCAAACCGCATTATCAACCATCATCACACAAGACATGAAGAATACTGTGCATCTTTGGAATACGAAAAGCAAAGATGGCAAAGAGGTTACGTTGACACGTATGGTAACATGTTGAAACTAATGGTGCAAATGTGAATCAGTTTGTGTAAGTCACTACTTAGTACAAAACAACGTATCACGAGAACATGGAAAACCAGCACAACTTACAGAATTATCCTACGTTAATATCATTATTATTTCTTATATTTTCTATTTGGCAAGGAACCAATTTTAGGTTCTACATGAAGACATTGTAAATCATCAGGAGATCATTCACATCTACCTGAAGACATATATCACTTGCCATACTAACGTGACACTATTCTTTTGGTTATGGAAAACGTTAAGAAAAATACAAGAAGATGGAAAAGAAAATTTCTGGATCACAAGTATCCAGAGCAAAGCTATTCTGTGAGCAGTAGCAGGGTATTGCTTGAAATTTAATTGCTCCTGTCTCTACCATTACAAATATCAACACCCTATACTTATATGCAAGACTAATATAACTTTCAACAAGAATATTTTCAAGATTTGAAAACTAACCAGCTCACTCTGGATTAGTGCATTAGTGTGAGGAATATTAAAGATTGTAAAAGACTATTTCATAAGATCCATGAATTGCCATCTATACACAACTGATTAATTTATCCTGTGGTTCAATGATGGAAATGGAACAGTTTACTACATGAAAAGTAATTCTTTGCTAAAAGTTTTATCTAAACATAAAACTTTTGGATACAGAGCAAAAATAATTTTGGTGAATCCTGTACTTAATTTTTATAAACAGTTAACTGTAGTTGCATTTCAGCGCGTATTTATATGTTCCCACGTAAATAAAATTTTCTTATACGGCAAATGAAGGTGTAGTTTGTACATTCAACTGTAGGACACAGTACAAAAATGTTACCTTTGCGAAGCTAGCACCTATTTCCTTTAAAATGTTAATTATATTTGCATTCAGTGCTCATTTACGTATGCATTAAAATGTTCATAAGTGAAAAAAAGAAATGAGGCACGAATCCACGCATGCGCACAAGACGGAACAACGCGAAAATTTTCTTGGCTCGAGGATTGGGTGTATGTGTTATGCTAATCATTTCAGCTAATCTTCATCCATGCATAAGTCATCACAGTGGCGTCAAATATACACGACAAAAAAAGTTTTGCATCACCTCGGTTCCGAGAGTTCCGGAACCTGTACAGAAAATTGGAATAGAGATCAACATAAACATCATTTCTGCACTTTTTATCGCTCATGAAAACCACATATTGCATGTTGTACCATCATACAGCGAGACCTTCAGAGGAATTGGTCCCGAGCCGGCCGGGGTGGCCGTGCGGTTCTAGGCGCTACAGTCTGGAGCCGAGCGACCGCTACGGTCACAGGTTCTAATCCTGCCTCGTGCTTGGATGTGTGTGATGTCCTTAGGTTAGTTAGGTTTAAGTAGTTCTAAGTCTAAGGGACTGATGACCTCAGAAGTTAAGTCGCATAGTGCTCAGAGCCATTTGAACCATTTGTTGGTCCCGATCGCTGCACACACCGGTACCTCTAATACCCAGCAGCACGCCCTCTTGCATTGATGCATGCTTGTATTCGTCTTTGCATACTATCCACAAGTTCTTCAAGGCACTGTTGGTCTAGATTATCCCACTCCTCAACGGCGATTCGGCGTAGATTCCTCAAAGTCGTTGGTGGGTCACGTCGTCCATAAACAGCTCTTTTTAATCCATCCCAGGCATGTGCGATAGGGTTCATGTCTGGAGAACATGCTGGCCACTCTAGTCGAGCGATGTCGTTATCCTGAAGGAAGTCATCCACAAGATCTGCACGATGGAGGCGCGAATTGTCGTCCATGAAGACGAGTGCGAATTGTCGTCCATGAAGACGAGTGCCTCGCCTATATGCAGCCGACAGGCTGCACTATCGGTCGGAGGATGGCACTCACATATCGTACAGCAGTTACGGCGCCTTCCATGACCACCAGCAGCGCACGTCGGCCCCACATAATGCCACCCCATAACAGGAGGGAAACTACACCTTGCTGCACTCGCTGGACAGTGTGTCTAAGGCGTTCATCCTGACCGGGTAGCCTCTAAACATGTCTCCGACGATTGTCTGGTTGAGCCGGCCGGAGTGGCCGCGCGGTTAAAGGCGCTTCAGTCTGGAACTGCACGACCGCTACGGTCGCAGGTTCGAATCCTGCCTCGGGCATGGATGTGTGTGATGTCCTTAGGTTAGTTAGGTTTAAGTAGTTCTAAGTTCTAGGGGACTTATGACCACAGCAGTTGAGTCCCATAGTGCTCAGAGCCATTTGAACCATTTGATTGTCTGGTTCAAGGTATTGCGACACTCATCGGTGAAGAGAACGTGATGCCAATCCTGAGCGGTCAATTCGGCATGTTGTTGGGCCCATCTGTACCGCGCTGCATGGTTGTCGTGGTTGCACAGATGGACCTCGCCATGGATTTCGGGAGTGAAGTTGCATATCATGCAGCCTATTGCGCACAGTTTGAGTCATAACACGATTTCCTGTGGCTGCACGAAAAGCAGTATTCAACATGGTGGCGTTGCTGTGAGGATTCCTCCAAGCCATAATCCGTAGATAGCGTTCATCCACTGCAGTAGTAGCTCTTGGGCGGCCTCAGCGAGGCATGTCATCGACAGTTCCTGTCTCTCTGTATCTCCTACATGTCCGAACAAAATCGCTTTGGTTCACTCCGGGAAGCCTCGACACATCCCTTGATGAGTGCCCTTCCTGGCACAAAGTAACAATGCGGACGCGATCGAACCGCAGTATTGACCGTCTAGGCATGGTTAACTCCAGACAACACGAACCATGTACCTCCTTCCTGGTGTAGTGGCTGGAAATGATCGGCTATCGGACCCCCTCCGTCTAATAGGCGCTGCTCATGCATGGTTGTTTACATCTTTGGGCAGGTTTAGTGACATCTCTAAACAATCAATGGGACTGTGATGCAGTATGTACAGTCAACGTCTATCTTCAGGAGTTCTGGGAACCGCGCTGATGTAAAACTTTTTTTGATGTGTATAGAAATCCTTGCATCAGGCTGACGAACAATCGCCGATGTGGTCTCCCAGCCAATACTGCGAAACAATCACTTCGTTTCATTTCACTGATGAAAGCTTAACAGGTAAATGAGACGTACAATTTTTTAACGAAGTGCTACTGCCCTCCTAAAAGCAGTTGGTTGGTTGTGGGGAAGGAGACCAGACAGCGTGGTCATCGGTCTCATCGGATTAGGGAAGGATGGGGAAGGAAGTCGGCCGTGCCCTTTCAGAGGAACCATCCCGGCATTTGCCTGGAGTGATTTAGGGAAATCACGGAAAACCTAAATCAGGATGGCCGGACGCGGGATTGAACCGTCGTCCTCCCGAATGCGAGTCCAGTGTCTAACCAATGCGCCACCTCGCTCGGTCCTAAAAGCAGTACCAATTGAAATACGCAGATATATTTGGTACTAGCACGTGGCAGCCCGTGTCAATGCTCGTTTACTGCGTGCACAACTAAAACGGATGGCTCCTTTCTGCCACTCTGTCGGCGGCGTATCTTACTGCTCTGATGCCACACAACCGACTGGCATATGCACGTCATCTCACTGCCATGATTTCACCAGCGGTGGAGGGATACACGGTCGCCTATACAGGAGTCGGCGTAACCCTGACACTTGCCGTTGGCTGGGGGCGGCAGATTCATGCGCCTATTTCAACCAATCGTGTAAGAGATTTTTTTTTAAATCTCTTTGGCAATGCTTCAGTGTTGCCGCAGCTACAGAGACGATTATTGTTTCGTCTGCAGCCGTCAGTGCTATGCAACTGAATATTTCGGCCATCTTCAGAGTGATCTCTATATTACCCGGATATAGATCTCTGATTTCATAGCACGGAAATTCGACATGCCTGCAAATTATTGTCATCTCCATAGTCCACTAGTTGTAATTAGGCAAAAAAAAAATCCACTAGTCTGTGCGTGATAAAGAATTCTTTAAATATTCGTGGTTTTGAGCTTTATGTCAATATGCGATAAATAGGGTGATGTTGCAATAGAATCGAAAAGTATTTTCGTTTTGCATTCTCGTGACATTTCATGGCACCCATATTGTAATTAGGCAAGATATAGAAAACGAGCATCTCAGGCCGACACGTTCAGACAGCTGCAGTTCGACATCCAGAGGGCATAGAGATCACTGGACTGAAGCTACAGAACGCCACAGTACTTATTCCGTCGTTTTAAACCACAGAGCCGGCCTTCGTGGCCGAGCGGTTCTACACGCTTCAGTCCGGAAGCGCGCTGCTGCTACGGTCGCAGGTTAGAATCCTGCCACTGGCATGGATGTGTGTGATGTCCTTAGCTTAGTTAGGTTTCAGTCGTTCTACGTCTAGGGGACTGATGACCTCAGATGTTAAGTCCTATAGTGCTTAGAGCCATTTGAACCATTTTGAACCACAGACAACAAAAGCGTCAGAGACGTTGATCGGAGGCAAATAGCATTATTATTATTGTTGTTGTTGTTGTGGTCTTCAGTCCAGAGACTGGTTGATGCAGCTCTCCATGTTACTCTATCCTGTGCAAGCTTCTTTATCTCCCGGTACCTACTGCAACCTACATAGCATACATAACTAAATCTGCGGATACGCGATAGATCCATGGTGAGATACTGATTTATCCAGGGTGATTCATATCAACCTGAAGTACTTCAGTGGTCTACATCTACATCTACGTGGATACTCTGCAAATCACATTTAAATGCGTGGCAGAGGGTTTATCGAACCACCTTCACAATTCTGTATTATTCCAATCTCGCATAGCGCGCGGAAAGAATGAATACCTATATCTTTCCGTACGAGCTCTGATTTCCCTTATTTTATCGTGATGATCGTTTCTCCCTATGTAGGTCTGTGTCGACGAAATATTTTCCCTTTCGGAGGAGAAAGTTGGCGATTGGAATTTCGTGAGAAGATTCCGTCGCAACGAAAAACCCCTCCTTTTAATGATGTCCAGCCCAAATCCTGTATCATTTCTGTGACAGTCTCTTCCATATTTCGCGATAATACAAAACGTGCTGCCTTTCTTTGAACTTTTTATATGTACTCCGTCAGTCCTATCTGGTAAGCATCCCACACCGCGCAGCAGTGTTCCAAAAAAGGACGGACAAGCGTAGTGTAGGCAGTCTGCTTTGTAGATCTGTTACATTTTCTAAGTGACCTGCCAATAAAACGCAGTCTTTGGTTAGCCTTCTCCACAACATTTTCTACGTGTTCCTTCCAATTTAAGTTGTTCGGCCGGCCGAAGTGGCCGTGCGGTTAAAGGCGCTGCAGTCTGGAACCGCAAGACCGCTACGGTTGCAGGTTCGAATCCTGCCTCGGGCATGGATGTTTTTGATGTCCTTAGGTTAGTTAGGTTTAACTAGTTCTAAGTTCTAGGGGACTAATGACCTCAGCAGTTAAGTCCCATAGTGCTCAGAGCCATTTTGAACCATTTTTTTTAAGTTGTTCGTAGTTGTAATTTCTTCTCCAAAACTTCGTGGAAACGTTAAAGTTGGCCGGCCGCGGTGGTCTAGCGGTTCTCGGCGCTCAGTCAGGAACCGCGCGACTGCTACGGTCGCAGGTTCGAATCCTGCCTCGGGCATGGATGTGTGTGATGTCCTTAGGTTAGTTAGGTTTAAGTAGTTCTAAGTTCTAGGGGACTTATGACCACAGATGTTGAGTCCCATAGTACTCAGAGCCATTTTTTCGTTAAAGTTGTTTCAAACATCGCAGGGGCTTTGGAAGAATCAGAAGCATGGCCCGTTGTTGGCATGAGGTCCTTTGTCTGGTATCATACCGCACTTGCTAGGCTCTAGGCTCGTCTTAGGTCGTTCGTAGACTCGTCGGCGGCGGTTTATGAAGTATGTGATTGTATATTTTGGACCGCGTAACAATTACGAGCGAATTAGTTCAAAAATGGTTCAAATGGCTCGGAGCACTATGGGACTTAACATCTGTGGTCATCAGTCCCCCAGAACTTAGAACTACTTAACCTAACTAACCTAAGGACATCACACACATCCATGCCCGGGACTGGATTCGAACCTGCGACCGTAGCAGTCGCGCGGTTCCGGACTGAGCGCCTAGAACCGCTATACCACCGCGGCCGGCAGCGAATTAGTGATTCATTCCCAGTATTCAGCTGGGAGAAACACTCTGTACACACTTCAACCTAGTTTTTTTTAATTTTTTTTATGTTTTACGAAAAAATGTTGGAACACAGACTCATTGATTAAAACACACAAGGAATTCCGGAGAGAAGTCAATGTGTGCGGTGTTCTACCAAAGGCAACAATTTTACGACTAAGAAAGCTCAAGACAGTGGGCGTAATAAACAGTGAAGTGGTTAACATAGACCAACACTGAGGAAACTGACAATGTTC
Source organism: Schistocerca nitens (assembly GCF_023898315.1). Taxonomy (NCBI): domain Eukaryota; kingdom Metazoa; phylum Arthropoda; class Insecta; order Orthoptera; family Acrididae; genus Schistocerca; species Schistocerca nitens. Next base: position 353,971,404 of record NC_064622.1, read on the forward strand.
GAAGACACTTGGAGAACTCTCCGAGGAAATCGTTGGGTCGATTGAGCCAAGGCTCAGGAGTTTCATATTACGAAGAAATCGGCATTGCGACGATGCAGAGTGCACATGATTCAACCTTTACAAGAAACAGGTCGTGAGAAAGGAATGTGTTACTGTAAATGGTTTCAGGGGTTTATTATTCATCGTGCAGGCATTCTCTCCATAAATAGGTTTGCAGATGCGGCATGATTCTATTTCCATCTGACATGTTACATCAACACACGAAACAGCAGACAATGGGCTGGATAGAGCATCAGTATCATCCACGAAACGCCACTGCCTGATGAAAAGGTCGGAGTGTGTTGTACGGTGTCAGCTTCCAGGATTCTTGGTCCCATTCTCTTGGACGCCACTGTAGATACTACAGTTCATAAAGACATCTTCAATACATCGATGATGGGATGACGTCGAACTTACAGAAGGCTATTTCTAACAAGATGGAGCAATGTGTCGTACGTCTAACGCTTCCATGCAACTTGTAATCAGTTTCTTTGGTGACTGAATAACTTCAAAATATTTACAGTTCGGCCGACCACCTGACTTAACCCCCTCCCCCCCCCCACACACACACACCAACTTTCTTTCTTCGTACATTCACATTTAAACTGGACCCTAGTTACTGCTCGCCATCCATGTGGAGCACGTGTTGGTCTCACCGCGGACTGCTAGACTGAGCCACACGCAACTGATTTCATCAAAGTGTACGGTCCTGAAGATGGCGCTGACGCAACGTCGAAACTAGTAAGGAAGTAAATATAAAATCTTAAGTATAGCTGGAGGAATTTAATTTTTAATAAAAATAATAAAAAAAGACTTCCTTTCTTGCGGAGGTATTTTAAAAGCCGAGTGTAGAAGAATAGATTATGGATTACTGTGGAACTCCGTGAGGCCATTACACACGAAATACTCAACACTGAAGGGGATACACACCAGAGAACGTCGCGGATTATGGTGAAACGAGCAGAGTTGTGCATCGACACTGGTCGGGGACATTTGCAGCATTTTCTGAGGGAACTGTGTATGTAATCTCCAAATTATGAATAATCATCTCTCAAAATTGCCAATGTGTCCCATTATTGTTTCAGATGTTATGACTCATTAAGTAGTTCGAGTGTATATGGCTCATACTACACAATTGCTTTGAAGCTGCCGCCGCCACAACGGATGCCCCAAGACATTACCAGGCTATTGTTTACGTTTGCTTCTCGTTACAAATTTCTGTCGTCTGCAAGCCACACTTGTTTTCGATTGTAAATGTTAAAGTGCCTCAGTGTCAGAAAGGAATTTTCAGACGTTTTTCTTGTCTCAAACGCATATTTGATCCAGTAATACAACGCATTTACCTCGATAATGTAATTTTAGTTTTGTTATACGTTTCGAATAAGCAAGAAGGGAAGTATGTCATGTGACTACGCTGCTTTCGTAAGCCAGCATTTTTCTTAAGACGGACTGAAGAAATTGATGTCCCGTCAATGTCCTCTTCCCGAAGTTGCTGAGAACATAGCTAAGTTTCCGCTCGCAATATTTATTTCTCAAAATGTTTACCCACAGAGCTTTTCGAGTTGGACTGATAGGAAATCTAAAGTCAAATGACAGAAATAAAACTACTATAGTAAAAGTAAGTAACGCAACCAAAATTCATGTACACTCCTGGAAATAGAAGAAAGAACACATTGACACCGGTGTGTCAGACCCACCATACTTGCTCCGGACACGCGAGAGGACTGTACAAGCAATGATCACACGCACGGCACAGCGGACACACCAGGAACCGCGGTGTTGGCCGTCGAATGGCGCTAGCTGCGCAGCATTTGTGCACCGCCGCCGTCAGTGTCAGCCAGTTTGCCGTGGCATACGGAGCTCCATCGCAGTCTTTAACACTGGTAGCATGCCGCGACAGCGTGGACGTGAACCGTATGTGCAGTTGACGGACTTTGAGCGAGGGCGTATAGTGGGCATGCGGGAGGCCGGGTGGACGTACCGCCGAATTGCTCAACACGTGGGGCGTGAGGTCTCCACAGTACATCGATGTTGTCGCCAGTGGTCGGCGGAAGGTGCACGTGCCCGTCGACCTGGGACCGGACCGCAGCGACGCACGGATGCACGCCAAGACCGTAGGATCCTACGCAGTGCCGTAGGGGACCGCACCGCCACTTCCCAGCAAATTAGGGACACTGTTGCTCCTGGGGTATCGGCGAGGACCATTCGCAACCGTCTCCATGAAGCTGGGCTACGGTCCCGCACACCGTTAGGCCGTCTTCCGCTCACGCCCCAACATCGTGCAGCCCGCCTCCAGTGGTGTCGCGACAGGCGTGAATGGAGGGACGAATGGAGACGTGTCGTCTTCAGCGATGAGAGTCGCTTCTGCCTTGGTGCCAATGATGGTCGTATGCGTGTTTGGCGCCGTGCAGGTGAGCGCCACAATCAGGACTGCATACGACCGAGGCACACAGGGCCAACACCCGGCATCATGGTGCGGGGAGCGATCTCCTACACTGGCCGTACACCACTGGTGATCGTCGAGGGGACACTGAATAGTGCACGGTACATCCAAACCGTCATCGAACCCATCGTTCTACCATTCCTAGACCGGCAAGGGAACTTGCTGTTCCAACAGGACAATGCACGTCCGCATGTATCCCGTGCCACCCAACGTGCTCTAGAAGGTGTAAGTCAACTACCCTGGCCAGCAAGATCTCCGGATCTGTCCCCCATTGAGCATGTTTGGGACTGGATGAAGCGTCATCTCACGCGGTCTGCACGTCCAGCACGAACGCTGGTCCAACTGAGGCGCCAGGTGGAAATGGCATGGCAAGCCGTTCCACAGGGCTACATGCAGCATCTCTACGATCGTCTCCATGGGAGAATAGCAGCCTGCATTGCTGCGAAAGGTGGATATACACTGTACTAGTGCCGACATTGTGCATGCTCTGTTGCCTGTGTCTATGTGCCTGTGGTTCTGTCAGTGTGATCATGTGATGTATCTGACCCCCGGAATGTGTCAATAAAGTTTCCCCTTCCTGGGACAATGAATTCACGGTGTTCTTATTTCAATTTCCAGGAGTGTATTTAAAAGAAGATACCGCTTTAACGAGTCCACTTACGAATGAAATGTCTTTCCTTTACACTTTGACTATAATCAGAATGATTAGTACACCCGTAAATGACGCAAACTAATATGTCTGATCAAAATACTTCCACCAGAAGCTGGTATTTGGAGCTACTAACATGGTGGATGTCGGCTCGAAGTTTGTGACGTTATGACAATTCCCTTTATTATACCTCCATGGACGGACGTGTCACTTTTAGTCATACTGTACGGACGGCTTTACGAGCTTGTTAAAGTAAGTGCCGGATTCAATTTACACATTCTCTTTGTCGCGATTAACTTTTTGGTGCTTGGGTTTCCGTAGTTTAAAATGACGGAACAAGTACCGTAGCGTCAGTCTGTCGGCTCTTTTTGAAGATGGTTGGAGGGTATACGCTCGAAATATTAGAAGAAGAAGAAATAAATTTTATGAGGCTGCACTTCCGAAATTTAGTGGATCAGTTGTCATTCCGCGAAAACATTACGATTAGTATTGTGTTCAGTAAGCTTGTCACTATTATACATACGGAAAGAGGTCATCTGCCTGGAGTGGATTTGGTAAATCGCGGGCAATTTAATCATCTTGAACAGAGACTTTTCTTACGACGCGCGTGCAGTGTCTATTAACAACTTTGCGTCAAGGAAGAATATGAATGTTATTGCTTCTCGATTACTCGCAGCAATTTAAGCTGTTCTCTCAGGTTCCCGCTCAACCACACGCTCGGAAATCGTCACATATTCGGAAATATTTATGAAAAGGCGAAAATGACTTTTATTGTTGCTCGTTTCAGTCGCACCTATGAAAGCCATTGGGTTCCTACCTACCCATACACTCGGGAGTCGCGGCACATTCGGAAGTAAAGAGACAATTATTTGTTGGAAGGAAGAGTATGCGTTTTATTGTTGCTCGTTTCAGTCGCAGTAAATTGAACTGCCTTCTTAGATTCTTCACTAACCACAAATTCGGGAATCTCTAAATATTTATTTCATCCTTCATTCTCTAATCAGACTTTTATTACATTCGTAAGAAAGTCCGAGAATGTGTTAACACTGCTGACATGGAAAAAAACTGCATATGGCGAGATGCGAACCTACATCTTACAACTCCGGAAACAACGACGTGATATATATATTTGTTCATCAACAGGTATAACAAAACTTTTACACTGACTATAATACAACATTTAAATTAAGATGTAAAAATGGTAAGAACTTTTCTCTTTCCGTTTATTGTTCAGGATTTCTTGTTTTTTAGTTCTACTAGTGTTGCTTTAGGTCATATACAGACTCTCCTTCCTCGTTGAAGATGTTTATAATACAGTATATGAACCATGTGAGTGTTCTTGTCTTGGATGCTGGAAACGTTTTGAAGTTCATATTCTTTATTTTCTTGATGTTTATTTGGCTAACAGTGGTTAACAGTGGTTAACAGCAAACTTGCTGATTTGAACTATATCCATTTCCATAAACCTGCTAGCACTTACTGATGTGAGTTTTGTCTCTTGTCTTGGTTATCATTCTGTCTCTTGAAGGCTTTCATCATTGATGCGTTATTAACTGACATAAGATAATGGTGTCGTGTTTGTCACAGATTTTCATTGCTCCGTTACCTTGAAACGGCATACTGGAAATTATAATACAAGTGTGTTTCACGCTTAATTTGTAAATTATTGACGATATCAACTCATCTCCTGTGAGAGCAATCTTATGTGAACGCAATAACCGTCAGTAAATCATTATGGAATATTTAATTACAGCAATAATTACCATAAATCGTTCCAAGAAAGACGCGTTTTACCGAAGGATGTGGCGCAGTGTTTAGCACACTGGACTCGCATTCGGGAGGACGACGGTTGAAACCAGCGTCCGACTATCCTGATTTAGGTTCTTCGTGATATCCCTAAATCGCTTCAGGCAAATGACGCGATGGTTCCTTTCAAAGGGCACGGTCGACTTCATTCCCCATTCTTCCATAATCCTATGGGCAGATGACCTCACTGTTTGGTCCCCTCCACAAAATCAACGATCCAACCAATAACGTGTTTTTATAAATCTCCGGTACACGTGCATGAAATCTTGTGAGAGGCCTGCATCGAATGCTAACGAAAGTCGATAGTTGTTTCTCCGGTCGTCGATATCGTGCGTGACGTGTGCGTCAAAATGACGTCACGTATGCGGGAAGTGTTGTGAAACGAGTGTTACCCGTCCGTTTTGTACAAAACTAAGCCAAAGAAACTAAAGAAAGGGAATATAGAATACGAGTTACGTGGCGGGCAGTAACGAGGTTTTCAAGCGCTTATCTTACAGATAGGGAATGAATGAAGATTGAGCTTAATATCCCGTCGACATCGAAGTCATTAGCGACGGAGCACAGCTCGGAGTGTGTCAAGGATGGGGAAGGAAATGGCCGTGACCTTTTCAAAGGAACCATCCTTGCATTTGCCTGGAGCGATTTAGGGAAATAACGAAAACCTAAATCAAGTTGGCCGGACGAGCGTTTGAACTGTCTTCTCTCGAATGCGAGTCCATTGTGCTCACCACTGCGCCACATCGCTCGTTACCATAATGTGCTCGTGACGAGAAAAGTGCCGTCTAGGTTTGCGCACGCCTTTGTCTCGCTGGTTAATGCGCCATCATGGTGCTCGTAAACAGACACACGGCTACTGCTGCGGCCGCTTCACTGCACGTGAGCAGACCAACTCTCCCACGAGAGGACAACGCCGCAGACGGCCGCGGTTCAGCCTTTTATCGTCTCGCCTCGCTATGTTTGACGCCTCATGCGGGGGCCAACGCCATAATCACGACGTTGACTTCATCCGTCGCATATTCGTCATGTAACCGCGGCAGCGGCTAACAGCATACGATCCGAGAGAGTGGCTGTGACAAATGACACTGCGCTTCACACGCAACTTACCATTTTACAGTTTTATGACTTGTACACGCGTCGAACTATGTACTGCAGAATCGACTTCACTTATCCACACTAATATTATAAATGCGAAAGTAAGACCGCCTGTTACGTTCCTACTAGTAAACTGCTGAACTGATTTCGATGAAATTTGGTATGCAGATAGCCTGGACACTGAGGAAGAATATAGACCACTTTAGAAAGTGTGGCCGACCGGGTTGGTCGAGCGCTTCTAGGCGCTTCGGTCCGAAACCGCGCTGCTGCTACGGTCGCAGGTTCGAATCCTGCCTCGGACATGGATGTGTATGATGTCCTTAGGTTAGTTTGGTTTAAGTAGTTATAAGTTCTAGAGGACTGATGACCTCAGATTTTAAGTCCCATAGTGCTCAGAGCCATTTGAACCATTTTTCGGGCGTGCGTAGTTGGGAATGATATGGGACCCCTGATACGTCTGGATACGACTCTGACAGGTGACAAGTACGTAAGCGTCCTGTCTGATCACCTGCATCCATTTATGTCCACTGTGCATTCCGACAAGTTTGGGGAATTCCAGCAGGACAATGCGACACTCCACATGTCCAGAATTACTACAGAGTGGCTCCAGGAACACTCTTCTGAGTTTAAACACTCCCGTTGTCCACCAAACGCCCCAGACGTGAACATTATTGAGCATATTGGCATCCTTCGCAACGTGCTGTTCAGAAGAGATCGGCATCCCCTCGTACTCTTATGGATTTATGGACAGCCCTGTAGGATTCAAGGTGTCAGTTCCCTCCAGCACTACTTCAGACATTTTTCGAGTCCATGTCACGCCGTGTTGCGGCACTTGTGCGTGCTCGCGGGGGCCCTACACAATATTAGGCACGTGTACCAGTTTCTTTGGCTCTTCAGTGTAAATAATTACAGAAACGAAAGGAACCTTGTAATAATAATTCCCAACGCACAAAGGCCCCGAAATCTGCCGTCATTTTGAGAGGAATTAATAAATTGTTCAAAGTGGTTAAAAGATTCAAGTTGAAACGAAGCTTCGTCTTAAGGCGCTCATTAACACCGGACATCCCGCCGTCCCAGCGGTCGATTCTGCGCCAGGTTAGGAAACTCCTGAGGCAAAAGGAAACGGTCACTTCTATGGCCCAGCAGGTGACAGTTAGCAGCTTGACCACCGAGCAAGTTGGCACCAGAACTACTTTTTTCAGCCGCACACACAACAGTGTGAAGTGCCGACCAGCTCACAAAAGGCCTGAACGTCGCCGCTACAGCCCATTCTCGAACGTCTTCTCGTAAGGTCCATCAGCTGTCTTCTCGCCCACAGGCGCCTATGTCCATAGATACGTTCCGCCATACGACGGTAAAGCTTAACGGTTCGTGACTTCGGGCACAGTCTAATAATGATGGTCGCATTCGATCGCCGTTTCCGTTGTATGGCGATTGCGAGTACTTCGCGATACTACAGCAGCGCCACATATTCTACCTGCCCCCCCCCCCCCCCCCCCCTTCCACGGGCAGCGCTTTTGTTGCCGAAACTTAGTTCTCATGGTTCAAAAAAATGGTTCAAATGGTTCTGAGCACTATGGGACTCAACTGCTGAGGTCATTAGTCCCCTAGAACTTAGAACTAGTTAAACCTAACTAACCTAAGGACATCACAAACATCCATGCCCGAGGCAGGATTCGAACCTGCGACCGTAGCGGTCTCGCGGTTCCAGACTGCAGCGCCTTTAACCGCACGGCCACTTCGGCCGGCTCTCATGGTTCAGTATTCTCTCCCAGAAATGTTCTCAGTTGAACCTGTGTAGGTATTGGTAAATGCTATTTGTATACAGGGTGGAGCAGAGGAAACGCATGTTTTTCACTGTTGAATGACTGGGACACAGTTTGATAAAAATAATAAAAACAAGCATCAAGTGATAGATTTTTTAATGCGGTTTTGAAATATACATACTTTAATTAGGTTCGAAAAACAATGTCTTGGAGACGACGTCCTTCTTGCTGAATACAAATTTGGATCATCTCCCGAAAGTTACGCATGGCTCTCTCCAACATTTCATTCGGCACGGCTTCAATTTCCTGATCAACGGAATTCTTCAAGTCATCGACTGTGCGAGGCTTCTTCATGTAAGCTTTTTATTTTAAATATCCCCACAAAAAGAAGTCGCATATCGACCAATCAGGTGAGAGAGGGTGCCAGCACACATCACCATATCTCGAAATAACATGTCATGCGAACATTTGTCGAACCACTTCTATGGATGCTCTCGCCGTGTGAACTGTGGCACCGTCCTGCTGAAACCACATTTCTCTCATTTTCACGAAGAAAGCTGTTTAACATTTTAACGCACGCTGATGTCACAGTAACTGCAGTTCCTTCCTCTTCGAAAAAAAAAAAAAAAATGGATCCAACAATCCCCATCTCTGCTATACTGCACCACACTGTTACTTTTAAACTGTGGAGATGTCTTTGGTGTAATTCATGTGGGTTCTCCGGCGCCCAATACCGACAATTTTGAACACTGACGTAACCGTCTACATGAAAATGTGCTTCATCACTCATGAAGACTGTAGCATCTGCATTTCGTCCATTACACGACTAAACAGTCAGCGCTGCATAAAACGCTGCTGGACGATCATTATCTTGTACGGGTGAAGCTTAAGATCATCATTCAAGATGCGGTGAAGCGAACGACGTGACGTACATAGCGCTACAGCCTGTCGTCTAGCCGATCGTTTCAGACTGGCCGCGCGGGATTAGCCGAGCGGTCTTGCCGGCACGATAGCTCAGCGTGTTCGGTCAGAGGGTTAGCTACCCTCTGTAATAAAAAAACTGAGTGAGCGGATATCAACGAAGTACTTGGACGGATGTCATGAGACGTCCGCGCCGAACATATACAACGAACAAAATAGAGCAAAATGAGATCAACAAAGAATTAAAAAAAAAGCGATCTTACGCGCTGCAGTCATGGACTGTGCGGCTGGTCCCTGCGGAAGTTCGAGTCCTCCCTTGGGCATGGGTGTGTGTGTTTGTCCTTAGGATAGTTTAGGTTAAGTAGTGTGTAAGCTTAGGGACTGATGACCTTAGCAGTTTTAAGTCCCATAAGATTTCACACACATTTGAACTTTTTTTTTTTTTCAGGTCTAGCAAGAACTGCCGTTCTCAGTCGGTCTACATTTTCCGAAGAACGAACTGAACGGGGAAGACAAGGTGGTTTCTTTTTCAACACAGATGCAGTACTTCTAAACGCTGCAACCCATCGGAGTACAATATTTCGATCAGGCATTGCACCACGACGTCCAACTTTAAACTTTTGACGGAAAAGACGTTGCACTGTGACTACGGAATCACTGTAATGCTGGACACCGAACACATGATGCTCTACGCTCCAACGCTCCGTAGCCACTGAAACTGCATTGCATGGGCAGTCTGTCGACATTCATTCAATGTCAATACCCGTCTAGTCGCTCTTTACTAGCGGTTCAAAAAACATGCGTTTTCTCTTCAAAATGGTTCAAATGGCTCTGAGCACTATGGGACTTAACATCTGTGGTCATCAGTCCCCTAGAACTTAGAACTACTTAAACCTAACTAACCTAAGGACATCACACACATCCATGCCCGAGGCAGGATTCGAACCTGCGACCGTAGCAGTCGCGCGGTTCCGGACTGAGCGCCTAGAACCGCGAGACCACCGCGGCCGGCGCGTTTTCTCTGCTCCACCCTTTATGTCTCGCTGTGTGTGTGTGACTACGTCAGTGGAGGCTGCCCTCGCTTAAGGGTGCATTATTCCGTGCTAATTTCGGAATATATCTCTCTGTGTTGCTTTCTAAATCATTTATTCGTGTTGCGATTTCTACCGCCTGCCCCCAGTATCGATTCAAATCAGTGGCTCCCTGCAACTATGATTGTAGTCCATGCCTTCCCACAGTCTGATACTGGTTGGAATAATAGCATGAGATGCCGATGGCCTACAGTTATCAATATTTATCTCGCCCGCTAACTTGGGTAAGCTCTTTTCATTCGGGCCGCCTATGGTACATAAACTGTCGCATTCAGTTTAGGTGTGGTGGCGCTCGGCAGGATATATTTAACAAAGATGTCCTTTACCAAATACTGCATATGAAAACTGAGGAGCACCCAGCTTGCAAAATTTCCATATCCTCGTATAACTCACCCACTACTACTTGTTGGCTGACGTCAGACTATTAATGTAGTCTACCAGAGCGACGTCCTTGTGCCAACAGAGGTTCTGCAAACGGCTTGAGAGAAAATTAACCCCCAGCCGCTCGCCATTGCCCGGAGCTACCAGTGTGTGTGTGTGTGTGTGTGTGTGTGTGTGTGTGTGTGTGTGTGCAAGCTCCTGGGACCCAGAACGACCGCCGTGGGTCGGCGACCTGTTGCTCGTCCGCGTGCATTATTGAAGCCGTGCACTTCACCCTCTGCGGATACCCGCGGGGGCGGACTGCTCCTTAGCGACACCTCCCGCCGCCGACAGTCCACTTGCTGGCCGCTGCGTGCTGGATGGCTCGTGAAGGTAGATCCACTTGACAAGATGGATGTGATCAACATTTCAGTGGAAGCTCACAGCGACACAGCCGTCACCCGCATCGCATCAGACTTACGAAATGCAATAGCAATTATTCATATGCAGTTTAATCTTTCACATCAAAAATGCAGTCTGGCAGTGGACGAAGCAGAAATTAGCTTTCATTACCAGAATGACCCCTCAGCCGTAGAGAAGCAACTACAAGAATTTTTAACGTGTTGCAGCCCTGTCAGGAACTGTGATAAATTAATACGTCAAAGGTCCGCCTCAGCTGCGAAAAGTTACTGGTCTTTACCCAGGTTTCAGCTATAGTAATCTAGCCTTCTCCAGAAGCATAAAATAAACTAATACATGCCAGAATAAGACACGGTGAAACATAAAAAGCTAAAGTACCGTGGTATCACGCCAAGCTACGTTACTTAGCTGAGTAACAGCCTCGGCTCCACTTCAAGGAAAGCGGTCGGTTAGCCGCGGACGCTGCGTTGGAACTGACTGTGGCACCGATGATGACCTAAGCTTAACACACCCAGTCAAACATAAATGCGTAGTTATGTAGTGCCATAACATAACGTTAGTCAAATTTCGCGTTAATAAATCGACTTATTACTCCATGTATAATGGAAATTATTTTATTTCCACTTTCTCCTAACCCTGAGAGGTTCTCGCGTTACGGACATATAACCTTGTTTATCACCCACATGAGATCGTGCAGAACCATATAACTTAGAGGTGATCATTTGGGGCTTGTAATCTAACAAGCTGAACGTAACGTCTAAGTAAATTTTCTTGTCAGTTAATAAGGTCTCGGTTTATAGTTAACGCTCATCCGGATTCTATCTACTTAGTGCCTTGTTGTCTAACAAATTTATGGTTTAACATTATACGTAATTTCCCAGTACATAACATAAAGACAGCCAATAGTAGGCCCTCTTGACTTTCCGTGCGCGCATGCGCCTGATCCGCCGCCAAGCTCAGTACATATACGCGTGCCACAGTCAGTTCCAACGCAGCGTCCGCGGCTAACCGACCGCTTTCCATGAAGTGGGGGCGGGGCTGTTCCTCAGCTAAGTAAGGTAGCTTCCCATGGTACCACGGTATGTTTCACCGTGTCTTATTCTGGCATGTATTAGTTTTTTTATGCTTCTGAAGAAGGCTAGATTACTCTAGCTGAAACCTGGGTAAAGACCAGTAACATTTCGCAACTGAGGCGGATCTGGGACGTATTAGAAAACAAATATGTCGCCAGGTTTTACAAAGAGTGCTGTACGGAATTGGCCCCGTACTTAGCTTGCATTTAACGCGATTCTCTTGCTGCGTGCAAAGTCCCAAGCGACTGCGAAAAGCGCCGGTAACTCCTGTATATAATATGCGTAAGAGAATGGACCCGCAAAATTATAGACTAATACCATTAACATGGGTAAGCTGCAGAATTATTGAGTATATTCCCAGTTCGAATATAATGAAGTTCCTTGAGACGGAAAAGCTTCTCTACACAAATCACCTTGGTTTAGAAAGGATCGCTCGTGCGAAACTCAGTTTGCCCTTTTTTCACTTGATGTCCTGTGAACTATGGCTGAAGATCAATAGACAGATTCCATATTCCTTGATTTCCGAAAAGCCTTTGCCACGATGTCGCACTGCTGACTGTTAACGACAGTACGAGCGTACAGAATATGTTCCCGTATATGTGAGTGACTCGAAGAGTTATTAACCCAGTGATTTGGCATAGTAGTTAGCACACTGGATTCGCAGTCGGCAGGACGAGGGTTCAAAACTGCGGCTGACCATGCAGATTTAGATTTTTCCGTCATTTCCCCAAATCGCACCAGGTAAATGCCGGTTCCTCTGAAAGTGCGGCCGCGCGGGGGCAACCGATTGGTCTTAGGCACCTTGTCACGGTTCGCGCGGCTCCCCCCGTCGAAGGTTCGAGTCCTCCCTCGGTCATAGGTGTGTGTGTTATCCTTAGTGTAAGTTAGTTTAAGTTAGATTAAGTAGTGTGTAAACCTAGGAACCCACGATCTCGGCAGTTTGGTCTCATAGGAACTACCACAAATTTCCGGAATTTTCCTTTTGAAAGTGCACAACCCATTTCTTTCCCCATCGTTGACACAATCCGACCTAGCGTTCCGTCTCTACTGACCACGATGTCGACGGGACGTTAAACCCAGTCTTTCTTCCTTCCTTTTCGAAGGCTCCTTAAGTAATAGCACCCAGTATGTTGTCGACGGCTAGTGTTCGTAAGAGACAAGGGTATCCTCAGGAGCGCCCCAGGAAAGCGCAATAGGACCGTTCTTTCTCTCTCTCTCTCTCTCTCTCTCTCTCTCTCTCTCATATAAATGATCTGACGGACAGGGTGAGAATCAGTCTGCGGCTGTCTGCTGCTGATGATGACGATGTTTGGTTGGTGGTGTGCTCAACTGCGTGGTCATCAGCGCCCGTACAAAGTCCCAATTTTTACACAATCCAGTTTTTTTACACAGCCCAATATAACTACTATCACGAACGATGATGATGATGATGATGAAATGATGAGGACAACACAAGCACCCAGTCCCCGGTCAGAGAAAATCCCCAACCCATCTGGGCTGTTTGCTGATGATGCTGTGGTGTACGGGAGGGTGACGTCGTCGAGTCACTTAGAAAAAAATTATAGTTGGTATGTTGAATGGCAGCCAGCTCTAAATGTAGAAAAATGTAAGAATGCAGATGAGTAGGAAAAACAATCTCATAATGTTCAAATATAGCAAAATGGCTCTGAGCACTATGGGACTCAACTGCTGAGGTCATTAGTCCCCTAGAACTTAGAACTAGTTAAACCTAACTAACCTAAGGACATCACAAACATCCATGCCCGAGGCAGGATTCGAACGTGCGACCGTAGCGGTCTTGCGGTTCCAGACTGCAGCGCCTTTAACCGCACGGCCACTTCGGCCGGCTCAAATATAGCATTAGTAGTATACTACTTGACACAGTAAGGCCGATTAAACATCTACGCTTATTGTTGCAAAACGATATGAAATGGAAAGAGCTTGTAAGGATTGTAATGGGAAAAGCGAATGGTCGACTTCTATTTGTTGGGAGAATTTTGGAAAAATGTGGTTCACGTGTAATGGAGACAGCATATAGAACACTAGTGCAACCCATTTTTGAGTACTGGTCGAGTGTTTGTGATGCCCACCACGTCGCATTAAAGGAAGACACGGAAGAAATTAATAGGTAGGCTAAAATCAAACAATGGAAAATCTAGGATGGAATGTAACAAAATTATGAAAAGGATAGTTGCTACTCAGCGGAGATGCTGAGTCGCAGATAGGCACTATCAAAAGACTATCACAATACAAGCTTTCGACCATCAAGGCCCTTGTCAAAATAGACGACACACACACACACACACACACACACACACACACACACACATACACACAAACGCAAACGTCACTCTCACACACGACCGCAGTGTCTGGCAGCTGTAGCCACACTCAAGAGTGTGCATAATTCCTTCGTGGTGCGTCTTTTTGAGTGCACTGCCGATTCGTAAAATGTACGATAAGTTTTGAAGTGGGCACGAAATTTCCTTCAAACTGAGACAGTCGTTTGAAATTTCGTAAAAAATATCCATTTTATTTTGCTGGGTTGGCGAACACGGTTGTAAAAAGTAATACTGGACTCAAGTATGGTTGCTAATACATTAATATACATTCATAGTGATTTAATATGCAACCAAAAAGCTATTTTAAGTTATTAATATTGTACATTAAAATAGCGCTAGTTTTCAGGCAGCTTAATGTTGTTATTTGAAATATATGTTTTAACATTGTTTTTGTTACCTCACGTCCTGTATACTGGTGGGAAGACGGTTATCTTTAAATAGGTTTTAGAGAGACACCAAACGGCAATTCAGAGTGAATTAATGTCGTGGTACTTCGTGTACGCTTGCAATACTTGTAATTCCTGTCAATACCACCAAAATGTAATAATGCATAGACATGTCCCATATCAGTTGTTACCTTGACGTCTGTTGTAAGTTGTATACTAAATAAACATTGTGCCATGAAAAATGTTTTGGGTTATGAACATTTTGCCAGTATCCCGCCCTCGGATTCGGAAGGACGACGGTTCAAACCCGCGTCCGTCCATCCTGATTTAGGTTTTTCGTGATTTTCCTAAATCGCTTCAGGCAAATGCCGGGATGGTTCCTTTGAAAGGGCACGGCCGACTTCCTTCTCCATCCTTCCCTAATCCGACGGGACCGAAAATAATTAGCATGACTTTGATATTCCATTTTGACTGACACGCCTTCTTAGGGTGAGGAGATTTACTGGTTTTCCATTGGAAACTCTGAAGAGTCGTCTCGCGATGATATCCATAGACCAAAGTTTTTATCTCCAGTGACAATTTTGGACATGAAGTCCGGATCTGAACGAGGACGATTCTTCAACTCCGTGCGAAATGACTTATGATTTTCGTTCTGTTCATCATTGAAAAGTCTGGGAACATATATTGCACTGACTACTCTCATTCACAAATTATGGATTAAAATGCTTTGCACGGGCCCTTGCGACATGTTAATTTCTTCGGTAACCTCTCGAATAGTTATTCGTCGATTTGAACAAACAATTTTTTCCACTTTTTCACGTTTTCTTCTAACATTAATGGACTTCCCGAACGTTGCTCGTCTTCTACGACACATTCCCGCTTTTAAATCGCTCATACCACTAGTAAACAGTCTTCAGAGTTACATCAGTATCAACTATACACCAACTTCAACATTTCGTGAGTTACTTTACCACGTTTTTGCAACTTCAAATATAACTTAATGTTCGGGCATTGTTCGAAATGCATGATACGCGACAGAGACGGTGAACACAGTCCCACTCTAGCGTCTCTGGACACTGACTGTCAAGTCAGAACGTGTTCCCAACTTGACGCTGCCTACCCCAGCGGTTCAAGTTATCGGACAAGTTATATGGAAATGGCTGTAGCATGAGCAGTTGCCGCTAAAATATGTATTCACGTATTTTTTGATCACACCTCGTACTTCTCAGTCAACCTGGCGACAAACACATCTCTCCCAACGAGAGACCACTTTAGCGATGGCGTCACTGTAGAATTTTTGGCTCTGTTGACGGAGCGACAACCTCACATCTGCCTGCACCGCTTCATCACTATCAAAGTGAAATCTTCGAAGGTGTCATTTAAAGTTTGGAAACAGATGGAAATCATTTGGCGCCATCTCGGGACTCTATGCGGGATGATCGATGGCAGGGAATCCAAGGCGTCGGACTGATGCGGATGTGGCAGCGCTCGTGTGTGGTCCGGAATTGTCATGCTGAAAGAGGGGGTGCTCCACGTGTAGACAAACTCTTCGAATTCGAAACTCGATGACAGCACGCTGCAACTCACGGAGTTACGCTACAAATCGCCATGTTACACGCTAGAATTCAGAGTCCTCTAGCAACAGAGGGTTATAAATATGCAGAAATGAAGAATACAGATGTAGAATGTTAATAACGTTTGTTTTATTTAGAACGCTTCTAAAAGTGTCCACATAAAAAACTGGGAGGCACTACTTTTCAGAACGCCCTCGTATATGCTGCAGTGGTGGTAGGCTACTGTGTGTTTTGTTTTGTTAAACGCACAATTTACATTTTTCTACATTTAAAGCAAGATGCTAATCTTCGCACCAGTAAGTGACGTGATCAAGTCTGTTTTCGCTACGGTCGGGAGACAGTTTCACTTTGTATGGTAACAGCTCACGAGGAGAACATGGCAAATGACTGAAACTTCGCTCAGTGGAAGGGGGACCAAGTGAATGTGTGTCTCGACTTATCCGTATACACCCGACCGTTTCTGAAACAATGACGGTCAAAGTTTTCGAAGTATTTTCAATGTACTTTTATTCGCATTTTGCCGCTATTTGACGTCACGTGAAGTGGTGGGTTAGTGGTTAGCGTCGCGGCTTGTTAATCGTGCGCACCGAGTTCGAAAAACGATTATTGTTTCTATTTTTGTTTTTCATTTATATGCCCATGTCTCTAGGAGATTACTACACAAATGTTTTCCAGTGTACACTGATATAACGTTGTCCTTATTCGTGTGCTAATTATATGTCGGATGAATGAATCAAAAATGGGAAAATTATTTGAAACTGTTTTCGATGGAATTTCTGTCGTATACGTTAGTTCATAATCAATGTAAAGCGCCCTTTTTCGGAAAAGTAATCCGTTATGCATAGTTCGGGGCGAAATTATTGCCACTGTGTTGGCAACGCGCAAAATCTTCACCAATGTTAAAGACGTTTCTTTAGCGAGTGAAATTCATACGAAGAAATCTCACTTCGCGCGATATCCGTGGTGAGCGGAATATCTGTGTTGCGAATGTTTCTACGATCAGTATCATCCAAGAGCAGACACCAAATGTTTCTGAAGAATAAACATATGAACAAAATATAAGAATTAACATAATAATTGATGTGACAATGAAATATCAGGATAAGAGAATTTTAAAAAGTCTGTAGCTCTTCAGCGTACCACGTACACACACACACTCACGCATTATACATTGAAGCGCTAAAGAAACTGGTATAAGCACGCGTATACAAATACAGAGATATGTAAAAAGGCAGAATACAGCGGCGCGATTGGCAACGCCTTTATAAGACAAGGGTCTGGCGCAGGGCCGGCTACGGTGGCCGTGCGGTTCTAGGCGCTTCAGTCTGGAACCGCGCGACCTCTACGGTCGCAGGTTCGAATCATGCCTCGGGCATGGATATGTGTGATGTCCTTAGGTTGGTTAGGTTTAAGTAGTTCTAAGTTCTAGGGGACTGATGACTTCAGATGTTAAGTTCCATAGTGCTTAGAGCCAGTATTCAAATACAGAGATATCTAAACAGGCAGAATACGGCGCTGTGGTCGCTAATGCCTACGTTAGACAACAAGTGTCTGGCGCAGTTGTTAGGTCTATTACTGCTGCTACAATGGCAACTTATCAAGATTTAAATAAGTTTGATCGTGGTGTTATAGTCGGCGCACGGACGATGGGACACAGCATCTCCGAGATAGCGAAGGAGTGGGGATTTTGTCGAACGCCCATTTCAAGAGTGTGCCGTGAATATCAGAAATCCAGTAAAACATCAAATCTCCGACATCGCTGCGGCAGGAGAAATATCCTGCAAGAACGAGAACAACGACGACTGAAGAGAATCGTTCAACGCGGCAGAAGTGCAACCCTTCTACAAACTGCTCGAGATTTCAATGCTGGGCCATAAACAAGTGTCAGGGTGCGAACCATTCAACGAAACACCATCGATAAGGGCCCCCGGAAGCGAAGGCCCACTCGAATACCCTCGATAACACAAAGCTCACGCCTTGCCTGGGCCCGCCAACATCGACATTGAACTGTTGATGACTGGACACATGTTTCCTGTTCGGACGAGTCTCGTTTCAAATTGTATCGTGCGGATGGGTGTGTACGGGTATGGAGACAACCTCATGAGTCCACGGACCCTACATGTCAACAGGGGACTGTTCAAGCTGCTGGAGGCTCTATAATGGTGTGGGGAGTGTGCAGTGAGTGATATGGGATACATCTAGATACGACTCTGACAGGTGACACGTACGTAAGCATCCTGTATGATTACCTGCATCCATTCATGCCCATTGTGCATTCCGACGGACTTGGGGAGTTCCAGCACGTCCAGAATTGCTACCGAGTGACTCCAGGAGCTCCCTTCCGCTGGCCACCAAACTTCCCAGACACGAACGTAATTGAGCATATCTGGTTTTGTATCCCGCCTGGTTCAAAAATGGCTCTGACCACTATGGGACTCAACATCTGAGGTCATCAGTGCCTTAGACTTAGAACTACTTAAACCTAACTAACCTAAGGACATCACACACATCCATGCCCGAGGCAGGATTCGAACCTGCGACCGTAGCGATCCCACCTGGAAGGCGGCGTGTGGGTCTGCTCCTGCAAACTGAATGGGTAGGCCGAATGTAGGAAGTGAGCAGTAGCAGGTGAGATCAGATTCTCGGTACAGTTTTTTACGTGAAAGTACAGGGTGATTCAAAAAGAATACCACAACTTTAAAAATGTGTATTTAATGAAAGAAACATAATATAACCTTCTGTTATACATCATTACAAAGAGTATTTAAAAAGGTTTTTTTCACTGAAAAACAAGTTCAGAGATGTTCAATATGGCCCCCTCCAGACACTCGAGCAATATCAACCCAACTCGTTCCACACTCTCTGTAGCATATCAGGCGTAACAGGTTGGATAGCTGCTGTTATTTCTCGTTTCAAATCATCAATGGTGACTGGGAGAGGTGGCCGAAACACCATATCCTTAACATACCCCCATAAGAAAAAATCGCAGGGGGTAAGATCAGGGCTTCTTGGAGGCCAGTGATGAAGTGCTCTGTCACGGGCTGCCTGGCGGCCGATCCATCGCCTCGGGTAGTTGACGTTCAGGTAGTTACGGACAGATAAGTGGCAATGTGGTGGCGCTCCATCCTGCTGAAACATGAATTGTTGTGCTTCTTGTTCGAGCTGAGGGAACAGCCAATTCTCTAACATCTCCAGATACTGTAGTCCAGTTACAGCAGCACCTTCGAAGAAAAAGGGACCAAAAACTTTATTGGCTGAAATGGCACAGAAAACGTTCACCTTAGGCGAGTCACGTTCATACTGAGTTGTTTCCCGCGGATTCTCAGTGTCCCATATACAGACATTGTGACGGTTGACTTTCCCGTTAGTGTGGAAAGTTGCTTCATCACTAAATATCTGTTGAGCGGTCGCCATCTTAGCATCAACTGACGCTGACGCCTAGTCAACAGCGCCTCAAGCGAACAAATGTACAACTAAATGAAACTTTACAGCTCCCTTAATTCGCCTTTTGTCGTTGCAGAGTTTTAAATTCCTAAAGTTGTGGTATTCTTTTTGAATCACCCTGTACATTTAATAGAGAATATTAGTCAATGACATACGTAACTTTGCAACTGAAGAGCTCGTAGGTGCGATACCGTGTTCCCGTCGTAAGTTAGTACAAAGTCTCAACAGCAAGCCAACACCCTCTGAAGTCGAAGCGATGTTTCCAGGTCGTCGGCTCTTGATAAAATGGGCAGAATCTGCAGCGGCGCTCGTAGAGCTGGACAGCGCCTGCTAGAGGGCGCTGTCGTCGGTGTCGGTGTCGTAGTGCCGACCTAAGAACTTGCACCTACACCGTGGCATCGTAGCTATCGATACCACATCTGGGATCCCCTGCAACGCGCCATTCAGAAGAGATCTCCACCCACTCGTACTCTTACGGATTTACGGACAGCCGTGCAGGATTCACGGTGTCAATTCCCTCCAGCACTACTTCAGACACTAGTCGAGTCCATGCCACATCGTGTTGCGGCACTTCTGCGTTCTCGTGGGGGCCCTACGCCATATTAGGCAGGTTTATCAGATCCTTTGGTCTTCAGTGTATAATGGAAATGAGCGTTTGGCGTCATTGGCCGGATGTCCCGTACGGGGCAGGTCCAGCCGCCTTGGTGCAGGTCTTACTACGTTCGACTCCACATTGGGCGACCCGCGCGCCGAATGGGGCTGAAATGATGATGAAGACAACACAACACCCAGTCCCTGAGCGGAGAAAATCCCCGACCCAGCCAGGAATCGAACCCGGGCCCGTAGGACGTCAATTCGTCACACTGACCACTCGGCTATCGGGGCGGACAGTGTATAATAAATGTATGACACTTATTGTGAAATCCAGTTGTAATTTTACAATTTAGAAAAATGTTCAAATGTATGTGAAATCTTATGGGACTTAACTGCTAAGGTCATCAGTCCCTAAGCTTACACACTACTTAACCTAAATTATCCTAAGGACAAACACACACACCCATGCCCGAGGGAGGACTCGAACCTCCGCCGGGACCAGCCGCACAGTCCATGACTGCAGCGCCTTAGACCGCTCGGAATTTTACGATTAATACAACGCATTTGTATCCCTTAGTTTGATACGAAACGTTCGTGTAGTAACCATCTACTGACATGGGTAGATAAATGAAAAAAATAAAAGCAAATTAAATAAATACAACAATCGTGTTTCGAACACGTGGCGCAAAATTAAGAAGCCACTGTGCTAACCCCGTAACAGGCACACTGTCTGAAGATACCGCGCGGCGAAAGACACATAAAGGACCTCTGAAACTCTGATCGTTTTCTCAGAAAAGTATCTGCGGATAAGGCGAGACTCATGTTCGCCCATTTTGATCCCTCTTCTACTGGGCGAAGAGAAATCACGAGGTGGCACTTGTCGGGGTCTCCTCGTTGGTTACTCCACAGCCAGAGCAGCAATATCGTTTGACAATGCTCTCGCCAGATTTGCTGCCAGCTCTTGCAAGGCTCGTACGTAGCGGGCGAGCAAGCAGAGCTGTTGTGAGGAAGCGACGGCGCCAGCGTGGGTGCCGCGTGTGCCGCGCTGTGCTCAGGAAGCGGGGCACGTGCAGGAAGCGAAGCGACATCCTGCCGCCGCGGTCAAGGACCGACACACCAAGCACCACACAGGCAGGCACTGAAACTGCGCGGCCAGACCCGCACTCTGGGTGAAGGCCACGCCAACAGGCGCACACGTTCTTACGGCTGGCTGCAGGCGCTGCTCCGTTTTAGAGTGCACAACTAAAGTCAAGGCCAAGCAGTAAACACGGCATTCACACTAGTGAGCCAATTACAATATCCGACAGTTAAAGGCACGCACCTAAAAGACTCAATTTTCTCGTTTTGAAAAGACAGAAAGAGCGATCTGCTTTGCTTGCTAAAAATATTCTAAAGCCAAAATGGCATAAATATTTCCTTATTTAAAACTTCTGGTGTTGGCAGAATTTGCTTCTGATCGTAGGTTGTGTTCCAAAAATGAACAGCATAGAGACAGAAGTGATGACACTTTCTGCAGGACCTGACCATCATTTTGCAGCACAATGCTCAAGCACGTACAGTGCAACAATTTGTCTAATCTAATCTACATCTACATCTACATACATACTCCGCAATCCACCATACGGTGCGTGGCGGAGGGTACCTCGTACCACAACTAGCATCTTTTCTCCCTGTTCCACTCCCAAACAGAACGAGGGAAAAATGACTGCCTATATGCCTCTGTACGCGCCCTAATCTCTCTTATCTTATCTTTGTGGTCTTTCTGCGAAATGTAAGTTGGCGGTAGTAAAATTGTACTGCAGTCAGCTTCAAATGCTGGTTCTCTAAATTTCCTCAGTAGCGATTCACTAAAAGAACGCCTCCTTACCTCTAGAGACTCCCATCCGAGTTCCTGAAGCATTTCCGTAACACTCGCGTGATGATCAAACGTACCAGTAACAAATCAAGCAGCCCGCCTCTGAATTGCTTCTATGTCCTCCCTCAATCCGACCTGATAGGGATCTCAAACGCTCGTGCAGTACTCAAGAATAGGTCGTATTAGTGTTTTATAAGCGGTCTCCTTTACAGATGAACTACATCTTCCCAAAATTCTACCAATGAACCGAAGACGACTATCCGCTTTCCCCACAACTGCCATTACATGCTTGTCCCACCTCATAGCGCTCTGCAATGTTACGCCCAATTATTTAATCGACGTGACTGTGTCAAGAGCTACACTACTGACGGGTTGCAATTGAGAGTGGGTGGTACTGTAGGTCGCCACTTCTGAAATTCCTCACTATTGTCCTTGGCCAGTGCCAGCGGTTCGGTGTCGTGAAAGGATCAGCTGGTTGATCCAAGGACCTTCCTGTCGTTATTCGGTCCAAGTTAATATTTATTCCTTGGCCTAGTATTGTTCCATGCCGAGCGAAGAAATGTAATAAAATCGATATGTGACCGGACTTTGTTGCGAGACAGGATAAGGTGTTACTGATTTGTTTGACTGATGGGGCTGCTATGTGCTATACCATTTACTGCACTCCCCTGACTTAAGCCTCGTGAGTTCAGCTCGGTTTCTAAACTGAAGGAAACACTTCACGGCATTCGCTTCAGAACTGCTGCAAATTCGTCAGACAACAGACCGCGCCGCTCGAACTGTCAACACAACTGGCACTGCTAAGAGTATCCTAGGACTTCCACATCGCTGGCAACGGGTTGTAAACAATGCTGGTGACTACTTTGAAGGTCAGTAAAACTTCGAAACGCGTATCTATTTTGTACGAGCTGTAAATAAATAGTTGGCACTATTAAAGTTCCAACCCTCGTATTACGATCTTCCACGTTGAAACAATTTCGGAAGACCAAATTAAGTATGTCGGCCTTCTGCCTGTAGTATTATGTTTCGGTGCCTCTACGGTCACTGACCAACCAGGTACTCGTAGGTACCGAAGATGCTTTGGCCAACTGTCTGTTAGACGGGACACATGCCATTGAAGCTGTTGTCGCATACACAGACGAAATCCTAGTAGTTCTGTCTGCAGAATCCAGGGCGAGTTTTGAGGAAAAGGCGAAAGATGTGCTGGCGCAGCTGTTCATAAAACCACGTACTTACTTCTGAAGGGAAGTTTTTCTCTTAACAGAAATCCTTCCCTGAGGCTTGACGGAATACCTGTAAAACGCAGCACTGTTTGTGGATATTTAGGCATTCTCCTAGAAGAGAAAGCGACTTTTTAGAAGATGTAAAATCTTTTACTCAGAAAGCGGTCAAGATTATGCATAAGATTGCCCGTGCTTGCGCTGCAGACTACAAATTACCGTTGCATGTGGTGCGGTCATATCACGAAGCTATCTTCAACGCCATTGCGGGCTTCGCTGCCAGCTTCTGGGCGCATCGCCTTAGACCAGGCAGCTACAAAACGATACTGCGACGAATTCAGCGGAGCGTACTTCTGAGGCTCACCGGTGCCTTACACACCAGACCTGTCGAGAGAATACTGGTAGTTCTCGGGGTATGTCCGATGGGTATCGTGTCAGTATACAGGGTCTATTGGTTGGGGCATGAGCAATATGATCATGTGTACGAGATCACACGAACGCATGTTATTGATAGAAGACATTTAGGAGCCTGGAAGTTAGAAGAATGGCAGTCCGACTCGGACACCAGGACCACTGCAAGCATCAGTAACAGACTCAAACTGCGTGACATTGCCCCGACTCGAGGTGTGCTGCACCTACTAACAGACCACGGTCCGTATCCCAAACATTTGCATCGAGTGGGATGCAGTAACACATCAATCTGTGAATGTGGAGAGGAAGGTTCCGTTCATCATGTCTTTCTCAGATGCCCCCTTTTTTCAGGTAGAGAGAGACTGCAGACAATTAGACTGCGATCTGCAAACAATTGTAAGTGACCAAAACTTGTGGACCAAAATCAGTATAATAGCACATCGAATATCTAAAATGCAACTGCTTAACTTTCAGTCTATGAGATCAAGTGGACGCTCTGAGTATGAGACTAATGTCAACAGGTCACAAGAAGCGTTTCCCCAGTTACAGATAACTGTAGGCACCATTTAATTAAGAGAAAGTTCATATATATAACCAAAAATACAATAAAAAGAAAGGAAAGAATGCTGTGGCCACCCACGAAGATTTCCTAGGCAGGCACGTATCAGTGTGAGTGATGTAGAATAGCGTAGCAATAATAGGTTTAAAAGCAGGTGTAGTTCTAATTAGTCGGCAAACGTCGAATTCTTCCGGGGCTGCCTGTGACATATCTAGTAATGTAAGGCGAAATTTATTCACTTGGGACTTGAGTTAATTCCCTTTGTCTCATGTTACTTTTTTTAGACTGATTTTTATTTTTCGAATGTTCTGTTTTATTTCTACTATAATATTATCAGCGGTTGCTCTTAACACGATTTACTCTACATACATAATATGAAACATTTTATGTCACCACGATTAACCGCCGGCCGCTGTGGCCGAGCGGTTCTAGGCGCTTCAGTCGGGAACCGCGCTGCTGCTACGGTCGCAGATTCGAATCCTGCCTCGTGCATGGAAGTGTGTGATGTTCTTATGTTAGTTAGGTTTAAGTGGTTCTAAGTTCTAGGGGGACTGATGACCTCAGATGTTAAGTAGGCGCTTCAGTCGGGAACCGCGCTGCTGCTACGGTCGCAGATTCGAATCCTGCCTCGTGCATGGAAGTGTGTGATGTTCTTATGTTAGTTAGGTTTAAGTGGTTCTAAGTTCTAGGGGGACTGATGACCTCAGATGTTAAGTCCCATAGTGCTCAGGGCCATTTGAACCATTTTTGAACCACGATTAACGAATATGTACGACCTGTTTAGAATTTCCAGATAACAAGTCAAAACTTTGTAGCAACAAACTGAACTGAATATAATTGAATTGGTACAACACAAAAATAACACGGAGATTTCCGTCGAGAAACTTTTCTGTCGTCTTCCAGCTACGCTAACTGACCACAAGTGTCTGGACAGCTCTATGTAATCCAGGATTGACAACTAGACGTCACGAGAGATGGGACCGACCAGAATAAGAGGAGGCGAGGAATATTATTTTGTTAATTAAAGGTCGTGTGGTTAGGGCCTCCCGCCGGGTAGACTGTTCGCCGGGTGCAAGTCTTTCGATTTGACGCCACTTCGGCGACTTGCGCGTCGATGGGGATGAAATGATGATGATCAGGACAACACAACACCCAGTCCCTGAGTGCAGAAAATCTCCGACACAGCTGGGAATCGAACCCGGGCCCTTAGGATTGACATTCTGTGGCGCTGACCACTCAGCTACCGGGGGCGGACTTTTTTGGCCGTTTACCTTAAGTATAGTCTATTCCTGAAGTTTTGTTAGTTGAGAAGCAATAGCAGCAGAATGGATCGATTAGGAGAGCCTAATGACTTCGAACATGGACTACTGATTGGATATCATCTGAGTAACAAATTCATGAGGGGCATCCCAGTCCTCCTAAAAGTCTGTCGGTAAACTGAAGAGCGAGCGCGCGAGTCCCCACTCTGCCTACCCCGCTACGTCACAGGGCGCTTCTACAGGCTGTTCCACAACGTAGTACAGTCCCTGCCGCGGCGCGCGCTTTAAATCTGTGACGACACCGTGTACAGATACGTCCCGTCTGCGTTTCTTTTTAGACAAATGCGTTAAGAGTATAAGGAAAACAAAAGACGATAGCTTCTTCGAAACAAAACATTATAGAGTAAATAATATTAACGTAAGGACGAAAATCAGGATCCTACTACAAACATAGAACCGAATGCCTATTCGTATGAATGCATGTTCCTCTATTCATAAGACGAACCAGATATAGTGCAATTAGTCAGTAGAATTTAAGGCTTGTTCTCACTTTGTGTTTCTACTAAAAGGTAGAAGTTTTCTTTGAAGGGCTGCATTAAAACTTAACAATTCTTGCAACACGAAGAGTGTTTAAAAAGTAACCAGATATTTATAATTACGTGTGTTGTATTAATTCGATTCGCACTGCTTTTTTTGTCATTGCCTTCGTAAACATGTCTGAAAAGTATTTCCAGGTAAATCCCATTTCACATAATGTCTTGTGTAAAACATCTTTCTGCAACGAAAATGTATTTTTTGTTTCACGCCAGTGAGTAATTTCCGTAACGTGGGCATTATTTTTTGGTTTATGTAAAAGTCCTCCATCGTTTGTCGAATGAACGATTTTGTGAAACTGTCTATAACGATGGGTTTCCTCCCTAAATTGTTAGTTTTCCTTCGCGGCGATTGCAGTAAACCATGCGCCTTGTTTTCGCGTTCCTTCCTTATGCGTCCTATTTTGGCGAGGCTGACGTTTGCATAAACTTCAGCCCTTTGATTGGGACTGGTAATATTAGCCAACAGTTCTTTTGGTGTAGCCTCCTTAACACAAGCTGTAATAACGTTAGAGACGATCGAACGCTCGTTCTGCGCAAATATCTCCTTCGTATTCTGCACATTTTCTTGCAATGCAGGGCGATTATCCATCACTCCCGGATACTGAAGTATATCAGTGAGTACACAAAGTCAACTGATTGAGATTGGCAACTAAGATCCCACGAACAGAAACGACGTATATCACTGCACGCCGAACTACACCGCTAGATAAGTAACGGGCAACTGATTTTGGGTTGCCCTTGTAGGCCAGTGGCAGGGTTCTTCCGGGAAAGACCACCTCCCCCACCAAAAGCGCTGCTCGCTCTTGAGTTTACAGACAGACTTATAAAGGCGTCCCAGCCGACAGTTGATATAGTGACTGTAAAGCGGAAACGCGAAGCAACAACCACACCTAAGGCACAGGAAGATCTCATCCACTGACGAACAGGGACTGTCGAACACAACAGAGGGTGCTTGCAAAAAGCGAAAAAGCACAGAAATCAGCGGAAGGGTCTGCCACCGGAGCTGAGTGGACAGCCCGCCGGCTTATCATTGGGGGGGGGGGGGGGGGGCGGGGATCGGGTTCGATTCCCGGCTGGGTTGGAAATTTTCTCCGCTCAGGGTATTTGTTCGTCTCGATCATCATCATTTCATCCTCATCGATGCGCAAGTCGCCGATGTGGCGTCACCTCAAAACAGTTGCACCAGGCGATCATGTCTACCCGCCGGGAGGCCCCCTCCACACGACATTTCATTTTCAGAGGAAGGAGTAACTCACGAGTTCCATAGCACTACCAGTAGTGCAGCTAACACAATGACTGTGCGTTGGGAGTTAAAAAGAATGGCGCACAACGGCGGTGCACCTATCCAGAAAGACACATTTCTGCAGTCGCTGCTAAACGACACTTGAGATGCTGTAAAGAGCGACACCACGAGACAGTGCAAGGCTTGAAACGAGCGATATGGAGTGATGAATGACGCTGTACCCTGTGGTAATACGATGGAAGGATTTACCTTTCGGCGAATGCCTGGAGCACTATCCCTCCGATCAGGTGTAGTTGGGTTGGGTTGTTTGGGGGAGGAGACCAGACAGCGAGGTCATCGGTCTCATCGGATTAGGGAAGGACGGGGAAGGAAGTCGGCCATGCCCTTTCAAAGGAACCATCCCGATATTTGCCCGGAGCGATTTAGGGAAATCACGGAAAACCTAAATCAGGATGGCCGGACGCGGGATTGAACCGTCGCCCTCCCGAATGCCAGTCCATTGTGTTAGCTACTGCGCCACCTCGCTCGGTGATCAGGTGTAGTACCAAGAGTGAAGTACAGAGGAAGTGGTGTTACGGTATGGGGGTGTTTTTCGTGGTCAGGTTATGGTCCCCTTACTGCGCTTAAGAAAACGCTAAATGTTGAAGGGTGTGAACGCAACATTGTGTACTGCGTGCAGCAGACAACTCTTCGTAGACAGTTATTTTATCAGTATGACAACGCAGTCTGTCGTAAAGCATCATTGAGAGGCTGCGGTTTGCGGACAATAACAATCCTCAAATGGAGTGGCCTGCCCAGCGTACAGACCTGAAAGCAGTGAAACTGTTTTGGTGTGGGTTAGATCGTCGACCTCGCGACCCCTGCTTCCGACATCACTACCTTGTCTGGTTTCTGCTTTTGGGGAAGAATAGGATGCCATTCCTCCACAGACATTCAGATACTTTACTGAAAGTGTTCCCAGAAGAGTTCAAGCTAAAAGGCGCACTAATGCTTTTGATAAGAAACTCTTGTTATTCGCGAAACAGTGCCTTAACGGACAGCGGGTTCAAGAGAGCACTGTCAACTGTTTATAATCCCAAGTGGAAGGAGCTAGTGTAACGTTGCGAAAAGTCGTCAGAAGATAACGGTGGCTATGTGAAAAGGGAGTAGATTTCTGGCAGTAGAAGCCTCTTCCTTTTTAGGGTTCAGCACTTCAGTCTGTAGAAACGGAACCCTTATACAATCACTTTGCTGTCCCTCAGTCGGTCCGTCTGTCAAGATGATGATGATGATGTTTGGTTTGTGTGGCGCTCAACTGCGCGGTTATCAGCGCCCGATCAAATTCTCAACCCTTGCTCAGTCCAATCTCGCCACTTTCAGGAATGATGATGAAACGATGAGGATAACACAAACACTCAGTCATCTCGAGGCAGATGAAAATCCCTGACCCCGCCGGGAATCGAACCCGGGACGCCGCGCTCGCGAAGCGAGAACGCAACCGCGAGACCACGGTCTTTTAAGACCCCCTTCTGGTAAGGAACGCGTAGACGTAACAAGTTGAACTTCGTGACAAATACTACGGTCCACGGTCCCTTCGCGGTGTAAAGACTTAAGCTTCTAAGTTGGTGTAGTCAAAAGATACGGTCATTTATGTCACATATTTTGATACTCGCAAACTCACTCATCAAGTTCGCAGCTCGTGGTCCAGCGACTAGCGTTGCTGCATCTGGATCACGGGGTCCTGGGTTCGATTCCCTGGACATTGAGAAGATTGGGAATTTGTACCGGCGCTGATAACCTCGCAGTTGAGTGCCCCGCTACCCAGATATCATCATCATCACTCACCAAAACCTACGGATGACCTCTCAGAGTGTCAGTCCTGCTGGCACTTCTCCGGTTTTGTTATCGCCCAAGCGGCCTTGACTTACCGAATACGCCTCGCATTTGCCTATTTTGTACTAGAACGTGTCTCTCAGACGCGTTGCGAACGCACGCTGTTCGGGCGAAGAACTCGTGACAGAAACAGCAGCTCGCTCCCATCCAAGAAACAGAACAAAAAAAGAGCATTTTCCAAGAAATTAAACGGGCTGTTCTAAATTTGGGTTTCCGGCAGTGAACGCAAAGGAAGAGGCGGGAATTACAGACGGAAGGGAAAAAGCGAGGTGGACTTCATTCCTCTGGGAGCGACCGAGCGCGTTGAGAGGCGAAATTCAAAACAAGCGAGCATCATCAGAGAGAGCTGCGGAGTGCGCATGCGCACAAGCGCCTCCTCGTGGAGAGCCATTAGTGGGATGCACTCGGCTCCCTTCTGCCCGTCTCCGGATTGCGCGCATTGTGTCGCGTCGACGTCTGCGTCTGCGTCGGCGAGCAGCATGTCGCCTCGCCTCGCCTCGCCAGAGAGAGATTCCTTTTTTTTATCCTCTCACTCGCCTTTTCATGCTCGTTCGACCGACAAATGTCGGGTAGGTCGCATTTCGCCACCTTCTTTCTTTTTCATGGCTGCCGACTCACTCTTTTTTATCTTTCCGGTGAGAGATCCTTTTCCTCCCCGAGGATTTCATCGCCCAATAAATGCCGTTAGGGGAGTTTGACCGCGCCGCCGCCACAGGCGACAAATCAAATATTCTCAGAGCAAGTTAGCACGTTAAAACGAGTCGTTGACCACTTCATCTCGCAATTTGCTGTGTTATGGATCATAAAAAGGCAAATCAAACATTACCCGGAGCCTTTTTTAAAGATTATTTATATGGAAGCAGGAGTGCGGGTGTGTGGTGTAAATAAGTACATCTCTACGAGGTGCAGTTCAATTATAAGACGGGTGTTCAATAAGTAATGCAACACTTTTTTTTCCTCAGCCAGTTTCGGCTGAAATAATGCGGTATTCGCTGTGGAACTTGGTGAAATTTCCCGCAGCAGCCCCTATAGTCTCATGAAGCTCTTATAAGTGGCAGCGCTACACCTAGCCTTCAAAGTGGAGTCTGTAACGCAGGTCCGTTCCTAGGACAGAGCTGTCACTGAATTCTTTTGGCGAGAAACCAGAGCATCGCAGATATTCATGAGCGCTTGCAGAATGTCAAAGGAGACCTGAAAGTCATCAAAAGCACGGTGAGTCGTTGGACGAGGCGTTTGTCATTGTCGCAACTAGGTCGCGCAAACCTGTACGATCTCCCGTGTCCCGGCCGGCCGGCCGCACGCAGCTGTGATTTCTGAAATATTGGAACGTGCGGACACTCTCATTCGAGGTGATCGGCGGATAACAATGAAACACCTCGCTTCTAAACTGGAAGACTCCGTCGGTAGTGCTGTCACACTCATCCACGAGTTGGGGTAGTCAAAGGTGTGTGCCTGACAACTCTACGAAACGCCGCTGTTCTCGGCAGTTGAGTGAAGGCCGTCGGCCACTGCGTTGCACGTGGTTGGTTGGTTGGTTGGTTTGGGGAAGGAGACCAGACAGCGAGGTCATCGGTCTCATAGGATTAGGGAAGGAAGTCTGCCGTGCCCTTTGAAAGGAACCACCCCGGCATTTGCCTGGAGCGATTTAGGGAAATCACGGAAAACCTAAATCAGGATGGCTGGACGCGGGATTGAACCGTCGTCCTCCCGAATGCGAGTCCAGTGTCTAACCACTGCGCCACCTCGCTCGGTCGTTGTACGTGACGCCGGCCGAAGTGGCCGTGCGGTTAAAGGCGCTGCAGTCTGGAACCGCAAGACCGCTACGGTCGCAGGTTCGAATCCTGCCTCGGGCATGGATGTTTGTGATGTCCTTAGGTTAGTTAGGTTTAACTAGTTCTAAGTTCTAGGGGACTAATGACCTCAGCAGTTGAGTCCCATAGTGCTCAGAGCCATTTGAACCATTTGTACGTGACGAGAGGTAATGCCAAAATTTGGTATTCTCGGCACAGTCTTCACGCTGTGGATCTCGGAATATTGAATTTCCTAGCGACTTCCGAAAATTGTACGTCCCTTGCATCCAGCTCCAGCTACCATTCCGCGTTGAAACCTTTGGCACGAATCACCTAAGTACAAATGACAGCTCCGCGAATGCGCTGCCTTTTTATACCTTGCGTACACGATATTCCCGCCATCTGTATATGTGCACATCGCCATCTCACGGCTTTTGTCACCTCAGTGCGGAGTATTTGCGGGGAGGTTTTGTCATGAAAATCTTTCGATTTATCAAGTATACCAAAACACGTTGGATTTCATCGATTTATCGAAGTTTTCTAAAGGAAGTTGACAACAAATTTGATTGTTGTTGGGTTGTTTTGAGGGAAGAGACCAAACAGCTAGGTCATCGGTCTCACTGGATTAGGGAAGGACGGGGTAGGAAGTCGGCCGTGCCCTTTGAAAGGAACCATCTCGGCATTTGACGAGCTATTTAGGGAAATCACGGAAAACCTAAATCAGGATGGCCGGACGCGGGATTGAACCGTCGTCCTCCCGAATGCGAGTCCAGTGTGTTAACCACTGCGCTACCTCGCTCGGTAAGAAATTCGAGTTATGGAGAAATTCTGTGGTGTCACCGCTAGACACCACACTTGCTAGGTGGTAACTTAAATCGGCCGCGGTCCTGTAGTACATGTCGGACCCGCGTGTCGCCACTGTGTAATCGCAAACCTAGCGCCACCACATGGCAGGTCACAAGACACGGACTAGACCTCGCCCCAGTTGTACGGACGACATAGCTTGCGACCAGACGTACGAAGCTTTCCTCTCATTTGCCGAGAGACAGATAGAATAGCCTTCAGCTTAGTCTATAGCTACTACCTAGCAAGGCGCCATTTGTATCAGTGCTTATAGCTTACTACTATTCAAGAGATGTATTCCAACAAGAGAATAAAAGTTAAGTAACATCTACGTACTTTTCTTCTTATTCATTAATAAGTCTCATGTTCCAGAACTTCAAGCCCGTCTGCGTTAGTTTAGCGTGCACCTAGCTACCTCATTGTGTCTATGCTGTATGAGGTAGACACAACAAATTCAATTTATCGAATTTCGAATTAGCTTCAGTTGACGATATTGTAACGGGCTAGAAAACATTTAAACACGACAGTCAAAAACGGTTTCCGAACTTTGGTTTCCGTCTCCTCGAACTTGTGTACCATGCCACCACAGTGAGAGAGAGAGAACGTTAGGTTCTGTGAGTGTGTTCTTGGTACCGCACGAAAACATGCTATAATGCTCAGGGAGAAAGTGCCCATTTCTGCAGTCAAAACGCAATTTTGGGCAGAAGGGCGGAGACCGGTTGTGCGACTATATTGAATCGACGGCGGCGGCGGCCTCGCGGGAGGTTGATGAGGGGTGCGGGACAGGGGATGATCGCCCCCGGGAGCGCTAATGGAGGGTGGAAGAGAGGGATGGGGTGGGCGCGCCGCCTAACGATCCCCGCCGTACCTCGGCCTTTGTCCACACCCCCTCCGTCCCGTTCCGCTGGGGGATGGGATCGACTCTTTCTACGTGAGACGACGCAGCGACTCAGACGGGGTAATTTATTTCCTTATTTAGTACATAAAGAGCGCTTTCATGTCCGGACCCTCCGCCACGCGTGCTGCTGTGATGAAATAAGATAGCCCTCCACTCGTTCTTGTCTAGTTATACCTAATTCCGTCTCATAAAAAGACGCCGGGCTCCGGCAAGTCAGTTCCTCTGTGACGGGTTTCTGTCAGATCACCTCCGGAGCCGGACTTGAAAGAGCTGCTCCCGCCCGTTATTAAAACAACCTCGCCTGCGTCGTGGGAAGGGTGGATTCTTACTACACGTCTCCTCTGTTTTCATCCCCCGCCATCTCCAACACGTTGGCTAAAAAGTTTTACTCCGCCTGTTGTCTTCACTGTGCCACGCTGTCCGCATAATACATACGCTGCATGATCGAAAGTGTCAAGACACCAAAACACTATGCAACAATGAAAATGTAAATCGAATGAAAATTGCCAATTCCTATCAATTCTAATGTGCTGATCGCGAATATCACAAAGACAATTCAAAATTAGCTCTAGTTTTCATTTTACACTGTCTTATTATGGTCAGATAATTATATACGGATTTTTATGTTAAGTTTAAAATCAAATGTTATAATGGTTTGTCAGAGTCAGAATAACTAGTAACAATGGATTATATTATTGTCCCTGGTCTTGTGTGCAATATTTTGGATATAAACATTTTGATGCCAATTTTAGTGATCTTTTTGTCTCCCTCCTCTTCAACTTCAGTGACTTTATTAATGCATGTAATAATTTTTACATATTTCTTTCCAGATTAACTACCAGTTGTTCAAGTTGACTGCTATTGAAGTGAACAAAAATGCCACGAGTTCGTCTTAACAGTGCTGACACATTTTCCTATGTGTGTGGAGAAGTGGCATTCATTTCACAAAAACAGCAAATAACTCCACTGCTTAAAAAAGCTGTAAGGTGGCTATAATTTTGCACCTTATAATCACTCATC
Source organism: Schistocerca nitens (assembly GCF_023898315.1). Classification (NCBI taxonomy): domain Eukaryota; kingdom Metazoa; phylum Arthropoda; class Insecta; order Orthoptera; family Acrididae; genus Schistocerca; species Schistocerca nitens. Next base: position 354,004,970 of record NC_064622.1, read on the forward strand.
TACATATTTTGACGTGAGTTACAACCGCAGTTAGGTATCATTTGATATGTTGTACATCGTATATATGAATATTTAAAGAAGACTGACATTGTCACGTACACCTTGTAAATAGTTGTTAACGCTTGTTCCATGAAAGGTGATGGAGTGTTTTTCTTATCAGAACGGCGTAATGAATGATTGCCTATACTAGTTGAGGTGTGGAAATGAAACGGCAGGCGTAGCTCAGGCCCTGGGTGGAAAAGCCCGCACAGGTGCGTTGGGCCTGCTTAATAGTGGAAGTAACCCTAGCCGGACGGTCGGGGCACCTGAGCGCTGAAGCACAATAGAGTGGCCGCGGGCCGTGTTGCAGCTAGGCCGGAAGGATAACAGGAAACTGAAAATCTTGGATGCAGCAGAGAGGCACAAGGAAGCGTTACTTCGGAAATCACGCAGGCTGGGCTATTTCCGAAGATTTTTACTCTGAGAAGCGTACCATTGTATGAATTCCTAATTAATGGGTACAGGTATTTCCTCGCAAACTTTCCGCGCTCGATAACAAAAGTCTAAAATACGGTTGGTCGGCGTTCGGAAGAATCTGTAGAGAGGGAGAATATTCCGTGGTTTCGAGAATATGATTCGTCTTCTTTAGTTGCAAGGGAGGGGAGCCAAGCTTTGCTGGGCAGCCTGCAGTGGAGAGAAAGGGTCTTCCGTTTAGAGTACCCGTGTTTGACAGTCGCTCAGTATCAGCTTTTGTCGGTACAAAGGGACTTGCTGTCTATGATCTCTGGAGATTTTATAGTTAGAACGGTTAGGCACTGTACTGTTGTGAAGTTATATGATTCTGGACTCCGCCTCTGGGTAGGGAGTCTTCGTTGAGTATGCAGCGTTCAGTGATTGAGAGCACTACTTGTGTCTATACTCACGTAGAGACGTTATCTGAATTCCGTCCTTGTGGCTGGGAGTTCTCTGTAGAACAGAGAGAGGAGAAAACAGTATTATACTAGTCAGAGGACGCCTTCAACCGTCCAGTGTTTGAAAGAGTTTATTTTGTGGCTGGAGTTCTTCCATCGTCCCAGACGTATAAAATCATCATTCCGGCGCACCGGACGCAGTACATACGGTCATAGTGCTAACTGTTTCGGTTTATTCGGGCTATAAGGCTAAACGGCTGTGATCACGTAAGTTTTATTTCCACTGTGGTTGCACACCACTAAAGATCATCTTTGAAAGTAGTGTCTTCTAGTGTTTGCTACGTAGATGATGTCAGTCATTTCGCGTTATTTATATTAGATGCCGTAGCAATAAAAAGGGGCAGATTTGTGCAATCGATCAGTAATTTTAGTTAGGAAATATAAACATTTGTAATATAAAGGGTTTTCTAATCTACAATAAATCTATAAGCAGAAACAACATTTATTATTTAGTAGTTACTAGTTCCCTTAATCATTCATTTATGTTTAGGTTGTAATTTATATGTTAAACAGCAATAAAGAGGAAATAATATCACAATTAAGAGATCCTAAGATCTTCTTCAGGGGGTAGTCAAACAGGGCCAAATCTTGATTTTCGCGTTCAGTATTTTCTGTTGTGCTCATTCATTTTACACCTGCCTGGAGTAATATCTTGGAAAGCTTATAGCTGTTATTTTGGGTGCAAAATACGCCGGCCGGAGTGGCCGAGAGGTTCTAGGCGCTACAGTCTGGAGCCGCTCGACTGTTACGGTCGAAGGTTAGAATCCTGACTCGGGCATGGATGTGTGTTATGTCCTTAGGTTAGTTAGGTTTAAGTAGTTCTAAGTTCTAGGGGACTGATGACCTCCGCAGTTAAGTACCATAGCGCTCAGAGTCATTTGAATCTTTTTTTTTTTTTTTTTTTTTTTTTTTTTTTTTTTTTTTTTTAAATACGTGATTAGGGAACCCCGGGCTCCACATGTGATCTGCAACACTTGTGCCAGCAACCTCAGGAGTTGGATGCGTGGGAAAGGACGTTCAATGCCCTTTGCAGTGCCCATGATCTGGTGTGAGCCAACTAACCACTGCCACTTTTGTGTGGTTCCTCCTATCAAGAAGGGAATGTCTAAGAAGAAGAAGCAGACAGTGTTCTGTCCTAACATTCCATCCGCCATCTGATGCCCAGTTCAACATGGGGAAGGATTGCCAATACCTGAACCACCGACAGAATACGAGATTACTTCTGATGGGGATTCTGAATGTCCTGCACCATGTACATCACAAGATCCCAAGTTTCTTCCAAATATATCATCAACTGATGATCCTCAAAAATTGTTTCAAAATGAGTTAAGTGATATCATTAGAGATTTGGAGCTTTCTAAAGTTAAGGCTGAGATTTTAGCACCAAGATGCAGCAGCGCAGTTTTCTGGAAAACAATGTAAAAGAGCGTCATTTGGGACTCGGGAGAACATTCAAAAGAGTGTGAGAGACATGTTAAAGGTTCTACCAGTTGAAGCCTTTCATCACTGCTGCCAAGACTAGAACATCTCCGCCGGTGTGTAGCTGCCGAAGGAAACTACTTTAAGCACTCCGTCTTCAGGCCACGAGTGGCCTACCGGGACCATCCGACCGCCGTGTCATCCTCGGTGGAGGATGCGGATAGGAGGGGCATGGGGTCAGCACACCGCTCTCCCGGTCGAAAGATGGTATTCTTGACCGAAACCACTACTATTCGGTCGAGTAGCTCCTCAATTGGCGTCACGAGGCTGAGTGCACCCCGAAAAATGGCAACAGCGCATGGCGGCCTGGATGGTCACCCATCCAAGTGCCGACCACTCCCGACAGCGCTTAACTTCGGTGATCTTACGGGAACCGGGGTATCCACTGCGGCAAAGCCGTTGCCAGGAAACTACATTAAAGGAGGATAATATTGTTGTTTGGAAAAAAAATAAAATCTTTGATAGATCAAATATCAGTTTCATTACTTTTCTCACACACCTCGTATACTGGACGGAATATCATTTACATACATGAGTAACAATAGTAGACCTAAAAATTGAGCCTTCAGGAAACTCATACATGAATTATCTCGTCAGGATCACATCCGCGAACTATATTGGTTGAATTGCTAAGTACACCTTCCTGCCTTTTTTAGGTTGGCTATACCATTAATCGCATAAAAATTCCATTTATCTGGGAGAATAAAATGATTCACATTGTCAAATGCCTTAGATAAGTACCAGAAAATACCCACTGGCATCTTTTTACTATTTATTTGTCGTAAAATTTGATGAGTGAACAGGTATAAAAAAAAAGAACATGTAAACAGCATTGCCGGCCGGAGCGGCCGAGCGGTTCTAGGCGCTACAGTCCGGAACCGCGCTGCTGCTAACGTCGCAGGTTCGAATCCTGCCTCGGGCATAGATGTGTGTGATGTCCTTAGGTTAGTTAGGTTTAAGTAGTTTTAAGTTCTAGGGGACTGATGACCTCAGAAGTTAAGTCCCACAGTGCTCAGAGCCATTTGAATCATTTTAAACAGCATTCTCAGCAACCCTACTGAAACGCAAAGTGTGAGTTGCTAGTGATACTATTGTTGATTAGGTGAGATATGATGATGATGTTTTTGTTTGTGGGGCGCTCAACTGTGCAGTCATCAGCGCCTATACAAAGTCCCAATTTGTACACAGTCTAATTTTTTTTACTCAGTCCAATCTAGCCACTGTCACGAAAGATGATGGTGTTAAAATGATGAGGACAATACAAACACCCAGTCCCCGGGCAGAGTAAATCCTCAACCCCGCCGGGAATCGAACCCCGGACCCGGTGATCCAGAGGCAGCAACGCTAGCCACTATATCACGATCTGCGGCCTTAGGTGAGATAGTATTCTAGAACACTCGTGCATTGATCTCGATTACTTGGGTCAATGTAAACGCCGGTTGCTTCTACTGTCGTTGCCATTAGTCTATCAATCAGTACGGCGGCACAAATACGAGGGCGGTTCAGAAAGTAACCTCCGATTGGTCACAGTGCGGGTTGTGGGGGGAGTAGCGACGCCATCTGTGCGTTCACGCACTCAACAGGTCAGTCGGCATCGAGCCGTGGTCGAGTGAACGTCGTACCTGCGCTAGTTTAGTTTTTGTGGCAGTTTGAAATGTGTGCTGCAATAGACAACCCCGCCAAATGTGAAGTGCGTGCTGTCATAAGGTTTTTTACAGCCAAAGAATATTCTGCAGCGCTATTCATCGTGAGCTTTGTGCCGTGTACGGACCAAGAGTTATGAGTGAAGGCGTTGTCCGTGAATGGGTACGTTTATTTAAAAGTGGACGAGAAAACGTTCATGATGAAGAGAGGAGTGGTAGACCATCATTGGTGACTGACGAACTCGTTCAGACAGTTGATGCAAAAGTTCGTGAAAATCGACGTTTCTCAATGTCGGAGTTGTCTACTGGTTTTCCACAGATTTCTAAGACTCTCTTGTACGAGATAGTGACAGCAAGATTGGGTTACCGTAAGTTCTGTGCACGATGGGTGCCCAAAATTCTTACCGACCACCACAAAACTCAAAGAATGGCCTCTGCATTAGACTTTCTGTCACGTTATGAGGACGAAGGAGAACCATTGTTAAACAGAATCGTGACCGGTGACGAAACCTGGATTAAGTACGTGAACCCTGAGACAAAAGAACAATCAAAGATGTGGGCACATTCAAATTCGCCTACCAAACCAAGAAAAGCCTCGCAAGATTTTTCTGCCAGAAAACTGATGGCAACGGTGTTTTGGGATGCCAAAGGGGTGTTGGTTGAATTCATGGAACGTGGTACGACCATTAATCAAGACGTGTACTGTGAAACAATAAAAAAGTTACGACGGGCTATACAGAACAAACGCCGTAGTATGCTGACTTCCGGTATCGTTTTTTTGCACGATAACGCCCGTCCTCACTCTGCTCGCAGAACAACGGCCCTTCTTGAGTCCTTCAAGTGGGACGTTATCAACCATCCACCGTACAGCCCAGACCTGGCGCCAAGTGATTATCATCTCTTCATGCATTTGAAGAAATGGCTCGGGTCACAGCGGTTTTATGACGACGAAGAGCTCAAAGATGCGGTCACAGGCTGGCTCCAGGCACAAGCGGGTGATTTTTATGCAGAAGGAATTTCAAAGCTTGTGAAGAGATACGATAAGTGCCTCAATCGCTATGGAGACTATGTAGAAAAATAGTGCAAAGATGTAGTTGTAAGATGTATATATTAAAATATTTTTATTTAACTTGGTGTATTTTTTTAAATCAACCGGAGGTTACTTTCTGAACGGCCCTCGTATAAAGAAAGGTCCCCTCGTACTTTGTGTGTCACCGGACGGCGAATGTCGCTTATTCCTAGGAATAAGAAGAAGGTTTAACATTCCTGCCCGTGTTTTAACGACCCGCGCGGCGGCTACCGACACACAGGCGGTCCACCTGGTGACGCACCCTTTCCCCCCGCCCTGTCGGGCCTGAAACAGCGGCTGGACAGCAGCGGATGTCCACCCTCCAGAGCTGTGCTTCGTTACAAATGCGGCGGCTCCCGGGAAAGGGAATGAGCCGGCATCAGCGGTGGGGTCGCAGACGTCTACCCTATCCTACGCTACCCTACCCGCCCAGTCGCAGCGCCAGCACGCCGTGACGGATGTGCGGCTCAAATCACGGGAGCGCCCCTCCCTCACGCAGACGTCAGCAGGCGCGATTTATGCTACCACTCCCCGCGGTCACTCCTGCTACCCCTACACAGGACTCAGAGCTGAACGCACTCCGCTTCCTTGTGGTCGCCCTCTGGGGCAGACCTGTCAGCGTCAAATCGCCGGTAATGGTCGAAAATGAAAAACAAAAACCGCTACAGACGTTCAAGACACACACAGCCACACACCCATGACGTGACACTGCCGTGACCAGCCCTGGCTCCTGCCGGCGAAGTTAAAAATACGACCTACAGGGGATGAACAAAAATTCGGAAATACCAAAGATACATCACACTACCCAGCCTAATACGATGCAGGAAACCCGTTGCCATCAAAACGGTTCCCAGTCGTCTCGGAATGGATAAATATAGGTCCTGTACGTGAGCAAGATGTATGACACAGGTGAAATACCCTCAGACTTCAAGAAGAATATAATAATTCCAATCCCAAAGAAAGCAGGCGTTGACAGATGTGAAAATTACCGAATTATCAGTTTAATAAGTCACAGCTGCAAAATACTAACGCGAATTCTTTACAGACGAATGGAAAAACTAGTAGAAGCCGACCTCGGGGAAGATCAGTTTGGATTCCGTAGAAATGTTGGAACACGTGATGCAATACTGACCCTACGACTTATCTTAGAAGAAAGATTAAGGAAAGGCAAACCTACATTTCTAGAATTTGTAGACTTAGAGAAAGCTTTTGACAATGTTGACTGGAATACTCTCTTTCAAGATGGCAGGGGTAAAATATAGGGAGCGAAAGGCTATTTACAATTTGTACAGAAACCAGATGGCAGTTATAAGAGTCGAGGGACATGAAAGGGAAGCAGTGGTTGGGAAGCGAGTGAGACAGGGTTGTAGCCTCTCCCATATGCTATTCAATCTGTATATTGAGCAAGCAGTAAAGGAAACAAAAGAAAAACTTGGAGTAGGAATTAAAATCCGTGGAGAAGAAATAAAAAGGTTGAGGTTCGCCGATGACATTGTAATTCTGTCAGAGACAGCAAAGGACTTGGAAGAGCAGTTGAACGGAATGGACAGTGTCTTGAAAGGAGGATATAAGATGAACATCAACAAAAGCAAAACGAGGATAATGGAATGTAGTCGAATTAAATCGGGTGGTGCTGCGGGAATTAGATTAGGAAATGAGACGCTTAAAGTAGTAAATGAGTTTTGCTATTTGGGGAGCAAAATAACTGATGATGGTCGAAGTAGAGAGGATATAAAATGTAGACTGGCAATGGCAAGGAAAGCGTTTCTGAAGAAGAGCAATTTGTTAACATCGAGTATAGATTTAAGTGTTAGGAAGTCGTTTCTGAAAGTATTTGTATGGAATGTAGCCATCTACGGAAGTGAAACGTGGACGATAAATAGTTTGGACAAGAAGAGAATAGAAGCTTTCGAAATGTGCTGCTACAGAATAATGCTGAAGATTAGATGGGTAGAGCACATAACTAATGAGGAGGTATTGAATGTAATTGGGGAGAAGAGGAATTTGTGGCACAACTTGGCAAGAAGAAGGAAACGGTTGGTAGGACATGTTCTGAAGCATCAAGGGATCACAAATTTAGAATTGGAGGGCAGCGTGGAGGGTAGAAACTGTAGAGGGATACCAAGAGATGAATACACTAAGCAGATTCACAAGGATGTAGGTTGCAATAAGTACGGGGAGATGAAGAAGCTTGCACAGGACGGAGTAGCATGGAGAGCTGCATCAAACCAGTCCCAGGACTGAAAACCACAACAAAAACAACGGTTTTTAAGGGACTCTTATGCCATTTCTCCTGCAAAATAGTGGCAAGTTCAGGTAGTGATGACAAAAGTATACAGCGATCACCAAAGTAGACCACAAAGGCCCAATAATATTGAGATGTGGTGACTGTGGCGGCCAGGGACACGCGACAATTCATCCTGATGCTCGCCAAACCCATCTCGGACGATGTGGGCAGTGTGAACAGGGCTGCTGTCGCTTAAGCACACATCATCAGCACTGGGGAACACAAATTGTACCATGAGATGGAGCTGATCAGCCAAAATAATCCTTGGCAGTAGTATGGCCTAGCAGAGTAACCATGGGGCCCATGGAACACCACGACATTGCTACCCAGATCATCCCAAACCCATGCTACGTTTGAATCTTGGGGAATAGAGTCGGTTAAAAGTTGGAAACAGTGTGAAACAAAACTCGTCCGGCCAAAATGACTTTCTTCTATTGCTCCATACCTCACAATATATATAAATGACCTAGTAGATAGTGTCGGAAGTTCCATGCGGCTTTTCGCGGATGATGCTGTAGAATACAGAGAAGTTGCAGCATTAGAAAATTGTAGCGAAATGCAGGAAGATCTGCACTTGGTGCAGGGAGTGGCAACTGACCCTTAACATATACAAATGTAATGTATTGCGAATACATAGAAAGAAGGATCCTTTATTGTATGATTATATGATAGCGGAACAAACACTGGTAGCAGTTACTTCTGTAAAATATCTGGGAGTATGCGTGCGAAACGATTTGAAGTGGAATGATCATATAAAATTAATTGTTGGTAACGCGGGTACCAGGTTGATATTCATTGGGAGAGTCCTTACAAGGGAACCTCCCCATCGCACCCCCCTCAGATTTAGTTATAAGTTGGCACAGTGGATAGGCCTTGATAAACTGAACACAGATCAGTTGAGAAAACAGGAAGAAGTTGTGTGGAACTGTGAAAAAATAAGCAAAATATACAAACTGAGTAGCCCATGAGCCAAATTATGACGTCTCTGTCCACTGTAAAAAGATTAGTGCCTGTGTTTTGCGACCGCATCGCAAAACCGTGCGATTAGTAGACGAAAGGACGTGCCTCTCCAATGGGAACAGAAAACATTTGATCGCAAGGTCATAGGTCAACCGATTCCTCCACAGGAAAACACATCTGATACATTCTATACGACACTGGCGACGGCATGTGCGTCACATGACAGGAATATGTTGTCGACCCACCTAACTTGTACACTTGGCGAATGGGTAAAAAGATTCTTCTACCTTGCCCGATTTAGGTTTTCTTGTGGATGTGATAATCACTCCCAAAAAAGTGATGAAAACATAAGAGTTTGTCACACAAACTGAAAATAAAAAATTAAACTTTTCACTCGATGGAAGATTTGAACCAAGGACCTTTCGTTCCGCAGCTGTTCACGTTACCACGAGACCACGGCGCTCGTGCGTCCCTATTATCCTTAATGTTGCATATCTTCCCATGAACTACTCAGTTTGTATATTTTGCTTATTTATTCACAGTTCCACACAACTTCTTCCTGTTTTCTCAATTGATCTGTGTTCAGTTTTTCAAGGCCTATCCACTGTGCCAACTTATAACTAAACCTGAGGGGGGTGCGATGGGGAGGTTCCCTTGTTAGAAAATGAAGTCCATCAACAAAGGAGGTGGCTTACAAAACACTCGTTCGACCTATACTTGAGTATTGCTCATCAGTGTGGGATCCGTACCAGATCGGGTTGACGGAGGAGATAGAGAAGATCCAAAGAAGAGCGGCGCGTTTCGTCACAGGGTTATTTGGTAACCGTGATAGCGTTACGGAGATGCTTAACAAACTCAAGTCGCAGACTCTGCAAGAGAGGCGCTGTGCATCGCGATGTAGCTTGCTCGCCAGGTTTCGAGAGGGTGCGTTTCTGGATGAGGTATCGAATATATTGCTTCCCCCTACTTATACCTCCCGAGGAAATCACGAATGTAAAATTAGAGAGATTAGAGCGCGCACGGAGGCTTTCAGACAGTCGTTCTTCCCGCGAACCATACACGACTGGAACAGGAAAGGGAGGTAATGACAGTGGCACGTAAAGTGCCCTCCGCCACACACAGTTGGGTGGCTTGCGGAGTATAAATGTAAATGTAGATGTAGATGTAGGTTTTATGGCTCCCGCACCACGGCTTCCTGTTAGTAGCATTTCTATCACTGAGGAGCAGCAACGGCGTTGCCGCAGTGGTTACACCGGTTCCCGTGAGATCACCGAAGTTAAGCGCTATCGGGCGTTGCCGGCTCTTGGATGGGTGACCATCCGGGCCGCCATGCGCTGTTGCCATTTTTCGGGGTGCACTCAGCCTGGTGATGCCAACTGAGCTACTCGACCGAATAGTAGCGGCTGCGGTCAAAGAAAACCATCATAACGACCGGGAGAGCGGTGTACTGACCACACTCGCCTCCTATCCGCATCCTCAGCTGAGGATGACACGGCGGTCGGATGGTCCCGATGGGCCACTTGTGGCCTGACGACGGAGTGCTTGTTTATCACTGATGAGTAGTTTTGGAATTCCAACTCGCCCGGCAACACTCTGCTTATGGAGTTCCCTCCTTTTTGTTTCGTTGTTGACAGGGTTCGCGAGTGCGACATTCAGTCATGCAGTGACTTTCGTAGCTGTCGTCGTCTTACTTTTCGTCACAATCCTGCTCAATGACCGTCCGTCATCGTTACTGCGTCGGAGTTCTGACTTACCTGCTGAAGTTTTTCTCCTTTCACGGTGTAAGGTATAAATCTTCGATACGGTGCCTCTTGATACATCAAAAACTACGGCTACCTTTGTTACGGAAGCACCAATCATATGAGCATCAACAATTTCGCCACGTTCTAAGCCACTTAGTTCTGACACAATGCTTTCGCAACTACTCAAAACACTGCTCTGACCACGATTCACAATTGTACGGGAGCCGTTCGTCGTCGAATTCAACAACGCAAACTCCGGGCTTGGTTAGCATCTGTACTTACGTTCAAGCATGCATTTCCCGCGCTATTCTCGTATTTTTGTCCAACTGCTGTACTTGTAGAGTGTGACGTTATATTTGCATTCGCCGCGCTAAGTTTCTATAGTCGTATGACTTGTCTGGCATAGCGGTAATTTTGTCTAGGGGCCACTGCGTAGAGTTACGATTAAACTTCAAACAACAATGTCACGTAACTGAATATTAAGTGAGAATACTAGTAACTTAATAGATTTAAGCAGAGCAGGCCACGTAAATTCTCAGAAGGCAGGACTTAATCCAAAAACATCGTAGCTGAGCCAATTTGCACGAATAAAAAAAATGTTCAAATGTGTGTGAAATATTATGGGACTTAACTGCTAAGGTCATCAGTCCCTAAGCTTACTCACTGCTTAATCTAAATTATCCTAAGCACACACACACACACCCAAGCCCTAGGGAGGACTCGAACCTCCGCCGGGACCAGCCGCATAGTCCATGACTGCAGCGCCTGAGACCGCTAGGTCGCACGAATATTTGTAAATTATAGACACAAACCTACCTCGTGAATCAGTGGCTGTATTAGTGAAAATCATATCAAAATCCGTGAAGTAGTTCCTGAGATTATTCCTCGCACACTGAAGCAAAGACCAGACGGCGGACTTCGATTTATAATATGTAGTGATCAGCGGCCTTTAGTGAACATACCAGAATTCAGCAAAAATTAGCAGTAACACTAATTATACAGAGTGGTCAGAAACAGTCTGAAAAGGTTGTAAGGGTGTTGAGTGGTAAGCTGTCCTGAGATGTAATTATTAAGAAAAAAATTCGATACGGTGCGCCGTTTCCGAATTATTCTGCATTGAAGACAATCAGGCGCGCAAATACAAACGGCCAGCCAGAGACGGTGACGCTAAATGGGTTCTTCGTTTGATTTCCTAAATCCGAGCAAGAGGACGACACACAAGTTGGACATGGGACGATAGTAAGGATCAGACCCGAGCCAAAGGCTGAGCAATCTACTGTGCCGTCATGTGCCCAATGAGAACAACTGACACTAATTGTATCTGGCGGGTCTCTTGAATCCGCGAGTGCAACTGCGTCAATCCTAATTAACTTGGAAACATAACGTATTTGTTGACTATTATTTCTCAGCACAATCTACCCTGCAACACACTTACAAGTCTACCCATTATATCAACTAACTAAAAAGTGGTTCTACTTCTCATTTTATACTCTAGTTGGTTCAGGAAAACATAGTTTAGTTTCCATACTTTCCCTTGTACTCAAAATGAGTGTTTCTGTCTTAAAAATTCTAAACGAGTCTTTTTTTCTTAAATAAAGGCTTGAAATGATGCACTCTGATAATGGCATCTTTGAACAGTATGAAAAAATCTACATTTCCTTTGAGATCGGAATATTTGTCCCTTATTTTTACCTCTGATGACATTCCCAAGTTACTTCATCAAAACATAGCATAATTTCCATATTTCAGCTAACATCCCAAATACGTCTTATTATGTTTAAGGAAAATAGGAGTCCACAGTGTCATTTCTAGGAAAGATTTTCTAACTGTTTCTGAACGAACAACAACAACAGTGTTTCGTAGATAGCGCCCGCTGACGTGACAGCAGTGGTGAAACGCTTGCTTCTTACAGAGGCTGAAAAGATTCCCCGGCGGATAATTTCTGCCGAGATGAAACAGCGGAAAGGGACGGGAACGTGTGCAACTGTTCGGAAAATGGAGTAAAAGCGGGACAGGGGCGCGCTTGTTAAGGGTCGAAGCGCCCTAAGCCCTCTGCCCTCCACAACCGACTGGCCTTCCATCTCATCTCCTCTGAAGCCAAGGAATGGGGAGGGTGATGGACGAGCTCTTTCGCTGTTATGGCCGCAGACTGATCGTGAAAGAAAAGGAAGTACATGTCAAAAGCATCGGCACTAAAACAGTACATGAAATATACTATCTCTCGAGAAAATGATAGGGATATTCCGAGAAGTACCTCTGGCGACCTTGACGGAATGGAATGGGTCCGTTTCGATTAATCTGCGAGGATATAGCGGAAATAATTCTCATGGAGGAACGGGCTAACATTAAGTTCCCAATCTTTCATTCGACAACAGCCAGCGGCACAATCCTTGCCACATCATGTCACGTAGGTGCACAGCTGAAAACTGAATACATAAGGGGCTGTCAGAAAGATTCAATTTGAGTGTGTTGCTGCAGCGTAGCGCGACTTCGATGCGGATATATGATATACAGTGTGGTCGGAAATTCCCGTTACAATTTTCTAGGACAAGTAGAAGGTAGTCAGTACAAAACATTTTGAATAGGAACCCATCTCCGGAACCTTATCGTTTCCGTTCTACGACAGTTTCAATGCAGATGATTATCTCATCCGCACCCACATGAGGAATGTACTTAGGCGTGACCCAGTACAATTGTTGCAATCCATTTGAAAAGAAAACCGACTCGTTCCGTTATTACGCATTTGTATTACAACTTACACCTCGTGGTTTACATTGGTCGACAACAACAAGAACCCAGCATCTACGGCACCAGCCGCAACGTACCGATGCATTACAACAGCGGCTCGATGTGGCGACCACCGACTTTGTTACACACATTGTACCTCCGAAGGATGTTCTGGTACACTCTCTCCATCCCACCTGGTGTCTCTTCAATGTCTTGTGCAGCGGTCAGAACTCCTGCCAGCAGATCTTCCTCTGTCTCTACAGGTGACCCATAAACTAGGCTCTTCATACGACCCCACAAGAAGTAGTCCATAGGGGCTAGATCCAGCGATTGGACCACGCGGTTGGACCAACACGGCCTATCCATCTTTCACCATACCGTCTGTTGAGATGTCTCCGGACAGCCAGTAAAAAGTGAGGTGGTGCTCCATCATGCTGTAACCACATTTCCTGACGGACATTCAATGGCACAGATTCCAAGAACGGGTCCATTACGTGTCGTAGGAAGACTAAGTATGTGGGACCCGTGAGCTTCGTTGGAAGGAGGTATGATCCAGTCACATGGCCGTCCAGAGTACCTGCCCACACGTTAATTCCAAACCTGTCTTGAAATCCCTGAACATGCGTGGCATGAGGGTTTTCGTCCGCCCAGACATGGCTATTTCGAGCATTCAGAACACAATCCGCCGTGAACCTACATACATCTGTGAAGAGAACTCGACGTGGAAACAGGGGCGCGTCGATGCAACGGTGCAGGAACCGTGTGCAGATCGCGACGAGTTGTGGAAAGTCTGCTGGACCCATAGCGTATACCCTTTGTAATTGGTAAGGATGTAATTGTTGCTCGTGCAGGACGTCCAAGACGGTACTGTGACTAACAGCCATTGCACGCGCAATTGTTCGCGAACTCGTTGGCGGGCAATCTTCAATGCGACGCAGTACACCTTCTTCAAATTCGGCAGTGCAGCGTCGCCGTGGAGCACCACAGTCATGCCTCCCCACGGTGAAGGTACCCGTTTCTCACAGCCGTTGTGTAACTTGGGCAAACAGTTTGTGCGATGGAGTGTGACGCTGTGGAAGATATTCGTGATGCAGCCGACTAGCAGCTCTTCCGTTACCTACAGCTCCGCCATACACAAGGAGCATGTCTGTGTATTCCGCAAACGATTGACTCGGTCTCACAGCAAAGCGAACAATAAGTGACATGTGGGAATCGTTTGACGTAGTACACGTCATCGTGTCTACCCTGTTGCATACCAGGACAGGGAACTCTGAGACCTTTCACTTGCCCTAAGCAGACGTTGACGAAGTACACATCTGAATTGAAATTGTCGTAGAACGGAAACGATACAACTCCGTATATGGGTTCCTATTCAAAATGTTCTGTACTCACTACCCTCTGCATGTCCTAGAAGTTTGTAACGGGAATTTCCGATCACCCTGTATGTTGGTAGTGGCTTAGTGGCATTCGACTCTTTCCGATCTGCGTGCGATAAATACAGAAAGATGAACTATGGTGACAGTATTACCAAATGCGTTCGAACAGGAACAACGTCCTGCTATCTTTTCTTGGCTGCAGGAGGACAAACACCAGTAAACATTCATCGTAGAATGAAAACTGTATGAGCCGTGGTAAAAATTGCTGTTTTGAAGAGCGCGCCGCAGCCGGCCGAAGTGGCCGTGCGGTTAAAGGCGCTGCAGTCTGGAACCGCAAGACCGCTACGGTCGCAGGTTCGAATCCTGCCTCGGGCATGGATGTTTGTGATGTCCTTAGGTTAGTTAGGTTTAACTAGTTCTAAGTTCTAGGGGACTAATGACCTCAGCAGTTGAGTCCCATAGTGCTCAGAGCCATTTTGAAGAGCGCGCCGCAGCGCGTAGTGTGAAGCAGTCGCCCTCCGTTTCTGGCGGTGGCGCCGCTGTGGCAATAGCAGCTTTGGTGTCTCCCTCTGGTGGGAAAGGGGAAACGTAGTCTTTTCACGTGCATTTAAGGGGCGCTATGAGCTCGCCAGTGAGTCAGTCTGGGTCAGTCAGTCAATCTGGGTAAATCTCTCATCCCCAGCTTGCTAGACTGTCTCTCGTCCGCATTTGTTAGGCAGTTAGTGTCTGTCTGTCGTTCGGAGTGCTAGTATTCTGTCGTTCGGATCAACCTTCAAAGCCGGCAAATGAGAGTCTTTCCACTCCGCCAGTAAGAGAACTCAGCGAGTGGTCGCCCGGTCGGGGCTTAGTTCCTGCATCTGAGTCTGCGCGTTAGGCCGCCAGTCTGCTCGAGTTTTCGCTGGCAATGGTCATTGGCGGCTGGATGGATCGGTTGATCGGTCGCGCACTGAGACACAAGATGACGTCCGTCTTGAGCGTCGGCGTATGTGAGGTCGCCACGTGAGTCCAGTGGGCCGTGAGATATAGCGAGGGGTAGCGGCTTCCCGGCCGACACGAGAGCAACAGAAGTCAACCCACGACATCGGTCTGGCCGGTGCGAGCTGCGACGCCGTGAGACGGGAGATCGGCACGCCTTCCTGCGTCCGTTGAAGCAGCTGACAGCGGACGGTTCGGGAGAGCGTTTTGGGGGTGCTGCGCCAGGTCTTCGCCAGACATCGCAGTTTATTGGAAGTGATTCGTGATATGTTGTTTCATTTACTTGTTAAATTCTACTTGTTTTCTTGGTCGTCCCCAGCTTGCTCGTCTGTCTCCCGTCCGCATTTGTTAGGCAGTTAGGGTCTATTTGTCTGTCTGTCGGTCTGCCGTACTGTAACAGCTGGCTCTGTCATGTTTGTCGGATTCCGTCTGTTAACGAATTTATTGCTTGAAGTCTAACGGCCGAATTCCTGAAATATGTTTTTATCTCGCCTATCATCTTGAAAGATGGTATATGTGTAATGTAGAGCATGTCTGGCTAACCTTGTATATTTTATGTAAGACTGCATTTCATGGGTTTTTATTTAAATGGTTATTTTAGTAAATAAAGTTGCCGCCCTTCCACCACAAGAGTTCTTTTTAAAAAAATCAAGTTGCACCTTCGGTGGCAAGTTAACCTTTTAATGTTAGTGTTTGTACCATTTCCATCCTTTCTACGGGGTGCATAGTTTATGTGCTTGTGTGAGTTGTTAAAAATTTTTAGTTTAAAGTAATCTGGTGTGTTGCAGATTTGCACCAGTGTAGTCTGTTTAAGAGGTTGTTGTGAGCGGTCGTGACTACGGCCGCGTCAAAAGGGAGCGGCTAGGTTCTCAGCCCGAAAACTCATACAGTCAAAAATTTGTTCTTTCTGCCTCTGAATAAATTGTAACTTGATATTTAGAGGGTGCTTTCTGATTATAATTTTAATCTGTTTCTAAAAAAAAAAAAAGAAGAAGGGCTTTTAGGAATAAAATTTCCATTTGTTGAAAGAAATTTGATTTGTTTTCATCAGTTATTCACTGGCAACTACTTCCACATAGTGTGATTAAATGTGTTAATGTTCTTGATGAATCGCTAGTAAATAAAGTAAATTCTTAAGAAAAAGTTTTGAAAGTAAATTCACGGTTCACGGTATATGGGGCAGCATGTCTGTCGAAAACCACTTCCAGGAAAACTTTGACAATGGGTGCTGCTGCTTTTGCATATCGCAAGTCCACACATCGCAAATGTCGTAAAGCGGAAGTTACGCCATCTGAAGTGAGAGACACTCCAGCATCCGCCCTATAGTCCTCCGTGTCTACAATTCCAGTTGGACGAAGATGTGTAGCACGCTGTTAAGGAGTTCTCAACAAAGCATGGCACGGTGTTGTATCTGAAGGGTTATGTTCAACTTGCAGCGTCAGTCAAATGATTGCCTCAGTCTTCACGGAGATTTTGCCTGATTCGCACACAGATTCCAGACTATACGGCCTTAGAACAAGCTTTCTGATCACCTCTTACACAACCACTTTATACACATCCCATAAAAATTCCTCTTAACGAGGAGATTAGGGGGGCGAGGAGGATGTCTCACGAGTAATGGCCAGTATTCAGAGATATGACAGGAACGATTATTCGAAGCAAAAATTCTAGTAACGGTTCTAGGCGCGCAGTCCGGAATCGCGCGACTGCTACGGTCGCACGTTCGAATCCTGCCTCGGGCATGGATGTGTGTGATGTCCTTAGTTAGGTTTAAGTAGTTCTAGGGGACTGATGACCACAGATGTTAAGTCCCATAGTGCTAAGAGCCATTTGAACCATTTTTTGAATTATAGTAAACATGATCTCTGAACTACATGCATTAAGAGCTGTGAGCACCACTTCATCGTCAGTATTGCGAAACAAGTATATCTTAGTGGAAGCTCTTTGATCAAATGGTAGAAATGGCTCTAAGCACTATGGGACTTGACATATGAGGTCATCAGTTCCCTAGATTTAGAACTAACTAACTAACTAGCCTAAGGACATGACGCACATCCACGCCCGAGGCAGGATTCGAACTTGCGACCGTAGCAGCAGCGCGATTCCGGACTGAAGCGCCTAGAAACGTTCGGCCACAGCGGCCGGCAAGAAGCTCTTTGCTTTCCGTATTTTGAGAGATGGTAGTGTGGTCTAAAACAAGAAAAAAATCAAGTAAACATGGCTCTAAAGTGCATACCTTAAGAGGCATCAGCACTTGTTCATTTTCGCTGCTGTGAAACTCATCTCTTCTACTCAACAAGTGCTCACAGCCTTAAGGTGTGCATTTTAGAGCCCATGTTTACTGGACAACTCTTTTGGGTCAGTCGCTACTACTGGACCATGAAGATATCTTATCTAAATCATTTTGCAATGAGTTTCGATTTTCTGATGACTTTACTAGACGGTAAGGGATAGCATCATCTGCGAACAATCTAAGAAGGCTGCTCAGATTGCCTCCTACATCTGTTATACTGGTTAATAATAGCAGATGGCTTATAACACCTTCTTGGTGAATCCACGACGTCACTTGTGCTTCACCATATGGCTTCCCGTCATTTACAGTACTGCGACCTTTCTGACGTGATATCAGGAATTAGTGGCAAACTGGGCCGATACTCCGTAGGCACGTAATTTGATTAGAACTTGCTTGTGGGGAATGATGTTAAAAGCCTTCTGGTAATGTAGAAATATGGAATGAAGTTGAGATCCGCTGTCCATAGCTGTCATTACTTCGTGTGAATAAAGAGCCATTATGTTTCGCCTGAACGATATTTTCTTGTGATGGCTCGTTAATAAAACGCCTCAGAACAGCTTCCTGAAGCTTTAAATCCTACAGCGAAAGTAGATACTCACGTGAAGTTCAGGATCGGGAGGCGCCGCACAACCTGAAACGGAAAAGAGAATTACATTAATAATTCATTGAAGCTAAATAATATAGTTTCTGTCACTGTTGTGCACCTTCGCAGTTTATTTATTTATTTTTTGTGTTACAACAGTACAATTATTAGGAAGGAATCAAGGAACATTAGGGTTTATCGTTATTTTGAGGGCGATATGATTAGAGGCTACCTTTTTTTATTTTTTATTTTATTTTATTCTTTTGTTTATTGCCCTGTGACATCAACCATTTAGCCACAGAAGTGAGTAACTACAGACTTGCTATATTATATATGTACAGCAAAGGCATTAGAAATTAAATTAATACCAGTTAAAGCTCATGGTACACTTTGTACATTCACACATTGAACAGTCCACATATCTTAACTTCTAACGCTGAATCCTTTGTGTCTGCCTCATAACTCGATATCCGCTTCTTACAGAAACCGATTAATACTATCCGTTGCGGATAGCTCCTGAAACAGGTCCGTCACAGAGGTATGTTGGGGATTGCTGCACTGCTCAAGGCCTTGAGAATTTTTTGGCGTCGTCTGTCATAGTCTGAACATCATAGTCTCTCATGGTTGAGGTCTTCAATCTCAGTTTGGTGGGCTTCGCAGTACGGAGAGGGTTGAACTTTCATCCTATAAGGATGTGTAGAGACGAAGTTATTCGGAGATCATGAGGCATACTCGTCTACTAGCATTACATGAATCAGCTTGCTGCAGACGTCATTTATTCGTTTATGTATTCGAGTGAAAACTGAGAGTTGAACTCAGTGTGAGGTCATTCACATGAGTGCTAAAAGGAACGCGTTAAATTTCGGTTACACGATAAATTAGTCTAATCTAAAAGCCGTAAATTCAACTAAATACCTAGGTATTACAATTACGAACAACTTAAATTGGAAGGAACACATAGAAAATGTTGTGGGGAAGGCTAATCAAAGACTGCGTTTTATTGGCAGGACACTTAGAAAATGTAACAGACCTACTAAGGTCACTGCCTATACTACGCTTGTCCGTCCTCTTTAAGAATACTGGTGCGCGGTGTGGGATCCTTACCAGATAGGAGTGACGGAGTACATCGAAAAAGATCATAGAAAGGCAGCACGTTTTGTATTATCGCGAAATGTGGGAGAGAGTGTCAAAGAAATGGTACAGGATTTGCGATGGACATCATTAAAAGACAGGCGTTTTTCGTTGGGACGGAATCTTCTCACGAAATTCCAATCACCAACTTTCTCCTCCGAATGCGAAAATATTTTGTTGATACCGATCTACATAGGGAGGAACGATCACCACGATAAAATAAAGGAAATAAGAGCTCGTACGGGAAGATACAGGTGTTCATTATTTCCGCGCGCATTACGAGATTGGAATAACAAAAAATGGTTCAAATGGCTCTGAGCACTATGGGACTTAACAGCTGTGGTCATCAGTCCCCTAGAACTTAGAACTACTTAAACCCAACTAACCTAAGGACATCACACATATCCATGCCCGAGGCAGGATTCGAACCTGCGACCGTAGCAGTCACACGGTTCCGGACTGCGCGCCTAGAACCGCGAGACCACCGCGGCCGGCGATTGGAATAACAGAGAATTGTGAAGGTGGTTCGATGAACCCTGTGACAGGTACTTAAATGTGATTTGCAGAGTATCCATATAGATGTAGAAATGGGCCAAAATAGCGCTAAGCAAGATATCTCAACATATACACCGAGAGATAACGAAACTGCAGAAAAAAATCACTTGTGATGGCAGCGAAAGAAGGTAAAAATTCTGGGTGAAAAGATGCCAGGGTTTTTCTTTCCTGAATGAAAGTGCGGATGAATTACAGGATATGCTGAATGGGATGAAGAGTCTACTGACGAAATAATATTGATTGAGAGGAAACCAAAGAGTGACCAAAGTATTGAGGAACAGCAGCGATGATTGAGTGGCAAACGTAGCATGAAAATAGGGGACATCTATTACATAAAGTCTAGTGGGCGAAGTGAAGGGATCCCACTATCTTGGAAGCAAAATTACGTGTGACGGAGGAAGGCGGAAGTACGAGGGTAATCCCAAAAGTAAGGCCTCCTTTTTTTTATACGTACAGAACTCTGTTTGTGTGGCAGTTGGTCATACTGTTATGAAGAGTGCTCCACGCGCTGTGTGTAAACACGAGTACGCCGCGCTGGGGTCCTCAGTCTTGGCTTCGCAGCCGTTGAGAATGGAGCTCCCGTTGGATGTTACCGCCAAGCGAATTGCGCGCAGTTATTCGGTTTTTGAACGCAAAGGGCACTGCTCCGATTGAAATCCATCGGCAATTGACGGAAGTGTATGGTGAGTCGTGCATGGATGTCAAAAATGTTCGTAAATGGTGTAGAGAGTTTGCAGTTGGTCGGACCGAAATTCACGACGAACAAAGGAGGAGGAGACCGTCAATTTCTGAAGAGACAGTGTTGAAGGTTGAGCAAAGTATGAGTGAAGATCGGCGGCTCACGCTGGATGATCTCTGCACGTTGGTTCCTGAGGTTTCCCGAAGCACCGCTTACAGAATTTTAACGGAACCATTGAACTACCAGAAGGTTTGCGCAAGATGGGTACCATGCATGCTGACTGAGGACCACATGCGGCAACGGGTTGATGCTTCCCGCGCATTTCTTCACCGCCTTGCAGCCGAACAGGACAACTTTCTGGACTCAATTGTCACGGGCGACGAAACCTGGGCATACCACTTTACACCTGAGACCAAGCAACAATCACGCCAGTGGCGGCATCCTTCTTCGCCAAAGCCGCGGAAATTCAAACAAACACAGTCTGCCGGTAAAGTCATGACAACCGTTTATTGGGATCGGAAAGGGGTATTGTTGGTCAACTTCATGCCCACTGGGACCACAGTTAACGCTGACAGATACTGTGAGACTCTGAAAAAACTGAAACGGGTATTTCAGAACTGGAGAAGAGAAATGTTGAGCAAGGGCGTACACATTCTCCATGACAACGCTCGCCCACACATCGATCGGCAAACCGTTGCTCTCCTGCAACACTTTCAGTGGATCATAATCAACCATACACCCTATAGTCCTGAGTTGGCGCTCAGTGACTATCACCTGTTCCCTAAGTCAAAAGAACATTTGGCCGGAAAGCGATTCAGCTCCGACGACGAGGTGAAAGAAGAGGTTCATAACTTTCTGAACAGCATGGCGGCGAGCTGGTATGAGATGGGCATACAAAAACTGCCACAGCGTCTACAAAAATGCATCGACAGAAATGGTGATTATGTCGAAAAATAGCTAAATGTTCCAGCTGTAAACTGATGTAAACCACTGTAGAAATAAACAGGTCTATGTACTTATAAAAAATAGGAGAGGTTACTTTTGGGATTACCCTCGTATATAAGAAGCAGACTAGTACAGGCATAGAGGGCATTGTCAACCAAAAAAACTCTGCGAGAATCAAACATCGGCTTTAATTTGAGGTACAGATTTTAAGGGTGGACGCCTGGACTACAGAAGTGTCTGGAATGCAGTCATGGACTGCGGGAAAACAAAAAGAAAGAGAGCCCAACCGTTCCGAGATGCGGTGTTATACACTGTCATTCATACGGTCACCAATCAAAAGCCTGGATAAGCACCTTTTAGAGCGCGGATCGCTGCGACGCGTGCAGGAGGAGAGTCAGTGAGGTGCTGGAAGGTACCGACAGGGATCTGGAGCAATGACGACTCCAGTGCCGTGGCCAACTGCGCTGGGTTTCTCGACTGAGGATCGCCGGCCCGAGTGGCCGAGCGGTTCTAGGCGCTTCAGTCTGGAAACGCGCGACCGCTAAGGTCGCACGTTCGAATCCTGCCTCGGGCATGGATGTGTGTGATGTTCTTAGATAAGTTAGGTTTAAGTAGTTCTAAGTTCTAGGGGACTGATGACCTCAGATGTTAAGTCCCATAGTGCTCAGAGCCATTTTTTCGATTGAGTATCCATGGCGCGTACAGAGGCAGCGAATTGGTCCCACATATTCTCGACTGGGTTTAATTCCCGGAAGTTCAGTGATCATGGTAGTACAGTTACTCATCCTGGTGCTCTCTCAACCACGCACGTATACTACGAGTTATGTTACACATTGCACTGAACTGCTGATAGATGCCACAGTGCCAAGGGGTACATGTAGGGGTGGACACGGTCCCTAAGCATAGATGCATGCTTATGTTGATCCATTGTGTCTTCCAGAATGACGAGATCATCAAAGGAGTGCCACAAAAACATTCCTCTGACCATAACGATCTCTCCTCCGACCTGAACAATTGCATGGTGTTTGCTTTCAGACGATTAGCGCCGTACACGCCAATGGCCAATTATCCGATAGAATATACACTACTGGCCATTAAAATTGCTACATCACGAAGATGACGTGCTACAGACGCGAAATTTAACCGACAGGAAGAAGATGCTGTGATATGCAAATGATTAGCTTTTCAGAGGATTCGCACAAGATTGGGGCCGGTGGCGACACCTACAACGTGCTGACATGAGGAAAGTTTCCAATCGATTTCTCATACACAAACAGCGGTTGACCGGCGTTGCCTGGTGAAACGTTGTTATGATGCCTCGTGTCCACGTGTAAGGAGCAGAAATGCGTACCATCACGTTTCCGACTTTGATAAAGGTCGGGTTGTAGCCTATCGCGAGTGCGGTTTATCGTATCGCGACATTGCTGCTCTCGTTGGTCGAGATCCAATTACTGTTACAGAATATGGAATCGGTGGGTTCAGGAAGGTAATACGGAACGCCGTGCGGGATCCCAACGGCCTCGTCTCACTAGCAGTCGAGATGGCAGGCATCTTATCCGCATGGCTATAACGGATCGTGCAGCCACGTCTCGATCCCTGAGTCAACAGATGGGAACGTTCGCAAGACAACAACCATCTGCACGAACAGTTCGCCGACGTTTGCAGCAGCATGGACTATCAGCTCGGAGACCATGGCTGCGGTTACCCTTGACGCTGCATCACAGACAGGAGCGCTTGCGATGGTGTACTCAACGACGAACCTGGGTGCACGAATGGCAAAACGTCATTTTTTCGGATGAATCCAGGTTCTGTTTACAACATCATGATGGTCGCATCCGTGTTTGGCGACATTGCGATGAACATACATTGCAAGCGTGTATTCGTCATCGCCATACCCGGCGTGATGGTATGGGGTGCCATTGGTTACACGTCTCGGTCATCTCTTGTTCGCATTGACGGCACTTTGAACAGTGGACGTTACATTTCAGATGTGTTACGACCCGTGGCTCTACCCTTCATTCGATCCCTGCGAAAACCTACATTTCAGCAGGATAATGCAAGACCGCATGGTGCAGGTCCTGTGCGGGCCTTTCTGGACACAGAAAATGTTCGACTGCTGCCCTGGCCAGCACATTCTCCAGATCTCTCAGGATCTATGCACCCAAATTGCGTGAAAATGTATTCACATGTCAGTTCTTGTATAATATATTTGTGCAATGAATACCCGTTTATGATCTGCATTTCTTCTTGGTGTAGCAATTTTAATGGCCAGTAGTGTAAAATCATCTGAAAAAGCCATCTGTCGCCACTTAGTGGACGTCCAGTTGCGGTACTGGCGTGCAAATTCCAGCCTTCATCGCCGATGAACAGCAATCAGCATCATTGCATGAATCAAGGGCCTGCTACGGAGGTCCATACGCAGCAAAGTTCGCTGAACGATCGTTGCGGAGACGCAATTGGTAGCCTCTTGGTAGATCTGGAGGTCAGTTGCTGAACAGTTGCTCATCTACTCGCCCGTACACATCTCCGAAGCCATTGTTCACTCCTGTCATCCATGGCCCGTAATGGACCAAAGCTATCTCGGCGTTGGTGTCGGGTGCGCCATTTTGAAATGCACGGTATACTTTAACCATGGCGGTGAACTGTTTACAAACTTACCCATTTCGGAAATGCTCCCACCGTTGACCTGAAAGCCAACGAGAAATAGCTCCGCTTCCGCATTACGACAGCGACTGTACTGTTTTTCCTGCAACACACTTCAAATTGATCAAATGGCTCTGAGCACTATGGGACGTAACATCTGTGGTCATCAGTCCCCTAGAACTTACAACTACCTAAACCTAACTAACCTAAGGACATCACACACATCCATGCCCGAGGCAGTATTCGAACCTGCGACCGCAACGGTCACGCGGTTCCAGACTGAAGCGCCTAGAATCGCACGGCCACACCGGCCGGCTAACACACTTCATATATAATGAAATGAATACCCTTAGCAGCATACAGGCGTTGATATATGTCAACGGGGACAGTTGAAAATGTGTTCCTCGACCGGAACTCGAACCCGGGATCTCCTGCAGTCGCTCTATCCATCTGAGCCACCGAGGACACAGAGGATAGCGCGACTACAAGGATTATCTATGGCACGCCTCCCGTCAGACCCACATTCGCAGCTAATTGTCCCGCACTATATCCATAGTGCCCCTGCCCATCATACTCATTACTCGCGGCTTTACTGCCGATTCCCGTAAGAGTTCGGGCACTTTTTTTGCATCCGCACATAAGAAGATGGTCAAATGGCCGGTGAGCCTTAACTTTATATATATGAAGACATTTATTGACTTATATCAACGCCTGTATGCAGCTAAGGGTATTCATTTCATTGTAATTTCATTCTAACGAGCTGCATGGTCACCGATGGTATCTGTTCTTTCGAACATGTCCGAAAGAACAGATACCATCTTCATATAGCCTCCAATGCTAGTGCAGCCATCTGTCGTCTTTGAGTGTTTGTTGCACGTTGGTGTAGAACATAGACGATGGCCACATTAATCTAAGTAGAGCGATAAGATAAGAAATCAAGAGGTTTTCCACAGAGTCCGTGAGGGTAGGATACAAAACATTATCGAGAAGAAGGGTACGATGATAGGAAATACGCGTCGTTGAATATGTTGCACGGTACAAGAGGGCAAAAGTGTGAGGAAAGACAGACAAAAATTATGGAAGAAGACAGGCAAAAACTGCAGGGTGGGAGCCAGATAGTGAAATATAGAACCACAACAAATAATTGGGGACACTGAACGTAGGTGCTAGTCTGAGATGAAGAGATAATCGGAAAAGATGAAATCCTAGCGGGCCGTATCGAAGTCAGAGGACCGACGAAAAAGATAGGAACGCGGAATTACGACAGCGCAGCGCTAAATTAGCAACCTACAATTTTTACCTCTGCGAAGATTACATCTCGGGATCCTCTACTCAGGACAACAATGGAGCGAAGCCAGAGAGCGTGTCCGTCACACGGTCGCGCCTCTGCTAATGACTCCACGTTCAGAGCGCTCATTAAAATCGTTAATTGCACCACGTGCAGCGCGAAAATTGCTGCTTCAGAAGTAACGTCGTACAAACAAAGCGTTCACCTCCTCAAAGTTATGATTCTATTTCGTTCAAACTGCAACCAAATTGAAATCCAGTGCAGATAAGTCGCGTTTCGGGAGGGTTGTAATTACTGCTTCTGCGAAAGATGGCATGGATGCGAAGCCTCAGGCGAATGACGAACGAAGTAGTATCCCCACCCACACTATAAACTGTCCGATTACCTCCGCCACCGAAGGACTCCATAAAGTATTTTGTTCTAGAATAACAATACAAAAACATATTAAATAGTTTCCAGGATTCGTATGACCTGCGACAGTACAATTAGTGCAGCTAAGGAGGCCACTGGTAGCCATTATTAGTTTGTGCAACAAACTTGTTAAGCAATCAGTATTCGGGAAATGTTTGATGACTCTATGCTGCCAACATCTTATATGGTTGCGAAATCTGCGTTTGCATTGAGAGACCAAAATCAAAATAAAATCTGCAACCTAATGTAATATTTCAGGTCTTTCCTAAGTGATATGTGTCAGCATCGATATCTAAGTTTCGATAGCTAGGGTATCAGTATTAATATCAATTTTTTAGCATTGTAAGAATAATAGTAGCGTTTGACTACAAGCATAATGACAATTAAATTGTACGCTACTGGCCATTAAAATTGCTACATCACGAAGATGAAGTGCTACAGACGTGAAATTTAACCGACAGGAAGAAGATGCTGTG
Organism: Schistocerca nitens; assembly: GCF_023898315.1. Lineage (NCBI taxonomy): Eukaryota > Metazoa > Arthropoda > Insecta > Orthoptera > Acrididae > Schistocerca > Schistocerca nitens. Next base: position 354,031,182 of record NC_064622.1, read on the forward strand.
ATATGCAAATGATTAGCTTTTCAGAGCATTCACACAAGGTTGGCGCCGGTGGCGACACCTACAACGTGCTGACATGGGGAAAGTTTCCAATCGACTTCTCATACACAAACAGCGGTTGACCGGCGTTGCCTGGTGAAACGTTGTTATGATGCCTCGTGTCCACGTGTAAGCAGCAGAAATGCGTACCATCACGTTTCCGACTTTGATAAAGGTCGGGTTGTAGCCTATCGCGAGTGCGGTTTATCGTATCGCGACATTGCTGCTCTCGTTGGTCGAGATCCCATTAATGTTACAGAATATGGAATCGGTGGGTTCAGGAAGGTAATACGGAACGCCGTGCTGGATCCCAACGGCCTCGTATCACTAGCAGTCGAGATGACAGGCATCTTATCCGCATGACTGTAACGGACCGTGCAGACACGTCTCTATCCCTGAGTCAACAGATAGGGACGTTTGCAAGACAACAACCATCTGCACGAACAGTTCGACGACGTTAGCAGCAGCATGGACTATCAGCTCGGAGCCCATGGCTGCGGCTACCCTTGACGCTGCATCACAGATGGGAGCGCCTGCGATGGTGTACTCAACGACGGACCTGGGTGCACGAATGGCAAAACGTCATTTTTTCGGATGAATCCAGGTTCTGTTTACAGCATCATGATGGTCGCATCCGTCTTTGGCGAAATCGCGGTCAACGCACATTGGAAGCGTGTATTCGTCACCGGGCCGGCCGGAGTGGACGTGCGGTTATAGGCGCTACAGTCTGGAACCGCGTGACCGCTACTGTCGCAGGTTCGAATCCTGCCTCGGGAATGGATGTGTGTGATGTCCTTAGGTTAGTTAGCTTTAAGTAGTTCTAAGTTCTAGGGGACTGATTACCACAGCAGTTAAGTCCCATAGTGCTCAGAGCCATTTGAACCATTTATTCGTCATCGCCATACTGGCGTATCACCCGGCGTGATGGTATGAGGTGCCATTGGTTACACGTCTCGGTCACCTCTTGTTCGCATTGACGGCACTTTGAACAGTGGACGTTACATTTAAGATGTGTTACGACCCGTGGCTCTACCTTTCATTCGATCCCTGAGAAAGCCTACATTTCAGCAGGATAATGCACGACCGCATGTTGCAGGTCCTGTACGGGGCCTTTCTGGTTACAGAGAATGTTCGACTGCTGCCCTGGCCAGCACATTCTCCAGATCTCTCACCAATTGAAGACGTCTGGTCAATGGTGGCAGAGCAACTGGCTCGTCACAATACGACAGTTACTACTCTTGATGAACTTTGGTATCATGTTGAAGCTGCATGGGCAGCTGTACTAGTACACGCCATCCAAGCTCTGTTTCACTCAATGCCCAGGCGTATCAAGGCCGTTATTACGGCCAGAGGTGGTTGTTCTGGGTACTGATTTCTCAGGATCCATGCACCCAAATTGCGTGAAAATGTAATCACATGTCAGTTCTAGTATAATCTATTTGTCCAATGAATACCCGTTTATCATCTGCATTTCTTCTTGGTGTAGCAATTTTAATGGCCAGTAGTGTATATATGTAGTATAGAAGAAACACAAAGGCAACAGAAAAAATTAAAAAACATATATAGTCTATAATAAATGTATAAGTTTTCAGCAACATACTGGTTGTCAGAGGTATATGTACGGATATTGCGGTAATTGGTACCTGAATATGTACCCATTTCGAGACGCTAGTTGTTTTTTCTCTGCATCTACCAGTCTTCCCACAAACATATCACATAATTTACTCCTGATGTTTCCTGCACAGTCGTAACTGTGCCAAAAGTGGACTACGCCTATCAGGACAGACTGCCAGTTTTGCTCCCACTCACCCACACTTCAATACCTGACCTGCTACCCAGGAGAGAATAAACATTAATGGCTTGTTTATGGAACTAATAATTTGAGACACTAAGCAACCTAAAAACATACTATGTGTAATAACTGTAAATATTAGTCTCCAAATGAAGTAAATATTGATATAATGTTGTTCACTACACTGTCCGTGGTCATCAGCAGAAATAATGCACATATATGTCTAACACCCTGTACATCAGTAATATTAAGTAGTGAGACATATTTTGCAGAATTTGTTCGAGTATTGATTTTATACTCGAGTTGGTTCACTGTAAACGTGGCATTATTGTCTTTTAAATTAACTTATTGCAGATGAGTCACTTTGCCTCAAAAAATGGTTCAAATGGCTCTGAGCACTATGGGACTTAACATCTGAGGTCATTAGTCCCCTAGAACTTAGAACTACTTAAACTTAACTAACCGAAGGACATCACACACATCCATGCCCGAGGCAGGATTCGAACCTGCGACCGAAGTGGTCGCGCGGTTCCAGACTGAAGCGCCTAGATCCGCTCGGCCGCACCGGCGGGCCATTTTGCCTCAAAGAAAAACTCATAATGATGCACGTGTGGGCAGCATAAAATTTATGTAGAGGCCTGTATTTTGTTCACCGTTGCAACATGTTCTTCCTGTCCTTATCTTTGGATTGGGTCGTACAGTGTGTTCCGAAAGTATTCGTTTAAATTAATGCAGGCGGTAGAGAACATCAAAACAAATATATTTCGATAAGGAACATAATTATGGACTCTGAAGTCAACTTGTAACGTTAGGGAGCATTTTGTTAGTGATGCTGACGTAAGCTGTTGTGTCGGTAATGCTGACTGGAAATGTGTACTGAAATCCAAAACCTTTCTGTGTATAGATGGTCGGCTGTTCTGGTTGGATGTTACTCTGAACGTTGGATAAAAAATGTACTTCCAGTACGATGGGGCGCCAGCGTATTTCACCGCTGTTGTGAGGAATTCATCTCACAGCTCCTTTAGAAATAGATGGATTGATCGAGGAGGTCCTGGGTGGGCCACTCAGGTAACGTGACCTCACGTCTCCGGATTTCTTCCCCTGGGGGGATGCGAAGCAGTTGGCGTATGAAATCGTTGTGGAAGCAGAAGAAGACCTCGTCGTTGTAATTTCCGTCACTGTTGATACCATTGTGGACACATCAGGTATCTTCAGACAGACACAACAATAAACGGTGCGACGATGTATTGCGTGCACAGACGCCAATGGTCGCGGTTTTAAGCCGTTCCTGCGAATACCACTGCTGTAATTAGCATGCTAAGCCACCTTCTGTGTAAATCGTCCCTAGCATCAGAAATTGCTGCCAGAGATCTTATGTAACTTATGTACCTAACTAACCTCCTGTATTTAGTTTTTCAACTAATAGTTTCTGAACACCCGGTATACTCACGTTGGTCTATGGCAGCACAGCATCCATATTTTCCCATGTATTCTAAGTAAATCCTTTTGTGTTCAAGAAAGCCTTAAAATAGTAATAAATATCGTGCGATGTTGTACGTAGTGATACTTTTGTTCCGATATTACTGAGGTATCGATACAACTTTAGGTATTGGTATCGATAGAAAATAGCTTGTTGCATTAAGTGGAGCGCTCTGAGGTGCGAGACAGAGAGGTGAGGAATCCGTCGGCGGATTAACGACTGCTGGTCTGGTATGCCAGCCAGCCAGACTGTGGTTTTTAGGCACGTTTGGGCAAATGGTGGTCTAGTCCTCAATCTGTGCCTCAGAAAACACAAACAGTTAAGTTATACCATACACAACAAACAGCATACGATTTACAGGCAGATGGTACACATGACTTCCCTCCTTTGGATGACTGGAACGAGAAGCTAAAAAGTTAACCGTTTCATTACCACTTTTTTCAGAGTGAAAGACATTAATGTCGGAGCCAGAAGTAACAACATGAATAAAAATATTTCCTGAAGTCTCATTTTCCAACGCATGGAAGAGCTGGTCATACAGTGTTATACACGAGCACCATCGGGATTTCAGAAGACAACTGCGCAAAAACTACAAGAAATAAGGAAATAGATACCCATCAATGACCTAGAGAATCTCTAAAAGTTTGTAACTCACATTTCACATGCTCGATATGGGCACCGTTTGTGACGCGGAGGACGAATAGGCCAGGAAGACCCGACAGCAGCTTGCTTTGAAAACCTCATGGAGTTGCCTACTTGAAGGCGCGAACTAATTCGATGTGACAACATGCAGCGGATCAGGTAGTTTCAATGAAACTTGAAGACAGCGCAACATATAGGTGCCAGCTGTAATTATAAGAGTTCTGCACACCATTAGCAGGTTTCTTTTTACCAGTGGGACAGCGGTACATAGCAATAATACGTAGCAAATTCCTTCTGGTTGTCTGATAAACTACCTACATCTACATCATACACCGCAAGGCACCCAACGGCATGTGGCGGAGGGTATTTCTGTTACCACTAAATGATCCCCCTCCCCCCCTACCCTTTTCCACTCGAAAATGGTGTGTGGAAGAATGTGTGGTATCACCAACAATCGATACCACACAAGGGGCATCATTCTGCTATGCGAAGTTGGCAGCACCGGCTAAGCAAGTTACCTAGAGAACCAGCCACGGGTGACCGTTTCCCCCAAACACTGTTGCCTGAGGCATACGCCCCCTTGCATCGGCGCCGCCAGCACTACACGCCAAGCGGATAAGAGGCCGTTTGCAGCAATGTTCTCTTGACAGTCTGCTTTCGCTTCATTTCTTTGAAATTAGTAAAGCTTTAGAGTTCATTTGTAGTTACACAGAATATACAATAAGAACTGAAAAATAAAGAAACAATTGCATCAGATGTGCGGAAGAAATATTAGTAATAACAATTAATAACAAACAAAATAATAAGATCAGTAATACGAACATGTAGTTAAACTAACGAAGCGAAAGCATACTACGAAAAGACCATTGCTACAAACTCCGCAAAGTCCTTTTACATTTCAGGAATATATTCTCCCATAACAATTTCACGTGTAAACAGGTAAAAGAATTTGTCATCAGTGGGGTTTGCACTGGTCTGATAAACTACCTACATCTACATCATACACCGCAAGGCACCCAACGGCATGTGGCGGAGGGTATTTCTGTTACCACTAAATGATCCCCCTCCCCCCCCTACCCTTTTCCACTGGAAAATGGTGTGTGGAAGAATGTGTGGTATCACCAACAATCGATACCACACAAGGGGCATAATTCTGCTATGCGAAGTTGGCGAACTAATTCGATGTGACAACATCCAAAGTCGGAACGGGTGTGGCGCTACTAAGAACTGCAGCACACGACCGCCGCTGACGCCAGTCCGCACTCCTAGCAGACAGTCATCAGAGGCCTCGAGAATCTCTGTTTACGACATCGTTGCTTTGGGACCGTTGGTACGACGACCTTGTCACTCACGCGAGAATCGCAGTACCATCACTCACAGACACGCTTTTCCTGTACTCCGTAGCTCTGGTGATATTTTTAATTACAGTTTACGCATGTTAGGCTGGACGACAGCACACAGGACGAACTAAATCGGTGTTTCGGTTGATGCTCTGTCGCCATACAACGTTTGGTACCGATCTGAGTGTCTGAGACATAGGTTTGGGCGTCAGCGACACTCTCCCGCGGGTCAAACAAACCTGCGACCATTGGTGGTGGCCTTCTCCGTATCCCCAGCTAGTCTTATTTGGTACGGGTACCACACACTTCAGCAATATTCTAGCATGGGTCACACGAGTGATTTGTAACCAGTCTCCTTTGTAGACTGACTGCATTTCCCTAGCTTATCACCAATAAACTAAAGTCTGCTATCTGCTTTACCCACGACTAAGGCTATGCGATCGTTCTACGTCATGCCCCTACTAAGTGTTACACACAAGTACTTGTATGAGTTTACAGACTACAACTACAGGGTGTTTCAAAAATGACCGGTATATTTGAAACGGCAATAAAAACTAAACGAGCAGCGATAGAAATACACCGTTTGTTGCAATATGCTTGGGACAACAGTACATTTTCAGGCGGACAAACTTTCGAAATTACAGTAGTTACAATTTTCAACAACAGATGGCGCTGCAAGTGATGTGAAAGATATAGAAGACAACGCAGTCTGTGGGTGCGCCATTCTGTACGTCGTCTTTCTGCTGTAAGCGTGTGCTGTTCACAACGTGCACGTGTGCTGTAGACAACATGGTTTATTCCTTAGAACAGAGGATTTTTCTGGTGTTGGAATTCCACCGCCTAGAACACAGTGTTGTTGCAACAAGACGAAGTTTTCAACGGAGGTTTAATGTAACCAAAGGACCGAAAAGCGATACAATAAAGGATCTGTTTGAAAAATTTCAACGGACTGGGAACGTGACGGATGAACGTGCTGGAAAGGTAGGGCGACCGCGTACGGCAACCACAGAGGGCAACGCGCAGCTAGTGCAGCAGGTGATCGAACAGCGGCCTCGGGTTTCCGTTCGCCGTGTTGTAGCTGCGGTCCAAATGACGCCAACGTCCACGTATCGTCTCATGCGCCAGAGTTTACACCTCTATCCATACAAAATTCAAACGCGGCAACCCCTCAGCGCCGCTACCATTGCTGCACGAGAGACATTCGCTAACGATATACTGCACAGGATTGATGACGGCGATATGCATGTGGGCAGCATTTGGTTTACTGACGAAGCTTATTTTTACCTGGACGGCTTCGTCAATAAACATAACTGGCGCATATGGGGAACCGAAAAGCCCCATGTTGCAGTCCCATCGTCCCTGCATCCTCAAAAAGTACTGGTCTGGGCCGCCATTTCTTCCAAAGGAATCATTGGCCCATTTTTCAGATCCGAAACGATTACTGCATCACGCTATCTGGACATTGTTCGTGAATTTGTGGCGGTACAAACTGCCTTAGACGACACTGCGAACACCTCGTGGTTTATGCAAGATGGTGCCCGGCCACATCGCACGGCCGACGTCTTTAATTTCCTGAATGAATATTTCGATGATCGTGTGATTGCTTTGGGCTATCCGAAACATACAGGAGGCGGCGTGGATTGGCCTCCCTATTCGCCAGACATGAACCCCTGTGACTTCTTTCTGTGGGGACACTTGAAAGACCAGGTATACCGCCAGAATCCAGAAACAATTGAACAGCTGAAGCAGTACATCTCATCTGCATGTGAAGCCATTCCGCCAGACACGTTGTCAAAGGTTTCGTGTAATTTCATTCAGAGACTACGCCATATTATTGCTACGCATGGTGGATATGTGGAAAATATCGTACTATAGAGTTTCCCAGACCGCAGCGCTATCTGTTGTTGAAAATTGTAACTACTGTAATTTCGAAAGTTTGTCTGCCTGAAAATGTACTGTTGTCCCAAGCATATTGCAACAAACGGTGTATTTCTATCGCTGCTCGTTTAGTTTTTATTGCCGTTTCAAATATACCGGTCATTTTTGAAACACCCTGTATGACTCACTAATATTACAATCATAGAATGCTACGTTTTTTTAGTTTTGTATAGTGCACAATTTTACATTTTCAAACATTTAAAGCAAGTTGCCAGATGTTCCACCAGTCTGAAATCTTGTCAAGGTCTGACTGAAAATTTACACAGCTTCGTTCAGACTGTACTTCGTTGTAGGTAATTGCATCATCTGCAAAAAATCTAATGTTACTACTAATACTGTCCGCAAGATCATTAATGTACAACGGCAACAGCAAAGCACTCAACCCTGGGGTGCACCCGAAGTTGCTTAAACAACTGTGGACAACTCTGTGTCCAAAACAATATGCTGCAAACTCCCTACCAAGAAATCCTCAATCCAGTGACATATTTCGTCCGAGGCCCCAAATGTTCGTACTTTTGATAAATAAACGCAGATGTGACGCTAAATCAAGCGATTTTCAGAAACCAAGTAATAGTTCATCTAGCCGATCGCCTTGATCATTTGCTTTCAGGATGTCATGTAAGAAAAGCGCGAGTTGATCACTGCACTTTCGGTCTCTTCGGGTGGTTGCTCCTCCGTATTTAATCGAAGCTGCTGTTTGCAGTGAGCTGTCGCCAAAAGTGGAATCGAAATATTTCAGACGTCATCAGTTTCTCCTATTCCGCTCCTTTCTTCTTAAACATTCGTGCACAAGATAATTAGTGCAACTTCTGTTTCCTGCTTGTTATCAAATTTTAGTAATAACTTTAATCAGTAAGACCAAGAAGAGACTGGATGATCCTGTAACGTGGAGAATCATCAACAAGGAAACATGTTCTGTTTTACTGGCTCGACTCGAAGAGAAAGTCGGCGCCGTAATGGCGGCTGTAAATCGTGATACGGACGCACCCTGCCACTGACGTTTAGCCACTAGGGGCACACTCCAAAGTCGGAACGGGTGTGGCGCTACTAAGAACTGCAGCACACGACCGCCGCTGACGCCAGTCCGCACTCCTAGCAGACAGTCATCAGAGGCCTCGAGAATCTCTGTTTACGACATCGTTAACTGACACTCCTGCTGTCTCCGCGAAAGACAGTGTACGTATACGACTGAGGTCCGGGCCCGCGTTATTTCTCAAATGGCGACGCAACTTCTTACTGTCCACAGCGAGTCTATTTCGACTGTGATGGCTCTCTGCACTACGATAATGTAAAAGTCATTCTGGAAGAGCAAAGCTTTGAAGACATGCCCACCAAGGCTTGGAATAATCTGGGGAAGGAGCCTGGAGATAATTTTACAGATTTCCTTGCTGTTGTTGTTGCACGTAAAATGTTCCAAAGGCTAGTTTCCGGCTTGCTTTAAACAGAATTTTTCGGTGTCTTTGCCACAAACGCCTAGAGATAACAGATCACGTCATGGGAAACAACGTTCTTTTGAGACAAAGTGTTCACTTACATTTTGCAGCAACGATAAGCGCTCTTTAATGTTCGTCAACCCTGGGAGGAGGAGGTTTCACCGAACTAATGGCCTCAGGAACCAGGTGTATTGCGTACTGTCCACCCCACTAAATTAACACAGTTATTTTCGACAGTAAGAATGGTTGGCTCTAGGCCGAGAAAGATATTTCAGAAGAGAATTAAGGAATACAGTTTTGTTCAGCCTACCGCCTTTCACTAGGAGCAGATGACTGTATGATAGGCAACACACGTTGCATACAAGCGTTGCAGGTTGCCTGCTCCCTGCCACCTCTCAGGGACATAACCAATATAAAAAGGACCCCAAGGGTCGCCTCGAAGCGTCGGCGAACATTAATTTTCTCTCTAACGAAGGTTATTCCCGATTAGGCTCAAACAGTATGAAACACGTGCATAGATATTCAGTACAAAGATAAGCACATTAGACAAAAAATAGTACGTGGCGAACGTCCACATCTGTGTGATTATCACTGAAGTCGCTGTTACGGATTGCCTTCCTACGGGCCCGGGTTCGATTGCCGGCTGGTTCGGGGATTTTCTCCGCTCAGGGACTGGGTGTTGTGCTGTCTTCATCATCTTTCATCCCGATCCGGTGCGCAGGACGCCCAAGGAGGCGTCGAATGTAATAAGACCTGCACCAAGGCGGCCGGACCTGCCCCGCAAGGGGCCTCCCGGAAAAAGACGCCAAACACTCATTTCCATTCACTGAAGTCGCTGACAACAATTGCACGGCAAGGTGTGACAGCAGAACTAATTCGTTGTGACAGTACGGAGGGGATGGTTAGTCTAAATGTTCTGAGACACCTGCTGTCTAACGTACCTACGCCATGGGGAGTATTATGAATCGAAACTTGTAGAGATGCTCTTTCCACCTCTTCAGCTTCGCACAATTATTGAAACCTACACAGAAGCGTCAAAGAAACTGGTATAGGCATGAGTATTCAAATACAGAGATATGTAAGCAGGCAGAACACGGTGCTGCGGCCGGCAACGCATATATGACAACAAGTGTCTGGCGCCATTGTTAGATCGGTTACTGCTGCTACAATGGCAGGTTATCATGATTTAAATGAGTATTAACGTGGTGTTATACTTGGTGCACAGGCGATGGGACACAGCATCTCAGAGGTAGCGATGAAGTGGGGATTTTCCCATACGACCATTTCATGAGTGTACCGTGAATATCAGAAATTTGGTAAAACATCAAATCTCCGACATCGCTGCGACCGGAAAGAGATCCTGCAAGATCGGGACCAACGACGGCTGAAGAGAATCGTTCAACGTGACAAAAGTGTAGCCCTTCCGCAAATTGCTGCAGATTTCAATCAATAAGTGTGATCGTGCGAACTATTCGACGAAACATCATCGATATGAACTTTCGGAGCCGAAGGCCCACTCGTATACCCTTGATGACTGCACGACACAAAGCTTTACGCCTCGCCTGGGCCCTTCAACCCGACGTTGGACTGTTGATGACTGGAAACATGTTGCCTGGTCGGACGAGTCTCGTTTCAAGTCGTATCGAGCGGATGGACGTGCACGGGTATGGAGACAACCTCATGAGCCCATGGAGGACCCTGCATGTCAGCAGGGGACTGTTCAAGCTGGTGGAGGCTCTGTAATGCATTCCGACAGACTTAGGCAATTCTATCAGGACAATGTGACACCCCATGCGTCCAGGATTGCTACAGAGTGGCTCCAGGAACACTCTTCTGAGTTTAAACACTTCCGCTGGCCACCAAACTCCCCAGACATGAACATGATTGAACATATCTGGGATGCCTTTGGAACGTGCTTTTCAGAAGAGATCTCCACCCTCCCGTACTCTTAACAGATTTATGGACAGCCCTGCAGGATTCATGGAGTCAGTTCCCTGCAGCACTACTTCAGACATTAGTCGAGTCCATGCCACGTCGTGTTACGGTACTCCTGCGTGCTGGCAGGAGCATACACAATGTTAGGCAGGTGTACCAGTTTCTTTGGCTCTTCAGTGTGTATCGCTTTGAATCTATTTGCTGTACTATTTTAACTCTGGACAATCTCTGCAATTTGTAGCCTCCACTCATTGCCTCCAGTAGCAAGCTAAATATTGTAGATATTCGTTGATGCCTTCGGATGCGTTCTTCTGTTATGCTATTAATTTATTTTTCCCCAACTGATTTCAGTAGCTCCTCAATAGTTATTAGATTCGCCCATTTAATCTTCAGATTCTTTTGTTCACCGCATTTCAAAAGACACAATTCTCTTCCTGTATGAACCGGTTATGGTCTACTTTTCCCTCCCATACAAGACTGCACTCAACCTTACATTCATATCCAATGTTAAGAAATCATCCTCTTTCAGAAAGGCTTTTCTTGCTCTGTCAATCTACGTTTTGTATCGTCTCTACTTCGCACGGAGTCAGTTATTTTTCTGCCAAAATAGCAAGAGTGATGCTCTATTTTTAATGTTCTTTATACTTTTGACAAAATTAGCTGCAAATTGTTTATATCTTGTTGATTACGTAAGTTCACGACAGGCTTGTTTCGGCTATTTGGCATTATCAAGCGTTCTTGTTGGCATTGCTTCTCTATATCATTTTATTCCACATCGGTGTGATATTACGATAAGATTTTATCTCACGTTATACTTACGTCTAGACGGAGTGACGTAAACAAATTTTCTTGGAATGTAAGTTTTTTTACGTACTATGTTGTAAACATAGGTTACGTATTTATTTTCTATAGAAGAATAATAGTGACATTTTATTAATTTTTTGACAGTTGCCCAATGATAGTTTCAGTGATGCTTTATGTTTACAAGTAAATTATATCCTAGACAATCAGATTTGTCTTTTGCTAGAGATATTGTGTATTATGTAGATGTGAGATCTTAACGTTGTCTACTGTTTTTTGTGTATCGTGTTGTGTTTTTCCCTTTTATTTTCCTGTTACGTCAATAAAGTTTTCAAGAGAAATATATGTTTGAGGTGCGTCTGTTCGTTTAGGGTGTCATTCGGATATATTTTTGTATGTGCATAAATTTCCAGTTCTTTCAAAATGTTCGTGGTTTGACCCTTTGGTATCTTATGCAGAATTTTCAGAGCGTTTTTGGTTATGTTCAATATACGATTTTTATTTTTTAACTGTAGGTAAAAACCTGTTTGGTGGCTTCAACAATCTCTCGTGTGTTCTTTAAATCTGATACTAAAACTTCGTCCTGTGTGTCCGACGTAAAAACTATTGCAGTCATCGCAGGAAACTTTGTATACACCTTGGGTTAGAAAAGACAGAGACATCGCTGTTCTCTAATCGCAACTTCGTAAGTTATTGGCAGTCCCAAATGTTGGTCGTATTTTCATATTTCTTAACAAGTTGTTTATTTTGTGTAAGACTTTGCCCATATTCTCAATTTCCTCATCAACGCCTGATTTAATTCGAGTACACTCCATTAACATTGTTTTACTTTTGTTGATGCTTTACGAGGTGCGACAATAAAGTAATCAGACTGATATGAAAAAAATGTTGGTTACAGTTTTAGTCAAGTTTAGCGTTGTCTCATTCAAAGTAGTTCCCTTCTGGTTGCACACACTTTTTTCAGCGCTTCTGCCATTGAGGGTAACATTTCTGGAACTCATCTTCTGTAATATCCTCCAAGATCCTCGTCACAGCTTTTCGGAGATCTTGTGTTGTTTGAATATGGTGTCCCTTGACCGCCGTTTTGACTCTTGGAAATAGAAAAAAGTCGCACGGAGCGATATCTGGTGAATAAGGTGGCTGTGGTACTACTGAAATTTGTTTTGAGGTTAAGAATTGCTGTACTGACAGAGCAGTATCGGATGGCGCATTATAGTGATTCAGAATCCAATTATCATCAGTGTTGGCACGGACACGAACTCTTTTACGAAGTCTTTCTAAAATTTCTTTGTAGTAATATTGTTTAACTGTTTGTCCAGGAGGCACCCACTCTTTATGAACAATTCCCTTGGAATTAAAGAAGCACACAAGCACGCATTCCACTTTTGACTTTGACATGCGAGCTTTTTATGGTCTGGGTGATCCCTTGGAGAACCATTGCGAACTTCGGCGTTTTGTCTCTGGATCGTACTGAAAAAAAAAACAACTTTCATCACCAGTGATAACAAGGCTCAACAATTCTGGATTGTTTTCCGTGTTTCTCGCTGTTGTGGTTTGAGATTTTTGGGGAACATTTTTGCACACATCTTTCTCACACCAATATCTTCAGTTATTATTAGACGAATCGTTTCTCGATTGATGTTCAGTTCTTCTGCAATCATTTTCACGGATAATCTTCGATGAGACCGTACAAGTTGACGCACCCTGGCAAAGTTGACATCTGTCCGTGAGGTTGATGGTCGTCCACTGCTGTTTTCATCTTCAACATTCGTTCTGCCTTCACTAAACATTTTATGCTAACGAAAAACTTGATCTCTTGACATAACTTCGTCTCCAAAAGCCTTCTGAAGCTTACCGTAAGTTGTAGTCGCGTTTTCACCCAACTAAACGCAAAAAGGAATGGCATACCGTTGCGCAATATTATGCGGTTCCATTTCCGTGACGAGAGACACAAACACGTGTTAATTTATTACAGTACAACTCACGACAGAGCAGTTGCATCGATGTGCCGCTTGGACTAGAAGCAGCTTATAGACCAAGGTCAAAGATATTGTGCCTAGGTTACAAACGGCTCTGAGCACTATGGGACTCAACTGCTGAGGTCATTAGTCCCCTAGAACTTAGAACTAGTTAAACCTAACTAACCTAAGGACATCACACACATCCATGCCCGAGGCAGGATTCGAACCTGCGACCGTAGCGGTCTCGCGGTTCCAGACTGCAGCGCCAGAACCGCGCGGCCACTTCGGCCGGCGCCTAGGTTACAGTACGCTTGTTCGCCCACTGCTTGAATACTGCTCAGCAGTGTGGGATCCGTGCCAGGTGGGGTTTGATAGAGGGAATGGAGAGGGTCCAACGGAGAGCGGCGCGCTTCGTTACAGGATCACTTAGTAATCGCGAAAGCGTTACGGAGATGATAAATAAACTCCAGTGGAAGACTCTGCAGGAGAGACGCTCAGTAGCTCGGTACGGGCTTTTGTTGAAGTTTCGAGGACATACCTTCACCGACGAGTCAAGTGGTATATCGCCCCCTCCTACGTATATCTCGCGAAGAGACTATAAAATCAGAGAGATTAGAGCCCACACAGAGGCATACCGGCAATCCTTCTTTCCACGAACAATACGAGACTGGAATAGAAGGGAGAACCGATAGATGTACTCAAGGTACCCTCCGCCACACAGTGTCAGGTGGCTTGCGGAGTATGGATGTAGATGTAGATACACAAGCCTGCAGGGTCGCCACATCTTGCAAAGAAAATCAGTCTCATTACTTTACTGTTGCACCTCGTATTACAGCCAATTTCGAAGACACTATCCTTTCTGTTCAGCTGCACTTCCAAATCCTTTGCCGATTGGTATCCTACACTGATTGCTGAATATATAGACAGAGTAACATCGGTGCACAGTCTTTCTCTCTTCCCGACTACCACTGCCCTTTTGTGTCCTTCGAATCTTACAGCCGCAACTTGGTTCCTGCACAAGTTGTAGATAACCTTTTGCAGACGGAGGAAACTCTCCGCTGGTGTCTCCCTGTATAGCTGGTCTTTTACCCTCAGCCAGGACGGCTACCTCGTTATTGGCCCGGCAGACTATAAAGAGAGCTCTCGGCTTGGTGGAGGGTTGCTTTCCGAAGTAAGGTGGGCGGCCGCGAGAAAACGTCCCCGCCTCTCGTCGCCGGCACTTTTACTGTCCCGGCGTCCCCGAGTGTAAAGGAGCCGCAATGGCGCGATAAAGCGGGGCACTGTCTGGCTAGCAGTGGTCGCCCGTAATCTGGCCAGCTGGTGGGTGGCGCCCTGGGAGCTCCCCAGCTATCTGATGGCTGCCCTCCGCCAGGGAGAGGTGGCCGCGGGGGCAGCTTCGCTTTGCATGCACCGCCTGCCACTTGCTACTACCTGTGCTCCGGCGTCTGAAAGGCAGACCGACGCGGACAGAGTACTGGTACGCTGTCAGAGACAGGCTGTGGACATTGCACAACCAAAGGCGGCGATAGATTTCTCTGCAATGGCTCTGAGCACCATGGGACTTAACATCTATGGTCATCAGTCCCCTAGAACTTAGAACTACTTAAACCTAACTAACCTAAGGACATCACACAACACCCAGTCATCACGATTCTCTGCAATCAGGGTATCGTTAGAGAGCCTGTACCTGTATACAGGCTGTTACAGAATGACACTGTAAAAATTTCGGAGACTCTAGATCAGGGATCGCGTAGAATTTTGCACGCGTGTTGTGGTCTCGCACGCGTGCGGACCTCTCATGCCTGCCTACGCACTTCCCCCACTACCACGCCACGCTGCTGAGCGGGAGGTGGAGGAAGAGAGAAACTGCAAAAGCGCCGGATTTAAATGGCAATGCACTCGTACTAGGAACAATCAATGGCCTGCACGAGGCTTGGGTTGTATTTCGTACTAGCGGAGAAACCCACCCTCGACCAGGTACGTACGAGGGTGAGTCAAATGAAAACATTAAATTTGTAATAACAAGTCGAAATTTCGCGCTGTTATCCTGTAAGTTGGTAAGCGTGCTACAAACAGCGTGCAGAATGGCCTGTAGGTGGCAGCATAGTGCAGATGCACACATACCGTCGCAGTATCAGTATAAAGATGGCCGCCCCACTTGCGACTTGCACCAGGAAAGAACAGCGTCCTGTTATTCGGTTTTTGCGTAGCGAAGGTGTGCAACCTATTGAAATTAATCGACGAATGAAGGTTCAGTACGGTGATGCATGTTTGTCACAGCAGCAAATCTACGAATGGTGTAGGAAGTTCGTAAATGGTGTGACTTCAGTGAAAGATGCTCCTCGTCCAGGTCAGGCACAACGAGTTGTGACTCCACAGAACATTGCAGCAGTTTAACCCATAGTGAAGGACAACCGCAGAGTGACACTGAATGACATTGCAGATTAGTCATGGGTCAGTACACCACATTGTGCATGATGTGCTCCAGTTTCACAAAGTGTCTGCGAGATGGGTGCAATGGCAGCTGACTACTGAAATGAGAGAACGACGTGTTGATTCTTGTGGAGAACTTTTTCGGCGCATTGAACGAGAAGGTGATGGCTTCCTTGCAAGAATCGTTACTGGGGACGAAACCTAGGTTCAGTTCCACCAACCGGAAACGAAGAGAGCGAGCAAGGAATGGCGCCATTCCTCATCACCAAAACCAAAGAAGTTTCGAACAGAACCATCCGCAGGGAAGGTTATGCTGACTCTCTTTTGGGATGAAAAAGGCGTCACTTTGGAGCATTACATGCCTAGAGGGACCACTGTCACCAGTGCATCATAAACAGATCTCCTAAAAAGTCATCTGCGGCCTGTAATCAAATCAAAGCGACGTGGATTACTGTCAGCATGAGTCCTTTTGCAACATGACCATTCAAAAGCCCCACACTGCCCGTACAACAGTTGCAACAATCACAGACCTGCATTTTGAATGTCTTCCTCATCCACCATACTCACCAGACCTTGCCCCAAGTGATTTCCATATATTTGGACCACTCAAAAACGCAATGGGAGGTAAGAAGTTCCGTTTTGATGAAGAGGTACGCCACGCGGTGCATGAGTGGTTGCGAGGACTACTAAAATAATTCGTTTTCTAAAGAAATTTATGCACTTTGTAAGCGCTGGAGGTTCAAATGGTTCAAATGGCTCTGAGCACTATGGGACTCAACATCTGAGGTCATCAGTCCCCTAGAACTTAGAACTACTTAAACCTAACTAACCTAAGGACATCACACACATCCATGCCCGAGGCAGGATTCGAACCTGCGACCGTAGCGGTCACGCGGTTCCAAACTGCAGCGCCTAGAACCGCACGGCCACTTCGGCCGGCAAGCGCTGGAGGACTTGCATCGAGCGTGTGGGAGATTATGTTGAAAAGTGATACAGCTTTGTACCACTTCTGCACAATAAATAATATTTAAAAAAAATATTTAAGGTTTTTATTGGACTCACCCTCGTATTTATTGCTGTGCTTCAAGACCAGCCCCATGCAGCGTCTGGCCTTGTGCTTAGTGTTTATGTGTCTCCTGAACTATATGTCGTACAATGATACAATTTTGCAGTTAATTCAGTGATGTATGAACATACTGCCCGCAAATTGTGCCGCAAATATAGTTGATGGTACGAAGTATTCAACTAATATGTCATGTCTCATGTGATACGTTTGTGCAAGAACAGCAGGAAAGTAGTAAGCAATACGCTTTTCCTCTTTCATCATTTTCTTGGGGTTGCCAGCGAGAAAAAATTTCGCGAATATTTGAAATTACTTGTAAAATTTGTTGCAAGTCACTAAAAAATTGTCCTTCTCAAACACTGGATTAATAAAATCTGGGAATTCACACGTCATGCGCTATGCATCTTCTTCACCTCCACCGCCTGGCAGTAAGGTATTTGTGGAGCAAGTTTGGTGGAAATAGGTCCAATGGAATAGGAAGAGACCCGGAAAATCCACACACACACTACACACACACATACGTACATTTTTATACTCCATCCATACTGGACGGTAGTTTTGTGGACTTAGAACAAATTAAACCTAACTAATGTAAGGACAGCACAGACATCCATGCCCGAGGCAGGAGTCGAACCTGCGACCGTAGCGGTCGCGCGGTTCCAGACTGAAGCGCCTAGGTCCGCTTGGCCACATCGGTCGGCATTTGTGGATCAATTCTACTTCTTGTAATCTGGTGTGACCTTTCCTTCCAATTACTGTGCACAGCTGTTTGTTCGAGGGATCTACGATAGATTACAGTTAAAAGAGAGAGAGTCGCAAATTCATTATTCAGTCTGATAGGGATACCATCGGGTCCTGGGACTTTGTTTAATTTCAAGGATTTAAGCTGTCCCTCAACGGCACTAACACCAACGGTTATTCCTCTCATCTTCTCAGCGGTATGAGAATTAAATTGGAGCAAGTCTTCTGGATTTTCCTTTGTAAAGTAACATTAATTTTGAAAACGTAGTTACGCATATCTGCTGTTGCTTTACTACCCTCAATTTCCGTTTTCGTGTCATGCACGAGTGGCTGGACGATAACTTTGGTGCCACAAACAATCTTTACATACGACAAAAATTTCTTTAGGACTTCGTTTCACATCTGGCTCCTTTGGTGTCATCGCCGACATCCTTACAGCACAGCAGTACATTGGTGAAATTCTACGCCCTTCCTAAAAAGCCATCCTGTGCTTACATTTCAGCAAGATAATTCCCGTCCACACACCGCGAGAGTTTCTACTGCTTGTCTTCACATTGTCAAATATTCCTGGCCAGCAATGTCGCCGGATCCCTCCCACGTTCAGAACGTCTGGAGGATTATGAGCAGGGCCCTCCAACCATCTCGGAATCTTGACGATCTAAAGCGCTAACTGGACAGTATTTGGCATGATATTCCACAGGAGAACATCCAACAACTCAATGCCGAGTAACTGGTTGCATAAGGACCACAGGTGAATTAATCCCTTATTGATTGCTCAATTTGTGAAGCTCTTGCTCATGGAAGAATCATCCGTTTTTCTGAAATTGTAATCATTTGTTCGTCGGCACATCTCATTCGGATAATTCCTTCGTGGGACCTCTTTTTTTGTCCTAGAGTGTACTTAAGATAATAGAAAGTATTAAGACACAAACTGTCGTGGCACATGGCAAAGCTGAGGCTTTTGTGTAGGGATGTTTCATTTCTGCCGTAAGGTGAAATCTGGGATTAAGTAATAAGAGTATGAATACCTTCGCCCTTCAACTCACGTAATAAACTTCATCGTAACCAAACAAGTACCTTAATTACACTATTGGCCATTAAAATTGCTACACCAAGAATAAATGCAGATAAACGGGTATTCATTGGACAAATATATTATACTAGAACTGACATGTGATTACATTTTGACGCAATTAAGGTGCATAGATCCCGAAAATCAGTACCCAGAACAACCACCACAATTGGTGAGAGATCTGGAGAATGTGCTGGCCAGGGCAGCAGTCGAACATTTTCTGTATCCAGAAAGGCCCGTACAAGACCTGCAACATGCGGTCGTGCATTATCCTGCTGAAATGTAGGGTTTCGCAGAGATTGAATGAAGGGTATAGCCACGGGTCGTAACACATCTGAAATGTAATGTCCACTGTTCAAAGTGCCATAAATGTGAACAAGAGGTGACCGAGACGTGTAACCAAATGCACCCCTTACCATCACGCCGGGTAATACGCCAGTACGGCGATGACGAATACACGCTTCCAATGTGCGTTCACCGCGATGTCGCCAAACACGGATGCGACCATCATGATGCTGTAAACAGAACCTGGATTCATCCGAAAAAATGACGTTTTGCCATTCGTGCACCCAGGTTCGTCGTTGAGCACACCATCGCAGGCGCTACCATCTGTGATGCAGCGTCAAGGGTAACCGCAGCCATGGTCTCCGAGCTGATAGTCTATGCTGCTGCAAGCGTCGTCGAACTGTTCGTGCAGGTGGTTGTTGTCTTGCAAACGTCCCCATCTGTTGACTCAGGGATCGAGACGGGGCTGCACGATCCGTTACAGCCATGCGGATAACGTGCCCGTCATCTCGACTGCTAGTGATAGGAGGCCATTGGGATCCAGCACGGCGTTCTGTATTACCCTCCTGAACCCACCGATTCCATATTCTGCTAACAGTCATTGGATCTCGACCAAGGCGAGCAGCAATGTCGCGATACGATAAACCGCTTTCGCGATAGGCTACAATCCGACCTTTATCAAAGTCGGAAACGTGATGGTACACATTTCTCCTCCTTACAAGAAGCATCACAACAACGTTTGACCAGGCAACGCCGGTCAATTGCTGTTTGTGTATGAGAAATCGCTTGGAAACGTTCTTCATGTCAGCGTGTTGTAGGTGTCGCCACCGGCGCCAACCTTGTGTGAATGCTCTGAAAAGCTAATCATTTGCATATCACAGCATCTTCTTCCTGTCGATTAAATTACGCGTCTGTAGCACGTCATCTTCGTGGTGTAGCAATTTTAATGGCCAGTAGTGCAATAAAATAGTGAGTGCTAAAACAGCACGAAAAACTACTGGCTGAAAAGGTGTCCGCTCTACCGCAGCCCGGCATCTCCTTCAGAGATCGTTTGAAAAAATAAAATGAGAGGGGCCAACGCCCTAAACGAACGGCAGTGCCACAGCGCTGAGCATTCTGTGTCTTCGGACAGTGGGAACTGCCGTGGTTGCTGCTGATAACGCTATCGACGACGGCCGAGTCCCCAGCTGTCTCCTCGCTGACACAGCAGCGCATCCGGACAGAGATACAGGCCTCCGGCCGATAGCAGGCGCCTCACATCCAGTGAGAACGGATCTCTTCCCGTCTCCAACGCAATCTGCATCTACGTTTACAGTCAGCAAACCACTGTGCGGTGAAAGAGGAGGATATTTAGTGGCTTTGCTAGCGTGTGTCTTTTGTGCTCCATTCGCAAATGGAACAGGGAAGAAATGACTGCCTGCATGTAGAGCTGCGTCTACCAAAACTACAATCGTTTTCGTACAATACGCAAATGACGTACTAAATCGTAAGATTGGCGGCACTACGGTAGCATTGGCAGGGCTATAAACGTAAGTGAATGTATAAGAGAAAAGACGACTTATCCTTGTTTGTCTGTCTGTCTGTAGGTCTGTTTGTTTTTGCACATAATTAGAACCACACATTATTCAATATTAGTCCATTGTGTATTTTATATCCTTACGGAATATGCATTGCATTTTATAAGCAATAAAAATTAATTGATAGCGTAACTTCTACGCCTTTACATAACCGAAGTAATTACATTTGATGCAAGTACAGTGTACATGCACAAAAATAAAAAATCCGCACAATTATTGTTATTAGTTTGTACTCAGTAGAATGTACTTTTTCAAGATCAAAGACAAGAATTTCCTGTTATTACTGATGAATGAGAACGTTGTTCCTGAGTAACAGAAACATATTTTACATAAACTCGACGAAGTATTGAAGCGATGTTTGAGGTATACTCTCTGCGTTTTTTTTTTTTTTTCAATTTGATCATTTTTCCAGAAAATTGCGTTTTCTAGCGCTACAAGACAAATCTGTGTTGTTTTTATTTTTATTATAAAATGAGCAATTTTCGAATAAATCCTGAATCAAACAATGAAAATTTCAATTTTGCTACAAACACTTTTCATTTTTAAGTAAACGACAGGAGAATAACTATGTAGAACAAAAATATTCATACGTTACACAGCCATTTGTATAGCTTAACTCAGTTTCTAGACAAATCACCGCTTCCGATTTCTTGGTGAATCTGGTAAGACATTGATGGCATATGTAAAC
Source organism: Schistocerca nitens (assembly GCF_023898315.1). Taxonomy (NCBI): domain Eukaryota; kingdom Metazoa; phylum Arthropoda; class Insecta; order Orthoptera; family Acrididae; genus Schistocerca; species Schistocerca nitens. The sequence continues at coordinate 354,052,399 of NC_064622.1, forward strand.
AAAACAATTGATTTGATGTAACGCCCCATAGTTATGTAACACACCTAATGTACAGGTAATGCAGGTACGAACTTAAGTGACCAGGACTAAATGGAAAATCATCATACTCTATACTTACTTATGACAGTCTAGTTCGACTACGGAAATATTAGAACTCTACCTGTATAACTTGCGCGTGCCCTAGCTCCATTATTTTATTCTTACGCCGATTACGCGTTGGAGGCAGTGGATGCGTTCTGCAGTCTGTTGCAAAGGCTGTTCTCTAAACTTGGTAAATAGCGTTTATCAAATAGGTCGTATTTTTCTTTTCAAGAATTGCCACCTCTGCTAGCGGAGCATAGATTGAACTTTCTGACTTGTGCATTGCCTATGTAACTAACGCTGTTACTACCTATGAGCTAGGTTTTCTAACGGTTGTGCCTGTTTGCTAAAACTGTTGGCAATCGGCAATTGGATTCGTTTCTTTCTTTCAAGCGTGGGGTCTCGTTCCAGAATATGATCGTGGTTCAAATAATTCTCGGCAGAGAATAAGGGAGCACCAGGATTCCAGGTTCAACAAAATATCATAATAATAATAATCCAGAAATGTAAAAACGAGCACGATTATATCATTCCATAACAATGATATTGATACAGGAAGGAAATGACCGTACTAATCACTGTACAGAACAGGTACTGTCTCTTAATGATCCATGAGAGCCGTTAACACAAATTTACATCAGCAATTTAAAATACAGTCTGTCCCTATTGCAGGCAAGCTAATAAGCATAACAAAATATTGCTTGCGACCCTAATTGTCCTGAACACACTTTAATCCACTGTAATAATAACACCCAGGGTCGAAGTATTGATGTTGTTGTTGTTGTGATCTTCAGTCCTGAGACTGGTTTGATGCAGCTCTCCATGCTACTCTATCCTGTGCAAGCTTCTTCATCTCCCAGTACCTACTGCAGCCTACATCCTTCTGAATCTGCTTAGTGTATTCATCTCTTGGTCTCCCTCTACGATTTTTACCCTCCACGCTGCCCTCCAATACTAAATTGGTGATCCCTTGATGCCTCAGAACATGTCCTACCAACCGATCCCTTCTTCTCGTCAAGTTGTGCCACAAACTTCTCTTCTCCCCAATCCTATTCAATACTTCCTCATTAGTTATGTGATCTACCCATCTAATCTTCAGCATTCTTCTGTAGCACCACATTTCGAAAGCTTCTATTCTCTTCTTGTCCAAACTATTTATCGTCCATGTTTCACTTCCATACATGGCTACACTCCATACAAATACTTTCAGAAACGACTTCCTGACACTTAAATCTATACTCGATGTTAACAGATTTCTCTTCTTCAGAAACGATTTCCTTGCCATAGCCAGTCTACATTTTATATCCTCTCTACTTCGACCATCATCAGTTATTTTGCTCCCCAAATAGCAAAACTCCTTTACTACTTTAAGTGTCTCATTTCCTAATCTAATTCCCTCAGCATCACCCGACTTAATTCGACTACATTCCATTATCCTCGTTTTGCTTTTGTTGATGTTCATCTTATATCCTCCTTTCAAGACGCTATCCATTCCATTCAACTGCTCTTCCAAGTCCTTTGCTGTCTCTGACAGAATTACAATGTCATCGGCGAACCTCAAAGTTTTTATTTCTTCTCCATGGATTTTAATACCTACTCCGAATTTTTCTTTTGTTTCCTTTACTGCTTGCTCAATATACAGATTGAATAACATCGGGGAGAGGCTACAACCCTGTCTTACTCCCTTCCCAACAACTGCTTCCCTTTCATGTCCCTCGACTCTTATAACTGCCATCTGGTTTCTGTACAAATTGTAAATAGCCTTTCGCTCCCTGTATTTTACCCCTGCCACCTTTAGAATTTGAAAGAGAGTATTCCAGTCAACATTGTCAAAAGCTTTCTCTAAGTCTACAAATGCTAGAAACGTAGGTTTGCCTTTCCTTAATCTTTCTTCTAAGATAAGTCGTAAGGTCAGTACTGCCCCACGTGTTCCAGTATTTCTACGGAATCCAAACTGATCTTCCCCGAGATCGGCTTCTACTAGTTTTTCCATTCGTCTGTAAAGAATTCGTGTTAGTATTTTGTAGCTGTGGCTTATTAAACTGATTGTTCGGTAACTTTTACATCTGTCAACACCCGCTTTCTTTGGGATCGGAATTATTATATTCTTCTTGAAGTCTGAGGGTATTTCGCCTGTGTCATACATCTTGCTCACCAAATGGTATTGTCAGGACTGGCTCTCCCAAGGCCGTCAGTAGTTCCAATGGAATGTTGTCTACTCCTGGGGCCTTGTTTCGACTCAGGTCTTTCAGTGCTCTGTCAAACTCTTCACGCAGTATCCCATCTCCCATTTCATCTTCATCTACATCCTCTTCCATTTCCATAATATTGATAAACTATTGGAAAAAGCAATAAGGCATGGCAAGAATGAGTACTGTGGAGAACTAAACTAGCGACGTACATGGTTCTAGACAAGGACCTGGAAACACAGCGAGAAATGCACGCTTGAGCATAAATGCACATGCTAGTCAAGGCTGCAGATATTTGGCAACGAACGTTACCTACGCAGTGTCATCAATACGTCGCAAGTGTCACTCGTAGCCAGAACAGTGTTTTGTGTTGTGAGCGAATTCTGTCGGAGCTCAGTTCATTCGAACGTGGGTAAATTGTTGGTTCTCGTATGGTGGGTACTTACGTAATCAAGGCAGCCGATGTGTTTGGTCTTCCGAAAAAAACTGGAAATTTGTGGTAAGGACTATGGGACCAAACTCTGAGGTCATCGGTCCCTAGGCTTGCGCACTACTTAATCTAACTTACTTACGCTAAGGACAACACACACAGCCATGCCCGAAGGTGCCCGAAGGAGAACTGAAACCTTCGACTGGGGGAGTCGCGCGAACCGTGACAAGACGCTTCAGACGCACGGCTACCCCGCGCGGCGGTCTTCCAAGAGGCACCATTTCGAAAATTTATACCCTATACTGGGGAAGCAAAACGTATCATCCCCTAAGGCACAAAGAGAACGAAAGTGTATGGTGAGCGACGTTGACAGGCGGTCACTGAAGCGGATTGCGACGGAAAACAAGAGGACGACAGCTGCGAAAGTCGCGGCAAAACTGAATGTCGCACTCGCAAAACCTGGGAGTACCATAGTAACACGAAGGAAATCCCATAGAGTAAATTGCTGGGCGAGCTGTAACTACAATACTACACATTAGTGATGCAAATGCCCGTAACAGGTTCCCGGGTTCGATCCCGGCGGGGTCAGGGATTTTCTCTGCCTCGTGATGGCTGGGTGTTGTGTGCTGTCCTTAGGTTAGTTAGGTTTAAGTAGTTCTAAGTTCTAGGGGACTGATGACCATAGATGTTAAGTCCCATAGTGCTCAGAGCCATTTGAACCATTTTGCACCCGTAACAGGACAACGTTCTGCCGAAGCTATAAAATCTGAACTATGGAGCAATGGAAGAACGTCGCTTCGTCGGATGACTCTTGATTTACATTTTACAACGTCTGGCCATGTATAGATATAAAAGCTGAAACATGGCGGCGTGCTGTGGGATTTGAGCAGCCATATTGTGATAACCTATGGTTACACTGTAAGGTCCCAATACTGCCAAGGATTATGTGACGCCGGCCGCTGTGGCCGAGCGGTTCTAGCCTCTTCAGTCCGGAACCGCGCTGCTACTACGGTCGCAGGTTCGAATCCTGCCTCGGGCATTGATGTGTGTGATGTCCTTAGGTTAGTTAGGTTTAAGTAGCTCTAAGTCTAGGGGATTGATGGCCTCAGATGTTAAGTCCTATAGTGCTCAGAGCCATTTGAGCCATTTGGTTATGTGATCATATTGGCTGATCAGATCCATCCCATGATACAATTTGCTATTCGAAATGGTGATATGGTGTTCGAAGGCGTTAGGACCTGTGTTCATACAGCTCGAATCAGCAAGGTCTGGATCCACGTGCACAAGAATGAATTGTCGCATCTGTCATGGCCACCGCAGGCACCAGATCTCAGTATTATTGAGCATTTGTGGTCTGCTTTGGTGTGACGAGTGCGTGGTCGTTATCCATCTCTGTCACTGTCACCTGAAGTTGGCACTGCTTTGCAGGAACAATGGTAAAAGATTCCCTTTAAAACCATACATGACCTTTGGTTACACGTTATGAGACGACTGGTTGCTATTTTGAATGCCAACAGTTTTCCTACATCTCGTTAGGCATGATAATATGTTCGCTTTTTTCCTCCTTGTTTTTGTGCACACCTTGTAAATTCTTTGCAAATTCCACAGCGAAGTCTAGAGAGGAAATGTCACTATCTAGCGTTGCTGCAGTGTCGACGGCCGTAAGTTATGAATAGCATTACGATGCTTAATATTCTGTAGAACATGGCTTAATTTGCAGAGGAATTCGTGAGTTCCTCAGTTCTCTAATACTCGTTAATCATGTATGTATTAGAACACAAAGATGGACACCCTATACTAACGGCTGTGGGTCTGACAGTCCATCTTCATGGTCCTATACCGGACCACTCATCTCTACCTAAATCTGATTAAGATGGAGCCCCGGCATAGAGTGAGAGTTAGGGGAGATGCAGTCTATGTGTCAGCGCACTCTGCATTGTTGCCAAATTTATTCATGATGGCGGTGATGACGTCATCCAAGATGGCGGCATGTAGACTTGGCAACAGTGCATGATATCATCCAAGATGGCGGATTTTGGTGGGAAAATAGGTTAATTGTGATATGTCCACTAACCAAACCCTCCAGAAAAATGGCGGGAAACTTGAATTTTGGTGGGAAAATACGGCAATTGGGCTACGTGCACTAACCTAACCCTCCAGAAAAAATGGTGGCAAATTTGAATTCCAACAGGATAATGAATGCAAAACCATACTTGTCTTTATTATTATTCATTATCATTTATTATTATTTATTATTATTATTTATATGAAGCATGTGTGTTCGCTATGTGGTCCAGAGCCCAATTGTGTTAACTCATACCCCTGCTACAGTTGGACTCAGCGAACACACGTGCATCATATAAATAATAATAATAAATGATAATGAATGATAATAAGTGATAATAAAAGATAATGAATAATAATAAAGACAAGTATGGTTTTGCTTGCTTTATCCTGTTGGAATTCAAGTTTGCCACCATTTTTTCTGGAGGCTTAGGTTAGTGGACGTAGACCAATTGCCCTATTTTCCCGCCAAAATTCAAATTTCCTGCCATTTTTCTAGAGGCTTAGGTTAGTGGATGTAGCACAACTGCCCTATTTTCCCGCCAAAATCCGCCATCTTGGATGATGTCATGTGCTGTTGCCAACTCTACATGCCGCCACCTTGGATGACGTCATCTCCGCCATCTTGATAAATTTGGCAACAATGCAGAGTGTGCTGACACATAGGTTGCCCCACTACTACTTACCGGACCACTCATCTCCACCTAAATCTGGTCGGCCGCGGTGGTCTCGCGGTTCTAGGCGCGCAGTCCGGAACCGTGCGACTGCTCGGTCGCAGGTTCGAATCCTGCCTTGGGCATGGATGTGTGTGATGTCCTTAGGTTAGTTAGGTTTAAGTAGTTCTCAGTTCTAGGGGACTGATGACCACAGCTGTTAAATACGTAGAGGCTACCTAAGTCTGGGTGTTAAAAACTCTAGCGACACTGGCGCCAGCTCAGGCATTCAGTTAGCACAAACTGTGCATGGTGGAGGAGAGCTTCTAAAGAAGTGGATTTCAAATTAATAATTAACAGGTAATAGAAATAACGTAATATTGTGTTGTATAAAATATATACTTCTGCACCATTTGCATATACACTGGTTTATTTATTTTAATTGTAGCCAACGCTACTACACTGTAAATTGAACGCAATAAAATATCTAATTATCAACGGCCTCGTATCACTAGCAGTCGAGATGACAGGCATCTTATCCGCATGGCTGTAAGGGATCGTGCTGCCACGTCTCGATCTCTGAGTCAACAGATGGGGACGTTTGCAAGACAACAACCATCTGCACGAACAGTTCGACGATGTTTGCAGCAGTATGGACTATCAGCTCGGAGACCACGCGCCTGCGATGGTGTACTCAACGACGAACCTGGGTGCACGAATGGCAAAACGTCATTTTTTGGGATGAATCCAGGTTCTGTTTACAGCATCATGACGGTCGCATCCGTCTTTGGCGACATCGCGGTGAACGCACATTGGAAGCGTGTATTCGTCATCGCCATACTGGTGTATCACCCGGCGTGATGGTATGGGGTGCCATTGGTTACACGTCTCGGTCACCTCTTTTTCGCACTGACGCTACTTTGAACAGTGTACGTTACATTTCAGATATGTTACGACCCGTGGCTCTACGCTTCATTCGATCCCTGCAAATCCCTACATTTCAGCAGGATAATGCACGACCGCATGTTGCAGGTCCTGTACGGGCCTTTCTGGATACAGAAAATGTTCGACTGCTGCCCTGGCCAGCGCATTCTCCAGATCCCTCATCAATTGAAAACGTCTGGTCAATGATGACTCGTCGCAATACGCCATTCACTACTCATGATGAACTGTGGTATCGTGTTGAAGCTGCATTGCCCGCATCTCGTGGTCGTGCGGTAGCGTTCTCGGTTCCCACGCCCGGGTTCCCGGGTTCGATTCCCGGCGGGGTCAGGGATTTTCTCTGCCTCGTGATGGCTGGGTGTTGTGTGATGTCCTTAGGTTGGTTAGGTTTAAGTAGTTCTAAGTTCTAGGGGACTGATGACCATAGATGTTAAGTCCCATAGTGCTCAGAGCCATTTGAACCATTTTTTTGAAGCTGCATGGGCAGCCGTACCTGTACACGCCATTCAAGCTCTGTTTGACTCAATGCCCAGGTGTATCAAGGCCGTTATTACGGCCAGATGTGGTTGTTCTGGGTACTGATTTCTCAGGAACTATGCACCGAAATTGCGTGAAAATGTAACCTCATGTCAGTTATAGTATAATATACTTGCGCAATGAATAGCCGTTTATCATCTGCATTTCTTCTTGGTGTAGCAATTTTAATGGCCAGTAGTGTAATATATCTGCGTGAAAAATTCTTTGGCACTGTTTTATCTTTAAAGAGCACTATTTGTGTAAATAACTAGCATTATTGATAGTGGATGGTCGCTGTTTTCTTCGTTTCAAGAATCAACTTGTAAAGCAAGCCTGCTATCGTGGCAGGGGGCGACCGGGCAGGCTGTTAATAACACGCGCGTCCCTCGGTCTCCAGTGCTTTCGTTAGCTGATACCGCCGGAGCGCCTGGGTTATTACTAGCGGCCCAGAGGATCTGGGCAGCACACTGGAGCTCCTCCACAGGGGGCCCACAAGGTCGCTCACAGCGTAGAAGAGTCGTCTTTGAGCGCCGCCGGGCCAGACCGCGGCGTGGCGCGGAATGCGGCCAGCCTAATGCCGCGGGATGACTTGCAGCCTGCCGCGGATTAAACGAGGGCGTAAGCCACGGCTTCCTGGCCTACACGGGCTGCACCCAGCCGAGGCACCATCCGCGTCCACCACTCACTGACTCACTGCCAGTGGGGCCAAGTTCGCTGCTCGCCACGAATGCACTCGAGCCCGGAATTTGATGGAAGTAGCACAGTCTTTAACCCTTTCCCATACGGAACGTGTTCCTTATCGCGAAGCACGCCGGACGAGTTACCTGTCGTGGCTGCTGCACGCACTGAATCGACTTGTCACATCTCAAGGAACGTGCTCCCCATCGTGATATCCGACCGCAGTGCTCTCCGTCGGCAATTGTCGGCTGCATCTGGAGGCAAATCACACAGTTTATGAAAATGAGTGCGCGCATAGCCTCTTTTTACATTTTCGACTTAGCCTAGTTGTCTCAACTGACTATTCGAGACAAGCGAGTCTACTCCTGCACTGAGTCTCCTGTTTCTAGTGCTGACATCTGCCGTTCGACAAGGTAGCTTCATAGGCTAATTGCTGTTCCTGATATATGTAAATGATCTACTCGATAATCTGAGCATCCCCCTTAGATTGTTTGCAGATGACGCTGTAATTTACCGTCTAGTAAAATCATCAGATGATCAATTGCAATTACAAAATGATGTAGAGAAAATTCCTGTATGGTGCGAAAAGTAGCAATTGGCACCAAATAAAGAAATTGCGAGGTAATCCACACGGGTACTAAGAGAAATCCGATAAATTTTGGTACATTATAAATTTCACAAAGATAAGGGCTGTCAATTCGACTAAATACCTAGGAATTACGAGCAACTTAAATTCGAAAGACGACATAGATAATATTGTGGGGAAGGCGAAACAAAGACTGCCCTTTGTTGGCAGAACGCTTAGAAGATGCGACAAACCCACTAAAGAGACAGCCTGAAATATTGCTGCGCGGTATGGGATCGTTACCAGGTGGGATTGACGGAGGACATCGAAAAAGTGCAAAGAAGCGCAGCTCGTTTAGTATTATCGCGCAATAGGGGTGAGGGTGTCACTGATATGATACGCGAGTTGGGGTAGTAGTCACTGAAACAAAGGCGGTTTTGTTTGCGGCGAGATCTATTTACGAAATTTCAATCACCAACATTCTCTTCCGAATGCGAAAATATTTTGTTGACACCCTCCTACGTAGGGAGAAATGATCATCATAATAAAATAAGAGAATCTGGAGCTCGAACGGAAAGATTTAGGTGTTCCTTTTTCCCACTCGCCGTTCAAGAGTGGAATCGTAGAGAAGTAGTATCAAAATGGTTCGATGAACCCTCTGCCAGGCACTTAAGTGTGAATTGCGGATTAAGCATGTAGATGTAGATGTGGTCATTTTTGTTTACACGTCAGAAGCGGAAAAATTCCTTTTGCTGTGGAGTTGGGCATCTCAATGCTAAAAGTGAGGCTATGACGGACTATTCTTTTTACGAAAGAAATCGAAATATAGTAACAAAATATAGGAACGAGCAATGATACTAGAGTTTGTTGACGACCAAAGCAGAGTTCATAGTGCAAGTTATTGCCAAAGCCCTATGGTAAATTCTTTACACTTCTGACAACTGAAGGAAAAGAAATAGTGTAATCCAGACACTTCAGCGCATTAATTTGCCCGAGAATATATATATAAGCCATATTCTGGAGTATTACTGCGCGATATATCCTTACCAGATAGGACTGAAGAAGGACATCGAAAAATTTCAAAGAATGTCCACATAACATTTTCTTCCTCTTCGTGTGAGGAATGTTTCCTTAAAGTTCGGTTGTATCTTTTTGTTACGCCCTGTATAACGTTAAAAGAAGGAATTATCACAAGCATTGTTATATTCATAGCACGTTCGCTATAACATAACGCCTTTGTTTTAGTAATTGCCACACCAAATCGCGTTATCACATCCGTGACACACACTCCCCAATGTCGCAATAATACAAAACGAGCTGCCATTCTCTAAAATTTTTCGATGTCCTCCTTCAATCCTATCTGTTAAGGAAACAATACCGCGCAGTAATAGTCCAGAAGAGGGCGAACAAGCGTAGTGTAGACAGTCTCGTTAACAGATTTATTCCATTTTCTAAGTGTTCTCTCAATAAAACGCAGTCTTTGATTCACCTTCCTCACAACAATTTCTATGTGATGCTTCCAGTTTAAGCACTTTCTGATAGTAATTCCTTCATACTTTCTTGAACCTATACTCTGTCAGTTACTGCGAACTGTGAAGTTCGTGTCAGGTAATCACGAATTCAGTCGCACAACTGAGACGATGGCTCACAGCCACGCAACTTCACTATAAGCTGCATGTAAGAAACGGTTTCAAAAGCGTTCTAGAAATCTATAAATATGGAATCAGTTTGCGGTCCCCTGGTGATAGCATCATTAATTCATGGGCATCAAGAGCCAATTGTGTTTCACAGGGGCATTTTTGAAATCCGTGTTCGTTATGTGTCAAAAGAACATTTTATTCGAGGTATTTCATAGTGCTGAAACACAGTACACGATCCAAAATCCTGCTACAAGTAGATGTGAGCGATGAAGGTCTACAATTAAGCGCATTACTTCACTTTTCTTTATTGTGCATTGGTTTGACCTCTGATAACTTCCAGTCTTTAGGTATCGAGTTTTCGTAAAGCGAGCGGTTTATATTATTGCACAAATTGGGGTATTTCCTCAGCATACACCAAAAGGAACGTAAATGGTGTACAGTCTGGACCGGAAAACGTGCCTATATTAAGTGACCCAATTTGCTGTACTACACCGAGAGTACCTATATTCAAATTACTCGCGTTGGCGGCTGTTCTCAGTTCGAATTCTGAGTTGCTTACTGCGTTTTCTTTTACTAAGGAATATCGGAAAACTGTGTTTAGTAACAGCGCTTTAATGCCGCCGTCGTCGGTAACAGTACTGGTAACATTGCCATCACGCAGTGAAAATACTGATTGTGTCTTTGCGCTGGCATACTTTACGACCAGAATCTCTTTGGATGTTGTGTCAGATTCCCAGACAGAATTTCGTTGTGGAAAATATTGAAAGCACCTCACATTAAAGTTCAAATGGTGAAATGGCTCTGAGCACTATGGGACTTAATTTCTGAGGTCATCAGTCCCCTAGAACTTAGAACTACTTAAACCTAACTAACCTAAGGCCATCACACACATCCATGCCTGAGACAGGATTCCAGATTGTAGCGCCTAGAACCGCTCGGCCACCCCGGCAGGCTGCATTAAAGTGTGTGCTAAGTTTCGAACATTTGAAAACCGTTCCCAGTCTTGGAAATTTTCCGTTCTTTTTTTAAATACGGAATGCTCATTTCGTTGCTTCTGTAGCAGTGTGCTGACATTTTTTGTATAGCATAGGGGATTTTTTCCGCCCATGTTTACTGGCCATTTTTTTGGTTTGGTCCACACCAACACCTGTCAAAATTTGGGATACTTTTTTAACACCCTGTACTTGTATAAATAGCACTCAACGCTATTTACAACAGGAAGCGAGCGCCCCGCCCCAATAAGTTTCCCCACCCGCCCTCTGCGGGAGGACGGCGTTGGCTTGGCGCCGTGATAGTTTAATTAATTTGTCCTATCGGAAGAGCAATCGCAGAACGCGGCACATAAATCACAGGGGAGGCGCGTTATGACGGCTATTAATCACCGCAGCATCCCCCGGTCCCGTCTCCACCAGCTTCCCAGCGCCTAGAGAAAACCGCAGGGCCCACGAGATGCCTCCGCCTGTGCAACTTCTTCAGGACAGCAGAAGAAGAAAAAGAGAAGACGAGAGGATAGCAGTAGCAGCGCTTAGTCATCCACGCTTCCCGGCTTTCGCCAAGCGCTTTAGAAGCCGGCAAACTAGTTGTTATTTTTCCGTCAGGCTGCTCAATACGACAAATATGATTACCTACATTACGCGCAAGCGTGACAAATTCATGCGAGACGCTTATGGTAGCCCTCCAAATCCGATTGCTACGCATATGGGTTTTCTTCATTCTCTGCTCATGGCGGATTGCAGAAGAACTTGGTTACCTTTTCAGACAAATCGCTGAAAGATGTATAGTTCAGAAAATGTACAACGTAATGGCGAATCATGAAGGTTTGCCAGAAAAGAAAAGAGAAATCATCTTAGGTAGAGGCGTACAGTGCAAGACGCTCCCGTCAGTCCACTATGAGGGTCGCACACATTCAGATGCCGCTAATTTCATGGTCACTGATTGAGAATTGGAGGTAAAAAGGGACGCAGTCACACACCATCTGTAAGCAAACAGCCCTAAACGCGATATGTATAGGCTCTCAAAGATCAAGCAGCGCTGAATTCCAGCAAAACAGAGGAATTCCAGAGCGAGAAGAGTTCCAGCGCGCAGAAGAGTTTCAGATAGAGCAGCGTCGGATGAACAACAGCTTACAGTAGATACTTTGTGAGCATTATATTTAGTTAAGCTTTTATATTAATAAGTAATTGCAAATATTGTTGGTACGTACCTCTGGACTAGAGTTACTGGTTTCCATTGCACATTTGTCTACATGAACCTATATCTGTATGGCACTTTCATTCTGCCGGATAAATTATCCTAAGAGTTCGATTACAGCAACGGAATCTGGAGCTTACATGTTTCGTGGCCTGTAGTACGATACATTTCTGTGTACACCCGAATCTGTAATGGTCCGGAGTGGCCTTTAAGTTAGGCAACTGACTGGAGAATCTAATAAGCTTCATCTATGTTTTTTTAGCCGGCCGGAGTGGCCGTGCGGTTCTAGGCTCTTCAGTCTGGAACCGCGTGACCGCTACGGTCGCACGTTCGAATCCTGCCTCGGGCATGGATGTGTGTGATGTCCTTAGGTTAGTTAGGTTTAATTAGTTCTAAGTTCTAGGCGACTGATGACCTCAGAAGTTAAGTCGCATAGTACTCAGAGCCATTTGAACCATTTTTTCATCTATGTTATGGACTAGTGTCTGTGCCTTTCTGCGAGTTCATTGCAAACACGTGAACAACAATAAAAAGAAGACCACTACGCCAAACCCAGAGCCTCATTTACTTACTATCACCGTATCTATCACCTTAGCCTAACATCCGAGTCATCCTGTACTGTCTTTAGTCACGGAGATGTGGAAAATCTCAGCTAGACCCCGTCGCCGTCTCACTCCTGTACGTAGTCAGTCGCGTACCAAGAAACTGGAGACCAATAATCCCTCGTCACCTGTGATTGGAGTGTGAGCTTCTGAGTCATCATCATCATCATCATGTCCTCCTCGCCGAGTCCGGCGACAGCGACTCCATCAGTCGTTTAGTCCGTGTTGTGGTGGGCTCGGATATGGCTTGCAAAACCGAGCTTTGCTTTGAAGATCCGGTCGCACGAAGTGCAATAGAGTTGCCCAGTTGAGTTATACGTAGAGATGTAATTAGGCTTGGGCTTGGATATGCGGAGCTTTCGTTTATCGTCCAGGTTCTTTAGGCGGATATGCTCGAATTGTTCCACACTCTTGTGTACAGTTGAGCGCCACTCTGGTCGGTGCAACGCAAGCTCCTCCCAACGTTTACTCGGAAACCCACAGGCTGTGAGGTGGCGTTTTATGGTGTCTTTATATCGCAGGTGTTGGCCACGTTGCCGCCACTTTCCACACGAGAGCTCTGAGCAGAACACCGCTTTTGGAAGTCTACTGTCATCTATGCGTATGATATGGCCACTCCATCTCAATTGGTGTTACATTAAGAGAGCTTCAATGCCAGACAGTTTCACGTGACGCAAAATCTCCGTGTTTGGAACACGGTCTTCCAATTTCATGCGGAGAATTGATCTCAGACAGCGAAGATGAAAGGTGTCTAGCCTCCTAATGTCAACTTTGTAACAGCACTAGGTTTCCGAGGCGTAGAGTAAAGTTGGTAATATTATTGCCTTGTAGACCGCAGTTTTAGTTTATAATCTGAGATCATGTGATTTCCATACTCAGTGATTCAGTTTGCCGAAAACTGAAGCTGCATTTGCTATACGAGCTGCAATTTCTGTTGTCAGGCTGTTGTCGCTTCTAATTTGGCTACCCAGATATTTAAAGTGTGACACGTTTTCCAAATGTTTGTTGTCCAACTTAATACTGCAGTCGTCTGTATTGGAACACCTACGTGGTTGTTGAAGGACTTGCGTCTTGGTGATGCTTATGACTAAACCAAATCTTCTGCAGGAGTCATTTAGCAGGTTCATATATTTTTGGAGAGATTCAGGAGAATTAGCCATCATGCATACGTGATCTGCGTAAAGAATTTCTAAGATAGATATTTTATTTACGCGACTTTTTGTTCTGAGGCGAGAGATGTTGAAGACACTTTTGTCTGTTCTCGAGTCAAGACCCATTTGACCACTGCAGGCTTTGGTCGCGTCTCTCATAACAGCTGCGAAATGAAGTATGAAGAGTGTGGGAGCCAGTACACAGTCTTGTTTTACACTGCATGTCATGGGAAACTGGTCTGAAAGCTCGTTTTCATGACGGATTTTTGCCATGATGTTGTCATGAAATTGTCCAATCAAGTTAATAATTTTGTCAGGGCAGCCGGTTTTCTTTAGCATAACCCAGAGAGCTTCCCGTGGGAGTCGGTCGAATGCTTCTTTCAGCTGTACAAAGCACATGAACAGAGGCTGATGTTGCTCTAAGCTTTTCTCTTGCATTTGTTTGACAACAAATGTGGCATCCACTGTGCCTCTGTTCGGGCGAAAGCCAGACTGGGTCTATGGTATCACTTTTTCTGCAAGGTGCGTTAGCCGGTTGTTGAGTATCTGAGCCAGAACTTTCCCTGCTGCTGAGAGAAGAGAGATTCCCCTGTGAGAACTGCAGTCAGAAATGTCACCTTTTCCGTTGTAAATCTCGCAAATGCAGGCATCTTTCCAATCTTGTGGAATTATTTGTCACTCCGAAATCTTTGAAATTAGAACAAACAGTGGGCTTGTAATGTCTGGTCCACCATATTTATAAAGTTCTGATGCTAAGTTGTCTAATCCTGCTGATTTGTTATTTTTCAGCTTAGCCAATGCAGAAATTAAGTCACTGAACGAAGGGGCATCAGCAAGTTGTTCATCGACTGGCAGGCCTTCAAGTGATTCTATGTATGGAATATCAGTCGTCTGATGGTTGGGATTAAGAACGTCAAGAGCTTCTGAGTAAGCATGTTGCAAGCCACATCGGGTTATCACAACAGCAGTCAGTCGCAAATTACTTTTTTTTTCATTGTATGTTTGCTGCAGATCTACCCACATGTTCAGAAAGAACAGAACACCTTGAACGACTAGAGATAGCACGTCCATATTCACGGGACATTTACATTAGTTAGTTCTGCAGAAATGATTAGCATTTCAGTCGCCTCATTTCAGCATATGTCCTGTTGTCCAGTAGGCACAGGGTCCGCCATGGACGCTGGTAACTCATCCCATGCGTTATGGCATCAAAGCGTAAAAGGCGCGAATGGCGTCCTGTGATATAGCCATCCATACAGCATTCACCTGGTTACAAAGTTCATCTGTGGAGGTAGGCATTGGGTGACAGTGCTGCACCTATCGTTTCACCATGTCCCACACGTATTCGACTCTCGAGAGGCTGACATCCTGTGTCACCAAGAAGGCACATGTTCGTGCAGCAACATGTGGTCGTGCATTGAGTTGCTGCAAAATGGCGTCTGGGGTGTTGTGCAGAAAGGGTGTGGCTACGGGGCGCAGGATGTCATTCACTGGTTTCAGTGCCCCGGACACACACAAACAGTAATCTGTGGTTGTACCCTACAGCACCGCAGGCCATAAGGCCTAGCAGGCGCTGTATGTCTTGTGCGAATGCGGTCACTGTGATGCCGCTCCCCCTTCAGCGGCGAACCATAATACGGCCATCATTTTCAAACAAACAGAACCTGGATTCGTCCGAAAATACCATCTGATACCATTCCTGTCGCTAGTTCAGTTGTTCCATACACATTCGCTCTCTAGCATGTTTCTCCACATTCGTCAAAGGTAGGCGGAGAAGTGGACGACACGCACGTTATAAACGGCTACAGACTGTCACCCATAATAAGCGTACGATGTGTCATACTGTTCCACTGTTGCGCCAGAGCCGAGGAGAACGCAGATGTGTCCTGCAACGCCATTCGGATGAGGTGTCGATCTTCTCGGGGAGGGGTGGGGTGGGGGTGGTCTAAGTGGTGCGACCAGACCCATCTCGCCGTGTTCTACGGCCTTCTGTGAACCATTCTGCACACACCCGTTACACTGCCGAAACGCTTCGTCCCACACGAGCAGCTGTTTCCCGGATTGATGCGCCACATTCTCTCGTTCCAATAATGCGCTCTCTTTCAACCTCACTGATCTGACGGTACGGTTCGTGCATACGTCTGCAAGGAGTCCTGCATTTTCTCAAGTCACACTGCTCCATTACCTTCAATTATAGCGACAACGAGAGCCTCAGGCATATTTTACCGGTAGGTGGTGTTGCGCCGCGATGGCAGTGTTGACCTCCAACTCGCGGGTCGACATGGTTCAAACGCTAATCATTTCTGTAGAACATACTGATGTACATATCCAGTGAATATGGACGTCCTATCTCTAGTCGTTCAAGGTGTTCTGTTTCTTCCCGAACACGAGTTAGATTTTAACCAGTGCGTGGCAGCCATCAGCGCGATAAGATGCAAGTCAAATCATCATTACCGAATGCATTTGAAAATAGCCGCTACCAGTCAGTATTTCAGATCACACTTTAAATAAACACAGTCGCTGAGCACATGTGTTCCATATGGAATACAAACTGACCTACAACGATGTGGTACGTAGCACGCTGTATACACCAGCAACCTTGTGGCACTACAAGGGGTCAGCCTACACAATTAATTATTGTATCGAAAAAATATTTGGATTTTTTGCAGCTACATACCTGCGGCCTTGGTACGTACTAAAATCTGCACACCGTTAGACAATCCAAAACAAAATGATGCAGTCCATTTATAAAGCTTAGCAGCGTGTGGTATTTCGTTTTCTTATTTTGAAGGGGAATAGCGATTCAACAATCAACGGTGAGTTGGTGGAAGTGTACTGCAGTAGTGCACCACTAAACGAAGACTGGAAATGGAAAATCTTCTAAGTGCCTAATCTGAGATTTGTGAGGAGAATGAAAAAAAAAAGTGTATCTTTCCACAGTCCACTGTTGAAAGCAGCGACACACCAACAGCTGTCCCCAACGTAACGCAGGTATCCATCGATACTCCCATCCAGGTTCCTGCGGGCCCACAATGCGACCAAATTCAATTGGCTGAAGCTACCCAATCTACATCTACATCTACATCCATACTCCGCAAGCCACCTGACAGTGTGTGGCGGAGGGTACCCTGAGTACCTCTATCGGTTCTCCCTTCTATTCCAGTCTCGTATTGTTCGTGGAAAGAAGGATTGTCGGTATGCTTCTGTGTGGTCTCTAATCTCTCTGATTTTATCCTCATGCTCTCTTCGCGAGATATACGTAGGAGGGAGCAATATACTGCTTGACTCTTTGGTGAAGGTATGTTCTCGAAACTTTAACAAAAGCCCGTACCGAGCTACTGAGCGTCTCAATGTGAGAACGTACTCATCGGTCGGCCATATTTATGCCCTAGAATGAATGTCACATACACTGTCCACTTCTAAACTAAGCACATTATTGCCTACCTACTCTCTGGAGTACACAGACAGGTCTAAGTGCCGACACCCGTGACAATTTAATCACGAGCACTACAACTTCACATGCACGTATTACACCCTTGTGCAACCGAACACAGTCCTTGAGGATGTTGCATTTGTTTCTATTTTTTTCTTTTTGTTTTTCGGCAGTGTACTCGAGGCAGTGCTCGGCGATATCTGACTTGCTTTTTTTTTCCGGGCTTGTCCCTGATGTTATTTGCGCTTCTGTTCGATTCTTCTAATAGCACTCAGTGTGGAATGAAGACCTGAAAGCATATTTTTAATCAGTTAGGCAGAGAGAACCTGAGATACCACACCATTCTCTTCGAAACAATAAGCATTTTGGTGCGGTTTTTCTCGGTTTTTGTCACATTACTGGTATGTTTTCTACATTGCTGCTGACTGATTAATAACTGGTTATACACTTCACTGTGTAGTACTGAGAATAAAAACAGTGTCGCTTTGAAAGCATTAAGAGCAATTAAATATTCACATGAAGTGCCCGTTCATTTACGCGCTTTGTAGAAACACATTTGAAACGAAATTAATTTCAGTTTTATTACTCCGAAATAATTATGTAATTACACTTATTATGTGATCAAAGAAATCGTAACTCTGAATAATTTGTCAGCCGTAAGAGATACTCTTACTGCAAATTACTTCCCACAGAATAACCAACTTTGGCTTCCCAATGTATTTAATTAACATGGAAAATTGTCAATCATATACCACATATACTGAACAGCTTTTATCGTTTTAGACTCTTGTCAGTGTTTGATATTCGTACACTTCCATTTACACATGCTGATTCCGTGATGATGTTACAAACTTTCATGGATGATGGAGAAGGGTAAGTGTATCAATTAGATATAAGAAATCCTGGTCCGAAAACGACCAAGTCGAAAGGTATAGGCGAAAAACGTTCTGAAACCTCTGGTAGTGGACGTCTGCTACTGGACTCTTCTTGGCTTCCACATTTTGGGAGGTGGTAGTATGGACCAACACAAAAAAAGTCCACTAAACGTGGGCTCTAAAACGCACAGCTTAAGAGCTATGACTACTTATTCATTGGAGCAGATGTTTCTCACAACAGCAAAGATGAACAAGTGCTCATAGCTCTTAACCTATGCATTTTAGAGCCAATGTTTACTGCACTTTTTTTCCTGTTTTGGTCCCTATTACCGCTCCCGAAAAATGTTAAGCAAAGAGGTCCACTATCAGAAGTTTCAGAACGGTAACTTTCGACTCGGTCGTTTTCGGACCAGGGTTTCTTATATGAAATTTACGCGTTTACCCTTTGCCATCATCCGTGGAAGTTTGTAACATTATCACAGAATAACTCTGTATGTACATATAAAGCAAACGATGGCGTACGCGCTTGTGTGTGTGTGTGAGAGAGAGAGAGAGAGAGAGAGAGAGAAGGAGGGGGAGGGAGATGGGAGAAGGGGAGAGAGAGAGGGAGAGAGAGGGGGGAGGGAGAAGGAGGGGAAGGGGAGGGGGAGGGGGAGAGAGAGAGGTAGGGGGAGTGGCATGGGGAGGGGGATGGGAGGGGTGAGGTAGAGGGAGGGGGAGGCGTAGGAGGAGAGGAGGAGGAGAGGGAGGGGGAGAGAGAGAGGGAGGGAGGGGAGAGAGAGAGGGAGGGAGGGGAGAGATAGAGAGAGGGAGGGAGGGAGGGAGGTACCATAATTGCAGATCGCCTGGAACAGCTTCCACTTAGCAGACATCTGGCTTATTACCTGGTAGATGAAAATAGGGTGGAAATCGGTAGATCGGAACTCATTTCGAAGTGGAAGGCTTCACTGAAGACAATTCTGCTTCAGCCAATGAGATTCCAGGCCGAAGACGTGTCTGGAGACGCCTCGGACAGAAAATGTGCTTCACAATAGCAAAGATGACTGTCGCCTACTACACGACCTGACAACCCGGAGTGCTATTTATTTTCTTGGCAGGACCCACTTTGCTGTCATCCACGGCACCCTTACCGCACAGTAGTATGTCGACGGTATTCTACACCCCCTTTTTTTATGCCCTCCTCGATTTACATTTCAGTAAGATAATGCCTGCTCGCTAACGGCGAGAGTTTCTAGTGCTTGCCTTCGAGCTTGCCAAACCCTATCTTGGTCAGCAACGTAGCCGTATCTCTCCCAAATTGAGGAAATTTGGAACATTATGGGCTTGGCCCTTCAACCATCTCGAGAGTCTGACGATTTAAGACGCGGGTTGACAGAATTTGTCATTATATTGCTCAGGAGGACAACCAACAACTCTGTAAATCAATGCCAAGGCGAATAACTGCTTGCTTAAGGACCAGAGATGGATCGACGCATTATTGACTTGCCCAATTTGTGAAGCTCTTTCTCTTGAATAAACCATTCAACTGTAATCATTTGTTTGCCTCTACATGTACATCACATCTACTGATTTCCGTCCCTTTCGGGTAATTCTATCGTGGTGCGTGGTTGCTTTTTGTGTGAGTGTTAGTGTATTAATCTGGTTGTAGAACTGGTTGTGGAGCTGGTACCACGCGGTGACGTGACCCACCGCTAATGTAAGCCACAGCATTGTAGTAGTTGTTACGTGCCAGTTGGTTGTACGAAATCAGTGCAATTACAGGTGTCGACTATGACCACTCCGAGAATGAAGGTCTCCGATTTCTTGCTGTATGAACGAGGAACTTTGTAGACAAAGTGCCTACAAAGAATGATGTACCATCGCATCCGCGAACAGAATGGCTGTAAAAATATCCTATACGTCAGCGACCGGAGAAGAACGATGGGCTTTGCCAATGATAATCGGTTTTAAAGTCGGCAGAAGTAGCTGCAGTCAGTGAATGCAGATCCATCTCAACTAGTTTACGAGGGAATACTACAAAGGAAACAGCAAACAATTGACATTTGGAGCCAGGTGCCTCGCAAGAGGTCGTTCCTCACAGCTGTACATAAAGATGCACGTCTTCAGTGGGCGAAGAAACGCACAGACTGCATGGCAGCTGACTGCAGGCTCGCAGTGCATTGTGGCGAGTCGCGACTTTGGCTCTTTTCAAATGATGCACGGAGCGCAGTGCAGCCGAGCGCCCCGTGGTGCGTTTAACCCTCAGTATGTGGAGGGTTAGATCCCGTTGGATGTGGTTCTATGACGTTTTGGGGGTGTTTCTCGTACTACGACTTGGGCCCACTCGGTACAGGTTACAACGAACATGACGCAGGACCTTAATTTCAACATTCTCGGTGGATACATTTAACCCTATTTTGTACATATTCATGGTGAGTGTGCTGTAGACGTTCCCGTCTTCCAAGATGGCCACAGACGTGATCACATAGCTGCGAGACTACGCTGCTCGTCTGGCAGACACCCGGGCAACCTATCACTCTTCGCCTACTCCGCTATATCACCTAGTATGAATGTTACAGAGTCCGCCCCGATAGCTGAGTGGCCAGCGTGACGGATTGCTGTCCTACGGGCCCGACTTCGATTCCCGGCTGGGTCGGAGATTTTCTCCGCTCAGGGACTGGGTGTTGTCTTCATCATCATTTCATCTCCATCCGGGGCCCAGGTCGCCCAATGTGGCGTCGAATGTAATAAGACTGCACCAAGGCGGCCGGACCTGCCCCCCAAGGGACCTCCCAGCCAATGACGCCAAACCCTCATTTCCATTTCCAATGTTACAGAAAATGTCTCTGTTTCGAACAGCGGGTGAACACTTCCGCAATTTGGTAGCTGAAAAGTGTACAGGGTCTATTCGTTACTGAACGGCTTCAGCTGGACATGTCATCCCTACAGAAACTTGTCGACTCTCTCTCTCTCTCTCTCCTCAGTACTACGGACTGCCTACGGAGACTGAGGTGAATGTCGAGATATTTTCTTTGTAAAGTTGTAAAGGACACGGCTGATTACATTCCTCATCCTTATCTAATCTGATTTTGTAATCTGTCCCAGATTATCTCGTCGTCAGTGGGAGGTTAAACCCAAATCTTGGTTAGTTGGTTGTTTTGGGGGAAGGGACCAAACAGCGAGGTCATCGATCTCATCGGATTAGGGAAGGACGGGGAAGGAAGTCGGCCGTGCCCTTTCAGAGGAACCATCCCGGCATGTACCTAGAGCGATTTAGGGAAATCACGGAAAACCTAAATCAGGATGGCCGGACGCGGGATTGAACCGTCGTCCTCCCGAATGCGAGTCCAGTGTGCCCAAATCTTGCTCGTCCCGTTCTTTCCAGTGGTCGGTGGTATCAGTGCTCGTAAATTAGGAGATCTGTGGGCACGCCGCTTTATTAGGGGCCCGGCAGCGGGGAAAGAGGGATGTCCCGCGATATGAGAGAGTAAGAAGGAGCGCTGCAGCGGCGGCATTAGCATTTAGAGTAGGCCGCAGCAGCCGGCCGTGTACAGACAGCCGGTCCCGCCTCCATATGGATGAGATGAGAGGCTGCAGATAGCGCGGTGTGCATCGCGGCGTGCGCGGCCGGGCTTGTGGACGGAGCACGTGACCCTCACGACTCGGCGCAGGTTGCCCAGGGCGCAGTCCGCCCGCTCGCAAAGCTGGTGGCAGGGCACAGACAGCTGGCCGTCACCTGAAGCTCGCTGGGCCATCTCTCTCACCAAACGGCTGCTAACTGGCCTCCTATACAGCTCCTCTCAATTTGAGACAATTGTGTGAAGTGACACTTGTGGTTAGAAGCATTGATATTTCTGCGGAGCCCAAGGCTCTACAGGTAGTTCCCCAAAATTTTAGGCGAACTGCCGGATCATACGATGTAGGCTTTCACGGCCGGTGTTGTCTTCACCTGAAACTTCCGGGCTGAGAGGCCGAGTCAATGCATAAAATTTCCACCTGACGTTTCGTCTCCATCTGCGGGAGACATCTTCTAAGGTCGTCCTGTAGTTGGTAGAGCTATGCCGGACGACCTTAGAAAATGTCTCCCGCAGATGGAGACGAAACGTCAGGTGGAAACTTTATGCATCGACACGGCCTCTCAGCCCGGAAGTTTCAACTGAAGAGAATTGCCGGATGTTTGCATCTGCCTGCCACAATATTTCGGCGCAGAGACTTTATCATCTTCAGGTGATGAAACTTCCTGGCAGATTAAAAGTGTGGGCTGGACCGAGACTCGAACTCGGGACCTTTGCCTTTCGCGGGCAAGTGCTCTACCAAGCACGACTCACGATCCGTCCTCACAGCTTCAACTCTGCCAGTACCTCGCCTCCTATCAGTGCACACTCCGCTGCTGAGAGAAAATCTCATTCTGGAAACGTCCCCAAGACTGTGGCTAAGCCATATCTCTGCAGTATCCTCTCTTCCAGGAGTGCTAGTTCTGCAAGGTTCACAGAAGAGAGTTTCTGTGAAGTTTGGAATGTAGGAGACGAGGTACTGGCAGAATTGAAGCTGTGAGGACGGGTCGTGAGTCGAGGGAAAGAGAGAACTACAATGAAATGAATACCCCTAGCTGCATACAGGCGTTGATTTAAGTCAACGAGGAGAGTTGAAAATGTGTGCCCCCGACCGGGACTCGAAACCGGGATCTCCTGCTTACATGGCAGACGCTCTATCCATCTGAGCCACCGAGGACACAGAGGATAGTACGACAGCAGGAACTTACCTCTGGCACGCCTCCCGTGAGACCCACATTCCCAACTTATGGTACCGCACTATATTCATAGTGCCCCTGCCCATTATACTCATTACTCGCGGCTCCGCACAGAAGAAGATGGTGAAATGGCCGGTGAGCCTTAACTGTATATAAAGATACCATTTTCATATATATATATATATATATATATATATATATATATATATATATATATATATATATATATATATATACTCTCAGAGATGATTGTCCTGGTTTGCAATAGGATGACGTGTAGTACGTCGACGGTCATCTGATGTCATCAAACTACTGTCTTGCTGCAAGACTTATTCAGTGTACTGTATATACAGTATGCTGGGATCTATTTTTGTTTTGGAATGATGTAAACATGTAATGTTTAAGTTTAAATATAAACAAATGTGCTTAGGTGATAACTGGATGTTTCATTATGTTTCATAACCTAATAATTGTAATTCGTCACGCCTACTTAAATTCCTCAAGCAGAAGTGGATGAGTTAAACATCTGTGTGAAATCGTCGTGGAAGGGAAAGGATACCTTACCGGATACGAATCCTATTCAAAATATTACGTACTCACTCCCATCTACAAGTTCTAGAAGCTTGTTAAGGGAATTTCCGAACAGACTGTATGTTGAAGCAACTTCCATATTTTTGTTCATCTCCTGTACGTTTAAACAAATGACGGAAGTAAAACAACTTATCTACGTAGAAGGCTTTTCAGTACTCAAAAATTGCAGACACGGGAACCAAGAATGACGAAGTGAATCGTGTTCTTCATTAAAGTGGCGGGCCGCATTCTTCATTAGAACAAGAGTAAGACTATGTCCAACTTCATTACAGCCATTAATAAAGATGGGCAGATAAAGGAACGTCTTCTCACAGTAGGAGCGGTGAAGTGAAATGCTGCCTAAGTGTGGTGGCGCACAGCTGGAAGACAGACAAGGTGCAATCTCGAGGGAGAAGCGTGTGTGTCAAGGACTGGGGGACGCGCCACTTCAGCCCATCTCGCTCCGTACTGAGGTCGCCCCTGCTTAATAGAGCGCTCCGGTAACCCTAGCGTAACTCGAGTCACAGCACGGCGTCACATAGATTGCCGAGTTGTCGCACTGCATTCCGGGTCAACGAGGCCAGCTCCGCTTCACAAGCCTACTGTTTGATTTTGATCGGTGAGTACTGACGCAACCGACTGTTACACAGCTCCGGATGTAACGAGTGCATGAGTGTCTTGTTTGTTGGCCTAATGCGGAGAACAATCCGATACTGCATTCCGTCTTAGGCGAAACGTTTACGCGGGGTTGTCCCCGACTAGATCTCTGCGATAAAGTTTGCGGACGAACTAACGCACACGGTGTTTACAGAGAATCGCAATCATAATACCTAACACATACATACGGACAGAATACGCCAGCCGGTGTGGCCGAGCGGTTCTAGGCGCTTGAGACTGGAACCGCGCGACCGCTACGGTCGCAGGTTCAAATCCTGCCTCGGGCATGGATGTGTGTGATGTCCTTAGGTTAGTTAGGTTTAAGCAGTTCTAAGTTCTAGGGGACTGATGACCTCAGCTGTTAAGTCCCATAGTGCTCAGAGCCATTTGAACACTTTTTTTTTTTAATAGAATACACTGAGATGACAAGTCATACGCAAGTATGCAGACGGCGGTCATGTCGCGTACTCAAGGTACAAAAGGGTAGCGGTCGGACCTGTCATTTGTACTCCGGTAGTTCACGTGAAAAGGTTTCCCACGTGATTGTGGTTGTAAGACGGGAATTAACAGACTTTGAATGCGGAATTGTAGTTGGAGCTAGATGCATCGGACACTCAATTTGGGAAATCGTCAGGAACTGAGTATTCCGGGATCCACAGTGTCAATGCTGTGCCCAGAATACCAAATTCCAGACATTATTTCTCACCATGGACAACGCAGTGACCGACAGCCTTCACTTACCGACCGAGAGCAACGGCGTTTGCGTTGAGTCACAATCACTCCCGATTAGTCTGAAGAAGTTTATGGACAATTCGAGCGAATGACCTGGCCACCCAGTTCGCCCGACGTGAATCGCATCAAACATTCGCTGGACAAAATGTAGAGGTCAATACGTGCACAAAAGCATGCACCGGCAACACTTTCTCAATTATGGACGGCTACAGAGGCAGTATGGCGCAATATGTCTGTAGGAGTCTTCCAACGACTTGATTGAGTCCATGCCGCGTCGAGTTGTTGCACCATGCTAGGCAAAAGGAGGTCCGACACGACATTAGGAAGTATCGCATGACTTTTGTCACCTCATTGTAGTGCGTCCATATTCTTTGACGTCATATTTGTTCTATAAATATATAGAATCTAGCTTCACGGACGCGGCTTAGCCCATATATGAATTAGTCCATCATATATAGATTTTACGTTGGTTAGGATATTTGTATATATATTTCATCTGTATCTGTAGTGAATTTCTCCTCCAGTATAATCTGAACCCTGAGGAAACTTGATATCTGCCTGTGTAAGAAGTACGTGAAAAGCCCTGTGGTGTACCGTTCCCTTCCGTCGACCTCAGAAACTGACTTGATCAACCAATTACAGGCGGACCTACAGATTAACGTGGATTAAAAATCAAGGTGTAACGAGGCATTCTAAGTGGTACGCGACGTATAAAAGTGCTGGTACTGACCGGAAATCGAACCTGAGGCAATTTAATTTGGAATTTCACCACTGAGCCACTTAAACCGTACAACCGTATCACTCCAGCACACAGTTTTAATTTACTGACAGGTCTCAGATCAGCAAGAGAGCGAAAATTGATTCTGGAATACAGCTATACACTGAAACATTTGAACTAAAAAGTAAGATATTCGGCCACAAAGCAATAATTAAGCACGATAATGCACTCTTTCTATTAATGTTAATCTCATGACGACATTACTGGATTTTGTTTAGTTGGGTCACATGAAACACCTAAAATAGTAGTAATTTACACCCTAAGCAAAAAAAAAAGACCCACCACGAAGAAATTATATAAATGGGACGGAAATCGGTAGATCTGATGTACACGTAAAGACAAACAAATCATACAATTTCAGAGAAATTGGCTGATTTATTGAAGAGCTTCAGATATTGAGCAACTCAATAATGTGATGGTACAAATGGTTCAAATAGCTCTAAGCACTATGGGACTTAACATTTGAGGTCATCAGTCGCCTAGACTTACAACTACTTAAACCTGGCTAACCTAAGGACATCACACACATCCATGCCCGAGGCAGGATTAGAACCTGCGACCGTAGCAGCAGCGCATGTGTTGGTCCACCTCTAGGTCTTATGCAAGCAGTTATTCTACTTGGCATTGATTGACAGAGTTGTTGAATGTTCTCCTGAGCGGTATTGGGCCAAATTCTGTACAACTGGCGCGTTAGATCGTCAAAATCCCAAGCTTTTCATAGCAGGACTCTTTGGTTGTCATTCGCCGCACCCTTACAGCACAGCAGAACGTCGAAGATATTCTACGCCTCGTCTTGTTACCCATTATGGCAAGTCATCTTGCGCTTACATTTCAGCAAGATAATGCCAGCTCGCACACAGCGAGAGCTTCTACTGTTTATGTTCGTGCTTGCCAAACCATACCTTTCCCAGCGAGGTCGCCAGATGTCTCCCCAGAGGAGTACATCTGGAGCATTATGAACAGGAGGCGCCAACCAGCTCGAGATTTTGACGATCTAACGCACCAGTTGGTCAGAATTTGGCACGATGTCCCTAAGGAGGACATCCAACAACTCTGTCATGCCGAATAACTGCTTACATAAGGGCAGATGGGGACCAGCGTATTACTGACTTCCCAGTTCGTGAGGCTCCTTCTCTTGAATAAATCATCCAGTTTTTCTGAAACTGTAATCATTTGTTGGTCTGGACGTCTATCAATTTCCGGTCCCATTCGAATATTCCTTCGTGGTGCGTCGTTCTTTTTGTCTTAGAGCGAAACTACCTTTGCTAACAAGAGCTTTTTTATATTTTATCTGATAATCAGTTTCTGTTTTTACATAGCTAACAAAATACTGCAATTCATCAATAATACTTACCTTACTGGTGACGATGTCACACTTCATCAAGAAGGAACTATGGCAGACGGTATTTTATAGGGTGCTGCATTGTGTATAATTACCAGGCTGTATGTGGCTACTGATGGCCTTGGGAGAGCCAGTCATGACAAAACTCTACCATCTGGTGAGCAAGATGTATGAGACAGGCGAAATACCCACAGACTTCAAGAAGAATATAATAATTCCAATCCCAAAGAAAGCAGGTGTTGACAGATGTGAAAATTACCGAACTATCAGTTTAATAAGTCACAGCTGCAAAATACTAACGCGAATTCTTTACAGACGAATGGAAAAACTGGTAGAAGCGGACCTCGGGGAAGATCAGTTTGGATTCCGTAGAAATGTTGGAACACGTGAGGCAATACTAACCTTACGACTTATCTTAGAAGAAAGATTAAGAAAAGGCAAACCTACGTTTCTAGCATTTGTAGACTTAGAGAAAGCTTTTGACAATGTTGACTGGAATACTCTCTTTCAAATTCTGAAGGTGGCAGGGGTAAAATACAAGGAGCGAAAGGCTATTTACAATTTGTACAGAAACCAGATGGCAGTTATAAGAGTCGAGGGGCATGAAAGGGAAGCAGTGGTTGGGAAAGGAGTGAGACAGGGTTGTAGCCTCTCCCCGATGTTATTCAATCTGTATATTGAGCAAGCAGTAAAGGAAACAAAAGAAAAATTCGGAGTAGGTATTAAATTTCATGGAGAAGAAGTAAAAACTTTGAGGTTCGCCGATGAATTGTAATTCTGTCAGAAACAGCAAAGGACTTGGAAGAGCAGTTGAACGGAATGGACAGTGTCTTGAAAGCAGGATATAAGGTGAACATCAACAAAAGCAAAACGAGGATAATGGAATTTAGTCAAATTAAATCGGGTGATGCTGAGGGGATTAGATTAGGAAATGAGACACTTAAAGTTGTAAAGGAGTTTTGCTATTTAGGGAGTAATGTAGTGGACTGTTAAGGCAGCCAGTCCACAGAGACGGGTAGCCGAGAGGGCACACGTACACACACGCCGACTGGCGCGAAGTCTGGAACAGGATTCGTAATGAATGTGATAAAGAAAAGAACGTAGCTACTAGAACACTTAACTTTTATATCGTCCTTTGGTATACAGCATTCTTGATGATACAAGTGAGACTATCTTGAGATACATGCAATGGTACAAATGGCGCCTTGCTAGGTCGTAGCCATTAACTTAGCTGAAGGCTATTCTAACTGTCTCTCGGCAAATGAGAGAAAGGCTTCGTCAGTGTAGTCGCTAGCAACGTCGTCGTACAACTGGGGCGAGTGCTAGTAAGTCTCTCGAGACCTGCCGTGTGGTGGCGCTCGATCTGCGATCCTGACAGTGGCGACACGCGGGTCCGACATGTACTAATGGACCGCGGCCGATTTAAGCTACCACCTAGCAAGTGTGGTGTCTGGCGGTGACACCACAAGTAAAATAACTGATGACGGTCGAAGTAGAGAGGATATAAAATGTAGACTGGCAATGGCAAGGAAATCGTTTCTGAAGAAGAGAAATTTGTTAACATCGAGTATAGATTTAAGTGTCAGGAAGTAGTTTCTGAAAGTATATGTATGGAGTGTAGCCATGTATGGAAGTGAAACATGGACGATAAATAATTTGGACAAGAAGAGAATAGAAGCTTTCGAAATGTGGTGCTACAGAAGAATGCTGAAGATAAGGTGGGTAGATCACGTAACTAATGAGGAGGTATTGAATAGGATTGGGGAGAAGAGAAGTTTGTGGCACAACTTGACTAGAAGAAGGGATCGGTTGGTAGGACATGTTTTGAGGCATCAAGGGATCACAAATTTAGCATTGGAGGGTAGAGTGGAGGGTAAAAATCGTAGAGGGAGATCAAGAGATCAATACACTAAGCAGATTCAGAAGGATGTAGGTTGCAGTAGGTACTGGGAGATGAAGAAGCTTGCACAGGATAGAGTAGCATGGAGAGCTGCATCAAACCAGTCTCAGGACTGAAGACCACAACAACAACAACAACAATGTGGCCACTGTGTTGGCATCATGTGAGCCATATCTTCCATGCTGTGTGCGTGAAATAGCGACGTCTCCTTGGGCTATTGCTGCATGGGTGTGGGTCCTGCCCTATCTAACTGGGTAAGGCAGTTACCATCAATGACTGACTATCATCACTTACACTGACGACCAAGATCCAGTGTTACTCATAAAAACAGAGCTGCACAGTGCCCCACAGTGGAAAGTGGAAGTAATGTTAAAGTCTCTTGGCACCTCATCCCCCCCCCCCCCGCCCGACCTGAGACCTCCTCACTGTTGTTTGAGCAATCCAGGTTCTTCTTCCTGCCAGACGAGTTTTGTGGTGTCACCGCAAGGCACCACACTTGCTAGGTTGTAGGCTTCAGATCGGCCGCGGTCCGTCAGTACACATCGGATCCTCGAGTCGCCACTGTCGACGCTAGCAGACCGAGCGCCGCCACTCGACTGGTCTTACGAGACAAGATAGCGCACTGGCCAGTTCTACAGCCGACTTGAATAGGAATGGTTCACTTGTTATAGCTTCAGAGATCTCATTTGCAGAGACGCTAGTTAGCATAGCCTTCAGCTAAGTCAGTAGCTACGACCTAGCCAGGCGCCACATACAGTTTATGCATTGACAATTGATCCATATGTGTAAAGCAATCAGAATTGTGTAAGTAGGCTGTTTAGGTTTTTTTATTGATAACGCCACCTCAGTATGAAAATCACCGGCTGTGCCGTGTGCAGTCTGTGGCTGCTTTGCATTGTTGTAATACTCAACCATTGTAGTGTTAGGCAGCTGGCTGTGAACAGCGCGTAGCGCTGGGCAGTTGGAGGTGAGCCGCCAGCAGTGATGGATGTGGGGAGAGAGATGGCGGAGTTTTGTAATTTGTCATGAACTGATATATATATGATGATATCAAGGTAAATACATTGTTTGTTCTCTATTAATATCTTTCATTTGCTAACTATCCCTATCAGTAGTTAGTGCCTTCCATAGTTTGAATCTTTTATTTAGCTGGCAGTAGTGGCGCTCGCTGTATTGCAGTAGCTTGAGCAGCGAAGATTTTTGGTGAGATAAGTGATTTGTGAGACGTATAGTTTAATGTTAGTCAGGGCCATTCTCTTGTAGAGAATTTTGAAAGTCAGATTGCGTTGCGCTAACAAAATATTGTGTGTTGAAAGTCAGATTGCGTTGCGCTAAAAAATATTGTGCGTCTGTTTAAGCACAGTTATGTATAATTGTTCATAAGGGGACGTTTCATATGTCGACCCTTAGCCGAGGATACCTCACTGGAATCTTCTAATTTTTTCTTGTAGTTTGTGTAATTAGTGTAGATTTTGTTTATTGCTAGCGCGTAATTGTAGAGAGAATCTCCTTTGTAGTTGTAGTTTTTCATTGTTGTATAGTAAAATAGTTGTGGCATGCATGTAGATTTGCACCAAGTATTTCGCAGCTGCAATTAACTAGATATTATTTTCAGTGTTGTGTTAATGTGTTCTCCTATTTTTGCTCTTCAAATTGTGTTTTTCTGTGTTGTCGTGTGAAATACTGTGACAATAATGGCGTGTGAAAAACGTAACACTAGGCTCCAAAGTAAATTGAGAAATGACAGCGAAGACGAAAGCAGTGTGTTAGCGCCACCGTGTAATGAATTAACTAATATTCAAAGTGGTAATTTGGTAATTGCGCATAGGGAGATGGAGCGGGTTGCAAACAATGGCGTAGACAGTGAAACAATCAGTGAGCAGGGAAGCATTATCGATCGGTCGGTCGGCAACAGCTCGCCTCAGGAATCCGAAATGACAGGACACGATCTCGCAAATACTGTAGATTCAGGTTTTGGATCCTCACCGTTTTCTCAAATAAGTCAAGACACATTTTCTGCTTGTCAAAATGTGAATGTTTCCGGTGCAAATTCACTGCCGAAAACCACTGAGGAACATGTTCCAGACACCAGTGCATTGTTATTACAATTAATGCAACAAATGGGACAAAAGCTTGAAAAATTAGACACAATCGAACAAAATCAGAAACAAATCGAACAAAATCAGAAACAAATGGAACAAAATCAGAAACAAATGGAACAAAATCAGAGTCAAACACAGCAACAGCTTCAAAAGTTAGACTCATTGGAGCAAACTCTTGAACAAACACGTGAGGATTTAACTAATGAGTTACATCACATTGAATCGAAATGTCAAAAAGTCTGTAACGACGTAAAAACACAAATTTGTGAGCATTTCCAACCTATTTTTTCGCGTCATGAAAATGCACTACAGAATCACGAAGCAGCCATAAAAGAACTGCAAACTATTGTTTATGAAAATCATGAGACCTTGCAAGTTAAATTTGACTCAGTTGCATCTACCGATTCGGTTACGCAACTTGCAAAAACTCAGGAAAACTTAAAGGACACAGTAGATACTCTGAAACTTGGTTCAGAAAAACACACTGAGGAAATTAGTTCATTATCGGAGAAAGTAGCCGAACTTTCGGATCAGGTCACTAATTTATCTACAAAGGTAGATGATGATCTGAATGACACAAAACCGGTAGTCTTTAATGACACAGAAGAGAGCGAACAAATTAGGAAACTGAAACAAAATCTGAATCAAATTAATACGCAACACCAAAGAGAAATCCGGGAAGTACAAGATCAGCTGACACAGGTAATACAAGAATTACGTATTTCAGAGGACACTCGCGCTCCAACACGGGAAGAGGGACATAGAAATACGGAACAACCACAAAATAATAACACAGGACACTTCGGAAATTATGAAATAAATTGGCAAGGTGCACCGAATTTTGAAGTGGAACCGCCGAAACGACGTAACAATGACCGATATGCGACTCGCCGACATGATGACTTTGACTATAAGCTGTTCATTACTACACGTAAATTCAAAACGTTTAAAAATTCTGCCAACGACATTCATCCACAAGCGTGGCTCCATCAATTCTCTCATTGTTTTCCCCCCAACTGGTCATTAGAACACAGATTAGAATTTATGTGTGGCTATTTAGAGAATGAACCAGCTGTAAGAATGCGTTCGGTCATTCACGATTGTCATAGTGAAGGAGAATTTTACCATGCCTTCCTCTCAGCATATTGGTCTCAAGCCACACAAGACCGAGTAAAACATGGCATCATAATGATGAAACATTTCGAACAATCTGAATTCTCCAGTCTTGTGAAATATTTTGAAGACATGTTGCACAAGAATCAGTACCTGTCAAACCCATACAGCCCCTCAGAACTCATCCGCATTTGCTTAATCAAACTGCCTGAACATTTGCGACATATTATTTTGGCAGGACGTTGCAAAGACGACATTGAAGCATTTCAAGGACTCTTACAAGAACTGGAAATTGACACTGACAATCGCGGAACGCACGAGCACAACAATTACAGATCACATCCGTCGCAATTCCGCGATGAAAGAAATAATAACTGGACGCGACAAGGCTATTCTCACAACACAAATCGTGACCGAAACAGACACCACCCGTATAACAACCGTTGGCAGAGTAGTAATAATTACAGGGAAAGATCACCTCTCCGCGGTAATGACTATCACAGAGACAATCAGAGAAACAGACAATATGGGAACCAAAACAATTATTATTACGAGGGACAGAATAACTTTAGACGCAACGGTCCAGCGCGCAGTTACGATTCAGGGAGAAATTCTCCACCTCGTGACCGACAAGAAAGAAACTATGGCATCTACCGACATGACGACAGACGATATGATCGTAACGACAGACCTGAATTGCATCAGAACTGGCGGGATTCTAACAGAGCTGGGCCCTCTCGGCAAGGCGAATTTGTAGAAGTTCGGTCTCCTAATCCGAATAACGACGCGCGGCAGCAAAGAAACAGACAATGACTCGCACAGCAGGCAGCCGCGTGCGCCCGCTGGCTCCGAGAAAAATAACACAGACGCTAACCTTGAGAAAAGATTTAGCATTCTTTACCGACGTATACCGCATGATAATTACGTTCAAGTTGAAACTGAGTACTAGGAAGAGTAAAGGTTTACACCACATTTCACACGTAAAACCGTTTATTGAGAGATAATGTGCTTTTTTAACTTGAGATTTTAATGCAACATTTTGGTTTACTTGAAGATGCATTCTGGATTTGAAGTACTTTCTGTGAGATACCAGACGACACAGTGGTTAGTTTATGTGACAGCTGCACGATGTTATCACGACGCTACTAATGAGTGACAGTTTACAATGTTGCTTTTGAGGTGTTTCTGTTTTATATTTGCACAGTTTTCTGAATTCTTTTGGAAAGAAAAACATGTTTTATTAGTAACTTTTGTGGTATAGCAACAATGAGGCAGCCTTTTCCGTAGTACAACAATACGTTACAGCATGGTACTTTCTTCATCACAACAATAAGCGTGATAACTAAGATATCTATACGCAAAGCATTTCACTTTTGTGTATCATGAGGTAAGTACATTGACTTCTGCAGAACTTGGCTTTCGGAGGACGATAACTACAAGACTTCCACAGAGATTGTCTTACAACATGACGCACAGTTTGGCGCTACAGGACACGTATTTCAGTGATTGATTTTGTACTTGGAACATTTATTTTTAAAGATTTTTGAATTACAAAGAAAGTTTTCCGAGATACATTTCATTCCATTGCTGTAATTTGTGGCACCTGAGGGTGTAATTGCATTTATCCTCAGGGGGGTACACGCCTACTTTCTGTACCATGTGTTTGGCACGCACAAGGAGCCCTAGCTAATATGGTATTTGCTTATACAACTTTACACATCGGTACCATATTCCTCTAACACATAATTACACAGCTATCTGATTATTTGACAGAGATAAACATTTTTTTTACTACATCAGTGACACATGTTTACGCAATTACACAGTTGGATACCTTCACACTTATGAAATTGTATTTTGTCTGTACTTTGTAAACTGTTCATATTTTTTCGGAACCATTGTGATACTATGAGAGCTTTGAATGATGTATTTGGTATGAGATCATGATTTTTAAGGTACGTTTGAGGTAGATGACACTTTTGAAATGAGCAGAGAATTACTTTTAGGTTTTAAAATATTCAGGAAGCTACGACGATTTTGAGTTTTGACTGAGGTGTTACGATGTTATTTTTACGACGACGATGTGTATTATGCTGCTGAGGTATGTTTATGGTCAAGAAGCTGATGCTATATGAGTTATTTGATTATGCTACATATTTATTAACAGGAAATATTGAAGAAGCGTCGACGAATTTGTATATGTGTAATAAGGTAAGGAGTAATGAATAGTGATTAGGGCACTCTGATTTGTGGAAAAGGTTGTTGGAAACCAAGAATCGTACTTTAAGAGTTATGAAATGTGTGTAAATGCGTGAATGTATCACAATGCTGACGAATATTTTTTTTGGACACTTACATTTATAGGATTTTGTTTCTACAGATTTGCAACACTAATTCTTGACCTGTGAAACATTTTTATATCAGACTGCCACTGTAGCGCAAACTGCTGTCGTAAATATTTCCATACGAAAGTTAAGTGACCACCTGCACGTAATACGTCGTGGGCACACAGCTGTGTCAGACACCTGGGCGACAGCCGCCCAAAAAAAAAAAAAAAAAAAAAAAAAAAAAAAAAAAAAAAAAAGCCATTAGCCTTCCAGCGGCACATGAAAACGATGAGAAACATTTCACGGCTATTGTCGTGCTAATTGAGAGAAATGCCATATGGCTAGTAAATGACGTTTCACGCCTTGCTTTGCCCATTTTGTTTAATATCTAGTTTCTAGCTGCACTGCAGCACTGGTTAAAATAAAATTTTATAGATGTACTAATTTAAATATTTTCTGTCTGCAGATCTATTAAATAATAATTTTGTAATCCACATTCTTTGAAAAAGGAGCTCTTGGAATGGAAAGAACAATAAGAAGGGACTAATAACAGGAACTGCATACATAATTTTCTTTTCTAGTATTTAGGAATCTTTTGTAGAATTAGTTTTTGTGGTGCACCACTTTAATTACATAGTCATTAAGATGTGAATATACATTTCCCTTATCTGCATTGTTGTCCTTACTGTAATATTTTTTCTGCTTGAGCGTTGTCATGTTTAGATATAATTTATTGCTTTTGCTTCTGCTGTTTGCCAGGCATAGTGTTATTGAATTTGACTTTGTATTATTCTGTTAAGCCAGTTTTACTAATGATTTCTTTTTATTGTTTGCTGCACATTGCCTTAGATTAGTTGTAGTATTACAATTGCTTTGCTAATTTCTTAATGCTGCTTGCTTCGCAAATCTGCGTTTCTTTTTTCATTGCTGTTTATATTAATTGTTTTATGTGATGCTGCATTGCCTCGTCCCTTAGTTTAGCATCTGAGCTCAGTAGATTTAAGTTAGCTTAAGAGGGGGTAGACTATATAAGAAACAGATTTGGCAAAAATGAGTATTGTGCACTAAGAAATAATTATTTCGAAAGAAATATGAACAGAGTAGAGAAAGCAGGTATAGATAGGACTTTTTGGGAATAATGATGAACGAAGGGAGATCTCCAAGAACAAAAAAGGTTTTGTTTGCAAAATACTGCAGTACCAAAAGTTACACTGAAAACGAACCCTGTCCTTTCCATTGTGTTATCCCCCTATGTGTTTGTGTACCCTTGTGTATTTGTTTTCTTCCTGTCTCTGTGTAGTTTCATAGAACTTTTTTCTCTTCTAATACTCAGCTACATGAACTATGATGAGGAATACTGTTATCCTCAAATATAATTTGCATTGATAATATGTTATTTACTTTGTAAAGATGCTTAGACATGATTTATCTGTTTTGTTTTAATGCTCATGGGTGAAGTTGATGTTTCGAAAGTTACTCTGCTCTTTCATGTATGTACTCATGTCATAATTCCTGTAACACTGAAGTATATATTTCTATTCTTTTGTAAAGCCCCTATTACTACAAATGTTATCTGTATTGTTATGTTCTTTAATAATGTGTTTTGTACCTTTGTAATTGTATTCTTATGTTGTAAATTTATAATTGTAATTGACACCAGTTCATCATATTATAAACTTGTAAGTTACATTTCACTGCACACGTTTCTGTTGGTCATAGTATATGGACAATATGTGAGGAGTAGGGACTGTTAGTGTTTGCACGTGTGTTAATAATTCAGCAAGGGACTGGATAACAGCATTGCTTGTTCTAAGGACATTTAGAAAAAAACTTTGTGAGTGCACAAGTGGTGGTTATGGACTTGCTATATTATCCGCAAGACTCTTCAATGGTGATTGTGTACCTGCACAGTCACAACAGATGGCTGCTGGCCATCTCTACAAGGACTACAGTGGGTCTGCGCCTCTGGTGGCCCACCAGTACCATTATCTCTACAAGGACTGCAGTGGGTCTGCACCTTTGATGACTCACCAATACCATTATTTCTACAAGGACTGCAGTGGGTCTGCACCTCTGGTGGCCCACCAATACCGTAATCTCTACCAGGACTACAGTGGGTCTGCTCTGTGATGACCTACCCACCAATACTCTTCAAAACTTCGACTGACTCCGCTGTGGGTTTGCTCTCTTGTGGCCCATTACCTGTCAGCATGTCGAGAGTCAGCACTGTCTTTCCGTTGGAAGGACAACGATACTTCTTCAAGACTGCATGGAAATCCACTACTTCCGTGTGCATTTTCTTTTACTGCTCAGACTTTGAAAAAAAACACTGCAATGTGATGAATGATCAAGACTGTCTTTATGGACTGTGAGAAAATTTTAGCTTTTGACCAACATTGTATCAATAAGTGTGTGCATTTGATTTCTTAGTTATTGTAATTATAAAAAATTTTTTCAAATCTGTATTGGGCACTGCCCAACCCAATTTGTAAAATTTTTTGTGGGGAGCATGGGGGCTATGTAAGTAGGCTGTTTAGGTTTTTTTATTGATAACGCCACCTCAGTATGAAAATCACCGGCTGTGCCGTGTGCAGTCTGTGGCTGCTTTGCATTGTTGTAATACTCAACCATTGTAGTGTTAGGCAGCTGGCTGTGAACAGCGCGTAGCGCTGGGCAGTTGGAGGTGAGCCGCCAGCAGTGATGGATGTGGGGAGAGAGATGGCGGAGTTTTGTAATTTGTCATGAACTGATATATATATGATGATATCAAGGTAAATACATTGTTTGTTCTCTATTAATATCTTTCATTTGCTAACTATCCCTATCAGTAGTTAGTGCCTTCCATAGTTTGAATCTTTTATTTAGCTGGCAGTAGTGGCGCTCGCTGTATTGCAGTAGCTTGAGCAGCGAAGATTTTTGGTGAGATAAGTGATTTGTGAGACGTATAGTTTAATGTTAGTCAGGGCCATTCTCTTGTAGAGAATTTTGAAAGTCAGATTGCGTTGCGCTAACAAAATATTGTGTGTTGAAAGTCAGATTGCGTTGCGCTAAAAAATATTGTGCGTCTGTTTAAGCACAGTTATGTATAATTGTTCATAAGGGGACGTTTCAATTGCAAAGAAGTATTCGCATTTCAATCTATAACTGCACTTGTAAATATTATTGTACAAAGTCAAGACCGACGTTCACCGCTGACGCTGAATTATAGCTAAGTATTTAATTGTATTCCTGTCTACTAACTTTCTAATCACCTAAGATGTTCCAGATACACCCCGTCAAGTATAGTTCATTGATCCTCACGTCAGCCTACGTGATCAACGCGCGCAATTAATGGCCACACCTCGTGATCATGCTAACAAGGGAACCTCCCCATCGCACCCCCCTCAGATTTAGTTATAAGTTGGCACAGTGGATAGGCCTTGAAAAACTGAACACAGATCAATCGAGAAAACAGGAAGAAGTTGTGTGGAACTATGAAAAAAATAAGCGAAATATACAAACTGAGTAGTCCTTACGAAGATATGCAACATCAAGGATGATGTGACACCAGGAGCGCCGTGGTCCCGTGGTTAGCGTGAGCAGCTGCGGAACGAGAGGTCCGCGGTTCAAGTCTTCCTTCTAGCGTAAAATTTTATTTTTTATTTTCAGACAATTATCAAAGTTCAGGCACTCACACATAATCAAATTCGCTCTCCAAAATTCCAGGACATGTCCAGATTTGCTTGGACATATGCAGGATTTGACGGTCTACACACGGAAAAAGTTGAAAACGTTAAAAACATGTTTTGACAGAGCACAGGGAAAATTGTGCGACTGTGAAACTGTTGGATTCATTATGTTTTCATCACTTTTTGGGAGTAATTCTCACATCCACAAGAAAACCTAAATCGGGCAATGTAGAAGAATCTTTTTACCCATTCGCCAAGTGTACAAGTTAGGTGGGTCGACAACATATTCCTGTCATGTGACGCACATGCCCTCACCAGTGTCGTATAGAATATATCAGACGTGTTTTCCTGTGGAGGAATCGGTTGACCTATGACCTTGCGATCAGATGTTTTCGGTTCCCATTGGAGAGGCACGTCCTTTAGTCTACTAATCGCACGGTTTTGCGGTGCGGTCGCAAAACACAGACACTAAACTTATTACAGTGAACGGAGACGTCAATGAACGAATGGACAGATCATAACTTTGAGAAAACAAAGAAAAATTTTTCACTTGAGGGGAGATTTGAACCATGGACTTCTCGTTTCGCAGCTGCACACGCTAACCACGGGACCACGGCGCTGCTGAGTTAAGATCATCCTTGATGTTGCCACCTATCTTCGCATGGACTACTCACTTTGTATATTTTGCTTATTTTTTCATAGTTCCACACAACTTCTTCCTGTTTTCTCGATTGATCTGTGTTCAGTTTTTCAAGGCCTATCCACTGTGCCAACTTATAACTAAATCTGGGAGGTTCCCTTGTAAGAGTCAAATTGCGTGTCTCAGCCGGGCCGCCCTTTTTCCATGAGGCCCATAGTTCCGCCTCATACATAACAAGTTTCCTGTTAGCTATTTTCGTAGCTCATAAATAGCTGTTCAACTCTTTTCACGCTAACAATTGGCAATTGAAAACACATCCCCCTACAATCATTTGCGAGTAAAGCTTACGATATTTGTCGTACAATCAGCAGACTCAAGTTTCCTGCTCAGCTATAAATTTTATGGTCCTTAGACAGATCCGGTTTCGTCGACTGTACAGTATGGATGACCTACAGCGTGACAACAAGCAAAATTCCCTCCCCAAACTGCGGTGGCACTCAGGGACAAAAGCCTAGTCCATAGTGGTGTACAGAGATGCCGCCTTTCCTGCCTTCTGGGAATCTTTCTGGACACATCACTACCATTTTAGGGACCATTTTACTTCAGTAGTGTAAGTGTGTTCAAAAGAGGTTATGAGATGGCGATCAACAAAAGTAAAAGAACGCCAATGGATGTAGTCGAATATAAGGACACAATGCAAAGGGAATTAGATTAGGAAATGGGAGCCTGAAAGTACTAAATGAGTTTTGGTATATGGGTAGCAAAATAAGCGACAATGAGAGAAATAAACAGGATATGAAATACAGACTGACAACTGCAATGAAAATTTTTTATGAGAAAGACAAATATGTCACCATAGCATATGAATTTAACTGTTAGGAAGTATTTACTGTAAGACTTCTCTGCATTGTAGGTTTATATGGATGGGAAAAGTGGGAGATAAACAGTAAACAGAATAATACGAGCTTTCAAAATGGGGAACTACCGAAGACTGCTTAGGATTAGATGGTAAAATGAAGAGGTACTGAATAAAAAAGGAAAGAAAAGACGTTTATGTGTCATTCTGACTAAAATACGGGACCGGTTGGTAAGGCACCTCTTGGGGCATCAAGGAAAAGTTAATTTGCTAATGAAGGGAAGTGGGTGGAGTAGAAATTATAAGAGTGTGAACAAGGATTGACTACTACTGTAACCAAGATCAAATTCATGTAGATTGCAGCGGTCACACATACACGAAGAGATTTGCACAGGATGGAATAGTGTGGAGAGCGACATTAAACATGGTTCAGCATGAAGACCACAGCAGCAAGGGTACGAAACAAATAACTCAACCACAACTCAATTGTGGTAGAGCTAAAACTAATTCCGGAAGCTGCTCTGCGGAAGCCAATCCACATTTCCAGATTAAACCGCCTGACAAGAAAACTGAAGCACCCAGAAGATGTGGTCGGATTCAAGCCAACTTGGTACACATGCACACAATCTGCGGGTATTTAAACACATAGATTTACAACTCTGTGACGGGTACTACGGCCACCAGATTTCATTAGTTTCCCTCATATATAGTGTTGTTACCAGGCCTTGCAGGATACATAAGGGGTGTGAAGAGGGTCAGATTTTGAAGCGTGACCGCGAAGGACATGAAAATTCAGAGACAGCGTTATCAGCACCTGACAAGAGTCTTAAAGCGGACCCACTGTACGACTTCATGTGGCCGGTTGGTCGAATCGTGCAATATCCAGATTTGTGGGGCATTCGGACGTGACAGCGGACCCCTGTTGGATTGCATGGGACCGTCAAGGCAGGCATGTTACGTTATTTTATGTTATGTTAACCGAGGACCTAGAAACGACGGAGAGGCTCCGTCCCCGCCGCAGCCGCAGTGGTCCGCAACCCCACGACGACTACCGCAGTCCACTTCACCCCTCTGCCGCACCGCACCGAACCCAGGGTTATTGTGCGGTTCGGCCCTTCGGTGGACCTCCCAGGGAACGTCTCACACCAGACGAGTGTAACCCCTATGTTTGCGTGCTAGAGTACTGGTGGTATACGCGTACGTGGAGAACTTGTTTGCCGACATAGTGTAGCTGAGGCGGAATAAGGGGAACCAGCCCGCATTCGCCTAGGCAGATGGAAAACCGCCTAAAAACCATCCACAGATTGGCC
Organism: Schistocerca nitens; assembly: GCF_023898315.1. NCBI lineage: Eukaryota > Metazoa > Arthropoda > Insecta > Orthoptera > Acrididae > Schistocerca > Schistocerca nitens. The sequence goes on from NC_064622.1 coordinate 354,093,132, forward strand.
TGCTCACCGGACCTCGACACAAATCCGACGGGCGGATTCGTGCCGGGGACCAGGCGCTCCTTCCCGCCCGGAAATCCAAGACAGGCCTCCTCGTCGTCGAGGTTCAGGTAGCCACGTCTAATCAACGCGCGGCATGATCGCCATATGGTGCACGAAGCACGCCTTCACCGCTCCACATTCGCACCTGCCATTCAGGAACAAGTAATGGAATCCTTCTAACATTCTCTGTCGTTCCGCACCGCTACAAGTAGCGGTCGGGCTAGGAAATTGCTGTCCCATAGGTAGCATGTCTGCCGTTAACAGAGCAACACAAACGGCTGCGTCTGGAGTCATGTTGTAACCTAGAAGCATGGATTGCCGATGACTGGCGTTGCATTGTGTTCAGCGATGAATCGTGCTTCTGCACTACCCCGGATGACCACCGTTGGCGAGTATGGCGGCGAACTCTGGAGAGGTCACATTGTTCCAGTGTTTTGGAGAAGATGTGAAGTTACTCCTAGCGCTATGAGGTGCGGAGCCATCGGGTATGACTTCATGCCACGGCTAGTAGTGATTGAGGGAACTCTGGTGGCACAATAGTATGTAACGAACAGTCTGCGCCGTCATGAGTTACCTCTCATGAGAAAGTACCGTGGAGCCATTATTCTTGAGATACTCTCGTAGCCAGCAAGACCCCCAGATTGGCCCCTTACAGAACTTGCGGTGGACGATCTCGGACATCAACTGCATGCCAGTGCCACTAATCAGTACATCAGAACAACTGTGTGCCAGCTAGCCTCGGGTGATGATACAACAGCTTGGACACCCTTGGCAACCGAATCATTTCATGGATTCAGGCCAAATGGCAGATATTAATAAGAGGGCTCATACTGTGGAGATGTTTGTAAATTTGACTGTTTTGTAGTCACTGAAGCAATATCGCATATCTTCTCATTCCGAGAAGTTTCATTTCGTTTTCTCTCCATTTCTAGGTGCTTCACTTATTTGTAGGGCAGTGAAGGTTTGGGGTATTTGCACATCAACCAGAAAACCAGAAGCGGTATTGGGAAATTCGTTGGCGGGAAACTGTATTTGGAAGCGACGTAAACGTGTCGTAGATGAGTCAACGAAATAGGACCACTGCCCAGAGCTTTGTAACACGGAGGGGCGACGACAACGCAGGAAGTCGCTGTGGAAGGGTTACTGAGATTTGAGACAACTCTCGGCGAGGGTCAGGAGCACGCCATTCCATCTGCGACACAGTAATTGTCCCGACTCCCCCCAGAGAGACGGCAGCGGGGCGACGTTTGCACAGCGCGACTGCGGGATCGGATGTCCCCTTTGTGGCGCACGGACTCGTTTAATGGTTCCGTCCGCGGACGCTAATTGTTTCCGTGGCGAAGCGGAGGCTCTGGTCTCGTCTGTCTGCCCACGGGCCCTATCTGCTCGCAGTGTTTCTCGCTCTGTGCTGCAGCTGCAGCGACACACGGCTGCTCTCCCCGCTACTCTCAGAACGTGAAACTAACGATCGCCCGCACTCTCCAGCGCGTTCACAGCTGTGCATACAGGAGGGAACCGACATATGGGGTAGACTATTACGACGGCATGCCAACAGCGACACCAATACAATCAGTGGTTAAAAGGTATTTTTCAAACACTACAGCATTATGAAGCTTCATTCTGGAAACCTCCCCCAGGCTGTGGCTAAGCCATGTCCCCGCAGTATCCTTTCTTTCAGGAGTGCTTGTTCTGCAAGGTTCGCAGGAGAGCTTCTGTAAAGTTTGGAAGGTAGGAGACGAGATACTGGCAGAAGTACGGCTGTGAGTGCCGGGTGTGAGTCGTGCTTCGGTAGCTCAGATAGTAGAGCACTTGCCCGCGAAAGGCAAAGGTCCCGATTTCGAGTCTCGGTCGGGCACACAGTTTTAATCTGCCAGGAAGTTTCATATCAGCGCACACTCCGCTGCAGAGTGAAAATCTCATTCTGACTACAGCATTACATGGTCCAGTCACATTAACCGCCCATGTTCGACGTCAACGTGAAATCACCACATGCCGGCCGCTGTGGCCGAGAGCTTCTAGGCGCTTCAGTCCGGAACTACGCGGCTGCTACGGTCGCAGATTCGAATCCTGCCTCGGGTATGGATGTGTGTGATGTCGTTAGGTTAGTTAGGTTTAAGTACTTCTAAGTCTAGGTGACTGATGACCTCAGATATTAAGTCCCACAGTCCTTAGAGCCATTTGAACCAGTTTTGCAATAGCCACTCACAGATGGCTAGTGGTTGCAGTAACTGTGCAGGCTACATAAAGCGTGTCTAGGGGAATGCGAAAAACAGTACAGTCGTTGTCGTATTGCGGAAAACGAGCGTTTGAATGGATATGCAAAACGGCAAGATGGTTCGTTTTCGGTGCATGTCCATTGGCTTTCTGGCCAAGGCTGGGTTCCGCTTAATAGGTCAGGCGTCCTCTGCATTGACACATAGTCAGATTCAGAAAATATCGTTCTTGTGACACACAACTAGCTCTTTATACTCATGAAGTAATGAGTGGTATCAACAGAGGATATCAAATTGATTCCATATTTTTAGATTTCCAGAAGCCTTTCGACATCGTTCCTCACAAGCGTCTTCTAATCAAACTGCGTGCCTATGGAATATCACCGCAATTGTGCAACTGGATTCGTGTTTTCCTGCCAGAAAGGCCACAGTTTGTAGTAATAGACGGAATGTCATCGAGTAAAACTGAAGTAATATCCGGCGTTCCCCAAGGAAGTGTTATAGGCCCTCTATTGTTCCTGATCTATATTAACGACATGCGAGACAATCTGAGTAGCCCTCTAATACTGCAAACAGCAAGAGAGGAATATTTAAAAAACAGAAATTTGTTAACATCCAATACAAATTTAAATGTTAGAAGGTTTTATTTGTCTGCAGTCTTGTCTCGTAGTGAGTCATGGAAGGTCAAAACTGGAGACAACAAAGTACTATAAAATTTTTATATTTACGTGAAATGTATTAGCAGTCTGCGAATCAGCTGTATGATTTACTAGAAATACAGGAAAATTTGTGCCAGACCGGAACTTGAAGCCGCATTTCCCGCTAATCGCGTGCGGTCTCCTTAACCACTTCGTCTATCCGAGCATACCTCCAGGACTGATCCAAAATTCCACTTATCTTAGTGTCTGGTACATACTGCTCGCACATTACCTGATTACAGCACAGGGTGGAACAATGTTTCGTTCGTCAGTCCGCCCTTTCTTCGGAATGAAATACAGTTATTGCAGTGTCTGTATCTTACAGTGTATATGTGGACACTGTATGAATACAGACATTATAACCATTAATGATGTATCCATGCCTCAACAGAATAAAATGACAACATATTTGTGTCTCTGTGCGGGAATCACGAATTGCGCGGGCTTAAGGGTTTGACTATGTGACATTGGAACTTTGGATTGGTCCTGGACGTCTGCTCAGGCAGCCACGAGAATACAGGTTCGCGGCCCCCTCTGGCACGAATTTTCATATGTTTACTAGTACATGGTAGAGTTAATGTACAGCAGTATTTGCAAACTGCGAATACATTTCATGTGTGTAATATGGCCGTAGATTGTCAGCAGTCGAACTTCACAGTCACTGTAAAATACACTGAAAGTGTGAAACGCAGAGTGCAATAATTGTATTTTTGGAATTTGTTGCTATAGAAGAGTGCTGAAGCATAGGTTGGTGGATCGAATAACTCGTGAGGAGGTTCTGAATCTATTTGGGGAAAAAGTATACAAAGGCAGCTCCTTTGAAAGGGCACGGCCGATTTCCTTCCGAATCCTTCCCTAACCCGAGCTTGCGCTCCGTCTCTAATGACCTCGTTGTCGACGGGACGTTAAACACTAACCACCACCACCAACCACAAAGGCAGCTTCGGCTTAAAGAGGGGACCGGCGGATGGGGCACATCCATCGTCAATTTGATATGGTGGGAACTGTCGGGGTTGAAAACTGAAGGAGGGGATCAAAGCTCGAATACAGTAAGCACGTTCAAACAGATGTAGGGAGCCGTAGTTATGCAGAGATGAAGAGCCTTGCACAGGATAGAGTAGGATGGGGAGCGGTATCAAACCGGACTGCAGACTGAAGACAGCAACACTACACATTATTAGACGAGAGTTGGTAAAACTAGGAAAAAAACCGCTAGAAACCTATTTCCGGAAACAAATATTTTTTGAGATTGGGGTCATTCTACCCTGTGATATCCTGGCCCACATCCAGCAGCGATGCCAGTGGGATGAAAATACACTAAGTGTCCGATCTGTTCCTTTAGGACTTCAGTAGCCTCATGAAAACCAGCATCTTGAAAATTGCTCCACCCAAAGCAATAATGCATACGTGGAAACCACACGTAGTAAACGATCTTTATTTTTCTCGACCGTCCGAAAGTCTCTCTCCTGGTCACCTAGAGCACTGAACTAAATGGCGTTCTTTTAATCGCCAACGCTCTAGTGTCTGAAGATTCAGATTTAGTCTCCAAAAATGGGGATTTGCAGTCGTCAGTACCAACTGCGACTGCGCAGAGGTGCAAATCATGGAGCACTTTTTCTGCTGCCGACTATGTGCCGCGTCCTGTGCTGGGGAACGTGTGCTTCGGAATGCTCCAAACATCCTGAGGTTGCCCGCTTTTTGTCACTAACGTTGCAATCTTCCACGCAGTGATACCCGAACATGTTTATTTTAAACTTCTTGTTTTACTTATTGCATTTTTTTCTTTGTACTGACACATTAGACACGAAGAAAGATATTTCAGTTGTTCGTGGTGGATTAATCTCATAAACTTTATCTCTCGAGCAACTAGACATTTCGAGGGATGGTATGTTTTGGAAGTGAACCATTAATAATGATGGTTAATCCTCCTGTGTGGGATGTTGCTCCGCCCTCTTCAAATACAAAGAAAAAGTCTACTTATTTAGTATGCTCTGTGTATTTCGCGGAGTAAAGAAGTTTCCAACATGCTAGTGTCCTGTGAAGCCACTACCAAAGCATCACTAAGAACATCTTCGCAAAAATAGGTCCTGTGATCGCTAATGGAGACACGGCTCACTCTACGGTAATTTTAGTGTTGTGGGAAAGCAGCCGATACTGGTGTCTAGGATCCATGTAGCTACAGAGTCTAATATTCAAGTTGTTGACGTGCCCGGTTAAATGTAAACGGTCTTCGTCAGTCAACCATAAACTGTTTCCGTGTCTTCGTATCGATTTATTCAGCCAAAAAATCCATCGTAGAATTGTCTTTATGTCACAAAATCTGTACGTGTAAGAATCTCGACAATTTGGATTTTGAGTGGAGGAAGTTGCGTATCATTGTGTAACATTCGTGTAATCGTTCGGATGGGAATCCTAAATTTACTGCTATGTACGCGAGCTTTGAGATATGAACTTCTTCCAGCCGCATCTCATGCACTCCCTATATTTTTGCAGAGTGTTTTCTGTCGAAGAAGTCTCTTCAAAATAATCAAACTGCTTTTTAATCTCTCAGACACTGGTACTAGTGGATTACGATAAATTCTAAAACGGTTACTGGAAAAAACGATGCGTTTATTCGTCATAATTACTGTTTAAATAAAAAGCTTTGACGGTGTGATTCTGAGAAGTCTGCCGATTCATATCTGCGAAACGCTAAGGACTGGAACTTGACCAAGACCACCTCCCAACGACAGAGCACGAATCTCGCGCTTTTCAAAGTCGCTCTTTGTCCTGCCCCATTGTGTACATTACGTACACAGAGTCATCATGCCTCTGTAAAGGGATCATTTCTGCTATTGACATTTGTTTCAATTCTTGGCCCTATTGTAGGTTGGAAAAAGAACGGTCGTCGTACTTTGAGGGGGCTGGATTTTTTGGAGATGGTAGGATGCGGTTGCAAGAGAGAGACCACAGGGATATGTCTAGAGGGGCAAGTTATGTTCAGCTGCCACTGTCGTGAAGTCCTAAACAGGGTGTTAGGGTTATAAGTGCAGGTACTTTAGTGTGTCACTAGTTTTTTCTTTGCGTCTAACAGTCTTTCCGCAGACACGTCACATAATTTACTGGTTCAAAAATCAAATGGCTCTGAGCACTATGGGACTTAACATCTGATGTCATCAATCCCCTAGAACTTAGAACTACTTAAACCTAACTAACCTGCCATCCATACACGAGGCAGGATTCGAGCCTACGACCGTAGCGGTCGCGCAGTTCCAGACTGAAGCGCCTAGAACCGCTCGGCCACTCCGGCCGGCCATAATTTACTACCTGGTGTTTTCTGCACGGTCATAGCTGTACCATTGAGTAAACTACGCCTGTCAGTATAGACTAACCGTTCTGCGATCACACGGCCACACTCCAACACGTGACCCGCTGCCCAGTTGGAAAAATGCATTAATGACTTGCTCTTGCCATACATGGTTCTACCCAACCTAAAATCATACTACTCATAATAGCTGTAATTATTGGTCTGCAAATTAAGTAAATACTGATGTAATGTTGTTCAATACGCTGTTGCCAGTCACCAATAAAAATATCTGCACCAATACTTCTAACAGCCTGTACGTTCAATGACTTTCGCTGAATGGATGCCCTGCAGTGTGGTATGAAAGGCACCTACACTGATGACCCAAAACTTTGCGAATAAATGCTTAAAAGTATGTTGATCCATCTTAAAACCGCAGTCAGGTGTGATTCTGCGCGGCTTAGATTCAGGTTCAGATCAGTATAATTTGGAGGCCAAGACATCAACGTCATTAAGAAATCAATGTGAGCTCATATTCATCTTTTGGATTTGCAGGTCTTGTATTTTTTCCCTGTTTGGAGTTAAAATAATTGGATTAGATTCCAATGCTGGCTTTGTGAAATGCACGGTTATCTTGCTGGAAGATGCTATCGTTATTGGAGAAGACATCAAGCTTGAAGGGAAGCAGGTAGTCGGCAGTACAGTTCATGTTGTCCAGAACTGTCATGGTGGCTTCAGTTACTACCACGGGCCCCATGGAAGCCCAGATGTCTGTCTCCCTTAGGGTAATACTGCCCCTACCAGCCTGCGTCCACGGGGTGGTGCACGTTTCGAGCAGTCACGATCATTGACCTAATGTAACAAGAAACTTGATTCATCCTACAAGACGAAGAGTTTCCGTTGATCCACAGTCGTTTCGATTGCCCCGTCCCACTGCACTCGTAATCGACTGTGTCATTGAATCAACGTGTGAACACGTAGGTGTCGTGCGCTGCGGAATGTTCAAGAACGTGCGCAGAACAGTGCAAAGTTGATTATGTCAATGGATTTACCTGTCTGGGATACTATCACCGCTGGAATGATATCCCAACCGCCTCTGCTCCGTTTATACACTTCCCTTACCGCGCGATGTGCCCACAACGGCATCAGGTGGCATTGAACCTTGCAGTAGGCCACGGTCTTCCATAATGTTTCTCTCATTAGTGTAGATTTATATTACATCATTTCTGATACTAGTATTTGTTTTAATTCTTGGCTGTAGTGAAGGTCGAAAAAATATTGTCCTTGACTTAGGTGCACAAGTTTTTTCGTGGGACACTACACAGAAAACTTAAACCCGAAAGTTGGAGACCTGGAAGGGATGGAGGGGGGAGGGATTAGGGTGGGGATGGAAGAAAGAGCAGGAGAAATGTCCATATAGGGAATGTTATATTCGGTTGCCACTGTTGCTGAGTCCTGCATTTTCAGTCAAGTTTCTTGAATCGATGCGCTGCACCGTACAGTACTTACACGGTGAAAATTAGTTACGAATTACGGCGTGCACGCCCTTTATTCTACATGTAAACGTCACTACAGATATTCCGATTTAGGTTATGACATGTTCGGTATGCTTGCCATCCTTGGCGATGACGTGGCGCAGACGAATATCGAAATTCTGCATGGCCCGCTGAACCGTCGGAACATCGATGCTGTCGATGACCTCCCGAATGGCTGTTTCCAGCTCAGCAGTGGTTTTGGAGTTATTGCTGTACACCTTGTCTTTAATATAGCCCCACAAAGAGAAGACATGTGTGTTAAGATCCGGAGAATGTGGCGGCCAATCGAGGCCCATGCCAGTGGCCTCTGGGTACCCCAGCGCCACAATGCGGTCCCAAACTGCTCCATCAGGACATGAAACACCCTCCTGCTTCGATGGGGTCGAACTCCGTCTTGCATGAACCACACCTTGTCGAAATCAGGGTCACTTTGAATAATGTGGATAGAATCAGCTTCCAAAATCTTCACTTACCGTTCGGTAGTCACCGTGCCATCAAGGAATATCGCACCGATTATTCCGTGACTGGACATTGCAAACCACACAGTGACCTGTTGAAGTTGAAGAGACTTCTCGATCGCAAAATGCGGTTTCTCAGTCCCCCAAATGCGCCAATTTTGCTTATTGAGGAACCGATTCAAATGGGTTTCGTCGCTAAACCAAACCATGCATGCGCATTCTAATTTCCATCATACCCTGCGGCCAAACCTGCAGTTTGAACGCTCTAACGCAAATCGTTCAGACGTTACGACGATTTTATCCCCTATAGTTGGTTCAAAATGGTTCAAATGGCTCTGTGCACTATGGGACTCAACTGCTGAGGTCATTAGTCCCCTAGAACTTAGAACTAGTTAACCCTAACTAACCTAAGGACATCACAAACATCCATGCCCGAGACAGGATTCGAACCTGCGACCGTAGCGGTCTTGCGGTTCCAGACTGCAGCGCCTTTAACCGCACGGCCACTTAGGCCGGCTATCCCCTATAGTTCAATAACTGTCACCCTGTACATTCCTCATTGAAGGATATCGACGTTAACAACAAACAGAGAAGAATATTAGAATCGCTACAGGAACGACAGATACGATCGAGTGATGCGTTTCTCTACGCCTAGGTGAAGAAAAAGACGTGGTAGGCCGTCTGGCTTCAGGTAAGAGCAGGATAGATGGTCTGCCACACGATGCGAATATAGCGGCTCCGTTCGAGTCGGCTGCCCGTGCATCTGTAGCTCCCACGGGTGCCATTCTGCTGCTACATGGTTGGCGAACTGTCGACGGAACGTAACATGGCAGCACATGCGTTCGAAACTGAGTGGTGCCACGATGTCACACCCGATATGACTAACAGTGTTTGGAACGCGTGTCAGACAAGAGAGCTTACGCAGGATGTCGGAGAAGCCAAGCGGATCTCTGAAGCATACTCTTCCGCATAGGGAAAGCACACTAACTTACCCAAATCATGGACCATTTGCGAATCTCAATAAAGTATCTTTGTGAAAGGGTTTACCTCTCTGAACCACAGAACATGGCTGTATACAGGTATGATACGAGGTGTGGCTAGAAAAAAACCGGACTAGTACTGGTGAAACAATAAAACGAATGCAATAAGGCTGAAAGTCGCGTGGCCTGTCACGTGACTCTCGCTCCGCCTACTGCTCGAGTTTCATCTGCCTCCTGCACTCAGTCTGCCCGTGGCGTCTGTTTTAAGTAGTTGACGTTTTGTCTGTGCGTCGGAAAATGTTGAGTGTACAGAAAGAACAGCGTGTTAACATCAAATTTTGTTTCAAACTAGGAAAATGTGCAAGTGAAACGTTTGTAATGTTACAACAAGTGTACGGCGATGATTGTTTATCGCGAACACAAGTGTTTGAGTGGTTTAAACGATTTAAAGATGGCCGCGAAGACACCAGTGATGACACTCGCTCTGGCAGACCATTGTCAGCAAAAACTGATGCAAACATTGAAAAAATCGGTAAACTTGTTCGACAAGATCGCCGTTTAACAATCAGAGCAGTGTCTGAGTTAACAGGAGTTGACAAGGAAAGTGTTAGGCAGATTCTTCATGAAAGTTTCAACATGAACAAAGTGTGTTCAAAAATGGTTCCAAAGTGTCTCACAATTGAACAGAAGGAACGCCGAAGAATGATTTGTTCTGAGATCCTGGAAAACATTGAAAGTGATCCCACCTTCTTACAAAATGTTATTACTTGCGATGAATCGTGGTTTTTTACTGACGATCCCGAAACTAAGCGCCAATCGATGCATTGGAAAACTCCTGGTTCTCCACGACAAAAAAAAGCACGAATGTCAAAATCGAAATTCAAGGCAATGATGATTGTTTTTTTTTTTTTTGACATCAAAGGGATTGTGCACATTGATTAGGTACCAGAGGGACAAACAGTGAATCAGCATTACTACATTAGCGTCCTGGCTACCCTACGTGAGCGAGTACGGAGAAAACGGAACGATTTATGGAGAAAAAAGTCATGGATCCTTCACCAAGACAATGCCCCAGCTCACAGTGCGTTGTCAGTGAAGACGTTTTTGGCAAAACACAACATTCCCATCTTAGATCATCCACCCTACTCACCTGATTTGGCCCCCTGTGACTTTTTTCTTTTCCCTAAAGTCAAGTCAGCTTTGAAAGGAACTAGATTTGAGACTGTTGAAGCAGTAAAAGAAAAAGCGACGGAAGTAATGTATGGACTTACCGAAAATGATCTGCAGCATTGCTATGAACAGTGGAAAATTCGTATGGAGCGGTGTAGAGACCGAGGAGGAGAGTACATTGAAGGAGATAACATGAAATTGTAAATAATTGTAAATAAATGTTTTTTCCAGCATCAGTCCGGTTTTTTTTCTAGCCGCACCTCGTATATCTTTATGCCAAATTCAGAAGAACGCAAAATCCTCAAGACTGGCTAAGTTTCACGGAAGCTCGAAATTTAGTGCGGAGGTCAATGCGAAATGCTTTTAACAGTTTCCACAATGAAACATTGTCTCGAAATATGGTAGAAAACCCAAACAGATTCTGGTCGTATGTAAAGTGCACAGGTGGCAAAAAACAGTCAATACCGTCACTGCGCGATGGCGATGGAAATGTTACCGATGATGGTGCCACTAAAGCGGAGTTACTAAATACAGTTTTCCGTAATTCCTTCAAGAAAGAAGACGAAGTAAATATTCCAGAATTCGAAACCAGAACAGCTGTTAGCATAAAAGTAGATATCTTAGGTGTTGCGAAAGAACTCAAATCACTTAAGAAAGGTAAGTCTTCCGGTCCAGTGGTATACCAATCAGGTTCCTTTCAGAGTATGCAGACACAACAGCGCCATTCTTAGAAATCATATACAACCGCTAACTTGACGAAAGACTGTTCCTAAAGACTGGAATGTAGCAAGGTCACACCAATATTCAAGAAAGGAAATAGGAACAACCCATTGAATTACAGACTCATATCACTGACCTCAATTTGGAGTAGGATTTTGGAGCATATACTGTAATTGAACATTATGAATCAACTTCAAGAAAATGACTTATTGATATATAACCGACACGGATTCAGAAATTGTTCTTGTGCAACACAGCTAGCTCTTTGTTCCCATGAAGTAATGAGTACTGTCGACAAGGGATCTCAAAAAAATGGTTCAAATGGCTCTGAGCACTATGGGACTCAACTGCTGAGGTCATTAGTCCCCTAGAACTTAGAACTAGTTAAACCTAAGGACATCACAAACATCCATGCCCGAGGCAGGATTCGAACCTACGACCGTAGCGGTCTTGCGGTTCCAGACTGCAGCGCCTTTAACCGCACGGCAAGGGATCTCAGATCGATTCTATATTCCTAGATTTCCATAAGGCTTTTGATGCCGTTCGTCACAAGCGACTATTCATCAAATTGCGTGCATAAGGTGTATTCTCAGTTGTGTGACTGGTTTCGTGATTTCCTCTCAGAGAGGCCACAGTTCGTAGTGATAAACGGTAAATCATCGAGTAGAACCGGACTGATATCTGGCGTTACGCAAGGTAGTGTCATAGGCCCTCTGCTGTTCCTGTTTTACATAAATTATTTAATCTGAGAATCCCCCTTAGATTGTTTACAGAGGACGCTGTAATTTACCGTCTACTAAAATCATCAGACGATCAGTTCCAATTACAAAATGATCTAGAGAGAATTCCTGTATGGTGCGAAAAGTAGCAATTGGCACTAAACAAAGAAAAGTGCGAGGTCATCCACATGGGTTCTAAAAGAAATCGGATAAATTTTGGGTATACGATGAATCGCACAAATCTAAGGACTGTCAATTCGACTAAATACCTAGGAATTACAATTACGAGCAACTTAAATTGGAAAAACCGTATAGATAATACTGTGGAGAAGATGCGCTTTGTTGGCAGAACACTTAGAAGATGCGACAAACCCACTAATGAGACAGCCTACATTACACTTATCCGTCCTCTGATGGAATTTTGCTCCGCGGTATGGGATCCTTACCAGGTAGGATTGACAAAGGACATCGAAAAAGTACAAAGAAGGGTAGCTCGTTTCGTGTTATAGCGCGATATGGTTGAGAGTGTCACTGATATGATACGCGAGTTGGGGTAGCAGTCACTGAAACAAAGGCGGTTTTCTTTGCGGCGAGATCTGTATACGAAATTTCAATCACCAACTAATTTTGTTGACACCCACCTACTTAGGGAGAAATGATCATCCTAATAAAATAAGAGAAATCAGAGTACGAACGGATAGATTTAAGTGTTCCTTTTTCCCAAGCGCCATTCGAGAGTGGAACGGTAGAGCAGAAATATGAAAATGGCTCGATGAACCCTCTGTCAGGCACTGAAGTGTGAATTGCAGAGTAACCATGTAGATGTAAATAATGGTGGAATAGGAGGTTAGTCCAACAAATAACTTTCTCAGGTATACTGCACAACACAATTAAAGGGTGACTTTTTCGAGTCTCTTTAACAGTCTCTCATTGCGACGCAGAAGTTTGAAATTTGGCTCAAATGCCTTACAAACTTCCTCTGTAATGGTGGAAAAGCGCGGCGCTTTACGATGTCACCCTCGAGCTCGACGATGCTTCCAACAGCAACGTGTGGACACATACTGAAAAAAGCCACTAAATTTCGCCACAGTTGTTCCCCCAATGTGACAATGGACGTGTCACACGATGAGGAGGAGTCATACCACTTCCTACCCATCTTTTCTTGATACCTCTGCGTTGGAAGTCAGAACCGCGACGCCCAGCTTTGAAATCACGCGGTTGTGTGTGGCCGACGAAAACATTTCAGAGACATCGACACTCAGAATAGAGACGGAAAGGCCTCTGGAAGTGGCATAAATGGCGCCAGTGTAATCACCCCTTCCCCTGTGGCGTTGATTCCCACACATTTTATGGTCGAATAGGTCGCAGTGCGATGAGCAAGAGGACAAGCTGCTTGACAACCCTAGACATTGCTGACGCCCTCCTTCTTTCAGAACATCGTGGACCGCAACGCCATTGAACGTGATTGCACCACTTTGGAGTGTAGCGCTACCGTAATCTTTTCTCTGGTGTTCAGGGCTGAACCATTAAGGACCGTTCAAAACCATCATCGTCATCATCACCTTGAATAGTTTCCAGCCTCTGGCCGGATATGTTTGCAACATAAGCCTCTACATCGTCTTCTGTGTTGCCACCATCTCTCCGTCTTCACCATGGTCCAGTCTTCTTTCATCTGGACGCATTCCTTCACTCCTTTCAGCCATCTCTCTCTCGGTCTTCCTCTTGGTCTCTTTCCTTCCAGTTTCATCTCGTGTACCCTCCTGGGTATTCTCTTCTCCTCTTCTCCTCCATGCCACTACCATCTCAGCCTCGATTTCTCTATCTCCTCCTGTAATGGTTTCACTTTCATTAACTCTCTGATCCTCTCATTTCTTAACCTGTCTATCTTTGTCACTCCAGCACTGTTCGTCAAGAATTTCATTTCACTAGCTTGTACTTTACTTTTCTCTCTTCCTTTCATAACCCAGGTTTCGGATGCATAAGTCGGGATCGGGACATAGTATGACCGGTGTATAAACTTTTTACTGATTTGGGGTACATCCTTGCTCCATATCAGGCTTCTGATACTCTTCCGAAATGCTTCTGCTTTTCTCCCCCGCTTGTTTATTTCTTTGTCGTTTTCCATCTTTCTGTATCAGGCTTCCTAGGTACTTCAAACTTCTCACTCTCCTCAATCGTTCCCACCAATTGTTATTCCAGTTATTCCTCTCTCCTTCGTTCTTGTTGGTTGATAATCATCTCACTCTTACTTATACTAAATTTAATTCCATATTCTTGTACTATTCATTCCCATACGTCCAATTGCTCTTGTACTTCCTCCTCCTTCTTCCCCCAAATCATCAGATCCTCTGCTGTCATCTTACCTTCACCACTTACTTGTGCTACTCTACTCATTATATCATCCATCACTACAATGAAGAATATTGGTGAAAGTGCACTTCCCTGCCTCAAGCCATTCTTTTGTTCAATCCAAGCTGATCTCTCTCCTCCCACTTTCATACAGCTCACACTTTATGGTACATTTCCCTTATCCTCCAAATAATATGTTTTGCTACTCCTCTGTTCTCCAAGGCTTTCCGCACTTTACTTCTACGTACAATGTCATAAACTTTTTCAATGTCCAGGAAGGTCATTATTAGATCTATTCCATATTCATAATGCTGTTCCTGCTGTTGTCTTACAGTAAAAATTAGATCCATCGTGGACCTTCCTGTTCTGAAGTCATGTTGCTCTTCTCTCACCCCTCCTTCTACTTTTGGTCGAATTCGTGCTTCCAAAATTATTTTCAAAAATCTTTGCACAATGACTCATCAATGTTATCCCCCAATAGTTCTTGCACTCTTTTCTATTTCCTTTCCTAAAGATAGTGGCAATTATTCCCTTCCTCCAGTTTTTGGGATCATCTTCTGTCTCCACACAATTTTAATTACTCGACATAGCCATTTTATCCCCACCTCTCCTGCTGTTCTCACCATCTCTACACTTAGCTCATTCAGACCTGGTGACTTCCCTCCCTTCATCTTGAACAAGGCCCCTTCCACTTCTACCCATCTAAGATCTTTTTCTATTTGCTCTACCTCCTCTTTTTTCTCCTCAGCTTGATTCTCCTCATCCATGTCTCCATTCGGGTTCACGAGTTCTTCAAAATAATCCTTCCACATATTCTTGAGTTCCTCCTTATTCTCTACATCTTGGCCAATTTTGTTCAGTATTCGGGCATAATCTGTCGTACCGTTCTTCCTCTTACTTTTAATCATCCCATATAACTCCTCTTTTGAACCTTCACTACCCTCCTCCATCATTCTGTTTGTTCCACCCACTTTCTTCTCTCCTCCGCCACCACTCTTTTTCCTTCTTTCTTTCTTGCTTGATATTCTTCTCTTGTCTCTACTGTTCTCTTCTGGAACCTTACTCTAAAGGCTCTATTCTTCTTCTGTACTATATCCTTTGTTTTATCAATCCACCAGGATGTTTCTTTACATCTCTTTTTGTTGCTTGTCCTCCCACATATTGCTTCCGCCGCTGTTACTAATGTTTCCTTGATTTCAACGGATGTCACGTGACATCCGCTACGACCAAATACAACGAACAATAACGAACAACGTTTCACGGTGTTGAACTGCTAAGCGGGCGAGACGTGTTCACGCCTACCTCGCGCCAGTTTATTTATTTATTTTTCTTCGCATATTCGCCGTACACAAATTTGTGTCTGTTTGGATGGTATAACGTCCGTTTGAAACAGCGAGGTGTAAGAAAGGAACCTACCCTGAGAATTGATTTTGCGCAACTACACTGTTAGCAGCCGAAAGGAAGTGGCTTTCCAATGGGAACCGCAAACGTTTGATGACAAGGTGACAAGTCAACCGAATCCTCCAAAGGAAAACACTTTTGGTGTGTCATACACGGCATTAGTGACAGTAAGTTTGTCATATGACAGGAGTCTCTTATCGACGCACCCAATTTGTACGCCTGGTAAGTGAGTGCGATATGCCTCCTTGCCCGATTTAGGACTTGTTATGAATGTAAGTGTGATCACTCCCAAGAAAATGATGAAAACATAATAATTTCTCAAATGAGTTGCAACAAATGGATGCAACAATTTCACAATCACGCAGTTTCTTCGTGCTCTGCCAGAACATATATTCTTAACGTTTTTGAAGTTGCGTTCCGTTTTGAAAGTTTGGACTCTTGAATTCCTTGCCGGCTGGTGTGGCCGAGCGGTTCTAGGCGCTTCAGTCTGGAACTGCGCGACCGCTACGGTCGCAGGTTCGAATCCTGCCTCGGGCATGGATGTGTGTGATATCTTTAGATTAGTTCGGTTTAAGTAGTTCTAAGTTCTAGGGGACTGATGACCTCAGATGTTAGGTCCCATAGTGCTCAGAGCCATTTCAGTTTTGAATTCCTTTGTTATAACATAGTTCACGCCCGTTTTTTTGTTGTTTTCATTTCTGTGAAGATGTCTATATGCTATTCGCCTGTCCCCAGTATTCATCACATTTACGTGCAACGGTCACGTGTTCTTACCACATGACTCACATTCTATAACCAATGTATAGTATGACAACTGCCAAGACTACAGAAAGAGAACAAACGTTTCAATGACCGGACGGACAGTTCATAATGTTGTGAAAAAAAAGTAAATAAGTGGTACGACAGAGTTTTGAACACGGCTCATCCCATGACAGTCCAATACCATACCTACTACACCATGACGCCGTGGCTGCTGAACTTTCGTCTTTATTACTCTTGTTAACCTTGGACCGTTCACTGTTTCGCACTTCTTGGTCTTGGACCGTTCACTGTTTCTACTTTACTTTTTCACAGTCCAGTACTCCTTCTTCCTGTTTTCATGCTTGATCAGTTTTTGACAGGCTATCAACTGGGCCATCTTATCACTAAATCTGAGGGGTGAGGGAGTGCGGGTGGGAGGGGGGGGTTGCGATGGAGAGTTGCCCTTGGGAGAAAAATCAGCAACACTGGCAAAACTCCAGATATAGCAAGGCTTACTTTGCAATATCTCTTGTCTGCATTACTGGGTAGGCCCTCTGCAGCACAAAGCCTGAAGGGAAAATTTCAACACCGGCGTTGCTATGAACAATAAGCAACTTTGATTGCTCCTCTGCAAGCTGGGGCTGAAACGACGCCAGCTGCAGGTGTAGGCAGGCCAGAGGCGTTACCAACGCTGCCGTCCTTTATTACGGGCCACCTTGTAATTCCCCCACCTCCATAGCGCTCGGTAAACGCCGTCTCGCAGAACAAACGACGAGCGCGGAGCGCACCTGCAGTCGGTCAGGTAAGCGGGGGTTCCCCGCCGCAGCTACGCGGCACTGTTTTCAACGTACAACGGCCGGCAACCGCGGAAGTGAGCGCTAAAACTGCTGTCCGAGAAGGTCGCGATTTCCCGGTCGACCGAACGACTCCACAGCAAGACTCGTAGCTTCACAGATCACCGCCAGGAGAAAGCAGGATCGTTTCGGGGACAGCGACTACAACAAGAGCGCCGAGAAACTAAGCTCCATTTGGTCTGCAAAGTTTAATGAAGACAGACTGATATCGATGCTGAATGCTCTTCTCCTCCCCCGAGAACCCCTTCAGCCATTCATTTCCTTTAACACCGCGAAGATGATGTACTGAGTGATTCTCGTTGTTAACTTCAGTTATTTCAGAAGCTACTGGAAAGATCAAAACAACTGTTTCCACAGTGAAAGTAGATTACGCGTTGTGTGCTGTGAATGCTGTGTGGCCCTATAAATTGTCCGACCAATCTTGATTGCTGAGATTGGAACAGGGCGCATAAAAATGGAAGTAGTAGATAGTAAGAACTTATAATTCTTATTTGTTGTTCCGTCTCAGCTGCACATTAATTGATTACGTTCCTACATTACGTAAAATCATAACATGATAATACAACGATACTGCGGCAGTATTGCTTCTTCTGATGTAGTGGATTACATTTGTATTTGCATTAAGCTGTCGGTTACAACTGCTATCGGTAAAAAATGACTGTTTAAATTAACAACTGTGTTTACAATATTTTCATGCTGAGAGAAATAGCAACTTGAAAAAAAAATGTAAAGTAATGAAATTTTGGGAATACATTTGTCTAGGCAACATAAGTGACTGACATTGCAAGATCACATAGTGTATCATTCCGTTCCTGCGTTTTGACAATAATTGAATTGTTTTCCACAACATTCCGCCATACTGCGCAGCAAGCACATCGTAACGCCTCCACATCTGTGTCTGCCACCTCACAAGTAATAGACCTCCTGCAAGATTACATATCATCCTCTACCATTGGTCAGAGACTAGCAGCAGCCGGAGTACCTTACGCGTAGACTGCCATTAACGCCACGAAACAGCTGCGTTTGGAGCGATACCGTGAACAGGAAGCACGGAATGCTGACGAGTAACAGCGCATTGTGTTTAGACACGAATCGCGATCCACACTACCCCTGAGGACCATCATCGGCGAGTATAGCAGCGAACTGGAAAGAGGAGCAATTGTTCCACAGATTTGGTTTTGGAGAGGCAGAGTGATGTTAATCCTGGAACCCGCCAGGTTAGCCGAGAGCGCTAACGCGCTGCTTCCTGGACTCGGGTAGGCGCGCCGGCCACGAATCGAATCCGCTCGACGGATTAACGTCGAGGGCCGGTGTGCCGGCCAGACTGGATGTGGTTTTTAGGCGGTTTTCCACATCCCACTAGGTAAATACCGGGCTGGTCTGAACGTTGCGCCTCAGTTACACGACTCGCAGACATTTGAAACACGTTCGCACTATTTCATGATTTGCACTAGATGCAGACAGCTGGGGTACACTGATTCTGTCCCTGGGGGTACAGGGTGGCGGCAGGAAGGGCGTCCGGCCACCCCTTCAAATCAACCATGCCAAGTCCGATTGTAACCACTCCGACCCTGCCAAATTGCGGGATAAGCGAAAGAAAGTGATGTTAATCCCTGTCATGGTGTGGGGACGCATTGAATATGATTTCATGTAGGGGCTGCTAGTGATTGAGGGAACTCTGAAGTTACAACAGTATGACACGGACATACCGCATCCTCATGTGTTCCCACACATACGACAGTATCATGATGCCATTTTTCAGCGGGTTCAAAATGGTTCAAATGGCTCTGAGCACTATGGGACTTAACATCTATGGTCATCAGTCCCCTAGAACTTAGAACTACTTAAACCTAACTAACCTAAGGACATCACACAACACCCAGTCATCACGAGGCAGATTTTCAGCGGGAAATGCTCGTTCACATGTGGAACGTTTGTCTTTGAACTGTATGAACTGTCTGCATGATGCCGAGATACTCCCGCCTGTCTCTCATAAAACACGTGAGGGACCAGTTGGAAGATTAACTCTGTCGCAGTGCAAGTATCCTGAATATTATGAACCCATTACAACAGTTCTGGGTCATGTTATCTCAGCTGAGATTAGAACAACTTTATTACAAGCTTCCTAATATTCAGAGCAGAGGCGATGCAACGTCCTAGCACTAAGCAGGCTCAAGTTCTTTGTAAATTTGAGTCGATTATGTAATCACTGAAATAACGTGACACACTGGAGTGAAAAATATCACGCGATACCTCGTAATATCGTGTCGGATCTCATTTCGACCGGCGTTTTGCACCAGTGGTATAGACACAACTAGTTGTTGGAAGTCCTCTGCAGAAATATCGAGCGGTACTGTCTCTACAGCTGTCCAAAATTGTGAAAGTGTTGCCGGTGGAAGAAAAAAAATGGCTCTGAGCACAATGGGACTTAACTTCTGAGATCATCACTCCCCTAGAACTTAGAACTACTTAAACCTAACTAACCTAAAGACATCACACACATCCAGGCCCGAGGCAGGATTCGAATCTGCGACCGTAGCGGTCGCGCGGTTCCAGACTGTAGCGCCTAGAACCGCTCGGCCACCCCAGCCGGCCCGGTGGAAGATTTTGTGCACGAACTGTTCTTTCTATTATGTCCCATAGATGTTCGATGAGATTCATTTCGGGCTATCTGGATGGTAAAATCCATCGCTGGAGCTGTGCAGGATGTTCTTCAGACCAGTCATGATGAACTGCGGTCCGGTGACATGGTACACTATCATCAATAAAACTTCGATAATTAATTGAGAACACGAAGTCCATCAGTGGCCGCAAATGATCTCGAAGTAGCCGAATATAACAATCTCCTGACAATGATCGGTGAAGTTGGACCAGAGGCGCCAGTCCATACCCCGAAACACAGACCGAGCTGCGTCTTGTGCAACTTGGATGCATGGCTTCGTGGTGTCTGGGCCACACTCGAATCCTATTTCTTATCAACAGAAATCGGGTCTCATCTGACGAGGGCCACGATTTTCCAGTCGTCTAGATTGGCTGGTTGGTTTGTGGGTGATTGAAGGGACCGGACTACTAGGGCCATCCACGAACTTGTAACACCCGCAAAGAATAAAAACAAATAATGGAGATGACAAGAGACAACACAGGACAAGAAAGACACAGACAGAGACCAGTAAAAGGAGTTAAAATCACACCAAATGTGACAGTGGTTGGCCCATTACAGAAACAAAAAGGAAAAGATAACCACCAAGAAACGCACTAAAAACCCAGTCTAAAATCGTAGGCTAAAGGCCAGACTCAACACAAAAAAAGGACAAACACTTAGTGATGTGTCGACAGAAGTGCCGACACAGTGTGGTTTGAGGAGACCGATATGCACGCTATAAGCTCACGCAGGATGGCGTGAGGTCTGAAACAGGATACGTAATGAATGCTATAAAGAAAAGTACGTAGCTTCTGGAATACCCAACTTCAATCCATCATTTGTATACATCGCTCTTGATGAGACATGCTTCATACGATAACTATCAATTGCTATGGCGCCTTGCTAGGTCGTAGCCACTGACTTAGCTGAAGGCTATTCTAACTATCTGCTCTGCAAATGAGCGAGGCTTCGTCAGTGTGCATCGCTAGCTAAGTCGTCCGTACAACTGGGGCGAGTGCTCGTAAGTCTCTCGAGACCTGCCGTGTGGTGGCGCTCGGTCTGCGATCACTGACAGTGGCGACACGCGGGTCCGACATGTACTAATGGACCGCGGCCGATTTAAAGCTACCACCTAGCAAGTGTGGTGTCTGGTGGTGACGCCACACTTAGATCAAGCGATAAAAACCCCTTGCACGAATAAAACTCAAAACTAAATCTGCGATTGCAAGATCATCTGACAGAAGTGCAGGTAGTGTATCAGGCAGCGCAAATGTCTGCCTGAGCTGAGTTAAAAGCGGGCAGTCCAACAAGATGTGGACCACCGTCAAAGCTGACCGCAGCGACATAAAGATGGGTCCTCGCGGCGCAATGAATAAATGTGCGTCGTCCAGGTGTGGCCAATGCGCAGCCGGCAGAGGACAACAGAGTCCTTGCGGGAGGAACACAAGGTGGAGCGCCACACACCAGTAGCCTCCTTGATGGCCCGAAGTTTGTTGGGCGAAGGCAGGGTGCGCCATTCTTCACCCCAGGTGCCAAGTACCTTCTGCCTCAAAACTGACCTGAGGTCACTCTCCGAAAGGCCAATCTCCAAGGCTGGTGCACCGACAGCCTGTTTGGCCAACGTGTCAACACGTTCACATCCCAGGATGCCGACATGATCCGGGGTCCACACAAAGACCACAGAGCGCAACGGGCAGGAGTATGGAGGGACTCCTGGATAGCCATCGCCATCACCAGACGAGAGCGAGGGGAACACTGGTCGATAGCTCGTAAGTCGTCTAGGGTCCACCCAAAATGGTCACAAGCCCCGGAGAGGCGCTGCAGCCAATGTCGTGCTGTTAGGAAAGACGCTGGCGCCGGTCGCCTGCTGCCATTGCCCATTAACGCCAAATTTCGCCGCACTGTTTTAAGGGATACGTTCTTCGTAGTCCGAAGTTTCTCTCTGCAGTTATTTCACGCTTTGTTGCTTGGCTGTTAGTACTGACAGCTGTACGTTAACGCCCTGCTCTCGGTCGTTAAGTGAAGGCCGTCGGCCACTGTATTTTCGGTGGTGAGAGATAATGCCTGAAATTTGGTATTGTCGCCACAGTCTTGACACTGTGCATCTCAGAATATTGAATTCCCTAACGATTTCCGATATGGAAAGTCCCATGCGTCTTGCTCCGACTCCCATTCCGCTTTCAAAGTCTGGTAATTCGCGTCGTGCGGCCATTATCGCATCGGAAACCTTTCACCATGGATCACTCGAGTCCAAATAACAGCTCGGACAGTGCACTGCCCTTTTATACCTTCTGTAGGCGACACTACCGCCATCTGTATATGAGCATATCGGTATCACATGACTTCTGTCATCACAGTGTACCGTCTGTAACCGTGTTTTGTTTCGTTTCCTCCTTCCCTTACCGGCGTTTCACATTTTTTTCTCAAACGGTGTGTTAATTTTAAATCCATTACCGTTTTTAGCCAAATGTAACGTTACTTTGCAAAATCCTCCGAAGTTCCTAACACACGGCTGTATGGCTTTCAAACCAAATGACAACAAATCTCCTCCGAATGCGAAAATATCACCACGATAAAATAAGGTAAATCAGAGCTCGTACGGAAAGATATAGGTGTTCATTCTTTCCGCGCGCTATACGAGATTGGAATAATAGGGAATTGTGAAGGAGGTTCGATGAACCCTCTGCCAGGCACTTAAATGTGATTTGCGGAGTATCCATGTAGATGTAGATGAATAATAATAAAAAAGTAAACGTATCGGACGCGGCATCACTGCTAGTGGCGTGGTGCCTGCCACGACTACGATCAGAGAGAGTCGCGGCCGGCCCGCCTGCTGTTACACGATGCCGCCAGCCTGCAGACCTCCCCTGAATACACCGACTGAACCGGAAATAGAGGGGAGCGCCGGGGTAGCCGAGCGCCGGTCAAAAAATGCCGGATTCCGCTGGCGGCCGGAGCACAGAGCAGAAGGGAAGTGACAGCCGCGGCTGGGAGCTGGAAACTGCTCCTGTCTGCAGGCGGCGGCCCAATCTCCAGCGGCCACTGGCCGGGAAAATTGGATGCGACCGGCGGCCGCGTGTGGTGGCTGGCGGGGGGGGAACCCCCGAACTCCGGCTTGTTTTAGACGCGGCGTGGCCGCTCGCCTAATCCAGGTGACTCCAGTCTGGCGACGACGGTGCTCTCGCAAGAGCGTCCCAAACTCAGGTGACAGGTCGGACTGAACTTCAGATACGTTTCCTATTAAAACTAAGTGCTTTGTGGGAACTTGCATGGTGTCTCGCACACGGATACACCAGAGAGGCGGTGTCAGCAATCACAAGACGTCAGTGACTGGCAATCTAACAAGTCTGTGCAGCCATCGCAAACGTGGTGAAAACGAACGCAGCACCTACACAAAGATGGGAATAAAAATTTCGTACACTATTTGGTGCGATTTTTTTTTTCACAGTTCTGAGTTCACTCAGGTGTAGAAAGATAATTATTAGGTAAGTTTGAAACCAAGTCAATCATTATTGAAAACACAGTTTTTTATAGTATTCCGCATGAACTTCAACAGAAAGGGCGATTTACGAGGGCTGTCCAGAAAGTAAGTTACGATTGATCGCGAAATGAAAATCACAGTGAAAATCAGAAATGTATCATTTGTAACAGTTAGCTACTCCTTTCAGGTACTTCTCTGCGTAGTCGCCGTTCTGACTCAGACATCCGTCGTAGCGTTGTACCAACTTTCCAATACCCTCATCATAGAAGGCAGCCGCCAGTGCTTTCCGCCAATTCTCTACGCTGGCCTAAAGCTCGTTGTCTGTGCCAAAATGTTGTCTTCATAGCCAGCGGTTCGTTTGAGCAGAGATGAAACTCAGTGGGAGACAATTACGGGCTGTATTGTGGGTAACCAAACATTTCCAATTGAAACGATGCAGGAAAATCTTCATTGCCCCTGCAGAATGAGGCTGAGAATTGTCTTGAAGAAGAAACCGCACGACAGTTATGTAATGTTGGTTGCATAGCGTCAGGGGAAAATTCTCACCAGGCCCTCGTACTTGGCGGTAGACACTATTTTCTATAACACCTTTACGCGCTCACTAAGAGCTCAGGAATGAAAAGAGCGACATAATTCTACCTAGAGTCATACTAGAGACACTGCCCAACACACTTTTTTGCAAAGCTTTATCGGATTTTCGTAGTCGTTTCCATTTCGCGACCGATCGTAACTTAGTTTCTGGACAGCCCTCGTATATTCTCCAGAGGGCGTATTACGTTTCTTTCCTCAGAAGCGTGCGATCAGTGACAAGTTTTGAGTAGAATGAAATTTTCACTCTACAGCGGAGTGTGTGCTGATATGAAACTTCCTGGCAGATTAAAACTGTGTGCCGGACCGAGACTCGAACTCGGGACCTTAGCCTTTCGCGGGCAAGTGCTCTACCAACTCAGCTACCCAAGCTACCAAGCTCTTTCAGGAGTGCTAGTTCTGCAAGGTTCGCAGGAGAGCTTCTGTAAAGTTTGGAAGGTAGGAGACGAGGTACTGGCAGAAGTAAAGCTGTGAGGACGGGTCGTGAGTCGTGTTTGGGTAGCTCAGTTGGTAGAGCACTTATCCGCGAAAGGCTAACGTCCCGAGTTCGAGTCTCGGTCCGGCACACAGTTTTAATCTGCCAGGGAGTTTCAAGTTTTGAGTACTACCTACACTTCTCTCGTTGCCAAAACACAGCACAGTTTATAAAGTCCCACCTCACTAAAATGCTTAAGCAGCTGAAACTGTGACGAGATTCTGAAACAGTATATTATTAAACTGGTAACAGAGGACAAGGTAGTTCAATGATTAAGGCGAAGGAACTCCTTCTCAATATAAAAATAAACATGTAATATCTTCGCCAACGATGTTGTAAAATCCACCGCAGTTCTTGTTTCATCGGCTGTCCATGTTCCTTAAAAAACTGCATCATTTCACTGAAAAAATCTGTAGTTACTTGTATAGCGTGGTACATGAAGAACTTTGCGTATTAACCACAAAGTAGCCTCCTCCTTGTGTGATGTCATTTGTGAAAGAATCGTTTCAATATCTCGAGATGTTGATGAAATGCAAGGGATATTATCAACATTTCAGTCTTTCTCCATTGCTCGAGCGTCGAAGTAGAAGCAGTACTCACAATCTACTTCCTCTTGGCTCAAGATATAAGAGATTCCCAAGAGGGTTCCGTTCGGGAGCGTTGCTGCAGCGTATACAAGATGACAACTATCGAACTATACGAAATATAATCGTCGTAACTTCTGAACGGTTTGCGTTACGACGTTCAAACTGCACGGTTAGCCGCAGGAATTAGTATGCGCATGCATGGTTTGGTTTAGCGACGAAGCCCAGTTTCATTTGGGTGGGTTCGTCCATAAGCAAAATTGGCACATTTTTGTGACTGAGAATCAGCACTTCACGATCGAGAAGTCTCTTCACCCTCAGTGGGTGACTGTGTGGTGTACAATTTCCAGTCACGGAATAATCGGTGCGATATTCCTCGATGGCACGGTGACTACCGTACGGCACGCGAAGGTTTTGGAAGACGATTTCATCCACATTATTAAAAGAGACCCTCATTTCTACAAGATGTAGTACATGCAGGACGAAGCTCGACCCCTTCGAAGCAGGAGAGTCTTTTATGTCCTGGAGGAGCACTTTGGGTACCGCATTCTGAATCACGGGTACCAAGAGAGTACTGGCATGGGTCTCGACTGGCCGCCGTATTCTCCGGATCTGAACACATACGACTCCTTTTTGTGGGGATGTACAGCAATAACCCCAAAACCATTGCTGAGCTGAAAACAGCCATTCGGGAGGTCATCGACAGCATCGATGTTCCGACACTTCAGCGGGTCATGCAGAATTTCACTATTCGTCTGTGCTATATCATCGCCAATGACGTAAATCCGAATGTATGTAGTGACTTTTAGATGTTGAATAAAGTGTGTGCACGCCGTAGTTTGTAAATAATTTACGTTTTTTTCATATAGTTCAATAATGTCACCATGTACGTAACGTAGCGCGACTCCGATGCGTATATACAAGCACGTAGATGTAAGCAAGGGATTATTGTTGTATACATGTCTTTCCGAAGTGCTTTCGGTGAATGCCAATGCGTGAACTAAGGCGACTTTATTACCAAATACGGCGAAATAGAACCAACGCGCTGTTTTCCTTTTCTTGGCTGCCGACGAACAGCATACAACCATCGCAGAATGAAGAATGCGCATGGGGCAGCATGTCTGTTGAAAACCAATGTGGTGGGATGAAGGAGTGTTGTTGCTTCATGATAACGCAGGTCCCCATGTCGCACGCGTCCTAACCAGAGGCTACTTCAACTGCGCGGTCGAGAAGTGCATTGTACTAGAGCGGTATGCTTTAGATGTACCTATGTATTACAATCGCGCAAAAAGTGAGCAAAACCAGTGGCATTAGAAGCATAATTAGTTGGCTTGATGTGAGGGGTCTAGTAGAGTTTACAGTCGACGATGACGATGATGATGTGTTTGGTTTGTGGGGCGTTCAACTGCGCGGTCACCAGCGCCCGTACAAAGTCCTAATCTTTTCTCAGTCCCTTTTTTCACAATCCAATCGAATCACAGTCACAAATGGTGATGATGATGAAATGATGAGGAAAACCTGGCCGGGAATCGAACCCGAGACCCCGTGATCAAGAGGCAGCAACGCGAGCCACGAGACCACGAGCTGCGGACAAGTCTGGAATACAGCCACATTCCTAAATATTTGGGTCTTAGTTTAACACTGAATGAATAATTTTTTATGTTGAATTCATTATACGATACATGATGACCTGAAAAAATAATAAACTAAGTCTTCTAGAAGTGATTTCGAAGTAATGTTAAATTTATTTGCGATA
Organism: Schistocerca nitens; assembly: GCF_023898315.1. Taxonomy (NCBI): domain Eukaryota; kingdom Metazoa; phylum Arthropoda; class Insecta; order Orthoptera; family Acrididae; genus Schistocerca; species Schistocerca nitens. Next base: position 354,119,817 of record NC_064622.1, read on the forward strand.
CATGATGACCTGCAAAAATCATAACCTAATTCTTTTCAGAAGCGATTTCGAGGTCATTTGCTTGCAACCAGTTGTTTGCGAGGTGTCTGAATACGAGGGCTACTTTTTTCCAACCTCCGATTGGTCACACAGTTAAAAACAATGTAAAAATACGGTGAATCTTACCGCAGATGGTTCCGCGCAGTGTCTCTAGTACGGCCATCTACCGTATCACTTCGTACTTTTCAGTTCTGAGCGCACAGTAACCACTTGAGGATGCCTAGAATACAGGGTCGCCCACCAGCTGTGAGGTGCCTGCTGAGAGGTTTCGCCTGATTTCTTGCAGCCCACATAACGTAACTGTTATACATTTCCTTATTCATGACATTTCTTGTCCGCACCCTGCAGGGGCAACGAAACGATCCTGCAGCTTTTTCGATGGAAAGGGTTGTATAGCCCACCATGAGCCCACACTTCGTTCCCCTGAATTTCATCCTTTAGCTCACATGATCCGCTGACTATAAGAACAGAATTTTGGCACAAACAACGTTGGGAACTGGAAGAAATCACAGGTGGTCGCCTTCTATGACGAGGGTACTGGTAAGTTCGTACCACGTTTCGACACATGTTTACGTAGAGGACTAGCTGGAAGCTGTAGCTAATTGTTGCGAATAAAATGTTTCTGATTTTCGATGAGGTTTCCATTTCGCGACCGATCGGCACATACTTTCCGAATGGCCCTCATCTATCGAAAATAAAAGCGGTCCTATCCTGACGTCGTCACTGGAACATTTCTCCGAAAGAGTGCGATAGTTTATGATCTTCAGTACGCACAGAACAGTCCATAGGGAAACCTTCACACACCGTGAAACGGTAGTCGAACAGAGGAAGAGAACGTCAGACACGAGGAAACGTACGGAACGCTCCCATCGGCGCGTCGTGGCAGCTGGGACCTCGTCACAGTCAGACGGGATTTGGCTTGAGCGCAGACCCGAGCACGGCCGCTGATGCACTCCTGGGTGTACAGACTGCACGGCGTGGCGTCCCTCCTGTACCAAACGCAATTTCCGCCTCCCGTCCCGCAGGCTCCCCTACTGAGAGCGGTGCCTTGTCGGCTGTAATTAGCAGACGCCACGTCTTCTGCAATCTTGGCTCTCCCCGCGCAGTCGACGATCCCCTCTAGCAGTTTGCCTTCACGCCGATACGAGGACGTAGACTCTAGGAAATGCGTTCCACCGCAGTAATTACAGTGGCTGCCCAAGTCCCAGTAAACTCGTTCTCTGATTAAAAAAAAATTATTTCTATGGAACTGTCCTACGTAAAGCTATACGGTTTGTAGCAAATGGTAGCTTAACTCATAAGGTACACTGACGGAAAAATCCGAACAGCAAAAATATACGAGGGTGAGTCAAATGAAAACCTTAAATATTTTTTTAAATATTATTTATTGTGCAGAAGTCGTACAAAGCTGTATCACTTTTCAACATAATCTCCCCCACGCTCAATGCAAGTCCTCCAGCGCTTACAAAGTTCTTTTGGTAGTCCGCGCAACCACTCAAGCACCGCATGGCGTACCTCTTTTTCAGAAGGGAACTTCTTTCCTCCCACTGCGTCTTTGAGTGGTCAAAACATATGGAAATCACTTGGTGCAAGGTCTGGTGAGTATGGTGGACGAGGAATACACTCAAAATGCTGCTCTGTGGTTGTTGCAACTGTTGTACGGGCAGTGTGGGGCCTTGCATTGTCATGTTGCAAAAGACACCTGCTGACAGCAATCCACGTCGCTTTGAATTGATTGCAGGCCGCAGATTATTTTTTAGAAGATCTGTGTATGATGCACTGGTGACAGTGGTCCCTCTGGGCATGTAATGCTCCAAAATGACGCCTTTTTCGTCCCAAAAGAGAGTCAGCATAACCTTCCCTGCTGATGGTTCTGTTCGAAACTTCTTTGGTTTTGGTGATGAGGAATAGCGCCATTCCTTGCTCGCTCTCTTCGTTTCCGGTTAGTGGAAGTGAATCCAGGTTTCGTCCCCAGTACGCAAAAACAGAATAACGGAATGCTGTTCTTCCCTAGTGCAAGTCGCAAGTGGGGCGGCCATCTCTATACTGATACTGAGACCGTATGTGTGCATCTGCACTATGCTGCCACCTACAGGCCATTCTGCACGCTGTTTGTAGCACGCTTACCAACTTACAGGATAACGGCGCCTACAGTCTGGAGCTGCGCAACCGCTACGGTCGCAGGTTCGAATCCTGCCTCGGCTTTGGATGTGTGTGATGTCCTTAGGTTAGTTAGGTTTAAGTAGTTTTAAGTTCTAGGGGACTGATGACCTCAGAAGTTAAGTCCCATAGTGCTCAGAGCCATTTGAACCATTTGATAAAGGCGCGAAATTTCGATTTGTTATTACAAATTTAAAGTTTTCATTTGACTCACCCTCGTAATTAATGTAGAGTAATGAAATTTACAGAATACATTTGTCTAGGTAACAACTTTAAGTGATTAACATTGCAGGATCACAGATAGTGTAAGCGCGAAATAAGACATTGAAAACTGAAAAGTAGATAAATTAACAACCGGCGTAGTCGCCAGAAAGTTGAATGCAAGCGCGTAAACGTGAATGCATTGTGTAGAACAGGTGCTGGATGTCAGTTTGTGGATGGATTTCCATACCTGTTGTACGTGGTCGGTAAATACGAGGACGTTAATGCCGTTTGTGGCTCGCAATTGAGTTGTCGTCCGATGATGTCCCATACGTTCTCGGTTGAAGACAGATCTGGTGATCCAGCAGGTCAAGGCATTATCTCGACACATTGGGTTACAACAGCGGTATGTGGGCGAGCGCTATCCTGTTGGAAAACAACCCATGGAATGCTTTCATGAATAGCAGCGCAACAGACTGTCGTACAGATTTGCAGTCAGGGTGTGTGGGATAACCTCGAGAGAGCTCTTGCTGTCGTACGAAATCGGATCCTAGACCATAAATCTAGATATACGTCCAGTGTGTCTAGGCCACAAAAAATGGTTCAAATGGCTCTAAGCACTATGGGACGTAACATCTGAGGTCATCAGTCACCTAGACATAGAAACTACTTGAACCTAACTATCCTAAGGACACCACACACATTCATGCCCGACGCAGGATTCGAACCTGCGACACCGTAGCAACAGTGCGGTTCTGCACTGAAGCGCCGAGAACCGCTCGGCCACAGTGGCCGGCTCTAGGCCACAGACGGGTTGGTTGCAGGCGCTCACCTGGCTCCTTCCAATCAACACATGGCTATCAGTGGCAACGAGGCAGAAATAGCCAGCTTCCATCAGAAAACACAACCGACTTCCACCCCGCCTTCCAATGAGCTCGCACTTCACATCACTGAGGTCGAAAATGGCAGTGGTTTGACGTTAGTGCCGGCCGCGGTGGTCTCGCGGTTCTAGGCGCGCAGTCCGGAACCGTGCGACTGCTACGGTCGCAGGTTCGAATCCTGCCTCGGGCATGGATGTGTGTGATGTCGTTAGGTTTAAGTAGTTCTAAGTTCTAGGGGACTAATGACCACAGCAGTTGAGTCCCTTAGTGCTCAGAGCCATTAGCCATTTTTGACGTTAGTGGAACGCACGCTACAGAGCGTTTGGCACGAAGCTGTCCTTGAAATTACCGATTTTTAACCGATCTTTGTATCACTGTGATGCCAACTGTTACTCAAAAGGCTGCTGCCGAGGCAGTCAGATGCGCCAGAGCCACACGCCGATCACGGTGGTCTTCCCTCTCGGCCGGTCTTCTTGCGACCGTACATTCTCCTGACCACCACTGCGTCCGCCCCAATAGCTGAGCGGTCAGCGAGTTGGACTGCCATGCACGGGGGCCCGGGTTCGATTCCTGGCTGGTGTGGGAGATTTTCTCCCCTCGCGGGCTGGGTGCTGTGCTGTCCTCATCATCCTTTCATCCCCATTGTCGGCGCGCAAGTCGCCCAATGTGGCGCCGCACTCAATAAGCCTTGCACTTGGCGGCCGAACTTCTCGCCTGGGAACTCCCGGCCACTGATGTCATACGATCATTTCCACCACCACTGTCACCAGTCATGTACAGTGGCTTCTTTCCTGTCAGGTCTTTGTGCAATACGGCAGAAGGAACATCCGGCTTCTCTTAGCCCTGTTTCACGACCCCGCTCAGACTGAGCCGGCCGCTGTGGCATAGCGGTTCTAGGCGTTTCAGTCCGGAGCCGCGCTGCTACTACGGTCGTAGGTTCGAATCCTGCCTCGGGCATGGATGTGTGTGATGTCCTTAGGTTAGTTAGGTTTAAGTAGTTCTAAGTCTAGTGGACTGATGACCTCAGATGTTAAGTCCCATAGTGCTTACAGCCATTGGCGTCTTTATCGCCTTAAAGCAGGGGCGGGCAGGAATCCTGCACGTGTGCGGTGCACTTGCACGCGTGCAGTTAACAGGTGTTCCGCGTGCACACAGGGGCAAGCTGGCCACCCGCTTATCTACCATCCCCACCATACCTTCTGTCCGCTCCTTCCTCTGTAATGCGTTTTGTTTCCTAGCTTGCTTTATTGAGTGAATCAATAAGGTTAGTAGGAGTGCTTGAAAGAAATCATGGTTTGAAAGAGTACCTATCACCTACGATACGTTTTATTTAATTATCACACGTAGAGTTTACAATACGTTTAATATCTGGAACAAAATTTCTACATACAGACAAACACAAACAGTTACGTAAATTTTCATCACTGATGTTTGGTCTTAACCGAGACTTAATTCAGCAAATGGTTTTCCAGCTCTCGCTATATTAAGCGCAGTCTTATAACTTGCACGTACCGTTGGGCTATTATTGTTGTCGTCCTGAAAACTTGAAAACAGTGCTCCATAAAATGTTAGATCAGTTAGATGAGAGACATGACGAGAGAAAGTCGCAGATCTCTCGTGACAACAGCAACTATGACAAATTCAAATGGCTCTGAGCACTATGGGACTTAACTGCTGTGGTCATCAGTCCCCTAGAACTTAGAACTACTTAAACCTAACTAACCTAAGGACATCACACACATCCATGCCCGAGGCAGGATTCGAACCTGCGACCATAGCGGTCGCGCGGTTCCAGACTGTAGTGCCTAGAACCGCTCGGCCACTCCGGCCGGCCAACTACGACAGATTCATCTGGTATCGTCAGATCGGTCTTCTTAAGCTCAGTCAATTCCCCATCCGCTCAGAATCCGACAATAAATTGTACTCGTTCTTGCGAAATTTATTATAATGGCCTTCAATACTAAACTTCCGTTGACCAGCGAGAATACTGCCACATATTAAACATTTCGAATTTTCACGTTTTTGCACAAAGAAAAAATGATTCTCCCATTACTTTTTAAAAGATAGCAAATCTCCACTTCTCCGTTTCTTGAAATACAACGTTCACTACATAGTGCTCGCTTCGCATCAACGTCCGCAGCTTAGCCTGGCACTACACTGCCGCAACCTGCCGGCTGTCGCCACAGCCCTGGTCGACGCCTGCACGCGAGCAGCACACGTGCAGCGCTGTGCGCTCATGAGCCGCGTGCAACGTTTGCCCGCCCCTGGCCTTAAAGGCTTTCTTGACTAAGAGCAACTCACCACGTCCAATCCCAAAGGTTACTAACGCTCAGGATCGTTACAAAGCGTATTTAAAGCAAACCTGATCCGCATCCTCATATTGGCGCTATTAGCGCTACTGTTATGTGACTGGAGCGAAATTTGAACAGACATCATCTTTCATATGTAGAAACACGTTTACCAACTTTCGTTAATGTCGCACAAGTCCTTCTTGGTGCTACGATTTTTTTATTCGTCAGTGTGTTTTGTGGATAGACTTCCACTTGTCTATGCGGTTTTTCGCTAATGCTACATTAACTTGTGAAGTTTTTGTGGATACACTTCCACACTTTATGTTGCACCTCACAAGGAGACCATCAGAAGTGTTAATAACGGATTTTAATGAGTGTTTGTGTAATGATTTTCTGTACGAGGAAATTGAAAAGAAAAAGAAAGAAAAAAAGTACACATACTAGGTCTGAACCCGTAACACCAGCGCATAGCCCTACAGATGTGGGAGGTACGCATAAAACGCCAACGTCGATTTTGTAGTCGTATGAAAGCCGCTAGCCAGGTACCCTGGACATGTCCCTCTACAACATACCGAAGACGCATCAAAACCAGTGATTAACACGTCTGACGGCCCCCTTGTCAGTTACAGGAATTTCAACCATGGGCAGTGCTGTAGCAAGGACAAACTTTATAGAGAAACACGTACGAGACAATGAAGTACAGGTCGTGCGGTAGCACTGAACACATTGACTGGACAACAGTAGTACATGTTACAGAATAGGCCGATCACTCCTTTGCGATCGCTCACCAGAATGCGCCAGCGACTCAGGTGGCCTCAATAAGCGGGCCTGTGAACTGTATGGACGAGCGACCTCTGAAATCGCGTGCGTCATGAGTGAAGGTGCATCAGATAATGTTTCAATAGTGATGTACGTGTTTCAACAGGATGGTGCCACCGCCACACTTGGGGTTATCTGTTCGCCACTTCTGGGACGAAACCTTTCAATGGGTCTATAGAGACAGTCCAACATCATGGCCATTACATTCACTAGGCATAACTGCTCTTTACCTATCTTTGTGGTGTTATGTTAAGGATAAAGTGTTCAGTTTGGCAGTTTCTGATTTGAAAACTCTTACTGCACGAATATGAGATGCTCTAGAGACGGTGACGTAAGCCATGTTGACAACTGCATAGAGAGAAACTGAGAATTTCCTAGACCTTCTACGGCCAACAAACTGAGCACATATTGATGTGTATTCAAAAAAAGCTTCATCAGTTAAGCTTCCATCAACAACTAGCAGCCTAACGGTATCTGGCATAATTCCTAAGAAATAGATTTTTGTAATCAGAAAAAGACGTTATGCTCATCTTGTACGTGTGTGTGTGTGTGTGTGTGTGTGTGTGTGTGTGTGTGGCTACGTAGCATCACTTTCCCTCCGTTTCTACATCAGACTTAGACTCTGGGTGGCAGTGAAAACATGAGTGGCAGGTCACGATTCGAAATTTATTGATTAACTGTCCAGCAGCTGCAATATTCCAAAGAGTGAATTATCTACCACAAATATTTCTTAACCAGCACATCTTAATATCTTCAGTATAAATACGGTACAATATAATTTGACAGATATGATAGGCTCACTAACATATTTGCATAGATAGATATCGTTATGGGAATGATGGGGGGGGGGGGAGTAAGACTCAAAAATTGACACTATTTGTAAAAATGGTTCAATCAGTTTTCTGAAGTGTCAAGCCACAAGTACTAAATTTTATAGATGGCATAAAAAACTTATTATATCCCAGAGAATAGATGGTTATCCATTCACTTCGAGAAGTCTCATTTGTATACGGATCCAAGTAGCCTCGACGTATTTTGTAAAAGGAAGCATTTTCCCTTGTAGGCTGCAAAATTTATAATTTTTTCTTTTTTAAATTTGACGTAACGAGTGTATAAATCGAGGTTCACATGTGTTAAAATGTGATTCTCCGGTGAAAGGTTGTTAAGTTCGTTCTCCAGCTGTAGTGTAAATGGACCTTCCACATTATTTACAATCATTCAGTTCTAATTCGATACAGAACATGTCAATATTGATTTCTGTGACACTCTGTATATTGAGAAAACACGTAGCCCATGTTCTTCAGAAATTTTATTAGGATATTGTGTGAAAATTTGAAGTAAATCTGTCAAGAACTTTCGATACTTTTGGTAACAATGTTTCCTCTTTGTGCAGTATACACAAATTATATACATGTACTGAAAAAATATGAAGCATATGTTTGTCCGAACACTTATTAGGGTATCGGGTGAAAATTCGTAATTGATCAAGAATTTTCTTTTTATTTTTGGTAATTACGTTCCCAGTTTATATACAACATAAGTATTTGTAGTCCATATACACGGTGCGACGATTAAGTGGCCTGAACGAGTAGATACGATTGGACTTGAGTGTATGCTTATAATCGCAGCCCGTGAAGTATACTTACTTTCAACAGAGTGGAACAGTTGCCCACACAGTCGGCCGAACCTTGGAGCACAATTACACAATCATCATACCTGACAGAGTTATTAGCAGAGGTCTCTCTGATCGCGCTCCTAGCCGGCCACCCAGGACATGTGGTCTGTCAGTGTGCTATTACTTTGTGTGGGGATCCCTCAAGTCCATGGCGTATCGCAATAATCCTCAGTCTTCAAGAAGTGTAGCAGAGCAATTCGGACGAAACTGCAGCAATTCCAGAAGTCCAGCTTCAATCCGCCTTCAGCACCTTCCTAACCAGGACCCAAAAGTGTCAAGAGATGAAAGGAAGTGACATTCATCTTCTGCTATAGTCAGGACTGTACTATGTTTCCTTTCCTCTGTTGTGTTTCTTTGTAGCCTGGAACTCTGTTCTGCGGGCCACTTATGTACCCCACCCAGTATATTGATTTGTATGTCACATCCAAAGTGACATGGCGAATAGCGATGCTACGTATCTAAGTACTAAACGGTACATGGTGTCGTACGTACGACTATGTCATTTATTATGTTTCTAGGATTTTTAGATTTTTACGCAAATTACACTCCTGGAAATTGAAATAAGAACACCGTGAATTCATTGTCCCAGGAAGGGGAAACTTTATTGACACATTCCTGGGGTCAGATACATCACATGATCACACTGACAGAACCACAGGCACATAGACACAGGCAACAGAGCATGCACAATGTCGGCACTAGTACAGTGTATATCCACCTTTCACAGCAATGCAGGCTGCTACTCTCCCATGGAGACGATCATAGAGATGCTGGATGTAGTCCTGTGGAACGGCTTGCCATGCCATTTCCACCTGGCGCCTCAGTTGGACCAGCGTTCGTGCTGGACGTGCAGACCGCGTGAGACGACGCTTCATCCAGTCCCAAACATGCTCAATGGGGGACAGATCCGGAGATCTTGCTGGCCAGGGTAGTTGACTTACACCTTCTAGAGCACGTTGGGTGGCACGGGATACATGCGGACGTGCATTGTCCTGTTGGAACAGCAAGTTCCCTTGCCGGTCTAGGAATGGTAGAACGATGGGTTCGATGACGGTTTGGATGTACCGTGCACTATTCAGTGTCCCCTCGACGATCACCAGTGGTGTACGGCCAGTGTAGGAGATCGCTCCCCACACCATGATGCCGGGTGTTGGCCCTGTGTGCCTCGGTCGTATGCAGTCCTGATTGTGGCGCTCACCTGCACGGCGCCAAACACGCATACGACCATCATTGGCACCAAGGCAGAAGCGACTCTCATCGCTGAAGACGACACGTCTCCATTCGTCCCTCCATTCACGCCTGTCGCGACACCACTGGAGGCGGGCTGCACGATGTTGGGGCGTGAGCGGAAGACGGCCTAACGGTGTGCGGGACCGTAGCCCAGCTTCATGGAGACGGTTGCGAATGGTCCTCGCCGATATCCCAGGAGCAACAGTGTCCCTAATTTGCTGGGAAGTGGCGGTGCGGTCCCCTACGGCACTGCGTAGGATCCTACGGTCTTGGCGTGCATCCGTGCGTCGCTGCGGTCCGGTCCCAGGTCGACGGGCACGTGCACCTTCCGCCGACCACTGGCGACAACATCGATGTACTGTGGAGACCTCACGCCCCACGTGTTGAGCAATTCGGCGGTACGTCCACCCGGCCTCCCGCATGCCCACTATACGCCCTCGCTCAAAGTCCGTCAACTGCACATACGGTTCACGTCCACGCTGTCGCGGCATGCTACCAGTGTTAAAGACTGCGATGGAGCTCCGTATGCCACGGCAAACTGGCTGACACTGACGGCGGCGGTGCACAAATGCTGCGCAGCTAGCGCCATTCGACGGCCAACACCGCGGTTCCTGGTGTGTCCGCTGTGCCGTGCGTGTGATCATTGCTTGTACAGCCCTCTCGCAGTGTCCGGAGCAAGTATGGTGGGTCTGACACACCGGTGTCAATGTGTTCTTTTTTCCATTTCCAGGAGTGTATTTATTGTACCTTTCCGTGGTTAGTATGTTTTTGTAGGATCTTGATAATGACTCTCACTCGAAATTGGCCACTATCATCAAATAAACAATAAATTTTACAGCCTAAAAAGGACAACGTTTTCTTTCACCAGTTCTAGAAGTTTATGGAATTCTGTAATGAATAAAAACTCTGTTCTACAAATTTCAGGCGCTGGGGGAGGGGGAGGGGTGTTGGGTGTGAGCAGTGTCCTTTCTTGTTCTGTAGGCACCTATGATTGTTCATAACTATCGCCAAGATTCCGAAGAGTATTGCCCGAAAACTGCAAAACAAACGGAAAAATAACAAATATCAGTGACCAGAACAGCTCTCCAAATTTTTAGTTTTCGTAAGAGGTGCTGAATAAGGGCTGCGTTAGTCAAGCGGCAAACGTTAATATACGAGTGCAATAAATTCATCCAAATCGCTGCTGCTGGCGCAGAGACAGCAGCACAATTCGGAAATCAGTTCATTCGGTTGCTTATGCGAAAATGCGAACTAATTCGAACGACAATAAGAATCAGTTTATTTGTATACAAGTTGTGACACGCCTGCCCCTTACTAGCGTGTTCCGAAATTACGTCAAGACGCGTGCTGGAAATATAAATCTTGAGAGAAGCTCTATCCACGGGTATGTGCCATCTTTAGGCGTGTCTTGAAGTTTTTGCGTAATTGCCTTCTGGAACGCCGGAGTTAGCTGTGAATAACCCTGCACTAAATTCTGGGCTGCTCGTCATAACACAGTGCTCCCGCAGAGGCAGGCTGACGAACGACTCTCTGCTTTACTCACTCCTGGCACACACCGCAGTGGCTGAGTGGCCGTAAGTAAGTACGCCGAGTGGATGGCCGCTGCGCTGACGGCTGCGAATTACCGCCGCGGAGAGCCACATTAGGACGAAAGGCCACCGGAGTCGGGAAATAGCACGCCGCGCCCTGCCGGTGGCGGAAACTTGGCGAGAACCACTTTCCTGCTCGCTGAGGAGCGCTGTGAGTGGTGAATATTCCCACACCGAGTCTTCATTTTAGCTTCACTTTGAGTTCGCGAGGAAACTTGGACCAGTCGTGTGGTACGTTACGACCCATCTCTGTGTTATGGCCGGTGGCTCCGCGCCCGGTCTTCGACGTGTCTGTGACGTTACTCTCAAAAAGAGTACATACAGGGTGTTTCAAAAATGACCGGTATATTTGAAACGGCAATAAAAACTAAACGAGCAGCGATAGAAATACACCGTTTGTTGCAATATGCTTGGGACAACAGTACATTTTCAGGCGGACAAACTTTCGAAATTACAGTAGTTACAATTTTCAACAACAGATGGCGCTGCAAGTGATGTGAACGATATAGAAGACAACGCAGTCTGTGGGTGCGCCATTCTGTACGTCGTCTTTCTGCTGTAAGCGTGTGCTGTTCACAACGTGCAAGTGTGCTGTAGACAACATGGTTTATTCCTTAGAACAGAGAGCCCGCATCTCGTGGTCGTGCGGTAGCGTTCTCGCTTCCCACGCCCGGGTTCCCGGGTTCGATTCCCGGCGGGGTCAGGGATTTTCTCTGCCTCGTGATGGCTGGGTGTTGTGTGCTGTCCTTAGGTTAGTTAGGTTTAAGTAGTTCTAAGTTCTAGGGGACTTATGACCACAGCAGTTGAGTCCCATAGTGCTCAGAGCCATTTGAACCATTTTGGAACCTTAGAACAGAGGATTTTTCTGGTGTTGGAATTCCACCGCCTAGAACACAGTGTTGTTGTAACAAGACGAAGTTTTCAACGGAGGTTTAATGTAACCAAAGGACCGAAAAGCGATACAATAAAGGATCTATTTGAAAAATTTCAACGGACTGGGAACGTGACGGATGAACGTGCTGGAAAGGTAGGGCGACCGCGTACGGCAACCACAGAGGGCAACGCGCAGCTAGTGCAGCAGGTGATCCAACAGCGGCCTCGGGTTTCCGTTCGCCGTGTTGCAGCTGCGGTCCAAATGACGCCAACGTCCACGTATCGTCTCATGCGCCAGAGTTTACACCTCTATCCATACAAAATTCAAACGCGGCAACCCCTCAGCGCCGCTACCATTGCTGCACGAGAGACATTCGCTAACGATATAGTGCACAGGATTGATGACGGCGATATGCATGTGGGCAGCATTTGGTTTACTGACGAAGCTTATTTTTACCTGGACGGCTTCGTCAATAAACAGAACTGGCGCATATGGGGAACCGAAAAGCCCCATGCTGCAGTCCCATCGTCCCTGCATCCTCAAAAAGTACTGGTCTGGGCCGCCATTTCTTCTAACGGAATCATTGGCCCATTTTTCAGATCCGAAACGATTACTGCATCACGCTATCTGGACATTCTTTGTGAATTTGTGGCGGTACAAACTGCCTTAGACGACACTGCGAACACCTCGTGGTTTATGCAAGATGGTGCCCGGCCACATCGCACGGCCGACGTCTTTAATTTCCTGAATGAATATTTCGATGATCGTGTGATTGCTTTGGGCTATCCGAAACATACAGGGGGCGGCGTGGATTGGCCTCCCTATTCGCCAGACATGAACCCCTGTGACTTCTTTCTGTGGGGACACTTCAAAGACCAGGTGTACCGCCAGAATCCAGAAACAATTGAACAGCTGAAGCAGTACATCTCATCTGCATGTGAAGCCATTCCGCCAGACACGTTGTCAAAGGTTTCGGGTAATTTCATTCAGAGACTACGCCATATTATTGCTACGCATGGTGGATATGTGGAAAATATCGTACTATAGAGTTTCCCAGACCGCAGCGCCATCTGTTGTTGAATATTGTAACTACTGTAATTTCGAAAGTTTGTCTGCCTGAAAATGTACTGTTGTCCCAAGCATATTGCAACAAACGGTGTATTTCTATCGCTGCTCGTTTAGTTTTTATTGCCGTTTCAAATATACCGGTCATTTTTGAAACACCCTGTAAAATCGCGTATTGTCCGTGCTGTAGAGAGGACGTAAAATGCAAATTGACTATAGCAAGAAACGCGTAAAAATCCTGGCAGATTAAAATTGTGTGCTGGACCGAGACATGAACTCGTGACCTTTGCTTCACGTGGACAAGCGCTGTATCAGCTGAGATACTCAATAACGACTCACAGCCCCTCCTCACAGCTTTCCTTCCGCCAATACCTCACGAATTAGTTAAGGTTTACCCAACTTCATGCACAATCATTGGCTTAAATGCGCTCTTTTTCAAATCTTTTTTAAATATGGTCGTACATTGTTGACGGCCATACTTGAAATTGACCTGCTCTTTTGCAAATGGATGTTGCGGTCCTCATTCCACCGATTTTTTTGATGCAGCTCTTTACACTAGTCCACCCTGTGCAAGCCTCTTGACCTCTGGGTAACTGTTGTAAGCTACATCAATTTGAACCCCATTGCTGTATTCAGGTCTTCGTCTTCCTCTATAATTTTCACAGCCTCTCTCCCACGCCGTCCCCCATCCCTACACACAAACACTTCCCTCTCCATTACTTTCAGACATATCCTACACTGAAGCGCCAAAGAAAGTAGTAAAGACACGCGTATTCAAATACATAAATATGTAAACAGGCAGAATACAGCTCGGCGATCGGTTCAAAATGGTTCAAATGGCTCTGAGCACTATGGGACTTAACATCTGTGGTCAGCAGTCCCCTAGAACTTAGAACTACTTAAACCTAACTAACCTAAGGACATCACACACATCCACGCCCGAGGCAGGATTCGAACCTGCGACCGTAGCGGTCACGCGGTTCCAGACTCAAGCGCCTAGAACCGCATGGCCATTATGCGGTTGGCAACGTCTGTATAAGACAACACGTGTCTGGTGCACTTGCTAGATCGGTTAGGCTGCTAAAAATGTGGCCGAGCGGTTCTAGGCGCTGCAGTCTGGAACCCCGCGACCTCTACTGTCGCAGGTTCGAATCCTGCCTCGGGTGTGGATTTGTGTGATGTCCTTAGGTTAGTTAGGTTTAAGTAGTTCTAAGTTCTAGGGGACTGATGACCTCTGACGTTAAGTTCCATAGCGCTCAGAGCCATTTGAACCATTTTTTTGCTAAAAAATATCGGCGTGCAAACCGTTCAACGAAATATCATCGATGTGGGTTTTCGGAATCGAAAGTCCATTCGTGTACCCTTGATGACTGCATGACACAAAGCTTTACGCCTCTCCAGAGGCCGTCATCACCGACATTACACTGTTGGTTATTGGTAACATGTTGCCTGGTAGGACGAGTCTCATTTCAAATTGTATCGACCGGATGGACGTGTACGGGTATGGCGACAATCTAATGAATCCTGTGCGTCAGCAGGGGACTGTCCATGATGGTGGAGGCTCTATAATGGTGTGGGGTGTGTGCAGTTGGAGTGAGATGGGACCTGATCGTCTAGACACGCCTCTGACAGATCCTGTGTCATCACCAGCACCCATTCAAGTCCATTGTGCATACTGACGGACTTGGGCAATTCCAGCAGGACTATGCGACACCCCGCAAGTCCAGAATTGCTACATTGTGCCTCCAGGAACACTCTTTTGAAGTTAAACACTTCCGCTAGCCATCAAACTCCCCAGACATGAAAATTATTGAGCATATCTGGGATGCCTTGGAATGTGCTCTTCAGACGAGATCTCCACCCCCTCCTACTCCTACGGATTTATGGCCAGCCCTGCAGGATTCGTGGTGTCACTTCCCTCCAGCACTACTTCAGACATTAGTCGATTTCATGCCACGTCGTGTTGCGGGACTTCTGCGTGCTCGCGGGGCCCCTACACGATATTAGGCAAGTTACCAGTTTCTTTGGCTCTTCAGTGTATCAATCGATCTCTTATTTTAGTGAAGTAGTACCATTAATTTCTTTTTTCTGCTTTTCGATCTACCCATTTAATCTTCAGCATTCTTCTGTAGCACAACATTGCTAAATCTTATTCTCTCTTTTTGTTGGAACAGGATCATCCACGTTTCACTTTTCGTAGAAGTCTGAACGCATCACAGACATCTTCATAAGAGGTTTCTTAACAATTACTTACATTCTATGTCAATAATTTTCTTTTTTTTCATCAGTGCTTTTTTGCTATTGTCAGCTTGCGTTGTATATCCTCTCTACTTCGCCCATCATTAGCTGTTTTGCTGCCAAAGAGCAAAGCAAATCTACTAATTTCAGTATATAATTTCCTAAACTAGTTCCCTCAGCATCGCCACATTTAATTCGGTTAGAATCCATTATCTTTCTTTTATTTTTGCTGATAACCTCTTTTCAAGGCAGTGTCGTTCAACTGTTCTTCCAAGTCCGTTCCCTACTCTGACAGAACCACACTGTTAGAATTAATATTACATATCAATACACCAACTACTCTTCTTCTTCCGCTGGCAATCCAGACAGGCCTTATTGCCTGTCCCGGCCTCGCCAACTCTTTTGCGGTCGTCCTACTCTCCTCCTTCCAGTTTCAAGTCGTCTTAGGTACTTTGCTCTAAATGTGCAACTTTCTGCGCCATGTAGCACCGTGGGTAATGCCAGGACTTCATAAAATTTCATTTGGGTTTCTCTTCTATTAATGTTAAATTACTGTTCTTCTTACCGTGCGAAAGAAATATTTGTAGGTGTTAATTTTCTAATTTGCGTGTTTCTCTGCTTCTCAAGTTAAGCCCGACTCTGGCTATTGGAAATGCGACACTTGTTCTGTTTGTATTTTAGTGATTATCTTGGTTCTTATGGAGTATTTTGCTAAAAAGTCCATCAGCTGTTGATATCTTTAGGTTACAATTTAGGCCTATTACTTACCACTACTTGTAGATTGTCTTCAATATCGATGGTCGTTGCCAGCAAACATCGTATTGAGAAATTTATCTACTCTAATTCTTATGGCTTGAGACATTCTGCACTTCACCCGTTCTCTGGTCAGGTCTTAGACGTAGATGTCGAACAGTGTTGGTGACTTACTGCAGCCTTGCGTCACTCCCTGGTTTACCTCTGTTTCTGGTGTCAACTCTTTGTCTCTACATTTTACAGTCACATTAATGCGACAACATGTCAAAAGCTTGAATGAGAAAGCCAGTGAGGTTCTGGTTGGTACCAATAGGGATGTGGAACCATGCCGACTCCAGAACCATGGCCAGCTGTTTCTCGTTTTACGGTTCATGGCGTGAGCAACCCGATCGAGGTGTTCCCAAAGACTGGGTTTAAATCCGAGAAGTTTGGTCGCCACAATTGTACGGTAAACTCAACCTGGTGCTCTCCGAACTGTGAACTGAGTGACACATTGTATTGTCGTGGTGGTAGATTCCATTGTGCTGAGGAAATTCAAATGACATGTACCTGTCGAAATGGTCCCCAAGCATAAACACATACATGTCGATCGATTGTGCCTTCCAGAATGACGAGATCATTCAGGGAGTATCATCCGGCCTTGACACTTAACGACATTCGCTGCAGGTTGTTCAAATGTTCCACACCGTACAGCAACCCGTCGCAACTCAGTGGACGTCCAGTGTTAATACTGGCGTGCCGATTCCAACTTTCGTCGCCGGTGAACAGCATGCAGCATAGTTGCATCTACCAAGCACCTACTGCGTAGGCACATACACAGCAACGTCTGCTGAAGGGCCGCTGAGGAGATACTGTTGATAGCCGTTTTGCCCTTCTAGGCGGTCAGTTTCTCAATAATTGCACGTCTGTTCGCCCATCCACATCTCGGCAGCCATTGTAATCTATGGCCTGTGGTGCACCACAGTTGCCTCGGCGACGGTTCTGGATAAGAATACTTTGCCATTCACAGTGTACTTTAACCACGACGGCATGCAAACAGATTACAAATTTAGCCGTTTCGGAAATGCTTCCGTTCTTGGCCAGAAAGTCAATGATCATGCCCTTTTGGACGTCAGATAAATCCCCCGTTTCCTCATTACGACATCATGTGCACAGTTTTCCGCTCGACACGCTTTATATGCCCTCCGCTACTAGTGCTGCCACCTGACGCCTACGAGTTGTTGTTGCACGCTGACGCTGAACATAGGCGATAGTCATATTAATAAGACTGGAGCGTGTATTTTGCTGTTTTTATACAAACTCTGGCGTAGTTTTCTCCAATATTGACAAGTACTTTTTTATCCGTGGATCTGGTCAAATGCTACTCGTTTCCCCAACTGTGGAAAGTCCAGACGGGTACGGGGTTTCTCGGACAGCCTGTACGAGGGGCGTTTGAAAAGTCCTTGCAAAGTCCGAGAGATGGCACCAGCGGCGCATATCGAGGTCATGTTTAGTTAGTAGCATCTTTGGAAAGAACGGAGACCAAGTTTCGGCCATATTGGTGTATTTCTTTGTGTTTGGCATCCGTGTGAATCAAGGAGGTAGAGTGATTGTCAAAAAATGGACGAAAAAGAATTTCATGTGGTGATTAAACATTACTTTATGAAAGGCAAAACGCCTCAGGAGACTAAAGAGAAGCTTGATAAACATTACTGTGACTCTGCACCATCGATTAGAACAGTTTATAAGTGGTTTCAAAATTTTCAGAGTGGTACAAGTGATGCTGAACGTTCTGGACGCCCTGTGCAGGTCACGACTCCAGGAATCATTGATAAAATCCATAATATGGTGATGGATGACGGAAGAGTTACTGTGCGGGAGACTGCTAGTGCTGTGGGAATCTCCAATGAACGGGTACAAAATATTCTGGATAAACATTTGGACATGCGAGAGCTATCAGCAAGATGGGTGCCGCGACTGCTCACGCTTGACCAAAAACGAAATCGTGTGAAGTGTTGCGAGGATGGTTTGCAGCTGTTCAGGAAGAATCCGCAGGACTTTAAGCGTCGTTTCGTCACTGTGCACGAAACATGGATACATTACTCTACTCCTGAGACCAAACAACAATCTGAACAATGGGTTACCAAGGGAGAATCTGCACCAAAAAAGGCGAAGACCACTCCTTTGGCCGGAAAGGTTATGGCGACTGTCTTTTGGGATTCGCAAGGGATAATCCTCATCGACTATCTGGCAAAAGGTAAAATTATTACAGGTGAATATTATTCATCGTTATTGGACCGTTTGAAAACCGAGCTGCAAGAAAAACTCCGGCGATTGTACCGTAATAAAGTCCTTTTCTATCACGACAATGCACCAGCGCACACCTCAGCAGTTGTGGTCGCAAAATTACTGGAAACAGGATTCCAACTCGTTTCACATCCCCGTATTCTCCAGAATTGGCTCCCTTGAACTACTATTTGTTCCCCAATTTGAAGAAATGACCGGCGGGACAAAGATTTTATTCAAACGAGGTGATTGCGGCAACTAATAGCTATATTGCAGACTTGACCAATTCCTATTATTAGGAAGGGATAAACAAATTAGAACAGCGTTGGACGAAGTCTATAAGTCTAAAAGGAGACTATGTCGAAAACTAAAAAAAGGTTTACCCCAAACACGTAAGTAGTTTTTATTTTTGCACGGACTTTTCAAATGTCCCGCGGGTAAGTGTCGCAGACACAAAGGGTACATGCTGCAGCAGGTAGAGTGCAGGGCCAGTAAGAGCGAAGGCCCGACGTTTCTCCCGCCTTCCGGCGCCGCCTCTGGTGAGGGTGGAGTGCGGACTGCAGAACTCCGTGCAGCGGACAGCGGCGTCCCCGCTGTCGACAGGCGGCGTGGCCTGGTGCTGGCGAGGTATTCGCGGCACGAACGGAACGGCGCGTCAATCGATGTGGCCCGCGCCGTGATTGGCCCACCGGCTGTGTGGATCTTCCGAGAACGGCGCTGCGGGGCCGGCAGACAACCTCGCTGACAGCCACACTATATATACACTGCATATTATCTTTCCGCACGCGCCTGGCCGGACAACGACAAAACTTTCTACCCGAGAAACGCTGACGTTTTGTTTGGTTGAGGGCCAGAGCGAATGCCGTGACATGTAACGCATTGTCAAATGATTTGGCGTTCTGTTACATTCCTTTTTGTTGCATTCCGTTCAGTCAAGCGGGAATCGACTTTTAAGCGAGTTGTACACGAACGACTTTCTACCCAAAATGACCTCTTGTTGGAGGCGTGTCTCACGTGCTTGCTTGTAAAAGCAGCTAACCTCGTCGGGGGTGGACCAGTGACGTCAGTCATCTGTTGACTTTGCCGAATGTGGAGTTTTATAATCTCGAGAACGCTGCCAAGTGGGCAGAAACAGAGGACTATGGCGTCGTTTGTTGACAACCAAAGCTGGCCTATTTTCGTCGAGCTCACGCTTACTGTAGTAGTGGATTTTGTGCTTTTGTGTCTTTTTAATCTTGAGGGAGCCGGCCGCGGTGGCCGAGCGGTTCTAGGCGCTTCAGTCGGGAACCGCGCGACTGCTACGGCCGCAGGTTCGAATCCTGCCTTGGGTATGGATGTGTGTGATGTCCTTAGGTTAGTTAGGTTTAAGTAGTTCTAAGTTCTAGGGGACTGATGACCTCCGATGTTAAGTCCCATAGTGCTCAGAGCCATTTGAACCCAGTCTTGAGGATGGTGTTTGTTTAGTTTTGTGACACACTGCAAATGTTGCTAGAAGTTTTGGTATTTGTCCTCCTTGTGTCCTCCAACAAGAGAGAAAATATACGAAGCCAAAAAGATATTTACAGGTTTTACAACACCTGACAAAGAAAAAGGCTACTCTATGCATAAATAAGAATGAAATGCATAAAGGATTATTAATTAAAACTGTTCTGACAGCAAAAAAGGCAACTCCATTTCATGAGTTAAAAATTTTCGATGGTTTTTAGCACTTAGGAAGAAAACAAGACAGCACAGATAAAGTAAAAATACGCTATTTAGGCGGGAAGGTTCTTAAATGAAGGCCTTTTTTAAATAAAAATGACCAAAAATTTTATTTTCAAACCATATCTGTTTCTACGTTTTACATAAGTCTCTTTATTTTTCTACGTAGGTGTCTTATTTGTTTGGGCACTTGTTATATCTTAAAACTAAGTTTTGAAATCCCTCTTTAAAGTAGTTTGCGCTTGCTCTCACAGCCAAGATGAGGTTTCAGCTACCAAAAAACGGTGGAAATCGCTTGAACCAAGGTGAGGGCTGCAGGGTGGGTGATCTAAGACTTCCCACCTGAAAGAGTCAGTCAGTTACCGTGACCGCGCGGAGTAGCCGTGCGGTTTGAGATGCCATGCACGGATTGCACGGTCTCTCCCGCCGGAGGTTCGATCCTCCCTCGGGAATGGGTGTGTGTGTTGTTCCTAGCATAAGTTAGTTTATGTAGTGCGTAAGTTTAGGGACCGATGATCTCAGCAGTTTGGTCGCTTAGGAATTCACACACATTTGAACATTTTTTAGTTACCGAGTCTGGATAGCAGTGTGAGGCCTTGTGTTATCCTGATGATGTAGCGCTGTGATAGCGTTTGTTTGGGTCTGACCTTGACAGGAGGGGTAGAATGCCGCCGTTCCAGTGAATGTTGCCTGGATTCAGGGGTTGCCGGCCGAGGTGGACGAGCGGTTCTAGGCGCTACAGTCTGGAACCGCGCGACCGCTACGGTCGCAGGTTCGAATCCTGCCACGGGCATGAATGTGTGTGATGTCCTTAGGTTAGTTAGGTTTAAGTTCTAGGGGACTGATGACATCAGAAGTTGAGCCCCATAAGTGCTCAGAGCCATTTGAACCATTTGATTCAGGGGTGAAAAAGGGGTACCCGTCCTTCATCTCCTGTGACGATTCAACTCAACACGTCATCCCTTTCTTCGTCATAACGACTCGAGAAGGTGAGGGCACTGGCCAATCTCTTTCAATTTTGATCTTCTTTGAGGAGTTTGGGTACCCATCGAGAGAACAATTTCCTGAAGTTTATGTTTTCACACACAATTTTTATTAAAATACAGACCAAGACACTTGAGAAAATTCCACTCACAGAGCGGTTATCGTGAATATTCTCTCTTCATGCATTTTTGTGCCTGTTGCAGACGCCAAATCTTCTGTGATCACAGATGGTCGACCTTAGCGTTCTTCGTCATGAACGTTTTCACGGCCTTTTTTGAACTCTCTTATGCACTTAACGCATATAACATTGCACTATCAACATACACCTCACAAAGCTGACGATGAATGTCTGCAGCCGACATGTTTCTTGCACTAAGAAAACGTTTAAAAGATCGTATCTTATAGGCAGTGGGCGATTCTACAACCTTGAACATTTTAAAAATGCACAGTTCGGCGTACTAGTTAACTACATAGCTACAACTGACACCTGCTTATTTGAAAATGACGTGGGAAGTAGCGCGCATACTTGTTGTGGCGAGCTCGCCATTCTAAATATTGTTTCATATGTTTGTAGGCAAACATTTTCTCGAGTAAATATAAGTCGAAATTTTGAAATGTTTGGACGACACTTTCTCTGTTCTTTCAGTACTCAATTTGCCATGCGAGGTTGTTCAAAAACACAGAATATGAATTTCGTTCTGGTCATTGTCATTGCTTGTTCCTACGCTCTGCTACTGCAAGGGTTGACTGAAAAGTAATGCCTCCACCTTAGTAACTCTTCAACAGTTGAAAGCATTGGTGTGCGGCAGGTACTGGCTTGTTCCGTAGCCTCTTCTCTTCAGCTCCAGCTGGAGGGAAGCCTTAGCATTGAACGGTTGTGTTGTTAGAGTGTAAAGTATGGAACCCTGCGCAAACGGTCGGTCAATGCGATTGAAGCAACATGCAGTCATTGAATTCTTGACAGCAGAAGGTGTCACCCCAAAGGAGATTCATCAGAGAATGAAAGCAGTTTATGGTGACTGTGTTGATGTGAATATTGTGCGTCGTTGGGCGAGTAAGTTTAAAGATGTTGAGGCGGGAACATCTGACCTGCTTGACAAACAGAGTGTTAGACGTCCTGTGACAGCAACCACCGAGTTTCACAAGCAAAATGTTGACACATTTATCGTCGTATCACTCAGGGAGAAATTGCAAGCACAATCGGCATTTCACAACAACGTGTAGATCACATTATTGCTTTGCTTGGCTATCGGAATATCTGTGCACGATGGCTACTCCGGATAGTGACTCCTGAGATGAAAGCGCAACACCGTACGGCATCCTCCATACAGTCCAGATTTAGCACCGTCTGACTTCCATCTGTTCCCGATAATGAAAGGCGATCTGCGAGGACATCATTATGCTTCTGAAATGTATCCAAATGGCTGGTGATTATGTGGAAAAGTGAATATTGGTAATTAAAGACCACATTCTACGGATTGTTTCTGCGTTTTATTTATTAAAATATTCATATCCAAACCCAATTAACGAAGATGGAGGCGTTACTTTTCATTCAACCCTCGTATATTTAGAATTTTTCGTAGAAAGGATTGTCCCTCGTAAAAATATTTTCGCCATTCAGGAGCCAAATTTCACAGCAGACGCAATGTTAGCGCTTACGTGTAAACAAATACGGCCAGTCGCCAAAGGCAAGACTCAGTACAGGAATAATCCGCCAAAAACGCTGCAGTAGACTCATCTGCCACGACTGCTCGATTGAGACAAGAACTTGGCTCGAGTAAAAGGGGCTTTACTCTCATCGTGCTCGAGAGTTCGCCGCCACGGCACTTGAGCGTTCCCCCTACCGCTCATCTTTGCTGCCGATGTCCGTCCGTTATCAACGTGCATGGAATCAGGTGAATGGTTCCACGATGGCGTAAAACGCAACCTCGAGAGGGGGGAAAAGATATTAAAGATAGATGAGTTAAACGAATTCTTCGTCTGTGTGGCCGTAGTGTCCGTAGTTGCTTTATAATTATTGAGGTTTTTTTTTATTTTTTGTTCTGTCCTTGCAACTACAAAAAAGGCGTGATTTTTTTCACCAAACGCGTTTCGCTTTATTGAAGTAAAGCATTATCAGTGGTCTGTAATTAAGTTATTTACATTTTGATTTGCTTTTAGATCGAAAAACAGTTCGTTAAGAATAAGTTCATTTGTACTTACGGTGATTTTTTGTTGACTTCTCGCTTGCATCGGGAAATGCCGTCTGCTAGCACATCGTTGTTTTTCTGCGTTAGACACTGATAATTTTGGTCTAATTTTTAGATGTTCTGCAGCACATCGTTTTTTTCCTGCGTTAGACACTGATAATTTTGGTCTAATTTTTATTTGTTTTGCAGAAAAGCTAAAAATCAGATCAAAATTATCAGTGTCTGACGCAGAAAAACAACGATGTGCTAGCAGACGGCATTTCCCGAGTGAAACGCGTCTGGTGAAAACAATCACGCATTTTTGTAGTTCCAACGACAGGGCAAAAATACCCTCAAGAGTTATACGAAATTTGTTCAGAAAGTAACCTAGAATTTCATAACTTCGCGTATTTCATTTGCCCGAATTGCGCGAGATTTTCGTCGGTGAGTTGCTACACAGATGTCAAAAGTAGCTGTACAGTATTAGGCATAAGGTATATTAACTCTGTTGCCATGTGTCATAAAATGTATGTGTATTTTGGCTACATCGACGATTATTTATTTTGCATCAAAATGGATCAATATACTGCTACACTGTCCAGTCAAAAGCATGAGTAGCCGCCTTTTGCAATGCAAGACGTGCAGGTAGAGATTCCATGAGATTCTGGAAGGTATCAAAAGGCATGTGAAGCCACGCCGACACCAGTGCAGTGGAAAGTTGTGCTAGGTTTCTCGGTTGAGGATCCATAGAGCGAACATCCCGATCGAGGTGGTCCCACAGCTTCTCGATTGGCTTTAAATCCGAGTACGTTAAATTGATCCACGCACATATACTGCGAGCTATGTGACACGTTGCATTGTTCTGCTGTTAGATGCCATCCTGCCGAGGAAAAACAAACTGCATGAACGGATGGACATGGTCCCCAGGGACAGATGCATACTGGTGCTGATCCAGTGTACCTTCCGGAATGACGAGATCACGCAAGGAATGCCACGAAAACATTCCCCAGACCATAACGCTCTGGAAATTATAAGGTGTTTGCTTTCAACCGTTTCACGCCGTACAAGCCAACACAGTCATGTCTAATGGAGCACAGAATGTGATAAATTTGAAAAGTCGTCACTCAGTCGGCGTCCAGTTTCGGTGCTGCAAATTCCAAGCTTCGTCGCCGAAGAACAGCAGTCAGCATGGGTGCACGAACCAGGAGTTTGACACGGAGGTCCATACACACAACGTTCGTTGGAAGCTCCTTGAGGAGCGACTGTTGGTAGTTCCTTGGCTCATTTGAGGTCCAGTCTCTCAACAGTGGCAAATCTAGTCGCCTGTATACATCTCTGCAACCGTGGTCTATGGCCCGTGGTGCACCACAGTTGACACTTTGGAGAGCGCCATTTTGCCATGTCCTGTATACTTTAATCACGTTGGCACGCGAACAGTTTACAAACTTAGCCGTTTCGGAAACGCTTCCACTCTTGGTCCGAAAGCAAATGATCATTCTCTTTAGGGCGTCAGATACATCGCCCCGTCTCCGCATTACCACGATACGGTTTATATATCCTTCACTGCCTTCTGTGAGTGGCTATTTCTCATTGAAAGTTGAAATCAAACATAGGCGGGGATCGCGTTAATGCAGTATGGAGGGCGATTTTCGGGACGCTGTCTCCCTGCCTGTGAATTCTGAATGGGGTAACATATATAAATGCTTTTACATTCACAACTCAAAAAATTCCTCTAAGCACTATGGAACTTAACACCTGAGGTCATCAGTCCCCTAGACTTAGAACTACTTAAACCTAACTAACCTATGGACATCACACACGTCCATGCCCGAGACAGGATGCGAACCTGCGACCGTAGCAGCAGCGCGGTTCCGAACTGAAGCGCCTAGAACCTCTCGGCCAACATTCACAGCGATCGCTAGTATTCGCGTAATATGCTTAGCGCAGGTTATTCATGTCGCGACTCATTATGTGGAGGCTAGATTCGTTATTGTAAACTCTTTGTGTCGGTAGTTGCTTCACGTTTGCCACGCAGGTGTCCAGGAAATCGATACACCATCCTTGTCTTCCTGAGAGTTTAAAGGTGTTGTATGTAGAAACTTTTCTGGACAAAATTTACCTAACATATCGGCCTAGTCTCTGTTCCACGCCTCCGCCAATGTGATTGCTCCAGGCAATGTCATTTAAGAGAGACATGTACTTTCCTTCAAATGTTTTCTTAGTTAAGGTATAAGAATTAACTTGAAAAAGGTTTTGATTCACTTTGTCCCGTGCATCCGTAGTTCCTTTCACTGATTGAAATGTTACATCGTATAAGCGTACCACACGCATTGCGTAGCACCGTGCCGGCCGCTGTGGCCGAGCCGTTCTAGGCTTTTCAGTCCGGAACCGCGCGAGTGCTACGGTCGCAGTTTCGAATCCTGCCTCGGGTATGGATGTGTATGATGTCCTTAGGTTAGTTAGGTTTAGGTAGTTCTAAGTTCTAGGGGACTGATGACCTCAGATGTTAATTCCCATAGTGCTTAGAGCCATTCGAGCACAGCACCGTGATTTATTTCTGGTGCTGTTGCAGAGCAGAACAGCTCTTCAACTGCGCAGTTAATGCTTTGTTCTAGGCCCATGACGAGCAGTTCTTTGGTGTGTTTTAGGGCTATACTAATTTCTACATACTTCTCAAGTAGAATCAGTAACTGCACGAGGTTTTAACGTACGACATTTCGCGTTGCAAAGTCTTGAAAGGCAAGTTATAAAGTATTCCACAAATGATAAATTCTCATGAATTATTAAAGGCAAGGAAGAGATTGAAAATTTCGGTTTCACATAATAACTATTTAGTCACTAAGTTACACACTCCCATTAGATTTAAAAGGTTACGCATAAGATTAGGGGCTCTAATGCCGACAGTGCTCCTCATTTCGTCTCTCTAGGAATTTCCTATTGATAACTGCGTACGCTTGCGTGACCTCATACGACTATGTTTTTGAGAGAGTCTGTTGGGTGCAGCACGTTTGGTTTCCGTTTACGAGGGAATACACTTTTTACACTGACGTTAGTGCAGCAGTCAAGTTAACATTCAGCTACTCCCCAGTGTGAGCATTGATTCGTGTTTAAATGCTCAAACATTGGGACGTATTTCAGTCGTGTATTGTAGATTTTGGTGCGTAATCGCTAGACTAAAGGGGTTGCGTACGTTACTGTAGCTGCCATTATAATAAACCTAGAGAGGTTCGTAATTTCGTCCCCCTTGCAGTTCCTATTTTGACCCTGGGTAGAAAATTGGAACTGTTACTAAAATTTTATTTTATTCGCTGTTTATAAGGACTATTTCACTTTTTTCAGATGCGAAAACGCAAGTGGAGAGAAATGAATTGGTTATACGAAATGCATAGTTTGATATCACGAAACATGCTCTTCATCTACATAGAATACCAATTCACATGTGACACATGCTTAAAAGGCAAAATTAACTTGAAAATATTGTTCATTATGGACATAAAGTGACTTAAAATAGTGTTTGGCATTGCTAGAATGGAAAAATATGTTTAAATTAATTATGCTTGTGAGATTTTTATAGGGGTCGAAATTAGGAACACTTTTTTGTGTTTCTGCTTTTGCAGAAGAATGATAAATGTGATATTGACAATTTAAATGTAACGTGCCTAAAAGTGGAGAATAAATTAAGGTATACACGGTATATATCAATTTTTAGTCTTTTCCATAATATTTCAGGTCCCCCTATCGTATAAGTTACAGAGATAACATTGAAGGAAAAACTAAAATTCTTTCGAAAAACGAAAATTTCTTTATTTTTGAGCAAACTTCGTACACAACATTGATTCCAATGTCGTTCAAACATGGCCCTGAGCACTATGGGGTTTAACTTCTGAGGTCACCAGTCCCCTAGAACTTAGAACTACTTACACCTAACTAACCTAAGGACATCACACACATCCATGCCCGAGGTAGGATTCGAACCTGCGACCGTAGTGGTCGCGCGGTTCCAGACTGTAGCGCCTAGAACCGCTCGACTCCAATGTCGTCGTGAGGCGGCCTGTTTATTGTATTTCGCTCAAGACGGTAACTGTAAAGTAATTTGTCTAAATTTATATAGACTTTCCACATCGTAGATACAATGAAGCAGAAGCCATGGAACCGTTTACAGCACACCGTACTCTCAACTACAACGGCAGTGAAGGCCGTGGCATGACGGAGCGGCAGCAGTCGGCAGTCGCGGCTGAAGAGTCGACTGCTGCCAGCGCCGACTGACAACAATCGATTAGCGGAGTCGGCCAGCCGGACGCTGATTGGCCGGGCAGACAGGCGCCGCGGCCGTAATTCGCCGCTTGGCTGTGCACACTGAAGCGGAAGGGCCGTGTCAAGTGTCTGGACGTCCGCTAGTGCGGCCTGTGTCGCTCTGGGGTTCTGCCCGCCGCCTCCCCACCAGCCCACCAGATGTTATTCCTGATGCAGGCCGATCTCTGATGCTACTATCACTGCCTATTGTGAGCCCCTAAAGGAGGTACCATTTGTCGTAGACGGTATCAAGCGGTCGACTTCGAGACAACTGTAAACGTTTCCTATTTCATCGCACGCATTTTATTTTTTCGCCATCCGTGCATGAATTGAGTTTGGCTGTAATAAAACTTATATTTCTTGTTGCGACCTTCATAAATATATGGTTATATACGAGGGATGGAGTAAAGACGGATGTAATGGCCAGGCCGGGTAAAATGGCCACTATATTTTATTCTCTTGCAGACTGCTGCAGCCAAGTGGCGAACATCTATACAGTATTACAAATAACTACCCTGGAACCCAAGCAACTATGGCCAGACCCCTTTGCAGATTGCCTGTCTTGTGGCTTCCAGGGTGAACAAAAATTTCTGTTCCAATATTTCACGTAATTATTGACCGAATTTAAAAATTTAAAATGCTGTCATACGAAGTGCATCGGAAAGGTAATGAGACTGACAACACAGCGAGCGATCTGGCAAAGCAGTGTTAGTTTACACTGAAGAACCAAAGAAACTGGTACGCCTGCCTAATATCGTGTAGGGTCCCCGCGAGCACACGTAAGTGACCCAACACATGACGTGGACTCTACTAATGTCTGAAATACTGCTGGAGGGAACTGACACCACGAATCGTGCAGTGCTGTTCATAAATCTGTAAGAGTACGAGGGGGTGGAGAACTCTTCTGAACAGCATGTTGCAAGACATTCCAGATATGCTCAATAATGTTCATGTCTGGGGAGTTTGGTGACCAGCGGAAGTGTTTGAACTCAGAAGAGTGTTACTGGATCCACTCTGTAGCAATACTGGACGTGTGGGGTGTCCCATTGGTGGTGGTGGTGGTGGTGGTAAGTGCCTCTGGCACCATATTGCTGAGGTCACGGGTCCCTATGCTTACACACTTCTTAATATAACTTAAACTAACTTACGCTAAGGGCAACACACACGCAAATGCCCGAAGGAGGACTCGAACCTCCAACGGGGGGAGCCGCGCGAACCGTCGCTGGACCCCTGGACTACGCGGCTACCCCGTGCGGCGGTGTCCTATTGTTCTGAAGGAATTGCCCAAGTCCATCGGAATGCACAATGGACATGAATGGATGCAAGTGATCAGACAGGATGCTTACGTACCTTTCACCTGTCATAGGCGAATAACGGTATTTAGAGCAACATCATCCCATTAAGTTTTGCATTAAGTGTGAGGAACCCTCGAGTGTCACCTTTTGAAAGTTGAAGCAGGCTTATGGGGAACATTCCTTATCGACAGCACAAGATTTCCGCTGGTTTAAATCACTTTTGGACACTGGACTCGCATTCGGGAGGGCGACGGTTCAATCCCGTCTCCGGCCATCCTGATTTAGGTTTTCCGTGATTTCCCTAAATCGCTTCAGGCAAATGCCGGGATGGTTCCTTTGAAAGGGCACGGCCGATTTCCTTCCCCATCCTTCCCTCACCCGAGCTTGCGCTCCGTCTCTAATGACCTCGTTGTCGACGGGACGTTAAACACTAATCTCCTCCTCCTCCTCCTCCTCACTTTTGGAAAGCCAGGATCACGTTGACGATGACCCTCGCCCGGGTAGACTGTGGACTTCTAAAACTGACGAAAACATCGAGCACGTGCCTGCTCTTGTGAGGTCAGACCAAAGTTTAACAATAAAGATGATGGATGACCTGTTATAGTAACTTTAAAATTAGTTGCGACTTCTGACAGTTCAGTACGGAGAGAGTGGACGGAAGACTAGTACACATCGTGAGCTGAGCGAGTCAGCAGGTGACTATAGTTCCAGGTCTACCTGGCATGAAATGCAAGTCACGCAAGGCGTCCAATCTGCCATTTTTCTCGAACTATTTTAAAGAAACTACTCACTAATGAACTCTGATTCTCGCACATCTTATAGCTTATTCGTCAGCTTCATGATGAACTGCCTGTCATTCCGTTAATGGTCATAGTTATTGTGATATTTCGATATTCGCTAAACTACTGCTAGAAATTCTTGAAGTTTGTCGTGGAAAATAGGGGCCGCTATGAATTTGTGTTTGGTGCGTCTTAGGTCATATGCTGCTGCGTATAAAATGTAGGTAACATATTGAATTATTCTATAAACTGGAGAGGTATCGCTATCTGTCTCTAGTCCCGAGAAAATGGAATGTATGTAAACCGCTCCATCTCAAACTCACGAGCCAGAGAAAAAGCCAGAATGAAATATTCATAAATCCCTCATATATCATAATTCGTTCGAGATACAGAAAGAAAATTTTGGCTACTGATAGCACACAACAAAAAAAAGTGGTTCAAATGGCTCTGAGCACTACGGGACTTAACATCTATGGTCATCAGTCCCCTGGAACTTAGAACTACTTAAACCTAACTAACCTAAGAACATCACACAACACCCAGTCATCACTAGGCAGAGAAAATCCCTGACCCCGCCGGGAATCGAACCCGTGAACCCGGGCGTGGGAAGCGAGAACGCTACCGCACGACCAAGAGCTGCGGACAAGCACACAACGGGGAGAGTATTTTGTCATGTGATGAATATGCGAAACTTCCATATCCACCGTGATATTCAAGTAACTACAAATTATTTTGATAAAGTAATGTAATTTTTAAAGGCCATCGATTACTGGTGAAATGAGAACTGCTGAGGGTTTTGAAACAATATAATTGAAGTTACACGTTTAATTTAATTCCGAAAATAGTCTTTTTCTATGAACTGTTGATCTCCTTGCCTTCAGTTGCTAGTACAATACTATATTGTTTCAGGCATTTTTCGCAGTTTCAACTGCATTAGAATATTAGTGAGATGCATATTTGTAAACGCTGCTGCGTTCTGGCGAAAGAAGCAGGTTTTAACACGGCAACGTATTACTACATAGTTCTTCATTAATCCATGTCTCTTCAACTGTCTTCTTGGTATGGCTGACAACTCGTAGCCTGCCCTGTGGTTTAACATTTGGAATGGTTTCTACTGTCGACATTGCAACCTCATTGGGCGTACACTTCATGCTGTTTCTTCTCACATTAGTTTTCACCTAGGACAATAGGTTCTCAGCCGGATTTAAATGATCGAGATACGGAGGAAGCCTGATTTAAAGCCGGCCGGGGTGGCCAAGCGATTCTAGGCGCTACAGTCCGGAACCGCGCGACCGCTACGGTCGCAGGTTCGAATCCTGCCTCGAGCATGGATGTGAGTGATGTCCTTAGGTTAGTTAGGTTTAAGTAGTTCTAAGTTCTAGGGGACTTATGACCTCAGAAGTTAAGTCCCATAGTGCTCAGAGCTATTTGAACCATTTGAACCTGATTTAAAGTTCTGTATGTCCTTTAGCGTCAGCCAGTTTGTATGTCTGGTAGCGTTAAGTTTTTGGCTTGTACAGCACTAAAAGTTCGTTTAACTCCGCCTTATTTATACGTGCTAGGTTCAATCTTATGCAATGGAACATTTCTTTGCACCCAGGGCAAAATATCGGCTTTCCCTACTGCATTGTTATAGCTTTATCGATCACAAGAGTTATGGGGCATTGGGTGGTATGGCGCATTGTTCATTTCTGTTATCGAATTAGGAGAAATATTTTGCAGCAGAACATATCTTCACAGATAGTGAACGTATTCGTAGAGGTACACTTTTATTACGAATCTCGTTTTCAGACAAGCCGACACAAAACAGTTGTTCACACTACCATATGTCGGCAGATCACTTCAACGCCAGAAAACAAAAACAGAACTGAACGTGGACGGCCGGCCGGAGTGGCCGAGCGGTTCTAGGCGCTACAGTCTGGAACC
The DNA here is from genome assembly GCF_023898315.1 of Schistocerca nitens. Lineage (NCBI taxonomy): Eukaryota > Metazoa > Arthropoda > Insecta > Orthoptera > Acrididae > Schistocerca > Schistocerca nitens. The sequence continues at coordinate 354,151,043 of NC_064622.1, forward strand.
GCGCAACCGCTACGGTCGTAGGTTCAAATCCTGCCTCGGGCATGGATGTGTGATGTCCTTAGGATAGTTAGGTTTAAGTAGTTCTAAGTTCTAGGAGACTGATGACCTCAGCAGTTAAGTCCCATAGTGCTCAGAGCCATTTGAACTATTTTTGAACGTGGACGCATCTAATGCGAGACACGACATGGTACTGTTTATTCACGGCATGGCAACAGAGGTTCTTTAGCAACCGTTCTGCCGGCTCACAATTGGTGTTACCTCGGCAACGGTGTCGCGTCCCCTCTGGTGAGCCAAACGTTGCAGTCGCGTGGTCACAGGTGATGAATCATGGACTTTCTTGGGCGATCCTGAGAGAAAGCAGGAAAGTGAGGAGCGGCACACTGAGACATCCCGTCGACCGGGAAAAGCGCGAATGAACGGATCAAAAATAATAAGAAGCTGGTTTGCTTTTTTAACAGCAGGGGTACAGTGCATGAAGAATTTGTTTCTCCAGGACAAAAAGTGTCAACCAAGTGTTTTACAAAGTCGACCTTGAAAGTCTCAGGAAAAGGGCGAATCGAGTGATATCTGACATTGTAGACAAGTGGATGCTGCAATATGACAACGCCCCATGTCACGACGGCCACTTCCATCACGGAATTTCTTACCTCAAAAGGCATTCCTCTTGTTTCACAGCCCCCCTATTCACCTGTTCTAAGTCGTTACGACTTTTGTCTTTTCCCGAAGTTGCAAAATGTCTAAAAAGTCTTTATTTTGGGACTCTGGAGAACGTTAAAAAGAATGTGACCGACGTATGAGAGGTCCTATCAGTTGAAGCCTTTAAGCGCTGCAGCCAAGACTGGGAAAACGACTGCCGAAGGGAACTACTCTGAAGGGCACAATATTGTTGTCTGAAAAAAAAAAATTGGTAGATTAAAGAAAATCAGTCTCATAATTTTTCTCACATAACTCGTAGTCTACTCATTAAGAGTATCTTACATCAAAAGTTTAACTCAGTGAGGTAAGTATTACGCACGTAACTGTGTGTTTGTCTCTGACAGCGCGCAAATGTCCGGAATTTATTGGTTCAAATGCGTTTGAAGCTCACCTTTGTACGTTTGTCTCGAATAACTCGAAAACCGTGGCCTCCACAGAAAACGTATCCCAGTACAAAATTTAACTAAATTAAATTTCTGAGAAACAAATCCTGTTCGTTTCTTCTGTGGGACTAACAGTTTGCGCGAAGCGAGGGAGAGAATATGAAAATCTCGCGCATGGTTTTTGAAGGCCACATATAACATTGAGGACTGCATAAAACGACATCTGTAGGGGCAACTGAATCACACTGTCTGTTGAAATTAAATGTACGTGCACCTCTGTCTACCACCGTATGCCGAGAAACTTCATGTCGATACGTCGACGGTTCACGAAATAAATTGTTCGCATATTTTAAGAGATTCCACCTGTATTTTAGCTGAAGGTGCGGTGCTCCAGTAGTGCCACATACGCTGACAGCCGCCGAAACATTCGCACAGAGTTTTATAGAATGACGTGGACTGACAACGAGAAGAATTTATGGAAAGTGAAGCGGGCTGCAGAAACCTACGAAGTTACAAACGACGAAAAAAAAAAGACTAAACCGAGCTTTCCAATAGCCGAGAAGAGGACACGCTACGTATGAGCGGCATACCGGCGGCAGCCATTAAACCCCAAGTGGAATGACGCACTGCTACATGGCAGGAACACACAACGCAGCCGTTCGGACAGATGGAATCCGACGGGTGCCTGCTAAGCCGGCCCAAATTACCGTTGCGCCGGGAAAACACACGCCGCGATACATTTGCGATAAAGCCATTTTTTTTCCTTGCGATGGACAACAAACAAACAGAACAGTGAAAACACAAAACGAGGAGGAAGATGCGGCGAAAAATTTCATCGCGATACGGATAGGCATCGGACGATTCGAATAATGCGGGCGAGCGAGCGGCGTAATCGCTTTTTGCGGCAGCACTAATAACACTGGCGTCGACGGCGGCGTTATTAGTGTAATGCCGGGCTTAGCCGGACCGCCTAATTCCGGCGTGCGCCCCCGCACGCTTAATAATGCACCGTGGAGAGGGGGAGGGGCGAGGGAGGAGGCAGAGTAGATTTGGGTGTTTGGCGTCGGAAACACGCAGATCCGCCGCGTCTGAATGCAGGACTGTAGAAGGCGTTCCTCTACTACTGGACATGCCAGAGAAATCATCAGCTCAGAATCTCGCTGCACTATAAATGGTCGTCTTTGTAGCCGGTCACATCACAGAAGATCCGACAATGGTACCCTGGAAACGCGAATCGCTGAAAATGCCAAATGTTCAAATGGTTCAAATGGCTCTGAGCACTATGGGACGTAACATCTGAGGTCATCAGTCCCCTAGACTTAGAACTACTTAAAAACCTAACTAACCCAAGGACATCACACACATCCATGCCCGAGGCAGGATTCGAACCTGCGACCGTAGCAGCCGCGCGGTTCCGGACTGAAGCGCGTAGAACCGCTCGGCCACAGCGGCCGGCGCACCGAAGGCCAAATGAAGCATTTCGTTCTGAGTTTGTGCAAGGTCATTCGTAACCCGGAGGTGGGTCTCCGATGTTTTGGATGTGTTATAATGAACTGGGTTCGCGCTCTGAGGTGACAACAAACATGAACCAATAGGTCTACTTAAACGTTCTGAAGATCAAGTGTTGCGTTCCACTCAACATTTGCGTGTTTTTCGAGACGTCAGCGGGCTGGAAGAAAGAGCGACTGATTTTCTGAACAGTCCCCCATCCTATTACACCTTGACTGGCCTACAGTATTACCTGACTTGAGCACCATAAAAAGGCCGTGGAACATGTCCAAACAGCGTGTAAATCGCCGACATCAGTATCCCTGTAATTGGGGGAATTTTTGGCCTTCGGTGCACTGATCGACTTGCGTCATCTGTGAATATAGACAAAGAAAGTGATTCGTTAGACCGCATTACGTTCTGCCAGTCACTTACTGTCCATGTTCGATGATTTCTAGCCGACAGTAGATGCCCATCTTGCCTCTTGCGAGGTGACCAGCTCCAAATGTTCATTGGGTACAATTCCCATCGCAGTGTTCTCTCGCTAACAGCGTGGGCTTGAGCCTCATTCTCTGCCTATGGCAGTTCCTGTGGGGTTTGGAAGCGATTTTGGTTCACAAGCCGTGAAACGCTTTGGTCCTCTGTCAGAATCACTTTCCGATCGCAGTTCTGACGTCGTGGCCACGTTTCTTACACCACTGCTTGTAGACTCGTTGCATGGTCCACCGCGAAACAGCAACAAATTAAGATACGGCCATGAGCACGGGGAAACATAATTCCCCTTTTCGCCACGCTGTCACGTCGTCACTTTTGTAAACCCTTGTCGCCAGTTTTGTAAAGGCCTCTCGTTACTGTTGTGAGAGGCCGGGTTTGAGAGTTCGTGAAACGGCTTCTGGTGCAGTACACCGGTAAGACAGTTTCTCCCTGCCACTATTACACAGCTAGGTCCCAGGGTCAGGTATCAGGGTAGGAGAACGAAGGTTCTACAGCACCCCAACAAATTAGTAAGAAAGGAACACAAATCAATTAAAAGGTTTGCCGCGCGGGATTAACCGAGCGGTCTAGGTCGCTGCAGTCATGGACTGTGCAGCTGGTCCCGGCGGAGGTTCGAGTCCTTACTCGGGCATCGGTGTGTGTGTTTGTCCTTAGGATAATTTAGGTTAAATAGTGTCTAAGCTTAGGTACTGATGACCTTAGCAGTTAAATCCCGTAAGATTTCACACGCATTTGAACATTTTTTAAATTAAAAGGTTTACTTTTCTTTGTGACTTGTTGAGTAATGAAATAGTTCAAATGGCTCTGAGCAGTATGGGACTCAACAACACCTGTGGTCATCAGTCTCCAAGAACTTAGAACTGCTCAAACCTAACTAACCTAAGGAGATCACACACATCCATGCCCGAGACAGGATTCGAACCCGCGACCGTAGTGAATAGTGACGTCTGCAACACTGCTTGCAATATAACACAAAAAAGGCCCTCAGTGGCTAAGTGCAAATAATCGTACGTAGACTTCACAGTACATAGGAAATGCAATTTTACGACAGCTGTCTGTTCACTTCTAAGAGTTCACTAAACGACGTACCCTGTCTAAGTGAGCCCTGGACGATGATATGTAACCAAATGGGCGAGAGCTGCTCTTCTACCTTCCGAGAAGGCTTCTGTCCGGTCGCTGGCGGATTGAAGTCGGTCGGAAATTGGCCGAGTCGAAGTCGATATCTTCATCCTCAACACCGGCCGTGGCGCTGGTGAAACTCGCACAAGTGGCGAGTCTCTATGACACTGACACCAGCTCGCATCTTTGCGCCTGTGATGCTTTTGCCCTGGCTGTGTCTTGTTCGGATGACACAGCACTTACATTTACCCATATTTACGTACAGTGTCCACTTGAAACATAAATGACTCACCGATCGCTGCTGCCTTATCTCACGTAAAGGTAGTGCGCTCGCGACTGAGCACGTGACTCCATCGCTGCGCCATCTGTAAAGGCTTAACGAGTCGTCTGTGACTGCTCACTGGCGTGAATAATTTTTTGTCCGGGGAGTTGATGACCTCACCGTATACCTCAACAACTCAGAAGACGAATTACCGCCCGACGCTCCACTTTGTCAACGGCCTGTGCTATTTACACTACTGGCCATTAAAATTGCTACACCAAGAAGAAATGCAGATGATAAACGGGTATTCTTTGGACAGATATATTATACTAGAACTGACATGTGATTACATTTTCAAGCAATTTGGGTGCATAGATCCTGAGAAATAAGTACCCAGAACAACCACCTCTGGCCGTAATGTCGGCCTTGATACGCCTCGGCATTGAGTCAAACAGAGCTTGGATGGCGTGTACAAGTACAGCTGCCCATGCAGCTTCAACACGATACCACAGTTCATCAAGAGTAGTGACTGGCGTATTGTGAAGAACCAGTTGCTCGCCCACCATTGACCAGACGTTTTCAACTGGTGAGAGATCTGGAGAATGTGCTGGCCAGGGCAGCAGTCGAACATTTTCTGTATCCAGAAAGGCCCGTACAGGACCTGCAACATGCGGTCGTGCATTATCCTGCTGAAATGTAGGGTTTCGCAGGGATCGAATGAAGGGTAGAGCCACGGGTCGTAACACATCTGAAATGTAACGTCCACTGTTCAAAGTGCCGTCAATGCGAACAAGAGGTGACCGAGATGTATATAACCAATGGCACCCCATACCATCACGCCGGATGATAAGGCAGTATGGCGATGACGAATACACGCTTCCAATGTGCGTTCACCGCGATGTCACCAAACACGGATGCGACCATCATGATGTTGTAAACAAAACCTGGATTCATCCGAAAAACTGACGTTTTGCCATTCGTGCACCCAGGTTCGTCGTTGAGTAGACCATCGCAGGTGCTCCTGTCTGCGATGCAGCGTCAAGGGTAACCGCAGCCGTGGTCTCCGAGCTGATAGTCCATGCTTCTGTAAACGTCATCGAATTGTTTGTGCCGATGGTTGATGTCTTGCAAACGTCCCCATCTGTTGACTCAGGGATCGAGACGTGGCTGCACGATCCGTTACAGCCATGTGGATTAGATCTCGACTAACGCGAGCAGCAATGTCGCGATTCGATAAACCGCAGTCACGATAGGCTACAATCCGACCGTTATCAAAGTCGGAAACGTGATGGTACGCATTTCTCCTCCTTACACGAGGCATCACAACAACGTTTCACCAAGCAACGCCGGTCAAGTGCTGTTTGTATATGAGAAATCGGATGGAAACTTTCGTAATATCAGCATGTTGTAGGTGTCGACACCGGCGCCAAACTTGTATGAATGCTCTGAAAAGCTAATCATTTGCATATCACAGCATCTTCTTCGTGTCAGTTAAATTTCGCGTCTGTAGCACGTCATCTTCATGGTGTAGCAATTTTAATGGCCAGTAGTGTATTATAACCCCTCTAGCTTTGTGCCACGCGTGTTTTCAATGTGTAGAACTGTAGACACGTATCAGCAGACAAACAATACATTTAAAACTTTATGACTACTTTACGTACAGCCCCTATCACAGAGCGGTTCGCGATTCTCGGCCGCCATTGCGGCACTGCATACCTGGAGGACCTTCACAGCCACGACGGTTCCTCTGGAAGTCACTAAAACATCCGCCAGCGACGGCGACTTACTTCGCTCTGTGCGCGGGCCAAGAGCATGTCGCGACGCCGACCAGCCGCTGCTGGAAGCGCTCTGTGCGTGAGCCGCCGCGTTAAATCGGGACAAAGCAATCAGGCTGCTCGGAGTGTCAGCCGAGTGGACGGGGCGTTTGTTTCCCGCGCTCACTGAAAGCCATCCGTTTGCCGCGACCTGAAGCGCCCGGCACGAGTTTCAAAGCGAACGGCGGCCGGCACTTTCGCAATGGGCCTCCCGCACGTGGAGCTCTTGCGACGGCGTCGTGCTTGGCCGCGGGGGAAACGCAAATATTATGCTGAAACGATTTCTCCTCTGCACGAGAAAGAGCGGGACGTGGCGTGGCTGTCGTCGCAGCCAGAGCTGTAGTGATTCGCTATTCCGAACATCTGCCTGTGAGCTATTGTCTCTACTCATTTCCAGTATTTACCAAAGTAGCATCACATGCAATACCTGTTTATTCTACACTACCGTGATCACTTTGAGTTTGTGTGCGTCTGCACGTGCGCGCTTTTGTGTGTGTGTGTGTGTGTGTGTGTGCGTGTGTGTGTGTGTGAGTGTGTGTGTTTGGATTTATGGCACTCAACAGAGTTATTACAGCCCTGCCAACAGCCCTACCAAAAATAACAGCCTTTTTGTGATGGAGAAGCTGTTTGTCTTTGGCACCTCGCCGGCCGGAGTGGCCGTGCGGTTCTAGGCGCTACAGTCTGGACCCGAGCGACCGCTACGGTCGCAGGTTCGAATCCTGCCTCGTGCATGGATGTGTGTGATGTCCTTAGGTTAGTTAGGTTTAATTAGTTCTAAGTTCTAAGCCACTGATGACCTCAGATGTTAAGTCGCATAGTGTTCAGAGCCATTTGAACCATTTGAACCTTTGGCACCTCAATGCCAGTTGCAAAACATCTTCCACATTTCCGGTTGCTATTGTAGTATCAACGGCTGCAAGAGAACAAGATGTACAGGGACACCCTGCAGCATAATATCAAAGTGTGTCTTGAGCCAAAGCATTACACTCAACTCACACAGGAAGACTCAATTCCGCTTGTTGGGGTTCAGGGAAGGTATCAAAAATCTAATGGCTCTGAGCACTATGGGACTTAACATCTGAGTCATCAGTCCCCTAGGACTTAGAACTACTTAAACCTAAGCAACCTAAGGACATCACACACATCCATGCCCGAGGCAGGATTCGAACCTGCGACCGTAGCGGTCGCGCAGTTCCAGACTGAAGCGCCTAGAACCGCTCGGCCACAACGGCCGGCGGAAGGTATCGCAGTAAGGAAAGTTTACAAGGTGGCCAGAAACAGTCTGAAATCTTTTAAGGGTGTTTTAGAATGAAGCGCCTAAAACCGCTCGGCCACAACGGCCGGCGGAGGTATCGTAGTAAGGAAAGTTTACAAGGTAGCCAGAAACAGTCTGAAATCTTTTAAGGGTTTTGCAGAGTACGTAATGCTGAGAAATAACTATTGAGGAAAAAATTCGATACGTTGTGCCATTTCCGAGTTAATTAGCATTGAAGTTACCCAAACAGGCCATTGCGAGTGCAAATTCAAGTGGCCTGCCGGAGGAAATGTCGCCGAACGTGTCCTTCATTTGGTCTCCTAAAGCCGAATAAGAGAGCGATATATAAAAGTGAAGGTGGGACGGTCGCAATCACCGAAGCCGAGCCAAAGACTGAGCAAATTCGTGCGCTATCATCTATGCTATGAGACCAACTGACATTAATTGTATCTGGCGTGCCGCTTGAATTTGCGCTCGCAACGGCCAGCTCGGCTGACTTTAATGCTAACTCAGAAAAAGCGCAGCGTATCGAATGTATCGAATTTTTCCTTAACATTTATTTCTCAGCGCAACGAACCCTGCAACAAACTTACAAGATTTTCTGACTGTTTCTGACCTCTCTGAGTAGTAGCGGATGTGGATCCATAGTTTTCGTTTCGTCAAAAAATCGCGTGCTTTGCATATTTGTGCACAGATATGGAAAAAAAATCACGTGCCACGTATTTTTGGACATCCCACGGTCGCCAACGGTCATCACCTTGTAAAGTTTGCTACAAATCGTACTATATATCTGTATGGTGCGAAAAGTGGAAACTTACCCTGAATAAAGAAAAGTGTCAAGTTATTCACATGAGTACTAAAAGAAATCAGCTAAATTTCGATTACGCGATATGTCACACAAATCCGAAGGCTGTAAATTCAGCTAAATACTTAGGGATTACAATTACAAATAACTTATACTGGAACGATCACATAGATAACGTTGTGGGTAGAGCAAACCAAAGATTGCGATTCATTGGCTGAACACTTACAAGGTGCGACAGGTCTACTAAAGAGACTGCTTACACCACGCTTGTCCGCACAATTCTGGAGTATTGCTGTGCGGTGTGGGATCTGCATCAGGTGGGACTGACGGATGACATCGAAAAAGTACAAAGAAGGGCAGCTCGTTTTGTATTATCGCGAAATAGGGGAGATAGTGTCACAGACATAATACGTGAATTGGAGTGGCAATCATTTAAAAAAAGGCGTTTTTTGTTGCGACGGGATCTTCTCATTAAATTTTAATCAGCAGTTTTCACCTCTGATCGCGAAAACATTTTGTTGGCACCCACCTATACAGGGGGAAATGATCATCACGATAAAATAAGATGAATCAGGGCTCGCACAGGAAAATTTAAGTGCTCGTTTTTTCCGCGTGCCGTTCGAGAGTGGAACGGTAAAGAGACAGCTTGAAGGTGGTTCATTGAACCCTTTGCCAGGCACTTCATTGTGCATAGCAGAGTAATCACGAAGATGTAGATGTATATACACTTGTCCAAAAATGTTCAAATGGCTCTAAGCACTATGGGACTTAACATCTGAGGTCATCAGTCCCCTAGACTTAGAGCTACTTAAAACTAACTAACCTAAGGACATCACACACATCCATGCACGAGGCAGGATTCGAACCTGCGACCGTAGCAGCAGCGCGGTTCCGGACTGAAGTATACACTTGTGAACAAGTGTATACAGTGCGTTATGTATGTAAACATTACAAGATGATGACCGTTGGCGAACGTGGTACGCCCAAAAATACGTGGCCCGTGATTTTTTATCCATATCTGTTACTGTAGATGCACGTGAAAATGTACAGTGCCCGAAATTAGTACTGTGAATAAAATAATTTAGAATATAAGCCTTCTTTAAATGTATTAAGGCAGCGAGGCAAACATAGAAAAAATGGATTTATTTTGTATTGAAATACTTTTATTTGTTTCTTGTGAGCTCAGGTGTCAATGTCTTTTTATTTCGGTTTAATGTGAACACCGTGAGCGACGCTCCGTTCCGAAGCTGCGGCAGCCAAAGATACTGAGCCGGCCGCCAGCAAGCGGCAGCCGGCGAGAGCGTCCCGCTGTTTGGTGTTGCAGATCTCGGGCTCTATTACGCTCATTAAAATTAATTTGTACTAAAAGAATAATTTAAAGATTACCTGTTAGCATGAGTGACATAAAAGTTGATATCTTAGGTGCTGCGAAAGAACTCAAGGCAAGTCTTCCAGTCCATACAGTATACCAGTCAGGTTCTCTTCAGAGTATGCAGACACAATAGCGCCTTTCTTAGCAATCATATACAACCGCTCACTTGACGGAAGGTCTGTTCCCAAAGACTGGAAAGTAGCACAGCTCACACCAATATTCAAGAAAGGAAATAGGAGTAACCCACTAAATTACAGACCCATATCACTGACCTCAATTTGCAGTAGGATTTTGGAGCATATACTGTACTCGAACGTCATGAATCACCTTGAAGAAAATGACTTATTGATACATAACCAACAGGGATTCAGAAAATATCGTTCTTGTGCAATACAGCTAGCTCTTTATTTCCATGAAGTAATGAGTGCTGTCGAAAAGAGGTCTCAGATCGATTCCATATTCCTAGATTTCTAGAAGGCTCTTGATACCGTTCTTCACATGCAACTATTAGTCAAATTGCGTGCATATGGAGTATCATCTGAGTTGTGTGACTGTATTCGTGATTTCCTCTAAGAGAGGTCACAGTTCGTAGCAATACACGGTAAATCATAGAGCAGAACAGAAGTGATATCTGGCGTTCCGCAAGGTAGTGTCATAGGCCCTCTGCTGTTCCTGATTTACGTAAATGATCTAGGTGATAATCTAAGCATCCCCCTTAGACTGTCAGCAGGTGACGCTGTAATTTACCGTCTAGTATAATCATCAGACGACCAATTCCAATTACAAAATGGTCTAGAGAGAATTTCTGTATGGTGCGAAAAGTGGTAATTGGCACTAAACCAAGAAAAGCACGAGGTCATCCACATGGGTACTAAAAGAAATCCGATAAATCTTGGGTATACGATAAATCGGAAAAATCTAAGGGCTGTCAATTCGACTAAATACCTAGGAATTACAATTACGAGCAGCTTAAATTGGAAATACCACATAGGTAATATTGTGGGGAAGGCGAAACAAAAACTGCGCTTTGTTGGCAGAACACTTAGAAGATGCGACAAACCCACTAAAGAGACAGCCTACATTACACTTGTCCGTCCTCTAAATGGCTCTGAGCACTATGCGACTTAACTTCTGAGGTCATCAGTCGCCTAGAACTTAGAACTAATTAAACCTAACTAACCTAAGGACATCACACATATCCATACCCGAGGCAGGATTCGAACCTGCGACCGTTGCGTCGCTCGGCTCCAGACTGTAGCGCCCAGAACCGCACGGCCACTACGGCCGGTGTCCGTCCTCTGCTGGAATATTGCTGCGCGGTGTGGGATCCTTACCAGGTAGGATTGACGGAGGACATCGAAAAGTGCAAAGAAGGGCAGCTCGTTTCGTGTTATCGAGCAATAGGGGTGAGGGTGTCACTGATATGATACGCGAGTTGGGGTGGCAGTCACTGAAACAAAGGCGGTTTTCTTTGCGGCGAGATCTATTTACGAAATTTCAATCACCAACTTTCTCTTCAGAATGCGAAAATATTTTGTTGACCCCCACCTACGTAGGGAGAAATGATCATGATAATAAAATAAGAGAAATCAGAGCTCGAACGGAAAGATTTAGGTGTTCCTTTTTCCCAGGCGCCATTCGAGAGTGGAATGGTAGAGAAGTAGTATGAAAATGGTTCGATGAACCCTATGCCAGGCACTTACGAGTGAATTGCAGAGTAACCATGTAGATGTAGATGTAGATGTATCATCATTTTGTAGTTGAAACTCTTCTCTTGTCCGCGTTTGCTCCCTAATGCTTCCCAATAAGGCAATGTCCTGATTGCCTGACTCATCAACTCCCAGCCCAAACTGCTAAGGATAGAAACTTGAAATTTGGAGTCGTTGTTGCTCTTATACTGTACGCGTTTATGAAGGGATTTTTCCAAATTCCATCCCTAAGGTGGTGAAGTAAGGGATGAAAGGTTTTACGAAAGTATGTCGCTATTAAGGCAATTTCGAAGTTAAATCTCCGAAAATTGGTATTCTGTTTATCGATTAAAAATAAAGATATTCGTGTTTCACCGTTTTGGGAAACTCAAGCACTTAGAGGAGGAAATAGTGGCCGTAAAATTTTATATATATATATTAAGCCAATTTTCAAGCTAGAGCTACGAAAATTGGTGTTTGGTTTCTCATTCAGAAATGAAGAAATACGTCTTACTGCATTTTTGAAAATTCAAAAACGAAAGGAGTAAAATAACGGGTGAAAGATTTTTTTTAAAATAAATCATTATTAAAATATTACTAAAGCATTTTGAAAGTTACTTGTATGAAAATAGGTAATTTATTTCTCGATTAGAAATAAAAGAATACGTTTCACTTTTTTTGGAAATTCAACCCCTAAGGGGGTAAAATACGAGATGAAATTTTTTTTGAAAATATGTCATTATGAATGCAATTTTGAAGCTAAACCTAAGAAAATATATAATGGCTTATTGGTTAGAAAGAAAAAAAAATATGTGTTTCAGTGTTATTGGAAAATCGACCAATAAGAGGTTGAAATAAGGGACGAAAGTTTTTATGGAAATATTTCATTATTAAAGCATTTTTGAAGCTGAACCTCTGATAATTTGTAATTAGATTCTCGATTCAAAAGTACACGTCTCACTGGTTCTGGAGATTCAATCCCCTAAGGAATGAAATAGAAGGTGAAAAGATTTATGAAAATATTTCATAGTGAAAACGTTTTTTAAAGCTACATCTATAAAAACTGGTATTTGGCTTTTCGGTTAGAAATGTAAGCATACGTGTTTCACTATTTTTCGAGATTCAATCCCTAAGGATAGAAACTTGAAGTTTGGAGATGGTTTGGACCTTATACTATAGGTATCTTTTAAGAAGGGACAGTTCGAAATTCCATTCGTAAGAGGTTGAAATAGGGGATGAACTGGTTTTTAACATATGTCGCTATTAAGGCAAATTTGAAGGTAGTACTACGAATATCGGTATTTAGTTTCTCAGTCATAAATAAAAAAGTACGTGTTTCAGCATTTTTGGGAATTCAGCCACTAAGGGAGTCAAATAGTAACTGAAAGTCTTTTTTTTTAAATAAATCATTATTAAAGGTCTACTAAAGCATTTTTTAATCTATCTCTATGAAAATTAATATTTGACGTCTCGGTTGGAAATAAAAAAATACGTGTCACTTTTTTTCGAAATTCAAGCCCTAAGGAGGTGAAACAGGGGGCGAATATTTTTAAGAAAATACTTCGTTATATTAAAACGCTTTCAATGCTAAATCTCTGAAAACTAATATCTGAGTCTTAGGTGACATAAACAGAAATATGGCGCCTGTGATGAAAGTTTTTGTGAAAATATCAGCACAAGAATTCAAAAGACAGGACTAACAAATTCTCCGACTCTAGCTACAGGAATCGCTTTTAGTCAGATGTACAATCAGAAAGACCATGTTTCTATGGCCTTAGTTATGATGAAAACTTTAGGTGTTGCAGTTTATGAACAACATAAAAGTTTGAGTAACGAAAAAAAAATATCTGTGGAGACCAGAGAGCATACGTAAGCGAAGCAGCGAGCGCTAAGCTCGTATGTAGCAAGGAAATTTGGTTTTCCCTTGAGCAAACACAATCTTTCTTGTTTTATCATTAAAACACGTTTCGGGGAAGTTACTCCATTTACAGTGGGTTTATTTATTCTCTGTTTATTCTTTACATCTGCCGACGTAGCAGAGAAAAAGTGGAAATCGATCAGTGTGTTAGCTGTAAGAAAGCAAAGTAAATGGAACGTACACTGAAGCGCCAAAGAACCTGGTATAGGCATGCGTATTCAAATACAGAGATATGTAAACAGGCAGTATACGGCGCTGCGGTCGGCAGCGCTTATACTCGAATAACACATTTGTTAGATCGGTTACTGCTGCTACGATGGCAGGTTAACAAGATTTAAGTGATTTTGAACATGGTGTTATAGCCGGCCCACGAGCGATGGGCCACAGCATCTCCGAGGTAGCGATGAAGCGGGGATTTTCCCGTACGACCATTTCACAAGTGTACCATGAATATCAGGAATCCAGTAAAACATCAAGTCGCCCGACATCGCTGCGGCCGGAAGAAGGTCCTGCAAGAACTGGACCAACAATAAAGAGAATCGTTGAATGTGAGAGAAGTGCGACCCTCCCGCAAATTGCTGCAGATTTTTATGCTGGGCCATCAACAAGTGTCAGCGAGCGAACTATTCAACGAAACACCATCGATATAGGCTCCGGAGCCGAAGACCCACTCGTGTACCCTTGATGACTACACGACACAAAGTTTTTTGCGTCACCTTGGCCCGTCCGCTCACCTTGCACTGTTGATGACTGGAAACATGTTGCCTGGTCAGACGAGTCTCGTTTCAAATTGTATAGAGGGGATGGACGTATACGGGTATGAAGACAACCTCATGAATCCATGGACCTTGAATGTCAGCGGGGCACTGCTCGAGCTGGTGGAGGCTCTGTAATGGTGTGGAGCGTGTGCAGTTTGAGTGATATGGGACCCCTGATACGTCTAGATACGACTCTGATAGGTGACACGTACGTAAGCATTCTGTCCGGTCAGCTGCATTGTGCATTTCGACGAACTTGAACAATTCCAGTAGGACAATGCGACAACCCACACGTCCAGAATTGGTACAGAGTGGCTCCACGAACACTTGCGCTGGTCACCAAACTCCCCCAGACATGAACATTACTGAACATACCTGGGATGCCTTTAACGTGGTGTTCAGAAGAGATCTCACTCCCTCGTACTCTAACGGATATATGTACAGCCCTGCAGTATTTATGGTGTCAGTTCCCTCTAGCACTACTTCAGACATTAGTCGAGACCGTGCCCCGTCGTGTTGTGGCACTTACGCGTGCTCGGGAGGACCTATACACAATATCAGTCAGGTGTACCAGTTTGTTTGGCTCTTCAGTGTATGAAAGATGGCTGATTAAAGCAGGCATCTCCCAAGATAGGTAGGTCGACCAGTGAAAAGATGATGGGAGAACTTCTCGACTAGATCGTAACAGGTTAAGAGACTTAATACTCGGACGGAAGATGATAATGACGATGGAAGGGAGAACTTATCAGAAGTAGTCTTTCAGCACTCCCTGAGTCTCCTGACTTTTCCAGTACATTCAGTCCCTCCGAATTCCAGATTTCCAGACAAGCCGCGACCCTGTGTACGCATCTAAGGCGCTGGTAATGAATAGATCGGCGGGGCGGCACGGCGTGTTAATGAGAGGCCTGGCCCGCTGCAGCAGAACAGAATTCCCTGTCGCGTCCGCCCTTATCGGAGCAGCTGCACAGAAAGCCGCACACTTTTTTTAATGACGTTAGAGCCGGCGCGCTCCCCCAAGGGCGAGCCCGCTTCCCATAGCGCCCCCGAGCAAAGCTTTTAATCCAGCCCGCCGCCCTCCCCTCTACAGGCCACGGAGACGCTAATTGTTAAGGGGTGGCTGGCGGGCGAAAGCAGAATTGGTAATGTCTTGATAAGCGCCCGGGCGGGTCGCGGTGCGACGGAACTGTGGCAGACGCCGCAGCGGCCGCTGAAAGGACCGCGCAGCGGCGTGGCTGGCTCCACAAAGGACGTTTGGCCCGCGTCTGAGGAGCGTCTTAGCAGCGTTAACGAGCGGTGCGCGGCTAAGTGGCGCCTGTGATTTTTTCCCTCTTTTGCTGGTTGCCTGCCTGCTGGAGGTAAACGTCCTCTCGACCGAATCATCGGCAGAGGCGTTTCACTGCAAACCAAACTACTGCACAAACAAACGTCGATTTTAACAGTGAACTGGCTAAATTTCTGCTCACCTATCTCAGATATTCACACTACAGTAACGGTATCGAGTTACTACAACCCATCCTTAAAAGTCCATATAAGTTCACATACCAAAACAAGCAGTGTGATCAAGAAATACAGTGAGTAATTTTACAACACTACTGGCCATTAAAATTGCTACACCACGAAGATGACGTGCTACAGACGCGAAATTTAACCGACATGGAGAAGATGCCCTGATATGCAAATGATTAGCTTTTCAGAGCATTCGCGGAAGATTGTAGCCGGTGGCGACACCTACAACGTGCTGACATGAGGAAAGTTTCCAACCGATTTCTCATACACAAACAGCAGTTGACCGGCGTTGCCTGGTGAAACGTTGCTGTGATGGCTCGTGTAAGGAGGAGAAATACGTACCATCACGTTTCGGACTTTGATAAAGGTCGGATTGTAGCCTATCGCGACATTGCTGCTCGCGTTGGTCGAGATCGAAAGAATCTTAGCAGAATTTGGAATCGGTGGGTTCAGGAGTGTACTTCGCAACGCCGTGCTGGATCCCAGCGGCCTCATATCACTAGCAGTCGAAATGACAGCCATCTTTATTCGCATGGCTGTAACGGATCGTGCAGCCACGTCTCGATCCCCGAGTCAACAGATGGGGACGTTTGCAAGACAACAACCGTCTGCACCAACAGTTCGACGACGTTTGCAGCAGCATGGAGTATCAGCTCGGAGACCGTGGCTGCGGTTACCGTTGACGCTGCATCACAGACAGAAGCGCCTGCGATGGTGTACTCAACGACGAACCTGGGTGCACGAATGGCAAAACGTCATTTTTTTGGATGAATCCAGGTTCTGTTTACAGCATCGTGATGGTTGCATACGTGTTTGGCGACATCGAGGTGAACGCACATTGGAAGCGTGTATTCGTCAACGCCATACTGGCGTAGCACCCGGCGTGATGATATGTGGTGCCATTGGTTACACGTCTCGGTCACCTCTTGTTCGCATTGACGGCACTTTGGACAGTGGACGTTACATCTCAGATGTGTTACGACCCGTGGCTCTACCCTTCATGCGATCCCTGCGAAACCCTACATTTCAGCAGGATAATGCACGACCGCATGTTGCAGGTCCTGTACGGGTCTTTCTGGTTACAGAAAATGTTCGACTGCTGCCCTGGCCAGCACATTTTCCAGACTCTCACCAATTGAAAACGTCTGGTCAATGGTGGCCGAGCAACTGGCTCGTCACAATACGCCAGTCACTACACTAGATGAATTGTGGTATCGTGTTGAAGCTGCATGGGCAGCTGTACCTTTACACGCCATCCAAGCTCTGTTTGACTCAATGCTCAGGCGTATCAAGGCCGTTATTACGGCCGGAGGTGGTTGTTCTGGGAACTGGTTTCTCGGGATCTATGCACCCAAATTGCGTGAAAATGTAATCACATGTCGGTTCTAGTATAATATATTTGTCCAATGAATACCCGTTTACCATCTGCATTTCTTCTTGGTGTAGCAATTTTAATGGCCAGTAGTGTGGAAACGAAGGGAGCCGTGGCGGCTGGCGCTATGGTGTTCTACTTGCATCGCTGATACCGATATTCGGCTGTCTTGCTATCTTTGACTGCTCCCCACGGCTGTTTTCCGGGTGAAAGTGTGACGGGAGAGCCTCCGGTCGGCGTTCAAAGAGCCAACTTGTGTTGAAAACAAACCGGCGCCCCTAACCGTGATGCATGGGCCTCGCCGTGCTCGCCGCCCTTGTCTTTTGTCGCGCCGGATGTGCGGTGCCGATCATTGGGCGCCTTGACGTGCAAAATTGTGGTGGATTCGTCGTCTCACGCTGAACAGCTTTCCAGCTCGTAATTTGTTGAAACTCATTGTGGCATGGGTAGCTGTCGGAGGTGGTTCTGAACTTGGTTCCACAGTGGCTATTTTAAAGAGGCTGATGTTCCTCATTTCGTTTCTCATCAGCTGTGGAGTGTGTATTTTATGCGGTTTTCATGCGAGTTTTAACTTTTTTTAGGACACATTGACCACTTGGGGACTGGTTGTCGTTGTGTTCGCGCCCGGCAACCGGAGAGTTAATGGTTTAATCATTTGTCACGGCAGTATTTGGTATCTTTGTTTAATGTTGAAAGTGTTTTATGGCAACTGGAAGTGATCTCTAAGTTTCCCACTAATTTACTGGGCGACGGGTAATGTTGGAGTATTGCTCCATAAGAATTTGGGGGCATTCCTATTATATATTCCAGTAGGGCTGTGAGTTGACTTTGTTTTCATTGCAATCGTATTTGTGCTGCAGGCCATTTGTTAAGTCTGCTCGTTTCCTGGCGTCGATGCGGTTACGGATTCTTGTCAGGGCAGCTCACTGTGAGGCCGGTCGGACTATATAGAAATATACATCACCTGCTAGTGAGCCTGTGCACAAGCCGTGGGGAGTGAACTCTCGTACTGCCTGCCGGCCGTAGCGTTATTGCTTTCAAATACTGCTGTGGGCCTTAACGCTGTTCTCTAAAGTTAAGTGAGGCCACTTTGTTAATATTAGCGTTTATTACTAGCCATTCTGATTTAACACTTATGTTAATCATTTGTGTATCTTTAATGAACGTGCAACTTGTTATTTTTCTTGTGTGCCAGTTTCGTGACCTTGGTTGGTCCATTTTGCATTTTTAGTATAAGCATGTTTCACTGTGAACCTTTAGATGGGCAGTTTAGTTTTATTAAGCTTTAAGATCTTTGGTTTTTTTAATGAATTTGTGGTATTATGTGGCTGTGTAACTTTCTGTTGGAAGTGTATAGTGTTACTAGTCTTTATGGTTAAACAAGAACGATTGTTTATGATTGATTATTCACCGTGCCTACTATCTATGATTTTGGTTGCGAATGCAAAATATGATTATTATTCGTGTTTATGTAATTCAATTAAAGTGAAGATTCGTATATTCCATCAGTAAGAGGGCAAATGTCCGAAATGAAGTTTATAACAGTCTGTTTTGAGTCAAATTAAAATTGTAAAACAATCACAAGCTTGTCCATCACCAGATCCCGGGCTTCCTATTTCCTTTAAATAACTGTGGTGAGATTGTAATTCTTGATTTTCTAAAGAATTGAGTAGTACCACGCTTCACGAAGTAATGAGCTTACATGGAATTTGATTTAATCTCCTTCAAAGAACAGTCCTTGGCTAGTAATGCACGTATCGCAACGATGAACCCATGACTGGAAGCATTTGTGGAAGGCTTCTCATAGAAGGGCGTTCAGATGCTCTGTTGTGGCTCTATCAATGCCACAAATGATGTCACAACATTTTACCCTTAAGCGCGATTTTACTTTTTGGAAGGAGAGGGAACCGCATGGTGCTAAAACTGGTGAGTAAGGCTAATGTGGACAGACAGGAACATTTTTCCCCCAAAAATTCGAAAATCAAAAGCGAGATGCGGCACGACGCGTTGTCGTCATGTAGAAGCAAGCTATTGGCCCATTTTTTGGTCGCTTCCTTCGTACATCGTTCCACAAACGTTGCAGTACGCGCTTGTAAAATTCGGCTTTTAAAGTTTTTACCCTTGGAACAAATTCTGGTCGCACTATGGCCTCAATATCGAAAAAAAGAGCATGACTTTAATATTCGATTTTGACTGACACGCCTTTTTCGACGAGAAGATTCACTGGTTTCCATTGGGAGCTCTGAATTTTCGTCTCAGGGTCATACCGTCAGACCCAAGTTTCATCTCCAGTTACAGTTTTGGACAAGACGTTTGGTTCTGAATCAAGATGAGCCTTCAACGTTTTGCAAACTGACACACGATTTACCTTCTGTTCATGACTCAAACCTATGGGAACAAATTTTACACTTATTCGTCACATCTGCAAATTGTGGATTAAAATGCTTTGCACGGATCCGTATCAGATGATAAGTACTTCGATACGCTCTCTGATAATTCTTCGCCTCTTTGAATGAACAATTTTTCCTTCTTTTTGTACGTTCTGTTTTGTTTTTCAGGGTAATTGACGTCCCGAATGTTATTCGTCTTCTGACGATAAATTTCCACTCCTAAATCACTCATACGACTTGTAAACAGTCTTCAGAGTTACAGCACTATCACCATACGCCAATTTCAACATTTAATGAGTTTCTTTGACTTTTTTTGCAACTTGAAAAAGAATTTAATATTGTTCCAAACCTGTAAAGTGCAACAGACACGGTAAATACAACTTCCCTCTAGCGTCTCTGCACGCTAACTGGCAAGTCAGAACGTGTTCCAATTTGATGCTGCCGTCTCAAAAGTTCAGGCTGTCGGACAAATGACATCAAACGGTTGCAGCGTCAGCAGTTGCTTCGAAAAAAATTAATTCACTGTACTTCATTGATCACACCTCGTACACTGCCTCACAAAAAAAGTGAAGTACCCAGAACACACGGTCGGATGTCAACGTAACTTTGCATATAAACACATCATCGGCAGGTATGTAAATGATTACTCTTGCGAATAGAACGCTCACCAGAGTGCCCTAGTATTGTCACCAGGCCGACAGAATGAACGACGTCAGGTGTTGAGCGGTCGCTGTGAAGAAGACGGAGACGCGGCGTTCTCCTGCAACACAGCGGTATCGACACCTGACAGATATCGGAAGGGGCCTCCGATTGGTCGACTCGTCGAGATGTTTTGGGCAATTGGATGCGACAGTGGCCCGGCGTGGGAGTGCATGGGAACCAGAGGGCAGTGCGAGCTAACACCCCAAAGATGTTCGGGCTCATATGCGGTTCCTCTTCGTCGAAATCTCTTGGCTCAAACTCGTCTAGGGGTTGAACCGCACGTGTCGCATTACACGCACTAAATCAGACACTTGTGACCCCTCTGGTTAAATAGTCTGTCTAATGGCAAGTTTTCGAAATACAAAGTTAATATAACATATATAATAACAGAAATAATAATATCGGGAACTAAATTAACGACCCACAAATGATGTAGGCCACACACTTGCGATTTTGTAAAAATAATGTTTATTATTCAGAAAGAAAACTAATAGCGGAAGTGGTCGTATTTAGAATTACTATTACAGTTGAGCACATACCCATTTGACAGATTTCGATCATTCACAATCTCATCGCGAATTACAAGTCCAGCACTCCACGTCGTTAGCTATGCGAAAAAGTTCACACCAGGCGCCCGGCTGCTCACCGCTCAGAGGCTGTCCCGCGATACCACACAACGCGACATTTTCTAACTCGTTTCGCTAAAGACCGACTGTTCGCTTTCGCGTCTCAATCCGAACTGTCCCCTTTGTTGTCTCGACCAGAACTCCCTCTGCCCGTCTCTGATCGCGTTTCCCGTGCGCCGAACCTCTTCGCTGAACTGTCTAGTGCAGGGGCGGGCAGGAATCCTGCACGTGTGCGGTGCACTTGCACGCGTGCAGTTAACAGGTGTTCCGCGTACACACAGGGGCAAGCTGGCCACCCGCTTATCTCCCATCCCCACCATACCTTCTGTCCGCTCCTTCCTCTGTAATGCGTTTTGTTTCCTAGCTTGCTTTATTGAGTGAATCAATAAAGTTAGTAGGAGTGCTTGAAAGAAATCATGGTTTGAAAGAGTACCTATTACCTACGATACGTTTTATGTAATTATCACACGTAGAGTTTACAATACGTTTAATATCTGGAATAAAATTTCTACATACAAACACAAACAGTTACGTAAATTTTCATCACTGATGTTTGCTCTTAACCGAGACTTATTAATTCAGCAAATGGTTTTCCAGCTCTCGCTATATTAAGCGCAGTCTTATAACTTGCACATACCGCTGGGCTATTATTGTTGTCGTCCTGAAAACTTGAAAACAGTGCTCC
The DNA here is from genome assembly GCF_023898315.1 of Schistocerca nitens. Lineage (NCBI taxonomy): Eukaryota > Metazoa > Arthropoda > Insecta > Orthoptera > Acrididae > Schistocerca > Schistocerca nitens. The sequence continues at coordinate 354,172,377 of NC_064622.1, forward strand.
ATAAAATGTTAGATCAGTTAGATGAGAGACATGACGAGAGAAAGTCGCAGATCTCTCGTGACAACAGCAACTACGACAAATTCAAATGGCTCTGAGCACTATGGGACTTAACTGCTGTGGTCATCAGTCCCCTAGAACTTAGAACTACTTAAACCTAACTAACCTAAGGACATCACACACATCCATGCCCGAGGCAGGATTCGAACCTGCGACCGTAGCGGTCGCGCGGTTCCAGACTGTAGTGCCTAGAGCCGCTCGGCCACTCCGGCCGGCCAACTACGACAGATTCATCTGGTATCGTCAGATCGGTCTTCTTAAGCTCAGTCAATTCCCCATCCGCTCAGAATTGTACTCGTTCTTGTGAAATTTATTATAATGGCCTTCAATACTAAACTTCCGTTGACCAGCGAGAATACTGCCACATATTAAACATTTCGAATTTTCACGTTTTTGCACAAAGAAAAAATGATTCTCCCATTACTTTTTAAAAGATAGCAAATCTCCACTTCTCCGTTTCTTGAAATACAACGTTCACTACATAGTGCTCGCTTCGCATCAACGTCCGCAGCTTAGCCTGGCACTACACTGCCGCAACCTGCCGGCTGTCGCCACAGCCCCGGTCGACGCCTGCACGCGAGCAGCACACGTGCAGCGCTGTGCGCTCATGAGCCGCGTGCAACGTTTGCCCGCCCCTGGTCTAGTGTAGTTCCCATTCCTGAAGCCGTCCAACTGGCGCGCTGCACATTTCGAGTCACCGTTCACGTCGATGACGGCGTTTGTGGAAACGACCATCGAGCTAGTGTAGCGAAAATGTGATTCACCCGAAGAGTCGACACGTTTCCCTTCATCGACAGGCGATTTCCGATGGTCCAATGGCCACTGGAATCGTAATTGACGATGTCGTTGGGTTAACATGTGAAAAAGTAGGCGTGCCCTCCTGCAGAGCTCCATGTCGAACAATGTACAATGAACGGTGTGCTTCGAAACACTTGTGTGTGCATCAGCATTGTGCTCCTTCTGCAGAGGTGCACAGATCATCACCTATCTTACTTCACAAAGCCTCCGAGCCTCGTGTTCTGTAAAGAGTTGTGGACGTGCAACCATTTGGCGCGTATTGGTAATTTCACTGTCCTTTTACCGCCTTTCGTAGATGCTCACGACAGCAGCACGCGAACATTCGACCAGCTTCGCCGTATTATCGTTTATAGGCTCTGCCCAATAGTAATTTGCCCTTTGTCAAAGTCGCTTACCTCATTAGATTTCCCCATTTGCAGCCCATATCGTCGCTAGGGTCTTCCCCCGACCGTGTCTGCTCCGCTTACATACTTCTGATACCATGTCAAGTGCCCTGAACACCACCAGGCGGCATCCAATGTCGCGCTGACCATTTGTCATAAAGTTTTGACTTATCAGTGTATACAACAACGAGCAGTAATATCTAAATTTCACTCTGCTGTTTAATTCTTTTGATATCGATCTTAACCATTGTCCCAAACAATACTAAATAACAATACGAATGAAATCATTTCATGAAGTGTTGATCATATTTTCTTTCCTCCATGCTATGCAGTCACAAACGCAACTGGCTCAATTGTTGTGTAACAGAGCATTGGTGGCGAGAGGTCCCCTATATCAGAACATTGAGCAGTCTGTCCTGCTTATTCTCTGACAGTATCATATTGTAATGTTATGTGAGCCTCACTGCCCCTTTTTTTAACTAATTTGTACCTGATTTTATTCTGAGAAGCTCAGTAATGTATGTAAATACCGTAAATGTAAATGTGATTCAAAAAGTACTTGAAGTGAAGTGAAGCGCAGCTGGACAGGAACAAACTCTATAGCGCGCAATCCCCGCAACGATAGTAGTTGTGAATCTTTGAGTATGGACTCTAAAGAAAACGACAGTTGATTTATTTTAAAAAAAGAGGACTGTTCATCTGTATCTTGTGGAAAGAGAACGTGTTGCTAGGGCGCCGCTCAGAACGTATTTTTACATTTAATGAACATTGCGGTTTCAGTGATAAAACCGAGTAAAGTATGTGTAATAGTTGCCAAACATTTATGTATACAAATTTTCTGGAAGTGAAGAATAGAAATATCTTGCTTTTGGAAAAGGACGTGAACTTCATTGTTGTCGCCGGCTATCAATCGACATAACTGTCAGTGTACAATGTTCACTAAAATACAGGAAAGGAAATGCATTCTCTATAGTTTTCATTCAATATGTAACAACCTCTCATAATTTCTTAAGGGGGGTAGGACGTTAAACGGGCCGACTTGATGCAGGAGAGGCACCACAGGACATTTTAATTTCCACTGTCTATACTTTTACAAGTAAATTCATAAAACTTTGTCAGCATGACCAGGAAGGATTCAGAATTCACACTCATAACAGTGGAAGTTCGAAACATAGCGAAGTAATTTTTTTTTTTACATTTGAAATTTCATCGTTTTTTTTTTCACTTACTAATGGTAGCATTTGTTGCTATAGGTACACTTTTCTTCACAAGTAAGAGAGATGGTTTGATGAATTTTGCACAGCATACAAACCATACTTAAAGGTGTATGAAACTCTAGAATTTTCCAAATTGAGGTAATTAACTACAAAATTTGTGTTTTTTCTAAACATGAAGTTTAAAATACAACAGATCATTCGTTTTTTCATAAATTAAATAAATTCTAGAGTTTCATACACCTGTAAGTATGGTATGTATGCTGTGCAAAATTCTTCGAAGAATCTCTCTAACTTATGAAGAAACGTGTACCTATAGCAACAAATGCAGCCATTAGTAAGTGAAAAAGATGAAATTTCACACGTAAAAAAATTATTTTGTTATGTTTTCGAACTTCCACTGCAATGAGTGTGAATCCTGAATCCTTCCTGGTAATGCTGACAAAGTTTTATGAATTTATTTGTAAAAGTATAGACACTGGAAATTAAAATGTCCTGTGATGCCTCTCCTGCTCCAAGTCGGCCCGTTTGACGTCCTACCACCCTTAATTGCAGTAGTTGGATTATGTTCTTTTAGAATAGTATGGTGCTGAACTCCACTGACCAATTTTGATGCAGCAGGACTTTTAGTTTGAAGGAAGTTTGGTGTTAAGCAATCTCCATTTCTCACGAAAAGCAGACTGCTGTTTGATCTTATTTACTTACAACAGTGGTCCCTTAGGTATGAAAAGCTACGAAAACTTGGGCTGAAAGCTATCCGCAACACGGCCAAGTAACTAACAGAGTCGCATTTTAAACCTTAAAGAACAATAACTTCCTCCAAATAATAATACGTCATCAACTTGTGCAGAAGCTGATCATTCAAGGAGGCAGCAACCAAAATTCAGGTACCCGTTACTACTTAAAGTAAAAATCTCAATCAAAACTCTCTCTCTCTCTCTCTCTCTCTCTCTCTCTCTCTCTCTCTCTCTTTCCAAACACGTATATAAATATTCATATTATTAAGATAAAGGTCATTTTATAATATGTCAGGAATTTCGAGAGTACTCTTGTGCACAGAAAAATAACAGTGGTCTTAAAACTCTTCCGTGGGGGACACAGTACGTTGCCTCTGCATCCCGCGACGCGGCACCGTTAAAACAGGGTGCTATGTTTCGCCCTCGTGCGAGAGCCATTCCAGTCCGGCTAGGCACCCCGTGGGACGGTGCTTCTTGCAGAAGGCGGCGCCGGCGCCGTGAGGAAGTGCACGCCGGGGGCACAGTGGATGTGAATGCATGCGCGCCGCCTCGCTCAGAGGACCGGAGTCCAGCGACGTGGCAACGCGGGGCGCCACTGCAGCGGCAGCCCGGCTGTTTTTGCGCTCGCGAGGACCCACGCCTGCACCGGCACGTCGGCCGCCCTCACACCGCCAGCCTTTCCCCGTCCTCCGCAAATAGCCGCAAGAACTGCAGCCCGCGGACAGCACGGAACCAGCTGTCGCCGCCTTCCCGCTCGTTAACCCTGCGACGGGATTATCGACTGGCCGCACGCTACGTGCGGGCCAGCACCCGACCGGAGCCACGCCGTGCACTGGCGGCGGCGCTTCGTCGTTTGTTCCCGCTTCCTCTCTCTGTATCTACCACACGTGCATCTACACTCTACGGGTCACCTTATGGTGTGAGGCGGAGCGTGCTTTGCCTACCACTGTCACTTGGCCTCTTTCATGTTCCAGTCACGAATGGTTTGCGGGAAGAACGATTGATGCTAAGTCTCTGTGTGGCCCCGAATCTCTCTAATTTTACTTTCAAGGTCTTTTCGCGAGATACACGCAGGAGGCATCAATAAACTGGTTGACTTTTCTAGGAACGAACGCTCTTGGAACTTTCACAGTAAATCGTACCGTGATGCGGAACGCCTCTCTTGCGGCGTCTGCCAATGGAGTCTGCTCAGCATCTGTATGACGCATTCGATCTCACTAAATGAACCTGTAAAGAAATGCGCTGCTCTTCTTAGGATTTCCACTATTTCCTCGAACTGTTCTATCTGGTTCAAATGGTTCTGAGCACTATGGGACTTAACTGCTGAGGTCATCACTCCCCTAGAACTTAGAACTACTTAAACCTAACTAACCTAAGGACATCACACACATCCATGCCCGAGGAAGGATTCGAACCTGCGACCGTAGCGGTCGCGCGGTTCCAGACTGTAGCGCGTAGAACCGCTCGGCCACTCCGGCCGGCTTCTATCTGGTGTTGATCCTATATTGAGAAGCAATATGCAGATATTGGTCGAACGAGTGCTTTGTAACCTATTTCATTTGTTAATAGATTACATTTCCTGATGGTCCTTCCACTGAATCTGTCCCTTCCACTGAATCTGTCTGGTATCTATCCTACCGGCGATTCCGTGCACCAAATGTCGATCCTCTGCAAGTCTTCCATCATATCCATACTATTTTCTAGCGTTGCGACTCCTCTGTATACAACACCATCGTCCGGGAAAAGCTATGCGGAACTTCCAACGTTATCCAATACGAAGTTACAGTTAAATCAGTACAATGAAATGCACACAGGCGTCAATATACGTCAATGGAGAGAGTTGAAAATGTGTGCCGCGACCAGGACTCGAACCCGGGATCTTCTGCTTACATGGCAGACGCTCTATCCATCTGAGCCACAGAGGACACAGAAGATAGTACGACTGGAGAGACTTATCTCTGGCACGCCTCCCATGAGATCCACATCCCAAACTTATTGTCCCGCACTATATTCGAAGTGCCCCCGCCCATTACACTCATTACTCGCGGCTTTACCGATTCCAGTAAGATTTTGGACAATGTGTGTGCATCCGGAAGATGGTCAAATGCCTGGTGAGCCTTATCTTCAAATGGTACAAATGGCTCTGAGCACTATGGGACTTAACATCTATGGTCATCAGTCCCCTAGAACTTAGAACTACTTAAACCTAACTAACCTAAGGACATCACACACATCCATGCTCGAGGCAGGATTCGAACCTGCGACCGTAGCAGTCGCGCGGTTCCGGACTGAGCGCCTAGAACCGCTAGACCACCGCGGCCGGCGAGCCTTATCTATATATGAATGAAGATGGTGTCTGTTCTCTCGGACATCCTTGAGATATATTTATAGTTATCCAATATGTCACTTCTACGTTCTGTGAAAAGTAATGGTCCAGTAATACTCCCTTCCTGTGTACCCGAAGTTACTCATAGATTTGAAGATTTCTATCCATTGAGAATGACAAGCCCGGTTCTCTCTGTTAGAGACTCTTCACACCAGCCGCACAGTTGGTCTGATTCAGTAAAGAGCCAGAGGAACTGGTACACCTGTCTAATATCGTGTAAGGCCACCGCGAGCACGCAGAAGTGCCACAACACGACGCGGCATGGATTCGACTAATGTCTGAAGTAGTGTTGGAGGGAATTGACACCACGAATCCTGCAGGGCTGTCCATAAATCCGTAAGAGTACGAGGGGAGTGGAGATCGCTCCTGAACAGCACGTTGCACGGCATCCCAGATATGCTCAAAAATCTTCATGCCTGGGGAATTTGATGGCCAGCGGAAGTGTTTAAACTCAGAAGAGTGTTCCTGGAGCCACTCTGTAGCAATTCTGTCGCGTTGTTCTGGTGGAATCGCCCAAGTCCGTGGGCATGCTGGACATGAATAGATGCAGGTGATCAGATAGGATGCTTACGTGCATGTCACTTGTCGGAGTCGTATCTAGACTTATCATGGGTCCCATTTCACTCAAACTGCGCAGGTCCCACACCATTACAGTGCTTCCACCAGTTTGAACAGGCTCAAACTGCACATGTCCCAAACCATTACAGTGCCTCCACACCAGCTTGAACAGTGCCCAGCTGACATGCAGTGTCCATGGATTCATGAGGTTGTCTCCATATCCGTACACGAATATCCGCTTGATACAATCTGAAACGAGACTCGTCCGACCAGACAACATGTTTCAAGTCATCAACAGTCCAATGTCGGTGTTGACGGGCCCAGACGAGACGTAAAGCTTTGGCCGTGCAGTCATCAAGGGAACACGGGTGAGCCTTCGGCTCCGAAATCCCATATCGATGATGTTTCGTTGAGTAGTTCGCACACTGACACTTGTTGACGGCCCAGCATTGAAATCTTCAGCCATTTGCGGAAAGGTTGCACTTCTGTCACACTCAACGATTCTCTTCAGTTGTCGTTGTCCCGTTCTTGCAGCTGCAGCGATGTCGGAAATTTGATATTTTACCGGATTCCTGATACTCACAAGGGAACCTCCCCATCGCACCCCCCTCAGAATTAGTTATAAGTTGGTACAGTGGATAGGCCTTGAAAAACTGAACACAGATCAATCGAGAAAACAGGAAGAAGTTGTGTGGAACTAAGAAAAAATAAGCAAAATATACAAACTGAGTAGTCCATGTGTAAGATAGGTGACAATTAGGTGGGTGTAAACCGATGAGCGCCGTGGTCCCGTGGATAGCGTGTGCAGCTGCGGAACGATAGGTCCTCGGTTCAAATCTTACCTCGGGAGAAAATTTTAATTTTTTATTTTCAGACAATTATCAAAGTTCAGGCGCTCACATATTATCAACTTCGCTCTCCAAAATTCCAGGACATGTTCAGTTTTGCTTGGACATATGCAGGATTTGATGGTCTACACACGGAAAAATTTGAAAACTTTAAAAACATATGTTTTGACAGAGCACAGACAAAACTTTGCGACTGTGAAACTGTTTCATTCATTTGTTGCAGTTTATGTGACAAACTCTTATGTTTTCACACTTTTTTTGGAGTGATTATCACATTCACAAGAAAACCTAAATTGGGCAAGGTAGAAGAATCTTTTTACCCATTCATCAAGTGTGCAAGTTAGGTGGGTCGACAACATATTCCTGTCATGTGACGCACATGCCGTCACCAGTGTCGTAGAGAATATATCAGACGTATTTTCCTGTGGAGGAATCGGTTGACCTATGACCTTGCAATCAAATGTTTTCGGTTTCCATTGGACAGGCACGTCCTTTGGGCTACTAATCGCACGGTTTTGCGGTGCGGTCGCAAAACACAGACACTAAACTTATTACACTGAACGGAGACGTCAATGAACGAACGGACAGATCATAACTTTGTAAAAATAAAGAAAGTAAATTTTTCACTCTAGGGAAGATTTGAACCAAGCACCTCTCGTTTCACAGTTGCTCACGCTAACCACGGGACCACGGCTCCATTAGTTCATGCTATCCTTGATGTTGCCTATCTTGCACATGGACTACTCAGTTTGTATATTTTGCTTAGTTTTTTCGTAGTTCCACACAACTTCTTCCTGTTTTCTCGATTGATCTGTGTTCAGTTTTTCAAGGACTATCCACTGTGCCAACTTATAACTAAATCTGAGGGGGGTGTGATGGGGAGGTTCCGTTGTCAGGTACACTCGTGAAATGGTCGTACGGGAAAATCCCCACTTCATCGCTACCTCGTAGGTGCTGGGTCCCATCGTTAGTGCGCCAACTAAAACACCACGGTCGTACTCCCTTAAATCTTGATAACCTGCCATCGTAGCAGCAGTAACCGATCTGACATCTATTACAGACACTTGCTGTCTTGCCGGCCGCGGTGGTCTAGCGGTTCTGGCGCTGCAGTCCGGAACCGCGGGACTGCTACGGTTGCAGGTTCGAATCCTGCCTCGGGCATGGGTGTGTGTGATGTCCTTAGGTTAGTTAGGTTTAAGTAGTTCTAAGTTCTAGGGGACTTATGACCTAAGATGTTGAGTCCCATAGTGCTCAGAGCCATTTGAACCATTTTGAACTTGCTGTCTTATACAGGCATTGCCGACCGCAGCGCCGTATTCTGCCTGTTTACATATTTCTGTATTTGAATACGCATGCCTATACCAGTTTCTTTGGCGCTTCAGTGTAGTTTACGCCCCTATTTTGTTCAAAAGGCGGCAGTGCAGAAAAGTTTGGAACGCCTTCTGGGACTCAGGAAACGTGGCATCTATCTTGGCACCGGTATCTACCGCTTTCTGTGTCTCGTGGACAAACAGAGTTAGCTGGATTTCACACGATCGTTGTCTTCGGAATCCATTCCTGCAGAGTAAGTTTTGTCGACCCTCCTCGAAAACGGGAATGATCTGTGCTTTTTTCATCAAGAACACTACCCTACGCCAGAAACCTGCGGCAAACTGCGGCTAGAAGAGGGGCAAGTTCTTTCGCATATTCTATGTACGGTATTTGTATCCCTACAGGTCCACTGGCCTTTCCTCTCTTAAGTGGCCTTAGTTGCTATTCTATCCCATGGTCACATATTTCGATATCGCCACTTTTTGTTCGCGCGACTATTTAAAGGGAGATTTACACTACGGTTTTCTCCTAAGAAACAGTTTTGGATAAGGGCGTTCAGTATTTCGGCCTTTTCTGTGTGCTCCCCAGTTCCAAAGCAATTACGTTGATTACTAAATTGACAATTCCTTGATGTCCCAGTATGTGTCCTATCAACTGGCGATCCCGTCTTTTAGTCAAATTTGTGCCATAAATTTCTTCTTCCCCAGTTCGATTCAGCAACTTTGCGTTTGCTATTTGAGCTACCTATCTAACATTGAGCATTCTTCCATTGCACCACATATCAAAAGCTTCTATCTTCTTCTTGTCTGCCAAGAGGTCTCAGGCCCCTTGTCACGGTTTGCGCGGCTCCCCCCCCTCGGAGGCTCGAGTCCTCCCTCGGGCATAGGTGTGAGTGTTGTCCTTAGCTTAAGTTAGTGTAAGTTAGATTAAGTAGTTTGTAAGCTTAGGGGCCGATGACCTCAGTAGTTTGCTCCCATAAGATCTTACCACAAATTACCAAAAATGTCTTCTTGTGTGAATGGCCTATCGTCCACATTTCACTTCCATACAAGACTTTTCAGAAAAATACTATTAGAAAAAACTTCCAATCATTAAAGTTATATTAGATGTTAACAAACTCCTCGTTTTCACAAAGACTTTTCTTGCAATGGCTAGACTGCTTATTATACCTTCCCTTCTTCGACCATCTGCAGCACAAGTAACAGAACTCATTAGTACATTTGGTATCTCATTTCGTAATCCAATTCCCCTAGTATCACCTGATTTACTTCGAACACATACCATTTACCTTCTCTTACATTTATTGATGTTCTTGCTATAATTTTTTTTCAACACACTAACCATTTCATTCAGCTGCTCCTCCAAGTCTTTACCTGTTACTTATATCTGATTTTTCACAGTTGAAACAATTATCATTAAAAATCATTTACAATCTAGTATTTTTCTTTGTTCACAAAGTAAAAAACGTAAATACCTCATTGTTTTAAGATATTTCGTCTCTCTTGTCAGAGAACACTATGAGGAAAATACCAGGGACCCTTGCAAACACTGTCATGAGAGCAATGCAAGCAACAAAGTTAAGACTAAAAAGATACAAAACCCGTTGCTATGTGTAGTAGTACTGTTGTGGACAACTTATCTCGTCAAGCTCCGATGCTCGCCGGTTGGTGCGGCCGTATTTAAACGTGAGCCCTGTGCTTCGCCTAAGAGCTACTGATGTGCACAGTCGACTGTGGACAAGAGACTTCTTCATGTCAGCCAATAAACAGATTCCAGTATTTATGATACAACATGGTGTCTCTTTGCATGCTATCATTTGCAAAAAACCTCGTTTCGTTATGTTCGAGCAGTTATGAAATACAACAATTCTTAGGCCGCGCCGGGTAGCCGCGAGGTCTGGGCGTCTTGTCACGGTTCGCGTGGCTCCCCCCGGCGAAGGTTCGAGTCCTCCCTCGGGCATAGGTGTGTGTGTTGTCCTTAGCATAAGTTAGTGTAAGTTAGATTAAGTAGTTTGTAAGCTTAGGGGCTTATGACCTCAGTAGTTTTGTCCGATAAGAACTTACCACAAATTTCCAAATTTTCAACAATTTTTTTTATCATATAATTGTCAATGGACGGAAAAGGGGAGTCATGCGCGACTGTACATCGGATACAAAAATCAATAAATGAAGAACGAAATTGGATACTGTTCTGTTCACAATTTTAAATAAAATTTTGATATCTTATCTACATTTCATACACTGCAATGTTATGACCCAAAATCAACCACATGCAAAGTTTACAACGTTTTTTTACCCCTGCAAACACTTTAAAATTTCATGCAATGTCTTACTCGATTTGCTGTAGCACAGCAGCTATGACCACTAACAAACAGAAATTCGGTGCTTCATTGAGAGAAGGGGCCAGACTACAAGATGCACTAAAATCAATTTTTTTCAGCGAATAGTTTTTTTTTTTTTTAAATCGGATGGGAAGTATTCCATAGCGGCCGGAACACCGTCTCTCAGTACAGGTATCAGCATTTGGCGAGCAGTACAGCCATAACAAAGCCGCGCTCAGCTCGGAAAGCAGAAGCATGTCTGCAGCAGCGAGAGAATTAAGAGGACACAATATCCATTAATGATGGTAGCGGGAGTGAGGGCAGCAAGAATGGGTTAACCTCCAATGTCAGAAGATGATGCTACAGTTCCCCGTTTCTGCACACACACAGTTGCGGCGAACTCAGTATTTTAAAATTCCGCACTCGGCACAGTTAACTGCTCATTAACGACACTCGCCGACTCGCGGCGTCGTTGGCAGGTGATTCACGTCATGCATACCCACCACCAATACTCGAATTTTCCCAAAAACTTGCTCGAGTGTAATGGACTAAATACCAGCGACCTACTACACAACTGGCCATTAAAATTGCTACATCACGAAGATGACATGCTACAGACGCGAAATTTAACCGACACGAAGAAGATGCTGTGGTATGCAAATGATTAGATTTTCAGAGCATTCACACAAGATGGGCGCCGGTGGCGACACCTACAACGTGCTGACATGAGGAAAGTTTCCAACCGATTTCTCATTCACAAACAGCAGTTGACCGGCGTTGCCTGGTGGAACGTTGTTGTGATGCCTCGTGCAAGGAGGAGAAATGCGTACCATCACGTTTCCGACTTTGATCAAGGTCGGATTGTAGCCTATCGCGATTGTCGTTTATCGTATCGCAACATTGCTGCTCGCGTTAGTCGAGATCCAATGACTGTTAGCAGGATATGGAATCGGTGGGTTCAGGAGGGTAATACGGAACGCCGTGCTGGATCCCAACGGCCTCGTATCACTAGCAGCCGATATGACAGGCATCTTATCCGCACGGCTGTAACGGATGGTGCAGCCACATCTCGATCCCTGAGTCAATAGATGGGGACGTTTGGAAGACAACAACCATCTGCACCAACAGTTCGACGACGTTTGCACCAGCATGGACTATCAGCTCGGAGACCACGGCTGCGGTTACCCTTGACGCTGCATCACAGGCAGGAGCGCCTGCGACGAACCTGGGTGCACGAATGGCAAAACGTCATTTTTTCGGATGATTCCAGGTTCTGTTCACAGCATCATGGCGGTCGCATCCGTGTTTGGCGACATCGCGGTGAACGCACATTCGAAGCGTGTATTCGTCACTGCCATACTGGCGTATCTCCCGGCGTGATGGTATGGGGTGCCATTCGTTACACGTCTCGGTCACCTCTTGTTCGCACTGACGGCACTTTGAACAGTGGACGTTACATTTCAGATGTGTTACCAACCGTGGCTCTACCCTTCATTCGATCCCTGCGAAACCCTACATTTCAGCAGGATAATGCACGACCGCATGTTGCAGGTCCTGTATGGGCCTTTCTGGATACAGAAAATGTTCGACTGCTGCCCTGGCCAGCGCATTCTCCAGATCTCTCATCAACTGAAAACGTCTGGTCAATGATGGCTCGTCGCAATACGCCATTCACTACTCTTGATGAACTGTGGTATCGTGTTGAAGCTGCATGGGCACCTGTACCTGTACACGCCATCCAAGCTGTGTTTGACTCAATGCCCAGGCGTATCAAGGCCGTTATTACGGCCAGAGGTGGTTGTTCTGGGTACTGATTTCTCAGGATCTATGCATCCAGATTGCGTGAAAATGTAATCACGTGTCAGTTTTAGTACAATATATTTGTCCAATGAATACCCGTTTATCATCTGCATTTCTTCTTGGTGTAGCAATTTTAATGGCCAGTAGTGTAGATTTAACAAGTGTTATGCATGCACAGTTGTGCACTGTAAGCGCTGGGGACATTTGTGGAGTAAAAGAAGAACGTTAGTTGCCGTCTTAGAAGTAAGGAGCGTGTATGGGAATCGCCTGGCGTTGCGAGAGAAGTCTTTCAGTGCCCGGCTGGTGGCCGTTAGCGGCGCAGCGAAAGCAAGGCGGAACCGGTTGCGCCGGCCGCAGGTGCGAGAGACGGGAGCGCGGAGAACATTCCGCGGCCCCGTTACGGGAACGCAGCCGGCATGAATGGGCGGACAGGAAAACGGGCGAGCCGAGACACTCAATGGGCGCGGCCCAGATGCCGCAACGTGTCTGCGACATGCCGCAGCCACTTAGAGGACGCGAAAACGCGCGCGACAGGGCAGCAGCACAAACTGATACCTCTGTCTCGAAGTTGGTGTACGCTATCTCATCAAAGCTACTCGGACGCCACTATGTAATGCGGACTTGTCCGCGAGATGTCATGCAAGGCGGTCCCGCCATAGAGAGCCTGTATACAGAGAGAGTGGCCATAGGTGAAGTTGCCCGTGATTGGTTGATTAGCTTTAGCGCCATTTTTCTGCCATACGTCTCTCGCGCTTCTTATGTTCGCCGTGCTTTTGAGTTGAACTTAAGTTCAGAGGACTTTGGGAAACGATTAAAAGGTATTTGAATTATTAAGAGACTTGTTATGCGTTGCGCATGCATGTTCGATTTAGTCGTATATCGTTTTTAGTACGTAATTAACGTTTGCTATCTTAAATACGAGTTGAAATAATGAAGCGTTATGTGATGAAGTCAGCCGCGCGTGATTAGCCGATAGGTCTCAGGCGCTGCAGTCCGGGACTGAGCGACTGGTCCCAGCGGAGGTTCGAGTCCTCCCTCGAGCATGAGTGTGTGTGTGTTTGTCCTTAGGATAATTCAGGTTAAGCAGTGTGTAAGCTTAGGGACTGATGACCTTAGCAGTTAAGTCCCATAAGATTTCACACACATTTGAACATTTTTTGTAATGAAGTCGGTAGTCCTACATGTTTGAAGTAAACACGTTACTAATTGTACAGTATTGTTTTTGACATGTGTAATTCGTTCTGCATGGCCGGTGTGGCCGTGCGGTTAAAGGCGCTTCAGTCTGGAACCCCGTGACCGCTACGGTCGCAGGTTCGAATCCTGCCTCGGGCATGGATGTGTGTGATGTCCTTAGGTTAGTTAGGTTTAATTAGTTCTAAGTTGCAGGCGACTGATGACCTCAGTAGTTGAGTCGCATAGTGCTCAGAGCCATTTGAACCATTTGAGCCATTCGTTCTGCAGACGTTCGTAAACGACGCCAGGTTGTACTCCATGTGGTTGTTCCAATAGAGGCAATTCCACGCAATGAAGAAAGACGAAAGCAGTAGGCAGTTTTTTAAAAATATTTTTAGTCACGCAAAACAGGTAGGCCTATTACAATTTGCTGCATTTTTAAGCTCTTATTTCTTTAACAGTTCGTGCATACTGGTAGCATCACAAGCTTTTCTGAAGCCAATATCTGACAGTCCTTGCTGGAAACGGAAAGTTCCTGTAATTGTTGTGCAGCGCTCATTCGACTTTACAGCGTCAAACTTTATTTCGTTCCGAACCAGAACACTAGGCATTATTTTGGTTTCAGTATTATTGCCTGACTGTTGATGCAGCCAAGTTGTAGGCACGTTTTCCGCAGTTGTCGTGGTTGCTGAAACATTATTCGTAGTAAATAATTGTAGGTACTCTTGAAGACAGTTTTTAATAGGCCTACGCACTGTGGAGGCCATGGAACTGGTCCGCCTCTACCAATCCATCGGTCACCGAATCTGATGTTGAGAAGCGTACGAACACTTCGACTGAAATGTGCAGGAGCTCCATCGTGCTCCATCGTGTCGTACTTGTAAAGGCACATGTTCTAGCAGCACAGGTAGAAATCATGATAACGTGCTCAACTGAGCGTATTTGGAAGAACATGGGGCCCAATCAAGACATCACCAACAATGCCTGCCCAAACGTTCACAGAAAATCTGTGTTGATGACGTGATTGCACAATTGCGTGCGGATTCTCGTCAGCCCACACATGTTGATTGTGAAAATGTGCAATTTGATCACGTTGAAATGAAGCCTCATCCGTAAAGAGAACATTTGCACTGAAATGAGGATTGACACATTGTTGGATGAACCATTCGCAGAAGTGTACCCGTGGAGGCCAATCAGATGCTGACAGTGCCGGCACACGCTGTACATGGTACGGAAACAACTGGTTCTCCCGTAGCACTCTCCATACAGTGACGTGGTCAACGTTACCTTGTACAGCAGCAACTTCTCTGACGCTGACATTAGTGTTATCGTCAACTGCACGAAGAATTGCCTCGTCCATTGCAGGTGTCCTCGTCGTTCTAGGTCTTCCCCAGTCGCGAGTCATAGGCTGGAATGTTCCGTGCTCCCTAAGACGCCGATCAATTGCTTCGAACGTCTTCCTGTCGGGACGCCTTCGTTCTGGAAATCTGTCTCGATACAAACGTACCGCGCCACGGCTATTGCCCCGTGTTAATCCATACATCAAATGGGCATCTGCCAACTCCGCATTTGTAAACATTGCACTGACTGCAAAACCACGTTCGCGATGAACACTAACCTGTTGATGCTACGTACTGATGTGCTTGATGCTAGTACTGTAGAGCAATGAGTCTCATGTCAACGCAAGCACCGAAGTCAACATTACCTTCCTTCAATTGGGCCGACTGGCGGTGAATCGAGGAAGTACAGTACATACTGACGAAACTAAAATGAGCTCTAACATGGAATTAAGCGTTTCCGGACACATGTCCATATAACATCTTTTCTTTATTTGTGTGTGAGGAATGTTTCCTGAAAGTTTGGCCGTACCTTTTTGTAACACCCTGTATATATATCTTCCACTTGTGTCACACCATTTGCGAACTTCCTACTCCATTCGTAGACTTGCTGCTGTGATAAACATGCATCACCGTACTGAACCTTCATTCGTCGATGAATTTCAATTGGTTTCACACCTTCAATACGCACAAACCGAATAACAGAACGCTGTTCTTCCCTGGTGCAAGTCACAAGTGGGACGGCCATCTTTATAGTGATACCGCAACGGTATGTGTGCGTCTGCATTATGCTGCCACCTACAGGCCATTCTGCACGCTTTCTGTTGCACGCTTACCAACTTACAGAATAACGGCGCGAAATTTCGAGTTGTTATTACAAATTTAAGGTTTTCATTTGACTCACCCTCGTACTTAAACCGAACTCAAAAAAATGTGTGTGTAATCTTATGAGACTTAACTGCTAAGGTCTTCAGTCCCTAAGCTTACACAGTACTTAACCTAAATTATCCTAAGGACAAACACACACACCCAAGCCCGAGGGAAGACTCGAACCTCCGCCGAGACCAGCCGCACAGTCCATGACTGCAGCGCCACAGACCGCTCGGCTAATCCCGCGCGGCAAACCGAACCAACCTAATGACATCGCACACATCCATGCCCGAGGCAGGACTCGAACCTGCGAGCATAGCAGCCGCGTGGTTCCGGACTGAAGCACCTAGAACCGCTCTACCACAGCGGCCGGCTAAAATCAGCAGAAGGAATCACTCGACAATGCTACCAGCAGTCCAGATAGCACAATGACGGTGCGTACGGAGTCAACAAGAATGGGCTACAATGATCGAGCAGCTCCTCATAAGCCATAAATTTCTGTAGTCAGTGCTACTCGGCGCTTGAGGTGGTGTAATGAGAGGAGGTGCTGGATAGCTGATCACTGGAAACGCGTGATTTACAATGATGAATCACGCTATATTCCGTGGCATTCCGATAGGAGAATTTTGATTTGGCGAATGCTGGAGAACGTTACCTGCCATCATCTACAGCGCCATCAGTTTAGCACACAGGTGGTGTTATGGTATGGGCGATTTTTTCGTGGTTAGGGTGGGGCCCCCTTACTGCGCTTAAGGAAACACTTAATGCGGAAAGATATCCACACATTTTGTAGCATTGTGTACTGCCTACAGTAGAACAGTTCGAAGACGGTGATTGCACCACATGACAAAGCACCGGCATAAAGCAGCATCTGTAAGGCAATGTTTTGTTGACAGTAACATTCCTGAAATGGACTGGCCTGTGCAGAGTCCCGGTCTGAACCCAATGCAACACCTTTGGGATGGGCCAGAATATCGACTTTTGCTCCAGACTCCACGGTCCAACATCCCATATACGTCAAGCATCAGAAAGAGATAGTTAATATGTAAATTTACTGTTATCGAAGAAAATGTGATTTGTACAGCCTATTCTAGCTTTTCAGATAATAGGCTGTATTGTCAAGAATAAATAAAAAAATCACTACCTGTTCTAGTTTCGGCTCTTGAGGGAGAAACGGATTGCCATTCCTCCACAAACGTTCAGACACCTCACTGTAGGTGTTCCCAGGAAATTTCAGACCGTCACGAAGGGGAATGGTGGGCACACCGTATATTAATGTCAACTAATTGGTGTTCGGAATCTTTTGAGCAGATAAGAGTGAAACGACCCCTTAGAAAAATTAATGAATTACTGTGCTGATAAACCTCTTACATTATTTAATTTTCAAACAGCTGAGCAGAACTGAACGTACTCAGACATTACTCTCTTTACTTATTCTGATCAACACTAAACTGACACACAATATTTTTAGCGCAACGCAATCTGACTATCAAAAATCCCTACAAAAGAATGGCCCTGACTAACATTAACCTATACCTTTCACAAATCACTTACCTCACAAAAATCTTCGTTACTCGAACTACTGCAATACAGCGAGCGCCACTACTGCCAGCTAAATAAAAGATTCAAACTACTGAAGGCACTAACTACTGATAGACATTGTTAGCAAATGAAAGATTTTGATAGAGAACAAACAATGTATTTACCTTAATAGTGTTCAAAAGTCATTATATATAAGTTCATGGCGTCCAGTTTTACAAATTTACTGTCTCTGTCCAAAACTCCACCATCTCACTCCCCACATCCACCACTGCTGGCAGCTCACCTCCAACTGCGCAACGCTACGCGCTGTTAACAGCCAACAGCCCAACACTACAATAGCGAATATTACAACAATGCCACCCAGCCACAGACTGCACACAGCACAGCCCGTGATTTTCATAAAGAGCGCTACGTGGCGTTACCAATATAAAAACCTAGACAGCTTACTTACAAGAGTACAAGACCAAGAGCACAGTTGACGTCGTTGATGAAAAAATTGCCTCTCGCACCCACCGATTATCTGATAAGTTTAGCATACTGCATGCGACCGCAAGCCGCGCATGAACAGGTGTTGCGGATAACGTAAAAGCACACAGCGGCAAACCTCTTGCTATACAGATGTACGCGCAGATGCCTGCCGATTCGGCCTCTACAAGCGACTCATTTTTGGGCTATTTCGAATACTGCACTAGGGAATGTACACAATGAAACGGAATCTTCAGAATGGGGAATAATTACAGCAGGGATACCGCAGCGATCGATACCGTGTCCTTTCCTGTCGTTGTTATGGACAAATGATCTTCCATCACATATCCAAAAAGCAGACGTAATTCTCTTCGTGGAACAAGCGAGTATTACACTGAAGACCCAAAGAAACTGGTTCACCCGCCTAATATCGTGTGTAGGGCCCCCGCGAGCACGAAAAAGTGCCCCAAAACGACGTGGCATGGACCTAACTAATGTCTGAAGTAGTGCTGGAGTGAACTGACACCAAAAACCCTGCAGGGCTGTCCATAAATCCGTACAAGTACGAGGGGGGTGGAGATCTCTTCTGAACAGCACGTTGCAAGCCATCTCAGATATGCTCAATAGTGTTCACATCTGGGGAATTTGGTGGTCAGCGGAAGTGTCTAAACTCAGAAGAGTCGTCTGTAGCATTTCTCGATGTGTGGTGTGTCGCATTGTCCTGCTGGAATTGCCCAAGTCCGTCGGAATGCAGATCGACATGAATGGATGCAGGTGATCAGACAAGATGCTTACGTACGGGCCACCTGTTAGAGTTGTATCTAGGTGTGTCAGTGGTGCCATATCACTAAAACTGCACACGAATTACACGATTACAGAGCCTCCACCAGCTTGAACAGTCCCCTGCTGGCATGCATGGTCCATGTATTCATGAGGTTGTCTCAATAGCCATACACGTCCATCCTCATGATATAATTTGAACCGAGACTCGTCCGACTAGGTAACATGTTTCTAGTCATCAACAGTTCAATGCCGGTGATGACGATCCCAGGCGAAGCGTAAAGCTTTGTTATGCAGTCATCAAGGGTACACGAGTCGGCATTCGGCTCCGGAATCCCATATCGATAATGTTTCGTTGAATGCTCCACACGCTGACACTTGTTGTTGACCCAGCATTGAAATCTACATCTACATCTACATCTACATCTATACTCCGCGAGCCACCTTACGGTGTGTGGCGGAGGGTACTTATTGTACCACTATCTGATCCCCCCTTCCCTGTTCCATTCACGAATTGTGCGTGGGAAGAACGACTGCTTGTAAGTCTCCGTATTTGCTCTAATTTCTCGGATCTTTTCGTTGTGATCATTACGCGAGATATATGTGGGCGGTAGTAATATGTTGCCCATCTCTTCCCGGAATGTGCTCTCTCGTAATTTCGATAATAAACCTCTCCGTATTGCGTAACGCCTTTCTTGAAGTGTCCGCCACTGGAGCTTGTTCAGCATCTCCGTAACGCTCTCGCGCTGACTAAATGTCCCCATGACGAATCGCGCTGCTTTTCGCTGGATCATGTCTATCTCTTCTATTAATCCAACCTGGTAAGGGTCCCATACTGATGAGCAATACTCAAGAATCGGACGAACAAGCGTTTTGTAAGCTACTTCTTTCGTCGATGAGTCACATTTTCTTAGAATTCTTCCTATGAATCTCAACCTGGCGCCTGCTTTTCCCACTATTTGTTTTATGTGATCATTCCACTTCAGATCGCTCCGGATAGTAACTCCTAAGTATTTTACGGTCGTTACCGCTTCCAATGATTTACCACCTATGGCATAATCGTACTGGAATGGATTTCTGCCCCTATGTATGCGCATTATATTACATTTATCTACGTTTAGGGAAAGCTGCCAGCTGTCGCACCATTCATTAATCCTCTGCAGGTCTTCCTGGAGTACGTACGAGTCTTCTGATGTTGCTACTTTCTTGTAGACAACCGTGTCATCTGCAAATAGCCTCACGGAGCTACCGATGTTGTCAACTAAGTCATTTATGTATATTGTAAACAATAAGGGTCCTATCACGCTTCCTTGCGGTACTCCCGAAATTACCTCTACATCTGCAGATTTTGAACCGTTAAGAATGACATGTTGTGTTCTTTCTTCTAGGAAATCCTGAATCCAATCACAAACCTGGTCCGATATTCCGTAAGCACGTATTTTTTTCACTAAACGTAAGTGCGGAACCGTATCAAATGCCTTCCTGAAGTCCAGGAATACGGCATCAATCTGCTCGCCAGTGTCTACGGCACTGTGAATTTCTTGGGCAAATAGGGCGAGCTGGGTTTCACATGATCTCTGTTTGCGGAATCCATGTTGGTTATGATGAAGGAGATTTGTATTATCTAAGAACGTCATAATACGAGAACACAAAACATGTTCCATTATTCTACAACAGATTGACGTAAGTGAAATAGGCCTATAATTATTCGCATCTGATTTATGACCCTTCTTGAAAATGGGAACGACCTGTGCTTTCTTCCAGTCGCTAGGTACTTTACGTTCTTCCAGAGATCTACGATAAATTGCTGATAGAAAGGGGGCAAGTTCTTTAGCATAATCACTGTAGAATCTTAAGGGTATCTCGTCTGGTCCGGATGCTTTTCCGCTACTAAGTGATAGCAGTTGTTTTTCAATTCCGATATCGTTTATTTCAATATTTTCCATTTTGGCGTCCGTGCGACGGCTGAAGTCAGGGACCGTGTTACGATTTTCCGCAGTGAAACAGTTTCGGAACACTGAATTCAGTATTTCTGCCTTTCTTCGGTCGTCCTTTGTTTCAGTGCCATCGTGGTCAACGAGTGACTGAATAGGGGATTTAGATCCGCTTACCGATTTTACATATGACCAAAACTTTTTAGGGTTCTTGTTTAGATTGTTTGCCAATGTTTTATGTTCGAATTCGTTGAATGCTTCTCTCATTGCTCTCTTTACGCTCTTTTTCGCTTCGTTCAGCTTTTCCTTATCAGCTATGATTCGACTACTCTTAAACCTATGGTGAAGCTTTCTTTGTTTCCGTAGTACCTTTCGTACATGATTGTTATACCACGGTGGATCTTTCCCCTCGCTTTGGACCTTAGTCGGTACGAACTTATCTAAGGCGTACTGGACGATGTTTCTGAATTTTTTCCATTTTTGTTCCACATCCTCTTCCTCAGAAATGAACGTTTGATGGTGGTCACTCAGATATTCTGCGATTTGTGCCCTATCACTCTTGTTAAGCAAATAGATTTTCCTTCCTTTCTTGGCATTTCTTATTACACTTGTAGTCATTGATGCAACCACTGACTTATGATCACTGATACCCTCTTCTACATTCACGGAGTCGAAAAGTTCCGGTCTATTTGTTGCTATGAGGTCTAAAACGTTAGCTTCACGAGTTGGTTCTCTAACTATCTGCTCGAAGTAATTCTCGGACAAGGCAGTCAGGATAATGTCACAAGAGTCTCTGTCCCTGGCTCCAGTTCTGATTGTGTGACTATCCCATTCTATACCTGGTAGATTGAAGTCTCCCCCTATTACAATAGTATGATCACGAAACTTCTTCACGACGTTCTGTAGGTTCTCTCTGAGGCGCTCAACTACTACGGTTGCTGATGCAGGTGGCCTATAGAAGCATCCGACTATCATATCTGACCCACCTTCGATACTTAACTTAACCCAGATTATTTCACATTCGCATTCGCTAATAACTTCACTGGATATTATTGAATTCTTTACTGCTATAAATACTCCTCCACCATTGGCGTTTATCCTATCCTTGCGGTATATATTCCATTCTGTGTCTAGGATTTCGTTACTGTTCACTTCCGGTTTTAACCAACTTTCCGTTCCTAATACTATATGCGCACTATTTCCTTCAATAAGAGATACTAATTCAGGAACCTTGCCCTGGATACTCCTGCAGTTTACCAATATTACGTTAACTTTTCCTGTTTTTGGTCTCTGAGGACGGACGTTCTTTATCAACGATGATAATGTTCTCTCTGGTAAGCCGTCAGGTATTTTATCGTTTCGCCCAAGGGGGGGTCCCTCTAACCTAAAAAACCCCCGTGTGCACGCCACACGTACTCTGCTACCCTAGTAGCTGCTTCCGGTGTGTAGTGCACGCCTGACCTGTCTAGGGGGGCCCTACAGTTCTCCACCCAATAACGGAGGTCGATGAATTTGCAACCATTATAGTCGCAGAGTCGTCTGAGCCTCTGGTTTAGACCCTCCACACGGCTCCAAACCAGAGGACCGCGATCGACTCTGGGCACTATGCTGCAGATATTAAGCTCAGCTTGCACTCCGCGTGCGATGCTGGTTGTCTTCACCAAATCGGCCAGCCGCCGGAAGGAACCAAGGATGGCCTCAGAACCCAAGCGGCAGGCGTCATTCGTTCCGACATGTGCTACTATCTGCAGCCGGTCACACCCAGTGCGTTCAATAGCTGCCGGAAGGGCCTCCTCCACATTACGGACGAGACCCCCCGGCAAGCACACCGAGTGCACACTGGCATTCTTCCCCGACCTACCCGCTATTTTCCTGAGGGGCTCCATAACCCGCCTAACGTTGGAGCTCCCTATAACTAATAGGCCCGCCCTCTGTGACTGTCGGGACCTTGCCGGAGAATCGGCCACTGGCCCAACAGGCGAGGCATCCTGTGGTGGCTCGGAAACGATGTCATCACCACTAGGAAGCACCCCGTACCTGTTGGAAAGGGGTAAGGCAGCCGCCACGCGGCCAGATCCCACCTTCGCCTTTCGGCCAGGCACGCGCGAGCCCACCACTGTCCGCCATTCACCCTGGAGTGATGGCTGACCGGTAAGATGCTCACTGCCGGAAGACGCAGCGACATCAGGGGTTCCATGTGATTCCAAGGCCACCGAAGTAGGCATAGGTCTCACCACAGTTGCCCCAACGCCACTACGAGCCGACGCCTGCGCCTCGAGCTCGATGAGCCTAACAGACAAAGCCTCCACCTGTCCCCGAAGAGTGGCCAATTCTCCTTGCGTCCGCTCACAACAACCACAGTCCCTACACATGACTATGTTTACCCTACTCTATACGGTGACAAATTCCCAAGATAATCTTCTGATGAGCTACTCTGATAATCAAGAAACACTCACTGAAATACGAGACGCGAAAACTACGCTAGGTTTTCCCAGAAAAACTATTTAAAAGCTAAGCGCAGCAAATAAGTACAAAAACACTGTTATTGAAATAAAAGGTTCTACCTAGCACTCGAACACGCAAGAAATTACAAAAATAAACTAGTAATTACACAGATAACTGAAAATAAGTCGCTGCTGTTTGTAAAATATGTAAGAAGCAAACGGTGTACTCGCCTTAGTAGTAGCAGGAGCTAGCGATGCGCTCTCGCTGACGGTCTAACTGCAGCAATCTGTGTAAGGATTGCACTTCTGTCACACTAAACGATTCTCTTCAGTCGTCGTTGGTCCCGTTCTTGCAGGATCTTCTTCCGGTTCCAGCGATGTCGGAGGTTTGATGTTTTACCGGATTCCTGACATTCACAGTACCCTCCTGAAATGGTCGTACGGGAAAATACCCACTTCATCGCTACCTCGGAGGTGCTGTGTCCCATCACTCGTGCGTCGACTATAACATCACGTTCAAACCCACTTCGTAGCAGCAGCAACCGATGTAGCAACTGCGCCAGACACTTGTTGTATGCTGCGCAGTGTCGCCGCGCTGTATGAGACGCCTTGTCACGGTTCGCGCGGCTTCCCCCCGTAGGAGGTTCGAGTCCTCCCTCGGGCATGGGTATGTATGTTGTCCATAACGTAAGTTAGCTTAAGTTACATTAATTAGTGTGTAAGCCTATCTCTGTATTTGAATACGCATGCCTATACCAGGTCCTTTGGCACTTCATTGTAGATCCACGCGCGGATGCATCCCGATTCGGCCTCTCCAATCGACCCATTTTGGGAAAATTTTGAATAGCGTACACAATGGAACCACATCTTCAGAATGGGGAATAATTGCTGCAGGGATACCACAGCGATCGATACTGTGTCCTTTCTTGGACTTATTACGTAAAAATGATCTTCCATCACAGATCCAAGAAGCAGACATCATTATCTTTGCTGACGATGCACGTATTAGAATCAATCCTAATGAGGTAGCTGAAACACTTGAAAGTGTAAACCACGTTTTGTTAAAAATTAATGACTGGATCTCTGCGCATGAACTGCCATTGGATTTAGATAAAAAATAATAACGGCAATTCAAAACTGTACAACTCCCGACCACGTCATTAGAAACAATTCATAAAGATAAATCAACGAATGAAACAAAACATTCTAACTGGTAGGTGTTTACATTAATGAGAATCTAAAATGGAAGTCACTTGACAAAGTCATAATTAAATTGAGAACGTTTGGAGCATTATGGGCAGCGCTCTTCACCATCTCGGAGTTTTGACGACCTAATGCGCCAACTGGACAAAATTCGGCACAAATCCCTCTGGATGACAGCCAACAGCTCTATCAACCATTGTGAAGCCGACATTTCTGATACTGTAATCATTTGTTTGCCTGTACATTTACATCACATCTACCGAATTCCGTCCCATTCGGGCAGTTCCTTTGGTTTGTGTGTGTGTGTGTATTCATGCGTGCATGAGAAGAACAAGAACTTCAGAAATTATACAAATGGTCAGCATGTTAACATTCGTATTTTGCGATGAGAAAATTTGCTAAATAATTATAAAACCTACTCTTTCTGTATCATGGGCACAGGTTGCAATAACAGCCCACGAAACATGCAGATAACTTAGTAACTAACTAACATGGGAGATGCAAACCAACATACCCGGACAGGAAAGCACATTAGGGAAATGGTTCAAATAGCTCTAAGCACTATGGGATTTAACATCTGAGGTCATCAGTCCCCTAGACTTAGAGAACTACTTAAACCTAACTAACTAAGGACAGCACACACATCCATGCCCGATGCAGGATTCGAACCTGCGGCCGTAGCAGCAGCGCGGTTCCGAACTGAAGCGCTTAAAACTGCTCGGCCACAGCGGTCGGCCACATTAGGGACAAAAACGCTTTCAAGGCGTTCAGAAGTCGAACTTCCGATAGCTACCAAGGCCTCATCTGGAAATGAGTACTCCGGCGACACACGAACAAGTGTTTCCATTCAACAGCACTTGCTAGAAAACTGACAATAATGAAACTGAGCACCACGACAGCATCCGGCGGCGCAAAACACGTGGTCGGTGGGACGTAGCAGAACAATGGTGTGACTGATCGCGTTGAGAGGCGTGGCAGCCTTACCGGTAAGCATTGTCCCGTCCGTGTGACATTTGGCGCGGGAAGCGTTACGGCACGGATCTGATTTTTGCGAGCGGCCGTTGGTCCAGCGGAACCCTAACGGGAACCTCTGAAGTCGCAGGTGTACAGTCTCTAGAAATTGGCCGGGAAACCGTTTAAAATTGAATCAGTTGACACTACAGTAGGGTATTTTGTTATTTTACCAGGAATAAAATAATTTGATGATTGAAAGATTGCAGTGGCGTGCAGCCAGCCGTGGTTGACAAGACGCTGTTGGTAACCACATCCGACAAAATGTAAGCCACTGCCTTAAATGAAAAACTGATCTCTTTGGAGTATTTTTTTCACTTGCTGCTCATTTTTACCGACGCACCACCTGACTGCTTTCGGTGCGTCACTTAATTCCTCTTGGCCGCTATGATCGGCGTATAGGACCCAAGTTGATCTGAGCAGCAGTTCCATACAGCACCCACATCCGATCATACCGTTTCCCGTGTCTCGCCACTTGGTGGCAGAAACGGAAAAAAAGAGAGGGAAGATTTTATGGGTAGAGGGAGGATGAAGAAAGATATAGTCAGAGACGAAATTGAAAGAGGGAGGGGGAGGTGGAGAAGAAGAGACAGAGGGAGTGGGGAGGAGACAGTAGACATATAGAAAGGGGGCTAATAAGTGGGCAGACAGAGGGAGAAAGTGGTGGACACAGGGTAGGGGACGAGAAAGAGTTTTCAGTACATTTGTCGAACAGATACAGGTTCAAATGGCTCTGAGCACTATGCGACTTAACTTCTGAGGTCATCAGTCGCCTAGAACTTGGAACTAATTAAACCTAACTAACCTAAGACATCACACACATCCATACCCGAGGCAGGATTTGAACCTGCGACCGGAGCGGTCGCTCGGCTCCAGACTGTAGCGCCTAGAACCACAAGGCGACTAAGGCCGGCTCAGATACAGGCAAAAGGATATATATATATATATATATATATATATATATATATATATATATATATATATATATGTTGTGGACTCTCTTTTTTGCAAAACTGAGACCATCATCACTACTAGAGGCGATGTAACCTGGTATTAAGATGATGTCTCCTGGAAAATTTTCGAAATTTGTTGTAAGTTCCTATGGGACCAAACTACTGAGGTCATCGGTACCTAGGCTTACACACTACTTAATCTAACTTTACGCTAAGGACAACACACACACCCATACCCGCGGGAGGACTCGAACCTCCGACGGGGTGAGCTGCGCGAACCGTATCAATGCGCCCAAGACCGTGCGGCAACCCCGCGCGGCACGTCTCCTGGGGATGGGAAATTTTTCCCGTAATTTATCTACGAAACAGGCAACACAGCGAGCAAATGGCTCTCGGATAAAAGCTACATTTGGTTGGTGATTGTACCTTGCTACTCTACTAACCGAAACGACAACCACAAATTATTGTAATCGGAGCATACTGCGGCGCTGCACTGACGGTTGCACACAAACTTGTGCTCCTGTAATCCAGTTGCAAGCAGAGGGGAGAGGGGGGGGACAATGATTTCGTCTCTGAATCGTAGATAGCTTTGCCTGCTATGTTATTAGCTGTCCTGGGTTTACTTTGGCTTTTGTAGAGAATGAAGAACTCTTTCAGATTGTGCTTTTAGGTCTGAATATTGGTAGTGAAATGTTGGTGGAAATACTAGTACAATCTTTTCACATTACTGCCAAAGGTGAACAGATACGGTCCATCAGGTCTTGCGAGAGGTGAGGACTATCCACTTGTTGGATAGTATTGTTTGAATTCATTTCAGTCGCAGGTTCAGGATATCTGTGAGAACAATTAAAACGAATGATTGTTCGCCATTTTTCAAAACATTTCACAGCTATATTTTGTCTAAGAAGACTAGACGCTATAACAAAATTTAATATTATTTAGCTTTTCTATATTGAGAGTACTGCAGCTTAATGAAGTTTGTCACTTGAAGCGTTTCGCTTTATTGTAAAGCATCATCAACAGTTATTGCACAACCATCTGTGTAAACGATAATCTTTGTACATTCTGATTACTAAAGATCACAATCTCTCTTGAACACGTTACGTATGACGTTTATTGTCGGGCTTGCTGTCTTGTAGTAATGTGAGAACGTGGAAAATGCAGTGTCGCGGGGCCGAATGCCAGTCAGACATTGGTCTGCATTTACGCTTGTCTACGCCTCTCCATTGTGCGAAGATATGCCGGGAACGACACGTGGTTCGGATATCACAGTAAATTGCAGCTGCCGTTTCCCCAGTAGGACTACAAGGACAGGCGAGAGACACACAAATCGCGGAAGTGGCGTCCAATTGAAAGAAGTTCCAAACTAGCGGGGAACGATCCCTCCACAGGAACTCCCAGCTTATTATGTCATGAGAATTTCCTTTGTTCTAACGTTCATTGTTACTTTTCACGTGTTTTCATGACAGATGGATTTTTTGCTTGTTCTTAGCAGAGATTGTAGACGAACAAAGCTTGGTACCAACAGCATTACTAACGTATTTCCGCTTTTCGAAACTGACCTTTCCTCTAACTCACTTCAGTTTGATTCCGTATGAGTTTGTGTAATGCAGCTGATTTAAGTGCCTTAATATCAACAGACCCTCATAACTCTGACGATGACAAATTCACGCAACATAAAATCGAAGTGCGCGCTACTATTATAAACACAGGCGTGGAAACTATGAGTATGTGAGCTACTAAGGGATGGGAATCTAGTTTTTTTCATTGGTGGATGGCCATTCCCTTTCTCATTCAGTGTCCGTCCAAGGACCGAACTGTACTATCCAATAAAGAGGTCCAGGTTTACTTATATATGCCCAGAAATGTTGGGAAAAACTGCGACAGGTTGTACAGGGTATCTTTAGGAACAAATCGAGGATGGGAACCTGTATATGGGAACGCCATCCAACGATGGTACAGAATGTCGAGATCATAGGCGTCGGCGCCTGCGACTAGGCTACCCCTTTGGCAGAAAACTTGACTTTGTACGCTGGGAGGCCACAGACGGAACGTTTCGCAAAGTTGTTTGTTACTTAGTGATCGCGATTGATAGCCAGGATCGCCAGTAGAGAGGTTGGAGCTAGCTCTTCTACGTAGGAAGGACTTGTCTCCTATGAACATAATGCTCTTCTGCCACGGAAATTGAATAATATCTATTTCATCCTTCGTTCCCAAATCAGACGGAATGTAAATAACATAGAATATTGTAGCACATACTTTTATTACATCCATAAGAAATTCCCACAATGTGTTAACAACGCTAACATGAAAAACAATATTTGCGTGTGTCGAGATGCGACCTCACAGCTTTTGACTAGAGAGACCCCGACATTATTCATTACGCTAGCACTTAGTTGTGTTATGTTTGTCTCCTGTCTTTGTTATCACAGCCTGAAGGGATATATCGTTGATGCGTTATTAAGTGACACTTAATGGCAATGGTGGCGTGCTTGTGACAAAGTTTCTGTGCGCCTTTACCTTGAACCGACATACTACAAATTATAATACAAGCGTGTCTCCTGCTTAATTTTTAAATTATTGCCGATAACAACTTACTGCTGAGAGGGCACTCTCATATGATGCCATTCACTGTTAATAAATCATTATCTAAAATTTAATTTTAACAGTAATTATAATAAATCATTCCAAGAATGACGCGTTTATATTAATCTGCTATGCAAGTGCATGGAGTCTTGTGAGAGGCCCGTATCTAACGCTAACGAAAGTCGATAGCCGATCATGCGGTCGTCGATACTGTGCGTGACGTCAAAATGACATCTCATTTGCACGATGGTGGCGTGCAACATGTGTTACCCAGTACAATGCGCCTTGGCACAGAAGCTTTATCCTGACCGGAATGGTCCCTGTAGACGACCAGGCCGCAAGCCGATAAGCCATCACGTAAGCAGCTTAAAAATATCCTGTATGAAACGTACACTGATGAGCTGAAACATAAAATAAAAAAAAAAGTGTTCAAATGTGTGTGAAATCTAATGGGACTTAACTGCTAAGGTCATCAGTCCCTAAGCTTACACACTACTTAACCTATATTATCCTAAGGACAAACACACACACCCACGCCCGAGGGAGGACTCGAACCACCATCGGGACGAGCCGCACAGTCCATGACTGCAGCGCCCTAGACCGCTCGGCTAATCCCGCGCGGCAGTTGAAACATCATCACCACCGGATTAATAGCGTATTGATCCAACTCTGAAGGGTAGCAAAGTGGCGCTTCTGCGTGGCGTGCATTCCACAAGCCTATGGTACATTTTCGAAGATATGTAGTACCAGATGGTTACGCACGAATCACACAACTCCCATAAATTGCAGGCAGATGGTTTGCGAGCGCAGAGCTGGCGCCCGATAGAGTCTCACTTGTGTTCCATTGCCTTCACACAAGGCAAATATGGTAGCCAGGACATCAACGCGAGCTCACTATCAAGATTTGGCAGCCAGGACATCAACGCGAGCTCACTATCAAGATTTGGCAGCCAGGACATCAACGCGAGCTCACTATCACGATTTGGCAGCCAGGACATCAACGCTAGCTCAATATCAAGGTTTGGCAGCCAGGACAGCAACGCGAGCTCACTATCAAGATTTGGCAGCCAGGACATCAACGCGAGCTCACTATCAAGATTTGCCAGCCAGGACATCAACGCGAGCTCACTATCACGATTTGGCAGCCAGGACATCAACGCTAGCTCAATATCAAGGTTTGGCAGCCAGGACAGCAACGCGAGCTCACTATCAAGATTTGGCAGCCAGGACATCAACGCGAGCTCACTATCAAGATTTGCCAGCCAGGACATCAACGCGAGCTCACTATCACGATTTGGCAGCCAGGACATCAACGCTAGCTCAATATCAAGGTTTGGCAGCCAGGACAGCAACGCGAGCTCACTATCAAGATTTGGCAGCCAGGACATCAACGCGAGCTCACTATCAAGATTTGCCAGCCAGGACATCAACGCGAGCTCACTATCACGATTTGGCAGCCAGGACATCAACGCTAGCTCAATATCAAGGTTTGGCAGCCAGGACAGCAACGCGAGCTCACTATCAAGATTTGGCAGCCAGGACATCAACGCTAGCTCACTATCAAGATTTGGCAGCCAGGACAGCAACGCGAGCTCACTATCAAGATTTGGCAGCCAGGACATCAACGCGAGCTCACTATCAAGATTTGGCAGCCAGGACATCAACGCGAGCTCACTATCAAGATTTGGCAGCCAGGACATCAACGCTAGCTCAATATCAAGGTTTGGCAGCCAGGACAGCAACGCGAGCTCACTATCAAGATTTGGCAGCCAGGACATCAACGCTAGCTCACTATCAAGATTTGGCAGCCAGGACAGCAACGCGAGCTCACTATCAAGATTTGGCAGCCAGGACATCAACGCGAGCTCACTATCAAGATTTGGCAGCCAGGACACCAACGCGAGTTCATTATCATGCTCGTCGAACCACTGTAACACGATTCTCTCCTTGTGATACGGACAGTTATCCTGGCGGAAGAGTCATCGACGCCGAAGAAAACATCAAGCATTATGGGATGCAGTTGGTCTGCAATACTGCTCACGTAGTCCACCGCTGCCTTCGATCACTACCACAGGTCCCATAGAAATCCAGGGAAATGTCCGCCATAGCATAATACTGGTCCCACCGGCTTGCGTCCGTAGCGCAGTGCACGTTTCTAACAGCTGTTTGCCTGCATGACAACGTATTCGGACACGACCATCGACTTGGACTAACAAGAAACGTGATTCATCCGACTAGGTGATCGAATGCTCAATTGCGATGATCCTGTGCCCACCGCAGTCGTAACTTACGATTTCCTTGGGTCAGTATGGTGAAAAAGGAGAGGTCATCTGCTACGGAGCCCCGCGTTCAATACTGTGCGCTGGAACAAATTTGAAAAGGATACCACAAGGTTCAGTCTTAGAACCTGTATTATTTCTGAAATATCGAATGTTTTGCAAAAAAAAAAATGGTTCAGATGGCTCTGACCAGTATGGGACTCAACATCTGAGGTCACCAGTCCCCTAGAACATAGAACTACTTAAACCTGTGCTCCGACAGTCTCGTGCATGCACCAGGATTGTACCTCGTAGTCAGAACTTCTACATATCGCCTTGTCCACGCTCTGTAACGTGGAGTGGAGTCCAACAACTTGTCGCCTATTCGTCGTTTTACCGCCTTCAAAGACTTTTCATAGACACTTGCGACAGTAGCACGTCAACAGTGGACTACTTTCACCGTTATCGAAATGCTCGTTCCCTGGCATCGGTCCATAACAATATGCCGTTTGTCAGAATGTATAACATCAGTGGGTTTCCCCATTTAGGCCCCTATGGCCGTTAGAATGATTCACCATTCATCTTTGATCCGGCTATGTAGTTTTACTCATCATGTCACTTGATGGCTATGCCATCAGGCGGTATTCAATGGTGGGCAATGACTATAATGTTTGGTTTACAAGTGTAGCATTGTGTAGAAGTCCTTGCTGGTTCTAATCCTGCCTCGGGCATGGATGTGTGTGATGTCCTTAGGTTAGGTAGGTTTAAGTAGGTCTAAGTTCTAGGGGACTGATGACCTCAGATGTTAAGTCCGACGGTGCTCAAAGCCATTTGAACCTTTTTTTTTTTTTTCCTTGCTGGTTTCGACACTCAAGAGGTTCATGCTAGTTTAGTGTCCATAAGTTACGTGATAAATTTAGAGACTGGTGTATATAAAAACATAAAACCTTTTACTAATTTCCTTTCATGGGGTGAGGCGTCATGATAAGCATGCACTTTGCACCCTCCCCCAGCCCCGGTCTACCTCGGATCAGCACTTGCTAAGGGAAAACAAACATAGCTGCAGTAGAAATTATGTGAAGCTGCTTATAACACGAAATCTTGTATGGTGCGAGGCAAAACATTCGCCGGCCTTTGTGACCGAGCGGTTCTAGGCACTTCAGTCTGGAACGGCACGACCGCTACGGTCGCAGGTTCGTATCCTGCCTCGGGTATGGAAGTGTGTGATGTCCTTAGGTTAGTTAGGTTTAAGTAGTTCTAAGTTCTAGGGGACTGATGAGTCCCATAGTGCCCAGAGCCATCTGAAACATTTTTGTTTTGTTTTTGCAAAATATTCGATATTTCAGAAATAATAAAGGTTCTAAGACTGAACCTTGTGGTACCCTTTTCAAAATTGTTTCAAATTCTGCACAGACGCACTGGAGGACTTTAACGGACCACAAAGATTTAGTAGAGCACGGTTTGGGACGTACGAATCCCACTACCTGTACAGAATGCCGAGTTGTGCTCCCCGTGGTATCCGCTGGCGTCCATTGCCCCCGGGGCCTCGCGAGAAGAGAAGCGGCCGCGAGTTCCCACACTCGGCAAATAATAACAGGCTGGCCGTTCTGCTCGGCCGGACCTGGGTCCGCCCCCGCACCCGCCGCCGCCCCCAGCCGCCGCCTGCAGGTGGAATCCCTCCGCTTCCCTTATTAACACGCCGCCGGCTGTCCGATCCGCCACAGAGAAGCACCGCCCGTCATTTCATTATCCACGCGCCGGTCGCCACCTGGGCCCTTCATCCAGCTGCGCTGCGCTGCCTGCAGAGAAAATCCGCGTTGCTTGTACTCCACGTTCCCTACCCACACACCCATACTCCTACTAAATCTTGAACGGACGAGTTGCAGAATTGATTAACACACTGGAAACGTGTTCTGGAAGACTCAGATACAGTCTAATCTCAGTGTGACCAACGAGTCCTTGATGTAATGTCCGTGTTTTAAACCAATTCAGGTGACTAGCACACTGGAACAGTCGATAACTCGACCCCGTAGCACAGAACAAAGACGTACGCGTCCAGGATGGTGATAAATCCATTGGTAACCGGTTCGAATCTTGGTGTTACAAAATTTACATTATCTGATCAAAAGTGCCCTATTTAACGCAAAAATTGATCACTAAATGTCACGATGTGGCGTGCCTACCGTCCAGAGCGTCTTCAGACACGTCTTCGTTTCTTATCGCGGTTAGTTCGAAAATGACTCATCACTGAAGACAATTCCACTCCAGCCAATGACAGTCCAGGCCGAAGACGTGTCTGAATCGCCCCAGACAGCGGTGGGATCCCGCCATACCGCACCACAACCAGGATTGAGGGTCTTGGGTGCCATTTCTTTTCGTAGCAGGACTCCTTCGGTGGACATCCGCCACACGCTTACAGCGCGGCACTACATCGACGATATTCTGCGTCACATTTTGTCGCTCTTCGTGGCAAGCCATCCTCGGCTTACATTGCAGCAAGATAATGCTGAGAGTTTCTACTGCTTGGCTTCCTGTTTGCCAAACCCTACCTTGGCCAGCAAGGTCGCCGGATCTTTTCCCAGTTGAGATCATTTGGAGCGTTAGGGGCTGGGCCCTCCATCCACCTCGAAATTCTGATGATCCGATGCGCCAATTCAACAGAATTCGGCACGATGTCCCTCAGGAGGCCATCCAACAACACTATCAATCAATGGCAAGCCGAATAACTGTTTACATAAGAGCCAGAGGTGGAACAATTGACTTTCACACTTTCTGAAGCTTTTTCTCTTGAATGAATAATCAGTTCGTCTGAAACTGTAATTATATGTTTGTCTGGGGACGTACAACACACCTACCGATTTCCTACCCATTCGGATACTACCTTCGTGGTGCGCCGTTGATATTATTTTTGTTTTTTAATAGCTTAGCGCCCTCTGCTTCACTCGCGTAGACAGTATGGCTTGCAGGGATTTATTTTATTTTTTTTTTATTTTATTTTATTGAACTGCAACACCTACTAAGCTTTTAACGCTGATTTAGGCCATATAAGCATGGTCCGACTGTAATCCTGATCAAAAAGTGATTCCAGTAGCTAGAGTCCAAAGTTTTTGCTGTTGTTGGGCTGTTTGGGGGAAGAGACCAAACAGCGAGGTCATCGGTCTCATCGGATTAGGGAAGGACGGGGAAGGAAGTCGGCCGTGCCCTTTCAAAGGAACCATCCCAGCATTTGCCTGGAGCGATTTAGGGAAATCACGGAAAACCTAAATCAGGATGGCCGGACGCGGGATTGAACCGTCGTCCTCCCGAATGCGAGTCCAGTGTTCCAAAGATTTTGTTCATCGTGTCTTTTGCGTACTTATGGAGATATTCTCATGGCAACTCTCATCCCCTAAGAAATATTTCTTTATATCTAACCGAGATGCGAAGTACGAATTTTCACAAATTTAGCTTTAAAACTTTTTAATTTAACGAAATATTTTCCCTCAGAGGCTGAATCTCCAGACACACTGAAATCCGTATTTTTTTTAAATTTCTAACAGAGAAGTCAAATACCAGTTTTCATAGAGGCAGCCTTAAAAATTCTTTAGTAGTTCTTTAGTAAATATTTATTTTCAAACAACTTTCACCCACTATTTTACTCCGTTAGTAGAAGAAGTTACAAAAATGCTGAAACACGCATTTTTTACCTTCTGAGTGAGAAACCATCTTTCGTAGTTCTAGCTTCAAAACTCCTTTAATAGCAACATACTTCCAAAAAGCC
Organism: Schistocerca nitens; assembly: GCF_023898315.1. Classification (NCBI taxonomy): domain Eukaryota; kingdom Metazoa; phylum Arthropoda; class Insecta; order Orthoptera; family Acrididae; genus Schistocerca; species Schistocerca nitens. The sequence continues at coordinate 354,207,105 of NC_064622.1, forward strand.
TTTCATTCCCTATTTCATCATCTTAGGAGTGGAACTTCGGACAACCCTACTTGAATGGCACGTGCACTATACGATCCGCTTCCTCTCCAAACTTAAGAGTTTCAATCCTTAGCGTTATGGGCTGGGCGATGAAGAGTCAGTGAGTCAATCTGACCTTATTTCATCCGCTTAGGGGTTGAATTTCCAAAAATAGTGACATGTCTGTGTGATTTATTTCTAACAGAGAAGCCAAATAGAAATTTTCATAGATTAGCTTTAAAAATGCTTGCACAATGAAACATTTCCAGAAAAAATTTAATCCCCCGTTTCACCCCCACAGCTGAATTTCCAAAAACAGTGCAACACGTATTTTTTTTAATTTCTAACTGAGAAACCAAATTTAAATTCTCATGGATATAGCTTTAAAAAGCTATCATAATAAAATATTTTCATAAAAAAATCCCATCCCCTGTTTCACCCTTTGGGGGTTCAAGTTTTGTAATCGAGAAGCCAAATACCAATGCTCATAGATGTAGCTTTAAAAACACTTTACTAATTCTTTAATAACGATATATTTTCAGAAATGCTTTCACCCACTATTTCAAGCGCATAGAGTTAAATTTCCAAAAATGCTGAAATCTGTATTTCTTTATTTCTGACCGAGAAACTAAAGACCAGTTTTCGTAAGTCTACCTTCAAAACGGTCTTACTAGCGACATTAAAAAAAACCTCATCCCCTATTTCACCCCCTTACGGATGGATTTTCGAAAAATCCGTTCTTAAACGACGCCTACTGTATAAGATCAATACCCTCGGCAAATTTCAAGTTTCTGTCCTTCGCGGTTTGGCCTGGGCGATGAGAAGCCAGTCAGTTAGACAGTCGGCACATTGCCTTTTATATATAGAGAAGACGATGTACTATTCGAGGAAGACTGTGCAATGCTTGCTAATTTTTGATCGCCTCTAAGCCTTTGTACAGAAAATCATATATGTGAGTGGCGTTCGCGTTTATAATGTCAGTGCCGCTAGTGTTGTAAATAACATCACAAAGTTGGTTCTGTCTCACTTCGATTAGATTTTTTGTTGTAATAATACCAAATTCAGTCTTAATCCGATATGCTTATTTTGCAACCTAGGTTCCGTCAGATGAAGCCATGTGCATTTGAGTATGTTTTCATTGTTTAGCAACAACTGACATAATTATTTAAGCATGAGTACGCATTTCTTTTTAATTTTCACGCATTTGCGATCGTAAATTTATGGTATAAAATACGTGTTGGATAATATTTCAGGAAACTGTTGTCGCCAAGCGACAGTTTTACTTTTGCAACTGACTGAGGTAAGTTTATTACATGAACTGGGGATCTGAAACATATATCAGTATTCGGTATGAAACTTCGTGGCAGATTGCTACTATGTGCCACCCCACCACTCTCCCTTGGGATCTTTTTCTTTCGCACCTGGAAAGTACTGCACTGGCCGAGCTAGTCCAGCACAACTGGCGACCCTGTCTCGCAGTTTTACTCCCGCTGGTACCTCTTCTGCTATATCCCAGCCTTCACCGAAGTTTTCTTGTGTACCTTGAGGGACTGGCACACCTGGTAGAAAGGATATGATGAGACAATTGTTCACCCACAGCCTAGGGCATTGTTCCCAGAGTCACTATCCACTCTGGAGGAGAGTATGCGCCTGTTAGAAATTTAAGGCATTCGAATACAAAGTTTTCAGGTTCGATCCCGCTCCGAGGTTCAAAGGCCGGTACGATACACGTTTGTAAATTGCCTGGAAATTTCGTGTCGGCCCACACACTGCTGCAGTTTGAAAACTCATTTCGTAATACGCAGTTTAATTCAGAACGTACTCTTTCGTGGTAAACGGAATGTGGACAAATCCGCAGAATGCTATTTGCGTCTGTGTGTTTCACGACCACGGTCGCTACGGCGTTGCTGTGGCGGTTAATCGTAATGGGAAGCTTATTTCCGACGACTAGGCGCCACTTTAATGGGGAGAAAATGACAGCCACGTCGCTGGCAGTCCACGGAACTCCTTTATTACAGCCTTGAAGCTTCGTCAGAGATTGCAGCCGTGTACGTGTGACGCTGTGGTTAGTGAGTGGAAGGTATTTTGCAGACGAGGACAGCAGCTCACATGCTCTTAGCTACACATGCATAACGAGTTCCGCTAGCCTAAATGTAGGTGGCTCGTCAGCAGTTTATTTTCCCCTGTGGGAATGAGATTCTCTCCGTGACTGGTTTACGCGGAGACGCCAGATGTCAGCCCGGTTTTGTTCCTCTCATGTCCCTCTTTAGCAACGTCAGTGAAATGGAATGGATTTTCTCTTTGCAATGGAGTGTGCGCTGATATGAATCTTCCTGGCAGATTAATACTGTGTAGTAGACCAGAAATCGAACCCGGAACCTTTGCGTTTCGCAGACAAATTCCCTACCGTCTGGGCTATTCAAGGGCGACTCACATCCTGTCCTCACAGCTTTAGTTCCGTCAGTACCTCATCTCCTACCTTACAAACTTCACAAAAGTTCTCCGGCGAAACTTGCGAGACTAGCACTCCTCGAACAGATTTTCACTCTGTAGTGGAGTGTAAGCTGACGTGAAACTTCCTGGCAGATTAAAACTGTATGCTGGACTGGGACTCGAACTTGGGACCTTTGCCGGCCGGTGTGGCCGAGCGGTTCTAGGCGCTTCAGTCTGGAACCGCGCGACCGCTACGGTCGCAGGTTCGAATCCTGCCTCGGCCACGGATGTGCGTGATGTCCTTAGGTTAGTTAGGATTAAGTAGTTCTAAGTTCTAGGGGACTGATGACCTCAGATGTCAAGTCCCATAGTGCTCAGAGCCATTTGAACCATTTTTTTCTGGGACCTTTGCCTTTTGTGGGCAAGTGCTGTACCAAGTGAGCTACCGAGCTTGAGTCGCATCCTGACCACCCAGCGTTACTGCCCCAGAAACTCATCTCCTGCAAGGAGAAGTGTTTGAGACTTGGTGCTATCGAAATGTGTTAAAAAGAAGGTGAAGAGATAACCTTCGAAGTAAAGAAGCACTAGAAAGAAAATAGATGACTGTGATATTGTTGTTCTCCACATTTCCAGTGGTCAACCATTCATTTCCACAATGTTCTGTGCTTCAGAGGAACACTTTCGGCGCAGCGCGGGATTAGCCGAGCGGTCTAGGGCGCTGCAGTCATGGACTGTGCGGCTGATCCCGGCGGAGGTTCGAGTCCTCCCTCGGGCATGGGTGTGTGTGTTTGTCCTTAGGATAATTTATGTTAAGTAGTGTGTAAGCTTAGGGACTGATGACCTTAGCAGGTAAGTCCCATAAGATTCCACGCACATTTGAACATTTGAACACTTTCGGGATTACGTCTTCAGTTTTGTATTAATACCTGATACGAGTAGAACTCTTTTATTGGAGAAAGGTATCTCTGGATCTACCAGATTTCCTTGCTACGCCCATGCTGTGTGACCTTGATGACTTTGTTCCCAGGAGAGGAGGATTCTTCCACTTCTTCCACTTATGTTTCCCAGTTTTGACGTTAAACGAGTAGTTACTCTCCATTCTGCCACTCTTCATCGAATTCATCTTTGCCCTGTGCAACATTAAGTCATGTTCTGTGCAAAGAATGCTATGCATTACTTTCAGAGTGTCTTCCTTACAGCTAACCTGGAGGACTTAGCATTGCTATCTGTTTCCCAACAACTTTTATTCCTCTTTCAAAATTTTCTTTCACTTGCTTTGTTGCTAGCCTATAAGCTGAAACACACGTGCCGGCCGGGGTGGCCGAGCGGTTCTAGGCGCTACAGTTTGGAACCGCGCGACCGTTACGGACGCAGGTTCGAATCCTGCCTCGGGCATGGATGTGTGTGATGTCCTTAGATTAGTTAGGATTAAAATAAAGTAAAAAGTGCGTGAACACTGGGTATAAAAGCAGCCTGCAGCAACATTCCTGAAAACAATATCTATTCTAAAGAATTTGATTGAAATAACAAGGGAACACTAGTTAATGGACCTGTGAGTATGGGAACGCTATGAATGGGCTAACAACGAAACTATTAGGTAAATGGCATAGGTAAAGGAGACGTAACATCGGTACACTGGATAAAACTTGAAACAAAATTATTTATAACTGCTTGCTTGTGAAACGCTACACGATTCACAACAGAATCTCTTAATTTAGAATCGGAGTCGTAATTGGGGAGGGGGGGGGGGGGAGAACGGAAAAGGTTTAATACTCGCATTCAGATTCACATTCACTCAAAGAACAGCAAGGACGGCCCCAACAACAACGTGCAACGAAGCTAGTGTGTATGTTCCGCTGTGTTGACAAATGATTAAATAAAAGAGTAAATCTGAACATCACGTTTGCATTTAAAGTTGAACCTCGGCTTGGAGAAACAGCTGCAACGAGGGCCACACAGGCACTCTTACGCGCTTAACATGAAATCACAAACCCCAAATGCAATTGTACAATCCGTATAGGATATATTTAATATTCCAAAATGAGAGCAATAAGTAAACTCGAGGACAGAGCCACGGGGACACAGGAAAGTTAGGCTCAAAGTTAACTCGTGTGCCCACGTGGTTCGCAGAGACACAATTTATACGTACTGTGGCCAAATTTTAGCAACATTAAACCACGCAGCCGCGAACAATTAACATTTTACAGAGAACATATTTGTAAAGACAAAAGGTAATGGCAGAGGGCCAACAAACTCTAATATTAACCCACGTGGGTGGTTTCCAACGGGCATATAGTAATGAAACAAAGAAAATTCGCAAAGAGGCAAAAATTACCAAGATTCGGAAAAGATTAGAATGTACACACGCAGTCGCAAGCATACAAACATTCAAACTGAACCGAGGGCGCACTTCCTACGTAAGATCGCTTCAACATATGTAACACCTTTGTGCTACGTTCTTCTTACGGACCAATCAAACTGAAAGTCTGCAAAAGCCTTGCATTCCTTGCTGCGACCTAGAAAAACAATCTTTAAGACAAAACGCGGGGCCAAAAACTCTGCGAAGAGACCTCGGTGCAGACCCTCGGCGAGCTGGGGACAGACTGCCCATCTCACCGTAAAACTTCTCCCACATAACCCCGTGGCCAGGAAAACCCAGAGATGAGACTTCGGCCACCAACCTAACACCGGTAACTTTCTCACAAAGGGAACAAACCTCTTTGCCTACCTGAAAACTATAAGGGTTGTCCATTCTGTAAGACGACCGCTGGTTCCCTGCAGCAGACTAAACCACCGTACAGCAAAATAAAACACACCCACATTCATTCACTCATGCATGCCAGAGAGTTTTGGATTAGGCGAACAAGGGATAAACATTTTATGGAATCATAGTCGTAAGTTGGGTTACATATAAAAACATGGAAGACTTATAATGGCGTTACAGACGCTTTTCTAAGTCTGGATAGAACCAACATAACAGCCATATGATACTTACAAATCGTAGAAAGAAATAAAATGATAATTACATGGAGACCCTAGCTGCAAACAGGCGTTGATGTACTTCATTGGGGACATGTTGAAAATGTGTGTCAGGACCGGGACTCGAACCCGGGATCTCCTGCTTACATGGCAGACGCTCTATCCATCTGAACCACCGAAAGCACAGAGGATAGTGCGCCTGCAGGGACTTATCCCTAGCACGATTCTCGTGAGACCCACATTCCCAACATGTCCACACCACTATATTCGTAGTGCGCCTAATAGATGTTTGCCCATCATACTCATTACTCGCTGCAGATTAATCTGCCAAGTCCCGTACGAGTTCGGGCATAGCGTATGCGTTCACACACGAAGGTCAATGGCCGGGAAGCCATATTTTAACTATATATGACGGTAGTATCTGTTCCCGAAAGAACAGTTACCGTGGATGACCATTCAGTTTTGCAATGAGTCACCATAACGCGCCTACGCGTAGCATAGATGTATTGCACCATAATTAAATGGTGAAACTAAAAATTAAAGTTGCTTTTCCAAACTTTGTCAACATATTCTTCAGTATATTAATGTTTAAATTGTCAAATCGCAGAGTGGTCAGATGACACTCTTTCCCTAAATACACAACTGGCCATTAAAATTGCTACACCACGAAGATGACATGCTAAAGACGCGAAATTTAACCGACAGGAAGAAGATGCTGTGATATGCAAATGATTAGCTTTTCAGAGCATTCACACAAGGTTGGCGCCGGTGGCGACACCTACAACGTGCTGACATCAGGAAAGTTTCCAACCGATTTCTCATACGCAAACAGCAGTTGACCGGCGTTGCCTGGTGAAACGTTATTGTGATGCCTCGTGTAAGGAGGAGAAATGCGTACCGTCACGTTTCCGACATTGATAAAGGTCGGATTGTAGCCTATCGCGATTGCGGTTTATCGTATCGCGACATTGCTGCTCGCGTTGGTCGAGATCCAATGACTGTTAGCAGAATATGCAATCAGTGGGTTCAGGAGGGTAATACAGAACGCCGTGGTGGATCCCAACGGCCTCGTATCACTAGCAGTCGAGATGACAGGCATCTTATCCGCACGACTGTAACGGATCGTGCAGCCATGTCTCGATCCCTGAGTCAACAGACGGGGACGTTTGCAAGACAACAACCATCTGCACGAACAGTTCGACGACGTTTGCAGCAGCATGGACTATCAGTTCGGAGACCATGGCTGCGGTTACCCTTGACTCTGCATCACAGACAGGTGCGCCTGCGATGGTGTACTCAACAACGAACCTGGGTGCACGAGTGGCAAAACGTCATTTTTTCGGATGAATCCGGGTTCTGTTTACAGCATAATGATGGTCCCATCCGTGTTTGGCGACATCGCGGTGAACGCACATTGGAAGCGTGTATTCGTCATCGCCATATTGGCGTATCACGTGGCGTGATGGTATGGGGTGTCATTGGTTACACGTCTCGGTCACCTCTTGTTCGCACTGACGGCACTTTGAACACTGGACGTTACATTTCAGATGTGTTACGATCCGTGGCTCTACCCTTCATTCGATCCCTGCGAAACCCTACATTTCAGCAGGATAATGCACGACCGCATGTTGCAGCTCCTGTGCGGGCCTTTCTGGATACAGAAAATGTTCGACTGCTGCCCTGGCCAGCACATTCTCCAGATCTCTCACCAATTGAAAACGTCTGGTCAATGATGGCTGAGCAACTGGCTCGTCACAATACGCCAGTCACTACTTTTGATGAACTGTGGTATCGTGTTGAAGCTGCATGGGCAGCTGTACCTGTACACGCCATCCAAGCTCTGATTGACTCAATGCCCAGGCGTATCAATGCCGTTATTACGGCCAGAGGTGGTTGTTCTGCTACTGATTTCTCAGGATGTATGCACCCAAATTGCGTGAAAATGTAATCACACGTCAGTTCTAGTATAATATATTTGTCCAATGAATACCCGTTTACCATCTGCATTTCTTCTTGGTGTAGCAAGAACAAAAAATAAGTGGTGCTAAATAATAAAACTATAAAACCAAAAATTGTTAAGAATGTGCAAATGTATGTCAGACTCAAAAAGAAAAATAATAATTCAAATGGCTCTAAAGGACTATGGGACTTAACATCTGATGTCATCAGTCCCCTAGACTTAGAACTACTTTAACCTAACTAACCTATAGGACATCACACGCACATCCATGCTTGAGGCAGGATTCGAACCTGCGACCGTAGCAGCAGCGCGGTTCCGGACTGAAGCGCCTAGAACCCGTCGGCCACACCGGCCGGCTAACTAACCTAAGGACGTCACAAACATCCATGCCCGAGGCAGAATCCGAACCTGCGACAGTAACAGCAGAGCGGTTGCAGACTGAAGCGCCTAGAAGCGCTCCCCCACAGCGGCCGATATCTTGCGTCCGCATGTGTCACCTGTCTAGCGACAGTATTGTGGTGCCATTTTCAGTAGGACAATGCTCTTCCGCATATGGGACGTGTCTCTGTGAACTTCCCGCGTGATGCTGAGCCAGCTGGCCAGCAAGATCCTGGGATCTGTTCCCGGTAGGACATATGTGGGAACAGCTCGGTGGCCATCTCCGTCCGAGAGCCAGTATCCCAGATATCAGGAGACAGTTACAACACTCACGGGCCAGCTTGCCTCAGGAGGGGATAAAACGGCTTTATGACACGCTTGCCAACCGAATGGCTCTAATGGTTCAAATGGCTCTGAGCACTATGGGACGCAACTGCTGTGGTCATAAGTCCCCTACAACTTAGAACTACTGAAACCTAACTAGCCTAAGGACAGCACACAACACCCAGCCATCAAGAGGCAGAGAAAATCCCTGACCCCGCCGGGAATCGAACCCGGGAACCCGGGCGTGGGAAGCGAGAACGCTACCGCACGACCACGAGATGCGGGCGCCAACCGAATGAATGCGTAATGTAGGCCAGAGAAGGTGCAACTTCATACTAATACGTGGGCCCATATTGCCAAGTTCTTTTTAAATGTGGCTCGATATTGTAATCACTAAAATAACATCACATATCCTCTCAACTCGTGAAGTTTAATTTCATGGTAGACGAATACAACCTGAATGTTTTACGATTGTTCGTGAGGACTGTTTTGAAATTGAAAACGATAACTGCTGACGTCCTCCGGGAGAAGGGCTGTAATCACAAGTAAGTTTGTAACCGAGAGCGGCGTTCACAAATGTCAGCAGATGGAGCAGGCTCATCCCGGTGCAGCTTTACGCCCGACATTCGGCAGTGACGCTGCCTCGCGCGGCCGTCACTCAGCGCATCACAGCAGTTTACGGAAAACGTAAAGGAACACCCTGCTGCCACACAGCACGCCTCCACCACGGAGTGATTGATCGTCGTTCGCGAACGATTTCATCAATAAATACCACGAGGCAGCAGGTTATCGAAACTTACTGAAGAGCGAGTGCCCCGCGACATTAAGGAAAGCTAGTCGAATGCACCTCATGTATTATTTACGGTCCGATTCGGCGTCATGGAAACACGTGTTTGACACAACGTTGCCAGCGAGGAGTGGAGAGTGGAAAGGGGTAGCTGTGGAAGGAATCTGACCTGCGCTATCGACCACTTTATACGGAGCTCAGGCCAAGAAGCACAGTGATTGCAGATGAAAAGGGTAATTGAGTAATGGAAGCAGCAAACAGGTCGAGAGTTTAATATCATTCCCTCTTCTGGTATGAGGCACCGGCTGTCATATTTTATCAATAATGATTATTTGCATTCAACTATTTTAACAGTACGAGGCGTGTTTTTTCAAGTAAGTACCGTTTTTAAATTAAAAAAGACGTGCTAAGATATCTCAATAATTTTATTTTTACATGAAAGCCTGTACCTTAATCTACGCGCTGACGCCATTACAGTCTGATTCTTCCTTGTTTACGTTGTGTACTGAGTGTTTAAGATGCCTCCGATAATCCTGAGCCCCGTCGACTCTGAAGTACGGGCTGTTATACGATTTCTTAGTTCAAATGGTTCAAATGGCTCTGAGCACTATGGGACTAAACTGCTGAGGTCATTAGTCCCCTAGAACTTAGAACTAGTTAAACCTAACTAACCTAAGGACATCACAAACATCCATGCCCGAGGCAGGATTCGAACCTGCGACCGTAGCGGTCTTGCGGTTCCAGACTGCAGCGCCTTTAACCGCACGGCCACTTCGGCCGGCCACGATTTCTTAGTGCTAAAGGCCTAAAAGCGATCGATATTCATCATGAGATCTGTGAAGATTACGGAGAAAACATTATGAGTGATGGAATGGTAAGCCGGCCGCGGTGGTCTCGCGGTTCTAGGCGCTCAGTCCGGAACCGCGCGACTGCTACGGTCGCAGGTTCGGATCCCGCCTCGGGCATGGATGTGTGTGATGTCCTTAGGTTAGTTAGGTTTAAGTAGTTCTAAGTTCTAGGGGACTGATGACCACAGAGCCCATAGTGCTCAGAGCCGTTTTGATGGAATGGTAAGAAAGTGGGTGAGAGCATTTAAAGATGGCCGCACAAATGTACATGATGAACAACGGAGTGGGCGTCGTTATAAGTTTGGTGCAGGAAGTGGACAATAAGGTGAGAGAAAACAGACGCTTTACGATTTCCTCCTTGCGGGATGACTTTCCTAATGTTTCTCGTAGTGTTTTGTATGGCATTGTGACCGAACACTTGAATTACCGAAAATTGTGCGCACGTTGGTTACCAAAATGTTGACGGATGTGCACAAAACCAAACGTTGGGACAGTGCATTGACTTTCCTTGAGCGGTTACACAACGACGGTGATGATTTCTTAAGCCAAATAAGTTACGGCCAATGAAACATGGTTGGCCTACGTCACATCAGAATCAAAGCAACAGTCCATGGAAGTTGAGCAGGGGCATCGTTTTGCTGCAAGACAACGCCCGTCCGAATGTGGCGAATCAGACCAAAGATCTCATCACATCTTTTCGATGGGAAACTCTAGATCAGGGGTCTCCAAACTACGGGCCGCGGGCCGAAACCGGTCCGCGAGGGTCGGCAAACCGGCCCGCGTTAGCTGGCCGAACATCCCCGGTATCCGGCCCGCCAAATATTTGAGGTGGTGCCTATACCGCCAACAATTGGGTTTCGAGGCCTATCGCGACCAATACACCGCGACATTGTCGGAGCTCTATCTTTACTAAGCAGAAGGTCATGATTAAACTTGTGGCTATCCACAGTGAACAGACAGACCATGCTCCGTGTGATAGTGAAAAAAAAGAACGGTTAACAGACTAGTCTGGCGAAAACATTTTAAGTAAAAAAATTCTTTGCATTTTATTCTACTCACGAGTCTGGTGCAAGTCTTTCAAATGGACGCCACTTCGGTGACTAGCCTTGGTAATCAATCATTATGGAAGATGCTTCTTAAGAGAGGTTTCACTTTCTTTTCTTTACGTCGTAAAATACATACAGAATGTGCAGTGACACACTTTTTTGTCGGTGAAATTCGCCAGAATAAAATACGCCAGAATTTCGGTCAGGTACGTCCACCAATCAAAATTATGTAATCAAATAAAAATCGTAGTTCGTTTCAGTGCTAGCTATTCCCACAACCTTAGATTTTTGCGATTTCATCTTTCCTTTAGCCTTACATTACGGTGATCATGAAGTGCTAGGGTTCTTTAATCCCACTAGTTAGACCTTGGCCCTTATGACTTCGTGGAGGAGTTAATGTGTCCCGCGGACTAAAAAGTTTGGAGACCCCTGCTCTAGATCATCCTCCGTACAGCCCCGATCTTGCGCCCAGTGACTACCATCTGTTCCTGCACTTGAAGAAACACCTGGGCGGTCAGGGTCTTCAAGACTATGACGAAGTCAAAACAGTGGTGATGCAGTGGTTAGCAAGTCAGGCGGCAGACGTCTATGAGGAGGGTATTCTAAAACTGGTAGAGCGTTATGACAAGTGCCTCAATATTGACGGAAATTATGTAGAAAAGTAGATTAAGGTGCAGGCTTTCGGGTAAAAATAAAATTATTGAGATACCTTAGCACATCTTTTTTTAATTTCAAAACGGTACTTACTTAAAAAAAAAACACGCCTCGTAGATGATGAAAGGAGCAACGTCTCTTGAAATATTGTATCAAATACTAGTAAAGTGGATGAAAACAATTTTTACTGACGAGGCGAGATGATGGAAATAATACTTGGCAAAACTTCATAGTTGTCCAGGAGAACAAGGCATAAGAAGATGATGCGAGATATTCAGTACCTATTTCTGAATTCCAAAAGCTATGCACGAACTCGAGAGGCACAAACGGTGAGGTATTCGTCAATTACGGGTGGTACTCCTTCGAGTATCAGGACAAGGAGCAGAACAATACATGTACAAGATTGTGAATGGCAGTGATGATGGAACTGTATCCCGCCTCCGCGGCCGTGCTCGCTAACGCTACACCCACACCCGTTACAGTCACCTACACTTAACAGATACACTTAATGCACACAGCTCTCATACTCCGCGAAAGAGAGGCGCGTGCGGGCGCGAAGGAGAAGGAAAAACTTTCCAGTTCAGTTGCTGAACCTTCCCTTCGGGGTCTCCCAGCCATTCATGCCATACGCCTTTACTATATGGAACTGGAGAGATTCCATCGGATTTTGAAAACATACAGCAAACGCCGGCCGCGGTGGCCGGCCGCGGTGGTCTCGCGGTTCTAGGCGCGCAGTCCGGAACCGTGCGACTGCTACGGTCGCAGGTTCGAATCCTGCGTCGGGCATGGATGTGTGTAATCTCCTTAGGTTAGTTAGGTTTAAGTAGTTCTAAGTTCTAGGGGACTGATGACCACAGCAGTTGAGTCCCATAGTGCTCAGAGCCATTTGAACCATACAGCAAACAAAAACTTCTGGTACAGCTTTATTTCGCCTAAATGCGTCTCGGGTTTCCATCCATTTCCAGTCGGCGTTATACATTTATATCTTCGTCAATACTACGTTTTTGCCCACTCCTCTTTGTATGCCGCAGCGACGTTAGTTGGTCACATGGCGAATGACACGCTGCAAGAGTGTAAGAGTCAAGCTACATCCTCACAAACACAGTTATTAACTAATTTTGATGCTTTTCCCAGGCTTATTCTTTCGTGTGGCTGGACATCGAACCGTGAAGTATCGATAGTTAACGCAGCAACAGCTAGTTCCGCTGTACCCAGCGCTAATGTTTGCTTTCCGGCAAATTTTTTTGTGAATGATCGTTGTGGTTCGCTCTGGGTGTAATATCATAATCAGAACCAGCTGATCGGCAGCAGTCGTGCGTTGTGGGTGCTTTGACGTGTGTGGTCGGGATGACGGGAAAAAAAAATTGCATCGTTCTCGAAATAATGTTCAGTTAAATCATTCGAGCCGCTTTTACAGTATACCTCCACTTTCAATGTGAAACAATTAATGCATCATGTGTTGTGGCGTGCAGCAATTTCCTGAATCAAAAAGTATTTTTAAAATTTTTGAGAAAGTAAATAATGTAGGTAGTGACTCGTAATTAATTGCTATCAATTAAATAATATATTTCCCTATCAAAATATGCTTCTTTAAGAAATATGAAATCATTATTGTACTAAATTAAGTCAATCAGTCGATTGAATTAACTAATCATTATACGCTGATTAGGCAAGAATAATAGAAAAACGGAGGTGGATAGAAGAGGATCAGTAATTTAGCGCTGTCGGTAATATAGAGTGTGAGTGTTACACACTTACTTCTCACCTTTCCTCTTCCAGTTGCGAATGGTGCGCAGGGAGAAGAAATGCTGGTAGGCCTCTTATTTTATCGTCATGGACATCACAAGATGTACGCAATTAGAAGAAATACACTGACTGACTTCTAGGAACGTATGCCCTTCGAATTTTAACAGCAAACATTAAAACGTTTTACCGGTTTTTCATTTAGTATATGATCACGATACCGTCCCGATATTACACTAAGCTTCGTCTGGATCAGTAGTCTCACAATGGAAAATGAACAAAAACTGGTTGATTTAAAGAAAATATTAAGAGAAACATTGCGTAGTTGAAGCTATGACGGAGCGAGTTTGACATAAAAGTCGTTATACTCACGGGACAGGCCTGTGGAACAGTGGTGTCGAAGTGAGCTCTGAAAAAGAGAAATTAAAAATTAATAAAATTATGACGGGCAAATCAACGCTTAAAGTAAATACAGACAATATCTTGCGAACGCAGAGTGATGAATAATACAGACAACGAATCAATAACTTGCAGAACAGCTCTAAGGGGGGACGTTAATGAAACTGACCGAAAATCTCGATTTTCGTTTTCTTTTCATTCATTAGTAGAACTCAGAGACAATAACTTCCTAAAATTTAATTGATGAAATGGCATTCGAAGTACAAGAAAAATAATTAAATGCATATCGCGACCTTCTTCCCACGCCCACTTTTTGAAGCAACACGTCAATACTAGCTCGGTGAACAAAGATTCCGTGGATTACTTTCAACCAGACTTCCGCGGAATGCATCTAGATGGCTGTGATATATTCTCTTTGGTTCTATAGATCATGTGTGATTCTGTTCCGTATCGTTGAAGCAGTAACAAACCAGCTGCTTTGTTTATGAAGAAGCATTGTCTTAAAACCACATTTTCATCTGCTACAGTTGTCAGAACTATATGTAATTTAATGATAGGAACGCAGGGAGGGTGAAAATATTAGAGATAACTAGCCTTAAGATACGAAATTTCACTCAAGACATATTGGCAAAAATTGATTTACGGCGCCTCTCTGCAGCTGAAAAGTCGGTCGAAGGCTTGGAAAAGGAAAGAAGGCAGAAAACAAGTATCCAAAAGAGAGAACTTCAAGGGAAAGAGAACACGGAGTACAAATCTGGGGCCTTTTGAAGAGTTGACATAAGAAAAAACGATGGGTTGAACATTAAATTACATTTCCTGAAAATTATATTTTTTTTATAGTTTATGCACTTGTTTCTCAGAATCTATGAAGGCTACAACTACGAAATTTTGTACACTTATTTCTACAAACCCTCCAAATGTTGTATCAAGAATACATTTTGAAATTCTGAGATATGAGGCAAAGTGTATGGAATTTTGCATGATGTTTATATTATACTTACAGAATTATAATTTAAAAAATGTTAAAATTCTTCTATTCAATGTATTCAAAGTACCTCATGTGAGAAACTTACTATTTGGAAAGAGATTAAACAGACAATATTTTATCGAAATCTCTTGAATCTCACGTTATGAATCTCTTGAATCTCACGTTATGAATCTCTTGAATAGTTTCTAAGAAAATGGCACATATATTATGTTTTCGAAATAAAATTTTTAGATTCAATAAAAAGTTAAATATATACAATTCAAAGAACTTAACAGTAGATGTACTGATTGCATGTAAGACATGATACAAAATTTCATTGCCGTATCTTCAGAATTATGGATTTGATGCATCTTTTAGATAGCGTGTAGTTTTCGCGAACGTTCCCCCTTGAGCAAATTCTTGTGTCAAAAATTATAAATCAGAAAATTTCCATGAAGATGAGAGAGAGTCATACGTGATACAGATGTGTTAGTTACGAACATTATGCGAGATATAGGAACTATAGTAACTCACAACCACTTAACGCAATAACATGAATTTTGAAGTATACGGATGAGAGTCTTGGTCAAACGACTAGTCTTGAATTTTAAGGAAGTAATCTGCAACCTAATCATTTACAGAGGTCACTGGCCCCATCCGTTGATCGAAGAAATCTAATTACGCTAACATGAACTTTATGTCGCTACGTCTGTAAAATTTATCATTTACATAGTATTTCTGTTCTGACTTTGACGTTGAGAGGAAAAATTTTAATGGAACTCGTATATTTTTATTACAGTTGCTTTATAATACGTATTTCATAAGGCCACATATATTAACTAATTTTTATTTTACTAGTTCATAACAAGAAAAGTATAGAACTGATATTACTTATAAAGACGACTATATTTTGACCACCTTTTTTTTTCACTGAAAAACATACCCTTGGGCTTGGAATAGTCCATACTGATGTGAGACAACATTAATTGTTCCACTGTACAAGATAAACGTTGTGTAGGGCGGAGAGGTTTACTATTAAAACTGCGAGAATGTTATGTTCCAAGCAGAATCAGGGTCACATGATGGCTTTCTCCAGAATAAGTCTCGCGAAATGGCGACAACGAGGAAATCAAAGAAATTGGAGCTAATACGGAGGTATTCCACTAAAGCATATAATAGGGTGGCCCACTTAAACGTCTCACGCAAATATCTATAGAATAACAATAGATCTTGAAGATAGACTTCCACGGGCACGAAAGTAAGGCAGGGGTTCATGAAATTAAGTAGTGTGAGATATTCTAAAACGTAAGGAAATGTTATTTTCAGCAGAAACTTATGTTTTTTTAAGTGGATACCCCTTGTTATTTCATATGTAAGTAATAACATGAAAACTCACAAAAAGAAATAAACGAAACGCGCCGCCATTGCACATATCGAGTAGCAAGCGGGAACCCCACGTTGTTCAAAATCGCGATGTGACTGACGTGAGTAATCTTATTTTCACTGCTATCATGAGGGCTGAGATTAATAACCGTGTTTCCTGACACAAACACGGGCATGTGGGGATCACGTTTGCATCTCGGTATGAGCAATAGCTGCGCGATTCGTTTATTTCAAGGGTCAACTTCGCTTTATAATTTCTCGGGACGTAACTGACGTACTGCGATGCAATTACGCCCATTCTTTATGAGATTTTTCATATTATTGATTGCGCAAGAAATCGTACGGGGGTGACCATTTAAAAAACGAAAGTTTGTGTTGAAACTAATATTTGCTCACGTTTAAGAATGTCTCACAGTATTTACTTTCATGAACCCCTGCCGTACACCCATACCCGTCAAAGTCGTTTTTCAGTATCTGTTGTCGTACCAGAGATATTTGCGCTGAGACGGTTATGTGGACCATCGTACAGGTAAAGGGTGAACATTAATAAAACCGTCAAACTGCAGAGACGGATTCCTGACAGGAAATGGAGGAAAAAATTTCCCATGAACATGTCTCCGGAAATACATCGTTGCCACGGTAGATGGTGCAAACGAATGACAGCTCCTCTGACAACGTGCTGTGTGTTCCTTGTGTCTTGCAGGCTGTGTGACTGACGCAGCGTGCTGTAAGCAGCAGAATAGTCCGGTATTCATGTCGGGAACAAACCGAGATGGTGTTTGGTTACGGCCAAGCAGATGGGAATGATTGAGAGACAGCACGGCTACACCAAAACAAGTACCCTCACAGACACCAACCACATCACACAACAATTCAAGCTGGTTTTGGGAGTTTGTGTAATGACGAGCCCTTTCAAACAGATAAACATGCAGCGAGGCGGCGGACTGTGCGTATACCAGATTTGGAGGACCCGGTTCTGCAGGATATTGAGACGAACCCTAGTACAAGCTTCAGTTTGGTGTATGCACAGTCCGCCGCCTCCCTGCACCTTCGTCTGCTTGAAAGGACCCGTGATTGTATAAACGCCCGTGATTGGTGTCTGTGAGGCCGGCCGGTGTGGCCGAGCGGTTCTAGGCGCTTCAGTCTGGAACCGTGCGAACGCTACAGTCGCAGGTTCGAATCCTGCCTCGGGCTTGGATGTGTGTGATGTCCTTAGGTTAGTTAGGTTTAAGTAGTTCTAAGTCCTAGGGGTACTTGTTTTGGTAATGCTGTGCTGCTTCTCGACCGTTTCCAAATGGTTCAAATGGCTCTGAGCACTATGGCACTTAACAATTGAGGTCATCAGTCCCCTATAACTTAGAACTACTTAAACCTAACTAACCTAAGGACATCTTACACATCCATGCCCGAGGCAGGATTCGCACCTGCGCCGTAGCAGTCGCGCGGTTCCAGACTGAAGTGCCTAGAACCACTCGGCCACAACGGCCGGCCGTACGACGATCGGATTTAATGGTATTTCCTCCTATTTCCTCCTGCTTGTGACAAAGCTGTCAAATTTTAAGCATAGCTGTAGCATATTGTTTTGGCTAGTTCCTAATTTCTTACCTATCCTCTGCACTCGCGCAGAGCGAGACAAATGTCACAAGACTTTTCGAGCAGCTTCGACTCTGTACCGATCTCTTCTGCATATCGAGAAATCTCGAACCAGAATGAAATTTTCACTCTGCAGCGGAGTGTGCGCTGATATGAAACTTCAAAAAATCAAATGGCTCTGAGTACTATGGGACTTAACATCTGAGGTCATCAGTCCCCTAGAACTTAGAACTACTTAAACCTAACTAACCTAAGGACATCACACACATCCAAGCCCGAGGCAGGATTCGAACCTGCGACTCGGTCACACCGACCGGCTATGAAACTTCCTGGCAGATTAAAACCGTGTGCCAGACCGAGTGTCGAACTCTGGTCCTTTGCCTTTGCGGGAAAGTGCTCTACCAAAGCCATCTCTCCGCAATATCATTTCTTCCAGGAGTGCTAGTTCTGCAAGTTTCGTAGCAGAACTTCTGTGAACTTTCCAAGGTAGGACAGGGGGTACTGACGGAAGTACAGCTGTGAGGACGGGTCTTGAGTCGTGCTTGGGTAGTTCAGTGGTAGATAACTTTCCCGCGAAAGGCAAAGGTCCTTTTTTCGAGTTTTAATCTGCCAGAAAGTTGCAATCTCGAACCAGTTTGAAGGCGATTGTCATCTGCCCAGTCCTACCTGAGTATTAATACTCGAACTCCTAGCTGGCCGTTGTGGCCGAGCGGTTCTAGGAGCTTCAGTCCGGAACCGCGCTGCTGCTACGGTCGCAGGATCGAATCCTGCCTCTGGCATGGATGTTCGTGATGTCCTTAGGTTAGTTACGTTTAAGTAGTTCTAAGTGTAGCGGACTGATGACCTCAGACGTTTAAGTTCCATAGTGCACAGAGCCATTTGAACTATTTTGTTAAGTCCCATAGTGTTTAGAGCCATTTGAACCACTTTTTCTCGAACTCCATACACTCCTGATAACCTACAAAGGTAGGCTTGTATTCTTCCTAATACACTTCATATCTGCATTTACGTCTATACCTACATACATATTCCGTAAACCACCGCACGGTGCATGGAGGAGTGTACAACGTACCACTTCTAGTCATTTTCTTTCCTGTTCCACTAGGAAGTGGAGCGAAAGGAAAACGACTGTCTGTAAACCTCCGTACGAGCCATAATTTCTCTCATCCTCCTCCTTACGTGAAATGTACTTTGGCGGCAGTAGAATGGTTCTGCAATCGGCCTCCCACCAGAGATCCCTCTTTGAGTTCACGAAGCTTTTTCGTAATTAATTTCTTTATTTAAAAAAAAAATTCGTGGTAAGTTCCTATGGGACCAAACTGCTGAGGTCATCGGTCCCTACGCTTACACACTACTTAATCTAACTTAAACTAACTTACGCTAAGGACAACACATACACAGCGATGCCCGAGGGAGGATTCGAACCTCCGATGGGCGGAGATGCGCGAACCGTGACAAGGCGCCTCTGACCGCTCGGCTACCTCGCGCGGCACTTACGTGATACTTGTGTGCTTATCGAACCTACAAATCTAGCGGTACGCCTCTGAATGGCTTCGATGTCTTCCTTATTCCGACCTGGTGGGGACCCCAACCTTTGGGCAGTACTCAACAATGGGTCACATTAGCGTTCTATAAGCCTTCTCCTTTATAGATGAGCCGAACCTTCCTAAAATTTTCCAATCAAACGAAATCGAGCATTTACCTTCCCGACTACCGACCCGACGTGCTCATTTCATTTTACATCACTTTGTACTTTACGCCTAGATATTTAATCGATGCGACTCTGTTAAGCAGGACTCCATAACGCTGCAATGGATCGTCATAGCGTCGTGTAAGTCGTCTTGTATACTCCTAGAGCCAGTCAACGACGACGCCTTTCCGTACACCACACCATCGTCAGCAAACAGCTGCAGATTGCTGCTCTCCCTGTCCGTCTGACCATGAATGTGTGTAGAGAATAAGAGCGATCCTATCACATTTCCCTGGGGCACTCCAGACGATACCCTTATCTGTGGTGAACATTTGCCGTGGAGGACAACGTATTGGGTTCTATTACTTAACAAGTCTTCGAGCCACTCACACATGTGAAAACGTAAAGAATATGCTCGGATCTTCGTCAACGGTCTGCAGTGAGGCACCATGCCAAACGCTTACAGGGAATCTAGTAATATGGAATCTGCCTGTTGCACTCCATCCATGGTGTGAAGGACACTTTGTGAGAAAAGGGAAAGCTGAGTTTCGTACGAGCGACGCCTTCTAAATCCTTCCTAATGTGCGGACAGAAGCTTTTTCGTCTCTAAGAAATTTATTATATTATAGCACAACTAACGAAAATTTCGCTATTTCCTACCCTTCGTGCCGCTGCAATGGTAATGGCGCAGACTGTATTAACACTACTGACTTACTAGTACGTTTCGCAAAAGAAACGCCGTGCCGTGGAAGCCTATGTTATCACACCTCTTGATTACATCCCCAAGTCTCACTTGCGTGTCCTGTCGCCTTCTGGAAGACAGATTCTGTGACGGATGAACGTGAAGAAGTGGACAAGTTTCCATGCCCTCCACGTTCTCTACATCTCAACCAACAAGACTTTTATTTATGGAGGCATATGAAGCCTCTATCGAATCACGGTATAAAATGCGCGGAGGTTCCGTGCCCGTTGTAAGCAAGGATTCAAAGCAATACTCAATACAATGGACAGCCGTCAGTCCATTCCAGTTTCATGTGATGGCAGTTGACACACGTACGGGCGTTTTGAACCTTTTACGTAAGATACTGTTTCGCGTGATATGCTGGTACGTTATCTTCCTGTGTGTTTCCCACAATTATTGGGCCGGCCGCGGTGGTCTTGCGGTTCTAGGCGCTGCAGTCCGGAACCGCGGGACTGCTACGGTCGCAGGTTCGAATCCTGCCTCGGGCATGGATGTGTGTGATGTCCTTAGGTTAGTTAGGTTTAAGTAGTTCTAAGTTCTGGGGGACTGATGACCTAAGATGTTAAGTCCCATAGTGCTCAGAGCCATTTGAACCATTTTGAACCACAATTATTGAGTAGAAAATGGGCTCTCTAACGTGGAAATGAAATGTTTCGTGACCCATGTTCACGTACACAACCTGAAAAAAAAGTGATTTACCCCGAAGCGGAAGAAGAAACACACCGAACGAGGTGGCACAGTGGTTAGCACACCAGACTCGCATTCGGGAGGACGACTGTTCAATCCGCGCCCGGACGTTCTGATTTATATTTTTCGTGATTTACTAAATCGTTTCAGGCAAATGCCGGGATGGTTCCTTTGGAAGGGCACGACGGACTTCCTTCCCCATCCTTCCCTAATCCGACGAGACCGATGACCTCGCTGTTTGATCCCCTTCCCCAAATCAACCAGGCAATCAACCAAGCAAGAGGAAACTAAATGAAATTCCCGGACTGAGACGATATGTGATGCTATTTCAGTGACTACCAAACCGAGTCAAATGTACAAAGAACGTGGTACTAGGAGCCCTGTTATTAGTATGTCGTTGGACCTTCTCTGGCCTGAATTAACGCATTCATACGGTTGGGAAGGCTGACGTGAAATGGTCCAAATGACTCTGAGCACTATGGGACGTAACTTCTGAGGTCATCAGTCCCCTAGAACTTAGAACTACTTAAACCTAACTAACTTAAGGACATCACACACATCCATGCCCGAGGCAGGATTCGAACCTGCGACCGTAGCGGTCGCGCGGTTCCAGACTGTAGCGCCTAGAACCGCTCGGCCACCCTGTCCGGCGCTGACGTGAAGCCATTGTATCCCCTCCTGAGGAAGCTGGCCCACAAGCTTTGTAAAGCAATTTCATTTTTCAAGTTTGAGAATCAATCACGGGAAAAAATCCAAATCTAAAGAAATGCACAAATTAAGAGTGTGGAAGTTTTATTTATTTTACATATAGCTTGGAGCACATGGCTGTTTGGTTTGGTTCGTATTCTAGTGTTTAATTCTGTTCAAGTCAGTATAAAAAGAGGCTCAGTTGCTCAGACAATAATATGAAATCCAATTTGCAAAATAAGTAACGGCAAAGTAATAAGTGCTTGCTTTTTTCTCTAAATTTCTTTGATGACGTTATGTTGAGGTCACTGCAAGTCATTGTTCACGTAACTAAGTTCAATACTAACATACAGTTTAATTACAAAAATGATTACGCGATTGCCTTCTCAAAATTTAATGCCAAACATAACGTAAGAGTGACTTCTCAGTTTTCTTTATCATTACATACTCACTTAAAATTAGTGACAACAAACGTGACAACCTTCAGATGCCACGTCAGTGTTTAATAATACATGTTTTTCTTTCCCATCATCTTTTACAGGATTTTGGATGTAAATTGGCCTAGTGTGCTGTCGACCGTTAATTATTTCCTTTTCGTTCATTAGTGCAACTTTTGCATTCCTGATCAGTAGTACCCCGTTTCTGTCCAGTGTTGTTCGTGAGTAAATGCACAAAGTAACTTTCATTTTCCAAATTATAGCCCTGTTTAATTACTTTTTATTTTTAGAAGGGTCGGTTATACACTTTACTCCTACTTATCCGTATCACTTCTTCGGGAAAGATAGTCTTATCCAATTTGAAAAAACCCATTAAGCATACACGCGATCCACGGTCATATTTTATATTGCAAGCAGGTTAGGCCGATTAGTAAGAGGGAGGTTACAGACTGTAATCTTGATGACGAATATGCCTGCACTCTCGTTCCCATGCCGTCGAACAATGGACCACTGCCACATCCGGATACCCCACCAGTCTGGATATTGTACGATTCGAGCAGCAGACCAAATGGAGATCCACAAGTAGACCCCCTTCAAACTCTGTTAGGTGCTGATAACGCTGTCTCATACGAGTATGCGGCGTCTGCGTGTGCTTCAAAGGTATCACTCAACATCTGACGCTGTTTATGTCGGTTATATCCAGTAGCAAGTTTGGTGACAACAATAAACACGAACAACACTAACGCAGTCTGATAGCCGTCCTAGCTGCCACACAGAACTGTTAACAATAACCATTTATATGCCTGCAATGGTATGTACATTACATTGTCGTCCGACCATGTCTTCAGGTGGTTCACTTTTTTCCACTATTTTGTCAGGCAGTGTATATTTCCTTGTAGCGGGACTTTGAATTTCGCCGCGCTACACTCGCTCCCTCAGATAAAAAAATATCCCGTCGCAGCGGTATGAGCGCTCGACGGCAGAGAAAATACTAAAATTGTAACTCTTTTTTTGTTTTCTATCCGTTTCTTGATTGTCTCTTGATAGCCGAAGCTTAAGGCAGACGTGATCTGATGAAGACGTAAAAAAACTTATTAGCTAGTCTTGATCTGATTTTAATGTGTAGACATATTGTGGCAGTTGTTAAGAAATTCGGAGGATGGAAGTAGCAAAGTAAATTAAATTGCATACAGTATCAAGATGATTTTAATTGGTATAAATTAGTGATTCCTGGACGATTGCAAGATTTCGGAGCAGACTTTTCACGCAGAAATGAAGGAGATATTTGAAGACCTGGACGTCGCACGAAAGAAGACAAGTTAACCTGGTAAAGGATGAACTCTTTATCTACGCCACATCCCCCTGTCAGTTACATTTTGTTATTCTCTCCTTCTTTTCAATAATTTTTGTAGTGGAAATTGGTTTAACTTTTGCTCAAAAACGCCACAAGGACCACCCCAACAATAGCTTTTCCGAATCACGAAGTCCGATAGCTTTTCTGTAATACGAAGTCCGATCTGCACTTCTTCCTTCCTTTCCCTTTTTTCACGGTCATTAACGATTTTAAAAAACCCATTTTCACTTACGATTTCTTCCCACATTTTCAATCTTTTTCTTTTCTTCTCTCTTTTCTTTTTTTTACTAACCACTACATCCTTGTGCTTTGTGTGAAGAATTTGCACAGAAAGTTTGGCCGAATTGTTTTCGTTCTACCCTGCGTAAATCCTTAAGTACGGTCCATTATAGCGTGGATACCACTGTTTTTCCATACTTTCTATGTAGTATTTGTGAGAAATAGATGAAGGGCCTCCTCACAGTCAATAGTCCGTTAAGTCAGGTTCTACAGTTCGCTGCCTTCTTTTCTCCATGATCTATCTGATTAGTCTGGTGATCATTCCAAAGCCTATCTTTCCGAAACTACTTTTCGTCTGCTAAAGTCAAGTTCATATACTCAAAAAGGTTAATCAACCGTAATTTTGATTATTTCGTGCTTATTTATTCATATAAAGTAATATTGCTTATGCTGCAATCACTGTTTGATTATCAAGCTCTTGTACCAACCGTGTTTGCAGACTAAATTACTAGAGTTCATCTACACATCTTATAGCAGACAACTTTTGATTATAAACGTACAAACACCTTTCAGCTCCTTTGCGCCATCATCAGTAGGTACTTTCACTCAGTCCTTATTTCCTAAGTATTACGCTCCGTAGAACCTTCTTTACATATTTAGTACGATAGAGTTGAGTATCTCATAGCGCTAAACTGCAAGGTCATTACCGCCCTTTCAGACGAGTGTAATTAAAATATATTAGTGCAACAACAAATTCTAAAACCAAACTATAGCGACAAACACAGCACGCTGCTGCTGATGCTGATTAAGGGTTTGAGGAGGGCAAACATATAAGATGATCAGTCTCTTATTCAGCCCCAAGACCGAATCTGCGTACTCCACCAGTCCACGTATAGAGTTCATCCTATCTGCAACTGCGAGGAAGTTTTCTAAAGGTTTGCGTAATGTGTATCCCAGGCGGAACGTGGGTACCAGGCAGGTATTCACTTAGCGGGCTGAAGGAAACGCCTAAAACCTGCTTCCAGGCTGGCTGGCTGCCCGGCCCTCGTCGTTAATCCGCAAGGACGATTCGATCCGCGACAACCTCGGCTCCCGAGTTCCGGAAGCCGTCCCTGCACAATAATAATAATTAAAATGCAGCATTGACGTACGGAGAGTCATAAAGGACAATTCATGAAATGTGTTTAATCTGACACTGTTATTTTGTAGTATCATTCCTCATGTGCCTACTCCTCTGATACAGGTCTCTGAAGAAATACATTCGCAGGCTACACCCTGGGAACATTTACAGGAACCAAGACACAGCAGCAACACAAACAGCGTGTTCTGTGAAGTTCAAAAGTTTAATCTATACGTATACTTCTCCAAAAAGAAAACAGGTACCTCGATTGTGTGTGTGTGTGTGTGTGTGTGTGTTTGTGCGTGTGTTTGTGTGTATTTTCACGAGAGAGGCGTATAAAGATACTGCAAAAATAACTATGGCAAGCTATGCCGTAATGTAACGGAACCTGCCATTATAGAAAAATAAGAACTGAATAATAGCACCTGCTAATGATGGGGCAAAGTTGCTGAAACATGTCAAGAGATTGAAGAAGAAGAAGATTGTATAACAGGGGGAACTGGATTCACATAATTACTTTTTCTGTTTGCTTTTCATTGTAAAGTTTCCCTTTTCCTTTATTAACAATCTGAAGCAATAAAAAATTTTAGTGCGGATGTTCATAAAAGATTTAACGGAGTTAACGTCAAAAAAGACTAAGGGTTGACTACCGACGCCATTGCATATAAAAAGCGTACAGGCACGGAGGACGCCGGCGGCGACTGTAATCACGTGAAGAGTTACGGCTATTCCCGAGAGCAGTAGCGTGTGGCGTGTAGGGGCAGCTTTAGCCTGGAACTGTGTGGCTGGCCCCCAGGGCATTACAGGCACGGCCCCTACCATATACACTCGCCCGCCTTACACGAGCGTAGGTTGGGCTGACTACGACGGCAGGCGGCTGTTTACAAAACATTAGCCGTTCCCAGAACAGGGGAAAAATCCCGGACACTGCGTGTTGGCCTCGACAATAACATTTTCTTTTCCGTTAACACTACCGCCTTTTTTCACGTCTCCGCAGATTTTCGTCCGCAAACAGAAACAGTTCACGGATCAACAAACAAGAATCGGATTATCTTGTTGACCTTAAAGTTTCAATATTTGCAGGGAAAAAACATGGATGGTCGCCTTGTTGATATTGGGATCTGCTGAATCCATCCCGCGGCTCTAGCTGGAATTATAAGCAAACCAAAAAAATATCACCTGTAACGAAATCGCTGAAAATGTATTATTCTTGCAGGGCGTGTTTGTGTTTTGTCTTTAAATTTTGTGCTTCTGTTAATTAATAGACTATCATCTTGAGTGGAATGTTTATTATTTATCTGCTACTTAGTTAGGGTTATTGCAGTTTATACCAGTGAGAGAAACTGTGACTGGTTTAAGAGAGTGCTGTTCGTATCATGAAGTCTATGAAGAGAGTAGAAAGAATCTGTGTTGTGGAAAACGGGAGATTAAACGAACTGGTTACGATCAGCAATTAGGAAAAAACTATTCCAGGCAGTTCTAAGAGCATTGTTCCAGATAGTTAAATTGAGAAAACGAATTTGCATCACATTCGTGTTGTAGTATTTGACCTCCTGCAGACGATCTTTAACAGCTAGCGGAAGAACTTAACAGGGAAAGTCTGACAGTGGAGCTGAAAATGTTTTATAGCAAGAGTGTGATAGTGGACAATTGCTATATCGAAAAGAGAACAGCAGAGATTAAAAGCAGAGTCACAGGAACTGTTGAGAAGGTTTTGTATTTATGGCAACTGAAATCCATTACAGCGTGAACAGTAAAAGAAATAAAGGCAAGAGTAAAAATGGGCCGGACCGCTTTTGGCAAACTAAACAGAGTTTTCAAGCCCTAGCTTCTGATGCATCAGAAATGCCAATATTGCAATTAGCGGTTATTATCAGTATTCACTTATGGGAAATGGGCACTGATTTTCAGTGTGACGATTGATGACCTTACTGATTAATTGTATCTAGTTTCTTACTACCTCCAACCAGTCGTCTGCCCACTGACACAAGCTCCTACTGTCTGAGAATCAGACAACGAGGCCAGGGGGGCCGGCACAGCGAATCACAGTGTTGCATCTTTTAGTGCAGCAGACCAAATGTATGTACTGCACATTTTAAAAAGATTTACTTTGTTTCAAAGCAATCTTATGTTTCTTTTGTAACTACAAAAAAATTGTGTTCTGTTTCTTTTTCACGTAACTGGCAATCACCGGGAGAATACATCTACATCTACATCTACATCTATACTCCGCGAGCCACCTTACGGTGTGTGGCGGAGGGTACTTATTGTACCACTATCTGATCCCCCCTTCCCTGTTCCACTCACGAATTGTGCGTGGGAAGAACGACTGCTTGTAAGTCTCCGTATTTGCTCTAATTTCTCGGATCTTTTCGTTGTGATCATTACGCGAGATATATGTGGGCGGCAGTAATATGTTGCCCATCTCTTCCCGGAATGTGCTCTCTCGTAATTTCGATAATAAACCTCTCCGTATTGCGTAACGCCTTTCTTGAAGTGTCCGCCACTGGAGCTTGTTCAGCATCTCCGTAACGCTCTCGCGCTGACTAAATGTCCCCATGACGAATCGCGCTGCTTTTCGCTGGATCATGTCTATCTCTTCTATTAATCCAACCTGGTAAGGGTCCCATACTGATGAGCAATACTCAAGAATCGGACGAACAAGCGTTTTGTAAGCTACTTCTTTCGTCGATGAGTCACATTTTCTTAGAATTCTTCCTATGAATCTCAACCTGGCGCCTGCTTTTCCCACTATTTGTTTTATGTGATCATTCCACTTCAGATCGCTCCGGATAGTAACTCCTAAGTATTTTACGGTCGTTACCGCTTCCAATGATTTACCACCTATGGCATAATCGTACTGGAATGGATTTCTGCCCCTATGTATGCGCATTATATTACATTTATCTACGTTTAGGGAAAGCTGCCAGCTGTCGCACCATTCATTAATCCTCTGCAGGTCTTCCTGGAGTACGTACGAGTCTTCTGATGTTGCTACTTTCTTGTAGACAACCGTGTCATCTGCAAATAGCCTCACGGAGCTACCGATGTTGTCAACTAAGTCATTTATGTATATTGTAAACAATAAAGGTCCTATCACGCTTCCTTGCGGTACTCCCGAAATTACCTCTACATCTGCAGATTTTGAACCGTTAAGAATGACATGTTGTGTTCTTTCTTCTAGGAAATCCTGAATCCAATCACAAACCTGGTCCAATATTCCGTAAGCTCGTATTTTTTTCACTAAACGTAAGTGCGGAACCGTATCAAATGCCTTCCTGAAGTCCAGGAATACGGCATCAATCTGCTCGCCAGTGTCTACGGCACTGTGAATTTCTTGGGCAAATAGGGCGAGCTGAGTTTCACATGATCTCTGTTTGCGGAATCCATGTTGGTTATGATGAAGGAGATTTGTATTATCTAAGAACGTCATAATACGAGAACATAAAACATGTTCCATTATTCTACAACAGATTGACGTAAGCGAAATAGGCCTATAATTATTCGCATCTGATTTATGACACTTCTTGAAAATGGGAACGACCTGCGCTTTCTTCCAGTCGCTAGGTACTTTACGTTCTTCCAGAGATCTACGATAAATTGCTGATAGAAAGGGGGCAAGTTCTTTAGCATAATCACTGTAGAATCTTAAGGGTATCTCGTCTGGTCCGGATGCTTTTCCGCTACTAAGTGATAGCAGTTGTTTTTCAATTCCGATATCGTTTATTTCAATATTTTCCATTTTGGCGTCCGTGCGACGGCTGAAGTCAGGGACCGTGTTACGATTTTCCGCAGTGAAACAGTTTCGGAACACTGAATTCAGTATTTCTGCCTTTCTTCGGTCGTCCTCTGTTTCGGTGCCATCGTGGTCAACGAGTGACTGAATAGGGGATTTAGATCCGCTTACCGATTTTACATATGACCAAAACTTTTTAGGGTTCTTGTTTAGATTGTTTGCCAATGTTTTATGTTCGAATTCGTTGAATGCTTTTCTCATTGCTCTCTTTACGCTCTTTTTCGCTTCGTTCAGCTTTTCCTTATCAGCTATGATTCGACTACTCTTAAACCTATGATGAAGCTTTCTTTGTTTCCGTAGTACCTTTCGTACATGATTGTTATACCACGGTGGATCTTTCCCCTCGCTTTGGACCTTAGTCGGTACGAACGTATCTAAGGCGTACTGGACGATGTTTCTGAATTTTTTCCATTTTTGTTCCACATCCTCTTCCTCAGAAATGAACGTTAGATGGTGGTCACTCAGATATTCTGCGATTTGTGCCCTATCACTCTTGTTAAGCAAATATATTTTCCTTCCTTTCTTGGCATTTCTTATTACACTTGTAGTCATTGATGCAACCACTGACTTATGGTCACTGATACCCTCTTCTACATTCACGGAGTAGAACTTCTGAAGATCGAGGTGTGTCGAGTGTAGTTGGCGCCTGACCTTCGAGAAATATATTTTTTCAGAGTTTTTGATAGATATGCTGAAGTTCTAGTTATGTGTGCAAAGTTTAAATAGCTCTGCAGAATTTCGCGAAGATAAGAATAGTACTCGCGAAAAGTTTAATCTTGCAAAAAAATGTGAATCTGAGAAAATAATTATGATCACAGTAATGAATAGCTCCCAAGAGTTCTACAGAAAACCTCAATGAAGTTTTCGCAAAGATAGTAGTTTATGAGATAACTGCAATAACGTGGGACCCATTTTCACTACGTAAAAAAAGAAACTCGTGCAACAGTTCTCGTCACAGTTCTAGATAGCGCCCCAAGAGTTCTTCCGAAAGTGGTCAGCTAAACCATTATTCGAAGTCTGGAAACTTCGTCCTCAGGTAACTGGACGGCCCGAGTCGCATCTGGTTACCCGTCCGCGCAAGATTACGTAGTGTTTCGCTGTCTAATTTATGATGGCCATTGAAACCAAAATTCACGTCAGCGTGATGTTGAGGTACTCCCGTGGCGAACAAGATCCCCAGATTCCTCACAGTATGAATGACCAGTTACAACAGTCGCTGGCCAATTTGCCTCCGGAGGTACAATCACTTTACGACAGTCTTCCCAACCGAGTTAATGCATGAATTCAGAACTTAGGACATGCAACGGCTGTGACTGAGCGGTTCTAGGCGCTTCAGTCCGGAACAGCGCGACTGCTACGGTCGCAGGTTCCAATCCTGCCTCGAGCATGGATGGGTGTGATGTCCTTAGGTTAGTTAGCTTTAAGTAGTTCTAAGTTCTAGGGAACTGATGACCTCAGATGTTAAGTCCCATAGTGCTCAGAGTCATTTGAACCATTTCAGATGCAACGTCATACTGACAAGTGCACTCATGCTGACAAATACACTCATGCTGCCAAGTCCTTTGTAAATTTGAGTGGATTTTGTAACTAATGAAATAACATTACATACCCTTTCATCCTGTGAAGTTTCATTCTGCTTCCTTCTCCTCTTCTGGGCGCTTAACGTTTTTGGTCACGTCGTGCACTAAGATGCCTATCAATCGGGGGTACAAAATCCGCCCTATTTATGAGAGGGAGCTGTATGTACTAGATATCTAACGACATACAAATATGCAGGACGCTTACGGGTAAACCTTACGCCGCAACATGAGTTTTAGAGTCTGTGCATGTTGGCGATTATAAGTCTGGTCTGAGCATCTGAATGTTCACTCCGTAGATAGCCCTACACTCCGGTATGCACATCAGTTTTCCGGATACTCGGCCCCCGGAACGCGATGTCGCTTGATGGCTCAGATTTCCTTTGGCAGCCAGTAACATTAAAAAAAACTTTTAACGCCCAGATTAATAAAGAGAATTTCCCTGCTTGTTCCCCTATTTCTATCACTCAGCAACAGATCCTTTTTTATACCCACCTTTATTTTAATTTATCATTTTACGTGGAACAGAAGAAGCGGATATAAGTAGACGCTTACTTCAATGTCCATGGGAACACGCGAGGAGCTACACGGTCATCGAAAGAGTCAGTATATCGTTTAAAAAATGAGGACTTTTAAAACTCACAAAAAAGTAAATAAGAGCTAATAAAACACGACAAAGTTTAGAGACAGTACACGAATAAATAACACGTTACAAAGAAAAGTTCTTAACTGCTGCGACGATCTCCAGTATAGTACAGAAGGAGTGTGCCACCAATAGGAAACATTTCAACATAGGTTCGAATACCCGACGTTAACACTCAATTTTTAACACTTTTTATTAGATCGCTGTATTGTCTGTTGTGTAGAAATTTTTCCATTGATTGTAAACTAACTTCTCGATGAGCTAGAGATTTGAAGCTTTCAATATAGCTCAGAACTGGATGACAGTGCAACATTGACTCGCTTTCTTGTAAGGTATATGGCAGCGGGTACTTTCTCAACCACTATCATTTCCTGATGAGCGAGAGCTTGAAACTTTCAGAAAAGCTCCGAACTGGTTGACAATACAATATTAACTCGCTGTCTGGTCTGTGGCCGAGGGTACTTTGTTTACCACTATTATTTTCTGATGGTTTAGAGGCTTAAAACGTTCAAAATAGCTCAGAATTCGATGACAATGCCGTATTAACAAGTTTTCGTGTCTGATGTGTGGCGGAGGGTACTTCGTGTACAAATGCTATTTCACCCTCTTCCTGTCGCACTTGCGAGTTTTTCGGGGTAAGAACGGTTACTGGTAAGGCCACGTACGAGCTCGATTCTCTCTAATTTTTACCAACGATGTCTTTTCGTCAGATAATCGTAGAAGTAAGCAGCTTGTTGGTTGACTCATGGGAAAAGAAAGTGCAATAATCCTGAAATTTACCACGTCTCTGTTGTAATCTTATCAAAATGTTTGAAATCGTTTGAAGACTAAAAAGCAGAAAGTAATTACTCAAATATAAAAGTTTTTAATGTAACACATTTTTAAAACAGATTAAAAAGTATAAGATAATTTCTACTAGCCCCATACAGATTCCTAAGCCGATATGGAGAGTCCTGAGAATTTATACTTGATAATTTTTAATAGCTATGAAAATATTTGTAGAATTTTCAACAAAAAACGTAGGGCGCATGTAACACATAACTGTAAGAATGTCAACAATGCATGCATCTATTATGTATTCCATGCGCCCCAGGTTTTTCGTCCTACAAGTTTTTTCATAGCTATTAAAAATCCACAAGCAAAAATTTTCAGGACTCCCTGTGTGGGCTTAGGAAACTGTATGGGTCTAAGAGCAATTATTTTATATTTTTAGTCGGTTTTAAAAACGTGTTATATTAAAAAAATTAAAAATAATTATTTCAGTTCCGCTGGAAGCCCACTGAAAATGAAACCTGCTGAATAGCGCCTCCCTCTCGTAGAATGCTTCAGGAAGCGGTAGCCAAGTGCAAATAGCTTTTCCAACAAGTTTTCCCGGAATAAATGCTCCACTTTTTTCGAATTACTCAATATTGCCAGCAAAATATCCTGTAACGGAGTATTTCTACAGGAATTCCGATACATCTGAACAACGCCAAAAACGAAGTTCGCGTTTTGATGGCTCAAATGGCTCTGAGCACTATGGGACATAACTTCTGAGGTCATCAGTCCCCTAGAACTTAGAACTACTTAAACCTAACTAACTTAAGGACATCACACACATCCACGTCCGAGGCTGGATTCGAACCTGCGACGGTAGCGGTCGCACGGTTCCAGACTGAAGTGCCTAGAGCCGCTCGGCCACCCCGGCCGGGCAATGCATGTGCATCCAGCACAGAAGAAGAAGGTCAATGGCCGGTTAGCCTTAACTATATGAAGGTGGTATTTGTTCTTTCGGACATGTTCGAAAGAACAGATACCACCTTCATATATTCTTTAAAACTGGCGGGTCTGCTTCTCATGACATCTCGTGGTCAGTTCCCATTACAGACGTTTCTCCGGATACTTTTGACCAAACAGTGTAGCTAGCGGATTTAGGAAAATCACCACAATATTGTGGTCGCTCGCTTAGCTGAGTGGTAACGTGCTTGCCTCCCATGCAATCTGGCCCGGGTTCGATTCTGGGCCGGGTTGGAGATTTTCTCTGCTCGTGGACTGGGTGTTGTGTTGTCCTCATCATCATTTCATTCTCATCACCGGCACGCAAGTCACCCAACGTGGCGTCGACTGAAATAAGACTTGCACTTGGCGGCCGAACTTCCCCGCATGGGGCCGCCCGGCCAAAGATGCCATACGCTCATTTGAACTTCCACCACAATATTGTCCGTCCCCGGTAGCTGAGCTGTGCCGGCACGGTAGCTCAGAGTGTTCGGTCAGAGGGTTATCTGCCCTCTGTAATAAAAAAACTGAGTCGACGGCTCAACACTGAACTTGAACGAGTGTCATGGGACATCGGCACCGAACAATGAAAAAATAGGAAGAAAAAGTAGTCAGTGCAACAGAATGTCAATCCTAAGGACCCGTGTTCGAATTCCGGCTGGGTCGGAGATTTTCTCCGCTCAGGGACTGGGTGTTGTGGTGTCATCATCATCATCATTTCATCTCTATCGACGCGCAAGTCGCCGAAGTGGCGTCAAATCGAAAGACTTGCAGCCGGCAAATGGTCTACTCGACGGGAGGCCCTAGTTACACGACATTTACATTATTTACAACAATATTGTAAAGTGCCTCAAAATGGAGCTATGTAGTAGTGAAATTTAGTAGCATGTAAATTCAACATCAATAAATGTTTACAGAGAAGTGCTACAATAAAAGAAAAAAGAGGAACAGTAATTTTAAAAAATATATTTATTTTTGCTACGCTAATTAATTATCGGCTTAGTATCTCCCATCAACACAGAAGGTACACGATTCTTTCGCTGACCTCCAGTGATAAACGTACTCACTGGAAACACGGTGCAGGAAGTGAAAGCCCTAAAAGGGCACTACGCCGAATAATAAGGGCGTTTTTTGACCTAGAGAACACCGTCTTTCACAGCAAGGTCGAGTAACTTTCTTCTCGCCCTCGCAGACAAGGCCTAGTCGTTGACCTTAGCGGTGAATTTAGAAGCCGCGCCGCTGCGTGGTCCGCATTAACATTGCAGCAGCAATTACGACCCGGGGCTCCATCACGCCAATCCTAGCGCTCACCTCCATCCACCTCCACCCCACCCCTGCTCATGCTTCTCCTCTTTCTCCTCGACCTCCGCAAAGGTGTGACCCTCAGGTGAGGACAGCGCGCGTCATCTAGCGGAACAGCTGTAGGCCGATGGGAGCAGTGTTACGTTGAGGTCACAAGAGTCACGGCGTACCTCCTAATATCGTGCCGGACGTGCTTTTGTCCGCCGTAGTGCAGCAACTCGACTTTGCATGGACTCAACAAGTCGCTGAAAATCCCCTGCAGAAATATCTACATCTACATCTACACGGTTACTCTGCAATTCACACTTAAGTGCCTGGCAGAGGGTTCATCAAACCATTTTCATACTACTTCTCTACCATTCCACTCTCGAATGGCGCGTGGGGAAAAGGAACACCTAAATCTTTCCGTTCGACCTCTGATTTCTTTTATTTTATTGTGACGATCATTTCTTCCTACGTAGGTGGGTGTCAACAAAATATTTTCGCATTCGGAAGAGAAAGTTGGTGACTGAAATTTCGCAAATAGATCTCGCAGCAAAGAAAACCGCCTTTGCTTCACTGACTGCCACCCCAACTCGCGTATCATATGAGTGACACTCTCACCTCTATTGCGCGATAACACGAAACGAGCTGCCCTTCTTTGCACTTTTTCGATGTCCTCCGTCAATCCTACTGGTAAGGATACCACACCGCGCAGTAATATTCCAGCAGAGGATGGACAAGTGTAATGTAGGCTGTCTCTTTAGTGGGTGTGTCGCATCTTGTAAGTGTTCTGCCAACAAAGCGCAGTCTTTGTTTCGCCTTCCCTACAGTATTATCTTTCTATGTGGTCTTTCCAATTTAAGTTGCTCGTAATTGTGATTCCTAGGTATTTAGTCGAATTGACAGCCCTTATAGTTGTGCGATTTATCGTATACCCAAAATTTATCGGATTTCTTTTAGTACCCACATGGATAACCTCGCACTTTTCTTGGTTTAGCACCAATTGCCACTTTTCGCACCATACAGAAATTCTCTCTAGATCATTTTGTAACTGGAGTTGATCGTCTGATGATTTTACTAGACGGTAAATTACAGCAACATCTGCAAACAATCTAAGGGGGCTTCTCATATCATCACCTGGATCATTTATATAAATCAGGAACAGCAGAGGGTCTATGACACTATCTTGCGGAACGCCAGATATCACGTCTGTTCAGCTCGATAATTTACCGTCTATCACTACGAACTATGACCCCTCTGAGATGAAATCTCGAATCCAGTTACACAACTGAGACGATTCTCCATATGCACGCAATTTGATTAATAGTCGCTTCTGAGGAACGGCAGCAAAAGCTTTCTGGAAATCTAGGAGTAGGGAATCGATCTGAGATCCCTTGTCGACAGCACTCATTACTTCATGGGAATAAAGAGCTATAGCTGTGTTGCACAAGAACGATATTTTCTGAATCCGTGTTTGTTATTTATCAATAAGTCATTTTCTTGAAGGTGATTCATAATGTTCGAGTACAGTATATGCTCTAAATTCCTACTGCAAATTGAGGTCAGTGATATGGGTCTGTAATTCAATAGGTTACTCCTATATCCTTTCTTGAATATTGATGTGACCTGTCCTACTTTCCAGTCTTAAGGAACAGACCTTTCGTCAAGTGAGTGGTTGTATATGATTGCTAAGAAAGGCGCTATTGTGTCTGCATACTCTGAAAGGAACCTGATTGGTATACCATCTCGACCGGAAGACTTGCCTTTCTTGGGTGATTTGAGTTGTTTCGTAACACCTCAGATATCACTCATGCTAATAGCTTTTCTGGTGTCGAATTCTGGAATATTTACTTCGTCTTCTTTCGTGAAGGAATTGCGGAAAACTGTATTTAGTAACTCCGCTTTAGTGGCACCATGTTGTTGTTGTTGTTGTGGTCTTCAGTCCTGAGACTAGTTTTATGCAGCTCTCCATGCTACTCTATCCTGTGCAAGCTTCTTCATCTCCCAGTACCTACTGCAGCCTACATCCTTCTGAATCTGCTTAGTGTACTCACCTCTTGGTCTCCCTCTACGATTTTTACCCTCCACGCTGCCCTCCAGTACTAAATTGGTGATCCCTTGATGCCTCAGAACATGTCCTACCAACCGATCCCTTCTTCTAGTCATGTTGTGCCACAAACTCCTCTTCCCCCCAATTCTATTTAATACCTCCTCATTAGTTATGTGATCTACCCATCTAATCTTCAGCATTCTTCTGTAGCACCACATTTCGAAAGCTTCTATTCTCTTCTGGTCTAAACTATTTATCGTCCACGTTTCACTTCCATACATGGCTACACTCCATACAAATACTTTCAGAAACGACTTTCTAACACTTAAATCAATACTCGATATTAACAAATTTCTCTTCTTCAGGAACGCTTTCCTTGCCATTGCCAGTCTACATTTTATATCCTCTCTACTTCGACCATCATCAGTTATTTTGCTCCCCAAACAGCAAAACTCCTTTACTACTTTAATTGTCACATTTCGTAATCTAATTCCCTCAGCATCACCCGACTTAATTCGACTACATTCCATTATCCTCGTTTTGCTTTTGTTGATGTTCATCTTATACCCACCTTTCAAGACACTGTCCATTCCGTTCAACTGCTCTTCCAAGTCCTTTGCTGTTTCTGACAGAATTACAATGTCTTCGGGGAACCTCAAAGTTTTTATTTCTTCTCCATGGATTTTAATACCTACTCCGAACTTTTCTTTTGTTTCCTTTACTGCTTGCTCAATATACAGATTGAATAGCATCGGGGACAGTATCATCGGTAATATTTCCATCACTATCGCGCAGTGACGGTATTGACTGTTTTTTGCCACTGGTGTACTTAACGTGCCATGCTGTCTCTACAGCCGTCCACAATTGCGAAATGTTTTGTACACTGGCTGACCTCTCGAATATGTCCCAGAAGTATTTCACTAGATTCATATCGGGCGTTCTGCGTGGCTAAATCAGAACGTTCTTCAAACCAATCGCCAACAATTGTGGCCAGGTGACATGGTGCAGTGTCATGCATAAAAATTCCATTGTTTGGGAACATGAAATCGAAGTGTAGTTGCAAAAGGTCTCCAAGTTGTTGAACATAACCATTTCTAGTCAATTATCAGTTCAGTTGGACCAGAAGACTCAGTCTATTCCACGTAAATACAGCCCATACCATAATGGAACAACCACCAGCTTGCACAGTGCCATTTGGACACCTTGGGTCCATGGCTTCGTGGATCTGTGTCACTCTAGATAGCTACCATCAGCTCTTACCAGCTCAAATCGAGACTCATCTCACCAGGCCATTGTTGTTCAGTCGTCTAGGGTTCAACTGATACGATCGTAAGCCCAGAAAAAGCGCTCCAGGCAATGTCATGCTAGCGGAAAAGGCACTCGACTCTGTCGCTGCTGCTATTAGCCGCTATCAGCATCTTTCGCCGCACTGTCCTAACGGGTACGTTCGTCGTACGTCCCGCACTAATTTTTGTGGTTAATTTCCGCAGTTTTGCTTGTCTGTTAGCATTGATAACTCTACACAAATGCCTTTGATTTCGGTCGGTAAGTGAAGACCGTCGGCGAAAGAGTTATCCGTAGCGAAAAGTAATGCCTGAAACTTAGTTATTGTATTGTATTGAATTGTATGTTAACCGGGGAACTAGAAACGACGGAGAGGCTGTGTCCCCGCCGCAGCCGCAGTGGTCCCCAACCCCACGACGACTACCGCAGTCCACTTCACCCCTCCGCCGCCCCACACCGAACCCAGAGTTATTGTACGGTTCGGCCCCCAGGTGGAGACCCCCCCCCCCCCACCGGAACCTCCGCCCCCTCCTCCGCAGGGAACGTCTCACACCAGACGAGTGTAACCCCTATGTTTGCGTGGTAGAGTAATGGAGGTGTACGTGTACGTGGAGAACTTCTTTGCGCAGCAATCGCCGACATAGTGTAGCTGAGGTGGAATAAGGGGAACCAACCCGCATTCGCTGAGGCAGATGGAAAACCGCCTAAAAACCATCCACAGACTGTCCAGCTGACGAGACCTCGACACAAGTCCGCCGAGCGGATTCGTGACGGGGACCAGGCGCTCCTTCCCACTCCAGAAGCCGTGCGTTAGACCGTTCGGCTAACTGGGCGGGCTCGAAATTTGGTATTCTCGGCACACTCTTGACATTGTGGATCTTGGACTACCGAATCCCCAAACGGTTTCCGAAATGAAATTACCGTTCCGTCTAGCTCCAACTATCACTTCGCGTTGAAAGTCTGTTAATTCATCTCATTCGGCCGTGGTCACGTCGGAAACCTTTCCAAGTGAAGCACCTGAGTTCAAACGACACCTACGTCAATGCACTGCCCTTTATACCTTGTTTACGCGATATTACCGCCATTTGTATGTGCGCATACCGCTATCCAATGGCTTTTGTCACATCAGTGTATGCTGTGAGGGACATACACCTGGGCCGACCAACTTCATCGCTTCATGCTTGATGTCTTCCCCGACGGCGACGGCATCTTAAAGTACAGCAGGATGACAGCCCATGCCACGAGTCAGAACCGTGATACAGTGGTTCGAGGGGCATGACAGTGAACTTAAGCTGATGTCTTGGCAGCGAAAACAGCCTGGTCTGAAGCCGAAGGAACACATTTGGGATGCTAACGGCGTCAGATTCACGCCCAGAAATCATTTGTCTATAATTTACGGGGATCGCGTGATCTGTGCGTAGACTTCTGGTGCCACACACCGCCGGAAACCTAGCAATGACTCGTCGAATCCATGCCAGCAGAACAGCTGCTGCACTGCCTTCCAGAGACACACCAATACACTACGCAGTTGGTCACTGTATTTTTGCTCATCAGTGAATGAAAAAGACCTAGGATATTACAAGATGATGTTGTTGTACACTCATGATCAAAAATTAAAAATAATTGCAGAATGTGGTGCCACACAACGTGGCACTACACAAAACTGGCGCTAATAGCGTAGGCACATGGGGAACACACACGACACAGATCTGTAAGTCCACGGTATTGGTGATAAGTTGAGAAAACCGTCCCGAAACGCATGTGCTACAAAACGCCACTGATACCTGCGCATGTAGCCCGACATCAATAGCCGGCCGTTATGGACGAGCGGTTCTAGGCGCTTCAGTCTGGAACCGCGCGACCACTACGGTCGCAGGTTCGAATCCTGCCTCGGGCATGGATGTGTGTGATGTCCTTAGGTTAGTTAGGTTTAAGTAGTTTCTAAGTTCTAGAGGACTGATGACCTAAGATGTTGAGTCGCATAGTGCTCAGAGCCATTTGAACCATTTGAACCCGACATCAATATGGGATATGATCACCATGCACATGTACACAGGCCGCACAACGGGTCGGTATATTCTGGATCAGGTGGTCGAGCAGCTGCTGGAGTAGGCCTCCCATTCTTGCACCAGTGCCTGTCGGAACTCCTGAAGTGTCGTAGGGGTTTTAAGACGTGCAGCGATATGTCGACCGAGAGCATCCCATACGTGCTCGATGGGGTTTAGGTCTGGAGAACAGGCAGGCCACTCCATTCGCCTGATATCTTCTTTTTCAAGGTACTCCTCCACGATGGTAGCTCGGTGGGTCCGTGCGTTATCATCCATCAGGAGGAAGGTGGGACCCACTGCACCACTGACATTAAGGGATTCGTATCTGGTTCCTGCTTCACGCCAGATGAAGACCCGGCGAGACTCACAGTTCAATCTATACCTGGATTCGTCCGTGAACATAACGTAGGACCACTGCTCCAATGACCATGTACTGTGTTCTTGACACCAGGCTTTACGGGCTCTCCTGTGACTAGGGGTCAGTGGAATGCACCTTGCGGGTCTCCGGGCGAATAAACCATGTCTGTTCAGTCGTCTGTAAGCTGTGTGTCTGGAGACAACTGTTCCAGTAGCCGCGGTAAGGTTTCGAGCAAGGCTACCTGCAGTACTCCGTGGCCGTCTGCGGGCACTGATGGTGAGATATCGGTCTTCTTGTGTTGTTGTACACTGTGGACGTCCCGTACTGTAGCGCCTGGACACGTTACCTGTCTGCTTGAATCTTGAGATCACACTTTGTGGCACACGGAGGGCCCGTGCTGCGACCTGCTGTGTTTGACCAGCTTCCAGTCGCCCTAATATTCTACCCCTCATAACGTCATCAGTATGTGTTGTTTGAGCCATTTTCAACACACAGTTACCATTAGCACGTAAGAAAACGTCTGCACCGTTCTCTGACATGCACCAACACACCACTGCGTATGTGGACTGCTGCCAGCGCCACCGTGCGATGACTGCAGATCAAATGCACTGCATGGTCATATCACGAGGTGATTTAAACCCGCAAACCGCCCACCAGAGCGTTGTTTCACCATGTATCAGCATTATCCTTAATTTATGAGCATTAGTGTATACGCAGACCTCACAGCGCTAGAAAATTCTAGTGAAATGCAGGAAGACGTGCTGAGAATCAACGCTTGGTGCAGGGATTGTCAACTGACCCTAAACATAAAAGAATGTAACTACTGCGAATACATTAGGCGGAAAGACCGATTGTGATCTGCGTATACGACATAGGGGAACAATAACTAGAAATAGTCTAACCATTAAATATCTAGTATAATGCATACGAAGCCATTTTTCTCGCAAAGTGAAACTACCTTATAAAACTAATCGTAGGAAAGGCAGATGTCTGACTGCGATCCTCAAGGTTTGTAGGTCAACCACGACGAAGGTGATTTGCAACACCACAGTTCGATAGTTAACTGAGTACTGCAGTTCAGTCTGGGACTTTAGTAGGTACGACTAATAGAGAAACTGGAGAAGATCCAAAGAAGAACAGCACTTTTCGTAACAGGTCATTAAGTAAGCGCGAAAGCGTCACGGAGACGCTGAGTCAATTCCAGTGGTGAACACGGCAAGAGAGGCGCTGTGCATCGCAGTGTGGTTTAGTGTTAAAAATCCGGTGTGTATGTTCCTAAAATACGGGAGCAATATATTGCTTTTTACGCTTCCGTAGTTCAATCGGTAAAAACGGAGCCCTCATGGGATCACTTTGTTGTGTGCCTGTGTCTCTGTCCGACTGTGAAGACTCCTTTTCCTCAGGATCGGGTAGAGGTATCAAGATGATATTTGTGCGACGTACTAAGGTCTAAGATGCCTTGGCGGTATGAAAATTTAAACTTTTAACTGCGTACATTCAAAAGATACGGTCGTTTATGTCACACATTCACTCATATATGTCACATAATTACTCGTCAAAACCTGCTGTTGACCTAGAAACATAAAATTTGGGAAGAAGAAAGGTTGCACAGTACAAATAAAGGAAAAAGTCGGAAAACTGTTAATTTGTAATTACATTGCATTACATTTTTCTGCCATTTCTTATCTGTCTGTCTGATCTTCAGTTAAGACCCCTTTTTTCTCAGGAACGAGTAGACGTGTCACGTCGAAATATATGTCAATTTCTAAGGTCTACGGTCCCTTGGTGGAGTAAAAAATTATAGCATTTAAGTCAATGCAAAAAACCATACGGCCGTCTATAAAGACCCCTTTTTCTCAGGAACGGATAGAGGAATTAAGTTGTAATTTATGTCAACTACTAAGGTCTACCGTTTCTTGAGGGTGTAAATAATTTAAGCTTCAAGGTCAATGCGCTCAAAAGATATAGATGTTCGTGGGTACATTATGTACTGCGATACTCGCAGACTTACCCATTAGAAGCCATAGACACACAGATGAACTTTCTGCAGGGTGTCCCAAAGAAACTCCGACCAACTGTAGGGTCAAGTTTCTTGTGTAGAAAGAAGTAAACAATGTCTTGCAAACAGCGGCTGTAAAATGCATACCTTAAGAGGTACGAGCACTTGTTCATCTTCGCTACTATGAAACAGATCTCTTCAACTGCACGGTCTTTGCTTTCCATTTTTTTGGTAGGAACAAATATTGACCAAAACAAGAAAAGAATACCTGGTAAGTATGGGGTCTGAAATGCGTACTTTAGGAACTATGAGCACTTGTTTATCTTCGCTAGTGTGAAACACATCTCTTCCAATCAACAAGTACTCATAGCTCTTAAGGTACATATGCATTTTAGAGCCCATGTTTAGTAGATTTCTTTCTTGTTTTGGTTCAAACTACTGCCTCCCAAAATATGAAAAACAAATAGTTTGCTGTAGAAGATATGTGTAAGATAGTATCGGAGATGAACAAGTGCTTATATCTGTTAAGGTATGCGCTTTGGTCGGTGGTTTGGCGGAGGGGATCAAACACCGAGGTCATCCGTCCCACGGGAATAGGGAGGGATGGTGAAGGAAGTCAGCAGTGTCCTTTCAAAGGAACCATCCCACTATTCGTCTGAAACGATTTAGGAAAATCGAGAAAAACCTAAATCAAGATGACGGGATGCGGGTTTGAACCGACGTCCTCCCGAATGTGAGCCCAATGTGCTACCACTGCGCCAACTCGATCGGTATATGCGCTTTTTAAAGAACTTGTTTATTAGATATTTTTCTTGTGTTTGTGTAAGGAACCTACTCCTAAAGTACGTCGCCGATTTTTACACCCAGTATCCAGGTATACATGTCAGGGCTGGTGGTCGAGTGTTAAAGTGCGTGCCTGTAAACTGACACGTCACCGGATGGAATCTCAGAAGGAACACGGATTTTTCGTTTTAACCTGGCCTTCCCATGTCAACGATATGAGGAGTGACCAGATACGAAACGTGGTTCTGCTTCTACGTTAAACCGTTAGTCCCCTGTCCTCAACTGGACAAATAGGGTAGGCTAGGAATTCGCAAATCGCCGAAATGGCGTCCGATAGAGAGACTTCCACGAGGCCATTGAGCCATACGAAATTATACTTCTTATCATTACTATAATTATAATTATTGTTATAACTGTTGTATATAATTAAGAGTTCTACTCACACTTATCCGATTGTTTCTGCATACGCTACCTGACAAAAGTAATATTTATGTCAACATAAATTCATACATGTACACATTATCGGCGGGTATGTAACTGATTTGAGTTACAGTTCTCTTTGTCAGGTAGAATAGCTACCGGAGTGGGTTAGTACTGTTCTCGATTAGTGTTATTAATAGGCATAGGAGGGTACAAACGAAATGTGAACAGCGTCAGATGTTGAATGATTACTGTGAAGAAAATGTAGATACCGCTTACTCGTGTGAGACAGCGTTTTCAGTATCTGACAGAGCTGGATTGTGGGTATTCATTTGGCTATCTGGTCGAATCGGGCACTATCCAGATTTGTGAGGATTTCGACGTGACTGTGGCCCGATGTTGGAGTGCATTTGAACGTAACGGCAGGCATTTCGTAGTGAAGATTCCAGTCGACGACATCTGACCACCACAAGGGACGATTGTCGAAATGTGGACCGTGTGAATCGCAACCCCTTGACATCTGCACCTACCATTGAAGAAAATTCCGTGTAACCCTACACCACTAGTCGGATACAAGCAGCAGTCAGACTGGGGAATTACTACCGTTAACACAGCAACACAAATGGCTGTATATGGACTGGTGCCGTGAGTGGGAGGCATGGACTGCTTGACGAATGTAGTCACGTTGTGTTAAGCGATAAATGGAAGTTCTGAACTACCGCATATGGCCATCTTCGGCGAGTTTGGTGGAGACGTGGGTAGAGGTGCCAGTCTTCCAATATTTTGGAGAAGCAAAGAGGTGCTACCCCTGGTGTCATGGAGTGGGCAGCCATCGAATATGCCTTCAGGTCACGACTGATAGTAACTGAGGGAACTTTGAAGACACAACGCCACGTCACAGACACCCTATGGTCTTCATTTGTTACCTATCATGCGACAATATCGTGGTGCCACTTTCCATCAATACAACGACCGCCCACACACGGCACGTACGTGTATCAGCTGCCGAGAATTCTTCCGGGTTGTATGGCCGTGGTCCATGGAACTCTTCTGTCCCTGACGTTTCGTCCAAAGCTATGTTGGACATCTTCGGGGGTACTCCTGGTTGTGCTGAGTCTTGACGACTGACGAGTCGCACGTCGAAGAACGGCCTAAATACCGTGGAAAGTGGGCGTGGTCTGGATTTCGCGTGATAGCAGAGATAAACCTTGTCAATGATAAAATATAACTATCGATCATAGTACGACAAAGATAAAAACTTCTCATCGATTCTGTAGCGCCACTGTCCATATATCGCTAAGTTTCATGGCTTCTTCTTTTCTGTTAAAATTATCTCCATGTTTATATATTTCGATGGCTTCTATATATAGCCGTGGATAATAGTTCGTCATAGTACATAAAACTTCAGTTTCCGAAAATTTCACTACGTGATCACCCGACTGATGAGCATGTTCCGCCACGGCTGACTTGTCTGTTTTCCCTAATCGGCAAAGACTTTATGTTCCTTCAACCGTGTACCCACACATCGATGAGTATCAGTCGGCAAGACTCAGCACAACCAGGAGCACCTCCGAAGATGTCCAACGTAGCTTTGGACGAAACGTCAGGGATAGAAGAGTTCCATGGACCACGGCCGTACAACACGGAAGAATTCTCGACAGCTGAAACATCCAGTCGCGAAAGCCTTCATTGTATGATACGTACTTGTATGTCTGTTAACTATCTGTGCGATGTTGAGGTACTCCACTGACCATCACAATCTCCAGACGCGTTACCAACAGAACAGTCCAGACGTGAATTCCGTCCCAGTGATCGTCTCCACGACATGAACCACTTAACGTATACTACAGTTGTGGGCCCGCTTACCTCGGATGACGATGCAACGACTTTGTGGCGCCCTTTCCAACCGAATGAGAGCATGAACACGTCAGAGGGGGTGCAACGTCGTACTGATACGTGGGCTCTTACTTCAAAAGTCTTTGTAAATTCCAGTTTATGATCACCGAAATAACATCACAAAACATATCAGTCCGTTACGTTTCATATCGTTTCATTTCTCCTCTTATAGGTGTTCCCCTTTTTCGTCGGATAGCGTGAATGTGTCTATAAGACCTGCAAGCCAAATCAGAGAGATTCGAGCCCACACAGATGCTAACCAACAATCGTTCTTCCCACGCATCACGTGACTGTTACACGAAAGGTGGACCGTGACAATACTGGACCAAGTACCCTCCGCCACACACCATACTATGTTCTGTATACAGATGTAGATGTAGGTGTATAGCACGAGAGTGAATATTTCTCCGTTATTGGGCCCTACGGTGCTGTGTGTAAACTAATTTTCCGGCTGCATGAGCACCGGATTAAAAACGCATTTTGCTCGTGATCGCTGTATCGACCGGAAGCACGATCTATATCACATAGCAAGGGGCGGTGGTGGCGGAAGGGGAGCCAGCAGGAAGGGGGCAGAAAGTAAGTGTCAG
This sequence comes from Schistocerca nitens, assembly GCF_023898315.1. Classification (NCBI taxonomy): domain Eukaryota; kingdom Metazoa; phylum Arthropoda; class Insecta; order Orthoptera; family Acrididae; genus Schistocerca; species Schistocerca nitens. The sequence goes on from NC_064622.1 coordinate 354,252,033, forward strand.
GGAAATACAAAATAATCCACAGCGTACAGCACCAAAAACAATGTCGTTCGCTTTCAATAGCAATAAATTGATAAACAGCGCGCACGGTGTAAGTGTTGTCGTGCTGCCGCTGCTAGTGGCTGCTGGCGGCGGCAATAAAAAGTGATTGCTTTTTTAATGAATGACCGTTATTTGGGCGCGAATAAGAATTTACGCTGCGGCGCTGTCTCGTTAAAAGCCGGCGGCTTAGCACGCAATGTACACAGCTAAGCGCGTGGCGACCGCTGTAGCAGCAACAGTTTGGGGCAGCGGTAGCCGCCAACTCTGGGCAGTGCCATCAGTGCTAATACGACTCTGAACACACGCAACTGAAGGAGTGACCAAATTTCAATTTATACAAATTCTGAACGCTGTAATTTCCTTCATTTTTTCATGAAACACTCACACGGAAGCGTAGTCAAGGTTTTTTGGTCTTCGCCAACTAGGGAGCACAGCTCTTATTCTGAAAATATCTCTCGCAGCTGCATCTTCTCCTTTTATGTTTAGTGTTTCTATTTTTTAAATTCTTGCACCCAGCTTGTTGTTAAATCTCATTAATTTTTTTTTATTTAGACGTCTAGTTCCGTAAGACCAAAACTCACGAGAAGCCAATATTTACAGTCATGGAACAAGTCAGCACTTGAAATTACACCAGAAATTTAATAATAAATAAAATAAAATTCACACGAATACTATGCAGACAACAAGCTGCGGAGTATATATAAACATAATCTTTTATGTAGGAAGATCACAAACAGCTTGACAAGCATGTAAGGGTGTCGCAGGGTAGGTTGTGCGGAAAAATAATTGTTAAGAACAAAATTCGATATGTTGCGCCGTTCGCGAGTTAATTAGCATTGAAGCTAGCCAACCGGGCCATAGCACCCGCCGATCCTAGCCGCTGGCGAGAGACAGTGTCGCCAAATGCGTTCTTCATTTGGCTTCCTAAAACCGAACAACACAGCAATACAAAAATTAGACATGGGACGGAAGTAACGATTAAACCCGACTCAAAGGCTGAACAGTTCGCTGCATTATCATCTCCACCATGAGAACAGCTGACACTCACTTTATGATGATGATGATGATGATGATGACTGCTTTGCGGGTTATCAGTGCCCGTGCAAATTCCCAACCTCAGTCCAATATCGCCACTTTTATGAATGATGATGAAATGATAAGGACAACACAATTACCCAATCATCTCGAGGCAGGTGAAAATTCGTGACCCCACCGGTAATCGAACTAGCGACCCCGTGCTTGCGGACACTAACTTTATCTCACAAGCCTCTTGAATCTGCACATGCAAAGGCATGATTGGCTAATTTCATTGCTAATTAAGTCAGAAACAGCGGAGCATATCGAATTTTTCTTAACAAATATTTCTCAACACAACCTACCCTGTGACACCATTACAAGCTTTTCATACTGTTTCTGACCTCTCTGTATATACAAAGCTGAATGTATAAGTCTAGGATCTCTTTCCCTCACCGATTTCAGCCAAATTCAGCTCTGAAGCTGCAGACCTCAGGGGTATCGGCACTGTGGGACTTGTAACCACTTAGATCCAATAGGAACGGAGAAATGGGCAAAAACGAGTTCTTCCAGCCCTTGGCATATAACCTGCTGTGCATGACAGGCATATTGTTTGGGAACAATATCGGACTACCAAATCAATCTGCTTTGCAGCACAGCATATATGTTAACATCAAGAAACGATTTTAAGCCCCCTGACATCTAGACTGTCCTGCAAGACAGGTGTGTTGTATTGGAGTAGTATCTGTTTCCTTCACTGACCTGCTTTGTATTGTGGCCAGTAGGCCAGGCTGTCTAGGGCGCAGCACTCATGGACTGTGCGGCTAGTCCCGGCGGAGGTTCGAGTCCTCCATCGGGCATGGGTGTGTGTGTTTGTCCTTAGGATAATTTAGGTTAAGTAGTATGTAAGCTTAGGGACTGATGATCATAGATAAGATTTCACACACATTTGAGCATTTTTGAGTAGGCCAGGAGAAAATAAATGATTTTCAAGCCCCTGATGTGTACATTGCCCTGTATCACAAGTGTGTTGTGGGAGAAATATTGGCCTATTTTAATGAACTGTATTGCAGGGGCTACACACACAGATAAGTATGGCTGGAGACAGGTTGACAAGGATATAGGAGGGGGTGTACAGAGTAAGGAGAGGAGTAAATGCTCAGAGGGAAGGGAGGAGCAGGAAATGCATGAGGCAGATGGAAAGTTTAGAGAGATAGTGGTAAGGTGGAAAAGGAAGAGGGGGAGGCAGAGTTGCAAAGAGTGAGGGTGATGGTGAGGGCGATGTGGTCAGAAGCAGAGGGAGGAAGACATGGTAAAAGAGAGAGGGGGTGAAGAAATGCACAAAGAGAGGAGGAGGAAAAGGAAGATGAGGAAATGAAGAGACAGAGAAAGTGGGGGTGGAGAAGATAGACAGATGTAGGAGGATGAGGTGGACAGTCAGATGGAGTGAAAAGGAGTTACCTTCCCATCCCTATCTGAAATTCCTTCCTCATGTCAACATCACTCTGAAGAGGACATTTTGGATCAAATTTTTTACTTTCTGGACTTCATACTGTTATGTCTATCCCCAGTTCCAGTAGTAAACTGCTCTTTTTCACATTAATATACTACCCGACTTACATTAGCAACTAAGGTGAATATGCCATTTGTTAATAATCCAACTTTGATATTTCGTGACATGAAATGTGCAGTCATATTGCAACCCATATTCTTGAAAATTTAAATCTCCCCTATTTCCGAAAAGCTAGGATGTTTATTCATTATGATCAACTAAAACGATAGCTCTGCTTGAGAGTGAACCGAAATACTGTTAGTAATATTTTATTCAAAGTAACTGGGTTGCAATTAACCAAAATGTAATTTATATTATCGTACTTCATGTTCTTTGATGTTAACTATGGAACTATGTAAACTTTTCCTAGTTATATACCAAAACTGATAGGGAAATATGTGGCCAATTTTTTTCATACATGTAACCAAAATTATCTCATGACTTTTAATTGTTATTTAGTAAATTCAAATTCACTAATGTATAAGACTATTTTATATATATATATATATATATATATATATATATATATATATATATACAGGGTGAGTCACCTAACGTAACCGCTGGATATATTTCGTAAACCACATCAAATACTGACTAACCGATTCCACAGACCGAACGTGAGGAGAGGGGCTAGTGTAATTGTTTAATACAAACCATACAAAAATGCACGGAAGTATGTTTTTTAACACAAACCTACGTTTTTTTAAATGGAACCACGTTAGTTTTGTTAGCACATCTGAACATATAAACAAATACGTAATCAGTGCCGTTTGTTGCATTGTAAAATGTTAATTACATCCGGAGATATTGTAACCTAAAGTTGACGCTTGAGTAGCACTCCTCCGCTGTTCGATCGTGTGTATCGGAGAGCACCGAATTACGTAGGGATCAAAGGGAACGGTGATGGACCTTAGGTACAGAAGAGACTGGAACAGCACATTACGTCCACATGCTAACACCTTTTTATTGGTCTTTTTCACTGACGCACATGTACATTACCATGAGGGGTGAGGTACACGTACACACGTGGTTTCCGTTTTCAATTACGGAGTGGAATAGAGTGTGTCCCGACATGTCAGGCCAATAGATGTTCAATGTGGTGGCCATCATTTGCTGCACACAATTGCAATCTCTGGCGTAATGAATGTCGTACACGCCGCAGTACATCTGGTGTAATGTCGCCGCAGGCTGCCACAATACGTTGTTTCATATCCTCTGGGGTTGTAGGCACATCACGGTACACATTCTCCTTTAACGTACCCCACAGAAAGAAGTCCAAGAGGTGTAAGATCAGGAGAACGGGCTGGCCAATTTATGCGTACTCCACGTCCTATGAAACGCCCGTCGAACATCCTGTCAAGGGTCAGCCTAGTGTTAATTGCGGAATGTGCAGGTGCACCATCATGCTGATACCACATACGTCGACGCGTTTCCAGTGGGACATTTTCGAGCAACGTTGGCAGATCATTCTGTAGAAACGCGATGTATGTTGCAGCGCTCTCCGATACACACGATCGAACAGCGGAGGAGTGGTACTCAAGCGTCAACTTTAGGTTACAATATCTCCGGATGTAATTAACATTTTACAATGCAACAAACGGCACTGATTACGTATTTGTTTATATGTTCAGATGTGCTAGCAAAACTAACATGGTTCCATTAAAAAAAACGTAGGTTTGTGTTAAAAAACATACTTCCGTGCATTTTTGTATGGTTTGTATTAAACAATTACACGAGCCCCTGTCCTCACGTTCGGTCTGTGGAATCGGTTAGTCAGTATTTGATGTGGTTTACGAAATATATCCAGCGGTAACGTTAGGTGACTCACACTGTATATATAAGAAACTGGCGCATGAGCCAAGAGCTCCGTCTCTTGCATTACTGTCTTTCGGAATCTGTTTATGTGAGAGTCCTTCGGAGGCTGTCAGATCGCCAATGTACACTGAAGAGCCAAAGAAACTGATACACCTGCCTAATATCGTGTAGGTCCCCCGCGAGCACGCAGAAGTGCGACAACACGATGTGCCATGGACTCGACTAATGTCTGAAGTAGTGCTGGAGGGAACTGACATCATGAATCCTGCAGGGCTGTCCATAAATCCGTAGGAGTACGAGCGGGTGATCTCTTCTGAACAGCACGCTGCAAGGCATCCCAGATATGATCAATAATGTTCATGTCTGGGGAGTCTGGTGGTCAGCGGAAGTGCTTAAACTCAAAAGAGTGCTCCTGGAGCCAATCTGCAGCAATTCGGGACGTATAGGATGCCGCATTGTCCTGTTGGAATTGTCTAAGTCCGTCGGAATGCACAATGGACGTGATGCAGGTGATCAGACAGGATGCTTACGTCAGAGTCGTATCTAGACGTATCAGTGTTCCCATATTAATCCAACTGCACACGCCACATCCCATTACAGATCCTCAACTAGCTTTAAAGGTCCCCTGCTGACATGCACGTCCATAGATCCTTGAGATTGTCTCCAGAGCCGTACACGTCCATCCGCTCGATACAATTTGAACGAGACTCGTCCGATCAGGCAACATATTTCCAGTCATCAACAGTCCAATGTCGATGTTGACGGGCCCAGGCGAGGCTTAAAGCTTTGTGTCGTGGGTCATCAAGGGTACAAGAGTGGGCCTTCGGCTCCGAAAGCCCATATACACTCCTGGAAATTGAAATAAGAACACCGTGAATTCATTGTCCCAGAAAGGGGAAACTTTATTGACACATTCCTGGGGTCAGATACATCACATGATCACACTGACAGAACCACAGGCACATAGACACAGGCAACAGAGCATGCACAATGTCGGCACTAGTACAGTGTATATCCACCTTTCGCAGCAATGCACGCTGCTATTCTCCCATGGAGACGATCGTAGAGATGCTGGATGTAGTCCTGTGGAACGGCTTGCCATGCCATTTCCACCTGGCGCCTCAGTTGGACCAGCGTTCGTGCTGGACGTGCAGACCGCGTGAGACGACGCTTCATCCAGTCCCAAACATGCTCAATGGGGGACAGATCCGGAGATCTTGCTGGCCAGGGTAGTTGACTTACACCTTCTAGAGCACGTTGGGTGGCACGGGATACATGCGGACGTGCATTGTCCTGTTGGAACAGCAAGTTCCCTTGCCGGTCTAGGAATGGTAGAACGATGGGTTCGATGACGGTTTGGATGTACCGTGCACTATTCAGTGTCCCCTCGACGATCACCAGTGGTGTACGGCCAGTGTAGGAGATCGCTCCCCACACCATGATGCCGGGTGTTGGCCCTGTGTGCCTCGGTCGTATGCAGTCCTGATTGTGGCGCTCACCTGCACGGCGCCAAACACGCATACGACCATCATTGGCACCAAGGCAGAAGCGACTCTCATCGCTGAAGACGACACGTCTCCATTCGTCCCTCCATTCACGCCTGTCGCGACACCACTGGAGGCGGGCTGCACGATGTTGGGGCGTGAGCGGTAGACGGCCTAACGGTGTGCGGGACCGTAGCCCAGCTTCATGGAGACGGTTGCGAATGGTTCTCGCCGATACCCCAGGAGCAACAGTCTCCCTAATTTGCTGGGAAGTGGCGGTGCGGTCCCCTACGGCACTGCGTAGGATCCTACGGTCTTGGCGTGCATCCGTGCGTCGCTGCGGTCCGGTCCCAGGTCGACGGGCACGTGCACCTTCCGCCGACCACTGGCGACAACATCGATGTACTGTGGAGACCTCACGCCCCACGTGTTGAGCAATTCGGCGGTACGTCCACCCGGCCTCCCGCATGCCCACTATACGCCCTCGCTCAAAGTCCGTCAACTGCACATACGGTTCACGTCCTCGCTGTCGCGGCATGCTACCAGTGTTAAAGACTGCGATGGAGCTCCGTATGCCACGGCAAACTGGCTGACACTGACGGCGGCGGTGCACAAACGCTGCGCAGCTAGCGCCATTCGACGGCCAACACCGCGGTTCCTGGTGTGTCCGCTGTGCCGTGCGTGTGATCATTGCTTGTACAGCCCTCTCGCAGTGTCCAGAGCAAGTATGGTGGGTCTGACACACCGGTGTCAATGTGTTCTTTTTTCCATTTCCAGGAGTGTAGATGATGTTTCGTTGCATCGTTCGCACGTTGACACTTTTTGATGGCTCAGCATTGAAATCTGCAGCAGTTTGCGGAAGGGTTGCACTTCCGTCACTTTGAACGATTCTCTTCAGTCGTCGTCGGTCCCGTTCTTGCAGTATCTTTTTTCGGCAGCAGCGATGTCAGAGATTTGATGTTCTAACGGATTCGTGATATTCACGGTACACTCGTTAAATGGTCGTACGGGAAAATCCCCACTTCATCGCTGCATCAGAGATGCCGTGTCCCATCGCTCGTGCGCCGACTATAACACCACGTTAAAACACACTTAAATCTTGATAACCTGCCATTGTAGCAGCAGTAACCAATCTGACAACTGCGCTAGACACATGTTGTCTTATATAGGCGGCGTTGCCGACCGCAGCGAAGTATTCTGCCTGTTTACATACCTCTGTATTTGAATACGCACATGCCTACACCAGTTTGTTTGTTCCATGTACTTGGTAATCAGTCACAATATATGACAAGAAAAGTATTAGAGTATGTTTCATTTGAAAATTAGTACTATCGCGATGCAAGGACCGAGGACTTCCTGAAGCAACAACCCCCGAATGTCTCATAATATGGAACAGCTAAGTTATTATGTCAACATTCATTAACTGTGACTGAAATTTTCTAGTTTCACTCGTCTCCGTACTTGTGAATGGTTGAGGCCAGAATTACTAAGTTGTTCCAATGGTATGATTGAGAATTCACTATTACCACTTTCCAACTACAGTAAGAACTTGAGATACTGTACATTTTTCTCATTCAGCGTCAGTGGTAATTAAAGTGCTTCCCTGCTCTCACTATTAAGGATGGAATTTTAGGAGGAAGAGGTGGACACAGAGAGGGAGAGGAGGAGATTCCAGCTCAGAGATTCCAAGTATCCCTCTCTGGAAGATTGTTTATGTGTACTGGGTGTTTCACAATTCCTATCACAGGTTTCTAAGGGTTGTAGAGGAGATGAAGGAGATACAATCTGGCAAAGAAACCCATATCCAGAAATGTACTATCTGGAACAAACCATGTATCTAATTCACGATATAGCCACACTGTCATCAGCGTTCCGGTCATTGGATAACCATGACAACGATGACGTCAGGACATCTATCAAACGGCGTAGTGTTTGATGGGTAGTTCCACATTCAAAATCGCTGTGTACACAGTCACAGACGGTGCAGTATGGCACAGAGAAGACGCCTACCAGACACTGCGGTAGAGGGCCATAAGAAGAAGGGAAGCAGGACAGACGCAAACTGATGTGACCCAATAGCTTAATGTGTATTGTTCTGTTGTTTCTCGGATGTGGCGACAGTTCATAGAGACCGAAGCTGTATCCCGGAGACCAGGGCAGGGCCGACCACGTGTGGCATCAGGAAAAGAGGACCGTTATTTTGCAGAAAGGGCACGACGACACCGCCTTGGTACTGCACGGTAACTCGCATCTGACCTCGCAGTATCTGACCTCGCAGTATCCACTGGACGTGCTGAATAGAGACAAACTGTGTACAGGAGGCTTCGGCAGAATGGCCTTTATTGTCAGAAACCTGCTGTATGAGTACCTCTGACACGTCTTCACACAAGGAAACGTCTAGAGTGGAGTTGTCACCATACCACCCGGAAGGTCGAACGGTGGGCCAACGTTCTTTTCACAGATGAGTCCCGATTTGGTCTGGAGAGTGTTTTTCGACAGATTCGCATCTGGAGAGAACGTGGAACACGATTCCGGGACCTAAACATCGTGGAAAGATACCGATCTCGAGGAGGATCCCTAATGGTAGGGATTATGTTGACACTGTAGCGCCTCTTCATCAAATTTAACGAGTGAATCGATAAGTTTTGACTGCTGTAAGGTACCGTATGAGATCTTGGCACCTCATGTGCGGCTGTTGCGAGGTGCCGTGGGCCGAGACTTTGTACTGATGGATGATAATGCTCGACTTTATAGAGCACGGGTGGTTGATATTTTCTTGGAAGCGGATGATATTGCACACATTGCGTGCCCTGCTCGCTCTCTAGGTTCGAATCCCTTAGAGCATGTATAGGATGCACTAGGGAGACGGGATGCACCACGCCAGCATCCACTAACCACTCTCCAAGGCTTGCGAGCAGGTCTGCAGGAAAGATGGACGTTATTGCCTCAACATGAGATTGATGGTACCATTCACAGCATGCCTTGTCGTTGCTAGGCCTGTACTGTTACCACAAGTGGTCACACGCTATACTGAGCACATTAACCACTTGTCGGAACGTGTGTACAAATCTGTTAAGTTGGGAAAAAAGAAGTACATTTTTGTCTACCGTTATAAATGTTGCAGTTGTTTACGTTCTGTATTCTTTACATTGTTTCTACTTTATTGTCACGTGTTTATATTGTTTTGTGGCAAAATAAGCGCAATATTGCACAATTTCATTGTTCCTTTAACTTTGAACGCCACCGTAGTCTTCGTCTGACTACGAAAACAGCTACGAGAAACTGGTAAGTTCACAGCTAAGAGGATTGACTGTGGACGTGCACCAGGGTTTGTGGACCGTGTGTACGAAAGAGTGTGTCACAGATACACCCAATGCAACGAACAGCAGGATCACAACATGGGGCAAGCGCAGTAGATCACACAGGTCAGAACTCGTTGCCTCCGCTGTATGCGTACCGTGAAGAGAGAGATGTGAAAGTGAGCCCTTCTTCAATATCATTTTACATCCAAACGGTACATTTCCGGACATTGGTTTCTTATCAAGCCTTTCTACAAATTCTCCTCTACAACCCTTACGAGCCTGTAATAAGAATTGTGAAACACGCAGTATAGAGAGCCAACGACCTTGCTGCAGTGGTAATACCGGTTCCCGTCAGATCACCAAAGTTAAGAGCTGTCGGGCTGGGCTAGCACTTGGATGGGTGACATCCGGTCTGCCGAGCGCTGTTGACAAGCGGCATGCACTCAGCCCTTGTGAGGCAAACTGAGGAGCTACTTGATTGAGAAGTAGCGGCTCCGGTCTCTGACACCGACATGGGGCCAGGAGAGCTGTGTGCTGACCACATGCCCCTCCATATCCGTATCCAGTGACGCCTATGAGCTGAGGATGGCGCGGCGGTCGGTCGGTGCCTTGGGGGGGGGGGGGGGGCTGTTGAGCCTTCAGTATAGAGAACAAGAGCAGGCCTATTATACGAGAGTTGAAACTTCAATAGCGGCAACTATTAATTTTCAGCTCGTACAAAATAGTTGCCCGTTTCAAAGTTTTACTGACCTTCAAAGTAATCACCAACATTGTGTATAACCCGTTGCCAGCGTGTGTAAGTCGTAGGATACTCTTAGCAGTGCCAGTTACGTTGACACTTCGAGCGGTGCGGTCTTAAGTCAGGGGAGTGCAGTAGATGGTATAGCACTTAGCAGCCCCATCAGTCAAACAAATCAGTAACAGCTTGCACTGTATGCGCTTGAGCATTGCCTGCAAAATAATGGTCACATCCTTCAGAAAGTGTTATCACTTCTGTCTCTAAGCTGGCTGTAGGTTGTGTTCCAAAAATGAACAACATAGAGACAGAAGTTATGACACTTTCTGCAGGACCTGATCATCATTTTGCAGGACAATGCTCAAGCACGTACAGTGCAAGCTGTTACTGATTTGTTTGACTGATAGGGCTGCTAAGTGCTATACCACCTACTGCACTCCGCTGACTTAAGCCCTCGTGAGTTCAACTCGATTTCTAATCTGAAGGAAACACTTCTCGGCATTCGCTTCAGAACTGCTACAAATTCGTCGGGCAATAGACCGCGCCGCTCGAAGTGTGAACACAACTGGCACTGCTAAGAGTATCCTACGACTTGCACATCGCTGGTAACAGGTTATACACAATGCTGGTGACTACTTTGAAGGTGAGTAAAACTCTGAAACACGTATCTACTTCGTACGAGCTCTAAATAAATAGTTGCCACTATTAAAAGGTCCTACCCCCGCACTTCCCCGTGGTACTTGTGATGATACCCTCGCCTCTGATGAACACTTGCTGTCCACCACAACGTACTAGGTTCTACTACTTTGGAAGTCTTCGAACCACTCCCACATATAAGAACTAGTTTCTCACGCATGTTTTAAACGCTTTCTGTAGATGTAGGAGTATGGAATCTGCCTGCGACCTTCATCTATAGTCCGCAGGATATCGTCTAAGTAAGCGGCAATTAAGTTTCGCATGTGCGATTCTTTCTAAATCCGTATTGATCTGTAGATAGAAACTTTCCCAACTTATGCTCAAGAATTCTGCAGCAAACCGAGGTTAAGAATACTGGTCTGTAATTCTGCGCGTACGTTCTTTTACGCTTATTACATAAGGGCGACATCTGCAGTTTATTCTAAGTGCTCCGCGAAATTGTATAGTTTGCTTACGTTAGATACTGCAGAAATAGTCGTACGGAGAGGCAGGTTCTCCGGTAGACATGCAGCTGACGTCAGTCGCGGAAGCTGCGACCTCGTCCGTGAGTGCCCGCAGGCAGGGTCTACGAAGCAGAACAGCGCTCGTGTTCTTTACATTACTGCTGCTGCTGCTGCTGCTACAGCTGTTCCAGCGGCGCATATCCGCTGCACAGGAAGCCAGAGGGCGGTCGGGTTCTGTTATTTCTGCCCTCGCCGTCTGCTCTGTTTCCTTCGCTCGTTCTCTCTTACCGGCACTCGCTTCGTAGCAGGAGCTGTGACAAAAGACAATCCACACGTTACTCGTTCTTAAAATGAGGCGCTTGGAGCTAGATAATGGTAGCCACATTAAGTACGAGCGGCGTTCCTCGACCGATTTCCGTTGAAAATATGCGGAAGCTGTTTTACGACAAGGTGGAATATTCCCACTTCAAGTTCTTTAATTAGCTTCCGACAGGTGGCGTCGCTATAAGTTGCTTTCAAAATGGCGTCTGTACTGTAGGTGCGTTCTAAACAGAGAGCAGTCACTGTGTTTCTTTTGGCGGAAAACCAGAGCATCGCAGATATTCGTAGACCCTTCCAGAATATCTGCGGAGACCTGGAAGTAAATAAAGCACTATGAGTCATTGGCCGAGGCGTCTGTCACTATCGCAACGTCACGCAAAACCGTCAGATCTCCGCGCGCCGGCTGGCCGCACACAGCTGTGACTCCTGCATTGCTGGAACGTGCGGACACTCTCATTCGAAGTGATCGACGGATCACAATCGATCATCTAGCTGCTGAACTGGACATCTCTGTTGCTAGTGCTGACACAATCGTCAACCATTTGGGGCACTCACAAGTGTGTGTCCGCTAGGTTTCTCGTCGCCTAACAAAAGACCATAAAAAGCGACAAAGGAGCATCTGTGCGGGATTACTTGCGCGTTACGAGGCTGATCGTGACATCTTTTTATCGAGTATCGTCACAGGCGATGAAACAGGGCTTCATCACTTCGAACCTCTCATTGGAAGAATGAGTTCAAAGTTGCAGCCTCAGCTGATAAAGTGACGACAATGGTCTTCTGGGACTTTCAAAAGGGTTTCTAATGTTTGATGTCCTCCGTCATGGTGCAATGACCATCTTGGAAGTGTATTGCGCAACTTCAGGAAATGAAGAAACGACAACAGCGTGTTCGTCGCCACAAAAATGGGAACGTACTTCTCCTTGGCCATGTCAACGAAACGCTCACACAAGCATTGCGCATTCGAGAGGAGCTCACAAATATGCACTGGGCTGTTCTTCCTTATCCATCCTGCTGCCCGGATCTGGCACCTTCCGACTTCCATCTGTTCGGCGCAATGGAAGATGCACACCGCGGCAGTTAGTACATCGATAATGGGACGGCTATTGATGAAGGAACACGTTGGCTCTGACGTCAACCAATAGGGTGATACCAAGCGGGCACCCAGTAAGGTGGCATAAGACAATCGTTTTAAACTGAGATCATGGTGAAACATAGGGTTCTGAAGCCAAAGTCGTGGGCAATAATATGACATATTGGAATCCTAAATAAAACTAATTTGCTTTCAGAAAAAAAGTGTTACATTACTTATTGAAGGCTATTCACCTAAATTTTACACGAGAGACATATGAAAAATGGGTCAAATGGCTCTGAGCACTATGGGACTCAACTGCTGAGGTCATAAGTCCCCTAGAACTTAGAACTACTTAAACCTAACTAACCTAAGGACAACACACACATCCATGCCCGAGGCAGGATTCGAACCTGCGACCGTAGCGGTCGCGCGGTTCCAGACTGTAGCGCCAGAACCGCTCGGCCACCAGCGGCCGGCCAGAGACATATGAAGATACAAAAAATTTCATAAATCAAGTGATGGACACAAGAGGTATGCTTATTGCACTGTAAGTTACAACATACATAAAGATTTCGTTGTCACTTAAAATAGACCATTTTTTGACCACTGCACATAGAGAAAAACAATATTAAGTAGAAGGAATATAGCCGGCCAGAGTGGCCGTGCGGTTCTAGGCGCTACAGTCTGGAGCCGAGCGACCGCTACGGTCGCAGGTTCGAATGCTGCCTCGGGCATGGATGTGTGTGATGTCCTTAGGTCAGTTACGTTTAATTAGTTCTAAGTTCTAGGCAACTGATGACCTCAGAAGTTAAGTCGCATAGTGCTCAGAACCATTTGAACCATACAAGGAATATAAATAATTTCTGGCTTTTCACTGTATACCACCGAAGTTTCAGTGCCAACATATGGCTTCACTGACCACAATTAACGTTTCCCTCAGCTTAATCTAAGTTACAGCCAACAACTAACTGACTCCATCAACCTGTTCTGTGGCGTCGTTGTGAGTGAGAATCAATCATATACTGCATCCACCACAGCTATAGAGGAAAGCAGGTCATGCAATCAGGCAGACAGACGTCTCCGTGAATTAAGTGATTCAGGGAAACTGAACCAGGATTTGAGGCAAAATATTTGGAAACTGTAATGTATGAAAGGTAACAGAATGTCCATCTGTTGCAGCATTTCTTTTGTTATGTTGTATTGTATTGTATGTTAACCGGGGGCCTAGAAACGACAGAGAGGCTCCGTCCCCGACGAAGCCGCAGTGGTCCACAACCCCACGACGACTACAGCAGTCCACTTCACCCCTCCGCCGCCCCACAAGCGAACCACTCTTTCAGAGTTATCGTGCGGTTCGGCCCCCGGTGGACCCCCCCCCCCCTCGCCAGAGGGAACGTCTCACACCAGATAAGTGTAACCCCTATGTTGCGTGGTGGTAGAATAATGTTGGTGTACGCGTACGTGGAGAACGTGTTTGCGCAGCAATCGCCGACATAGTGTAGCTGAGGCGGAATAAGGGGAACCAGCCCGCATTCACCGAGGCAGATAGAAAACCGCCTAAAAAGCATCCACAGACTGGCCGGCTCACGGGACCTGGACACAAGTCCGCTGGGCGGATTCGTGCCGGGGACCACGATCTCCTTCCCAATCCGGAAAGCCGTGCGTTAGATCGCACGGCCAACCGGGCGGGCTATTTGTTATGTTACTAGTTATGTCTGTTTCCTTACAGGAGAAAAAATTGAGAGATTACGAATAGCATGAACCTACGAAACTACAGTGAACAATACAGCAATTTTAAAGCTATGCACTGAGGTGACAAAAGTCATGCGATAGCGATATGTACACACACAGATGGCAGCAGTATTGCGTACACATGGTAGTACATTGGCGGAACTGTCATTTGAACTCAGGTGCTTCATGTGAAAAGGTTTCCGTCGTGATCACGGCCGCACAACGGGAATTTATCGACATTAAAAGCTGAATGGTAGTTGGATTTAGAGACATTCTGTTTCGCAAATTGTGTAAGAATTCAATATTCCCAGGTCCACAGTGTCAAGAGTGTGGAGAGAATACCAAACCTCAGGCATTACCTCTCACGACGTCTTTCACATACCGACCGGGAGCAGCGATGTTTGCATAGAGTTTCCAGTGCTAACAGACAAGCAACACTGCTTGAAATAACCGCAGAAATCAATGTGCAACGTACGACGAACGCATCCGTTAGGACAGTACAGCGAAATTTGGTGTTGCTAGGCTATGGCAGCAAACGACCGCCGCGAGTGCCGTTTCTAATAACACGATATCGCCCGCAGCGTGTCTCCTGGGCTTGTGAGCATATCGGCTGGACCCAGACGACTGGAAAATCCTGGCCTTGTCAAATGAGTCCCGATTCCTGTTAGTAGGGGCTGGTGGTAACTTCCGAGTGGGGAGCAGACTGCACGAAGCCGTGGACCCAAGCTGTCAACAAGGCACTGTGCATGCTGGTAGTGTCTCCATAATGGTGAGGACTGTGTTTACATCGAATGGACTGGCTCCTATTGTCGAACTGAACCGATAATTTACTGGAGTCTGTTATGTCTGGCTACTTGGAGATCATTTGCAGCCAATCATGGGCTTCTTTCTTATGGATGACAATGCGCCATATCACCGGGCCACACTTGTTCGCGGTTAGTTTTAAGAACATTCTGAACAATTCGAGTAAATGACTTGGCCACCCAGATTGCCCGACATGAATCCTATCAAATATTTATAGGACATAATGAAGAGGTCGCTTCGCGCTCAAAATCCTGCACAGGCAAGATTTTCAGATTTTCACGATTATGGACAGCTACAGATGCAACGTGGCTCAGTATTTCTGCAGGAGAGTTCCAACGACTTGTCGAGCCCATGATATTGCACTAAGCCGGGCAAACCGGGGTCCGAAAAGATATTAGGAGGCATCCCACGGCTTTTGTCACCTCACTGACCATAACAACAGAGTGTGGGCTGCCTTTTCTTGGTTTCTTCAAATACTCCTCTACCATTCGCTTGTCATCGTCTAGTAGATATGATAACGAAAGAAATCTCAATATTGCTCAGTGTGTAGCTTTCCATTAACTAGCCCCGAGGGCTTCAGTTCACAATGATACGCACACACACACACACACACACACACACACACACACACACACACACACAAAATGGTTCAAATGGCTCTGAGCACTATGGGACTTAACATCTGTGGTCATCAGTCCCCTAGAACTTAGAACTACTTAAACCTAACTAACCTAAGGACACCACACACATCCATGCCCGAGGCAGGATTCGAACTTGTGACCGTAGCGGACATGCGGTTACAGACTGAAGCGCCTAGAACCCCCCCCCCCCCACACACACACACACACACACGCAGCACACAACATATACGGGGTGAACCAGAACTCAACCGACAAACATTCAGAGGTCTTTCAGGGAGATCTTCTGAGTATTTTAGTATAAGAGACCCACGGTCTGCCACGGATCGTTATAGAGTTACTGTATTTCGTTTGGTTTCTTGCTCCAGTT
This sequence comes from Schistocerca nitens, assembly GCF_023898315.1. Lineage (NCBI taxonomy): Eukaryota > Metazoa > Arthropoda > Insecta > Orthoptera > Acrididae > Schistocerca > Schistocerca nitens. The sequence continues at coordinate 354,268,053 of NC_064622.1, forward strand.
AGCTTTGTATCTGTATTGCACTGAAAATGGTGCACGCAGCGCGAATTCGAAAGTATGAGCTGCGCGTCTTGTTTCTTTTCGATGACGGTACCTGCTGTTGGCCCATTTTATTCTTCGTCTTCAAGCTGGCATTCAGTACTGCTCAGCTTTGTCTGGGGTTTGTTCCTCTGGCAGTGTTAGTTGTACGTTAACAGTGATACACAGCTGTATGGAGAGAATTACTGTTGAACCGTTGGTCGATGTACAACTCGTGTACGGTTTTACTGAAAGCAATGAAGGAGCGGCACAACTACGCCATGCTGAGATGTTCCCACAGCGACGGCAGCCACACCGCACCACCTCACAATACAGTCTTTCGTCCGAGGGTTCTTGCATTACTCTGTGTTGTGTGTTGTACGTTTTGGTTGTTACTTATTACAGTCTTCTTCACTGTTGTGAAGATATTTTCACAGAAACAATGGTCACTGCAGTAACAAAGAGTATAAATAACACTACATTAATACTCTGTAACGACCAGCTGAGACCTGAGTCCGTTCTACCGAAGTACTCAAAACGTTTCCCTGAACAGAGTCGGAAAATTTGTCATTGGACTTATGGTTCATTCTGTCTGCACAATACATGAAGGCAGGCAACCCATTCAAGAACCCTTCGAAGGGGTTGCCTGTCCTCAGGCGCTATAGCAACAACAAAGCTGGATTCAGGTGTACCTGTGTCGAAGTTCATGTGCAGGTACATTCTTCAAGTGTGCAACAAAAGTGCACAGATGGAATTGGGGGGTGTTGCCAAACTGGAGATCTGAGAGGGACTCATTGTCGTTTCATTCACGTGTGTCTCAACTTTGCGCGCGAAGATGGAGGGCAGAGAAAGCGTAAGCACCCTTTGCTGTTTCGGATCAAATTCAAATTCCGTCAAACGGTTTTGAATGGTCCTTTGTGGCTCCACACCATATCCCACAAAAAAACTTCGGGCGCGCTACACTCCAAATGGGTGCGCTGACGTTCAGTGGGGTTGCAGCCCCACGCCATCTTGACAGGAGGGGTGAATCACCCAGGGGGTGTCAGCAGCGTCGAACGTTGTCAAGAACGTCGTCCTGTTGTTCATCGCACTGCGAACTGCAGCTATCGACGGAGGAATGTAAGGGAATCAACGCCCCAAGGGAAGAGGTGGTTATAGACTGAAGCGCCAAAGAAACTGTAAGGCATAAGCATTCAAATACAGAGATATGTAAGCAAGCGGAATATGGCGCAGAACACAGCATCTCCGAGATAGCGATGAAGTGGGGATTTCCCCATACGACCATTTCACGAGTGTACCGTGAATATCAGGAATCCGGTAAAACACCAAATCTCCGACATCGCCGCGGCCGGAAAAAGATCCTGCAAGAACGGGACCAACGACGACTTAAGAGCACCGTTCAATGTGACAGAAGTTCAACCCTTCCCCAAATTGCTGCAAATTTCCATGCGGGGCCATCAATAAGTGTCAGCGTGCGAAACATTTAACGAATCATCATCGATATGGGCTTGCAGAGCCGATGGCCAACTCGTGTACCCTTGATGACTGCGCGACACAAAGCTTTACGCCTCGCCTGGGCCCGTCAACATTGACATTGGACTGTTGATGACTGGAAACATGTTGTCTGGTCGGACGAGTCTCGTTTCAAATTTTTTCGACCGAATTGACGTGTACGAATATGGAGACATCCTCACGAATCCATGGATCCTGCATGGCAGCAGGGGACTGTTGAAGCTGGTGGAGGCGTGTGCAGTTGGAGTGATATGGGACCCCCGATACGTCTACATACGACTCTGACACGTGACACGTACGTAAGCATCCTGTCTGATCACCTACACACATTCATGTCCATTGTGCATTCTGACAGATTTGGGCAATTCCAGCAGGACAATGTGACAACCCACATGCCCATAATTGCTACAGAGCGGCTCCAGGAAGACCCTTCTACGTCTAAACTCTTCTGCTGGCCACCAAACTAGTCAGACATGAACATTTTTGAGCATATCTGGGATGCCTTGCAATGTGCTGTTCAGAAGAGATCCCCACCCCCTGGTACTGTTACAGATTTAAAGACAGCCGTGCATGGTGTCATTTCCCTCCAGCGCTAGTTCAGAGCCGCGCGGAGTGGTCACGCGGTTAGAGGCGCCCTGACACGGACCGCGCGGCCCCTCCCGCCGGAGGTTCGAGTCCTACCTCGAGCATGGGTGTGTGTGTTGTTCCTAGCATAAGTTAGTTTAAGTTAGTTTACATAGTGTGTAAGTCTAGGAACCGATGACCTACACAGTTTGGCCCCTTAGGAATTCACACACATTTGAACATTTGAACTACTTCAGACACTGGTCGAGTGCATGCCACGTCGTGTTGCGGCACTTCTGGGTGCTCGCGGGGGTTCTATACGATATTAAGCAGGTGTACCAGTTTCTTTGCCTCTTCAGTGTATTTACGCCCTTTATGCGACCACCTCAGGTCGTCTTGTGTCGATTCCCAGCGGCGGGGAGTCTGAAATATTTTCCTCGGCTATCCATAAGATAAGCGCGTGATTTCAATGCTGCGGGTCGAGGATCCGAACTCCATTGCGGGGGCGTCAAAAGAAGGCAGGAAATGTGGTAAGAGGTGGTGTAACGACCATCCCATGGCGTGACACGTCCACGATGGCGTTGGGCAGAACTGCAGTGAAATTTTGTGTCAACGTGGCGTCATTAACCCACCTTACAGCTGACATGAGATTCTGAGTGTTGACGTCCAAATTCCAGCCCTTGTCGTCGAAGAACAGCAGTTCGCATGTTGCACGAACTAGACGCCTGCTTCGGAGGCACATACACACTGCTGGTCGCCCCTTGGTTCATCTGGCCAGTCAGTTGCTCAACAGTTGACACCTATTCTCTCGTACACATCTCCGCATCTGTCATCCACCTCTGCAATCTATGGCCTGTGGTGCCTTTTGACATTGCGGACTTTCAAAACAGAAAAATGAAATGATGCTGATGGCCCTCAACTACGTACCCTCTGACTCAGAGTTGAAATATTAAAAGTTTTGGCTGGTTTCGTTGTCTAGGGGCTGAGATACGTAGTTGCCGCATTACAAGCCAAATACTGGTGAGTCTACAGTATACAATATGAATTTTCACATGAATCAAACGGTCAAAGGTCCCTATCACTCAGCAATTGCGAATGTAACGTAGAAATTTATAAATGAAAGATTGCAATTAAATAAAATCTGCATGTACTATCTTAATGACTTTAAATGATTAGTACGATTGTAGAAGTACTGGCCGGCCGCGGTGGTCTCGCGGTTCTAGGCGCGCAGTCCGGAGCCGTGCGACCGCTACGGTCGCAGGTTCGAATGCTGCCTCGGGCATGGATGTGTGTGATGTCCTTAGGTTAGTTAGGTTTAAGTAGTTCTAAGTTCTAGGGGACTGATGACCACAGCAGTTGAGTCCCTTAGTGCTCAGAGCCATTTGAACCATTTGTAGAAGTACTGTTGACAATGTGGTATATTTCTGCAAAACAGTTATTGGTGTCGATGGCCCAGCAATTAAATAAAAGTTGAATAACGGGGAAACAATAGATTCTTTTTTAACACAATCCATTATGGAGTCGAGGTAGCAGTTGTCGTTATACTGGTTATCACTGTTGGCATTGAACCGCGATTCTTATACATATATTTTAACAACGCGTTTCAAGAGACAATGCTCTCATCATCAGGTTGTAAAGTCTATGTCATGAAATTAAACGGACTAAAAAGACAAAATATCATCACAAATAGATATGGTTAAAAAACTGTTACGGAAAAGTAATAAGCGCAAAAAGAAAAAAACCTGATGGAGAGAAAGTGAAAATTATCACGATTCTATACTACGGAACAGTCTCACAAAAGATAGCAAATATTTTTAAGCCTTAGGATGTTAAAATAGCTTTTCAGATTAATAACCTAGTGAGTTATAGCCTTAAGCACGATATTGGCTAGAAGAGAAATAAGTTTGAAACATCGGGAGTTTATAAGATTCAGTGCAGAACTTGTGATGCAAAATATATAGGGCAGACAGGAAGATCATTCGCGATCCGGTATAAAAAGAACATAAAGATGCGTTCAGGTTAGGAAATTATGACAAATCAGCTGTTGCGAACCATATATATGAAACAGGCCATCCCCTTCATAGCATAGAAGATAACGTAGAAATATTGCATGTAGAAAAGAAAGGGAGGAAACTTGATTTACTAGAGGAATTCGAGATAGCAATCCATGAAAATAAACAAAGCAATATTCTAAATGCACAAGATAATTTTAAAGAAATGAGATTTTTTAGCGGGTTTTTAGAGTTATTTTAGGGTAATTGCGACTTTAAACTTGTAGCATGTCACTGACGGAGTTGCGAGAGGCTAAAGATGGCAGACCAATGCAATAAGGAAATAAGGCGCCCAATAGCACAGCGTTACCGTCAAGCACACGGCTGTAACCACGCCACAACACCGAGGCACGTCAGTCCAGAACAGCTCCCGAGCCGACACAGTGCGACAGCATACTTGGTAGCTATGGGAAGGCCATCGACTTGTGTCAACAACTTCAATGTAAGACGAGGACCCACAGTCCAATATACTTTTAATTCTGTTTTACTCTATGGACTTCCCAACTATTTGTGATGATATTTTGTCTTTTTAGTCCGTTTAATTTCATGACATAGACTTTACAACCTGATGATGAGAGCATTGTCTCTTGAAACGCGTTGTTAAAATATATGTATAAGAATCGCGGTTGAATGCTAACAGTGATAACCAACAGATTCCTACTTCACGTAATTAGTTATGAACGACAACATAGCTCGCGAGATATTCATTTCTAAACGCATACTTCGTCTTCACTGTAGACACCACGGAAATCTCACAAGTGCACAAGTCGGCACTCCGAAGTATTTCTATCTCCCGCGAACACGCGCAAACCACCCCACACTCTCCAAGTCTTTCCTGCGACTGTACGTCCGTCGCGCCGTCGCGTTCAGCACCTCCCGTGTCCTGTCCCACACTCCCCCTCGCGCCGCACTGTCGAGAACTCCCCCTCCATTCACTTCGGTAGTCGCCTCCCTTAGTAACGAGCGCTGTGATTAGCGATAGTGCTCCCGTCATACGTCCAAACCAATGCACCCTCACAAACATTTCGAAACACATTCGAAATACTGTATTTACATTTAAAGAACTTGAAATTAAATAAATATTCCTACAGATGGACCATAAACACACACTAACACACATTATTAAATTGTTGTTGTGGTCTTCAGCCCTGAGACTCGTTTGATGCAGCTGTCCATGCTACCCTGTGCAAGCTTCTTTATCTCACAGTACCTACTGCAACCTACATCCTTCTGAATCTGCTTAGTATATTCATCTCTTGGTCTTCCTCTACGATTTTTACCCTCCACGCTGCCCTCCAATACTAAATTGGTGATCCCTTGATGCCTCAGAATATTATATTGTAAAATTATTAAATACATAAACAAATTAAATAAACATATGTCAAAGGAATAGCAAGCAAAAGTAGGCTAGTAGCCTAATGTCTCTGTGCTTTCTAAAACACAGTAAATAACTGACCAATTTCTTCATGAATAGAAAAATCGGATATAAACATGGACATAGACGAATAAATATATTTGTAAGCATGCTGCTACCGTTTTTCGTGTAACTGCGGAGTACTTATGGCCTGACGCGATTGATAGTAATGGGCCACTTTGACCTCCAATAACTCATGTACGATTCAAGTTACATGCCTGTAACTTATACCAATTTAGGTTTACGTGAATAGCTTTCTAAACACATGTCGATCGACAGAATCTTATGAACCGTTAAGATTTTGGAAATTCGTTGCTGGGTGTTACTTGTATAATTTACAGTCAAATACTACACTTTAAACTAATAAAGATATTGAAAATCTGATTACACCATCAGAATCATCGTGCAAATAATGGTAATATACTTGTTTCTTTTTGAGGTATCATCATTCGTCTGGCTACTATTAATTCCTATACGAACTGCGAAATGTCTGCCATTAAGGTTTCACCATGACCACCATCTTTGGCATTCCCGGCGTGTCTCCTTCATCGACACAGCGACACCACGGATTTCCCAGCCACGCGGCTGGAAAAACGCGCTGGGCTGCCCCTCATGCTCAGCTAACGTTCGGCAGCACGTGGTTGCTGCTGGGCAGCGGCCCGCCGAGAGGCTCCCGAGCTTAGAATATTTCCAGGGAGCCACAACTCGCCCGTTACCTCACAACATGTACGGTATACTTCAACCTAGGCGGCACGTGAACATTTTACGCGCTAAGCTGTTTTGGAAATGTTTAAAACCTGCTCTTTTGGACAGATAAATCGCTCCATTTCCGCATTACGGCAACGACTGCAGTGTTTTCCGCGTCCTCCAGACACAGTTCATATACCCTCCACAACCAGTGATGCCACCTGGCGTCAGTGAGTGGTTGTTGCACGCTGACGTCCGTGGACCATAGGCAGTGGTCACATTAATGTGACTGGAAAGTGTACGCTTGCATGTTTTTCGTTGTAAAACGAAAGCTGGAGAGCGGCACAGTGGCCGTTGCCGGTTGCTCTTCCCCCACACCATCCTCCTTATAGAGAAAGAGGGTATATAACAAATAAAAAAGAAGAAAAGGCTTCAGCGGAGGGCGAGATGAGACGGCGTGACGGCGCTTGCTTGGGGACTCGGCTGGTGGAACCAGGTTGTTGAGCGGGCCCGTGAGTCAACGGCGTGTGCAGCCAGCCACACCTGGGCAGCGGATCCCAGCGGCCAGCGCGCAGGTCACCGGTATAAATAACGCCGCGACACGGCCTCCGCACGGGCGGCTGACACACGAGGACAGGCAGCGGAAGTTCGCATAGAAAAACGACGCCGCGGACGTGGCTGACAAGCTGGGCCGGCGCTTAACACTGGCAGTGCCGGCCCAGTACTTGTCCATGTCCGAAGAATCCGTGCAGTGTTAGCTGTGTTCAAACATTTATTGCTTGGAAAATATCGAACATGTAAATAACAAATTAACGCTGTTTAAACCCATTTTGTCTCCATTAATATGCAACTGTGAACAAAATCTTGTCTGATATAACATGGACAAATTATATTATGATACAGGGTGTAAATTTTAAGTTGACTAACCAGAAATCGGCCGTTGTGGCCTAGCGGTTCTAGGCGCTCAGTCCGGAACCGCGCGACTGCTACGGTCGCAGGTTCGAATCCTGCCTCGGGCATGGATATGTGTGAAGTCCTTAGGTTAGTTAGGTTTAAGTAGTTCTAAGTTCTGGGGGACTGATGACCTCAGATGTTAAGTCCCATAGTGCTCAGAGCCATTTGAACCATTTTTGAACATTTTGTCTTACACATTTGTTTTGATTCTTGGTAGTTGGCGCTGTAATTCAAGAAAATCCATGTTCTCATTTTTGCGTGGAAAATGGTTACGGATAAATAAAAAATACTTATTTACTTCGTAAATTTTGATTCACTAAAACTAAAACTCTCCGTCTCTCCCCACAGGGTGGGGTTTGAGAGAGAGGAAATAGAGTTTTACAAATGTTGACCCAAATATTAATTTTTTCCGCACATTCGGATATTTGGGTCAACATTTGTAAAACTCTATTTCCTCTCTCTCAAGCCCCACCCTGTGGGGAGAGAGGGAGAGTTTTAGTTTCAGCGAATCAAAATTTACGAAGTAAATAAGTATTTTTTATTTATCCGTAACCATCTTCCACGCAAAAATGAGAACATGGATTTTCTTAACTTACAGCGGCAACTACCAAGAATCAAAACAAATGTTTAAGACAAAATGTACGTAGGTTTTTTATGTAGAAATTGATTCTGCAATAAAAAATGGGGGTTCCCATTTGAAATTTTTAAGTTTCGTCCCGCCCCACCCCCAGTGGGCTGGTGTGGCTGGCTAATTTTAGCACTAGCAGACGTCCCCCTCGAAAATAATCAACTTTGGATTCTACACATTTTTTCGTCTGAAGCTTATTTTTCGAGTTATTCTGGTTTGTCAACTTAAAATTAACACCCTGAATATGAGACCACTGTTTTCGTACAATTGAAGAAATCATTCATATAATTAGAGCAAATTAGTTCATAAATACACAATAATCAGTGCAACATATCGTATTTAATTACAATAATATTTTCTACGTCCATTTTCGTATGAAATATTATAAAACAGCGTTCCACACGCAACACCACAAGCATTGTTCCCACTGATAACGAGTCGCCTTGCGAGATTGTTTTCCCATTTCCTTTCTTTGATTTTGAAGAACAAACATGACACACACGGGAGGCATATTTTTTCCTTGTGGGTCGTAAAAAATGGTGCAAATGGCTCTGAGCACTATGGGACATCAGTCTCCTAGAACTTAGAACTACTTAAACCGAACTAATCTAAGGACATCACACACATCCACGCCCGAAGCAGGATTCGAACCTGCGACCGCAGCGGTCGCGCGGTTCGAGACTGAAGCGCCTAGAACCGCTCGGCCACTACGGCCGGCGGGTGGTAAATATCTCAGGAAGTTTCCTCTAAGTCAGTCAGCCTACAGGTCCATTTTGGTTATTTGGAGCTGTTGCGAAGATTGGTAATGAAATCAGTTATTGTCATGTTCTTGATCTGAAATGAACTGTGTGACGAAAATGCATTCGGTACTCCTAGTAAGAGCAAATGCAGAATTAGTTTCCGCCACAATTTTATAGTTCTGTGCCTGAACACATCGTACTGCAGATGCCTTCAAAGACTCTTGTGTCGTCCAAATCATCTTTACTGTCTAGAGCATGACAATGTCTCCAAACTTCGGCAAGTCAGGAATTTCTTCACCAGATAAACCACGTCGCGCCATCTCTCTTACACAGAATACCAATAGTGTACGCCACCCACAGGCGAAAACAATGGCTCATAACGAAAGAAATACCGATAAAACAAGACGCACATTTACGCCATCTATCTGTGCAACTAATAAATAACAGTATAATCGTCGTATATCGACCGTTATTGTCTTGGTACAATGATGATGATGAAGTCCAATACTGTTTGACAGAGCGCAGGGAAACGATACGGGAGACCCGCACCGCCGTACTAGGAAAGTACCTAGTGGAGGTGGTTTGCCATTGTCTTTCTCCGACCGTAATAGGGATGAATGATGATGATGAGGAAGACGACACAAGAACACTCAGTCATCTCGAGGCAGGCGAAAATCCCTGATCCCGCCGGGAATCGAACCCGGGACCCCGTGCTCGGGAAGCGAGAAGGCTACCGCGAGACCACGAGCTGCGGACCTTATGTTATTTTATTTAACTGTCAGAGCTTGCGAAAACAACTCGCAGCCCTTTTTAATCAACAAAATGCGTTGGCCCGTAGAACCTATGGGCTTGGCGCTTTTGGATGGGATCGCGGCCCCTACAGTCTACGGGCTTAGCGCTGAGAGAATTAAACTCCCGGCCGGTTGCACCGATTTAAACAGACTAGGCTTGCTGCCGTAGCGACCGTCTTGTAATTGCATGTGGCATCATTCGTCACGTGATACCGAACGCATAATTTTCTCTGACTGGTAACGTCATTCTCGATTAATCCATTGCGGACGGATCCTGAGTTTAGATGTGTTTCACGCGACATCTGTTACGGACGGATCTCGAGACGATTCTTGTTTTCCACACGCCTTCTGCAGACGCCATCTGCTGTGATATACTTTATATACTTCATCTTTTCAGGTTTTTACTACAGTGATCAATGTATTAAACATGATTGCCTTTCTGCTCATTTAGCATTTTGATTGTATTTTGACATTTCAAATAATTACAACTTCCGTCGTGAAGTTCCTCGTGCACTCAGAGATGGTGAATGTTTGTATAGTTCTGAGGACGATTCCAGTCACAGTTACGTCAATAGACCTGCAAAGACGCGTAAGGCATCAGTGTTTTCAAGTGATACCGACAAGAGAGATGACGGTGATTCTACTTTTTGTGAAAGTTCGTTCTGTCACAATGTTATCCCTTTCTGGACGGCGCCTGCGTCACACTTGCACTGACTATGTCAGTGCACGGATGAGACTCCGGTGCCGTCTCGAGTGTGTTAAAAGTAGTCGAACGTTATTGTCTTGGTACAAAGTCGCCATCCGTATGTTATTTTATTTAACTGTAGATTAAGCCAATCGAACAAAGTCACCTCTCAAAAAAAAAGGTGAACTTATATTTACATAACATCAAATATTATAGTACATACTTATATTGAAGTAATAATAAAGTATCAGAACCTAATAAAAACGCGAATGTTAGAAAAAAGAAAACTTTACAGCGTCGAGACACGAACCACCGTCTTAACAAGCAAATTGGTATAAATCAGTGACGCTACTCACTACGCTTTTTTTTTTACTCATTTTGTTCGATATAGTTCGTTGCGTTTGGTCTGGGCGGACGTCACAAGACATCCGTTCAAACTGATCGTTGGTTTCTCGACTCAGTTTGTTTATTATAGAGAGCACGCAGCCCTCTGACCGAACACGATGAGCTACCGTGCCGGCAGGCTAAACCAACAACATCCTACTTTCAACCAATCACAGCATCTTACCACTTGCTGGAAACCTTAATCGTAGATATGTTACTAACTGAAATTTAATTGCCGGCCGGGGGGTGGCCGAGCGTTTCTAGGCGCTACAGTCTGGAACCGCGCGATCACTACGGTCGCAGGTTCGAATCCTGCCTCGGGCATGGATGTGTGTAATGTCCTTAGGTTAGTTAGGTTGAAGTAGTTCTAAGTTATATGGGACTGATGACCTCAGAAGTTAAGTCCCATAGTGCTCAGAGCCATTTGAACCATTTGAAATTTAATTATAACAAATTGTACCAAGAACAATGCGTTTTGGGTGGATCTTCAGCGAGTCGCTGCCTTCAAATAGCATACTCTAATAATACGCAAGTTACAATAATTCTTTTGCGACGAATATGATGTTTCTCATTATTTTATTGGAACGAATCACACAGTTAACAACGGGTATTCCATTGATTCTCAATTTTCTAGTGCTCAGAAACGGCATATGTACGTATAGGCTTGAAATGAATGCCAATATGGCGACTCACAAATCTGTACTGAAGGGAGACGGCGTGCGTGTGACGTAGGTGGCGTTGTGCCATCTCATTGGTCAACGCTCAGACGCACGTTCAGAATATCTGACATGCTAGATATTGCTCTGATCGTTAGGAAAGACTCCCGAAAGTGCTATTCCACGCTGTGACGTCAGAAACTCGGCACGTTCAACGTTCGGATGCACGGTCCGTGTGCCGACGGCTAAAGGCCACTGCGGAACAATAGTGCCGCACTGTCAGAAGAGAGTACATGTTCGGGGTTTCCTGCAGACACAAGATCAGAATGTGGGAGTGAGGTGAAATGGCAACTGTAAACGTACTCCAGGTGATGTACGCGGGATAGTGCGATTCTAGTGGACAAAACGTCTAAATTGCGGACAGATGCACTGTAAAGTTCTGGCAGTATACCGACCAAATACAATATACCGTCCTGTCTTAGTGAGATGGTGCCAGAAATCAGGTAGAGACCGTACAGACGCGACTGATGCTGATACGGAACGAACGCCATCGACATCGATCATAGAAGACAATGTCCAGGCATCCGAGCAGCTGATTCGCAGTAATCGCAGACAGCGGTTCCCAAATGACATCGTCAACAAGGCAGCGCATTTCTATCGTCGAGGAACTGAACGACCGGTAGAACGTTCCGACGGTTGTTTGCAGAGATTTTGAGACTATGTCGACAGAACAGTGTCACGTAACTGTGTTACTTTGAAGTATTGTGCAGCATTCAATCAAAAAATGGTTCAAATGGCTCTGAGCACTATGGGACTTAACATCTATGGTCATCAGTCCCCTAGAACTTAGAACTACTTAAACCTAAATAACCTAAGGACATCATACAACACCCAGTCATCACGAGGCAGAGAAAATCCCTGACCCCGCCGGGAATTTCAATCAAAGTTTGTTGGTCTGTCATAATACTGTGTAACATACTTTTTGAATCCCCTCAGCCTGCCGGTGTGGCCGAGATTCTAGGCGCTACAGTCTGGAACCGCGCTGCTGCTATGGTCACAGGTTCGAATCCTGCCTCAGGCATGGACGTGTGTGATGTCCTTAGGTTAGTTAGGATTAAGTAGTTCTAAGTTATAGGGGACTGATGACCTCAGAAGTTAAGTCCCATAGTGCTCAGAGCCATTTGAAGCCCCTCGTCTATACGGCCTTCGACTGACAGTTTTATAACTGTTCGGTTACAGTCCAGTTGAAATACGGTCGATGTGATTCTTTTTTTTTTTCTGTCTAACTAAACCACTTTTCGGCGAGCAAACTAGAGCATCGTGTGTACGTCCATCCGCATAGTATCCCATTATTTTTCCACGCACTAGCGAACTACTGTTCGACTAAAAGTTGTATGTAGACATATCAACAAAAGTTCTTCCCCCCTCCCCCATATGTTGTGCAGGAGTGTTGCTATTGTAACTCTTCCTGTGTCGATCTGAACATCACGCTTTACGTTTTTTCTGAACATACACCCAGTTACCATGAGAGGTTCCTACGCGTAGACCTCCGCATTCGATTGGGTTCCAGCAATTCAGTTGAATGTCAAGTACCATGAGGGACGCAATAGAGACGCGTGTGCAACGGTAGAGTGAACATCTATCATGCCATGAAAGAAAGTCGCGACTAATGATCAGGTACGCATCATCACGTTACGCGCGTAAGACCTGTCAACCAGGGAAGTTGCCTGACGTGGTGTGCACTGGAGTCAAAGTAATGTGGAGCGAATCGGTTCAATTGGCAGGTAGTGTTGAGGATGTACACCGCACAGGCCGTCCACATTCGACAAGTTCATTGGGATCATTACCTACGCCTTATGACTCCAAGGAATAGTGGGTAGAGTTCCCAGAACTGCATTCGGCGTTCGAAGAGGACGCCATATATTGCATCAAAGTGGTAGGAGACGACAACCATGGCAAGCACCCCGTCGTAGACCACAACACCATCATGGGTCCCTTGAGAGATAGGCAAGAAAATATACAGAATGGACACCGCAGGAATGGCGCCGGGTTACGGACGAAATTCGGATCTGTTTGTACTCGGGTAATCGCAGACAACGTGGTAGAAAACACCCTGGTAATATCGAATGCCTCCAGAACTGCGTCCCACACGTGCAACAAGGCGGTGGTGAAGTGATGTTCTGAGGTGGCATTACGTGGGGCCACGGTACAGCTCTCGTGGCGGTTGAAGAAAACCTCACTGTTGTGTGGTACAAGGACGAGATTCTGCAATCAATAGTGGGACCGTATCGCCAACATTTTGGTGAAAATTTCATCTTGATTATACGAGGGTTGGAGTTTAAATAGTGGAAACTATTTATTCACAACCGATACAAAAGAGTTACGTGTTTGCACCTGTTACTGTCCTTCAAAGTAGTCAACAGCGTTGTGTAGAGCCCGTTGTCAGCGATGTGGAAGGCGTAGTATACCTTTAGCAGAGTTCTGAAGCGAATGCCACGAAGTAGTTCCTTCATCTTCGGAATCAATTCAAAGTCACAAGGACTTAAGTCCGGGGAGTATGGTGGATGGTACAGTACTTCCCAGTCCCATCGACCGAACAGAGCAGCCACAGCTTGCGCTGTATGCGCCCATGCATTGTCGTGCAAAATGATGGGTGGGTTGCGCAGAAAGTGTCGCCGCTTCTTTCGCAAAGCTGGTCGCAGGTGATGCTCCAAAAACGGACAGTAATACTCTGCATTGACGGTCTACCATGGGCGAACGTAATCTGTTAACAGCATCACAGTCGTAAACGAGAATCACCATAACTTTAGGCCGCTCCATTTGCACCATTAACAGAACAGACTCTACTAACAGTATACTACGCCTTCCACATCGCTGGCAACGGGTTCTACACAACTCTGGTGCCTACTCTGAAGGACAGTAACAGGTGCAAACGTGTAACTCTTTTGTATCGGTTGTGAAAAAATATTTGCCACTATTTAAGTTACAACCATCGTAGGATCACCAGAATGGAGTAGCCAGCCTATTCCCGGACATGAAGTCCAATGGGATCGATTGAAACGAGCTGCTTTTGGACTTCTACAACGACCACGTGCTATACGCTGCACATACAAAAACGCCATCGAAGAATGGGACAATTTGCACCAGGGCTGGCTTGATGATTTCATCGATGGTATGCCACAACTAGTTTTAGACTGCATCCGAGCAAGAGGACGTTCCACCAGGTATTGATGTTACTTTTTTTTTACACGCCTAGTTCCGTAGGGCCAAATTGAGGAGCAAATCTCCATGATCATGGAACGTGTCAGTATATGAATTACAACATAAAAGTAATAACAGGAAAAATAAAATGTTTATGAACCCAAAAAAGAGTGGAGTAATAAGTTTAAGTAAACGCAATCAACAATATAACATAGGAAGCAGCTTGATTTTTCAAGGAACTCTTCAACAGAATAGAAGGAGGTATGTGAAAAAGAAGCCCCCATGAGAAATGGATGATTTTGTCGCTATACAAACGAACGTTTATTTGATTTGGTGATATGGACACATTGTAAATCAGTATAAACTGAGGTGACAAAAGTCATGTGATAGCAATATGTACATGTACAGATGGTGGCAATATCTCGTACACAAAGTATAAAAGGACAGTGCACTGCACTTCGCCGCGCGAAGGGAATTAACAGACCTCAAAAGCGAAATGGTAGTCGGAGCCAGGCGTATGGGACATTCCATTTGGGAAATCGTTACGGAATTCAATATTCCGAGATCCACGGTGTCATGAGTATGCTGAGAATACCAAATTTATGCATTCCCTGTCAATTCGTACAATGCAGTGGCCGACGCTTTCACTTAACGACCGAGAGAAGTGGCGTTTGCGTAGAATTGTCACTACTAAAAGCCGTGCAACACTGCGTGAAATAACCACAAAAATCAATGTGGGACGTATGACGAATGTATCGGTTAGGATAGAGAGGAGAAATTTGGTGTTAATGCGCTACGACAGCAGACGACTTATGCTAGGAACTTTGTTAACAGCACGATATCGCTTGCACCGCCTTTCCAGGACTGGTGACCATATCGGTTGGACCTTAGACTACTGTAAAACTGTGGCTTGGTCAAATGAGTCCCGATTGCAGTTAGTAAGAGCTGATGGCAGTATTCGAACCTGGCACAGACCCCACGAAGTCATGGACCCACGTTGTCAATAAGGCATTGTACAAGCTGGTGGTGGCTCTATAATGGTTCAAAGGGCTCTAAACACTATGGGACTTAACATCTGAGGTCATCAGTCCCCTAGACTTAGAACTACTTTACCCTAACTAACCTAAGGACATCACACATATCCATGCCCGATGTACGATTCGAACGTGCGACCGTAACAGCAGCGCGGTTCCGGACTGAAGCGCCTGGAACCGCTCGGCCACAGCGGCCGGCTTTATAATGATGTGGGCTGTGTTTACACAGATTTGGCTGCGTCCTCTGCTCCAGTTGATCTTATCATTGACTGGAAATGGTTATGTTCAGCTGCTTCGAGACCTTCTGCAACGATTCATGAACCTCAGGGTTCCCAAATACCGATGGAATTTTTATGGACGATAATGCGCCATGTGACCGGGCCACATTCGTTCGCAATTAATTTGAAGAACATTTTGGAGAATTCGAGCGAATGGTTTGGGCACCCAACGAACATTTATGGGATATAACCGAGAGGACAGTTAGTGCACAAAATCCTGCACTGGAAAGGTGTTCGTAATAATGGGCGGCTATAGCGGCGGTATGGCCCATTATTTATGCAGGGGACTTCCATCAACTTGTTGAGTCCACGCCACGCCACGCCGAGCTGCCGCACTGTGGCGTGCAAAAGGCGGTGCTACACTATATTAGGAGGTATCCTGTGGCTTTTGTCACCTCAGTGTAGACGCATGCCTCGGAGTCAAGTTTAGTTTGCTGTGCTATGTATTTCGAAATAATGGCTTGATGCAAAAGTTTTGTTGATGTGTGATGTACATTGCCTTACGCAGTTCGTTGGTTTCGTGCAGATTGTTGCCGGCAGCGCGTATCCGAACGGCGCTAACAACATTACATGAAACAGTGGGAAAAAATTGCCGGATTTCGTTAACGAATCGTTAAATACGTAGTTACATGATTATGAATGTCATTTGAAATAAATGGTTAATCATTCGACGCGGTGTGCTGCCCCAGAGGCCTGTTCTACATATACATCGAACCATCGAGTCGCACTCAGTCGAGATAATCAATCGCGGACAGTGTTTCCCCGCGGAGCTTTCGGGCTGGCGCGGGTCGCGCAAACCCCGCGACGATAAAACATGCACGACCGCGCGTCGTTCGAAAGCAGGAATATTCATGGGCCGGACGCCGGTCCACAAAGGCCGTCCGAAATTGCGCTCTGAAAATGGAAAGCGTAGTGGCGCCCGGTATCTGAGGCACACTGGCAAAGCGTTAACACTGCCGGTAAGTTATTCACGAGACAATCAGCAGTCCATTAAGCTACAAACATCTATAATCTAACGCCGATGCCACGAGATAAGTTCCGAACGCCAACAGTCTCCCAGGAAGTTTTAGTATCACTGCACATCAGAACTGGAATTAAGCCGAAAATAGTTATATATGACAAAAATGTCAAAATAAAAATTAAAAGGGCAGAAGAATGCAGTCTCCAGAGACGAACTTCACAACCAATTCAGTGATCATACACAAAGGCTTGTCAGTCATCACAACTGCAAACATTCAGGGGCTGACTGAACATACACTACTGGCCATTAAAACTGCTACACCACGAAGATGACGTGCTACAGACGCGAAATTTAACCGACAGGAAGAAGATGCTGTGATATGCAAATGATTAGCTTTTCAGAGCATTCACACAAGGTTGGCGCCGGTGGCGACACCTACAACGTGCTGACATTAGGAAAGTTTCCAACCGATTTCTCATACACAAACAGCAGTGGACCGGAGTTGACTCGTGAAACGTTGTTGTGATGCCTCGTGTAAAGAGGACAAATGCGTACCATCACGTTTCCGATTTTGATAAACGTCGGATTGTATCTTTCACGATTGCGGTTTATCGTATCGCGACACTGCTGCTCGCGTTGGTCGAGATCCAATGACTGCTAGCAGAATATGGAATCGGTGGGTTCCGGAGGGTAATACGGAACGCCGTGCTGGATCCCAACGGCCTCGTATCACTAGCAGTCGAGATAACAGGCATCTTATCCGCAAGGCTGTAACGGATCGTGCAGCCACGTCTCGATCCCTGAGTCAACACATGGGACGTTTACAAGACTACCATCTGCACGAACAGTTCGACGACGTTTGCAGTAGCATGGACTATCAGCTCTGAGACCATGGCTGCGGTTACCCTTGCCGCTGCATCACAGACAGGAGCGCCTGCGATGGTGTACTCAACGATGAACCTGGGTGCACGAATGGCAAAACGTCATTTTTTCGGATGAATCCAAGTTCTGTTTACAGCATCATGATGATCGCATCCGTATTTGGCGACATCACGGTGAACGCACATTGGAAGCATGAATTCGTCATCGCCATACTGGCGTATTACTCGGCGTGATGGTATGGGGTGCCATTCGTTACACGACTCGGTCACCTCTTGTTCGCATTGACGGCACTTTGAATACTGGGCGTTACATTTCAGATGTGTTACGACCCGTGGCTCTACCCTTCATTCGATCCCTGCAAAACCCTACATTTCAGTATGATAATTCACGACAGCATGTTGCAGGTCCTGTACGGGCCTTTCTGGATACAGAAAATGTTCGACCGCTGCCCTGGCCAACACATTCTCCAGATCTCTCACCAAATGAACACGTCTGGTCAATGGTGGCCGAGCAACTGGCTCGTCACAATATGCCAGTCACTACTCTTGATGAACTGTGGTATCGTGTTGAAACTGCATGGGCAGCTGTACCTGTACATGCCATCCAATCTCTCTTTGACTCAATGCCCAGGCGTATCGAGGCCGCTATTACGGCCAGAGGTGGTTGTTCTGGGTACTGATTTCTCAGGATCTATGCACTCAAATTGCGTGAAAACATAATCACATGTCAGTTATAGTGTATTTGTCCAATGAATACCCGTTTGTCATCTGCATTTCTTCTTGGTGTAGCAATTTTAATGGCCAGTAGTGTAAATTCAAATGCTAGCCGAGCCTGCTGGTTGCGTTGTTGTATCTGATCACGAACGGCGCCTGTGCAATTTCCTCAACACTTTGCAAGTGTCATTCGTAGTAAGAGCAGTGTTCTGTGCAGTTGTGAGCACATTGCGAGTATTTGTGTATTGTGTGTTGAACTGGGGACCTAGAAACGACGGAGAGGCTTCGTCCCGCCGTAGTCCTCAGTGGTTCACGACCCCACAACAGGCCACAGCAGTCCACCCACCTTACCGCCGCCCCTCACCGAACCCGGGGTTGTTGTGCGGTCTGGCCCCCAGTGGAACCCCCCCCCCCTCCCACCCACCCCGGGAACGTCTCATAGCAGACGATTGTAACCCCCAATGTTTGCGTGGTAGATTAATTATGGTGTACGCTTATGAGGAGACAGTGTTTGCGCAGTGTAACTGAGGCGTAATACGGGGAACCAGGTGGAAAACCACCTTAAAAACCATCTACAGGCTGGCCGGCACATCGGATTTCGACACTAATCCGCCGGGCGGATTCGTGCTGGAGACCGGCGCGCCTTCCCGCTCGGGAAGCAGCGCGTTAGACCGCGCGGCTACCCGCGCGTTTTTTGCGAGTATTTAGGAGCTAAGTGACTTCGAACGTGGACAAATTGTTGTTACTCGTATGGCGGACGCTTCCGTAACCAAAGGAGCCGAAGAGTTTGATGTCTTAAGAGGTGTCATATAGAAGATTCAAGCCGCATGCAGGGAAAGCAGAAAAATAAAAATGCTCTGTTTTGAGTGAACGTGACAGACCGTCAAGGAACACGATTGTGACGAAAAATAAGAGGACGACAGCTCAAAACAAACACTGCCGAACTGAATGTTGCGCTCACGAACTCTGTCAGCGCAAAAACAACACGAAGGGAGCCGGCCGAAGTGGCCGCGCGGTTCTGGCGCTGCAGTCTGGAACCGCGAGGCCGCTACGGTCGCAGGTTCGAATCCTGCCTCGGGCATGGATGTGTGTAATGTCCTTAGGTTAGTTAGGTTTAACTAGTTCTAAGTTCTAGGGGACTAATGACCTCAGCAGTTGAGTCCCATAGTGCTCAGAGCCATTTGAACCAACACGAAGGGAGCTCCATAAGTGCGGAATTGTACAGCGAGCTGGAATTACAGAAATACACATCAGTGATGTAAATGGCCGTACCAGAAAAATGTTGTGTCAAAGTCATAAAACCGGGAAGTGGAGCAATAGAAGAAAATCATTTGATCAGATGAGCGTTATTTCGCACTGTTTCCAACTTCCGGTCGAGTTTACGTCCCAGAAACAAAACGGTGATTTGGGCATCCATATTGTGGCATTCCATGGACCCATCTCTTCTCTGAAACGTCGCATTACCGCTAACCATAACGTGACCATTTTGGCTGATCAAGTCCATCCCATAGTGAAATGTTTGTTCCCCTGTGCCGATGCTATTTTCCAACGTGATGGGGTGCTTAAGCTTGCGTTGTCCAGAGCTGGTTTTGTGAGCACGAGGATAAGTTGTCGCAACTACACTTACCACCACAGTGGCCAGAAATCCCTTCGTAGTCTACTTTGGAAAGAAGCATGCGCAATCACTACCTACCTCAGTCACCGTTGCCTGAACTTGCAGCTATTTTGCCGAAAGAATGCTGTAAGATGCCCTAGAAATCCGTGCAATACCTGTACTCTGATGTGATTGCTAACAGCTTTCCTACGCCGTATTAGGCACGCGAATTTGTTTTGTTTTCGGTGTTTCCATAGTTTTATCAATCCTTTGTACGTAGAGTGCAACCGCGGGTTCAGAGTAAGATACGAACTCATCTAATTGCTAGTTCGATGTTTCTCAAGAATTCGTTCCATTTTGTCTTAATGGTCCTTACTCGAGACATTAGTTGCAATATGTAATGCGTTTCCTTACTGCCCCCTCGATGTTTTGAGAATAAGGCTCTACGCATTCTTGTGAATTCTGTAGTTATCACGGATAAAATAAACTGTACTGCAATCATAGGGAGCCAAGAACATCAAAGGGAAGCACACAATGGTGTTGTTTATCTTCTAATAAAGCCAAAAGAACATCAAAAGTTGCATATCACAGCATCCTCTTCCTCTCGGTTAAATTTCGCGTTTATAGCACGTCATCTTCGTGGTGTAGCAATTTTAATGGCCAGTAGTGTACATAAACATTGTGATACCGTGATGATGATACAAACTTTCAAGGATGATGGAGAAGGATAAATGTATCAGTTTGAGGTCCCTGCTTCAGAAACGAACGAGTTGAAGGTTTGTAAGCGTACTGTCATATCGCTGGCTTAGTTGTGGAGTATCTTTGCGGGCAGCGCTTTTGCAGAGTCGAGCGCGGTACATGGAACTGTTACGTTGTGTTGTGGGTAGCTCTGCGTGTGAGAGGCATTGTTAGTATGGAATAGAGATGGGCAAACTGAAACACGTAACTGTTTCGAAACAAATGAAACAGTACAGTGTAATGTTTCGATACGCTGTTTCGAAACAGTGAAACAGTTTGTGTTTTGTAATCTAATAAACCTACACATTTTATCATCTTGACTGTCTACTACATAAGTATGTCCACATAAACACAAATAAGGTGCGAGAGCGCTAATCATATCGCAGAAAGTATGAAACTATCACTTAGGCGTCTTGGCAGTTTCGTATTTCTGCAGCAAATGCGCTGCTTTCGTGTCGTGTGACTTTCATACTTTTCAATTGGCTGCGGACAGCCATAGCTGAAGACAGAAAGGCCACCACGAACGGAACTGGAGGTGGGAGCAAACTGCAGAAACAACGGATATGCTACTGGAATTCCCACATTCCGTTTGTATGGGTAATATACCCATCCTGCTAATTTCCATGCACACAAAGGGAATCATTGAGGATAACAGGCACAGTGACTATAGACTCACAAATAACGCCAAATAATTCGAATAAATAACAAAATATAACAGAAAAAAATATTGTGTTTCAAGGTGTTTCGAACCGTTATTCTAAATTCACCATGCTTCCTAGTCCTTCCCGTTCACCATTACACTATCAGTGATATGTCAAACAGATTGCTTGCAATTATACCTACATCAAATTTATGTATATGTCTAATAACTGTCACTCTACGCCTTTTTTTATTCAAAATGTTGTAGGCTTACTTACGTTTCTTAATATGATTACTGTACATGAACAGAGAAGCGTATGTTATCAAAAAGTGTAATTTAACTGAATGATTTTCACATATTTATTATTTTGAATGTGAATAGTATGCGTTGTTTTATTGCTTGGTTAGTGTTTATAAAGCAGATGTTACGCCATTTCGGAATATGACAGTCAGCTAGAAACGAAGCTTTATTTTCGGACATCTTAAGCTTCATGCTATTGCTTATCAAAAAGATTTTGACACTCTTGAAAGTGTTTCATGAAGTGGCATGTTAAATGTGTTTCATTACCTGTGCCGAGCCCGAATCTCGTCCGACACAGAGGGGAATGAAACATCACTGTTTCGATACAATTAGTCCGTTCCAAGCACTGGTGGAGTGAAACAGCCTTATTTTGAAACAATGATACAGTTTCTGTGTCTGGCTGGAGACCGAATCTGGTCCAGTTATCCGAGACAGGGGTGGAATGAAACACCGCTGTTTCGAAACAGTGAACCGTAGCCGTTCCGAAACACTGAAACAGTTCCACGTATCGATACACTGTATCGAAACATAGAAACAGTGGCCAAGTCTAGTATGGAAACTCAAGTGGTGCTACAAGTGCAACTACAGTAAATTGATGAAATATGGAAGTGATTCAGAGGAAAGTGCGTCAAGTTGTAATGAAAAATGAGCAGTGCCGCCGATAACGTATTTGTGTATCCTCTCGCGTGTTCCACAGCATCAGTCATCCGTGCCGTGTTCGATCTCCCAGATGAATTAATGTGAATCAGTAATACTATTTACCGCTAAAGAGAGCATTTAAGTGCCAGTGTCTTGTAGCGAGCGTGAGAACGTGCGTTCGGTCATCGCGTTTCCGCATCAACAACAATCAGCTGCGTCGCGACGGTTACGCACAAGCTCGTAAAACTGAGAACTGAAAATTTATCTTTATGAACGGTGTTATATTATCACTAGTGTCAAGGAGGACTGGTACCAGACATCTGTGTATGCCTGACGAGCTTAAGAACTTTCGTTCGATCATTGGGCTTCCGCATCATCAACAATCACACGCGTCGCGTCGGTTACGCGTACTCTCGTCCAAGTGATACTGTGGACAGATAATCATCTAGAAGTTGGCATCGAAACTTACGACTTAAAGTGTAAACACTGCAACCTGCTATTCGTCTTATCGCCTCAGAATATAGTTGTTCGTACCAGATGAAGGACAGTGTTGTGTTTGATGGTTGAGTGGCTCCCCTAGACCCGCTTGCATATTTACACTCCTGGAAATGGAAAAAAGAACACATTGACACCGGTGTGTCAGACCCACCATACTTGCTCCGGACACTGCGAGAGGGCTGTACAAGCAATGATCACACGCACGGCACAGCGGACACACCAGGAACCGCGGTGTTGGCCGTCGAATGGCGCTAGCTGCGCAGCATTTGTGCACCGCCGCCGTCAGTGTCAGCCAGTTTGCCGTGGCATACGGAGCTCCATCGCAGTCTTTAACACTGGTAGCATGCCGCGACAGCGTGGACGTGAACCGTATGTGCAGTTGACGGACTTTGAGCGAGGGCGTATAGTGGGCATGCGGGAGGCCGGGTGGACGTACCGCCGAATTGCTCAACACGTGGGGCGTGAGGTCTCCACAGTACATCGATGTTGTCGCCAGTGGTCGGCGGAAGGTGCACGTGCCCGTCGACCTGGGACCGGACCGCAGCGACGCACGGATGCACGCCAAGACCGTAGGATCCTACGCAGTGCCGTAGGGGACCGCACCGCCACTTCCCAGCAAATTAGGGACACTGTTGCTCCTGGGGTATCGGCGAGGACCATTCGCAACCGTCTCCATGAAGCTGGGCTACGGTCCCGCACACCGTTAGGCCGTCGTCCGCTCACGCCCCAACATCGTGCAGCCCGCCTCCAGTGGTGTCGCGACAGGCGTGAATGGAGGGACGAATGGAGACGTGTCGTCTTCAGCGATGAGAGTCGCTTCTGCCTTGGTGCCAATGATGGTCGTATGCGTGTTTGGCGCCGTGCAGGTGAGCGCCACAATCAGGACTGCATACGACCGAGGCACACAGGGCCAACACCCGGCATCATGGTGTGGGGAGCGATCTCCTACACTGGCCGTACACCACTGGTGATCGTCGAGGGGACACTGAATAGTGCACGGTACATCCAAACCGTCATCGAACCCATCGTTCTACCATTCCTAGACCGGCAAGGGAACTTGCTGTTCCAACAGGACAATGCACGTCCGCATGTATCCCGTGCCACCCAACGTGCTCTAGAAGGTGTACGTCAACTACCCTGGCCAGCAAGATCTCCGGATCTGTCCCCCATTGAGCATGTTTGGGACTGGATGAAGCGTCGTCTCACGCGGTCTGCACGTCCAGCACGAACGCTGGTCCAACTGAGGCGCCAGGTGGAAATGGCATGGCAAGCCGTTCCACAGGACTACATCCAGCATCTCTACGATCGTCTCCATGGGAGAATAGCAGCGTGCATTGCTGCGAAAGGTGGATATACACTGTACTAGTGCCGACATTGTGCATGCTCTGTTGCCTGTGTCTATGTGCCTGTGGTTCTGTCAGTGTGATCATGTGATGTATCTGACCCCAGGAATGTGTCAATAAAGTTTCCCCTTCCTGGGACAATGAATTCACGGTGTTCTTATTTCAATTTCCAGGAGTGTAGATTCATAATTTCAGGCAAGCCAGCAGCAGTGTGGAGCAGAACAGTGCGACCGCCGCTGGATTATCAGGTACGTGGAGTGGACAGGGCGCACAGTCCAGAAGTGAAAAAACAGTTTAAGGGTCCCCCACCATTTGTACCCGTGGGTGTATTACAAGTTACAAGCGAAAATTATTCTGAGACCTCTGACAGTGGAACACTTGTATCGGTACTGTTGTTGCTATCAATATAGGGTTCGCAACCTTCAGAGGTGGTAGTGTGGACCAAGACAAGAAAAAATGTCTAGTGAACGAGTAAACGTGGGTTCTAAAATGCATACCTGAGGAGCTATGAGCACTTGTTCATCTTTGCTAGTGTGAAACACATCCACCCTATTGAACAAGTGATCATAGCTCTAAAGATATGTTTTCAGAGTTCATATTCAGTAGACATCCTTACTACCACCTCTGGAAGTTGCCTACCCTACAATCTTAACAACAACAGTACCGTTGCATGCAGTCCATTGTCAGAGGTATTAGAACGGTTTTCGCTCATAAATTTCGATTCGTTCGTTTCCAGTACAGGGTCACTTACCTCAGTTTCATACATTTATGCTTCTCCAACAAACTTGAAACTTAATAAACCACGGAACAATGTAGATAGAGAGATAAAAATTGACACACATGCTTGGAATGACATAGGGTTTTATTAGAACAAAAAAAAAAAATACTCCATATTGCTAGACGCGTGAAAGACCTCTTGCGCGCGTCGTTTGGTGATGATCGTGTGCTCAGCCGCCACTTTCGTCATGCTTGGCCTCCCAGGTCCCCAGACCTCAGTCCGTGCGATTTTTGGCTTTGGGGTTACCTGAAGTCGCAAGTGTATCGTGATCGACCGACATCTCTAGGGATGCCGAAAGACAACATCCGACGCCAATGCCTCACCATAACTCCGGACATGCTTTACAGTGCTGTTCACAACATTATTCCTCGACTACAGCTATTGTTGAGAAATGATGGTGGACATATTGAGCATTTTCTGTAGAGAACATCATCTTTGATATGTCTTACTTTGTTATGCTAATTATTGCTGTTCTGATCAGATGAAGCGCCATCTGTCGGACATTTTTTGAACATTTAATTTTTTTGGTTCTAATAAACCCCCATGTCATTCCAAGCATGTGTGTCAACTTGTACCTCTCTGTCTACAATATTCTGTGATTTATTCAGTTTTCAAATTTATGCTGACTTTTTGATCACCCGGTATATATATATATATATATATATATATATATATATATATATATATATATATATATATATATATATATATGCGCCGGCGTCGATAACTTTGACGCTCTATAGCGTTGTCAATCACATTAATGTGACTGGACCGTGTATTTTCCTTCCATACACATAAACGGCTGACTAAGTGTTTAAGAGCTACACTGAAATGAGTTTTAATCACTGGACATCATCACACCTTTTCAGTAAGAATGCAAAGAGTCGCTAAAATCGAGCAAGCTTTCTTTCTTGGTCATGTACCCTTAGGAATCCTCTGTGCTCAACTTTGTGCCCCCAACGATTCGTCAGTTTAATTTGTGAAATGTTAATTGCATCTATAATAACTTAGTGTGCAGCATTTTTAAAACTCGAAATGTGAAACTAGTCTATTTTTCACTTAATTAAGTCAATATGTATAATGATTATTTCAACTTTGGGCCCACGCGGAGTGGCCGCGCAATTAGAGGCGCCATGTCACGGATTGCGCGGCTCCTTCCGCTTTTTGTTCTTAGTATAAGTTAGTTTAAGTAGTGTGTTGGTTCAAATGGCTCTAAGCACTATCGGACCTAACATCTGACATCATCAATCCCCTAGACTTAGAACTACTTAAAGCTAACTAACCTCAGGACATCACACACCGATGCCCGAAGCAGGATTCGAACCTGCGACCGTAGCAGCAGCGCGGCTCCGGACTGAAGCGCCTAGAGCCGCTCGGCCACAACGGCCGGCAGTGTGTAAGTCTAGGGATCGATGACCTCAGCAGTTTGGTCCCTTAGGAATTCACACACACTAGAACATCCAAGTTTGGGGTCGCCCCCTCTCCCCCTCCCCTTTAGGAATGTCCTCGCGTACCGCTGGGGTAGGGTTACCATTCGGAGGGCATGTGTACCCTGGTTGTATACCACTGCTTTGGTTCACCCCGAGGAAGCACTACAGACTGGTTTCGCTCAGAACAATGAATGGTTAGCCTAGTAAACTAAAACAGTTAAGAGTGGCTACAGTTGCGAAGAGTGAATAATAGTTCAACTGACAGAAAAAAATTATAGACAGGTTTCACGTGAAAAGAAAGTCATACATAAAACTAACTGATTACGTCGTCTGTTGTCGATCCAATACTTCCACAGACTGCTTTCACTCGAAATAAATAAAGAACTCAACCCGTATCTAAAACTACAACCGAATGAGTCGACTGCTTTCCAAAAATGGAATGGATCGGTTGTTTTCATTAGGATGTTCCCATCACCGGTAGGCAAGAGACGTCCTGTCCCCCACCCCCACCCCCCACCCCCTCAACACGACAATCCCGGCGTCATGTCTGCGGCCGTCTGCTCGCTCTCACGGCGACCTACAGCGATGGGCTTGTCAAGGGCACGGCAGCTGTTCCGTGACGTCATCGTGACTCACACACTCCCCTCCCCTGCCCCCTAATCGCGTCCACTTATCGATGCCCGAGATGGCCAGAAGCGCATAGCATACCTTCAGCTCCTTAAATGACTTGTACATCATCGCTTGTTCCGTGCGTAGAGTAGCAGTATCTACGACGCGAGCATTCAGATGCGCAAAACAGAATTTTTGTCGTCACCGTACACTGATACTATAAGCGCCCTGTAGAGCTTCAATTTCATTACATCGCTAGTGCAGATAGATCCCATTCAAAAGTATCGCCGATTTTCTACGCACTTTTTATGTTGTAACTGCGGTCTTCACTCCGAATACTGATTTGACGCATCTTTGCAGGCTTGTCTACCCTGTGCAAGCCTCTTCATCCTCGAATGCCTACTGAAACTTATTCCACTTGGATCTGCGTAGGGCACTCAACTCTTGGTCCTTGTGCACAATTTTTACTTCCCATATTTACTTCCATTACTGAATTGACGCTTCCTTGGTGCCTCGTCATGAACCCTAACAAATCCATTCTTTTAGTCAAGTTACGCCAAAAAACTTCCTTTCTCCACAGTCCGATTACAACCTCTTTATTGGTTATACAATCTATCAGCACACTTGCCTCTCCATCGTAGTCGATGGTCCGTGCGTAGCCGTATATGGTTATCAGTAACATGGGCTAAAATAGCCTCTGGCTGCATGGATGGTTTTACAACATTTTTCATTGTATGATCACAATTTAGGGACAGCCTATCCCATCTTCAGATGCACCTATACGTGCACATAGCAACATTTTCCAAAACTTACATCACGTCAGTGGATATACAACATAACAGCATTGCTCGTAAAACATACATTACAAGTTGTCAAGACCACCGGTCATAATATCAGGTTTAAGGATCTTGTGATTCAGTCAGAACAGGCATAAAATCAGGCAAGATCACATATTAATCCAATTTTTTTTCTAAATTTGAAATGTTAATGTCATTCCACGTTGCTGATAACGAACTTACAGTTCAATTAAACCCAGTAATAGTGGGATTACCTAACCACTCCCTACAAGCAATAAACTGTGGCGTTGACAACAAACTTCCATACAGAACCCGAGTAAAAATTAATCTGTAAGGAAGATGAGCCGTATTAAAATACCACACTGAAGGAAAACATCGCAGTACCAAAAAATAATTAATGCAGAATAATGAAATTTCGGGAATAAACTTGTCTAGGTAATATATTTAACATTGAAAGATAGCAGGTTAATGTAAGCGGGAGATAAGCCATTACAAATGATGATTTTATCTTCGAACTCTTCCATTTGGTCCGTGTTTGCATAGAAAAACAGTAATACCAGAAAATTGAGTCTGCCTTGATGCAAAACACCTTGTTATTCGTTTATTTCTTTATTCTCCCAAACTAGTTTCGGCGACAAATATCACCATCATCAGTGGGTTTTTTTAATCTAAAACGTGCAGAAAATAGCATGGTCATACAGACACAGTAGCACGTTATTACATTTTTACTATTCGTTTTGTTTTCTATGGACACTTTTATACTACTTTATTTATTGTATGTTACAGCATGTTTTAGGCAATTATTGTCGCTGTCTGCGACATATTTTCTCTGCGCTTTTTCTTTCTGTTCCGTTTTTTTACTTAATGTTGGTACATTAATAAACGGTGTACCCACCAGAACGTTGGATTCAGGCACGCAAACATTCATGCATTGTGTTGTACGGGTGCCGGATTAAGTCCCATGCATGTTCCATTTGTTCAGTCAGTACAGGGACGGCAAATGCTGTTTGTGGATGACGCCGGAGTTGTCGTCCTATGATGCTCCATGTGTGCTCCATTGGAGACAGATGTTTTGATCGAGCAGGCCAAGGCAACATGTCGACACTCTGCAGAGAATGTTGGGTTACAACAGCGGAATGGGCGAGCGTTATCCTGTTGGGAAACACCCTCTGGAATGCTGTTCGTGAATGGCAGCACAACAGGTCGAATCACCATATCGACGTACATATTTGCAGTCGCAGGCCCTCAACTGGCCTCCTCCTAACCAACACACGGCCATCACTGGCACCGAGGCAGAAGCAGCTTTCATCAGAAAACACTACAGACCTCCGCCCTGCGCTCCAATGAGCTTTCGCTTAACACCACTGAAGTCGCAAATGGCGGTGGTTTCGGGCCAGTGGAATGCACTACAGGACATGTGATTCGGAGCTGTCCTTGAGGTAACCGAACTGTAACAGTTGGTTGAGTCACTGTGGTGCCTGCTGCTGCTCAGATTGCTGCTGCAGAATTAGTGCGTTGCGTCAGAGCCGTACGCCGAGCACGATGGTATTCCGTCTCGGTATTGCCACGTTGTCATCCGGAGTCCAGACTTCTTGCTACCGTACATTCCCGTGACCACCGCTGCCAGCCGTCATGCACAGTGGCTACATTTCTGCCATATACACTCCTGGAAATGGAAAAAAGAACACATTGACACCGGTGTGTCAGACCCACCATACTTGCTCCGGACACTGCGAGAGGGCTGTACAAGCAATGATCACACGCACGGCACAGCGGACACACCAGGAACCGCGGTGTTGGCCGTCGAATGGCGCTAGCTGCGCAGCATTTGTGCACCGCCGCCGCCAGTGTCAGCCAGTTTGCCGTGGCATACGGAGCTCCATCGCAGTCTTTAACACTGGCAGCATGCCGCGACAGCGTGGACGTGAACCGTATGTGCAGTTGACGGACTTTGAGCGAGGGCGTATAGTGGGCATGCGGGAGGCCGGGTGGACGTACCGCCGAATTGCTCAACACGTGGGGCGTGAGGTCTCCACAGTACATCGATGTTGTCGCCAGTGGTCGGCGGAAGGTGCACGTGCCCGTCGGCCTGGGACCGGACCGCAGCGACGCACGGATGCACGCCAAGACCGTAGGATCCTACGCAGTGCCGTAGGGGACCGCACCGCCACTTCCCAGCAAATTAGGGACACTGTTGCTCCTGGGGTATCGGCGAGGACCATTCGCAACCGTCTCCATGAAGCTGGGCTACGGTCCCGCACACCGTTAGGCCGTCTTCCGCTCACGCCCCAACATCGTGCAGCCCGCCGCCTCCAGTGGTGTCGCGACAGGCGTGAATGGAGGGACGAATGGAGACGTGTCGTCTTCAGCGAAGAGAGTCGCTTCTGCCTTGGTGCCAATGATGGTCGTATGCGTGTTTGGCGCCGTACAGGTGAGCGCCACAATCAGGACTGCATACGACCGAGGCACACAGGGCCAACACCCGGCATCATGGTGTGGGGAGCGATCTCCTACACTGGCCGTACACCACTGGTGATCGTCGAGGGGACACTGAATAGTGCACGGTACATCCAAACCGTCATCGAACCCATCGTTCTACCATTCCTAGACCGGCAAGGGAACTTGCTGTTCCAACAGGACAATGCACGTCCGCATGTATCCCGTGCCACCCAACGTGCTCTAGAAGGTGTAAGTCAACTACCCTGGCCAGCAAGATCTCCGGATCTGTCCCCCATTGAGCATGTTTGGGACTGGATGAAGCGTCGTCTCACGCGGTCTGCACGTCCAGCACGAACGCTGGTCCAACTGAGGCGCCAGGTGGAAATGGCATGGCAAGCCGTTCCACAGGACTACATCCAGCATCTCTACGATCGTCTCCATGGGAGAATAGCAGCCTGCATTGCTGCGAAAGGTGGATATACACTGTACTAGTGCCGACATTCTGCATGCTCTGTTGCCTGTGTCTATGTGCCTGTGATCCTGTCAGTGTGATCATGTGATGTATCTGACCCCAGGAATGTGTCAATAAAGTTTCCCCTTCCTGGGACAATGAATTCACGGTGTTCTTATTTCAATTTCCAGGAGTGTATTTATGGAGTACTGCAGAAGCAACATGCAGCTCCTCGTAGTCCTATTATACGACGTCCTTCAAACTCAGCGAGGTGTTGAAAATGGCGTCTTTGTCGCCTTAAAGGCATTCTTGACTAACTCATGCCCAGTCTCAAAGGTATCTAACACTCGCGACAGTTACAACGTTAACTGAAAGACAACCTATTAGCACCACTCTTATTTGAGTGAAGTGAAATTTGGACTGACATCATCTTCGAGACCTAGAAACACGCCTACCAACTTAAGTTTACGTCGCACAACTCCTACATCTACATGGTTACTCTGCAATTTACACTTAAGTGCCTAGCAGAAGGTTCATCGAACCATTTTCATACTACTTCTCTACCATTCCACTGTCGAATGGCGCGTGGGGAGAAGGAACACCTAAATCTTTCCGATCGAGTTCTGATTTCTTTTATTTTATTATTCTCCCTAAGTAGTTGGGTGTGAATAAAATATTTTCACATTCGGAAGAGAAAGTTGGTGAATGAACACGAAACGAGCTGCCCTTCTTTGTACTTTTTCGATGTCCTCCGTCAATCCTACTTGGTAAGGATCCCACACTGCGCAGCAATATTCCAGCAGAGGACGGACAAGTGTAATGTAAGCTGCCTCTTTAGTGGGTTTGTCGCATCTTCTAAGTGTTCTGCCAACAAAGCGCAGTCTTTGTTTCGCCTTCCCCACAATATTATCTATGTGGTCTTTCCAATTTAAGGTGCTCGTAATGGTAATTCCTACGTATTTAGTCGAATTGACAGCCCTTAGATTTGTGCGACTTACCGTATACTCAAAATTTATCGGATTTATTATAGTTCAAAATGGTTCAAATGGCTCTGAGCACTATGGCATTTAACATCTGAGGTCATCAGTCCCCTCGACTTAGAACTACTTAAACCTAACTAACCTAAGGACATCACACGCATCCATGCCCGAGGCAGGATTCGAACCTGCGACCGTAGCAACAGCGCGGTTCCGGACTGAAGCGCCTAGAATCGCTCGGCCACAACGGCTGGCGATTTCTTTTAGTACGCATGTGGATGACCTCGCACTTTTCTTTGTTTAGTACCAACTGCCACTTTTCGCACCATACAGAAATTCTCTTTAGATCATTTTCTAATTGGAATTGATCGTCTGATGATTTTGCAAGACGGTAAATTACAGCGTCACCTGCAAACAATCTAAGGAGGCCTGCTCAGATTATCACCTGGATCATTTATGTAAATCGCGAACAGAAGAGGGCCTACGACACTACATTGCGGAACGCCAGATATCACTTCTGTTCTACTCAATGATTTACTGTCTATCACTAAGAACTGTCACCTCTCTGAGAGGAAATCACGAAGTCACACAACTGAGGCGATACCCCATATGCACGCAATTTGATTAATAGTCGCTTGTGAGGAACGGTATCAAAAGCCTTATGGAAATCTAGGAATATGGAATCAATCTGAGATCCCTTGTCGACAGCACTCATTACTTCATGGGAATAAACAGCTAGCCGTGTTGCACAAGAACGATATTTTCTGAATCTGTGTTGGTTATGTATCAATAAGTCATTTTCTTCAAGGTGATTCATAATGTTCGAGTACAGTATATGCTCCAGAATCCCACTGCAAACTGAGGTCAGTGATGTGGGTCTGTAATTCAATGGGTTACTCCGATTTCCTTTCTTGAATATTGGTGTGACCTGTGCTACTTTCCAGTTTTTAGGAACAGACCTTTCGTCAAGTGAGCGGTTGTATATGATTGCTAAGATAGGCACTATTGTGTCTTCATACTCTGAAAGGGACCTGATTGGTATACCATTTGGACCGGAAGACTTGCCTTTCTTAGGTGATTTGTGTTGTTTCGCAACACCTAAGATATGTACTTTTATGTCACCAATGCTAACAGCTGTTCTGGTTTCGAATTATGGAATAGTTACTTCGTTTTCTTTCGTGAGGAATCACGGAAAACTGTATTTAGTACCTCCGCTTTAGTGGCACCATCATCGGTAACATTTCCATCGCTATCGCGCAGTGACGGTATTAACTGTTTTTTGCCACTGGTGTACTTTACATACGACCAGAATCTCTTTCGGTTTTCTTCCATATTTTGAGACAATGTTTCATTGCGGAAACTATTAAAAGCATCTCACATTGACATCCGCACAAAATTTCGAGCTACCATGAAACTTAGCCAGTCTTGGGGATTTTGCGTTCTTCTGAATTTGGCATGCTTTTTTCGTTGCTTCTGCAACAGTGGTCTGACGTATTTTATGTACCATGGGGGGTCAGTCCCGTCTCTTACTAACTTATGCGGCAGGAATCTATTCATTGCTGTCGATACTGTATCTTTGAATTTGAGTCATATCTGGTCTGCACTTACATAAGTAGCTTGGAAGGAATGGAGACTCTCTCTTAGGAAGACATCAAGCGAATTTTTATCTGCTGTTATAAATAGATATATTTGGCGTTTATTTTTAGTGGTTTTGGTCGATATAGTTTTGAGACTTGCTACAATGACCTTATGTTCATTAATGCCTGTATCCGTCATGACGCTCTCTATTAGATCAGGATTATTTGTGGCTAAGAGGTCAAGTGTGTTTCCGCAACCATTTACAATTCGTGCGGGCTCATGAACTAATTGTTCAAAGCAATTCTCATAGAAAGCATTGAGTACAATTTCGGAAGATGTTTTCTGTCTACCACCGGCTTTCAACATGTATTTTCGCCAACAAATCGAGGGTAGATTGATGTGTCCACCAATTATAACTGTATGAGTGGGGTACTTATTTGTAATGAGATTCAAGTTTTCTTTGAACCGTTCAGCTATTATATCATCTGAGTCGTGGGATCGGTAGAAGGAGCCAATTATTATTTTGGTACGGCTCTTGAGTATAACCTCTACCCATAGTAATTCGCAGGAACTATCTTTTTCTACTTCACTACAAGATAAACTACTACCAACAGACACAAACACATCAGCGCCTACTTTATTGAATCTATCCTTTCTGAACACGGTTTGCACCTCTGTAAAAAATTTCAGCAGAATTTATCTCCGGCTTTAGCCAGCTTTCTGTTCCTATAACGATTTCGGCTTCATCGCTTTCTATCAGCGCTTGAAGCTCTGGTACTTTTCCAACACAGCTACGACAATTTACAACTACAATAGCGACTGTTATTTGGTTCTGCGATGTTTTTCCGCCAGTGTATTTTATGCCCCGTGGACTACATAGTCGTAGCATGAAATTAGGCAAATGCATAAGTGTAAGGACGTCAGATGGTAAAATGGAGATGCTAAAATCCGTACAATTATCTTCTTTGGGCAATGGTGAAAAGAATATAATACAACAGTAACTTTTCCTTATCATTTAAGCATTGTCAGGTAATGTTGGCAACAAACTATTCGTTTAAAAGTAAAGAACATTTAAAGTGCGAGGTGCGAGTATCATCTCTTAAAACACAAACCATTTGAGTAACTGACAACCACTGCGATAAAACTGAATGCACATTATTCTGGAATGACAGTTGTTCCTGATATGTATAAACAATGGTTGGTCTTAAGGCCATGAAACCAGAAGTCGACACGTAAATAAACAGAGCCCCGAGACACAATAAGACACTAGTCTGTGAAATGAAGATTACATGGGTAGGTCGGATAAGTAATGAGGAAGTAATGAAGAGAAGTTGGGAAAAATGAAATTTATGGTACAACTTGAGTAAAAGAGGGGATCGGTTGATGGGAAACATCCTGAGGCCTCGCGGAATTGTCAAGCGCGTCATTGTGTGGTAAAAATTGTAGAGGGAGGCCAACGATTGACTAAAGTGGACAGCGTGACACGCATGTAGGCTGCAGTAGTTACCAGCTGTACAACAGCGGAATTTCCCTACAGACGGTGCTAGCCGTCATTGTAGGGCCCGTGAGACCGTGTCTGTGGCGCCTTCTGGTTCTTTGTAGCGGCTGACGACGAATGTTAGCACATTAACCCAAGTTCCACACATCGGTGTCTGTTCCAAAACCGTGAACATGTCGAGATTTGTGCCTTCATACTACGATTTGCGGGCAGCATTGATTTTCTGTTTCCATTTGAAGAAAACTGCTGCAGAACCGCATCGAATGCTTGTCGAAGCTTTCGACGAACGAGCTGTTGGGGGGAAAACAGAGTGTATCGAGTGGTTCAAAAAATTCAAAAGTCTGATTTTGACGTAAGAAACAGCGAGCGCAAGGAACCACAGAGAGTTCGAACACAACGAACTGTAGGCCTTACTAGATGAAGATAATACTCCAACTCAACAGGAACTCACAGAACAATTGAATGTGACGCAGAAAGCCGTTTTTCTTCAGTTGAAAGCTATGGTAAAGGTGCAGAAAGTCGGATAATGACTTCCGCATGAAATGAATGAAATATAGCAAGCATATCGAATGACCACGTGTGAAATGTTGCTCGACAGATACAAAAGAAAGTCGTTACCGTGAAATAGTGACATGCGATGAAAAATGGATATATTTTCAGAATCATAAGCGTAGTAAACCATGGGTGAAGGCAGGCAAACCATCGACATCCACTGCAAGACCAAATCGCTTTGGAAAGAA
The DNA here is from genome assembly GCF_023898315.1 of Schistocerca nitens. Taxonomy (NCBI): domain Eukaryota; kingdom Metazoa; phylum Arthropoda; class Insecta; order Orthoptera; family Acrididae; genus Schistocerca; species Schistocerca nitens. Next base: position 354,303,252 of record NC_064622.1, read on the forward strand.
GACAAAGCTCTGTGTTTGGAGGGATCAGAAGCGTATCATCTATTATGACTTGCTAAAACCTGGGAAAACCGTTAACACTCATCGCTACCAACAGAAAATGATCAATTTAAATCGAGCATTGCGTGAAAAACGACCGGAATGTGGAAAAAGACAACATAAAGTGGTACTGCCCCATGAATACCACCTACGTATTTACATCACTGGGACACTTTCTCGCTGAACAATGCTTCATTTCGTATGAAAATGAACGAAAATGGCTTGCTGACTGGTTCGCTTGGTTCAAAAATGGTTCAAATGGCTCTAAGCACTATGGGACTTCACATCTGAGGTCATCAGTCCCCTAGACTTGCAACTACTTAAACCTAACTAACCTAAGGACATCACACACATCCATGCCCGAGGCAGGATTCGAACCTGCGACCGTACCGGAAGCGCGGTTCCGGACTGAAGCGCCTAGAACCGCTCGGCCACACTGGTTGCTTCAAAAGAAGAACTTTTCTTTGGCGTGTCATTCATAGCCTGCGGGAGAGGTGGGAGAAATGTACAAATAGCAATGGACATTATTTTGAATAAAATATTTTTTATTGGTTTCAAACAACAAACGTGTAATTATTACAACCAAATTCCGGTTTCAAACTTCTACACCTGATATGTAGAGCTGAAGTACTTACACAGGATAGATTACCAGTGGAGAGCTGCACGAAACCAGTCTTTGGACAGAAGACCAGAACAACAACAATTTCATGTTATCCCCCCTCCAAAGCACAGTGTGGTAGGAACAGGGCGCGTGCCGGGGGATTTACTACATTCTCTTCGAGGCCTCCACATTATTTATGTCGAGCAGCCAGGTGACTAATTTTATGTCCGCTGAGCTTATATATGCAACTTTTAAAAAAATCTAATCCGGCGCTTTCTTTTTGCACGTCATTGGAATTTATTGCACGGTCATTAAGTAACAGCCTTAGAGCTGCAGTGGAAATACGAGGCGCCCTTCAGTCAAAGTTGCGCGTGGCTACGGGACGTATTGGTCCCCAGGGCGGGCATTCTTCTTGTGTGCGAGCCAGGCTGCGCCGTTCCTTAGGCCGAGCCCGGTTGTAATTAGCGAGACTGATATCAACAGCCGCCTTGGGGGCCGTAAATGTTCGCTGCCAACACAGAGAGCGAGCGGCGAGGAGCGGGGCCAACACGTGCTGGGGAGCCGACTTCCAGACGCACACGCTCCACACTTGTGTGCGGCACACTCAGCCGTAACCTTCCTCCCATCTGCGAAACTGAGCTGGCGGACGGGAAGCACCGTTGAAGAAAGACATGGGGTGGATTAAATGTACACTACTGGCCATTAAAATTGCTACACCACGAAGATGACATGCTACAGACGCGAAATTTAACCGACAAGAAGATGCTGTGATATGCAAATGATTAGCATTTCAGAGCATCACACAAGGTTGGCGCCGGTGACGACACCTACAACGTGCTGACATGAGGAACGTTTCCAACCGATTTCTCATACACAAACAGCAGTTTACTGGCGTTGCCTGGTGAAACGTTGTTATGATGCTACGTGTAAGGAGGAGAAATGCGTATCATCACGTTTCCGACTTCGATAAAGGTCGGATTGTAGCCTATCGCGATTGCGGTTTATCGTATCGCGATATTGCTGCTCGCGTTGGTCGCGAGATCCAATGACTGTTAGCAGAATATGGAATCGGTGGGTTCAGGAGCGTAAGACTGAACGCCGTGCTGGATCCCAACGGCCTCGTATCACTAGCAGTCGAGATGACAGACATCTTATCAGCTTGGCTGTAACGGATCGTGCAGCCCCGTCTCCATCCCTGAGTCAACAGATGGGGACGTTTGCAAGACAACAACTATCTGCACGAACAGTTCGACGACGTTTGCAGTAACATGGACTATCAGTTCGGAGATCATGGCTGCGGTTACCCTTGACGCTGCATCACAGACAGGAACGCCTGCGATGGTGTACTCAACGACGAACCTGGGTGCACGAATGGCAAATCGTCATTTTTTCGGATGAATCCAGGTTCTGTATACACCATCATGATGATCGCATCCGTGTTTGGCGACATCGCGGTAAACGCACATTGCAAGCGTGAATTCGTCATCGCCATACTGGCGTATCACCCGGCGTGATGGTATGGGGTGCCATTGGTTACACGTCTCGGTCATCTGTTGTTCGCATTGACGGCACTTTGAACACTGGACGTTACATTTCAGATGTGTTACGACCCGTGGCTCTACCCTTCATTCGATCCCTGCGAAACCCTACATTTCAGCAGAATAATGCACGACCGCATGTTGCAGGTCCTGTGTGGGCCTTTCTGGATACAGAAAACGTTCGACTGCTGCCCTGGCCAGCACATTCTCCAGATCTGTCACCAATTGAAAACGTCTGGTCAATGGTGGCCGAGCAACTGGCTCGTCACAATATGCCAGTCACTACTCTTTATGAACTGTGGTATCGTGTTGAAGCTGCATGGGCAGCTGTACCTGTACACTCCATCCAAGGTCTGTTTGACTCAATGCCCAGGAGTATCAAGGCCGTTGTTATGGTCAGAGGTGGTTGTTCTCGGTACTGATTTCTCAGGATCTATGCACCGAAATTGCGTGAAAATGTAATCACATGTCAGTTCTAGTATAATAGCTTTGTCCAATGAATACTCGTTTACTATCTGCATTTCTTCTTGGTGTAGCAATTTTAATGGCCAGTAGGGTATTAGAGGCAGTCAAATGGAAAAAGAATACATGCCACAACAGGACCTTTGAATAGTTTCATTTAAAAGTAATCACCATATGGTTTGAAATTTATCCTACTGAATGATGAGATCAGTTCCTGTTTCGTAGAATGCGGTCAACCGCTAACGGATTCACAACGGCAACCACTCTTCCTCGTCCGACTGAAACCGACCTCCACGCACGTCTTTCTTCAGGACGCCAATGACGTAAAAATCACGCCGTAAAAGATCCGGGCTCTGTGGAGGAATGTGGCAACGTTTCCCAACCAGATCGCTGAAGAGTAGCATTCGTCCTATTCACAGTGTAGTGGCAGTGTTACCGTGCAACAAGATGGACGGTCCAAGGCGCTGCAGTCATGGACTGTGCGGCTGATCCCGGCAGAGGTTCGAGTCCTCCCTCGGGTTTGGGTGTGTGTGTTTGTCCTTAGGATAATTTAGGTTAAGTAGTGTGAAAGCTTAGGGACTGATGACCTTAGCAGTTAAGTCCCATAAGATTTCACACACATTTGAACAAGATGGAGCGTTGCAAGTTTCTGCAAAGAGTCTTCATGGCGCTGCGCACTGACTGTGGTTCGACGCTCGCGGAACTGGACGAGTAGGGCCCCTACCGTAGAAGGGGGAAGTCTTCATGACCTTATGGAACTTATGTGAACACCTTTGGAGTATTTTGGCGGGGAGGAGGGGATGTTTCCACTGTTGGATTTGCCCTTTGCCCACGCTTTGTCATGCTGTCGGATGGAATCTTTCTGTTGCACCACTATGCCCTGCTTACAAAACTTATGTGTTCTTATGGTGGTTCCATTTGACACATACTGCTTATGGCAGGCAGGGTGAAACCGAATTCCACCAACAGAATTATCAGATAAAGTAGACATCCCCGCAGAGCTCATCCAAAACAGCAGTGGCAACATCAAATGGTTGAAATGGCTCTGAGCACTATGGGACTTAACATCTGAGGTCATCAGTTCTATCCCCTAGAACTTAAAACTACTTAAACGTAACTAACCTAAGGACATCACACACATCCATGCCCGAGGCAGGATTCGAACCTGCGACCGTAGCGGTCGCGCTGGCAACATCGAAAGCAGTATCTAGTTGTTACGAAGAGTGGAGTTCGGCTTCATCACCTATATGTGAAAAGATTTGCTTCTACACTGGATCATCCTTTTCACATGTCTGACATTTTTCTGTCAATGAACGTGCAGAGAAGACGCAATCCCTGATTCTCTGCCGCTTAAACGCACAGTATGGACTGCTGCACAATATTTATACGTATATCATTTATCACTTACATACGTGACAGAATTTGGTTCCTCCTCAATGCAGTTGCAATTTGCGTGGCAGATTACTCTAACGCCGAGCCGCTGTCGTAGTTAACTCACCTGTCCTGCGTGGCGAAAATAAATTGGATTTCCATCGCATTGTGAAGTGACCGTAATGTTGTTAATTTGCAAGCTATCCTGCCGTGACAGATAGCGGACATTACTTTGTCCGGCTGAGTTACGGGTGCCAACAAGAGCAGTTGTTGAAATATTGTGCAAAATGAATTTCATAAAACGGTTCATCAGGACATTTTTTACTGCGCCAGACATTGCTGGCGAACGCTATCAGACAGGTGAAAAATAAATAGATAAAAAACATGTTATGAAAAGAAATTAAGAAATTCAGCTTGCAGTTGCAAGGTAAAATTTTATTAGTTTACCTAGGTTTCGATGCCAATAATGGTAACTTCTTCAGAACAAAAATTAAATTATTTTGAGGGTCAAAGTTTGGCCATGTCAAACAATAAAATTAAAACCGAATAAAGACGCATAATCATAATGTTATGTCTGTCAAAACTAAAACTAAAAACATTAAGACAAACGTAGATATAGCTACCCCGGCCTGGAACAAGGGTCACACGTAAGCAACAAGGAAAAATCTCGTGGTGTGGAGTATTTGCAATATTTGGAAAGACGATTGGCGAATTGTAAGTAACCATAAAAAAGTTCCAGTTCCGACCACGTTAAAAACCTGTGCAATACCGACTTTTCCCTGAGTGCTAGGGGGCGGTCGCCTCCCCATCCTCCATCCCGGAGAGCCCCATCTCCTCTTCCCCTCCCTCCCTCCACCTTTGCTAGCAGGTTTCCACGCCCATGTTCGGTGGAACTCGCGAGGAACCGTAATTTCATAAATCAGTGCTGAAGGAGCTGAGTTGTGACGTCATTCACACAGACCGACGGCAAAATAACAAAATACGTACACTTCTTGCAATTCGCGGTGTGAAGGTGCAGAAGGGAACGCCACGGAATGGTTGCCAAGTTTACGAAATAATGAAGTTACAAAGAGTACACACGCTTTTCTCTCCTGACCATCGCCCGTGTAATATGTTGCTTGGACCAGAACAACTTAACCTGGAAGGAACACATGAAAAATGCCTTGGGAAGACTAACCAAAGACTGCGGTTTATTGGCAGCACACTTAGAAAATGTAATACACCTACTAAGGAGACTGCCTACACTACGCTTGTCCGTCCTCTTTTAGAATACTGCTGCACGGTGTGGGATCCTTACCAGATAGGACTGACGGAGTACATCGAAAAAGTTCAAAGAAAGGCAGCACGTTTTGTATTATCGTAAAATATGGGAGAGAGTGTCACAGAAATGATACAGGATTTGGGCTGGACATCATTAAAAGAAAGGCGTTTCTCGTTGCGTCGGAATCTTCTCACGAAATCCCAATAACCAACTTTCTCCTCCGAATGCGAAAATATTTTGTTGACGCCGACCTACATAGGGAGGAAGGATCACCACGATAAAATAAGGGAAATCAAAGCTCGTACGGAAAGATATAGGTGTTCATTCATTCCGCGCGCTATACGAGATTGGAATATTAGAGAATTGTGAAGGTGGTTCGATGAACCCTCTGCCAGGCACTTAAATGCAGAGTATCCATGTAGATGCAGATGTAGATGAAATTCGAATGTATACTTGACGAAAGAAATTTCCGACTTTTGCTGCGTTGGAGCACTGAAATAACACATTGACGAATGATGAAAGTTTGTGCTGAAGCGGGATTGGAAAGTGGAGTTCCCGCTTTACGCCAATGGTCGCCAAATCGTTTCGGCTATCCGAGCACGACTCCCAAGCGACGCAAATCTCCTTAGGCCACACACTACACAGCAGTGTCCCTTTCCATTATTCCTCTTTGCTCGCAGCCCTGCTGTATTCCCGCGACAAGTCCGGACGTTATTCTGCATATGCAGTGAAAGATCGATATGCCGTCACGTGCATATATTATACAGGTAGGTGCGCCTACATAATTCGAATGCAAACAGGTCCGAGTCTTCCAGCTGTTTTTGTTATTCAATCAGAAAGGCGTGCGTGGGCGAGCGGGTGAAAACCTGCTCGGAGCGACCTACAAACGCAGTGTGCGCCTCGTAAACGAAAGCAGACCTGTGACCGAGCGGCTGACGTAAGCGCTTCCAGGCGGATGAGAATAGCCTAATGCGTCGTTACGAAACACGCTGCGAGACAAGAACGGCTTCAAAAATCCGTGGACACCCGTTTACAATTTTCTAATTATATGTTCACAGAATGAAGGATCCTTAGCGCTAGGACGACATTAAACATTCTATCTCATAAAAATAATCCTTACAGTCTTATATTATGCGGAATTGACCACAAGACGTTACGAGAGGCGGACGCGGCAGTATAATAAGAGGCTGGAAGTACTATGTTGCCAGCAGAGAAGCTATAACGGCGGAATGGGTCCGTCGGGAGAGCTCAGTCACTCCGAACGTCATCTTGTCATTTGGATACCACCTGAATAAGAAATCCATCAGGGATATTTCAGCCACTGTAAATCCGGCTATTTTGTAGCTACAGTGGTTCATAGATCCTTCATCACTGTATACGCAAGGTTATATTGGAAAGTTTCCAAACAGTCTTTCTCATCGAGTCTTCCCAGTTAACAAGTGTTCGCTTTCTGCACTATTTTTTCCCAATTTATGTTCGACTAAAGTGGTTAAAAAATCGGTTCAGGTTTTTCTGGAGGCGATCTGCATGAACTACGGTTCATTCCACCTGGCGGAGATGTTTTGTGTGGCATCTGTACTCCTCTTTTTATGTGGACTGCATTGTAGTACTGCGTTTGATAGGGAGCCAACTTCTTAGACGTGGATTCTATTATAATACGGCTATGCTGAGTGAAGTCTTTCACTATGTGGAGTGCTTTACCACTGTCTCTGCCCTTTACATTTTGATTCGCAGTGATTTCCTACGGTTCCCTACGTATATCATTGGAGCATGAGTGTCCATTACCACTGTTTCCGCTCTACATGCTCTAATTTGCAAATTCTATTGGAAAGTTGTGGTAAGTGCCTATGGGAAATTCCGATTGCAACGCGATTATCGTGATTTGACTATTTATTGACACATTCACGGATTCAGAAAATATCGTTCTTCTGAAACACAACTAGCTGTTTATGCTCATGAATTAATAAGTGCTATCGACAGGGGATGTCAAATTGATTCCATATTTTTAGATTTCCAGAAGGCTTTCGACACCGTTCCTCATAAGCGTCTTCTGACCAAACTGCGTGCCCACGGAGTATCGCCTCAGTTCTGCGACTGGATTCGTGATTTCCTGTCAAAAAGGCCACAGTTCGTAGTAATAGGCGGAAAGTCAACGAGTAAAACAGAAGTAACATCCGGCGTTCCCCAGGGAAGTGTTATAGGCCCTCTATTGTTCCTGACCTACATTAACGACATAGGAGACAATCTGATTAGCCGTTCTAGATTGTTTGCAGATGATGCTATCATTTACCGTCTTGTAAAGTCATAAGATGATCAAAACGACTTGCAAAATGATTTAGATAAGATATCTGTATGGTGCAAAAAGTGGCAATTGACCCTGAATAGCCGGCCGCGGTGGTCTAGCGGTTCTAGGCGCGCAGTCCGGAACCGCGCATCTGCTACGGTCGCAGGTTCGAATCCTGCCTCGGGCATGGATGTGTGTGTTGTCCTTAGGTTAGTTAGGTTTAAGTAGTTCTAAGTTCTAGGGGACTAATGACCAAAGATGTTAAGTCCCATAGTGCTCAGAACCATTTGAACCATTTGACCCTGAATAAGGAAAAGTGTGAAGTTATTCAGATGAGTACTAAAAGAAATCAGCTAAATTTCGATTACGCGATAAGTCACACAAATTTGAAGGCTCTAAATTCAACTAGATACTTAGGGATTACAATTATAAATAACCTAAATTGGAACGATCACATAGATAATATTGTGGGTAGAGCAAGTCAAAGACAGCCATTCACTAGCAGAACACTTAGAAGGTGCAACACGTCTACTAAAAAGACTGCTTACACCACGCTTGTCCGCCCTATTCTGGAGTATTGCTGTGTGGCGTGGGATCCGCATCAGGTGGGACTGACGGATGACATCAAAAAAGTACAAAGAAGGGCAGCTCGTTTTGTATTATCTCGAAATGGGGGAGATAGTGTCACAGACATGACACGTGCATTGGTGTGGCAATCATTAAAACAAAGGCTTTTTTCGTTGCGACGGGATCTTCTCTCGAAATTTCAACCACCCGTTTTCTCCTCCGATTGCGAAAACATTCTGTTGGCACGCACCTACAAAGGGACAATCATCATGACGACAAAGTAAGAGAAATCAGGGCTAGCAAAGAAAAATTTAAGTGCTCGTTTTTCCTGCGTGCCATTCGAGAGCGTAGCGGTAGACAGACAGCTTGAAGGTGGTTCATTTAATCCTCTGCCAGCACTTTATTGTGAATATCAGAGTAACCACGTAGATGTAGACGTAGACGGATACTGCAAACGGGTCGCCTGGTAGGATGAATCGGGATACCCCGTCATCCAGGCGAACGGCTACTGGAAACATACACTGCGTCACCGACGCAGTCCGCTGGGGGCATTATTGTTATGTTGTACGAGACACTCGTCTTGACTTGTGTGGGACATGCGGTAGCAGTCAAACCCTCAGTGACGACGCAGACTACGTCAACATTATTACGGGCTATCTGCATTACTTGTGTCTTGAGGATTTCCCCGTTGCCTACGGTTTCTTCCAACTGTATAACAGTCGGTGTCACAAGCCCAATAACGTGCTATGTTGTTTTTGGAGTATGATAGAGAACTCAAGCTGACGTCTTGGTCAGCAAATCAGACTGATCTGAACGCGATAAAACTCGTCTGGGACACAAGCCGACGCCAACTCGGCGCCCACAATCCACTAGCCGCCAATTTACGGGCATTTCATGACTCGCGTGTAGAAATCTGGGCCGCGCGGGATTAGCCGAGAGGTCTGGGGCGCTGCAGTCGTGGACTGTGTGGCTGGTCCCGGCGGAGGTTCGAGTCCTCCCTCGGGTATGGGTGTGTGTGTTTGTCCTTAGGATAATTTAGGTTAAGTAGTGTGTAAGCTTAGGGACTGATGACCTTAGCAGTAAGTCCCATAAGATTTCACACACGTTTGAACATTTGAACATAGAAATCTGGTGCCACTTACGGACGAAAACCTGCCAAGGACTTGCCGAGTGCATGCCACGCAGTGTAAATTCTATACGAATCAGAGAGTAAAAACGTATTATGTATGCAAAATCTTTGCATGGTCACCACTTATACTGCTTAAATGAATACTTGTTAGATAATAGCTGCAGGAAAGAAAGAAAACGAATTTAACGTCCCGTCGACGTCGAGGTCATTGGAGACAGAACACAGGCTCGGTCTGTTTCGCACACAGAATTTGCTCAAATCTATTTAGGGAAATCACAGACAACTACATGTGAATGCGTGTACTGCCGTCTGGTGGCCGGCCGCGGTGGTCTCGCGGTTCTAGGCGCGCAGTCTGGAACCGTGCGACTGCTACGGTCGCAGGTTCGAATCCTGCCTCGGGCATGGATGTGTGTGATGTCCTTAGGTTAGTTAGGTTTAAGTAGTTCTAACAAGGGAACCTCCCCATCGCACCCCCCTCAGATTTAGTTATAAATTGACACAGTGGATAGGTCTTGAAAAACTGAACACAGATCAATCGAGAAAACAGGAAGAAGTTGTGTGGAACTATGAAAAAAATTAGTAAAATATACAAACTGAGTAGTCCATGCGAAGATAAGCAACATCAAGGTGAATGTTAGCTACGGAGCGCCGTGGTCCCGTGGTTAGCGTGTGTAAATGCGGAACGAGAAGTCCTTGGTTCGAGTCTTCCCTCCACTGAAAATTTTACTTTCTTTATTTTCGCAAAGTTATGATCTGTCCGTTCGTTCATTGATGTCTCTGTTCACTGTAATAAGTTTAGTGTCTGTGTTTTGCGACCGCACCGCAAAACCGTGCGATTAGTAGACGAAAGGACGTGCCTCTCCAATAGGAACCGAAAACTTTTGATCGCAAGGTCATAGGTCAACCGATTCCTCCACAGGAAAACACGTCTGATATATTCTTTACGACACTGGTGACGGCATGTGCGTCACATGACAGGAATATGTTGTCGACCCACCTAACTTGCACACTTGGTGAATGGGTAAAAGGATTCTTCTACCTTGCCCGATTTAGGTTTTCTTGTGGATGTGATAATCACTCCCAAAAAAGTTATGAAAACATAAGAGTTTGTCACATAAACTGCAACAAATGAATGCAACAGTTTCACAGTCGCACAGTTTTCCCTGTGCTCTGTCAAAACATATGTTTTTTACGTTTTCAAATGTTTCCGTGCGTAGACCGTCACATCCTGCATATGTCCAAGCAAATCTGAACATGTCCTGGAATTTTGGAGAGCGAAGTTGATTATGTGTGAGTGCCTGAAGTTTGATAATTATCTGAAAATAAAAAATTAAACTTTTCACTCGAGGGAAGACTTGAACCAAGGACCTCTAGTTCCGCAGCTGCTCACGCTAACCACGGGACCACGGCGCTCGCAAGCTAACACTCTCCTTGATGTTGCCTACCTTGCGCATGGACTACTCAGTTTGTATATTTTGCTTATTTTTTTCATAGTTCCACACAACTTCTTCCTGTTTTCTCGATTGATCTGTGTTCAGTTTTTCAAGGCCTATCCCTGTGTCAACTTATAACTATATCTGAGGGGGGTGCGATGGGAAGGTTCCCTTGTAAGTTCTAGGGGACTGATGACCACAGCAGTTGAGTTCCATAGTGCTCAGAGCCATTTGAACCATTTTTGAGCCGTCTGGTGTTGACCTTCGTTGCCAAACTATACACAACATTTGTTTATATGCACAGACTCTGTTTCCACAAGCTAAAAATTATTTTCAGGATATTTCCTGTATAGTTATCTGCTGCTGTTCTATATAGTTCGGCTACAAACTAGGACGTGGGATGACGACAGTTCGCTTTGAGAATACTGGTATTTTGATGGATTTATTTTGATGTTTAATAAACTTTTAAGAAAATGAGCACGTGCGAGTAGATCTCGCGATCTGAGGTTTCCGTGCAAACTTAACTGTGTATACAGACAGTTCATCCATTCCGGAAACGGAGAATCTCTGTGATTTTTGCCTGTTATCGACAGTGATACTGGCAAAATATCGGTCCCTGGAGTTCCGAGACTTTCGTGTGATATAATTACAAATTAAAGATTTTTCTGATATTTTCCTTTACTTGCATTGTGTACCCACTTCTTCTAAATTTCGTTATTCTAGGTCAACCGTAAGTACGCTACAGGGTATGATGAGTGAGTTTCTGAGTATCAAAGTATGCGGCAGAAACGGCCGTATCATTTGACTGCATTGACTTAGACGCTTGAATGTTTTACACCGCCAAGGACTGCAGACCTCAGTGTGCGCCGTACTCGTAAATTTCAATTTGATAGTCTACTCGAACCTGAGAAAAATGTTTTCTAACAGCTGGATAGACACACAGACAGATGGACAACAAAGAGATCCCATAAATGTTCTGTTTTTATCGATTGAAGTATGGCACCCTACAAATGAGAAAACTCATTCAGTGACTGCTTCAATTTTAAATCATAACTAATACCACAGAAATCATCATGTAGATTAAAAAAAGTCATTAGTAGCTTAAAGAGGTCAAAAGAAACTGCCACGTTATTAATAGCTTTCCCCGAGGCACTTATTCACTTCCCTCAGAACATCAGCGTTCCACGGAACACATTTTGGGAAACATTGGACTAGGACGTTATCGAACACATAAAACAGTAATCACGTCTTATAATTAACAAAAAATGATTTAAATTACTTCATTACAAAAACAAAAATCACGTATAACTTATTATGAGTATATTACCATCAAAAGCAATGTTTAAAGAACAACGAAGTTCTCAATATGCGGCATTGACAGGCATCACAATCATCAGTTGATTACGTTATTGATAAAAGGCCACAGATTGCGTCATAAACTTGAATGCACTAAACATACTAATTACTCCTACAAAATGTCATTACTTACCATGAGCCGTCGCCATCCGTTTAGAACGAGAGGAACGACAAAGATTCGTTGAGATGTCGTGGTTTCTGACGTCGTAAAGAGTGATCTTCGGCGTGCTTCATCTCCTATAACCTTAGACATTGACAAAGGCAATGGATATAACTATTCAAATTCTGTGCAATACAGCTTCGGCGACATCTGAACTGTTTGTTCGTATCCGCGGCAACGGCTGTCGTGTCAGGCAGTGACGTCATCAGAACATTGTCAGAGTCCGTTTTAACGTACGTCCACCGGGATCTCTTTTCGTCGTCCACTGCGGCCATGTAGGAGCAAGAGTGAACTCGCCCAAGTTGACTGAAGGCAATCAATGAGCGCTCACGTTTGCATTCACCATGACAACGAACAGCGTGAGTGGTTTTCCGTTATGGACACAGGCTCCCACGATACTGTTAGCTACATAATCGGGAATAGAGTAAATCTGCTTCAAACGCCAGGAGAACAGCTTTCATGCAACATTTGCAAGAGGTGCGGCACTGGCGCAGTTTGGCAAACATGAGCTTACGAGAGAAAAATATTAGTCAGCCATAGTGACATTAGCTTCATATTCGCACGTACAGAGATTTTACAAATAAGTAAAATGTTTGCAAAATAAGGCCGCATCACATTCACGACAGCAAGAAAATATTCCAGTCATGAATAATTAAGTTTTAGAATTAATGGTCTAAGACCTCGTTCTCCTGCGACCTCCAATATTTGGAAATAGAGTAAGGCCCGATTGCACCCGTCCGCTTTGACGAATGACGTCATATTACGCGAAAGGCGATCGTTAGGCCTAGTTACTAACAAGGGAACCTCCCCATCGCACCCCCCTCAGATTTATTATAAGTTAGCACAGTGGATAGGCCTTGAAAAACTGAACACAGATCAATCGAGAAAACAGGAAGACGTTGTGTGGAACTATGAAAAAATAAGCAAAATATACAAACTGGGCAGTCCATGGGCAACATAGGCAACATTAAGGGCGATGTGAACACAGGAGCGTCGTGGTCCCGTGGTTAGCGTGAGCAGCTGCGGAATGAGAGGTCCTTGGTTCAAGTCTTCCTTCGAGTGATAATTTTAATTTTTTATTTTCAGACAATTATCAAAGTTCAGGCAGTCACACATAATCAACTTCGCTCTCCGAAATTCTAGGACATGTTCAGATTGGCTTGGACATATGCAGGATTTGACGGTCTACACACGGAAAAATTTGAAAACGTTAAAAACATATGTTTTGACAGAGCACAGGGAAAAGTGTGCGAGTGTGAGACTTTTGGATTCATTTCTTGCAGTTTATGTGACAAACTCTTATGTTTTCATCACTTTTTTGGAAGTGATTATCACATCCACAAGAAAACCTAAATCGGGCAAGGTAGAAGAATCTTTTTACCCATTCGCCAAGTGTGCAAGTTAGGTGGGTCGACAACATATTCCTGTCATGTGACGCACATGCCGTCACCAGTGTCGTATAGAATATATCAGACGTGTTTTCCTGTGGAGGAATCGGTTGACCTATGACCTTGCGATCAAATATTTTCGGTTCCCATTGGAGAGGCACGTCCTTTTGTCTACTAATCGCACGGTTTTGCGGTGCTGTCGCAACACACAGACACTAAACTTATTCCAGTGAACAGAGACATCAATGAACGAAAGGACAGATCATAACTTTGCAAAAATAAAGTAAGTAAAATTTCCGCTCGAGGGAAGACTTGAACCAAGGACCTCTCGCTCCGCAGCTGCTCACGCTAACCACGGGACCACGTCGCGCCCATGTTCACATCATCCTTGATGTTGCCTATGTTGCTCATGGGCTACTCAGTTTGAATATTTTACTTATTTTTTCATCGTTCCACACAACTTCTTCCTGTTTTCTCGATTGACCTGTGTTCAGTTTTTCAAGGCCTATCCACTGTGCCAAATTATAACTAAATCTGAGGGGGTGCGATGGGGAGGTTCCCTTGTAAGAGACAACAGATAACTTCTTCATTTGTGTGGTCATATTGTCCGTAGTTGCTTTAAATTTCCTGAGGGTGTCTTCTTTCCGTCTATATAACTACAACAAAATGCGTGATTTTTTTTCCGCCAGATGTGTTTCGCTCTATTGAGGTAAAGCATCGTCAGAGGTCTGTAATTAAAGATCTTTACAATTTGATTTGTTTTTAAATTGAGAAGTAAACCTTTAATAATTTGTTGTTATTTTTCTGCTTGCTTTCTCGCCTACATCAAATGGTTCAAATGGCTCTGAGCACTAAGGGACTCAACTGCTGAGGTTATTAGTCCCCTAGAACTTAGAACTAGTTAAACCTAACTAACCTAAGGACATCACAAACATCCATGCCCGAGGCAGGATTCGAACCTGCGACCGTAGCGGTCTTGCGGTTCCAGACTGCAGCGCCTTTAACCGCACGGCCACTTCGGCCGGCTTCGCCTACATCAGGAAATGGCGTCTGCCGCCTAGTGATGCCTACAGACTAATTTAGCCGGCCGCTGTGGGCGATCCGTTCTAGACGCGTCAGTCCGGAACCGCGCTGCTGCTACGGTCGCAGGTTCGAATCCTGCCTCGGGCATGGATGTGTGTGATGTCCTTAGGTTAGTTAGGTTTAAGTAGTCTAGGGGATTGATGACCTCAGATGTTAACTCCCATAGTGCTTAGAACCAAGTCTAATTTAGTACCAGGACAATTACATTCTTCAAGCTGGTGACGACAAGACTGATCGTTGTTCATAAACAACCGTAAAGGACAGGCAAAGCATTTCAATTGGCGAAGAAAATGACATCAACTGTGGGAATGAAAGAGTTTGTGAAGTGACAAACTTTAAAAGAAAGTTAATGAAAATAAGGTCATTCCACAGAAACCAATATATCTAAAAATAGGATACGCGAGTACATCTGGAATAAACGGAACGAAAATATACCCAAAATACAAAATTGGAAACGAATAATCAGCTTGACTTACTTAGCTCAAACGAAGACAGTGACACTAGACATAACCCTCACAATAAAAAGCAAGATGTCAAGAAATTACTCACACGAATTTGTCTAGAATAAACAAAACATAAAAGTACAAAAATCACATAACTGGAACAGAATTTTTCTCTTGGGATACATAGTTGAAAAGAAGACAGCGATAGACAACAAACTGAACCGAGAGAAACAACATCGAAATATTCCTCAGGTCTATATAAAATGAAACACATGTATCGATACCAAAAACATAGCCCTGTATATGAAAATAACGACACACAAAATTGAAAATAAATTTCCCATAGAGAAACAAAATTGAAATCGCGATACAAATAAAAATTAACAAGTCAATAACCATAAAGAAAAATAAATAAAAAATATATGCCAGAAACTCAATCCACCTTAAGTAAATCATAGCTACAAACCACATCACCCAAAAGAACCACCAGTAACAACACGACATGTAACGCGAAAATCCATGTCAGCATTGGACCACTCTACTGGTCGACCTCGGAGCTAATCCCTTCCTGCATCAGTAACCTCACCATCATCCACCTACTGCTTCCCGCGGAGTGCGTCCTCCATGGAGCGAAACAGATAGAAGTCCGAAGGTGCGAAATCCGGGTGGGTGGCTGACGGAGAACAGTCCAATGAAGTTTTGTGTGCTCCTCTCGGCTGCACAGACTTGTTCGGGCCTTGCGTTGTCATGGAGAAGTTCCTATGCATTTTTGTGGCAATGAATACGCTGATGTCGTTTCTTGAATTTGAACAACACACTTCCGAGTTAATCTTTGCACCACGAGGGAGGGCAACATACAGAATAATCCCTTCAGAGTCTCTGAAGATCGTCGCCATGAGTTTACTGGCTGTGGGGGAGACTTTGAACATTTACTTCGGTGGAGAGGTGGTGGGGCGCCACTCGCGGATTGCCATTTTGTTTCCAGTTCGAAGTGATGAGCGCATATTTCATCACCTGTGACGATGTTCGACAGAAAAATTGTCACGACCAGCCTCGTAACGCGCAAGCAGCTTCGCACAGATGGTCCTTCGTTGCTTTCTATGGTCTTGTGTTAGGTGGCGAGGAACCGACCGGTCACACACCTTTGAGTACCTTAACTGGTGAACGAGTGTGTCAGTACTACCAACAGAGACGTCCAGTTGTGCAGCGAGGTGTTTGGTTGTGATCCGTCGATCAACTCGAATGAGAGTGTTCGCACGTTCTGTCTTTGAAGGAGTCACAGCTGTCTACGGACGGCCTGTACGCGGGAGATCGGGAGACCTTGTTCCGCCAATGAGAGGCACCTTGACCAACAACTCTTTTTACTACCAGACCTCTGTAGACATTCTGCAAGCGGCTATGAATATCTACGATGTCTTGCTTTTCGCCAAAAGAAACTCAGTGACAGCTCTCTGATTGGAACTCACCTCCGTTACAGACGCTATTTTGAAGGCTTCGTATAGCGCCTTCTATCAAAGTTTCATGGAATTATATGGGCTTCACGGGAAAACTCCATGATGTCACACAACTAATTCCGCATTTTTTGAACGGAAAGTGGCCGAGAAAAAAATGTGTTGCATTAATTATTGAAAGCCCTTAGTAGTTTCTAAGAGAAGAATGGGAAGGAAACTGTATCCAGTTTCCATTTGGAGTGGGGTATGTCGTAAACGGGGCGACCGGTGTGGCCGAGCGGTTCTAGGCGCTTCAGTCCGGAACCGCGCTCCTGCTACAGTCGCAGGTTCGAATCCTGCCTCGCGCATGGATGTGTGTGATGTCCTTAGGTTAGTTAGGTTTAAGTAGTTCTAAGTCTAGGGGACTGATGACCTCAGATGTTAAGTCCCATAGTACTTAGAGCCATTTGATTTTGTCGTAAACGGCCATTGCTCACAGTGGTACATGCACGTCTTCTTTGGGCCACCGAACAGAAACTAGACAGTAGGTGGCTGGAGACGTGTAGTGTGGTCCGACGAGTCGCGATTTCGCCTCTTTTCAGCTGATACGAGGCGAAGGCTGCACCGGTTGTGTAATGATGTGTTTGACTGGCAGTGTATGTAGGGTGTAGTGCCAGCTGGAGGTACTTTTTGACGTTTTCTGGGTGCTTTCCCTCCCACTATTTGAATCATGATATAAAACCCTGTAATTTCCCCGAAACCTGGGAAAATCACTCGCAGTTCCTACACTATTTAGTCTCGTTTATGTGACCACCCCCCCCCCCCCCCCCAAGAACGTGAATAACCGCCTTTTGCAGCGTGGATCGCTGCGGGATGAGAAAGAATAGTGTCAGTGAGATTCTGGAAGGTACTGACATATGTGTAGAGCCATTCCGATTCCAGTGCCATCGCAAGCTGAGCTAGATTTCTCGTCTGAGGATCCATGGTGCGAACAGCCCGATCGGGTGGTCCGAAAGATTCACAATTGAGCGTAAATCCGGGAATTATGGTGGCCAGAGGAGTACGATAAACTCATCTTGCTACTCTTACAAGGGAACCTCCCCATCGCACCCCCCTCAGATTTACTTATAAGTAGGCACAGTGGATAGGCCTTGAAAAACTGAACACAGATCAATCGAGAAAACAGGAAGAAGTTGTGTGGAACTATGAAAAAAATTAGTAAAATATACAAACTGAGTAGTCCATGCGAAGATAAGCAACATCAAGGTATTTGTTAGCTCCGGAGCGCCGTGGTCCCGTGGGTAACTGCGGAACGAGAGGTCCTTGGTTCGAGTCTTCCCTCCACTGAAAATTTTACTTTCTTTATTTTCGCAAAGTTATGATCTGTCCGTTCGTTCATTGATGTCTCTGTTCACTGTAATAAGTTTAGTGTCTGTGTTTTGCGACCGCACCGCAAAACCGTGCGATTAGTAGACGAAAGGACGTGCCTCTCCAATGGGAACCGAAAACATTTGATCGCAAGGTCATAGGTCAACCGATTCCTCCACAAGAAAACACGTCTGATATATTCTATACGACACGGCATGTGCGTCACATGACAGGAATATGTTGTCGACCCACCTAACTTGTACACTTAGCGAATGGGTAAAAAGATTCTTCTACCTTGTCCGATTTAGGTTTTCTTGTGGATGTGATAATCACTCCCAAGAAAGTGATGAAAACATAAGAGTTTGTCACATAAACTGAAAATAAAAAATTAAACTTTTCACTCGAGGGAAGACTTGAACCTAGGACCTCTAGTTCCGTAGCTGCTCTCGCTAACCACGGGACCACGGCACTCCTTGACTCGCGTTCTCCTTGATGTTGCATATCTTCGCATGGACTACTCAGTTTGTATATTTCACTAATTTTTTTCAGAGTTCCACACAACTTCTTCCTGTTTTCTCGATTGATCTGTGTTCAGTTTTTCAAGGCCTATCCACTGTGCCAACTTATAACTAAATCTGAGGGGGATGGGATGGGGAGGTTCCCTTGTTAGAACCATCCACGTATACTACGAGTTCTTTGACATGTTGCATTGTCCTGCTGGTAGATGCCATCGTGCCATGGGAAAAACAAACTGCACGTAGGGGTGGACGTGGTCCCCAAGAATAGATGCACACGTTTGATGATGGATTTGGCGTTCCAGAACATTGCAGAGGGCACAGTTCTCTCTCCTTGTTAGCTTTCAGATGTTTCAGGCCCGATGGAGAACAAAATGTGATCCGTGAGAAAAGGCCAGTAGTCAGTGGACGTCAAGTTAAGGTATCGGCCTGCAAATTCTAGCCTTTGTGACCCATGAACAGCAGTCAGCGATGGTGCATGAACCAGGCGCGTGCTACGGGTGCCCATACTCAGCAACGGTCGTGGAGGAGACATTGTTGGTAGCCCATTGATTCGTCTGGGCGGTCAGCTGCTCAACGGTTGCACGTCTATTCGGCCGAACACATCTCTGCAGCCTTCGTTCACCCCTGTTATCTATGGTCCGTGGTGCGCCACAGTTGCCTGGGAGCCGGTTTTGATAGCGCGCCACTCTGTCATGCACTGTATACTTTAACCATGGCGGCAATCATTCTTCCCACGCACTATTCGCGAGTGGAACAGTATCGGAGGGATCAGATAGTGGTACAGAACGTACCCTCCGTAACACACCATTAGATGGCTTGCGGCGTATGATGTAGATAATTTGTTATTTCGTCTGTTTTAAAGGAATTACTACATACTGTGTATGTTTCTGACTCGAATAAAACATGCACAGTAACCGTGTGTTGCCCTTTCTCCTACTTCTTTATGATGAGTTTGCTGTAGACACTCCTGTCTTACAAGATGACAACAGCCAACCGTGTTTTCAAACGGCTGCATGCATGTTTAACTACTCTGATGAACACTCAGACACCCTATCGCTCCTCGAGGCCCGTTAGATTAGTAGATCCCAACCCCATACAAAAGTCTGATTTTTTTAAACACCAGATGGGATGTAGCAACTTGCACGGTATCAGCTTGTCGTTCCTAAGGGAGTGATTAAGTATTTGTCTTGAGTGCTCACGTTCGGGTAAGATAGAGACTACTCACTCACCAGGGACGGCAGCGCAGGCGACAGATGGATCGCGGGGCCTGCAACAGAAAGAGCCGGCGTCACAACAGAACACAATGAAACAGAGCAGGTAGGCACTAGAAGACGACGTCACAACAGAACAGGTAGTTAAGGCCGGCGTGAGCCCAGACGGGACCAACCCAGTCCTCTCATCCGCCCACCATCAGCCACAACACTGTGGGCGGGTAGCCGACTTCTAACAACATGTTACAACACTACGTTCTCAAAAATGCCGCATTGCGACAGCCAAGAGCTGGTAATAAATAATTCTTTATTCAGAACCAGTTTACAGTGATTCCTCCTAATATAGTGTGGGACCCCCTTTTTACCGCCGTAGTGCAGCAACACGACGTGGCGTGGACTCTACAAGTCGTTGTAAGTCTCCTGGCGAAATACTGAGCCATGCAGCCTCTACAGCCATCCATAAATGCGCAAGTATTGCCGGTGCAGGATTTTGTGCACGAACTGCACTCTCGATTGTGATCCATAAATGTTGGATAGGATTGATGTCGGGCGATCTGGGTGGCCTAGTCATTCGACTGAATTGCCCAGAATGTTCTTCAAACCAATTGCAAACACTGTGGCCCAGGGATTCCACAAATGGTTCAAATGGCTCTAAGCACTATGGGACTTAACATCTGAGGTCATCAGTCCCCTAGACTTAGAACTACTTAAACCTAACTAATCTAAGGACATCACATACATCCCTGCCCGAGCCAGGATTCGAACCTGCGGCCGGTGTAAGTGGCCGTGCGGTTCTAGGCGCTACAGTCTGGAACCGAGCGACCGCTACGGTCGCAGGTTCGAATCCTGCCTCGGGCATGGATGTGTGTGATGTCCTTAGATTAGTTAGGTTTAATTAGTTCTAAGTTCTAGGCGACTGATGACCTCAGAAGTTAAGTCGCATACTGGTCAGAGCCAGCCATTCGAACCTGCGACCGTAGCAGCAGCGCGGTTCCAGACTGAAGCGCCTAGAACCGCTCGGCCACAACGGCCGACACTATGTTTACCGACACTTTTTTGCTTCTAGTATCGTGTACTATGCGTTTACATCATTAATTATGATACACCCTGTATTTCGGTACGACGTACCTTGCACAGTAAAATGACAACCTTCAGCTTGCTTTGTGAATATCCCCTCCAACTCACTTTAGGCGGATTAGGAAAACCCAACTTATCAGATCAAGCCAACAGAACAGAGCTGACCGTCTAGCTTATAAAGCTCGTGGAAACTCCATGTAACACGGAACCTTGCGCCAGTAACAACTACACCTTGGCCCTGCAATGCGACTGTATATCAGATCAGTCTCAAAAGGCTATAAAATCACCGCCTAAATTAACATCCTAATCCGATAAATATCCCTATGAAACGTCGTCTCGACAGCCTCAGGAATACGCTGGAAAATTAATGTTACTGTTCCTCCCATGTTCTTCATCTGTCAGTTCTTTTTTTCTCCTTTCAGAATAGCAGAAGTACGTCAACACACCGCCAAGAGGTTACCACCAAAACGACAACGATTTCATGTAACTATCATCTCTTACTAATAGGATACTTGGGCGAATAGGACTGGATCCAATCATATCATAAGTGAAAGACCACTCCGTTTACTTTTGAGGCATTCCGCTCTCAGCGTTCGCACCTGCGGCCTTGGAAAACAGTTTCACGAGACCCGCTGCCGGCGCGTGAGCTCATTAGAGGTGGCGAAAGTGCAGAACCCTCACGCAGTACGGCATGAATATTCAGGACCGCTTAGGCGAGGTAATGCGAGGTTACCGCCGGACCCGTTGTCTGGCGAGGCCGTCTAATTACCGCAGGCCGCTTATCGGCGCACCACCGGTTCACCAGGCACGCCACTTCCTCCGCTGCCTCTTGCGCGATCAACATTATCGAAATCTTCTCGATGGCGACGTCTGCCTGATTCTGATTCTGCAAAAAGGAACTCAGCAACTCACCTGCCGAAATTTTCCGAAGAATGAGACTATGGGGGACATAGGCTCCCAACCTCCCTCCCCCTACTACCACAATCAATAACGCAGGCTCGACACTTGATTTTAGGGTGTACGAATTCGTCAGAGATAACTGCGTAGACCAGGCATGGCCAGCCTTTGGTAACCCAGTGCCCTGATTCACATACCGGGCGGCATTATTAGTGAAATATATTCGCAGTTGCGAGTATGGGCAATTATCAGCTATATTATGGAATGACGACAATGAAAATTTGTGCCGGGGTGGGACTAGAAACCCAATTTCCCGCTAATCGCGAGCGGTCCTTTACCCTTAGGCTATCCGAGCAAGTGTCACGGCCAGCCCCAACTTCCAGGTGTTGTCAATCATGTGTCTATTCTAGTACATCCATTATGTACGCTACGTGATCAAAAGTATCCGCACACCCCCAAAAACATACGCTTTTCATATTAGGTGCATTGTGCTGCCACCTGCTGCCAGGTACTCCATATCAGCGACCTCAGTAGTCATTAGACATCATCAGAAAGCAGAATGGGGCGCGTCGCACAACTCACGGACTTCGAACGTGGTCAGGTGATTGGGTGCCACTTGTGTCACACGTCTGTATGCGACATTTCCACGCTCCTAAACATCCCTAGGTCCGTTGTTTCCGATGAGATGGTGAAGTGGCAACGTGCAGGGACACATACAGAACAAAAGCGTACAGGTCGACCTCGTCTGTTGACTGACAGACCGCCGACAGTTGAAGAGGGTCGTAATGTGTAATAGGCAGACATCTATCCAGACCATCACACAGGAATTCAAAACTGCATCAGAATCCGCTGCAAGAACTATGGTAGTTAGGCGGGAGGTGAGACAACTTGTAATTCATGTTCGAGCGGCTCCTCAAAACCCACACATCATGACGGTAAATACCAAACGGCGCCTCGCTTGGTGTAAAGAGCGTAAACATTGGACGATTCAACAGTAGAAAAACATGAAGAATCACGGTACACGATGTGGCGATCCGATGGCAAGGTGTGGGTATGGCGAATGCCCGGTGAACGTCATCTGCCAGTGTGTGTAGTGCCAACAGTAAAATTCTGAGGCGGTGGTGTTATGCTGTGGTCGTGTTTTGATGTAGGAGGCTTGCACCTCTTGTTGTTTTGCGTGGCACTATCACAGCACAGGCCTACATAGATGCTTCTTGCTTCCCACTGTTTAAGAGCAATTCGGGGATGGCGATTGCATATTTCAACACGATCGAGCATCTGTGGCGGAGTGGTTACACGACAATAACATCCCTGTAATGGACTGGCCTGCACAGTGTGCTGACCTGAAACCTATAGAACACCTCTGGGATGTTTTGGAAGGCCGACTTCGTGCCAGGCCTCACCGGCCGACATCGATACCTCTCCTCAGTGCAGCACTCCGTGAAGAATGGGCTGCCACTTCCCAAGAAACCTTCCAACACCTGACTGAACGTGTGACTGCGGGAGTGGAATCTGTCATGAAGTCTAAGGGGGGGCAACACCACATTGAATTCCAGCATTGCCGGCCGGAGTGGCCGTGCGGTTCTAGGCGCTACAGTCTGGAACCGAGCGACCGCTACGGTCGCAGGTTCGAATTCCGCCTCGGGCATGGATGTGTGTGATGTCCTTAGGTTAGTTTGGTTTCATTAGTTCTAAGTTCTAGGCTACTGATGACCTCAGAAGTTAAGTCGCATAGTACTCAGAGCCATTTGAACCATGGCACCACGAACTTTTAAGTCCTTTTCAGCCAAGTGTCCGGATATTTTGATCATATAGTGTGTATTTCCATACAGGACAGACATTTGAATTGAAAGTCGCTTCCCCGGTGTCGGCGGATAAATAAGACATTGCAGTGTCTTGTTCAGAAGTACGATGTAATATTCCTTCGGACGTGCATACATGGGGCACTGCGGCGACTGCAGCCGTTATGAAACACATGAAATATATTCACAGTTGCGAATATGGACAATCAGCAGCTGCACAATGCATCGTATTGCCGAAAAAGACAAGCACTGCAATATCGTTTTCACCACCGACACCGGGTAAGTGACTTTCAGTTAAAATGTTTCCCCTTTACGGGAGACACGTTGCTGACGACATACAGAAGTCTGGGTCTAGCCGTCACAGGTGCTTGGATAGCCTAATGGTAAGGCGACCGCTTGCGATAAGCAGGAAATCGAGGTTCGCGTTCCAGTGCGGCACTAACTTTAATAGTCGTCATTTCACTAAATATCTGATGGTTGTCCATATTCGCAACTGCGAATACGTTTAGTGTATTTCACAACAGCTGTGGTCGCCGCAGTGCCTGTTCCTTCGGATATGCATGCATGTCCCAAAGAATATTGCAAAAATAGCTCTGAGCACTATGGGACTTAACTTCTGAGGTCATCAGTCCCCTAGAGCTTAGAACTGCTTAAACCTAACTAAACTAAGGACATAACACACATCCATGCCCGAGGCAGGATTCGAACCTGCGACCGTAGCGGCCGCGCGGTTCCAGACTGTAGCGCCTAGAACCGCTCGGCCACCCCGGCCGGCCAAAGAACATTGCACCGTACTTCTGAAAACACATGCAGTGCAGTACCGAACTCATAATGTGATTATATTAAAGCGCAGCTACTCACTGAGGTCCAGTATGAGCTGCAATTATCGTACGACAGCCGAACTTGGAAGGTACTCTAATAAGTTAATGCGAAATTGGTTTACGTTGAAAAACGGTTAGTTCACATTTTAGCCATCAGGTACAAATTTGGCGCTGTGAATGCAAGAGAGGCGTACAGAAACAGGATGTGGGCTGAAAAGGTCAAACAAGTGACAAAGGCATGATGTTGATTTTATTGTTAACCGCTGATTTTGCAGTGTGTTCAATAAGAGCACCGGAGACGTCGACGAGACAATGAGTAGCGCCAGATTTGCACCTGATGGTCAAAATTGGAAATCATTTTCCTCGAGCGTAAATCAGCTCCGCATTAACGTATTAGCATATCTACCAAATTTTGCTGGTGTATGATAATTTCAGCCCACAATGGACCTTCGTAAGTAGTTGCACTTTTATTATAACCACCCGGTACTTATTAATACTTCAAGCTCGCTGGCCATCTCGTCACGTGACGCGACAGCAGCGCTCCAATTACATAAAGTCCAAACTACAGCCCCCGTGTCGTTAATATTTACGAGGTAACGCACCGCTATGAACGGTAGGTCTTTCCCGACACGTAGCTCCAACAAATTATGTTTCCGAACAAGCGTTTTTGAGAGTAGACTGCGTTCATTTCATGTTCACCTCATCTACAGATGTTTACATTTACTAACGCGCCAGATAATTGTTTGTTTACTACGATTTTTTACAACAGCTGTCTTAAAAATTTCCGTTGCGACTACTCGTTGCAGGCAATTCATTTTAAATTACCTCCAATTTCGACATTTTCAGTGTTCTAATATGTCCACAACGAACAAGAATTATTTACCAATGGCAATATGAGAAAGAACAGAAACACAACATACGGCAATGAGATGGATCCGTAATCCCAATAAACAAACAATTACGATTAACTTCCTGATTTTTAGCGACATGGATATTATTCGAGAGTCTGAAATTGAGTTGTTAATATCCACAAATACTATTTGCAATCATTTTTAAATATTTTTTCCAAATATACTTTTCATGGCTTATTACATAGGCACTGGTTGTTTCTATAACACTCATTAAATTAAGCAATCATTTCCTTGTTACTTCTAAAAAGATTAAAAGTCAAAATCGCTTGAAATTAGCTTTGTACAGAAGCCAAACTGGAAAACTGCGAACAATGGAATGATTGACTGTCAAATTGATAATACTCGCCTCTACGAGCTCAATATGCGTTGGGAATACTGAGAATATTTTGGCGGCATCAGTATTATTCGACAGTGTTATTGGTACTGACAATACGACAATACTCGCCCTCAGAGGACTATTATAGTGACAATAACACTGAATGTATGAGGACCTCTTAATTCCGTGTGACATTTATACCATTGCAGATGACAGGTACGAGTCTTATGTCACTAGCACAGCACGAAATGGCCGAAAATGCTCAAATCCAATGCCTTTCACATCAGAGCGGAAAATGCATCTAGGGCAGACTGCTGTGCACCTCGCTCTCCATCCCACGCATTTCTCCTGCAGGCCGGACTGAAAACCGGTTGCTCATCCGTGGCGCAGACTGATTACCCACCACGTGCTAAGTGAAAAAATTTTTTTGTTAATGTGAACATTTTAGGTTTGGCTCTACAGCGATTGTTATGAGTATCAATTGATACAATAAGTTTCCATAAACATTAACAGATTATTTTATTTTCATTGTGCGTTTCGGAGAGTTAAACGTTCATCATCAGGTGTATTTGTCATACTCAGCAAATACATTTGGTGTCAAACACAAGGTGGATGGAAGATAACCCTTTACCACCGAAAGTAGTTCGTGTTAACATGTGGCTTGCTTGTACGCAACATGTACACAGTCTCATCACAGGACCAAATAGGGCTATGAAACAGCTAAACAAAACTATACGGCAACACGGATTGGTAACGATTTACAATAATTTATTAAGAGAAATATTACACCACTTAACTTTATTATGAAGCCGGTGCATGGCACTATATTAACATTCAAATGCACAGTTCTGCCTATAACTCTGTTCTAGTCCAGAACACAGTGAACGATAACAGTGGCCGGCCGGTGTGGCCGTGCGGTTCTAGGCGCTTCAGTCTGGAACCGCGTGACCGCTACGATCGCAGGTTTGAATCCTGCCTCGGCCATGGATGTGCGTGATGTCCTTAGGTTATTTAGGTTTAAGTAGTTCTAAGTTCTAGGGGACTGATGAACACAGATGTTAAGTCCCATAGTGCTCAGAGCCATTTGAACCATTTTTGATAACAGTGGTGTTGTCAGCACACGGGTCTCCCGGTCGTTGTATTTCTTCACCCAGGAGCTGTTGTTTCTCATCCAGGTAGCTCCTATATTGACATCACGAGGCTGATTGCGAAAAATCCTTAGCAGTGCCAGGAATCGAACCATGGTCCTCCGCATCGGAACCAGAACGCTGACCACTTCTTTTCCATTTTGATCGTTCTCGCCATTTGATCTGGGCGGACGCACACATTACCTGTTTATGTTGATCGTTGAATACTTCACTCAGAGGTTTTTTTCTTTTACTTTATATAGAGGGCAGCGAGCCTTCTGACCGAACATGCTGAGCTACCGTGCCAGCTTCCACTGGACCACGGAGTCGGACTGAGCACATTCCTTTGACACGCTATTGTCCATCTATCAAGTGATTCATGTCCATCGCGCCTGAAATCGACATGGCGTTAAGGTAGTACTGATTTTAATTCTCCTGACTTCACGGAACGAGTACTCCCACAATCTTACTGTTTTCTCTTAACTGTCTTGCACAGTACTCTGCACTAATTTCGAAAATGAATATAGCGATTACAAACGGCTATAGCCATTCAATGCACAGCAACACATCGAGAAGAATTACAGAGAATGTAGAAGAAAGTTTAATTTTCTTACCTATTTTACATGTGTTATGTATTAATCCCCTTGTTCACGCGGCAAATTTACGTGGTAATCCATTTCACAGAATATATTCTAAAGGATATACGGAGATGGATACGTTGTACTTGCATATTCGTGCACCGGCACATTTTCATGTCGCTGACTGGGAAAGCGTGGCTCAAAACCTCGACAATAAGTGTGTCGACCGTGGCTCGCCAATAGCATGGCCCGCCATTTTCCCTGACTTGAACCCCTTGGATCTTTTTGTGTGAGGTATTTAAAATCTCTGATGTACTCCAGACATGTATATAGCGTTGATGAACTCCTGAAACGCGTTGTGGACGGTTGTCAATGCTTGGGATTTATGAACGGCTGTGGGCATCCTTGCAAAGACATGTGGAAGCCTGCCTTCACGTGAACAGCAGCATTTGGAAATCTCGTAATATTGTATTTGTCCTCAAGTGGATATCTACAATTTCGATTCTCGGGCATCTCTTAGAAAGTGTTCACGTACTCATTCGTGTAACGCTATATTGGGGAAGCTGTTGGTTTTCAGACCTGTGTTTATTGACTTATATGGATATGGTGTCTGTTCTTTCGGACATGCACGAAAGAACAGACACCATATCCATATAAGTATATAGTTCTGGCAACACCTACCATGACCTTCTTCTTTTGTGCGGATGCACACATATTCCCCGAACTCTTACGGTAAGAATGTCTTCCACGAGTAATGAGTGTGTTGGGGTGGGACACTACGAATGTAGTGTGTGGACATACAAGGTGAGAATGTGGGTCTCGAGGGAGGCGTGCGCGGGATAGTCCCTGCAGTCGCACTATCCTCTGTGCCCTCGGTGGCTCAGATGGATAGAGCGTCTGCCATGGTAAGCAGGAAATCCCGGGTTCGAGTCCCGGTCGGGGCACACATTTTCACCTGTACCGGTTGATATACATCAACGCCAATTAGCAGCTGAAGGTATTAATATCATTCTAATTGTGTTTATTGAGGTTACTTGCTGGTTCCATTGTCCTCTAACCACCCCTTCAGTTTGTACGATGTGTTCTTTAAGATTTGGAAACAGACGAAACTAGGATGGAGCCAATTCGGGACTATATGGAGAGCGATCGAAGACAGTGAACTCAATGGGTTGGGTTGTTTACAGATATTGCAGCGCTCATATGTGATATGATATTGACATGCTTAAGGAGAAGGTGCTCCGTGTGTGGACGAACTCTTCGAATTCCAAACTCGATTATAGCTTGTCTTTTCTCACGCACCGATATACAGCGATAACCTAAACAGTGAACACCACCGTCCACTTCGAGGCTGGATGGCGGCTGGTGCGTTGAGGGAACGTGACACGGTACGAAAAGTATATAAGTGGATCAAAGACGGATGGGGAATAATTCTAGCGACGACAAGAACGGCAAATGGGTAAATCTACTGACATAAGAGACTTTGACAAACATTGTAGTACACTACTGGCCATTAAAATTGCTACACCACGAAGATGATTAGCTTTTTAGAGCATTCAGACAAGGTTGGCACTGGTGGCGATACCTACAACCTGCTGACATGAGGAAAGTTTCCAGCCGATTTCTCAACACAAACAGCAGTTGACCGGCGTTGCCTGGTGAAACGTTGTTGTGATGCCTCCTGTAAGGGGGAGAAATTCGTACCATGACGTTTCCGACTTTAATAAAGGTCGGATTGTAGACTATCGCGATTGCAGTTTATCGTATCGCGATATTGCTGCTCCCGTTGGTCGAGATCCAATGACTGTTAGCAGAATGTGGAATCGGTGGGTTAAGGGGGGGGGGGGGAGGGTAATACGGAACGCCGTGCTGGATCTCAACGACCTCGAATCACTAGCAGTCGAGATGACAGGCATCTTATCCGCATGGCTGTAACGGATCGTGCAGCCACGTCTCGATCCTTGAGTCAACAGATGGGGACGTTTGTAAGACAACAACCATCTGCACGAACAGTTCGACGACGTTTGCAGCAGCATGGACTATCAGCTCGGAGATCATGGCTGCGGTTACCCTTGACGCTGCGCATCACAGACAGGACCGCCTGCGGTGGTGTAGTGAACGACGAACCTGGGTGCACGAATGGCAAAACGTCATTTTTTCGGATGAATCCAGGTTCTGTTTACAGCATCATGATGGTCGCATCCGCGTTTGGCGACATCGCGGTGAACGCACATTGGAAATGCGTATTCGTCATCGCCATACTGACGTATGACCCTGCGTGATGGTATAGGGTGCCATTGGTTACACGTCTCGGTCACGTCTTGTTCGCATTGACGGCGCTTTAAACAGTGGACGTTACATTTCAGATGTGTTACGACCCGTGGCTCAACCCTTCATTCGATCCCTGCGAAGCCCTACATTTCAGCAGGATAATGCACGACCGCATGTTGCAGGTCCTGTACGGGCCTTTCTGTATACAGAAAATGTTCGACTGCTGCCCTAACCAGCACATTCTCCAGATCTCTCACCAATTGAAAACGTCCGGTCAATGGTGGCCGAGCAACTGGCTCGTCACAATACGCCAGTCACTGCTCATGATGAACTGTGGTATCGTGATGAAGCTGCATGGGCAGCTGTACCTGTACACGCCATCCAAGCTCTGTTTGGCTCAATGCCCAGGCGTATCAAGGCCATTATTACGGCCAGAGTTGGCTGTTCTGGGTACTGATTTCTTACGATCTATGCACCCAAATTGGTGAAAATATAATCACATGTCAATTCTAGTATAATATATTTGTCCGATGAATACCCGTTTATCATCTGCATTTCTTCTTGGTGTAGCAATTTTAATTGGCAGTAGTGTATTATTACCCAGAATCTCTAAACGAGTATCTCGAAAACGGCGTAGCTTGTCGAATGTTCGCTTGCTACTGCAGTGAGCATGTATGGAAAGTGGTAGAACGTTAGTGAAACTACCACTGGACGAAAACTGATTAGACGTCCACGACTGGGATTTGGAAGCTTGCCTGCTCTGTAAAGCAGAATATGCGGCGATCTGTGGCATCTCTGGCTAAAGAGCACAATGCTGGTGCACGCTTCAGTGTTTCGGAGCGCACCGTTCACCGTAATTACGATGGCAGTGGCCTCTGTATCGCCGA
This sequence comes from Schistocerca nitens, assembly GCF_023898315.1. Lineage (NCBI taxonomy): Eukaryota > Metazoa > Arthropoda > Insecta > Orthoptera > Acrididae > Schistocerca > Schistocerca nitens. The sequence continues at coordinate 354,333,575 of NC_064622.1, forward strand.
GACTGGACTGTGGAACAATGGAAACGCGTCGCCTCGTCGGATGAGTCACGTTTTTGATACAGCAGCTCGATGGTCGTCTCCACAAACGCTGTCATCCACGCGAACGGCGGTTCGAAACGTGCACTGCGTCAAGGACACAGGCTGGTGGGAGCAGTCCTGCGCTACGGGAGACATTCTGCTGCGCTCGCATGGGACCTGTGGTGGTGATCGGACACATGCTGACAGCTGCGGAACACTTGCACCCATTCATGCTTGATGTCTTCACCGCCAGCGATGCCGTCTTCCAGCAGCATAATAGTCCGTGTCTGAAAGCCACAACGGAGCTACAGTGGTTTGAAGGAGAATAATAGTGTACTGAAGTTGATGTCTTGGCTATGAAATTCGCTTGATGTGAATGCAATGGAACTCATTTGGGGCCGGCCGCGGTGGTCTAGCGGTTCTAGGCGCTCAGTCCGGAACCGAGCGACTGCTACGGTCGCAGGTTCGAATCCTGCCTCGGGCATGGATGTGTGTGATGTCCTTAGGTTAGTTAGGTTTAAGTAGTTCTAAGTTCTAGGGGACTGATGACCACAGATGTTAAGTCCCATAGTGCTCAGAGCCATTTGAACCATTTGAACCCATTTGGGTCGCTATTACAGTGTACACAAATCACCGGCCCGCTTTTTAAAGAAATTACATTACTTGTGCGTGGACATCTGGTGTGGCATACCACCATAAACCTAGTAACAAACTGTCTAACCCATGACACGCAGGATGTCTTAATGACTTGCTCGTCAATATAGTTACGTTACACATCGCCAAGTTACACGCTACGATTCGGAGCCCTCTAGCGGCAAGCGGATGCAAGTATGAAGACACGTAGAATGTGTGGTGTCACCGCCAGACAGCACACTTGCTAGGTGGTAGCTTAAATCGGCCGCGGTGCATTAGTACATGTCGGACCCGCGTGTCGCCACTGAGTGATCGCAGACCGAGCGCCACCACACGGCAGGTCTCGAGAGACGTACTAGCACTCGCCCCAGTTGTACGGACGACGTCGCTAGCGATGCACACTGACGAAGCCTCGCTCATTTGCAGAGCAGATAGTTAGAATAGCCTTCAGCTAAGTCCATGGCTACGACCTAGCAAGGCGCCATTAGTTACTTCATGAATCTAAAGAGTCTCACTTGTATCATCAAGAATTCTGTATACAAATGATGGAATAAAGTTAAGTATTATAGCAGTTACGTACTTTTCTTAATAGCATTCATTACGTATCCTGTTTCAGACCTCTCTCTAGCCTACGTGAGATTAACGCGTGCCTTTCGGCTACTTCAAAGTGGCGTGGCTGTCTTGTCACGCCACAACAGAATGTTAATAAGGTTTCCGTTATTTAAAAATCTGCAAGAGTTTTCATACAAAAAATACGAAAGCATTACTTTTCACCACGCCCTCGTACATGATATTCAAACACCCTGTGTATTATACCTGCATTCGTGATGTAAATAAATCGTACGTCACTGCCAGTATTTACGCGTAATGATTTACAGCGTACAAAAAGAAAATAATTTTACATATTTAAAGAAAAATATACCATATAGCATTATTTGCCTAAAGGAAATATTTAAAAAATTATTCGTGAGTCGCTACAAAGTTCAACGGTATTTTATGAAAGATTGCCAAAAGGAACTGTCTAGGAATAAACACTGTCATTTGTACGATACGTATAACAAATTAAGGGGACCTGCAGTATTCTTGCTACTATAAAGCGCATCTGCGAAAAAAAAGGTAATACAATACGTTCCACATCAAGCGAATTAGTGTGCACTATGCGCTGCTGAAAGAAATCGTCCTGACCACGGTCGTAACAAGCGAATAAAATCTCAAGAATCCAGTGGTATTGTCGCAGCATCACCACACTTGTGTAGGGTTAACAGTCGTTGAACGTGAGCAACGAAAGGAATTTTGAAATATCTTTTACATTCTCTGTAGTTATTATTGATGTATCGCTATCCATCATAGAGGTTGGCCAGCAACAATCTGAAAAGCTTCTAAGGGTGCTGCAGAGTAAGTTGTGCTGAGAAATAACTGTTCAGAAAAAAAACCTCGATGCGTTGCACCGTTTCGAAGTTCATTAACACTGTAGTTAGCCGATCAGGCCGTTTCTCGCATAAATTCAAGCGGTCCGCTGAAATACAATTACTGTCAGTCACCGAGCGAGGTGGCGCAGTGGTTAGCACACTGAACTCGCATTCGGGAGGACGACGGTTCAATCCCGTCTCCGGCCATCCTGATTTAGGTTTTCCGTGATTTCCCTAAATCGTTTCAGGCAAATGCCGGGATGGTACCTTTGAAAGGGCACGGCCGATTTCCTTCCCAATCCTTCCCTAACCCGAGCTTGCGCTCCGTCTCTAATGACCTCGTTGTCGACGGGACGTTAAACACTAACCACCACCACCACTGTCAGTCGTTCTCTTAGCGTGGATGCTAGCGCACGAGACGGCTCAGCCTTTAGCTCGGGCTCGATCCTTAACTAGGGTTCGATGTGCAGTTTTTGTATCACTCTCTTGGTCGGTTTTAGAAAACCAACAAAGAACACGTTTGGCAACACCATTTCTGGCGGCGCGCTTGAATTTGCACGCGCAACGGCGCGATTGACTAAATTCGATGCTAATTAACTCAGAAACGGTGCAACGTACAGAAGTTTTTCTTAACAGTTATTACTCAGTACAACCTACCCTGCGACACCCTTGCAAACGTTTCAGACTGAATCTGACCACCCTGCACAGTACAGTTGCGGCCCTTTGTATCTCATCTGTATACATCTTGAATTGCCCTGCATTTTTGACGTTACACGAGCACTCGACAGCAAGTTTTTATCTTTCTGTGCAGTGCAGGCAGCACAGACAAAAGCTGAGAGGCCGCTCTCTTCCCGGAAACCAAGCGGGTCGCGTTTGTCGGCAATCTTATCAGCCGGCGCGCAATCACTGCCGCTATCGACTAAGGCCGAAATCCTCTCGAGTCTGTGACGCCGCCTCCCTCGCCTCAAGACAGTGACTTCGACTGCAGCAATGACAATGTCACATTTTCAGGCCAGATGAAGAAAGACTGCGTTAAAATGTAAGTGGCATTTGGAACTGGTGTTTCTTTCCTAATGGATTCACGAGACACTTAATGGAGTTTCTGGTTTGCCAAGAGATGAGCGTACTGCCAGACTGACAAGGGGACCCTCCATGCTGTAAATCAAGGATTTTGATGCGCTTCAAATACGTTGTAGAGGCACTTACCCCGAGTAGCTGGCTATCCGGTTTTTTAGCGACGGGCCTTGGTTTTTGAGAAAATCGATTTTGAAGTTCATTGCGCGTTTTGTATACCTGTAACATTACATACATTCCGAACAACTCAGCGTAGCGCAGCAGTAATGGTTTACGGCTACCGCGCTGGAGGTACCGTGTTCGAATCCTGCTCGCGTACTTTTGTTTCTTTTTTTTTCAAAATCGACCGAATTTTTCAATTTTATTTCAAAGAATATCAACAAACAGCGTAAGGTGTGCGAAATTATAAAGATATATTAAGTTATTAATTTTTTCTGTCATACAATATTCCAAATCTTATTTTTCATCGTCCACGTTGCTTGATGTGCCAAAACAATATTGTGGGTGCTACTTATCATGGAAACAATCGAAGCATAGATTTTCGCAGCACGACGCGCATTTTATGAAAGCAACCGTCTTGCAGGCGCACGGTTTCTTCATGAGCGATACCGGGAAACACAATTCTTTTGCATTCAAAAATATTTCTCTTTTATCCGCTAATTTCGATGCTAACCATGCGTATCTAATCATGCTTTCAAAATTAGGTGCGCTGAATTGATGTAGGATTACCGAATGTAATTTTATCGAATCTTCCCTAGAAGCGATCTCTCTATTATCTTTCATCAAGTCGGGAACATTCTGAATAATTTTCGTGAAGATTTTTACCTGTCGGTAAAAATAACATCGTAGGGCTGGCAATGAGGAGTGCACTTTGGTGGGACCACTTTTAGGGTGCAGGTGCTCGCTTTCCTTTCATCAGTGAATAGATGATCGTATAAAGTTGAATCGGTTTTGCCCTCCGCACGAATCGATAATGTACAAAATAATTTTCTTTCCCACGTACGGAAGAATTGCAGAACGCAAAAATTCTTCGAACACCATTTTCATTAACTTCCCGGAATTCGTGCAGGACACGACTACATTCCTGTATTTTCCAGTTAATTAGTCTACTCGTTTTTGAACGTTAAGACCAAATTTTCCAGACGATTCTTGCAAACATAAAAAAACATACGGGAGCAGGATTCGAACACGGTACCTCCAGCGCGGTAGCAATGAACCTTTACCCCTGCGCTACGCTGAGTTTCTAGGAAATGTTACGTCTATACGAAGCGCGTAGTGAACTTCAAAATCGATTTTCTCAAAACCCAAGACCCGTCGCTAAAAAACCGGATAGCTAGGTACTCAGGGTAAGTGCCTCTACAACATATTTGAAGCGCATCAAAATCCGTGACTTACTTTATGGAGGGTCCCCCTGTGAGATTTTGAGGAACTCAGCTCTCTCTCTCAGTTCGTCCATGAGTTCCATAGCGCCGTAGTCATCGCAGACCAGATGGGTGGCGTGCTCTTCGAATTCAGGAAAGCGTTTCATACAGTTGCGCGCTGGCGTACGATCAGCAACATAGGAGCTTACCGAATATCCAGTATCGCACCATGTTTGTGGTTGGATTCAGGACTGCCTTGCAGACAAAACATGTCTCTCTTAACTGAACAAAACTGACAGATGTAAAGGTAATTTTACGAGTTTCATATCAGTCATCATAATCGATGATTTTAGGAAGTCTGTAACTGTGTCGCTAACGATTTAAATACGAGGAGCTTTCAATAAGTATTGTAACACTTTTCTTCTGAAAGCAGGTATGTTTCATCCTGGATTCCAAAGCTCTATTTTATTCTCCATTATTTTGGCTACAAAAGCGACTGCTTCAAAGCAACGGCCTTACGCCATCTGACAGGGAGGGCCCGCTTGCTACCATCCTACCGTCCGCCCCTGGTAGTTGAGTGGTCAGCGCGATGGAATGCCACACCTAACGGCCCGGGTTCGATTCCCGGCTGGGTCGGAGATTTTCTCCGCTCAGGGACTGGGTGTTGTGTTGTCCTTATCATCACCATTTCATCCCCATCGACGCGCAAGTCGCCGAAGTGGCGTCAACTCGACTTGCACCAGGCGAACGGTCGAATGGCCGGGAGGCCGTAGCCACACGGCATTTAAATTTACCACCCTACTGGTCGACGTCTGAGCCAGCGTCTTGTTGCATCAATAACCTCATCATCATCAACGTACTGCTTCCAGCGGAGTGCATCCCTCATTGGGCCAAACAGACTGAAGTCGGAAGGTGCGAAATCCGGGCTGTAGGGTGGATGAGCAAGAACAGTCCAGTGAGATTTTGTGAGCTCCTCTCAGGTGTGCAGACTTGTGCGAGGCCTTACGTTGTCATGGGGGAATAGAAGTTCGTTTGCATTTTTGTGGCGACGAACAAGATGCAGATGTTTCGTCAGCTTCCTGCGGGTAGCACAGAGATGATCGTAGCATCACGCGGGAAGTAGGTCATGAAAGAGATTGGGTGGTTGGTTGATTGGGGTTGATGGGACCAAACAGCAAGGTCATCAGTCCCTTGTTTCAAAGACCGTCCATTCGGACGGATTTACATATGAGAAGAGTCATAACGATAAAAGGGAAAAGGATAAAAAAACGTAAAAGTGCACTCGTGTTGTTGTTGTTGTGGTCTTCAGTCCTGAGACTGGTTTGATGCAGCTCTCCATGCTACTCTATCCTGTGCAAGCTTCTTCATATCCCAGTACCTACTGAAACCTATATCTGTGGTGTCACCGCCAGACACCACACTTGCTAGGTGGTAGCCTTTTAAATCGGCCGCGGTCCATTAGTATACGTCGGACCCGCGTGTCGCCACTGTCAGTAATTGCAGACCGAGCGCCACTACACGGCAGGTCTAGAGAGACGTCCTGACGTACTGGCACTCGCCCCAGTTGTACAGCCGACTTTGCAAGGAACGGTTCACTGACAAATACGCTCTCATTTGCCGAGACGATAGTTAGCATAGCCTTCAGCTACATTTGCTACGACCTAGCAAGGCGCCGTATTCAATTGATATTGAGATTCTATTAATGTACCATCAAGAGCGATGTTATACAAATGTGGATTAAAGTTAAGTATTCCAGAAGCTACGTACTTTTCTTTATAGCATTCATTACGTATCCTGTTTCAGACCTCACGCCAGCCTGCGTGAGTTTAAGCGCGTGCCTTTCGGCTTCCTCTCATTGTGTCTAGGCTGTCTTGTCTAGACACAACAATATCCTTCTGAATCTGTTTAGTGTATTCATCTCTTGGTCTCCCTCTACGACTTTTACCCTCCACGCTGCCCTCCAATACTAAATTGGTGATCCCTTGATGCCTCAGAATATGCCCTACCAACCGAACCCTTCTTCTAGTTAGGTTGCGCCACAAATTTCTCTTCTCTCCAATTCTATTCAATACCTCCTCCTACCCATCTAATCTTCAGCATTCTTCTGTAGCACCACATTTCGAAAGCTTCTATTCTCTTCTTGTCTAAACTATTTGTCGTCCACGTTTCACTTCCATACATGGCTACACTCCATACAAATACTTTCAGAAACGACTTCCTGACACTTAAATCTATGCTCGATGTTAACAAATTTCTCTTCTTCAGAAATGCTTTCCTTGCCATTGCCAGTCTACATTTTATATCCTCTCTACTTCGGCAGTCGTGTTGTCAAAGGGAGGGAAGTCAGCAAGTGGGCAACCCCAAGGCTATGCTAGAGACAGGAAATATCCCACCTCTGATCCAGTACAGGCAAGACCACCTGCTATTCAAAAGCGTTCAACCGCTACAATGTAAAAGTGCGTATTGTAAAAGGAGATTAACCAAATCTAAAAAGCAGTAAAAACAGAGTAAAAGGGAGAGAAAAAGAGGATGTTGGCCAGTGAAGGGAGTCAGGAATCTCCAAACACGGCTTACAGTGGGAGACACCCCAACCCTCACCGCCCTGCCCCTACTCCAGAGGGAGATTAAAAACCTTAGAACTGAAAAGTCGTGAAACAGAAAAGCCGTTCAGAGTTCCAGAAGGCAGTCGGCATGACTGCCGGCTGAGAGTGCGGTTTTGAACTTGTTCTCCAACAGTGCGGGAGTCACAGTTGTGTAGGGCCGGGCGGGACGCGTGAGATGGGGCAGGTTTGCGCACCTTGTTGCCACTATGACAGAGGTCTCGCCAACCGGCTCACCGTAATTTGTCTCCACAGACATTCTGCAAGTGCCTGTGAATATCTGCGATGCTCTGGTTTTACGCTAAAAGAAACTCAGTGACAGCTGTCTGCTTTGGACGCATCTCGTTGCAGACGCCAACTGTCGGAATTCCATGGAACTATAGGGCGGTAGTATTTCACGACGTCCCACAACAAACTGCGTATTTTTCTAACGGAAAACGGTCGAGGAAATATGTGTTGCATTACTTATTGAACGCTCCTCCTAATAAAAAAGTGCACCAGTCACGTTTTTCCATGCATAGCGCGACGAGTTTCAAGAATCTATCCTCTTTTTCAAATGTAAACATTTTCATCGCTATCTCACGTGATATCTGCGTTTGTATTGTTCTGCTTCTCTTGCCCTGCAGTCGTCTGTGTTGGTTTTCCTGCAATCGAAAAATCGGAAAAATAAAACTAATGATTTTTTTACAGGTTAATCCTAGAAAACAACATTTTTCTGTATCTATTTACAAGTACTGTGCTAACATCACTGACCTGATTGCCGACACGCATGAGCCATTACCCACACTGTTTCTTTATGTGAAGTCGAAGTGTGTAACAAAGATATTATGACGGTATGGCTCACTAAACACTTTCGAAATAGCCAGACGTGTTCTCCATATTTAGTTGATTATACTTCTTCGATCAAGTGACCGCTTAGAAGTTTTATTACTAACTGCACTGACCGTTTTTGTTATCGATTATGCTTTCTGCTCTATTTACATTGCTGAAGAGCTATTCCAGTACCTGGAACTCGATACCACCTGCAGTGTAGGGGCAACAGAAAATTGATTTCCAATATTTTGTGTAATCTTAAAATGCTGTCACGGCGTACTCATTAAGAAGTACAATCTTACGCTAAATGTATAACACAGTCAGACAAGTATTAAATTAGAAAAACCATGTGTTCGTCTTCACGCAACGTAGGCTGAGAGCGTGCAAATACATAATTCATTCATTCATCCATTACTTGAGACCGAGATCACTTAGTGACTTCTAACAAACTTTACACAAAATTAAAATCTTTATGGAACTTTTTATCGCTGACATTCACCACAAAATGACGAGAGGAAAAACTGTTTTCGCCTACTACATTTTCGCTGTTCGTGGAGTCTGACTTCAGCATCACGCATGACGCTTTAATTTATTACTTCATTACTGTTAATTTTATTTGCAGAACACTTTGCATACAGTATCTACATGTACCACTTACTGTATCTGCAAAATTATATCCTTTTAAGACACACATTTCAAGAGGTATGACCAGTTTATGTTCATCTAGTGTTTCCTAACAAACTTTAAGCTCAATCCCAAACTTTTCCTAAACCTGTTTTCACTTACATGCTTCAAGGCAGATATTTAACACATTAAATAACTCATTTGTAAAGTAATCAATCTTTCGGAACTGTTTTATACAAGGGAGTTCGCTTCTTTACGGAATTAAAAATTGTTTAGTTCGGCGTTTGATTCTTTACAGAATTAAAACTTTAGTTAGCGCGAAAGCGTTACTGAAATCCTCAACACGCTCGACTTGCAGACGTTACAAGAGAAGCTTTGTGCCTCACGGAGAGAACTACTATTGAAATTTCGAGAGAGAACTTTCCAGAAAAAGTCGCAGAACACATTACTTCCTCACACATATACCTCGTGTAATGACCACGACGAGAAAATTCAAGAAATTAGAGCCAAGACAATATCTCACCGACCGTCATTTTTCCCACGCCCCATTCGTGAGTCGAACAGTGTAGGGGGGATCAGTTAGTGGTACCAGAAGGACGCTCGGCCACATACCATTAGGTGGCTTGCGGAGTATGATGTATATGTAGAGGTGATATACTGGTTTTATACTATTTTGTCGCTAATACTGAGCGACAAGAACGATGGAGTGGAAATATTTATGGATTTCCAAAGTTATTATATACAAGAGAAACATTTGAAGAAATTAATCGATTTAGTATCAAGTGCCGGCCGCGGTGGTCTAGCGGTTCTAGGCGCTCAGTCCGGAACCGCGCGACTGCTACGGTCGCAGGTTCGAATCCTGCCTCGGGCATGGATGTGTGTGATGTCCTTAGGTTAGTTAGGTTTAAGTAGTTCTAAGTTCTAGGGGACTGATGACCACAGATGTTAAGTCCCATAGTGCTCAGAGCCATTTGAACCATTTAGTATCAAGTTTGTCACTGAGAATTTTTTCTCCTGACTGTAGTGAATTCAGGAAGCCCTACAGAGGAACGATGACACACTTGACCCTGAACATAAATGCAGGGTGAACATTAAAAAAACCGACGAACGGCAGGAACGGTTTCCTGACTGTAAATGAAGGAAAAAAGGTCCTATGAAGATTCATCCGGAAATGCATCGTTTCCACGGTAGATGACGCTGACGAATGAAAGTTCCTCTTATCACGTGCCGTGTATTCCTTGCGTGTTTCAGGCTGTGAGATTGACACAGTCTACAGTAAGCAGCACAATGGTCCGGTATTCACGTAGGGAACGAGCCGAGATGCTGGTTGTGTACGGCCAAGTAGAGAGCAAAACAAGTACCAAAAAAAAAAAATGGTTCAAATGGCTCTAAGCATTATGGGACTTAACATCTGAGGTCATCAGTCCCCTAGATTTAGAAGTACTTAAACCTAACTAACCTAAGGACATCACATACATCCATGCCCGAGGCAGGATTCCAACCTGCGACCGTAGCAGCCCAAAACAAGTACCCTCACCGACACCAACCACGTCACACCTTTCAAGCCCTTTTTGGGCGTTTATGTAGTCATGGGGCCTTTCAGACAGGCGTGCAAGAAGGTGGAGGACTGTGCGTACATCACAGTTGGAGGTCCGGATTCTACAGGATATTGAGAGGAACACTAATACAAGCTCCAGGCAAGTGGCCCGCGAACATGGTGTAAACCGGAGTACCATTATGTGTATCCTGCATGACAACCACTACTATCCCTATCATCTGCAACGAGTGGAAGGGTTATCAGCAGCAGATTTACCTGCACGAGAAGGATTTTGTAGATGGTTTTTGCACCAGACCATCACAATTATGGGATTTCTGTCATCAGTCCTCTTTACCGACGCAGCAATCTTTACCAAAGTTGGCATCATCAGTATGTGTAATGGTCGTGTGTGGGCTACAGATAATCCCCGGGAAATGATTGAAGCGTCTGCACGATTTGTTGTTGTTGCACGCACACCATTCATTTTCGGACACATGTTCATAGGACGTTTTTTACGCACTTTACAATCACGAATCTGTCCCTGCAGTTTGTCGGTTTTATTGATCTTCACCCTGTATATATATATCGTACTATGCATCAGTAGGCGATGAAATCTGCTACTATTCGATCACACTAACGGCAGCAAACGGCTAGAAACGCTTACTTTCGTAAAATACCTCGGAGTAACAATCCACAGATGTAAGGTAAAATGAACGCATGAAACAAATCGTTGGAAAATCAGATGAGAGGCTAAGGTTCATTGTAAGATTCCTAAGGAAATGAAATTCATTGAAGAGAGTAGTGGCTTACAAAAGAATAATATTGTTTGACGAATTCTTCCACACTGCTAGTCAGTCAGACTCTTACCAGGTTGGAATAACAGAAGTGTTAAGGAAGCTTCATAGAAAAGCGGCGCGTTTCGTAACGGGATCGTTGAGTAGGCGCTACAGTAGAGGCGTTCTGGATCATGGGGAGGTTTAGTGTTATGACCGTGGAAGAGTGCAGTTTGTGTCACTACAACCCAGAGATAACGAAGCAAAGCAAACAATGGAGACATGTAGTTTCACCACTGCTGAGATAGGCCAAGTCCCAACCACCATCGGGCAAGGTGATGTTTTATGTTTTTCGGGACTGCCATGGTATGATGCTAACGCGTCTTCACAGGAGCATATTACTGCCGTCTCTTGACGAGCTTACGAGATGCCGTCAGGGTGAACAGTCGCTTGAAGCTGACAAAGGGTGTGCGTTCGCTCCACAACAACGACCCAGCTCATTCTGCACACGACACAATGATACGCGCTGCTTGTCTGTAGCATCATCTTTGCATCGAACGCCGTATTTTCCTGACACGGCATCCAGAGAAAAAATAACCGCCCGGCAGAATGACGACGAGGTGATCTCGGAGTGGCAAACTTTCCTGAACATAAATTTATACGACATTGTCTACAGGAGAAAAGCGATCTGGTGCTATAATTTGAATCAGTCTAGATCGCAGTGATATTTATTTATTATGATAAGTTTCGACTTTAACTTAAAGTCATCTCCAGAATTTCAGCCCTCTGTGGCTGGTGCTGGCGGATCCTCGGCTACTCTCAACTATAACTGTGATCTAGACCGTTATTATCAACCAAATTTTCATGAACAGCTAAAATTCAGACTGTTACGACAAAGGCCTCCGCCAAGACTTCCTTCGTCGAGAAAAATATGTCCCACTGAATGGTGCGCATAATGTAGAGAAGTTTCATACAGCATGTCATTTTTTTCTATTTGATGATTAAAACACAACGCCTTGTAAGTTGCAGAAAAATAGGTAGGATATTCAGACTGCCATCTGCTACAATGGCAGGTTATCAGGATTTCAAATGGTTCAAATGGCTCTGAGCACTATGGGGCTTAACATTTGAGGTCATCAGTCCCCTAGAACTTACAACTACTTAAACCTAACTAACCTAAGGACATCACACACATCCATGCCCGAGGCAGGATTCGAACTCGCGACCGTAGCGCTCGCGCGGTTCCAGACTGAAGCGTATGGAACCGCTTTGGCCACACCGGCCGGCTTATCAAGATTTACGTGAGTTTGAACGTGGCGTCACATTCGGCGCACGAGTGATGCGACACAGCATCTCCGAGGTAACGATGAAATGGGGATTACCCGCACGACCATTTCACGAGTGTACCGTGAATATCAGGAATCCGATAAAACATCAAATCTCAGACATCGCTGTGACTGGAAAAAGATCCTGCAGGAACAGGACCAACGATGATTGAAGAGAATCGATCAACGTGACAGAAGTGCGACACTTCCGCAAATTGCTGCATATTTCATTGCTGGGCCGTCAACAAGTGTCAGCATGCAAACCATTCATGGAAACATCATCGATATGGGCTTTCGAAGCCGAAGGCCCCCTCGTGTGCCCTTGATGACTGCACGACACAAACCTTTACACCTCACATCGGCGCGTAAACACCGACAATGGACTGTTCATGACTGGAAACATGTTGATGTTGCCTGGTCGGACGAGTCTCGTTTCAACGAGCGACTGGACATGTACAGGTATGGAGACAACCTCGTGAGTCCATGAACCCTGCATGTAAGCAGGGGACTGTAAAGTGGTGCAGGAGGCTCTGTAATGGTACTGGGCATGTGCAGTTGGAGTGACATGCGACCCCTGACACGTCTAGATACGACTGTGACAGATGACAGGTATGAACCCTGCATGTAAGCAAGGGACTGTCAAGCTGGTGGAGGAGGCTCTATAATGATATGAGGCATGTGCAGTTGGAGTGATATGGGACCCCTGATACGTCCAGATACGACTGTGACCGGTGACACGTATGAACCCTGCATGTAAGCAGGGGACTGTCAAGCTGATGGAGGAGGCTCTGTAATGGTATGGGGCATGTGCAGTTGGAGTGATATGGGACCCCTGACACGTCTAGATACTACTGCGACAGGTGACACGTACGTAGTTATCCTGTCTGATCACCTGCACCCATTCATGTCCACTGTGTATTCCGACGGACTTGGGCGATTCCAGCACGACGATGCGACACCCCATTCGTCAACAGTTGCTACAGAGTGGCTCCAGGAACACTCTTCTCAGTTAAACACTTCCGCTGGCCACGAAACTTCCCATAGGTGAACATTATTGAGCATATCTGGGATGCCTTGCAACGTGCTGTTCAGAAGAGATCTCCACCGCCCCGTACTCTCACGGATTTATGGACAGTCCTGCAGGATTCATGGTGTCAGTTCCCTCAGATATTAATCGAGTCCATACCACGTCATGTTGCGGCACTTCTGCGTGCTCGCGGGGGTCCTACGCGATACTAGATTGATGTGCCAGATTCTTTGGCTCTTCAGTGTAATTACACTGAAGTCGCCGCTATTTCTAACCCTCCCTGTACGTTACGAAGGGAGGACATGGTTCTTAATAGAGCGTGTAATCTCCATGGACGGCAATACATGCTCTGCAAAGTCCTCCCATGGTGGCGAGAAGGTTGGTAAGGAGTTGTTGTGCGAAGGCGCCCCATTTCTCCACCAGCGGTGGCATGCTCGTTGGTGCGGGAGGACGTGTTCCAATACGTCTCCCCATGACATCCCACTCATGCAGGCTAGTCCATTCGCCCAATACTCCCTCGTTCCAAGACTTCCTCCATCTTCGCGGTTCGATGGAGTTACGCATTGTTATCCATAAAAATGACATAAGGGATGAATTCACGCCTGAAAATACACACATGTGGAAGAAATACAGTGTCACAATAATGCTGACCGTGTTCAATGATTTGGAAGTCAGTACGCCCGTTCAACATTATGTCTTCCCACACGATAACACCAAGACCACTGAAATCATCAGCCGGCCGGAGGGGCCGTGCGGTTCTAGGCGCTACAGTCTGGAACCGAGCGACCGCTACAGTCGCAGATTCGAATCCTGCCTCGGGCATGGATGTGTGTGATGTCCTTAGGTTAGTTAGGTTTAATTAGTTCTAAGTTCTAGGCGACTGATGACCTCAGAAATTAAGTCGCATAGTGCTCAGAGCCAGCCGTTTGATGCGATGCTCCCAGAAATATTGACGGATATTATCGTTTTGCTGACCGAGGTGTAATGTTACATCGACGTACTGGCCTCCAAATCTTTGAACACGGTACACTCACGGGTCAGCGTTACCACAACGCTATACTTCTTCCCCACGTGTGCCTCTTCAGGGAAGCATTCGGCCCTGACTATAGTGCGCAATCGCAACGTATAGCTCAGGTTGAAAAGCTCTTGCAACGAGCGGGTATTTAGCGATTACTTCAACTTAAGTCTCATCAAGCTTATGTGGGAGGCGGTCGGCAGACGTATTGCAGTACGCCCATTTGCACCAAAAACCACTAATACGTTGTCAACCGCGCTGGTGGAGTAATAGAATGCCCTCCAACAAGAACTGGTTACCAACATTTTGGCGAGCACGAAAGCACGTTGCAGAGCATGCATTGCCTCCGTGCTGAGCACAGATCCTATTTCGGACAATGTCACTCCTTCTGCAATGCCCAGCGGAACACCATCAATCGCTGTGACTTCAGTGTAACAACAGACATTGAATAAAAGTGTCATTTCTGGTGGTCTTATTGAGTATTTCTTTCAGTTACCTTCTGTAGTATACTACTCTATCGCTTGCACCTTGTGCCGCGGCTGCGCAGGGTCGGCCATGGTTAATCGGATTTAGCGTGTTAATGTTAAGGGGTGGCGGGATGCCCTTCCTGCCGCCACCCCGTACCCCCCAGGACGGAATTAGTGTACCCCAGCTGTGTGTATGTATCTAGTGTGAATCGGGAAACAGTGCGAACGTGTTTCAGATGTTTACGAGTCGTGTAACCGAGGCGGAACGTGGGGACCAGTCCGATATTCACCTAGTGGGATGTGGAAAACCGCCTAAAAACCACATCCAGGCTGGCCGGCACACTGGCCCTCGTCGTTAATCCGCCGGGCGGATTCGATCCGGGGTTCAGGAAGCAGCTACCCTGGCGGGTCTTCTGTAGTATACTGTAGCGGTTCTTTCTAAGTGTGGTCCAAGGTTCGTGGTTACAGACCATGCTCTTTCGTCTTGAAGTGTAGTCAGTAAGTTACCTGGCCTGTCATACTGATATGCGTCACTTTGAAGTGTAGGGCGGAAATCAAAAGAGGTTACTTGGCCTGCCATAAAAATGTCTAAGTTACTTATTTAAGTCCCCTCGGAAAGAATGGTAGGAAAGGTTGCACTACGGCGGTCGACATCGGCGACCTTGCGCCGGCGATTTGCTGCACTAGGCGGCGGGGCACGCGCACCGACAAGGGCCAGATGTGACGCAGTGTGCGGTGTGTACGCTCTGTCTGGCCAGACGTGCTCCAGATGGCGGTTCCGCGCGCCCTTGACTTCAATCTGCGAGCCACAGCAGACACACAGCGGCGCCGGCTGATCTGCAGCTGGCAGTGACTCGGGAGGCAGCGCAGCTTGATGCAGTGTGCTGCTCCTTGCAGACACACTTCCGTACCATGTAATATTATTGTATTTCACATACTTTGCCTATGAGATATTTGCCATAAAAGAAAAGGAGAGCCAACGAGCTGTAGTTCGTAAAGATGCTAAGCATCACAGCGCGAGAGTAAAGAGACGAAATATTTTTTTTTAATGTGCGCCCATACCAACACTCGCGTCCAGCGTTTAAATACTCTAAATCAGGGGTCTCCAAACTACGGCCCGCGGGCCGAAACCGGCCCGCGAGGGCCGGCAAACCGGCCCGCGTTAGCTGGCCGGACATCCCCGGCATCCGGCCCGCCAAATATTTGAGGTGGTACCTATACCGCCAACAAATGAGTCGAGGTCTATCGCGACCAATACACCGCGACATTGGCTCTGCTACTCGCTACAAGACTACATAACTAAACTTATTGTTGCACCGCTTGAAATAACAATGCGTTGACATACTCTACCTCTGTTACGTCTTGCAGTAATAGTGTTGCTAACAATGTCTTTGAGATTTCGTTAACTTTGCAGGACGCATTCGTGAAGAACGTGCAGTGACATACTTTTCTGTCGGTGAAATTCGCCAGAATAAAATACGCCAGAATTTCGGTCAGGTACGTCCACCAATCAAAATTATGTAATTAAATAAAAATCGTAGTTCGTTTCAGTGCTGGCTGTTCCCACAACCTTAGATTTTTGCGATTTCATCTTTCCTTTAGCCTTACGTTACGGTGATCATGGAGTGCTAGAGTGCTTTAATTCCACTAAGTAGATCTTGGCCCTTATGACTTCGTGGAGGAGTCAATTCGGCCCGCGGACTAAAAAGTTTGGAGACCCCTGCTATAAATAAACACTATGACCCGCTGGGCGCAGATATTTAAAATCATTGCCGCAGCGCCTGATAGCAAGAAGCTGCGAAACAGAAGAAAGAACAACATATCTTTTGTTAAGAAATATTCTAGAGACTTCATTATCACTTGTACTTTTGGTCGCCGACATGTTAAGACGTACTACATAGCATTGCTACAAGTTGCATTTTTATTTTGTGTAAAAACTATGTGAAACGACGAACAAACATTTCGGTAACTCGGGTGAGGATACAATGTACTTACGCACACGCAAGGACATCTAATTTTAAGAAGGAACGGACTGACAGAGCAGCGATTATTCGACTGCGCCATCCACAAAAGAAATATCAGATGTAAGTCACGGATTTATTGTGTATTTGTCAATGTCTAGTAGTTTAAAGCCAATTTCTTCAAAATATACTAATATTTTACGATGCACTAATTTTCTTCTCACTCTTTTCTTTCACTGACCAAGAATGATGTTCACATACGAGCTTTGTTACAGGTTCGCTCTATATCGCGGTGTCTCGATTGTATTTGGGAGACCACTAATGTGTTAATCTTCCGATCAGTTAATCTTTCTCTTACGAAATTTCACTAATTTGCTATCATTTCCATTTTTATATTCAAATAGGTCCCTTAGGTATTTTCGTCGAAGATTCTGATTGCGTGAAGGCAATCCGGGTAAAAAGGTCAATTATTCGCATAATCAATCAGTACGTCTCCTGAACACAATCGAGACCCGACGCATCGGTGATCAATTAATAATCTCTCTCTCTTTTAAAGTCGTACTAAAAAACGGCCACACCGGATAGCCGTAAGTACGCAATCTAGCGTTAGGTTGCATTTTGTCAGTAAATATTACCAACCAACAGTTACAGCATCACTATTATTATTTACTACTATTTCTTAGCCGCGCGGGATTAGCCGAGCGGTCTAGGGCGCTGCAGTCATAGACTGTGCGGCTGGTCCCGGCGGAGGTTCGAGTCCTCCCTCGGGCATGGGTGTGTGTGTTTGTCCTCAGGATAATTTAGGTTAAAGTAGTGTGTAAGCTTAGGGACTGATGACCTTAGCACTTGAGTCCCATAAGATTTCACACACATTTGAACATTTGAACTATTTCTTATACAGAATAAGCAAGTTCCTAACGCCAGGACCAGCAGCTCGTGACCCCCTAATAGCACATTAAGGCGACCACCTGTCAAAAACCCGAATTACCACCTTCCGCAGCGCGGACGTGCGGAAAGTGAGTCACAGAGGTTCTGGAAGGTACGGACAGGGTTATGCAGCCATGCCGACTCCAACGCCGTGACCATCTGCGTTTGGTTTCTCGGTTGACGATCCGTGGCGCCAACAGCCAGATCGAGATGGTCCCACAGATTCTCGACTGAGATTAAACCCGGGGAGTTTGGTGGCCAGTAGAGTACTGCAAATTCATCCTGGTGCCCTTCGAACAATGCACGTACACTAGAGCTGTGTGACACGTTGCAATGTCTTACCGGTAGATGCCATCGTGCCGAAGAAAAACAAACTGCATGTAGGTTCAAATGGTTCAAATGGCTCTGAGCACTATGGGACTCAACTGCTGAGGTCATTAGTCCCCTAGAACTTAGAACTAGTTAAACCTAACTAACCTAAGGACATCACACACATCCATGCCCGAGGCAGGATTCGAACCTGCGACCGTAGCGGTCTCGCGGTTCCAGACTGCAGCGCCAGAACCGCGCGGCCACTTCGGCCGGCTCAAACTGCATGTAGGGGCGCCATGGTCTCTAAGGATAGATGCATGCTTGTGTTGATCCACCGTGCCTTCCAGAATGACGAGATCAACCAGGCTGTGACACGAAAGCATTTCCCAAACCATAATGCATCCTCTCCCGCCCACGACCCTTCCGGCGTTTGTTGCAGTGTGTTTGCTTTCACATGTACCGATGGAGCATAAAACGTGATTCACCTGAAAAGGCCACCTGTCGTCATTCAGTGGACCTCCAGTTGCGGCACTGGCGTACAAATTCCAGCACTCGTCGCCAGTCAACAGTAGTCAAATGGGTCTGAGCACTATGGGACTCAACTGCTGTGGTCATAAGTCCCCTAGAACTTAGAACTACTTAAACCTAACTAACCTAAGGACAGCACACAACATCCAGCCATCACGAGGCAGAGAAAATCCCTGACCCCGCCGGGAATCGAACCCGGGAACCCGGGCGCGGGAAGCGAGAACTCTACCGCACGACCACGAGCTGCGGGCAAACAGTAGTCAACATGGGTGGATCAACCAGGCGCCTGCTGCAAAGTTCGGTCCATACGCAGCAATGTTTGGTGCACGGTCGTTGAGGAGACACTATCGGTAGCGCCTTGGTTCATTTTGGAGGTTAGCTCTTCGACAGTTGCATGAATCTCCGTAGCTATCGTTCATCACTGTTATGTATGGCCTGTGGTGCACCACACTTTCCACGGCATCGGTTTTGGATAGCGCCATTTTGCCATGCATGATATACGAGACTGAGTCAAATGAAAACCTTAAATTTGAATTAACAAATAGAAATTTCGCGCCGTTATCCTGTAAGTTGGTAAGCGTGCTATAAACAGCGTGCAGAATGACCTCGAATAATGAATGTTCAGCACGGTGATGCATGTTTGTTACAGCAGCAAATCTACGAATTGAGTAGGAAGTTCTCAAATGGTTTGACTTCACTGGAAGATGCTCCTCGTCCAGGTCAGGCACAACGAGTTGTGACTCCACGGAACATTGCAGCAGTTGAAGCCATAGTGAAGGAAAACCGCCGAGTGACACTGAAAGACATTGCAGCATGTTTACAGATTAGTCATGGGTCAGCACACCACATTGTGCACGATGTGCTCCAGTTTCACAAAGTGTTGCAACAATCACAGAGCTGAATTTTGAGTGTCTTCCTCATCCACCATACTCACCAGACCTTGCCCCAAGTGATTTCCATATGTTTGGACCACTCAAAGACGCAATAGGAGGAGAGGAGTTCCATTCTGATGAAGACGTACGCCACGCGGTGCATAGGTGGTTGCGCGGACTGCCAAAAGAATTTTTTTCTAAGGGAATTTATTCACTTTGTAAGCGCAGGAGGACTTGAATTGATGGGGGGGAGGGGGAGATTACGTTGAGAAGTGATATATCTTTGTAACACTTCTGCACAATAAATAATATTTTAAAAAATATTGAAGGTTTTCATTTGACCCTGCCCTCGTATTTTAACCGGGCGGCACGCGAACAGTTTACAAACTTAGCTGTTTCGGAAATGCTTCCATCTTCGCCTGTTAGCCAATGAAGATACCCTTTTGGATGTCAGATAAATCGCTCCTTTTCCCCATTACGAGAAAGATTGTACTGTTTTCCGCCCCCTCCCCCTCCTGCCCGCACTTTATACACCCTCCGCAGATAGTGCTGCCACCTGCTGCCTGTGAATTATTACTGACGGTGACGTCGAATATACGCGGTGATCACATTAATGTAACTGGATGGGGCATTTTAGCGTATTAAATTCTATTAATGGGTGCGATAAACATGAAGCACTCATTGCTAGTGATAACGAGTTCACTACAAGCAGAATAAACCGTGACATTAGCTCTCATTCGTTCAGTCTCTGCAGAGGTGCTATACAGCAAAGTTCCGATTTAATACACTGCATGACCTCGTTCGCGATGCATCACTTTCAGAACTGCGTTTATCTTGCTTCTTCTCTCTGGATACGTAGAACGACGCCATCCCGTCAAGCAAGCACCCAGAAGGTATGCGATGCTATTTCAGTGATTATCATATAGCGTTAAATTTACAAATAATTTGGCAGTATGGTCGCACTTATCAGTATGACGTTGCACACCCTCCGTCCTGGATGCATTCACTCATTTGGTTGGGAACACTGTTTTAAAATCGCTGTCTCCTCGCCTGAGGCAAGCTGGCTAACCCCTGTCGTAACCGATCCTTGATATCCCAGATATTGGAACTGAGATGGAGTAGAAGTTCGAGCTAGTCCCACACATGTCCCGTCGGGAGCAGATCTGGGGATGTTGCTGGCCACAGGAGTCCTCAACATCATGCAGACAGTTCATAGACACACTTACCATGTGTGAACGAGCACTATCACCTTTATGCCACAATACTGTCGTTTACACAGGAGGACACAGTATTTCCGTGCCGTACTGTTGTGCCATCAGAATTCCGCTACCAGCAGTGACCTGAAGCCATATCCCCAAACCATGACACCAGGAGTAAAAATGCTCTGACTGCAAAACAGTGGAAGAATGGGACCTCCTCACAGGTCCCCAACACAGGCGCCAGTGACGGTTATTTGTGTTAACAGCAGCCTCGTCGGACTTCCGCTGGTGTCTAACTGATGGAGCGAGTTGATACAGAATGTTAGTCCATTACATGTTCTGGGATGGCAGGCGCAGATGTGAAGGGGTTATAGTGTGCTCAGTGGACAGTTCGGCGATCCGCCCTTGCAGCTACCACACGTAGTCGATTGGAATCTTGGTGACGAGTACGTCAGCTCTCATGTTCCCATGCAGTCCAACATCAGGCCACTGCCACATCTCGGTGCCCCACATATTAGACGTCTGACCAACTGGCTAAATGCAGACCCAAAATAAGTGTCCTTTAAAACTGTGTCAGGTGCTGATAACGCTGCCTCACTCGTTATGCGGCATCTCTATGTCCTTCACAATGATCACTCAATGTCTAACGCTGATCACGCTCCTTATATACCCCACCAGAGAACATCGTTGCACGACGCACAGTTCAGCAGATACTCGCCATAAACACTGAGAAGCGTGAAGAACGGCCGCATCACGCAAGACGTTTAAATTTATTACCTCGTCGCTACTAACTCTATTCGTAACACTTTTTGCAGACGGTATCCACATCTGCCGCTGAATATATCTACATAAATATATCATTGAACAAAACACAGCTCAAAAAATACGACGTTAAATACTGAGATGTGTGATAAAACGGCCACATCATGCACAACATTCTAATTTATTACTTCTTTACTTCTAACTCTATTTGCAACACACTTCGGAGAGAGTATCGACATATGTCAGTGAATGTACCTACAGAAATATATCATACTTCAGGAAATGAGACGTCAAATATTGAGATTCCTGGAAAACTGCGGCACCATGTATGGCATTTTAATCTATTACTTCCTTTACTACTTACTCTATTCGCAACACATTTCTAAGGCAGTGGGCGCATGTACCACTGGATGGACCTGCAAAATTATATCACTGTACAGTACACAATTCAAGAGATATGACGTCATGAACATTGAACGATGTGAAAATGAAAGTGCAGGGCGAAATTCGTTAGAGACATAGGCGAAATATGTGTACAAATACTTGTCAAATATGTGAAATATATTTGACATGTGACTACGAGGCTAAAGCCACGGGTAAAAAGTTCATCCTAATGGATATAAATGCAAAAAATGGTTCAAATAGCTCTAAGCACTATGGGACTTAACATCTGAGGTCATCAGTCCCCTAGAACTTAGAACCACTTAAACCTAACCAACCTAAGGACATCACACACATCCATGCACGAGGCAGGAATCGAACCTGCGACCGTAGCAGCAGCGCGGTTCCGGACTCAAGCGCCTAGAACGCTCGGCCACAGCGGCCGGCAGCAACACACCTCGTAAGCTTTTCACGATAATAAGGGCTTATAAGCATCGCATTTCGTGAATGTACTTCTGACCAAAAAGCGATTCTGGCGGCTGAAGTCCAAAGTTTTTGTTAATCGCGCCTTTTGTGTTCTTCTGTAGATATTTCTATAGCATTTTTTATTTACTATTAAAATAGTCTTGATCACGATTTATTTATCAATGAGACCGGTTTCGACCACTACTGTGGTCATCTTCAGACCATTGAGTTGGAACGTTGATAAATAAATCGTGATCAAGACTGTTTTTAATAGTAAATATTTGTAAGACATTGATCACTGCCACTCCCATAATGCATTTAAAAGTAATTTCTATAGAAACTTTCACGCCTGACATATCTTTCTTTATGTTCAACCGAGAAGTGAAGTACCAATTTTTAGTAAATTTAGCTTTAAAATTTCTTTTAATGCAACAATATTTTCTTTAAAATTTTCATCTGCTGTCGCATTCCCTAGTAATTTTTTTTTCAAAAAAACGTTGACCCGCTACTTTAGTCCCTTAGTGGTTGAATTTACAAAAATGCTGAAGTATGCATCTTTTATTTTCTGACTCGGAAACCAAATACCAGTTTTCGTAGGTCTAGCCTCAAAAATTCCCTTCATAGTGACATACTTTCAAAAAGCCTTCCATGCCCTACTTCACCGCCTTAGTAGAGGAATTTCGGACAGTCACCTCTTAAACGACTCCTACAGTATGAGATACAGACCCTCTCCAAACTTCAAGTTTGTGTCCTTAGCCGTTTGAGCTGGGCGGTCAGTCAGTGAATCAGTCTGAATCTATTTCACCCCCTTAGAGGTTTAATTTCCAAAAACAGTGGAACGTGTATTTTTTCATCTCAAAATTTTCACAGATTTAGCTTCAAAATGCTTACACAATGAAATATTTCTATAAAAACTTTCATCCTCCTTTCACCGTCATAGAGGCTGAATTTCCAAAAACAGTGAAACACTATGTTTTTATTTTTAGCTGAGACGGCAAATTTAAATTTTCATACATTTAGCTTTAAAAATGCTTTCATAATAAAATATATTCATAAAAAGTCTCATCCCCTATTTCACACCCTAAGGCGTTCAGTTTCCAAAAATACTGAAACAAGTATTTTTTTTATTTGTAACCGATAAGTCAAATACCTCCCACCGCAAGTAGCAGCTACCTCTCTACATCTGCAGCTACAGTGCCCATAAAAATGGCTCCCGTATTTAGAGAGGGCGCTGCGAGATATGTGGTGGGGATACTGATGTGGAAGAGGTATAGATCCATAGATGTAGCTATAGAAATACTTCAGTAGTTCTTTAATAACGATATATTTTGAAAAAAAGCTTTCACCCATTTATTTCACTCCCGTAGGGGTAAATGTCCCAAAACGCTAAAACATATATTTCTTTATTTCTGACCGACAAACCAAATACCAATATCCGTAGGTCTGCCTTCGAAATTGCCTTAACAGCGACATTTATCAAAAAGTCTTTCATCCCCTATTTCACCCCCTTAGGATTGGAATTCCGAAAAATCTCTTCTCAGTCGACGCCTACTATATAAGATCCAAACTTTCTCCAACTTTCAGGTTTCTATTCTTAGCGGTGAGGGCTGGGCAATGGTGAGTCGGTCGTTCAGTCACTCAGTCAGGACGCTGCCTTTTATGTATAAAGAGAGCAATCGTCATGGTTGCTTTTGTCATTTAGGCAGGTCGTTAATTTTCTGACATTTCAACTTACAATTGAGAATGGCTATAAAGCCGAATTCATGATTGTCTAACATAAATGTATAGTAATGTACAGAGCAATGGCGGCATTTCTTTCAAAATGTTCAAGCGTGTGTGAATTCCTAAGGTACCAAAGTGCTGAGGTCATCAGTCCCTAGACTTACACACTACTTAAACTAACTTATGCTGAGAAAAACAAACACACCCATGCCCGAGGGAGGGCTCGAACCTTCGGCGGGAGAGGCCGCGCAATTCGTCACATTGCGCCTCAAACCGCGCGGCCACTCTGCGCGGCGAAATCTCTTCCTCAAAGGCTGCGTATATGGGGGGAATGCTGCGAGTCTGCGAACTCGTGTACCCGCTCTCCTTTCTGAGCGAGCCGAGTCCACCTGTAGCCGGCAACAGACTCATGTGAGAGTGAGCACCTGCGTGCTCTCACGTGTAGAGTCTACTTGAGGACCACGAGAAAGCCAGGCTCACAGAAGGTGACTGCAGGTCTCACGAGTGCCAGCAGCCGTCTCCGACGGGGAGCGAATATCTATTTCTGAGACGAATTTAATACACTACTGGCCATTAAAATTGCTACACCAAGAAGAAATGCAGATGATAAACGGGTATTCATTGGACAAATATATTATACTAGCTGGCCGTAATAACGGCCTTGATGCGCCAGGGCATTAAGTCTGACAGAGGTTGGATGGCGTGTACAGGTACAGCTTCGCAAACAGCTTCAACACGATACCACAGTTCATCAAGAGTAGTGACTGGCGTATTGTGACGAGCCAGTTGAACGGCCACGATTGACCAGACGTTTTCAATTGGTGAGAGATCTGGAGCATGTGCTGGCCAGGGAAGCAGTCGAACATTTTCTGTATCCAGAAAGACCCGTACAGGACCTGCAACATGCAGTCGTGCATTATCCTGCTGAAATGTAGGGTTTAGCAGGGATCGAATGAAGGGTAGAGCCACGGGTCGTAACACGTATGAAATGTAACGTCCACTGTTCAAAGTGCCGTCAATGGGAAGAAGAGGTGACCGAGACGTGTAACCCATGGCACCCCATACCATCACGCCGGGTGATACGCCAGTATGGTGATGACGAGTACACGCTTCTAATGTGAGTTCACCGCGATGTCGCCAAACACGAATGCGACCATCATGATGCTGTAAACAGAACCTGGATTCATCCGAAAAAATGACGTTTTGCCATTCGTGCACCCAGGTTCGTCGTTGAGTACACCATCGCAGGCGCTCCTGTCTGTGATGCAGCGCCAAGGGTAACCGCAGCCACGGTCTCGGAGCTGATAGTCCATGCTGCTGCAAACGTCGTCGAACTGTTCGCGCAGATGGTTGTAGTCTTACAAACGTCCGCACCTGTTGACGCAGGGATCGAGACGTGGCTGCACGATCCGTTACAGCCATGCGGATGAGATGCCTGTCATCTCGACTGCTAGAAGCCGTTGGGATCCAGCACGGCGTTCCGTATTACCCTCCTGAACCCACCGATTCCATATGCTGCTATCTGTCATTGGATCTCGACCAAGAGGAGCAGTGTCGCGATACGATAAACCGCAATCGCGATAGGCTACAATCCGACCTTTATCAAAGTCGGAAACGTCATGGTACGCATTTCTCCTCCTTATATGAGGCATCACAATAACGTTTCACCAGGCAACGCCGGTCAACTGCTGTTTGTGTATGAGAAATCGGTTGGAAACTTTCCTGATGTCAGCACGTTGTACGTGTCGCCACCGGCGCCAACCTTGTGTGAATGCTCTGAAAAGCTAATCATTTGCATATCACAGCATCTTCTTCCTGTCGGTTAAATTTCGGGTCTGTAGCACGTCATCTTCGTGGTGTAGCAACTTTAATGACCAGTAGTGTAATTCTTGACTGCGTGTTCAAATGCATGCGAGTTCTCGATAGTACACGACAAAGTTAAGACTCCTATCGGGTACCTTTACGATTAAATATTGATTTCCTGTGGGCTCTGCACGGAGCCCAGCGTTTTCGAAGGGTGCCGCCGGGCAAGACTACTAGTGTGACGTCACACGTTCGTTGCGTGGCCCGTATATCTCGTTGGCCCCGTACGGGCACAAAGTGACGGCGAGTGCGGAGATGATGTCATACGACTCGCTGGCCAGTTTAAAGCGAGTACACGGAGCTCATTTGTGATCCCCAGTGCGTAGCACTCAGGCTGCGACGCCTCCTCCCACGCAGGCGTCGTGTCAGTTGGAGGCAGGCGGCGGCGTGTCACGGGGAGGGCGGGCGCCAGCAGCCAGCAGGCGGCTGGGGCGGCCCGCCGCGGACCGCCTGCCGTCCGCTGAGCGATGCGAGCGCTTAACGAGCCGGCGGCCGTGTCTGGCGCTAATTAATGCCGCAGCGGTTACCCGGCACGCCACGCCGCGCCGCCTCCCAGCCTTCCGTTCCCGGCCGCTGCCCTCCTCTCGGCGCGACGCGAGCCGGCCTCTCTGGTCGCCGCGAGGCCGCTCCTCCTAAAACCCGACACTCAGCCGGGCAGGCAGCTCCAATTAAATTGTAAACTGTAAACTTTCACGGCCGCAAATGTCACAGTTAATACAATGTTCCACGCTATTATGCCGTGGTCGAATGGATTTCACCTAAACACCTGACGTTTCGTCCCCATTTCCAGAGCACATTTTCGAGGAGGATCATAGCAGTGTCGAATGTCCGATTCGCACCCTGGCTCGCTAGTGACTACAGCAAAATTCTGCTTCCGCGCAGTGGCGTGTGACGTCACCCTATTTTTTTCCGGCAGTGTATCCGAAAGTGATGATAGTCAGTTGCCTACGGCTGTTCTCTGAATTTTAATCGTAACTCTATGCAGTGGTCCACAAACGATGTTACCGTTCCGCCAGGCTGGTTATTCGGTCGTAGCTCCTAGTGCTTGCTACCCGTCCAAGGGCGGAGTCGGTCGCTTGTGTTCAATAATTTTGTGGAGCTGGTCGAAGCTTATGAAGATGGAGCAGTTGGCAGGCAACCTTCGCGAATTTATGACGCGAGTTTTGCGCAGCCATATGGATTCGAGGTGACGCTTCAGGGGTTTCGTGTATTTTAGTCTGAGGGTGAGTGAGCTTCAGTGGTGGATAAAGTCATTTAGTGTGGTATAGGAACTTCAAAACAATTTGTAAGTGCATTCGCATATACGTGTGCGTGGACTTCTGCTTAGTCATTTTCTCGGTTTCCTGGGAAGTGTGCTAACCACTAAGACGTACAGGAGAGTGGATTCCTGGCGAGCATGAACGTGAACATGTATTCGGTGGGAAAAAGCCTGTACCAGAGCGTCGTCGAGTCATCAGTCAGCTGGAGGCGGTTTTTAATAAGCAGTTTACAAAGATGTCCTTTCCACAGATTTCCCGTAAACGGCATAGTTCGCCTGGAACATTCATTTCGACCATGTCACCAGATGCCAATGTTCTCATTTTAGGATGCTGTACCATATTCAGGAACACTATCGAATGTTAACGAATGTTTTCAAATGTGTTTAAATGTTCCATACCACAGACATTAGCGATGTCTTGCTGCAGTCCGCAACAAGCAATGGGAGGTGCTCTTGAAGACCACGCCTTCTATCTCAGCACAGCAGCGTCCTCACGCTGAGCTAGCACAAGCACTGCCCAACTTCGCGACCTCACCTGGAGTCATCATCATAGACAAGGTCCGCGGCTCGTGGTCTTGCGGTAACGTTCTCGCATCCCGCGCACGGGGTCCCGGGTTCAATTCCCGGCGGGGTCAGGGATTTTCTGTGCCTCGAAATGACTGAGTGTTGTGTGTCTTTCTTCATCATTTCATCCTCATTCACTCGCAAGTGGAGCGGCGGCCGAACCGTCGAGACAAGGAGATGGCGTGTGCGCGATACTGTTTAACTTGACGCTCGAAAAGATAATGCGGGGAAACTTTCTATATGAATTTCGACAGGATCGAGATAGAGGGCTAGAAAATCACACATCTCGCCTTTGCCGGCGACGTGCCCATTTTGTCCAGACCTACGGAAGAAATAGATGACGTGGACGAACGACAGCGCCGAGGCGATACCGAGAGAGATAGGTCGCCATGCGACTGAATAGAAGACCGAGTATCTGGCGATGAGCAGGACTTATAACTACTCGAGAGAGCCACTCCAGTCACTGTTAGTCGCAACCTGATCCCACAAAATGGTTCATAATTTTAAATATCTGCTGGTAATCTTTATAGGAGACGAATCGTATGAGGCAGAAATAAAAGCGAGGATCCAAGCTGTAAGGCAATCGCATTTCAGTATGTCAGACTTTTAAACCGCATATCTCTCAAGGAATTTCAAACAACAGTTGTACAAAACACTGATGCAACACGTATAGCTATCGTGGTGCGAAACTTGAAGTCTCCGGAAAAGAAGACTTAAATAATCTTCTCGTTTTCGAGCGGAAAGTCTTAATGAAAATCTATGTTCTGGTACAAGATGAGATCAACAGGCAATCGACGATCCGGTGTAATTGTAAGCCGGTTGAGATTTACGACAGATCAAACGTTATATGCCCGATGAGAACAAGAAAATGGTTCAGATGGCTCTGAGCACTATGGGACTTAACATCTGAGGTCATCAGTCCCCTAGACTTAGAACTGCTTAAACCTGACTAACCTAAGGACATCACACACATCCATGCCCGAGGCAGGATTCGAACTTGCGACCGTAGCAGCAGCGCGTTTCCGGACTGAAGCGCTTAGAACTGCTCGGCCACAGCGGCCGGCCCGATGAGAACCAAATGGCTTGTATGGGCAGGGCATTTCGCTCAGATGAAAAAAAAAACACCTATGGCCTTTGAAATCCATAGAATCTTGCGGAAAAAAAGATGAGCTGGATTCCATGAAGATCGGCATAGAGGGTGAATGGCGGCAGAAAGCAGGAAACAGAATCTAGTGGAAGTGGAGCCTTGGAGCTCGGTCTGATTACGTAAAGCGAAGTTACCTACATTTTATAATGACTGCTTTTAGAAGGAAAATTTTGGAAATTTGTGGTACAGCCTTATGGGACCAAACTGCTGAAGTCATCGGTCCCTAAACTTACACACTATTTAATCTAACTTACGCTAAGGACGACACACACAAACGGATGCACGAGGGAGGACTCGAACCTCCGACGGGGGGAGCCACGCGGACCGTGACAAGACGCCTCAGACCTCGCGGCTTTTTGAAGGAAACACACTCTAATCAATTGAAAGAGGTGAGCAGCCAAAACACCTTAACCTGCCAGACACCTTGGACTAAAAAATAAATCCATGTTTAACGCAGGTAACGCAGGAGAAGCTGAAGAAGTGCCACGTAAGACAGACTGCGTCCTTTAAGACTGTAGCAGTCGGATGTTGCTGTAGCAGCGGCGGAGTACTTAATCATCCGCAAGGCGCGGTGGATCCGCCCGTTCTCTGCGGAACTTCTCCCGCTCAGGATCAAAGAAGCTCGTCATTAGACGAGAGCGACGCGTGGGAAGAGTGTTTTGTATCTCGACGCCGGCGCGAAGACATGTGTTTCAGGCCCGACGTCTGTCATTACAGTAATTACACTCCGGGCGTGTTCCTGATGCTATCTTCCTGCGTGGATAACTCTTCTGTTTACAGGCTTTTAAGACAACAGCAGCACAAAAAAAGAAATTCCAGCAGCGGCCTGCGTGCTAGCCAGACTTTTCCTAACGCGAGAGTGCTCAATAATTCTCACTTGTTACGAATTCACGCGATTGCACTCACACAAGTTGGTCTCCGCGATTCGTTCCCAAGAATTTCTTTCTCGGTATTTTCCATTTTCGTTGGTTCAATATACACTGACGGACAAAAATAGGATCACCAAAAATAATTACTGTAGGGTATGGAGAGCTGCATCAAACCAGTCTCAGGACTGAAGACCACAACAACAACGAAATTTTGGGAATACATACAGGGCTATTACAAATGATTGAAGCGATTTCATAAATTCACTGTAGCTCCATTCATTGACATATGGTCACGACACACTACAGATACGTAGAAAAACTCATAAAGTTTTGTTCGGCTGAAGCCGCACTTCAGGTTTCTGCCGCCAGAGCGCTCGAGAGCGCAGTGAGACAAAATGGCGACAGGAGCTGAGAAATCGTATGTCGTGCTTGAAATGCACTCACATCAGTCACTCGTAACAGTGCAACGACACTTCAGGACGAAGTTCAACAAATATCCACCAACTGCTAACTCCATTCGGCGATGGTATGCGCAGTTTAAAGCTTCTGGATGCCTCTGTAAGGGGAAATCAACGGGTCGGCCTGCAGTGAGCGAAGAAACGGTTGAACGCGTGTGGGCAAGTTTCACGCGTAGCCCGCGGAAGTCGACGAATAAAGCAAGCAGGGAGCTAAACGTACCACAGCCGACGGTTTGGAAAATCTTACGGAAAAGGCAAAAGCAGAAGCCTTACCGTTTACAATTGCTACAAGCCCTGACACACGATGACAAAGTCAAACGCTTTGAATTTTCGGCGCGGTTGGAACAGCTCATGAAAGAGGATGCGTTCAGTGCGAAACTTGTTTTCAGTGATGAAGCAACATTTTTTCCTAATGGTGAAGTGAACAGACACAATGTGCGAATCTGGGCGGTAGAGAATCCTCACGCATTCGTGCAGCAAATTCGCAATTCACCAAAAGTTAACGTGTTTTGTGCAATCTCACGGTTTAAAGTTTACGGCCCCTTTTTCTTCTGCGAAAAAAACGTTACAGGACACTTGTATCTGGACATGCTGGAAAATTGGCTCATGCCACAACTGGAGATCGACAGCGCCAACATCATCTTTCAACAGGATGGTGCTCCATCGCACTTCCATCATGATGTTCGGCATTTCTTAAACAGGATATTGGAAAACCGATGGATCGGTCGTGGTGGAGATCATGATCAGCAATTCATGTCATAGCCTCTACGCTCTCCCGACTTAACCCCATGCGATTTCTTTCTGTGGGGTTATGTGAAAGATTCAGTGTTTAAACCTCCTCTAGCCGGCCGAAGTGGCCGTGCGGTTAAAGGCGCTGCAGTCTGGAACCGCAAGACCGCTACGGTCGCAGGTTCGAATCCTGCCTCGGGCATGGATGTTTGTGATGTCCTTAGGTTAGTTAGGTTTAACTAGTTCTAAGTTCTAGGGGACTAATGACCTCAGCAGTTGAGTCCCATAGTGCTCAGAGCCAAACCTCCTCTACCAAGAAATGTGCCAGAACTGCGAGCTCGCATCAACGATGCTTTCGAACTCATTGATGGGGACATGCTGCGCCGAGTGTGGGAGGAACTTGATTATCGGCTTGATGTCTGCCGAATCACTAAAGGGGCACATATCGAACATTTGTGAATGCCTAAAATTCTTTTTGAGTTTTTGTATGTGTGTGCAAAGCATTGTGAAAATATCTCAAATAATAACGTTATTGTAGAGCTGTGAAATCGCTTCAATCATTTGTAATAACCCTGTACTTGTAGTTAGCATATTTCAGTGATTAACATTGCAAGATCAAAGGTTAATGTCAGATTACAAAAGCGAAATGCTGGTACATTAATAACAGGTTAAACCGCGAGAATGTAGAATTCAAGCATGCAAACGTAAACGAATTGTGTCGTAGAGGTGTCGGATGTCAGCTTGTGCGATGGAGTACCATGCCTGTTGCACTTGGTAGGTCAATACTGGGACGATTTATGCTATTAGTGGACGGTGCTAGAGTTGCTGTCGAACGATGTCCCGTATGGACTCAACTGGATACAGAGCAGGCCAATGAAACATGTCCATACTCTGTGGACCTCGCTGGTTAACAAAAGCGGTATGTGGGCAAGCGTTATTCTGTCGGAAAACACCCCCTGTAATTCTGTTCATTAATGGTAACAGAGCAGATCGAATTACCAGACTGACGTACCTATTTGCAGTCAGGGTGTGTGGAATAACTACCAGAGTGCTCCTGCTATCATACAAAATCGTACCCTAGACCCCAAGTCCAGGTGTAGACCCACTGTGTCTAGCATGCAGACAGGTTGGCTGCAGGCTCTCAACTGACCTTCGAACAGACATCAGTGGGACAGAGGCAGAACCACCTTTCATGCTAAAGCACACAGACCTCCACCCTCTCACGTAACAACATTGAAGTCTCAAATGTCGATGGTTTGTGGTCAGTGGAATGTAAGCTACGGGGCGTCTGGCTCGGAACTCTCCTTCAAGTAACCGATTTGTAACAGTTCGTTGTGTCACTGCGGTGCCAACTGCTGCTACAGATGCAGTACGATGCGCCAGAGCTATATGCCTAACACGACGGTCTTCGCTCTCGGTAGAGCCACATGACCGTCCGGGATCAGGTCTTCTTGCGACGGTATATCCTCGAGATCACCGCCGCCGGCAATCATATACAGTGGCTACACTCCTGCCAAGACTTTCTGCAGTACCGCAGAAGGAATATCCACACAATGGACGTGAAAATACACTCCTGGAAATTGAAATAAGAACACCGTGAATTCATTGTCCCAGGAAGGGGAAACTTTATTGACACATTCCTGGGGTCAGATACATCACATGATCACACTGACAGAACCACAGGCACATAGACACAGGCAACAGAGCATGCACAATGTCGGCACTAGTACAGTGTATATCCACCTTTCGCAGCAATGCAGGCTGCTATTCTCCCATGGAGACGATCGTAGAGATGCTGGATGTAGTCCTGTGGAACGGCTTGCCATGCCATTTCCACCTGGCGCCTCAGTTGGACCAGCGTTCGTGCTGGACGTGCAGACCGCGTGAGACGACGCTTCATCCAGTCTCAAACATGCTCAATGGGGGACAGATCCGGAGATCTTGCTGGCCAGGGTAGTTGACTTACACCTTCTAGAGCACGTTGGGTGGCACGGGATACATGCGGACGTGCATTGTCCTGTTGGAACAGCAAGTTCCCTTGCCGGTCTAGGAATGGTAGAACGATGGGTTCGATGACGGTTTGGATGTACCGTGCACTATTCAGTGTCCCCTCGACGATCACCAGTGGTGTACGGCCAAGGTAGGAGATCGCTCCCCACACCATGATGCCGGGTGTTGGCCCTGTGTGCCTCGGTCGTATGCAGTCCTGATTGTGGCGCTCACCTGCACGGCGCCAAACACGCATACGACCATCATTGTCACCAAGGCAGAAGCGACTCTCATCGCTGAAGACGACACGTCTCCATTCGTCCCTCCATTCACGCCTGTCGCGACACCACTGGAGGCGGGCTGCACGATGTTGGGGCGTGAGCGGAAGACGGCCTAACGGTGTGCGGGACCGTAGCCCAGCTTCATGGAGACGGTTGCGAATGGTCCTCGCCGATACCCCAGGAGCAACAGTGTCCCTAATTTGCTGGGAAGTGGCGGTGCGGTCCCCTACGGCACTGCGTAGGATCCTACGGTCTTGGCGTGCATCCGTGCGTCGCTGCGGTCCGGTCCCAGGTCGACGGGCACGTGCACCTTCCGCCGACCACTGGCGACAACATCGATGTACTGTGGAGACCTCACGCCCCACGTGTTGAGCAATTCGGCGGTACGTCCACCCGGCCTCCCGCATGCCCACTATACGCCCTCGCTCAAAGTCTGTCAACTGCACATACGGTTCACGTCCACGCTGTCGCGGCATGCTACCAGTGTTAAAGACTGCGATGGAGCTCCGTATGCCACGGCAAACTGGCTGACACTGACGGCGGCGGTGCACAAATGCTGCGCAGCTAGCGCCATTCGACGGCCAACACCGCGGTTCCTGGTGTGTCCGCTGTGCCGTGCGTGTGATCATTGCTTGTACAGCCCTCTCGCAGTGTCCGGAGCAAGTATGGTGGGTCTGACACACCGGTGTCAATGTGTTCTTTTTTCCATTTCCAGGAGTGTATATTTGATGCCTGCAGGGACCTCCAGTCGTAAACATAAGACCAGTTTTCGTTTTATTTTTCCTCGAGAGAGAGAGAGGAGAGAGAGAGAAAGGCGCGCTATCACATACATTGTGACTCAACAAAAAGACACAAACACAATTTGTGTTTCACCATGAAGAGAGACATTTTTCACTTGACTTACATCCAACCGATTCGTCCTCGTAGACGATGGTGCCAACTAATATTAATTCACGGCGCCCATTTTACCTAGATTTCGTCTGTTCGAAGCCTGGTGTAGAAAAAAATTTTCGGCACCAGACGTTGGCAAAAATAAAATAAATTTCCTGAGATAGACTGAAGATTTAGACGTTGGTCATTCCCTCCCATATGAAAACGCAATAGAGCTGCTCAGAGAATTTAAACGGTAATTTTTGGAATAAAGGCGACATTCTGTGGAGACCACATTCGGTAAATTTCGAGAGCCAGAAAAACAGTGGCACAAACGAGCAACTGTTACGGCGCCTTCGTCATATGCTGCGCACAGGGGCCATAAGAACAATAGAAAACAGACTACGGCAGTTTGCGAGGTATGTAGACACTCATTTTACACTGATGCACATGTAAATGGGAAAGGGGACATTGAGTTGCTAAGTTTGGTATGAATTCACCTGCACCATATATGTACGAACAGATGTAGCTTCTTCTCTATGAAGTGCGGACAGTTACTATATTTTTCAGAGAAGAGGTCGTAATTGGTTGTGGGAAGTCTAACGTAAGGTACGCGCAGCACAAGCGGCAACGGCAGTATAGCAGACACCTGGCGCCTACTGCTGGTGACGTCACAGTGACGGACGTGCCCGCAGTCGCCGTGACGGACGGCGCGTCCCCAGAAGGCGCCAGGCGCCTCCACTACAAGACTCTCTAGTCGTCCCTAAGCATAATCCGACGCACAAACACCCTCATCTGTTTCCACTGCAATTGCGGTTGTGTCCTTACCTAGTTTATGTTGGGATCGTCATAAAAATGCCTTTAATGTTCAAATGTGTGTGAAATCTTATGGGACTTAACTGCTAAGGTCATCAGTCCCTAAGCTTACACACTACTTAACCTAAATTATCCTAAGGACAAACACACACGCCCATGCCCGAGGGAGGACTCCTACCTCCGCCGGGACCAGCCTCACAGTCCATGACTGCAGCGCCATAGACCGCTCGGCTAATCCCGCGGGGCTTACCACAATACTGTTTAACTTGTATGTACAGTAAGGATCACGTGATGTGGATGACCCATATTTACCTGTTCAATAAATTTAATTTTCATTACATTGTAACTTAATTTTAACCTAATTTAATCCCTGTTAAGTAAAGGTTAATCAAGCCCGCCCGGCTAGCACGCGGTCTAGCGCGCTGCTTCCCGAACGAGAAGCCGTGAAGGTCCCCGGCACGAATCCACCCGGCGGATTAATGTCGAGGTCCGTTGTGCCGGCCAGCCTGTGGATGGTTTTTAAGGCGGTTTTCCATCTGCCTCGGCGAATGCGGGCTGGTTCCCCTTATTCCGCCTCAGTTACACTATGTCGGCGATTGCTGCGCAAACACTGTCTCCGAACCGCAAAATAACCCTGGGTTCAGTGTGGGGCGGCGGTGAGGTGAGTGAGCTGCTGTAGCCTGTTGTGGGCTTGTGTACCACTGGGGGCTACGGCGGGACGAAGTCCCTCCATTCTAGGTTCCCGGTTCAAAACACACAAAATACACACAAAAGTGAATCAATTCCACATTAGCCTTGTCTGTAAGTTAAGGTGCCCGCGCTATCAGTTGTGCTTCCGTTGTATTAGCCATCCGCCGTTTAGTAATTTTAGCGCCGTCTCCGGCTACATCGCCCAGCTGCTTGGCATCGAGGCCACTATGATGTACGTGTAGCCGTACGTAGTGCTCTACTTGCTGGTATAGCAGTTCAAAGGTACTTGCAGTTCTTCGTTGTTTTCCTTTATTAGTTTCTCAGACTTCGTTTCCGTTGTGGCTGTGGTTTGGTTTCCGATATTTTATGTCTAAGTGCCCACAATTCGTTTTAGTTATTCTGGCGACCAGATTTTCATGTGTATGTGGCTGACGTGGAGTTTTGATAGCCGGCGCAATGAACTTCATTTGACAATTTTACGCAAGTGTTGTTCGCTGTTTTAGCTAAATTTTTGGCACAGCTTAGCACCATGGCTTATAATGTTTGTAGAATAGTTATTTAACTAGCCTCCTTCCTCCTTTTACGTAATCTGATGACACCTAACCATGGCGAAACGAGTTAGTTTTAAATAAAAATACCTTTGCAACCGTGATTGTTTTCTTTTCAATATAACAATAATGATATGACTGAAAGCCAAAATTCGTTGAGATATGGACTGAAGATCAACAGCTCAGGGTGTGTATTTTATTTACTGATGAGAAGGGATTCACAAGAGATGCCGAAGTATACTTACCGCAATACGCACGTGTGGGCTGATCCATATCTTCGATCACTGCAGTCATGGACTGTGCGGCTGGACCCGGCGGAGGTTCGAGTCCTCCCTCGGGCATGGGTGTGTGTGTTTGTCCTTAGGATAATTTAGGTTAAGTAGTGTGTAAGCTTAGGGACTGATGACCTTAGCAGTTTAAGTCCCATAAGATTTCACACACATTTGAACATTTTTTTTTAACCTATCTTCGAGGAATCCTGGAGCTGAAGTCTCAGGATCACTTCAGTATCGACGTGTTGGCAGAAACTGTTAGTGACAGACTCACAGGGCGATATACTTTACGAAACACGTTAACAGGTAGTGTGTTATCACCGATTTATATGCGATGAATTATCAGTGCTACTGGAAAACGTTAACCTTGCAGACAGACAACGACTCCATCTGACGCACGACGGGGCATCAGCCATTTCTTAAGAATCGTGTGACACTACCTAATCGCAACATTTAATGAGCGAGGAATTGGTCAAGAGGATCCGGCATCACAGCGTCCCCATTCACCTGACGGAAACCCATTGGATTTCTCGCTCTGGTGAATTTTAAAGGCGTTGGTGTCTGCCCAAAACATTGACAACATGCAGATGTTACACGTGCGTGTGACGCAGTCCGAATGGAGCGAAGTGTATTTGGAATACCGCGTGATTCACTGTGAAGAAATTTGGTTCGTTGGTTGATTTTCGGAAGGTTACCAAACAGCGCCGGCCACGGTGGTCTAGCGGTTCTGGCGCTGCAGTCCGGAACCGCGGGACTGCTACGGTCGCAGGTTCGAATCCTGCCTCGGGCATGGGTGTGTGTGATGTCCTTAGGTTAGTTAGGTTTAAGTAGTTCTAAGTTATAGGGGACTTATGACCTAAGATGTTGAGTCCCATAGTGCTCAGAGCCATTTGAATCAACCAAACAGCGACGTCATCTGTCTCGTCGGATTAGGGAAGGATGGGGAAGGAAGTCGGTCGTCTCCTTTCAAAGGAACCAGTCCAGCATTTCCCTGAAGTCATTTAGGGAAATCACGGAAAACCTACATGAGGATGGCCGGACCCCCGGTTTGAATCACCGTCCTCTCCAATGCGAGTCCAGTGTGCTAACCACTGCATCACCCTGCTCGGTTGCGAAGACAGGCTGAAGTTATAAGATGTCAAAAAAAATCTTCATTAACCAAAAACAGATATCTACTCATCTGCGACGAGAAACGAAGTAATATTCAATAATTTTGGTCATTTCACTTGGATTTATAAGCAAATAACAACAGTATATATTTGAGTATTAATATTTCTCTTCTGATACCACTTTATCAAGAACGTTATTTCGTGGAACTCTTGAGAGGACAGTCTTAAATGACACGGCAAAATCATCTTTATGATAATAACGGTTTGCAGTTTATTGTGTTCCTTCGTCCGTTGGGAGTTTATTAAAGAGAACACCCTCTCGACGTTGACAATATGGCATGGAATAGCAAAGTAATATTGTGGCAATTTCAATAACTCCGAATAACATTCTTCATTATGAGTGATTTAAAATAAGCTGCCCACTTTTCATGAACCAAAAGCTTTTTAAAGTTGACTTTTTAAAAATTTGTTCCATGAATTTCGCGAATTTTTTCCCCTGATCAAAGAATTTACTGTCATCCAACTTCATGTTTTTTATAGAAGAGTACTCGTTGGCATATCTATACAGTATATTCTTACAATATATCTCCTGATT
Source organism: Schistocerca nitens (assembly GCF_023898315.1). Classification (NCBI taxonomy): domain Eukaryota; kingdom Metazoa; phylum Arthropoda; class Insecta; order Orthoptera; family Acrididae; genus Schistocerca; species Schistocerca nitens. Next base: position 354,371,438 of record NC_064622.1, read on the forward strand.
CTTGCTTCTACTTATTCTTCGCACTTACGTAATTACCTTGGATCAGGCCTTAAATTTTCGTTCTCACTTTAAAGCTGGACTTGTACATATTCATCTACATCTACATCTTCATCTACGTGGATACTCTGCAAATGACATTAAAATGTCTGGCGGAGGGTTCATCGTAACACCTTCACAATTCTCTATTATTCCAATCTCGTATAGCATGCGGAAAGAACGAACATCTATTTCTTTGCGTAAGAGCTCTGAGTTCTCTTATTTTATCATGCTGGTCGTTTCTCCCTATGTACACACATAAAAAAGTTTTGCATCACCTCAGTTCCGAGAGTTCCGGAACCTGTACAGAAAATTGGAATAGAGATCAACATAAACATCATTTCCGCCCCTTTTCTTGCTCACGAAAACCACACATTGCATGTTGTACCACCATACAGCGATACCTTCAGAGACGGTGGTCCAGATTTCTGTACACTCCGGCACCTCTAATACACAGCAGCATGTCCTCTTGCATTGATGCATGCCTGGATTCGTCGTGGCATACTAGCCACAAGTTCATCAAGACACTGTTGGTCCAGATTGTCCCACTCCTCAACGGCGATTCGGCGTAGATCCCTCAGAGTAATTGGTGGGTCACGTCGTCCATAAACAGCCATTTTCAATCTTTTCCAGGCATATTAGATAGGGTTCGGACTGGAGAACATGCTGGCCACTCTAGTTGAGCGATGTCGCTATCCATTCATAAGATGTGCACGATGGGGGCGCGAACTGTCGTCCATGAAGACGAATGACTCGCCAATATGCTGTCGATTTGGTTGCACTATCGGTCGGAGGATGGCATTCACGTAACGTACAAACGTTACAGCGCCATCCATGACCACCTGTGGCGTATGTCGGCCCCTCATAATGCCACTCCAAAATATCAGGGAACCTCCACGCTGCAGCAGTCTCTGGACAGTGTGTCTAAGGAGTTCAGCCTGACCGGGTTGCCTCCAAATACGTCTCCGACTATTGTCTCGTTGAAGGGATTTACGACACTCATCGATGAAGAGAACGTGATGCCAATCCTGAACGGTCCATTCGGCAAGTTGTTGGGCCCATCTGTACCGCGCTGCATGGTGTCGTGGTTGCAGAGATGGACCTCGCAATGGACGTCGGGAATGAAGTTGTGCATCATGCAGCCTATTGCGCACAGTTTGAGTCGTAACACAGCGTCCTGTGGCTGCACGAAAAGCATTATTCAACATAGTGGCGTTGCTGTTAGGGTTCCTCCGAGCCATAATCCGTAGCTAGCGGTCACTCACTGCAGTAGTAGCCATTGGGCGGCCAGAGCGAGGCATGTTATCGACAGTTCCTGTCTCTCTGTATCTCCTCCATGTCTGGACAACATCGCTTTGGTTCACTCCGAGACGCCTGGACATTTCCCTTGTTGAGAGCACTTCCTGGCACAAAATAACAATGCGGACGCGATCGAACCGCGGTATTGACCGTCTAGGCTTGGTTGATCTACAGGCAACACGAGCCGTGTACCTCCCTCATGGAATGACAGGAACTGATCGGCTGCCGGATCCCCTCCATCTAACAGGCGCTGCTCATGCATGATTGTTTACATATTTGGGCGGGTTTAGTAACATATCTGAACAGTCAAAGGGTCTGTGCCTATGATACAACATCCACAGTAAACGTTTATCTTTAGGAATTCTGGGAACCGGGGTGACGCAAAACTTGTTTTAGATGCGTATAGGTCGGCGTCAACAAAATATTTTCGCATTCGGAGGAGAAAGTTGGTGACTTGAATTTCGTGAGAAGATTGCTCCGCAACGAAGAACGTCTTTATTTTAACGATGTCCACCCCAAATCTTGTATCATTTCAGTGACACACTCTCCCATGTTTCGCGATAATACAAAACGTGCTGCCCTTTTTTGAACTTATTCGAAGTACTCCGTCAATCCTGTCTGGTAAGGATTCCATACAGCGCAGCAGTATTCTAAAAGAAACGGAGAAGCGTAGTGTACGCAGTCTCCTCATTAGATCTGTTACATTCCCTAAGTGTGCGGCCAATAAAACGCAGTCTTTGGTTAGCCTTCCCCACAACATTTTCTGTGTGTTCCTACCAATTTAAGTTGTTAGTAATTTTAATACCTAGGTATTTAGTTGAATTTACGGTCTTTAGATTTAACTGATTTATCGTATAACCGAAGTTTAACGGACTTCTTTTGGACACCCATGTGGATGACGTCACACTTTTCGTTTTTTAGGCTCAATTTCCAATTTTCCCACCATCTTTTATAAATCGTTTTGCAATTTTTTTTTATCTTCTGATGACTTTACTAGTCGATAAACGACAGCGTCATCTGCAAACAACCTAAGACGGCTGCTCAGATTGTCACCCAAATTGTTTACATAGATAAGGAGGAGCGAAGGGCCTGAAACACTACCTTGGGGAACGCCAGAAATCACTTCTGTCTTTCTGAAAGATTTTGCATCAATCAATATTTGGCCGGACACGACCGCAAAACGCCGGACACGTCCGGCTAAAGCGGGACACTGGCAACCCTAGCTGGAGGGTGTGTCAGGGTGCGAGGTAGCCACGTGTAGCACTGTCTACAGTGCCTGCTTTTGCGTAACAGACAGATGGGAACAAGACAACAGATTGGCCCTTCTGTTAGCAGGCATTTGTTTCCGGGCATATCATCATAGGAACTTTCCTTCCAGTTTTCACCAGTACTTCCTCCTGTAGCAGCACGTCACACTTATTTTAATACCATTTACAGAGGGTGATTTAGCAAAGGCGTTCACCTGAAATGTTTCCGGAGCCGTCAAAGATATCATAATTGTGTTTTCATCCAGATGAGGCGTGAGACACAAGTCATGCTGCATGGAGAAAGTTTGGAAGGTTAGAGTGACGTACTGGGGGAAGTAACGCCGTGGAGGCATTTCGTCAGTCGTGCCTCGATAGTTAAGTCGCCGGAGAAGGTTCCGGGTTCGACTCCCAACCCGGTTCACAGTTCTAATCTTACAGGATGTCTGAAGTCAGCACACACTCCGTAGCAGAGCTAAAGTTCAATCCGTAAAAAAAATAAAGTTGCTCATCGCTCTTGTATCAGGTTGGTGGGATTAGTTAATGAGAGCTAAAACCCTGAAACCTAATATGGCTACGAAGTGCCGGGAATTTATACTATTCCTTGCGAATGCGGCAAGAATTACGTGGGCCAGTCTGTAAGAACCGTTGCCGACCGCTGCATCGAGCACCAACGCCACCTGAAATACAGGTATTTGGAAAAATCAGCGGTGGCTGAACATAGCCTGCTTAACAAGCATAAGATTTTATTTGAAGAAACCAGAGTAATAGCCCACACATCGAATTACTGGGACTCTGTGATCCGGGAAGCAGTCGAAATTAGACTTAGCGATAATAACTTTAATAGAGACAATGGCTATGCACTTAGCAACACTTGGAAGAGTGCACTGGATAAAGAAAAATCGCAGAGAAAAACTTCTCGCACTTTACCTCCTGATTCAAGGGATGGCGCTGCAAGCAACGCGGGATAGCAACTACATCTATGGAAGTAGAGGGCACTACTTCACTACGCGCCATATCGCTGACGTATTCCAGCCAATCAGAAGGCGTCCTTTGCATATAAAAGTGGGAACCTCGCTAGTTCACGACAGTCAGTTTTAGCCCTGACGACGACCATGGAGGTAGTGGTCGAAAGCTTGGAGTTTTATCCTGATTTGACGCGGCATGTACACCGAGAGATTTTTACTCCTGAAACCTAATGTTGGCATAATTTCTAATGACAAATGCGAAAACTTTAATCACACGATGACAACTCACAGTGCGAATAATTTGGAGCAATTTTATGTTGTAACTGTTATGTTACATCATAAATAATTTTTATTACGTTAACTTAGGGTTACCATGAACAAACTGCTTTCTGTTCGAAGCAATCGATTAGATGTCCATTGAATCCTAGCGTCACTTATATTTCTACATCGTCTAATGAATGGCGGCAACCTTCCACGTTAGCAAGGATACCTGCCTCCAAATACGGCACTTATTGAATCGTCTTCAAGCTTGGAGTGTCCCCGTGCCATGCACGGTTGATCCACAGCAACACACTGATGCGACAAAAGTCATGGGATACCTCCTAATACCATGTGGATCTCCTTTTGCTCCGCGTAATGCAGTAACTCGACATGGCACAGACCCAACTTGTCGTTGGAAGTCCTCTGCAGAAATATTGAACCATGCTGCCTCTATGGCCGTCCACAATTGAGAAAGTGTTGCCTGTGCAGGGTTTTGTGCACGAACTGACCTTCCTATTCTGTCCCACAAATGTTCGATAGGTGGCCAGATCATTTGCTCGAACTGCCTAGAATGTTCTTCAAACCAGTCACGAACAATTGTGGCCCTGCGAGATGGCGCACTGTCATGCACAAAAGTTCTATTGTTGTTTGGGAATACGGAGCCCATGAATGGCTTAAAATGGTTTCCAAGTAGCCGAACATAACCATTTCCAGTCAATGAACGGTTCAGTTGGACCAGGGTTCAAAAGTGGTTCAAATGTCTCTAAGCACTGTGGGACTTAACATCTGAGGTCATCAGTCCCCTAGAACTTAGAACTACTGAAACCTAACTAACCAAAGGACATCACACACATCCATACCCGAGGCAGGATTCGAACCTGCGACTGTAGCAGTAGCGCGGTTCCGGACTGAAGCGCAAAGAACCGCTCGGTCAGAGCGGACGGCTTGGACCAGGGAATCCAGTCCATTCTATGTAAAACAGCCCACAGCATTGTGGAGCCACGAGCTAATTCCACAGTGCCTTGTTGACAACTTGGGTCCATCGCTTCGTGGGGTCTGCAGTACACTCGAACTCTACCATCAGGTCTTAGCAACAGGAATCGGGACTCATTTGAGCAGGCCACAGCTTCCAGTCGTCTAGGGTCCAGCCGATACGGTCAAGAGCGCAGGAGAGGCCGTGCAGGGGTGTTGTCCTGTTAGCAAAGGCACTCGTGTCGGTCGTTTGCTGCCAAAGCGCATAAACGCCAAATTTCGTAGCACTGTCCTAGCAGATACGTTCGTCGCACTTCCCACATTATGCAGGGTCGCATGTCTTTTAGCACTGGCAACTCCACGCGGACGCCACAGCTCTCGGTCTTTAAGCAAAGGACGTCGTCCACTGCATTGTCCGTGGTGAGAGGTTGTCCCTCGCTTCTGGTATTCTCCGCACACTTACTAGCACTGCCGATCTCGGAATACTGAATTCCTTAACGAATTCCGAAATTAAATGTCCCATATGTCCACCTGTAACTAGTACTAATTCTTTACAGACGAATGGAAAAACTAGTAGAAGCCGACCTCGGGGAAGATCAGTTTGGATTCCGTAGAAATACTGGAACACGTGAGGCAATACTGACCTTACGACTTATCTTAGAAGAAAGATTAAGGAAAGGCAAACCTACGTTTCTAGCATTTGTAGACTTAGAGAAAGCTTTTGACAATGTTGACTGGAATACTCTCTTTCAAATTCTAAAGGTGGCAGGGGTAAAATACAGGGAGCGAAAGGCTATTTACAATTTGTACAGAAACCAGATGGCAGTTATAAGAGTCGAGGGGCATGAAAGGGAAGCAGTGGTTGGGAAAGGAGTGAGACAGGGTTGTAGCCTCTCCCCGATGTTATTCAATCTGTATATTGAGCAAGCAGTAAAGGAAACAAAAGAAAAATTCGGAGTAGGTATTAAAATCCATGGAGAAGAAATAAAAACTTTGAGGTTCGCCGATGACATTGTAATTTTGTCAGAGACAGCAAAGGACTCGGAACGGCAGTTGAACGGAATGGATGGTGTCTTGAAGGGAGGATATAAGATGAACATCAACAAAAGCAAAACGAGGATAATGGAATGTAGTCGAATTAAGTCGGGTGATGCTGAGGGTATTAGACTAGGAAATGAGACACTTAAAGTAGTAAAGGAGTTTTGCTATTTGGGGAGCAAAATAACTGATGATAGTCGAAGTAGAGAGGATATAAAATGTAGACTGGCAATGGCAAGGAAAGCGTTTCTGAAGAAGAGAAATTTGTTAACATCGAGTATAGATTTAAGTGTCAGGAAGTCATTTCTGAAAGTATTTGTATGGAGTGTAGCCATGTATGGAAGTGAAACATGGACGGTAAATAGTTTGGACAAGAAGAGAATAGAAGCTTTCGAAATGTGGTGCTACAGAAGAATGCTGAAGATTAGATGGGTAGATCATATAACTAATGAGGAGGTACTGAATAGGATTGGGGAGAAGAGGAGTTTGTGGCACAACTTGACCAGAAGAAGGGATCGGTTGGTAGGACATGTTCTGAGGCATCAAGGGATCACCAATTTAGTATTGGAGGGCAGCGTGGAGGGTAAAAATCGTAGAGGGAGAGCAAGAGATGAATACACTAAGCAGATTCAGAAGGATGTAGGTTGCAGTAGGTACTGGGAGATGAAGAAGCTTGCACAGGATAGAGTAGCATGGAGAGCTGCATCAAACCAGTCTCAGGACTGAAGACCACAACAACAACAACAACAACTAGTACTCCCTGTTCAAAGTCTGTTAATACTCTTCGTGCGGTCATAATCAAGTCGGAAACCATTTCTCATGGGTCACCTGAGTATACACGACAGCTCCACCAATGCACTGCTCCTTTACAGCTTGAGTAGGCGATACTACCGCCTTCCCCATATGTGGATATCGCTATCCCGTCACTTTTATGACCTCAGTGTAGTCTCCTACTTACTGCCCTGACCGCGAACGCAGTCTGGAGTGGTGGAGATGTCATCTGGAGGAGGAGGAGGAACGGCGGGGTGTGCTGCCACGGTGATGAGTTACAGCTGGTGCGATGTAACACGTGTTTTCTTGACCTACACAGTGAACAAGGAAGCGGAGGGTCGCTAGGGAACCGTTAACATCCCGCGCCTTTAAAGGCAGGTGGGAAAGAGGCAGAGTCGGCCGTGTTGCGGAGGTCACACTCACACACGACTGTGTGGGCGAGGTCAGCGCCGCTATGTCTTCCGCTGACGTAGACACTGGCAACAGCTGATCACATCTAGCGCTCGGCTGCTGCCTGCCTAGCCTTCCAGCACATGAACTGCTGAACATTCAAATTACAGCACCAGGAAGGATAACAAACAATGAATTTCACTGGTTGTGCGTATGCGATAAAGTAGGAAGAATGCACACTTAAATACGAAAGTGAGATTGGTGTGTGCAGGGTGCGAAATTTAACACACAGAGCTCCCACCTCTGATAGAAAAAAAATCTAGGTCCCGGTGGTTGTGGCGAGGCAGGTTGTAGCCAGCTGGATAAAGGATATGGAGAACGTGGTGGACAGGACTACACTCGCAACACACTCTGTATCAAGGTAGGTCAGAACAGCAGGGTCAAAATGCGATCTTGAGTTATCTTGTTGAAACACAAGACACAGGCGCCTAGAGTATAAGGCACAGCCACTGGCCAGGAACATAACCATTCCTGTACAAAGTACCGGCTATGTGAACCAGTAGTCATCCTGCAGTCTGCCCAGAGGCAACCCATATCTTCACGCCAAGTGCTGGGTCCAAATTGCGAGGACATGCTGAAAAGTAATGCCTCCGAATATTTATGTGAAAACTCTTCAAGCTTTTTAAATAAAACAAACGTTGTTAACATTCTACGTCTTTATTGTTCAAGTCTACACATCTGCAGACCTAAGCCTCTAGAGGGCTCTGAATTTTACCGTGTAACGTGGCGGTGTGTAACGTACCTATGTCGGTGCGTGAGGAACAGCGTGCTGTTATTGAGTTTCGGATTCGAGAAGTTCGTCCACACAGTAAAACACCCTCTCCTTCAGTAAACGCGACCGCTACGGTCGCAGGTTCGAATCCTGCCTCGGGCATGGATGTGTGTACTGTCCTTAGGTTAGTTAGGTTTAAGTAGTTCTAAGTTCTAGGGGACTGATGACCTCAGCTGCTAAGTCCCATAGTGCTCAAAGCCATTTCAACCATTTGAACCTTCAGTAAGACAATGATAGACCACACACGAGCGCTGGGTCAAATGCAACAACGCGACGCTTTGCGATAACAGTCTTCGATCATCCTCCATACACTATATTTTAGGGCTTGTGTTTTTAAGAATAACGATGCACTGTTCCTTCCGATATTCATGCACGCATACATGCATGTCCAAAGGAATATTGCATCATTCTACTTAACAACACAGGCACTGCAATATCGTATTTATCTGCCGATACCAGGTGGCGACTTTCAATTAAAATGTCCTCCCCTATAGGGGAATTACATAACGTATGTACGAATAAAGATTGTGACGCAGGAACGACGACATCTGGAAGTTTCTCTCTGGGCGTCAGTTGTGCACGGATAAGCAAACCGGTTAGGGTGACCGCTCGCATAAAGCGGGAGATCCTGGTTCGAGCCCCGGTCCGGCACAAATTTTCACTGTCGTCATTCCCTTATACACCCGATAAGTGCTCGTATTCGCAACTTCGAATACATATTAGATTCTCCATACAGTCCCGACTTGGCCTCATCTGATTTTCCTCCGTTTCCAAATACCTTCGAATCCTTCATTTTGACAACGATGAAGTGGTACAGACAGAGGTGGGGTAGCGGCTTCATCAACAAAGTGAAACATTTTACAGTGACGAAATCAACGAACTGTCTCTCGTCGGGAGAAATGTTTCGTTGCCAGGGTGATTATATTACGAAATAAATAGGCAAACATGAACAAAAAAAGACGTAGATACCTTCATTTTTACAACGATGAAGTGGTACACACAAAGGTGAGGTAGCGGCTTCGTCAACAAAGTGAAACATTCTACAGTAACGGACTCAACGAACTTTTCTCTCGTTGGGAGAAATGTTTCGTCGCCAGGGTGACTAGATTTAGAAATAAATACGTAAACATGTACAAAATAGTTGTAGAATGTTAACAAAGTTTATTTTATTTAAGAAGCTTTAACACATGAAAATTCGGAGACATTACCTTTCAGCACGCCCTCGTCGTATGGCCTAAGCAATCGGGCAATGTTCGTTCTTGGACCCTCCTTACAGTGATGTGTCTTTCGTGACACTGTACGTAGACCAGGAATTATCTGAGGAGATCACGCGGTGCTACTCCTTTGTCCAGTGTTGGAGTTGGACGCATCAGTGTCGGGGTGGCACTCTCTATTTTGGCTTCCAGAGAAGCTGCAAAAATGGTCCCCATGCAAGCAGTTCATGATGTTTTAGCCGTTGCAGCACTGTCCCTGTAGAGATACCTGTACTGCTGCAAGGAAGCCCATTTTCTACTACATATACGTGGTGTGGCTGTATGATGCAACACGTTTGAGCGAACGTCATGTCTGCACTGACGGGCGCTAGTCGCGTGGGACCATTGAGATTCAACATAGCGTTGGGTATGCCAATCCTGAATCCACCAGTTCCGTATTCAAAGTGGTGGTGTCCCGACCAACCGAACAGCAACATCGCGAAACAATAAACCACCGCCTCAATAGGCCACGATAATGCCGCCGTTGAATTACGAAACTTACTTGAAGACATAAAGCATAACGTGATCTTCGCGGAAACAACCATTCAAATGCGGTTTCTGAAGTCGCAGCCAACGAGTCACGTGCCGCACGCGCACTGCCTCTACGTGAGAATAAGGCAGTAAAGACCAGTGATTCTTTTATGTTTCGAGTGGGCATTGTACCTAAACATGGGTAAATGTAGGGACGTGACAGAGTGGCAAAAAGATGCAATCGTGTTTGACCGTGCCCACGGCGACGTGGTGTGTGAAGTTATAAGATTTGTTGGTGTTTCGTGGTGGATTGTTCATAGTGTCTACCAGCATTTGTGTAACGCACGTGGCCACGAAACACAGTGTCATAATTGTGGCCGGAAAAAGATCAAGCCTGAGAGGAATCAGAGACGCGTTTCACGGCTTGAGAATTAAAATTGCTTCCAAACCCGATAGGCATTCCTGCTGGCAATGAATGAGGTCCATCACAATCAGCTACCGAGAGAACATGCCGACGGGAATTCCATGCAATGAACATTTGGAATCGGTCACCGCAATAGCCCACTGACAACCCTATTTTTCAAGACGATATCAATGTTCCTCGGGCGGGAAGAATATGTGACTGGCTTTCTCGACACTCCCACATCCTACTAATCTTGATTAGCCTGCAAAGTCGTCTGATCTGAACCCCATAGAAAATCTGTGGGACATCTTGGAACAGCGGGTAAAACGCCAACATCAGCATCTACGCAGTTTGGTGGAACAGCGCGATCAACTCCTCAGCGAGTGGCTTACGCTGGATGTGACGTACCTGCAAGTCTCCTTGCAATCACTTCCTAAATACGAGGGTTGTCCAGAAAGTAAGTTCCGGTCGGTCGCGAAATGGAAACCACTGGGAAAATCCGGTAAAGCTTTGCGCAAATGTGTTGGGCAGTGTCTCTAGTATGCCCGTCGACCGTGTCGCGTCGCTCTTTTCAGTTTTGAGCGAACAGTGAGCACGTAAAGGTGCGTAGGGAATAGCGTCTCCCGCCAAGTATGAGGGCCTGGTTAGAGATTTCGCCTGTGTCACGCAGTCCACATAACACAACTGTCGAGCAGTTCCTTCTTCATGCCAATTCTTGGCCACACACTGCAGGGGCAATCAAGACGCTCCTGCAGCACTTCCGATGAGAAGTGTTTGATCACCCACAATGCAGTCCGTAATTGGCTCACCCTGAGTCTCATCTCTGCTCACAAGAACCGATGGCTATGAAGATACTATTTTTCCACAGACAACGAGCTGCAGACCAGTGCAGATAACTGGCTGAAAGCACAGGCGGCTGCTTTCTATGACGAGGATATTGGAAAGTTGGTACAACACTATGACAAAGCTCGAAGTTGGAGGGTCGACTATGTAGAGTAATAGGTGGAAGGTGTACCTAACTGCTGCAAATAAAACGTTTCTGGCTTTCACGGTGGTTCCCATTTCGCGACCGTCGGAACTTACTTTCTGGACACAGCTCGTAAACCCATGCGGTTATCAAGTCCAGGGGAGGAATTATACGGTATTAAATAATGCTTGTTCTGATGTCTCTATAGGCGACTAATTTTTTGTTAGTGAGCTCATCTAAACTCTACGACTCACTGTGAAGTCTATAGCAGCGGGTACTTCTCATTGTACCACTTATTAGGGCTTCTTTCCGCTGCATACGCGTATGGAACGTGGGAATAACGATTGGATATAATCTGGCTGATCAAACGTACCCAAATGCCTACTAGTGAGTATTAACAAGAGTTGTGGTCACAGCCGCCTTTGTGACAGCTTAAACTCTGGTGCGAATACTTTCAATGATATTTGTGAATGTCTGTGGAGGAATGCAACCCAGCATTCCTGAAGAACCGAAACAAGAGACGATAGCGATGTTGGACGTTGGGGTCTGTAGCGAAATCGACGTTCTAACTCATCGCAAAGTTTATCGCAGCCGCAAATATAGACAACCATCAACTGCAGAATGGAATGACGACAATGAGAATTTATGCCGGACAGGGTATCGAACCCGGATTTCCTGCTTATCGCAAGCGGGCGGCTTACCATTTTGCTATCCGTGCACGGCTCACAGCCAGACCCAGACTTCCATCTTATCTCCACAAACCATGCGTCTACGACTTGTACATCCATTGTGTATATCCCCGTACAGGTGAGACATTTTCAAATGGTTCAAATGGCTCTGAGCACTATGGGACTTAACATCTGAGGTCACCAGTCCACTAGACTTAGAATTACTTAAACCTAACTAACCTAAGGACATCACACACATCCATGCCCGAGGCAGGATTCGAATCTGCGACTGTAGCAGCAGCGCGGTTCCGGACTGATGTGCCTAGAACCGCTCCGCCACAACGGCCGGCTGAGACATTTTACTTGAAAGCCGTTTGACCGGTGTCGGCGTATAAATATGATATTGCTGTGCCTGTGTTATTCTGAATTACGCATGCATGCATGTCGCAAAGAAACTTTGCATCGTAACTCGGAATAACACAGACACTGTAGCATCGTAACGCGTCCCGAAGTTGTTCCGTTGGGTTCAGGTGTCGACTCTGGACCACGCCAGTCCATTTTAGGAGTGTCATTGTCCACAAACTATTGCCTCACAGATGCTGGGGGAGGGGGGGATTGAAATGAAAAATAAATTTGTGTTGCATGCCATTCTCGTAACAGACTCTCTAAAAAAGAAGTTACGGTTTTTTATTGAATGACTCTTCTACAACGGCAAAATGAAAACACAAAAACGTTTGTTTAGAGCATGTAGCTCGTAGGTTACACATGTGATTCTTAGCATATGCCTTAAACTGCTTACGCGGCGTACACAGAAAGAAAATCGACAGTCAAGTGGCTTTTATGAAATCTCGCGTGAGCAGCAGGCCGTGTGGAACGGCTTGTCTGACAACTGGTTGCTACAAGTGAACGGCGGCTCTGCAGATTTTACGCGTCGCACCTGCTCCGGACCTGCACCTCGTTAACATTTACGATTCTGTAGTACACACAACGTGGACTTGGCCGTACATGGTTCACGAATAACACTCAAAGCGGAGGATCGAGTTACGTACACAGACTCTTGCAAGTACCTGAGAAATATTTCTCCGAGGACTCTATCGCTTCTACGGATACATTATACACTGGAGAGCCAAAGGAACTGGTGCACCTGTCTAATATTGTGTAGCGCCCCCGCGGTCACGCGGAAGTGCAGCAACACGGCGTGGCAAGGACTCGACTAATGTCTAAAGTGGTGGAAACTGACACCGTGAATCCTGCAGGACTGGCCGTAAATCCGTAGGGGTACGAGGGGTGAAGATCTCTTCTGAACAGCAAGTTGCAAGGCATCCCACATATGCTCAATAAGGTTCATGTCTGGGGAGTTTGGTAGCCAGCGGAAGTGCTTAAACTTAGAAGAGTGTTCCTGGAGCTACTCTGTAGCAGTTCTGGACGTGTGGGGTGTCGCATTCTCCTGCTGGAATTGCCCAAGTCCGTCGGAATCCTCAATGGACATGAATGGATGCAGATGATCAGACAGGATGCTGAAGTACGTGTCACCTGTCAGAGTCGTATCTAGACGTAACATTGGTCCCATATCACTTCAGCTGCACACGCCTAACACCATTACAGTGCCTCCACCAGCTTGGACAGTCCCCTGCTGACATGCAGGGTACATAGGTTCATGAGGTTGTCTCTATACCCGTACAGGTCCATTAGCTCGATACAATTTGATACGAGACTCGTCTGGCCAGACAATATGTTTTGATCAGTTTGGCATTGAAGCGCCAAGGAAACTGGCATAGGTATGCATATTCATATACAGAGATATGCACTCTGGCAGAATACGGCGCTGCGGCCGACACCGAATATATAAGACAGCAATTATCTGGCGCAATTGTTAGATCGGTTACTGCTCCTATAATGACAGGTTATCAAGATTTAAGTGAGTTTGAATGTGGTGTTATAGTCGGCGCACGACCATTTCACGAGTGTACCTTGAATATCAGGAACCTGGTAAAACATCAAATCTCCGACATCACTGCGGCCGGAAAAATATCCGGCAAGAACGGGACCAACGACGACTGAAGAGAATCGTTCAACCTGACAGAAGTGCAACCATTCTACAAATTACTGCAGATTTCAATACTAGGCCATCAAACATGAGCTTTCGGAGTCGAAGTCCCCCTTGCGCGCCCTTGATGACTGCACGACACAAAGCTTTACGCCTCTCCTGGACCTGTCAACACCAACATTGGACTGCTGATGACTGGAAACATCTTGCCTGGACGGACGAATCTCGTTCCAAATTGTATCGAGCTGATGGACCTGTATGGGTATGGAGGCAACCTCATGAATCCATGGACCCTGCATGTCAGCAGGGGACTGTTCAAGCTGGTGGGGGCTCTGTAGTGGTTCAAAAATGGCTCTGAGCACTATGGGACTCAACTGCTGAGGTCATTAGTCCCCTAGAACTTAGAACTAGTTAAACCTAACTAACCTAAGGACATCACACACATCCATGCCCGAGGCAGGATTCGAACCTGCGACCGTAGCGGTCTCGCGGTTCCCTCTGTAGTGGTGTGGAGCATGTGCAGTTGGAATGATATAGGATCACTGGTACGTCTAGATACGATTCTGGCATGTGACACGTACGTAAGCATGCTGTCTGATCACCTGCATCCATTCATGTCCACTGTTCATTCCGACGGACTTGGGCAATCCCAGCAAGACAGTGCGACACCCCACAAGTCTGGAATTGGTTCATAGTGGCTCCAGGAACACTCTTCTGAGTTTAAGCACTTCCGCTGGCCACAAAACTCCCCAGACGCGAATATTATTGAGCATATGTGGCATGCCTTGCCATGTGCTGTTCAGAAGAGACCTCCACCCCCTCGTACTCTTACGGATTTATGGCCAGCCTTGCAGGATTCATGGTGTCGAGTCCCTCTAGCACTACTTCAGACATTTGTCGAGTCCATGTCACCCTGCGTTGTGGCACTTCTGCGTGCCGCGGGGGCACTATACGATATTAGGCGGGTGTTTGTTTCTTTGGTTCTTTAGTGTATTGGATGTTAGTTTCGAGATGTAAATGATGTACTGTGTCTACCGACTAGTGCCACCAGACAACTCATGATATTCCTGGAACATCTAAACTCACAGCACAAAAACATACAGATCACCATGAAGCTTCGTGAAAAATCCAGTAACATCCTTTCATCTTGAATTATAATCTCACTCTTGACTCTTTCTTTTATTTCCGCCATTGCTACTTACATTTACAGACTGATGAGTATGGGGCGAAAGAGAGCATCCATGCCCCTCGTCTTTTTTAATCTGCTTCCAGAGCCGAATAATTAGCGCCGCTGACTTCGGTGCAGAAGGATTTGCGTTCGATCCGCGTTACCTCGACGAATTTTCCTGTTGTAGGGATAAGGGGCTCCACTCAGCCTCGTGAAACTAATGATAAGCTGCTTAAATAAAGAAGCAGAGGCATCATCGTGATGCATCAACCGGCAATAACGATTGGAGGTATTGACGACATGCTGATCACATGTCCCACGATCACAGATCGCTCCTCGTACTGCCTTGTAGACAGCAGACGGCCAGTCCGAACATGTCTAATCCGTGAGTGGTGGTTATGTTTCGTTGTTCTTTTATTTATTTATTTATTTAATTTTTTTTTTTTTTTAGAATGCACCCGTACTAACATGTAACTACACTACTGTCTGTGAAAATTGAAACACCAAGGAGGAGACATGTGATTACAATGAAATTCATTACACAGATTGGGGAGACTGAAACACACAAATGATTAGGATTACAGCGCTCTACGTGCGTTTTGGCTGTCAGAATTCAATACAGTGTGAAGCTGCCACGTGCTGCAATCAGAGCCTCAAAACGTTGTGGAATGGAATCAAAAAAGAACTTGGATATTCTGTTGTGGGACACAATTTAGGCGCGTCCACAAGGCATAAACAGTGTCCACAGGAGGAACAATATGAACAAGCTGCAGGACGACGACATCCCAGGCGTGTTCGATGGACGGCGTATCAGGTGATCGTGCAGGCAGTAGAAGGAATGCTATCCGTCATTCTTTGAAGGCCACATGCGTCTGGACATTGTCCTGCTGAAACATGGCATGTGGATCTGCCAGCAGGTGGAGCAGTGCCTCGGGTTCTAAAATATCCCTGTTGTAGCAGTTACTGTTTAGATTGCTCTCAGTACTAAGGAGGGAATATCGCACATTATAGCTAATGGCGCCTCAAGTATCACACTTGGCGTTCGTCCACTATACCGCTAAGCAATGCAGTCTTCCCGATTACATTCACCATGGCAGCAACTAACAAATTCGTCGCCACTACTGTAGGACAAGTAGAAGCAGTGCACATTAGAAAACACTACATTTTGTCACACATGGCACCAATGACAGTGTTGACGTGCCCTTGGCAGCCTGAAACTTTGGTGGTATCAGGTCAGTGGAGGCCAACACAATGGCACGCATGCCACCAGTCTGGCCCTCAGCAGACGGCACTGAACCGTCAATGCAGACACGTCCACAACTGTTGTAGAGCACCATCGCCGAGCTAACACTGCGAATGAAGCTATTGTCAGTAATGGAAATGCAGACAACATGACGGTCATCCCTCACAGTGTCAATTTATGTGCTCGAGTTCCTGTTCGTCACTGTGTTTCACGCTCTTCTATCATTGGTTCCAAACATGTATCACATATGAGTCTCATTGTTATGGAGTGATAAAGCCAATCATTCCGCCCCTTTACAACTCATTCACATACTGATATTGCTCTCTTTCACACTGACAAAGCCTACCAGCACTTGCTTACATGTCCCCACTTCATTGGTGGCTCTGCACCACTGGAATAATGGCTTTGCACTGACTTGTCCAGTCACTCAAAAGAGGGAACTGCCACACATACACGCACAGCATCTCTCTGTAATCTTAAGCACTTAAGCCGTCCTCATACAGGGCGGGACAGCTAACGTTGATGTTGGCATGGATGACAAATCCAACCTCATGAGACAGAGCGCCCCTCTGATATGGGGCATGCCATTTAACTTGACTTTTGACTTTTGCATTCTCCAGAGGCAGATATCAGCTGTAAGTGGGTTGCAAACCACATAGTTTGTTCAGAAAAATGGACACATGTAGTATTCCTGTTTAATTCTCTTGAAATGGACATTTCCTACCTTGTGCATATGCTAGTTGTGCTGTTATGTCTGCAGTAGATAAGTAAATGAAAACTTCAATGTCCATAGACATCTTATAAGACTAAAAGCAAAGTTCCATGATCAGTCACTGAGGACATGTTAAGAATATGTGATGCAGAGGGTATGTCCAGCATTTCCTCCCAACCCCATGGATCGATTTCAATCAAATATGGCACAGAAACAGGAGGCCTTGCGAGTATCAGCAGTGTGGGGATTATAACTGCCTAGCTCCCATAAGACCGGAGATGTGAGCAAAAACGTGTTTTTTCCAGCACTTGGTGTATAGGCTGCCCTGCACGACAGGCATTCTGTGTGGGAACTCAATCAGCCTGCTTTGCAGGGCAGTCTAAATGTCAGAGGCAAGAAACGGTTTCCCAGACCCCAACATGTATACTGTCCTGTATGACAGCCATGTTGTGGGAGTAGTATTGACCTATTTTATGGAATGGTAATGCAGGGCTACACATACTGATGAGCATGGCTGGGGCCAGGCTGAGATGGGCAGAGGAGGGATGGAGGGTGCTAGGGGAGGAGGGAATGGACAGTGAGAGGGGGAGAGAAGAAGATGCATGAGGCTGGTGGAAGAGGTGGAGGGGTAGTTGTCAGAAAAGGAAGACACAGAGTCAGATGTCGTAAGAGGGAGAAGGACAAGGATATGGCCAATGATGGGGGGAGGGGGGTGAGGATATGGCCAGGTAGTGGGGATGAGGGAGAAAGAGAATGGAAGGAGGAGATGAAGAGACAGAGACACAGGTGAGGAGGAGACACATAAAGGTGGAAGGGTCAGATGGACAACAGAGGCAGGAAGAAGTGGACACAGACAGGGGGAAGTGAAGGTGTGTTCAACATATATTTCGAAAACTTAAGCAGGTGAAGCCACGGGAGAAAGGTTAGTCACCTTATAAAGCTTCACTCCTGAGACTAAGCGCACATTTGGTTACATAATATCGAATATTACAGATCTTATTTCTACTTATTTAATAAGAAAGTCCCACAACGCCAAGAAAGACAATTTGAATACAGCAAGATGCGAACCCCCTACACACTGTTTCAAAAACCTCCCGCCTCTACCAACTACATTATGCTGATCTTCCGCAATCAACGACTTTGTATTTTGTGTTACGAACTTCTTGTCGAAATATCACAGGACTTATTTTGTGTTTCACGCGAGGCAATGGCTTCTCAACGTGAAATAACAGGAATTGACGTCACAAAGCTGGTATAGTTCCACTGCAACGTCAGCTAACTCGTTCCATGTGAGAACAGCTTTAAGCCGTCGACACAAGGACCTTGTACTCGAACGTTGAGCGTGCCGAATTTCTGACGTCGTAGCATGGAAACAGCACGGTGGGGAGTCTTTCTGGGCGTGCTGGGAAATATCTAGCATGTCAGATATTCTGAACATGCGTTTGAACGTAGACCAATGAGATGGAAGAAAGCCACTCACGTGAGATGACGTCATCCCTCTTCAGTAGAGAGTCGCCATTTTGGCTTTCAGTTGAAGCCCATACGTAGACATGCCTTTTCTAAGCGCCAACAAATTGCGGGTCTCTCGAGTATCCGTCGTCAATCATACGATTTGTTATAACTAAGCGACCAGAAACGTCATACTGGTGTTTATAGAATTATTGGAAGTTGTGTATTATGAAAGCATGCCGTTTCAAGACAACAGAATATTCAGGATCTATCAAAAATGCACTTTTGTTGGTACAATGTATTACCGTTAAATATCAGTTAATTTATCTACGATTAAAGTTTTAAGGAGACGGCAACGTGCAAAGTATGTCTCAACTCATTTTCGGCCGGTGTAGCGTAACGAATGGAGTTGCAAACAAAATGCGTTGCTGGTCCGCGACGCAAAGGATGCAATTTTTTTTACTAACCTTCGCGTTTTATGACAGCTTTCTGATACTTTCGAATCAATGTAACAGAAGAATATTCTACAATATTCGATGTTCTGTAAATATAAGTGCGCTCGTTCTGAGGAGTGAGTTTGTTCGGCTGGCTTTATCTACAAGAAAGCTTGCACCCCTTGCAATAAAATATTTAGCAGTTTCTTGTTTCAGGTCTTGTGTTGCACATGTTGTAAACATTTTGTTACTGAATGGAAACATAGCTCAAGTAAGAATGATGTCAGGATTTTACTGAAAAGTGAGAGTAATGAAACATTTTTTTTGTTTTATGTGGAGAATTAGTGTAAATTGGCAGCGCATTACTTGTAAAGGAACTTTTAGAAGCCAATGTCCTTGCTGGCTGGACATGTTACTTTCCTTTTTGCTCATACCATGTTCGTGAGTAGTGAAGTTTTTATTTATGTGTACCTCTGACAGAACAACGACGTTACTAGTATACGGACAATGGAGGAAATGTGCGTTTTAACAGAGCCAACATAGGAATTTTACGCCCGTCCATTTCGTAAACAGTGTTATTTGCAATCCAGTTACAGCCGACAACTGTCGCTAGAGGGCCGGCCGGAGTGTCCGAGCGGTTCTAGGCGCTACAGTCTGGAACCGCGCGACCGCTACGGATGCAGGTTCGAATCCTGCCTCGGGCATGGATGTGTGTGATGCCCTTAGGTTAGTTAGGTTTAAGTAGTTCTAAGTCTAGGGGACTGATGACCTCAGATGTTAAGTCCCATAGTGCTTAGAGCCATTTGTGCTCAGCATTCCTTCAGATTTTGAGTGATTCAAAAAAATATTTCAAATGGCTATGAGCACTATGGGACTTAACTTCTGAGGTCATCAGTCCCCTAGAACTTAGAACTACTTAAACCTAAGTAACCTAAGGACATCACACACATCCATGCCCGAGGCAGGATTCGAACCTGCGACCGTAGTTGTCGTGAGGTTCCAGACTGTAGCGCCCAGAACCGCTCGGCCACCCCGGCCGACTGAAGTGATTCCTCCTTGGTGCTGAAATTTTCGGAAACAGTAGCGTATCTTTTCGACACGCCACCAACGCCAAATAACAAGTCGTTTCAAGCAAAGTATAGACACAAACGTGAATGGAACAGGAGAAGGTAAACGGATAGTCTTCCCATGAGTAGCATCCGTTACACACGGCGTGCGGTAGTTCTCAGGGCGTGTATGTGTTTGTTAGCTGGGAGCGCTGCCGGCGGTGTGGCGTGGTTGTACGCAGCCCGTGTTGGCAGCGGCGTTCGATTAGCGAGACACGGCGTCTGATCCGGCCGCAGGCGCCGGGCGCACGTCGCTACAGCAGAGGCCGCTCCACTCTGCCTGCGAGCACACGGCAGCCACAGCCAGCTCTGCAGCGCTTACAGCCGCCTACTGTGCCAGCCCGTTCACTCCTGTAGGCGGCGCTGGCGGTTTCACACGCTGCGGACGTATCTTGTTCACGTCGGCGACCGCTACAAGTCGATAAAACCGAACCTCGATTATTCGAAGTCCAAGGGGCTGCAGAAAAAGTTCGAATAATCGACGAGTAATGGGGGAAAGAGGTTCTCCAGGACTCTGATAAAAGTATGCCAAGATTTGTGCAAAAACACGAAAGTACACTGCTGGCCATTAAAATTGCTACTCCAAGAAGAAATGCAGATGATAAACGGGTATTCATTGGACAAATATATTATAGTAGAACTGACATGTGATTACATTTTCACGCAATTTGGGTGCATAGATCCTGAGAAATAAGTACCCAGAACAACCAACTCTGGCCGTAATAACGGCCTTGATACGCCTGGGCATTGAGTCAAACAGAGCTTGGATGGCGTGTACAGGTGCAGCTGCCCATGCAGCTTCAACACGATACCACAGTTCATCACGAGCAGTGACTGGCGTATTGTGACGAGCCAGTTGCTCGGCCACCATTCACCAGGCGTTTTCAGTTGGTGAGAGATCTGGAGAATGTGCTGGCCAGGGCAGCAGTCGAACATTTTCTGTATCCATAAAGACCCGTACAGGACCTGCAACATGCGGTCGTGCATTATCCTGCTGAAATGTAGGGTTTCGCAGGTATCGAATCAAGGGTAGAGCCACGGGTAGTAACACATCTGAAATGTAACGTCCTCTGTTCAAAGTACCGTCAACGCGAACAAGAGGTGACCGAGACGTGTAACCAATGGCACACGATACCACCACGCCGGGTGATACGCCAGTACGGCGATGACGAATACACGCTTCCAATGTGCGTTCACCGCGATGTCGCCAAACACGGATGCAACCATCATGATGCTGTAAACGGAACCTGGATTCATCGGAAAAATGACGTTCGTCATTGAGTACACCATCGCAAGCGCTCCTGTCTGTGATGCAGCGTCAAGGGTAACCGCAGCCACGGTCTCCGAGCTAATTGTCCATGCTGCTGCAAACGTCGTCGAACTTTTCGTGCAGATGGATGTTGTCTTGCAAACGTCCCCATCTGTTGACTCAGGGATCGAGACGTGGCTGCACGATCCGTTGCAGCCATGCGGATAAGATGCCTGTCATCTCGACTGCTAGTGATACGACGCCGTTGGGATCCAGCACGGCGTTCCGTATTACCCTCCTGAATCCACCGATTCCATATTCTGCTAACAGTCATTGGATCTCCACCAACGCGAGCAGCAATGTCGCGATACGATAAACCGCCATCGCGATAGGCTACAATCCGACCTTTATCAAAGTCGGAAACGTCATGGTACGCCTTTCTCCTCCTTACGCGAGGCATCACAACAACGTTTCACCAGGCAACGCCAGTCAACTGCTGTTTGTGTATGATAAATCGGTTGGAAACTTTCCTCATGTCAGCACGTTGTAGGTGTCGCTACCGGCGCCAGCCTTGTGTGAATGCTCTGAAATGTTAATCATTTGCATGTCACAGCATCTTCTTCCTGTCGGTTAAATTTCGCGTCTGTAGCACGTCATCTTCGTGGTGCAGCAATTTTAATGGCCAGCAGTGCAAGAACTAATTCTGGCAAAGAAGTGACACCAGAATAGAAATAAACCAGGGAATAAGGAAAAGCTGTAGTGCACTGGGGTGACACAAGTCATGGGATAGTGATATGCACATGTACAGATAGTGGTAGTGTTGCGTGCACAAGGAATAAAACGACCCTGCATTGGTGGAGCTCGTCATTTGTATTCAAGGATTCATGTCACAAAGCATCCGAAGTGATTTTCGCCGCACGTCGGGAAATAACAGACTTTAAACGGGGGAAGGTAGTTGGAGCTAGACGCAAGGGACATTCCATTTCGGAAATAGGGAACTCAATATTCCGAGTTCCACAGTGTGAAGTGTGTGCCGGGGACAGCATATTTCAGGCATTACCTATTACGACGGACAACTCAATGGCCGACAGTCTTCACTTAATGACCGAGAGCAGCGGCGTTTGCGTTGACTTGTCAGCGCTAACAGAGAAACAACACTGCGTGAAACAACTGCCGAAATCAATGTGGGACGTATGACGAACGTATCCGTTAGGACAATGCGGCGACATCTAGCATTAGAGGGCTGTGGCAGCACACGGTCGATGTGCGTGCCTTTGTTAACTGCACGGTATCAGTCGTTACCACATCGGTTGGACCCTAGACGATTGGAAAACCGTGGTCCAATCACATGAGCCCCGACAGCAGTTGTTAGTAAGTCATGGTAGGGTGACAGACCCCACGAAGCCATGGATCCAAGTTGTCAACAAGCCGCTGTGCAAGTTGATGGTGGCTCCATAATAATGTGGGATGCGTTTACCTGAAATAGACTGCGTTCTCTGATACAACTGAACCGATCATTGAGTACAAATGGTTATGTTCGGCTACTTGGAGACCATTGGCAGCCATTCATGGGCTTCAAATTCCCAAGCAATGGCGGAATTTTTATGGATGGCAATGCGCTCTGTCACCGGCCCACAATTGTCTGCGATTGGTTCGAAGTGTTTCTGCACAGGACTTCCAGTGACTTCTTTAGTCCATGCCACGTTGAGTTCATGCACTACGCCGCCCACGATTTTAGGAGGAATCCCATGGATTTTGTCAGCTATTTCTATGTCCCCGACACATTTTAACATTTACATCGTCCACCTAATCAGGGGATGGATGAAGGACAGAATATCTCAAGGAATAGGAGTTGGCACAGTCAATTTTCTAAAGACGGTTCGTTTTGCCGTTGAACCCGTCTGGATATCTGAGCGTGTTAATGCACAGTTTCTGGGATTCGGAGATGTGATTGTGTTATGTATCAAATCCGTCTGGCAGATTAACAACGTGCTGGTGAGCCGGCCAGGCTGGATGTAGTTTTTAGACGGTTTCCCCCACCTACCTAGGTAAATACCGGGCTGGTACCCTTGTCCTGCCTCAGATATATGCCACACACAATTTAATGGAACGTTCTATAACATATATAGACGCAGACAGGTGGGTACAGCCAGCCGCTGTGGCCGAGCGGTTGTAGGCGCTTCAGTACGGAACCACGCGAGTGCTACGGTCGCAGTTAAGAATCCTGTCTCGGGCATGGATGTGTGTGATGTCCTTAGCTTAGTTAGGTTTACGTAGTTCTAAGTCTAGGGGACTGATGACCTCAGATGTTAAGTCCCATAGTGCACAGAGCCATTTGAACAGTTGGGTACACAGACTGCGCCCCTGTGGGGAATAGTGGAGTCAGCAGGAGCATCCAGCCACCAACTGTCACTACCATTGCCAAAACCCATGTGACAATGTGACAGAGCCGACCATGTGGAGAAAAGGCAAGGTAGAAGAAGAAGAAGAAGATGATGATGATGATGATGCCGATGAAGAACATTTTATCATTGACAAGGTAATCAAAGTAGAGAGTGAAGAGAAATGATAAATAACGATACGTATATTAAACAAGATAATCCTAAATTACAGCCTGAAGAAATCTACAGCAATAATGAAAATGTTGGCCTTTTTCGGAAAACTCCCTATAAAAGGAAGATAATCATGAGATAGATAATAATAGAACAGATGTTCCATTTCCAGTATCCAGTTTGTGACATCACTTACGAAGAAGACAGAGAGAGAGGGGGAGGGAGGGGGAGGGAGGGAGAGGGAGAGAGATAAATAAGAAAATTGAAACCTATCAACATAATTCACTGGGTGTTTCTGAAATGAATGTTCAAAATGAGAGGGCTGGTAGGTTGGGTCATAACAAGCAACTTTCACATAGCAACCCATGTCTGCTCCCTTAGCGCAAACAGTGACGTGAGCTGGTAAGTTCATCTTTGATAAGGATAGAAGCTGGAGTAATGAATTAAAATTTGCGACAAGGCCAAGACTTGAACGTGTCTCTCCTGCTTACTAGACAGATTGTAAGAGGTCCGAGCAGATGTAATACAGATGTAATTTTATGTAAGAGGTCCGAGCAGATGTAATTTCGATGTATTGCTCATGCGCTGCCTGCGATATGCAAGGTATAAGAGAATCGCTGACCAGAGAGCAGTGTTGACTGTACGAACTGTGTAGCAATAGCAGTAAGTTGTTGCCAGTGTGTGTGTGTCTGCTCTGGTTTGGTCTGGTATATCATGTTGGCTGGGCCGGTCGCGGTGCAGCGATGCCGGAGCCTGAGTATTATTGTATAAGGTAAAAGAAAAAAGCAGCCTCGCGCATATCTAGTAATGTTATGTAAACTCACATGCAAATCTTTTAAAAATGTCCTAATAATAATCTTTGTCTAATTTCTAACAAGCATTCATTTCAATTTAAAGAATTTAATTTTTTTCTCAATGCATGATCATTCCGATTGTTGCAAAAGAAAAATCATTTGCTTCCTTTCATAATTAACAAATGTATAGGCCAGCATTGCACAGAGCTGTGCCGGAAGAGAGCTATTGTAAGAGCAGATAGTTGCCGACTTTATCGAGGTGAGAATTTTTGCTTTTTATTCAGAATGATCTTACAGGGCCATGACGCAGCGCTACTGTCGTCCAAATTTTACCAGGTTACTGAATTTATTTTTTATTACGAGGTTTAGGAATTTTTCTGTTTCGAGCTTATATTAAATGAGAAAAGAATTTTGTGGGTACATTAAATGGGAACCAGTTTTGTTATGAGGTAACACTAAAAAATTAGAATCATTAACCAAAATAATATTTAATTATATATATTTTTTGTGGGGAGGTTACAAGATGTGTCACCCACTACACCACCCAGCCTTGGCAGAAACTTTAATTCATTACTTCAGCTTTCACCGTTATCGGAAATAAAGTCGAGACTCAATAAGTCTCCAGAAAAATGTAATTAGTATAGATTAATAGATCACTTATGCCTGAGGTACAGGCAGGATTTTCCCATTACGCACAAAGTTTCGGTGCTATTCAAACATCAGAAGACCTCAGCAGTACTAATGATTTAAGGAGGAGAAAATCAAGATGGTCTGAGGTGTGAACTGAAGTTTGTGTTAGAGAGGGCATTGGATTAGTGTGGTCCATGCAGCTGAGTTAGCCGTAGCGCCAGGGTGGTGTAGAGAATTACACATCTGCCTAGTAAACCCGAGACCTGGGTTCAAGCACTACCAGTGGTACAAATTTTAGGTCAGTATTTCAGTTTCTACCGTTATCTAAGATAAAGTTGAGACGCAATATATCTCAACGAAAATGTAATTACATCAGAACAAAGTCAGTAGTTATTTACCATACCAACAGCCGCTACTGCTCTATCAGAGCTGCACACAACCGATACAAAGGTTTCATATGTGAATCAACGAACACGCTGCAAGTCTACGGAATGAGAAAGCTGACCAATTGACTAAGGACGTAACTACGAATGGCATATAAGAGGGCTACATTCCAACAGCTGTAGTCAAAGACACGGGCAAAAGCGAGAGGAATAACGCGTGGGAGACCGAAGTTCTGCAAAGGGTACCTAGTACAAACAAATCCACCCGCAATTACCGAAGGCACAACTGTATACTGAAAGGTGTGGTCAGGAATGCAACTCCTTCAGCATTGGGAAGGAGAGGCCCTTTGTAAGGACCACTGTCAGGTTGAAATTCAACCACGGCTGCAACCATCAACACCTCTATCGACTCCACATCATGCCATAGCCTCGTTGCGACTTTGAGAAGATCCAGAACATCAACCACATTTACTTTGGCTGCTCTCAGTACAGAAGAGAACCAAACTGGCTACTTACGTAGCTGGTCCACATGATTCAAGAAAGAAATTTCTTCGAATGTATTAACACACTTGATTACAATGGATGTGGAAGATATATAGTGTGTGTGTGTGTGTGTGTATTTAGTCTTATCAGAAATAAGACAGCAAGTGACTACATAAGTTACCAATAATCACATTTTATAGAAACAGTAGCATTAACACGTGACACAACGTAGTGAAGGTTACAGTTTGTGAAACGAATGAACATCTTAAAAAAAAAAAAAAGTTCAAATGTGTGTGAAATCTTATGGGACTTAACTGCTAAGGTCATCAGTCCCTAAGCTTACACACTACTTAACCTAAATTATCCTAAGGACAAACACGCACCCATGCCCGAGGGAGGACTCGAACCTCCGACGGGACCAGCCGCACAGTCCATGACTGCAGCGCCTTAGACCGCTCGGCTAATTCCGGGCGGCTGAACATCTTCCTCACATAGTCTACACAATACACACGTAGTCTGTAACAAGCATGTATAACAGTAAAACTGAGACGTATAAATTACATATGCTTAAATGTGTCAGTATACGCCTTCTCCGAATTATAGGTCAAGAGTCTAGCAAAAGCAATGAATTATGTTCTGCAAACAGTAAGAAGGTGTTTCGGATGTAACACTGAAAATTATTCTCTCCCATTTTTCGCTTTTTGCTACGTAAATTACAAGATTTTTGAAAGTACACCGTCGCTTTTTTAAATGTTTGTTATTAATTTGCCTTGATATTCATGATTACAGATATAAAGCAGCGGAAGCAATAGTCCACTGATAGTTATTACTGGCACTGTATCGATTGAATAAGCGACTCTGTCAGTTTTTGCACGCAGTTCTTGCAGGAAACCTGACTGACTGGCTTTATATAGATCATTTTAAGAGAAAAGAAGAAGCTTCGTTTTCACCTCAGCTACGAATTTGTCTATGCTACCACCTACTAATGTCACCACCTCCACACGTTTATTCGAGGTAAGTTTCGTAATTTTGCGACTTCCGGTTTGTATAATTTCTTGAATCTGTTTAACCAGGTAGTAGGAGCCTGGAAATCAGTAATGTTTATCTCACTTGTACTTCGGAGCGCCCCGTCTCGTATATCTCCCGGTGCACTGACACTCACGTGCAGCCCTTAACCTTTCCGATAGCTTTTCTATCATACTTTTGCGGGTTTTATTTCGGCGCCTATTTCATATTTCGTGTAAATATTTCTTAGATTTATGCAATTTATGTTCAGATTTTACGAAACGACACCGGTTTTATGCACTGCACAAGTCTCCCCCCTCCGTTTGATTAAAAAATTCACAGCCTTTTCTTTGTTACTTGAAAGCTGTTACAGCACAAGTTTTCTTTGGGCTTGTAACATAGTCTATTCTCGCTCTGGACTTTAGTTAGTACAACAATCATCGTTCTAACTACAACTGGCGGAATCGTCCGAGTTTCTTCCTGTATATTCTAATAATCATGTTTCCACAATTTCTGACCAAATGTCGACATCATTCAAATGAATGTTCAAGAAATTTTACTAATAAATAAAACGTACATAGGTCTTCAGGAGAAGTAGATGATTTCATTTGCACCACACATTCTTCGTATGTTATCTTTGATATTATTAATTGTATTCCACATTACCGTTAAACTATGGAACGTGCACAACGATAGACACTATTAGCAACCACTGTTAATTATTATAGATATTAAATGAGTTTCAGATTCGAGCGAATACGAACTGTGAACAATTGTGTCAGAAAAACTATCAATGTGTCAGAAAAACTATCAATGGAAACTGAAATTCGATTTACAAATTACGATCGTGTACCGTCAACCAAGGATATGTATACTAAGATGGTCTCTGTTCTTTCGGACATATCCGAAAGAACAGATACCATCTTAGTATATATATAGAGTTAAGGCTCACCGGCCACTTGCCCATCTTCTTCTTCTGTGCGAATGCACAAACAGTGCCCGAACTCTTACGGGAATCGGCAATTGGCCGCGAGTAATGAGTATAATGGGCGGGGGCACTACGAATGTAGTGTGGGACAATGTGTTGAGAATGTGGGTTTCGCGGGAGGCGTGCCAGAGATAAATCCCTGCAGTCGCGCTATCCTCTGTGTCCTCGGTGGCTCAGATGGATAGAGCGTCTGCCATGTAAGCAGGAGATCCCGGGTTCGAGTCCCGGTCGGGGCACACATTTTCATCTGTCCCCGTTGACGTATGTCAACGCCGGTAAACAGCTAAGGGTGTTCATTTCATTGTAATTTCAAGGATATGTGCCCACTGTGTTGCGCATGTGCTGTCTGCTACGGCTATGGCAGAGATATTCATCTCTCCAGCCGCTTGGCAAGCTACGAATCTGCCAGTTTTCAACATTTAAAAAAAAAAAAAAGAAAATACTCGCAGTGTGTCGTAGCAGCTAAAATTCTGGCATTGTGTTTCTTCGGTGTAACTTTCCCGTATGAAAAAATTAAGGGCAGGTTTCGACATGTCCCTTGTCAGAGCAGTCCCTCACGGAAGTCACGAACCTCCAGGCATGGCTATTTGGCGAGCTTGTCTTCCTCCGTTTTGATTCAGTCGTCACAATGGACATCGAAATTAAAAAAAAAAGTTTATAAACAATAAACGCATAGAAAAGGAAATAAAGCACGAACTAGATTTCTGTTTAATCAGAGCGAAAGGACGTCATCAGATACACGCAAGAAATCCATATTACGTTTAACACCCGTGTGCATATGTTTTGCAGCACGGTGGTGTGTCCTGCTGGAGCGCCGTCTGTCACTGGCTGTTTTTGTTACGACCTCTAGGCAACTAAACGACGCTACTCAACTGTCACCGGTACCAAAGACTCGTCCCCCCGACTATACACGTTGGTATTCCATGCAGCAGTCGCTGGGCTGCCTCGAGACGACCAGTCTCTTGTCGACTCTTGTCCAGCAGACGCGGAAGGCGCCAGGCCGTCGCACGACTCAGCAATCGATAGTCGTAGTCGCGGTCGCTCGCAGCTACTGTCCTTGTGCCACTCGTTTCCCCTTGCCTCCAGCATTTGAGGCTAACGTGCACAGTAGAACTTTCAATTTAAATCCTTGTGAGGACCGCTGTTATCTACAAGGTCGTGGACAGAAATATGGACACACCGCGAAAAATCCGCGCTTGTACATAAATCCAAATTATAGTCAAGCCTGCAGGTTGCGCTGTCCTATAATATTTGATCAAGAACGATATCTGTGCAATGTCCTCAATACGTTGAAAGTGTCAGTCGTATTCAAAACAGTGTTCTGTGTAGTTGTGAGTGCATTGTAGTGCAACTAAGTGAATTCGAACGTGCGTAAATTGTTGGTGCTCCTATGGCGAGTGCTTCTGTAACCAAGGTGTTTAAAGAGGCGCTGTATAAAACATTTATACGGCATAAAGGGAAAGCGGAAATACGTCGCGCACTAAGTCAAAACGCGGACGGCAGTGTGTGTTGACTGAGCGTGACAAACGGATGTTAAAGAGGATCGTGACGAAAAAGAAGACAATGACAGCTGCGAAAGTCACGGCAGAACTGAATGTCGCACTCGCGAATACTGCCAGCACCGGATCAACACGAAGGAAGCTCGAGAAGCTGTGAATTGCAGAGCGGGCTGGTACTGCAAAGCCACTCATCAGTTATGCAAATGTCCGTAACAGGAACACATGGTGCCGAAGCCATAGAACCCGGACTATGGAGCAAAGGAAGAAAGTACTTTGGTCGGATGATTCTTGTTTCACACTGTTTCGCACTTCTGGCCGAGTTTAAGTCGCAGGAGTGAAACACGACACGATTCGGTGAATCGTGGTATTCCATGGGTCCCATGGGTACTCTTAAAGGTCGCGCTTACAGCCAAGGCTTATGTGACCATTTAGGCTGATTAGGTCCTTGCCATGACACGATTTTTGTTCCCCAATGATGATATTGTGTACTAGGACGACATAGCTAGCATCGTCCAGCGCATGTTTTGTGAATTGGCGCATCTCCTCTGGCCACAACAGTCACCAGATCTCGGTATTATTGAGCCTTTGTGGTCTACTTTGGTAAGAAGACTGTGTGACCACTATCGTCCTCCCTCGTCGTTGCCAATATTTTTCAGGAAGAATGGGATAAGACTACCTTGAAAACCATACAGCAAATGTATCTATTCAGTACGAGACGACTGGAAGCTGTTTTGAAAGCTGTTTGGTTTCGTACAATGTATCTGGTACGCTAATGTGTTGTGTTCTTGTTATTTTAGTATTTTTATCCATCCCGTGTATATATTGCTGGATCGCACAGGCTCTGCTTCTGACGGAGATGACTGTAAAATCACAGAAAGTTTCGAGGACAAGTCCCCTTGTCACATACAATAGTTCCCTACACCATGCTCCAAAAGTTGGAGATGTAGGGTAATAGGGACCCGCTGCTTCCTGTGACATTTCACCAGGTTGTTTACTGATAAGTGGGCATGATCTCACGACCACCAACAGTAGCAAGACTCATCACAGAACATCGCATAATGCTTCTCTATGTCCTAGTTGACTCTGGCTCCACACCGTGCAAGTCTCTGTTTTCTGTGGTACGGTGCCAGCACAGAACGACGCGTCGCAACTCGAGACCTCAATCCAGCTTCCATTAATCTACAACTATTCCCGACGGTTTGTAGTGACACACTGGCTGTAACCTCTGGCTGGATTTTTACTGTTGTCATCCGATCATTCTTCAGAGTCAACCGAACAATTCTACGGTACTCTCATGGTGTAATTCTGGAAATACCCGTGCCTACCCCTTCTTGCCACACAGCTGTCCATTTCGTCACCATTCGTTAGGTATCCACTACAGTACAGCCAACTGTCACTGTTCATCTAGAAGAACGCTTCTTTTTTTGTTATAAAAATACTGAAAATATACTTATGCAAGCATGAAGTTTTAATCAACGAATCTTAAAGGCATGAAAGTATTGGTGTATCACAATGGTAGCATCGGTCTTGATTCGTAGTGTAACATGTTCCGTATACGTCCACATATGACTTCTGAGGTTGTAATTTGCAGCTGTGAACCAGCTTTTGCCCTCTAGTGTTCAGTATATTGCCCAACGATGTCCTTAGATCGTCAAGGCTACACTGTCTAGTCACATTAATGTGATCATTTGTCAAAGGCCTGAATAACCACCTTTTGTTGCAAGGACCTCTGCGATATATGCAGGAAGAAAGTGAATGAGATTCTGGAAGGAAATGACAGGGTTTTGGAGCTATGCTGACCCCAGTGCTGTGGCCAGCTGTACGAGGTTTTCCGCTTGAGGTTCCTGGGCGCAAACAGCCTGATAGAAGTGGTAGCTGCCGGCCGCTGTGGTCGGGCGGTTATAGGCGCTTCAGTCCGGAACCGCGCGACCGCCACTGTCGCAGGTTCGAATCCTGCCACGGGCATGGATGTGTGTGATGTCCTTAGGTTAGTTAGGTTTAAGTATTTCGAGGTCTAGAGGACTGATGACCTCAGATGTTAAGTCCCATAGTGCTTGCAGCCATTTGAACCATTTTTGAAGTGGTACCTCAGACTCTCGACTGGTTTGAAATCGGGGATGTTTGGTGGATTACGGTAAACTCGTCCTGATGCTCTTCGAACCACGCACATACTCTGAGAGCTGTGTGACAACTGACATTGCCCTGCTGGTAGATGCCAACGGGCCGAGAAAACAAACCGTCTATAAGAGTAGATATGGTCCCCAAGGATTAGTGTATATTTGTGTTGATCCACAGTGCCTCCCAGAATGGCGAGATCACCCAGGAAACGCCACGAAAACATTCCCTAGACCATAACTCGCTTTTTGGTTGCACGGTGTTTGCTTTCAGACGTTTAGCGCCATACGCGCCAGAGACCATCTGTTCGATGGAGCACAAAATGCGATTCATCTGAAAAGCCCGCCTGTGTGAACGCCCAGTTGCGGTATTGGCATTCCAGCCTTCGTCGCCGATGAACAACATGCAGCATGGCTGCATGAAGCCGGCGTCTGTTACGGACGCCCATATGCAGCACCGTTGGCTAAACGGTCGTTGATGAGACATTGTTGATAGCCTCTTGGTTCATCTGGGCGATCAGTTCAAAAATGGTTCAAATGGCTCTGAGCACTATGGGACTTAACATCTGAGGTCATCAGTCCCCTATAACTTAGAACTACTTAAACCTAACTAACCTAAGGACGTCACACACATCCATGCCCGAGGCAGGATTCGAGCCTGCGACCGTAGCGGTCGCGCGGTTCCAGACTGAAGCGCCTAGAACCGCTCGGCCACTACGGCCGGCGGGCGATCAGTAGCTCAACAGTTGCACTTCTGTTCGCCTGCCGTTCACGCCTATCATCTACGGCCCGTGGTGCTCCACTGTTGCCGCGGCAACGGTTTGGTTAGCGCCATTCTGTCATGCACTGTATACTTTAACCAAGGTGACAAGCGAATAGTCTACAAAATAACTCGTTTCTGGGACGCTTCCGCCCTTGGCCCGACAGTCAATGATCATGATCTTTTCGACGTCACATAAATCGCTCTGTTTCCACATTACGGACACGACTGTCGTGTTTTACGAGTTCTCCCGACACCCTTCATACATCCTCCTATGCTAGCGTTGCCACCTGCCGGCTGCGAGTGGTTATTCAACGTTGATGTCGAACAAAGGCGGTGGTCACATTAATGTGGTTGGACCGTGTAGTTTCGTGTACTGTCCAAGGATCTGCGATATAGCTAGGCACGTTGTCTGTTTTGGATGCTGGTTCGACAATCTTCTCGCGTAAACGGCGGGTTAGCGTGAGCACATACCACTCTGTCATGTTCGGTTCGCATTCGCCGTTGTTCGTTAGCGCCCAGCCGGTTGTCGGTTTCTCGGTAAACCATCAAAGGACGATCGCTTCTTCTCCGCTTGGGCATTAGTAGCATAGAGAGTATACATCTGCCTTCTTCCGAGTGAACTTGTGTTGTTAACATGAGTAATATGGTCGATGGACTGGCCGGAGAGGAATGTAATGTTTGTGATAGCACCATATAGATTCCATGGGTACTTCCGAAGTTCACAGCTCAAATATGGTATCAAAAGAAACACGACTTATACACACTTGCCGAAGCACTGCAACGTCTAAGTGGGTTCAAATGGTTCAAATAGCTCTAAGCACTATGGGACCAAACATCTGCGGTCATCAGTCCCCTAGACTTAGAACTACGTAAACCTAACTAACCTAAGGACGTCACATACATCCATGCCCAAGGCAGGATTCGAACCTGCAACCGCAGCAGCAGCGCGGTTCCGTACTGAACCACTTAGAACCGCTCAGCCACAGCGGCCGGCGTCCAAGTGGGTACTCGAAAAACGCCATAAATTTAGTACATGCTTCAGTTAGAAGAGAGCGAAATGAGTAAGTACAAACTCGCCGTACAAACTAACCCTATTCGAATACCACAGGAGTGCAGGATTGTATCGAGTGATACCTCTGTGGTGATATTTAACGCCAAAAACCAGTGACACAGTGTTGCTGTGGTTAACACGCTGTGCTCATTTTCCCTTCAGCTACCTGCAGTGTAAACGCTTGTTCGCGGGTTCAAGCGAATAGTACTGAACACGGGCGAAATGTCTGCGAATGATCATTCGCATTCGTTCTCTTCCATTTTACGGGACGGCATTTTGCTGGGATACAAACAACGCTCTCCAGAGATATTTACGTCCACCAGTGCTTCTTCACATTGAGCAATACATGTTTCGGGCGGTAAATATCATATTTAGATGCTTAAAATATTTGCCAAATAATATATATATCGAGGCGCGATGTCGTGTAATGGCAGTGAATGGATCGAGCACGTAAGATCAGTGGCAAGGGAGGCGGATAGCGGACTACAGTTTATTGGGAGAATTGTAGGAAAGAAACTGTGGGCAGAATGTTTTGGCAACCCATTTGTCAGAACTGTGCGAGTCTTTGGGATTCACGTGGGGTCGCATTAAAGGAAGATATAGAGCAATACAGTGGCGTGTTGACAGGTTTGTTAGCAGACCGTTCAACCACTACAAAATTGGTACGGGAATGATACGTGAACTTCGCCGGGCATTCTTTGAGATAAGATACCAATGTTTTCGCGAAACATTGATGTGGCAGTTTGGAATACCTATACTTAAGACACACTGCAGAACGATTCTACTGACGACCGCTACGGTCGCAGGTTCGAATCCTGCCTCTAGCTGACAGTCAGCAGTTTCAATCACCTTTTCTAAGACGGCGAGAGTGAGAACGGACACAGAGTAATTTTGCTGAACGAAATAGAACAGTAAAACGTGGGGTGGGGTTCATTGTTGAAGTATAGCACAATAAAAAAATAATAATAGTTCGCAACAAAGACCAAGCAGGACACTTTTTTTAGGTGTTGTCCTGTTTCCCTACGATGACGGCGTTGGTATATGGATTTTGCCTATGTTAGTAATAGTTAATGGTGGGATATCATTCCTGACGCCGCCAATGTCTCGGAATGGAATTCGTGGGCGCGATGTGCCAGCGTATAGAGTAAATCTCGTGTTCCGGAGTGAGAATGTTTCTAAATTTTTGCGTAGCGGCCGGCCGCTGTGGCTGAGCGGTTCTAGGCGCTTCAGGCCGGAACCGCGCTGCTGCTACGGTCGCAGGTTTGAATTCTGCCTCGGGCATGGGTGTGTGTGATGTCGTTAGGTTAGTTAGGTTTAAGTAGTTCTAAGTTCTAGGGGACTGATGACCTCAGATGTTAAGTCCCATAGTGCTTAGAGCCATTTGAACCATTTGCGTTGCGTGTGCCTCAGGCAGGACGTGGGTATCAGCCCGGTACTTACCTCGCTGGATGTGGGAAACCCGCTAAAAACCGCAGACAGGCTGGCCAGCACACCGGCTGCTGTCTTTAGCCAGCCGGCGCGGCTCCTCGTGTCCCGCAAGCGGACGGTTTAACGCGCTCGGCTATCCGTGCGGGTCACAACAAGACACTCCGAGAATAGAAATCTCTTCGCTTTTCTTCCACGTTCCTTGCAGCTGAGTATTATTCAAGAGCAACACAGCTTTAGCGCTACGTGTGACACTTATCACAAACTAGCGGCTGATAACCCGCACTGTGCCCTCGTGTGTGATGCGGACGGCCCAGCTGGACAGCCTTTCCACGGAACTGGTTGTCTGCTTATCTCGGCACAGATAGCGGCCCGCACACCGTGCCAGAGCGGTCCTCCACTTTTAGCCAGTCACCGATGGTGGGCGCCGCCGATCCGCACGCAGCGCTACACAGCAGTCTGTTTGCAGGCCGAATCCGAAAGACATCGACAAAATTCGGACGTTATTCAGGGATGTCTACTGGATATTTTGATATCATGGACCTACGGTCTCCTGTGACGTGTAACAGAGTATTTATGCAATTATGGCTCTGAGCACTATGGGACTTAACTTCTTTGGTCATCAGTTCCCCAGAACTTAGAACTACTTAAACCTAACTAACCTAAGGACATCACACACATCCATGCCCGAGGCAGGATTCGAACCTGCGACCGTAGCGGTCGCGTTATGCAATTATGATTTATTCGGTTTGTTAGCCAGTTAAATTGATCAGGTGTTGTTGATCAGATGTTGGGACGTTAACTATAATCTTCCTTCCTCCCGAGAATCTTGACACTAGGTTCTTCTGTTATTTCAGCCGCTAGCAATTCTACAGATAATGGGTGTCTGCTTTTGGAGACCTTTCCACGCTATTTTTAGCATTCTGATTCGAAGCGACTTCACATCTGGACTCGTCCAAATGCACTAAGCCACATTCAGTAGGCAGTTCAGGAGATATCATCGAAGACAAACTACTTGTTCTAGAGGCTTCCGAGACCCTTCGAGGTACCTGCTACACTTCTCTCTCTTTCTCATTTTCTTAACTTTTTCAGAGGCCATTTTTCGCCTCTTCCGTTCCTCCAATGCACTTCAGTTATTTTTAAGCAGAGATGGTTTCATTAAGTTCTGGAGGATGGAAGATAGCGAAGTATGGAAGGCAATAAACTAAGTTTAATATAGAAAAACGCATACATCGCTGCAACCAGTTCGCTAGCACACAGGCAGGCTGACTCTTCTGTCATCACAAAATACGAACGAAACGAAAATAATATTCTCAAGTTTTGGGTATTGGAGGAAAACAGTATCACACGCCGCCAATTCTATTAATCACCTGCGGGCTGTAGCCACAGAGTTTAAAGCATCACCACGAAAAATTAAGCTGCGCAATTAATATTTTGTTTGTTTTTTGGTACATGGCTGATATCCTCCTACACAATTCCCTAAACCTCGGTAGAGGGCTGAAAACATAATGGACCCATTGATAAAGTGTGGAGCCGAATGGTAATTTGTTTCCTGAGCCGGCCGGAGTGGTCGAGCGGTTCTAGGCGCTTCAGTCTGGAACCGCGCGACCGCTACCGTCGCAGGTTCGAATCCTGCCTCGGGCATGGATGTGTGTGATGTCCTTTGGTTAGTTAGGTTTACGTAGTTCTAAGTTCTAGGGGACTGATGACCTCAGAAGTTGAGTCCCATAGTGCTCGGATCCATTTGAACCATTTTGTTTCCTGAATTTGTAATGGAACATAGCTGCAACCAGCCATACTGAGATGTGAACGGGCAGCAATGCACCACCAGTAACAATTTACCATCGTATGACACAATGGTTAGGTGGCGAAAGTACATCTAGTGTGGTCAAACAAGTCAGAATGACGAAGAATGAATATCATATCTCCGTGAAGAATACAGAATCGCAAGACAAGTGGAATTCCCAGTGCTCAATGACCGTCGTATAACAGTCTATGGCAGGGGCGGCCAACATTTCAGCTCGCATGCCACAGAGCACACGTCCCCCATCACCACATCATGCTGTCATAGCTTGAGCAGGGGGAAGTGGAGGAAACGGCGAGCAGTTCGTGTTTCGATGGCGATGTTGCCGCACTGGTTTCATGTTTCATATTTCTTCAGAAAAAAAACACAGATCATAGCCAGAACAAATACTCAGTATTTATTTTTGGTACGCTGAGCACGTAATATAGTATTTATCTGCTACAAACTGTCGGCATACGGACAGACGCGAAAAATTTCACAGGTTATCCCGCTCTGGCTTCCACGTAATTGTGACTTATGTTGTTTCATATTCGAAAAAAGGTCTTTCTCACACATATCTTGATCGACATATCATAGCACTTCTGCAAAACTATTATGGAGATGTCGAATCTCTACCTAAGTAAAACAATGTAGGCGTCCTGGAGAGTTTTAATGTCAAAGGATTTGTTTTTAAAATGGTAATTACGTTGCAGATCAATCAGTTTCATCTGCACAACTGAAACGGCAAACCGTCTCGAATACAAATGTAATATTGGCAGTGTCTTCAGAACGTTTAGGAAACTATCCTTGTAATTTTTGAAGGCCACAATGAATTCTCCGGACCTCTAGTTTTATTTGGTGCCAGTGAGCTTAGGAAAACGGACCGCGTTATTCGTCAGAATTTTCCCTTCCACAATGCGATTTCCATTTTAAATGCATTCCCATCAAATCAGAAGTAAGCTTTTTGTCATCTTCTAATGTTTTACTGTGGGGATTGTGCAGTCCAGTCCGCTTAAATGGCGAGGTTTGCAATCAATTCCAGATGTTATAATTTTCGTTCCTGCATTTCTTTTCATTTCATCAGTTCAACAATAGCAGCTTTTAAATCGAAAAATCATTTCAGACTTGCCCATTGACTTAACCAACGTACTTCGCAGTAATACGAGGGTCGAATGAAAAGTAATGCCTCCACCTTCGTTAACGGGGATTGGGTGGGAATATTTTAATAAATCAAACGCAGAAATAATCCTTAGAATTTAATCTTTAATCACCAATATTTACTTTTCCGCATAATCACCAGCCAATTGGATACATTTCTACCAACGATGAACAAGTTTTCTGAAGCCGTCACGGAAGAAGTCGACACCCTGTTTCCGCAACCACAGTCTCACAGTTCTCTCAACGCCTTCATCAGAAGCATAATGATGTTCCCGCAGATCGTCTTTCATTACCGGGAACAGATGGAAGTCAGACGGTGTTAAATCTGGACTGTATGGAGGATGTCTGTCGTACGGTGGTGAGATTCAGTCTCTGAAGTTCTGCTGTGGTGGCACGTGAAGTGTGTGGTTTGGCATTGCCATGCTGCAGGAAAACATTTCCCTTTGCCTTTTGGACCCTTGATAGCCGTCGTTTCAGAGTTCGCAGCGTTGTGATGTAACGCTCTGAATTTATTGTTGTTCCACGATGAAGTAAATCAACATGGATGACACCATCTGCGTCCCAGAACACAGTGGCCATGCTTTTTCCAGCTGAGGGCTGCGTCTTGAATTTCTTTTTCTGGGGCGAGTCTGAGTGTCGATATTCCATAGACTGACGTTTCGTATCCGGGTCGTAATGGTATACCCACGTTTCGTCTCCTGTCACAACTGAATGGAAAAAGGCGTCACCTTCATTCTCGTAACGCGAGAGGACTTCCTGGCAAATTTCAAGTCTGTGCGCTTTCATTTCAGGAGTCATCGTCTCCGGTACCCATCGTGCACAGATCTTCCGATAGCCAAGCAAACCAATAATGTGACCCACACGTTCTTGTGAAATGCCGATTGTGCTTGCAATTTCTCTCTGAGTGATACGACGATCGTCCTGAATTAATCTGTCAACATTTTGCTTGTGAGACTCGGTGGTTGCTGCCACAGGACGTCCAACTCTTTGTTTGTCACGCAGGTCAGATGTTCCCGTCTCAACATCTTTAAACTTACTCGCCCAGCGACGCACAGTACTCACATCAACTCAATCACCACAAACTGCTTTCATTCTCTGATGAATCTCCTTTGGGGTGACACCGTCTGCTGTCAAGAATTCAATGACTGCACGTTGCTTAAATGGCATTGACCGGCCGGCTATGCAGGGTTCCATACTTTACACTGTAACAACACAACCTTCAATGCTAAGGCTTCCCGCCAACTGGATCTGTAGAGAAGAGGCTATGGAAGAAGCCAGTACCGGCCGCTTACCAATGCTGCCAACTGTTGAAGAGTTACGAAGGTGGAGGCATTACTTTTCAGTCAATCCTCGTATATAACGTCTCCACACCCTTCGTTCAGTTCCATCGAAATCTGTCGCAACTGAAAGTGAAATAATGCTTGCGACTTCAGAAATTTTACCATTCGTATCACCAATGCCTTCATAGCTGCATGCCTGTAAGTTTAGCACAAAGTGCTTGTTGATGCCTAGAAAATGAATACTGCCTGTCGATCGTTGTAATTTTTTGCTCTTTCATTGTCAACTAACTCTTTAAATTCTTTGTGTGTGGTGTTCTAATGTCGTTTCATAGCAAATCTGCGTTACCCATCTATTATGTGACTACATAACAGATACTGAGAATTCTCATTCCTCTCTTCTGTCATTTTTAAAGGCTCAGTTTTAAAGGCTTGTGACGATTGATTGCTAGATCGCCAATTTCTGTACAGACAGCCACTGGTCCTATGAACTTGCTTTACACCACGAACAAATAGTGTAGGGTAAACAGCGCTGGCACCACGATTCTGCTGAACAGAAGAAAATCGTACCGTCTGAATAATGCTGCACCCCAAAAAGATACTAAATGAAACGTCGCGCTGGTTCGGCTATTTCCGAGAAGCGCCGAGGAAAGCCGAGAAAGGCCGAACCTCGGCCCGCACGCAGCCCGTACAGCCACATCGCGTGCGGTTTGCCGCGTTGTGGCCAGACCTTGTCCAGACGATAGAGGAAACATTGAAAAACATCTTGCTCGCCGGGCCGAAGTAGCAGCGAATATCTTTTAGCTATTTCAGACCAATCCAGACGATCTGTTTACCCGCCTCATCACCATGGACGGGTGCTGGGTGTATCACTATGCCCCCAAAACAAAGGAGAAACGTGTGAATTCACCACCTGTGAGACCGTCCCTGCCCATTCTGCACAGGACATAATCACACATGCAGCCTCTCTGAGCTGTCAAATTTTGCTTGGGCTCTCCCCCCCCCCCCCCCCCCTCTCTCTCTCTCTAAGCGCACAGTCCGGAACCGTGCGACCGCTACGGTCGCAGGTTCGAATCCTGCCTCGGGCATGGATGTGTGTGATGTCTTTAGGTTAGTTAGGTTTAAATAGTTCTAAGTACTAGGGGACTGATGACCACAGCAGTTGAGTCCCATAGTGCTCAGAGCCATTTGAACCAAACCCCCCCCCCCCCCCCCCCCACTCTCGTATTCTTGTGACTTCTTCCTCTTTCTTCGGATGTAGAAACCACTGCGTGGCAGGCATTTTCAGAAAGATGAAAGCTTCAGTCCGGAACCGCGCTGCTGCAACGGTCGCAGGTTCGAAGCCGCGCGGGATCAGCCGAGCGGTCTTGGGCGCTGCAGTCATGGACTGTGCGGCTGGTTCCGGCGGAGGTTCGAGTCCTCCCCCGGGCATGGCTGTGTGTGTTTGTCCTTAGGATAATTTAGGTTATGTTGTGTGTAAGCTTCGGGACT
Source organism: Schistocerca nitens (assembly GCF_023898315.1). Lineage (NCBI taxonomy): Eukaryota > Metazoa > Arthropoda > Insecta > Orthoptera > Acrididae > Schistocerca > Schistocerca nitens. The sequence continues at coordinate 354,411,815 of NC_064622.1, forward strand.
TATGACCCTAGCAGTTAAGTCCCATAAGATTTCACACACATTTGAACATTTTTTGCAGGTTCGAATCCTATCTCGGGCATGAATGTTTGTGATGTCCTTAGGTAAGTTAGGTTTAAGTAGTTCTAAGTCTAGGGGACTGATGACATCAGATGTTAAGTCTCATAGGGCTTAGAGCCATTTGAACCATTTGAAAGATGAAAACTTGAGTTTCGAGATGCACCGTTTCCTGAAAAGTCAGACCGCAGACTTCTCTGCTAAGCCATCCATCATTGAGAAAAATGTGTCGCATTGAACGGTGAATGCGAAGACAAGGACCAACAGCAAGTTTGATGTTCGCAGTGAGATGCTGTTTATACACTCCTGGAAATGGAAAAAAGAACACATTGACACCGGTGTGTCAGACCCACCATACTTGCTCCGGACACTGCGAGAGGGCTGTACAAGCAATGATCACACGCACGGCACAGCGGACACACCAGGAACCGCGGTGTTGGCCGTCGAATGGCGCTAGCTGCGCAGCATTTGTGCACCGCCGCCGTCAGTGTCAGCCAGTTTGCCGTGGCATACGGAGCTCCATCGCAGTCTTTAACACTGGTAGCATGCCCCGACAGCGTGGACGTGAACCGTATGTGCAGTTGACGGACTTTGAGCGAGGGCGTATAGTGGGCATGCGGGAGGCCGGGTGGACGTACCGCCGAATTGCTCAACACGTGGGGCGTGAGGTCTCCACAGTACATCGATGTTGTCGCCAGTGGTCGGCGGAAGGTGCACGTGCCCGTCGACCTGGGACCGGACCGCAGCGACGCACGGATGCACGCCAAGACCGTAGGATCCTACGCAGTGCCGTAGGGGACCGCACCGCCACTTCCCAGCAAATTAGGGACACTGTTGCTCCTGGGGTAACGGCGAGGACCATTCGCAACCGTCTCCATGAAGCTGGGCTACAGTCCCGCACACCGTTAGGCCGTCTTCCGCTCACGCCCCAACATCGTGCAGCCCGCCTCCAGTGGTGTCGCGACAGGCGTGAATGGAGGGACGAATGGAGACGTGTCGTCTTCAGCGATGAGAGTCGCTTCTGCCTTGGTGCCAATGATGGTCGTATGCGTGTTTGGCGCCGTGCAGGTGAGCGCCACAATCAGGACTGCATACGACCGAGGCACACAGGGCCAACACCCGGCATCATGGTGTGGGGAGCGATCTCCTGCACTGGCCGTACACCACTGGTGATCGTCGAGGGGACACTGAATAGTGCACGGTACATCCAAACCGTCATCGAACCCATCGTTCTACCATTCCTAGACCGGCAAGGGAACTTGCTGTTCCAACAGGACAATGCACGTCCGCATGTATCCCGTGCCACCCAACGTGCTCTAGAAGGTGTAAGTCAACTACCCTGGCCAGCAAGATCTCCGGATCTGTCCCCCATTGAGCATGTTTGGGACTGGATGAAGCGTCGTCTCACGCGGTCTGCACGTCCAGCACGAACGCTGGTCCAACTGAGGCGCCAGGTGGAAATGGCATGGCAAGCCGTTCCACAGGACTACATCCAGCATCTCTACGATCGTCTCCATGGGAGAATAGCAGCCTGCATTGCTGCGAAAGGTGGATATACATTGTACTAGTGCCGACATTGTGCATGCTCTGTTGCCTGTGTCTATGTGCCTGTGGTTCTGTCAGTGTGATCATGTGATGTATCTGACCCCAGGAATGTGTCAATAAAGTTTCCCCTTCCTGGGACAATGAATTCACGATGTTCTTATTTCAATTTCCAGGAGTGTACAAAGGCAGTTAGGAGACACGTGTCGCTAAGCTAATATGTCCTTATTGAGAAATTTTCTGACGTACTTTCCTGAAATTTAAGATCGAAGACAAAATGCTCTGATGTACTCAAGAGAATAATTCACATTACTTGAGAAGAAAAAGGATAAAAGCAACGGAAATCGTATAGAACTTATGACGTTATTGCGTAAAACGTCTATCTTCTTAAACCAGATTTCTTCGGATATAAATCTTGACTGCACTGTTTTCACTTATTTCTGGGGAGAGTCATCATTCCGTATCTTTATTCTCTTCAAAAAAATATCAGTATTATCAACGAAATGCGTTTTTAACATGTTAGGTCGCTTTCTTGTCTTTCTGTTCGGTGCAAATTTTTTAGTTGATTTTAAACTAACTTCCCGATGACCTAGACATTTGAGATTTCAAACACGGCTCAGAACTGGATGACAATGCAATATTAACTCGTTTTCCTGTCTGGTGTGTCGTAGAGGGTACTTCGTGTACCACCGCTATTTCTCCCTTTTCCTGTTCCAGTTGCGAATGTTTCGTCGTTATAATGGTTACTGGTAAGTCCCCGGGTGAACTCGATTTTCTTTAATATTTATGTTCGAGGTTTATTCGTCAGATAATCGTAGGAGGAAGCAATGTATTATTTGACTAAAATATAAGAACCTGAAATGATCCCAAAGTTTACCACGTCTCTGTTGTAATCTGTCGAAATGTTTGCTATATTAGACACGCACGAGACTAAAAACCAGAAATATTTATTTTTAAAACTTCTAATATAACACGTTTTTAAAACGGACTAAAAAGTATAAAATAATTTTTCTAGCCCCATACAGATTCCGAACCCCATAAATGTACTCATGAAAATTTGTGCCTCTGAATCTTTAACAGGTATGAAAATGCCTGTAGAATTTAAAATGAAAAACGTGGGACGCTTGCAGACATAATTGATGCTGGAATAGTTCACATTCTTACTATTATCTATTGCATGCACCCCAAGTTTTGCGCTTTAAATTCTACAAGTATTTTCATAGCTGTTAAAAATTCACAAGCACAAATTTTCAGTACTATATGTAGGAGGTTAGAAATCTATACAGGAGCAGGAGAAATTATCAATTTAAATCATTTTCAACACTATAGCCTTCATTTTCGTCAGGACACAATACTGGTTATTTCTGTTTGCGTACTCAGAATGCCACATGATTACATGTCTTATAAAAAGTCCATTTAGCTAGCTATAGCTAGCCATGTTGTTTTGGAGGTTGAAAAATGCGAACTGGCTGACATAATACGAGAATTGTAAAAATGTAAGTTTAACAGACGACCTGCAGGAAAGCCAAAGGTACGCATGTGAACTGAAATAATGAGAAAACGTAAATTGATTTTCGTAATATGTAAATCATAAAATGAAAGGTTTAACAAATGGTTCAAATGGCTTTCAGCACTATGGGACTTAACATCGGAAGTCACCAATCCCCTAGAACTTAGAACTACTTAAACCTAACTAACCTAAGTAGATCACACACATCCATGCCCGAGGCAGGATTCGAACATGCGATCGTAGCAGTCGCGCGGTTCCGGACTGAAGCGCCTAGAACCGCTCAGCCACCGCGGCCGGCCAATGGTTTAACAGAAATGACTAACGCAGCATAGAAACTTTCACACGAGTTTAAAATCAAAGTACTATAGGTGTGAAACGACTTCTGATGTGGCCAGTGCTGCATTATAATAATTCCTGCGGCACTTTGTAGCTTCCAGCAGCCAGAAACACAAAGAACGGTAGCGCTGCCTGGTGACACCGTTACTGCTAAAAATAAATAAGTGAATCGTGTTTCTCAATTTTGTGCGTGTTGTAAGTATGTGGGTGATATCGCCTTGGGCAGTATTGTTACAGGTGGAGTGCGGAGTTGGATTGATTCCAGAAACATGGTTACTCTGCAATTCACACGTAAGTGCCTGGCAGAGGGTTCATCGAACCATTTTCATACTACTTCTCTACCATTCCACTCTCGAATGGCGCGTGGGAATTTCAGTTAGAGCTCTGATTTCTCTTATTTTATTACGATGATCATTTCTCCCTCCGTAGATGGGTAACAACAAAATATTTTCGCATTCAGAAGAGAAAGTTGGTGTTGTGTACATAGTTCCGCGTAGTCAGCGTGTACACAACTTTCCCACTAGAGCGCGCCCCGCTAAGCACAACAGCGCAGGAGCAGCGCTCGTCCGTCTCTGCACTACGAGATGGCGCTGCCTTAGAGACGGACCAAATTCTGTTTCCCCCGATCCGCGTAGTAATATGTAACGCAGCCAATGAGATTGCTGCTAACGTAGAACCTTTTCTCCTCGCGGATCACACTCGCGCAGTGATACCTGAACGCGCGAGGTATTATAACGAGTGTACAGACCTCCGATTAGTGCTGAAGAGCGGCGTAGTAAGCTGCTGCCAGCCCGCCCCCTTCGGGGGGAATTGAAATTCAATAAAGAAAAAAAAAAAAAACTCCGATTAGTCAGTCTGCATTAGTCTGCATTTGTCTGCACCAGTCTCTACCAGTCTGCATTAGTCTGTACCAGTCTATAGTCAAGTTTCAGTCTGCACCTACGAAGATTATCATATTCCTGTACATAGCCATGAAGATAAATGTATAGACACTTTGTCAAGTATCAGAGATATGTGAGAATAAGATTAACGTACCAAGACCAAAGGAACTTCAGATTGTCAATTGTAAATAGCATCCAGAATCAAGTTACGTAAGGTTTATGCTTGTTACTATTTTAATAAATGTGTGTGAAAATTAATCAAGTTCTGTTTAAAGTTGGTCACCGTCAATCTGCTACTCTAAGTGTGCAAGTGGCATTTCTATCGTCTGACCTAACGGCAGAAGATAAACATGCCACGATAAGATCACGAGACATATTGCTGACACTCGCCTACTTCGTTAGAGCGACAAGTCAAATAATGTGATGGTGTGTGTACCGAAGGTCTTACAGTACGCACACCACAGTTGGTGATTGAAATTTTGTAAACAGATCTCGCAGCAAAGAAAACCGCCTTTGTTTCAGTGACTGCGCGCCCCAGCTCGCGTATCATATCAGTGACACTCTCACCCCTATTGCGCGACAACACAAAAAGGGCTGCCCTCCTTTGCACTTCTTCGATGTCCCCCGTCAATACTACCTGGTAAGGATCCCACCCCGTGGACCAATATTCCAGCAGAGGACGGACAAATGTAATGTAGGCTGTCTCTTTAGTGGGTTTGTCGCATCTTCTAAGCGTTCTGCCAACAAAGCGCAGTCTTTGTTTCGCCTTCCCGACAATATTATCTATGTGGTCTTTCGAATTTAAGTTGCTCGTAATTGTAATTCCTAGGTATTTAGTCGAATTGACAGCCCTTAGCTTTGTGAGATTTATCGTGTACCCAAAATTTATTGGATATCTTTTAGTAACCATGTGGATGAACTCGCACTTTTCTTTGTTTAGTGCCAATTGTCACTCTTCGCACCATACAGAAATTCTCTATAGATCATTTTGTAATTGGAATTGATCGTCTGATGATTTTACTAGATGTAAATTACAGCGTCATCTGCAAACAATGTAAGGGGGCTGCTCAGATTATCATCTAGATCATTTATGTAAATCAGGAACAGCAGAGGGCCTATGACACTACCTTGCAGAACGCCAGATATCACTTCTGTTCTACTCAATGATTTACCGTCTATCACTACGAGCTGTGACCTCTCTCAGAGGAAATCACGAATCCAGTCATACAACTGAGACGATACTCCATATGCACGCAATTTGATTAATAGTCGCTTGTGAGGAACGGTATCAAAAGCCTTCTGGAAATCTAGGAATATGGAATCCATATGAGATCCCTTATCGACAGCACTCATTACTTCATGGGAATAAAGAGCTGGCTGTGTTACACAAGAACGATATTTTCTGAATCCGTGTTTGTTGTGTATCAATAAGTCATTTTCTCCAAGGTGATTCATAATGTTCGAGTACAGTATATGCGCCAAAATCCTACTGCAAAACCGCGGGCGATTAGCCGAGCTGTCGAAGGCGCTGCAGTCGTGGACTGTGCGGCTGGTCCCGGCGGAGGTTCGAGTCCTCCCTCGGGCATGGGTGTATGTGTTTGTCCTTAGGATGATTTAGGTTAAGTAGTGTGTAAGCTTAGGGACTGATGACCATAGCAGTTAAGTCTCATAAGATTTCACACACATTTGAACATTTTTTGAACCTACTGCAAATTGAGGTTTGTGATATGGGTTTGTATTTCAATGGGTTACTCCTATTTCCTTTCTTGAATATTGGTGTGACCTGTGCTACTTTCCAGTCTTTAGGAACAGACCTTTCGTCAAGTGAGGGGTTGTATATGATTGGTAAGAAAGGCGCTATTGTGTCTGCGTACTCTGAAAGGAACCTTATTGGTACACCATCTGGACCGGAAGACTTGCCTTTCTTAAGTGATTTGAGTTGTTTCGTAACACGTAAGATATCTACTTTTATGCCACTCAGGTTAACAGCTGTTCTGGTTTCGAATTCTGGAATATTTACTTCATCTTCTTTCGTGAAGGAATTACGGAAAATTTTATTTAGTAACTCCGGCAGCACTATCGCCTCATAAACTAGACCGTGACACGACGCAGTTTAAGCGTACTGGGCGACGCGTCGCCATTGTCAACACAAGACGATACAGTGGGGCAGCCAAACAGTGTGATAGTGAACAACGGAATCATGTGTGTGAGTCAATGGCCGCTTTCTTCGACGTCTGCTTTGTAAGCCCGCCACTATCTCGCTAAATGTTAGAATGCTTCTTGAGAGGACCGGACTGTGGCAATATTCTACAGCGACCTGTGCTTCAAAATTGGCAGGAGCTTATGATACGAGGGGCGTTTAAAAAGTCCGTGCAAAAATAAAAACTACTTACGTGTTTGGGGTAAACCTCTTTTATTTTTCGACATAGTCTCCTTTTACACTTATACACTTCATACAACGCTGTTCTAATTTGTTGATCCCTTCCGAATAATAGGAATTGTCCAAGCCTGCAGAATACCTATCAGTTGCTGCAATCACACCTCCTCGTTTGACTAAAATCTTTGTCCCGCCAGCCATTTCTTCAAATTGGGGAACAAATAGTAGTCCGAGGGAGCCCAGTCTGGAGAATAAGGGGGGAAAACGAGCTGGAAACCTGTTTCCATTAATTCTGCGACCACAACTGCTGATGTGTGGGCTGGTACATTGTCATGATGGAAAAGGACTTTTTGCGGTCCAATAGCCGACGTTTTTCTTGCAGCTCGGTTTTCAAACGGTCCAATAACGATGAATAATATGCACCTGTAATAGGTTTACCCTTTTCCAGATAGTCGATGAGGTTTATCCCTTGAGAATCCCAAAAGACAGTCGCCATAACCTTTCCGGCCGAAGGAATGGTCTTCTCCTTTTTTTGGTGCAGATTCTTGCTTGGTAACACATTGTTCAAATTGTTCTTTGGTCTGAGGAGTATAGTAATGTATCCATGGTTCATCCACAATGACAAAACGACGCTTAAAGTCCTGCGGATTCTTCCTGAACAGCTGCAAGCCATCCTTGCAAGACTCCACACGATTCCTTTTTTGGTCAAGCGCGAGCAATCGCGGAACCCATCTTGCGGATAGCTTTCTCACGTCCAAATGTTTATGCAAAATATTATGTACCCGTTCATTCGAGATGCCCACAGCCCTAGCAAACTGCCGGCCGCGGTGGTCTCGCGGTTCTAGGCGCGCAGTCCGGAACCGTGCGACTGCTACGGTCGCAGGTTCGAATCCTGCCTCGGGCATGGGTGTGTGTGATGTCCTTAGGTTAGTTAGGTTTAAGTAGTTCTAAGTTCTAGGGGACTGATGACCACAGCAGTTGAGTCCCATAGTGCTCAGAGCCATTTGAACCATTTTTGAACCCTAGCAAACTCACGCACCTTAACTCCTCCGTCATCAATCACCATATCACGAATTTTATCAACTATTTATGGAGTCGTAACCTCCACAGGGTGTCCAGAACGTTCAGCATCACTTGTGCCCATATGGCCACTCCGAAAATTTTGAAACCACTTATAAACTGTTCTAATCGAAGGTGCAGAGTCACCGTGATGTTTATCAAGCTTCTCTTTAGTCTCCTGAGGCGTTTTGCCTTTCATAAAGTAATGTTTAATCACCTCACGAAATTCTTTTACATCCATTTTTTGAAAATCACTCGACTTCCTTGATTCACACGAATGCCAACCAAACACAAAGAAATAGACCAATATGGCTGAAACCTGGTGTGCGTTCTTTCGAAAGAAGCTACTAACTAAACATGATCTCGATACGCGCCGGCCGTGGTGGCCGAGTGGTTCTAGGCGCTTCAGTCCGGAACCGCGCGACTGCTACGGTCGCAGGTTCGAATCCTGCCTCGGGCATGGATGTGTGTGATGTCCTTAGGTTGTTTTGGTGCTGTTTCCGTAAGCAGGAAATTGCAGGAGATACGGTGCGGACCCATAAAATATGGGCCGTGGAGCAATGGAAGATGGTCATTTGGTCCGATGAGTGTTGTTTCACACCGTTTCCAATCTCTGGCCGAGTGCGCGGCTCTCCGAGAGTGTCGAAGACTTAACGGTGGATAAAGTAGTTAAAAAATTCGCCTCCCCCCCCCCCTCCTCCGCCGCTTTTACTCAGTGAACACTTAGAGATGTTGGTAAATGATAGCTAGAAGTGCACGCAGTTTTGTGGCAGGCTTAATAACCTTAACTTTCGCATCAACCGAGATAATGAAGCACGTCTGTCTCTTTCCGTGGAACGCTGTACTATTCATAGGAATTCGAGGACTCCAAGAAACACGAGAAGCGACATTACGCTCATTAATATGGGCGTTCAAAGTTTTTGCAAAAATACCCGAGAAATATCTTAATTCTGAGAAGCAAGGTGCCCCTAATTGGCTATTGCGGTGCAAACGCCTTCACGGGACACACTCCATCGCTGGCAACAGCACAAGAAAACCGTAGACTGCTAAGGTATAACGTATTTCCTCGTGGCTCTACTTTGTACAGAGATAGAGTGTCATCTACGACTGTTGTAGATGCAGCTCTATGCCAGCTTCTACCGCATCAAAAGTGGCTTAGGAAAACTTTCAAATGAGTACACATATTAATGTTTCAGTCAACAGCTTTTGTAGAAACAAGTGAACTGTCGAAAGGCTTGATGCAGCGACGTACCTAGCAACATGAGCCGCCGCCCTCCTTGGTGGGAACCGCCTTGCCTTTCAATTTTAGCTCACTTCTCGGATATTTTTATGAAAAGTTTGAACGCAAACGATAATAAGCTTTCATGTTGGTACTCGTGTTTTCATGAGCTTTAGAATGCGCTTAGAAAGCTGCCTCGTTTCATTTAACCCTTTCAGTATGACTGGAACGTGTGAGTCCTACGATACGTTATCAGAGAACATGTGGGAATTCGCTGAATGTTATTGTTATGTCCTATAATTTCAGCTTACACTTGTAGGCAGTGCTTTTCTAAAGTTGCAGTGTTCACTAGATGTCTTGCTCTTTATTAATAGAGGAGTCGTCTCATATTTTATTTTCTTCATTTTTAGTGTCTCTACCATTGAACTTATTGGAACGATAAAATTTTTGCCCACGTGCTGCATACAAATGTATGGGCAATTCTGAGGACCGTCTACAGACCGAACGTGAAATAGGAAAAAGGTGCACAGGATGTGCTACGAGAAAGAAGGAAAAAAATGGTTCAAATGGCTCTGAGCACTATGGGACTCAACTGCTGAGGTCATTAGTCCCCTAGAACTTAGAACTAGTTAAACCTAACCTAAGGACATCACACACATCCATGCCCGAGGCAGGATTCGAACCTGCGACCGTAGCGGTCTCGCGGTTCCAGGCTGCAGCGCCAGAACCGCGCGGCCACTTCGGCCGGCAAAGAAGGAAACTAGAGCAAACAACTTATGTAGTAAGTGTCAAACTGCTTTGTGCAAAAACTGTTTCACGCCGTTTCACAAGTGCAAGGATCGATCTGACTGTCACATGAGACGCTCGAATTTGCATGGAATGATAAACAACTTGTCGTTTGGAATAAGGTACTGAAATGCCAAATATCTGTAATCATTAATACGATCCAAGTGCTTTTCTGAATTCATTTCGTTATCACGGGAACACATACTGGCGGTAGACCAAAATATGGAAACAAAAGCAAAATACATTATGAAACTTCCTGGCAGATTAAAACTGTGTGCCGGACCGAGACTCGAAATCGGGACCTTTGCCTTTCGCGGGCAAGTGCTCTACCAGCTCAGTGGTAGAGCACTTGCCCGCGAAAGGCAAAGGTCCCGAGTTCGAGTCTCGGTCCGGCACACAGTTTTAATCTGCTAGGAAGTTTCATATCAGCGCACACTTAGCTGTAGAGTGAAAATTTCATTCTACAAAGTACATTATCTTGCCTAATTCTTGTAGGAAAACCGTTGTCATTCAAAACAACTTTCATCATCTCGGAATGGATAAATAATGGGCCTGTACGCTTTTCAAGGGAACCTTGAACCATTCTTTCTGCAAAATAGTGGCTAGTTCAGATAACGATGATGGAGATGGGTAGCGATCACGCATCCTTCTCTCCAAAGTAGACCACAAAGGATCAATCATATTGAGATCTGGTGATTGTAATGGCCACGAGAGATGCGACGACTCATCCACGTTCAAAATGGTTCAAATGGCTCTGAGCACTATGGGACTCAACTGCTGTGGTCATTAGTCCCCTAGAACTTAGAACTACTTAAACCTAACTAACCTAAGGACATCACAAACATCCATGCCCGAGGCAGGATTCGAACCTGCGACTGTAGCAGTCGCACGGTTCCGGACTGCGCACCTAGAACCGCGAGATCACCGCGGTCGGCTCTCATCCTCGTCCTCGAAAAATCAGTCCTGGGCGAAGTCAGCTGTGTGAACATGGCCCCTGTCGTCTTGAAACACAGCGTCAACATTGAGGAACAAACACTGTACCATGGGATGAACCTCATTAGCCAAAATGGCCACATAATCCCTGGCGACAGTGCTGCCCTGCAGAGTAACCATGGGATCATGGAACACAACGATATGACTGCCCAGATCATCACCGAACCCTAGCCATGTTTCACTCTTGGACTAACAACTCGGCCAGAAGTTGGAAACAGTGTGAACCAAGACTCATCCGATTGAGTGACTTTCTTCCATCGCTCCGTACTCCAGGTTTTGTAGCTTCGGCACCACAGTTTCCTTTTACGGTCATTTGCATCACTGATGGCCGGTTTTGAATTCCAGCTATACCTACAGTTCCCTGCTTATGGAGCCACGTTCGTATTGTTTTGTTGTTAACAGGGTTTGCGAGTGCGACATTCAGTTCTGCAGTGATTTTTGCAAGTGTTGTCTTATTTTTCGCCACAGCCCTCCACAATGGCCGTCTGTCACGACCGCACAGTTTCGTCCGAGCTGAGACTTAGCAGATGATCTTTATCCGTTTTCCTGGTATGCGGTGCCTCTCGAAATACCAAACACTTGCGCTACCTCGGTTACGGGAGCTCCCACCATACGAGATCCAATAATTTTCCCACGTTCGAATTCACTTAGCTCCGACATAATGCACTCACAACCACACAGATCACTCTTCTGACCAGGAGAGACACTTGTAACGCACCGAGAACACCGCACAGGTGCCGTTCCTGGTCAGATGCAGCAGCGCACCCTGCAGGGATCACCACCATCCGCATTTATGTTCAAGCACGCATTTCTTGCGGTGTTTCCGTATTTTTGCCCAATCCGTGTAGCTCCCGCGTCAAAATGCCAGTCGGACACCTATGTCACACGCGCTGTAAAATGACACAGCACGATTTTTTTTTCATATCGTTACTTCCGACTACGACGCTAGTTAAATTAATCACATATTAATGTCTTTTATCCTGAAAAACAGTTGGTGGTGAAAGAATTAACGAAATATACAAGATGTGATCAAAAGTAACTGGACACCTCAAAAATATACGTTTTTCATATTAGGTGCATTGTGCTGCCACCTACTGCCAGGTACTCCATATTAGCGACCTCAGTATTCATTAGACATCGTGAGAGAGCTGAATGGTTCGCTCCGGAGCGGAGAACTCACGGTCTTCGAACCAGGTCAGGTGATTGGGTGTCACTTCTGTCATACTTCTGTACGCGAGATTTCCACACTCCTAAACATCCCTAGGTCCACTGTTTCCGATGTGACAGTGAAGTGGAAACGTGAAGTACAGTACAAAAGCGTACAGGTCGACCTCGTCTGTTGACTGACACAGACCGCGACAGTTGAAGTGGGTCGTAACGTGTAATAGGCAGACATGTACCCAGACCATCATACAGAAATTCCAAACTGCATCAGGATCCACTGCAAGTACTATGACAGTTAGGCGGGAGGTGAGAAAACTTGGATTTCATGGTCGAGTGGCTGCTCATAAGCCACACATCACGCCGGAAAATTCCAAACGACGCCTCGCTTGGTGTAAGGAGCATAAATAATGGACGACTGAACAGTGGAAAAAGGTTGTGTCGAGTGACGAATCACTGTACACAATGTGGCGATCCGATGGCAGGGTGTGGGTATGGCGAGTGCCCGGTGAACGTCATCTGCCGGCGTGTGTAGTGCCAACAGTAAACTTCGGAGGCGGTGGTGTTATGGTGTGGTCGTGTTTTTCATGGAGGGGGCTTGCACCCCTTGTTGTTTTGCGTGGCAATAGCACAGGCCTACATTGATGTTTTAAGTACCTTCTTGCTTCCCACTGTTGAAGAGCAATTCGGGAATGGTGATTGCGTCTTTCAACATGATCGAGCACCTGTTCATAATGAACGGCAATAACATCCCGGTTATGGACTGGCCTGCACAGAGACCTGACCGGAATCCTACAGAACACCTTTGGGATGCTTTGGAACGCCGACTTCGTTCCAGGCCTCACCGACCGACAACGATACCTCTCCTCAGTGTAGCGCTCCGTGAAGAATGGGCTGCCATTCCCTAAGAAACCTTCCTCCACCTGCCTGCGAGAGTGGAAGCTGTCATCAAGGCTACGGGTGGGCCAACACCATACTGAATTCCAGCATTACCGATGGAGGGCGCCACTTGTAAGTCATTTTCAGCCAGGTGTCCGGATACTTCTGATCACATGGTGTACATATTTCAATCCCTTAGTTCATACAAGAGCTGAGATCAAGAGTTCTTCCACACAATAAACATAACTGCCTCTCTGCCCACTAACATTTGCCGAAAATCTCGTTTCGATATCCTGAATTATTTGCGATACAACCCTAAGAAACGTTGTTACGCTGTTCACCCAGCATATATTACGTTTTGGTATAATTTTGCGTTTTATCTTATTTCATTTTACCTCCTTTTTACGTTGTTATATATCAATAGACCCTGGGCCCTTTGTTGTATTGTTACGGTATTCATTCGAAATTATCGTTAAATTTCTAAATACGAAGGTGTGCTGAAAAGTAATACCTCCAATTTTTATATGAAAACTGTTGAAGTTTTAAAATTGAAATAAAAGTGTTTACCATTCTATGTCTTAATTCTTCGTGTCACCATATTTGCAGACATCTGTCGCTAAAGGGTTCCGAATTGTAGCCGGTAAATGGCAGCGCGTGACGTAGCTAAGGCGACCCGTGAGAAAGTGTGGTGTAATCGAATTCGAGAGTTGGTCCACACGTGGAGCACACTCTTGTTCAGCATGACAATGCCAAACCACACACGAGCGCTGCGACATTTGCATAAATCCGACGCCTTGGGTTCACTACAATCTTCCATAAGGTCCCGGCTGGGCCCAATCTGTTTCCGAAACTCAAAGAACATTTTCGGGAACTTCGCTTCGATAGTAACGAAGCGACGCAAGCGGAGGTGTAGTTGAGGCTCCGTCACAAAGTCAATCACTCTACAGTCACGGTATCAACAAACTGGTGTCTCGTTGGAAGCAATGTGTCCGCCGCGAGGATGACTATGTTGAGAAATACAAGGGTGAGTAAAATGAAAACCTTAAATTTGTAATAACAAATCGAAATTTCGCGCTATTATCCTGTAAGTTGGTAATCGTGCTACAAACAGCGTGCAGAACGGCCTGTACGTGGCAGCATAGTGCAGATGCACACATACCGTCGCAGTATCAGTATAAAGATGGCCGCCTCACTTGCGACTTGCACCAGGGAAGAACAGCGTTCTGTTATTCGGTTTTTTTCGTAGTGAAGGTGTAAAACCTACTGAAATTCATCGACGAATGAAGGTTCAGTACGGTGATGCATGTTTGTCACAGCAGCAAGTCTACGAATGGAGTAGGAAGTCCGAAAATGGTGTGACTTCATTGGAAGATGCTCCTCGCCCAGGTCAGGAACAACGAGTTGTGACTCCACAGAACAATGCAGCAGTGGAAGCCATAGTGAAGGAAAATCGCCGAGTGACACTGAATGACATTGCAACATGTTTACACATTAGTCATGGCTCAGCTCACCACATTGTGCATGATGTGCTCCAGTTGCACAAAGTGTCCGCAAGATGGGTGCCACGGCAGCTGACTCCTGAAATGAGAGAACGACGTATTGATGCTTGTGAAGAACTTTTCGGCGCTTTGAACGAGAAGGTGACGGGTTCCTTGCAAGAATCGTTACTGGGGACGAAACCTGGGTTCAATTCCACCAACCGGAAACGAAGAGAGCGAGTAAGAAACCAAAGAAACCAAAACCAAAGAAGTTTCGAAGAGAACGATCAGCAGAGAAGGTTATGCTGACTCTCTTTTGGGGACCGAGCGGGATGGTTCAGTGGCTAACACAGTGGACTCGCATTCGGGAGGACGACGGTTCAACCGGCCATCCTGACTTAGGTTTCCCGTGATTTCCGTAAATCGCTCGAGCCAAATGCCCGGATGGTTGCTTTGAAAGGGCACGGCCCACTTGCTGCCACGTCCTTCCCTAATCCGACGAGACCGACGACCTCGCTGTCTGGTCTCCTCCCCCCAAACAACCCAACCCCCACTCTCTATTGGGACGAAAAAGGCGTCATTTTGGAGCATTACATGCCTAGAGACCACTTTCACCAGTGCATCATATACAGATCTCCTAAAAAATAATCTGCGGCCTGCAATCAAATGAAAGCGACGTGGACTGCTGTCAGCAGATGTCCTTTTGCAACATGACAATGCAAGGCCCCACACTGCCCGTACAACAGTTACAACATTCACAAACCTGCATTTTGAGTATCTTCCTCTTCCACCATACTCACCAGACCTTGCACCAAGTGATTTCCATATGTCTGGACCACTCAAAGACGCAATGGGAGGAAAGAAGTTGCGTTTTTATGAAGAGGTACGCCACGCGGTGCATGAGTGGTTGCGCGGACTACCAAAATAATTTTTTTCTAAAGGGATTTATGCACTTTGTAAGCGCTGGAGGACTTGCAACGAGCGTGGGGGAGATTATGTTGAAAAGTGATACAGGTTTGTACCACTTCTGCCAATAAATAATATTTAAAAAAATATTTACGGTTTTCATTTGACTGACCCTCGTAAATATGTAGATATGAAGAACAAATATGTAGAATGTTAATAAGGCCTGTTTTATTAAAAAAGCGTGAAATGTTTTCACATAAAAAATTCGGAGGCAATACTTCCCAGCACGGTCTCGTATATGATCACTGTCATGCTCCGCAACATAAAGATATGTTCATACGAACTCTAGGCAACTAGAGGACATGTCACGTAAACTGATAGCTCCGGTGAATAAAAACAAATGGGCAACATTATGCAAGAGCCGAAACGCACCGTGCTAGAAAAGTACGTCTGGGACAGGTCCTGTGGTTAACACAACGGCACGACAGGAGTTGACAGTCGTGTCGGGATGATGTAACGTTCCGACATAGGGCTGTGATGAAACTCACCGGGATGCTGGAGCCACGTGACGCGGAAACAGCAGCTGCGGGTGTCAGCGCGTCGGGGCGAACGCGTCGCGATGTCGGTGCGCGTTGTGGCGAGGCGAGGCCGCCCTGGCGTGCTGTGTGTGTAGGAGGCGCACACGCGGCACTGGCGCCACAGAGAGCCGCTATCGCCAGCGATTATCGGAGGCGGGCAGCCGGGGGACCCTGCCCCCCCCCCCCCCCCCCGGTCTCTCCCACCGTCGCTGAGCTGAGCTGAACTGGCCCCTACACTGCACCGGCCGCCGGTCTGTGGACCCGCGTGTGCCGCTCAACTGCTGTGTGACTGGTTACCACGTTGCGTCACCTGCTCGTTTTTGTTATGCACTGTGGCAGCTGCGCACCAAGCCTATAGTACAAGCTACACTGTTGCATATTATATCCGACGAATGTAAATAGTATAGTTTGTATCTTGGATATTCGGGAATCCAGCCGGATGTTCGCGTCGCTCTCGCACGATATTTCAACAGCGTGCCTCGCTGTCTTCTTCAGGTGCTACCTGAGACTGGTCCTTGGGTCTTTTTTAGCACATTTCATTCCCTCCTTTGGGTCGATCGAGTCCAGTATATATGCCTGGAAGGAGCCTGGCGTTCCCTAATCGGTCCGCGCCGAGTCGAGTGTTCCGTCTGTGGTCCGCACCCGCCAGACTCGGCTTCAACGGACCCCTCCAGTCGCGGATGTTCCGACTGCCGTACCGCAAGAATAATACGTGAAGCCCACCCACGATCACCTTCTAGACACCTGTTTAAGGAGTTGGGCATTCTGACTACTGCTTCACGGAATATTTATTCCCTCATGAAGTTTGTTGTAAATAATCCACTACAGCTGAAATGTCATAATGATGTATATAATTACGATATCAGAAGGAGAAACTAAATTCGTTACTTCACATTAACATCGACTTTAGCACAGAAAGGGATGCACAATGTCGCAACTAAAATTTTTGATAACTCATCCAGTGATATAAAATGTTAGACAGATAGCAAAGTAAAATGTGAAAACAAACTAAAAAAGTTTCCCCTTGACAGCTCCTTCTGTTCCCGATAAGAATTTCTATTATTTTTTGTGTCATATCCCACTAACATATGCATAGCTATCCTACCTACGTGCAGACAAGAGCAGAGATTTCTATATTTTCTATCTTTTCTGCTCTCTTATCAACGTACACTGTCTCTCCTATCTCTCTGCGACATTAACGCTCTTCTCCGAACAACATGGCAGAAACACCCGTTGCCGAGCGGGGTAGCCGTGCGGTCTCAGGCACCTTGCCACGGTTCGCGCGGCTGCCCTCGTCGAAGGTTCGAGTCCTCCTTCAGGCATGGGTGTCTGTGTTGTCCTTAGCGTAAGTTAGATTAAGTAGTGTCTAAGCCTAGGGACCAATGACCTCAACAGTTTGGTCTCACAGGAACTTACCACAAAATACCCGTTCCCATCAGAGCAAAATCCTTTGTGTGCCACCCCATCGTTCAGCCACGAAGTCCTTCTCAGTAGCAGGAACTTGCTTGAGGAATAATCCCCAGCATTATGTCAGAGAACTGAATAACATCTCCAGCTTCAAAAGACAGTTAATGTGATATGTTAATATCTACTAAGGGAACAATTATGGTTACCCTTGTTCCTGTGAGTGCTTGGTTACCCTTGTATAGCCTTCTTCCCAACGAGATCTTCCTCTTTTCTCAGTATTCTTAGCTGCTTCAGTCACCTCAAGATTTCCTTTCCCCATCACTCACTATATCAGAAAACATTTATTTTGACACCTATAAATTACTATTAGCGGCAGTAACTGCAGTAGCTGAAATACTACTAGTATTAACTTTATTAGTTCACGGTCAGCGTTATTTACTCATATTGCCACTTTAGACATTCAGATCATTTTAATACTATTTGTCATATTAAAATTGTCATTTCTCGGGTAACTATGATTTAAAAAAGGTACTGGTCTGATGTAAGAGAGCAGATCAGATTAAATAAATAAAACTTTTTGAGTACGAATTACTAACTCAGATCTGTAGATTTAATAAATAAGAAAATTTAAAAAAATCTTGTAGATATTCAGCATGCAGCCACATTTGCAAATTTATTTGCAAGGTGAATGTAAAATGTTTCGTTTTACATCATTACGATTTATCGTGCAAATGATCCATGAAATATGAAACTAATTAATAGCTCCTCCAATAGGTAGGTGTGGCCAGTAAATTGCAATATGTAACGCAATGAATTAGTATCTCTTGCCAAGGCGGGCCACGGGTGAAATTTGAGCCCAATCACATGGGGACTTGATTGAAAAGTTTGTACTTCAAATTCATTTGTACTTACGCGGACAATATTTCACAGTGAGGTAAGTGTCGCCTAATAGCCATAATTATTTCCCAAACGGCTCGTATGTAGATTCTTGATTGCTGAAATGGTTTTGCTCCTGCCCTGCAGGCCTGCTTTAATAGTACGAGAAAAACAACAAAAGTGTTTCCCGAGTCACAACTAACCGCTTCTACAATTATTGCTACAGAAGGGCCACGAAAGTCAGAACGTTTCAACATTGTCGTCTTTTAAAGAGAAGAAATAATTATTAATAAGAAAATTGCTCAAGGGTGTGGGATCCGTACCGAATAGGACTGACAAGGGAAGTTGAACGTATACAGAGAAGGGCAGCACGAATGTTCACCGTTTTGTCTGACCCATGGGAGGGTGACAGAGAGATGCCGAAGAAACTGAACTGACAGGCTCCTGAAGAGAGACGCAAAATACCGCAAGAACGCCTACTAACAAAGAACTGAACTCCGTCCGAACAGGCCTCGGAAGGCACAATCGCACCAACCGATCGCGGTGTCATCCGACAGGCGTTACCAGAAGCGGATATGGAATGGCATGCGGTTAGCACAACGGTCTCACGGCCCAGTCAAGTGTCTCGTCAACTGGCTTCACAATGGCTGAGCGTGCAGCGCTTGCCAACACCACTCGGCAGACACGGATGGTCACCCAGCCAAGTGCTGGACAAGTCCCGCAGCGCTCAATCTTAGCGATCTGAAGAGAAGCGGTGTTATCATTGCGGCAAGGCTATTGCCCTAATAACATAGAACCGGCTTTACATGTTGATTCTAGGAATGTACTACAACCCCGTACTCGTCGCTCACATAGGGATCGCGAGGACAAGATTAGAATAATTACAGCACGCACGAAGGCATTCAAACAATCATTCTTCCAACGCTCCGGACGTGAATGGAATAGGAAGAAATCCTACCAACTAGTTCAATGGGGCGTACCCCCTGCCATGCACTTCATGGTAATTTGCAGGGTATAGATATAGATGTCGATATAGTAGTCATTAATTAGGAAAGCGAGTGAAGTATAACAATGACCAAATCTTTACACCTTGTGTACAACTGCTGTGTGTCAAAGAACAGTCAGCTGCATGAAATACTGTGTTTACGTTTTACTGTTTTCAGCGGAATAAACTGCAATTCCGTTTCATATTAAGTTTATTTTTTCAAGAAAACATTTCATTTACGAGCTTCGGTTCTGTTTGCGTTTCTTTTTCGATTATTTTCTTCACACGAGTGTTGGAACTTAAATAGTGGCAACGATTTATTCACAACCGATACAAAAGAGTTACTTATTTGCACCTGTCACTGTCATTCGAAGTAGGCACCAGCGTTGTGTAAAACCCGTTGCCAGCGATGTGGAAGGCGTAGTATACCGTCAGCAGAGCCTGTTCTGTTGATGGTGCGAATGGAGCGGTCTATTGCCTGTCGAATCTATGGGACAGTTCTGAAGCGAATGCCAGTAAGTGGTTCCTTCATCTTCGGAATCAAATCAAAGTCATAAGGACTTAAGTCCGCGGAGTATGGTGGATGGTACAGTACCCAGCAGTCCCATCGACCGAACAAAGCAACCACAGCTTGCGCTGTATGCGCCTGCGCACTGTTGTTCAAAATGATGGGTGGCATGCGCAGAAAGTGTCGCCGCTTCTTTCGCAAAGCTGGACACAGGTGATGCTCCAAAAACGAACAGTGATACGACTTAAGTCCTTGTGACTTTGATTTGATTCCGAAGAGGAAGGAACCACTCGTGGCATTCGTTTCAAAAAAATGGTTCAAATGGCCTCTGAGCACTATGGGACTAAACTTCTGAGGTCATCAATCCCCTAGAACTTAGAACTACTTAAATCTAACTAACCGAAGGACAACACACACATCCATGCCCGAGGCAGGATTCGAACCTGCGACCGCAGCGATCACGCGGTTCCAGACTGTAGCGCCTAGAACAGCTCGGCCACCTCGGCCGGCCCATCCGTTTCAGAACTGTTCCAGAGATTCGGCAGGCAGTACACCGCTCCATTCGCACCATCAACAGAACAGGCTCTGCTAACGGTATACTACGCCTTCCACATCGCTGGCAACAGCTGCTACACAACGCTGGTGACTACTTTGAAGGACAGTAACAGGTGCAAACATGTAACTCTTTTGTATTGGTTGTGAATAAACAGTTGCCACTATTTAACTTCCAACCCTCGTATTTTACTTCCAACCCTCGTATTTTACTAACACTTCGGATATAAAAATATAATTCCGGGAATTATTTCTTCAATTAAGCAGAAAAGAAGTGAAAACAAAACTTCATCTTGCGACACATATGACGATTCAGGTCTGACACCAGTTTGCATATCGAAGAATTGTGTCATACGTAACTTTCGGTATAATATCTGTAAAGCAATCACGTTTGTGTTAAAAATATATACAAGTGCAAATGGAAAGTTTATTGTATTAGACGTGGAGCACATTTATACAAATTACACTGAATCGCCAAAGAAACTGGTATAGACATGCTTATTCAGATAGAGAGATACGTAAACAGGCAGAATACAGCGCGGCGGTCGGCAACGTCTCTACAAGTCAAGTGTCTGGCGCAGTTATTAGATCGGTTACTGCTGCTACAATAGCAGGTTATCAAGATTTAAGTGAGTTTCAACGTGGTGTTATAGTCGGCGCACGAGCGATGGGACACAGCATCTCCGAGGTAAAGATGAAGAGGGGATTTTCTCGTACGACCATTTCACAAGTGTACCGTGAATATCAGGAATCAGGTAAAACATGAAATCCGCGACATCGCTGCGGCCGGTAAAAGATCCTGCAAGAACGGAGCCAGCGACTGAAGAGGATCGCTCAACGTGACAGAAGCGCAAACTTCGGCAGATTGCTGCATATTTCAATGCTGGACCACCAGCAAGTGACAGCGTGCGAACCATTCAACGAAACATCAAATGGTTCAAATGACTCTGAGTACTATGGGACTTAACTTCTAAGGTCATCAGTCCCCTAGAACTTAGAACTACTTAAACCTAACTAACCTAAGGACATCACACACATCCATGCCCGAGGCAGGGTTAGAACCTGCGACCGTAGCGGTCGCGCGTTTCCATACTGTAGCGCCTAGAACCGCTCGGCCACCCCGGCCGGCACGAAACATCATCAATATCGGCTTTCGGAGTCGAAGGTCCACCCGTGTACCCTTTATAACTGCACGATACAAAGCTTTATGCCTCGCCTGGACCCGTCAACACCGACATTGGACTATTGATGACTGGAAACATGTTGCCTGGTCGGAAGAGTCACATTTCGAATTGTATCGAGTGGATTGACATGTACGGATATGGAGAGAACCCCATGAATCCATGGGCCCTACATATCAGCAGGAGAATGTTCAAGCTGGAGGAGGCTCTGTAATGGTGTGGGGCGTGTGCAGTTGGAATGGTATGCGATCTTTGGTACGTCTGCATACGACTCCGACAGGTGACACGAACACAAGCACCCTGTCTGATCACCTGCATCCATTCATGTCCACTGTGCATTCCGACGGACTTGGGCAATTCCAGCAGGACAATGCGACAGGCCACACCTCTACAATTGCTACAAGGTGGCTCCAGAAACATTCATCTGAGTTTAAACACTTCCGCTGGTCACCAAACTCCCCAGTCATGAGCATATCGGAGATGCCTTGCAACGTGCTGTTCGGAAGAAATCTCCGCCCCCTGCTACTCTTACGGACAGCCCTGCAGAATTCATGGTGTCAATTCCCTCCAGCAGTACTTCGACATCAGTGGAGTCCATGCCATGTCGTGTTGCGACACTTCTGCGTGCTCGAGGCGGCCCTACACAATACCAGACAGGTAAACCAGTTTCGTTGGCTCTTCAATGTACCAGTATTGTGAATTAAAGCACTATGTGATAAACATTTAATAGCAGACAACATGTCACGAAAGCTTGTAACACGACTCCCCGTGCAGTTCGTGAACTAGCGGTTAGCGTCGCTACGTCTACATCACGGGGTCATGGGTCCGATTCCCTCGATTCCCGACAACAAGTGATGAGAGTCCTAAGCGCCTGCAGGTTGGCTACGCTGCTGCTCTTGTGCCTCCAGGTATGCATTAGGGCTACTGCAAACATTTCGATAAGTCGATGTTTTTCCCAAGCATTACTGATATATCTGCGCGACACTTTTTCACCTATACATCGTGATGAAGGCATTGTCGAGTGCCGATATTTTTATTTTATATTATATATTTTTCGCATATTTGAAGTTGTTCTTTTGAAACTGTAGTAGTACGTGATTTTACTTTCACTGTCTGAAGGAGTCTTACTAGTTTTTGACCTTTCATCACGTCCAGTCTTTCTCTTTGTGTGATGCAAGTTTAGGCGCCACAAAGAAGAAATCTGGTTGCAGTGGTGGAGGGGGGGGGGGGGGGGTATCTGAATGGAATAACAAGATATTCGATGTGAAGAAATAGCACACATCAGCATTCTTCAAAAACAGTTGCTGAAAGTGATGAACAAAAATCGAAATGACGAATTGGTCTTTGCTGTGGGCGGAGTCGCGACGGCTCCATCGGACACCTTTTATTGTGCCACTCACCTGCAATTACCATTGTTCGCAAAGAGGTTATCACCAAGCGTGAACGTGCATCGTTTTCCTTTCAATTCTTGCGCTGAGGGGGAAAGCCGGCTGCTTGCTTGTTGGTGTAAAGAATATCTCACAATAAATCACTACTTAAATATACAGCTCTAAGACTGGCAGTATATTTACAATGTGCAGCCGATATTCTTTTGGCTGGTGTCGATATATTTTCTGTCGTTAAGTCGATAATTCATTTCCAATATATCGACGACCGATAACAATAGTTTCTTATCGATATATTGTGTCCCAGATTTTTTTTAAAAATGTGAGCGGTCGTACTAGGCATGCGGAATCGGAAGGGTGTCAAAAGGTTGCCTGTTTCTGTACAGGTTGTCTCTGTATAGATACGTTTTTAAAGTGCACTAAGAGTACTGCCGTGCTGGGGCTCTTAGATTGACCGTTTACCGTTTTATTAAAGCGTGTGTCAATGTCGCAGCACTACGTGATCATACCACAGAAGGGCGCGTAACATAAGTGCTGTGAAAGCATAACCACTCATGCTGCTTCGGATTACGTTCATTATTCGTCGAGTGGTTTTGAACGGTGTCCAGTAGATCCAGCGTGTACATCGGAGCAAACATTGTGGTCGCACTGCACTCCGAAGGGGTACTATCACGTTCGGTGGGGTGGCTGGACCACCATGTCCCTAGAGAAGGGTTGAATCGTCCGGGGGGTGTCAGCAATGTCTAACGTTGCCAAGAAAGTCGCCCTGTTGCTTATCGCACTGCGGTCTGTCGTTTTCGACCGCGAAATGTGTGGTAATCAAGGAAGTAGTTTAACGGACGCCCTTTACGCCGCCCTCTGAGCCCTTTTCATGTCGATTCTGAGCCGCGGAGTGTCTGAAATTTTATCCTCAGCTGCCCATAACAAACCCTCTTGATTCAACGCCGCGCGTCGCGTTTCTGACCTCCATCGCGCAAGCGTCAAAAGATGGGGTCAGTTGTGGGTAAAAAGGGGTGTGTCGACCTTCTGATCGTGTTACACAACCACGGCGGTATTGACAGAACAGTGGTGACATTTGGTGCTAATGTGATACCACTAACCAACCCACCTTACAACTGACGAGTTCTGGCCTTTTCTTCGCGTGAATCAACACCTTGCTATCTGAAGCATCGCCCAGCCCAAGAGTGACATCTCACGGGCCCTCGCTTATGCACCGTTGCAGAGGAAAGTCGTAGGGACCTTTCTGTCAAACTTCAAAGTTATACGTCGCAATGGGAGACAGGTAAGGGGTATCGAAGAACTGAGTCTTTAACTGTATTGCGCAATGCTTTTAGAACGCTCTCTGGAGGTGAATGAACACGGCGTCAACGTGGGCGATATTTACTGTCTTCTGAGTCTCGAACACCGAAGTGCGGTACTGTGTGAGGAAGACAGTTCAAGAAAGAAGGGCGGAAAGAAGAACAGAATCGGACTTGCCGAGATTTTCAGCTGCGCAAGAAAAGCTCCTTACCGCATTCCGCGCGGCCTGGGGATGTGCAGCGGCCCGCTGTGTCGGAGTCGGTCTCTCTTGTGAAAAAGCCCGGGGGCGCAGCTGGCCGGCGAGTCGTGTTTGTCGTGCTGCCCGCCGAGGCATGAATGAGTAATGCGGGCCGCGCCGGGCTGGCCCCAGAGTCGACGATATCGACCGGCCCCGCCAGCGCGGTGACCGGCGGCCATGCCGGGGACTCTCACTCTCTGCTGCCGTAATGTTTTTGTTAGCGGACGCTCTTTGTCCGTCCCACGGCTGCGTTTGCGAGAATACATCGTCCCAACCACAGGTGTGAACGTCGCGAGGTGGCCCTGTACAACGACAGGAGTAGCGACGGTACAGTAACAAATTCGATACTTTATTTGGTACCGACTCCAGAACCATGTACTCCAGGAAACCCGGAAAGGAAGGCTATCCAAGCGTTTGAGACAAATTGCCACATAACAATGTTGAAAAGTAGTTGGACTGATATGATGGGATATGAGGAAGTTCTCCGCAGAATACGCGAACTGAGCAACATACGGGAGAAATTGGGGAACAGACTGATGGGACATGTGTTAAGACATCAAAGAACAACTTCCGTGGTACTACTGCGAGCCATAAAAGGTTTAAACTTTAGACGAACACAGAGTCAGAACGTTTGAACATTGTCGTCTTTTAAAGAAGAAGAAGTAATTATTAATAAGAATATTGCTCGAGGGATCCGTACCGAATAGGACTGACAAGGGGTGTTGAACGTATACAGAGAATGGCAGCACGTGTGTTCACAGGTTTGTCTGACCCATGGGAGAGTGTCACAGGGATGCCGAGGAAACTGAAGCGGCAGATTCTTGAAGAGAGACGCAAAATGTCCCAAGAACGTCTACTAACAAAGAATAATTGAGGACGTTGGGTGCAACTGTTACTGTGAAATGAAGAGGTTAGTACAGAAGAAGAATTCGTGGCGTGCCGCAGCGAACCAATCAGAAGAATGATTAAAAAATGAAAAACGATACTTCGATAAGGAGACGCGCTTCTCCGCTCTGCTATTTAACTGTGCCCTGGAAAAAGTAGCCAAAGAGTGCAACGCGAAGACCCATAGTGGAATCCGACTAGGAAAAAAAAATAAAGGCATCAAAGTCAATTCCTTTTCTTTTTCAGAAGATGTAGCCCTACTACCCGAGAACTGGAAAGCAGCCACAGGAAAGAATCTCCAACTACAAAACAATAAGCAAAAATAAGTCTTTAAGTCTCCTTCGAAAAGGCCAGAATAATGATAACGATAAACACTCTCCGAAACATTTTAAAGTCGGGAAAAATATAAAGAAATTGTCAAAGAATTTGAATATCTTGAAGGCTGAATCAGTTGAAATTCCGTCGAGAGGAAAGCAAAAGGATCTATAAGAAATAAAGTTCTTAACTCTCCTTCCAACTCCCTTCTGTCAGATGCAAAAATGAGACACCACATGGCGGTAATCAAAGCGGAAGCTCTAAACGCAGCCGAAACATTGTCCATCATTAAGCACAACCCAATTGAAAGGCAGGAGATCATAGGAAGGAAAATGTTAAGTAAAATCCTAGTCTCCAAATTCCGTAACAGCAAACTAATCCGCAGCAGAAATGAAACCCTTCAGTAAATAACGGAAAAACTCTGAGACAAAATGAGGAAAAGAAGTCTCGATTTTTACGAACACGTCCTTAGAAAAAACCAAACACTTAGACCAATAAATTTTTTTTGACTATTTCCGTAATAAGAATACCAAACCAAACTCGTTCAAGAAAACAGAGCAGGATCTAAAAGAACTCGAAATCGCCTTTGAGGTTTATACATCCGAGCGCAGAATCTCAACAAATTCGATTCTATTCTCCTCTCCGTTCGTTAAAAACTCGGTTATTTTCGTGAACGGTCTTCCGCGCGGGAGCATATACTCCCGCCACGAGACTTACGAAGCATTAAATGTCCATACCGAATTACTTGACATCCGGAAGGCGATTAATGCAGTTTCGCACTGCCACCCGATGAACAAAATAAGAACCTACGGAATGTCAGACAATATGTGTGATTGAACTGAAGAGTTTGGCAAACATAACACAGCAAGTTATTCTTGTTGGAGACGTCTCATCAGACGCAAAATTAACTTTGGGCGTGCCTCAACGTGCTGCTACAGGTACACGCTGTTCGAGGCCAATGCTGACAGACAGAACGTTTCAAAGTCTTTGCATCAGACGCCTAACGGTGACAAGTCACGTCATGGGGAACAACTTTTGTTAGAGACAAAACGTTCGCTGACGCTTTCCACCGACGCTAAGCGTCCGGTAGTATTCGCAACCCTGGGATGTCAGGATTTCACCGAATTAGCACAAGGTGTGCTGCATTCTAGCAACCCCATTGTACTGATAGAGCGATTTTCAACAAGAAAAACATTAGACCGAGTGTTTCTAAGCGGAGAAATATACACTCCTGGAAATTGAAATAAGAACACCGTGAATTCATTGTCCCAGGAAGGGGAAACTTTATTGACACATTCCTGGGGTCAGATACATCACATGATCACACTGACAGAACCACAGGCACATAGACACAGGCAACAGATAAAGGCGCTGCAGTCTGGAACCGCAAGACCGCTACGGTTGCAGGTTCGAATCCTGCCTCGGGCATGGATGTTTGTGATGTCCTTAGGTTAGTTAGGTTTAACTAGTTCTAAGTTCTAGGGGACTAATGACCTCAGCAGTTGAGTCCCATACTGCTCAGAACCATTTGAACAGGCAACAGAGCATGCACAATGTCGGCACTAGTACAGTGTATATCCACCTTTCGCAGCAATGCAGGCTGCTATTCTCCCATGGAGACGATCGTAGAGATGCTGGATGTAGTCCTGTGGAACGGCTTGCCATGCCATTTCCACCTGGCGCCTCAGTTGGACCAGCGTTCGTGCTGGACGTGCAGACCGCGTGAGACGACGCTTCATCCAGTCCCAAACATGCTCAATGGGGGACAGATCCGGAGATCTTGCTGGCCAGGGTAGTTGACTTACACCTTCTAGAGCACGTTGGGTGGCACGGGATACATGCGGACGTGCATTGTCCTGTTGGAACAGCAAGTTCCCTTGCCGGTCTAGGAATGGTAGAACGATGGGTTCGATGACGGTTTGGATATACCGTGCACTATTCAGTGTCCCCTCAACGATCACCAGTGGTGTACGGCCAGTGTAGGAGATCGCTCCCCACACCATGATGCCGGGTGTTGGCCCTGTGTGCCTCGGTCGTATGCAGTCCTGATTGTGGCGCTCACCTGCACGGCGCCAAACACGCATACGACCATCATTGGCACCAAGGCAGAAGCGACTCTCATCGCTGAAGACGACATGTCTCCATTCGTCCCTCCATTCACGCCTGTCGCGACAACACTGGAGGCGGGCTGCACGATGTTGGGGCGTGAGCGGAAGACGGCCTAACGGTGTGCGGGACCGTAGCCCAGCTTCATGGAGACGGTTGCGAATGGTCCTCGCCGATACCCCAGGAGCAACAGTGTCCCTAATTTGCTGGGAAGTGGCGGTGCGGTCCCCTACGGCACTGCGTAGGATCCTACGGTCTTGGCGTGCATCCGTGCGTCGCTGCGGTCCGGTCCCAGGTCGACGGGCACGTGCACCTTCCGCCGACCACTGGCGACAACATCGATGTACTGTGGAGACCTCACGCCCCACGTGTTGAGCAATTCGGCGGTACGTCCACCCGGCCTCCCGCATGCCCACTATACGCCCTCGCTCGAAGTCCGTCAACTGCACATACGGTTCACGTCCACGCTGTCGCGGCATGCTACCAGTGTTAAAGACTGCGATGGAGCTCCGTATGCCACGGCAAACTGGCTGACACTGATGGCGGCGGTGCACAAATGCTGCGCAGCTAGCGCCATTCGACGGCCAACACCGCGGTTCCTGGTGTGTCCGCTGTGCCGTGCGTGTGATCATTGCTTGTACAGCCTCTCGCAGTGTCCGGAGCAAGTATGGTGGGTCTGACACACCGGTGTCAATGTGTTCTTTTTTCCATTTCCAGGAGTGTATGTTAGAAGCGAGTCGGTAACTTTAATTCTGCTCGCCTCAGCCTCTTTCACGTGGAGCAGATTACTGGCGTATAAGCAACACACATTGCATATGCACGCAGCAGAATGCCTATCCCATGCCGCCTCTCAGGCGTATAACAAATACAAACGGGCCCCAACAGTCGCCGGGAAGTGATAACGAACCTTTCGTTTGCAACAAAGATTGCGCCCCTAGACATATGACGCAAAGACTTTGAAACATCCTATATGTGGAAGCTACAACGTCACGGAAGTGCAGCGAGAGGCAGGAGGATCTGCAGAGGATCAGCCCCTGATCCAAGGGCTGACAATTGTACGAATGACTGGTTATTATGTGATCAAACGATTTCCGAACTGTCACTGTAAACATTTAAAGTGGAACTGTCGCACAAAACTGACGAAGGAATGGAAGATGCCAGACTGAGATTCACTGGAATATCATTCAGGAAGGAACTCCATTCACAAAGGAGAAATCTTACAAAACACGTGTTCGACCGATATCCGGGTTTTTGTCCTCAGGCAGGGATGCGTACGAAATAGGATTGATAGAGGAAATGGAGAAGATCCGAAGAAGAGTAATGCCTTTTGTCAAGGATTCTTTTAGTAGAGGAGAAAGTGTCATGGAGATGCTCATCCATCTCTAGTAGCAGATGCTACAGGAGAGGCGTTGTGGATCGCGGCATGGTTTACTGTGAAATTGACGGGAACGCACATTCCTAGAAGATTCAACCAATATATTGCTTCCTCCTACATATTATTTCGTCACAGTGCGAATTTGTTCGCATGCCAAAATATTTGGGAAATTTTTTTAAAGGTGCTGAGGAAGGTAGAATGAGTCAACTGGTATCCCACATTCCAGTCAGAGTCTTTTAAGCGAAAGCAAGGTAGTCTTTATTTTCTTTTTTTGGCTCGGATAAAAGCATTTTCTTGCTTGTTCCCTTATTTTTCATTCTACAGTAGGGCATGTCACTCATACTAGTGAAATGGACGTAAAGCAAAACAAATTTTACACCTCAGAACGGATTTTATGCGCACGAAAATTTTCATGTGCGTCATAACTGCAACGTGGGATTCCCAAAACCGTTCTGTTGATAACGGGGACATTTTACAGGATATTTCTCCGAGCTACGTCAATTTATAAATTACGTTTTCCCCTTTAACAGAAATTTACGTGCGCATTTTACGTATTCATATAAGGTAATTTTGAGCCTCAATATGTTCAAAATGGAGAAGGATATCTAGAAAATTTACAGGGCTAGTTCTAGATCATAAAAATTTCAGCCATTTGCTGTCCATGGGAGTCTTGGAATCCACGACTAGGGTTTGGTACGAAAAAAATGGCAAGAAAAAAGCTTTTTTGTTTCAGTTTTCTAAAGAATCGCCTATGGACTAAACGTGCCTCCATAATCTCCTTAAAGTCCACTGTAGACCACATCAAACGCAAAAAGAACCAACCGATTTTCTCCATTTCCCTAAGCAGGAGCAAATGCGTAATATTCGTAGTTTGCCGCTGTACTGTCGGATAGTGATACTAAGACGATCCTTCGGTTGGGCATATAAATGGTCCGTAACCCAAGGGCTATGGCGGCAAACACGCAACTTTGTTTAACAATATTAACTGTTTAAATGTTTATATATGACACAAAGTAGACTGTCGACATTATCAACACTGACAGCT
Organism: Schistocerca nitens; assembly: GCF_023898315.1. NCBI lineage: Eukaryota > Metazoa > Arthropoda > Insecta > Orthoptera > Acrididae > Schistocerca > Schistocerca nitens. The sequence continues at coordinate 354,441,731 of NC_064622.1, forward strand.
TTCTAATAAAGGTTTCAGTAGCTCCAAAATCAAGCAAACCTTTGAATTAGAATTTTATTTAATCTGCCAGTCATTGGCCGATTAAGGCGACCAGTCGGAAACGCGCCGGCAGGCATGGAATACCGAAGCTAGCTAGTTAGACACTCTTGAACTGGTTTTCGGTAAGGCACAGGTATGTGGAGCTGACTGAATATGTTTCGACGGAAAACTGATGTAGTGAGTTAAAAATGCCTTGGAGGACGTTTATATGCCAATTCGCGAGTGTGCGACTTCAAATGGTTATTAAAGGCGTGTGAAGATAATTTTATGAATTGGCAATGGTGCTCGATTACTGAAGATTAGGCACCGAGGACATAATTTCAAGTGTTATCGTTAGAAGGGCTTAAGAATGTTTTCTTCCCTTATTTTTGCCTATTAAACAAGAAAGTGGCACAGCACTATTGAGATTCTCCCATATGTCATCCTATCATTGATAGTAAGTACATTGAATGCACGTTTCGAACAGCGGCCGATGGATGACAAGTCCAGTTGAGACATCGCGACAACTTTGCGAGAAACGAGGTAAGAAAACCTCTTAATGGTGAATTAGCAACAATTCTCAAGGAAAAGCTTGCGCCGTAAGCATGTGTGACGCAGTAATGTGCCATGGTTGGCATGTTTGCCGATTTCATCCTAGCTAATTAAGTAGCTAGGAGGATGGGTAGAAACATAAGAAGAGCCGATGCAGTTGGTCAACATAGGAGACACGCCATACAACATAAAAAGAATTCCTCTTTCATAACTGAATTAAATTAAATAGAACAGTTTTCGCTCTAGGTGCACCGTATATACGAGGGTTGGAACTTTAGTAGAGGCAACTATTTATTTAAAGCTCGTTCAAAATAGATATATGTTTCGAAGTTTTACTGACCTTCAAAGTAGTCATCAGCATTGTGTATAACCCGTTGCCAGCAATGTGGAAGTCGTAAGATATCTTAGCAGTGCTAGTTGTGTTGACAGTTCGAGCGGCGCGGTCTATTGCCCGACGAATTTGTAGCAGTTCTCAAGCGAATGCCGTGAAGTGTTTCCTTCAGTTTAGAAATCGAGTTGAACTCACGAGTGCTTAATTCAGGAGAGTGCAGTAGGTGGTATAGCACTTAGCAGCCCCATCAGTCAAACAAATCAGTAATAGCTTGCACTGTACGTGCTTGAGCATTGTCCTGCAAAATGTCTCTATACTGTTCATTTCTGGAACACAACCTGTGACCAGCTTAGAGACAGAATTGATGACACTTTTCTGCAGGACCTGACCATCATTTTGCGGGACATTGCTCAAGCGCCGGCCGGAGTGGCAGTGCGGTTCTAGGCGCTACAGTCTGGAGCCGAGCGACCGCTACGGTCGCAGGTTCGAATCCTGCCTCGGGCATGGATGTGTGTGATGTCCTTACGTTAGTTAGGTTTAATTAGTTCTAAGTTCTAGGCGAGACTGATGACCTCAGAAGTTACGTCGCATAGTGCTCAGAGCCATTTGAACCAATGCTCAAGCACATACAGTGCAAGCTGTTACTGATTTGTTTGGCTGGCGGGGCTGCTAAGTGCTATACCACCTACTGCACTCCCCTGAGTTAAGCACTCGTGAGTCCAAATCGATTTCTAAACTGAAGGAAACACTTCACAGAATTCGCTTCAGAACTGCTACAAATTCGCCGGGCAGTAGACAGCGCCGCTCGAACTTTCAACACATCTGGCACTGCTAAGAGTATCCTACGACTTCCACATCGCTAGAGACGGGTTATACACAATGCTGGTGACTACTTTGAAGGTCGGTAGAACTTTGAAACACGTATCTATTTTGTACGATCTGTAAATAAATAGTTGCCACTATTAAAGTTCCAACCCACGTAGATGTACGGAATAGTTATCCACAATTGAGGAGAGGGTTCAGCTGAGATAAAGAGGAGCCATAAAACAGGTATTCTGAGAAAGTAAGCGACTCACCGGAGAGTGCAAATGAAATTTCCTCCCGCTGAGCAAATTAAGTTTGAAAAAGTCAAATGCAAACGAAGGAGTAGCCATGTTGGATTTACCGAATTGGAGTTCAGAGAAAGGCGTGAATATATGATGAACGAACCAAAGCAGAAAGTATTGCATTGGATAGCTTGTTAAGAGCAGCGGTTAGCCGACATATAGCTGACGTATACGATAAACGACGCGTGGATTAATGGAGAGGGGCGGCAGCGAACGTGATTTCATGTAAAACTCTAAACACGGGGCTAGTTCGCTACTCCTGAATGCTGCCGTGATGTCAAATCCGCTTCCCATCTAAACTAGCAGACGGGCGCCGGGACAGCGGGAAACAAGCACAGCTCCCGTTCAGCCTGCGCCACCGTCCGCTGTGGCCGAGCGGTTCTAGACGCTTCAGTCCGGAACCGCGCTGCTGCTACGGTCGCAGGTTCGAATCCTGCCTCGGGCATAGATGTGTGTGATTCCCTTAGGTTAGGTTTAAGTAGTTATAAGTCTAGGGGACTGATGACCTCAGATGTTAAGTCCCATAGTGCTCAGAGCCATCTGAACCATTTTAGCAGCAGCTCGGCTTGTTTATTTCGCAACGCCGCACCCCTCAGTTGCGATACAGAGACAGTAGTCACTGTCGCTCCGCATTAATGATCAAGGTGGGTTCCTTTCCTCTGGGGCCGTTCGTTCTCCGTTCATCGCCATAGAACATAGGTCGCCTACGAGATCTATAATTCCTGTATTACGCCGAAAAATAACAAAAGTTTGTCGATGTACTGCTGTTGTTATCGCTCACTGCACGAAATACACGGCCTGTCAAGAAAGTGAAGTGCCCAAAAACGGAGGACACAAAACAACTTCACGGGTTGAGGGTAGGTGATGTTACTTCACTTATTGTAAAATGGAGTCAAATTTGCAAAGAACTTGACAGTGTGAGCCCAAATAAAAGTATGACATTTCACCCACTCTGACTTAGATTCATACACTGTTTCCGCCTGGGAAGGTGACATCAAGCCATTGTAGCGTCTCCTGGGGCAATCTCTCCCAAAACTGTTGTAACAGGCCCTTGACATCTTCGATAATGACTGAGCGAGATGGCGCACTGGTTAGCAAAAAGGATTCGCATTTGGGAGGATGGCGGTTGAAAGCCGCGTCCAGCCATCCTCATATAGGTTTTCCGTGATTACCTCGAATCGCTTCAGGCCAATGCCGGGATGATTCCTTTGAGAGGGCACAGCCAATTACCTTCCCCACCTTACCTCATTCGATGGGACCGATGGCCTAAACCCAGCCGTTTGTGTTGTGCTGTTTATAACAGCCTAAGCATTGGATGGTAATTCTGTAGTCGATCAGCTTGTAGTCTCCGACCAATGGTATAAGATGACACAGTATTTTGCAAGGGAGTCAGTTGGTTGTTTTCGGATGATGTGCACAGATGTAAAGGGGTTACGGTGTGCTTAGTGTACAATACGCCAGTCCTCCTTTACGGCGGTCGCACATGGCCGATAGGTACCTTGACATCAATTATGTCTGCCCTCGTGTTCTCACGCAGTCAACATCGGGCGGCGGTTAAACCCAAATGCTGCCTTTTTTTTTCTTTTTATTGGATCATCACTCTTCTGACTGGTTTGATGCGGCCCGTTACGAATCCCTCTTCTGGGCAACCTCTTCATCTCAAAGTAGCACTTGCAACCTACGTCCTCAATTATTTGCTGGATTTAATCCAATCTCTGTCCTACTCTACAGCTTTTGCCATCTACAGTTCCCTCTAGCACCATGGAAATCATTCCCTCGTGTCTTAACAGATGTCCTAACATCCTGTCCCTTCTCATCAGTGTTTTCCACATATTCCTTTCCTCTCCGATTCTGTGCAGAACCTCCTCATTCCTTATCTTATCAGTCCATCTAACTGTTAACATTCGTCTGTAGCACCACATCTCAATTGCTTTCGATTCTCTTCTGTTCCGGTTTTCCCACAGTCCATGTTTCATTACCGTACAATGCTGTACTCCAGACGTACATTCTCAGAAATTTCTTCCTCAAATTAAGGCCTATGTCTGATACTAGTAGACTTCTCTTGACCAAGAACGCCCTTTTTGGCATTGCTAGTCTGCTTTTGATGTCCTATTTCCTTCGTGCGTCATTGGTTATTTTACTGCCTAGGTAGTAGAATTACTTAACTTCATCTACTTCGTGAGCATCAATCCTGACGTTAAGTTTCTCACTGTTCTCATTTGTGCTACATCTGATTACTTTCTTCTTTCTTCGATTTAATCTCAGTCCATATTCTCCACTCATTAGATTGTTCAATCCATTCAGCAAATCATAATTCTTCTTCACTTTCTCTCAGGATAGCAATGTCATCAGCGAATCGTACCATTGATATCCTTTCACCTTGAATTTTAATTCCACTCCTGAACCTTTCTTTTATTTCCATCGCTGCTTCTTCGATGTACAGATTCAATAATAGCGGCGAAAGACTACATCCCTGTCGTACACTCTTTTTAATCTGAGTACTTCGTTCTTGATCGTTCACCCTTTATTATTCCCTCTTGGCTCCTGTACATATTGTATATTACCCGTCTCTCCTTATAGCTTACCCCTATTTTTCTCAGAATTTCGAGCGTCTTGCACCATTTTACATTGTCGAACGCTTTTTCCAGGTCGCCAAATCCTATGAAGGTGTCTGATTTTTCTTTGTCTTGCTTCCGTTATGAATCCCTCATTAACCTGATATTGCATGATTCGATCAGACAAGCAAATGGAGACCCACATTGAGGCCGCTTTCAAACGTGTCAAGTACTCATAATGCTGTTCCACGCAAGTATGCAGAATCACCGCGTCCTTCACTCTGTTTGTGATCGCTCAATAGCTGACGCCTTTCGTGGCTTTTACGTACACTACCAGGCCTGGTAAGAATACTAAACACGAACAACACTAAAGCACTCTGATGTCCGTTCTATCTGTGGCGTAGAACTGCAAAGCTTACCATTTTAATACCCGCTGATGGTGTGTACGTGTATGAAATTACACTCCTGGAAATTGAAATAAGAACACCGTGAATTCATTGTCCCGGGAAGGGGAAACTTTATTGACACATTCCTGGGGTCAGATACATCACATGATCACACTGACAGAACCACAGGCACATAGACACAGGCAACAGATAAAGGCGCTGCAGTCTGGAACCGCAAGACCGCTACGGTTGCAGGTTCGAATCCTGCCTCGGGCATGGATGTTTGTGATGTCCTTAGGTTAGTTAGGTTTAACTAGTTCTAAGTTCTAGGGGACTAATGACCTCAGCAGTTGAGTCCCATACTGCTCAGAACCATTTGAACAGGCAACAGAGCATGCACAATGTCGGCACTAGTACAGTGTATATCCACCTTTCGCAGCAATGCAGGCTGCTATTCTCCCATGGAGACGATCGTAGAGATGCTGGATGTAGTCCTGTGGAACGGCTTGCCATGCCATTTCCACCTGGCGCCTCAGTTGGACCAGCGTTCGTGCTGGACGTGCAGACCGCGTGAGACGACGCTTCATCCAGTCCCAAACATGCTCAATGGGGGACAGATCCGGAGATCTTGCTGGCCAGGGTAGTTGACTTACACCTTCTAGAGCACGTTGGGTGGCACGGGATACATGCGGACGTGCATTGTCCTGTTGGAACAGCAAGTTCCCTTGCCGGTCTAGGAATGGTAGAACGATGGGTTCGATGACGGTTTGGATGTACCGTGCACTATTCAGTGTCCCCTCGACGATCACCAGTGGTGTACGGCCAGTGTAGGAGATCGCTCCCCACACCATGATGCCGGGTGTTGGCCCTGTGTGCCTCGGTCGTATGCAGTCCTGATTGTGGCGCTCACCTGCACGGCGCCAAACACGCATACGACCATCATTGGCACCAAGGCAGAAGCGACTCTCATCGCTGAAGACGACACGTCTCCATTCGTCCCTCCATTCACGCCTGTCGCGACACCACTGGAGGCGGGCTGCACGATGTTGGGGCGTGAGCGGAAGACGGCCTAACGGTGTGCGGGACCGTAGCCCAGCTTCATGGAGACGGTTGCGAATGGTCCTCGCCGATACCCCAGGAGCAACAGTGTCCCTAATTTGCTGGGAAGTGGCGGTGCGGTCCCCTACGGCACTGCGTAGAATCCTACGGTCTTGGCGTGCATCCGTGCGTCGCTGCGGTCCGGTCCCAGGTCGACGGGCACGTGCACCTTCCGCCGACCACTGGCGACAACATCGATGTACTGTGGAGACCTCACGCCCCACGTGTTGAGCAATTCGGCGGTACGTCCACCCGGCCTCCCGCATGCCCACTATACGCCCTCGCTCAAAGTCCGTCAACTGCACATACGGTTCACGTCCACGCTGTCGCGGCATGCTACCAGTGTTAAAGACTGCGATGGAGCTCCGTATGCCACGGCAAACTGGCTGACACTGACGGCGGCGGTGCACAAATGCTGCGCAGCTAGCGCCATTCGACGGCCAACACCGCGGTTCCTGGTGTGTCCGCTGTGCCGTGCGTGTGATCATTGCTTGTACAGCCCTCTCGCAGTGTCCGGAGCAAGTATGGTTGGTCTGACACACCGGTGTCAATGTGTTCTTTTTTCCATTTCCAGGAGTGTATATTGACATCCGACAACGTCTTCTGGGTAATTCATTATTTTTGTCACGTACTGTGTTGGTTATTCTCTTAAAAGAGCACTGTGCGCTAAGTTGTGGCTTTAGTCCCTGCTGATGGTGGTATCATTAATTCGTTGCCACGCACACTTTATAAAAAATAATAATAAATTTTCTTGCAGCAAATGTCGGCATTTGCTGTCGGTTAATAGAATGCAAGCCTATTGATAATTCTTCAGTTTCATCGACAGCAGATATTTTCCTAGATGTTTTTCCGCTTAACCAACAACAGTTTCATTCAGAGTCAAGCAGACAAATAATACCCTCACTACAGATATTCCTGTTCCTCTTGGCCTTATACCGTATCAAAACGAGGTCGGCATGTTAATTTGGAGTTGGAAAATCTTAGTGGTGGATGGTTGTCGGATGTCTCTCCTGACGCCACCACTTCGCTCCAGGATGGAATTCGTGCTCCCAATCTGTCTGTCTAGCGTAATCTCAGGTGCAAATAAGAAAATGTTTCCGAAAAGTGCTCAAATCGAGTAACTGAGGTGGGACGTGGGTAACAGGTATTTACCTCGTCGGATGCGGAAAATTGCCTCAAAGCCACAATCAGGACAGTATGGGAGCACATTGCAGATACGCGTTGCTGTCCGTGGTGATCACACACCGTATTATGAACAATGTCCCGCCGTTTTTAATGCCCAGAGGGATCATCATAAATAGCGGCGACTTCAGTATAATTATTTTTCTTTGAATGAAAATGTCATTTCTTTTCGTCTCATTGCGTCTCTTTTTCAATTACCTTCTTAGCTGTACCCTAACAGTTCTTTGCCCAGTTCATTGCATGTATGGTTCAAGTTTCATCGACTATGTAGTTTGGCTGTGACACATCATGCGAAAGTTACTTTCGCCCTAGAGTTCTACGCACCAGTTTAGAAGCAGAAACGTTACAGTGAAGCCGGCCGCGGTGGTCTAGCGGTTCTGGCGCTGCAGTCCGGAACCGCGGGACTGCTACGGTCGCAGGTTCGAATCCTGCTTCGGGCATGGGTGTGTGTGATGTCCTTAGGTTAGTTAGGTTTAAGTAGTTCTAAGTTCTAGGGGACTTATGACCTAAGATGTTGAGTCCCATAGTGCTCAGAGCCATTTGAACCATTTGAACCGTTACAGTGGACATCGGTTGACAAACGAACTGTCTGCGAGATAATTGCAAATTCAGTATATGCGAGTAGCCACTGTCTTGAGTATGACTTATTGTCCTACTTACCACAGATGTGTTTGAAATGCAACCTTATTTATTAAGTTACCATCTGATTAGGATCAAATTGGATCCATGGCAGTCGGCCGAGGTGACCGAGCGGTTCTAGGCGTTTCAGTCCGGAACCGCGCGACTGCTACGTCGCAGGTTCGAATCCTGCCTCGGGCATGAATGTGTATGATGTCCTTAGGTTTAAGTAGTTATAAGTTCTGGGGGACTGATCACCTCAACTATTAAGTCCCATAGTGCTCAGAGCCATTTGAACCTTTTTTTTTTCTATGGTACATCGTTAGGCAATTGAGTACATCCGTGATCGAGCATCGGCACATTTTTCTGCTGCTGACGTAAAATAATACCTAACGCGTCAATATGGTCTCAAGATGGATAGGTCTAATGGAGTCTGTATCTTGGCCTCAAAGATCACCTGACATCAGTCCTCAGCTGTATTCTGTCTGGGCTCATATCAAAAGGAAAGGATACAACATGACCATTGATATGGTCCAAGAGCTGGAGTAGTCTTGCCAAGATTGACAGGACGATCCGGGGCAGTTTAAAAGAATCTGTAACTCACTCAAGAAAGGAGAGCGTGCGGCCCAAAAAAGTTCGCCGCACGAAGTTTAAAATTCTTTTAAAGTTTTATACCGGCCGCTGCCAGGCAGTAGAGGCCAGCGCGGCCAACGTGCTGATCGAGTAGGCCACTGGGCAGTACTGTTGACATTACGTCAAACACTCCAGTCGGATGGGTTTCGCGATACCGATCACGCACGAATCCTGTAGAACAGCTAACACCGCAGCACAGTGTGACCAAGGGCGAGGTAACACCTTGTAACTTGGAGCACTCGAAAACTCACATGTTCCAAATGTGACCAAGTATAGCAACCCATGCTCGGTGCAGAGCCATGGAGCAAACCAGGAAAAGTTGATGAGACAAATAATGTGGAACAAATCCACTCTTCCACTCCAAGTAGGACTACGTAAGAAGCGTAGCAACAAGTGCCTAAACAATCACGCCTAGAGGCGTATACAGCAGTTCTATCTGCACCTGGAACTGGCGAGTTTGACTCTCTGTTGAGTTTCATAGAAACCGCGACCGACTGGTTGATGAATAGCTGGCCGGAGTGGCCGTGTGGTTCTAGGCGCTACAGTCTGGAGCCGAGCGACCGCTACGTTCGCAGGTTCGAATCCTGCCTCGGGCATGGATGTGTGTGATGTCCTTAGGTTAGTGAGGTTTAATTAGTTCTAAGTTCTAGGCGACTGATGACCTCAGAAGTTAAGTCGCATAGTGCTCAGAGCCATTTTTGACTGATGAATATCTGATGACCGCTTGCCTGCTGAGCAGCTTGTCATGTTCCGGCATGAAGCGCGCCACACCTGTGGCGTAGCGGCTGCTGGATTTGGAGACTTCACCGATGCGAGAAGCTGGTGTGCGGCCAGCCTCCGCCGTCTGACGGACTTCGCCCTGCGGCCGGCAAGCTGTCTACAATCTGGCTGGGGAAGGCGCGCCCTCGCGGCTTCCTCGCCGCCTGGACGCCATCGGCCAGCGTCCTGGTCGACCCCTGCTGGGTGGCCGGAGCACTGCTACTCAGCATCGAACTTCAACTGTCAGGTATCGCACCCAAGTGCATGTCATGGGGACTACGAGTAAGTACTGGGGCGACATAGCCGGCCAAACTCCGGAGGCCCTGAGCACACCGCGGCCGTTTCTTCGCTGTCTCGTGGGTCGTATGGCGCCGCGGAGGTAGCCGCCCTTGACCTAGGGCAACACACGTCACGGGCTCTGCTGAGGGCATCATCAGCAACCGGCTGCACTGCACGCTAAGAGGACGGTCGCGGCGCTGTACATTGCTGCTGGTAATAAACACTTGTTAATGCTGCCACTGTTTCAGTGCACATCCCGGCGTAAATCAGCCCTACCCCATACCATTTATCTAACCCATCCTGCCACGTAACGGTCCTGAATAGGCCAGGTGGCTACAGGAATACTGTATCCGATAGCGTGTACAACATGTGGATCACCTCCTGTATCAGCTGCGAATATGATAAATCGTACCTCTTGTACGTGCTCAAATAGCAGTGTATTTCTTGTTAAGGTAGACCACGGGTGAAATTTCAACCCAATTTCATGGGGATTTAGTCGAATTAGGATTAACAAGATCCGATATTTGCAGTGACTCGTAATCACACATTTTCAATTATGTCATAAACGGCTCCTTTGCGGACCTATATTTACCGAAAAGTTTTAACCTCTACTATCGTATACTTTAACCCGTGTCATTATTCTGTATTTATTATGGTACAACCTAAGTAAAACTCATCAACTTGTTATATGTGACTGCTATACAGAAGGTCGGGTATAACACCCGGTTCTGCCAGGGGTTTTTCCGTAGTGTTAGGACTCGAACGGGGTCCATTCAGTTTCGTAATGCCAGCTGAAGAGCTTCTGGAATGAGAAGTAGAAGTTCCAGGTGTAACAACTGGAGTTTTGCGTCAATCACTTTAATGTAGCGACAAATTACCGTGTTTGACACAAGCGACGAAAGTTGTGCGTCAATCACTTTAATGTAGCGACAAGTTACCGTGTTTGACACAAACGACGAAATGTGTTGAAAGATCTCACACCCTTCCCGTAACAGTCAGAGAGGTTTTCAGTCACCTGTTGATATACTGCCCGAAAATGGTTCAAATGGCTCTGAGCACTATACGACTTAACTTCTGAGGTCACCAGTCGCCTAGAACTTAGAACTACTTAAACCTAACTAACCTAAGGACATCACACACATCCATGCCCGAGGCAGAATTCGAACCTGCGACCGTAGCGGTCGTTCGGCTCCAGACTGTAGCGCCCACAACCGCACGGCCACTCCGACCGGCTATACTGCCCGTTCTCAGCGTTGGCTGTTGGATTCTGCACTTACTTGCAGGTAATGCACGTGTCTAAAAGCTGATAGGCATCAAAGCAGACAGCAAAAAGCTGCAGAAAGCGAGGGAGCTTTTTAGAAGTTAGACTGCGAATACAGGTATATTGCAATCATAAAAACACAAATACAGGCAGCACTTTTACAATCACTGAGGCCGAATCACCATAAAAGCTGACATCTGTCGCGAATTTCAGTCCTGGTGCAGGTATGAACGATACAATAAGTTAATGTGGACGAGCAGGAAAAACAAAGCTGTAATAATCAGATAGAGCATCAGTAGTGTCCTGCTTGACACAGTCACGTCGTTTAAATATCTGGGCATAAGGCAGCAAAGCGATGTGAAATTCAACGAGGTTGTTAGGACTGTGGTAGGGAAGGCGAGTGGTCGACTTCGGTTCATTGGAAGAATTCTAGGAAACTGTGGTTCATTTGTAAAGGATACCGCATACAGGGCGTTACTTATTCTTGAGTCAGAAGCTTGAACGTGGTAGGGAAACTAGAAAATCTGAAAAGGGAAATGCAAAGGCTCAATCTAGATATAGTAGGGGTCAGTGAAGTGAAGTGGAAGGAAGACAAGGATTTCTGGTCAGATGAGTATCGGGTAATATCAACAGCAGCAGAAAATGGTATAACAGGTGTAGGATTCGTTATGAATTGGACGGTAGGGCAGAGGGTGTGTTACTGTCAACAGTTCAGTGACCGGGTTGTTCTAATCAGAATCGACAGCAGACCAACACCGACAACGATAGTTCAGGTATACATGCCGACGTCGCAAGCTGAAGATGAACAGATAGAGAAAGTGTATGAGGATATTGAAAGGGTAATGCAGTATGTAAAGGGGGACGAAAATCTAATAGTCATGGGCGACTGGAATGCAGTTGTAGGGGAAGTAGTAGAAGAAAAAGTTACAGGAGAATATGGGCTTGGGACAAGGAATGGAAGAGGAGAAAGACTAATTGAGTTCTGTAACAAGTTTCAGCTAGTAATAGCGAATACCCTGTTCAAGAATCACAAGAGGAGGAGGTATACTTGGAAAAGGCCGGGAGATACGGGATGATTTCAATTAGATTACATCATGGTCAGTAGGCAGTACAGTTGAAGAGGAATGGACATCTCTAAAAAGGGCCAATACAGAAGTTGGGAAGGAAAACATAGGTACAAAGAAGGTAGCTGCGAAGAAACCATGGGTAACAGAAGAAATACTTCAGTTGATTGATGAAACAAGGAAGTACAAACATGTTCCGGGAAAATCAGGAATACAGAAATACAAGTGGCTGAGGAATGAAATAAATAGGAAGTGCAGGGAAGCTAAGACGAAATGGCTGCAGGAAAAATGTGAAGACATCGAAAAAGATATGATTGTCGGAAGGACAGACTCAGCATACAGGAAAGTCAAAACAACCTTTGGTGACATTAAAAGCAACGGTGGTAACATTAAGAGTGCAACGGGAATTCCACTGTTAAATGCAGACGAGAGAGGAGATAGGTGGAAAGAATACATTGAAAGCCTCTATGAGGGTGAAGATTTGTCTGATATGATAGAAGAAGAAACATGAGTCGATTTAGAAGAGATAGGGGATCCAGTATTAGAATCGGAATTTAAAAGAGCTTTGGAGGACTTACGGTCAAATAAGGCAGAAGGGGTAGATAACATACCATCAGAGTTTCTAAAATCATTGGGGGAAGTGGCAACAAAACGACTATTCACGTTGGTGTGTAGAATATGAGTCTGGCGACATACCATCTGACTTTCGGAAAAGCATCATCCACACAATTCCGAAGACGGCAAGAGCTGACAAGTGCGAGAATTATCGCACAATCAGCTTAACAGCTCATGCATCGAAGCTGCTTACAAGAATAATATACAGAAGAATGGAAAAGAAAATTGAGAATGCGCTAGGTGACGATCAGTTTGGCTTTAGGAAAAGTAAAGGGACGAGAGAGGCAATTCTGACGTTACGGCTAATAATGGAAGCAAGGCTAAAGAAAAATCAGGACACTTTCATAGGATTTGTCGACCTGGAAAAAGCGTTCGACAATATAAAATGGTGCACGCTATTCGAGATTCTGAAAAAAGTAGGGGTAAGCTATAGGGAGAGACGGGTCATATACAATATGTACAACAAAAATGGCTCTGAGCACTACGGGACAACATCTTAGGTCATAAGTCCCCTAGAACTTAGAACTACTTAAACCTAACTAACCTAAGGACATCACACACACCCATGCCCGAGGCAGGATTCGAACCTGCGACCGTAGCAGTCCCGCGGTTCCGGACTGCAGCGCCAGAACCGCTAGACCACCGCGGCCGGCATATGTACAACAACCAAGAGGGAATAATAAGAGTGGACGATCAAGAACGAAGTGCTCGTATTAAGAAGGGTGTAAGACAAGGCTGTAGCCTTTCGCCCCTACTCTTCAATCTGTACGTCGAGGAAGCAATGATGGAAATAAAAGAAAGGTTCAGGAGTGGAATTAAAATACAAGGTGAAAGGATATCAATGATACGATTCGCTGATGACATTGCTATCCTGAGTGAAAGTGAAGAAGAATTAAATGATCTGCTGAACGGAATGAATAGTCTAATGAGTACACAGTATGGTTTGAGAGTAAATCGGAGAAAGACGAAGGTAATGAGAAGTAGTAGAAATGAGAACAGCGAGAAACTTAACATCAGGATTGATGGTCACGAAGTCAATGAAATTAAGGAATTCTGCTACCTAGGCAGTAAAATAACCAATGACGGACAGAGCAAGGAGGACACCAAAAGCAGACTCGCTATGGCAAAAAAGGCATTTCTGGCCAAGAGAAGTCTACTAATATCAAATACCGGCCTTAATTAGAGGAAGAAATTTCTGAGGATGTACGTCTGGAGTACAGCATTGTATGGTAGTGAAACATGGACTGTGGGAAAACCGGAACAGAAGAGAATCGAAGCATTTGAGATGTGGTGTTATAGACGAATGTTGAAAATTAGGTAGACTGATAAGGTAAGGAATGAGGAGGTTCTGCGCAGAATCGGAGAGGAAAGGAATATGTGGAAAACACTGATAAGGAGAAGGGACAGGATGATAGGACATCTGCTAAGACATGAGGGAATGACTTCCATGGTACTATAGGGAGCTGTAGAGGGCAAAAACTGTAGAGGAAGACAGAGATTGGAATACGTCAAGCAAATAATTGAGGACGTAGGTTGCAAGTGCTACTCTGAGATGAAGAGGCTAGCACAGGAAAGGAATTCGTGGCGGGCCGCATCAAACCAGTCAGTAGACTGATGACCAAAATAAAACGGCTAAATGTCTGAGATCCACACCAGGTGGGATTAAACGAAGACATCGAAGCAGTTCAGAGACGGGCTTAGTATTTGTTACTGGTACATTCGAACAACATGCACGTGCTACGGAAATGCTTCGGAAACGCATATGCGAATCGCTCAAGGAAAGGCGACATTCTTTTCAACGAACACTACTGAGAAAATTTAGAGAACCGGCTGACTGCAGAACGATCCGACTGCCTCCAAAATACACTGCGGGTAAGGACAATGAAGATAACATTGAGAAATTAGGGCTCCTAAAGAGGCATATAGTCAGTCGTTTTTCCGTCGCTCTGTTTGCCAGTGGAACTGGAAAGGAAATGTCTTAGATGTACAGGTACGCTCCGCGAAGCACCGTACGATGGATTGCGAGGTATCTATTTAGAAGTAGATGCAGACTTAGGCAAAATTTCTAGATGGAGAAAATGTAGAAAGACATATCAAATTCAGACAAGCAATACAGTTGAAAACTGGACGCTAGAGTTAAGAGAGAGAATGCTTGCGAGAACTGTGTCGAGGTTACTGTGCACCCCAAGAGTTGAGATGTAAACGAAGGAACATAGGCGGCTAGATGAATCTGACTACATTGCTGCCTTCGTAGCCATAGAACCGGGCGCGAGAGTGGAAGTTGCAGTTTCTTTATTGGTATTCATACTAGACGATAGCAATCGAATGGTGCGCGAGACTGCTTCCAAGTGTTGAAACGACTGTCTTGACTATGATGGCGGCCACTTCCGCGTTACTGCTGCTTACGAAGCGGCACGTGTTGCATCTGCGAGAACAGACGGCAACTGTCAGGACTTTTAATTAACTCGAGTACCTCCCCGCACTGCACATCTGCGATACGCGAAAAGGTGCGCGATACCAACTTAACAGGAGGGGGAAGGGTTACCGGCTTCTGCGTCCTAGACTGAAGCCGTGTCTCGGCCGCCTGTAGATTAGGTTTTCGGGACCTTTTGGCGCCAACTCGTCGCAGGACACATCGAACCGGTGTTGCTGCGCGACCGCATCCCTGATGGACATGTTTGAACCTAACGATTACACAATTCAAGGCAACCTCCGTCGTGGAGAATTACATTATTAATTAACTGGGAAATGTGTGTCGGAATGTCCAACAGAACAGACACCTCTTGCTATGACATGGCCGGTGCATACATTTACATGAACTGGTCGGAATTCCTGACTTATAGCAGCACAGGGCATGTTGTTGTTGTGGTCTTCAGTCCACAAACTGGTTTGATGCAGCTCTCCATGCTACTCTATCCTGTGCAAGCTTCTTCATCTCCCAGTACCTACTGCAACCTACATCCTTCTGAATCTGTTTAGTGTATTCATCTCTTGGTATCCCTCTACCATTTTTACCCTCCACACTGCTCTCCAACACTAAATTGGTGATCCCTTGATGCCTCACAATATGCCCTACCAACCGATCGCTTCTTCTAGTCAAGTTGTGCCACAAACTTCTCTTCTCACCAATTCTGTTCAATACCTCCTCATTAATTATGTGATCTACCCATCTAATCTTCAGCATTCTTCTGTAGCACCACATTTCGAAAGCTTCTATTCTCTTCTTGTCTAAACTATTTATCGTCCATGTTTCACTTCCATACATGGCTACACTCCATACAAATGCTTTCAGAAACGACTTCCTGACACTTAAATCTATACTGGATGTTAACAAATTTGTCTTCTTCAGAAACGCTTTCCTTGCCATTGCCAGTCTACATTTTATATCCTCCCTACTTCGACCATCGTCAGTTATTTTGCTCCCCAAATAGCAAAACTCGTTTACTATTTTAAGCGTGTCATTTCCTAATCTAATTCCCGCAGCATCACCCGATTTAATTCGACTACATTCCATTATCCTCGTTTTGCTTTTGTTGATGTTCATCTTACGTCCTTCTTTCAAGAGACTGTCCATTCCGTTCAGCTGCTCTTCCAGGTCCTTTACTGTCTCTGACAGAATTACAGTGTCATCGGCGAACCTCAAAGTTTTTATTTCTTCTCCATGGATTTTAATTCCAACTCCGAATTTTTCTTTTGTTTCCTTTACTGTTTGCTCAACATACATATTGAATAACATCGGGGATAGGCTGCAACCCTGTCTCACTCCCTTCCCAACTACTGCTTCCCTTTCATGCCCCTTGACTCTTATAACTGCCATCCGGTTTCTGTACTATTTGTAAATAGCCTTTCGCTCCCTGTATTTTACCCCTGCCACCTTCAGAATTTGAACAAGGCAACCGCCATCGTGGAGAATTACATTATTAATTAACTTGGGAATGTGTGTCGGAATGTCCGACAGAACAGACACCTCTTGCTATGACGTGGCATGTGCATACATTTATATGAACTGGAATGGGTCGGAATTCGTAGACTTCTAGCCGCACAGGGCATTGTGATGGCGAAAGTTGAAAGTCTGTGCCGGACCGGAACTCGATCTCGGATTTACTATTTTTAATGAGTAGTACCCTTAACCGCTTCGGCCATCCCAGCACGGCATTTGACCAACACAAATTACCCACTTATCGCACTCTGCACTGCGGTGTCTTTCCTTGATTAACCCCCACTTGCAAGTTATTGATTCCCGTAGGAGTTCGGACGGTACTAATGCACCCGCACTAAAACAAACGGCAAGGAACCGTCACGCTCTTACAGATATGTAGATACTTTAGTGTTGTCAGTTCTGTCGGACTGCATTGCAGCGAGCGATAAGTTCGAAATTTGAATCGGTCAGGTACCGTGTCCATATGGCCGAAGGGGTTAACGCAACCGGTCACGAGACGCCGTAAATCCGGGTTCAATGCCCGGTCCGGTACAAATAAGATTCTGTGATTCAGACCAAGCTGGTTTCATAATTGTGTTGTATGATGCCCAATGGAACCTACTGAGTCGTTGCTTGCAAATCAGCCTAAAGTACTGACCTCAACGGAAACAGCTCTTATTAGCTCGTAATTGAATAATGGTCAGAAGGTATGGTAAAACTGCTTGCGAGTCTTAGTACTGCTGTATGTCGAACGAAAGTAAATTTAAGAAGGTTGCTTTAGTGTACAATAATAGTAATAATAATAATACTTGCGGTACACTAATTAAACTGTCAAGTCACTTATACTCTTTGCTTTATTATACTTTCTGGCCAGGTCATACATTTCAAGCTCCATTTATCCAACTGTTCAATCCTTTACCTACCATCGAGCCTCGGATGTCAGTCTGCAATGTTTAATATCTTCTCTGTTAGTAACAATACATTTAATTTTAATGAAATTTTACAGCTTTTCCTAATTTGTCAAGTTAATCATAAATTTAGAAAAAAATTATAAAATTTTTTCTACGGCATTGTGTTAAAGTGGTGGTGCACGTTTCCTCCCGTACGTGCCTCGCAGGCCCTTGCGATTTGAAACAGTTTTTCAACAACCAGATGTCTGATCATAGAATCAAGGCTTTCACGGCAGGTGTTGTCATCACTTAACACTTCCGGGCTGAGATGCCGTGGTCCATACATAAGACTCTCCCCTAACGTTTCGCCTTCGACTGCGGAAGGCATCCTCCGAGGACAATCGGCGAACTGCAACGAGAGCGCGAGTGAGCGTCGTATACATAAACCAGTCAATCACGTGACGTCGGCTGTGCTATGATCTCTGATATTGCCAACTTTCTCAATTGAAATTAATCGACTGTCACGCTGTTGCTGCAATGTTGACATCCATATCTTATCCAGCTTAGTGCCTTCATCTTTTTTATTAAAATTATTGCAGTGTTTAGCAATCTCAATGGCCTCTCAGTACATTCGCGCATAATAATGCGACGTCTTTGCTTTTCAGACCCACCACGAAAATAAAATAAGTTTTAAGATCCGCAAAAGATAAACAACATCCTCTAGCTACACCAGGTGTCTATAAAATTCCGTGCACTTGTGGAAAGGTCTATATAGGTACAACAAAAAGAAGCGTCAACACCCGTCTGGGTGAACATAAATGGAACTGCCGCCTCGGACATATTGATGTATCGGCTGTAGAGGAACATGTGTTTCAGGAAGGTGATCATGAAATAAAGTTTAGTGAGACGACCGTCATAGCAAAGATGTCACATTATTATGCGCGAATGTATAGAGAGGCCATTGAGATTGCCAAACACTGCAATAATTTTAATGAAAAAGATGAAGGCATTAAGCTGGATAAGATATGGATGTCAACATTGCAGCAACAGCGTGACAATCGATTAATTTCAATTGAGAAAGTTGGCAATAGCAGAGATCATATCACAGCCGATGTCACGTAACTGACAGCGGCGCCCTCTGGATGGCTTATATATACGGCGCTCACTCGCGCTCTCGTTGCAGTTCGACGATTGTCCTTGGAGGATGCCTTCCGCAGCCGAAGGAGAAATGTCAGGGGAGAGTCTTATGTATGGACCACGGCATCTCAGCCCGGAAGTATTAAGTGATGAACCAGATGTCTGTCTGCGCATCGTTTGTTACGTTATTTGCCACTGTTCACTCGCGCTGTCATTCTTTCAGTGTTCGACAGTTCTCTTTGTGATAAGCACATGTTTATTTTGGTGCATTATTTCATAACATTTTTCTGTTCTACAAACTGAAAATGTTACGAAGAAGAGGAGCTGACAGAATTGTTGGAGCAGTCCTTTGATTTTGAAAACCCGCCTAGATAATGTGAATCTTCCTGTCATAATGATAATGAGGTAGATGCCGCTGAAAGTTCAGAACTACACGAAGATGATGATAATAATAATAATAATAATGAGGGTATGGCATTGGTGGCCGGTTGACCCATCGCGGGGCGGTTCGGCCGCCGCTCCCCATGTTCTTGAACGCCACTACGGCGACTTGCGAGTGAATGAGGATGAAATGATGATGAAAGACACACAACACCCAGTCATCTCGAGGCAGAGAAAAATCCCTGACCCCGCCGGGAATCGAACCCGGGACCCCGTGCGCGGGAAGCGAGAACGCTACCGCAACACCACGAGCCGCGGACATGATGATAATGAAGAATCCCTTTACGCAGATGGAGGGAGAAGAATTCAGTGCAAATTCTGTTGAGTGCGACTTACTCTTTTCTCGCAATGAAAATGAAATATGGTGAAATATGGACTGTAGCTCCTCAAGCTGGAATTTCTGGCAGCCAGGGCAAAAAGGATGTATCGAAACAAGCCAGGGACCTACAAGCTATTCGATTAGGTACTGTGATAATGAAGGATTATGTTTTATGTTATTTTTTCGTGTACCCCAGATTGACAAAGTGTGTATGTGGGCTATCAAGGAAGGTCGAATCGTTTACGAGGACTGGGTGGATGTAGGTATGCATGAAATGAAAAAGTTTTTGGTGTTCTGATCCTGACTGGCGTTTACAGGGCAAGAATTGAAGGTACCAGTCAGCTCTGTGGTGCTGAGATTGGCCGACCACTGTCTAATGAAATTACATGTTGCAGCCGTTTCCATGCTATTCTGAGTGTGTTGCGCTTTGACAGTGCAACATTCCATCGTGAACATAAGCCAAGTGACAAATTGGAACCGATCACTGAAGTTTTTGAAAAGAGGGATGCTTACATTCCAGGATGGTGCATCACCGTGAATGAACACAACGTCACACTTCGAGGTCGCTGCCCGTTTCGGGAATACATCCCATCAAAACCTTGTAGATACGAAATAAAGTTCTGGACAATTCCTGGCAAAGCTACTGCTGGAAGATGACAGTGTATTTGGGCAAAGAGGAACAAACCAGAGCCGCACGATTTGGAGAGAATGTTGTGAAAACCCTGGTGATTGAACTTGAAGTCTGGACTTAATATCACCTGTGATAATTTTTTACGTCTCTCGAATTAGCACATCATTTACTGTCAAAAGATCTGACACTAGTCGGTACTATCCGAAAAAACGAAGGTGAACTGCCTGCCGTTTTATTACATCTAAAGGACACCAAGTATACTGTGCATTATTTTATTTTCAATCAGATATCATGATAGCTTCTTATGTTCCTAAGAAAAACAGAGTTATTACCGTCATGATCAGCCAACGGTGTCATCGTCATCAGGTAAAAAAGCCTGAAGTTATAATGACATACAGTGCCACAAAGGGCGGCGTTGACACCATGGACCAGAAGACGTGATCCTACAGTGTCAAGAGAAACAAGACGTTGGGACATTGGTGGTTTTCTTTAACATTATCGATGTAAGTCTAATGAATGCATACATAATTAGGGTGATGCTGGCTACCAATAAAAAAAATGAGACGTCGGACTTCCATCATCAATTTGGGAAAGCAAGTAGCAGGGGTAAAGAAATCAATGAGTTCATTGGTAGCAGCGGATCCAGGAAGGGCAGCGAAACCGCCAGCTAAGAAAAGGAGAAGACGTGCATATTTTGTGGCGAAGAAAGATAGAAAAAGTCAAATTACATGTTACAAATGCACCAAATGTGTAATAAGAATAAAAGTCACCAATAAAAGTTTCAAAATTGTCCTTTTTTAATAATGGAAACTTTATATAAATACAATTACTTTAAAAATATTTATATCTCAAAAGTCACTCACATTATAAGCATTACCGAGCGAGGTGGCGCAGTGGTTAGCATACTGGACTCGCATTAGGGAGGACGACGGTTCAGCCCTCGTCCGGCCATCCAAATTTAGGTTTTCCGTGATTTCCCTAAATCGCTCCAGGCAAATGCCGGGATGGTTCCTTAGAAAGGGCACGACACACTTCCTTCCCCGTCCTTCCCTAACCCGACGAGACCGATGACCTCACTGTTTGGTCCTTTCCACCACAACAACCCAATCCCCAACGCAACCTGAACATTATAAGTAGTCTAAATGGTGCCAGCTTACGCCTGAGAGGCCCGACTGGTTGGAAACGCTATACAGATTTCCTGGTAAGCAGAGGGTTTAGGTCTCTTCTTGACCAATTGATCACACATATTGTTTTGTGTCTCAGTAAACCTGCCTTGGAATATAAGGCTGCATGTTTAATAGTTCTTAATATGCTATTTCTAATGTAATATGTGGTTGTGTTCCAACTTGGCCAGTGCGCCGTGATTAAAAATTATTCTGTCCAGAAGACGGTTAACAGAACAATAGTGAGTTTTTTAACACTATTTAGAGTAATAATTTGAGTCGTTGTTGCTTTCGATTAGACCAAAACTGTTTTTTAATGACAATTTGTAATTGTGTATTAATTTCTATTAAAAGATAATGTTTTAAGATTGGTTTACTTTTTATTGCCTGTTCTACAAACTAGTCCTAGGATCGTTCTCGTAGGTCATTTCTACGTTTACTGTTTTGCTGATAGTCTTCAATACTGTTTATTTGGTATATCCAAAGGGACTTTATCCAAAGTACAAAGTGTCTTGGTTACTAAGAATTTTCGGAGCTGCCTGTTAGTAAACATCTGTGGTCGACAGAATACAAGTAACACAAATTAAAACTGTTTCTGGCACCAGCCTCAGGCGTACAGGTATTCGAGTAATTCAGTGTTATTCTAAAGTAAAATACATTTAATTGTGTATATTTCCTATCCAAGTTTATTGCAGTTGTAATTATGTTAAGTTTTTAATTGAGTGTGGATTGCATTTATTAAAGATTACGTGTTTTTTCTTGTTTTAATCGTATATTCTCTGAATGTGCCCATGTTGCAGACTGGATCTCCAACTTGTTAAATAAACGTAATCTGATGAGTCTTTTTTTGTAATTTTCACTGGATTCAGCTTAGTACGATTTCCCAACCTGCTCCCCGTCGTTTCCATGGTGACAAGCGCTACCATTTCGCGTGCCACTGCGCAAGACTTTCAACGAACCGCGAGTGCCCTACTGAGGTGAGGGTTCCACTGCACTACGGAGGCAGAGACGATTAATCAGAGCCCTTAATGGTAAAATATCTGCGGCCAGCCACAATTAGGTGGCAGCATGATATACAGCAGTCTAGAACGGCGCCCACTGCCTGACTCGCTAGCACATTTATCTCCGCGTTCTCCTGGCGTAGAGGAAGAGCTCGGGCTAGCGTAGATAGCGCCATGGAAGAATGACCGCCTCGCTGAAGGGCTTCGCAATGTTCCACCCACGGAACAAAGGCTTCAACTGGATGCGGGTTGATTCCGCATGCGTAGGTTTCACCTGATTTTAGTAGTAGTTTTAGAACTCAATCGGTTGCATAAAACAGGAAGGAATTTAAATTACTGGAAGAACTATACCCGCAGATAAAGGAAATTTTTTGAAATTTGCGATAAGTTCCTATGGGATGAAACTGCTGAGGTCATCGGTCGCTAGGCTTACACACTACTTAATCTAACTTAAACTAACTTACGCTCGGGACAACACAAACACCCATGCCCGAGGGAGGACTCGAACTTCTGACGGGGGGGGGGAGCCGCGCGGACCGTGGCAACGTGCCTCAGACCGCGCGGCATACAGGATGCAAGAAAAATCCTGTGAGAAAATTATTTTGAATTACAGTATAAGGGTGTAACAAACGTTAAAACTGAAACTAGACACCAAAGCACAGAAAATGGCAGCCAAATAAATTTTTCACTGGAGGATATGTGCACTGCAATGAAAAACCTTGAAATGAAACTTCCTGGCAGATTAAAACTGTGTGCCGGACCGAGACTCGAACTCGGGACCTTTGCCTTTTGCGGGCAAGTGATCTACCATCTGAGCCACCCAAGCACGACTCAAGACCCGTCCTCACAGCTTCAATTCCGCCAGTACCTCGTGTCCTACCTTCCATACTTCACAGAAGCTCTTCTGCGAACCTTGCAGTACTAGCACTCCTGGAAGAAACGATATTGCGAAGACATGGCTTAGCCACAGCCTGGGGGATGTTTCCAGAATGAGATTTTCATTCTGCAGCGGAGTATGCGCTGATATGAAACTTCCTGGCAGATTAAAACTGTGTGCCGGACCGAGACTCGAACTCAGGACTTTTGCCTTTCGCGTGAAGGCGAATATAAGAGCAAGTACTGTATCAGCAGCTTCATACTTTATTTAACAGTATTATGAAGGGAGGTAGGATACCAGGAGAATGGCAAGGAACTATTATAGCTCCAGCATATAACAAAATGAGGTAAACAAGTATTAAATAATTACCCTGCCGGTTTCCACCTTAAAACTGTTAACATCAGTAATTACAGGCAGAATATAGAATGATATCGAAACAGCAGGAGAACAGCAAGGATTCAGGACAAACAAGAGCACAACAGATTATATTTTCGCTCTAAGACAAATCGTTGAGAAACGAATAGTGTTTAATGTCCCAGCCTACCTGTGTTTCACTAACTTGTCAAAAGTATTTGATAGAGTTATAAAAAAGGATATAATTCAAACGTTAATCGAGTGACACTGAATTTAGTGAAAATTGTAGAAGGTATATATACAGGTAATCAAACTAGATTTGTGACTGTGTTTTACTGACTTGTCAGAAGTATTTGACAGGGTTATAAAAAAGGATATAATTCACACGTTAATCGAGTGACAATGAGTTTAGCGATAATTGTAGAAGATATATATATATATATATATATATATATATATATATATATATATATATATATATATATATATAATCAAACGAGAATTGAAACACACGGAGGATTCACAGATGAAATTATACTAGATAAAGGAATTAGACAAGGGAACTCATTAAGCCCACTCCTGTTCATCTCATTAATGTATCGTATCATTGATGCCATAAGAAAGAAACCAGGGTATAAAATGGGAAATAAAGTGGTAAATATATGTTCTGCTGATGATGCTGTGGTGACAACAAATAATGACGACAAATAACAGAAGTTATTTCACTAATTTCATAAAACAGCTATGCACTGACATGGAAAAACGCAAGTAAAAAAACTAATAGTGTGGTAATTGTTATATCCTAGCCAGTAATGCCAACCGAACCCGCTGCCAAAAAGGTTGGCAGCATCAAAGTCCGGACGCCGTCCGCATAAGCAGCGCCAGCGATACAGGAAATCGCCGCAAGTCTGCGCGCGCCACCGCTGGCTTCTGGCTTCTTAAGCGCTGGAGTCGCGAGCGCTAGGACAGTTCTGGATTCGCCGCTCAGTTGTAGACTCGCCACCGAATTGTGTACCTGCTAGTCAGTTGTGTGTTCATCGCAGCAGAGTTGTTGTTTGTCGTCAGCCGACGCTGACCAAGCCGCTCCGACTCGAACTAGACAGATTTCTGTAGACCATGTTCACCACTGTGTTCTGTATCGTCGTTAATAAAGATAAGTACCGACTTTCATTTAATCCGAGTGTTTGGGTTTTCATCTTTCTGTTCACTGTTCCAGCGGACCGGTCGGCCCGCTATTAAAAGTGTGGCGGTGACTTCGTAGGCCGTTTCTACAGCGAAGTGTTGTCGCTACGAAGGCCGTCACAAAAGTAATATCAAAAATAGATGTAAGATGTAAATTAGAAGTAGGTGGCGTGTAGGTTGAACAAGTGGTGAGCTTTAATTATCTAGGGATTACTATCAACAGCTATAAAGATTTAACCATGGAAGTGAAAAAACTAAGTGATGAAGGCAGTAAGGGTAGCCGGATGCCTGCAGAATGCTGTATGGAGAAACAAATTTACGACAACTGAGGGGAAAATAAATAAAACAATGGTGCGTCCTGTTGAGACAGTGAAGTTAATGCGGAGTTACTAAACACAGTTTGCCGAAATTCCTTCACCAAAGAAAACGAAGCAAATATTCGAGAATTCGAAACAAGAACAGCTGCCAAGGTAAGTAAAAGTTCGCTGTAGTGAATCAGCTTATACCACTTAATAAAGGCAAGTCTTCCGGTCAGGATTATATTCTACTTAGGTAACTCTCAGGGCATGTTGCCACAATAGCTCCATACGTTGTAATCATACACAACTGCTCCCTCGACGGAAAATCCAGCCACGCGGGGTAGCCGCGCGGTTTAGGGCGCCTTGCCACGGTCCGCGCGGGTCCCCCCTCGGAGGTTCGAGTCCTCCCTCGGGCACGGGTTTGTGTGTTGTCCTTAGCGTAAGTTAGTTTCAGTTAGATTAAGTAGTCCATAAGCTTAGGGACCGATGACCTCAGCAGTTTGGTCCCATAATACCTTACCACAAATTTCCAAAACATCTGATAATACGTACCTAAAGAATGGAAAGTTGCACTGGTGTCACAAGCACTCGAGAAAGACAGAAGTAATCTGATGAATTACAAACTCTTATCACTGACGGCGATTTCCGATAAGATTCTGAAACATACACTATTCGAACATTATGGGTTACCTAGAAGAAATCGGTCTATTGACACACAGTCAGCATGGACTCAGAAAATATCGTTCTTGTGAAACACAACGATCTCTTTATTTGCACGAAGTAAGAGTGTCATCGACAGGGGATCTCAGATTGACTCCATATTTATTGATTTCCACAAGGCTTTAGACGCTGTTCCTCTCAAGCGACTTCTAATCTAATTGTGTGCATACGGAGTATCGTCTCAGTCGTATGACTGGATTCGTTATTTCCTGTCACAAAGGTCACAGTTCGTAGTAATTGAGGGAAAGGCATCCCGTAGGACAGAAATGATGTCTTGCGTTCCCCAGGAAAATGTTATAGTCTCTCAGTTGTTCCTAATCCAAATAAATGATTTAGGATCCAATCTGAATAGCCGTCTTAGATTGTTTGCAGATCATACCGTCATTTATCGTTAGTAAAGTCACTGGAAGATCAAAACCAGGTGTCAATAATTTAGATAAGACATCTGTATGGTGCATAAAATGGTGATTGACTCTAAATGAGGAAAATAGTGAGGTCAACCACATGAGCACTAACAGGAATCCGTTAAATTTCGGTTACACGGTAAGACACACAAATCTAAACACGTGAATTCGACGAAATAGCTACGAATTACAATCACGAACAACTTAAATTGGAACGATTAAATGCACAATATTGTAGGGAAGGCAAACCAAACACTGCGTTTTATTGCCAGAATACTAAGAAGATGCAACAGGTCTGCTAAAGAAACTGCCTGCTCTACGCTTGTCCGACCTCTGCTGGGGTCCTGCGGTGCGTTATGGGATCTTTGCCAGATAGAATTGATGGAGGACATCGAAAAAGTGCGAAGAAGAGCAGCACATTTGTACTATCGGGAAACAGAGGAAAGAGTGTCACGAAGTTGGCGTGGTGATCATAACACTAAGCCATTTTTCGTTGCGGTGAGATCATTCCACTAAATATCAATTACCAACGTCCTCCTCTGAAAGCGAAAATATTTTATTGACGACAACCTACACAGGAAAAAACGATCAGAATAATAAAATAAGGGAAATCAGAGCTGGTAGCAAAATATTTAAGCGTTTCTTTACTCCACTTGCGGTTCGAGAATGGAACGGTAGAGAAATAGGGTTGGTGTTGTTTGGGGAAGGAGACCAGACAGCGAGGTCATCAGTCTCATCGGATTAGGGAAGGACAGGGAAGGAAGTCGGCAGTGCCCTTTTCAAAGGAACCATCCCGGCATTTGCCTGGAGCTAGAGAAATAGTCTGAAGCTGGATCAAAGAACCCTCTGCTGCGGACTTATATGTGAATCGCAGAATAGTCTTTTATATTTAGATATAGATGTTGATTTTGTGAAAGGCTGTGGGATCACCGATACTGTTGGTGGAATTCGATGGTGTATTGAGAAACGCTGTGAGAAGTCTAAGGAAGCGTCTTCATTTCGCTTTCCGGGTCCTGCAAAACACCTTTGATCGAGTATCACACGATCTAATATGGTTTGCCCTCCGAAAGCATGAAGTACGTGAAAAATTAATGGAATGGATCCAGCTGCTCTACCGCAACCCTACAAGTCGAGTACTATCTCGGGTGACATTCCTATTACTATGGGTGTCTATGAGGGGTCCGCACTTTCTCCTCTTCTCTTCAACACAATAATGAATTCAATCACCAGACGCCTTCGGAAATTAGCATCTTGGACACTGTTGTAATCTGATGACGCTCTTCTGGCTCTTGAAGGGAGAAACAACTTTGAATGACAAGTCCAAGCATGGAAGAACCGCCTTGAACAGTCCCGACTACGCCTCCATATGAACAGTAGAAACGCGTCCAACTCCATCACGATCGACGGGAAATATCCACCAAAGACGAATATCTTTGGCACCTTGGCTCAAAAGTCGCTGCCAATGGGTCACTCGTTCCCAGAATCAGGAAGCGCGTTAGACAATTTTATACTGGACAATGACTGACGTGCTTTGTGATACGACGACCCCGGACATACCCAAGCTGAAAATACAACTACCGCTCTGCAATCCGCTGAGTTGTCTTGTACGGGGCAGAATACTGATCCGCAACAAAGAAAGCGAAGCAACGACTTGCTGTAATGAAAACCAAAAGTCTTCGATGAACATTTGACGTGACAGTTCACGATCAAGTGACCAGTGGTGAAATTCGTTGGCGGTATGCAGTGGCCTTACCTTTGGGTAAGCCGTCTTTGGCGGCATGAACACGTACTTCGAGTAGATTAAGAAAACATAGCAAACCGTAGATTTTCATTGACAGTTGATGGTGAACGATCTATTGGAAGACCGAGGCAACTTTACTTCCCAGACGAAGCACAAGGGTGCGCCAAACTGAGACAGAGAGAAGAAGGCGGAGGCAGAGGAAGGAGTAGTAGTTCATACTTGAATAGAGGCTGCGACCCCATATTGCCGAATGAAAACCTGTAATTTGTACATTCATTTAAGAGGGAATCAAGATTTACGTAGTTGCCCTCCCAATAAATAAAATGCACCTTCTGTTTGTGTCGGCAGAAAGCGTTTCTCCTGTCGTTAGCAGAGGTTGTAAAAAGTATAGGTTCTGTACGGACAGACAACGTTGGGACATGTAAATTCCAAACCACTTAGCCTGCTGTTGTTGCTATATTGGTGTAGTCTCTTAGTGTGGTCACGTTACAAACGGGTTTATAAATGCGGCACGCAGATCCATCGATCATTATTTAACTGCCCGACTTCCGCCTTCCGACACATTTGATATTTATTTTCCTACTGGAGACACGACAGCAGTATTACGAGCGCCTTCCGTCGTTTCACATTACGAATAAGTCAGCCGCTCTGAAATACATAAGATTATTCTGCTTATTACCTTGTCGTGAGAAGATGCTTCCTGTTCTCTTCGGTCTAATGATAAATCGGTACACCATGTAACGGTGTAGCTACGGCGAGCCAACGTAAATGTTATTATTTTTTACTGATCAACTAGAACATTTCACCACCGGCCTAATATCAGTATGTCCACCTTTGGCATGAACAACAGCAGCGGCGCGTCGTGGCATGAAGCAATGAGGCCTTGGCAGGTCGCTGGAGGAAGTTGGCACCACGTCTGCACACACAAGTCTCCTAATTCCTGTAGATTCCGGGGAGGGAGGGCGATGAGTTCTGACGTCACGTTCAATCACATCCCAGATGTGTTCGATCGGGTTCAGATCTGCCGAGTTGGGGGCCAGAACATCAATTGGAGCTCGCCACTGTGTTGCTCGAACCACTCCATCACACTCCTGACCTTGTGACATGGAAAATTACACTACTGGCCATTAAAATTGCTACACCACGAAGATGACATGCTACAGACGCGAAGTTTAACCGACAGGAAGAAGATGTTGTGATATGCAAATGATTAGCTTTTCAGAGCATTCACACAAGGTTGGCGCCGGTGGCGACACCTACAACGTGCCGACATGAGGAAAGTTTCCAACCGATTTCTCATACACAAACAGCAGTTGACCGGCGTTGCCTGCTGAAACGTTGCTGTGAAGCCTCGTGTAAGGAGGAGAAATGCGTAGCATCAAGTTTCGGACTTTGATAAAGGTCGGATTGTAGCCTATCGCGATTGCGGTTTATCGTATCGCGACACTGCTGCTCGCGTTGGTCGAGATCCAATGACTGTTAGCAGAATATGGAATCGGTGGGTTCAGGAGGGTAATACGGAACGCCGTGCTGGATCCCAACGGCCTCGTATCACTAGCAGTCGAGATGACAGGCATCTTATCTGCATGGCTGTAACGGATCGTGCAGCCACGTCTCGATCCCTGAGTCAACAGATGGGGACGTTTTGCAAGACAACAACCATGTGCACGAACAGTTCGACGACGTTTGCAGCAGCATGGACTATCAGCTCGGAGACCATGGCTGCGGTTACCCTTGACGCTGCATCACAGACAGGAGCGCCTGCGCTTGTGTACTCAGCGACGAACCTGGGTGCACGAATGGCAAAACGTCATTTTTTCGGATGAATCCAGGTTCTGTTTACAGCAACATGATGGTCGCCGAAAGCACTTGAAATAATTTGTAGGGAGCCTGGCGTTCATTTGAATCATAATTTAATATTTATCGTTGGTCACCCACAAATCAATATATATATATATATATATATATATATATATATGTGTGTGTGTGTGTGTGTGTGTGTGTGTGTGTGTGTCTGTCTGTCTGTCTGTGTGTGTGTGTGTGTGTGTGTGTGTGTGTGTGTGTGTTCACTTAATAATAATAATTAATAACCACAGAAAGGAAGGGATAATATATTGCCTTAGTGCCAGGGATTATGTGACGATTTTGGCTGATCAGGTCGATCCTATGGTACAATTTTTGTTACCGAATGGTGATGCTATGTTTTAAGAAGACAGGTCCCTTTTCATACAACGTGAATAATCCAGGACTCGTTTTTGTGCGCACTAGGATGAACTGTCGTATCTCTCTTGGTCATCATAGTCTCCAAATCTCACTTTGAAGAGAAGGGTGCTTGATCGTTATCCACTTCCACCACCGTTGCCTGAACTTGCAACAATTTTGCAAGAAGAATGTGAGGCAGCGCGGTTCCTTCCGCACCTTTACGACGAACCTGCACCTACCTGTGAATATTGTCTTAGCAGATCATCAGTAGGGAAGCCGAGCGAAACCTACTGTACTTCGACGTGAACCAGGCTGCAATTAAAGTCAGTAATCTATGTTTTGGGAGAAAGTTTTCACGCGAAATGAAAGGTTGGAAATTTTGTCCTTAATTAATATATTCTGAAACTTAGGTGAACAAGTATCACTCCCAAGCCCGTGCTAGTCTCAACACAGCCACTCACAATCCCTTTCACTCACATTACCAAGTTTATGGTGTTGCATTTCCCGAAAACATAATAGCTTCAAAAATACGGATTGTTTTTAATTGAGAATGCTCGCCAAATATTAAGTTTGTCGGTACCAAATGCAGTCACCGTTTTTAGCCACCGACCTGCTCAATACGCCACGCGGAATTTATGTCTTTTCTCGTCACAAAATTCACTAAAAAATTCCGAAATTTCTACACACCCATCGGAATAATTATGTCGTCACTTTACAACACTTTTGATGTATGAAACAATGCTAGATCCAGCAACTTATCATTTCCATCGGAACTACTACTGCACACGTCCGAACTGTTTCATGGCTAGGCTCCGACTCCTCTCTAGAATACTCTGTCTTCTCTACCAGCAGAGAATATTGCTTTACCATTGGTCAGTTTACTCAACAGCCAAAAGCAAAATAACATTCTCCCGCGTCAGTCCGCGCTTTTCATCAAAGACCCATGGCAAAATAGTAAACCTAACGACTGCACTTTTTACCGACGTAATTATCTAATATGCTGAAGTTTTGTTTATATATAAAGTTACTTATTATTGTTATTTATACTTGAATTAAGTTTCCCTTTACCATAAACTTACTTTAGAAATCTATTCTACAAAAATCCCCTTTGTCCACATCCATACTTCTTCGATATGTTCCCCCACTAAATCCCACTACATAACTCGTTAAACAATTATCTTCATAGTAACCTTAAACCACACTCACGCATCATTCATACTGCTAAAACACATTTATAACATTTCACATACACAAAAGACATAATAACACTTTATGAAAATACTACAACAGTTTATGAAAAACATTCTATTACTTTAGTGCACCCTAGTGGGCACAATCGAAACTAAATCACAGTACCCTATCCAATACTGTCCTCTATCGGCTAATACATAAACTACGTGCGCGTCCAGTCTCGCGTCACCATATGTCACTATCCAGCTCTGAGACATCTCCCACTTAACCGCCTCCAAGGCAGGATTGGTATACGGCGCTACGCCTCAAATGGTATATGGTGTAAGATTCCCTTGAAAAGGATACAAGATCTGTATTTATCCATTCCGAGACAACTGGAAGCTGGTTTGATTGCCAACGGGTTTCCTGCACCGTATTTGGCATGGTGATGTGTTTTCGGTGTTGCTCCATATTTTTGTCCAGCCCGTGTATATTTTTCTGTTTGTAGTATTAAGGTCTACCTCCTATTCACCTAATACAATGGCAAACACAACGA
Source organism: Schistocerca nitens (assembly GCF_023898315.1). NCBI lineage: Eukaryota > Metazoa > Arthropoda > Insecta > Orthoptera > Acrididae > Schistocerca > Schistocerca nitens. Next base: position 354,473,194 of record NC_064622.1, read on the forward strand.
AAAGTATTATCGCGTCGAAACACTGACGACACCACTTCAGTGCTTCAGAATTGTGGCAGCGACTATAGCGAGCTTTACAGACCGTCGAAAGGGAAAAATCCAGCCTGCCACACAATGTTCTATTCCTGCATCACGGGCCGCGGAATACTGGCTCGGGTGACTGCGCTCCACCCATTCCGCAATCAAAAGAGCAAAAAGCAACGCGACCGCCGGAATATAGGCAATAAAATGTGCCGGCCAGAGGCCGCGGTATTACGCCTGCGGCACATCCACTGCGGGGATTTATAGGTGGCGCAGTGCTGCCAACGGAAGGGGAAAAAACAGAAAAGCGATACAGTGGCCGAGGGCAGAGGCGCCTCCACAAGCTGGCGAAAACAAAGGCAAAGGGGCCGGCCTGCGAACGAGACCGCACCGCGGTGAGTTACTTTACGAGAACGCAGAGGGCGTGTGCAGACGGCGTAGCATTAGCAGCCGTCCACGGGTCGGACGCTCCTTCCCATAACCCTGCAATACAACACCGAGTAGCAGCACCGCCGCACTACGGCAGCAATGGTTGGATTCCGCACTGCGGCCGTACCGCGGAACACGAGCTTCATTTTGGTGACTCGTGTTCCTGACTTAACTTAAACTTTTTGTCTACAAAGGGTGCTAGCAGTGAGTCGGCGAGCAATTCGAGCTGGTTGTTCGTCATAATTTTTCTATAAGTAAACTTTAGAGGTGGTCTGTAGAAAATGATTGTGGTGTGCTTATACACTTTATGCATTTTTGTTCCGCGCGGCAGTAAATCTACATCACTCCATGACGTGTCAGGCCTCTACACAGGCCAGTCTGTCAGCTAAAAGTTGTGGAGGTTCGCCTGTAGCACCCTTCCTGATTTATTGGCATTCTTTAGTGCACGGCCGACCGTGTGGCCGAGCGGTTCTAGGCGCTTCAGTCTGGAACAGCGCGACCGCTACGGTCGCAAGTTCGAATCCTGCCTCGGGCATGGATGTGTGTGCTGTCCTTAGGTTAGTAAGGTTTAAGTAGTTCTAAGTTCTAGGTGAATGATGACCTCCGATGTTAAGTCCCATAGTGCTCAGAGCCATTTGAACCATTTTTTAGTGCACGGGTAAATAACCACGATGGTTGCAATTACTGCTGAGACCTGGACGAGCTTCCGGCATGCGGTAATTCCATGAATGCTAATTTTTCGATAAATACACTCAAACACGCTGAAAGTAGCACACCAAGCGGGGAACATCGGATCGAAATTAAATTTATTGGACATAATGATACAGATGAGAGGTTCATTTGATGCCAAACTCGACATGTAAAAGAATAAAGTGAGTAAAAGTAGATTGTAAGTAGGCTGTTTAGATTTTTATATTGATAACGTCACGTAGCGCTCTGTATGAAAATCACTGGCTGTGCTGTGTGCAGTCTGTGGCCGGTTGGCATTGTTGTAATATTCTCTATTGTAGTGTTGGGCAGTTGGATGTGAACAGCGCGTAGCGTTGCGCAGTTGGAGGTGAGCCCCCAGCAGTGGTGGATGCGGGGAGAGAGATGGCGGAGTTTTGAGAGCGGACGATCTGGACGTGTGTCCCTCAGAGACAGTAAATTTGTTAAGACTGGATGTCATGAACTGATATATATATTATGACTTTTGAACACTATTAAGGTAAATACATTGTTTGTTCTCTACCAAAATCTTTCATTTGCTAAGTATGCCTATCAGTAGTTAGTGCCTTCAGTAGTTAGAATCTTTTATTTAGCTGGCAGTATTAGCGCTCGCTGTATTGCAGCAGTTTCAGTAACGAAGATTTTCGTGAGGTGAGTGATTCATGAAAGGTATAGATTATTGTTAGTCACGGCCATTCTTTTGTGGGGATTATTTAAAGTCAGAATGCGTTGCGCTAAAAATATTGTTTGTCAGTTTAGTGTTGATCAGAATAAGTAAAGAGAGTAATGTCTGAGTACGTTCAGTTTTGCTCAGCTGTTTGTGTGGTGTCACCGCTAGACACCACACTTGCTAGGTGGTAACTTAAATCGGCCGCGGTCCTGTAGTACATGTCGGACCCGCGTGTCGCCACTGTGTACTCGCAATCCTAGCGCCACCACATGGCAGGTCACAAGACACGGACATGACCTCGCCCCAGTTGTACGGACGACATAGCTTGCGACCACACGTATCACGTCTTCCTCTCATTTGCCGAGAGACATATTAAATAGCCTTCAGCTAGTCCATCGCTACTACCTAGCAAGGCGCCATGTGTATCATTGCTAATTGCTTACTACTATGCAAGAGATGTATTTCAACAAGAAGAACATTATTAAAAGTTAAGTAGATGACAATCTCTCTTCTTTTCTTTATAGTTTTTCATCCAGTCTCCTGTTTCAGAATTTACGCCCGTCTGCGTTAGTTTCGCGTGCACCTAGCCACTCATTGTGTCGAGACCTTAGGGAATCGACACAACAGTTTGAAAATCAAACAACGTAGAGGTTTATCAGCACAGTCATTCAAAAATTTTTCTAAGGGGAGGTTTCAAGATGAATACACCACAACATCAATAACGCGTTGAACCATCTTTTGCTGCAATACATGCCGCAACACGGTGTGGCAACTAGTTGATGAGATGTCTGATGTAGTCGCAAGGCAGACTGGTCCACAAATCTTGAACAGCCACCTCGAAATCATGTACACAGTGAGACGGCAGCATCTGGCGTCTCGGCTGGTCCCACACATGTTCTATAGGGCGCAAGTCCGAGGAGTAGGACAGCCATGGAAGAGTCGGAACATGGAGTACGCAGTCTTTAGCTACTCGAGCTGTATACGGACGGGCATTATCTTGCTGGAAAAGTGCTTGTGGTAGACCATATAGATGGGTCTCACACAGGGTCGAAGAATGTCATCAGCGTAACGCTGGCCCGTTAAGGTTCCACGGACCATAATTAGGCAGCGGCTGATGGTAGGATATGCCCCCCACGGCCATCATGCCGGCCGTGCGGGCGGCGTGGCGTGGCGTGGCGTGTGGCAGCATGGGTGGAACTGTAACGTTCACCAGGCTGCCTTCACATCCGTATGCTGTTATTATCTGTCTGCAAAACGAATCGGGATTCATCACTGAACACCATAGTGGTCTAGCGGTTCTAGGCGCTCAGTCCGGACCCGCGCGACTGCTACGGTCGTAGGACGTCTACAGACGTTAAGGTAACCTCTGGCGTGCCACAGGGAAGTGTTATGGGACCATTGCTTTTCACAATATATATAAATGACCTAGTAGATAGTGTCGGAAGTTCCATGCGGCTTTTCGCGGATGATGCTGTAGTATACAGAGAAGTTGCAGCATTAGAAAATTGTAGCGAAATGCAGGAAGATCTGCAGCGGATAGGCACTTGGTGCAGGGAGTGGCAACTGTCCCTTAACATAGACAAATGTAATGTATTGCGAATACATAGAAAGAAGGATCCTTTATTGTACGATTATATGATAGCGGAACAAACACTGGTAGCAGTTACTTCTGTAAAATATCTGGGAGTATGCGTGCGGAACGATTTGAAGTGGAATGATCATATAAAATTAATTGTTGGTAAGGCGGGTACCAGGTTGAGATTCATTGGGAGAGTGCTTAGAAAATGTAGTCCAGCAACAAAGGAGGTGGCTTACAAAACACTCGTTCGACCTATACTTGAGTATTGCTCATCAGTGTGGGATCCGTACCAGATCGGGTTGACGGAGGAGATAGAGAAGATCCAAAGAAGAGCGGCGCGTTTCGTCACAGGGTTATTTGGTAACCGTGATAGCGTTACGGAGATGTTTAATAAACTCAAGTGGCAGACTGCAAGAGAGACGCTCTGCATCGCGGTGTAGCTTGCTCGCCAGGTTTCGAGAGGATGCGTTTCTGGATGAGGTATCGAGTATATTGCTTCCCCCTACTTATACCTCCCGAGGAGATCACGAATGTAAAATTAGAGAGATTAGAGCGCGCACGGAGGCTTTCAGACAGTCGTTCTTCCCGCGAACCATACGCGACTGGAACAGGAAAGGGAGGTAATGACAGTGGCACGTAAAGTGCCCTCCGCCACACACCGTTGGGTGGCTTGCGGAGTATGAATGTAGATGTAGATGTAGTTCCGAATCCTGCCTCGGGCATGGATGTGTGTGATGTCCTTAGGTTAGTTAGGTTTAAGTAGTTCTAAGTTCTAGGGGACTGATGACCACAGATGTTAAGTCCCATAGTGCTCAGAGCCATTTGAACTGAACACCATGTTCGCCAATCTGTGTCAGTCCAAGCCGCCCTGGCCTGGCACCACCTTAGACAGAGTTGCCGATGGATTGGTGATAATGGCAGTACACAGAAAGGACACCTGGATTTCAAATTCGTGCCCAGAAGGCGTCTGGAAATGGTTTGTGGAACAACTGGCACTCGTAAAAATCTGCTTGTATCGTGGGACGATTCACCGTAGGATCCCTGATTGTTTGTCGCACGATCGTTCGATTCTGTCGCCTCGCCGTCTTCCTGGTCCCTCCGGAGCCAGTACGTCGCACGTGGCTGCCGTATCGCGTCCACCGCTGCCGACATTGCCTCGCAGAACACTCCGAACGATCAACCTGGCGAGCCACACGGCGTGTCGACCAGCCATGCCGATGAAGATGCCCCCCTCAAACTACCTTAACCGTGAGAAATGTTGTCTACATCGAGCGAGGTAGCGCAGTGCTTAGCACACTGGACTCGCATTCGGTGACCGACGGTTCAAACCCGCGTCCGGTCATTCTAATTTAGGTTTTCCGTGATTCCCATAAATTGCTTCAGGCAAATGCCGGGATGGTTCCTTTGAAGGGACACGGATGACCTCAATGACTGGTCCCCTCCCCCAAATCAACCTACCAACCAACCACATCTACGAGGCGTGTTTTTTAAGTACGTACCGTTTTGAAATTAAAAAAAAGACGTGCTAAGATATCACAATAATTTCATTGTTACATGAAAGCCTGTACCTTAATCTACTTTTCTACATAATTTCCGTCAATATTGAAGCACTTTTCATAACGTTGTACCAGTTTTTGAATACCCTCCTCATAGAAGTCTGCCGCCTGACTTGTTAACCACTGCATCACCACTGTTTTGACTTCGTCATCGTCTTGAAGACGCTGATCGCCCAGGTGTTTCTTCAAGTGCAGGAACAGATGGTAGCCACTGGGCGCAAGATCGGGGCTGTACGGAGGATGATCTAGAGTTTCCCATCGAAAAGATGTGATCACACCTTTGGTCTGATTCGCAAAATGCGATGCCCTTGCTCAACTTCCATGAACTGTTCCTTTGATTCTGGTGTGACGTAGTCCACCCATGTTTCATCGCCCGTAACTATTTGGCTTAAGAAATCATCACCGTCGTTGTGGTACCGCTCAAGGAAAGTCAATGCAGTGTCTAAACGCTTGGTTTTGTGCACATCCGTCAACATTTTCGGTCCCCAACGTGCGCACAGTTTTCGGTAATTCAAGTGCTCGGTCACAATGCCATACAAAACACTACGAGAAACATTAGGAAAGTCATCCCGCAAGGAGGAAAAGTAAAGCGCCTGTTTTCTCTCATCTTATTGTCCACTTCCTGCACCAAACTTTCATTAACGACAGAAGGACGCCCACTCCGTTGTTCATCATGCACATTTGTGCGGCCATCTTTAAATGCTCTCACCCACTTTCTTACCATTCCATCACTCATAATGTTTTCTCCGTAAACTGCACAGATCTCACGATATCGATCACTTTTAGGCTTTTAGCACTAAGAAATCTTCTAACAGCCCGTAATTCAAAGTCGGCGGGACTCACGATTATCGGAGGCATCTTAAACACTCAGTACACAACGTAATGGCGTCAGTGTGTAGATTAAGGTACAGGCTTTCATGTAAAAATAAAATTACTGAGATATCTTATCACGTCATTTTTTTTAAATTTCAAAACGGTACTTGCTTAAGAAAGACGCTTCGTATCTGGCATTCTACGCCTACTAATGTCCTCCTGGAGTCGGGACGTGATCGTCAAGTGTATGACTCGTCCACTATGCGCCGTTTAAATAGGGCCCCTGGCCGCTTTCAGCGCCATTGCAGGGTCTGTGGGCATGCGCACTAGCAACAAACTTGGGTCATTTCATATCAGATCTAACTGTTCTACTTTGCAAAGTTTCGCGTTTATACCTTTCTTCCCTCTGCGTGCGCTGTTTCAGTGTTCATAACAGTATGTTGCAGAAGTAGCCTTTGCAAAAAGGACCAGTGGATCGAGAAACAGGCGTCCAAAGACGCTATCAACGACAGCATCTATACAATGGGTCGATCACCATAGAGTCCTGAAAAGAGCGTTGCCGAAGAAATTAATACCAAAAATTTAATTGATTATAATCTTGAGTTTTATTTTCATGTTAAAGTTATGTTACTGGTGCAGCCACCAGGCCGTATTTTGTTACTGAAACATAGTTTAACTTATTACTCATTGAAGGCTAGTAGTAACATTGGCGTTTATCATTGGTAGTTCGATGTGAGGTATTTAATTTTTGTGTACACTTGCTTGCAGTTTATGTCGAAGAGTTGAACCTAAGTGACAAGGAAGATAAGTTTCGAGTACGAGCTACATGGTTTACTCCTTGGACTTCACATACACCCCTCAGAATTTCTTAACTTTGGAAGTATCAGCGAGATAGAAACTATGCTCTAGCTGAACGAAGTCAGATTCTGATCATACTTTATTGGCTTATTCCCATATAAATAGTGATTTTTCTTAGAAGATTTAATCCAAGCACCTTTTTGTGTGAGATCACCCTGAAATGACATTTACATCGTGAAACTTTTTGAAGTCAAGTAGGGCCGTGGATAGACTGAAGAGCTTCCCCCAGCATGAGTAAGAGCCCCTTGACAGACGGTCCGCTTCAGAGTGAAGTCCAACCACCAGCAGGAGGGCATATGTCCTGTCTTAGAAGACAACAGAAAGGCAAACTCACATTTGTAGTGTGATGCCGTCCGAAGACAGTGGTCCCATAGTAAAGCTGTTACTTCACGACGGAACCACAAGTTAAAGGCAGTCACATGTAGACGTAGCCACGAATCAGAGACATCTACGAAGACACGCCCTCTAAGAAGTACCATAAGCCGCCGCTGTCTGAAGAGCACTTAGTCAGAGGGTTGCCTCGCTCGACTATGATAGCAGCAGCACCGCCGTAGTTCAGTCCGCCCTGATAGCTGAGCGGTCAGCGTGACGGATTGCCGTCCTACGGGCCCGGGTTTCGATTCCCGGCTGGGTCGGGGATTTTCTCCGCTCACGGACTGGGTGTTGTCCTGTCTTCATCATCATTTCATCCCCCTCCGCCGCGCAGGTCGCCCAATGTGGCGTGGAATGTGATAAGACCTGCTCCAAGGCGGTCGAACCTGCCTCGCAAGGAGCCTCAAGGCCAATGACACCAAACGCTCATTTCCATTTTTCTGCCATAGTTCAGATCCGGCAGAGAGCTAGTGTTATTAGTTAGCACTGTTTACCAAAGTTAATAGTTAAATGTACAGTGATTTTTTACTGTCTCTCACAAGGGAACCTCCCCATCGCACCCCCCTCAGATTTAGTTATAGACCTTGAAAAACTGAACACAGATCAATCGAGAAAACAGGAAGAAGTTGTGTGGAACTATGAAAAAAATTAGTAAAATATACAAACTGAGTAGTCCACGCGAAGATAGGCAACATCAAGGGCACTGGGAGTCTAGGTGCGCCGTGGTCCCGTGGTTAGCGAGAGCAGCTATGGAACGAGAGGTCCTAGGTTCAAATCTTCCTTCGAGTGAAAAGTTTAAATTTTTATTTTCAGTTTATGTGACAAACTCTTATGTTTTCATCACTATTTTGGGAGTGATTATCACATCTACAAGAAAACCTAAATCGGGCAAGGTAGAAGAATCTTTTTACCCATTCGCCAAGTGTACAAGTTAGGTGGGTCGACAACGTATTCCTGTCATGTGACGCACATGCCGTCACTAGTGTCGTATAGAATATATCAGACGTGTTTTCCCGTGGAGGAATCGGTTGACCTATGACCTTGCGATCAAATGTTTTCGGTTCCCTTTGGAGAGGCACGTCCTTTCGTCTACTAATCGCACGGTTTTGCGGTGCAGTCGCAAAACACAGACACTAAACTTGTTGCAGTGAACAGAGACGTCAATGAACGAACGGACAGATCATAACTTTGCGAAAATAAAGAAAGCAAAATTTTCAGTCGAGGGAAGACTTGAACCAAGGAACTCTCGTTCTGCAGTTACTCTAACCACGGGACCACGGCGCTGCTGAGCTCGCATTTTCCTTGATGTTGCCTATCTTGCATATGGACTACTCAGTTTGTATATTTTACTAATTTTTTCCACGGTTCCACACAACTTCTTCCTGTTTTCTCGACTGATCTGTGTTCAGTTTTTCAAGGCCTATCCACTGTGCCACCTTATAACTAAATCTGAGGGGGGTGCGATGGGGAGGTTCCCTTGTCAGTATCGTTCGAAGTAATAAACAGTCACCATTGTAATTAAATGTTTCCCTGGGATATTTAAGTCCCTTTTTATTATCTACGATAATAATCAAAGCAGACGAAATGAATTAAAATTTGTGCTGCGGCCGGGACTCGAACCCGGGTCTTCTTGCATTTAATTATAAGATCTATAAGATCACCAATGGGACAAGGACGTCCCATTACATCCAATGCTGGGGTGCTTGCCAATATCGGAGAGCCCTGGCAGTAGTGACAATATATAAGGGAAAAATGAATTGAAGTTTGTGTTGGGGAGGGCACTGATCTTAGGTATTTTTGTGCAGTAATGTTGACCATCATATTGCGATGGTGTAATGGTTAGCATTTCTGCCTAGCAAGCAAGAAGACCAGGCTTCGAGTCCCGACCGCAGCACAAATTTTAATTCATTTCGTCTGCTTCGATCATTATATTAGTTATCTTTGTGTTCTGCGACAGCGCTAAATATACATATATTGTTGTTCATGCGGACTTGAAATGCATTCAAGTTTAGTATTCTGTACTAAACAATGTTAATAAACGGTACTAACAATCCTTATATGCGTTGTAGCTCCCTCTAGACCTCCTCCCGGAGTAAAACAATTGACGTGGAATATAGGCTTGCTGTGACATACATAAAAAATGTACAATTTGTAGATTTAGAGAAATCTTTTGAAAATGTTGACTCGAAGACATTCTTTGCAATTCTGAAGGTACCAGTGACAAAATACAGGGATCAAAAGCATATTTACAACTTGTCCACAAACCGGACTGTAGTCACAAGAGTAGAATGACAGCAAACAGCGGCAGTGACTGACAGGGAGTGAGACGGGGCTGTAACTCACGCCGATGTTATTCAGTCAGTACATTTAACAGGCAATAGAAGATACGAAGCAGAAATACAGAAAGGGAATTACAGTTCAGGGAGAAGAAATAAAAACTTGGAGTTCTGTCGATGACATTCGGTAGTTCTATCAGAGACAGCATAGGACTTGCAATGTCAGTTCAGTATAGCGGAATGGATAACATCTTGACAAGAGGTTATTAGATGAATATAAAAAAAAGTAACACCAGGTGTTACAGAAGAATGCTGAAAATTATATGGGTAGATCGCGTAACTAAGGAAGAGGTGCTGAACTGAAATGAGGAGAAAAGATAATTGTTGTACAACTTGATCAAAAGAAGGGATCAGTTGGCAAGACATATTCTGAGACTTCAAGGATCACTAATTTAGTACTGGAGGGAAGTGTGGGGAGTAGAAATCGTAGAGGGAGACCGAGAGTTGAGTACAATTTGCAGATTTAGAAGGATGTAGGTTGCTCTAGTTACTCGGAGATGAGGAGTCTTGCACAGAATAGAGTGACATGGATAGGTCCATCACATTAGTCTTCGGCCTGAAGACCACAACAACAAAAACAACAGCAACATTATTATTTCTGTAGTATTCCCATTTTTATTCTTTTTTCCTGTTTTTGATCTGTAGATGATCATCCCACCACGTCAAAACCGGTTGTTTAATAAAACAGTAACAGTGAGTGGCTCAGACTTCGTCCATTTTTAAAAATACAGACAGTGGTCACCGTTCTCCAAGGACATCATGTTCTCAGTTATTTTCACGTCAAGATCACAGTGAAAACACTGTTTTATAACACTACTCACGGATAGCGCTATCGAGAGATTGCGTGCGACACTCCGCTGCATGATGGGTTGCCGTGTCTTTAGGCGTACTCCTACATCTTTGGGGGTCCCTAGACGCTCAATACTATTGAGAAATATTGCTACGTGGGCAATAATATTTCATGTATAGGGTTTACTCTGAGAGGCTGCGCAATGATACTGAGCTCATCAAAAACTTTTGAAGTATACTGCGCTGCCTGGAAATAGTGTGGCGTCTGTGGGTAGTATTGATAATAAATATCCTGTAATTTTTCAAACATTGGACCATCAAGGTGTAAAAAGTTATGTTTTTTTCCTCTCTCAAAAGTTTTTCGTTAGTCTGTCTCTGACATTCCATATAACAATTTTTCATTCATAATCTTTTTTTTTCTGCTTGCTAGAAAGTAGCAGCAGCGTCTCGATCGTTCAACATTCTGAAACTGAGTAAATATTGCACATTTTTACTGTATAGTCTAGGTAGTACTGCAATAATATTCTGGAATAGTATTGTGTAATAACACTGACCGTTCAGATGCCGCTTTCCTTGACAGCAGTGGGTATGGCGGAATCCACGCATTATCTTTTCCATTGACAGCAGCCGCCATGGTTAACGAGATTTTTTCGCCAAGCGTATTTCCACAGATTCTTTAGCAATGTAATCCGAAAGCGATGTAACCGAATGTAAAAGTTAAAGTTTTCAAACTTCAGAGATCAGTAGGACTCGTCTCGGATTTGTTTCGTTGACACGATAGCGTCTGGAAAATATTCAACAAACCGCAGAATGAGATGAGACGCTTCACGAGAGACCACGTGCGTTATGGAGAGCGTTGCTCACGTAATTTCGACAGGTCAGCTTTGCTGAATAAAAAAACAGTACTTCTCTTTCTACGACGATTATAAAGTCGCAAAAACAGATACAAATATCATCAACATAGTAAACAACTTACTCTTTTGCATCATATAATATACGGGTAACTTTGCTTCCATATCTAGAAAACTGATAAAAAAATTCACGGTGTCCAAGTTACTCAGTCCAGCCCATATATCGTGAATAGATGCGAGTCCTGAAATTACTTTCCGGAATGACGATTTCACCCCGTAAAGAACGAAGTATTGAGTTGTATCTCCTATGGAGCTTTGAGTCTAAATACACTGCTTGAGAATTGCTAACGAATAAGTGACACTAGTTAATGAACGACTGCCAACTGCTACGGAACAAGCGGCAACTGCTACGGCACACCCAACCAATAGTATTAAAAGGAAATGTAGAGAGTTGAACGTGTTTACTGCAGTGAGGCCTTTGCACGAACGCTGTGCCTGTATTCGACAGATCATGCATTATGGCTTGTTGTAGAACCATGTACTGCGACATTCTGTGTGGTACAGCAACCTGTCTGTAAGACATTATACGAATGCTTAAGATCGTGAACGAGCAACTGGAAGGCTCGAAGTCGGTCAAAGTATCACTACTGTGAGCACAGTAATGGGTGTGTGCAAATGTGTTATCTCGCAATTAAAAAAGGCCGCTAAAGGTGGAAATGCTATCCAAAAGCATGCCGGTGGTCTTAAATCGACCACCACGCCGCAAGATTATCGATATGTAAGCGTAGTGGCGAAAAGCAACATTCATCTCACTCCTAGGCAGATCGCTGCAGACACTGCAACCGTAACGGGTACACATGGCACTGCCACAACCATTTCACGACAAATAAATCAAGCCGGTTTGTATGCTCGGAAGCCCGTTAAATACATCTAACTCCAACAACATCATCGTCGAGAAAAAGTTCGTAGGGAGCATGTTGGTTGGGGTCAGCAACAATGACCCATAGTAGTGTTCTCCGACTAATCCCGTTTCACTGTGGCAAGTGATTCTGACCACTGATTAGGGTGGAGAGAGGGGAAAACAGAATGTTCATGAACATCGTCGGTATGGCCCTGGCGTTATTGCGTGGATAGGCATTATGCACAATGGCTGAACACCGCTGCATATCTTTGCGCGAGGTACCATAACAGCACAGCAGTATTGCAAGAATAATATTCTGGATCATGTCCATCTGTCTAAGAGTGCGATAGGTTCCGGCTGAGGTGTCGGACACACTGGAAAGTGAAGATGTTGAACGTGTGGAATGGCCTTCTACTCCCCGGACCTGAACCCTATAGAGATGTCTGTGATGCTCTTGGTAGACGTTTTACTCAACGAACACCCCCTTTCCGAATCGTGCAACAACTGAAAACCGCCTTCAGAGAGGAGTGGGGCAATATCCCCCAAGAATTTCTTAACAGTGTGGTAGCCAGCACGAATAACAGGTGCAAAATGTGTGTTATTGTCCGAGCAGGCCACATTCCTTTCTGAGAGTCTGATATCGATCTTTAAGTTGGAAGTTTGACCTGTGTCAAACATGAACATTATTTATGTCTATTATCCTGTTTTTCCATGTGATGAAATCTGCACCGTTTTCAGTTATAAATATACCAATGCACCTCTATTGCGTATGTACTGTGTTCATGTCGTCCATTATTGTCTGTGATTAATTATGTCCAAAACTGCCTCTGTCCCTTAGCAACTGTCAAGTAGCGTATTTAGTATATTCCGGAACAATGTATTTTGTTCATCCTTCCGCGATACCAAATCATCCTTGACCTAACAAAGAAAGACTGCAGTCTTAGATGGTGGGCAGAGGCTACTTTAACTAGAAATTTTCAGGCAGTTTCGTTTACGCTGAGCGACGTGGAAAGCTTAGTTTAGTGTCGGAAAGTTCAAATACAGATTCGTGACAGGTGTTTAACTAAAATAAGAAGCAAACGACGACGGGCTGCGATTACGAGGCGTAACCCTCGGAATATTGACAAACAATTTGTCAACAAGTGGCCAGGAAAGCCTTAAGAATTTTGTATCTCGGAATATTTTCAGCACTTTTGTTTCCGTTGTGGTACTGGTTTCATACTGCCCTCATACGTTGAAAGTGGGGTTGCCTATCTTAATATACATGGCACATTTTCCATACAGTTTTATTTTGCCCGCTGTGTATAGTACTTAGAGTTGTAAAACTGCTGTAGGCTACCGTAGACTATCGTAATTAAGTGTAGACTGCGGTAGTTTTCCTTGTAGCTTCGGTCAGTTACGATCGTACCTGCATTATCTGTACGTTAGGTGTGTTGCATGCCGATTGGGCGTTGCCTCATAAGAATATACGAGGGCTTTTCGGAAAGTAAGGAACGATAGGTTGCGAAATGGAAGCCACAGTGAAAATCAAAACCGTTTTATTTGCAAGGGTTAGCTACACCTTCCAGCTTCTTCTCTACACAGTCGCTGCTCAGACTTAGACATCTGTCATAGCGTTGTACCAACTTTCCAATTCCCTCGTTATAGAAGACAGCCGCCAGTGCTTTTCGACAATTTTCTGCTCTAGACTGCAACTCGTTGTCTGTTTCAAAATACTGTCTTCATAGCCAGCCGTTCATGTGAGCAGAGATGAACCTCAGGGGTAGCGAATTACGGGCTGTATTGTGGGTGATCAAACACTTGCCATCGAAAACGCTGCAGGCGCATCTTCATTGCCCCTGCTGAGTTCGGCCGACAATTGTCGTGTAGAACGAACGGGCTGACAGTTATGTGATGTGGATGGCATAACTTCAGGCGAAATCTTTCGCCAGGCTCTCATACTTGGCGGGAGACGCTAATTTCTAGCCATCTTTACGTTCTCACTGTGAGCTTAGAACTGAAAAGCGCGACATGATGCGATCGACCGACGTACCTGGCACAGTGCCCAACGCATCTGTGCAAAGCTTCATCAGATTTTCACTGTGTTTTCCATTTCGCGACCGATCGTTCCTTACTTTCCGAATAACCCTCGTATTTCTTTGGGTATGCGGTAAGTGTCTTATTAGATTCACCTAAAAACCAGAAGAGGTGAACCGTGTAGAAACTGAGTGAGAGTAACCTACGGAACATTTTTCTTCTACATAGTTATCGTCATGTCTGCACTTAGAAGTAAACAACATTTATAGTCCGCACCGATAGCTGAATGGTCCGCATGACGGACTGCCTTCCTAAGGGGCCCGGGTTCGATTCGTCAAGGATATCGTGTATGTACCGCCTGTGCTGGCTTCTCTACCTGAACTTAAAGCAAGAATTTAGGCCGCCACTGAGCAAGTTGCACCTGCAATGCTACAGCGAGTTTGGGAAGAACTTGACTTCCAATGGGATGTGTGCAGGATAACCAAAGGAAGCCACATACAAGATCTTCAGTTTAAGGTAAAAAAAAAAAAAAAAACTTGATGTGTTTCCCTACAAAACTACACTACACCCAGCTCTATACTTTCAATAAACTTACATGAATTTTTAAAGTTGTAAAGTTCTGTTTGAAATACCCTATATTTCCACTGGCTCTACGACCTAATGGCAATACGCAATTACTCGCATGCATTTCTACATATCGACCTGCATGCCAATATGTATTTGATATCCAGCCGCTGTCGCAGCTCTGAAATCCTGTTTTGCTGGATGGCGCACATCGGTATGACCACGCCGTCTCCATGGGAACCATTAGCCTCGCCTAACCGCCATCTTTCCTGCAATACAGCCTACGAGTTGGCGACAAGTCCCCACAGATGGCTATCGGTGTTATCACAACCGATTATGATTGGTTATACCTAATATATATATATTTTGTCACTGATTGTCGAAATGCTGTTTATAGCATATACTTTAAATAATATGAGGCACCTATGCTTTATGAAGCGACACCACGGGTCGTTATCCTGGTGAAAGGTTTGCTTCGATAAACCTTTGATAGCGACTCCATCACCCCTGGGAAATTTCATGATGTGTGACATCCAAATCCCCCAACCTAAATCTATATGTCTTCTAAGTGTGGAGCTATCTGAAAGATCGTGTACGTCAGGAATGCGTGTGGAGCCTTCCTGTTCTGAAGGATAGGATACGCCGATATAGTTTTCTGATTACGTTGGATAGGCTGCGGGCAACTGTCGACCATGCCGTATTACGAATGAAGCGTGTTACTGAGTTGACAAAACATACTGAACACATGTTGTAACATCTGATTACATCCTAATAAAGGAGCCAGAACCACCATTATCATGTGTTTGATTGTTCCTCACCTTCTCCCGCACCCACACCACATTCTGACTGCTCACAGCGCCATATTTCCACCTGGTGGCAGAGAGCGGGACTTTTATTTTTTCAGTATTCTCTGATTAATGAACATACGTACGACATTTTAGCATCCTGCGATCTATACAGTTGGCTTTGCAGCACTCTGAACACCATCAGTATAATTACAACCAACCGGTATAATACACTGAAGCGCCAAAGAAACTGGTATGGGCATGCGTGTTCAAATAGAGAGATACGTAAACAGGCAGAATACGGCGATGCGGTCGGAACGCCTGTATAAGACAAGTGCCTGGTGCAGTCGTTAGATCGTTTACTGCGGCTACAATGGCAGGTTATCAAGATTTAAGTGAGTTTGAACGTGGTATTATAGTTGGCGCACGAGCGATGGGACATCTCCTAGGTAGCGATGAAGTGGGGATTTTCCCGTGCGACCATTTCACGAGTGTATCGTGAATATCAGGAATCGGGTAAAACATCAAATCTCCGACACTGCTGCGGCTGGAAAAAGATCGTGGAAGAACGGGACCAACGACGACTGAGACCAACGACGACTGAAGAGAATCGTTCAGCGTGGCAGAAGTGTAACCATTCCGCAAATTGCTCCAGATTTCAATGCTAGGCCATCAACAAGAGTCTGCGTGCGCACCATTCAACGAAATATCATCGAAATGGGCTTTCGGAGGAGAAGACCAGTCGTGTACCCTTTATGACTGCAAGACACAAAGCTTTACGCCTCGCCTCGGCCCGTCAACACCAAGATTGGCCTGTTGATGACTGGAAACATGTTGCCTGGTCGGACGAGTCTCGTTTCAGATCGTATGGAGCGGATGGACGCGTACGGGTGTGGAGACAACCTCATGAATCCATGGACCCTGCATGTCAGCAGGGGACTGTTCAGGCTGGTGGAGGATTTGGGCAATTTAACAGGACAATGCGACACTCCACACGTTAAGGATTGCTACAGAGTGGCTCCAGGAAAACTCTTCTGAGTTTAAACACTTCAGCTGGCCACCAGACTCCCCAGACATGAGCATTATTGAGCATATCTGAGATGCCTTGCAACCTTTCAGAAGAAGAGATCTCCCCCCCCCCCCCCTCGTACTTTTACCGATTGATGGACAGCCCTACAGGATTCATGGCGCCAGTTCCCTCCAGCGCTACTTCAGACATTAGTCGATCCTATGCCACGGCGTGTTGCGGCACTTCTCCGCGCTCGCAGGGTCCCTACTCGATATTAGGTAGATGTAACAGTTTCTTTGGCTCTTCAGTGTTTAACTGTTACCTGGGTGTTGTGTTGTCCTAATCATCATCATTTCATCCCCATCGACGCGCAGGTCGCCGAAGTGGCGTCAAATCGAAAGACCTGCACCAGGCGAACGGTCTACCCGACGGGAGGCCCTAGCCACACGACATTTCCGTTTTTACCTGCAGATACACTCTCAGGCTTTGTCCGCGAAGTCAATATTACTGCGCATACATCGACGGATACCGGTATCCACGCAGACCTCCCACTATAGGCCCGTTCCCTGCACCAGCAGACGCTGGGCGTAGTGAACACTCAGAAGGTGGAGTCCTCCCCCGCGGTGACTCAGGCGGCTACCCCCGCATCCCCGGGGACGGCGTGTCTGTCAGGCATACGCGCCGCACGGCCTGTCGGCTGTGTGGGGTGGCTGACTAGCTACTACCCGGAAAAAACCTCCACTCACCTTCAGAGACTGCATCACCATTGTCGCGGGCCACTGTTCAGGCACATGCTTTAGAACACAATTCAAGGAAAGCGCCGTCCATCCCCTACAAAAGTATTCTCATAATTCATTTCTCCAGTAAAATGTTCTGTGCTACTTCTTTTGATATACGTATGGCACCAGCTGTTTCACACACTTCCTAATGTCTGCGTTGTATATGATGTCTAGATTCAGAAGCGCAGCCATCTACACGATTACTCTGCAATTCGTACTTAATTGCTTGGCAGAGGACTCATAAAACTACAGGGTAGCTATAGTTTAACTTTCGCTACTTGAGAGGACTCCCATCAAAAACGAGTGGTCTTAGGACGCTGAACCTTTGTGGAAACATTTGAAGATGATGCGGAGGATAAATAACTGATAAATCACAGAAATAAACACATTTTGATATCCGCATGATAAGTGTTCAAATCTGATGACGTTAGTAGTTACGCAGTTTGGAACGATCGACCAATTATTCGGTCTTCTCTAAATGTATTGATTGGCGACTCCATAGTGTCCTGTGCACTACGACCAGATAATGGGTATACTTGGAAGGAGAGACAGCATTGGTCGTATATTTTTGTTTACTATCGCAAAATCGATTTTCGGTCACTTCGTGACCATCTTCAGTGCTGTAATATATAACTTAAATTAGTAAGCACTGGTGTAAATAAGCATTACGGCGATCACATAGTCTATGTGATCGCCGTAATGCTTATTGACACCAGTGCTTACTAATTTAAGTTATACGAGGTGTGGCTAGAAAAAAACTGGACTAGTACTGGTGAAACAATAAAACGAATGCAATAAGGCTGAAAGTCGCGTGGCCTGTCACGTGACTCTCGCTCCGCCTACTGCTCGAGTTTCATCTGCCTCCTGCACTCAGTCTGCACGTGGCGTCTGTTTTAAGTAGTTGACGTTTTGTCTGTGCGTCGGAAAATGTTGAGTGTACAGAAAGAACAGCGTGTTAACATCAAATTTTGTTTCAAACTAGGAAAATCTGCAAGTGAAACGTTTGTAATGTTACAACAAGTGTACGGCGATGATTGTTTATCGCGAACACAAGTGTTTGAGTGGTTTAAACGATTTAAAGATGGCCGCGAAGACACCAGTGATTACACTCGCACTGGCAGACCATTGTCAGCAAAAACTGATGCAAACATTGAAAAAATCGGTAAACTTGTTCGACAAGATCGCCGTTTAACAATCAGAGCAGTGTCTGAGTTAACAGGAGTTGACAAGGAAAGTGTTAGGCAGATTCTTCATGAAAGTTTCAGCATGAACAAAGTGTGTTCAAAAATGGTTCCAAAGTGTCTCACAATTGAACAGAAGGAACGCCGAAGAATGATTTGTTCTGGCATCCTGGAAAACATTGAAAGTGATCCCACCTTCTTACAAAATGTTATTACTTGCGATGAATCGTGGTTTTTTACTTACGATCCCGAAACTAAACGCCAATCGATGCATTGGAAAACTCCTGGTTCTCCACGACAAAAAAAAGCACGAATGTCAAAATCGAAATTCAAGGCAATGATGATTGTTTTTTTTTTGACATCAAAGGGATTGTGCACATTGATTGGGTACCAGAGGGACAAACAGTGAATCAGCATTACTACATTAGCGTCCTGGCTACCCTACGTGAGCGAGTACGGAGAAAACGGAACGATTTGTGGAGAAAAAAGTCATGGATCCATCACCAAGACAATGCCCCAGCTCACAGTGCGTTGTCAGTGAAGACGTTTTTGGCAAAACACAACATTCCCATCTTAGATCATCCACCCTACTCACGTGATTTGGCCCCCTGTGACTTTTTTCTTTTCCCTAAAGTCAAGTCAGCTTTGAAAGGAACTAGATTTGAGACTGTTGAAGCAGTAAAAGAAAAAGCGACGGAAGTAATGTATGGACTTACCGAAAATGATCTGCAGCATTGCTATGAACAGTGGAAAATTCGTATGGAGCGGTATAGAGACCGAGGAGGAGAGTACATTAAAGGAGATAACATGAAATTGTAAATAATTGTAAATAAATGTTTTTTCCAGCATCAGTCCGGTTTTTTTCTAGCCGCACCTCGTATATTACAGCACTGAAGATGGTCACGAAGTGACCGAAAATCGATTTTGCGATAATAAACAAAAATATACGACCAATGCTGTCTCTCCTTCCAAGTATATTCTCTAAATGTGTTACGCACTAAAAGAGTGACCTCACGTGCAGTGTGAGGTGGAGCTTCACCGTGCATCAGAACAGTGGAGTCCAAAGCACCTCCCTCCTATAGAGCAGGGAACACATATTGGCGAAGCAGGTCACAGTGACGTGTGCCGTCCTCGCTGGTCGATGGAGTCAAAGTTCCTCAAAGAAAAATGGACCAGTTATGAGCAGCGCCGTGAAGCCAAACCACACAGAGACGCGTTCACTACGCGGTGGGACTTCATGAACATTCCGTTGGTAGTGAAGATCCCCGAATGCGACAAGTGTCAGTGTTCACTGGCCCCGCGGGGGTAAAGTGTGCTTCATCACTATACAAAATGTTCCAAGGCCACATACCGCCAACTTCAACCTTTGCAAGTAACGTAAGAGTAAAGTTTGCTCAAATGTCGGCATCATGCGGCAAAATATGGTGAGTAATGTGAAGTTTAAACGAATACAATTTCACAATTCGTCGCAGCACTTTTCGAACGGTGGACCATGGAATGTTCAGCTGTTCAAATGGTTCAAATGGCTCTGAGCACTATGGGACTGAACATCTGTGGTCATCAGTCCCCTAGAACTTATAACTACTTAAACCTAACTAACCTAAGGACATCACACACATCCATGCCCGAGGCAGGATTCGAACCTGCGACCGTAGCGGTCACGCGGTTCCAGACTGTAGCGCCTAGAACCGCACGGCTACACCGGCCGGTTGTTCAGCTGTTATAACACAGCTCGTGCACTGTTTGAAGATCGCACGTTGCGTCCAGTACGAGGGGCGTTTGAAAAATCCGCGCAAAAATAAAACTACTTACGTGTTTGAGGTGAACCTTTTTTATTTTTCGAAATAGTCTCCATTTAGACTTATACAGTTCGACCAACGCTGTTCTAATTTGTTGATCCCTTCCGAATAATAGGAATTGTCCAAGTCTGCAAAATAGCTATTATTTGCTGCAATCACCTCCTCGTTTGAATAAAATCAAATTGGGGAACAAATAGTAGTCCGAGGGAGCCAAGTCTGGAGAATAGGGGCGATGTGAAACGAGTTGGAATCCTACTTCCATTAATTTTGCGACTACAACTGCTGAAGTGTGTGCTGGTGCAGTGTCGTGATTGAAAATGACTTTTCTGCGGTCCAGTCGCCGGCGTTTTTCTTGCCAGCTCCAATAATGATGAATAATATGCACCTGTAATAGTTTTACCGTTTTCCAGATAGTCGATGAGGATTATCCCTTGCGAATCCCAAAAGACCGGCCGAAGGACTGGTCTTCGCCTTTTTTGGTGCAGATTCGCCCTTGGTAACCCATTGTTTAGATTGTTGTTCGGTCTCAAGAGTATAGTAATGTATCCATGTTTCATCCACAGCGACGAAACGACGCTTAAAGTCCTGCGGATGCTTCCTGAACAGCTGCAAACCATCCTTGCAACACTTCACACGATTTTATTTTTGGTCAAGCGTGACAAATCGCGGAACCTACCTAGCTTTCTCAGGTCCAAATGTTTATGCAAAATGTTATGTACCCATTCATTCGAGATGCCCACAGCACTAGCAATCTCACGCACCTTAAGTCTTCTGTCATCCATCACCATATCATGGATTTTGTCAATGATTTGTGGAGTCGTAAGCTCCACAGGGCGTCCAGAACGTCCAGCATGATTTGTGCCCATATGGCCACACCGAAAATTTTGAAACCACCTATAAACTGTCCTAGTCGAAGGTGCAGGGTCACCGTAATTTTTATCAAGCTTCTATTTAGTCTCTAGAGGCCTTTCATAAAGTAATGTTTAATCACCACACGAAATTCTTCGTCCATTTTTTGACAATCACTCGACTACCTTGATTCACACGAATGCCAAACACAAAGAAATAGACCAATATGGTTGAAACTTGGTGTGCGTTCTTTCCAAAGGTGCTACGAACTAAATATGACATGAATACGCGCCGGTGGTGCCATCTCTCGGACTTTTCAAAAGCCCCTCGTATTCTCAGCCATGGCTTTTCAAGAACTTGAGGCGCGACTGACCGTCGACCTCTCCCAGGACCAAATCAAATCATAGGCCGATCGTTCCAAACTGCATAACCACGAAGATCACCAGATCTGAACCCTCTCTTCTGGAAATTAAAATATTTTTCTTTCAATGGCTTATTCGTTATTTCTCTTTCGCATGTTCTTATAAATGTTTCCAAAAGGTTGCATTGTCCAATGATCACCCGTTACTCATGGGGCCCTATCAAGTAGCAAAAGTTTAATTATAACCACTCGGAACTTCTATAAATCCACTCTCGAATAGGAAGTAGGAAAAATGAACACCTAAATCTTTCTGCGGTAGTTCGGATTTACCTTATTTTACCACGATGGCTATTTCTTCCTAGGAAGGTGGAAGTCAATAAAATGCTGTGGAATTCGAAGGAGCTAGTTGGTTATTGAAATTTCATAAAAAGATCGCGCTGCAGTGAAATGCGCCTTTGTTTTAATGACTGCCACCCCAACCAGCTTCTCATACCAGTGAAACACTCTCCCCTGTTTCGTGATAGCACGAACTTCGCTGTCATTATTTGAACTTTTCGATGTTCTGCATCAGTCCTACCCGGCACGGATCCCACGCTCGCAGTGCTATTCTAGAAACGGACGGAGAAGCAAAGTGTAGGCAGCCTCTTTAATAGTTTTCTGCACTTCTAAGCATTCTGCCAATAAAATACAGTCCTGAGTTGCCTTCGCCACACCATTTTCTAGATTCAAATGGCTCTGAGCACTATAGGACTTAACATTGAGGTCAAGACACGCAGCCTTTAAAATTCATTAACATTATACGATTTCCCTTGCTGCTCCTATGAGGCTTCCTCTTGTAATTTCAAGACGAGGGTAGCCTGTTTCTTCCACTTTTCCGTCTCCACGCAGCATCATCCGGACTGCTTGATCAGTCATTGATCTCTAGGTACGCATGTCTTCTTCAGGGAGTGCTGGAGCTCCTGACTTCTTCAGTCTTCAAACGTCGCCTACTGAACTAAGAAACAGCTTCTACAAAAGCAGAAAGTATCTTTCTTTGTTTCCTTTCTGGAGACTTGGATCAGATAACACTGTGCAAAAGTTTATTTCCATTTTGTGTCTCGCCACCAATGCTCCTTGTTAGTAGTGCATCAGATGCAAGTCTCTGACACACACGTGCTATCTTGACCCCTCGCGCAGCCCGTATTTCAAATATTTCTTGGACATACTTGTACATTGAGATGACGAGTCATGGGATTCCTCCTAATATCGCATCGGACTTCCTTTTGCCCGGTGTAGTGTAGTAACTCGACGTTGCAAGGACTCAAAAGTCGTTGGAAGTCCACTGAAGAAATATTGAATCATGCCGCCTCTATATCCGTCCATAATTGCGAAAGTGTTGCCGATGCAAACTTTGTGCACAACCTGGCCTCTGGATTATGTCCCGTAAACGTTCGATGCGATTCATGTCGGGCGATCTGAGTGACCAAATCATTCGCTCACATTGTCCAGAATGTTCTTCAGACCGATCGGGAACAATTGTGGCCCGGCGACATCACGCATTTTCATCCATCCATCGTTGCTTGGGAGCATGAAGTCCAAGAATGGCTGCAAAAGGTCTCCTAGTAGCCGAAAACTACTATTTCCAGTCAATGATCCGTTCAGTTGGACCAGAGGACCCAGTTCATTCCATGTAAACACAGCCCGCACCATTATGGAGCCACCACCAGATTGCACAGTGCGTTGTTGACCACTCGATTACGTGGCGTCCGCACCTCGTGGTCGTGTGGTAGCGTTCTCGCTTCCCGCGCCCGGGTTCGATTCCCGGCGGGGTCGGGGATTTTCTCTGCCTCGTGATGACTGGGTGTTGTGTGATGTCCTTAGGTTAGTTAGGTTTAAGTAGTTCTAAGTTCTAAGGGACTGATGACCATAGCTGTTAAGTCCCATAGTGCTCAGAGCCATTTTTGATTACGTGGCTTTGTGGGGTCTGTGCCATACTCGAACCCTACCATCAGCTTTTACCAACTGAAACCGGGACTCCTATGAACAGAACAGGATTTTTCAGTCGTATAGGGTCCAACCGATATGCTCACGAGCCCAGGAGAGGCGCCGCACGCGATTTCGTGTTGTTAGCAACGGCACGCACCTCGGTTGTCTGCTGCCACAGCCAATCAACGCCAAATTTCGCTCTTCAGTACTAACGGATGAGTTCGTCGTAAGTTTTACGTTGATTTCTGAGGTTTTTTCACGCAGTGTTGCTTGTCTGTTGCCACTGACAACTCCACGCAAACGCCGCTGCTCTCGGTCGTTGAGTGAAGGCTGTCGGCCACTGCGTTGTTGGAGCGAGAGATAACGCCTGAAATTTGGTATTCACGGCACACACTTCACGTCTATTAATTCCCGTAGTGCGGCCGTAATCACGTAGGGAGGCTTTTCAGATGAATCACCTAAGCACAAATGACAGCTTCACCAATGAACTGCCCGTTTGCGCTTTGTGTACGTGATACTACAGCTATCTATATACACTACTGGCCATTAAAATTGCTATACCAAGAAGAAATGCAGACGATAAACGGGTATTCATTGGACAAATATATTATACTAGAACTGACATGTGATTACATTTTCATGCAATTTGGGTGCATAGGTCCTGGGAAATCACTACCCAGAACAACCACCTCTGGCCGTAATAACGCCCTTGATACGCTTGGGCATTGAGTCAAAGAGGGCCGATCTGGGTGGCCGAGCGGTTCTAGGCGCTACAGTCTGGAACCGGGCGACCGCTACGGTCGCAGGTTCGAATCCTGCCTCGAGCATGGATGTGTGTGATGTGGATGAGATTTCAGCAGTTCTAAGTTCTAGGGGACTGATGACCTCAGAAGTTAAGTCCCATAGAGCGCAGAGCCTTTTATTTTTTTTTTTTTTTTTAGTAAAACAGAGCTTGGATGACGTGTACAGGTACAGCTGCCCATGCAGCTTCAACACGATGCCACAGTTTATCAAGAGTAGTGACTGGCGTATTGTGACGAGCCAGTTAGTCGGCCACCATTGACCAGACGGTTTCAGTTGGTGAGAGATCTGGAGAATGTGTTGGCCAGGGCAGCAGTCGAACATTTTCTGTATCCAGAGAGGCCCGTACAGGACCTGAAACATGCGGTCGTGCATTATCCTGCTGAAATGTAGGGTTTCGCAGGGATCGAATGAAGGGTGCTGTCAATGCGAACAAGAGGAGACCGAGACGTGTAACCAATGACACCCCATACCATCACGCCGGGTGATACGCCAGTATGGCGATGACGAATACACGCTTCCAATGTGCGTTCACCGCAATGTCGCCAAACACGGATGCGACCATCATGATGCTGTAAACAGAACTTGGATTCATCCGAAAAAATGACGTTTTGCCATTCGTGCACCTAGGTTCGTCGTTGAGTACACCATCGCAGGCGCTCCTGTCTGTGATGCAGCGTCAAGGGTAACCGCAGCCATGGTCTCCGAGCTGATAGTCCATGCTGCTGCAAACGTCGTCGAACTGTTCGTGCACATGGTTGTTGTCTTGCAAACGTCCCCATCTGTTGACTCAGGGATCGAGACGTGGCTGCACGATCCGTTACAGCCATGCGGATAGGATGCCTGTCATCTCGACTGCCAGAGATACGAGGCCGCTGGGATCCAGCACGGCGTTTAGTATTACCCTCCTGAACCCACCGATTCCATATTCTGCTAAGAGTCATTGGATCTCGATCAACGCGAGCAGCAATGTCGCTATACGATAAACCGCAATCCCGATAGTCTACAATCCGACCTTTATCAAAGTCGGAAACGTGATGGTACGCATTTCTCCACCTTACAAGAGCCATCACAACAACGTTTCACCAGGCAACGCCGGTCAACTGCTTTTTGTGTATGAGAAATCTGTTGGAAACTTTCCTCATGTCAGCACGTTGTAGGTGTCGCCAGCGGCGCCAACCTTGTGTGAATGCTCAGAAAAGCTAATCATTTGCATATCACAGCATCTTCTTCCTGTCGGTTAAGTTTCGCGTCTGTAGCACGTCATCTTCGTGGTGTAACAATTTTAATGGCCAGAAGTGTATGTGCGATTCGCTATGCGATGTCTTTTGTCACCTCAGTGCAATATGAGTAGAGCAAATTGTTCTGGGATCTAAGAGTAAACACTCCAAGGATGAAATATCCATTAACATTTTTTTAAAAAAAAGATTGAAGCTTTAGGAATGAGTCTCCCCATTAGGCGACCCCTCGCGTAAAACGGGACATTCGGCTCAAGTCCCGGTCCGGCACAAATTTTAGTGTGTCGTCGCTAATAAATTGCGCAGGTCAAGTTTAATCGCATTCGCTAATGCGAATACACTGAAGAGCCAAAAGATTACGAACACTGCCGACCGCGAGGTTGAACGCCTGCTGGTCGTGCTGCGGGCACGCGTCGCAGTAAGGGAAGAATGTAAGCCGAAGAGATGCGAATGGGCAGTCACAATAGCGAAGATACGAGACCACAAATGCGGTGACAAAGGGCACGTTGTCGTGGCGCTGCGGCCGGAAACGAGAATCTCTGAACAATGAAGCTGGTTGCTTGTTGGCGTGCTACTGTCGCGAGCATCTATGGAAAGTAGATGAAGGACGGTGAAATAATGCGTAGGCCATATGGTATTGGACGTCCATGACCCGTCACAAAACGTATATCGTTAACGTCGATATGTAGCAGGATTTTAGAACATATATTGTGTTCGAAAATTATGAATTACCTCGAAGAAAACGGTCTATTGACACACAGTCAACATGGAAACACAACTAGCTCTTTATTCACATGAAGTGTTGAGTGCTATTGACAAGGGATTTCAGATATATTCCGTATTTCTAGATTTCCCGGAGGCTTTTGACACTGTACTACACAAGTGGCTCGTAGTGAAATTGCGTGCTTATGGAATATCGTCTCAGTTATGTGACAGGATTTGTGATTTCCTGTCACGGAGGTCAGAGTTCGTAGTAATTGACGGAAAGTCATCGAGTGAAACAGAAGTGGTTTCTGGCGTTCCCCAAGGTAGTGTTATAGGCCCTTTGCTGTTCCTTATCTATATAAACGATTTGGGAGACAATCTGAGCAGCCGTCTTCGGCTGTTTGCAGATGACGCTGTCGTTTATCGAGTAATAAAGTCATCAGAAGATCAAAACAAACTGCAAAACGATTTAGAAAAGATATCTGAATGGTGTGAAAACTGGCAGTTGACCTGAATAACGAAAAGTGTGAGGTCATCCACATGAGTGTTAAACTTCGGTTACACGATAAATCAGTCTAATCTAAAAGCCGTAAATTCAACTAAATACCTAGGTATTACAATTACGAACAACTTAAATTGGAAGCAACACATAGAAAATGTTGTGGGAAAGATTACCAAAAATTGCGTTTTATTGGCAGAACACTTAGAAAATGTAACAGACCTACTAAGGAGACTGCCTACACTACGCTTGTCCGTCCTCTTTTAGAATACTGCTGCGCGGTGTGGGATCCTTACGCGATAGGACTGACGGAGTACATCGAAAAAGTTCAAAGAATGGCAGCACGTTTTGTATTATCGCGAAATATGGGAGAGAGTGTCACAGAAACGATACAGGATTTGGGCTGGAAATCATTAAAAGAGAGGCGTTTTTCGTTGCGACGGAATCTTCTCACGAAACTCCAATCACCAACTTTTTCCTCCGAATGCGAAAATATTTTGTTGACACCGACCTACATAGGGAGGAACGATCACCAAGATAAAATAAGGGAAATCAGAGCTCGTACAGAAAGATATAGGCGTTCATTCTTTCCGCGCGCTATACGAGATTGGAATAATGGAGAATTGTGAAGGTGGTTCGATGAACCCTCTGCCAGGCACTTAACTGTGATTTGTAGAGTATCCTTGTACATGTAGATGTAGAGGTCGAAGGATTCCCCACTGTGTAATCCAGAATACGCAGCAATCTGTCTCAGATCTGACATCGTAGTACAATGCTGGTGCAGGCACAAGTGTTTCGGAGCACACCGTCCAAAAGATTTTGTTGAACAAGGAGCTCCAACATCACACGACCCCTACATGTTCCTGTGTTGATCCAACGACATCGTCAGTTATGGTTGCACTGGGCACAGCATCATACAGTTTGCACCATGGATCAATAGACGAATCGCCTGTCGAATGAATCGCATTTCTTGTTACAGCAGATCGATGGGTGGGTCCTTAAACGCCGTCATCCAGGCGATTGGCTGCAGCGTGCCACAGACGCAGGCTGATGAGGGCAGAATTATGCTATGGGGTACATTGAATTCGACTTCCGTGGGGCCTGTGGTGGTTCAAATGGCTTTGAGCACTATGCGACTTAACTTCTGAGGTCATCAGTCCCCTAGAACTTAGAACTACTTAAACCTAACTAACCTAAGGACATCACACACATGCATGCCCGAGGCAGGATTCGAACTTGCGACCGTAGCGGTCGCGCGGTTCCAGACTGTAGCGCCTAGAACCGCTCGGCCACTCCGGCCGGCGCCTGTGGTGGTTATCGAAAGTATCGTGACAGCAGTGAACTGTGTGAGCATTATTGCCGAGCACCTGTATCGCTTCGTCGGTGAAGTCTCCCGCTACAGCGATGACATCTTACAGGGGGATAACTGTCCGTGTTGCAAGGTCCGAATCGTGCTGCAGTTGTTTGAGAGACATTATGGTGATCTCACACTGACGTCTCGGTCAGCAAATGTGCCCATTGGAACACATATTGGGCGCCAGCTGTGTGCCCCTCAACCACCATCCCGTAATTTGTGGGGATTTCTTGTTCTGTGCGTAGGAATCTGGTGCCACATGCCTCTGTAATCCTGTTAAGGACTTGTAGAATTCGTGCCATGCGGAGTCTCTTCTGTACTGTGTTTAAAAAGTACATTAACACGCTATTAAAAGTGTGGTAATAATGTTTTGGCACATCGGTGTACATATCTTCCTCCTAAATCTCTCACACGGACTATGTGATTAAAAGTACGAGGAAGACACTTGCTCAGGGTAGAGTATCGTGGACGGCTGGTCCTGGCGGAGGTTCGAGTCCTCCCTCTGGCGTGTGTGTGTGTGTTTGTCCTTAGGATGATTTAGGTTAAGTAGTGTGTAAGCTTAGGGACTGATGACCTTAGCAGTTAAGTCCCATAAGATTTCACATACATTTGAACATTTTTGAGTATCGTGGAGAGTTGCGTTAAACCAGTCCGGCGGCAGGCAGGTGGGCCCTCTGGAAGACAGCGCTCGCCTGGAGCTGCTGCTGCCGCCGTTGCCGTCGCGGGCGGCGGCGTCTTAATTAAGCCAGCTGTCGTGACTCTGCGCGGCCGTCCCGTCCCATCCCAGCGTAGGCCGGGCCCGCGCCTCGGCCAGCGGGAATTAATTAGAGCGCCCGGCACGGGGGCGGAGCGCGGACCCCCGCCATCCGGGCCGCTCCTCACGGCCAACCTGCCCCGGGCGCAGCCTCCTCGGCACGGCCGGCTGCAGGCTCCTCGTGTGGGGCTACATAGTCTGCTGCGGCATGTACACTGCCCAGCAACATTAATGCGACCACCAGCCTAAGGTCTGAATCACTACCAACTGCAGCATCCACCGCTGCGAGACGAGCAACAAGACAGTTCCGGACTGGCAGGTACGTGGCGCCATGCCGACTCCACAGCCGTGGCCACCTGCCCTAGGTTTCCCGGTTAAGGATCCGTGGTGCGAACAGCGCGATCGAACCGGTCCCACAGATCCTCGACCGGCTGAGTCTGTTTTTAGCAAACAGAACACAGCATGTTGTTATCAATGGAGAGACGTCTACAGTCGTTAAAGTAACCTCTGGCGTGCCACAGGGGAGTGTTATGGGTCCATTGCTTTTCACAATATATATAAATGACCTAGTAGATAGTGTCGGAAGTTCCATGCGGCTTTTCGCGGATGATGCTGTAGTATACAGAGAAGTTGCAGCATTAGAAAATTGTAGCGAAATGCAGGAAGATCTGCAGCGGATAGGCACTTGGTGCAGGGAGTGGCAACTGTCCCTTAACATAGACAAATGTAATGTATTGCGAATACATAGAAAGAAGGATCCTTTATTGTACGATTATATGATAGCGGAACAAACACTGGTAACAGTTACTTCTGTAAAATATCTAGGAGTATGCGTGCGGAACGATTTGAAGTGGAATGATCATATAAAATTAATTGTTGGTAAGGCGGGTACCAGGTTGAGATTCATTGGGAGAGTGCTTAGAAAATGTAGTCCATCAACAAAGGAGGTGGCTTACAAATCACTCGTTCGACCTATACTTGAGTATTGCTCATCAGTGTGGGATCCGTACCAGATCGGGTTGACGGAGGAGATAGAGAAGATCCAAAGAAGAGCGGCGCGTTTCGTCACAGGGTTATTTAGTAACCGTGATAGCGTTACGGAGATGTTTAGCAAACTCAAGTGGCAGACTCTGCAAGAGAGGCGCTCTGCATCGCGGTGTAGCTTGCTCGCCAGGTTTCGAGAGGGTGCGTTTCTGGATGAGGTATCGATTATATTGCTTCCCCCTACATATACCTCCCGAGGAGATCACGAATGTAAAATTAGAGAGATTCGAGCGCGCACGGAGGCTTTCCGGCAGTCGTTCTTCCCCCGAACCATACGCGACTGGAACAGCAAAGGGAGGTAATGACAGTGGCACGTAAAGTGCCCTCCGCCACACACCTTTGGGTGGCTTGCGGAGTATAAATGTAGATGCAGATGTAGTTCGGTGGCTGCAGGAGTACGGTAAGCTCCTCCTGGTGGTCTTCAGACCACGCACGCACACTGCGAGCAGTGTGAAATTTTGCAGTGTCCTACTCGCAGATGCCATCGTGCCGACGAAAAGAGAAACAGTATGTAGCGGTGGACATAGTCCCCAAGGATAGATGCATACTTCGACAGTTCATAGCAATACTATCGTAATTACAAAAAAAAATGGTTCAAATGGCTCTGAGCACTATGGGACTCAACTGCTGAGGTCATTAGTCCCGTAGAACTTAGAACTAGTTAAACCTAACTAACCTAAGGACATCACAAGCATCCATGCCCGAGGCAGGATTAGAACCTGCGACCGTAGCGGTCTTGCGGTTCCAGACTGCAGCGCCTTTAACCGCACGGCCACTTCGGCCGGCAATTACACTTTGGGAGAAAATGAAGTTACAACGCCACTGTTTTGCCCGACGTAATGTTATGTCTGTGAAATATAATCGAGACTGCTCCGCTTACCGATCTGTAATACAAAGAAGATGTCCGAACACCGAAACTACAGACTACTTATGCACTGAGCAGCCAAAGGAAATGGTACACCTGCCTACCATCGTGTAGGGCACGAGTACGCAGAAGTGCCGCAACACGACGTGGCATGGACTCGACTAACGTCTGAAGCACTACTGCAGGGAACTGACACCATGAATCCTGCCGGGCTGTCCATTAATCCGTAAGAGTACGACGGGCTGAAGATCTCTTCTGAACAGCACGTTGTAAGGCATCCCAGATATATGGTCAATAAGGTTCATGTCTGAGGAGTTTGGTGGTCAGCGGAAGGGTGAGTGTTCCTGGAGTCACTCTATGGCAATTATGGACGTGTTGGATGTCGCATTGTTCTGTTGAAAATGAGCGTTTAGCGTCATTCGCCGGGAGGCCCCTTGCGGGGCAGGTCCGGCCGCCTTGGTGCAGGTCTTATTACATTCGACGCCACATTGGGCAACCTCCACGCCGGATGGCGGTGAAATGATGATGAAGACAACACAACACCCAGTCCCTGAGCGCAGAAAATCTCCGACCCAGCAGGGAATCGAACCTGGGCCCGTAGAACGGCAATCCGTCACGCTGACCACTCAGCTATCGGGGCTGGAATTGCCAAAGTCCGTCGGAATGCACAAAGGACATCAATGGATGCAGGTGATCAGACAGGATGCTTACATATGTGTCACCTGTCAGACGCATCAGGGGTCTCATATCACTCCAAATGCACATGGCCCACACCATTACAGAGCCTCCACCAGCTTGAACAGTTCCCTGCTGACAAGCAAGGTCCATGGATTCATGAGTTTGTCTCCATACCAGCATACGTCCATGCGCTCGATACAATTTGAAACGAGACTCGCCCGACCAGGCAACATGTTTCCACTCATCGACAGTCCAATGCCGGCGTTGACGGTCCCAGGCGAGCCGTAAAGCTTTGTGTCGTGCAGTCATCAAGGGTACACGTGTCGGCGTTCGACTCCGAAAGCCCATATGGATGCTGTTTCGTAGAATGGCTCGCACATTGACACTTGGTGACCCAGCATTGAAATCTGCAGCAATCTCTGGAACGGTTACACTACTGCCACGCTGAACGATTCTCTTCAGTCGTCGTTGGTCCCTTTCTTGCAGGATCTTTTTCCGGCTGCAGCGATGTCGGAGATTTGATGTTTCACCCGATTCCTGATATTTCACGATACACTCGTGAAATGGTCGTACGGGAAAATCCCCACTTCATCGCTACCTCGGAGATGTCCCATCGCTCGTGCACCGACTATAACACCATGTTCGAACTGACTTAAATCTTGATAACCTGCCATTGTTGCAGCAGTAGCCGATCTAGTAAATGCGCCACACTCTAGTTTTCTCACAATGGCGTTGGCGACCGCATCGCCGTTTTCTGCCTGTTCACATATCTCTGTATTTGAATATACGTGCCTATACCAGTTTGTTTGGCGCTTCAGTGTAATTCCAGTGTAATACCATCGCAACCGTTATGATCCGTTTGCACTCTTATCATCGGTAGCTTGTGTGGTCTTTTACCGTCGGCACAGGTATGTGGGTAACACTGAACTCTTTTCTCATTGTAAAACGCGGTAAAAGGAGTTGACTGAAGCAGCAGGTCGTGTTAGAAGCCTTTTACCTATTTTGTGTTATGTTCATTGTGTATTACCAACAACTTATCAGTGCCGTAAGTATGATTACGCCTGGTGAAAGCCATCTCCTACCGTACGAGCCCTGATTTCTCTTATTTCGCGGTTCGCATGCGAGGTGTGTGCTGATTCCAATGGGATCATTCTGCCATCTGTCATAAATACCGGTTCTTTAAACATTCTCAAGAGTATATACATGAAGATGGTATCTGTTCTTTCGGACATCTGTCATAAATACCGGTTCTTTAAACATTCTCAAGAGTATATACATGAAGATGGTATCTGTTCTTTCGGACATCTGTCATAAATACCGGTTCTTTAAACATTCTCAAGAGTATATACATGAAGATGGTATCTGTTCTTTCGGACATTTCCGAAAGAACAGATACCATCTTCATATATATACAGTTAAGTCTCACCGACCATTTGACCATCTTCTTCTGTGCGTATGCACAAATAGTGCCCGAACTCTTGCGGGAATCTGCAGTAAAGCCCCTAGTAATGCGTATGATGGGCAGGGGCACTATGAATATAGTGCGGGACAATACGCTGCGAATGTGGGTCTCACGGGAGGCGTGCCAGAGATAAGTCCCTGCAGTCGCACTATCCTCTGTGTCCTCGATGGCTCAGATGGATAGAGCGTCTGCCATGTAAGCAGGAGAAACACATTTTCAACTGTCCCCTTTGACTTATATCAACGCCTGTATGCAGTTAAGGGTATTCATTTCATTATAATTTCATTCTCAACAGTGTTACGTAGAAAAAAACTTCCTCCATCCAGCGGTTCTCATTTAAGTTCACATATTTGTGTAATACTTGCGTGCTGGGTGAAGCTACCGGTAGTGCACCTAGCTCATGCCTCTGCAGCGCTTTAATGTCTTCATGTAATCTGACCTGGTGGGAATCCCAGTCACTCCAGCAGTACTTAAGAGTTCGTCGCACAAGTGTCCTACGCACAGTCTCCTTTGTACCTGTAGATGAGCTACACTTACCTAGAATTCTGTCAATTAACGGAAGTCATCCATTTGCTTCCCTACAACGGGCTCGTTCCATTTCGTATCCTTTGCAACGTTACGTCTAGATGTTTCATAGTCGTGACTGTGTCAAGCTGCAGACGTTAACTCTGTTTTGGGACATGACAGGATATTTTTTCATTTTTTCATACCCATCTGCATAAATTTACATTTTTCTACATTTAGAGCAAGTTGACATTCGTGGTACCAAATAGAAACTCCACTACATCTCTCTGTATCTTCCTAGGATCACTCTGTGACATTTTCCAATACACGATAGCATTATCAGCAAACAGTTGCACAGTGCCGGGACCCTATTCATCAGACAGTTTATATTATTATAAATGCTTTGAATGTGAGGAAATAGAGTATTTTACTGTTAACTATGGTACCTGATATTTTAGAAGACGTCGTTTTTTAGCCTCATGCGAGTACGCTGTATTTCGACATAAGCGCACCTTGTTCCGTGCAATGACATGTCGGATTCTTGAAACAAGCGATCAATAATTTTGATACACTTTTCAAGGGAAACAAAAACGGAGATTGTGATCAAATTTTCGCCGGATAGCTTCTGAGCCTGGATTTCAACAAGATTACCGAAGGGACCTACGTTTGGAAATAAAGTACAGCGAGTTACCATTCAGAGACGAATAGTAGTTTGCTGATTACGACAACTTCTTTCAAGTTCCTTCGTCCTGTGGAACCGTCGATGATTTCTGTGAACATTTGTACTAAAATGATAATTAAACATTTATGAACATAGGGCATGAAAAAATTGACTGGTGATTGCTCTTTAAATAACAAGTTAAATAACTGCATTCAGTTTATAATTAATTTTTTAATAAGCTAAAGAGAAACTTACTTTAAACATTTTCCCACTCATTATCGTGGCTGACAATGTCGCATAAACCAGCTTTTGTGCTAATAATTATAATTCCTCAGATATAGGCAAATATGAAATTGTTCAAATGGCTCTGAGCACTAGGGGACTTAACTTCTGAGGTCATCATTCCTTTAGAACTTAGAACTACTTAAACCTAACTAACCTAAGGACATCACACACATCCATGCCCAAGGCCGGATTCGAACCACGCAAATATCCATTTTTTTTCATATGTCGCTCTTATTGATATATTGAGACGTTTCACGTCGAAACTATTCACATTACATATTTTTAATTATAAATTACAATGAACTGTAATACCGTGCGTCTACAGATACAGACAGAAAAAACATAAGTGGTATAGGATTTAGTACACATTTTGTTTTCACATTGTGTCTCATATTTTGTTTCACCGCGGTCGGGCTTAAAAAATGTCTTTGACCGCTTCTGAGTATATCGGATCGCAATAGTAATCTTCGGCGTTTTGCGCCAGCACAGGTCACATCATATCACGCGCCTTTGACAATTTCACTCAGTCTTCCATTGTCTGGAGAACTTACACAGTTAAATTCGGTCGATGGACACAACATAAGTTACAAGTTTATGTATGCAGAGAGTCCTGGGGACTCCTGACGAAACCTTTGTCGCCATGAACACTCGTCGTCTGGTAGTTGAAAAGTCATCGAGCGAATAGCATTCTGAGAACCTATTCCGTATGCCCAGATTTCTGTTAACATACGTAGCGGTATACGAGCAGGCAAAGGGAAATTACCTTCGAACGCGAAGGATAATTTAATAGTGGTCCCAGTATGGATGCGTATGGTAACCCTTTGGCGATAAAGTTCACTGATATCGTCAGACACTGCACAGTTTGAGAGCAATACTTTGAAATGGCGTTTACGGCACTGGAACGCAAAGTAGCGGATATATAAGCGTTCGCATCGGCGTTAGGCGAGAAGGGCAGAGGGCGATAGGGCTCGTGTGACGCGCGCATCGGCTGCGTTAACAGGCATACTGCGCAGGGTTGGAACAGCGTCTGATATTGCGGCGATGTAGGGCACGGCACGCGCCGCTGGCAGCTGACATAAAGCGGCGATAGGCCGGTGCGGGCCGCGGGTACAGCAGCGCCGATAAATCGACCCCGGCAAGTCGACTCGAGTGTTTGGCGCGCACTTGGCGGCCGCGCTATCGACTCGACAACTTAAAGGAGAGCTCTCGCCCGCCCGCCGAGGTCCCAGCGGCGACCCTCGGAGGCTTGTCACCCATCTTCCCCACCATTCGGCGCGTACTCCGAAGAACGCATTACGGACTTATCAGTAGAGCAGCAGTCTGCTCTGATCCAATGGCGGCCGTGACGGATATATAAAGCGAACACTGGTCCTACGCTAACGCCGCATCTGCGATAAGGGCACTCCACGGAGACACACGGCGCGGGGGCTGATGGGGGTAGAGGAGTCGATAGAAGTCGCAGGACGCATCTGCTTGAGACCGTAACGCTTAATTTACACGAAGACACTATGTTGAGAACCTAACGGGGTGACCAACGGACCTGTTAATCACAGATTTTAATGAATCTCAGATATGCTTTAGAGCAGGGGCGTCCTACCCACTGGCCAAGGGCCGCATTGAGCCCTTACCAAGTACCAACGCTGCCCAAAAATTGAGCATTTATCACTCGATCAATAAAAAATCGATTTATGTAAAGTTATGGTTATTTGAATATTTTCAGATCTGAAACTCCCGCCACACGATGCTATTCTGCCTCTGTGTCTAACATTTTGCTCAGCTGTTATTGTTAAGTACACTACCGGAAAAAAATTGGTACACCCGGAAAGACGACGTCGATTGTGAACCGATGGCGTCATGTGCCACCTGGGAGATGGCAGATTTACTGAAAACAGTTTCAACGTCGTCCGCCAATAGATAGTGTGGTAGCATAGCGCCAAAGCGCCATCTGTGTCTACCCTTTATTAGGGAATGCTCACAGCCAGCAGACTCAGTGCGGTGCAAACATGCAAAGCCAGCAGGCAAAATTGCCACGGAGACACACTCCTGCTTCCTATAGCCAAATGAGGTCATCCACATGAGTGCTAAAAGGAACTCGTTAAGCTTCGGCTACACGATAAATCAGTCTACTCTAAAAGCCGCAAATTCAACTAAATACCTAGGTATTACAATTACGAACAACTTAAATTGGAAGCAACACATAGAAAATGTTGTGGGAAAGTTTACCAAAAATTGCGTTTTATTGGTAGGACGATTACAAAATGTAACAGACCTACTAAGGAGACTGCCTACACTATACTTGTCCGTCCTCTATTACAATACTGCTGCGCGGTGTGGGATCCTTACCAGATAGGACTGACGGAGTACATCGAAAAAGTTCAAAGAATGGCAGCACGTTTTGTATTATCGCAAAATGTGGGAGAGAGTGTCACAGAAATGATACAGGCTTTGGGCTGGACATCATTAAAAAAAGCGTTTTTCGTTGCGACGAAATCTTCTCTCGAAATTCCAATCACCAACTTTCTCCTCCGAATGCGAAAATATTTTGTTGACACCGACCTACATATGGAGGAACGATCACCACGATGAAATAAGGGAAATCAGAGCTCGTACCGAAAGATATATGTGTTCATTCTTTCCGGGCGCTATACGAGATTGGAACAATAGACAATTGTGAAGGTGGTTCGATGAACCCTCTGCCAGGCACTTAAATGTGATTTGCAGAGTATCCATGTAGATGTAGATGTAGATGATCAAGTTCGAAAGGGGTGAAATTGTGGTCTTCCCAGTGGCGGGATGGTTCTTTCGGAGAACTGCCACAGAAACTGGACGTGATGCGTCAGTTGTGCAACGATCCTACTATCAGTGGCCACGTGAACATTCTCACACCTGTAGACGAGGTTCTGGACGTCCACGCGGCACAGATTCCCGCCGGGATCGTCGTATGGTAAGGGCAGCAGTGGCAAATCGTACAACTACCACTGCACAGATAAGAAAGTTCGTGCGCCCAGACGTGACAATATGAACTGTTGTTATGAGCAGTGGGACCATGGGTAAGCACATCTTTGGGCCATCTTCCACTCACGCCACAGCAATGACGTGCACGGCTCGAATGGTGCCGTCAGAGGATTACTTGGAAGATGGATTGGCACACTTGGTCTTCGGCGGTGAAATCAGATCCTGCCTACTGGTAAGTGATGGTCATTTACGCGTGCGACGTAGAAATATTGAGCGCTGTCTCGTAGAATGCACTCGTCAGAAACACACTGCCCCACTCCAAGTGCGATAGGCTACAACTCTCGTTCACCTTTGGTGTTTCTCTGGGGATGTTGACCGGCCTCAGTATGCGTAGAATGTTGTTAGACCCGTTCTTTCGCAGTTTTGCAACAGGAAACTGTGTGTTGTTCTAACAGCATAATGCTCGCTTACACACCACCTGTGAAACTCAATGTGCTCCGCAAGACGTTCTGCAACGTCTCTGGCCATCACTATCTCCAGACTTGTCTATGATCGAGCACATGTGTGATGTGATGGGACAGGAAGTGATTCGTGTTAACTATCCCAGAACATTGTTCGCGAATTGTACGGTCGACTCGAGGCCAGACTCAGCGCCTGTATTACCATCCTTGGAGGCTACACAGCGTATTAGTATCCGTGTTTCAGCATGGGTCGATACTTGTTAACTCAGAATCGCTTGTGCTATTCACTTGTGATCATTTCAGGTAGTCCTCACGCACTGTTGTAAAAATAAATATTGAGAGAACTGTAGAGCTCTAAAAGGGTGCATTATTTGTTTTTTCGGCAGTGTATTTTACGTGCAGCCCAAAATCACTCGCCTTGTTCCAGCGTGGCCCAAGTAACTTCAAAGGCTGGACACCCTTATTGTAGAGTGTCTTGACCTGTGAACCTGGCTAGCGACTTTTCATGCGACTACCCAAAATTTCCGAGAAAATCAATGTTTAAGTTTTATGTGTACGTTTTACCTGTAACTTCATTCATATGTAGGCGAAGTGCGCGTAGTGCAGGGACTAAAGTTCACGACCAATATTATGGAGGTGTTGGTTCTAACACCACCAGTGCACTTTTTTTGAGTATCAGCGGACTGAATACCATGGAGCAATATACACACATCAAAAAAGATTTTCCAGCACCTCAGTTCTGAGAGTTCCGGAAACCGTACAGAAAACTGGAATAGAGATCAACAATAAATATCATTTCCGCCCTTTTTATTGCTCATAAAAACCATACATTGCATGTTGTACCACCATATAGTGAGACCTTCAGAGGTGTTGGTCTAGACTGCTGCACACACCGGTACCTCTAATGCCCAGAAGCACGTCCTCTTGCATTGATGTATGCCTGTATTCGTCGTGGCATACTATCTACAAGTTCATCAAGGCACTGTTGGTCCACATTGTCCCACTCCTCAACGGCGATTCGGCACAGATCCCTGGAGAACATGCTGGCCACTCCAGTCGACCGATGCCGTTATCCTGAAGGAAGTCATTCACAAGATGTGCACGATGGGGGCGCGAATTGTCGTCTATGAAGACGAATTCCTCGCCAATATGCTGACAATATGGTTGCACTATCGGTCAAAGGATGGCATTCGCGTATCGTACAGCCATTACGGCGGCTTCCATGACTACCAGCGTATCACGTCGGTCCCACTTAATGCCACCCCAAAACAGCAGGGAACCTCCACCTTGCTGCACTCGCTGGACAGTGTGTCTAAGACGTTCAGCCTGACAGGGTTGCCTCCAAATACGTCTGCGATGATTGTCTGGTGAAGGCATATGCGACACTCATCGGTGAAGAGAATGTGATGCCAATCCTAAGAGGTCCATTCTGCATGTTGTTGGGCCCATCTGTACCGCGCTGCACGGTGTCGTGGTTGCAAAGATCGACCTCGCCATGGACGCCGTGCGTGAAGATACGCATCATGCAGCCTATTGCGCACAGTTTGAGTCGTAACATGACGTCCTGTGGCGGCACGAAAAGTATCATTCAACATGTTGGCGTTGCTGTCAGGGTTCCTCCGACCCATAATCCTTAGGTAGTGGTCATCCACTGCAGTAGTAGCCCTTGGGCGGCCTGAGCGAGGCATGTCATCGACAGTTCCTGTCTCTCTGTATCTCCTCCATGTCCGATCAACATCGCTTTGGTTCACTCTGAGAGGCCTGGACACTTCCCTTACTGACACAAAGTAATAATGCGGACGCGATCGAACTGCGGTATTGACTGTCTAGGTATGGTTGAACTGCAGACAACATGAGCCGTGTACCTCCTTTCTGGTGCAATAACTGGAACTGATCGGCTGTCGGACCCCCGCCGTCTAACAGGTGCTGCTCATGCATGGTTGTTTACATCTTTGGTCAGCTTTAGTGACATCTCTGAATAGTCAAAGGGACTGTGTCTGTGATACAATATCCAGAGTCAACGTCTATCTTCAGGAGTTCTGGAGACCAGGGTAATGCAAAACTTTTTTGATGTGTGTATGCCATGCAGAATTATTCAAAAATACGGTTGTCCTTTTCGCCATAATGATGTAACTACTAGATCAATCAGTACAACAAACTTTCTTTAAATGCTTTTTTCGTTCGTTACAAAACAGGTTACGGAGTCGTCTGAGTCGCTGTCGCTTTCATCGCTTGCTGTCCTAGAGCGGAATTCCGGATGGTATTTGTCGCAGCGGCAACCGAAACACAAATTCGTAGAGCACTACATACATTTAGCACTGCTGCTGCCTTGAAAGCATACGGATATTGTTTTTCAGAAGTGATACCGAAAACGCACTTCGCTGAAATTAAAAAAAAAAACTGTGAACCAAGTATTCAATTATTCCAGTGAAAGCAGGTGCACTAAATTGGTGCAAAATTAAATAATGCATTTTTATGAAATACTCCCTAGAAGCGATTTCTCTGTTAGCCTTTAGCACGCCTGGAGCATTTAGTATTTTTTTTTTTTTGTGAAAATTTTAACCTGCCTGAAAAAATATATATCACAATGTTGGCAAAGTGGAGTATTTTTGAGTGGGATAATTTTTACGGTGCATGTCCCTACTTTCCTCTCTTCTATAAAGATTTGATCGTAATGTGTCTGATCAGTCCGCCTTACCCACAGATCAATATTGCACATACGGAAGAACGACAGAGTATAAAAACACTTCGAGCACCACTTTCATGAACTTGCCTGATTTAATGTAGATCACAATTACATTTTTCAATTTATGGTTAAATTTGTGAACTCTTTTTTGAACAATCCGACCAAATTTTCCGGACGGCTGCGCGATCTCCTATCTGACAGATCACAGTTCGTAGTGACTGACGGAAAGTAGTCGACTAAAACAGAAGTAATATCTGGCGTTCCCCAAGGAAGTGTAGTAGGCATTCTGCTGTTCCTGATCCATACGTACACGGTTCATAAACATACTGAGCAGCTCTCGTAGATTGTTTTCAGGTGATACTCTCACATACCGTCTTGTAGTGTCGTCGGATGATCAAAACCAACTGTAGACTGATTTAGATGATATATCTGCATGGTGCTAAAAGTGGCAATTGACTGTAAATAATGAAAAATGTGAATTCATCCACGTGAGTACTAAGAATAATCCACTAAATTTTAGTTACACTGTAAATAACACAGATCAAAAGGCGGAAAAATCAGCTACTTAGGGATTACAGTTACGAATAACTTAAATTGGAAAGACAGATAGTGTTGTGGGGAAAGCGAACCAAAGACTGCGATTCATTGGCAGAACACTTAGAAAATGCAAAACGTCTATTAAAGAGACTGTCTACACTACGATTGTTGGTCCTCTTCTAAAGAATTTCTGGGAGGTGTGGAATCCGCATCAAATAGGAGTGACCGAGGACATTGAAAAAGTTCCAGGAAGGGCAGCTCGTTTTGTACAGTCGCGAAATAGGGGAGAGACTACCACGGATATGATACGGGAATTTATGTGGTAATTATTAAAACAAGGGCATCTTTCGTTGCAGCAGGACCTTCTCATGAGATTTCAACTACCAACTTACTTCTCCACATGCGGAATTATTTTGTTAGCGCCCGGCTACATTGGGAGAAAAGATCATCATAATAAAATAAGAGAAATCAGAGCTCGCACAGGAAGATTTAAATGTTCGTTTTTCCCTCGTGCTGCCCGAGAGTGGAACGGTATAGAAACAGCCTGAAGGTGGTTCGATGAACGCTCAACGAGACACTTTATTGTGAACTGTTGTGTCGGCTACCGTGGGAGTCAGCACCGTTCCCAACAAGGAAGGAGAGAAGTTGCGATGGCCGGTAGCAGCAATCCAAAATCATCTGTACATAACGCATTCTAATTAACAGAAAGCTATATTTCTATTGAGGGAAGAAACATAACTTCATTCCTGTGCTTCCTACATAAAAGTACTTTAGTCTCTATTACCATCTCAGAACGCAGACTAAGTATCGGTCTTCTATTAGTACTGATGCTCTCGAAGCCTGCGACGGAACCGAGCAGACCGGCGATGGCCGTCTGATTAAGTCAACGTTGAGCCCGGTCGGTTGGCCGTGCGGTCTAACGAACGGCTTTCCGGGCGGGAAGGAGCGCCGGCTCCCCGGCACTAATCCGCCCGGCGGATTTGTGACGAGGTCCGGTGAACCGGCCAGTCTGTGGATGGTTTTTAGGCGGTTTTCCATCTGCCTCGGCAAATGCGGGCTGGTTCTCCTTATTCCTCCTCAGTTACACTATGCCGGCGATTGCTGCGCAAACAAATTCTCCACGTACGTGTACACCACCATTACTCTACCACGCAAACATAGAGGCTACACTCGTCTGGTATGAGACGTTCCCAGGGGTGGGGGGGAGGGGGTCCACCGGGAGCTGAACCGCACAGTAAGCCTGGGTTCGGTGTGGGGCGGCGTAGGGGTAAAGTGGACTGCGGTAGTCGTCGTGGGGTTGTGGACCACTGCAGCTGCGGCGGGGACGGAGCCTCTCCGTCGTTTCTAGGTCCCCGGTTAACATACAATACAACACAGTACATGTCAACGTTGACAGGGGACCCTGAACTCCGTCTTCCTGCAGGTGTGGCGCTGCCCGCTCTTTGCATTGGCGAACGGGTAAGCGCCTTCTTGATGCCGTTTCGCGGGACTGCACTGCTCGCTGCGCAATCGATGCTTTAGGGTTGCACATGAACTGCACAATATCACGTGGATCTAGATGTATGCGTGCGACGGGCCTTCTACAAGTAATGCAACACATTTTTTTTCGGCCAATTTCGCTCGAAAAAACGTGTAATTTGTTGTGGGACATCATGGAATATTCCCGTTTCAGCCTCTATAGTTGCATGAAGTTCCGATAGATAGCGGCGCTAAACTGTAACCTTCAGAATGGCATCTGTAACGGAGGTGCGTTCCAAACTGCCAGCTGTCACTGAGTTTCTTTTGTCGGAAAGCCAGAGCATCGCAGATATTCGTAGGCTTTTGCAGAATGTCTACGGAGATCTGGCAGTAAACGAAACCACGATAAGTCGTTGGGCGATGCGTATGTAGTCATCGCGGAAAGGTCGAGGCAACCTCTTCTTCCTCATGCATCCTAAAGCCCGGATCTCGCACCCTACAATTTTCATTGGCCCAATGAAGGACGCTCTCCACGGTAAGAAGTACGTGGATGATGTGGAGGTTATCGATGCAGCGACATGTTGGCTCCAACATCGAGCAGAAGAGTCGTAT
Organism: Schistocerca nitens; assembly: GCF_023898315.1. Classification (NCBI taxonomy): domain Eukaryota; kingdom Metazoa; phylum Arthropoda; class Insecta; order Orthoptera; family Acrididae; genus Schistocerca; species Schistocerca nitens. The sequence continues at coordinate 354,515,944 of NC_064622.1, forward strand.
CACGCGCGCATACAGGCCCTCCCAGTAAGGTGGCGTACGACAGTCGCACTGAACGGAGATGGCGTTGAAAAATAGGGGCATATAGCCAGAAGAGTAGGGAATACTATGGTGTATTGGACACCTGGATAAAACAAACCTGGTGTGAGAAAAATGCGTTGCATTACTTAATGAACGCACACCGTACACAGTGCCACGGGTGTGACACGCGAATTAGGGTGGCAATCATTTAAACAACAGCGTTTTTGTTGTGGTAGGGCCCTGTAATAAAATTTCAACCACTAGCTTTCCCATCCAAATGCGAAAATAATTTGTTGTTGCCCACCTACAAAGCGAGAAACGATCATTATACACTACTGGCCATTAAAATTACTACACCGCGAAGATGACGTGCTACAGACGCGAAATTTAACCGACAAGAAGAAGATGCTGTGATATGAAAGTGATTAGCTTTTCAGAGCATTCACACAAGGTTGGCGCTGGTGGCGACACCTACAACGTTCTGACATGAGGAAAGTTTCCAATCGATTTCTCATACACAAACAGCAGTTCACCGGCGTTGCCTGGTGAAACGTTGTTGTGATGCCTCGTATAAGGAGGAGAAATGCGTACCATCACGTTTCCGACTTTGATAAAGGTCGGATTGTAGCCTATCGCGATTGCGGTTTACCGTATCGCGACATTGCTGCTCGCGTTGGTCGATATTCAATAACTGTTAGCAGAATATGGAATCAGTGGGTTCAGGAGGGCAATACGGAACGCCGTGCTGGAATCCCAACGGCCTTGTATAACTAGCAGTCGAGATGACAGGCATCTTATCCGCATGGCTGTAACGGATCGTGCAGCCACGTCTCGATCCCTGAGTCAATAGATGGGGACGTTTGCAAGACAACAACCACCTGCACGATCACTTCGACGACGTTTGCAGCAGCATCGACTAACAGCTCGGAGACCATGGTTGCGGTTACCCTTGACGCTGCATCACAGACAGAAGCGCCTGCGATGGTGTACTCAACGACGAACCTGGGTGCACGAATGGTAAAACGTCATGTTTTCTGATGAATCCAGGTTCTGTTTACAGCATCATGATGGTCGCATCCGAGTTTGGCGACATCGCGGTGAACGCACATTGGAAGTGTGTATTCGTCATCGCCATACTGGTGTATCACCCGGCCTGATGGCATGGGGTGCCATTGGTTACACGTGTCGGTCACTTTTTTGAACAGTGGACGTTACATTTCAGATGTGTTACGACCCGTGGCTCTACCCTTCATTCGATCCCTGCGAAACCCTACATTTCAGCAGGATAATGGACGAACGCTTGTTGCAGGTCCTGTACGGGCCTTTCTGGATACAGAAAATGTTCGACTGCTGCCCTGGCCAGTACATTTTCCAGATCTCTCAACAACTGAAAACGTCTGGTCAATGGTGGCCGAGCAACTGGCTCGTCACAATACGCCAGTCAGTACTCTTGATGAACTGTGGTATCGTGTTGAAGCTGCATGGGCAGCTGTACCTGTACACAGCATCCAAGCTCTGTGTGATTCAATGCCCAGGCGTATCAAGGCCGTTATTACGGCCAGAGGTGGTTGTTCTGGGTACTGATTTCTCAGGATCTATGCACCCAAATTGTGTGAAAATGTAATCACATGTCACTTCTAGTAGAATATATTTGTCCAATGAATACCAGTTTATCATCTGCGTTTCTTCTTGGTGTAGCAATGTTAATGGCCAGTAGTGTAATTTGTTGCTGCCCACCTACATAGCGAGAAATGATCATTATAATAAAATAAGTTCGCACAGAAAGATTTAAGTGTTCGTTTTTTCCGCACGCTTCTCGAGAGAGGAACGACAAAGAAATGGCTTGAATGTGGTTCGATGAACCCTCAGCTAGGCACTTAATTGTGAATTGCAGAGTAATTATGCAGATGTGGATGTGGACGTAGAAGAAAGTTCGACCGACTGGAATGTAACGAGCCTATAGATGTTTTCTCGTCAAAAGAAACGTGCGAAATAATTTATATAGCTACCTGTAGGGTAATCTGGCGCGCTCTTCAAGTAGCACGGACGGACACGTGTAAAATCTCGAGGGCAGTAGGCGCGGCTTCATTACTGGATGTGCCAGGTCGCTCATTACGCTTTTGCGTCCTCGAGATTCCCGGCATATCCTGTTAGGCCCCCACATGCTCGCAGGTTCGCTGGCAGCGCCGCTGAGTGCAGAAAAGCGCTCGAATCTCGCCGCGGGCACGCCTCTGGCCAATGTCGGGCTGTGGGTAGGACCGCCGAGTCGTCGCGAGTTCCGAGAGAAATGAGTGAAAATTACGGAGCACGCTTTGCGGACACAAAAGTGTGTTCCTCCCGCATTCGCGGCCAGCCGGGCGACCCGGAGATGAAAGGGGCCCGTTTCAAAAAGAGCTCATTACGGCACCTGTTTGAGACCGCTGCTCGGCGGATTTCACATTCAGAGCCGCGAGTGCAAATTAACACGCGCTCCTGCGCGGTAGCGGCGAGGCCACCCCAAAAGCGAGAAACGAAACGTCACTTTCAATGCGCCTTGTGCAAATTACATATATGGTGATGAGCAGGTACACCATAGATACCCCCCCCCCCCACACACACACACACACACGCTTCTCTCCAACTACACCACCCTACCACCCTATAGGTCGTGAAGGTACAATTGCAAAATATGCAGCCGTTCCATTTTATAAGCTGCAAATTCGAACAATTTTTTGAGTTGCTCGTATAGCGTAACGCACAGAGAACTAGATGGCGAAGCAAGAGTGTGAGCCAGACAGGAACCGCATACGCGAGTGGGTTAACGACCTTGGCTGGTGCACTGGCCAGTCTGAGATTGGTTTTCCGGCGGTCTTTCACACATTTTTCGGCGAATGCAGGGCTGGACTCCAATTTCCGCCTCAGAAATTACGATATACAAGGGGCGTAATGCAATACTTTTTTTCGGAAAGCAGGTTGATTTTGGAGACAATTCCAATACACCACCTTATTCTCCACTCTTTTGGCTACAAAAGCCCGTTTTTCAACATAATTTCTGTTCACTGCGACAGTCTAACGCTAGCTTACTGGAAGCTTCAGAGCGGCCGAGCGCTTCAACGCGCTTCAGTCTGGAACCGCGCGACCACTACGGTCGTAAGTTCGAATCCTGCCTCGGGTATGGATGTGTGTGTGTCCTTAGGTTAGTTAGGTTTAAGTAGTTCTAAGTTCTAGGGGACTGATGACCTCAGATGTTTAGTCCCATAGTGCTCAGAGCCATTTGAACTGGAAGCTTACTTTATTGACACATAGTAGCACGGTTTCAGAAAATATCGTTCTTCTGAAACACAACTAGCTCTTTATACTCGTGAAGTAATAAGTGCTATCGACAGGGGATGTCAAATTGATTCCATATTTTTACATTTCCAGGAGAATTTAGACACCGTTCCTCACAAGCGTCTTCTAACCAAACTGCGTGCCTACGGAGTATCGCTTCAGTCGTGCGACTGGATTCGTGATTTCTTGTCAGAAAGGTCACAGTTCGTAGTAACAGACGGAAAGTCATCGAGTAAAACAGAAGTAATATCCGGCGTTCCCCAAGGAAGTGTTACAGGCCCTCTAATGTTCCTGATCTATATTAACGATATAAGAGACAATCTGAGTAGCCGTCATAGATTGTTTGCAGATGATGCTGTCATTTGCCTTCTTGTGAAGTCATCAGATGATCAAAACGACTTGCAAAATGATTTAGATAAGATATCTGTATGGTGTGAAAAGTGGCAATTGACCCTTAATAAGGAAAAGTGTGAAGTTATTCACATGAGTACTAAAAGAAATCAGCTAAATTTCGATTAAGCGGTAAGTCACACAAATCTGAAGACTGTAAATTCAACTAAATACTTAGGGATTACAATTACAAATAAACTAAATTAGAACGATCACATAGATAATATTGTGGGTAGAGAAAACCAAAGACTCCGATTCATTGAAAGCTGCAACAGGTCTACTAAAGAGACTGCTTACACCATGCTTGTCCGCCCTATTCTGGAGTATTGCTGTGCGGTGTGTGTTCCGCATCAGATGGGACTGACGGATGACATAGAAAAAGTACAAAGAAGGGCAGCTCGTTTTGTATTATCCCGACATAGGGGAGATAGTGTCACAGACATGATACGTGAATTGGAGTGGCAATCATTAAAACAAAGGCGTTTTCGTTGCGACGGGATCTTCTCATGAAATTTCAATCACCAGTTTTCTCCTCCGATTGCGAAAAAATTTTGCTACCACTCACCTACATAGGGAGAAATGATCGTCACGATAATGTAAGAGAAATCAGGGCTCGCACAGAAAAATTTAAGCGCTCGTTTTTCCCGCGTGCCATTCGAGAGTGGAACGATAGAGAGACAGGTTGAAGGTGGTTCATTGAATCCTCTGCCAGGCATTTTATTGTGAATAGCAGAGCAATCACGTAGATGTAGATCTAGACCCGTATGTCTGCATGGTACCATTCTACTGCATCAATAAACTCTCAATCACCCATGTACTGCTTCCTGCCGAGTGCATACTTCATTGGGCCAAACAGATGGTAGTTGAGATACATGCTGTAGGGTGCATGAGGAAGAACAGTCTAACGAAGTTTTGTGAGCTCCTTGCGTTGTCAGGAAGAAGGAGAAGTCCGTTTGCATTTTATGGCGACGAACGAGCTGAAGTCGTTTCTTCAATTTCCTGAGGGTAGCACAATACACTTCAGAGTTGATCGTCACTTCATAAGGGATGACATTAAACTGGATAACCCCTTCAGAGTCCCAAAGGACCGTCGCATATAACCATCAGCCTGATAACGCGCAAGCAATTGCAAACAAATGGAACTTCGTTGCCTTATATGGTCATCTGTTAGGTAGCGAGCAACTCAGTGGGCACACACTTCTGAGTACCCTAATTGGCGGACTAGTGTGTCAGCACTACCAACAGAGACGTCCAGTTGAGCAGCGATGTTTGTGATTGTTGTATGTCGATCACCTCGTATGAGAGTGTCCGTACGTTCCACCACTGCAGGAGTCACAGATGTGTGCAAACGAGCGGTACGCGGGAGATCGGGCAGGTCTGCGCCACCTCGTTGCGACGAAGACAGACGCCTCATGTAACGACTCACTGTGCTTTTCTTCACTGCCAGGCCTCCGTAGACATTCGGCAAGTGCCTACAGATACCTGTGACGCTCTAGTTTTCCGCCGAAAGAAACTCAATTACAGCTCTCAACTTGGAACGGACCTCCGATACAGACGCCATTTGGAGGCTGCGTACAGCGCCGCAATCTGTCGGAACTTCATGAAACTACAGGGGCAGAACCGGGAATATTCCATAATGTCCCACAATAAATTCCACATTTTTCCACCGAACGTGGTCGAGGACAATATTTGTTGTGTGACTTGCTGACCGCCCCTCCTACAAACAGTTAAATACGATCACACACAGATGTCACCATTCTAGTATTTTCTTGTATTATAATTAATCGAAGCATATAAACAGTAGCCCACCCGGCTAGCAGCGCGGTCTAACGCGCTGCTTCCCGAGCGGGAAGGCGTGCCGGTCTCCAGCACGAATCCGCCCGGCGGATTGTTGTGCCGGTCAGCCTGTGGATGGTTTCTAAGGCGATCTGCCTCGGCGAATGCGGGCTGGTTCCCCTTATTCTGCCTCAGTTACACTATGTCGACGATTGCTGCACAAACACTGTCTCCACGTATGCATACACCATAATTACTCTATCACGCAAACATTTGGTGTTACACTGGTCTGGTAGGAGACGTTCCCCGAGGGGGGTTGTACTGGGGGCCGAACCGCGCAATAGCCCTGGGTTCGGTGTGGGGCAGCGGTGGGGCGGGTGGACTACTGTAGCCTGTTGTGCGGTTGTGAACTACTGAGGGCTACGGCGGGACGAAGCTCTTCGTCGTTTCTAGGTCAACGGTTTAATACACAATACGCACAATATAAACAGTAACAGAAGGAATGTTAAACAACGTTCTTAAGGGTACAACTCAAAGAGTTTCCTCGAATGCCCTTATTTTCAATTTTAAAATCACACAACTCACTCAGTTATGGAAATCTAGGAAAGTCCATAGGTTAGTTAGGTTTAAGTAGTTCTAAGTTCTAGGAGACTGATGACCTCAGATGTTAAGTCCCATAGACCTCAGCGCCATTTGAACCATTTGGAACATGCGTCCAGTCGCCGTGTCATCCTGAGCCCACCTACGTCACTGGATGCGAATATGGAGGAGCATGTGGTCAGCACACCATTCTACCAGCTGTATGTCACTTTACAAGACCGGACCTGCTACTTCTCAATCAAGTAGCTCCTCACTTTGCCTCACAAGGGCTGAGTGCAACGCACTTGCCAACAGTACTTGGCAGACTGGCTGGTCACCCATGAATGAAAAGGCTGAGTGTGCCATTAAAGAAGTAGTTTATTTTCTTTGGGCTTTAAAGCTGGCACTGTTAAAGTGAAGTACTTTTGCAGGAGATGCGCTATTCTTCAAAGTGATTGAGATAATTAAATTGTAAGTCGAAAATCACTAACTCCTTTTCATAATAAATCTTCAGTTGCTTAGGTCTATTCATTTTTGATTTTGAGATGTCTATACGGCTGCAGAATACCAATCGGAGATTTATAAACTAGTATTGAACATATATGTGCGTGATGTTTACGTATTAGATACTCATATTACTCACTATTTTTCTCGTAGGGTAACACGTGTTTTGTGGCCGAGCGGTTCTAGGTGCTTCAGTCTGGAACCGCGCGACCGCTACGGTCGCAGGTTCGAATCCTGCCTCGGGCATGGATGTGTGTGATGTCCTTAGGTTAGTTAGGTTTAAGTAGTTCTAAGTTGTAGAGGACTGATGACCTCAGATGTTAAGACCCATAGTGCTCAGAGCCATTTGAATCCGTGTTTTCGAACAGGATTTCCAAGCACGTTGGGCAGATCTCATCACGTCTTCCCTGCTCTTCCTTCGCTTCAAATTTCGCGAATAAGAGGGCTCCGGTTGTCACTCGTCTGGACAGTACCATGAACAAAATATGTTACGAAAGGAACAACAGTATTTCACAAACCTCTTACTCGCCCCGCTGTATACTTAGAGCATTAGACTGCTACAGTGGGGCGGAGCAAGTGACCGACAAACAGTGCGCGCCAAAGTTTAAAAGCTGCACTTGCAGAAGGTAATAACCTGCCGCGCCTGTATTCCCACGTCCCACCCGGTCTCCATCTCTCCACCCTCCTTACCCTCTCCCAAGGTGGCTTCCGCCAGCTCCCCCTCCCTGATGGTGTCCTCCTCCCCTCCATCTACCCCTCCGACCAACTTTGATCCTCCCCCCCCCCCACACTTCCTGTGTCCTTTCCTTTAGGCACCCTCCCTCCCTTCCCCTCCCTTCTCTTTCATTTCCCCCCCCCATCCCCCTTCCTCCACCCGTCTTCCCCCGGGCTTCCCCTCCCCCTTCCTCCTTCCCCCTATCTCCTCTGCCCATGGCATCTCTGCTCTCCCCTCTCCCTCTCCCACTCCCCTTCCTCCTCTCTTGACAGGTCCCCGGACTCGTACACGCTCAGTGGACTTCCGCGCGCCGGAGATCATCGCCATCAGTGTCTCGTGTGTGTGCCTTCGTTTTGTGTTTAGTGTTATTTCGCCGTCACGCCTCCACTGTTCACGTGTGCCGTCGCCGTCCTCCGTGTTATGTATGCCGTGTCAACAAGTGTTAGTGTTTTTCTCGTCCAGCGTGAACGGCTTCATGTTTATTGTTTTTTGTATCTACCTTTTTTGCCCGCCGTTTTCATTGTATTGTCTGTGTCACCCGCGACTGCTACGGTCGCAAGTTCGAATCCTGCCTTGGGCATGGATGTGTGTGATGTCCTTAGGTTAGTTGGGTTTAAGTAATTCTAAGTTCTAGGGGACTGATGACCACAGATGTTAAGTCGCATAGTGCTCAGAGCCATTTGAACCATTTTTTCTGTCACCTATATGTCATATAATTGTACCACTTAAGGCTGAAGAGCGGCGTAATATGCTGCTGACAGCCCGCCAGTATGAGGTGCTTAAAATTACTATCTGAATAATGCTCGAAATTTTCGCGTGGGATGGATTTCTGGGGCTGATATCAAGTAAGTGTGCCTTTTGTCTCTTTAAGATGATGATGTCCCATACTCCGAGGGACGTAGGGGACGATGCGGGAGACCCGCATCGCCGTACTTGGCAAGGCCCTAGTGGAGGTGGTTTGCCATTGTCTTCCTCCGACCGTATTGGGGATGAATGATGATGATGCTACATGCGACACACCAACACCCAGTCATCTCGAGGCTGGAAAAAATTCCTGGCTCCACCGGGAATCGAATTCGGGACCCCGTGCGCGGGAAGCGAGAACGCTACCGCAAGACCACGAGCCTTATTAAGATATTACTCTCCGCCACACACAGAACAATGGTTTGCGGAGTAAAAGTGTTGTTGTACAAGTAGAGTTCGACGTCTCCAGCTTCTGGAAATAAATACTCTGATACGTTCCTCGCAAAATGGAAACAGCTCAGAAGCGGCCACTGCCTTCTGATACACTACTACCCGCGTATACGAACTGCGACACCGACGTCGAGGGCGAAATGTCGGAAATGCGCAAAGACAGAGGCGAGTCCGCGAGGAAAGAAAATATTGAGGGTGGCTGGAGGGAAGGGAAGGGAAGAAAGCGGCGGCCCCGGAATCCAATAACGCCCAATACGGCGCCGACCTTCTGTAAACGCGGCCGATGAGGGTGGGAGGAAGGAAAATACCTGTCGGCCGTAGAAACAGCGGAGGCGCTCTCGTACGCTACTCCCACAATCCGTCTCCAGCAGCAGGTACCAATCAAATACCAGCTTACGGAATATCGGACCAGATCTGCGACAGTACTTTTCTTCCTTATTGCTATTTCATTCTCCTCGCCTCACAAGGACAGGGGTGGGCTGTCAGCAGTAAAACATCTCGTTCTTCAGACAAAAAATTAGACACTTATAGTGTCAAATTTCTAAACAAGATAAAAAGTCCCAAATCTAAAACAGTTTTTAAAATCTAGAAGGTGAATGTTTGATGTTATTTACATAAATTTATACTTTTTTTAATTCTTAGGGTTCTGTACATCAGTCGTTATAAAAGGAACGCATATAGTATCACTTTGTTGTACGTCTCTCTGGCGGTCTATTAGGATCCTTTTTCTAGAGCCAGGGCGTAACAACTCTCTGATTTTGAACGTGAGCACTCGTGCATTTTCAGGCTCTTTTTCGCAAGCAGAAGAATTGCGGTTTGGCGGGGAGTGAGGGAAATGCACGCGCTCCGTAAGGTCGCGGCAGCCTACTGCAAAACAGGGGAAGGTCAGTATTGAAAGCGATCTTATCTAAGAGTAGCAATGACGAGTCGGCATTTTGTATAACCGAATTTGTTTTCGCTTTTCAATCTCGAGTGCAACGAATCCTCTCTTTTTATAAGAAAAATGAATACTTTCAGTAAATTCAGTTTCGAAAGGCAATATTGTCTTACCACGCCAGAGAATATGGAAGCGGAAAATGTGAAGGACTTCAGTGTGGACAAAAATTTTTAAAATTTAAGATGCACCTCTCTGAAACGGAGGAAGAAGAAGAAGAAGGAAAAAAAAATCATGTATGGAGTCCTAGGGTAGTCGGTGCAGCGGTGCAAATCTGTTGTCCCTGGGAGGCGTAATGGTCAGCGCTTCTGTCTAGTGACCAAGAGACCCGTGTCTGGATCCCGGCCTTGGTACATATTTTCAATCGTCGCTTCAGTCCCCATATACACGTAATAAAAGAATACTTGGTAGCTGAACCTCAACATTTTCTCCACTTCGTGTAGGATAGTTTCGCGTCCTGTCCTTATCAAACATGATAATCATGCGTCATACACAGTCGAAGTGACTTTCGGAGCCAACTCGTAAAATTTTTGTAGGAGCTTGTTGCTTCTTCTTTAACGTTTTAAGAAAGTTAAGATAACACAGATACGGAGCTGGATGTCACTTTCTTGGCAGTGTTGAAGAAAGTGTAGAAAATGATGGTTTGTTATGGATTTTATTGATTTGTGTGTGTTGAAAAATAAATCAGTATTCACAGAGCAACTGAAACGGAGAATGATAAGGTTTCTTTCACCCAGCTCGCGCTTATATGCAGTAATTGATCTGCAGTGCGATAGGGAGTATAAAGACAGTTTAGATTCCTCCAAACATTTCCCTCAGGACAGATTTCCTCGTTCACACAAGTCTCTACACGGCTCCCCAACGTATTCCCTGTGCCGATGGAGGCGGTGCAGTACTTAACGTTGGCAGGCCTAAGCTTCTGTAATCGTGACGGACGGTCATTGAAGAGGATTGTGAGGAAAAATAAGAGAATGACAGCGCCAAAAGTCGCTGCATAACTAAATGTCGCAGTCACGAACCCTGTCAACACCAAAACAATACGGAGTTCCTGAAGCAGGGCACTAACTGAAGGGCGAGATGGAATTCCACAAGCACTCGTCAGTGATGCAAACGCCCGTAACAAGAAAACATGCTGCCGAATCCATAAAACCTCGATTAAGCAGCAATGGGAGAAAATCATTTGGTCGCTTGTGTCTTGCTTCATTGTGTTTTCAACTTCTGGCCGAGTTTACGTCCCAAGAATGGATCATGGCAGGCAGTTCGATAATGATTGGACAGCTATAGAGTGGTATTCTATGGGCGCCACGGATATTGTGCAAGAGCATATTAGCATCAAGGATTATGTGACCATTTTGGCTGATGAAATCCATCCCATGAAACAATGTTTGTTCCCAAATGGTGATGCTGTATTCCGAGACGACATGGCCCCGTTCACACAGCTAGCATCGTGCAGGACTGCTTTGTCCTGAGAGACAGAGAGAGAGAGAGAGAGACGCAGACATCACACACAACACCAGTGTAACTAGTTGCACTTGATAACGGGAATAAATTACTGAAACTCGTCGCGCTATGAAGTTCAGTGCAATGTTTTATTATTAAATCATTAATGTCACAGTTGCTGGCGTTATGAAAATATCGGTTGTAATGAATGGAATTAAGCATCAAGCTATGCATTTCGAGGTGTTGGACCATTCTTTCGGATGTTCAACTCGCGCACCTCCTTCGGTCTTGGTGAACCATCTGAGACCCATTCTGCTCTTCGTCGTTTTGTTGTAGTTTAGTATTAATAACACCAAGTCTCATCACCCATGATCACTTTTTCCAGCAAAGAAGGCGATCTCGCTAGCGGCAGACATTCACTCTCTAGATGCGCTCTAGCAGTAATAATCGATATTACAGGTGCTTTCGATAGTTTTTGGTGACCGTCCTTCTTTGGCCGCGCTACGGAGTTTGAGTTGCCAGAGGCGCTGTACAACTGCCTGAAAGACTATTGCCCTGGGAGACACGCATCTTCCATTACGTCCGGGAAAGTAAATGACGAAGACCATATGAAAAGGCTGTCCGCTGGAATCAGCGTGTGGTCCAGAATTTTGGGGTGTAGAATTACAGGCCATACTACACACATTAAAAAAAATTTGCACCAACTCGGTTCCCAGAGTTCTGGAACCTGTACAGAAAATTGGAATAGACACCATCATAAACATCATTTCCGCTCTTTTTATTGCTCATGAAAACCATACATTGGATGTTGTACCACCACACAGCGAGACCTTCAGAGGTGGTGGTCCAAATTGCTCTGCAAATCGGTACCTCTAATGCCCAGCAGAACGTCCTCTTGCATTTATGCATATCTGTATTCGTCGTGGAATACTATCCACAAGTTCATCAAGGCACTGTTGCTCCAGATTGTCCCATTACTCAATGGCGATTCGGTGTAGATCCCTCAGGCTGGTTGGTGGGTCACATCGTCCATAAACAGCCCTTTTCAATCTATCCCAGGCATGTTCGATAGGATTCATGTCTGGAGAACATGCTGACCACTCTAGTCGAGCGATGTCATTATCCTGAAGGAAGTTACTCAGCAGATGTGCACGATGAGGGCGCGAATTGTCGTCCATGAAGACGAATGCCTCGCCAATATGCTGCCGATATAGTTGCTCTGTCGTTCGGAGGATGGCATTCATGTGTGATAAAGTCGTTATGGGGCCTTCCATGACCACCAGCGGTGTACGTCGGCCCCACATAATGCCACCCCCAAAACAGCAGGGAACCTCCGCCTTGCTGCACTCGCTGGACAGTGTGTCTATGGCGTTCAGCCTGACCGGATTGCCTCCAAACACGTAGAAGATTATGTAGTTGAAGGCATATGCGATACTCATCGGTGAAGAGAACGTGATGCCGATGTTGTTGGGCCTATCTGTACCGCGCTGCGTGGTGTCGTGGTTGCAAAAATGGACGTCGGGAGTGAAGTTGCGCGTCATGTGGCCTATTGCGCACAGTTTGAGTCGTAACACGACGTTCTGTGGCTGCACGAAAAGCATTATTCATCTTGGTGGCGTTGCTCTCAGGGTTCCTCCGAGCCAAAATCCGTAGGTAGCGGTCGTCCACTGCAGTAGTAACCCTTGGGCAGCCTGAGCGAGGATTGTTGAGGAGATACAGAGAGACAGGAACTGCCCATGTCCGAACAACATCGCTTTGGTTAACTCCGAGTCGCCTGGACACTTCCCTTATTGAGAGCCCTTCCTGGCACAAAGTAACAATGCGGACGCTATCGAACCGCGCTATTGACCGACCGGGTATGGTTGAACTACAGACAACACGAGCCGTGTACCTCCTTTCTGGTGGAATAACTGGAACTGATCGGCTGTCGGACCCCTCCGTCTAATAGGCGCTGCTCATGCATGGTTGTTTACATCTTTTGGGGGGGGGGGGGTTAGTGACATCTCTGAATAGTCAAAGGGACTGTGTCTGTGATACAATATCCACAGTCAACGTCTATCTTCAGGAGTTCTGGGAACTGGGATGATGCAAAACTTTTTTTAATGGGTGATGCAAAACTTTTTTTGATGTATGTACAATGACAGCAGTAACGAAGGCGAACTGTTGTTATTTTCAGTGACGTGTTGTTCGTCGTTAGCGGTGACTTCATAACAGTTATAGAAGACAAATGTAATGCAAAACTCCATAAACTTGAAGGATGGAGTCGACGTGTCAAATTGTCACTAGCTTGTCACAAAACTAGGTAACTCCTGCTGAAAGGGAAGATAGCAAGGAATCCTATGAAAAAATTAACCTACGTACTGATTAGACGAAACGCAGTAATGAGACAGCTAGGGGTATTCCTGGACGAACATTGTAATTTTGCACGTCATACAGAGTAGGCAGGCAGAAAAGACAGAAACGTGATGAACAAAATTATAACAATCGCAAAGGGCAATTTCGACTTCCCTTGAAAACTATAAGAGCACAGCACCAATCTGTATTAGCATAGGTCGAAGGATATGACGTGTGCGTTTGCGCTCATAGATTGTACCTTCATTAGTCAGATTTCAACGAGGAGTGCTGCTGAGATTAATGTGCGGTTATTGCACTACCCCGAATGACGCACTGTAGGAGTATGCCCATTGGACTTGGATAAAAGGAAAAGGGGCGTCCTTTATTCGTTACAGGAACACAATCAAATGTAAGTACGAACGGTACTTGGAATTGGGGGCAGTACCGAAAATTAATACAAAATAGCATTTTACGAGGGTGAGTCAAATCAATATCTTAAATTTGTAATAACAAATCGAAATTTCGCTCCGTTATCCTGTAATTTGGTAAGCGTGCTAAAAACAGCGTGCAAAATGGCCTGTAGGTGGCAGAATAGTGCAGATGCACACATACCGTCACAGTATCAGTATAAAGATGGCCGCCCCACTTGCGACTTGCACCAGGGAAGAACAGCGTTCTGTTATTCGGTCTTTGCGTAGTGAAGGTGTGAAACATATTGAAATTCATCGACGAATGAAGGTTCAGTACGGTGATGCATGTTTGTCACAGCAGCAAGTCTACGAATGGAGCAGGAAGTTCGCAAATGGTGTGACTTCAGTGGAAGATGCACCTCGTCCAGGTCAGGCACTACGAGTTGTGACTCCACAGAAAATTGCAGCAGTTGAAGCCATAGTGAAGGAAAACCGCCGAGTGACACTGAATGACATTGCAGCATGTTTACAGATTAGTCATGGGCCAGCACAACACATTGTGCATGATGTGATCCAGTTTCACAAAATGTCTGCAATATGGGTGCCAAGGCAGCTGACTCTTGAAATGAGAGAACGATGTGTTGATGCTTGTGAAGAACTTCTTCGGCGCTTTGAACGAGAAGGTGATGGCTTCCTTGCAAGAATCGTTACTGGAGGCGAAACCTGGGTTCACTTCTACCAACCGGAAACGAAGAGAGCGAGCAAGGCATGGCGCTATTCCTCATCACCAAAACCAAAGAAGTTTTGAACAGAACCATCAGCAGGGGAGGTTATGCTGACTCTCTTTTGGGACGACAAAAGCGTTATATTGGAGCATTACATGCCTTGAGGGACCACTGTCACCAGTGCATCATACACAGATCTCCTAAAAAATAATCTGCTGCCTGCAATCAAATCAAAGCGACGTGGATTGCTGTCAGCAGGTGTCCTTTTGCAACATGACAACATGACAATGCAAGGCACCACAGTGCCCGTACAACAGTTGCAACAATCACAGACCTGCATTTTGAGTGTCTTCTTCATCCACCATACTCACCAGATCTTGTCCCAAGTGATTTATATATGTATGGACCACTAAAAGACGCAATGGGAGGAAAGAAGTTCCGTTCTAATGAAGAGGTACGCCACGCGGTGCATGAGTGGTTGCGCGGACTACAAAAAAAAATTTTTTCTAAAGGAATTAATGCACTTTGTAAGAGCTAGAGGTCTTGCATTGAGAGTGGGGGAGATTCTTTTTAAAAGTGATACAGATTTGTACCACTTCTGCACAATAAATAATACTTCAAAAATATTTAAGGTTTTCATTGGACTCACCCTCGTACAGTTGTGAGAAAATGAATGAGACATTGCAGACAGAGGCAGGAGAATATACGAATAACTCCCTTATATCAGATAGAGACTAAAATTGAGGTTTCATGACCCGTCGATTTGTCTGGTACATTACCTGACGAATCTGGCTCGTATGCTACGTATCTGAAGAAAATGAAAAGTCACATTAATGAAAGTTGTGCCTGTGGCAGTGTGGACATTCCGGAGCACACATTGTGAGACTGTGCGGTCTACGAAGACGTATTGGATAACAGCTATCAGGCATTAAGGATATTGGCTGGCGAAGCAGCACTGACAAGGGAAACTCCCCATCGCAACCCCATCAGATTTAGCGGTAAGATGGCCCAGTGAACGCAGGTTAAGCATGGAAACAAAAATAAGGTGCACTGAACTGTGAAAAAAAGAAGCAAAATAGAAACAGTGGGCGGTCCAAGTCCAGTATGTGAAACATCGAGGGAAGCGCACCAACAACGGCGTCTTCGTTGTGTTGTCATGGTGTTGGACTGCAAAGCCGGAAATCCGTGGTCAAGTCTCTCTCGTACCCAAAATATATTTTTTTTCACAAAATTATGAACCTTCCGTCCGATCATTTCGCTGTATTCGCATATGTGTCCGTGTCGTGGTGCAACGCTCGTTTGCAATAGCGAGGTGTAAGGAAGGGACCTCCAGACGTACGAATCTCCTATAAGAACTACACAAGCACCAATCTTATGAATCGCGTTTTGTTTTGGAAGTTTTGACTCTTTAATTCTTTTGTTACATCATAGTTTACACCAGTTGTTTTCATTTCTGTGAGAGGCGTACGAGGCCTCTCGCCTGCTCTCACTATTAACCACATTAACTTACGACGGTAATATATTCTTACCACCTGACTCGTATTCTGTAACCAATATATAGCATGAGAGTTGCCAAGGCTACAGAAGGAGAACAGAAACGTCAATGACCGGACGGAAGGTTCATAGTTTTTTGAAGAAAGGAGCACGAGGGAGGCTTGAACACGGATCTTCCGCTTTGCAGTGCAACACCGTGACACAACCAGGACTCCATGATTCGTGAACTTCCCTCCATGCTGAACATCTTGAGCTTGGACCGTTCATTGTTTCTATTTTGCTTCTTTTTTTTCCAGATTCTTCTTCTTTTCATCCTTGGTCTGCGCTCAGATTTTGACGGGCTACCCGCTGGGACCAACTTTACACGCACTTTTCACTTCTTCAAAACATTCTGGAGAATATCTTAAGCACTTGATACAGTGGTGTTTTAACACAACGATTTGTGACGAAACTGCACTGACACACTACGGCCACATACACAACATTTAACACTGTCTGCTCACAACTGACGGGTCGAATGCACATCTTTTGTTTGCAGTTGTTAGCTCAAATTACCACCGCAGTCACTGCGACCACGTCGCTTACACGAAAGAAACCTGTTTCAGAACTGTTTGGACTGATGGTGTTTGTAGCTTGTGTGCTTTGAGGATATTGCAAAGCTTGGAGATGAAAAAATAGTACGAGACTAAATTACAAATCAAACTAACAACTATGCGCACTACGAGTTACACCATTCTTTATACACTCCTGGAAATGGAAAAAAGAACACATTGACACCGGTGTGTCAGACCCACCATACTTGCTCCGGACACTGCGAGAGGGCTGTACAAGCAATGATAACACGCACGGCACAGCGGACACACCAGGAACCGCGGTGTTGGCCGTCGAATGGCGCTAGCTGCGCAGCATTTGTGCACCGCCGCCGTCAGTGTCAGCCAGTTTGCCGTGGCATACGGAGCTCCATCGCAGTCTTTAACACTGGTAGCACGCCGCGACAGCGTGGACGTGAACCGTATGTGCAGTTGACGGACTTTGAGCGAGGGCGTATAGTGGGCATGCGGGAGGCCGGGTGGACGTACCGCCGAATTGCTCAACACGTGGGGCGTGAGGTCTCCACAGTACATCGATGTTGTCGCCAATGGTCGGCGGAAGGTGCACGTGCCCGTCGACCTTGGACCGGACCGCAGCGACGCACGGATGCACGCCAAGACCGTAGGATCCTACGCAGTGCCGTAGGGGACCGCACCGCCACTTCCCAGCAAATTAGGGACACTGTTGCTCCTGGGGTATCGGCGAGGACCATTCGCAACCGTCTCCATGAAGCTGGGCTACGGTCCCGCACACCGTTAGGCCGTCTTCCGCTCACGCCCCAACATCGTGCAGCCCGCCTCCAGTGGTGTCGCGACAGGCGTGAATGGAGGGACGAATGGAGACGTGTCGTCTTCAGCGATGAGAGTCGCTTCTGCCTTGGTGCCAATGATGGTCGTATGCGTGTTTGGCGCCGTGCAGGTGAGCGCCACAATCAGGACTGCATACGACCGAGGCACACAGGGCCAACACCCGGCATCATGGTGTGGGGAGCGATCTCCTACACTGGCCGTACACCACTGGTGATCGTCGAGGGGACACTGAATAGTGCACGGTACATCCAAACCGTCATCGAACCCATCGTTCTACCATTCCTAGACCGGCAAGGGAACTTGCTGTTCCAACAGGACAGTGCACGTCCGCATGTATCCCGTGCCACCCAACGTGCTCTAGAAGGTGTAAGTCAACTATCCTGGCCAGCAAGATCTCCGGATCTGTCCCCCATCGAGCATGTTTGGGACTGGATGAAGCGTCGTCTCACGCGGTCTGCACGTCCAGCACGAACGCTGGTCCAACTGAGGCGCCAGGTGGAAATGGCATGGCAAGCCGTTCCACAGGACTACATCCAGCATCTCTACGATCGTCTCCATGGGAGAATAGCAGCCTGCATTGCTGCGAAAGGTGGATATACACTGTACTAGTGCCGACATTGTGCATGCTCTGTTGCCTGTGTCTATGTGCCTGTGGTTCTGTCAGTGTGATCATGTGATGTATCTGACCCCAGGAATGTGTCAATAAAGTTTCCCCTTCCTGGGACAATGAATTCACGGTGTTCTTATTTCAATTTCCAGGAGTGTAGTTTTCAATTTGAGAAGGCTTGGGCTTACAACATTTTTTTTTTTACTGCAGATATTTTTATCTATGCACTAACAGTTACCAACTTCGTTCTGCACCATATACAGTTAATTATAAGCTTGAGTTCTAACAATGACATGATAAATACGAGGGTTCGAATTTCAATAGTGGCAACTATTTATTTGCAGCTCGTACAAAATGATACGTGTTTCAAAGTTGTATTGACCTTCAAAGTAGTTACCAGCATTGTGTATAACCCGTTGCCAGCGATGTGGAAGTCGTAGGATACTCTTAGCAGCGCCTGTTGTGTAGACAGTTCGAGCGGCGCCGTCTGCTGCCCGACGAATTTATAGCAGATCTGAAGCGAATGCCGTGAAGTGTTTCCTTCCGTTTAGAAATCGAGAGTTGAACTCACGAGGGCTTAAGTCAGGGGAGTGCAGTAGGTTCAAAATGGTTCAAATGGCTCTGAGCACTATGGGACTCAACTGCTGTGGTCATTAGTCCCCTAGAACTTAGAACTACTTAAACCTAACTAACCTAAGGACATCACAAACATCCATGCCCGAGGCAGGATTCGAACCTGCGACCGTAGCAGTCGCACGGTTCCGGACTGCGCGCCTAGAACCGCGAGACCACCGCGGCCGGCAGTGCAGTAGGTGGTATAGCACTTAACAACCCCATCAGTCATGCAATTCAGTAACAGCTTGCACTGTACGTGCTTGAGCATTGTCCTGCAAAATGATAGTCAGGTCCTGCAGAAAGTGTCATCACTTCTGTCTCTATGCTGTTCATTTTTGGAACACAACCTACGACCAGGCTGGACGATGAAGGCTGGAATTTACACGCCAATGCCACAACTGGACATCCACTGAGAGGCGGTTGTTAGCCTTTTCAGATGAAGCACGTTTCGTGCTACATTGGACAGATGGGCGCTGGCGTGGAGGGCGTGAAACGTCTGAAAGCAAACACCCTTCAGCTATCGTCGGAAGGGTCCTGGCTTCGAAGCCTTGTGGTGTGGGGAATGTTTTCGTGGCATTCGCTTCGTGATCTCGTCGTCTCGACGGCACAATGGATCAACACAAACGTTAATCTAATCTTAGGGACCATATTCAGGCTTTTGAATGGTAGTCACATTAATGTTTACATTCTCTGTAAACCAGCTAGTTCATGTTTAGGACATTAAAATTGTTATCAGTAGGGAAAAGATGGAGGGAAGTCCCACGGGTCTTGGGAGATAAGCAGGCGAATCGAAATGGTGGACCGGGCGCTAGAAAGTGCGTCTGAGGAATGAGTAAATGGAGAGTGAGATGCGGGGCTAAGATGTTCATAAATTATTCCAAATGGGCCTTGGATGCAACTAACCGGAATTCTTAACAACGTGGCATATAATCACACGATTTGGATTAATATTCTGACGCTAAAAAGAGATCTAAGCGCATATTACATGAAGGCCCATGGTTGCATACTCATAAGTCAGCATCGCTGCCACAGCAACTCGTTACTTCGAATACTCCAGACAAAGCATCTTCTTTTAAAATTATAACAGTAGCATGTACTAGTACTTTCTGATGTTGGCCTAATGTATGTATGAAAGTGAAATTATTGTGTCAGACCTACTTTATTCGTCTGGGCCCACATTACCGGAGTTAGCTTTCCAGTCCTATTCCTTTACGTAATCCTAGATTTTACTAAAGTGGAGGTGCTTAAGTAGTTATTTGAAGTGCTTTATACACTGCGTTGATTGTTAATAATTTAACAAGAAATACCTTAATTCTTTCAAATGTCCCACATGTTAGTAAAGGTTAATTACATCTTTCACTTCATTAAATGCGTTTGAATATTTCTCAGAAAAGCACTATTAAAAGTAATTTTGTTAGGATACAAATCTGACTGTAAAAATGGTTAAAAACCAGCTAACGTACTCTGCCTGTTTAAGAGTCTGCAATTTTATCTTCAGATCAGTCATGTTTGTAATTTTATTACTAAATATTGTGTACATGTTTCTACTCTGCTAAATATTGAAACTGTTTGCAGAAGACTGTTGAAGAGTGTCTAACAGGGCCTCACACATATTAATTGTTTTGTTCATGCTTATTTGATAGAAAATCTTTTCTTGGTTTCTGTTTTCGATCTAAACAGTCTCTTGCAATGGAAGTGTAACCTAAAGTGCAATATTTGTACGATCCTTGGAATAATCAAGCATATCAACCGTGAAGGTGCAACAAAAATGTTCCATTCTTTCATGGAAATTTACCAAAACAGCCTCCTATTTATCAATGAGAATATTTGTTATAGGGGTAAAGACGCGAAAGAGATAAGGACCGAAACCGTGTTTTTGAACTGACTGCCATCGATTTACGAGTTGACAACCAGTTGACAGGTTTGTCTTTTTGTAACTTATTGTTCAAAGAACGTTCGTCCCGACAGGTCGCTTCGCAGGTGAGAAAATGAGATAAGTATGTTTTCTACTATTTATATGTAACTTTTCTGATGTATTGTTTGAACACTGTGTAATGCAGGATTTGTAAAGAAGAATAAACGAATTATTCGTTGACACAAGTGCATTAAGCTCACTTTCGAGTGGAAATAATCGTTGCAGCTGGTCCGCAAAATCAACAGCGGCGCATTTGTCAGCAAATGGCGAAAATCAGCAGATCCACGCAGGTGTTTTGGGATACATCCACTCAGCTCCAACAATTCTTCAACGATGACACCTGCAAAGAAATCACATTCAACACGCAATGCGTGCGATGACCTCTTCTGAAGAAATAATTCCGCTGTCCAAATCAAGGATTTACGGGAAACTTTCTGGCAAAGCGTTGAAACTTGTGTTTCTAATGTCGGCATCCATTAAAGGAAGAATGGAAGAAGATTGCATGGGAAAACAAAATCTTGTTACTGCGAATGAAAGACGTGTCAAAGAAATGAAACGCGTGATATAGAAAGAAAACGATGTACGCCAGATTTCATTACATCAGTACCGAAAAAAGGAAGAAACTAGACAACCAGACAATTGATTATTCTTTTAAGACAGATTCACACTTCTCATATCATGACAGTGGCTTCGATATAAATATGGACTTACTATTTGTGAAGGAGTATCCGAAGAGGAAGAAGATGAACAACAACATCCTTGACTTCAAGGGAGAATCAGAGGACCGAAGAAAATATCTTACTTACTAGGTACCTGGATACCTTAGCCTCAGTAATTGAACTCTTTCAGGTAACGCAACTAATACTCCTTTCTTGGAGAAGAAAGTATTATTTTTGAACAAGTATTTTTAAGC
This sequence comes from Schistocerca nitens, assembly GCF_023898315.1. Taxonomy (NCBI): domain Eukaryota; kingdom Metazoa; phylum Arthropoda; class Insecta; order Orthoptera; family Acrididae; genus Schistocerca; species Schistocerca nitens. The sequence continues at coordinate 354,537,216 of NC_064622.1, forward strand.
ATTGTATTTAGATTTACGAGACATTTCAGTTCAATATTATCTAGTGTAACTTGGCTGCAATACAGTAATGTTACATAGAGTTATTTCAAGTGTGTTTTCCATAGTGCTCAGAGCCATTTGAACCATTTGAACCAAGTGTGTTTATTGTGCAGTCATCCACGTTTGTCCATTTTTGTCTCAAATGGGGTAAAAACCCGCATGCAGTGCTTTACCCCATTTTGTGGTACAAAATCCTGTAATTTTTATTTTAGCTAATTTGTAAATTTTCTATAATTAATAATCAGACAGCTGGAATCTGGATGGATTATAGTTAACAACACAGCCTGTACTTCAATTTGAAACTACGGGAGAAACTACACCTCACTGACCATAATATCAGAAAAACTGAAAATTGAGGTGCTTTAGCCCCACCTATCCTACTGGTTTTATGCAAAAGTACATTAAGACATTATATCAGATTCAGGATCCCCAGCTGATATTTCTTTTCTTGCTCGTTGGTAGTCTGAGCATGTTAATGATACCAGCTAGTGTACGATAGTGTGATATATTTAGAATGCTATTAATGATTCATGATTAACTTCACTAGTGTTGCTGCTTTTGCCCTTGCTCTGCTAAGCAAACGTAAAGAGAGTGCAGCGGGGAAATTTCATTCAGTGGTTTTAAGTGCTATAAACCAAACCCTTCTTTTATAGCAGTTGTGCGATACATTTATTTTCTTCCCAATTCGATTCGATGCCTGTTCATTGGTTGTTCGACGTAACCACATTTCGAAGGCTTCGATTATTTCCTTACCTGTCTCTTTACACTGCAGGTAATTCTCCAGAAAGTTATTTTCAAAATGGGCTGTCGAACACTTAAATTCACATTTATTTTGCGCTCCAAATGCCAAAACTCGTCTAGCATTTTCATTGTCTCATTTCCTGATCTAATTTGCTCAGTATCACATGATTTAAGGTTGTTAACCTTGTTAACTCTTTTCATTCCGTTGAACTGCTCTTTCTATTTCTTTACTGTTTTTGAAAAATTGCAGTGCCATCGGCAAACATAATCCTATGATTTCTTCTCACTGGCTTACGTTTCCAACTTTCTTTTCACTTGCCTTTACTGCTGACTTATTGTACAGATTGAAATAAAATCGGGGATAGTATACAACCCTGTCTCACTCCCTTCTCAATCACTCCATCTTTCTCATGTTCTTCGACTATGATAACTCCTTTTTGGTTTCTGTACAAGTTGTAGATAACATTTCGCTCCCGTTACTTTATTCCTGCTACCTCCTGAATTTCAAATAATGCATTCAAGATAACAATGTCAAAAACTCTCTAAATCAAATAATGCTACAAATAAGTTCTAAAACGTAGTGCCAGTATTCCCCCGCACATTTCTACATTTCTTCACAACCAGAGCTGATCTTCCTAAGGTCTGCTGGTACCACCTCAACCATTGTTCTGAACGTTATTCGTGTCAATATTCGGTAATGTTGATGCAGATGGTACGTAATGAGTCTACACTAATACCTATAGTTTCTGTGTTTTAATGCTAATAAACAGGTATCGCTTTTTACGGATCATTGTCGTCATCTCTTACAATCTCTGTGGATCCTGACAACTGTCTTCAGTGGGGTACACTGAATTCCCGATAGTGTAGTAGCAACAACAATAAGTGTTATCTCGTTTGAGATCGTCATAACATTTGGTATATATACCCCCGTATCATGAGGTGAACTACTTTGTGCACTCTGCTTGGTTATAGTGGCTGGTATCTACTCCTTATTTTTATTCTGTTGCGCTGCAGATTTGTATAATGTATTGTTCACTTTGCTGTTGGCCTTGACAGCGCGTGAGACTATTGTATTAGCCCCTGCAGCGGCGTAACTAGACTGGTGTACCCAAGGCATTGCCCCGGGGGCCACGAGCCTGAGGGAATCTGGCGACCGAAAAAAAAAAATTAAAATGGAAAAATTAATAAAATCGAATTGCCAAGTGAAATCTTGTCCTATGTTAATATAACGAAAAATATGTATTTGGAAATTTTCTGGCTTGAAGATAATGAGAATCAGTCAATCAACTACAGCTAGCAGACGATACTGTGTTCAGAGCGTCTATGTGCACATAAACGAAAGCAGATGTAACACGCTGAGTTAAAGGTTACAGAAACGTTATGAAAATGTAAATGATTTGTAAATTATTTCAATTTACTGATGCGTTCAGTGAACATCGTCTTTGAACATAATATACAAAGCAAAGATTGTTAGCGACTAGAAACAAGTGAATGGCAGTGAGAAAGCATGCACACAGTCTCTCGATTTCTACAGAAAGAGCTACTCTCGTCGGCAACTGCTCCGAGAGTCTTCCAGAAAGACCGATTATAACTTACTGTGTCTGGTCAGGGAGTACACAATTGCGTAAGAGCACTTGTACAATGGATACTCACTGCTACAAATTACTTATCGTCGAAGTGAGACACAGCATTAAACAATGGCTACAGTGTCAAACCTGATGCGCGCAGTATCAAGTACAGTTCTATGGAAACGTGAAGCCAGGAACATGTGGACCCACCGCGCTACGACTAAGGGCACGAACTGCAATGACATAAAGATGAAATCTGACCCACTTACTTTAATTATAAGGAACCAGAAACAATTTATAAACGATTTCATTCCGTTTATAAGATACCTATAATTTAAAATAAGAATTAGTTTCCAAAAAAATACAGATTAACGTTTGAAACTGGTCTATAGTCGGTAGAAATTAAAATGTATTGTTCATCATATGCTCATGGAGAAAGCGTGTTTCAAGACACAATCGTGACACAGTCGATTTGTCGAACAATATCTGTACGAGCGAATACAGAGATAACCTGGCACGGAAGCTTAATTGGAGGATTATAATTCTTAATATTTCGACTTTCCTGTAATTACAAGATTTATAAAGTTTACACTTCTCCATGCTTTGCCACAGACAAAACTTAGTACAGATTCTGCATGACTGGTTTCCGCAGTGAAACTGCCTTAAATATAACTGCAGCTTGTCGATGAACTCCATATTCAATAAACATACACGCCGTATGAGAATTTATGTTATGCGTTCACAGAAAGGTGTAACTGATATAACGCCTGTATTTTGGGTGGCATAGATTGGTGGAGCTAGAGATGTTTTTTGTTGGCTTACCTTCTGACCGCCTCCGTTGTTCCGTGTTCTTACTGCGGTTCAATGTTTTCCAAAATGTTGCTGACCAGGGATGGACACATTCGTGATGCTCGCCAGTCTCCTTTTGCCGGCCGCGGTGGTCTCGCGGTTCTAGGCGCTCAGTCCGGAGCCGCGCAACTGCTACGGTCGCAGGTTCGAATCCTGCCTCGGGCATGGATGTGTGTGATGTCCTTAGGTTAGTTAGGTTTAAGTAGTTCTAAGTTCTAGGGGACTGATGACCACAGATGTTAAGTCCCATAGTGCTCAGAGCCATTTGAGCCAGTCTCCTTTTCTCAGACTGATGCTAAGCAACGGCCGCTGCAGAGACGCCTGTATTGTTGAGAACTGCATCCCGTCGCGATGTTGTTTACTCCGAGAGGATTTGCGGAAAATAAACATTGCAAAATTAACGACAAATAGTAGGGGCAAAATTCTGTTGGGACGACCCGGGCAATGCCCCCGACGTGAAGAAGCCTCTGGAATTTAAAAAAAATAGGAAGAAATAAGAGAAATGGGAAGGATAAATGGAAAATTTAGTGAAACCTATCAGTCAAGAAAAGTCTTTCTCTTCATTAAAATTGTTTTGGAAATCATTTTGATGTAAAGATATGTGAATCATTTACCTCCTTTAGCCACGTCGAAGATCAATCTCCATTATGTTACGAACATCAAATACTTTAATATATATAACGAAAGAAACGAAAGAGCTTATCTAGGTGTGAACAAGTTTTTCGGTCAAAGATCTGACTGAAATCCCCGTGAGAGTGGCGTATTCAGTGGTGAGCAAAAGATAATCGAGTCACACATTAAATTTATGCCCTAAAGGGGCTGTAGAGGCTAAGAGGCTAATCAAATAGCGGTCCAGTATTCGAAACGGTTGAGAGCATCGTTTTGGGCTACATTGTGCTATGGTGGTACGATTTAAAAATTTGTTCCGTGAGTATTTCCAAGGCAACACTAACGACGCCGAATCCAATGCATTAGGCTGGCAGATGACGAACAATCTATACACAATGAATCATCACCAACTTGACCTCACATTTTAAGGAGAAAAAAGCACATTTGCAAGATATCAGACCCAGAATCGAACACCCGTGAAAATTTTGACCATAATTCTGACAACACGCAGTTATAACTTTCTGGAAGTTCAGCTTTTAAAGTTCCACGCGCACCGCTGCAGCCGCCTAATGTTCCAGTAATAAGCACTGTACAATGGAGCAAGTAAGGGGATTATGAATTACTGTTTTGACATTGGTAACATGCTCTTTTTCCACTGTGTCAAAGTGCGCGGTTTCTAATCTGTAATCGGTGCGAGAGATCTCTTTACTTTGAACATTTTAACATTGCGAGTCACATATGCAGTGTAAATTAATGAAACGTATTAGTATGTCATCAAAGAAGCAGCGTGGCGCTGCACAGTTATCATCATCGCTGTCGTGCATTATTTTCTTCGGATTTTTAAGATGCCACTGTTAACTGAAATATGACGCACTATTCTTCAACGTGACTGCACGATTAAATGGTAAATAATTTAATTTCATAATAGTTTTTCAGTTGTTTCCGTTTATTCATTTTGATTTTGAGGTTTCTGTATATATGGATGCAGAATGTGAGTATGAGAATGTTATTGAAATAATATTGATTGTTTATGTGCCTGAGACTGACATATTAAGTACTCACATTACTTACCTGTTTTTCGCGTAGAACGACGTCTTCTCGAACAAGATTTCATAGCATGTTTGGCGGCTGTGACCACCTCCCGCCTCCTGTTCCCTCTTAAACATCCTGTGAATGGGACGGTTCTGCACAGTATTTCGTGCTAGTGCATAAGGCTCCTGCATTGGCGTGGGGCGGGTGACGAGCAATCGGTGCGCACGAAAATTTAAAAGCTGTACTTTCAGAAGGTCATAACTGTGTACTACCAGAGTTATAGTCCGAATTTTCCGTAAAATCGTTTTCTGGGGATGATATCTTGAAAGTATGCTTTTCTTCTCATTAAAATAGGAGGTCAAGTTAGTGAAGTTTCCTTGCTAGAGATACATTGACGTTCTTATGGCTCTGACGAAAATACAAGGAGTGTTCAATAAGTAATGCAACAGTTTTCTTCTGAAAGCAGGTTGGTTTTATTCAGCATTCCAATACATTCCACTGTTCTGGCCACAAAACCCTATCTTTCAACATAATCTCCGCTCAATGCCTCGCCCTTACGCCACTTTACGGGAAGGGCCTATATGCCCGCATGATATTACTTTACTGATCGACGTCGGAGGCAACGTCTTGCTACTTCAATAACCTTCCCATCAACTACGTACTGCTTTTCGCGGATTGCATCCTTCGTTGGGCGAAACAGATGGAAGTCGGAAGGTGCGAGATCCGGGTTGTTGAGTGAGTGAGGGAGAACAGTCCAATGAAGTTTTGTGAACTCCTCTCAGCGGCGCAGACTAGGGTGAGGTGTTGCTTTTTTTGGCGGCGAACGCGCTGAAGCCGTTTTTTCGATTTCCTGAGGGTAGCCCAACACACCTTCGAGTTGATCTTTGCACTTCGAGGGAGGATATCAAACAGAATAATCCCTTCAGAGTTGCAGAAGACCGTTGTAATGACTTTACCGAATGAGGGTGCGGCTTTGTAATTTTCTGCAGAAGAGCGAATGTATGGTAGTTTTCATCGTCTGTGGCGACGTTCAACAAAAAATTGTCACGATAAGTCTCGTAACGCTCAAGCACTCCCAGACAGACAGTCTTTCCTTGATATTTATGCTCTTGCGTTTGGCCCGGAGGAACCTAGCGGGCACACAGTTTTGAGTGCCCAAACTGATGGACAAGTGTGTCACCACTACCAAAAGAGAAACGTCCAGCTGAGCAGCAAGTTGTTTGATTGTGATCTGTTTATCACCTCAAATGAGAGTTTCCGCACCTTCTAACATTGCAGGAGTCATAGATGTGTGCGGCCGGCCGGCACGCGGGAGATAGGACAGGCTTGCGCCACTTTGTTGCGATAATGACGGATGCCTCTCCCAACGATTCACCGTGCTTTTGTATGCTGCTACGTCCCCGTAGACGGTCTGCAAATGCCTTATGTGCGACAGTGAGTCAAATGAAAACCTTAAATAATTTTTAAATATTATTTATTGTGCAGAAGTGGTAAAAAGCTGTATCACTTTTCAACAGAATCGCTCCCACGCTCAATGCAAGTCCTCCAGCGCTTACAAAGTGCATAAATTCCTTTAGAAAAAAAATTCTTTTGGTAGTCCGCGCAACCACTCATGTACCGCTTGACGTACCTCATCATCAGAACGGAACTTCTTTCCTCCCATTGCGTCTTTGAGTGGTCCAAACATCTGGAAATCACTTGGGGCAAGGTCTGGTGAGTATGGTGGATGAGGAAGACACTCAAAATGCAGGTCTGTGATTGTTGCAACTGTTGTACGGGCAGTGTGGGGCCTTGCATTGTCATGTTGCAAAAGGACACCTGCTCACAGCAATCCATGTCGCTTTCATTTGATTGCAGGCCGCAGATTATTTTTTAGGAGATCTGTTTATGATGCACTGGTGACAGTGGTAATGCTCCGATATAACGCTTTTGTCGTCCCAAAAGAGAGTCAGCATAACCTTCCCTGCTGATTCTTCTGTTCGAAACTTCTTTGGTTTTGGTGATGAGGAATAGCGCCATTCCTTGCTCGCTCTCTTCGTTTCCGGTTGGTGGAAGTGAATCCAGGTTTCGTCCCCAGTAAGAATTCTTGCAAGGAAGCCATCACCTTCTCGTTCAAAGCGCCGAAGAAGTTCTTCACAAGCATCAACACGTCGTTCCCTCATTTCAGGAGTCAGCTGCCGTGGCACCCATCTTGCAGACACTTTGTGAAACTGGAGCACATCATGCACAATATGGTGTGCTGACCCATGACTAATCTGTAAACATGCTGCAATGTCATTCAGTGTCACTCGGCGGTTTTCCTTCACTATGGCTTCAACTGCCGCAATGTTCTGTGAAGTCACAACTCGTTGTGCCTGACCTGGACGAGGTGCATCTTCCACTGAAGTCACACCATTTGCGAACTTCCTGCTCCATTCGTAGACTTGCTGCTGTGACAAACATGCATCACCGTACTGAACCTTCATTCGTCGATGAATTTCAATATGTTTCACACCTTCACTACGCAAAGACCGAATAACAGAACGCTGTTCTTCCCTGGTGCAAGTCGCAAGTGGGGCGGCCATCTTTATACTGATACTGCGACGGTACGTGTGTATCTGCACTATACTGCCACCTACAGGTCATTCTGCACGCTGTTTTTAGCACGCTTGCCAACTTACAGGATAACGGCGCGAAATTTCGAGTTGTTATTACAAATTTACGGTTTTCATTTTACTGACCCTCTTATATCTTCTATGCTCTGGTTTTCTTCCAAATGAATGTCAATGGCAGCTCTCTGCTCGGACCGCATTTCCGTTACAGACGCCATTTTGAAGGCTACGCATACCGACGCCACGTATCGGAACTTCATTAAACTGTAGCGGCTGAACCGGAAATTCCACGATGATCCACCACAATTTCCTTATTTTTTCAGCCGGAATTAGCCGATAAAAAATGCGTTGCTCTACTTATTGAATGCCGCTCGTAATTCATAAGAGTGAGAAACGTAATTTACGAAGCGTATCGGTACGATGTATAAACGTGATCTTACCCTTTACAGCTCAAATCTAAACCATTAGAAAGAATGAATTCATCACCTAAGGCATTGCAGTCTGAGAATATGGACGTTTCAGCTCCATATTACTTCTTAGTAATGGAGCTGCTAGAAACAGACATGGAAGATAACGGTTTAACGTCCCTTCGACAACGAGATCATGTACTCTCGCAACTTAAGTGCCAAACATGATTGCTATTCGCCATATACTTGTATTCTTATGTTACTGAGGATGCAAATACTGTGTGCCTCGCTAATAAAAACTCTTTTCTCCATAATCCCGGTATTATCATTTCAGTGACTCACCACATACTTTCCTGGCCACTCCCTCATAATATTCTATGAATATGGTTGCAGCATCTATTAGCGAGGGTGGAGCAGAGGGACTACTCATGGACGCAAGAGTTACGGTGACCGCTGTGCTTTTTTGTTGAGTCAGCGCTCAGATTTCACTGGTGTAATAATTATCATTGCGTCGTAGCATCCAAGTTACTGGATTCTAACACCAATCACATATTAAGCTTACACTGTCACGCTTGGTTAGAGTTAATAACGAGCTTCGATTCGATAACAATGGTAGTTAAATATAAATTTCATCCTGAAACATGCTAAGTTCCAGATGCCGGAGTGAAGACTGTCGAATATGGTGTTCACTTTGCAGGAACATTACGTTTTCTACTCCTTGGATACCTTTGGATTAGTATAGGTGTTTCTGTTGTCTGTGTTCAAATGGTTGAAATGGCTCTGAGCACAATGGGACTTAACATGTGAGGTCATCAGTCCCCTAGAACGTAGAACTACTTAAACCTAACTAACCTGAGAACATCACACACATCCATGCCCGAGGCAGGATTCGAACCTGCGACCGTAGCGGTCGCGCGGTTCCAGACTGAAGTGCCTAGAACCGCTAGGCCACACCGGACGGCTGTTTGTGTTCAAGTTTAGTCGCTTCTGTAGTAGTAGCGGCGGTATTGATAACTATTGCCGGCCAGAGTGGCCGTGCGGTTCTAGGCGCTACAATCTGGAGCCGAGCGCCCGCCACGGTCGCAGGTTCGAATCCTGCCTCGGGCATGGATGTGTGTGATGTCCTTAGGTTAGTTAGGTTTAATTAGTTCTCAATTCTAGGCGACTGATGACCTCAGAAGTTACGTCGCATAGTGCTCACAGCCATTTGAACCATTTTTTTTTTATAACTATTCATTCACACCAATATTCAAATCCTCGAACGATGGTTGGGGATATATAAAACAGCAGTATTCTAGAACGTCAGCAACATTGCAACATAGCTGAGGCTAATGGGTTTCCGCACCTACACGTGTCAATAGCTAAAATAACAACACTAGTTGACATGCACCAGTAGTAAACAGCAACATCAGCCGGAGATCACTGACGGTACTACCCATCACGACAGTATTACATTTGACCTCTGCTGGCCGTTACTGGAAACATGTGGTGACGTTACAGTAACCAAGCACACTGGTGACTGGGGAAAGTGAATCATTTCAGACAGTTGTGCATATATACTACCAAGTATTTCAGTGTCCTCGTAAAATTCCAGATAAAACTCAAGGTAAGCAAACTGAAAAACCCTGACTCCCAGCTGTAATAATATGTTTACCAGCGGGCCTGCGGAAGGCTCGACGAAAAACTCGCTGCACCAGCTTCACGAACTGCGGCGCCTGCATCACCACCAGTGCCGCTACAGTCAGGCACTATTTTCTCTACACCGTTTAAATTTCCGCCAGAGAACAAAACAGGCATCCTTCCATTCAGCAAATATTTAAGAAGCCGCCCTTCACCAAGCCGGCCAGTTACGAACGCAGCGCAGCTCAGGATGCGCAGTTTCAGCATGCAGCCAAGACGCCTGCGCGCGTGTAGCCATTGTTCCCACAGTAACCGCTGCCTAGTTGGGCTCTGGCGCCAAATCTATTATTCACACTGGGCGTTTCAAATGAACTCTGTTTTTTCCCCTTAAAATTGAGAGGGAGATTATTATATTCTTGAGTGAATCATTTTTATGTTGTGTGGATTTGACGTCAAAACTAACTCCTTTCTTACAGGAGTGCTAGTTCTGCAAGGTTCGCAGGAGAGCTTCTGTAAAGTTTGGAAGGTAGGAGACGAGGTATTGGAAGAAGTAAAGCTGTGAGGAGGGGGTGTGAGTCATGGTTAGGTAGCTCAGTTGGTAGAGCACTTGCCCGCGAAAGGCAAAGGTCCCGATTTCGAGTCTCGGTCCGGCACACACCTTTAATCTGCTAGGAAGTTTCCAAACTAACTGCTGAATTGTAATTAACTGCATGTACAATGACCTTTAATGAAACTGTTTCACTTCGCATTCGCTTCCTTGAAATATCAGCGCGTCTTGTTCTTATGGCCAAAATAATAATTATCCTGATGACTAATCAAGCGGCCATTTTGCTGCCCTTTATGTTCGCGACAATCTATGATATCCAAAATGGTAATATACTGTAATTTTGCACTTAAATCTTTATTAAGACTGTTGTATCTCACTTACCTTTCGTTTTTGTGTTATTCTGACTGAACAAATAGCGAACATTATCAGTGAACTAAGAAGTCTGATGTCAGAAGCAAAACACAGACTGTATCATGGCAGAGGTCTTTTGTATTTCTTGGTGGAACAGAAACTCTCACCTCTAAGTAAAGATGTCGACCGGAAAATACACTGGGAGGGAAGCCAGGGATAGCCTAATTATAGATCAATAGTTCGCAATTGTTTGTTGCATCATAAAATAAGTATCCTCTTCCTGGCACAAGGCTTCAGTGTGTTTAACACACTACAAACAGTAATAAATGAATTTTTTGGGGTTTTGTAACACATATGGCTCTGAGCACTATCGGACTTAACTTCTGTGGTCATCAGTCCCCTAGAACTTAGAACTACTTAAACGTAACTAACCTAAGGACATCACACACATCCATGCCCGAGGCAGGATTCGAACCTGCGACCGTAGCGGTCGCGCGGTTCCAGACTGTAGCGCCTAGAACCGCTCGGCCACTCAGGCCGGCTTTGTAACACATATATGTGAGTGTTATTTTCCTTATAATTATTATCATCATCATTATTATTATTATCAATACAGGTCCGTTGTCGTTTCCATGCGTTTTTTGGTTTCAGACGTCTTTCTGATACTAGCCTTGGTGTGAATTTACGAGGGTAGATCTGTCTGAATCTCGTCCGTGGGTTACCTTATATCTTTTGTCAAATCATTTCATATACCTAATTAAATAAAGTATTTAGTACTATCATAGCAATCACTGCACAGTAGAATATTTAAAGATGTACTATTTGCACTAATACGAGTGCATCATAAAATTCTACTTAAAATTGAATAGCTCGAATAGTCATCAACTTGCTTTAGTTTTCGAAGCTGAAGTGTCTTCGGATTAGGTTAGGAGATTTCGGAATCCCAAAAAGAGCACATTTTCCACATTTCAGGATGGAAAAGGAGGACACTTCCTATTTCATAAATTTATTACATAAGAAACAAAAAATAAAAACATTAGATTCATCTCACACACCTACAACACTTTAGAATTCATGTATTTTTTATTTTACTGTATCTTTTTTAAAAGTTCCTTTTCTTGACACAAATATTTAAAAATGTTCTTGCAATCCAAATTTCTAAAATTAAATGTCACCATTGCAATACCTTTTACAGTGTCAATAGTGAGTGAATTTCTCTCCTTTGTCCACTGTGCCTGTATTAAGGACAATTCTCAATACAAGCAATATGGACTGTTAACACTAAGTAGAGCTGTGTAATTTCAATTAATTCACTACTACATGAATCAGCATATTTGCATCATTTCTTATGGGACGGTTCTGATTTTCCACCATGTGTCGCTATAAAAAGTATAACTTTAGACCAAACACCTTTATTTGTTTGGTCTGTAGCTATTACAGCTCTTCTTCTTTTAAACTTGAAAACTGATGAAAGCATTGTTCATCGTCAAATTTACTATTTTTATTCAACAAAAATTTGATTGGTTCTTCCACGTTACGTCCACGATACATATAAAAAAATCAAGCCACTTAAAACAAAAAAGTTCACATAATGGTACCATCCACATATTCTGGTATTCCAAATATCTTTCATAGGGGATACCAACATGGCACTTAAAATCCTTCATCTTCGAAGCATAACCATCATTTTCTATTTGAAATTATCTTTCTTACAAACTCAAAGATATAAAATGTTCGTCTTTTCTGTGTTGAAGAACACAACGAAGGGAGTCCAGTACATTCTATACTTCTATAACTTTTCTAAGTTACCAATATAGTTACGAATAATGCCAACTAAAGACTGGATATGCTGTAGATATCTCTCAGTGCGGGCCGGAGTGGCCGAGCGGTTCTAGGCGCTACAGTCTGGAACCGCGCGACCACTACGGTCGCAGGTTCGAATCCTGCCTCGGCCATGGATGTGTGTGATGTCCTTAGGTTAGTTAGGTTTAAGTAGTTCTAAGTTCTAGGGGACTAATGACCTCAGATGTTAAGTCCCATAGTGCTCATAGTCATATGAACCATATATCTCAGTGATAGAGTCCAGAAGAAAATACTTGGAGATCTCTTTTGTGACAGAAAGGAGTATTTCAGAAACATCTCTTTAAGTCTCTGAATAGCTGGAAATAGTGACAGCCATCGAGTCCTGTTATGGCTGAGAAATTGTTGGTACTCTAGTTCGATAAAGCCACAAAATTTCTTAAGAAACTCAACACGGACAGTATATACTGAAAAATGGTTATGTATTTTCATTATTAAACCTTGTAAGTCAATTTCAAGGAGATCAGTTCCGTGCTGAATGCAGTTATGAAGGACATGAGCAGTGCATCCCACTCCAACCAATACCTTGTTACGTACCATCTTTAGGTAACTAATACGTTATTTCCATCGCCTCTTTTAATACCACCGAACATTGTGTTGCAATTATCAGCACCAAAAGACATATTTGTCATTAATTTTGAACTTGTTAAGTGTATCAGTCACACATGTTGAAATAGTTTCTGTATTTTCATTTGGTCTACTTTATATATTAAGAACTCTAATATGCACTCCTCCACTCCTGTGATCAGGGTAATGAAGTATAACAGGGATCATTTTCTTATTCTCAAGGCTGCTAGCATCCGTCGAGACTCCAGCAAAAGGAATGCACTCCAGATCTTTAATGATGCACTCTGCTGAATGAGACACTAGGACGGAATTCACTATTGCTTCAGTTTTGGTATGTCCACAAGAGATTTTTGATGATATGGACGAGTGAAGGAAAATGGCACAGTCCATAAATTTATAGCTGCTGGGGGTGCAACACAGTATGGAGTTCCTTAAGCAACACTTACTTTTGTGTCCAGTTCAGCACAGGGTTTTGTATCATTAAAAAAAAAAAACTCACTTTATCTGACGAACTTGCATCTCTAACATAATTCATGTGTTTTTCTGTTAATTCATGTGCACTTCCAGGTCGCTGGCGCCATTATTTGCTCTAGATACTACGGTCCCTCAGTAACAAATACAAACTTTTGCTTCCCACTGAAGTCTTCCAGGACGAAATCTCGGATATTTTTCTCGGAGTTTACCTGAAAATGTGCATTTCCTCTTTTGTATGATGAGAAATTATCTTAAATTAAAGTGAAACAAAGAATGATCAAAACGCATTGTCCACATACGGCATGAAGAAGTCTTTACTTACAAAACTGAACTATATTCCTCTGCCACAAACTATATTTTTAAAATTAGGAAACTTACTCAATAAGATAAATACAGAATACGGAAAGTAAAGATGTAGCTGGATGATCAACAAGTTCGCTAAAAATGTGTGCACACAAAAACAAAGAGCACGTAGACATGACAGCTATACTTTGAGCATTTCGTAACGAATGGAAAAACTATTAGAAGCCGACCTCGGGGAAGATCAGTTTAGATTCCGTAGAAATGTTGGAACACGTGAGGCAATACTGACTCTACAACTTATCTTAGAAAATAGATTAAGGAAAGGCAAACATATGTTTCTAGCATTTGTAGACTTAGAGAAATCTTTTGCCAATGTTGACTGGAATACTCTCTTTCAAATTCTGAAGGTGGCAGGGGTAAAATACAGGGAGCGAAAGGCTATTTACAATTTGTACAGAAACCAGGTGGCAGTTATAAGAGTCGAGGGGCATGAAAGGGAAACAGTGGTTGGGAAGGGAGTGAGACAGGGTTGTAGCCTCTCCCTGATCTTATTCAATCTGTATATTGAGCAAGCAGTAAAGGAAACAAAAGAAAAATGTAATTCTGTCAGAGACAGCAAAGGACTTGGAAGAGCAGTTGAACGGAATGGACTGTGTCTTGAAAGGAGGATATAAGACGATCAACAAAAGTGAAACGAGAATAATGGACTGTATTCGAATTAAGTCGGGTGATGCTGAGGGAATTAGATTAGGAAATGAAACACTTAAAGTAGTAAAAGAGTTTTGCTATTTGTGGAGCAAAATAACTGATGATGGTCGAAGTAGAAAGGATATAAAATGTAGACTGGCAATGGCAAGGAAATCATTTCTGAAGAAGAGAAATTTGTTAACATCGAGTATAGATTTAAGTGTCAGGAAGTCGTTTCTGAAAGTATTTGTATGGAGTGTAGCCATGTATGGAAGTGAAACGTGGACGATAAACAGTTCAGACAAAAAGGGAATAGAAGCTTTCGAAATGTGGTGCTACAGAAGAATGCTGAAGGTTAGATGGGTAGATCACATAACTAATGAGGAGGTATTGAATAGAATTGGAGAGAAGAGAAATTTGTGGCACAACTTGACTAGAAGAAGGGATCGGTTGGTAGGGCATATTCTGAGGCATTAAGGGATCACCAATGTAGTATTGGAGGGCAGCGCGGAAGGTAAAAATCGTAGAGGGGGACCAAGATATGAATACAGTAAACAGATTCAGAAGGATGTAGGTTGCAGTAGGTACTGGGAGATGAAGAAGCTTGCACAGGATAGAGTAGCATGGAGAGCTGCACCAAACCAGTCTCTGGACTGAAGACCACAACAACAACTACCTATGGTCGAAGCACCTATCCCGAAGCTAAAAAGTTAGAAAGGTAATTTTTACGCAATATAAATCGATACTTTCGATTTTCTGAGCGTGACAGATCAATTTTAACCTAATAACAAATGATGTAATTCAATGACTGAAGTAAAAAGTACATAAATTGTTAACGATACGAGATGAAAACAAAATTCAAAAGATCTTCATTCCCAAAACTCAAAAATGCGGACATTAGCAGAAATTACAAAAATGTCTGCGGACGCTACATTAAACGTCAAAAATGAGGGCATGTCCGCGTAACTGCGGTCGTCTGGAAATCCTACTTCGGAGACAGGTTCAAGTTTGAAAGGCAGACTGGATCTTCAGTACCAAAACTACTACACAATCAGTTACTTGATGAAACATATTTTAGCACACCATCTACTTCCTTCCGAATCCACAAGGTTTCTGAAGCCAGCGAGAGAAGGAAATTGGACACAGATTACCATAGCCATAGGGATTATATTAGATCACTCAAAAATTATCGTAGTACTTGTCGCCTCCTCGATATATTTTTCTTAGTAATGGCCATTTTTGGAATTCTCGTCTTTCCTTTTTATTTTATTTTCATTTTCTCTTTCACTTTTTACTGTTATTAATTCCCTCTTATTATGAACTTCTTCTAGTATTTCGTGGAGGGCAGTTTTATTGGAAAGTCAGTAATGGCATAACGTAATTTCTTTGAGGAAACAAGTGCACAGCAACGCAAACTGTTGGGATGAGCGTCCCCAGAAGGGCACCAGACTCTGCTACAGTTTGAGCTCACGGGATCGTATGTATTGATCAATTACTTCAAGAAATAGCAGTACAAATGTATATCTTTTTTGCGTAGCTTGTTTCAAAAATGTCATATAAAAACGACAATTTTAGTTAGCTACGTGATGGGGCATCAACAAAGACAAACAAATGAAAAAGTCCATGGTCTAGTGGCAAGCGTACACAGTCTCTCTGACAGCAAGTCTCTTCCACTCGACGATCTTCAGGCGAAAAACAACATTTGGGTTTGAGTTGATGCGCTCATCAAAGGTGTTGTCCAGACTTCACAATTGCTCTAGAATAGCAGTGATGCAGGCACTACTGTAAGAACGTACTGGACTTTGTATAGCGAGATATCCAGCCAAACCTATCTGGCAAAGAGATGTCGCTATACATAGTCTAGCGCCTCAGATGACGGGAGAGTAAATGAATTGGGTTTACTCAGACCAAGAAGATTTACACATAAAAATGAATTGTAATTTGCATTAATTGTATACATTCATAGAAAAAACTGAGCAAGTAATTATACAGGCTTTAACATGTACAACAAAATATCGCAACGGCGACGCTGACCTGATTTCGGTGGAGGGCGAAAAGTCTTCGCAGCCACCGACGTTCTTCAGCGCTGAGAGCATAATTATATACATGTCATCGATTCCTAAAAAGTTCAGTGTAGCAGAACGAAAACAAGGGTTGCATCTTCGGGCGAGAAGCTGCACAGGGAATCTCTACGTGAGACACCCACAATCAACTGTCTGTATGGTAGCAAGCCACCTGCAGGCACACTGGGTATGTGTCCATTGCCTCTATGACAATAGGTATCTTCCATTCCATATAAAACTGGAGCAGCACAAGAAATATAGGAGTTTAATTTTCAGGACAAGATTCTCGTAGGAGCATTGGGCATCTCTAGCTTAGAGCCAAATGTCCATGTTCACGAAGACAGTAGTTCTCCTTAAAATAAAGTTGAGTGCAGGAATATCAAATCTGGAGCATCGTCTTCAGGTGAGAAAATACATAGGCGTTTTTCAAGTGAGATGCCCAGAAAGTAACATCTGCGTGATGGTAATCTTCTTGTATGTCCACCAAGCTAGCTGCAAACTAGTGGTAAGTGTCCGTGGCCTATATGACGGTAGGTGTCTCCCATTCGAAGTAACGCTGTGTGCAAGGTCAATAAACTGGAGTTTTTCTTCAAGGTTTTTGGTCATGAGAAGCCGAGAACACAGTCGCGAGACAGTAAGTCTTCTCCACGTGCAATGAGTAACTTGTAGGCTAGTGGCAGGTGTCACTGGCCCCTATAACAATAGGTATCTTTTATTCAATGAGTAATTGGATGTCGTACAAGAAAAATTGGAGTTTCGTCTTCAGGTGAGAAATTGTACATCTATGGGGTACGTGGGCTCTTGTAGACGCATTGGGGAGCACATAACCTAGAGCCAAGTATTCATGGTCTCGAAGATAACGGTTCTCTTCCATTCGAAGCAGACCTGGTTGCAGCATCCAGATAAGAGGAGTTTCATCTTCAGAAAAAAGAAACTGTGTAAGAACCATAGAACTGACTGTGGTATTAAGCTAATTGCAAATTGACTGGGAGGCCTGTACCCTAGTGACAAGTGTCCAGCAGTTCTTTTCCATTCGACACACAGCTGATTGCAGGATCAACAAAACGGGAGTTTCGTCTTCAAGGGAGACACTGCACAGGAGTTCAGTAGATGAGAAGCCCGGAACCGCCTGTTTGTGTTGTAGGAAGCCTAGTGGCACGTGTCCATGGTCTCTATGACAGTGGGTCTCTTCCAGGCGAAGAGGAAGAAGCCGAGGCAGTCGCCGACCAGGATCGCGAAGCAGAGCCAGACGTTCATGGTCATGAAGATGAGCATGAGTGCGTAGGAGAGCAGCAGCTGGAGCGCCTGCAGCACGGTCTGGATGAGGTGCAGCCGATCGAGCATGCCGCTGGCCCTGCGCACGGACACGGTGGACCGACTCCTGGGTAGCGCATCTGCATCGGCGGCGCCATCTACGGGTAGGAGCGGCAGTGCCCCGCGCTCCGGGCCCGAGGCTGCCGTCACGCTCCGCCAGAAGAGATATTCGCGGTAGTACTTGAGGCCCTCGAACACAGCTGCCAGCAGCGCCGTGCCCAGCACCGACGCCACCAAGCTGGTCGGCGAGTCGATGACCCACCACGAGAAGAGCACCGTCTCGCTGTAGCCCCCGTGCATCACCATCGAGTGCATCGAGCCCCCGTGGTGCCCCTGCTGGCCTGCCCCATGGTGGCTTGCGCCGTGCTCGCCCTCTGGCGATGCCGGCGAGGGGGTGCTCTCGTCGCCACCTTGGTGGTGGTTGTGGTGGTGGTGATGGTGGTGCTCGAGATCCAGGTGATGCGACATCGGCTGCTCCTTGACACACCTGCGACAACATGCCAAACCAAACGCGTCCCACTGGCCATCTCTCATGCACTCAACAGTCACAACAAAACTGTCGTATCATAAGCTAAGAGAATCCCATCCTTCGTAAGTAAATGGTGGAGCAAGAGGGGGTCATTTTGCATTGCAGTCGGGAGAAAGGTACTAGTGGAGGTGGTTTGTCTTTGCCTTCCTCAGACTCGTTATGGAAGTCACAACAGCTTGTCGGCATGCGAGCCGCGTCCTACGCTGCAGCCTGATCGACCAATGGTTATCTACTTACCACATTAAGGACTAAGAACTCTTTTGTATGTACGAGGGTATTTCGGAAAGTAAAGATACACCGTACGCCAGAGGAACAGAAGAGTTTTGGCGAGCAATTTGGCAACACTGGTGTTAACCTCGAACCATTAGCTTTCTCCTCGCGGTCGTTCGGCAGTTGAACGTTGCTTCTGGTTTGAGTAGGTCGTGTTTAAAATGGCTGAGCCGATTCAGAATCCCGCCAAATACGAAGTGCGCTCCGTCATACGTTTTCTCCATGTAAAAGGTCAGCGACCAGCGGATATTCACAAAGAAATTGTTTCTGTTTATGGGAACATTATGAATTGACAAAATGTAACGAAATGGTGTCGTCATTTCTCTGAAAGTAGGACCGATGTTCATGACGAACAAAGAACAGGTCGGCCATGTGTGAGCTTTGATGCCCTTCTTCGGAGAACGGAGGAAACAATTCGAATGGAGGAAGCAATTCGTGCGAACAGACGTCTCACATTGAAAGAATTGCATTAGATCATACCGGACTCTTAATGACGTTGTGACTGTCAAGTTAGGGTACAGGAAATTGTGTGCGCGCTGGGTTCCAAAACTGTTAACGGAAGAACACAAAGCAAAAAGGATGGGCTTTGCACTCGACTTCCTCACACGCTTGCTGAAGCAGGTGATGAGTTCCTTGATCACATTGTGACAGATGACGAGACGTACCTTGGTTTATCACCATACACCTGAATCCAAGCAACAATCAATGCAATGGCGCCATTCGAATTCACCAAAAGCCAAGAAATGCAAAACGTCGATTTCAGCGAATAAAATCATGGCTTCTGTTTTTTGGGACAGACAAGGCATTCTTCTGTTGGAATTTATGCCTCCTGGAACGACAATTAATGTTGCTGCATATTGCCAGACTTTGAAACGTTTTCGAAGGGCAATTCAAAACAAACGCAGGGGAATGCTGACAAGTGGAGTCCGCTTGCTTCATGACAACACTCGGCCTCACACAGTGCTCGTGACCAAAGCACAACTCAAACAATTCAAATGGGACATATGTGACCATCCACCATACGGCCCGGACCTTGCGCCCATCGACTTCCATGTCTTCCGTTACCTGAAGTCACATCTTGGTGGAAAATCATTCCACGACGATGAAGAGATCAAAGATGAAGTTGAAATGTGGTTCCGACAACAGGAGGCAACCTTCTATGACTGTGGGATACAAAATCTTGTACACCGACTTAACAAAAATAACAAATAATCCAGTTAATAAGATGTAACTGACGTTTTCTAAATAAATGTTATATTTAAGGACTGCGAGCCATTGTAGCTTTACTTTTCGAAATGCTCTCGTACATATGTAGCAAGTATAGGGCCAAAGAGCTACTCTTCCTGTGCCACTATACTGTTCTCAGACTATTTGCTTCCCTTCGACTTAGCCTCCAATGGATGTGTAGCCATAGGATGTAAGACAGCGAAGATAGAAAGAACAATAGTACCATTCTGGTGACATTCTCTAATGTAGTGATGGTTCGAAAACAGACGAAGTTGCTAGGGGCCAGCGAACACAGGATGCATCTCAACCAGAGAGTGCAGTCTCTCCAGGGAAGCTGGCTACAGTATTCCAGGCAAAGAGATCCGTTATTAGAGAATGCACATGGCAGAATCTGCTCAAGTGCTACAAGGATCGTAGCATCTACATTCAATCAGCCAGCCATCACCTCTGAAATCTCTATCTACCCATGCAAGGAGATCAAAGAATGTTACAAAACTCTATGAAGCCCGTGTGAGGCTAGGGGGAAAAAAAGGGTAAATCTGCTCTGGTCCTTGGTCACTCAGGAATTAGTGGTAACGAACGAGCCAAAGGACTGGTCAGGGCAGGGGCGATGACTCCATTTGTTGGACTGCATCCTGCCTTAACCAACAGGAGGCAGAATTTAGAACAAAACCCAAAAATCAAAACATTTCAAAATTATTATCTCTAAACCATGTTTAATAAGAAGTTCTGCAATTCTAGACTTGAACAGGAAGCAGTTAAACTCATGTTAGAGTTAATGACTGGCAACTGGAACTTCAAGAAACATCTGCACACGATGGGAACAGAGACAGACTATTTAGTAAGGGAGACGAAATTGCACCACGTTTAATCTGCCAATGCGAAGCACTGTAAGCCAAAAGACAAAATATTTTGGCCATTAATTCCTGAAGATATTTTGGCTGACAGAGATTTAGTAAACGAAATCCTACTATTCTTTAATGGTACTGATTGGCTTTCCTAGAATGACAGGTGGAGGCACCATACAGTAAACTCAGTTTCAGTGTGGGTGGCAGGGGGCCAGGACCACTGCTGTTTTGCCTCACTGGATAAATCAAATCAAAACAAAACTCCAGTAGATATCTTGTTTGATGTCGACTCAGTCACGCTTGCGGTCTCTGCTTTCAGTTGCTCAGTTACACTTTTTTGTTAAATTCTTCACCCCTTACAGTGTATTTACAAATGACCCCCATTACTGGGCTTGATTTCCACATTACTTGCAAAAATTTTTCTGTAGTGCAGTCATGAGACAGATGAAGCTTTGTCGCTGGGACTTGGTTACTGGTGTTGCGTACTGCACGAGGCACTTCCTTAGTTCGCTGATAGTGGAGACCTCATGGCACCATCATAGTATTGGTGTCGTGTGGATAAATGTGGTTACTGTTTGTGTAGTGTTAGTACGAGAGAGAGTAAAATCCAGTGCCGACTCATAGCCCCCTCATTTTGAATAGCAGCAGGAGGCTTCCATGCTTAACACCCATCAGATGCATGGATCACCATCCACAGTGTCACATGCCCTGACTCCTTGACGTTCTCCACGAAAGTTTGAAAATTACCTCTGGACACTGTCGCAAAGTCCGGTGGTCGTGAGCTGTATGCCGCTACATCTCCTCCCTAAATGGCTACTATAATCATGAAAACCTAAATCAGAATGGCCATACTTTCTTTAAAGTAGTAATGCACTGCTTGACATAGAAGTGAAACATATATTAGAAGACTTACTCAGACATGACTGTATCTTCGTACACATACACTGCATCACGAGATACAGAAATGATTACAGCTGGAGTATTCTCGGTGACAGGTACAGTGACCACCGGAGAGCACTAGTGTTGTTACCAGACCTAGTGGGCATTTAAGGAGCGTGTACAGTGTCAGATGCCGGCCTGAATGGCCGTGCGGTTCTAGGCGCTACAGTTTGGAGCCGAACGACCGCTACGGTCGCAGGTTCGAATCCTGCCTCGGGCATGGATGTGTGTGATGTCCTTAGGTTAGTTAGGTTTAATTAGTTCTAAGTTCTAGGCGACTGATGACCTCAGAAGTTACGTCGCATAGTGCTCAGAGCCATTTGAACCATTTGAACAGTGTCAGATGTTGAATGATCACTGAAAGGACACACATATGCAACATACTTGAGTGAGACAGTGTTATCACCACCTGGCAGAGCCTCATTGTGGATCTCCACTTGGCCAGCTGGTCGAATCGTGCATAATCCAGATTCGTGGGCCATTCGGATGTGACAGTCGCCCGACGCCGGACTGCACGCGAACGTGGGGCAGACATTCTCGTCGTCAAGGTTCCGGTCGCCACGTCTGACCACCACAAAGGAGAATTGTCGTATTGTGCGTCAAGAACATGGCAAGCCCTTCACATCTGCGCCCCCCATCCCAGAACTGCAAGCTTGATGTTGACTCACATGTGCAGCAGATTCCCCAGAACTCTTAAAAAAACTAAACACCTCCCGAAAAACTACTCCACACACAGAAAAAAACGACCAACACACTGATGTGTGTATATATTAAGATAGCACGCATAAAAATATCTGCACTTATACCTCGTACACCATGTATACTAACAAAAACTCCGCCCGAACAGGCCATGGAAGGCACAACGGTACCGACTGGCCGCCGTGTCATCCTGAGCCCACAGGCGTCACTGGATGCGGATATGGAGGAGCATGTGGTCAGCACACCGCTCTCCCGGCCGTAGGTAAGTTTACGAGACCGGAGGCGCTACTTCTCAATCAAGTAGCTCCTCAGTTTGCCTCAACAGGGCTGAGTACACCCCGCGTGCCAACAGCGCTCGGCAGACCGAATGGTCACCCATCCAAGTGCAAGCCCAGTCCGACAGCGCTTAACTTAGGTGATCTGACGGGAACCGTGTTACCACTGCGGCAAGGCCGTTGGCCCCAGAACTCTTCCCGATAGAAAATATGTGGAACTAGCTCTGACATCAACTCTGTCCCAGTTTCGATATCCACATTATCACGTATCAGGTAGTCTATTGTTGTGCCCCAGCTTGGTTCAGGAGAGGGCAGAATGGCTTAATGATACCCTTACCAACCGAATCAGTGCATGCATCCTGGCCAGAGAGGGTGCAACGTCATATTGATAAGTGGGCTCATACTGTCAAGTCCTTTGTAAATTTGACTCGATTTTGAAATCACGGAAATAACATATCCTCTCAACCTGGGAAGCTTCATTTCGCTCCCTTCCCCTTCTGGGTACTTCAGTTTCTTTTCAGAAACAGTATGTTGTTTCCTAGCCTCACGGATTTTTTAATCAATTATAATCCAGTCCGCATGTCAATTCGGAATGGGCGCTCCGGTATCAGTTGTACTGCAAGAAGGCTGCCGCAGCATGAGGTTTCTGACGCAAGGAGGAAGCAATGAGACTCGCATAACTACACTGATTAACTCAGTAACAAGCGACAAAATGATGCTGCTAATCGCTACAAAATTTTTAGGAATACAGTAGTAAATCGGGTTGATTCACGTTAATAAATAAATTATCTACGGTGCTGACCGTGGGGTGATTATAACAATAGTGAAAGGTGGGCTCTGCATTGTACTTTGAATCACGTAGACGACGAGAGCAAACGTTTTAGGATGTAACTAGAGTAAAGAGCACTCCACTGTGCATTCCACCATCACAACGCCTTCTGCTTATTTCGTTCCCCTTATCACTTCTAAAGAGACGTACAGGGAGTGAAAGCAGATAGCTGCAGCCCACATTAAAGCCCACAGTACGGACGAAAGAGTGATTTCCCTAAATCGCTCCAGGCAAACGCCGGGATGGTTCCTTTGAAAGGGCACGGCCGACTTCCTTCCCCGTCCTTCCCTAATATCCGATGAGACCGATGACATCGCAGTTTGGTCTCTTCCCCCAAACAACCCAACCCAACGGACGCAACATCAGTCAATTCATTTTACGACAGCTGAACAGCGGAAGTGTTTTCAACTGAAAGGGCTGCATCGGAACATACAGCGTTACACAACACATTTTCTCAATAGTAGCTTTCATGCCCAGTGAGAAACTATTCTATTAATATTCATTTTTAACTGGAAATGAACGTACATGTTGGGGAGAGGTGCACAGCCTACGAAATACCACTTTTACGCTTCCCCTACGACATCGATGACATAGTCAGTCATCCGAGTGGCGCTTCTACCGTACTTGCTTGCACACGAGACGAAATACGACCAATACTCGCAACTGCTCTGGATGTGGGATACCAAATTTCTGTAAGACCCAACGCCTACATGCAGAGCTAGTTACTTTATTAAAAAAACACGAACCTTCCTCCTCCTGAATAAAATTGCGCTGACAAATTTTGTATCTTGACGGCTACTAACGTTCATCTAAAAAAGGGATTTCGCAGAGTCGCCGAAAACTAAATGTACCTGCCACAATCGTGGCAAAAAATTCAGGGAAACGTAGTTTTCTAAATCAGGATTGGACTTATCCAATTTTCTGTACAAAAACCAATCATAAAGCATTTCTGCCCTTGCAGTTGCTGCACTTCCTTTGTCCGGCACAAGTTATTTCTCTCCCGTCGCCTATCCAAATGCGGCCACCTCATCCCTCTTCCTCACAAAATATTACACAGACGCTGCACGGCGAACAATAATGAAAATACGATATGGCAACATTGAAGCTTTCGGGGAAAAGACAAGAGTAAACCCTGGCCGTTTGATGTTTGATAAGGTTAACGGTTTAAGTTACAATGGCTGCACACATCAGTGGTCAGAATAACTTACTCACTTTTAACACCAGGCTGTTACAACCTCATCGCTCGCTACACTGGAAGCAGGCACCTGAAAAAAAGAAACAAAGTCAGGCTGTACGGTCTGCACAGATTTTTTCGTTTTTCTTTAATGGTATTTTTATGTTGTTCATGCTAATTAAGACTATAGAAGGAAGTTATTTTTCTAAGCGAAAAGCGATTCTGGTAGCTGGAGTTGGAGGTTTTTGTTAATCCTACCTTTGAGTCTCCCCAACACATTTCTTTATTTCTAACCAACGAATGAAACGCCAATTTTCATACATCTAGCATTAAAAATATTTTAATATATGGAAATATTTTCTTCTCCCCGCAGGGGTTGAATTTGCAAAAACTCTGAAATATGTATTTATTTCCAAACGAGCGGTTAAATAGCAATTTCCATAAATGTAACTTTAAAAATGTTTTAGTAGTTCTTTGATAATGGCTTCCTTTAAATAAACTTAAATGGTTTAGTACATCTTTGATAATGACTTACTTTGAAAAAAAAAAAAAAAAAAAAAAACCTTTCACCTACTATGACACCCCGTTAATAATTTACTTTCCAAAACACCGAAACATGTATTTTTTAAATTTCTGACCGAGAAACCAAATATGAACTTTCGTAGTTCTACCTTCAAAATTGCCTTGATAGCAACATATTTCCAAATAGCCTTTCATCCTCTATTTCACTCCATTAGGATTGGAATGTCGGACAATCCCTTCGTAAACCATGCTTACAGTACAAGATCATCACCCACTCCAAATTTCAAGTTTCTGTCCTTAGCAGTTTCGGCTGGGAGACGGTGAGTCAGTGAATCAATAAGGCCCTTATTTCATCCACTTAGGGGTTGAAATTCCCAAAACAGTAAAACGCGTACGATTTCACAATAACTGAGAAGCCAAATACCACTTTTCATAGATTTCGCTTTAAAATGAAATATTTCATTCAGGGTTTCACTTCTGTTTCATCCCCTTAGGGAGTGAAGTTTCAAAACCACTGAAACACGTATTTTTTCCATTTCTTACCGAAAATCTAAATACAAATTTTCTTATGTTTAGCTTACAAAAAGCTTACACAATGATATATTTTCATCTCCTGTTTGCCCCTGTGGGGAAGCAAGCCAGCTCAGTGAGGCGTCGTTTCAGGGGTGTACTTGACCCTGACTTCATTTTTGTGGATGATAATGCGCGACCACCTCGAACTGAGCAGGCGGAGGAGCTTTCGAAACGAGAGGATATTTGGCGAATTAACTGGCCTGCCCATTCCTCCGACTGAAATCCCATCGAGCACATGTGAGATGCGCTGACCGTCAACACGTCCAGACGCACCAAGACCATCCTGCAATTGTCAACCGCCCTGGTGGAGGAATAGAACGCCGTAGCACAGGAACTGTTTACCAATCTTGTGGCCAGCATGGGAGTACGTTGCAGAGCATAGCAGCGATCCAAGATGATCACACGCCCTATTATGAACCGTCTCCCGCCGTTGTAATGTCCAGGGGACCATCATGAATCACGGTCACTTCAGTGTAATTATTGTCTTTGAGTAAATGTGTCATTACTGTTCGTCTCGTGACGAAGGAATTTCACCGAACTACAAGGGTCTACTAACCAGATGTACTGCATCTGCATACAATATATCACAGTAAATTTACAGAGAGAAGAAAACCTTTAGAATGCGAATCTCTAGGCGGAGAAAGATATTTTAGAAGCAGACCAGGAACTTTATGTGACCATTGACACAAAGAAGATGACTAGACTATAGGCAACACATAATACATCGGCACGCTGCTACGTGCCTACACTCTACTGCCTTTCGGGGGCATAACTGATAATAAATGACGCCTAACGTTGCCGGGGAACGTCAGCGGACATTTTGTCTCTAACAAAAGTTGTTCCCCATGACATGATCTACCACTCCTACGTAAAAGAAGTCTAGTAAAAATGCCTCTAAAAAGCGTCACTTAAGAACTATGACCACAGTTCATCTTTACTAGTGACAGAAACATTTCTTGTACTGAACGCTCTTTGCTTTCCAATTTTGTGAGGTGGTACAATAGACAAAAACAAGAAGAAATATCCAGTAAACATGGGCTCTAAAAAGAATACCTTAGTAGCTATTAGCTAGTTCCTTTTCAATACTGAAAAAACATTTGTCGCCTAGTGAACAAGTGCTCATAGTTCTTGAGGTATTCATTTTAGAACCGAAGTTTACTGAACATTTTTTCCATGTTTTGGCCATTGTAACTCCTCTCAAAATATGGAAAGCAAAGTGCTTGCAGTAAAAGAGACGCGTTTCGCAGTATCGAACATGAACAAGTTCACATAGCTCTTAAGGTATGTATTTTACAGTAAATGTTTATTGAATTCTTTTCCTCGTTTTAGTTCATACTACTACCCCTGAAAGTTTGTCTGTGGAGCTCTGGTTCACCCTGTTTATATAGGGTGATTATGCTAAATGGGGCAAACTGAAGGAAACGGGTCCTGAGACGATAAAGGAGCAAGAAAGGTTCTATGGACATATGGCCACAAATGCATTCCAAGGGTGGTACACCCACTGACGGTGGAGATACAAGATCTTTCACAGAGTAGGTCTCACCGATCGAAAGTACACATGAGAACACACAAGGCAAGCGGGAATGTTCTAGTGTTCTAGTTCCACATTCAAGAGGCTAGCGATGTTGTGACTGACGACTCCACGCTCTCACATCTGTACAAGGGGGTGAACTAGATGCCCCGTAGAACAAACATTTGAGCGCGCCTCCATCATGGATAACATTACAGCCCTCTTCAGTGTGAGGGGTCCAGTAAAATATAGACATTCTCTGACAGCCGATATCAATGGGACAAAATGGCGTAACGTCACAAATTCTTGCACGGGGGGGGGGGGTTATTTTGTGTGTTCAAAGCGACCCCCATCAGCAGTGGAACAACGTCGATGCCGCTAACTGTTGATCAGAATGCAGCTGACAGTGTTGCCAGTGCGATAGCCACAAAGGACGCTTCGATGGTTACTGTAGCTGGCTTCTGTTGCTAAATTTCGTTTTTCAATGTCCCCCATAGGCAGAAGTCAAGAGGTGTAAGGTCTGGAGACCGTGGTAGGTACTCAACAGCTCCTCTTCGTCCTCTCCATAGTCCAGGTACAATTTCATTCAAGTAGGCTCTGACATCTCTATAGCAGTGAGGCGGAGCGCCATCCTGTTGTAGATAAAATCTTGCAAACACCTCTCGAACGGCAGGTAAAATCTATGTTTGCAGCGTATAAAGATACATCTCATCAGTTACAGTACCTTCACAGAAGAATGAGCCAATCAAACTGCGCAATGACAGATTACAGCACACATTAATACCAAGCAAATTAACATGTTTGTCCACATAAATGTGAAGATTTTCGGGATCGCAGTATAGGCAAAAATGGTTGTGTGTGTGAAATCTTATGGGACTTAACTACTAAGGTAATCAGTCCCTAAGCTTACACACTACTTAACATAAATTATCCTAAGGACAAACACACACACACCCATGCCCGAAGGAGGACTCGAACCTCCCCCGGGACCAGCCGCACAGTCCACGACTGCAGCACCTCAGACCGCTGGGCTAATCCCGCGCGGCGCAAAAATGGTTCAAATGGCTCTAAGCACTATGGGACTTAACATCTGAGGTCGTCAGTCCCCTAAACTTAGAACTACTTAAACCTAACTAACCTAAGGACATCACACACATCCATGCCCGAGGCAGGTTTCGAACCTGAGAGCGTAACAGCAGCGCGGTTCCGGACTGAAGCGCCTAGAACCGCTTGGCCACAGCAGCCGGCGCAGTATACGCAGTTGTGGCGGTTTACAGCACCGTTCAGTCTGAATTGCGTCTTGTCAAACTAGATAACGTTCGTTCTCACGAAGCATGCCTTCAGACCACCTCAGTACTCCATCCTCTAATCCTAGCCGTCGTCTTTCACAGCTTGTAGCGATCTTGGAATGTACATTTTCCACTTTGCAGCCTTCACAATTCGCCGTACGCTTGATCGCCTTACCCTGCTTTCACGTGCACCCTGCTTCACAGATTTCTGAGGTGACCTAATAAAATGTCGCAACACAGCAGCGCTGTAAGCTGGACATCTTGAAGTTTTTGGTCTGCCAGACCTTTCCTTATCCATATCCTGAACACGGCCGTCGGCTTCAAATTTATCCTGAATATGATAAATAGTGGTACATGTTGTTGGTTGAGTTTCATACACACTCTGCCACTGCCGTTGTTCCGCCACCATGCTTTTATACTTCCAGTACCACTTCAATACAGACATATGCTGTTCATACAACAATCTTATTTCATTCATTGCTGCACTGTGATCTGCTGGAAATCGCGCGCCAAGATCTGTTGAGAAAACAGTGGAATACGCTACCACGCAAAATTGCAACGATGTCAATTTGTTCCAAAGATATTAACAACCAAAGAGCGTCTACATTTTTCGGGACCCCTCTGTATATTTATGTAGGATGTCTGTCAGTCGTCAGGTGCATTTTCTCTGGTGTTTTAGCAGATGCTTGCAGTTTCGTTTCTGCGTTGTGTAGCTGGATGCATTCCAATAAATAGTTTTTATCGCATCTTTCACGCGACGCCCACTGTCGACAGAAAGCGTCGGTTTCCTTCTCGTTACAGATAAAAGGTTTTTTAAAGAAGTATTTTACGTGCCTGTCCGATAGAGTAGTCCAGATTAGTCTAGTCCGATATGTATTAACGGGGACAGTAAAACTCGAAAAATAACCAGCAGTCAGTAGAGAGAGCACTGCCCTGGAGGATACTGACCGCAACTGCCAAGCATGCCGTGCTACTGGGTCACTGCTGAGCGACTGTTTATTCTTGCGCTTTACTGTCCCTGTTAACAAATATCGATAAAACAAATACTGGAACTAGACCACTTTGGGTGCGCTCTATCGAATGGGCATGTAAAGTTCCAATTTTATAAATTTGTTTGTAATGGGAGACAAATCGCCACTTTTTGCTGACAGTAGGCATCGCACGAAATACATGATGAGCAGTAATAACAGGGCTGACTTCAGCTACACAGTGCAAAAATAAAACTGCAGATTTCTGCCATCACAACAAACAAAACAGACACGACGACTCTTGGTAGAGACACCCGGTCGACAGGTTGATTAGCTGCCCCTACCGATGGATTTTATGCAACCTGCATCGCCTTCAAACATCATGCAGAAGATTTTCGTGTCCTGTTGCTCGCTATGCACAAACCATTACTCCAACAGAAAAAAAGGAACAGGACCTTTTTGGAGGAAATGTAATGTAGTTAATTTTTGTACTGAGATACGTTTCTACTAGAGGCCGCAGTTTTCGAATTATTCAAGAAAAACGTGCAAACTCGTTTTTCTTGAATAACTCGAAAACTGCAGTCTCCAACAAAAACCCAGCCCAGTACATAATTTAATTACATTAAATTTCCTACAAAAGGACCCTGTTCATTTTTATGTGGAAGTAATAGTTTGCGCACGGCAGGAGGTAGAATATGAAAATTTCGCGTGTCGTTTTTGAAAGTGCTGCAGGTTGCATGAAACCCATCGGTACGGGCACCTTAATCACCCTGTATATTGCGCAGAAACCAATGCGCTGGCAGCAGTCTCCGATTTCCACATGAACTCCAGCCCTTTCCTCAGGCATTGGCAGGTGGCATATCAGTTTTAGCCAAACTAGGCGATTTAGAAGCGGCCTTTGATTAACAAAAAAAAAAAACAATTATTGCTCCAGTTAGCTTTTATGGCCAGAGTCTGTTCAAAGAACTAGGCTCGAACGACATTTGAAGCTTTAGAAAGTAATGGTATGAACTGTGATACTGTATCATGACCTCAGCACTGCAACTAATTATTGCAGTTTGGGTAATGACAGAGAAGGTCATTCAAAATTAACTTTTTTGGGTGAAGGATGACTGCATTTACCAGGCTATGTAAACTCGCAGAACTATCGACGCTGGAGTTCAGAAAAACCTCTTACGTTAAAGCAACAGCATCTGTATAATGTGAAAGAACAGAAGTGTGGTGAGCAAACACAAATTATTGGTCAGATCACTTTGTGTCAAACCGAAAACGTCTTTTTTTTCTTTTAATCTACATGTACTATGTGTTGCTCGAATTTGCATTACCTTAATGGCTTTTGGTGCTCTTTTCGCGGTCTCTGTACTAATCGAATTGCTGCTACTAACAATTGTCCACCATCATCTTAGTTTTAAGGTCCCCACTTCGCGGATGCAGATCCTGAACATGTGGTGTAGGCCCTACAAGGGGAAATTTCGTCATAACTTACATGCTAAAATAGCATTATACAGCAATTTTCGAAATAAGAGCCTATACCACAGCATTTAAAGCATATTATTTAATTCTGTAAGATTTTTGCTACACATAATATGCTTGTTTGCAACGTCATCTTCAACAGTAGTTGCTATAATCGGTTATTATTGGTTTTTCCGTCTGTAGCCTACACATATTAGGAACAGTATTTCCGTATAAAATTAGCAAAATGGTTCAAATGGCTCTGAGCACTATGGGACTCAACTGCTGTGGTTATCAGTCCCCTAGAACTACTTAAACCTAACTAACCTAAGGACATCACACACATCCATGCCCGAGGCAGGATTCGAACCTGCGACCGTAGTAGCCGCGCGGTTCCGGACTGAGCGCCTAGACCCGCTAGACCACCGCGGCCGGCATAAAATTAGCATACAATTTATTCATCGTGGTTTTGCCTCCTGGTTACATATGCTGCAAACCACTGCTTTCTTCTTCGTTGCTAGCGGACATTCAGGTCGAAAGTAACTTGGTTACAAATTAGCATATTTTTTTGCACCCACTGTTTCTTACGCTGAATTTGTGTTTTTGCCGCTTTACCTCACTTAAGTGAAACTTGGCGAGAGAACTGTACTGTAGTTTCAAGTGTTCCGCATTCAGCACAATTTGTATGTTTGCTCATTTGTTTGTGTGGAGATTGTGAGCGTTTTTGCCAACTTGGAGTGCTACTATTTGAGACAGACAGTGAGAGAGAGAGAGAGAGAGAGAGAGAGAGAGAGAGAGAAAGGTATTAGACTGGAACTGGTACGGGGTGGCAGAAGAGATGTGGTGACCGAGATACGAGAAATGACGTATTTCCAAAACTTGTAAAAACGTTATAAAACATTTTATTGTCTAAATCGCAATAATACATTACTTCCCAATTGATTACTAGTTTCGACTGCTAGAAATCCGTCTTCAGATCTGTATGAAAACATTGCCTTTACGTTCAAATTAATTTCACATTCTTTAAGAACAAACGTTATTTCAAAGTAATAAACGTTAAATAGTGAAAGCATACCGTTCATGTTAGAGATTCTGCATTTACGAAGGCCTACACCGTTGGTTAAAGCTTCATAGCCGAAAGTGTTTCCCGGAACAACACAAATAAATGGAGAATATCTACCAGGTGATATGATTCATTACCAATTAGTAAGACATACACTATTTAAATAGATGAAATAGAGCAAAAATACACATTAAGACATACAAAAGCTAGGCACCAGAAATAAATTATCCGAAAAGGATGGAAATTAGTAGATGTGATGTAGATGTACAGAAGAAAAAATGATTACAGTTTCAGAAAAACTGGATGATAAATGATAAAGAGCTTCACAAATTGAGCAAGTCAATAACGCGTTGGTCTACCTCTAGCCCTTATGCAAGCAGTTATTGAGCTTCGCGCTGACAGAGTTACTGAAGGCCCCCTGAGGAATATCGTGCCGAACTCTGTCCACCTGGTACGTTCGATCGTTAAAATCCTAGCTGGTTGAAGGGCTCTGCCCATAATGCTCCAAACATTCTCAATTGGAGAGAGATCCGGCGATTTTGCTAGTCAAGGTACCGTTTGACAAGCACGATGACATGCAGTAGAAATTCTCGCCATATGCGTGCAGCCATATTGCTGAAATGTAAACCCAGGATGGCTTGTCACCACCATGGGCAACAAAATGGAGCATAGAACATCATCGACGTACCGCTGTGATGTAGGCTGCCGCGAATGTGAATCGAAGGGGTCCTGTTACGAAAAGAATAGGCAACCCAGACCATCATTCCTGACTGTGGGGCCATATGGCGGACGACAATGAGGATGGTGTCCCGCCGCTGTCTGGGTCACTTCCAGACAAACGAAACATTACCTTCCAGTAAAAGTAGAACCGTCAACCAACTTTGCTTCCGTAGGTTCAGTATTGCACTTTGTAACCTCGTTGCTGGAAGCTTGGCTCACTCACGAGCATAGTGCTACTTCTTTATTATTATTGCACTCAAACACATATTTCAATAGTGTTTATCCTACAAACTGCCAATTTTTCGTATCACTTGCGAAGTATTTTCCATTTATTTGCAGAGTTCCGAGAAATACTTTCAGATGATGTCGTTGTAGCCTACAGTGTACGTAAACACGGAGTCTCTAGCAGGGGTGGTATGTTTTCACCACTTAATGCTCATTACTTTGAAATAATGTATGTTGTTATTTTTATAGATCTGAAGATGGCTGACTAGCTTCTGAAACTTCGTAACCAATAGATTATTCCTATTAAGACAATCAAACCTGTTTCACAAAAAAATTACAAGTTTTAGAAATACAATTTAAGATTTACTAAACCGATATTAAAAATTTAAATAATTGAAATCGTTAACGTAGTCGATTACGATTATTAACATAACAGTATTAAGAACTAACAGAACTACATTAACAAGACGAAACGTTGAAATCCTTGTCCATCCAAAAATCGGTATTTCAGTTTTAAGAATCACATATTGTAACACTGAGCAAACATGTTTATTGTGTAGATGCAAGATAAGTAAAAGGATTGTAGCAAATAATCAACTTTTACTTACACTAAACTAAAATACAATACTTTCACGCAATGTTTGGTTAACAAATAAATTTATCTGATAATTGTTTTCCCCATCTCAAGAATATGCGTCTGGCGAAAGGAGATAAAAATATTTTTGGGTCCTAGATTGAATGAAAAATCAATACACACATCGACGTTTTGAGAAATCTAACCCACTTCAAATTCCATTAACCATACTTACTTAAACTTTTCATTATGACTTCGATGTGTATGTCCTATGATAGTTTATTAGAGTACCAGTGGGAATTTGTTACATTTTGTTGCTATGTATCAAGTGTCGCATTGGTAAATGGAAACCTGTTAATGGTTTTCAGAATTCTTATAATCACATATTGCACATGTAAAAAGAACTGATTTGCAAAGCGGCCTACTGACGTGACGTCAGACAACTCGTGTCGATGAACTGCACACAATTATTGACGTTCCCTGTGACACAATTGGTCGCCATATTTAGCACCAATAATGCAAGTTACGAACGTAGAGAAGATGCAGTAGCCACTGACGTGTGTTCTCTTTTCTGTATGTCTCGTAGCTTCTGCGTGGTCCTGTCCTGAAACGTCGGTGGTATTTGTGAATAACTCCGTATGTCCCATCTCTCCCAGCTTGGAAAACGAAACGGCGGCGAACATTTTTTTCTTATAGAATTCTTTATGATTACGTCATTAATGTGTCGCTTCTTACAACAACATTATTTAGAATGATCATACATTAATGTCTTCCCCTCCGAAAAAAATGGCAGTGTCAGTGTTAATACATTTCTTTCTTTCTTTTGCTTGTGCCTTTTTTCCGGAATGACACAGGGTCGGCATGGTTAATCGGATTTGGCAAGGTTAATTGAAGGGGTGGCCGGATGCCCTTCCTGCCGCCACCCCGTACCCACCGGACGGAGTTAGTGTACCCCAACTGTCTGCGTCTAGTGTAATCCATGGAAAAGTGCGAATGTGTTCAGATGTCTGCAAGCCGTTTAACTGAGGCGGGACGTGGGGACCAGCCCGGTATTGACCTAGTGGGATGTGGAAAACCGCCTAAAAACCACATCCAGACTCGCCGGCACACCTGCCTCCGTCGTTAAACCGTCGGGCGGATTCGATCCGGGGCCGGCGCGCCTACCCGAGTCCAGGAAGCAGCGCATTAACACTCTCGGCTAACTTGGCGGGTCTGTCAGTGTTAATACATATCAATTGAAACATCCAGCCTAATACATCCTCATAAAATACGAGCGACATTCCGAAGGTAAGTTTCGTCATTATTTTTGACAGAGAAGATGCTACACGAGGTGTCACACGCAGACGCCATATGAATCTATGCCCGTTGTTGGTTCAACGACGGAAGGAGTGTCAGTGGAAGAGGAATGATGCATGCGCAGAGCGCCGAAGAAGAGAGAGTAGCGGCAGATCGGCGTGTCTGAGGTTGTTAGACGGCAGACAGATGTCAATTCACAATGTGGTCGCCAATGGAAGTGCGTGCTGTTATCCGGTATGAATGGACATGTGGGACTAGTGTGTCCGTCGTATATGATCACATGCAGACCATGTATGGTGAAGAGGCCATGTCTCATCGGGTATGGAGGATGAAGGTCAAAGTGGTCATTCCTCCACATCCATGACTGAAAACAACATTGATAAGAGTACAGGACATGATGTTAGTGGACAGGCGCATAACCGTGTCCACACTGAGTATTGGCTGTGCGCAAGGTCCATCACATGCTGCTCCATGCTATGTTGGGTTACCGAAAAGTGTCTACAAGATCGGTGCTGAGAAACCTGAGCCCGGATCACAAGAATGCACGAATGGAAATCAGCCTCGATCACTTAATGAGGTACACGCTACAGGGAAGGAGAGTACCTGTCCAGAATCATCATAGACGATGAGACGTGGACGCATCGCTTTACCCCATAATATACGGCTGCCTAAATGACGTGAGGAAAAAATTCAAAGTGTCAACCTCCGCTGGGTGGCTACAGTGTTCATGGACGCGAAAAGTGTGATCTGCCTTTATTTCCTCCAGCAAGGGGCCATTAATGAGGCATGCTACTGTGACGTTCTTACCGAACTCAGATCCGCTATTTGACGAAAGCGACCAGGAATTTTGAGTGAGCCGGCCGGAGTGGCCGTGCGGTTCTAGGCGCTACAGTCTGGAACCGAGCGACCGCAACTGTCGCAGGTTCGAATCCTGCCTCGGGCATGGATGTGTGTGATGTCCTTAGGTTAGTTAGGTTTAATTAGTTCTAAGTTCTAGGCGACTGATGACCTCAGAAGTTAAGTCGCATAGTGCTCAGAGCCATTTGAACCATTTGGAGTGAAGATGTTCTGCTCTCGAACGAAAACGCAAAACCACACTAAGGAAGGCTCACACAAGATCAGATACGTTGCTTCGGATGAGGGAGATTGTATCATCTGCAGCCCTGCTCTTACGTCATCGGACTTTCACGTGTTCACTACATTGAAAGCCGCACTCTCGGAACGTTACTTCCAAGACCAATGTTGACGTGGATCAGTCTGTGTGGCAATTCTTTGCATCGCAGAACACCGAGTTTTCCCAGTCTGGTTCTCAACTGATTTCACGCTAAGACAAATGTCTCAATGTCGGTGGCGACTATTCGAAAAATAGTGGAAAGCGTATAGTTCATGATGCCACGGTTATTTGTTTTTGACAATGAAGTTTTCGTGTGAAAAACAATGACAAATCACACAGTAGTATTAAGACAAACTTTTCTTTTTACTTTACAATTTTGTGATGTGGGTCCGTCGGTTGCAGTCTAGATTACATGCGCGTAAATACAGCCCTGCTCCAGATTT
The DNA here is from genome assembly GCF_023898315.1 of Schistocerca nitens. Taxonomy (NCBI): domain Eukaryota; kingdom Metazoa; phylum Arthropoda; class Insecta; order Orthoptera; family Acrididae; genus Schistocerca; species Schistocerca nitens. The sequence continues at coordinate 354,573,377 of NC_064622.1, forward strand.
ATTTTCATTTACTTTTTCTTACTGTAACATTGAGCATATATCCGACCTCAAATATAATGTTTCTAACGAACCGGAGTACATGGAAGGAGAGAAGGGAATTGGCAGAAAGAGCGTGTTGCGGTGGCAACGTCACTGAAGCAAACGAAGCGGCAGTGTTGTATGGCGATGGGCAACGGTTTTACGCTAGGGGCTCCGCTTTGGATTTCAGTGCCGATCCTTTATCAGCTGCTTCATGCACGCATCGAGGCCCGCGTATTCTGCTGACCCGCAGACACGCAACTGGCGACGCGGCAAATGCTACTGACGTGCCGCAAGCCACACATTTTGTCTGTCTCTGCCATCGTGTCGTGCGTGCATTCGCTCTGGTTGCCAATATAAAGGGAATACCGTTCATAAGAGGCTATCAAAAAGTTTCCGTTTGAGTGCCTACTGCAGCGTATATGCAACGTAGCGCGACTCTGCTGCAGGTATAAAAGCACCGACATATAGGCAAGGTTTTAGTGTGGCCTTCGAACGTAAACTTTTTGATCGCCCCTTATATCTTGACCACCCCGAACACTTTTTGTCCAGAAGCAAAATAAAAATGCACCGAGCAAATGCTTTTTACCTACCAGAGGAACTTGGGTCCATTCTCATTCCTTATGCTTGGTAAATGACGTTCGATTTAACATTCAACAAACAGAATTCCTACTTTTTGCAGACGATGCTAGTGTTCTAATAAATTTCATTACAGAGAAAGTCACAGAGGAGATTATAAATGGCATTTTTTGAAGAAATGTTTACTCGTTCTCTGAAAATGGATCCTGTTAATTTTGAAAAAAAAGTTATACGCAGTTGTGTACAAGTAGAGTCATACCACATATTGTTGCAGCGCATGAACAAGAGTCAGTAAACAGGGTAGAATGCTTAAATTTTTGGGTGTATATGCTGATGAAAAGTTCAACCCCGAAGAAGCATATTAGTGAGCTCATCAACCAATTAAGTTCAACTACTTTTGCTTTTCGTATAATTGCTAGTCTTGGAAACAAGCGATTAACCTCCTGATATACTTCGCTTATTTCGGCTGTATAATGTCATATGGGATGATTTTCCAGGATGACGCACCACTTAGAAAGAAAGTACTGACTGCACAAAAGCGAGCAGTATGAGTGATATGAGTCTCCGCCCACGGACGTCATTTAGGCACCTCCTCAAGGAGGTGGGCATTTTAACTGTACCATCACAATACATATACAGGGTGTACATAAAGTCCGGGAACACTTTCAATTATTTACTGCACAAGAACTAAACATTGTAAAGATGTCATATATATTGCATTTTGAAGAGAAACTCTGAAAGTTGTTTTTACAAACATTTGATATGCGAACTATGAGTGACCCGGCAGAAGTCAATACCGTAATCGAATTCTTGCCGTACCCGTCCCAGCATGGCATCGTCAACTGTGGCAGTCGCTTCCCATATCCTCTACCGGAGCTCTGCTGCATCACGTGGTAGAGGCAGTAAATACACCAGATCTTTAATGTATCCCATTGAAAACAGTTACACGGAGTGAGATCTGGTGATCGGGGAGGTCATTTCGAACTCCAACACACAGAAAGCTCGCTCCGCACCGGAACTCGCCATGTTTGCGACTAGCGCAAATTACCAAACTACGCTGTGGAGGTATACATGAAAAAAACTTTCAGGGTCTCTCTTCAAAATGACATATGTATGACATCTGTACAATGTTTGGTTCTTGTGCAATAAATAATTGAAAGTGTTCCGGGACTTTATGTACACCCTGTATTTGCTAATGAAATTTGTCGCACATACCCCATCACAATTTGACAGAACAGTGATGACCATACCCGCAGCACTAGAGCGAAAAATTATCTTTACTACCTGTTATTAAAGTTGTCAGCGACTCATAAAGGAATTCAACATAAAGCAACAAAAATTTTTGATCATTCGTGAAACAACAGCTAAAATCATTTCACGTAAGCGTGATGTTATTAAAAACTGAATGTAAAAATTGGCTTTGATTCTCCTGTACTAGCGCACACAGCGGATTGTAGGGGTAACTAACAAACACGTAAACACATTGAAATTTCACACCGGTCATTCAGTTAACCTTCTTCAGTTGAAAGTTTCTGTGAATACAGTGTACAGCAAAGAAGGCCGGGCAAAAATGCTACTCATGTATGGAGAACGCATGGTTGGGTTGAAGAGTTTCCTGCAGTGTCAGATCTTACTGTAATTTATAGCGAATTATGTTTTATGTGTATGAATTTTTGGTTTTATCATCGTGTAACATAATGATGTCTACAAAAACCTCCGATGTTACCTTCCATTTCATTAAGCGGCAGTTAAACTTTGTATACGTTAAGTAACAAGTAAATTAACTCGGAACTCAAAGCACAGAATATCTAGCACTTCGATTAGAAGAAAGAATCACTCAGAAAACGAAATTATTCAAAGAGTATTGCACACATCGTTAAAGCGTGTGAAGACACATGCCGTTCGTTATAAATCACGAAGGCTACCACAGTGGCGTCAGCCGAGAAGACACACCCCCTGCAGAGTGACGCCAAGCGGTGGGGGTTGTGAGCGAGAAAGAGGTGGGGCCGGACTAGTGCTGGACGTCGAGGGGGAACGAGGTCGGATTATGCGAGGAAATAGTGAGATAATTAGCAATTTTAAAAAAGAATACTGAGCCGTGCAAGATGGTGCTAAATACTGAATATAAAAAGTGCAACATAGTAAAAACATGTGGTGCAATCGGTCATAACAGTATATACCAACTACAATGGAACATACACCGAAGCGCCAAAGAAACTGGTGTACGCGTGCCTATTCAAATACAGAGATATGTAATCAGACAAAATACGGCGCTGCGGTCGGCAACGACTATATAAGCCAACAAGTGTCTGGCGCAGTTGTCAGATCAGCTGCTGCTGCTACACTGGCAGGTTATCAAGATTTAAGTGAGTTTGAACGTGGTGTTATACTCGGCGCACGAGTGATGGAACACAGCATCTCCGAGATACCGATGAAGTGCGCCTTTCCCGCACGACCGCTTGACGAGTGTACCGTAAATATCAGGAATCCGATAAACCATCAAATATCCGACATAGCTGAGGCCCGAAAACAATCTTGCAACAACGGGACTAACGACGACTGAAGAGAACCGTTCAACGTGACAAAAGTGCAGCCCTTCCGCAAATTGCTGGAGATTTCAATGCTGGGCCATCAACAAGTGTCAGCGTGTGAATCATTAAAAAAAATGGTTCAAATGGCTCTGAGCACTATGGGACTTAACATCTATGGTCATCAGTCCCCTAGAACTTAGAACTACTTAAACCTAACCAACCTAAGGACATCACACAACACCCAGTCATCACGAGGCAGAGAAAATCCCTGACCCCGCCGGGAATCGAACCCGGGAACCCGGGCGTGGGAAGCGAGAACGCTACCGCACGACCACGAGCTGCGGACGTGTGAATCATTCAACGAAACATCATCGATATGGGCTTTCTGAGACGAAGTCACTCTCGTGTATCCTTGCTGACTGCACGACACAAAGCTTCACGCCTCGCCTGGGCCCGTCAACACGGACATTGGGCTGTTGATGACTGGAAATATGTCGACTCATTTCTAATTGTATCGAGCCGATGGACGTGTACGTGTATGGAGACAACCACAAGAATTCGTGGACCCTGCATGTCAGCAGGGGACTTTTCTGGGTAATGGAGGCTCTGTAATGGTGTGGGGCGTGTGCAATTGGTATGATATGAGACCGCTGATAGTTCTAGATACGACTCTGACAGCTGACACGTACGGTGGCCATCAGACTGCCCAGACATGAACATTATTGAGCGTATCTGGGATACCTTGTACATGCTGTCCAGAACAGATCTCCACCCCCTCGTACTTTTTAGGGCTTATTGACAGCCCTGCAGGATTCAAGGTGTCAATCCCTCCAGCACTACTTCAGACATTAGTCTAGTCGGTGCCACGTCTTTTTGCGGCACTTCTGCGTGCTCGCAGGGGTCCTACACGATATTAGACAGGTACAACATTTTCTTTGGCTCTTCAGTGCATAAATAACAACGCAAAGGGAATGAGTGTCGGTCTCTCTTATTTCAATAAAGCATTTGGCCCTAATTTTACCTCACGAAAGGATTAACGCAATCCATCGAAGCTCAGCAACGTAGTAAGGTAAAAAAGAACTTATTTTTATTGCAAGAGTGATAGAATAGTTTGCCAGATACCAAGACACATGTTGTGGACTTTGGATTATCAGTGTGGCATGTGTTAGAAATAACATTCCTTGCACTCACATTCCACTCATAAATGCAGTCAAATTTAATAATATGAATACAGACATCAATTGTGTTGCGCATAAATATCGACATTTGTGTTGTTGTTGTTGTTATGGCCTTCAGTCCTGAGACTGGTTTGATGCAGCTCTCCATGCTACTCTATCCTGTGCAAGCTTCTTCATTTCCCAGTACCTACTGCAACCTACATCCTTCTGAATCTGCTTAGTGTATTCATCCCTTGGTCGCCCTCTACGATTTTTACCCTCCACGCTGCCCTCCAATACTAAACTGGCGATCCCTTGATGCCTCAGAGTATGCTCTAACAACCGATCCCTTCTTCTAGTCAAGTTGTGCCACAAACTTCTCTTCTCCCCAATCCTATTCAATACTTCCTCATTAGTTATGTGATCTACCCATCTAATCTTCAGCATTCTTCTGTAACACCACATTTCGAAAGCTTCTATTCTCTTTTTGTCCAAATTATTTATCGTCCATGTTTCACTTCCATACATGGCTACACTCCATACAAATACTTTCAGAAACGACTTCCTGACACTTAAACCTATACTCGATGTTAACAAATTTCTCTTCTTCAGAAATGCTTTCCTTGCCATTGCCAGTCTACGTTTTATATCCTCTCTACTTCGACCATCATCAGTTATTTTGCTCCCCAAATCGCAAAACTCCTTTACTACTTTAAGTGTCTCATTTTCTAATCTAATTCCCTCAGCATCACCCGACTTAATTCGACTACATTCCATTATCCTTGTTTAGCTTTTGTTGATGTTCATCTTATATCCTCCTTTCAAGACACTGTCCATTCCGTTCGACTGCTCTTCCAAGTCCTTTGCTGTCTCTGACAGAATTACAATGTCATCGGCGAACCTCAAAGTTTTTATTTCTTCTCAATGGATTTTAATTCCTACTCCGAATTTTTCTTTTGTATCCTTTACTGCTTGCTCAATATACAGATTGAACAACATCGGGGAGAGGCTACAACCCTGTCTCACTCCCTTACCAACCACTGCTTCCCTTTGATGTCCCTCGACTCTTATAACTGCCATCTGGTTTCTGTACAAATTGTAAATAGCTTTTCGCTCCCTGTATTTTACCCCTGCCACCTTCAGAATTTGATAGAGAGTATTCCAGTCAACATTGTCAAAAGCTTTCTCTAAGTCTACTAATGCTAGGAATGTAGGTTTGCCTTTCCTTAATATAGCTTCTAAGATAAGTCGTAGGGTCAGTATTGCCTAACGTGTTCCAATATTTCTACGGAATCCAAACTGATCTTCCCCGAGGTCGATCGACATTTAACACGTAGATAATGATACGTTTATTATACTTCACTTACCACACCAGAATATACACTGATAACGAAAGCACAAATGTTATAATTGTGAACCCGTGCCAGGATAAGACAGCACACATACTATATTTGCACGTCATACTAGAATAAACAGTAAACATGACTATATAATAGCACTATCTGAAACCTTGTAAAAAATGAAAATACAGTGGCGTGTAAAACTTAACGACGAAATAACTTTCGCATGATGTGTCACTGGTAAGTACCACAGTCGACGAAATTTGGACAATGCATAGAAAATAGCATAGCATAGCACAGAATGAAAGGTTACTGAAAGAAATACGCAATGAGGCGAACAGAAATAATACTTCGTTTGAGTGACAATAATTACACTGAAGTCAACGTGATTTGTGATTGTCCCATGGGCATTACAAAAGGCTGGACATGCTTGTTAACAGGGTGTGTAATCACCACATACGACAATGCATGCAACGTGCTCCCACGCTGGCCACAAAGTTGGCGTTGAATTCTTGTCGTACAGCGTTCCACTCCTCCGCCACTGTGGTTGACAAATGCTGGATGGTCGTTGATGGATATGGACGTGCTGCAACACATCTACCCAACGCTTCCCAAACGTGCTCGATGGGCTTCAAGTCGGGGGAACGGCCAGGCTAATCCATTGGCCGAATATTCTAACGCTCCATGAGCTCCTTCACCTGCTCTGTTCGATGAGGTCACGCATTCTCATCCATACCAATAGCGTCAGAGCCGAATCCGCCCCAATACTTAACAATAACGCTGCCCATTGAGTGTGCCATGTTCAAAGCTTTGGAATTTAGTAAGCCATGCACATCATAACCACCAAAACCATCACGTTCGACAGTGATGGATGTTCCCCAGTACGGACAGAAGTGGGAACACGTAACGCACCCAAAAATATTATCGAACATTGGTGGTCCAGGTGTTATGGTGTGGGGACACACAACGTTGCATGGGCATACTGACCTACAAATCTTTAAACACAGTACAGTCAGTGATCTACGTTATTTTGACACTGTACTCCTTCCCAACATGCGTCTTTCAACAGGTGCAATTGGATATGTCTTCCTTTTTTTATGGATGACAAGGCCATACTTTGCTGCTGGAAGAGCTCTTGGAACGAGAGAATATTTGGTAAATGACTGGTCTACCCCTTCCTCAGACTTAAATCCCATCGAGCACTTGTGGGACGCGTTAGGGAGACGTATTGCATGGTCGAGCGGTTCTAGGCGCTTCAGTCCGGAACCGCGCTTCTGCTACGGTCGCAGGTTCGAATCCTGCCTCGGGCATGGATGTGTGTGCTGTCCTTAGGTTAGTTAGGTTTAAGTAGTTCTAAGTTCTAGGGGACTGATGACCTCAGATGTTAAGCCCCATAGTGCTCAGAGCCACTTGACCCATTTAACGTATTGCAGCACTTCCACCGCGCTGGTGGAAGCCTGGAACCGCTGCCTTACCACAACAGCCGTTGCCAACCTTGTGGTCGACATAGGTGCTCCTATGGCGAGCATGCACTGCCGTCATAGATGATCACACACCTTATCAAGAACCATGTCTTGCCTTTTGTATTGTCCAAGAAACCATCACGAACTGCTGTGACTTCGGACTATTTATTGCCTTTGAGTAAAAGAGTCGTTTCTGTTCGTCTCATTGCATATTCCTGCACTTACATTCTGTACTATACTATCGCAGCTTTTTCGAAGTACGGTCCAAATTTCCTCGAGCTATGTTTCCTGGCAGTGACATATCATGAGAAAGTTACTTTCGCCCGTACGTTTTGCACATCAGTGTACATTAAGCTGTACAGACTACATTATCTATTAAAAATTAGAATGATTCAGTACTGATTCAAGGAATTTACTTCAGTTATTTATGAAACTACTCGACAAGTGATTCGTAATTTCGCTCACGTTTCTGAGTGGAAAATATTTCGGAAGACTGTAGAAATTATAGCTGCGCCGTAGTACTTTGTTCATAAACTCAGCACACGTGAGTGATCAACCCGTTGGCGCAGATTTTGAACAGGGCGGCGTAGCATGAAATACGGCTTGCCCGCCGTCACGGCATGCGCCGCTCCTGGTCCTGGGGCCGGAGTATCGCCAGTCGGAGCTTATCGACTACGCCGCCGCCGCTGGCTGCTTTATTGGCACGCGATTTCCCGACCGTTGCCCTCAGCTATCAGCGAGCGATTCCGGGCGACCCGGCGTTCACGATTTACGCGACTAGCAATTAACCCTGCACCGTTCAACAGCTGCCGTGATAGCACCAGCCACTGGCTGAAGGTGTCAGCTGCCAACCGCCAAGCCACGAGTCCTCAGTCTGACAACAAAGTCAGAATTTACTTTCTTCATTTCTGTTTCAGTCTCTCCGCCCCCGTCCTGTGAAACATGCGTTACCGAGTTCTACCAGTCGCCATGGACAGTGTTCAGTTTCCTGACTGGTTTGCTGCCGTTGTTTTCTATCCTCTACCAACCTCCTCAACTCAGAATAGCACTTACGCCCAACGTCCTCAGTACTGGATATGTTCCAACTGCTTTCCCTACAAGTTTTGCCCTGTATGGCTCTCTGTAGTACCATGTAAGTTATTCCCATATGTCGTAACACGTTGTATCGTCCTGTCCTGTCTTCTACAACGTGTTTTCCATGTATTCCTATTCTCGGTGATTCTGAGCAAGAGCTACTCATTTCTTACGATATCAGTCCACATGATACTGAGCATCTTTCTACAGCGCCACACTGTAATACAACAGGTGAAACTGTGCACCTAAAACGGAGTCACCCACAAATACATAAAACTATTAGCCTCTGCGTAGGTAATTTGTACCGGTATTTCATTTTATATGTTCATTTAATAATAATTTTATGTATTAATAATTGCGGAAGGATTTGGATAACAAAATACGCAACCGGCAAGAAAGAATAGTAATCCTTTTGACAAGCGATTGCTATTGCGGTTCGTGCAGTGTATTAAAATAAAAATAATTTAATGAGAAAATATAATACACACGTGAAAAAAAGTTTTGCATCACCCCCGTTCTCAGAATCCTGAAGATAGACGTTGACTGTGGATATTGTATCACAGACACAGTCCATTTCACTGCTCAGAGATGTCACTAAACTCGCCCAAAGATGTAAACAACCAAAGATGAGCAGCGCCTATTAGACGGAGGGGTTCCGACAGCCGATCAGTTCCAGTCATTCCACCAGGAAAAAGGTTCACGGCTCGTGTTTTCTGTAGTTCTGACTGGGGACTAAGAACAAGGGAATTAAAGTTCACTGCCCACCATTTGCGGATGATTTTGCCATTCTTTCTGAAACCGTAACAAATGCATAAATAAAATTAATCTCTTAAAAGAAATAGCCAACAAAGAAGGTTTAAGAATTTCTGTACAAAAAAAATGCTCCCGAAATCTTAGCAACAGTATTGTACCGATAGAGAGGGTTAACAATTTGAAATATCTGGGAGAAATTATTCAAGGAAATGGCTTAGAAAAAATACGGTGTAGAAGAAAGAGTACGTAAAATGGAGAGAGCATATAGTATAACAGGGAACATTTGCAACAAAAGGTCTCTGTCTAAAAAATTTGAAAATACAGCACTACAACACAGTAATAAAACCAGAATGTCTTTATGCAACCGAATATGTAGTATTAAATTACAAATGACACGAACTTGAAGTCTTAGAAAGATGAATCATTCGAAGAACACTCGGTCCGCTAAGAAATGTAGAGATATGGAAATTAATAAGTAATGAAGAAGTATATCGCAACATAGAAAACATAACTGAATGCTTGGACATTTTTATAGAATAAACGGCAACAGGTCAACCAAACAGTTTCTAAATATCTTCGGGACAAGAAGTCAAAAAAGCTTGGTTACAAACAGTTAGGAAGGGTTTGGAAAGAAACAACCGTGAAAAAGATGCAACAGAAAGAGAGATTCTTAAGAAAAAAAAATTGCTAAAAGTGGAAGGATTCCAAGGCAGGAAGGAGAAGAGGACAGAGTGAAAATGGTCTGAGGAGAGAAATACATAGTGAGAACACGAAAGAATATTGGAGGAAGAAGATGGAAGAACAAAGGAGGAAGCATTGAAATTAGCTCATGATCCTTAGATGACCCCAAACGGAAAAAGAAGAATTATATGCCTAAATTAGAATTTGCCGATGGCAACGAATTGGTGGGACCAGAAGGTAGAAACAGTTTTCCAAAAAGAACACGTAAATTTACTCTGCGACCTGCGACTTCAGTCAGATCGTTTGTTAGAAGACAATACCCAACGCATTAGAGACCTGAAAAATTTGTGTCACTGGGACTGTCATCCCACTTGATGGCAAAATCGACGAGAAACGATTGGAAAAACTTGCAAGATACGAGGAACTGAAAATCTAACTACAGTGACTCTGGTGTTAAATCATTTATAGTGGTCACGAGTTTTCGGCACAGTGGGATATGTGCAGAGAGATCTCAGTGGGCACTTGAAAAACACTGGCTTTCTTGAAATATGCATCTGTCAACTCCATTACATCACGCAGTCCTACACATTTGGGAAGTGTCCGACTAGTGATAAAGTACGAAATGCAGCACAGTAATCACATTTGCTGTGTTTCCTGTTGCGATAATAATGATAGTAAAAAGTAAAGTCCTCCACAGCCCATCGGTTGGAATGAACGTCGCGTACTTACTAGACATGGTTGCACTGAAGGTGTATTCGTCCGACCTTTGAGGTAACTTTCCCAGCCAGTTATAGGTAGTTTAATGTGGAGTCCGGATCACTCCATAACTTCGCATTTTTCGTTTGAACAAATCAACTATAGAGATGGCAGAAAGAAACAGTGACAGCAAAATTTCTAGGGTCTTTGTATTTTGACATTGATCCATAGAGCCGCAAAAAAAAAAAAACAACAACATATAATTGAAACTCAAAACTAGCAACTTCCACGCCTGCTGCAGGCACATGCGACTGTTGCTGATACGTTTTGAGGGATGTGTGAGGATGTACAACACGTTGAGGTTCCTGTTTCTCACAGCAGATGAAATACTAATACACCTTAGCAAACAAACGGCGGCAGCACTCTGTCACTTAACAGTTTTCTGTCACTCATAGAAGCAGACTTTTATTCGCACTGCACCTGCAAAAAGCCGCAACTTTTATTTGTTCAACTGCGGACGTAAGTTCCCCAGGAGCAGCCGATCGGAAACGCATTACTTCAGACAGATTCTGTTTTCAGAGCACCAGCGCCTTCTGGCATCCCGAAGAAGCAAGAAGTTCCTAATTGAAAACTCGAGTTAGCGGGGGCGGTATAAGAAATAACAAACAATACAGCGGAAATGGCTCCTGGAATTCCTCACCCCTAAGCGGCAGTTCCGCTTTCTTTGTACGCCGTTCTTCATTTCACCACCAGGAAAACAGCCCAAATCAAAGTAAGAGGAGTGATTTTCCTTGTAACTGCATCTACCATTTCCTCGCTCTCGCCGTGCAAACTTGACAACAAAGGAACTGCAATTTTGATACTTTTTACCGCTCGATGTCTAACTGGATCGGTATTTTTCAAGAAATACTGGATGCACATATCGGTGGTGGGCAATGACAACTTCGTAATTCCATCCGTCCAAGACAATTTCGTAATTACAGCAATCAGTAACTCCTACATCAAAGACAGATTTGAAAAGGAATGGATTTCTCTAATCTGTAACTAGGCTTCTACTATATAGTTACACATGTAGATCTTTATCTGTTTCACTTTATATTATTTTTAAAGAAACCGTTTTCGCTTCTCCTGTAAAATTTAACAAAACTGAGTTATGAGATTTTCTCTGTGTACCACAGATATACATTCATATCACTTACAGATTCAAACGATGTTAAAATTTAACAATTATGCTGAATGATCTCCTTTCTTCATTTTCACACGGCAGCCGTCAAAAACATTAATTTGAACTTTAGGTGAAATTGTTAGAAGCTATGTTAAATTAAATACATGAAAGGGCAAAAACATTCATTTTCACTTTGCGTGAAATTGTTAGAAGCTAGGCGCCAGTGTGCGTTCACCGCGATGTCGCCAAACACGTATGCGACCATCATGATGCTGTAAGCAGAACCTGGATTCATCCGAAAAAATAACGTTTTGCCATTTGTGCACCCAGGTTCGTCGTTGAGTACACCATCGCAGGTCGCTCCTGTCTGTGATGCAGTGTCATGGGTAACCGCAGCCATCGTCTCCGAGCTGATAGTCCATGCTGCTGCAAACGTCGTCGAACTGTTCGTGAACATGGTTGTTGTCTTGCAGACGCCCCATGTGTTGACTCAGGGATCGAGACGTGGCTGCAAGATCCGTTACAGCCATGCGGATAAGATGCCTGTCATCTCGACTGCTAGTGATACGAGGCCGTTGGGATCCAGCACGGCGTTCCGTATCACCCTCCTGAACCCACCGATTCCATATTCTGCTAACAGTCATCGGATCTCGACCAACGCGAGCAGAAATGTCGTGATACGATAAACCGCAATCGCGATAGGCTACACACAGTTGGAAACGTGATGGTACGCATTTCTCCTCCTTACACGAGGCATCACAATAACGTTTCACGAGGAAACGCCGGTCAACTGCTGTTTGTGTATGAGAAATCGGTTGGAAACTTTCCTCATGTCAGCACGTTGTAGGTGTCGCCACCGGCGCCAACCTTGTGTGAATGCTCTGAAAAGCTAATCATTTGCATATCACAGCATTTTCTTCCTGTCGGTTAAATTTCGCGTCTGTATCACGTGATCTTGTGGTGTAGCAATTTTAATGGCCAGTAGTGTAAATAAAGTGGAATAGACGTGTATAGTGCAGTCGCATTATATCAAGTATTGCTGACAGAATTATCATTAGAAAACGAAACACAACAAGTAACAGACGAATTTTTCTATCTGGGCAGAAAACAGGTGACGCCAGCAGAAATATAGAAGCTATCGGTACGCATACGCCACCACGTACTACAAATACGTTCCAAAAAGCTGCGCATAAAAACGAAATTTTCAGAGGCTCAAACCTAGGGTTCTACAGGTAATAGAAAGGCAGAGTCTAGTGTTTTGGATAACTCTTGTGCTCGGGACAGTTGTATACCCAAGACAAGGATCGTTTTACATTAGCGTCACTACCCTACAGTACAGATTCCACAAAACATATTACACACATCCTCCTCCTCAAGAGAATTAAGCAAATTGATTGGTTCTTTTTGCATCTGATGTGGTCTACGGTAGGCCTTAAGGAGCTTATGAGGCCCCCTCCCGTCGGAGGTTCGAGTCCTCCCTCGGGCATGGGTGTGTGTGTTGTTCTTAGCATAAGTTAGTTTAAGTAGTGTTTAAGTCTAGGGACCAATGACCTCAGCAGTTCGGTCCCTTACGAATTCACACACATTTTCTACTTATGAGGGAACATTAGTTCACGAGCGGCTCCTTAGAAATTCAAAAAGGTTTTTTTTTGCATTTTTTGTACCAAAAACGATCCTCTGATTCCATGACAGTTATGTACAGCAAATGGCTGAATGTTTTACAATATATTCCTAAGATCCCGCTCTCGAGCACCCTTCAAATTTTTTATTGATATCTTTATTATCCGTTCCCCAGATACAGAGCTTCGAAGCTCATGAAAAATTCATTAGAGAAACCAAAAACGCGTTCTTTGCCATTTTCTGGTACCAAAACCGAGCCGCGGATTCCAAGACGGCCATGCATAGGAAATGGGTGTATTTTTGTGATATATTCCTAAGATCCCAGTCTCGAAAAATCCTGAAAATGTTCTTGATATCTCTATTCGTATCCGACATACTGAAGTTCAAAGATGCCTTAAATGTACACATTAAATACACATGCAAATTCTAGTGTGAGGCTAAATCTAAATAATAAACAACAAATAACAGCACCAAATTGCTTTATCTTTAACACTGTATTCTCTGTTCCAATGGTTCAAATGGCTCTGAGCACTATGGGACTTAACATCTGAGGTCATCAGTCCCCTAGAACTTAGAACTACTTAAACCTCTAAGGACATCACACACATACATTCCCGAGGCAGGATTCGAACCTGCGACCGTAGCGGTCGCGCGGTTCCAGACTGAAACGCCTAGAGCAGCTCGGCCACACCGGCCGGCTATTCTCTGTCTCTAGGCATTTGTCTAGAAATGCCATCTTCCCGTTTTCAAAAATCATTACCGTTATCGAGAAACACCCCAAAAACGTGTTTTTGGGTGCCAAAACCCAGCCGTAGATTCCAAGACTGCTATGCACAGAAAGTGGGTGCAATTTTTACTATCTATTTCTAAGATACCAATCTCGGACAGCCTTGAAAACGATTTTGGTATCTTTGTCTTTTTCGGTTATATAGAAGTTCAAAGTTTTTCTACTTGTAGATGTAAAATATGCACGTGAAGTCCGGTGTGAGACGAAATCGTAGTTTATTAAGCGACGTAGAAAGTATAAATATGCTGTGCGGTGTCTCTGTTACCATCACAAGAGTTCTGCGAACCTCATGTCGTACTTAAGACGCAAATGCAAAATTTTGTGCACTTAAAATTCGGTGTAGAGTGTATTGCGTAATTTCATTTTCACAAAAGTACAAAATTTTACTGTCTCCCTGACGTTATTTTCATACGAGTGACAAGCCATGGGGTAGCTGGGAAAAGAAGGGAACCAGCGGAAAAATCTCCTATCAGGGCACAAAAAAGTCGAATGCACTCATATTTATTAGAAGACACCGGCTGAAAAGTGCGGTAGCAGCTACCTCATTGTCCCTTCGTCAGCACCTTCAGAAATTTTCGCAAGCGAACATATTCGCGCTTTTTTACGCTGAGAGAGAAGTCAGTGGCTGTGGAAAAGAGACAGAACAGTAATACATATTGGAAGATAGCAGACACTGGTTGTGGTACAGTAGGAGTGGAGTAGACAGTGGTAGTTTCACAGAAAGAGAGGGACACAATGACGCGGGAATATACCTGACAGTGACAGAAACGTGCTAGGAAAAGACTGAAAGAGAAAGTGCCACTGGGAGAGGAACAAAGAGAAGGACAAAGTGGAGGTGGGTGAGAGCCAGAGACAATGAGCGACAAAGTCTATGACAACAACAACGAGGAATATACAGAGTGGTCCATTGATAGTGACCGGGCCAAATATCTCACGAAATAAGCATCAAACGAAAAAACTACAAAGAACGAAACTCGTCTAGCTTGAAGGGGAAACCCAGATGGCGCAATGGTTGGCCCGCTTGATGGCGCTGCCATAGGTCAAACGGATATGAACTACGTTTTTTTAAATAGGAACCTCCATTTTTTATTACATATTCGTGTAGTACGTAAAGAAATATGAATGTTATAGTTGGACCACTTTTTTCGCTTTGTGACAGATGGCGCTGTAATAGTCACAAACGTATAAGTACGTGGTATCAAGTAACATTCCGCCAGTGCGGACGGTATTTGCTTCGTGATACATTACCCGTGTTAAAATGGACCGTTTACCAATTGCGGTAAAGGTCGATATCGTGTTGATGTATGGCTATTGTGATCAAAATGCCCAACGGGCGTGTGCTATGTATGCTCCTCGGTATCCTGGACGACATCATCCAAGTGTCCGGACCTTTCGCCGGATAGTTACGTTATTGAAGGAAACAGGAAATTTTCAGTCACATGTGAAACGTCAACCACGACCTGCAACAAATGATGATGCCCAAGTAGGTGTTTTAGCTGCTGTCGCGGCTAATCCGCACATCAGTAGCAAACAAATTGCGCGAGGATCGGGAATCTCAAAAACGTCGGTGTTGAGAATGCTACATCAACATCGATTGCACCCGTACCATATTTCTATGCACCAGGAATTGCATGGCGACGACTTTAAACGTACTGTACAGTCCTGCCACTGGGCACAAGAGAAATTACGGGACGATGACAGATTTTTTGCACGCGTTCTATTTAGCGACGAAGCGTCAATCACCAACAGCGGTAACGTAAACCGGCGTATTATGCACTACTGGGCAACGGAAAATCCACGATGGCTGCGACAAGTGGAACATCAGCGACATTGGCGGGTTAATGTATGGTGTGGCATTATGGGAGGAAGGATAATTGGCCCCAATTTTATCGATGGCAATCTAAATGGTGCAATGTATGTTGATTTCCTACGTTTGGTCGTCGAAGCACCATACCATGGACCGCACGTTCGCCGGATCTGACGTCCCCGCATTTCTTTCTGTGGTCTACTCGCTGCTGAGAGGAATGTCGTTACATGTATTGTTACCAACTGTTCGTCTCAAATTGTGAGCCATATGTTTGTGACTATTACAGCGCCATCTATCACAAAGCGGAAAAAGTGGTCCAACTAAAAGTTTCATATTTCTTTACGTACTACACGAACATGTTATAATAATGGGGGTTCCTATTTTAAAAAACGCAGTCGATATCCGTTTGACCTATGGCAGCGCCATCTAGCGGGCCAACCATAGCGCCATCTGGTTTCCCCCTTCAAACTAGACAAGTTTCGTTCTTTGTAGTTTTTTCGTTCGACGCTTATTTCGTGAGATATTTGGCCCGGTCACGGTCAATGGACCACCCTGTAGATACATTGACAGTGACCAGAGTCATCAGTAGTGGGAATGAATGAATGAGGCAAGAGCAGTAAGAGAGAGCATGAGGAAGACAGTGACAGTGGCAGGAGACAGAAGTCGTAGACACAACGAAGGAGTGTGTGGCTATGAGACAGGAGACACTGACAGTCAGAGAGATACAAAGAGATAATGACAGTGTGTGGGGCTGTATGCGACTGAAAAAAAAAACGCAGTGTACAAGAAAGGTAAAAGAATGGACCTGCAAAATTACAGACCAATATCCATAACTTCTATTTGCTGCAGAATCCTTGAACATATTCTCAGTTCGAATTTCATAAACTTTCTTGAAACTGAGAAGCTCATGTTCACGAATCAGCATGGTTTCAGAAAGCATAACTAGTGCGAAACCCATCTTGCCCTTTTCTCATACGATATACTGAGAACCATGGATGAAGGACAACAGGAAGATTCCATATTTCTACATTTCCGGAAAGAATTTGACACGGTACCCCATTTCAGCCTGTAGACGAAGGCACGAGCATATGGAATAAGTTCACAGATATGTGAATTGCTCGAAGACTTCTTAAATAATAGAACCCAGTATGTTGTCCTCGACGGCGAGTGTTCATCAGAGACAAGGAGATCGTCAGGAGTGTCCCAGGGATGTGTGACAGGATCGCTCTTGTTCTCTATGTACATAAAAAATTTGGCGGACGGAGTAAGCAGCAATCTGCGGGAGTTTGCGGATGATGCCGTGGTGTACGGTAAGGTGTCGAAGTTGAGTGACTGTAGGAAGATACAAGACGACTTAAACACAATTTCCAGTACGTCTGATGAATGGCAGCTAGCCTTAAATGTGAGAAAATGTAAGTGGATGAGTAGAAAGAACAAACCTGTAATATTCGGATAAGGTATTACTAGCGTCCTGTTAGCCGGCATGGTGGCTCAGCGTGTTCGGTCAGAGGGCTGCATGCTCTCTGTAGTAAAAAAACTGAGTCAAGGCATCAACGATCAACTTGAACGGATGTCTTGTGACGTCCCCACAGACCAAACGCAACGAACTATATCGAACAAAATGGAAAAAGAAAAAACAATAGCGGTTTAAGGCGCTGCAGTCCTGGAGTGTGCGGCTGGTCCCGGCGGAGGTTCGAGTCCTCCCTCGGGCATGGGTGTGTGTGTTTGTCCTTAGGATAATTTAAGTAGTGTGTAAGCTTAGCAGTTAAGTCCTATAAGATTTCACATACATTTGAACATTTTTTTGAAGGCAAATGGTCGACTTCGGTTTCTTGTGAGAATTGTAGGAAAGAGTAGTTCACCTGTAAAGCAGACGGCATATAGGACACTGGTGCGACCTATTCTTGAGTACTGTGTGAGTGTTTGGAATCCGTACTAGGTCGGATTAAAGCAATTCAAAGGCAGGCTGCTAGATTTGTTACCGGTAGGTTCGAACCACAAGTAAGTGTTACGGAGATGCTTCGGGAACTCAATTCCTGGAGGGAAGGCGACATTCTTTTCGAAAATGCTATTGAGAAAATTTAGATAACTGGCATTTCAAGCTGACTGCCGAACGATTCTAGTGACGTCAGCATACACTGTACGTAATGACCACGACGAAAACATACGAGAAATTAAGGCTCATACGGAGGCGTACAGACAGTCGTTTTTCCCTCGCTCTGTTTGCGAGTGGAACAGGAGGGGAAATACGACGGTAGTCTCAAAAGTAAGGTCTCCTTATTTCTTTATAACTACGTAGACTTGTTTATTTCTAGAATGGTTTACCTCAGTTTACAGCTTGAACATTTAGCTATTTTTCGACATTAGCACCATTTCTGTCGATGCATTTTTGTAGACGCTGTGGCAGTTTTTGTATGCCCATGTCATACCAGCTCGCCGCCATGCTGTTGAGAAAGTTATAAACCTCTTCTTTCACCTCGTCGTCGGAGGTGAATCGCTATGACCACGATTAACGCCGGCAGGTACTGTGAGACACTGAAAAAACGGGCAATTCAGAACCGGAGAAGAGGAATGTTGAGCAAGAGCGTACACATTCTCGATGACAACGCTCGCCCACACATCGCTCGGCAAACCGTTGCTCTCCTGCAACAGTTTCAGTGGAACATAATCACCCACCCACCTTATAGTCCTGACTTGGCGCCCAGTGACTATCACCTGTTCCCTAGGTTAAAAGAACATTTGGCCGGAAAGCGATTCTGCTCCGACGACGAGATAAAAGAAGAGGTTCATAACTTTCTCAACGGCATGGTGGCGAGCTGGTATGACATGGGCATACGAAAACTGCCGGAGCGTCTACAAAAATGCATCGACAGAAATGGTGCTAATGTCGAAAAACAGCCAAATGTCAAGCTGTAAACTACTTAAAACTAACTAACCTAAGAACGTCACACATATCCATGCCCGAGGCAGGATTCGAACCTGCGACCGTAGCGGTCGCGCGGTTCCAGACTGTAGTGCCTACAACCGCTCGGCCACCCCGGCCGGCTAAGCTGATGTAAACCATTGTAGAAATAAACAGGTCTATGTACTTATAAAAAAAATAGGAGACCTTACTTTTGGGATTACCTTCGTAACAAGTAGAGGTACCGGGTACTGTCCGCCACGCACCGTACGGTTACTTGCGGAGAATCTACGTAGATGTAGATGTAAGGAGTGAGAATGGGCAAATGGGAGTGGATGGGTACGAGAAACTTAACAACTACGAATTAATGGACGTGAGCGACTTACGGTGAGGAGAGGTTGTGAGAGTGGGAGGTGAGATACATGTTAAGAAGAGCGCGAATATGTCCGCACGCCAACATTCTTGGGAAAATTTTTAAATGTGTTGAGGAAGGAAGAGTGAAGGAGCTAATAGCCCACACTTTTCAGTCAGAGTATTTTAAAACGTGTGCACATCAGCTTTTTTTGTGCTCAACGTCTTCATTTCAAATCACGTTCTGGAATGACGCAGGCACCGGATTATACTTTATGTGGTATTACGCACCTCCGTCCGACGGGTAACACCTCCACACCGCCGCTATGGCGTTTGATAACCTGGATGTTATGTCGGCTAAGTAACGCTTAAATCAGGACGACGCAACTGGGACCTAAACTTCGTTCTTACAAACTACGGTATCTCGACCGCTTCGCTGCCCCTCTGAGTGGGAAGAAGTAAGATAGGAATAAAACAAGGCACGGAATGAAGTCTATTCTCGCCCAGCGGTTACGAAACTCAGTCCCGGCACGTCATATCTGAGTCACGTCTGAGTGAGGGCAATCTCCCGCGTTGTTTACCCTGCGTGTCGAGAATAAAGCACGCGACCGTTAGTTGGGGCTGCCTTATTCCGCTGCCTGTGGACACCGGCACTAAACCAACGCTTATCTCACTGACCGCTGAATGTTAAGAGAGGGAGTTCGGTACCCATCTTTCAAACCTTCCACAGAAATTCAACTCTACTACAATTTACGCACGTCCACTTACCAAATATTGGTCGTCCCACTTAATAAAAAAGATGTAGAATTGGTAATTGAGTGTAAGATATATAGCTTAAACTCCACAATCGTGATATAGCACAGCAGGGCACATTCATCAACAATGAAGGAAGTAGCTTGCTGTGCGCCAGCGTCACTTCTATTCGACTTCTCTTGCGTGCATCTTGAGTACAGTTTTTATTGATTACAGAATTCCCATACACTTCTAGAAATGATTTCCCGTTATTCCCCTACACCTCTAGTTTAGCCTGTTTTAGCAATACGTTGTTGGTTCAAATGGCTCTGAGCACTATGGGATTTAACTTCTGAGGTCATCAGTCCCCTAGAACTTAAAACTACGTAATCCTAACCTAAGGATATCACACACATCCATGCCCGAGGCAGGATTCGAACCTGCGACCGTAGTGGTCGCGCGGTTCCAGACTGAAGCGCCTAGAACCGCTCGGCCAAGTCGTCCGGCGCTGGTTCGTTGATTCCGGCCGCCGCCCCCCCCCCCCCCCCCAGGAAAATTTCTGCGGACGCCTATCCTTGTATGAAATTTCGCCTACTGTTGCCCGGCACGCTTTTGTTTTAATTTTAGACATGCTCTCTATATTGTGCTCATTACAAATATTCGTAGGAAAGTTGTCTAATGGCACGTTTACGGAATTGCGGTGCGAAAAAAAAATATTGCTAAAAATAGCAACTCCAATGTTACCACGTTATCACAGCGCCTCTATTGTTAATCCGCACATGAGTCCTTATAATTCAAATGACAGATGCAAGAAATCATCATGTTGTGGCATCCTCTGAACGTGGATGACGTTTTTGTAAGGACATGGGCGGCTTACCACGGCTTTAATGTAAGCCCTCCGCTGCTGACGTACGGCATTCGAGTGAAGTGGTGACCACGTGCCGGTCGTTTGTATCCACTCAAAGCGGTACATACACTGAGGTGATAAAAGTCATAGGATATCTCCTAATATCGTGTCGTACTTCCTATTATCCGGCATACTGCAGCAACTCGACGTGGTAGGGACTCAACAACTCTTTGTAAATCCCCCGCAGAAACATTTAACCATGCTGTCTCTATAGCCATCCATAATTGTGAAAGTGTTGCCGGTGCAGACTTTTGTACATGAACTGACCTCTCGATTATGTCCCATAAATGTTCGGTGGGATTCATGTCGGGAGAGCTGGATGGCCAAATCATTCAGCTCTAACTGTTCAGAACGCTTTTCAAACCAACCGCGAACAGTTGTGGCTGTTTTTCGAACTACAAATTGGGCCCACTCATTCAAGATGTCGCGAACGCGAAACAGGATGTCTATTTCAACATTCTCGGTGACCAAGTGTTGCCCTTTCTTCTATATCTTCATGATGAGTTTGCTGCGGATACTCTCATCTTCCAAGATGGCAATACCCGTGTCCAAAAGGCTGCGCATTCGTTCCAGATCTGACCGCAACTCTACTGTCCCTATAACCCGACCTCAATCGCACAGAAACTGTAGGGACTATCTGAAACAATGGCTGAAACGTATCTGTCAACATACCTGCAATTTGGTAGGACTACAGGACCTAATCATCAATGAGTGGCTTCATCTGGATACGACATGCCTCAAGAAATTTGTAGCCTCTTTTCCTCACCATATCTGGGCCACTATCAAGACTAGAGACAGTGTCACGTGGTATTAACATGATATCTCCTAGTGGTGATTTTTAACGGTGTGCTTATAATGAACATTCAAAGGAAATAATGGACATAACATAGTTTTCTGTCGACGTTAAGTCCTTTGAGCTTTTCAGTTCACAAATATAGTTTTTCCACAGGCATCGAGTTCAATTAGTAATTTATTTCTGAGCAACATGTGTGTCCGACATAACAGTCGTAACAAAATCAGCCGGGATTTAACAGCCGAAGTCCCGACATCAGTAGCGCCCTAACTACTGCCCACCACTTCAAAAATGGTTCAAATGGCTCTGAGCACTACGGGACTTAACTTCTGAGGTCATCAGTCCCCTAGAACTTAGAACTACTTAAGCCTAAGGACATCATACACATGCATGTCCGAGGCAGGATTCGAATCTGCGGCCGTAGCGGCCCACCACTTCGTTTGATCTTGTAACGAAGTACGCTCAGCAGACCATTCTACACTGTTGGAGAAGAGGAAACCTATCGCAAAAACGTTGCAAACGAACTTCCACCAATATCAGGCTGTCACAGTCTGCAAAAATACAGGCGTTTTGCAACACCAGTGGCTGAATCTGGCGCGTCAATTTCTTGCCATAAAATTGTGTGTCATTGCTATTGATTAAATCCAGACCTTTGTGAGAAACGTATAAGAAGTGATATGAGTCCACAATTTATCGTATATCCTCGAACAGGATGCCTTGAGGGCTGTTTCGTTGTATCGCATGCTTTCCCCATTACTTTGAAAATCCTTTTACTGTAAAAATCTTATATCACAAAGTGTTTCAGATTGAACCTTATCAGCCGTTACGTCTCCGTTATACTTAGCCAGCGCCATCTTCGGAATATCAGAACGGCCTTTATCTGAGTTTCCACTTAATGTTGATCGCATATTTATGAAATAAGAGTTTTCGGGGAGTTTGGTAACAGGTGCAAGATTTTACGAAGCGTAACGAAAGAACCGTATAGGCTGGCAGCATTTGCAAGAAGATTGCTGTATGAATTATTCAGCGCCCAGGACGGAAAGTTATTGGAATGCAATGTAGAGGTTGATGGGGTTCTGCATAATCCGTGTGGTGTGTTGCTACCCGCGCACATTACCAGAACTCCCGCGCAGCTTCCCAGCAGCTCAGCTGTGTTAATCCGGCACTCATTACACCGCTCCCAGATTGGAGACGGATTCCTGTTAAGTTTACGTGACTTCTTCTTGAGCTACGCTTTGCTGTTACGTCTATAAAAGAGGACTGGCGCAGAACGTAATACAGTGATAATCCTATGTTGAACTACGTCCCCGTGCACCTAGATCAGAACATGGTATTGTATTTTGTACACTGGAGTACTAACACATAACTAGCGGATCGGTATGTCCACCATCGTGCATCACACAGCAGTCTATGCGTCTCCGTGTCCTCCTTGAAATCCTTTTTCTTATCAGCATGACAATGGACCGTCACAAAGCAGCAACTGTGAGGGAATGGTCTGTGGAAAATAATAGTCCTGAAACTGACTGGGCTGCCCAGAGACCCATTCTGAGCCCAATGGAACACTTTTGGAATGAACTAGAAGGTCGACTTCACTCCAGACCCCAGTGTCTAAAATCACTATCTTCTCTAGTTTCGGCTCTTTAGGAAGAATGGGCTGCCACTCCTCCACAGACTTTGAGATATGTCACTGAAAGTGTCTCCGGCCGAGTTAAAGCTGTCATAATGAAGAAGGGTGGGCATACACCATACTAATGTCCAATTTTGATCAGACAGTGTCTAAGCTCAAACTCTGCTGCGTATCCCAAAAGACCCCATAACCCAAGCAAGACAGGATATCGTACACTGAAGAGGTTACATATAAAAATTATGTATCCAGCGGATCCGTATACGCACCATATATGTACGAGTAACATTCAATAAGTAATGCAATACATTTTTCTTCTTGACCAGTTTCGGTTGAAAAAATGCAGAATTCGTTGTGGAACATGGTAGAATATTGTCGCTTCAGCCCCTTCACTATCACGAAATTCTGATAGTTGGTGGCGTTGTATGCGCAGCCCTCAACGGAGGTGCGTTGCAAGCAAAGAGATGTCATTGAACTTCTTTTGAAGGAAAACCACAACATCGAAAATATTCATAGGCACTTGAAGACTGTCTAAGAAGATCTGGCAGTGAACACAAGTAAGGTGTGTTGTTGGGCGAGGAGTCTGTCATCATCGCAAAACGGACGCCCTGACCTGTCCGATCTCCAACGTGCCGGCCGGCCGCACACAACTGTCACTCCTGCAATATTGGAACGTGCGGACACTCTCATTCGAGGTGACAGACAGATCGCAGTCAAACAGCCCCATGACAACGCAAGACCTCACACAATCCTACGCACCCAACAGGAGCTCACAAAACTGGACTGTTCTTCCTCATCCATCCTACAGCCCGAAACTCCCATATATTGACTTCCATCTGTTTAGGCCAATGGAGGATGCACTCCGTGGGAAACAGTGCGTAAATGATGTTGAGGATATTGATACAGCAAAACGTTGGCTCGGACATCGTCCAGTAGAGTGGTGCCATATGGTCATACATGGCCTCCCAGCATTGAATGGAGGTTATGCTGAAACTGGACTGTTCTTCCTCATCCATCCTACAGCCCAAAACTCCCATCTTCCCACTTCCATCTGTTTAGCCCAATGAAGGATGCACTCCGTGGGATCAGTGCGTAAATGATGATGAGGATATTAATACAACAAGACGTTGACTCGGACATCGTCCAGTAGAGTGGTGCCATATGGCGATACACGGCTTCCCAGCATTGAATGGAGGTTATGTTGAAAACGGTTCTACAGTTAAAAGAGTGGCGAATAATATGGTGTATTGGAATCCCTAATAAAACCAACCTGCTTTCAGAAAAAAGTAACATGTTCTACAACTTACTTTACGCCCCTAGTATGTGCCATAAACAGAGAAAAAGATGTCTCGATGTCCTGCTTGGCACACTGTGAATCATCTCAGAAGCTGTGCTTCGAAAGGCTTTCTCAACATCTCTGCTCAGTTCTTCAGTCGTCTTGTATGGGCATTCGTGGAACTTGATCATAATAAGTTGTCTGATGTTGTGAGGACGTCATGGTCGCTATTTCAATGGGGCTGGAGACGTTGCTTCACATCGCCCAATCCAGTGCCCTCGAAATTGTTCACCAAGGATCCTACGCACCTGAATAGCAAAATGTGCTGAACCACCATCCTGTTTAACAAAACATGACCCATCGTTCCCTTGTCTCTTAGCTGTGTTAAACACTTTCTCAACAAGTCCAAATAAGAATTTACATTCAGAAACTCTTAAAAAATATGGTGCAAACAGGACAGTCTTGTCCAGCCCATAAAATAAGGCTTGTTCATTTCCAGATCTTGCAGGTAATCAGTATTCTACTCAAGTCAGGAAACCACATTCCTTCTGAGTGGATTGCAATATATTTGTCAGCAAATAGTACTCTTGAGAGAGTCACAGCGTTTGGAAACAAAGAACGCCACGCTGCAACTCGCCAACCCATGGCGTTGTCAGGTAGTTCGTTGACAAACACCGGTCTAAATGCTTTCGTTTTCAAATCGTTTTTAATGTAGTCATACATTTTGACTATGGTGCTTGAACTTCAGGTGCTCTTTTTCGTCTGGATTCCACTGAAGACTGCTTGGTTGATCGAGCGACTGACACAAGTTCCCTCGCGTTTTCTTATGTCCCTCACTGCCTGAAAGAAACGAAAATCACTCCCAATGAAACACGGTTTCTTTGCGAGATGGGGCACTGACATAGCGATCTCTATACGTAACCATTATTTCTGTTATTGTTTGCCTTATCTGGGGACTTTCGCGCACCTACACAGACGCCACTAATCGTTACTCCACAGTGTAACTGTGCCCGCTCACATCAGTCGTGGTTTCACTTCTTCTTCATTCTTCTTCACGCGATCAGGCCCAGAGGACCGCGCGCACCACAGTTAGAGCTCTCCATCCGTCTCTGTCTTCTGCTATCTGTCTCCAGTTTTCCGTGACTTCCAGCTGCAACAGGTCTTCTCTCACTCCATCGATCCACCTCTTTCTAGGTCTTCCTACTGGTCTGCTGCCTGACGGGATCCAGTCCATTGCGATTTTGGGCCATCTTGTTGCCTCCATTCTAACAACATGTCCAGCCCATTGCAGTCTTTTGCTTCTCATCACTCCCATGATGTTAGGCTCCTTGTACAGCTCTTCTAATTCAGTGTTATGGCGTCTTCTCCATTCTCCAGTAGTCTGATCTCTGACTGGTCCAAATATTTTCCTGAGGACTTTCCTTTCAAATGTTAGCAGTCGCTTAAGGTCTTGTTTTCGAGTGCTCCAGGTTTGAGAACCATAAAGTACTACTGGCATTATTAATGTCTTATACAACCGTAGCTTTAGTTGTTGCGAGACACTTCTACATTTTAATATAGGGTCTAGAGAGTGAATCTGTTTCCCGCCTGCAGTCGTGCTTTTATCTCTGCTTCAGTTGATGTTACTTCTGTAAAAAATGATCCAAGGTATTTGAACTCTTTCACATGTTTATACCTGGTGTTGTTCACTATTAAATCTTGAGAGTTCTGGATCTTTCTTCCTTTCTTCGTGGTTTCACTATCGAAACAATATGACACTAAACCAAAACAATGCAATACCAAGAATAATGCTTTTCCTTCGCTTCAGAGAAGTAATACCACTGACAAAAACTAGTTATTCCCCCCACTGTACAAAATCAAGAAGGTACGGGGAATTCTCGGATTCCCTGCACTCGTAAGAAAAGCACTTTACTTAATCTGACAGAAGAAGAAAAATTGCGTACATCTACATTCGCCAAACAAAAGGACATGTACAAGGAGGCGCGAAACATGTGATGTTAAGTGTGTCTCTTGGTTGATGTAACAGGAATCTTGAATACGAAAAGGTACGTAGAACGCCAGACAACCAGCTTTAGCAAGTTGCGTGCTACGTTGAAATAGGTGTTCGAGCTGACTACAAAACATTTTGAAACAGTTGGATGCAAACATCTTCATAAATTATCGTGTTTGTGTGTGCTGTACAAGAATTAACACTAAATATAAGACGAAAACTTTCTAAAACGTTCAGATATCCTTATAATTACCAAAACATTTTAATTCATAAAACTGAATCATGTACAAAACTATTCTTGTGTTTGCCGGCCGCAGTAGCCAAGCGGTTCTAGGCGCTTCAGTCTGGAACCGCGCGACCGCTACGGTCGCAGGTTCGAATCCTGCCTCGGGCATGGATGTGTGTGTTGTCCTTAGGTTAGTTAGGTTTAAGGAGTTCTAAGTTCTAGGGGACTGATGACCACAGATGTTAAGTCCCATAGTGCTCAGAGCCATTTATTCTTCTGTTTAGTAGGATATCCTAAGATAAGGAAACTGTCGGCAACGTTTGAAGAACTCCTAGTGATTCATGAATAATCACCACTTCAGCGTAGGAGAAAAAAAAATTGCTAATTCGGATTTTAGAGCGGTTGATAAAATTTCATTTTCGTTTTGACATATAAAGGTAAAAACTGTCTTCATCCCCAAATTACTTGCATTAAGTAACATAATAAACTATAAGACTGAGTGAGTGCCCTCCAGGCATTTAGGCGCGGTTCTCACTGAGGGAGTGCGATATGCGATACGACACCTTGCAATAAAGGCCACGCAACGCGACGCTTTACCGGCGCGAAACTCGCGTCACTGGGACGATACAATGTGCGACGACATACGCGATGCGGCTCGCAATACGACAAGCAACAAGACAGCACGAATCACGTTTCCGTTTCAGCTTTATCTGCAATCAGTAGCTTTTCTGGAGAGGACATTATTGTGGCTTATCGTTATTTAAACGGAAGCTCAAAAATCTGAAAACCAAAAGAAGATACTGGGCGCAACTGTATGATGCTATAAATATGAAACATAGTTCAGCTGTGGTTCATTGTGAGATCTTTCTCTTTCGTTAGTGCCTGAGTTCCGCTTTCTGCGCAGGGTGGCCGAGCGGTTCTAGGCGCTACAATCTGGAACCGAGTGTAAGTCCCATAGTGCTCAGAGCCATTTGAACCATTTTTTCTGCTCAGGGTCGGCGTGGTTAAGTAGGATTTGGCGTGTTTCATTTTAAGGGGTGGCCGGATGTCCTTCCTGCCGCCACGCCATACCCTCCGGGACGGAATGAGTGTACCCCAGCTGTCTGCGTCTAGTGTAATTCATGAAATAGTGCGAACGTGTTACAAATGTCTGCGATGCGTGTAACTGATGTGGGACGTGCGGACCAGCCCGGTATTCACCTAGTGGGATGTGGAAAACAGCCTAAAACCACATCCAGGCTGGCCAGCACACCGGCCCTCGTCGTTAATCGGCCGGGCGGATTCGATCCGCGGCCGGGGCGCCTACCCTAGTTCATAAGCAGCGCTTCATTCTCAGAATGAGTCCAGATAGTTTCCACCGTTTGTAGCAACTGGTAGTCAGCTATTCTGACAAAACAGAACGCAAATTTCAACTTGCTATCTCTCCTCCTGGTTTTTTAATGGCTCTATGCACTATGGGACTTAACATCTGAGGTCATCAGTCCCCTAGACTTAGAACTACTTAAACCTAACTAACCTAAGTACATCACACACATCCATGCCCGAGGCAGGATTCGAACCTGCGTCCGTAGCAGCAGCCCAGTTCCGGACTGAAGCGCCTAGAACCGCTCGGCCACAGCGGCCGGCTCTCCCCCTGGTGAATGTGTATGAATGACGTTAAGGATTAAACCATGGAAAGTTTATTTTTTGGAAGACTGCCTAGTATGTTTGTTTATTCAATGTGGTGCAGATATAAGTAATACAATGACGGACAAAAATCGCAACACCAAAAACGAGTTGTGCGACATGAACGAAAGTTGGTAGAGTGCTTCTACAGCTGAAAGATAACATCTATTCCCATTTCATAATAGTCGCAGAAGAGTGGCGAATGTAGCGCGACTATGAGCATGCAAATCAGGTTTGATTTAAATACTCGCTGTAACGGCCGTGAGCGTTAGCTGATGTTAGTCAAGAAAGCATTTAAGGCCTTAAGGCGCCATTATCAGTACCTCACCGAGTTCGAACGAGATCGTGAAATAAGGCTACGAAAGCTGGATGTTTCTTCTGCGGTATTGCAGAAAGAGTTGGCAGGAATGTAACCACTGTACGTGACTGCTACCATCAGTAGTCACGAGAATGTACTACCACATGAAGTTCAGGCTGTGGACGGCAACGTGGCACTACCGAGAGGAAAGACCATGGTGTTCGGCGTGTGGCCCTGGCGCATCGCACTGCATCTGCGGCAGCCATTTGAGCAGCAGTTGGCACCACAGCGACGCAACGAACTGCTGTAAATCGGTTACTTCAAGGACAGGTCCGAGAAACGTGCCCTGTAGCATGCAGCCCACTAACCCCAGACCATCGCCTTTTCCGACTGGGGACAGGCGAGAGGTCATTAGGTTGGGGGGGGGGGAGGGGGTTGAGATCTGTTGTATTTTCTGATGGAAAGCTGGTTCTGCCTCGGTGCCAGTGTGTTTAGGAGACTAGTTGAGGGCCTGCAACCAAGCATGCTAGGCACACTGGATGGTACACCTCGAGTTATGAACTGGGCTGCGATTTCGTATGACAGCAGAAGCACTCGTGCGATTATATCACGCAACGTCAATGCAAAACTGAACGTCAATCTAGTGTTTCGGCCTGTAGTCCTGCCGTCCACGAGCAGTATTCCAGCATATCCAACAGGATAACGATAGCCCACATAGCGCTGTTGTGAACCAACATGCTCTAGACTACAGAGTGTCGTCATGTTGACTTGGTTTGTTCGATTAGCAGCTCTGCCTCCAATCAAGTACTGAAGTGTCATCCATAAGCCGCATTAACCAATCCTGTATTGACTGATCAAGTGTAACAGGTGCGGAACGTCATCCCACAAACACATCCGGCACCAGTATCTCACAATGTTCGCATGTTTGCATGCTTGGATGCAACATTCTGGAGATTACACCGGTTATTTATGGACGAACATTTCACACCTGCAGTTCCTTACCTTGCGCTTTTACTGACCTGTGATCTTGCAATTTTAATCACTTAAATATGTTACCTAGAAAGATGTATTTCCAAAGCGTCATTACTCTGCATTAATTATTTTTTGGTGTTGCGATTTTTGTAAGTCAGTGTAATTCCGTGTTAACAAACACAGGCCTTGAAGGCACAACGGTACCATATCATCCTCAGCCCCTCAATGTCACCAGATGAGGATACGGAGCGGCATGTGGTCAGCACATTGCTCTTCCCAGCCGTTGTCAGTTTTCGTGACCGATATTATTACTTCTCAGCCTAGTACCTCCTCAGCCGGCAGGAGTGGTCGAGCGGTTCTAGGCGCTTCAGTCTGGCACCGCGCGACCGCTACGGTCGCAGGTTCGAATTCTGCCTCCGGCATGGATGTGTGTGATGTCCTTAGGTTACTTAGGTTTAAGTAGTTCTAAGTTCTAGGGGACTGATGACCTCAGATGTTAAGTCCCACAGTGCTCAGAGCCATTTGAACAATTTGAATCTAGTACATCCTCAATTGGGCTGAGTGCACCCGACTTGCCAACAGAACTCGGCAGATCCGGATGGTGACTCGTCCAAGAAGTGGCCATCCCCGATAGCACTTAACTTTGGTGATCTGACTGGAGCCAGTGTTGCCACTGCGGCGAGGCCGTTGGCACGTATTAATAAAGCTAGCATAGTATTTCTAGAAGTCTTCAGTTTCGCAAAGTAGGATATGATTCAGCTTGAGGAGGATTTAGATGAAAGGCTCGATCTGAAGCTAGAGCAGTCATAATCGATGGCGTACCAGTGGGTGGAGAACTCTATGTAGAAGTAGATAGTGTGTTTGCAGAAATGGAAGAAGTCGCGATTTTAAGAAAATCCTGACGTGTCCTTCTCTACTTCATCAGCTACATGTTCGGAAGTTTTCTGAATTTAGCTTTCATGTCTCTTTTACGCCTGTCACAAAATTTCTTGGAATCAGGGAGAGCAGACTGCAAAAACATCGAGTCAGGACCATGAGCCGAAGTGGCCGTGCGGTTAAAGGCGCTGCAGTCTGGAACCGCAAGACCGCTACGGTCGCAGGTTCGAATCCTGCCTCGGGCATGGATGTTTGTGATGTCCTTAGGTTAGTTAGGTTTAACTAGTTCTAAGTTCTAGAGGACTAATGACCTCAGCAGTTGAGTCCCATAGTGCTCAGAGCCATTTGAACCATTTTTTGAACCATGAGCTTATGATTCCCGGTATCTTTTGATTTCAGTAAGTTTTTTTATTTTCAGCTTCGGCTTGTATCGGCAGCATGCGAAAAAGAGAAAGAAGAGGCAGCTCAGCACTCAGTATAGCAGTCCACAACAGGCGCCGGCCGCTGTGACCGAGCGGTTCTAGGCGCTTCAGTCCGGAATCGCGCTGCTGCTACGGCCGCAGGTTCGAATCCTGCCTCGGGCATGGATGTGTGTGATGTCCTTAGGTTAGTTAGGTTTAAGTAGTTCTAAGTCTAGGTGACTTATGACCTCAGATGTTAAGTCCCATAGTCAGAGTCATTTTGAACCACAACAGGCGACAACAGCATCGCGTGAGGTGCATGAGTTCCAACCTCTCCGCGAAGAACTTTCAATAAACCTGACGTATGTTCTCGAGAATGCAAGGAGTTATTGCTCTCCTTCTATCGTTAAAAACGGTTCAGCATCTACATGACTACTTTGCAATTCGCACTTAGTTTCCTGACAGAGGGTTCATAGAAACACTTTCACATTATTTCTCTACTATATCGCTCTCGAAGAGCGGACAGGAAAAACGAAATCTTAATGTCTTTCCGTGCGATCTCAGTTGATCCATTCTCTCTATGTAGGTGGGCGTTAAAAAAATATTTTCGCATTCTAGGGAGGATTTTGGAGACTGAAACCGCAACAAGGAATGCCATTGTTTTAATGGTTGCCACAGCAACTCACGTAACATATCCATGACACTCTCTCCCCTATTTCGCGACATTTTCTGTCGTTCTAAACTGAACCAGTTAAGTCGCTTGAACTACATTTGTATGCGGTCCTCCAATGTGTGTAGCTTCTGGGCCGCTTCGCGTACTGTATCGCTAATCATGTCGCCTCAGTGAGAAGTGCGCCTTGGAATTCATAATCTGACCTTCTCAACAGAGCCACTGAACCACAGTGTTATGACATAACATTTCATGACATGTTTTCCAAATACAAACAGAACAGTACTCTTTCCCTGGCACGTACAGCACACTATGTGGATCTTCGTTCGCTCTTGTTCGTCACAGGAGCGCCTCCTTCGTTTCTCAAAGGCTTCTGTCATAGTACCGGAGTAATTTTTCGGAGCATACTCGCCCATAACTCCACATCTGCAGACCAGTTCAACAGAGTATCCGGCACCAGGACATAACTGATACGCTTTTTTTTTTCAGCAGTGACATGATTAGAAAATGCAATACCTGGGAAAACGTGACTTAAATAATTCTGCAAAACGTATAGTAAAATAACATAAGCTTCCTTTAAATCTGAAGTAATTACTGTTGGCTGTAAGCTGAACCCAGTTAATTGGTAAGCGAGCTCGGGAGCGATGAGCTCTGGTGACCCAGAAAGCAAATTTAAAATTCTCGTAAGATATTTGTTGTTTCCTTCCGCCTTCCCCTTTTTTTGTTTCTTTCCTTTTTTGGTAGGGATTACTGCTAGTAAACTAACGTCTGACAAATATAGGGTATAAATTTTACAACATGGAAATTCTGCGAGTGACATATCAAGTGAAAGTAATTGTATGCAAATGACTCTCGACAGAACGGATACAAATAGATTCTTCCGCCACCAGACGAACCAGAGTGACACTTATAAACAATAATTAGAAGCGTTCTTGATACCAGAACGCACCACTTACGATGATAAACATGCAGTCAAGTTCTCAGTGACGTAACAATCGAGAACAATCGGCAAAAACTATAGCTGAACCACAGCAATTAATACAGTTCCGTGAAGTCTAGAGTGAAATTTTAGAAAAGCACTTCAATGGACAAGAGATCATGACCAGAAAACGTAACTGAACGTACATAAGCATAGCTTGAGTTTGTTACAGATTAAAAAATAATACCAACAGCTCACAGGGAAGGAGCAGATCAATCAAATGTAACCGCAGTGGTTATAGTCTGAGCACGATCACAAGCCATCTAAATTGCGGGGGACACAGTGTTTATGTATTCAAGCGCAAATCGTCACCAGTAATAACGATGAGCGTGTAGTCACTCTGATGCAGTTGTCCTGACGTTGACATGGTCCTTATCCCATCACCGAATCAACTAATAAACCATCAGGGCCATGTACATCAGAAAAAAACTTCTCAAGACTGCACATCCATGTTGTCCCATGGCCAACGGTCACTGGTTGCGTATGTGTCACTGTGTCTGACCGTACTGACTGTGGCGGAAGACTCGCACTTCCCCCGTAGACTCTGGGTCACTGCCCTCCTGGTGTTAGAAACAAATATCGCGAGGCACACTACCCAAAGATCTTAGGTATGACGAGATCGATTTGATACAACGGGAACGATCCGAGCCGACTACGGCTCATAAACTACATCATATTTTTCCTGCAGGTTGGGACACTTCACACGTATTTTTCAGTGACATAAACTAAAAATGCCGTTTTTAGACTTGAGTTACTTTTCTTGCCGGGATGCCATATGATACTCTGGAAATAACAGTGGTATAATGGGAACAATTGACGACGACTGTTCTAAAATTTCAGTTCAGCCAAACGCCACACACGGATCCTACCATGGTATCAGTTAAAAAGTTAACACTGATCTGTGCATACTGTATTTTAACAGTTTGTAAGGAGTGTAAAATGACGTAACAGAGAAACAACGTCGTATAGCGCATGATTAGAAAGTGTCGAACTGGGAGAGAAACCAGAATGAAATGGGAGTCTTTAGTTTCAAAATGATGAGTCTTGTGAGTCTCGCGATTAAAAAAACCTTTCTAATCAGGGTTCTTATAACACAGACATTTAGGATTGGCCACAAAGCTGTAAAGATCGACATGTAATACGTCAGCTGACATTGACGTGAAAATCTTTTACGGTGAATTGTTCGTTTCGCCGGCACCTCGGAGCTTGCGTGGCGTCACGGGAAAGAACACTTATGGTAATGTCCAGGAGACGAACTACACGGCATACTGCAATACGGTTTTAGTCTGAAACCTCTACTGGCGGACCTGGATAAATTCTCTGCTCTGCTACACTTCTGACAATTATAAGCAACAGTCGCCAGCGTCTCTTTCAGCCGCTTACAGGATTAAACTTCCTACAACTCCCAAGTCAATAATTAATAGCCTTGTAGGTATGTAACTGCATTCAGGAATTATTCCGAGATCCGAACTCTGGACTCGAGTCTGTTCACCGCTAACAGTTAGTTCTGTGTACTGCTTCCAAGTGGCTACTAATGACTTCAGCCGCTCATAACCACAAGGGAAAAAAAACCAACAGTAAAGCACTGCCCACAGAGAGGCAACCACACAAAAACATTACTCTCAAATTCGCAGGGTGGCAAATGAAATTTATCGGCATTATTGGCATGAATTAACGCTAGCCAAGTAGTCACTTTTACTCAAAACCGGCTGCAGCTAGCTGAGACCTCTTTTTACCAACCAAGTCCACGCTCGCTAATCCGCACATTCGGCGAGAAAAACAGTAAAGCACCTAAGCAGAATCTGACGCTAACGCACGCGAACAAACTTCAGAGTATTTTGCCCCGTAGCTTTCCGTACTGGAAAAAATAACAGTGATCTCGAAGGTACCGTAAAACCAGACTTCCGAATAGTGACCTCTTCAAATCACAAACTCCGTCCTAGAGGGCCGCTGACTTGCCATCTCAACTCCACGGCCAGCCGCTGTGACCGAGCGGTTCTAGGCGCTTCAGTCCGGAACCGCGCTGCTGCTAAGGTCGCAGGTTCGAATCCTGCCTCGGGCATGGATGTGTGTGATGTCTTTGGGCGCTGCAGTCATGGACTGTGCAGCTGGTCCCGGCGGAGGTTCGAGTCCTCCCTCGGGCATGGTTGTGTGTGTTTGTCCTTAGGATAATTTAGGTTAAGTAGTATGTAAGCTTAGGGGCTGATGACCTTAGCAGTTAAGTCTCATAAGATTTCACACACATTTGAACATTTTTTGATGTCCTTAGGTCAGTTAGGTTTAAGTAGTTCTATGTCTAGGGGACTGATGACCTCAGATGTTAAGTCCCATAGTGCTACATCTACATCTACATTTATACTCCGCAAGCCATCCAACGGTGTGTGGCGGAGGGCACTTTACGTGCCACTGTCATTACCTCCATTTTCTGTTCCAGTCGCGTATGGTTCGCGGGAAGAACGACTGTCCGAAAGCCTCCGTGCGCGCTCGAATCTCTCTAATTTTACATTATAAGTAGGGCGAAGCAATATATTCGATACCTCTTCCAGAAACGCACCCTCTCGAAACCTGGCGAGCAAGCTACACCGCGATGCAGAGCGCCTCTCTTGCAGAGTCTGCCACTTGAGTTTGCTAAACATCTCCGTAACGCTATCACGCTTACCAAATAACCCTGTGACGAAACGCGCCGCTCTTCTTTGGATCTTCTCTATCTCCTCCGTCAACCCGATCTGGTACGGATCCCACACTGTTGAGCAATACTCAAGTATAGGTCGAACGAGTGTTTTGTAAGCCACCTACTTTGTTGATGGACTACATTTTCTAAGGACTCTCCCAATGAATCTCAACCTGGTACCCGCACTACCAACAATTAATTTTATATGATCATTCCACTTCAAATCGTTCCGCATGCATACTCCCAGATATTTTACAGAAGTAACTGCTACCAGTGTTTGTTCCGCTATCATATAATCATACTATAAAGGATCCTTCTTTCTATGTATTCGCAATAAATTACATTTGTCTATGTTAAGGGTCAGTTGCCAGTCCCTGCACCAAGTGCCTATCCGCTGCAGATCATCCTGCATTTCGCTACAATTTTCTAATGCTGCAACTTCTCTGTATTCTACAGCATCATCCGCGAAAAGCCGCATGGAACTTCCGACACTATCTACTAGGTCATTTATATATATTGTGAAAAGCAATGGTCCCATAACACTCCCCTGTGGCAGGTCAGAGGTTACTTTAACGTCTGTAGACGTCTCTCCATTGATAACAACATGCTGTGTTCTGTTTGCTAAAAACTCTTCAATCCAGCCACACAGCTGGTCTGATATTCCGGTGTCTCTTACTTTGTTTATCAGGCGACAGTGCGGAACTGTATCGAATGCCTTCCGGAAGTCAAGGAAAATAGCATCTACCTGGGAGCCTGTATCTAATATTTTCTGGGTCTCATGAACAAATAAAGCGAGTTGGGTCTCACACGATCGCTGTTTCCGGAATCCATGTTGATTCCTACAGAGTAGATTCTGGGTATCCAAAAACGACATGATACTCGAGCAAAAAACATGTTCTAAAATTCTACAACAGATCGACGTCAGAGATATATGTCTATAGTTTTGCGCATCTGCTCGACGACTGGGACTACCTGTGCTCTTTTCCAATCATTTGGAACCTTCCGTTCCTCTAGAGATTTGCGGTGCACGGCTGTTAGAAGGGGGGCAAGTTCTTTCGCGTATTCTGTGTAGAAACGAATTGGTATCCCGTCAGGTCCAGTGGACTTTCCTCTGTTGAGTGATTCCAGTTGCTTTTCTATTCCTTGGACACTTATTTCGATGTCAGCCATTTTTTCGTTTGTGTGAGGATTTAGAGAAGGAACTGCAGTGCGGTCTTCCTCTGTGAAACAGCTTTGGAAAAAGGAGTTTAGTATTTCAGCTTTACGCGTGTCATCCTCTGTTTCAATGCCATCATCATCCCGGAGTGTCTGGATATGCTGTTTCGAGCCACTTACTGATTTAACAACGTAAGACCAGAACTTCCTAGGATTTTCTGTTAAGTCGGTACATAGAATTTTACTTTCGAATTCACTGAACGCTTCACGCATAGCCCTCCTTACGCTAACTTTGACATCGTTTAGGTTCTGTTTGTCTGAGAGGTTTTGGCTGCGTTTAAACTTGGAGTGAAGCTCTCTTTGCTTTCGCAGTAGCTTCCTAACTTTGTTGTTGAACCACTGTGGGTTTTTCCCGTCCCTCACAGTTTTACTCGGCACGTACCTGTCTAAAACGCATTTTACAATTGCCTTAAATGGTTCAAATGGCTCTGAGCACTATGGGACTCAACTGCTGAGGTCATTAGTCCCCTAGAACTTAGAACTAGTTAAACCTAACTAAGCTAAGGACATCACACACATCCATGCCCGAGGCAGGAGTCGAACCTGCGACCGTAGCGGTCTCGCGGTTCCAGACTGCAGCGCCAGAACCGCGCGGCCACTTCGGCCGGCTACAATTGCCTTAAACTTTTTCCATAAACACTCAACATTGTCAGTGTCGGAACAGAAATTTTCCTTTTGATCTGTTAGGTAGTCTGATATCTGCCTTCTATTACTCTTGCTAAACAGATGGCTCAGAGCCATTTGATTTCCACTCCACGAGGGCTACCGACTTTTCGATTTCGTTAGCTCAAAAACCACCCACCAAATTACTTTACGTTCAGCCAGTAGGAATCAGGGGCAGAATGCACTATTATCATTGGCCATTTCCTGCTCCTGCTGACAGCACTTCTCTAAGACAGAGGTTCCCACACTTATCCTCTGACGGAACACTGAGAATGCTGGTGCTTTGATGTTTTTTTGAAATTTAATAAAACTTTGAAACGTTAGAAAAAACTTGTAATTACGTCGATTTTATTTATAACTGACAACACAGAAATTATAATAAAACGTTAAAAGATATTTAGTATCGTCAAAATGTTGGGAAAAAACCAGTCTTCCGCGGAACACGCTGTGAATTCCTACTCTAAGGTTCTGCTTTCTGGCAGGACTTAAAGAACTTTTCCCTCAACGGATATTGGAAGCACCAGCAGTCATGGGGAAATTACTCCCCCTCTACGTCCGCAATATCGGCTCCGGTCACAACCCATTTAGGCACATTAGGGAAAGTACGATCCACTTTTGTCGGGTCAAATGAGAACCTTGTTCCCCTAGCAACCGAAACAGCTGATGCGACTACAATAGCGGACAGAGCTAACGCATAAGGCTGGCCGCCAGGAAATGATATGTTACAAGTAGCTACTAAAATTTGAGAAATGAATTAGATAATCTTATTTACTTTGAGAAGTTAACACAAAATCAAGTTCTATAAATTTCCGAATTAATCAGATTTTCCATCATCCGGGTGGCCTACAGTCACATCTAGGTTGGATAAACGAGATTACACCGCAGCTGGGTCGTATGGGCGCCTCGTCCGATTGCTCCGACCAGTCTCCGACTTGCTCACCTACTTCGAGAGTACCAGAGATAACAGGAGAAAGCTCCACATTAGTCATCGGTTAATTGCATCTGCTGGCCATCTCTAGAAGCAGGTTTCTATGCACCAGCAGGAAACAACGATACTGCTCCAAAGAGATTTTGTAGACAAGAGAGAGTACTTTTTTGACTGCGGTGTGCTGCGTGGCGGCACTGTTTCCTTAGGATAATAAGTGCGTGAATGCTGCGATCAGTTTTTGGTATCAAGTGAAGCGAAGGATACGCGAGACAGGCGGACAGTGTACCACCTGGGGTGAGGTATATCTCTGTATAATCCGAAACTAATAACGTAATAAGCGCGGCCAGCGCCATCCTGGGGAGGGAGAGTAGAGCGGCGCGGAACGTGAATAATTCAGCTGTGCCAACCAAGTTGCGCCGTGGCACAGACAAAGCCGGCCATGCAAATGAGCGCCTGGCCTCCCAGGTAGCGCATCCCGCCAATCTCTCTCGACGGAAGCCGCGTCCCCAAGGACTTCACTCCGACCACAACGGCCGCGCCCCTCATTTGCTCAGACATGTCGCACGAAAGCTCGAACACGCCTCCCAACACAGAATTTCCAACACCTTATTCCATTTACCAGTCCATATACGGGGTGGAAAGTATTTAAACCGACAAACTCTGGGAGGTTGTAGGGGACACAGAAACAAATATTTTTCCCTAATGTCATTTTTTTCCTATGAGGAGTATTTAAACCGGTAGAGGAAGATTTCTCTGGCGGCAAATTAATTAAACCAACAAACACTTTTCCATTTTTCTTATGACCAGGAGACAACACATTAACACAACCCAATTTCAGTTACAGTAGATTTTCAAAAATTCCTCCATTGCCACGTAAACAAATGTTACACCATCGGATCATGTTCTGTCTGACACGGGCAAAAACCCCAGGAATATCCTGGATTGTTCCTGCTGCTGCTACTATCCGGGCAACCAGGTCCTCTTCTGATGCAACAGGAGTTGCGTAAACAAGGTTGCGCATCTCTCCCCACACAAAAAAGTCCAGAGGGGACATACCTGGGGATCGAACAGGCCATGGTACTGGACCACCTCTGCCAATCCACGTTTCTGGGAACCGTCGGTCCAGGAATCGACGCACACGATGACTGAAATGTGCCGGCGCCCCGTCATGTTGGAACCACATGCGTTGTCTTGTAGGGAGCGGGACATCTTTCAGCAAATCTGGCAATGCTCTGGCGAGAAAATTGTAATAGTGCCTGCCATTAAGGCCTAGGTAGCAGACACGGCCCAGTTAAACAGTCCCAAACAACACCGACCCACACATTAACGAAGAACCGCACTTGATGAGCGGTAGTAACTGTGGCATGTGGGTTATCCTCACTCAAAACATGCGAATTGTGCATGTTGAAGACTCCATCACGCCCGAACATTTCTCCATCCGTAAACAACACAGAGGATGGAAATGTAGGATGCATTTCACACAGTTCCAGGTACCACTGCGAAAACTGTGGTCTTGGTGGATAGTCAACTGGTTCCAGGTTGTGGACACATTGTAAGTGAAATGGACGTAACAACTGCTCTCGAAGGACTGTTCTTACATTCGTCTGATTCGTCCCCATGTTACGTGCAATTGCACGAGTGCTGATAGAAGAATCCCGCTCCACATGCTACAAGATAGCTTCCTCAAATTGCAGTGTTCTTACTGTGCGACGGCGTCCCTGTCCAGGTAATCTGCTAAATGACCCGGTCTCACGTAGACGTTGGTACATAGCAGCAAAGAGCATATGATGCGGGATACGGCGATTAGGATATTGTTGTTGATAAACCCGCTGTGCAGCTCGTCCGTTGTGGTGCGCTACGTAGTACGCACCAACCATATCAGTGTACTCACTCCAGGGGTATCATCGCTCCATTAGTAAACATAGATAATGCACTACTACACTCGTAGACACCAGTTGCCTACAACTGAAGATCGTAATACGGCCTCTAACAACTGAAGATCGTAATACGGCCTCTAACAACTGAAGATCTTAATACGGCCTCT
Organism: Schistocerca nitens; assembly: GCF_023898315.1. Taxonomy (NCBI): domain Eukaryota; kingdom Metazoa; phylum Arthropoda; class Insecta; order Orthoptera; family Acrididae; genus Schistocerca; species Schistocerca nitens. Next base: position 354,613,231 of record NC_064622.1, read on the forward strand.
AACAACTGAAGAGCGTAATACAGCCTCCACCGGTTTAAATAATCCTCATAGGAAAAAATGTCGCTTTAAATACTTTTCACCCTGTACACAGTCAGCTATTCACTGAAGAGCACGTGTAGCGGAAAATATGTCTCGCAGCACCTCTCATAGTCTGAAGCAGTTTATTAGGTATCAAGAGTAACGAAAAATTCAACGTATCGACGCTGCAATTACGCTAAAGCAATTATAGACGTTGGTTGGTTAGTTGATTTGGGGGAGGGGAATAAACAGCGAGGTCATCGGTCCCATCAGATTAGGAAAGGAAGTCGGCCGTGCCCTTTCCACGGAACCATCGCGGCATTTGACAGAAGCGATGTAGGGATATCACGGAAAACCTAAATCAGGATGGCCGGACGCGGGTTTGAACCGTCGTCCTCCCGAATGCGAGTCCATTGTGTTAACCACTGCGCCTCCTCGTTCGGTGACAGACATCATTAATTGATTACACACCCCGCGACTGAAAAGCGTAGGACTCAGAGCGGGAGGCGGAAACGAAATGAATTTTCACGGGTTATGACAGAGCGTGATGTTATCGCAGTGACTACAAACTATTATCTTTTTACAGCGGAAATCGGTGCCACGCTGACGGCTTGGCATATCTACCAAGTTTCGCTGCCGTACGATAATTACTGCCTACACTGGACCTCCGTGAGTGGCTGCACTTTAATTGCAACCATTTGGTGCTTCCAAATGCAATACACTGTTTTGACCTGGGGTGTGGTGACTTTTCGGACACGCTGAATCTACACTCATGCTCACAAATTAAGGATAATGCTGATACATGGCGAAACAACGCACTGGTGGGCGGTTTGCGGGTTTAAATCACCTCGGGGTATGACCACGCGGTGCATTTGACCTGCAGTCATCGCAAGGTGGTGTTGGAAGCAGTCCACATACGCAGAGGTGTGTTGGTGCATGTCAGAGTACGGTGCAGCGAGTAAGTGTGCAGACGTTTTCAGACGTGCTAATGGTGACTGCGTGCTGAAAATGGCTCAGAAAACACATATTGGTGACGTTATGAGAGGCAGAATACTAGGGCGACTGGAGGTTGGTCAAACACAGCAGGTCGTAGCAGGGGCCCTCCGTGTGCCACAAAATGTGATCTCAAGATTATGGCAACGATTCCAGCAGACAGAAAACGTGTCCAGTCGCTACAGTACGGGACGTCCACAGTGTACAACACCACAAGAAGACCGATATCTCACCATCAGAGCCGGGAGACGGCCACGGAGTACTGCAGGTAGCCTTGCTCGGGACCTTACCGCATGCACTGGAACAGTTGTCTACAGACAGACAGTCTACAGACGACTGAACAGACATGGTTTATTCGGCCGGAGACCTGTAAAGTGCATTCCACTGAGCCCTGGTCACAGGAGAGCCCGTAAAGCCTGGTGTTAAGAACACAGTACATGGTCACTGGAACAGTTGTCCCAGGTTATGTTCACGGACTAGTCCAGGTATAGTCTGAACAGTGATTCTCGCCGGGTTTTCATCTGGCGTGAACCGGGAACCAGATACCATCCCCTTAATGTCCTTGAAAGGGACCTGTATGAAGGCCGTGGTTTGATGGTGTGAGGTTGGATTATGATTGATGCACGTACACCCCTGCATGTCTTTGACAGGGGAACTGTAACAGATCAGGTGTATCGGGACGTCATTTTGCACCAGTATGCCCGCATTTTCTGGGGGGGGGGGGGGGGCAGTGGGTCATATCTTTCTCCTGATGGATGATAACGCACGGCCCCACCGAGCTGCCATCGTGGAGGTGTACCTTGAAACAGAAGATATTAGGCGAACGGAGTGGCCTGCCTGTTCTCCAGACCTAAACCCCATCTAGCACGTCTGCGATGCTCTCGGTCGACGTATCGCTGCCCTGTCTTCAAACCTCTACGACACTTCAGGAGCTCCGACAGGCAGTGGTGCAAGAATGGGAGGCTGTACCCCAGCAGCTGCTCGACCACCCGTTGTGCGGCCTGTGTACGTGTGCATGGTGATCGTATCCCATATTGGTGTCGGGGTACATGCGCAGGAAACAGTGGCGTTTTGTAGCACGTGCGTTTCGGGGCGGTTTTCTCAACTTATCACCAATACCGTGGACATACAGACCTGTGTCGGGTGTGTTCCCTATGTGCCTATGCTATTAACGCCAGACATTGTGTGGCACCACATTCTGCAATTATCCTTAATTTACGAGCACGAGTGTATTTGAAGCCGCCCCTCCTTCCAGCGGTACCGAGCGAGCCGGCAGCGGCGACACTCTGGCAGGAGCCACTGCTCGCCGTCGCCGCTGTCAGCGGGGTCCCAGCCTCAGCCTGAAGAGCGGCCTCGCCACGGCACGGTGCTTCACAACGTCCGTATCGACCTGCGTCCCAATTACCGACGACGTCATCACCAATAATTAATAGACGGCAGGCGGGCGGGCAGGCCGGGCCGTTAATACCGACGGCGCGCAGCTTCCGGCGGCCGGATACCGCCTCCGGGAAGCAGGAAGGAAGCTGTCCCACGCTCAGGGGGTGCTCCCCTGCATTGCCGCTGCACGTGCTTACGTGCGTGAAGAGAGACGCTGCCGGAACTCGCAATACCCGCACTGCTGACCACACAGTGTAACCCTTCATTTCCCATCCCAAGGAGCTACTGTTCGGTAAAGCTATTACCTGACAACGACACCACGTGACAATCGGATCTTTGCGTTTTTAGAGTTCCGTGCCACAATCTGTAAAAACAGAACACTTATAAATCGCTCTATCTGTCTGTCTGTGCCTATGGCGGCGTAAAAAATTGAAGTTTCTAAGTCAATGCAATCAAAACATATGGCCCTTTCTCTCACTTATTTTTAACACTCGCAAGCCCGACCGTTGGGCCGTGCAGTCTAACGAACGGCTTTCCGGGCGGGAAGGAGCGCCGGTCCCCGGCACGAATCCACCCGACGGATATGCGTCGAGGTCCAGTGAGCCGGCCAGTTTGTGGATGGTTTTTAGGCGGTTTTCCATCTGCCAATGCAAATGCAAGCTGGTTCCCCCTATTCCGCCTCAGCTACACTATGTCGGCGATTGCTGCGCAAACAAGTTCTCCACGTACGCGTACACCACCATTACTCTACCACGCAAACATAGGGGTTACATTCGTCCGGTGTGAGACGTTCCCTGGGGGTCCACCGGGGGCCGAACCGCACAATAACCCTGGGTTCGGTGTGGGGCGGCGGAGGGGTGAAGTGGACTGCGGTAGTCGTCGTGGGGTTCTGGATCACTCCGGCAGCGGCGGGGACGGAGCCTCTCCGTCGTTTCTAGGTCCCCGGTTAACGTAACATAACACTCGCAAACTCACTCATGAAAACCTAGGTTACTTTCCGTCGGCCTAGGATCATGAAATTTGAAAAAAAAGGAAGGTTTTACAGTACAAAGAAAGGAAAAAAGCGAGAATTATAAACTTCCAATTATATCACAAAAAATGTTTCTTTCGTCATTTGTTATCCGACGTAAAACATTGAATTAAAACAGTCAGTAGTTCTGTAGTCAGACTGACAGGGTTGCAATGCTAAAAGTCAAACATCAGGCAAGGAATGATTTCGTTGCTCATATGATTACTCTTTCGAATGTTTCTTTCACATACAACTTGAAAGGCTACATGTAGTAATCGCCCCTGCATGTCTGATGGTAAATTCCGACACGCGTCATATGAGCATCAAACTCATTCCTTGCCTGATATTTGAATTTCACCACTGTGACCCAGTTGGTCCGAACGCAAGAACTACTGATTATTATAATAATGGTTACCTGTCTCCTGCTTAGGTGACGGATCTTGGGAAAATTTCGCTGAATACAGGGTCATGACTCACAGTCATGATCATGTTATTCTTATAGTTTCCCGGAGAATGTGGGTACAGCGAGAGATTTCGAGCTTGCGGCAGTATGACGTCGACATCTTACCACGATACTGAGGATGAAAACCATTCGGCACCATCTGAATATTACTGAAATTAAAACATTCTCTTGGCGGTAAAAATGCCAATAACAGACAAAAATGGCCGAAATTCTCGATTCATGGAATAGATGAACTGTCTATATACATACTTAAGTTTGTACGTAACCCTCAGTACGTAAGTTCTACTCGCACTTAGCCAATTTTTTATATTTACGGTACGTGAGGCTAAGAACTCAAATATCAGTCACCCAAAAGAAGCCGATGCACATCTATAGAATTCTCGAGAAAATCGACTTCGAAAATTTCCGATCGTCTTAAACACCGTACAGTTTGTTTTACGTATAGTCCGCGAGGCTTGACGGTACAATACTTGCCTGCCACGTGGGTTGCTCGGGTTCACTTACCAGCTGAAGTAAATTATTCAAAAATTTCCATAGTCTGCTAGTATTTTCAAAAAAATTAAGATACGGAAAGATGAAAAATTAATTTGTAATATTTTTCTTAATTTAAACAATTTTTACTAACGACCTTTTACAAAAGACTGATAATTAAGAATTAATATTTGCAATAAAAATAAATTTTTTTTGGTAAAATGCAATTGGAAATTAAAATACGTGCATTTTTCACAAACACGACAATTAGATATGTGTTAATTAGCATATATTTTATGAATTTTACATTTAAACGAAGCAGGTATCCGAACCGAACGGAAAAAATAAAAACTGATGAAACGAGACTCACAAGGGGAAGGCCTCAGACACGGCCAACCGATTCGGCTCAAATTTGGCAGGTCGCTTGTGTACAACCTAAAACGAAGGACTCCAAGATATTTTGGGTCAACACCCCTGCAATTTTGAGAAAATCACCCCTAAAGGTTATGATGAGCAATCGACTCAAAATTGGCGGGATCGATAGATAATTGTAAACAGAGCATTTTTCATCATCAGGTATGGGGTCCGAAAACGCATACTTTTCCAGAAATCGAGGTAAGAAACTTTTACAACTGCCGCTTCTGTACCCACATGGTAAACGGTTTTCGCCGACAGTACCGATAGTAGCCGGCACGGTAGCTCAGCGTGTTCGGTCAGAGGGTTACGTGCCCTCTGTAACAGAAAACTGAGTTAATCGATCAACAACGACGTCCGCCCCGAGCAGATGCAACGAACAAAAGCGAACAACATTATACGGCCAAGGTAACTGGCTGGGAATCGGACAACCCGGGTTCGAATCTTGAAGAAACTTAGCGGATATTCTTCTTTTCGTTTGTATTTTTCCATATCTCAATTGATAAGGATAGGAGGGTTAATAAGGTAAGTAAATCAATAAGGAATGATAATAATAAGGTAGGCAATCTAATTTCCCAAACGCCGTGAGTTAGTAAAGTATTAAACTTTTAATCCTTGTCACATGAAAACAACTCCGAGTAAGAGTGCTGCGAATTCCTCACGAGAGATCACACATAGCCAACCGCGCGACGCTTGTTTACAGCGAGGCACCGGACAGAATGTACGCGGGGAGAGTTATGTTGTCCCCGTTGCCACTTTGTCATATCATAGTTGTGAACCTGGAAGAGTGAAAGTGACGAGCACGAGCATTATAGAAGTCAATCGGAAAGAGTTGTTTTCCGTCATCAGGCTGCCGCGAACCTCGCTGATGCATATAGTGATTTTTTCATCCTTAATGCGCCGAATTAACATATGACGAGTACTGAATGTAGTTTGTAGTAATAAGCTCGTCTGTTTATGCCGTATTAACTAGTTATTGTTTGTTGTGTCATATCTTTCAGGTGCATAATCTGAATAACGGAGGATGTACACTCTTCGACTAGCGCTGTAATATATATTTGGGAGCCTGTCACAGTATTACCGACGCTGTGTTTTGATTTGTAAAAGTGTTTTAAGACGATGCATTATCAATGCACTACTGGAAGCAGGCAGTTCTGTTTCTCGGCGTTCCAGATTCATATGAGCGGTTATTGTCGGGCGATTTTTGGAGCTGACGAACGAAATCACTTTTGTTCATACTGAAATACTATACCATGAAGGTTTCAAGGAAATTCGAACCCGGGTTTACCGAATCCCAGCAACCGAATCCCAGCGAGTTACCTTAGCCGTTGCGCTATCGGCGCTGTCGCCAAAAAGCGTTTACCATGTGGGTACTGAAGCGGCAGTGGTAAAAGTTTCTTTCCTCGATTTCTGGAAAAGTTTGCATTTGCGGACCCCATACCTGATGATGAAAAATGCTCTATTTACAATTATCTATGGATCCCTCCAATTTTGAGTCGATTGCTCATCATAACCTTTAGGGGTAATTTTCTCAAAATTGCGGGGGTGTTGACCCAAAATATCTTGGAGTCCTTCGTTTTAGGTTGTACCCAAGCGACCTGCCAAATTTGAGCCGAATCGGTTGGCCGTGTCTGAGGCCTTCCCCTTGTCAGACCAATGATTACGTCTCGAGCGCTACCGATTTTTGCCATCATTTTACGCTTCACGGAAATGCTCGCAAAATATGCAACTTTGTTTAAAAATTCTCATCGCGCGGGCATCGAACCCAGACTGCCCACGTGGCAGGTAAGCAACTTATCATAGGACCACGCTGCCTGCCAATATGTGCACTTTACTTCGGGGTATTAAAGACGCTCGGAAAACTTCTCGAGTATGTTTGAGAGTTGCATCGAGCTGCTATGGGGCATTGATATTTGTGGTTTGATCCTCAGTGCCATATATATTTTAAAAAATTACAAAAATCCAATTCCCATGTGGTCACCTTGTGAGTCGAATTTTAATGAGGCATGATGTAGTATCACGTCTGCAGATGGTGCCGAATGGTTTTCATCCTCCGTATCGTGGTAAGATGTCGACGTCATACTGCCGCAAGCTCGAAATCTCTCGTCAAACCCACATTCTCCGGGAAACTTTAAGAATAACATGATAATAACTGAGAGTCATGAGCCTGCATTCAGCGAAATTTTCCCAAGATCCGTCAGCTAGGAGATACTTGCTTCGAGGTTTGGATATGAGGCTTTGGATTTCCCGAATCCACACTTGAGGCATTGTCTTCAGTATCACATCCAAAAAAATGGTACTTACTTTACTTTTACGCAATCAGGCCCAACGAACCGCGCTCTACTATAAGTTTCCTTCTCCACTGTCTTCAATCCATCCCTGCCGTCCACATCTATCAAGTTCTAGGGGCTCTGAACACTATGGGACTTGACATCTAAGGTCATCAGTCCCCTAGAACTTAGAATTATTTAAACTTAACTAACCTAAGGACATCACACACATCCATGACGGAGGCAGGATTCGAACCTTCGACCGTAGCGGTCGCGCGGTTCCAGACAGAAGCGCCTAGAACTTCTCGGCCACAGCGGCCGGCCCCACTTCTATCACTGACTGTTGCAGGTCTTCACTGAGGCCATCTCTCGACCTCTTCCTTGCTCTTCCTGTGAGTCTCTTAACTGTGGGGATGAAACCCAGGAGCCTCCGCGGTCACCAGTCGTCTTTCATCCGAACCACATGTTCAGTCCACTGTAATGGCTTGGAATATCGGTAGAGCTCATTTCATGGTTTTGTCTCCTCTCCATTCAGTGTTTGCGTCCAAATCAAGCCAAAGATCTTCGCAGCATTTTTCTTTCAAACACGAGAAGTTCATGAACGTCCTGCTTACGGGTAAACCATATAGTACCATGGGTTGGATCAGGGTTTCATATAGATGAATCTTGAACGGTCTCGAGAAACCCCTGGATCAAAGCGGTTGTGTTATCATGTACAAGGATCGGTTTGCTGTCTGTATCCTGGAGTCGCTCCGTGCTTCATATGACGAGTTCACCATGAAAATCGCTCCAGATATTTCAATTCACGGAGCCTCTTGTAGGACGATCTTCCACTCACAGTTACTGTAGATGTTCAGTATCCTGATCTTGTCGGCGAGTCATAACAAGGTAATCCGTCTTAGCTCCATTCATAAGTAGCCCAAATTTACTGGCAGTCATCTCCAGTGCCCTGGTTATTTTTTCAGTTCCTCTTACAACCGCTGATTAAGCAGATTGATCTGCGTAGGCTAGATAGCCAGGTTCTTCGCTTCGCTTCGGCTTGTGGGTCAAAGTTCCTTTTGAAGGTCTCTTGTATGATCTTCTGAAGAAAAGAATTGGAAAGGGTAAGAGACAAATCATCTCCTAGCCTGAGACCAACTTACCACGTGTTTCACTTAGGCAGGTCTTTCCCTGGTTGATGGCATCCCGACGTCTCTTGGACAATTGAACAGGTTCTTCCAGTGTATATAACCACAGGCTTTCCTGAAATCTACAAACAAAATGTTTAATTCTTAACTTTGTTCTCTCAGTTTTTCAGTTTTTCAGTGAGCTGTCGGATAACGAAGATCTTTACTGTTCACTTGACCAAAAAAACGGTATGTATCAGTTTTTCTTCTGGGCATGCCTGCAGTCCTGGTAGTTCGTTTCCTGCATTTGAAGGGTAACAAAGCTGCAATAATCCATGCTTAGCTGTTAGAAATGTACTGCAACAATGCACCATCGTATGACAAAATGGTTAGGCAATGCGGGTGCTTTCACTGTGGTAAAACAACGAGGTGGCAGAGCACGTTTCTGAAGAATCGGGGATCTCAAGAGAAGTGGTGCTCGAGGGTGGCGCATCACAGTCAGAGCGAAAGGGGAAAAAGTGAAAACCAGTTACGGATCAGTTACTAACATCTTATTCAATACTCTGAACACGAAAGGGTCGCTAGTCACTGGCCAAATGGCCGCCGAACCGAGGCAGCAGCGGGTTGTATCGTTGTGATCATCAGACAAAGTACCGAGCGGGGTAGCGCATTGGTTAACACACTGCACTCGCATTTGGGAGGATGTCGATTCAAACCCACACCCGGCTATCCTGATTTCGGTTTTCCATGGATTCAACACCGCAAAAAAGACGAAGAAGCATAGACCCAATCGTCTTTGGGCAAGATACCACTTACTTGAACTGCTCAAACTGTCGCAGGAGCATGTTACCAAATTCTTCTGATGATGTTGCAGGAATCTGTGAAATGGAGACGACTGCGCCGTTTTGTTTCCCTAAATTGCTTAAGGCAAATGCCAGGATGGTACCTTCAGAATGACATCCGCTTTCCTTCTCCATCCTTCTGTAATCCGCACTTGTGCTCCATCTCTAATGAGTTTGTTGCCTCCCTCTCCTCCTCCTCCAAGACAAAATAGCAAAAAAAGCTGTGCAAACACATGGATTCAACATCGCAAAAAAGACGAAGAAGCATAGACCCAATCGTCTTTCGGCAAGATACCACTTACTTGAACTGCTCAAACTGTCACAGGAGCATATTACCAAATTCTTCTGATGAGGTTGCAGGAATCTGTGAAATGGAGACGACTGCGCCGTTTTGTTTTGATTTCTCTAGTGGCTTTATACACTACTGTATGTCTTCTCTAGCTATAACATCACGTGAAATGGTGGTATAAACACTATTTTTGGTGAAATAAGTAACTGCATAAAAAATCAGAAAAGGATGAATTTGACTCACACTCTGAGGGTTATGTACAAATATGGCTAATCTGTTATTCATGTAAAGCAATGTGTGTGTGTGCGTGTGTGTGTGTGTCCTCCAACCAAATTTCGCACACAAACAACATGCCTCATGAGCATCAGCCTGTGGGTTGTTTTATAACTTCCTAGCTGCCACATGAGCAGGGGTATGGGCAAATATGTGTTCTTCCCAGCCCCTGACATACAGGCTGGCATGTATGACAGGCATGTTGGGTGCGAACAGTATCTGCCTGCTTTGCAAAGAAGCCTACATGCAACAAATTGTTTCCCAGGCACCAACATGTAGGCTGTCCTGCATGACAGGTACATTGTGCTGGAGCAGTGTAAGCCTTCTATATCAACCGGCTTTGAGGTATGCTGGCCTGTATTTCAGGGGCAAATAGTTATTTTCAAGCCCCTGATATATGGTGCTACACATGTTGATGAGCATGGCTGATGATAGGTTGACATGGATACAGGAGGGTATTGACAGAATGGGGGAATAGAGGGGAGATTCATGAGGCAGGTGGAAGGTGTAGAGTGGTACTGGGCAGGTGGAAGAGGAAGAGGGGCAGGCAGAGATGGAAAGAGAGGGAGGAGAATGTGGTCAGAGAGGGTGGGTGGAGGTAATGGAGAGGGAGAAGACAGATAGAGATAGAAGGATGAAGTGGACTTACAGAGAGAGTCAATGTTGGAACAGAGAGGGGGGGGGGAGGAGGAGGTGTGGTTAATATAATTGTATGTTGAATGCATACAGGGACGAGGCCACAGGGGAAAGGCCTAATTATTTATATAGATATGTTTTGCAGAGTGATTGTATGAGCATGAAAACATGTGACATAAATGGCCAATCGTTTGAATGCATTGACTTACAAGCTTACACTTTTGATACTGCCAAGGGACTGTAGACTTAAGTATATGACATAAATTTCAACTTAATAGGGCTTAGCAGTTGGGCAGACAGACAGGGAGGCAGGCAGAGAACAAAGTGATCCTACATGTGTTCAGTGTTTACTGAATGAGGTACAGGACACTAAAATGATAATATCATACAAAATAGGAACACGTCTGCAATAGGAGAAGCGAGAGGAGAGCATCAGGAGCGGCGAACAACACGTTAAATAAAGATATATAATATAGCGAGCCTCAAATGGACGAAAAACAGAACTATAGAAAAGTTTTGTTTGCAGATGAGACATATAAAACTACCAACATAAATAACTAATAGCGTCATGTGAAGGATATGAACAAACTGTACAACTATTTTATTTCCAAAATAGTATTCCATTCCTAATTTTCAGCACAGCAGAGACGTGCAACATTTAATGCCTAAGCTCTGTCACATCTGTCCTTAGCTGTGTATATAAGAACACATAATATTTGAAAAACCAGAGTAGGTAGAGATATTGGATACTGGAATCTGGCGTGAAGTCGTCGTTATAACTCATCCCAAAAGTGTTCCACTGGGTTCAGATCGGGACTCTGGGCAGGTACCTGCATTTCCGGAACGATATTGTCCACAAACCATTGTCCCATAGATGCTGCTTTATGACATGGTGCATTGTCATGCTAATACAACGTCTCTGAACTGCTTCTCTACTGTACGCAGTACACAGTGCTCCGAAAAGTGTTCATATCCTTCCGCATTTAGCGTTTTCCTAAGTGCAATAAAGAGACACCACATCCTAACCATGAAATACAGCCCCATACCATAACATCTCCTCCGTATTTCAGTGTTGGACATACTCATTAAGACAGGTAACGTTCTTCAGCCATTCACCAAACACAAACCTCTCCAGAGTGCAGTAGGATTCACCACTGAAAATCACGTATTTGCAGTCATCCACTGTCCAATGGCGTCGCTTTTTGCACCATCTCTTTACAGCACCACGAGCACTGACTATAGAAATGTCTGTCTTATGAGAAGCTGCTTGGCCACTCTAACCCAATCTTTTGAACTCGCTGCAAACAGTTACTGTGCTAACTGAACTGCTCTCTAGTTATTCCTTCCGCTGATTTCATGAGATTTTCACAAGGCCCTCCTAAATGCCCGACGGTCTCTGTCCGCCATTACATGAGGTCTGCATTGTCTCGATTCAGCTGTGGTTTTCGTTCGCATTTCCACTTCACTAACGGTCGACATGGGCAGCTTTAAAAAGGTTGAAAATGTCCCTGATGGATATCTTACTCAGGTGACATCCAATGACTAGTCCACATTCAAACTCACTGAGTTTTCCCGATCTATCCTTTCTGCAATTACTGCTTCCCTACTAACATCACAATACACGCAGCCTCTAGTGACTTCTAGCAGTTCCGCATTACACAGTGCTGTCCGGATATTTTTGATCAGATGCCTAATTATCGTTCCTTTGTGTATGTAAATACCTCCAAACCGAAATCCACTGAAATTCCACAAAACAACGCAAAATTTCTCTCCAAAACAGAACGCCCTTTCACATTCTCTTTGTAATGCTTATAGATATATCTCTTGGCATTGAATAGTCATAGCCGTTCGTAATGGCTATATTCATTTTCAATTTCCCAGCAGTAAGTTATTAGCGGTAGTGCTAAAGATATCGCGCATTACCGAGACAAGGCGGCATGGTTTCATCAACGTGACGGGGACACTGACTCTCAAAAGAAACTGTACTACTTCTTCGGCATATCGAGAGAAATTCATATCCAGAGCCGCTTTGGTATACTGCTGGACATTCTGCAACAAGGCTTCAAAGTTAAGCTTCATTCCGGGGCAGCTTGCGTCAGACGTCGAGTAGGGGAGCACGGCGATGAGATGATGAACGGTATTCGATTAAATTCCTGGAAGACGGTTCCTTGCCGGGGCCCGGCGGATCACATTCTTATGCGCCTGTAAGGGCCGGACTGTTCCCTGGTTCCTGGGGGTGTACGCTAGCGCTGCAACAATTAGTACAGCGCGCACCGCAAACGGAGCTAAGGCTGTCCTCACATGCAACGACAGCAGCTGACGTTGACGTCGACTCCACGGGACATCCGATCTAACGAAAGATGCGCCGTCGGCACACGGGACGAGCTGGCTGATGTGATTTACGCCCCCACCTCTCTCCAGCGATCGTTGTCGGTTTTATTTAGCTCGCAAATGACACAGTTTCTTTACGAAAACAGAGGCACGTAAAATAGTTGCGAACTCTATTAGCAATCGTTGAAGGAAGCGGAGAAAATTGTGAAGCAGATTCTGAAACAGTCGATGGCTTCAACAGTGAATTGTTGTTAGACGAACACTACTCTACAACGATCTTAGGTACATATCAGAAGTTCTTCCTTAACTCAATTGAATTTTCATTCGATTTTCGGTTTCAAAAGTGAATATACAGCGTGTTTCAAAAATGACCGGGAACAGGAACAGGAAAGGGAGGTAATGACAGTGGCACGTAAAGTGCCCTCCGCCACACACCGTTGGGTGGCTTGCGGAGTATAAATGTAGATGTAGATGTAGATATTTGAAACGGCAATAAAAACTAAACGAGCAGCGATAGAAATACACCGTTTGTTGCAATATGCTTGGGACAACAGTACATTTTCAGGCGGACAAACTTTCGAAATTACAGTAGTTACAATTTTCAACAACAGATGGCGCTGCAAGTGATGTGAAAGATATAGAAGACAACGCAGTCTGTGGGTGCGCCATTCTGTACGTCGTCTTTCTGCTGTAAGCGTGTGCTGTTCACAACGTGCAAGTGTGCTGTAGACAACATGGTTTATTCCTTAGAACAGAGGATTTTTCTGGTGTTGGAATTCCACCGCCTAGAACACAGTGTTGTTGCAACAAGACGAAGTTTTCAACGGAGGTTTAATGTAACCAAAGGACCGAAAAGCGATACAATAAAGGATCTGTTTGAAAAATTTCAACGGACTGGGAACGTGACGGATGAACGTGCTGGAAAGGTAGGGCGACCGCGTACGGCAACCACAGAGGGCAACGCGCAGCTAGTGCAGCAGGTGATCCAACAGCGGCCTCGGGTTTCCGTTCGCCGTGTTGCAGCTGCGGTCCAAATGACGCCAACGTCCACGTATCGTCTCATGCGCCAGAGTTTACACCTCTATCCATACAAAATTCAAACGCGGCACCCCTCAGCGCCGCTACCATTGCTGCACGAGAGACATTCGCTAACGATATACTGCACAGGATTGATGACGGCGATATGCATGTGGGCAGCATTTGGTTTACTGACGAAGCTTATTTTTACATGGACGGCTTCGTCAATAAACAGAACTGGCGCATATGGGGAACCGAAAAGCCCCATGTTGCAGTCCCATCGTCCCTGCATCCTCAAAAAGTACTGGTCTGGGCCGCCATTTCTTCCAAAGGAATCATTGGCCCATTTTTCAGATCCGAAACGATTACTGCATCACGCTATCTGGACATTCTTCGTGAATTTGTGGCGGTACAAACTGCTTTAGACGACACTGCGAACACCTCGTGGTTTATGCAAGATGGTGCCCGGCCACATCGCACGGCCGACGTCTTTAATTTCCTGAATGAATATTTCGATGATCGTGTGATTGCTTTGGGCTATCCGAAACATACAGGAGGCGGCGTGGATTGGCCTCCCTATTCGCCAGACATGAACCCCTGTGACTTCTTTCTGTGGGGACACGTGAAAGACCAGGTGTACCGCCAGAATCCGGAAACAATTGAACAGCTGAAGCAGTACATCTCATCTGCATGTGAAGCCATTCCGCCAGACACGTTGTCAAAGGTTTCGGGTAATTTCATTCAGAGACTACGCCATATTATTGCTACGCATGGTGGATATGTGGAAAATATCGTACTATAGAGTTTCCCAGACCGCAGCGACATCTGTTGTTGAAAATTGTAACTACTGTAATTTCGAAAGTTTCTCTGCCTGAAAATGTACTATTGTCCCAAGCATATTGCAACAAACGGTGTATTTCTATCGCTGCTCGTTTAGTTTTTATTGCCGTTTCAAATATACCTGTCATTTTTGGAACACCCTGTAGTTAATCTATAATTTCTAATGTCTGTATGCGCTTGCATAATATACATATTCACGATGTTGCATTGACTAGATTTCAAGATCGAGATTCCTTTCCTAATTTCATTCGAATGGAGCAGTAAATCTTTTCAACGCTGCTCACCACCGGTGAAAAAGATATATACCAGAAAGATACAAACCTGAGCCAGTCCACAAACCAAGAGGTAAGTATATAAATATTCTACAGAAAGTTTCATAACATCGAAAACTTCCAGTGCCCCATTTGTGTTTACTTTTAGACATGGATTGGCAATCATGTTATCATTTATGATTTGGAGAAACATACCAGTCATTGGGCCTTGCAAAAGGAATTGCAGCAAATACATTATTAATAACACGTAACAACGACTTCCGCATAATACTTATATTTAATGAATAAGAAATACTCCAATTCTTTTAGAAAACAATAGGTGAAAAAAATGGAAATCAGTAGACGCGAACTGGCTAGCTACCTCGTCACCATCCTAGAGCTCACGAAGCTCTTAACTGCCCCGCAATTGCTATGCACATGGCGGCATTTGCTGCCTAAAGACTGTATATACAAATCTCATTATTTGATATTTAAAATGCAAACTGTGCAAAAAACGCGTGCATTTGATAGGTCATAGTAGTGTGGTAGCACTGGAAAGATGTACTCTCGTAGTACACAAGTTATAATACTAAAACCTCAACTACATGAAGTCTTCACTTACCGACATGTAGTTCTCTGTCATTTTATTGTAACAAATAGTGGCTACAATGACGCTGTTTCGGAAGATCTTCAATTACCTAATTCTTTGTGTCCTGGCGTAAGCTGTCACTGGCGCACCAGGTGGCAAAGAGGTTGCGAGAAGATCGATTGTAGGCTCAAGCAACGTGCCTATCAGAAGAGAGACCAACGACAGACTCACAAGAAACGTGCCGCCAACGCCCTCTCGGCCGCCAGTATTCAGATCGCCGCCGCAGACCGGAGGGCTCAGTCAGTCATCCAGTGAGTGGACGAGTCGAGTCATCAGTCGCAGCCCAGCGGGAACCACAGTCACAGTTAGCTCAGCCTCTACCTCAGAGTCAGTCAGTACGCAGCGACCAGAGTAGTGTAGATTTTGGACTTGTACGTCACCAGCAGTGAGGCTAACGTGGACTATTACGGAAAAGCTTGTACTGCAACAACTAGTCTAAGTTAAGTAGCTTTATAATTCTTATGAATAAAGAACCCAGTTGATACATGCGTGCAGTTTGTGTTATAGAAAGAGGATACCAGCGACCAAACAGCACCCTCTGCTTGTCTCCCATCGTACAAGCCTATTGCTGTATTGTGCACCAAGCACATCGCAGCCTTTTCACATCTGTCCCTGCCATCCGAGAACAAATAGCGGACGCCCCGTCACTTTTTGCGTCATCCTGCACCACTGGTCGGAGACTAGCACCGGCCAGGCTGGGGTAATACCTACTACCCACGCGTATTCTGTCGTTACCACCACAACACAAATGGCTATGTTTGGTGTGATTCCGTGACCGGGAAGCATGGTTTGCTGACGAATCACGCCGCACTCTGTTCAGCAATGAGAGCGATTCAGCACTGTCCCCAGCTGACCATCGTTAACAGGTATCGCAGTGCCTTGGGAAGGAGACCCATCCTCCGAATGTTTTGGAGAGGAACAGCGACGTTATTCTTGGCGTAGAGGTGTGGGAAGCCATCGAGTGTTACTTCAGGTGACAGCTGGTAGTGACTGAGGGAACTCTGGTGGCACAACGATAAGTCACGAACATCCATCATCCCCATGCGTTACTTCTATTGTAGCATGGCGCCATTTTTCATCCTCACACAGTTCGTGTCTCTATGAACTGTCTGTGTGTTACTGAGGCACTGCCATGGCCACCGCTATCCCCAGACCTGTCTGGAATGGAACGTGTGGGACTAGCTCGGACGTCAACTCCGTCCCAATGCCGGTACCCAGGATATAAAGTACCAGTTACAACAGTTGCAAGCCAGTTTGTCTCAGAAGAGGACATACGGCTTTGTGACACCCGTCCCAACCGAATGAGTGTATGCATCGAGGCCACAGCGGGTTCAATATCATACTGATAAGTGGACGCATACTTCAAAAAATGGTTCAAATGGCTCTGAGCACTATGGGACTCAACTGCTGTGGTCATAAGTCCCCTAGAACTTAGAACTACTTAAACCTAACTAACCTAAGGACAGCACACAACACCCAGCCATCACGAGGCAGAGAAAATCCCTGACCCCGCCGGGAATCGAACCCGGGAACCCGGGCGTGGGAAGCGAGAACGCTACCGCACGACCACGAGATGCGGGCGGACGCATACTGCCAAATTCTTTGTAAAATTGATCCGATTTTCTAATCACTGAAACAACACCATCACATACCCTCTGAACTCGTAAAGTTTCATTTCGTTCCGCCTCCCCTTCTGGGCGCTTCACTTCTCCCCACTCTCACTCTCTCTCTCTCTCTCTCTCTCTCTCTCTCTCTCTCTCACACACACACACACACACACACACACCTGTAGTAGGGTAGTGTAAACTTCGTCTCATTCTCGTCTCTGAAGGTTTTTTATATTAATTTATAACATTATACCCTAAGAGAATAAATGTAGCAACACATCGTGCAATGCATTTCCATAAGTTTCCACAGAAAGAGTATCAGTGTTGTGGTTTTGGACACACTTCTTGCGAACAGATGGAAGGGATATTTTGCATGGTTCCTGCCGAAGGTAGAGATGCAGTAATAATTATTTTTATGAATCACTATAGTCACCTTAAGATTTAAAATTTTCTGTCGACTATATTACGTGTGGAAGAGCTAGAGTGATTTAATTCATTATGAAAGACGTAAAAAACTAGTTCCCTTATTTTACTCAACTTTATCATTGGACTGTATCACTTCATTTTGACTCATCTAGCGTCGTGCTACAGTACTGTGGGAGTGGGAGTTTCAATGTGTACCTTGTTTGTGGACAGGTACCTGGTAAAAAATCTATATAAATAAAACTCGACTGCCTCATGTGTGAAAGATCACCGCTTGAGAACGGGTCGACCAATGTGGCCGCTTCTGTGTGTGTGTGTGTGTGTGTGTGTGTGTGTGTGTGTTCGTAATTGTCAGGGCGAGCAAGGATAAATACACCGCGAATGTATATTTCGTGTGAAAATCTCAGTCAAGAATTTGACTGTCTGTTTGACAGTTCTGATGTAACATGTTTTAATTTTTAAAAATGTGACGTTCATTTTGACAATTCTGCTGTCGCATGCTTTCATAACAACAAATTCTGCATTGAATACTGATATTTTTGCGAAATCTATGGTGATCATACCTTTGGTGTGTTGCGAAGATTGATGTCAGTTCAGGCTAATGTCGTGTGTTGCAAACATTAAATTGATTTCAGTTCGTGGTTTATTTCTTTGAAAAAAAAAAAGGGAAAGGCACCAGTGAGGCGTCGAAATATGGGCCGGCTTACGCAGAACGGAAGCCAATTACACGATCGTCGAGTCAGTGAGTCTGACGAAGACCGCAGACAGCGTTTGGTGACAAATCGACTAATTGTACAATACACTCTTTCACTTAAACAGGCGGCGAGAAAGAACATGCAGTCACAACACGAAAATTCTGTTTATGGCTACATGTTCGTAGATTACAACCGTGCGAAATACTGTCATTAAATATGCCATCGTCACAAGTTCACCCGCTGGAAAGGTGGCTGTCATAACCCGTGTATTAATGATTCCAACCGATTTACCCATTTATTTTGACTTCTGTTCCCAATCAAGGTTCTGTTTGCAATAATAATAAATAAAGCCAGAGGAAGGGGAGAGGAGGAGATGGACAGAGAAGGAAAAAGAGGATAAGGACAAAGAGATGAGGGAGGACAAGACGAATAGAGTGAGCGTGGAATAAGAGATTTACAGGCAGGGGGGGAAGGTGAACGGCAGACATAGGGAGGAGGAGGACTACTAGATGGACAAAGGGAGGGGGAGGGGGAGAGGGATGGAGAGAGGAGGGAGGAAGAGATTATGACATATTCAATTCCCATACATTTTCAGCAATTGTGAAGCATAGCCGGGTTCGTTAGTTGTAAATAAACACTGCATAACTTCACTTTTTCGTGGTGTTAATTAAAACTTCATGAGCCCCTATCGCATTAGGGAACCAGTGTGGCAACGTTGCACTTGTCGTTAAGACAAGGCCGCTGAAGTACTGACATCGTGAAAAGTTTGCGCTAACGCGCTACGCCCTAGTCCGGCGGGAGAAATACGTGAGGAGCGCTAGCGATCACTTGGTAGCGACGCCGTTGAAGCGGGGGAGGCGGAGGTGTTTGGGGTGGGGCTGGAGGGGGAACGGCTCGGCAGACCAACTACGGCGAGAGTTTTCCGCGTCCAAAGTTTCGCGAGGGCCCGAGTTCCCAACTTGTCACCCGCCTGTCCCGTACGACTGCGACGCAGCCACGGTATTTCGGCGTCCCCAGCGACTGCAGAAGCACGAGTTCCGCAGTCCTACGACACGGGAAACAACTGCTCATCGAATCATATATCCGTTCTTCATAACCAGTTGAACAGTAGCTTGGCTAATGCCAAAACCCCACGTTGTTCCATTGTTGTAGACAAAAGTCCAACGGTTGGTTTTATCCGCACCTCCACGGTAGTCTACACTGCACAAATTTTTTTCATACTTGCATAACTACTGTAGCCAAGTTATCAGTAGTACTTACAAAGTTTTTAAATTATCACCTAGCCAAAATAAAATTACGTAATATCCCCCCTCCCCCAATCGTGAGAAAGGATTACAGACGGATCTCCTTAAACAGTAAAGGGGAGATTACAAGACGATCCGCCACAAACAAAACAGGTTCAGCGCAGCTGCCATCTACCGGTAGATGAGGTGGAACCAAGAGAATTAGAAACATACTACTGGCGCGCGGGAACAGACAGCAGCTCTTAAGATCTCCTGAATCCGCGCATGCGCATTAGGCGGCAAGAACGTGCGCATTCGCAGATAGGAGTACTCCAAGTACGTCTGCTTGTTATTATTCATGATTTACTGTCATTATTGACATATGTGGGTAGCAATTGACTTCAGGTTTTTGCATTGGTTAATTTACAAATTTCCCAGAGAGTTAATTTTCATAAATGCGATAAATAAACCAATGCAGTACTTTTTCCCCAACTTTCTTTTTCACATATTGTTGTCGCGAAAAGCGTTATTTGTACCGATTGCTTCTCATTCTAGAAATGGAATACAACAAACAAGGGTTAAGCGCCATAAACTGGGCATGCAGCGAGGAAAGGCTCAAAATGGTTCGAAGCACTATGGGACTCAACATCTGAGGTCATTAGTCCCCTAGACTTAGAACTACTTAAAACTAACTAACCTAAGGACACCACACACATCCATGCCGGAGGCAGGATTGGAACCTGTGACCGTAACAGCAGCGCGGTTCCCGATGAAAGGTGTGACTCATGTTCTTGCATCATAATAAAGTATCTCGACAATCGTTCGTCCGCAGCTCGTGGCCGTGCGGTAGCGTTCTCGCACCCCCCGCGCCCGGGTTCCCGGGTTCGATTCCCGACGGGGTCAGGGATTTTCTCTGCCTCGTGATGACTGGGTGTTGTGTGATGTCCTTAGGTTAGTTAGGTTTAAGTAGTTCTAAGTTCTAGGGGACTGATGACCATACATGTTAAGACCCATAGTGCTCAGAGCCATTTGAACCATTTTTTTTGACAATCGTTCTCAGTAAATATATAGGTACCAGTGTGTGACTTTTCTATTTGTATACACAGCTCCTCAACTGGTGGAAATTCACGTTTGATTTGAGTGCATCTTCTGCTTTATTTTTTTTACGGGTGAAAAGAATTATTTCCAATTTCGGCCATCAGGCGCAGATTTGGCACTGTACAGCATCTCGTCGACGTCTCTGGCGCTCATACTGAACAAATTATGTAAGCGACGGCTAATAATTAAATGAACCTTTCTCACTTGTATCACCTTTTCTGCCCATATCCCATTCCTAACCCATTACACGTGGAAACGTTTTTATACGTCCTCCTCGCATTCACAGCACCAGATTTGCACCTAGCGACCAAAGTTGTAACTAATTTTTTCCCGTGTAAATCGGTTCCGCATTAACGCATTAGAATAGCTGCCAAGATTCGCTGCCTTATGATAATTACAGCCAACACTGGACCTCTGTGAGTAGCGCCACTGCAATTGTAACCACGCGGTATAAGCATATGGTTCAATTCTTACTTTCGAGAAAGTGAAATTGCTTCCGTCATTAGGGTGTCCCTTGAGTGAATTCCATCCTCTATTATGGACAGCAGCATCTCAAAACAAGCCTTTCTCACGAAACTCCGTAAGTCCTGTCGATCTTTGGGCCGCAGTGCCTCCATTATCATCATCTGGCTTTTCGTCCTAAGCCTTAAAGATCGTGCCTGGGTAAAAGCTCCAAAAACAACTGAAAAACCACTGAATTCCCCTCATGAAAAACGCTTTATAAACGTAAATTTAAATAAGCATATGCTTGGGCAAACCAGTGCTGTACTTAAAAAAAAAGAACTGACCCCATAATTCAGAATAGTAATAACATCAATTCAGTGACAGCTACACAAGAGAAACACAATTACTTAATAAACAGGAACGCTGTTGACTCATAACTGTTTTGCCCTTTATTTTTTAACTTACCACGGCCTAACGAAGAAAAGCTATGCCACAACTGATAGTAACTCAACTCACGCATTAATTATGCAGGGTGGTCAGAACCAGTCTAAAAAGCTTGAGTGAATGCTACAGAGAACGCTGTGCTAGAAACAACTGTTAAGAAAAAAAATTCGATGCGTTTCGCCGTCTTCGAGTTAATTAGCATTGAAGGTAGCCAATCTGGGCACTGCGGGCGCAAATTTAAGCGGCCCGCCAGAAATAGTGTCGCCAAACATGTTCTTCGTTTGGTTTACGAAAATTGAACAAGAGAGTGATACAAAAATGGGACATAGGACAGCTGTAAGGATCGAACCCGATCTGAAGGCTGAGCAGCGCCGTGCGCTATCATCTATGCTATAACAACTGACACTAATTGTAGCTGGTGGACCGTTTGAATTTGCGCGTCCAACGGCCTGTTGGCGAACTACAATGCTATACTCTGATTAAAATTACTTGATAGTTGACGTCTGTCGCTTGCCGCTGCAGTGTTGTCACATTGGCTGCCGCTACCGCTCGATTGGAGGTGACACACAAACACGGCGGATCGCTTCACAAATGCTGTTAACGTGTAACGAGGAGCAAAATTGGAAATGGACGCCGCGATGTTTGTCGGAAGTGCGTGATGCTCTATCGACACTTGATTTTATGTGACCAGTGACTGAACTGCGGCAGACAACGTGTTCTGCAACTCTGAATTTAATCTCGTAATGTGCGATGTATCTGAGAAAACTGTGGTCAACAATCTGCATCAGGATAAATCATGATCGCTTTGATCACGGCGATTAAAACTAATCTCTGCCAGCAAAAAATTAAGTTTCAACGTTAAAAGCAAATTGTAATTTCATGCTATCATCGGTTATCTGCAACTATCGCGACAATGGCTATACGAGCTGCTGCGTTACCAACCAATGAGTAGTTCTTGTTCTTGTATTGTATCAGACCTGTTTGTGTGGTAGAGTAATGGTGGTGTGCGCGTACGTGGAGAATTTGTTTGCGCAGCAATCGCCGACATAGTGTAGCTGAGGCGGAATAAGGGGAACTAGCCCACATTCGCCGAGGCAGATGGAAAACCGCCTAAAAACCATCCACATACTGGCCGGCTCAACGGACCTCGACGCGGATTCGTGCCGGGGACCAGGCGCTCCTTCCCACTGTGGAAAGCCGTGCGTTAGACCGCTCGGCCAAACACGCGGGCAGTTCTTGTTCTCACTTGCTTGCAGATTATAGACGAAGCAGGCAGATTCGAAACAAAAGTGGAATGATAGGATGAAAAATAAGAGCGACTAAAAAAAATTTGTACGATAATGAAAAGGACAAAGAATTATAAATAAAAAATTACATTTAAACCAATTAACCGACTAAAAATAATAATCAAACTATTTTATTACATTTAGAAATAAAAATAATTACAATCCATTTGATGAAATTCCAACTTATGACCTTCTGCACTTGAAGCATTATGACTCTGGCCCAGTCGCAAAATGGATGAATTGCAGCCTTCAAAAATTTGCTTCACGCAATGTCGTGTGAAGTTTATGTAATGTAAGCCGATCTTTGCGATCATGATAATTGTATATGTGTCGTTGCATCGCGTCTTTTGAAGAACCATCCAGTAGTGTTTGGTTAGTGCTGTGTATGAAGTGTGGGTATTTCATTATAATCGTTGTGTGTTTTATTGTTTTTGGTGTCGTTATCATACGTGAAAATGGCTTCAAATGGCTCTAAACACTATGGGACTTAACATCTGAGGTCATCAGTCCCCTAGACTTAGAACTACTTAAACCTAACTAACCTAAGGACATCACACACATCCGTGCCCGAGGCATATCATGCGTGATGTAAGGCGAAAGTGCCAGACCCATGATTCGGAATCCAACCACATCAAGAAAGAATGAAGGACAACGAACTGGTTGTGAACTGACTAACTGTTATGCCTGTTTGGCAATGGCGAACGGTTCGGGCGTGACACTGAGCGCTCTGAGTGGAACAAACCAGCTCAAATGCGTGAAGTGTCAACTACCAAGTAATTTTAATCGGACTATAATTAACTCTGAAACGTAGCAACGCATCGATTTTTTTCTTAACACTTATTTCTCAGCACAAGCAAGATTGCAACACCCTTACACGCTTCTCAGACTGTTTCTGACCGCTCTATATATATAGTAAATATCCAATCCCATTTTTTTATACTCCATGTAATTTTTCGATCCATATTACACATATATTGCAAATGTATGAACACCCCTGCAGCCTGTACGGCTCAATTAAATCGATAATCTATGCTTGTAAATATTTATTCTGCAATGCAACGCATCTCAAATCAAAGATCAGAATTTGGCTAAGTGTGGTATCTATCATACTAACATTCTCCGTACTTAAGTTCAGTGTTTACTTACTGTGAATGAAAATGAAACCAGTGCAGCTAAACACTGTGTAAGGGTTTTCATAACCTGCAGAATGTACATTATTAGAACAGATTTGCCATGGATACCACGAGACAGTTTATTGTAAGTACCCAAAAAATACATTTTCGTTTCATAAAATTTTCGTTACCAGTAACTAAATTTCGATTATTTTCGGAAGCACCGCGATCAAACATCTAGCTCCACGTAGTCCACATAATGTCTCTGTAAAACCTGCATCTGATGACGAGCTTGGGCTTGAAAACTATTTACCAAAAAGAGAAAATTGAACTTATTAAGGAATGATGCTCGCTCCTATCGAAGTAGCCCCCTTCGCTATATATACACAGTTGCCAACGTTTCCGGAGGTGCTGGAAGCAAGCAGGGAAATTTTCAACTGCCACACTTGTAAGCTCATTTGCCAGAGCGCTTTGGATGTCTGCGATATCTTGATGAATCTTTTGCTTTCAGTTGCCTTTTCACTCCTGGAAACAAGGAAAAAATCGCAAAGCGAGGGGCCGGGCTAATACGGCGGATGTGAAAAGGCAATAAGAGAATGTCTAAGGAGGTTGGTTCACTGTTTGACCTGGAGGGACATACTCATGGTGAACTAATCCTGTACTACCAAAGAATACGATCAACATTGGCTTTGTTCTCAAAGGTTGTCGTTTGACTTTTTCCGAGGCTGGTGATCCAGAACTACGCCATTCACCACGTTGACGCTTCATGCGATGGTCATACTATTAGCATCAACTTTCATCTTCAGCAATAGTACTTGACAGAAATGTGGGATCACGTCTGGGTCTATCCACTTGTTCAGAAGAAACTCTTCCGCTTTTCTCTTTCTGCTCGTCTGTTAGAGAGTGAGGGTCGAGTTTTGCATTAAGTTTCCGTTTCTCTTAATCTTCGCGCATAAATCTTATGACAAACATAACGATTCAAATTAAATTCTTCTGATATCACACGCACAGTTACACGACAGTCTCCTTGCAGTAACTGCCTTAAACGCTCCACGTTTGCATCGGTATGTGTCGTAGACGGGCGATCAGCTCTGAGATCTTCTTGCACAGAATCTGCCTTCAACGAAACCTTTTGTGCCACTCGAAAACACGACTTCCTGAGAGTGCCTCGCCTGGATATGCTTGCTTAATCATTGTCCACGTTTCGTCAGGGGTTTTCCCGAGCTTAACGCAGAACTTAATGTTCACTCTTTGCTCACAATCAGCATCCATTGTGTCACTGTAACTGTGGTATACACCACTTCTAACAAACACCGAACAACGCGCTCCAGTACGCGGCCGCCAAATACATCGCTGGCCGCACTAATCTGGGCGGCACGCTGCTTCCATCGCTGGCCGACTTCACACGCACGCGTTTGTCAGCACACAGCAATTGGCTACGCCAGGAAACATTGCGACTGGTTTTCCATGGAAAACAGCGACCCCAGCCGACGGCTCCATTAACTAGCAACAGGGTGTTACAAAAAGGTACGGCCAAACTTTCAGGAAACATTCCTCACACACAAATAAAGAAGAGATGTTATGTGGACATGTGTCCGGAAACGCTTAATTTCCATGTTAGAGCTCATTTTAGTTTCTTCCACCTACGCTCAATGGAGCACGTTATCATGATTTCATACGGGATACTCTACCTGTGCAGCTAGAACATGTGCCTTTACAAGTACGACACAACATGTGGTTCATGCACGATGGAGCTCCTGCACATTTCAGTCGAGTGTTCGTACGCTTCTCAACAATAGATTCGGTGAGCGATGGATTGGTAGAGGCGGACCAATTCCATGGCCTCCACGCCCTCCTGACTTCAACCCTCTTGACTTTCATTTATGGGGGCATTTGAAAGCTCTTGTCTACGCAACCCCGGTACCAAATGTAGAGACTCTTCGTGTTCGTATTGTGGACGGCTGTGATACAATACGCCATTCTCCAGGGCTGCATCAGCGCATCAGGGATTCCATGCGACGGAGGGTGGATGCATGTATCCTCGCTAACGGACATTTTCAGCATTTCCTGTGTTTGAAGTCACGCTGGTACGTTCTGTTGCTGTGTGTTTCCATTCCATAATTAATGTGATTTGAAGAGAAGTAATAAAATGAGCTCTAACATGGAAAGTAAGCGTTTCCGGACACATGTCCACATAACATATTTTCTTTCTTTGTGTGTGAGGAATGTTTCCTGAAAGTTTGGCCGTACCTTTTTGTAACACCCTGTATAAACCCGGCCGCCGCCGCAAATGACAGTTCTCATCGGGAAGTGCAGTACGCCGTGTTCCAGCTGCTTGTGGATGGCTCGCCGCACCACTCGAGGTTACCTGGCTGCTCGGCGGAAAATCTTGCGACTTCACTGGGAGGGACTGAACTTCACTGGACTTGGGAATAATTACGGACGTGCACCCCACCATGCACATTCGGACATTGGTATAACCAAACTTTAATTCTGCATTACTTCTGAGTGTGAGCCTGGGTAGACGCTTGGCTAACATAATTGTTAAAAAGTGATTTAATAAACCAGACTGAAGAGGTTATTGTGTTATTCCTGGTTATAACAGTAACTAATGCGAAGATAACCCAAACAGGGTGTTGTCCTGCTACCTATTGAGTTCGCGCGGAAATATAGGTAAGGTTTTTTCAAGGTCACACATATACTATGTAAAACAAAAACAACATTTCTTCCTCTTTAGTATTGCAAACTCAGAAATAAGAAAATAAACCTGTCCTGGAACTTTTGAGACAAAAGGAGTAATACCCTAATAAATCGACTATTTCTGTTGTTTATTTGCAATTACATGTCTGCACATCGCTATCCGCACGCCAGGCTAAAGAAGTCATCTGAATCGGCCTGACATCTGCAACATTTCCACTACTGCCGAAAACGAACTACCGCACAATACTTCACCTTATTAATGGGCTGCGTGATTGCGTTTTGGGCTTCTCTAGTGGAGTGCTAGGGGCACTCTGCTGGGGCATGGAGATTTCAATATGTACATGGACTGCAGACATTTTCCTGCAAACAAGCAAAAACAAAAAAAAAAAGTTACGTAATAATTATTACGCAATTAACCTGGAGGCACTTACTCTGTCTCGCTATTTCCGCCCCCTCCCTCGCAGAAACAATAATTATGACCATCCCTCGTGGAAATTAAATAATATTTATAACACGACTAACTATACCCGGCGAACTTCGTTCCGCCTCTGAAAATTTTTATATGTTATAGCTGACCCGGCAAACGTTTTTTTACCATATAAATTATCTCTAGTCTATAAGAATAATGTATAGGTGAACAGAATGTATACGTGAAACACAATAGCCATTTATGGCGGGAGGTCGTGACACAAACAATAATAATGACTGAAAACTGCGTAGGGAGTGAGAAAAGGCTTAGGGGGAAGTCCGGCAGTATCGGCCACTATTAGTTCTAGCGTTCCTACGGTAGATCGCACGGATTTAACAATTGCGGCCGATACACGGCTCTTCCATGAGCATACAAACATGGCGGCAATTTCGTCTCGAAACGTGTTCGCCAGCATTATGAATAAGGCCAAGCGCACGCGCATCGATTTTTATCGTACGTAAAAATATTGTACGATTAAATTATTTTAGAGGAACAAAGGAGAGCATGCGAACTTCTTTGTACCACTAAAAGAATTTGATCTTAGGATATATTTCCGTATGATAAAAATCGATGCGTGTGCGCTAGGCCTACATTTCGGTTTAGCGAATGACGCGTGCTACCTAGTTAAACTTCTTGGTCTAGTTACGTCGATTCAAAGAGGGATATTCGAGTCGTTCCTTTTGGTACGTTTTCTTCAGTTACCTATCTATAGATCAGTGAAAGACTATCACCGGTAGACACCTGGCGGGGATAACTGATCAAGTGATAATTGATCAGTTATCGACTGAGGTTCAAAATTATTAAATTACTAAAATCGCTATTAAAAATAGGGGTTGGTGGTAGACGAGTGGAAATTTAGGGTTGTGTGTATTTTTTAATGCCACATCATTAAAAAAATAAAAAGTTCTGTCCAAAAAATAAGAAAAAATTTTTGGGGTGTACCACCCTTATCATTTAGGGGTATGAGAAATAGATTACGACCGATTCTCAGACCTACTGAACATACATGCACAATTTCGTGAGAATCGATCGAGCCGTTTCGGAGGAGTATGGCGACTAACACTGTGACACGAGAATTTTATATACAAGGATTAAAAAAGTCTACTAGTCTAGCAGCTGCACCATGATCATTCTGTTTCCGGCCATCGGTGGAAGCATATCCGAAACAGCTAAGTTTGCCGCCCTGGTTAAATTATACCGTCCACGCAAAATGACGCTGTCCAAAACCGGCGCCGAGGCAACTGTGATGCACCACAGGCCACAGACAACAGGAGTGAATGATGGTTACTGAGATGAGTACGGGCGAATACGCGTGTAACTGTCGAGCAACTGACCGCCCAGGTGAACCATGGGGCTACCAACAGCCTCCTCAACTACCGTTCAGCGAACGTTGCTTCGTATGAGCCGCTATAGCAGGCCCCGATCCATGCACCCTTGCTGACTGCTGTTCACCGGAAATGAAGGCTGGAATTTGCACATCGGTACCGCAGCTGGACGTGCACTGAATGGCGAAAAGCGGCCTTTTCACATGAATCATGTTTTATGCTCCAACGGACATACGGCCACTGGCGTTACGGCATAAAACGTCTGACAACAAGCACTCTATAACCAGGAGGGAGCATTACAGGCTGGGAATTTTTTCCGTGACATTCGCTGGGTGATCTCGTCATTCTGGAGGATACAGTGGATCAGTACAAGTATGCATCAATCCGTGGGGACCATGCCCACCCCCTATGTGCAGTTTATCTTTCCCCGGCACATTGGCATCTAACAGTACGACAATGCAACGTGTCATACAGCTCGCAATGGTTGGTTGGTTTAAAGGCGGGAGAAGGGACCAAACTATGACGTCATCGCTCCCTTTTTCCCAATAAAACAATGCCACAAGTGTGTGAAAAAAACTGACGAAACATATAACACAAAACGGAAAGAAAGAAAAGCCACAACAACGAAGGGAAGGCAACGAACACTAAAAGAAATAAAAGAGGACAAGAAAACAACTGAGACGCTAGAAACAGAAGAGAGTAAAACATGAAAGCAGATTACAGTGGCTGTCAAACCACGAGAATAATAAGGGAAAGCCAACCATTCTGTAACACATTAAAACCTCCACCCTAAAAGCACTAGGGTGGAGGACACAGAGGGACAAAGGACATGCGCTAAAACCTACATAGAAGTATAAAACCCACTCTTCCCGGACAAAAAGTAAAACTAAAGCTGCTGTGGAGGTATTGTCGCCCAACACCGAAGGCAGGGTGCTGGGAAAGTTAAAAGTCTGCCGCAGAGCGGCTAAAAGTGGGCAGTCCAGCAAGAGGTGGACGACTGTCATTTGGGAACCACAGCGACACTGAGGTGGGTCCTCGCGACGTAGTAGGTAACCGTGCGTTAGCCACGTATGACCAATGCGGAGCCGGCAGAGAACAACTGATTCTCTGCGAGAGGCCTGCATGGAAGACTTCCACACATTCATAAGTCTCCTTGATGACACGCAGTTTGTTGTGCGTGCTGTTATGCCACTCCGTCTCCCAAAGCCGAAAAACCCTGCGGTGTAAGACAGAACGCAGGTCGGCTTCGGAGATGCCTATCTCCATAAGAGGTTTCCGCGTCGCCTGTTTGGCCAGCCTGTCGGCAAGTTCATTGCCGGGGATTCCGACGTGTCCTGGGGTCTACACAAACACCACGGACCGACGGGACTGTTCCAGGACATAGATGGATTCCTGAATGGACGCTACCAGAGGGTGGCGAGGGTAGTACTGGTCGATAGCTTATAGGCTGCTCAATGAGTCAGTACACGGGAGAAATGACTCACCAGGGCATGAGCGGATGTACTCAAGAGCACGAGATATGGCCGCAGCCAACTGGCAAGGAGTGCTGCTCCATATCTCCTCCATGAACATATGCGAAGCCTACGTGACCCTCAGCCATTGAGCCTTCGGGTCATGCAAAAGGTCCAGATGAAGCTGCGGTCGATGCGTACGCCATGGAGGCGTACGTGAACGGACTAAGTAGAGGTGGTAAACGGGTAACTGGCGAGCGGTTGCGCACGTCTGATCTGCAGTGGAGGGACACCAGCCTCCACCAGTACGCTGGTCACCAGAGGCTCGCAGTGCACGTGCATGGTTCGAAGAGGACCTGAATGAGTTTACCGTGCCCCCTGGGCCAAGAAACTCCCCGGATTGAAACCAACTGAGAATCTGTGGGATCACCTCGATCGTGCTGTTCGCTCCATGCATGCTCAACGGAGAAACCCGGCACGGCTGGCCACTGCACCAGAGACAACGTAGCTCCACATCCCTGTCGGTACCTTCCATAACCTCACTGACTCTCTTCCTGCACGTCTCGCGATGCAAAAGGTGCTTATTCAGGCTTTCGACAGGACAGTGGACTTAATTACTCTTGATATTTATTACTAATTACTTGTCGAGCATTATGCTACAGTGTAGCATTTTTAATGGGTTCAACACGAACAAGAAAAAAGCGCATGCATAAATAAAGAACTCATTCTAATTTCTTTCGAAATAGGTGTTAATCATAGGTGTTAATCATTAAGACCAGATTTTCGATAACTTTCATAAGCGTTACAATTTATCTCCCCCTTTATTATGTCAAAGAAAACATTTCGCGATTCCAGTCCATTACGCGTTCAGGCAATAGTTTATATAGAAAGAGTTAGCAAAGTTAGAAAAGCAAGTCGTTGACGATTTAGTCCGCAGCTCGTGGACTAGTTGCTAGCGTTGCTGCCTCTGGATCACGGGGTCCTGGGTTCGATTCCCGACCGGCTTGGGGATTTTTCTCTGCCTGGCGACTGGGTGTTTGTGTTGTCCTCATCATTTCATTATCATCATCATTCGTGACAGTGGCTAGATTGGACTGTGTAAAAGAACTGGACTTTGTTAAAACTGGGACTTTGTAGCCGATGACCGCGCAGTTGAGCGCCCCACAAACCAATCATCATCATCATCATCATCATCATCATCATCGTTGACGATTCCAATTATGTTGGAATGAGGTGAATGTTTGGGAAACGTCAGGAATGGAGAACTGAATGAAACCATTCTTACTGTTGGTAAATGAAACAACACCACTGAGGTCGCCAAGACTGCTGTATACAGCAAACAATTATTCAAAGGAAGGATGAGTAGGGTATCGTGTCCCGTCGACGAGGAAGTCATTACAAATTGAGCACAAGGTCCTATTGATGCAAGGTGGGGATGCGAAATAGCAGTGTCTTCGCGAAGGAACCATCCCACAGTTTGCCTAAAGCGATTTGGGGAAAGCTTGAAAAACCTAAATCCGCTCAGTAAACTATCTGAAGAAAGAAAATATTGCACAGCGACAGAACGGGAAAAACTAACAGCCTCAGATTATAGCTATTATAGAGTTCTGAAAAGACGTGGTTAAATGACCGGTGTTAATTGCGGTATGTTGATGCAGTATTGTTTCTGCGAGGGAGGTGGAGGAAACAGCGAGATAGAGTAAGTGCCTCCAGGTTAATTGCTTTCACACGCACCAACTGAAAACGATTTCTCAGAACGCTCTTGAGAAACGAGCTACCCATAACGTTACTGGGCTGTAAACCGTATACGAGTACTAACAGTACTTCACTGCACAGCCGTTGCGAGGTATAAGACGAGTACGTTGCGAGCAACTTCAAAAATGTCTAGAAACAGTTCAAAAAATGGCTCTGAGCACTATGGGACTCAACATCTTAGGTCATAAGTCCCCTAGAACTTAGAACTACTTAAACCTAACTAACCTAAGGACATCACACACACCCATGCCCGAGGCAGGATTCGAACCTGCGACCGTAGCATCTAGAAACAGTTGTTGAGAGAATTTGTGTATAGCAACAAACAATCATGAACCACAAAGAAATCCTATTTTGTTGGCACAATCTTTCGACTGTTTAGAGACTATTAATTTATGTGTTGTCTACGTAGACAAACACCATGGTGAAAATTCGATTAAAGATAGATAGCAGAGACACATAAGAAAAAGTTATAGAGCAATGAGACTCCTCTCTGTTACATACGAGATATTCTACATCTACATCTACATCCATACTCCGCAAGCCACCTGACGGTGTGTGGCGGAGGGTACCTTGAGTACCTCTATCGGTTCTCCCTTCTATTCCAGTCTCGTATTGTTCGTGGAAAGAAGGATTGTCGGTATGCTTCTTTGTGGGCTCTAATCTCTCTGATTTTATCCTCATGGTCTCTTCGCGAGATATACGTAGGAGGGAGCAATATACTGCTTGACTCTTCGGTGAATGTATGTTCTCGAAACTTTAACAAAAGCCCGTACCGAGCTATTGAGCGTCTCTCCTGCAGAGTCTTCCACTGGAGTTTATCTATCGTCTCCGTAACGCTTTCGCGATTACTAAATGATCCTGTAACGAAGCGCGCTGCTCTCCGTTGGATCTTCTCTATCTCTTCTATCAACCCTATCTGGTACGGATCCCACACTGCTCAGCAGTATTCAAGCAGTGGGCGAACAAGCGTACTGAAACCTACTTCCTTTGTTTTCGGATTGCATTTCCTTAGGATTCTTCCAATGAATCTCAGTATGGCATCTGCTTTACCGACGGTCAACTTTATATGATCATTCCATTTTAAATCACTTCTAATGCGTACTCCCAGATAATTTATGGAATTAACTGCTTCCATTTGCTGACCTGCTATTTTGTAGCTAAATGATAATGGATCTATCTTTCTATGTATTCGCAGCACATTACACTTATCTACATTGAGATTCAATTGCCATTCCCTGCACCATGCGTGAATTCGCTGCAGATCCTCCTGCATTTCAGTACAATTTTCCTTTGTTACAACCCCTCGATACACTACAGCACAGCACTGAAACTGTGGATTCAAATGGAGCAAAGGGACAAGCTGACAACAGAATTGGGTGTAGCACGGTGGAGAGTTAAACAGTCATTTATGATATAAGACGCATGAGCGGATTTACATATTCTGAGAAATCATTTGGCCCAGTATTAACACACTTGTATCAATAGATGTTGAGAAAAATAGCGCTAATCCAACATACGTCACCGATCAAGGCGGCAAATTAAGACACCAGACCTGCACAGGTAGTCCAGGGCTTGAAATCCTCATCTGGCCATCTATATTTGAATTTTATTTTGGTTCCCCTAGATCGCTTAGGGCAAATACACAAATTGTGCCATTCATAGGAACACAGCAGTTTATCCTCACTATCCCTGCCCCACAAGACACTGTGTCACTTCTCTTCTTAATCGTTAATCTTCTGTTTCTTCCATGAGGTAGTGTAACTGCCTCCAGGTTAATTGCTTTCGTACGGAGCAGAACATACAGGGTTGACAGGAACAAATTTAAAAGCTTATAAGGGTGTTGCGAGGTAGGGTGTTGCGAGGTAGGGTGTGCTGTGAAATAATTGTTAAGAAAGGAAAACTATACGTTGCCTCGTTTCCGAGTTAATTAGCATTGATGTTAGCCAGTCAGGCTCTTGTGCGCGCAAAGTGAAGCGGTCCGCCAGTTGCAATTGGTGTCAGTTGTTCTACTAGCATGGGTGATAACGCACAAGACTACTCAGCCTTTCGCTCGAGTCCAACCTTTATTACCATCACATGTCCAATTTCTGTATGCCTCTCTCGTTTGGTTTAAGGTAGCCAAACGATGTACACGTTTGGCGACACCGTCTCTGGTTGGTCCTTTTAATTTGTGAGCGACGGCCTGATTACCTAACTTCAATGCTAATTAACTCGGAGACGGCACAATATATCCAACTTTTTTTAACACTTATTCCTCAGCACAACCTAACCTGCAACACCTTTACCAGCTTCTCAGACTGTTTCTCACCACCCAGTATAAGTCAGTGCTATGTAGATTCCCCAATTTTAGTCGTAAATTCAGAACTGAAAAAGAAATCAGGAAAAAATGTTTCATATCACCGAAATTATTTTCAGCAGCTCTGCAAGAAGTCTACAGATTCCTGAATTCCTGAACTACCTTAGTTTTACTGATGACATTCAAGTGTATGCCCCTAGGGTTGATGATGTTCACAAACAAATGAAAGAGTGTAACACAAGAAGTTGGAAAGGAGACCAAAAAATCATAACAACACTAGTCTAATTTGTAGTAGGTGTGTCTATCAAAATAAGTGACAACATAAATGCTGGTAGACAATTCATCACTTCAGATACCACGCATGGAAAAAAATCGTTTTAGATTAAAAAGTAGTGGATTTACGCTTTTCAGTATCAGTCTATGCTTGTTGATCACTTGCTTCATTCATTGTCATCACAGTAGCGAAATATCTCAGCATGAGATGTCAACTTTGACGTCGAACTTTTTCCGGTGTTTAGACCGCGTCAAATTGGAGTTAAAATTTGAGGGTTCGAAGATTAACACCACCTTCTTCGTGAGAAGATAACTGACTGCCAGGAGGGAAATCTGCTTCTTTTATAACAGCGTTCAAACTACGACTGGTCAGGTGAAGCCGCTTGTAATTCAAACTTCTACTGGGGGTCAGGTCACCTGGAGAGCGCGATGCTCTGAAAATTGTGCTAATTCCCGAAAGCTCGAGTTTTAACTTTGATTTGACGCTGCCTGGAAACCGAGAGGATTTTATGAGAAGCTGTCAACTTTGTTCAAAAGGTGTCTACAATATCTGTGACATTTGATTTATCATTGTTTGGCTACTACAGTACCTAATTTAGCATTGTCACTGACGAGGACACACACTATAGGGTCTCTTTCAGTTAACACCTTTTTACGATCACTGTTCATGCGAAATGTTACATAGATAAAAGAGTGATTCAACATTCCTTGGACGGTTCGCGTTGCTACAATAATCAATCGAGCAACTACATTTTCCGTGTGGTCATGGCCAGATCCAAACACGATCTCTCCGTTCTGGCATTCTGTCACGTCTCCACGTCGATACATCTTACTGCTATGATTCTATTCAACCGACTGGCACATACACACCAATTGATGGTCTTTACATAAGTTTTAGATGAAGTGTAATTTGCAGCTTGCGAATAATTCTACATTATCTACAGAGCTCCTCTCTCCTATTTCGAGGGGGTTACTGAGTTTTTTTTTAAAAATCGGTTTTACACCGTGCACTCACGTTAACGCGACCACCCGTCAAAAGCTCGAATAACCACGTTTAGCAACGCGGACAGCTTTCAGACGTGCGGGAAGAGAGCCAATGCCCCGAGGGGCATGTGGAGGTACGCCAAATGCGGTGCTATGGCCAGCTGTACTGGGTTTCTCGGTTGAGGATACATGGCGCGAACAGCCCGATCGATGAAGTCTCACATATTCGCGATTGAGATTTAATCCGGGGAGTTTGGTAGCCAGAGGAGTACAGTAAACTGATGCTGGTGCTCTTCAAACCAGGCACGTGGACTGCACGCTGTGTGATTGTGTAGATTAGTGTAGTCCCAGTTTTCAACAAGGGTCGTCGAGCAGATGCGCAAAACTATAGACCTATATCTCTGACATCGATCTGTTGTAGAATTTTAGAACATGTTTTTTGCTCGCGTATCATGTCATTTCTAAAAACCAAGAATCTACTCTGTAGGAATCAACATGGATTCCGGAAACAGCGATCGTGTAAGACCCAACTCGCTTTATTTGTTCATGAGACCCAGAAAATATTAGATACAGGCTCCCAGGTCGATGCCATTTTCCTTAACTTCCGGAAGGCGTTCGATACAGTTCCGCACTGTCGCCTGATAAACGAAGTAAGAACCTACGGAATAATAGACCAGCTGTGTGGCTGGATTGAAGAGTTATTAGCAAACAGAACACAGTATGTTGTTCTCAATGGAGAGACGTCTACAGACGTTAAAGTAACCTCTGACGTGCCACAGGGGAGTGTTATGGGACCATTGCTTTTCACAATATATATAAATGACCTAGTAGATAGTGTCGGAAGTTCCATGCAGCTTTTCGCGGATGATGCTGCAGCATTCGAAAATTGCTGCGAAATGCAGGAAGATCTGCAGCGGATAGGCACTTGGTGCAGGGAGTGGCAACTGACCTTTAACATAGACAAATGTAATGTATTGCGAATACATAGAAAGAAGGAACCTTTATTGTATGATTATATGATAGCGGAACAAACACTGGTAGCAGTTACTTCTGTAAAATATCTGGGAGTATGCGTGCGGAACGATTTGAAGTGGAATGATCATATAAAGTTAATTGTTGGTAGGGCGGGTGCCAGGTTGAGATTCATTGGGAGAGTCCTTAGAAAATGTAGTCCATCAACAAAGGAGGTGGCTTACAAAACACTCGTTCGACCTATACTTGAGTATTGCTCAACAGTGTGGGATCCGTACCAGATCGGGTTGACGGAGGAGATAGAGAAGATCCAAAGAAGAGCGGCGCGTTTCGTCACAGTGTTATTTGGTAAGCGTGATAGCGTTACGGAGATGTTTAGCAAACTAAAATGGCAGACTCTGCAAGAGAGGCGCTCTGCATCGCGGTGTAGCTTGCTCGCCAGGTTTCGAGAGGGTGCGTTTCTGGATGAGGTATCGAATATATTGCTTCGCCCTACTTATACCTCCCGAGGAGATCACGAATGTAAAATTAGAGAGATTCGAGCGCGCACGGAGGCTTTCCGGCAGTCGTTCTTCCCGCGAACCATACGCAACTGGAACAGGAAAGGGAGGTAATGACAGTGGCACGTAAAGTGCCCTCCGCCACACACCGTTGGGTGGCTTGCGGAGTATAAATGTAGATGTAGATGTAGTCACGTTGCATTGTCCTGCTGGTACAAACCAAGTGCCGAGGAGAAACAAACTGCATATAGGGGTGGACGTGGTCCCCAAAGACAGACGCACACTTGCGCGATTCGTTGTACCATCGAAATTGACGAGATAACAAGAGGGAAAGCCACGAAAACATTCCCCAGACCATAACACTCTCTCCTCATTTGCTTTCACACCGCACATGCCAACCCCATCTGTCCGATGGAGCATAAAACATGATCCATCTTAAAGAGCCACCTGTCAGCACTCAGTAGATGTCCAGTTGCGGTAATGGCGCGCAAATTTCAACCTTTGTCGGCAATGAACGGCAGTCAGCATGAGTGCATGAACATGCTACGGAGGATCACACGCAGCAACGTTTGCTTAACAGTCGTTGAGGGGACGCTTTTGGTAGTCCCTTAGTTCACCTGGGCGATCAGTTGCTCAACAGTTGCAACTATATTTGCTCGTACCCATCTTCGCAGCTGTTGTTCATCCCTGTTATCTATGACCCGTGGTGTACCGCAGTTGTCTCGGCGCCAGCTTTACACAGAGTCATTTGCTATGCGTATACTTTAACAACGACGGTTTTGAAATAGAGTGAAAAAATTTACATACATAAGACTAAAAGGCAGAAAACAATTATTTAAATACAAATTAATTACTAATATTCTTTCTTTCTTTCGCTTACGCCATAGTCACGCAGCGATCGCAGGGTCGGCGTGGTTACAACTGATTTGGCAGTGTTAGTGTTAG
This sequence comes from Schistocerca nitens, assembly GCF_023898315.1. Classification (NCBI taxonomy): domain Eukaryota; kingdom Metazoa; phylum Arthropoda; class Insecta; order Orthoptera; family Acrididae; genus Schistocerca; species Schistocerca nitens. The sequence continues at coordinate 354,650,482 of NC_064622.1, forward strand.
GGATGGCCGGATGCCCTTCCTGCCGCCATCCCGTACCCCCCAGGACGGAATCAGTGTACCCCAACTGTCTGCATTTAGTGTAAATTGTGGAATAGTGCGGACGTGTTTCAAATGTCTGCAACGCGTGTAACTGAGGCGGAACGTGGGGACCAGCCCGGTATTCACCTAGCAGGATGTGGAAAACCGCTTAAAGAACACATCCAGGCTAGCCGGCTCACCGGGGCAGATTCGATCCGGGGCCGGCGCGCTTACCCGAGTCCAGGAAGCAGCGCGTTAGCGCACTCAGCTACCCTGGCAGGCCAAACATTAACTACTAATATAACATGTTTTTAAATCAGCCTATAAAGTGTAAAATAATTTATCGCAGTCCTGTACAGTTTTCTAACCCCGTACAGACAGTCTGAAAATTTGTGACTGAATTTTTAATAGCTGTTAGTATACTATAAGGGGCGTTCAAAAAGAAACGAGCCGGAGGATGGAATGCGCAAACCGGTGACAGGTGGGTAATATCATGGCGTGTGTAACGAGGTGTAGTTCCCGCCAGAGCGTGGAAGTTCACAGCCCGTCGCTAGAGGGCACACGTGCTCGTCACGTGACAATACATAGAGCAGCAGCATGCATAAATCGTCCACCGCTGCCAATCGCTGACGTTCTTTGACCAAAATGCCCCCCCTTCTTATTCATTTCCTGCAGCACGGGACAACAGTGAATGTCCAGCGTGACTCGCAAAATGTCCAGCGTTACTCGCAAACCTTGACCACCCTTCGCCAAGCGATCAAATCAAAACGACCAGGCAATCTCAGCCGTGGAGTCATTCTGCTCCACGACAGTGCAAAGCCTCATACGGCCAACACAGTCGCGGCAGAAATTCAAATGGGAGGTTCTCGGCCACCCTCCACACAGTCCGGACCTCCCTGTGATTACGCCATTTTTGGTCCCCTTAAAAAGGTACTGAGGAGCAAACGATCCACCTCGGACGACGACGTCCAACTGTACGTGCGGAACTGGTTAACATCGCAGCCCCGGGAATTTTATGAGACAGCCGTTCACCGCCTCGTGTCACAGCGGGACAAGTGTCTCAACAGCCGGGGTCAATACTTCTAACCTTCTGTAATTATTCATCCGGCTAATTTTTTTTTGAACGCCTCTTATACTAAGATTTAAATGAAAAACGTGGGATGCACGCAATACATAATTTTTTATATACTAAGAATGAGCATCCTCGAAAACAAGATTGCAAACAAATTTTATTGCTATTATTAGTTTCAGCTACACACAAGCCATCTTTCAGATCATAAAGAGTGTTGGTTAGTGTAATTGCCATAGCTGTTTAAAACATAGTAATAAAATTTTTGAGCAACAACATTCATACAGAATGAACAGATGGGATAATTTGACGTATCACTCATATACAGTGAATTGGAATGAAAGTCATACAGTGGCCAGTACTATAGTGAGTTTCCTGTTTACTGCAGCACTGGCCACACATGTTTATATGACGTGTATTAAACGTGTTATAATACTTTATCGCTACACTGGTCGTCAATTGCAACACTATCTTCATAACGATGATCTCCGCTATGAGACGACACAAATACTAAGTGTATCTTAGTTTCATGATCTTCGTTCTAACTAATTCTGTATGAACTATACGTCAAGTTACCGAACCTATAAATTCTGTATGAATGTTGTTACTCAAAAAAATTATGACGATATATTTAGCCGTTATGGCAGTTACAATTATCAAGACACTTTTTGTGATCTGGAGATGGTTCGAGTGTAGCTGACACTATTAATCATAAAAACTATTTATTTGTGGTCTTCGAATATTTTCATCCTTAACACGTACAAAAATTACGACAGATCGCTTGTCTCCAACATTGGCTATGCCAACAAAAATGACAATATACAAATGACACACGAATAGTTCACATCATTTTTGCTGCACTACTTTCCAAATAATGACGAACCCGTGCAAAAGGCTGAGCAATTCCGTCGGTTATCATCTACACTATGACAACAACTGGCACTAATTGTATCTAACTGGCCGCTTGAATTTGAGCGGGCAACGGCCTGATCGGCTAGCTTCAATGCTAATTACTTCGGGAAAGGCGCAACGTTTCGAATTTTTTTTCTTAACAATCACCAACCCTGCAATACACTTACAAGCTTCTCAAACTGTTTATGACTACCCATTATATGCTATCGCATTCCTGTTCTATACTCTTTCAGTTGCACCACCCGCCTCTAGGAAACTACGCTAACATAAATGGCTCATATCCGACCACCCTGTATTTGCTCTCACATTCCTGTTCTCCTTTCTTTACCTGCTGCAACCGCGTTTTAAATCTTACAAATATTTTGCATAGCTATTAAAAAATCAGAACCACATTACTTTCAGGTCTATCTGTATGAGGGTCAGGAATCTTTATGGGGCTAGCAGAAAATTTTTATACTTCTTAGTCTGCTTTGAAAACGAGGTACGTTATAAATTGATTTTTATTCAAACAATTATTTTTTTTGCGCTGGTTTAACGTGTACTGTGGTCGTGAATCGGAGAAAATACATTACCCCGTTTATATAATGTGCTGCTAGACAAACTGCATGAGAAATTCATCGCGGCGCCAGTTGGAGTTGCACTACATCTACATACATACTCTGCAATCCACCATACGGTGCGTGGCGGAGGGTACCTCGTACCACAACTAGCATCTTCTCGCCCTGTTCCACTCCCAATCAGAACGAGGGAAAACTGACTGCCTATATGCCTCTGTACGAGCCCTAATCTCTCGTATCATTGTGGTCTTTCCGCGAAATGTAAATTGGCGGCAGTAAAATAGTACTGCAGTCAGCCTCAATGCTGGTTCTCTAAATTTCCTCAGTAGCGATTCACGAAAAGAGCGCCTCCTTTCCTCTAGACACTCCCACCCGAGTTCCTGAAGCATTTCCGTAACACTCGCGTGATGATCAAACCCACCAGTAACAAATCTAGCAGCCCGCCTCTGAATTGCTTCTATGTCCTCCCTCAATCCGACCTAATAGGGATCCCAAACGCTCGAGCAGTACTCAAGAATAGGTCGTATTAGTGCTTTATAAGCGGTCTCCTTTACACATGAACCACATCTTCCCAAAATTCTACCAATGAACCGAAGACGACTCTCCGCCTTCCCCACAACTGCCATTACATGCTTGTCCCACTTCATATCGCTCTGCAATGTTACGCCCAAATATTTAATCGACGTGACTGTGTCAAGCGCTACACTACTAATGCAGTATTCAAACATTACAGGATTCTTTTTCCTATTCATCTGCATTAATTTACACATATGTATATTTAGAGTAGGCTGCCATTCTTTACACAAATCACAAATCCTGTCCAAGTCATCTTGTATCCTTCTACAGTCACTCAACGACGACACCTTCCCGTACACCACAGAATCATCAGCAAACAGCCGCACATTGCTATCCACCCTATCCAAAAGATCATTTATGTAGATAGAAAACAACAGCGGACATACCACACTTCCGTGGGGCACTCCAGATGATACCCTCACCTCCGATGAACACTCACCATCGAGTACAACGTACTGGGTTCTATTACTTAAGAAGTCTTCGAGCCACTCACATACTTGGGGACCAATTCCATATGCTCCTACCTTAGTTAGGAGTCTGCCGTGTGGCACCGAGTCAAACGCTTTCCGGAAGTCAAGGAATATGGCATCCGTCTGATACCCTTCATCCATGGTTCGCAAGATATTATGTGAAAAAAGGGCGAGTTGCGTTTCGCAGGAGCGATGCTTTCCAAAGCCGTGCTGATGCATGGACAGCAACGTCTCTGTCTCAAGGAAATTCATTATATTCGAACTGAGAATATGCTCGAGAATCCTTCAACAAACCGATGTTAAGGATATTGGTCTGTAATTTTGAGGATCCGTCCTTCTACCCTTCTTATATACAGGCGTCACCTGCGCTTTTTTCCTGTCGCGCGGGACTTTACGCTGGGCAAGAGATTCGCGATAAATGCAAGCTAAGTAAGGAGCCAATGCAGTAGAGTACACTCTCTGTAAAACCGAATTGGAATCCCATCAGAACCTGGTGATTTATTTATTTTCAACCCATTCAGCTGCTTCACAACCCCAGGGATGTCTATGACTATGTTCTCCATACGGGAATCTGTACGAGACTCAAACGGCGATATGTTTGTACGATCCTCCTGCGTGAAAGATTTCGCAAATGCTAAATTTAAAATTTCAGCTTTCGTTTTGCTGTCTTCCGTTGCTAGGCCAGACTGATCAGTGAGTGACTGGATGGAAGCCTTCGACCCGCTTACCGATTTTACGTAACACCAGAATTTCCTTGGGTTTTCAGCAAGATCTTTTGCTAAGGTATGACGGTGGTAGTGGTTGAATGCTTCGCGCATCACTCTTTTTACAGCAGCACGAATCTCTACTAACTTTTGACTGTGCTCATTCTCACTGTGGAGCAAATTCCTGTATCACTCTGTTTTGAACTAACGAGTTCGGTAAAACCCACGCCACTAAACGAATACACACTTCCCGTAAACAACAGCGCCATCGGCAAACAGCCTCAGATTGGTTTTAGTGGGTGATTTCAGAAAACAAGCGATCGTAGGTCCCCGCCAACTGCACCCGCATCAGGTCGACGTAGGGGCTGCAGTGATGGGAGCGGTGCGGCGCTGTTTACTTTCTGCAGCTGGGGGCGTGTCTGGCACCGCAGCGTCGCACCACTGGCGGGGGCGGAGGGCGGCGCGGCGGAAATCGACGCGATTGCGCGCCTGAGAGCGCCCATTTCCTGGCCGCGCTGCCGGTAATCACGTTCCACCCCACAACGGCGCGGTTTCCACTGTAGCTCCACAAAGGGCACTAATTCCTCAACACGTGCGCGAGGCCTGCCTTCCTCTCACACTGCGTTGCGGAACACTGCAAGCCGATACTCGTCGCATGTTGGTCATTGTCGTAATATTATGGAATCACTATGCGGCTCTACGCTCTTTCTGTAAATCAAAGATCGAATCGACTGCAGGCGCTAAACTACACCTAATTCACTGCTTCAGGAGGAAGACCCGTAGTTAATTACAGCTAAAATCTCCGAGTAATAACAGTTAGTTATGATGCTGCGTATCAGACCCTTTCGCCTACTACATAAAACTGGTTATCCGTCTGTTTTCATACTGATTTGCCGGCCGGTGTGGCCGAGCGGTTCTAGGCGCTTCAGTCTGGCGCGACCGCTACGGTAACAGGTTCGAGTCCTGCCTCGGGCTTGGATGTGTGTGATGTCCTTAGGTTAGTTAGGTTTAAGTAGTTCTAAGTTCTGGGGGACTGATGACCTCAAATGTTAAGTCCCATAGTGCTCAGAGCCATTTGAACCAAGCCATACTGATTTTTTTTTACTTTGTTTACTTTATTAGCTTTCTTCGTGTGAGAAAAGATTCCGCCTTTGGTTTCTCTTTTAGAAATTATCACAGCCCTACTAACATATACTGGAAATCAGAACCACCTCTTACTTGTGGTGACACAGTAGGTTTTGAAGAGCGTAGCTTCAAGGAACTTGCAGGCAAATCATGATATGTGAGCACTGCTCAACTTAGCGTTCGACAATCGATGTACAGATGCACAAAGTAATTTCTTCATCCAAAAGAAGATCTTATAATTAATTAATATCAATAATAACTAATTAAAAGATCAGCACAAATTCATCTATTACTAATGAGATACTTTGCCCTGCAAAAATCGGAGTCCTAATTGGTAATTGTGATAAAATTGCAATCCTTCGATGTGCACGGCGTTAATGGGTGTGTATGCAGATATTTCTGTTGGTGACAGAGGACAGTATACTAATCAACATTACATCAGTATTTATGATATTTTCAGACTAATAATTATAGCTATTACAAGGTTGGGGAGTATCTAGAAGTACATGCGGAAAGACATACCATTAAATCTTATTTTCCCCTGGGCAGCAGGTCAGGTGTTGCAGTGTGGATGCCTGGACGCAAAAATGTTAGTTATACTGACAGGCATAGTATACTTAGTGGTGCAGTTACGACTGTGCAGATAACATCAGGTAGTAAAGCTTTTGATGTTTCTCTGGGAAAACTATTCCACACAGAGAAAAAACGACCAACACACTAATGTGCGTACATATTAAGATAGCATGTATAAAAATATCTGCACTTATACCTCGGTACACCATGTACACTAAAAAACAACTCCGTCCGAACAGGCCTTGGAAGGCACAACGGTTCCAACCGGGCGCCGTGTCATCCTCACCCCACAGGCCTCAATGGATGCGGATACTGGGGGGGGGGGGGCGGAGGGGGAGCATGTGGTCAGCACACCGCTCTCCCGGCCGTTTCCCGTTTCCGAGACCGGAGCCGCTACTTCTCAATCAAGTAGCTCCTCAGTTTGCCTCACAAGGACTGAGTGCACCACGCTTGCCAACAGCGCTCGGCAGTCGGGACAGTCACCCATCCCAGCCCGACAGCGCTTAAATTCGGTGATCTGACAGGAACCGGTGTTACCACTGTGACGAGGCCGTTGGCCCATGTATACTGGGTGGCCAGAAACAGTTTGAAATCTTGTATGGGTGTTGCAGCGTGGTTTGCGATGAGAAATAAATGTTAAGAAAAAAATTTCAAAAGTTGCGCTGTTTCCCAGTTTATTGCATTGATGTTAGCCACTCAGGCCGTTGCGTATGCAAATTCAAGCGGCCCACCAGAGACGGTGTCGCCAAATGTGTTCTTCGTTTAGTTTCTTAAAACTGAACAAGGGAGCGATACAAAAACTGGACATGGGACGGTAGCAAGGATCGAACGCGAGCGAAAGGCTGAGCAGACCCGTCGGTAATCATCTACGCTATGACAACAACTGCCACTGATTTTTTCTGGCTGGCCGTTTGAATTTGCGCGCGCAATAGCCTGATTGGCTAACTTCAATGCAATAACCTGGGAAACAGCGCAACTTATCGATCTTTTTCTTAACAATCATTTCTTAGCACAACAAACCCTGCAACACACTTACAAGCTTCTCAAACTGTTTATATGCTGCCGCATTCCTGCTCTATACTCTTTCCGCTGCACCACACGCCTCCAGGAAACTAGTAAATGGCTCATATCTGCCCGCCCTGTTTATGCTCTCACATTCCTTGTCTTTACTCTTTCCAATGTGCCACCCGCGGCCTGAAAACTACGCTAACATACATGTCTTATATCTGGTCATCCAGTATATGCTCTCACATTCCTGTTGCGTACTCTTTCCGCTGCGTCAACCGCCGCCTGAAAGCTACGCTAGTATAAGGCCTAATGCCTCGCAGCATCAGCGGCAATTTTTTTTTTTTTTTCTGTAAGGCCGCGTGCTACGTAAGCGACCAAACCGACCGAGACAGAGCGCGACAGCTTCAGGCGACAAAACACAACCGCAAGTACAGTTACGGAAGAGTCCTACCTGGGCGACATCTGTGTCGCTGCCTGTCTCCTGCTGCAACAGCCACGTGTCTTCTCGGCTAAGCAGTGAAGTGCCCCTATGAAATACTTATCATCCGATTTCAAGAAAACTATTCGGTGAAAACAATTGATCATTCCGCATGTTATGGCTTGATATCTTTAAACGATAAAGGTCTGAATTTATTTTCGTTATTCATCATAGTTACTGTGCTGCACGAAATTTTTAAGAATCTGCAGAGGTAAAATCACATTGCGTAGACTTACTGTATAGTTCATTTAAGGCCACACATTATTGCGTATGAAATGTAACCAATATAACTAAATTGTATTTAAAGATGAGACCGGAATGATACCTCTTTTCGTTCTTGAGATATTGGCTGTTGTATCTGCGGACGGATCGCTCGCGGCTTGTCCAAACCTTTCCTGCGCTTCAGGAATCAAGTGGTCGTAAAAATCGTCGTATATCATAAACGGTTCAAGATATCAAAACGACGATTTTTGAAATGACAACACGAAGAAAGGACTGTTTTATCGTATGGTTAACACTCGATACGTTTTTGTAAACGCTTGAGCAGAGCGAAAACAAGATTCCCTATAAATTACACAATGAGATTTTGTCCGAATTTTCATAGTCAAACAAAGGGAAAGAAACAGGTAAACGGGGTATCAAAGTGACCAGCATGAGGGTTAGTTTTGCATGAAAATATTTAACTGCTTGGAAGTAATCAGGGTAATTAAAGAAAACTTAATTAATAAGCTGAGGAAATATTTCACGAAAAGCTGCTGACAATCTATGTAAATTAAGTGTCAAAAATTTCATCTGTTCAAGGCCTAGCTATTTTGCACATAAGATATATTGGTGCGGTATTTAAATGTCAAAAAGGCTTATTTCAAATCAAGTACGTTAGGAAGGCAAACGAGAAGTCAGAGAGATCATGCATTCTGAATAAAACTTGAAATTAAAAAATAAAAGAAATCAGTCAAATATTTTATGAAATGATTTGTGTAAAAGAAATAAGTAGATCAGAGAAACGTTCTACGTGTCTTTGAATGATGCTCGAAATCATGAACAGAAAATGAGGTGCACCAAACGTTTCCCTAATATTTTATTATTTCATACTTTTAGACAAATCATTACACAAAACGTTTGACTTTCAATTAAAAAATTTTGTAAGCTTTACTTTTACAGAATATTTAGATTAATTGAAACGCTTGGCCTTACCACTGACTGCTGATGAATTACGTTCGCAACAGCAAATATCTGTAAAATTTCATGGTTCACTGTAATTTGTTGGGAATTTAATGTGTGTGATATACTGGGATAGGCGTGTATAAACTTAAAGATCAAGTTCTTTGGCAAGACCTTAAAAATATACTTAGTGATGTAGTGTAAACAATATACATAAAACTTAGTACAAAAAATTGTAACTGAGTCAGTTAAAATTCAACAACAACTCAGATTCGATCCCAGGACCTTTCCAAGTACGTAATTACCAACTTTAACGCTACCGCTACACCAAAACTAACTGTTATTTCCGTTAATCAATGTGCATGTTTATATGTGTATTTAGGCTAGTTTGCCATGTAGTCAATCTTCCGCTTTTATTGGCTGTTGAAAGCTCTTCATCACGTAAAAAACACTCGTGTGTAATTTATTGATGAGATAGTCGAATGCTCCTCTGCTCATTCACGTGTTTCGAAGAATTTGTCTGGTGATCTTCGTAGTTGATGATATTTATGAAATTCACCATGGAGATTCCTCCCTTTGTAAATTTCATGCACAGCATTCCTTTTTCACTTTATTTTCTTAAGTAAACCTAATTTTGCAGACTTACTCTCCAGCTACAGTATTGTACAGTTTAGGGGCGCCGTTTTATAGAAACGGCTGGTTGGCTTTAAGCAGCCATCTTGTAGCGTGACATGGTCGCTCGCACGCAGGACACTGGAGCTCTTCGCCCGATGCTTCTGCTTGTCGCTGATGCGCCGCGTATCAAGGCGTCGCTCACTGTCGGTCGCTTCTGTCGCTCACGTAGGACACGGCCTTACGCGTGGCCATCTCGACCTCCACTTCCGTTACATTCCTTTATGGCCAAGCCCTGCATATACCATGAATTTTGACTACATCGGTGATGACACATAGGTGCGATCCCCTTTATATTGACGTATCACATATATTTTATGTTCCCACAGGCAGCGACACGTCTACGGCGAGAAGAGGGGAGGGATGCTTTGACAGCATTCACAGAACCTACATAGCGTTGTCATCGATACACACACACACACACACACACACACGCACGCACAAGTACATGTGGCCGGACACACGACGTTATACAGGGTGGTCCATTGATAGTGACCGGGGCAAATATCTCACGAAATAAGTGTCAAACGAAAAAACAACAAATAACGAAACTCGTGTAGCTTGAAGGGGGAAACCCGATGACGCTATGGATGGCCCGTTAGATGGCGCTGCCATAGGTCAAAAGGATATCGACTGCGATTTTTTTAAATAGGAACCCCCATTTTTTATTACATATTCGTGTAGTACGTAAAGAAATATGAATGTTTTAGTTGGACCACTTTTTTCGTTTAGTGATAGATGGCGCTGTAATAGTCACAAACGTATAAGTACGTCGTGTCACGTAACATTCCGCCATTGCGGACGGTATTTGCTTCGTGATACATTACCTGTCTTAAAATGGACCGTTTTCGAATTGCGGAAAAGGTCGATATCGTGTTGATGTATGGCTATTATGATCAAAATGCCCAACGGGCGTGTGCTATGGAGGCTGCTCGGTATCCTGGACGACATCATCCAAGTGTCCGGACCGTTCGCCGGATAGTTACGTTATTTAAGGAAACAGGAAGTGTTCAGCCACATGTGAACGTCAACCACGACCTGCAACAAATGATGATGCCCAAGTAGGTGTTTTAGCTGCTGTAGCGGCTAATCCGCACATCAGTACCAGACAAATTACGCGAGAATCGGGAATCTCAAAAACGTCGATGTAGAGAATGCTACACCAACATCGATTTCACCCGTACCATATTTCTGTGCACCAGGAATTGCATGGCGACGACTTTAAACGCCGTGTACAGTTCTGCCGCTGGGCACAAGAGAAATTACGAGACGATAACAGATCATTTGTAAGCGTTCTATTTAGCGACGAAGCGTCATTCACAAACAGCGGTAACGTAAACCGGTATAATATGCACTATTGGGCAACGTAAAATCCACGATAGCTGCGACAAGTGGAACATCAGCGACCTTGGCGGGTTAATGTATGGTGCGGCATTATGGAAGGAAGGATAATTGGCCCCCATTTTATCGATGGCAATCTAAATGGTGCAATGTATGCTGATTTCCTACGTAATGTCTACCGATGTTACTACAAGATGTTTCACTGCATGACAGAATGGCGATGTACTTCCAACATGACGGATGTCCGGCACATAGCTCCGTGCGGTTGAAGTGGTATTGAATAGCATATTTGATGACAGGTGGATTGGTCGTCGAAGCACCATACCATGGCCCGCTCGTTCACCGGATCTGACGTCCCCGGATTTCTTTCCGTGGGGAACGTTGAAGGATATTTGCTATCGTGATCCACCGACAACGCCTGACAACATGCGTCAGCGCATTGTCAATGCATGTGCGATTATTGCGGAAGGCGAACTACTCGCTGTTGAGAGGAATGTCGTTGCCAAATGCATTGAGGTTGACGGACATCATTTTGAGCATTTAATGCATTAATGTGGTATTTACAGGTAATCACGCTGTAACAGCATGTGTTCTCAGAAGTGATAAGTTCACAAAGGTACGTGTATCACATTGCAACAACCGAAATAAAATGTTCGAACGTACTTACGTTCTGTATTTTAATTTAAAAAACCTACCTGTTACCAACTGTTCGTCTAAAATTGTGAGCCATATGTTTGTGACTATTACAGCGCCATCTATCACAAGGCGAAAAAAGTGGTCCAATCAAAACATTCATATTTCTTTACGTACTACACGAATATGTAATAAAAAATGGGGTTTCCTATTTAAAAAAACGCAGTTCATATACGTTTGACCTATGGCAGCGCCATCTAGCGGGCCAACCACAGCGCCATCTGGTTTTCCCCTTCAAGCTAGACAAGTTTCGTTCTTTGTAGAGTTTTCGTTTGACGCTTATTTCGCGAGATATTTGGCCCAGTCACGTTCAATGGACTACCCTGCATACTTGTTACCTCAAGCTTACTATTGTTTTCGCAAAGTAATCCTAGCGATCTTAATAAAGTTCTCAAAATAATAGGCTGTGATTGGGAGTGTGTTTTCCTCGCCGCAGTCCTGCCCTGGCATGTGGGCAAACTGGGTGTCTGACGTTATGGGGGCAGTGATGAGGATGCTACGGCGCTTACCTTTAAACTATAGGCTAGAAACACCACTGCCTACACTATTTACATATGAAATACATTCTGTTTAATATCTATTTCGGCGTTTTTGTAGCTGACTAATTTTTCAACGTATTTAGTCCTATTCCCACGTCAACCTGTTCAATCAATGTATTACAAGAGGGCAATAAAAGCCTAGAATCGGTATACCAATCGGGCACAATCATCGTGAGCACTCAGGGAACCGTCCCACAGAAGCGTCAGGTTGACGATACACGTTTGTTGAAACACCGTGTCCTGCTGCGTAAAGAACTTCGTAACTGCCTGCTGCACATCCTCGTCCGACAGGGCCTTTTTTTAATGGACCGAATGTCTGATAATAGCACGGGGAGAGATTTGGAATACAGGGAGGGCTGCTCGAGTGACTCCCACTTGAGTTGTAATAACTGCGGCGTTACGACATTTGCGATATAGGGACGTACGTTATCATGAAGCAGCAGCACACCTTATCGTAGTTTCTCATTTTAAAACAGTGGTTTTCGACAGACATGCTCCTTCGTTCACAATGAACGATAAACTCTAATTGTTTCCTCCTTCTCCTACATTCATATTCTTCATTCTTCCGTAGCCAAGACAAGAATAACAGCATGTTGGTCCTGTTTGAACGCATTTGGTAATACCGAGGCCATAGTTCATCATTCCGCAGTCACCGCACGCACGTCAGAACGACACTAATGCTACATCAGTCCCTTACCTACATGTCGGTGATTATACGAGGTGCATTCAAGTTCTAAGGCCTCCGATTTTTTTTTCTAATTAACTACTCACCCGAAATCGATGAAACTGGCGTTACTTCTCGACGTAATCGCCCTGCAGACGTACACTTTTTCACAACGCTGACGCCATGATTCCATGGCAGCGGCGAAGGCTTATTTAGGAGTCTGTTTTGACCACTGGAAAATCGCTGAGGCAATAGCAGCACGGCTGGTGAATGTGCGGCCACGGAGAGTGTCTTTCATTGTTGGAAAAAGCCAAAAGTCACTAGGAGCCAGGTCAGGTGAGTAGGGAGCATGAGGAATCACTTCCAAGTTGTTATCACGAAGAAACTGTTGCGTAACGTTAGCTCGATGTGCAGGTGCATTGTCTTGGTGAAACAGCACACGCGCAGCCCTTCCCGGACGTTTTTGTTGCAGTGGAGGAAGGAATTTGTTCTTCAAAACATTTTCGTAGGATGCACCTGTTACCGTAGTGCCCTTTGGAACGCAATGGGTAAGGATTACGCCCTCGCTGTCGCAGAACATGGACACCATCATTTTTTCAGCACTGGCAGTTACCCGTAATTTTTTTGGTGGCGGTGAATCTGTGTGCTTCCATTGAGCTGACTGGCGCTTTGTTTCTGGATTGAAAAATGGCATCCACGTCTCATCCATTGTCATGACCGACGAAAAGAAAGTCCCATTCATGCTGTCGTTGCGCGTCAACATTGCTTGGCACCATGCCACACGGGCAGCCATGTGGTCGTCCGTCAGCATTCGTGGCACCCACCTGGATGACACTTTTCGCATTTTCAGGTCGTCATGCAGGATTGTGTGCACAGAACCCACAGAAATGCCAACTCTGAAGGCGATCTGTTCAACAGTCATTCGGCGATCCCCCAAAACAATTCTCTCCACTTTCTCGATTGTGTCGTCAGACCGGATTGTGCGAGCCCGAGGTTGTTTCGGTTTGTTGTCACACGATGTTCTGCCTTCATTAAACTGTCGCACCCACGAACGCACTTTCGACACATCCATAACTCCATCACCACATGTCTCCTTCAACTGTCGATGAATTTCAATTGGTTTCACACCACGCAAATTCAGAAAATGAATCATTGCACGCTGTTCAAGTAAGGAAAACGTCGCCATTTTAAGTATTTAAAACAGTTCTCATTCTCGCCGCTGGCGGTAAAATTCCATCTGCCGTACGGTGCTGCCATCTCTGGGACATACTGACAATGAACGCGGCCTCATTTTAAAACGATGCGCATGTTTCTATCTCTTTCCAGTCCGGAGAAAAAAAATCGGAGGCCTTAGAACTTGAATGCACCTCGTATATCGGCATCGGAATAGTACTGCGTTGGATATACGCTGCAGCAACGCTCTCAAAATTTTTATCGCCCTTTATATAAACATGATATGCATGGTCAGTCAGTCAGAACTTTCTATCAGAGGATTCCTGAACTCTATTTTGATCCACTACTAGTCATTTACTTTCTTGTTCCCCTCGCAAGTAGAAAAAAAGACTATCTATATGGCTCCGTATGAGCCCTAATTTGTCGTATCTTTTCGTGGTCTTTACGCGCAAAGCGTGTTGGAGGCAACAGAAGCGCTCTGCAGTCAGATTCAAATGCCGGTTCTCTACATTTTCTCAACAGTGTTCCTCGAAAAGAACGTCGCCTTCCCTCCAGGGATTCCCATTTGAGTTCCCGAAGCATCTCCGCAACACTTGCGTATTGTTCGAACCTACTGGTAACAAATCTAGAAGCCTGTCTCTGAATTCCTTCAATGTCTTTCTTTAAGCCGTATTGGTACGGATTCCAAACGCTCGAGCAGTACTGAATAATAGGTTGCACCAGCGTCCTATATACGGTCTCCTTTACAGATGCACCACACTTCCCTAGAATTCTCCCAGTAAATCAAAGTCGACCATCCGCCTTTCCTACCACAAACCTCGCATGCTCATTCCATTTCATATCGCTTTGCAACGTTACGCCCAGATATTTAAACGACCTGACTGTGTCAGGCAGTACACTACTGATACTGTATCGGAACATTAAGAGTTTGTTTCTCCTACTTATCTGCTTAAACTTATATTTTTCGGGTTAACTTACATATTTTTTAACATTTTAGAACTAGCTGACACTCTTCACACCAACTACAAACTTCGTCTGCGTCATCCTGTATGTTCCTACAGTCACTAAACTGCGACACCTTACTGTACACCACAGCATCATTAGCAAACGGTCACAGATTGCTGCCCAACCTGTGCACTAAATCATTTATGTGTATAGAGGATAACAGCGGTACGACCACTCTTCCCTGAGGCACTCCTGACGATACCCTTGTCTCTAATGAATACCCGCCGTCGAGGACAACATACTGGGTTCTATTTTAAGAAGTCTTCGAGCCACTTACTTATCTGTGGACCTAATCCATATGCTCGCTTTATAGATGGGGTAAGGCACCATCTCCAAAATGCGACTGTGGAGCAGTCAGGCAAACCGTTCGCCACGTTCTTACAGAATGTCCAAATAGGGCATATCATGGAACTTTCGACGATTTTCTAATGGCGAAGAATGTCACAACTCATTATATTAAAAATTTAAATTGCTGTTTGTAAATTACAAGCGTTATTGTTTACATTTTTTTAAAATACTGTGCTTAAAAACCACACGATAAATAAATGAACTATGAAAAATTTACATTTGAAATAAATTTGTACTAACTGGGACAATGTTACAATCTGACGTCGGTGGCGCTTAACCACACACGCGATTCCCTTGCAGACGGCTCCCATGTTTACTCGACGATTTTGGTTTCTATTATCGAATACGTTCAACTAAGTCATTTAGCACTACTTATTACGATACACCGTGTGTATACGAGTGAACAGTATGGGCAGGTTATCCCAATGCAGAATCAGTACACACACTTTTCACTATGACGTAGCGTACTTTTTGTGGAATTGGTCAGAGCCATCGAAGAGGCTGTATGTGGACTCGATCAGATGCCGGATGGTTGTAACTAAAATGCAGCTACTCACAGCTGTAATTATCGTATGGAAGCTAAACTTGGTAGATATGCTAATGCGTTAATGCGGAACAGATTTATGCTATTAAAATTAGTTTCAACTGTGGCAACCAGGTTCAAATCTGGAACTGTGAATGCAAGGAAGACGTGGTGAACTGTTACCGCATGTAGCAGATTAGGAACGGAACGTGGGCGGAAAAGGTCGAATTGTCCCTTGCACAATTTGTTCAATACGGACCCGGGAGACATCGACGATATGCTGGATCCGTAAAACCACATGATCAACAGTTGATTGCAGCAGTTTCGATGGAATCTGAGCATCGTGTTCCTGTATAATGGCCTTCAGATCAGGTAGAGAAGGGACGTGGCTCTGGTAAACACATTCTTTTATATATCCCCAGAGGCAAAAGTCAATGTATTCAGATCATGTGATCTTGCAGACCAACATCCTTCGTGGAAGGATGCGTTAAGCAAATCTTTCACTGGGCGAGAGACATGAGGTGTTACCCAGTCTTGCATGAAATCCATGGTTTCCACACAGTTTTGCTCTTCCAAAGCGGGAATCGTGCTGCACAAGGACGTCTCCATAACGTGGAGACGTCAGGGTACACGTGACAGGCCCTCTGGGTGTATTGTCTTCAAAGAAGACCGGATTGAGAGTAAAGGTGCTTATCCACGACGAGTGTTATGGCTTTTCGTCCACAACACGCGAGTTAACAGCACCATAAGTCTGGCCTTTCTCTGTATTCACTGCTCCATGTAGTGTAAAATGTGCCTCGTCACTCCACAGAATTTGCCCGGCCACATGCCATCAACTTCGACCCGTGCCAGAAAACAAAGAGCACATGCAGAACGTTGCTGCGGATCATGAGGTTTCTGGATCTTGTACGGGTACCAGTGTAAAATAAACCGCGCAAAACTTTCCGTACTGTTGACTATCGGATGGACAATTCTCGGAACACTGCAATAGCACTAGCACTATTCGGGGCACGGGCTGCAGTGTCAGTAACAGCAATAGCAATAGCAACAGCAAGCCGCGCGGTTTGAGGGGCCATGTCACGGATTGCGCGGCCCCTTCCGCCGGAGGTTCGAGTCCTCTCTCGGGCATGGGTGTGTGTGTGTTGCTAAAAATGGCTCTGAACACTATGCGGCTTAACTTCTGAGGTCATCAGTCGCCTAGAACTTAGAACTAATTAAACCTAACTAACCTAAGGACATCACACACATCCATGCCCGAGGCAGGATTCGAACCTGCGACCGTAGCGGTCGCTCGGCTCCAGACTGTATTGCCTAGAACCGCACGGCCACTCCGGCCGGCTATGTGTTGCTCTTAGCATCAGTTCAAGTTAGTTTAAGTAGTGTGTAAGTCTAGGGACCGATGACCTTAGCAGTTTGGTCCCTTAGGAATTCACACACATTAAAACAGCAACAGCAACTTTGTCAGTAACTTCCACGTGCCACACCAAGCACACCGGTGTTTTCTAATGGCATTGTCATCTTCTTTAATTCCCTTAACGACATCGGTCCTCTCCTCAGACCTTTTAGTCGGCGATATTGTCTCAATAGAGCACAGTAATTTCCACCGTTCATATAAAACACATAAGGTCTCTCTTCGCGATAGCCATATTGTTCACTAACGTTATGGTTTGTCAAATGACAGCATGGATGTCATATCGTCATACAAACGGTGTGCAGCGCCGCATTTGACTTGGTGGTCACAATTGGAATTAATTAGTTTTCAAGCAACAGGCTTTGTGCTGTATTTCACAGTTTTTACGCTAGCACATCATGGTAATATATCCCGCCGTTCTCATGCACATATTAAACTTAACAGTCCTGACAAAACTCTACCATCTGGTGAGCAAGATGTATGAAACAGGCGAAATACCCTCAGACTTCAAGAAGAATATAATAATTCCAATCCCAAAGAAAGCAGGTGTTGACAGATGTGAAAATTACCGAACTATCAGTTTAATAAGTCACAGCTGCAAAATACTAACACGAATTCTTTACAGACGAATGGAAAAACTAGTAGAAGCCAACCTCGGGGAAGATCAGTTTGGATTCCGTAGAAACACTGGAACACGTGAGGCAATACTGACCTTACGACTTATCTTAGAAGAAATATTAAGGAAAGGCAAACCTACGTTTCTAGCATTTGTAGACTTAGAGAAAGCTTTTGACAATGTTGACTGGAATACTCTCTTTCAAATTCTAAAGGTGGCAGGGGTAAAATACAGGGAGTGAAAGGCTATTTACAATTTGTACAGAAACCAGATGGCAGTTATAAGAGTCGAGGGACATGAAAGGGAAGCAGTGGTTGGGAAGGGAGTAAGACAGGGTTGTAGCCTCTCCCCGATGTTGTTCAATCTGTATATTGAGCAAGCAGTGAAGGAAACAAAAGAAAAATTCGGAGTAGGTATTAAAATTCATGGAGAACAAATAAAAACTTTGAGGTTCGCCGATGACATTGTAATTCTGTCAGAGGCAGCAAAGGACTTGGAAGAGCAGTTGAATGGAATGGACAGTGTCTTGAAAGGAGGATATAAGATGAACATCAACAAAAGCAAAACAAGGATAATGGAATGTAGTCTAATTAAGTCGGGTGATGCTGAGGGAATTAGATTAGGGAATGAGACACTTAAAGTAGTAAAGGAGTTTTGCTATTTGGGGAGCAAAATAACTGATGATGATCGAAGTAGAGAGGATATAAAATGTAGACTGGCAATGGCAAGGAAAGCGTTTCTGAAGAAAAGAAATTTGTTAACATCGAGTATAGATTTAAGTGTCAGGAAGTCATTTCTGAAAGTATTTGTATGGAATGTAGCCATGTATGGAAGTGAAACATGGACGATAAATAGTTTGGACAAGAAGAGAATAGAAGCTTTCGAAATGTGGTGCTACAGAAGAATGCTGAAGATTAGATGGGTAGATCACGTAACTAATGAGGAAGTATTGAATAGGATTGGGGAGAAGAGAAGTTTGTGGCACAACTTGACCAGAAGAAGGGATCGGTTGGTAGGACATGTTCTGAGGCATCAAGGGATCACCAATTTAGTATTGGAGGGCAGCGTGGAGGGTAAAAATCGTAGAGGGAGACCAAGAGATGAATACACTAAGCAGATTCAGAAGGATGTAGGTTGCAGTAGGTACTGGGAGATGAAGAAGCTTGCACAGGATAGAGTAGCATGGAGAGCTGCATCAAACCAGTCTCAGGACTGAAGACCACAACAACAACAATTAAAGTATTCACGAAACTGCCTACGTTGAGGACATAACAAGCTGCGTAACAATATGGTACTCACCAAAACTGCATCCACAACACTACCGCAATCCCAACAGTAGAACACTGACATACGTAATAAGTTCACTTTTTCATATTTGTTTGCTAAGAGCCACTGATAAAACTGCAGATGACACGCTGTGTGCCGAATAAACGGCAACAAACAAAACAAACAACTAAGAAAATGTGCCGGAAATAGCGATAATAAACGCAAAGACCATGCTGTAACTTAACGTAAATAACGTGTTACGAAACGATTCACAGAACATGTTTTGGAAGAAACAGTACGCATGTAAAATTGTCTTGCACTGTTTGCAATTGTGCTTTTTTTTTGCATGTTTTAGAATTAAAAATTCCACTGATGAAGCTGATATTGTCGCTAAAACTAGTTTCGGAATAAAATATAAAAAGCAGAAGTGTTTTGCATCAAGACAGACCCAGAATCCGATATTATTGTTATCCATGGACGTGACGGAATTTCACAGAACGATCTCAGAGATCAGAGTGATTTGACTAAGATGCTTAATCGTTTTAGCGACGGGTCACTGACAGCCACAGAAACCATCGTGCATATACTTCTACCTGCTGTAACCACACAGCCTGTTTCTTGTCCCCAGGGACTCACTGTTACGGCTTGAAGCATACTGAGGTTTCAGTGTGCTCAGCTCACTTATATCAACATGTAAGACGATGTGTTGCGAGAGCAGCGAAACGCTCGTACCGACTACGCGTTTATTTGCCTGCGATACAGCCGGCAGAACACTAGAATTCCTTGTTATACGCCAGCCAGCCTCTGTTTACGTTCCATTTTATGGCGTTTCCTCGACCGTACAGTATAGAGACCAGAACATTACACACGCTTTTATTCAGTATTTACGTGTCTTTGCAGAGAAACCTATTCTCCTGTGCTGACAGGAATTGTTAACGCTGTTAATAATTACGCACCCCAGGCCTAAGAAATTATTACAGTGGCTCTAATAGCTGGTAAATTTCACTTTCCCGTTATTGCGTCAGTTAGTACTGAAATATTAATGTCTGGCTGGATAAATGCAAGAGAACTGATTACAATCTGACCGGCGCGGAAAATGGATGCAACGGAAAGAAACTTAATGAGTAAGACTTCGGGCACATACACATCACCTTAGCGAGCAACGTCTTATTTAAACCCTGCAAACCAACAGAATCTGCGCTACTTTGATTTTTGTCAATAGTGCGTTTAAAATTATTTGCGACTTTTGACGTTTGACTGACCAGAGGGGGACGTAATGCCGTTGCCCAGGTAACACCAATGCCGTGCCGGAGAAGCCGCCACCGGTTCGGCTGGTAAAGCGCCCCTGTTGCCACACCATGAAACCACGTGGTGTCACGCATTACACTCATCAACGTTTGCCAGCTCTCGTTGTTAAGTCGTATTTTATGGTGTTGAAGTGTTCTGTAGTCGTCAGGTATTGTGAAAATGTGTTTTGTGTTGGCGTTGCATTAACAACAGTGCAATACATCTGAATACGAGATTTGCAATAAAAGTGCAATCCAAGAACACGTTCTCTGGCTGCAAAACATTCCTCGGAATTCGACAATAGTACTGGACAGAACGACTTATCATTCTGTTTTCATGCATAAAGCTCCAACAATGCAGTGGAGGAAAGGGGATATTTTGCTCTGGGTACAAAGAAATGTTTCATGAGATAAAGTTGAACCTAGCATGCACAGAGCGGTGTTAATGAAACTTGAAGTGCTGCACAAACCAAAACTCCACGATCCTAGGTCGACGATCTGGCTAATGTTAAAGGGCATAGTTCAATCGTGCTTCCTCCGTATCATGATCGCCAGCCGATGTGGCCGAGCGGTTCTAGGCGCTACAGTCTGGAACCGCGTAACCCCTACGGTCGCAGGTTCGAATCCTGCCTCGGGCATGGATGTGTGTGATGTCCTTAGGTTAGTTAGGTTTAAGTAGTTCCAAGTTCTAGGGGACTGATGACCTCAGATGTTAAGTCCCATAGTGCTCAGAGCCATTTGAACCATTCGCATCATGATCATTCAAATGCGACTGAGAACATATGGGCATAGGCGAAAAGTAATGGGGCAAAAAACAGCAAGAAGTTAACACTCAGTGATATTGAAATACTGAGAAAAGAAGCCATTGCGAATGCTATACGCCAGGACTCGTCTTGAGTTGTCAGCCATACGAAGAAGGTAGTTGAGTTGTCGCCATATTAGCAAAGTTTAGAAATATTCATCTCACTAACATTCTAATGAAGGCAAAATTGCGACAGAATCCTGAAATAGTGTTATTAAACTGCAACCCAGTAGGAGTCAGGACAATACTTCATAAAACAACCCATTCTCAATAGGAAAATAAATGTGTAACTTCTTCACTTATATTGTTACAAAACCCACAGCAGTTCTCATTTCACCAGCTAAGTAATTACTTTACTTCATTGAAAAAAATCTGTAGTCGCTTGAATATCGCGCGGTAGATATGGAAGTTTCGCATATTAATTATATAGCAAAACACTCTCATCTTTGCGAGCTATCATTTGCCAAAATCTTGTTTGTAAACCTCAAACCATTTATGAGATACGAAGAGTTCATGAATACTTCACTTTAGTTTTTTCACTGACGCACGAGTTCGTGTCGGAAGGATTTACACACATTCCATTATCTCGAGATTGGAAACAAATAGCGATATCCTTCAAAGTTCAAGGAGTAATTCAGTATATTATCTACATTATAACAATGACCATTAACGAAATAATAGGAGGTTCGTCATGAAACTGACGAATTAAACTATAAAATGCGCGAGAATGAGAGTTTATTACCGAATAGTTTCTTTCTAATCGTTTGAGAAAGCTAGCAGATCGACCGGTTTGCTGATCATGCAGTCAGGCGAGCCTGCCAGGTTCCGCGCCTAAGGCTCCTCTAAGTACGAGTACGCTATTTTGTTTCCCGAAACTCGGAACTGTAAACATTCTGCGGTGCTATAGGATTTGCGTCACGGCACTTGAGCACGAAATTATGGGTGGTTGTGCTGCCACAAACTGTTCTAACCATTCTAGAAGTGGATTTTAAATGGTTCGTGTCCCAGGAGCTTCGGAGAGAAGAAAAAAAATGGACTGTTTAACTGTCGTCACGAAAACTGGGAACCCGGACGGAGCGCACAGTTATGTATTGTAAGTAAATAATGTTTATTATGACCTGAAGCAATATTTAATAGTAAAAATCGTAGGTTTTTGTTTAGCTGTTTTGAAAGTACCACCTCGTAGCAGAGATCCTGCCTGTAGGGAGTAAGCAGCCCCAAAATATAACACAGCAAAACATTACTGAACATACAATATTTAGAGTGCAATATGTGTGTCTTATAGTTTACTGACATTCATTAATCAAATACAAGCCACGATCGCTTAAAACTTTATTTAGATGACCGTTTTGGCAGAATTAGGCCTAAACTGCCATCATCGGATCTGTATCACGATAGTAATCATAACACTCCAGAGCTATCTGCTATTTTAAAGTTGAAAAAGCTCGCCAGTTCCATTGTCGGCATTTCACAATAGGAACACATAGTGTAAAACTTAAAGCCCCTGGGTTGATAGGGGCCCACATCACACCAAACGGGCACCCCAAAAACATACGTTTTTCATATTAGGTGCATTGTGCTGCCACCTACTGAAAGGTACTCCATATCAGCGACCTCAGCAGTCATTAGGCCGGTATTACACTATCAAATTTCTTTGTCAAATATCTTTGTCCAAAATCTTAGTCAAAGATATTTGATGGTGTAATAAGAACTTTGTCAAATGTCGTCCAATATTTGATCAAATCTAGGGCCTCGCTGTAGATTTGATCAAAGAAATCGCTTGTCTTCTGTTCACTGCAATGTGACATATTACCACATGGAGCGCTAGCATCGCTGCAGCGTTCTGTCGTCTGTAGTGTTTTTATAAACATTGCCGGTAAATACAATTGGTGTGTGCCGACAACTACAAAATTAATAGAGATGTATGAAGCTGATGAGGCGCTTTACAACGTGAGGCACCCTGAATACAAAAATAAAATAAGAAGATTGGAGACGAGACCTGACCTAACCTAACCTTACCTAACATAACCCTCTCCTGTAGCAAGGAATCGGAGTATTACAGTGAGCTTGTCTTCTGAAGATGTAGCAGTTCTTAAGTGAATATTGTGCTTTGTGATATGAGGATACACTTCACTGAGCACATACAGGAATGTATGCTCATCCATTCTTAAGTAATTGATGTACCACTTGACGTCTTCCACTGTAAGCTCACGTAAGAAGTTTTGTTGATTGCTTTTATCGTGTCGTCATAAAACCCACGGCTTCACCCAGATTAGATTAGTTTTTCGTTCCATAGATCCGTGCTGAGGAGATCCTCGTGGATGTGGAACATGTCAATTTTTTTTAAGCTGAAATAACAATACTAATAGTATGAATAAATACAATACATAATTTGTTTCTATTAAAAATTTAGTCAATGGAGTAGGAGTTGGCCACTAGTAAGTCTTTCAGGCTCCTTTTAAACTGATCTTTATTTGTAACTAAATTTTTTATGTTTGCTGGCAAATTATTGAAGATGAGTGTTCCTGAGTAGTGGACCTCTTTTTGAACTAAAGTGCTTTTAAGTCCTTGTGTAGATCATTTTTGTTCCTGGTATTGTATGTATGAACTGAGTTGTTTGTTGGAAAAAGAGATATATTATTTACGACAAATTTCATTAAGGAGTAAATATACTGAGAGGCAGTAGTTAGTATACCCAGTTCTTTGAAGAGGTTTCTACAGGACGTCCGTGAATTTACTCCACAAATAATACGTATTACACGCTTTTGGACTCTGAAAACTTTTGACTTGAAGATTTACCCCAAAATATTATACCATATGACATTATGGAATGAAAGTATGCAAGCTTTTTCATTTTTATGTTGCCTATGTCTGCTAACACTCGAATTGCAAACAGATTTGTTAAGGCGTTTCTGCAGTTCTGGGATGTGCTCCTCCCAACTGAATTTATTAGCAAGTTGTAATCCCAGGACTTTTAAGACTGTTAACCTCGTATGTATGATTCCATTTTTTCCCCCACTTCTTTTCCGCATGTGCACACAATGCAATTGGGGTACGTACAACTGCTGCGGTTAATAACAATTTGTTGTCAGCCATCTTGAACTTTGACGGAAAATTTGATGACAGTGTAATACCCCTTCTAGCGCTACGTCAAAGATCTTTGTCAAATATATTGGACAGAATATTTGATCACATCTTTGATCAAATCTTTGACAAAGAAATTTGATAGAGTAATACCGGCCTTAGACATCGTGAGAGAGCAGAATGGGGCGCTCCGCGAAACTCGCGGACTTCGAACTTGGTCAGGTGATTTGGCTTTACTTGTGTCAAGCGTCTGTACGCGAGATTTCCATACTCCTAAACATCCCTAGGTCCACTGTTTCCGATGTGATAGTGAAGTGAAAACGTGAAGGGACACGTACAGCACAAAAGCGTACAGGCCGACCTCGTCTGTTGACTGACAGAAACCGCCGACAGTTGAAGAGGATCGTAATGTGTAATAGGCAGACACCTATCCAGACCATCACACAGGAATTCCGAACTGCATCATGATCCACTGCAAACACTATGGCATTTAGGCGGGAGGTGAGAAAATTTGGATTTCATGGTCGAACGCCTCCTCATAAGCCACACATCACGCCGGTAAATGCCAAACGACTCCTCGCTTGGTGTAAGCAGCGTAAACATTCGACTATTGAACAGTGGAAGAATGTTGTGTGGAGTGTGGCGATCCGATCGCAGAGTTTGGGTATGTTAAAAATCACAAGATTCTCAGAAAAGTACAGTGAAAAGTAGTGTCAGTATATTGTATCACAATATCAGGGGATTAAAAAACAAAGTAGATGAGCTTCTTGTTTGTATAGAAGATTTAGAAACTGAGGGTGGAATAGATGTACTATGCCTGTCTGGACATCGTATAGTGACAGATATGCAAAAAGTAGATGCAGGTGGACATAAGCTTTCAGCACTTGTAAGTGGAGACACTATGGAGGGAGGAGGAGTTGCTACAGTTTGTCACAGTGTGATAAAATGTGGAAATTGAAAAATTTTGTGTAGAGCAACACATAGCAGCATGGGCCTGTGAGCTTAAACTAAATAATGGCACTTTTATAACTGCAGCTGTGTGGAGGTCCCCACTGGGAAATTTTCAGCTACTTCTCAAAAATTTAGTTTCTTTGTTGTGCTATCTGTTAGACAGAGGGAAGCAAATTGTTTGTGGGGATTTCAATATAGATTTTCTGACAGAGTCTGATAGACAGAATGACCTTGAAGTATTACTTGGTTCTTTCGATTTGGCATCAGTTATTGATTTTCCTACTCAGGTAGTACGGGAAAGCTTCATACTGATAAAATAATGTTTTTATAGCCCAAGATAAATTTCATCAAATAAAAACTTTTCCTGTTAAGAATGGTCTTTCTGACCATGATGCACAGCTAGTTACAGTATATTACACAGCTCCATCCAGTAATGCCAAACAGTCTTCTAAAGTAGCGTATTCAATTAATGATTTAACAGTTACAAATTTTAGGGAAAGCTTGCATGCGACAGTTAGACTGGGAAGATGTGTATAGGGAACCTAATGCTACTTTAAAATTTAACCTGTTTCACGATACGTTTGTCAGTACATCAGTTTCCCTAACAAAACAGAGAAAAATTATCATAAGAAACCATTTAAAAGGCCTTGGCTTACTAAATGAATAATAATATCTTGTAAACAGAAAAGGGAAACATAAAACATCGTAAAAACTACTACACTGTATTAAGAAAAGTTATTAAAAATCCAGAAGTATGTGCATTTTGTCTGAGATTAGCACTTCTGATAATAAAATTCAAACAATCTGGAATATTGTTAAAAGGGAAACAGAACAACCGAGAGCACAGGAAGACTGTATTTTTTTGTCAAACTCAATCAAAAGTTTGTAAACAAAAAGTCAGAGGCAGAAAATATTTTTAATAATCATTTTTAACTGTTGTAGAGAAAATAGGATCCAGCGGTTCATTACAAAATGAAAGGCTGTATTTGGAGGACGTAGTACCTATGCAATATGATAAAACTGAAATTCAGCCAATCCCTACTATTGAAATTAGGAAAATAATAAATTCACTCAAAAGTAAAAGCTCACATGGAACTGATGGCATTTGCAACTGAGTAGTGAAAGCTTTTTCCTAAGAGATAAGTAGGATTCTCAGCCACATATGTAGTAGCTAGCTGGAACAGGACATTTTTCCAGATAGACTGGAATATACTGTTGTTAAATCATTGCATAAAAAGGGGGATATCTCTGATGCTAACAACTACTGCCCAATCTAGTGATAACCTTATCCAAAATTCTTGAAAAAGTAATGTATTCAACAGTAGCTTCATATATTTGTAAAAATGAAGTACTAACAAAATGTCAATTTGGTTTTCAAAAAGGCTTCTCAACAGAAGATGCTATATATGCTTTTACCGATCAAATATTAAATGCTCTGAATAACGAAACACCACCCTTCGGGATTTTTTGTGGTCTCTCAAACGCTTTTAACAGTGTGAATCATGAAATTCTTTTAGATAAGCGTAAGTACTGTGGTATGAATGGGGCAGTGCACAAATGGTTTACTTCATATTTAACTGGAAGAATGCAGAGGGTTGAAATTAACAGTACAGGTAGTCAGCCCTTTGTCAATTTTAGCCATTTTCCATATTTACACATAACTTGTGCTTTACCTTGGAGAAGGAATTGTGTAGTGTGAAAGTCTTAAGTGTGTTCTTGTGTATCCTGGAAATTTAACGAAGCAACCCTTCAGTCGATTACAAGTGCCGTGTTTGGTGAGTTTCGTATTTATACTTGGTTATTGCGCAAATAAGCGCCAACTCGTGCTTATAGGAGCCTGGTACATGATTTAATAAACGACATCATCGAACATTGAATCTGAATTCCCCGAAGAACATAAAACAAACATAGTACGCGAGTCTATCACAGAAATATGCATCTTTCTTGCACCTTTATTCTTGATTCGGGCAGCAAAGGAAAACAGCAATAAGCAAATAAAACGCGAGATTTTTGGGTCTAACCCACATATCGATGTAAACATGAGCGGAATGAAAGCTCAAAATAGCACGATCTAAGGCTCTACGCAGGACACTTCTAAAATATTTCAGAAAAATTGAACAGAACAACACAGTTCACGTAAGCTACGTGCTGTGTTTAGCATTCGTTGGGAAACAAAATGGCGGATGCGCCAGCGTGTGTTTTTAGGAGCTCTAGGCCTGACAGTATCGTCACTTGCTGACGCGCCCAGCACACATTGGCAACTACGCTTCCCTCCACTCGCTCTGTATTGAACAGTCAAAAGCGGCAACTTATTTTAAACGCGCTATAAGAATCGTTATGGCTACGTGCTGGTTTTTCTCTCCGTCAGTCTGGTGGAAGCATTACAGAAACAAACAGCTGAATGCAATATAAATGCCGCTCAGGTTAGGAATATTACGGTATGACGCACAGTATTATGAAGTATACTCGTTTTCACTGTTATACAGAGTGATGAATTAGCGATGGTGGTGGTCTTCTTGGTAGAGCACCAGACTTCGGACCTTGAGATCTTGGGTTCAATCCCAGAGAGGGGTGGGGATTTTTCATACTTCCACTCCCTCCTGAAAGGCCCCAGGTCTACTAAGCCTGCTGTCAAAATGAGTACTGGGATTGTATCCCAGGTGGTGAGGGGCAAGAACCAACCCCCCCCCCCCACCCTCACACTGCCGCAGCGAATAAAAAGGCTGCTCTGTACATGCAGTTCTGCTGAAAGTCCGGTCACGAGCTTGCATCCCAGACTTTACCTTCATAGAGAGGTTTTTAATTATTGGTCGACTTCATGTGACGACATATGGGCCAGTTATGAAAATAAATACACCATCTTCGCGCTGCCTCGACGAGCGACCATTTTTAAAATTATTTTGCCATTTTATTGAACAGTTCAGAGGGCAAACTACAAAAAAAAATTATTTTCGATGAAATACCGAAACATGCTCAGCTCCCTAACGTAAAGTTCCAGCTTAGACAGAGTTTTAAAATGTTGTAAGACGTATGAAATCCTAACGATTTCGAGAAGTGGAGACATTTTACACTAGGTACAACGTTTGTAAAAAAATAAACGCTACTATACGGAGTGATTCAGATTTTACAATGGGCAGAGGAACAGCAAAACGCCAAACGACAATTGTAGGTTGTGGTTTAACTTCATCTTAAATGGATAATAGAAGAATGTAATGGATTAAATAGCAGAATCTTCTTGGGAGGGGAGGGAGAATAAAAGATAATGGTAAAAGACAATGGAAGAAATACAAATGCATTGCTAAAAAAATACAATGCCAAAAGCCGCCATAGATAAATATATCCGTAAGCAGAAATAAATTCCAAATTCGAAAGCGCTGTACATTGAGTGCCTACTCAAATCTTAATTCGTGGATGAGAAAGTAAGTCATTTGCAAGATGTGAGACCTTAGTTTCTCCCGGCGTTTAAAATGTCTAAGTAACTTACGGGAATGCAGCCGGGCAACTTCGTTTTACCTTGAAAATCGTATGGTGTGCTTCTGTCGAAATATCGGCGGTTGTCGACGACGTCACCCGGCTTCATTCCCGTTAAGTTATTTGAACATTTGCACAATTTTGACCTTTTATGTTTATACCGTGTTTTCTTTTTAACCTCAGAAAATCGTTCTTATCCTGTCTAGATTCATTCGATTTGTCAAGTTTCATGGATGAAACTATAAAATATACTGTAATTTTGCTCTTACACAGGGACTGTAAAAAAATGGTTCAAATGGCTCTGAGCACTATGGGACTCAACTGCTGTGGTCATCAGTCCCCTAGAACTTAGAACTACTTAAACCTAACTAACCTAAGGACATCACACACATCCATGCCCGAGGCAGGATTCGAACCTGCGACCGTAGCAGTCGCACCAGGGACTGTAACTTCACATACAACTTAAAGCACACGGTTCAGGAGCTTTCCAGGTCTATGGTAAACTAGTAGCTCAAAACCAGTGAATTGTAAGCACAAAGACAAAAGGCAACAGAAATTGCTAAAACCATCTCTTAGAATATCCGTATCGCTATCTTTTTGACAAAAGTAGACAAAGAAAACAGAGTTACGTGTAGAAACGACAATACCCTTCACACTATCAAACAATATATGCATACTAGCACAGCCATACTTGGGAACAGCTCAAACAAAACAATGTGACAATTGTCTTTAAATCAACTTACGTATTAAGAGGCTCCCTGTAGCTCGATATCTTTGACCAAACTCAGTAGTAAGACGCATTTAGATATTCTATTTACAAATCTTCGTTACGTATGAATCGGCACAGCTTACACTGCAGCAACATCGCTGAATTCTGTTTCACATAATCTCTGGACCGAGTCCAGAGAACAAACATGCGATCAGCGATGTTTCTTCAAACTTCGTGGAGCACATGCTGCTTCTTTTCACTGTAAAGCAGACCCGACTACTATTATTTCGTGGACAATAAAGCAAATTATGCCGGCATTTCTTTTCGTTGACAACGTATTTTAACAATAAAATCATCATTATTGTCTCTGTGAAGCGGCAAGTGTGCAAGTGTACGCTATTTCTGCAGCAATTTCAGTAACACATTAACAACTAGCTGAAAAGAACCCTTTTATTTTGATCCTTTTTTACTTGTTTTTTGATTAGGAAATAAAATGCGCAATTAATCACCTCGTTTATAGAGCATTTAACTTACCGAATTCAGAGTAAGTTATTATGTTATAAACTAAATTTGGTGTTTCGTTTTAATGGTGCAAAGACCAATAAATTTTTGGTTGTCCAACACACCACGTATATGTGCTTATCCGTGCAAGAAACACGATTCTCGTACATTCACTCTGGAATTCGTGGTATGAATGCTGCCTTACTTTTTTTCTTTTTTCCCGGTAATATTTCTGTTTCTGTTACCTGGTTTAGAAGCATTTCTTCGAGGGTATACCGAGAGGATTGGTCGAGTTTACGAACTTTGTTGCGACGTTTCCGCTTTTGCTTGTTTCATACAGGTATCGATGGACTTGAATGTTGTCTTTTCTTCTCCTGGTATCAAATTCTGTTTACGCTGATTTCTTTGGTGAACTAAGACACTTTTTATGCTGCTAAAATTGTTCGATCACACAACCATTCTTCGTTTACGTAGTTTCTCTCTAAAAGCCGGTATACTTTTCCGATGAATTGGTCGTCTGTCTTTATTAAGTTGCACAACTCACCAGTTAAGACCGTTTTGTCGGAGTACGAACCAATGTGATGTGTGCCGTTTCCATAATGAAGGCTAGAACAATCTAAAATATTCGAGAATATTCTTAGAATTTCGAGAACATCATAGAACAATCTCGAATTTTTTTTCCTTTGACACACTGATGCTAAATGTACATACGTCGTTTTGGTGACCACTACGTAATGGCGTGCACTTCAAGCAGTCATATCCCCACAACCTAAACGCTGACACCACACCACCGCAGAACCACGGTAGTGCACAACTTGGGGACCACACAAACCAGTGGATGGTGGTGGGCGGTTTTAAAGGTATCCCAAAATAATTTTCACATTCTTTGAAAGTTAATATCTCTTGAATTAAAGGATATAGAAATGAAAAGTTTCTGGTGTCATACACAGTTACGGTAAACATCAAGGTGTTACACGCTGCCGGCCGCTGTGGTCGAGCGGTTCTAGGCGCCTCAGTCCGGAACCGCGCTGCTGCTACGTTCTCAGGTTCGAATCCTGCCTCGGGCATAGATGTGTGTGATGTCCTTAGGTTAGTTAGGTTTAAGTATTCCAAGTCTAGGGGACTGATGACAGATGTTAAGTCCCATAGTGCTTAGAGCCATTTGAACCATTTTTTGTTACACGCTCTAAACGGTCACCTTCCAACACAATGCGTCGTCCACGACTTACAACAGAGCACATACAAATTGTATTGTTTCTAATGTAAAGCATTGCGGACTAGAGATGGGCAAACTGAGACACTTAACTGTTTCGAAACAAATGAAACAGTACAATGCAATGTTTCGATACGCTGTTTCGAAACAGTGAAACAGTTTGTGTTTTGTAATCTAATAAATCTACACATTTGATCATCTTGAATGTCTACTGTATAAGTATGTCCATATAAACACAAATGAGGTGCGAGAGCGCTAATCATATCGCAGAAAGTATGAAACTATCACTTAGGCGTCTTGGCAGTTTCGTATTTCCTGCAGCAAATGCACTGCTTTAGTGTCGTGTGACTTTCATACTTTTCAATTGGCTGAGGACAGCCATAGCTGAAGACAGAAGAACCACCACGAACGGAACTGGAGGTGGGAGCAAACTGCAGAAATTACGGATATACTACTGGGATTCCCATACTCCGTTAGTATGGGTAATATACCCATCCTGCTAATTTCCATGCACACAAAGGGAATCATTGTGGATAATAGGCACATTGACAATAGACTCACAAATAACGCTAAACAATTCGAATAAATAACAAAATATAACAGAAAAAAATTTTGTCTTTCAAGGTGTTTCGAACCGTTACTATAAATTCACCATGCTCCCCAGCACTTCCCGTTCACCATTACACTATAAGTGATATGTCAGACAGATTGATTGCAATTATACCTACATCAAATTTATGTATATGTCTAATAACTGTCACTCTACGCCTTTTTTTTATTCAAAATGTTGTAGGCTTACTTGCGTTTCTTAATACGATTACTGTACATGAACAGAGAAGCGTATGTTATAAAAAAAGTGTAATTTATTTGAATGATTTTCACATATTTATTATTTTGAATGTGAACAGTACGCGTTGTTTTATTGTTTGGTTGGTGTTTATAAAGCAGATGTTACGCCATTTCGGAATAGGACAGTCAGCTAGAAACGAAGCTTTATTTTCGGATATCTTAAGCTTCATGCGATTGCCTGTCAAAAAGATTTCGACACTCATTGAAAGTGTTTCATGAAGTGGTATGTTGTGTTTCAGCACCTGTGCCGAGCTCGAATCTCGTCCGACACAGAGCGGAATGAAACACCACTGTTTCGATACAATTAGTCCATTCCAAGCACAGGTGGATTGAAACAGCCTTATTTTGAAACAACGATACAGTTTGTGTGTCTCGCTCGAGATCGAATCCGAGACAGGGGCGGAATGAAACACCACTGTTTCGAAACAGTGAACCACAGCCGTTCCGAAACACTGAAACAGTTGCACGTATCGATACACTGTATCGAAACATAGAAACAGTGGCCAAGTCTATTGCGGACTAGCTCATTTGCTCTCTTAGGTCATCCAGTGTTTGTGGCGTAGGGCCTGTACAGTGTCCTTGTCCAGAAACAGAGGTCTAACGGTGTTGAACTCGGTGATCGAGGTGGTTACTCGACCGCACTCTCCCTTCGTCCTGTCCATCTCGAAGTGAATGCGCGGTTGAGAAATATCTATGAGGGTAACTACGCAGTCGTATGCACCGCAAGCAGCTGCTTTTCAGTAATTAATGTTATTTGCTATAGGGTGAAACTTGTCGGGGAAACTTGAACGCATTAATCCATTCGGCATACATTGCAGGGTAATGAAGTGTGCAAATTATATTTGCCCGTGCACCACACCGACGCAGCAAAGAGCCCTGGTGAGCGCTTCGGATTCCGATATAATTACAGCAAATATTTATGTCATTTTAAGCACCGCCCCCGTTCCCCTGCATAGCTGTCGATAACTACCAGGCATGCGAGCTGTGATTTAGTGCAGACCCTGCTGGGAATGTGGAAACAGATTTGTCCCCCTCATCGCGCGCCAACTGACAGCTCGATTCGTTTACATTTCTCTGCAAGCCTCCCACACAATGAGTTCATAATATAGACAGAAACAAAATGAATATAGCGATTACAAACGGCTATAACTATTTAATTCATAGCTATAGATAGTTAAGAATTACATACAATGTAAAATGAAGTTTAACTCCAATGAGTGCACAGAGCAGTGAATCGGAAACCGGCGCATGCGCGTTGATGCGTAAATGAAAAGTTTCGCGTCATAATTGAAAACTGCACATCCCTTACAGAAGGCATTCTATACAGAAGAGTTTAACAGTTTTCGTTCTGTCAAGACAGTGTAGACGAGATTACATCAACGATACAGCCAAAATGGTTCAAATGACTCTGCCTAAGGGCATCACACACATCCATGCCCGAGGCAGGTTCCAAACCTGGATTCGAACCTGCGACCGTAGCGGTCACGCAGTTCCAGACTGTAGCGCCTAGAACCGCACGGCCACCCCGGCCGGCTACCCCGTCTCAGTTACGTGATTCGCAAACATTTTGAAAACGTTCGCACACTTTCACATAGGGTAACACCAGACCCAGAAAAATGCCGTACATGAAATATGTCCCGATGTTTGGTTTGGGAGGGGCAGGGGTGGGGGTAAGAGGTGGCAACAACAAGGGCATTTGACTATCCTCTACAAATCCAGTGATTAACATGTCGGCCTAGTGAATATACGGGATAATGGTCAGGAAGAAGAACAAGAAGAAAGAAAATCCGCGCGGAGTGGCCGCGCGGTTTGAGGCGCCATGTCACGGATTGCACGGCCCCTCCCGCCAGAGTTTCGAGTCCTCCCTCGGGCATGTTGTTCTTAGCATAAGTTAGTTTAAGTAGTGTGTAAGTCTAGGGGCCGATGACCTCAGCAGTTTGGTCCCTTAGGAATTCACACACAGAAGAAAGAAAAATTCTAATGCGCTTGCGGCGATAAGTCAGCATGGAGGAATTCTTGTGGTGATCTTCAATCCGAAGACTGGTATTGTGTGGCTTTCCACGCTATTGTGTCCTGCGTAACTCTCTCATCTCTGCATAACCACTGAAACATACATCAATTTGAAGCTGCTTAGGGTATTAGAGAATTTGTCTCTTTCAGCCATTTTACAATGGCTCTGAGCACTATGGGACTTAACTTCCGAGGTCATCAGTTCCTTAGAACTTAGAGTGACTTAAACCTAACTAACCTAAGGACATCACACACATCCATACCCGAGGCAGGACCGTAGCGCCTAGAACCGCTCGGCCACCCCGCCGGCAACCATTTTACATTTCCCTGCATTCGCAAACAGATTATTTCTTGGTGCCTCAGTATATGGCCTATCAACAAATTCCTCAACTCTCCTTTGGTCACGTTTCTTTTTTCCCAAATCGATTCAATACCTTTTGATTAGTTATTGGGTCTACCACCTAATCTTAAAAAATTTTCTGTAACATTGTGTAAGGCTACAATTCAGTCAAATGCTTCCACAAACGAGAGCATGACACGTAAATTAACATTAGATGCCGAATAATTTCACATTTTCAAAACTGCTTTGCAGTTTAAATACTCTTTAATTCTGCAAATACCTCTTATCCGTCAAATACTTTACTGCCGTATCTATATGAATAAAAAGTAAATTAATAAAATATTCTCGAGTTTCAAGCAGCGTCAAGTGCTTAACTGCCCTCGATCTTTCGGCAGAGATGTTCTCTGCCATTGCCAAGTGGTTGGCTGTCGTGTGAATAATGCTGCCGTGCATACACAGCCGCGCCACCGCCAGTGACGTCACTGGTGCCGAGTCCTGCACCATATACGGCAATGTTTTGGTTGCGCGTCAGCCTCGCCCGCTTAAACTCCCCAATTAAAGAATCCCAGGCCGTACTCAACTGCAATCCACCGTCTTTACAGATGGTGTTGTCCGATATTTTGATCTCTAGTGCGTCATTTATTACGCTGTCCCAGGAGCCGTTAGTCCGTTTTATAACACAAGTCAGAAAAAAAATATTTTTTGAAAGTTTTTTGAAATTTGATAACTGACTTTAATGTGCTTTTCAGCGCTGATTTCAAAAATGCAATCCATTTTTTCTATCAAGACAGGTTTTCTCACAAAGAAGGGAGTATTTTTGAGTATAATAACAAAATTTGATATAATCCATTATGGAGTCGAGGTAGCAGTTGTCGTTATACTGGTTATCACATTTAGCATTCAACCGCGATTTTTTATATATATTTTAACAACGCGTTTCGAGAGACAATGCTCTCATCATCAGGTTGTAAAATCTATGTCGCGAAATTAAACGTACTAAAAAGACAAAATACCATCACCAATAGTTGGTGGGTCCATAGAGTAAAAAAGAATTAAAAGTATATTGGACTGTGGGTCCTCGTCTTACATTAAAGTTGTTGACGCAGGTCGATGGCCGTCCCATAGCTACCAAATATGCTGTCGACTGCGCCGGCTCGGGTGCTGTTGTGGACTAACGTGCCTAGGTGTTGTGGCGTGGTTACCGCCGTGTGCTTGACGGTAACGCTATGCTATTGGGCGCCTCATTTCCTTACTGCATTGGTCTGCCATCGTTAGCCTCTCGCAACTCCGTCATTGACATGCTACAAGTTTTAAGTCGCATGCCTGCCCTAAAATAATTCTAAAAACCCGCTAAAAAATCTCATTTCTTTAAAGTTATCTTGTACATTTAGGATATTACTTTGTTTCTTTTCATGAATAGCTATCTCGAATTCCTCTAGTAAGTCAAGTTTCCTCCCTTTCTTTTCTACATGCAATATTTCTACGTTGTCTTCTATGCTATTAAGGGGATGGCCTGTTTCATATATATGGTTCGCAACAGCTGATTTGTCATAATTTCCTAACCTGAACGCATCTTTATGTTCTTTATACCGGATCGCGAATGATCTTCCTGTCTGCCCTATATATTTTGCATCACACGTTCTGCACTGAATCTTATAAACTCCCGATCTTTCAAACTTATTTCTCTTCTCGCCAATATCGTGCTTAAGGCTATACCTCACTAGGTTATTAGTCTGAAAGGCTATTTTGACATCGTATGGCTTAAAAATATTTGCTATCTTTTGTGAGACTTTTCCGTAGTATGGCATCGTGATAATTTTCGCTTTCTCTCCATCAGGTTTATTCTTTTTGCGCTTATTACATTTTCGTAACAGTTTTTTAACTATATCTATTCTGTAACCGTTATTCTTCGCTATTCTCTTAACGGTGTTAATTTCAGTCTCCCTATCTTTTTCACTCATAGGTATATTGACTGCCCTATGCACGAGACTACGGAAAGCAGCTTCTTTATACGCCTGCGGATGGCATGAATCATTCGGGATCACGGCATCAGTTGTAGTTTGTTTTCTATAAACGGAAAACGCATGTTTGTTGCCCTGCTTTTTTATATTTAGGTCCAGGAACTGTAGACAATTGTCAGTTTCGTACTCCACGGTAAATTTTATTTTATTATGTGCGTCGTTGAACTTTTTTACTATTTCCTCAATGTCCTCACTGGAACCATCAACCAGTAACAGAGTGTCGTCAACATAACGTTTGTAATAAACAATTTTATCCGTAATGTTTTCGTCAGAATTTAGAACTTTATCTTCAAGGTCATTCATAAAAATGTCCGCCATAGTTCCTGAAATGCTGGACCCCATGGCTAACCCATCGTCCTGAATATAAAATTTGTTATTAAACGTAAAATAATTAAAACTTGTAATGAGCTGTAGGAGTTCAATAAATTCAATTGTCTCTTGCGTTGAAATTTTACCGTATTTCAGGAAATTTCTCTTAATGATTTCTATAGTTTCGTTAACCGGAACACTGGAGTATAAGTTCTTAACATCCAACGAAACCAAACGGGAAGTGTCGGTGACTGGCGTATCTTTAATTTCACCTATCATGGTCATACTACCACGCACTGAATAATTATTATTATACACGTAAGTCTTTTTCAGAATTTGGTCCAGCATTTTCGTTATTTTATATGCTGGACTATTTCGACCGTTAACAATCGGACGAACCGGATGCAGATCTTTATGTATCTTCACCTGTTAAGATGATGTGTTATCATGAATCCAACGGCCCCCAAATTAAGATCACAGGTGAAGATACATAAAGATCTGCATCCGGTTCGTCCGATTGTTAACGGTCGAAATAGTCCAGCATATAAAATAACGAAAATGCTGGACCAAATTCTGAAAAAGACTTACGTGTATAATAATAATTATTCAGTGCGTGGTAGTATGACCATGATAGGTGAAATTAAAGATACGCCAGTCACCGACACTTCCCGTTTGGTTTCGTTGGATGTTAAGAACTTATACTCCAGTGTTCCGGTTAACGAAACTATAGAAATCATTAAGAGAAATTTCCTGAAATACGGTAAAATTTCAACGCAAGAGACAATTGAATTTATTGAACTCCTACAGCTCATTACAAGTTTTAATTATTTTACGTTTAATAACAAATTTTATATTCAGGACGATGGGTTAGCCATGGGGTCCAGCATTTCAGGAACTATGGCGGACATTTTTATGAATGACCTTGAAGATAAAGTTCTAAATTCTGACGAAAACATTACGGATAAAATTGTTTATTACAAACGTTATGTTGACGACACTCTGTTACTGGTTGATGGTTCCAGTGAGGACATTGAGGAAATAGTAAAAAAGTTCAACGACGCACATAATAAAATAAAATTTACCGTGGAGTACGAAACTGACAATTGTCTACAGTTCCTGGACCTAAATATAAAAAAGCAGGGCAACAAACATGCGTTTTCCGTTTATAGAAAACAAACTACAACTGATGCCGTGATCCCGAATGATTCATGCCATCCGCAGGCGTATAAAGAAGCTGCTTTCCGTAGTCTCGTGCATAGGGCAGTCAATATACCTATGAGTGAAAAAGATAGGGAGACTGAAATTAACACCGTTAAGAGAATAGCGAAGAATAACGGTTACAGAATAGATATAGTTAAAAAACTGTTACGAAAATGTAATAAGCGCAAAAAGAATAAACCTGATGGAGAGAAAGCGAAAATTATCACGATGCCATACTACGGAAAAGTCTCACAAAAGATAGCAAATATTTTTAAGCCATACGATGTCAAAATAGCCTTTCAGACTAATAACCTAGTGAGGTATAGCCTTAAGCACGATATTGGCGAGAAGAGAAATAAGTTTGAAAGATCGGGAGTTTATAAGATTCAGTGCAGAACGTGTGATGCAAAATATATAGGGCAGACAGGAAGATCATTCGCGATCCGGTATAAAGAACATAAAGATGCGTTCAGGTTAGGAAATTATGACAAATCAGCTGTTGCGAACCATATATATGAAACAGGCCATCCCCTTAATAGCATAGAAGACAACGTAGAAATATTGCATGTAGAAAAGAAAGGGAGGAAACTTGACTTACTAGAGGAATTCGAGATAGCTATTCATGAAAAGAAACAAAGTAATATCCTAAATGTACAAGATAACTTTAAAGAAATGAGATTTTTTAGCGGGTTTTTAGAATTATTTTAGGGCAGGCATGCGACTTAAAACTTGTAGCATGTCAATGACGGAGTTGCGAGAGGCTAACGATGGCAGACCAATGCAGTAAGGAAATGAGGCGCCCAATAGCATAGCGTTACCGTCAAGCACACGGCGGTAACCACGCCACAACACCTAGGCACGTTAGTCCACAACAGCACCCGAGCCGGCGCAGTCGACAGCATATTTGGTAGCTATGGGACGGCCATCGACCTGCGTCAACAACTTTAATGCAAGACGAGGACCCACAGTCCAATATACTTTTAATTCTTTTTTACTCTATGGACCCACCAACTATTGGTGATGGTATTTTGTCTTTTTAGTACGTTTAATTTCGCGACATAGATTTTACAACCTGATGATGAGAGCATTGTCTCTCGAAACGCGTTGTTAAAATATATATAAAAAATCGCGGTTGAATGCTAAATGTGATAACCAGCATAACAAAATTTAAGCCATTTATCACATTTTTTCCGAAGTTATAAAATTTTATATTATTTATAAATCATGTTCTAAACTACATTTCCAGCACACTTTTATTTCTATTTAAGCTCGTAAGTCCTTATAATAACGCTTTCGCTCTGTGTCGAAGCTACTTTTATTGCTTTTCCGGCTCTGGACTCGTTGAGGATCATCTCCTTTTATCTCCAGCAGTAGTCCGCTCTCATGTTGACGTTCCATCTTCCTTGATATCTTCTTTGCATTTCTCCGATGTCTTGGTGAAATCTTTCGCCCTGCTCTTCACTTACATCAACAAGATTTGCAGGGAAGTAGTCAAGACGTAAGGAGCATATTCTATTTCGAAACCGGTCAAAAGTCCAGGAACATCACTGCA
This sequence comes from Schistocerca nitens, assembly GCF_023898315.1. Taxonomy (NCBI): domain Eukaryota; kingdom Metazoa; phylum Arthropoda; class Insecta; order Orthoptera; family Acrididae; genus Schistocerca; species Schistocerca nitens. Next base: position 354,689,682 of record NC_064622.1, read on the forward strand.
AAACACCAGATCACCTCCTTGAGAGAAGAAAGATACAAACTCCTTTTCCCTCGATCGATACCAAGAAATGGATGTATATATGTTTATCTTTCAATCTAGATCCTAAAACCTCTGCCGAGTCTTTAGAAAAGCCTAGGTGTCTAGCTAAATCGTTCAGTTCAGATTGTGAGAATGGAATGGGATCGATTGTGCCAGGATCGTAGCAACCTCTGTCTTCTTCACTATCACCTTGCTGAGCCAATGGCTCGTGATCATCTAAATCATCCAAAGCATCTGGAGGAGAAGGTATTGGTACTTCAAGTCCATGAGGAACAGGGCGAATGGCTGATCGAATGTTAGGGTAAGAAATATCCTTTTGTTTTTCAAATTGAAACTTCGTACGTTGCTAGAACAAAAATAGCTATCATCACTGCTATTTTTGGGCTCCCTCCAAACCACTGGTATTCAAAAAAGTAAGGACTGCTTTTTACGTTAACACCATTGCCTCAGTTCTTCAACACACACTGAACAAACTTTGTGTGGGGCCCAAGGCTTATCTTGATCGCCTAACTTTATACAAAAATAGGCGAAATATACTTTTCCAACGAAGTCATCGACGTTTCTTTGTTGCTTTAAACGGTATAGTTACCAGAAATATAGCAGAAGCAATCTGGCAAGTTTTTACATCCTCTGGTAGCTATTGTCCATAAAACAACTTCACAACATAAGAAAACAGTCAATACTTTAAAGCACTAGTAACAACAACAAGTGGACAGCACACTGTGAACTGAAGGACAATAGCAGAAGCTCATTGCTTGGTGATGGCGGGGGAAGGAGCAGCGCGACAGACAGGCACTGACATGAAAGTACTGCTGGTTTCTCCTAATTACTCTTTATTTCACGTATATCTAGTATAAAAACGGCTAAATAAGAGTTTATGGAGATCCTAAAAACCAAAATTCAAACTCTCTGGAGTGCTGAAATATCGAAAAAACCTAAAACTAGATAAGTCGTTTGTGAAATAACTGTACGTGATGAAATTTTTCCACTATTTTTCCAGAAATCAGCGTTGAAAACACTATAAAAGTCACTTAATAAATTTGAAACAATTTTTATGGCGCACACCTATGTAATAAGAAGGATCGGTGAATGCAGTTGGGTGTCCGTTTTTCAGTGCATGCTCCGCTACGGTGGATTGCAGCTGAATACGGCCTGGAATTCTTTAATTGGGGAGTTGAAGCGGGTGCGGCGGTCGGGCAATCAAAACAAAAGGTGCACATTTTGCACCTGTTACTCATGATGGCTACCAAACTCTTCAGGAGTCCTTGGTAGACATTGTCTCACTCCTCTCTCAAGCAGGTTTTCAGTTCTTGCGCAGTTCGGGTAGAGGCTGCTCACTGAGAAACACGTCTGTCAAGAGCTTGCCAGGTATTCCCTATAGGGTTTACGCACATGGAGTACGCAGGCCCTTCCATTAATAGGAAATCGGGACTTACCACACCACTAAACAGACGGGTTTGAAAAAATGGTTCAAATGGCTCTGAGCACTATGGGACTCAACATCTTAGGTCATAAGTCCCCTAGAACTTAGAACTACTTAAACCTAACTAACCTAACGACATCACACACACCCATGCCCGAGGCAGGATTCGAACCTGCGACCGTAGCAGTCCCGCGGTTCCGGACTGCAGCGCCAGAACCGCTAGACCACCGCGGCCGGCAGACGGGTTTGATCCAGCGGTGTTCGACCATTGTGCATAATACCTGCCCACACCATAGTGACTAGGCCATACTCATGACGTTCATAAAAACTGTGTGGTGTGTAACATGTTCCCTCTACCTCCACACTTACTAGTGGGCTGGATTCGTCGGCGAATATCACTCCGGACCATTGTTTGACCCCAGCCAACATGCTCCCTATATCAAGAAAGTCTTTCTCGACGGTGGCGTCGTTGAAGTGGGATGCATTTAACAGGCTTCCGAGCATGCGAACTAGCCTGATATAATCGCCACGAAATTTTTTTGACTGAGACGCGTGTACCGATAGCGGTTGCAGTGTCTGCAGCGAGTGAGACGTCCGTATCTATCTGCCAGTAGGGCTACGTGTCGATCCTCTTGCGACGTGGTGGTCCGTCTGTAACCACCAGCATGCTTTCGCATAGCATTTCCACCTTCAGCGGCCTTTGTTAGTTGCGAGGTGAAGCTTTCGGACACACCCATTACTGTGGCGACACTTTGACCAGCTTCGGGCCATCTAACTGATCGTCCACGATCGTAAGCATCCAAATGATGTCTCGCAGCCATGTTGCCGTGCCTTACGGAATGTCGCACTAATCGGTTCCATAACAACCTTCGTCAAACATCGCACTGCATGAACTGTCGAATGCACACAGAGTGTTCGTGCACAGGCTTGGCTATGGCTAACAAGTACTGCCCTCTGCGTTTTCTTTTACTATCACTGGTCGGGTGTTCAATGGCAATTGTCGAATGCTTTGTGGCAATTTGTAGGTGTTGCTCGTCAGGTATCAATTGTTTCTTAACAGCTGTCAAGCAGTGCAAAACCTCTTTTCAAGGTACTATCCATTCCCCATTGATTCCGGGGCGGGACAATATGCCGTAAGTGTATTAATTTTGGTTGAAACTGCTCCAGGCTTTGCAGAGGTCCCACTCCAGCAGTACATCTCTGTGAGGGTGAACCGTGCGAACCTTATGCCCTCACAGCGCTATTTTCCGTATAGCAGCCGATGTGTGCCAAGTTTGCTTGAAATAACCAGTCATACCAGGACTATGCTAGAACATGCACTCCTGTTCAATGAAATTGCGACACCATGAAGGGAGCATGAAAAAAAGGTCAAATTGGCGTAAAGGTCCAATGTGTCTGATTATCCAAATGACGAGTAAAGATTACGGAGCAGGAAAATGTAAAGAAGATTAGGTCGCTAGTAGTCAGTGGGCCAGTGGCGCCACTTGTGACGCCGTGAATGGCGCCACTAGCTGCCAAGAGATTCGGTGTATTGTCTTATGGGTAGTGGCGCAAGCCAGTTACCTGACGCCAACTGGCGGCGCCACTGATCTGCTAGTTTCCAGGCCCGGAAACTGTTCTACAGTTGGCCAAGGCCGCCACAGAGCATTGCAGTATATAGAGACTATTAGCCGTGGGCGACTAGTGGCGCCACTTCTCTCCCGATGGACCTGCGTGCACATGATTCGTTACTCGAGCACGTGCTGTCAATCCTATAGTCCTTCCATAATTTATCAATTAATACAGTCAACATCGTGTTTGTTGCAGTACATTACAAGACTTACTTTTTTAAGAAGTAAATAATATGGAAGCACCAAATGCGGTAGATCGAGAAGAGAAAAATGGAAATGGAAATGGCGCCTTTGGCCGGGAGGCCCCTTACTGGGCAGGTCCGGCCGCCTTGGTGCAGGTCTTATTACATTCGACGCCGCATTGAGCGACCTGCACCAAAAGAATTACCAGGCGTGAGAGTTCGTCTGCCTCACGTGATTGTTGCTGACGAAGCTTCTTTTCCATTGAAAACCTATTCGATGACACCTTATCCTGGTAGACAATTAGGTGACCGCTCGATAGAAGCGATTACAGACATAACAAGAGCCCAAAGAGTTTCACGAAACGCTTTTGGAATATAGCGCCAAACATTTAGGACTATAGCCTTCTTGTTGGACTTCCATATCAAATTTAACGTGTTCTTCCGGACTTTACACTTCTTGAACGTTCCTGGAGTTTCTGAATGGTAAACCAGCAGCGGTTTACTTTTCAAATTCGCTTGCATTGGCACAGAATAGCAGTGGGAGACAGCCTTTTATAGCCATGCGACCGGGCAATGCATTCTCCTCTACTGTTATGAAGGTACCCTTCAGCGTCTTTTTCCACAATAGATCCGTTTCTTCAAAAGTAAAAACGTGTTCCGGTAGATAACCCTCAGGATCTACGAGCATCTTGCTGATTAAGTTCTCTGCTGCCTTTGTGTCGGAGCTGGCTGCTCCCCGTATCTCACAGCGCTGTGGATGCCGGTTTTTTGTTAAACTTCTCGAACCCTCCACAGCTTCCCTTAAACACTTCTTCGGCCGCTGGTGATCCTGGCGTCTTCTTAACGAGGTGGGTGACAACCATACTCGCCTTCTCACGATATTCCCGTTATAGTGTCGCCTTGCAATTGCTTTTCATTTATCCATATAAGGAGCAACCTTCCGAAATGGTCCAGAATATTAAATTGTTGTTTAGATATTGTTATTCCCTTTGAAGCATCTGTCTCCTTACACTTGTCCTTGTTTCTGAGGCTAGTGTAAATAGTTGATGTAGACCAATCGTATGTGGGTGCTACATCAGCAACGCTCAGACCGCGCTCGCGTTGTTCAATGATTTTACGTTTCATATCTAAGGTCATTTTATTTCTCTTATACGGCTTTTATCTTCGGGGGCATTAAAATTTGCACACAAAAAACGCTGTGTAAACACAAGTTTAGAAAAAAGTGTGAACACAAGCTGTACTAGGATAGGGTGACCAAACGTCCCGGAAAACCGGGATTGTCCCGGTTTTCATCCCTGTGTTCCGGTGTCCCGAAAATTTGTTTCGGTACGCTCAAAAGTCCCGGAATTCAGTTTTTAAATACATTTCGTGAAACTTTCTCAAATTTTTGGGATTTCGCTATATTAAAGGAAATGCAACACAAGAAATTAATATATTTTAGCTTATTTGTCTAAAACCTCCATTGTCCCATACTAGTAATCACAGTATCAGTATTGATAAACTCAGGCAATAATTTACTTTGAGCGGTGCTTTGGGCAACAAGTAGTAAGTTGTATTATTGTAACAGAGCTATGAAACCGTCCGATTGTCGCGCCACTTACTCACACACTCATTGTCAGAATAGTGTAGTAGTTGATGTTTTGTCAGACAAACTGCAATAGTTTTTTCTCATATTAGTGGTATTATCGCTGCAGTACTGTGAAACGCAATGCCGAACCGTGCCCGCACGTTCAGTGACTGTTATTCCAAGGAATGGAATTTCATTAAGAAAGGTCATTTTGATTACGAAGCAGAGTGTTCCGTATGTAACTGTTTTATTAGTATAAGTCAAAAATGGTTCAAATGGCTCGGAGCACTATGGGACTTAACATCTATGGTCATCAGTCCCCTAGAACTTGAACTACTGAAACCTAACTAACCTAAGGACGTCACACAACACCCAGTCATCACGAGGCAGAGAAAATACCTGACCCCGCTGGGAATCGAACCCGGCAACCCGGGCGTGGGTAGCGAGAACGCCACCGCACGACCACGAGATGCGGACGAGTATAAGTCATGGTGGACGTTCCGACACAGTTGATCACATCAGGTCAAAGAAACACATTAACAGATACAGTGCACCGAGCTGCAGTAAAACTCTACAAAATTATTTTGTGAAACATCAGTCAAGCGACGAAAGTTCGAGCAGCCGAGCTTACACTAGCCTACCACACGCTAAAACATCACCAAACTTATAGATCTAGTGATTGTACTAATAAACTTAACAGCATTATGTTTGATGATTCTGCCATTGCAAAAAAGTTTAGTTCAGCAAGAACTAAACTGTCAGCCTTAGTGAAAGGAGTTATTGCTCCCAGAGTGTAAAGGAAAGCCTTGAATACATCAAAAAGTCTTCTTTCTACGGGATATCCACTGATGCCAGCAATCATAAGGCCACTAAAATATTTCCGTTTGTTGTTCAGTTTTTCGATACTAATCAGGGAATTCATACCAAACTTTTGAAGGTGAATTCCCTACCTAATGAAACATCTGACGAAATTTCAAGATTTTGTATGAATACTATCGAAATGTTTGATCTTGAGAAAAATAAATGTGTGGCATTTTGTGGAGACAACACCAACACAAACTTTGGTGGTTAAAAAGACATCCCGGGTTCGATTCCCGGCGGGGTCAGGGATTTTTCTCTGCCTCGTGATGGCTGGGTGTTGTGTGCTGTCCTTAGGTTAGTTAGGTTTAAGCAGTTCTAAGTTCTAGGGGACTTATGACCACAGCAGTTGAGTCCCATAGTGCTCAGAGCCATTTGAACCATTTTTTGTTAAAAAGACAAGGCAAATGTAACGTATTTACCAAATTAAAGGCAACATTGCATGAAAACATTGAAGACATAGGGTGCCCTGCACATGTTTTACACAATAGCGTGCAGACATCTGATGTTGAAACTATCGTCATGAAGGTATACTCACACTTTTACATATATACTGTTAGAACAGAGAGGCTTAAGGAGTTCTGTGATTATGTGGGAACTGAATATATGAATGTAATGTGTCACTCGAAAACTCGCTGGTTATCACTGTTTCCAGCAGTTGAGAGAGTAATCCGCCTGTTTGAACGGTTAAAAGATTTTTTCCTAAACGAAGACAAAGCCCCCAAAATATTGGTTCAGTTTTTGAGTAACCCTTTAAGTGAAGCCTACTTATGGTTCATTCAGTCAGCTTAGCACTTTACAGCATGGGATAAAGGAAATTGAGGGAAGCACGAAAAGTGTAATAGAGCTAAATGATGTTTTGAATAATACTCTGGAAACTGTTACTAAGAGGAGAGAACAGCAGTTCATTTCTTTTAATGTTAAATCTGTCCTTAAAAGAGCAGAAGCATCAGAAGCAGCGGAAAGGAGTTTTAGAGAAGAAGTTAACAAGTTTTATGCCACTTGTGTAGAATATCTCAGCAAGTGTAGCGCCTCATATTTACCCTCATCGCCGGTGTTTGATTGGATGTTACTGAAGAGAGTGCCAAAATAGAAAAGTGTTGAAGAGACATTTTCTTATTTGAAGAGTAAAGAGATTGAAATCGATGATTCCATTCTCTTTGATCAGTTCGGCATAATGACAAATTTTGTTGAAGAAAGTCTTCACAAGTGGAATGATGAAAAAAAAAAAAAAAACACCATTGGAATGTCTTGAGAAGTGGGTGAGTTTTTTTTAAAAACTGTGACTGTCTTCAGCATTACTCTGTGTTTGTAATAATTGCAAGGTATTTATTTGCAATCCCAGCCCATAATGCCAATGTGGAAAGAATATTTTCGTTCATGAATGTCCAGTGGACTGATAAAAGAAACAGAATGGAGGTGGACTCTCTTGAAGCAATCCTGCAGATCCTGTACAACTACAAAATGGATTGTGCCAAGTTTTATCACTGTGTCTCAAAGAACAAAGACAGGATCAAGAAGGCTGGAGGCAGTGAAGAATACCCTTTTCTCCAAGGACAGTCAATTCCATCTACAAGTGCTCAGTAATATTAAAGCTCATGTTAATATGAATTGATTAAAGCTTGAATGGCTGTAAAACTTTTAAAATCTTAATACATTTCTTTATTACTGTATACGTTTATTAAATGTCATTAATTATACAGATAATCTAGATTATATCAATCTTTTGTATCATCCTATTAGTTATAATAATCGGGTTAACAAAATGTATCAACACAACATTAATATTTAAAATTAAGAAACCTGGGTACATGTGGAATGAGGTGTCCATTGGCACCCGGGTGAATGTGTCCCGGTTTTCACTGAAAACAATTTGGTCACCCTATTCTAGGATCGTAGCAGAAACAGCGCTACATCCAGACTTCAGTAAGTACTAAAGACATTGTTGATATCCCGCTGCCGACAATGAAAGGTGTTCATATTGCTGAACGTTTCCCCCGCCGCACTCGAATGGCTGGTAACAGCACACTAAATCGTTGTCACTTGTTAAGCGAAACATCGCTCGTTAAGCGATTTTTTTACATTTCTTTGGTCGTTATGCGTTGCGCGTTATGAGAGATGCTCGTTAAGCGAGGTTCCACTGTATTTTGTAGCGAGTTGTCATGGCTGGTGGTGACGGTAAGCGCCAATTTCTGCACAAGCAAGCGAAAGGCATAATTTGCAGTATATGCGCTTTGTTCAAGCGCAGAGCCCGTGTTTACGGTTGCGCAACCGTAGCTTGGATCCGGCAACAATGCAATCCCCTTTCCTGTCCCGAGCTAAGCGATCCGCCATCGTTCCTGAATCGGACTATAGTTGCCTTGAGTGGTCGCTCCCGGCTGGTTAATACGGTTACGCACGTGTGCGATGCTCCAGTGGCTTAAGACGTCTCTCGCGCGTGATTAATACAGATACCTACTCCGCGCTGGTGAAGTGTTGCATGCTTGCACATTTAATACAATGTAGGCCTGAAATAAACGTTAACCAACTTTGGTGCCATAAGGAACTGTTGTGCACAGCGAACGTAGACTATTACAAAGAACGACAGGAACATAGCAATCAGTTGCAATCCCACTAGTTGTTTACTATTCTTGCATATCCAAATTTCAGCTGTAAATCGCCATTTCTGTGCTAAGATGGAAGGAAATTATAGAATGATGAAGATTATGTAAATAAAAATTGAATTATTGGCTGCTGTTACCGGTAATTTCCCAAAGTAAGTAATGAGTTATAAAAATAAATTTCATACAAAATGTACAAAAAATTTGTTTTTTGGCTGTTTATCATAAATATAGTCTATCCCTGAAGTGTTCTTTAAAGTCCATAATAATTGTTTATACCATTGAGCCGTGGTAAAAATTGCTGTTTTGAAGAGCGCGCCGCCCTCCGTTTCTGGCGGTGGCGCCGCTGTGGCAATCGCAGCTTTGGTGTCTCCCTCTGGTGGAAAAGGGGAAAGGTTGCCTGTTCACGTATATTTAAGGGGCGCTATGAGCTCGCCAGTGGTCAGAGTCGTCTTATTCGTGGACTGGGACACCAAGTTCACCACAGGCCGACCACGCGTTGGCCTGATCTGCTGCGGGAGTAGTTTCTTCCGCAGCCCCGATGACGCTGTTGACGCAGCGTCCGCATCCACGCGGCCGCTCACATAGGCCAATCCTACCCGTGAGGCCAGAAATACTTCTTGAGGTATACACAGGAACAGCAGCTTCGCTGCTTAGCTTGTCTCACTCCTGGTAGATGTAACCAGAGATTTGCAGTGCTGCAGTCTGGAACCGCAAGACCGCTACGGTCGCAGGTTCGAATCCTGCCTCGGGCATGGATGTTTGTGATGTCCTTAGGTTAGTTAGGTTTAACTAGTTCTAAGTTCTAGGGGACTAATGACCTCAGCAGTTGAGTCCCATAGTGCTCAGAGCCATTTGAACCATTTTAGATTTGCAGTGCAGTCGCCAATGGTCAGTTTGGGGTCAGTCTGGGTCAGTCTCTCGTCCCCAGCTTGCTAGTCTGTCTCTCGTCCGCATTTTTGAGGCAGTTAGTGTCTGTCTGTCGTCCGGAGTGCTTGTATGTCTTTCGTTCGGATCAACCTTTAAAGCCGGCAAAATGAGAGTCTTCCCACTCCGCCAGTAAGAGAACTCAGCGAGTGGTCGCCCGGTCGGGGCTTAGTTCCTGCATCTGAGTCTGCGCGTTAGGTCGCCAGTCTGCTCGAGTTTGCTCAGACAATTATCTTGGCGGTTGGATCGGTCGGTTGGTCGCTCGCGCACTGAGACACAAGATGGCTTGTCCGTCTTGAGCGTCGGCGCATGTGAGGTCTCCACGTGAGTCCAGTGGGCCGCGGCGTATAGCGAGGGGGTAGTGGCTTCGCCGTCGACACGAGAGCAACAGGAGTCAACCCACGACATCGGTCTGGCCGGTGCGAGCTGCGACGCCGTGAGACTGGAGATCGGCGCGCCTTTCTGCGTCCGTTGAAGCGGCTGGCAGCGGACGGTTCGGGAGAGCGATTTGGGTGTGCTGTGCCAGGTCTCCTCCAGAAATAGCAGTTTAGTAGAAGTTCAGTGATTGGTGATGTGTTGTTTCATTTACTTGTTAAATTCGACTTGTTTTCTTGGTGACGTCACCAACCGTTTTGTTTTGGGATCGTCCCACCATTCTTCTCCGTTTGCCCACCAGCGGGAAGGTGGTTATTTATGAATAGGGTGGTCCGTTTTTCCCTTGTGGAGTAGGGGCGGGTTAGAGCAACCTGCGGTTCGGGTTGTTCGGTAATCTCCCTATCAATCTGCCGCACGTTAGTAGCTGCCTCCGTCATGTTTGTCGGATTTGGTGTATTAACGACTTTTTTACTTGAGAGGCGGTATCTGTGTACTGTAGAGCATGTTAACTTGTTTGGCCAACCTTGTATCATTTTATATAAGATTGCATTTCATGGGCTCTTATTTAAATGGTCATTTTAGTATATAAAGTTGCCACCCTTTCACCGTAAGACTTTTCTTAGAAGTTATAATCAGGTTGCATCTTCGGTGGCAAAGTTAATATTTTAATTTTAGTGTTTTGTACCATTTCCATCCCTCCTACGGGGTGCATAATTTGTGTGCTTATGTGAATTCTTAAAACTTTTAGTTTAAAGTAATCTGGTGTGTGGCAGATTTACACCAGTGTAGTCTTTCAGAGGTTGTTGTGAGCGGTCGTAGCTACGGTCGTGTCAAAAGGGAGCGGCAAGGTTCTCAGCCCGAAAGCTCATACATTCCAAAATTTGTTTCTTTCTGCATCTGAATAAATTGTAACTTGATATTTAGAGGGTGCTTTCTGATTATAATGTTAAGTCTGTTTCTTTTAAAAAATTGGTTTAGGTACCATTAAAGTGAATAAATTACCATTTGTTAAAAAGGAATTTGCTTATGATTTCATCAGTTACTCCCTGGCAACTACTTCCACGCTCACATAGTGTGATTAAATGTGTTAATGTTCTTGATGAATCGCTAATAAATAGAATAAATTCTTAAGAAAATTCTTTGAAAATAAATCGCGGTTCAATCATTGTGTACAGTTCTGGTCTCTATTTAAACTTAACTATACTTCTACATCTTTCTTACAAGCAGTTCACTGAAATTGTACTCTTATCTACTATGTTACATAAGTGGAGATAATTTACACCACGAAATTGCTACCAAAAATGACTTGGTGCCGTTTAACTAAAAAAGAGCACTGTTCAAATAACAATCCATGTTTTCGAGCAGACAGACAAGCAAAAAGTATTTCTTGGCCTCACAATATGTCTGAAATAATAGCATATGCATCCATGTATGTGTAACCTCCCCCTCACTTATCGACCTTAATGACAGTGAAAAATTAAACCACGTGTACCTAATGGAAATTTGGGAAAAGCAATCGTCACCGAAGTTAATCTGTCGGTAAAGAGGGAGGAAAGAGTTACATCTAAATGAAAGGAAAAATGCAAATGAAACTGGTGGAAATTAATTTTTAAAAGGGGTAAAGTTAATCAAGAAAGTAAATGTGCGGCCGTTACGTTAACAATTAATTAGCGGTAATTAGATATTTGAGATTTGGGGGAAATTACGGTCGCCAGTCCTATGGACAATTACTATAGTAACTGAAAAAGAAAGCTTATTACACATATAATTAGCACTAGAAGCGTGGCAACTGAAGGTTGACACGTGTAGTGTGAAAACTGAAAGTTTGTCAGAAGTAATAAATTTCGCTACGCTCTGATTTAACTTAGCAAAAGAATTAATAAACCCGGAAAATTGAAAGTTAATTTAGTGACTGAATTTAATAGTGAGCTTTGTTTCTGAAGCACTACGAAATTCAATAAAATAAGGTTAGTCTTGGGCTACCTCAACAATAATTTCAAAAGCTGCTTGAATCTACGCAATTTAGAAATAAGAGATTTAACTTTGAACTTGAATTTAATGATTCCGAACAATTAACAATAGTAAAATTTAGTACGTACCAAGCTGAGCTGTAGTCACAGGTAAGTTAAAATATGGTAACAAAACTTGCACTCATAATTTGTGCTTGTGTAATCTAAATATTGTAACCTGCTATGAACACTTTAACTGAACTTTGAAATTAAAGCAGTGAAATGGAATAATATTACTTTAATGCTGGCGTTTGAATTTCAACGACACTCGGGTTCATTCCGGAAAAGGAAGGGACCCTGCTTGGTAATGCAATTGGGACAATGAGCAACAAATGTTCATGCTAAGCTGCTGTAATTATAGTTACGAAAATGGAACAGTTTGAAAAGCTGAGGTCTGCCATACAGTTCTAAAACTTTACGTGCTTCCAGTCTTCCTTGTTGGTTGATTGAAGGTTTGAAGCCGTCGATCGAGGAGGTGGCGACAGTCACTCATTGTCGGCCGTCGCTGTTGCAGAAGCCGTCGCTGTTGCAGAAGCCTTCTTCTCGACACGGTCACCAGGCGAAACGGGCTCTTGATGTGCGCCAGCTAATATTTCCCGTCCGCGACACACTGCACTACTCCAGCCAGACTCTCTCTCTCTGCTCTGCCCGCGCTCCACGCGGCAGAGTTCACACTACCAAAGGTCCTAAACACTTTGGTTCTCCACACGACCTATCGATGTATTCGTTCGATAGCATAGTTTTCCCTAGGCCAGACCCAGCGTATAAATACAAATAATATTCACAAAACAAACCAATTATACATCGACATAAATGCATATATATACAAATACACTCCTGGAAATTGAAATAAGAACACCGTGAATTCATTGTCCCAGGAAGGGGAAACTTTATTGACACATTCCTGGGGTCAGATACAGCACATGATCACACTGACAGAACCACAGGCACATAGACACAGGCAACAGAGCATGCACAATGTCGGCACTAGTACAGTGAATATCCACCTTTCGCAGCAATGCAGGCTGCTATTCTCCCATGGAGACGATCGTAGAGATGCTGGATGTAGTCCTGTGGAACGGCTTGCCATGCCATTTCCACCTGGCGCCTCAGTTGGACCAGCGTTCGTGCTGGACGTGCAGACCGCGTGAGACGACGCTTCATCCAGTCCCAAACATGCTCAATGGGGGACAGATCCGGAGATCTTGCTGGCCAGGGTAGTTGACTTACACCTTCTAGAGTACGTTGGGTGGCACGGGATACATGCGGACGTGCATTGTCCTGTTGGAACAGCAAGTTCCCTTGCCGGTCTAGGAATGGTAGAACGATGGGTTCGATGACGGTTTGGATGTACCGTGCACTATTCAGTGTCCCCTCGACGATCACCAGTGGTGTACGGCCAGTGTAGGAGATCGCTCCCCACACCATGATGCCGGGTGTTGGCCCTGTGTGCCTCGGTCGTATGCAGTCCTGATTGTGGCGCTCACCTGCACGGCGCCAAACACGCATACGACCATCATTGGCACCAAGGCAGAAGCGACTCTCATCGCTGAAGACGACACGTCTCCATTCGTCCCTCCATTCACGCCTGTCGCGACACCACTGGAGGCGTGAGCAGAAGACGGCCTAACGGTGTGCAGGACCGTAGCCCAGCTTCATGGAGACGGTTGCGAATGGTCCTCGCCGATACCCCAGGAGCAACAGTGTCCCTAATTTGCTGGGAAGTGGCGGTGCGGTCCCCTACGGCACTGCGTAGGATCCTACGGTCTTGGCGTGCATCCGTGCGTCGCTGCGGTCCGGTCCCAGGTCGACGGGCACGTGCACCTTCCGCCGACCACTGGCGACAACATCGATGTACTGTGGAGACCTCACGCCCCACGTGCTGAGCAATTCGGCGGTACGTCCACCCGGCCTCCCGCATGCCCACTATACGCCCTCGCTCAAAGTCCGTCAACTGCACATACGGTTCACGTCCACGCTGTCGCAGCATGCTACCAGTGTTAAAGACTGCGATGGAGCTCCGTATGCCACGGCAAACTGGCTGACACTGACGGCGGCGGTGCACAAATGCTGCGCAGCTAGCGCCATTCGACGGCCAACACCGCGGTTCCTGGTGTGTCCGCTGTGCCGTGCGTGTGATCATTGCTTGTACAGCCCTCTCGCAGTGTCCGGAGCAAGTATGGTGGGTCTGACACACCGGTGTCAATGTGTTCTTTTTTCCATTTCCAGGAGTGTAGTAAAACAATTACAATATACGAAGACACAGAAATGTTATATCTTCAGGTAACAAAATAAGGAAAAATCTATAGTACAATAGATGGAAATAGGAGGATATGCATTTCCGGCGTTACATATGTTTTCGTACTACACATTTAAAACAAACCAAAAACCTCCTATCTTTGACTGAATTTTTTGAACAGTATTTTAAAATCACACTGCTGGGTAGCGTAAGTCTGTACAATAATTGCTATATTTCTCACTTCAGAATTTGGTCAGTAAATGATTCTCTGGGATATTGCTTTCATTTTAAACATTAAAACAGAATTTAGTTTGTCGAATTAAATCACCGAAGTATTCCATATTGCAGTTGTGGAAAACTCCCTCCACTTCGAGCAGCACATTGAATTTCTGCACTAATTGGTAGTCTGTAAAATCCCCTCCTGTCTCACGAAATGATTACGGAATCTCGATATCACACTGTTGCAGTACATATAGTCCGATTAAAATTAACTGATAGTGGACACTTCACGTGATGTAGTTGGTTTCCTCCATCAGAGCACGCTCAGGTCACGCCCGAACCATTCGCCGTTGTTAAACTACAAAAACAGTAAGCATATTCACTTCAAATTTCTTGTCCGGCTTTCTTTCTTAATGTGTCTGGATCCAGAATCTTGGGTCTGGCCCTTTTATTTCCTATTTCATCACACATCATAAATACAAAAAAAAAAAAACAAAAAAAAAAAAACAAACACGCCCACACACGACGTTACTAACAAAATACACGCGTTACAAACACCAAACAACACTCCATCTTCAAGCCACAAGGGGCCCATCGGGACCATCCGACCGCCGTGTCATCCTCAACCGAGGATGCGGATAGGAGGGGTCAGCACACCGCTCTCCCTGTCGTTATGGTGGTTTTCTTTGACCGGAGCCGCTACTATTCTCTACATCTACATCTACATCCATACTCCGCAAGCCACCTGACGGTGTGTGGCGGAGGGTACCCTGAGTACCTCTATCGGTTCTCCCTTCTATTCCAGTCTCGTATCGTTCGTGGAAAGAAGGATTCTCGGTATGCCTCTGTGTGGGCTCTAATCTCTCTGATTTTATCCTCATGGTCTCTTCGCGAGATATACGTAGGAGGGAGCAATATACTGCTTGAATCATCGGTGAAGGTATGTTCTCGAAACTTTAACAAAAGCCCGTACCGAGCTACTGAGTGTCTCTCCCGCAGAGTCTTCCACTGGAGTTTATCTATCATCTCCGTAACGCTTTCGCGATTACTAAATGATCCTGTCACGAAGCGCGCTGCTCTCCGTTGGATCTTCTCTATCTCTTCTATCAACCCTATCTGGTACGGACCCCACACTGCTGAGCAGTATTCAAGCAGTGAGCGAACAAGCGTACTGTAACCTACTTCCTTTGTTTTCGGATTGCATTTCCTTAGGATTCTTCCAATGAATCTCAGTCTGGCATCTGCTTTACCGACGATCAACTTTATATGATCATTCCATTTTAAATCACTTCTAATGCGTACTCCCAGATAATTTATGGAATTAACTGCTTCCAGTTGCTGACCTGCTATTTTGTAGCTAAATGATAAGGAATCTATCTTCCTATGTATTCGCAGCACATTACACTTGTCTACATTGAGATTCAATTGCCATTCCCTGCACCATGTGTCAATTCGCTGCAGATCCTCCTGCATTTCAGTACAATTTTCCATTGTTACAACCTCTCGATACACCACAGCATCATCTGCAAAAAGCCTCAGTGAACTTCCGATGTCATCCACAAGGTCATTTATGTATATTGTGAATAGCAACGGTCCTATGACACTACCCTGCGGCACACCTGAAATCACTCTTACTTCGGAAGACTTCTCTCCATTGAGAATGACATGCTGCGTTCTGTTATCTAGGAACTCTTCAATCCAATCACACAACTGGTCTGATAGTCCATATGCTCTTACTTTGTTCATTAAACGACTGTGGGGAACTGTATCGAACGCCTTGCGGAAGTCAAGAAACACAGCATCTACCTGTGAACCCGTGTCAATGGCCCTTTGAGTCTCGTGGACGAATAGCGCGAGCTGGGTTTCGCACGACCGTCTTTTTCGAAACCCATGTTGATTCCTACAGAGTAGATTTCTAGTCTCCAGAAAAGTCATTATACTCGAACATATTCGGTCGAGAAGCTCCTCAATTGGCATCGCGAGGCTGAGTGCACCCACAAAAATGGTAACAGCGCAAAGCGGTCCAGTTGGTCATCCATCCAAGTACCAGCCACGCCCGACAACGCTTAACTGCGGTGATCTGACGGGAACCGGTGTATCCACTGCGTCAAGGTACACAGCACTAACTAATCACTACTGGATCCTTCCACATAAGACCTTGTTCAGCGTCTATTATAATCACGGAAATCGGCTTACATTAGACAAGCTTCGTCCGACATTGCGTGAAGCAGCATTTTTGAAGGCTGCAGTTAATCGCTGCAACTGGGTCACTAGACTCATGAATACAACAACGTAGTAGCATAGCGTAGTTGTTAGCATGTAAAGCAGATGTTTGGAAGGTCGTAAGTTCGAATCTTATTAAACGCTGTCAACATTTCATTTTTCTAAATGTTATCAAAAGATTTTAATTATTATTTTTAATCAATTAACTTGTTTAAATGTATTTTTTTAATTTCTAATGCTTTGCCGTGCCATTTTCATCATTGTATTGGCTTTTTATATTTCTTCCTATCATTCCTTTTTCGTTTAGAATCTGCTTTTGTCGCTTTTAATCTGCACCTAAGTGCCAATAAGGACTTCTCGTCGGTTGCAGCAGCCCAGGATAGTTTCTGGTAACCAGTGCCAGCGAGAAATTACAACTTACTTTTAGCACTCACACCGATATTTTTCGGTAATGGGTCTGCTCGTAGAAGTTAGCTTTAATAGCTGTGAACAAAGTGAACGTGATTTTAGTTCTGCTACAGACTGTTATGCCGTTTTCTTGGACACTTTGCACATCACGAGGTTGTGGATACGCAAGGAAAAGAATTTTAAATTCAGGGTTACAAGATGCATCGTCTACCGCAGCTCATTCATTGGTCACTTAAAACCACCTGTCGAATGAGCGTCTCGTGTTGCTGTCATACTTCATACCGGCCGCTTCCAACAATGTTCCGCACTACATGTTAAGTAACAGCACTTGCGAAGCGACCTGCCTTGTTTGTGTGTCGCTTATAACCGAGTGGCAGCAGGCAGCCGATGTGGCAGCACTGTGGCGCACATGACAGACACCAACTGTGGTTGAGATGGCGTAAGAACATCCCTGTCAGCTTGCAGCACTATTGCCAGCTTTCAACTGTGAAGCGCTAACGGCTGCACGCGAAATCAGTAGCCATCTACAGAGCTGTGACAACAGGAGTTGCCATAGACAAATTTACAAAATTACGTTACTTTATTGGTAGGCCCGCGAAGCTACCGCACCCAGTCCACTGCAACTGTCAGGGATCAACTTTTGCTGACTCAACTAGCAAGTAATTTTAAGTGGACCATAGTTTGTATAGTTGGTAATTTCCGTTAGATTTCCAGCATGATTGAGGCCAATGGCTATGCACTATGTTTGAGATCTCCGTGCTGTTATCTGTGAGCAATGTAAGTGAAGTTTCCATGTCACCCATGCTTTCTGACCTACTGTACATACAGATTGGTAGAGTTATGGATAAAATTAAGGTTCACCGCAGCTCACAGTGTATCCCTAATTATTCCTCATTGATTGTTGTTAGTTACAGTTTCTACAGATAATTTGAACGATTCTTTTATCGAAATGAGGTGGAACGAGATAGTTTACAGGACACGTACACATAATTAGGGTTAACATTCCCTCTCTCTCTCTTCTCAGCGATCACAGGCCCTGTAGGCCACGCGCTGAATCAACGATCTGCTTCCACCGCCTTCTATCTCTCGCAGCCTCTCTCCACCCTGTGCAAATTCTCAATGCTGTGATGTCCTTCTCTATGTCATCTTTCCACCTTGTACGAGGTCGGCCCAATGGTCTTGATGCCTGGAGAGTTCTTTCAAATGCTTTCTTGATGATTCTGTTGTTTTCCATTCTATCCACATGTCCAGCCCATTGCAGTCTCCTACTTTTTAATTTCTGGATGATAGTGGGTTGCTCAACTAACTGATAAATTTCATTCTTCTTTCGAATTCTCCATACACCATTCTCCAGCACAGGTCCTCAGATTTTTCTCGTTACTTTTCTTTCGAAAACATACAGTTTTTCTCTTACATTCTGTGTAAGCGTCCAGCTTTCTGAACCGTACAGTACTATGGGACAGATAATAGTGTTGTATACTTTCATCTTTGTGGTGATTGACAAAGCTTTGCTTTTGCGTGGGTTGCTCAGTGAGTACAGACATCTTGACCCTGAGGCTATTCTTTCATTTATATCCATTGTTATGATATTTTTACTGTTGAAGCGTGCCACATATTCGGTTTTCTCTTGGTTAATCAAAAGCCCCATTTTGCTGGCACTGTGCCTGAGAGATCTGTACATGTCTTTCAGTTCTCCATCAGTTTCACTCACCAACACTATATCATCTGCATAAGCCAGGAGTTTTACTTCACTGTGTTCGAATCGGAGACTATTGTATAGATGTAAATTACTTTCTCTAATGCAAGGTTGAAGAGGGCACATGAAAGAGGGTCTCCCTGTTGTAAGCCTGTTTTAATTGGAAAGGTGGGGGATATGGATCCTCTGAACTTCACTGCTGCCTGGGAGCCAGCCATGTACAGTTGTACCATCCTAATCATTTTACTGTACAGGGAGCTAAAGACTATCTAAAACTTGTACAGAAACCAGATGGTCGAGGGGTATGAAACACAAGCGGTGGTTGAGAAGGGAGTGAGAAAGGGTTGTGGTCTATCGCCAATGTAATTCAGTCTGTGCACTGAGCAAGCAGTCAAGGAAACCAAAGAAAAATTTGGAGCAGGAATTAAAGTCGACGGAGAAGAAATTAAAAGTCTGAGGTTTGCCGATGACATCGTAATTCTATCAGAGACAGCAAAAGAGTTGGAAGAGCAGCTGAACGGGATGGCCATGGTCTTGAAAGGAGGATGCACGATGAACATCAACTAATGCAAAACAAGGATAATGTAATGTAGTCGAATTTAATCAAGTGAAGCTGAAGGAATTAGATTAGAAAATTAGATACTTAAAGTACTAGATGAGTATTGCACTTTGGGCAGCTAAATAACTGATGAGGCCGAAGTAGACAGGATGTAAAATGTTGCCTGGCAATGACAAGAAAAGAATTTCTGGAGAACAGAAGTTTGTTAACATGAAATATAAATTTAAGTGTCACGACATCTTTTGTGAAAGTATGTCTTTGGTGTGTGGCCTTGTATGGAAGTGAATCGTGGACGATGAACAGTTAAGGCAAGAAGAGAATAAAAACTTTTGAAATGTGGTGCTACAGAAGAATGTTGAAGATTAGATGGGTACGTCATGCAAGTAATGAGGAGGTACTGAACAGAATTCGGGAGAAAAGAAATTTATGGTACAACCTGACAAGAAGAAGGGGTCGGTTAATAGAACATATTTAAGACATCAACGGATCATTCATTTAGTGCTGAAGGGAAGCGTGGAGGTAAAAATTGTAGAGGGAGACCAAGAGATGAAAACAGTAAGAAGATTCAGGAGGATGTAGGTTGTAGCAGTTATTTGGAGATGAAGAGGCTTGGACAAGATAGAGTAGCATGCAAAGCTGCATCAAATCAGTCTTCGGACTGAAGACCACATCAACAACCAGATTTTATGGAGAAATTAGTCAATGGGATAGAAGGAGTTGTCCAGGAGAAATGTTTTTAAATTAGATTTAAATTTGCTTCGCTACTTGCCAGACTTTTTATGTTACTGGGTACATGATCAGAAATTTTTGTTGCTGCGTACTGAACTTCTTTCTCAGGTACTAGCAGTTTTGAGAGTGGATAATAAAGGACATTTTTCCCACCAATGTTGTAGGTATGAATATCACCGTTCTTCTCAGATTGTGATGTATTATTTATGACGAATTTCAGTAGCAAATATATGTATTGTGACGGCAGAGCTGAAATGCCTAGATCTTGTCGTTCTGTTCTTCGTTAGCATCATTTGTAGAGGGGTATTTTTCGCTCGGTATAAAAGTGGCTGTTTACTTGTGGGGTCTGTGTGAGATGGGGAATTAATGACAGGCGGGTAGCGATCCTCAGAGCTGGCTGCACGATCTGCTCGTGACTGCAGCTGCGCCGCTAATGACCAGCTTGCTAAGCCCTCTACAGCAGGGCGGGGAGGGGGAGGGAGTACAGACTGCAGTGCAGTGTGGTAAGCTGATTACACGGACCTGGTGGGGGGAGGGGCAGTCGGAAGAGATGCTCCGCTCGTTAGTTGCGACGCGATTGCTCGCACGTTCCTCTACCTCCCCCCCCCCTCCCTCTGACATCCTTTATTTTTCTCTTTCACTGGTATCCAACGCCCTCTGCAACAGCCCGTCAGGAATACCCTTGTCATAAATGGAGCCAGCATTCGCTAAACAGGGAAACGTCAGAGGCCGATAAACTTTTACACCATCGTCAGGTTTTCCCACGAATACAGCCCCGGCACCTGCAGCGCCGCAGCATAATTTATTCTGCCAGCAGGCTTGATGAGTGAAAGGGGCAGCATACATGGCGTTTAGTTCCTGTACTGAATCACGTTTGTCTCGAGAACTCATTTTCATTTACGCGCCAGCGCCAAAACTGCGTGTGTTGTACCTGAATGGTGAAAGTGAGGCTATGAAGGCGTATCCTTTTTATGAAAGAGTTGACAATAGTAACAAAATGTAGGAACAAGGAACGATAACATAGTTCATTAATGAGCAAAAGAAAATTCATAGTGGACGTTGTTTTCAAAGATGCCGTGGTAAATTCTTTATACTCTGGGAATTGTTGCATAGTATAATACTAAGTAAGTGCGGGAATAAAATTTGGTTAGACACCGACTGAGTGGTGTGCGTCTGCCGGCTACGCAACGGTGTCGTAACCAAATGTCAACATCGGAGACCTGAAGTACAAAAACTGGGAGGTCGTTCCATTGGACTACGCAAGAGGGAGTCCAAAAGAAACTGATTCAGTGCATTGATGACAGTGTGGAGCAACCGAACACACTATTGTTGTAACCTCACAACAACAACAAAAAAATATATATAATAACCTCCCAACAGTAAAAAAATATAATTATATAACATTCGCGTTTAGTGTAACCTCCCAACAGTTAGAAAATAAGTATAATTCAGCGTAACCTCCCAACCTTTTATTATTCAGTAACCTCACAATAATACAATGTGACTAACCTCTCAATAAAATTGCGCCTTACTTATAACCTTTCAACAATTGACTGTGAATTTAAACTGGTAAATTTTGGACGTCAGCAGTGCTGCGTCATGGCCCTGAAAGATCATACTGAATAAATTGAAAATTCTTACCTCAATAAGGTCGCCGGATAACGCACATATATCGGCTCCTATAAGAAATTTTTCTGGCACAGCCCAGTGCAATGCTGACCGATAGATTTGTCATGTAAAAAAAGAAGCAACTGATTTTTCTTTACATTAATTGGGATGACCACGGATTGGAGAAATTAGTAAATTCTTTAAATTGAGATGAATGATTGTCAAAAGTTAATTTTTATAAGAAAGATTATTATTAAGAGAGTTTTTAAAAACATGTACATGGGACTTAATATAACAATAGCACATATGCGCGAGGCTGCTTTTACCTTATACTACATCGCTCAGGCACCGCCATCGATCCCCACGACCGGCCCAGCCAACTCGATACACCATACTGCTAGCTACTACTTACACCTACTGCCACACAGTTACTGCTGCAGTCAACACTGCTCTCTCGTCTGAGATTCTCTTATGGCTCACATATCGCAGGCAGCGCGTGAGTAATCCATCGAAATTACATCTGCTCGAGTGCGCTAGTAGTAAATTCCTTAGTCATGGACCTCTTACACTGTAACGAGGCTACATGTAGTGACTTCCCCTACGCAAGTCATAAGAACGCTTTTCGGGATGCAAACTTCGCATAAAGAAATGCTCTGAAACTGTGAAGTTAAACACTAGAGCAGACGACAGTGCAGATAGGCTCAGAAAACGAGAACGGATTCGGTCTCCAGAATGAGGGAGATCACGTCATCGCCTGCTATAAAACCTCCGCCATTCTCGAGCTCATTGTCAGATTGAGACCATTCCATCTGCGTCAGGTATACTGATGGAAGACAAGCTCTATTAATATGTGAACTGAAAAAGTGTGTACAGGCTGCCGCCAACGTGGGGTCCGTCCGACCGTGGGGGGCATACTGAATTGCAAGCTGCAGTACTGCCGGTCACAACGGTGACAGGCTGTGGATGGGGGTCGGGCCGATCTTCTTTTGGTGAAGAACCGTATACACGTCTCCCAGCAGTCGAACTTGGGCGCTGGGCGCCTGTGTCGCCGCTACTGGGGTAGTACAGGTACCTACATCTACATCTACATTTATACTCCGCAAGCCACCCAACGGTGTGTGGCGGAGGGCACTTTACGTGCCACTGTCATTACCTCCCTTTCCTGTTCCAGTCGCGTATGGTTCGCGGGAAGAACGACTGCCGGAAAGCCTCCGTGCCCGCTCGAACCTCTCTAATTTTACATTCGTGATCTCCTCGGGAGGTATAAATAGGGGGAAGCAATATATTCGATACTTCATCCAGAAACGCACCCTCTCGAAACCTGGACAGCAAGCTACACCGCGATGCAGAGCGCCTCTCTTGCAGAGTCTTCCACTTGAGTTTGCTGAACATCTCCGTAACGCTATCACGCTTACCAAATAACCCTGTGACGAAACGCGCCGCTCTTCTTTGGATCTTCTCTATATCTTCCGTCAACCCGATCTGGTACGGATCCCACACTGATGAGCAATACTCAAGTATAGGTCGAAGGAGAGTTTTGTAAGCCACCTCCTTTGTTGATGGACTACATTTTCTAAGGAGTCTCAGCCTGGTACCTGCCTTACCAACAATTAATTTTATATGATCATTCCACTTCAAATCGTTCCGCACGCATACTCCCAGATATGTTACAGAAGTAACTGCTACCAGTGTTTGTTCCGCTATCTTATAATCATACAATAAAGGATCCTTCTTTCTATGTATTCGCAATACATTACATTTGTCTATGTTAAGCGTCAGTTGCCACTCCCTGCACCAAGTGCCTATTCGTTGCAGATCTTCCTGCATTTTGCTGCAATTTTCTAATGCTGCAACTTCTCTGTGTACTACAGCATCATCTGCGAAAAGCCGCATGGAACTTCCGACACTATCTACTAGGTCATTTATATATATTGTGAAAAGCAATGGTCCCATAACACTCCCCTGTGGCACGCCAGAGGTTACTTTAACGTCTGTAGAAGTCTCTCCATCGAGAACAACATGCTGGGTTCTGTTTGCTAAAAACTCTTCAATCCAGCCACACAGCTGGTCTGATATTCCGTAGGCTCTTACTTTGTTTATTAGGCGACAGTGCGGAACTGTATCGAACGCCTTCCGGAAGGCAAGGAAAATAGCATCTACCTGGGAGCCTGTATCTAATATTTTCTGGGTCTCATGAACAAATAAAGCGAGTTGGGTCTCACACGATCGCTGTTTCCGGAATCCATGTTGGTGCCTACAGAGTAGATTCTGGGTTTCCAGAAACGACGTTACACGCGAGCAAAAAACATGTTCTAAATTTCTACAACAGATCGACGTCAGAGATATATGTCTATCGTTTTGCGCATCTGCTCGACGACCCTTCTTGAAGTGGGACTACCTGTGCTCTTTTCCAATCATTTGGAACCTTCCGTTCCTCTAGAGACTTGCGGTACACGGCTGTTAGAAGGAGGGCACGTTCTTTCGCGTACTCTGCGTAGAATCGAATTGGTATCCCGTCAGGTCCAGTGGACTTTCCTCTGTTGAGTGATTCCAGTTGCTTTTCTATTCATTGGACACTTATTTCGATGTCAGCCATTTTTTTAGTTCGTGCGAGGATTTAGAGAAGGAACTGTAGTGCGGTCTTCCTCTGTGAAACAGCTTTGGAAAAAGGTGTTTAGTATTTCAGCTTTACGCGTGTCATCCTCTGTTTCAATGCCATCATCATCCCGGAGTCTCTGGATATGCTGTTTCGAGCCACTTACTGATTTAACGTAAGACCAGAACTTCCTAGGATTATCTGTCAAGTCGGTACATAGAATTTTACTTTCGAATTCACTTAGCGTAAGGAGGGCTATGCGTGAAGCGTTAACTTTGACAGCGTTTAGCTTGTGTTTGTCTGAGAGGTTTTGGCTGCGTTTAAACTTGCAGTGAAGCTCTCTTTGCTTTCGCTGTAGTTTCCTAACTTTGTTGTTGAACCACGGCGGGTTTTTCCCGTCCCTCACAGTTTTACTCGGCACTTACCTGTCTAAAACGTATTTTACGATTGCCTTGAACTTTTTCCATAAATACTCAACATTGTCAGTGTCGGAACAGAAATTTTCGTTTTGATCTGTTAGGTAGTCTGAAATCTGCCTTCTATTACTCTTGCTAAACAGATAAACCTTCCTCCCTTTTTTTATATTCCTATGGCTCCTTACCTCCTTACCCACTTGTCTTCCTTGTTGCTGTTGAGTCTTTCACTTTCACGCCATCTCGACAACCGACAACAGGGGGTACTTTTTACGAAGTTCATGAAACATAGGTTGTCTAAAAATACAACTTTATCCCACGACCGGATTCGATCTTCGTCTATCATCCCGGTCTCCTGTACATGCAAAGGAAACAGGGAAGCATCTAAGTATACATAATCAAAACACACTTAGAGACAAATCAACATAATGCAGCAAGACCTTACTTTATTTACAACACTTTCAATTTTGCGAGCGCATCGGAGATTCATACAGCACAGTTCTAAACCGCACCATAAAATAAGAAAAAAGATTTAAAATATGAATTCAACGAAGATGGACCACATAAATATCTTCTTGTACCTCGTATCTTCAATAATTTCTGTCACATTAAACTATACACCTCATAACGGAATGATAACCCAAAGAGAACGATCTGTTTATACATACAGCCATTAAAACGTTAATGCAACGATACAGCCCAACGTGTAGAAGTCAAGAGAAGCTAGATGTGACACCTACTTCAAAAATAATCTTTTCATGGTAACCTATTGTCAAAACTACACAATAAATACGAAACGCCGCTATCATTATTTGTTCCTAGTAAAAAAAAACTTCTCCCTTTTACAATCACAATTTATTTTCCTTGATGTTGTAAAATGTGTTTTGCACTTTTAGAAAATTGTTAGCCGGATGCACTATGAAGAACACCACCTACCTCATGTCATTGAGGCGTCTAAGATATTTTTACAACAATGGGACCCCACTTTGGTTCTATTTCATTATAACGTTCATTCATTCGTTAAAAATTTATACTCACAGTTTACATGTAGTAGATCTTTTCCCTACAGCTCCGATCTTGCTTCAACTGTGTAGGCTGCCTACCAACACCAGAACGTACCTGCAAGGAAAAGAAAACCAGTTCAACAGGGGGCTGGTAGAATGAAGATACGTATTTAGTACAGCTCGAGTAGGATAACTTTGTGATTGACAGACTGCATGATGTTGTTAGTATGTGTGAACTTATATTTTCACCCTCGTCCTAAATGTATTTGTATTTACATACTGTTGAGTGGTACTTAAGTAAATAAATCAGTGAAATCAAAGTGAACTAGAAATTAGGATATAAATGAAAAACTTGGTTTAGTTTAGAGAGTTACATACTGGCATTCAGCGGGCAAAACAGCAGAACAGAAGAGACAATGACCATGAAGTCAGCAAGTTCCACATAAGCGGGCGCTGTCGATTCAGCCGTCAGGGCATCGCCCGACCGGCTCACGTGTTTCTCAGTTGTCGTATGTGAGCAAAGGCCCTCGCCTACATCCCAAGAGCCAATGACCGACGTTAAGAAGATTCTTCGAGAAGCTTTTCAACGTGACAGAAGAGGCAATGACCGGCTCACGTGTTTCTCAGTCGTCACATGTGATCAAAGGCCCTCACCTACATTCCAAGAGCCAACGACCGACGTTAAGAAGATTCTTCGAGAAGCTTTTCAACGTGACAGACGAGGCAATGACCGTGAAGTCTTTCACCTCCAGTAAACTGAAGTGAATAAATACGCGAGACGCAGTGGGCCAGACAGATGAAGTCAGATGAAGACGGAGACGGAGACGAAGACGGAGACGGAGACGGAGAGGAGAGACGAAGAAGACGAAGAAGTTTTCAGTCAGTTTCGGTGCTGAAGACCGTCATGCAAGAAGACACTGCATCATGCACAGACGCACCAAGTCCGCCGCTGTAATGGAATAGCAAGCAGCAGCCGCGGCGCCAGAAGACAGAAGTTAAAAGGTATTTGAAGTCGGATTTTTACATACCCGGGTGACTCGTGAGGACGGGAAGGAGACGGCCTCGCATCAGTAGTCACCTGTGAGCTGGGATGAAGACCTGACAGCCGAAGACTGGCAAGCGGGAGTCCGTGGTTCGAGTCCGCCACACTGGCCTTCCCCCGCCGCGCCGCTCCGCTGGCCGACGCAGAACACACGCGGCCGCTTAGAGAAGAGAAACACTGGGACGCGACACCCAAGGTATCATCCGATGCAAGATTTCGCTCGCAATAATTAAACGAGCCACCTCGCGCTGCGCGTCTCCAGTCAACTGGGCGAGACGGCGACACGAGATACACACCGCTACGCGTAATCAGACGCCGCCGCCGCCGCCGCCGCCGCCGCTGCCGCAGCAGAAGACTTCACAAACGACACAGCTGCCGCTCTCCGAACCAGAACATCCCGTAAGATACAGTTGTACAAATCTTCAATAAAAGTTATCTTATGTAAAAATGATGTTTCATTCGACCTCATACCCGAGCCAAGGAAGAACCCACCCTGCCCACATGTTGTTAAGAGAGAAAAGTTAAATTATTTAATATTTTCACCCTGACAGAATGCTTTAGAATGCTCATCCTGACAATTGACAGCATAAAAAGAGAAAACCCAGTTACATTTAGTGACAGAAGTGTCACATTTAGTAACACAACTGTTACATTTGGTATCAGAAGCCGTTTTAGTTGTTACATTTGGTGTCAGAGAAAAAACCCTTGGCTCAATATGAGGTGTGAATGACAGTCACTAAAGGTCCACAGTTAGTATCATTTAATGTGTGAAAGAATAGGGGTTTGCATAGCAGTCGTAATATTTTCTTTATTTAGATTTGTATTCTCTCTCATAATTTTAAGAGTTTGTCTTTTGAATTCAGTGTGGTAATATTGTGTAACTAATAGTTTGTAAAATGATGACACGAAATCGTACAAAGTCAGAGTCAGCACCACAAGCGGTTTCTACTGAGGAAGCTATTCAGAGCTTAGTTAATCAGATAGAACAGCTTAAAAGTGATAATAATGCATTATTTAAACAGTTGAGTGAGGTTAGGCAAACCAGTTCAATCCCTCCCACCCTAGATTCCTCAGCAGCAGCCTTAGTAACTCCTTTTTCAGGTAAACCTGGCGAGGACATAACAGCCTTTTTTGATGATTTAGTAGCAGCTGCAAAGTTAGGATCATGGTCAGATGAACAGCTCTTACAAATGACAAAGTTAAGATTGCTAGGAGAGGCTAAAGCACACGTCTTATACCATGAAGAATTACGGAATGCTCCAACATTTGAGGAATTGAAGAAAGGATTGCTTAAACGTTTTCAAAAACAGAACAGCTGTAGATTTTATAGGGAAAAATTAAACACTATCACTCAGAGGCAAAACGAGTCGTTAGAAAGTTTTGTAGATAGGATTAGAAAAGTTAATATTAACACCTATCAGTTGACAACTAGTGATGAAGCAAATAAAGTTATTTTACAAGAGGCAGAAGATAGAGCTCTGGATACATTTTTACGTGGGTTACCTCTTGAAACGTCCCGTCGTGTCAGGGCAGAGTTTCCTAAAAATTTAGCGGAAGCTTTATCTGTGGCGACGGCTTTCGAAGAAATTGACATTGCCACCAGATACAAGGAGAAGCGAAATGTATTTTCAGCAGGAGTGCGATGTTTTAGGTGCGATCGACAGGGACATATAGCAAAAAATTGCAGACAACATAAATGCAATAATTGTCAAAGAATAGGTCACACATTCAAGGAATGCAGGTCTAAGAAAGTTTTTGGAAATAGAAACCAGTTAAACTCAAACGGGAATGTCGGAGCCGCCGCCAGGCGTTCCCAATAAAATTTCATGCCATTAAGGCGAATGTGAAGGCGGAATGCTGGTTATCTGCTACCATACAGGATAAAGAGGCAAGGATACTAGTGGATACAGGCGCAAACGTATCAATAGTGAGTAATAAATGTATTGGAGAAAAGAAATATGACCCTCCAAGGTATAGATTGAGTGGAGTAGGAGGAGGTACAGTGAAGTCATTAGGATGTACATCACTGATTTTCTCTATTCAGGGTGTACAATTTCAAGAAGATGTGGAAGTGGTAACAAAGGTAACTGACGGGTACGACGCGATCCTAGGACTGGATTTCCTGAATAAACATCACGCTAAAATCGACCTCAGACAGCAAACTGTAGAACTTAGCGGAATAGTGTTTCAGCTAGGTGACACCGCTGCAAAGGGCCCTCTGCCGCAAGATTTCCCCAACCGGAAGGCGAAATCAACTATACTGCGTGCAACGTCCTTGAAGGTTGATTCGCGGGATCAGATACCATCTGGCTCAGGAAAACTTTTCTGGATGACAGTTGACCCCGAGGAACCTACAGATACAGTGTGTCTAATAGAGCCTTTAGAGGAAAATGAGGAATTAGATGTATCACATTGTTTTGTACGTAGAAGTGTTGTACGGGTTCAAGACGTTGAGGGAGAAAGAAAAGTACCGGTACATATTGACAATTTCGGAGTGGAGGACAAAGAGTTGCATAAGGGAATATTAGTAGCTACAGTCAGTACTTTTGAAGAAGAAGATTTCATTTGGTCAGATATTAACGATGGTCAGAAACCAGACGCCTATAAAACCGCATTACGCCAGAAGATTGAGCATTTGAAAGGAAATGATAAGAGACACGATAGAAGCAGTTTTAGTTGAGTTTCAAGATTTATTTAATGCAGAAGGTCCACTGCCAGCAACAGATATCACACAGCATAGGATCCCAACAGGAAATAGCCCCCCAGTTTATAGGAAGCCTTATAGAGTTGCGCATCACTTACAGCCAGTGCTGGATGAATTTTTAGAACAGCATCTAAAAGATGGAATTATAGAACATTCTGATTCTCCTTATAATTCAAATATTGTAATTATTCCAAAGAAGTCTCCCGACGGTACGAAACGATATAGATTTTGTTGTGACTACAGACACCTTAACAAACAAACTATCTCAGATGTTTATCCTCTTCCAAACATTACAGATATCATTGACAGTTTGGGTAACAGTAAATACTTTTCAACCATCGATCTACGTAGCGGATATCATCAATTGGAAGTTGCACCTGAAGATAGGCATAAAACAGCATTTTCTACCCCTGGAGGCCATTGGCAATTTAAAAGAATGCCTTTCGGTTTGAAAAATGCACCAGCAACTTTTCAAAGACTGCTCGATGGAGTATTGCGAGGACTCAAAACTCAGCAATGTTGTCTATATCTAGACGATATTATTGTATTCTCCAAAGACATTAATGAACATGCTGTGCGTCTGCGTAATGTTTTTCAGAGACTTAGAAAAGCTAAATTAACATTAAATATGGAAAAATGTACTTTTGCATTGACAGAGGTTACATACCTAGGGCATGTCATTAGTGAAAAAGGAATTAAAACAGATCCTCGATTAATTTCGGCAGTTAAGGACTTCCCAACACCACAACGCGTTAAGGAAGTACAAAGTTTCATTGGTCTCGCATCGTACTACCGGAAATATGTTCAAAATTTTGCTGAGATTGCCCGACCCTTAACCCAATTATTGAAAAAGGGTGCAAAATTTCATTGGTCTGAAGATTGTGAATCAGCATTTCAAACCCTTAAAGATAACCTTCAATAAAATTCTTCAGGGTATCAGACCGCATCGTCATAATTTAAATTGCGCCAACGTTTCGGCCAGCGTTGCAGCTAGCCTTCATCAGGGCCTTACGTTAAACTGCCATGCGGTCTGATACCCTGAAGAATTTTATTGAAGATGACAACGGCCGCGGAAGCCTTTGCTTACACCTTAAAGATAAGTTAACACATAGTCCAGTATTAGCCTACCCAGATTATAATAAAGAATTTATTTTATCCTGTGACGCAAGTGGTCATTCAGTAGGAGTTGTTTTGAGTCAGAATATTAATGGCGCGGAACACCCCATAGCCTACGCTTCGAGACAACTAACAACGGCAGAAAGAAATTATTCCACAACGGAGAAAGAATTGTTAAGTGTTATTTATGGTATCAAATACTTTAAATGCTACTTGTATGGTAGGAAATTCAAGGTCATTACAGACCACGCAGCTTTAAAATGGTTGCTTGGTTTAAACGATCCATCTAGTCGTCTTACCCGTTGGGCCCTATGTCTTTCCGAAATGGATTTCGAAGTTATCCATAAACCAGGCAAAAAACACACGAATGCAGATTGTCTAAGTCGGAAAATAGCACTTTTCGAAGCAACAGGCCGAGATACTGAGGACTGGAGAAAGGCACAAGATGAGGATACAGAATGCAAAAAATACGCAACTCAAAAACAATTTTGCTTTGAAGATGGTGTATTATGCCGTAAAACAAAACTTGGACCGCGAATTGTTGTTCCCCTACACCTTAGACAAGAAATAATGGCAGAGGCCCACGATCATATCCTTGCAGGACACGGTGGACAGCGGACAACCGAAAGACGTGTAGCAGAGCGATTTTGGTGGCAAACCAGAAAGCAGGATGTTGCGCAGTACGTTCGTAATTGCATTGCGTGCGCACAACGAGCTGAACTTTCTCGTTCAAAAATACCCTTACAGAGGCTCCCCGAGGCTTCAAATCCATTTCAAATCTGTGGACTGGATCTCTACGGGCCATTTCATAAAACACCTGCTGGTAATAAGTATGTCCTTACAATTATAGATCACTTTTCACGCTATCTAGCTATGGTGAGTCTCCCAGATCAGCAAGCAAATACAGTTGCCCAAGCTTTAGTTAACAACTGGATACTTAAATTTGGCGTACCTGAAGCTATTATCACAGATCAGGGATCTAATTTTATGCCTGAATTAATGAAACAGCTATGCCACTTACTAAAAATACGTAAATTACGCACAACTCCGTTACACCCTCAGTGCAACGGGCGCACAGAAAGAGTTCATCGGACAATTGGCAAGATGCTTAGTTATTATATTAACGAACAACATTCTAATTGGGATACGTATTTACCAATAATCGTGTCGGTATACAACGCCAAAACGCATGAAGCAACTGGCATGTCACCTTATGAAGTGGTCTATGGCAGAAAAATGCCGTCCCCTTTTGATGTAATCAGACAGAAAAACGGAAAAGACGGAGAAACAGTAAGAGATTTCAGTCGAATGATGAAGGATGTATGGAAAAAGGTTCAAAAATCTAATACAAAGGCTTTGGAACGACAGGAAAGATTAGGTAATGCCCAAGCTAAATATCCAAATTACAAAATCGGTCAGTGGGTTATGCTTTCAACTCCTTACATAGCGAAAGGAAAAACGAAGAAATTTGTAGCAAACTACAGAGGTCCTTATCAAATTATTGAGATCACGTCACCAGTCAACGTTAAATTGCAACTGCCCACCCGAACTACCATTGTGCATGCAAGTCGTTTAAAACCTTTTAAGGGCGCTCCAGATGTAATTCCTTCAACAATAGTGTCTGCTTTTCCGAAGGGTGGAGGAAGTACCCGTAAAGGAAAAAGAGTGGCCACGCCAGCACAGCATACAGACATGGCACCATACAATCTTCGATCAAGGGTGCGAATGTCCTAGTTGAATCTTAGTAGACTGTGGACAGTATACAAATGTAAATAATTAATAAATTATAATGGTTTATTTATTGAGAAAGAAAACTTGAACGTAGAAACATGTAGATCTTGTAGTTAACAATGTATTCCTTCTTTTCTTTGTTTTTGTTTTTACTAGGTTGGTAGGTCCATAACCATGTTGTTTGCTTTTTTCAGAAGACGCCATGCAAACATTTCCTACACAAAACCTATCCTACTTCAATGACTCCCTTGACAGTTCCCTTCTGAAGTCATTAGATATGTTCATAAACTCACAGCAAGGCAAAATTGATGCCAATGTTATGATGCAACATGTCCTAAAATTAAAAAGTGAACACAAAACTAAAATTATAATGCTAGGAACAGGTATATCTGGAACCTTTGTGTTCGTGTCTCTGCCTTGTACAGTTTTCTTTTGTTTAAGACGAAAAAATAAGCTAATTATAATATTCCACTTCATCAAATACCTGTTAACTGGATACCACACTCTTAAATGGTGTACTTCAGTAGTTACGTTTGAGCATTAGTATATTAATTTTGTTTATTGTACTTCACTCTTTACTAAACAGTCTTATGTTAAAGTAAACAATACGGTAGAATAAATATTCTTGCATTCATATAGGGTTGATTAAACAGATGTTGCTATGTAACTTTCTGACTGAATAATCTTTTGTTTTTTTGTTTTGTCATCAAGGTTTGTTACACTTATTACAACCATTTATGTGTGAACTATGTGATTCATGACCGTACAGTGCTTTAGTAAAGTGATAAAGTATTTTCAACATAATGTGAAGCGTGTGTAATCTTCTAAGTCAAGAGTTTTCATTGCTTATGTTAGTGCTTTTGCCGTGTGAAGAGTGGAGGAATGTTGAGTGGTAAGTTCGAGGGCGAACTTAAGTAAATAAATCAGTGAAATCAAAGTGAACTAGAAATTAGGATATAAATGAAAAACTTGGTTTAGTTTAGAGAGTTACATACTGGCATTCAGCGGGCAAAACAGCAGAACAGAAGAGACAATGACCATGAAGTCAGCAAGTTCCACATAAGCGGGCGCTGTCGATTCAGCCGTCAGGGCATCGCCCGACCGGCTCACGTGTTTCTCAGTTGTCGTATGTGAGCAAAGGCCCTCGCCTACATCCCAAGAGCCAATGACCGACGTTAAGAAGATTCTTCGAGAAGCTTTTCAACGTGACAGAAGAGGCAATGACCGGCTCACGTGTTTCTCAGTCGTCACATGTGATCAAAGGCCCTCACCTACATTCCAAGAGCCAACGACCGACGTTAAGAAGATTCTTCGAGAAGCTTTTCAACGTGACAGACGAGGCAATGACCGTGAAGTCGTTCACCTCCAGTAAACTGAAGTGAATAAATACGCGAGACACAGTGGGCCAGACAGATGAAGTCAGATGAAGACGGAGACGGAGACGGAGAGGAGAGACGAAGAAGACGAAGAAGTTTTCAGTCAGTTTCGGTGCTGAAGACCGTCATGCAAGAAGACACTGCATCATGCACAGACGCACCAAGTCCGCCGCTGTAATGGAATAGCAAGCAGCAGCCGCGGCGCCAGAAGACAGAAGTTAAAAGGTATTTGAAGTCGGATTTTTACATACCCGGGTGACTCGTGAGGACGGGAAGGAGACGGCCTCGCATCAGTAGTCACCTGTGAGCTGGGATGAAGACCTGACAGCCGAAGACTGGCAAGCGGGAGTCCGTGGTTCGAGTCCGCCACACTGGCCTTCCCCCGCCGCGCCGCTCCGCTGGCCGACGCAGAACACACGCGGCCGCTTAGAGAAGAGAAACACTGGGACGCGACACCCAAGGTATCATCCGATGCACGATTTCGCTCGCAATAATTAAACGAGCCACCTCGCGCTGCGCGTCTCCAGTCAACTGGGCGAGACGGCGACACGAGATACACACCGCTACGCGTAATCAGACGCCGCCGCCGCCGCCGCAGCAGCAGAAGACTTCACAAACGACACAGCTGCCGCTCTCCGAACCAGAACATCCCGTAAGATACAGTTGTACAAATCTTCAATAAAAGTTATCTTATGTAAAAATGATGTTTCATTCGACCTCATACCCGAGCCAAGGAAGAACCCACCCTGCCCACATGTTGTTAAGAGAGAAAAGTTAAATTATTTAATATTTTCACCCTGACAGAATGCTTTAGAATGCTCATCCTGACAATTGACAGCATAAAAAGAGAAAACCCAGTTACATTTAGTGACAGAAGTGTCACATTTAGTAACACAACTGTTACATTTGGTATCAGAAGCCGTTATAGTTGTTACAATACATAAGATTTTTCTGTGTCAAATGAAGTATTAAGAAGTGCACCTCCAATTAAATTCGTTATAATTCCAATAATTTGTACGCTATATAAAAGCCGACAGCACCACTTACACGCTCATGGTATCGTTCTCTATTTTGAAATGACGCATTTGTGCATATGGAGGTACTAACGAACTCGGCAAGATTTGCAACTGCTAAATATGTCGCAATCTCCTCCTCTCCCCCCCCCCCCGCGTCTCTCTCCATTTCCACCTCACCCCTCTGTCCAACTCTTTCTTTCTTCCCCCCACCCCTCTCTCTCTGTCCATTTTCTCTCTTTCCCACTCTCTGTCCATCTCCTCCTCTTCCCCCCCCCCCTCTCTCTCTCTCTGATCTTGAGCCTTGATTACTGTTACTGCAAACGAAATCTCGATTGGGAACTGAAGTCACTTAAAATGAATGGGTAAATCGGATGAGATCATTTATATAAGCTCTGCAGGGGAGATCTCTCCAGCTGCTGGATCTGAAGACGGTAGGTTCAATGACAGTATTTCTCACAGAGAATGGGGAGGATTTCAAAGTTCCAGATGATTCAGATTCCATAATAGTCGTACAGTTCCCCAGTTGATTCGAACTTCCTCATCATGCTCCGCCCAGCAGGTGGAGAAAGAGGACCCTACCGTGATCCTTTCAGCTGGCAATATTCTCGCAGCTGCAGCATTGCTATTGTTTTGATAATAGAGCTACTCCTTTGACACATTAACAGCTGCACCGCGGCTGGACAGGTGAATCACGATGACAGATCACGACAGCTGGTGGCCATAGTTGGAACTTGACGGTGGCGCTGTGACGTGTGGAAATCATGTCCCTCCCCCCCCCCCCCCCCCGATACAGTGGGCATTAATCGTACCAAGTTTGGTACTCGTACGGTAATTAGTTTCCGTATTGTAACGTGTTAAATAGGGAAAGTTTAACTATAACCATTCGCGTGGAAATCATGTCCCCCCCCCCCATACAGTGGGCATTAATCGTACCAAGGTGCCGAACTTTTCGATATTATTGGCAACAATGTTAAATTACGACTTGTCTTGATACAGAATTTTGTATTTTATATATATACTTATATGCCGTGTCTATTTAAAATATGTAGTCTATGTCTGACCGAACGTTTGTTAGAGTATTCTGAAAAAAATATGAAATAAATCAGATAAGAACTTCCGAGACTTTTGCTAAGTACTCATTTTAATATGTTTGGTTTTAAGAGAAACAAAGCACTTACAATGATAGCCATTTTAACGTGACTTTGTGAATGTGACTAGCGTGATCTGGTTTATTGTGTTTTAAATAGCCTCCCGGCCTTTTGTGGCGTTCTTTGGCGGGCAATTAGTGATTTCGCATGGGCAGTGGTGCGTGAGTCTGGATAGCTTTCGTCACAAGATGAACTTAGTTTCTGGGAGGCCAACCAGCCACATCGTTTCAAAATGGAATAAAAACAATCGATTTAACCTGTTGTCGGAAAACACTGGACTACCAATATCGGTAACTGTTAGTCCTTTAATGTTACAATTGGATCTTGAATTTTTTCTCGAGGCTGAGGCACGCTTATAAGCTTAAAAGGAGCATTCATTTCCCGCGTTAAGACACTGATGCCTAAATGGGAGAGTCGCCGGTAATAGCTTTACTCCCCATCAAATTTCTAGGGTCTTTTGCAGAACAAACAGCAACAAAAACGTCGCGTTTTTTTAAAGATCTTTAATAAGGCGCATTAGTTACTGCATATTTTAGTATACGAACATGTAGGACCGAAAACAACTAAATATAGCCCTTAAGCTTAGCCAATACGTATATGAAGTGGTAGGCTACGTTTTGTTGTGCAGAAGTGTCGGAAAACGTGGCGTCGCCAGATGAAATTGTTCTCTCCACTCCAAGCTAAAACTGTTCGAAGATAGGTTCTTCGTTATAGAAAAAGGGATTTTAGAAATTGAAAGTAGAGCACTTTCGGAAAATGTGAAGTCAGTTACTTCAGGCAGAGCTGAAGCAAACACTGAAACATACTGACAAGCAGCTTCAAGCTAGGCTGCCATATCTTCTGCCCACAGCCCTAGCTTTTTGTTTCAACGCTAGGAAGACAGTGATGAACATTGTTGATTACGCAGCAAAGATTCTGGATTTGCAGGTCTCAGCCATGTAGATAATCTGAAGGAATACAAATCGCTCGAGAAATTAATGAAAAAGCAACTTCCCACGCCAGGAGAAAAAAATGAGACTTTCTTGAGTATCTATTGTTGTGTTGGAGGCAGTTTGGCTTCCACGTTCAAATACAGCCTCGGAGCGATAGTGTTCATATCTTGGTGAAGTGCTCCCGGTGCGGTGGTATAAAGTCCCGGACGTAAACTTGGAAGATACGACAATGCTATCTTTTGAAAACCTATCAACGTTGTTTGTTCTTTACTTGATTACATTCAATAGGTTGTTGTAAAGGGTTCTTTTTCAAATAACTAAAATAAATGAGATGTGTGAAGTCAGTAACAATAACGTAATTTATAGTTACGTTCCAAACCCACCAAAAATAAACGCAAAATACGTCTATTTAAAAAAAAAGGATAAAAATTTGCTTTGATGCCTTCCTAAGAGACAGTCTTCGCTCATTCCCAATTAATTATGTAAGTGTAAACCAGATATGGTTTGAATCCAAAGAAACAGTACCAACGGTAATTGAGACATATACAGGGTGTTCCATTTACCCTGACCACCCTAAATAACTGTTTGTCCTGATGCAAATTACAAAATGTTTCAAGCAAATGTTCTTTAGCCGTCAGGGGGACATCAATCATCATGATTGCCTCGGTTGTAGCTTTGTTTTTTTACAAAGATAGGAACAACGGTATGACTTTTTTAAATGGCACCCTGTATTTTTTTATTCGTTAATTCATTTTCTCTCCTAAATTCCTATTCAAAAATGCATGACAGTGCACCATTCACTGAAACACAACATTGACGTTGACGCTCCCAACGCTTAGTGCAGGAACACATCCACGTGCAAACGTTGACAGAGGACAAATGTAAACACAACTAGAATGCACACCCGTGATTCCGCCAACCATCGTCAGTTGAAGAGTTGTGAGTAGATGTACACCAACGAAGAGAAGGTAGAAATGCTACTCATCTATGGGGAATGTAAGTTAGCATAACAGTAATTGAAATGCTGTTTTCTTATGTACGGGTACATTTAGTGCAGTACTTTAGTCCTTTTAAATACCACTGTGTAGAGTAGACATACAGTAAAGGCTGTCCTTCCTACAAACTGCATCGACATAACGTTTCTTTTATTGTTGTTGTTGAAAGTAGGCGAAATGCTACGCAGGCAGCGGAACTGTACAGAGAGCGATATCCTGACAAAAACCCATCTTCCCGACGGATGTTTCCTCGTCTTGTTGTGACGCTTCAGGAAACGGGAAGTTTCAACCCACGACAACGCAATCGTCTTACAAGGGGAGGCCGCCAATTGTGAAAAAAAATGGTTCAAATGGCTCTGAGCACTATGGGACTCAACTGCTGAGGTCATTAGTCCCCTAGAACTTAGAACTACGTAAACCTAACTAACCAAAGGACATCACAAACATCCATGCCCGAGGCAGGATTCGAACCTGCGACCGTAGCGGTCTTGCGGTTCCAGACTGCAGCGCCTTTAACCGCACGGCCACTTCGGCCGGCCCAATTGTGAAATTCAGATTCAATTCATACTGCGCATAATAAAAGCTCATGGCCAGAGGTGTAATGTGGCAAAGCACCAAGATGCACTTCTCAGCCGTTGTCGAGAAAATCGACAGTTAAAATAAACCGTTGCGGTGAAATACTCTCTACGATTAATAATTTCCTACAGGGTTGTGGCGCAGCGGTAAGCGCTTGGGTTCGAAATCCGAAGGTCGCCGGATCGAATCTCGCACAATGCAACGTTTTTTTTTTCAGTATTTGTTTTTTTGTAATTCAAATATATATATATATATATATATATATATACAAAAAACAAATACTAAAAAAAAAACGTTGCATGGTGCGAGATTCGATCCGGCGACTTTCGGATTACGAACCCAAGCGCTCAGTTGCAACAATTATGCACATAATAAGTTGTTGAAAGTCGTTTGTCGTGGAAAAACTGGCGACTTCGAACATCATTATGTTTTCCGCAAACAAAGTTGTATTTCACAAATGTTATTAATTGTCTTCATAATGTTAACCACGTATAGTTAACGGAAGACGTAGAAACGAATACGTATAGCGTATAGCTTAAGTCAAACGTTCGAATTAGAATAGAAACCCCACGAACACAAATTTGCTGTGGCAGGTATGAAATATAAACTCCGTTACTCGCTCGTTACACTTGAAGGACAGATGTTGAATGGGCGGAAACGAGCCGCCGCATAACAGCGTAGTTGCCTGCTAACTTCGAAAGAAGGTAGATGCGGTCCCTAGCGCAACTTATAACATCGTCGAATATATATATATATATATATAATTTGAATTGCAAAAAAACTAATAATAAAAAAATGTTACTTGGCGCGAGATTCGAACCGGCGACCTTCGGATTACGAACCCGAGCGCTTACCGCTGCGCCACAACCCTGTAGGAAATTATTAATCGTAGAGAGTATTTCACCGCAACGGTTTCTTTTAACTGTCGATTTTCTCGACAACGGCTGAGAAGTGCATCTTGGTGCTTTGCCACATTACACCTCTGGCCATGAACTTTTATTATGCGCAGTATGAATCGAATCTGAATTTCACAATTGGCGGCCTCCCCTTGTTAGCACTCGCACAGAAGAAGCTGCCGAAGTTACTGTTCTCGCTTCCGTTGCTATGAATCCACATCTGGGCACACGACAGCTTGGACACGAGATGGGCATTCCTTACACCAGTGTACGTCGTATTCTTACACGTCGCCGGTTCCATCCTTACCATGTACACCTACATCAAGAACTGCATGGGAATGATTCTGTCAGTGGGCACAGTAGCAAATCCTCGCCAACCCGAACTACTTCTCCAATGTTGTATTTACGGATTAATGTTCCTTCTCAAAGGACAGTTAAATACAATGAACATGCATTATTGGTCCAGCGACAACCCAAGATGGGTTAGACAGGTGCAACATCAGCGTCAATGGAGAGTTGACGTCTGGTGTGGGATGCTTGGTTCTACAAATATTGGCCCTTATTTCATCAATGGTAGTCTAAACGGCACAGCTTATGCCAGCTACCTCAGATAGATTCTTCCTCCTCTTCTGGATAAAATGCCGCTAAGAACCAGAATGCTTATGTGGTATCAACACGATGGATGTCCAGCACATAATGCCTTGCGTGGATTGGTCAAGGAGGAACAGTTACTTCGCCAGCTAATTCTCCTGATTTAAATCCTCTCGACTTTTTTCTTTGTGGACGCATTAAAAACGTTGTCTATCGCGATATTCCAACAACTCCAGAGGACATGCAGGAACGTATCGTGCTTGCTTCTAATTCTCTTCAGCAGGCAACACTGGAAGCAGTAAATAATCCTTTCATTCAACGAGTGCACCAGTGTATCGGTGTCCAGGGTCACCAGTCTGAGCATCTTTGAATTTTCTACTCCTGGGCAGTGGTACAGGAGAGTCAAAGTCAATTTTGTGTTATGTTTCTAATTGGCCCTCATTTGTTTTATGACAACTCCAGCAAGTGGACGAGTTTGTGATGCCCGGCTCAAAGTCAATGTTGTGTTTTGTAATCAATAACGTTGTGTTTCAGTGAATGGAAGACTGTGATACATTTTTGAATAGGTCTTTAGGAGAGGAAATGAATTGGTTCAAATGGCTCTGAGCACTATGGAACTTAACATCTGTGGTCATCAGTCCCCTAGAACTTAGAACTACTTAAACCTAACTAACCTAAGGACATCACACACATCCATGCCCGAGGCAGGATTCGAACCTGCGACCGTAGCAGTCGCGCGGTTCCGGACTGCGCGCCTAGAGGAAATGAATTAACGAATAAAAAATACAGGGCGCCATTTTAAAAAAAAGTCATACAACTGTTCATATCTTTGTAAAAAAACAAAGCTACGACGAAGGCAATCATGCTAATTGATGTACTCCTGACGGCTAAAGAACATTTGCTTGAAACTTGTTGTAATTTGCATCTGGACAAACAGTTATTTAGGATGGTCAAGGTAAATGGGACACCCTGTACACCAAATAGATTAATAAGACATTGTTCTAAGCGCCGATGGTTCACAAAACAGGTCAGGCCACTGTTCCGGAATCAACGAAAAAAGGGTCCCAAACTTAAAAGAAAAGATTTACAGAAGCCCGAAATCCAGCACGTACTTCAGTACGAGATGTTTTTAATAGCTTCCACAATGAAACATTGTCTCGAAAAGGAATAGAAAATTCACAGAGATTCTTATGGCACCTGAAATATACCAGCGGCTACACACAATGAATGTATTTACTGTGCGGTAGAAATGATGATGTTACCAATGACAGTGCCACGAAAGCAGAGTTACTAAACATGGTTTTCTGAAATTCCTTCACCAAGAAAACGAAGTACATAGTCCACAATTTGAATGAATAACAACTGCCAACATGAGTAACTTAGAAGTAGATAATCTCGGTGTAGTGAAACAGCTTACAACACTTAACAAATAGAAGGCCTCCGGTCCAGATTGTATACCACTCAGGGTCCTTTCAGAGTCTGCCGATACAATAGCTTCAAACTCAGAAATGATACACAAAAAATCCGTACCTAAAGACTGGAACGCTGCAAAAGTCACACCAATACCCAAGAATAGAAATAAGAGTAATCCGTTAATTACAGACCCATGTCACTAAGGTCGACCTGCAATTGGATTCTGGAACATATACTATGCTCGAACATTATGAATTATATCGAAGAAAACGATTTCTTGGCAAATAGCCAACACGGATTCAGAATAGCTCGTTCTTCACCAAGTAATGAATGCTGTCGACAAAGATGTCAAGCTAATTCCATATTTTTAGACTTCCAAACGACTTCTGATACCCTTTCCTCACAAGCAACTTCTAATCAAATTGCGTGCCTATGGAGTATCGTCTCAGCTGTGCGACTGGATTCGTGATTTACTGTCAGAAAGTTCAAAGGTAATTGACGGAAAGTCATCAAGTAAAATAGGAGTAATATCCGGCGTTCCCCAAAGAAGTGTTATAGGCGCTCTGCTGTTCTTGGTCTATGTACAAAATTTAGGAGACAATCTGAGCAGCCCTCTTAAATCATTTGCAAATGATGCTGTCATTTACCGTCTTTTAGAGTCATGAGATGACCAAAATGAATTGCAAAATGATATAGACAAGATATCTGTATGGTGCGAAAGGTGGCAATTGAATCAGAGTAATGAAAAGCTTGAAGTCATCTACAGGAGTACTAAAAGGATCCGCTAAAATCACACAAATATAAAGGCTGTAAATACAACTAAATACTAGACTTAGGGATGACAACTACGAGTAACTCAAACTGGAACGTCAACATAGACAATGTTATGAGAATGCAAACCGAAGACTACGATTTATTGGCAGGACACTTAGAAAATGCAATAGGTCTACTAAAGAGACTGCTTACACTATGCTTGTCCGCCCTCTTCTGGAGTACTATTGCGCTGTGTGGAATCCGCAAGAGATAGGACTTGAGATGTTGCATTTTCACACCGCTACATCTCGTCACATAAAACATTGATCTGAGTAATGAACAAGAGCCATTTATGTAGTGTTAGCAGTTAGCCAACACTACGCACACTACTTGGTTGAGGAGGCCGAATGCACGCGTTAACTCACGCAGGCTGGCGTGAGGTCTGAAACAGGATACGTAATGAATGCTATAAAGAAAAGTACGTAGCTGCTGGAATACTTAACTTTAATCCATCATTGTTGTACATCGCTCTTGACGATACAAGTGAGACTCTGTAGATACATGCAATGTAATGCTAATGGCGCCTTGCTAGGTCGTAGCCATTGACTTAGCTGAAGGCTATTCTAACTATCTGCTCTGCAAATGAGCGAGGCTTCGTCTGTGTGCATCGCTAGCTAAGTCGTCCGTACAACTGGGGCGAGTGCTAGTCCGTCTCTCGAGACCTGCCGTGTGGTGGCGCTCGGTCTGCGATCACTGACAGTGGCGACACGCGGGTCCGACATGTACTAATGGACCGCGGCCGATTTAAAGCTACCACTTAGCAAGTGTGGTGTCTGGCGGTGACACCACAATTTATCTGTCAATGTATAATATTTAACTACGCGTTGTAATGATGCATTTTGATGATTTACAAGGAGAAATAAATCCAGCGCCACTGACGCGCCTAAGAAACTATAGACTAATTCAGCGCGCATGTAAAAACATCGATATTATAGGCAGACTCTGAAGACATTTGAATGTTACAAAAAGCAAGCGCGCAACCCATCGTCCACTGCCGGACGATATCACTCTCTTTTTATTTCCTGTATAATACGGACGCACCACTACATAGGCGTCATTATTAGACTTGTAATTTGATAAGCCCTACAGATAAATACTGTCATTTTGTTGCATGTGGGACTAGCATGTGCGGAAAACGCCGAGTGGTTAATGAATGGACATTCCTACGTGATTTCTAAACTTTTCAAACCACTCAAGCTCTGTCATTGTTATCGACGTAAGTATTAACATGTTATGTGTGCGTCAAGCCCAAGTTCGTAATTATAGTGTCAATTACTCTAAATTTGCGTTTGCTTAATCATTTACTTTCTATGTGCCAAGTTTTATTACAGAGCCAGCCGTGTCCGACGTGTCACAGAGCAGTCGAGGTCGACGTTAACATACTTCTTATATTCCCCCCCCCTCCCCCTTGTAATATTCTTCAAACTCAGCTTCAAACTGGTCCTTAGGTACATTTTCAGTGCGAGTGACGTCCGGGAATTTCTTAGCAAACCTTACTTCTCCAACCGCACATCGCTCGCACAAAGCCTCACTGGTCAACAATGGTACACGGCACTTTCTAAACGGGAAAGGGAGCCACGCAAGTATATATTGCTTCCTTTCCTCAATCTGATGCTTAATAATAATAATAATAATAATATTTCCTTACCTCAGAGACTGACGGAGGACACGGAAAAACTGCCTACTAGCTTCTGTCTCGGGTTCTTCGGCCGACGTTCATCTAATGATTTTTCTGACGTTTCGCCAGCACGAGTGGCTGGCATTGTCAAAGCTTCACCCTCCATTGCCGGTGGTGAACTGGAGCCGAGCTCGCGGGCGCAGACTATATTAGATGAACGTCGGCCGAAGAACCCGAGACAGAAGCTAATAGGCAGTTTGTCAACAAGTGGCCACGAAAGCCTCAACAATTTTGTGTGACACGGAAAAAGTTTAAAGAAGGGCAGCTCGTTTTGTATTATCGCGAAGCAGGGCAGTGTGTGAAACGGATATGATACACGAACTGGGGTGACAGTCATTAAAGCAAAGAAGTTTCTCGCTGTGGCAGGAGGTTCTCAGGAAATTTCAGTCAATAACTTATCTCCAGAGTGTGAAAATACACTGCTGGCCACCGTAAATGCAACACCAAGAAAGACAAGAGGTAGCACAACAAAATTTATTTTGTAGATAACATGTTGACCAAGTATAAAATGCTTACGTTTACAGACGTCTGTGACATGTGGTTCCTGCCAGAATCAGTAGCCAGAGTAGCCGCCATTGTTGGAGATCAGCGCTGCCACACGTCTCGGCATTGAGTCAAAGAGACGTTGGATGTGTTCCTGGGGTACAGCAGCCCAAACAGCTTCCACACGTTGCCAAAGATCATCTGGTGTGGCAGCTGGGGATGTAATCTGGGTCACTCGTTGAGCAACCATGGACCACATGTTTTCTATCGGCGAAAGATCCGGAGAGCGAGCCGTCCAGGGAAGCACTTCAATCTGGTTATTGACGAAGAACCTTTGGACAATGACTGCCACGTGTGGTCGCGCATTATCCTGTTGAAATATGGCTGTGGCCGAGCCCTGAAGGTAAGGAAGGACAACTGGCTCCAGCACCTCGGATATGTAGCGCCGGCTATTTAAAGTACCGGCAATGCGTACTAGAGGCGTGCGAGAGTAATATCCAATACCGCCCCATACCATAATACCCGGTGCAAGACCAGTGTGGCGGTGCATAATGCAGCTGTCAAGCATCCTCTCTCCACGGTGTCTCCACACTCGAATCCGACCATCGTGGTGCTGCAGACAGAAGCGTGCCTCGTCAGTAAAGACAACGTCATTCCATTCTGCCGTCCACATCCGTCTGTCATCA
This sequence comes from Schistocerca nitens, assembly GCF_023898315.1. Taxonomy (NCBI): domain Eukaryota; kingdom Metazoa; phylum Arthropoda; class Insecta; order Orthoptera; family Acrididae; genus Schistocerca; species Schistocerca nitens. The sequence continues at coordinate 354,734,162 of NC_064622.1, forward strand.
CACCATTGGCGACGGAGACGTCTGTGGTTCTGCGTCAATGGTAGACGAAGCAATGGACGTCTTGCGGACAGACCACTCTGCTGTAAACGGCGTCGAATGGTACGCGCAGACACTGGATGATGCGTTACAGACGCAATGTGCTGTGCTATGGTTCGGGATGTCACTGAGCGATCCGTCACTGTCGTGCGCACAATTGCCTATCAGCACGTGCAGTGGTGCACCGAGGTGAATGCGATCGACCACGTCGGTCCGTCGTACCCTCCTGCATCCAACGGTCACATATCCGCATTACTGTTGTTTGGTTTCGTCCAACACGACTAGCGATTTCTCTGTATGATAATCCACAATCTCGGTAAGCCACTATCCTTCCTCTGTCGAACTCGGATACTTGATCAAACGATGTTCGCTGTTGTCTACGAGGCATAACTGATCGTCTTGTGAAACAACCACAAGATAAACACACGTGCCGAACGTACACTCGTCGAAATCGCCAAGCCTTAAATGGCGCTATGAGGTGGCGCCACAGGCGCGCGTGATGTGCGTCTGCGCTGAAATTCTAATCAGATGCATATCTCATCGCTGCAAACCCATGGTGTAAATTTCACTTGATTCGGATGCTTCCTTCAGGGTGTTGCATTTACGGTGGCCAGCATTGTATTTTGTTGGCCCCGACAAGCAGAGAGAGAAATGCTCATCATAATCAAATAGGAGAAATCAGAGCTCGCACGGAAAGATAAGTGTGTTCGTTTTTCCCGCACACCTGAGAGATTCGAACAGTAGAGAAATAGCTTGAATGTGATCAGATGAACCCTGTGACAAGCACTAAATTTTGAGTTATAGAGTAATCACGTAGATGTGGATACTCTACTTAACACTGAAAAGCAATGAAATACGACAAAAATAAAGGACAGGTTGACACACTGGAGACGGAGAACTGCGTAGTACTGAGGGCGCGGTGGTAGGAGGTGGACGTGGTGGGGATAGTTCTGATCCACACAAGACGTCATTTCATTTACTCAGTCACTGTGGAGCAGTGGGACTTGCAACGTCGAGTGTTTGTCTATGACAGTTTCGTGAAGAATGGCAGCGATTGTTTCGTGCGCGGTTTAATGTCGGTCGACATGGAGCTGTGCCGAGCCGTAACACAATCCTCGGATGGGTGGAAAACTTCAGATCAACTGGAAACATACCGGATAAGAAGCATAGCTGTGCCGAGCCGTAACACAATCCTCGGATGGGTGGAAAACTTTCCAGATCAACTGGAAAGATACCGGATAAGAAGCATCCTGGCCCGAGACGCAGAGTAACGACACCAGAAAATGTTGAAAGGGTAAGGCAAGCGGCAGTCAGAAGCCTAAGACGGTCAGCTAGACGTCATGCTAGTGAGTTACGTATCAATCGTGAATCGGTTAGACGAATTTTGCATAAAGAATTAAAATTCCATCCCTACAAAATGCTCATTGTCCAACAACTTAAGGAAATTGATTTTGCAGTACGAGAAAACTTCGCTTATAGAATGCAAGTGATTTTGGGATCGAATGAAAATGAAATTTTATTTATGAGCGATGAAGCTTATTTTCATTTAAACGGGGCCGTGAATAAGCAAAACCTACGTTACTGGGCTCCAGAGCATCCACACCTTATCCACCAGCGTCCTATGCCCTCAGAAAAAGTAACAGTCTGGTGTGCTCTTGGCTCTGTTGGCATTATTGGACCTTATGTTTTTGAAGAGAATGGGGCCACAGTTACTGTTAATTTGGTTCGTTACATTCGTATGCTTGAAACATTCTTGAAACCGGAACTAAGGAGACGACGAATCCCTTTAAAACGCGATTGGTTCCAGCAGGATGGGGCAAAATCGCACACCGCAAACACTTCAATGACAGTTCTTAGACGCATGTTTCCTGGCCGGATTATCTTTGTCCGTATGTGACTTTTTCTGTGGGAGTACCATAAGAACTGTGTCTATAACCACAAGTTGAAGAATGCAATCATTCAAGAAATTGCTGCCATCCCTGCAGAGATTTTAGTCCGTGTGATGGAGGATTTTGAGAAGAGAGGAGTCCTGCATTCGAAATGATGGACATCACCTTGACGACATTATTTCTCACAAATAACTTTGTTAACTAAAATGTAAAGTAATGAGCTATGATTTTCTGTAAACAAACATGCATTAATTTTAAAGTTGGCTGAGTATTATTTCATTAAAAACCGTCCGTCTCCCGTGTGTCACCCTGTACATTCTTGAAAAATAAACCGTCAGAAAATAGCACGAAAATTGGCAAAAAATAACACCGTTTTGGGCAGCAAATAACACTAGCCAAAAAAGAAGCTCCCCCCCCCCACCCAAAAAAAAAAAAAAAATCCAGAGAAGAAGAGTCAATCTGTGTGCGCACGCGCAGTAGGGTGAACAAATGAGAATCAGCATGGACACACACACGCAGTGGGGTGCACCTCTGCAGCCTCTCGCGCGCCGGAACCACAGTGGTGTATGTGTGTGGCTGGTGGCTTCTCGCTGACAGCCGCGACGCATAATCCGCGTCAGCGTCGCGTTATTAGCGCTCATCCGTGGGATTAGCCTCCGGCCGACATCGGCTTAACACGCTGCCGCAGTGTGCTCGCGGCAAACGCGAAAGGCTTTCCACTAATGCAGTGCGCTGCGCAGAAACGATCGGAAGAAGCTATCTGCGTATGTAGCAGTACTGCTGTGTGCGTACGTCTGCGTCTGCTGTACAGACAGGGCCAAACAGAGCAACAAGAAAGCGTGTCTGCCCACTTACTAAAGGTAAAGCAGTCATCAACAGTATCATTGAGTCGCAGTTGGAATCGGTCAACGCATACAAATACCTCAGTGAGATAGTTCGGAGGGCTGTGAAGCGGAACGATTATATAGGCTCAGTCGTAGGTAGAGTAGGTGGCTGACTTCGATTCATTGGCAGAAAACGAGGCAAATGCACATTGGCGTCCACAGCATTTGTTCCAAGACGGGGAAAATTGCCAGTTATGATATGACAGATTCCGTGAGTTTGACAACGTGAAATGCATCAAAAACAAAATTTGATAAGAAATAGCCATACATAAAGCTGATGGTACGTCAAGAAACTAATACCGGCTATTTGTAACTAAAGGATAGCTACTGACAGAATTCCTGTGTGAGCCGTAATTATCGTATGGCAGCGAAACTTGGTAGATATTCTAATAGAGTGAAACAGAAGTGATTTCTGGCGTTCTCCAAGGAAGTGTTATCGGCCCTTTCCCGTTCCTTATCTATATAAACGATTTTGGAGACATTCTGAGCAGCCGTCTTAGGTTGTTTGCAGACGACGCTGTCGTTTATCGACTAATAAAGTCATCAAAAGATCAAAACAAACTGCAGAACGATTGGCAATTGACCCTCAATAACGAAAAGTGTGAGGTCATCCACATGAGTGCTAAAAGGAATTCGTTAAACTTCGGTTACACGATAAAGCAGTCTAATCTAAAAGCCGTAAATTCAACTAAATACCTAGGTATTACAATTACGAACAACTTAAATTGGAAGGAACACATAGAAAATCTTATGGAGAAGGCTAACCAAAGACTGCATTTTATTGGCAGGACACTTAGAAAATGTAACAGACCTACTAAAGAGACGGCCTACGCTACGCTTGTCCGTCCTGTTTTAGAATACTGCTGCGCGGTGTGGGATCCTTACCAGGAAGGACTGACGGAGCACATCGAAAAGTTCAAAGAAGGGCAGCACGTTTGGTGTCATCGCGAAATATGGGAGAGGGTGTCACACAAATGATACAGGATTTGGGCTGGAAATCGTTAAAAGAAAAGCGTTTTTCGCTGCGACGGAATCTTCTCGTGGAATTCCAATCACCAACTTTCTCCTCCGAATGCGAAAATATTTTGTTGACACCGACATACGAGGGCAGTTCAATAAGTAATGCAACACATTTTTTTCTCGGCCAATTTTGGTTGAAAAAACCGGAAATTTCTTGTGGAATATTTTCAAACATTCCCGCTTCGTCTCGTATAGTTTCATTGACTTCCGACAGGTGGCAGCGCTGTACGGAGCTGTTAAAATGGCGTCTGTAACGGATGTGCGTTGCAAACAACGGGCAGTGATCGAGTTTCTTTTGGCGGAAAACCAGGGCATCTCAGATATTCATAGGCGCTTGCAGAATCTCTACGGTGATCTGGCAGTGGACAAAAGCACGGTGAGTCGTTGGGCAAAGCGTGTGTCATCATCGCCGCAAGGTCAAGCAAGACTGTCTGATCTCCCGCGTGCGGGCCGGCCGTGCACAGCTGTGACTCCTGCAATGGCGGAGAGTGCGAACACACTCGTTCGAGATGATCTACGGATCACCATCAAACAACTCAGTGCTCAACTTGACATCTCTGTTGGTAGTGCTGTCACAATTGTTCACCAGTTGGGATATTCAAAGGTTTGTTCCCGCTGGGTCCCTCGTTGTCTAACCGAACACCATAAAGAGCAAAGGAGAACCATCTGTGCGGAATTGCTTGCTCGTCATGTGGCTGAGGGTGACAATTTCTTGTCAAAGATTGTTACAGGCGATGAAACATGGGTTCATCACTTCGAACCTGAAACAAAACGGCAATCAATGGAGTGGCGCCACACCCACTCCCCTACCAAGAAAAAGTTTAAAGCCATACCCTCAGCCGGTAAAGTCATGGTTACAGTCTTCTGGGACGCTGAATGGGTTATTCTGTTCGATGTCCTTCCCCATGGTCAAACGATCAACTCTGAAGTGTATTGTGCTACTCTTCAGAAATTGAAGAAACGACTTCAGCGTGTTCGTAGGCACAAAAATCTGAACGAACTTCTCCTTCTTCATGACAACGCAAGACCTCACACAAGTCTTCGCACCTGAGAGGAGCTCACAAAACTTCAGTGGACTGTTCTTCCTCATGCACCCTACAGCCCCGATCTCGCACCGTCGGATTTCCATATGTTTGACCCAATGAAGGACGCAATCCGTGGGAGGCACTACGCAGATGATGAAGAAGTTATTGATGCAGTACAACATTGGCTCCGACATCGACCAGTGGAATGGTACCGTGCAGGCATACAGGCCCTCATTTCAAGGTGGCGTAAGGCCGTAGCATTGAATGGAGATTACGTTGAAAAATAGTGTTGTGTAGCTAAAAGATTGGGGAATAACCTGGTGTATTTCAATGCTGAATAAAACAACCCCTGTTTCAAAAAAAAATGTGTTGCATTACTTATTGAACTGCCCTCGTACATAGGGAGGAACGATCACCACCATAAAATATGGGAAATCAGAGCTGGTACGGAAAGATACAGGTGTTCATTCTTTCCGCGCGCTATACGACATTGGAATAATAGAGAATTGTGAAGGTGGTTCGATGAACCCTCTGCCAGCACACGAATATGATTTGTAGAGTGTCCATGTAGATGTAGATGTAGATGTGTTATGATATTGAACCGATTTACACTGGAAAAAATTAGTTGCAATTTTGGCCACAAGAAACAAATCTAGCGCCGTGAATGCAAGAAAAACTATATAAATACTTCCATACGTAATGAGTTCAGGACGGGACGTGGGCAGAAAAGGTCAAACAAGTGAGAAAGAGATAATGAGGCATTATTATTAACCGCCGCTTACAAAATTTGCTCAATGAGTACCCGAGACGTCGACGAGATGCTGCACGCGCTAGATTTGTATCCGATAGCCAAAATTGGAACTAATTTTTTCGGCGTAAATCGGTTCCGCATTAAGGCATTATATCTACCAAGTTTCACTGCCATACGATAATTACAGCCCACACTGGACCTCCATGAGTAGCTGCACTGTAATTACAACCAACAGTACTTATCTACTTAACCTTTTAAGATAGATTAGTCTGCTACCTAAGCGGTAAGTATTTTCAATAGTATATGTAAACTACGTCTTTTATCTTATTAATTTAAGTATACATGCAAATCTTTTTGATTGGACGATCTGAAATTACAGCGTCGTATGATTAAATCCATATGTATCCAACGACAAACGGAGCAACGTTGAAAAATATTCACCAAATTTTTTTCTCATTCCTATAATCTTCGGCTGACACTGCTAGTATAACGTTTGCGATGGCTACAAGAATACGATGGCGCAAATCTGGTAGATCTCGAACTGGTGCCCGGTACGCTTGATTCTTGATAAACCTCCACACAAAAATATCAAGTGGCGTAATGTGCGGGCTTTTAGGGGGCAGGCAATCGATGGACTACCTCTCCCTAGCCCACGATGTGGGAACTGATTTTCCAACAAATCCCTCCCAATGTTCGCAAAATGGCATGGTGCGCCATCTTGTTGGAAGACGGTCACGAGGAAGTTGTGGCACATCAAACAGCTCCAACAAGTCTACGTACATTGTTGCATTACTTAGGCTGCGTGAAGAAGAATGAACACTGTCCTTCAATAATCGATACCACACGTTAAATTTCGGAGAGTCACGTTCGCATCACTTTTACTACGTTTGGGAAGTGTGTGTGTGTGTGTGGGGGGGGGGGGGGGATGGTTAGGTCCCCACAAGCGGCAGTTGCGCCTGTTTACCGTTCTGGAAATGTGGAACGTAGCCTCGTTGAAGAAACAGACGAAATGGAAGAAAGCCCTGTTTTAATCCATTTTTCCCGAAGTTGTCTCCGCAAATGCCTTCCGTCGCGTCCTGTCCTCCAGCTTGATAACGTGACGAAAGGGAACTCCAATTGCCTACTTGCTTATCGGCTTGACGTACTAGGGTTCCACCAGAAGGACATACGGATTAATTCAAGAGTAGCCTGTGGAAATGCGTGCATGACATGGTAGCCCGAGTTCGAACGCAAACTCTCCTGTTTCCGAAGCCGCTTGCCCCATTTACTGACTGTTACCAAAACGATGCTGTGCCAGTGTAACAGACTTTAGCCCTGTGAGATAGCACACAGAAGACCTTCCGCTAGTGACGCGCGTTGATGTGAACAAAGTAGTAACGCGCATCCGGACGCTGTACCAACTGCCGCAAGCAACCATAGAGTTACCATACTCGTAGAAGCAAACAGCCGATCAATATCTCAATTATGTTTCAAGTTATTAATTTGTATATTATTATATGTTTCAACTGGGAAACGAACTTCTCCTACAAGTAGGCATAGAAGTTGCTACTGCTTGTACAAGGGAAAAGTTGTATTACTTCTCGCCATCGGTTTTACGTAGCCAGAGACAGCACGTAGCCGGAAATCGCACGCTCTTGAGAAGAACTGCGCAATGCTGTAAAGGTTGACGTCGTGCGGCACACACGCGCAGAAGTACAAGGTGACAATTATTGAACTATATGAAATAGAATCATCATAACTTCTGAACGGGACGTTCAAACTACACGCTTGGCGGCGGGGCATAGTAGGAAATCGTATTTGCATGTATGGTTTGCTTTAGCGACGAAGCCCACTTTCATTTGGATTGGTTCGGCAATAAGCAAAATTGGTGCATTTGGAAGATGAAAATCCGCATTTCGCAATCGAGAAGTCTTTTCACCCTCAACGGGTGACTGTGTGTTGCATAATAATGCCCTGTCACGGAATAATCGGTGCAATACTCCTTGATGGCAAGTGACTGCCGAATGGTACGTGAAGATTTCTGAAGACGATTTCGTCTCCATTGTCCAAATTGACCCTGGTTTCGACAAGATGTGGTTCATGAAATACGGAGCTCGACTCCATCGAAGCAGGGCAGTGTTTGATGTCCTGGAGGAGCACTTTGGGGACTGCAATCTTGATCTGGAGTACTCAGACGCCACGGGCATGGGCCGCCATATTCTCCGGATCTGAACACATGCGACTCCTTTTTGTGGGGATATGTTAGAGACAAGGTGTACAGCAATAACCCTAAAACCATTGCTGAGCTGAAAACAGTCATTAGGGAGGTCATCGACAGCATCGGTATTCAGACACTTCAGCGGATCATACAAAATTTCGCTATTCGTCTGCACCACATCATTGACAATGATGGCAGGCTCAAATGGCTCTGAGCACTATGGGACTTAACATCTGAGGTCATCAGTCCCCTAGAACTCAGAACTACTTAAACCTAAGTAACCTAAGGACATCACACCCATCCATGCCCGAGGCAGGATTCGAACCTGCGACCGTAGTAGTCGCGCGGTTCCGGACTGAAGCGCTTAGAACCGCTCGGCCACCGCGGCCGGCAATGATGGCAGGGATATCATACATGTGATAACCTAAATCCGAATATCTTTACATGTTGAATAAAGTGTGCACGCCGTAGTGTGCAACTAATTTACGTTTTCTTCATACATTCAATAATTGCCACTTCGTAAATGCAGCACAGTGCCGCCCTTGAATCTCCAGAGAGCCTCGCACCAGACTGGCACTTGGAACGATTAGCGGGCCCCGTCGTTAGGTGAACATCTGAGGTCATCAGTCCCCCTAGAACTTAGAACTAATTAAACCTAACTAACCTAAGGACATCACACACATCCATGCCCGAGGCAGGATTCGAACCTGCGACCGTAGCGCTCGCGCGGTTCCAGATTGAAGCGCCTAGAACCGCTCGGACACACCGGTTAATTTTGTTCTTTTTCATTTCCCTCAATAATCTTCTCTCTTCGCTGATAGCCCTCAAGACTTCCTGAACAGCTCGTTCTTTTCATTTTTCGTCATATCCTCATTTCAGCAGCTTCGCTTCCAATGTACCCAGAGCCCAGCTTTCACTTTCATAAACCAGTGTACTCCATACAAATGATTTTTCAAAGGATTTTCTGACACTTATTAGTCATGTCTTTACTGGTTAAAATGCTTTTATTAGACGTAAATGTTCGTTTTGCCCACGAAATCGTTCGCTTCACTTCCATTAAGCATCCGCTGTCTGTCATTATACAACAGCGTAACAGAACTATTTAAAATGATCAATTCTGACGTCATAAATTTTATACTGGCTTTAATTTCTTGCATATTTTTTCCACACAACCAATCGTAGTTTCCTAGTTATTTAGTTTTAATATCCATAGTTTCAGCTTGTCCACTTAATTACGTTTCGAGATTAGCAACGAATGATAACGCTGACAAATTGCTTTCGCTGGCTCCCCTCGTTTCTCATACATATTGTTAAAAGAAGCAAAAACAACAAAAAAACACAAAAAGCAAATCAAGTAATATAGAATAAAATAAAATGTTAACGAAAGTAGACATTATTTCTGGAATATCTGAGAATATAGTCTACGTATTATTGTTGTACACTCTAAGGGGGAAAAAAAGGCGCACCGCAAAGATATTATTCCAATGAGGGTGAAAATCGGTAGATGTAATGTACATGAACAGACAAACAAATTATTACAATTTCAGAAAAACTGAATGGTTTATCCACGAGAAAGAGCTTCACCAATTGAACAGGTGAATAACGCGTTTCTTCACCTCTGGCCCTTATGTAACCACTTATTCCGCTTGGCACTGATAGATAGTTGTTGGCTGTCTTCTGGGGGATATCATATTAGATTCTGTCCAATTGGCGCTAGATCGTCAAAATCCCGAGACGGTTCGACAGCTCTGCCCACAGGGCTACAAAGGTTTTCATTTGCGGAGAGATCTGACGACCTTGGTAGACATGGTATGGTTTGGCAAGTATGAAGACAAGCGATAAGACCTCTCGCCGTGTGCAGGAGGGCATTATCTTCCTGAGGTATAAGCTCAGGATGGCTTTCCATGAAAGGCAACGAACGTCGCTTTTCGTTTTAGACTGTATTATAAATATGGAGCCTAGAAAAATAAAAAAGAGGCTGTAATGTAACTGTTGACTTAGTCATTTAAACTAACAAAAGTCTAAGCCTTATCACTGCAGATACGCATCTTAGGAACTCAACAGATAGTATATACACTGAAGAGCCAAAGAAACTAGTACACCTGCCTAATATCGTGTAGGGCCCCCGCGAGCACACAGAAGTGCCGCAACACGACGTGGCATGGACTCTACTAATGTCTAAAGTAGCGCTGGATGGAACTAACACCATTAATCCTGCGGGGCTGTCCATAAATGCGTAAAGTACGACGAGTGGAGATCTCTTCAGAACAGCACGTTGCAAGACATCCCAGATATGCTTAATAATGTTCATGTCTGGGGACTTTGGTAGCCAGAGGAAGTGCTTAAACTCAGAAGAATGTTCCTGGAGCCACTCTGTAGCAATTCTGGAGGTGTGGGTTGTCGCATTGCCCTGCTGAAATTGCTCAGGTCCGTCGGAATGCACGATGGACATGAATGGATGCAGGTTATCAGACACGATGCTTACATACGTGTCACCTGTCACAGTCATATCTAGACGTATCAGTGGTCCCACATCACTTCAACTGCACATGCCCCCACCAGCTGGAACCGTCCCCTTCTGACATGAAGGGTCCATGGATTCATGAGGTTGTCTCCATACCCGTATACGTCCACACGTTCGATACAATTTCAAACGAGACTTGTCCAGCCAAGCAACATGTTTCCAGTCTTCAACAGTCCAGTGTTGATGTTGACGGGCCCAGGCAAGACGCAACGCTTTGTGTCGTGCAGTCATCAAGGATACACGAGTGGGCCTTCGGCTCCAAAAGCCATATCGATGATGCTTCGTTAAATGGTTCGCACGCTGACACTTGTTAATGGCCCAGCATGGAAATCTGCAGCAATCTGCGGAAGGGTTGCACGTCTGTCATATTGAACGATTCTCTTCAATCGTCGTTGGTCCCGTTCTTGCAGGATCTTTTTCCAGCCGCAGCGATATCGGAGATTTGGTGTTTTACCGGATTCCTGATATTCACGGTACACTCGTGAAATGGTCGTACGGGAAAATCCCCACTTCATCGCTATCTCGGAGACGCTGTGTCCCATCGCTCGTGCGCCGACTGTAACACCACGATCAAACTCGCTCAAATCTTGATAACCTGTCATTGTAGCAGCAGTAACCGATCTAACAACTTGTTGTCTTATACAGGCGTTACCGACCGCAGCGCCGTATTCTGTATGTTTACATATCTCTGTATTTTAATACGCATGCCTGTGCCAGTCTCTTTGGCGCTTCAGTGTCGATGACTACCTTGGTAAGACCTAAACTACAAACTTTATACCAACGGCTATTTAGTTTTGATTTTACAGTATTAACAGTAATATGAACTAATAGTTGTTATGTAATCTCTGTTTCATGTTTCACGATAAACCTGTTGAGAATCTGATGAGGAAGTCAGGGTAGAGGAGCGGTACTAAACTACCATGAAATCACGCATGTTCAACATTTCTAATCTGTTAAAAATAATCCTTCACCAAGTAGGAGCTAGTTAGTAGTTTAGTTGTTGTGTAGCTTCTGTATGTAAGAATTAATGCCTACAGCCACCGATATTAATTTTCGTAGTTTGCGAGCGCTTCTAATGGCGAACGTCGCGAGTGCGCGGAAATATTGTTAGACGGCAGTAGACAGTACCTTGGGATGGTTGAGTGCCTTTCTCTTCTCAAGGGCACATAATTATCTCGTTGAGCTAGTTTAAGCCCTTTCTTCGCCTATTAACTTTTCGTAATTTTTTTTGAATAATTTTATTTTGTGAATATGATCACTACAGAACAATTTGCTGTTTTACTGGCACAGTTACAAGACGTAAGCAAAGAAGTTGCGATAATAGACGGAGATACAAAAGAGCGAAAATGTTGTCTTCAGAGGAAAGATTGCGATCGCAGGTGAAACTGCTGCTGCACAAACAGATTTAACACAGAAAGCACAAGCGTTACCCGGTAATAAAGCAAAAACGCTTGACATACAAATTCATGAAGTCCAGCTTCTGGATCACGAGGTCCCGGTTTCGATTCCCGGCCGCGTTGGGGATTTTCTCTGCCCGGGGACTGGGTGTTTGTGTTCTCCTCATCATTTCATCATCGTTCGTGAACGTGGCGGGGCTGGACTGTGTAAAGATTGGGACTTCGTATGGGCGCTGATAACCACGCAGTTGAGCGCCCCACAAACCAATCATCAACATCATCATCATCATCATCATTATCATCATCAAAAAGTACAAGCTGTAAATTGCAGGTAAGCGCGTTAAGCAGCGACGGATAGTATAATATTAAGGTTCCTAATATGGTTCAAAAACGAGGGGGGGAGATATTAAGCCAAAATATCTTAAAAGATCATTCAAAAGTTGTAGATAAGCGTCATGCCAAATATGAGCAGATTTGGATGGACTTGCCCTTTTCATTGTAGGTCTTCATTTAGCCAGGTGGCCGAATCGTGCGACATTCAAGCTTCTTCGGTTTTCAGATCTGACAGTGGCCCAATGTTGGACTGCATGGGAAAGTCAGGTCATGCACGACCGACTTCAAGGTTCTAGTCGGCAAACCCTGAACACCACGACGGACGATTGCCATACTGTGCACCAAGGACATCGCGAATCCTTCGACTCAGCTCCTACTCTCCAGAACAAGTAATGGTCTCCCTGCAAAACTCTGTGTTATGCCGCACCATTGGCCGAAGGAACGCAGCAGCCGGACTACGGAATTAACTATCCCATTGTTAGCCTGCAGTTAATCCACATCACATCCGGCTGCGTTTGGTGTGCTCCTGTTACCGGGAAGCACTGACTGCTAATGAATGATGTCGCTTTGTTATCAGCGATAAATCGTTTCAATTTTTATATTAGGCAGTGAATTTACAGGAAAAAAATTCGAATTAGTGCGCACCGTGAGTTCCGTACAAAATTAATCAATATACAGTATATTATAAAAGTAAGTGTACAGTGTGCGTCCCGCTAAAACTAAGAAACGAGTCCCGGTACGATCAAGAGAGTTATATGGCGCGGTATCCCTCTATCCCCCATTCACGAAGAAGGTTCCCGCTTTTATCTCAAGGGCGTCCTTTTGAAGATGTAAGTGCTAGGAAGTTTCGTCCTCTAGAAATTTCTAGAATATTCCAGAAAATTCGGGAGTATTCGAGAACATTCCAAACGATTAGAGAGTATTCAACAGCGTTCCACAATGTTCCGGAATGTTCTAAATGATCCGGGATGCTCTGGAGTGTTCGCGAAGGTTCCAGAATGTTCGAGAACATCCCGGGTCATTGTGGAACATTCCAGAACACTCTCGAATGTTGTGGAATGTTCTGGAACATTATCGACCATTCGAAGCCTTTCCGGTATGTTCTGGAATTCGCCACTAGTGGGATTAGCCTTTCGTAGGGCTGTATAAAGAAAGAGCCATCGTGGGTTCGAACGGAAGTTTCTTATTGGTGACGAAGGGAGGAACAGAAAAAGTAGTGCAATGAATAAATAAAAACAAACAGTGAATTGTGAGTATATGAGTCCGGACTGGCTATTTGAAAGGGCGATTTTGGCAACTAAAAATAACAATTTCAACGATATCAGCATTAATATAAAATTCCCGGTGAATAGAGAATATACAAATCGATCAACACGATGGTAAACGTTGAAAAAAGTGTGAACTTCCCTACGGAATTTATAACGTACTGTAAGTACCAGGAATGCCATTACACTGCCTTCGACTTAAATTTGACTCTCCGTTTGTACTACTCTGAAATATCAACTCACCGAAATTATGTAATCGAACAACGATGATCATCAAACAGCTATCGAATAACGTCATCGAGGACGAACTTATGACTGGAGAAGTACCGAGGACACATGCTATTTATCCCCAGTCTATCATTGATCTTTACTCAACTGCCATTCCAATTTAAAAGACTGCAACTTCCAATGAAATTAGCCTACAGTTTTACATTTAACAAAATATAAGGAGAAACTTTTAAGTATTGCAGCATCAACCTCAAAGACTCTTGCTTCTCTCACGGTCAACTTAAGTGGCTGGCTCTCGAGTAGGATGGTTGGTTGGTTGGTTTGGGGAAGGAGACCAGACAGCGAGGTCATCGGTCTCATCGGATTAGGGAAGGAAGTCGGCCGTGCCCTTTGAAAGGAACCATCCCGGCATTTGCCTGGAGCGATTTAGGGAAATCACGGAAAACCTAAATCAGGATGGCCGGACGCGGGATTGAACCGTCGTCCTCCCGAATGCGAGTCCAGTGTCTAACCACTGCGCCACCTCGCTCGGTCTCGAGTAGGAAATTCGAAAAATTTGTACATATATACCTCGGATAACAAAATGAAAAATGTTGTTTATAAACAAGAACTGTAAACAGTTAGAACATGTTTTGAATAATTTTTTTTAGCTCTTATACTTTAACAATATGTTTTCAATAAAAAATTTTTACTTCTTATATTTTAACAAGTATTGTAAATTGTCAGAATATGTTTTCAATAAAAATTTTTTACCTCTTATACTTTAAAGTTTACCACTCTTACACTTTAAAGTTTGTACTTATATTCCAACTACCACACTATCTCATATCAACTTCCTGAGCGAAACCGGGCAGCGTAGCTAGTTGCGTATATAAGCAGTTCATCTATCCTGGGAATCGGAAATCTCGACGATTTTTACCTGTTATCGATATCAAGCTATCAATATCGGGAATACCAAGACTTTCGAGAATGACAAAAAATATGTTTTTCCGGTTGTATCACAACAAAACAAAAATTTTCGGATTTTTTCCCTTATTTGTACTCTTAAAGCCCGCTTCTTGCCAAATTTGAAGATTCTCGGCCAACGGTAAGTGAGTTTTCAGGTGTCAGAATATGTGCCATAAATGGCCGTATCTTTTGATTACATTGACACAGAAGCTTCAGTTATTTACACTTCCTAGGCACCGTAGACCTCAGTATGTGACGCAGATTTCAACTTCATACGTCTACCCGTTAGTGACAAAAAGGATTTTTAACGGCTGGACAAACACACACAAGCAAGTGATCCCATAAGAGTTCCATTTTTACTGAATGCGGTATGGAACTCTAAGACCATTTATGTGTCATAGATTACTTTTCCTGCACAGGAAATAATGGCTATATCAAAGGTAGCGAATTTTTTATAGACGACACGTGTGCAAATATATACAAAAGTAGTATCAATGTCAACATCATTTGATCAAGTATCTAAGACGGAATCATGAACCCATTTATTTTCTGCGTGAGACATAACAGTGATACCAAGAAGCCATTACGCATGATGTATCTGGAGAGCAGTCTAAACCGGCCTATTGCAGCCGGTTCGCCATGTAGGACAAGCGAGTTATATCGATATTAAGAGAAGCATAATTAGTTGTAATTAACCGTCAAAAAAAGCGAATGTGCTCAGAGCATTTATACCAGTCTGGAGACAGCAGGTACTAATGCAACTTATATGGCTTTAATATGCGAAGCAAGAGATTTATAGACTGGCGATTTATTCTTCATTCCAGGCTCTGGACAGTAATTACAAGCTGTATATTTGTAATACCAGCGTTACAGCGTCGAGGCAACAGATTGATTGAGCGCTCTTGACAGAGGAGTTTTTGTACGCTCATGAAAATATACCGATGCGTATGTTCTCAGAATATCGAATATTCAGAATACTGAAAAGACCAGTAATGACACACATGTCCCGGCTTCGAAGTAAATCATTGCGACTAACGACGTGATAATTATTATCTGTATTTTTGTTGGTGCGCTTTTCTTACCTAACTGATTAGGAAGCTCATTTTAGCCCAACCCCTGCCTCCAAAATGATATAGCATGAACAGCTATGCTGTGTTTCCAACATTAAACAGAAGTTATCGCGTGACTCATATATAACGTAGATTATTTTTTTAACTCTAAGACTCAAACTTTACTATTACACTTATTTGCCCTGTTTTTTGCACATTTATTCATCAGTAACATCAATGAACAGTAACTGTTGCTGCTATGAATGTAAAGCGAACTACGTCAAAGGAAGAAAAGCACTTTTCGTTGATATGTACCACAAACGTGTAATTACACAGAATGACTTTTTCCACTAGGGATTGTTGAGGAGAGGATACGGAACAAAAAAGGCCTAATGAACTTAAGTCCGGAAATGCATGTTTGCCATGCTAGACACCATTTACTCAATCACATATTGTTACAGCGCGTGCGGTGTAAAGGCGCTGTACCATGCAGACACAGTTACAGTATTTGTTGAAAATGGTTTCCACGTGCCTCAACGCATGCGTGTATGCGCCGTAGCATGTTCTGTCTCATACGTTCACATCGGTAAGGCTGTAAGGCTGCATTTAAACAGTTTCAAAGGCAGCATGAGTACGCTACTCCAGCGTCTCCACATCTCGAATGGGCGCTGCATACACGATACTTTTGAGATGGCCCCATAACCAGAAATTGCATCCATCGACCAGGGAAGACACGACTGAGATGCGTCCACACGTTAACGGCGAAGTGGGCTGGAGCACCATAATGTAGCAACCACATAACTCTTCGAATCATCAATGGCACTTCTTCCAGCAGAGGAGGCAAAGTTACCCCCAAAAAACGCCGATAGTTTCGGCCTGTTAGGAAAGAAGACTGGTCCCAAAATATTATCCCGACCTACGCATTTCGGCTGCACCAATGCTGATGATTCGCTGTCACCATACCATGGGGGTTCTGCGTACTATCCCACAGATGACTGTTATGAAGGTTGATGCTACCACTCCGCGTTAAGGTGGCCTCACCTATGAATAGGACGGATGACACAAATCTCGAAATCATGATTGCCTGGTGAAGAAACCAGACAAAACTGATCCCGTTGTGGAAAGTCTGTCCCTAGTGAGTCCTGCACACGCTGTAAGTGATAAGTGCGCTAACAATTGTCCTGGAGAATGTTCCACACGGTCGTCTGGCTTACGCTGTACTGGCGAGCCAACTGCCTGGTACTGACACGGCGGTCGCCTCCCACAGCGGCGATGCGCGGCCCCTCCCGCGGGAGGTTCGAGTCCTCTCTCGGGCATGGGTGTGTGTATGTGTCATTCTTAGCATAGGTTAGTTTAAGCAGTGTGTAAGACTAGGGACCGACGAGCTCAGCAGTCTGGTCCCTTAGGAATTCACTCACACACACAGTGTTAATCACATTTTCCTCCAAGTCTAGGGTCCGAACATTTGGGGTACGTCCTTCATGATTTCGTGCTTCCTGAACCGGCCCAGTCTCAGACAAACGGCGAAACACTGTTGCGAACATTGAATGCTGTGGTTGTTGTTGGCGCGGATAGGTTCTGATACAATCTTGCTCCCCGCCGCCTGTTGCGATTTGCCTTTCCGTAAGTAAACACCCTGTCGGTAAGCCCTCGATTCGAATGCGGAACCATTGTGTACAACGCTGTATCACATCCACGACAAGGTAAGTCAGCAAGAGAAGTGAATCAGACACAAAATCACCAATTACTATGGCAGGAGAGGGCGCTAGGGGATTACGTATGAGGACTAGCGGGAAACCATGCAGACTGTAAATGTGGATGCATAGTATAGCGCGTACGAGTATTACACCGCAGTCTCTGCAACAAAGTATGATTGAATAAATGAACTCTAGCATGAAAACCATGCATTTCCAGACACAAGTTCATTAGACTTTTTTGTTTCATTTCCTCTCAACGATCAATCCCTAGAGTTTGTACACGGTGGAAAAAATCACCCTGTAGTTGTCACGGCACAAAGAGGAGCTTTATGTATTACAAACATTGAGACACAATGTAATAAAGGGACAGTATAGGAGAAGTAACTTACTCAACTGCACTTATGGCACAACTTGACCAAAAGAAAGGATGGCTTCATACATCCTGAGGCATCATGTAATTTCATTTTGCTGGTGGAATGAAGTGTGTGTATGGGGGAAGGGGGCGATGGGGCGGGTCCGAGACATGCCTACAGTAAGCAAGTTGAAATGGATGTAGGGTGCGGTAGTTCTGCAGGGATGAAGATGCTTACACGGGATGGACATGCATGGAGAGCTGTATCAAAAGAGCCTTCGGACTGAATAACACAACAACAACATGCTGTTTTTTCAGTTTCTATATTTTGTTGACACATAACCAGCAACCTATTTTTAATATTTCATGGACAGTTTATTATCAAATCTGTTACAGTTGCATTACATAGGACAAAAGAAGGGTAAACGGCCATGATTTTTTCAGATGTCAATAACAAACCCCAATACACAAACATCACTGAGAAATGTACATATATTGCTTTCTATATTCATAAAAGACAATATAAGACTTCCTTCACGAAGTTAGCCCACAATTCTAACTACCGAAATTTTTTTTAAATTTTTTTATACAACACTTGGGCATCTGACCCATGTATCAGGAGGGTAGAAGGCCAGACACTCAAGGGATAGGAGCCAGCTGGCAAAACACTTTAAAAACAAAGAGAAAATGGTTTTAAAGGAGCATGCAATAATCGTAACATGTTTTATTGAACTATATGTTACGTAAGTTTTGCAGAGAACATTATAGGAAACTACATAAGCCGTTCCTCGTTGGCTAAATCCAAACAGATTCCTGGACCCATTACAGTCTTAGAATCACAGCTGATTCCTATATTTCGCCCTAGGGCTTTTCTTGGAGTATTAAACTCTATAGAACCTTTTCTGACTCAATATCGATCATTTCTTACATTAGTAACATTTTGAAATCTTTTCTCCATCTGCCTTTAGTAGAACCAATATTAGAGCCAACAGTCCTGAAATATACCTTTCCGTAACTACTCACAATCTAAGTTACGAAAAACCGAAAAAGTATTGACATGCTATATAATATTACGGTGTATTAAAAACTGAAATCTTGAAAAATACTTACTTTTTTGCTGAAATAAGGAGTCAAGAAATGCATCGACGTGCACCCGCGACAAGCACTCACTACCAACTGACCCAGTTCTACCGTATGTCTGGCTACTAGTTTCAAACCAGCTGCTCCATTCTCAAGCCAGACCTACTAAGGCTGCACTGAAAGTACTTGATGTTAATGACGAACATCAAAATGTCAATACATGTTTTACGAAGTAACCTTAGACGACTGTCACAATCAACTTGTGTCTACGTAGCAAGTCGGAGAGTTTGATTATGACTCGCTAAGCAGGCACTTGTTGATTGTGGCAGTCATGTACGATTACTTTGTAAAGCGTGTATGGACAATTTGATGTTCGCCATTAACATCGTGCACTTTCAGAGCAACTTCAGTACGGATGGCTTGAGAACAACGCAGATGGTTCGAAAGTAGTTCCCAAACGTATGTAGTGCAACTGTAATAGATCCGTTTTTACATGCTTCATGAAACAGCAACGTGGCCATGTATTTATGGAACAAGAACGAGATAAATTAGATATTGCTTGAGCGTGTTTCCAGTCAATACGTTGAATTTACATGCATTTCTACACTACTGGCCCTTAAAATTGCTAAACCACGAAGATGACGTGCTACAGACGCGAAATTTAACCGACAGGAAGAAGATGCTGTGATATGCAAATGATTAGCTTTTCAGAGCATTCACACAAGGTTGGCGCCGGTGGCGACACCTACAACGTGCTGACATGAGGAAAGTTTACAACCGATTTCTCATACACAAACAGCAGTTGACCGGCGTTGCCTGGTGAAATGTTGTTGTGATGCCTCCTGTAAGAAGGACTTTGATAAAGATCAGATTGTAGCCTATCGCGATTGCGGTTTATCGTATCTCGACATTGCTGCTCGCGTTGGTCGTGATCCAATGACTGTTAGCAGAATATTGAATCGGTGGCTTCAGGAGGGTAATACGGAACGCCGTGCTGCATCCCAACGGCCTCGTATCACTAACGTTCGAGATGACAGGCATCTTACTAGCATGGTTGTAACGGATCGTGCAGCCACATCTCGATTCCTGGGTCAACAGAAGGGGACGTTTGCAAGACAACAACCATGTGCACGAACAGTTCGACGACGTTTGCAGCAGCATGGACTATCAGCTCGGAGACCATGGCTGCCGTTACGCTTGACGCTGCATCCCAGACAGGAGCGCCTGCGATGGTGTACTCAACGACGAACCTGGGTGCACGAATGGCAAAACGTTACTTTTTCGGATGAATCCAGGTTCTGTTTAGAGCATCATGATGATTGCATCCGTGTTTGGCGACATCGCGGTGAACGCACATTGGAAGCGTGTATTCTTAATCGACATATTGACGTATCACCTCGTGTGATTGTATGGGGTGTCATTGGATACACGTCTCGGTCACCTCTTGTTCACACTGATGGCACTTTGAACAATGGACGTTACATTTCAGATGTGTTGCGACCCGTGGCTATACCCTTCATTCGATCCCTGCGAAAACCTACATTTCAGCAGGATAATGCACAACCGCATGTTGCAGGTCCTGTACGGGGCTTTCTGGATACAGAAAATGTTCGACTGCTGCCGTGGCCAGCACATTCTCCAGATCTCTCAGCAATTGAAAACGTCTGGTCAATGGTGGCCGAGCAACTGGCTCGAGACAATACGGCAGTCACTACACTTGATGAACTGTCGTATCGTGTTGAAGCTGCATGGGAAGCTGTACCTGTACACGCCATCCAAGCTCTGTTTGACTCAATGCCTAGGCGTATCAAGGCCGTTATTGCGGCCAGAGGTGGTTGTTCTGGGTACTGATTTCTCAGAATCTATGCACCCAAATTGCGTGAAAATGTAATCACGTGTGAGTTCTAGTATAATATATTTGTCCAATGAATAACCGTTTATCATCTGCATTTCTTCTTGGTGCAGCAATTTTAATGGCCAGTAGTGTAGCAGTTTTCACCAACTTATAAGCTTTATACAAACAAGATGAGTCATTACCCCCTGATTTTATAATTACAAGCCGTAGTGTTCATTGTACACTAGTCGAAATAGGAAACCGTAGTATTAGTACCTGTTGTTGTTGTGGTCTTCAGTCCTGAGACTGGTTTGATGCAGCTCTCCATGCTACTCTATCCTGTGCAAGCTTCTTCATCTCCCAGTACGTACTGCAACCTACATCCTTCTGAATCTGCTTAGTGTATTCATCTCTTGGTCTCCCTCTACGATTTTTACCCTCCACGCTGCCCTCCAATGCTAAATTTGTGATCCCCCGATGCCTCAAAACATGTCCTACCAACCGATCCCTTCTTCTAGTCAAGTTGTGCCACAAACTTCTCTTCTCCCCAATCCTATTCAATACCTCCTCATTAGTTACGTGATCTACCCACCTTATCTTCAGCATTCTTCTGTAGCACCACATTTCGAAAGTTTCTATTCTCGTCTTGTCCAAACTAGTTATCGTCCATGTTTCACTTCCATACATGGCTACACTCCATACAAATACTTTCAGAAACGGCTTCCTGACACTTAAATCTATACTCGATGTTAACAAATTTCTCTTCTTCAGAAACGCTTTCGTTGCCATTCCCAGTCTACATTTTATATCCTCTCTACTTCGACCATCATCGGTTATTTTACTCCCTAAATAGCAAAACTCCTTTACTACTTTAAGTGTCTCATTTCCTAATCTAATTCCCTCAGCATCACCCGACTTAATTTGACTACATTCCATTATCCTCGTTTTGCTTTTGTTGATGTTCATCTTATATCCTTCTTTCAAGACACTGTCCATTCCGTTCAACTGCTCTTCCAAGTCCTTTGCTGTCTCTTCAAAATGGCTCTGAGCACTATGGGACTCAACTGCTGTGGTCATAAGTCCCCTAGAACTTAGAACTACTTAAACCTAACTAACCTAAGGACAGCACACAACACCCAGCCATCACGAGGCAGAGAAAATCCCTGACCCCGCCGGGAATCGAACCCGGGAACCCGGGCGTGTGAAGCGAGAACGCTACCGCACGACCACGAGATGCGGGCTTTGCTGTCTCTGACAGAGTTACAATGTCATCGGCGAACCTCAAAGTTTTTACTTCTTCTCCATGAATTTTAATACCTACTCCGAAGTTTTCTTTTGTTTCCTTTACTGCTTGCTCAATATACAGATTGAATAACATCGGGGAGAGGCTACAATCCTGTCTCACTCCTTTCCCAACCACTGCTTCCCTTTCATGCACCTCGACTCTTATAACTGCCATCTGGTTTCTGTACAAATTGTAAATAGCCTTTCGCTCCTTGTATTTTACCCCTGCCACCTTCAGAATTTGAAAGAGAGTATTCCAGTTAACGTTGTCAAAAGCTTTCTCTAAGTCTACAAATGCTAGAAACGTAGGTTTGCCTTTTCTTAATCTTTCTTCTAAGATAAGTCGTAAGGTTAGTATTGCCTCACGTGTTCCAACATTTCTACGGAATCCAAACTGATCTTCCCCGAGGTCGGCTTCTATCAGTTTTCCATTCGTCTGTAAAGAACTCGCGTTAGTATTTTGCAGCTGTGACTTATTAAACTGATAGTTCGGTAATTTTCACATCTGTCAACACCAGCTTTCTTTGGGATTGGAATTATTATATTCTTCTTGAAGTCTGAGGGTATTTCGCCTGTCTCATACATCGTGCTCACCAGATGGTAGAGTTTTGTCATGACTGGCTCTCCCGAGGCCATCAGTAGTTCTAATGGAATGTTGTCTACTCCCGGGGCCTTGTTTCGACTCAGGTCTTTCAGTGCTCTGTCAAACTCTTCACGCAGTATCTTATCTCCCATTTCATCTTCATCTACATCCTCTTCCATTTCCATAATATTGTCCTCAAGCACATCGCCCTTGTATAAACCCTCTATATACTCCTTCCACCTTTCTGCCTTCCCTTCTTTGCTTAGAACTGGGTTGCCATCTGAGCTCTTGATATTCATACAAGTGGTTCTCTTCTCTCCAAAGGTCTCTTTAATTTTCCTGTAGGCAGTATCTATCTTACCCCTAGTGAGACAAGCCTCTACATCCTTACATTTGTCCTCTAACCATCCCTGATTAGCCATTTTGCACTTCCTGTCGATATCATTTTTGAGACGTTTGTATTCCTTTATGCCTGCTTCATTTACTGCATTTTTATGTTTTCTCCTTTCATCAATTAAATTCAATATTTCTTCTGTTACCCAAGGATTTCTATTAGCCCTCGTCTTTTTACCTACTTGATCGTCTGCTGCCTTCACTACTTCATCCCTCAGAGCTACCCATTCTTCTTCTACTGTATTTCTTTCCCCCATTCCTGTCAATTGTTCCCTTATGCTCTCCCTGAAACTCTGTACAACCTCTGGTTCTTTCAGTTTATCCAGGTCCCATCTCCTTAAATTCCCACCTTTTTGCAGTTTCTTCAGTTTCAATCGGCAGTTCATAACCAATAGATTGTGGTCAGAATCCACATCTGCCCCAGGAAATGTCTTACAATTTAAAACCTGGTTCCTAAATCTCTGTCTTACCATTATATAATCTATCTGATACCTTTTAGTATCTCCAGGATTCTTCCAGGTATACAACCTTCTTTTATGATTCTTGAACCAAGTGTTAGCTATGATTAAGTTATGCTCTGTGCAAAATTCTACAAGGCGGCTTCCTCCTTCATTTCTTCCCCCCAATCCATATTCACCTACTATGTTTCCTTCTCTCCCTTTTCCTACTGACGAATTCCAGTCACCCATGACTATTAAATTTTCGTCTCCCTTCACTAACTGAATAATTTCTTTTATCTCGTCATACATTTCATCAATTTCTTCATCATCTGCAGAGCTAGTTGGCATATAAACTTGTACTACTGTAGTAGGCATGGGCTTTGTGTCTATCTTGGCCACAATAATGCGTTCACTATGCTGTTTGTAGTAGCTAACCCGCATTCCTATTTTTTTATTCATTATTAAACCTACTCCTGCATTACCCCTATTTGGTTTTGTATTTATAACCCTGTAATCACCTGACCAAAAGTCTTGTTCCTCCGGCCACCGAACTTCACTAATTCCCACTATATCTAACTTTAACCTATCCATTTCCCTTTTTAAATTTTCTAACCTACCTGCCCGATTAAGGGATCTGACATTCCACGCTCCGATCCGTAGAACGCCAGTTTTCTTTCTCCTGATAACGACGTCCTCTTCAGTAGTCCCCGCCCGGAGATCCGAATGGGGGACTATTTTACCTCCGGAATATTTTACCCAAGAGGACGCCATCATCATTTAATCATACAGTAAAGCTGCATGTCAGTAAAGCTGCATGTCCTCGGGAAAAATTACGGCTGTAGTTTCCCCTTGCTTTCAGCCGTTCGCAGTACCAGCGCAGCAAGGCCGTTTTGGTTAATGTTAAAAGGCCAGATCAGTCAATCATCCAGACTGTTGCCCCTGCAACTACTGAAAAGGCTGCTGCCCCTCTTCAGGAACCACATGTTTGTCTGGCCTCTCAACAGATACCCCTCCGTTGTGGTTGCACCTACGGTACGGCCATCTGTATCGCTGAGGCACGCAAGCCTCCCCACCAACGGCAAGGTCCATGGTTCATGGTTCATTAGTACCTATGCCATCCGAAAGATTATGTACGATTAATAATTTAGTTCCAGAAAATGAATGAAGGTTAACTTATGGCACTAGGTACGAAAAGGAGACGTCTGGTTTAAGTGCAACTCTGACGTAAAGACGCTGTTGGACGGCATCACACCCGCCAGAAGTTGCAAGAGGGAAAAAAGCTAAAGCACATCCATCAAAATAGCGAAGAGTGAAATACAGGAAGGCTTGTACAGGTCCGAGGTTTGATCCAGCGACTGGCAGTTGACTCTCAGTCAAATGTGGAACGACCTCGTAAAACTAGTTACGACAAAGCGGATGCCAGACAGCTTCATCGAAAGACCTTAAAGTATCAATGAATGAGGGAACTTACAAAACCAAAATTGATCGAATCCAGAGTACAGCTCGTCGATGTGGGATTCTTATCAGAACGTTACGGTTTCATTTAGTACGGTCGAAAGTGTAACGGAGAAAGCATCAATCTCCAGTAGCAGGTGCTACGAGAGACACGGAGTTGTTTACAGTTAAAACAACGAGAAAGTGCTCTCCGGAAAGTCCATACTACTCGTACAGGGCTACTATAATTGAGCTGTTGCTACTTGATCCAATGTACGCGGAAAGCTATTTACCATACGGGTTGGTAACTTTATAGCAATGATGATCAGACTATGCGTTGCAGAATTTGCGTTGTTAGTAGTTACCCGAAGGACAGGCTTCATCAACGGGACACTAACACACTTTGGAGGCTGAAGACGAGCATAGCGAGGTAGGAAGCCAATATCCCACCTGAGATGATTCGGGGAGCAGTAGAGTGATCTCTGGTGCGGTTACAGGCGGGCGTGGATGTAGATGGTCGTCTCACTGAGCAAAGTTTGTAACCTGGACCGTAAACATGGTTCGGAATTCACAAATATTAGCCTCTCATGCGGGAATTAAAATTTGTTTCTTCCAATGGTTTATTAATGTTTTTTCTCTTTTGTATGTTCTTACAAATGTTTCCACAAAGTTTCATTATCCTGCAATCACTCGTTTTTCATGGGGTCCCTCTCAAGCACCGAAAGTTTGATTTTAACCGCCCTTTAATTTCTGCCACGTGCGTCACACGAAGTACCTTGACAGGATAGTGAGAGAAATTCGAGCTCATTGTGGAAGAAGAAAGTGAAAATTTGAAGTCTCTCAAGTGACGTACTGATTCTGGCAGAAGAGGGAACAGACTTGGAAGAGCAGCTGATCGGAATGGACAGCGTTTTAAAAAGAGGTTATAGACTGAAAAACAACAAAAGCAAAGCAAGGGTAATGGAATGTATTCAAATTAAATCCTGTGATGTTTAGATTAGGAAACATGGCACTTAGAGTGGTTCAAATGGCTCTGAGCACTATGGGACTTAACATCTGAGGTCATCAGTCCCCTAGAACTTAGAACTACTTAAACCTATCTAACCTATGGACATCACACACATCCATGTCCGAGGCAGGATTCGAACCTGCGACCGTAGCGCTCGCGCGGTTCCAAACTGACGCGCCTAGAACCGCTCGGCCACACTGGCCGGCGCACTTAGAGTATTAGAACAAGGTGTACTATATGGGTAGCAAAATGATGGCGGCAGAAGCAGAAATGATACAAAATGCAGTCTACCAAGAGCAAGCAAAACGTTTCTGAAAATGAGAAATTTGTTAACCCAAAATAACTCTAAATGATAGCAAATATTTTCCAAAGGTTTTTTCCTGGAGAGCAGCCTTGTACGTAAGAAAAACGTCAACGACAGACAGTTCAGACAACAAGAGAATGAAGAGAATAGGAGAATGCCGAAAATTAAATGGGTAGATAGGATAACTAATGAGAAAGTACTGAAGAGAAATGGGGGGAGAAAAGAAATTTGTGGCATAACCTGACAAAAAGAAGGGATCAGTTGATACCCCACACCCCGAGAAATCGAAAAATCTAGTTAGGTAATGAATGTAAGCGTGGTTGTGTTGGGGGGGAGGGGGGGGGATGTAAAAATTACGGGGTGAACCACGGCTTAACAACTGTAAGCAGGAATGCGCCAGCGAAGTGTGATAGGACCACTCTTATTCTCTTGTTTGCTGACGATACTGTGGTGTAGGGGAAGGTGTCGTCCTGTAGGGGGGACACAAGATGACTTACACAGAATTTCTAGTTTGTGTGGTGAATGCCAGCTTGCTCTAAATATAGAGTAAGTTAATACGGGTGAGTACGAAAAACAGCTCGTAACATTCTATTAAGCCATTAGTAATGTCCTGCTTGACATAGTCACGTCGTTTAAATATCTGAGCGCAGCGCTGCAAAGTGAAGGGGACCGCATATAGTACACTGCAGCAAGCCATTCTTGAGTGTTGTTCAATTGTTTGGAATCCCCACTAAGTGGGATGAAAGGGGGACTTCGAAGCAGTTCAGAGCTGAGCACCTAGTTTGTTACAGGTTTGTCCGAACAATACGCAAGTATTACAGAAACGCTTCGTGAACTCAAGTGGGAATCCTAGGAAGGAAGACGACGCTCTTTTCGTGAGACACCGCTGTGAAAATTTTAAGTACTGGCAGTTGAGGCTGACTGCAGATCGATTCTACTACAACCAACATTTCGCCTAAGGAACACGAAGATAAGACGAGATAAATTAGGACTCGCACGGAGGCTTACAGATGGTCGCTCTATTTGCAAGTGGAACTGGAAAGGAAGTGACTAGTAATGGTACGTGGTATGTGGAACACTCCGCCATGCTTTGCACAATGGCTTGCGGAGTATGTATCTACATACCAATAAGTGTTTCACAATTCACTTTACAGTGTTATAGATGTTGTAGAGGGGATTTAGTAGATCACGTTATACATAGGAAACCATGTTCGGAAACGTCATCCGACGACACAACAGAGCGTAAATGTTATAGGCCCCGGCGTCTGTAAATATATGTATATACAGGGGGATTCTGCAATGAAGTTACAAACTTTCAAGGATGATTGAGAAAGCTAAATGTATTAATATGAGATAGGGTCTCGGTACCAGAAACGAACGAGTAGGAAGTTATAAGCGAGAACGGTTCTGATATCCTCTGACGGTGGAATATACGTATGTACTGGTACTGTTGTTGCTAAGATTGTAGGTTAGGCAACTTTAGAGGTAATAGTATGGACCAAAAAAAGAAAAATTCCTAGGAAACATAGGATCTAAAACGCGTACCTTCAGAGCTATGACCACTTGTCCAATAGAGGAGATGTTTTTCACACTAGTGGACATGTACAAGTGCTCCCAGCTCCTCAGGTATGAATTTTAGAGCCCACGTTACATAGACTTTTTTCTTGTTTTGGTCGATACTCATCTGAGTGTTGCCTATCCTACCATCTTAGCAACAACAGTACCGGTACATCTATTACGCTGTCGGAGGTATTAGGACGGTTTACGCTCATTACTTTCGACTAGTTCGTTTCCGAACCACGGACCTTTACCTCAAATTGATACGATTATCTGCCTCCATCAACAATGAAAGTTTGTATCAGCATCACGGAACCGCCCTGTATATATTAGGGTTGGAACATAATGGCAACTATTTATTCACAATCGATACAAAAGAGTTACATGTTTGCACCTGTTACTATCCTACAAAGTAGTCACCAGCGTTGTGTAGAATCCGTTGCCAGCGATGTGGAAGGCGTAGTATTCCATTAGCAGAGCCTGTACTGTTGATGGTGTGAATGGAGCGGTCTACTGCCTGTCGAATCTCTGGAACAGTTCTGAAGCGAATGCCACGAAGTGGTTCCTTCATCTTCGGAATCAAATCAAAGTCACAAGGACTTAAGTCCGGGGAGTATGGTGGATGGTACAGTACTTCCCAGAGCCGTAGACCGAACAGAGCAGCCACAGCTTGCGCTGTATGCGCCCCCGCATTGTCGTGCAAAATGATTGGTGGGTTGCGCAGAAAGTGTCGCCGCTTCTTTCGCAAAGCTGGTCTCTGGTGATGCTCCAAAAACGAACAGTAATACTGTGCAATGATGGTCTGCCGTGGAGGAACGTAATGCGTTAGGATAACACCATCACAGCCGTACACGACAATCACCATAACTATCACCATACTGGGGCTCTGACGCACTTTCGACTTTCGCGGAGATCCATAATGACGCCATTCGTCGGACTGACATTTCAGTTTTGGCTCCTATGATGAGGCCCATGTCTCATCCAGTGTTACGATACGCCATAAGAAAGCCTCTCCCTTGCGCTCACAGCGCTCCAAATGCGTCTGAGAAGCGTCGAAACGCATCCATTTCTGCATTTCCGTCAAGCCATGCGGAACCCATCGTGATGCAATTTTGCGCATGCCGAGGCGTTCCTTTAGGATGCGAAGCACAGTCGTGTGAGCTAATCCGGCTTTGTGGGCGAGCTCACGAATCGTATGGCGTCGATCACTATCCACTAAGGCGACAACAGCATGCACTTCTCCTTCAGAGAAACTGCCCGATGCATGTCTGCCACAGTTCGCCGACGTTCGTTGAAGGCTTTCACCCAACGTGCCACTGTTCTGTACGGCAATGCCGATTCCCCGCACGCCTCCTGAAGACCTTAATCATTCTGTCGTGCTGTACGACCTCTGGCACATTCAATCTTGATCCAACTCCGTTGTTCCTGTTTCGAAAACATAGTGACCGCCCGCCCACAAGTGACTGTTTCCTTCGATTGTGCGCACGCCGGTGACGTGGGACGGGCGAGTCCATTTCCTCGGAGGTAAGGTAGGTATGTGAACAACGCGTGCTATTACCGACAATAGTAGATTCCATTGCACAGTGTCTTCACAGCAGTGTTGCCACTATTTAAGTTCTAACCTACGTACATATACTACTGGCCTTTAAATTGCTACACCAAGAAGAAATGCAGATGATAAACGTGTATTCATCGGACAAATATATTATACTAGAACTGACATGTGATTACATTTTCACGCGATTTGGGTGCATAGATCCTGAGAAACCAGTACGCAGAACAACCACCTCTGGCCGTAATAACGGCCTTGATACGCCTAGGCATTGAGTCAAACAGAGCCTGGATGGCGTGCACAGGTACAGCTGCCCATGCAGCTTCAACACGAAACCACAGTCCATCAAGAGTAGTGACTGCCATGTTGTCACGAGCCAGTTGCTCGGCCACCATCGAGCAGACGTTTTCAGTTGGTGAGAGATCTGGAGAAAGTTCTGGCCAGGGCAGCAGTCGAACATTTTCTGTATCCTAAAAGGCCCGTACAGGACCTGCAACATGCGGTCGTGCATTATCCTGCTGAAATGTAGGGTTTCGCAGTGATCGAATGAAGGGTAGAGCCACGGGTCGTAACACATCTGAAATGTAACGTCCACTGTTCAAAGTGCCGTCAGTGCGAACAAGGGGTGACCGAGACATGTAACCAATGGCACCCCATACCATCACGCCGGGTGATACGCCAGTATGACGATGACGAATACACGCTTCCAATGTGCGTTCACCGCGATGTCGCCAAACACGGATCCGACCATTATGATGCTGTAAACAGAACCTGGATTCATCCGAAAAAATGACGTTTAGCCATTCGTGCACCGAGGTTCGTCGTCGAGTACACCATCGCAGGCGCTCCTGTCTGTGATGCAGCGTCAAGGGTGACTGCAGCCATGGTCCCCGAGCTGATAGTCCGTGCTGCTGCAAACGTCGTCGAACTGTTCGTGCAGATGGTTGTTGTCTTGCAAACGTCCCCATCTGTTGCCTGAGGGATCGAGACGTGGCTGCACGATCCGTTACAGCCATTCGGATAAGATGCCTGTCATCTCGACTGCTAGTGATACGAGGCCGTTGCGATCCAACACGGCGTTCCGTATTACCCTCCCGAACCCACCGTTTCCATATTCTGCTAACAGTCATTGGATCTCGACCAACGCGAGCAGCAATGTCGCGATACGATAAACCGCAATCGCGATAGGCTACAATCCGACCTTTATACCTTTATCAAAGTCGGAAACGTGATGGTACGCATTTCTCCTCCTCACACAAGGGATCACAACAACGTTTCAGCAGGCAACGCCAGTTGCTGTTTGTGTATCAGAAATCGGTTGTAAACTTTTCTCATGTCAGCACGTTGTAGGTGTCGCCAACGGTGCCAACCTTGTGTGAATGCTCTGATAAGCTAATCATTTGTGTATCACAGCATCTTCTTCCTGTCGGTTAAATTTCGCGTCTGTAGCACGTCATCTTCGTGGTGTAGCAATTTTAATGGCCAGAAGTGTACATGTACAGGCGCCGGCGCCTGTAACTTTGACGCACTGTAGCGTTGGATTACGTTTCTAGACTTGTGTTGCTATGTAAAACTTGGTCTACTAAGTCCCCTACACAATCTCTTGAAGTGCATAACATAACATGTGAAACATCTTGTAGATATAAGTTCAAATAGATGAATGTTGCAGCAGTTATGCAAAAATGAAGAGGCTTGTACACAATAGACTGGCGCGGAGAGCTGTGTCAAACCAGTCTCGCATAACTCCATGTACAGAATACACGCGCAGATATGGTTAGTTCACTGCACCACAGCGGACACTCTGCCGTGTAGTAACCGTAATGCCGAAAGGTACGGTAAGTGCAGCAGACGGTGGTAACGAAAACACCGCCGAGCTGGTGCATCGCAGGCTGACACAGAGACAGAGGCAGAGGGTGTGGACGTGATCTGGCGCCGGCCTGTCCGGAAGGACGCAGATCGATGGCGCCTCCTGGCCGCAGGGATTGCGCCGGAAGTCTCCCGGCCACCCAACTTCCGGCAGCGGCGATTGGGGGGGAGGGGGCCTGGGTGGGCTGCCCCACCTGCCACACTCAAATCGATTACGGGACTCATTGGCATGGCGGGCTCTACCAACCGTGTACTCAGTCAATTTCTACAGATAACTCTCGCATGCTCCACATTTCTATCTACATCAACAGCCCGCAAGCCAGCTGACTGTGTGTGACGGAGTACGTCCGGAACCACTAACTAATCCCTCCTTTCTTCTTCCACTCGCGAATGGCGCGTGGGAAGATTGATTGTCCGTAAGCCTCTGTATTAGCTCATACACTACTGGCCATTAAAATTGCTACACCACGAAGACAACGTGGTACAGACGCGAAATTTAGCCGACGGGAAGAAGATGCTGTGATATGCAAATGATTAGCTTTTCAGAGCATTCACACCAGGCTGGCGCCGGTGGCGACACCCATAACGTGCTGACATGAGGAAAGTTTACAACCGATTTCTCATACACAAACAGCAGTTGACCGGCGTTTCCTGGTGAAACGTTGTTGTGATGCCTCGTGTAAGGAGGACTTTGATAAAGATCGGATTGCAGCCAATCGCGATTGCGGTTTATCGTATCTAGACATTGCTGCTCGTGTTGGTCGTGATCCAATGACTGTTAGCAGAATATGGAATCGGTGGGTTCAGGAGGGTAATACGGAACGCTGTGATGGATTCCAACGGCATCGTATCACTAGCAGTCGAGATGACAGGCATCTTATCCGCATGGCTGTAAGGGATCGTGCAGCCACGTCTCGATCCCTGAGTCAACAAAACGGCTCTGAGCACTATGGGACTTAACATCTGAGGTCATCAGTCCCCTAGAACTTAGAACTACTTAAACCTAACTAATCTAAGGAAATCACACACATCCATGCCCGAGGCAGGATTCGAATCTGCGACCGTAGCGGTCGCGCGGTTCCAGACTGAAGCGCCTAGAACCGCTCAGTCACACCGGCCGGCCCCTGAGTCAACAGATGGGGACCTTTGCAACACAACAACCATATGCACGAATAGTTCGACGACGTTTGCAACTGCATGGACTATCAGCTCGGAGACCACGGCTGCGGTTACCCTTGACAATGCATCACCGACAGGAGCGCCTGCGATGGCTGCGATGGTGTACTCTACGACGAGCCTGGGTGCACGAATGGCAAAACGTCATTTTTTCGGATGAATCCAGGTTCCGTTAACAGCATCATGATGGTCGGATCCGTGTTTGGTGACATCGCGGTGAGCGCACATTGGAAGCGTGTATTCGTCATCGCCGTACTGGCGTATCACCCGGCGTGATGGTGTGGGATCCCTTCGTTACACGTCTCGGTCACCTCTTGTTCGTATTGACCGCACTTTGAACAGTGAACATTACATTTCAGATGTGTTACGACCCGTGGCTCTACCCTTCTTTCGATCGCTGCGAAACCCTACATTTCAGTAGTATAATGCACGACCGCATGTTGCAGGTCCCGTACGGGCCTTCCTGGATACAGAAAACGTTCGACTGCTGCCCTGGCCAGCACATTCTCCAGATCTCTCACCAATTGAAAACGTCTGGTCAATGGTGGCCGAGCAACTGGCTCGTCACAATACGTCAGTCACTACTCTTGATGAACTGTGGTATCTGTAGAGGCTGCATGGGAAGCTGTACCTGTACACGCCATCCGAGCTCTGTTTGACTCAATGCTCAGGCGTATCAAGGCCGTTATTAGCGCCAGAGGTGGTTGTTCTGGGTACTGATTTCTCAGGATCTATGCACCCAAATTGCGTGAAAATGTAATCACATGTCAGTTCTAGTATAATATATTTGTCCAATGAATACCCGTTTATCATCTGCATTTCTTCTTGGTGTAGCAATTTTAATGGCCAGTAGTGTATGTCTCGAATTTTCTCAACTTGGTCATTTCGCGGTATGTACGTTGGCGGAGATAATATGTAGTCCCACAGTTCCCGGGAAGTACTCAATAGAAATTGAGATCCTTACGAGCCGAGTGGTATTAGTTACAAATTTTGTATTTCGGAGCTGCGTATAGATTTCAGTAGTTAAAGCAGCCACGAATCTGTGTTACCAACAGATATAAGTAACAAACCAATATGGTGCTCACAGCTACTGGCTGAAAAGAAAACTGCTGAGACACTCATTTTCTTTGGATGTCGAAGGGTGTAAGTGCACTTGCATCTCTTGGCTGACAAGTGGTTGAAAAAGCTCTTTGTTTTCCTAGCTGAGTCTTTAACAAAAGATATTTAAGGCACAGGCAACTAGAGGAGCAAAATATAGGGCAAAATATTGTTCAAAATATGACAGTTCGCAAATAGCAATACGTTTTGACCTAAAGAAGACTCTCCCTGCACTTGTACTTTCTTGCAGCAGAGCGTATTATCTAAGACACCAACTGACGAACAATATTTGTGTTCACGATTTACTGTGGTGTCACCGCCAGACACCACACTTGCTAGGTGGTAGCCTTTAAATCGGCCGCGGTCCGTTAGTATACGTCGGACCCGCGGGTCGCCACTATCAGTGATTGCAGACCGAGCGCCGCCACACGGCAGGTCTAGACACTTCCTAGCACTCGCCCCCAGTTGTACAACCGACTTTGCTAGCGATGGTTCACTGACAAAAATACGTTCTCATTTGCCGAGACGATAGTTAGCATAGCCTTCAGGTACGTCATTTGCTACGACCTAGCAAGGCGCCATTATCAGTTGTTATTGATATTATGAAGAATGTACAGACAAGAGCTACGTTCAACATTAATGGATTAAAGTTAAGTATTCCACCAAGTACCACCTATCTTTCTGAAGTCATAATACCTTGTCCTGTTCCAGACCTCACGCCAGCCTGCGTGAGCTTAAACGCGTGCCTTTCGGCTTCCTCCAAACCCCGTGGGTTGGCGCCTGCCAATCCACAACATTTACCTCTAGAGTTGCAGCAATATACGAGGTGCAACAATAAAGAAATGAGACTGAAGTGATAAAAAAATGTTGCCTACCTTTGTAGTCAAGTTTAGTGTTGTCTCCTTCAAAGTAGTTCCCTTCCGATTTCACACACTTTTTCCAGCGCTTCTGCCACTGATGGTAACATTTCTGGAACTCATCTTCTGTAATATCCTCCAAGACCCTCGTCACAGCTTTTAGGACATCTTGCGTTGTTTGAAAATGGCGTCCCTTGGCCGCCGTTTTGACTCTTGGAAATAGAAAAAAATCGCACGGAGCGATATCTGGTGAATAAGGTGGCTGTGGTAGTACTGAAATTTTTTTTTTTTTGACGTTAGAACTTGCTGTACTGACAGAGCAGTGTGAGATGGTGCATTATAGTGATGCAGAATCCAGCTATCAGCAATGTTGGCATGGACACCAAGAACTCTTTTACGAAGTCTTTCTAAAATTTCTTTGTAGTAATATTGGTTAACTGTTTGTTCAGGAGGCAACTTTTGACTTTGAAATGCGAACTTTTTCTGGTCTGGTTGATCCCTTTGAGCACCGTTGCGAACTTTGGCGTTTTGTCTCTGGATCGTACTGAAAAAAACCAACTTTCATCACCGGTGATAACACGGCTCAACAATTCCGGATTGATTTCCGTTTGCTCTAACAGACATTATGCGGTTCCATTTCCGTGACGAGAGACTCAAACACGTGTTAACTTATTACAGCACAACTCACGACTGAGCAGTTGCATCGATGTGCTGCTCGGACTAGAAGCAGCTTGTAGACCAAGGTCAAAGATACTGTGCCTACGCAAGCCTGCAGGGTTGCCACATCTTGCAAAGAAAATCAGTCTCATTATTGTCGCACCTCGTACATTTGGGTTGAGAGTCAAGCTCCTCGTGGACGCCAAGTAATTGCTTCCTGTCTTTTACTCTATATAAGTAGGTTGCCGACATTAGTTAAACACATGGCAGCTTTCAGTAACAGTACTGCAGATCAAAATAAAAGTAAATACGTTGTAAAGTTGTGGCGTTACATAACCCGAATACAAACATTGAAATTGTAGATCACTAATTCATGAATTCTCGTCATTGCTATGTGGAATGCGACCAAGATTTTGGAATTATAAGAAGGTTTCAAGGAAAAAAGCCTTGGGATTTTTGTACTTGATAAGTGGCCATTGTTCACTCCCAAAGACAGCAGGAAATTTGAGATACTGTAGACGACTTCGATGATTTCATCACACTAATAAAGAGAGGCTACGACCACGGATTTACTTCAAACTTTGTACACCTTTAGTTGGCCATTAAAACAATATACTAGTAGTAAGGTGCAGTACTCGGGCAATTCCGAGAAAATCGCAAGAGAAGTTTTACACGCCTATTACGTAACTGATGTATCTGTGCGAAGCTGCAGGCTCTAAGAAGTGATTGTGGTCAAGTCTGCCGGAAGGGTAGCTCAGCGTGTTTGCTCGCCCTCTGTAATAAAAAAATCTGAGTAAAGGAATCAACCATCAACTTGAACGGATGTCTTGTGACGTCCGCCCAGACCAAACGCAACGAACAATACCGAACAAAATGAAAAAGAAAGTGCTTAGCGTTTCCGCAAAGTAAGAGTGTCATAGATGACGCGACGGTTCGAACCCTGCTAACAAATTTTTAATCAATATTTTCTTCATCACTGGTCACATTATTTAATTTATATGACATTGAGGAGGTAATATAATGAAAGAAAAAATGTCCATTTTCATGAAGCTGTGGTGAATTTAATATGTTATTTGTCTGTTTACTATTTTAATTAAATTTTCATGGACGACGACAGGGTTGGAAAGCGCAACTCAAACCTAGATAAATAAATATGCAACGTTATTCAGTATTATAGTAAGTCAATATGTGCCAGACCACACGAGTAATGCACAATTACTCGTCGGACGTGCTCTCGATATCACACGTTGCAGGATGGTGTTTATCCTACAGATACAGAAAACATCAATTGAAACGGCACCTACTACACCGAAAGAAGGCAGTTTTCTCGCATTTTCTGGGAATGTTCAGAGTTTCTAAGGGAAACCACACGTCGCTGGCATTTTGAAAAATTTCTCTTTCTTCCTATAACGTAGATTAAAAATTAAGTTCGAGCTGGAGCCGAACCGTCGCCTCATACACGCTCTAACGCTAACACCTTTTCTTAAATGTCATCTTTGTTCATTATTGTTCGCTGCATTTGTTCGGGGCGGGCGTCCCATGACACTCCCTCAAGTTCATCGTAGATCCATTCACTCAGTCTTTTCATCACGAAGGGAAGCTAACACTGACCGAACACGCTGAAGTAGTTTGCCGCCTCCACTTGATTACCGTGATCTCTAAAGTCGGGCCCCTACTCACAGGTACCTAAGCCCCATAATGACGCGTAAAACTTCTCTCCCGTTTTTCTCGGAATTGCCAGAGGTGTGCAACTTACTACTTGCACGTCATGTTGCTGTAATGGCCTACTAAAGGTGTACAAAGTTTGAAGTAAATCTGTGACCCTCAACGCCGTGGCCTCCCCTTCTAAGTTCACTCAATCATTATCACAAGTCCTCATTGAAAGGCTTGAGAAAAATGTAGTGGTTGCATTTTCAAATACCTCGCTTCCCAAAGACTCTCCCAATGAAGAGCGGGAAGGTTTTCAAAACGTTAATAACAAGAAAGCACATTGGTGCGACAAGAATATCAGTGCCTTCCCTGATCTAAAAATAAATAAAGGAAAACTTGAGTTAAAATATTTGAAGTACAAAGATCTCTTTGTGCGACCGGTACATCTTGAATTTTACCAGAAACTTTCACACTATGAAACTACAAGAACACTGAAGTCAATTAATCAAAACGTCGAAATGGCTGCTTGTTATTCAGAAAACGAACATGACAGGATGTTAGAATGGTCGAATGATCACGTGCTACTGTCGTGAGCTTCTACAGGAAGAGGTGGACGTCAACGGCTCTTCACAGAACGTAGGGTTCGGAGGCTCGCCTGCTCTGTGAAGTAGGATAGATCAGTGGCATCTCTGCAAAGAGCACATTGCTGATGCATGCACAAGTGTTTCAGAACACAACGTTCATCGTACATTGTTGAGCATCGAGCTCTGCAGCAGACCACCCCTTCGTCTTCACATGTTGACCCAACGACGTCATCAGTTACGACTGCACTGTTCAACAAGGCAACATGTTTCCAGTCATCAACAGTCCAATGTCGGTGTTGACGACTCAGGCGAGGCGTAAATCTTTGTGATGTGCAGTCATCAAGGGTACACGAGTATGCCTTCGGCTCCGAAAGCCCATATCGACGATGTTTCGTTGAACGGCTCGCACGCTGACACTTGTTGATGGCCCAGCATTGAAATCTACAGCGGAAGGGCTGCACTTCTGTCACGTTGAACGATTCTCTTCAGTCGTCGTTGGTCCCCTTCTTGCAGGATCTTTTTGCAACCGCAGCGGTCGGAGATTTGATGTTTTACCCGATTCCTGATACTCACGGTACACTCGTGAAGTGGTCGTACGGGAAAATCCCCACTTCATCGCTACCTAGGAGATGCTGTGCCCCATCGCTCGTGCGTCGACTAAAACAGCACGTCCAAACTTACTTAAATCTTGATAATCTGCCGTTGTAGCAGCAGTAACCGATCTCGCAACTGCGCCAGACACTTATTGTCTTATACAGGCGTTGCCGGCCTGTGTGTGGTGTAGAACTGCTTCCTCCCTCACCGAAAGATCCAAACTGCTACCATGTAAGCGGAGTCTAGTGCACAGGTACGCTCTCTGTTGTGGGAGACATCCGTGTCTGCCGGTTTCATCGTGCGCTTGCGCTAGCAGGCAGTGAGATGTAACGCATTTAAATTTCACAGGCGCGTTATTTTTTTTTTTTTTTAGGTCGCTGACACTATGAGTGTGGGCGTATTCCGCGGCGGCGGCAGAACCGGTACCGGCCCGCAACTTCCGTAGAAGGCGGCAGCGCGGCGTCGCGTGGGAGGCAGTCACCTCCACAGCAGGGGCTGGGCCTTCCCCACGGGCTGCGTGTTGACGCCGTGCCTCGTCCGCACCTCCTCCTCCTACTCCTATCTCCAGTCTCCGCTCCTAGATCTGCGCTTTTTTTTCAGTCTGTGGGAACCTATAGTACAGTGTACACTCTGCGTAGAACCTTACACCTATCCATCAGGTCCTGTCTACTGTCTTCTGTCGAGCGATTTCAGCTGATTTTCCGTCCCACTGTACCTTATTTCGGTATCTTATTTTGACGTTCGTACGACGATTTAAAGGAAGACCGATACACGGTAGTACGATAATCTTCAGTGAAATAATTTTGGAAAATGGAATTTAGTACAGGGTATCCATAAAATAATGTCGTTTGAGCCGTATGCTTTGGTTTAAACCTTGACTGTTACTATGCGTTTGGTTTCCCGCGGTTATTGTGGTTATGCCGTGGTTCCTCCTCTTGCTACGCGTGGCAGCAGCGGTGTGTATCGATATTCGCACCTATTACTATCTTTGGTCTGGTGCTTATAGTTTCCGGCTGCCCTGCCCGCTGACGTGGAATTCAGGCGGTGTCCTTTACCCTCTGTGTTGTCGCTGTCCAACATGTGTGTGTAGTTTTGACAGCTTATGCATACTTGGTTGTGGGCGGCTACGCCTTTTACGGTTTGGCTTTGGAGTTCCTTGTGCACTGGTCGGGTGGAAAGCAAGTCGCCAGTGGGTCCGTTGACTGTCGCTAAGTTGCCGCGCGGGATTAGCCGAGCGGTCCGAGGCGCTGCAGTCATGGACTGTGCGGCTCGTCCCGGCGGAGGTTCGAGTCCTCCCTCGGGCATGGGCGTGTGTGTTTGTCCTTAGGATAATTTAGGTTAAGTAGTGTGTAAGCTTAGGGACTGATGACCTTAACAGTTAAGTTCCATAAGATTTCACACACATTTGAACATTTTTTAGAACTGTCTCTTGGTTGGGTTGCCGGCGGATCGGATATAGTTGGGTCGACTACCTGTCTCCCCTAAGCGAACGTTAGTATTTCAAGTGCAGACCGACACCCGGAAACTTCTGAGCGCCGCTGGCTGTACTGCCTTTTCTTATTGGTGGTTGATTGTGTATTTTAATGGCTCATAGCCGATGGTTTGAATTTGTATGCTTTCAGTTGGGTTTTAAATAGTGGGCCTTCAGCCGTTTTAAAATTGAAAGTTCCTTACTTGTCAAGTTTTGCATTGTTTGGGCCTTCAGCCTCAATTAAAATATTTTTGGATAAGGCTTTGGCCTTCTGCCTTTTGAAAATTTATTGTAGTGTTCTTCAATCATGGGCCTTCAGCCGTTTTAAAATTAAAATTCCTTACTTGTTGAATCTTACATTGTTTGGGCCTTCAGCCTCATTTTAATAAAAATATTTAAGGATAAAGCCTTGGACTTTCTGCCTTGTAAAAATTTGTTGTAGATGTGTTCTGAATCATTGGCCTTCAGTCGTTTTAAAAGTAAAATTCTTTATTGTTAAGTCTTAGATTGTTTCGGGCTTCAGCCCCCTTTTTTAAAATTATTTAGGGATAAAGCTTTGGGCCTTTTGACTTTGAAAATTTATTGTAGTTGTGTTTTTAAATCATGGGCCTTCAGCCGTTTTAAAAATTAAGGAGGTTGTGCCCTTAAGTCTTAAGATTGTGTGACATATTCAGTCGATAGTTAAGCATCGAAAATTTACGCTGTAATGTTTGGGCAACTAAATAAAGTTATATGTGTTCGAGTGTAACTGACAGCCGCTCATTTTTGACCCCTTTTCACAATTCCAACTACCTGTTCTGTCCTGCGGATTTAACCAGGCGTTTCATCGCTGTTTCGGGGGTATATTATGACAGTTTCATTTAGACTATTTACAACAAACCGTACATTAATTGAAGATAAAATAACCTAATTTTCTTTATAAATATTCAATATAGGGATGGAAAAAACTTACCGTGGCTTAATAGTTGTTTCAAAAAACTGCCACGAAAACTAACAGCTTCATCACAGATTCAAGCGAAGTCAAAACCTAGCTGACAAACAGAAGTTCAACGAAGAGAACATGGGCGCAAGGTGAGTAATGAGAGAAGCGTTCAGCGACTTTCAAACAAATATTTTATCAACCGATCTGATTAAAAACATTAAGATGTTTTCGTGTTACGTAAAACCAGTAAGCTGTTTGAAATCTATTAATTTACTCAGTAACCATACTGGCACCGAAACGGAAGATAACAGTGAGAAGGCTGAAATATTGAATTCAGTCTTCCAAAATTGTTTTACCGCGGAAGATTGTAACACGCTCCCTCCTTTCAATCACCGTACGAATGTCGAAATAGCTCACATTGACATAACCGTTTCCGGAATAGAGAAGCAACTACAATCGCTTAGTATGGAAAGGCATCTGTAAGATTCTTCGACGATTATGAGATATAACCTGCTCCCCTTCTAGCAGATCTTTATGGCAAATTGGTGGAACAATGTAGGGTATCTTGCGACTGGAAAAAAGCTCAAAAGCTCAGGTCATTCCCTTTTGCAAGAAGTCTCGTTGGACAGTTGCACATTTTTATAGGCCTATATCTTTGACGTCGCGCTGTCGGGCTGCACTAGCACTTGGATGGGTAACCATCCGGTCTGCCGAGCGCTGTTGGCAAGCGGAATGCACTCAGCCCTTGTGAGGCAAACTGAGGAGCTACTTGATTGAGAAGTAGCGGCTCCGGTCTTGTAAACTGACATACGGCCGGGAGAGCGGTGTGCTGACTACATGCCCCTCCATATCCGCATCCAGCGGCGGCTGTGGACTGAGGATGACACGGCGGCCGGTCGGTACCTTTGGGC
This sequence comes from Schistocerca nitens, assembly GCF_023898315.1. Lineage (NCBI taxonomy): Eukaryota > Metazoa > Arthropoda > Insecta > Orthoptera > Acrididae > Schistocerca > Schistocerca nitens. Next base: position 354,775,013 of record NC_064622.1, read on the forward strand.
CTTCATGGCCTGTGCGGGAGGAGTTATATCTTTGACGTCAGTCTGTTGTGGAATTATGCAATATGTTTTACGCTCACGAATTATGAAGTTTTTGGACAACGAAAATCTCCTCTATAAAGATTAAAACGGTTGCCGCAAACAGAGAGCTTGCGAACTGAAGTCGCTCTGTGACTCCATGAGATACATAGCGCTGTAGAGTTCAGCGCTCAGGTTGATGTGTTCCTCGATTTCAGGAATGCGTTTCACACTCTCCCGCACTGCCGTTTAGCGAAAAAATACGAGCTTATCGAGCATCGCACCAGATTTGCGACTATATTCAAGATCTCCTTATAGACAGAATTCATCATGAAAGAGTTTGGAAGGGGCCTTATTATAGGTCTCCATTTCGCCAGCTGGTCGAATGTACAGTATCCCATTCGTGGGGAATTCAGATGGGACAGCGGCCGGATGTTGGGCTGGATGGTAACGTGAGGCAGACAGACTCGCCGTCAGGGTACCGGTTGATTACGTGCGTATACCAGAATGAAGGATTGGTGTATTGCGCACCAATCACAACGTAAGTCCTTCGTATCTGCGCCTTCTGTCCGAGAACAAGTAATGCACTCCCAGCTACATTCTGCGTCATCCTGCAGCATTGGTCGGAACTAGCAGCAGATGGGCTAGGGAATTGCCGGTCTATGCGTGGGCTGCCCTTAAACACTACAGGAACGACTGCGTTTAGGGTGGAACCGTGACACAGAAGCATGGACTGCTGATGAATGTCGTCACACAGTGTTCACTAATAGACCGACCGCTGTGGCCGAGCGGTTCTAGGCGCTTCAGTCCGGAACCACGCTGCTGCTACGGTCGCAGGTTCGAATCCTGCCTCGGGCATGGATGTGTGTGGTGTCCTTAGGTTTAAGTTGTGCTACGTCTAGGGGACTGGTGAGCTCAGTGCTTAGAGCCATTTTGTTCACTAATAAATAGCGGTTCTGTACTGTCGGCGAGTACAGCGGCGACCTGCGAAGAGATTTTTCCAATTTTTTGGAGAGGTGCAGCCGCGTTACTCCTGTCGCCATGGTATGGACAGCTGTACGGTACGACTTCAGGTCACGGTTGGTAGTGGTTCTCTGACGGCACAAGAGTACGACTCATGCGAGAGCATCGTGGTGCCATTTTTCAACAGCCCAGTGCCCACCACGTGTCTGTATGAGCTGCGCGCGTGATACTGGGGTGCTCCCGTGGCATGCAAGAACCCCAAATCTGTTCCCGACAGGACAGCGCCGTTATCCAGGTTATCAAAGACCAGTTGCGGGCCAGCTTGCTCCAGGATAGGGAACAACGGCCTGATGGAAACCCTTCCCGATCGTATCAGTGGCAGCATCCAGGCCAGAGTGGGCGCTACCTCTTATTGATAAGTGGGCTCATACTGTCCAGTTCTTTGTAAATGTGACTCGATTTTGTAATCACAATAGTAACAGCGCGTACCCTCTCAGCCCATGAAGTTTCGTTTCGTTTCGTTTCCTCCTCTCTTTCTGGGTGCTTCACTTCTTTTGTCAGGCAGTATATTTTCGTTCTCGATCGGGGATAATTACGTACGGTGTGACTTCATGGAAAAATGGCGATAAGAAGTTAGGCCTTGTGCTTTCTTTAATGTTTATATATTTTCTTGTACCTTGCGCTTTCCAGGAGGGAAAGACAATATCGTTCTCGTTTCAAAATAACACTCTACATCTACACTATGTGATCAAAAGTATCCGAACATCTGGCTGAAAATGACTTACAAGTTCGTGGCGCCCTCGATCGACAATGCTGGAATTCAATATGGTGTTGGCCCACCCTTAGCCTTGATGACAGCATCCACCCTTGCAGGCATACGTTCAATCAGGTTTCTTGGGGAATGGCAGCTCATTCTTCATGGAGTTCTGCACTAAGGAGAGGTATCGATGTCAGTCGGTGAGGCCTGGCACGAAGTTGGAGTTCCAAAACATCCCAAAGGTGTTCTATAGGTGCAGGCCAGTCCATTACAGGCATGTTATTGTCGTGTAACCACTCCGCAACATGCCGGGCATTATGAACAGGTGCTCGATCGTGTTGAAAGATGCAATCGCCAGCCCCGAATTGCTCTTCAACAGTGGGAAGCAAGAAGGTGCTTAAAACATCAATGTAGGCCTGTGCTCCGATAGTGCCACGCAAAACAACGAGGGATACAAGCCCCCTCCATGAAAAACACGACCGCCTCGAATTTTATTGTTGGCATTACACACGCTGGCAGATGACGTTCACAGGGCGTCTGCCGTATCCACTCGCTGCCATGGGATCGCCACATTGTTTACCGTGATTATTCACTCCACACAACGTTTTTCCACTGTTGAATCGCCTAAAGTTTATGCTCCTTACACGAAGCGAGGCGTCGTTTGTCTTTTACCGGCGTGATGTGTGGCTTATGAGCGGCCGCTCGAGCATGAAATCCAAGTTTTCTCACCTCACGCCTAACTGTCATAGTACTTACCGTGGATCCTGATGCAGTGTGGAATTCCTGTGTGCTGGTCTGGATAGATGTCTGTCTATTACACATTACGACCCTCTTCAACTGTCGGCGGTCTCTGTCAGTCAACAGACGAGGTCGGCCTGTACGCTTTTGTGCTGTACGTGTGCCTTCACGTTTCCACTTCACTATCACACCTGAAGCAGTGGACCTAGGGATGTTTAGGAGTGTGGAAATCTCAGGTACAGACATATGGCACAAGTGACACCCAATCACCTGACCACGTTCGAAGTCCGTGAGTTCCGCTGAGTGCCCCATTCTGCTCTCTCACGATGTCTAATGACTACTGAGGTCGCTGATATGGAGTACCTGGCAGTAGGTGGCTGCACAATACACCTAATATGAAAAACGTATGTTTTGAGGGGTGTCCGGATACTCTTGATCACATAGTGTATATACATATTCCGCAACCCAACGTACGGTGCACTGCGGAAGGTGCCTTTTACCACTATTAGCTGTTTCCTTTCCTATTCTACTAGCAGATGGTGCAAGAGATAAACTGTACACCTCCGTAGGAGCCCTAATTTCTCTTATCTTACGCGAAATGTACGCTGGCGACAGTAGAAGCGTTGTGCATTCAGCCTCAAATGCCGATTCTCTCTCAAATAGTGCCTCGTGAAAAGAATGTTGTCTTTCCTCCAGGTATTCACATTTGAGTTCCCGAAACATTTTCGTAATACTCGTGTGTTGTTCGAACCTACCGGTAACAAATATAGCAGCCTACTTCTCATCTGCTTCGATGTCTTCCTTCAATCCGACCTGGTTGCGTATCCCAAACACTCGAGCAGTACTCAAGATGAGTCGCAGTAATATCCTACATGCAGCCTGCTTTACACATGAACCACACTTCCCCAGAATTCTTCGAATACACTAAGTCGACCATTCGCCTTTCCTATCACAAGCCTCACATGCTCGTTCCAAGTTCGTATCGCTTTGCAGCGCGACGCTCAGATATTTAAACGACGTGGCTTTGTCAAGCAGAATAATATTAATGCTGTATCCGAACACTAGGTTTTGTTTCTCCTACTCATCCGTATTTAGGGCAAGCTGCCATTCAAAACACCAACTACAAGTTGTGTTTAAGTCGTATCCTCCTACAGTCCTAGAACGACAACTTCCCGTACAACAAGGCATCTTAAGCGAACAACAGGAGATTGCTGCCCGCCCTCACCATCAGGTCATTTATGTACACAGAGAATGGAAGTGGTCTTATCATATTTTCTTGGGACATTCCTGACGATACCCTTTTCTCTGATGAACACTCGCCGTCGAGGGTTCTATTACTAAAGAATTCTTCGAGCCACTCACCTATCTGGGAACGTAATCCGTATGCTCGTACCTTCGTCAACGGCCATCAATGGGGGTCAACAGCCATCAATGGGGCACCGTGTCAAACGCTTTCCGCAAACCTAGGAATACGCAGTCTGCCTGCTGCCCTTCATACATGGTTCGCAGTATGTCGCGCGAGCAAAGTGAGCCGTGTGTGGCTCGTGTTCGTGCCATCTCTCTCTCTTTTTTTACATTCTGTTTCTGCTGTACAGCCACCTCAATTCAGTTACTGGTGTTACTGACAAGGGAACCTCCCCATCGCACTCCCCTCAGATTTAATTACAAGTTGGCACAGTGGATAGGCCTTGAAAACTGAACACAGATCAATCGAGAAAACAGGAAGAAGTTGTGTGGAACTATGAAAAAATAAGCGAAATATACAAACTCAGTAGTCCATGTGAAACATATGCAACAATAAGGTGTTAGTAAGCTCCGGAGAGCGGTGGTCCCGTGGTTGGCGTGAGCAGCTGTGGAACGAGAGGTCCTTGGTTCAAGTCTGCCCTCAAGTGAAAACTTTTAATTTTTTATTTACAGTTTATGTCACAAAATCTTTATGTTTTCATCACTTTTTTGGGAGTGATTATCACATCCACAAGAAAACCTAAATCGGGCAAGGTAGAAGAATCTTTTTACCCATTCGCCAAGTGTACAGGTTAGGTGGATCGACAACATATTCCTGTCATGTGACGCACATGCCGTCACCTATGTCGTATAGAATATATCAGACGTGTTTTCCTGTGGAGGAATCGGTTGACCTATGACCTTGCGATCAAATGTTTTCGGTTCCCATTGAAGAGGCACGTCCTTTCGTCTACTAATCGCACGGTTTTGCGGTGCGGTCGCAAAACACAGACACTAAACTTATTACAGTGAACAGAGACGTCAATGAACGAACGGACAGATCATAACTACGGGAAAATAAAATTTTCACTCCAAGGAAGACTTGAACCAAGGACCTCTCGTTCACCAGCTGCTCACGCTAACCACGGGACCACCGCTCTCCAGGCTTGACTGTCTCCTTGATGTTGCATATGTTGCGCATGGACTACTCAGTTTGTTTATTTTGCTTATTTTTTCATAGTTCCACACAACTTCTTCCTGTTTTCTCGATTGATCTGTGTTCAGTTTTTCAAGGCCTATTCACTGTGCCAACTTATAACTAAATCTGAGGGGGGAGCGATGGGGAGGTTCCCTTGTGAGTTGCTGCCTTGCGACGGGCAGCAGAAGCGCTTATCGATATATGCCCCGCCATATTATCTCTGCTGGACTGATATTACTTCCTGGTTGTCGTGTGTTGAGAAGTTATTTCGTATCTGACAGTGAGTTGCAACGCGCCAGGAATGGAGTTCGGACCTGGCAGTTGGACAGTTGGGACGCGGCAGGAGTCGGTAGGGTTTGAGCGGCAGTGAGGTTCGCATAGCCATGACTCGCCCGACCGTTGCCGGCACACATGATTTAAATAAGGACGGTCTTGGTTGATCGTCGGTTAGTCGTCTTACCGGACGACGTGATTGCTCGCCGATCGTTTATGGGTTGGCGATGTGTGTGTCTCAACTCGTGGTTCGTCCTCTTCACTGCATAGCCACTGCTTTTACCATTGGTCGCGTTCTTCGTGCAAGTGTATGTGATATTGTGTGTAGCTTGTGATGTCGACCGCCCAGTTACACTCCTGGAAATGGAAAAAAGAACACATTGACACCGGTGTGTCAGACCCACCATACTTGCTCCGGACACTGCGAGAGGGCTGTACAAGCAATGATCACACGCACGGCACAGCGGACACACCAGGAACCGCGGTGTTGGCCGTCGAATGGCGCTAGCTGCGCAGCATTTGTGCACCGCCGCCGTCAGTGTCAGCCAGTTTGCCGTGGCATACGGAGCTCCATCGCAGTCTTTAACACTGGTAGCATGCCGCGACAGCGTGGACGTGAACCGTATGTGCAGTTGACGGACTTTGAGCGAGGGCGTATAGTGGGCATGCGGGAGTCCGGGTGGACGTACCGCCGAATTGCTCAACACGTGGGGCGTGAGGTCTCCACAGTACATCGATGTTGTCGCCAGTGGTCGGCGGAAGGTGCACGTGCCCGTCGACCTGGGACCGGACCGCAGCGACGCACGGATGCACGCCAAGACCGTAGGATCCTACGCAGTGCCGTAGGGGACCGCACCGCCACTTCCCAGCAAATTAGGGACACTGTTGCTCCTGGGGTATCGGCGAGGACCATTCGAAACCGTCTCCATGAAGCTGGGCTACGGTCCCGCACACCGTTAGGCCGTCTTCCGCTCACGCCCCAACATCGTGCAGCCCGCCTCCAGTGGTGTCGCGACAGGCGTGAATGGAGGGACGAATGGAGACGTGTCGTCTTCAGCGATGAGAGTCGCTTCTGCCTTGGTGCCAATGATGGTCGTATGCGTGTTTGGCGCCGTCCAGGTGAGCGCCACAATCAGGACTGCATACGACCGAGGCACACAGGGCCAACACCCGGCATCATGGTGTGGGGAGCGATCTCCTACACTGGCCGTACACCACTGGTGATCGTCGAGGGGACACTGAATAGTGCACGGTACATCCAAACCGTCATCGAACCCATCGTTCTACCATTCCTAGACCGGCAAGGGAACTTACTGTTCCAACAGGACAATGCACGTCCGCATGTATCCCGTGCCACCCAACGTGCTCTAGAAGGTGTAAGTCAACTACCCTGGCCAGCAAGATCTCCGGATCTGTCCCCCATTGAGCATGTTTGGGACTGGATGAAGCGTCGTCTCACGCGGTCTGCACGTCCAGCACGAACGCTGGTCCAACTGAGGCGCCAGGTGGAAATGGCATGGCAAGCCGTTCCACAGGATTACATCCAGCATCTCTACGATCGTCTCCATGGGAGAATAGCAGCCTGTATTGCTGCGAAAGGTGGATATACACTGTACTAGTGCCGACATTGTGCATGCTCTGTTGCCTGTGTCTATGTGCCTGTGGTTCTGTCAGTGTGATCATGTGATGTATCTGACCCCAGGAATGTGTCAATAAAGTTTCCCCTTCCTGGGACAATCAATTCACGGTGTTCTTATTTCAATTTCCAGGAGTGTATTTTAGTGTTGTTTCCGTGCAGATGTGTAGCAGTTGGTCGGTTGGCGCAGTCGCGACGTGGCACCAGTGGGGCACGCAGCGTCAGGAAGGTGCGGATAGCCATCACTTGCCCGACGATTGCCGACACACATGTTTGAGTGGGGACGACTCTGGTTAACCGTCGGCCGGCCGTCTTGTTACACGACGTGTATTTGGCCGGCGATTGCTTATGGTTTGGCTGTGTGCGCCGACTCCTGGTTCGTCCTCGTTATTGCACAGTCACTGCCGTGAGCATCGTCTAGTCCTCGTGCAGATGTTCGTGGGGCTGTGTGTAGTTTATGTGATTTTCACTGACAAGTTTATTTAAGTCTAGGCGCTGCAGTCTGGAACCGCGAGACCGCTAGGATCGCAGGTTCGAATCCTGCCTCGGGCATGGATGTGTGTGATGTCCATAGGTTAGTTAGGTTTAACTAGTTATAAGTCCTAGGGGACTAATGACCTCAGAAGTTGAGTCCCATAGTGCTCAGAGCCATTTGAACCATTTTATTTAAGTGATGTCGGCGTACTGACTCTGAGTTAGTCGGTCGTTTGATTAAACGACGTGGGTTTTCGGGTCCTCCACCCCTTATGGGTCGTCTGTGATCCGTTCTTTTTGGTTCTACAGTTTCTACTGTCTGCATCGTTGGAATTTTGGTGTGAGTGCGGAGCGGAAAGCACCTTGAACATTGGTCGGTCGGTTGGGTTTCGTCGGATCGTGAAGGGTTGGCCCGACTGCCTGTCTCTCCTAAGCGAGCGTTAGTGTTTGAATTACAAATGTTCAAATGTGTGTGAAATCTTATGGGACTTAACTGCTAAAATCATCAGTCCCTAAGCTTACACACTACTTAACCTAAATTATGCTAAGGACAAACACACACACCCACGCCCGAGAGAGGACTTGAACCTCCGCCGGGACCAGCCGCACAGTCCATGACTTCAGCGCCCTAGACCGCTCGGGTTTGAATTACAAATCAAATGGCTCTGAGCACTATGGGACTTAACATCTGAGGTCATCAGTGCCCTAGAACTACTTAAGCCTAACTAACCTAAGGACATCACACACATCCATGCCCGAGGCAGGATTCGAACTTGCGACCGTAGTAGTCGCGCGGTTCCGGACTGAAGCGCCTAGAACCGCTCGGCCACCGCGGCCGGCTTTGAATTACAGGCCGACCCTCGAACATCTGGGCGCCCTTGTATGGACTGCCTTATTTTTTTTAATTTGTTCTTGTTGTTGGTACTTGTATGGCTTTTAGCCGGTTTTGTGTTCTAAATTAGTTGTTTTACTCTAAAGGCCTTCAGCCTAGTTTAAAGTTCTGTTTCACATAAGCCCTTTGGCATTTAAAAAATTTTTGAATTTTCAAGTGTTCGGCCTTCAGCCGATTTGAATTTAACTTGTTTACTTCAGCCTAACTAAAGAACTGTTTTAAGTTAAGGCTTGCCTTTTAAATTTATGATTATGCTCGCTTTTGAAGTTATTGGCCTTCAGCCGTTTTTAAGTTAAAATGGCTTTCAGCCGGTAATTAAGTCCCAAAGATTAAAGCTGTGTGTTTGAAGAATTTTTTTGTGCTCTTGTAATGTTTGATCAAATAATAAAGTTGTATGTTCGCGTGTAACCGACAGCCCCTTATTTTGGCCCTATTCCACAATTTATTCAATCTGTCCTGTCCTGCGCGTTAAGCGTGGACGTCTCAGAAAGGTTAAGCTGAGTTTAGAATGAGCGATTCTTTCTAAATCCGTGCTCATTTGTGGACAAAAGATTTTCTGTCTCCAAGGAATTTATTATATTCACCTCTCAAAATGTTTACGAAATTTTGAGTAAACCGTTATTAAGAACATCCGCAATAATATTCGCATTAGCATTAAACATTTTGCTACACGACTGTGTTGACGCATCGTCTGACGTAAGAGCATGAAAAGGACGATAGAGAGGCGGTATGGGCCGGCAATATGTTGATGTCGTTGCTTTCGGAGCGCTGGGTGCTTCACGCTCTTTCAGAGGACCGCCGGCTACGTGGAGGGCCCGCATGGAGCAGCCAAAGTCGGCGATGCCTTTGAAGAGCGCAGCAGAAGGGCCCGGGGCGTTCCTGCCCGTCATCCCCCGCCGGGTCAACGACCCCGACGTCAGCCGGGGACAGCCGCACTGGTGCGACCTCCATCATCTGCTGCGCGCCATGCCACGCCACGCTTGTCGACAATGCGAGAAATAAAAGAAAAGAAAACTTTTGGCTCCACGTGCATGTCTTGGAATGTCTATGGGCTTAGACGGAAGGGTGCAGGGAATGAAACAACGACCTTTATGCAAATAAACAAAACGTAAATGTAAAATTAAATTAATCATAACAAGTGTCGGCCGGCTGCTGTGGCCGAGCAGTTCTAGGCGCTTCAGTCTGGAACCGCGCTGCTGCTACAGTTCTAAGTTCGAATCCTGCCTCGGGCATGGATGTGTGTGATGTGTTTAGGATAGTTATGTTTAAGTAGTTCTAAGTCTAGGGGGCTGATGACCTCAGATGTTAAGTCCCATAGTGCTTAGAGCCATTTGAACCACTTGAACAAATGTGGCACCACAACGTGATATTTCACATTGTGGAGCAATCCCAAAGCGGAAAGGCAGAAAGGCGCGTCAGATTTTTCCTTCGTGTACAGGAATGTGGACAGTGAGACGTAAGACGCTCTCTACGTCGCAAACAGATCTCACGACACACGGAATTACGTTGTTGCAGTTAAAGTCCGTAATTGGTGGTTTTAATACAGCGTCTCCATAGACTGAGGTGACAAAAGTCATTAGATAGCGATCTGCACGTATACAGATGGTGGCAGTATCGCGTACACAAGGTATAATGTGCTGCAAATACATAGAAAGAAAGATCTCTTATTATTTAGCTACAATATAGCAGGTCAGCAACTGGAAGCAGTTAATTCGATAAAGTATCTGGGAGTAGGCATTAGGAGTGATTTGAAATAGAATGATCATATGAAGTTGATCGTCGGTAAAGCAGATCCCAGACTGAGATTCATTGGAAGAATCCTAAGGAAATGCAATCCGAAAACAAAGGAAGTAGTTTACACTACACTTGATCGCCCACTGCTTGAATATTGCTCACCAGTGTGGGATCCGTACCAGATAGGATTGATAGAAGAGAGAGAGAAGCTCTAACGGAGAGCAGCGCGCTTCGTTACAGGATCATTTAGTAATCGCGAAAGCGTTACGGAGATGATAGATAAACTCCAGTGGAAGACTCTGCAGCAGAGACGCTCAGTAGCTCGGTACAGGCTTTTGTTGAAGCTTCGAGAACATACTTTCACCGAGGAGTCAAGCAGTATATTGCTCCCTCCTACGTATATCTCGCGAAGAGACCATGAGGATAAAATCAGAGAGATTAGAGGCCACACAGAGGCATATCGACAATCTTTCTTTCCACAAACAACACGAGACTGGAACAGAAGGGAGAATCGATAGGTGGTACTCAAAGTACCCTCCGCCACACACCGTCAGGTGTCTTGCGGAGTATGGATGTAGATGTTGATGTAGATATAAAAGGGCAATGCAATTGGCGGAGCTGTCATTTGCACTCAGCTGATTCTTATGACAAGGTTTACTACCGAAATTAATAGACTTAAATACGGAATGGTAGTAGGAGATAAACGCATGGGACATTCCATTTCAGAAATCGTTAGGGAAAATTCAGTATTCCGAGATGCATAGTGTTAAGAGTGGACCGAGAATGCCAAATTTCAGGCATTAGCTCTCACGGCAGAGTCAGATGGCCTTCACTCTACGACTGAGAAGAACGGCGTTTGCGTAGAGTAGTCAGTGGTAACACACAAGCAACACTGCGTGAAATAACCGCAGATATGAATGTGGTACGTACGACGAACGTAACCGTTAGGAAGTGCGGCGAAATTTGATGTTACTGGGCTATGGCGGCAGCCGACCGACACGAGTGCCTTCGTCAACTGCACGACATCGCCTTCAGGACCTCTCCCGTGCTCGTGGTCGTATCTGTTGATCCTAGACGACTGCAAAACTATGGCCTGGATGAGTCCCAATTTCAGTTGGTAAGAGCTGATGGTAGGGTTCCACTGTGGCGCAGCCCTCACGAAATCATACACCCAAGTTGTCGCCGGGCGCAGTGGCCGAGCGGTTCTAGCCGCTACAGTGTGGAACCGCGCGACCGCTGCGGTTGCAGGTTCGAATCCTGCCTCGGGCATGGATGTGCGTGATGTCCTTATATTAGTTAGGTTTAACTGGTTCTAAGTTCTAGGGGACTGATGACCTCAGATGTTAAGTCCCATAGTGCTCAAAGCCATTTTTTGAACCCAAGTCAACAAGGCACTGTGCAAGCTAGTGGTGGCTCCATAATGGTGTGGGATGTTTCTACGTGGAATGGACTGGTTCCTCTGGTCCAACTGCGCCGATCATTGACTGGAAATGGTCACTTCGGTTCCTTCATGGACTCATGATCCCAAACAACGATATAATTTTTATGGATGACCTTGCGCTATGAAAGTGGTCCACAATTGTTCGCGATTTGTTTGAAGAACATTTTGGTCTACTCGAGCGAATGATCGTCCAGCTTGAATGGCATCGAACATTTATGGGACACAATCGAAATATCAGTTCGTGCACAAAACCCTGCACCAGTAACATTTTCGCACCAACGAGTTGTCGAGTCCATGCCATGTCGAATTGCTGCACTACGCCAAGCAAAAGGAGGTCCGACACGATATTAGGAGGTATTCCATGACTTTAGTCACTTTACGTAAAGTTCCGCTGCCGTTGCAAAAAATCGTAACTTGGAAGTTATTAGAGATAGAGTATTGTGGTATGTTAAAACGTTTGGCAAGTCTTTTTTTTTTTCGTTTGTCCTCTGTTGCAGATTTCATTTGGAGTAAAAATGGCGACACACCGAGAGAAGGCACAACGTGTCATCTGATACGCAACGCAGAATTCAAATCTGTGACAACGGCAGTGCAGAAATATCGACGCTAGTTTGGGAGGACAACACCGGCAAAAACAAGTGTAATGAAGCGGTCCAAAATCTGTAAAGTGACAAGCAGTGTCAAAGATATTCCTAAAAGCGTACGTCCACTTTTGTCCCAAGAATGTGTTAGCGCAAGCTGTATTTCAACGCAGCCTCCAGAAGTCAATTCTCAGTGCATCATGCGAATTACAGAAAGCAAGGTTAACAGTCAACAAAGTTTTACGTAAGCGGTTACGCCTTTTCTGCGTAGAAAGGGCCCATAGTCGAAGCATTACAGTCAAACGATCGGTTCTCGCGGCATGCATTCGCCTGTCCCCATCCATAGTTGCTGACCGTGACGACCTGTTCCTGTACTGGGATGAAGCAACGTTCCATATTTCTGGACATGTGAATCGCTACAATACACATGAAGACATCTGAAATAGCTTGAAGCTTAATGTTTGGTGTGGCCTAATACACGATAGGGTGACAGGCCTCTTTTCTTCGCAGAGAAAACCATAACGGCAAATGTTTGCCTGAATATGCTCTAACAGTTCCTGCCACCACAGATCTAAGAGCTGCACCCATCCGTCACCTTCCAGCAGGATGGTGCACCCCCAAATTGGAGGCTGAAAGTGCAGGATGTGATGAATGACACATTTCCTGAGAGGTGAATCGGTCGTGATGGCTCCACCGCATGGCTTCCGCGCGCTCTTCCGATGCCACGCCATTAGGCTTCTTTTTGTGGGATTTCACGAAAGATCGAGTGTGCACAAAATCAGTCACTGACACTGCTACCCTTCGTTCAAAAATGGTTAAAATGGCTCTGAGCACTATGGGACTATGTCTGAGGTCATCAGTCCCCTAGACTTAGAATTACTTAAACCTAACTAACCTAGGGGACATCACACACATCCATGCCCGAGGCAGGGTTCGAACCTGCGACCATAGCAGCAGCGCGGTTTCGCACTGAAACGCCTAGAACCGCTCGGTCACAGCGGTTGGCACTACCCTTCGTGCACAAGTCAATGAAGTAATCAGAACTGTCGATGCGGCAATGCTGACTCGTACATGGGCAGAACTCGGAAATCGCCCTGGTCTTCTGCAAGCTATTCTGGCATCATAAAAAAAACTTTGTGAGCTGTTAAACGTTTTATAACAAACGACGATGCTCTATTTCCAATAATTCCCAATTTTTTTTAATGATAGCGCTGCTTAATTGGCACCCCCGTACTACAGTTTACGTGCTATGAATATAATTTGTTTCAAAGCACTGGTATGTTGAATATCTCTCGAAAACGCGTAGTTCGCAGAGCGATTTAAAATAAAATGATGGCAAATCACATATTGTGATTAAAGGCTTTTCGAAAGTTATTTTATGCTTTTTGTATTATATCTTGCGTGCTATGGAAGTATGCCATTTGAAGGCACTGGCGCACTGAAAATTTATCAAAAGCACGCCCCTTTTGGTACGTTCTATTACAATTAAGTGTCAGATGATGACCTATCGACGACGAAAGGCTATAGGATATCGTAAGATCAAAGGCGTATACTTAAATAAGATCTGTCATCTGTAGTGCAGTGGACATAGTCGTGGATTGAAAACAAAAAGTTGGGTGGTTCGTCCATTTCTGCAAATGTTGCTTGGTCAACCCCCTATTTTCTACAAGATTTTGGGACTTTCTTATTAATTTAATAGAAGTATAGTTTGGAATATTCATTGTTGCGTACAAATAAGAGGACTCTCCGACGGGGGGGGGGGGGGTGATTTTGTTAAATTTTGTGAATGTGCCAGGGCATATTGAAAGATAAAGTGCAATACTGTTGTCCCTGTCATTGGCTGCTTCCTCGCATTGAGACTTATCAGTAACACCGCTAGCGTAGTTACTTTACATGCTCCATTTCCCGTAAAACGTGTGTTTTCCGGGCCATATAAGTCGATAACTACCATGGAGATCGCAAATCACGTTGAGGAGCAAGTTCCGTGTGATCTAACCACTCGCTTGTGAGCGGTCATCAGAGATTTTGGAAACAATGTTTGGCATGGTACACGTCCCGTGTGAGGACGGATTAAGCAAAGTAATAATCTCCCGAACAACAAAACAGAAATACAGTTAAACGTCAATAAGGGAAAAAGTCGCACAAAAACACCACACTCAGTTTTCCATGGAAGCAAATACAATGTACTGTTTTCTATAAATTAAGTAAACCTAGCCAAGTCCGTCTCGTTCATTAAAACACCATTATCCAGCTAGCTACTTGCCTCCACAAGCACATGTAAGTTGCCTCTTCTTATCGAACATTTACAAGCCTATTCCACTTATTGACTGTACGATACATTGTTTAAAATTAAAAATGTAAGTAATGTCAAATAGCTTCCCAAGCTGGATATCGTAATAGATCACTACGACTTAAAAAGGCTCTCCACATGCACTAGTAAAAATCATCGCTACAATATGCCCATCTGAAATACTGAAGCCAACAAATTTTTCTCCATATTCGAGACAATGCAATGTTTACCATCATGTCTCGCTTGAAGTCATACTGTGGCGACACAAGCGCTGTATCATTTGAGAGATACAGAGGTGAGCGAGTGTGTTGGGGCTTACACAGTTCACTGTTACTAGCGCCACGTCATCATAACGGGCCTGTGCGTAGCATACAAGAATCGCAGCATAATCTAAGAATGAAATTAAAAATTAAAGGAGCTTTCCCAAACTTCGTCGATACATACTTCAGTATGTCAATGTTGAAACTGTTAAATATGAGAGTGATCGGATAAGTAAGTTTCCCTAAATACATCGATTTAAGAAAAAAAATAAGTGACGCTGAATAATAAATCTGGAAAGTCAAAAATTGTGCAGAATGTGCAAATCTATGTCAAAATCAACTGTTACAAGTCTCAACTTGATTGGAGTAATAATTTGGAATATAATAATCAGTGTTTTTACGAAAAATTAAGGGCGCTAAATATTAGACGTTGAAAGATGAAAATTGGTATGACGCGTCAGTTTGATATAAAAACCTTAAAATGTGACCCCATGAAGCTACCTTTAAAAGTGTTCGAGTAATTCACTGAAAACTAAATTTGGAACAAAAACGTCCTTATTTGTAATAGATTATCGTTTATATTAATGATAGAAAGTACTGATTACAGCACCTGATGAAACCCATTAAAAATAAAGCTATAACAAGTTTCCAGACTTTGATGTAAATAATAATCAAAACAAGGTCTCTCAAAGATGTAGATCAGAGGTCAAGTTCCACTGCCTGTTCCGTACTAAAAATTTTAGGCGGCAAAGTTTAAATGTAATCGAGCTGAAACTTTTTCTGTAATTAAAGCCAACTTGACTTCATTCATACTAAAATTATGAAGACCGTAAATTGATTCATGACCGAGTTATTAAATAATACATGTCCGAGAAAGCGGCCGTTTAGATGCTGCTACCGGGGCATAGAGCGGACGACGGCAGATGTCACCTTCGGCCGTCCGCTGCGCCCATATACAGGGTGTTCAAATACTCTCTCCGCAGTGCCGTGTGATTGTTAGCCGCGCGTGCCGTATGATTTTTCGCCAGGCTGGGTTACTTCCCTGCAAGTGGACTCTCCCAACATTCCACTGTTTCGTTTATCTCAGCCAGCGTCAGTAGTATCGTTGGTGTGTGTCGTTATGTGTTGACATGAACGTTTAAGTTTAGTTCCTTTGTTCGTTTGTTTCGTTTTTGTCACTGTTAAAATACTGACCATTGAAGAACGTGTTTTTTTAGTAGCACAAGTGTTAAAGCTGGCGGTGAATACACAGTTTCAGTTCGTCAAACATTTAATTCAGTTTTCCCGGAGACATCACTCCCACATCGCGATACTGTGCGAGATTTGATAAACGAATTTCGAAGTACGGGTTCAGTGACAGATGCACGGAGAAGTGGTCATCCTAGCGTTTTGTCTGAGGATAAACTACTCGATATTTCCGATAAAATGTCCATGAGTCCGAACAAGTCAGTAAGAAAACTCGCCCAGGAAATCGATGTTAGTGTCGGAACGGACCACACAGCAGTAAGGAAAAAAATTAGAACTTTTCCCATACAAAGAGACAGTCGTGCGAGAACTGAAAAATACTGATCATGGCAAGAAACTGCATTACTGTCAATGGTTCAAAAATTTCGTTGAACAAAATTGAAAGAATATTCTTAATGAAACGTTTTTCACTGATGAAGTGTGGTTTCATTTATCCGGGTACATGAACTCGCAAAATTCTCGTATGAGGAGTACTTCAAATCTATTGTGTATTCATGAGGAACCACTTCATTCTGTGGAAATAGGAGTTTGGTTTGCAATTTCTAGGCGTTGGATTGTGGGTCCCATATTTTTCTACGAAACAATAAACGCAAAACGATACTGCAGTGAGTTTCATTTCGGTATATTCACTGCGGCATACGGCACGCGCGGCTAACAATCATACGTCACTGCGGAGAGGCTTTTTGAATACGGCCAAAGAGGCTGTGAGACCTCATCTCGCACCCAGCTATCAATCGGTTAGCGTTAGTCAAACGCGCTGCACTGCCCCGGATGACGTCACAGCCAGGCTGCAACTAAACGCAAGTTTTCGGTACAAACAGAAAGTGAACTCGCGAGGCCTGAACATCGTCCTGGACAGATTAAGTTTCACGTAAGTAACTGTTTGTGTGCCGCCCGTAATGTTAACGAACCTGCGTCGCAAGTGGTGAAATTATTTTGCACTTCTGTGACGAGCAATTAACTTTGTCGATTAGGAGTCAGGGCGAAAAATCATTTAATTGCAACTTACCGTAGCGGTCACCTCTGAACTGTTCATAGTGCTGTTTATGATAGGGACATTATTATAGTTATGTTATGTTACGTTAACCGGGGACCTAGAAACGACGGAGAGGCTCCGTCCTCGCCGCAGCGGCCCGCAACGCCACGACGACTACCGCAGTCCACTTCACCCCCCCCCCCCCCCCCCCACACCGAACCGAGGGTTATTGTGCGGTTCAGCCCCCGATGGACCCCCCAGGGATCGTCTCACCCCAGGCGAGTGTAACGCCGATGTTTTGCGTGGTAGAGTAATGGAGAACTTGTTTGCGCATCAATCGCCGACATAGTGTAGCTGAGCCGGAATAAGGCGAACCAGCCCGCATTTGCGACCAGATTTCTGCACACTCGCAGCCAAAACACATCATATAATCTGTCGCAAGTCCAACTCCCGACAGTTTAACTCACAATTATTTACGCTGAGGTTGTAAGTGTGTTCCAGCAGCACAGCGCGGTGCAACCAAGATTTCCTGTCAAAATATTGTACTCACTTTAAGAACTCGACCCGACGAGAAACCCGAGAAGACGGCAAACCGGTTCTCATATTCTTACGGACGATGAAGGTTCCGCAGACAGTTGTATGAAAGTAGGTGGGCAGCAGGTAACACGTGTAATCCTGCAGGTTGCGTAAAAAGTCTGGACAAACGGGCTGCAGGGGCGCCGTTTGCGGGACAGGGCGCCAGTTTGCGGGGGAAAGCGATGGCTGCTGCGGCTGTGCTGGCAGCAAATTAGCGGACTAGTGGCCAGGCACGCGACCTGCGGTATTACTTCATCAGCTTAACGTGGTCTGATGCCTAACCCACGTACTACTTGTTTTCCTTCTGTCACTTCTCACTACTACACTACCACTACGATGCAGAGCATGCTTCCTGCCTTGTTACATCGTTTTCTTGTCCAGTTGGTAATTACAGGCGTTCCTGATTGCTTTCACATGTACATTCGCTACTACGAGGGTCACTCCAAAAGAAATGCACACTATTTTTTGTAAAAATACAGTTTTCATTCTGCATGTGTGAAAGTTTTACAGTATGCAGGGGCGCCTCTTGTTTACAAACTTAGTTCAACCTGTTCCCGTGAGTGGCGCCGTCACAGCATGTCTTCAAGATGGCTGCTACACTTTACGT
The DNA here is from genome assembly GCF_023898315.1 of Schistocerca nitens. Classification (NCBI taxonomy): domain Eukaryota; kingdom Metazoa; phylum Arthropoda; class Insecta; order Orthoptera; family Acrididae; genus Schistocerca; species Schistocerca nitens. The sequence continues at coordinate 354,792,893 of NC_064622.1, forward strand.
TCGTCAGAAACAACGTGTTGTCATAGAATACCTGTGCTGTGAAAACGATACAGTGGCAAACATCCACTTGAGGTTGAAAAAGTTGTATGGAAATGCTGCTGTCGATCGCAGTACAGTAAGTCGGTGGGCAAGCAGGTTATATGATAAAAGCGGGCACGGCAATATTGAGGATTGTCCTCGCAGCGGCAGGCCTCGTACCGCACACACTCCAGACAATGTGCGGAGAGTTAACGAATTGGTGACTGCTGACAGACGCATCACAGTGAACGAATTGCCACGCTACGTTCGGATAGGTACGAGAATGGTGGAGATGAATTGTGGAAGAATTGTGACAGTTGATTAAACATGGCTCCATCATTTTTCACCAGAGACGTAAAGGCAATCAATGGAGTGGCATCATGCAAATTCACCCAAGAAAAAAAAAATTCAAAACCACACCTTCTGCTGGAAAAGTTATGGCTACCGTGTTTTTCGATTCCGAAGGACTCTTGCTTGTGGACATCATGCCAAGTGGGACCACCATAAATTTTGATGCGTATGTGACAACACTAAAGAAACATCAAGCTCGACCGCGTCGTGTTCGACCACATCAGCAAAAGCGGGATGTTTTGCTGTTCCACGACAATGCACGGCAACATATCAGTCAAAAAACCATGGAAGCGATCACAAAACTCGGATGGACAACACTGAAACACCCGCCTTACAGTGCGACTGCTACGGTCGCAGGTTCGAATCCTTCCTCGGGCATGGATGTGTGTGATGTCCTTAGATTAGTTAGGTTTACGTAGTTCTAAGTTCTAGGGGACTAATGACCACAGCAGTTGAGTCCCATAGTGCTCAGAGCCATTTGAACAATTTGAACACCCGCCTTACAGTCCTGATCTGCCTCCATGTGACTATCATCTCTTTGGGAAAATAAAAGACTCTCTTCGCGGAACAAGGTTTGAAGATGATGATTCCCTTGTGCACGCTACCAAACAGTGGCTCCAACAAGTTGATCCAGAATTTTACCGTGTGTGTATACAGGCGCTGGTTCCAAGATGGCGTAAGGCAGTTGAGGGGGTTGGAAATTATGTGAAGAAATGAAAATATTGTCCCTAAAGAATGTATCTACACACTGTAAAACTTACAAACATGTAGAATAAAAGATGGATTTTAAAAAAGTAGTCTGCATTTCTTTTGGAGTGATCCTCGTACTTTACGCAGGATCTAAACAAAAAGGAAAACAAAAGTTTCATCACAAACAAAGGAAGAAAATACTCTTGTCTGCATTTTTGTTAATGTTTAGTCCGTCTAAAGCAGTTTCCTTGAAAGGTTTTGGCAAATTTATTTTATTTGACTTTGGAATTGACTACCATTTCTGTCACTGTAGTTGTGAGTTACCTAAATGAAGTCGCGTGTGCCACTTGCGTAAACTTTGTCCTGTGTGTCATCATATTTTAACTGTGTATTGTGTTTTCTGAGGAGGAAAGTGGGGAATGACCCAGTAACTGCTTAAACGAGTGTAGGAAACTGCATAGAATTCCCGCGCCCGGGTTCCCGGGTTCGATTCCCGGCGGGGTCAGGGACTTTCTCTGCCTCGTGATGACTGGGTGTTGTGTGATGTCCTTAGGTTAGTTAGGTTTAAGTAGTTCTAAGTTCTAGGGGACTGATGACCATAGATGTTAAGTTCCATAGTGCTCAGAGCCATTTTGAACTGCATAGAAACAACACTCTGACTGACCATGGTGTTAATCCATTAAGTGATAAAAATGGTTCAAATGGCTCTGACAAGGGAACCTCCCCATCGCACCCCCCTCAGATTTAGTTATAAGTTGGCACAGTGGATAGGCCTTGAAACCTGAACACAGATCAATCGAGAAAACAGGAAGAAGTTGTGTGGAACTATGAAAAAATTAGCAAAATATACAAACTGAGTAGTCCATACCCCATGGTTAGCGTGAGCATCTGCGGAACGAGAGGTCCTTGGTTCAAGTCTTCCCTCGAGTGAAAAGTTTACTTCCTTTATTTTCGCAAAGTTATGGTCTGTCCGTTCGTTCATTGACTGTAATAAGTTTAGTGTCTGTGTTTTGCGACCGCACCGCAAAACCGTGCGGTTAGTAGACGAAAGGACGTGCCTCTCCAATGGGAACCGAAAACATTTGATCGCAAGGTCATAGGTCAACCGATTCCTCCACAGGAAAACACGTCTGATATATTCTATAAGACACTGGTGACGGCATGTGCGTCACATGACAGGAATATGTTTTCGACCCACCTAATTTGTACATTTGGCGAATGGGTAAAAAGATTCTTCTACCATGCCCGATTTAGATTTTCTTGTGGATGTGATAATCACTCCCAAAAAAGTGATCGCATCGGACGGACGGACAGATAATAATTGTCTGAAAATAAAGAATTAAACTTTTCACTTGAGGGAAGACTTTTTTTTATTTTAAAATCACTTTGTTCGTTTTCATTCGTTGTATCTGCTCGGGCGGACGTCGTAAGACATCCCTTTAAGTTCGTTGTTGATCGACTAAGGACCTCTCATTCTGCAACTGCTCACGCTAACCACGGGACCACAGCGCTCCTGAGCTCACAGTGTCCTTGATGTTGCCTATCTCGCGCATGGACTACTCAGTTTGTATATTTTGCTTATATTTTTCATAGTTCCACACAACTTTTTCCTGTTTTCTCGATTGATCTGTGTTCAGTTTTTCAAGGCCTATCCACTGTGCCAACTTATAACTAAATCTGAGGGGGGCGCGATGCGGAGGTTCCCTTACTCTTTTTTTTGTCATCAGTCTACTGACTGGTTTGATGCGGCCCGCCACGAATTCCTTTCCTGTGCTAACCTCTTCATCTCAGAGTAGCACTTGCAACCTACGTCCTCAATTATTTGCTTGGCGTATTCCAATCTCTGTCTTCCTCTACAGTTTTTGCCCTCTACAGCTCCCTCTAGTAACATGGAAGTCATTCCCTCATGTCTCAGCAGATGTCCTATCATCCTGTCCCTTCTCCTTATCAGTGTTTTCCACATATTCCTTTCCTCTCCGATTCTGCGCAGAACCTCCTCATTCCTTACCTTATCAGTCCACCTAATTTTCAACATTCGTCTATAGCACCACATCTCAAATGCTTCGATTCTCTTCTGTTCCGGTTTTCCCACAGTCCATGTTTCACTACCATACAATGCTGTACTCCAGACGTACATCCTCAGAAATTTCTTCCTCAAATTAAGGCCGGTATTTGATATTAGTAGACTTCTCTTGGCCAGAAATGCTTTTTTTGCCATAGCGAGTCTGCTTTTGATGTCCTCCTTGCTCCGTCCGTCATTGGTTATTTTACTGCCTAGGTAGCAGAATTCCTTAACTTCATTGACTTCGTGACCATCAATCCTGATGTTAAGTTTCTCGCTGTTCTCATTTCTACTACTTCTCATTACCTTCGTCTTTCTCCGATTTACTCTCAAACCATACTGTGTACTCATTAGACTGTTCATTCCGTTCAGCAGATCATTTAATTCTTCTTCACTTTCACTCAGGATAGCAATGTCATCAGCGAATCGTATCAATGATATCCTTTCACCTTGTATTTTAATTCCACTCCTGAACCTTTCTTTTATTTCCATCATTGCTTCCTCGATTTACAGATTGACGAGTAGGTGCGAAAGGCTACAGCCTTGTCTTACACCCTTCTTAATACGAGCACTTTGTTCTTGATCGTCCACTCTTATTATTCCCTCTTGGTTGTTGTACATATTGTATATGACTCGTCTCTCCATATAGCTTACCCCTACTTTTTTCAGAATCTCGAACAGCTTGCACCATTTTATATTGTCGAACGCTTTTTCCAGGTCGACAAATCCTATGAAAGTGTCCTGTTTTTTCTTTAGTCTTGCTTCCATTATTAGCCGTAACGTCAGAATTGCCTCTCTCGTCCCTTTACTTTTCCTAAAGCCAAACTGATCGTCACCTAGCGCATTCACAATTTTCTTTTCCATTCTTCTGTATATTATTCTTGTAAGCAGCTTCGATGCATGAGCTGTTAAGCTGATTGTGCGATAATTCTCGCACTTGTCAGCTCTTGCCGTCTTCGGAATTGTGTGGATGATGCTTTTCCGAAAGTCAGATGGTATGTCGCCAGACTCATATATTCTACACACCAACGTGAATAGTCGTTTTGTTGCCACCTCCCCCAATGATTTTAGAAATTCTGATGGAATGTTATCTATCCCTTCTGCCTTATTTGACCGTAAGTCCTCCAAAGCTCTTTTAAATTCCGATTCTAATACTGGATCCCCTATCTCTTCTAAATCGACTCCTGTTTCTTCTTCTATCACATCAGACAAATCTTCACCCTCATAGAGGCTTTCAATGTATTCTTTCCACCTATCTCCTCTATCCCCTGCATTTAACAGTGGAATTCCCGTTGCACTCTTAATGTTACCACCGTTGCTTTTAATGTCACCAAAGGTTGTTTTGACTTTCCTGTATGCTGAGTCTGTCCTTCCGACAATCATATCTTTTTCGATGTCTTCACATTTTTCCTGCAGCCATTTCGTCTTAGCTTCCCTGCACTTCCTATTTATTTCATTCCTCAACGACTTGTATTTCTGTATTCCTGATTTTCCCGGAACATGTTTGTACTTCCTCCTTTCATCAATCAACTGAAGTATTTCTTCTGTTACCCATGGTTACTTCGCAGCTACCTTCTTTGTACCTATGTTTTCCTTCCCAACTTCTGTGATGGCCCTTTTTAGAGATGTCCATTCCTCTTCAACTGTACTGCCTACTGCGCTATTCATTATTGCTGTATCTATAGCGTTAGAGAACTTCAAACGTATCTCGTCATTCCTTAGTATTTCCGTATCCCACTTCTTTGCGTATTGATTCTTCCTGACTAATGTCTTGAACTTCAGCCTACTCTTCATCATTACTATATTGTGATCTGAGTCTATATCTGCTCCTGGGTACGCCTTACAATCCAGTATCTGATTTCGGAATCTCTGTCTGACCATGATGTAATCTAATTGAAATATTCCCGTATCTCCCGGCCTTTTCCAAGTATACCTCCTCCTCTTGTGATTCTTGAACAGGGTATTCGCTATTACTAGCTGAAACTTGTTACAGAACTCAATTAGTCTTTCTCCTCTTTCATTCCTCGTCCCAAGCCCATATTCTCCTGTAACCTTTTCTTCTACTCCTTCCCCTACAACTGCATACCAGTCGCCCATGACTATCAGATTTTCGTCCCCCTTTACATACTGGATTACCCTTTCAATAACCTCATACACTTTCTCTATCTGTTCATCTTCAGCTTGCGACGTCGGCATGTATACCTGAACTATCGTTGTCCGTGTTGGTCTGCTGTCGATTCTCATTAGAACAACCCGGTCACTTAACTGTTCACAGTAACACACCCTCTGCCCTACCTTCCTATTCATAACGAATCCTACACCTGTTATACCATTTTCTGCTGCTGTTGATATTACCCGATACTCATCTGACCAGAAATCCTTGTCTTCTTTCCACTTCACTTCACTGACCCCTACTATATCTAGATTGAGCCTTTGCATTTCCCTTTTCAGATTTTCTAGTTTCCCTACCACGTTCAAGCTTCTGACATTCCACGCTCCGACTCGTAGAACGTTATCCTTTCGTTGATTATTCAATCTTTTTCTCATGGTAACCTCCCCCTTGGCAGTCCCCTCCCGGAGATCCGAATGGGGGACTATTCCGGAATCTTTTGCCAATGGAGAGATCATCATGACACTTCTTCAATTACAGGCCACATGTCCTGTGGATACACGTTACGTGTCTTTAATGCAGTGGTTTCAATTGCCTTCTGCATCCTCATGTCGTTAATCATTGCTGATTCTTTCGCCTTTAGGGGCAATTTCCCACCCCTAGGACAAGAGAGTGCCCTGAACTTCTATCCGCTCCTCCGCCCTCTTTGATAAGGCCGTTGGCAGAATGAGGCTGACTTCTTATGCCGGAATTCTTCGGCCGCCAATGCTGATTATTTATCAAAATTTAGGCAGTGGCGGGGATCGAACCTGGGACCGAAGACGTTTTTGATTATGAATCAAAGACGCTACCCCTAGACCACGGGTACCCTTCCCGTGGAATATTGAATTCGCTAATTATTTCCGAACTGGAATGTCCCCTACGTCTGGCTCCAGCTCCTTTCCGCGTTCAAAGTCCCGACGTGCGGCGAGAATCCCCTAGACTTAGAACTACTTAAACCTAACTAACCTAAGGACATCACACACCTCCATGCCCGAGGCAGGATTCGAACCTGCGACCGTAGCAGCAGCGCGGTTCGGAACTGAAGCCCCTGGAACCGCTCGGCCACAGTGTCCTGCAATCCTTTACGTAACACTGGTACACACGCATTGAGACGAGAAAACTGCGAGGATAGCGACATTCAGACATATATAGAAGGCGGTAATACCGCGTACATAATGTTTAAAAGGGCAGTGGGTTGGCGGAGCTGTCATTTGTATGCAGGTGATTCATGTCAAAAGGCATCTGCTGTGATTCTCGCCGCACGTCTGGACTTTGAACGCGGAAAGGAGCTGGACTCAGACGCAGGGGACATTCCATTTCGGAAATAATTAGCGAATTCAATATTCCGAGATCCACAGTATCAAGAGTCTGCCGAGAATAGCACATTTCAGGCTCTCTCTCTCGCCACGGACAACGCAGTGGCGCTTGCGTAGATTGTCAGTGCTAACAGACAAGCAATACTGCGTGAAATGTGGGACGTACGTCTACCATATCCGTTAGTAGGCGAAATATGGCACTAATGGTGTAATTAGATGAACACTACCTTCACTTAATGAAGGTTTATTCAGAACTTGCACAAACAAGAGCGCGGAGCGAACTGCCTCCGGTCAGAACAAAATGGTTCAAATGGCTCTGAGCACTATGGGACTTAACATCTGTGGTCATCAGTCCCCTAGAACTTAGAACTACTTAAACCTAACTAAACTAAGGACATCACACACATCCATGCCCGAGGCAGGATTCGAACCTGCGACCGTAGCAGTCGCGCGATTCCGGACTGAGCGGCTAAAACCGCGTGACCACCGCGGCCGGCCCGGTCAGAACACTTACGGTATATATACAGGTACAGAACATTCCAGTACAATGATTCTTAACATTTGTGGATACTTCTAGAATGTACTCGAACCGAATATAGAAATTAAAATTTTACAGTTGAGGTGATTTTTGAAACCACGACCCTCCATGCAAGAGGCTAGTATCATAACCAATACACCACGGTTTCTGCGACAACAGGCTATGCCAGCAGGCGACCGACGCGAGTACCTTTGTTACAGTACTGGCCATTAAAATTGCTACATGAAGAAGAAATGCAGATGATAAACGGGTATTCATTGGACAAATATATTATACTAGAACTGACATGTGATTTTCACGCAATTTGGGTGCATAGATCCTGAGACATCAGTACCCAGAACAACCACGTCTGGCCGTAATAACGGCCTTGAACGCCTGGGCATTGAGTCAAACGGAGTTTGGATGGCGTTTACAGGTACAGCTGCCCATGCAGCTTCAACACGATACCACAGTTCATCAAGAGTAGTGACTGGCGTATTGTGACGAGCCAGTTGCTCGGCCACCATTGACCAGACGTTTTCAATTGGTGAGAGATCTGGAGAATGTACTGGCCAGCGCAGCAGTCGAACATTTTCTGTATCCAGAAAGGCCCGTACAGGACCTGCAACATGCGGTCGTGCACTATCCTGCTGAAATGTAGGGTTTCGCAGGGATCGAATGAAGGGTAGAGCCACTGGTCGTAACACATCTGAAATTTAACGTCCACTGTTCAAAGTGCCGTCAATGCGAACAAGAGGTGACTGAGACGTGTAACCAATGGCACCCCATACCATCACGCCGGCTGATACGCCAGTATGGCGATGACGAAAACACGCTTCGAATGTGCGTTCACCGCAATGTCGCCAAACACGGATGCGACCATCATGATGCTGTAAACAGAACCTGGATTCATCCGAAAAAATGACGTTTTGCCATTCGTGCGCCCAGGTTCGTCGTTGAGTACACCATCGCAGGCGCTGTGATACAGTGTGAAGGGTAACCGCAGCCATGGTCTCCGAGCTGATAGTCCATGCTGCTGCAAACGTCGAACTGTTCGTGCAGATTGTTGTTGTCTTGCAAATGTCCCCTTCTGTTGACTCAGGGATCGAGACGTGGCTACATGATCCGTTACAGCCATGCGGATCAGATGCCTGTCATCTCGACTGCTAGTGATACGAAGCCGTTGGGATCCAGCACGGCGTTCCGTATTATCCTCCTGAACCCACCGATTCCATATTCTGCTAACAGTCATTGAATCTCGACCAAGGCGAGCAGCAATGTCGCGATACGATAAACTGCAATCTCGATAGGCTAAAATCCGACCTTTATCAAAGTCGGAAACGTGATGGTACACATTTCTCCTCCTTAAACGAGGCATCGCAACAACGTTTCACCAGGCAACGCCGGTCAACTGCTGTTTGTGTATGAGTAATCGGTTGGAAACTTCCCTTATGTCAGCACGTTGTAGGTGTCGCCATCGGCGCCAACCTTGCGTGAATGCTCTGAAAAGCTAATCATTTGCATATCACAGCATCTTCTTCCTGTAGCACGTCATCTTCGTGGTGTAGCAATTTTAATGGCCAGTAGTGTAACTGCACGGCATCGTCTGCGGCGCCTCTCCGGGGTTCATGGCCATATCGATTGGACCCTAGACGACTGGAGAACCATGACTGGTGACATGAGTTCCATTTTCAGTTGGTAAGAGTGTCCGCAGATCCCACGAAACCATGCATGGCCCCAAGTTGTCAGCAAGGCACTGTGCAAGATGGTGGTACCTGCGTAATGGTGTAGGTTGTGTTTACATGGAATAGACAAGGTCCTCTGGTTACTTGGAGACCGTTTGCAGCCATTCATGGACTTCATGTTCCCAAACAACGATGGCATTTTTAAGGACGACAATGAGCCATGTCACCAAACCACAATTGTTCGAGACTGGTTTGAAGAGCTTCTGGCTGGTACGAGCGAATGATTTGACCACCCAGATCGCCCAACATGAATCCCATCGAACATCTATGAGGCATAATCGAGACGTTAGCTCGTGCACAAAAGCCTGCGTCGGCAACGCTTTCGCAAATATGGACGGCTATAGAGGCAGCATGCTCAGTAATTCTGCAGGGGGCTTCCAACGACTTGCTGAGTCCTTGCCACGTCGAGTTGCTGCACTACGTCGGGCCAACCAAGGTCCGACACTGTATTGGGTGGTATTCCATGACTCCTGCCACCTCAGTGCATATACCACTGGTCTTAAATGCTGTTTATTGCATTATGTAATACAAATGACCGATTTCAATGGAATTAACATCCTCACAATTCTTTCTCTGATAAGTATGTATACCATTTTTGTGTTTGTAAGTCGGCAGCCTTTACCGATGACCTTTGAGACACTCGTTTTTAGAGGTGGTTTTGTGTTCAGCTAATATTTGTCACGCGTGGATTTACTGTTCTAAAATCTTCTGACCTAAGTGACGGTAAGTTCAGTTCACAGTAACATTTCCTACACTATAAAAATCAATACAGGAATAGTTTGTAATAATATGCATAGCTAGTTTTTTATGTGCCATACTCTGAAACAACCAGTTCCTAGTTACATCCGATTTTACTGGTTATATGATATGAAATGCTTCGTCTAGTGAAGAATCAACATTGCAGATAAGAATGTTTTGCATTTTTGGTACTAAATTTTAATTTATCGTGTATATTGGCATTTTCATGTGAACTGCGTCGTATCGCTTTAGGATACTGGTTTCTGAGCACTGAGCTTCACATAATATGAGGGTTGTTCAAAAAGTTCAAATGGCTCTGAGCACTATGGGACTCAACTGCTGTGGTATAAGTCCCCTAGAACTTAGAACTACGTAAACCTAACTAACCTAAGGACAGCACACAACACCCAGCCATCACGAGGCAGAGAAAATCCCTGACCCCGCCGGGAATCGAACCCGGGAACCCGGGCGTGGGAAGCGAGAACGCTACCGCACGACCACGAGATGCGGGCGCTGCTCCACCTCAACCGACCAACTACCCGCACACGGCACAGTCGGAAATTGTAATCGGGAGGTCAAAGATAGTACAAGGGTGCGAATATGCAAAGCATAACACGAGCGAGCCACGGCTCACCAACAATGGTATTATGGCACATGCCTGACTTTTTTTCCACTAGTACAGAAACAACCAGCCGCTGGCTAGCCGTTGACACTCGAACACGAGTAACGGTAATCGTCGGAGTTCGTGTTGTGACCAAATGACAGAAACTGTAGAACAACGTTATTGTATCAAATTCTGTTTTAAGACTTGCGATTCTCAAGAGTCTACAAGCGCTTGAAGACGAAGCAGTGGTTACCACACAAATAAATGAGTGGTACAACCTCTTCAAAGATGGCCGTTCATCAATGAACAGTCAATGACTTTCAGGTAGGCCCTCAACATCTGCAAATGGGTTTGTTATTGGTCACGTAAGGACCCTCGTAATGCAGGACAGACGAATCACGATCAGAGAACCTGCAGACAAGATTGAAATTAGTTCTGTATCCATTCATTCGATTTTAATGGCACATATTGATCTCAGGAGGTTCTCAGTAACTTCATTCGAAGATCGTACAGGGCATGCTGGGTACTGTGGACAGTAATCCCAACTTTCTTAACACAGTGATCACTGAAGATGGATCCCGTGTTTACGAGCACGACCTAGAAACAAAGTTCCAGTCATCACAATGGAAGCCTCCATCATCCCTGAGATCCAAAAAAGCGAAACTGGTCTGTAAAAACGTGAATGTCATGGTGACAGTCTTTTTCGACTCCAATGACGTGATTCAGAACGAGTACACCCCAGAAGGTACTAATCTCAGTAAGGGGTATTACCAAGAGTTTCTTCGTCCCCTTCGTGAAGCAGTGAGACGCAAACGGCCGGTCCTGGAGGCAGCGGGCATTTGGCACCTTCACCGCGATAGCGCAGCCGATCGTCATTCTCAATCAGTTCAAAGCTTTTTGGACAAACACTACACGACGGTGATTTGCCAGCCTCCCTACTCCCCTGACCTAGCACCAAATTACTTTTGGCTTTTCCCTAAACTGAAGAGACTCTGAAAGGGACTAGATGTCAGAACAGGGAAGACATTATGTAGAATTCGACGAAACAGCTGTGCAGCATACGAAAACAGGCTTTCCAGCTATTCTTCCAGCAGTGGCAGCAGCGTTGGGAGAGGTTATAGAAACCGAAAGGAACTACTTTGAAGGTGACTAGTGTCAAACAATTGTTTCAGAATAAAAACTGATTTTATGAATAAAAAAGCAGGTAGGGAAGACTGGGTACGGTTGTGCCAGGGTACGGTTGTGACAGTCGCCATATGGAGAGTGGGAGGGGGACAAAAGCGGCGTGCCTGTCTGGACTTGTGTCACAGTATTGCGTCAGCCGTCGCGCGACAATAACGCTAACAACGGTCTACATTACTTTTCAACAGTCAAAAGTTTCTTGATTCCATTTCTTTTAATGATTGTTGCTATATGTGTACTGATAAAGTAATGAGAGTTTCTTCTCGTTAAACGTTAAACATTAGTAGTTTAATACCAGTGATTACTTCGCACGTAGAAAATTTTGTATTGCCATTGCGATGTTTTTCTTGTGGAGGAGTGCGTTGGGAAGGTTGTGACATATTTTCTGGGTACGGTTGTGACATGTTTTAAGCGTACGGTTGTGACATATTTTCTGGGTACCGTTGTGACACGAAGATAATTATTTTTTTCTAGATGCCTAGAAAGAGGTTGAGGAAGACTGACAGAGGGCAGTGTGGCATTACAAAATATGAAGACGCTTATAAAGAAGTGAAAAACGGGACTTCTATACGCAGAGCCGCGGAAATGCACGAAGTTAATCGCATGTCTTTGCCACGATACATTCGTAAACGCGATGGAGTCACTGCAGGCCAGAATGAAGACAGCGTCAGCATGGGATATGTCGCACATAATAAAGTGTTCTCTGAGGAGCAGGAACAGCAGCTGGCACTTTATATAACACGATGCCAGAAATATATTTTGGCCTTTCTCCGAAAGAGGTGCGGAAGCTAGCTTTCGAACTTAGTACTAAATACAATCTGAAGCGACCTGTTACTTGGCTCGAGAATGAGATGTCTGGCGAGGAATGGTTTCGTTCATTCATGAATAGAAATCCTTCACTCTCTGTTTGCGTAGCTCAAGCAACTAGCCTTTCAAGAGCAACGAGCTTTAATAAAACAAATGTAAAAGCTTTTTATGACAATTTGCAAACTGTTATAGATAGACAGAAATATGAACCACAGGATATATACAATGTTGACGAAACAGGCGTCACTAGTCCAAAAAACCTGAGAAGGTAGTTCAAATGGTTCAAATGGCTCTGAGCACTATGGGACTCAACATCTTAGGTCATAAGTCCCCTAGAACTTAGAACTACGTAAACCTAACTAACCTAAGGACATCACACACACCCATGCCCGAGGCAGGATTCGAACCTGCGACCGTAGCAGTCCCGCGGTTCCGGACTGCAGCGCCAGAACCGCACGGCCACCTCGGCCGGCTGAGAAGGTAGTAGCAAGACGTGGGATACGCCAAGTGGGAGCTCTTACTTCAGCTGAGCGAGGCACATTAGTCACAGTTGCTTTTGCAGTAAATGCCTTGGGGAATACTATGCCTCCTCTATTTATATTTCCACGGGTTCGTTATCGTGATCATTTTGTTAGGGATGGGCCTGTAGGATCAATTGGGACTGCAAGATGCAAAAATGAATCGTTCTTAGTATTTTTCCAACATTTTAAGAAATTCTCTAATGCTTCTCAAACGCATAAAGTGTTGCTATTGCTGGATAACCATTCCTCACACATCCACAACAACACACTGGATTTTTGTAAAGAAAATGGAATCACATTGCTTTCATTTCCTCCACACTGTTCGCACAAACTTCAACCCTTGGATAGATCTGTGTTCGGACCCTTCAAGAAAGCTCTAAATACTGCTTGTGATGGCTGGATGCGGAGTCACCCTGGAAAAACAATGACAATCTACGATATACCAGGTATTATCAAAACTGCTATGCCTCTGGCTTTGACACAATCGAACATTCAGGCTGGTTTTTGCAAAACTGGTATTCACCCCTATAATCGTAATGTATTTCAAGAAACTGACTTTGCATCTTCCTTTGTTACGGACAGAGCAAACCCTGACACAGAAAAGAACACTTGTGCAACACCATCTCTTGAAATGCACACACCGAACCCTGAGACTGGGAAAAACAATGCTGGAGTTAACAATGAAATACCACAGTTTTTAACACAAGAATTTGGCTTTTCACCATCGTCTGAAATAGAAAGACCTGACTCTGGAGAGAACAATCCTGAACGCAATGATGAATTCGAGCCACTTTCAGCTTCTTTATTATGCGAATCTTCAATCCCAAGTTCAAGTAGTATTGAGCTAACTGCGTCATTCTCAGCCACTCCATTTGTTTTCTCGCCTGAAATTGTTTGGCCTTTTCCTAAGGCTCCGCAAAGAAAAACAAGAGGTTCCAGAAATAAAAAGTCAAGAAAAAGAGGCAGTTAGGCAAGAATATGACGATAAAGAAAAACGATTGAAGGCTCAGCAGGTAAAGAAACATCTTACTGAATCAAGAGGAATAAATAAAGGAAAAGGAAAAAACAAAGCAAAGAAAAGGAAGATACCACCATCGTCATCGGATGAAGAAGATTATTTCTGTCTGGTTTGCTTACGCCCATATTCAAAAAGTAGGTCTGGCGAAAAATGGATAAAATGTCAAGGAAAATGTGAGCTCTGGTCCCACTTGGAGTGCGCAGGTGGCAGTCGGTTTTACATTTGTCATAATTGTGATGAGTCAGACTAGATCTCAGTGTCGTACTTTTGCACTTTTAGAACTAAGAATCAACCTTATATTTCTACTGTTCTTTGTTTTTTTTGTGATCATATTTACACAAATGCTTAGATTTTCCTTGAATAAGACATATTAAGATTTTTGTTTCACTGGTTTTTATAATGCCTATTTATTTATATGTTTTGTATTTCAACACACTTATTATATTGTATAGTTTGTTATTTTAGTTAAATTCTTTTGCTGATTGTAATATGATGACTGTTATAATAACAGCTATAGATGCTAGAGTTCCTTATTAATTACAAGCTATTAAAGTGTTCCAAGATTATATTTCTTTTATTTATTTATTTATTGCTTTTACGACCCTATTGGATCACTTTAGTTCAAATCTTGTAGTCGTCCTTAGCCGTTTCATTTGTTTGGCTGTTTCTTCTTTCTTTTTAGCCCATATTTTTTTGAGCCGTTCCGATCTTCGTTTTCTTTCCTCCTCTGAATACACCACATTTCGTCTCTGCCTTGGTTTGTGCGTGAGTGTTATTGTGTTTGTTTTTACCCATTCGCTGTATTTCTGTGATTTTGTTACAAGATCCTCCTTCGAGATTCCTAGTTCTTCCATGTCCTTCTGCACTTCTCTCACCCAGTTTGACTTGATTTTTTTATTCCAATAAAAGTCGATCAGTCGTTTAGCTAGTCTAGTGTCTTCCATTCTCAGTATGTGTCCCAGGAATGATATCCTTTTCCTTCTGAAGAATTCTGTTAGTGGAGTGATTGTTTTGTAGACGGTTTCGTTTGGGATTATTCTCCATTGGCCTTCCACTAGGTTCTTCTTGTTTATACACTTTCTTACTATCCTTCTTTCTATTTTTTCTATTGCTTCTATCTCTCCTATTTTATACGGTCCGGAGATTGTCTCGCATGCGTATTGTATTTCCGGGAGAATCACCGTCTGGTAATGTCTGATTTTGGTTTTTGTTGATAGGCATCTCTTATTGTATATGTTCTGAGTTGTGAATAGAGACTTCTTCAGTTTGTCAGTTCTTTCTTTCCAGTTTATTTTCTCGTTATTGTTGTGTGTTATTGTTTCCCCTAGATACTTGAATTTTTTCACCAGTTCTACTTTAGTGTTGAAAATTGATATGTGATCAACGCAGAGAGGATCCCTGACCATGATTTTGGTCTTTTGGAACGAGATTTTTAGTCCAATTTTCCCAGCTATCTCTTCTAGTGTCTCAATTTGCGTTCTTGCCTCTTTTATGTTGTTTGCTAATAGCGCTAAGTCGTCCGCAAAACCTAAACAGTTTACTTTGATTTTTGTTCCTACTTTTATTAGTTCTGGATTAATCTTCCTCCATTCTCTCATCAGATATTCCAGTGCACAGTTAAACAGAATTGGGGACAGCCCGTCCCCCTGTCTTAATCCTGTTTTAATTTCGAACGCGTCTGAGGTTGCTCCTCTGAATTTGACTTTAGAGGTTGTGTTCTCCAGTGTAAGCCCAATCATTTTGATCAGTTTGGGGTGTAAGCCTAAATTTCTCAGTATCTTCTTCAAAGATTCTCTATGTATGCTGTCGTAGGCTTTTTGGAAATCGATGAAAGAGATCACTAGTTGTTTGTTTCTTGATTTGTAGTAGTCGATGATTAGCTTTAGGTTTAATATTTGTTCTGGGCAGCTTCTTCCCGGTCTAAATCCCGCCTGATACTCTCCCAGTTCTTTTTCTAGTTGGTCTCTGACCCTGTTATAAATTATTTTGGAGAGAATCTTGTACGTACAGTCCAGTAGGGAGATCCCTCTATAATTGCCTGGGTCTGTCTTACTCCCTTTTTTGTGGATGGGACATATTATCGCTGTTGTCCATCTTGTCGGTAATTTCTCCTCTTTCCAGATCTTTTGAATGTTCTTGTGGAGGCTGGCCACTGCGTTTTCTCCGGCGTACTTCCATAGCTCTGCCGTTAGTTGGTCTTCTCCGCTAGCTTTGTTGTTTTTTAATTGTTTAATTGCTATTTCCACTTCTGATATTGATGGTGCTTGTATGTTCTCTTCCGGTGTCCTGACTTCTGTGTTAGTATTTATGTCGAGTATATTGATCGGGTCTTCGCAGTTCAGAAGATTTCGGAAGCTTTCCGCCATAATATTGGCATTTTCTTCATCGTTGTGTGCCGTTACTCCTTCTTTGTTTTTGAGCATGAGGGTTGGTGGTGTAAAGGTTTTGGTTTTTTCCCTAAATGTTCTATAGTATTGCCGTGAGTTGTTTTTGGCAAAGCTATCTTCTATTTGGTCCAGCAGTCCGTGATGATACTTTCTTTTGCTATTTCTTAACGTTCTTTGAGTTATTTTCCTTTGTTGGGTCAGCGTTGCAAAATTTTCGTCAGTTTTGTTATTTTGGAATTTCTTCCACGCTTCATGTCTCTTGTCGACTGCCTCCTCACACACTCTGTCCCACCACTGGTGTTTTTTTCTCTTTTCGGGTTGTGCTATTTCTGCGGCTATTGTTTTCAACTTCTCTGTCAGTTCTTCCAGTTCCGTGTCTGATTGGATTGTGTTTGTTTTCATTGCGTATTGTGTGTTGTTTTGTATTTTTGCTTGGTCGTGGGTTCGTCTCAACCGGTTGGTTCTTTTTTTCTTTTTTCCAGCCGGTGTTATCTTGATTTTTATTTTGGACAGGTAGTGATCAGAGCCCAGGTCCTTTCCCCTCAGAACTTTAACGTTGTAGATTTCTCTGTGATGGTCTTTGTCCATACAGACATGGTCAAGTTGGTATTCGCCCTTTTTCCAATCAGTGTGTTTCCACGTTTTCTTCTTGTGTGGTCTTCTTTTGAATCTGGTCGATTTAATCACCATTCTGTGTTCTCTGCAAATTTCTATCAATCTTCTGCCATTCGTGCTAGTTTTCTTTTGTGCCGGCCAGTCCCCAACAATGTTCCTGAACCTTTTCTCTCTTCCTATCTGCGCATTGAAGTCTCCCATTACGATTTTAGTGTGGTTTGATGGAACATTAGTGAGGACTTGGTCTAGCAGATTCCAGAATCCCTCTACATGTTTCGGGTCAGTTCTGTTCTTCTCGTTTGTGGGTGCGTGCACGTTGACTAACGTGTACGTCTTGTTTGCGGACCTGATGGTCAGAGTTGCTATTCTATCCGTGTAGGCCTTGAACTCCTTGACAGAATTTATTATTGTGTTTTTCACTATGAAACCTGTTCCGAATTGTGGTACATTTTTCATTACTCTCTTTCCAGGGATTCCTTGGTATATTCTGAATCCCTGTGATTCGTATGGTTCCCGCATTGTGTTTCTCATCTCCTGTATGGCGAGTATTGTTATCCTTTGCTCTATGGCAGTGTCCAGTAGAGTTTTGAGTTTTCCAACCTTAGCTAGTGAGTTTATGTTTATCGTGGCGAAGTTTGTAAAGGTGTTGGTTCTCAGTGTTTGCTTCGGTGTATTCAGATGCTCCGATTCATCCGTAAGTTCCTTTGGTTGATTGCCCCCCGGATCCGATGGCAATCTTTCCTGTCTTATTTTGGCAGGCGGGGAATTTTGACTAAAAGAACTTTCCATGTTTTGAACTTTCAAGGATGTATCTTTCCTGTGTGGAGACAAGTCTCCGAGATTACAACTACAAATGTGATTTGTAGAGGAAGGTGATTCAGCCGCACAATCTGTGAACAGACGCTGACCGCCAAGCCGCTTGATCCAAGGCAGTCGCTTGGTGGATTTTGGCTGTCCTGGAAGTCGCCCATTCTGGGAACTGTCGCTCCTGGACTTGTTTTGCTACTTTTGGTCCGCCCTGAGTATTTTATTTCCTCAGTACCCATCATATCTGATGAGCGTTCCCCTATCCGCCACCTGGGGAGGCGCCCGGTATGAGAGTAGCAATTTCTTTTGTTGCATAAAAGTTAAATTTTTACAGAAGAAGATTATGCTGCTATTACGTTAGATATTAGTTGCAATAAAACTGATATTATATTATTTTGATGCAATATTTAACGTGTCACTACCGACCCCAAGGTACCGTCACAACCGCCCCTGGGGTGTGGTTCAAAAATGGGTCAAATGGCTCTGAGCACTATGGGACTCAACTGCTGTGGTTATCAGTCCCCTAGAACTTAGAACTACTTAAACCTAACTAACCTAAGGACATCACACACATCCATGCCCGAGGCAGGATTCGAACCTGCGACCGTAGCAGTCGCACGGCTCCGGACTGCGCGCCTAGATGGGGTGTGGTCGGTTGTGACATTTTTCATTTTTTTTTCTAATTTGCTCCTATGAGATAACCATTGTAACTAGCGACAAAATTTTAATATTTTCATTTAGACAAATGTACACTGTACTATAAAAAACATTTTTACTCCATCTAACTCGCATAGTAACAACAATATAGGGAATCAAATGAAAATTGTCACAACCATACCCAGTCTACCCTACTTTTTGAATAGCCTTTGTATTAAGCATGAAGAAAATAATATTCTCGTACCTGGGGTCTACAGTCGTGAAATATTTTATTAATTATGTCGTGGTCGTCTTTTCACTGTAAAACAATTTCTTTGTGCAACCCAGTATTGCAGTTTCGGACATATGGTCATTATCAAGTGTAATAATTCTTTAGTACACGTCACCCCATTAAAAATCATCCGACATGCATCGACGTCTTCGTCACACCCGTCGAGTTAAGCTTCCTAAAGACCCAGCTTACGGATGTGATCATGACATGAATACATGCCAAAAAATTAATTTTTATTTGGTTTTTACATGTGCTAAAGCACAATTATTTCCAATTGATAATGGCTATGCGGCTGAAACTGCAATAGTGCGTTATACAAATAGTTTTACTGTTGAAAGGCGACCGTGATGTCATTTACAAAATATGCAGAAAAAGAAAGAGGGCAAGTTCGCAAGGTCCCCTAGTTAGTCTAGTACAGGGCTAGTATAGACGATTCATTCATTTATTTTCCTAAGTATTAAATGTACAAATGGTTCAAATGGCTCTGAGCACTGTGGGACTTAACATCCGAGGTCATCAGTCCCCTAGAACTTAGAACTACTTAAACCTAACTAACCTAAGGACATCACACACATCCATGCACGAGGCAGGATTCTAACCTGCGACCGTAGCGATCGCGCGGTTCCAGACTGAAGCGCCTAGAACCGCTCGGCCACAACGGCCAGCATTGCATGTACAAACATGACTGATGCAGAATAGAATAGTAAACTCACGTAGCTTGCATTTTGTGCTCTATAAAAGTTCTCCGACTGTCCCTCTGGGCCCATGACACACGTCCAAGGGGAAGTCAAGCTTCTCCCATACGTGCCGGCCGCGGTGGCCGAGCGGTTCTAGGCGCTTCACTCCGGAACCGCGGTACTGCTACAGTCGCAGGTTCAAATCCTACCTCGGGGATGGAAGTGTGTGATGTCCTTAGGTTAGTTAAGTTTAAGTAGTTCTAGGGGACTGATGACCTCAGATGTTGAGTCTCATAGTGCTCAGAGCCATTTGAACCATTTTTTTGTTCCATACGTTGTGCAGCAACATACTGTCAATGGTCATCATTGACGCGTTCTTTGAGCTTTTCCAGTGTTCTTGACAGGGTGAGCACGTAAACACGGTCCTTAACGTGGCCCCGAAGGAATATGTCACAAGTCGTTAGGCCAGGTAACATGGGAGGGGGCAAGGGATCAAATCCAATTCACCTTCACTACTACGCCCGATCCAGAGATGTGGAAGTTCGTCGTTTAGGTAGCGGTTCTAGTGAGGGGGGTGTCCCGTCTTGTTGGCAGATGAAAGTCTCGGAATTAGCAGTTGGTTGTGGATCAATCACAGCTGCTACGTATCAAGGTAAGTCTTCTCATAGAAGACAGACGGCCCACTCTAATTCCTCTCTAACACTGCAACGAAAGCATTAACGTTCGGCGAATATCGCCACAATATCATGACGATGTTCAGTGCCCCACACTCTCGCATTATGGGACTAACCTTCCCCGGTAAATGTAAGATTGCTTCTTCGTCGATAGCCTAGGGGCGAAATGTTCATCGTCAAGTGATTCCTGCATTATGATGCAAAACTAAAGGCGCCGGACGTAATCACCCTGTTTTAATTGTTGCACGAGCTGAAGACGGTACGGTTTGCTGCGGTGTTCCAAGTTGGTGGCTTGCGCAGACCGTTGATCTTTCTGGACTCATCCTCCCCGCAGTTGCGTCACGCTCTCTTGTCGGCAGCATCTTGTCGATACCAACGCACAAGGCTCTGTCTACATTATGGTTCTTTTCCGTAATTCCTCTCGAATGCACACTGCACTGCGTGACAGATGAACAATTCGCAAATTCCAACCACAGACACTCTTTTCTTGCTTTGTTACCATCTTGTTAAGCTACTGCACCCGTAACCCAATTGGTGGGCGCGACGCAAACTCTGTGAGTTTACGATTCCATTCATGCATAGATCACATTTATAAATTTAATAGTTTAGAAAACACTGAAAACGAATAAACCATTTATAGCAGCAATGCATTAGTTTGTCTCGTAATAGCGCCGGCTGTAGATGCTACTGCCGCAAGTACGTATGTCCTGAAGTTTCAATAAAGTGTAGACGCTGCAAGGAACAGTTCTAACTTATAAAATTTGTAAGAATTACCTGTACCTGTACACAGTAGCCTACCAGCACGAATATTTGGATAAGTAAAAACCTCGTACAGCATAATACAGAGAATAGTTTAGCGACTAGACGAAAGGATTCCTGATAATTTCCTCTATTTTTTCCAGTTGAAATTTGCAAAACGAGGAGGCAGAGCTTGGAAGTGGAAAATACTCTGCGGTGCTTTGTGAAGGTTTGAGCGCCCTGAGGAGAGAACATAATGGAGGTTCAAAATGGTTCAAATGGCTCTGAGCACTATGGGACTCAACTGCCGAGGTCATTAGTCCCCTAGAACTTAGAACTAGTTAAACCTAACTAACCTAAGGACATCACAAACATCCATGCCCGAGGCAGGATTCGAACCTGCGACCGTAGCGGTCTTGCGGTCCCAGACTGCAGCGCCTTTAACCGCACGGCCACTTCGGCCGGCATAATGGAGGTATAAAGTCGTTCTGCAGGTGCTGTCCAAACAGTTTCTTTTTAGGAGGCAAAAGGCAAAGCAGTAATTACGAGGCGAGGAATGCACTCGCTTCTCTGGAGAAACATTTAGGGGAAAAGGAGGCTGTCTGAAGATGTTGCCTCAGTCTCTCCGCCAAGTATTTCATGCCCCGCGCCAAGCCGAGTCCCCTGGTTTTTCTCGAGAGCCAAGCGCTGCAGCCTGCTGGTGACGCGTGAATACCAGTCAATCACTAGTGGGGCTGGCGGTGATAGCGTGACGGTACTGTGATTTCTTTACAAATGAAGTCATACAGTAGTTCGCGGAGCAGTATGTTATACAGTTGTGTTGTAAAATCTTTTTAGCCACAAAGGTAGTGTTAAAAGGTGTTTTTTTTTAAGTGGGACATTTCCTAATGAAATGAATTTTTTAAATTTTCTTTTAAGTGGGACATTTCCTAACGAAATGAACTTCTTAAAAGTCGGCATCTGTTATAAATATATGAAAGTATAAAAACAATGATTAGCATACCGACTTAAAAACCGCACATTTGGTTCTAATAGAACTTCAGTCACAGCTGGAGAGGTACTACACATACACAGCGTTATTGGTAAAAACCGAGTGGTTATAATTAAAGCGCAGTGCTCACGCAAGGGCAGTATGAGCCTTAATTATTGTATAACGATTTTATTACTAACAGCCGCTTACACAGTATCTTCAATATGAGCACTGGTGACAATGACGAGGTGATGCATCCATAAAACGACGCGATCGACATTTGCCCGCAGCAGCTCCGGTAGTATCTGAGCAACGTGTTCCTATATACTGGCCTTCAGACCAGGTAGAGATCGAACGAACGTTTTATAAAATGACTTTTATCTTAATAATATAAATATTTATATATGTGTTTGGAGAGAGAGAGACTGATTTTGATTGAGACTTTAAGTCGTAACTGGTACTTGAATTTTGGTTGTTGCCTCCTTAAATGATCAGCTTCTGCACCAGTTGGTGATGTATTACAATTTGGAGGAAGTTATAGTTCTTTAAGATTTAAAGTACGACTCCGTTGGTTACTTATCCGTATTGCGGATAGCTTTGAGCCCAAGTTTTCGTAGATTATCATACCTAAGAGACCACTGTTGTAAGTAAATCAGATCAAACAGCAATCTGCTTTTCGTGAGAAAAGGGGATTGCTTGGCACACAAACTTCCTTCAAACTACACGTCCTGCTACATCAAAATTGGTCAGTGGAGTTCAGCACCATATTTTTGTAGAAGAACATAATCCAATTACTGTAATTAAGAAATTATGAGAGGTTGTTACTTATTGAATGAAACTATAGAGAATGCATTTCTTTTCCTGTATTTTAGTGAACTTTGTACACTTACAATTCTGTCGATTGATAGACGGCGACGATGATAAAGTTCACCTCCTTTTCCAAAAACAAGATATTTCTATTCTTCACTTCCAGAAAATTTGTATACATAAATGTTTGGCAACTCTTACACATACTTTACTCGGTTTTATCACTAAAATATCAATTTTCATTAAATGTAACAATACGTTCTGAGCGACGGCCTAGCAACACGTCCTCTTTCCACAAGATACAGATTAACAGTCCTTTTTTTTAATAAACCAATTGTCTTTGTTTTAGAATCCATACTCAAAGATTCACAACTACTTTCGTTGCGGGGATTGCGCGCTAAAGAGTTTGTTGCCGTCCAGCTGCGCTTCACTTCACTTCAAGTACTTTTTGAGTCACATTTACATTTACGGTATTTACATACATTACTGAGCTTCTCAGAATAAAATCAGGCACAAATTAGTTTTAAAAAAAGCAGTGAGGCACACATAACATTACAGTGTTCCTGGTAAACGCGTTCATTTAAATACCCCCAAAAGCAAAAAGCCACATGGATTCAGCTGATCTTGCACGCAATGCATCTGGAAGCGTCTGTAGATAACACGTTCGTAGAAGGTAGCATTAAGTAGATCTTTCACTGGGCGACCGACGTGAGGTGTTACCTCATCTTACATGAAAACCATGTTGTCCAAACAGCTACGCTCTTCCAAAGCCTAAGTCACATGCTGTACAAGGAAGCCTCGATAATGTGCACATGTCACGCTAAACATGACAGGACCTCTGGGGAAACTCTCTTCAAAGATGAACAGACCGAGAGTAAATGTGCTTCAGAATCCACACCACACTATCACATACGGCGAGTGCAATGGCTCTTCGTCCACAACGCGCCGTTTAAAAGTACCACAAACCCGACAGTTGTGTGTATTCACTGCATCCTGTAGTGTAAAATGTGCCTCTTCACTCCACAGAAAACAGCCCCGCCACATATCATCAATTTCGATTCGTGCCAGAAACCGAAGGACAAATTCAGAATGTTATTGCAGGTCATGAAGTTTTTGCTGCACCTTCCAGATCTTGTACGCGTACAAGTGTACAACAGATCACGAAACTTTCCGTATCGTTGACCATGGGACGGCCTATTCTCGTGACACTGGGCACGTGCTGCATTGTCAGTTACAGCAACGGCAAACTCGTCAGTAACTTCTATCGAAATAGGATGTCCTCCTCTTCCAGGCGACACACCAAACTCATCCATGTTCTTGAATTTCATAGTCATTTTTTTTTAAATCATTTAATAACATCGCGCCTCTCCTCAGACCTTTGTAATGTCTGCCGTTCACATAAAATAGTTTCACTAACACTGCACGGCCTCTCTTCTCGATAGTCATGCTGTTCACTCACGTTATGTCCTGTCAAATAACATCGTTGGTGTCGTGCAGTGATACAAACAGTGTACAGCGCCAGATTTGCACCTGATGGCCAAAACTGGATCTAATTTCTTCCACCGTAAATCGGTTCCGCAATAACACATCAGCTACCAAGTTTCGCTGCCATACGACAATTACAGCCCATTAGACCACCATGAGTTTAATTATTACCACCCGGTACTTATGAATACTAATGTATTTCACAATTTGCGACATTGTCGCGAATAAAACAGTGACCCATGTATACAATAAATTTCCTTTAATTTACGTCTATGGTCACAAACTTTTTGTTCACAGATTACCGGTTTCGGTCTATAATGACCATCTTCAGATCTGCAGTAAAAAATATGGGAAAAACATAAATACACTCGCAAATTGTCTACAGCTTAAAACTACTAAATACAGGGTGTTACAAAAAGGTACGGCCAAACTTTCAGGAAACATTCCTCACACACAAAGAAAGAAAATATGTTATGTGGACATGTGTCCGGAAACGCTCACTTTCCATGTTAGAGCTCATTTTATTACTTCTCTTCACATCACATTAATCATGGAATGGAAACACACAGCAACAGAACGTACCAGCGTGACTTCAAACACTTTGTTACAGAAAATGTTCAAAATGTCCTCCGTTAGCGAGGATACATGCATCCACCCTCCGTCGCATGGAATCCCTGATGCGCTGATGCAGCCCTGGAGAATGGCGTATTGTATCAGAGCTGTCCACAATACGAGCACGAAGAGTCTCTACATTTGGTACCGGGGTTGCGTAGACAAGAGCTTTCAAATGCCCCCATAAATGAAAGTCAAGAGGGTTGAGGTCAGGAGAGCGTGGAGGCCATGGAATTGGTCCGCCTCTACCAATCCATCGGTCACCGAATCTGTTGTTGAGAAGCGTACGAACACTTCGACTGAAATGTGCAGGAGCTCCATCGTGCATGAACCACATGTAGTGTCGTACTTGTAAAGGCACATGTTCTAGCAGCACAGGTAGAGTATCCCGTATGAAATTACGATAACGTGCTCCATTCAGCGTAGGTAGAAGAACATGGGGCCCAATAAAGACATCACCAACAATGCCTGCCCAAACGTTCACAGAAAATCGGTGTTGTTGAAGTGATTGCACAATTGCGTGCGGATTCTCGTCAGCCTTCACATGTTGATTGTGAAACTTTACAATTTGATCACGTTGGAATGAAGCCTCATCCGTAAAGAGAACATTTGCACTGAAATGAGGATTGACACATTGTTGGATGAACCATTCGCAGAAGTGTACCCGTGGAGGCCAATCAGCTGCTGATAGTGCCTACACACGCTGTACATGGTACGGAAACAACTGGTTCTCCCGTAGCACTCTCCATACAGTGACGTGGTCAACGTTACCTTGTATAGCAGCAACTTCTCTAACGCTGACATTAGGGTTATCGTCAACTGCACGAAGAATTGCCTCGTCCATTGCAGGTGTCCTCGTTGTTCTAGGTCTTCCCCAGTCGCGAGTCATAGGCTGGAATGTTCCGTGCTCCCTAAGACGCCGATCAATTGCTTCGAACGTCTTCCTGTCGGGACACCTTCGTTCTGGAAATCTGTCTCGATACAAACGTACCGTGCCACGGCTATTGCCCCGCGCTAATCCATACATCAAATGGGCATCTGCCAACTCCGCATTTGTAAACATTGCACTGACTGCAAAACCACGTTCGTGATGAACACTAACCGTGAATCGAGGAAGTACAGTACATACTGATGAAACTAAAATGTGCTCTAACATGGAAATTAAGCGTTTCCGGACACATGTCCGCATGACATCTTTTCTTTATTTGTGTGTGAGGAATGTTTCCTGAAAGTTTGGCCGTACCTTTTGTAACACCCTGTATACCTTAATGAAAAGTACTACTGACATATAGGTGCATTTGTGCGCTTTAAGTATTTTGTCTACTGTTCAGTATCCAGATAATTTTCATCAGACGTTGTAGATAGAGTTGAAAAAAAGAGCTGGAGATATTTGGGTTGTTATCTTTTTATGACTGCCGATACCTCAAGGTGAAGATACTTTTAAGAGTAGGATATTCTTCTTTCGATACTAATCAGAGTAAAATATCGGTATTTTTAGTTCGATCCGTGTACCCAGTCATGCGCTCTGCTGTCCAGCAAACTACTTACAAGGGAACCTCCCCATCGCACCCCCCTCAGATTTAGTTGTAAGTTGGCACAGTGGATAGGCCTTGAAAAACTGAACACAGATCAATCGAGAAAACAGGAAGAAGTTATGTGGAACTATGAAAAAAAATAAGCAAAATTTACAAACTGGTAGTCCATGTGCAAGATATGCAACATCAAGGATAATTTGAGCTGAGGAGAGCCGTGGTCCAGTGGTCAGCGTGAGCAGCTGCGGAACGAGAGGTCTTTGGTTCGAGTATTCCCTGGAGTGAAAAGTTTAATTTTTGATTTTCAGACAATTATTATCTGTACGTCTGTCCGTCCGATGAATTTGACGGTGTACACACGGAAAAATTTGAAAACGTTAAAAACATATGTTCTGACAGAGCACAGGGAAAACTGTGCGACAGTGAAACTGTTGCATTCACTTGTTGCAGTTTATGTGACAAACTGTTATGTTTTCATCACTTTTTTGGGAGTGATTATCACATCCACAAGAAAACCTAAATCGGGCAAGGCAGAAGAATCTTTTTACCCACTCGCCAAGTGTACAAGTTAGGTGGGTCGACAACATATTCCTGTCATGTGACGCACATGCCGTCACCAGTGTCGTATAGAATATATCCGACGTGTTTTCCTGTGGATAAATCGGTTGACCTATGACTTTGCGATCAAATGTTTTCGATTCCCATTGGAGAGGCACGTCCTTTCGTCTACTAACCGCACGGTTTTGCGGTGCGGTCGCAAAACACAGACACTAAACTTATTACAGTGAACAGAGACGTCAATGAACAATCGGACAGATCATAACTTTGCGAAAATAAACTTTTCACTCGAGGGAAGACTTGAACCAAGGACATCTCGTTCCGCAGCTGCTCACGCTAACCACGGCGCTCCTGAGCTCACGTTGTCCTTGATGTTGCCTATGTTGCACATGGACTACTCAGTTTGTATATTTTGTTTATTTTTTTCATAGTTCCACACAACTTCTTCCTGTTTTCTCGATTGATCTGTGTTCAGTTTTTCAAGGCCTATCCACTGTGCCAACTTATAACTAAATCTGAGGGGAGTGCGATGGGGAGGTTCCCTTGTTAGCAACGTGGACACTGCCCGCTTCGTTGCCGGCGGCCATTTCGTAGCGGCAGGTGTATGTGGCGCCGTGCGCTCGGCACCAAATAACTCCTCAGATGGAAATCCATTTCCGGCCCGCGCCGCTCGGCTGCGCGCGACACTCGCCCGTAATAACTCCCCCTGTGAGCCGCTCGCGGGCTTTTTTCCGCGGGCGTGCGGCCTCAGATTCTATCAGGCGCTTGTTAGAGGCTGCCGCCGGGCTTTTAAAAACAACCGCGCCGAAAGCCTCTTTCTGTCCGCGCCCGCCCCAAAGCTCTCTTCCCGCCGACCTCGTGACGCCCACAAAGTCTGGCCTTTCACTCCGTAGCTCACGACGACTCGGGCGAGCCTATGCAAATACTGGAGACTTTTTCAATTAGAATAAAAGAGGATAACTCTGCTCTACGCCAGCCCACCGAGTCTGCTCCAAGGAGTAACAGGACTGTTGGTTCACGCGACGCTACACTGACAAGTTCACATATTACAGGGTGTTCGCAAAGTAGCACAATGGCAAGTTCAACTACTGTGCAACTATTACAGGGTGTTCACAAAGTAGCGCAATTTCATGGCAAAATAACAAGTGAACCTTGTGCACTGATTCATTCTTATGAGAGTGAGGCATCATCGCCCGGAGACCTATTTCCTAAAGCAGTACGACGCACTTCTCAATAAAAATCAGAAAGATGTCGAAAATTTTAGATCGCCACTAACCCTTTAGCACCCAGCGTTACATTAACGACACTCGATTAAAATTACTTGATGCGTGGTTGACACTTTAAGCGCTGGAGTTGGTTTCCTCCAGAGGACTCAACGCCACGCCCGAATCGTTCGCCGTTGCGAAACTGCCACAATAATTGATCATTTCACTTGCAATTCCTTGTCCGGCTTTCTTCTTTGTTGTGTTTCGATCCCCAGTCCTCGACCTGGCACTTTTATTTTGTAATTCATCGCACATGATAATCACACCACAAACAACACACACACACACACACACACACACACACACACACACATACAGACACACACACAAGCGCGCGTGCGCACACACCGGCACACAACGATGTGACGATATAAACGTGTTTTGAGCTGTTCACGGCTAGTGTTCATGCCGTTTATTGTTTGTCATCTGTTACGGTACTGCCGCTTCGTTTTCTTATTCCATTTACTGGCGTCACTAACTTCCTGCCTTACCTGCCGTGAGTGGCAGCAGCAGCGCTTATCTATAAGTGCACTGTCGTACCATCTCCAGAGCGACCGATAGTATTTCCGCGTCAATCGGGACGCAGCAGCAGTGAAGTCGGGGTCGGAGCGCCGGTGAGGCGTGGACAGCCAGTGCTCGCCCACCGCTAGCGACACACATCAACTGTCGGACGGAAGGAGACTGGAGCGCGAACGACCGTTGGCTGGTCGTTCTGTCGGTCGTCTCATCGGCCGACGTGCATTTGTTCCTCCGATCGTTTCCGGGCCTAGGCAGTCGGTTGGTTGGGGAGAGCAGCAGGAAGTCTTCATGGCGCATTGTCAGACCGCAGCCGCTGGTGGCGTGCATCCGCGGTTGAAGTTGTGAGGCGCTTCTTCGCCCACCGATCCTGGACACTAAAGTTAAGTGCTCACTTAACCTACTATCGAGCCTCAACTGCTATCACATGTCTTCATTTCATCCTAGTTGTCGCTTTCTGTGTGCATTGAAGACGGCTAGAATTGTAGCCGTCTTCCTTTGTGGTGTTCAACTTAATTTAAATCATTTCTTCACTAGTGAAGTGTACCAGCGGTATCTTCTGCCTTGTGGCCGTTGGCGTTCCGGTTACCTGCCCTGGTCGTTGACGTAGTTTTCAGCAGTGTATTTTCCTCGTCGTTTTGATGCTGTCCAGCACGGCGTGTAGTTCGACAGCTGAGGTGTTGTTGGTAATTTTGGGCGTTTATTCTGACTTGGCTGGATTAGGTACCAATATCCAGAACTTGTGCTATTGACATCTTGTTATCGTTTTGCTGGTCGGGCGGAGCAGAACTGATCTTGTTGGTTGGTTCGTCAGCTGGCTTTCAGTTGGGTTGCCTTCCGATTAACAGGTTGTCGGTCTGGCTGCCTGTCTCACCTAAGCCGGCTAGAGTGGCCGAGCGGTTCTAGGCGCTTCAGTCTGGAACCGCGCGACCGCTACGGTCGCAGGTTCGAATCCTGCCTCGGGCATGTATGTGTGTGATGCCCTTACGTTAGTTAGGTTTAAGTAGTTCTAAGTTCTAGGGGACTGATGACCACAGCAGTTAAGTCCCATAGTGCTCAGAGCCATTTGAACTATTTGACTCACCTAAACATGCGTTAGTGTTACCTTCCCAGGCCGATCCTTGGAAGCTTCTGAGCGCCGCTACTTGTGTTTTAAATAGTGATTTCCTTTTTAGTCTTAAGTACTCTCTGTGGCCTTCAGCCGAGTTTTAGCTTATTAAAATTGCAAGGCTTTTCTTCTTAGGCCTTAAGCCGCAAAAAGTTTCTTATTTGGCATGTGGCCTTCAGCCTAGTTTTCAGCCTTTTCAAATCAAAAGTCGAACAATTTTGTCTAGGCCTTAAGCACTAAGAAATATTTTCTAGTTTTAGGTGGCCTTCAGCCGAGTTTTCCAGCTTACATTAAAAAATTGGAAATTTCTTTGCCTGGGCTTTAAGCCGTTAGATTGTTTGGGTTTCGTATGTGGCCTTCAGCCGAGTTTTATGTGAAGCATTTTAGGATAAAGCCTTTAACCTATTTTAGTTGAAATTTAGAAGCTCTTCCCTTTAGACCTTAAGCCGTAAAATTGTTTTCTGCACAGTGTGTGGCCTTCAGCCGAGTATTAATCTCTCTTAAATGAAAATTTCAAAATCCTTGTCTTGCCCTTAAGTCATAAGATTGTTATTCTTTGGTATGAGGCCTTCAGTCGAATTTTACACGAAATAATTTAAGATAAGGTCTTCAGCCTTTTCAAATTGAAAGCTCTTCTTCCTAGACCTCAAGCCGTTAAATTGTTTTGTTGATATGCGGCCTTCAGCCGAGTTTCAGCCTATTTATATTAAACACTGATTGATTAAACCCTGATTGATTAATATGTGGCCCTCAGCCGAGTTCTGTGGGAAAAATTTAAGCTAAGGCTTTCAGCCTATTTATGTTGAAGATACAAAATTTTTTTTCTAAAGTGAAACCTCCAGAAGAACTCCTGTACCTCAATTCCTTGCTTAGCCGTTGTGCCTTGGATTTTCGATGTGGCCTTCAGCCGATCTAAATTAACTCAAAGGAGGTCTTTCGTTAAAACCTTGAGAGTTTTTGATTCTTGCTTGTGTGATTGTGCGTTTTAACAAATAATGTTGAGAGCAATTGAGAGTAACTTATTTTGGCCCCTTTCCACAAATATAACCCCATCCGCTCTGTCCTGCTAGCCCAGGGATCTCATGTTTCATACACAACACTAACTAAACACTACTGGATCCTTCCGCACTAGAAGCGATTCAGCGTCACATATACAGTTATGATAATCACAAAGATCGGTTTACATTAGATAAGCTTCGCATTAGGCGATGCCAAATTTTTGAAGGCTGCCATTTATCGTTGCTACTGCGACACGAGGGTCATAAATGTAACAACTACATACACTACGTGTCGTAGCGCACTGACCAGCGTATTTACCTAGCGTGTGGTACGTCATAGGTCAAATCTCGTAAAATACAGCAATTTTTTTATTTCTAAATCTAATAAAAAACTTTCATTATTATTTTTATTCAATTAATTGATTTAAATGTATTTTTTTCAATTAATAATATTTATTTCTTCTTATCATTCTTTCTTCGTTTCGAATTTGCTTGTGTTGCGTGTAATCTGCAACCAAGCGCCAACCACGCCAGCTCATCGGTTGGTAAAGCGGCAGTTCGTGAAGCCAGTGCGGGGACAGTTTCAGTTGATCAATGAATGACAGCCAGAAATTACAATTTGCTTTTTAGTGCTGAAACTGAATTTTTTGTCTTTAGGATAGTTTAGCTTTAATCGCCGTGAACAAAGCGATCGTGATATTAGTTGTGTCGCAGATTCTTGACCATCGTTTTCTCTGATACATTGCACGTCACGAGTTTGTGGTTCGGTTAGGACATGAGTTTAAACTCAAGACTACAAAATGCGTCGTCTGCCGCACTTCAGTCATCGGGCACTTAAAGTCAGCTGTCGATGGAGCATCCCCCCATATCCGTCATAAATCAAGGCTGCCGTTTCCAATATTGCTCCGTGTTGCACATTAACAATATTAGTGAAGTGACCTGCCCTGTTTGTGTGTCGTAACAGAGCTGCAGCCGGTGTGGCAACACTGTAGCAGCAAGTGACAGACGCCAACTATCAAGTAATTTTAATCGGACTACAGCCTTTTACAGATTTTTTGCACTACAATGAAGTTCTATAATGTTGTTATGCTACAACTGTGGAACATCTTTCACTCTTGTGCTGGTAGTTGTGAGAAGCTGTCCAATACTGTGAATAACTCAAGGCATTCATGCAATAACCAGATAAGTCACCTTTACATACTTTTGAGTAAAAAACAAAAATACTGTCCAGAAATTAGAAAGCTATCTTAATAGGTCTCGTCTTTTATCAACCTTTATTTAGGCTACCATAATAGCTTATGACATAAGCAAACAAAGATTTGTTATGATATTTATTTAATTTCAAAAATTTGCACTTGTCTTGCTCTTGCACTACACATCGTTGGTATTTGAATATGATTTCAAAAAATAACAAATAACTAAAGAAACAAGAAGTATTAGCCCTTTACAATGTACTGCATATAATGAGGCGTCAGACAATTATGATATAAATAAAATAAATAAAAGTCATAGGTGTGGAAGATTAATAACTTCATTGCGCTTCTTCTTCTTCTTCTGACGTACTGTATGTAGCGTCCGGAAAAGTTATCTCACGTACCACCTTATTATAAAATTCCATGTCTGACGCTGGAACATGCTTCTTCCCGAGATTCATGACATTTCATATTTCTCAGATTTAATTGGTAAAAGCAGCTCGTAAAGTTTTTGCTCAGGAAAAGTCAATGTAGTTTAGGGTTTCTGAATGACGAAATCATGGTAGATAAGTTGCGACAGTGATTCACTGCAGCAAACTACATGTCTGTATGCAGTGGAGTACTCGACGAACCTGCACCTTCACATACTAGAATCCGACCACTGTCTGGTGCAACGACAAAGCAAGCCATACTCATATCTGGTTCTTTCTCTAAACACCCGACTTGACAAGTCCATTCCCTATATTATTCTCATTGATCCCATGGACAGATCTTATTCTTGCAGCACACGACAGTGGAATTAGTAACATCTCATTTTTAGCCAAAAGTGGACATACTTGGTTGCTACATCAATGCCTTTAACTGGCAATTAAGTTGTAACATTTTTTTTTTTCTACAGCGTGAATCTCATCGTAACATGCATTTGAAATAAATGTAACAATTTCATTCAGGTTCGAAAACTGTGCAGAGTTCTTTAATACACCGACAACCATACAGTTTTTATTTAAATTTGTGCAACATTGTTTGTACCTCAGGGAGACATGTTATATTTTCAGCACTACTTAGAAGTAACGTTAAGCGCTGCTCAGAGCACTTTAATAATTTTTCCGTGTTATTCTATTATGCGCATTGTATTTTTTGGGGCCATTCGGTCTGTGAGAGAAAATCATGCGCCTTTCTTGAATATGTGCGATCTGTGCAACTTTCCTGTCTCTGGGTACGGATCGCCGGCCGTTGTGGCCGAGCGGTTCTAGGCGTTGCTGCTGCAACGGTTACAGGTTCGAATCCTGCCTCGGGCATCGATGTGTGTGATGTCCTTAGGTTAGTTAGGTTTAAATAGTTCTAAGTTCTAGGGAACTGATGACCTCAGATGTTAAATCCCATAGTCTCAGAGCGATTTGAACCATTTTGTGGGTACGGATCTTTCGTCAAGCGACCGCTAGCGGATGACTGTTAAATATGGAGCTACTGCACAGCATACAGTGAAAGGAGCGTAACTGGTATATCGTCTCGACCGGAAGACTTGCTTTTATTAAGTGATTTAAGTTGTTTGATTACTCCGAGGATACCTAATTCTAAGTTACTCGTGTTGGCAGCTATTCTTGATCCGAGTACTGGAATGCTTGCTTCGTCTTCTCTGGTGAAGGAACTTCCGAAGGCTGCGCTTAGAAATTCTGCTTTAGCAGCACAGTCATCGATAGTATTTCCATTGCTGGACAGCTAACGAACAGAATATTAATTGTTTATATTTTCGAGCTGATAATTAAAACTTTGTGACTATTAGTGATATAAGCCGTCGTTACAGTCTCTCATGTGTGGACAACAGTTCTCGTGTTCCGGTAGCGTTCTCACTGCACGTCGTTTCTCGGATAGCGAAGCCAGCAGACTGCTTTTGTGATACGGGTTCGTGACCGGTAGCGGGAGAACAGTCTCGCGTTTCGCGTCGCCTTCCTACCCTCTCACCCCGCGTGCGTGCGACCGCGCGAACGCGTAGTACTGGACGAGTTCGCACTATGTCGACAGCAGACTATGTCGACAGCAGCCTACGCTTCACACACGGCTCACATATAGAGGTTGGACAAAAATATATAACGCCAAAAACAGAACACATACTGTGCCTCAGACGGTGTAGGACAACCGCTGCCACGCAAAACACCTTCCCTGTGGTATCGATAGCTACGATGCCACGGCGTGGGTACAAGTTCTTAGGTTGGCATTACGACACCGACGACAGCGCCCTCTAGCCGGCGCTATACAGCTCTACGAGCGCCGCTCCACATTCACCCCATTTGTTCGCGAGCTGACGACCAACCAACATTCTTTCATCTTCATAGTGGGCGAACCACTACAGATTTTGCCTGTGTTAGCTTTGATACATCCGGCTTCGCACCTACGTGCTCATCTTTACCAAAAGTTACGTATATGTCATTGACTAATATTCTCTATTAAATGAAATTTTACGTTAAAAGCAGTACCGAAGTACTTCACCTTTTCCTGCTCCTATTCGCTTCCTACATTCGGCCTACCTTTCAGTTTACAGGAGCAGACCCACGCGCCGCCTCCCAGGCGGGATACAAAATTCCCATCGCCACCCATTGTAGAAGAGGAATCTTATTCCATTCTCGCTTAAACAAAAAATAGGGCAAGTCCAGTTGTCGATGAGGAGTTGGATAACTATTACGCACCCTTCTCGCCAAGTAGATCACAAGGGTTCAGTAATATTAGGATTGGGTGAGTGTGGTGGTCAGGGTAGACGCGACAATGCATCGTCGTGCTAATCAACCCAGTCCTGGACAATGAGAGCTATGCGAACAACAACCCTGTCGTCTTGGACACAGTATCGCCATTTGGGGAACAGAAATTGTACCGTGGGGTGGACCTGATAATCCTTGGCAGTAATGCGATCTTGTGGAGTGGCCATGGGGCCCTTGGAATATCGTGATTAGACTGCTCGAATCATCGCTATGTTTCACTCTTGGGACGTAAACTCGGCCACAAATTGGAAACAGTGTGCAACAAGACTCCTCCAACCAAGTGACTATCTTCTATTGTTTCACAGCCCGGCTGTCATGGCCTCGGCACCACGTTTTCATGTTAAAGGTATTTACATCACTGATGATTCTGAAATTCCAGTGCACCCTGCAGTTCCCTGCTTAACACGCTCCCTTCGTGTTGTTATGGTGGTGACCGGGAGTGCGACATTCAATTCTGCAGTGACTTTTACAGCTGTAGTCCTCTTATTTGTCCTCAGAATCCTATGGACGGCCGTCCGTCACGATCAATCAACACACATTTTCTTCGGCATTGTGACTTAGCGGATATTTTCACTTTCCCAGTATGCGGTATAAATATTAGATACGATGCTTCTTGAAACACCAAACACTTCTGCTACGGAAGCATCCACCAACCTAGCACCAACAATACTACAACGTTCTAAATGACATACCTCCGCCATAATGACCTCACAAGTACACTGCGCAATAATATTAAAGAATCACTTTTAGAAATTACGGAATTATTTACCACTGCGACGTATAAGTTTGAAATTTGGCTCTAAGGAACCTACAGCCTTTATCTGTAAAGGTGCAAAACTGTGGCACCGTGCGACGATGTTTCAAACAGCAAGGTGTCGACACATCCGAAGAAAGGCCACATCTCGGAAGTTCATCTGCGGAGTGAGACGGCTTAATGGTGTCTCATTGGCACCAAACTTCATCTCAATTCTGCCCAACGCTATCGTGGACAAGTCACACGATGGGAAGACTGCTGTCGCCGCACTCCCCCCCCCCCCCCTCCCCCCCCCCCCGGGCCACCTATCCGCATTTTTTAAAAAAATAAATGTTCAAACGTGTGTGAAATCTTATGGGACTTAACTGCTAAGGTCATCAGTCCCTAAGCTTACGCACCACTTAACCTAAATTATCCTAAGGATAAACACACACACCCATGCCCGAGGGAGGACTCGAATCTCAGCCGGGACCAGCCGCACAGTCCATTACTGCAGCGCCTTAGACCGCTCGGCTAATTCCGCGCGGCTACCCGTATTTCATCTTTTCGTTTGACACCTGTTCGATGGAGGTTAGAATCGCGACGCCCACCGTTGACATAACACGGTTTTCTTATGTGCGGCTGAGAAAAGCATTTCAGAAACACTCCCGCTCAGTATCGGCACGAAGAGGCCTCAGGGCTACAATGAAAACACCCCTTCTTTTGAGGCGTTGGTTCTCCAAAATTTTGCGGTCGAAAACGACAGTTCACAGTGCGACGAGCAACAGGACGATTGCATTGGCAACATTTGACATTTCTCACACGCTACAGACGCCTCAGCCGTTGTCTAAAGACATCGTTTGGTAGTAACACCAAGCAGGGATTACTGACGTTTTTATCGCTGCTCAGAAAGTGTGCCTTAATTTAAACACTACTGTACATTTGACGTTTACACTTTTCGCCGCAAGTATAGTCGGTCTTCACTGCAGCTCTACCAGGTGTACCGGTACGAAATGAGCGTTTTTTTGTGAAAATGAAACACTAATTTTGAATTGAAAAGTAAAAACCTTTTAATCAAAGTACTGACCATTGCTTTCTATACATTTTGACCACCCTTCTGCCAATTTGTGGACACCACGCCAATAGAAATGTTCGTCTCTTGAAGCAAACCAATCAGACAACCAATTTTCGACTTCTTCGTAGGAATCGAAGTGTTCCTCATCAAATGAGTGTCCCATTGATGAAAACAAGTGGTAGTCGGAAGGGGCCAAGCCTGGTGAATACGGCGGGTGGGGTAGCAGCTCCCAGCCAAGTGTTTTGATTGTATCCTGAACCAGTTTTGCTTTGTGTGCAGGTGCATTGTCGTGTAAAAAAAATTACTTTGCCATGTCTTCTGGCCCATTCTGGTCTTTTTTCGATCAATGCATAATTCAATTTTAGAAGCTCATGATACACCACACCTTTCTGATCCCAACAAACACAGAGCATTATCTTCTGCCGAATCGATATGGTTTTGCAGTCGATGTTGATGGTTGTCCCGGATTAACCCATGATTTTTCCCGTTTAGGATTCTTAAAATAAATCCATTTTACATAGCCAGTAACAATTCGATGCAAAACTGATTTTATTTCATGTCTTTGAAGCAAAATTTGACAAATGGTTTTTCGGTTTTCCATCTGTCTTTCATTCAATTCATGTGGCACCAATTTTCCACACTTTTGGATCTTTCCCATAGCTTTCAAACGGTCAGAAATTGTTTGTTGTGCAACATTTAGCATTGCTGCCATTTGCTTCTGACTCAAAGTATCATCTTCATCCAATATTGCTTGCAATTCGGCGTCTTCGAACTTTTTTGGTGGTCTTCCACGTTCTTCATTTCTTACATCAAAATCATTATTTCTGAACCGTTGAAACCATGTTTTGCATGTTGCTTCTGATAGAGCATGATGACCATATGCCTCGACAAGCATTCGATGCGACTCTGCAGCACTTTTTTTTTCAAATGAAAACAAAAATTAATGCTTTCCGCAAATCATCACTTTCTGGTACAAAATTCTACATTGTTAACACGATGAAAACATATGATGATGTTTGTTCCAAGACTTGATGTATACTAAATATCTTTGACAGATGCCATACCAACCAAACAAAAAAAAATTAAGGCTCGTTGACAACAAATGTTCCCTATCGACACATTTGTATCTTAACACCTGGTAATATAGAGGAATATGAGGGGGACGTCGAACAGTACTGCGTGAGGTGTGATATATACAATGCCGAAGTGTCTGAATCTCACATCTTATAACACATTCTGCAAAAACAACCACACCAGAAGACGCCCCTCACCCAGGCTGATTGTTCCCGCGCCCGACGTCGACGTTATCGTTACCCTCGCCTTTGACTCCGATGCGACTAGGAGGAGGCACTTGCCACGGCGTAATGGCCATCGAGAATGCGGATGGCAGTAAGTATGATCTTACGACTGGGAAGGGAAGGGAAATATGAAAAAGACAAGGAAGGTTTTAATGTCTATTCGTCAACGAGTTCATTAACGCTCATGTCACAGCAGCGCTAATAGTACTGTAAAGCGCTCATCAGCAAGAAAACTTCGGTAGTGGCGTGCGAGGCGGGCGGACATGCTGAGCGACTACCAGGGGCAGTCATAAGGCTTTAATTATCATCTCTACAAAATAACGTTTAGGTTATTTTTGTTTGCTTGCATGGTCTTGCCTGCAGTCCTGGTACACAACGAGACCCCAAAGCCACAGTACCCCGCTAGGGGATTCAAAAGAAAATGGCGCATCCTATAAACACAATGGAGATGACCAAAATGATGACATTGCCGCGTGCACACGGTAAGTGGACGACGCTGAACTGTAGTCCTGTTTTGGGGTTGGGCTGTTTGGGGAAGGAGACCAGACAGCGAGGTCATCGGTCTCATCGGATTAGGGAGGGACGGGGAAGGAAGTCGGCCGTGCCCTTTTCAAAGGAACCATCCCGCATTTGCCTGGAGCGATTTAGGGAAATCACGGAAAACCTAAATGAGGATGGCCGGACGCGGGATTGAACCGTCGTCCTCCCGAATGCGAGTCCGATGCACTAGAGTCCTTGTCTTGTTTCGACGCTAAGATTGGAGTGTTTCTGATGAGTTACCGGTGGCAAACACTGCTATACACAGCGTTTGAGGGACGTTAGCGAGGACGTTTAACTTCTCTTTCAAAATGGACCCTATTCAAATACATTGTCTTCTTCTCACCGAAGTAGCAAACATCTGAAAAATTCGACAAGATAAAGTACAGTCGTTGGAGGACACACCCAGATTTTTGAGGTAGGTTGCCGGAGGATATTCAAAAGTACAAAGGGCCTCCATAGCATACTGTCTTTATCTTTGATTGTCTTTTATACATACTATACATGACTATTACCCAAGGCTTCGCCCGCGTGCACACACGGCGTGACAATTATTGAACTACATAAAAAAACGTAAATTATTAACAAACTACGGTGTGCACACACTTTATTCAACATGTAAACGCCACTACATATATTCGGATTTAGATTCATGTTCGACACGTCTGTCAGCATTAGCGATGATGTGGCGCAGACGAATAGCGAAATTCTGCATGATCCGCTGAAGTGTCTGAACATCGATGCCTTCGATGACCTCCTGAATGGCTGTTTTCAGCTCTACAATGGTTTTGGGGTTATTTCTGTACACCTTGTCTTTAATATAATCCCACAAGAAGGAGTCGCATGTGTTCAGATACGGAGAATATGGCGGCCAATCGAGGCCCATGCCAGTGGCATCTAGATACCCAGCGCCAGAATGCGGGCTGCAAATTGCTCCTCCAGGACATCAAACACTCATCTGCTTCCATGGGGTCGAGCTCTGTCTTGCATGAACCACGTCTTGTCGAAATCAGGGTCACTTTGGATAATGGGGACGAAATCATCATCCAAAACCTTCACGTACCGTTCGGTAGTCGGTAGTCACCGTGCCATCAAGGAATATCGCACCGATTATTCCGTGACTGGACATCTGGACATTGCACAACTCACAGTCACTTATTGAGGGTGAAGAGACTTCTCGGTCGCGAAATGTAAATTCACAGTCCCCAAATACGCCAACTTTGCTTATTGACGAACCCACCCAAATGAAAGGGGGGTTCGTCGCTAAACCATGCATGCATGCATGCATGCGTGCGCATACTAATTCCCATCATGCTCCGCAACCAACCGTGCAGTTTGAACGGCCTAATGTAATCCGTTCACAAGTTAAGACGATTTTGCTTGATATAGTTCAATAATTGTCACCCTGCATATTGCTCACACTCCTCCTCCCCCTCTATGTTCATTTCCTACCTCTCCCTCGCTCTGTCCATTTCCTCCTCCTCTCTCTCCTGCCAATCTCCCCAGTCCCTCTGATCACATCCTAATCCCCCTTTCTCTGCAAATCTCCTCCTACCCCTCTCTCTGTATATCTACTACTCCCCATCTCTCTGTTCATCTCCTGCACACCCCTCTCTCAGTCTATCTTCTCTGCACAGGTAGCCCCTCTACCTACACAACATGCGTGTCCTATAAGGCAGCTAACATTTCAGGAGTTGCCAACCCTTCCCACACCCAAACCTCCACCACCCCTATGAGAGCTAGATGAGTGTCAGCTCCACAGTACTTCTTCCCTGACAACGAATAGTATGTCTACATCTACATTTATACTCCGCAAGCCACCAAACGGTGTGGCGGAGGGCACTTTACGTGCCACTGTCATTACCTCCGTTTCCTGTTCCAGTCGCGTATGGTTCGCGGGAAGAACGACTGCCGGAAAGCCTCCGTACGCGCTCGAATCTCTCTAATTTTACATTCGTGATCTCCTCGGGAGGTATAAGTCGGGGGGAAGCAATATATTCGAGACCTCATCCAGAAACGCACCCTCTCGAAACCTGGACAGCAAGCTACACCGCGATGCAGAGCGCCTCTCTTGCAGAGTCTGCCACTTGAGTTTGCTAAACATCTCCGTAACGCTATCACGCTTACCAAATAACCCTGTGACGAAACGCGCCGCTCTTCTTTGGATCTTCTGTATCTCCTCTGTCAACCCGACCTAGTACGGATCCCACATTGATGTGTTTTGTAAGCCACCTCCTTTGTTAATGGACTACATTTTCTAAGCACTCTCCCAATGAATCTCAACGTGGCACCCTCCTTACCAACAATTAATTTTATATGATCATTCCACTTCAAATCGTTCCACACACATACTCCCAGATATTTTACAGAAGTAACTGCTACCAGTGTTTGTTCCGCTATCACATAATCATACAATAAAGGATCCTTCTTTCTATGTATTCGCAATACATTACATTTGTCTATGTTAAGGGTCAGTTGCCACTCCCTGCTCCAAGTGCCTATCCGCTGCAGATCTTCCTGCATTTCGCTGCAGTTTTCTAATGCTGCAACTTCTCTGTATACTACAGCATCATCCGCGAAAAGCCGCATGGAACTTCCGATACGAAGTCATTTATATATATTGTGAAAAGCAATGGTCCCATAACACTCCCCTGTGGCACGCCAGAGGTTACTTTAACGTCTGTAGACGTCTCTACATTGAGAAAAACGTGTTGCGTTCTGTTTGCTAAGAACTCTTCAATCCAGCCACACAGCTGGTCTGATATTCCGTAGACACTTAATTTGTTTATCAGGCGACAGTGCGGAACTGTATTGAACGCCTTCCGGAAGTCAAGGAAAATGGCATCTACCTGGGAGCCTGTATCTAATATTAGAGGGGTCTCACGAACAAATAAAGCGAGTTGGGTCTCACACGATCGCTGTTTCCGGAATCCATGTTGGTTCCTACAGAGTAGATTCTGGGTTTCCAGAAACGACATGATACGTGAGCAAAAAACATGTTCTAAAATTCTACACCAGATCGATGTCAGAGATATAGGTCTATATATAGTTTTGCACATCTGCTCGACGACCCTTCTTGAAAACTGGAACTACCTGTGCTCTTTTCCAATCATTTGGAACCTTCCGTTCCTCTAGAGACTTGCGGTACACGGCTGTTAGAAGGGGGGCAAGTTTTTTCGCGTACTCTGTGTAGAATCGAATTGGTATCCCGTCAGGTCCAGTGGACTTTCCTCTGTTGAGTGATTTCACTTGTTTTTCTATTCCTTGGACACTTATTTCGATGTCGGCCACTTTTTCGTTCATGCGAGGATTTAGAGAAGGAACTTCAGTGCGGTCTTCCTCTGTGAAACAGCTTTGGAAAAAGGTATTTAGTATTTCAGCTTTACGCGTGTCATCCTCTCTTTCAATGCCATCATCATCCCAGAGTGTCTGGATATGCTGTTTCGATCCACTTACTAATTTAACATAAGACCAGAACTTCCTAGGATTTTCTGTCAAGTCGGTACATAGAATTTTTGTGGTGTCACCGCTAGACACCACACTTGCTAGGTGGTAGCTTTAAATCGGCCGCGGTCCATTAGTACATGTCGGACCCGCGTGTCGCCACTGTGTGATCGTAGACCGAGCGCCACCACTCGGCAGGTCAAGAGAGACGGACTAGAATTCGCCCCAGTTGTACGACGACGTTGCTAGCGACTACACGGACGAAGCCTTTCTCTCATTTGCCGAGAGACAGTTAGAATAGCCTTCAGCTAAGTCCATGGCTACGACCTAGCAAGGCGCCATTTGTACCATTGCATGTATTTCAAGATAGTCTCACTTGTATTATCAAGAACGCTGTATACCAAAGGAGGAAGTAAAAGTTAAGTTCTAGTAGCTACGTTCTTTTCTTTATCGCATTCATTACGAATCCTGTTCCAGACTTCGCGCCAGTCGGCGTGTGTGTACGTGTGCCTGTCGGCTACCCGTCACTGTGGACTGGCTGCCTTGTCAGTCCACTACAATTTTACTTTCGAATTGCACCACACTTGGTTGAAATAGATCCATTGGTTTAGGAGGTGATGTGGAAAATACAAATACAAATACACACACACACACACACACACACACACACACACACACACACATCCATTTTTATGTATGTGTATGATTTAATGGATTTACATGTAATTATAAGAATGTAAATTACAATATTTCCTTCTTTCTCTTCATCTGTGAAATTATTCTATTTACCAAGTATTACTTCACTGAATCGATTCTAATATTTCCACATCACGTAGTTACAATTGTTCTCCCTCGCCCGGACACCTCACAAAGAGTTACCTGTATCAACTGCATAAATATCTGAATCTGCCATAATGACGTCAGTTAGCAACAAAGCAGAGAATATCAGTAGTTTCGTGAAGATAAATCCATACAGAGACAGTCGAAACTTGTGAAATACACGAATGTCACAGTAGAAGAGTATTGACAATATAATGGGGCTTAGCATTAGCAACGCTACGGGATTCATGCGGATGGATGCGTTGGCAATGTTCAACGATCGGCTAATGCGGATTTCCTGGTATTGAAAACGGCTGCGTAACCGGAAACATAGTACGACCATTGTTCCAGTCAAAAGGCGTTAACGTGACGCTACAGAGAATCCTTTTAACTCCTTTTTAAGGTAGCACACTCACCCAAATGAAGAACGATGGCGGAAGGAATTGACCGCAGACAAAGCAACTATTTTAACATTTACTTCAAATGATATGAAGGAAACCGCAGTAAAATTAAATCGGACTTGGATCAGAACGCCGTCCAACGCGAGCCCAGGATCTTAATCATTGTGCTCTTCGTTGTTTGTAAATATCACAATGTGCGGGGGACATTAAAGTATTCAAGAAGTTCGTAATATGGGATAAGGAAATGTTGTTCCGCCTTGAGAAAACACAAATTTTCATGTTACATACATATTTAGGAGAAGTTTTCCATGTTCAGCGTTTTATTTATTGTCTTATTATTTAATACTGATGTTCGTAACTTCCTTGTCAATATAACAACAGATTCAGAAATGAAACTTTCCTTTGATTTCATCGATATTTGTAACCTTGGGGGAGGGGGTGGGGGAGCAATTAAAAGGATCAAAATGCCGTGATATGTATTTAACACTGCGTGTTATTTTCACTGCACGTCATTCATTATCAAACTTCTCCGATTTCCCTAGCGCTACGAGCCGCCTCCCTCACAAGATCTTGTACTCGAGCGACGAGTTTCTCGCTCCTCCAGTCCCGAGTAGCTGCCAATGTCACAAATGGAGAGCGAGCCTGATGCACGTGCTGATCGCCTCCAGCAGTTCTAGGCGTCACAAAGGCTATTTGATCCACTGTATCCGGACACTGATTAGTAGGCATTAAATTGCCGGTAGGGTAGCTGAGCGTGTTCGGTCAGAGCGCTGCCTGGTCTCTGTAATAAGAAAACTGAGTGAAGGGACCAACAACGAACGTCAACGGATATCATGTGACGTCCGCTGCGACCAAATATAACGAACAATAACTAACAAAATGAAAAATAAAAAAACGGTATGTGCACCCTTCACCTTTATAACGGCTTCAACTCTCCTGGGGACAATTTCAGTGACGTGACTGAAGGGCTGTGGAGGAATGGTGGGCCATTCTTCCTCAAGAGCCAAAACTAGAGAAGGTCGCGATGTTGGCCAGTGGGATCCGGAGCCAAGTCGACACTGTAGTTTATCCCAAAGGTATTTCATTCAGTCCAGTTCAGGACTCTGGGCATGCCAGGAATTATTTTATCTACAAACCATTCTATCACATATGCTTCTTTATGACAGGTATGACAGATTGCATTCTCATGCTGATACAATCATCGTCTCGGAATTGTTCCTCCACTATACGCAGTATACAGTGCTGCAAAAGGTGTTCATATCCTATCAAGCCACAAATTCGTCTCGACCTATCGCAAGGCCCAAAAGATTCAGTTCCACCTGCGGTCCTCCGCCGGCAATTTTTCTCTATTCACGGCGAGTTCCGGGGCTCAGAAATAGTCTACACCGATCGACTCTCTTTTGGCTTCGCTTACGCTCACGTTGGACATACGGAACAGCGCTCCCTGTCGGATGGCTGTGCGTTTTCACTGCAAAGTTGGTAGCCATCTATCGCGCTGTTGTTGAGCACATCCGCTCCTACGCGTGAGTCCTTTGTTATCTGTAGTGACTCCTTCAGCAGCCTACAAGCTCTCGGTCAGTGCTTCCCTCGCCACCCTTTGGTAATGACTATCCAGAAGTCTCTTTATGCCCTCGGTAGCAGTGGACGTTCCGTGACCTAAATTTGGACATATCGGGATCCCACGCAATGAACTTGTCGACAGCCTGGCCGAACAGGCTACCGGTAAACCAACGCTGGAGATTGGTGTACTGGAAACTGATCTGATCGGTCTTCCGCAGTGAAGTTTTCTCGATCTGGGACACTGTATGGCGCACACTCAGTACCCAAAAAAACTACGTGTTATCAGGGAAACGACGAATGTGTGGCGGTCATCCATGAGAGCAACTCGCAGGGATTCCATTGTCCTTTGCCGGCTCCGCATCGACTGTACTTGGCTAACGGAAGGTCACCTCCTCTGTTACGAGGACCCACCTCGGTGTCGCTGTGGCTCCTTCATGACTGTCATCCACATCTTGTTCGACTACCCAATTTTAGCCGCTCTGCGGCGGACTTTTAACCTTCCCGCCACACTGCCAACAATGTTGAGAGACAGTGCCT
The DNA here is from genome assembly GCF_023898315.1 of Schistocerca nitens. Lineage (NCBI taxonomy): Eukaryota > Metazoa > Arthropoda > Insecta > Orthoptera > Acrididae > Schistocerca > Schistocerca nitens. Next base: position 354,837,641 of record NC_064622.1, read on the forward strand.
CAATGGCTGATATTGTTTTACGCTTTATTGAAAGGGGTGGGGGGTGGGGTTATCACACTACCTAAGGGTCGGCGCCTGACCTTCTCTCCCAGGCCTCCACCCTCCCTCCATTTTCACGCTTTTTCACTCTTTCTTTGCTGTTTGTTCGCCTTGGTGTTCGTGTTTCCCCTATCTGTGTTCCTCTAGCCTTGTCTTTCAAGCTGGAGACTTTCGTGTGTTGCAGAGTGGCTGGCTCATCTTTTTTTAACTTTGCGAACAGCCAGCCCATACCTTATTTCAATACTGACTGACGATCCCGTAGTTCGATCCCTTTACTCCCCAAACCAACCAACCAACCAACCTTCCGTGTTCAGCGATTTATGAACTGTAATAGAGGACCAAGCCCTAACCACGAAAAACACCCCCATACTATGGTACATCGTTTTCTGTACTCCACTGCTGGCACTACACGCATGTCGATGGGGATGAAATGATGATGGACAACACAACACCCACTACCCGAGCGGAATCCAGTCGGGACTCGAACCTGGGCCCCTCGCATGGCATTCCGCCACGCTGACGACTCAGCTATGGGGGTGGACCTTGGTGAAGTGTTCGTATTGCAGAGCTGCTCTTCTATCACACACAAAACAGGAATGAAATTTTCGGCCGTTTGCCGCGATGTACACCATAGTCGGCGAGTGAGAACCCTTTAAAACGTTGACTTTTCAACTGTTTGATGATGAGTATTTACCCGGGAAAGTACATAGTTTCAAAGTACATTGTATTGAAGTGGGGGTCTGGAAACGACGGCGGGGCTTCGTCCCCGCCGAAGCCTCGGTGGTACACGACCCCACAACAGGCTACAGCAGTCCACTCACCCCACCGCCGCCCCACACCAAATTCAGGGTTATTGTGCGGTTTGGCCCCCACTGGACAATCCCCCCCCCCTCCCACACACACACAACCCTCCCGCCCTAGAACGTCTCATACCAGACGTGGTAGAGTAATTATGGTGTATGTACGTGGAGACAGTGTTTGCGCAGCAATCGCCGACATTGTGTAACTGAGGCGCAATAAGGGGAACCAGCCCACATTCGCCGAGGCAGATGAAAAACAGCCTTAAAAACCATCCACATACTGGTCGGCACACCGGACCTCGACACTAATCCACCGGGAGGATTCGTGCTGGGGACCGGCGTGCCTTCCCGCCTGGAAAGCATTGCGCTAGACTGCACAGTTAACCAAGCGGGCATTCAAAGGACATACTAAGACTTGACTGTCAATTCAACGCATTAACGCTAAGAGGGTAGGCTTAATATAGGGCTTTAACGGAGGAACAGACTTCTAAGGCCCAGCGAAATGGAGGACAGGCTTCAACAGAGGTCTATGCTCGGTATAAATAATGGCATCTCCCCTTTATTCTATCGTTCTTTGTCACTTTCACATTGCATGAACCTGTCCGGACGCGATTGATCAGTCACTTATTTAGCCACTGACGTTGAGAGCGCGCGCGACTTTGCGACTACACTGGAACATTCCTTCCAGGTGCTTAACTATTGTCAGTCAGTGTATTTGCAGCCGAGGCACACAGTTGGTGCCTCTTCATTAGGCAAATGAGAAATTAAGCAAGCTATCCTATGCGGTAACGGAACAGTCCGCCTAAGCACTCGAGAAGCGGCGTATCACTGTGCAGCCATCCGAGCGGAATCCACGAGGCGGCGGGTCCGACTGCAGTCGGCTGGTCATCGCCCCTGTCGGGATAACTAGGAGCCGAGAGCGGCAGTGTAGTCCGGTGTGGTTCCGGACGGCGCAGAACGGCCCGCCTCGCCGACACGGCGCGCTGCCCACGGACCGGAGTTGGCGGATCCCCCGCTAGTGCACGACTGTGAGGTCGCGCTCCGCCGGCGGACCGTGGCCAGCTCCTCTCAGCTGGCGCAGTCGTCGCCTGCTTTGTTCCGCTGCGCGCCGTTGCGCCGGCAGGTGCTCCTCACTGCCCTACCAGGAATACCCGCTGCTCACTCCAGTTCCAAAACAGACGGCTACCGACACGAAAGAATACTACCGCACTATCAGTTCAGTGATAAGTAATGTAACAAACATAAATTTAAAAGATAAATTAATAATAAATCATGGAAATGTGCGTTGGTTCACCTGCTCCACAAAAATGGAGACAAGGCAGACCCTAATAACGATCACCTACAAAATTCTCCCCAAGGCATTATTCAACGGAATAGAACCACAAGCTCATACGAAGATAGGTGAACACTGTGCTGTCATCAGCACACTGGTCGGCATAGATGTAGCGCGAAGATCTATAGTAGGTGCTGGATCAACCACACCTATCACGAGAGAGGCCAAAGACACACCGACAGCAACACACCGACGATGCCCTCTCGACAGCAAGTATTTAGGCCGCCACTGCTGACCGGAGGGCCCAACCCCTGCCCTCTGCCGCGCCTTCACCGTTGTCTCCCCCCTACCCTCCACCTCTACACCCTTCACCTCCTTTCCCAAGGTGGCTTCCGTCGACTCCCCCTCCCGTATGATGCCCCTCCATTTATCTCTGATTCTCACCTCCCCCTCCCTTCCTCTGTCCTTTTCCTGGGCTTCCTCTCCCCCCTTTCCATCCTTTTTTTTCCCGCCTACCCTCTCTCGGCCTCCTCTACCCCGAGTCCTTTTGCATTCCCCTCCTCTGCCTTTCCCCACTCCCTCTCTCGTCTGCCCTGTCCCCCCCCCCCCTATGAGTCCTCTCCCTATGTCGGCTCCTCCCCACAAATTCGTTTTTTCCTCTCCTTCCCCCCATTTTTTCCCTCATCTGTCCAGGTCCCCCCCCCATCTGCCCTTGGCTGTGGTGTGTCATCTTCGTGCCAACTTTAAAGTGTAGTGTTTTAAGTGAGTGTTAAGTGTTTGCATATTTTCCGAAGTGTTGCGAACAGAAATCATACTGTCACTGGGTGTGAATTTTATATCTCTTGCGAACAGAAACCAAACTGTCACTGTTTTTTTTAATTGTCTGTCTACTATTTTGCCTGTCTGCTTTCTGTGTATTTTATTAGCATCGCCAACCCATTGTTTTTTGTTTTAACTTCCACAATTTTTTGCCGTTTTTACCACCTGCTTTTATTGTTTATTATCCTCTTCTTCTGTTTTAAAAATATGTAGGCTGAAGAGTGGCGTACTAAGGGAATAGAAACTCAATAAAGGAAAAAAACTGGAGGGCCTCACTTACTCACTCTTCCAGTTTGGCTCCTGTCAGAATACTAACGGAGCAGCTCAGTTCACATCACAGCCAACGACAGTAAATAATGACCAGATTAGTACCTATAGCGGGACTACCAGTGAGACTGAAGTTTGCAACAGCAACATTACTGATATTGTAAGAGGACTGTTAATGATGAACTTGTACCATAACACATGAACTTTATTCCAATTGAGTAAAACCTTACAATTCATGTAAATAAAGAATCTTATTAATCTATGTGTGCATTTGTGTCATACAAACAGGATACAGGTCACCCATAACAACATACTCTTAACAACATCCTCTCCCATGCTTCCTTATGGTACAAGACTCTACAAATATCAAGCAGGCTTCAGGAAAGGAAGGTGCAGTATGGAATTTGTTTGGGAACTGCAAACACTCCTGAAGGTCGGACAGATGAACAACACTGAACTCACGTTCGTGGACTTTAAAAGACTTATCACCCCGTAGACACACTAGAAGAATATGGAATAGACAGAAAATCTAGGCTACCCACACAACATACATTTACAGACAGCACACCCATATTTTTATTCCACATGGTCTTGGACAAAATTATCAAACAATGGGAAGAAAAAGTAGATGGAGTTCAGTTAGGAAGAACATGGCCAAATCACACGATCATAAAATGCCTGACATTTGCAGATGACCGGGCAATACTCTCTAACAGTACACTAGAAGCACTGGGTTACTTACATCATGTCTCTGCGGAAACAAGTCTCCAGATATAAGAAAAAACGCATTATGTGGAAAGAAAGAACAGCGACAACAACCACAAAGCCATCAACACAAAATATGGAAAGGTTAAGAGAGTGGAAAAATGCAAATATCTTGCGGAATATATACAGATAGGAGAATCAAACAAGGCATGAAACATAGAAAGAACAGAAAAACTTCAGAATGCGTACAAACTGACATGAACATACTACAATGAAAGAAATATTTCAAAGACAGGCTAAACTCAGACACCACAGTGCAGTTGTACTACCAGAAGCATTCTAAGAATCACAAACGACCACAACTGGAGCATCAGGCATCACAGAGACAGAAAAAAATAGATCTTAGAATCCTCTGAAGAATTTTTGGAGCAGTAGATACAGATGGTATATGGATGAAGAGACCAACTAAAGAATTATATGAATGCACAGACAGGCTCAGAGACTTGATCAGAAAACGTCGACAAGCATTCCATGGACACATGCATAGAATGAACTACAAACTCAAAAATGGTTCAAATGGCTCTGAGCACTATGGGACTTAACATCTTAGGTCATCAGTCCCCTAGAACTTAGAACTACTTAAACCTAACTAACCTAAGGACATCACACACATCCATGCCCGAGGTAGGATTCGAACCTGCGACCGTAGCGGCCTCGCGGTTCCACACTGTACCGCCTAGAACCGCTCGGCCAACCCTGCCGGCCAACAGACTCACAAAGGGGATTTTTGACGTAGTAAATAGTTCAATTTTTTGAATTGGTTTGAAGAAATATAAGAAGACTTAAAACAAGAAGGAATCAGTATTAAAATGATAAATGAAAGCGACAAATTCAGAAACAATATTAGAAACACGGAATTTGGAGTAAAAGGCAGGAAGAAAACAGGCACAATATGGACAGAAGAAAGAAAACAGGAACACAGCCAAAGAAATGATGAGGTTTTGGGAAGAGAAAAGGAAGAAGGAACAAGAAAAAAATGAATAATCATATAACATTCACGTTTACCACAGTACTGGAGGCAAAAATTTGTAATAATAACAATAAAATAATAATAATAATAATAATAATAATAATTAATAAGAGATCAGAACCAACCAACACACAGAAGAAACCCACAAAACCAGCATGGCAACACAGGCTACAGATCAGAATAGAAAAACTGAGAAAAGACATCGGACAGCTAACACAATTTATAAGAAATGAAATCTCGGAAAAAAAACGAAAAAGGTTAGGTAAAATCTCACAACAAGAAGCGACAGAGCAATTAGACGAAAAGAAGCAGAAATTACAAGCATTAGCCAAACGACTCAGAAGATACAAAAAAAGTGAAAATAGAAGGAAACAAAACCAAACATTCAACACAAACCAAAAGAAATTTTACCAGACAATAGATAACACACACATTAAAATAAACAATCCACCAAACATAACAGACATGGAACACTTCTGGAGCAACATATGGTCAAACCCGGTACAACATAACAGGCATGCACGGTGGATACAAACAGAAACAGACACATACAAGATGATACCACAAATGCCTGAAGTGATAATTTTGCAACATGAAGTCACCCAAGCAATTAATTCTACTCACAATTGGAAAGCCCCTGGAAATGATAAAATAGCAAATTTCTGGTTAAAGAAGTTCACCTCAACACATTCACATCTAACTAAATTATTTAACAGTTACATTGCAGACCCATACACATTCCCTGATACACTTACACATGGAATAACTCATCTGAAACCTAAAGATCAAGCAGACACAGCGAACCCAGGTAAATATCGCCCCATAACATGCCTACCAACAATATACAAAATATTAACTTCAGTCATTAAACAGAAATTAATGACACATACAACACAGAACAAAATTATAAATGAAGAACAAAAAGGCTGTTGCAAAGGAGCACGAGGATGTAAAGAGCAACTGATAATAGATGCAGAGGTGACATATCAAGCTAAAACTAAACAAAGGTCGCTACACTACGCATACATTGATTACCAAAAAGCTTTTGATAGTGTACCCCACTCATGGTTACTACAAATATTGGAAATATACAAAATAGATCCTAAATTGATACAGTTCCTAAACATAGTAATGAAAAATTGGAAAACCACACTTAATATCCAAACAAATTCAAATAATATCACATCACAGCCAATACAGATTAAGCGTGGAATATACCAAGGAGACTCATTAAGTCCTTTCTGGTTCTGCCTTGCTCTGAACCCACTATCCAACATGCTAAATAATACAAATTATGGATACAATATTACTGGAACATACCCACACAAAATCACACATCTGCTATACATGGATGATCTAAAACTACTGGCAGCAACAAATCAACAACTCAACCAATTACTAAAGATAACAGAAGTATTCAGCAATGATATAAGTATGGCTTTTGGAACAGACAAATGTAAGAAAAATAGCATAGTCAAGGGAAAACACACTAAACAAGAAGATTACATATTGGATAACCACAGCGACTGCATAGAAGCGATGGAAAAAACGGATGCCTATAAATATCTAGGATACAGACAAAAAATAGGAATAGATAATACAAATATTAAAGAAGAACTAAAAGAAAAATATAGACAAAGACTAACAAAAATACTGAAAACAGAATTGACAGCAAGAAACAAGACCAAAGCTATAAATACTTATGCCATACCAATATTGACCTACTCATTTGGAGTAGTGAAATGGAGTAACACAGACCTAGAAGCACTCAATACACTTACACGATCACAATGCCATAAATATAGAATACATCACATACATTCAGCAACAGAAAGATTCACATTAAGCAGAAAGGAAGGAGGAAGGGGATTTATCGATATAAAAAACCTACATTATGGACAGGTAGACAATTTAAGAAAATTCTTTATAGAACGAGCAGAAACTAGCAAAATACACAAAGCAATCACTCATATAACTACATCGGCTACACCACTACAATTTCATAACCACCTCTACAACCCTTTAGACCACATAACATCAACAGATACGAAGAAAGTAAATTGGAAAAAGAAAACACTTCATGGCAAGCACCCGTATCATCTAACACAGCCACACATCGATCAAGACGCATCCAACACATGGCTAAGAAAAGGCAATATATACAGTGAGACAGAAGGATTCATGATTGCAATACAGGATCAAACAATAAACACCAGGTATTACAGCAAGCATATTATTAAAGATCCCAATACCACAACAGATAACTGCAGACCTTGTAAACAACAAATAGAAACAGTAGATCACATCACAAGCGGATGTACAATACTAGCAAATACAGAATACCCCAGAAGACATGACAATGTCGCAAAAATAATACATCAACAGCTTGCCTTACAACATAAACTTTTAAAACAACAAGTTCCTACATACAAGTATGCACCACAAAATGTACTGGAGAATGATGAATACAAATTATACTGGAACAGAACCATTATAACAGATAAAACAACGCCACATAACAAACCTGACATCATACTCACCAATAAAAAGAAGAAATTAACACAACTAATCGAAATATCCATACCCAATACAACAAATATACAAAAGAAAACAGGAGAAAAAATTGAAAAATACATCCAACTGGCTGAGGAAGTCAAAGACATGTGGCATCAGGATAAAGTTGACATCATACCAATTATAGTATCAACTACAGGAGTCATACCACACAATATCCACCAGTACATCAATGCAATACAGCTACATCCAAACACATATATACAACTACAGAAATCCGTAATTATTGATACATGTTCAATTACCCGAAAGTTCCTAAATGCAATCTAACACATACCGTACAGTTAATAGGAAGTGACGCTTGATCAAGGTCCGCGTCACTTTCCATTCTCAACCAGACTTAACGTCTGAGAAAGTAAAGAAATAATAATAATAATAAATTGTTGAATCCTGCCTACTCGTCAAGTATGTGGGGTCTAGGAAGCCTGCCTTCTCGCATCGCTAGACAACATTCAGACAAATCGCATTAATGAACAATGACGTTACTTAACTTTGACAATAACACAGGAGTGTCGCAAGCAAAGGGCGACATGCAAATAAGAAATCTATTCAGTATATACAATTCCTAAGCCGCCGGTCTTGAAGTGACTATCTTGCTGCTGTAGAAGTGGGCCGCGACCAGTCGGCACGGCGCTATGTCCTCTTGTCATAGAGGCCGCTGCCATAGCGTTGTCGTCCTGGAGAGTGGTCGGTCAGTGTGCGATTGGCTAACGTCTTCTTCACAGCCCCATCTGCTCTCTGGTTCCCGTCTGGCGTGCCGGCGCTTGACTTTATGCCGTAACATAAACCATAGTTGCAAAATACTGACACGAATAATTTACAGGTCAGAGAAGTGTAGGAAGACGTGAGGCAATTCTGACCCAACGACTTATCGTCGAAGGTAGGTCCAAGAACGGTAACGTTTATACAGTACAAGCCATTTAACCTGAACTACTGAGTCCCAATATTATAATCAATAATGGGACACACAATTTTTGGAGATGATAATACACAACTGGGAGATTACATACGTACGTACAGACTCCTCACAGTAAATGTTGCAAGTGCCCTCCACCAGTATCGATGCACATCTCTACTCGTATCACCATATTCCGCCACGTTCCGAGAAGTGTATCCTCGTCAGAGTGGCATATTTTGCGCGGGTAACTGTCTCATGGAGTTCCGCAGTTGACCGTGATCTATTGTTGTACACTCGACTTTTAAGATGTGGGTTAAAAGTTGTATGGAAGCGTAAGACGGGTGACACGTTGCTCCATCTTGTTGGAAATAACCTTCTGTAAGTTAGACGGCTTCCAGCTGCTCCACAAAGGTATCGAAGGTGCCCTTATAAACTGTAGTGTCGACGGTCGTATCAGAGAAAATGGAGACGACAGTCCTCATTGACACCACCTAGCTATCTCGGATGTGACTGCTCGGCAAATCATCGAGCGTACAAAATATTTTTATACTCATTTCATAAATTTATGTGTATAGACGTGTGTTTTACTTTTCTTATATTACATTTGTTACAGGCCATATGTGCTTTACCCAAGGGCATAATCGGCACATTATTTGTCCATCTTTGACTTCCTTATTTCTACTTGTTGTGCACATGGCGTTTGTGTTGTCTGTAAGGTAAAACCGATCTATGTTTAATAACCAACTGCATCACTTTCATTACAGGCATTATTTTACCTAAGCTTAATAACAATTATATCATTTAAATTACACGTATTATTCAAGACGTTTTTACGTGTATTAAAGTGGCAACTGATTCAGTTCTGTGCTCCCTAATTTAACCTAGGCCTGTATATTAATCTGACTGTTTGTATCTGTTTCAGCATCTCAGTCTATTTCTTTGTTCGTGTCTGTGTCATTCCAGGTATCCTGTTCCTGTGTTTTCTCTTGTATTTGAATGTGTTTGTTGTTTGTATAATTCGTGTAACGCACGTGACACATTATTAGTTATGTCATTCAGTATGCTCCAATCATCAGGCTGTCGTAGAGTTTGTCCTTTATTGCAATATTCAGTTCAGGGTCGTATGTGTGTGTCTATCACAGTGTGAACTGACATGTTCAGCAGTTCCTAGTTCTCCGCAAGGGCACATGAGTGTTCAACTGAGACCAAACCAATGGAGGTGTTCTGGGTATGGACCATGGCCCTTGAGGAAAGTGCGGGATATATATGTTTTAGCCTCATTCCTTCCTTAAGCGTTTGCACATCAGAAACTAGTGAACTGGACACTGTGTCCCTAAACAAAGTCTGTCGAAACGAATCTGCAATCTGATGAATGCAGCGGCCATGATGTTGGACCGTCTCTACTGATCCATCAGTCCTGAAAGGTTTCATCCAAGACATGGCCAACAAATAACCCAGTCTGGCGGTGCAACATCCTGCTGGAACATTACTTGTGGTTGAAATTCCTCTAACTAGGGTGTCGCAGCAGATTTAAAAGTGTATGAACAAAAACTTCACGAGTTAAGTCACCACATGCAAAAATACTTCGTAGACATGAAGTTGTGTATAGATAAAGAACACCTTATGATTTAAGTTCCCATTTGCAAATAATCGCACGGTTGTATCTAGTACAGTTACTTTCTTGCAATCAGTGGCAGAGTTAATGCTCCCCCTGAATATTTTTTTCTGTTTTATGAATCACACTGTGCAGACGACCAAAATATAAGCTCTATTTGGTGCAATGGAGGCAACCTAAGAGCACATTATCGGCAGGTCAGATGGGCCCACAGAACAACGTGGAGGTAGATGCAAAGTTGACAGGGCAAGGGTAGCGAGAGTTGCAGTGGTGGGGGTTGCGGGCAGGCGGTCGGCGTGCTGTGGTGGAAATGCCGAGTGCTGGAATAGCAGAGCGGTTCTAAAAGGAAGCCTACACTTATATTTTTTGTAAATATTAAGTGGAGCTGCCACGCTGTCATGGTGACCGTCCAAAAATAATTCTGCTGAGACTGCAACAAAAGCTGCGTTTATTTCTGCCTGACTTGTTAACCACTTGTAACTTTCGGACAAGCCGTGTTAAAATTTGTTTCTTTCGCCAAAACACAGTGCACTTTACACAATGTCACCTCACTAACATGTAGTGTAGACACAACTGCGAAAGAATTCCGGAACAGTCGTTTATTAAGTTTATTAAGTAAGAAACTGAGGATAAGTAAGGTAAATAGCATATAAAAAAGCACATCCTCGGGGCCAAATTAAATGTGTAACGTCTTCACTTGTGTTGTTCCGAAACCCGCAACATTTCTCGTTTCACCAGCTATCGACGGCACTCAAAAATACATCCTTTCATAAAAAAGTCTGTATTTAGGGAACAGAAAGGTATGTAACGAAGTTTGCATAATAACCATGTGGCAAAATACTTTCCTCTTGCCATGCCATCATTTGCCAAAGTCTGTTTCGATAACGCTAACCGTTTATGAGGTATGATGAAAGTTACGGATATTTCACTCTGGTTTTATCGCTGGCACTCAAGACCGCTAATGAGTGCAATACAGAAGACAAATTTTCTTAAAGTTAGTGACAGAGACCCCTACCCAAGCCTAAAACCGAGCGAGGTGGCGCAGTGGTTAGCACACTGGACTCGCATTCGGGAGGACGACGGTTCAATCCCGTCTCAGGCTATCCTGATTTAGGTTTTCCGTGATTTCCCTAAATCGCTTCAGGCAAATGCCGGGATGGTTCCTTTGAAAGGGCACGGCCGATTTCCTTCCCCATCCTTCCCTCACCCGAGCTTGCGCTCCGTCTCTAATGACCTCGTTGTCGACGGGACGTTAAAGACTAATCTCCTCCTCCTCCTCCTCAAGCCTAAAGAAAAATACAGTACGTTAGCTGAATTTCATACACGGCAACATGTTATACAATATGCACAAAACGCAAAATCATAGCTACCCCCATTCTTCAACGTGAACTTTTCAAGTTTCTCAGAGTGTCTTACTTAAATGCAAAAATCACAATAACTATTGAGCCGTGCCGCCTTTGAATTAGTAGACTGTTCTATGTGGCGCCACTGGCTCAGGTGCAGTATCGACTATTCCTCTTGCGGCCCATTGCCTATATCTATGAGGAAGAATGGTACGTGTAGGCTGTGTCCTTAGAAGCCCTTTGCTTGCCGATATATACAGGGTGGTCCATTCATCGTGACCGGGCCGAATACCTCACGAAATAAGCATCAAACGAAAAAACTAGAAAGAACGAAACTTGTCTAGCTTGAAGGGGGACAGCAGATGGCGCTATGGTTGGCCCGCTAGATAGCGCTGGCATAGGTCAAACGAATGTCAACTGCGTTTTTTAAAATACGAACCCCCATTTTTTTTACATATTCGTGTAGTACGTAAAGAAATATGGGGGGTTCCTATTTTAAAAAACGCAGTTGATATCCGTTTGACCTATGGCAGCGCCATCTAGCGGGCCAACCATAGCGCCATCTGGTTTCCCCCTTCAAGCTAGACGAGTTTCGTTATTTGTATTTTTTTCGTTTGATGCTTATTTCGTGAGATATTTGGCCCGGTCACTATTAATGGACGGTCCGCATCTCGTGGTCGTGCGGTAGCGTTCTCGCTTCCCACGCCCGGGTTCCTGGGTTCGATTGCCGGCGGGGTCAGGGATTTTCTCTGCCTCGTGATGACTGGGTGTTGTGTGCTGTCCTTAGGTTAGTTAGGTTTAAGTAGTTCTAGGGGACTGATGACCATAGATGTTAAGTCCCATAGTGCTCAGAGCCATTTTGAACTATTAATGGACGACACTGTATATATATGGGGTTCGCTCATTTCGATTCTGTCACTTCATCCCCACGTATCAGAAGGAGCTGAAGCCGCGGCTGTAGGGACAATGCACGGCTGTATTCGTACGGCAGCGGCGTGACATGAAAGGCGTGAGGAGCGGCCGCAGGTACAAGGAAAGAGAGTCGGCCGCCACTGAGGGCGGGGGAGTGGGTGGGGGCGGAGCTCGTTAAGCGGCCGAGGCATCAAGTGCGGCTGGTGGGGGCGTCGCCTCCTGCTAACGAGGCCGCCGTTTGCTACTGTTCACGCCGCGCCTGGCACACGCACGTGCACGTACCTCGCTATCTGCTCCGCCTCAGCACTTGCATCTCGCTACGGCCTAGCGGCAGTACTACTTTCACATGAAACAGAGAATGGAGAAAGATATGGATGGGTGGGTAATTCGTGACTTCCAGCTGCACAGGCACTGTGGTAATGCAGTGGCGAAAACTCAAAATTTGTGCCGGGCAGTGAGGCGTAGCGCCGTATACCGATCCTGCCTTGGAGGCGGTTAAGTGAGAGATGTGTCTCACAGCTGGATAATGACAGACGGTGACGTGAGACTGGCCGCGCACGTAGTTTATGTATCCGCCGATAGAGGACAATATTGGATAGGGGGACTGTGATGTTAGTTTCGATTGTGCCCACTAGAGTGCACTAAAGTAACAGAATGTTTTTCATAAACTGTTCTAGTATTTTCATAAAGTGTTACTATGTCTTTTTGTGTATGTAAAATGTTATAAATGTGTTTTAGCAATATGAATGATGCGTGAGTGTGGTTTAAGGTCAATATGAAGATAATTGTTTAACGATTTATGTAGTGGGATTTAGTGTGGGAACATGTCGAAGAAGTATGGATGTGGACAAAAGGGATTTTTGTAGAATACATTTGTAAAGTAAGTTTATGGTAAAGGGAAAGCTAATTCAGGTATAATAACAATAATAAATAACTTAATATATAAACAAAACTTCAGCATATTAGATAATTACGTCGGTAAAAAGTGCAGTCGTTAGGTTTACTATTTTGCGATTGGTTATTCATGAAAAGCGCGTACTGACGCGCGAGAATGTTGTTTTGCTATTGGCTGTTGAGTAAACTGACCAATGGTAAAGCAATATTCTTCGCGCGCCTTTCTCTGCTGGCAGAGAAGACAGAGTATACAAAATTGTTGAGGCTTTCGTGGCCACTTGTTGACAAACTGCCTATTGGCTTCTGTCTCGGGTTCTTCGGCCGACGTTCATCTAATGATTTTTCTGACGTTTCGCCAGCACGAGTGGCTGGCATTGTCAAAGCTTCACCCTCCATTGCCGGTGGTTCAGTTACACGAAAAAATGGTTGCAGCATGCTTACAAATATATGTATTCGTCTATGTCTTCCTTTATATCCGATCTATCCTATTCACGAAGAAATTGGTCAAATATTTACTGTGTTTTAGAAAGCACTGAGACATTACGCTACTGGTCTACCTTTTGTTTCTATTCCTTTTATATATCTTTATTTGATTTGTTTATGTATTTCATAATGTGTGTTAGAGCGTGTTTATGGTCCAGCCATAGGAATATTTATTTAATTTCAAATTATTTAAATGTAAATCCAGTATTTCGAATGTGTTTCATTGTGCTTGTCAGTGTGCGTTGGCTTGGAGACAGGGCGGGAGCGCTGTAGCCAATCACAGCGATCGTTCCAAAAAGGACGCGTGGAGAGACGTATGGAGGTGGGGGAGGAGGATCGTTTCGAGAGAGGACAGGGGAGTTCTGGACAGTACGGGAGAGGACACTAGAGAGTCCTGGACAAGACGGCGCGACAGACGCACGGTCGCGGGAAAGACTTGGAGAGTGGAGCAGTTTGCACGTGGTCGCGACTTGTGCACTTGTGGGATTTCCGTGGCTTCTCCAGTGAAGACGTAGTATGCGTTTACAAGTGAATATGAATATCTCGTGAGCTATGTTGTTGTTGTTCATAACTAATTACCTGAAGTAGGAATCTATTGTTTCCCAGTTATTCAACTTATATTTCATTTACACTACTGGCCATTAAAAATTGCTACACAAAGAAGAAATGCAGATGATAAACGGGTATTCATTGGACAAATATATTATACTAGAACTGACATGTGATTACGTTTTCAAGCAATTTAGGTGCATAGATCCTGAGAAATCAGTACCCAGAATAACAACCTCTGGCCGTAATAACGGCCTGGATACGCCTGGGCATTAAGTAAAATAGAGATTGGATGGCGTGTACAGGCACAGCTGCCCGTGCAGCTTCAGCGCGATGCCACAGTTCATCAAGAGTAGTGACTAGCGTATTGTGACGAGCCAGCTGCTAGGCCACCATTGACCAGACGTTTTAAATTGGTAAGAGATCTGGAGAATGTGCTGGCCAGGGCAGCAGTCCAACATTTTCTGTATCCAGAAAGGCCCGCACAGGACCTGCAACATGCGGTCGTGCATTATCCTGCTGAAATGTAGGGTTTCGCAGGGATCGAATGAAGGGTAGAGCCACGGGTCGTAACACATCTGAAATGGAATGCCCACTGTTCAAAATGGCGTAAGTGCGAACGAGAGGTGACCGAGACGTGTAACCAATGGCACCCCATACCATCACGCCGGGTGATACGCCAGTATGACGATGACGAATACACGCTTCCAATGTGCGTTCACCGCGATGTCGCGAAACACGGGTCCAACCATCTTGATGCTGTAAACAGAACCTGGATTCATCCGAAAAAATGACGTTTTGCCATTCGTGCACCCAGGTTCGTCGCTGAGTACACCACCGCAGGCGCTCCTGTCTGTGACGCAGCGTCAAGGGTAACCGCAGCCATGGCCTCCGAGCTGATAGTCCGTGCTGCTGGCTGCTGCAAACGTCTTCGAAATGTTCGTGCAGATGGTTGTTGTCTTGCAAACGTCCCCATCTGTTGACTCAGGGATCGAGACGTGGCTGCACGATCCGTTACAGCCATGCGGATAAGATGCCTGTCATCTCGACTGCTAGTGATACGAGGCCGTTGGGATCCAGCACGGCGTTCGGTATTACCCTCCTGAACCCACCGATTCCATATTCTGCTAACAGTCATTGGATATCGACCAACGCGTGCAGCAATGTCGCGATACGATGAACCGCAATCGCAATCGCGATAGGCTACAATACGACCGTTATCAAAGTCGGAAACGTGATGATACGCATTTCTCCTTACACGAGGCATCACAATAACGTTTCACCAGGCAACGCCGGTCAACTGCTGTTTGTGTATGAGAAATCGCTTGTAAGCTTTCCTCATGTCAGCACGTTGTAGGTGTCGCCACCGGCGCCAACCTTGTGTGAATGCTCTGAAAAGCTAATCATTTGCATATCACAGCATCTTCTTCCTGTCGGTTAAATTTCGCGTCTGTAGCACGTCGTCTTCGTGGTGTAGCAATTTTAATGGCCAGTAGTGTAATTGCTGGACCATCGACAACAATAATTGTTTTACAGTAATAAGTGGCATTCTTATAGGTACTTCTGCTATCGTACTCATCATTTAAAGTTATTAAATAAATTCTGCAGGTACTATTTTAATTGCAGTCTTTCATTTATAAACGTCTATATTACGTTCAAAATTCGCAGTTGCCGAGTGATAGGAACCTTCGACCATTCGATTCATGTGTATAATCATATTGTATACTGTAGACTCACCAGTATTTAGCTTGTAATGAGGCAACTACGTATCCCAACCCCTAGACAACGAAATCAGCCAAAACGTTTAATATTTCACCTCTGAGTCTGTGGGTATGTTGTTGAGGACCACACCACACCACATCATTATTATATGAAAGCCCGCTGTCCTTGGGACGTTAACTCGGCTAGAAGTTGGAAACAATGTGAAACAAGTCTCATCCCACGAAACGAAATTCTTCCATTATTCCATAGTCCAGGTTTCACGGCTCCGGCACCACGTTTTCCTGTTATGAGTGTTTGCATCATTGATGAATGGTTTTTAAATTCCAGCTCTCTTCGTGCCAGTCCGTCACGATCACTCAGTACACATTTTTGTACGCATTGTGACTTCGCAGATGATGTTTCTTCCGCTTTCCTCGTAAGCTGGCTCTTGGAACAACTAACACTTCGACCACTTTGATTATGGAATGCCCACGTCCGAATCCACTTAGCTCTGACATAATGTACTCACAACTACACAGAACACTGTTCCGACTGCGGTACACACTCGTAACGTATTGAGAGCATTGCACAGGTGCCGTTCGCGGTCAGAAACAACAGCGCAACCTACAGGCTTTGCTAGCTTCCATATTGATGATCCAGACTCCTGTATGTGTCCCGCGATGGCTTATCAAAGAACCAGTGGGAATTTGCCGTATGTTATTGCTAGATTTGTATATCAATGTCGTGCTGGTAGAGGGAACCCTGCCGATGGCTTCCATACTTTTCATTATTACAGTCGTTACCAGTTCCATTGTTATCCCACTGCTCCGCTCCGCCTGTCGCATCGAATTAGTTCGCGCCTGCAGGTAGGCAACCGAATGAACAGATCTGCAGAGCGGACTGCGATTGCGCCTTCCCAGAAATTCGTGAATTGCACGCACGTATTAACGTTTGCCCCGATATAAATTGTGCCCACACTGAGCACCTATAATGTGAGTTAAAAACTTGGAGAGATGTTCTGTACACCAGTGTATGTTGTTTTCTGTATGGCTATTATTTTTTGCGCTGACCTCTAAAATCTGAGAGGTACCTACGAAAATAGCCTGGATTTTTACATAATTTTCATACATTTTTCCTTCGCTTCTATGCATGTGACAAGCATAAAAGTTCACGAATTATGTTGCCAGCGTTGATATATTTCACTTTATCGTTATATATTTTTTTTACACAAATCACTAAAATTACATGTTTTTACATATTTCAACTTTATATTACCTAAAAATTACATATTATTTTTTCGTTCTTCTTACCCTCAGTAGGCTGCTCCCTAGAAAAACGTCAAAATCTGACCTACCACCAAAGTTGAAGACAGGAAGTAAATTATCTTTAAAAATCATTTTATAGTGAAATGAAAAGTTTTTAATTTCACCTCGAGTTGTATTATGAAAAAAGTGATTCTGACTACTTTCTTAGATTCGAAGTTTCAGTTCTTAAAAGCAAAGCAGATACGATTACAATACCACGTGTGGCATTGGCGTAGTCATTATTGTGTGCAGTAAAGGGCGTCGTGTGTAATCAAGATTGGCTAGCGCTCTGAAATTTTCCAATTACTAGCGACTTCTACCGATTTAAAACTAAGGAGAGCGTGCTCCAAGAAAAGTTTGCCAAGTATGTCGTCTTAAGAGTTTGTTTCTGTATGAGTTCACAATGCCTCCTGTTGCATCAACATTAGAGCGTAAATGAAGAGCTTAGGTTACGATGGACGATGCTTTGACTACCGATGGAGAAACTGTCCTATCTCGAGAGTGCAATAAGCTTATCCGATGATCTATGAAATCCCAACTCCAGCAACATAGCCTAGTGATGCACACAAAGAACAAAATAGTGCAATCCTCTAAGAATCAAATGTTAGTGACGGAGATTCTAATGACTCCAAACTCCAGAAATGGATTTTAAACATCAAGGGCCTGAATATCGCGTGTTTCTACGAAAGTACTGCAGGCAACAGATTCCTGATGAATTTTTGTTACCTGGAGGCTCTGGAAAATTCGAGGCGCTAAATCATTAACCGCCATATAGGGACATCCATCGACGAAACAACAGACGTATGTGAAAGTTTCACTGGCAATTTCATTGTTGACAAACTCATGGAGATGAACCCTTAAGTCCACTGCTGGTTTCATGCAAAGTATTGGAACACACAAATCATTCGACAGTACTTCGAAATAAATTTGCTGAATGCGAATAACTTGACTTCAGCCACATTGGCGACATACGAAAATTTGTGCCAGACCGGACTCGAACCCTGATTTCTCGCTTATCGCCAGAGGTCGCCGTAAGTATTAAGCTACCAGTGCACGCCTCCCACACCGACCCGTATGACACCAAGTTATTCGAATTCAGCGAATTTATTTTGAAATAATTTCGGACGGCTTAAGTATGCTGCGGCATACATGCTGAGGGTGGCAACTGCTCTACGCGTATTCTATCCGTATTTAATCTACTTCACCTGTCTGTTCCATGCACTGCAACGTGTATCGTCGAAGAAATATTAGGCAGCAATTCAGAAGTAAATAAAATAATTTAATACACCAAGAATCTGTTTCTCAAAGCCAGGCGTCGTGTATCGCTTTATAAAGAACAGCTGCCGAACCTAGCGTTGCCGACTCAGCCTGTTTTACACGGTGTGGTACATATGGATTAAAGCTGTTGGTAATCATCTTGAGGTTAAAGCACTTTTGTCTGTGTTTGCTTTAAAGATAACATATGTTTTTGGGTGGGATCCCCCTTTAGCAAAAAGAACCACAATTCTGTTTGTTGTCCCACACATGTGTCACTGCAGTTGCAGCATCATCAGTGGATTTTTTATTATTATTATGGCTGTTGAACATAAGGAATGTTCTTTACTGTTTAAATACATGTAAATATTAGTCTCTAAATCGTAATTACATATTTTTTAAGAGCACATAAAATTATGTATTCATACCTTCTTACCACATGGTGTGGTTTTCCTGCTGTATTACGTTTTTACAGTGTCTATTTTTCGTTACAGTTTGTCATCTGCAACTATATACAACTTAATGTAGGTAAAATATTTACGCAAAAATTACGATTTCTAAACTGTTATGGCTATGCCTGTACAAGAGATTTCCACACTCCTAAACATCCTAGGTCCACTGTGAAGTGGAAACGTGAAGGGACACGTACAGCACAAAAGCGGACAGCCCGACCTCGTCTCTTGACTGACAGAGACTGCCGACCGTTGAAGAGGGTCGTAATGTGTAAAAGGCAGACATCTATCCAGACCATCACACAGGAATACAAAACTTCAACAGGATCCACTGCAAGTACTACTATGACAGTTAGGCGGGAGGTGAGAAAACTTGGATTTCATGGTCGAGCGGCTGCTCATAAGCCACACATCACGCCGGTAAATGTCAAACGACGTCTCGCTTGGTGTAAGGAGCGTAAACATTGGACGACTGAACAGTGGAAAAACGTTGTGTGGAGTGACGAATCACGGTACATAATGTGCCGATCCGATGGCAGGGTGTGGGTATGTTGAATGCCCGGTGAACGTCATCTGCCAGTGTGTGTAGTGCCAACAGTAAAATTCGGAGGCAGCGGTGTCATGGTGTGGTCGTGTTTTTCATGGAGAGGGCCACTCCTTGTTGTTTTGCGTGGCACTATCACAGCACAGGCCTACAATGATGTTTTAAGCACCTTCTTGCTTCCCACTGTTGAAGAGCAATTCGGGGATGGCGATTGCACCTTTCAACACGATCGAGCACCAGTTCATAATGCACGACCTGTGGCGGAGTGGTTACATGACAATAACATCCCTGTAATGGACTGGCCTGGACAGAGTCCCTACCTGAATCCTACAGAAGACCTTTGGAATGTTTTGGAACACCGAGTTCGTTCCAGGCCTCACCGACCGACATCGATACCTCTCCCCAGTGCAGCACTCCGTGAAGAATGGGCTGCCAATACCCCCAAGAAACCTTCCAGCGCCTGATTGAACGTTTGCCTGCGAGAGTGGAAGCTGTCATCAGGGCTAAGGTTGGGCCAACACCATACTGAATTCCTGCATTACCGATGGAGGGCCCCACGATCTTTTAAGTCATTTTCACGCAGGTGTCCGGAACTTTTGATCACATAGTTTAGAAGGATGTAATGGATTAAATAGTAGAATATTCTTGGGAGGGGGGAGCGAAGAATAAATAATGGTGAAAAACAATACGAGAAACATAAAGGAATTTGTTTATGTTGAGTTTCAATTGCCACACCGTGTACCAAGCGTGGACCCTCTGCAGGTATTCCTGCACTTCGCTAGTGTTTCCTAGCATTGCGACTTCTCTGTACACAACAGTATCATCCGTGAAATGCCTCATGGAATTCTGACGTTATCTTCTACGTAATCTATATAAATAAACTGGTAAATGTTCGTTTGTTCAAAATCGTAAATCTCCGAAAGTTCTTCCCCGACCGTTCTGAAATTTTGACACAACGTTGCAGTCGAATACGTGTGTACTGGATCGCCATATACACTCCTGGAAATGGAAAAAAGAACACATTGACACCGGTGTGTCAGACCCACCATACTTGCTCCGGACACTGCGAGAGGGCTGTACAAGCAATGATCACACGCACGGCACAGCGGACACACCAGGAACCGCGGTGTTGGCCGTCGAATGGCGCTAGCTGCGCAGCATTTGTGCACCGCCGCCGTCAGTGTCAGCCAGTTTGCCGTGGCATACGGAGCTCCATCGCAGTCTTTAACACTGGTAGCATGCCGCGACAGCGTGGACGTGAACCGTATGTGCAGTTGACGGACTTTGAGCGAGGGCGTATAGTGGGCATGCGGGAGGCCGGGTGGACGTACCGCCGAATTGCTCAACACGTGGGGCGTGAGGTCTCCACAGTACATCGATGTTGAAGACCGTAGGATCCTACGCAGTGCCGTAGGGGACCGCACCGCCACTTCCCAGCAAATTAGGGACACTGTTGCTCCTGGGGTATCGGCGAGGACCATTCGCAACCGTCTCCATGAAGCTGGGCTACGGTCCCGCACACCGTTAGGCCGTCTTCCGCTCACGCCCCAACATCGTGCAGCCCGCCTCCAGTGGTGTCACGACAGGCGTGAATGGAGGGACGAGTGGAGACGTGTCGTCTTCAGCGATGAGAGTCGCTTCTGCCTTGGTGCCAATGATGGTCGTATGCGTGTTTGGCGCCGTGCAGGTGAGCGCCACAATCAGGACTGCATACGACCGAGGCACACAGGGCCAACACCCGGCATCATGGTGTGGGGAGCGATCTCCTACACTGGCCGTACACCACTGGTGATCGTCGAGGGGACACTGAATAGTGCACGGTACATCCAAACCGTCATCGAACCCATCGTTCTACCATTCCTAGACCGGCAAGGGAACTTGCTGTTCCAACAGGACAATGCACGTCCGCATGTATCCCGTGCCACCCAACGTGCTCTAGAAGGTGTAAGTCAACTACCCTGGCCAGCAAGATCTCCGGATCTGTCCCCCATTGAGCATGTTAGGGACTGGATGAAGCGTCGTCTCACGCGGTCTGCACGTCCAGCACGAACGCTGGTCCAACTGAGGCGCCAGCTGGAAATGGCATGGCAAGCCGTTCCACAGGACTACATCCAGCATCTCTACGATCGTCTCCATGGGAGAATAGCAGCCTGCATTGCTGCGAAAGGTGGATATACACTGTACTAGTGCCGACATTGTGCATGCTCTGTTGCCTGTGTCTATGTGCCTGTGGTTCTGTCAGTGTGATCATGTGATGTATCTGACCCCAGGAATGTGTCAATAAAGTTTCCCCTTCTTGGGACAATGAATTCACGGTGTTCTTATTTCAATTTCCAGGAGTGTAGTATATACAGTAAAGAATATGTATAGGGGATAGGTTGATTATCAAGAACCTCATATTCGTTTCTTTAATATCTTAAATCTCCGAAATTATTGATAATGGAAACGTGGTCCAAGTAGGTTTGATCTGTTGATTATCTCTGTAACTAGCGAATTTCAAGCACGGGTCATTTTCAAACACATATTTATATGCTATTCAAGTGTCTGTATCATATATATAACAAGTAAAAATGTAATATGTATACAACCTTCCTGTTTGCTAACAACGTTTCACTGTTAGATATTTCATACATATTATGTATATTAAAAATATACGGCCTATGTCTGTCCGACTGTCCATTAGAATATTGTGTAAATTTTGAAGTAAATTGGTCAAGACCTTCTTGAGATTCTTGTTAATAACGTTTCACCTTCACATGTCACATATTTATTTATATATCATGTGTATATTTAAAAAATAGGGACATAAAACCAATCACGTTCTTCAATGCAACTTTGTGTTGAAATTTCGAAGCACTCGATGAAGAACTTTCGGAGATTTACGATTTTGTACAAACGAACATTTACATTTTTATTTTTATGGCTGGAAATGTTCGTTTGTACAAAATAGCAAATACCCGAACATCTTAAACCGACTGCTTTCACATTGTGACATAACGTTGCATTCGAAAACACGCGTGTTTTTATATACGTACTGGAGCGCCATATATATCAAAGCAGTCGGTGTAGCACTTTCGGATATTTGCTATTTTGTACAAACGAGCATTTGCATCTATAAAAATAAAAATGTAAATGATCGTTTGTACAAAATCATAAATCTCCGAAAGTTCTTCAAAGAGTGCTTCGAAATTTCACACAACGTTGCAGTGAAGAACGATAAATAAATATGTGATGTATAAAGAGGAAACGTTATTAACAAGAGTCTCGAGAAGTTCTTGACCGATTTACTTCAAATTTTTTCACAATATTCTAATGGGCATTTGGACAGATATAGGCTACATATTTTAATATATATAATATATATGAAATGTATAACACTAACGATTGGCAGAGAAAAGTTCGTTTGTATAAATTGTGGAAAGTAATGGTGCCACAACCCTACCCCGGCGCACGTCTGAAGTTACTTTGACGTCTGAAGATTTCTCTCCTTTCAGAATGAAAAGCAGTGTTCTCTTTAGTACAAATTCTTGAATCCAATCGCAGAGTTGGTCTGATATTCCGTACGGTTGTATTTTGTTCTTTAGGCGGCGGTGCGTAACTGTATCGAACGCCTTCCGGAAGACAAGGAACACAGCATCGGCCTGGATGCCTGTATGTACTGTTTTCTGAGTCTTGTGCACGAACAGAGCGAGATGAGTTTTACACGAACGTTTGTTTTCCGAACCCGTGTTGGTTTCTACAGAGGAGATCAAATGCATGTTGTAAGTATATATTTTTCTATCCGTTGCTTGCTAAATGCTACCAATTGCAAGTTGCTTGCCAATTTCCTTAGTTGGTGTCATGCACCATGTTTTGACTTCACAAAACATGGCGGAAGGTTCTTCAATTTGCTTCTCTGACTCTGGTTGCGGCGTTGCCTCTCTATGGTATTGTCTCGCTCTCTGGTTCCAGCTGAACGAGAGCCATCGTCAGAGGAGCAAAGCGAGTCGGGTGACGGGCCCGCTCCACCACGGACCGCCCACATCACACACTCACACGCCCCTATCCCCCCTCTGCCGAGCCTGAGCACCGCGTCTGCTTATGCGGCCGGGCATCGGTGGCAGAGCGACCCGCCCTTGGCTGTCGTCCCCGCGGGTAACGAAGACCCCCCCACCCCCCTCACTAGTATGTTTTATTCAGCAGGGCAGCCCTTGAAGCGATGTCAGCTGCCGGCATGCGTGTAACTGTTCCCCCCGAGCGGATGCCAGTACGATAATGCAGTGCAAAGGCACAGTCCACTGGCTGTCTAGTCTGCGACTCCGGACAGTACGCGGCACAAAACGAAAACCGAGCATCGAGCGATCTACACTACTGGCCATTAAAATGGCTACACCAAGAAGGAACGCAGATGATAAACGGGTATTCATTGGACAAATATATTATACTAGAACTGACATGTGATTACATTTTCACTCAATTTGGGTGCATAGATCCTGAGAAATCAGTATCCAGAACAACAACCTCTGGCCGTAATAACGGCCTCGATACGCCTGGGCATTGAGTGAAACAGAGCCTGAATGGCGTGTACAGGTACAGTTGCCCATGTAGCTTCAATACGATACCACAGTTCAATAGTAGTGACTGGCGTATTGTGACGAGCCAGTCGCTCGGCTACCATTGACCAGACGTTTTCAGTTGGTGAGAGATCTGGAGAATGTGCTGGCCAGGGCAGCAGTCCAACATTTTCTGCATCCACAAGCGCCCGTACAAGACCTGCAATATGCTGTCGTGCATTATCCTGCTGAAATGTAGGGTTTCGCAGGGATCGAATGAAGGTTAGAGCCACGGGTCGTGATACATCTGAAATGTAACGTCCACTGTTCAAAGTGCCGTCAATGCGAACATGAGGTGACCGAGACGTGTAACCAATTGCACCCCATACCATCACGCCGGGTGATACGCCAGTATGGCGATGACGAATACACGCTTCAATGTGCGTTCACCGCCATGTCGCCAAACACGGATGCAACCATCATGGTGCTGTAAACAGAACCTGGATTCATCCGAAAAAATGACGTTTTGCCATTCGTGCACCCGGTTTCGTCGTTGAGTACACCATCGCAAGCGCTCAAGGGTAACCGCAGCCGTGGTCTCCGAGCTGATAGTCCATGCTCCTGCAAACGTCGTCGAACTGTTCGTGCAGATGGTTGTTGTCTTACAAACGTCCCCATCTGTTGACTCAGGGATCGAGACATGGCTGCACGATCCATTAGAGCCATGCGGATAAGATGCCTGTCATCTCGACTGCTAGTGATACGAGACCGTTGGGATCCAGGACCCACCGATTCCATATTCTGCTAACAGTCATTGGATCTCGACCAACACGAGCAGCAATGTCGCGATACGATAAACCGCAATCGCGATAGGCTACAATCCGACCTTTATCAAAGTCGGAAACGTGATGGTACGCATTTCTCCTCCTTACACGAGGCACCACAACAATGTTTCACCAGGCAACGCCGGTCAGCTCCTGTTTGTGTATGATGAATCGGTTGGAAACTTTCCTTATGTCTGCACGAAATGGTCTGAAAAGCTAATCATTTTCATATCACAGCATCTTCTTCCTGTCGGTTAAATTTCGTGTCTCTACCACGTCATCTTCGTGGTTTAGCAGTTTTAATGGCCAGTAGTGTATATTGCTTTTATTCTACTTTCTCGCATATAATGGTGAACTGCATCTCAACAAGTTTCGAGAGAACTGGTATTCAGCTTCATTACATCTTGTCACGGAATGAGTTTGTAATTCTGCTTTGAATGGTGTATCGTGTTGCCACTGAGTGCCATGCATTCCACAGTGGTTTGCAGAGTATGTGTGAAGTGGTATACGTATATGTGTATGAGTATGCTTTATAGTCTCAGTAGAGCACTTGCGAATGTCAAAAATGTGACAGTAGTTTTGCATATGCATTCACACTTCATTAACAGGTACTTTACAACGCATTTTAGGAGAAGTCAATGAAACTTTTGGTGGCCTCCATTAAGTGTGAGAGTACAAAAACGCATACGAACAAAAATAACGTTAGAGTACGAGCAATGTACTTACAACGTATTTAAGTCGAGCGTTCAAACACGGATTCGTAAACAGTTACAAAAAGACACGAGTCCACATTATACAATGCGACGAAAGAAAGTCGTAATAAGGAACGGAATTTGCACTTTAAATCGTCCACATCGTCGAAATTGCAGTATTGGGTTTTGCAAATGAGTAATTTTACAATCAAATGGCGGTCACGACCTCATTTGTAAAATTTTGCATTACTATGAATTTCAGCTAAGTTAATTTGTGGTACTACTTCGAAAAGAAAGAAAAACGTTTCCAAGGAACTCACTTTACCGCCAGACAAAGAGGAACACCCACAAAGTGCAAATGAAAAAAAAAGTACACTGCCAGGCAACTAGCAACGCTACCGTCGGGCTCTGTTTCGACATCGTATCATGGGCCTTGAACGTCTAATATTTTTATGTTGTGTGCAGTTCGCTGCCGCGCGCCATACGGAGCAGACACTTCAGCACTCCAGCAGTGTGAAACTATGTGAAGGTCTCAGAATGTGGTAGAAATTGGGAACGTCTTCTGCGTCTGTTTCAAGGCGTTGTCTGAAAGCTTTAACAAAATTTCCTTTTACATCATGTAGAATGTATTCTGTTAGTTAGTCACATACAAATTGCTAAATTTATTAATTAAGTGAGTCCATTACATGCAATGGAGATCAGATAATGGCTGTCGCAGTATCTCTTTCTTCTCTCTGTGCAATGAAGGAGGGGCTATGCTTGCTAACTTAACTGCCTAATTTCGGGATTTTATTGTAAAGTGAACAACGTATTGGAAGTAGATTAAGTGTAACCCAGATTGAATAAATGGTTTCTCGGTATCTCTTTCTTCTCCCCGTGCGTTAAAGAAGGAATTATATTTGTTATTCTCATACAGATTGATAATTGATTAATCCGGCGATGTTTTGTTTGTGTGATAAATCACGTGTCATGAGATCGTTAGCGGCAATCTAGATCGAATGAAGGCTTTAAGAGTCTCTCTGAATCGAAAGAAGGGATTTCGGTTGCCATTCTAGTCTAAGTCAACGGACTGAATACATCAGTCTCGAGGTGACTGCTTTGTCTGAAAATCCACGTAGATCATACACTGAAGCGCCAAGGAAACTGGTATAGGCATGCGTGTTCAAATACAGAGATACGTAAACAAACAGAATAAGACGCTGCTGCCGGCAATGCCTATATAAGACAACTGTCTGGCGCAGTTGTTAGATCGGTTACTGCTACTACAATGGCAGATTATCAAGATTTAAGTGAGTCTGAACGTCGTATTATAGTTGGCACACGAGCAATTGGATACAGCATCTCCGAGGTAGTGCCAGCCGGCGTGGCCGAGCGGTTCTAGGCGCTAGTCTCGAACCGCGCGACAGCTACGATCGCAGGTTCGAATCCTGCCTCGGGCATGGATGTGTGTGATGTCCTTAGGTTAGTTAGGTTTAAGTAGTTCTAAGTGCTTAGAGCCATTTGAACCATTTTTTCCGAGGTAGCAATGAAGTGGGCATTTTCCCGTATGACCATTTCACTAGTAGATCGTGAATTTCAGGAATCCGGTAAAACATCAAATCTCCGACATCGATGCGGCCGGGAAAAGATCCTGCAGGAAGACACCAGCGACGACTGAAGAGAATCGTTCAACGTGAGAGAAGTGCAACACTTCTGCAAACTGCAGCAAATTTCAATGCTGGGCCATCAACAAGTGTCAGCGTGCGAACCATTCAACGAAACACCATCGATAACGACTTTCGAAGCTGAAGGCCCACTCGTGTACACGACACAAAGCTTTAAGTCTTGCCTGGGTTCATCAACACCGACATTGCACTGTTGGTGGCTGGAAACATATCGCCTGGTCGGACGAGTCTCGTTTCAAATTGTATCGAGCGAATGAACGTATACGGGTACGGATACCATCTCATGAATCCATGGACACCTGGATGTGAGCAGGGGACTGTTCAAGCTAGTGGAGGCTCTGAAATGGTGTCGGATGTGTGCAAAAAATCAGATGGCTCTGAGCACTATGGGACTTAACAGCTGAGGTCATCAGTCCCCTAGAACTTGGAACTACTTAAACCTAACTAACCTAAGAGCATCACACACATCCATTCCTGAAGCAGGATTCGAACCTGCGACCGTAGCGGTCGCGCGGTTCCAGACTGAAGCACCTAGAACCGGTCGGCCACACCGGTCGGTTCGGATGTGTGCAGTTGGAATGACAGGGGACCCCTGCTATGTCTAGATACGATTCTGACAGATGATACATACGTAAGCCTCCTGTCTGATCACCTGCATCCATTCGTGTCTATTGTGCATTCCGACGGACTTGGGCAATGCGACACCCCACGCTCCCAGAATTGCTACAGGAACAGGAACACTCTTCTGAGTTCAAACGCATCCGGTAACCACCACATTCACCAGACATGAACATTACTGAGACTGTCTAGGATGCCTTGCAACATACTATTCGGAAAGTATCTTCAACCCCTCGCAGGACTGATGGTGTCAATTCCCTACTTCAGACATTAGTCGAATCTATGCCACGTCGTGTTGCGGCATATTTGCGTGCTCCTGGGGGCCCTAGACGGTATTCGACGGGTGTACCAGTGTCTTTGGATCTTCAGTGTATAATCTGTCAATCTAGTGATGACGTCGTGGTCTAGAATACTTTAAATGTGAGCTCACCTACGGACTGTCTCTGCTAATGTTGAACCAGTGCAGCTCTTGCGTGTGCAGGGACATTTTTCTTTTGTTTCCTATTCCTGTGTTACTGCACCGAGCAGCTTCTCCTCTCGCCATACCTTATTGAGAACACCCTCACATCCTTGTCCCTCAGCATTTCATTGGGCGTATGGAGCCCGTGTTTATCCTTGTAGCTTGTATGACATGTTTCCTAGAATATCTGTATTTTAAGTTACGGCTTTTCATATCTATATGTTCTGTTATTTGAATCAATGTTTCCTACTTCCTCCAAAAGAATCAGATGGTAGATTCCCATAAAATAAATATCATTATGACTTGTTTTCTTGCCAATACCCAATTCCGACCATATCAAATTGGAAATAAATGGTGGTCACTGTTTCTGTCACACCTCCGCTCAAACGCTCCGTATTAGTTAACCCACATGATCCGTTTGTTTAGGACTATGGCAGAGTGAAAGTGGTAAAATAAAATGCACAGGATGGACAGAAATATGTTGATACGAAAAACACAATAAATTACCATGCTTAATAAGATGTAAGAAAACCGCTAGCATTCAAAACAACTTCCTGTCATCTCGGAATGGATAAATAGAGGTCATTCGTGGTTTTCAAGGGAATCTTGTGTTGTTCTTCCTGCAAACCAATGGCAAGTTTAGCTAACAATGATGGAGATGGACAGCGATCAAGCACCCTTCTCTACACAGTAGACCACAAAGGCTCAATATGATTGAGATTGTGATGGCCAGGGGAGATGCGACGACTCATGCTCGTTCTCACAAAACCAGTTCTGGACGATGCGAGCTTTGTGGACAGGGGTCCTGTCGTCTACGAAGACAGATTCACCATAGGGGGAACAAACATTGCACCATGAGATGGACCTGATCAGCCAAAATGGTCACACAATCCTTGGCAGTGATGCCATCCTGCAGTGTAGCCATAGGGCCCAAGGAATACCACGATATGGCTGTCCAAGTCATCACCGACCCACCGCCTTTTTCACTCTTGTGGCATGTGGCCAGAACTCAGAAACAGTGTGCAACAAGACTCATCCCACCAAATGAGTTTCTTCCATTGCTCCAAAGGCCAAGTTTTATGTCTTCGGCACCACATTTTCCTGTTACGGCCATTTGCATCACTGATGCATGTTTTTTTTTTTCGTCACAATCCTCTTCAATGGCCGTCTGTCACGAGCACTAACCACAAACTTTTGCCCGTGTTGTGACTGAGCGGGTAATGTGTTTCCGCTTTCCCTGTGTACAGAATAAAGGTGCAGTACAGTGGCTCTTGAAACACCAGACGCTTCGGCTACCTTAAGCATCCACCATACGATTACTAACAATTTTCCCACGTTCGAATTCTCTTATCTCCGACATAATGCACTCTCAACTATGCATTGCACTGTTCTCACCAAGACTGACACATGCAACGCATTGAGAACAATCCTCAAGTTCCGTTCGTGGTCAAATACGACAGCGCAACCTCCAGGCTTTGCTAGTTTCTGCATTTACGTTCAACCATGCATTTTACGCTATGATTCCGTACTTACGTCCAACCCCTGTTTATGTAGTATTAGTTCCAGGTATGCCTTCTGTGGTGTCACCGCTAGACACCACACTTGCTAGGTGGTAACTTAAATCGGCCGCGGTCCTGTAGTACATGTCGGACCCGCGTGTCGCCACTGTGGGATCGCAAACCTAGCGCCACCACAAGGCAGGTCTCGAGAGACTGAGGAGACCTCGTCCCCAGTTGTACGGACAACATAGCTAGCGATTGGACGTGCTAAGCCTTGCTCTCATTTGCCGAGAGATAGACAGTAGAATAGCCCTCTGCTAAGTTAAATGGCGACCACCTAGCAAGGCGCCATTTGTATCAGTGACAATAGCTTACGAGTATGCAGGAGAGATGTATTCCAACAAGAGAATAAAGTTAAGTATTAAAAAAGCTACGTATTTTTCTTTAGTGCATTTATAAGTCTCATGTTCCAGACTTCACGCCCGTCTGCGTTAGCCTTGCGTGCCCTATCGGCTACAGCATTGTGTCTGGGCTGTATGGTCTAGACACAACACCTTCTTTTCACACTTAATTTGTAATTCCCCTTTGCCGAGCTTTTATCCAATTAAATTGTTACGTAGCTTATCTATTCATTCCCCTTGCCAAGATTTCCTTTCTGATGCGTAAAACAGTGCAGTGCATTGAAGATTGCATATAAACAAGTAGTAAAATAGACGTAAAATTTGCTACATGTATTGGTTTGCAAATGATTAGCATTTCAGTTCAACTGCACGAAGGACACAGGACTAACACCATCTACATTCTATGATTAAGGGAAGGTGAAGCAGCGGGTTTCCCATTCAGTCATCGCTTCTAGATGTGCTTTGAGAGAGGATCGTGTTATTTATTCATTGTTTTATTTATTTATTTAATCTGGCTAGATTGCGGCCATGGCCTTGTGATTAGTATAATCAGATAATACGCATTACATTCATTACGACAAACATAAATTACATCTAGTGTACAACGTTATAAAACATTTAGTACTTACTACAGTGGAGGAACAGGAAATTAAGCGCAAAAACAGAGACTAGTTATAGAGAGATAGTTTAAACTATGAGGAGTGGGATAGAAGGAGAAAGAGGAACATGATGAGACACAATATTTTGGAAGGTAAGGGAAAAGAAAGTGATGTGACTGGTTGAGAAATAAAAACAGCAAGAAGCGTAAATGTGTGAAGACTACTGAAAGAAATACATCACATGGGGTAACCGGGACCGAGGCCATGATCTGCAATCGGCAGTTCTCTTGGTTGTTGTCGGCGTGTGTGAGGCTTATGCTTTATTCACTGGTCATGAACAGTCCTGATGGTCTGACTAATATTTGGTACACAACAACTGCACGGGGTACAACAAACACGCGTCTTACGTAAGCCAAGCCCTACTCTTAGATGGTGTTGGAAAAAACAACGTGTTTCCTCAAGCACGACCAACCCTGCGGGAGGACAGAAAGCGGCAGACGTAGGCGCCACATCAGCCAATTCATGGTTGGTCGATTACGTAACGCGCGCTATACCCATTATGGCGAAAGATTTACTTTAAGGTGAGCTAACTCGGCTGACAAACTTTCAGGGTCTGATATGTATGACATGGGTCCTACGTATTACGCCACGAAGTATACTGGCGCGAAGACACAAATCGTTGATAGTTAGCTTCCTGTAAATGGCGTGTCCCAACGCACCATAACTTTCCTCTTCACCAACAGTTCACGGAAGGAAAAGCAGTTCCCCTCTTCCACCTGCATATGAAGTGAATACTCGGGCGAATTGAACTAAAAGTTCTATAAACTGTGCAAATTATGACTGCCACGAAACCAATTAAAAACACAGAGATTCTGGCTTGCAGTTGCTGAGACATTGTTACGAAGGAAGCTGTCGAGGGAAAACTAGCAAGTGACCTTATGGAAACGAAGTTTTTTACTTAAATCCTACCTGAAACCCAGATCTTTCCCTGGTAAAACAACAAAGGGCAGAGTCAGCACTACCTCATTTTGTTGATTAATATTTCACTATCGATAGAGTCTGGTATTGGTTATCTTTCACTGCGTGATGGCACTAGTTATTCACTATGTCTACTACCTTTCACCGAGCGAGGTGGCGCAGTGGTTAGACACTGGACTCGCATTCGGGAGGACGACGGTTCAATCCCGCGTCCGGCCATCCTGATTTAGGTTTTCCGTGATTTCCCTAAATCACTCCAGGCAAATGCCGGGATGGTTCCTCTGAAAGGGCACGGCCGACTTCCTTCCCCATCCTTCCCTAATCCGATGAGACTTATGACCACGCTGTCTGGTCTCCTTCCCCAAGCAAGCAACTAGCAAGCAACTACTACCTTTCAGATAAAGAAGCAAAACAAAAAAACAAAAAACAAAAAACAAAAAACAAAAAAAAACGGAACTTTATTGGATCTCAAACCATCGTCTTCTGAATTGCATTGTGCAGCGTCTAGCGATACAGAATGCCTTTCAGAAATGGCAAAACAACTGGAAAGTACCTAAGTTGTCTCGAACTCAAATGAACCGCACTAACACTACACTACGTAAGGTGAAACCGATCACATCCTCTTTCCATATGCAAAATGAGAGAGGAACAGAATCGTACTTACAACAGTTACGGCGTCTGAAAGCAAAGTTAGTCACGAGAGGTACCATTCTACTTTCTTTCAGTAATCTGAGATATAATGACGAGTTTTTTTAAAATTTTTACAAGCTGACAAAATATCGTAGTAATACTGCAACACAGGGAGCTACGTTAACAGTCGTTTTATGTTAGTATGTACTTTACATGAACAGTTACTTTAGTTCAGGCACTCAACATTTGCATCGCTATTGTTTCTAGTCCTTTATGTTTTGTTTCTTAAACTTGTGAGCCGCTTCAACATCGAAAAATCGCATCAAAGTATCAACGATAGGAAGAAGTCTGCTGTAGTGGTAATGCACTGACGTGAGAAAAGACATGCGACAGCGGTATGCACACACTCTATGTGATCAAAAGTATCCGGACACCTGGCTGAAAATGACTTACAAGTTCGTGGCGCCCTCCGTCGGTAATGCTAAAATTCAATATGGTGTTGCCCCACCCTTAGACTTGATGACAGCTTCCACTCTCCAGGCATACGTTCAATCAGGTGTTGGAAGATTTCTTGGGGAATGGAGAGCCCATTCTTCAAGGAGCGCTGCACTGAGAAGAGATATCGATGTCGGCCGGTGAGGCCTGGTACGAACTCGGCGTTCCAAAACATGCCAAAGGTCTTCTATAGGATTCAGGTCAGGACTCTGAACACGCCAGTCCATTACAGGGATTTTATTGTCGTGTAACCACTCCGCCACAGGCCATGCATTATGAACAGGTGCTCGATCGTGTTGAAAGATGCAGTCGCTATCCCCGAATTGCTCTTCAACTGTGGGAAGCAAGAAGGTGCTTTAAACATCAATGTAGGCCTGTGCTATGATAGTGCCACGCAAAACAATAAGGGGTGCAAGCCCCTCCATGAAAAACACGACCACACCATAACACCTTCGCCTCCGAATTTCGCACTACACACGCTGGCAGATGATGATCACCGAGCATTCGCCATACCCACAGCCTACCTTGGGATCTCCACATTGTGTACCGTGATTTATCACTCCACACAACGTTCAATCGTCCAATGTTTACGTTCCTTACACCAAGCGAGACGTCGCTTGGCATTTACCAGTGTGATGCGTGGCTTATGAGCAGCCGCTCGACCATGAAAACCAAGTTTTCTCACCTCTCGCCTAACCGTCATAGTACGTGCAGTGGATCCTGATATAGTTTGGAATTCCTGTGTGACGGTCTGGATAGATGCCTGCCTATTACACATTACGACCCTCTTCAACTGTCGGCGGTCTCTGTCAGTCAACAGACGAGGTCGGGCTGTACGCTTTTGTACTGGACGAGTCAATTCACGTTTACACTTCACTATCACATCGGTAACAGTGGACTTAGAAATGTTCAGGAGTGTGGAGATATCGCGTACAGACGTATGACACAAGTGACACCCAATGACCTGACCAAGTTTATAAGTCCGTCAGTTCCGCAGAACACCCCATTCTGCTCTCTTACGATGTCTAATGACTACTGAGGTCTCTGATATGGAGTTCGTGGCAGTAGGTGACAGCACAATTCACTTAATATGAAAAACGTATGTCCGGATACTTTTGAACACATAGCGTATATACATAGCGGTAGTATTGCGTACGTAAGATGTAAAAGGGCAGTGAATTGGTGGAGCTGTCATTTGTCCTCGAGTGATCCATGTGAAAAGTTCTCCGACGTGGTTATGGCCCCACGACGCGAATTAACAGACTTTGAACGCCGAATGGTACTTAGACATACGGGACACGCCGTCTCTAAAATCTTTAGGGAAACCAGTACTTCGAGATCCACAATGTCAATAGTGTGCCGAGAATATCAGAGTTCAGGCATTACCTCTCACCACGGACAACGCAGTGGGCGACGTCCTTCAGTTAGAGACCGAGAGCACAGTAGCTAGCGTAGAGTTGTCAGCACTCACAGAAAGGCAACACTGCGTGAAATCCTCCTATGCTTGTAACCATATTGGTTAGTTTCGACCCTAGACGACTGGTATAGACGAGTAAGACGACATCTACATGGATACTCTGCAAACCACATTTAAGTGCCTGGCAGAGGGTTCTTCAGTTGGTAAGAGCTGATAGTAGGATTCGAGTGTGACGCAAACCCAACGAAGCCATGGACCCAAGTTGTCAATAAGACACTGTACGAGCACGTGGAGGTTCTATACGGTGTGGACTGTTTTTACATAGAATGGACTGTGTCCTCTGCTCCAGATGAACCACATTGACTGGAAATGCTTATGTTCGACTACATGGAGACCATTAGCATTCATGGACTTTATGTTCCCCAAAACGATGGAATTTTTATGGACGACAAGGCGCCATGTCACCAGGCCTTATGCCTTTCTCCCGTGCCCACAAACCTTTCTCGAGGATCAGTCCATCTATTACCGAAAACCGCATCACACACTGAATTACAGTTCTTGGCCTTAACCCGAACATGGAAACCACAGTTGGGGGTTTTAATTGATAGATTTATAGTAGATAGATAGAAGATTTGAGGGACTGTCTTTGTCAGACTACCTTCAAACTTTTAGACATATAAATACCTTTGTTAAACGTATATTTGTATGTTTACATTTGAGTCACAACATAACTGTTAATCGTTAACATCTTTATACCGTTTCTCTATGTTTTCCCTCAACTTTACCAGGCCTATTGTTCAATATTTTACGAGGGCATGGTGGAAAATAACGCCTCCGAATTTTCTATGTGAAAACTCTTACTTACATAAAACAAACGTTATTAATATTCTACATCTTAAATCTTCATGTCTACGTATTATTTATCAACATAGTCACCCTGGCGACGAACACATTTCTCCCAACGAGAGACCAGTTTGTTGATACCTAACTACAGAAAGTCTGGCATTGTAGATGGAGCCACAACCTCGCTTCAGCTTGCGCCGCTTCATCACTATCAAAGTGAATTCCTGGGAGGTGTTCGTTAAAGTTTTGGAAACAGATGAAAATCGTATGCGGTCAAGTCAGGGTTGTATGGAGGACGATCGGTGACAATCAACCCAAGACGTCGGATTGTTGCAGATGTCGCAGCTTTTGTGTGATCTGACATCATCGCCATATACAACTTCAATTATTGTATGGATTTCAATTGTTGGCGCGTCTCCTGTGGTTAGATGCTCGATTACAGCACGCTGTTTCTCACGCACCGACAGTTACAATTCACATCGCCATGTTGTACGTCACAATTCGTAGTCCTCTACCAGCAGAGGGTTGCAACTTGCATCAGCGAAACGCGAAAGTCGACCGAGTAATATGCATGACACGTAATACCCCAACTGATATGAAGAACAGAATAAAAAATTCGGGGCATTACTTATAGGGAAGCGCTCGTACGTACATGGCCATCAAAAGTAGGCTTTGTTAAACTTGGATTTATATCTTCTCACATGATGTCATAAATTAAGGTTTTGTAATGTACTTTTATGACAACTATTAGGGGCGTTCGATATTGATTCACACTTTATTTTTTGCCACAATTCACGATGCGCCATTTGACTCAACATTGCAGCTGCAATTATGTAGTACTTCGGTGGCAGGAGAGTCATTAGACGTGTTCAAATGTTCAAATGTGTGTAAAATCTTATGGGACTTAACTGCTAAGATCATCAGTCCCTAACCTTACACACTACTTAACCTAAATTATCCTAACGACAAACACACACACCCATGCCCGAGGGAGGACTCGGACCTCCGCCGGGACCAGCCACACAGTCCATGACTGCAGCGCCTCTGACCTCTCGGCAAATCCCGGGCGGCTACTAGAAGTGTAATCCCTGTACAGTACAGCCCAATTTCCCAAATGTTGTCATTACGTGAGGAGACAGTATGGAGTGTGGCCATCAAAGACCGCGGGGGACGATGAGGTTTCTGTGGAAGGAGGGTATAAAGACAGCGGATGCTCGTAGAAGACTGGTAGCAGTGTGAGGAAAGTGTGTGCCATCACTAAAATGTGCTGTTGCAACACGACAACGCTCGTCCCCAAACGCGTAGGAAAACCACAGCTGTCACCGCTAAAATGAGATTCCGGCTACGGACACATCCACCGTATTCTCTTGATTTAGCCCGTTCTGATTACGATCTGTTCGGGGACACGAAGAAAGAACTGCGCGACATTACACAGACTTCCAGGAACTGGCGAGCAGCTGTTCTACGTCGAGTGCGACAGACTCAGATAAGTCGTGTGATAACGGCCTACAGAAGTGAAAAGGGCCAATGTAGTGATGATGTGTGACAGCCTGGAAGCCTGTTTCAGCGACGACAGCCATAGTATGGAGACGAGCATGGTAGTCTAGTCTAGCAAGAGCGATTTTTCTGACGGTGCCCACTCTCCACACGCTAGCGTCACAAGCCTGTAAATATCCGCAATGTTTACACCCTACTTCCGCAGCAATCACATCGTTCAGTATTGTTCTTGATGATGACACTGCATGTTGTCCGCTCCCGTAATAACAGCAACTGGAAAATCAGGCTGTACGGTGCAGGGATTGCATTTCTGGTGATTGTGCTGCCACTTACAGTTAGACCAAAATACACACTGTCCAAAATTGAAGCAAAAACAGAACTTTTCAAAAGTTTCTTTTATTTTGCCACAAAACAGTATAAACAGATGACTGTAAAATAGAAACAATGTAAAGAGTACAGAACGTATTCAACTGCAACGTGCATAATGGAAGACAAAAATGTTCTTCGTTTTTTTTCCAAATTAACGGATTTTCATACATACTCCGATTACTGGTTAATGTGCTCAGTATGGGGTGTGACCACTTATGGCAGCAGTACAGGTCTGAAACGATGGTTATAACGCACATTCTTTCCGCAGAGCTGTTCGCTACTCTTGGAGACTGGTTGGTGGATGCTAACATGATGGAAGCCGTATCCCTAGTGCATCCCAGAGTTGCTCTATGGGATGCAGGTCGGGAGAGCGAGCATACCACGCCAAGCGTGCAGATTATTCCATTTCGAAGAAAATATCAACCACCCGTGCTCTATCGTCCGTCTGGGCCCACAACACCTCACAACAATCCCATGATCTCGCCACGATACCTGACAACAGTTAAACCTTGCCGATCCAACCGTACAAGTTCATGAAGAAACATTGCAGAAGTCAACATAGCCCCTCCTCACAAATTAAGGGCCCTTTTCGACAAAGGTCTCTTTCCACAATGTTTGGGTCCCGAAATTGTGTTCCACATTCCTTCCAGATCTGAATACGTCGAGAATCACTCTCCAAACCAAACCAAATCGGGACTCATCTATAAAAAGAACATTGGCTCACTGTTCGACCGTCCAGGTGGCGTGTTGAGAGTTCCCTTCTCTGATGACGAGTCAGAGGTACACATATGGCAGGTCTCCAACATAAAAGGCAACTTATCAGAAGCCTTCTGTTCACCGTTTGCCTCGATACAGCACGTCCAGTGGATGCTATGAGGTCAGATGACAGTTGCCGTGCAGCGTACGGCGATACCGACGTCCCCTTACAGCCGAATAACGGTCCTCTCTTTCTGATGTCACATGTGGTCTGTCCTGCTTCGGGAGATAGTTCCAGTCTCTATGAACTGCCGCCACATCTGAAAAATAACAGAACGATTTACGATAAGCCAATCCGGCCACATCAGTGTGCGACAGTACTGCTCCCATTCTTCCTGCGTCCCTCTACCGCAGAGACTCTGGTAGGCATCTTCTCTGGGCCATCCTACACCGCCTATGGCTGTGTACACTAAGATTGTGGATGTGGACTACCCGGCAAACATTACCGCATCTGATAGGTGCCATGACGTCATCGTTGGCATGGTTGTTCGTTGATCGGAATGCCATCTTCCGTGCAGAACGCGATTGTACGGACATCTGTTGCCAGTTTGTTCGATAATATCGCGAATTAGACACAGGATGGGCAAATAGTGGTTTGTTGCTTTAATTTAGGACAGCAGTGTATTACATTCTTGCAACTGTAAGGATGAGTCAAATGATTCATCATGAAAAATGGGAAAAAATAAAATGTAAATCGATTTGGAACGCCCATCGTAGAATAAATTTGTCAATAATGTATTACAGAATTTCAGTTATCAGGAACCATACTGTATATTTTCCACTTGGATTTAAACAATGACAATCAACTGTTTTTAAACTGTTAATATTGAATTATGTCTTTCAAACAGTCTTCGAGCTGCGACTTGAAATGCTGGTTAGCTGTATGTAGGAGAGGTTCTGGCCGTGCCTTCGACGAAGTACAACTCTTATGCGCTTGTACAGAGGTCAATGAGTTGAGCTCAGAGGAAGTCTCTGTACGATTTCTCTGTACGATTTCATGTTCCGCTGCTTACAGGCAAGGGTAATCAATAAGCTGAACCTTCATACGGGAATCTCTGTCTCTGCATTTCTGTGTTATGCCTTGGTTCATCACCAATCGACGTTCGATATTAATTTTTTTGACAGGGTTAAAGATTGTTTTGTTCCTGGCAATTGATATTTTATCCACTGTCATAAAGGCATCCTAAGTTCGTATATGCCTCGCTAGATTGCACTAGAACACAGAGACAAAAGTGTCACCACGTAGCACGAGTTTCACGAAGGATTAGATGAAATGAGGACTGGAAACCTGTCCCTACTTAAGTTGCTAACAAGTTTATTCCTTGCTAATAGCGGTCGCTTGATGTAGCACTTTATTTACAAGTTTATTTTTCTTCCTTGAGGTGCCTTTAGACGTTTGCGTAACATATGCATTGGATGTAACTGCCAACAGCATGTATTTCAGACATTATTGAAGGGGACAGAAAAACGTCGGTAGGTCTCTCCGGCACTGGAGAATTAGACCACACTGATAAAGATTCACAGCCTCCCTCAGTATGACAATCACAAGCCGCGACTGTCTCGTAACCACTTGCATTGAATTTTAGAGTGTTTCATTATATTCTTTCTTCAGTCAGGTGACCATGTAGTTAAGTTTTCTGAAACTACAGTTTTAAGTGATACCACGAGCTATTACCCACGACTGTATAGGGAGGCTATTGAAATTTATAAACATGAAGATAATTTTAATAGAAATGAAGAGGCCTCGAAATTAAGCGAGATATGGACAGTGGCGTTACAGAGTCGATAAGTGATTTTTATCTATGACGGACTATTATCGATAGTTACATTTTATCTTTGACTAGTTTTCTCTCTGCTACTATGTGCAAGTAAGACCATGCCCACTTTCCTCGGTATTTAGGCCGCTCTCCGACGCCCGACTCGTCAGTCGGCAAGACTCAGCAGACCAGCCATAACCCCTGAGGATGTCCAACGTAGTATTGGACGAAACGTTGGGAATAGAAGAATTCCATGGACCACGGCCATATAACGCGGAAGAATTATCAACAACAGTACCATTCGGCCGTGAAAGCCTTCATTGTATGATACGTAAGTATCCTCTCGTCGTGGTTGAGTTTGTACACGGTGGACAAAATCACCCTGTATATATTTTAGACAGCCCAAAACAAAATGGAATAAAAATAAAAAAATGTCTTTCTGCACGCGCCATGATTTGGTTTTGCTCTTTAACGCACTCCAGCTCACCTAGGTTCAAGTTGCCATGCAAGGAGATCTCCCGTTCCATTTATGCCTTGAAGATGGTTCAAATGGCTCTGAGCACTATGGGACTTAACATCTGAGGTCATCAGTCCCTTAGAACGTAGAACTACTTAAACCTAACTAACCTAACGACATCACACACATTCATGCCCGAGGCGGGATTCGAACCTGCGACCGTAGCGGTTGCGTGGTTCTACACTGAAGCGCCTAGAACCGCTCGGCCACATCGGCCGGCGCCTTGAAGATGACGGGCGTCGAAGTATCGGCTTATTGCCGTAGACGTTACCCGGCTGCATTGGAACACTGGATACGCCAGGAGAAGATGAAGTCTGGCCACCCCTACACTTGTTTCGCGGCACCCGCGGCCGAACTCGTAACCTCCTCGCCGCCCGCCAGCGACCTTCACCCGGCAGCGGCAGGTGGCAGCAGAGGCCACGCCACAGCAGGGCAGGAGAAGGAAAGGCTGGTCGCGGAGGTCAGGCATCGGCGGCGGTAACGAAGCACGCCCGCCTCATGACTTATTCATCCCGCACTGGCGAGACGGCTGGCGGCGCCCTGTCTATAACACGGCCCACGCCGCTGCTCCGCGGCGTGGCGTGCACGTCGCAGCCCCGCGAGCCATCCACTTGTCGCTGCCAGCTGATCACCCAATACCGCCGGCTGCGTCACTCTTGTACGCCGGAACAGCTGGCCGGATTTCCAATTTATTTACCCACATCAACTCTAAATGCAGGGTGTATCACAATTAACGGCGCAAACGCGTACAAAGTACACGACACTCTACTGAATCGCCAAATAAAATGATATAGCCTTGCCTATTCAAATATAGAGCTATGTTAACAGTGAGATCACCGAAGTTAGCCGCTGTCAGGCGCGGTCGGCACTTGGATCGGTGACCATCCAGGCCGCCATGCGCTGTTGCCATTTTTCGGGGTGCACTGAGCCTCGTGAGCTACTCGACCGAATCGTAGCGGCTTCGGTCAAGAATACCATCACCACGACCGGGAGAGCGGTGTGCTGAACCCACGCCCCTCCTATCCGCATCCTCCACTGAGGATGACACGGCGGTCGGATGGTCCCGTAGGTGACTCGTGGCCTGAAGACGGAGTTAAAAGGCAGATTACGGCGCTGCCGTCGCCAACGCCTAAATAAGACAAAAATTGTCTGGCACACTTGTCAGATCGATTACTGCTGCTACAATGGCAGGTTATCAAGATTTAAGTGAGTTTTAACGTAGTGTTATAGTCGGCGCATGAATGATGACAAACAGCATCTCCGAGGTAGCAATGAAGTGGGGATTTTCCCACTCGACCATTTCACGGGTGCACCGTGAATATCAGCAATCCGCTAAACCATCAAATATCCGACATCACTGCGGCCGGAAAAAGATCCTGCAAGAACGGAACCAACGACGACTGCCGAGAATCGTAATACCCTTTCTCAAACCGCTGCAGATTTCAATGCTGGGCCATCAACAAGTGTCCGCGTGCGAACCATTTAACGAAACATCATCGATAAGGACTTTCGGAGCCGAAGATCCACTCGTATACCCTTGATGACTGCACAACACAAAGCGTTACGCCTAGTCGGGGCGCATCAACACCGACATTGGAATTCTTGATGACTGGAAACGTGTTGCCTGGTCGCACAAGTCTCGTTTCAAACTGTACCGAGCGGTTGGACGTGTACGGGTATGGAAACAACCTCATTAACCCATGGACCCTGCATGTCAGCAGAGGACTGTTCAAGCTGGTGGAGGCTCTGTAATGGTGTGGGGGTGTGCAGTTCGAGTGATGTAGGACCCCTGATACGTCTAGACACGACTCTGACAGGTACGTAAGAATCCCGTCTCAGCACATGCACAACACAAAGCGTTACGCCTAGTCGGGGCGCATCAACACCGACATTGGAATTCTTGATGACTGGAAACGTGTTGCCTGTCCATTGTGTTGCATGTCCATTGTGCATTCCGACGGACCTGGGCAATTCTAGCAGGAAAATGCGACATCTCACACGTCCAGAATTGCTACAGAGTGCCTGCAGGAACGCTCTTCTGAGTTTAAACACTTCCGCTGGCTACCAAAGTCCCCAGACATGAACATTATTGAGCATATCTGGGATGCCTTGCAGCGTGCTGTTCAGAAGATATCTCCACGTACTCGTACTCTTTCGGATTTATGGACAGTCCTGCAGGATTCATGGTGTCCGTTCCCTCCAGCACTACTTCAGACATCAGTCGAGTCCGTGCTACGTAGTTCAAATGGCTCTGAGCACTACGCGACTTAACTTCTGAGGTCATCAGTCGCCTAGAACTTAGAACTAATTAAACATAAGCAACCTAAGGACATCACACACATCATTGCCCGAGGTAAGATTCGAACCCGCGCTCGTAGCGGTCGCTCGGCTCCAGACTGTAGCGCCTAGAACCGCACGGCCACTCCGGCCGGCCGTGCTACGTAGTGTTGCGGCACTTCCGCGTGCTTGTGCGATGTTAGGCAGATGTACCAGTTTCTTTGGCTCTTCAGTGTAGAAGTAAAAGAAGTTTCGGTAAACACAGGTTGGCAAACGAACCGTTCGTGAGATGATTGCGACTTTGTGGTTTTCAGCCACCACTGATTTGATTCAGTGTAAACACTATCCCAGTTAGGAAAAGGTATAAAGACTACCTCAGTTAGAAAAAGGTAACAATGCTGTATGTTAGGTCGCTTCCTTCGGTTAAATCTAACGAAAAGTTCACCAGGCATACTAGTTAAACAGTTTTATTTGCAACACAAGAAATAAACTCACAGTTTTGGGGTGAATACAATAACTATTTTCTTGAGAAAAAAAATAAAAACTGTGTTGATTGATTGAGTGCTCAAATAATCTGAGTTCCAAGAAGTGAAACTGACACAGGTTGAATCCCCTTAAAGTCTGTAGAAATGAATTTCGCAACACTGGCGCTAAGTCCGACACTTACTAAACGCAAAAGGTGTAGCAAAACCGAATACCATGTCCTCTCCACTCGGCAGCGTCCCGTTTGGCCAGTCCCACTTCACGGTGACGGCGAGGAGTGAAACCGTTGATCGTGTAAGCGCGTCGCTCAGGGGATGTCTGATGTCTAACCAGTGAGCTGGCTGCACTGAAAGTGCTGGCTGCCATCACGGCGCGGGCCTAAATAGTCGTCTCGCAGAGTAACACTTCTGTTTTGTTGGCTCAGACTTAGTCGCCCTCTGTAGGTCTGCTATACGCCGTTCATCACAAGAATAAACCTCACGTAAACATTGCACTATGTATTCTTCCGCGTTTCCTGGAACCTCATTGGATTTCGTTTCACGTGGAGGGAAGCCAAACTGTCTCGAGTACAGTCATGTAAGACACAATACGTTTTATGCTGTGCGCTGCTCGTACTTCACTCAGCGGTAATGTTGGCGGCTGCTATGGTCGCAGGTTCGAATCCTGCCTCGGACATGGATGTGTGTGATGTCCTTAGGTTAGTTAGGTTTAAGCAGTTCTTAGTCTAGTGGACTGATGACCTCAGATGTTACGTCCTATAGTGCTGAGAGACATTTGAACCATTTTTGATAATGCTGGGCAGCAGCTTTTCCGGCGCATTTAATTTGGACAGCACTGACCAGGCAAGTGATCCAACTAACATGCAGTTATGTGAGCAGTTGCAGTAAAGACGTAAAAAGAGACGAGCAGAGAACAATACAGCTTTGAATGTCACTTAATTTTTAAACAGAATGAAATAATATATGGCAAAACTCCGGCAATACGCTTTTTATGTGACCGGACGGAAAACATAACATGCTCTCGACCTTAGCTAACATAACACTGTAATTAAAAACAAAAGTGATGAAAATTCCTGACTTTCTACATGAGCTATGTGTGGCGTAAAAGCGCACTGCTGGGATTTCACCATGAAGTGAAATATTGAAGCCACGGAAGGTTAAAAAGTTCAAATGTGTGTGAAATCTTATGGGACTTAACTGCTAAGGTCATCAGTCCCTAAGCTTACACGCTACTTAACCTAAATTATCCTAAGGACAAACACACACACCATGCTCGAGGGAGGACTCGAACCTCCGCCGGGATCAGTCGCACAGTCCATGACTGCAGCGCCCTAGACCGCTCGGCTAATCCCGCGCGGCCCACTGAAGGTATTACAGTCAGTGGTCGGGTAATGTCTGAACTCCATCCATATCTGCCTCCGAGGAATACACTTCCGTACTGCTACTTTTATAACGAGGCGATCAGCAGCAGAATCCCAAACCACCAATATGTTCAAATTTCCTCCTCCACTTTTTTAACGTGCTGTTCTGTATTTCGCCGTCGTTCGGCAGTGGCTTGTCACAAAGCTTCGTGCACTAGTTCCATTACGTTTGGCAGCTTAAATGTCTTATTTTTCGCGCCAGAGCTGTTAACTTGGCTCCAGTTCAATTCTACTGGGTTCAGATGGCGGTGTTAAGGTGACAACTGC
Source organism: Schistocerca nitens (assembly GCF_023898315.1). Taxonomy (NCBI): domain Eukaryota; kingdom Metazoa; phylum Arthropoda; class Insecta; order Orthoptera; family Acrididae; genus Schistocerca; species Schistocerca nitens. The sequence goes on from NC_064622.1 coordinate 354,882,092, forward strand.
AAAAATGCAGCATATGTACAGTGTGCTCGACGCTATGAATATTTATTATTGTTTTCCATATTTGTACGACGCTTATCACTCTGGTGCGTGTGAGACCACATCTGTCCAACAAAACAATAGGTAATTCAAACAAAGAGCATTTGATTTTTCATCTTTCTCCGAGAAATTTAACTGTGTAATATCTTCTTAACTTCAACAATTCTCAACAATCCTTTATAAAATACTGATAATTAAGAATGTGTATTTGCAATGAAAACCAGAATTTTGGGTGCGATATGTAATTAGAAACTAGAGGGCGTGCATTTATCTTGAAAAATGATGGTTAAATATGATTTAATTACCATATATTTTATAAATCTCATATTTAAAAGATCAAGGTAATCAAAACGAACCAAAAAAATAGGGATTTCATCAAGTTTGGTACCGCCGCCCGCCAGCACACACATTTATCAATCTATGACGCTACCGATTACGCCACGCATATGGTCAAATATTATTTCTTATTCTATTACATATTGTATCTCAAAAAACGTCAAAGCTGATCTCTCTCTGTAATCTTGTGAAACCCAATAACAACAACTTGTTTCTCGCTATTAACGGTGATCCGCGTGCGTGTATCACAATGAAGCAGGGAGCACTAGCAGTGTCGATTTTCACGGTACGTATGAACAGCGGGACAATCGGAGCAAAAGTACCGTTCAGAGACTGTGACTGTACACGATTTATCAAATAAAAATTACGTAGCTAAAGAATTATTAATAAAAATGTTGATGGCTATTGATGACTGTTAATACATCACAATGCCTTAAAAGTTTTATTTACAGTGAAACAGTAATAAGAAATTTAACATATCAGTTGAATCTACTTCCAAGAGCGGAACAATATCAGTGTACGAGACCTACGGCTGCTGACCAATCGTCGCATTTGTGTTTGGTTACATCAGATTTTTTCTTATGACGAACGAAGTATAATAAGCTGGCCGGTTTCAACTTCCGCCTCGCGCGAACTATAGTACCGCCGCTGTGATGTTAAGTTATGCAGATTACCGTTCACGCCTGTTGCACTTGTGCCCACAGCACTTCACAACATTATGAAAAGTTATTAAACACACTTTGGTATAAGTACAGGTGTTTCCAGTGGACACGACAACAGTTACATGACTGTACTCGTAATTAAAGGAGGTGTTTGAAGTGTTGTCCTTGTACTCGGATGCAAGCCTACATCCGTCGTCGCACTGAGATTCGAATCCTTTCAAACACACCTCGATCATTTCGAAATTCTTGACAAACACTGACAAGTATCTGCTGTAATTCTTAAACCAAGTTAACCAGGGTGGCGTACACCTTTAATGTGGCCCCAAATACAGATTTCTATGGGGTTTGGGTCAGGCGAGCTTGGAGGCCACGCTAAAAGTCCCCCTCGCCCAACCCATTTTTGGCCACATCAGTGCGTTAGATGTCGTCTTTCCATAGCAGCAAAATGTGCTGGCGCTCCAACATGCATGTACCATATCCTCTGGCGTTGCTCTAAGGCACGGGTGTGCAAACGACAGCGGAATCCGGACAGCAATTTGTTTGAATCCGGCCCGCGGAAGAAATTCGCAAACTTACGCCTAATTGTTTGCCAGAAGATGCCTAACATCCCATCGTCAGATGTTTATTTTTATTTACGTGTCGTGAACTCTGTTTCCTTACTAACGTCGCTGCACAATTCTGCAACGGAAGACAGCTGTTGTAAAACGTTGTAAGTACAGATACAATGTTCCCAACGCGTTGTTGTTGTTGTTTTTGGGGAAGGAGACCAGACAGGGAGGTCATCGGTCTCATCGTATTAGGGAAGGACGGGGAAGGAAGTCGGCCGTGCCCTTTGACAGGAACTATCCCGGAATTTGCCTGGAGCGATTTACGGAAATCACGGAAAACCTAAATCAGGATGGCCGGACGCGGGATTGAACCGTCGTCCTCCCGAATGCGAGTCCAGTGTCTAACGAACTGCGCCACCTCGCTCGGTTCCCAACGCGTAAATAAATGTTAACATCTGAGGAAGAGGCAGACATGAAATTTATGTACTCTCAAAAACGCTTGTTTTGACGTGGCGTGTTGGGAAGGTGTGCCATCCATATTGGTGCGTTAAATATAAACGTTAAAGCCGCGGCCGCTACAGTTTTGATTTTATCCACTAGCTGTCGCGTCACGTGATGAAGCAGCCCGCGAGGTTAAGCATGTATTTGAAGGTTGTCCATGCCTGTTCTAATGGATCATCCACAACCAACGCTGCAAGATAATGCCGCAGAAAGCGAACGTAATTCCGACCATTGAGTTTTCTTTGATAACATATACGGCCCAGCAATACGATCGCCTAGTACCCCCATACACAATGAGAAACGCTGCTGATATGGACACTCATGCGTAGACTGAGTGTTGGAGCCTAGACGACACTAAACGTGAGAACTGTGGTCATTAAACAGACCCTCACCATTGAACCATTTTTCATCTGTAAATAAAATGTTATTCTCAAACGTAGGGGTGCCTGCAGCTTGTCGTTGCATCCGCTGAAAAATTGCTAGTCGACGACCCGCCTCATTAGGACATTGAACTCGAAAAAATGGTTCAAATGGCTCTGAGTACTAAGGGACTTAACATCTGTGGTCATCAGTCCCCTAGAACTTAGAACTACTTAAACCTAACTAACCTAAGGACATCACACACATCCATGCCCAAGGCAGGATTCGAACCTGCGACCGTAGCAGTCGCGCGGTTCCGGACTGAGCGCCTAGAACCGCTAGACCACCGCGGCCGGCCATTGAACTCGCCGGAGGTGGTAATGTTACCATGCCGATGCAATATTCTCCAAAAACCTACCAAGGCTCATTCCAAGAATTTGCGTGGCAAGTCTCCTTGTCGAGATTCCAGGAGAGTGTTCGACTGTTCCCAGTACCACATCTTCAAGCAAAGCAGTAATTCGAGCAGGCCTACTTGCCCACGCAGAACGTGCAAAACTCTCAGTGTCTCGGTGTCCAAGCGGTCCTAGGCGTTTCAGTCCGGAATCGCGCTGCTGCTAGGGTCGCAGGTTCGAATCCTGCCTCGGGCATGGATGTGTGTGCTGTCCTTAGGTTATTTAGGTTTAAGTAGTTTAGGGGACTGATGACCTCAGATGTTAAGTCCCATAGTACTCAGAGACATTTGAACCATTTTTATAAGCGTGCAGCCTCCCGTGAACTGCCGTTATCCGTACCTTACATGAAATGTGCATCCATGTACTCCTCTTTACTGTAATGTTCCAATACTCGTACTACGCAACCGACTCTCCCCAAACAGCTGAAATGTGTGGCACTGTGACTGTGTACTGTACTGTACTGTACTGTCCGCATCTCGTGGTCGTGCGGTAGCGTTCTCGCTTCCCACGCCCGGGTTCGATTCCCGGCAGGGTGAGGGATTTTCTCTGTCTCGTGATGACTGGGTGTTGTGTGCTGTCCTTGGCTTAGTTAGGTTTAAGTAGTTCTAAGTTCTAGGGGACTGATGACCATAGATGTTAAGTCCCATAGTGCTCAGAGCCATTTGAACCATTTTTGTGTACTGTACTGTCGTATCCATTCTGTTTACAGCTCCAGGTATTGAACCACATCACGGACCGATAAGCGGTGTTTACAAAGATTCACGTCAGTAGTGACTTGTAACCACAAAGTCACAATTATCTCACAAACGATTTGTTTATTCACCTATGTCTACCGAGACTTTTTTGCTTCTAATATCGGGTAGTTTCAACCGCATGCGTTGACGCAATTAATTATAAGACACTGTTTATTGGAACCCCACAGCTTGTAAGTATTTAAAAAGTCATAGTTCACCGCCAAGACTGCTAATGCGTACACATACCAACAAAATTTTTGCATCACCCCCGGTATGTCGTGCAGGTGTGTTATTATTGTGACTGTTCTTGGACCGATCGAAAAGTCATCCCGCACGTTGTAAACACACACACAGTTACCAAGAGCGATACTTACGTGTAGAGCACCACACTCGAATGAGTAGAAGCATTTCAGTCGGGGCGCATTAGAGATTTCTTCGAAGCAGAAGATGGCACCATATTATAGGAGGAGAAGGCGTAGCCGCCTTACAGTTTATAAAGCAATAGACAATATTGCTATGAATACCGAGAACTATGTAAGAGCACAAGTCGTCCTGCATAGTCCATCAGTGTTCTGTGGTCGAGTTCTGAACTTTACCCTTAGGAACAATGATACCCTGCAGCATGGGTCCTCGTCCGTGGACCTAAAATCGATAAAGTTCCAGGGCTTGAAACTTTTAACAGCCGCGACGTCATCGCTTATCGGACATTTCACATCGCAGAGGATTACAATAGAGATCTGGGTAAATCATATTACCTGTCGACCATGCCTTTCGTTCTCAGGGCTAGGAATCATCACGATGAGCATCCTTTATGCCACGAAAGACCATCGTGTTCAATGATCGCGGCCTCATCATCACGTTATGCGACCATGGAGAGCACTGCGTCCTGCACCACACCTTGGCCCCGTTATAGACGGGCAAGAAATCGTGCAGAATGGAGAACATACGATTGGAGTTGGGTGTGATTTATGGGCGAAATTCCGATTTCTTTGTACCCTGATAAACACAAAAACGTGTGGAGACAGCCCGGTAAAGCCTCGTGTCCCACATGTGCAAAAAGTTGGCGGTAGAGTGATTTTCTGGGACCGTCGTACACCTCTCGTGGATGTTAAGGGCGATCTCACTGCTCTGAGATTCTGCAAGCGACAGTGAGAAAATAACGCCAATATTTTGGTGACAGTTTTATCATAACGGATGACTGAACACGTTCCTTTAGCATGATAGGAGCACCAGAACGGAGAGGCCTGACTGTTCCTCTACATGAATCGAAATGAAAACGTGTGGGATCGATTGAAAGAGCAGTTTTTAGAAGTCGACAAAATAACGACTCTACGTGACTTACACAGTATCGCCACTCACGAATGGGGCAATTTGGACCAGGGCTGTCTTGATGATCTCGTCGACGGATTCAAGCCTGCGTCAGATCAAGGGGAGTCTCTGCCACGTATTGACGTTGCTCAGGAGTGCTGTGAAGAAACCCTCACGGGTAACACTATTTTGTCGTTAGACTTTTTTCTCTTTAATTAACGATCTGGACACAGTGAAAACTAGTATATACGCAAGATTCATAGCCAGTTTTTGTTTTCAGTGCCATGAATTTCGAAATAAAGGGGCGATGCAAAACTTTTGTTGATGCATACATATACTTAGACCAACCTTCCAAAAAGTTCCGAAACTGACTTTATTCCTGGCGTATAAGCAACGTCAGCGTAGGACCTACAATGGCAGCTTTAATTAACAGATGTAAGCAACAGATGCGCATTCGACCAATAAGTTGTGAGTAGACAGTGTTAAGCAGTGGACGTGCGCCCGCAGTGTGTCAACGTGGTTGTGTCACAAACCGCAATGGAGCAACGGGCGGTCATTCGATTTCACGTTTTACTCGGTAAAACGGCTAGGCAGACATTAGAGTTCATGAAAGTCTTATGGCGCTAATTTTTTAAGTCTGGACGTGTGTTTCACGAGTTGAGACGCTTTAAAAAAGGATAGGTGTCGTTTGAGGACAATGAGAGGTTAGGGCGTCCCACCTGAAGTTCATCCGAATGAAACAAGGAATAGTTAATAGTTAATTATGGAGGAAAATGTGTGTGTGTGTGTGTGTGTGTGTGTGTGTGTGTGTGTGTGTGTGTGAAGGGGGGCTATGGTTTAAGATTTTAGAGGAAGGCCACGGCATGACTACAGGGAGACTAGAGGTTGACGTAAACAGTTTCAAATTGTATGCTGCAGTAGGTAAGTAGAGATGAAGAGGATTGGACGGAGGAGACTAACGTGGAGAGCTGCATAAGTTCATTCTTCGATATGAAGACAACAAAAGCAACGACAACAATAACAGCAATACCGATGAGTCTCAGGACGACGCGTGTGCTCCGTTGGCGGCTGTCGACAAGCTGGGAGCTGTGGACACGGCTTCCCCACACGCGGCTGCATGCATATGCATGTCGCCGCTGACAGCGTACAAGCGGTAGACAGACGTCCATTACGGGCTCACACGCTCTGTTACGTCGCGTACCAACAAACGCCTGACGCGCCTAAGCTGAGAAGGGTGCATAATCCATTACTGAACCATCTGCCCCTGGCAGCGTCGCGGCTTTCAGGGAGAACTACTGATCGCGTCATAATGACCTCTCACTGTTTCCAAAAGTAAGGAAAACACAGTCCACCGTACAATCTTGACGTATTGCTTATTTACGATAGTTACATACGATATCTAACAGAGAGAGACAGAGATGGAGAGAGGGGGTAGGAAGAGAGAGAGAGAGAGAGAGGGGGGGGGGGAGAGGGAGAGAGGGGGTAGGAAGAGACAGAGAGAGGGGGTTTAGGAAGAGAGAGAGAGAGAGGGGAGAGAGGGGAGAGAGGGAGGGAGGGGGAGAGAGAGAGAGAGGGGGGGGTAGGAAGAGAGAGAGAGAGAGAGAGACAGAAAGAGAGAGCGGGGTTAGGAAAGAGAGAGAAAAAGAGAGAGAGAGAAAGAGAGAGAGAGAGAGAGAGAGAGGGAGGGAGAGAGAGTCAGAGACACTATTCGCACTATTAAAAGACTTTTTGTCCCGGTGTGTTACGGCACGACTCTTTTTTTTTTTTTTTTGATGTTTACTCTGCGATTAGTAAGTACTGCTTACGTTACGTCGCCGCGCGGGGTAGCCGCGCGGTCTAGGGCGCCTTGCCACACTTCGCGAGGCTACCAAATGGCTCTGAGCACTATGGGACTGGACTGCTGTGGTCATCAGTCCCCTAGAACTTAGAACTACTTAAACCTAACTAACCTTAGGACATCACACACATCCATGCCCGAGGCAGGATTCGAACCTGCGACCGTAGCGGTCGCGCGGGTCCAGATTGTAGCACCTAGAACCGCTCGGCCACACTGGCCGGCCGCGAGGCTACCCCCGTCGGAGGTTCGAATCCTACCTCGGGCATAGGAGTGTGCGTTGTCATTATCGTAAGTCAGTTTAAGTTAGATTAAGTAGTGTGTAGACCTAGGAACTGACGGCTCAGCAGTTTGGTCTCATAGGAACTTGCTACAAAATTACGTTAAGTCACTTATCATCATAATGGATAACACATAACAAGTCTCTCCAACTGTGACCGCTGCACTCGAAGCGTTAAAGAAGTCAGGAACTCAGCGCGCAGCGTATCCAAAAAATATTGTGTACGTTTGCCACGGGAAGTTTGTTTACCAAATGCGTTTAATTGGTTACATTTAGACACGGTCGAAGACACGTCCGTTTTTGTTCGCAGACTGATACGCATCAAAACTGTAGCACCGATGCCGGAATTCAACATACGTCAAAGTGGCATCAAGTGCAATGGATGAACGGATATTATTAGCGTTTCAGCGTAGCCGCAAATAAATAGGTATGGATATTAGAGGAGCACATGAAATAGTGTATTCATACGATTTAGAAACTAATATTTGTATGTATTTAAACATTAAAGAACATCTTATGTTTAACAGCCATAACAATAAAAAAAAACCACTGATGATGCTGCATCTGCAGTGAAACATGCCTGGGACAAAAAACAAAATTGTGTTTTGCTAAGGCGGATCCCACTCAAAAACATATGTTATTGTTAAAGCAAACACAGACAAATGAGCTTCAACATCAAGAGGTATGAATAAAGTTATCTATATACTGTATATACGGAAATATTACTCAGCGGGTTTTGTACCCAGAAATTGGATTTGTAAGTTAGAAATTTGTGAGAAGGTAGTGTTACCCCTCGCGTAAGATGGAGAAACGAGTCCCAGCGCGTGTCGGACTCCCTCGATTGCCATGCGAGTCTGGAACCGATAAGTCCACGAGGGCAACTTTCAACATTATGTAAGATCCCACAGGTCCAGACGACTAGTACTCGAAAAGAAAGACACATACACGGTTCTGCAAAAATTAAGGACGAGATAGATAAAATAACATAACATATGAACCAGTGGGCGAAAATGAATGAAACTACGGGAGAATGTTGCCAAAGCTCTACCAGTCGTGCACAGAAAGCTGCACGTTACGTGGCGTGAGGTCAGCGTGACTATAGCGCCAAACGGGCTGATCCCACAACACGAGGCAATTGAAGGAACTGGAAAATGGAATGTGTGTTTCAATTGACGAGCAGTTACTGCGCGCTGCGATGGTGTTCTTCATTAAAACATGGACCGGTGACAATATTTGGATGACTTCACACGAGGAAGAACCATCCGGAAATTCGAAAGACAAAGTGAGAAGAGTGTAGTCGAGGAGTTTGGTATTGCTCGCAGCATTGTTTCTCTTGCACGGGGAGCGTTGCTAACCAGAGGCACTGCTGCCAGAAGGAGTGGAGGTGGTCGACGACGGTCAAGCACAGCAGCAGAAGACAGTTCATTGTACAGTAGGCAAGAAGGGACCCACATCAAACAGCGGTTGCAACGGCAGCTACATTTACAGGACTGAAAGGCACGCAGTCTCGCGCTCCACAGTGGCACGGTGACAGCATGAGGGTGATCTCTTTGGCTGACGAACCAGTACGTTGTATTTCGTTGACATCCGCACATTAGCGGTACCGTTTGCGATGGTGCCTGGAGCTCAGGGACTGGACCGAGGAGGAGTGCGGCCGCGAGCTCTACTCAGATGAGAGCGGATTCAATCTGAGTACTGATTCTGAACGTACCTTCACATGACAAGAGGAACATTTGCGGTTCAGGTGTTATGGTGTGGGGAGGCATAATGTTGCGTGAGCGTACCTACCTCCATGTCTTAGAACTCGGTACACCCACCAGTCAACTTTATTGTGACACATGTGCGTCTTTTCTCGCCTTCATTTTTACGGATGACAGTGCGCTACTGCATTAAACAGTGCAGGTGGAGGAGCTGTTCCAACGAGAGGATATTCGGCGAATGGACTGGCCTGTCCGTTCCCCCATATTAAATCCCACTGAGCACGTGTGGGATGTGTTGAGGAGATGTATAGCAGGTCGTCCACGTCTACCAACAACAATCCAGCAACTGTAAATCCTGATGGAGGAATGGAATGTCTGACCACAAAAACTTCTTACCAACCTTGCGGCCAGCATGGGAGAACGTTGTTGTCGGTAGTAGCCATAGACCTTATTAAAACCTGTTGTGAGGTAATGGGCGAGCTGTGGCGCCCTAGAAATATTCTAAGTTCGGAGTTGGTGTGGCTACGCTGGGGCCTCTCGGCGGGCCGCGGCCACGTGGTGCCGAACGTTAGCCGGCATCCAGTTGCCACGTGGCTGGGAATTCCATAGTGACGCTGCGTCGATGAAAGAGACTTGTATGCCGAGCGTGCCAAAGATGGCGGACTTTGTGAAAGCATTATGGCAGACATTTCACAGTTAATATGGAATTTAATACTAGCCAGAAGAGTCATGAAGCCTCAAAAAGAAACATGTACATTACTATTATTTGTACCACAATTCTGATGGCGTAATCAGATTTTCAATATTTTTATTATTTTATAGTAAAACAGAAGTGATTTCAGGCGTTCCCCAAGGTAGTGTTATAGGCCCTTTGCTGTTCCTTATCTATATAAACGATTTAGGAGACACTCTGAGGAGCCGTCTTTGGTTGTTTGCAGATGACGCTGTCGTTTATCGACTAATAAACTCATCAAAAGATCAAAACAAACTGCAAAACGATTTCGAAAAAATATTTGAATGGTGCGAAAAGTGGCAGTTGACCCTGAATAACGAAAAGTGTGTGGTCATCCACATGAGAGTTAAAAGGAACTCGTTAAACTTCGGTTACACGATAAATCAGTCTAATCTAAAGGCCGTAAATTCAACTAAATACCTAGGTATTACAATTATGAACAACTTAAATTGGAAAGAACACATAGAAAATGCTGTGGGGAAGGCTAACCAAGGGCTGCGTTTTATTGGAAGGACACTTAGAAAATGTAACAGACCTACTAAGGAGAGTGCCTACACTACGCTTGTCCGTCGTCTTTTAGAATACTGCTGCGCGGTGTGGGATACTTACCAGATAGGACTGACAGAATACATCGAAAAAGTTCAAAGAAAGGCAGCACGTTTTGTATTATCGCGAAATATGGGAGAGAGTGTCACAGAAATGATACAGGATTTGGGCTGGAAATCATTAAAAGAAAGGCGTTTTTTGTTGCGACGGAATCTTCTCACGAAATTCCAATCACCAACTTTCTCCTCCAAATGCGAAAATATTTTGCTGACACCGACCTACATAGGGCGGAACTATCACCACGATAAAATAAGGGAAATCAGAGCTCGTACGGAAAGATATAGGTGTTCATTCTTTCCGCGCGCTATACGAGATTGGAATAATAGAGAATTGAGAAGGTGGTTTGATGAACCCTCTGCCAGGCACTTCAGTGTGATTTGCAGAGTATCGATGTAGATGTAGATCTGATGGTAAATTATACAAGTAACACCCAGCAATGAATGTCCAAAATCTAAACGGTTCATCCGATTTCGTCGATCGACGTGGCTTTAGAAAGTTATTAGTGTAAACCTAAATTGGTAAGAACTACAAGCGTGCAACTTGAATAGTACATGAGTTATTGGAGGTCAAAGTGGCTGATTACTAGTAATCGCGTCAGGCCACAGGTACTTCACAGTTACACGAAAATACGGTAGCAGCATGCTTATAAATATATTTATTCATCTATGTCTTCATTTACATCCGATATATGCTATTCATGAAGAAACTGGTCAATTATATACTGCGTTTTAGAAAGCACAGAGACGTTAGGCTACTGGCCTACTTTTGCTTGCTATTCCTTTGATATATGACTATTTAATTTGTTTACGTATTTAATAATGTGTGTTAGAGCGTGTTTATGGTCCAGCCATAGGAATATTTACTTAATTTCAAGTTATTTATATGTAAATCCAGTATTTCGCAAGAGTTTCATTATGTTTGTGAGTGTACACTGGCTTGGAGACAGGGCGGGAGCGCCTCTAGCCAATCACAGCGATCGTTCGAAAAAGGACATGTGGAGAGACGTATGGAGGTGGGGGAGGAGGATCGTTTCCGGAGAGGACACAGGAGAGAGGTACGGCACAGGACACCGGAAGTGCTGGAGGCGAAGGCGCAACGGACGCACGGTCGCGAAAGAGACTTTGAGAGTGTGGCGCGGTTTGCGCGTCGTCGCGGGAGATAGAAATACTTCGGAGTGCCGACTTGTGCACTTGTGAGATTTCCGTGGCTTCGCCGGCCGGAGTGGCCGAGCGGTTCTAGGCGCTTGAGTGCGGAACAGCGCGACCGCTACGGTCGCAGGTTCGAATCCTGCCTCGGGCATGGATGTGTGTGATGTCCTTAGGTTAGTTAGGTTTAAGTAGTTCTAAGTTCTAGGGGACTGATGACATCAGAAGTTAAGTCCCATAGGGCTCAGAGCCATTTCCGTGGCTTATACAGTGAAGACGTAGTGTGCGTTTCGAAGTGAATATCTCGCGAGCTATGTTGTTGTTCATAACTAATTATGTGAAGTAGAGATCTATTGTTTCCCTGTTATTCAACTTATATCTTACGTAATTGCTGGACTATCGACAACAATAAGTGGTTTGCAGAAATATACCACATTCTCAAAAGTATTTCTACTATCGTACTCATCATTTAAAGTCGTTAAGATAGTACCCGCAGATTTTTTTAAAATTTCAATCTTTCATTTATAAATTTCTACGTTACATTCGCAATTGCCGAGTGACGGGAACCTTCTACAATTCGATTCATGTGTATATACATATAGTATACTGTCCACTCAGCAGTATTTGGCTTGTAATGCGGCAACTACGTATCCCATCCCCTAGACAACGACACCAGCCACAACTTGTAATATTTCAACTCTGAGGGTACGTAGGTGAGGGCCACCACCTCACATCCTTTCATCATTTTATTTGAAAGCCCGCACAGTTAACTGTAACAAATCGCAGTCTTAAATGTAATTATTGTTTTTGAATAAAAGCGTCATGTCTGCTCGTCTCATTGCGCATTTCTTTGAATTACCTTCTATATTACACAGCAGCAGTACAAAAGTGAGGATGTTTTAGCAGTTTTTTCTGTGTATGGTCCAAGTTTCATCGAGCAACGTTATTTGGCGGAGACATGTCATGCGAAACTTTCTTTTTCCTTAAGTTTTGCACACCAGTGAAGTTCGCTCGTCCGTGCAGGATCATATAGCTACGTCACGTCATGCCGGGAAATCTGCTCAAATTATGAAGATGTTCATTATTATAGTTTCAGTTTCAAAACCCTGTAAAAGAGAACCACTGCTCAGAGTGACCTCAAATTTGAACAGTATACCACTGACGCAAGTAAAGAAAAACAATTTAACCAAAATCTGACCAATGGATGGCACTGCAAGGGTCAGAATATGCACACCAAGCAGACTTGCGGCACACGGCTTTTGTTCAGTTTGCGTCCGAGACGCGCAACATGACTGTGTCCACGAAGGATCGCACGGTGCTTGTAAAGCACTTTTACAAGAACGGTGACTGTGCGAAAAGACAGATTCTTTTCAAGAGCAGTGTGGCAGAGGGAGGAAAACAGTTTATCCGACGTGTGTCGAAGACGTGGCCACAGCATTGCAGGAGGGGTCGGGTGCGGTTGTGTGCAAACAAGCAGTGCACGGGGAATTGCCCGAACGCTGGACAGGCCTGCTAAGTCGGTGCATAAAATCCTACGAAACATCCTGCAATGCTGTCCATAAAAAACCATCCTGTTGAAGAGTTGCTTCCATCTGAAATTCCAACAAGACGAATGTTCGCTCAGGAACTACTTGCTCGTATGGAAGTGGACAATGTGTGGTCATGAAATATTCTGTGCACAGACTAAGTCCATTTCCATCAAGGACATGCCAATACGTAGAATTGCAGAATATGGGCAACGGAAAATCCGCATGCACATGTGCATCACCCATTACCGTTTCATTTCGCGGAGGTGACTGTGTGATGCGGGTTGACAACATCGTTTATCGTAGGGCCGTATTTTTTCGAGAAGATGAGTCTTGGAGGACTTGTTACCTGTACTGTCACTGGTAAACACTACGAGATTCTTTTCCGCACCAATGTCATTCCAACCCTTCACGGTGTGGAAGCGTGAGTAGGATCATTTTTATGCAAAATGGCGCTCCTCGACACGTTGCACAGCCAGTGAACCGCCTGCTGCAGAGGCATTTCGGAAATGCTAGAATCATCACAAAATACTAACTGAAGGCACGCATTGCACAACGCATTCTGAACGTCGTTCCCGAGGCATTCTGATATGTTGTGGAACATGCCGTTTCTCGATTTGAACTTGTGGCAAAAAATGCCGACAGCGAACTGAACATGTCTTGCGCCAGTCTCACGACAATTAGAAACCGATTTCATTACGCTTTTTACGCACTTTTTGATTTCGGAATTTTTCCCATCCAATGTGGTAGACTTCCGACCTCGCCGTGGTGGATGGGCTGACCTAACTAATAGTGCACAACTGTTGACTGCTGAACTCGCGCAGTCATGCTCACTGAAAGGTACGCATGGTGTAATGTGCAACTGAAACCACAGCCGTGAAACTGCGATTCGTCTGTCGTTTGCAGCCAACCCCATTTACACTAACACGCTTAGAGCGCCAGATATTGGTAACTTTCTCTTTCAGTTTTTTGTCCCATGACATTTTCCCGTGCGTCAACAAAAATGTTCAAATGTTTGTGAAATCTTATGGGACTTAACTGCTAAGGTCATCAGTCCCTAAGCTCACACACTACTTAACCTAAATAATCCTAAGGACAAACACAAACACACACACACACACACACACACACATGCCCGAGGGAGGACTCGAACCTCCGCCGGGACCAGCCGCACAGTCCATGACTGCAGCGTGCGTCAACAGTATGCTGTTCAAATCTGACGTCATTTTCTTTCTACAGCGTTTTTAAACTGCTGACACTTTAATTATGGGCACCCTATACATACACAAGGTTGGCCACGGCGTGTTAATCTGCACGCGAGCACCACATGCGGACCGCGTGCTGGCCGAGGCCGGCGTGCCTCGGCTTTTCTCAGTACCTATAGAAAGTACTGGGAACAGTGCGACATTTCACTTAGCTTCTTTTACAATGTGCATGCATGCATCTCTGAAGGAACAGACTTTTCTGATGATCTATAACTGTACTAAATATCGTCAAATTTATTTGCTTATTGCGAATTCTTTGACGTATTGGGTACAGATACAGTACCTATGGGTGAAATACGAAAATTTGTGCCGGACCGGTAATGGAACCCGGATTTCATATTTATCGCGAGCGGTCGCTTTGTCAGCTTTGGCTAACCGTGCATGCTCTCTGGGCTGACCCAAACCTCCATATGCCACGCGGTCTACATCCCCTAATGCTGGTAAAATTACTTGGATTCCCGCAATATGGAGAATGAGACTACACATTCAAAATTATTGTTGTCGTCGTGAGTTAAATCTCTTGAGAAAGAATTAGTTGAGGTGTGCAGGTGACCAACATAGGCACCACGCTGAAGCACAACTGGTCAGCAGGGTACGCTGCACTGGTGCTGAACATCCAGTGCACTGCATGCGGGACAACAGTGTCAGTGGGGGCTGTCTCATAAGACGCCACGTAGCACAAATTGCAGGTCCAATTAATTCGTTACTGGTCACAGTTAATGTGCTGCAACAAGTACATCACTGCACTAGATTTTAATAGTTTGAGAGGTGAAAACGCGTTGTGTAGACTTTGTGTATGGTTCATTTTATGTCATACATTGCGCCGTATGAAATATAGCTAACCTACTGAAATTGTATTTAAAGGTGAGAGCAGAACGGTATCTGTGTCTGTTCTCGAGATATTGGTTTTTATATCTACGAAAGTGTCACATGTAGTGCATCCAGTTCTATGTGTGACATGGATCATGTAAGTAGTAACACCTGTTGTCCTTCATAAATTGATCGAGATATGAAACCAAGATTGTTTACAAATGATGGCACGCTAAACGATGCACATTTTGGCGTGTGATTAATACGCGAAACCATTTTATCTATCGATATATTGAAGTAACTATAGTTTTCCTGATGGTACAATGTATTTTTAAACGTATTTAATGTTTCGTCAAAGAAGAATACTACGGCACTGCACACATTAACATTAAAGACATGCTAGGCGTCCTCCCTAGCTTTAATCGAAACCTGTTTGTAGTTACATTACAAGAATTAGTTCCTAAGTAACTTCATGTTTTAATTGTTTCAGTTTCCATCGCGAAATTTTTCTTATTTACAAGCTTTAGAATGCTTTATAACAACATTTAATGGCATCAGCTTGCCAGCTAGTCCCTGACAACAATACTAAAATGGTCTTTTACGGAGGCGTTTGATACTCATATACACTAAGATGGTGTCTGTTCTTTCGGACAGATACCATCGGTGACGATGCAGCTCGTTAGAATGAAATTACAATGAAATGAACACCCTCAGCTGCTTACAGGCGTTGACCTACGTCAACGGGGACAGATGAAAATGTGTGCCCCGACCGGGACTCGAACCCGGGATCTCCTGCTTACATGGCAGACAGACGCTCTATCCATCTGAGCCACCGAGGACACAGAGGATAGCGCGACTGCAGGGATTTATCTCTGACACGCCTCCCGCGAAACCCACATTCTTAACGTATTGTTCCGCACTACATTCGTAGTGCCCCCGCCCATTATACTCATTACTCGCGGCGCGTTGCCGATTCCCGTAAGAATTCGGGCACTGTTTGTGCATTCGCACAGAAGAAGAATGTAGTGCGGGACAATACGTTGAGAATGTGGGTTTCGCAGGAGGCGTGCCAGAGTTAAATCCCTGCAGTCGCGCTATCCTCTGTGTCCCCGGTGGCTCAGATGGACAGAGCGTCTTCCATGTAAGCAGGAGATCCCAGGGTTCGAGTCCCGATCAGGGCACACATTTTCATCTGTCCCCGTTGACGTATGTCAACGCCTGTAAGCAGCTAAGGGTGTTCATTTCATTGTAAGTTTGATACTCAGTTTTAGTTTCTTTTATCGAGTGATATCAAGTACCACGTATAACTGTCTGTCATCATCAACACAACTCACACGTCCAGTGAAACAATTACAGCATACTGTGATCAGTCCCACTAATCAAAGACAGATTAATAATTCATTATTTTCATCATGGCAGTACAACAGAGGTAGTGGCGGAGAACATACGGTGCCATATGTAATTTTACTTACGTTCGAAACAGGCTTATGTCTATTGAAGTTATTTTATTGGTCTTGACGCAGACGCTGGGCTAAGACAATTTTCATTTATTAGTGTGTATGACTTCTGAAGAAGGCTATATTATTATAGCTGAAACCATGGTCAAGGTTTAAAATAAACATAATTTAGTGCAACTGTGGGCCGTTTTTCATTCGAGAGGATTAATAATTATTTAGCGACATAATCTGCTTTAATGTGTCCACTTAAACACTAATAATATGACCTATATAAATTCGCCACTTGATTGCCAAAATACTGCAGATACTTTCGATTAGTTTGTATGCCCAAGATAGACAATAATTAAAAATAGTTTTCCATGAAATAATCGATGATAGACTGACGGGAAAAACCTCAACATTAAGAAGGGGTTGTGCGATGTAACGAATGTTGGTAGCCGTGTTTTTGCATCTGAAAGATTACCCAAATTTAAATTTCGCACCAATCGCGAAAGAGTCGCGCTAGTAGAGCCACTATGAGGATGTAAATGATGTCTGCTTTAAACACACGCTGCCGGCCGCGGTGGTCTCGCGGTTCTAGGCGCGCAGTCCGGAACCGTGCGACTGCTACGGTCGCAGGTTCGAATCCTGCCTCGGGCATGGATGTGTGTGATGTCCTTAGGTTAGTTAGGTTTAAGTAGTTCTAAGTTCTAGGGGACTGATAACCACAGCAGTTGAGTCCCATAGTGCTCAGAGCCATTTGAACCATTTTAAACACACGCTGTTACGGTCGTGTGCATTAGTTACCTTTGGGCCGCGCAGGATTGGCTGCGCGGTCTGAAGCGCTGCAGTCATGGACTGTGCGGCTGGTCCCGGCGGAGGTTCGAGTCCTCCCTCGGGCTTGGGTGTGTGTGTTTGTCCTTAGGATAATTTAGGTTAAGTAGTGTGTAAGATTAGGGACTGATGACCTTAGCAATTAAGTCCCATAAGATTTCACACACATTTTCTGAGTTACCTTTGAGACTGGACATGGTGGGTTGATGTTAGTCAAGAATGCCTTGACGGCGACAAAGACGCCATTATCAACACCTCAATGAGTTTGAAGGAGGTCGTGAATAGGACTACGAGAAGCTGGATGTTCCTTTCTGCGATACAGCAGAAAGACTTGGCAGGAAAGAAGCCACTCTACATGACTGCTTTGCAGCAGTGGTCATCAGAATGTACAGTCGCAAGAAGATCGGGCTCTGGACGGCCACGTGGCATTACCGAGAGGGAAGACCATTATGTTCAGCGTATGGCTGTGGCGCATCGTACTGCGTCTGCAGCAGCAATCCGAGCTGCACTTGGCACCACAGTGACACAACGCACTGCTGCAAATCGGTTACTTCAAGGACAGCTCCGAGCCAGACGCCCTGTAACGTGCATTCAACTGACCCCAAACCACCGCCATTTATGACTTCAGTGTGAGAGCTCACTGGAGTTGGTTGGTTGGTTGGTGTTGAAGGGACCAAACAGCAAGGTCATCAGTCCCTTGTTTCAAATGTGGTCCATTCCGATAGTGTGACATCTCAGAAAAGTCAGAACGATAAAAGGGAAAAGGCTAAAACATGTAAAAGGGCAGTCATGTTGGTAATGGTAAAAACAAAATATGAGCTCACTGGAGGGCAGGGTGCAGGTCTGTTGTGTTTTCTGATGAAAGCTGGTTCTGCCTCGGTGCCACTGATGGCTGTGTGTTGATTAGGAGGAGGCCAGTTGAGGGCCTGAAACCGAGCCGTCTGCATGCTAGACACACTCGACATACACCTAGAGTTGTTCCGGGGTGCGATTTCGTATGACGCCAGGAGCACTCCTGTGAGTGTCCCACCCTCCCTGACAGCAAAACTGTACGTCAGTCTGGTGATCGACATGTTGTACTGCAATTAAAAACAGCTTTCCAGCGGGTGTTTTCCAACAGGATAACGCTCGTCCACATACCGCTGTTGTAATCCAACTGAAATCCGCTTTCGCAGTACAGAGTGGATCAGGATAAGATTGTGGAAAGGGGCCAAGATCAGTTACTGTTAGTTATACAAGAACACAGACAACTTTATTGCTCAAACAAATGCACAGTTTTCTCTTTAAAACAACGAAGATCAATTCACGGCTGAGGGCCCAAATAACTTCTCCAGAATAAGTTTGAATAATTGCTTTTAAAACACCAGGATTTAAAGTAACGGCTGAAGGCCTTACTTAAGCAAAGTTACAATATCTTCTCGGCTAAAGGCCCAAATAATAATTCAGATCAGCTAAGGAATTCTTTAAAAGCCAAGCATTTACAAAGTCCGGCTAAAGGCCATATTAAGGAAAATTCAAGTTAACTCCTCGGCTGAAGGTCCAATCAAAAATTTTCTTCACATACGAGGCTTTAAAGATAAGCTTTTACACAGTACAACAGAAAAACATCTTAAGAAAACTTGAAGTATCTTGTCGGCTGAAGGCCCAAACAATTGCTCAAGAATAATTAAAGACAACCTTAAGATAAACATTTACAGAACACGGCTGAAGGCCGTTTCAAGAATGTAAGATAATTGAAGGGAAACCTTACAGGCAAGGATTTACATATTAAAGAACAGATTCTGAAACAAACGTGGCTGAAGGTCTAAATACAGAGCAACAAAAGTTTTAATAAAACACGGCTGAAGGCCTAATTTCAATCATTAAAACAGCATTAATACACTAGAGAAGCCCAAGCACAGTACTTGCAAGATTACAAAAGGGGAAAACACAAACTAAAACCATAACAAATGGTGTTCAGAAAATACTCCAGGATCGGTCTGAGAAGTTGCCTTACGGGTGTAGCGAAGTGGGACAGGAAGCCGAGGCTTAAGGTCGGATAAGAGAAGGCAGCACAACACAGGGACGGTTCACGACCGACCGACCGACCGACCGACAATCTGACCGATTTCGCACCGTCAGATCCAGCTGCACAAACAATAATAAATATCGGCCGATGACGAGTAAACCAAAGTACCTATACGAGGGCAGTTCAATAAGTAATACATTTTTTTTCTCGGCCAATTTTAGTTGAAAAAACCGGAAATTTCTTGTGGAATATTTTCAAACATTTCCGCTTCGTCTCGTATAGTTTCATTGACTTCCGACAGGGGGGCCGCTGTACGGAGCTGTTAAAATGGCGTCTGTAACGGATGTGCATTGCAAACAACGGGCAGTGATCGAGTTTCTTTTGGCGGAAAACCAGGGCATCTCAGATATTCATAGGCGCTTGCAGAATGTCTACGGTGATCTGGCAGTGGACAAAAGCACGGTGAGTCGTTGGGCAAAGCGTGTGTCATCATCGCCGCAAGGTCAAGCAAGACTGTCTGATCTCCCGCGTGCGGGCCGGCCGTGCACAGCAGTGACTCCTGCAATGGCGGAGCGTGCGAACACACTCGTTCGAGATGATCGACGGATCACCATCAAACAACTCAGTGCTCAACTTGACATCTCTGTTGGTAGTGCTGTCACAATTGTTCACCAGTTGGGATATTCAAAGGTTTGTTCCCGCTGGGTCCCTCGTTGTCTAACCGAACACCATAAAGAGCAAAGGAGAACCATCTGTGCGGAATTGCTTGCTCGTCATGTGGCTGAGGGTGACAATTTCTTGTCAAAGATTGTTACAGGCGATGAAACATGGGTTCATCACTTCGAACCTGAAACAAAACGGCAATCAATGGAGTGGCGCCACACCCACTCCCCTACCAAGAAAAAGTTTAAAGCCATACCCTCAGCCGGTAAAGTCATGGTTACAGTCTTCTGGGACGCTGAAGGGGTTATTCTGTTCGATGTCCTTCCCCATGGTCAAACGATCAACTCTGAAGTGTATTGTGCTACTCTTCAGAAATTGAAGAAACGACTTCAGCGTGTTCGTAGGCACAAAAATCAGAACGAACTTCTCCTTCTTCATGACAACGCAAGACCTCACACAAGTCTTCGCACCCGAGAGGAGCTCACAAAACTTCAGTGGACTGTTCTTCCTCATGCACCCTACAGCCCCGATCTCGCACCGTCGGATTTCCATATGTTTGGCCCAATGAAGGACGCAATCCGTGGGACGCACTACGCGGATGATGAAGTTATTGATGCAGTACGACGTTGGCTCCGACATCGACCAGTGGAATGGTACCGTGCAGGCATACAGGCCCTCATTTCAAGGTGGCGTAAGGCCGTAGCATTGAATGGAGATTACGTTGAAAAATAGTGTTGTGTAGGTAAAAGATTGGGGAATAACCTGGTGTATTTCAATGCTGAATAAAACAACCCCTGTTTCAGAAAAAAATGTGTTGCATTACTTATTGAACTGCCCTCGTACTTCGGTCACGGTCTCACCAAGGTCAAGGCATCACACACCACTCGAGACAAGTTTAAAAGAATACATAAAACACAAGTCACAACTGTCAAACCACTACGGAAGAAGGCCGCGGATTCTAGGCAACAACACACACCACTTATTATCACACGCGTCTACGGCTGAAGAAAGAACAATCCACCAAAACGAAGAACGGGCAACTACTTACTCAACTTGAGGATCCTGCTTCGGAGGAAAGCGAAAAGTCGCTCACACAGCTAGCGCCTCCAATGCAACAGCACGTGCCCGCCGCCAAAAGCCCCGGCCTGGCTTCGCGCTGTGGAGACTACGTCGCTGCTCAGTTCCAACGAACCAACAAGGTCCAACCACATCCCGACCCGGAAAATGGTGTTCGTCCTGAGGATCCAAGATGTCGTCGAGAGATATGACCGGCCGAGCAAACGACCAACGGCAGCGCACTTTCGCCAACAGCGCTGCCGGTGAATACTAACAGCATACGAACCCGACCTTTGCTGGCTGCCAACTCTTTCCCGACTGATCCTGGTGTCAGTGTTCAGCAGACCACATGTCGCCATCCGACGACCAGCCGACCGACCGGCCAACGGTCTTCCGTCTGCGTCGACCACGGTCCTGGCGCGTACCTGCACGATGCGGACCTGCCTGCTACTGACTGCAAACTCGTCCCACAGCCGAGTAACGACGAACCCGACTCAGTCCACAACCCAAAGGGGACTGAGACTCCGAGCCGACTGACTAACATGCGACTCTCTGCCTTCCGAGTGACTCTGCCGACTCTCTGCACCGACTCACTCCACCGACTCGTTCCTGTCAGAGCAGAACCCGAACCTACCATCGATAACGCTGGTGCTGCCACTCACGGACAGCGAAGATGAGCAAGGATAGTGGCGCCAGAAGACATTAACACAAAACTAAAAAAAAAAAAAATATTCTCGCCGTTTCAGAAATGCAGGAAGCAGGAAGGACAGATCACAATCATGAGCCACGCAGGGCTCTATTGAGTGTCGACCTGTCTCGGCCTGCTTGATCAGGATATCTGCCTACAATCGAGTGCATCCCAGGCTTCATCGAACGACTACTCCAGCATTATCCAAAAACTGCGTTAGCCGCCCCTGCACTGACAGACAAAGTGCAACAGGCATGGGACTCCATCCCACAAACTGACACCCGGCACCATGCATTCACATTTTCCAGCTTCCATTCAACATTCTGGCAGTAACACCGGTTATTAATGTACTGGTATTTCACATTTGCAACTGCTTGTCTCGCTCTTACGTTAACCTATGATCTTGCAATTTTAATCACTTAAATACTCGTATGTTACCTCGACATGTGTGTTCCCGATAGTATTATTACTCCACATTAATTATCTTTTGGTGTTGCGATTTTTTTTCCAACGGTGTATGAAACCAACTGATCGCGTCCGCTTCGTAGAATCGCTCGTCGCACGGTGCCTCGAGCGTGTAGCTCACGTAGGGCAATTCAACGACTGCCGATTGATATTGATATTCTGGTGGCGTTCGCAACAGTTCGTCCTCGTAGGACAGCGGCTAAAGCGGTGGTGCGGTCGCGGAACGGTTTGTGTCGTGTCAGAGTGAGGATGGCAGCAAGTGGCTGCTCGCCGAGCCGGACAGGCGCCGCTCGGCTGCGCCGCCAGAGCTCGGCGGGCTCGAAGCGTGGCAGCGCAGCCTGGAGAAGCTGTCAGCCAGGCGCGTCGAACAATGCCAGCCGCGCCGCAATTTGCGGCTATCTGGAGCCCTCCCGTCCCACCCCACGGCGCCCTTGTCTTCGCGGTTTGACAGCAGAGTGCGCTATTTGCAGCACAATGTGCACCAGGCTAGGGGCGGGGGAGGAGTGGGGGACCACAATCTACACGCCTCCTAAGGCTACACACACACACACACACACACACACACACACACACACCTAAAGAGGCTGCAGGCGGGCCGTAGCGCGGCCTGTCATTCGCCTTTGCTCGGTCTTTCTCGGAAATCTCCTGAACAGCGCTACATTATATTTACACTACTGGCCATTAAAATTGCTACACCACGAAGATGACGTGCTACAGATGCGAAATTTAACCGACAGGAAGAAGATGCTGTGATATGCAAATGAACAGCTTTTCAGAACATTCACACAAGGTTGGCGCCAGTGGCGACACCTACGACGTGCTGACATGAGGAAAGTTTCCAACCGATTTCTCATACACCTACAGCAGTTGACCGCCGTTGCCTGGTGAAACGTCGTTCTGATGCCTCGTGTACGGAGGAGAAATGCGTACCATCACGTTTCCGACTTTGATGAAGGTTGGATTGTAGCCTGTCGCGATTGCGGTTTATCGTATCGCGACATTGCTGCTCGCGTTGGTCGAGATCCAATGATTGTTAGCACAATATGGAATCGGTGGGTTCAGGAGGGTAATACGGAACGCCGTGCTGGATCCCAACGGCCTCGTATCACTAGCAGTCGAGATGACAGGCATCTTATCCGCGTGGCTGTAACGGATCGTGCAGCCACGTCTCGATCCCCGAGTCAACAGATGGGGACGTTTGCAAGACAATAACCATCTGCGCGAACAGTTCGACGGCGTTTGCTTCAGCATAGACTATCACCTCGGAGACCATGGCTGCGGTTACCCTTGACGCTGCATCACAGACAGGAGTGCCTGCGATGGTGTACTCAACGACGAACCTGGGTGCACGAGTGGAAAAACGTCATATTTTCGAATGAATCCAGGTTCTGTTTACAGCATCGTGATGGTCGCATCCGTGTTTGGCGACATCGCGGTGAACGCACATTGGAAGCGTGTATTCGTCATCGCCATACTGGCGTATCACCCGGCGTGATGGTATGGAGTGCCATTGGTTACACGTCTCGGCCACCTCTTGTTCTCATTGACGGCACTTTGAACGGTGGACGTTACATTTCAGATGTGTTACGACCCTTGGCTCCACCCTTCATTCGATCCCTGCGAAACCCTACATTTCAGCAGCATAATGCACGACCGCTTGTTGCAGGTCCTGTACGGGCCTTTCTGGATACAGAAAATACGAGAGTCGCCCAGAAAGTAATGCGCCACATTATTTCTCCAAGAATTATTTATTCCACTCACACTCTTCTTGCACGTAATCTCCTTCCGGTTACATAGTCTTCCAACAGGGAGACAAGGCGAGTTATGCCCTGTCGGTACCCGTTATAGTCACGAATCCATTTCTTCACTGCGCCAATTATGTTGTCGTTCTGAAAACGTCTCCCACGAATGCTATCCTTTTGTGGCCCAAACATGTGGAAGCAATGCCGTGCCGAAGCCGTAAGACCTTGACTGAGGGCGAATGGGAGAAGTCGTTTGGTTTGTATAAGTCTCGCTGCACACAGTCTCCAACTTCTGGTCCAGTTTACGTCCAAAGACTGAAACGTCGCGCGGGTGCGGTGATGATTTGGGTCCCTTGATTACCGTTGTACCGGAGTATCCTCCTCTAGCATTCCCTTTCCTCAACAGCAGCTCTCGATGCCAGTATTATTTTCAGAATTTTGGACAGGTCAATATTGCCTCAGTTGCTTTTCTGAAAACTTTCGTATATGTTTATACACAGTATATTGTATTTTAAGCTAAAATTTATCATAAGGAATTACTTTACAAAAAATTTTAGTCTTGATGTTACAATCGATAAGTACTAGCTCTGAATGTACAGTTAAAAAATTTTTTTAGAAACATTTGAAATTAATAAATATTTGCACATTTAAAATTAATCACGCAACCCTGCACTGTTTACTACGTTTATTTCTGGATTCATTTATGAAATAATAATCGAAATTAATAATGTACGAGGCCTGTTTTTTAAGTAAGTACCGTTTTGCCACATCGCGGCCGCGGCGCTGCGGTCGGCGTTCTGCGCATGTGCACTGGGTACCTACATCTGTTGCGTACGCACTGACGCCATTACAGTCTGATTCTTCCTTGTTTACATTGTGTACTGAGTGTTTAAGATGCCTCCGATAATCGTGAGTCCCGCCGACTGTGAAGTACGGGCTGTTATAAGATTTCTTAGTGCTAAAGGCCAAAAACGATCGATATTCATCGTGAGATCTGTGCAATTTACGGAAAAAGCATTATGAGTGATGGAATGGTAAGAAAGTGGGTGAGAGCATTTAAAGATGGCCGCACAAATGTGCATGATGAACAACGGAGTGCGCTCCTTCGGTCGTTAATGAAAGTCTAGTGCAGGAAGTGGACAATAAGGTGAGGGAAAACAGACGCTTTATGATTTCCTCCTTCCGAGGTGACTTTCCTAATGTTTTTTGTAGTGTTTTGTGTGGCATTGTAACCGAGCACTTGAATTACCGAAAACAGAGCGCACGTTGGGTACCGAAAATGTTGATGGATGTGCAGAAAACAGTGCATTGACTTTCCTTGAGCGGTACCACAACGACGGTGATGATTTCTTATGGGCTATGAAACATGGGTGGCCTACGTCACACCAGAATCAAAGCAACAGTGCATGGAATGGCGGCATTCAGATTCACCCAGAAAAGTGAAGTTTAAGCAAACAATTTCTGCCCAGAAAATCATGTGCACAGTTTTTTGGGACAGAAAAGGAGTATTGCTTGTGGAATTTCTGCCTCCTAATGGGACAATCAATGCGGCAGCTTACTGTAAGACATTGCACAATTCAGAACAAAAGACGTGGCAAGTTGAGCAAGGGCATTGTTTTGCTCCAAAATAATGCCCGTCCACATGTTGCGAATCAGACCAAAGATCTCATCACATCTTTTCAATGGGAAACCCAACATCATCCACCATACAGCCCCGATCTTGCGCCTAGTGACTACCATCTTTTCCTGCACTTGAAGAAACACTTGGGCGTTCAGCGTCTTCAAGACGATGACGAAGTCAAAACAGTGGTGATGCAGTGGTTAACAAGTCAGGCGGCAGACGTCTATGAGGAGGGTATTCAAAAACTGGTACAACGTTATGACAAGTGCCTCAATATTGACGGAAATTATGTAGAAAAGTAGATTAAGGTACAGGCTTTCATGTAAACATAAAATTATTGAGATATCTTAGCACGTCTTTTTTTAGTTTCAAAACGGTACTTACTTAAAAAACACGCCTCATAACACAAACTAGTACAAATTCATTTCTTAAGAAAAATTGTTAACCCTTTGGAATACTGTTATTTCCGCAGAGTGTGGGAGCCGTAAGCATGCCACTG
Source organism: Schistocerca nitens (assembly GCF_023898315.1). Classification (NCBI taxonomy): domain Eukaryota; kingdom Metazoa; phylum Arthropoda; class Insecta; order Orthoptera; family Acrididae; genus Schistocerca; species Schistocerca nitens. The sequence continues at coordinate 354,907,940 of NC_064622.1, forward strand.
ATGTGATGGGACGTATTTTTGTGCCTATAATGTAATTTCAACTTTGTTAATGTGAAAAATCAAGACACTGTATGATACAATAAAATGTTAGAAAATATATATACGTAAAAAAAATTCTGCAGCAAAAATCTTCAGATTTATTTAATTCAATCCAACTGTGAGGACCTAAGAGGTGACATTTTCAGCTTCAAGAATCAGACCCCTAGACAAGAAGAACTGGAGCTAACTCGATAAACTAAGTGAACCAGGAAGTTTATTTTAATCTTCGTTCCTCTCAAATATTTCATAAAAGACTTTGCTTACTGTGGACAACAGATGGAAGTAGGGGGTAGATTACACCTTGCAAGGTCGCATTACTGCCAAGAGTCATGTGACCATATTGGCTGATCTGGTCCATTCCACAGTACGACGTTTGTGGCTCAAAAGGTTCAAATGGCTCTGAGCACTATGGGACTTCACTTCTGAGGTCATCAGTGCCCTAGAACTTAGAACTACTGAAACCTAACTAACCTAAGGACATCACACACATCCATGCCCTAGGCAGGATGCGAACCTGCGAGCGTAGCGGTCGCGCGGTTCCAGACTGTAGCGCCTAGAACCGCTCGGCCAACCCAGCCGGCTACAGCGTTTGTGCCCCAATGGTGATGCTGTGCTGCAAGAAGTCAGGACCCCTGTCCACACAGCTCGCATCGTTCAGGACTGGCTTTGTGAGCACGAAGGTGAATTCACTAGATCTCCAGAATGAGATTTTCACTCTGTAGCGGAGTGTTCGCAGGAGAGCTTCTGTGAAGTTTGGAAGGTAGGAGACGAGGTACTGGCACAAGTAAAGCTGTCAGGACGGGGCGTGAGTCGTGCTGGGTATGTAAGACGATAGAGCAGTTGCTCGCGTAAGACTAAAGTTGGAGCATCGGTCTGGTACACAGTTTTGATCTGCCAGGAAGTTTCAGATCTTAATACTGTTTAGTCTTTGTGCTGTACTTTGAAGGGAAGGGTGCGTGAAAGCATTCTGCCTCCATCATCGTTACCTGAATTTTCCAGTATTTTGGAGGAATAATGCTATAAAAATTCCTCGAAAACCATACAGCATCTCTATTTATCCATTCAGAGACGACTCGAGGGAACTTCACAGCAAACATAAACATAGCCAAAGCCTTGCAGACAAACAAAAATTATGCGAAGCGAAATGTAGTGTGAGGAGGGCTATGCGAGAGGCGTTCGGTGAATTCGAAAGTAAAGTTCTAGGTACTGACTTGGCAGAAAATCCTAAGAAATTTTGGTCTTATGACAAAACGGTAGGTGGATCAAAACAAAATGCCCAGACACTCTGTGACCAAAATTGTACTGAAACAGAGGATGACAGACTAAAGGCAAAAGCCGTTAGAGGAAGACTGCACTGTAGTTCCTTCTCTAGATTTCGCACAGATGACAAAATGGTAGATATCGAAATAGACGACAGAGGGATAGAGAAACAATTAAAATCGCTCAAAAGAGGAAAGGCCGCTGGACCTGATGGGTTGCCAGTTCGATTTTACACAGAGTACGCGAAGGAACTTGCCCCCCTTCTTGCTGCGGTGTACCATAGGTCTCTAGAAGAGCGTAGCGTTCCAAAGGATTGGGAAAGGATGCAGGTCATCCCCGTTTTCAAGAAAGGACGTCGAACAGATGTGCAGAACTGTAGACCTATATTTCTAGCGTCGATCAGTTGTAGAATTTTGGAACACGTATTATGTTCGAGTATAATGACTTTTCTGGAGACTAGAAATCTACTCTGTAGGAATCAGCATGGGTTTCGAAAAGGACGATCGTGTGAAACCCAGCTAACGCTATTCGTCCACGAGAATCAGAGGGCCACAGACACGGGTTCCCAGGTAGATGCCGTGTTTCTTGACTTCCGCAAGGCGTTCGATACAGTTCCCCAAAGTCGTTTAATGAACAAAGAACGAGCATATGGACTATCAGACCAATTGTGTGATTGGATTGAAGAGTTCCTAGATAACAGAACGCAGCATGTCATTCTCAATGGAGAGAAGTCTTCCGAAGTAAGAGTAATTTCAGGTGTGCCGCAGGAGAGTGTCGTAGTACCGTTGCTATTCACAATATACATAAATGACCTTGCGGATAACATCGGAAGTTCACTGAGGCTTTTTGCGGATGATGCTGTGGTATATCGAGAGGTTGCAACAATGGAAAATTGTACTAAAATGCGGGAAGATCTGCAACGAATTGACGCATGGTGCAGGGAATGGAAATTGAATCTCAGTGTAGACAAGTGTAATGTGCTGCGAATACTTAGAAAGAAAGATCGTTTATCATTTAGCTACAATATAGCAGGTCAGCAACTGGAAGCAGTTAATTCCATAAATTATCTGGGAGTGATTTAAAATGGAATGATCATATAAAATTGATCACTGGTAAAGCAAATGCCAGGCTGAGATTCATTGGAAGAATCCTAAGGAAATGTAATCCGAAAACAAAGGAAGTAGGTTACAGTACACTTGTTCGCCGACTGCTTGAATATTGTTCACCAGTGTGGGACTGTACCAGATAGGGTTGATAGAAGAGGTAGAGAAGATCCAACGGAGAGCAGCGCGCTTCGTTACAGGATCATTTAGTAATCGTGAAAGCGTTACGGAGACGATAGATAAACTCCAGTGGAAAACTCTGCGGGAGACACGCTCAGTAGTTCGGTACGGGCTTTTGTTCAACTTTCGAGAACATACCTTCACCGAGGAGTCAGTATATTGCTCTCTCCTACGTATATCTCGCTAAGAGACCATGAGGATAAAATCAGAGAGATTAGAGCCCACACAGAGGCATACCGACAATCTTTCTTTCCACGAACAATACGAGACTGGAATAGAAGGGAGAAACCCATAGAGGTACTCAAAGTACTCCCCGCCACACACCGTCAGGTGGCTTGCGGAGTATGGATGTAGATGTAGACTGGAATCTGTTTTTAATGTCAACGGTTTTCCTGCACAGTATTCGTGTCCTCATATTTTTTGTCTTCCCCCTGTACATGACTTACAGATGTCATATTGAAACTCTGCTACATGTACATTATCTGCCGGAGGTGACAGAAATTTTGCATGCGCACTCAGGCAACTTCAGAGAATCCATACGAAACTTTTCGCATTTGCAACACTGTTGTCGGCTACGCGAAAAAATATGAGGCATTGCTTTGCGGTAGACTCTCGTAAAACGGGCTAAGACTCTCGTAAAACGGGCTACGCAGCGAAAATATCTTCCATCAAGAAATTCACAGTGGCTGTGAACCATACAAAAGACTTCAAAAACCAGTGATTGATGATGGGTGGTTCTGGAGATATCGCCAACTTCAGCTACAAACAGTGCTAAAAAATAGGCAGCTAAGAAGGGAGAAATACGAGGCCTATCATAAGGTAAGGAGCTGAAAGGTCGGAGGTCGGCCTGGGTGCAGTGCAGCTCCTACCTCAACCCTCGCCCTGGCACGGAGCCCACCGCCTTAGTGCTTCCCCCGCCCGTCAATACTGGCGCAGCAGCTGAGGCCGCCGCGTTTCTGGAGGCTGCGACTCGCGACCCCCGCTCACCTCGCCCGCACTCTCATTGCGTGGCGCGGTGAATGGCTAACGCAGCTGCGTGGCGCGCGCCCGTGCATCACGCACGCCTCGCGCGTGTCGCGGCATTGTCGCCCGTGCTACGCCTACGCTGAATATCCGCACGCACTCCGGAACCTCCCTCTTTTTTTTTGCTTTCGCCCCTCTGATATACCGTTCCCTGCGCGCCGGTTTTTATATTACTGGGCGTGCACGCTCTCGTAATGAAACGCTCAGGGTTTGTGCGAGCTGCGCGCACGCCGGGGCGTGTCGTAGCACACACGTCTGCACGGCCGCTGTGCTCTCCAAATTTCAGCGTTACGCTCCAGATTCTGCATCTGTATCAATATTCTGCAATTAAATGAGAAGTGCGTAACACAGATGTAAACCTGCTACTCTTCCCCGATGTTCTACACCCTCGTGGAGAGGCCTTAGCGGCGGTTTCGTCCAGTCCTTGCACAGAAAGATGGCGGAGGAACGGACAGAGGTTCAGGACACACGCTTGCACTTGGGATGAGAAGCTGCTCCTAAAGGCGGAAGAAGCAGCAGCAATGATCAACGGCATGAAGATGCTGAAAGCAATGGAAACCACTGCATTAAAGACACATAATGTGTATCCACAGGACATACGGCCTGTAACTGAAAAAGTGTAACTCTTCAGGCTTTCCCGGCGAGATCTTGACGTGTGGATTAATCGGATCTACTGCCGCATGTTTGTGTCGCTGTGGCACAACATTTCGGCCACGTAACTCGTTGCCTTCTTCAGGAGCTATTTGAGACTGCCGTTTTGGAGGATCTTGTCCAGTATTTATGCCCGAAGGGCGCTGGGTGCTCTCTTTGCCGTCCGCGCCCGCCTGGCGCTGCTTGTCATGTGTTGTCTCTGCCCCGGTGCTCCCTCGGACGTCCGCGCCCGACTTGGTCGCCATCCGTGGCAGCTGTCTGAGGTCCGTCCTGTGTCGGGCGTTCCGTTCGCGGTCCGCGCCCGCCTGGTGCTGCTCCTGAGGTTTTGGTCCTTCCCTCGTGCTCCCACGGAAGTCCGCGCCGGCTCGTCCACAGATGGTGGACGAGCCCGGGCGCGGACGTCCGAGGGAGCACCGGGCAAGAGACATTAAAAGCAGCGCCAGGCTGGTGCGGACGGCAAAGAGAGCACCCAGGGCCTCTGGGCATAAATACTGGACAAGATCCTCCAATACGGCAGTCTCAGGTAGCACCTGAAGAAGACAACGAGTTACGTGGCCGAAATATTGTGCCAGAGTGACACAAACATCCGGCAGTAGACCCGATTAATCCACATATCAACTGAAAAAGTGTCTCGATGGTCCATTGGCAAATGATTCCGGACTAGTCCCCCATTCGGATGTCTGGGAGGGGACTGCCAAGGGCGAGGTGACCATGAGACAAAGATTGACTAATCAACAAAAGGATAACGTTCTACGAATCGAGACGTGCACTGTCAGACGTTTGAACTTGGTAGGGAAGCTATAAAATCTCCAAATGCTAAGGGTTAATCCACATGTAGTCGGGTCACTGAACTCAAGTGGAAAGAAGACAGGGACTTCTCGTCAGATGCGTATGGAGTAATGTCAACAGCAGCAGAAAATGGTAGAACGGCAGTAGGATTCATTATAAATAGCAAGGTAGGGCAGAGAGTGAGTTACTGTAAACAGTTCAGTGATAGCGTTGTTCTCATCAGAATCGACAGCAAACCAACACCATCAAGCCGAAGACGAAGAGCTAGAGAAAGTATATAAGGATATTAATCGGTCATTTAGTACGTAAAGGGAGAGCTAAATCTAATAGTCAGGGGGATTGGAATGCGGTTGTAAGGGAAGGAATAGAAGAAAGGGCTACAGGAGGATATGGGCTTGGTGCTATCAGTGAGAGGTGAAACATTGAGTTCTAAAACAAAATTCAGCCGTAATAGCGAACACTCTGTTCAAGAAACACAAGAGAAGGAGGTATACCTCGGAAAGGCCGGGAGATTTCAGTTAAATTACATCATGGTAGGCAGAGATTCCGAAATCAGATACCAGATTGTCAAGTGAAATCAAGGGCAGATATAGACTCAGATCACAATTTAGTAATCATGAAAAGTAGCCTGAAGGTTAAGAGACTAGCCAGCAAGAACCAAAGTGCAAAGAAGTGGGAAAAGGAAGTACTAAGGAATGAGGAGATATGCTTGAAGTTCTGTAAGGCTATAGATACTGCGATACTGAATAGCTCAGTAGACCAGTTGAAGAGAAATGGACAAATCTAAAAAGGGCAATCACAGAAGTTGGAAAGAAACACTCAGTTACATACTTGTAGGAGGTAACTGTGAAGAAACCATAGGTAACACGAGAAATACTTCAGCTAATGTATGAAAGAACGAAGTACAAAAATGATTTAGGGAAATTCAGGAATACAGAAATGCAAGTCACTTAGGAATGAAATAAATCGGAAGTGCAGGGAAGCTAAGGCGAAAGCGATCACGAAAAACGAGAAGAAGTCAAAAAAGAAATGATTGTCTGAAGGACTGATCCTGCATACAGAGAAGTCAAAAAAATATTCTGTGAAATTAAAAGCGAGCGTGGTAACATTACGAGTGCAACGGGAACTCCACTGTTAAATGCAGAGAATAGGGCGGATAGGTGGAAAGAGTTCATTGAAGGCCTCTATGAGGGGGAAGTCTTGTCTGTTGAACTGATCATTGGGGGAAGTGGCAATAGAACGACTATTAATGATGGTGTGTAGAATGTATGAGTCTGGCCGTATACCACCTAACTTTCGAAATAACATCATCCAGTCAGTTCCGAAGTCTGCAAGAGTCGACAAGCGCGAGAATCATTGCACGACCAGTTTAACAGCTTGTGCATCCAAGTTACTAACAAGAATAGTATACAGAAGAATAGAATAGAAAACTGAGGATGTGATAGATGACGATTAGTTTGGCTTGAGAAAAGTTAAAGACACCAGAGAGTCAGTTCTGACGTTACGGTTGCTAATGGAAGAAAGTCTAAAGAAAGATCGAGACACGTTCATAGGATTTGTCGACCTGGAAAAAGTGTTCGACAATGTCAAATTGTGCAAGATGTTCAAAATTATAAGAAAAATAGGGGTAAGCTATAGGGAAAGAAGGGTTGTTGTTGTTGTGGTCTTCAGTCCTGAGACTGGTTTGATGCAGCTCTCCATGCTACTCTATCCTGTGCAAGCTTCTTCATCTCCCAGTACCTACTGCAACCTACATCCTTCTGAATCTGCTTAGTGTATTGATCTCTTGGTCTCCCTCTACGATTTTTACCCTCCACGCTGCCCTCCAATGCTAAATTTGTGATCCCTTGATGCCTCAAAACATGTCCTACCAACCGATCCCTTCTTCTAGTCAAGTTGTGCCACAAACTTCTCTTCTCCCCAATCCTATTCAATACCTCCTCATTAGTTACGTGATCTACCCACCTTATCTTCAGCATTCTTCTGTAGCACCACATTTCGAAAGCTTCTATTCTCTTCTTGTCCAAACTGGTTATCGTCCATGTTTCACTTCCATACATGGCTACACTCCATACAAATACTTTCAGAAACGACTTCCTGACACTTAAATCTATACTCGATGTTAACAAATTTCTCTTCTTCAGAAACTATTTTCTTGCCATTGCCAGTCTACATTTTATATCCTCTCTACTTCGACCATCATCAGTTATTTTACTCCCTAAATAGCAAACCTCCTTTACTACTTTAAGTGTCTCATTTCCTAATCTAATCCCCTCAGCATCACCCGATTTAATTTGACTACATTCCATTATCCTCGTTATGCTTTTGTTGATGTTCATCTTATAAACTCCTTTCAAGACACTGTCCATTCCGTTCAACTGCTCTATATTTGCAATCCTGCCTTACGTCCTTAGGCAAATCATGGTACCCTAAATTAATTTCGTCACATTGTAAAGTCATGAACCCCGTGTTTTTACACGTATGGAGTAGATATCTAAAACTCCAAGTTCGTTGGCGCCAGTACCAACTGGAGAGACGCTTCTAACTCAGAAAGTTGAAGCATTAGCAGCGTGGAGGGTAATATACAATATGTACAACAGCCAAGAGGGATAAATTACTGTGGAAGACCAAGAATGAAGTTCTCGGGTTAAAAAGGTTATAAGACAGGAATAGAATCTTTCGCCCCTGCTATTCAATCCATACATCGAAGAAGCAACGACGCAAATAAAGGAAAGGTTCAAGAGTGGGATTACAATTCAAGGTGAAATGATAGCAATGATCACTGATGATATTGCTATTCTTAGTGAAAGTGAAGAAGAATTAAAGGATCTGCTGAGTAGAATGAACAGTAATGAGTACAGAATATGGATTGAGAGTAACTCGAAGAAAGACGAAATTAATGAGAAGTAGCACAAACGAGAACTGCGAGAAACGTTACATCAAATGATTCAGATGGCTCTGAGCAGTATGGGACTTAACAGCTGTGGTCATCAGTCCCCTAGACTTAGAACTACTTAAACCTAACTAACCTAAGGACATCACACACATCCATGCCCGAGGAAGGATTCGAACCTGCGACCATCGCAGTACCGCGGTTCCGGACTGAAGTGCCTAGAACTGCTCGGCCACAGCGGCCGGCACTTAACATCAAAACTGATGGTCACGAAGTAGATGAATTTAAGGAATTCTGCAACCTAAGCATCAAGATAATCCATGACGGGCAGAGCAAGGAGGACATCAAGAGCAGACTGGCACTGGCAAAAATGGCATTCCTGGTGAAGAGAAGTATTTCAGTATCAAACATTGGCCTTAACTTGATGAAGAAATTTCTGAGAATGTACGTTTAAAGCACACGTATGATAGTTAAACATGGACTGTAGGGAAAACGGAACAGAAGAGAATCGAAGCATCAGAAATGTAGTGATACAGACAAACGTTGAAAATTAGGTAAGGGATGAGGAAGTTCTCTGCAGAATCAGCCAGGAACGTAAAACATGGTAAATACTGATAAAAAGAAGGGACAGGGCGGTAGGACATGTGTTAAGACACCAGGGAACAACTTTCATGACTCTAGGGGGTATTGTAGAGGGTAAAAACTTTAGAGAAAGACAGAGATAGGAATATGTCCGGCAAATAACTGAGGGCGTAGTTTCGAAATGCTACTCTCAGATGAAGAGGTTGGCACAGGAGAGGAATTCGTGACGGTCTGCATCAAACCAGTGACAACCGTACCTAGCATGGCGGAGAGTACGACGTACCACCAAATGTCATTTCGTTTCCTGTCCCACTCGCATACAGAGCGAGGGAAAAACGACTGTCTTAAAACCTGCGCATCAGTCGTAATTTCTCTTACAGTATATTAGTGATCCTTACGCGAAACGTACACTGGCGGCAGTAGGCTCGACCTCCAGTCGGCCTCAAATGGTCGTTTCCTAAATTCCGGCAATAGTGCCTCGAGATAAGAACTTGACAAGCTGAACAACTCAATAACGCGCTGGTACGTCTGGCCCTTACGAAAGTAATTATTCGGATGTCATCCTGAGCGACATCGATACAAATTCTGTGCAACTGGCGTGTTAGATCGCCAAAATTCCCAATATCTCCCCACGTTCTCAAGTGGGAAGATACTCGGCGACCTAGCTGGACAACGAAGGGTTTGGCGTGCACGAAGACAAGCAGTAGAAACTCACGCCTTGTACGGATGGGCATTATCTTCCAGAAATGGCGTAAAGGGCACTAAAACGGGGCGTAGAATAACGTCGCCGAACTGTTGTGCTGTAAGGGTGGCGTGGATGACAACCAAAGGGGTCCTGCTATGAAAAGAAATGGAGGCGCAGGCCATCACTCCTGTCAGGCTGGTATTCCACTGCTGTCCAGGGGCGTCTCGAGACACGTCTCGGCCTGGTATCTCATTTACTGAAGTACAATAGTCTGCAGTGATGAGTCCCGCTTGGAACAGAGAACCGATGAAAAGCGAAGGCGTGTCTGGAGATGCCCCAGACAGCGATGGGATACCAACCCGATTGTCGCCCGTTATACGGCCCGACAACCAAGAGTGATGGTCCGGGGTGCCATTTTATTTCATAGCAGGACCCCTTTGTTTGTCATCCACGGCATCCTTACGGAACAGCGATACGTTAACGATACTCTATGCCCCATTTTGTTTCCCTTCATGGTAAGCCATGCTTGGCTTACATTTCAGAAATATAATGCCCGCCCGCACACGGCGAGGGTTTATACAGCTTGTCTTCGTGCTTGCCAAACTCTACGTTGGCCAGCAAGGTTGCCGGATCAGTCACCAGCTCAGAATTTTGGGGCATTATGGGCAACTCTCTCCACACACTTTGGGATTTTGACGATCTAACGCACCAACTGGACAGAATTTGGCACTGTATCCCTCATGTTTATACAAGCAGGGGAAAGCAGAAAGGCGTAAGGAGTATATAGAGGGTCTATACAAGGGCCATGTTCTTGAGGACAATATTGTAGAAATGGAAGAGAATGTAGATGAAGATGATATAGGAGATATGATACTGCGTGAAGAGTTTGACAGAGCACTGAAAGACCTAAGTTGAAACAAGGCCCCGGGAGTAGAAAACGTTCCATTAGAACTACTGACAGCCTTGGGAGAGCCAGGCCTAACGAAACTCTACTATCTCGTGAGCAAGATTTATCAGACAGGCGAAATACCCTCAGACTTCAGCAAGAATATAATAATACCAATCCCAAAGAAAGAAGGTGTTGACAGCCACGGGTGTAAAATACTAACACAAATTCTTTGCAGACGAATGGAAAAACTGGTAGAAGCCGACCTCGGGGAAGATCAGTTTGGATTCCGTAGAAATATTGGAACACGTGAAGCAATACTGAACCTACGACTTATCTTAGAAAATTGATTAACGAAAGGCAAACCTACGTTTCTAGTATCTATAGACTTAGAGAAAGCTTTTGTCAATGTTGACTGGAATACTCTCTTTCAAATTCTGAAGGTGGTAGGGGTAAAATACAGGGAGCGAAAGGCTATTTACAATTTGTACAGAATCCAGATGGCAGTTATAAGAGTCGAGGGGCACGAAAGGGAAGCAGTGGTTGGGAAGGGAGTGAGACAGGGTTGTAGCCTCTCCCCGATGTTATTCAATCTGTATATTGAGCAAGCAGTAAAGAAAACAAAAGAAAAATTCGGAGTAGGTATTAAAATTCATGGAGAAGAAGTAAAAACTTTGAGGTTCGCCGATGACATTGTAATTCTGTTAGAGACAGCAAAGGACTTGGAAGAGCAGCTGAGCGGAATGGACAGTGTCTTGAAAGGATGATATAAGATGAACATCAACAAAAGCAAAACGAGGATAATGGATTGTAGTCGAATTAAATCGGGTGATGCTGCGGGAATTAGATTAGGAAATGAGAAACTTAAAGTAGTAAATGAGTTTTGCTATTTGGGGAGCCAAATAACTAACGATGGTCGAAGTAGAGAGGATATAAAATGTAGACTGGCAATGGCAAGGAAAGCGTTTCTGAAGAAGAGAAATTTGTTAACATCGAGTATAGATTTAAGTGTCAGGAAGTCGTTTCTGAAAGTATTTGTATGGAGTGTAGCCATGTATGGAAGTGAAACATGGACAATAAATAGTTTGGACAAGAAGAGAATAGAAGCTTTCGAAATGTGGTGCTACAGAAGAATGTTCAAGATTAGATGGGTAGATCACATAACTAATGAGGAGGTATTGAATAGAATTGGCGAGAAGAGAAATTGTGGCACAACTTAACTAGAACAAGGGATTGGTTGGTAGGACACTTCCTGAGGCATCAAGGGATCACCAATTTAGTATTGGAGGGCAGAGTGGAGGGTAAAAATCGTAGAGGGAGACCAAGAGATGAATACACTAAACAGATTCAGAAGGATGTAGGTTGCAGTGGGTACTGAGATGTGAAGAAGCTTGCACAGGATAGATTAGCATGGAGAGCTGCATCAAACCAGTCTCTGGACTGAAGACCACAACAACATCCCTCATGAGGACAATCAACTCTGTCAAACAATGCGAAGCCGAATAACTGCTTGCATAGGGACCAGAGATGGATCAACGCGTTATTGACTTGCTCAATTTGTGAAGCTCTTTCTCTTGAACAAACCATCTTGTACTTCTGAAATTGTAATGATTTCTTTATCTGTATATGTACATCACAGTCGCTCATTTTCTTCTTAGAGTGTATTTGTTACATGAATCGCCAGAATTTCACAGTAAATCTGTGTGCTATTTGGACGTTTTACCTACATGAATCGTATTGTCTCGCGTACTTCATCTTTGAAGCAAGTTTCCAATTGCCGCACTATTTCGCTCTGAAGCTGTGAAAAAATGGTTCAAATGGCTGTGATCACTATGGGACTTCACATCTGAGGTCATCAGTCCCCTAGACTTAGAACTACTTAAACCTAACTAACCTAAGGACATCACACACATCGATGCCCGAGGCAGGATTCGAACCGCAGCAGCAGCGCGGTTCTGGACTGAAGCGCCTAGAACCGCTCGGCCACAGCGGCCGGCCTGAAGCTGTGATACACCTGTTATATCTGTACTGCAGCAGAACTACGCTAGCACAAAGCCGAGAACATGTATTCTCTTCTGTCAATGCGTCACTCACTTTGCACAATGGTCTTAGCGTGGGACGACATATGTAGTTTAATTTGGTAAGTCCCCCCGCAAATTTTTTCCTGAATCTCCGCTCGTTCAGGGGATATCCAGGACGGTTCACTCTGCACAAGGGTCTGGAGATACGTGACGTGCAGTCCTCTCATCCTAAAAATTGTTAATAGGTATCGGGGTTCGCCGAGGCAGAAGCGAGCGTCTCCCGTGTAATTGAATCGCACCGGTGGCGGAAGAGGTGCGGCCGGAGGGACACGGCGCGACATTTAATTACGGGAGTGCAGATAATCCGGGAAGCCGGCCCTTCCGGGCATTCGTCATGCTCCTCTGGGTGCAGGGGTATCGCGCCGTGCCGGAGGAAGTGAGGTCGCTGTTGGTTTTAATCTCTGCTGATCCTGTTAGCAGCAGGCAGGGGAGGTGTGCGGAGGAGGCAGCTCCGCCGATCATCCGCACAGGGGAGCAGCGGAGAGCGGTCGCGCCACGGTAACGCCGCTCGTTTACGTCTGTCTATCTTCGGCATACCATCCGACAAAGCGAAATGAACACACAATTATTCACAAGTACGTCCGTGGTTTCAGAAGACGACTGCGCGAAAACTGCAAGACGTACAGAGAAACGACACATATCAGTCGATAGTTTCGGTTGGTAATACGCGCCGTGGCATATTTGCAACCACAACACTAGGGTGTGGGCGTGTGAAACAGATATACCGGGTGATCAAAAGTCAGCATAAATTTGAAAACTTCATAAACCACGGAATAATGTAGATAGAGAGGTAAAAATTGACACACATGCTTGGAATGGCATGGGGCTTTTATTAGAGCCAAAAAAAAAAAAAAACCACCCCATATTGCTAGACGCTTGAAAGATCTCTTTCGCGCGTCGTTTGGTGCTGATCGTGTGCTCAGCCGCCACTTTCGTCACGCTTCGTCTCCTAGGTCCCCAGACCTCAGTCCGTGCAATTATTGGCTTTGGGGATACCCGAAGTCGCAAGTGTATCGTGATCGACCGACATCTCTAGGGATGCTGAAAGATAACATCCGACGCCAATGCCTCACCATAACTCCGGACATGCTTTACAGTACTGTTCACAACATTATTCCTCGACTACAGCTATTGTTGAGGAATGATGGTGGACATATTGAGCATTTCCTGTAACGATCATCATCTTTGCTTTGTCGTACTTTGTTATGCTAATTATTGCTACTCTGATCAGATAAAGCGCCATCTGCCGGACATTTTTTAAACGTTTGTATTTTTTTGGTTCTAATAAAACCCCATGTCATTCCAAGCATGTGTGTCAATTCGTACCTCTCTATCTACATTATTCCGTGATGTATTCAGTTTTCAAATTTATACTGACTTTTTGATCACCTGGTACATCGTATCCATAATTAAAATTCCAGTTTAAAAACATTGTAGACAGAAAACCGCTGCTTAGAATCACGTCAAATTCGAACGGCACATTACTGACGCAGGGGGTAACTGTAACATCACGATAGGTGTCGTTACATGACTAAAAATGAACGCAAAACCAAATCTCCATATTACCTGACATATAATATTGTAAAATTAAATCAATCTTTATGCAACTAATTAACCTCTGCTCGGACAACTGTATGGCTGTAAAAACAATATGGGTCGACACATTTCTTTTCAGTCTTATGAGCACGACCTGTGTCCTGATTTCCATTTCTCACTCTTCCTGAAAGTGTGTGGTCAATAGTGAATGAATTACATGAAGTAACAGACGGACCAGAGAAGTGGTGAGTTTCCTAATCTTCTACCAACTTAAACGGTGTCGGTGGAAGGCAGAGAGCAGGAACAGGAGGGCTTGGCCAAAGATGAGTAAAGCAAAATGTTTTTCGTAGCAGTGGTTGGACATCGGCCTCCCCCACCACCTCGGGCGGTTCGGATACGGCTCCGCGCGAAGGTTACAGAGAGTTGTTCGGAAGACAGGTAAGCTACAAGGCGTTCTGAAGGAAGGACAAAAAGGTATTTGAATGTGTTAATAATTTTAATCCCAACAATTGCTTCTCCTACCTAATTTGAATTAACATTTAGATTCTGGTTACAATTTTGTTTCAGTTAATCAGTGGCGTAATAAGATGATTCCCGTTAGTCGCGACCACGCGGTCCCTAGATTCAAATCGTACCCCAAACCTTAACAATTTCAGCTTGCTATATTATTTTATCTGTAGTGGACTTTTAAATTATCAGTAAAATTGTATCGAGCGTACATTTGGCAAAGAATGAATCTATTTTTCACGCAAAGGTATGCAGGCACCCAAAATCCTGCTCGATGCCAGCCACGAGGTACATACAACACTTCTTACAAAAATGCTACCAACCTTTTGTTTGGAATGTGGATTTAGTGTACGTGAGTGTTTGTGTTTCGAAACTGAGCAGTGACGTGCTCTCCAGATCTCCCCCACCCCACAGGACTCGCCAGATTAAGGCGAACGTGAGGCCATAGGTTCGTTTATATAAATGTACCAAGAATATTTTGTCTATCTGTTAAATACAAAAGACTAATGTAATCATGCGAAATCTTAGCCAAAATAAATATTTCATCATTTGAAGCTATTTCGGTGCTCGTTTAATTTATCCCTTTTCAATACGTCTGGAAATAGAGTCACATTTGCTTCATTGATGAAATACGTAGTTCTTGGCACAAGTGTAGCTAACGGGACGTAGATTTCTCTGACTGCCCCATAATTATTCATTGCGTTATCCGTTGCGACCTTTGTAATCTGTGAAGGGATTGTTCCCTACAATTTAGATGGGTCTAAACCTCTTCAAACAACGGGCAAAGTTATTCAGATAACCTTACCTTACGTTATAGTACAAAAAAACGAAAATCTGACCAATAGACGGCGCTGCAGCGTCAAAATATGCATATCAACCTACGACCGACACACGGCTGTTCCTGAGTTTCTGTCTAACATGATTGCCTCGATGAAGGATGGAACGCTGCTGGTAAAGTTTTCTTACAAGACAGGTGACTGTGTGCCAGTAGCCCTGCATAATTTCCGGACGCCGTGATTTTCCCGAACGTTGCCAGCGAGAAATACATAAAATCCTACGAAAGATGCTGCATTGCTTTGCGTACAAACTCACCCGTGTTCAGGAGTTGCTTCCTGCTGACCAGCCAGCAAGACAAACGTTCGCTCTGGAACTACTTGCTCGTATGGAAGTGGACAATGGATGTTCGTGGAACATTCTGCGGACAGACGATGCCCATTTGTATCTCCAAGGTCATGTCAGTATGCCGAAACGCAGAATATGGGCAATAAAAATCCGCACGCACGTCAACTGGTACCACTTTATTCTGGTACCACTTCATTCTGCAAAGGCAACTGTGTGATATGGGTTTACGGCATCGTTTATCGTAAAGCCGTATTTTTTGGAGGAGGTGAGGCCTGCGAGTCCTGTTAGCTGCACCGTCGAACGTAAACGCTATGGCAGCCTTTTGCGCACCAACGTCTTTCCAACCCTTCAACAGCGTAGACATTCAGGTAGGATTTTTATGCAATTTGGAGCTCCTCCACGCACTGCACAGCCAGTGAAGCGGCTACAGCAGATATATTTCGGAAATGCTAGAATTATCAGCCATCTGTACCCTAAAACCTGGCCGTTCATCCACCTGATCTAATTCCGTGACTGCTAGCTGTGGGATCTGAAAGATGTTGTGTTCAACGCTCCAGTTACGAACGTAGATGAAATGAAGGCACGCATTGCTCTGAACGTGATTCCCGACACACTCCGATCTCTTGTGGAACATGCTGTTATACCTTGTGTATAAAACTGTGGACAGTATAGTCAATATGTATTGTACCAGTCTTACGACAATTGAAAACCGATGTCATTTTGCTTTCTATACGGATTTTGGCCTCGGGATACTTAAAAAACGATGTCACTCTGCGGTTTGTGATCTCAGGACCGTTAAAAACCCATTTTTCCGAGCCGATGTGGTGCGGACTTCCCATGGTGGGTGGGCTTACCTAACTAACTAACAACTGTTGACTGCTGGAGTTGTGCAGTCATGCACATTAAACAGTATGGATGGTGTAACGTGCAGGTCAAACCATAGCCGTCGTATCGCGATCTCCTGTCATTTGTAGCCGGCACCATTTACTTTAAGACGCCAGCAGCGCCATCTATTGGTGAAATTTTCGAAAAATGGCCCTGAGCACTATGGGACTTAACATCTTAGGTCATCAGTCCCCTAGAGCTTAGAACTACACTCCTGGAAATTGAAATAAGAACACCGTGAATTCATTGTCCCAGGAAGGGGAAACTTTATTGACACATTCCTGGGGTCAGATACATCACATGATCACACTGACAGAACCACAGGCAAATAGACACAGGCAACAGAGCATGCACAATGTCGGCACTAGTACAGTGTATATCCACCTTTCGCAGCAATGCAGGCTGCTATTCTCCCATGGAGACGATCGTAGAGATGCTGGATGTAGTCCTGTGGAACGGCTTGCCATGCCATTTCCACCTGGCGCCTCAGTTGGACCAGCGTTCGTGCTGGACGTGCAGACCGCGTGAGACGACGCTTCATCCAGTCCCAAACATGCTCAATGGGGGACAGATCCGGAGATCTTGCTGGCCAGGGTAGTTGACTTACACCTTCTAGAGCACGTTGGGTGGCACGGGATACATGCGGACGTGCATTGTCCTGTTGGAACAGCAAGTTCCCTTGCCGGTCTAGGAATGGTAGAACGATGGGTTCGATGACGGTTTGCATGTACCGTGCACTATTCAGTGTCCCCTCGACGATCACCAGTGGTGTACGGCCAGTGTAGGAGATCGCTCCCCACACCATGATGCCGGGTGTTGGCCCTGTGTGCCTCGGTCGTATGCAGTCCTGATTGTGGCGCTCACCTGCACGGCGCCAAACACGCATACGACCATCATTGGTACCAAGGCAGAAGCGACTCTCATCGCTGAAGACGACACGTCTCCATTCGTCCCTCCATTCACGCCTGTCGCGACACCACTGGAGGCGGGCTGCACGATGTTGGGGCGTGAGCGGAAGACGGCCTAACGGTGTGCGGGACCGTAGCCCAGCTTCATGGAGACGGTTGCGAAAGGTCCTCGGCGATACCCCAGGAGCAACAGTGTCCCTAATTTGCTGGGAAGTGGCGGTGCGGTCCCCTACGGCACTGCGTAGGATCCTACGGTCTTGGCGTGCATCCGTGCGTCGCAGCGGTCCGATCCCAGGTCGACGGGCACGTGCACCTTCCGCCGACCACTGGCGACAACATCGATGTACTGTGGAGACCTCACGCCCCCACGTGTTGAGCAATTCGGCGGTACGTCCACCCGGCCTCCCGCATGCCCACTATACGCCCTCGCTCAAAGTCCGTCAACTGCACATACGGTTCACGTCCACGCTGTCGCGGCATGCTACCAGTGTTAAAGACTGCGATGGAGCTCCGTATGCCACGGCAAACTGGCTGACACTGACGGCGGCGGTGCACAAATGCTGCGCAGCTAGCGCCATTCGACGGCCAACACCGCGGTTCCTGGTGTGTCCGCTGTGCCGTGCGTGTGATCATTGCTTGTACAGCCCTCTCGCAGTGTCCGGAGCAAGTATGGTGGGTCTGACACACCGGTGTCAATGTGTTCTTTTTTCCATTTCCAGGAGTGTACTTAAACCTAACTAACCTAAGAACATCACACACATCCATGCCCGAGGCAGGATTCGAACCTGCGACCGTAGCAGTCCCGCGGTTCCGGACTGCAGCGCCTAGAACCGCACGGCCGCCGCAGCCGGCGGTGAAATTTTCGTTTTTTTATCGTCCCCCCCCCCCCCCCCGCGTCAAAAATATTTTGTTCACGCTTGACGTCAAGCTGAGCAGCAGTTCTCTACGTACAGCGTTTTGAAACTGGAACTGTAATTATGGACACCCTGTTTTCTGTAAGCCTTTTACACCTACCACATTTCAAAGGCCCACGAGAAAAAATTGCAGTAGACTGTAACGGAACAACTATACCCAAATACATTGAAAACAATTTTTGTCGAAGTCGCTTTCGATAGAACTATCGATAGATTAATCTTGAAACAATACGAGGAGTTTGGCAATAAGAGAACTTGCAAAATATATTACTTTTTATATGTGAATTAATTTAAAATGATGAAAAGACGTAATACCTATTTCATTAACTATCAGCGGCTGCTCTGCTCCAAGGCTTTAGACCATGAGTCAGTTAAAAGTAAAATTAATATCGCGAAATTCAAGTAGTCGGACTGGACCACTGGCTTGGCGCGCTCAGTGTTTACGTGCACAGGAGGAGAGGGAACACAACACACTGGCGAAGCCTTCAATGGTGTAGATAATTTGTCAATGATCCTGGATGTAAAACTGTTGCGAATCTTCATCAAAGTGATGTGGTCTTCCACTTGAACTCTGTTAAGTCGGCTCGGAAACCATTAAGTCGCGGATGCAAGAATTTCCGGACTTAACAGCGCTGTGACAATCTGTGATTCATCTGATCTGCCGTCCGCCCCCGTTCGGAGGCGATGATTATTGTACCACAAAAGCAATGCTCTCTGTCTTAAGGGGGGTAGGACGTCAAACGGGCCGACTTGGAGCAGGAGAGGCACCACAGGACATTTTAATTTCCACTGTCTATACTTTTACAAATAAATTCATAAAATTTTGTCAGCATGACCAGGAAGGATTCAGAATTCACACTCACAGCAGTGGAAGCTCAAAAACATAATAATTTTTTTATATATGTAATTTCATTATTTTTTCACTTACTATTGGCTGCATTTGTTGCTATAGGTACACTTTTCTTCATACGTAAGAGAGATTCGTCGATGAATTTTGCACAGCATACAAACCATACTTACAGGTGTATGAAACTCTACAGTTTTTTTTAATTTATGAAAAATATGGTTGAGTTGTTATATTTTAAACTTCATGTTTAGAAAAAACTCAAATTTTATAGTTAATTATTTCAATTTTTACCGCAGTTTTCAACTGATTTGTAAAATTCTAGAGTTTCATACACTTGTAATTATATTTTGTGTGCTCTGCAAAATTCATCGACGAATCTCTGTTACTTATGAAGAAATGTGTACCTATAGCGACAATTGCAGCCAATAATAAGCGGAAAGACGATGAAATTTCACATGTAAAAAACATATTTCGCTGTTTCTGAACTTCCATTGCTGTTAGTGTGAGTCCTGAATCCTTCCTTGTCACGCTAACAAAGTTTTATGAATTTATTTGTAAATTTGCAGAAATTAAAATGTCCTGTGGTTCCTCTCCTGCTCCAAGTCGGCCCGTTTGACGTCCTACCCCTCTTAAAGCACCTGCGATGCAATGGCTTGTGGACAATTACATTCCTGAAATGGGCTCGTCTGAGCAGAGTCGCGACCTGAACCCAATGGAACAGCTTTCGGATGAGCTTGAACGTAAACTTCGCTCCAGACCCAATTGTCCAACAATATTAATTTTGGTTTCGGCTCTTGAGGAAGAATGGGCTGCGATTCCTCCGCTGACGTCCAAACATCTCATTGAAAGTGTCACTAGCGGAGTCAAAACCGCCATAAAGCGAAGGGTGGACGCACCCCGTATTAAGGACCAATAGTAAGTGTCTGGATACGTTTGATCAGATTATATATTACATTCACAGAAGCCAAAGAATTATTTCCCACTGAAAACTATTACCCTTGAGGGTTGAAATGGTTCAAATGGCTCTGAGCAATATGGGACTTAACTTCTGAGGTCATCAGTCCCCTAGAACTTATAACTACTTAAACCTAACTAACCTAAGGACGTCACACACATCCATGCCCGAGGCAGGATTCGAACCTGCGACCGTAGCGGTCGCGCGGTTCCAGACTGTAGCGCCTAGAACCGCTCGGCCAACCCATGAGGGATCCTTGTAGTATACGTCAGCACATGCTAAATGCTGGGGGATTTATCATGGCAATCATTGCGAGTCTAGCAAACAGAACCCGGGAGCGACGCCTTTCCCTAGTGTGCGTCTCCGCTATTGGGCGCAGCGTATTTGCTGGCAGGGTGCCAGCTGAGTGGATTGCTCATCTCTCCCGAGTGTCGCAGCTGTACAAATCCGAAGTTGGTGTCGTTGCGCGACCTACTCTCGCAGAAGACGCCCAGGCAGCGCCAGTAGCAACGGCAGCAGTCACGACTCACTGCTGCGTCCTCTGGGGAACGACGCCGGTGTTTGCAGAGTCAACGCCCTCCACGTAGACAGAAATGGGATTCAAAGTGAATCTCGTACGGGCTTCGGACTGAAACCTACACAACGAAAACTTTTCAAGGAGCCAATAGCTCATGACACACGTGTCGCGAATGAAACATTATTTTAGAAAGTTTTTATCCTGTGAATATTGCGGATAAAGTAGCACCGCTTTGGAAGGCAATGGCACATTCTGTAGACATGTTACTGGTCAAAGCTTGCTGTATCTTTTACACTTTGGCGACATGCATCTTTCATCTTGTGTTTGACTCGGCACTGCACAAATTCGTACTGAGTTCCTTTCCATAATTTATCAATATTGCTGCTTCAAAATCATTATCAAATATATCTTCTTTTCTTCACTTAAGCATATATAACAAACGCCTCTTTCGACTTCATTCAAAGAGTCATCCAGTTTTCTTTTTCTTTTTTTTTCCCTTCCGTCTTGGAAGGTATCTCCGTCCTTTACTTCTGTAATAGATTACGACTTCGATTTCTGGTCGAAAAACATATCTGTCCGTACCTCACGGATACTTACTCTGCTCAAGAGTGAGTATCCCATGCGTCAGAATCGGTAGCACCGTAATTTTATAAGAAACGCAACACAATCTTTAACGACGCCTGTCCAACTAAGAACATACTGAAAACGAGTGCGGGTGGCCGAGCGGTTCTAGGCGCTACAGTCTGGAACCGCGCGACCCTTACGGTCGCAGGTTCGAATCCGGCCTCGGGCATGGGTGTGTGTGACGTCCTTAGGTTAGTTAGGTTCAAGTAGTTATAAGTTCTAGGGGACTGATGACCTCAGAAATTAAGTCCCATATTGCTCAGAGCCATTTGAACCATTTTTGAAAACGAGTGCGATCTAGAAATATCAGTTCCAAAATCCAAAGAGGTAGCTTTCCAAGTTAAATCTCCTATCTGCCCAGACAATTATCCGCGACACTGCTTCAATGGATGTCACACTTTTGTTACTTGGGAACTGACAAAGTTACGATGAGGGCGTAGATATAAAATAAAAGGACAACGCTTCGAACATACACGTGGGACTATCAGAAGAACGCTGAGTAATGCTGCTTCATTCAGTACATCTCATTCCCTGCCTTATACAGTTGGTGTTTTAGTCATTATATTGTTGGATATTTACTTTCCCTAAAATCTGACTTCCGGTGAACGATCGAGGGACAACATTTTCATCGCCGAGGTGAACCACAACATTTCAAGTAAGCCTCCCTTCGTTCGTCATGACGGTTTATTTCAGCTCGTGATCATTTATTCCGCAATTATCTTTGAGTTTTCAGAGAACATATCTTATTCCATAAATTTATGTTTTACTTCGACTCTGTAGTTCGTCCCCCTGTGATCGAAAAGCGCTACTAAAACATATGGGTAATTCTATGGGCCCTTTCATCGTCTACAGGTGGCTATCAGGATGATGAAAAACCAGTGAAACAACTTTACCTTCCGTAATGAAACACTGTCTAGAACGAGTGACTTGTCTCTGAATGGATGAACAAAACTCGTAAACTGATACTTTTCCAATAGATTTAAAAGTGTGTGCCACTCAAGTTTTCGTGACTTTAACGAGCTACGCTCACGATTTAATTTAAATCTTCAGTCTACCGGGACCAACTCTCTCCTACTGTGAATATTGCACGGACCCCGTATCGTAGACTAAACCTAGAGAGAAACAACATAAGGAAGAACAGCACAGCCGAAGCCTAGCCGTTGTTTCAAGAATCGATTTATTCCATCTAAATATACAGTTTTCCGTTGAAATCACAACTTCTCATGAAGCGATCTTTGCTGTACACGACAGCTACCGCTCAAGGATCAATCGAAATTTCACGAGTTGCCATGTCACTTATAAGTGACTATTCACTAGAGTCGAAAACAACATGTGTGCGGAACAGAAGATTTTTTTTTTCATAGCAATAAACAGTAGCATTCTTTGAGACATTGAGTAATTTTTAAAAATTAATTACATTTTACTGTTGAAATACACAAATAATATGCCGAGATAGCATTTGGAAACAAACAGTAAGAATAGGAAATCACTCTGCCGACAGATATAGAAACATCTTTAGTAATGGCTGCTACAAATTTTGCTGCAGGATTTTTAATTTTCTTTTTTCAGTTTTGACAGCTGAAATAATTATTTACAAGGCAGAAACGGCGCAATAAATCACAGTCAGTAAGGTATTTACGACAAATAGTGCTCGGAAAGAAACCAAAGCGACAGTTTATTATGCACCTGTTAGATTAACTCCCATTCAGTGGGCGCCTGCCTTGCTCCGCAACATCTAAGAACAAATGCAACTAAGAAACCACTTCTAATAAGAACTCTTCCTTGTACGATGTACTACAAGTTCCACGCAAAACTCGTCTGAAATTATGCAAACCATGCTGGGCTGAAACAGAAAGCATCATGTCTTTCGACGTGATCTCACAAGCAATAGACCACGCTGTTACGGAATGCCCTTCTCGGATGTCCGCGCCGGATGTCATTGGTGTAGTGCTAATGCTTGAACCTTCCTCTTTCATTTGCAGGTGGTTTCGTTGTTTTGCAGTAGTTGGCGCCAGCAGAGGTGTGTTCCAAAATGGAGTCTGAGGCGCGTATAAAACAGCGATGTGTTGTTAAATTCCTCACTGCTGAAGAAATTGCGCCGATTGAAATCCATCGATGCTTGCTAAACGTGTATGGAGACGATACAATAGACGTCAGCAACGTGAGGCGATGAGTACTGCATCTTCAAGATGGTGAAACGAGGGTGCATGACAAGCCATGGCCCAATAGACCCTAGACAGTTGTCTTCCCTCGCAGTGAAGAGCGTCTTGGTTCAAATGGCTCTGAGCACTATGGGAGTTAACTGCTGAGGTCATCAGTCCCTTAGAACTACTTAAACCTAACTAACCGAAGGACATCACACACATCCATGCCCGAGGCAGGATTCGAACCTGCGACCGTAGCGGTCGCGCGGCTGTAGACTGTAGCGCCTAGAACCGCTCGGCCACTCCGGCCGGCAAGAGCGTCTTCATCAACTCATCCGTGATGAGTGGCGGATAACGACCAGAGAATTGTGTACAATGCTGAATGTCGGCTGCAATGCCTTGGAAACAATGTTGGAACATCTTGACTGTCGCAAAGTCTGTGCGAGGTTGGTTCCGCGGATGCTTACAGAAGAACAAAAAACTCATCGAATGGCAATTTGTCGGGACCTGCTGGACCAATATGAAGCTGAAGGTGACAATTTTCTGAACAGTATCGTCACCGGAGGTGAGACGTGGTTTCACCATGAAGAGCCCGAATCCAAAGCACGGTTCATGGAATGGCGACTTGCGAATTCTCCGTCAAAGAAGAAATTCAAGACACAGCCTTCAGGCAAAGTGAGGTGCACAATCTTGTGGGATAGTCAGGACGCACGCTACAAGACGACACATTAAGCGGAAAATTTCCAAGGTAAGGCCAGAGAAGAAGATCAATTTTCACCTGCAAAATGGTAACGCCAGGCCCCAAACGAGTTTTGCGACCGCACAACCCATTGCAAAATTCGGCTGGACTGTCTTACAACATCCGCCGTAGAGTCCCGACTAAGCGCCTTCAGACTTCCATCTCTTTGGGCCACAGAAAGATCGATTACGTGGCGAACATTTTCAAGACTCGGAAACTGGTTTGAAGGCTGGAAGGAAGTGGTTAGCCTCAGCTGGCTCCGATGCTTTCAAGCGCAGCATGCAGGCTCTGATTCATCGTTGGCAAGAGTGCATAACGAATGGTGGGGACTATGTGGAAAAATGGCAGTCTGTAGCTGATATATTGCTCTGTTTAGCTGTGCTGTTGTGCTTTATGTATCTCCCCTAGTTTCCATGAAGCATTACTTTCGAGACGACCCTCATATATACTTTTATGTACTTGTAAAACCGCCCCCGTTGCAAGCAGCCGTTAAGAAACACAACCCCCTCCGCATTCCACAGGATTTAGTCTTCCGCGATGAAGACTTTCGGAGCGGCGTTACCGACGTCCACTCACAGAGACATGTCGCCGAATCGTCGCAAAATGTCAGCTGATTACTTTATAAAAGCTGTCTCAACACTATAACGCAAAATAACACGACGCATAACGTACGCTGCATCGCAACAGTAATAATTTTGCATAGACATCGACATCTAAGGAAGACAGTATATGAAGAGACAAGACACATGACAGTTTATTGTAACACTGAACACTATACTCCGACGTACCTAGATATTCATCACGTATTTTTTACCATACACACTGAAGGAGAAAGAACCGCAACACCAAGAAGGAGTTGTGCAATATAAACGAAACATAGTAGGCGTGTTTCTACATCTGAAACATGATGATTATTAAAATTTCGCACCACTCTCATAAGAGTGGAGAGACCCTATGAGGATGCAAATCAAGTTTGCTTTAAAAACACGCTGTAACGGCCGTGAGAGGTGGTGAGTTTACGTTAGTCAAGAATGGCTTGAAGGCGACAAAGGCGTTATTGTCAAAAAGTCACTCAGTTAGGAGCAGGTCATGTAGTAGGGTTACGAAGCCCGCCCGGTTAGCCGTGCTGTCTAACGCACGGCTTTCCGGATTGGGAAGGAGCGCCTGGTCCTCGGCACGAATCCGCCCGGCGGACTTGTGTCGGGGTCCAGCGAGCCGGAGAGAAACGGAACGATCAGCTGTTGCGGAGCATGCTTTCCAGCCAGGGAACCACAATATTCGTTTCGAGGAGACGCAAGTACTAGCGGCCACAAGCGGATACTACGAAAGGCTCTACAGGGAGGCAATCGAAATCGCTAAACACCCAAATAATTTCAATCGAAAGGAGGAGGGCGTGAAATTAAACGGTATATGGATGCCGGTGTTAAAGAAGATGTGTACCACCCGTCCACTACTGGGTGATGGCAACGGCGATCGACGGCGACGGACAGCGGCCAATTGCACTGACGTTTTCAAAACACGTGACGTCATGCCGCGGCGCGGGAGCGCGCGGACACGGAATTTAGCGGCAGTCAGTAGCGAGCCAGTGGGTGTGTTGGACCTTCCATCGACCTACGGACCCCCTTGAAGATGTCTCCCGCAGTCGGAGACGTAACGTTGGGAATTGAGAAAAAATTCATCAACCGACCACGGCATAACAGCCCGGATAACTATAATGGACATTATACATGATTGCTGGCAGCAGAGGTCAGGAGAATGTACGGTCGCAAGAAGACCGGGCTCCGGACGGCCACGTCACGCTGCCGAGAAGGATGACCATCGTGTTCGGCTTATGGCTCTGGCGCATCGGACTGCATCTGGAGCAGCAATATGAGCAGCAGCTGGCACCACAGTGACACAACGAACTGCTACAAATCGGTTACTTCAAGGACAGCTCCGAGCAAGTCGCCCTGTAGCATGCATTCCACCGACCACAAACCACCACCATTTGCGACTTCAGTGGTATCAAGTGACAGCACACTGGAGGATAGGATGGAAATCTGTAGCGTTTTCGGATGAAAACTGGTACTGTCTCGGTGCCAGTGATGGCTGTGTGTCGGTAAAAAGGAGGCCAGTTGCGGACCAGCAACCAACATGTCTGCTAGACTCAATGGACCTACATTTGAAGTTATGGTCTGGGGTGCGATGTCGTATGGCATCAGGGGCACTCTCGTGGATATTCCGCGCATCCTGACTGCAAAACCGTACGTCAATCTGGAGATTCGATTGCTTGTTGTACCATTCACGAACACCATTCCACGAAGTGTTTTCCAACAGGACAATGCTCGCCCGCATACCGCTGTTGCAACCCAACATGTTCTACAGAGTGTTGACATGTTGTCTTGGCCTGCTCGTCCTGCTGAGCAACAGGGGACATCGTCGCACGACAACTTCAGCATTAACTGTCCCAGTATTGGCCGACCAAGTGCAACAGGCACGGAAGTCCATCCCACAAACTGACATCCGGCACCTGTGCAACACAAGGTAAGCACGTTTGCATGCTTGCATTCAACATTCTGGCGGTTACACCGGTTATTAATGTACCGAGGTTTCACATCTGCAATGTCTCATCTCGCGCTTAGATTAACGTGTGATCCTGCAACGTTAATCACTTAGACACGTTACCTAGTCAAATCTATTCCCGAAATTTCATTACTGAACATTATTTTTTGGTGTTGCGATTTTTTCCGTCATTATGTGACCATAATCACAGGTAGGATCTACACAGTTAGGCCAGCACACGTTAAGAGTACGTCAAATATGTCGATGCGTGGTACAGACGAGTACTTACTGCTTACTGTCCTGTGAGATCAAGTTGTTTCCGTAGCGTTATTTACCTGTAAGAAGAGAAACAATCCAATGAACATAATATTCTTCGAATCAAGGCAATGTATGAGAGAACATCAAAATAAAATGAAACATTTATACACTCAAATAAGACTTAAGCCAAAAGTATTGACTGTATCCAATCATCCCGTCTGTGCATCTCGTTACATTTATGGAAAGACTGAAAATATCACTGTAAAATATTTATTGTCATGTTAAAAATTCGAAATGTGGTGCTACAGAAGAATGCTGAAGATAAGGTGGGTACATCACGTAACTAATGAGGAGGTATTGAATAGGATTGGGGAGAAGAGAAGTTTGTGGCACAACTTGACTAGAAGAAGGGATCGGTTGGTAGGACATGTTTTGAGGCATCAAGGGATCACAAATTTAGCATTGGAGGGCAGCGTGGAGGGTAAAAATCGTAAAGAGATCAATACACTAAGCAGATTCAAAAGGATGTAGGTTGCAGTAAGTACTGGGAGATGAAGAAGCTTGCACAGGATAGAGTAGCATGGAGAGCTGCATCAAACCAGTCTCAGGACTGAAGACCACAACAACAACAACAATAATGTTAAAAATTGCTAAATAATACTTACGAATTAAACCGCCTTGGCTTTAAAGCAGTTGGTCCCATTTCACTCATGAAACTCCGTTCCTAGGTAGAACCATGCGATTCGCCTCTACAACAAACGGAGCTGAGCGATTTTAAATGTGGACGACTGCATTATAAACTAATATTTTCATTTTTTTCCCTTGTATAAATTACTAGCGCATTACAATTTCAACCGTATATGTTTCCTAACGTTCCAGTAGATTCACTGAAAGCCACCGCGACTACTTAAAAACAACAGTCATCATCATCATCATCATCATCATCGTCGTCGTCGTCATCATGGTTACGAAGACCATCCAGGCAGGCTAATGGTTCGTTTAAATAGGTAGCGTTTACATTGATTCAGTTGTTACTTTATTTATGCTGCTATTCTGTGTCTTGTTCCGTCCTCCATCACAGTCCTTAATTCAACTACACTACTGGCCATTAAAATTGCTACACCACGAAGATGACGTGCTACAGACGCGAAATTTAACCGACAGGAAGAAGATGCTGTGAAGTTCAAATGATTAGCTTTCCAGAGCATTCACACAAGATTGGCGCCGGTATCCATACCCACAACGTGATGACATGAGGAAAGATTCCAACAGATTTCTCATACACAAACAGCAGTTGACCGGCGTTGCCTGGTGAAACGTTGTTGTGATGCCTCGTGTAAGGAGGAGAAATGCGTATCATCACGTTTCATACTTTGATAAAGGTCGGATTGTAGCCTATCGCTATTGCGGTTTATTTATCGCGACATTGCTGCTCGCGTTAGTAGAGATCTGATGACTATTAGCAGAATATGGAATCGGTGGGTTCACGAGGGTAATACGGAACGCCGTGCTGGATCTCAACGGCCTCGTATCACTAGCAGTCGAGATGAAAGGCGTCTTATCCGAATGGCTGTAACGGATCGTGCAGCCACGTCTCGATCCCCGAATCAACAGATGGGGACGTTTGCAAGACAACAACCATCTGCACGAACAGTTCGACGATGTTTGCAGCAACATGTACTATCAGCTGGGAGACCGTGGCTGCGGTTACCCTTGACGCTGCATCAGAGACAGGAGCGCCTGCGATGGTGAACTCAGCAACGAACCTGGGTGCACGAATGGCAAAACGTCATTTTTTCGGATGTATCCAAGTTCTGTTTACAGCATCATGATGGTCGCGTACGTGTTTGGTGACATCACGCTGAACGCACACTGGAAGCGTGTATTCGTCACCGCCATACTGGCGTATCACCCGGTGTGATGGTATGGGGTGCCATTGGTTACACGTCTTGGTCACCTCTTGTTCGCATTGACGGCACTTTGAACAGTGGACGTTACATTTCAGATGTGTTACGACCCGTGGCTCTACCCTTCAATCGATCCCTGCGAAACCATACATTTCAGCAGGATAATGCACGACGGCATGTTGCAGGTCCTGTACGGGCCTTTCTGGATACAGAAAATGTTCGACTGCTGCCCTGGCCTGCACATTCTCCAGATGTCTCACCAATTTAAAACGTCTGGTCAATGGTGGCCGAGCAACTGGCTCGTCACAATACGCCAGTCACATCTCTTGATGAACTGTGGTATCGTGTTGAAGCTGCATGGGCAGCTGTACCTGTACACGCCATCCAAACTCTGTTTCACTCAATGCCCAGGCGTATTAAGGCCGTTATTACGGCCAGAGGTGGTAGTTGTGAGTACTGATTTCTCAGGATCTATGCACCAAAATTGCGTGAAAATGTAATGACATGTCAGTTCTAGTATAATATATTTGTCCAATGAATACCCGTTTAACATCTGCATTGCTTCTTGGTGTAGCAATTTTAATGTCCAGTAGTGTAGTTTCTACGACAAGTACTAATTTCCTCTTCCTGTTTTAAAGCGGTCTGCAAACTAAGAAAGTTTTTCATCTTATGCGACTCACGTAATTGCTAATCATCAAATAAAACTGGCATTCTAGTATTTCGAGCGTGGAATGTTAGTCCCTTAATTGGGTGGGTAGGTTAGAGAATGTAAAAAGGGGAACTGTAAGTTAAATTAGTGTAACGCAGTGACAGGAAGGATTTCTGGCCAGAACAGAACAGGGTTATCAACACAAAATTAAATAGGGGTAATGTAGAAGTAGGCATAATAGTGAATACGAAGATAGGAACGCAGGAAAACTGCTGTTAACATCGCAGTGGACGCATTATCGTAGCCACGACAGACATGAAGGCAACACCTACCACAGTAGTACAAGTTCTGCAGATGAAGATGAATTTACAAAATATATGATGAGATAATGGGAACTATTCAGTTAATTTCGGTAGACGAAAATTTATTTGTAATGGAATGTGGTGCTAGAAAACAATGCTGAACATTGGATGTGTAGGTCGTGTACATAATGTCGGATCATGGATCGGTTTGGGGAAAAAAGCAATTTATGGCACAACCTGAGTAAAACAAGGGATCGATTCATAGATCACATCGTGACGTATGAAGTTATTGTCAGTTTGGTACGGGGAAGGGGGGGGGGGGTAAAAATTGTAGAGGGAGACCAAGGCTTGGATACACGAAGTAGATGGCAGCGGTTATTCAGATATGAAGAGGTTTGTGCATAAGAGACTAGCATGATGGAAAGCTGCATCAAACTAACCTTCAGACTGAAGACCACAACAACAAGTACTGCGTGTAAATATGCATAACAACACTTGACTCTATGATTACAAGATTGCTCAACTATCAGCGGAAGCAGATATATCCATTAAAAATGAAAGTTAATTGTAGGTAAGGCAGATGCCAGATTAACCGTAAGATTTAGTGGAAGAGTCCTCAGCTATGGTAGTCTACACACGAATGAGGCAGCCAACAAATCCCTCGTTCCACTAGTACTTGAATAATATTAGTCAATCCGGAACTTGTACCAGATAGCACTGACAGAAGAAATACAGAAAATATAAAGGAAAGCGGCGCGTTCACTTACAGGTTCGACTGAAACGGTAGTTTGAAGAAGGAAACGAATCCAAAACCTTGTTTGGTAGGAAAATACAAAAATTTTACCATGTTTTTATTTTTAATTTTGCCTTCCCCCAACAGTTATATCACATTCTTTACGTTAACCTCCTATCTCAGTACCCAGTAAAGATGATTTGGATCTGTTCCCTACATGAAACTGATTAGGAATTAGGCATTTAAACTTCTTATTATAACATCAGAAGTAGTTCCATTTCCACAAAAACATTCTAATACGACATGTAAAGGAAATGTCTATATTTGTCATACGTTTTGAAAGAACTATCTATGAAATTTACCTTGAGAATCATTAGTGTCCTTCAGTTTTACCGTAGCTGTTGTTTGTCACATCAACACAACCTCAAAAACTGGTCTGTTATCAAACGGAATATATGTAAGTACCTGGTGTACAGTCTCGATCTTCTTGTCTTGTATTTGAATGTTTCCACAGTACACCTTTTTGTTGGAATGTTGAGCAGTCCCGCGTTGTTCTTTTGCAGGAAGAAAGTGTTTTCACCACACCATCAATGATCTCAGACAATGTTAAATAACCTTAGATGAGAAGTATTCTAACTGCCTGTACTTGGAAATCGAAAACGAGGACTTTTTCAGGAACTTCTATGATTTTTTGCAGAACTTAGGCCACCAACTCTGGAAATCTAGCGTACTTTCAGCAGAGACTTGAGCAACATTGAATTCTGTCTTCCTTGAGGATTGAATCAAATTATTGTATTATTGTGATGTTTAAATTCTGTTGGAGGTCTGATTTTGTTTTTAGAAGTTCCAAAATTTATATCACATTGGAGAAATCAGTGCCTCGCAATATACCATTGTCAATTTTCCAGTAACAACCAGCGCAAGGAGGAAGCGCACTGAAGTGTTGTTGTAGTTTTGACCTCTGCAGGTATCACTGAAAAGGTGAAGTTCTTTAATCTCAGGATCCATTTGCATATTTTCAACAACAGCATGCAACGTACTTCGTCAGGAAACGTGGACGCATAACAAAAAAGGCATGACGTCACATTAGAAACAAACTAACACATCTAGAACAGCTACTATATCAATAATTATTGCTCATTTACTTTCAATGAAGAATATATAATATCAGACGTCCGACATTAAACACTAAAAACTACTGTGATGGACTAAACGACGAGGTTTTAAGCAACTGAACAGCAGGTACGACCACCGGCGTTGAGGGTGAACGGAACTCCAAACGGATATGTTCCCTTCTTCAAACTGAAGAATATTTTCAAGTCCGATTAAGCTGGCATGTGAGTGGCTTTTGTTCCCTTTCTATACCACACAATGTGCATCTATATGCTAACACATGTTCGGTTTTCTTTATGCTTGTCCCCTTCTTCAAACTATTCATTCTATCAGTTAGCCCGAAAGCGTCACGGAGACGGCCCTCCAACACCATACGCTACAAGAGAGTCGTTCTGCATCACAATGTGGATCACGGTTGAAATTTCGAGAGAGTACGTTCCTTGAAGAGGCAACCAATATGCGTATTGCTTCGTCCAAGGAAAGACCGTGACGGCCAAATTTGCGAGATTTGAGATCTCACGGAGGTTTATCAACAATCGTTTTCCCAGGGTCTATTCGCGACTGGAACAGGAAAAGGGTGGGATGGCTGGAACAAGGGACCGATACTTCAGTCGGTCGTATGTGCATTTCTTGTTGCCATCCTTCGGGCTGGACCTGTTAGCCTGGGTTTTGTTGTGCGCCATTCTGTAGATGAAACTACCTCGGAGACCCTCTTGATCGTATCAGTCCGTTAATGAATACATCACTCTACTTCTCTACTTTTAGTTTTTAGCTTCAGGACGTAGCCTACCTTTCTCGTCCTGTCCTTAAGCACGACAGAATTTTCTAGACTGGCCTTCGGCTGTGCGTCTGAGATATGGCTTTTGAGGTTTTTAACTTACTGAGCTTCTAGTAATTGTATCAAAGGGGTCTATACGTCAGCTGCCTAAAATCAAAGTAACTATGTGCACTACGAACACCATTAGGCATAAACAAATGCTCTTTGTAAGCTTCCCTGAAACGTCTAATAAGATCATCATTAGGTTTGTAATACCATAATTCCACCAATATAATAATAGCTGCTGACCCTTTGATTTTACTGCCGTAAAATGTTAGTGTTGATTCATCATACCGTGCGTCGCTGTCAGGAACCAAAAACGGCAGGCGTAGCCCATCAGGATAATAATGGATACAGTCTCAGTTTTGATGAAACAAATCCAACACAGACATGTGCTGTACTTCTTCGCCGTAAATGACAAATATTTCACCTCAGCTCGCATATTACCATCTGCTTTTGGTTCGCTACCACTAACTAGTACACTAGCATTAAACGGATTATTAGAAAACACAGTAGCCTCCACCACGCCCGCCCCCGGCTAGCCGCGCAGTCTAACGCGCTGCTTCCCGAGCGGGAAGGCGTACCGGTGCCCGGCACGAATCCGCCCGGCGGATTAGGGTCGGAGACTGGTGTGCTGGCCAGCCTGTGGATGATTTTTAAGGCGGCTTTCCATCTGCCTCGGCGAATGCGGGATGGTTCCCCTTACTCCGCCTCAGTTACACTATCTCGGTGATTGCTGCGCAAACACTGTCTTCATGTACGTGAACACCATTATTACTCTTCCACGCCAACATTTGGGGCTACACTCGTCTGAGACGCTCCAGGGGTGGAGGGGGAGAGGAGGAGGGGGGGAGGAGGGGGCTCCATTGGGGGCCGAACCGCATAATAACCCTGGGTTCGGTGCGGGGCGACAGTGAGGAGGGTGGATTGCTGTAGCCTGTTGTGGGGCTGTGGACCACTGAGGGCTACGGCGGGGAAGAAGCCTCTCCGTCCTTTCTAGGTCCCTGGATCAATACAGAATACACCCTCCACCGCACACCATAATATTGTTCGCGTAGTTCAGATGTAGATGTTAAGTGTGCAGGTTGTTGTGCCAGTTCTCACTGAACTACGATTTATGTTGTTAGGCCGGGTGATATTCCTCTTCAGAGTTCTTGTACAGGATCGCCGTTTCGATCCCTCTTCTGGTAGCCTCCAGGATCTTCTGGTACTCAGCAAAACAGGGACGCCAGATACTGGGGAAGATGCCAAAAGACGGGTCGATGTGTTATTCGACAATAAGAAATTTGAAGAGGAACGTAACGCGGTGTAACCAAGTTACATTATATAGATGTACGTCTCCAATGCCCGAAACGCGTAAGAATGCCCAGGTATTTAACCTTTGCCCAAGAGTCGAAACCAGAGAGCAAGCGGGAGCCCTGTTTTACCAGTACAGTACTTGTGGACTGACCTGTGTGCAAACATGCTGCTGCTAGAGGACTGGGATTTATGCGGCGCAAACGGAGTGTCAGCGACAAAGGCAGAAACACTGGGCGCCGAGCAGTGGTGGCGGTGGCGGTGGCGTATTGATCCTGCGGCCGAGACATTGTAATGGCATCAAGGGCCCGCCTAGCGCACGCGAGCCCGCCACAAACGCATGCAGCTGAGAGAGGGCCCCCTTCCCCCCCCCCCCCCCACCTTCCCCCGCCATGCACACACACACACACACACACACACACACACACACACACACACACACACGAGAGCGAGCGCTGCGGCAAAGTTCCTCTGCAGAACGACCGCATAAAACTGTAACTACTTCTCTGTAATACTCACCGGGACCTATGTTCATATATGCTTGTAACATTAATTATGGCATTCATGTACACCTATAAGATGTAGAGCGTGTGGCCTGCACTACATAATTTAGTTATATGTCTGCAAGAGATGGTAAAGGACTTGGAAGAGCAAGTGAAGGAATGGGTGGTGTCTTGAAAATCCACTGATCAGCCAAAACATTATGACCACCTGCTTAACAGCACGTTGTACGCCTTCGGAAAACGATACAGCACCGTTTCTGAATGGCAGGGTTGTGCCAGGTGTATGACATCAGATGTATACGTGGAGGTCACGCTGTTCTCGTAAATTACCGACCAGTGGTTTGTGGATGCGGAATTGGCGCCGGATAGCGTAGCAGATGTGTTCCAGGGCAATTTGGTGCCCAAGACATCAACACCAGTTCAGTGTCATACTCCTTAAACCTCTGTAGCACTTGGCTGGCTTTGTGAGACGGGCAGTTATCGTGCTGGAAGACGCCATCGCCGTCGAGGAAGAGATGTATGCGGTCCGCAACATGGTCGAAAGCTATTGTGGTGTCTGCTTATAACCACAGGTCCCATGAAAGCTCAGGTGAATGTTCTAGGGCTGATGATAAAATATCGATATATTACATTCATTCCAAAACATCGATATACTGTATATCTGTGATATTGAAATTACAATATAGAGTGCCGATATTCAATATTATACACTACCTGCCATTAAAATTGCTACACCAAGAAGAAATGCAGATGATAAACGGGTATTCATTGGACAAATATATTGTACTAGAACTGACATGTGATTACATTTTCACGCAATTTTGGTGCATAGATCCTGAGAAATCAGTACCCAGAACAACTACCTCTGGCCGTAATAACGGCCTTGATACGCATGGGCATTCCGTGAAACAGAGCTTGAATGGCGTGTACAGGTACAGTTGCCCATGTAGCTTCAACACGATACCACAGTTCATCAAGAGTAGTGACTGGCATATTGTGACGTGCCAGTTGCTCGGCCACCATTGACCAAAAGGTTCCAATTGATGAGAGATCTGGAGAATGTGCTAGTCAGGCCAGCAGTCGAACATTTCCTGTATCCAGAAAAGCCCGTATCGGACCTGCAACATGCGGCGTGCATTATCCTGCTGAAATGTAGGGTATCGCAGGGCTCGAATGATGGGTAGAGCCACGGGTCGTAACACATCTGAAATGTAATGTTCACTGTTCAAACTGCCGTCAATGCGAACAAGAGGTGACCGAGTCGTGTAACCAATGGCCCAAATATACAATCACGCCGGGTGATAGGCCAGTATGGCGATGACGAATACACGCTTCCAATGTGCGTTCACCGCGATGTCGCCAAACACGGATGCGACCATCATGATGCTGTAAACAGAACCTTGATTCATCCGAAAAAATGACGTTTTGCCATTCGTGCACCTAGGTTCGTCGTTGAGTACACCATCGCAGACGCTCCTGTCTGTGATCCAGCCATGGTCTCCGAGCTGATAGTCCATGCTGCTGCAAACGTCGTCTAACTGTTCGTGCAAATGGTTGTTGTCTTGCAAACGTCCCCATCTGTTGACTCGGGGATCGAGACGTGGCTGCACGATCCGTTACAGCCATGCGGAAAAGATGCCTGTCATCTCGAATGCTAGTGATACGAGGCCGTTGGGATGCAGCACGGCGTTCCGTATTACTCTCCTGAACCCACCGATTCCATATTCTGCTAACAGTCATTGGATCTCGACCAACGCGAGCAGCAATGTCGCGATACGATAAACCGCAATCGCGATAGCCTACAATCCGACCTTTATACCTTTATCAAAGTCGGAAACGTGGTGGTACGCATTTCTCCTCCTTACACGAGGCATCACAACAACGTTTCACCAGCCAACGCCGGTCAACTGCTGTTTGTGTATGAGAAATCAGTTGGAAACGCCAGTCTTGTGTGAATGCTCTGAAAAGCTAATCATTTGCATATCACATCATCTTCTTCATGTCAGTTAAATTTCGCGTCTGTAGCACGTCATCTCCGTGGTGTAGCAATTTTAATTGCCAGTAGTGTATTATTTTCGCAATTTTCAGCAAAATATTTGTTATTTTGAAATTGCAGTAGAACATAATTTTACTTTCACTGTGTGAAGGAGTCTTACTACTCTTCGAGCTTTCATCACGTCCAGTCTCTCTCTTCAACTGTGTGAAGCAAGTCTAGGTGGCACGAGGAAGTCAGATTGCGCTGGAGAGTGGCGGTGTGAATGGAATAACAGGATTCCCGATGTGAAGGTATAGCACACCAGTTGCGTTAAAAAAACAAAACAACTAGAATATTAATTTCAGATACAAAGCTGGGAAAATATTGATTTCAATCTGCTGTTGAGTGATGACATAAGAGCGACAAATAGTGGAGAAACCTTTTTATTAATGATTCTGCAAAAGCAAAAGTTTCACAGAGAACGTCAAAGCCGCCAACCATTTTCGCGTTCCGGGGACTGCAGCTGGCTAAATCCCAGAGTGATGGCGCACATTCCCAAAATCGCTTACTGAAATCCCATAGTGCATTTTTAGTATTGTTTTTGTACAACTAAACATACGAGTGTCTATGACATACATTTTTTTTTATTTTTTTCAATGTAACGTTTAAACATAATATAGAACTTTAAGATGAAAACATCTTTACACTGCGCCATCCATCCCTTATACTGTGGGTGATACGTCACATTCTCCGAAATCGTAAAGCTACAATGTTTTATAAATGAACACACATTATATATATATATATATATATATATATATATATATATATATATATATATATATATTACACTCCTGGAAATGGAAAAAAGAACACATTGCCACCGGTGTGTCAGACCCACCATACTTGCTCCGGACACTGCGAGAGGGCTGTACAAGCAATGATCACACGCACGGCACAGCGGACACACCAGGAACCGCGGTGTTGGCCGTCGAATGGCGCTAGCTGCGCAGCATTTGTGCACCGCCGCCGTCAGTGTCAGCCAGTTTGCCGTGGCATACGGAGCTCCATCGCAGTCTTTAACACTGGTAGCATGCCGCGACAGCGTGGACGTGAACCGTATGTGCAGTTGACGGACTTTGAGCGAGGGCGTATAGTGGGCATGCGGGAGGCCGGGTGGACGTACCGCCGAATTGCTCAACACGTGGGGCGTGAGGTCTCCACAGTACATCGATGTTGTCGCCAGTGGTCGGCGGAAGGTGCACGTGCCCGTCGACCTGGGACCGGACCGCAGCGACGCACGGATGCACGCCAAGACCGTAGGATCCTACGCAGTGCCGTAGGGGACCGCACCGCCACTTCCCAGCAAATTAGGGACACTGTTGCTCCTGGGGTATCGGCGAGGACCATTCGCAACCGTCTCCATGAAGCTGGGCTACGGTCCCGCACACCGTTAGGCCGTCTTCCGGTCACGCCCCAACATCGTGCAGCCCGCCTCCAGTGGTGTCGCGACAGGCGTGAATGGAGGGACGAATGGAGACGTGTCGTCTTCAGCGATGAGAGTCGCTTCTGCCTTGATGCCAATGATGGTCGTATGCGTGTTTGGCGCCGTGCAGGTGAGCGCCACAATCAGGACTGCATACGACCGAGGCACACAGGGCCAACACCCGGCATCATGGTGTGGGGAGCGATCTCCTACACTGGCCGTACACCACTGGTGATCGTCGAGGGGACACTGAATAGTGCACGGTACATCCAAACCGTCATCGAACCCATCGTTCTACCATTCCTAGACCGGCAAGGGAACTTGCTGTTCCAACAGGACAATGCACGTCCGCATGTATCCCGTGCCACCCAACGTGCTCTAGAAGGTGTAAGTCAACTACCCTGGCCAGCAAGATCTCCGGATCTGTCCCCCATTGAGCATGTTTGGGACTGGATGAAGCGTCGTCTCACGCGGTCTGCACGTCCAGCACGAACGCTGGTCCAACTGAGGCGCCAGGTGGAAATGGCATGGCAAGCCGTTCCACAGGACTACATCCAGCATCTCTACGATCGTCTCCATGGGAGAATAGCAGCCTGCATTGCTGCGAAAGGTGGATATACACTTACTAGTGCCGACATTGTGCATGCTCTGTTGCCTGTGTCTATGTGCCTGTGGTTCTGTCAGTGTGATCATGTGACGTATCTGACCCCAGGAATGTGTCAATAAAGTTTCCCCTTCCTGGGACAATGAATTCACGGTGTTCTTATTTCAATTTCCAGGAGTGTATATATATATATATATATATATATATATATATATATATATATATATATATATATATATATATATATCATAGACCTTGCCGTTGGTGGGGAGGCTTGCGTGCCTCAGCGATACAGATGGCCGTACCGTAGGTGCAACCACAACGGAGGGGTATCTGTTGAGAGGCCAGACAAACGTGTGGCTCCTGAAGAGGGGCAGCAGCCTTTTCAGTAGTTGCAGGGGCAACAGTCTGGATGATTGACTGATCTGGCCGTGTAACAGTAACCAAAACGGCCTTGCTGTGGTGGTACTGCGAACGGTTGAAAGCAAGGGGAAACTACGGCCGTAATATTTCCCGAGGGCATGCAGCTTTACTGTATGGACAAATGATGATGGCGTCCTCTTGGGTAAAATATTCCGGAGGTAAAATAGTCCCCCATTCGGATCTATGGGCGGGGACTACTCAGGAGGACGTCGATATCTGGGGAAAGAAAACTGGCGTTCTACGGATCGGAGCACGGAATGTCAGATCCCTTAATCGGGTAGGTAGGTTAGAAAATTTAAAAGGGGAAATAGATACGTTACAGTTAGATATAGTAGGAGTTAGTGAAGTTCGGTGGCAGGAGGAACAAGACTTTTGGTCAGGTGAATACAGAGTTATAAATACAAAATCAAATAGGGGTAATGCAGGAGTAGGTTTAATAATGAATAAAACAATACGAATGCGGGTAAGCTACTACAAACAGCACAGCGAAAGCATTGTTGTGGCCAAGATAGACACGAAGCCCACGCCTACGACAGTAGTACAGGTCTATATGCCAACTAGCTCTGCAAATGACAAAGAAATTGAAGAAATGTATGACGAAATAAAAGAAATTATTCAGATAGTGAAGGGAGACGAAAATTTAATAGTCATGGTTGACTGGAATTTGGTAGTAGGAAAATGGAGAGAAGGAAACGTAGTAGGTGAATATGGATTGAGGGTAAGAAATGAAAGAGGCAGCCGCCTGGTGGAATTTTGCACAGACCCCAATTTAATCATAGCTAACACTTGGTTCAAGAATCATAAAAGAAGGTTGTATACATGGAAGAAGCCTGGAGATACTGACAGGTTTCAGATAGATTATATAATGGTAAGACAGAGATTTAGGAACCAGGTTTTAAATTGTAAGACATTTCCAGGGGCAGATGTGGACTCTGACCACAATCTATTGGTTATGAACCGTAGATTAAAACTGAAGAAACTGCAAAAAGGTGGGAATTTAAGGAGATGGGACCTGGATAAACTGAAAGAACCAGAGGTTGTACAGAGTATCAGGAAGAGCATAAGAGAACAATTGACAAGAATGGGGGAAAGAAATACAGTAGAAGAAGAACGGGTAGTTTTGAGGGATGAAGTAGTGAAGGCAGTAGAGAATCAAGTTGGTAAAAGGACGAGGGCTAGTAGAAATCCTTGGGTGACAGAAGAAATATTGAATTTAATTGACGAAAGGAGAAAATATAAAAATGCAGTAAATGAAGCAGGCAAAAAGGAATACAAACGTCTAAAAAATGAGATCGACAGGAAGTGCAAACTGGCTAAGCAGGCATGGCTAGAGGAAAAATGTAAGGATCTAGAGGCTTATCTCACTAGGGTTAAGATAGATACTGCCTACAGGAAAATTAAAGAGACCTTTGGAGAAAAGAGAACGACTTGTACGAATATCAAGAGTTCTGATGGGAACCCAGTTCTAAGCAAAGAAGGGAAAGCAGAAAGGTGGAAGGAGTATATACAGGGTCTATACAAGGGCGATGTACTTGAGGACAATATTATAGAAATGGAAGAGGATGTAGATGACGATGAAATGGGAGATATGAGACTGCGTGAAGAGTTTGATAGAGCACTGAAAGACCTAAGTCGAAACAAGGCCCCTGGAGTAGACAACATTCCATTAGAACTACTGACAGCCTCGAGTGAGCCAGTCCTGACAAAACTCTACCATCTGGTGAGCAAAATGTATGAGACAGGCGAAATACCCTCTGACTTCAAGAAGAATATAATAATTCCAATCCCAAAGAAAGCAGGTGTTGACAGATGTGAAAATTACCGAACTATCAGTTTAATAAGTCACGGCTGCAAAATAATAACGCGAATTCTTCAGAGACGAATGGAAAAACTGGTAGAAGCCGACCTCGGGGAAGATCAGCTTGGATTCCGTAGAAATATGGGAACACGTGAGGCAATATTGACCTACTACTTATTTTAGCAGCTAGATTAAGAAAAGGCAAACCTACGTTTCTAGCATTTGTAGACTTAGACAAAGCTTTTGACAATGTTGACCGGAATACTCTCTTTCAAATTCTAAAGGTGGCAGGGGTAAAATACAGGGAGCGAAAGGCTATTTACAAATTGTACAGAAACCAGATGGCAGTTGTAAGAGTCGAGGGGCATGAAATGGAAGTAGTGGTTGGGAAGGGAGTGAGACAGGGTTGTAGCCTCTCCCCGATGTTATTCAGTCTGTATATTGAGCAAGCAGTTAAGGAAACGAAAGAAATATTCGGAGTAGGTATTAAAATCCATGGAGAAGAAGTAAAAACTTTGAGGTTCGCCGATGACATTGTAATTCTGTCAGAGACAGCAAAGGACTTGGAAGAGCAGTTGAACGGAATGGACAGTGTCTTGAAAGGAGGATATAAGATGAACATCAACAAAAGCAAAACGAGGATAATGGAATGTAGTCGAATTAAATCGGCTGATGCTGAGGGAATTAGATTAGGAAATGAGACACTTAAAGTAGTAAAGGAGTTTTGGTATTTGGGGAGCAAAATAACTGATGATGGTCGAAGTAGAGAGGATATAAAATGTAGACTGGCAATGGCAAGGAAAGCGTTTCTGAAGAACAGAAATTTGTTAACATCGAGTATAGATTTAAGAGTCAGGAAGGCTGGTTCAAATGGTTCAAATGGCTCTGAGCACTATGGGACTCAACTGCTTTGGTCATAAGTCCCCTAGAACTTAGAACTACTTAAACCTAACTAACCTAAGGACAGCACACAACACCCAGCCATCACGAGGCAGATTTAAGTGTCAGGAAGGCGTTTCTGAAAGTATATATATGGAGTGTATCCATGTATGAATTGAAACATGGACGATAACTAGTTTGGACAAGAAGAGAACAGAAGCTTTCGAAATGTGGTGCTACAGAAGAATGCTGAAGATTATATGGGTAGATCACATAACTAATGAGGAGGTACTGAATAGTATTGGGGAGAAGAGGAGTTTGTGGCACAACTTGACTAGAAGAAGGGATCGGTTGGTAGGACATGTTCTGAGGCATCAAGGGATCACCAATTTAGTATTGGAGGGCAGCGTGGAGGTTATATATATATCTTACTTATACGGGGTGATCAAAAAGTCTCTCCGCATTGCCGTATGATTGTTAGCCGCGCATGCCGTATGCCGCGGTGAATATACCGCAATGAAACTCAGTGAAATACAAGTTATTAATTTATTGAATATTCATTTCTACTTACAAATTTTCACATTAAATTCTGAAAGTGTACCCCCCTGTTGTTGAATACAAAATTCAATTCGTCTAATCACACGGCACGTGCGGCTAACAATCATACGGCACTCGGAGAGACTTTTTGAACACCCCATATATCTAAGTAGTTCACTGGTTTAGATGGCTGGTTTACTTATTGATAGCTGAAAACACTAAAACTAAAACATATAATCTACTTATCTTTAGTTAACACTTTCAAAAAGTCCTAATAAGCCGGCCGGGGTGGCCGAGCGGTTCTAGGCGCTACAGTCTGGAACCGCGCGACCGCTACGGTCGCAGGTTCGAATCCTGCCTCGGGCATGGATGTGTGTGATGTCCTTAGGTTAGTTAGGTTTAAGTAGTTCTAAGTTCTAGCGGACTGATGACCTTAGAAGTCCCATAGTGCTCAGAGCCATTTGAACCACTTCTTTTTTTCAGAGCATTCACACAAGGTTGACGCCGGTGGCGACACCTACAACGTACTGACACGAGGAAAGTTTCCAACCGATTTCTCATACACGAATAGCAGTTGACCGGCGTTGCCTGGTGAAACGTTGTTGTGATGCCTCGTGTAAGGAGGAGAAATGCGTACCATCACGTTTCCGACTGTGATATAGGTCGGATTGAAGCCTATCGCGGTTGCGGTTTATCGTATCGCGACATTGCTGCTCGCGTTCGTCGAGATCCAATGACTGTTAGCAGAATATGGAATCGGTGGGTTCAGGAGGGTAATACGGAACGCCGTGCTGGATCCCAGGCAGTCGAGATGACAGGCATCTTATCCGCGTGGCTGTAATGGATCGTGCAGCCAGGTCTC
Organism: Schistocerca nitens; assembly: GCF_023898315.1. Taxonomy (NCBI): domain Eukaryota; kingdom Metazoa; phylum Arthropoda; class Insecta; order Orthoptera; family Acrididae; genus Schistocerca; species Schistocerca nitens. Next base: position 354,950,493 of record NC_064622.1, read on the forward strand.
GATCCCTGAGTCAACAGATGCGGACGTTTGCAAGACAACAACCATTTGCACGAACAGTTCGACGACGTTTGCAGCAGCATGGACTATCAGCTCGGAAAGCGTGGCTGCGGGTACTCTTGACGTGCATCACAGACAGGAGCGCCTGCGATGGTGTACTCAACGACGAACCTGGGTGCACGAATGGCAAAACGTCATTTTTTCGGATGTATCCAGGTTCTGTTTACAGCATCATGACGGTCGCATCCGTGTTTGGCGACATCGCAGTGAGCGCACATTGGAATCGTGTATTCGTTATCGCCATACTGGCGTATCACCCGGCGTGATGGTATGGGGTGCCATTGGTTACACGTCTCGGTCACCTCTTGTTCGCATTGACGGCAGTTTGAACAGTCGACGTTACATTTCAGATGTGTTACGGCCCGTGGCTCTACCCATCATTCGATCCCTTTGAAACCCTACATTTCAGCAGGATAATGCACGACCGCATGTTGCGGTCCTGTACGGGCCTTTCTGGATACAGAAAATGTTCGACTGCTGCCCTGGCCTGCACATTCTCCTGATCTCTCACCAATTGAAAACGTCTGGTCAATGGTGGCCGAGCAACTGACTCCTCACAATACGCCAGTCACTACTCTTGATGAACTGTGGTATTGTGTTGAAGCTGCATCGGCAGCTGTACCTGCAAACTTCATCCAAGCTCTGTTTCACTCAATGCCCAGGCGTATCAACGCCGTTATTACGGCCAGAGGTGGTTGTTCTGGGTACTTATTTCTCAGGATCTATGCACCCAAATTGCGTGAGAATGTAATGAAATGTCAGGTCTAGTATAATATATTTGTCCAATGAATACCCGTTTATCATCTGCATTTGTTCTTGGTGTAACAATTTTAATGGGTAGTAGCGTATATCATCTCGATCGCTACTCTCATGGAACCGTAAAGATCCTGTGTGGCGTTGGGCATGGCCTACCTGAAGCCAAACACTCCATACTCGTATGACCGGCCGCGGGTTCGCGACCGATGCGAACCGCAGCATCGCGGAATGATAAATCGCGGTCTCTGCCACTGTCTAATTACGACAAGTGCTGCTACACGTTTCTCCTTCTTACGCAATGCATAATACGAGTTTCTCATAAACACTCAACATTTAAATTTGATTTATGAATGAGAAACGTACCGCAAAATCTTTTAATATACACTGTAACACAACGAAAAAGAAACGATATACCATGAAGGACTTATGGGAATGGGAAGAAAATCGGTAGATCTGATGTAATAAATAAATGATCTCAATTTCCGAAAAATTGGATTATTTATTACGGAGAAAGAACTTCAAAACTTGAGCAAGTCAGTAACGCGTTGATCCACGTATCCCACCGCTGTGCGGAGAGACTTCAGACTCGTCTTCGGTCTGGAATCTCATTGTCGTTAATGATGAGTCTGGCTTCAAACTGAGCCACAATGGCCAGGAAGAAGTGTTTGGAGACGCTCCGCAGAGAGGTGGGATACCAATCTTAATGTCGCCTCCCACACGGGCCGATAACTAGCAATGATGGTCTGGGATGCCATTTACTTTCATAGAGGGCCGTCTTGGTTGTCATTCGCTGCACAGTGGAACATCGGCATTGTTGCACTTCATGGCACGCCACCCTGGACTTACAATTCAGCAAGATACAGCCCGCCCGCAAACGGCGAGAGTTTCTACAGCTCGTCTTCGCGCTTGCCAAACCCTACCTTGGCCAGCAAGATCACCAAATCTGTCCCCAATCGAGAACGTCTGGAGCGTTATGGATAGGGTCCTCCAACTAGGTCGGGATTTTGACATGCGTCAGTTGGACAGAACTTGGCACGATATGCCCCTCAGTATGGCATCCAACAACTCCGTCACTCAATTCTAAGCCGAATTATTGCTTCCACAAGAACCAGAGGTGAATCAGCACGTTACTGACTTGCTCAGATTGTGAAGCTCTTTCTCTTGAATAAATCATCTAAGGTGTACAACTTTGCTTCCGCCGTTTGCCGATAGGTGTCGACAACGGTAAGTAGCGGTCGAAAGATCGCAGACGTGAGGCAGTTAGCTTGGACCTCGGTCAACATAACCTCATTCAAACATTAGTCGATTTATGTCTGCATCAAACGATGTCCTTGATTGAAAATGTCAGTTTACGAGCCTAATTCTCGTCATTTGCGGGAGGTGCTACTGTTTTGTTTCAATACGAAGAAAACAGTGGCTGAGTCTCATCGAGTGCTCTCAAGTACGTATGGAAATGACGCTATTAGTGAAAGAACGTGACATGAGTGGTATCAACGCTTATATAACGGTGATTTTAACGTCGTAGATCGGCACAGTGGAAGAAGAAAGAATGTTTTCGATGATGCAGAATCGGAGATATTGCTGAGTCAAGACTGCGTCAAACTCAAGAAGAATTGGCACGAGTAGTGGGAGTGACACAGCAAGCCATTTCAAAACGTCTCAAGGCTATGGGCATGATTCAGAAAAAAGGAACTTGCGTCGCGTGTGAGCTGAAACCAAGAGACCTTGGACGGCGTTTGTGTGTTTGTGAACAGTTACTTCAGAGGAAACAATGGAAAGGATTTCTGCATCGCGTTGTGACCGGGGACGAAAAATGGGTTCATTATGAGAACCCTAAACGCAAAAAATCATGGGGGTATCCCGGCAATGCTTCCACGTCGACGGCCAAACCGAATATTCACGGCTCCAGGAACATGCTCTGCATTTGGTGGGACCAGCTCGGCGTCGTGTACTATGAGGCGTTAAGACCAAGTTAAACAATCAAAGGTGCTCATTAGCGAACGCAATTAATGTGTTTGAGCAGAGCATTGAAACACAAACGGCCGCAATACAGCGAGAGGCACGACAAAGTGATTTTGCAGCACGACAACGCTCGACCCCACGTTGCAACAGCGGTCAAAACGTACTTGGAAACGTTAAAATGGGAAGTCCTGCCCGCCGTATTCTCCAGACATTGCTCCCTCAGCCGGCCGGTGTGGCCGTGCGGTTCTAAGCGCTTCAGTTTGGAACCGCGTGACCGCTACGGTCGCAGGTTCGAATCCTGCCTCGGGCATGGATGTGTGTGATGTCCTTAGGTTAGTTAGGTTTAAGTAGTTCTAAGTTCTAGGGGACTGATGACCTCAGTAGTTAAGTCCCATAGTGCTCAGAGCCATTTTTGCTCCCTCTGACTATAATCTGTTAGATCAATGGCTCAAGGCCTGGCTGACCAGCACTTCCGATCTCATGAAGAAGTCACAAATTGGATCGCTTCACAAGATGAACAATTTTTTCCACGCGGGTTACGTACACTGCCCGAAAGATGGGAGAAAGTAGTGGCCAGCGATGGGAAATACTTTGAATGATACATGTGTAACCAATTTGTTGCCTTAAAGCCTCAAATATTGGGGAAAAAACGGCGGAAGCAAAGTTGTACACCTTGTACAATTTTTTCCGAAATTGTAATTTTTTTTGTCTGTGCATTTACATCACATCTACTGATTTCCGTCCTATTCTGAGAATTCCTTCGTGATGACTCGTTATTCGCTCGTTTTATATCCTAAAGTGTAGAAAGAATGTAACTGCCGTTACCCTGCTTACTTACACTGTAATGCTGAACATCTGCATGTCCAAGCATGCAAATACGACATTCATTGCATGCCGCCTTCATGATGTTGCAGTTTTAATGACCAGTAGCGTACCTTCAAGCGACGGAGGGCACAGAAGACCCTGTGGAGTACCTACTCTCTCATTTCGGTAACTAACGTCAAGGAGAACAACGCGAACCCTGCTAGGCTGGCAATTCCGGAAGCGCTGCTGGAGTGCATTCCGCTGCTGCTTCCAATGTTCCAGAGATAGCAGGAAAGGCAAAGGCAAAAATAGCCCGCGGAAGGAAGGTGGGAGGGGGCGTTTACAAATTTAGCGAGGAACAGAGTGGCTCGCGTGACCAGGTCGATACCTCGCAGAGGAGCAGCGGCGGTCGAACACCGTGTCCGCCAGCAGGAAGACGACCCACCCCCAGATACCCAAGCGTTTCCTGCCACTGTCCCAGACAGCAAGCCGCACTGTATCGAGAACATGTACTCAGAATCGGCTGTATCCAATTACTCTGAACAACTGAAACGAGAATGTGCCACAAACAAGTTTGCTATCCGGGCGGTGAATGGTAGCTGGTACGCCGTGCTCGATGCTGAGAATCTACACAGAAATACGCCGAGATTTTCACACTGACGCGTTCTTTTCATCCGTGTGTCGGATCTTCCGTGGCGTCGCGCGAAATTACACTCCCTGCCTCGGTCTGAAACCAACACGATGCCACAGTTCATCAAGAGTAGTGACTGGCGTATTGTGACGAGCCAGTTGCTCGGTCACCATTGACCACACGTTTTCAATTGGTGAGAGATTGGAGAATGTGCTGGCCAGGGCAGCAGTCGAACATTTTCTGTATCCAGAAAGGCCCGTACAGGACCTCCAACATACGGTCGTGCATTGTCCTGCTGAAATGTAGGGTTTCGCACGGATCGAATGAAGGGTAGAGCCACGGGTCGTAACATATCTGAAATGTAACGTCCACTGTTCAAAGGGCCGTCAATGCGAACAAGAGGTGACCGAGACGTGTAACCAATGGCACCCCATACCATCACGCCGGGTGATACGCCAGTATGGCGATGACGAATACACGCTTCTAATGTGCGTTCACCGCGATGTCGCCAAACACGGATGCGACCATCATGATGCCGTAAACAGAACTAGGATTCATCCGAAAAAATGACGTTTTGCCATTCGTGCACCCAGGTTCGTCGTTGAGTACACCATCGCAGGCGCTCCTGTCTGTGATGCACGTCAAGAGTACCCGCAGCCACGCTTTCCGAGCTGATAGTCCATGCTGCTGCAAACGTCGTCGAACTGTTCGTGCAAATGGTTGTTGTCTTGCAAACGTCCGCATCTGTTGACTCAGGGATCGAGACCTGGCTGCACGATCCATTACAGCCACGCGGATAAGATGCCTGTCATCTCGACTGCCTGGGATCCAGCACGGCGTTCCGTATTACCCTCCTGAACCCACCGATTCCATATTCTGCTAACAGTCATTGGATCTCGACGAACGCGAGCAGCAATGTCGCGATACGATAAACCGCAACCGCGATAGGCTACAATCCGACCTATATCACAGTCGGAAACGTGATGGTACGCATTTCTCCTCCTTACACGCCGATCAACTGCTGTTTGTGTATGAGAAATCGGTTGGAAACTTTCCTCATGTGAGCACGTTGTAGGTGTCGCCACCGGCGCCAACCTTGTGTGAATGCTCTGAAAAGCTAATCATTTGCATATCACAGCATCTTCTTCCTGTCGGTTAAATTTCGCGTCTGTAGCACGTCGTCTTCGTGGTGTAGCAATTTTAATGGTCAGTAGTGTACATATTTGACGCTCCCTTGGTTTCTGATTGCAGTTCGCCGCTTCACCTTTGAGGATGTCTCCCGTAGCTGGAGACGCAACGTTTGCGTCAGGTTTTATACGTCGATTACTGCCTTTCAGCCTGGAAATTTTAAGTCAAGTTAATACCGGCAGTGGAAGCCTATAGTGCTTCGAAATATTGTTTTGCACCACGTTTCGCAGTGTATGTATTACTCCGTTCTCGGGGTAGGTTAGACGGGACGGCCACCCGGCACGTATAATCACGTCACACGTTCCGACTGTCAGGGGAATACGACGCCGGCGTCTGGCGCAGCCTCAGACACAGGAAACTGCAGCAGCGCATTTGGCGATTTGCCGGCGCGCTGTCTCCAATTCGATCCCCCGCGCGGGTCCCTTTGAAGTTAACACCCTGTAAGCAGGGCCCTCTTCGACGCGCCGAGCCTCTCCCCTGCTGGATCGGGCCCGCATTAGGCGACATAAAGGCCCACTCGCTCTCCCGCCACGCTCCCATACTGTATGATGTCCCACACCGCACGTCTCCCTTCTCCTCAACGAGCGGGCATCTCCTTTGTCACGTCCCCACACTGAGCGGTCCTTCCATCCCGCAGAGACTTCTTCACGTGCTACTCTTCTTCGCTAAGTAATTTAATTAAACGTAAAAGGCAGCTTTTTCATCTAATTTAATGGATTTGCTCACTGCAAGCAACGTTGTACTAACCATAAGCACACCGGGAAAGTAATTAGTCACACCAGATACATCACGATATAAGGTTGCCAAGTGTTTGGGTTTATCTGCATATGTCCGGCTTTCTTCGGTCGTCTCCGACCAAATATATAGATTTCCAGCGTGTCCGGCTTTTTAGCGATGAAGAAGAGAATGCTCAACTGAGGTTTGTTCCAATTTAATCATGCAAATGTTCAATCAATGTTCTCTGAATTTTAAAGCGATTATCAGACATACATCAAATTCAGGTGGAAGAGTGTAGAGTAAACATGATGAATATGTACATAATTTCCAAAGACGTCTTAAGACCCTACACATGCGAATTTAGCACCCAACCAAAACACTTCCAGTGTACGTCGTCAGTTGAACGAGCAGCAGAAACTATAGATACTTTGTTTACACAATTCGTAAAGTTGGATGACCCTAAACTCTATGATCAGCGGCAAAGTTTCACGAAATTCATGAAACAGAAAAGACGGATCTGCCTTAAAAAATCTTTTGGCAAGTTAAAAATGGATAGCTTATTTCAGATCACAGCATAATGAATTTTATTCTGAATTATTGAAATTAGCAGAATATTACACTTCCCTGTTCCACGCCCTAATACCTACGTCGAAAGAATGTTTTCTTTCATGAAAGCAAAATGGACAAAGAAACGCAATTAACTGCAAACCGACATAGTCCCAATCACCATACTGTTGTTGCTGTTTTTTAATTTAAACGTATTCTGTCAAGAGTCCAACGAAATGGTTCTGATAAAGTGGGTTCAAATGAGAAATACTAAAACTCAACTAGAGATGTTAGAAAACGCATTTTAACTATACTGAACTTTACACATTTATTCAGACTGGTTTCGGTTTTCAGGCATCATCCAGCGACTATGGAAAATAGACAGAAGTGAACAATACATGTTACTGTCGAAAAATACATATTCCATAGTCTTTAAGTACTGAACATCATAAATAAAGATAATTCAAAGAACTGTTTACAAAGCAAAAAACAATAGCACTTTCACATTTCATATATTATGCTACAGGCGAATGCCATAGTAGAGGACATATGTGAAATACTTCTACAGTTATCAGTGAAATGTTGTGACTCATTCAGCTAGATACAGACACTGAGAGTCAATGACATTTGTAGAACCGCAGTAAACATATAGTGCCACATCAAAGACTGTATCCGTCAAAGATACTGTAATCAAAGAGCCAAACATGATTTACAGTTCCTCATTATGAAAATATCCAACGTATAAGATAAAATTTTAATACAATATATTCACAAATTCACATCTGCTCATTACCAGGCTGTCAAATAACAGTAGTAACATCAATTTAATAGAAATACCTACTAGTCTAGGAATTACCACACATACATGTATTTAGCACAGAATTGAACTAAAAGTCTGACGATTACATTATTACACATAAAACCATAGTACATCAGTATGATATGAAACCAAAGCAGTTTTTCTTGTCTATGGCGCAATGTCTAAAATCAGTGAACAAAGAAATAATCTGAAGTCACATGAGTAAAATATATGACAAATAGAAGGTACAAAAACTACACATCACATGAAATCAATACATGTGTATGTTGGATAAGTTTTAAGTCATAAATGAAGTAACAGAAACAAGAAGCGCAGTTCAATGCATGAAGACAAACAAGGGATGCTTGGGGAAATTACCAGTGCAAAAATCTTTCCAAACATTTTCGGAATATGAAATAGATATATCCAGTAGTATACCAGCAACTTTATAATTACACCGGCGTTCCAACACGTACAACATCTAAAGCCATATCCTCATTCGTCTGTAGCATGAGATATGAAATGTAAAAATCTTATTGTTTTTTTGATTTGTGAGTAGTTTTTAGATTATCTTTATGTATGATTTTTAGTACTTAACGACTAAGGGATGTGTATTTTTGCCAGTAACGTGTAATGTTCATTTCAGTCTTTTGGGTACAGACCCTGGATGATGGCTGAAAACCGAAAACGATCGGAATAAATGTGTAAAATTCAACACAGGAAAGTAACAAGCATTTAATAAAATATATTATTGCTATAGACTGTCGCCTAAAAAAGTATTTTAACTATACATTGTTGGTCTTTCTCTACTAGTCTAATTCAAATCATAAAAGTTATTGAATATCTTTTCGTTTTCCGTCCCATCTCAGAAAAAAGTTAATTGTTTATACTGTTTAATGAATAACTTTCAATTTATTTTGACATAAAATTATCATCGGAAGAAAGTAGCAATTAAGAAGACTGAGAACTTAATTGTTCTCGTAAGCGCCAAATTTAGCTTAAGCACATTTAAGGTTGATTAATAAACAACTGAAAAAAACGAAAGGACTATTTCTATTTAAAATATGCAGTCCAGCTTTAAGGCCAAAATGTCGGGCTAAATATAACGTCAGGTCCATATTTTCTACTTTTGGACACGGAAATCTTAACTGTGTAGCAACATTTCCTTGACAGTGGACCCAGTTTAGGGGAGAGAGGGTGCACGGGTTTCTTAGGTGTGCCACTCATGTAATGATTACATCGCGCAGAGCTACTAAATTGTGACGATATTGATTACTACGTTCCATCCGTTGTTCCAAATACATCCAGATATTTGCTATGGGATTAAGATCGGATGATTTAGCGAGCCAGTCTGTGTCCGATATGAAGCAATGCAAAGCGAATAAGTGGGTATCAACGTCAGATCGCCTGTCCAGCCCAGAATGACACGCACATCGTGGGTTTTTTGAGTGTACTCCCTACGTTTGAGACATAATGGCTGAGTGCACCAACCTCAGTCAAAAAGCAAGATAACCAAGATCCCGAGATGAATGTTAAAAGTAAATCGCGATTAAAATGTCTCTGCGGTGCAGGAGCGTTATTCATCAGGCAGCAAACCGACTTCAGCCATCCGTGCATTCAACCGCAGTTAACGCCATTTAGGGCAATGGAAGGCGCCCTGGAAATGCGAAGATATCAATAGAGATATGAATTTGCACACGGCCGCTAATGTATATAAGTATGCTACACAATCGCTGGTGAGTGACGTCATTGTCACATACTCCCACTTATGTCAACAAACAGAAGCGTGTTTAAACCTTGCTACTAGTCCGTTCGTTTATATTTGGCGAAATGGAAAACAAATGGAGAGCACCAAAATTTTTGAAGTACGACTCGGATATACTTCTCGAAACGGTCAGTGCGAATGCACCAGTTCTTGAAACTAAAGGAACTGGCCGCTGCAGTACAAAAGAAGAAATGTACAGTGTCTCGTTTCGGTGTTTATTTTTTTCGTTTTTTTCCGTTCAGTTCGAATACCTAAGGCATTAAAATATAAACTTTATCAAATGTATGCAACGTAACACATCTAATTGTTATTTTTATGAACAGTACACTTCTTATTTCTAACTATTTACTGCACACAAGCATCCAGTTTTCATTGCAAATAAAAATTCTTCGTTACCGATTTCTTATAACAGACTGCTAGTCAATAGTGTACAGTTAAAAAACTACAAATTAATTTTTTTCTGTCATTTTGTATTTTATTTGCTTCACGTAAACGTTCACAGAACATGCACCGTTGTTTTAAAATTTGAATCCAAGACACAGACATACTGCATAATGGAAAAATGCTATCTTATTTTAGCACATTAAACATGGTCGGAAAGCTTAGCAATCGATTTACTCCAGCATTTTTGAGAGTTACATTGGACTGTTTTCGGAGAGGACTATTTGAGTTTTGGATTGCATGTACAATAAATATAAAAAAATAACAAAAGTCCGATTGTCGTCCGGTCTCCTTGTTAGAGAAAGCTGCGTAATGTGGTCACTTGTGGAGGCACTTGAGTCATAAATTAATAAACTTTCTAGGTTCACCTTACGTACACTGACCAGACAGAACACTATGACCACCGCCTACCTACTATCGATATAAACCCGTCCAGGCAATAGAAGTGTCACCTGGCGAGGAATGACTAATAGACACACGCTCGGTGCATCTAGTGTCAGTGGGCGTGCTGTCCGTGTGTAGAATGGGGAAGGCGCGCAGTCTTTCTGAATGTGACGGAGGACAGATTGTAAAGGACCGGAGACTCGGCACGAGCATTTCGGAAGCTGTACGACTTGTCGGGTGTTCGAGGAGTGCTGTGGTGAGTGTCTTCAACACGCGGCGAAGCCAAGGTGAAACCACGTCCAGACCTCGTGGGGTTGGGCGGCCACCCCTCCTTACTTAAGTGATAACAAACATAATGTTACTATAGTCTGTCTGTGAACTCAAGAGCGAGCAGCGCTTTTGGTGGGGGAAGCGGCCTTTCCCGGAAGAACGCTGCCACCGGCCTACAGGGGCACCCAAAATGTGTTATCTGTCTAGCGATGTAGATCGGCGTCCGGTGATATACGTAGCTTCTGTTCGTGGGATCTTAGTTGCCAGTGTCAGTGATTAATCTTTGTGTACTTACTAGCATTGCAAGAGAATGTGCAGAATACTAAGAAGAGGAGGTATTTGAGGAGTAACGAGCGTTCGATCGTCTCTAATGTTATTACATCGTGTTTTAAAGGGGCGACCCAAAAAGAACTGTTGGCTAATATTACCAGTCCTAATCAAAGAGCTGCAATTTATGCAAACGTCAGCCTCGCCCAATAGGACACATAATGAAGGAACGCAAAAATAAGCAGCATGCTTTACTGGAATCGCCACGAAGGAAAACTAATAATTTTGGGAGGAAACCCATCATTATAGACAGTTTCAAAATCACGTTAACTTTGATGCTTATAGAACACTAAATCTCTATCTCGGTCACTATTCACCTGATTCTAAGACATAGTGCTTAGAACATGTGCGTAATAGCTATTCTACACACTGGCGAAATTTCCTTCTAAACATGTACACTGATTCTGGACTTCTAATCAAAAAGCTTGACATACTAGGTACGTTCGCATATTAATTTTTATTTTTTGGCAAGAACTTTATTTGTTAATCTACAGCAACATTATCCTCTTCAAAATATTCCTCATTACATACTGTACACTTATGCCAGTGCTTTTTCCAATTCCCGAAACACTTTGGGAACTGTTTCTTCGGGATAGTTTATAGGTCTCTTAACTGTGCATTTTTAATCTCATGCATGCTTGTAAAACCGCTGTCCTTAAAGGCCTGATTTGAAATGTTTGTACCACTTGTCTTTCCTTGGTTTACCCATAACAGGCTCACCAAAAGCAATATTTAACATTTCTACAAATTTCATACACTTTATTTCATTCTTATAACAAAATTAAACACAGATTCTTTAATTTATTTTTATACAAAACAAATAAACGTTTATGCTACCAAAACACATGTAACCTTCTGACAGCTGACAACAGAGTAAATACCCAATATGAATAACATTGTAACATACTTTTGAGGCATGTTTATGAAGACAGTGACAAAAAAGTTGTGGAAATCTGACTAATACAACACATAAAATTATAAATTTCTGCTTACTTTTTGAACACTCTTCATGTTGCAAGAATTGTTAAGTTTCAATGCAGTCCTTGCAAGAAAACTTTTACCTTTTAGTAGGAAAACAGAGTAAGACCAAGCCTTAAATTCTACAGGCTGATTACATTATATGGGGTTCTTTTTACGAATAGCAATAGAGGAACGTACATTCAGATGAACAGGCATTTGGTTCTATGTTTGAAGTAGGATCCTGACTTCCGTTCTTATGTTAATATTATTTATTCTACAATGTTGTGTTTCGGAAGAAGCTATCTTTTTTTGTATTCCTTATGGTCTTAATGCATTTGTATAAAAATAAACGCAGCCGAGATGTATCTATCTGTACACGGCGTCGCCACAGATTTAAAGCGCGCGCCGCGGCAGGGCAGGCACTACGTTGTGAAACAGCCTGTAGAAGCGCCTCGTGACGTAGCTGGGTTGGCAGAGTGGGGACTCGCTCGCTCGCTCTTCAGTGTACCGACGGACTATAACATCGATACAGCCCTGACAATATTACTCGCTGTACCTAAAGGAAGAGTTATGAGCGTCCTTGAAGACATGGAAATATACAAGCATCTCAAAAATGGTCGTGATAATCTTCTAAATGACCAAACCGACTTGAGAAACAAACGATTCTTAGATAATTTTTACTCGATCTTACGATGCACACGCTAATAGTAGCTCAGACGTAGGCTCCAGTTAACGTATTAATTGAATGTATTGTGAATTTTATACAATGACGGATATCAAGGCAGTGTAGTATGAATTTTATAAAATGACGAGCTCCCGTCAAAACGATATTGTACACTTTTTTACGATTTATTATTTTACTCCTCGATGCCGGTAGCACGTTTTATATGATTGACATAGAGAAGACGTACTATATTGTATTTTCACATTATTTTCGTTTGCTATATCAATGATCAATTTATGTACTGAAAATGAATGTAAAGCTGACAAAATGTTACACCAGCTATGTTGGATTTGAGCGAAGGTGGTTCCATGGGAGCGTGCTACTGATTTGGTAGCACATGAGGTACTGCGTGACATCTCACTGTCTCTGTCAGTTTGGTTATATAGTGTTAATGCAATTAACCTATGACGTAATAATATTCATCATGTACAAATTTAACAGCACGAGTGGGCAGAAAGGAATACCTATAGTTATGTATAAAAATACTTATTTTGCAAATCAAACTGCCTTTTAGTGCTGATTTTTTTATTTTATTTAATCCATACGCGTTTCGCCTTCTACTGTTTAAAGGCATCATCATTGGGATCTATAATGATACAGTAGAAGGCGAAACGCGTATGGATTAAATAAAATAAAAAAGCAGCACTAAAAGGCAGTTTGATTTGCAAAACGAGTATTTATATGCTTGCTGAGGAAGATGGCCACACAAACAAACGTGTTATGTATAACGATGTTTAATGGTTCAAATGCCTCTGAGCACTATGGGACTTAACTTCGAAGGTCATCAGTCCCCTAGAACTTAGAACTACTTAAACCTAACTAACCTAAGGACAACACACACATCCATGCCCGAGGCAGGATTCGAACCTGCGACCGTGAGGGTCACGCGGTTCCAGACTGTAGCGCCTAGAACCGATCGGCCACCCTGGTCGGCTAACGATGTTTAACCCTTATGTGTGTTATTTGACGTATAATTCTCAGTGTATGTAATTCGATATGCAATCCTCACGTTTATCTATGATGATTTAAGAATAAGTCACGTAAGATTTTATAGCACACTTCATAATTGTGCAACGAGGGTATACTCTTTGCTTCCTAGTACAGTCGTTGGAATGCAATGACGCTCCACACAAAGCAAAAGAATATCTGTAATCCGATTACGCGCCAAAACGGTTATTAGTAGCCTGCAGCTGTGGTCTAATGCATTTGTGACCAGTGATGGATTAACGAACATGTGCACTTACAAAATGGCTCTGAGCACTATGGGACTTAACATCTGAGGTCATCAGTCCCCTAGAACTTAGAACTACTTAAACCTAACTAACCTAAGGACATCACACACATCCATGCCCGAGGCAGGATTCGAACCTGCGACCGTAGCGGTCGCGCGGTTCCATACTGTAGCGCCTAGAACCGCTCGGCCACACCGGCCGGCTGTGCACTTACAGATGATTATGTTTTACGATGTTTGAAAACGTGTGCACGCACTGTGTAACAACGTCACGAATACAAATGTTCACGCCGAGATACACAATGAATCTGTAAAATAATTTTTTAAACATTCTGTATTTTTCAGCAGCACTTGATAATGGCCTAAGGCAGAAATTGCAATAGTGTAATAAAAACTTATAACAGTCACTGGCGTAAAGATGATGTCCTTCAAAAAAATTTTATGACTGTTAATGCCAGCTACCAAAAGTTTATTTACAGATGTCGGTCGTCGTAGGGTGGGCAGACTGGTGTAACAGACACGCGGCGAGCTGTAGCTGAAATAACATCAGACTTGAATGCTGGAGTACAAGTGTGTATGAACACACAGTGCACCGAATGTTCCTAACGATGGTCCTCTGCACCGATGACCTATGCATGTGCCAAGTTAACACCACGACATCGTCAACTACGACTGAAATGGGCTCGTGATCATCGTCACTGGACGTGGCAGAGCGTTGCATGGCCTGATTAATTCAGATACCTTCTTAATCATGCCGATGGGAGGGCGCAAATCCGTCGTCTTACAGGGAAACAGCTCCTTGGTATCTGCACTGCAGGACGGAAAGTAGCTGGCGGTGGCTCGATTATGCTCTGGGGAACATTCATGTGGGCATCCATGGGTCCAGTGCAGCTCATGCAAGGCACCATGACGGCCAAGGAGCATCGTACACTGGTTGCAGCCCACGTACACCTCTTCATGATAATGTGGCGTTTTTAATCAAGATAATGCGCCATGTCACAAGGTCAGGAGTGTGATGGACTGGTTCGAAGAACAGCGTGGAGAGTTCCAATTGATGTGCTGGCACCACAACTCGCCAGATCTGAACCGGATCTAACACATGTGGAACGTGATTGGACGTGCCGTCAGAGCTCATCGCCCACTCCCCGGATCTTACGAGAATTAGTTGACTTGTGTGTGCTGATGTAGTGCCTACTCCCTCCAACGCCCTACCGAGGCCTCATTGCTTCCACGCCAGGACGCATCGCCGCTGTTATTCGTGCCAAAGGTGGTCCTACCGGCTATTAGACATGGTGATAATGATCTGGCTCATCAGTGTACGGTATACAATGTCTTAACTCTGTCTCAGTACATCGACTGAGACATGGCGACTGAGACCAAATGTTTCTAAAACCAAGGTAAGCCTGTTTCACCTCTCTAATCGCCTTTCATCAGCAAAGATCAGTCCACAGTGCGGCCCTCTTGGCTCAGTCAGATACAACGAAAGCCCAAAATACCTGGGAGTCACTCTAGACAGAACTTTAACATACAAAAAACACATTTCCAACTTGCCCAAGAAGATACAAACACGAGTGAACCTTGTGAGAAAGCTGGAAGGCAGTACATGGGGAGCAACCACATCGCTCCTCCGAGGAGCATCCCTTGCACTGGTATACTCTGCAGCAGAATATTGTGCACCAGTTTGGCTCCGAAGCGCCCACGTAGTGAAATTAGACGTCCAACTAAACTCAGTTATGAGAGTAATTAGTGGTACAGTCCGGTCTACACCTACTTGCTGGTTACCAGTGCTTTCAAACATCTGTCCACCAGACCTCCGTCGAAATGCTGCTCTTTACAACCTCTGTCAGCAAGTTTCTGAAAACAACTCGATCCCTCTTCATGACGATTTGCTATCACTGCCTAGGAAACGCCTCAAATCTAGAAGACCAGCATATGAAATGGGAGTCCAAATGCTATCCACAGGATTCGACCAGGACGCAGAGTGGAAATGTGAGTGGTAAGCCACAAGAACCCGAAAACACGAACTTGTAGACAATCCAACAGTTCCAGTTCCAGGCTTCCACCAACCAAGGGAGGTGTGGGTGCAGTTAGATATCGGACTGAAGAAGGTAGGTGCAAATTCAACATGCACAAGTGGGGCTTTTCAAGTGACAATGTGTGTGACTGTGGTGACACCCAAGCCGGCCGGGGTGGCCGTGCGGTTCTAGGCGCTACAGTCTGGAACCGCGCGACCGCTACGGTCGCAGGTTCGAATCCTGCCTCGGGCATGGATGTGTGTGATGTCCTTAGGTTAGTTAGGTGTGGTGTCACCGCCAGACACCACACTTGCTAGGTGGTAGCTTAAATCGGCCGCGGTCCATTAGTACATGTCGGACCCGCGTGTCGCCACTGGCAGTGATCGCAGACCGAGCGCCACCACACGGCAGGTCTCGAGAGACGGACTAGCACTCGCCCCAGTTGTACGACGACGTTGCTAGCGACTACACTGACGAAGCCTTTCTCTCATTTGCCGAGAGACAGTTAGAATAGCCTTCAGCTAAGTTAATGGCTACGACCTAGCAAGGCGCCATTTGTACCATGGCATGTATCTCAAGATAGTCTCACTTGTATCATCCAGAATGCTGTATACCAAAGGACAATATAAAAGTTAAGTGTTCTAGTAGCTACGTTCTTTTCTTTATCACATTCATTACGAATCCTGTTCCAGACTTAACGCCAGACTGCGTGAGTTGACGCGTGCCCTTTCGGCTACTTCACTGTGGACTGGCTGCCTTAACAGTCCACTACATTGGCGACGCGGATTAATCAGGATCTTGTTCTTTCTCATTGCTTCCATTTACTTGTGTCATGGCTTCGCCACATTCTCCAGATGTACTGTCCGAATTTTATCGCTTGCAGAATCAGCAGACGCAGGCGTTATTGGATGCCCTGGGACAGCTCGTCCAGGGTCAACGTGCACTGCAAAACGATGCGGCCGCCGCCGCTTCATCGCTACCGCAGCCACAACAGGCCGTTGCACCCTCGTTTCGTAGCTTTGATGCAGCTATTGAAACGTGAACGGAATGGTCCTGACAATTTGGATTTCATCTCGCCGCCTACAGAATTCAAGGTAATGAGCGGCAGCCGTTTTTGCTTTCGTGTGTAGGTGTGTCCACCTACCGTGTGATAGTGAAATTGTTTCCCAGACGCGACGTAGCAACTCTGTCCTACGACGAAATTGTGTCTGCTTTAGATGCCTATTTGAAGGAAACAGTCAATGTCGTTGCAAAACGGTATACGTTCTTTCGTACAAAACGTACGGCCGGTCAGACTAATAGGGAGTGGGTTGGAACTTTGCAAGGACTTACTAGGGAGTGTGCATTTGAATGTGACTGTGGACTCCCTTATTCAGATACAATGGTACGTGATGCAATTGCACAGAACGTTTCTGATGGTCGTATAAGGGAACAGATTTTGAAACTCGTCAATCCCTCCCTTCAACAAGTGATAGACATATTAGATAGGCAAGACACACTTGACTTTGCTCAGGAATCATTTGCAACTTCACCAGCCGTGTGTCACATTAAC
Organism: Schistocerca nitens; assembly: GCF_023898315.1. Classification (NCBI taxonomy): domain Eukaryota; kingdom Metazoa; phylum Arthropoda; class Insecta; order Orthoptera; family Acrididae; genus Schistocerca; species Schistocerca nitens. The sequence continues at coordinate 354,967,622 of NC_064622.1, forward strand.
CGGCCCGCCGGACCCGCTGCACGGAACGCTAACCTGCCCTCGCGCACGTCCGTGCAGCTGCGGCCTAACACACACACACGTGTGCCGCGTAGGCAAGCAAATGCAGTGAAATCATGCCCGCGGTGTGCAACTAGACATTCGCGTGACAATTGCCCGTCACGCCAAGCTATTTGCTTTTACTGTCATAAGAAAGGACATGTTCAAAGTGTTTGCCAGAAAAAGCTCAGATCAGACACTCACAACCATTCCAGGCCCTTTGCTTCGCGCCGGAATCGAACCAAGGAGAATCAGGCTCGTGAACCTTTGCCCATGGACATTCATGTCGTTCATGCCACTCCGCCCAGTGTTCCTCTCGCTAACAGTGACTGTGTTCGTCCCACAAAAAGTGTGCGTCGACGTCGCCGCAAATCCCGTCACGTCGCGCGTGATTCTGTTCCCAGTGTCTGTTCACGTTGCACAAAACAGTCGCTCTTGTCGTCAGCAGGACAATAAACTTTTTGTAGATTTGGACTTTGCCGGACAAGTGATACCGTTCCAGCTCGATACCGGAGCTGCAGTTTCATTGCTCAATCACGCCACGTACAAACAACTGGGCGCACCTCCGTTGCGTGCCGCAAATGTTCAGCTCACGAGTTATTCCGGACAAGCTATCCCTGTGTTAGGACAGTGCACTCTTCTTGCTACATACAAGGAACAAACAAAACTTGTGTCATTTTATGTTCTTCGTTCTTCTACTGCAGTGAACTTGTTTGGTTTAGATTTATTTCAGTTGTTTAACATGTCTATAGTAAATCAGGTCCTATCAGTGAATCAGACTGTGCCTTCCGCCAGTGTTTCTGGTCTATGTGAAGAATTTGCAGACAATTTTGCACCGGGCCTTGGTTGCGCTAAGAACTATAAAGCACCTTTGGACCTGAAAGTAAACGCGCAACCGAAATTTTTCAGAGCGCGCAATGTTCCCCACGCATTGCGTTGTGAGGTCGCCAACCGCTACGATATCTTGTATCGGACCGCTGCTACGCACGGCAACGCTGCTGCGTTGTCCCGTTTGCCTGTTGCTGAGGATAAAGCATTCGATTCTTCCGAACTTGCTTGCATGTTCATTGATTCGGAAACCGATGACGTGGTCGAATCGTTTCCGATTGATTTTCGTCGTGTAGCTACAGCCACTGCTGCTGACCCTGTCCTTGCTACTGTTTTGCGTTTTGTTGCTACGCAATGGCCCTTGTCAAAGTCACAGATCGCGGATCCGTTGGTTCGCCGATTTTTTGCTCACAAGGAGAGACTTTTTGTACGACGTGGTGTTTTGTTGTTGCGTTCTGATAATGATCAGTCCAGAGTCGTGGTCCCACGTTCGTTACAGTCCTCTGTCTTCCGGCTTCTTCACCAAGGACATTGGGGTATAGTGAGAACGAAACAACTTGCTCGTCAGCACTGTACTTGGTTCGGCATCGATGCTGCGATTACGAATATGTGCTCTTCTTGCATGGCGTGTGCCGAACAACAATCCGCCCCACCGCAGAAATTCTTTGCCTGGCCAAAAGCCACTTCCCCTTGGCATTCTGGAATGCGCGATGGTTGGTTGTTGTCGATTCCTTCAGTAATTTTCCATTTGTTGTCCGGATGTCTTCCACGACGTCTTCTGCCACCATCCAAGCGTTATCCGCTATTTTTTGGTTCAAATGGTTCAAATGGCTCTGAGCACTATGGGACTCAACTTCTGAGGTCATTAGTCCCCTAGAACTTAGAACTAGTTAAACCTAACTAACCTAAGGACATCACAAACATCCATGCCCGAGGCAGGATTCGAACCTGCGACCATAGCGGTCTTGCGGTTCCAGACTGCAGCGCCTTTAACCGCACGGCCACTTCGGCCGGCGCTATTTTTTGCATTGAAGGTCTTCCGCAGACTATTGTTTCCGACAATGGCCCACAATTCATGTCCGCAGAATTTCAGTCATTCTGCAAGGCCAATGGTATTCAACATCTGACATCCGCGCCGTTTTCGCCTCAGTCAAACGGTGCCGCTGAACGGTTGGTCCGGACTTTCAAGTCACAGATGTTGAAGTTGAAAGAGTCGCATTCTCGGGAGGACGCGTTATTGCTCTTTTTGTCCTCGTATCGCTCTCAGCCCCGCGATGGTCGCTCGCCGGCTGAGTTGCTCCACGGTCGTCCTCATCGAACCTTGATGTCTTTGCTGCATCCGCTGCATCAGGTTCCTGTGCAGCGGCAGACTCCTGCTTTTGCTCCTGGCGACGTTGTCTTCTATCGCAACTATCGCGGTTCACGGCGTTGGCTCGCAGGGCGCATTCTTCGCTGCCTCGGCCGCGCGATGTATTTGGTTTTGGGGGCCTCTGGTGAGGTGCGTCGGCATCTCAATCAGCTGCGCCTCTGTCGTCGCCTGGGTTCTGCCGCTCTCCGTCTGCTTTCAGCGACGGTGCCGTCCGGTCAGCGCCCTGGGGACCCATCTACTGGCTCGCCTCATCCCCAGGTGTTGCCGACGATGCCTTCCATTTTGCCTCATGGCGTCGCGCCGCCGCCGCAGCCGCCGCAGCCGCCGCCGGCGCCGCTGCAGCCGCCAAGCGCCTCCCTGGGTCACGCGCCGCCGCTCGCTTCCCGTGACCAGCTGTCCTCCGCCATGGAACTCTTGCCCGCTCCGGACCACATGGCGTCATCGCGCGTCGGATACCCCAACGCAATGGAGGTCGACCCTTCGGCCCCTCCTGTCTCATTACGGGCGCATACACCGCATGTTGACGTGCACCCTGGACTAGGTTTTCAAGCGTTTCCTAGCTCCCCTCGGACCGAATGGCAGGGTGCGGGTGGCACAGCCTCGCCTGTTGTTAGGCTCCCCACCTCGTCGCATACGTCAACATGGGGACCTCCCCACGGCGGGCGGAAGCCTTATCACACGTCCGTTCGCCGATTTGCGGGGGAGGAATGTGGTGTCACCGCCAGACACCACACTTGTTAGGTGGTAGCTTAAATCGGCCGCGGTCCATTAGTACATGTCGGACCCGCGTGTCGCCACTGGCAGTGATCGCAGACCGAGCGCCACCACACGGCAGGTCTCGAGAGATGGACTAGCACTCGCCCCAGTTGTACGACGACGTTGCTAGCGACTACACTGACGAAGCCTTTCTCTCATTTGCCGAGAGACAGTTAGAATAGCCTTCAGCTAAGTTAATGGCTACGACCTAGCAAGGCGCCATTTGTACCATTGCATGTATCTCAAGATAGTCTCACTTGTATCATCCAGAATGCTGTATACCAAAGGACAATATAAAAGTTAAGTGTTCTAGTAGCTACGTTCTTTTCTTTATCACATTCATTACGAATCCTGTTCCAGACTTAACGCCAGACTGCGTGAGTTGACGCGTGCCCTTTCGGCTACTTCACTGTGGACTGGCTGCCTTAACAGTCCACTACATTAGGTTTAAGTAGTTCTAAGTTCTAGGGGACTGATGACCTTAGAAGTTAAGTCCCATAGTGCTCAGAGCCATTTGGTGACACCCAAACAATGAGCCACATTGTGAATGTCCAATCAGACGCTTCCTTGGTGGCATTGAGAAGCTCCATCAAGCATCCCACGAGGCACCCCGCTGGATAGAGTCCATCAACATCCGAGTGTAGTCTGAGCCGTTTTAAAACTTGTGTACTGTATATAATTTCACACGTTCATTTTTATATATATTTCTTTGTTTTCCTAAATGTGTATTACTGTAATTGATGCATACGACAACAATAATAAGTACATCGAAAACGCGGCACCATCTTAACACCGTCCGCTTATAAAACCCAGGTCGTCCCGTGTCAGTCAGACGCGAACCGTGGTCGAATCTAAGCACGGCCAGCTCCCACACTTAAATTTGATAGAGGCCGGTGCACCAGAATTTTGTGTTGAACAGGGCCCAATGCCGACTTCAGCGCGGTTAACTTTTAATCGAGGTTGGTGCACTCGGCCGTGAGTCCGCATGCGCTGGACAGCTGGGAGCGTTGTGGAAGCGGCACTGTGAGGCAGTCTTCCAAGGACACGCAGACGTCAGGCAGAGATAAAAATAGCGGTCTCCGCGCAGATGGTGCCCGCTATGAATGGAGACGCTGTATGTGGCGTCGCGCATCTGACTCAGCGCGCGCAAGCAAACCGCTTACCGAGCGGGCTCTCAGTGCCAACAGCCAGCTCTGTGCCTCCTCTCCGCCTGTTTATATCCACCGCGGTTTGTTATTCCGCAGCCGAGTTCCGTCCGAGTACGTTTTGTTAGCGCTCAACTAGTGTGAAACGCTCGCGCCCGATTCAGCTGCCAAGTATCAAGTGAAGTCCGTGGTCGCTGCAGGGGCTTGAAGGCGTTACATTCTTGAGGACTTGCAAAACGTCCATGACGACGTTCTTGAAGTATGAGGCGACCTTAACAGTCCACATAAGGTGGTCACTTCGTTTCCTGTGTCATAAATGGTACTGTTCACACCAAAACTGCGTGATCACTGTTCGTACAGTATCAATATTCATGGGGCGCTCAGATGTGACAGTGGCCCGATGTCGGACCGCGTGGGGAGCAAGTGCATTCTCAAGGTTCCGGCTGAGCACTTGTGATCATCACAAGGGAGTAGAGCCATGCTGCGGTAGGTTTCCGCCCTCTGTTGGAGGCCAGACGGTGTCGTTTCGTTGGCATGATTGCGGTTGTTTGTCTTCTTCTCGTGTTGACTGGAGCCACTCGGTTTCACAAGCGTTGCTTGTCCGCTAGTGGCAGCAGCGGAAGTTATCGATATGTAGTAACTGTTGCCCTATCTTTGGGGCGACGTCGTTGTTTTTCCGGGTCGTGTGAGTGGGCCAGTTCGGTTGGGGACTCAGGAGAAGCCAGATCCGTGCAGTGCGGGAACACGCCGGGACCGCTGGCTGCACGCATGGACTGCCAGATGGAAGGGCTGTGGTCACGAGGGTATCCAACCTGGTCGTAAACTGGATCCAGCAAGCCTTAATATGAGTGCATTTCAATCCAAGTAGAGAAACCTCCACTATTGTGATATGTCGCGATACTCCAGTGACTTGGGTTGGTGTTGCTGTTCGCAGTGTCGCCGAGGCGAAGAGCAGCGAGTGGAGTGCTTTCTACTCTGGTGTTAGTGGTTCCTTTCTCGTTCCAGGGGCTCTAAACACAGTATTCTGCGGGCGTAGTCCAGACCGCCGGTTCCGGCTTTGGCGTATTGTTCCATCGTTTCATTTGGTTTATCGGACGTCAGGTAGCTTCAGCAAGATTATCATTAGTCATTTGTTAGACTGCCGCTAGTCTGAGTTACCATCTTGTGAAGTGAATGCAACTCTTGAATGCCTATCTCATCGCTCGCGAAAGTGTTAGCTGCGGGACCTTCTCAGAGGTCGATTCCTGGACCACCGTCTGTATCAGTTGCTTGTTTTTTTAATTAATTTTGCTATTGTATTTGCTGATTTACAGCAGGTTTCAAACTTTTTGTATTATTTCCGTTCCTGGCGTTTTAAGGCCTACGGCTGTTTTTGTGGTCTTTTGCCTTAAAATTATAATTTGGTATATGTAGTTTAGCAGTAAGCCTTAAAATGTTATTTACTGCCATTCCTGGCGTATGATGCCTTCTGCTGTGTTTGTGGCGACTTACCTTAATATTTCAATACCTGTAAGTTGTAAATTGCAGTGATTTCTTAAACAATTCTTAATTTATTGCTATTCCTGGCGTGTAACGCCTTCTGCCCTGATCACAGTGGCTTGCTTTTGAAACATTATCTGCTGCATCTGTATTTAATGGTGATTTGCTAAATTTTTACTCACTGAAAACACTATTATTTATTGTAGTTTATTGCTTCATTGATAACGTGTGGTATTTTTTATTTATTGTTGAGTCTGGAATTAATGGTTTTAAATAAATTGTGTGTAATTGTAAAAGGCAACCGATAGTAACTGATTACGGCCTCGTCCACGATCGTAACCGAATCCTGCCTTCCCTTGACTACTACCAGGTCTCAGTGTTGGTGATGAAAATTTCTTTATAGATTACACCCGATTATGAAATCACTGAAATAACATCATATACCCTCTCAACCAGTGAAATTTCAATTCATTTCCTCCTGCCCTTTTGTGTGCTTCACTCTTTTTGTCAGGCAGTGCGATTATAGGTGCGGATATTACCTGTATCCCGGACAGCCCCGTATGCACAAATGTCTATTTTAGAGTTTAGACTGGATGTACACTGGGACTATACTAGTCCGACCAACAGGACAGTCGAAGATATCCGAGTATGGGCAACTAATCCCGAGACTGGTAAAAAGCATTGGGAACCATTACTGCCAACGAATACGGCCGACTAACAGATGGCTTACGGCCGACTGAGAGATGCATAAGAATAAAATGCGACTAGTCGGAGGTAGTCGGTTGGGGCAGGCTACTTGTTAGTGGTCAGGTTTCATGTCTGACTGCCGATAATGGATGCTGATGAGCTTATAAGACAAGTTACAGCACCACCGTGACGTTAAAAGAAAATTAATGTCTGCCTTTAACAATGAAGCGCATGGACTGGACCACGAACTCGGGCAGCGCGGGGTAGCCGCGCGGTATACGGCGCCTTGCCAGGGTTCGCGCGGCTCAGGCCGTCGGAGGTTCGAGTCCTCCCTCGGGCATGGCTGTATGTATTGTCCTTAGTTTAAGTTATATGAAGTAGTGTAAGGACCTATGACAGCAGTTTGGTGCCATAGGAACTTACCACCACCACCACCACCACCACCACCACCACCACCATGAATTCGGTTTGAGTAGTTCACACATTACTAGTTTCATAACGTGGCTGCGAGGTTGACAGTCTGAGTTTTATATGTAATTAGAGCTACTCGAAATATTGTTAACGTTGATGTATCCGTGGGGTTCTGTGTTGTATCGGCTATTGCGCGACTCAGCAACGACACAAACAAGGAAGGAGAGAAATTGCGATGGCCAATGTCAGCAATGCAAAATAATCTGTACATAATACTTTCACATTAATAGGAGACTTTATTTCCAAAAAGGAAAGAAACGTAACTTGTTGTAATGATTTGGCTTGGTGTGCTTCTTCTCCCTCCTGTGTGTAATTACATTATGCACTAATACCACTCGCAGAACGCATGCTAAGTATCGTCCTCCTATAACTCTGTACTGATGGCCACGAAGGCTGCGACCGAAGTGGGGGCCGACCAGCGAAGAGCGACTGTCAGTCATTGTTGACAGGGTGCGCTGAACTCTGCCTACCTAGAGGTGTGGCGCTGCCCGCTCATTCCATTGGCGCGCGAGTCAGCGCCTTCTTGATGGGGTTTCGCGTCGCTGCGCTGGTCGGTGTGCAGTGGGTGCTTCAGGACTGCACATTCTCGTTCAACCTGTATATAACGTTTTGCTGAAATTACTCCACACGTTCCTGAGTTAAGCTTCCATTTTATCCCTTTTCAACCCACACCCGTCTGTTATTGGCGGTAGGTGGTTCTAACGTAAAAAAGACGAAATGCAATGACTATGTAACGAGCCACTGGAGACCACAAGTCCTTTTCACGAAAATATTAAAAAAATATTCCTGAAAAATATCCGAACTTTTGTCGTTGGACTTTTGCTCAACACTGTATACACATTATCGTATAAATTACTTCGGACGTTCATGAGTTATGCTTCTACATTATCCCCTTTTCATATTCCCCGCTCCCCTCCTCTGCCTCAACCCCCCCTCCCTACTATTGGAAGTAGATGGTCTCACCCTCACAGTATTTCTTTCCAGATAGTAAGTGATATGTGTAGCAAGTTAAAATCGACCCAGCGCCTTTGGAGGAGGTATGGAATGTACGTGAAAAGATTCAATAATTTTTACGAATATACGCAGGGTGTCCTGTGAGGAATGGTCAGGATTCAAGGATATGACAGGAACGATCATTCGAAGCAAAAAAAGTCTAGAAATCATGGGCTCTAAAACGCATACCTTAAGAGCCCTGAACACCAGCTTCAATACTGTGTAAGAAACCTCTACTACTGCAAACTATTGTCTTTTCATATTCTGAGATGTGGTAGCATGGAGAAAAACAAGAACAATACGTCCAGCAAACATGGGCTCTAAAGTGCACACCTTAAGAGGTATGAGCATTTGTTCATTCCCGTTGCTCTGAAAGATAACTCTTCCATTGAACAAGAGCTCATAGCATTTCAGAACCCACGCTACTAGACTTTTTTTTTCTTGTTTTGGCCCATACTACCAGCCCTCATAACATGAAAAGCAAAGGGCTTACAGTAGAAGAGATTTGTTTCACAGTATAGAATATGAAAAATTGTCACATACGCATTTACTAAACTTTTATCCTTCGAATGCTCGTTCCTGTATTACTCCTGAATATCGACCGTTCCTCCAGGGCCACCCTGTAGATAGGAGAAGGATGTCGGCGTCATTTCTACATCTACATCTACATCCATACTCCGCAAGCCACCTGACGGTGTGTGGCGGAGGGTACCTTGAGTACCTTTATCGATTCTCCCTTCTATTCCAGTCTCGTATTGTTCGTGGAAAGAAGGATTGTATGCCTCTGTGTGGGCTCTAATCTCTCTGATTTTATCCTCATGGTCTCTTCGCGAGATATACGTAGGAGGGAGCAATATACTGCTTGACTCCTCGGTGAAGGTATGTTCTCGAAACTTCAACAAAAGCCCGTACCGAGCTACTGAGCGTCTCTCCCGCAGTCTTCCACTGGAGTTTATCTATCATCTCCGTAACGCTTTCGCGATTACTAAATGATCCTGTAACGAAGCGCGCTGCTCTCCGTTGGATCTTCTCTATCTCTTCTATCAACCCTATCTGGTACGGATCCCACACTGCTGAGCAGTATTCAAGCAGTGGGCGAACAAGCGTACCGTAACCTACTTCCTTTGTTTTCGGATTGCATTTCCTTAGGATTCTTCCAATGAATCTCAGTCTGGCATCCGCTTTACCGACGATCAACTTTATATGATCATTCCATTTTAAATCACTCTTAATGCGTACTCCCAGATAATTTATGGAATTAACTGCTTCCAGTTGCTGACCTGCTATATTGTAGATAAATGATAAGGGATATTTCTTTCTATGTATTCGCAGCACATTACACATGTCTACATCGAGATTCAATTGCCATTCCCTGCACCATGCGTCTATTCGCTGTAGATCCTCCTGCATTTCAGTACAATTTTCCATTGTTACAACCTCTCGATATATCACAGCATCATCCGCAAAAAGCCTCAGTGAACAACCGATGTTATCCACAAGGTCATTTATGTATATTGTTAATAGCAACGGTCCTACGACACTCCCGTGCGGCACACCTGAAATCACTCTTACTGACATTTCGCTGCTCCCGTAAACCAGTGTCCTCCCTCAGAATAAGAGTGGCTCGGGACTCGACTATACGGAAGCCCAGGGCCGACCAGGTGCGCGGTCGCCCAGTGCCCTCTGGCGAGCAGAAGCCCGGTGTCGCAGCCTGGGCGCGGTTGAGTCTCCGCAGGGGAATCGATACCTCGGCCCGCCTACACCCGATTTCTCGCAGCCGCGCGCTCCGCTGACGGCCAATTACGTCCCTCCATCTGCATTCGCGGCTGTACCTTGCGATGTATGGTTGGGAGTATTTCCGGTATCGTTGCCATTTCTCCTTACATTCTGGTTCTAGCCGCGAATGGGGCATGGGAAAAACGACCCTCGTGACCTCCGTCCACCGCCCTGGTGTGTGCAAGGGTACCGACCGACCGCCGTGTCGTACTGTGCCAACGGCGTCATCGGTTGCGGATATGGAGGGGCGTGGGATCAGCAATCCGCTCTCCCGGTCGTCGTCAGTTTTCATGATCTGGAGCCGAGTAGCTCCTCAATTCACCCTTTCCATTCCTCCCACCTGGCAGTACCGAAGAACGACTCTCGGCGCGCCTCAGTCTGCTACGTGCAAGCCTCGGTCACGAAACGGACTACGCCTCTGGACGTAGCGGACCCGCAAAATACATTGGCCCATGCTGTGGCTGCTGGTAGTGTAAATAGGCTGTTTAGGTTTTTATGTTGGTAACGCCACGTAGCGCTCTGTTTAGAAATCACTGGCTCTGCTGTGTGCAGTCTGTGGCTGGTTTGCATTGTTGTTAGCTATTGTAGTGTTGGGCAGTTAGCTGTTAACAACGCGTAGCGTTGCGCAATTGGAGGTGAGCCGCCAGCAGTGGTGGATGTGGGGAGGGAGGTGGCGGAGTTTTGAGAGCGGATGATCTGGACGTGTGTCCATCAGAGACAGTAAATTTGTAAGACTGGATGTCACGAACTGGTATATATATTATGACTTTTGAACACTATTAAGGTAAATACATTGATTGTTCTCTATCAAAATCTTTCGTTTGCTAACTATGCCTATCAGTAGTTAGTGCCTTCAGTAGTTAGAATCTTTTATTTAGCTGGCAGTATTGGCGCTCGCTGTATTGTAGTAGTTCGAGTAACGAAGATTTTTGTGAGTTAAGTGATTTATGAAAGGTACACGTCATTGTTAGTCAGGGCCATTCTTTTGTAGGGATTTTTGAAAGTCAGATTGCGTTGCGCTAAAAATATTGTGTGTCAGTTTAGTGATGATCAGAATAAAAAAAGAGAGAAATGTCTGAGTACGTTCAGTTTTGCTCAGCTGTTTGAAAATCAAATGACGTAAGGGGTTTACCAGCACAATCATTCAAAAATTTTTCTAAGGGGGCGTTACAGTAGTACGAAAGAGAGCTCACTAGTGCTGCCAGGCCAAGTACGAGGGTGAGTCAAATGAAAACCTTAAATTTCTAATAACAAATCGAAATTTCACGCCGTTATCATTTAAGTTGTTAAGCGTGCTACAAACAGCGTGCAGAATGGCCTGTAGGTGGTAGCATAGTGCAGATGCACACATACCGTCGCAGTATCAGTATAAAGATGGCCGCCCCACTTGCGGCTTGCACCAGGGAAGAACAGCATTCTGTTATTCGGTTTTTGCGTAGTGAAGGTGTGAAACCTATTTAAATTCATCGACGAATGAAGGTTCAGTACGGTGATGCATGTTTGTCACAGCAGCAAGTCTACGAAAGGAGTAGGAAGTTCGCAAATGGTGAAACTTCAATGGAAGATGCTCCTCGTCCAGGTCAGGCACATCGAGTTATGACTCCACAGAACATTGCAGCAGTTGAAGTCATAGTGAAGGAAAACCGCCGAGTGACACTGAAGTGGTTGGGCGGACTACCAAAAGAATTTTTTTCTAAAGGAATTTATGCACTTTGTAAGCGCTGGAGGACTTGCATTGAACGTGGGGGAGATTATGTTGAAAGACACTGCAGCATGTTTACAGATTAGTCATGGGTCAGCAATCCACATTATGCACGATGTGCTCCAGCTTCACAAAGTGTCTGCAAGATGGGTGCCACGGCAGCTGACTCCTGAAATGTGAGATCCGCGTGTTGATGCTTGTGAAGCACTACTTCGGCACTTTGAACGAGAAGGTGATGACTTCCTTGCAAGAATCGTTACTGGGGACGAAACCTGGGTTCACTTCCACCAACAGGAAATGAAGAGAGCGAGGAATGGCACCTCATCACCAAAATCAAAGAAGTTTAGAACAGAACCATCAGCAGGGAAGGTTATGCTCTCTTTTGGGACGAAACATGCGTCATTTTGGAGCATTATGTGCCTAGACGGACCACTGTCACCAGTACATCATACACAGATCTCCCAAAAAACCATCTCCGGCCTGCAATCAAATCAAAGCGACGTGGTTTGCTGTCAGCAGATATCCTTTTGCAACATGACAATGCAAGGCCCCACACTGCCCGTACAACAGTTGCAACAACCACAGAGCAGCATTTTGAGTGTATTCCTCATCCGCCATACTCACCAGACCTAGCCCCAAGTGATTTTCATATGTTTGGACCACTCAAAGACGCAATGGGAGGAAAGAAGTTCTGATGAAGAGGTGCACCACGCGGTGCATGAGTGGTTGGGCGGACTACCAAAAGAATTTTTTTCCAAAGGAATTTATGCACTTTGTAAGCGCTGGAGGACTTGCATTGAACGTGGGGGAGATTATGTTGAACAGAGATACAGCTTTGTACGACTTCTGCACAATAAATAATATTTTAAAAATATATTTAAGGTTTTCATTTGACTTACCCTCGTATATTAATTTTCGGGATAATGGTTCACAAAAATCTGGACTTTCATTCTCAAATTGGGAGAATTAAAATAAAGTTAACTTTTATAAAACGGTATTTATTTTTGTCATTAACCAGCGACAAGTAAGTTACAGTAGTAAAACGGTTGAGGCATTTGAAACAGCTATGGCTGCTATGAAAATAGAAAGACGTCTCCAAATAGGAAGACACAGTTTTCAAGTAAAGTGTGCTATTTTTGTAGTGTTCTTAAGTTTTTGTTTTGTACTATTACATTCACTACTCCTTTGACATCAGAAACTTCCTCATAAAGATCATTTGAAAATGAGTATCAATAGTAAGTTTGTCAATAATATTAACAATCGATATGTAAGCTAAAGGGTCATCATGTAAAGGAAGAAGCGTAAACAATTTCAATTTGTTATTAAACTCATCCTTGTTTCTATATACATTAGAAAATTTTTGTACCAGGTACAGCAGGATGTTTTTATTACTGAAACAGTTTCAGTAGGTAACACTGTTATTAAATTGCTGCAAATACACTACCGGCCATTAAAATTGCTACACCAAGTAGAAATGCAGATGATAAACGGGTATTCATTGGACAAATATATTATACTAGAACTGACATGTGATTACATTTTCACGCAATTTGAGTGCATAGATCCTGAGAAATCAGTACCCAGAGCAACCACCTCTGGCCGTAATAACGGCCTTGATACGCCTGGGCATTGAGTCAAACAGAGCTTGGATGGTGTATACAGGTACAGCTGCCCATGCAGCTTCAACACGATACCACAGTTCGTCAAGGGTAGTGACTGGCGTATTGTGACGTGCCAGTTGCTCGGCCACCATTGACCAAAAGGTTCCAATTGATGAGAGATCTGGAGAATGTGCTGGTCAGGCAAGCAGTCGAACATTTTCTGCATCCAGAAAAGCCCGTACAGGACCTGCAACATGCGGCGTGCATTATCCTGCTGAAATGTAGGGTATCGCAGGGCTCGAATGATGGGTAGAGCCACGGGTCGTAACACATCTGAAATGTAACGTCCACTGTTCAAACTGCCGTCAATGCGAACAAGAGGTGACCGAGACGTGTAACCAATGGCACCCCATACCATCACGCCGGGTGATACGCCAGTATGGCGATGACGAATACACGCTTCCAATGTGCGTTCACCGCAATGTCGCCAAACACGGATGCGACCATCATGATGCTGTAAACAGAACCTGGATTCATCCGAAAAAATGACGTTTTGCCATTCGTGCACCCAGGTTCGTAGTTGAGTACACCATTGTAGGCGCTCCTGTCTGTGGTGCAGCGTCAAGGGTAACCGCAGCCATGGTCTCCGAACTGATAGTCCACGGTGCTGCAAACGTCGTCGAACTGTTCGCGCAGATGGTTGTTGTCTTGCAAACGTCCCCATCTGTTGACTCAGGGATCGAGACGTGGCTGCACGATCCGTTACAGCAATGCGGATAAGATGCACGTCATCTCCACTGCTAGTGATACGAGGCTGTTGGGATTCAGCACGGCGTTCCGTATTACCCTCTTGAACCCACCGATTCCATATTCTGCTAACAGTCATTGGATCTCGACGAACGCGAGCAGCAATGTCGCGATACGATAAACCGCAATCGCGATAGGCTACAATGCGACCTTTATCAAAATCGGAAACGTGATGGTACGCATTTCTCCTCCTTACACGAGGCATCACAACAACGGTTCACCAGGCAACGCCGGTCAACTGCTGTTTGTGTATGAGAAATCGGTTGGAAACCACCTACATGTCAGTACGTTGTAGGTGTCGCCACCGGCGCCAACCTTGTGTGAATGCTCTGAAAAGCTAATAATTTGCATATCACAGCATCTTCTTCCTGTCAGTTAAGTTTCGCGTCTGTAGCTTGTCATCTTCGTGGTGTAGCAATTTTAATGCCCAGTAGTGTAATTTGTTGTCATTAAACTCATACTTGTTTTTATATACATTACCAAATTTTTGCACCAGGTACAGCAGGATGTTTTTATTACTGAAACAGTTTCAGTAGGTACCATTTTTATTAAATTGCTGCAAATGAAAGTCAAATTCATCGTCAGTCCTTTGCCTCTCTTTGTTACTAGCTCCACCTATTATATCAGAACCTTCGCAACACAGCAGTGTTTCATTTTGAAGGCTCAGCACAGCATCCTGTAGGACTTTCAGTGCAGTTTGGAAGAAAGCGAGGTAAGGTTCTCTTTGCTCACTACTGAAGAAGTTCCAGAGTACGAAATAACATTCGACTTCGCCCAGAGAGATTAAGATCCCAATGCACGCTCTACAGCGAGATGTAGAGATAGCGATCGCGTTTTTACTTATCGCAGGCTCGGACAAAATTCATATTCATGTATTTCACGAGAATGTTTTAAAACTTTTTCTCTTTTTGCGTAGTGTGAAAAAAGACCATGGAGCTTAAGAATAAAATTTTCCAAGTAAAACTTATTAAACTCGAAGCAAATTTTACACTGTTGTATAAAATACGTGCAGGTCATTCCAATTGGATAATACTGTTGTGCCGGCCTTAGTGGCCGAGCGGTTCTACGCGCTTCAGTCCGGACCCAGGCTGCTGCTACGGTCGCAGGTTCGAATCCTGCCTCAGGCATGGATGTGTGTGATGTCCTTAGGTGAGTTAGGTTTAAGTAATTCTAAGTCTAGGGGACTGATGACCTCAGATGATAATCCCCATAGTGCTCAGAGCCATTTGAAACATTTTTGAATACTGTTGTCTTCATTATACAGCATGTGCAAAACCGAATTATGGCATCCGAAATTAAATTTGCGTTCATTGCACAAAAACTAGTAAGGAATTTGATGTCAGTATCGGGCTGCTTGAAACGTGCTACTAAATTTATATAAATGGCTGATGCAGTTTCATCTGAGTCTTCGTAAAAAATCAAGCACGCATGTTTTTAAATTTGTCTTTGCGCTATAAAATCTTTCCAGCAAATCGAAATAATTTTGTTGTACCGTGATTAGAAGCAATCATAACAACACAAAAAATATGCCATTTTCAAGGATCTCCATCGTTTCTTGAATGGACGCTGAACCTAAACGTTACGTGCAATTGAGATGGCCTTGGTACTTCCAGGTTTAAGTTTTTCTGCAATTACTAAATCGCTGTACAAGACACTACCAACCTTAGCTTCACAGTCCAGAGAATTATATGATAGAGTGTGCTTAACGCAATGGTAGGTTGCAGTTTTTCGGCAGCTGTAAGTTTTTCTTCTTAAGAGCTTATTTAACCCGTATTCAGAAACGCTTTTACAGATTTCGTCATATTTGCACGTCTTTCTTTCTTCGTATGGTGAACGATATTCTGTGCTTTTCTAAGTCATTTTCGTCACCATGAGGTGTACTGAAATCCTTTGGGTACAATGTGCAATGTGCTCTCTGATAATTATCAAAGATTGGTACGCTAAATCAATAATTTTTTGATCTCGAAAATAGCGCATACGTCACATTTTCTTTTTTTGAGTAAAGGAACTCGTTGAGACAGTGTTCTTTGTGTCCATATTTGTATCGTAATTACCCATTTTAATCCAATGCTGGAAAGAAACAGTGGTTAATTACACACCGCAAGCATATAGTAAATGGACAGAAATACGTACTATCCGTCTCTTTCATAACTGCCCGTTTAGCTGGGAGCGCTGCGCATTGTTTCCGTGTCCTGCTATTGGTTGTTTCGAATGACGCAGCAGCGGCATAATAGCTCTCAGTTCAAATTACGCACAGTTTGACGTCAAGTTTATCTCCTGCATAGTTTGGCGTGCAGGAGATAAACATAAACATAAAACCACATTCATTTATAATACATTATTCTAGACAAAAAGCATGGGAATATACAGTGTTGTTTGACGATCAAATGATTGAGCTGTATATGTATGAGATAAAACACAAAAAAAAATGGCTCTGAGCACTATGGGACTCAACTGCTGTGGTTATGTCCCCTAGAACTTAGAACTACTTAAACCTAACTAACCTAAGGACATCACACACATCCATGCCCGAGGCAGGATTCGAACCTGCGACCGTAGCAGTCGCACGGCTCCGGACTGCGCGCCTAGAACCGCGAGACCACCGCGGCCGGCCGATAAAACACACTACCAGTGTTAATGCTGCTGTACCATCCTGAGTTTCCCGATTGCATTTTTTGTCGTTCGTGGATAATGCATATGCGGAAAGAAGTCTCATTGTCTCTAGTTTGCTTCGAGTTGCGTCGGAATGATTCGGGACTTTTCTTGTTGACTGTCCTTTGTATTCTATTTGTGCCAACTTCAGAGATCTTATGGTAGATAACAATGGCCTAAATGTGATCTCAACAATCTTTGCTAGAAATAAGCACTGCAATTGAAGATAATCGTCTCAAACTGTTATTTCCAGGTGTAACATATAATAATCGGTATGCAGCACACGCACTCCTCTCACATCCCTTCACGCGCGGCGGCAATGTCACCTTCCCTGATGCAGTTTCATCTGAGTCTTCGTAAAAAGTTAGGATATTCGGCGTCCCGATCCATGGTGAATCGGGACGTGTCAACAGTCCACTGAAAATCGGGACGTCTCACGAAAATTGGGACACCTAGTAACATTAGTTAGCACGCACACACGCCGACATAACACAGTCACTTAGAGATCAGATCTCGCGGATCGATCTCGACGACTGTACGTACAGAATATTTAGAGAGCTACATGAAGTATAGTGCCTGCAGAGATGAGAGTACGGGCGTCATAGAGCACAGCAGACAAACGGCTGCACAGACATTACTTGTGAGACAGATAATAATTGTCACAGTTAATATTTTCTCAGTCGCGAATATGGACAAGCATCAGCTGTAGAAAAATGAAATGAAATGATCGTGTGGCATTGATGGCCGGGACGCCTCATCCGGGGAAGTTCGGCCGCCGGGTTGCAAGTCTTATTGGTGACGTCACACTGAGCGGCTTGCGCGTCGGTGATGATGAGAGGATGACGAGAACAACACGGCACCCAGTCCATGGGCGGAGAAAATCTCCAACCCGGCAGAGAATCGAACCCGGGCCCGCTTCAAGGTAGGCAAGCACATTATCACTCAGCTAAGCGTGCGGACATCAGGGATAGAATGGAATGACGACAATGAAAATTTGTGCCAGACCGGGACTCGAACATGGATTTTCCGCTCATTGTGAACGTTCGCCTTACCATTTGGCTATCCGTGCACGACTCACCGCCAGACCCAAATTTCCGTATGTCGGCAATCATGCGTCTGCAACCTGTACTCGTACATCCATTAAGTAATTTCGGCTGATAAATAAGATAATGCAGTGCCTGTGTGATTCTGAATTACGATTCGATGTCCGAAGGAACTTTGCATCGAATTAAGAATAACATAGGTACTGCAGCATCGTGTCAACAATAATAATAGTGGTAGCAGATCAGAAGACAGGGGCACAGGCAAAGACAGACTGAGGTAGAAAAAGGACGGAATGTGAAGAACTAGGCTAGGCGACACACTGGAATAGCTAACTACTAACACACTGTATCTTAGGCATGGAAGAATACTGACCACTGCATTATACAAGAAACGATATACATATACGTACAATCTGGGTAGAAACCCGAAAAAAACCTACAATAGTGCGAGGGTCAACTAGAACATAAGTTTCCCTTTTTTCTAAGTAAAGATACTCGTATTTAGCCGGAAATACAGCGCATAAGCCAAGTTATACCGTAACAGCGGTACGACGCCCGGACAAGTGTCGACTGTTGTCAAAGCGGTGCAGCAAGGACAGACAATGCCGGCTTTTATTTCTTCTCCTGCCGACTGTTAGGTTCGGTTTGTTATACAGTCTGTTCATAAAAAAAATTAATAATAATAATAATACCACTAGTCGAAATTCCTCGTCAACTGTGTCAGGTATACGGACCGAAGGTCATGAGCAAAAGGTTCGTCGCCGGAGCAGGCTAATTTCCGAAAGCCGTCGATCTGTCCATGTTGAAGAGGGCTGCGGGCTAATGTCCGTCACCGAAGACGACTTCGTGGGGCAGGTAAGGCAGCGTAGTATAGAAAACCTTCGTTCCACGACTACGGATCTCTGCATCCATTTTCCAGTCCTCCGGTCAGCATATCCACGACGACCAAGTGGTGAAGACGAATGCCACACGCTGATCCCATTGCCACGTGGCAGGCTTCTACGACACGAGAACACAAGCAGATGACCCAACTATATGACAACGGTCTCAATTTAAGTGGTGATCATCACGAAAAATAGCTCAAACATTGCTGTTTGAGCTGCCAGTAAGGCTTTTTATTTAACTATGTTTTCTTAAAAAAATAAAAAAGCAGACTTGAGTAACGTCTGGACGAGCCTCGTAAAATTACAAATATGAGTTAATTAAAAGTAACTAGTAATTACCCAAGGAGTATGACGGAGACAGTGTTCATTATAAGCAATATTAAATGTAATATTGTTTCGATTTTTTTTATGTAGATTCCATTTCTACAATTTGGACCCAGTAAATTGTGTGATCTTACTCTCCTTTCTTTCTGATCACGCTAATAAACGTCTCTCAAACAAGTTAAGACACTTGGATGCATATAGACACTCTGGTTGTAATTATGGATTTTAATATTTATGGAAAAGCACTTGTTGCAATGTTTTGTGTAGTTTGGAGACACATTTACGTTTGCTGGAAGTTGATTTCAAGAAAGGCTCGTAAGGCAAATGCAGAAATAGGGACAGCACGCACTGCCCTTTAGAGTAAATGGAAAAACAGTACTGTGCCTAGTTGCAGGACCGCGCTATCTGAGGGCGAGAGATTCAAAGTGCTGGTGAGGTCCCCGCCCTCGGATGGTCAGTACCAGCAGATCGGGCGGTAGATGTGCGTGAGTGAGAGGCTCATTGTGTTTCTGCGGTCCTACCTCCTGGACAACAACGGTGGTGCAAGTATGCTATCTACCCTATCTTCTTAATAAATAAATACCCAATTTTCAACATTTGTGTTTCTAATTAGTTTTAAATGTCCATGTGTACAGGGTGTTTCACACTTACTAAAAATGGTTCAAATGGCTCTGAGCACTATCGAACATCTGTGGTCATCAGTCCCCTAGCACTTAGAACTACTTAAACCCAACTAACCTAAGGACATCACACACATCCATGCCCGAGGCAGGATTCGAACCTGCGACCGTAGCAGTCGCGTGGTTCCGGGCTGAGCGCTAGAATTCACACTTACTGTTACAGTCTTCTACAGTCCGATTCACGAACGACGGCGGTTCGCATAGATTGAGACACAGACGAGGATCGCATTGTTACTGCGTCCAAGCGACAGTTGCAGTACGAGCAAACACATGGTTTGCTCTTGATAAAAGCGCGTATCTAGCGAATTATGTCTATCACTTGCTTGCGTGTGTAATTTGTCGTATGCCACCACCATCAGTCATGACGTCACGCACTGTACGTTGGCTTGTGCAGTATGTATGAAGATGCAGACAACTCGAAACAAATGGAATAAAAACTCGCTACGATCACTTTTAATGCTCGCAGAACACTACTAAACGCCCACTGGCTGTCGGAAAATGCATGAAGTAGGTGCGAAGAACAAGTCTAAGCTCGACTGCCCCCGTTCATGACACCAACTAGAGTAATTGTAGAGAATATCTAGTAGATAAAGTTCTGGGACCGAATACGTGTTCGGAAATGTGCCGTTTGGATGCAAAATGAGTTTCAAGATGGGATCACTTTTAAATGTCCCGCATCTAGGTAAGCACACGGCGGAGAGAATGAGCTCTGATCTTAGGCTCTACACGAGCCCATGACATGGTCAATGTTTCGGGAACTCGTCGTCGTGTTCTCTTCCAAGCGTCGAAGGACTTCCGCTTTAAAGTCGAGAGTGCAGCACATCTGTGGACTACCTAGTTGCGAACGGAGCAATTGCTCGCAGTGGCTTTTGTAACCAGACGAAAGTAGTATGTGATGTCATTATGTAACTGCAACATGGACGGGCCCAGCGAGAAATTGGGGTCGTATAACGAACCTGTGACGTTACACCGGTTGCCTTGCCCAATATACACCGCTAACGGCCGGCCGCTGTGGTCGAGCGGTTCTAGGCGCTTCAGTCCGGAACCACGCCCCTGCTACGGTCGCAGGTTCGAATCCTGCCTCGGCCATGGATATGTGCGATGTCCTTAGGTTGGTTAGGTTTAAGTAGTTCTAAGTGCTAGGGGACTGATGACCTAAGATGTTGTCCGATAGTGCTCAGAGCCATTTGAACCATCGTTAACGCTAGGCTACGCCCGTGTCAGGCGGGAAATCAATACATGAATGAAAAGGCACCCACTAAATCCGTAACTATACAAGGGAAATAAACCTGAAGTCAAAACTTATAGAAAGGAAAGAGGAAGTAAAAGGAAATGAAACTGAATATATGATAGTGCAAGAAGAATTTTGAAAGAGCTCGTAAAGACCTTGGACCGCGGAAGTGGATGATGTTATGACATTTCTGAAATCATTGGGAGAGACAACCATGACAAAACCGCTCCTCGTGATGTGTAAGACATACGAGACTAGCGAAATACCCTCAGACTTAAGGAAGAATGTATTAATTTCAATTCCACACATGGCGTGTGTTGAATTTTGCGAATATTACCGAACCATCAGTTTGAATGGCATGGTTACAAAATATTGGCACGAATTACTTACAGAAGAATCGAAAAACAACTAGAATCCGACCTCGGGGAAGATCTGAAAAAAGTTGAGTTTAGTTCCAGAGAAATGGAGGAACTTACCTTAGAACGCAGTATAAAAAAAAGGCAAACCTACATTTATAGTATCTGTACATATGGAAAAGCTTTTGACAATGTTGACTGGACTGCAATCCCTGTAATTTTGAAGGCAGCAGGCGTAAAATACAGGGACCGAAAATTTATCTGTAGTTTGTAGACAAACCAGACTGCAGCTATAAAAGTCGAAGGACATGAAAGGGATGCCGTGGTTGGAGAAGGGAGTGAGACAGGGTTGTAGTCTATCACAGATGTTGTTCAATCTGTAGGACTGAAAACCACAACAAGGAGTAAAGGACGTAAAGGAAACATTTGGAGACAGAAATAAAGTTCAGAGAGAAGAAAAAATATTTTTAGGTTTGAGGATGACTCTGTAATTCGAGACAGCAAAGTATGTACTTGCAACAGCAGATGAACAGAATGGATAGTGTCTTGGAAAGGGATTGTAAGTTGAATATAGAAAAAGTAAAACAAAGGTAACGGTACGTAATCGAATGTGATGCTGGCGGAAATAAATTAGTAAGTGGGACACTAACAGTAGTAGATGAGTTTTGATATCAGGCCAGCAAAGTAACTGACGATGGCCGAAGTGGAGAGAATATAAGTCGCATACTGACAGTAGAAAGAAAAGCATTGACAACAGAAATTTCAATGTTAAGAAAATCTTTCCTGAAGGGGTGCAGCGTTCTACATAAGTTTCAGATGAGCGATAAATATGCGGTGCCAGAGAAGAATATTGAAGATCAGATGATTAGATCGAATACCTACTGAGGAAGTACTGAACAGAATTGGAAATAAAAGTAATGTATGTCACAACTTCACTAAAAGAAGGGATTGGTTGAGGCAGAGGTAGAGCAGGCTAGGGAAAACTGGCTAAAAGAGGAATGTGATGAAACTGAACTGGACAGGAAGGGAAGATACGACTTAATATACAACAAAGAGTATGACATAGGTACAAAACAGAGCAGGAAGTGCTACTATGAAATTTTGAGTAAGGACGAAGAGGTAGTGTACAAAGATCGTGACGATGTCCTCCAGAGATGGGAAGAATATCTAAAAGAGCTATATAACACAAACAGCAAACCAGAAACTCTGGAACTTGAATCATACAACAGTGTAAGTGATGACGAGAAAGGACCAACCATCAAAATGGAAGAAGTAAAGTCTGCCATAGCTGCAATGAAAAATGGCAAAGCGATAGGTACAGATACGATACCGGGAGAAATATTAAAATGCTTGAACCAAGATGAAATAAGAGAAATTATGTAATAAAATATATGACAGTGATGAATGGCCTGAGGACTTTCTGACAACAGTAATGATTCCATTACCGAAAAAACAAGGTACCAAGAAATGCAGCGAACACAGGACAATCAGCCTCATTTCACATGCAGCCAAAGTGATGTTAAGAATAATTAATAAAAGACTTGAAAAAGTAATCGAGGAGAATCTTGGCGAGGAGCAGTTTGGCTTTAGACGGAATACGGGCACCAGACATGCAATAGGGCTCCTACGAATCTTGGGAGAAAGGTTTATTGAAAAAGGAAGAGACCTATATATGTGCTTCATCGATCTAGAAAAGGCATTTGACAATGTGGTTTGGGACAAGATGGCGACTATAATGAGGGAAAAGAGAGTGGACTGGAAAACCAGAAGACTTGTAAACTCATTATATCTTAATCAAGAAGTTTCAATTAAAGTGAGAGGAGAAAGTACAAACTGGATCGGACTAGGAAAAGGAGTAAGACAAGGATGCTGTCTATCAGCTACTCTTTTCAACCTCTACTTGGAAAATATGATTGTCCAATGCTCATTAGATAACAAAGGCGTAGAAATTGGAGGAAGAAGAGTAGGGTGTTTGAGGTTAGCTAATGACATGGTCCTTCTAGCCACAGGGGAAAAAGAATTACAGGATTTGGTGGACACCATTGAAACTAACATAAAAAATATGGAATGAAAATGAACACAAATAAAACAAAAGTATTGGCACTAGGAGGAAATAAGGAAATAAAAATTATGCTGAATGGAGAAATACTAGAACAGGTGCAAAATTTTAAGTGTCTTGGAAGCAGGATAGACATCGACTGTAAGTGCACCACAGAAATTAAAACAAGGATAGCAATGGCAAAAGAGGCGTTTTATAAGAAAAGGAGAATTTTCTGCAGCGGTCTGGACAGAGAACTCAGGAGGAGACTCATAAAATGTCTTGTATGGAGTGTTCTTCTATATGGCGCTGAAACATGGACTATGAGGAAGAAAGACAGAGAAAGGCTGGAGGCTTTTGAGATCTGGACATGGCGGAGGATGGAAAGAGTAAGTTGGATGGACAGAGTAAGAAATGAAGAGGTACTGAGAAGAGTGGGAGAGAAAAGACAGTTACTAGATGTAATAAAGAGAAGAAAAAGAAATTGGATTGGGCATATATTAAGAAGAATGACGGACTGATAAAAACAGTTTTAGACGGTTATGTAGAAGGGAAAAGGAAGCGAGGAAGAAAGAGATTCCAGATACTGGATGACATGATGGACGGTACAACATACAGCAGCCTTAAGGAAGGAATCAATGGATCGCAGAAAATGGAGAGGCAAAGGACCTGCTAATATAGCAGACAACTGATGATAATGATGTCACAACTTCACTAAAACAAGGGATTGGTTGATGGGTCATGTCCTGAGGCGTCAAGGAATCGTCAATTTTGTGATGGAGTGAAATGCAGGGCGTAAAAATTGTACAGACCAAAACTTGAGTACAGAAAGCAGGTTCAAATAGATGTAGGTGGGAGTAGTAATACAGAGACGAAGAGGCTTACACAAAATAGACTAGCGTCGAGATGTGCATGAAACAATATTTTATGGTGTGACATGGTTGATTCTATTCTATTTTGATCAACTTGTGCAGGTGTGTAAGAATATCGTACGAGTTTTGCTTGATGATGGGAGCAGTTCATTCGTGGGCGTCCTGAAAGGTAATCCCTCCGAATTTTGATGTGAAATCTCTTAGCTTCTTACATAAAACAAACTTTATTAATATTCTACAGCTTTATTGTTCATGTCTATATATTTATTTCGCAACACAATCACCCTCGCGATGAGCACATTTCTCACAACGACAGACCAGTTTGTTGGTACTGTCACTTCAGAATATTTGACTTTGCTGACGGAGCCGCAATCTCAGCTCTGCTTGCACCGCTTCATTACCACCAAAATAAAGTCCTCGGAGATGTTTGAGGTCTGGAAACAGATGGAAATCGGATGGTGCCAAGTCAAGACTGTATGGCGGATGATGGATGACCGTGAACCCAAGGCGTCGAACTGTTGCAGATGTCCCAGCGCTCGTGTGCGGTCTGACATTGTCATGCTGAAAGAGGGGGTGTTCCATGTGCTTTCAGTTTTCTGAGGGTGTCGCAGTATCTTGCCGAGTTTCTGGTGGTGCCTTTACGCATGAATTACAAATTAGCGAGCGGTTTAAGGCGCTGCAGTCATGGACTGTGCGGCTGATCCCGGCGGAGGTTCGTCCGCCCACGGGCATGCGTGTGTGTGTTTGTCCTTAGGATAATTTACGTTCAGTAGTGTGTAAGCTTAGGGATTGATGACCTTAGCAGTTAAGTTCCGTAAGATTTCACTCACACAATTACAAATTCACTACATCTTCAACGACTCAAACAACTGGGAGCAATACTTTGTTCAAATGGTTCAAATGGCTCTGAGCACTATGGGACTCAACTGCTGTGGTCATAAGTCCCCTAGAACTTAGAACTACTTAAACCTAACTAACCTAAGGACAGCACACAACACCCAGCCATCACGAGGCAGAGAAAATCCCTGACCCCGCCGGGAATCGAACCCGGGAACCCGGGCGTGGGAAGCGAGAACGCTACCGCACGACCACGAGATGCGGGCAATACTTTGTCTTCTGATGTCACGGGTATTCGATCTTTTTGGCGTCAGTGATCCTTCAAAACTGATCTTATCGCTTTCGAGGTCAAAATGGTGAACCCTACTTCCTTCACAATCACAATGTTGTTAAGGAAATGTTCAACCTTAGGCTAAAACGCAAAAGAATTTTTTGTCACATGTCCAATCTCCGCGGTTTGATATCGGGACTAAGCTTCGGGGCATCCACCATGCACACACTTTTCTGTACCGCGGTTCTGCAACGACGGCCTATACAGGGTGTTACAAAAAGGTACGGGCAAACTTTCAGGAAACATTCCTCACACACAAATAAAGAAAAGATGTTATGTGGACATGTGTCCGGAAACGCTTAATTTCCATGTTAGAGCTCATTTAGTTTCGGCAGTATGTACTGTACTTCCTCGATTCACCGCCAATTGGCCCAATTGAAGGAAGGTAATGTTGACTTCGGTGCTTGTGTTGACATGCGACTCATTGATCTACAGTACTAGCGTCAAGCACATCAGTACGTAGCATCAACAGGTTAGCGTTCATCACGAACGTGGTTTTGCAGTCAGTGCAATGTTTACAAATGCGGAGTTGGCAGATGCCCATTTGATGTATGGATTTGCACTGGGCAATAGCCGTGGCGCGGTACGTTTGTATCGAGACAGATTTCCAGAACGAAGGTGTCCCGACAGGAAGACGTTCGAAGCAATTGATTGGCGTCTTAGGGAGCACGGAACATTTCAACCTATGGCTCGCGACTGGGGAAGACCTAGAACGACGAGGACACCTGCAATGGACGAGACAATTCTTCGTGCAGTTGACGGTAACCCTAATGTCAGCGTCAGAGAAGTTGCTGCTGTACAAGGTAACGTTGACCACGTCACTGTATGGAGAGTGCTACGGGAGAACCAGTTGTTTCCGTACCATGTACACCGTGTGCAGGCTCTATCAGCAGCTGATTGGTCTCCACGGGTACACTTCTGCGAATGGTTCATCCAACAATGTGTCAATCCTCATTTCAGTGCAAATGTTCTCTTTACGGATGAGGCTTCATTCCAACGTGATCAAATTGTAAATTTTCACAATGAACATGTGTGGGCTGACGAGAATCCGCACGCAATTATACAATCACGTCATCAACACAGATTTTCTGTGAACGTTTGGGCAGGCATTGTTGGTGATGTCTTGATTGGGTCCCATGTTCTTCCACCTACGCTCAATAGAGCACGTTATCATGATTTCATACGGGATACTCTACCTGTGCTGCTAGAACATGTGCCTTTACAAGTACGACACAACATGTGGTTCATGCACGATGGAGCTCCTGCACATTTCAGTCGAAGTGTTCGTACGCTTCTCAACAACAGATTCGGTGACCGATGGATTGGTAGAGGCGGACCAATTCCATGGCCTCCACGCTCTCCTGACCTCAACCCTCTTGACTTTCATTTATGGGGGCATTTGAAAGCTCTTGTCTACGCAACCCCGGTACCAAATGTAGAGACTCTTCGTGCTCATATTGTGGACGGCTGTGATACAATACGCCATTCTCCAGGGCT
Organism: Schistocerca nitens; assembly: GCF_023898315.1. NCBI lineage: Eukaryota > Metazoa > Arthropoda > Insecta > Orthoptera > Acrididae > Schistocerca > Schistocerca nitens. The sequence continues at coordinate 354,994,017 of NC_064622.1, forward strand.
GCATCAGCGCATCAGGGATTCCATGCGACGGAGGGTGGATGCATGTATCCTCGCTAACGGAAGACATTTTGAACATTTACTGTAACAAAGTGTTTGAAGTCACGCTGGTACTTTCTGTTGCTGCGTGTTTCCATTCCATGATTAACGTGATTTGAAGAGAAGTAATAAAATGAGCTCTAACATGGAAAGTAAGCGTTTCCGGACACATGTCCACATAACATATTTTCTTTCTTTGTGACTGAGGAATGTTTCCTGAAAGTGTGGCCGTACCTTTTTGTAACACCCTGTATATGCTCTTGTGATAAGCCACTTTTGTCCGACGATTTTCTCCGACGAGTTCACCAACACGATATCTACATCTACATCTACATCCATACTCCGCAAGCCACCTGACGGTGTGTGGCGGCGGGTACCTTGAGTACCTCTATCGATTCTCCCTTCTATTCCAGTCTCGTATTGTTCGTGGAAAGAAGGATTATGAGTATGCCTGTGTGGGCTCTAATCTCTCTGATTTTATCCTCATGGTCTCTTCGCGAGATATACGTAGGAGGGAGCAATATACTGCTTGACTCCTCGGTGAAGGTATGTTCTCGAAACTTGAACAAAAGCACGTACCGAGCTACTGAGCGTCTCTCCTGCAGAGTCTTCCACTGGAGTTTATCTATCATCTCCGTAACGCTTTCGCGATTACTAAATGATCCCGTAACGAAGCGCGCTGCTCTCCGTTGGATCTTCTCTATCTCTTCTATCAACCCTGTCTGGTACGGATCCCACACTGCTGAGCAGTATTCAAGCAGTGGGCGAACAAGCGTACCGTAACCTACTTCCTTTGTTTTCGGATTGCATTTCCTTAGGATTCTTCCAATGAATCTCAGTCTGGCATCCGCTTTACCGACGATCAACTTTACATGATCATTCCATTTTGAATCACTCCTAATGCGTACTCCCAGATAATTTATGGAATTAACTGCTTCCAGTTGCTGACCTGCTATATTGTAGCTAAATGATAAGGGATATTTCTTTCTATGTATTCGCAGCACATTACACTTGTCTACATCGAGATTCAATTGCCATTCCCTGCACCTTGCGTCAATTCGCTGCAGATCCTCCTGCATTTCAGTTCAATTTTCCATTGTTACAACCTCTCGATACACCACAGCATCATCTGCAAAAAGCCTCAGTGAACAACCGATGAGTGTCATCAGCTGCCGTACGTGGTTGTCCACTCCGTGCTCTGTCACACACGTTGAAGTTAGCACCACCGTTCCTTCATTACGAGGACAAACAACCCAACGTCTGACATTACTGATGACGACATAATCTTCAGCGTACAAAGCTTAAATTCTTGTATAGATTTCAGTTGGAGGAACATTTACTGCGGTTACAGACTTGGTTGCAGGACGCCGTTTCTCACGCGCAGACATACTCGCAGCTACGTTACACATCGCCACCTCACTGGCTACAGTTCGGAGGCCCCTAGCGGGAAAAGGCTGCAACTTTAGGGGGGTAGGACGTCAAACGGGCCGACTTCGAGAAGGAGACGCACCACAGTACATTTTAATTCACACTGTTTATACTTTTACAAATAAATTCATAAAACTTTGTCAGCATGACCAGGAAGGATTCAGGATTCACACTCATTGCAGTGGAAGTTCAAAAACACGAAAAAATAATATTTTTAAATGTGAAATTTCATAATTTTTTTCACTTACTGTTGGCAGTATTTGTTGCTATAGGTACACTTTTACTTCATAAGTAAGAGAGATTCATCGATGAATTTTGCACAGCTTACAAACCATACTTACAGGTGTATGAAACTCTAGAATTTATTTAATATATGGAAAAATGAATGGGCTGTTACATTTTAAACTTCGTGTTTAGAGAAAACTCGAATTTTATAGTTAATTATCTCAATTTTTACCACAGTTTTTAACAGATTTTGGAAATTCTAGAGTTTCATACACCTGTAAGTATGGTTTGTATGCTGTACAAAATTTATCGAAGAATCCCTCTTACTTATGAAGAAAAGTGTACCTACAGCAACAAATGCAGCCAATACCAAGTGAAAAAATGATGAAATTTCACATGTAAAAAAAATTGTTTGGATATGTTTTTGAACTTCCTCTGCTATGAGTGTGAATCCTGTATCCTTCCTGGTCATGCTAACAAAGTTTTATGATTTATTTGTAAAAGTATAGAAAGTGTAAATTAAAATGTCCTATGGTGCCTCTCCTGCTCCAAGTCGGCCCGTTTCACGTCCTACCCCCCGTAAGTCAGCAAAGCGATAAAGTCGATCGTTGTTATATGTGTGACATGTAATATCTCACCCGACACTGAGAACGGAATAAAAAATTCGGAGGCATTACTTTTTAGCACGCCCTCAAATAACATGGAGATTGTTACGGTGGCTTTTCGCCACACGAGAGACTGGTCTGACGTTCCACTAGGCGGGCCTCTGGAATTTACGTGGGCTAACTTGTTATTCCGCACCTCTGTCCACCACGCTTCCAATCGAACTCCCTCGTCCGCCACGCGAGATGCGGGTGGAGAGCACGAAGGCTCGCAAATTGCAGACTGCTTACGGAGGGCGTGCCGCGCCACGGCCGGCTGTGTACACTGGGGCGACGGCGGTCAGGCGGCGGGAGCACACGCCCTGTCGGGGCCGCTGCAGACAGGCGGCTAACGAGCGCAGCGCCACGAGTCCCCTCTTAAATAACTCGTCACACGCGCGCGCACACACACACACACACACACACACACACACACACACACACACACACACACAAACGAACAACGTATGAACGGTCGATATTTACGAACACGTTCCCGCGTCCAGCGAGAGAACGTGTAGGTTTCCGATGCGAACTTCTTGGGAGAAATGTAGTCGCCAAACAAGCAGTACGTAAGTCCGTATGTGTGGTCATGAGCAGTTTGTGGGTAACCGGACCTCCAGTATGGTTTTAACAGGTATTCTCCTTCCGATTATGAGTTCATTCATTACCTTAGCACCTCCCTTTCATTTCCACATTTTCCCACAGCTTGTGCATGTTAACATTTAACTAAGGCCCTTTTACGAGGAACATAATACTAAGAAATTAACTTCCGCATAAGATGTTTGCCGCCAGGGTTTATCACCTGTAAAAAAATGAAAGTAATTTCCTCTGGCTTTCATGCCAATGTCTGAACAGTGAAGCTGCAAGTCTGCTAATGTATTCTGAAGCTACGATGGCGTTTTTATCCTGATGCACAGTACAATATTTTTACCAGTGAAAAAACTGCATTTTTATTGGCTTAAGAGTACAGAACACACAAGAAACATTCCTGGTACTACCATCGTAATACATTCACACTTACTAACAAGCTACTCTTATGACTAAATATTTGTACTGGAAAAGACATCCTACAAATAATTCACGTGCAAACAAATACATCATGTGTGTATGTACGCTCAGCATCTCCTCTCACATTCCCAGATCGACTTTAACCAAATTTGGTACATAAACAGCAATTGTCTCGACTATCGGCAATGTGCGGGTTAGAATCTCATAGCTCCCATAGGAGTGGAGGTACAGGCAAAAACGTATTTTAAGCCCCTGGCATGTAGACTGCCCTGAATGATAGGCATGTGCTGTGGACGTGGTATCAGCCTGCCTTATCAACCTGATTTCCACAGCAGTCTACATGTTTGGCCAAAAAACAATATTATCAAGCCATTTATGAGTAGGCTACCCTGCAGAACAGGCTTGTCGTGGGAGTAGTGTTATCCTGCTTTATTGATCTGTTTTGCAAGTGCTACATGTACAAATGGGCAAGGCTGAACAGAGAGAGATGCAGGAGGAGGATTAGTCTTTAACGTCATTAGAAACGAAGCACAAGCTCGGATTAGGGAAGGATGGAGAAGGAAACTGGCCACTTCCTTTTGAAGGAACCATTCTGGCATCTGCCTTAAGCAATTCAGGGAAATTATGGAAAACCTAATCCAGGATGGCTAGATGAGGGTTTGAACCGCCTTCCTCCTGAATGTGAGTCCAGTGTGCTATCCACTTCACTACCCCACCCGGTAGAGGTGCAGGAAGGACATGGATAGTGAGAGCAGAGGATGAGGTGCACAGAGAAAGCGGGAGGAGGAAGTGTAGATACAGAGAGGGAGGAGGAGGTGATGGACAGAGATAGGAGAGAGGAGACGAGAGAGAGAGTGGGATGCTGAGACAGACAGATAATTGGGGAGGAGGAGACGGACACAGATGGAGAGGTGGAGGTGGGTTGTGCAGTTAGTATGAGCATGCCTTGCAGGGGCTATATACATATGTAGATGGGTGTGGCTCAACAGAGACAGGTAGGTGGGAGGATATGAATAATGAGAGGGTGAAGAGGAGGTAAATAGAGAGAGCGTGAAGGAGAATGAGATAGACAGAGAGAGAGAGAGAGTGGTGGAGAAGAGTGTGTAGAACAGCAGTAGATGGGGGCAGAGAGAGAGGAGGAGGCAGAGGAGATGGACATGGAGATGAGTGAGGAGGAGATAGACAGAGAGGTGTGGGGGGAGGAAGGGGAGGACAAAGAGAGGAGGAAAAGTAGATGTGTGCAATACATTATGTGTCGAACATGTATGTGATTCAAGCAGCATGGAAAATGCTATTATATATACAGGGTGTTTCAAAAATACTTTTACAAACTTTGGGGAGAGGTTCATTGCACCAAAACAGAAAAACATATGTCTGAAAATCTTTCGGTAACAAGTTATTAATGAAAGTTGATGGTCAACGACTTTCCAGGTACAACCCAACAACTTCACTTATCTATGCACCCAGTTATAGTGTCCCAGATCGCGTTGTGTTGACAGGAAACTTGTTTGCATTCGTCATTCTTCTGTCTTCAACGTGTCCATTGCGTACATGTACTACAAAGAGTGAGTTAACTGAAATTGCTCCGTCCTGACATTGCAGGATATTAATTTTGTGAGCACGCAAACATCAATTTAATGTACGATGGCGCAGATGTCATGAGGCTGCACGGCTGTATCAGATGGCATTTCCAGACCGAAGACAGCTATCATCTAACCTTTGCTAATGTGTATAGTCGTGTTGCCAGAACTGGATCTATAGTCGCACAAACTATTGCTCAAAGAAGACCACATGTCACTTGTATGACTGATCAGGAAGAGTACATTCTACAGGCTGTTGAAGAAGAGCCAGTTATCAGCGCAAGACGAGTCGCCCTGACATGTGGTACATCACCAAGTTCTGTGTGGGGTGTACTTCATACGTAATTGATGTATCCATATCATCTTCAAAGTGTGCATAGCTTTACACCTGCAGATCACCCAGCATGGGAGAGATTCTGCTGATACTTTGTTCCACAAACTGCCAATCAGTCGTTTGCTTCTTCAGTTTTATTTATACAAAAGGCAGCTTTTCGAAGAAACAGAAACAAATTTCCAAACACAGCACATATAGCCTGATCTCAGTCTTCTTGCTACAGGACAGGCTAGATATCAGCATCAGTTGAAGGTTAATGTGTGGCCTGGAATTGTAGATGACTGTCTGGTAGGGCCATACATTCTCCCAGCAGGTCTTACAGGTGCTGTCTACAAGGGCTTTATTCAGAACGCTCTCCAAGGCCTACTACTGTCGAGGAGTATATGAAAAGGTACGATAGTCCATGATCCGATGGATGTGTTCGCGTTTACAAGCAAGAAGAGAACGTTTACCGCATGTATTATGAGTTTCTGTGTTGGTGAGCTCCTGTCACCTCAATTGTAAACTTGATAACTAGAAGACGAAAGACTTTGGACATTTGTTTATTTACCTTGTTTGGTGTAATTTTTTTTTAAATATCTTGTGTGTAGCTAAGCCTTATTACTGAGCCACGTGTGCTACCGCAAATCCATTGGACATATTTCGCAGCCAATATTTTGCAGCCCGTGGGGTACGTCCACCACCTGTCAAGATGCGGTGGAGTGAAGTCCTGTCCTACTGTTTTCAACAAGCTGCCGTCCGTATTGCACTCAACTGCTTGATTTCGGACTGAGCCAACAGACCGCCAAATCCTGCACCACATGGCAGGTCTCGTCCCCTTGTTGCAAAACAATAATATTTTATTACTTCTAAATTCGAGGTACACGTCTCCCTTTAATAAGAGTCCTTATCTTTCCTTTTTTCTTTATTAAACTAGATCGCTCAGTGTGCTTGTAGGCCTAGAACTAAAGATTACGGGCCACAGTCCAGTCCCACAGCCACGCTGTCCGTTGAGCAATCGCTTCTGTCACAGCTTGACACCATTTCCACTGTTTACATCTTTCAACACGATGGAACACCCTCATAAAGGCATATGGAGGTTCGCACATTTTTAAATTAACTTCTTCCAAATTGTTGGACTGGTCATACTAGAGACGACAACGATATGTTCTGCTCTTGACCACCTATATCTCCGGACCTGACACTCATGGGCTTATATGAAATAACTCGTGTACCCGCGTCCTTTGCAGAAAACAATTCCAGAACTAAAAATGAGCATTTCTAATGCCTCTGTTTCGGAAAATCCACATATGCTACAAAATATACGATGTAAAACGGATTATCGATTAGATATTGTCTGCGTGACCAAGGGAAGTCATACGGAATACCTATAAAGTATGTAAAGAGGAAATGGACTTCCTTTTACATTCTGAATAATACTACTAATTAATGTATTGCTATGCATTAAATGACTGTAGCAGTTCCTTTTTGAATTGCCATGTATATACAAAAGTTGCTTCAGACCAGTTCTGAAAAATGACATTATTTGGACAGCCTACATCACTCAGACACAACGCATAGCACTCATCTTTCGGAAAACCTACGTTTAGTCTTGAAATTTCCGCCAGTGATGCAAAGGGCGAGTCTCCACGCAACAACCGACAAACCGTCTGAAACTGAACGATAAGAGCATCTAGCAGCGAAGTATGCATTCAGTCGCCTAGCCGAAAACAAACACAGGAAGCAGCGACTAATTGAAAAGATGACGAAAGGTATACAGAAATTACACCCAGAAAAAGCTGATGAATACGATGAACTTCTGGAAGATAGCTGTCTTGTACCTTCAACCAACCAGAGAAAACAACATTCTGCATTGATTATCCTGAACGGATATTCCGTTATAACACCAGTTGTAATTTTGAGTAACATGATACAATATCATCCATCACCCATAAAAGAAGCCTGCAATATACTCGTAAACATAGCACTCCGTGTAACAAAAAATCGTGTTGCAACGTAACTCGCTTACCTATGATGAAATGGGAGACAATTTCCTAAAGCGGTAACCCCCCTCCCTGGCCCTATCTGATAAGATGCCCTCGAAGGAAAGTTCTGTGGAGTCCCAACACTCAAAGAAAGAAGGTTAGTCTCTGGTTCGTCGATATAAAGCTGGTTTAAGACGGGATATTAACTCCGCTGGACAGCCATACGGAACGGAAAGGGGTTATGGTCTTTGGAAGGTATTATTCCTAAAGAGGTTATTGAGGTTCCTCCAGGCATGGAGAAATTAGTACTATGATATGTATATGGATGAAAATATATGGCCGAAGAAGATAGGGAAGTAAATCGCAGAGGGGAAAAGAAATGAGGTCGACCGCCTAGAAGATGGGTGACAGATGTCAAGGAAGCACGGACTCCGCAAGTTTCCAAGAGAGGGATTGGTAAGACCGGAAACTATGGAGACCGAGAAGCGAGAAACGGCTTTTATACATACGTGGAGATTTCAGAAGGTAAGTTAAACATGTGACACGCTAAGACAGTTGCGTATCAAAGTGGCGCTTTCTCAAAAGAGGCTACAAGTAATGATCTGGGTTTTCTGTACATACAGTTCTGCTGCGGTGCAGATAACAGGTGCGTCACGGTGTGTGAGTGAAATGGCGCGGTAGCTGAAAACGTCCTCCTCTCAGCATGATTTCCATGGGAAAAAAGTCTAAACTGCACACAGGTTCACCGGGAAGTTCTGGTGGCACAGGGATCAAATGCAATGTCGCATCCTGCCGTCGTAAAATGACGCCATCAATTTGCCCAGGCCGCAACGGCGTGGGGACATTGATGAGTAAGGCAAAGCCGTCATCAACGACCACAGACGACAATGTCCGGGCAGTCGAGGAACTGATTCGCAGCAATCGTAGAGTGTGTATCACGAACATTGTTCAGCAGATGCGCATCGTAACAGGTAGTGCTCATTCCGTCGTCTGTTCACACTGGGTTCCGCGATCACTGTTACCTGCGCACAAATGCACAATGTTTATGGACGCAAAGGACAAGAGGCGTGGAAAAGGGCATTGTTCTCCTGTACATCCCGCGTGGTACGCATAACACAATCTTTCCTTCGACGTTTTAGATGGGAGGTTCGGTAGGGCCTGCCATACAGTCCACAACTTGCACCATGCGATTTCCTTTTCCGTAAGCTGAAAGAACAGCTTGGGGAAAGAGATTTTCCAAGGATGAGGACGTTCACATAGCGGTTGTCGAATGGATCCGCGACCAAGGAGAGGATATCTATGGTCGAGGAACTGAACGATAAAACCATGGAGGCATAATAAGGGGAAGTGGCGCTCCAGACATTGTTTCGAAGCTGGCGGCACCTTGTTAGCAGCTCTTAAATATTAACAGAATACTGTTTACAACTACTTCTGGTTCTTAATTTCTGTCGTTTTCACGCAACAGTTGTTTTAAATAGTAAATATTATAGCGGTTTCGTGTGTAACACTGTCTCAGGAAGGCATTTTCAGACGTTTTTCTCGTCTCACAGGCATTTTGATCCAGTAACACGACTTTCTTTTCGTTACGCGCGTCGAATAACCAAGAGGCGAAGTATGTGATATGAAAAGACTGCTTCCGTTATTTATAACTTTTCTTAATACGGAATAACGAAACTGATGTTCCGTCTATGGCCACTTCCCGAAAACGATGAGAATATATTTTCCTATGTCTGCACGGTTTGTAATATTTCATTCTCACAGCGTTCAACCAGAGCGCTCTTCGAGTTCTAATGATTGGAAATCTAAAGTGAGATTCCAGAAATATGTGGGTCGTTCAGTAAGTAAAGTAACACTTTTTCGGCCACTTCGGAATTCGTTGTGAGACATCTTTGAATATCCCCGCTTCAGCCCCTATAGATTCATGAAGTTCTGACAGGTGGCGACAGTTGCTTGCAGAATGTCTGCGGAGACTTGGAGTGAGTTGTTGGGCGAGGCGTATGTCATCATCGCGTCTCTCCTATCTCGCGCGTGACGGCCGGCGGCACGCAGCTGTGACTCCTCAAATGTTAGAACGTGCGGACACTCTCATTCGAGGAGAACGACGGATCATAAACGCCTTGCTGCTCAGCTGGACGTCTCCGTTGGTAGTGCTGTCACGCTTGCACAGCAGCTGGGGTATTCAAAGGAGTGTGCCCGCTGGGTTCCTCGCCACCAAACAGAAGTCCTAAAGAGCAACGAAGGATACAACCCGTAGGAAGCAGTACGTGGATGATGGGGAGGTTACTGATGCAGCAAGATGTTGGCTTCGACGTCGACCAGTAGAGTGATGTCATACGGACGTACATGCCCTCCCAGAGAGGTAGCATAAGGCCCCTCCACTCCAAGTCTCCGCAGACATTCTGCAAGCAACTGTCGCCACCTGTCAGAACTTCATGAATCTATAGGGGCTGAAGCGGGGATATTCAAAGATGTCTCACAACGAATTCCGAAGTGGCCGAAAAAGTGTTACTTTACTTACTGAACGACCCACATATTTCTGGAATCTCACTTTAGATTTCCAATCATTAGAACTCGAAGAGCGCTCTGGTTGAACGCTGTGAGAATGAAATATTACAAACCGTGCAGACATAGGAAAATATATTCTCTTGAAAAATGGGGTTTTGTAGCCAAAAGAGTGGGGAATAATATGATGTACTGGAATCTAGCGTAAAACCTACTTGCTTTCAGAAAAACAATGGTTGCGTTACTTATTGAACGCCCCCCTCCTAAAACCACTAACATAAAAGCAACCAGCACAACCAAAATTCATATACACTGCTGGCCATTAAAATTGCTACACCACGAAGATGACGTGCTACAGACGCGAAACTTAACTGACAGGAAGAAGATGCTGTGATATGCAAATTACACTACTGGAAATTGAAATAAGAACACCGTGAATTCATTGTCCCAGGAAGGGGAAACTTTATTGACACATTCCTGGGGTCAGATACATCATATGATCACACTGACAGAACCACAGGCACATAGACACAGGCAACAGAGCATGCACAATGTCGGCACTAGTACAGTGTATATCCACCTTTCGCAGCAATGCAGGCTGCTATTCTCCCATGGAGACGATCGTAGAGATGCTGGATGTAGTCCTGTGGAACGGCTTGCCATGCCATTTCCACCTGGCGCCTTAGTTGGACCAGCGTTCGTGCTGGACGTGCAGACCGCGTGAGACGACGCTTCATCCAGTCCCAAACATGCTCAATGGGGGACAGATCCGGAGATCTTGCTGGCCAGGGTAGTTGACTTACACCTTCTAGAGCACGTTGGGTGGCACGGGATACATGCGGACGTGCATTGTCCTGTTGGAACAGCAAGTTCCCTTGCCGGTCTAGGAATGGTAGAACGATGGCTTCGATGACGGTTTGGATGTACCGTGCACTATTCAGTGTCCCCTCGACGATCACCAGTGGTGTACGGCCAGTGTAGGAGATCGCTCCCCACACCATGATGCCGGGTGTTGGCCCTGTGTGCCTCGGTCGTATGCAGTCCTGATTGTGGCGCTCACCTGCACGGCGCCAAACACGCATACGACCATCATTGGCACCAAGGCAGAAGCGACTCTCATCGCTGAAGACGACACGTCTCCATTCGTCCCTCCATTCACGCCTGTCGCGACACCACTGGAGGCGGGCTGCACGATGTTGGGGCGTGAGCGGAAGACGGCCTAACGGTGTGCGGGACCGTAGCCCAGCTTCATGGAGACGGTTGCGAATGGTCCTCGCCGATACCCCAGGAGCAACAGTGTCCCTAATTTGCTGGGAAGTGGCGGTGCGGTCCCCTACGGCACTGCGTAGGATCCTACGGTCTTGGCGTGCATCCGTGCGTCACTGCGGTCCGGTCCCAGGTCGACGGGCACGTGCACCTTCCGCCGACCACATCGATGTACTGTGGAGACCTCACGCCCCACGTGTTGAGCAATTCGGCGGTACGTCCACCCGGCCTCCCGCATGCCCACTATACGCCCTCGCTCAAAGTCCGTCAACTGCACATACGGTTCACGTCCACGCTGTCGCGGCATGCTACCAGTGTTAAAGTCTGCGATGGAGCTCCGTATGCCACGGCAAACTGGCTGACACTGACGGCGGCGGTGCACAAATGCTGCGCAGCTAGCGCCATTCGACGGCCAACACCGCGGTTCCTGGTGTGTCCGCTGTGCCGTGCGTGTGATCATTGCTTGTACAGCCCTCTCGCAGTGTCCGGAGCAAGTATGGTGGGTCTGACACACCGATGTCAATGTGTTCTTTTTTCCATTTCCAGGAGTGTATTAGCTTTTCAGAGCATTCACACAAGGTTGGCGCCGGTGGCGACACCTCCAACGTGGTGACATGAGGGAAGTTTCCAACCGATTTCTCATACACAAACAGCAGTTGACCGGCTTCCCTGGTGAAACGTTGTTGTGATGCCTCGTGTAAGGAGGAGAAATGCGTACCATCACGTTTCCGTCGGATTGTAGCCTATCGCGATTGCGGTTTATCGTATCGCGACATTGCTGCTCGCGTTGGTCGAGATCCAATGACTGTTAGCAGAATATGGAATCGGTGGGTTCAGGAGGGTAACACGGAACGCCGTGGTGGATCCCAACGGCCTCGTATCACTAGCAGTCGAGATGACAGGCATCTTATCCGCATGGCTGTAATGGATCGTGCGGCCACGTCTCGATCCCTGAGTCAACAGAGCGGGACGTTTGCAAGACAACAACCATTAGCACGAACAGTTCCAAGACGTTTGCAGCAGCATGGGCTATCAGCTCAGACCATGGCTGCGGTTACCCTTGACGCTGCGTCACAGACAGGAGCGCCTGCGATGGTGTACTCAACGACGAACCTGGGTGCACGAATGGCGAAACGTCATTTTTTCGGATGAATCCAGGTTCTGTTTACAGCATCATGATGGTCGAATCCGTGTTTGGCGACATCACGGTGAACGCACATTGGAAGCGTGTATTCGTCATCGCCATACTGGCGTATCACCTGGCGTGATGGTATGGGGTGCCATTGGTTTCACGTCTCGGTGACCTCTTGTTCGCATTGACGGCACTGAACAGTGGACGTTACATTTCAGATGTGTTATGACCCGTGGCTCTACCCTTCATTCGATCCCTGCGAAACCTTACATGCACGACCGCACGTTGCAGGTCCTGTACGGGCCTTTCTGGATACAGAAAATGTTCGACTGCTGCCCTGGCTAGTACATTCTCCAGATCTCTCACCAATTGAGAACGTCTGATCAATGGTGGCCGAGCAACTGGCTCGTCACAATACGCCAGTGGTATCGTGTTGAAGCTGCATAGGCAGCTGTACCTGTACACGCCATCCAAGCTCTCTTTGACTCAATGCCCAGGCGTATCAAGGCCGTTATTACGGCCAGGGGTGGTTGTTTTGGGTACTGATTTCTCAGGATCTGTGCACCCAAACTGCTTGAAAATGTGATGACATGTCAGTTCTAGTATAATATATTTGTCCAATGAATACCCGTTTATCATCTGCATTTTTTCTTGGTGTAGCAATATTAATGGCCAGTAGTGTACGTATAGGCCTACAAAGCGCAATATAACTTCAGCGAGTCCATTTACGAATTAAATGTGATTCCTTAACACTTTAGATCATAATCAGAATGACTAGTGATAATGTTTGGCCTTAGCAAAATAGCGGACGTCGATTATGTTTGTGACCTTATGACGCTTCCCCTCATTTTGCCTCCATGGGTAGGGTTTTCGGACCGTTGTTTACACAGAGTTGGTGACTACGTCGAATAATGGTGTCACGGCTCTCTGTCACTTTGAAGTGTAATCCAGCATTCAATAAAAATTACCTGGTCTGCCATAATAATTTCTAAAGTACTTTTGAAGTCTCCCAGTGTATTACGCGTGGTGAACAGCCAATGTGATTTCTCGCGTCTCGACGTCAGCGCCAACAGTCAACAACTTAACCGGAATTTGTGGCTCGCACGCGGCACAGGCAAGCGTGTCGACGTACGCAGCTGCTGGAGGCCGTGCAACACTGCGGTCGAATACAGCAGCCTCCGCCCAGCCAGCGACGGCGCCGGGCAAACACTCCTTTCACGCGACGATAGCGGCGCTGTGGGTTATAAGCAGCCCCGCCTTTTCTGCCGGGCCAGCGCAGCCCTGCGAGATCCGTGTTCCTTACCGGCAGCGCCGCAGCCCGGCAAACTGCGCAGATAAAACACACAGCGGTGCCGTAAATAAACACGAGGCCGAGATAAGGCGGGAGTTAGCCGCTCCTGAGGACGATAGCCGCACTCCGGAACGTCCTCGCACAACATGGCGACGCTGATGCTGCCGACCCCCTCCACCGGCGTCTCAGCTGCGAATGGGCGCGTGCTAGGCGAAAACGTTCCTCATCACTTCGTAAGATTAGCACCTCGATACAATTCAACTTAGCGGCAACACCTTGATCTGCACTGCTCTGAGCCGGCCGCGGTGGTCTAGCGGTTCTGGCGCTGCAGTCCGGAACCGCGGGACTGCTACGGTCGCAGGTTCGAATCCTGCCTCGGGCATGGGTGTGTGTGATGTCCTTAGGTTAGTTAGGTTTAAGTAGTTCTAAGTTCTAGGGGACTTATGACCTAAGATGTTGAGTCCCATAGTGCTCAGAGCCATTTTGCACTGCTCTCCATTAAAGCTGCAACGACATGAAGGCAACGTGGTCGACATGATTGTACGCGCAAACGAAGATGGCGGCAAAAAAATGACAAACTGACATATAGTGTTCAATATCATTGGCTGAAAAATGAAGGTGGCGGCAAAAACACAACAAAATGGCTGTGAGCACTATGGAACTCAACATCTGAGGTCATCAGTCCCCTAGAACTTACAAGGGAACCTCCCCATCGCACCCGCCTCAGATTTGGTTATAAGTTGGGACAGTGGGTAGGCCTTGAAAAACTGAACACAGAAAACAGGAAGAAGTTGTGTGGAACTATGAAAAAGTAAGCAAAATAGACAAACTGAGTAGTCCATGTGCAACATCAAGGATAATGTGAGCCTAGGAGCGCCGTGGTCCTGTGGTTAGCGTGAGCAGCTGCAGAACGAGAGGTCTTGGTTCAAGTCTTCCCTCCAGTGAAAAGTTTATTTTCGCAAAGTTATGATCTGTCGGTTCTTTCATTGACGTCTCTGTTCACTGTAATAAGTTTAGTGTCTGTGTTTTGCGACCGCACCGCAAAACCGTGCGATTTATAGACGAAAGGACGTGCCTCTCCAATGGGAACCGAAAACATTTGCTCGCAAGGTCATAGGTCAACCGATTCCTCCACAGGAAAACACGTGTGATATTTTCTATACGACACTGATGACGGCATGTGCGTCACATGACAGGAATATGTTGTCGACCCACCTAACTTGTACAAAAATGGCTCTGAGCACTATGGGACTTAACATCTATGGTCATCAGTCCCCTAGAACTTAGAACTACTTAAACCTAACTAACCTAAGGACACCACACAACACCCAGCCATCACGAGGCAGAGAAAATCCCTAACCCCGCTGGGAATCGAACCCGGGAACGCGGGCGTGGGAAGCGAGAACGCTACCGCACGACCACGAGATGCGGGCTAACTTGTACAGTTGGCGAATGGGTAAAAAGATTCTTCTACCATGCCCGATTTAGGTTTTCCTGTGGATGTGATAATCGCTCCCAAAAAAGTGATGAAAACATAAGAGTTTGTCACATAAACTGCAACAAATGAACAGTCGCACAGTTTTCCCTGTGCTCTGTCAAAATATGTTTTTAACGTTTTCAAATTTTTCCTTGTGTAGACCGTCAAAAGCTGCACATGTCCAAGAAAAGCTGAACATGTCCTGGAATTGTAGAGAGCGAAGTTGATTATATAAAAAATTAAACTTTTCACTTGAGGGAAGACTTGAACCAAGGACTTCTCTTTCCGCAGCTGCTCACGCTAACCACGGGACCACGGCGCTCCTAAGCTCAGATTATCTTTAATGTTACCTATCTTGCACATGGACTACCCAGTTTGTATATTCTGCTTTTTTTTTCATAGTTCCACACAACTTCTTCCTGTTTTCTCGATTGATGTGTGTTCAGTTTTTCAAGGCCTATCCATTGTGCCAACTTATAACTAAATCTGAGGGGGGTGCGATGGGGAGGTTCCCTTGTTAGAACTACTTAAGCCTAACTAACCTAAGGACATCACACACATCCATGCCCAAGGCAGGATTCGAATCTGCGACCGCAGCAGTCGCGCGGTTCCGGACTGAAGCGCCTAGAACCGCTCGGCCACCGCGGCCGGTAAAAACACAACACATTGACATGAAGTGTTTGACATGATTGGAGGCGCAAATAATTGTCATTTCAGTCCAACCGCACAAAATGGGTAGGAGTAATAGCAGATAAGATTCTGTATACAAAGGAAGGTTACGCAGCAGTGGGTTTCTCACTCAGGAAGCGAATTTTAATGTTGTTTGTGATACACTGAGGTGACCAAACCAAGGGACAGCCATATGCACTTCCAAAAATGGCGGCAGTATCGCGTACACAAGGCATAAAAGGGCAGTGCACTGGCGGAGCTGTCATTTGTGCTCAGGTAATTCATGTGAAAAGGTTTCGACGTTATTATGGCCACACGACGGAAGTTAACAGACTTTGAACGCAGAATGGTAGTTGGAACTAGACGCGTGGGACGTTTCATTTCGGAAATCGTTAGGGAATTCAATATTCCACAGCCCAAGAGACAACACTGTGGCCGACGCCCTTCATTTAACGACCGAAAGCAGTGACTTTTGGGTAGAGTTGCCAGTACTAACAGAGAAGCACCAGGAACGTATCCGTTAGGACAGCGCGGTGAAATCTGGCGGTAATAGGCTATGACAGCAGACAACCGACGCGAGTGCCCTTGGTAGCAGCACAACATCGCCTGAACCGCCTCTCCTGGTCTCATGACCATACTGGTTGGGCCCCAGGCAGCTGGAAAACCTTGGCCTGGTCAGATTAATCGCGTAACGTTGGTAAGAGCTGATGGCAGCGTTCAAGTGTGCTACAGACCCCACGACGCCATGGACCGAGTTGTCAACAAGGCACTGTGCAAGCTGGTGGTGGTTCCATAATAGTGTGGGCTGTGTTTACATGGATTGAACCGATCACTGACTACGGCTATTTGGAGAACATTTGCAGCAGTTCGTGGACTTCATGTTCCCAAACAACGATGGAATTTTTATGCATGCAATGCGCCTTGCCACCGGATCACAATTGTTCGCAATTTCTTTGGAGACAGCTTTGGACAATTCGAGTGAATCCCATCGAACATTTATGGGACATAATCGAGAGGTCAGTTCGTGCAAAAAATTCTACACTACCAAAACTTTCGCAATTGTGAACGGCTATAGAGGCAACATGACTCACAAGGGAACCTCCCCATCGCAACCCCCTCAGATTTAGTTATAAGTTGGCACAGTGGATAGGCCTTGAAAAACTGAACACTGATCGATCGAGAAAACAGGAAGAAGTTCTGTGGAACTATGAAAAAATAAGCAAAATATACAAACTGAGTAGTCCATGCGCAAGATAAGCAATATCGAGGACTGTGCGTGCTCAAGAGCGCCGTGGTCCCGTGGTTAGCGTGACGAGCTGCGGAATGAGAGGTCCTTGGTTCGAGTCTTCCCTCGAGTGACAAGTTTAACTTTTTGTTTTCAGTTTATGTGACAAACTCTTATGTTTTCATCACTTTTTTGGGAGTGATTATCACTTCCACAAGTAAACCGAAATCGGGCAAGGTAGAAGAATCTTTTTACCCATTCGCCAAGTGTACTAGTTAGGTTGGTCGACAACATATTGCTGTCATGTGACGCACATGCTGTCACCAGTGTCGTATAGAATATATCAGACGTGTTTTGCTGTGGAGGAATCGGTTGACCTATGACCTTGCGATCAAATGTTTTCGGTTCCCATTGGAGAGGCACGTCCTTTCGTCTACTAATCGCACGGTTTTGCAGTGCGGTCGCAAAATACAGAGACTAAACTTATTACAGTGAACAGCGACGTCAATGAACGAACGGACAGATCATAACTTTGCGAAAATAAAGAAAGTAAAATTTTCAGTCGAGGGAAGATTTGAACCAAAGACCTCCCGTTCCGCAGCTGCTCACGCTAACCACGGGACCACGGCGCTCCTGAGTTCACACTGTCCTTAATACTGCTTATCTTGAGCATGAATTACTCAGTTTGTATATTTTGTTTATTTTTTCGTAGTTCCACAGAACTTCTTCCTGTTTTCTCGATTGATCTGTGTTCAGTATTTCAAGGCCTATCCACTGTGCCAACTTATAACTAAATCTGAGGGGGGTGCGATGGGGATGTTCCCTTGTCAGTATTTCTGCAGGGGACTTCCAAAAACTTGCTGAGTCCATGCCACGTCAAGATGCAGAAGTATGCCGGACATAAGGAAATCCGACACGTTATTAGGAGGAATCCCATGAATTTTGTCAAGTAACTATATGCCTACCAGCCCGGGTCGGAATTCGACAACAGCCGGGATTGTGGCTTATCGTTGCACAACATTGCTGCTCTCGAGTCGAGGTGCTACGACTGTCATGCGTGTGTGGAATCAACTGGTTTGTACCCGATGTCATGTTGTATCTCAACGACCACACGTGATTAGCACGCGAGAGAACAGGTATACACTATCTGATCAAAAGTGACCGGAAACCTTGTAGCGGATATTAAAGTGTGTCCAACCTACGTCTTTATTACGGCTTGAACTCTGATAGAGACACTTGCAGTGAGGTATCTGAATGTCTCTGCAGAAATGGCTCAAATGGTTCAAATGGCTCTGAGCACTATGGGACTTAACTTCTAAGGTCATCAGTCCCCTAGAACTTAGAACTACTTAAACCTAACTAACCTAAGGACATCCCACACATCCATGCCCAAGGCAGGATTCGAACCTGCGACCGTAGCGGCCGCGCGGTTCCAGACTGTAGCGCCTTTAACCGCTTGGCCATCACGGCTGGCTGTGCAGAAATAGAAGCCCATTGTTCCTCAAGAGCCGGAACCAGAGTAGGTAGTGATGTTGGACACTGTGGTCTTGAGCGAAGTCGACATTCTAACTGCCGGCCGCTGTGGCCGAGCGGTTCTAGGCGCAACAGTCCGCAACCGCGCGACCGCTACGGTCGCAGGTTCGAATCCTGCCTCGGGCATGGATGTGTGTGATGTCCTTAAGTTAGTTAGGTTTACGTAGCTCTAAGTTCTAGGGGACTGATGACCTTTGATGTTAAGTCACATAGTGCTCAGAGCCATTTGAACCATTTTGACATTCTAACTCGACCCAAAAGTGTTCCACTGGGATCACGTCTGGTAGTCTAGTCCTTTTCAGGGATGATTTTGTCTACAAACCATTGCTTCACACATGCTACTTTATGACAGGGTATATTGTTGTGGCAGTACAATCACACGTTGTTCGGAATTCTGTAAAATGTGTTGGGTCCCTTTCACATTTAGGGTTTTGTTAAGCGCAATAACTGGGCCATACTCTAACCACGAAGTCACCCGCATACCGTAACGCCACCCCCTCCGTACTTCACTGTTGGTGCTACACGAGAAGGCAGGTAATGTTCTCTAGACATTCACCAAACCCAAACCCTCCTATTGGATTGCCATGGATAAGCGTGGTTGATCCAGTGGCGTCGTTCTTTACATCATTCCTGGCGTCGCTTAGTCGTGCCTACAGAACTGTGTGGCTTATGTGTAGCTGCTTGATCATTGTACCCCATTCTTTCTAACGCCCAATGCAAAGTCATTGTACTACTTGGATTGCTGATAGCGATGTTTTACAACACCCCTCTGATGATGTTTGGTTTGTGGGGCGCTCAACTGCGCGGTCATCAGCGTCCGTACAAAGTCCCAAGTCTTACTCAGTCCAATTATTTTGCACATCCAATCGAGCCACTGTCACGAATGATAATGATGATGATGAAATGATGAGGGCAACGCAAACACCCAGTCCCCAGCCAGAGAAAATCCCAAACCCGACCGCGAATCGACCCCGGGACCCTGTGATCCAGGGGCAGCTACGCTAGCCACTAGACCACGAGCTGCGGACATGCAACGCCCCTCCGCAATGCTCGATGCTCCCTCTCCGTAAGTATATGAGGTCTGCCTAGTCTTTGTTTGGCTGTGGTTGTTCATTCGCGTTTGCACTTCACATTCACATCACATCAGTTGACATGGGAATATGTAGAAGGGATGCAGTACGGCTGATGGGTTTGTTACTCAGGTGACATCCAGTGGCTAGTCCACATCCGAAGTCTGTGAGCTCTCCTGACAGACCCATTCTGTCAGTACAGGGTGGCGCAAAATAGGTCTTAGAAAGTGTTTAATCACAAGCCATAAATGAGCCTCCTTTTATTTTAGTTCTGAAATAACGTCTCAGCTGACTTTTCAGAGGGGAAGCACGAACACTGGAACAGCGTTTGTTCACCGTAAAGACTATTTACGCAATTTCTGAACGTATTGTTACGGCGAGACTCGCATTCAGCAGCTCATCTGATCCAAGAACAGCACCACCCGGAATGACCACTTCTCTGTGAGGTTACAGAACGGAATGAAAGTCAAATTATGAGGACAACATTTAAATACCCTTTGATACGGATCTGTGTGATGTTTTCCCCTTTTTTTTGCAGGTTTATGAAACATTCTGTAAAGACGATCCCTGCATGCCTCAAGGAAGGACCACCACTAAGGACGACCAGTAAGCTGAAGCTGAAACCCTGAAGAATGTGGAACGAGTGGCAACCCTATACACTGAGGTGCCCACTCTATATATATATATATATATATATATATATATATATATATATATATATATATATATATATATATATATATATATAAAAAGTTCACCACGCAATTCAGGATGACTGTCTCTGCTGCGGGTAATGAAACAGAAACAAAGCCTTTCCCTTACAAAATTCAACAGTGCCAACGTTTGGAGTACAGTAATTTGGAGCAGCGATATTCTTTTGCAAATGAGGTGATTAAGGCCTTCGAAAGTGAATGAGACAATTCCATCTCCAAAGGAACGTCAAACAAACAGGATTGGCTCCTCTGGGGTGCTGTGAATCAACACTTTCAAGCTGCTGGGCATGGTGTCACACACGAGCCCTTATGATCTCGGTCTCAACCCGTAAGATTATTTCTTTTGTAATTGTCTAAATGACCGATTCATCGAAGATGCACCAGCAACACGGCAAAATCAGCAATTTCCAGAATGATCTGTGCAGTTGAAAATCTTCAGTAATACCTCACGGAATTCAAGGCTTTGCACACTTGTTGCTGCAGTAGGAAAACACTTTGAAAATAGTATGACCTGCTGTAGCATCAATATGATAACAGGAATCTACCACCCCATGTTGTGTTGTTGTAGACAAAAACTTTGTAACACCTATTTTGCGCCAACCTGTACTTCTCTACCGACAACACAATACCCTCCACATTCTTTTATACGGGAGGGTTCGTCTCTCGTGACGTCTAGTGCTCAGTCCCTCATTACATATGGGTGTCCGGATACTTTAGATCGCATAGCGTATTATTGCAGACTCGTACAAGCCACATCACGTAATTTGAATTAGGAAGTAGATTTTGTTTGCAGGGAGCCAAGTATGTGCAGGAGCAGTGCGACGGATTTTGGACTCCCGCTGTACCGACTTCCCTTCACGCGACAGCAGACAGCGGCACGCAAACAGTGCTGCGCTCATCAGCAACACAGGAGTGGCACCACGCCTTGTTTTCAGGCGAGTCCCATTTCTGCATAGAGCTTCACGAGCTACGTACTAGTGTGAGTAGGCTCTGACGAGACGGAATTTTACCAGACTGCAGTCGACATCGTTACAAGGGCGCAGCACACGGTGTGATGGTATGGGGTGCCATTAGGTACACAACTCTATCACTTCTGGTTCCCATATCTGGTGGCCGTACCCTATCTTCGAGAGCCCTATATCATTCAACAAGATAATGCAGGACCCCATATTACCTCCCCACTCCTCTAAACTACCCAGATACAGAATGTGTTCGATATACAGAATCAATGAGGTTCTGGAAGGTACCTACAGGCATACGGATCCACGCCGAATCAGTGCCGCGGGCAGATGCGCTAAATCTCTTGGTTGTGGATCGATGGCATGTGCTACCCGATCGAGGAGGTCCCACAGATTCGCGACTGGGTTTACATCTGGGGCATCTAGTGGCCAGGCGACTGCGATAAACTCATTTTGGTGCTCTTCGAACCACGTAGACACACTGCAACCTGTGTGACGCGTTGCAGTGCCCTGCCGGTACATGCCATGGAGCCTAGGAGTGGACATGGTCCGCAAGCATAGATGCGAAACATGTGTTGATCCAATGTGTCTCTCAGAATGACGTGATCACCCAGAGAATGCCACGAAAACATTCCCTAGACGATAAAGCTCCCTCGTCCACCCTGGACCCTTCCGACGATTTTTGTGGGATGTTTGCTTTCAGACGTTTCACGCCGTACAAGCCAATGGCCATCTGTCATCTGTCTCAACACTCAGTGAACGTCCAGTTGCTGGAGTGCAAATACCAGCCTCTGCCGACGATGAGGAGCAGTGAGCATGGGTGCATGAGTCAGGCACCAGCTGCGGAGGCCTGTGCGCAGCAACATTCGCTGAAGGGTTTGTTGAGAAGATACTGCTGGTAGCCCTTGTTTCGTCCGGTCGGTCAGTTGCTGAACAGTTGCACGTCTATTCGCCCAGCCACGTCTCCTCAGCGGACGCTTCCCCCTGTCATCTGTGGCCTGTGGTGTGCCACAGTTGCCTCGGTGCTGGTTTTGGGTAGCGCCATGTTGTCATGCACGGTATACTTTAACCACGGCGGCAAGCGAACAGTTAACAAACATAACCGTATTGGAACTGCATCCACCTTTGGCCTGAAAGCCAATGATGATGCCCTTTCGGATATCAAATGGTCCAAATGGCTCTAAGCACTATGGGACCTCATATCTGAGGTCATCAGTCCCCTGGACTTAGACCTACTGAAACATAACTGACTTAAGGACGTCATATACATCCATGCCCGAGGCAGGATTCCAACATGCGACCGCGGCAGCAGCGCAGTTCCGGACTGTACCGCCTAGAACCGCTCGGGCACAGCGGCCGGCTTTCGAAGTCAGATAAATCGCTCCATTATTACAACGACTGCACTGTTTTGTACGTCCTCCCGACACGCTTTACATACCCTACACTGCTAGTGCTGCCACCTGTCGTCTGTGAATGGTTACTGCACAATGACGTCGAACATAGGCGGTGGGCACATTAATGTGACTGGACCGTGTAGTACAACGTCGTACGTAAAACGAAGGTGCTTGAGCTACATTCCATACTTCTACGTGCTCGACACGCAGTACTATGTACAATCCTCCCCTGATTTAGTCACAATCTGCCATTCAGAATCAGGCTTCTACTTTCCTCTCATGTTCCCAATTCGTCCACAATGGGGCGATCGTTACATTCGAACGGTCGGCATGCTGAGATATTACGTGATTCGATGAGCTGGCCAAAAGCACACTCATAATGATGCAGCTATCGAAGTATGTCCCAGGTGCTGTTGTATCACACGGTATACAACATCCTCTGTGTTCTTTACAACGGTCACTAACCAGCTTATCGAACTCATCCTCATTAGATACCCTGACAGACCTGACAACATGGTCGCATAGCGATAACACTATTGTTGCTAACTATTACAGATGCTTGCTACTCATTGCACGTTTCCTTCTGAGTGCTTAACTTTTTTGTCAAAATACGAGGGTCATTTTGAAAGTAAAGAACGTTTGTTTCTCCTACATCTTCTACGTAATCACCGTCCAACTTTAAATGCTTGGAATACCGCTGGACAAGCTTTTCTGTAGCTTCTGCATACTCAGTTGTTGTCTGTTGTTGAACCAGTCACTAACGTGATCGAGCATTGCAGAGGGACCTTTGCCTTTGGCGAGCAGGTGCTCTACCAACTGAGCTACCCAAGCACGGCTCACGCCCCGCCCTCACAGCTTTAATTCCGCCAGTACCTCGTCTCCTATCCTTTCTTCCAGGAGTGCTAGTTCTGCAAGGTATGTAGGAGAGCTTCTGCCAAGTTTGGAAGGTAGGAGACGAGGTACTGGCAGAATTAAAGCTATGAGGGCGGGGCGTGAGTCGTGCTCGGGTAGCTCAGTTGGTAGAGCACTTACCCAAGAAAGGCAAAGTTCCCGAGTCTGGGCCCGGCACACAGTTTTAATCTGTCACGAAGTTTGATATCAGCGCACACTCCGCTAGAGAGTGAAAATTTCATTCAGCTCCGGGACCGTCTCGCACAGAATCTCTGCTTCACAAAACCATTTGTGCCACTCGGAAACACAACTTCTTGAAAGTGCCTCGCTGGAAATGCTTGCTTAATCATAGTCTACGTTTCACTACGTTTCCCGAGCTTAACGCAGAACTTAATGTTCACTCTTTGCTTACAATCAACATCCATTGCATCACCGTAACTAATGCTGCGCCAAGAACCGAAACTGTGTTGCTAAGCACAGCCACGCCACCTAGTGAGTTTGCGCAGAAACAGGTCCAAGATAATTTCAAGGACGCACACACAAAGATAAGATAAAAACATCATTTGTTCCGTTTCAGTATTGCAAACTCAGAAATAAGAATAACCTGCCCTGGAAATTTTCTGAGAAAGGTAGTATTTTTAGCATGATGTTGAACTACACAATCAGCTGATTAATGAGAAATTAATATCGACATGAGCAGAAACGACATTACTTTCCGGTTCTCCTAATAGACTAAGGGCAAAGCTCGTCTACTCTATAAAGCAAAGATAGCGAAGTGCTACCATGGCCTCACCATTGACCGTCACCTCACCTGGATCCCTCGTCTCCGCTCCATCCATTCCAAAGCCCACAACCGCCTCCGACTCCTCAAACTCCTCTCTGGCCGGACATGGGGGTTGCACCCATCCTCCACACCCACAAATCCTTAATCCGTCCCATCCTCTGTTATGCCAGTCCCACCTGGGCATCTGCCCCCCCCCCCTCCAAATTCTATGTCCCTCCAGATCCTTGAGCGTCATGCGCTCCGCCTCGCCTTCTGTATACGCCTCCCGTCCCCCACGTGGATCCTCTATGACCTCATTCCTTTCCCCCATCTGCTCCTGTTCCTCGAACATATCCGTATCCTCTACACCTCCCGCCGCCTTGAACCCCCTCACCCCCTGGTTGCTCCTCTACTCTCCCATCCCCGCCCCCTGCCACGTCTTCACTGTTGTGTCCCACCTACCCACCATCTCTACACCCTTCATCTCCTTTCCTAAGGTGGCTTCCATCAACCCCTCCCGGATGATGCCCTCTCTCCCTCCATTTATCCCTCCTATCAACTCTGATCCTCACCCCCCCTCCTTTCCTCCGTCCTTTTGCTGGGCTCCCTCTCCCCCCTTCCATCCTCTTTTTTCCCCACCTACCCTCTCTCTGCCCCCCTTCTCTCCCCTGAGTCCCTTTTGCATTTCCCTCTGCCTTGTCCCATTCCCTCTCGTGTCTGCGCTGCCCCCCCCCCCCCCCCATTATGCCATTATGAGTCCTCTCCCTCCTTTGGTTCCCCCCTTTCGTTTTTCCTCTCCTCCCTCCTTGTTCCCCCCCCCCTCCATGAGCCCAGGTCGCCCCCCCCCCCCCCATCTGCCCTCGGCTATGGTGTGTTATCTTTGTGCCGACATTTTAGTTCAAATGGTTCAAATGGCTCTGAGCACTATGGGACTCAACTGCTGAGGTCATTAGTCCCCTAGAACTTAGAACTAGTTAAACCTAACTAACCTAAGGACATCACAAACATCCATGCCCGAGGCAGGATTCGAACCTGCGACCGTAGTGGTCTTGCGGTTTCAGACTGCAGCGCCTTTAACCGTACGGCCACTTCGGCCGGCGACATTTTAGTACAGTGTTTACAGTGAGTGTTCAGTGTTGTGTGTCTTCTCCCAAGTGTTGCGAATGGCCATCATACTGTCGCTGGGTGTGCTTTTTATATCTCTTGCGAACAGAAACCAGACTGTCGCCATGTTTTTTAATTGTCTGTCTACTACGTTCCCTGTCTGCTTCCTGTATATTTTATTAGCTTTGCCAACCCTTTGCTTTTTGTTTTAACTTTCCACAATTTTCCGCCGTTTTACAATTTCAGTCACCGTTTTATCGCCTGCTTTTATTGTTTCTTATCTTCTTTCTTACGTTTTAAAAAGTCTGTAGGCTGCAGAGCAGCGTGATAAGCTGCTGCCAGCCCGCCCCACCCTTCGGGGGGAATCGAAATACAATAAAGGAAAAAAAATCGTTTACTATTTAAAGTAAAGATAGCGAGTGTGGGGCGCAAAGGCGTGCTGGCCGTGTGTGCAGTGCGAACAACCGCCTGTTGCTCGCTGCCGGAATGGCGTCGGCCACCTGATTGACAGATGGGGTCGATCGGCCAGCACGCGTCAGCCAAACGGACGGAGAGTGCAAGGTCGCCCCATCGATCGCCTCTTCTCGTCTCGTCGCCGCGAATCGAAAATCACCTCCAGTAATGTCCACTGAAATTTAATTACCAGCGCGCTCGTTGAGTTACGACTCAATTAGTGCCCGGAGAGCGGGCTATAAATTTTTGAGGCGCGGTAGCCGACCGGCTCTCGCCGGGTGGCAAGCAGCAAGCAGCGCGTGCAGAATTCAAAGGCCGCAGCTCACCAGACGCTGTCGGGGCGCGCAGCTGGTGTGCGGGGGCGTCACTGCTGTCTTACCTGCAACAAAGAGACGAAAACGGGTAAATACAGGTCTCGCAGCAAACCAGCGACAAGCTAAAGTATCCACACTAGCACTTTATACAGCAATCCGATACAAGGTTCATCCGGAAATCAGTGTTACTACAGTGTACCACACGTAAAACTGGTCCATAAAGTCAAGAACTAACATAGCTTACGCTCCTCTTCCGTCAAGTTCGAATAAAACAACTCCAGGATTCCCAAATACATGTTACTGTTAGCTGTCGTCTCAAAGAATACATGTCCCATAACGCGTGTGGCGGAAATGGCCCACCAAACAGCAATATTCGCGTCATGCAAGGATACCTGGTGGATCGAGTGTGTATTTTCTGTCGACTAATACCGTTTGTTTTGGGAATTTATACAGGGTGGTCCATTGATAGTGATCGGGCCAAATATCTCACGAAAATGAGGGTTCCTATTTAAAAAAAAAAACGCAGTTGATATCCGTTTGACCTATGGCAGTGCCATCTAGCGGGCCAACCATGGCGCCATCTGGTCTCCCCCTTCAAGCTAGAGGAGTTTCGTTCTTTGTAGTTTTTTTCGTTTGATGTTTATTTCGGGAGATATTTTGGCCCGGACACTATCAGTGGACCACCCTATATATATATATATATATATATATATATATATATATATATATATATATATATATATATATATATATATGAAGATGGTATCTGTTCTTTAGGACATGTCCGAAAGAACAGATACCAACTTCAAATATATATAAGGCTCACCGGCCATTTGACCATCTTCTGTGCGGATGCACAAACAGTGCCCGAACTCTTACGGGAATCGGCAAAAGCCGTGAGTAATGAGTATAATGGGCAGGGGCACTATAAATATAGTGCGGAACAATAAGTTCGGAATGTGGGTCTCATGGGAGGCGTTCTAGAGATAAGTTCCTGCAGTCGCACTAACTTCTGTGTCCTCGGTGGCTCAGATGGATAGAGCGTCTACCATCAAAGCAGGAGATCCCGGGTTCGAGTACCGGTCGGGGCACACATTTTCAACTACCCCCGTTGACTTATATCAACGCCTGTATGCAGCTAGGGGTATTCATTTCATTGTAATGCAACATATCTTTTTCTCGAACAGTTTCGGTTTAAGACATGCAGAATTTGCTGCGGGATTTCGCGGAATATTCCCGTTCTAGCCCCTATAGTTTCATGCAGTTTCGATAGGTGACTGCGCTATACGTAGCTTCAAAATGGCGTCTGTAACGGAGATGCGTTCCAAGCAGAAAGCTGTCATTCAGTTTCTTTTGACAGAAAATCAGAGCATCGCAGACGGAGACCTGGCAGTGAACAAAAGCACGGCGAGCCGTTGGGCGATGCGTCTGTCATCACTGCAACCAGGTATCGCAAACCAATCCGATCTCCTGCGTACCGGTCGGCCGCACACAGCTGTGACTCCTGCAGTGTTGGAACGTGCGCACACTCCCATTCGAGGTGATACAGGGATCACAATCAGACGCCCCGCTGCTCAGCTGCACAACACAGGGCATCACACAAGTCTGCGTCCTCGAGATGAGCTCACAAGACTTCATTCTTCTTCAGAAAAGGAACTGTAGATAGAGATAGAACCAGTAACAACACGAATTAAAAATAGTAAAGTGTTGTTTTGTGAGCACATCTTCCTCATCCACTCTACAGTTCGGATCTACACCTGCTGACTTCCACCTGTTTGACTCAATGAAGGATGCGTTCGGTGGGAAGTAGTACGCGGATGACAGGGAGATTACTGACGCAGCAAGACGTTGGCTCCAACGTCGCCCAGTAGACTGGCAGCACGCGGCCGCACAAGCTACAGGAGTAAGGTGGCTTGATGCCGTCACATTGAACGGAGATTATGTTGCAAAGTAGGGTTTTGTAACCAAGAAGGGGGAACAATATAGTGTCTTGGAATCCTAAATAAAAACACCCTGCTTTCAGAAAAAAAATGTGTTACTTATTGAAAGCCCCTCGCATGAAGGCTGTAGAACATAATAAACAAAAGAAGTTGCGAGTGGAGCATGGTCCTTTAGGTGAAGCCCTGTTAACGGGCTGAACCACAGTGTTGGCACCGTCGTTCCTGGCTCGCCAACGGTTGAAGACAGAAGCTTTCTGGAAAACGAAACACGATGCCCGACGGGAGCAGCACAGATAACGGTGGTGATATGGGCTAGCGTTCCTCCACAGTTACCTTTAGATCGACGTACACACATCAAAAATGTTTTGCATTACGCTGGTTCCCAGAACTCCTGAAGACAGACAATCACTGTGGATATTGTATCAGAGACACAGTCCCTTTGACTGTTCAGAGATGTCCCTAAACCTGCCCAAAGATGTAAACAACCATGCATGAGCAGCGCCTATTAGACGGAGGGGGTCCGACAGCCGATCAGTTCCAGTCATTCCACCCCAAGGAGGTACACGGCACGCGTTGTCTGTAGTTCAACCATGCCCAGACGCTCAATACCGCGGTTCGATCGCGTCCGCATTGTTACTTTGTGTCAGGAAGGGCTCTCAACAAGTGTCCAGGCGTCTCGGTTCGAACCAAAGCCATGTTGTTCGGACATGGAGGAGATACAGAGAGACAGGAACTGTCGACGGCATGCCTCCCTCAGGCCGCCCAAGGGCTACTTCTGCAGTGGATGTCCGCTACCTACGGATTACGGCTCGGAGGAAGCCTGACAGCAATGCCACCATGTTGAATAACGCTTTTCGTGCAGCCACAGTACGTCGTGTTACGACTCAAACTGTGCGCAACTTTACTCCCGACGACCATGCAACCACGATACCATGCAGCGCGGTACAGATGGGCCCAACAACATGCCGAATGGACCGCTACGGATTGGCATCACGTTTTCTTCACCGATGAGTGTCGCATATACCTTCAACCAGAAAGTCGTCGGAGACGTGTTGGGGGCAACCCGGTCAGGCTGAACGCCTTTGACACACTGTCCAGCGAATGCAGCGACGTGGAGGTTCCCTGCTGTTTTAGGATGGCATTATGTGGGGCCGACGTACGCCGCTGGTGGTCATGGAAGGCGCCGTAACGGCTGTACGATACGTAATGCCATCCTTCGATCGATAGAGCCACCATATCGGCAGCATCCTGGCGAGGCATTCGTATTCATGGACAACAATTCGCGCCCCCATCGTGCACATCCTGTGAATGACTGCCTTCAGGATGGCCGCGCATGCCATCTACAGTGTTTGGCGGGGAGAAGACGTAGAGTATCAGCAGTTTTCTTTCCTATTCCATTCGCGCATCGAACTATGAAAAAATATGGCTGTTCTGTCTCTACACGGATCCTAATCTCTAGTTCATTCTCATGATCGCTTCACGACATTGATGCCAGAATAACGGCCGCACAGTCGTTTGGAATACAGATTCTCTAAATTTATCCAACAACGTTTGCCAAATACTACATAGCCTCTGTCCCAAAGATTCCCATTTAAGTTTGAAGAGATTTCCTGTTGCACTTTCATATGGACAATACTGATCTGTTGTACGCCTAGCGGCACACCTCTAATTTCTTTCATTGTCAGCTGTCATGTCATCTCAATAAGGTCTTCTGTAGTGTCGGCAGACTTGCCAACACTACGCACACTAATTGAAAGAGGCGGCCAAGATGCACGCGCTAACTCACGAAGGATGGAGTGAGGTCTGAAACAGGAGACTTAATGAATGTGATAAAGAAAATATGTATCTTTGGAATATACTTAACTTTTAATACATCCTTGTATACATCGTTCTTGATGAGACATCTGGAGATTGTGGCGATACAAGTGACTCTTTATATACAAGCTATTTACGGCTAATGGCGCCTTGCTAAGTCGTAGCCATTAACTTAGCTGAAGGCTATTCTAACTGTCTCTCGGCAAATGAGAGAAATGGCTTCGTCCATATAGTCGCTAGCAACGTCGTCGTACAGCTGGGGCGAGTTCTCGTACGTCTCTCGAGACCTGCCGTGTGGTGGCGCTCGGTCTGCGATCACACAGTGGCGACACGCGGGTCCGACATGTACTAATGGACCGCGGCCGATTTAAGCTACCACCTAGCAAGTGTGGTGTCTGGCAGTGACACCACATCTTCACCAACAGCAACAACATTCTACAAACGGCCGAACAAATAAAAAGTAGCGTAGTACTCAGACCTTGCTCTATGCAACACTTTTTTCGTTTCGAAAATTAAAATCGGCGCTGAAAGGGCGTCAGTTCGACATGATTGATCATTTTAAGTAGTATACGCCTTGGTCACTGAACGACATTCCGCATGTAGCTTTCCTGTACTTCGTGTGTGAAACGAAAACATTCTTGCGACTTGTGTGACTACTAGATGAGACTGGGAGGAGAGGGAAACATGTTGAAGCAGATGATGCGACAAACATTTGCACGTTAAATGAAACAAATAAAGTTCGGTTACTTTTTGAGCTGACCTCGTGTTAACGTACTTCTAATCGATAAAACTCAGATAAAACCGCAGCCATTTGAGGCCCCGTCACACTGTAACGCAGCTTAATATGCACATTAACTTGTAAAAAACCATTTAAAGTCAAGGGAACCGTATCCATGTTGCGCTCAAATGCGTTTGGAAGAGTTTTGATATTCAAAGTTCGTTACTTAAAACTACTTGTTGATCCGAATGGACGTACTCAAAATTGTTCCAGACACATTGCCCTTGAGGTATTATTAGGATCTCTTGTCTGCTAGCCTTACACCATTGAATTTTTAGCGAGCGGAAACTTTTAGTGCCTGGTATGCCAAGAGTGTTCAATTCGGCTAACTCTATGTCAAATCAGCTAAGCTATGAAACAAAAGCAGGAATAATTTACAGCGTACGCTACTAAACATCTGTTCATTAGTGGATCAGCATTTGGCGGCTTTTATAATACGGTCACTGGAGAATGAATAGTCTGTGGAAACATAATTAAATTCGAAGCGAGGTATTTCATCTGTTGGCTGAAGCGTCAAATATTTTAACTTCACATAACATTTAATTTGGAGGCGCTCCGGAATTTTAATTAAATTCCTTTTTAGCGACGGCCCTAATACTCTTATAATGCTGCGCGTTATTTCCATGGCAGGATAAATAATTATCAGAATTATTTCACGCCGATTGGTACGGATACAAAGAACAGCAGACTGTCTGAAGACGTTCTCTGCGCAAGATACTTTTATAAAAGAGTGAAGGCTCCGTATAACGGACAAATTTGGCTTTTAGTCCGGCTCGAATAGAATGTCGGTAAAATAATGCCAGGTAAGACTTCGTTCCATATTCATTGCGACTTATACCTTTCATTATGGGTGTGTCCCACGATAAGAGATCGCAGAACCAGCGGCAATTTGCTACATGTTACTGATTTGTGTCAATGCCCCACCAGTAAAGGGAAGCCAGCTAATGGTTTGCAGAATTCTTATAATTACAACCACGGGCGGCACCAGCACTAAATTATTGGGGAATGGGTCAGAAGGTGAG
This sequence comes from Schistocerca nitens, assembly GCF_023898315.1. Taxonomy (NCBI): domain Eukaryota; kingdom Metazoa; phylum Arthropoda; class Insecta; order Orthoptera; family Acrididae; genus Schistocerca; species Schistocerca nitens. The sequence continues at coordinate 355,025,547 of NC_064622.1, forward strand.
GTATAGATTACGATGGGGGGTCTAAATTGGAGATCTCCTTGAAGAAAGAAGGTACTAAAACCACTTTTTGGAAAATTCTCGATGCTACAGACTATATATTTTAATGACACTTAATATTCCTAAAGTGTGCCACAGTAAGCCTGGGTTAAAGCGTACTTTTCGACTGTCGAGCACAAAAAAGTTATGTAAGATTAACTTTCAGATTTATCGACAGTGTAGGTATGTTTATTATGTTATTATGTCCTAAGCGAAATGGCAACAGTCCTCAGTTCTTTCCAAATATAAAAGCTTCGCTCATGCAAAATTTCGACTCAGTCGCATGAGTGAAACAGTAACAGACGAAGACTTCTAAATTTTTAAATACTGTATTAGTTTGATTATTAACATCAGTTTAACAAAATGAAAATAATCTGCCAGAAAACACAGTGTATCCACATTGCGTAGATTGCTTTTACTGGGTAACGTGGGCGAAGCCAAGATTGACGAATTTCTAGTTTTTTATAAGACTTTTTGTAGGGAAGAATCAAGGAGAAATAATATATGTATAGAACACAAGAGGCTATATGCTACGTTTAGTGCAGTTTAAAAAAGCAGCTGATAAATTCCGATGAACTAGGTGTTCTACCACATCGTAGCTGTAACATTGAGTGGATTGGAAAATATTTTGTAATACAAGTTCGTTTGTGTGGCCATCCTCCGCAGCAAGCTTATAAATACTTGTTTTGTAAATAAAACTGCCTTTTCCTGCTTCTATTACTTTATTTATCCCATACACGTTTCGCCTTCTCCTGTTCTAAGGCATCATTATTGGGATCTATAACGATACAGTTTTGTTAGTTTTAGATTATTAAACAGTTCACTTCGCGATTTTTTTTGTAAAAAAAGTAATTACTTACGATTTGCTGATGTGCGTTTCCTCACATATGGTCTGGAGGTCGCACTAGCACTTTTATCACTGCCATATAATCACATCTTTGTGTTCTCGCCTTCCACACACTGTTCACCATGTTTCTCACTCTTTTTTGTGGTGGACTATTGTTCTTTTGTCACTCGATACAACTATTTCGTCGTATTCTGTTTTTCACAACGTAAATATTGCGACTTCGTTAGGTTTGCAACAAATAGGTAAACGTACCAAAGAAGATGAGATGACCAAGTACACATGCCAATCAATTCATTATTTACACTAATAGATAAAATAATAGAATAACGTTCGCCAAAAATTATTAATATAATAATACTGTCCAATATAATAATAATAGAACCCAACATCTTTACACTCACTCATTCATGAACCCCTCCACAGAATATTTAAACGAAAAGTCAAATCAGCTGTCACCAAAGTTTTCAACCACTAGCTAACAGCTAGTACAGCCCCCCCCCCCTCCGCCAAAAAAAAAAAAAAAAAAAAAAATCGCGGCCCTGTCCCCCCCCCCCCTCTCTCTCACTCATACAAACACACGGTATAAACATGATAAATAGAAGTTAGTCTCGAACATATGCTTCGTTAGGTTTGCAACAAATAGGTAAAGATACCGAAGAAGATGAAACACGTCGCTATATTTACGTTGTGAAAAACAGTGTACGACGAAATAGTTGTATCGGGTGACAAAAGAACAATAGTCCACCACAAAAAAGAGTGAGAAACATGGTGAACAGTGTGTGAAAGGCCACAACACAAAGATGTGATTATATGGCAGTGATAAAAGTGGTAGTGCGACTTCCAGACCACATGTGAGGAAACTCACATCAGCCAATCGTAAGTAACACGCCGGGTACACGGCTTTTCCTCCTTTCGCGCCTACGACGTTCGCCATGACTGTCTCAATGCAGGATTACGCTCTCCTTGCAATGCTGTATTACAGGAATGATGACTGTGCACACGTCGCTCTGCAGAAGTTCCGGACACTGAAGGATTTGAAAAAGGACGTTGGTCCGATGACTGCCGTGGGTCTGCAGTAAATGATTCGGAAATTGTAACAGACCGGTTCTTTTGGTGTGCAACCTGGTAGAGGGAGGAAACGAATTGACTCGACGTCAGTGGCAGCAGTGGCCACAGCAATGCACGAGGAGACGAGTGGTGGTGTGAAAACGTGTAGTGCACGGAGAATTGCCTGAACATTGGACATACCCATGAGCAGGGTGCATAAAATCCTACGAAATATCGTTCTTTGTATCCATTCAAAACTACCACAGGAAGCATCCTGTTGACCTGCCAGCAAGAGAGACATTTGCTTCAGAATTTCTTGCTCGCATGGAAGTGGACAATGATTGGCCGTGGAAGATTTTGTGGACAGACCAAGTCCATTTGCGTCCGACAGAATACGTCAATACACAGAATTGTCGAATATGGGTAACGGAAAATCCACACGCAGATCAACCAGTACCACTTCATCCTGAAAAGGTCACTGTGTGGTGTGGGTTTACGGCATCATTTATTATAGGGCCATATTTTTTCGAAGAGTCAGGTGCTTCCGGTCCTGTTACCTGTACAGCCACTGGTAAGCGCTATGAGTGTCTTTTGCGCAACCAGATCATTCCAGGTCTCCAACAGCGTGGATGTGTGGATGGGATCATTTTTATGCACGATGGCGCACCTCTGCACTTTGCAAATCCAGTTAAGCAGCTGCTGAAGCGCCATCTCGGAAGTGTTAGAATGATCAGCCGCCATTACCCTACAGCCTGGTCGTCCCGATCACCTGATCTTAACCCTTGTGACTTCTGGCTGTGGGGCTACCTGGAAGATGTTGCGTTCAGTGTTCCGATTGTAAACTTAGCTGCATTGAAGGCACTCATTGCGCAACACATTCTGAACGTGACACCGGAAACACTTGGATCAGTTGTGGAACATGGTGTTTCTCAATTTAACTCGTTCCAGAAAACGGTGGACAGCATACTGAACATGTTTTGTGACAGTCACACGAAAATTAATAATCCGATTTGATTTTGATTGATGCTTTTTATGCGGTTTTTGGTCTCAGGACAATTACAAACCGATGTCATTGACGTTTTCTATGCGGTTTTTGGCCTCAGGACAATTAAAAACAGATTTTTCCCAACCGATGTAATATGATCTTGCCGTGGTGGATGGGCTTACGTAACTAACAGTATCACACCTATACACCCATGTACACTGAGTAGTACAGTTTGTTTAACGTCAAACGTGCACCTTAGGCATTGTTGTATGATTCATTTGTCATTTGTAGTCGACCACTATTAAATGCTTACAGGGCCATCTATTGCTACATTTTGTAACTACTTATTTTTCTTCTGCCGTAAGTTTTCCCCCTTCTCCGACAATATTCCGTTGCTATTTGACGTCATTCTGACCAGTGGTGTTATTTCTACAACGGTTTGAACGTTTAACTTTAATTATAATCACCCTGCATGTTATCAAATTACACTTTTTTGTTTCACAAAACATCATTGCATCCTCGATCGTTTACATAAAAAGAACTGAAATGTCAGTTATGTGTTGAAAACAAAGTGGAAACTATCATTTATCTCGACATCCTGGGTGCTTTTCATTGGACTTTGAGAGATTCAATAACATGTGTGCCCTTCGCGAGCGTCTATCACTGACTGTGATATCCGTTCCCATTCTTCAATGAGAGCCCATGACAGTTCTTGGACAGTCTATGGTGGAACAGGATGACCAGAAACACGAAATTCCTATCACTAACTTTCTCCTCCGAATGCGAAAATATTTTGTTGACACCGACCTACATAGGGAGGAATGATCACCACGATAAAATAAGGGAAATCAGAGCTCGTACGGAAAGATATCGGTGTTCATTCTTTCCGCGCGCTATACGAGATTGGAATAATAGAAAATTGTGAAGGTGGTTCGATGAACCCTCTGCCAGGCACTTAAATGTGATTTGCAGAGTATCAATGTAGATGTACATGCAGATTTAGATTAAACCACTCGGTGAGGGTTTAATCGCGCAATTCCATCAACTTACCGGGATGTTAATATCAGCGTTTTACCCATTGTTCTATACTCCGCAAATTTTCTGTAGGGTTCAAGTCATGCGATTTTGCAGGCCGATCGAAATGTAATAGGGTGGGGGAGTGTTAAGAAAACCAGTCACGTTTCTTCCAGCCCTGTGAACACTGCTGTTGTCGTCTTTATGCGCCTGTGTGGGAAATGGCCTCCTGCGAGGTAACCTACTTCAAATGAGCATTTCATACAGTTCCCGTCGCGATGTTCTGTCGCTGAGAGGTTCGGATGGACTCTCATTCTCTGCCGTCAGCAATTCCTTTCAGATTTGGAAGCGATTTTGGTTCACAAGCAGTGAAACGCGTCGCCGCTGCCTTTCAATCAGGATCTTTTTCCGACCACAAATCTGACGTCGTGTTTCGTGGTGACGTGTGTTACTCCCTGCCTGTAGACATGTTGAATAGTCCGCCCAGAAACATCAACAAATCCAGCAATTTCACACACCGTATGCCATGGCCACGGACAAAGACTACGTCCCCTTTTTGCCCCTCTGTCACGTCCTCAAATTTACTCATGTTTACGTACAACGTCCGCTGGGAACATAAACTGATCGCTACTTTCTTATGCTCACGTGAAGGCAGTGCGCGCTCGTTTGAAGCAGGTGACTCGATTGCTGCGCCGTCTGAAAAGGCTTAACGAATCATGTATGCGTGAGCACTGGGGCGACTAATTTTTTGTCTGGCGAGTTTATGTACCAGTCAGTTACATGGAATCATCCCAGTAAGAGAGCTCGACGTGGCGACGCGACAGAAAGGCAGAAAGGAGCCATCGTGTTTGGATGTGAACATGACCACACCTTGAAAGAAGCTGCCCAATTTGTTGGTGCATCAGCGCTCACCGTGCTGCGTTTCTACAACGACTGGCGTGCCATTTGCGTCCACTTAACATGGCTTGAGAACAGTAGTCGTAAAAACATCCGAAGAGCCAGAGGTCGGAGACTGGGGTCACGACTTGTCAACGGCAGTCGGTTTCGAGCTGACAGGGACTGCTGCTCACAGTGAATGCAGGTCGGTCGGTGTCAGCTATAAGAGGCACTCAAAGTGATTCCGTTCGAAGGCCGTACAGTCCCGAATCGATACGCCATTCAGGCAAAACAGCCGTGAGCGATGAGGCAATCATACTACGGACGCACCGTGTTGAAGATTTCTTAGAGGCCGAAAACCTTATGGCCGCTAATCAGCACGGTTTTAGAAAGCATCGCTCGAGTGCTACCCTTATCTCACTGCGAATTATGGATGAATGGCAAAACACACATTTCTTATTCTTGATTTCCTGGTTTACAAATCACTTGTCAATGTGGACGGCACTCTTGGTGCTTCGACATCTTCTGCGAAGCGTAAAAAGAACGAAACAAGAGGAGTAGGTAAAACTACTCAATTTGTTCTTATTAATGGACCTACTTTATTTTGTGGTGCGAGGTTTAATTTTTCCTTAATGAAAGTTTCTTCTTCCTCCAGTTTGGGTAACGGATGGTTAACTGTAGCTTTTGTTGCTTGCAACAATGCAGGAAGAGCCGGTTTGGAATCCTTTGAAACTCGGGAAATCTTAGCCTACCGTACTATACCTGTTTCTGAGATTATTATTGCTAGTGAGGGTTCCTACCTTTTACCGCACGGGAGTTTGTCTTTGTCTTGTCGTAGACGTTTTAAGATAAATTCTGATTCTAGCGTTCACTTATGGGTGAAGGCAAGTGGTCCTTCTTCTTTGGAAGATTGTCGCATTGTGGGTGATTGTACTTTATATAATCATTGAAAGCAGTTGTCAACAAACGGCCCTTTTAAGGGCCACAAATACTACACATTGATCTTGCCATAAGCCGAGAAGCGATTCTTCTTGGTGTTTTAGCTCTCTGGGGCACTCTGGGATGCTCTCTGGGTCTCTCTGTGATGTTCTCTGGGCTGCTCAATAGATGTCGAGCACAGTCTCTGATTTGTTGTTTCGTTTTGGCGCGCGATTCAAATCTTGGCAGAAGATGTTAACGTAGGTACGAGCAAACGAAATAGGTTCCCGGGTTGAATGGCTCGAAGACGGCAGTAATAGAATCCAGAATGTTGTCCTCGACGCTGAGTGCTTATCAGAGACAGGGGTATCGTCACGAGTGCCGCACGTCTGTAGACGGGGGTGGGGGGGTGGGGTGGGGGGAGCAGTCTGCGGTTGTTTGCTGGTGATGCTGAGGTGTACGGGAAGGTGTAAAAGCTGAATGACTGTAGGAGGATGTAAGATGGCTCAGACAGAATTTCTAGTTGGTGTGACGAATGGCAGTTTGCTGTAAGTGTAGAAAAATGTAAATTAATGCGTACAAGCAGACAAAAGAATCCTGAGACGTTTGAATATAGTATTAGTAGGGCACTGCTGGACACAATCACATCGATGAAGTATCTAGGTGATACAAGATGAGTTAGATAAAATTTGTTGCGCCTGGCTCTAAGTGTAGAAATATTTAAGTCTATGCGGATGAGCAGGAAAAGCAAACTCGTATTGTTCGTATACAGCATTAGTAGTGTCGTGCTTGACACGGTCACGTCGTTTAAATACGAGGTGTGGCTAGAAAAAAACCGGACTAGTACTGGAGAAACAATAAAACGAATGCAATAAGGCTGAAAGTCGCGTGGCCTGTCACGTAACTCTCGCTCCGCCTACTGCTCGAGTTTCATCTGCCTCCTGCACTCAGTCTGCCCGTGGCGTCTGTTTTAAGTACTCGTAGTTGACGTTTTGTCTGTGCGTCGGAAAATGTTGAGTGTACAGAAAGAACAGCGCGTTAACATCAAATTTTGTTTCAAACTAGGAAAATCTGCAAGTGAAACGTTTGTAATGTTACAACAAGTGTGCGGCGATGATTGTTTATCGCGAACACAAGTGTTTGAGTGGTTTATACGATTTAAAGATGGCCGCGAAGACACCAGTGATGACACTCGCACTGGCAGACCATTGTCAGCAAAAACTGATGCAAACATTGAAAAAATCGGTAAACTTGTTCGACAAGATCGCCGTTTAACAATCAGAGCAGTGTCTGAGTTAACAGGAGTTGACAAGGAAAGTGTCGAACAAGTTTACCGATTTTTTCAATGTTTGCATCAGTTTTTGCTGACAATGGTCTGCCAGTGCGAGTGTCATCACTGGTGTCTTCGCGGCCATCTTTAAATCGTTTAAACCACTCAAACACTTGTGTTCGCGATAAACAATCATCGCCGTACACTTGTTGTAACATTACAAACGTTTCACTTGCAGATTTTCCTAGTTTGAAACAAAATTTGATGTTAACACGCTGTTCTTTCTGTACACTCAACATTTTCCGACGCACAGACAAAACGTCAACTACTTAAAACAGACGCCACGGGCAGACTGAGTGCAGGAGGCAGATGAAACTCGAGCAGTAGGCGGAGCGAGAGTCACGTGACAGGCCACGCGACTTTCAGCCTTATTGCATTCGTTTTATTGTTTCACCAGTACTAGTCCGGTTTGTTTCTAGCCACACCTCGTATTTGGGCGTAGCATTGCAGATCGATATGAAATGAAACGAGCATGTGAGGATTGTTGGTAGGGAAGGCGAATGGTCGACTTCGGTTTATTGGAGGAATTTTGGGAAAGAGTGGTCCATTGCATATGCTTAGCTGAATAAAAGCTGCGCAGAGTGGCCTCGCGGTTTGAGGCGCCATGTCACGGAGTGCGCGGCCCCTCCCGGCGGAGGTTCGAGTCCTCCCTCTGGCACGTGTGTGTGTGTGTGTGTGTGTGTGTGTGTGTGTGTGTGTGTGTGTGTGTGTTTCTTAGCATAAGTTAGTTTAAATAGTGTGTAAGTCTATGGACCGATGACCTCAGCAGTTTGGTCCTTCAGGAATTCACACATTTGAACATTTTTAGTTGAATAAAACGTAACAAATGACAACTGCCATCTGTGTACCTCAATAGAAAACAGTGGGACAAGATACTCAATTCCTTCTGAGGAATTGAGATGGAAAATGATTTTAATTGTTGCATGTACTGAAAGCGAAGATCTGAAGCAATGCAATAAAACCACAGGTACCGCCTACATCAAAAACTGTAAAAGAGACCGCATATAGGAGACTAGTGCGATCTGTTCTTGAGTACTGCTCGAGTGTTTGGGATCCATACCAGGCCGGATGAATAAATCGAAGCAGTTCAGAGGCGGGCTAGTAGATTTGTTACCGATAGGTTCGAAAAACAAGCAAGTATTACGGACATGCTTCGGAAACTCAAATGGGAATCCTTGGTGGCAAGGCGACGTTCTTTTCGAGAAACACTACTGAAAAAAATCCAACAGTGTCTGTTTCCGTATTTGTGATGTTGTGGAGAGACATTTATGGTGACAGCCGAACGGATCTTGTCGTTGTCCCTGGTCACCTTACTGCCATGCACTACATCGAACAGATGCAGATGGACCTTGTGCTGAAAGCTGCTTACAGTGAATTGCTTCTAATGCCAAGGTACATGTGGCGGTCGTCAGCAGGAATGTCTTCCGAAGCCGGGAAATTGAAATAATGGAATGACCGGCGGTTGGTCCCGACCTAAACCCCTTCGTGCATATGTGGGACGTGCTTGAAAGAAGTGTTTCTGGTTGTCCTGTACACCACAGACTCTCCAAGAAGGCTTACGGGCTCTCATTAGTGAGTGGGAACGGGTACCACAAAGTGGCCTCTGTAGAGCTATACGGAGCATGCCACGTAAGTGTCAGGGAGTAATAAACGCTCAGGGAGTGCACAGATGTTATTAAAGCTCTCAAAGTGCAGTTCAGCAGCACCCTGGATGAGGGGATGAATTATTCCAGAATCAGATTTTCACTCTGCATCCGAGTGTACGCTGATATGAAACTTCAAATGGCTCTGAGCACTATGGGACTCAACATCTTAGGTCATAAGTCCCCTAGAACTTAGAACTACTTAAACCTAACTAACATAAGGACATCACACACATCCATGCCCGAGGCAGGATTCGAACCTGCGACCGTAGCAGTCCCGCAGTTCCGGACTGCAGCGCCAGAACCGCTAGACCACCGCGGCCGGCTGATATGAAACTTCCTGGCAGATTAAAACTGTGTGCCGAACCGAGACTCGAACTCGGAACCTTTGTCTGCCGCGGGCAAGTGCTCTAACATCTGAGCTACCCAAGCACGACTCACGCCCCGTCCTCACAGCTTTACTTCCGCCAGTACCTCGTCTCCTACCTTCCAAACTTTACAGAAGCTCTCCTGCGAAACTTGCAGAACTAGCACTCCTGAAAGAAATGATATTGCGGAGACATGGCTTAGCCACAGCCTGGGGGATGTTTCCAGAATGAGATTTTCACTCTGCAGCGGAGTGTGCGCTGATATGAAACTTCCTGGCAGATTAAAACTGTGTGCCCGACCGAGACTCGGGACCATTGCCTTTCGCGGGCAAGTGCTCTACCAACTGAGCTACCGAAGCACGACTCACGCCCGGTACTCACAGCTTTACTTCTGCCAGTACCTCGTCTCCTACCTTCCAAACTTTACAGAAGCTCTTCTGCGAAGTTTCTAGGACTAGCACACCTGAAGGAAAGGATGTTGCGGCGACATGGCTTACCCGCAGCCTGGGGGACGTGTTTCCAGAATGAGATTTTCACTCTGCAGCGGAGTGTGCGCTGATATGAAACTTCCTGGCAGATTAAAACTGTGTGCCGCACCGAGACTCGAACTCGGGACCTTTGCCTATCGCGGGCAAGTGCTCTACCATCTGAACTACCCAAGCACGACTCACGCCCCGTCCTCACAGCTTTACTTCCGCCAGTACCTCGTCTCCTACATTCCAAACTTTACAGACGATCTCCTGCGAACCTTGCAGGACTAACAGTCTTGAAAGAAAGGATATTGTGGAGGCATGGCTTAGCCACAGCCGGGGGGACGTTTCCAGAATGAGATTACACTCTGCAGCGGAGTGTGCGCTGATATGAAACTTCCTGGCAGATTAAAACTGTGTGCCGGACCGAGACTCGAACTCGGGACCTTTGCCGAGTTCGAGTCTCGGTCCGGCACAGAGTTTTAACCTGCCGGGATGAATTATAGTTTACAGTCTTTTCCGACACCTGTCAGATATTTCAGTTCTCTTTACGTAAATGGTCGAGTCTGCGACGATGCTTCCTTGTGTACTTGATTTGTGAAAGATATATTTATAATTTGGTAGCATATCCAGTCCTCAATTATTGCTCAATTCAGTGTGGCAGACGTCCGAGGTCGTCATCCCCTAATTCTTCCGAGCAGTGTAATTAAATACAAATCAAAGAAAAAACAAAATTACTTCGTCACATACGAGCACGTAGTAAAGTGATCGTTACATGCCGACACGCGCTGTTTTGCTGCCTGTCGTTTGACACAGAGCACTTGGAATCGTTTGGCAAAGGTACGCGCGCAGTCGTTAGTCTGTCTGCCAAAGACTTATAAACCGAGTGTTACGCCTGACAGGTGTGGTTGGCAGCAGAGGAGCAAGTGTGCGTGTGTAACAGGCTGGAGGAAGCTAGCTGTGAGGCAGTAGGCCGCGGCACGGCTGTCAGCGGGCCTCGTGTGGCCCTTGGGAGCGGGCCAGCAGCCGGCGGGCGATCTGTCCGCGGCTGGGCGAAACCCGCTGGCGGCAATTAGCGCGGCAGAAAGACCGCGCCGCGCCTAAATTTAGTTCCTCAGCTGTGCAGGCCTCGGAACGAGGGGGCAGCCTTGTCCGTTTCGTTTCCTGACGGCGGCGACTGCCTCATGGGGAATATTGATCTCCTGGACACTTAGCTCTGTACTGTGAGTACAGCCACTTATATAGAAATACACCAAGAATTACCAAAGAGGCACTACAAGAAACACTTATGGATGCAGAAAAATGAGAGCTATTAAACAAACTCACAGATCTTATCTCCTGAATCTAACACATTGTAGAAAAAAGAAGTACCTTATCGTCATCGAGTTAGACGACAGTGAGACAAATGGATTAGTAGAGACGACGACTGCGGCAAAAAGGACTCCTCTGACACTAACACCCAGACAAACTATGAATAACATGTAACACGAACACAACATTAAATGACAACATGAAATTAAATGATCGCGTGCCATTGATGGCCTGGAGGCCCCATCCGGGGCAGGTCGGCCGCCGAGTTGCAAGTCTTATTTCAGGTGACGCCACATGGGCGACTTGCGTGTCGGTGGTGATGAAATGATGATGAGGATAACACAACACCCGCTCCACGAGCGGAGAAAATCTCCAACCCGGCCGGGAATCGAACCCGAGCCCACTGTGTGGTAGGCAAACATTTTACCAATGAGATAAGCAGTCGGACGGACATTAAATGATGAAATACCGTCACACAGACAAATTAGAACAGAAACCAGTTACCCTGTTAAGTAGGACAGCCGGTTATTGAGCTAAGCTCCACGTAAAACATGTATTTAAACATGCAATCTGACTTAATTAGCAAAGGAAGAATGGAACACAACTACCTAACTGGATTAACCCTCGCAGTATCAAGGTAGGTGGGGAGGGGTACTATACGCCCATCTTTTAAAAATATCATGATGTAGAAATGTACTTTATATTTTAAAATTTTAAAAACTGGTTTATTCTTTTTCATGATTTCGTATACCAGATTCCGTAATTGTTTTAAATTTTTCAGTTAACGAAATTTTTATGTTTAAGTAGCCCTACCTTGGTGTACATATTATGGAAAATGCGTTTGTATTGCTAAGGTGATGCTTAGAAATATTGTTACGTCCTGGGTCCTATCTATGCATCACTATCTACTTACAGTGTGACAGTTAATGAACTATATGACACAAAGTGGTCCAACTAAAACATTCAGATTTCTTTACGTACTACACGAATATGTAATTAAAAAATGGGGATTCCTATTTTAAAAAACGCAGTTGATATCCGTTTGACCTATGACAGCGCCATCTAGCGGGCCAATCATAGCGTCATCTGGTTTCCCCCTTCAAGCTAGACAAGTTTCGTTCTTTGAATTTTTTTCATTTGATGCTTATTTCGTGAGATATTTGGCCCGGTTACTATCAATGGACCACCCTGTATACAGGGTGTTTGGGGAGGAAAGGTCAAAATTTTGAACAGCGAGTGTGTAATTAATTCTGAACAAAAAAATGCTTCGTTAGGTAGGTATTGGTATTGAAAGGAACTTTAATTCTGCAAAACTGATGTGCGCAAGGTGAACGTATACGCAATACAACTGATTCGTAACGTGATTTCCTTGCAAAGAATGCTAGGGTACATGCCATGTTTAAGCTATGTAACCTACAACGTATTATGGTCATGTTACATACGTAGTACAATCACCCATTGTTCGCGCAGTTGTGCCGTGTAAGCCGCATTGTGTAGTGTACCGGCTACGGATCCGTTAGCTATGTAGTGTATGCTGTTAACTATGTTCATACAAGCGCTACAAACAATGCCACACGCCTACAGTAATGAGGAATACGCAGATACGGTGTATGTTTATGGCTTCTGCGACGGTAGTGCTACCGGCGTGAGAGAAGGAAGATACTACAGGAGCGACGATTACCTGATCGCAGGGTGTTTACTAAAGTGTTTATCACTTTGCGTGCAACAGGCTCTCTTCCATGTAGACGTTTTTCGTCCGAGCGTCCACGTCAACAAACTTTGCAAGAACAGGAAGAAATTATCGTAAGTGTTGAGTGAAGTCCCAGGGTAGAGCATACGAAGAATGTCCCAGCATATGAATGTCCCACAGACACATGTACGGGAAACATCACATGCGGAAAACCTGTGTCCATTCCACATACAGCGTGCCCAAACTCTCCATGTTGGCGACGTTCTGTCACTGGGTAACTGAGAACAGTCATTTGCTTCCGTACAAACTATTCACTGACGAAGCCCAGTTTTCATGACATTGAATAAACAACACACACAGTTGTCATCGACACGGGAAAATACACACGCTTCAGTGGATAGAACTTCCAAGTTCGTTTTGTCATAAACGTTTCGTGCGGCATGATCGGTAACCTTTTGATAGTTCCATTTATTATCAGTTAGCGATTGACGCGAGAGAAGTACCCGCATTTTTTGGAAAATTCATTTGTGGAACTAATGGAAGACGTTCCTTTAGCCAAGCGAACTGGAATGTACTTTCAACATGGCGGTGAACCTCCACATGTTACCTTATGTGTGAGGGACCATCTCAATCGCACCTACCCTAATCGCTGGATTGGCCGTGGCGGTGCTATTAACTGGCCTCCAAGATCACCTGACATTACACCTTTAGATTTCTGTTTATGGGGTTGGATGAAATCAGAGGTGTACAAAGTGAAGGTAAATACACGAGATGAACTGCTTCGTTGCATCATGGACGCTGCTGAATTGATTAGGAACCAACCACGGGCAATTGAACAAGCAGCACAACATATTATCGCTAGAGCACAAAAGTGCAGCCGTGCGGAGTGGCCGCGCGGTTTGAGGCGCCATGTCACGGATTGCGCACCCCTCTCGCCGGAGGTTCGAGTCCTCCCTCGGGCGTGGGTGGGTGTTGTTCTTAGCATAAGTCACATTAAGTAGTGTGTAAGTCTAGGGACCGATGACCTTAGTAGTTTGGTCCCTTAGGAATTCACATACATACATACATACATACAAAAGTGCATTGACGTTCATGGTGGGATATGCGAACCTGTTCTGTGAACTGTACATCATCGTAGTATTAAAGCCGTTTGTAAAAGACGTGATACGTCTTTTTCAACTGAATACATGTCACATTCATGTTGTAATGCATTATGTACTAAATAAACATTATGTAAAATGTGTAAATAACTGTACTTCTCTGTAACAGTGTTTTCAAGAAAATCACGTTACGGTCTAGCTGTATTGCGTATACGTTCGCATTGTACACGTCAATTTTGCAGAATTAAAATTGCTTTCAATACCCATACCTCCCTGACGAAGCACTTGCGGACCTATGTTCATATAACATTTTTTGTTCAGAATTACGTATATTATCACTGTGTAAAATATTGACCTTTCCTCCCCAAACACCCTGTATAAGGGATCTGTTCAAAAAATTCCGGAACATTCTTAATTTCGCGCCAATGGTGTGTCGGAGCAAAATGCAGTTGGCATTCTTGCACACGCCTGTGTTTAGTATTCAACTTCCGGAAGTTTCACTTTTGTACGTCTGTTAGTTACTGTTCAGTGCTGTGTTGTGTAGAACGTTGTGACGGCCAGTTCGCGAATTCCGAGGTGGCAGCGTTAAAGGAGCAGCGCGTCTGCGTTAAATTTTGCGTAAAACTCGAGAAAACCTTTACAGAAGCAAAATAAATGATACAGGAAGCCTCGGTGATGAGTGCTTAACCAGTACTAGGTGTTACGAATGGTTCACACGGTTTCAAAATGGTCGGACGGAAGTTAAAGGTGGACCTCGTTCAGGACGCCCTACGACGTCCACCGACGACACTCATGTTGAGAACCTCAACGAAATTGTGAGTGCCAATGAAAGAGTGACTCTCCGGGAGATTTCAGAAGAATGTAACATTTCAGTTGTATCATGTTACGAAATCCTGACACAGCATCTTGGAATGCTTCGCCGGCCGGTGTGGCCGAGCGGCTCTAGGCGCTTCAGTCTGGAACAGCGCGGCCGCTACGGTCGCAGGTTCGAATCCTGCCTCGGGCATGGATGTGTGTGATGTCCTTAGGTTAGTTAGGTTTAAGTAGTTTCAAGTTCTAGGGGACTGATGACCTCTGATGTTAAGTCCCATAGTGCTCAGAGCCATTTGTACCATTTTTTGGAATGCTTCTACAAATACAATTTTTTTTATTTATTTTGTGGTCCTTTTCGTATCTGAACTTTACACACACAGAAGAGAGATAACAGTATGCACTATTAATTATGGACCGAGCGAGGTGGCGCACTGGTTAGCACACTGGACTCGCATTCGGGAGGACGACGGTTCAATCCCGTCTCCGGCCATCCTGATTTAGGTTTTCCGTGATTTCCCTAAATCGCTTCAGGCAAATGCCGGGATGGATCCTTTGAAAGGGCACGGCCGATTTCCTTCCCCATCCTTCCCTAACCCGAGCTTGCGCTCCGTCTCTAATGACCTCGTTGTCGACGGGACGATAAACACTAAATCTCCTCCTCCTCCTCCTATTAATTATGTTTGATATTTTACTAACTTTGCCTTTTTTTTATGGGCAAGGCATCTTTGTCCGTTATGTTAATTATGACCGCGCTCTTGTAGATTCACCTTTTCATATTTGAGATCAGCACCCCGAAGACGTCGATGGTTCGTGCTGGACGACTATCTTTTCAATTTACAGATCCTTTCTTTGCCAAGCCAAGACACTCAACAATCTTAAAAATTAACTAGTGACACAAAATAAAACATACATGGATTAGTAATAATTATATTCTGAGATAGAAACACAGTTTAAAAACACACATCATGTGATTACGAGTGCCGGTGATTGCAACTCGTGAATAAAATATTGAAATAATACAATGTTAATGGCGGTGTGCCACACACGTCCGATCTGTACAGGACCTATCAAGCTAAAGGTAACCTATACTTTCGTCATCTGACGATCGTAATTCTTCCTCTGTTTTCCAGCGGCTACAGGCAATGCTTGCACAGCAGTGGATTTCACCTGTGGTTTTTTAATATATATTTATTTTTCAACATATAACTATGACTTTTTCCTAAATAACCGCTCAGCGTGCAAATGCGCCTTTAAACTTCGTCTTGCCGCAAAGTTCGTCCCACAGCTCATGAGACAAGACCAGGAAGACCTTCGCCTCGCAATATGTGAAGAGCTTTTGGATCGCGCAAATGAGAACGAAATGTTGTTTATGAGAATCATGAAGTTGAGGCCAAGGTTCAATCTTCACCATGGATCGGGAAAGGTTCTCCAAGAATAGAAAAAGCTCTTCAGGCCAGGTCACATGTGAAAGCCTTGCTGGTAGTTGACTTAGAAGGATGGGTTCAAAAAAATGGTTCAAATGGCTCTGAGCACTATGGGACTCAACTGCTGTGGTCATCAGTCCCCTAGAACTTAGAACTACTTAAACCTAACTAACCTAAGGACATCACACACATCCATGCCCGAGGCAGGATTCGAACCTGCGACCGTAGCAGTCGCACGATTCCTGACTGCGCGCCTAGAACCGCGAGACCACCGCGGCCGGCCGGGGATGGGTTCATCATGAATTCGTACCACAGGGACAACCTGCTAATCGATGGTACTATGCCGGCCGAAGTGGCCGTGCGGTTAAAGGCGCTGCAGTCTGGAACCGCAAGACCGCTACGGTCGCAGGTTCGAATCCTGCCTCGGGCATGGATGTTTGTGATGTCCTTAGGTTAGTTAGGTTTAACTAGTTCTTCTAGGGGACTAATGACCTCAGCAGTTGAGTCCCATAGTGCTCAGAGCCATTTGAACCATTTTTTGATGGTACTATCGGCACGTGTTGCGATGCGTGCGAGAAAATGTGAGTAGGAAACGGCTTGAAATGTGGCGAGACAATTCACGGCTCTTGCATCACGATAACGCACCCGTACATTCATCCCTGTTGGTGCGTGAATACTGCACAAATAACAAAATCACTGTGCTGCCTCATCCTCAGTACTCTCCAGACCTGGCCCCTGCAGATTTTTTTCTTATTTTCAAAGTTGAAAACCCCGTTGAAAGGACGACTATTTCAACGATTTTCGAGATAAAAGAAAATTCACAGACGACACTTTGCGCGATCCAGCAAGAGGCTTCAGGAAAAGGAAACGGCGTTGGGAGCGGTGTATCAATTGTGGGGGAGAGTATTTTGACGGAGCCCATGCAAAATAAGTAAAAAATAAGCGTAGAAAAATTTTGTGGAGGATGTTCCGGAATTTTTTAAACAACCTCGTAGAGGAAAACAGTGGACCAACGCTCGACGCTTCTTTACGTGAGGATGACGATGACGATAATGACGCTGTCCTTTCACCACAATTACCTTCGTCAAAACGCTTCGTAGGTACAATAGGGCAGGGATGCGGAAACGAGGACGTAAGTGACGATGAAGCTTGCTGAAGAAGCGAGGGATAAACAACCGGTGCGTGCGAATGTTTGAAAGCTGTAAATTCAGGACATAACTGCGTACTATGCCAATTATGCACAATTAATCACAATATTTTGCAAGTGTGCTTTTTTTTCTCCTTAAAGTAAGGGGTCAAGTTGGTGATATTTCCTTCGTAGTGGACACATAACTTTCATCAGACGGCAGGCTCTGTTTACTGAAATGTAGCCACCCCCCCCCCCCCCTCTCTCTCTCTCTCTGAAAAAAATAATAATAAATAAATAATCGTCTTGTCGAAGAGTAACGTGTAGTAACTGCTGTGGAGGTCATTTGAGGTGTCTTACCATTCCCGAAAGGAAAGATATTGCAGAAAAATGGTTAGCCACAGTACGCTCGATTGTTTCCAGAGCGACATTTCACAGTGCAGCGGAGTGTGCGCTGACTGGAAACCTCCTGATGGATTGAAAATGTGCGCCGGACGGGGACGCAGACCTGGAACCCTTGCCTTCGAGTCCCGGTGCGGCACACAGATTTAATGTCAAAGGAAATTTCAGTTCATTGCACATTCTGCTGTAAAGTGAAATTTCATTTTCGACACATATCTCCGTTACGAAGTTGACCCGTACTCGTACGACAGTATATTCGGAACACTGTCCCCATTTCAGACGTGTTGCGTCGGCGGAACGCTCACACGTAAACCCGACTCGCGCCGCAAATCAGTATGGAACACGTTTTGCTGAATTCGGGGAGCAAAATTACATCAGGCGGAAACCACAGCCAGCAACGCACTTTGCATAATCAAATTGGAGGAAGGGAGTGTGGTAGAGGAAAGGGTGCAGGATCCGCAGTGGGGGCAGCGGGGACGAGACGGCCTGTTTGCCGAGAACAGAGGAGGAAAGAAGTACTGGAAGGGCGGTGGGCGGCCTAAAGGAACTGTAAATAACCGCCCGCGACCTGCGCCAGAGAAGAACACACAGATCGGCGGTTTGGCCCGCTCGCCCCCACGTATATTGCATTCGGAGCACCCGCCGCGTTTCCCGTACGGCTCACAGGGACAACTCCTCGCGCTCCGCAATTTTCCAACTCGTCCCGCCAGAATATGGCAGCCAAAGCGCAAACAGTCCTTTGTGTCGCGTTCCGGAGTGGCTGTTTCCAGTGGGACTCCAGAAGTCCCCGTAGGCGGTTCCTCTCACTGCGAGCGTTTCTAAGGAAAAGTCGGGGTACACACCTTAACTCGCCTGTATTACTTTGCTGAAGGGGAGACTTCATCAGAAACGAAACATCTCGGTTTTGTAATGAAACTGCTGAATGGTACACCGTCATTCTCTACTGAAGAACACGGTTGACTACATTAGTATACAAGACGATTCAACAAAACTTCACATATAGTAATATTTTTTACATCACATTAATATACAGGGTGCTCCATTGATAGTGACCGGGCCAAATATCTCACGAAATAAGCATCAAACGAAAAAAACTACAAAGCACGAAACTTGTCTAGCTTGAAGGGGGAAACCAGATGACGCTATGATTGGGCGCTAGATGGCGCTGTCATAGGTCAAACGGATATCAACTGCGTTTTTTTTTTAAATAGGAACACCCATTTTTATTACATATTCGTGTAGTAAGTAAAGAAATATGAATGTTTTAGTTGGACCACTTTTTTCGCTTTCTGATAGATGGCGCTGTAATAGTCACAAACGTATAAGTACGTGGTATCACGTAACATTCCGCTCCCCTTCCCCTTCCTCCCTCCCCCTATCTCCCCTGCCCATGGCATCTCTGCTCTCCCCTCTCCCTCTCCCTCTCCCCTTCCTCCTCCTCCTCTCTTGGCAGGTTCCCGGACTCGCACACGCTCAGTGAACATTCGCGCGCCGGAGATCATCGCCATCAGTGTCTCGTGTGTGTGCCTTCGTTTGTGTTTAGTGTTCTTTCGCCGTCACGCCACCTCTGTTCACGTGTGCCGTCGCCGTCCTCCGTGTTATGTGCGCCGTGTCAACTAGTGTTACTGATATTTCTCGTCCAGCGTGAACGGCTCCATGTTTTTTTGTTTTTTAGTGTCTACATTTTTTGCCCGCCGTTTTGAGTGTATTCTCTGTGCCACCTATATGTAATACTTATTGTAAAACTCAAGGCTGAAGAGCGGCGTACTATGCTGCTGACAGCCCGCCTTTGTATAAGGTAATCAAAATCACAATAAAGAAAAAAAAAAAAATAACATTCCGCCACTGCGGACTGTATTTGCTTCGTGATACATTACCCTTGTTAAAATGGACCATTTCCTAATTGCGAAAAAGGTCGATATCGTGTTGATGTATGGCTATTGTGATCAAAATGCCCAACGGGCGTGCGCTGTGTATGCTGCTCGGTATCCTGGACGACATTATCCAAGTGTCCGGACCGTTCGCCGGGCAGTTACGTTATTTAAGGAAACAGGAAGTGTTCAGCCACATGTGAAACGTCAACCACGACTTGCAACAAATGATGATGCCCAAGTAGGTGTTTTAGCTGCTGTCGCAGCTAGTCCGCACATCAGTAGCAGCATTTCTACGGAATCCAAACTGATCTTCCCCGAGGTCGGCTTCTACTAGTTTTTCCATTCGTCTGTAAAGAATTCGTGTTAGTATTTTGCAGCTGTGGCTTATTAAACTGATTGTTCGGTAATTCTCACATCTGTCAACACCTGCTTTCTTTGGGATTGGAATTATTATATTCTTCTTGAAGTCTGAGGGTATTTCGCCTGTTTCATACATCTTGCTCACCAGATGGTAGAGTTTTGTCAGGACTTGCTCTCCCAAGGCCGTCAGTAGTTCCAATGGAATGTTGTCTACTCCGGGGGCCTTGTTTCGACTCAGGTCTTTCAGTGCTCTGTCAAACTCTTCACGCAGTATCGTATCTCCCATTTCATCTTCATCTACATCCTCTTCCATTTCCATAATATTGTCCTCAAGTACATCGCCCTTGTATAGACCCTCTATATACTCCTTCCACCTTTCTGCTTTCCCTTCTTTGCTTAGAACTGGGTTTCCATCTGAACTCTTGATATTCATACAAGTGGTTCTCTTATCTCCAAAGGTCTCTTTAATTTTCCTGTAGGCAGTATCTATCTTACCCCTAGTGAGATAAGCCTCTACATCCTTACATTTGTCCTCTAGCCATCCCTGCTTAGCCATTTTGCACTTCCTGTCGATCTCATTTTTGAGACATTTGTATTCCTTTTTGCCTGCTTCATTTACTGCATTTTTATATTTTCTCCTTTCATCAATTAAATTCAATATTTCTTCTGTTACCCAAGGATTTCTACTAGCCCTCGTCTTTTTACCTACTTGATCCTCTGCTGCCTTCACTACTTCATCCCTCAAAGCTACCCATTCTTCTTCTACTGTATTTCTTTCCCCCATTCCTGTCAATTGTTCCCTTATGCTCTCCCTGAAACTCTCTACAACCTCTGGTTCTTTCAGTTTATCCAGGTCCCATCTCCTTAAATTCCCACCTTTTTGCAGTTTCTTCAGTTTTAATCTACAGTGTACAACCAATAGATTGTGGTCAGAGTCCACATCTGCCCCTGGAAATGTCTTACAATTTAAAACCTGGTTCCTAAATCTCTGTCTTACCATTATATAATCTATCTGATACCTTTTAGTATCTCCAGGATTCTTCCATGTATACAACCTTCTATCATGATTCTTAAACCAAGTGTTAGCTATGATTAAGTTGTGCTCTGTGCAAAATTCTACCAGGCGGCTTCCTCTTTCATTTCTTAGCCCCAATCCATATTCACCTACTACGTTTCCTTCTCTCCCTTTTCCTACACTCGAATTCCAGTCACCCATGACTATTAAATTTTCGTCTCCCTTCACTATCCGAATAATTTCTTTTATTTCCTCATACATTTCTTCAATTTCACCTTTTGGTTAGCAACACTAATTCGTATTTTGCTGAGTATCTCCTCGTAGTACACGGATAAATAGTTCTTTCTCAACTGCGTGGATTATTCAGCAGTTGGATGTTGAAGGACAAAACCATCTCACACAAGTTCCTTGAAGAATGATTTCACGGTTCAGGATGGGCTTGTCTGCTCAAAAAGAGTTTAAATCCCTGGGCTACCAGGACAGAGCGGAAGAGGTTAAATTTGTGGAAAGCGGCCAAAATAAGTTACTGTCAGTTGCATTCAACATATAAACTTTATTTCTTAAAATAGACAATCACACAGGAAAGAATCAAAAACTCTCAAGGTTTTAACGAAAGACCTCCTTTACTTTAGATCTGCTGAAGGCCACATCGAAAATTCAAGGCACAAGGCCTAAGCAAGGAAATGAGGTACAGGAGTTGTTCTGGAGGTTTCACTTCTTCAGAAAATTTTTTTTATCCTCAATATAAATAGGCTGAAATCCATAACTAAAATTTTTCCCATTGAAGGCTGAAGGCCTCACATTAATCAAGAACAGTGTTACGGCTTAAGGCCGAGACAACGATTTTCAATGTTTAATCGAAATAGGCTGAAAACTCGGCTGAAGGCCGCATATCAAAAAAACAATTTAACGGCTTAAGGCCAAGGAAGAAAAGCATTCAATCTGAAAAGGCTGAAGGCCTTATGTTAAAATATTTCGTGTAAAACTTGGCTGAAGTAACTTTCAATTTTAATTTTGAAAGGCTGAAACTCGGCTGAAGACCACATACCAAACAAGAAACAATGTTTTTACAGCTTAAGGCCTAAGAAGAAAAGCCTTGAAATTTTAATAAGCCAAAACTCGGCTGAAGACCACACAGAGTACTTAAGACTAAAAGGAAAATCATTATGTAAAACACAAGGAGCGGCGCTCAGAAGGTTCCAAGGATCGGCCTCGGAAGGTAACACTAACGTACGAAAGGTGGGACAGGCAGCCAGAACGACAACCTATTAAACGGAAGGGAACCCAACCGCAAGCCAGCTGCTCCACCCGACCAGCAAAACGACAACAAGATGTCAATAGTACAACGTTCTGGATACTGGTGCTCAATCCAGCCAAGTCAGAATAAACGCCTAAAACTACCAACAACACCTCAGCCATCGAACTACACGCGGTGCTGGACAGCATCAACACGATGAGGAAAATACACTACCAAAAACTAAGTCAACGACCAGGGCAGGTCACCGGAACGTCAACGGGCACAAGGCAGAAGATACCGTTAGTACACTTCAGTGATGAAGGAATGAATTAAGTTAAATACCACACAGGAAGACGGCTGCAATACCAGCCGATTTCAATGCATACACGTTGTTGTTCATGGGAATCTCCCAGAAAGCGACAAACAGGATCAAACGAAGAGACGTGATAGCAGTTGAGGCTTCATAGTAGGGTAAGTGAGCACTCAACTTTAGTGTCCAGGATCGGTGGGCGACGAACTTCGTAACCCTCGCAAGAAACGCCTCTCAACTCCAACCTCGCGTGCATGCCGCCAGCAGCTCTGGCCTGACCGCGCGCCACGGAGACTTCCTCGCTGCTCTGCCCCAACTGACACACTGCTTCACACACGGAGACGGTCAAACGACCAAATACACGTCGGCCGCTGAGACGACCGACCGTACGACCAGCGAACGGTTGTTCCCGCTCCAGTCTCCTTCCGTCGGACAGTGCATGTGTGTCCCCAGCGGTCGGCAAGTATTGTCTGTCAGCACCTTTCTGTCAGCACCTCACTGGCGCTCCCTCCCCGACGCTGCTCTGTGCCTGCAAAAAAATGGTTCAAATGGCTCTGAGCACTATGGGACTTAACATCTCAGGTCATCAGTCCCCTAGAACTTAGAACTACTTAAACCTAACTAACCTAAGGACATCACACACATCCATGCCCGAGGCAGGATTCGAACCTGCGACCGTAGCGGTAGCGCGGTTCCAGACTGAAGCGCCTAGAACCTCTCGGCCACCGAGGGCCGGCCCCGTGCCTGCACTCCTGGTCCGTCTCCAACTGACTTCCAGATACACGACGACCCGGAAATACTATCGGTCGCTCCAGAGATGGTACGACAGTGCACTTATCGATAAGCACTGCTGCTGCCACTCGTGGGTAAGTAAGGCAGATTTTAGTGACGCCAGTAAATGGAATAAGAAAACGAGGCGGCAGTACCGTAAAAGAAGATGACAAACAATAAATGGCATTAACACGAGCCACTCACGACTCAACAGTGTGTCTGCCGTCATTTTTAGCACTTCTCGTCACACAGCTGCTGTCTTTGGCTGTATTACAGCGTTATCGCACATTAAAGCGCTTTTCTGCACTAAATTTGACTTCACATAGTTTACAAAATATTTCACGTCAGTGCTGAAAAATTTCTCTCCAAAATCACGAGGAAGACCTCGAAACTTCCTGCTGTTGGAGCACTTCACTTTCGGCATGCTGAAGCGGACTGAGTTTCTGTCAAACTGAACAGTGTGACCACGTGTGCGATGTTTATTAAGCCGGAAGCCGCCTTTTTTGGCTTTTGGGAGCTTTTTGTGGACTCCGCGCAACAACTTATTACGTCAGCGATCCGACTGGTGTGTTACGCTGCTCGTCTACTATAGACCTTATAAATAAAGCTTTGTTGTAACTGTTGTATTTATTTGTTACAATATCCGCTGAAACGTTGTCATGTGGTCAACATTCCCAGTTTTTATTCTTGTGCCCTTAAATGCGAGACAAATATACGCATTTTGTCTAAAGATGTCCGAAATATGACCTTTTATGGCAAATCTTATCCCAACTACGACCTGTTCCTCAAGAAGGTGTAAATATGACTACATAGGCACATTAAGAATACATAAATCTGCACTACAATACCTGGATTCGTGCATAAATTGTAAAATTCACCCTAAAGCCCAGAAAACAAATATTACTTGTCATTAAAATCTAGATCCCAGTGATCGCACAACACTTGACGCTGTTCATGTCCCTTATGTAACCCACGAGATCTTGAAATAACGCTAAACACTAACAGCTCCGTTGCACTTTAACGGCCATTATAACTGCCACAGAGAATGGCAACTCTAATAAAAAGTTACACACCCGCCGACGGTGTATATGGGTACGAAGTTACATTTACGTCCGACCACATTTTCTGAGCGCTGCAAGTTTGTTGTCAGGTACCGTATTATACATTATACTATTTCAGTATAGAGGTGTACCAGTGGTAAGTAGCTGCTGCGTAATTTTCGCGAGTTAGTCTGTGCGTCCGTTGCCCCTAATACCAGCAGGTCCCGGTTTCCACTGTAGACGAATCAGGCGAGGCAACTCCTTGCCTCTACTGAGAATTCTCAGTATATCGTGTGCCAAGGGATTTAAAGTTTTTCCGTCGGCTGCCCTCGGACAACGGATATTTTAAGTGTACCTTAAATATGGGCTTCACCTCTCAACGATGTGAGTCGTCCTCAGAAACGACTCGTGGTTCGGATTCCACGTTAAATTTTAAATCTCCTTTCCCTGGTTGGATAACGTGGATAGAGTAAGAACACGCAAGTCGCCGAAGTGGTGTGCAATCGAAAAACTTGTATCCAGCCATTGAGCCACATAAAATCATCATCATCATTATTATTAATATTATTTATTAATACTGACGACTATGTAAAAAATAACTCGATGAATGAGAGACACGTCTCTGTTAACATGGACGTTTCTATTGGTAGCAAGAAGGATTGTCCACAACCTGTTTGGTCATCAGAAGTGCGGCTCCTGCGGAGTGATACATTTTGTGTCCGTATGCAATTTGCACCAGTCATGCTATCTACGAACCAATTTTGACGATGTAGGGACTCCCAGTTCGCTCGGGGGGACGTACCATTTAGTTACATGATCACTATGTACAGCATAGTGAATTTTTGGAGGGATATCTTTAAACTCGCACCACATATTCTCTGAGAAAACGAAGATGTTCGAAGAATTCACCAAACTATATGATACTGGTAGCAGGGCTTAGGTTTCGTCTCCAGTATGGCTTAATCTGTATCAGATTTATTAATAGAGGTAATTTCCACCGTAATGGTTGACTGACAGAGAATTCAACATATATCTCTCACATAAGACCTTTCGCCTCGTAGCGAGTGGGGGAACCGCCAGTTCAGTTTACATGACTGACATAGGCGTGGTTTTAATACAGATATGCAGAGCTGTTGATCGTATGCTGTCTATAATCTTTAACCGTGACGTGGAAGCGTAATCACACAACATGCAGCCATATTCTATCTTGTTTCTAATTAACTCTTTGCACTTATGTAAGATGGTCATAGATTCGGCGCTCTAATCACTACAAAACAAAGCTTTCAGGACTTTCATTCTCTTACGTACCTTACGCTGGAGTTCGTTGATATGCCTCTGACAAAGACTTCCAAGACCCAGAGCATAATCACAGAACGTGCGACATTTACATGCTATGGGGAGGGTTCAAACATCGGGTGTATATACACCGCATGCTCCAAGCCAAAATCACAAAAATCAGCGACCATTCCTATTCTTTGTCGTTATTGGTGACGAAAAATGGTGTCTTTACGGTAACATAAGGAATAGAAAGGAATGGCTGAGCCTGAACAAAGCAGCAACTTCCCGTACAAAGACCTGTGCGCATCCACGAAAGATAATGTTACGAATCTGGTGGAACAGCGACGGTGTGTTGTACTACGGATTGTTTCCCCCTAGGTGTAACCATCACTGCTGACATTTACTGTCAACAACTGAGACGTCTTACAGACGAAATCCAACAACATCGACCAGAAAGACTGCGTGAAGTGATGCTAGTCCACGATAACGCCCGCCCGCATTCTGCTAGACTGACAAAAACACTACACAGGAATTGGGCTGCGACGTCACTTAGAACCCTCCTTACTGACCTAATCTTGCGCTCGGATTCTGACCTTTTCCTGTCTCTATGGAACAACCTTCAAGGAACTTCTGTTCCGGCTGAAAATACGATCTGAACATGGCTCGACGAATTCTGCGCCTCAAAACCACGTGATTTCTACTTCCGTAAGTAGTGGAAGAGAATATACTACTAATGAATAAAGTCTCTTTTGTGTTTATTAAACTTATGGAACAACGCTACGAACTTAAGCACCAATCTAATAAACTTGCAGTTTATAGCAGTCGCAGACAATAACTGCTAGAAATTCGAGATAAGCGTTTAACGAATAAAATGCCTGTACCCTGATTCCAGGAGAGGGCAGGTATCCAGTCTTGCCTACCCTGGTTGATGCCCATGGATTATAACATTCCATTCAACCTCTCGGGGATCCGTCTGGAGTCGAAATTGAAGAAAACACGTAGAAAGCAGAAATTTTAAATTCCGATTATAAACATTTTATTCATTCAAGAGCATACTACCGTATCGATGTTTGAGCGATATCGATATTAGCACTCCCGGCAATCAAAAAGAATTAAAACTCCGTTAAAGCGAACAAGCCAGCAGGCCCTGACAGGATTCCACTTACCTTTTACATTGAAAAGCCACGGAATTAACTCCTTCTCTAGCTCATATTTATCAAGAATCGCTTGCGCAAGGAATAGTTTCCAGAGGCTGTAAAACAGCGCAGATATCTCCCGTTCACAAAAAGGGTAAGAGTTCGGAAGCACAGTGCCACATCCTTCGCCACCGTCTACTCCGTACGGAAAAGGATAGTGGCATCCGGTTGGTGCCTTACGATCCAGCTACACGCCACACCACTGAGTGCTGCGGGTTGCCGTCCTGTCAGTGTCCGCAACTCAAACGCAGCCTATCCCGCTTGCGACCGCCGCTGCAATATCTGGGGGCGCCACATGTGCCAGATGCAGCAGCTCGCCTGTCAGTGCTAGATGTAGTCTCAACACTCGACACCTGAAGTGCGCGAGCACCGGGGGGCTAAATTATAGTGCAGTTACTCAGTGTGGTTTGTAATTATCGTATGGCACCGAAACTTGGTTGTTGTTGCGGTCTTCAGTCCTGAGACTGGTTTGATGCAGCTCTCCATGCTACCCTATCCTGAGCAAGCTTCTTCATCTCCCAGTACTTACTGCAACCCACATCCTTTTGAATCTGGTTAGTGTATTCATCTCTTGGTCTCCCTCTACGATTTTTACCCTCCACGCTGCCCTCCAATGCTAAATTTGTGATCCCTTGATGCCTCAGAACATGTCCTACTAACCGGTCCCTCCTTTTTGTCAAGTTGTGCCACAGACTCCTCTTCTCCCCAATTCTATTCAATACCTCCTCATTAGTTATGTGATCTACCCATATAATCTTCAGCATTCTTCCACATTTCGAAAGCTTCTATTCTCTTCATGTCCAAACTATTTATCGTCCATGTTTCACTTCCATACATAGCTACACTCCATACAAATACTTTCAGAAATGACTTCCTGACACTTAAATCAATACTCGATGTTAACAAATTTCTCTTCTTTTGAAACGCTTTCCTTGCCATTGCCAGTCTACATTTTATATCCTCTCTACTTCGACCATCACCAGTTATTTTGCTCCCCAAATAGCAAAACTCCTTTACTACTTTAAGTGTCTCATTTCCTAATCTAATTTCCTCAGCATCACCCGACTTAATTCGACTACATTCCATTATCCTTGTTTTGCTTTTGTTGATGTTCATCTTATACCCTCCTTTCAGGACGCTGTCCATTCCGTTCAACTGCTCTTCCAAGTCCTTTGCTGCCTCTGACAGAATTACAATGTCATCGGCGAACCTCAGTTTTTATTTCTTCTCCATTGATTTTAATACCTACTCCGAACTTTTCTTTTGTTTCCTTTATTGCTTGCTCAATATACAGATTGAATAACATCGGGGAGAGGCTACAACCCTGTCTCACTCCCTTCCCTTTCGTTAATGCGAAACCGATATCTGTTGGAAAAAAATTAGTTACAATTTTGGCCACCAGGTGCAAATCTGGCGCTTTACAGCATCTAGTCGACAACTCTGATGCTCATATTGAACAAACTGTGTAAGCGGCGGTTAATAATAAAACAACATTACTCCTTTCTCTCTTGTTTGATCTTTCCTGTCCGTTCCTAATCCATAACAAACAGAACCATTTCTACACGTCCTTCTTGCATTCAGAGCGCCAGATTTGCAAAAGGTGGCCAAAATTGTAACTAATTTTTTCCAGCATAAATTGGTTCCACATTAGTTGCATTAGAATAGCTACCAAGTTCCCCTTACATACGGTAATTACGACCCACACTGGACCTCTGTGAGTAGCTGCACCCTAATTACAACCACACAGTATATTCACTGGAGACCATCGGAGCCTAAGACTTCGCTGATACTGCACGTACACCTTTTGCCTACAACAGGGAATTGCAAAAGGACTTGGGCAACATTTTTCTCTCTCTCTATCTCTCTGTCTGTCGCTCTTTAAATGTGGGTAAATATAAGATAATGTCAGTGAGTAAGGCAAAGAACTTTACCTGATAGTGGTGAACTGCTTGAGTGCATCACATCTTACAGGTATTTAGGCCTTAGGGGATGATGCTTAGAAGCCATGTGAAATGGGACGATGACCTAAAAGTTGTAGGGAAAGTCAGTCGAAGACTGTATTTGTTGCAAACATTCTGGGAAAGTGCCGTGCATCGACGGCGGCTTTTTTTTTTTTTTTTTTAAAAAAAGGTCCGATCGATCACGAAATTAAAACTGCAGTGAAAATCAGATGAAACTTTGTGCAGTTGTGTTGCGCGGTGTCTGTAGTATGCCCATCGATTGCGTCACACACTCGCACTTTTCAGTTCTGAGCGCACAGTGGCTACGTGAAAATGCCTACACAATCAGTCTCCTGCCAAGTGTGAAGTACGTGCCCGATTTTATGCAGCCCACATAATGTAACTGTCGTGCGTGACAGCGAAGTGCGGTCATAGTGCAGGAACATTGAAGCAAGACGTGCAGACTTTCACGATGCAGGCGGTCGGGAATGAAGCAAGCGTCAACCAATGATCTGGATCAGGCGATTGAAGAAAGTCGTCTAAGAAGAGGAATTCACACCAAGCGAAGAGGGATGTTGTTACCAGGCATTGTCCTCCATGACATTGCTCGGCCACTCATTGCAGCTGACAACAAAGACGCTCTTACAGTGTTGTCGATAGGAAGTGTCTGATCACGCACCACACAGCCCGCACTTGGCTCCCTCTGTTTTTCATCCTTTTTCTCATATGAATCGATGGCTATGGGGACAGTGTTTTTGTACAGACAACGAGCTGCAGAACGGTGTAGAAAATTGGTGAAAAGGCTTCGATGACGAGAGTATTTTAAAGTTCGTAACACGCTACGACGAATGTCTAAAATCGGGGCGGCGACTGCGTAGTGAAGTATCTGGAAAGTGTCACTAAATGTTGTAAATAAAACATTTTGATTTTCGCTGCGGTTTCCATTTCGCGACCGATAGGACCTGGAGAACACAAATAGTTCTCGTATAAAGAACACGAACCATTCCCGATAGTCGAACTTTTTTGGTCTCTATTGATTGGGCTCTTATGCCACCAGAACAGTCGGCTATTTCGTTAAGATTATTAAACCTGCGGGTGAGGGTAAAAAAGGAAAAACAATTTTTGTAAGCGTTACGCCAAAACTAATTATGTTGACAATTCGATCCAAACTTAACTTTGACAAGCGCAGTAGTTTTGTAGTCAGAAGGCCTGACGAATATAACGATGTAATTGTTTATTTTATGCTGTTAAAATTCACGGAGGTTCGAGTCCTCCCTCGGGCATGGGTGTGTGTGCTTGTCCTTAGGATAATTTAGGTTAAGTAGTGTGTAAGCTTAGGGACTGATGACCTTAGCAGTTAAGTCCCATAAGATTTCACACACATTTTTTGAAACCTTCCTGAGGAAAGAATCTACTCTAAACCTAATCTCAACATTGATGATAATTTTGAAATGGATCGGAATTTACGACAATCGCTCACGAACCACGCAGGGGGAAAAGGGTACCACGTAATATTAAATACGAAAAATACTTATAATAAAGAAAATACTGATAGCTAAAAAGGGGATAATTAAACGGTCGCCAGCCCACTAGGGCAATGAATCTCCATTAAGAAGGAAATGGCAAAGAAATTTAAACAAATAATCACTGGCGTGGCAGCAGAGCGTTGTCACGCTTTCCACAACACAACGGTTCACGAGAAAATAACTGAATCAGAAAGCACTGCGTTTGCAGTTACTTATTCTGAAATACTAAATTTTGAAAGTAAAGTTAAATGAAGCTACTGATTAAATCAATGTTACTAAAACTCTGTTATGTAAAAAAGTTACTTTCAGTAACCTCAGAGTAATGTAATGCAAAATGTAGAAAAAGACAAGCAGTTTACTTTTGATTATTGAAAGACTGAATTGAATTCACTTTAAGTAAATGAGTAATTGATTTTACTTTTAATATAACTATAAAATAAATACCAATAAGATTTCACACACACATTTGTTAGGTAAAACTTACATAAACGTCAATTTTACGATTTGTAAGTGCTCGACTAAGCCGGTGGCGTAATAAGGCCAGTCAATGAAGACCGAAAAGGTCGGATGTGGGAAATAATTCGTGTAGTCCCAATTTTTGTGCAATGGTGGGAGGGAGTATCATGAACAACTTTTTTCTACTACACAGAAGTGTTCATATCTCCTGTACGACTGACAGTCTGCGAGTAGCGAGTGAGACAATATGAAAATCGCGCGCGTGGTTTATGAAGGACAGCTATAACAATGCGGATTGCATAAAACGACATCGTTAGAAACACCTGAATCAGCTTACATGTCGATGTATCGTACCTCACCATTCACAACCATCCTGTCGCGTTATCTGACGCACTGAAATACCTCGTACTAATCCACGATCTTATACAAAAGTACCGGTGAACACTTCTTGCAAGCCTTTTAAAAATGCAGATTTAAACTGCAAATGAGATATTCTGTATACGTTGGTAGATTACACATATTCAACGAACTCATGTGACCATATAATACTATACAGACGGAAAGAAAAAAACTGCAAGTCGAATAATATATATTTATAAGAAATTCTAATATATAGCAATAGCGGAGATGTTACGTCGCTGCTGGCAGTCTGGCCTCGGCAGCCAGAGACAATGGTCGTGTGTGTGTGTGTGTTTAATTCGGAAGAAGGCCTTTTTGGCCGCAAGCTTACTTGTTTGGCACTCTGTCTATTGAGCCTGTCGCGACTCAACATCTCCGCTATATGGTAACAATGTACCATTTTCATAATAGTGTCATTATTCCATCCTGGATTTTCCATTGTTTTATACTAACAGGCAGTATTTTTTTTTAAATTAATAGTGAAAGACTCACTGACGATCCCGCAGAAGTGGCGAAACGTGTGCCGACGTACATGAAAAAAAGGTTCGAAAACGAATTCCTGTTTTTTAAAGTGCTGAAATCATATCTGCTTCCACGTGTTTCTGCCATTTCTCTGACTATTTATTTTACACGTTAGAGTAATAGATATTAGAAGTATAAGCAGTTTTTAGCTGATGGAGTTTCTCTTAACTCGATTTTGAACTATACTGCATTGCAAAAACGGATATATTGGTACTTTTCTGCTGTAAATATATTTACACATTTATTAAATAAAAGATACCTGCTGAAATTGTTTCAATTCCAGCCAGAGGCTAACTTCGTTTTTCTGTTAATATTTATCCGATTATCTGTCTTTTATATAGCGACGATGTAAAAATATAACGCTTTATATTAATTACATAGATGGAAGACTGAGCAAGACGTATTTTCCAAACGCTGGTCCTGCGACAGACAAAAGTTGGTGCTCTTCTATTT
Source organism: Schistocerca nitens (assembly GCF_023898315.1). Classification (NCBI taxonomy): domain Eukaryota; kingdom Metazoa; phylum Arthropoda; class Insecta; order Orthoptera; family Acrididae; genus Schistocerca; species Schistocerca nitens. The sequence continues at coordinate 355,057,324 of NC_064622.1, forward strand.
CACATACTGCTGACGGAAAAGCGTCGAATCTAAAACGAACTGCCCGCATCTCGTGGTCGTGCGGTAGCGTTCTCGCTTCCCACGCCCGGGTTCCCGGGTTCGATTCCCGGCGGGGTCAGGGATTTTCTCTGCCTCGTGATGGCTGGGTGTTGTGTTCTGTCCTTAGGTTAGTTAGGTTTAAGTAGTTCTAAGTTCTAGGGGACTGATGACCATAGATGTTGAGTCCCATAGTGCTCAGAGCCATTTGAACCATTTGAACCATCTAAAACGAACTTTTGTCAGTTTTTGTACCTCAGCTGGAAAAGTTTTTTTTTTGGAGAAAAACCCCATTTCCTCGAAAACGCTTAGAGAGAGAGAGAGAGAGAGAGAGAGAGAGAGAGAGAGAGTACTAGTCAAAAGTCAAAATAAGCTGAATCCGAATTGGTCCGCAATTCGGCATTGCCCAGGTCCGGGACAAATTTTTAAGCTGCCAAGAAACTTCAAAGCAATGTAGCCCGCTTCTGAATGGACGTTTCAATCTGTTTCCATTCACAGTTCTTCGTTATATAGGAAATAGTATCTTTGAAGCATCGATTATCTTATAAAGAAAACCTGAAAATACATAGTCACTTTATAGATCATAGTAAGAAACTTTCCGTCGCTGTCTCCTGAATTTTTTCACACATCGTCATTATCAATCTCTGGACATGCTTAACACAATCTCTGCGCATTCATTTTTATGACTGTTTTCGCTTGCTCTTCCCTCTTTACTATTCCATCCATTAACACAGCAAGCGATCTGTGATAACTTCTTACAAGAGGCAAACGAAACTGCATCTCCTCTTTTAAAGAACGATACAACGAAACCAACCACTCAACACTTAGTTGTGAATATCTTTGCTACAGAGAGCCTCTTTTCGACTACCGTAAGTGATCAATCGGATGTGTAGGGTGGTGACGAGGAGAGCACTTATTGTTGATGTGAAGGCAAGGGTGGTGTGTTGGTTTTCGTGTGTAAGGCATTTAATTTTATACGTGCACAGAATCGATGTGGACTGCACAACAGTGATGAATACTGAGTGAACTGGGAACTATGCGCTCTGCTTTTGAGCGTGGAAGAACAACGACGGCTTCGCGTGTGCAATGGACGCTAATCAGTGTGTCACTGGTGAACAGAAACTGTTTTGCGGATATCACGAAGTACGGCGTTATACAGTGTGTTCAGAAACAGTCTGAAAATCTTGTAAGCGCGTTATAGGGTAAATTGTGTTAAGTAACAACTGTTAAGAAAACAATTCACTACAATGCACTGTTTCCGAGTTAATTAACACTGAGGTTGGCCAATCAGGCCATTCCGCGTGCAAATTCAGAGACAGTGTCACCAAACGAATTCTCCGTTTGGCTGCCTAAAACGAACAAAAGAGCGATACAGAAATTGGGCATGGAGCGGTAATAAGAATCGAACCCGAGCTAAAGGCTAAGCCTTCTCTATCATCTACGCCAGTGCCGGCCACGGCGTGCCAAGTCCCAGCCTGTCGCAGCTTTGCTCGGTCCTTCTCGAAAGTACTCGGTACAGGGCAACGTTTACAACTACATCTACATACATACTCCGCAATCCAACATACGGTGCGTGGCGGAGGGTACCTCGTACCACAACTAGCATGTTCTCTCCCTGTTCCACTCCCAAACAGAACGAGGGAAAAATGACTGCCTATATGCCTCTGTACGAGCCCTAATCTCTCTTATCTTTGTGGTCTTTCCGCGAAATATAAGTTGGCGGCAGTAAAATTGTACTGCAGTCAGCCTCAAATGCTGGTTCTCTAAATTTCCTCAGTAGCGATTCACGAAAAGAACACCTCCTTTCCTCTAGAGACTCCCACCCGAGTTCCTGAAGCATTTCCGTAACAGTCGCGTGATGATCAAACCTACCAGTAATAAATCTAGCAGCCCGCCTCTGAATTGCTTCTATGTCCTCCTTCAATCCGACCTGATAGGGATCCCAAACGCTCGATCAGTACTCAAGAATACGTCGTATCAGTGTTTTATAAGCGGTCTCCTTTACAGATGAACCACATCTTCCCAAAATTCTACCAATGAACCGAAGACGACTATCCGCCTTCCCCACAACTGCCATTACATGCTTGTCCCACTTCATATCGCTCTGCAATGTTACGGCCAAATATTTAATCGACGTGACTGTGTCAAGCGCTACACTACTAATGGAGTATTCAAACATTACAGGATTCTTTTTCCTATTCATCTGCATTAATTAACATTTATCTATATTTAGAGTTAGCTGCCATTCTTTACACCAACCAAAATCCTGTCCAAGTCATCTTGTATGCTCCTACAGTCACTCAACGACGACACCTTCCCGTACACCACAGCATCATCAGCAAACAGCCGCACATTGCTATTCACCCTATCCAAAAGATCATTTATGTAGATAGAAAACAGCGGACCTACCACACTTCGCTGGAGCACTCCAGATGATACCCTCACCTCTGATGAACACTCACCATCGAGGACAACGTATTGGGTTCTATTACTTTAGAAGTCTTCGAGCCACTCACATACTTGGTTGGGAACCAGTCCCATATGCTCGTACCTTAGTTAGGTTCTCTGCAGTGCGGCACCGAGTAAAACGCTTTCCGGAAGTCAAGGAATATGGCATGCGTCTGATACCCTTCATCCATGGTTCGCAAGATATCATGTGAAAAAAGGGCGAGTTGCGTTTCGCAGGAGCGATGCTTTCTAAAGCCGTGCTGATGCATGGACAGCAACTTCTCTGTCTCAAGGAAATTCATTATATTCAATAATTCAGTACCAGCTAATCCACCCAGCATTTTCCAGGTATTCGTTTGCCAATTTTCTATTAGAAACGAAAACGAAAGATGAACTGTGTTTACAGTGAAATATCGAAGAGATTTCATTTCCATATATCCGTGAGAACACTTTTGAAATTGTAAAACAGCCGTACAAAGAAATCTGCATGAATTACAAATGTATAAGTACAGTATCCCCAACAGTTTCTGTACGCTGGGAGCGGCTGCTTCGCGTGTATTCTACGGGATATTGTAAACGTCTCTACGGCAACGCATCTTCATAGCTCACAGAAGGCATTTGTTTTTGCCGTTTGTGCTTCGCAGTTGAAAGCTGTCGAAATCGCCGCTAGGCGTCAGCGATTCCCTTAAGTTGACTCGACTGCATAAGTGTCTTAGTAGTAAATAAGAAACGTATTAAAAGTTCTTGAATGATGCGGCATTTTTACAAGCATCTCCTTATTTGTGACTAATATATCCTGAGCTATGCATGGTACCATTATACAAGGTGTCCCACTCAAACCTCCCTGATTTCAAAGATCCAGGAAAAAAAAGCACAGTAGATACGACAATGAAAAATGCACCACATTGTAGAGCACCTCAAAGAATTTATTTATTTATCATCAATACACCTCTACATGTGAACTATGTGTTGCACGAAGAATATCAAGTTTATATTCAATTTCTTGCCAATTTCTTTGTAACATTTCCTCTGTTATAGTAATAATCGCATTCGTGATACGATGTCGCAACGTAGGAATATCGTCCACTTTGGTCGCATACACGCGGTCCATCACGAATCCCCCCATGAAGAATTCAAGCGGCGTAATGCCGGATCAACGTGGTGGCTACGCAATGACTCCTATGCGTCCTATCCAACGTCTGGTTCAAATGGCTCTGAGCACTATGGGACTCAACTGCTGAGGTCATAAGTCCCCTAGAACTTAGAACTACTTAAACCTAACTAACCTAAGGACAACACACACATCCATGCCCGAGGCAGGATTCGAACCTGCGACCGTAGCGGTCGCGCGGTTCCAGACTGTAGCGCCAGAACCGCTCGGCCACCAGCGGCCGGCCCAACGTCTGGGAAATTTCCTATCCAGGAACTTGCGAACAGCCGTTGACCAATGCGGCGCAGCTCCGTCTTGTTGAAAAATGATCTTGGGTTGCAAGTCTCGTATCTGAGGGTTCAAAAACTGCTCCAACATGTCCAGATACACTAACACATTCACTGTTTGTTCGCAAAGAAGAACGGTCCAACAATCCTAACGTGCGCATTTTGCGAACCCCAAATCCGAACATTATGCCTATTAACCCTTGCTGATGGATGAAAGGTTGCCTCATCTGAGAATAAACATCTTTCCAGGAAGCTGGTATCCATATCAATACGCTGCAGTATATCCGCAGCAAATTGTTGTCGGCGAGGTTTGTCGTTCGGCGTCAGATGTTGCAGAATTTGCTCTTTGTAAGCACATATACGAAGACGCTGGTGAACTACACGGTGCAATGTTGATTGAGATACATCAAGTTGCCTACACACTTGACGAAGTGACTTACGTGGGCTTCCGAAAACGTTTGTGTGATGTCCTCCACTGTCTCTTCTGAAACTCCGTAACGTGCAGCGCCAGAATGTTTCAGAACACTTCCTGTTGCTGGAAACTTTCTATACCATTCCTTAACTGTTTTCACATCAGGTGGCTCACATTCATACACACGACGATAATTTCTTTGCACAGTATTCGGCGGTTTTGTTTCTGCAAACCACACTACCACTTGAGCGCGCTGCTGTGGAATCGCCATTTTCACTTCATGCGGCCGTGTTGCACTCTAGTGACGATACTTGGCACTTCTGACACGGAAATATAAATTCTTTGAGATGCTCTGCAATGTGGTACATTTTTCATTATCGTATGTAGACTGGCAATGAGAAGGAAAGCGTTTCTGAAGAAGAGAAATTTGTTAACATCGAGTATAGATTTAAGTGTCAGGATGTTGTTTCTGAAAGTATTTGTATGGAGTGGAGCCATGTATGGAAGTGAAAGGTGGACGGTAAATAGTTTAGACAAGAAGAGAATAGAAGCTTTCAAAATGTGGTGCTACAGAAGAATGCTGAAGATTATATGGGTAGATCACATAACAAATGAGGAGGTGTTGAATAGTATTGGGGAGAAGAGAAGTGTGTGGCACAACTTGACTAGAAGAAGGGATCGGTTGGTAGGACATGTTCTGAGGCATCAAGGGATCACCAATTTAGTATTGGAGGGTAGCGTGGAGGGTAAAAATCGTAGAGGGAGACCAAGAGATGAATACACCAAGCAGATTCAGAAGGATGTAGGTTGCAGTAGGTACTGGGAGATGAAAAAGCTTGCACAGGATAGAGTAGCATGGAGCGCTGCATCAAACCAGTCTCAGGACTGAAGACCACAACAACAACAACATCTGTGATTTTTCTATCCTCGGTCCTTGAAATCAGGGAGGTTTGAATGGGACACCCTATATAATTTTGTAGGTGCATTCAGCGGCATGTGCAGACGGTGTCCGCGAAATTTATTTAGAACAGAAATGATAGCACAGAAGTAATAAATTTAAACGTGTTGCATGATGTGGCAGTTTTTCACTCATCTCATTGTTTGTGACGTCATATCACCTGATCTATGACAGGCAGGTGGTTCTTACCCCACAGACATTGTTGCCTAACAGCATGGGATATATGTACCAAGTTTGGTTGAAATCGGTCTACTGGTTTAGGAAGAGATGTGGAACACACGCACACAAACATACATACCTTTTTATAATATATATATATGGATTGCCGTGCAGCTCTTTTCGGTCGGCAAGACTGTCTTCTGTTCGGCGGAGTCGAGGTGTCAGCGCTGTTTGTCCTTCGATTTTTTTATTTTTATTTTTGTGGTATGACGGACGTTCACAGGTCCAATGGCTGTTTGCTGAAGAAGAGCAAGTCTAACGAGCTATGGTCACAAGCATTTAAAGATAAATGCGAGTGACAGAGAGGAATGATAATTCTCAATATTTGTTAAGGAGCTGCATAATCGACGTGAACTGCAAATTTGTTATGAAATTACAACATCATACAGCAGGAATTTATAGATTTAGTTGACAAAGAAAGAACAAAAGTACCAACGATCGATAAACGGGGTTCATTGTTCTGTAAATCATGAAGCAATTTGTGCTAAATTCTCAGACATGGAGTACGTGAAGAACTTGAACTGAATTTTTAAAGTCGCACTGCCCACTGTCTCTTGCGAAAGGTTTCGACGGAACTGAACAAAAAGTATGAAAACTTAACACACTGTCTAGCCACATTAATGTGACAACCTGTCAAAAGCTGGAATAATAAATTTTGCAAAGCGGACTGCTGCGAGACGTGGAGGAAGAGTCACTGTGGTTCTGAAAGGTACCGACAGGGATGTGGACTCATGCCAACTGTACTGCTGTGACCAGATGTGCTAGGTTTCTCGGTCGAGGATCCATGGCCCAAACTGCCATGGATCCGGGGTGGTCACAGAGATTCTCAATTCGGTTTAAATCCGGAGAGTGTGGTGGCCAGAGGAGTGTGGTACACTCATCCTGGTGCTCTTCGGACAACGCATGCACGCTGCGAAGTGTGTCACAGGTTGCATTGTCCTGCTGGTAGATGCCATCAAGCCGAGGAAAAACAAACTATATGTACGGCAGGACATAGTCCCCAAGTATAAATGCATGCTTGTGTTGATCACTGTGACTTCCAGAATGACGTTATCACCCAAGAAATGCCACGAAAACATTCCCAGATCATTAAGCTCCCTCCACTCCCCTGGACCGTTGGCGACGATTGTTGCAGGTTCATACACTCCGACAGCCATGTATCCGATGGAACACACAACGCGATTTGTCTGAAAAGGCCACCTGCCGCCACTCAGCAGCACAATTTTTCACGTGGAAAATCATTGTCAACTATTACAGTTAAGTTCAATCTGTGTGACGTGATGGAATTAAATGACCACTTGAGCACACATTTAAGTTGAGCCGAGGTCGGCTCGCGCTAATGCCATGTTTCCTTTTGGACACTTGTCACCATCGAGTGGCGTCTTATTCCTCCTTCGGTTACTACCTGGACGAGTTGCTCACTTGCCTCCATCAGTGACAGCAGTAGCAGTTATCGATACTAGTACTGCCGTAACTTCTTTGGCGTGGCAGTTCTATTTCCGTGTCATGGTGTCTGTGCAGCAGTTGGTCGGTTGCGGCGGAGCAGCGAGGCAGTCTCTGCATCGTGTGATCAGGCCGGGGCAGCTGAAGGCGTGCACGCGCGGTCGATGTTGTGTGGCATTATCTGCGAGAACTGCTAAGTTCGTCGCCCACAGCACCTGCATACTGGAGTAATCAGTGAACCTCTCATGAAAGCTCAATCGTTGTGAAATCTCTTCGTTGATTGCTGGTTGTTGCATCCTGGGCCGTCCCCGCAAGCAGCAATGTGATGGTGTGTTGGAGTCAGCAAATTTTGCAGCCGTTTCCCCGTATGGTGTTTAACCTTTGAAATGATTACAATTTATTAGTGAAGTACACCAGCGGTATCTTCTGCCTCGTGGCCGTTAACATTCCGGTTACCTGCCCTGGTCGTTTGCGTAGTTTTGCGGCAGTGTGTTTCCTCGCCGAGTTGATGCTGTCCAGCACGGCGTGTAGTTCGACAGTTTGGTGTGGTACTCTTTTCTTCTTTGAGTGTTTATTGTTCCTTGACAGTGTTTATCCGCCAATTATTAAGACATAATCCTGCTGCGATCCTCGTCTGCGCTGATAGTTTTGGTTGTCGTGCTGTTGGTCAGGTGGAAGGGAATTGATTAGGCGGTTGGTTGGTTCGTCAGCCGTCCATACGTTGTGCTGCAATCCGATTGCTTAGTGTTACGCTTCGTTGTCTGTGGCTAGAGTTTCCTCCCCAGGCCGACCCTTGGAGCACTTCTGAGCACCACTGTTTGTTGTTTGTGATTGCCTTTTTATTTGGTCGCAGGTACTGTGCCAGGCGTTCAGCCGTGTATTAATATTGTCTGTTTTATGTTTAGTATATGGCCGTCAGCCGAACTTCATAACAACTTTAAGATTAGGCCTTCAGCTTTGTTTCATTTAAAATTCTTGTTGCTCTGTATTTAGGCCTTCAACCGCGTTTGTTTCACAATCTGTGGCTTTAATATGTAAATCCCTGTCTGTAAGGTTTCTCTTTAATTATCTTGAATTGTTGAAACAGCTTTCAGCCATGTTCTGTAAATGTTTATCTTAAGGTTGTCTTTAATTATTCTTGGGTAATTGTTTGGGCCTTCAGCCGACAAGATACTTCAAGTTTTCTTAACATGTTTTTTTCTGTTTTACTGTGTAAAAGCTTATCCTTAAAGCCACTCTTTTAATAAGTAAAGAAAAATGTTTTTATTTGGGCCTTGAATTAACTTCAATTTTCCTTAATATAACCTTTAGCTGGAATTTGTAAATGCTTGGCTTTTAAAGAATTTCCTTAGCTGATCTGAAACACTATTTCGGCCTTTAGCCGATAAAATATTGTAATTTTGCTTAAGTAAGGCCTTCAGCAATTACTTTAAATCTTGGTGTTTTAAAAGCAATCATTCAAACTTATTCTGGAGACGTTACTTGGGCCCTCTGCCGAGATTTCATCTTTGTTGTTTTAAAGAGAAAACTGTGCATTGGTTTGAGTGTTCTTGTATACCTACCAGTAATTGACTTTGGCCCCTTTCCACAACCTGATCCGCTCTGTCCTGCGAAACCAGATTTCAAGTCACTTCAAGTCTCCCGTTATAGGACGAAAAGATACACTACTGGGCATTAAAATTGCTACACCAAGAAGAAATGCAGATGATAAACGGATATTCATTGGACAAATACATTATACTAGAACTAACATGTGATTAGATTTTCACGCAATTTGGATGCATAGATCCTGAGAAATCAGTACCCAGAGCAACCACCTATGGCCGTAATAACGGCCTTGATACGCCTGGGCATTGAGTCAAACAGAGCTGGAATGACGCTTACAGGTGCAGCTGCCCATGCAGCTTCAACACGATACCACAGTTCATCAAGAACAGTGACTGGCGTATTGTGGCGAGCCAGTTGCTCGACCACCACTGACCAGACGTTTTCAGTTGGTGAGAGATCTGTAGAATGTGCTGGTCAGGGCAGCAGTCGAACATTTTCTGTATCCAGAAAGGCCGGACATGACATGCAACATGCGGTCGTGCATTATCCTGCTGAAATGTAGGGATCGAATGGAGGGTAGAGTCACGGGTCGTAACACATCTGAAATGTAACGTGCACTATTGAAAGTGCCGTCAGTGCGAACAAGAGGTGACCGAGACGTGTAACCAATGGCACCCCATACAATCACGCCGGGTGATAAGCCAGTATGGAGATGACGAATACATGCTTCCAATGTGCGTTCACCGCGATGTCGCCAAACACGGATGCGACCATCATGATGCTGTAAACAGAACCTGGATTCATCCGAAAAAATGGCGTTTTGCCATTCGTCCACCCAGGTTCGTCGTTGAGTACACCATCGCAGGCGCTCCTGTCTGTGATGCAGCGTCAAGGGTAACCGCAGCCATGGTCTCCGAGCTGATAGTCCATGCTGCTGCCAACGTCGTCGAACTGTTCGCCCAAATGGTTGTTGTCTTGAAAACGTCCCCATCTCTTGACTCAGGGATCGAGACGTGGCTGCACGATCCGTTACAGCCATGCGGGTAAGATGCCTGTCATCTCGACTGCTAGTGATACGAGGCCGTTGCGATCCAGCACGGCGTTCCGTATTACCCTCCTGAACCCAGCGATTCCGTATTCTGCTAACAGTCATTGGATCTAGACCAACGCGAGCAGCAATGTCGCGATACGATAAACCGCAATCGCGGTTGGCTACAATTCGACCTTTATCAAAGTCGGAAACGTGATGGTACGCATTTCTCCTCCTTACACGAGGCATCACAACAACGTCTCACCAGGCAACGCCGGTCAAGAGGTGTTTGTGTATGAGAAAACGGTTGGAAACATTCCTCATGTCAGCACGTTGTAGGTGTCGCCACCGGCGCCAACCGTGTGTGAATGCTCTGAAAAGCTAATCATTTGCATATCACAGCATCTTCTTCCTGTCGGTTAAATTTCACGTCTGTAGCACGTCATCTTTGTAGTGTAGCAATTGTAATGGTCAGTAGTGTATATAAAGTCCATCGTGCTTTGGTAACAAATTGGCTCCAAGGATCAGAAGATAACCATTTCCAGTCAATGATAGGGTCAACTGGGCCAGAGGACCAGTCCATTCCACGTAAACATAGTCCACACCGTTATGGATCCAGCACCACGTTGCAAAGTGCCTTATTGACAACTTGGGTCCATGACTTCGTGAGATCTGATCCACACTCGAACCCTACCATCAGCTCTTACCGACTGACATCGGGACCCATCTCACCAGCCACGATTTTGCAGTCGTCTAGGGTACAACCGATATGGTCACGAGCCCAGGAGAGTTTGCAGGTGATGTCGTACTGTTAGCAAAGGCATTCCCGTCGGTCGTCTGTTGCCAGAGCTCATTAACGGCCAAGTTCACCGCACTTTCCTGACGGATACGTTCATCGTACGTCCCACATTGATTTTTGCAGTTTCTTTACGCAGCGTCGCTCGTCTATTAGCATTGACAACTCTACGCAAACGCCGCCGCTCTCCGTCGTTAGGTGAAGGCCGTCGGCCAGTGCATCGTCCGTGGTGAGAGGTAATACCTGACATTTGGTGTTCTCGGATTTCGAAATATGAGTCCCCTAATGATTTGCGAAATTTAATGTAGCACGTCATCTTGGTGGTGTGGTAATTTTACTGGCAAGTAGCGTAGTTGTGGGAAAATTAATCTGTGTCTCACACAATTAGCGAGCTTACGGCGTAGAGATGCAGATTTGTACGCTTACCGCCGTATGCATAGAACCGCTAAAACAGTTTTGTTTAACCGCCTGACGTGGGCGCCTGTAAGGTGAAGCCGCCAGCGGTAGGCAGCGCTGCTTTAACGAGCAGTGAGCTCCGGCGGCTAATTTCGCCGAGAAGCCGGAAGGACGGCCGCACAGCCCGGCGCGCGGTGCGGGTGGGTTCCGCAGTGCTGGCCAGCGGAGCGCGACGCTACGGCTCACAATGCCCGCCCTGCGCTGCGCTGCGCCGCCTCCTTTCTCCGGAAGGCACGGCCGCGGGCCGCCTGCCTCTGCTATTCTCCGGCTCCCGTCCGCACATTCAACGAAACCACCTGCGTAGTCCCTGCTACTACATCCGACCGCTCCTCGTCGCTGCTAAAGCCGTCGGCACACGGACCGTGCTGTCGAACGTCAATGTTGAGCGTTCTAAGTTGAACGTGCTAATGAACGCTCAGAAATGATGGTACTTGTGCATACGGTACGTGAGTCCCAACGTGGTACACGCGATCGCAATGTACTCCAACGGCAGAAATTAAAGACGTCGGCCGTGCGATGTGGCCGAGCACCATCTTGCATAAACCACGAGGTGTTCGCAGTGTCGTCTAAGGCAGTTTGTACCGCCACAAATTCACGAAGAATGTCCAGATAGCGTGATGCAGTAATCGTTTCGGATCTGAAAAATGGGCCAATGATTCCTTTGGAAGACATGGCGGCCCAGACCAGTACTTTTTGAGAATGCAGGGACGATGGGACTGCAACATGGGGCTTTTCGGTTCCCCATATGCGCCAGTTCTGTTTATTGACGAAGCCGTCCAGGTAAAAATAAGCTTCGTCAGTAAACCAAATGCTGCCCACATGCATATCGCCGTCATCAATCCTGTGCACTATATCGTTAGCGAATGTCTCTCGTGCAGCAATGGTAGCGGCGCTGAGGGGTTGCCGCGTTTGAATTTTGTATGGATAGAGGTGTAAACTCTGGCGCATGAGACGATACGTGGACGTTGGCGTCATTTGGACCGCAGCTGCAACACGGCGAACGGAAACCCGAGGCCGCTGTTGGATCACCTGCTGCACTAGCTGCGCGTTGCCCTCTGTGGTTGCCGTACGCGGTCGCCCTACCTTCCAGCACGTTCATCCGTCACGTTCCCAGTCCGTTGAAATTTTTCAAACAGATCCTTTATTGTATCGCTTTTCGGTCCTTTGGTTACATTAAACCTCCGTTGAAAACTTCGTCTTGTTGCAACAACACTGTGTTCTAGGCGGTGGAATTCCAACACCAGAAAAATCCTCTGTTCTAAGGAATAAACCATGTTGTCTACAGCACACTTGCACGTTGTGAACAGCACACGCTTACAGCAGAAAGACGACGTACAGAATGGCGCACCCACAGACTGCGTTGTCTTCTATATCTTTCACATCACTTGCAGCGCCATCTGTTGTTGAAAATTGTAACTACTGTAATTTCGAAAGTTTGTCCGAATGAAAATGTACTGTTGTCCCAAGCATATTGCAACAAACGGTGTATTTCTATCGCTGCTCGTTTAGTTTTTATTGCCGTTTCAAATATACCGGTCATTTTTGAAACACCCTGTATAACACGCAAGTTATAATATGATGACAATCAAATACGAAATTCCTTTAATCACCTATAAGACGCTTTTCCATGTTATTACAGCAAAACGTATCAGTAACGACGCGTTGTCGATATCTCCACATTCTGCTGGTGTTTTCAAACAGTGTATATTCATAGGACGTGAGTTATAATATAGGACCCGCCAGAGAGAATAGAAATGAACAGCCGTTAGGTTGGCAACACTTACGTAAACAAGTAAGGAGACACCTACAGAACACACATTTACGATGCAAATCACTCACAACTAGTGCCAGACTAGTAGTCTCGTGCCAGACTAGTAGTCTCGTGCCAGACTAGGAGATAGCTAATGAAGGAGGAAAACTACAAAACAATATGACCGCGAGGTGAAAAGTTATTGATGTTTTGTAACTAAAGTGACAGTCAGGCCTCTAACTTATTACCATATGAGAGGAAACTTAGATTTCGGCCGTAAACACGAATAACTGTAATCAGTATTTCATTTATGCAAAACTACGTCAGCCGTTTTCTAATCTGCAACTATCGTATATAAAACAGAACTATTATTCCAGATTAAATTCACTGAAGATGCCTTCATGCAAGTCCGCAGCTCGTGGTCGTGCGGTAGCGTTCTCGCTTCCCGCGCCCGGGTTCCCTGGTTCGATTCCCGGCGGAGTCAGCGATTTTCTCTGCCTCGTGATGACTGGGTGTTGTGTGCTGTCCTTAGGTTAGTTAGGTTTAAGGAGTTCTAAGTTCTAGGGGACTGATGACCATAGATGTTAAGACCCATAGTGCTCAGAGCCATTTGAACCTTAATGCAAAAAAAGGGAAAAGCATTTGGAACATAAATATGTATGCAGAGCTACTACAGATAACTCATTCGTTTTCAAAGTTCTATGTTTTCCAAATATTGCATGTAAAAATATGATTGAGGCATGAATACAACCATAAACTCACTGATTTTGCATCTTCCACTCTGTGAGTGCACCTCTGCTCCCATGGTATGCGTCCAAGCAGTAGTCAAGTTGGTTGCATATGTCATGTAGCAACATACTGTCAACGGACATCAATGCATCCCCTGGGTTGTTCCAGTGTTGTTGGCAGCGGGGGCACGCTAACACTATCTTTAATGCACCCCAAAGCAAAAAGCTGCAAGATTTTTTTTTTTTTTTTTGTGGTTTTAGGGCGCACAACGTCAACGGTCATTAGCGCCCAGACTACTTTAGGAATGCACCGCGAGTCACAAGTTTAAAACAGCAACAAAACGGAGAACACGATGAAAGACATACTGACAGGCATAGGATTAAAAAAGAAAACAGCATAATCAAATGTCCTTTGAGAGGGTTGTCAAATTGATAAAATGAAGAACGCGAGCAGCTGCTCGTGGGTCATCCGCTAAAATGGCTTCTACAGTACATGGCAGGCCAATATCGAGACGTAGGGTGTTAAAATTCGGACACGACGTTAAAATGTGGCGGACCGTCAGCAATTGCCCACATGTGCAGAACGGCGCCGGCGCAGCCGTCAGCAGATGGCGATGGCTGAACCGGCAGTGGCCAATTCGCAACCGGGCCAAAACTACCTCCTCCCGCCGAGAAGGGCGTGAGGAGGACGTCCAAGCCACGGGTAGAGCTTTCAAGGCCCGAAGCTTGTTGTCTGAAAGTGCAGCCCAATCGGCATGCCACAGCGAGACAATGCGCCGACAAATTACCCTGCTACAATCTGACGAAGGGACACCACAAGAAGCTGTCCGAGGCTGGAGGACCGCAGCCTTGGCCGCGGCATCTGCAGCTTCGTTCCCAGGGATACCGACATGGCCAGGAATCCACATAAAGGTAACCGGAGAACCGACGTCCACCAGCTGCTGAAGAGAGCGTTGGATCCGGTGCACGAAAGGGTGAACCGGGTACGGATCACCGAGGCTCTGGATAGCGCTCAGGGAATCGGAGCAGATGACATATGCAGAATGTCGGTGGCGCCAGATGTAAAGGACAGCCTGGTAGAGGGCAAAGAGCTCAGCTGTGAAGACCGAACAATGGCCATGGAGCCGATATTGGAAACTTTGTGCCCCGACAATAAAAGAACACCCGACCCCGTCATTGGTCTTAGAGCCATCTGTATAAATGAAGGTCGTATTAATGAACTTCGAACGAAGTTCGACAAAACGGGAGTGGTAGACTGAATCGGGGGTAACCTCCTTCGGGAGTGAGCAGAGGTCAAGGTGGACGCGAACCTGAGCCTGGAGCCAAGGTGGCGTGTGGCTCTCGCCCACTCGAAAGGTGGCAGGGAGTGAAAAATGAAGGTGTTGAAGGAGGCGACGAAAGCGAACTCCAGGGGGTAGCAGGGCGGAGACATACAACCCGTATTGACTGTCGAGAGAGTCATCAAAAAAGGAACGATAAGATGGGTGGTCAGGCATTGCCAGTAGCCGACAGGCATACCGACAAAGCAGTATATCGCGCCGGTAGGTGAGTGGCAACTCACCAGCGTCAGCATGAAGACTCTCGACGGGACTAGTATAAAACGCTCCGATCGCAAGTCGTAAACCCCGATGTTGTATGGAGTTGAGGCGGCGTAAGATGGATGGCCGTGCAGAGGAGTATACGAAGCTCCCATAATCCAGCTTGGAGCGGACGATCGACCGATATAGGCGAAGGAGGACGGTTCGATCCGCTCCCCACGACATACCACTGAGAACACGGAGGACATTGAGAGAACGGGTACAACGGGCAGCCAAATAAGACACATGTGGAGACCAACTAAGTTTCCTGTCAAATGTAAGACCTAAAAATTTTGTTGTCTCCACGAATGGGAGAGCAACGGGACCAAGTCGTAAAGACGGTGGGAGAAATTCTTTGTAGCGCCAGAAGTTAATACAGACCGTCTTCTCGGCAGAAAAACGGAAACCATTGGCGACACTCCACGAGTAAAGACGGTCAAGAGAACGCTGAAGACAGCGCTCCAGGAAACACGTACGCTGCGCGCTGCAATAGATGGTAAAATCGTCTACGAAAAGGGAGCCTGATACATCACCTGGGAGGCAATCCATTATTGGATTGATCGCTATGGCGAAGAGAGCGACGCTCAAAACTGAGCCCTGTGGTACCCCATTCTCCTAGCGAAAGGTGTCTGACAGGACAGAACCCACACGTACCCTGAACTGTCGATCCATTAAAAAGGAACGAATAAAAAGAGGGAGGCGACCGCGAAGACCCCATGTATGCATGGTGCGGAGAATGCCCGCCCTCCAACAGGTGTCGTAAGCCTTCTCCAAATCAAAGAACACAGCCGCGGTCGGGCGCTTCCGCAAGAAGTTATTCATAATGAAGGTCGACAAGGTAACCAGATGGTCAACAGCAGACCGGCGCCTACGAAATCCACATTGTACATTGGTAAGTAGGCGTCGAGACTCGAGCAGCCAAACCAATCGAGAGTTAACCATTCGCTCCATCACTTTACAGACACAGCTGGTAAGCGAGATGGGTCGATAACTGGAGGGCAAGTGCTTGTCCTTCCCCGGCTTAGGAATCGGGACAACAATAGACTCGCGCCAGCATGCGGGAACATGTCCCTCAATCCAGATGCGATTGTAAGTACGAAGAAGAAAACCTTTACCCGCAGGAGAAAGGTTCTTCAGCATCCGAATATGAATAGAATCAGGCCCTGGAGCGGAGGACCGTGATCGGCCAAGTGCGGTTTCGAGTTCCCGCATGGTGAATGGGGCATTATAACTTTCACGATTCGAGGAGCGGAAGTTAGGTGGCCTAGCCTCCTCTGCCTGTTTGCGGGGGAGGAAGGCAGGGTGGTAATGAGCGGAGCTCGAAACCTCTGCGAAAAAGCGGCCGAAGGCATTGGAGACAGCCTCAGGGGCCACAAGGACGTCATTCGCGACCGTCAAGCCAGAAACTGGTGAGTGGACCTTAGTGCCAGATAGCCGGCGCAGGCTACCCCAGACAACAGAAGAAGGAGTAAAACTGTTGAAGGTGCTTGTGAAAGCAGCCCAGCTGGCTTTCTTGCTTTCTTTAATAATACGACGACACTGTGCACGTAATCGTTTATAATTGACACAATTCGCCACTGTAGGGTGGCGTTTAAAGGCGCGTAAAGCACGTCGACGAGCACGTAGAGCGTCTCTACATGCTGCGGTCCACCAGGGGACCGGTACGCGACGTGGAGAAGAAGTAGGGTGAGGGATGGAATATTCAGCAGCAGAGAGAATGACTTCCGTGAGATGTGCGACCTGACTATCGCAGCTTGGGAATGTTTGATCCTGAAAGGTCGCCCTTGAAGAGAAGAGCCCCCAGTCTGCTTTGGAGATGTTCCAACTAGATGAGCACGGAGAGGGGGTATGCTGCAGGAGATGGATAACACACGGGAAGTGGTCGCTCGAATATGTATCAGAAAGAGCATACCACTCGAACCGGCGTGCAAGTTGGGGAGTACATATAGAGAGATCTAAATGGGAATAGGTGTGAGATGTATCCGAAAGAAAAGTAGGGGCGCCAGTATTGAGGCAGACGAGATTGAGCTGGTTGAAAAGGTCTGCTAACAGGGAGCCCCTCGGGCAGGATGCTGGAGAGCCCCAAAGGGGATGGTGGGCATTGAAGTCTCCAGTTAACAAAAATGGTGCAGGTAGCTGAGCAATAAGTTGCATCATGTCTGCCCTGGTAACGGCAGACGACGATGGAGTGTAAACGGTACAAATGGAAAATGTAAAAGTGGGGAGAGTAATGCGGATGGCAACTGCCTGCAGGCCGGTGTGCAACGTGATGGGATCGTAGTAAATATCATCCCGGACCAGCAACATAACCCCTCGATGAGCTGGGATACCTACCACAGGGGGTAGGTCAAAACGCACAGAGGTGTAGTGTGCCAAGGCAATTTGATCGCATGGGCGTAGCTTCGTTTCCTGGAGGGCTACGACGAGCGGACGGTGCAAGCGAAGCAGCAACTTCAAGTCCTCTCGGTTGGAGCGAATGCTGCGAATATTCCAGTGAATAAGTGCCATCGTAAGAAAAAAGGAAAGATGAAAGAAGGGGTCACCTCGAAGGCCGCTGAGGGCCTGGCTTCGAGCGAGCACTGCCGCCGCTATCAGTAGGCGGACAGTCATCGTCCATTGGGTCTATAGGTTCATCGGCCATCTTGGGAAGATGGCCGGGAGGGGGAGCTTCCTCCGCCGGTGAACGGCCAGATGTTCGGCTACCAGCGGTGCGGCCAGGCGAAAGGGATGACGGCCTGGGGCGGCAACCGCTGGGTGGCGCAGGAGAAGAAATGCGCCGTGGCGGAGAAGGAGAACTGTGCTTCCTATTAGCCTTCTTGGATGGTCGTTTGGTGGAAGTACCGGACGAAGGCTGGGAGGTCGAGGTACGTAGGAAGTCTGCACGGGACGGTTCCTTCTTGAAGGCCCGTGCATCTGACTTCTGGGTCTTCGTCTTAGCAGAAGCTGATGAAGGGGCTGGTGTCTGTGGGGTGATGGGACGAAGAGGAGACGTCGACCGCGCGATCTTAGCACTGGCCGAACGGACGACCGTGGTGCTGAAGGTCAGATCGCATGTCTGGGTTGCCACCTCCCTGGTAGTCCGAGGAGAGGCGAGGACAGTACTGTATTTCCCCGCTGGGAGCAGCGTGGGCTTCCTACTAGCCAATAGCTTGCGAGCAGCCGAGGTGGACACTTTCTCTTTGACCCGAATTTCCTGGATACAGCGTTCTTCCTTATAGACAGGACAGTCGCGGGAGGATGCAGCATGGTCACCCTGACAGTTCACACAACGAGGAGACGGAGGTGGACAGTCACCCTCATGGGCATCCCTGCCACAAGTGACACATTTAGCCGCATTGGAACAAGATTGGCGAGTGTGATTGAAACGCTGACACTGGTAGCAGCGCGTAGGTGTCGGGACATAGGGGCGAACAGAAATAACCTCGTAGCCCGCTTTGATGCGCGATGGCAGCTGAACACTATCGAAGGTCAAAAAAAGTGTCCGGGTCGGTACAAGGTCATTGTTGACCTTTTTCATGACCCTATGGACAGCCGTCACGCCCTGCTCAGCGAGGAAAGATTGAATCTCCTCGTCAGTCAAACCGTCGAGGGATCTAGTGTAGACCACACCACGAGACGAATTCAAAGTTCGGTGAGCCTCCACCCGGACAGGGAATGTGTACAGGAGTGTGGCCCGAAGCAGTTTTTGTGCCTGAAAGGCGCTCTCAGTTTCGAGTAATAAGGTACCGTTACGCAACCTGGTACAGGATTTGACAGATCCGGCTATGGCATCGACGCGCTTCTGGATAACGAAAGGGTTGACAGAGGAAAAATCCTTTCCGTCCTCAGATCGAGAAACGACGAGGAACTGTGGGGCAGGCGGTAGTACTTTTGTCACTGGTAGCTGGTCACGTTTCCGTTTTTGGGCAGAAGTCGAGAGAGATGGAGTGAAATCCATTGCGGAGAAATCCCCCATGATTGCCAGCGTCTCCGATGGCGCGCTCCTTCCTTGTGGGGACCCTCTCAGAGGGCACTCCCGCCTTAGGTGAATGTTTACACCTCAGGTCACACCTCCCGAGAAACAGACGGAGGGACCAATCGGCATGGTCAGAAGGTATCAGCTCAGGCAATCACCCCTCCCCGGGCCTGGCCTTTACCAGGGGGTACGCGCGTGCCTTACATGTCTACCCAGGGCGGGGAATTACGCGTTACCCCGTCACCGGCTACGCGTGCGAACGCGTGGGTCGGCCTTCAGGCGCGCACAGGGAGGAAGGAAGAAGAGGAAAAAGGAGAGAGAGAGAGAGAGAGAGAGAGAGGGAGAGAGAGAGAGAGAGAGGACAGTGTCTCAAACGCCGAGGCGGAGACCAGAGAAGGCAAGGAGAAGAAGGCAATGAGAAGGCAATGAGAAGGCAAGGAGAAGAAGGCAATGAGAAGGCAAGGAGAAGGCGGCAATGAGAAGGCAAGGAGAAGAAGGCAATGAGAAGGCAAGGAGAAGGCGGCAATGAGAAGGCAAGGAGAAGAAGGCAATGAGAAGGCAAGGAGAAGAAGGCAATGAGAAGGCAAGGAGATTATGCAGGGGAAAGAGTAAGGAAGACAGTGAGGTGGAGAAGAGCAAAGAAAGGAACCAACCAAAGAAAGGAAGAAACGAGAAGTGAAAAAGCAAAATGACCGCAAATAGAGGTCGTGGAACCGTCCGTCTCCGGACGCAGGCGCTAACTACCCCCTTGAGGGGGAGGGACTCCTTTTAGTCGCCTCTTACGACAGGCAGGAATACCTCGGGCCTATTCTTACCCCGGACCCGCAGGGGGAAAGCTGCAAGATGTTATGTCACGCGACCTCTGGGGTCAAGGAAACAGAACCACATCATATTCACCACCACGCCCAACCCAGCGATGTAGAGGTTCGTCGTTTAAGTAGCGACAAACGTAGCTGCTCCAGTGAGGGGTTGCCTGTCTTGTTGGATGATGAAATTCTCCGAATCAGCAGTCAATCGTGAAAATAACCTCAACTGCGGCATATCAAGGTAACAAGTATACGTCACAGACTCCTCACAGAAGAAAAACGGCTCATACAGCTTCGTCTGTGACATTGCACAGAAAACATTAACCTTCGGCGAATCTCGCTAATGTGCCACGATTTCATGAGGATTTTCAGTGCTCCATACTCTCACACACCTTTCCAGAACAACGGAAGGCTGCTTTGTCGCTGAATATCGGCTCGTAGACGAAATGTTCATTCTAGGTTTTGTTGATATTTATAAAAGTGCTGGGTGTTTGATAAATCGATATTTAAATGATATCATTACCGGGATTCGATGTATCGAAAAGCTATAAGTGTCAGAGTAAAAAGTATTGACATACTGGCCTAGAATAATATCGGCTAAACATTGTAAATATACTATCGGTTATAGAGCTGTATATTTAAGTACAGATTTATTATTACAATGAAAGTTAACTTTCAAAAAAACAAATATTTACTGACAATTGCAGAAATAATATAAAGTAAAAATATCGACGCACGATACAGCCATTCGATATCGATTTACAGGGAAAAATATGTCACCGATATATATATATATATATATATATATATATATATATATATATATATATATCTGGAATATATATCCCCAGCTCATTCTCAATTGCTTCCTGTACTGTGATGCATAAGTGAAGGCGCCGGCCATAATCTTCCTGTTCCAGTTGTTTCACGAGCTGCAGACAATACGACTGAAGTGTACCCGCCATCGCAAAATCTTCCACATAGTTTGTTGCGGTATTGCAAGTTCGTTGATATTTCTGGACTGCGTACGAAAATTTACCTCGCCGTCTCCACGGTTGCATCTGGCAAACTGGCACACTTGGTCGACCAATCCTTTTTACAGAAATACCTTGTGTCCCTAAATTGTCAATGCCAAAGCGCAATGTTCTGTTTTCATGGTGTTTCTTTTCCATAATTCCTCCTGAATGTACGCTGCACTTTTGAACCAGATAAACATCTCGCTCGTTCCAACATACAAAAACTCTTTCCTTGCTTTGTCGCCATTTCGTCGAGATACTGCACTCGTAACGCCAACTGGCGTGCGCAATGCATACTCGGTGGTCCATAGTGTCCAAGAGCTCACTTCGTCAGCGCATCTGACGATGGCGACATGTATGATCGCCGAAATATTGTGCCCGTTGGACACTATGGACTGGCAGTACCCCCATGGACTGTTCCAGCAAGACATACTCGGTGAGTTTACTGTTCCATTCACGCATGAGTCATCTTTGCATATGCAATATTTTGAAAAATAATGAGCTTTGAAACCGAATGAATCATTTGTAGTAGACCTGTATACTGAAACGAGTGTTTATATACCTGCAGCGGATAATGGTCACACAAAGAAACTATACTGTCCAGTCACATTAATGCGACCGCGTGTTAAAAGCCTGAATAACCACCTTTTACAGCACGTAATGATGCGAGACGTGCAAGAAGAGAGTTAGTGAGGTTCTGAAAGGTACGGAAGGGACGTGAAGCCATGGCGACTCCAGTGCGGTGGACAGCTGCGTTGGGTTTCTCGGCTGAGGATCCACAGCGCAAATATCCCGATCGAGGTGCTCCCACACATTCTCGATTGGTTTTAATCCAGGGAGTTTGGTGGCCAGGGGAGTACCGTAAACTCATCCTGGTGCTCTTCGAATCACAAACCAGCTGTGTGACAGGGTGTAGTGTCCTGCAGGTAGATGCCAACGTGCTGGAGAAAAAAAAACTGCATGTAGGAATGGATAAGGCTCCAAGGATATATGCATAGTTGTATTGGTCCATTGGGTCTTCCAAAATGAGATTAGCCAGGGAATACATTGAACACTTTTCCCAGAGCATAACACTCCATTCTCTGGCCAGGTGTCTGATTTCAGACTTCTCACGCCGTACACGACACAGCAAGAAACGTGATTCATCCCAGAAGGTCACCTGTCGTCACTCAGTGGACGTCTAGTTGCGGCAAATTCCAGCCTTCGTCGTCTACCAAAGCAGTCTGCATGGACCAGGCGCCTGCTGCGGAGGCCCATACGCAGCAACTTCGCTGAACGGTCTTCGAGGAGACACTGTTCGTAGCCCCTTGGTCATCTGGGTGGCCAGTTGCTCAACAGTTGCACGGCTAATCGCCCGCCACATTTCCGCAGGCGTCTCTCCGCTGTCATCTATGGCCAATGGCGCACCACAGTTGACTCTGCGCCGATTTTGAACAGCGCCATTTTGCCTTGTACGGTGTGCTTTAACCACGACGGCACGTGAGCAATTTACAGACTTTCTGGGAGGCTTCCACCCATTGGTGCGAGAACCAATGATCATGCCGTTTCAGACGTCAGATAAATCGCTTCATTGCCCCGTTATGACAACGGCTGCACTGTTTTCTGCGTCCACCCTAGCATACTCTCCAATGCTAGTGCTGCCGCTTGCCTTCTGAGTGTTTATTGCATGTTGACGTCTAACATACGCGGTGGTCACATTAATGCGACTGTATCGTTTATCTTGTTCACCAGGTGGTACTTTTGCCATGGCTGGCTAATACATGGTATTAGCGTGGATTGTTCTGCGGCTGCTCTGGAACCGCGCGACCGCTACGGTCGCAGGTTCTAATCCTGCCTCGGGCATGGATGTGTGTGGTGTCCTTAGGTTAGTTAGGTTTACGTAGCACTAAGTTCTAGGGGACTGATGGCCTCAGATGTTAAGTCCCATAGTGCTCAGAGCCATTTTTTTGTCCTGCGGCTGACTAATATGCTGTCGGTTGTGCTTACGTATGGAGGCAGTTGTGGTGAGTGGCGATGCTGCGTTACTGTCTTCTGCGAGCGGCTCGCGACGGTGGCAGATAAGAAGCGGCCGCGACCTGCCGCACGGCGGCCCACGTGTGTGACTGTCTGGACTGAAATACCCTGCGGCAGGCGCCTCCTCCAAGGCCAGCTGGCGGCGCCTTTGATCTCGCAGCCACGCGGCTTCTTGCGTCAACACTGCTCACCGCGGGACACTCCCTAGCCCGCCCGCCGCGCCTCTATTTATAATAACCGAACGCTTTGTCTGCGCCACCAGCGTCTTCCCATACACACAGGTAACCTCGTCGAATCCGAGTTCCAAAACTAAACTGCTAAGTAAATGTACCACTCTCACGACTTGCGTAGTTTTTGATTGTTTTGTTCCGAAACCTTTTGACTACATAATGGGTGTTTCCGTACGAGCGTGCAAAAATGTAACAGGGCATAGATAATGTTCCACTGAACAGTTTGAGGTAGGCAACCTGGGGTCGGAGAGGCCATCTTTAATGAGATATGGAAGTAAACTTGTCTACTACCTTGTCTAGCAGCCGGACGTTGTGACCGAGTGGTTCTGGGCGCTTCAGTCCGGAACCGCGCTGCTGCTACGGTCGCAGGTTCGACTCCTGCCTCGGGCATGGCTGTGTGTAATGTCCTTCGGTTAGGTTTAAGTAGTTCAAAGTCTAGGGGACTGATGACCTCAGATGTTAAGTCCCATAGTGTTTGGAGCCTTTATATATATATATATATATATATATATATATATATATATATATATATATATATATATATATATATATATATATATTTTCTAGCATTACCTTTTTCCAGCTTATTCACAACTAACATACGTCCAAGTTTACACGTATTGTGCTGTTTATTTGCATGTACATCCTTTATTTCCTGCCAGGAAACAAGAAAGACGAACCTGATTATTAGGATGTCATGATGCCATAGGCCGTCTGAATGGCCGCCTGTACTTGAGATTCGTTCAAAGAGTACCACCTGAGTCGTTGGAGAACGTACTCTTGGCTGGTCGTGAGAGGATGTGGATTCAACATAGCGGTGCACCGCCTCACTTCAGTATAGATGTCGGGAGCCACCCCAATGCTGTATTTCTTGGTCACTGGATTGGAAGGAGAGGTCCTATTCCATGGTCTGCGAGGTCACCTGACCTGAATCCCCCTGATTATTTCTTTGCAGCTGCCTGTGGCGTAATTCGAAACACACCAGCAATATTTGTCAGGATGGCCGTCAGCTTCAGCACATTTTGAACGATACAAGTGGTACGTTTATTGTGTCAATGATGTTTTATTTATTTAGCGTATAGCATTACATTTGAACAGCGACTAGCAATTATGGATTACATACGAGGTGTGGCTAGAAAAAAACCGGACTAGTACTGGTGAAACAATAAAACGAATGCAATAAGGCTGAAAGTCGCGTGGCCTGTCACGTGACTCTCGCTCCGCCTACTGCTCGAGTTTCATCTGCCTCCTGCACTCAGTCTGCCCGTGGCGTCTGTTTTAAGTAGTTGACGTTTTGTCTGTGCGTCGGAAAATGTTGAGTGTACAGAAAGAACAGCGTGTTAACATCAAATTTTGTTTCAAACTAGGAAAATCTGCAAGTGAAACGTTTGTAATGTTACAACAAGTGTACGGCGATGATTGTTTATCGCGAACACAAGTGTTTGAGTGGTTTAAACGATTTAAAGATGGCCGCGAAGACACCAGTGATGACACTCGCACTGGCAGACCATTGTCAGCAAAAACTGATGCAAACATTGAAAAAATCGGTAAACTTGTTCGACAAGATCGCCATTTAACAATCAGAGCAGTGTCTGAGTTAACAGGAGTTGACAAGGAAAGTGTTAGGCAGATTCTTCATGAAAGTTTCAACATGAACAAAGTGTGTTCAAAAATGGTTCCAAAGTGTCTCACAATTGAACAGAAGGAACGCTGAAGAATGATTTGTTCTGACATCCTGGAAAACATTGAAAGTGATCCCACCTTCTTACAAAATGTTATTACTTGCGATGAATCGTGGTTTTTTACTTACGATCCCGAAACTAAACGCCAATCGATGCATTGGAAAACTCCTGGTTCTCCACGACAAAAAAAAGCACGAATGTCAAAATCGAAATTCAAGGCAATGATGATTGTTTTTTTTTTTTTTTTTTGACATCAAAGGGATTGTGCACATTGATTGGGTACCAGAGGGACAAACAGTGAATCAGCATTACTACATTAGCGTCCTGGCTACCCTACGTGAGCGAGTACGGAGAAAACGGAACGATTTGTGGAGAAAAAAGTCATGGATCCTTCACCAAGACAATGCCCCAGCTCACAGTGCGTTGTCAGTGAAGACGTTTTTGGCAAAACACAACATTCCCATCTTAGATCATCCACCCTACTCACCTGATTTGGCCCCCTGTGACTTTTTTCTTTTCCCTAAAGTCAAGTCAGCTTTGAAAGGAACTAGATTTGAGACTGTTGAAGCAGTAAAAGAAAAAGCGACGGAAGTAATGTATGGACTTACCGAAAATGATCTGCAGCATTGCTATGAACAGTGGAAAATTCGTATGGAGCGGTGTAGAGACCGAGGAGGAGAGTACATTGAAGGAGATAACATGAAATTGTAAATAATTGTAAATAAATGTTTTTTCCAGCATCAGTCCGGTTTTTTTCTAGCCGCACCTCGTAGTTTTACAAAATTTTACAAAAATATATTATTTTCATAATTTATAATTTAAAAAATAAGTCTATAAATTAATATTAAATTTGTCGATCCATTCAAGGGCTGCCTCTGTCACTTCAAAGAAATCTTCCAAGTTCCCCTGTTAGGCTCTTCTGCTACAGCTTGTTACAATGTGATGGATCGTCTGGTGTTCATTACCACAGTCACATTGAGAAGATGAAGCCGTTCCCCATCGGTAGTGGTTTTCAGCACAGATGCCGTGGCCTGTGTGGATCCGATTAATTGTTTTCCAGGCACGTCGCGTTAGGTCCATACCGGCTGGTCTTGTGTCAGGTGTTTGGAGGGTCTGACGTTCCTCGTGGGCAATAGTGTTCCACATTTCTGTTCACTTGTTGTTGATACTGAAAGTAGCTGCCTGTAGCGATTCTGCCAGTAGGACAGATGGCTGCCTAGATTCGAATCGGCTCATTC
This sequence comes from Schistocerca nitens, assembly GCF_023898315.1. Lineage (NCBI taxonomy): Eukaryota > Metazoa > Arthropoda > Insecta > Orthoptera > Acrididae > Schistocerca > Schistocerca nitens. The sequence goes on from NC_064622.1 coordinate 355,083,102, forward strand.
GGAGTGCAATAACGTCAGAGTGCATTGGAAGCTCGGGGATTTTAAGTAATTTTTGGTATTCCTTGAGGAGGGCGTTCTGTTTTCGGAGGTCTGGTGGCGCAATGTTGCTTAGAGGTGGTAACCAGTATAGAGGAGTAGATTTGACGCAGCCTGTTATTGTCCTAATTGCTGCATTTAGCTCCACGTCAATTTTTCTCACATGTGTGCTACTGAGCCACACTAGGGCACAGTATTCAGCAACAGAATAGAGTAGCCCTAAGGCAGTGCATCGCACTGTCGTATCTCTTGTGCCCCATGAGGTACCACTCAGCTTCTGTATGACGTTACTCCGTGATCTCAGCTTTGCTGCGGTGTTTTCTATGTGCTTCTGTAAGAGAGGATTCTATCAAGAGTCACTCCTAGATACTTGGCGGTGAAGGACCTGGCCATTCAACTTCGCATTGGCCATTGTTATTAAGGTGAAAGCAGCTGTCTTCAGTCTTCGTTGGATTTGGTATCAGTGAGGGTATTTGCAGTTAACTGTAACTAATGTAAATAAAGAAGTCCACATTAACGTGAATTTATTCTAATTATCTCCTTAAGCTGGCTTCTTCAACCCCAGGTTCCCTATCTCAAACTGTTCAGTGGCGCAGCCGCTATGTCCTGTTAAATTTTTCAAGCCCTGTATTAAAATAAAAGTGCACAATCACGATAGTTCAGGAGGGCGCGCTATGCCTGCACAGTGCACAACACAATGCGGCTTGTGTCCACTCCAGTAGGCCTCTAGGGGTGATTTAAAGCTTAGAACCTGTCTATCAACAATTAAATAAACTCATTTTACTGCCATAAAGTTTTTAGACATAAAAGGGCAAGTGGAAAAGTTCGCGAAATCATCACCATATGTCAGCGATTGTTCAACGAGCTTGCCGCTTAAACATAGATCCCTTGTGAGCAAACACGTGACACGTCAGTACTCTGGGTAGAGACCTGTGGTGCGGACGTGTCACTGGCGGACCCTGCTCCTCCATATTCAGCTGCTGCGAAGTGGACAAACGAGTTTAAATTTGGTCGGGAAGATGATCCCCGTATCGGTCGGCCAAGATGTGTCACTACCCAAAAAAATTATTGCAAAACTGCATAAAATGGCCATGGAACACCGCCGAGTTAAAGTACGTATTGCTGAAGCTAGAGGGATGCCATCTGAACGAACGGAAACATCACATTTTAACAGTGGAACTGTATATGAAAAATTTGCCTGCTATATGGGTGCCGCGACTCTTGACGCAGGATCAGAAATGCATCAGACTGGAAATGTCCGAACAATGTTTGACCCGTTTTCAGAGCAAGCAACAAGATTTTTTACGCCGGTCTATGACCACAGATGAAACTTGGATCCACTACTATAACCCAGACACAAAACAATAGTCAATGCAAAGGAAAGGTGTTGATTCACCACAACCAAAGAAAGCAAAGGCAATACGGTTGTTCTGAAACATCACGGACTCAGATTTCCGGGATACGAAAGGTATTCTACTGATAGATTATCTTCCCACTGGCCAAACAGTTACGGGTCAATACTACGCTAACCTCTTGAACCAACTGCAGCGAAAGATTCGCCAAAGAAGGCCAGATTTGGCAAGGAAGAAAGACATGTTTCATCAAGACAATGCGCGCCCACACGATAGTACCGTCGCCGTGGCAAAAATAAGTGAACCAATATATGAAGTGTAGCCACATCCGCCTTATTCGCCTCATTTGGCTCCATCAGACTTCCATCTGCTCCACAGCCTCGAAAGTTTTCTCAGTGGAAGGATTTTCTCTTCAAACTAAAAACTAAAGGCCGCATATGTTACTTACACAAATTTCTCATGAAATTTCATTACTCTACATTCATTACTTTTTGTTGTTGCGATTTGTTTCTGCCGCTGACTTTCGGAAAAACATCATCCACACAATTCCGAAGACGGCAAGAGCTGACAAGTGCGAGAATTATCGCACAATCAACTTAACAGCTCATGCATCGAAGCTGCTTACAAGAATAATATACAGAAGAATGGAAAAGAAAATTGAGAATGCGCTAGGTGACGATCAGTTTGGCTTTAGGAAAAGTAAAGGGACGAGAGAGGCAATTCTGACGTTACGGCTAATAATGGAAGCAAGGCTAAAGAAAAATCAAGACACTTACGTAGTATTTGTCGACCTGGAAAAAGCGTTCGACAATATAAAATGGTGCAAGCTGTTCGAGATTCTGAAAAAAGTAGGGGTAAGCTATAGGGAGAGACGGGTCATATACAATATGTACAACAACCAAGAGGGAATAATAAGAGTGGACGATCAAGAACAAAGTGCTCGTATTAAGAAGGGTGTAAGACAAGGCTGTAACCTTTCGCCCCTACTCTTCAATCTGTACATCGAGGAAGCAATGATGGAAATAAAAGTAAGGTTCAGGAGTGGAATTAAAATACAAGGTGAAAGGATATCAATGATACGATTCGCTGATGAAATTGCTATCCTGAGTGAAAGTGAAGAAGAATTAAATGATTTGTTGAACGGAATGAACAGTCTAATGAGTACACAGTATGGTTTGAGAATAAATCGGAGAAAGACGAAGGTAATGAGAAGTAGTAGAAATGAGAACAGCGAGAAACTTAACATCAGGATTGATGGTCACGAAGTCAATGAAGTTAAGGAATTCTGCTACCTAGGCAATAAAATAACCAATGACGGACGGAGCAAGGAGGACATCAAAAGCAGACTCGCTATGGCAAAAAAGGCATTTCTGGCCAAGAGAAGTCTACTAATATCAAATACCGGCATTTGAGGAAGAAATTTCTGAGGATGCACGTGTGGAGTACAGCATTGTATGGTAGTGAAACATGGACTGTGGGAAAACCGGAAGAGAATCGAAGCCATTGAGATGTGGTGCTATAGACGAATGTTGAAAATTAGGTGGACTGATAAGGTAAGGAATGAGGAGGTTCTGCGCAGAATCGGAGAGGAAAGGAATATGTGGAAAACACTGATAAGGAGAAGGGACAGGATGATAGGACATCTGCTAAGGCATGAGGGAATGACTTCCATGGTACTAGAGGGAGCTGTAGAGGGCAAAAACTGTAGAGGAAGACATCACACACATCCATGCCGCAGGCAGGATTCGAACCTGCGACCGTAGCGGTCGCGCGGTTCCAGACTCAAGCGCCTAGAACCACTCGGCCAAATCGGCCGGCTCCGCAGACAGAGATCCTATGCAACTCAGCTTGTTGTGTTCTTCCGTGACATCCACAGCGCTGCAGACAACGGCGCTCAGTTTGAGGCCAGTGTTCCTTGATTTGAGGAAAGCATATGAAAGCATATGACGCCCCGTACTGTCATTTAGTGAAAAAAGAGCTTACCTAGTGTAAAACCAGATTTGCCACTGGATTCAACACCTCCTTGCACATAGAACTCAACAAATCGCTCTTAACGCAACAAAATCGACAGATGTAAAGATAATTTCGGGGGTACCTGAACGAAGTGTTACAGGAGCGTTATTGCTTTTAGTGTACATACTCGTAAATGATTTAGTAGAAAGCGTCAGACGGTCTTTAAGACGTTCACAGATACTGAGGTCCTGTATAACAAAGTTACAACGCTAGAAGACAGTATCGGTTTGTAGAATGATCTGCGGATGATAAATGAATGATGCAGGCTCTGGCACTTAACCCTGAACGTAAATAAATAGAACATCTTGCGCATACACAGATAAAGAGAGCCATTGCTGCACAATTACACTACTGATGACAGATTGCTGAAGACAGTACGTACCGTAAAATATCAAGGAGTAACTATCCAGAGAACTATTCAGAGCGACCTTAAGTGGACTGACCAGACAAAATAAAAAGTAGGAAAAAGCACATGCCAAACTGATTCGTAAGAAAAATCTTAAGGAAATGTAACTCATACACGAAGGAAGTGGCTTATAATGTACTCGTCCGTCCTATTCTTGAGTACTGTTCAAAGGGGATCCTTACCACGTAGGATTGATAAGAGAGAGGGAGAGAGAGAGAGAGAGACAGAGAGAGAGAGAGAGAGAGAGATCGAAAGAAAAGCGGCGCGCTTAGCAACGGGATCGTTTAGCCGGCGAGAAACCATTACAGAGATGCTCAACAAACTCCAGTGGCAGAAGTTACAAGAGATTGTAATGGTTCTTTATTTACGTGACCATTACGGCGCTCAAACCCCAATTCTCGATACCAGTAATATCGTACTACTTTTCTGCGAAGTAACAGACATATTTTTGTGAGAATATTCACATTTGGTTTTATTAATGTATAGGATGATGTGGTAATTAAGAAGAGGTATATGTGAATTTACAAGAAGTTTAATAAAAATGTGGATCGTGAACACCAAGTCAAAAATTATTTCTACCATACCATTGTTCTGCTCTGGGATTGTTTGCTCATTAAGAATTTCCTGAAAAACGCATTTGTTAGGTCTTCAAATATTGCTAAAATACAGATCTGGACCTTCTAGCAGTCAAAGTGGAATCACCCTAGAATCAACAAGATGAGCCATAACAACTTCGACGAAATCTACGTGGGAATCCATTCAAGATAAGTGCCAAAATTGACTTTTACAGTGACTTCATTATTTCCATTCTGACGATACCGTCCACAGTCAATAACTTTGTTGTTGCCTGATAAAGCGAACATATGCTGCGTGAGCAACATTATTAATCTGATTTCTAACCTACTTTGCAAGTGGTGGTATTGTTAGAAGATGCACCATGGAGAGGTTTACTATGAAATTACGAGAGAGCACTTTCCAGGAATAGTCGGACAACATATTACTTCCTCCCACGTACACATCGCGTAATGACCACGAAGAGAAAATTCGAGAAATTACAGAGGCTTATCCAAAATCATTCTTCACACGCGTCATTCGCGAATGTATCAGTGTGGGGGCGCGGGGTGGGGGGTGGGGGGATAATTTACTAGTGCCAGAAGTACCCTCCGCCACACATCATTAGGTGGCTTGCAGTATATGATGTACATGTAGATGTTATTCCCTTGTAAAGAGGGCACCTTTAATCAGGGCAAATTCAGGTGGAACTTCAGTGTGCGCTGTTGCTAGCGAAATCATATACCATTTAACAGACACCATACAACTATCTGGGCACGAGCAACAAGTAGAGGTGGTGTCGCCCTCTCTCGGCCCTAAACAAAGCGAACATCACTAACGGGCAGCAGCACGCTACGGCGAACCTAACCTCAACCGTTTTCTTTTCGCATCAAAATTAGCACCGTTCGTGTAGACGCCGTAGTTAGGAGGGACACAATATGCAGAGAAAGTTCAAACGCAGAGTCCTTATTGTACGAGTTACGACAACGGAAGGCGTGATGGTCAAATACAGTGCATTAAAACCCGGATTGACTTCTTTCCCGTCAGGCGATCTGTTCAGTGACTCTGAATGCCGATACGACAGCAGACTCGGCTGGTAACGATTCTCTATAAACAAGGGCGGAGGCGGCCTCTATCGGAAACAGATGCTTCAATTATTCAGCCTGTTGTGAGGGAGGCCCAGGTTGGCCCAGATCGATAACGGGGCCGCTGCGCTCGGCGCCTGAGGTCGGCAAACACTTGTCTCTCCTCTAGCCTGTCACTGTCTCACCTAGGCAGCTGGTCTGTCCAAGTTAAACAACTGCATAACGCCGCCACCCGTGCTGGTTTCTGCCAAGGTTAGATACGAAGCGGAAATTAGCACGTAGCTCTGCAGGAACGACCTGCACAATGTCGAGCTGACTACACAGGGTGAGTCACGTATGACGTGATGCCCCAACGCCTTCGTCAACGGTTCCATGTATCGAAAAGAGGTTTTCGGCAAATCGTAGTAAGTTAAGGAGCATGTACTTCGACATGCGATTAGTGCCTTAAAAACTCTTGTATCGCTCGATATACTGAAGCAAATGCGATTTTTTAAATAGAATCATATCCTTTTTTTAACGAGATCCGAAAGCGCTTGAGAAGAAGAGTACAGTCATACAATGCTTGTTAACGTTGAGGTTGAAACTTTTCGCAACAGAATCAGTGAATTGTACTGTAACTGAAAAGCACTTTGGCCGGAGTCAGTTGTTGCGATGTAAACACCGCTAAGCAGAGTTCTCATTCGAGGCTCCGTCGTTGTAATGCAGCGAGACAGGCCTACGCTGCTAAGATAAAATCTCATTTCCCACACGATAAGAGATACAAGATTAGCTACGATTTTTGGATACGGAATTACGGCGTATGCTAGCTTCTGGCGCATCAGACGAAGTTTAGGAAAAATTTCAAGTGTGTGTACGCTTCCAAATTTTTGTGCAAACAACTACACTTTCGTCAGGCAGTTTTCCATTTATACCCTCCCCGTTGCTGCTCAAATGGGTCTCAGCACTATGGGACTTAACATCTGTGGTCATCAGTCCCCTAGAACTGAGAACTACTTAAACCTAACTAACCTAAGGACGTCACACACATCCATGCCAGAGGCAGGATTCGAACCTGCGACCGTAGCAGCATCGCGGTTCCCGACTGAAGCGCCTAGAACCGCTTGGTCACAGCGGCCGGCTCCCCTGTTGCTTTTCACTTAAATAGAAATGCCTGTCATTCATACTCCATAACGATACACAACCCTGTTCAATGGAAAAACGGAACTACTATATTAACCAGCTTAGATTTTTTAAAAAGAATTATGTGTGAGATGTCTTAAAGTAAACCAACTGCTCTCGGACAAATATGTCTATAAACAGTACTCGAAGTTGTACTCGGATGAAATACACTTTAAATAAGCTAAACAGTTTATTCAAAATGACCAACATGTCACTCACAAAATAAACTCTTTTCTTAACGAAACGTAGTTTTACACTTTACTTAAGCATGTGCTCAAATCGTTTACCATTGACTTCAAGGCACATTTGCAATCGACGTTCGACGGATAGGTGAACAGAAGAAAGTACATTAGATGATACGTCGCTGCATGCTGTAGCGATTCGACGACGCATATTGTATGGCTTCGTGATGAAGAGTATCTTTCAGTGCGCCCCATAGAAAGCAATCAGGAGTCATATCATGTGAACTGGCCAGCCCTTGTAGTGTTGCATTCTGTCCCATCCATCGATCAGGAAAGATTTCACTGAGTATTTGCATTGCAACACGGGAAGAGTGAGCTGAGCAGTCGTCGTGCTGAAACAACATACGCTGCAGCTAATCCATTGGCACTACTTCAGGAAGAACAGACAAGAATGTCCGTATGAAAGTGAGCATAATTATTTCCGTTTAAGACGTCTGGGATATGCCTGGGATGAAGTAAGGTCGCACGATGAGATTTTCTATGGTGCCGCACCATAGGTTTACGTTCCTTGTTGTATCTGACGAAACCAGCGTGCAATTTCAGCTGCCCATTAGTCGATGTTACATAAATTTAACTGCCGCTGTTCGTAAACGCTGCAACGTCGGTAAAGAGCAACGTTGGAAAGGCGTAGTTCCGTTTCCAAAGCGATGCAGAGCAAATCAACAAAATTCTATACGACTTTCGGAATCACATCCTGATGTAGTGACAGGTGATAAGGGTGGAATTTATGTCGATGCAAGATGCGGATGACACTCCTCTGGCTGACCGCACATTCCTTGGTAATGCGTCTCGTGCCGCCATCGCTGTATAAAAGTAGCACGTCTAACTTCTCGTCACTGGTGAACAAGTCTGAACGCAGGGAATGTTGAAGCAGAGATGACCTGCCGAATGACGACAGAGTTCCCGCTGATTCTGCAGTGCACACAAGTAAACAGTCGAAAGGCTTGATACAACTATGCAGCCTTTCACAAGCGTGTTTACAAAGCAACAGCCGATTCCGGCCGAATTACTTTCAGTTTCAGAATATTTCTCAGATTCTTTTGCAAATAGTTTCAACCTCGAGATTAACAAGCACTGTATGACTGTACTTGTATTTTCAAACGCTTTCTGATGCCGTTGAGTAAGGATTTCATTCTATCTTAAAAATTCATGCTTGCTTCAATGTCTCGATTGATACAAAAGGCAGGCCAGTGTGGCCGTGCGGTTCTAGGCGCTTAAGTCTGGAAACGTGTGACCGCTACGGTCGCAGGTTCGAATCCTGCCTTGGGCATGGATGTGTGTGATGTCCTTAGGTTAGTTAGGTTTAATTAGTACTAAGTTCTAGGCGACTGATGACCCCAGAAGTTAAGTCGCATAGTGCTCAGAGCCATTTTGATACAAAAGTTAATTCTCTGATCACATACTGAAGTATATGCCCTTTAGCCGAAAAACCCGTTTCGATATCCAGAACCGTTCGCGAATTAAAAGGGGGTAACGTTTTACGTGATTCACCGTATGTAGGTTTCCCGTATTTGATGCATTGAGTTTTATAACTTGTGCTACGGATGTATATTCTTTCAATCATATGGCACAATGATGATATATTAAAAGTGCGTCGTTTTTGGAACAATTTTTTATAGTTAAATATCAGATAGTGAGATTTTTAGATACAGCCTTTACACAATGTATAACATATAATTGAGGAGGTGCTGACATGTCGAAGATGTAGTGTAGCTGACAGCGTCATGAATTATTAATAGTAAGATAGGAGATTCGATTCTATCTGCTTCCAGATCCCTTTTTCTCATCTTCTGTTTTGTAAAAAGATACTGCGTTTTTCTTATTCATTTAATAGACGTTTTATTTTCAGTAGTCGATGTTATTTATTATCAATAATGTATTTCAAAAATGGCTCTGAGCACTATGGGACTTAACATCTGTGGTCATCAGTCCCCTAGAACTCAGAACTACTTAAACCTAACTAACCTAAGGACATCACACACATCGATGCCCGAGGCAGGATTCGAACCTGCGACCGTAGCGGTCGCGCGGTTCCAGACTGTAGCGCCTAGAACCGTTCGGCCACTCCGGCCAGCAATAATGTATTTGCTGAGATTCTTGTTGCATAGCCCAAAGACTAGAATGTTTCCTCCAGTGACTAGAAATCTTAACGTGACTGCCAATCTATGTGAGAAAGAAAACGCAAGCTGCACACTGGAAATCATTGCTACTTTAAAACTTTGTGAAAAATAGGTAAACCAATCACTTGGTTTTATGAACTGCCTGATCTCTGTATTTGTCAGTAAACATCTTATTTAATGATGATTACCAGGTCTTCCAATAGAATGAAATTATCAAATAAAACTCGATCCTGAAACATGTGTGATGATGAACGTTACTTCAGAGTGATGGTAGTCAATACAACATCGAGAATATCGATATTGCTTATGCGCAAAGTCATATTACACACTGTACTTTGACTATGTTTCATTTAAAACTGAAAATATGCAGAACATTCAACTGCGCAATCACAACGGACGCCACGTCTGGCAAGCTTCTCGATGAAACACACATCCCTTGTGAGGATATCTTATAGCTATCTTTTCACGGAATGAAAGAATGGAAATTTGTGGTGGGATCTTATAGGACCAAACTGCTGAGGCCATCGGTCCCTAAGCTTACATACTACTAATTTACGCTAAGGACAACACGCACACCCATGCCCGTGGTAGCACTCGAACCTCCAACGAATGGAGCCGCCCGCACCGTGACATGGCGCCCTGGACCGAACGGCTACCCCGCGCGGCTCCCGGAATGAGACAGCGTTCGTGGACGAGGAACTGCCGCATTGTGACGTCACAACGTGAAATTCCACATTCCACAGTATTCCGAAGCGTGAAAGACTGAACAAGACACGTCAATTTTTCTTCGTGGAGCGGAACGTTGCCGATAAGGTGCGAGATCACGCACTAGGTCACAAACAAAACATGACGAACGCCATACTGGATTACCTGGTTTACAGTTGAAACGTTTGATGTGAATGATGTTATAAATTACGTCCTATGAATATGTGCTGTTTCAGAACAGCAGCAAGCTGAGGATATCTCGAAAATGCGACGTATTTATTATGATTTGTCGTACGTAAATGACAGCAACCACCTTCAGTTGTCTAAAGAATTTTCGTATTATAGCTTGCGCATTATGAAAGTATGCCACATTAAGGCATCGGAGCACGGACGATTTGATGTTTTTGCGTACTTCTATGCAATAAGATTATCGAAAATGCAATTTCTTCATTTTATTATCAAATTTATGTACAGATAATCAAAGAAAATTTAAGGCTCAAATTTGAAATAAACAATGAAAACAAAGTATTAATATTTCTCATAAAATGAATGCACAGGATCGTTCAACTATATCTTGTGAATGTACTTAGAAAATGTAGCGTTTGCGGCGATGGCGCCCGATAGCGACCCAGATGGGTTCCACAGGATTTACATCAGGCGAATTTGGTCGCCCAGACATCAACGTGAGTTCAAAAGTTCCTCAAACCAATGTAGCACTGTTCTAGCTCAGAGACAAGGACAGTTATACTGCTGAAAGACGACTTCGCCGCCGGGGAAGGCGTCAAGCATGAAGGGATGCAGGTGGTTCGCAGCTGTCAGGGTGTCTTCGGTTACTACCACAGGTCCCATGCAGGTGCAGGAGAACGTCTTCCACAGCATAATACTGCTCCCACCAACCTTCGTCTGTGGCGTGTTGCACGTTTCGAGCCGCCGGTCATCTCGATGAAGGCGTTTGTGGAGACGACAATAGACCTAATGTAGCACAAAATGTGAATCACCCAAAGTGCCGATACGTTCCCATTGATCGAAGGTCGAATCCCGATGATCCCATGCCCACCGCAATCGCAACAGACGATGTCGTTGGGTCAATATGTGAACACGTAGGGGTGGTCTGCTGCGGAGCTCAGAGTTTAACAATGTACGATGAAAGGTATGCTCCGAAACACTTGTGTGTCCAGCAGTATTCTGCTCCTTCGGCAGAAATGCCACAGATCATTATTCATTCAGAGAAGTGAGAGAGGGGATTGGTTGGTTGATTTGGTGGAAGAGACCAAACAGCGAGGTCATCGGTCTCATCGGATTAGGTAAGGATGTCGGCCGTGTCCTTACAAAGGAACCATCCAGGCATTAGCCTGAACCGATTTAGGGAAATCACGGAAAACCTCAATCAGGATGGCCGGACGCGGGATTGAACCGTCGTCCTCCCGAATGCGAGTCCAGTGTGCTAACCACTGCGCCACCTCGCTCGGACATTATTCATCCTACATTACAGAGCAGACAAGCCTCCGAACCCCACGTTCTGTGAAGAGTGTGGGCGTTTAACCATTTGGCGCCCAGTGGTAGTTTCACTGTCCTACGTCTTTTCATAGATGCTCATGAGCCACTTGGACATTCGGTCCGTTCGCCGTTTTAGAGATACTAGTTCACAGGCTCTGCGTAATAATAACCTGCCCTATGTCAAAGTCGCTTATCTCATGGGATTTCCCGATTTGTAGCCCATATCTTCGCTAGGCTGGACCCCCATCCTGATCTGCTCTGCTTACATACTCGTACTTTCGTTACCGCGTGGCCTGTCCGTAACGCCACCATGGAGCATCCAACGTCGCGGTGGGCATTGGCCATAATGCTTATGCTTGTCAGTGTTTATACTGTATCTAAGGCTACGCCAAATCCAATTGTAGTCATTTCCTGAAGGCTTCACATCGTATGCATCTCTCCTGCGCCACCAGTCGACCGTGCTGCGCTATGTAATGACGTCTGACCTTTCCACGTTACCATGAGCGCTCACAACCCAGGTAGTGAGCGAGCGTGAGCGCCCTTGCTCGTCTAGCAACATCCTCAACAAGCCTGTTATAGTCTACGGCAAGTGTCCCTAGAAATTAGTTTTAACATATGAATAAAGGTTGCAAAAGATATTTTATTTTGTCTTTGCCAGTTTCGTGCTAGTCTGCCAGCTTCTAACGGAGGGAGAAAAATGTGGATTTAACGGCAAGTCATTTGCCTGCGTTCCCGCTGCGAAGATTTTGTATTCGGTGTCCACCCATCCTGATTTTGATTCTAACAATCTCTCAAGGAAAATGCTGCGATTATTCCCTAGAAGACTCTTCGCCTTTGAAATAGTCATGTCAGTCTTCATTATGAAATATTTTACAAATCTGAAAAGACTTTTAGCTGACTGTGTTGTTTCCAGGGAACGCTACGAGGAGGCAATCTCTTTTCGTGCCCCATTAAAGTTATTTACGATATTTACGTGTTTACCAATGATCATATGAAACTGCTTTTCGATATTTACAAATTTTTCAGTGATTCTGACGGTTTTTCGTCATTGTAACTTCTGTGCGTAGGCCACGCAAGTCAGAAATGATTTTAAGTTTCGATCAGTTTAGACTTCCTTTAAAGCCTTTGCAGTCGTTTCTTCAGTCATTGCTGCTGACCTTTCTTTTTATTTCCCCCACTACTGACTTTTTTTTTATTTTCCCATCTAAAATTAGTCGGCCAATGATGGCCATGGTACTCTGCATCTTCTCGAAGATTTTTCACTAATGAGTAAACATTCGGATGAACTTTTGATAGCCGGCCGGAGTGGCCGTGCGGTTCTAGGCGCTACAGACTGGAACCAAGCGACCTCTACGGTCGCAGGTTCGAATCCTGCCTCAGGCATGGATGTGTGTGATGTCTTTAGGTTGGTTAGGTTTAAGTAGTTCTAAGTTCTAGGCGACTGATGACCTCAGAAGTTAAGTCGCATAGTGCTCATAGCCATTTGAACTTTTGATATTAACACTCTGCCGACCGGCGACAGCACAGTGGTGCCGTGCGCGAAATAGCGGTCAACGGCCGGCGACACCGCAGTGATGTGTGCAGAGTATCGCGCAATGGCCGGCGACAGCACGTTAGTATCTTTTTCATTCTGTTGGTGTTTTGTTTAGGTAACAATACGTTACACACGTCAACGAGTTTTTTGTTTTTGTAAGTACTTGTGTCCTTTCACCGTGGCAGACGAAAGAGACGATACGATTACTTACGATGAATGGGTGGACGCCTTATCTGACGTTCCGGACGACTTGGCCTCTTGGGAAGAAGACATTGGATATTAAAAAAAATGAAAGTGAATCAGAATCGTCGGAAGATAGTGAAATACGTCCAAGAAGAATTCGGCGAGCGCTATGGTTGCCAACTGATTCGGATGAATCTGACGAAGAAGACAGTGCACAGTTGTCAGACTTCGATTTACGAGGACCAATAATAAATGTAAAGCATATCCGGGTCCAAACATATTTCCCAAAGATACATAGAGCAATGAGGATATCGTAGTATGATACCTTGGTAACGATCTAATTGAATATATTAGCAAGGAAACCAACAAATACTACAGTCAAAATTGCAATAGAAGGTAACTGGATAACAAAAACGCTAAATTTGTCGACGTTACGAGACCCGAACTTAGAAAACGGTTTGGGCTTGCTATCCTTATAGGAATTGTAAAAAAACAAAAATTGGTGATTATTGGTCAACGAATCCGTTGACAGACGCACCGATATTTCGCAAAACAATGTCCCGCAACCGATTCAGACAAATATGACCATTTTTACATTTTTCCGACAACAACAGTAAACCAGTTAATGCCGACTGCATTTTCAAAGAGCAATTCGTAATTGATTATTTTTCCAAAAAGTTTAAACAAATTTTTAATATAAGTCAAAACATCTCAATGAAGGAATGATACAGTGGCGTGGACGGTTAAATTTCAAGTTTACAATCCGTCGAAAATTACGAAATATGACATACTCATTCGGATGCTGTTTGATTCGAGTACAGGATGCATTTCCTCATTCAAGATATATTCTAGAGCTGGACAGCCTTTAGCAAAAACAGTGATAGAACTATTGACACCTTCTTATGGAAAGTGGCATCACCTCTACGTGGATAATTATTATAACAGTGTAGAACTTGCAGAGAAGTTGCGTGAAAAGAAAATTCGAGTTAGTTGAACTTTCATGAAAGTAGGGGAACAGGGTTGAGAACTTATGAGAACTAACTATGAGATAAGTAAAACTTAACAATTTATAATCTCCCGATAATGTCAACAACGGCCGGCGACAACCAAGTAATCCGAATTAGCGCTGCCGGCGCCAAGCGAATAGATTTGTACGAGGATTGCGGACGGCGAAGTGTTAATGTATTTATTCTTCGGTGCCATCCTTCTGAGACGTTATTAGTGCGAAAGCGTCTTCCACTGCAATTCCATATCTCTCTTGGTATAAGATCATTACTGAGCCACAGGTTCACAGCAAAGTCACAAAGGCACTGAATCTTTTGGTTTTCAGGAGTCTCCCCTGAATACAAAGACAACCATCATCCAACATTTCCAGGGGAAGATGTGCTAGAGCAGAGTACATTCTTATGTGACAGCGTATTTCCTAGTTTTCCTTATAAGATGTAACATTGAACTTATTTCCACAAACATTGATTAAAGTAATTGCAAACCATAATATTTGCTCTAGGAAACAAACTGTTACCTGCTTGGACGGTGGAAATTTCGAGGTCCCTCATCAGAGATGCAGGGTTCCATTTAGGCGCGTTAGTTTCAATAGCTTTAAAAAAGCGTTCATAGGTTTTTCACATTTCATTTGGCACAAAGCTTAAACAACTGTAATGGTTCTTGTTTCCTCCCGAGAACTATTAAGGTAGCCGTGGAGCATACACAATTGTCCAAACTGCTTGCTCGAACTCTTGATCGTTTCATCCACATAGAACGATTCGCACTTTGATAAGCACGCTTTTCCCTTTTCTCTGGCAAACACTAGATTTTATCATTCGGTCCCCTATTATCATCTGCAAGAAAGAAATTGTTATCATCATTCATTAGTAAATTATTTTGTTGGAAGAATATTCCTCCAGAATCGGTGGGATTTTGTGTAGTTCCAGATCTTCTCGCCTAATTCGATGTAACGCTTGTCCCCCACTTCTAAAGGATGGTAACGATGTTAATAAGTCGTAGCGTCGATTGAAGAGCTGCCCTACTTCTTCAACGTAAATTGACGAAACTGTTGCGTCTGTTTCTTTTGCCCTCTTACTTGCGCCTACAAAACGTTTTCACACTTACATGAGAAAAAGCACTGCCATAATTGTATCTTGAGAATGTCTTTCCTGTCTCACACAGCTAGTTTCAGCGGCACATTGCCGCCATTCTCATGCCTCACCACTGCTAAAAGTGTATTAGAATTGCTTGGAGCATTTATTGTGGCGTCCTTGTTACTAGTGCACGTGGGCTAGCTGTCCTCAGCAGTGTCTACTCGACACCGTATTCTCACACTTCATTTGCTGCTTCATCTGGAATACAAACACAGCTCCCTTCCCCTAAATCCGTGTTATTTTTTGTGGATAGCCTTCCTTTGGATTTACTCTTTTAAAGTTTACACAACACCAGTAAGTCACTTCTCGTTTGTTTGTATAGTCCACTATATACTGGTGCGGCCGCGGTGGTCTAGCGGTGCTAGGCGCTCAGTCCGGAACCGCGCGACTGCTACGGTCGCAGGTTCGAATCCTACCTCGTGCATGGATGTGTGTGAGGTCCTTAGGTTAGTTAGGTTTAAGTAGTTCTAAGTTCTAGGGGACTGATGACCACAGATGTTTAGTCCCATAGTGCTCAGAGCCATTTGAACCATTGTAAATCAGTTGAGGCTTGCCTCTGTGATGGTCTCGGTGAACTCCATTACCTCAGCACTAAAACACGGAAGACTACTTACCAACCAGAGGTTAACTGCAGTACTGAACTCTGGAAGAAGGCCAAGCACACTACGAATTGGCGCGGTGAGAGGGAACTGTGTGCAGGAAATGTGCTTTGGCCTTGCCCACAATACGTCGCAGGCAGCGGCGGACGAGCCGGTGTATTCTCCTTCTGGAACATCCTGTCCACTACCTACATTATCCTGGGCTCCGTGCAAATGTCAACACACTCCTTCTGTATACAAGTGTCGCTCCTGCAAGTGTCACAAACTCCGTAGCGTTTACCGAACAACCGTTCGCTCGAAAACAAGATCGTACCCAAAGACTGCAAAGTTGCACAGGTCACATCAATATTAAAGGTAGTAGGAGTAATCCACTAAATTACAGGCCCATATTATTAACGTCGATATGCAGCAGGATTTTGGAACATATAGACCTATCGTGTTCGAACATTATGAATTACCTCGAAGAAAACGGTCTATTGACAAACAGTCAACACGGATTTAGAAGGCATAGTTCTTGTGAAACATAACTAGCTCTTTACTCGCATGAAGTGTTGAGTGCTATTGACAAAGGGTCTCAAATTGATTTCGTATTTCTTGATTTCCGGAAGGCTTTTACATAGTACCACACAAGCGGCTTGTTGTGAAATTGCGTGCTTATGGGATATCGTCTCAGTTATGTGACTGGCTTCGTGATTTCCTATCAGAGAGGTTACAATTCTTAGTAATTGACGGAAAGTCATAGAGTAAACCAGATGTGTTTTCTGGCATTCCCCAAGGTAGTATTAAAGGCCCTTTGCTGTTTCTTTTCTATTTAAAGGAATTGGGAGGCAATCTGAGCAGCCGTCTTAGGTTATTTCCAGATGACGCTGTCGTTTATCGACTAGTAAAGACATCAAAAGACCAAAACAAATTGCAAAACGATTTAGAAAAGATATCTGAATAGTGCGAAAATTGGCAATTGACCCAAAATAATGAAAAGTGTGAGGTCATCGACATGAGTGCTAAAAGGAATCCGTTAAACTTCGGTTACACGATAAATCAGTCAAATCTAAAGGCCGTAAATTCAGCTAAATACCTAGGAATTACAATTACGAACAACTTAGATTGGAAGGAACACGTAGAAAATGTTGTGGGGAAGGCTAATCAAAGACTGCGTTTTATTGGCAGGATACTTCGAAAATGTAACAGATATACTAAAGAGACTGCCTACACTACTCTTGTCTGTCCTCTTTTAGAATACTGCTGCGCAGTGTGGGATCCTTACCAAATAGGACTGACGGAGCACATCGAAAAAGTTCAAATAAGGGCAGCACGTTTTGTATTATCGCGAAATATGGGAGAGAGTGTCACAGAAATGATATAAGATTTGGGCTGGAAACCATTAAAAGAAATGCGTTTTTCGTTGCGACGGAATCTTCTCACGAAATTCCAATGACCAGCTTTCTCCTCTGAATGCTAACTTATTTTGTTGACGTCGATCTACATAGGGAGAAACGATCATCATGATAAAATAAGGGAAATCAGAGCTCGCGCGGAAAGATATAAGTGTTCTTTCTTTTCGCTATACGAGATTGGAATAAAAGAGAATTGTGAAGGTGGTTCGATCAACCCTCTGCCATTCACTTAAACGTTATTTGCAAAGTATCGATGTAGTTGTAGACTTTGTTGACCGTGGGTAGTTTCTGGAAAACGGCGACCAAAGTTTCTATCTAGGCTAGGGGTTGATGCTGGTTCCAATGAAAGAATGTCTCCTCCCGCAGTTACCAACTCCATGATAACTTTTTAAATAAATTCCGCTAGAGACATTTGTTGCTGAGCGACATTCCTGTACTAACGAAAACAATTCACAGCAGACATAAGGTAAACGTGAGGGGAAAGTTTCTCCACCATTTAATTTTTGCGTACGAATGGGTAGTAGCTGTAAAGCTGATTGACACTTATAACAATCTTTTTAATGTTA
The DNA here is from genome assembly GCF_023898315.1 of Schistocerca nitens. Classification (NCBI taxonomy): domain Eukaryota; kingdom Metazoa; phylum Arthropoda; class Insecta; order Orthoptera; family Acrididae; genus Schistocerca; species Schistocerca nitens. Next base: position 355,100,682 of record NC_064622.1, read on the forward strand.
TACTATATGAAAGAAATTGTTCTGAAACTTGTAAGTCCTTTCCGTTGTTCATGACAGTTCAGACAGCTAGTGTTTAATGTGCCTACAATAATTTCAGTAAAGGCACACTAGTAAGTCGACTCCTGTTGCATCTAGTGTACAAAATATGAACTATTACGGCAGTCTTACAGTCGGCAGTCGTGTAGTGTCCCGGAAAACGCGTTTCAGTGGATGGAAAAGCTGCGCCCTTACAGGATTGGGATTGGAAAAAAACGGGCTAATTATAGCAGATACCGATAATTTTGCTCCGAATAACCGATGTTTTTCGGTATTTGTTTGGTTTCGCTTATAATAGGTGCTTTTTATTTTTGCTAATAACCGAGTAAAATATCGAAATATTAATTAGTTGTAGCAGCAGTGCTAAATTTTTTCGTTTTTAAATAACTCTTTTTTTAAAAATATAAGAAGAGTAATTTTTGTTCGTAAAATTTGTATTGGTTTGAAATTCTGCGTTATTATAGAAAATGGGAAAAGCGATCAGTGCTATTTTAATAATAATACTGACAGAAACTAGCAATAAACACATGGTTCAAAAATAGTTGAAATGGCTCTGAGCACTATGGGATTTAACATCTGAGGTCATTAGTCCCCTAGACTTAGAACTACTTAAACCTAACTAACTAACCTAACTGCCTCGGAGCAGGATTCGAATCTGCGACCGTAGCGGTCGCGCGGTTCCGGACTGAAGCGCCTAGAACCGCTCGGCCACAGCGGCCGGCTAAACACCTGGCATAAGAATTGGTACAGCATTGCTGAGACAATAATGTGCCTGTTGCCGTGTGTCGTGGCTAGAGTTACGCGTGTGCGTGCGCTGTGCAAGACTTGTCCCCATCTGCAGTATACGGTAGTCTCTCGCTGTCGTCGCACGATATCCATTGTACTGCCGAATAGTGCCAGCCCTACTCTGGGAGTACAATGCTTCATTTGCTTTAAAAGATCAAAGATTTTTTGCCGTAACATGCCTGTATCTGCTTGTAGCCCTCGAAAACAGACAAATTAACACGAAAAAAAGTTCTTTAAACTGACTATTCGTAATGCCCAAATAGTGGTATGATCCCCGATGAGTTTCAGAAAGTTAAGATCAACAGATAAATTCCGGCGACCTTTTTGTAGTATTCAGCCATTTACTTCTACAGAAAAGCAACGAATGGTGGAAGTTTTCTTTTATTTGCCTACTTAATTTAATATTTTGGTTCTATTTATCTTGAACATGGCGTCTTGTCACGGTTCGCCCGGCTCCCTCCATCGGAGGTACAGAGTCCTCCCTTGGGCATGTGTGTGTGTGTGTGTGTTGTCCTTAGCATAAGTTAGTTTCAGTCAGATTAAGTAGTGTGTGAGCCTAGGGACTAGCAGTTTGGTCCCATAGGAACTTACCATAAATTTCCAAATCTTTGTTCGATTTTTCATTTTTTACCGGAAATAAAAGAAATGAAAAACGGTTATTTCAGAAACAGGTTATTTTGAGCGACTTTAACAGTCACGTCAACATGGAGTGGAAGGAAACGATATAAACGAGAACTGGTTGTTTTAGTCACGACCGCGATCCCCAGTACGGGATACGGGTGTCACCCCACTGCCGATATATGCGCACCCGTATGGTACGGACATAGTGCTGAAGGTGTTAGGAGCCCTGAAAATTTCATAAGCAGATCTTTCTAAATCTACCTAACACAGGCCTTAAAGCATTTCGGTGCAGTGTTCAGAACGTCAACATTCGACGCAGTCCTTTTTAAGCCACAGTAGTTTCTCGGCACCCTATCGTACCTTGACTGTTGTGTAATGAAAGAGAAAATGCCCTCAGCCTTATGAGCTGCACACGAGCGAGTGCTTTTCCGGGCAACACTTGAGTTGGCGAAACAACCGCAGCAGCGACACGCCTGCGGGCTTGAAGCCCCCGCAGCCGCAGAGGCACGCCCCCTCCTGCCTCCCAGCGACCACTCACCCGCGCTGCGGAATTTCTTGCTGCCGTAACGAGCCGCCAACCGTTCAGGAGTCGATCAGGCGGAACCGCGCTGCCCGCCTCACATTACGAGCATTGGTGAGGCCGCGCCCCGACCATTGCGAGAGCCTTCGCCAATAAAAGCACCTGCGGCTGTGATTACAAGGTGCGGCCGACATGGTTTCATACGCCTTCTTCGTGTGGGGTCCAGGCTCTCCACAGCCAACGTCTGCACCAGTGTGCGACCTCGAACCCTAGTTCTCGTTTTTAGTACACTAATGCCCATTAAAACTGCTACACCAAGAAGAAATGCACATGAGAAGCGGGTATTCATTCGACAAATATATTATATTAGGATTACATTTTCACACAATTTTAGTGCATAGATCCTGAGAAATCAGTACCCAGAACACCCAGCTCTGGCCGTAATAACGGCCTTGATATGCCTGGGCATTGAGTCAAACAGAGCTTGGATGGCGTGTACAGGTACACCTGTCCATGCAGCTTGAACACGATACCACAGTTCATCAAGAGTAGTGACTGGCGTATTGTGACGAGCCAGTTGCTCGGCCACCATTGACCAGACGTTTTCAATTGGTGAGAGATCTGGAGAATGTGCTGGCCAGGGCAGCAGTCGAACATTATCTGTATCCACAAAGGCCCGTACAGGTCCTGCAACATGCGATCGTGCTTTATCCTGCTGAAATGTAGGGTTTCGCAGGGATCGAATGAAGGGTAGAGCCACGGGTCGTAACACATCTGAAATGTAACGTCCACTGTTCAGAGTGCCGTCAATGCGAACAAGAGGTGACCGAGACGTGTAACCAATGGCACCCCATACCATCACGCCGGGTGATACGCCAGTACGGCGATGACGAATACACGCTTCCAATGTGCGTTCACCGCGATGTCGCCAAACACGGATGCGACCATCATGATGTTGTAAACAGAACCTGGATTCATCCGAAGAAATGACGTTTGGCCATTCGTGCACCCAGGTTCGTCGTTGAGTGCACCATCGCAGGCGCTCCTGTCTGTGATGCAGCGTCAAGGGTAACCGCGACCACGGTCTCCGAGCTGATAGTCCATGCTACCGCAAACGTTGTCGAACTGTTCGCGCAGATGGTTGTTGTCTTGCAAACGTCCCCATCTGTTGACTCAGGGATCGAGACGTGGCTGCACGATCCGTTACAGCCATACGGATAAGATGCCTGTCATCTCGACTGCTAGTGATACGAGGCCGTTGGGATCCAGCACGGCGTTCCGTATTACCCTCCTGAACCCACCGATTCCATTATCTGCTGACAGTCATTGGATCTCGACCAACGCGAGCAGCAATGTCGCGATATGATAAACCGCAATCGCGATGGGCTACAATCCGACCTTCGTCAAAGTCGCAAACGTGCCTCCTTACGCGTCTGTAGCACGTCGTCTTCGTGGTGTAGCAATTTTAATGGCAAGTAGTGTAATTTTGAGCATGGTTAAGTTCTGTAACCCGCATACAAATGGACGTCATTAGGAAAGAGATGGTGTAATTCGTTCCAGTATTACCAGTTTTCCGCCCTAATCCACTTGCGAACAGAGCGAGGGCCGAATGACTGGTGTAAATCGGGACGAGGCAAAACTCTGGTTGCACTCCTGTAAAAGTCAAACGGTGTGAGGAATCATAATGGCTTCTGGTATGGGTTATCTGAATGTGAGGAGCAACTTGTAGGAGCTATGGCGACAGCGGCGGCCATTTTTAAATCCACCATCTTTGATTTGCATTATTTGTTTTAAATGGGGTCATCTGACACAGTATTTTGAACTGCCTCTTTCTCAGGAATACACATATGAAACCTGTTTTAAGATACTCTTATTTCTGTAGGATTTAAGGCCTGTTAAAGTTAGAAATTGCAAGGTGGTGATCAACTGTGTTTATTCCAGAATGAGATTTTCACTCTGCAGCGGAGTGTGCGCTGATATGAAACTTCCTGGCAGATTAAAACTATGTGCCCGACCGAGACTCGAACTCGGGACCTTTGCCTTTCGCGCGCAAGTGCTCTACCATCTGAGCCACCGAAGCACGACTCACGCCCGGTCCTCACAGCTTTACTTCTGCCAGTATCTAGCCTCCTACTTTCCAAACTTTAAGGAATCTCTCCTGCGAACCTTGCAGAACTAGCACTCCTGAAAGAAAGGATATAGCGGAGACATGGCTTAGCCACAGCCTGGGGGATATCAGCGCACACTCCGCTGCAGAGTGAAAATCTCATTCTGGAAACATCCCCCAGGCTGTGGGTAAGCCATGTCTTTGCTATATCCTGCGGGCACACAGTTTCATTCTGCCAGAAAGTTTCAACTGTGTTTATTGTTGCAGGTTATCCACAATGGCACTTGCACAGCAGGAACGCATTGAAATTGTGTTAATGAGTGGTGGACGAAGTACCAGAGTGACTGCTGCTGACGTCAATGCCCGGCATCCTGAGAGAAATGACATTTCTCATATAACAGTATCCAAGTTAGTGGACAAATTTCGTGCAACATATTCTATGGTGGACAAGGTACGCAGTGGACGTCCAAGAACAGCCACCGACGAGGACACTGCAACAGCAATTGTTGCATCGTTCGTGAAAAGTAGGCGCCAATTATCAGCAATATCCAGTGTCTGTCAGCGTCCAATCTTGCGTTTGTTGCGCACACACTAATGGCAACCGTACAAGTTACAGTTGTTACATCATCTCTCTGAGAATGACTCTGATCGGCGAGTGCTGTTTGCAGAATGGGCTCTGGATCAGTGTAACAGGAATCCAGACTTCATACGACACGTGTTGTTAAGTGCCAAAGCTAATTTTCATGTGCAAAGAGAAGTAAACAAACAGAATCATCGTTACTGGTCAGATGTAAACCCTCGTTGGTGGAAATCTGTAAAGGTGCTGACGGTAAAAGAGTGATGGTTTGGTGTGGTGCTTGGGACAAAAGAATCGTGGGTCCGATGTTTATTACTCTAAGCACTATTGGACTTAACATCTGAGGTCATCAGTCCCCTAGACTTAGAACTACTTAAACCTACCCAACCTAAGGACATCACACACATCCATGCCCGAGGCAGGATTCGAACCTGAGACCGTAACAGCAGCGCGGTTCCGGACTGAAGCGCCTAGAACCGCTCGGCCACAGCGGCCGGCCCAACTACGTTGTATCTTATAAAATTTTGTCACGTTTGGAAAAGCATGGGGAAATTTTTATAATTTCAGAAAAAGATTGCAGCACGTTAAACATGAATGCTAGCATTTAGAAATGGAATAAAAAATATTTAGCAGATACCCCACATCCCCGTGTGACAGGTGGGACCCTAGTCGTTATCCCCGAAAGACACAGTATTTTGGAAGGAGGCCCAATATTGACAGATAAAAAAAACTTTTACTCCGGAGTCGCTTCACTTGGTCCTGAGTGGGAAACGCCTATTGTCTTACCTTCTCCTTCTCAAGATTTCGCGACCTTTTGACTTGGGGCCTGTGGGCCGAGTTTGCCATTCGCCAATTTCAGAATCACGTCATGGGGACGGACAAGTCTCGAGTCACTGCTGCCGCCACCGCCTTCCCTATTGGTAGTAAGTGCCATACTAGCACCCGCTGATGCCGTTGAGACGCGAAGTTAATTCGCTCCCTTCCGGAGCCAAATAGGCTGCTTTTTTTAAAAAAAAAAAAAAAAACTCACGCCTCCAGCTTGATGCTCTCAATGCGTGTTTTGAAAATCTCATCGTGTTCGCTCGTATATTTCCGTGTACTTTCTACGTTAAATGAAATGCATTCACTAGCTGTATTCGCTAATTATTAACGTAACTGCGCTTCATCCTCCACAACTGCTTGCACCAACGTTATGCTTCAGACTTATAAACCAATGTCCGTTTGGCAATGATTCTTTTAAATACACTGAAGAGCCAAAGAAACTCGCACACCTGCCTAATATCGTGTACGGCCCCCGCGAGCACGCAGAAGTGCAGCAACATGACGTGGCATGGACTCGACTACTGTCTGAAGTAGTGCTGGAGGGAACTGACACCACGAATCCGGCAGGACTGTCCATAAATCCTCCACGAGTACGTGGAGATAGCTTCTCAACAGCACGTTGCAAGGCATCCCAGATGCAGATGTCTGCGGAGTTTGGTGGCCAGCGGAAGTGTTTGGGCAATTCTGGACGTGTGGGGTGTCGCATTGTCCTACTGGAATTGCCCAAATCCATCGTAATGCACAATGGACATGAATGGATGCAGGTGATCAGACAGGATATTTACGAACGTGTCACCTGTCAGAGTCGTATCTAGAAATATCAGGGGGCCCATATCATTCCTACTTCACACGCCTCCACACCATTACAAAGCCTCCGCCAGCTTCAACAGCCCCTGCTGACATGCAGGGTCCATGAATTTATGAGGTTGTCTCCATACCCGTTCACGTCCATTCGCTCGATACGATTTGAACCGAGACTCGTCCGACCAGGCAACATGTTTCCAGCAACCAACAGTCCGATGTCGGTGTTGACGGGCCCAGGCGAGGCGTAAAGCATTGTGGCGTGCAGTCATCAAGAGTACACGAGTAGGTCTTCAGTCCGAAAGCCCATATCGATGATGTTTCGTTGAATGGTTAGTACGCCGATACTTGATGGCCCAGCATTGAAATCTGCAGCAATTTGCGGAAGAGTTGCACTTCTGTCACGTTGAATGATTCTCTTCAGCCCTCGTTGGTCCCGATCTCGCAAGATGTGTTTCTGGCCGCAGCGATGACGGAAATTTGATGTTTTACCGGATTCCTGATATTCACGATACACTCGTGAAATGGTCGTACGGGAAAATCCCCATTTCATCGCTACTTCTGGGATGCTGTGTCTCATCGTTCGTGCGCCGACTATAACATCACGTTCAAACTGACTTAAATCTTGACAACCTGCCATTGTAGCAGCAGTAACCGATCTAAAAATTGCGCCAGGCACTTGTTGTCTTATGTAGGTGTTGCGACCACAGCGCCGTCTTCTGCTGTTTACATATCTCTGTATTTTAACACGCGTTCCTGTACCAGTTTCTTTGGCGCTTAATTTTTATATCAGTGGGTAATTTTCATATTTACAGACAATAAATCTAATTGTTTTGGTGATCATTTGCTTCCAGACTTAGCTAGAAAATCCCTCATTCCATTACTATATCTAAGTGAGTGGTGTAGTACCCATTTGTTTCACACTTAATTGGGCCATTCTTAGTAATATTGATTTAAATAAGACGTTTCCATTGCACCACAGTATCGTTAATTTGCACGGTCAAGTGAGATGGTTCCTCAGTCTCTTGGTCACCAGTGTTTGGTACTGTGCATCACAGGGATATGCACTCAACTAGAACTTCCCACGTGTAATTATTTAAGAATGAAGCGATACAATAATGCACAGCTACCAAGTAGGAATTATATTCCGGCATTTTTTATAATACAGGCACAAACAAAACAACCACATATCTGTACACCTTAGGGAAAATTTGCAAATTTACATGGCCCAGGAGGAATTTTTCAGGCAACTACTTACTGTTGATGATTGCTGACTGCTATCTCTAAACTCAAGCTGTTTCCACAATATTAGTTACCTGTAAAATAAAACAAATACTATGAATAAATATTCTTAAAGGGAAAACAATGATCGTTAGAACATCAAAATACATAAGTCACAAATGTTCTCAAATCAGACTTATGCGCACTTTTAGGTTTTCTCTGGACATTAAGTATACCTGATCTTCCTCTGAATCCAGCATATTTGTGAAGAGTTCAAAATTTAGCCGTAAAATATTTCTGTTCTTGTTGACTACTGCGAAATAAACGTTGATATGGCTTAGCTACAAGTCAAATGGCTGAATTGTATGGATGGAATTCTGTTCCCAGATAGAATCATGTCACTCACCACTACAGGCGGCTTCACTGAGCGCGTGAGGAGAGTGCACAGCGCGTTCTAGGAAAAGCTTTTGAATTTAATCTACGAAAAATTTATAGCGTTTCATAATTATCAACCACATTTGTATCCTAACATTGTAGTAAAGCCAACGAAAACTACGACTTTCAGTGGTTAAAACACGTATTGTCACCCTCATCATCATCGTCGTCATCTGCTCTCTGAGTCATTAAGGCCACTCCTATAGCGGTAACGATCCTCCTAAATTCAGACCTTTCACATTCAGTCAGGTTTGTAAATCTCTGTATCGTTAACAGTCAAGAACCTCTTGTGCTACGACAAACTAATCTCATAAGTACATACCGGTACATAAAGCTTAATTTAAACACAACAGAGGAAATTCTTTATAAATAAATACGTAAATGAAATGTAATGTTCAAGCTCTGAATCAGAAGACGAGTTAAACATGTCATTACTGCCCCGTCAGACGTTAAGGTTCGCTAATCCCAAGGATGTAAAAAAAGCAAGTTAAAAAAGAAGCATATGAACTTGCCGTGAAGTTCTCAGCAAATTTTCATGCAACGAGAATGACTGGCGTAAAATACAAAAGAAGGTGAGGAGATAATTCAGTCTGTTCTCCTCCTGCAGGTTGTCCTATGTTCCGAAACGAAACGAATGTAACAAAAATAAGAAAAATATATTTGAAAAGGAAATTATTGAGATCTACATTTTCCATTTCATTCTTCCCTTTCGTCACAATTTTTAAACAAAAAGTATAGTCGTGTCCAATGTGTTAATGACAATACAACGCTGTAACTTGTGCAGTTTTAATGTGGCAATTCAGGCTTTGTTCGTTTATTTATAGTTACGATTAAACTATGAAAGGCACCAACTATAATGCTGTTCTCATGGATGTTATAGTAAAACGAATCTACTTTTCTGTTACTACTTTATGAACGCTTTGTGCATAAACAATGAACTGCGTTGCTTTTTTGTTCTTCGATCTATTCATTTACATCAAATCTCTAATTCCTGGTTAATATTTTCCTTTCTCATTTCTTCTCTATGGTTACGCCTGACTTCTTCTTAGTAGTGTCATTACTGCTGTTCCAGTAGGCCTTTTCTCCTTTTTCTTTAGAGCCAAACTGTCACAACAACACACAATTACGTGCACTGCATCGGTTTTATGAAATTTGATTTGTGTGTCCTACCTTGTTTTGTTCGTGAGCACTCTTTTTATGTCATCTCACATTACTTGAAATTTATAAAATCTGCATCTCAGCTTTTCTTCCTGATCTGTCAAATCAAGCATCCCAAAGAATTCAATTTGCTAACCTCTTCGGTTACGTTATTGTCAATTACGAGCATACGATATGTCTCCTTGGATGTCATTATTATAGGTGTTTTTATCTCTTGGCTGTAGTTTAAAACTTAATTGAAAATTTGATGCGTGGCAAACTACAGGTCACTCTCATTGTATACGAGTAAATCCTAATTGTCCAGAAGTAAAATTAGGACCAAAACAGTTTTGCCAGCTGTAAATTTTTAAAATTATTTTCCAGTCTTTTATAACCGCGTCAATGAAGATACTAAAGCGGTTCGGTGACAGGGGAACCCTCTTCTCACCTCCTGGTTCAGAATTACATGCCGCGTGGAGGCGCCTTGCCACGGTTCGCGCGGCTTCCCCCGTCGAAGGTTCGACTCCTTCCTCGGGCATGGGTATGTGTGTAGTCCTTAGCGAAAGTTAGTTTACGATGAATTAAGTAATGTGTAAGCCTAGGGACCGATGACCTTAGCAGTCTGGTCCCATAGGAATTTACCACAAATTTCCATAATTAGATCTGCGGATCTCCTAACGGTTCTTTTAGATGATGTGGACAGACTTCGTTTTTATTATTTCTCAACGCTTGTGTCTCGAAACTTTGTCAAATGATTTTACACAGTCAATAAATAAAATATGAGTTTCCTAGTTGAGCTCTCGTCTCTTCTTGATCAATTGTTTTCATAAAGAGTCGTTACAAGAACCTCATTTCCTGAAACAGTGTTTTTCTGCTGCTAAAAAGAAGACGGTAACTATTTCTAGATGCGTTGTAATAACATCGGCATAGACTTTATACGGTGCTGATAACAGACATACTTTCATAATGGCCAGTCATCCCTCGGCCTCGACCGCATGCGACTACCAGTTGCACGAATTAATCTTTGAAGAGTCACTGGACTCAAACGTCGTTCCGTTCGTAATTTTTATTTTCTGGTGGAAGAAGCAGCAGCGATGTGAAGCGCCATGCTGAAAGCTACTGTGGAGGATGACAGAGGCCCATTTTCATCAGACTCTTCTCGCTTATTTCCTGTTGTAGAGAATGTATGGAATATCTGATACTGCAGCTGGTATATTGAATTTGGAGGGAGTCGGGAGGGTTGGGGGTTGGTTGGGGGAGGGGGGGGAGGGAGGGGCTGAGGGATGCTGGCGCAAAGTGGATCGGACAGTGGAATTTGTTATGGCCATCCCCGTTCGCAGCACGCTTCATACACGTGGGATTCTGATCGATCCGCAATCGAACTTGGTGAAAGCTGTACCGAGAACTTTTGACGGCATGCTGTATTCAGAATTTCCAACCCAACTACAATTATCAGAGTTAAAAGTAACGCTCTGCGTAAATTAAAAGAAAAAATGCCTGTTAGCAGTACTGGTTATACACGGCAAAACATTGTCACACTACTCAGATTTAGCTTCATGTCAGTGGCGTTAGGCATTTGTGGACCAGCGGAAACGTCGGCGAAAGAAAAGACGCAGGGTGCTATAGTGATGAAACTAACATCACTTATATAAAATGCGTTCAGAATTGTCGAACCCGAAGTGTAAAAAAAAAAAAACGAAGAGTGGTCATAAAGTTTTAATTATCACGTCTGAAATATGAAAATACGTATTTATTTTTTTCTTGTTTGCAGGCAAATGTCTACGGTACTGGTATACATTCAAACCCCTACGCCACAATACCGTAGCACACTGCTAAATAAACCAAAACAATCACGCCTACTGAAAGTGGAGTAGTATGTCTTAGTTTGTCTTCTGCTATTGATGGTGATCAAGGCTAGAACAATCTATGCTGAAATTTTGATAAGGAATCGGCCCATAGCCTCGGTAAAGTTACTGATAGTTCTTTTTCCGCTTAGGCTGTATCAAAACTCTATTGTTTATAAATCATTATTGTAATTTCGACATTTTGTTATCATCAGGTGGTGTGCGGCAATGGTACGCACTTAACATGAAGTAGTCATGTACGGCAACATGATACCGAACATTGCAAAATAAACTTTTTTCCTTGTTATTTTTTTCCCACGCCTCATGGGAGGGGGTGGGGGAGGGGGCGTCAGCGGAACGATACTCCACTCTTCGGCCAAGAGCATTCACAAAGAGATAACAAACAAGATAAAAAAATAAAAGTATGAGGACGATTTAAGTTTTAAATTAAAAAGACGGACAGCTAGCATAACAGAAAATAATCGTATAGATCTTCCTGGCAGATTAAAACTGTGCGCCGGACCGAGACTCGAACTCGGGACCTTTGCCTTTCGCGGGCAAGTGCTCTACCAACTGAGCTACCCAAGCACGACTCACGCCCTGTCCTCACAGCCTTACTTCTGCAGTACCTCGTCTCCTACCTTCCAAACTTTACAGAAGCTCACTGATTTCTTTGGACTCCTTATGAATGTCTCTCGTACGCGCTCCACATTCACTTCACTCAGACTTGGACGTTCGCTTCTCTTTGCCGGGCACAAGCAAGCCGTCGTAACGAATTTGTTGTGCCAGTGGTAAATGGCCTTCCTTGGTGGTGGCTTCTTACCGTACTTGGTACTAAACATTCGTTGAATCGCTGTAGCATACTTGTTTTTGTCGAACACACAGAAAGCTCGTTCCACACCTGAACTAGCCATGTTTGTGACTAGCGCTGATTATCGGCAAATTACCAAACTACGCTGTGGCGGTATACACGAAAAAAAAAACTTTCAGGGTTTCTCTTCTAAATATGTATGATATCTGTACAATATTTGGTTCTTGTGCAATAAATAATTGAAAGTGTTCCCGGACTTTATGTACAGCCTGTATTAAGCCAAGAACATTATGCTGAAGACTTCATTATTGTTTTTCTTCTGTTTAGTTTTAACAAACTACTTTTGGGCTTATGTAATTTGCTCATATTATTTATGCAACGATTAGAGTTGTATAATGTGTGTAAGAAATAAAGTACACATTATAAAGATTTGGTCGTTATGTTATTTGCTGTTTGTCCGCACTGTGGGATCATTTTTTCTCAGAGAAAATCACTTAATTCCAACAATATCTTGCTATACTGCAGGCTGTTTGCGTTACCAAACTGGCCGACCGGCAAGACGCAGCCGCTTTACAACAAGATTGTGCAACGCCACATTGGGCCCAGACTGTGTGAGATGTTCTAGCCCAAGTGTTCCCATATCGCAGGATTCACAGGGGTGGTCCAATCCCTGGCCTTCCAGGTCGTCTGACAGATGGACTTTTTTCTATGGAGGTATGCCAGCCCGCATCTCGTGGTCGTGCGGTAGCGTTCTCGCTTCCCACGCCCGGGTTCCCGGGTTCGATTCCCGGCGGGGTCAGGGATTTTCTCTGCCTCGTGATGGCTGGGTGTTGTGTGCTGTCCTTAGGTTAGTTAGGTTTAAGTAGTTCTAAGTTCTAGGGGACTTATGACCACAGCAGTTGAGTCCCATAGTGCTCAGAGCCATTTGAACCATTTTTTGAGGTATGCCAAGGACAGAGTCTACCAAACGCCCGTCACCCACACTAACAATTTAAAGAAGCGAATCGTTGCCGCCTATGTTGTATGTACCACGTGCACCAAGGGCGCACATGGTGAAATTTATCGAATAGAGTAAAAACTTTGTGACATAGTGTTCACATAAGCCAAACACGGCACAAATATCATAATTAGTTTGTATGCTATAACACATTCAAGTTTCGCTGTACTTTCATGACTAGTTTGGCATCACTGGGATAGGCTGAGAACACCTGACGGATAAAAATAATTTTGAAACTTCCTTGCAGATTACAGCTATGTGCCGGACCGAGAATCGAAATCCGGACCTTCGCCTTTCGCTGCAAGTGCTCTACCATCTGAGCCACCCAAGCACGAGTCACGACCCGTCCTCAGAGCCTTAACCCCGCCAAACCCTCGTTTCCTACCTTCCAAACGGGTCGTCAGTCATGCTTGCGTAGCTCAGATGGTGGAGCACTTGCCTGCGAAACGAAAAGCTCCCGAGTTCGAGTCTCGGTCCTGCAAAAAGATTTAATCTGCCAGAAAGTTCCATTCAGTGCACACTCCGCTGCAGAGTGAAAATTTCATTCTGGAGACAAATTGTTTTGTTTATAACCTCAATATTACATTTAAGGCGAGTCCGCCTGAAGTTCCACATTAGTGCAACAACATCCAATGATCCCTATGTTGCTTTCTGAAGGTGAAAAAAAAACGACTAAAGTTTTTTCTCGAATGATTTTATAGTACGGTGAACGTTTTATGAACATCGGAAATTTTTACAAGTCGTAGAACAGTGCTAAAACGGTCAAACCTCAGTGAACGTCGAGCAACGCCCTGGATGACTAATTGAAGTGTCAACTCCTTCGTTCGAAACCCGCACTGATGACGTTATTCGTGAAGATCGACGTGTTACAGCTGAATATACAGCAAAAATAGGTGCAGTAAGCGTTCATAACACTATCAGTAACAAGCTCAAGTACAGCAAAACAAATGCAAGGTGGGTCCCGGTTGAGTTAACGCAACAAAACAAGGAAACAAGACTCAGAGAGTGTAGAGACTTGAAACAACGCTATAAAAGGGAAGGTGCCCCTTTCCTGAACAAAATTATACCGTGTAGCGAAACTTGTTTACCATTTTGAAACAGAGACGAAAATATAAAGCACGGAATGGAAGCACACCTGTCCGAAAGAAATTCAGAACTCAAGTATTAGCGAAAAAAGTTGTGGCGGTTGCTTCTTGAAACAGCGTGAGATGATGAGATTAATGGAAAGTATGACAGCAATGATTAAACTGGCTGTCAGTTTGCCTTGTTCCTCTAATGAGCTGGCGATGTTAAATCTCACCTGTGATTCTGCTGTTGGCCCGAGCACGGCCGGCATCAGGCTCCATCACGTCTGGCTGGGGTTTCGGTGTGGGTAATAACAAAAGGAAAAACATTGTCCGAGAAGAATACGTTAAATGAGAGGTAGCCTGTTACAAGTGGTTAGCGGTTACAGCATGCAAGAAACTAGTAAGAACTAGTCTTGCTGCACGTCAAGACACGAGAACAATCGAACCCGACACAGGTCACGGACACTGTGATGAATGGTCTAACCTCCGAATTAAGAGAGAGTGCGCCGAGAGATACCTGAAATACTGATAGTCCCGAGTATTGAGGAGACCAGCCCAGGGCAGGGGCAGTTTAGATAGCTATTACAAAAACACGATACGATCAGCGCGCCTACTGTTCGGTGAACGCGCTATTGCATCGCGTCGGAATTGTTACTGATTAGCATGCACAAACTGATTACTGACCTTACTGACCATACTGTAGTGGGTCGTGCGATCAATGGCCGCTATCGATGGAACAAGCACGCACACCTGTGCATAACGGCGGCAACTCGCACGCTGATGGTCACGAACCTGCTCCAACTAAGAACTGACTTCAACTGGGGCGTCGATGAAGCCTCTCATCACTTTTGTGCACGAGGATCCAACGACACTGCAGACTTCCACCGCCAAAAAGAGGAGCCCCGTGACCAACCTAACAGATCCCCCCTCCCCCCCCCCCCCCCCCCCCCGTGAATTTGTTCCGGCCCGTGAGAAGGCAGTGCCTACAGCCCAAAGTTTGGGAAACATGGAATTGCGGTTCTTCTACGAAAACGGCGGCCGGGAGTGTCCCTCCACCGCTGATAAAGAAGGAATGAAATTCAAACTTACTGCTTCTTTGGCCTTCCAGGAATATGCCTTACTGTATAAATTTTACAGTATATTAATTATACCAGACGTCAAAGTAATATACCTTCTTTAAGAGCCAGGAGTCCTGCTGTTACGCAAACCTAAGGAGGTCCCTAAATGACAGGGAAGATCATTTGATATGACTTAACCGACGTGTAATTAAATCGACTTTTAAATTACTGGGCCGATTAGTCCGTGACCTATATCAATCGACCCGTAATTTGAAGACAAAGGCGAATCTATAATTAAAAGAATTAAATTTTCTATGGGTGATCTCTCTTTTCCAGAAGATGGGACTAACTACTACTGTGCTTCCACAAACAAAGTCATGTTGACGTCTTTGGGGATGCCCAAGGTGTCGTCTTTCGTGATTATTTGGAAGATCAACGTACTAGTCAGACATGCTGATTAACAAAGTAAAGCCGGCAATGTGAGAAAAACGTGCCGTTTTTCAAAGAAACGACACGATATTGCTATACGACAATGATCGCACTCACACCGCTCAAATGACCCAAGAAACCACCGGAACAAAGATTTTGGCGGAAAGTGCTTCAAATAACAAGACAAAAGACTTCATTGCAACGGGTACAAGAAAATTAGTTCCTCGCTGGGATAACATCTTCAGTCCCGAACACATATTAAAAGTATACTTGGAAGGAGAGACAGCATTGGTCGTATATTTTTGTTTATTATCGCAAAATCGATTTTCGGTCACTTCATGACCATCTTCAGTGCTGTAATATATAACTTAAATTAGTAAGCACTGGTGTCAATAAGCATTACGGCGATCACAACAGGTGTCAATAAGCATTACGGCGATCACATAGTCTCCAGTTCTGCTGAGGAAAGTGATTGCAGACATTTGTTGCTGAAATCCGCAGTGTTTGTTAATCCCAGCACATCTTTAAGGTTGGAAGTTTCATTTACCGTAACCCATTATGTGGGTCAAATCCGCGTTTTCTTTGCGACTACATTGTTCCACCGATCCTAATATTCGTTTCAAACTGTTGCGAACTTCTCGGCCGGTCGGAGCACTCTCTCGTCTTCAAATACAGGTAAAAGTCTGGCACAGAGTTCGGACGGTTTTCCGAGGGCCTGTTGACTTTCGATTCGATGCTCTGCCGGTTGCACGGAAGTTACGTATCGAGTTCAATGTTTTTCCACGAGCAGGAATTGGATACCGCGGCTGAATATTAAAATGCTTACGTAAGGCACGTTGCATGCGCACGACAGATCCGTCATAGCGGAAATAGCACTCCAGTGCGAGCACTCGACGTTACTTCGACCAATACGACATCAGTACTGAACTGTGTATGACATGACACTTGATACTCCCCACTGCTAAGAGCCGGCACCACCGTCGCTGTATCTTGTTTTTTACCGCGAGTTATTCAAATCTGAAATCGTCAAAACATTGTGAAGCATACTGTATAATGTAACTTACACACCAGCCAGGTATTAGCCCTCAGGTCCGTTACGAATGGCTGACTGTTGCCTACTAGGTAGTACGAGGAGTGATCTATGATCGTGGGACATGTGATCATGGCCGCGCGGGATTAGCCGAGCGGTCTCAGGCGCTGTAGTCATGGACTGTGCGGCTGGTCCCGGCGGAGGTTCGAGTCCTCCCTCGGGCTTGGGTGTGTGTGTTTGTCCTTAGGATAATTTAGGTTAAGTAGTGTGTAAGCTGAGGGACTGATGACCTTAGCAGTTAAGTCCCATAAGATTTCACACACATTTGAACATTTTTTGAACATGTGATCATGTCGCCAGTCCCCACAGCTTTTGTTGCCAGTAGACGAAAAAATGGTTCAAATGGCTCTGAGCACTATGGGACTCAACATCTGAGGTCATCAGTCCCCTAGAACTTAGAACTACTTAAACCTAACTAACCTAAGGACATCACACACATCCATGCCCGAGGCAGGATTCGAACCTGCGACCGTAGCAGTCGCGCGGTTCCGAACTGAAGTGCCTAGAACCGCACGGCCACCGCGGCCGGCTGCCAGTAGAAGAATCTTGATAATTCCGCTGTTTCCTTATTCAAGCAGCTCATCATTCAACTTCACAAAAAGTAAGTGAACCCCGTACCAGACGTCTCTAAATCGGAAAATATTCTAAGGAGGAACTGGGAGTCGAACCCGGATCCTTACGCACCGAAGGCAGCGATGCTAACTATACCTTTCTTTCCTTTTTTGCGGCTATGGAGGCGGTCCTGAAATGCCGGCCGCGGTGGCCGAGCGGTTCTAGGCGCTCCAGTCCGGAACCGCGCTGCTGCTACGGTCGCAGGTTCGAATCCTGCCTCGGGCATGGATGTATGTGATGTCCTTAGGTTTAAATAGTTGTAAGTCCAGGGGACTGATGAGCTGATGACCATTTTTTTGGTCCTGAAATGACATTTAAACGATTTAATACCCGTAATATGATAAACATCTCCAGAAAGTTTCGTAAATGTCGGGCTGGTGCTTATCCGTAACACCTCGACATTCCGTCTGTGTATTTGGTCCTATAATACAACGGAGAGATTACGAGCATTAGTTCCTATTCAGATAGATACATGTCTGGCCTCTGGTCATGACAGAAAAGAATGTTATGGAGACTCCTCCCGAACAGGCCATGAAGGCCCAACGGTACCGACCGGCCGCCGCGTCATCCTTAGACCATATGCGTCACTGGATGCGGATATGGACGGACACGTGATCAGTACACCGCTCTCCCGGTCGTATGTCAGTTTCCGAGACCGGAGCAGCTACTCCTCGATCAGGTAGCTCCTCAGTTTGCCTCACAATGGCTGAGTGTGCCCCGCTTGCCAACAGCGCTAGGCAGACGGTCATCCAGCCTAGTGCTAACCCAACCCGACAGCGCTTAACTTCGGTGATCTGACGGGAACCGATGTTACCATAGGCAAGGCCGTTGGCAAATGTAATGGATATTCTACGAAAATTCTATATAAGCCTACCGTGACCATTTCATGATAGTTAAACACTGCTGCCACTTCGCACGTCTGATATGCCCATTGGACTGTGTTCTATTTTTAGGACGAGTTCAAGACTTCTGCAACCTTATATGACTGTACTGAATTGTCCGCCAGACAAGTCGACGATTCGCCAGATGGGAGGAGCGTTGTCAAACACGCGTAATGCTCTCTGTACGAGTGTTGCTGTTAAGAACAACACAGGTAAGCCTTCTCACACAGACACGCGTCCGCGCGAGGCAAAAAGCACCGGTCGGCATTAGCATTTGCTTTAGAGTCGGCAGCTGCACAGCAAGAACCTATTAGCATTTATGGATACGTGTGCACTTGTCAGCGCCGGGTGGCTCCCCGTGAGTGATGACACTGGAAAGCGGCGACATTTACGATCAAGAGATTACCGGCACCTACGGTTTAATTAATGCGAATACGTAACGAGGACAGCGTCTGGAGGGGGAGGCCGGCTCGCTCCGGCGGTCGCGCCAGGATGATTTATTAAGTAGCGAGCGTCGCGGGCTGGGCAATTTTTACACCCTAACCAAATTTGTCTTCGCTCCAATTATGCGGCCACACGGCAAATGCCGGTGGAAATGAATGGGTTCCGAACTAGCAGAACTGCTGCAACCGCAGTTATTTAACGGACTCGGTGCAACAAGCAAGAAGTGTCTAGCTCCGACCTAAGTGTGAAGAAATTCCGGAGGACTTGTAGAAGTTATGCAGCTGGTACAGTGAATTAGAGCGCGGTTTGATTTTGCAGAAATTAAAGACATCGCTACTCAATATTTCAAGTGCGAACGTGAAATACGCTTAAGTGAACCTTCGTAAGAAGCATAACATATCCAATAAACTTGGGTCGGCAGCTGTGGCAAATTGTTTAAATGATCTGATAGGGCCTGCAGCTGTCAGTTTCTCCTTATTCGTACTACTACTACTACTACTACTACTACTACTGTAGAATTTCCGTCTTGGACCATTTACAAGCATGCTGATAAACGAAAGCAACAAGAGTTCAGAGCATTAACAAACGGTAAAAAGTTAAATCCAGTAACAAATCAGATCGTTATGCTAGGCTTAATAAGAACTGTGGTATATCGAGAGGTTGTAAAAATGGAAAATTGTACGGAAATGCAGAAGGACCTGCAACGAATTGACGTATGGTGCAGGGAATGGTAATTGAATCGCAATGTAGACAAGAGTAATGTGCTGCGAATACATAGAAACAAAGATCCTTTATCATTTAGCTACAATATAGCAGGTCAGCAACTGGAAGCAGTTAATTGTGATTTAAAATGGAATGATCATATAAAGTTGATCGTCGGTAAAGCAGATGCCAGACTGAGATTCATTCGAAGAATCCTAAGGAAATGCAATCCGAAAACAAAGGAAGTAGGTTACAGTACACTTTTTCGCCCACTGCTTGAACATTGCTCACCAGTGTGGGATCCGTACCAGATAGGGTTGATAGAAGAGATAGAGAAGATCCAACGGAGAGCAGCGCGCTTCGTTACAGGATCATTTAGTAATCGCGAAAGCGTTACAGAGATGATAGATAAACTCCAGTCGAAGACCCTGCAGGAGAGACGCTCAGTAGCTCGGTACGGGCTTTTATTGAAGTTGCGACAACATACGTTTATCGAGGAGTCAAGCAGTATATTGCTCCCCCCTACGTGTATCTCGCGAAGAGACCATGAGGATAAAATCAGAGAGATTACAGCCCACACAGAGGCATACCGACAATCTTTCTTTCCGCGAACAATACGAGACTGGAATAGAAGCGAAAACCGATAGAAGTACTCAAAGTACCCTCCGCCACACACCGTCAGGTGGCTTGCGGAGTATTGATGTAGATGTAGAACTCACTGCAGAAAACATCTTCAACTGTTGTAGTGCTGTCGTCCTCAGTTCACACATCCGCGCACTCGAGAACTGGACAAATGTGATAAGCTGTGATCATTCCACCATCGTGCGACATTTGCATGCAATGGAGAAGATTCAGAAATCAGTATATGGGTACTGTATGCTCTAAGCGAACATTACAGGAATCAGCGAGTGCCCATATGTGCATTTCTGCTTGCTCCTCATCAATTAGCTCGTGACCAACACCGACAATTCCTATCCTATATCGTTGCTGGTGGCAACAAATGGTGCTTTATGCCACCACAAGGAAAAGAAAGGAATGGTTGACTCCAAACAACGCAGCAACATCCCGTACAACAACCTGCGCGCTTCAACAAAATAATGTTGTGCATCTGGAGGAACAGCGACGGTGTGTACTACTAACTGCTTCCCCGAGAACTGCTAGCATTTACTGTCAAGAACTGAGACTTCTTGCAGAACAACGACCAGGAAGCCTCCGTGAAGTGCTCCGTGAAGTGATGCTACTCCATGATAATGCCCCCCTCGCCCAACCCCCGCATTCTGCTAGACCGACAAAAAACACTATACAGGACCTGGGTTGGGAAGTCATTCCCGACCCACCTTATTCACCAGATTTATGCCCTCAGATTTTCGCCTTTTCCGCTCTCTACCGAACAACCATCACGGAACTTCCGTTCCGAATGAAAATGCGCTCCGAACATGGCTCGACTAGTTCTTCGTCTCAAAACCACGTGATTTCTACCCTCACTGAATCGAAAAATTATCCCAGAATTGGAAGACTGTTGTAAATAGTGAAAGAGAGTATATTATTGATGACTATAGTCTCTGTTACGTTTATCTGTTGTGTTTATTAAATTTGTGAGCTACGAAGTTGTACACCAACCAAATACTTTAATTTTTTTTATGGAATCTTCCGTCGCTTCTTGATAGAACATTTCCATATTGAGGATTGAATAACACTTAGGCGGTTTTTTCTTCTGCTGATTTTTATTTGTATGAACTGGTTTTCGGCTTATTGGGCCATCTTCAGATAACTACTGGCTGTTGTTTACAAGGAGCTTGTGTTCTTACGAACCAAACATTCTGGACTGAAATACAACGCACTTACGTACGATTTTTTGGTTGACAATTCCAAACACAATACCACAACTAAATATTGTATGAAAGTGCGTTGTATCTTAGTCCAGAATGTTTGGTTCGTAAGAACACAAGCTCCTTGTAGACCCGTCTGACTTGTAAACAATAGCCAGTAGTTATCTGAAGATGGCCTAACAAGCCGAAAACTACACTACTGGCCATTAAAATTGCTACACCACGAAGATGACGTGCTACAGACGCGAAAGTTAACCGACAGGAAGAAGATGCTGTGATATGCAAATGATTAGCTTTTCAGAGCATTCACACAAGGTTGGCGCCGGTGGCGACGCCTACAACATGCTGACATGAGGAAAGTTTCCATACACAAACAGTAGTTGATTGACGTTGACTGGTGAAACGTTGTTGTGATGCCTCGTGTAGGGAGGGGAAATGCGTACCATCACGTTTCCGACTTTGATAAAGGTCGGACTGTAGCCTATTGCGATTGCGGTTTATCGTATCGCGAAATTGCTGCTCGTGTTGGTCGAGATCCAATGACTGTTAGCAGAATATGGAATCGGTGGGTTCAGGAGGGTAAAACGGAATGCCGTCCTGGATCCGAACGGTCTCGTATCACTAGCAGTCGAGATGACAGGCATCTTATCCGCATGGCTGTAACGGATCGTGCAGCCACGTCTCGATCCCTGAGTCAACAGATGGGAACGTTTGCAAGACAACAACCATCTGCACGAACAGTTCGACGACGTTTGCAGCAGCACGGACTATCAGCTCGGAGACCATGGCTGTGGTTACCCTTGACGCTGCATCACAGACAGGAGCGCCTGCGATGGTGTACTCGACGACGAACCTGGGTGCACGAATGTCAAAACTTCATTTTTTCGGATGAATCCAGGGTCTGTTTACAGCTTCATGATGGTCGCATCCGTGTTTGGCGACATCGCGGTGAACGCACATTGGAAGCGTGTATTCGTCATCGTCATACTGGCGTATCACCCGGCGTGATGGTATTGGGTGCCATTGGTTACACGTCTCTGTCACCTCTTGTTCGAACTGACGGCACTTTGAACAGTGGACGTTACATTTCAGATGTGTTACGACCCGTGGCTCTACCCTTCATTCGATCCCTGCGAAACACTACATTTCAGCAGGATAATGCACGACCGCATGTTGCAGGTCCTGTACGGGCCTTCCTGGACACAGAAAATGTTCGACTGCTGCCCTGGCCAGCACATTCTCCAGATCTCTCACCAATTGAAAACGTCTGGTCAACGGTGGCCGAGCAACTGGCTCGTCACAATACGCCAGTCACTACTCTTGATGAACTGTGGTATCGTGTTGAAGCTGCATGGGCAGCTGTACCTGTACACGCCATCCAAGCTCTGTTCGACACAATGCCCAGGCGCATAAAGGCCGTTATTACGGCCAGTGGTGGTTGTTCTGGGTACTGATTTCTCAGGATCTATGCACCCAACTTGCGTGAAAATGTTATCACATGTCAGTTCTAGTATACTATATTGTCCAATGAATACCCGTTTATCATCTACATTTCTTCTAGATGTAGCAATTTTAATGGCCAATAGTGTAGTTCATACTAATAAAATCAGTAGAACAAAAAAGCGCCCAAGTGTTATTCAACCCTCAATAATACTTTAATTTTTGGTGACAGTAAGTGCTGCTTAATACCACCATGTTATTTGTTGTTTTGTAAGCACAAGTCGCCATTACCAAGTTGCTGACGTACTCCTGGAGTTTATAGTGGCGCCGCTGCCTGCGACTTTTCGCCTGTCCCCCTCTACAGCTGCTGTCGCCCAGTGTCGACACTGGGCTGCCTGGTCCCGCCGACGCAGCGCCGAAAGGGCAGCGGTCCCGGCAGACGTAGCTCGTTTCGCCAGCCGCCGGCTTCGGGGTCCGTCGGCTCGGCCCGACACACTTCGGCTCCGTTGGGCCCCGCCCCGCCACCCACGGGGTCGCACAAGGTCGGCCGGTGCTGCACGGGCGCCAAACGAAAGTGATAGATTATGCATCTGGCGCGTTCATCGCCGCCGCTTACGTGTCCGCTTTCTTCACTTCCAACTGTCATCACGGATAAGTTATACGAATTCAACTCATAATTGGTGTTTCACACTATTTACTGAGCAGGTGCGGTGTGTACTTAATTGCAATTTTTTAATGGTGTAGCAAGACAATCGATCAACAGGGCGTATAAATCGTAGCAAAAAGCTACATTTCACGAAACTGCTAAAGAGTATTCGACTACCACTTCTTGAACCTTATCTGATATCACTGTCACTGCACACAACGGTAAATGTGCTGCTAAATCTATCTAACGATATCCGGGCTAGAGGATGACACAAACAAACGCTTGTAAAGAAAGACCTCGACATTTTATGTTGCCGAGTAAATACGCAATCGATAGAGGCTCTCTCCTTGATGTCTTTCTCACCATTTCATTAACAGCACTGAGTCGTTTGTCCCATGCGCACGCCTGCGCACAAATGTTTACTGCGCAGCAGCAGCAGGCATACTCCTCTTACAATGGGACTCTCCATACTGTAAGTCACGGATTTCGATTCGCTTTATATACGTTGTAGAGGCTCTTACCCTGTGTACCTGGCTGTCCGGTTTTTTAGCGACGGGCCTTGGTTTTTGAGAAAATCGATTTTGAAATTCATTGTGAGTTTTGTATACTCGTAACATTACATACATCGCGAGCAAGTCAGCGTAGCGCAGCGGTAAAGGTTGACGGCTACCGAGATGGAGATACCGTGTTCGAATCCTGCTCGGGTACTTTTTTTTTTCAACATCGACCGAATCTTTCAATTTTATTTCAAAGAATATCAGCAACAGTGTAAGGTGTGCGAAATTATAAAAATATATTCAGTTATTAATTTTTTCAAATATTCATTCCGTTTGTTGGATTTCCAAATGTTCGTACAACGGTCGCTTCTTGTTTGACCTGAAATCGATCTCCGCCTATTATTGTCCCCTCTGGTAAATACCGTTAGCCGTAACGGGAACCCCAATTCCTAGTTGCGGCCAGTGAGGATGCGAGTTGCATTCCTTTACGTTTGCATCTAACTACAGCGTGAGTTGCTTGTAAAGCGTGTCTAGCCCTTTAACTGCCCTGGACGTGTTAAAGCGCGCGCCTTTGTACCTGTTCCTGTGTGCTCTGCCGGCCGGAGTGGCCGAGCGGTTCTAGGCGCTACAGTCTGGAACCGCGCGATCGCTACGGTCGCAGGTTCGAATCCTGCCTCGGGCATGGATGTGTGTGATGTCCTTAGGTTTAAGTAGTTCTAAGTTCTTCGGGACTGATGACCACATCAGTAAAGTCCCATGGTGCTCAGAGCCTGTGTGCTCTGAACGTGTTTACGCGCGCCACCAGTCCCTCTACTTGGTACTCTGAACGTGTCTACGCATAGACACGTTCAGAGTGCCAGGTAGAAGTACTGGCGGCGCCCGTAAACACTTTCAGAGCATACAGGAACAGGTACAAAGGCGCGCGCGTTAACACGTCCAGGGCAGTTAAAGGGCTAGTGCCTAGTGTTAGAAAAACTCTGTGAAATGGAAGAACCAAGTGTTTCTGCAGTAGTGTAGCAAGAAGAAGATCCACACGTAGAGGAGTTGAATGAAATCACAAATGCCATTAAATATGTCTAAAATCTACTCCGCGATCAGGATTCGAACACGGTATCTCCAGCGCGGTAGCCGTCAACCTTTACCGCTGCGCTACGCTGACTTCCTCGGAATATAGTAATGTTATGGGTATACAAAGTGCGCAATGAACTTCAAAATCGACTTTCTCAAAAACCAAGGTCGGTCGCTAAAAAACCAGATAGCCAAGTACTCAGGGTAAGTGCCTCTACAACATATTTGAAGAGCATCAAAACTCGCGATTACAGTATGGAGGGTCCCCTTGTTAGTCAAAATGTGGACGTCACAATGAAAGGTGCAGCGTGTGCTATGGTTACCAAATTTAAAATCAATAGCACCTGTTTTGTAGCGTTCAAGAAGAAAACAGGACGTGGATTCTCCCACGCGTTAATCTATCTATCAGTGGGGCTGAACTCTGCGAAAAACAGGAAGTTTGGTTTCAGAGGCGGAAAAGCACACTAAAACGCACGTGAATGAAGATACCGTGTGCAAAAAGCATTCACTAGAAGCCCACCTAAATCAATTAGCCACGCTAGTAAGGGTCTAGCCATCTCCCATTCGACGGTGCACCACGTAGCGCACAAACCTCTTTGGTTCTGTGCTTACGAACTCCAGCTTTTGCATCGCATTAAGCTTGATGATCACAGCAGACGTGCTTCTGCTGTTGAAGTGCTGCGTCGAACAGCTGAACACAACGACTACCTCAATGTAATGCCGAAGAATATAAGGAAGTGAAATTTCAGTAGGACCGACAGAACGACAGGACCACACCAAAAGTTAATGTGTGGTTTTGGGTTTACATAAACATAGTGTGATTAACGCATTTTTTCAGGTAGTCTGCAGTGACAGGACACACATATGTACACATCTTGGTGAACTGTGTAGTTTCACAGACGTCCCCCAACGTCATTTCCCAGCAGGATGATGCCGCACCCCGCTGTCAAAGGGTTGTTAACACTTGTCTCCATGAGACGTTTCCTGAGCACTGAATCGGAAGGGGGGTTCCCACTGCCTGGCCCCCTGGTCTGCCGACCACACTCCGCTGGATTTTTGTATATGGGAATTTATCAAGAGCATTCTTTACATAAGAATTATTCGAGATCTGAATGATTTGAGACAACAGATCTACGCCGCAGTAGAGGCCGTTACAAAAAATGGCTCTGAGCGCTATGGGACTTAACATCTGAGGTTATCAGTCCCCTAGAACTTAGAACTACGTACACCTAACTAACCTAAGGACATCACAAACACCCATGCCCGAGGCAGGATTCGAACCTGCGACCGCAGCGGTCGCGCGGTTCCAGACTGGAGCGCCTAGAACCGTTCGGCCACTCCGGCCGGCTAGGGGCCGTTACACCTGTTACTTACGAATATACGGCGAGAATCGTTTCGGTATCTGTCGAGTTACAAACGGTGCCCGCACTGAACTGAAGAAAAGACGCATAAAAATGTTTGAGATCCTGTGTAAAATGTTGGACGAATAAAGCTAAGAATGTTTTCGCCTAATTCTAGCCCGGACCCCTTGTATTATAAATTAAAGTCATCTGTCGTGTTTTAGTACGTGACTGCAGGGATTTTGATACGGTTTTCATTAATAGATAGACAGATTCACGAGGAAAGTTTGTGTTAATGATTATAGTAATGATGGGCGTGTAATACATGTAGTGTAATCTTTTCTACATTTAAGTGGCGTTTGGGGTGACACCTTGTGGCAATGATGGGAA
This sequence comes from Schistocerca nitens, assembly GCF_023898315.1. Classification (NCBI taxonomy): domain Eukaryota; kingdom Metazoa; phylum Arthropoda; class Insecta; order Orthoptera; family Acrididae; genus Schistocerca; species Schistocerca nitens. Next base: position 355,126,890 of record NC_064622.1, read on the forward strand.
CGACGCGCTGGTGAGGTACAGGGAAGACAGTACCGGGTGGGGAAAAACAAACAACCGCGGCAACTCCGGAGAGGCAGCGAAGCTTCACCAAAATCGCTACATATCACAAACTGAAGCACCCCGCTGCGTTTTTGTGTCCGTATGTGAAGGCTAAACCCAGAGATTTTGATACGGTTTTCACCAAGAGGGAGACTAATCCAAGAAGTATGTTTGTGCATCTAATTTACTAGCGAAACCACCAATTCTTCACAGCTGCTAAATATATATGGGATTGGATATACTTCCTAAACTCCTACTAATCCCTTCTGTTCATTTACTCCTCTCCCCTCTATGTCTGTCCTCTTCTCTCCCCCCCCCTTTCCTCCTCCTCTACCTTCTCTCTCTGTCGACCTTCTCCGCCCTCTATCCACTTCTCTTCCCATCTCTCGCTGATCACCTAAAATAAATGGGTAAACTGGTTGGGATCAGCGGTGTACGGGTTATGAGAGAGCTCTTCTGCTCCTGGAGGATAGTAGCTGCAAACGGGTAGGATTAAAAGTTTCGGGTGATTCACATTACGTAATAATATTCTAATCATAAGCTCATTAGCCATATATACAAGTTTCATGTTTTCTGTTAAACTCGACTGCACGAAGAAAACAAAATCCTGTTATTGTACTTAAAGCTAACTGCGAGACAGAAAACGAAACAGCACATTTTCACAGCGCAGCATTTCCTATCTTGCAGTCTGTTTTTAACAGAAAAGCTGTACGTTGTTTAAAAAATATATAGCCTATGTCCGTATGGATGTTTATTAGAGTGTGGAATATCACTTTCAAAAAAAAAAAAAAATTGTATAACGATTGCGGACCAAAGAGCTGCGAGACGCCTAACTGTTTGCCTTCGCTTTTGGCATCCTACTCTTATGATGTAAGAATCGTGCTCTCTAGCTGCGTATAAATTATAATATATTAAGTTAATTGTCAAACAAAATGTGTTCGAATACCTTATTGTGACATCAGTCCACATAACACAGCTCACTACCACTGAACTAACGGATTCATTTTCCAGCCTTTTGTGGGGAGGACGCAACATTTCGACGTGACACCGATCCGACATTGGCGTGGGTTTTGTCACAAATTTTCAATATATATCTTTCGTTCGTTGTGTAAGCTGAACCTGCAGTCATTCGGAGAAGAATTCCGAGAGTCTGAGTAACTACACAGCATAGAGTGATTACTAGATGGTGATATGCAATTTAAATTTCAAAATTCCATCGCTTCACATCTTTAATTGCACTCCTCCCAACACCAATCTATAACCATTATTTCGTGCAGCTTCGGCTTATATTTTGTGAGGGACGGTAGAAGCCAAGTTAGACGTGTAAACAATTTGAAGTATATACAGTATGTGATCAAAAGTATCCGGACACCTAGGTGAAAATGACTTATAAATTCGTGGCGCCCTCCATCGGTAGTGCTGGAATTCAATACGGTGTTAGCCCACCGTTAGCCTTGACGACAGCTTCCACTCTCGCAGAACTAGTTAAACCTAACTAACCTAAGGACATCACAAACATCCATGCCCGAGGCAGGATTCGAACCTGCGACCGTAGCGGTCTTGCGGTTCCAGACTGCAGCGCCTTTAACCGCACGGCCACTTCGGCCGGCCAGTATACCAACAGACTGAGCAATTAGGAGTGAATATTGTTCTGTTTACACATTCATTTATATAGATGTAGTAGTCTTTTCCCAGTGGCTTCGCCCATGTATGCATTTGGCCCACCTCCCCCTACCACTCTTTGTCACCATCTGTCCCTTTCTATGTGTGTCCACCTGTTCCTTTCTATATGTGTCCACCTCATCTTCCCACCTCTCTCTCTCTCTCTCTCTCTCTCTCTCTCTCTCTCTCTCTTCCTCTTCCTCGTCTCTCTGTCCATTTATCCATCCCCTCTCTCTGACCACGTCTTCTTCCCCCTTTCTCTGACCATTTCCTCCTCTCCCTCTCTCTATCCATCTCCATCTTTCCATCTTCCTTTTCCACCTAAATTCCCTTCTACATCTTCCGCATGCTTCATTCATCTCCCCTTCCTCCCCACTCTCTCTTCATTTCCCCTTCCCCTTCGCCATGTCCATCCACTCCTCCATCCATCCCAACTTTTCCACAGAAATGCTCATTGGTACATGTAGTCCCAGCAATACATCTCTTTATAGCAGGCAGATACTGCTGCTGCAACGTATCTGCCATACAGGGTATGCTACAATTAAAAGGGCTTGCAAATCAGGTCGATAAACTGAGCCGATACTACTCCAACAAAACATGCCTGTCATGTAGGGCAGCCTACATGATGGGGGTCAGAAAACTACTTCTTGCCCCTTACATGTACGCTGCCTTGGAAAGTAAGTTAATTTGGCTTCCAGAAGTAGAGTTGGATCTACAATGCTATGAGCATTTGTTGATTAGAAGAGATGTGCTTTCCAGTGGTGAAGATGAACATGTGATCGCAGCTCTTAAGGTATGCATTTTAGACTCCATATCTACTAGACTTTCTTTGCTTCGAACGATTGTTCCTGTAATATCCCTGAATATTGACCATTCACGTTTGGACACTATGCATGTATGAATGCATACAGCCTATGTATGTATGCACATCAACAAACGTTTTGCATCATCCCAATATGTCGCATAGGTGTGCCACATTGGTTGTCCACGTTCCACAGCTGCACAGCTGACGATTGATATGTAACACTTTTAAGTCAAGTGGGCTGAGTCCTCCACAACTGAATTCGGCGATTGAAGAGGCTACAAGATGTCATGTATCACATCAGACCGTTAGGACCCAATTGCATGATAAAAATCGTTCAAATGGCTCTGAGCACTATGGGACTTAACATCTGAGGTCATCAGTCCCCTAGAATCTAGAACTACTTAGACCTAACTAACCGAAGGACATCACACACATCCATGCTCGAGGCAGGATTCGAACCTACGACCGTAGCGGTCACGCGGTTCCAGACTGAAGCGCCTAGAACCGCAAGGCCAACTGGCCGGCTACGATTGGTTTTCGAGATAGCAACACGCGAACTAGTGTGTGAAGTGAACTCCGTAAAAAGACTAAATTAGTTGCCAAAGTTGCTTCGGAAAAACATATTTGTGCGATTTCATGTTCATTCTAAGAGCGTGTCAAGCATTTTTGTGAGTTTTGCGGTGCTCGAGAACTAATGATTAATGATCGGGAATCTTGTTATGAATATTGACAATAGACTGGCTCTAGAAACCGTTTTACTAATTTTGCGATTGAACAGAAAGAAAGAAAATTAGTTATCCTAACATTTTGCCGGCCGGAGTGGCCGAGCGGTTCTAGGCGCTACACTCTGGAACCGCTCGACCGCTACGGTCGCAGGTTCGAATCCTGCCTCGGGCATGGATGTTTGCGATGTCCTTGGGTTAATTGGTTCAAATGGCTCTGAGCACTATGTGACTTAACTTCTAAGGTCATCAGTCCCCTAGAACTTAGAACTACTTAAACCTAACTAACCTAAGGACATCACACACATCCATGCCCGAGGCAGGATTCGAACCTGCGACCGTAGCGGTCGCGCTGTTCCAAACTGTAGCGCCTAGAACCGCTCGGCCACTCAGGCCGGCCTCCTTAGGTTAGTTGCCGGCCGAAGTGGCCGAGCGGTTCTAGGCGCTACATTCTGGAATCGCGCGACCACTACGGTCACAGGTTCGAATCCTGCCTCGGGCATGGATGTGTGTGATGTCCTTAGGTTAGTTAGGTTTAAGTAGTTCTAAGTTCTAGGGGACTGATGACAGATGTTAAGTCCCATACTGCTCAGAGCCATTTGAACCTTAGGTTAGTTAGGTTTAAGTAGTTCTAAGTTCTAGGGGACTGATGAACCCAGAAGTTAAGGCCCCTAGTGCTCAGAACCATTTGAACCTAACATTTTATGATTATCATCATGCAAGCCTTTAAACCTATCCACTAGTCACATTATTATGACCTGTTTATGGCACTCGCGTTGAGCTCGCGATCGAAAGAGAAGAAACCAAGCGGTACAACGTCTAAGGGGCATATTTAGAAGTAGTGAGGTTAACAAGTTGCCTCCAGTTGTGATAGGGAAAGTGATCGCAGACATTTCTTGCTAAAATCTACCGTGTATGTTACTTTCCGGTACGTCTTTAAGATGGGAAGTTTCATTTACTGTAATCGATTGTATGGCTAAAGGTCAAGTCCGACTTTACGCTGAGATTACATTTTACCACCGAGCCTAACATTTGTTACATGGTGACAAAACATTCGGTACTCATAGTGGGAGAAGATGGATCAACCTTTTGAAACCACGGAGGTGGACGAAATGGTTCAAATGGTTCTAAGCACTATTGGACTTAACATCTGAGTCATCAGTCCCCTAGACTTTGAACTAATTAAACCTAACTTCACGATATCGCACACATCCAGGGCCGTGGCATGATTCGAACCTGCGATCGTAGCAGCAGCGCGCTTCCAGACTGAAGCGCCTAGAACCGCTCGGCCACAGCGGCCGGCGAGGTGGAGGAATAAAAAATTTGATACAAAGAATAAATGACGCGAAAAAGGATTAGAAATAAAATAAATACAATTAACTGAATAAAAATAATGAATCATCTTGATAAAGATTTAAAAATAAATATTACAAAACACCTGCGACGATTCGAACCCATCAGCTTTGCTTGTCATGGTTATACTCCTATCTTAACCGCTATGCTAAGCCACAGCTTCGGACAAAACTATTTACTTTAATTAGGGAAAATTTGGAAATTTGTGGTAGGTTCTTATGGGAACAAACTGTTGAGGTTATCGGTCCCTAGGCTTAACACTGCTGAAACGAACTTACGCTAAGGACAATACACACACTCATGCCCTATGCAGGACTCGAACCTCTTACGGGGTAAGCCGCGCGAACCGTGGCAAGGCGCCCAAGCCCGCGCGGCTTTTAATTGTATAGACCATCACGCGAAATACTTCTTGTTGATTACTCGCAATGTTTTTACCCATTCGTAAGCAATTTTAAGCGTCCAAAATGCTCGATTACTGTAATGTTTACGTAGTATTCAGTTCGCATTTATTTCCCTCATGCGCGCGATCTGGCGGACGTAATGAAATGTCGTCTCGCATGGATAAGAATTTCTCGTCTTGAACAACATCCTCTCTGTACTAAAAAGAAACTAAGAATGTGATCATTATTTCACTTAACAGAGCTGACTAAATCGGGGCAGCATATTTATTTTTTTCATCATGGCAGTGACAACAGCAACCGTTACGAAATTGTCTCGCATGAAAAACAGTCCACAGTTACACTAAATACTGTTTATTTTAAACCATGGTTTCTGCTAGAATAATATAGCCTTCTTTAGAAGTCATACAGATTAATAAATGAAAAATGTCTTAGCCCAGCGGGTCTTAGCCCAGCAGCTGCGTCAAGGCCAATAAAATAACTTCAACAGACATAAGCCTGTTTCGAACATAAATAAAATTACACATGGCAACGTATGTCCTCCGTCACTATCTCTGTTATACTACCTCAGTATAAGAGAGGTAGCGGCGGAGGACATACGTTGCCATATGTAATTTTATTTATGTTCGGCCGGCCGTTGTGGCCGAGCCGTTCTAGGCGCTTCAGGCCGGAACCGCGCTGCTGCTACGGTCGCAGGTTCGAATCCTGCCTCGGGCATGGATGTGTGTGATGTCCTTAGGTTAGTTAGGTTTAAGTAGCTCTAAGTCTAGGGGACTGATGACCTCAGATGCTTAGTCCCTTAGTGCTTAGAGCCATTTGAACCATTTATGTTCGAAACAGGCTTGTGTCTGTTGAAGTTATTTTATTGGTCTTGACGCAGCTGCTGGGCTAAGACATTTTTGATTTATTAATGTGTATGACTTCTGAAGAAGGCTATATTATTATAGCAGAAACCATGGTCAAGGTTTAAAATAAACAGAATTTAGTGCCATTGTTGGCTGTTTCTCATTCGAGGCAGCATATTTACTCACATAATCCATTACTATTAGACAAGTAAAACTCTGAAACCTATATTCGATCGGGTTAATAAAATAGATTTAGGCGTAACATGTAAACAAAACAGCAGATATTACATTCGAATTTAGATTTTTGTCATCCACAAATAGTGTCGCTTATAAACGTAAAACAGCAGTTATCCGTGGACAGACAAAACAAGAAGAGGTGCAAATACGGAAAGGTGTCCGACAAGGCTGTGCACTATCCCCTGTTATTTTTAACCTATACATTGAAGAGGCGCTGAAAAAAGTAAGGGAAAATTCACAGACAGGGGTAGTAATTCATGGCCAACGAATAGATATGATAAGATATGCCGACGATATAGCTGTCCTAGCTGAAAGTAAAGAAGATCTTGTAGTCCTACTGAATAGAATGGATAAAGTTATGGGGGAAGAATATAATATGAGAATTAATAAAGCAAAAACAAAAGTAATGGCATGTGACAAAGGCTGCTTTTAACAAGAAGAAAAACATCTTAACTTCTAAGAGCATCAGCCTTGAAATCAGGAAAAGATTTTTGAAATCGTATGTGTCGAGTGTGGCATGCTATGGGTGTGAAACATGGAGTCTCGGGGAAGACCATAAGCTAAATTCTTTTGAAATGTGCTGCTACAGACGCATGCTCAAGATAAAATGTATCGACAAGGTCACAAACGAAGTGGTTCTGGAAAGAGCAGGTGAGAAGAGAAGCTTCTGGAGTTTCATTATTAAAAGAAGAGTGCAATTTACAGGCCATCTATTAAGACATATGGACTCCTGAACACATAGTGGGATATGTCGAAGGAAAAAGACCAAGAGGAAGACCACGGCTGAGGTACATGGATCAAATCGCGAAAGATGTGGGATGTAACACCTATAAAGAAATGAAGAGAAAAGCTGAAAGACGCACAGAATGGAGACAAGCTGCCATTGTAGCTGTTGCAAACCAATCCTTGGATTGACCACTACGGAAGAAGATAAACGTGATGACGGACGGGCGGCGTCTAACAGCGCTCCGCTTGTGAGACTACTGGAGTGTACGCCCTCCATGTTTCTCTGGAGTAAACAAGACAGTGCTGCCACTGTGGAGAGATTACCGCTTCGCTTTGCCGGGTAATACGAAGAACAAAGTACAGCCCAAGGCGTTCGCTTGCACAACACGAATGTCAAAGAGCCACCCCGCTATTACCCTTACAGAGAATCACAGGCGATTTACCTAAACGATGCCTCCGGAGCGAAGCTTGGCCCGACGTTTGCCACAGGGTCGCGTGCTTGTAATTTACGGGTGGTGCGTTCTCGACCGTGCCTGGCGCTATCAACAGTTAACAGCTGCACACACACTGTCAAAGCAACGTCCGCTCCACTGACTGTGCCTCTGGCCCGCTGGCGTGTTCCGCTGTCCGGCCGTTGCCGCGCGAAGGGGAGCAGTGGAGCGAAAGGCCCGGGGCCGCCGGCTGAACAGCCAGAGCGGCCGTCCACTGCTCCAGCTTAGCTCTGCTCTGCCTTCATACAGAGTAATGACCACACCATTCAGCACGGCGCACACGTCCCTAACCGAATACCACTGGCTGCTGCTACCACACAGTCTGAGCTACCACAAAGAAAATTTATCTGTTCTTCTTCACACGATGGTCATTCTAAAAGTAAATAGCGTTTTGATGCGACGAACCGCGGACTTGTCCCCACACTGCAGCGTCACTGACCGCCGGCGCTAGTGTGGCGCTAACAGCGAGCAAAAATGGTTCTAAGCAGTATGGGACTTAATGTTGTGTTGGCAGAAGAGCCAACACCGTGTTACTAGTGGAGGCCGAAATGCACGCGTTTTAGCTCACGCAGGCTGGCGTGAGGAGGGAAGGACTATACTGACGTGAGGTCTGGAATATGACAAGGAATTAGAATTCAGAAAGCAGACGTAATTACTTTGATACTTAACTTTAATCCATTAATGATGAACGTCGCTCTTGACGGTACATGATTCACAATATTATCTGTTCAGAATACATTCATAGTAACTGAATATGGCGCCTTGCTAGGTTCCCGGGTTCGATTCCCGGCGGGGTCAGGGATTTTCTCTGCCTCGTGATGGCTGGGTGTTGTGTGATGTCCTTAGGTTAGTTAGGTTTAAGTAGTTCTAGGGGACTGATGACCTAAGATGTTAAGTCCCATAGTTCTCAGAGCCATTTGAACCATTTGAACCTTGCTAGGTCGTAGCAAATGACGTAGCTGAAGGCTATGCTAAACTGTCGTCTCTGCAAATGAGAGCGTATGTAGACAGTGAACCATCGCTAGCAAAGTCGGCTGTACAACTGGGGCGAGTGCTAGGGAGTCTCTAGACCAGACCTGCCGTGTGGCGGCGCTCGGTCTGCAATCACTGATAGTGGCGACACGCGGGTCCGACGTATACTAACGGACCGCGGCCGATTTAAAGGCTACCACCTAGCAAGTGTGGTGTCCGGCGGTGACACCATACTTACCATCTGAGGTCATCAGCCCCCTAGTAGTTACAATTACTTAAACCTAATTATCCTAAGGACACCACACACATCCATGCCCGAGGCAGCAGTCGAACCTGCGACCGTAATATAACAGCGAGCAGGAACAGTCGATTACTGTGTATCTATGCGTTATTAAAATGTGTCTCAGAATTAAAAAAAAAGTAAAACCACCCTATCGAAACTGAAAGAAACTAAGGAGAAATTTGGAAAGTGAAGTGAGGTTCAGGCGCCGGCTGCTGTGGCCGAACGGTCTAGGCTCTTCATTCTGGAACCGCACGACCGCTACGGTCGCAGGTTCGAATCCTCCCTCGGGCATGGATGAGTGTGATGTCCTCAGGTTAGTTAGGTTTAAGTAGTTCTAAGTTCTAGGGGACTGATGACCTCAGCTGTTAAGTCCCATAGTGCTCGGAGCCATTTGAACCATTTTAGATTCGTATCAAGAAAACTACAACAATGGTAATGGAATGTAGTCGAATTAAATCGGGCGATGCCGAGTGAATTAGCTCACGAAATCAGACACACAAAAGAATCAGTGGAGTTTTACTATTTGGGCAATAAAACAACTGCCAATGGCCGAAGAAGAGATAGTACAAAAAGCAGGCTGGCTATAACAATGAAAGCACTTTTTAAAGAGAAGAATTTGTTAATGTCTGATATCAATTTAAATGTATATATGCAGACTGAAGCGACGAATGAAAATTTGTACGAAGGCCAGGATTCGAATCTGGGTCTCTTGCCCACTAGGGAGATGAGCTGATCACTACGTCACCGCGGTACAGAGGCTTTGCACAACCACACGGACTACCCTAACACGCCCCCCCCCCCCACACACACAACCCCCTCCTTAATCCGAATTCCCACTCACACATCAGCCTACTTGGTATTCCCCCTAAACTCGAACTGCATTGCAAAGGCTCTCCAACTTTATCTGAATAGCACTTTTCCATCAAACGAAACGGGAGGTCTTGTAAGAAACCCTCTGCATCTGCATAGTTAGTTGCAGACACAGGTTCGAATCCCATCATTGCTACAAATTTTCTTTCGTCGCTTCAGTCTGCATATATACATCACAGATGTCTGCGCCCTGAAAAGGTCTCTGGACCCACATATTTTCATTTCATCAATTTAAGTGTTACGAAGTCCTTTTCTGAAGGTACTTTTCTAAAGTGTAGACTTGGAAATTTGTGGTAAGGTCTTATGGGACCAAACTGCTGAGGTCATCGGTCCCTAAGCTTACACACTACTTAATCTAACTTAAACTAACTTACGCTAAGGACGACACACACACACACACACACACACACACACACACACACACACATGCCCGAAGGAGGACTCAAACCCCCGAAGGGGAGAGCCGCGCAGACCATGACAAGACGCCTGAGACCGCGCGGCTACTCGGCGCCTTATATGGATGTTAACAGTTCAAGCAGAAGACAATAGGAGCTTTTAAAATGTGGTGTTATAAAAGATTGCTGACCCTCAGATAGGTAAATCGAATAAGAATTGGGGAGGTACTGATTCGAATTTGGGAATAAGAAATTTATGGTAAAATTTGACTAAAAGAAGAGATGGGTTGATAAGTCACGACCTGAGGCATCAACGAATTTGGTAATCTAACGAAGTGTGTGTAAGGTGGGAGGGGCTTAAAAACTGTGGAGGGAGACCAAGGCTTGAATACAGTAAACAGGTTTTGTACAAATGAACCGACTTTCAAAGAACAGTCTTCGGACTGAAGACGACGACAACAATAACAAAAATCGAAGGCTATGAAAATGTGATGAATGGGAAATGAGTTCGAAAATGATGCATCGTGTTTAACAGTGGATGAACGGGTATTCATATTGAAAATCGATCATACCGACCTTCAGATGTGAATGGTGAAGTCAAGTAAAAGGCCGAGGAAAAACTTTAGCAGGACTGACGACCCACTGCTGATGTATTGGACTTGTGCTTCCCTAAAATTTCACCGTAAGCTCTTAAGCAAATTGTTCGTGGTGACTTGGGCTATAAAAATGTCTGTGACTGGTGGGTTTCTGGACATCTGATACAAGAACAAAAATGAATTGGAGGAGGATAGGGATAATTAACCCTTAACTCCGCAATAGCGATTCCACAGTTCATCCGCAAGCCCTCAAAATCACTATTACACAACACGAATTGAGTGAAGAGGGGCCCAGTCGTCTTGAAACGCAGGATCACCATTGAAGAACAAGCATTATACCATGGAATGCTGCTGATCACCCAAAATGGCCACATAACCCTTGGTAGTAACGTGATCTTGCAGGGTAACGAAGGGGCTCGTCGAATACCACGATATGGCCGCCCAAATTATCACCGGATACCCGCCATTTTTCCCTCTTGGGACGTAATCTCGGCCGGAGCGAACAAGACTCATCCGACCAAATGACTTCACTCCATAGTCCAGTTTTTTGGCTTCGGCAGCACATTTTCTTGTTTCGGTCATTTGCATCTCTAATGCGTAATTTTGGGATTCTAGCTCTCCCTTCAATAGTCTCGTTACGGAGCTCCGTTTCTGTTGTTTTGGTGCTGACAGAATTCGTGAGTGCGAACTTCAGCTCTGCAGTGACTTTTGAAGCTGCCGTCCCCGTACTTTTCGTCGCACTCCTCCTTAATGACGATCCGTCATGACCGTTCAACACGTTTGACTGAGCGGGTGATATTTTTTCGCTTTGCACGTATGCAATATAAATCTCCGATACGGTACCTCTTATAAATAACACCAAACACTTCGTCGTCCTTGGTTACCGAAAAAATTCAAATGGCTTTAAGCACTATGGGACTTAACATCTGAGGTCACCAGTCCCCTAGACTTAGAACTACTTAAACCTAACCAACCTAACGACATCACACACACCATGCCCGAGGCAGGATTCGAACCTGCGACCGTAGCAGCAGCAAGGTTCCGGACTGAAGCGCCGGCGGTTACAGAAACACCCACCGTAAAAGCACAAACAATTTGCCCACGTTCGTTGCCACTTAGCTCCTACACAATGCACTCACGACTACACAGAGCACTGTCCTTGTCCATGATTGACACTTGCAAGGTACTAAGGACATGATGCACTTGCCGGTCGCGATCAAATACAACAGCACAACCTACAGGCTCTGCTATCATCTGCATCATCATACATTTATCTCGGCGTTTTCATATTGTTGTCCATCCAGAAACAAAGTGCCAGTCATTTACGTCTACCAATAAAACCAAAAAAAGCCAAACAAATTCTGAGCGTCAAAAAGGTTAGGATGAAAATGTTTTGGGATCGAAATGACGTCCTTTTTGCTCAGAGGAGAGACTATAAACGCAACGGTCTACTATCAGACCCTTCACCGAATACGCTGTTCCGTTCAAAACAAACAGCGTGGGTTGTTGTCCAGCTGGAGTTTGCTTCTTCGCAATAACGCTAGCCCACATCCTGCTGCGCTGCCGAAGGATGTGCTTTGGGAAGTTTTCGAACACACGCCTTATGGCCCGCGATTAGTTACAAGTGATTACCGTCTTCGGGACGAAGTGAAGGATTTTTCTGCCGTAGAGTTCTATGGAAATCATGCGAACTGAAAGAGAACAGTAGCGAATGGTTCCACAAAACGGTAGCAATTGCGCTACTATAAATGTTTATAGTGAACATATATAGCAAGGCTACAAAAATATGCTATAAAGTAAACTTTCTTTTCATTATATTGAATAAAAATGTCCTGACTGCCGCCTGCCACACGCCCTGGCAGCCAGAAGTGATGGTCTGTGGTGCCATTTCTTTTCATAGCAGGACCCCTTTGGTGGTCATTTGCGGCACCCTTACAGCATAGCGATATTATACGCCCCGTTTTGCCGCCCCTCACGTCAAACCATCCTGGGCACACATTTCAGCAAGATAACGGCCGCTCACACTTGGCGAGAGTTTCTACTGCTTGTCTTCGTGCTTGCCAAGCCTGCCGTGGCCAGCAAAGTCGCCGGCGCTTTCTCTTACTGAGAAGGTCTGAAGCATTACGAGCAGGATCCCCCAAACAGCTCTGGATTTGGACCATCTAACGCTCCACTTCGACAAAATTTGGCACGATATCGATCAGGAGGGCATCCAACAACTCTATTAAACAATGCCAAACCGAATAACTGCTTGCATAAAGGCCAGACATGTACCAAAGCTTTATTGATTTGCTTATTTGTGAAGCTCTTGAAACTTCTTTACTAGATTTTACTCAAGCTGCTGAATGCTTACTCAGTGTTCTTAAACTGCTGAGTGAAATTAAACGTACTGTCTCTTTGCTTGTCTTTATCGTTTCAACACTGACCTACAGAATATTCCCCGACAAATTCAGCTCAAAGTTATTCTATTCATTTACGACCCAGAATATACAACGATAACGCAATCTGACTGCACAAATAATTAACACAAAAGAATGGCCCTGAATTTCATAAGTCACTTACCTCATACAAAAATTTTCATTACACCAACTACAGTGATATAGCAAGCGTCAATACAGCCAGCTAAATAAAAGATTTTAACTACTGTAGGCTCTAATTACTAATAGCCATGTGGTTAGCAAAGGAAAAAAAATGGTTCAAATGGCTTTGAGCACTATGGGACTTAAAATCTGAGGTAATCAGTCCCCTAGAACTTAGAACTACTTAAACCTAACTAACCTAAGGAAATCACACACATCCATGCCCGAGGCAGGATTCGAACCTGCGACCGTAGCAGCAGCGCGGTTCCGGACTGAAGCGCCTAGAACCGCTAGGCCACCGCGGCCGGCAAAGGAAAGATTTTGTTGCAGAGCAAACAATGTATTTAGCAAATGTTACATGAATAATGTGACATCCAGTTCAAAAAAATTATATAATCGTCTGTGACATACAGTTCCAAAAATTATATAATCGCCAACAATAATACATTTCCATGACGGACACACGTCCAGATCGTCCGCTTGCGCTAACACTTCAGACCTCTAACCTCCATCACTGCCAACTATTAACAACCAACCTCCATCACTGCTGCCTGTTCAAACACGAGTCCGACTAGCCACAGAGTCTCTTACAGAGCGCGCACAGCGCTGACAGTTCTTAACGCGGTCTATCGTGCTGCCGACATACACACATATAAACAGGCTACCTACACTCTTCCTCTTGAATAAATCATCCAATTTCTGTAAAGTTATAATCATTTATTTGTCTGTACATGTACAGTACATGTACAGATTTCAGTCTCATTCGCCACAACGGCCGGCCGCCGAGCCGTTCTAGGCGCTTCAGTCTGGAACCGTGCTGCTGCTACGGTTCCAGGTTCGAATCCTGCCTCGGGCACGGATGTGTGTGATGTCCTTAGGTTAGTTAGGTTTAAGTAGTTCTAAGTTGTAGGGGACTGATGACCTCAGATGTTAATTCCCATAGTGCTCAGAGCCATTTGAACCATTTTTACTCGCTCTATTTGCGACACCCTGCAAGTGTCAAGTGGGTCGGTTTGGATCCATTGTCCTTTGGATCCCAACTCCATTGTGCCTCCCATCTAAACAGCAACGAAATCTGCAGCCAAGTTTAAGACGATCGTCACTTTGGTTGAGCAGGGAGTCTATACTCCGTGAAAAAAGACGACGCAATGAAACTTGATGATGAATATTTAAACCATAACAAAAATAAGACTAATTAGCCTTTACTTAGATATTTATTATAAAATGTTGTACTTCATAATTTCTTGCTATATAGTGTTATGTGCTATGAATCTGAGAATAAGCCAAATGATGAATTGTGGAAAATCATAATTTTTAGTCAAATTACATTTAACTAATATTGTGGCCAAGAGGTGCGAAGTATAAGATGTCCGAGGACTACAGGCTGCCTGGAACACAACAAGATGCACAAATTTTAAGGTGAGTGCACATTTCTGCAACCCCGATGTTCTCGCTCCACGTGAGCAGACGCACAGCCATGCTTCGTTTGGTGAACCGTCTGAACGGTTCTTGCGTCACTGTCCCGAGTAAACGATTGCCTCACAGCTGATCTCCCGAGACCAGTTTGGTTGCGATAAACGTGCATAATTCGCAGGACGTGAGGCTGACTGCGAAATGGAAAGCAATAAAAAAGGGGGAGCAGCGAAAGTTTTCCGCGCGGCGCTTGGAATGCGATTGCATACAAAATGAGACGTAAGGAAATTACCGAGTCACGAGTAACTGCTCCGACAGAATGCAACCTTTTTCTTGTTTTCGACAGTAGCCGTGAAGACGTTGTCGAACATGTCTTTTTTTCTGTTCTGTTAGCATTTCCGCTTCATATCATGCATGTTGATTTTAATGGTTCTAATGGCTCTGAGCACTATGCCAGTTAACTTCTAAGATCATCAGTCGCCTAGAACTTAGAATTAATTAAACCTAACTAACCTAAAGACATCACACACATCCATGCCCGAGGCAGGATTCGAACCTGTTGATTTTAATGCTGTAAAACAAGAAATGAAGGAAGCTTGGGTTTTAATATACCGTTGACGACTGGGTTATTAGGAACGCAACATATGGAGGTATTGGGACCGGTTGTGTCCGTCCAAAGAAATCATCCCGGCAATTGCGGGAAGCCGGCCGTTGTGACCGAGCGGTTCTAGGCGCTTCAGTCTGGAACCGCGCGACCGCTACGGTTCCAGCTTCGAATCCTGCCTCGGGCATGGATGTGTGTGATGACCTTAGGTTAGTTAGGTTTAAGTAGTTCTAAGCTCTAGGGGACTGATGATCTCAGATGTTAAGTCCCATAGTGCTCAGAGCCATTTGAACCACCTGAATTGCGGGAAACACAGTCTATATACAGAAAAACACAGACACAGTCCATGTACATGAAATCATATCTGTATGACATCAGTAAAGTCTCCGAAATTGTGTCATTTCATTTGTATAATTATCTGCACCTGGGTTTCAAGCTGGATCCCCGATTCACGTTCGATGCTGAGGTGCTATTGCAGAACACGGAGAGCCTCGTTAATTCCGTTCGTGTGTAAGGGGGAATTTAGACTGGGGACGGCAGTGACAATTTGGATCGATAAGGCAAGCTTAGTGGCTAAGGTACCTGCCTAGTAAGCAGGAGACACGGGTTCGATTCTCGGCCTTGGTACAAATTTTCACTCGTCGCTTCAGTCTATGTACACAGAAAACATATGTGGATGGCACGACAGGGATATGAATCGCCGACCTTGCGAGTGAGAGTCCAGTGTGTTAACCACTGAGCCTTCTTGCCCGATATCGATCTTACAGCCTAACTACGTAGATACTGGAGTTATGTGACAGTTGTTCCTATACTCACAAACCTTTTAAAGCTATTTTGACATTTTCAACACATTGTATTTTTCCATGACATTACCGGTTTTGAGCTATCGTCAGATGGCTGCATTACTGGATGAACTGCTACGCTGCCTTCTTGAGAAAATATATTAACTGATAACTATTCTTAAAGGAAAAAAAGACACACGTAATGTCTATTTAGCACCAGTATTTATTTCCAATAAATTATGTAATGCCTTTGTAGCATACGTTAAGTATAAAAGGTACTATCATTAAAAACATTTCATATGATCTTTAAAGAATAACTATGTTTCAATATTTTCTGCTGCATATAAATTACTTATATTACTATTTCAGAGACCGTATCAATATTAAAGTCATATCGTTCACCTCATCTCTGACACAAATGTAAACAATGGATATCTTTGCATCACAGCATATTTGTAAGCTATCAGTACATGTCAAACATGTGGAGTGTATGTCAAATTAGATTCTTCGTGTAAAAATTCTAATGGTGACACAATTTTTACTTTGTGATTTTTTGCTTTTACTTTGAGATTTGTTGGATGTGTTTATAACATTGGATACGTCTAATACGAAACAGCTGCGCGGTACACGGAAAATAAGAGAAACTCGAGGCTTCGAAGCAATCGATACACGTCCACTGTGAGCAATGGTACTGAACAGCCAAAATTCAATTTACAAACTTCATTTTTCTTCATTTCTTTAATGAGTATTCATCATTTACTATAGTTTCACGATAGGGCACCGCGGCAGCCAAAATAACGCACGTCTGATTAAAAGTTCATCATATACTGTAGCCGTCTGACGATGAACAGAAGTTGGAAACCGATACTGACAGGGAAAAATAATTTTCTTTGAACGAAACGTCTTAAACTTTTTATTTAGTAGCTGTTTTGATAATACATTCCATAAGCTTTTTGTTTTCTAAACATATACTCAGTTTTATGGCAATGTTTTGTAAGTAATTTTTTCCTTAAGGTTTAGCGTCCTGTCAACAAAAGATACAATTTTATGTTGTTTGTCCTTTTCTGGGACCAGACTGAGTCCGAAGAACCAGTTCAAAACAACCACGACACCAGTCTCCGGGTGAATTATTTAAATTACGTAACCCGAATGGGCTGATTTCCTTCGTATACTTCGAACTCGTGCTTGGTCTCTAATGAACCCGTCCTTGATAAGACGTTAAACCTCGATTTTCCTTCCTATTTGCACCGAGCCAACCCCCCCCCCCCCCTGCTCCTGTTGCCGCATTCTCCATCTTCTTATGAACTGAGCATATCTTCCAGCCGCGTCCGTCGGCATTGCAGGTCGCTATTGTGAGCGGTGGCACCGGTTTTCCGATTTCCAGCGAATTGGGAGTATTCTCCAGCCTGTAGATGATGGGCCAGCGTTCCACTAATACAGCGGAATGGTGGTGGTCTGGCATGATTCGACAGCACGGGAGGCTTTCCTAATAATCTTTGGTAAAGAAATTTCTCAGAGAGATGGCAGAAAGCAACACCAAGTGTTATGGGTGTTAGCAGGAAATGGCCAATTGAAGAGTCAACATTCTGCTCTGCTGACCGATTGGGTGAAAGGTGTGCACGTTAAAATTATGCAGTGGAGCGGTTTCTGAGCACGCGAAATTGGCACTCACGCGGCAGTCCTCGTAAGGGATGGACGTGAGCAGTCGGTCCTGTGGAGCGGAGTCGAAAGTTTTAGTAGCGTAGCAGTCAACGGCCGTGCCGAGGTGGCTACACCACTTCCCGTCAGATCATCTCAGTTAAGCAGCGTCGGCAGTGGACAGAACGTGGACTGGTGACCGTCCAAGTATGCCTCGTGCTGTTAACAATTTTCTCTTTGTCTTTACGGCAGAGGGGACAGGAGAAGGGGCGAGCTGATCATAAGTCTTTGCGCCAATATCTTGAATTACTTTCCAAAACTCTCCGCAGCGTCATGAGGTGAGGGCATTCCACACTGTTGATGATGATCCATCTATCGTCTTCGAGAGGAGTAGCCTATGTGCCGGGATCCGGTTTTACCCTCTCCCTTCTTTCATTATCTCCAAAGCGAACGTGACACTGCACACACGACTCTAAGGGCAGGTGCGTATTTGACGCAGTCGACGGAGGGCAGGGCGTGGCACTACTGTGAAGTAGATACTGTACAGAGTGTATCAAAAAGAATGATCCGATTTGTCACGATTATACACTCCTGGAAATGGAAAAAAGAACACATTGACACCGGTGTGTCAGACCCACCATACTTGCTCCGGACACTGCGAGAGGGCTGTACAAGCAATGATCACACGCACGGCACAGCGGACACACCAGGAACCGCGGTGTTGGCCGTCGAATGGCGCTAGCTGCGCAGCATTTGTGCACCGCCGCCGTCAGTGTCAGCCAGTTTGCCGTGGCATACGGAGCTCCATCGCAGTCTTTAACACTGGTAGCATGCCGCGACAGCGTGGACGTGAACCGTATGTGCAGTTGACGGACTTTGAGCGAGGGCGTATAGTGGGCATGCGGGAGGCCGGGTGGACGTACCGCCGAATTGCTCAACACGTGGGGCGTGAGGTCTCCACAGTACATCGATGTTGTCGCCAGTGGTCGGCGGAAGGTGCACGTGCCCGTCGACCTGGGACCGGACCGCAGCGACGCACGGATGCACGCCAAGACCGTAGGATCCTATGCAGTGCCGTAGGGGACCACACCGCCACTTCCCAGCAAATTAGGGACACTGTTGCTCCTGGGGTATCGGCGAGGACCATTCGCAACCGTCTCCATGAAGCTGGGCTACGGTCCCGCACACCGTTAGGCCGTCTTCCGCTCACGCCCCAACATCGTGCAGCCCGCCTCCAGTGGTGTCGCGACAGGCGTGAATGGAGGGACGAATGGAGACGTGTCGTCTTCAGCGATGAGAGTCGCTTCTGCCTTGGTGCCAATGATGGTCGTATGCGTGTTTGGCGCCGTGCAGGTGAGCGCCACAATCAGGACTGCATACGACCGAGGCACACAGGGCCAACACCCGGCATCACGGTGTGGGGAGCGATCTCCTACACTGGCCGTACGCCACTGGTGATCGTCGAGGGGACACTGAATAGTGCACGGTACATCCAAACCGTCATCGAACCCATCGTTCTACCATTCCTAGACCGGCAAGGGAACTTGCTGTTCCAACAGGACAATGCACGTCCGCATGTATCCCGTGCCACCCAACGTGCTCTAGAAGGTGTAAGTCAACTACCCTGGCCAGCAAGATCTCCGGATGTGTCCCCCATTGAGCATGTTTGGGACTGGATGAAGCGTCGTCTCACGCGGTCTGCACGTCCAGCACGAACGCTGGTCCAACTGAGGCGCCAGGTGGAAATGGCATGGCAAGCCGTTCCACAGGACTACATCCAGCATCTCTACGATCGTCTCCATGGGAGAATAGCAGCGTGCATTGCTGCGAAAGGTGGATATACACTGTACTAGTGCCGACATTGTGCATGCTCTGTTGCCTGTGTCTATGTGCCTGTGGTTCTGTCAGTGTGATCATGTGATGTATCTGACCCCAGGAATGTGTCAATAAAGTTTCCCCTTCCTGGGACAATGAATTCACGGTGTTCTTATTTCAATTTCCAGGAGTGTATTTCTGAAACTAATAAACATATACAATGAATTTTGTTTTTTGATGAACGAGAAACTCAAAAAGTTTTTTTTTCATACCTCTTCATAGGTGTTCAGTATGCCCCCCTTGAGGTGCACGGCACATGTCAGTGCGGTATTCAAATTGTTCCCACAACGCAGCGAGCATGTCTTTTACAGCTTCCACAGCTGCTGTTATGCGATGTCTCAGTTCATTCATTGTTGTTGGTGATGGAGGCACATAAACAGAGTCTTTTATAAAACCCCACAAGAAATAATCACATACGTTCAGATCCGGTGACATTGGAGGGCAGTAATGTAACGCTGAATCATCTGGTCCAGCGCGATCGATCCATCGTTCAGCAATCCTTTGTTTTAAAAATCCCCTCACTTCCGAATGCCAGTGTGGCGGTGCCCCATCCTGTTGGTAAATGAATCAGTCTCCAACTTTGGGAAACGAAAGTTCTCAAGCGTATCGACATATGTGCTTTCTGTAACAGTGTTCTCGGCAAAGAAAAATGGACCACAAGTCTTTTCCCGTGGAACTGCACAAAACACATAGTACAACTTCGTGTAGTTGTTCCGTACCCCATATCCTCACATTATGACGGTCCACCTTTCGATTTAAATGGAATGTTGCCTCGTTACTAAATACTAAACGTCGAAGAAAACTGTAATCTTTGTACATCCGTATTTAAACTGGATGAAGGTGGGACACAGCTGGTACAATTTGTATTAAAAATGAAATTCTTCCAGCTGTACTTAAGATTTTTCATTTACTTCGCTACTAGTTTCGACGTTGAGTCAACGCCGTCTTCATGTCCGTACACCTTGATGAAATCATTTGTGCGTGGCTCAGTCTAGAAGTCCGCGGTGAGATCAACACGTGCTCCACATGGATGGCGGGCACGAACTCCATTTTTAATAAAAACTGTCATCTTCCATCTTGCCAAGAACAAAATTACAGAACTCCACACGCTGTTGTTTGCCACCTTCACGAAGAGCTTGAAGTAGCTGAATTTTGCACGGTTTCTTGCGTAAACGACGACGCAACACATGTCAGACGGACATCGGAGGCATACTGATATGTGGAGCTGCACGGCCAACGGATTTCTGCCGGACTCATTGTGAAACTATGGAGGATGCGTTCGCCATCTATGTCAGGCAATCATGGACAGCCCGGCGATTTGCCTTTACACAGACAACGTGTTTCTTGGAATTGTTCATGCCGTCGTCTAATGCCCTGTGCTGTAGGAGGATATCACACCATACCTGTTACGAAAGTCACGTTGAACACTGACCCGCACTGCGCAAAAAGCAGATCACATGGAGCTGGAAAAAGACAATGCATTTCACTTCCTCGACGTCCTTGTCCACCGTAAACGAAATGGGTGCCTTGGCCACAGTGTCTACAGAAAATCCACCCACACAGACCTGAACCTGCACACCACCAGCCATCATCATCCAGCACAGACACGCGCAGTATTACAAACACTGGTGCGTCGTGCAAGAGTAATATCAGACGACGACAACCTGCCCCATGAACTGGACTACCTACGCAAGGTCTTCAGGAATAAGGGCTACAGCGCCCATCAAGTGAAAGAAGTGATTTCTGGGAAATATCAGAATAAGACCACCGACGAAGAGCAGAAAAAGAAGCTTGCTTTGCTACCATTTTGTGGCTCTGTGTCGGGCTAGATAAGCCGCCTGTTGAAAAGACACAAGATCAAATCAATCTTCAGGCCTCCAACGAAAATCCGTCAATTACTGAGACCAGTTAAAGACGCAGTAGGTCTCAGAATACCTGGAGTCTATGAAATACCTTGTGAGTGTGGCCAGAAGTACATCGGACAAACAAACACTGTGGAACAACGCAGGAAAGAACATGAGAGGTATTATCGCCTACGCTATCCAGAAAAATCTGCGTTAGCTGAGCATGCGTTAGAAAACGGTCACCACATAAAATTCGACGATACCTCTGTCGTGGCTCGCACTAACGGCTTCTGGGACAGTGTAAAAATTACCGCAAACACCCTGAATAGAGACGGTGGCTTGCAGCTCAGCGCTGCACGAGATCCACCGATTGCGCGATTGAAGAGGGCACATCGAACGCCGACTCAAAACATACCCATATATGGTAATGTCACGGGCACCAGTGACGTCACAGCCGGCAGCTAGCGTTTATAAGGGCGCACCAACAGCCCACTAGCAGTCATAGCCCTTGACAACGGCCAAGGAGTGCTTGGCCGGAAGCTCGTGTAGTTTTAAGCAATTGACGCGGTTGGAAACCCGAGAACATTTTATTCAATGTTACCGCCGCGAGACTCTGTATTCATACAAAACGCTTTCTGTTCTCCTGACACCATTTTTACTAGAACTGAGGTAGGCGCACACTTCTCCTACATAGTGGAACCATGTAAAACTCGAGAATTTGCTCTTTCCAGCAGTACGTTGTTCACGCACATGTCTCAAACAACATAATAAAAAATAATTTTTTTTTTAATCGGATGATTATTTTTGATGCACCCTTTACTTCGCGACGCAATGTGTGCATTTACTGGGAGGCAGTTGCAACTGTTCCATCCATTCTGAGACAGCGCGTGGTCTGTATGGCGCTCGTCAGCTTCGTGACACTCGTGCAGTGAACTGTATCCCGTGAACTACTCGGCGAAGGTCCTGGACCCCGCGGCGAAGACTGTGCTGCCCTTACCTGTCCTGTCCCGCTCCGCATTCTGCACTGTTCTACTTACACCCTCGAGTCATACAAATCTTTGCTTCACTGCCTTTCCCTCCTCTGCTGCATTCCAATATGCGCCTCGTAATACCACAGTTACCAGCAAATTGGAGAAGAATGCGGGAAACTGTTTCGTTCCCATCAGGAGAGCTAGAAAAATCATTCCATACATTCGCTCGTCGGGGAGAGCCCGTGCAGTTAGTGCCGACGTGTGGGCAGCTCTTGAAAGAACGCCGTGGCGTTGTGCGAGCGGCGCACATCCGCAGTGCTGTCCGGCACGGCCCGTTGGGACTTTAGCCAGGGCCGTGACTGAGGAAGCGCTGTCGCGGCCTTGCTGACTGTGTGTGCCAGAGGCTTGGCACTGCCTGCAGCGTGCCGGTGCTCTTCATTCAGATTCGCCCACTGTTGGCAACAGAAACATCCGCATAAACCCTCCAGACTTTTCCACGCGTGAGGGTCGTCAACATCAGCCTCCATAGCTAAGTCAGCAGCGGGTCTCAGCGTTTTGCGTAAGGACCGCGTTCATTTCCCGGTAATGCCTGGTTTTCTTCATTAGTGGGAATACTGTAGCGAGGAGCTGACCATATGCTTAAAATAATTTTATGTTATTGATTAATATTAATTAGTTACTATTTTGACACATTAATGTGTTGAATTTAGAATTCTTTTATGTAAATTTTTTCTACAAGTAGTATTGACAGTTTACGATTTATTTATGTTTGTTTTGAATTTTCTTTTATTGGTTAGATGGTTCAGATGGCTCTGAGCACTATGGGACAACATCTATGGTCATCAGTCCCCTACAACTTAGAACTACTTAAACCTAACTAACCTAAGGACATCACACACATCCATGCCCGAGGCAGGATTCGAACCTGCGACCGTAGCAGTCGCGCGGCTCCGGACTGAGCGCCTAGAACCGCTACACCACCGCGGCCGGCCTTTTATTGGTTATTTGTGTTTTAATTAGTGCACGCCTCTCCATATCGCATCCAAATGACGCTTTTTCAGTACCAGCAGACGGTGCTATAGCTTTTAGGGCCTCACACCACACACATCGATGTTGCTACTGGCTGTTTACTAAAGCCATTTTCCCGAATTGCATTAGTCGTGCTCTCCATTCTTTCTTGTTTTCTTGAATCCCGCAAATACTTCCGTACGTTTACGTGGATATACGTCCCTTCACCCTCCATTTCACTTTCCTATACGGTCATTACTACGCCTAGTACTCCAGTCGGTTTCCTGTTCCTTTTGTTAATTTTCCTGCTTTTCTTAGTAATTCGAAAAAATGCATCTCCCCATTACTGGGTAGGAACTCCTTGTTTTTTAATGATTTTGGCACAAAAAGATCAGGCGCTCTGCTACGTGTCAATAAACATTGATTGTAACCTATTTTTGTCAGAAACATCGGAATCTTAATACTGAAACACATATTTACTTTGCCTACAGAACTCTAGACAATTTTCAGTCTTCTGTTTTTTTTCTTTTTGCTGTCCTGCAAATAACTGTTTACATACATATGCGCCGCGCGGGATTAGCCGAGCGGTCTTGGGGCGCTGCAGTCATGGGCTGTGCGGCTGGTCCCGGCGGAGGTTCGAGTCCCCCCTCGGGCATGGGTGTGTGTGTGTGTGTGTTTGTCCTTAGGATAATTTAGGTTAAGTAGTGTGTAAGTTTAGGGACTGATGACCTTAGCAGTTAAGTCCCATAAGAATTCACACACATTTGAACATACATATGCGGATGCCCTCTTATCTTGAAAACCGCAAACAAGGTTTTGTACAGAAGTAAAATAAAAAATGTGTCATGCAACCGTTGTTTAACTATCAGGAAGGATTTCGACCAGCATCATTATCTTCCTCGTAACTTCATTCGTTACGAAGGTATGAACAGCAGTATTTCTGTTTTTGAATAGCACTTCCTCTCCACAAGACCTGTTCAGAAAAGTATCACAGAATTGACGTAAACATAGAGGTATTAAAAACTTAACATACGAGGGCAGTTCAATAAGTAATGCAACACATTTTTTTTCTGAAACAAGGGTTGTTTTATTCAGCATTGAAATACACCAGGTTATTCCCCAATCTTTTAGCTACACAACACTATTTTTCAACGTAATCTTCATTCAGTGCTACGGCCTTATGCCACCTTGAAATGAGGGCCTGTATGCCTGCACGGTACCATTCCACTGGTCGATGTCGGAGCCAACGTCGTACTGCATCAATAACTTCTTCATCATCCGCGTAGTGCGTCCCACGGATTGCGTCCTTCATTGGGCCAAACATATGGAAATCCGACGGTGCGAGATCGGGGCTGTAGGGTGCATGAGGAAGAACAGTCCACTGATGTTTTGTGAGCTCCTCTCGGGTGCGAAGACTTGTGTGAGGTCTTGCGTTGTCATGAAGAAGGAGAAGTTCGTTCAGATTTTTGTGCCTACGAACACGCTGAAGTCGTTTCTTCAATTTCTGAAGAGTAGCACAATACACTTCAGAGTTGATCGTTTGACCATGGGGAAGGACATCGAACTTCAGCGTCCCAG
Organism: Schistocerca nitens; assembly: GCF_023898315.1. NCBI lineage: Eukaryota > Metazoa > Arthropoda > Insecta > Orthoptera > Acrididae > Schistocerca > Schistocerca nitens. The sequence continues at coordinate 355,151,576 of NC_064622.1, forward strand.
AAGACTGTAACCATGACTTTACCGGCTGAGGGTATGGCTTTAAACTTTTTCTTGGTAGGGGAGTGGGTGTGGCGCCACTCCATTGATTGCCGTTTTCTTTAAGGTTCGAAGTGATGAACCCATGTTTCATCGCCTGTAACAATCTTTGACAAGAAATTGTCACCCTCAGCCACATGACGAGCAAGCAATTCCGCACAGATGGTTCTCCTTTGCTCTTTATGGTGTTCGGTTAGACAACGAGGGACCCAGCGGGAACAAACCTTTGAATATCCCAACTGGTGAACAATTGTGACAACACTACCAACAGAGATGTCAAGTTGAGCACTGAGTTGTTTGATGGTGATCCGTCGACCATCTCGAACGAGTGTGTTCGCACGCTCCGCCATTGCAGGAGTCACAGCTGTGCACGGCCGGCCCGCACGCGGGAGATCAGACAGTCTTGCTTGACCTTGCGGCGATGATGACACACGCTTTGCCCAACGACTCACCGTGCTTTTGTCCACTGTCAGATCACCGTAGACATTCTGCAAGCGCCTATGAATATCTGAGATGCCCTGGTTTTCCGCCAAAAGAAACTCGATCACTGCCCGTTGTTTGCAACGCACATCCGTTACGGACGCCATTTTAACAGCTCCGCACAGCGCTGCCACCTGTCGGAAGTCAATGAAACTATACGAGACGAAGCGGGAATGTTTGAAAATATTCCACAAGAAATTTCACGTTTTTTCAACCAAAATTGGCCGAGTAAAAAAATGTGTTGCATTACTTATTGAACTGCCCTCGTAAAACCGACTTTGGCACTCCTGCACTAGAACACAGTGTCGGTACCGAGGGTAACGTAACACGCACACTAGTTCACGGCAAACAAATGGAAAAACAAGGAAAATGCACATCGTTAATTCAGTCAACTGTCTTCAGTTGAAGGGCTATGCGAGCACAACGTACACCACCGAGGTGTATGTAGGTATGCCACGCATTTATGGAGAATGTAAATTAACAGAAAAGTAACTGCAATAATGTTTTCTCATTTACAATACAGGTACACGTACTACAATGCTATAGTACCTTTAGACAATATGTTGTGTACACTGAACGCAGTTCTTGATTAAAAACTACATCATTACTTGTCTTTTATTGTGTTTGCAGGCAAGTGTAATCCCACTCAGGCAGAAGAACTCCACTGACAGGAACCTACCTTCGCGACGCATGTTCCCCTGTCTTTTTGTGACACTTCAGGATACGGGGAGTTTCAACCCAAGGCAACGTCGTCGTCGTCGTCGTCGTCGTAGATTACGCACAGATGAAGCCGCCGAAGTTACTGTTCCCCCTTTCAAGTCCTCGCCAATCAGAAAGTCTTCTCCAATGCTCTTTTTACTAATGTATGTTCCTTCCCAAACATAGGACAGATAAATACAAAGAACATACTTTACTGATCTCGCGAAAATCCACTATGACAAGACAGGTGGGATATCAGCGCCAGTGAAGAGTCAATTTCTGGTGTAGGATATGGGTACCTGCAATTACTATCTCTTATTTCATCATTAGCAACCTAAACTGCAGGGCATATGCCAGCTTTCTCCCACGAATTCTTCCTCGTTCCTGGTTGGAGTGCCCTTAAAACCAGCATGCTTGCCTGGTACCAGCACGATGGATGTCCAGTATACACTACTTCGCGGGGACCTCATGTTCTGAACCCAGTGCATCCTACCTGATAGACTGGTCGTCGAGGAACAGTTCATTGGCGTGGTAGATTCAAATGGCTCTAATCACTATGGGACTTAACATCTGAGGTCACATGTCCCCTAGACTTAGAACTACTTAAACCTATCTAACCTAAGGACATCACACACATCCATGCCCGTAGCAGCAGCGCGGTTCCGGACTGAAGTGCCTAGAACCGCTCGGCCGCAGCGGCAGGTGGCCTGGTAGGTCTGCTGACTTAAGTGCTCTGGAGTTCTAGCTTTGGGTGTGCATAACAAAAAAAATGGCTCTGAGCACTATGGGACTCAACTGCTGTGGTCATAAGTCCCCTAGAACTTAGAACTACTTAAACCTAACTAACCTAAGGACAGCACACAACACCCAGCCATCACGAGGCAGAGAAAATCCCTGACCCCGCCGGGAATCGAACCCGGGAACCCGGGCGTGGGAAGCCAGAACGCTACCGCACGACCACGAGATGCGGGCAGGTGTGCATAACAGACGTTCTCTACAGCGATATTCCAAATACTCCAGAGAACAGGTAGGAACATATCGTAAATGATCGGAATTCGCTTCAGCAGACAACAGTGGAGCAGCAATGAATCCTTTCATCCAACGCGTGAACACATATATCTCAGTTCGTCGCCACCACTTTGAACTTTCTACCTCTTTTTAAGCCCACGGTGGGTTACCGTACTATAAAGAGTTACTTAAGATCCACGTTTCTGTGTTTTTCTTTTTCAGTTGGCTGTAGTGTTTACATGAATACGTAACACTTCTACGAAGATCTCTTGAGGAGAGGAAGCGGATTACAGAATAAAAAATATAGGGTGCTGTTCATATCTTCGTAACGAACAAAATTACAAGAAAGGCAATTGCGCTGAATGATGGGTCACTGATAGCTAAACAATATTTGCTTGATACATTGTTAATTTTGGTTTTAGGCAAAAGATCGTTTGGAATGGTCCAGATAAATGGGATAGTGTATAGGAGTGGTTTGATAAGTCTGGAAAATAAGGAAAAATGTTTGTTTCGTAAGTAGCTTACCTTACTTCTCGACATAGTCTCCTTTGAGGTATACATACTTGGCCCAGAGATCCTCCAGCTTTCTCATACCATCGGAAAAATAGACTCTTTCAAACTCTCCAAAATATTCGTTGACTGCAGCTATCATCTCTCATTTGACGAAAATTTCTTCCCAGTAAGCCACAGTTTCTAGTTACGGAACAGGAAGAAGCGACTTGGGGTTACGTCAGATGAGTAGGGTGGACGAGGAAACAGTTCAAAGTCCAAATTATGTACTGTCGCCATTGTTATCGCTGATGTGTGGTATGGTGCATTATCGCAGAGGTAGAGTACTTTTCTGCGTGCTAACCTCGCTATTAATTCACGCAGCGTAAGTTTCAAATGATCCATCTATGAAGCAAAATAGGGTCCAGTTATGGTTCTGTCTAATCTATGAGAATCACTCCTTGGGAATCCTAAAAAACAGTGGCCAGTACATTATCAGCTGACGAAATGGCCTTCTTCGGTATGCTTTCACCAGTCTTTGTCCACTGCTATGGCTGCTGTTCTCACTCTTGTGTGTAATGATGGATGCAGGTTTCATCATCAGTCACACATCGTCGCAAAACGTCTTGCGGATTGCGATTAAACATCGCCAGATATTGTGTAGAAATGCTGTGCCGGATGTGCTTCTGGTCGACTGTGAACCATTGCGGAACCCACCTCGCACACAGATTCATCATAACTAATTCTTCGAGCAGGATTTAATGCATTCCCTCAGTTGAGATGACTTAAGTCTCAGAAATCTCAAGCATTTTCATTCGGCAGTCTTGCACTGCCGTATCACGGATTTTGTCTTCTTTGTAGCGATCTCAACTGGACAGCCAGAGCGCGCTTCGTCTTCAGTGCTTGTTCGACCACATTTAAACTCTTTAATACAAAAGTAATTAGTCCTCAATAATGGTGAAGAGTCTGCGTGAACTTCATTCAGTTCTGTTTTGATTTGTGTGGTTGTCCAACCCTTCAAATGAAAATGTTTAATAACAGCAAGAAACTCGTGGTTTTATCCGTTTTATATAGCAGTCGACACACTGATCAATTCAGGCGGCTGTCAACAATGAACTGTACGCTAGACATTGTTGAAATTCTTTGTACGATCCTCGGAATAATAAAGATTACCAACTAAGAAGATTCAACAAAAATGTTCCATTCTTTGACGGGAATTTACCAGTCATATCAAACCACACTCGTTTACTTCTCTTTGTACTGAAATGAAAAGGATAGGAGACTGCCGGCGGTGTGGCCGAGCGGTTCTAGGCGCTTCAGTCTGGAACCGCAGTTTCGAATCCTGCCTTGGGCATGGATGTGTGTGATGTCCTTAGGTTAGTTAGGTTTAAGTAGTTCTAAGTCCTACGGGACTGATGACCTCACAAGTTAAGTCCCATAGTGCTCAGAGCCATTTGAACCATTTGATAAGTGGCGAGCGACAGAACTGAAGGACTTGAGACCGAAATAACAACACCACATTCACTGTGCAGCTATGAACGATTGAGGCCCTCAGCTCATCACCAGCGTACAGTGAAGCTTATCCCAGTTGAACCAACTGAGCAGAATGCTCACTGGACGGCTCTTTTCCTCAGCCACTGCGCTCTTCTCATGACACGGAATTAGATAAGGGCCCAGCTAGGCAGCCCTGCGCGTATTTGTTCGGAGCGGCCGGGTCGCCAGTGGTCCTGTATCTGAATGCGTGGGCGGGCGGGCACATTCCTGCCATTGCCGCCGCTCCACAATGCCTCGTTGCTCTGAGCCGCATGCCAGCCCAGCTGCACAGCTAAGCAGAAATGCAGCCCTTTCTGTCTGCCTAGACCTTCTGGCACTGTTTGCCTGCTGCTTTACGAGACGTGGAATGTGATTTTGTGAGGACAAGACTGTTCTCTTACGTCAGGAAACTACCGGGTGGTTATACTGACGGTGTTCCGAGTGCTGCAATGCGGGCTGCATACATCGCAGGAGGCTGAAACATCGTACGTATGTTCCTTAACCGCTGCCCTCGCGGAGTATGCTGAAAAAATAATAGCTATACTCTCTACCACCAGGTGAAGTGTTTCCTGTTTTTACATCAGTATGCTGCTTGTTGATTGCTGATATCTTTTGTAGTGAAGTGACTGTCTGCTTAAATGGTTAAGAAGGTTGAAGTTTCCTATACGTAACGCAATGGCAGTTGAGAATAAAGAGCTGCTGGTAAAGTCGTTTTATAACTGCAGCAATAGCAGTCCTGCACTGTCTGAATGTCGCTATTAAAAAGTACTGCAAAGAGCTCCCATATCGGTAAAGAGGCTAAACAATGTGATCAAGAAATCCGAAGAAACAGGTGACTTACGTGATGCAGTAGGGAGAGAGAGACCGCCCATTCCCATGGCAGTTGTTGTTGAAGTTGCTGTATCTACAGGCGACTGTGCAACGCACGCCTCAGATTTTATAGCCAGTGCTTGAGCTGTGTCATGGGAACTCTCTCTCCCCTTGTCAACGGTTCGAAAGAATTTGCGACGCATTTTACACTGGTATTCATACAAGATTCAATATTCACCAGATGAAGCCCCGAGATACGTTACAACGCCATGACACATTTTACTCTGCACGATGCCATGAAAGCACAGATCTGTCACATATGGGGTTCTACTCCGCTACATGTTGTGCAGGAACATTCACAGCCATCAGCTTATGTGACTGTATGGTGTGGTTTCACAAGCTCCTTCGGTTGGTTTCGCTTTGACACCTCACAGGACTATTAGGTGTCCAGTTACATTTGTACATATAAGGACCTCCTTTTGCAACCAGTGACCCCCACCTTTTCAAGAATGCGACTGTGTCCAGACCACTATTTTCATGTAAGATGGGGGGATACTGCGCTGTCCTAAGGCATCGACTGCACACCGACCAGTGCAGCGACGCGAAACGGCATCAAGAAGGTGCTGACTCGCGCGCCAATGGAAAGAGCGGGCGGCGCCACAGATCCAGGAAGACAGAGTTCTGAGCCACCTGTCAGCGCTGACTTAACGAGCCGCCCGTCGCTGGTCGGGCCCAGTTCGGTAGCAGACTTCGAGAGCATCAGTACTGAGTGATTGAAAACGATACTTAGCCTGCGTTCTGCGAGTAGTATTTTTTTTTTTGGTCATCAGTCTACTGACTGGTTTGATGCGGCCCGCCACGAATTCCTTTCCTGTGCTAACCTCTTCATCTCAGAGTAGCACTTGCAACCTACGTCGTCAATTATTTGCTTCGCGTATTCCAATCTCTGTCTTCCTCTACAGTTTTTGCCCTCTACAGCTCCCTCTAGTGCCATGGAAGTCATTCCCTCATGTCTTAGCAGATGTCCTATCATCCTGTCCCTTCTCCTTATCAGTGTTTTCCACATATTCCTTTCCTCTCCGATTCTGCGTAGAACCTCCTCATTCCTTACCTTATCAGTCCACCTAATTTTCAACATTCGTCTATAGCACCACATCTCAAATGCTTCGATTCCCTTCTGTTCCGGTTTTCCCACAGTCCATGTTTCACTACCATACAAAGCTGTACTCCAGACGTACATCCTCAGAAACTTCTTCCTCAAATTAAGGCCGGTATTTGATATTAGTAGACTTCTCTTGGCCAGAAATGCCTTTTTTGCCATAGCGAGTCTGCTTTTGGTGTCCTCCTTGCTCCGTCCGTCATTGGTTATTTTACTGCCTAGGTAGCAGAATTCCTTAACTTCATTGACTTCGTGGCCATCAATCCTGATGTTAAGTTTCTCGCTGTTCTCATTTCTACTACTTCTCATTACCTTCGTCTTTCTCCGATTTACTCTCAAACCATACTGTGTACTCATTAGACTGTTCATTCCGTTCAGCAGATCATTTAATTCTTCTTCACTTTCACTCAGGATAGCAATGTCATCAACGAATCGTATCATTGATATCCTTTCACCTTGTATTTTAATTCCACTCCTGAACCTTTCTTTTATTTCCATCATTGCTTCCTCGATGTACAGATTGAAGAGAAGGGGCGAAAGGCTACAGCCTTGTCTTACACCCTTCTTAATACGAGCACTTCGTTCCTGATCGTCCACTCTTATTATTCCCTCTTGGTTGTTGTACATATTGTATATGACCCGTCTCTCCCTATAGCTTACCCCTACTTTTTTCAGAATCTCGAACAGCTTGCACCATTTTATATTGTCGAACGCTTTTTTCAGGTCGACAAATCCTATGAAAGTGTCCTGATTTTTCTTTAGCCTTGTTCCATTATTAGCCGTAACGTCAGAATTGCCTCTCTCGTCCCTTTACTTTTCCTAAAGCCAAACTGATCGTCACCTAGCGCATTCTCAATTTTCTTTTCCATTCTTCTGTATATTATTCTTGTAAGCAGCTTCGATGCATGAGCTGTTAAGCTGATTGTGCGATAATTCTCCACTTGTCAGCTCTTGCCGTCTTCGGAATTGTGTGGATGATGCTTTTCCGAAAGTCAGAGGGTATGTCGCCAGACTCATATATTCTACACACCAACATGAATAGTCGTTTTGTTGCCACTTCCCCCAATGATTTTAGAAATTCTGATGGAATGTTATCTATCCCTTCTGCCTTATTTGACCGTAAGTCCTCCAAAGCTCTTTTAAATTCCGATTCTAATACTGGATCCCCTATCTCTTCTAAATCGACTCCTGTTTCTTCTTCTATCACATCAGACAAATCTTCACCCTCATAGAGGCTTTCAATGTATTCTTTCCACCTATCTGCTCTCTCCTCTGCATTTAACAGTGGAATTCCCGTTGCACTCTTAATGTTACCACCGTTGCTTTTAATGTCATCAAAGGTTGTTTTGACTTTCCTGTATGCTGAGTCTGTCCTTCCGACAATCACATCTTTTTCGATGTCTTCACATTTTTCCTGCAGCCATTTCGTCTTAGCTTCCCTGCACTTCCTATTTATTTCATTCCTCAGCGACTTGTATTTCTGTATTCCTGGTTTTCCCGGAACATGTTTGTACTTCCTCCTTTCAGCAATCAACTGAAGTATTTCTTCTGTTACCCATGGTTTCTTCGCAGCTACCTTCTTTTACCTACGTTTTCCTTCCCAGCTTCTGTGATGGCCCTTTTTAGAGATGTCCATTCCTCTTCAACTGTACTGCCTACTGCGCTATTCCTTATTGCTGTATCTATAGCGTTAGAGAACTTCAAACGTATCTCGTCATTCCTTAGTACTTCCGTATCCCACTTCTTTGCGTATTGATTCTTCCTGACTAATGTCTTGAACTTCAGCCTAATCACTACTATATTGTGATCTGAGTCTATATCTGCTCCTGGGTGCGCCTTACAATCCAGTATCTGATCTCGGAATCTCTGTCTGACCATGATGTAATCTAACTGAAATCTTCCCGTATCTCCCGGCCTTTTCCAAGTATACCTCCTCCTCTTGTGATTCTTGAACAGGGTATTCGCTATTACTAGCTGAAACTTGTTACAGAACTCAATTAGTCTTTCTCCTCTTTCATTTCTTGTCCCAAGCCCATATTCTCCTGTAACCTTTTCTTCTACTCCTTCCCCTACAACTGCATTCCAGTCGCCCATGACTATTAGATTTTCGTCTCCCTTTACATACTGCATTACGCTTTCAATATCCTCATACACTTTCTCTATCTGTTCATCTTCAGCTTGCGACGTCGGCATGTATACCTGAACTATCGTTGTCGGTGTTGGTCTGCTGTCGATTCTCATTAGAACAACCCGGTCACTGAACTGTTCACAGTAACACACCCTCTACCCTACCTTCCTATTCATAACGAATCCTACACCTGTTATACCATTTTTGCTGCTGTTGATATTACCCGATACTCATCTGACCAGAAATCCTTGTCTTCCTTCCACTTCACTTCACTGACCCCTACTATATCTAGATTTAGCCTTTGCATTTCCCTTTTCAGATTTTCTAGTTTCCCTACCACGTTCAAGCTTCTGACATTCCACGCCCCGACTCGTAGAACGTTATCCTTTCGTTGATTATTCAATCTTTTTCTCATGGTAACCTCCTCCTTGGCAGTCCCCTCCCGGAGATCCGAATGGGGGACTACTCCGGAATCTTTTGCCAATGGAGAGATCATCATGACACTTTTTCAATTACAGGCCACATGTCCTGTGGATTCACGTTACGTGTCTTTAATGCAGTGGTTTCCATTGCCTTCTGCATCCTCATGTCGTTAATCATTGCTGATTCTTCCACCTTTAGGGGCAATTTCCCACCCCTAGGACAAGAGAGTGCCCTGAACCTCTATCCGCTCCTCCGCCCTCTTTGACAAGGCCGTTGGCAGAATGAGGCTGACTTCTTATGCCGGAAGTCTTCGGCCGCCAATGCTGATTATTTATCAAAATTTAGGCAGTGGCGGGGATCGAACCCGGGACCGAAGACGTTTTGATTATGAATCAAAGACGCTACCGCTAGTAATAGCGTATAAAAATAATTGGATGTAGGAGGCACACGTAGTATATCAATCACATAAAGCCACCTCATAACGAGAAGCTCGTCTATGTCTACGTGATTATTCTGCTATTCACAATAAAGTGCCTGGCAGAGGGTTCAATGAACCACCTTCTAGCTGTCTCTCTACCGTTCCACTCTCGAACGGTGCGCGGGAAAAACGAGCACTTAAATTTTCTGTGCGAGCCCTGATTTCTCTTATTTTACCGTGATGATCATTTCTACGTATGTAGGTGGGTGCCAAGAGAATGTTCTCGCAATCGGACGAGAAAACTGGAGATTGAAATTTCATGAGAAGATACCGTCGCAAGGAAAAACGCTTTGTTTTAATGATTGCCACTCCAATTCATGCATCATGTCTGTGGCAGTCTCCCCTATTTCGCGTTAAAACAAAACGAGCTGCCCTTCTCTGAACTTTTTCCATGTCATCCATCCGTCTCACCTGGTGCGGATCCCACACCGCACAGCAGTACTCCAGAATAGGGCGGACAAGCGTGGTGTAAGCAGTCTCTTTGATAGACCTTTGCACCTTTTAAGTGTTCTGCCAATGAATCGCAGTCTTTGGTTTGCTCTACCCACAACACTATGTGATCGTTCCAATTTAGGTTATTTGTAATTGAAATCCCTATGTATTTAGTTGAAGTCTTCAGATTTGTGTGACTTATCGCGTAATCGAAATTTAGCTGATTTCTTTTAGTACTCATACGAATAACTTCACACTTTTCTTTATTATGTTCAATTGCCATTTTTCGCACCATACAGGTATCTTATCTAAATCATTTTGCAATTCGTTTTGGTCATCTAATGACTTTACAAGACGGTAAATGACAGCATCATCTGCAAACAATCTAAGACAACTACTCAGATTGTCTCCTATGTTGTTAATACAGATGAGGAACAATAGAGGACCTATAACACTTCGTTGGGGAACGCCGGATATTACTTCTGGTTTACTCGATAACTTTCCCTCGCAGTTTGGTTAGCAGACGCTTGTGAGGAACAGTGTCGAAGGCCTTCTGGAAATCTAAAAACATGGAATCAATTTGACATCCCTTGTCGATAGCATTCATTACTTCATGAGTATAAAGAGCTAGGTGTGTTTCACAAGAACGATATTTTCTGAATCTGTGCTGACTATGTGTCAATAAACCGTTTTCTTCGCGGTATTTCATAATGTTAGAACACAGTATGTGTCCCAAAACCCTACTGCGAATCGACGTTAGTGATATGGGCCTGTAATTTAGTGGCAAACACCTACTTCCCTTTTTGGGTATTGATGTGGTTCAAACGGTTCAAATGGCTCTAAGCATTATGGGACTTAGCATCTGAGGTCATCACTCCCCTAGACTTAATACTTCAACCTAAGGCCATCACATACATCCATGCCCGAGGCAGGATTCGAACCTGCGGCTGTAGAAGCAGTGCGGTTCCGGACTGAAGCGCCTAGAATCGCTCGGTCACAGCGGCCGGCTATTAGTGTGACTTGAGTAATTTTACAGTCTTTAGGTACGGATCTTTCTGTGAGCGAGCGGTTGTATATTGCTAAATATGGAGCTATTGTATCAGCATACTCTCAAAGGAACGTGACTGGTACACAATCTGTACCGGTGACATTGCCTTTAAGTAATTTAAGCTGCGTGGCTACACCGAGGATATCTTCTTCTATGTTTCTGATCTTGGAAGTTGTTCTTGATTGGAAATCAGGAATATTTACTTCGTCTTCTTTGTGAAGGAGGTTTGGAAAACCGTGTTCAATAACTCTGCTTTAGTGGCACTGTCATGAGTGACTTCACCGTTGTTATCGCGCAGTGAAGGTATTGATTGCGTCTTTCCACTGGTGTGCTTTATGTATGACAAGAATCTCTGTGGGTTTTCTGCCAGATTTCGAGACAGAATTTCGTTGTGGAAATTATCAAAAGCATCTCGCATTGAAGTACGCGCCATATTTCGAACTTATGTAAAACTTTGCCAATCTTGGGGATTTTGTGTTCTTTTAAATTTGGCATACGTTTTTCGCTGCTTCTGCAACAGCGATCTGACCCGTTTTGTGTACCATGGGGGATCAGTACCATCACTTATTAATTTATGTGATATATCTCAATTGCTGTCGATACTATCTCTTTGAAAACATTCCAAGTCTTTTCTATGTTTACACGATCAGACTGAAGGAGACTGTCTCTTAAAAAGGCGTTAAGCGCATTTTTATCAGCTTTTTTAAATAGATGTACCTTGCATTTCTTTTTTATGATTGAAGGTGTTACGGTATTCAGCCTAGCAGCAACCACCTTGTGTTCGCTAATCCCCGTAACCGTCATGATACTATATTTGTCCAGGATTATTTGTTGGTAAGAGGTCAAATATGCTTTCACAACCATTTACGCTTCGAGTTGGCTCATGTGCAAATTGTTCAAAATAATTTTCTGAGAAAGCATTCAGTACAATTTCGGATGACGTTTTATGCCTACCGCCGGCTTTAAACGTATATTTTTTCCAGCATATCGAGGGTAGATTGAAGTCACCACCAACTATAACTGTATGAATGGGGTACCTATTTGAAATGAGACTCAACTTTTCTTTGAACTGTTAGGAACTATATCTACTGAGTCGGGGGTCAGTAAAACGATTCAATTAATAGTTTAGTCCGATTGCCAAGTATACCCTCTACCCATAATATTTCGCAGGAACTATCTACTTCAATTTCGGTATAAGGTAAACTACTTCTGACAGCAATAAATACTCCTCCATCAACTGTATTTAATCTATCATTTCTGAACACTGTTATATCGTTGGAAGAAATTCCTGCCGAACTTATTTCCGGCTTTAGACAGCTTTCCGTATCTACAACTAGTTGAGTTTCAGTGCATTCTATTAGAGCTTGGAGCTCTGGTTCTTTCCCAACAGCCGGCCGCTGTGCCCGAGCGGTTCTAGGCGCTTCAGTCCGGATCCGCACTGCTGCTACGGTCGCAGGTTCGAATCCTGCCTCGGGCATGGATGTTTGTGAAGTCCTTAGGTTAGTTAGGTTTAAGTAGTTTTAAGTCTAGGGGACTAATGACCTCAGATGTTAAGTCCCATAGTGCTCAGAGCCATTTGAAGAGTGTTGAAGCAAAGTGTTGTTATTTTAACCAAATGGCTAATATACTCTACAGCATTGATGGATCGTGTGGGGAAAAAAAATGAAACTGCTATGTTTGCTGATAGTGAAACATGTAATGAACGGAGGAGAAGAGGATTATTTGCTCCAGACTTAAGCGAAGCGCAAAAGAACAGTCAGCGATGTGTTTTTGATACTGCGTCAGTTGACAGACCATCTTCCTCGGCATTGAAACGCACTTGTACCTTTTTCGCGCAGTTTGTACCAGACTTGTAGCAATTGCTTCACTAGGATGCAGCGTACCGTTATACTCGTCTTACAAACAGCTGACCTGTTACAGCCTTCGTGAAGCTCTGGCGACTATGGATTGCGCTCTGTAGGAAAAAACTGTCACTCCTTTTTGACATTGTTGAGTAGACGACGCGAGTAAAACAGAAGTGATTTCTGGCGTTCGCCAAAGTAGTGTTATAGGCCCTTTTCTGTTCCTTATACATATAAACGATTTTGGAGACAACCTGAGCAGCCGTCTTAGTATTGTTTGCAGACGACGCTGTCGTTTATCGACTACTAAAGTCATCAGAAGATCAAAACAAATTGCAAAACTATTTAGAAAAGATATCTGAATGGTGCGAAAAGTGGCAATTGACCCTAAATAACGAAAAGTGTGAGGTCATCCACATGAGTGCTAAAAGGAACTCAAACTTCGGTTACACGATAAATGAGTCTAATCTAAAAGCTCTAAATTCATTTAAATACCTAGGTATTACAATTACGAACAACTTAAATTGGAAGGAACACACAGAAAATGTTGTGGGGAAGGCTAACCAAAGACTGCGTTTTATTGGCAGCACAGTAACAAACCTACTAAGGATACTGCCTACACTGCGCTTGTCCGTCCGCTTTTAGAATACTGCTGCGCGGTGTGGGATCCTTAAGATATGACTGACGGAGTACATCGAAAAATTTCAAAGAAAGGCATCACGTTTTGTATTATCGCGAAATATGTGAGACAGTATCACAGAAATAATACAGGATTTGGGCGGGACATCATTAAAAGAAAGGCGTTTTGCTTCTCACGAAATTCCAATCACCAACTTTCTCCTCCGAATGTGAAAATATTTTGTTGACACCGATCACCACGATAAAATAAGCGAAATCAGAGCTCGTACGGAAAGATATAGGTGTTCATTCTTTCCACGCGCTATACGAGATTGGAATAATAGAGAATTGTGAAGGTGGTTCGATGAACCCTCTGCCAGGCACTTAAATGTGATTTGCAGAGTATCCATGTAGATGTAGATATACCAGGCGTATTACTAACTACGTGGTGCAAAATTACTGCTCTTAGGAAAATCCGGCTTCAGCGTCGGGTATTGGGCGATCATCTTTCGTTTATTTGCACAACTCTTTCTTGGTGTTGTGATTTTTTTCCGTCAGTGTAAGTTACGAATAATTACGTTTGTTTTTCAGATAGCAGCATAAACGTATGAATGTGATGCAGGTTACAGCTTGTGGAACGATTGTACGAACGTCTTCCTCACATAGTCCGCATAATTTCCACTTTTCACTACGCATCTCCGACAGTAAAATTGAGGGATATTCAACACATGTGGATAAATATCTCATAAAAATGCCTTCTCCAAGTTGTAGGCTGTTCCCGCAATAGACCACAAATTGCTTCGTTGTTCACTTTGCAACCGTAAATGAACTAATTGACAGTACAATACAACAGTAACTGTGTAAAGGCTACTATGCCGCTATATGGTTAACACACTATCATTAATTATTAATATTATCATTGTTATTAGTAGGAGTGATCGGACGCAAAGCGTTGGAATCCAAAAGCATTCGAATTCCTATCATTTCAGCAATCAAGAGATACACAAACAGTAAGAACAGTGCACATATTTTGAATTGGTTGATTTTGAATGGTGGTGCAGGAAGAGGACGAAGCAAGGGTCACTAGGGAGAGGAGTGCTGTAGAGGAATCGTGTATTGTGACTAGTGTTTGATGTCAATGTCTTTTCTGAGAAAGGGTTGTTGACAGCACACGCGATGCACCGTAAGTTGCTAACACACAAAAAAACGAGAGAGAGAGAGAGAGCTGTTAGAATTAAGCAGTACCAATTGTTTCATCAGTTTGTGATTTATTTTAACTTTTAATAAAATATCTACGAAAACTAAATATCAGTTATCTTTCATCATTTTAAAAATGTAAGTGCTCAAAGAAACTAAACCTCTTTCCATTCTAAATTTTAGTTAGGTGGTAATGTTGATGATATGAGAGCGGGGGGGGGGGGGGGGGACGATAGAGGTTGAGGGGGGGAGGAGGCTACTACCTAATATCTGATTGGACATAGGGGTAACTTTATTAAGTATGTAAAGTAAAGTCGTGTGGCATGAATGGCTGCGAGATCACAAAGGGAAGTTTCAGCTTGGGAACGGTTGTTAGCGCTGAATCAACAGGTTTTTACGTTTCCATTTTAATCTGACTGTTACAACCGCTCAAAATAACAGCATCTGATGTTCGGTTTTTTATTGCTATTATTTCCAATAAGGAACACACGCTTCGAGAAAAGATTAAAAAATTCTAATGTTGTTGAAGAGACAGGAGATCGCGATTGATATGGGGTTGAGGCTGTGGCAGAACCCGATCTTATTGTCTCCAGCAAGGATGCCGAAGGCCAAGCAGAGGGCGCGAGCCAAAGCTGACAAGCATTCCTGCGTCGTCACGTTTGGAAGGTATCAGTTTTTCACCATGAATCAACCACAAAATTAATGACTCAATGATTATCCCAAGTTAATAGCACGTCAATAAAATTGTAGTTACATCAAAAAAATTTACCTTCCCTTCCACGGAACATTGCGAATGTTTTCTCTTTATAGATGTCGCAAGTTAGTTGTACCTCCTCCCGTTTTTAACCTATTAAAGGAAATGAAGCAATGTATTTCACTGCTATAGCGCACTTAGTAAAATACGAGGGTTGTCCAGAAAGTAAGTTCCGATCGGTCGCTAAATAGAAACCACAGTGAAAATCAGAAACATTTTATTTGCAAGAGGTAGCTACACTTTCCAGATACTTCTCTACATAGTCGCCGCTGCGACTTAGACATTTGTCGGAGCGTTATACCAAATTTCCAACACTATCGCCATAGAAGGCAGTCGCCTGTGCATTCCGATAATTCTCTACGCTGGTCTATAGCGCGTAGTCTGCGCCCAAGCGTTGACTTCGTATCCAGCGTTTCATATCAACAGGGATGACACTCAGGACGAGCCAATTAGGGCTATGTTGTGGGTGATCGAACACTTCCCATCGAAAAGGCTGCAGGAGCGCCTTCACTGCCCCTGCAGAGTGCGGCTGAGAATTGCCATGAAGAAGGACGTGCGTGGCAGTTGTGTTAGGTGGGCTGCATTCATTAAGGCGAAGCCTCTCAGCGGGCCCTCCTACTTGGCGGGAGACATCGTTGTTCTAGGCACCTTTACTCGCTCACAGTGCGCATCCATCACAACTGAAAAGAGCGTCTTGGTGCGATGGACGTTAATACTAGAGACATTACCCAACACATCTGTGCAAAGCTTCATCGAGTTTTCAGTGTGGTCTCCATTTCGCGACCGATCGGAGCTTACTTTCTGGACAACCCTCGTACTTTCATTCTGCTATACGACCAGTATCTGAGGACGACAGCGAGAAACTAACGTATAAGCCAGGTGGAGGCAAGTCTTGCAAACTACACGTACTCGCGTACCATCTAATAGGCTACTTCACACGGCAACACAGACGTCACTGTCTCCAGCAATACTGTACCGAGTCTTGTGTTTTTGTTGCTAGTTTGTACAGGTCAGCGTTGTTTTTCGAATAGCACTGTTCGATTTTCCCATTTTCTAAAATAATTCAGTATTTAAAAGCAATGGAAATTTTACGAAACAACATTACGGTGCTGCTATGGCAAACTAATGTGCCGGTTTTTTACCCGGTTATTAATAAAAAATTTAAAAACATGTTAGAGCTGAGACCGAATAAATACCGGAAAATATCGGTTATTCACAATTAAAATATCTGTATCTGTTTTTAGCAGTGTGTTTTTCCATCCCTTACTGGAAAGCCGGCCAATGTGGCCGAGCGGTTCTAGGCGCTTCAGTCTGGAACCGCGCGACTGCTACGGTCGCAGGCTCGAATCCTGCCTCGGGCATGCATGTGTGTGATGTCCTTAGGTTAGTTAGGTTTAAGTAGTTCTAATTTCTAGGGGACTGATGACCCCAGATGTTAAGTCCCATAGTGCTTAGGGCCATTTGAACCATTTGAACCTTACTGGAAAGGTTTTTCCTATCCGTCGCACCCGCAGGCACCTAACCGTCGCTGAATTCTGAATTGTGTACGTTCGTGTGTGTTTTAAGTGCAGGTGACCACAAGCGGCTGCACACCCAGTACGGCTAACTGTTGCTCTCCACGTGGGCTGTCAGCGGTGCGGGGGCGACCTGTTGCTGGGAGCAGGCGCGGCAGCACGTTCCATCGCTCCTTACAACGAGGGGCCACAACCTGCGACCCAGCGACTCGTCGAGCTCCGGCACACGAGTTATTAGTTGGCGTTCACTCGAAAGCAGGGCCTGAGACGCATAATCCGCTTCCGATAGTGAGTAACCCTTAGCGCACTTAAAGATATGGAAATTTTAATTATGTGCATCAGACCTGCAAGTAATAGTGTCCTAGAATCGAAAAATTAATGGTTTCGATCCGTTGGAGTTACACTGGAGGAGGAAAGCTCTTACTAACTGCGGAGACGGGAAAATAACTTGAAACTTGCGTTCTGGAGGCAGTTAATTTCCGATCACGAGGGCTCGAAGGCTCGAATCTGTGGAAACTTGAGATGTATATATTTGTATTATTCCTGTTACTGTGGTATAATGCAGGGTGTATCAAGAAGTATATTACAAGGCGAATTTGACGGTAGAGGGGTACCAGGTGTGGATATTTTGCTTATAAACATACTTTCGAAAATGCTTCCTTTGCATGCTAGCATCTCTGAAATGTTGAGGACGACGTAGGCAGTTTGGACGACACAAGCTAGGCAACAATTAAACAGGACAATGTAAAATGGTGTCACTGAACGTCAGTTTAATTCACTTACAGAAGGTGCTGAATATGACCGTCATCAGTTTCCATACATTTTATGTACTGCCTGATGTCTTCGCGTACCCTTGGAAAGGTTCCCGGTATATCACGGACTAACTCAATGCCCGCTACTTCGCTCGCGTAGACTGTATGGAAGCAGAGAATTTTTTGTTTTATTTAATCGAATTTTTATGTAGTTCAGAAATTGCAACATCCTCTAAGCTTTTCACGTTAATTAAGACATCATAAACATAGCCTTTTCCGAGTGTACTTCTGATCAAAAAGCGATTCTGGTAGCTGTTAGTCATGTCTTTTGCGTTCTTGTAGAGGTATTCCCGTAGTAACTTTCATCACCTAACAAATATTCCCTTTTATCTCACCGAGAAGTGAAATAACTTTCCTAAATTTAGTTTTAAAATTTTTTTCATGTAACGAAATATTTTCTTAAAAAAAATTACATCCCCTATTGCACTCCCTCAGGGGTTGAATTTCCACAAACACTGAAACACGTCTTTTCTTACTTCCAACCGAGAAGTCAAATACCAAATATTGGAAGTATGTGGTAAGTTCCTATGGGACCAAACCGCTAAGGTATCGGTCCCTAGGCTTACACACTGCTTAATCTAAAGCGAACTAACTTACACTAACGACAACACCCACCCTCATGCCTGAGGGAGGAATGGAATCTCCGAAGGGGGAGGCCGCACGAACCATGGCAAGGCGTCGTAGACCGCACCGCTGCCCCGCGCGGCTCAAATACCAACTGTCACAGATGCAGCCTTAAAAATCCTTTAGTAGTTCTTTAGTAATTATTTTTTAAAAAAACTTGGACCCACTCTTTTCCCCTCTTAGCGGTTGAATTTCCAAAAATGCTGAAACACGTATTTTTTATATTCTGACTGAGAAACCAAATACCAGTTATTGTGTTCTAGCCTTAAAATTGCCTTAGTAGCGACATACTCTCAAAAAGCCTTTCATCCCCTATTTCATCCCTTTGGGCGTGGAACTTCGGGCAAACCCTTCTTAAATGATGGCTACAGTATAAGATCCACACCCTCTCCAGACTTCAACTTAGCAGTTTGGGCTGGCCGATCACGAGTCAGTAAATCAGTCTCACCCTATTTCACCCCTTAGGAGTTGAATTTCCAAGAACAGTGAAACGCGTATTTTTCACCTCTAACCGAAAAGCCAAACACCAATTTTCAAAGATTTAGCTTTAAAGATGCTTTTGCAATGAAATATTTACATGCAATATTTCATTCCCTATTTAACCCCTTTGGGGCTGAATTTCCAAAAAGTGTCGTAAGCGTATGCTTTAATTTTTAACAGAGAAGCCAAATACAAATTTTCATAGATTTAGCTTAAAAAATGCTTTCACAATGAAATATTTCCATAAAAATGTCACCCCCGTTTCACCTCATAGGCGCTGAATTTCAAAAAACAGTGAAACACGTATTTTTTTTTATTTCTAGCTGAGATGCCGAATTTAAATTTTCACAGATTTAGCTTTAAAATGCTTTCATCCCCTATTTCACCCACTTAGGGGTTCAATTTCCAAAAGCACTGAAACATGTATTTTTTTAGAATGAGATTTTCACTCTGCAGCGGGGTGTGCGCTGATATGAACTTCCTGGCAGATTAAAACTGTGTGCCGGACCGAGACTCGAACTCGGGACCTTTGCCTTTCGCGGGCAAGTGCTCTACCATCTGAGTTATCCAAGCACGACTCACGCCCCGTCCTCAGACTGGCAGAAGTAGAGCTGTGAGGACGGGGCGTGAATCGTGCTTGGGTAGCTCAGATGGTAGAGCACTTGCCCGCGAAAGGCAAAGGTCCCGAGTTCGAGTCTCGGTCGGGCATACAGTTTTAATCTGCCAGGAAGTTTCATGTATTTTTTATTTCTAACCGTGAAGTGAAATACCACTGTTCACAAGTACAGCTTTAAAAATACTTTAGTAGTTCTTTAATAATATTTTGAAAAAAAGTTTTTACCCACTATTTCACCTCCATAGGGTTAAATTTACAAAAATGCTGGAACACGTATTTCTTTATTTCTGACCGAGAAATCAAATACCAATTTTCGTTGGTCTAGCTTCAAAATTCCCTTAATACCAACATTTTTTTTAGAAAAAAAAAGTCCTTCATTTTCTGTTTCACCCCCTTAGGGTTGGAATTCCCATAAGTCCCTTCTTAAACGACGCCTGCAGTATAAGTTCCACACCTTCAAATTTCAAGTCTCTGTCCTTAGCAGTTTGGTCCGGAGAGCGTGGAGGCCCGAGGGTTCGTCTAGATTCATCAGGCGACACACAAAATGTATCGAAATAGGTAGCGGTCTTACTCATCACCGTCTGTAATTGACGTCAACTGGTGTTTAGTAATAGTAATGTACATTGCGTTCTTTATTCCTTTCCTAGGTTGTGTGGTCTAAACTACTTACGTCCTCCTCCACATTTCAGAGACGCTAGCACGCAAACGAAGCGTTTTCGAACATTATATTATTATCAAAATGCGCTCACTTTGTATCCATTTACCAATAAACTCCCATCTAATGTACCTTTTGATACACCCTGTATTCAAAATGTTTCACTGCTAAATAAAACATTTGAAAAATTAAATTTCTCACAATATTTTTTACTCTTTGACAAAAGTGATAGTTGTCCCGAGAATTATACAAATATAATTGAACCTTCGCTATTTGAGAGGGCCATCAGGAAAAACGAGTAATCGTAGGGCAATTAAATTTTGTGAAAATATCTGTAAGGACATGCAGAACAGAAATAACGAATAAACCACTGAAAGAAACACATTTTAATTTCCACATAAAAGGGTAACATTTAATAACTGCGTACCATTTTTACGTTCCAGTTTACAAACTTTGCTCAATGTGACGACCATCTGGATCCACGTCAGCGTAGAACCGCCCTAGAGATTGCTCTACTGCTACCCTAACAACGGTGGAGCATGGAATGTTCAGCGGTCGTGACACAGTTCGTGCACTGCTTCAATATTGCGTATGGCGTCCACCATTCTTAGCCATGTTAACAGCAGGTTTTCCAACAATTTGTGGCGCAATTTGCCGTCCGCCTCTCCCAGAAACAGTTCTCAGATCGCCATTTAATTTGAACTTCCGAACCATGTTCTCCAACCCCGGTGCTGCTCGCCTTGTCCAGACTCATGCTGACTGACTGCAACTGTAATGCCCACTGATGCTTGTGTTTCAACCTTACCAGTAGCGGCGTCCAACGGCAAATCGTGACATTAACACTACTAACAGCCCGCCGGAGTGGCCGAGCGGTTCTAGGCGCTACAGTCTGAAACGGCGTGACCGCTACGGTCGCAGATTCGAATCCTGCCTCGGGCATGGATGTGTGTGATGTCCTTAGGTTAGTTTAAGTAGTTCTAAGGCCTATGGGACTGATGACCTCAGAAGTTAAGTTCCATAGTGCTCAGAGCCATTTGAACCATTTCGAACACTACTAACAACGCAAATCCTGCAGCGTACAGTCTGAACACCATTTCTATAAAGTTGGGTACACATACGGTAAATAGTGTTCGTTTGCACTGGCTCAAGTAGTGGAAGTTTAATTACAATCACTCGGTATTTCGTTATTTTAAATAAAATTAATTGCATTGCGAACAAGGAAAAAGTAATAACGGTATGTGGCTACAGACTTAAGATGCCTTAACACCTGTACGACTTGCACCTAGTCGCCGTGCGACAATGCTTGCCCCATACGCAGAGGCACGCATGTAGGTGCATGCCTGTTGCATCAAGGATCTCCCTCACGGAACATACAGCAAATGAGGATGTACACGAAATAACACACAAGAAAGATACACCTACATCCACATCGATACTCTGCAAATCCACCCGACAGTGTGTGTGGCTTAGGGTATTTCTGCTACCACTAACTGGTCCCTCCTTCCCTGTTCCACTCGCAAATGGGGCGAGGGAAAACGAATGTTTCTGTGCTTCCGTACGAGCCCTGATTTCTCTTACCTTGTCTTCATGTCCATACAACATTCACTTCAATCTTCAATCCTTTTGATCTTATATGCGCGTAGGTGAGAAGTTACGTGGCAATAAACAATAAAATGTTTAATCTCAATAAGGTGGAAAAGCTGACAAAAGAAGCTATTGCGATTGTTACCCTAGTGATAGACGAAACAACATAGAGCCGTGGAGGACTGCTGGAGGATCAAATCGGAGAGATCGCGATTTCTGTCACCTTCAGCATTAGTAATGGGTCTCAGAAAGAGGACAACAACGACCCTTCCCTTGGAGTCGCAGCGATTACACTATAAGGGTTATTTGGTAAGTATGGTAAATTTTCAGATGAAAGGAGTGAACATTTTTGTTGCGCCTTAATGGTTGGTAAGTTTGATCATTCCAAAAATCGCAAAGGAATTTCAACTGTGTATAGCGTACAGTTCATTGTTGACAGTTACCTGAATTGGACAGTATGTCGACTGCGATATAAAAAGGAGAAAAACGAGTCTATTTGAAGAGTCAAAAACAGAAATTTGTGGTAATGTATTATGGGACCAAACTGCTGAGATAATCGGTCCCTAATCTTACCCAGTACTTAACTTATGTTAAGGACAACACACGCACCCATGCCCGAGAGAGGACTCGAACCTCCGACGGAGGAAGCCGCGCGGACCGTGACAAGACGCCTTAGACCCCGCGGCTATACCGCACGGCAAACCAAAACAGAATTGGATGAAGTTCATGCAGATTCTGCACCATCACTGAAGATCATTTACTTCGAATTAATGAATTTAAACGTGATCCGACAAGCACCGAAGACGAAGCGTGCTCCGGCTGTCGAACTGAGGTTACCACGAAGGAACATACTGACAAATTCCATGATATGGTGAAACAAGACTAACGAATAAAAATTCGTAAGACTGCTGAGACTGTAGGCGTCTCAACTGAGCGAATACATAATGTCCTGCGCAGAGAATTGGCTATGAAGAATCTCTTAGCGTGGTAGGTGCCGTGATTGCTCACAGTCGACCAAACGCTCACCTTGCACAACATTTCAATACAATGTCTGGTGATGCTAAATCGCAATCCGCAAGACTTTTTACACCGATCTGTCACTGTTGATGATTAGACATCAGAGTCAAAACAGCTGTCAAAATAATCGACTCAATCTGGTGTAAGTGCGCAGAGACAATTTTGTCTGCTGGAAGGTGATGGCCACTGTATTTCGGGATCCCCAAGGAATAGTCCTCATAGCTTACTTGGCAAAAAGGCACAACTATAACTGGATCCCATTAAGCTCCATTGTTCGATCGTTTGAAATCTGCGCTGGCCGAAAATAGACCTAGGTTCACATTCAAAAAAATGCTCTTTCGCCAGGATAATGCAGCATCCCACACATAAGCGATAACAATGGGTAATGTGCATGAGCAGGGCTTTCAATTGGTTCCTCATCCACCCTATTCACCAGACTTAACTTCAAGTTACTTCTTCCTGTTCCCTACCTTGTAACTTTGGCTTCCTGGGAAGAAATTTTCATCAAAATTTGAAAGTAATAATTGCAGTCAATGCGCATGTTACCTATTTGTCCGATGGCATGAAGAAGCTGGAGGATCGCTAGATCAAGTATATACACCTCAAAGCAGACTATGTAGACAAGTGAGTTGCTTATGAAGCAAACTATCTTTCTTTTGCTTTTTTACCAGGCTTATCGAAACATCTCGTAGGATTTGTGAGTATTTATAAAATATTAATTGATGTAAGTAGCGTACTCGGTACTGTTGTTTGTTTAATAAATAACGCAGCCTCACTGACGGTCGGTTAAAGAGCAGTGTCTCCTTCGATTCGTGATGCCAACAACGCTCCACTCCACTCACTCCTCGCGGAGCTGTCAAAAGTCGCAAGTTATTTTAATCGCACAATAGTAGCTGCATGCGAACTTTATCAGCGTGGGAACACGCACATGACCGGCTGCGCCAGCCGTAGCACGCGCCTAAGTAGGAGGATCGAAGTGTTTTGTCACATAAGGTACTCCAATTTGCATATAATCACAAACAGCATTCATTTAAGATCAACTACCGAAATGTCAAATATCCGTAATCACCTCTGGGACATATAGATTCATGGTCAAAATACCAGTGGGACATTTATCTGCCGGCCGCTGGTGGCCGAGCGCTTCTGGCGCTACAGTCTGGAACCGCGCGACCGCTACGGTCGCAGGTTCGAATCCTGCCTCGGGCATGGATGTGTATGTTGTCCTTAGGTTAGTTAGGTTTAAGTAGTTCTAAGTTCTAGGGGACTTATGACCTCAGCAGTTGGGTCCCATAGTGCTCAGAGCCATTTTTTTTTTTTTTTTGACATTTATCTCCCACCACTCCCTGCGTCGCAAAACTAAACGACGGGAAATATTTTTTGCATATTGTTACGTCTGACTATGGTATTAATTAATAAAATCATACATTAATGTATTTCACTGTGAAATAAATTTGGTAGTGAAACAGTTAACGCCGGTTATGTGATGAAAAACTCCACAAATTTTGATATGACGAGACGAGTACTTCATTGTGCAACTTTTTCTATTTCCGTCAGTGTAATTTTATTTATCGTCACAATCTGAGAAATATTGTACATTCACAGCAATTGTTTGAAAGAGGTGTGTCTCAGCTTCCGTGTAGGTACGACTCTGTCAACGAAATTCTTTTCTTCCCACTGGTGTTATTCACAAGCCAAAGATAGCGATAATTCTTGCAAAGACATCTCCCTCAGCCTCGACAGTTGTCCCGCACACGAGGCATTCCACATTACCCTAGACGAAGATATCAAGCAGGGTCAGATCATGTAAACGAGCTGGCCGCGAAACGCAACTCCTAACGATAGATGTATACATGTCGGTTTGGCGTCCTAGCTGTAGAATTACATGTTTCCTCTACAGGATTGATACATTTTATTGCCAACCATCACCGAAAATTAATACCAACGACACGGAAACGGCCTGCATATCGACTGCGCATGCTACAACTGTGCATGCTCACTGCCCTATTAAGCAAAAACGCCCGCGTTAAGGGTGCAGCAAATTCCCCAATGCGAAAGCCCAAAGGCAAATGGCAATGCAGGTGGAGTACTTACTAATCACTCCTATCTCGTGAACTCAGTGCATTCCCGTAACGATATTTACCTGCAAAAAAGAAAGGAACCAAATAATTGTAATAGTCATGAAACAAAATCAAGGAATATAAAAGCAACACAATAAAGGCAAACATTTATTCTTTTAAGATCGAAAAACAAACAAATTTCGTTTCAGTTCTACTAATATTTGCTTATTTACGACCAGTTTACGTTTTCCTGGTCCGCCGCCAAGAAGCAACAGACTAGCGTTTAAGAAAGCAAACAGTAGAAACAAAGGTACTTGTCAACACAAACAGAATCTTTGATAACAACCTTACGTGAGAAATGTCAAACGGAGCGTTTATCATTCATATTATACACCAAACATCTTAAATGCAGTGTTAAATTAAAATTAAAGTGATGAATAGTATCAAACACAGCGTACAACGAAAACACACGAAATATACAGGGTGAGTCGCTAACTATTGCCACCAAGAATAACTCCGAAAGTATGGTAGGAGCTGAAAAGTTTGTGGGACAAAAGCTGCATCAGACAACGGGAGCCATAATACGACGTTGATTTTTGGTTACTAGGTGGCGTCGCTTCAGAGAAATGAAGGTCAACTACTTTTTTTTTTTTTTTTTTTTTTAAATGTGATGCTATAGTTTGGTACTTATTTTCTGATAGCGGCTATCGAGACGAATCCAATGATGTGTAACAGTAAGGTCTATGAAGGTCATCGAAGGTTACAAAGGTGGCATGAACGTCCATTTACAGAAGGTGTTCGAAGTGATGACCATTGGTATCAATGCAGTGCTGCAACCTTCTTATCATGGATTGAGTGGTATTCCATATCACATCGGCACTCATCGAAGCACATGCTCTGACAATTCTCTCTCGCATATTTTCAAGTGTAGTTGGAACGTCTTTATAAATAATGTCTTTTGCGAATCCCCACAAGAAAAAAATCCAGAGGCATCAAGTCTGGCGATCGAGCCGGCCACGACACATCTCCTCCGCGTACAATCCAACGATTTGGGAATTGTCTCTGCAACTCATTCGTAGCCACCAGTGAAAAATAAGCTGGACACCCATCGTGTTGATACCACATTATTTTCCTTGTTCCTAAAGGTATTTCTTCCAATAACAGACCTAATGTTTCTTGCTGGAATGTGGTGTACTCCCTACCATTAAGACTTCCTTCGATGAAATAGGGGCCTATAATTGTGTCCTCCATACATTCACCGACCACGGTTTTTGATGTGCAACTTGCCGCAGCCAACATGGATTTTCAGTTGCCCAATAATGCATGTAATGCAGATTAATATTTCCATGGTTCGTGAATGTAGCCTCGTCAGTCAATAAAATCAAATTAATAAATGTGTCATCCCTCTGAATCTGAAGTTGAGCCCATCGGCAGAATTCAGTGCGACGCATATAATCCGTACCCCTAATTCTTGGTGGAGACTGATATGGTAAGGATGATATTTATGGCGACGCAGAACACAAACAACACTACTCTGGCTCATTCCAGATTCCCTTACGATTTGACGGGAACTAACACAAGGATCTCGAAACACAATGGTATGAGTACCAATTTCCGTTTCCTCGTTAGTAACTTTCCTTTGCCGGATATGTTTCCGATGCGTTAAAGATCCAGTTGTTCTCAGTTTATCATACACATATTTAAATGTACGACGTGTAGGGTGAGTACGTTAAGAATATCGTTCAGCATATAAGTCTCTGGCTCTCACTGAATTTCGTTGACATTCTCCGTAAACGATAAGGAAGGAATATCATTCACATTTGCTTGATTCGACGATACTAGTCTTACCGTTCCTATTAGTGTTGTATTGCGAAACCATCGAATGCTGTTTAAATGTCAATGGCACGTTCGATGGATATGCCGTATTCGGCGAATATTTACTATTTCACCATATACAAAAGAGAACTGTCAGAGCATGTGGTTCAATAAGTGCCGAGGTGATAAGGAATGCCACTCAGTCCATGGTAAGAAGATTGCAGCACTTCATAGATACCAATGGTCATAACTTCGAACACATAGCCGCTATCAGAAAATAAGTTCCAAAGTATAGCATCCCATTAAAAAAAAAAGTTGACCTTCATATCTTTGACGCGACCCCACCTAGCAACAAAAAATCAACGTCATATTATGGCCCCCGTTGTCCCAGGCAACATTTGTCCCACTAACTTTTCAGCTACTATCATAGAGTTATTCTAGGTGGAAATAGTTAGTGACTCACCGAGTATAGTTTATAACGAAAACAAAGCAAGATACGAGGGTCATTCCATAAGTGGCGGCGACTATGGTATATCGTGCGAGCATATGCCATCGCTGTAATCGTAGTAACTACATTCGAAAGCCCGCTGCGAACAGTACCGAACTCAATGGACAGATTGCTTCCGCATGCGAGGACGGCTCAGTACCACAACCTGAAACATTTATTGTGGGCTTGGCCGTGCTACAAGATGGATGTAAGCGGAGTAGAACAACGGCATACGTGAAAATTGTCTTTCGCGCTGGCAGAAATGCTGCTCATTGTCGTGGAGAACTATAAGGAGCTGTGAGTGACGGCGAAAACGTCCTACATAGCTTGATAATGCAATCGTATTCCATAATAACGCTACAGCCCACACAGCAGATGTCATCAAGAACTGTGTACAGCGTTCGCCTAGGAAATCCTCCCAACCCACATTCGACCTCATTCCATAACTGAAGAAACCATTGCGTGTGAGCCACTTTGCGAACAGGGCGCATATCCTCACGGCATTTCGGCGGGCACACATTGTTGGCGCTGCTAATAACATTTATCGCATTCCCCATCGTTGGCAACGCTGTCTGGATCCATTGGGTGATTATTTTGAAGGGCATTAGGAGAACCCTGTTGTATGTTGGCATTCAGATACACACCGCCTTACCGGTTCAATGCACACTGTGGAACTGCCACATTGTGGCATTATCGTAAGATACACGATAGCTGCCATGACCCTTATACTGTGGTGCAAGTTGTGGAGATGAATGTGATCATTGGGATTAAGATCCAGGAGTGTGCGGCTGGTTGACTAGATCATGAGAAGCTTGAAAGTGAAGATGTGCTCAATTGTAATTAACAATTTAGAACCAGGTGGGGATTAAGAATTAAACGCTAATCTGCCTCAAACGCTTCTAAGAGCCTACCTTTTTTCCGTTGTTTGCTATATGTAGCACTTCTGTGTGGACTTTGGTATCCGTCAGCTCTCTTTAGCACATGTCCAGCAAAAAAACTCACAATTGCCGAAATTCAAAACAAAGTAGTTGTCAATGCTGAGCAATGGATGCACAATAACTCGCTTCGCTCAATCGCCGGCCGGCACTGGTGACGCGCGGACGGCAGTTGGCGGGACCGGCTTTTCGTTCGGCTGTCATTCTTAGTCGGATCTCGGTTTTGGCGCGGATTTAAAACAATTCCGAATGATAAGATCTTTATTTATAAAACAGTCGAGGCTCGCAGCGAGTAGGCACGCGGGCCTCGACTTACTGCGGCGCCTGCGGCAGAAGTACTCAGACATGCTGTCTGTCCAGTAACGGAGAATCCTGGCAGCATAGGGACCACAAACACTGCGTGTTGTTGTTGTGGTCTTCAGTCTGAAGACGGATTGGGCGCAGGTCCGCACGCTAGTCTTATCTTGTACAAGCCTCTTCATCTCTGAATATCAACTGCAATCTACATCCAGTTGAACAGCCTTCCTGGCCTCCGTTTATAGTTACTATGCTCCACAGTTCTCTGCATTACCAGATGGACGATTTCTTGATGCCTCAAGATATATCCTACCAACTGATCCCTTGTTTTAGTCAAATTGCACCATAAATTTCTTTTTTCCTCAACTTGATCCAGTATCTCCTCGTTAATTATTGCATATATCAATCGAATCTTCAGCAGTCTTTTATAATAGTTTCAGAAGCTCCTGTTCTCATCTTGTCTGTGCCCTTTATCGTCCAGAAGTATACCTTTGGAAAAGACTTCCTAATCTTTAAATTTATGTTGGACGTTAACAAATTCGTCTTCTCCAGAACCGATTTTCTAGCTGTTACCAGTCTGGATTAAATATCCTCTCAACTTTGGCCAATATCAGTTATTTTACTGCCCAAAAGCAAAACTCATCACTTCTAATCTCTTACTTCCAAATTTAACTCCCTCTGTATCGCATGGTTTAGTTCAGCCACACACTATTAGCCTCTTGTGCTTTTGTTGGTGCTCATCTTACAACCTCTTTCCATGATGCTGTCCGTTCTATTCCACTTATCTTTCATATCCCTTGCCCATCTCAGACAATATCACAGTGTCAGGGGCAAACCTCAACATTTTTATTTCTTCTTCCAGAACTTTATTTTCTTTCCAAATTTCTCCATGGTCTCCTCTATTGCTTTATTAATGTGCTCATTGAATACCGTAACTGATATTTTCCCAGGTCACTGCCTGCATGTTTTCGTATTCTCTATAAATAATTATAGTGATAATTCGTGATAGTATTCCGAAATCATGACGTATTAAACTGATGGTCCCGTAATACTCACAGCTGTCAGTACCTCATTATTTTTAGAATAGGATTTGCAGAGTATCCATGTAGATGTAGATGAATGAAGTGTAAAAATAAATATTTGTATTTTTGCATTATTAATATCGTCTATATACACTGCGCAACATAATTAAGAACCACTATTTCGAAACCCCCTAATTGCCTCCCATTGCGAAGCGTAAGTTTGAAATTTGACTCAAAGCTGGCTACAGCCTTCCTCTGTAGTGGTGCGAAACCGTGGCACCCTGTGACGTCACCCTCGGGCTCCGCGACGCTTCAAACAGCAAGACGTAGACACATGTGGAAAAAAAAGCGACAGCTCAGAAGTTCACGTGAGATGCAATGTGGGCACCAAACGTCACCACAGCTCTGCCCAGTGCCATAGTTGACTTGTTACATGGTGAGGAGGTTGTCACCCCTCCCCCCGCCCCTCTTCTTCATCTTTTTTTGACGCCTCTGCTATGGAGGTCACAAGCGCGACGCCCAGCGTTGAAATCACAGTTTTTTTTTCTTTTAAGTGTGGCAGAGGTAAACATTTCTTATACATCGATGCTTAAAGGGCGTCAATGAAACCACCCCATTTCTTGGGATGTTGATTCCCACACATTTCGCGTTCAGAAACAGCAGTCTGCGGTGGGCAACAGAAAGACGTTCTTGACAATCTTCGATACTGCTGACATCTCCTTGATGCTTCGACCGTTCTATACGAACGTCGTGGGTTAGCACAACCTAATTGAACCTAATGTCAACGCTTTGGAGTGAAGTCCGAACGCAGTTTTTTCTCTGGTGTACAGAGTGGAACCACTACGGACCGTCAAAAGTCATTCGACGAAATTTGCACCTGATCGATAGCAGCAAAGGGGTCATATGCTGCCGGGCGGAATCGCCTCGCGGTTTGAGGCGTCATGTCACGGATTGCCCGGTCCCTCCCGCCGGAGTTTCGAGTCCTCCCTCGGGCATGGATGTGTGTGTCGTTCCTAGCGTAAGTTAGCTTAAGTAGTGTGTACGTCCAGGGACCGATGGTTCTGCAGTTTGATCCCTTAGGAATTCACACACATCTGAACATTCGTCATGTTTTTTCAGTGCTCTTGTTTCACTCCCTCCTGCGGCGTGATCAATTGACACATGGGTGAATAAAATTCCCGGTGTATCTGAAATGTTTTCCTCGGCCACTCATAAGAAAACTGCGTTATTTCAACGCTCGGCTTCACGTTTCTGACCTTCATCGTAGAATCGTCAAAAGAAGGGGGAATATGTGGTTAAGAGGAGGTGTGCCAGCCTTCACATCGTGTGAAACGTCCACGATGGTGTTGGGCGAAATTTTGGAGAAATTTGGTGTCAATATGACGTAGTCAACCTACTTTATACGTCACATGAACTGAGTTCTTGTCTCCCATTGCGACGTATAAGTTTGAAATTTGGCTCAAAGCTGTCTACAACTTTCATCTATAACGGTGCAAAACCGCGTGTCGTGAAACGTCACGCTCGGGCTCGGTGACGCTTTGAATGGCAAAGTGTCGACACATACGAAAATATTAAATATTTTCATAAAATATTATACCTCTTATTTCATTCCGTTAGCGACTGAATTTACAAAAACAGTGAAATGCGTATTCCTTTACTTCTAACAGAGAAGCCAAATACAAATTTTCTTGAGTCATCTTCAAAAATGTTTCCATAATTAAATATATCCATAAAAATTTCCATTCCCTTTTTTCACCACCTCAAGCGTTGAATCTCCAAAAAGAGTGAAATACGCATTTTTTTAAAGTTCTAACCGAGGAGACAAACTCAGATGGTTCAAATGGCTCTGAGCACTATGGGACTTAACATCTGAGGTCATCAGTCCCCTAGAACTTAGAACTACTTAAACCTAACTAACCTAAGGACATCACACACATCCATGCCCAAGGCAGGATTCGAACCTGCGACCGCAGCGGTCGCGCGGTTCCAGACTGTAGCGCCTAGAACCGCTCGGCCACTTCGGCCGGCCAAACTCAAATGTTCAGTCATTTAGCTTTAAAACTGCTCTTATAATGAAATATTTCCTTAAGACATTTCATCCCCTATTTCACGCCCTTAGGAGTTGAATTTCCAAACACACTGAAACTCGTTTTTTTTTTTCAATTGTAACGGAGAATTCAAATAGCACTTTTCATAGACGTAGCTTTAAAATGCTTTAGTAGTTCCAGAAATATGATTTATATAAAAAATTCACCCCTATAGTGGTTAAAATGCCAAAAATATTGAAACACATATTTCTGGCCGAGAAACCAAACACCAATTTTGACAGTTCTAGCTTCAAAATTGCCCTAATAGTGACATTTTCAAAACAAATTTCATTCCCTATTTCACCTCTTAGGATGATAGTTCAAAAAATCTCCTCAGCGGTTTGGGCTGGGCGATGATAGTCAGTCAGTGAGGACACTGCCTTTTATACACAGCGTGAATCGCCTAAAAATTGCACCGCAAACAATACGGAAATGGTACGTGCTATTGACGTGTGGTTTTCACAGAATGGATTGGTAGTCGGGGGCTCGTACTGTTAGCCAATAAACAGATTGCAATAATGCTTGCAAAGTCTATTTTAGTGCAAACATACACATTTTAAATGGAACGACGCCTATTGACATTAAAAACTAAAAGTAGGCTCAATTAGCTTGTCAGTGGTGTCTGTTGTAAGACTCTACTGCGAGTCGTTTATGACACCGACAATTGTTTGTGCCATTGAACCAACGTAGTTTTCAGGTACGATGTTCTGTTTGCTTCCAGTGTGCTAGTGCTTCTTGAGTGCGCTGCGACCTGCTAGTCAGTGAGTGTGTGATAGTCCAAGCAACAGGTCCTCACTGAACGATGGGATTTACCAATCCAGAAAATCTCGACATACTCCTTAGAGAGAGTGTAGGGACAATGCTGTTCGTTCTTGTAAGGCGTATGCGGCAAGATATCTCAACTGACGTCAGCCGTGTAGGCAATTATTCATCAACCTCTTCAACAAGTTACGTGAAAGTGCTGCTGTAACACCTAGACGACGTAAGAGAATGAAACAAGGGACGACAGAAGAGGAGGAATCTAATACTCTTGCTGCTGTTGCAGTTGACCCGGACGTTAGCTCCCGCGCAATAGCACGAGGAGGTGGTGTGAGTCAGACACGTGTCCCGTGCATTTTCCACCGACAGTGGTTCCATCCCTGTCACAACTGTCTTCATCAAGAACTGTATGGAAACTATGAAAAACGTGTTGACTTCTGTGCATGGAGGTTAAGACAGGACACTCCAAATGTATCCTGTTTAGTGATGAAGCCACGTTTACCAGTCGCCGGCCGGTGTGGCCGTGCGGTTAAAGGCACTTCAGTCTGGAACCGCGTGACCGCTACGGTCGCAGGTTCGAATCCTGCCTCGGGCATGGATGTGTGTGATGTCCTTAGGTTAGTTAGGTTTAATTAGTTCTAAGTTCTAGGCGACTGATGACCTCAGAAGTTAAGTCGCATAGTGCTCAGAGCCATTTCAACCATTTTGTTTACCAGTCACGGCCAGGTAAACCACCGAAACATGCACTACTGGTCTGTTGATGATCCCCGTTGGCTTCTTCAGGTGGAACGTCAGCGTCCATGAAGTGTAAACGTGAGATGTGGGACAGTGAACCATCAACTCATAGGCCCGTGTTTCACAGCTGGGACACTGGGACGCGCAGAAGTACCGCAGCCTCCTAACACGCCACACGGATGCTAGAAGACTGGGAGGAACCTACGGTACCAAGATGATGGCTATCCAGCTCCTAGTGCACGAAGTGCTACAGTATCTTCAAGAATTGTTTCCATATCGTTGGACAGGACACAGAGGACCTGTACCTTGACCGGCCCGTTCCGCGAATTTGACGCCTGCCAACTTTTTTCCGTGGGGAAAGCTGAAAGACGATGTCTACAAGAACATACCAACTTCACCCGATGATTTCACAAGCTTCTACATCGTCGCGAAAAAACGGTGACCCGTATATGTAATAAGTTTCCTTTAATTTACGTCTATAGTCACAAACTTTTTGTTAACAGATTACCGGTTTCGGTCTTTAATGACCATCATCAGATCTGTTTCATAAAACCAAAGTACATTAGGACCATGGTCACTCAGCCACAGCCATTACAGAAAACCTACAGATACTACACACTGTGAACAAAGGAAAGAAAATGAATCTGCTTGAAGAGCTAGAAATTTATATCCACAGCTCTAACTCACCAGACCTTACTCTCAACGAACAAATGGAGCCTGCAAACAAATCTTATCTTCACATATTTCATGAAATATTCAAAAACAGAAATTAATTATGCTCTGATATAATAACAAAGTAATATTCTATGGAAATTCGATGTAGCAGTCATACAACAGTCCAAGTGTCATTATCGTAATTTATAAGTCATATTGTAAACACAAGCAGTAACTGTCATTGTATAATTTGTAATAGCTTTCAAAATTTCATGTGTGCAACAGCATCTTACCTCCTAGATCTAAGTTCTCTGACAACAGTGTGGCTCAAAACAGTTCTAGCTCTAATTTTTAAATTTGTAATAACTTTTAGTAATTTCATATATATAACATCATTGTACTTGCAGAATGAGATTTTCACTCTGCAGCAGAGTGTGCGCTTATATGAAACTTCCTGGCAGATTAAAACTGTGTGCTGGACCGAGACGCGAACTCGGGACGTTCGCTTTCGTTCGTTGCATCTGCTCGGCGCGGACGTCGTAAGACATCCGTTTAAGTTCGTTGTTGATCGATTAACTCAGTTTTTTATTACAGAGGGCTGCTAACCCTCTGACCGATCACGCTGATCTACCGTGCCGGCTATAAAATCCCAAACCGGGTCCGACTGAGCAATCCAAGAACGACTCACGCCCCGTCCTCACAGCTTCTGCCAATATCTCGTCTCTTACCTTCCAAACGTTACAGAAGCTCTCCTGCGAACCCTGCAGAACTAGCACTCCTGAGAGAAAGGATATTGCGGAGACATGGCTTAGCCACAGCCTGGGGGATGTTTCCAGAATGCGATTTTCACTCTGCAGCGGAGTGTGCGCTGATATGAATCTTCCTGGCAGATTAAAACTGTGTGCCGGACCGAGACTCGAACTCGGGACCTTTGCGTTTCGCGGTAAAGTGCTCTCATCATTGTACTTCCTAGATCCAAGTTCTCGACAAAAATGTGTATCAAAAAACTTCGCAGTCTATAATAGCCTTTTAAGTATCTATATGTGCGACACCCTTGCACTTCCTGTGACTAAGTTCTTGGACCATAACCTACATGTTTCTTTATGAGCAACATCTTTACACCTGCTAAGTTCTTTGACCACAGCCCACATGTCTGTATGTAAACATAGTGTATTACACGAGTGCACATCGTAATAGCGAAATATGCAGCTAAACTTGGTAAAACTGAAATACGGACGTGAAAATGATAATAAGTGTGTAACTAAGTGGCAAAACTGTCGCTACAGCTTAACTATAATAATGGTGCTTCATCTTTATGTAAATGCTGATATATTTTCGTCAAATGCTGCCTTGCCACTTACAATTGTTCCCCTTGTATCTGTTTAGTCACCAGCAAGTAATTTTTTTGTATTTATATAGTCGGAAACGGTCTTGCCGCAGTGGATACACCGGTTCCCGTGAGATCACCGAAGTTAAGCGCTGTCGGGCGTGGTCGGCACTTGGATAGGCGACCATCCAGGCCGCCATGCGCTATTGCCATTTTTCGCGGTGCACTCAGCCTCGTGGTGCCAATTGAGGAGCTACTCGACCGAATAGTAGTGGCTTCGGTCAAGCATACCATCATAACGACCGGGACAGCGGTTTGCTGACCCCAAGCCCCTCCTATCCGCATCCTCCACTGAGGATGACACGGCGGTCGGATGGTCCCGGTAGGCCACTCGTGGCCTGAAGTCAGAGTATTTATACAGTGATCTCCAGCAGTATAAACATGTACATGAATGTATAAACACCTGAGGATGGGCGCAAGCCCGAAACCGGTCGTGTTACAAATAAATAACCTTTTGTGAGACCTTAACTTTTCCCGGCGAATCGAATGTTCAAATAACTTACGGGTTTGCTCCCGGGTGACGTCGTCGAACACCACCGATATTTCGACAGGAGTACACCCTGCCATTCTCAAGGCAGGACTGTGGAAGACCGGTGTATTGAACATAAGCGTCACACACGCTTACAACAGCCGAGAAAATCCGCTATTGCAGAACATTGTCTTGACACCTGTCATCCTATGGAATACAACAACACGGAGATTCTGGCTTGCACGTCAAGCTATTGGGATAGTGTTATTAAGGAAGCTGTTGATATCAGACTATCAAGCAACCTTATTAACAGAGATGGTGGATTTTATTTAAATGCTGCTTGGAATCCGGCTCTGTCTCTCATCAAAAAACATAGGGACAGAATTAGTGCTATCTCACCTGTTTATTAATACACTCCTGGAAATTGAAATAAGAACACCGTGAATTCATTGTCCCAGGAAGGGGAAACTTTATTGACACATTCCTGGGGTCAGATACATCACATGATCACACTGACAGAACCACAGGCACATAGACACAGGCAACAGAGCATGCACAATGTCGGCACTAGTACAGTGTATATCCACCTTTCGCAGCAATGCAGGCTGCTATTCTCCCATGGAGACGATCGTAGAGATGCTGGATGTAGTCCTGTGGAACGGCTTGCCATGCCATTTCCACCTGGCGCCTCAGTTGGACCAGCGTTCGTGCTGGACGTGCAGACCGCGTGAGACGACGCTTCATCCAGTCCCAAACATGCTCAATGGGGGACAGATCCGGAGATCTTGCTGGCCAGGGTAGTTGACTTACACCTTCTAGAGCACGTTGGGTGGCACGGGATACATGCGGACGTGCATTGTCCTGTTGGAACAGCAAGTTCCCTTGCCGGTCTAGGAATGGTAGAACGATGGGTTCGATGACGGTTTGGATGTACCGTGCACTATTCAGTGTCCCCTCGACGATCACCAGTGGTGTACGGCCAGTGTAGGAGATCGCTCCCCACACCATGATGCCGGGTGTTGGCCCTGTGTGCCTCGGTCGTATGCAGTCCTGATTGTGGCGCTCACCTGCACGGCGCCAAACACGCATACGACCATCATTGGCACCAAGGCAGAAGCGACTCTTATCGCTGAAGACGACACGTCTCCATTCGTCCCTCCATTCACGCCTGTCGCGACACCACTGGAGGCGGGCTGCACGATGTTGGGGCGTGAGTGGAAGACGGCCTAACGGTGTGCGGGACCGTAGCCCAGCTTCATGGAGACGGTTGCGAATGGTCCTCGCCGATACCCCAGGAGCAACAGCGTCCCTAATTTGCTGGGAAGTGGCGGTGCGGTCCCCTACGGCACTGCGTAGGATCCTACGGTCTTGGCGTGCATCCGTGCGTCGCTGCGGTCCGGTCCCAGGTCGACGGGCACGTGCACCTTCCGCCGACCACTGGCGACAACGTCGATGTACTGTGGAGACCTCGCGCCCCACGTGTTGAGCAATTCGGCGGTACGTCCACCCGGCCTCCCGCATGCCCACTATACGCCCTCGCTCAAAGTCCGTCAACTGCACATACGGTTCACGTCCACGCTGTCGCGGCATGCTACCAGAGTTAAAGACTGCGATGGAGCTCCGTATGCCACGGCAAACTGGCTGACACTGACGGCGGCGGTGCACAAATGCTGTGCAGCTAGCGCCATTCGACGGCCAACACCGCGGTTCCTGGTGTGTCCGCTGTGCCGTGCGTGTGATCATTGCTTGTACAGCCCTCTCGCAGTGTCCGGAGCAAGTATGGTGGGTCTGACACACCGGTGTCAATGTGTTCTTTTTTCCATTTCCAGGAGTGTAGTAACCATCGATATTTCTGTTGTTGGTTATCTTTGGTTGTGTTGACACTTGTTCTGTGTGTGTGGTGTCTTCCTTGTTTCTCCTCTATGAACCGAGGTATTAAATTTGCTTGCACATTTTTTCTTCCTTGCATTTGTGCCTTGAGAATGGCAGGGTGTGCTCCTGTCGAAATATCGGCGGTGTTCGACGACGTCACCCGGCAGCAAACCCGTAAGTTATTTGAAATAACCTTTTATTGTGACTGGTAGTGGATATTTTTCTACACCCTATAAAGGAACAGTCACGGAGTTCTACAGCATCAACTATGGATAAAATTCATTTTTTTTAATGTTTCGCTCAGCGCTGATAAGCTCACGCAGTTTATCAGCAAACTCTAACTGGATTACCTAATACGAGTGAGAGCATCACAACGCAGTCACCGCCCGTCAGCATTATTTTGCCCACGGTTCTCTAAACAAAACCTCTCCGGCTACCGCCCCGAGCTACAGCGTAACTTTGCGCCGCGCCAGTGGCCGGACACAAGAGTCGCGTGGCATTAAGCGCCGCGCCGGCGCCGCCCCGGGCTCCGTTGTCAGTCCATAAAGTCTGTTTAACGGCGCGCCGCTCCTGCCCCCAGACACGGCCTGTTTAATCTCGGAAATTGCTACTGGCGCCGGGAGCGACACCCACTGCGCATGCGCGCGGCGTCTGCTGAGGAGTCGCTCAGTGTCTTTCGTCTCCAAGGCAGCTCTCGAAAATTACTAATCAAAACACGATACTCTAAGGCGAATCATCAAAACTGTTCACCAAATAAAGTTCAGAAGCTTTTGTCTACTTTCTAAATTATTCAGTGATGACATGGGATATCGCACATAGGATTAACTTTTAATAGGTTTTGGTATCATGCATAAGACGCTATGCAGGAACCAGCGCCCTCCACCGAACCGTAGTGGGTAGCACCCGAAAAGCCTACGAGAAAGACAGGCCGCGGCGTGTACGTCACGAAGGCAGGGCTGAGGTCGCTCGCTCGCTCAACTCAGCAGACAAACTACGTTTCTACACCTTTTAACTCGTAACTAGGTGTGTATGTACAAACGACAATGGCATCTTCTTCTGGAATCCGCTGTTATGGAGCCTGTTATTAGTACTACAATAATCGGAAGTCCACAGGTCTACTTATAATTTGTTACGGCTGGAGTGGGGTACAATAAAATTAAAATCATGCCAAAATTATTATCAGCTGCACAAGGCACCACTTCTTGTATGAAATGAGGACTGTTAAGAGATAGAGACTAAATGCTATAAACAAGCCGTTATGCCATTTACATGGACTTTCTTTCTTTGGACCTTTGTCCCGCGTGAAAGCAGGGACGGCCGTGTTATTACGGATTTGGCAGTAATAGTTGCAGAGGGTGGCAGGATGCCCTTTCCCGCCGCCACCCCGAACCCTGTGGGACGTAAGTAGTGTACCCCAGCTATCTGCATCTAGTGTACGCCACGAAATAGTGCGAATGCGTTCAAATGTCTGTGAGTCGTGTAACTGAGGCGGAACGTGGGGACCAGCCCGGTATTCACCTACTGGGATGTGGAAAACAGCCTAAAAACCACATCCAGACTGGCCAGCATACCGGCCCTCAGCGTTAATCCGCTGGGCGGATTCGATCTGGGACCGGCGCGCCTACCCACGTCCAGGAAGCAGCGCATTAGCGCTCTCAGCTTCTTTGGCGGGTACCATTTACATCGAGTACTGATCTTACCGTTAATCACTAAGATTTCATAATAGAAGTTTCAGGTAGAAGGTGTAATTGTCGTTAGTACGTACACGCTCAGCTGCGAGTTAACAGGTTTTAGAAACGCATTTTGTCTGCTGAGCTGAGCGAGCGAGCGAGTTCAAGCCTACCTTCGTGACGTACGCGCCGCGGCCTGTCTTTGTCGTGGGGCTCGGTAGTACTTCACGCACCGAAGTTGCCTTGCAGTGCTTGCGACGTACTCTTGCGACGTTTCCGTCATACCCCACCTGCCTTTGTCTGAAGCCATGGGTAGACGAGCCGCCGATAGTGGTGCCTCGCTAATTAGCGGATAGGTGTGGTGCAGCGACCGCGGTAGATACAGTGGGTAACAAAAAACAAGGGAAGCATCCAGAAAGGCTGGAGGAAACGAAATGAAGTGTACAGAGGATGGAAATGAAGTCCCATGCTTCTTGACACAGCGTAGGGGAACGATGCGGGAGACCCACAACGCCGTACTAGGCAACTGCATAACAAAAAACAAGTGAAGCATCCAGAAATGCTAGAGGAAACGAAATGAAGTTTCAAGTATCAGAGGATGGAAATGAAGTCCCATGCTTCTTGACACAGCGAAGAGGAACGATGCGGAGCCAGAGCGACGTACTAGGTAAAGGCATAACAAAAAACAAGTGAAGCACCCAGAAAAGCTGGAGGAAACGAAATGAAGTTTCAAGTGTATAGAGGAGATCCCATGCTTCTGGACAGAGCGTAAGGGACGATGCGGGAGACCTGCACCGCCGTACTAGGCAAGGTGCTAATGCAGGTGGTTTGCCGTTGCCTTCCTCCGACCGTAAAGGGGATGAACGATGATGATGATGATGACACAAAAACGCCCACTCATCTCGTGGCAGGTGAAAATCCCTGACCCCGCCGGGAATCGAACCCGGGACCCCGTGCTCGGGAAGCGAGAGCGCTTCCGCGAGACCACGAGCGGCGGACGAACAGAGGATATGTAATGTTACTTCAGTGATTACAAAATCGATACACAGTTACAAATAACTTGCCAATATGAGTCCACTTATCAGTATAACAATGCTCCTCCTCTCTCCTGGATGGATGCACTCATTCGGCTGGGAAAGGTGACAAAGACACAAGGCCATGGGTGGAGAAATTGCGCCACGGTACTGTTGCATGAGAGGTGACATACAAGAGCGCAGGATGTCCGCGACGAATTGTTGAGCCGTCAGAGTTGTCTCAGTCACTACCAGTCGTAACCTGTAGTCATAATCGTTGAGTCTCCACAAGATGACACCAGGGGTAACGTTTCTGTGCCTCTTCAAAAGATTTGAAGAATACCATCTTTCCCCCAGGTCCCCACCGGTCATCTGGGGTAGTGCAGTCCAAGTTTCTCTGTTACTGTACCACTCCAGACGTAGCAGTAAATGTGTTACGGGCAAGCCGGCCGCGGTGGCCGAGCGGTTCTAGGCGCTTCAGTCCGGAACCGCGCGACTCCTACGGTCGCAGGTTCGAATCCTGCCTCGGGTATGGATATGTTTGATGTCCTTGGGTTAGTTAGGTTTAAGTAGTTCTAAGTTTTAGGGGACTGATGACCTCAGATGTTCAGTCCCATAGTGCTCAGAGCCAGCCATATCACCACCACCACCACCACCACCAGAATTCTGGTGGGCGTTCTAACTGTCATGGAGAATAACAACTGTAATCGTTTACATTCCCAACTCATGGTATGTATCTATTTTTTGTTTATTTATTTACAACATGCCCCATTACAATACTTGCAATACTACGTGTGTGTGTATGTGTGTGGATTAAAGGATACCTATCCAAGTAGGGTCGAGTCATTATTTGTAATCTTGTAAATTACACAACGCTATTTACAACGTTCCATTCACTTCGTCCAACTATGCCAATATGCAATAATTGTTGTCATTAACGAACACTGCATTCGGGAATGATAGAGCCAGCGACGCAAGTAGTCACGTAGTCAGCTAGCTTACGCTTGGCATCTACTGACAAAACTCTCTAGTCAAAAGCGAAATAAAAATTCATTACCAGATAACTTACACGGATTTTCTTACAATTCGTTTACGTAAAAACATAATTCCAACCTCTTCAAAAATTCCGCAAATATTTATGTTGTACAGCTTAGCCGAATCACTAAAAGTTGTTCGTCCACAAAGCTCTCCCAAGACATTGATCGCATGTTTGTTACGCTGGACTTGTAGCTGTCACTGCTTTAGTTCTACAAGATGAATTAACTGTTAATGTTGAACGGTATACAACAATTTGTATCGTAAGTAATCGATAAAATAAGGAAAAACAACAGAAAACAACGCTTCATTCTCCAACATGACAGTGCCACCAGTCAACATCGCAGGAAGTTACAGATTATTTGTCGGTAAAATTATGGAATTCATGTCTCACTGGCCGTTTGTTCTTGACTTACACGTAACAGCTTCTTTGTGTTCCCTAGTGTCAAACGAAAAAGCTTGCGTTTTCATCACGCCACAAATATGTTGGCTCCTTCAAAAACCAGCATCACGGTGGTAAAAATGGTTCCAGAATTGATTCAAACGCATGGAAAAGTGCAAAAATTTTAGAGCCGGATATTTTGACAAATAGTAAAATGATTTGACAAGAAGATGTTTCTCATTCATTGTTTTTATAAAAACTGAAAAGGCAGACCCCGCATTTTTAATTTAGGTGCTCTTTTAACTTTAATATTACGTTCATATCATGGCAGGATGGCAGGTGGATGTGGAAATATTGCAGCAGTAACGGGAGGTGGCACTCCGTCAGCGCTGTCTAGAAATTATGCACAGTACGGGCAACATGAACAGTCCATTGTGTCAGAATTCCACTGTGTACATTTCTGAAACTTACAGTGCCACTTGAGAAAAAAATAAATATTAATGTCGCTTCTGTCATGCACAATAGACATCAAACAGCCAGTCGGCCGCTCGTGGCCGAGCGGTTCTGGCGCTCCAGTCTGGAACCGCGAGACCGCTACGGTCGCAGGTTCGAATCCTGCCTCGGGCATGGATGTGTGTGTTGTCCTTAGGTTAGTTAGGTTTAAGTAGTTTTAAGTTCTAAGGGACTTATGACCTCAGCAGTTGAGTCCCATAGTGCTCAGAGCCATTTGAACCATCAAACAGCCAAAAACGTTTCAGTAAGGTAACTTGATCCAGCTAAACCCGAACAATCCACAAGTACCTTTTCGGTTCGGAAATTTCTACAGCAGAAGCGGATGGAATGTTCGCTATCTCGTAAATGCTATTCATATCCAAAAAGTAAAGAACCAGTCTACATAGGGCAGCGCTCGTATGAAGTTTGCTGTTAACAAAAGAGCTCTCTCACCAACAGGAAGTAATTACAGCGCACAATAAACAGTTCTTAACGACCCGGCGCCCGCGTGCAATAAAACGCTTGTCAAACAAAACTATGTCGATCGAACAGTGCCACCTAATGATGCGTCGTCAGATACTTCACAGAAAAACAGCAGAAAAGCGACCGTAAAAATAAACACTCCGCACATAATTAAAAGTAAACAGAGCAACAGATGTATCGACCAGAGTGTGCTATTTTTCAATTCCGGAAGACTACATATTAATTGAAGGCGAAATTAGAAACCATCTGTATCATATGGAATATGCTCTGTAGCAATGCAGGGCTTTTCGGGAAACGAAGTCCAACCAAGCCGCGTGACACAGACGGATCGTATTCGACAGCCATAAAGGTGGGGAAGGGGCAGGGGTTACAAATTCCCTTTTGGCAGCACTTTAATTACTTTGAGCGATTGATCACAAGCAGACATAAACTGTCGTTTCACTGATTGACTTAAAGAAACGATACATAGGTATTAAAAAATGTCGGACATTTTAAGTGGTTAGATTCCACACCTTCTTGTTCTGGCCTTCAGTCCGAAGACTGATTTGATGCAGTTCTCCTTACAAGTCTACCCTGTGCAAGCGTCTTCATCTTGATTTTACAACTCCCTATGATACAGAATGGAAAGAAGGACTTATGTACAAACTCGCAAGTATTATACACTGCCAAACCACAATTACACTCATAAACAACATCTTATCTGAGAGACGCTTCCAAGTCGTCCTCGGCAACTGACTAAGCGGACAGAAGAAACTTAATAATGATCTTCCCCAGGGCCCAGTTTTAGAACCAGTTCTGTTTTGTGTCAGGAGGATCAAATATATATGGTCCTCCAGACACATTTATGTGGACGATATCTAGCTTTGGGCACTCAACAGAGAAGTCTTGAAGCAGGTGAAGAGATACTCTCTGCAGATCTATGTACAATGACCTAACACTTCAAAAGGTGGAGATTAACACGAAACCCAACGAAGACCGAGGTTAGCTACCTTCATCTTAACAATGGAATGTCCAATGTAAAGTTAACGTCACCTTTAATGGTCAAGCTCTCCATCACCACGACTCTCCAAAATAATACATTTAGGTTTAACTCCTGACAGAATCTTGTCCTACACGAAACACAGAGAAAATAGCGCAGAAAATTTGAGGTTGCGCAATATCATCATACAGAAGCTGAATAGCATTTCGTGACGCGCAGGACTACAACACTACGATTTTCTTCCTTCTGATTCGTCTACACTGCTGCCGAATATTGTGTCCTGTGTGGCTTAACGGTTTACATGCGAGAAACGCCGAGGTTACGCTAAATGCAGTGATGAGGACAATAGCATGTTGCATCAGAGTCTTCTCTTCATTAGTTACCACCTCTACACCATATTGCGCCTCCAGATCTTCGAAGACAGAATGCCCCTCTGAAGGAATATGAAAAATTAATTAATACTGCCCAGTTCCGAATTTATTCTGGTGTGTCTGCTCTTAGAATCTGACGATTAATTGCCGGCCGCGGTGGTCTCGCGGTTCTAGGCGCGCAGTCCGGAACCGTGGGACTGCTACGGTCGCAGGTTCGAATCCTGCCTCGGGCATGGATGTGTGTGATGTCCTTAGGTTAGTTAGGTTTAAGTAGTTCTAAGTTCTAGGGGACTGATAACCACAGCAGTTGAGTCCCATAGTGCTCAGAGCCATTTTTTTCTGACGATTAAAATTAGGGCAGTCACCCACCATATTGCCAGAATCGCTGTATACAGTGGATTTCAGCACGAGCAGAAATTAGTGAGAAACGTGGAATACCACAGCCCATGATGAATATCAGTCTCTCGTAAGACTTAGCACAGGGTCAGCCGGCATGGAATTACCGTGACCGGCTCTGAGGACAATTAACAGAATTCGCACAGGCTGTTGCTCCTGCGCAGAAAGTCTCCATCGATGGAGAAAGGCTCTATTTTCTCAATGGGACTGTGGTAATGAGCATGAGACCATGAAACACATTGTAGCAAGCTTATCATAGTAATCCAGAAGATTTCTTTGAAGTGAAAGAGGCAGCCCTATATTAAACACTTAG
Organism: Schistocerca nitens; assembly: GCF_023898315.1. Taxonomy (NCBI): domain Eukaryota; kingdom Metazoa; phylum Arthropoda; class Insecta; order Orthoptera; family Acrididae; genus Schistocerca; species Schistocerca nitens. The sequence continues at coordinate 355,195,721 of NC_064622.1, forward strand.
ATATTAATTTGCAGATTTAGTGTTTTAGTTCTAGTTCAGCTGTAAAATTATACAATTCATGTATTTTGGTTGCACTTCAGTTTATATTGCCACATGCTAAATAAATACTACAATCTACGTCTGGAAGTTAAGCCTTAGTCTCCCAGAACAGTCTTTAAGTCCACACTTTTTTCTTCATTTCCAAATTGGAAACCAAGCACAGCCAGTTGATTCATTCTGAATGTTAAAAACTATTAGAATCTTTAAAATGCTTCTATGGATCCACCAATTTCTATCGCAGTGTAACAGTGATAGATATTAGTGCAGAATGTCCGGCAAGGTGTTTGGCCATTAGCAGTGAAACACATGCACGTAGAATACACTATGTTGTGTACGACTTCATACACTATGGCAAGGAGAGGTGGGCTCCAAACTGGTGCACAACTGTCATCACAGGAAAGCTCGACAGCAGCAGAGATTATTAGGGAACAAGTTAACATAGTAAACAGAATATTTACTTTATTTTTATTTCTACAAGCTTACGAATACTCATTAGAAATAGTGCAACAAGAAAGAGAGTCCAGCTACTTCAGTTTCAACAAGGATGAGAGTCTCTGAACTAAAGTACGAATGATGGTGTCATTCGTTCCGGGAGTATTGGGCGCAGATTTCACTGTGCGCAGTTTTGCATATCCCGTAATAGAGGAAATACTGGCGGTCGAAAAGCTGTGAGGGGTCGTTTGGGAGACAAAGGTTACGGGTTCGACACTCGGCGCTGCAAACAGTCATAATCTGCCAGGGAGTTTCAAATCGGCGCAGAGTTAAAATTCGTCCTAGTAACATGGCTCTGACTGGTACGCAGTGAACACAGTTTCGAGACAATCAGCGTATGATTCGTACTGTCTAGAATAGCGTTTTGAGAGGCAAACGCACGGCGGAAGGCAGTTCCTTAGGCACGCCGGCTGTCTCGCCGCGGCGTGTGTGGGAACGCACACAGCGCCTTATCTGCCCGCGACAAGGCGGACCAAACGGTAACAAATTATGAAACAAGATGCGGGTTATCGGCAGGCCGCGAGGGCAGCTAACATCGCGTGATGCTGTCACGAAAATATGCAGTCTGAGGCTGTGATTTGTCAGTGGCAGCTGCAGCCGATAACGAACAGTCCACCAGACAGGCGCTCATTTCACATCCCTGGCCGGCTGTTCTCTTCGCCCGACTCCCCGTCAGCAACTCGCCCGACGAAAGATTCGTAGCTACAGAATGGAAAACAGGACATAAGAAGAAAAACAGAAGTAATCTGCAGAACCATACACCTGTACCATTGACACAGATTTCAAATACGAATGTGAACACACCCAGTCAGTCCAAAAAGTTAGAAAAAAAAATAGAGAAAAGTTATGTTAGTATTCTCCCCCCCCCCCCCCGCACTCCCTCTCCCCTTTTGAGTCCAAAGACAAATTCAGGGCTGACCTCGATGTCGGGGGGATGCTAAAGCGTAATTTTCCATCCTTCCTCTGAGTAGAATCATTTAGAACTGTCAAAAAAGGTGTGGAGTGTTGTGCAAATCGCGCGGCACACTGGCTTGAATGTCGGTCACGTCAGCACAGCATTGTGAATTTCTGCACTTCCTCGTTTTGTTGTAGGTTGGTACTGAAACCACGTCTCGTCAGCTGTGACGATTTTTCCAGAACAGAACTGACGGTGTTTTGCAGTTTAATCGAGTCGCGGCAGCCGTCCACGCATCGTTGCTTTTGTTCAGGAATCAACCTGTGAGGGACAGATTTTACTCACACTTCTCTTTTCTTCAAAACATTCTGGCGAACATCTTGAACACTCGCTTTAGAGATTTTTCTCCATTCCAATTTATGATACAAAGTCGTTGACACGCCACAGTCGCACGCCCACTACTTAACGCTGCCTTACCACAACTGACAAGTCGAATGCACGTATGCTGTTTATAGTTGTTGTTGTTCGAAGCTGCCAACGTAGTTACTGCGATGACGTCGCTTATATGCCAGGAACAAAATCAGTCTCGGAATCCTTTGAACGAACGGTATGCTCTGTGTTCCACGAAACACTTCGAAGAAAACAATGTTTTGACACATAACGAGTACGGATTCAGAAAATATTGTTCGTATGAAACACAACTGATTATTTATTCACACCAATTTACTAGTGCTATCGGCATGTGATCGCAAGTTCATTCCATATTTTTAGACTTCCAGAAGGCTTTTGACATCGTTCGTCAGTAGCAACTTCTACCTAAATTGCGTGCCTATTCAGTATCGTCTAAATTGCGCTACTGGATCCGTGACTTCAGGAAAGCTTCAACGCTTCAATGCGTCAGACTGTTGATGCGGTACAGGTTGATATGGTCACTATATATAAGTTGCCAGCATTACTGGATACGCAGATAATGTGTCAGCACTCCAACCATCAACTGCCAACTGACTCAAAAACCATTCATTGACTTAGGGAGGAGTTCAATGTGCAGCAACAAAATTTTTGATCATTTGTCGAATAACATAAAATGTCTGACGTGTAGCGAAGCAAGTTTTAAAGCTAATTTAAAATCATTTGTCCCGGACGACTCCTCCTATTCCAAGTTCTAATTTAAGCAGGTATATTGTATTGTATGTTAACTGGGGGCATAGAAAGGACGGAGAGGCTCCGTCCCCGCCACAGCCGCAGTGGACCGCAACCCCACGACGACTACCACAGTCCACTTCACCCCTCCGCCGCCCCACACCGAACCCAGGGTTATTGTGCGGTTCGGCCCCCGGTGGACGCCCCCCCCCCTCCCCCCTCAGGGAACGTCTCATACCAGACGAGTGTAACCCCTATGTTTGCGTGGTAGAGTAATGGTGGTGTACGCGTACGTGGAGAACTTGTTTGCGCAGCAGTCGCCGACATAGTGTAACTGAGGCGGAATAAGGGGAACCAGCCCGCATTCGCCGAGGCAGATGGAAAACCGCCTAAAAACCATCCACAGACTGGCCGGTTCACCGGATCTCGACACAAATCCGCCGGGCGGATTCGTGCCGAGGACCAGGCGCGCCTTCCCGCCCGGAAAGCCGTGCGTTAGACCGCACGGCCAACCGAGCGGGCTAAACTGATACATGTTTATTTGCATGATTATGATTAAGCTCCTCTCGAACAGGCGATGAAGGCCGAAAGTTACCGAACGGCCGCCGTGTCATCCTCAGTCCACAGGCGTCATTGGATGCGGATATGGAGGCGCATGTGTTCAGCACACCGCTCTCCCGGCCGTATGTCAGTTTACGAGACCGGAGCCGCTACTTATCACTCCAGTAGCTCCTCAGTTTGCCTCACAAGGGCTGAGTGCACCCCGCTTGCCAACAGCGCTCGGCAGACCGGATGGTCACCCATCCGAGTGCTAGCGCAGCCCGACGGGGCTTAACTTCGGTGATCGGACGGGAACCGGTGTCAGCACAGCGGCAAGGCCGTTGGCTGATTATGATTAAAAACAAATGTGTTCCTTAATGTTAATGTTAACACTAACCGTGAACACATATCCTGTAAACAGACTCGCTCCACATCATTTCGATAAAACAATCGTTCAAATGATCGATGGAACATGTAACTAACGAACTAACAACGAAAGATGTAACAAGGATGGTTGTTGAAGCGCTCACTCACTAGGATGGACCACGACTTCTGGGGTGCAGGTAGACTCTCACTCACAAGGAGCGTTTCAGGCAGACGATGACTCTCGGCGTGCAGGTACAAGCCGTGACTTGGTGAGCACATAGTTACCAGAAACATTGGGAGCAGCTTCCACAGAGTTTTGTTTTGGCGTAAATTTACAAGACACTTTCATAGGATTTGTCGACCTAGAAAAAGCGTTCGACAATATAAAATGGTGCTCGCCGTTCGAGATTCTGAAAAAAGTAGGGGTAAGCTATAGGGAGAGACGGGTCATATACAATATGTACAATAACCAAGAGGGAATAATAAGAGTGGACGATCAAGAACGAAGTGCTCGTATTAAGAAGGGTGTAAGACAAGGCCCTACTCTTCAATCTGTACATCGAGGAAGCAATGATGGAAATAAAACAAAGGTTCAGGAGTGGAATTAAAATACAAGGTGAAAGGATATCAATGATACGATTCGCTGATGACATTGCTATCCTGAGTGAAAGTGAAGAAGAATTAAATGATCTGCTGAACGGAATGAACGGTCTAATGAGTACACAGTGTGGTTTGAGAGTAAACCGGAGAATGACGAAGGTAATGAGAAGTAGTAGAAATGAGAACAGCGAGAAACTTAACATCAGGATTGATGGTCACGAAGTCAATGAAGTTAAGGAATTCTGCTACCTAGGCAGTAAAATAACCAATGACGGACGGAGCATGGAGGACATCAAAAGCAGACTAGCTATGGCAAAAAAGGCATTTCTGGCCAAGAGAAGTCTACTAATATCAAATACCGGCCTTAATTTGAGGAAGAAATTTCTGAGGATGTACGTCTGGTTCAAATGGTTCAAATGGCTCTGACCACTATGCGACTTAACTTCTGAGGTCATCAGTCGCCTAGAACTGAGATCTAATTAAACCTAACTAACCTAAGGACATCACACACATCCATGCCCGAGGCAGGATTCGAACCTGCGACCGTAGCGGTCTCGCGATTCCAAACTGTAGCGCTTAGAACCGCACGGCCACTCCGGCCGGCGATGTACGTCTGGAGTACAGAATTGTATGGTAGTGAAACATGGACTGTGGGAAAACCGGAACAGAAGAGAATCGAAGCATTTGAGATGTGGTGCTATAGACTAATGTTGAAAATTTGGTGGACTGATAAGGTAAGGAATGAAATGAGGAAGTTCTACGCAGAATCGGAGAGGAAAGGAATATGTGGAAAACACTGATAAGGAGAAGGGACAGGATGATAGGACATCTGCTAAGACATGAGGGAATGACTTCCATGGTACTAGAGGGAGCTGTAGAGGGCAAAAACTGTAGGGGAAGACAGAGATTGGAATACGTCAAGCAAATAATTGAGGTAGGTTGCAAGTGCTACTCTGAGATGAAGAGGTTAGCACAGGAAAGGAATTCGTGGCGGGCCGCATCAAACCAGTCAGTAGACTGATGACAAAAAAAAAATTCCACGGGCGCAGTTCTCATACATCCGACGCACATCGGGTAATGAACGAGTGAGCGGTGTATCAGTGCCGGCAACTACACGAACCGGCAACTTACAACTGGCGTCAGGGTGAACTTCATTTTCGATACGTATTCACCACCTATATTTTCGCTATTACTGATAATATGGTACTGTGGGGTCGCACAAATGTTAAACGCCCTTTATTGCGACCGGCTGAGGAGCACGTGACCGGCTTAGGTCTCGCTCCGCAGGGCAGCGACCCCGCCGAAGCCAGAGGAAGACGAATGCCGTCGATTAAGTCATATATATCGCCCTCGCAGGCCTGTAAGCAATTGCATCGGCTGCTAAGACCGGCGTAAATCGTTGCTGTCCGCGTGGTCGGACGCCGATTCGGCTGCGTCCCGGCGGAGCCTAATCCCGAAACAAACGCTGGAGCAACACGATTACTGCGAAAGTGCGCTTCAACTGCGCCCACCCTCTGAGTTACTGCGCCAAGCGGCGGTACGTCACCGTGTTGCAGTCTCTTTTTCCTTCCGATGCTCAGTGGGAAAGTTGGCTCGCGATCAGTTCGGCGGAAAGCGCTGGAGAGAGTAAAGTGGAAAAGAACAGCTTTAATTACGACGTAAATTATTGGCACTAAAGTCCACGTTCCGATCCTCAGTTTATGTATTGTTCCTTTTTCTCTCTTTTTATTTGATTCTGATTGCTAAATGGTTTGCTTTTTATTTTTCACTCGGTAAATAAGTTCTTTTCTCTGCATATTCGCCAATATAAGTAATGGCTATACAGTATGCTTCAGAAGTCGTCGCCGTCCATTCAGGTCAAAACAGCACGTTGTACATTGGTCGACTCTTGCTAATCCAAGCCTCGATAAATGGAAGCAGTTGTTCAGTCCCTTAAGAAGTCTCATTTAATTGAAGAAATTCTATGTGTTTGGATATACTTGATACACTGAAGCGACTGTCATGGTAGACCAGCGGAAAACACACTATAATTCGAAGTCAGCGGCTGCCTAACACTTGTTACTTCGGAGCTTCGTCACTTGTTTCGCTAATTGTTTAATCATTCTAATCGTCGCTTCACTCTTCTGTTTATTCAACAATGCATAATGTGCTTCGTCATATAAATAAGAGGTGAGATCCCGCGTCTTGAAAAGTACTTGCTGGAATGGCTTGGTCAACGTATAAGGCCTTCCTGCTCGATCATCACGGATTTCAACGAAATTTTACGTGAAAATTCGCACACGTCTCCGATGATCATTCGTCGAAGCAATACTGGTCGAGGTATAGACACTTGTTTGGATGAATGCATGACCTTGCAGAGACCGAGAGTGAATTTCCGGTGACTTTGAGCTGTTATATCTTGGGTAATATTTCCTTTTTTTTCCTTCAAAGAAATGAAATTTGGTCACGTTGTCCAACTGTCCAGTCAGGCAAAGTCGCCGTGAGTATTGAAGCAATCATCCTACCAAAGCAGCAGGCTGAAGATGCTCTTTTGGAACAACACCGTGCCCTGCTGCGTGATGCTGTCCGCAACTGCCTGCAGCACATTCTCGTACGACAGGAATCGTCGACACTTTCTGGTCTTTCTTAAGAAACCGAAGGCGTGATAATAGCACAGGGAGAGATCAGGACTATAGGGCAGCGGCTCGAATGTCTCCCACTTGAGTTGGCCTTACTTCTGCGTCACGACATTTGCGATAGGAGGATGTCTATTTTCATGAAGCAGCGGCAATCCTTGTCGTACTTTTCGGCAGGCATGTTGCCCCCATACACATTCTTCATTCTCCGATGGATGTCTGCCGATGTTTGTCCTTCGGTAGCCAAGAAGAGGACAACGGCACGTTGGCCCCGTTGGGACGCATTTGGTAACAGCATAGTCACAGTTCACGTTTTCGCATTTACCGCACAAACATCTGAAAGAAACGAATGCTACACTAATCCCTTGCTTACATGTCGATACTTATAAACCCGCATCGGAATCGCCCTACATTGCATATACGCTGCATCACTCTAAACGGAAACTTCTTGATCGCCCCTTGCAGAAGACAAGACGAAGTTGTCGGAGGTCACACAGCCTGTAAAAAAAACATTCAGAAGATCTACATCTACATATATACTCCGATAGCCACCAAGCGGTATGTGCCGGAGGGCACCATTCGTGCCAAAGTCAGATTCCCCCCCCCTGTGTTCCACTCGCGGATTGCGCGAGGGAGAAACGACTGAACGCCTCAGTACGAGCTCTAATTTCCCTTATCTTTGAATGGTGATCATGGCGCGATTTGAAAATGGTGGTAATAATATATGCTCTACATCCTTGGCGAAGATCAGATTTGGGAATTTAGTGAACAGCCCCTTCCGTTTAGCACGTCGTCTATCTGAAAGTGTGTCCCACTTCAAACTTTCTATTAGATTTGTGACACTCTCGCGATGGCTAAATGTACCAGTCACGAATCATGCCGCTCTTCTTTAGACCTTCTCAATCATTGAATCTGACCCAACTGGTAAGGGTCCTGCACAGAGGAACATTACTCTTAAGACTGGACGAACTAACGTATTGTAAGCTATTTCCTTTGTTGAAGGACTGCATCGCTTCAGGATTCTACCAATAAACCGCAATCTAGAGTTCGCCTTGCCCGTTACTTGTGTAATCTAATCATTCCATTTGAGATCATTTCGAACAGTCACACCCAGATACTTGACGGATGTTACCGCTTCCAAAGACTGGGCATTTATTTTTTACTCCTACATTAATGGGGATTTTCGCCTTGTTATACGCAGTAGGTTACTAATATCGAGAGATAACTACCAGTCATTACACCACGCATTTATTTTCTGCAAATCCTCATTGATTTGTTCGTAACTTTCGTGTGGTACTACTTTCCTGTAGACTACAGAATCATCGGCAAACAGTCTAATGCCGCTGTCAATGCCACCAAGATAGATCGAATGTCAATGTAACTTTGTGCACATGCACACTATCCGCTGATACATAAGCGATTAGAATTGGAATTCTCTGTGACATGTATAAAGGATAGCTGAGAGCGCTAACGCGCTGCTTCCTGGACTCGGGTAGGCGTGCCGGCCCAGGACAGAATCCGCCCGGCGGATTAACGACGACGGCCGGTGTGCCGGCCAGCCTGGATGTGGTTTTTAGGCGGTTTTCCACATCCTACTAGGTGAATACCGGGCTGGTCCCCACGTCCCGCCTCAGTTACACGACTCACAGATATTTGAAACACATTCACACTATTTCACGATCTACACTCGATGCAGACAGCTGGGATACACTAATTCCGTCCTGGGGGGTACGGGGTGGTGGCAGGAAGGGCATCCTGCCACCTCTTAAAATTAACATGCCAAATCCGGTTACCCATGGCCGACCCTACGTAACCGCGGGACAAGGCGCCAGCGATAGATAGATAGAATGCATAAAGGTCTCCTGATTGCATTGCTGTTGTTATTGGTTACTGTTGTTAATGGGCTTAGTAGAATATATAAAGTGGGTGAACTGCGTCAGATGTTGATTGTTCACTGTGAACGAAAAGAAGATGCAGCATACTCTTGTGAAACAGCATTATAGTAACCTGACTGAGTTTGAAGGGGTCCCATTGTGACACTCAATTTGGCCGGCAGGTAAAATCGTCAAAACCCAGATTTGTGGGGCACGTGACAGCGGTCCAGTGATAGACGACGTGGGAATCTGATGAAATGCATGGTTGTCGCCAAATTTGCCGTCTACCACGTCTGACAATCAGCGAGGAAGCGTTGCCGTACTGAGCACCAGACACATCGCGACACTTTCGAATCTGTGCTTGCCATTCAAGAAAAATTAATAGCCTCCCTGTGTCATCCCGCACCACCGGTCCCAGAATAGTAGCAATCGGGCTGGCGAACTATCGTCCCATTTGTAGGCTGCCGCTAACACCGCAACACATACGGCTGCGTTCGGAGTGTTGCCGTCACCGGGAAATATGGACCGCTGATTAATGGGGTCGTGTCGTATACAGCGATGAATCGCGGTTCTGCACTACCCCCCCCCCCAAAAAAAAAAAAAAAAAAAAAAAAAAAAAAAAAAAAAACACAGCATCGGTGTGTATGGCAGACACCTCGGGAGAAGTCCAACTCTTCCAGTGTTTCGGAGAGGGACAGCGGTGTTATTCCTGGCGACATGACGTAGGGAGTCATCGGATATGATTTAAGTTCATGGCAGGTAGATTGGTTTTGTTTTGCTTTAGAGCGCAAAAAACAACTGGGCTCATACGCGCCCAAATCGAAACTATAGAACACGAAGACAGAGAGGAGTTAAAAAACGGCTATACGTCAGTCCCTATCGACATAACAGAAGACAGCTAAAAACATGCACATCTACATGATTACTCTGCAATTGAAATTTAAGTGCTTCATCGAACCACAATCAACTAAAAAAGACACCATACTGAAACGGAGGTTCAAAATTAAAAATTAAATGGCCTTCGCCATACTGCTTTGGCGGATAAAATGTAAAACGCAGTCGACAGCCCGTACGTCATTTGCTAAAACGGTCGATAACTCAGACGGCACATCCAAGCGGGAACGTAAACGGTTAAAAATGGGCATTCCATCAGGAAGCGGCGGACAGTTAAAACTTGGGCGCAATGTGTACAAAGTGGTGGGGTAGCACCAGTTATCAAATGACGATGGCTAAAAAGTCAGTGCCTAATACACAGCCTAGTTAAAATGACCTCATCCCGGCGACGGCAGGCACAAAGGTACCTTACGAACGTCCTGCGTTCTCATGTGTTATCTCTCATCCGACAGTATCGTGGTGCGAGTTTTCAACAGGATAATGCTCGTCCAAGCACGGCGCATGTCTAAATGAAGCGTCTGCGTGATTATGAGGCTCTACTGGGCCAGTAACGTCCCGAGCCCTGTCCCGATAAAACATGTCTGCGACCTGCTCGGACATTATCTGGGTCCCAGTGCTAGTATCGAGTATATCAAGAGCAAGTTTGTCTCGGGAGAGGATATAATGGCTTGATGACACTGAATCAGTGGAAACATCCAGGTCACAGTGGATGCAACGTCATAATGATAAGTAGGATCATACTCCCGAGTTATTTGTAAATCTGATGAGAGTTTATAATTACTGACATAAGATTACGTAGTTCCTCAACCTGTGAAGTTTCATTTCCTCCAAATCTTTTGCGTGCTCCCTTTTTCTCTCTGGCGATTATTTCGTTTGCCTTGCTCGGTGGCTGAGAGGAGAAGTGTCAAGCAACAAGTACGAAGGTATGGAGTTCATCTTCTTTGCGTTCTAGCATTTTTTCGTTCGGACTTAACGGTTAACTATACGTTCGTATATAGCATAAAGTTCCAGTTCATTACAGTTCCAAGATATTGCACATATACAGTGTGGTCCATTGATCGTGACCGGGCCAAATATCTCACAAAATAAATGTCAAACGAAACTACAAAGAACGAAACTTGTCTAGCTTGAAGGGGGAAACCAGATGGCGCTATCGTTGGCCCGCTAGATGGCTCTGCCATAGGTCAAACGGATATCAACTGCGTTTTTTAAAATAGGAACCCTTATTTTTTATTACATATTCGTGTAGTACGTAAAGAAATACGAATGTTTTAATTGGACCATTTTTTTCGCTTTGTGATAGATGGCGCTGTAATTGTCACAAACGTATAAGTACGTGATATTACGTAACATTCCGCCAGTGCGGACGGTATTTGCTTCGTGATACATTACCCGTGTTAAAATGGACCGTTTACCAATTGCTGTAAAGGTCGATATAGTGTTGATGTATGGCTATTGTGACCAAAATACCCAACGGGCGTGTGATATGTATGCTGCTCGGTATCCTGGACGACATCATCCAAGCGTCTGGTATCCTGGACGACATCATCCAAGTGTCCGGACCGTTCGCCGGATAGTTACGTTATTTAAGGAAACAGGAAGTGTTCACTCACATGTGAAACGTCAACCACGACCTGCATCAAATGATGATGCCCAAGTAGGTGTTTTAGCTGCTGTCGCGGGTAATTAGTAGCATATAAATTGCGCGAGAATCGGGAATCTCAAAAACGTCGGTGTTGAGAATGCTACATCGATATCGATTGCACCCGTACCATATTTCTATGCACCAGGAATTGCATGGCGACGACTTTGAACGTCGTGTACAGTTACGTCACTGGGCACAAGAGAAATTACGGGACGATGACAGATTTTTTGCACGCGTTCTATTTAGCGACGAAGCGTCATTCACCAACAGTGGTAACGTAAACCGGCATAATATGCACTATTGCGCAGCGGAAAATCCACGATGGCTGCCACAAGTGGATCATCTGCGACCTTGGCGGGTTAATGTAAGGTGCGGCATTATGGGAGGAAGGATAATTGGCCCCCATTTTATCGGTGGCAATCTAAATGGTGCAATGTATGCTGATTTCCTACGTAATGTTCTACCGATGTTACTACAAGATGTTTCACTGCATGACAGAATGGCGATGTACTTCCAACATGATGGATGCCCGGCACATAGCTCGCGTGCGGTTGAAGCGGTATAGAATAGCATATTTCATGTCAGGTGGATTGGTCGTCGAAGCACCATACCATGACCCGCACGTTCACCAGACCTGACGTCCCCGAATTTCTTTCTGTGGGGAATGTTGAAGGATATCTGCTATCATGATCCACCGACAACGTCTGACCACATGCGTCATGCGAACATTATGGAAGGCGAACTACTCGCTGTTGAGAGGAATGTCGTTACACGTACTGCCAAATGCATTGAGATTGACTGACATTGTTTTGAGCATTTATTGCATTAATGTGGTATTTACAGGTAACGCTGTAACAGCAGGCTTTCTCAGAAATGATAAGTTCACAAAGGTACATGTATCACATTGGAACAACCGAAATAAAATGTTCAAATGTACGTACGTCCTGTATTTTAATTTAAAAAAGCCTACCTGTTACCAACTGTTCGTGTAAAATTGTGAGCCATATGTTTGTGACTATTACAGCGCCATCTATCACAAAGCGAAAAAAGTGGTCCAACTAAAAAATTCAAATTTCTTTACGTACTACACGAATATGTAATAAAAAAGAGGTGTTCCTATTTAAAAAAAAAACATAGTTGATATCAATTTGACCTATGGCTGCGCCAGCGGGTCAACCATAGCGCCATCTGGTTTCCTCCTTCAAGCTAGACAAGTTTCGTTCTTTGTAGTTTTTTCGTTTGACTCTTATTTCGTGAGATATTTGGCTCGGTCACGATCAATGGACCACCCTGTATAATGGGCAAGTCAAGTGCTGAACGGCGGTCATCCAACTGCGGGCTGGGTAAGTCAGCTCAGAGGTCGAAGGACGGCAATTGGCGTACCAGCAGGATCATGTCCCGTAAAGCAGCACCAGTCAAACCATCTAGCTTAATCTTTAAATATTTGTACTGCTGATTGAAATACGCAAATGGAAAAGGCAAGAGAAGGTAGATCAGATCGACCAGGATAAAGCAAATACGTGCAAGTAAGTGCAAAGGAAATGGGGACAAAAGGATGATACACTGACAGTGGAGGTTAGTTCACTAAACTATCTGTGTGAAAACAGCATACTGAAATGAGAAAATGAAGGAAAATATTAGAGAATGAATGAAGTCTGCATATATTTGCTTGGACTCCTTAGAAAATCAAAATAATAAGTATAAAACAATCCCCAATTCCTTAATATTGTATGGGGAGAGACTTAGGCAATGAGTAAAAAAGTGGCGAGGAAACTGGCACCACCTAAGAATAAAGTCATGGGGAATTTATTGACCAGTAGAGGAGAATGAACAAACAGATAGATGAATTATGGAAACAAGCCGATTTTTCTTTCCGTTTTTTCGCTGAGTCAGGTTGCTTCCTGAAGGCCAGAAACACGCCATCACCTTGGACACCGACGTCTACAGCGCTCTGGATCTTATAGCGACATACACCAACACAGCGAGGAGAGTATCGCGTATTGAGCCGTATTATTTGTCGCTGGACTAACCTCTCAGGAGCTGCGCTAGTTAGACGCCGTAATTCGATATTTAGAAGCCTTTGAAGGTAAGACAGCTTTTATAGCGATTACAAAGACGTTTCTCGCTGACGGCGTGTTTAATGGAAGAACAGTCTTTTGTCTATTGTGCGAGGAGGCGCGCAGAAGACGGACGGCGGTTGTGGGAGCAGAGCGCACGGCGCGGAAACTGCGACAGGGGGAGGGGGGGGGAGGGGGGGCGGGCAGGATTTATGGAGACTCCGTGACAAAGGCTCGCGAGGAAGGTAAGATACCGACGGCCGTGACCGTTTTATTCCGCCGTAAACGTCCTAGATGAAAGACTACACTATCCTCGCGTATCATTTCACAACGAAACCAAGCGTCTACGGCTAAGTGAAACTAACATCCAGTGCAGAAGGGAATTCTGCGCATACAAGGTCCAATCACATTAACGTGACCACCGCCGATGTTGGATGTCAACGTGCAAAAACACCCACAGACTGTAGATGGCAGGACTAGCAGTGGGTGGTATATAAAGCATGTCGGGGAGACGCAGTAAAACGGTGGAGTCGTTATAATGTGGAAACGGAGCGATTTATATGCTGTCCAAAAGGGGATGATCGCTGGCTTTACAGCCAAGGGTGAAAAACATTTCCAAACGGCTAAGTTTGTAAACTTTCCGCGTTCCGCCGTAATTAAAATATATTGCGCATGGCAAAATGGCGCTACCGAAAACAGGCGCCGAGGCAGTGTGGTGCACCATGGGCCATAAAAGACAGGGGTGAAGCCAAGGGGTACGCAACAGTGTCTCCTCCACGACCGTTTAGCGACTGTTGCAGGCGCCTTGTTCATGCACCCACGCTGAGTGCTGTTCGTCGGCGACGAATGCTGGAATTTGGACGTCAGTTCTATAACTAGGTCCGTTGCTCGTGGTCTCGCGGTAACGTTCTCAAAAAAAAATGGCTCTGAGCACTATGGGACTCAACTGCTGTGGTCATTAGTCCCCTAGAACTTAGAACTACTTAAACCTAACTAACCTAAGGACATCACACACATCCATGCCCGAGGCAGGATTCGAACCTGCGACCGTAGCAGTCGCACGGTTCCGGACTGCGCGCCTAGAACCGCGAGACCACCGCGGCCGGCGGTAACGTTCTCACTTCCCGAGCACGGGGTCCCGGGTTCGATTCCCGGAGGAATCAGGGATTTTCCCTACCTCGAGATGACTCGGTGTTGTTGTGTCGTCTTCATCATCATCATTCATCCCCATTACGGTCGGAGGAAGGCAACGGCAAACCACCTCTACTAGGACCTTGCCTAGTACGGCGGTGCGGGTCTCCCGCATCGTTCCCCTACGCCAGAGTATGGGACTTCATCATCATAATCTATAACTAAACATCCACTGAGGTGGTCTTTTCGGATGAATCACGTTTTATGTTCCATTGGACAGATTGCCGTTGACCTGCATTGCCCTGCAACTGTCGTATTAAGGCTTCAGGCCGGAGGAGAGAGCGTTACAGTCTGGGGAAAGTTTTCGTTGCGTTCCCTGGGTCATTTCGTCGTTCTACAAGCCACAATCGATAAACGCAAGTATGCATCTGTTGTACCTCACGAAAGTACAAATACAGCGGTGGAACGTTTACTTGCTCCAAGAGCAGAGCGAATGGAAACTAGATCACGTAATGGCTCTGAGCACTATGCGACTTAACTTCGTAGGTCATCAGTCGCCTAGAACTTAGAACTAATTGAACCTAACTAACCTAAGGACATCACACACATCCATGCCCGAGGCAGGATTCGAACCTGCGACCGTAGCGGTCGGTCGGTTCCATACTGTAGCGCCTAGAACCGCACGGCCACTCTGGCCGGTAAGATCACGTAAAATATTAGTTCAATTTTTTACAAGACAGATAAGAATATTCACTTAAATTTGTGTAATCCATTTCCAGAAATGTTCTCAGTGAAACTTCCTGGCAGATTAAAACTGTGTGCCGGACCGAGACTCGAACTCGGGACATTTGCCTTTCGCGGGCAAGTGCTCTACCATCTGAGCTATCCAAGCACGACTCACGACCCGTCCTGCAGAGTGAAAATCTCATTCTGGAAACATCCCACAGGCTGTGGCTAAGCCATGTCTCCGCAATATCGTTTCTTCCAGGAGTGCTAGTTCTGCAAGGTTCACAGAAGAGCTTCTGTGAAGTTCGGAAGGTAGGAGACGTGGTACTGGCAGAACTGAGGCTGTGACGACGGATCGTGAGCCGTGCTCAGGTGGTAGAGCACTTGCCCGCGAAAGGCAAAGGTCCAGAGTTCGAGTCTCGGTTCGGCACACAGTTTTAATCTGCCAGGAAGTTTCATATCACGCACACTCCGCTGCAGAGTGAAAATCTCATTCATGTTCTCAGTATTTACAATTCTCTCTGAATATTAAAGTATCACTGTATACAGACAATTTTACAAGAGTCTTCACTTGGGAGTACATAGCTATCATGTCCAAAGTTAAAGTTCAGCATAAGATATTGTCGCAGAAGAAGCTGAGGAGCACAGTCACCGTGGTGTAGTGGTTGTGATTGTGATACTAGACTGTTGCATGGAGGGTCGTTAGTTCAAAACTCACCATAACTGTACAATTTTTTCTCTATATTCCGTCCGAGTACATTTTAGAAGTATCTACAAATGTCAAGAATCATTGTACTGGAATGTTCTGTAACTGTATATATACCGTATGTGTTCGAGGCAGTTCGCTCCGCGCTCTTGTACGTGTAAGTGCTGAATAAACATTCGTTAAGTGAAATTAGTGTCCGTCATTCATCTAATTACACCTTCTTCTACGTGACAACGTGAAACACACTACCGGCCTACGTGAGACGCTGCTATCGTCTTAATCGTTGATCACGAACTGGGGTGAGCGTTCGACTTCATAGCGGCGTCTCGATGCGGTGGCGCTGCGAAACCGAGAGGGGGCGCGGCTTCGCCAGCGCCTCTTATTCGTCGTTGCTATATGCAGCAAGACATCGTCACCTCCTGTGGTATGGAGGTGAGATGCCGACATTGTTACGCCAACGCGATCTATAGACGATGCCACAGCATCTATCCTTGAGAACCAAGACCACCTCCACGTACAGGTTTTCCTTGGCACGTCATCTATCAGCAGGACAATGCAACGTGTCACACAGCTCACAGCGTCCGTGCGTGGGTTCGAAGAGCACCAGGATTAGTTTACCACACTCCGCTAGCCACCAAACTCCCCAGATTTAAACCATGTCGAGAAACTGTGGGACCGCCTCGCTCAAGCAGTTCGCGGCATCGATAATCGACCGCGAAACCTAATGCAGCTGGCCACAGCCCTGGAGTCGGCGTAGCCCAGCATCCCTCTCAGTATCTTCCACAAACTCACTGACTTTTTTCCTGCGTCTTCACACAGCAGAAGATGGTTTCTCGCGGTTCTGACAGGCGGTCATATTAAACTGAATGGACCGTGTATATTCCAAACTGAATTTCCCAACTCTGTAACTATAGGCAAGTGCTACTGATGAGATTTGTTTGTAAATAACTGCATATACGATAGCAATCGATATCTGTTTCTCGAATAAATAATTTTAAATAATAAAAAGAACAGATTCGAGCATTAGGCAGCAGAAGACCATAAGCATTCACAAGGCGAACGACAGGAAGCACTCGCCCACTTCCGGTATCTGGGTCACAGTCCCTTTATTCATTGCAGAATTCTCATCATTTTCTAGAAGTAATTGGTTCCGATGCTACTGAACTCCAGATTTAGTACTGCCGACTGCTACGGGGAACACTGCGATATTTGCAAACACTACATATCTTGGGGATTGTTTGGCTGTCATGACTTTCATACTGAATTATAGCATGGCGGACGGGGACGTTTAGAGAATATTACCGAAATAGAGTCGCAAATCTTTTCAACACAGCGCAGCTTGCAGGCACTGTGTTGTCAATTGTACGGTCAGTCAGACATGAGTGCACAACTATTTATGAGTATCAAAATGAGGAGATGATAACTGTGCTGTTTCAGTTGTAGGTTGTTAAGTGTCACTTCTACCGGTCAGTTTTGAAGGTTGCTTTGGAAGATTTAGCACGCTCATCTCGTCGAATACTGGCCTTGAGTACACTATTACTTTAAAAAAATAAAAATAGAAAAATAAATAGCTTTCAAAACACATTCAACATTCAATTTTTATTACAACAACAAACAGAAGATAACGGAAGCCATGAAATTAACGAAATAAATCCAGTAGAATGATCAGATGTGAAGTTTTGTAAGCAAAAAAGATTGAATCAAAGTTGAATAAGCGTTTTTTATAAGTTTATTTTTTGTTTCTCCACTCAGATAGTGGCATTTTTCGTCGACGTTTTGCAGATATTCCATGGCATCTCTTCAACGGATCTCTTTTTTTTAAATTTTGGATTCTTATTTTTCAGCATCAACCTAACATTACCGACCTATGAATAAAAATACATATTGCAAACGTTTTCGAGCTCCAATTTGTAGCTCATTGCATTTCATAACTACTTTTTAAAACCTACTTCGCAGATTCTAATGAAATACACTGAAGCGACAAGTCATGGGACACCTCCCAATATCGTGTCGGACCGCCTTTTTCCCGGCATAGTGCAGCAACTCGCCGTGTCATGCACTCAACGAGTTCTTGGAAGTCCCCTGCAGAAATACTGAGCCATGCTGCCTCTACAGACGACCATAATTGCGAAAGTGTTATCTGTGCATGGTTTTGTGCACGATCTGACCTCTTGATCATATTGCATAATTGTTCAATAGCCTTCACGTCGGGCGATCTGACTTACAAAATCGTTCGCGCGAATTGTCCAGAATGTTCTTCAAACCAATTGCGAACTATTGTGGTCCGGTAACATGGCGCATTGTCATTCATAAAAATTCTATCGTTGTTTGGGAAGAAGTGGTCTCCAAGTAGCTCAAATGGTTCAAATGGCCCTAAGCCCCTAGACTTAGAACTACTTAAACCTAAGCGAAGGACATCACACACATCCATGCCCGAGGCAGGATTCGAACCTGCGACTGTAGCAGCAGCACGGTTCCGGACTGAAGCGCCTAGATCCGCTCGGCCACAGCGGCCGGCTCCAAGTAGCCGAACATAAACATTTCCAGCAATGAGCAGTTCAGATGGACCAGAGGAGCCAGTCCATTCCATGTAAACACAGCCCATACCATTATAAACCACCACCAGCTTGCACAGCGCCTTGCTGATGACAACGTGGGTCAGTGGCATCGTGGCGTCTGAACAACACTCGAATCCTACTAGCAGCTCTTACCAACTGAATTCGGGATTCATCTGACCAGGCCACAGTTTTCCAGTCGTCTAGGGCCAATCGACACGGTTACGGGTGCAGGAGAGGAGCTGCAGATGGCGTCATACTGTTAGCAAAAGCACTCGCGCCGGTCGTCTGTCGCCATAGCCCATTAACACTAAATTTCGATGCTCTATACCAATTCGTCCTCCCCTCCATGAACCATGGACCTTGCCGTTGGTGGGGAGGCTTGCGTGCCTCAGCGATACAGATAGCCGTACCGTAGGTGCAACCACAACGGAGGGGTATCTGTTGAGAGGCCAGACAAACATGTGGTTCCTGAAGAGGGGCAGCAGCCTTTTCAGTAGTTGCAGGGGCAACAGTCTGGATGATTGACTGATCTGGCCTTGTAACATTAACCAAAACGGCCTTGCTGTGCTGGTACTGCGAACGGCTGAAAGCAAGGGGAAACTACAGCCGTAATTTTTCCCGAGGACATGCAGCTTTACTGTATGATTAAATGATGATGGTGTCCTCTTGGGTAAAATATTCCGGAGGTAAAATAGTCCCCCATTCGGATCTCCGGACGGGGACTACTCAAGAGGACGTCGTTATCAGGAGAAAGGAAACTGGCGTTCTACGGATCGGAGCGTGGAATGTCAGATCCCTTAATCGGGCAGGTAGGTTAGAAAATTTAAAAAGGGAAATGGATAGGTTAAAGTTAGATATAGTGGGAATTAGTGAAGTTCGGTGGCAAGAGGAACAAGACTTTTGGTCAGGTGAATACAGGGTTATAAATACAAAATCAAATAGGGGTAATGCAGGAGTAGGTTTAATAATGAATAAAAAAATAGGAGTGCGGGTTAGCTACTACAAACAGCATAGTGAACGCATTATTGTGGCCAAGATAGACACAAAGCCCATGCCTACTACAGTAGTACAAGTTTATATGCCAACTAGCTCTGCAGATGATGAAGAAATTGATGAAATGTATGACGAGATAAAAGAAATTATTCAGGTAGTGAAGGGAGACGAAAATTTAATAGTCATGGGTGATTGGAATTCGTCGGTAGGAAAAGGGAGAGAAGGAAACATAGTAGGTGAATATGGATTGGGGGGAAGAAATGAAATAGGAAGCCGCCTTGTAGAATTTTGCACACAGCATGACTTAATCATAGCTAACACTTGGTTCAAGAATCATAAAAGAAGGTTGTATACCTGGAAGAATCCTGGAGATACTAAAAGGTATCAGATAGATTATATAATGGTAAGACAGAGATTTAGGAACCAGGTTTTAAATTGTAAGACATTTCCAGGGGCAGATGTGGACTCTGACCACAATCTATTGGTTATGAACTGCAGATTGAAACTGAAGAAATTGCAAAAAGGTGGGAATTTAAGGAGATGGGACCTGGATAAACTGAAAGAACCAGAGGTTGTAGGGAGTTTCAGGGAGAGCATAAGGGAACAATTGACAGGAATGGGGGAAAGAAATACAGTAGAAGAAGAATGGGTAGCTCTGAGGGATGAAGTAGTGAAGGCAGCAGAGGATCAAGTAGGTAAAAAGACGAGGGCTAATAGAAATCCTTGGGTAACAGAAGAAATACTGAATTTAATTGATGAAAGGAGAAAATATAAAAATGCAGTAAATGAAGCAGGCAAAAAGGAATACAAACGTCTCAAAAATGAGATTGACAAGAAGTGCAAAATGGCTAAGCGGGGATGGCTAGAGGACAAATGTAAGGATGTAGAGGCTAGTCTCATTAGGGGCGTACGTCCCACATTGATTTCTGCGGCTATTTCACGCAGTTTGCTTGTCTCTTAGCACTGACAACTCTACGCAAACTACGCTGCTCTCAGTCGTTAAGTAAAGGCGTCGGCCACTGCGTTCTACATCAACATCTACATCGATACTCTGCAAATCACATTTAAGTGCCCGGCAGAGGGTTCATCGAACCACCTTCACAATTCTCTATTATTCCAATCTCGTATATCGCGCAGAAAGAATCAACGCCTATATCTTTCCGTACGAGCTGTGATTTCCCTTATTTTATCGTGGTGGTCGTTCCGCCCTATGTAGATCGGTGTCAACAAAATATTTTCGCATTCGGAGAAGAAAGTTGGTGATTGGAATTTCGTGAGAAGATTCCGTCGCAACGAAAAACGCCTTTCTTTTAATGATTTCCAGCACAAATCCTGTATCATATCTGTGACACTCTCTCCCATATTTCGCGATAATAGAAAACGTGCTGCCTTTCTTTCAACTTTTTCGATGTACTCCGTCAGTCCTACCTGGTAGGATCCCACACCGCGCAGCAGTATTCTAAAAGAGGACGGACAAGCGTAGTGTAGGCAGTCTCCTTAGTAGGTCTGTTACATTTCCTTAGTGTCCTGCCAATAAAACGCAGCCTTTGGTTAGCCTTCCCCACAACATTTTCTATGTGTTCTTTCCAATTTAAATTGTTCGTAATTGTAATACTTAAGTATTTAGCTGAATTTACGGCGTTTAGATTAGATTGATTTATCGTGTAACCGAAGTTTAACGAGCTCCTTTTAGCACTCATGTGGATGACCTCACACTTTTCGTTATTTAGGGTCAACTGCCGCTTTTCGCACCATTCAGATATTTTTTCTAAATAGTTTTGCAGTTTGTTTTGAAGTTCTGATGACTTCATTAGTCGATAAACGACAGCGTCATCTGCAAACAACCGAAGACGGCTGCTCAGATTGTCTCCCAAATCGTTTATATAGATAAGGAACAGCAAAGGGCATATAACACTACCTTGGGGAACGCCTGAAATCACTTCTGTTTCACTTGATAACTTTCCGTCAATTACTACGAACTGTGACCTATCTGACAGGAAATCGCAAATCCAGTCACATAACTGAGGCGATATTCCATAAGCACGCAATTTTGCTACGAGCCGCTTGTGTGGTACAGTGTCAAAAGCCTTCCGGAAATCCAGGAATACGGAATCGATCTGAAATCCCTTGTCAATAGCACTCAGCACTTCACGTGAATAAAGAACCAGTTGTGTTTCAGAGGAACGATGTTTTCTAAACCCATGTTGACTGTGTGTGAGAGGTAATGCCTGAAATTTAGTATTCTTGGCACACTCTTAACATTGTGGATCTCTTAATACTGAATTCCCTACCGATTTAAGAAATGGAATGTCCCGTGCGTCTACCTCCAACTACCATTACGCGTTGCCGTCATGCGGCCATAATAATGTCGGAAAACTTTTCAGGTGTATCACCTGCGTACAAATGACAGGTCCGCCAATGCAGTGTCCTTTCATATCTTGAGTACGCGACGCTACCATCTGCATATGTGCATGTAACTATCCCATGACTTTTAGTCGCCTCAATGTATGCTTGCCTTTTAGGTAAGAACGTAGTATTATCTCCACAAATATACTGAATAGAGACCTGTCAGATATTTGAGATAAATTAGTTTTGTATACTTCATGACAAATTAACTTCTCATGGCACAACACGTTCTCAAGCTCCTTGAATCAGTTATATCATAAATGGCAGTTTTCGAATCTTGCTGCCTGTTGGATAAATTTGTACTGAAGCCCATGCGGAAGACATTATTTAAAGCCTAGCCTTGAGTCCATCTTTTTCTTTTGATTTCGTGTTTTTTTACCTCAGTGAGAGAATTTCTGTACTGATGCTGAGGTCAAGAACTGCACTAGTATTCGGGAGGGTGCCAGTTGAAATCCTTGTGCGGCCATCAACATTTAGGTTTTCAGTGGTTTACCTATTTCGCACATCGCAGATGCTGGGATGGTTTCCTAAAAGAGGACATGGCCGACTCCTCCTCTCATCCCTCCCCAATCGAGCCTATGCTCCCTTTCAATAACCTCTTTGTCAACGTGGCGTTGAATCTGCAGTATAGTGGGCTTACGCCTACTCTACCTGCAACCCACATCACATCCGAGGTACGCGGGCTGCCGGCTTTCTTATAACCGACACTCGAGGGCTGCTACGCTACACATGGCCACCAGATGGCGCCCAAAGTAAGGGCAGAGTTCGTCTTTCCTTCACTGGCCTCGAGACAGGAATAAATATGGACTAATTACTAGCACCGAGGACTGTACTTAGGTCGGTGCAGGGGCCTGAGCACCCAGTTCACTCTATGTGGGCCCCCTGGGACAGGTGTCGACTGCTTATGCTTTTCTCATTCCGGAGCTCTCTACAGAGCCGTCTCCATGCTGTCACCACCGCCCAAGCCATCCTTCTCGTTCTGGATCCTGCAACGTGGCCATCCAGAAGACGACGTAGCGCTGACGCAGTGACGGAGAAGTGGACTTGAAATATTTAAATGCTTGTTGTAATTCCCCTTCGCCAGACTTCATATATTTTCTCGTTGTGAACTTTGACTCAAACTAGTCCCTTCCTGACTTCGTTTCCGCACTAAGTGCGCCAAGAACTTGATTCAGAACTTTTTTTTTCTCCAGTACTAGGCTTTCTGTTCAAAGAACTGTTTTGTGTCCAAACCAGAAGAGTTTATTTTGTTCATAACTGTTCAAAGACTTGTTTCCAAGAAAAAAAATGTGTTCTCTTTATTGAATTAACTTGGTGTTCATTTTATACCCGAGCCTTCACTTTTTGACCTCCAGATGCGGACACTAAATCCCAATCTTCCTTCTCTCCTTCCATCTATTAGACCAATCTTCTGATATTAAACGGAACTGGCTTGCTGTAGTTTAAATTTTTAAATATGCATTTACTGCAGTATTTTGACCATACATCCTGTGTAATGACGGATGTGCTGTGAGGATTTACGGTATCCCCTCCGGGACCACGACCTGCAAAGCGTCCTGGGTGTGTAACTAGAAAAAATGGCCGTCGCTTTACTTAATAAGTCACAGAACGTGAGTTATAGACGCGCACAAAAAATCGATGCTACATTACCAGCAGGCGGAAGATTTATGGACGCAAAATCTGGCAGGCGGCTAACTATGCAGCAGCTGGTCTTCCATTTATCAGGCAGCGGCTGCCGCATGTTAACGCCGAATGGCCGGCAGCGAAGCTCGTGTAAAATTAATTACCACTTTGTCGCTAGTAAGCTGGCTCTGTATTTTTAATGGCACGACTCTCACAGAAGTAAAAGCGAGCTTTTTATCCATATGCAATGCTTCAACAGAGAAAGTTTACAATATTTAAAAACGCTGCTGGCCATTAAAATTGCAATACTGTGAACGACAGCAAATAACGAAAATATAATTATTCTTCGTACAGTGTGCGGGGAGAGGAAAACTTTATTAAATTAGTTGGTGATTTTGGGGTACACACAGTGCCAAAAGTAGTCCGCAGAGCTACCAATTCTTGGAGCAACAATGGCTCTAACCCACCAGGGGACTGAGTTGAACCGAAACTTGGACAACGGCCACGTCTATGTCACCTCATGGTGTTTCAGCTCTACGCCTGGATTGATCAGTCGTAGGACGCTGTCGTAGTAGAGCATTGTATTACCAGCTGTGGGACTGCAATATACAACTTCAGAATGGATCGCGTGTTTGACGCTCTGCAGGACTGGGAAGGTCTTTTAAACCCTAACAAACAGTATTTCTCTGTATTCTGCTTCTCTGTATTCTCCGCTAATCACAAGCTAACGGTGTCAGCTAACATACAGTTAGTATATGGTAACACTCTACTGTGTGTCTGTTGAGGTAATAGTGATACATGTAAGTTGACTGCGTCTTTGATGCTTTCCTGGAAGAAAGAGAACCATCTGCCTCTAAAGTGACTTGCATCTGCGTTAAGGGAAGACAGAAAGTGGATAGAGTGATCCGCTTCAGTCTGGTACCGCGCGACCGCTACGGTCGCAGGTTCGAAACCTGGCTCGAGCATGGATGTGTGTGTTGTCCTTAGGTTAGTTAGGTTTAAGTAGTTCTAAGTTCTAGGGGACCGATGACCTCAGATGTTAAGTCCCATTAGTGCTCAGAGCCATTTGAACCATTTGATAGAGTGATCGGTTGAGATGGAGTTGTAACGAATTATGATTTAATATGATGCACTCTAGAGATAGAGAGAGAGGTAGATGTTGCTGTAGGTCATTTAACCATTTTTTTCGTTGTTCTGTCGGGGTGTATTAGTTGTGTGACATAATCTGCGTTCTCCTTGTGTACAAGACCATGTTCTCTGGGTGACTTAGAGCACTGTCTACTTGCGACCGTTAACAGCAAAACTCTCGGTCATCAGAGGACTTCCATCTCATGTGTGATGAAACATAACCATCCTGTTTCGGCACATTCCTCTAGACGAACGAGATTTATGCGACATAATCATTCCCCTTCCACATCTTGGGGTATAAAAGCGAGTCTTCTGTTTCATAACTACGGTGATTCTAAGTTAGTGACAGGTGTTTATGAATTTCTGCAATGCCTGTGTATACATCTGCTTGACAGATGTCCTGTTTACGGAGTTAGTGGCAGCATGGTGTGTCACTTCGTATGTCAAACACCGCTGCTACGCATTTGTCTGTTTCCTTGTAAGAGACATTCTCCGTTACTAATGATCGTTCTTTATAGGACTGATGTGAGCAGAGAATAATTTCTGAAACATGATCGGATGTGAACAGTGGGCGCTATACACCTCTGGAAAACTCTATTGTGTATGTACCACAAAGACTCTGTTTTACGGAAGTAGTTTTATCTTTTTAAAGTTTGTCACCGTAGTGAGTGGGATAGACAACTGCATGGTGGATGTGTGTCAGATGTTGGACATTTATGTTCTCCATTTGTGTGCATGTGTTTATATTCCCTCTTACCAGTACTTTCATGGTACTGACCCCAAACATTAGAACAATACTTTAGAATTGATAGCGCAGTTGATTTATATAAAATGCTTCAAACTCCGTATGTCTGGATCTCCATCATGCATAAAAACCATACGTTTCTTTTTCTTCTTAACCATCTGTTATATCATCAGAAATCTTTCATATCTACTACACACTGATAAGGGGTGCAAACCTCCTCGATATACACACATCTGGAGAGCCCTTGTGAACTTGGATTGGTGCCATGAGTGAGATTGGTGCGGAACAGCAGTTATGCAATCAGCTCGCTCTGCTCCTTCATGAGATGTGGAATGCAGCGGTCTACTTCTGGTCAGCTGCACATTAAATCGGTGACAGTGTTGCAGGGGAGTTGGTCAAAGACAATGTAAGGAAGTCTTTCAGTCTCTAACTTTATCCTAAGAACGTGAGAATGTTCTGTGATTCCCATCCATATAGGGAAAGATTGGCAATCGTAATCGTAAATTACGGACTATGGTCAAAGCGCTACGAATATGTAGATTGGTGTCTGGCATACTTTGGTATATATGTTCAAGAACTAACAATGAATGAACATACTGCAGAATCATCTATCTACATTCAAAATGGTTCTCGCAAAGTAATGGAGGGGTGGTTTAGTGATGATACAGAAACTGGGAAGCATGCTGTCGTGTCACTGGTCGGTGTTGAAATTAAGGGAAGAAAACTGGTAAAATTGCTAAAACTGATCACATTATCAACTGTGATGCCGATTACAGTATATTGGTGGTATCTTTTCCATCGCATCCATTCATTGGTATGCTGTTGATTATCACATAACGATTGACTGACATCACTTGCTTGAGATGGAGAGAGAGTCTTGGTGGAAGAACAACACCATCTGGGGATGGCTAGCATTGAAACAGTGATCACATACATGACTGCAATATGAGGAATCAGTCAAAATGGAACACTGAGCAATCTGCTACCCCATCACTGTGAAAGATGAGTTTAAATGTAGTCATCAACCAACCTCTACAATGCCGCAAAACTCTTCCAGTTTCCATATGATGTGATGTCTTTTCAATCATCATGTGTGTGTTGTGGGGGCAGGAGCATAATTTACAAAATGCGATGTCCAGTTTTTTGAGAGCCAATGGATCAAAACATGTTAATGTCAGTTTAGAACCTGATGCAGACCTCAAAGGCATGGTGGAAAAACAACAAAATGTATGGTGGTGTACAAAGCTGTAGTCATACACTGCTTGGATGTGTTACAGCACAATAGAAAACACTGTACCAAACGAGAACATCAGGACCCACTCTTGCAACTGATGGTCTATGGGATATGGTCCTCCTACTGTACAGGCGATGAAACTTTACACTGGTCTGTGCAAGTGACTTTGATCACTGGTACCTGCTACAATGGATATTCAACTGGATCGCCACATATGCTCAATGCCAGCACACAGACGGTATTTGTTTTTGACATATATACCAGAAGATAGGGATGCAGTAAATATCTTATCAAGTTCTCTGTCGGACAACGTTAGCGAAGTTTTTATAGTTTGTAGTTTTTTTCTCTGTTGCATGGAACAAACTAATGACGATAGAGAATGTTCAGGAGACAGATGTGAATGCACCCTGGGACACAGATTTCCTTCGGACTGCAGTACCTGTGTGTAGTTTGGAAATGCACTGCAGTGCTGTAGCAAAAGTCCTCATCCTTCTCCCAGTTCCTGTAACTGCTTGTACTACCTCATATTGCAGGAGAAAGCTTCTGTTTGGCATTGGTCTTAAACATCATAAACGGTTGGTGAAGCTATGCCAACATGTTCCCATTTCCAGCTACTGGTCAAATAAGATGGTCCTGTGATATTAACTCATCTCACCCTGGTTCTCTATGGATTGCAGAAGGTCTTAGATATAGCGCTCTCCGACTTCTGCTCAGTTCTGATTTAAGCTGGAACGATCACATTGACAAAGCTGCCGAGACAGAGGAACAGTTATAAGATGCATAGCGGCTGTCTAAAAAAACGATGTTCGAGTTTTACTGTAGCAAACACATTCGAAAAAGGTGACTCGTTATGAGTGCTACGAAATGTGGTTAACCAGTGCCTGTAATAATCAAAAGACACCTCCATAGACTACAACAAAGGTATTTGTTTGAATGGAACGACTTGACTCCAAATCGCAGACAGCATTTCTACCAGAAAGTGTAACACCATAGATCTGAAAAGCCATCGTATTGGTCATGGGATTTTGTTCATTTCTTACGACTCAATCTAGCGTTGGAATTTTTTAAAGTGATTCGACATGTAGCACACCATCTACTGCATGTTATCATTTTCAATCAACCATCAACCTCTCTCCCCTATAACCCTGTGGATATGTCGCAAAATTTCTGACATGACGTCAGTATAGAATGTGCTACAAATACTGGAGAAATATCCAATGGTAGCATGAGGAAATTGCGAGAACTGGCTTCATACCACATCCCTTAACCGAATCACTTTCTAAATTCGATGATTTTATTCCTAGCTTGCTCTGGCAGCGACGTGCACGCAAACCTTTGGTCTGTTAAAACACACCCAGTGATCACCGTCAATATTCAACATCGTGGTGTTTGTGCAGTAAACCACTTCAATTAGAATCAATAGCACACCTCGATTTATAATCCTTGCACAGCGATACTTGTGTGTGCCGGTAAAACCAAGACCACTTGTGACAGTAACATATCCATTGCGATTGTGTTTTAACAGCTTGTCGCTTCTTAGACGATTACGTCTCTCTTTCTAAAACACACTGGTGCCACTCGCAAGAAAAACAAATGAGACATGTTCACCCATCGCGGCTTTTCGCTCAATATTGTTTGCCGTCACCAGCATTCATTTATTGGCTAAGTATTGTATTAGTAGGGGATGTATGATAGATTAGCCATGATCAGCAGGCTTATAAAGTGTGTACCGTGGCCAGCATTCCAACATGTGCAAAGAAAATGGGTTTGTCCTGTCATAAAGAAGGTATGGATTTGTCATGGAAAATTGAGACAGCTATAAGAGGTGGTGAAAGACTTTTTTATGTGGAAAATGATGTCCAGTCACAAGAACAGTACAGCTTTTCATATTTCCAGGGCCACCGTCGTCGGGAGAGGATATTTCTTGTAATTACACTGATAAAATACATGTGGCTGGTTTCCTAAGACGATTCTGCTTGGAGTACAGGGCGCACAGCGGCTGCTTAAGGCGGGAGCTGTCCGAAATGGGGCACAGGAATGTACCTGACCTAACTGCGTCGCCCTCTAGACATGGAAATTTGAGAACATTCAATATGGGCGTATGTTTGTGCTGGACGATTACTTCCTCCCAAGTAAATTGTCTGGTTGACTGTTTCTACATCTTTTCCATCTTTATTTAGTTAAGAGAACATCGATTTTGGTGTGTGCTCTTTGCATCTAGATGGTGAAAGACAGTTGAAAAAGACGTTTGCTGATTCTCTCCACATCAGAAACACCTTGGTTGACTTTGTAAAGGACAGAAGGATGATTTGGAATCTTATGTCACTGACATTGGTATCGGTTAAAAAAATTCGAGTGAAACTACCAGTATCCTCTATTTTTTCGAGTTTTTGCGTAAAGATCTCTGCGGATGAGGTAAGTTTCTAGTTACTCAATGGTTTGCAGCACGTTCCACCTCGCGAAAGTTTCAGGTTTCTAGATATATACTTTCCTCTCTTTATCTTCAGTGTTAGACTGTGCAAGTGATTGGTAGCATACTGCTACGTGCTTGATGTCGGAAGCTATCGCGGAAATGGTATAATATTCTGGAAAACCATGTGGAAATACATATGTGTTGTAATCCCAGAGTCTGGAGGTTGCTGTAGAAAGCATGGCAGCAAGCAAGCAGGTTGGGGGCGGAAACAGTAACGTCTTTGTGCCGAGGGGAACCAGAACAGCCCTTGTACATCAGTTCGGAGAGTGACTGCAGTCAGCTGTGGGCGCTCTAATCGCGTTATCTGGCAAGTTTGTGTGAGGGCAGTTGACTCGTGACCGTTCTCCGTAGTGGATGACTCACCGGCCTCGCGAGAAATATCTAGTGCTGCGATGATTATACAGGGTGAGTCACCTAACATTACCGCTGGATATATTTCGTAAACCACTGATTACGTATTTGTTTATATGTTCAGATGTGCTAACAAAACTAACGGGGTTCCATTTAAAAAAAAACGTAGGTTTGTGTTAAAAAACATACTTCCGTGCATTTTTTTATGGTTTGTATTAACCAATTACACTAGCCCCTCTCCTCACGTTCGGTCTGTGGAATCCATTCGTCAGTATTTGATGTGGTTTTTTTTTTTTTTTTTTTTAAATTTTTTCTTTATTCAAATTATTTCATACATTGTAACCCACCACCTAATACATTAGTGGGTCTTAAATCTACATTCCAGCAGATGTGGTTTACGAAATATATCCAGCGGTAACGTTAGGTGACTCACCCTGTATATGATGCATGTGCTTATGTTTTTTTGGGATCTGTCTGTCTTCGCGGTATATGTACAAGTGTCTGGTGGCCGATAGATATATGAAGGGTGCAAAAGTGATGATTTTGAATGATACAGGATACAAAATTGTGTTTACTACATTGATGTGGTGTTTGGTGATATGGCCCAGTTGCAGATCAGTTTCACGCTGAAAAATTCAAGCTTTTCTCAACAGCGGCAGAGCAGTGTAATAGAGTAAGAGTCTTTGGCGATAGTTTTCATATTTCATGATCTGTAGACCAATTTTGCAGGATTCAACTGTCAGTGCAATATGACTGCTGTATGTTTTTTTCTTAACTATAGAAAATAGTTTTGCCACTGAACGTCTCGTAATTTGCCTGTCTGTACAAAATGGCGGACAATGCTTCCACGTCGGCAGCAACAGCAGCAGTTTGAAGGGTAAATTCAGTAAGAACCAATCAGAATGCTCCATTCACAAGAAGTTCCTTGACGTCAGAGAGTCACAAGACAGCCTTTCTGCTGGGCATAGGAGTCTACGAACTGGTTCAAACAAGACAGGAGCAAGGTATCTACGGAAAGTTCTATGATGTCAGAGTCACGCGATGTCTTCTTTGTTCGAGTGTTCAGAGACAAGTCTAAGCAGTGTATCCTCCTGTGGTTCGGTCAGGTGGGATCCTGTCCCTCATCCGCCATTGTGATCTTAGAGCATCTCCAGACCAGCAGCTGAAACGCATCGAAAATTCAACGAAAATTCCAGCCATTTTTCTTGTCTGTAGGGCAGTGTTTCGAATTCTGTTTGTGTAATTGTTCTAATTTTCCCAACTGTGCTTAGACACCAGTGTGTGCATCGAAAAGTGAGGAAAATGACTCCAGCAGAAAACATCAATTAAGCTCACTCACCATTTCAGAGAAGTGATGAACACCACAGCAGCTGTGGGACTCAGAAATGTTCCACTCAGAAATTTTTCTCTCTCTGGCAGTGCCTTCAAACAAGCAGCTAAAACTCGGAAAGCAGTGAGCGTCCTGTATAGAGTTAGAGATATTTATTTCGACTTCCAAGTATCATTGTTTTGCCGAGTAAAATCGGATATTGCAGCTGATATCGGTTTCAGGATCTGTTTCCCACAAGAGCGAGTGAAGTGTCTCAGGGGTAGTTTCACAAGTGTGCAATACTGAGGTAAACTATTGTGCAGCGATCTCTTTGAAAGTGTATTTAGAGACATATTCAGTTGGATTTAATAACTCCCGAAGCAGCTCGTGCTCAAAGACTAGGATATTTCCCACAAAAGAGCGGGAAGTATCACAGTGGCAGTTTCACAAGTGCGTGGCGATCTTTTTTTAGAGTCCGTGTTCAAGTGTGGTGGTGGTGGTATTCCTCGGAATAAAATGTGTAGTTACATCAATAATTGTTTAAATGTCCTTGTGTCAACTGCAAAGCTCTCTCTCTCTCTCTCTCTCTCTCTCTCTCTCTCTCTCTCTTTGTGCAGTGGTACATATAATTCCTGTGAAATCTTCAAGTTATGTCTGTGACAGTATTCCTTAAATTGCTTAAACACCAGGTGTAACAATTCTCAGAGCAGTCCGTGTTCAGCGACAAAGCGTATCCGTCCGCGGGGGATGGGAAGGAGAAAAGCTGTGGGTATTTCCAACGCGACTGGCCGTGTTTAGCGCACGGCGCACTCCCTGCTCGAGTCTCCGCGCCCGTTCGAAGAGGCCACGTAATGGAGTGGGTGAACGTCTTGCCTCTTGTGCTTCGGAAGACTGACTGGACTTTTATCGAATGATCTACAGTTACAGCACACGCATTTATCAGTACGAGTTGCGAAGTGTAACGTAGCCCCATCCTGCATTATGACAGCTAATATACCCGTTAAACTACTACTTCTCCAGCACAAATATCTCATCCATTGAACACAGTAGACAATTACCTCCGTCCTCCCAGTCCAGCAGGTAGACACAGACTCAGTCTGCCATTTTTTCTCCATACCGCCATCTTTGATTACATCTCAGGAGGGGAGGAAGGAGATGGCCAATAGCGCCTTCTGGTAGTGGTGTCGTGAACTAGGCCAGTTGGTCTCCGGAACTCAAAGTGAACATACAGGATGCTGCTACTGCCTACGACAAAATAAATTGTTTAAATAAACAATGCATAAAAATTAATACATACGTCCATCCTATCCAGAAGCCAAGCACAGATTGAGTTCTTTTCTCGTCTATTTCCAGATTGGGGAGGGGAGGGGGGAAGGGAAGGGAGGGCTGGATTAGGTTGGTGGACTGACTTATTTTCCCACCAAAATATGAACTTCCCGCCATGGCATCAGTGCGATATTGCCATATCTACTGCCGCCATCTTCTATCCGCCATGATGCATAATTTTGGCAAGAATTCAGAGTGATATGATGCTTGCTCTGTCCCACTACTGTTATGTTATATTGTGTTGTAGGTTCTCGTTTCACTACATCGGATTTTTTTTATTCACCATCCTCTTTTCTAATAAGTTCTGAGATTTTCTTAAGTATACTCGACAATATTCGATATGTAAACATAAGTGCGCGCTCTTCAGGACTGTGTTTGTTCGGTTGTTTTTATCTACAAGACAGTTTGCACTACTTGCAGTAATATATTTCGCATTTTATTGTTTATCTTGTATTTCATATGTTCTAAAGATTCTGCTACTGAATAGAAACAGCGATCAAGTAAGAACGACCTTAAGATTCTACTGAAAAGTGGGAGTTATGAAATAATTTTTATCTTGTATGGAAGACTATTGTAGATCTGTATTGCACAGTTTGTAATAAAACTTTAATAAGCTGATGTCCTTAGTGACTGGATCTGGAACTTCCTTTCTTGCCTTGCCCTGCCTTCGCTGATATGGCTCTGAGCACTATGGGACTCAACTGCTGAGGTTATTAGTCCCCTAGAACTTAGAACTAGTTAAACCTAACTAACCTAAGAACATCACAAACATCCATGCCCGAGGCAGGATTCGAACCTGCGACCGTAGCGGTCTTGCGGTTCCAGACTGCAGCGCCTTTAACCGCACGGCCACTTCGGCCGGCCTTCGCTGATATTGAAGTTTTTATTTACGTATATTATAGACAGAACAAAATGCCTAGCATACAGACAAGGGAGGATATGTGCGTTTCAATTCAGCTACCGTAGGAATTTTACTCCCTTCCATTTCGTAAGGAAACTGTGTGATTTGCGAGCCACGTACAACCGACAATTTCCGCTGGAGCGCGCTGCGATCGTGTATACCACGGTGAAGCACACGTAACGTATACACAAGTCGAATTGTTTCTCAGTATTTAACAGTACGTTGGAGATGAAGTCACCGCGTTGCATATTTTATGCCATGACTCGTGTGACGACGGCTTAAGGCCTTCGTTCCTCTGTCGTATTACAAATTTTAGATGCTCATTCCGTTTCGTATAGCATCTTCGTGTTATCTTTGCGTACTTCAAAGACATTACGTATTACGTATGTTCGCCACTAACCTAGTAACAGGATAGTGTCGGGCCGTTTATCTGTTTTATGGGAACTATCTTGCATTTATCCACATCTAAAGAGTGCTGTCATTCATTACACCAAGTGGGATTATTGTCCAAGTCTCTGCATTTCCTGTCCGCAGCTCGTGATCGTGCGGTAGCGTTCTCGCTTCCCACGCCCGGGTTCCCGGGTTCGATTCCCGGCGGGGTCAGGGATTTTCTCTGCCTCGTGATGACTGGGTGTTGTGTGCTGTCCTTAGGTTAGTTAGGTTTAAGTAGTTCTAAGTTCTAGGGGACTGATGACCATAGATGTTAAGTCCCATAGTGCTCAGAGTCATTCTGCATTTCCTCTTAATCGTGTAACAACGATACTCCCCTGTACACAATAGAATCATCAGCAAACAACGTTGCACTGCTGTTGACACATGCTCTATACTCTGTGGTTTCCAAGCTACAGCATTCCAAAAGTTGAGATGTGAATCCTCATCGAAATCGGAAAGAGTAAATAACTATCCTCTTGAAGAATTAATAAACAGCATATAAGATGCCAAATGGAAAGTTTATTTAAACCTCTTGACCATGGTTTCAACGTATATAAAAACGTCGTCTTCAGAAGGGAATAGCGACAACTGGGTTACATGTCGTGGCGGAGACACGTTAAAATATAGCCGAAAGGCGTCAGTCAAATATAAAGTTTCACCTCCATAACAATTAAAACATGCACAACATAGTGGCTGCCATTTAATATCATCTCACCAGTGTACAGCTAGTGCACCAATGTCCCCCAACTTTACTTAGGAGGTGCTCTTTATATTTTACTTGAGTCTCCCTGCCTGTCCTCTGTAATAGTTATGGCAGTTATTACACGTAATTTTGTAAACATCAGAGTTAGTGAAAGGATGAAACGATCTTCTTGTGTTCTGAGAGAATGTGTTAATTTTTTTGTTTTAGACTGTTCTTTACATAGAAAGCAATTCTGCAGCCTTAATCTTGTTTAACAGTCTACTGTGCGATACATTGGTACAAAATTATTTCATTTCCTGTGTTCAAGCTGCTGCTGTCTAAAGTTGAACATTTAAGAGCTCTTTTTTGTTTACAATATGATCAACCAGCATTAGGTCACATCTATTGTTAATCGCAATGGATTTAATTTACATTACATGTAATGATCGCCCAAACTATTACATAGAACAGACTGGGAGTCCTTTCAAAGATATAAAAGAGCACATGCTAAGCAAAGTCGTGGAAAATGTGTATAATTCAACTTTTACTGAATGTCTGCTTCTTTCAACACACACTACGAGATTAGAAGATTTAGAACTTTTGCATAAGGAACGTAAAGGTTGCGTTGCGAGATGAATTAGAAATTTTTAAACTTTTTGTTCACAAAGATGGATCAATTTTAAATTAAATGTTGCAACTCAAAAATAAATTTCCTAGATGGTTTCAGACCCCCTACATCCGTTAACATGACACAGAAGCGACTAAGTCTTCCAGATGGTAACTGGATATGTCATTCTCCTGGTCTGTTAATGCTAGAGGTACTTGCGTTTCTTCTCTGTTATAACATAAATGTATTTCTAGAGGTTTTGATGTTCACCAATTTTCAGGTACATTATATTTGTGAGTTATAGACGTTTTTACCATCCATCCCCTCCCCTATCTCTCTCTGCCCCTTTCCTCCCCTCCCTTAAATCCCCTTTTCCCCTCTCGGCCTTTTCGTTAGCTATTGTTTTCTATTTGTAGTGTCTAACAGCTTGTGTAAATTTTTTTACCACAATGACCTTTTCTAAATGGTAACTCATTACTTATTGCCATTTTGCATTTTGTTAATTTTAAACATGTACGCTGCTACATATGATCTGATTTTAATTGTCATTATTTTAATTTTAACGTTTTAAGCAAGTTTAGCACAGTAGTGTTCATTCACAATCGCACACTCTCCTCGCACATGCTACCTCTCTTGTCGGAAGATGGTTCAAATGGCTCTGAGCACTATGGGACTTAACTTCTGTGGTCATCAGTCCCCTAGAACTTAGAACTCCTTAAACCTAACTAACCTAAGGACATCACACACATCTATGCCCGAGGCAGGATTCGAACCTGCGACCGTAGCAGTCCCGCGGTTCCGGACTACGCACCTAGAACCACTAGACCACCGCGGCCGGCTGTCGGAAGATTTCCTTAGCTCATGCGTTGCGTATGCGGCGCCAGTGCACTAGCTTTACATTGGTGAGGTAATACTAAAATGACAATCACCATGTTGTGCATGTTTTAATTATCATAAAGATGAAATTTCATATCTGACAGCCTTTCGTCTATATTTTAACGTAGCTCCGCTCATTCAACCCACTTGTCACTGTTCCCTTCTGAAGAAGTCTTTTTATCAACGTTGAAACCATGGACGAGAGAGTAAAATAAATCATTCATTTTGCAGCTGACTGCCTGTTTATTGATTCTCAAGAAGATTTTATCCTACAGATGCTGCTCCAGCCATCTATAAAATTTTAAATAACTATCACATATTTTGCGGATGAAAAACCTTGACACAGTGGGTACTGATTTTCAACTAAGTTTCTCTGTTAACTTGTTGAGAAGCATTATTGATATCCAACTGATTGACCCAATTAACTTACACGGCCGCCTTAACGGTGACTGTCTCTGCAAGGCTTCTAGGCGCCCGATGCAACCCGCGCAACAGTCGCTGCCGCTCCCTTTGGCCTTGCCGGCACAGAGACCAACGCCGGTGCGTAAGAAACTATAGGAGTCTCTAACTGCACACAGTTAGGGACCAGTACCACGTACGCACATAGACGTTTCTCTTAGTCGCCTTTCTAACGGATGCGAGAGGGAAGCGCTGAGACAACTGTCATAGATTTGTTTCGTGAGATCGGGAGCATCTCAAAAATACTCAACAAATTCGAGCGTGGAACACGAGAAGAAAGTCTTCGCGCATCACGGGGATAGTTAAAGGTACTCTCAAAACTGCTACAATTCACGTTCTGGTGAGTCCGAAAACTGTCTGACTCAGTATCACAAGTACGCTTCTTATTGAAAGTACGATCGTATGCGGTCTCAAACGAAACTTGGATTGTGGGTTTCCTGGTAGGTTGGATGGAGATTCATCGACACATGTAGAAGCAACATCAGCTGTGCCACAGGTAGGTGTCTCGCGATTCTAGCTGTTCATGTTTTAATGATCTTGCACACAATATTAAAAGTAACCTCATATTTTTCCAGGTAACTAGTTATCTGTAAAGACGAAGTGTTTGAGAAAAGCTGCACAAACATTCAGTGTGACGTTGATAGATTTCAAAGTGTGCAAAGGTTGGCGACAAGTTTTAAATGTTCATAAATGTGAAATTGTGTACTTCGCAAAACTGAAAAACATACACACATCAAAAAAAATTTTCCATCACCGCGGTTCCGAGAGTTCCGGAACCTGTACAGAAAATTGGAATAGAGATCAACATAAACATCATTTCTGCCCTTTTTATTGCTCATGAAAACCACACATTGCATGCTGTACTACAATCTTCAGAGATGGTGGCCCAGATTGCTCTACACACAGGTACCTCTAATACCCAGTAGCATGTCCTCTTGCATTGATGCATGGTTGTATTCGTCGTGCCATACAATCCAGAAGTTCGTCAAGGTACCGATGGTCCAGATTGTCCCACTCCTCAACGAAGATTCGGCATAGATCCCTCAGAGTGGTTGGTGGGTCACGTCTTCCATAAACAGCCCTTTCAATCTATCCCAGGCATGTTCGACAGGGTTCATGTCTGGAGAACATGCTGGCCACTCCAGTCGAGCGATGTCGTTATTCTGAAGGAAGTCATTCACGAGATGTGCACGATGGGGGCGCGAATTGTCGTGTCCACGAAGACGAATGCCTCGCCAATATGCTGCCGATATGGTTGCACTAACGGTCGGAGGGTAGTATTAACGTATCGTACAGTCGTTACGGCGATTTCCATGACGACGAGCGGCGTACGTTTGCCTCAGATGATGCCACCCCAAAACAGCAGGGAACCTCCACCTTGCTGCACTCGCTGGACAGTGTGTCTAAGGCGTTCAGCCTGGGCGGGTTGCCTCCAAACACAACGATTGTCTGGTTGAAAGCAATGCGACACTCATCGGTGAAGAGAACGTGATGCCAATCCTGAGCGGTCCATTCGGCATGTGGTTGGACCCATCTGTACCGCGCTGCATGGTGTCGTGGTTGCAAAGATGGACTTCGTCATGGACGTCGGGAGTGAAGCTGCGCATCCCGCAGCCTATTGCGCACAGTTTGAGTCGTAACACGACGTCCTGTGGCTGCACGAAAAGCATTACTCAACATCATTGCTGTAAGGGTTCCTCCAAGTCATAATCTGTAGGTAGCGGTCATTCACTGCAGTAGTAGCCCTTTGGGGGCCTGAGCGAGGCATGTCATCGACAGTCCCTGTCTCTCTGTATCTCCTACATCATTCGTACAACATCGCTTTGGTTCACTCCGAGACGCTTGGACACTTCCTTTGTTGAGAGCCCTTCCTGGCACAAAGTAAAACAATGCGGAAGCGATCGAACAGCGGTATTGACCGTCTAGGCATGGTTGAACTATAGAGAACACGAGCCGTGTTGGAATGACTGGAACTGATCGGCTGTCGGACCCTCTCCGTTAAATAGGCGCTGCTCGTGCAAGGTTGTTTATATCTTTGGGTGGGTTTAGTGACGTCTCGGGTCAAAGGGACTGTGTCTGAACCAGCATCCACAGTCAACGTCTAACTTCAGGAGTTCTGGGAACCGGGCTGATGCAAAACTTTTTTTGATGTGTGTATTATCCTGTGATTCAACTGTCCAGTCATATCAAGTGAGCACCTGTCCAAATCCTGAACAATCACCTTCTGCAGGACGGACGTGCAGGAAGAAAGTCGATGAGGTTCTGAAAGAAACCAACAGGGAGCCATGTCGACTCCAGTGCCGTCGCCAGCTGAGCTAGGTTTCTCAGTTGAAGATCCACAGCGCGTGCAGCCCGATCGAGGTGGCCCCACAGATTCTCGACTGGGTTGAAATCCGGGCTGTTTGGTGGCCAAAGGAGTACAGTAATCTTATCCTGGTGCTCTTCGAGCCACGCACGTACGCTGCAAACTGTGTGACACGTTGCATTGTCCTGCTGGTAGATGACAGCGTGCTGAGGAAAAAACAAACTGTATGCAACGGTGGACATGGTCCCCAAGCATAGATGCACAGTTGCGTTGATCCATTGTGCAATCCAGACCGATGATGTCACACACTGAATGCCACGAAAATACCCCCAGACTATAACGCTATGTCCTCCAACCTGCACGCTTGCGACGATTGTTGCCGAGTTGTACGTTCAGTACCATGGAGCATAAAACGTGATTCATCTGACAAGTGGGTATTCAGAGTCTGGCACTGGCGTGCAAATCCCAACCTTCGTCGCCGACGAACAGCAGTCAACATGGGTGCACGAACCAGACGCCTGAACGGTCGTTGAGGAAATACTGTTGG
Source organism: Schistocerca nitens (assembly GCF_023898315.1). Taxonomy (NCBI): domain Eukaryota; kingdom Metazoa; phylum Arthropoda; class Insecta; order Orthoptera; family Acrididae; genus Schistocerca; species Schistocerca nitens. Next base: position 355,234,396 of record NC_064622.1, read on the forward strand.
TAGCCACTTGGTTCGTCTGAGCGGTCAGTTGCTTAACAGTTATACGTCTAATCGCTCGCACACATATCCACAGCTGTCGTTCACCACTATCATCTATGGCCTGTGGTGCACCGCAGTTGCCTCGACGCCGGTTTTGGATAGCGCCATTTTGCCATGCATGGTATACTTTAACAACAGCGGCACACGAACAGTTTACAGAATTAGCCGCTTCGGAAAAGCTTCTAACCTTGGTCCGACAACCAATGATGATGCCCTTATGGATGACAGGTAAATCGCTCCGTTTCTGCATTATGATAACGAGTGCGCTGTTACGCGACCCCGGACATACTTTATATACCCTGTGCTGCTAGTGCTATAATCTGCCGTCTGTGAGTAGTTATTACACATTGACGTCGAACATAGGCAGTTATCACATTAATGTGACTGGACCGTGAATAATATCAACGAGTCACAATTCGAATCTATCAAATTACACAATTACCTGGGCGTAACAATATGGAGAGATTTGGTATGGAACTATTACTTAGGCACAGTCGTAAGTAAACCAGATAGTAGACTTCGGGTCATTGGTCATACAGTACGAAAATGCAATCATTTTGGCTACAAAACACTTCTGTGACTTGTATAATATTGCTTACGTGTGCGCGATTCGTATCGTGTAATTCTCACAATAGATATTGAACGTATACAATGAAGGGTAGCAAGAACGATTTGTTTGACCCGTGGGAGAGGGCCACGGAGATGCTGAGGAAACAGAACTTTCAGAAGCTTGAAAACAGGTGCGAACCATCCCGTGAAAGCCTCCTTACGAAGTATGAAGTACAAGAAACGAATCTAAGAATGTACTACAACCCCCTACGTATCGTTCATGTAGGGATCACGAATACAAGATCTGACTAGTTACAGCGCGCACAGGAACGTTAAGAGACCGTTTTTCCTTATCTCCAAATGTGAATGTAATGGGAGGGAACCCTAATTAGTGATACAGTGAGAAGAACCCCTGGATGCACTTTACAGTGGTTTGCAGAATAGTAGATGTAGATGTGGATATTACGTCTTCCAGCATAGTTCTCCCACAGTGACCACGAGGATGAAATTTCAGGAATTCTGTTTTGTACAGAGGGGAATCGACAACATTTTTCTCTGCGTACAATCCGACAATCGATCAGGAATGCTAAAAAAATTATCGTCGCCAAGATAGATATGAAGGTTGTCCCAAACGTTCAGAGTCAGTGTCATAGACTAAAGTATTCTGAGATAAGGAGCCTATGTTCAGCAGAGAGTGCTGAGCCTGTTTGTCACACACTAGTACATCGTTCCACATTGCTTCATCACTGTACCAGAGTTCATCAATGGTAATGGCTGGCCAGGAGAGGCGAGTTAGTCTGTCGGCAACACAAGAAGAGATGTTTTTTTGTGCGAGAACGTGCAGATCAGGGCAAAAGTCTAACACCCTCTGTATCAACGTAGGTCAAGTCAGCACTTCCTACAAGTTTTGCATTATTGGAGACTGTTCGCTGTGATTTCTATGTAGACAGCACTTTAAAGACATGCTGGGAGTACGTATGTATCTAAAAGACACTCACCTACAACTCCATGCCTCAAACGTGTACAACACACCGCTATCTAGGATAGAATGAATACAATTAGCCAAAGCCATCTTTGAGATAGAGCACTGTACCTGGAAAGGCGTTGAATGTAAACTTTTATTAATAAGCCAAAAAGATTTTCGGACATACAGTGCCTCGCAAAAAAAAAGAATTAAAAAATGAAGCACCCAAAAAGGGGAGGAGGATACGGAATGAAACTTCAAGGATATGTGATGTTATTTCAGTGATTACAATTTTCATTACAATTAATTTGACAGTATTAACCCATTTTTCAGTAGGACGTAGCACCGACACTGGTCTGGATGCATGCCGTGCAGAGGCTGCAGTCTCTCCTGAGGCAAACTGGCCCAAACTGTTGTTACAGGTCCTTGAGATCCTGGATAATAAAACTAGAACGGATTACGTCCGAGCTGACCCTACGCATGTCGTACCGGGGAGAGATTTGGGGATCTTGCTACCCATGGTAGTTCCTCAACACTAGACATACAGTTCATAGATACTAGTGTCATGTGTGAACGAGCGTTGTCCTGTTGAAGTCATATCCGTTACCTACCCCTACCATGATGCCAGGAGTAACGCCACTGTGGAACTTGTCAATACACTTGTACAAATACAATTAATGCTACAGAATAGCAATATAATACAATGATATAGATATCAATAAGTATCACTTTTTTCTAATTTACAAGCTGTAATTTAACTAGTACAGCAATTCACACTATAACATTATAACTATGACATTAACACTATAACATTAACATAATATTGTATCATCTATCTAATAATTAAGAGGGTAAATACATCTATTATTAAGGGAGTGCATTATTTCTGGAAAAGATCTAAGGAGTACAGTGGATGGTGAAGCAGGTATTTTTTTAACGTACTTTTGAACAGCGTTTCATTTTCTCTTGTACATTTAATATAATTAGGTAATGAATTAAAAGTCTTTATAGCAGCATACTTTACTCCCTTCTGTACAAGTGATAAAGTTTTTAGTTCGACATGTAAATCGTCTTTACCTCCAGTATCGTAGTTATGGTAAGGACAATCTGTTTCATACTGAGCATAGTCTTTATTAACAACATTTATCAGGGAGTATATGCACTGACATGTTATAGTCAGTATATCTAATTGTGTGAAAAGTTTTCTACATGAGGTTCGTGGACGAACCCCACACATGATTCTGACCGCTCTCCAAAACGGAAGAATGACAGTCCTCCCCAGATCACCGCCATACTCGGCAACGATGGTCATCTTAGGTAGTTCTGAATCTCAATTCATTGCCTAGCACAATGCGACGCCATTAACCGTCAGCCCATACTTCCATGTCAAGGCATTACTGTAAACGCAGCCATTTGTGTTGTGGCGTGACGGCAGCCTATGCATGGACTGTTATTCCATAGTCCAGCTGCTGCAAGTCTCCGACGAAAGCCGCGGGGTGACACATTACTAGTGGTCGGATGGCAGGCGCAGATGTGATGCGGCTACGACGCGCCTGGTGCACAAGACGGCGATCTTCCCTTGTCGTGGTCAACCACAACCTTGACGACGAGTTTGCCTGCCCTCACGTGCTGAGGCACTTCGACATCAGGTCACTGTCGCATCGAATTCCCCACAAACCTCGACACTGCACCATTTGATAAGCTGGTCAAATGTTGACCCGAAATGAGGCCCCTTTCAAACTCTGTCAAGTGCTGACAACGCTGTCTCTCGGCAATATATGCCATATCCGCATTCTTCCCAGTAATCACTCAACCCTGATGCTGTTAACACTCCTTACATACTTTACCAGGCCTTGTAACAACACTAAATACGAACAGCACTAATGCAATCTAGTACCTGCTGTATCTGTCACAAAGTATTGCATCTCATTTACGTACCTGCTGATGCTGTGTATGTGTATTAAGCTACTCTGACATCCTATCATGCCTTCTGGAAGCTCCAACCTTTTTTTATTTCGCCAGTGTATGTTTATGTGGACTGTTTTCATTTTTTGGTGTAAGGATCCTTTCACCTAAGAGTGTGAAATTATCTCTGAAACAGCCTTAGAGACTACTGATCGTGGAAGCAGCCCCACTAAATCTGTCACCCCAGATCAGATTGTTATGATACCAGCTCTGTGTGGCGTTTCTGCAATCGGCAGGTGTTCAGGGATAATTTTAAAACCAACTGCTGCCCCACATTCCCAATTCTGAACGCTCAAAAAGTGAAAGTACTTGCAATAGGACCTAATATTTTAGGACATCTGGAAATTTGTGGCAAGTTCCTATGGGAGGAAACTGCTAAGGTCATCGGTCCCTAGGCTTACACAATACTTAATCTACCTTAGACTAACTTACGCCAAGGACAACACAGACACCCGTGCCCAAGGGAGGACTCGAACCTCCGACGGAGGTTGCCGCGCGAACCGTGGCAAGGCGCCTAGACCGCAAAGCTACGTCGCGCGGTCCTAATATTTTAAATCCCCGTAATGTGTTCAACTGAAATTGTCAGTAACTGGGCCCGGGATTCCCATCTGACTACGTACTAAAATCGCTTCTCCCCTATGGGAATCTAAAATTTAACTTCCTCGACATATTTATAATTTTCAAAGAATAAATATTGTACACCATTTACCAAATTACTGTAGAAACAAGATTAAACGTTGCACTGTCTAAATCATCATTCAGATTCACCGTTATCGACTAACACATAAATATCTTCAAGCAATGAATCAGTACAAATAAAGTGATGTAACACACTTTAAATATATTCTAGGACACAGAAAAACGGCGACTTTTGGGCCACCCAATTACGATAAAAAAATCCAAGAAGAAATGTATTTGCCAACAACAGAACCACTGCAACTTGTGTTTTAAGAGACAGTAATACAAATTATCACTCTTTGAAAATTACATACTACTGTTGGCGTCCTCCTGTACATAATCATTCTTCCAACCTGCTCTTGTGCTTCCTCATTGATTGCTGGACACCCCAGCTGAAATACCAAGAATTTAGTCTTTCATTCTTTGTTTCATCGCATCCAGTCTGCTTGACAGATTCATGTAGACCCGACTCTTGAGATACCCCACAATTTAAAAAAATTACCAACGAACAAATCTGATGGTCATGAGGGCCAAGGAATGTTAGCGAATTTTGAGATGACATGGTTACCGAACAATTCTCGCACAGCTGCCATTTATTGCCTTGCAGAACGCGATTACCTCTTATAATATCATTAGTTTGCAATTATAGAATTTCAACTTAGAAGTGTGCTGAAGCAACTTTAAACAATTTTCGAACGGTTGCGCAAACATGTGATGCAGGTCAACTTGCTTAGATTCTCGCATTGATAAATCGTAATTTAATAATATAGTACCGCGAAAAGCGTGAAAGTATATTTCTTTTGTTTTTTTTCTGCGGTAAACTCGGTTTGTGAAAGGTTAAATCGCTGTGAGAAATGAATAATATTTCACCGTAAATTCCAGCCAGCATATTTACTGAACTTGTGACTGATTTCATTTTGGGTTAATGCGTTGGATGTGTTGGTTGGCCACTGGACGGTGATGTAGCCAACAGTTCTAAATCAAACCAACCATTACGAGGTCCTAAGAACAGTGCTTTTCTCTTACTTTTTATTCGTGCAGACGTCTCACGAGTCGATGTTTGGTGAATCCAACAGCGAATAACTTCGCCATTAGACAATCATTTATCTGACAGGAATGAGCAAGAAGATCATCGTGAAATTCTTCATTCACATTCCAAAATACGCTGCCTGAAAGAAAATTAGAACAACTAGAAAGTCGATGTCCATTTTGATCTGATGACAGCATATGCCCCATGGGATACAGCAGATGTGATGATGTCCATTTTGATCTGATGACAGCATATGCCCCATGGGATACAGCAGATGTGATGATAATGGTTTCAGTGTCCTCCACCAACAGACAGCGTAGTGGTGTAGCTACCAAAGCGCCACCTGCCTACCCTTTAGTAAAGAAGCCTCACAGCCCAAAAGCTCAGTGTAGTGCAAATTTGTGAAAAAAGTAGGCAACCATGCCACGGAGATGAACTCGTGCTTCCTACAGCCAAGTGAGCGAGTTTGGAAAGGATCAAATTGTGGCCTTCCGAGTGGCGTGAGGGTCCTTTCGGAGAACTACCACACTAGCTTGACGTGCTGTGTCAGTTGTGCAACGATTCTGGTATCAGTGGTCGTGTGAACAATCTCACACCAGCAGACGAGGTTCTATAGGTCCGCGCCACTCAGATGCCTGCCGAGATAAACGTATTGTGAGGACAGTAGCGGCAGATCGTACAGTAACCACAGCACAGATAAGAGTGCCTGTGATCCTACACATGTCAAAACGAACTGTTGCGAACCGGTTATTCGCAATGGGACTATGGACACACACACACACACACACACACACACACACACACACACACACACACACACACACACGCACGCACACACCGCTAGCCCATCTTAGACTCACACCACAACATTTTATTTTTTATTTATTTATTTATTTGGAATGCGTATTCCATGGATCCGTACATGCGAGTGATTCGCCTGGATGTGGAACGTGTCAATACAATTGTACAAATACAATTAATGCTACAGAATAGCAATATAATACAATGATATAGATATCAATAAGTATCACTTTTTTCTAATTTACAAGCTGTAATTTAACTAGTATAGCAATTCACACTATAACATTATAACTATGACATTAACACTATAACATTAACATAATATTGTATCATGCATCTAATAATTAAGAGAGTAAATACATCTATTATTAAGGGATTGCATTATTTCTGGAAAAGATCTAAGGAGTACAGTGGATGGTCAAGCAGGTATTTTTTTAACGTACTTTTGAACAGCGTTTCATTTTCTCTTGTACATTTAATATAATTAGGCAATGAATTAAAAGTCTTTATAGCAGCATACTTTACTCCCTTCTATACAAGTGATAAAGTTTTTAGTTCGACATGTAAATCGTCTTTACCTCCAGTATCGTAGTTATGGTAAGGACAATCTGTTTCATACTGAGCATAGTCTTTATTAACAACATTTTTCATGGAGTATATGCACTGACATGTTATAGTCAGTATATCTAATTGTGTGAAAAGTTTTCTACATGAGGTTCGTGGACGAACCCCACACATGATTCTGACCGCTCTCTTCTGAGCAGTTAAAATTTTTTTTGAGGCTGGTGAATTACCGCACAAGATTATTCCATAACTCATTAACGACTGAAAGTATCCAAATAAAGCTGATTTTAAAATGCTGATGTCCCCAAAATGAGTAATGATTCTTAAAACAAAACTTGCTGATGAAAGCCTTTTTAGAGTAAGGGACACATGCTGTTCCCAGTTGAGCTGTAACTTCTCTGAGTATATCATTAACATCAGTCTCCAGATCAGCAGTAGACTTACCATCTACTACAATGCTTGTATCATCAGCAAACATTGTGAATTCACAACTTTTACTAATGGACAGGGGTAAATCATTAACATATATGAATAACAGCAAGGGTCCAAGAACAGATCCCTGGGGAACTCCATGCTGTACTTTTCCCAGTTCAGAATCCACTATATTAGAAGATCCTTTGCTGTAGCCATTTAGAGCCACCTTTTGTTTCCTGTCTTCAATATATGATTTTAGCCAGTCATATATAGGCCCTTTGATTCCGTAGTGATACGTCTTCTCCAAGAGCATCTTGTGGTTTACACAGTCGAAGGCCTTGGAAAGATCACAGAAGACACTAACTGGTGACTTCTTACTACATCGACGTGCACGGCTCGACTGGCGACATCAGAGGATCACTTGGAACACCGAATACCGCGCCGTGGTCTTCAGCGATGAAAGCAGATTCTGCCGGCATGCAAGAGATGGTAGCTTCCGCATACGATGCAGAAGTGGCGAGTGCTGTCTCGTAGAGTTCATTCGTCCAAGAAACACTGGCACCATCACAGGCCTTGTGGTCTGGGGTGCGGTAAGCTACAACTCTCGTTCGCCATCAGTGTTTCTAGAGGGGACGCTAACCAGCGGTCGGTAGGTACAGAATGCTTTCAGACCCGATCTTCTGCCGTCATTGCAACAGGTAGGTGATGAGTTGTTCCAACAGGATAATGCTCGCCTACACAACGTCCGTGAAACTCAACGTGCTCTACAAGACGTGCAGTAACTTCCCTGCCCAGCACGATCTCCGGCCTTGTCTCCAATCGAACATGCTTGGGAGATGATGGGATGAGAAGTAACTCGTGCCACTCGTCAACGAACAACTCTTACAGAACTACGTGAACAGGTCGAGCAGGCGCGGCGAGCCCGTATTTCAGGACAGTATTCACCATCTGCACGACCGACTGGATACCAGAGCCAGCGCCTGCATTGCCGCCCGATGAGGCTAACCCACGTACGAACATGGGGTGTTTCTGTATAGGTCCACACCAGGTACATCAAAACCGTTTGTGCAGCTGACCTGTGAAAGTTATCGTTTCATGTGCTCAATATGCACTGTTGCAACGATAAATCTTGAATGAAAAGGAAACCTATAAAAGGGGCACTAATTTTTTTCCGGCAATGTACACTACTGGCCATTAAAATTGCTACACCACGAAGATTACGTGCTACATACGCGAAATTTAACCGACAGGAAGAAGATGCTGTGATCTGCAAATGATTAGCTTTTCACAGCATTCACACAAGGTTGGAGCCGGTGGCGACACCTACAACGTGCTGACATGAGGAAAGTTTCCAACCGATTTCTCATACACAAACAGCAGTTGACCGGCGTTGCCTGGTGAAACGTTGTTGTGATGCTTCGTGTAAGGAGGAGAAATGCGTACCATCACGTTTCCGACTTTGATAAAGGTCGGATTGTAGCCTATCGCGATTGCGGTTTATTTTATTCCGACATTGCTGCTCGCCTTGGTCGAGATCCAATGACTCTTAGCAGAATATAGAATCGGTGGGTTCAAGAGGGTAATACGGAACGCCGTGCTCGATCCCAACGGCCTCGTATCACTAGCAGCCGAGATGACAAGCATCTTCTCCGCATGGCTGTAACGGATCGTGCAGCCATGTCTCGATCCCTGAGTCAACAAATGGGGACGTTTGGAAGGCAACAACCATCTGCACGAACAGTTCGACGACGTTTGCAGCAGCATGGACTATCAGCTCGGAGACCATGGCTGTGCTTACCCTTGACGCTGCATCACAGACAGGAGCGCCTGCGATGGTGTACTCGACGACGAACCTGGGTGCAAGAATGGCAAAACGTCATTTTTTCAGATGAATCCAGGTTCTGTTTGCAGCATCATGATATTCGCTGTTTGGCGACATCGCGGTGAACGCACATTGGAAGCGTGTATTCGTCATCGCCATACTGGCGTATCACCCGGCGTGATGCTGTGGGGTGCCATTGATTATACGTCTCGGTCACCTCTTGTTCGCATTGACGGCTCTTTGAACAGTGGACGTTATATTTCGGATGTGTTACCACCCGTGGCTCTACCCTTCATTCCATCCTTGCGAAACCCTACATTTCAGCAGGATAACGAACGACTGCATGTTGCAGGTCCTGTACGGGCCTTTCTGGGTACAGAAAATATTCGACTGCCGCCTTGGCCACCACATTCTCCAAATCTCGCACCAACTGAAAACGTCTGGTCAATGGTGGCCGAGCAACTGCCTCGTCACAATACGTCAGTCACTTGATAAACTGTAGTATCGTGTTGAAGGTACATGGGCAGCTGTACCTGTATACGCCATCTAAGCTCTGTTTGAGTCAATGCCCAGGCTTACCAAGGCCGTTATTACGGCCACAGGTGGTTGTTCTGGGTACTGATTTCTCATTTCTATGCACCCACATTGCGTGAAAATGTAATCACCTGTGAGTTGTAGTACAATATATCTGTCCAATGAATACCCGTTTATCATCTTCATTTCTTCTTGGTGTAGTAGTTTTAATGGCCAGTAGTGTAGTATCCGTTACGTCGCACATTTTGGTTTCGTCCGGAATCGTCACTCATTAAGCAAAATTCTAACAGTACAGTGGTAAGGTTGACGCGGCTGGCGGCGACGGCGCGGTGCAGGTGTCGGCAGGTGGGGCTCTGGCGGCCCAGCTGGCCGCGTGACCCCAGCTGGCCGCGTATCGATCCGCCCGGCCGTGGCGTCAGCCGGACCAGCCTCCGCCTCCGCCTCCGCCCCTCGCAAATTGGCCCCCGCCAAAGAGTAACGAGCGTCCCGCGTAATGACTTCCTTGTTTCCACTCTTGCGCTGCGGTCTGCCACTTTGGCGGTCGCCGCGGCGCGTACTGTCATTGCTGGCGGCGTTCCAGTCGCCCCGTGCCCTCAGCGGCAGAGGCGGAAGAAAGCTGGATCGACATCAGCCTCCTGGATGCCTTCCCGTCTCATCTAGGCACGCCGACAGCGGTAAGTCTTTGGGATTACGACTTCTTAGCAAAGTCACATGGGAAGAGAATACCGCAGAACTTCAAGACATCAGTTGTACGCAAATACAACGCATCTACACTGAAATGCTAAACAAACTCATATAGGCATGCGTATTCAAATACAGATATATCTCAACGGGAAGAAAACGGCGCTGCGGTCGGCAACGCCTACTTGAGACAGCAAGGGTCTGGCGCAGTTGTTAGATCGGTTACTGCTGCTACAATGACATGTTATCAAGATTTTAGTTAGTTTGAACTGGTGTTATAGTCGGCGCACGAGCGATGGGACACAGCATCTCCGAGGTAGCGATGAAGTGAGGATCTTCCCGTAGGACCGTTTCACGAGTGTACCATGACTATCAGGAATCAGGTAAAACATCAAATCGACATTGGTGCGGCCGGAGGAAGATCCTATAAGAACGGGACCAACGACGACTGATTCTCATCATTCAACGCGACCCAAGTGCAGCCCTTTCGCAAAATGCTGCAGATTTCAATGCTGGGCCATCGACAAGTGTCAGCGTGCGAATCAATCAACGAAGCATCATCGATATGGGCTTTCGGAGCCGAAGGCCCACTCGTGTACCATTGATAAATGCACGACACAAAGCTTTACGCCTCGCCTGGGCCCGTCAACACCGCCTGACCTGGTCGGACGAGTCTCGTTTCAAATTGTATCGAGCGGGTGAACGTGTACGGGAAGACCATGCATGTCAGCAGGGGACTGTTCAAGATGGTGGAGGCTCTGTGATGGTGTGGAGCGTGTGCAGTTGGAGTGATATGGGACTCCTGATATGTCTAGATACGACTCTGACAGGGTGACACGTTCGTAAGCATCCTATCTGATCACCTGCTTCCATTCAAGTCCATTGTGCATTCCGACTGACTTGGAGAATTCCAGCAGGATAATGCGACAACCTACACATCCAGAATTGCTACAGAGTGCCTCCTGAAACATTCTCCTGAGTTTAAGAACGTCTGCTGGCAACCAAACTCCCCAGACTTGAAAGTTATCCAGCATATCTGGGGGCCTTGCAACGTGCTGTTTAGAAGAGATCTCCACCTTCTCGTATTCTTACGGATATATGCACAGTCCTGCAGGATTCATGGTGTCAGTTCCCTACAGCAGTACTTCGGACATTAATCGAGTCCATGCCACGTCGTGTCGAGGCAGTTCTGCGTGCTCGCGGGGGCCCTACACGACATTAGGCAGAAGTAACAGTTGTTTTTTTTTCTCTCTCTCTCTCTCTCTCTTCTCTTCAGTGTATTAAGTTGGTGCATAAGTTCGTACCGTTTTTGTTTCGCATGTTGGTATTAGTTGTCGACTGTCATTTTCTATTTGTTGCTGAATATACATATTGTCATTTTGTCATTTCGAGATAATAAGTGGAGCTGTGGCTGTTAGTAAACAGATTGCCAAATGGTGAAATCGGAACACTGCCGACATACTCTTTTCTTGGAGTTCAATAGAGGTATGACAGCAACGGTAGCAGCCAGAAACATTTGCGTCATGTATAACTCCTGTGGAAGGTGCACGGCAAGAAAATCGCTTTCTTGTTTTGAGGAGGGTTGTATTGGCATTAGTGGCTCTCCACGTTCAGGAAGACTTTCGGGTTTTGATGAAGATCGTTTCCACGCATTAATCCACAATGATCCACAACAGTGTACTTGAGAACTGTCAAAGATGATGAACTGTGATCATTCCCAAATCGCGTGACATTTGCGTGCCGTGAGGAAGGTTCAAAAATTAGGTGTATGAATATCGCATGCAATAAGCCAAAAATCACAAAAATCAGCGGGTGGCCATATGTGCGCCTCTGCTTGCTCGCCATCAATTGACTAGTGAACAACAACAAAAAAAATGGTTCAAATGGCTCTGAGCACTATGGGACTTAACATCTATGGTCATCAGTCCCCTAGAACTTAGAACTACTTAAACCTAACTAACCTAAGGACATCACACAACACCCAGCCATCACGAGGCAGAGAAAATCCCTGACCCCGCCGGGAATCGAACCCGGGAACCCGGGCGTGGGAAGCGAGAACGCTACCGCACGACCACGAGATGCGGGCACTAGTGAACAACACCGACCATTCCTGTCTTGTATTGTTACCGGTGACAGGAAATGGTGTCTTTGTGCTAAAATAAGGGAAAGGGAGAATTGGTAGAGCCCAGATAAATCAAAGACCTGCGCTCATCCACAAAACATAATGTTATGCAGCTGGTGGAACACGACGACGATATGGTGTACTATGAACTGCTTCTCCGAGGTGCATCCATCATTGCTGATATTTACTGTCAACGACCGAGGCACCTTGGAGATGGAGTCCAAGAACATCGACCAGGAAGTCTGCGTGAAGTGATTGCTACTCTACGACAACGCCCGCATTCGGCTAGACTGATGTAAAACGCTATATAGGAGTTGAGTTGGGAAGTCATTCCACATTCATCTTATTAACCTGATTTTGCGCCCTGAGATTTTCACCTTTCCGCTCCCTAACAAACAACCTTCAAGGAACTTCCTTTCCGGAAGAAAATGCGCTCCGAAACCAAGTGATTTCAGCAGTCGTGGAATCGAAAAGGTACCCCAGCAGTGACAGACTGTTGTAAATATTGAAAGAGTATATATTATTGATGACTAACGTCCTTGTTTTAAGTATGAATCGTGTTTATTAAACTTATGGAGAAACGCTGAGAAACTTGTGCACCAAGCCAATATATTACTATCCGGCTAAACTGGTTCATGGTTCGTCGTGCATGGTCCCAGATGTATGGTGACCATATAACGACTTCCACGGACAACAGAAACTTATTTTTCCTCATTTCATATATTTGCTAAAGGAATTTAAGAATTTAAAATGCTGTATTAATCTACTCATAAAGATGTATAATACTGCGTTAAATATTAACGTAGCAAGACGAATATTACAATTAGAAACTGTGTTTAAGTTTTCAGACAGCATTAACTCCTGGGGTGCAATTGCTCAGACTATGTTCATACAGTTTGGCAAAATAATGGCAGTTGGTGACTGGCAACAAACATTAGACATAATTTCAAACCTTTGTGGAACTTTTCTAGCTCACACTGTTCACAAAATGATGAAAGGAAAAATGTTTATCGCTAACCACATTTTCGCTGTTGATGCAATAAAACTTCAACATCAGACGTGACGTTTTAATTTATTATTTCTTTACCATTAAATCTATTTGCAACACATTTTCCAGTCAGCAAGCACATACTTCGCTGAACGTACCTGAGTAATTGCTGGCGGCGTTCGGAAATAATGGACACTACTATGTGTTTATCTTCACAGGAGCCATTTATTGAGCAAACGAATAAGCATTACTTTACAGGTATTCCCGGCCAATGTCTATCCACTTTTGTCATCGCTCTGGCAGCTACCGTATCTCCGTTTCAAACAATTATCTGGGAGTATCCCGGCACACTTGGTGAACAACTGCATAAAGTTTCCCATCCAGATCCGACGAATGTGGAGGATATAGCAGCACACTCCGTCTTCAGGCCACGAGTGGTCTACCGGGACCATCCGACCGCCGTGTCATCCTCAGTGGAGGATGCAGATAGGAGGAGCGTGGGGTCAGAACATCGCTCTCCCGGTCGTTATGATGGTATTCTTGACCGAAGCCGCTACTATTCGGTCGAGTGGCTCCTCAATTGGCATCACGAGGCTGAGTGCACCCCGAAAAATGGCAACAGCGCATAGCGGCCTGGATGGTCACCCATCCAAGTGCCGACCACGCCCGACAGCGCTTAACTTCGGTGATCTCACGGGAACCGGTGTATCCACTGCGGCAAGGCCGTTGCCAATATGGAGGATATGGTAGCACAATAAATCCTAGTTTAAGCACGGTGGCAGTGGTCTGGCGACAGGCATGTGGTCGCACGTTGTCGTTAGGAGGAGAACGCCACGGCCCAATTTTCCGTGGCGGCATTGTTGAATGCATCCGTGGAGTTAGTGCAGTGAACTGCAGCACTGATCACTGTTGACGGTTGTATTGCGGGAGAGCCAATCCGCCAACAATGTCCCTTCCTGGTCCCAGAACACAGTCGCCATTTGTTTCTGCACGAACGTTCATGGCCATGACTTCTTGTGAAGAGAGCTCACAGTATGCTTCCACTTAATAGTCTTTGTTTCTTGGAGTCTCGTTGAAGAACCATGGATCGTAGGCAGTGACAAAATGCCCAAAGAACTCCGCTAGGTCTGCACTGCAATGTTGCATCAACGGTTGGTATATCTCCACACGCTTCTGTTTCTGCGCAGTGGTGGCGGAATGGGGCACCTATTGTGCACGCACCTTTTTCATCTTCAGATCCTCATGGATTATGGTGTAGATGGTTCCCCGTGATAGTCCTCTTGCTTTCTCTAGAACATCAAACGTGATTCGCCTGTACCCCATTATCAACACATTGACACGTTGTTCGACGGTCAGTGCTTCTGCTTATTTTAGTACAGTCCTTGCCACCTCTGGACTCTGATACCTAACGTGACACAGATGTGGGACTTGGTGCTGTTTCTCCACGTATGGCTACTAACCTCTTGCGGACATCTGAAGCAGTCACTACCCCCACCTCCCCTCCAGAGAAACCATCCTATTTACCGTTACCCTTGTCTGCTTCCAGGTTGTCTAATCAATGTCCACCAGCATACTCACAAGCCGGAACAAGTGCCGTCACAATGCGCCTCCTATTGGTAGCTGCAGTACCCTCTGGTGGCGGTAGGCAGTACTAGGGCTGTTAATAAAATATCGATAAATCGATATTTTCTAAAAAGTCATCGATATACAACGGCCATATTTTCTTCGCCAATATCGAAATGTCAGTATCGAGTGCCGACATTCTTATTTTATATTATATTTTTTCGCAATTTTCGATTTTTTTTTAATTATAGTAGAATATAATTTTACTTTCACTGTGTGAAAATGTCTTACTACTTTTTGAACTGTTATCACGTCAGGCCTCTCTCTTTGACTGTATCAAGCAAGTACAAATGGCACAAAGATGAAGTCTGATTGCACTTGGGGGAGGGCGAATGGAATAACAAGAGATCCGGTGTCATGAAATAGCACACTAGTTGCGTTAAAGATTCACACCAGCTACGTTAAAACATAATTTTTAATGGAACTAGTGAGCTATTTCTTCACATCGGCATTCTTCAAAATCAGCTGCTGAAACTGAGGACCAAAAATCTAACTGACAAAATTGGTGTTTGCGGTGGCCAGAGATGTGTGAGGGGAAATGCTGACGTAATCACTCTCATTCTCATGTGTTAATTTACTACTGTTATTAAACTACGATTATTACTCACAATTTTTTGTTTGTGTCTAAACTCCTAACGTTGTTTCACACGTAAGTGTTCGATTTTAGTACATCACATTTCGGTGTCGCAGAATTCATTTTCGTATGCGCGTTGTATAGCATGAAACCGGAAACACATTCCGTGTCACCGAAGTGCAGTGTACTAAAATCGAACAACTTTGCCTAGAAGAACGTTAGGAATAAAGAAGGAAAGAAAAAATCGCACTAACAATAGTAATTTAATACTGTTTAAGAGTAGCAATTCAAAATAGAACACCTGTTTACGATCTTCGAGAACAGATTTGTAAGAAATGCCGGACCGTTACGCCACAGCACATTCTGCACTGGACACAGTCATAAAAAAAAATGGCTCTGAGCACTATGGGACTTAACTTCTGAGGTCATCAGTCCCCTAGAACTTAGAACTACTTAAACCTAACTAACCTAAGGACATCACACAATTCCATGCCCGAGGCAGGATTCGAACCCGCGACCGTAGCGGTCGTTCGGCTCCAGCCTGTAGCGCCTAGAACCGTTCGGCCACTCCGGCCGGCACACAGTCATACAATCTGCTACTTTGGATCTCCCATATTCAACTGAAACAGCACCCTCTTTCGCCGGATGAAGAGGCTATTGCATGGTAGCATCTGCAAAGCGAGGACGTTGTAATAATGTAATGTTTCTTGTACGCCTAAAATGCAGACTTCTACAAGCAAGATCTCTCCGAAATCAGCAGTCGATGGGAAAAATGTCGCACAGACGGACGAATATGCAGCATAATCGCATTCCGTAATCGCAGCTTCAGTTTTCCGACGTGATGATTAAAATTTAAAGACTACATCTGGTTCATAAGCCAGGAAGTTGATGATTTAGGATAGAGGATGCAAGTGACAAAACTGGAGAACTGCATCAAACCCACGGTGGAGTTGATGAGTGGACCAACAACAAGAAACTTGGTACAGGCTTAATATGGATTTACTCTCCGCTAAATTACATGAAACGTGATGCTGATAATCCGACGCTTGCTAACAACAGCGCTGTTGAACACTATAAATGCAGAATCATCAACAGCAAATCTCTCCTACATTTTACACCGTCTAATGAAGAGTATCCAGACACCTATTAGTGGACATTAACATGTGATGTGGCCACCCGTCTGCTTCATGACGTCCTGAACTCTACTGGGGTTGGGTTGTTTTGGGGGGAAGAGACCAGACAGCGAGGTCATCGGTACCATCGGATTAGGTAAGACGGGGAAGGAAGTCGGCCGTGCCCTTTCGAAGGAACCATCCCGGTATTTGCCTGGAGCGATTTAGGAAAATCACGGAAAACCTAAATCAGGATGGTCGGACGCGGGATTGAACCGTCGTCCTCCCGAATGCGAGTCCTGTGTGCTAGCCACTGCTCCACCTCGCTCGGTAACTCTACTGCGGACACTTTCTATGAGGTGTCTGAATGTCTGTGGAGGAATGACAGCCCATTCTCTCTTAAGAGCCGACACAAGAGAAGGTAGTCATGTTGGACGCTGCGATCTGCAGCCAAGTCGACGTTCCAAGTCATCCCTAAGGTGTTCCACTGGGTTCCGATCGGGACTCTGCCTATTTCAACCCATTTCGGGAAGGTTAACTGTCCCCAAACAATTGCCTCACAGATGCTACTTTATAGCAGCACTGTCATGCTCATACCATCACTCATCATGTCCGAACTCATCCTCTACTGTACGCGGTACACAAGGCTGCAAAATGTGATCATTTCCCTCCGCACTTGGCGTTTTCTAAAGCACAATAAGAAAACCACACCATAGCCACGAAAAACGCTCCCATAACAAATCACCAGATCCCCAGTATTTCACTGATGTCACTTCAGATGATGGCGTTCACCAAACCCGAACGTTCCACCGGATTGCCAAAATTCATCGCTCCAAATCACTTGTTTCCCGTCGTCCACTGTCCAGCGACGTCGCGCTTTATATTGTACTGATGGAAGCACATTGGAACTCCCCAGCGATTCCTTCCGCTGATTTCATGCGACTTTTTACAGCCTCCTTCCGCAATGCTCAGCGGTCCCCGTTCGTCCGTACATGAACTCTGCATGGCCCTAGTTTAGCTGTGGTAGTTTCTCCGCGTTTCCACTTCACAGTCACATCACCAGCAGTGCAGCTCGTTGAAATGTCCCTGAAGCATTTGGTATTCACGTGACATCCATGACTAGTCCACGTTCGAAGTCACTGAGCTCTCCCTTGAAGGTTGAACTGAAAATACAGCACATTCTGCTAACTGAAGCCAGAACTCTCCGGCCGCACTATGGACCGCATGCACTGTAATTTCCGGGATTCGCGGTTCTAGAAAGGTGTTTCCAGCTTTCCACCCCGACGGTAAACTGGCGCAGTAATACATGTCTGCTCCCAGACGCCGGCTGGATAATCCGGGTGCCACATTTCATAATGAGGCAGACAGCGCGGAACTCATTACGGGGCCACACCTATCTAGCTGTGGGGAGAAGGAGGGGGGAGGTCCAATTACGTTAATACGGGCCGCACTAACCACAAGCTATATCGCACGAGAAGCGGCGAGGATTAAGGTCTCGTTGACGAGATCGCACAAGCAATAAAGGGGGTTCCATCATTTCCGGAACTAAATGAAAGCAAATGGCAAAATGCAGACATGCCGCGTCGACTGCTGTTTCGTATAAATGACGTGGAGTACCTTTAGCAAGATAAAAGAACTCGCAGGACAGAATACTACTCACCCTTTGAAACAGCACACTGTTCGCTTCTGAATGCTGTACATGGTGTAAAACTTGTACTGGCTCGTCATATCATGATCCACCGCTGACATGGCAGTAACGTATTTTGTATGTGGCACGAAAATATGCAGCCAGAAGCAATGAATTTGTCACAAGACTTAGGGATGTAGTAAGAAGTAAGACTACAATGGTCGCCAGGCGATTTCATCTCTCCTCCAGCCAAATGTAAGTCCAATCTCGAACACATGCGCCAAATCTTTCGACCTTATGGCACCCTATTGGCAACGGCCTTGCCGCAGTGGATACACCAGTTCCCGTGAGATCACCGAAGTTGAGCGCTGTCGGGCTTGGCCGGCACTTGGATGGGTGCCCATCCGGGCTGCCATGCGCTGTTGTCATTTTTCGGGGTGCACTCAGCCTCTTGATGCTAATTGAGGAGCTACTCGACCGAATAGTAGCGGCTCCGGTCCAAGAAAACCATCATAACGACCGGGAGAACGGTGTGCTGACCACACGACCGTCCTATCCGCATCCTCACCTGAGGATGACACGGCAATCGGATGGTTCCGATGGACCACTTGTGGCCTGAAGACGGAGTGCTTTATGGCACCCTATACAGTCTAAGAAAAAATACCTACCAGGAAGGGGATATCCGAATGCGACAGAAATCAGTAGATCTGATGTACATGTACACACAAACAAATGATTACAATTTCAGAAAAACTGGGTGACTTATTCCAGAGGAAGAGCTTCACAAACCAACCACGTCAACAACGAGTTGGTCCACCTCTGGCCTTTATGCAAGCAATTATTCGGCTTGGCATTGATTGACAGAGTTGTTGCATGGCCTCCTGAGGGATATCGTGACAAATTCTGTCCAACTGGCGCATTAGATCGTTAAAATCCCTACATGGTCGGAGGGCCCTGCCCATGATACTCCGTGCCCAACTGGGGAGAGATCCGGAGACCTTGCTGTCAACGGTACGGTTTGGCTAGTATGAAGACAATCAGTAGAAACTCTCGCTGTTATGAAAGCCCAGGAAGGCTTGCCATGAAGGGCAACAAAATGGGAAGCAGAATGTCGTCGACGTATCACTGTGCTGTAAGGGAAACGCAGATGATAAAAAAAGGGGACCTACTATGAAAGGAAATGGCATCCTGACCATCACTCCTGGTTGTCGAACCGTATGCTGGGCGACAGTCAGGTTGGTTCTCGATCGCTGCCCAGAGCGTTCCCAGATAGTCTTTGGGCTGGAATCTCACTGAATGGAGTGGAATTGTCTTCGGTGATGAGTTCCGCTTCGAACTGATTCCCAAAGACCAGCGAAGACGTGTCTGTAGATGCTCTAGACAGCGATGGGATACCATCCTGACTGTCGCCCCCCTGTACGGTCCGAAAACCGGGAATGATGGTCTTGCGTGCCATTTCTTTTCAGAAGGACCTCTTTGGTTGTCATCCGTGGCACTCTTACAGAACGGCGGTACGTCGGCGATAATTCTACATTCCGTTTTGTTGTCCTGCATGAGAAGCCAACCTGGCTTACACTTCAGAAAGATAATGCCCGCCTGCACACAGCGACAGACTCTACTGTTTGTCTTCGTGCTTGCCAAATCCTGCTTTTGCCAGTAACATCTCTGGATTTTGAGCATTACGGGCAGGGCGTGTGGGCCATCTCGGGATTTTGACGCTCTAACGCGGAAGTTGGACAGAATTTGGCACGATATCCCTCAGGAAGACATTCAACAACTATCAGTCAGATTCAAGCCGAATAACTGCTTGTATAAGAGCCAGACGCGGTCCCCCGCATTATTTTCTTGCTCAATTTGTAAGGCTCTGCCTCTTGAATAATTCGCCCAATTTTTCTGAAACTGTAATGATTTGCTCGTCTGTGCATGTACATCACATGTACCGATTTCCGTCCCATTAGTATTATTCTTTCGTGGTGTGGCGGTTTTCTTTTTCCTTAGAGTATTCGAGGGTTGGAACTTAAATAGTGGCAACTATTTATTTACAACCCGTACAAAAGAGTTACATGTTTGCACCTGTTACTGTCCTTCAGAGTAGTCACCAGCGTTGTGTAGAGCCCGTTGCCAGCGATGTGGGAGGCGTAGTATACCGTTAGTAGAGCCTGTTCTGTTATGGTGCGAATGGAGCGGTCTACTGCCTGTTGAGTCTCTGGAACAGTTCCGAAGCGACTGCCACCGTCAATGTACAGTATTACTGTTCGTTTTTGGATCGCCTGCGACCAGCTTTGCGAAAGAAGCGGCGACACTTTCTGCGCAACCCACCCATCATTTTGCACGACAATGCGCGGGCGGATACAGCGCAAGCTGCGGCTGCTCTGTTCGGTCGATGGGACTGGGAAGTACTGTACCGTCCACCATACTCCCCGTACTTAAGTCCTTGTGACTTTGATTTGATCCCGAAGATGAAGGAACCACTTCGTGGCATCCGCTTCAGAACTGTTCCAGAGATTCGACAGGCAGTAGACCGCTCCATTCGCACCATCAACAGAACAGGCTCTGCTAACGGTATACTACGCCTTCCACATCGCTGGCAACGGGTTCTACACAACGCTGGTGACTACTTTGAAGGACAGTAACAGGTGCAAACACGTAACTCTTTTGTACCGGTTGGGAATAAATAGTTGCCACTATTTAAGTTCCAACCCTCGTACTTGCGAAACATAAGTCACCCTGAGACTTATGTTACAAGAGAGACTGAAGGAAGGCAAACTGAAGTTCATAGCAGTCGTTGACAAAGAAAAGCTTTTGTCATCGTTGACTGGAATACACTCTTTGACAGCACAAGGTGGCAATTATTAGTACAGAGAGCGAAAGGTTTTCTATAACTTGTACTGAAACCAGCCGACAGTTCTGAGTCGAAGGACGTGGAAGGGTGGCAGCGATTGAAAAAAGAGCGAGTGAGGGTTGTAAGCTATCCCCGATGTTATTCAACACGTGCAGGAACAAGCTGTGAAGCATTCAAAAGGGAACTGAGGCAAGGGGCTCAAAGTTCGTGGAGACTAAATGAAAACTTTAAGGCTTGCTAATGACGTTGTCATTCTGGGACAGACGACAATGGGCTTGGAAGAGCAGTTTAATGGAATGGATGGTGTCTTGGAAACAGTTCATAGGCTGGACATCAACAAAAGCAAAACATGGGTAATGGAATTAGTCGAAGTAAGTCAGGGGATGCCGCGCGAATGAGAATTGGAAATAAGTCACTACTGCTTTCATATTTGAGCAGCAAATTAAGTGACGATGGCCGAAGAGAGGATGTAAAATGCTAACTGGAAATTACAAGAAAAGTATTTCTGAAAAAGAGAAATTTGTTAGTGAGGGTCAGGTTAAATGTCAGGCAGTCCTTTGCGAAGGTATTTATCTCGAATGTAGTCTTGTACGGAAGTGAAACGTGGACGATCTACGTTTCAGACATTCGATGGAAAAGCGACCAGCAGTATGCTCGTACTTGCACTTTCGTTGTTCACTTAACTAGACTTTTTTTCTCACTCACATAACATCAATCGCTCGTCAACAATTCCACTTATTTTATTTCTCTTGTTCTAGATCACTGGCAGTCAACCTGATCCCTATAGTCCACTAGCGGGCGTTCTATCTTTCATGGTGGGCCGCAGGTCGTAAGGATTTTTCTTCAGTTTTCAAAAATTCTGATATAACGTATTTTGTAAGTAACAATTATCATATTCTTTAACTTGCTGTAACTCTGATTTATTAATTTTGTAAAGTAAAGTTACCTCCATATTCTACAACTTTTTTGTGTTGGTAAGTGTACAGACGAAACGTGTAAACAGGAATAAATACAAAAAAAACCTACCATTTACACGTTTTTCAAATTTCACTATTATATGCACAATAGACATGTTAGGATTAGTGTACAGTATAATCCGAGAACGAATACAACGAACTGTAAAAAAACATTGTCTCAAAAATAAAGCAAAAAATACTGCCACTTTGGTAGTTAAGTGAAAACTACAAACATTACGTGGTCTTCTCTCGTCGCTGCTTAATTACAAAGTTAAAATGAAAAAATAAAATATTTCACGAGTCGCATATCTGAGGCTCCAGCCGGCGCCCCCATGCTTTCACTGTTTCTGTCCTCCCCGCCTTTGTTTGCAGCGGCTAGCAGAGGAATGCTTTTAATTACGAGCAAAGGTTAGTTGTTTGCAACAGAGAAAAAAAAACATATTTCTGCCACCCAGTCCCCACTTCTGTCCGTGTGATTTCTCTTTCTGCATCATGCTATAACAGTCCGTTATATCGGCTTTTTTATTCCAACTAAAATGTTAACTTAAAACAAAAGGGGGGAGGGGGGGGTTATGAAACAATGTATTTGTTCCTGCGTAGCAGAAAAGGAGGAACACGCGAGGAAATTCCTATTATTAACTTGTGTGTCAAAACAATGTTTCATATAACTAACTGGCAAAGAACATCAGAGATGACACCCACCATCGTATACAGGGTGACTGAGCACCGGAGTAGCTGATGTAGAGGCTATAAAAAAACTGACAGTTGCAGTTTTTTAAAGTAATAATTTAACACCGTACTATAATACAGTCAGTCGTTACCTTCTATTCGAACTGCAGTGCTGTTCTTTAGAACAACTACAATTTTTCGAGTGGTTTACGTGATAGCTGAAGAAATCTCGGATTTTCCTCGATCTTTTGATCGCCCCCATCTACTGACTTGCATTAGTACTTTCCACGACGTAACTTAACGTTTTTAATGTACTACTGAATTAAATAATAAAAATAATTGTAACACACAGACCACAATTTTTTCTTGGGTGCACGCAATGTATAACAACCAACAACTAAACATATACACTGAAGAGCCGAAGAAACTGGTACACCTGCCCAATATCGTGTAGGGCCCCTGCGAGCACGCAGAAGTGCCGCAACACGATGTGCCATGGACTCCACTAATGTCTAAGTAGTACTGCAGGGCGCTGGCACAATGAATCCGGCAGGGCTGCCTATAAATCCATAAGATCTCTTCTGAATAGGACGTTGCAAGGCATTCCAGACATACTCAATAATGTTCATGTCTGGGGAGTTTGGTGGCCAGGGGAAATGTTTAAACTCAGAAGCAATTATGGACATACGGATGTGGCATTGTCCTGCTGGAATTGCCCAAATACGTCGTAATGCGCAATGGACATGAATGGATGCAAGTGATCAGACAGAATGCTTACGTGCGTGTCATCTGTATCGTATCTAGATGTATCAGGCGTCCCATATAACGCCAACTGCACACGCCCAACACCCTTACAGAGTCTCCACCAGCTTGGACAGTCCCCTGGTGACATGCAGGGTCTAGGGATTCATGAGGTTGTCTCTATACACGTACAAGTCCCACCCGCTCGATACAATTTGAAACGAGACTCGTCCGACAGGCAACATGTTTCCAGTCATCAAAAGACCAATGTCAGTGTTGACGGGCCCAGGAGACGCGTAAAGCTTTGTGTCGTGCAATCATCAAGGGTACATGAGTGGGACTTCGGCTTCGAAAGCCCATATCGATGATGTTCCAGTGAATGGTTCCCACGCTGACATTTGTTGATGGCCCAGCACTGAAATATGAAGCAATTTGGATAAGGATTGCACTTCAGTCATGTTGAACGATTCTCTTCAGTCGTCCTTGGTCCCGTTCTTATAGGACCGTTTTCCGGCCGCAGCGATTCGAAGGTTTGATGTTTTACGCCACTCCTGATACTCACGGTACATTCGTGAAATGATCGAACGGGACAATTTGTACTTCATCGCTATATCGGAGATGCCGTGTCCCATCGCTCGTGTGCCGACTACACACCATATTCAGACTTACTCAACTCTTGATAACCTGCCATTGTAGTAGCAGTAACCGATCTAACAACTGCGCCAGACACTTGGTGTCGTATATAGACGTTGCCGACCGCAGCGCCGTTTATATATCTTTGTGTTTGAGTACCAGTTTCTCTGGCGCTTCTGTATGTATATAAAAACACAAGTTTGGTTTGTCCGTATGTGCTGCTACAACTCCGCAAGGCACCCCGCAACCCCAAGACCATTATGCGGTATGGTAGCTTTCTATCCCCAATCCACGAAGAAGATTCTGGTTTGAAACTGCAAGGGTTGGATTGGAAGATATGGCGTGTGAAGAGGGTATTCCACCAATGGATTTCTTGTGGGAAGTCGGTGAAGCAGCTAAGCACCCAGTGCTGCAGTGGATTAGGTTCGCTAGAATGTTCCATCCAGAATGTTCGACCATGTTGTAGAATCTTCCGTAATGTTACAAAATACTGTACTCTAGAAGATTCGATAATGTTCTAGGATGATTGAGAATCTAAAAGTTCCAGGATGCTCGAGAAAGTTTCATTATCCTGTGGGATACTTTCCAGATCAGAAGGGTATACCGTCTGAAAACCTTGTAAGGGTGTTGAACCGTAGGTTGTGCTGAGAAATAACTGTTAAGAAAAAAAGATTTAAAGATAGTGATTCACTTTTATGTTCCCCCGTATTTTCAGGGTTCCGCGCCTCATTCAGTAAAATCGGAAATGTTATAGGATCACTTTACTATCTTTGTGTCTGCCTGCCTATCTGTCTTTAGAATTGTTAAGACCTCTTGTTCTCAGGAGAGGGTTGGTTATCAAGTTGAAATTTATATCACATACTAAGCTCTACTGCCCCTTGGTGGTATGATAAACTTTTAAGTCAATATAATCAAAAGATACGGCTATTTGTGCCACTTATTTCGATACTTCCAAAGTTAGCCATCGTAACCTGCTTTAAAGTTCTTATTTTTATACTCTCTATTATTTAATGACCGTTTTATTAATGTGATTGCGTATTAATTGATTTTTATTTACGGTTTGTTTTAGCGATTCCTTTTCACTGTTTGCTCCTTTGATTTGAGTCCTTTTAATTATGTTTGCGATTGTTATGAAGTCTATATTGCTTACTGTTGTCCTTTAAGTTAAAGAACGCGGTAATACCAAATGCGTTTCGCAGTAGCAGATCTCGTTGAGTGTCCTTGCTGGAACTTCACCTGAAATCGCTAAAGATAATTTATCGCTCTGCGGAAATCGATCGGTACAGCCAAGTGCTATGCTGTGTGATGTGTATGGATTGTGGTGTCCAACGTAAGTTCGTGAAATTATTTAGGTCTGCGGAGAAATATTCTCGACGAATCCCAAAACCGCGTAAAACTGCAGGTTCGCACTATCAAACCACACAACACTTCCGAACGACTTGCGTCTTTATAATCACTGAATATTTCTTTTGAAATGATTAAGGGTTATGAACTCGACACACCTGATACTCCTTTTGTGCTTTTATATGTATTTATTTTCTTCAATACCATAAAACATAGATTACTGCCTTAATGGCGGCTTCCATCAATCTCCTCTCAATCCGACATAGGACATCTCTCTTCCAATGTCCAACATCGCATGGAATAATTATTTCTTTGCCGTAGCTTAATACTGTCTGTATATCTTTGTTATCGAGTTCGCACGGAGATGCTTAAATTCCACAGAGTATTTATATCTCGCGCATGTATTTTAGATTTATCGTTGTATTGATAGTCCGTCGCACTTTATGTATGGGTTTTTGCATCACGAAACGCTTCACTGTAACATGCTTATCGTAAACCTACAATCATAAAATTTGGCACGAAGCAAGGTTTCACAGTGCGAGTAAAGAAAAAAATCCGAAAATTGATAATCTGTAATTCTAACACATGATCATTTTTTTGCTATCTACTGTCACTCAGTCAGCTTGTCTGTCTATCAAGACATGATGCTGTGGTATATCGAGAGGTTGTAACAATGGAAAATTGTACTGAAATACAGGAGGATCTGCAGAGAATTGACGCATGGTGCAGGGAATGGCAATTGAATCTCAATGTAGACAAGTGTAATGTGCTGCGAATACATAGAAAGAAAGATCCCCTATCATTTAGCTACAATATAGCAGGTCAGCAACTGGAAGCAGTTACTTCCATAAATTATCTGGGAATACGCATTAGGAGTGATTTAAAATGGAATAATCATATAAAGTTGATCGTCGGTAAAGCAGATGCCAGACTGAGATTCATTGGAAGAATCCTAAGGAAATGCAATCCGAAAACAAAGGAAGTAGGTTACAGAACGCTTGTTCCCCCACTGCTTGAATACTGTTCAGCAGTGTGGGATCCGTACCAGATAGGGTTGATAGAAGAGATGGAGAAGATCCAACGGAGAGCAGCGCGCTTCGTTACAGCATCATTTAGTAATCGCGAAAGCGTTACGGAGATGATAGATACTCTGCAGAAGAGACGTTCAGTAGCTCGGTACGGGCTTTTGTTGAAGTTTAGAGAACATACCTTCACCGAGGAGTCACGCAGTATATTGCGCCCTGCTACGTATATCTCGTGAAGAGACCACGAGGATAAAATCAGAGAGATTAGAGCCCACACAGAGGCATACCGAGAATCCTTCTTTCCACGAACGATACGAGACTGGAATAGAAGGGAGAACCGATAGAGGTACTCAGGGTACCCTCCGCCACACACCGTCAGGTGGCTTGCGGAGTATGGATATAGATGTAGACCATTTTTTCTCAGAAAGGGTAGAAATATCAAGTTGAAATTTATGTCAAATACTGACGTCTACGGGCTCTTGGCAGCGTAAGTAAGTCAGTGATCATCAAACTGCGGCCCGATCGGGTGTTATCATTTCTATTTTATAATAATATGCTTCTAGCGACTACATGATAGCGGGTTCCGAACGTTAAGAGTTTGAAGAGTGTATTTTACTTCCTCAGTAACAAAAGAAATTCTTACAGAGACTGTAATATTTGAAGACGTGCTTAATGTTAATTGACGCTGGCCCGAAGTTCGTCTCTTACTTCAGGTCCCGCATGGTAAATAGCGTGGCTATTGCAGAGCTAGAAGAAGTGACAGGGGGAATGTTTTCTTTTTTGTCTTCCAATGCTGACAATTCTGGAACGTGAGCAACTCACACCAATCAACTAATGTGGTATAAATGTCACACGAAAGCAACACAGATTCTTGAATGCGCATTATGAAGACGATCATCTTCAAATGTGGTAGGTTTTCGTAGCAAGTAATACGAAATCAAAATAAGACTGTTGTAATACAGTGAAATGAGCAGAAGAAAAATGACATTCAAAACATGTAGTGAACATTTTGTCTTAAATTGTAATTACTGTTCTTAATTACTATAATGTAGTTAGTTATATAAGATATCAAGTATTAACAAAGTCATATTATTGAAAAATGTCTATGTTCCACCTGGCCTAGTACAAAAGCCCTATTGAAAACGGTATGATAGCAGCGTGTTCTTTCAGATACCAGGGCGTGAAGCCACGAAGTGCGGCCAGGTAGCAGAAACACACACACACACACACACACACACACACACAGATGAGATCCTGTTGCGATGGCACTGGCCACATCAACCTCTTAGGTACGGAATATTGGTCACTATGTAAGCCTTCAGCATAATGCATTTAGTTCCTATATCATTTTATTCTTTACTTCAAAATATCTGGAATGATACATTATAAATAATGTATATACAAAAAGTGTAACTTATAAGCTTCTATAAAGAACGATGTCACTTTACCACGCACTCCCCCGCACCGCCCCCACCTATGCAGCCGGAGGTGGTCACCCTATCAATATTGGCTCACGAGCAAAACAGTTTGACGACCATTGTTCTAAGTCAATGTAGCCAAAAGATATGGCCTATTATATCACATATTTTAACACCTGCTAACTCACACATCAAAACCTGTAGGTGAACTACATACAGGGTGACAATTACTGAACTATATGAAATGAAACCGTCATGACTTTTTGAACGGTTTGCGTTAGGACGTTCAAAATGCACGGTTCCTAGCGGGGAAAGGCGGGAATTAGTATGCGCATGCGCACACGCCTTGTTTTTGTGCGCTGTTTCCACGTGAAAATATCACAGTACAGCGTGCCTGAGCATATGGAGCTTGTGAAGGCCTACCGTGCGAGCAATAACAGCTCAACTGCGGTTCAAAGGAAGTTTTCGACCGAGTCCAAGCTGAAGACAATCGGTCCAAATGTGCTAACAATCAAGAATTTAATTCGCAAGTCTGAAAGAACGGGATGCGTTTGTGATAGCAGTGTTGGCAATGTCGATCGTCCAAAAAGGATGAAAACGCCTGAAAACATCGAGAACACACGTTTCAAACCAGCCCCAGGAAATCGATCATATAGGTTGGAATCAACCAGGAGACACTGCGACAAATTGTTGTTGAAGACCTGCATCTGCTCCTATACGAAATTGAAACCCATCAGCCACTAAACACCACGACATGGAACAGCGGTTGTGTTCCGCCAACAATATTGCCCACAGAGTTACAAACAGGACTTTGATGTAAATGTGGTTTGGTTTAGCGACGAAGCCTACTTTCATTTGGATGAGTTCGTCAATAAACAAAATTGGCGCATTTGACGGACTGAGAATCCGCACTTCGCGATCGAGAAGTCTCTTCATCCTCAACAGGTGACTGTGTGGTGTGCTACGACCAGTCACGGAGTAATCGGTGCGATGACTACCGAACGGTTCGTGAAGGTTTCGGAAGATTATTTCATCCCTGTTATCCAAAGTGACCCGCATTTCGATAAGATGTGGTTCATGCTCGACCCCAGAGAACCAGGAGAGTGTGTGATGTACTGGAGTAGCACTTTGAGGACTGCATTCTGGCTCTGGGGTACCCAGAGGCCATGTTCATTGGCATCGGTTGGCCACCATATCCTGCGGATATGAACTCAC
Source organism: Schistocerca nitens (assembly GCF_023898315.1). Taxonomy (NCBI): domain Eukaryota; kingdom Metazoa; phylum Arthropoda; class Insecta; order Orthoptera; family Acrididae; genus Schistocerca; species Schistocerca nitens. Next base: position 355,263,326 of record NC_064622.1, read on the forward strand.
GCAACTGCTTTTTGTGGCGCTACATTAAAGACAAGGTGTACAGCAATAACTCCAAAACCACTGCTGAGCTGAAAACAGCCATTCAGGAGGTCATCGACGGCATCGATGTTCCGACACTTAAGCGGGTCATGCAGAATTTCGCTATTCGCCTACGCCACATCATCGCCAACGATGGCAGGCATATTGAACATGCCATAATCTAAATCCGAGTATCTGTAGTGGCGTTTACATATTGAATACAGTGTGTGCACGCCGTAGTTTGTAACTAATTTACGTTTTTTCATATTCGAGTAGTTCAATACTTGTCACCCTGTATATACATGTCGGGCCTGGTGGACCAATGGTAAAGCCAATGTCTGAAGACTGAGAGGTCGCCGGTACCGATTGCGGTCGGAACACGTCTTTTTTCGTATCCGTTTTAACCTATCCTTTCCCTCGCAACGATGTCACGAGTCGCCAGGTACGAAAGGCCTCGAGTCCCGTAGTGTCCAGTTTCAGTGTTGTTTGACTCAATGAAGACGTGCAGGTGCTCAAACCAACAGCCTTACGCGATGTATCCAACTCAAAGTATCCGTTGCAACGTGTTCCCTTTGCAATGTTCGTTCACAAACAGGTTAAGGTAAACCTGGATTCATCAGCAGGAATTCCTGCCGGGTTTGAAACCGATTCTCAAATGTTTCAGATGGCTCTCAGCACTATGGGACTTAACATCTGAGGTCATCAGTCCCCCAGAACTTAGAACTACTTAAACCTAACTAACCTAAGGACATCACACACATCCATGCTCGAGGCAGGATACGAACCTGCGACCGTAATGGTTCCGCCGTTCAGGACCTTTGACTACAGCGGTATTCACGCAGTGTTGCATTGCCGCTAGTGGTGAACGATTCCTTGTAGACACTCTGGACAGTCTGTGTGGATAAACCAACCACTCCGGCAACTACATTCACAGTGTTTAACTTCATGGTAGAGGTTCACAACCATTTTGAGGACATCACATTCGCCGTTGGCTGCAGAAATTATTTATTTCACAATTGCAATTTCTAAAAGAATAGAAAAATGAAGCACAGAGGATACTAGCATATGCAGATTTACACAAACATATATGAAGGTAGTATCTGTTCCCGAAAGAACAGCTACCATTGATGACCGTGCAGCTTCCCTAGAATGAAATGTTGGGAATGTGGGTCTCACGGGGAGCGTGCAAGGGATAAGGCCCTGCAGGCGCAATATCCTCTGGGCCCTCGGTGGCTCAGATGGATAGAGCGTCTGCCATGTAAGCAGGAGATCCCGGTCGGGGTTCAAAATGGTTCAGATGGCTCTGAGCACTATGGAACTTAACGTCTGAGGTAATCAGTCCCCTATAACTTAGAACTACTTAAAGCTAACTAACCTAAGGACATCACACACATCCATGCCCGAAGCAGGCTTCGAACCTGCGACCGTAGCGGTCGCGCGGTTCCAGAGTGAAGCGCCTAGAACCGCTCGGCCGCACTGGCAGGCCCCGGTCGGGATCCACAATTTCAACATGTCCCTAATGATGTATATCAACGCCTGTTTGCAGCTAGGGTGTCGATTTAATTATCATTACACAAACATGTCGTGTAGACAATAGTGCATTACAAAAACGGTGAAAATGACACATCACTTACGTTTTGTTTCAGCACATGTCAGACTTTAAATTTCTCTGACACGTATACACGTCTTCGCCAGAAATAGGCGCCTTCACTGTAGATATACATTAACATCAGACGAATGCAAAGCTCTGTACATAGTGAAATGATATAAATTACGCGAAATGTTGCCGATGGTAACATCATTCGCCTAAACCATTACAAATCAATGTTCTAAAGCACTAAATGAATCGATTTTCGGGCCAACGGCCTTAGTTTACATGTAAACAGTGTGCTAGAACACTGATTAATACAAACACAATAGTCAGTGAAAAGCTCTCCTGCACTTTATTCATTGAATTTTCTCACTATGAGAGTATGAAGAGCGATCTGTTTTAATTGTTAAAAACCATTCAAAAGCCAAGATCGCACAAAATATGTTTTTATTCAACACAAGCGGTTTCAACAGTCTTAGCTGTCATCTTTAGGCCGTAAAATGTTTTTGTAGTAAAACATGTTCATTTTACGCTGACCTCACGCACAAGACGTCAAACGGATAAAACACAGCACATTATAAACTTTTGTCAACGCTAAAATATTTAAAAACCCACAGCTTCTTGAGCAAAAGGCCATATCCATATACATATTGCTTGCAAATGCTTGTTACATGATACAAATACGTACACAAAAGAACACTGACACATTACTTTTTACACTTTATTACTCTTTAGTACTTAGTAATATGTATGAAATTAACCTTTTGAATCCAAAATTTTCTCTGGCTCTCTGTGGCTCCAACGTCATCTGTTGTATAAGTAAAATATGTCGTCATTGAAACTTCCTGGCAGATTAAAATTGTGTGCCCGACCGAGACTCGAACTCGGGACCTTTGCCTTTCGCGGGCAAGTGCTCTACCAACTGAGCTACCGAAGCACGACTCACGCCCGGTCTCACAGCTTTACTTCTGCCAGTATCTCGTCTCCTACCTACCGGGAGTGAGTCGTGCTTCGGTAGCTCAGTTGGTAGAGCACTTGCCCGCGAAAGGGGAAGGTCCCGAGTTCGAGTCTCGGTCGGGCACACAGTTTTAATCTGCCAGGAAGTTTCTCATATCAGCGCACACTCCGCTGCAGAGTGAAAATCTCATTATGTCGTCATTGTTAGTCTCTCTGGTTATTACCTGTTCTTTTTACAATTGCCAACGGCAGAACGCTGAACTAGGCTTTGTTTATATAAAGTACTAACGGGGCCGACAGTACTCGACAGTATACGAAAGGTGCACGTGGCTCCGCATTGTACAGTCACGTTATTGTCATAGTGCGTTACTACTGCTTTGTATTCTTAGCTTCTGCCGAAACGAACACTGTCGCGCAAATATACGTTATCGAAGAGTGTGTTCAGATGGAAAAGTCTTGATTAATAACATAGTTTCGAAGGGAAGAAAAACGGAAAGGATTGCTAGAACCGTTAGAAAGAGCTCTGGAGAGACAGCAGCCGCAGTAGGAAAGAGTGTAAGGACAGTGCGTAATTGAACGATGTTAAGAAAGCCAGACGTATTGGTCAGAAAATTGTGACAGCAAGGAAGAAGAGACTGAGGGAGAACACGAGCCGGCCGCTGTGGCCGAGCGGTCTAGGCGCTTCAGCCCGGAACCGCGCTGCTGCTACGGTCGCAGGTTCGAATCCTGCCTCGGGCATGGATGTGTGTGATGTCCTTAGGTTAGTTGGGTTTAAGTAGTTCTACGTCTAGGGGATAGGTGTTAAGTGTCATAGTGCTTAGAGACATTTGAACCATTTTGAAGAACACGAAGTTTCTCGACGACTTTGATAAGTGTTTATGAAAAGAAAGTTCCTGCAATATTACGACGTTAAAAGAGAAATAACCACTCTCCCAAAGCTTTACAATTGGGTGAAGAAGGGTACAGACATTAATTTCACGGTGAAACGCACCACTTTCTGGAAAATTTTGAAGGATATGCGGTTTCCTTTTAAGAAATGTAAAAATAGATGAACACTTCTGGTTAAGAGGGAGGACATTGCAGTATGACGTGCACCCTTTCTTAGAACTTTGACAGGAAACGAAAAAGATGCGAAGGAACTCGTCTTATATACTGATGAAACATGGATGCAGACACAATACTGTCAGTACATGTTGGCAGCATAGTGACACACCAGGTGTGCGGAAAAATGAAAGTTTTGGACAAAGAGCAATAGTGGTTCATGCGGGAGGATTTGATTTTTAGGCGCAAAAACAACTAAGGTCATACGCGCCCATGTCAGAACCTTAGAAAAGTAATACGAAAAAAGAGTCAAAAGAGACTACACGTTAAGCCCAGTCGACGGCAGGAAAGACAGCTACAAACAAGAACATCCTCTTGGAGTAAGGGCCTTAACTCAGACGGCAAACATAACTTAGAACGTGAGTAGCTAAAGAATGGGCATTCGGTCAGGAAATAGCGAACCGTCAAAGTTGATGACAATGAGCACAATGTGCTGGGGGATCACCACTTAGCAAATGGCAATGCCTAAAACGACAGTGCCTAATACGCAGCCTAGCTACAATAATCTCCTCACGGCGAGAGGACCGAGAGGACGTCGGCAGCTGGGCGGAGCTTGTTCCCATGAAGAGAAGGCCAGCGGTGATGCCGGACACGACCTGCTGACACACGGCAACATAAGAGATCTTTGGAAGGAATGGAAGAACTAGAGGACCGAGATAGGAAGACTGTAGCCCACACAGACATCACAGTGGCTCCATCAAGTGTGAGCAAATGGAAGTTCTTTTGGACCCGCTGCACTAAGGGATGGACTGTGTACAGTACACAGGGCTTCTGAAGGGCACTGAGAGAGACGGAGCAAATGACACAATTGAAAAGCCTGTGTCGCTGGTTGTACCGTGCGGCCTGATACAGGGCGCAGTGTTCCGGAAGGCGACATCGAAAATGGTCGGTGCCAATGACCAAGTCACACCCGTCACCACGGTCATATCGAGAGCCATAAGTGGTTCCTTTGAGAGGTCACGGCCTATTTCCTTCTCCATCCTTCCCTAATCCGATGGGACCAATGACCTCGCTGCTTGGCCCCCTCCCCCAAACCAGCCAACCAACCATCTGGTGGACGAATATGTGAGCACTACCAGCAGAGACGTCCAGTGGTGCAGCGAGCTGTTTGTTCTCTGTCAATCACATCAAACGAGGCCGGCCGGAGTGGCCGAGAGGTTCTAGGCGCTACAGTCTGGAACCGCGCGACCACTACGGTCGCAGGTTCGAATCCTGCCTCGGGCATGGATGTATGTGATGTCCTTAGGTTAGTTAGGTTTAAGTAGTTCCAAGCTCTAGGGGACTGATGACCTCAGAGCCATTTGAACCATTTTGAACATCGAATGAGAGTGTCCGCACGTTCCAACATTGCAGTAGACATGCGAGATATCGGACAGGTTTGCGCAACCTTGTTGCAATGATGACAGACGCCTCACCCATCGACTCACAGTGCTTTTGTTCACTGCCAGGTCTCCGTAGACACTCTGCAAGTGTCTATGAATATATGGGATTCTCTGTTTTTCCGCCAAAAGAAACTCAATCAAACCTCTTTGCTTGGAACCTACCTACGTTACAGACTCAATTTTGAAGGGTACATAAAGCGCCACCACCTATCGGCACTTAATGAAACTGTATAAGCAATTAAAATTGCTCCACCAAGAAGAAATGCAGATGATAAACGGGTATTCTTCGGACAGATATATTATACTAGAACTGACATGTGATTACATTTTCACGCAATCTCGGTGCATAGATCCTGAGAAAACAGTACCCAGAAAAACCACCTCTGGCCGTAATAACAGCCTTTATACGGCTGGGCATTGAGTCAAACAGAGCTTGGATGGCGTGTACAGGTACACCTGCCCATGCAGCTTCAACACGATACCACAGTTTGTGACAAGCCAGTTGCTCGGCCACTATTGACCAGACGTTCTCAGTTGGTGAGAGATCTGCAGAACGTGCTGGCCAGGGCAGCAGTCGAACATTTTCTGTATCCAAAAAGGCCAGCACAGGACCTGCAACATGCGGTCGTGCATTATCCTGCTGAAATGTAGGGTTTCGCAGGGATCGAATGAAGGGTAGAGCCACGGGTCGTAACACATCTGAAATGTAACGTCCACTGTTCAAAGTGCCGTCAATGCAAACAAGAGGTGACCGAGACGTGTAACCAATGGTACCACATGCCATCACGCCGGGTGATACGCCAGTATGGAGATGACGAATACACGCTTCCAATGTGCATTCACCGCGATGTCGCCAAACACGGATGCGACCATCATGATGCTGTAAACACAACCTGGATGCATCCAAAAAAGTGACGTTTTTCCATTCGTGCACCCAGGTTCGTCGTTGGGTACACCATCGCAGGCGCTCCTGTCTGTGATGCGGCGTCAAGGGTAACCGCAGCCATTGTCTCCGAGCTGATAGTCCATGCTGCTGCAAACGTCGTCGAACTGTTCGTGCAGATGGTTGTTGTCTTGCAAGCGTCCCCATCTGTTACTCAGGGATCGAGACGGGGCTGCACGATCCGTTACAGCCATGCTGATAAGATACCTGTCATCTCGACTGCTAGTGATACGAGGCCGTTGGGATCCAGCACGGCGTTCCGTATTACCCTCCTGAACCCACCAATTCCATATTCTGCTAACAGTCATTGGATCTCGACCAACACGAGCAGCATATTCGCGATACGATAAATCGCAATCGCGATAGACTACAATCCGACCTTTATCAAAGTCGGAAACGTGATGGTACGCATTTCTCCTCCTTACGAGGCATCACAACAACGTTTCACCAGGCAACGCCGGTAATTGCTGTTTTTGTATGAGAAATCGGTTGGAAACTTTCTTCATGTGAGCACGTTGTAGGTGTCACCACCGGCGCCAACCTTGTGTGAATGCTCTGAAAATCTAATCATTTGCATATCACAGCATCTTCTTTCTGTCGGTTAAATTTCGCGTCTTTAGCACGACATCTTCGTGGTGTAGCAATTTTAATGGCCAGTAGGGTATATTTCCGGAATGTAGTCCATACGTACTGCGTTTCCAGTGTGAAAATACAGGCATGTTTAGGGCATTTTTAACGCATATCAATTCGCCCTCTAGTCATTACACTGGTATTCTATAGCTGTGAAAAGCCAATATCAGTTCCCCGTTCACCATGATCATCATTGCACTAAAAACAAGGCAAGGCATATTCAGTGGCGAATAATGACCAGCCCAGCCTCGGTCATTCACATCAGGCACAGCGTATTTAACTACACTCGCGCGGCTTCCACTGGCATACACACTGAACTGGATGCACAAGAGGGTGTGGTCTGACAAGCGCTTTTTTCCCTGCCCGGGTCCAGGCGGCTGATTGTCGCTCTGAATGCGCCGCTCACGTGGCAGTGCGGCTGATTAGAAATGCTTGAATGCCCAGCAATGACTGCCAGCCATGAGGCGTTCTCAAAGCCGCAGAGACTGAATCGCCTTTGCTGCATTCTAATTGCCGTGTCACAACCATTTCTTTCTCTGCGCCCGGCGCAGTGATTGACCGAGTTCACGCATCGGCGAACATATGCATCAGCTTGAAATGCGCACATACTCTTAAAGAAGAATATAAAGTATTTAAGCACTCTGTACTGGAACTCTGAATGCGAGTTTTAGAAACTTTACACATACTGCCAAAGGGGGTTATCGCTGAATCTTGAGTGACAAAGCGTTTCGCCGGCCGCTGTAACCGAGCGGTACGAGGCGCTTCGGTCCGGAACCGCGCTGCTGCTGCGGTAGCAGGTTCGAATCCTGCTTCGGGCATGGATGTGTGTGATGTCCTTAGGTTAGTTAAGTAGTGTAAGTCTATGGGACTGATGACCTCAGATGTTAAGTCGCATAGTGCTCAGAGTCATTTGAAGTTTTTTTTTTTAATTGAAAAAGCGTTTTACTTCCATTTCCTCTACCGTAGCAAGTTTCGCAACATGATCTTTTTTCCAGAACGAATTTTCACGCTGCAGCAAAGTATGCACTGTTTAGGAGGCGTCCTCGGACAAGGTTTCTTCCTGTTTCTTCTCCATTTAAACCAACATCTCTACGCTAAGCCCCGCAAAACACATTATGACGGTTGCACTACTACTCATATTTCTGAGATCTCATCCCCCCCCCTCTTCCCCCCCCCTTTCCCTTTTGACAACGGCGAATGGTGCTTGAAGAACGACTGTCTATAAACCGCCGTATGAGCTTTAATATGAATGATTTTCTCATTGAGACTGTTCGCAGTATATACGAGGGTCGCACAGAAAGTAATGCACCGCATTTTTTCTTCAACAATTCCTTATTGAACATAATGAGAATAGCAGACACGAAAGAATAGTGTTTCATCTACATACCCCATTTTCCACGTAATATCCATCCCGTTCTATGGCCCTCCACCAGCGCGAAACACGTGCGTGTATGCCCTGTCGGTACCAATCCTTGTCCTGGTGGCGGAGCCAGTGCTTCACTATGTGACTCACTTCCTCATCGTCCTCAAAATGTCTTCCACGAATGGTATCCTTTAAAGGCCCAGACCAGAGGGCTAGGTCAGGTGTGTCAGGTGTGACAGCCGTGGATGGTCTGTCCGACCGCTGCAAATGGTGGAGCTCCACCGCACCGCCTTCTGATGACCTCACTCTGCGTGTCCAGCGATTTACTGTACTTCCGTCGACAGCAGATGCTCCATAGACTTTGCACAGGCGTTTGTGAACATTCCCCACAGTTTCCTTCTCTGCAATTAGAAATTCAATCACGGCACGTTGCTTGTAACGTACATCATCTACAGATGCTACTTTGAAACTGTTCTCCAGGTACGCTATCTGTCAGAAGTGACTGATATTTGGCGCGCTTACTGAGGAGACTTCAAATAATACATACGTAACGTTTCGCATTCGTAGCACTGTTTTCGGCTGAGAAAAAAAAAGCCATACATTACTTTCTGGGCAACCCTCGTAACATCCCCAAAATATACATTTTTCATATTAGGTCCATTGTGCTGCCACCTACTGTCAGGTAGTCATTAGACAACGTGAGAGAGCAGAATGGGGCGCTCCGCGGAACTCGAGGATTTCGAACGTGGTCAGGTGATTAGGTGTCAGTTGTGTCCTACGTCTGTACGCGAGATTTCCACATTCCAAAACATCCCTGGGTCCACTGTTTCCGATGTTATGGGAAAGTGGAAACGTGAAGGGACACGTACAGCACAAAAGCGTAATGGCCGACCTCTGTTGACTGACAGAGATCGCCGACAGTTGAAGAGGGTCGTAATGTGTAATAGACAGACATCTATCCAGACCAGCACACAGGAATTGCAAACTGAATCAAGATCAACGGCAAGTATTATGACAGTTAGGCGGGAGGTGAGAAAACTTGGATTTCATAGGCGAGCGGCTGCTCATAAGCCACACATCACGCCGGTGAATGTCAAACGACGCCTCGCTTTGTGTAAGGAGCGTAAACATTGGACGATTGAACAGTGGAAAACCATTGTGTGGAGTGACGAATCACGGTACATAGTATGGCGATCCAGTGGCAGGGTGTGGGTATGGCGAATGCCCGGTGAACGTCATCTACCAGCGTGTGTAGTGCCAACAGTAAAACTCGGAGGCTGTGGTGTTATGGTGTGGTCATGTTTTTCATGGAGGGGACTTGCACCCCTTGTTGTTTTGCGTGGTACTATCACAGCACAGGCCTACATTGCTGTTTTAAGCGACTTGTTCCCACTGTTGAAGAGCAATACGTGGATGGCGACTGCATCTTTCAAGATGATCGAGCACCTGTAGATAATGCACGGCCTGTGGCGGAGTGGTTACACGACAGTAACATCCCTGTAATAGACTGGCCTGCACAGAGTCGTGACCTGATTCCTATAGAACACCTTTGGGATGTTTTGGAACGCCGACTTCGTGCCAGGCCTCACCGATCGACATCGATACCTCTCCTCAGTGCACCACTCCGTGAAGAATAGGCTGCCATTCCCCAAGAAACCTTCCAGTAGCTGATTGAACGTATGCCTGCGAGAGTGGAAGCTGTCATCAGGGCTAAGCGTGGGCCAACACCATATTGAATTCCAACATTATTGATGGAGAGCGCCACGAACTTTTAAGTCATTTTCAGTCAGGTGTCCGGATACTTTTGATCACATAGTGTGTATTTCACCCACGACAGAAGTACACTATCTGATCAAAAGTACCCGAGAACTATCTGTAATGAGAAATTAACCACCAGATGTCCCGAGAGGCGGACCCAACCGTGTAAAAAGAGGCAGGGAGTGTTGTGCTGTCAGCAGAGAAGAGGTGCAGCACAATGAGGCGGTCAGCAGAGCCCAATGGCTTCAAACGTGGGCTAGTCCTTGGATGTCACCTGACTAACAAGTCCGTCAGGGACACATCGACCCGTCTAAAGCTGCTCAAGTTCCATAGTTGTGATTGTGAAGTGGAAACGCAAAGGAAGATCACAGCTAAACCAAGACTACGCAGGACGTCATCTCTGACGGACAGGGACCGTCGAACACTGAGGAGGGTGGTTATAAAAACTCGCATGAAATCAGAGGAAGAATTCACATTTGAAATCGAAATGCTACCAGCATTCCACCTAGAGCAATGACTGTGGGCGGTGAGTTAAAAAGAATGGAATGCAGTAGTCGAGCAGCTCCTCATGAACCGCACATTTCTTCCAGTGGTCAGTGCTAAACGACGATTGGGGTGATGGACAGACCGACGCTACTGGACAGTGGATGACTGGAAACTTGTGGTTGGCAGTGATGAATCACGCTACATCCTGTGGCAATCCGAGAGAGTAAGTTAGTTAGTTGCATGTCCCATAGGTCATTTGAACGAATCTTTTATCGAAATGACGTGGAACGAGCCAGTCTACAGGTTATGTATAGCTGTTTAGTGTTGACGTTAAAGAAAATTGTGGTCCTACTGATGCCACTACACTTGCAGAGCAGTTTTTTCACAGAGTACCAGTTTTAACTAGAAGTTCTTTCATAGAATAAAAGGAGTTGCACAAGAGAAATGATTTCAGGTTCATCTACATCTACATGATTACTCTGCTATTCATAATAAAGTACCTGGCAGAGGGTTCAATGAACCACCTTCAAGCTGTCTCTCTACCGTTCCACTCTCGAACGGCACGCGGGAAAAACGAGCACTTAAATTTTTCTGTGCGAGCCCTGATTTCTCTTATTTTATCGTGACGATCATTTCTCCCTATGTAAGTGGGTGCCAACAGAATGTTCTCGCAATCGGAGGAGAAAACTGGTGATTGAAATTTCATGGGAAGATCCCATAGCAACGAAAAACGCCTTTCTTTTAATGATTGCCACTCCATATTCACGTATCATTTCTGTGGAATTATCTCCCCTGTTTCGCGATAATACAAAACGAGCTGCCCTTCTTTGTACTTTTTCGATGTCATCCGTCAGTCTCACCTGATGCAGATCCCACACCGCACAGAAATACTCCAGAATAGGGCGGACAAGTGTGGTGTACGCAGTCTCTTTAGTAGACCTGTTGCACCTTCTCTGTCCCGCCAGTGAATCGCAGTCTTTGGTTTGCTCTACCCACAATATTATCTATGTGATAGTTCCAATTTAGGTTATTTGTAATTGTAATCCCTAAGTATTTATTTGAATTTACAGCTTTCAGATTTGTGTGACATATCGCGTAATCGAAATTTAGCTGATTTTTTTTAGTACTCATGTGAATAACTTCACACTTTTCCTTATTCATGGTCAATTGCCACCTTTTCGCACCATACAGACATCTAAATCATTTTGCAAGTCGTTCTGATCATCTAATGACAGCATAACCTGCAAACAATCTAAGACAGGTACACAGATTGTCTCCTATGTTGTTAATATAGATCAGAAACAACAGACGGCCTATAATACTTCCTTGGGGATCGCCGGATATTACTTCTGTTTTACTCGATGACTTTCCCTTTATTAATACGAAGTGTGATCGTTCTGGCAGTAAATCACGAATACAGTCGCACAACTGAGGCGATACTCCGTAGGCACACAGTTTGGTTAGAAGACGCTTGTGAGGAACAGTGTCGAAGGCCTTCTGGAAATCTAAAAATATGGAATCAATTTGACATCCCCTGTCGATAGCACTCATTACTTCATGAGTATAAAGAGCTACTTGTGTTTCACAAGAACGATATTTTCTGAAAGCGTGCTATGTGTCAATAAATCGTTTTCTTCGAGATAATTCATAATGTTCGAATACAGAACATGTTCCAAAACGGTACCAGCACTCTCACCTGAAGATGGCGGCCAGTTGGACCGCTGAAATATTGTGTCAAGATGATCCGGCTGCACACCCGAGAAGAATATTATCAATTATTACGCCGGGAAAGCCTTCGTAATCACGTTGTATATAATTGCTAAATATGGAGCTATTTTATCAGCATGCTCTGAGAGGAACCTGACTGGTATACAATCTGGACCGGAGGCCTTAGATCTAAAATATGCTTTACTGTCTTTCAGAAATTTTATGGTTTTGGGAAAATAATCAAAAATTTTTGTTGTGCTTACTGAATTCTTTTCTGAGCCACTGCGCTTTAAAAAAAGCCATTTTTTCCTCTGGTGTTGTAGGAATGTCATTGTTCATCTCAAACTGCAATGGATTATTTATGGCTAATTGTATTGTGATGCCGCAGTTAAAATCCCCATGGAGAGTTGCCAACATAATGACCGCAGGTTTGGTGAATGCATGAAGAACGCTACCTGCCACAATGTGTAGTGCCAACAGTGAGATACGGAGGACGTGGTGTTACGGCATTGGTGCGTTTTCAGTGTTTACTGCTTTGTCTCATTATTGCTCATAAGAAACCGCTGAATGGGAAAGGATATGAACTTATTTTACAGCATATTGTGCTGCTTGCAGTAAAGGAACCGTTAGGAGAGGACGATCGACTGTATCACCATGACAATGCACCCTGTCGTGCAGTAGCATCTGGGACGCAATTGTTTGTGAACAATAAGGTTCCTGAAATGGACTGGCCTGCCCGCAGTCCCAGCACGGACCCAACAGAACATCTTTGGGATGATTTAGAACGTCGAATTCGCTCCGGATCCAGTGTCCAAAATTACCGCTTCCTTTAGTTTCAGCTCTTGAGGAAGAATGGGCTGCCATTCCTCGACATACATTCGTACATACATACAGAGCCCTCATTTAGTCTCCCCAATAGTGTTCAAGCCGCCATAAAGGCGAAGGGTGGACACAGCCCACATTGATGACCACTAATAGGTGTCCGGATACTTTAGTAAAACGCGTTTACCTCAATGGCCGAGTTCAGGTCTTCCGACTGAGCACCTCTTGAGCGACTTGCGTTTCCCTAACCTACCCCAGTTATCTAACTGGGGAAGTGGACCTCGGCTTACCGCGGAATCCGAACCATGCATCGGTCCTGGCGACTCCTTACGTCGTTTTCGAGATGAAGGAGAGATAAAAGGCAGTCTGAAAATTTCCATGGCCTAGAGGTACTCGATCCCATGATATCTCTGTTTCGAGGCATGCGATTTACCACTATCCCACCAGCCCTACGTATCTCGAGTGGTGGTGGTAAGTTCCTATGCGATCAAACTGCTGAGGTCACCGTTCCCTAGGCTTACACAGTACTTAAACTAAGGACAATACACACACCCATGCTCGAGGAGTGGGGGGGGCGGGAGGGGGAGGGACTCGAACCTCCAAAAATGGTTCAAATGGCTCTGAGCACTATGGGACTTAACATCTGTGGTCATGAGTCCCCTAGAACTTAGAACTACTTAAACCTAACCTAAGGACATCACACACATCCATGCCCGAGGCAGGATTCGAACCTGCGACCGTAGCAGTCGCGCGGTTCCGGACTGCGCGCCTAGAACCGTCGAACCTCCGACGGGCAAAGCCGCGCGAACCATGGCGAGGCCCCCAAGACCGCGCGGCTACCTCGAGTGCCTGATGCTGATCTATTACGATCGAAAATAGTAGTAATAATGATTATCGACGAGTATGTGCAAGCTGTGGGGCGTTACGTACTGAGAATTTCATTTCCTTGCGGCACTTACAATGCGTTTCAGCCTGGCATCTGATCGTCCTACAACACTGTGATCGTTCTACTAAAACAATGGCGGATGAACGTCTATCAGCGGCAATGGAAAGTCAGCGTTAAAATCTATGGAACGTAAATTTTTTTCCTCCGATGTTAGGGCTCAGTTAAGAGTTAAACATGTCAATTCTTGCCGATGCATGGTACATTTCCTAACTGGACATGGCCCTTACCCCACGCATGAATATCAATCAGGAAGCTAATTGCATTTGGAAAATTAGTAGCCCTGTAACACACACTCATGAACTGTAGGCCGTACATAATTACAGGACACATGACGTACTTCATGAAAGTGTAAAACAATAAACAAACGGTCTGACCACAACACACTTGCTGACAAATTAATAACCGCTTTACTCGAATAGTGCAGACAAATACACTTCCGCTCAGAACAGCACAGCTGAGATCTAAAAAGAGATAAGCTTACACCAAGAAAGACAGTGACAAACTCCACCACGTCAATACGAGAATTCAAACACAAGTATTTACCACACGTAGACGGAGCATATCGTGACTGGCTTCTGTTGCCGATAGGCATCAAATTTGCAAAAACAAATGTAGATCATGACTCTCTACTATAACCAAAGAATCACGTAAAAAGTATGGACTAAAGCTAACATAGCAACACCACAAACACACGTCCAACCGATTAACAACAGCCAGCCGGGGTGGCCGAGCGGTTCCAGGCGCTACAGTCTGGAACCGCGTGACCGCTACGGTCGCAGGTTCGAATCCTGCCTCGGACATGGTCGTGTGTGATGTCCTTAGGTTAGTTAGGTTTAAGTAGTTCAAAGTTCTAGGGGACTGATGAACTCAGAAGTTAAGTCCCATAGTGCTCAGAGCCATTTGAACCATTTTTGATTAACAACAATTATCTGTAACACAGGAACGACATACAAATTTCTAACACTGCAGCATCTTTGCGGGACGGATGAGAATCGTGGCCATCCGGAAAAATCTCTATGATTGTGGAAGACCGCTAAACTAGAATAAAAGAATGCCACCCGAAGATGCTGAATCTACACTATCACAAAAAATTAGTACACATGGAGAAAGTACGTCGATTTTGATCTGATGACAGTATATGCCACCTGGGGGTAGTACATACTGATAATGGTTTCACCGTCGTCCGCCGACAGGTAGCGCCATCCGTGTCTACGCTTCAACAGCGAATGTTCACAGTCAACGCTCCGCGTGGTTCAAACGTGTGAAGCAAACAGGCAACCTGCTTACTACAGCCAAATGAGCGAGTTTGACAGAGGTCAAACTGTGGCCTTACGACTGGTGGGATGGTTCTTTTGGAGAGCTGCCATGCTAGTTGGACGTGCTGTGTCAGGTATGCAATGACGTTTGTATCATTTTCACACCTGTAGCCGAGGTTCTGGACGTCCACGCAGCACAGACGGCCGTCAGGATCGTCTTAATGTGAGGGCAAAGAGGGCTTGTGAGCCCAGACGTATCAACACGAACTGTTGCGAACAGGTTATTAACAGTGGGACTACGGGCACGCACGCCTCTAACCCGTCTTCCACTCACGCCACACCGTCGACAAGCACAGCTTCACTGGTGCCGTCAGAGCATCACTTGGAAAATGGAATGGCGCGCCATAGTCTTCAGTGGTGAAAGCAGATTCTGCTTGTATGCAAGAGATAGTAGTTTGCGCGTACGATGCTACAAGTCTCGTCACCTTTGGTGTTTCTGGAAGTGACGGTAACCAGCACTCGGTACGCGCAGAATGGTGTTAGACTATCCTTTTGCCGTTTTGCAACGGAAAGGTGATGGTTTGTTCCAATACGATAACGCTCGTCCACACACTGCAGGTGAAACTCAACGTGCTCTGCAAGAAGTGAGGCAGCTTCCCTGGCCAGGACGATCTCCGGACTTGTCTCCAGTCGAGCACATGTGGGATACGATACGACTAGAAGCGACTCGTGCGATCCGTCAACCAACAAATCGTACAGAACTACGTGAACGGGTGGAGCAGGCATGGCACAACATCTTCCAGGACAGTATTCGCCATCTGTGTGATCGACTGGATGCCAGAGACAGAGCCTGCATTGCCGGCCGTGGAGGCTACATCACGTACTAATATGGGTGGTTCAGCGTAGATCAGTACATGGTACCTCAGAACCGCTTGATGTTACTGATATGTAAATGTAACGATTTCATGTACTCCCCATGCACAGTTACAACAACAATTCTCGAGTGAACTGAAAACCTATAGAAGTGTGTACTAATTTTTATCCCACCAGTGTATGTTCCAACAGCTCCAATTGGCAGATTAGTGGTCTCATTATCACGCTTCTTCCCTGCACCGTTCTATCCTCTGTTTTCCTCCTCCTGAAATATTCACAGGTAACACTTTCTTTCACTAATTTACAATTTATAATTTGTTAAATTTTCTTTTTACATCATTATCATTACTTTTATTTTTTTTAATTCGTATAACAATCATTGTCAAAAACAATACGTGGCTGTAATATGAAACCATTTATGTTAGACCGAGTGAGGTACGCAGTGGTTCGCTGGCTCTCATTTAGGAGGCCGACGGTTCAAATCAGTGTCCGGTCATCTAGATCCAGGTTTCCTGCGGTTCCCCTAAATCGCTCGAAGCAAATATTGGGATGGTACCTTTGAAAGGGTGGTGGATCTCCTTTCCCACACTTGAAACGATCCGAGCTTGTGTTCCGCCTCTAATGACCTCGCCGTCTAAGTGACATTAAACCCCAATCTTCAAAAAATGGTTCAAATGGCTCTAAGCACTATGGGACTTTAACATCTGAGGTCATCAGTCCCCTAGACTTAGAACTACTTAAACCTAAGTAACCTAATGACATCACACACATCCACGCCAGAGGCCGGATTCGAACCTGCGACCGTAGCAGCAGCGCGGTTCCGGACTGAAGCGCCTAGAACCGCTAGGCCACAGCGGCCGGCTACCCCAATCTTCCATCATTCCATTTACGTTATTGTAAGATGAAACTAGTAAATGTACAGCATGACACTGTTGTGCTATTCTTAAGGACTAAAGCAAGTGTCGCATGATGTCTCATGGCCAACTAACATAGTTCGATGGAATAGAGACCACTCATAGAAAGTACTACTACAGTATAGTTCAGAGGGCAACTGAAACAGATACGTAATGAGACGAATAGAAACGACGCTTTTATTCGAATACAGTCATTACACTGAAGTCACAGCGATTCATAATAGTCCCCTGGACATTACAAACGTCGGCAGACGGTTAATCACCGCGGACGGGAATGCATGCTCTGCGACGTGTTCCCATGCTGGCCGTAAGGTTGGTAAGGAATTCTTGTGGTAGGTGGGGGTGGCCCGATCGCTCCCCTGACTCAAATCTCATCAAGCACGTGTTAATGCACTGCAGCACGTCGACAAGCACCAACATCTATCCAGTAGTTGTCAAACGTGTCCTACCAAGGAAATGAAAGCCCTACCACAAGAACTGCTTAACAACCTCGTGGCCAGCTTGGGGGCACGCTGCACAGCGTTGACTGCCGTCCGTAATTATCGCACAGTGGGCCACCATCATGAATCACGAGGGCTCCAGTGTAATTATTGTCTTTGAATAAAAGCTGCCGAGAATTCTTTCGGGTTGTATGGCCGTGGTCCATGGAACTCTTCTATCCCTAACGTTTCGTCCAAAGCTACGTTGGACATCTTCGGAGGTGCTCCTGGTTGTGCTGAGTCTGGCCGACTGACTAGTCGGACGTCGAAGAACCGCCTAAATACCGTGGAAAGTGGGCGTGGTCAAGATTTCACGTGATAGCAGAGATAACCCTTGTCAAGGATAAAATATAACTATCGATCATAGTACGTCAAAGATAAAAACTTCATATCGATTCTGTAGCGGCCGGCCGAAGTGGCCGTGCGGTTAAAGGCGCTGCAGTCTGGAACCGCAAGACCGCTACGGTTGCAGCTTCGAATCCTGCCTCGGGCATGGATGTTTGTGATGTCCTTAGGTTAGTTAGGTTTAACTAGTTCTAAGTTCTAGGGGACTAATAACCTCAGCAGTTGAGTCCCATAGTGCTCAGAGCCATTTGAAACATTTTTTTTTTTTTATTCTGTAGCGCCAATGTCCATATATCGCTGGGTTTCATGGCTTCTGTCTGCAAGTGGTGTGTACAAGATTCTGTGTACATGTGGTAGGGTCTACATTGGAACTACAAAGAGAAGTGTGAATACACGGTCGAAGGAACGTAAAAGGGAAACAGACAAGTCAGCAGAGGCGGAACATGCTCTTCAGTCGGGTGATCAAGTAGTGAAATTTTCGGAAACTGAAGTTTTATTTACTATGACGAACTATTATTATCCACCGCTATACAGAGAAGCCATCGAAATATATAAACATGGATACAATTTTAACAGAAAAGAAGAAGCCATGAAACTCATCGATATATTGACAGTGGCGCTATAGAATCGATGAGAAGCTTTTGACGTACTATGATCGATAGTTATATTTTATTCTTGACAAGGTTTATCTCTATTACCACGTGAAATCTAGACCATGCTCACTTTCCACGGCATTTAGGCCGTTCGACGTCCGATTCGTCAGTCGGCAAGACTCAGCACAACCAGGAGCACCTCCGAAGATGTCCAACGTAGCTTTGGACGAAACGTCAGGGATAGAAAAGTTCCATGGACCACAGCCATACAACCCGGAAAAATTCTCGGCAGCTGAAACATCCATGAAAGCCTTTTTTGTATGATTTAAATAAAAGTTTTATTTTGGTTCGTCTTATTCGTTTTTATTACTTATTATTATTCTTTCAACGCTATTCTGTACAACGCTAAAGAAGTTCTTTCTATGCATGGTCCACGTTTCATCGAGCTATGTTACTCGAGAGTGACAGATCATGCAAAAGTTACTTTAGTACTTGGGTTTTGCACACCAATATACTAGGTAACAGGTTTTCACCTGCCCAGTAAACTAAATGCGAAACGCCCACTTTATGTCACCCTGGACGTAAACTTCTTCATCTACAAGATTACTCTGCAATTCACAATTGACTACCTGTCAGCGGGTTCGTTGGATCAACTTCAAGCCATTTATTTACCGTCTAACCCTCGAACGGCGCGCGGGGAAAACGAGCCCTGATTTCTCTTATTTCTAGGGTGATCATTTCTCCCTGTGTAGGTGACTGCCAACAAAATATTTTCGCATTCGAGGGAGACAACTGTCAATTCTCATTTTATGAGAAGACCCTGTACAACGAAAAACACCTTTATTTCAATGACTGCCACCCCGATTCGTCTCTCATATCCGTGGCGCTCTCTCAACTATTTCGCTTTAATACAAAACGAGCTGCCCTTCTTTGAACTTCTATGTTCTCCGTCAATCCTATCTGATGTGGATCCCACACTGCACAGAAATAATCTAGAAGGACAAGCGTAGTGTAAGCAGTCTCTTTATTAGACCTGTTGGATTTTCTTAGTGTCCCGCCAATAAATGGCAGTCTTTGGTTTCCTTTCCTCACAATATTATCTATTTGATCGTTGCAATTTAAGTTATTTGTAATTCTAGATATTTTATGGTTATTACCGTTTTTAGTGATTCATCGCCAATAGCGTAACCAAGAAATAAGGCATCGTTATGCCTCTTTATTCGCGATGCATATGTTGAGGGTCAACCGTCAGTGCGTGGGCCAAGCGTCGACCCTCCATAGCTAAATGCTTATTTTTACACTGTTTCCTCCCTCATGTTCACGACATCAACTGGACGCCAAACTACAACGTTCTTTCCTTAGGTGCTCAGACGCCGGTGGGAGGGAACGACACACCTAACACATTGACGGTGTAGTCGTTTTGGGCACTTTTGTTTCGTGGTGTGAACGTCCGTTCATTCTCGCTGAATGCGCGCGCCCGACTGGCTGTGGAGAGGCCAGTTGGTGTCGCATGTGGTTTGTTCCAAATCGATCGTGGTTCCCAGCCGAGTCGCTGCGGCACCGTTGTTCATGCCACAAACGCGGCCGTGTCGGAGGGATGTAAACGCGATGGATACAGTGCGAAATACGTCCCACACAAAACTGCGGGAACCGAAACTTGTTTCCGTTTTAGATAATTTTTTTGTTAAACGATGCATTCCTGAAATATATTAATTAAATTTATTACCTTTTATCTGAATCTCGTTCTACAACACCACGTTAAAAGTAACGAGTACATCGAGCCCAACATATCCGCCATTTTTTGAATTCATCCATCAAGTCCTAGTTTGTTAGGATATTTAGCTCCGTTTGCGAGTCGTCATGTTGGGGAACAGCGAGTAGTCATACAGAGCTACGCCTGCTAAAAGCAGCGGGTAGGATACCACACAAACGTCATCCCGTTTTTAATAAAAAATTCCTGAATAATGTAGGCCGTAATGTGACCTTGCATTGTCATGGCGGAGTACCCAGTCGTTCTTCCGCCACTTCAGTGGATGTTGCCTCCTCATTTGCTCCCTCAGACGTCTTGCAACATGGCAACAATACACTTTATTGTTGATCTGATCAGGAGGAATTACCATCAACGACAAACACAACTCCTCAACAAGGCACGTAACGTTACATTTAATTAGTCGAGCTCTTTTCGGTCGAGGTGAAGGAGTATTCTTCCACTACAACGACTGTACTTTTGATCAAGTAGTGTACGCTCAAACAAAAATGTTAATTGTACACACACATTATGTGAGGTGTCTTGCTGATTTTCTAATCAGTATCCTTTCGATCTCTTTCTTAAATTATGGCGGGATACTTAATAATCCGACAAATGCAGAGCTCTGATCGTATCAGTCAAATTACAGCAAGGTGGGACGTGCTATTTATCAAGGACGTTACGTAGGGCATGCAATTTGCCCTTTTCAGTCAAAACCCAGAAAACTGAAAGCGGGGAAAAGGGGTCCCGGTAGAGAATATTTGGAAATGGATTTCCAATTACGGGACTTACCTGAAATCCAACAGTGCCCCATTGTACTTAATTATATTTACTCTGATGCAATACTGTCGACTGTCCGATGCAAAAGTTAAAAGAATTTGTGTGTGTGTGTGTGTGTGTGTGTGTGTGTGTGTGTGTGTGTGTGTGTGTGTGTGTGTGTGTAGGTCACCCGCAATGAATTGTACCCCTTACCATCGCTGGTCCTCTGGAACTTCTGGAACTGAGCGCGCCTTTTTCTGCCATAGACACTGTCCTGCTTAATTTTACGAGGGGTATTGAATAAGTAATGCAAGATATTTTCTTCTGTAAGTAGGTTGGTTTTGTTCAGGATTCCACTACACCATATTAATCCCCATTCATTTGGTTAGAAAGCCCCATTTTTCAATATAATCGCCATTCAATCTACGTCCTTACGCCACCTTACTGGAAGAGCCTGTATGCCCCCCAGATACCACTCTAGTGGTAGATCTCGGAGCCAACGTCTTCCTGCATTAGTCACCTCCCCATCATCCACTTACTACTTCCTGCGGAGTGCATCCTTCATTGGGCCAAAGAGTTGAAAGTCGGGAGGTGCGAGGTACAGGGTATCCAATGAAGTTTTGTGTGCTACTCTCGGCTGCGCAGACTTGTGTGAGGGGAACATGCTGAAGCAGTTTTTTTTTTTTTCGGTCCCCTGGGGAAAGCACAATTCACTTCTGAGTTGATCGTTGCACCATGAGCAAGAACATCAAACGGAATAACCCCTTCAGAGCTCCATAAGACGGTCGCCTTGACTTTTCGGCTGAGAATGCGACTTCGAAATTTTTCTTCGGATGACAGGTTCTGTGGTGTCATTCTGTGGACTGACGTTTTGTTTCTGGTTCGAAACGATGAACACATGTTTCATCGCCGGTGACGATGTTCGACAAAAAATTGCCACGATCACCCTCATAGCGCGCAAGCAATTTCACACAGATGGTCCTTCGTTGCTCTTTATAGTTCTCTGTTAGGTGGCGAGGAAGCCAGCGAGCGCATACCTTTGACTACCCCTACCGGAGGACAAATGAGTCAGTACTAACAATAGAGATGTCAAGTTGACCAGAGAGTTCATTGTGGTCCGTCGATCACCTCGAATGAGAGTGTCCGCACGTTCCAACAATGCAGGAGTCACAACTGTGAGCTCCGGCCGACAGGCGGGAGATCTGACAGGCTTGCGCGACGTTATTGCGGTGATGACAAACGCCACGCCAAACGACTCATGGTGCTTTGTTTACCGCCAGGTGTCCGTACATATTCTGAAAACGCCTATGAATATCTGCAATGCTATAGTTTTTCGCTTGGAACGCACCTCCGCTAAAGCCGTCATCTATCGGAACTCCATGAAACTGTGGTGTTTGAAGCGTATTTCACGAAGACCCACCACAAATTCCGCATTTTTTTCAACCGAAACTGCCCGAGAAAAAAAATCTTGCATTACTTACTGAACGCTCATCGCATGTTCAGTAGTGCCCAAGCCCAAAACTCACAGATTGAAACTGAGAAGAGGGCACACCGCCATTATAAGCGTATATGCACCAGAAGAAGGAAAAAAGAATGAGTTTAGAAGACTCTGATCAGACTATTATGACGGGTGATTTCAGTGCCACAACAGGTAATATTTCAGTAATGAATATTACATGGTCTTTCGGAGAACCAGTATGTAATGAAAATGGAAAAATAATAAGAGATTTTGCCACTTACAATAATCTATAAATAACAAACAAATTTTAAGAAAAGAGATATACATCAGCATACTTAGGCCAGTAGAGGTCTTAGATCAATAATTTACTACGTTTTAGTAAATGATAAGCTAGTGGCGCAAGTAAGGATTACAAGAGTTTCTAGAGGACAAGATATAGGATCAAATCATTTTCTACTAGTCTCCAGAATACATCGTTTTGCGAAATGGAAGAAAATGACAAAACAAATACGTAACTAACAAGATCAAAGCGTTTATAAAGTATACTTGCTTGAAGAGGACAGTATAAAACATATTTACCAAAGCAGATTAGATAAAAGGCTAGCAAACTTGCGAGCTAAGGATAATATACTAGAAGAAAGGCAAAACCTAAAGAATGGGATATATAGAGTAGCAGGAGATGCTCTCGGTAAACAGAAAAAAATAAGGAAAAGAAAGGGCCTAAAAAGTTTGAATGAGGATATAAAAAGCTATTAAAGAAAAACGGGATGCATATACAGAATACTTAAGCAACCCTGCAGCTGGAAGATATAATCCTATAATGAGAGAAGAAATATTGCTAAATGTGTAAGAAAGGCACACCAAGAACGTTAGGATCCATTTATCTCATATGGAGAATGATTTTCACAGGAGACATCAAATGGCCTATGAGATTTTAAACACAACAGAAAAAGAGAAGACGCCAATAAATAAAACTAAAGAAGAATAATGGGTAAATTATTACAAAGGATTATGGTATGATGATATAGCACACGAAATTGAAACTGAATCAACAGATGAAACGGGATTAGATGAAATACAGTCTGACGAAGTAAAGTTTCCCGTTATATGACTTAAGAATAGAAAAGCAACAGAAGGAGATGATATTAAATCCGAATTGCTAAAATATGGAGGAATGATGCTACATCTAAGACTGCTAAATCTCTTAAACGGATGTTGGAAGAGCAAGATAATTCCCAAAGACTGAAAGATAATATTGAAAAAAGGAGACAAAAGCCTATGCAGTAACTACAGAGAAATAAGTTTACTAGACACAGCACACAAGATACATGCTAATATTTTAAACACAAGGCTTAAAAACATAACGGAAATAGTATAGCATGAGAAACAAATGGGTTTTAGAAAAAGTCGCTCTACAATAGATGCAATTCTTATTTTACCACACAATACAAAAACGCAGGGAACAAAACACACACACACACACGCACACACACACACTGCTTTTATTGATTTCTTTTAAAAAACGTCTGACAATATCAATAGAGAGAAACTTTGGAAGATAATGATGAATCTCGGATATCCGAAACATCTAATAAATATGACAAAAAATTTATATCAGAACACCACTCTAGATCTCAACGGAAAAATGACTAATGAAATACAAACTAAGAAAAGAGTACGAGAAGGCTGCTGTATCTCCCCAACTTTGTTCAAAATTTACATGCATGGAATAATGCATGTATGGAATGCTGAATTTCAAGAACGTATATACTAGAAAAGAGGACTCTTTTAAACAACTTACTATATGCTGACGATGCAGTTATCCTATCAGATAAAGAAGCGGACCTTCCAAAAGGAATTTACTTATTGAAACAAGTGCGAAATTAGAATTGGAGATAACGGAAAAAACAGACTATGGCCTTCATGGAGAAAGAACCCATCAGAACCAAAATAGGGGTAGATCAAAAGATTTTAGAGCAAGTAAGCCTAGGATGTGAGATGACATATGGCTACAGCAAAGATATAGAAATTAAGCTGAGTAAATTTAGCAGGGCATGTGGAACAATTAACAGAAACCTTAAAAACAAAACTAGGAAAAATACTGAAATTCTACAATCCATTTGCAGTTCCCACATTGCTCTATGGAAGCGAGACTTGGTTGAGCAGCAAAAATCAAGAAAGCCGTTTCAGCTACAAGGAATGAGACGAGTTAAAGATCGCACAATAGAAGGCAGACAAAGGAATCGAGATATTAGAGAAGAGCTAAAAATTTTTAGTCGAAATTATAAAATTGTAGAGTATAGGAGGAAATGGAACGAACTCCTAGAAAGAATCGAGAGTGGCAGAATCCCCTTAAAGGGTATAAATTATAACTGTCGAGGAAGAATAGCAATTTCGTCCAATACCTGAAGTGTAGAAGAAGAAAAAAAAGAAGACGACTTAACCCGGAGACGCTGAGTAATCGGCTAGTTAAACAATAAAACGGAGGTTACAGTGTCTGACGTTTGCTTTAGAAGCAAGAGAAATCTCCAGAAAACCTTGGTCACAACTGGGGAATGACCCCCTGGACATGTGCATGCCGCTATCGATCGCAGACGATCCTGAACTCAAACTTTTTTTCACTGTCGAGGCACGGCTGGCTGTTCAAGTAACGACCTATATTCAGATTGGGAGTTTACAGCCAAACACCAGACGATCTGGCAACAGGGCAAAAGAAGTGCCAGTTGAGAATATTTTGGAGGGTGGTTCTCAGTTACGCATTTACCTTACAATCAAAGGAAGCCTGATTAGGACTGTATGCTGAACACAGCTACGGATTTGGGTACTTTATTTGTACAGATAAGAATTTTGTAAATGAGAGTATATGGCTGGCGAAGTTCAACTAAAACGCTCAAAATTTGCGTGACGAAACCTGTATCATTCGGCAGCGCTGCGTCAAAGTTCCTAAATTTCAGGACTCTGGCGAAGTGGCAGAGGGAGAGAATAACGCACGTTTCAGCATTCAAGTCTGGCAGTTATTAGCTGAACGCCAGGTGGTGGCAGCGGAGCACGGTGAAATGCGCTTTGTTCCATTGTCTTCCGGCGCGCTTTATTCCAGCGTTTCGCCTAACTTTGTTAGCATTCTGGCCATTGATCGCGGCTCATCAGCAGCCTTTCTCCCTGCGCGGGGGCACTCAATTCGCATACCTGATGGCGGGCGGGCACGCTGAGTTCTTTCTTTCAACTTTCAAATTGCTTCCGGCAGGGGCAGTATTTGAAATCCGCAGTTTAATTGACGGCTCTTCAGAACAGGAAAGAACAGAGACGTGCAACATACTGCGGAGCTGCTAGGATAGAATTTCTGCGATATTTAATTCTTTCGGTTTTGTCGCCATGCCTTTCTGTAAGTGTATCAATCTATATTTAACAGCCGCTTTAGAGAAATACACTGGTCACAATATCAATAGGCGTGATTGTTATAATTATTCTGGCTATCATAAAAATAAGTTGGCTCGAACACCGCGGTGTGGATGATAGCTTCCGCCTACCTACGATCTTTGAACAGCCTAACTCAGCCAGTTATAGAGCGATCTCTAAGCGCATTCGTGTCTTTCACTTCGACAAAATATTGACACAGAAAAAGAAGCGATGACAGAAACATTCCTACGACTGACAAGGAAACGAACCAGTGACCTTTGGATCTACGGAGTGAACCAGAACTCCAACGACAAAATTTCGGATGTTGTTCACGGATATTTTCCTAGTATTTTGGAATTAGGACCCGTGGTCCTCGATGGCTCGTTATTGAGTAGTACTGCTTCGTTTGATTTTTTTACTCCCATTAATATTTGTAAACGAACTACTGATGTGGATGGATTTGACAGTGTCTAGCAAGAAAATTAGGATTGTGTCAGTTTATTCGCATTGTGAAGGGACAGATCAAAATAAGATGGATAGTTTTTATGACGCACTCAGTGATGTAGTTGTTAGAGTAAAGGACAAGGACCGTGTTCTGCTCGTGGGTGATTTTCATGCAAGGATTGGAAATCGAACAGAAGGTTATGAAAAGGTTATGGGTAAATTTGGAGAGGATATGGAGGCCAACAGGAACGGGAAACAACTCTTGGATTTCTGTGCAAGTATGAGCTTAGTAATCACAAACTCCTTTTTTAAACAAAAGAATATTCACCGGTATACTTGGGAAGGCAGGGGAACAAGATCTGTCATTGACTATGTAATAACAGATCAGGAATTCAGGAAGGTTGTGAGGGACACACGTGTATTCAGGGGATTGTTTGATGACACTGATCACTATTTAATCTGCAGTGAAATTAGGAATGTGAGGCCGAAAGTGCAGGAGGTCAGGTCCATATGTAGGAGGATAAGAGTGGAGAAACTTCAAAAGAAGGAAATCAGGCACAAGTACATAACAGTAATCTCAGAAAAGTACCAGTTATTTGAATGTAGTCAATTACAGTCATTGGAAAAGAAATGGACAAGGTACAGGGACACAGTACTAGAAGCGACTAAAGAATGCCTTGGAACAGTAGTGTGTAAAGGTAGGATGAAGCAAACAGCTTGGTGGAATGACACAGTCTAGGCAACCTGTAAAAGGAAAAAGAAGGCGTATCAAAAATGGCTACATACTAGAACTCAGATAGACAGAGAAAGTTATGTTGAAGAAAGAAACAAAGCCAAACAGATAATTGCAGCATCCAAGAAGAAATCTTTGGAAGACTGTGGAAACAGGTTGGAGACTTTGGGACAAGCTGCTAGAAAACCATTCTGGAGTTTAATTAGCAGTCTTCGAAAGGGGGGTAAGAAGGAAATAACAAGTATTTTGGACAGGTCAGGAAAACTGCTGGTGAATCCGGTTGATGCCTTGTGCAGATGGAGGGAATATTTTGAAGAGTTGCTCAATGTATGTAAAAATACGATCAGTAATGTTTCAGATTTCGATGTACAATGGGATGGGAATGATGTTGGAAATAGGATCACATTTGAGGAAGTGGAGAAAATGTTCAATAGATTACAGTGCAATAAAGCGGCTGGGGTGGATGAAATTAAGTCGGAACTAATCAAATACAGTGGAATGTCAGGTCTTAAATGGCTACACAGGATAATTGAAATGGCGTGGGAGTCGGGACAGGTTCCATCAGACTGGACGAAAGCAGTAATCACACCAATCTTTAAACATGGAAACAGAAAAGATTGTAACAACTACAGAGGTATCTCTTTAATCAGCGTTGTGGGTAAAATCTTCTCAGGTATTGTTGAAAGGAAAATGCGAGTATTGGTTGAGGACCAATTGGGTGAAAATCAGTGTGGGTTTAGGCCTCTTAGAGGTTGTCAGGACCAGATCTTTAGCTTACGGCAAATAATGGAGAAGTGTAACGAGTGGAACAGGGAATTGTATCTATGCTTTATAGATCTAGGAAAGGCATATGACCGGGTTCCTAAGAGGAAGTTATTGTCTGTTCTACGAGATTATGGAATAGGAGGCAAACTTCTGCAAGCAATTAAAGGTCTTTACATAGATAGTCAGGAAGCAGTTACGGTAAATTGAGTTCATGGTTCAGAGTAGTTTCAGGGGTAAGACAAGGCTGCAACCTGTCACCACTGTTGTTCATTTATTTACGGATCATATGTTGAAAACAATAGACTGGCTGGGTGAGATTAAGATATGTGAACACGAAATAAGCAGTCTTGTATATGCGGATGACTTAGTTGTGATGGGAGATTCGATTGAAAGTTTGCAAAGTAATATTTCAGAGCTAGATCAGAAATGTAAGGACTATGGTATGAAGATTAGCATCTCCAAAACGAAAGTAATGGCAGTGGGAAAGAGATATAAACGGATTGAGTGCCAAATAGGAGGAACAAAGTTAGAACGGGTGGACGGTTTCAAGTACTTAGGATGCATATTCTCACAGGATGGCAACATAGTGAAAGAACTAGAAGCGAGGTGTAGCAAAGCTAATGCAGTGAGCGCTCAGCTACGATCTACTCTCTTCGGCAAGAAGGAAGTCAGTACTAAGACTAAGTTATCTGTGCACCGTTCAATCCTTCGACCAACTTCGTTGTATGGGAGCGAAAGCTGGGTGGATACAGGTCACCTTTCAATAAGGTTGCGGTTACGGATATGAAAGTAGCTAGGATGATTGCAGGTACTAGTATTTGGGAACAATGGCAGGAGGGTGTGCACAATGAGGAAATCAAAGAAAAACTGGGAATGAACTCTATAGATGCAGCAGTCAGGGCGAACAGGCTTAGATGGTGGGGTCATGTTACACGCATGGGAGAAGCAAGGTTACCAAAGAGACTCACGTGTTCAGCAGCAGAGGGTAGGAGGAGTCGGGGTAGACCAAGGAGAAGGTACCTGGATTCGGTTAAGAATGATTTTGAAGTAATAGGCTTAACATCAGAAGAGGCACCAATGTTAGCACTGAATAGGGGATCATGGAGGAATGTTATAAAGGGGACTATGCTCCAGACTGAACGCTGAAAGGCATAATCAGTCTTAAATGATGATGATGATGATGATGGTTAATCTTTGCATCCGTGTACGGCACTAATAAAATCTGCACAACGGTGCACATGTCTACCATATGCGCCGCTTACCTTGTTCGTAAAAAAAGTTGTTCCATTCACTCACTGCGTTCGCTGTTAACAGTGAGGCCTATCTTATTCTCCAATCTCAAGCTTCCATTCAATACTAAAAATGTTCAAATGTGTGTGACATCTTATGGGACTTAACTGCTAATGTCCTAAGTCCCTAAGCTAACACACTACTTAACCTAAATTATCCTAAGGACAAAAACACACACCCATGCCCGAGGGAGGACTCGAAACTCCGCCGGGACCAGCCGCACAGTCCGTGACTGCAGCGCCTGAGACCGCTCGGCTAATCCCGCACAGCTGCATTCAATACTGCTTGGTTATGTGTGTCTCAGGTAAGCTTTTCTTGTAATGACAGTTGTAGTTGATACTGATACACTGTAGTATGGGTCGATGAAGAATTGGTAGACATGCATCTTGAGTGTACGTGGGGAGGGGGGGGGGGGAAATTTGATGATGATGTTTGGTTTGTGGGGCGCTCAAATGCGCGGTCATCAGCGCCCGTACAAAGTGCCAATTTTTTACACAGTCCAATCTAGCCACCGTCAAGAATGATGATGAAGACAACACAAACACCCAGTCTCCGGGCGGAGAAAAATCTCTAACCAGGCCGGGAATCGAACCCGGGACCCTGTGATCCAGAGGCTCTAACGCTAGCCACTAGACCACGACCTGCGGACGGGGAGGGGAGTGATTCACTGGGTGCAATGGAACAACGGCTATGCTGAGATGTTCACAATACTTTTGCGTTTGAGGATTGTTGTACTACTCCATGTTTAGTACATTTTGCTGACTACGTAATAAGCCTTTTTCACTGTTGTGGGGGTATTTTCACATAAACAGAGGTAATTAGGGCAACGAACCAAACAAATCGTTATCAAGTTATCACTCAGTAGCGAGCCACGGATCCTTTAACTACGATACTCAGAAAATACCATTGAAGAAGTATGGAAACATTGCCGCCGGCCGATGTGGCCGAGCGGTTCTAGGCGCTACAGTCTGGAACAGCACAACCGCTACGGTCGCAGGTTCGAATCCTGCCTCGGGCATGGATGTGTGTGCCGTCCTTAGGTTAGTTAGGTTTAAATCGTTCTAAGTTCTAGGGGACTGATGACCTCAGATGTTAAGTCCCATAGCGCTCAGAGCCATTTGAACCATTTGAAACATAGCCGGTAGAGTTCTGGTTCTCCATACGTATTTGCCCACACCCTTCCCCTCCTCCTCCTCCAGCGTCCCAAGAGCCATAACTATTTAAACAATTAATTATTATTACTTGCAACTCTTTCCTGTGTCGCTTGGTTTCTTAATCGTTGGGTACCAGACTATGGATCTGAAGGTCTCTGGTTGGACCTCTGACAAGTCCTAGTATTTGTATCTGTAGCAAAACACTTCAAATGGTTCAAATGGCTCTGAGCACTGTCGGGCTTAACTTCTGAGGTCATCAGTCCCCTAGAACTTAGAACTACTTAAACCTAACTAACCTAAGGACATCACAAACATCCATGCCCGAGGCAGGATTCGAATCTGAGACAGTAGCGGTCGCGCTGTTCCAGACTGTAGCGCCTAGAACCGTTCGGCCACCCCGACCGACAGCAAAACACTTCCTTCGCTGCTGTCAACATGATGGAAATGAAATTCCAACATTAACCGCAATCTGGCATTGGAACAAATTCAATGGTGATAAATGAAAATTTGTGCCAACAGGACTCGAACCCGCACTTGTCGCTTTAAGCGAGCGGTCGCCTTAACCGTTCGGCTATCTGAGCACGCTTCACGTCCAATCCAAATTCCCAACTTGTCGCACACCACATACATAGCGTCTCCTGACCCTTTCCCTCATTGTTCGCAGCCTCACGCTGATAGCCGCCAATGATCGAGCGAAGAGTGTATCTGCACTGAATGATCTTTAATTGCCGTCAAGACACATACACTAAGGTGACAGAAGTCATGAGATAGCGAGTGCACATATACAGATGTCGATAGTATCGCGTACATATCATATAGAAGGGCAGTGCATTGCCACAGCTGTTATTTGTACTCAGGTGACGCACGTGAAAAGGTATCCAACATATCGTCACACGACGAGAATTAACAGACTTTGAACGCGGAATGGTACTTGGAGCTAGACGCATGGGGCATTCCATATCGGAAAAAGTTGGGTCAAAAGTGTGCCGAGAATGCCACAATTCAGGCATTACCTCTCACTACGGACAACGGACTTCACGATTGAGAGAAGCAGCGTTTTCATAGAGTTGTCAGTGTTAACAGACAAGCAACAATGCGTGAAATAACTGCAGAAATCAATGTGGGACGTACGATGAATGCAGCCATCACGACAGTGCGGCGAAATTTGGCGTTAATGGGCTATGGCAGCAGATGACCGACGCGAATGCCTTTGCTAATAGCACGACATCGCTTGCGGTGTCTCTCCTGGTCTCGTAACTACATCGGTTAGACTTAAACGACTGTAAGCCGTGGTCTGGTCAGATGACTCCCGATTTAGCTGCTAAGAGCTGGTTGTAGGGCTCCAGTGTGGCTCAGATCCCACGAAGCCATGAACCTAAACTGTCAACATGGCACTGTACGTGGTGGTGGTCCCTCCATAATGGTGTGGACTGCGTTTACATGCAATGGATTAGGTACCTCTGGTCCAACTGAGCCAATCATTGGCTGTCAATTGTTACGTTCGGCTGCTTTCAGACCATTTGCAGCCATTCATGGACTTCACGTTCCCAAGCAACAATGGAATTTTTACGGATGACAATGCGCCACGTCAGCGGGGTACAGCTGTTCACGATTGGTTTGAAGATCATTCTTGAAAATTCGAGCGAATGATTTGACCACCCAGATCGCCCGACATGAATTCCATCAAACATTTACGGAACATAATCGAGAGGCCAGTTCGCGCACAAAATCCTGCATCGGCAACACTTTCGCAATTATGGACGGCTATAGAGGCAACTTGGATTTATATTTCTCCAGGGGACTTCCAAAGACTTGCTGAGTCCAATTCAAGTCGAGTTGCTGCACTACACCAGGCAATAGGAGGTCCGACGCCGGCCGATGTGGCCGAGCGGTTCTAGGTGCTTCATTCCGGAACCGCGCTGCTGCTACGGTCGCAGTCTCGAATCCTGCCTCGAGCATGGATGTGTGTGATGTCCTTAGGTTAGTTAGGTTTAAGTAGTTCTAAGTTCTAGGGGACTGATGACCTCGGATGTTAAGTCCCATAGTGCTCAGAGCCATTTGAACCATTTGACTGATGACTCAGATGTTAAGTTCCATAGTAATTAGACCCATTTGAGGTCCGACAGGATATTAGGACGTATCCGGATGACTTTTGTCACAACAGTGCATGCACGTAATTGATCTTTCGAAAGCGTCCCAAAGTACATCCACCGCACATTGAAACACACATTAAAACCACTGTCAAGATTTGTCAATGTGAGAAATGCTGAATTTAACCGTGGTTCGAGGTCCACATTAAACTCTATGTCCCTTACAACTGTTTGGTTCAAAGGTCGGGGGCAGGAGACGGCACACTTGCTCCAATAGGAGCGTCCCTAGTGAAGCACTGTGGTCTTCCAACCAATCTTTGACCTGTTGACAGATTTCCCTTAACTAGTTACTACGGACGTTGCAACATCAACAGTACACAGAATCAGTCGTTAGAAGTAAGAAATGGCCTCGAGGCCTAATCTTGCCAGGTAAAATAAATCTTTCCATATTGTAAACGTGGATGTGTATATGTACGTTCCAGATCTCATCCTAAAGCATTCGATGGGTTTCAGCCAAACTTGGTACACATATAACTTACTATCTGGAAAGAAACGCTGTGATGGGTAAAAGCCACCTACCTCTCAAAGGAGCAAGTGCGAGTGTGAAAAATGAGCGTATCTCACAACGCTCAAATATTCGTCCACTATTTGAGAATGAGAGCACTTAGTGACTTGTAACCCGTTCCAGCATAAACTCGAACCTTTACGAGATGCTGGTACCACCACTACACAAAGTCTCCGAAATGATAATAATAATTATAATGTCGTGTGACGAGGGCCTCCCGTCGGGTAGACCGCTCGCCTGGTGCAAGTCTTTCGATTTGACGCCACTTCGGCGACTTGCGCATCGATGGGGATGAAATGATGATGATTAGGACAACAAACACCCAGTCCCTGAGCGGAGAAAATCTCCGAGCCAGCCGGTAATCGAACCCGGGCTCTCAGGATTGACAGTCTTTCGCGCTGACCACTCAGCTACCGGGGGCGGACTCCGAAATGATGAAAGAATAGATGAGTATCTCTGATTACATTTTCGTTGTTCATGCAGTAAAGCTGCCTCAGGCATATCGTTTTAATTTATTACTTCTTTACTGCTAACTCCATTCACAACACATTTTCCACACAGTATTGACACATACCATTCAATGCAAAAGAAAAAATATATCTGTGTTCAACACATAGTTCAGGAGATATGACGTCATAAAAATTCAGCTGCCTCAAAAGCAAACAACAGAGCGAAATTCGATAGAGATGTAGGTGAAATGCGTGTCAAAAATTTGTGAAATATGTTGAATGTATATGAAATACATGTGACGTGTGCGTTCGTGAGCAAAGTCTCTGCCAAAAATGTCATCCCAAACCCATCGATCGATTTCCTCCTAATTTGGTACACACATTATTATCCGGAAAGAAATACTATGGGGGTAAGAACCAGCAGCCCCCAATTAGGGGTGTGATGCTGACGTCGAGAGTGGTTCAAAATGGTTCAAATGGCTCTGAGCACTATGGGACTCAACTGCTGTGGTCATAAGTCCCCTAGAACTTAGAACTACTTAAACCTAACTAACCTAAGGACAGCACACAACACCCAGCCATCACGAGGCAGAGAAAATCCCTGACCCCGCCGGGAATCGAACCCGGGAACCCGGGCGTGGGAAGCGAGAACGCTACCGCACGACCACGAGATGCGGGCGACGTCGAGAGTGGTCTGCCTCGGTAACTGCGCAGTCCGCGCAGCGGAGTGCTACGCAAAGGAATCCGGGTTCGATTCCCGGTCGGCCGCTGTGGTCGAGCGGTTCTAGGCGCTTCAGTCCGGAACCGCGCTGCTGCTACGGTCGCAGGTGCCTCGGCACGGATGTGTGTGATGTCCTTAGGTTAGGTTTAAGTAGTTCTAAGTCTACGGGACTGATGACCTCATGTTAACTCCCACAGTGTTTAGAGCCATTTGAACCATTTCGATTCCCGACCGGGTCGGAGTCTTTCTCCGCTTGGGGGCTGGGCGTTGTGTTGTCCTTACTTTCGTATCGTCATAACTGACATTACACTCTTTAGATGGCTGTATGGGCATATCCCGAAAGCCAGTTAAAAAAGAAAACTGTAAAGAGTGAAGAAGGGATGAGGAGATGGGCTGAGAGAGGGAGAAGGCGGAGATGGACAGAGAAGGTAAAGAGGAGTAGTCGGACAGAGAGAGAGAGAGATCAGGAGATGGGCTGAGAGAGAGGGAGATGGGCTGAGAGAGAGGGAGATGGGCTGAGAGAGAGGGAGATGGGCTGAGAGAGAGGGAGATGGACAGAGGGAGGGGGGAGGAGCGAATGGACAGATACACAGGGGTGGAGCAGATGGACAGAGAGAGGGGGAAGGAGGAGATGAACTAACGGAACTGAAATAAATACATTCTCGGGCATGGCCGAATACTCAACTAGTGTATGAATAGGTATCAAGCTCTTCGGAGGTCTGTAAGCGACTTGCGCCAACATAAACGACATTACATATACACAAGATTAGTACTGATCTCACTGTGCACTGTCCAAGTAGGCGACAGGAGTGCTTATCGATCGTGCACTACAGTAAATAAGCTCCCTGAAGTGTTAGGGCAGGTTGCTGCTTCCTCTGTGGCACTTCCGATGTTAGAAATGCTGTGGTTTTCCAGTAAAAGACAACAGTTAGATACGGGGGATTTGGGTGCTACTGTACTATTCAAAGTAAGACAGTTCCGGTAGAACTTAATATCTACTCTGAAATGTACTTCACTTGACAGGACTAATTACATGCTAACACTGAATGCATATTACAACCTCTCCCACAGACAGATCACATATGCCTAGCGACTGGTTTGTCGTGGGTATAAAAATATTTGGTCCATCGTGATACCCACTCAATTCAATTTCAGACATCACGATAACAAGTTCGCAATTGACATGCAATGATTTATTGTGCAATGTGTGACGATTACGAGTAATCCTGGTGTTTCAGTTCACACTTCGAGGTACATGGCATAATCAAGGCGCTATGGTAGGTACCCACGAATATAAATCAGTTCCCGCGCGAACGATTTCAAAATAAGCAAGGCCGTGTATCCCGTTCCGTGGCGTACTCGTACAAACAGCTCAAATGGCTCTGAGCGCTATGGGACCCAACATCTGTGGTCATAAGTCCCCTAGAACTTAGAACTAATTAAACCTAACTAACCTAAGGACATCACACACATCCATGCCCGAGGCAGGATTCGAACCTGCGACCGTAGCAGTCGCGCGGTTCCTGACTGAGCGCCTAGAACCGCGAGCCCACCGCGGCCGGCGTACAAACAGCGACTGTTAGTTATTACCGCGATTACGAAAGTATTGCCACCATGCCCAGCTGCAGGCATCGACGATCGAGCTCACATCTACGGGAAATTTGGAAATTTGAGGTAAGGTCTTATGAGGCAAAACTGCTGAGGTCATCGTTTCCTAAGCTTTCGCACTACTTAATCTAACATAAACTTACACTAAGGACAATACACACACCCATTCCTGAGGGAGGACTCGAACCTCCGACGGGGGGGAGCCCCTCGGGTCATGACGAGGCGCCCGAGGCCGCGCGGCTACCCCGCGTGGCACACCTATGGGACTTCCCCAGTCTACTTTTACGCGGCACCCCTCCGTTCGTGTACGCAAATGAGCAAAAGCCTCGCTCCCGAGGAACTCTCGACACTTCGAGCGTGTACAGGATGTCTATTATTTTTCATGTTTCATTTTTTCATTTTCAATTTGTGCTACCCTCCCCCCCCCCTACGCCCCCCCCCCCCCTACACACACACACACACACACAGTTTGGTTCTATCACATGAAAAAATAAGTTCCGTACAATCTGGGATCAATAGGAAAAAAGGAAACACTGCATACCGTCTCATAAATTACAAAAAAAATTAAAAATTGGAAAATATTACTTAAAAATATTCTAAAGAAATAAATACTTAACTAATAGCTTTATTATTTTCAACTTTGTTATTAGTATAGCAGTATAAACATTTATAATACAATCATAAATTGTATGATGTTCGCGAGGAAAATAAAATGCGAAAATCATGTTTTATCTTAAAAATCCTTATTCAGTGTGCTCTGGAGCCTTACGCAGATGATCAAATAAAACCTGAAGGACAGACAAAAATACGTAAACACCAAAAACACAACACATTACCATGCCTAATACGGTTTAGGAAACCTTATTGAAATTCAAAACAGCCTCCAATCGTCTCGGAATGGATAAATACAGATCCTATATGGTTTTCAATGGAATCTTATACTATTCTTATTGCAAAATATCGGAAAATTCAGGTAACGATGATGGATGTGGATGGCGGTCACGCACCCTTCCCTAATATGGACCATAAAGGTTCAAAAAGATTTTGATCTGGGTGACTGTGGTGGCCAAGAGAGATTTCAGAATTCATCCTCGTGCTCACAAAACCAGTCCTGGACGATGCGAGCTGTGTGGACATGAGCCGGCCGCTGTGGCCGAGCGGTTCTAGGCGCTTTAGTCCGGAACCATGCTGCTGCTACGGTCGCAGGTTCGTATCCTGCGCTTCGGGCATGGATGTGTATGATGTCTTTGGGTTAGTTAGGTTTAAGTAGTTCTAAGTCTTGGGGACTGATGACCTCAGATGTTAAGTCCCATAGTGCTTAGAGCCATTTGAACCATTTGTATGAACATGGGCCCTGTCCTTGGAACACAGCGTCCCCATTGGAGAACAACCACTGTACCATTGGACTGACCTGGGCAGCCACGATACTCATGTAATCGTCGACGTAATGCGACCTTACAGAGTAATCATGGGGCCCATGCGACATCACGATATGGATGTCCAATTTTCACTCTCGGGACGTAAACTCGGCCAAACGTTGAAAACAGCGTGGACAAGACATCCGACCCAATGACGTTCTTCCATTGCCCATTAGCCCACGTTTTAAGGCATCGTCACCACGTTTTCCTGATGAGCGGTTCCGGAATTCCAGCACGCCCTGCAATTCCCAGCTTCTGGAGCTAGCTACGGGATGTTTTGCTGCTGAAATTCAATTCCACGGTGACTTCCGCAGTTTCAGTCGTCTCCTAATGTTTCGTCACAGTCCTCTTCAGTGACCATCTGTCACCATCAATCGACCCAACATTTTCGTCCGCACTGTGACTTAGCGGATGAAGTTTTTCCGCTTTTCCTGTATGATGTATAAACCTTCGATATGGTGCCTCTTCAAACACCAAACACTTCGTGTACCTTGGTTACGGAAGCGCCCTCTATACAAACTCCAACAATTTGCTCTCGATCTAATTCGCTTAGCCGCGACATAACGTACTCACAACAACACGTAGCACTGTTCTGATCATGACATCCCCAAGACAGTATTATAGGCCCTTTGCTGCTCCTTATCCATATAAACGGTTTGGGAGACAATCTGACCAGCCGTCTTCGGTTGTTTGCAGACGACGCTGTCGTTTATCGACTAATAAAGCCATCAGAAGGTCAAAACAAACTGCAAAACGATTTAGAAGAAATATCTGAATGGTGCGTAAAGTGGCAGTTGACCCTAAATAACGAAAAGTGTGAGGTTATCCACATGAGTGCTAAAAGGAATTCGTTAAACTTCGGTTACACGATAAATCAGTCCAATCTAAAAGCCGTAAATTCAAATTAATACCTAGGTATTACAATTACGAACTTAAATTGGAAAGGACAGACAGAAAATGTTGTGGGGAAGGCTAAGCAAAGGTTGCGTTTTATTGGCAGGACACTTAGAAAATGTAACAGACCTACTAAGGAGACTGCCTACACTACGCTTGTCCGTCCTCTTTTAGAATACTGCTGCGCGGTGTGGGATCCTTACCAGATAGGACTGACGGAGTACATCGAAAACGTTCAAAGAAAGGCAGTATGTTTTGTATTATCGCGAAATATGGGAGAGAGTGTCACAGAAATGATACAGGATTTGGGCTGGACATCATTAAAAGAAAGGCGTTTTTCGTTGCGACGGAATCTTCTCACGAAATTCCAATCAGCAACTTTCTCCTCCGAATGCGAAAATATTTTGTTGACTCCGACCTACATAGGGCGGAACTATCACCACGATAAAATAAGGCAAATCAGAGCTGGTACGGAAAGATATAGGTGTTCATTCTTTCTGCGCGCTATACGAGATTGGAATAATAGAGAATTGTGAAGGTGGTTCGATGAACCCTCTGCCAGGCGCTTAAATGTGATTTGCAGAGTATCCATTTAGATATAGATGTAACCACTTGCAGAGTTTTGAGAACATTGCACAGGTGCCCTTCGCCGGCCGTTGTGGCCCAGCGGTTCTAGGCGCTACAGTCTGGAACCGCGCGACCGCTACGGTCGCAGGTTCGAATCCTGCCTCGGGCATGGATGTGTGTGATGTCCTTAGGTTAGTTAGGTTTAAGTAGTTCTAAGTTCTACGGGACCTCAGAAGTTAAGTCGCATAGTGCTCAGAGCCATTTGAACCATTTTGAACAGGTGCCCTTCGTGGTCAAATACAACAGCACTACCTGCAGGCTTCGCTGGCATCTACGTTAGTTCAGGCATGCATTTCTAGCGGTGTTTCCACACTCTCGTTCAACCGCTGTACATCATATTGCTTCTATTCTCCGTTTTTTGTTAATAATTTATTGTGGTCCTCTACGATGTTGACATCCCTCCCAACCGGGACGTTTACAGTTTTAAGTTTGCTAAGTAGGTGTGGAACGTCGGCAAAAACTTCATTTTCACGCCGTTGTGAAGGATCTGTTTTAGAGAACGCGTCACTCAAGTCACATCAGTAATCTTCTCATGGATATAACTTATCCGTTTGATAGCACTGTTGATAATTTGTGTGATTTGATTGATTCGTATTCGAATCCTTTTAACATTTCCGTCTGATCATTCTGCTCAACAATGCAATGTATTGATTACGTTCATATTTTATAAAAATGAAAAACAAATTAAGGTAAAAAATTCCAAGGCAATAGAGAGAACGGACACCATTAATGATATTTTGATTTTTATGAAGTCATACGAAAAATTGCACGTTCTACAATCAAATATTTATGAAGTTTTGAATTAATGCTCAGGTCCAAATACGGTGCTTTGGATCACGCTCCAATATACACATAGACAACAAAAATACGAATAGTGCAGATTGCTGTTTCTCCTTGTACTGATATTGCAAATTACTTACAGTAAATAAACATGTTTGAGTAATTAATAGCTCCCCTCATCGACTGTGTGTGATGTATAGCTCTTCGAAGACAGTAAGACGCTCTAGAGAAGTTACTTCGTCACGAAAGGTCTACAATCCGCTTTAGGTTGCTGTTCTCTTAAAGTATCTCGAACAAAACTGCGAATTCAGGGCGTGACCATTCCGTGCCAGAATGCCAATTTGGAATCTGTCAGTATTGTTTTTCGTTATCCTTTCTTCACGAGAAATATGTCAAAGGTAACCAAGCTATTTTAAAGTTGTCTGAAAGTGGAATACAGCATTCGCCTGCTACCTTAGCAGAAGCGCCCTTCATTAGATGTCGCAAGTTCAATTACTTTGATCCACAAGGTAATGTGCGTCCACAGTTATTCAAACAAGAATTTGTGGATCTGCTGCCGGCATGTCAGCACAAGATCAAATTTAGTTTATAGTGGAACGCTTGAAATGGGATTCAGTTCGCTGGGTTGATGACATTTCAAACACTCATGGACCGAGCGAGGTGGCGCAGTGGTTAGACACTGGACTCGCATTCGGGAGGACGACGGTTCAATCCCGTCTCCGGCCATCCTGATTTAGGTTTTCCGTGATTTCCCTAAATCGTTTCAGGCAAATGCCGGGATGGTTCCTTCGAAAGGGCACGGCCGATTTCCTTCCCAATCCTTCCCTAACCCGAGCTTGCGCTCCGTCTCTAATGACCTCGTTGTCGACGGGACGTTAAACACTAACCACCACCACCATCAAACACTCATGGAAATTCAAAACGAGTTTCGTGATAAATTCCTGAAGTAATATCGGTCTTCAGAAATTCATGGGGAGATGTTCGATGTTTTCGTGGCTGAAGATAGATACCATCCAGATCGCAGATTTGCTAGTACTCGAGGAAATGGGTTAGATATATCAATGAGGGAACAGCTACAGAGTCGTTTGCCGCTGTTATTGAGCGAACGCAGCTGTTCTATATTTGTAGAGGGTTAATTGCAGCTCCGAAGGACAATTATACAAATTATGTTAACTTCCTGGAAAGGGTGGAGCGTTCACGTGGGCACAATGGCGGAAACAAGAACGCCCACGCGAGACAACAGGCCGGTGCATATGCTGCGCTACACGATGGCAGACAAAATTCATGCAATACGACACATCACCGGGGACACTGAGGTGGCGGAATATGGCAATGAGCACATTCCCCACGATCAGGGTTGCCAACTGGCCGGTATTATTCCGGACAGTCCGGTTTTTAAATAAAAACTGTGGTGTCCGGTCCAACGTACCGACCGCATGTCGAAAGTCAGGTTTTCGTGGCCCCTTAAATTTGGCTAAATTCATATTTACTAACACCATTTTTTAAATTTTTTTTACAGAAGCCGAATACTGAAAATGAGTCATTTAAACGTATGTTTTAAATATTTTGTACTAGAATATGTCACAGGTTGGGAGCATTGTGGATTTGTCACAGCGAATGTCAATTTACGTTAATATAAGTTGGCGATTTCATTTGTTCGACAAGCTTTGTCGAAGAGGCTTTGTATTTTATTTCACAGCGGTGTCTATTGTCTTCCATTGTCGTCAAATCATTTGAAGACCGCTCCAATAAGAAGGAACTAAGAAAGACAGGCCAATAATTGCTTGTATTTTCTTATGACAGCTGCATGTCACCTCCACGTGGACAACAATGCAGAGTTACAATATCAGTTTATGCCTATTCGTTCATCTGCAAAGTTTTATTATATAGGGGCAAAAAAACAAATAAAACATGCCGTGACAATGTCGCATTTTCATTGCCTTATAGGTACTTGCAATAAAAACCTAATTTTGAAAGGAATACAGCTGTCGAACAAATGAAAGCGCAAGTATACCCATCTTTGTGCGCGACTGATTATGTAGTGAAGTACTGTATTTTGTCGTGGCTGTATTAGGCGAAGCGCACACGGCGTGCGATTAGTTTAAAACTGAAGTGTTTAAAAAACGGCATTGTACTGACAGTGATACATGTACGTATACAACACCGTATTATAGTGAGCTTCGTAAATGCAACAGGCTAAAAAACAGCGCCGTGAATGTCACTTCAATGACAAATGGCTATAAGAAATAAACTTTTCGGGGTGGTTTCCGAAAGAAGATGAAAATACCGGATATCGTAAAATATGCCGTGTAAGTTTTAGAGTGAATTCGATTCAGTGAAAGCGGTAAAACATTGTGTCAGTACCGAGACTAGCCGGCCGGAGTGGCCGAGCGGTTCTAGGCGCTTCAGTCTGGAACCGCGCGACCGCTACGATCGCAGGTTCCAATACTGCCTCGGGCATGGATGTGTGTGATGTCTTTAGGTTAGTTAGGTTTAAGTAATTCTAAGTTCTAGGGGACTGATGACCTCAGATGTTAAGTCCCATAGTGCTCAGAGCCATTTGAATCAGTACCAAGACTCTTGATATGGTGCGCGATGTCTTCAGAAACTCCTCTGTTCAAACGTATTTCGTGCCTGCGGGAACTAGTCAGGAAAAGAAAGTGTCAGCAACGGAACTAATATTAACATATATTGGAGTGAACCATTATCACAGTTACCTTTCACAAGACAGTGGTAATGTTTTCCTATCTCACTTTTTATTTCAAGATTCGAAACTATCATCTAAAATTCACAGTAGACGGACTAAAGCAGAAGCTGTATGAGGGAATATATTGGCTGCGCATTCTGTGCAACAAATTCTGAAAAAAAGTTGGTACAACACCATTCTCGATTACATATGATACTTCAAATAAAGGAAATATAAAATTATTTCTAGTTGCTATCCGATACTTCGACCAAGAAATGGGAAATATTTCAGCTGTTAGACTTTTACGAAGACTCTGACGAAGCATCAACATCCACAGCCAAGAAGCTTAAAGAGACTATTATTAAAACTGGTCTTTCAGGATCACAACTAGTTGCTAATGGTGCTCACAACTGTTCCGTCAATTACGCGAAAAACCAAACTGTTTTCGTCGAGTTTATATTAAAAATTTGAGGCACCGCGTCTTATTGCAGGACATTATCATATACTGCACAGTACTGGAAAGTATCGACTGAAACTGTTGACATACGATGTTGAATCGTTAGTGGTTAAGGTATTTAATGAGTTTTCTTCAATCACAGACGGTAAGTGAGCTCAAGCACTTTCTTGAGTTCCTGCAGTTAGAGTACTCCACATTACACCGTCATGTTCCCACACGCATTTGACTCTTTTTTTTTTTCCTTCTGTAGATAAATGGTTCAAATGGCTCTGCGCACTATGGGACTTAACATCTATGGTCATCAGTCCCCTAGAACTTAGAACTACTTAAACCTAACTAACCTAAGGACATCACAACACCCAGTCATCACAAGGCAGAGAAAATCCCTGACCCCGCAGGGAATCGAACCCGGGCGCGGGAAGCGAGAACGCTACCGCACGACCACGAGATGCGGACTTCTGTAGATAGATTGCTCCAGAATTCGCCATATGGAAGTGGAAATTGTGAAAGCCGAATTATCTGTGAATGTTAAATACCGTATGAAATGTGCTGAATTTGCTAAATTTGGCAAATCCGACAACGGGAAAGAACTTGTTAAAGTCGTGAAGTCAGAAAAGAAGTATAACTGTGAAATATAACTAGCAAAGAAACTACAGGTTCGCAGAAATGGCTGGATTCGCAGTATTAACTGTGACTATCGTTTTAAATTATTGCATGCTTCCTATTGTAGCAACTATAATGTACATAATAACAGTAATACAATAATAATACATTTTTGAGTGCTCTGGTTTTGGTAATCCTACCCGCGATCCATTAAACTAAATAATTTATTTTTCATGTAGCTTTCATACCACTTCAGAGAACTATCTGAAGATTTTACACGTCACATTTTTCTGGGCACTGTGTGCAAGCTGCCGTTAACAAATGCTTTGTTGAAGTACAGTGAAACGCCCTGCTAAACCGGCAGGACAGGACAGGTAGTTTAAATTGTGGAAAGGGGCCAAAACAAGGGGCTCTTAGTTACACTCGAACATACAACTTTATTATTTGATCAAACATTACAAGAAACAAAAAAAAAAATTTTTTAGCACACTGCTTTAATATTTGGGACTTAATTACCGGCTGAAAGCCACTTTAATTTAAAAACGGCTGAAGGCCAATAACTTAAAACGCAAGCATAATCAGAAATTTAAAAGGCAAGCCTTATGTAACAACAGTCTTTATTTAGGCTGAAGTCCCAAAGAATCAGATTTTCAGAGCAAACAATTTGAATTCAAAATCGGCTAAAAGCCCAACACTTAAGGCTGAACAACATTAAAATATTTTTTAAAAAAAAACACAAGTCCTTACGTAAAACAGTTCTTAATTAGGCAAAACTCAACCAAAACAGAAATTTAAATGGCATAACCTTATCTTAAAACAGGTCCAAAGAATCAGACCCTTCAAGAGCAAACAAGTTAAATTCAAATCGACTGAAGGCATAACACTTCAACCTCCATAACATTAATTTTTTTAAAAAAAATACCAAAGGCCTTACGTGAAAGAGTTCTTTAATTGAGGCTGAAGGCCTTAAGAGCAAAACAACTCAAACTAAAAATCGGCTGAAGGCCCAACACTTAAATTCAACAATATTAAAACCTTTAAAATGCCAAAGGTCTTATGTGAACCAGTTCTTTAAATTTGGCTGAAGGCCTAGAGAATCTTACGCCTTAAGGGCAAAACAACCTTATTTTTTTTTTAAATCGGCTAGAAGTCATACTAGTACAAACAACAAGAACGAATAGAAAAAGGGCAGTACATCCAAGGGTGCTCAGATGTTCGAGGGTCGGTCTGGAATTCAGACACTAACGTTCGCTTGGGTGAGACAGGAAGTCGGGCCAACCATTCACGATTCGACGACAATCCAACCGACCAACAGTCAACATACCCACCGACAAGATAACTTCCACTCACCTGACCACGGCACAACAGAGAGTTCAACGGAGCAACGTAGAAGATATTGGTGCCCTCAACCAATCATACACGGAGCTTTCACACTACACACCGTGCTGGACAGCAACAACATGATGAGGAAACTACACTGCCTGAAATTTACGTCAACGGTCAGGACAGGTAACCGGAACGTTAACGGCCACAAGGCAGAAGATTCGGCTGGTGCACTTCAATTCAAATAACCAAATACAGTGAAACTCCACCAGAGAGTGGCTAGAAT
This sequence comes from Schistocerca nitens, assembly GCF_023898315.1. Classification (NCBI taxonomy): domain Eukaryota; kingdom Metazoa; phylum Arthropoda; class Insecta; order Orthoptera; family Acrididae; genus Schistocerca; species Schistocerca nitens. The sequence continues at coordinate 355,307,744 of NC_064622.1, forward strand.
TTTCCAACTTGAAAACCGCGTTGTTGCTAGTGGGAATATCCCAACAGCCGACAACGAACTCCAAGCGACACAATGTGAACAGTCTTGACTTGCTGGTAGAGTAAATCAAAATTCAACTTTCGTGTCCAGAGTCGGTGAGCCAAGGACCTCGTAGCAATGGGAACAGACCCACACACTCAGACACCACGTAGAGACCGCCAGCGGCCCCGGCCAAACTACGTCCCGCAGAGAATTCCTCGCTGCTCCACGCCAACCGACAGACTTCCCACGCCCGGAAACGGGGAAAGGACCAAATATACGTCGGCCGATGAGACGACCAACCGAACGACCAACCAACGGTCGTCCCGCTCCCATCTCCCGCCGTCGGACAGTTCACGTGTGTCGCCAGCGGTCGACGAGCACTGGCTGTCATCGCCTCACCGGCGCTCCGTCCCCGACTTCCCTGCTGCTGCGTCCAGACTGCACTGCTGGTCCGTCCCGAACTGACTGCCAGACACACCACGACCAGGAAATACTATCGATCGCTCCAGAGATGGTATGACAGTGCACTTATCGATACGCCCTGCTGCTGCCGCTCACGGTCAAGTAAGGCAGGAAGTTAGTGACGCCAGTAAATGGAATAAGAAAACGAGGCGGCAGCACCGTAATAGAAGATGACAAACAATGAATGGGATAAACGCGAGCCGAGCACGGCTCATAGAGTAGTATCAATATTGTGACCTCGCAGTTTTCCATTAAAAAAAAAACTGGTGCCGTTTACGGAAGAATGATTGTTACTTCTAAAATAAGTTGAATTTGCGTTGATTATACAGCCAGCTGATAGTAAACAATATATTATAGGCTCTTGGATACAGTGGGTAAGGTATTAATTGGTCGGTAAGAGCAAGATGATTGTGGGTTTTCGTGGCTTGGAATAGCCGTTAAGTGGAATACACTGACAAACGTCATGGGATAGCGAAATGGGGCGGTAGCATCGCATATACCAGGCACAAAAGGGCAATGTAGTGGCAGAGCTGTCATCTGTGCCCAGGTAATTCATGCGAAAATGTTTCCGTTGTGATTATGGCCGCACTACGGGAATTAAACTCTGAATCCGGAATAGTAGTTGCAGTTAGACGCATGGGACGTTCCATTTCGGAAATCATTAGGGAATTCAACATTCCCAGCGTCACAGTGTCAAGAGTGTGTCGAGAATACCACATTTCAGGCGTTACCTCACACCACGGACAACGAAGTCGTCGACGGCTTTCATTTAAAGACCAAAAGCAGTGGCGTTTGCGTAGAATTGTCAGTGCTGAGAAACAAGCAACACTGCGTGATATAACCGCACAACGTACGACAAACGTACCCGTTAGAAAGTGCGGTGAAATTTGGCGTTAATGGGCTATGTCAGCTGATGGCCGACACGAGTGCCTTTATTAGCAGAACATCGCCTGCAGCGCCTCTCCTGGGCTTGTGGCCATATCGGTTGGACCCTAGACGACTGGGAATACGTGGCCTGTCAGATGAGTCCCAATTTCAGTTGACAAGAAGTGATGGTAGGTTTCGAGTGAGGCACAGATCCCACAAAGCCATGGAACCAAGCTGTCAACAAGGCGAAAACTGGTGGCGGCTCCATAATAGTGTGGACTGTGTTTAGATGAAATGGACTGGGTTCTCTGGTCCAACTGAACCGATCATTGACAGGAAATGGTTACGTTCGGCTACCTGCAGACCATTTGCAGCCATTCATGGACTTCATGTTCCCAAACAACGATCGAAGCTTTATGGATGGCTATGCGCCATGCCATCGGGCCTAAGTAGTTCGCGATTGATTTGAAGAGCATTCTGGACAATTAGAGTCAATGGTTTGGCCACCAGATGTCCGCATATGAAGCCTTCGAATATGTATGGGGCGTAGGTGAGAGGTCAGTTCGGGCACAAAATCCTGCACCGGCAAGACTTTCGCTATAGAGGCAGAATGGCTTAATATTTCTACAGAGTACTTCCAACAACTCTTGTTGAGTCCATGCCACGCCGAGTGACTGCACTACCTCGGGTAACAGGAGCTCCGACAGTATATTAGGAGGTATCCCATGACTTTTCTCGCTTCGCTATACAGGGTGGTCCATTGATACTGACCGCGCCAATATATCTCATGAAATAAGCGTCAAACGAAAAAACTGCAAAGAACGAAACTCATCTAGCTAGAAGGGGGAAACGAGATAGCGCTATGGTTGGCCCGCTAGATGGTGCTGCCATAGGTCAAACGGATATCAACTGCGTTTTTTTTTTAATAGCAACCCCCATTTTATTACATATTCGTCTAGTACGTAAAGAAATATGAATGTTTTAGTTGGACCACTTTTTTCGCTTTGTGATAGATGGCGCTGTAATAGTCACAAACGTATAAGTACGTGGTATCTCGTATCATTCCGCCAGTGCGGGCGGTATTTGCTTCGTGATACATTACCCGTGTTAAAATGGACCGTTTACCAATTGCGAAATGGTCGATATCGTGTAGATGTGTAGCTATTGTGATCAAAATGCCCAACGGGCGTGTGCTGTGTGTGCTGCTCGGTATCCTGAACGACATCATCCAAGTGTCCGGACCGTTCGCCAGATAGTTACGTTATTTAAGTTCAAAAAATGGCTCTGAACACCATGGGACTTAACTTCTGAGGTCATCAGTCCCCTAGAACTTAGAACTACTTAAACCTAACTAACCTAAGGACATCACACACATCCATTCCCGAGCCAGGACTGTAGCGCCTAGAACCACTCGACCACTCAGGCCGGCCGTTATTTAAGGAAACAGGAAGTGTTCAGACACATGTGAAACGTCAACCACGACCTGCAACAAATGATGATGCCCAAGTAGGTGTTTTAGCTGCTGTTGCGGTTAATCCGCACATCAGGAGCAGAAAATTGCGCGAGAACCGGGATTTTCAAAAACGTAGGTGTTGAGAATGCTACATCAACATCGATTGCACCTGTACCATATTTCTATGCACCAGGAATTGCATGGCGACGACTTTGAACGTCGCGTACAGTTCTGCCACTGGGCACAAGAGAAATTACGGGACGATGACAGATTTTTTGCACGCGTTCTATTTAGCGACGAAGCGTCATTCACCAACAGCGGTAACGTAAACCGGCATAATATGCGCTATTGGGCAACGGAAAATTCACGATGGCTGCGACAAGTGGAACATCAGAGACCTTGGCGGGTTAATGTATGGTGCGGCATTATGGGAGGAAGGATAAATGGCCCCCATTTTATCGACGGCAATCTAAATGGTGCAATGTAGGCAGATTTCCTACGTAATGTTCTACCGATGTTACTACAAGATGTTTCACTGCATGACAGAGTGGCGATGTACTTCCAACATGATGGATGTCCGGCACATAGCTCGCGTGCGGTTGAAGATGTATTGAATAGCATATTTCATGACAGGTGGACTGGTCGTCGAAGCACCATACCATGGCCCGCACGTTCACCGGATCTGACGTCCCCGGATTTCTTTCTGTGGGGAAAGTTGAAGGATATTTGCTATCGTCATCCACCGAGAACGCCTGCCAACATGCGTCAGCGCATTGCCATTGCATGTGCGAACATTACGGAAGGCCAACTACTCGCTGTTGAGAGGAATGTCGTTACACGTATTGCCAAATGCATTGAGGTTGACGGACATCATTTTGAGCATTTATTGCATTAAAGTTGTCACGCTGTAACAGCATGCGTTCTCAGGAATGATAATTTCACAAAGATACATGTATCCCATTGGAACAACCGAAATAAAATGTTCAAACGTACCTATGTTCTGTATTTTAATTTAAAAAACCTACCTGTTACCAACTGTTCGTCTAAAATTGTGAGCCATATGTTTGTGACTATTACAGCGCCATCTATCACAAAGCGAAAAAAGTGGTCCAACTAAAACATTCAAATTTCTTTACGTACTACACGAATGTGTAATAAAAATGGGGGTTCATATTTAAAAAAACGCAGTTGATATCCATTTGAACTATGGCAGCGCCATCTAGCGGGCCAACCATAGCGCCATCTAATTTCCCCCTTCAAGCTAGACAAGTTTCGCTCTTTGTAGTTTTTTCGTTGGACGCTTATTTCGTGAGATATTTGGCCCAGTCACGATCAATGGACCACCCTGTATATTCCCTACAGAAGAAAAAAATAATTTTTCCCTTTTTTTCAGGTCGGAAAGTGGTGAGAATTCGGCTACCACTCGATGAATGCATCACCTACTGATGTTTCCATCAGTGCGAGTCCCTCAACTCGTAAGTTATTTCCCAACTGGCAATGCTCATTACGCTGCCGCCAAACGCCCCGAACAGATTTAACTGGTTAACGATCTGGTGCCCAACGAGGCGTGAATCTAGCAGCGCAGCACAGCGGGATCGCCGCAGCCAGCGAAAACAAAAAACCCGACCGCTGCGCTACGAGAAGGGGAAGGGGTAGTCTCGTTAATCAGGTGTGCCCCACTCCTCCCCTCCCCCTCGTATCGCCGACCAGAGTGAAGGGAAAGGGTGAAGAGGAGTGTGGGGAGTTCTGCCACCACACTGCACCATTACGTGGTGCAGTGTGGTGGCAGTCCCACTGTCGATTTCGTTTAGCACTTCGTTGTCAACAACACTCAACGACAGCTGCTGTCTGAAAACTCATCGGAAACGATATTGAGGGCAGCGAATCAAAACTAGAAATGCTTAACTCCGTTTTCAAATGTTCCTTTATGAAGGAAAACCGATGAGAACTGCCTCAACTTAATCCTCGTACCACTGAAAAGAGGAATGAAGTAATTGGTGGTGTCATTGGTGTTGAGAAACAGCTGAAATCGTTAAAATTGAGCAAAGCGTAAAGATGCAGAGGATTTACTTTCAGATACTATACTAAATTTGCGGGTAAGTTTGCCCCTATTTTAACCGGGATATACCGAAGATACGTCGAATAGAAAACTCTGTCCAATAGTTGGAAGGCCACACCCGTATACAAGAAGGGTATAAATGATCCACGAAACTGCCATCCAATATCCTTTCTACCCATCTATTTTACAATCTTAGGACATAATCTGAGTTCTAACTTCATGAAGTATCTCTAACAGAATGCCCTCGGCCGGCCGCTGTGGCCGAGCGGTTGTAGGTGCTTCAGTCTGGAGCCGCGCGACCGCTACGGTCGCAGGTTCGAATCCTGCCTCGGGGATGGATGTGTGTGATGTCCTTATGTTAGTTAGGTTTAAGTAGTTCTAAGTCTAGGAGACTGATGACCTCAGATGTTAAGTACCATAGTGGTTAGAGTCATTTGAACCATTTTTTTAGAATGTCCTCCATACCAACGATGGATTCTGCAACATCGGCCATACGAAACTCAACCCGTGGTTTTCTCACGTGACACCCTTACAACGCACTCAGGTGGATCCAATATTTCTTGACTATAGAAAAGCATTTGACTCAATACCATATCCATGCATATAGTCTCAGGAACGGCAGTATGAAGTATCAAGTTAAGTTTGTGAGTGGATAGAGGAGCTTTTGCAATAGAGGACACAGCAGGTTGTCTTGTATGTAAAGACGTCGACAGGTGTAGAAGTAACTTCATGCATGCCTCAGGGAAATAAGCTGGGGCTCTTGCTGTTCACACTGCATACGCATACGCTATTTGGTTGAGAATGTGTTAAGTAATGCGGAATTGACCACGAGATGCGAAAGGAATCACCCTGTGTTCCAAAGTGATACCAGTTCGGCTAGCACGATGCCTGTGCACAGCGAGTTAAAAAGAATGCGGTACAGTAATCGAGCAGCTACTAGTAGCCCACACGTTTCTGTTTCTGTACTCAGTGCTAAGCCTGAGTTGATGTTAAGAATGGCGCCACTGGCTTAACTGCAAACGAGTGATACGGTGTGATGAATCACGCTACAGCCTGTGGCAGTCCCAAAGAAGCGTTTGGGTTTTGGAGAATGCTTGAAGAACGTTACCTGCCATCATGTATAGTACCAACAGTGAAGCATGTAGAGTGACATTATACTGAGTGCACTATCCGAAAATTACCTCGAGCAATTAAACAGAGAACCGACTCGTGGAGATAACATCTTGGACCTACTGATAACAAATAGACCCGAACTTTTCGACTCCGTAAGTGCAGAACAGGGAATCAGTGATCATAAGGCCGTTGTAGCATCCCTGAATATGGAAGTTAATAGGAATATAAAAAAAGGGAGGAAGGTTTATCTGTTTAGCAAGAGTAATAGAAGGCAGATTTCAGACTACCTAACAGATCAAAACGAAAATTTCTGTTCCGACACTGACAATGTTGAGTGTTTATGGAAAAAGTTCAAGGCAATCGTAAAATGCGTTTTAGACAGGTACGTGCCGAGTAAAACTGTGAGGGACGGGAAAAACCCACCGTGGTACAACAACAAAGTTAGGAAACTACTGCGAAAGCAAAGAGAGCTTCACTCCAAGTTTAAACGCAGCCAAAACCTCTCAGACAAACAGAAGCTAAGCGATGTCAAAGTTAGCGTAAGGAGGGCTATGCGAGAAGCGTTCAGTGAATTCGAAAGTAAAATTCTATGTACAGACTTGACAGAAAATCCTAGGAAGTTCTGGTCTTACGTTAAATCAGTAAGTGGCTCGAAACAGCATATCCAGACACTCCGGGATGATGATGGCATTGAAACAGAGGACGACACGCGTAAAGCTGAAATACTAAACACCTTTTTCCAAAGCTGTTTCACAAAGGAAGACCGCACTGCAGTTCCTTCTCTAAATCCTCGCACAAACGAAAAAATGGCTGACATCGAAATAAGTGTCCAAGGAATAGAAAAGCAACTGAAATCACTCAACAGAGGAAAGTCCACTGGACCTGACGGGATACCAATTCGATTCTACACAGAGTACGCGAAAGAACTTGCCCCCCTTCTAACAGCCGTGTACCGCAAGTCTCTAGAGGAACGGAGGGTTCCAAATGATTGGAAAAGAGCACAGGTAGTCCCAGTCTTCAAGAAGGGTCGTCGAGCAGATGCGCAAAACTATAGACCTATATCTCTGACGTCGATCTGTTGTAGAATTTTAGAACATGTTTTCTGCTCGAGTATCATGGTGTTTTTGGAAACCCAGAATCTACTATGTAGGAATCAACATGGATTCCGGAAACAGCGATCGTGTGAGACCCAACTCGCGTTATTTGTTCATGAGACCCAGAAAATATTAGATACAGGCTCCCAGGTAGATGCTATTTTTCTTGACTTCCGGAAGGCGTTCGATACAGTTCCGCACTGTCGCCTGATAAACAAAGTAAGAGCCTACGGAATATCAGACCAGCTGTGTGGCTGGATTGAAGAGTTTTTAGGAAACAGAACACAGCATGTTGTTATCAATGGAGAGACATCTACAGACGTTAAAATAACCTCTGGCGTGCCACAGGGGAGTGTTATGGGACCATTGCTTTTCACAATATATATAAATGACCTAGTAGATAGTGTCGGAAGTTCCATGCGGCTTTTCGCGGATGATGCTGTAGTATACAGAGAAGTTGCAGCATTAGAAAATTGTAGCGAAATGCAGGAAGATCTGCAGCGGATAGGCACTTGGTGCAGGGAGTGGCAACTGACAACACAGATAAATGTAATGTATTGAGAATACATAGAGAGAAGGATCCTTTATTGTATGATTATATGATAGCGGAACAAACACTGGTAGCAGTTACTTCTGTAAAATATCTGGGAGTATGCGTGCGGAACGATTTGAAGTGGAATGATCATATAAAATTAATTGTTGGTAAGGCGGGTGCCAGGTTGAGATTCATTGGGAGAGTGCTTAGAAAATGTAGTCCATCAACAAAGGAGGTGGCTTACAAAACACTCGTTCGACCTATACTTGAGTATTGCTCATCAGTGTGGGATCCGTACCAGATCGGGTTGACGGAGGAGATAGAGAAGATCCAAAGAAGAGCGGCGCGTTTCGTCACAGGGTTATTTGGTAACCGTGATAGCGTTACGGAGATGTTTAGCAAACTCAAGTGGCAGACTCTGGAAGAGAGGCGCTCTGCATCACGGTGTAGCTTGCTCGCCAGGTTTCGAGATGGTGCATTTCTGGATGAGGTATCGAGTATATTGCTTCCCCCTACTTATACCTCCCGAGGAGATCACGAATGTAAAATTAGAGAGATTAGAGCGCGCACGGAGGCTTTCAGACAGTCGTTCTTTCCGCGAACCATACGCGACTGGAACAGGAAAGGGAGGTAATGACAGTGGCACGTCAAGTGCCCTCCGCCACACACCGTTGGGTGGCTTGCGGAGTATGAATGTAGATGTAGATGTAGATGTAGATGTAGGTGGTGTTATGGTAAGGGGGTGCTTTCCGTAGTTATGGTGTGGTCCCCCCCCCCTTATTCCGGTTAAAAACAGTAAATACGGAAGGACATGAATATAAATGTGCGTGTGAAATCTTATGGGACTTAACTGCTAAGGTCATCAGTCCCTAAGCTTACACACTACTTAACTTAAATTATCCTAAGGACAAACACACACACCCATGCCCGATGGAGGACTCGAACCTCCGCCGGGACCAGCCGCACAGTCCTTGACTGCAGCGCCTTAGACATGAATATATTTTATAGCATTGCTTACTGCACACAGTAGAGAAAGAGGTCAAAGTTGGTGTTTGTATCAGCATGCCTACGTACCCTGTCATAAAACAGCATCTGTGAGGCAATGGATAGTGGACAATAACATCCCTAAAATGGACTGGCTTGACTAGTGTCTCAACCAGAAGCCAAAGAGATATCTCTGGGATGAATGAGAACGTCGTCGTCGATCCGGACCGCAGCGTCCACCATCGCTACCTCCTCTGTTTTCGGCGATTTTGCATTTTACGACGTCGAGTCCACCACCGACCCAATGATGACTTTGACCCACAGTGTCTGTAGGATGTATTTCAGGCCGGTAGTGGTACTGGGATTTTTTTGAGCGTGCTGTTTTGTACTATGCCTTGGTCTCACTCACTCTAGTTACATTAATTAATGCTTGTTTCAACATTTTCGGTGATGAAATGTCGTTCTTTCTTCTACGAGCGGATTTACACATATCGTCCCCCACTACGACGTTTGCGCAACAAGACTGGCGCATCGTCAGAAGACAGTACAGGTCCTGGGCGTCTTGCAGACACAATTACGCTGCGGTACGGGTAACAGGGGCATCAGAGTGGGGGAGGGAAACGGAGCATCGCCTGGAAACGTACTCCAATGCTTAAGTACACGGGACAGTACGATTCTTGGGGGCTCAATATGTTAACGGGAGGGGGGACGGTCCACTGGGGGCCGAACCGCACAATAACCCTGGGTTCGGTGTGGGGCGACGGTGGGGTAAGTGGACTGCTGTAGCCTATTGTGGGGTTGTCTACCACTGAGGGCTGCGGCGGGGACGAAGCCTCTCCGTCGTTTCTAGGTTCCCAGTCCCATTCAATATAGGCTACAACGCCGTGACTTTGTCCTTAGTTTTTTTGTCACGCACGGAAATCGATGACGTGCGGCTGGGAAATATTCTTTGGATGGACGAGGCACATTTTATTGTGCATGATACCGTGAATCCACAGAAGTGTCGTATATGCGGTTCTACTACACATGTTGTGCAGAAACATCCACTGCACTCCGCTTATGTGACTGTGTGGTGTGGTCTCAGAAGCTCCTTCATTCTGTGTCCATTTTTTTTTTTTTCGCCAAGGAAATGACACCTCGTGGACGTGTACAGTGACATCTCCACGGTATAAGGATCCCCTTGTCCAACACGTGATTCAAGCTGTGCAAGAACGCACTTGTGTCCAACCCACTATTTTCATGCAAGATGGGGCTACACAATATGTCGCTTGCAGGTGAAATATTTGCTTCGCGAAACCTTCGTTAACGATCGCATCATCTTTGGGCAGTTTCAAGATGTCTGTCCTTCCATAAATCCCGACCTAAATCCATGTGACTTCTGGTGGTGGTGGCGACTGAAAAATCGTGTCTATCAGGGATGTATCCGGACTCATCCTGATCTGAAGGATAGTACACGACGACACATTGCTGTGATTACACTGGAGAAACTGCGACCATCTGTCGACCATTCCGCGTTGCAGATACAGCATGTTGCTAAGTCGGGAGGCCACACTGCACACATGTTGTAACTTGTCACAGTATCCTAATAAACGCACCAACACCATCGTTTTAACGTGTTTGATCTTTGCTTATTATAGGTGCATGTGCTAATGAAGAGTAATTTGGTGCGTGTCAGTCTAGCCAATCATGCAGTTTTCACGACATACTTTCGACTGAATAGAAATGGCTCAGTCGAAAGGTTCGCCACTGCCATGTGAATACAGTTCTGGTTCAAGAAAAAATTAAGGACAGATAATTGGGTTTAGTAGTTACTTGGCGATTTGACTTTACACTTTACTCCACAAACTCCATTTCAGTGAATGTTGGAGTGTACTGTGTAGCATAGCTAGTCATTCCCTTTCCTATTCCATCTGCACTTGAAGCGAGTGGAAAATGATACAACTAAGCAGGATCCGTCATGTTAGCCTATGCTACAACATTAAAAATCACGTGGATAATATATCAATAAGTTACATCGAACAGTCAACGATTCGTACATGGTCATATTCCACTCGGATTACGTGTCTTAAATTGATCTGTTTTCCCTTTTCTTACATACCTCAGTGTTTGTATCGTCATCATCATCATGATATCATCACCATCATCACCACCTTGCGTAACAGGTACATAGTGCTAATGCACAGGTATAGAAGACAACCGCAAAACAGCTTACTTACTGATGACTGCTATCCTGCAAACTCAGTGCTTTCCCGTAACGATATTTACCTGCAAAAAGAAACGAATCCATTGAGTTTAATATTTGTGTAACAAACAAATGTGATACATACAATAAACATATAGAAAAGCAATCATTTATTCAGTCGAGTAAGACTCTCATATTTCCAATTTTCCTGCTACTCTAGCCTGCTAATTATGTGAACTATACACATTTGACTAGACGGTCTTCCTCGTTACAGCAGGTAACGCAGGGTCACTGTTAAAAGGTATGCTAAATGAAACGACCATATTAGACAGGAGATGACCTCGATGTACTCGTATTCTTCCCTCGCAGTCATTGCAAATGTGTTGTTTCTGGAGAATTACTGTTTCGTGCAAATTACTGACAGGAGTTGTGTAGTGATGACTTAGAGGGGAAAGAGGGGGAGAAAGAGGGTAGGAGGGTGAGAGAGGGAGAGAGAGAGAGAGAGAGAGAGAGAAGAATAAAAGATGAAACCGGTGATGGCACACAACTTACTACTTTCAAAAAGAATAACTACGTCTACACCACCTAGTAAAATGTATGTGGACACATATCGCTGGACTTTAATATTCCCCTTTATGACCGCTTGAATTCTGCTCGAGGCATATACAATGAGATGTCTGAATGTGTGTGGAGGAATGGTAACCCATTGTTCCTAAAGAGTCGAAACCAAAGAAAGTAGTGATGCAGAACGCTGGAGTCTGAAACAAAGTCGACGTTCTAATTCTTATCAGAGGTTGGGTTCAGGGCGAGACTTTGGGCAGGCCAGTCCATTTCAAGAATCGTATTGCCCACAAGCCTTTCCCTCATAGATGCTGCTTTATCGGCAACATCAGAACTTTCATTACATACGTATGTTTGAGTCTACTGACGTTCGTCGAAAAGACTATGGTCAAAATAATAAGTAGGTTTTTACTGAGTTGTCTAAACCTCAGAAATCAGTTGCTCTTGGACGTATTTCGGATTGTAAAACCTAAGAGACCGAATGCAATGCGAAGAATATGATGTTTCCTGAATGGCTTCATTTCTATGCTTACGTGTATAATTTTTAGCTATTTCTAACTTTCTTGGAGACAGCTTACGTATTTTACTCTGAGGACGGATGACCCGCACTGTTCTAGGATGGTGTCGCTGTTTGTCTCTTGTAATGCTTTCTTTCCTCCATTGTGGCTGCATAATCATCATATTTCTATCATAATGGTACAAATTTTACTCTCTTCGTGTTATAATATCTGTATGTACAATGAAGTCCGTTTAGTGCATTCACAAATAACCTATAACCATTAAAAAACAACTAAGGCAATTGTTCTCGAGTTCGCTGATTAAACCAAATCAAGTGACAGGTCGTATTGCATTGCTGATATAAATAATCATACCACCGAACTGTCCCTCTACAGTGTGTAAACTTTTAGATGGCAGACCTCTCCCTAGTCCTGAATCGGTAGAAGTCGGTAAACGTCGGGAGGCTTCGGTAGGCACGCAGTTTCGACTGCTGCCAACATTACGTAGCTGACTGTGTTGTACAAGGTAGCCATTGTCGTCTGCTTCGTTATTGTTTTGCGCTGTACTGTTCTGTGTGTTTTTATTGTGCAGTTGTGCTAAACATTATCAAAATGAGGGAAGAGGCAGTTGCTGGCCCATCTCGGGAGTCGCCAACAATCCCTACCGGTAGGCCTACGGTTAGAAAGAAACCAGTATTACGTAGCGATGCTCGCAAAATTATATTGCGTGTAATTGAATGCTGCGAAAGGGAAAGAGGGCAGAAAAAATTGCTTCACCCCATTTACAAATCTTCAGTGAGAGCTGCTACATACACAGGACAAAGCATGCGTAGCATTGGAAGATTCAAACAGTTTTCCAAGAGTCATCCTGGTGTATCACCACAAACGCCTGGCAAGAAAAGGTGAGTTTCCATTTCACATATTTTGTTCGCGATCACTTTGAAGGAGCCCCCTATTTCGTCCGAATTACCTTATATTTCATTGTTCCTTGCTACCGTATTGCTTTGTATGGAAACACCACTGGTTACTGTATTATTTCGAAACACATTCATATTACAGTACTTTGCAATCGGATGAATGGTTTGTGAGCGCATAGTAGACAAACATACATATATTTTAATGTACATGACGATTTCAGTTTCGTTTACGAACAACATTTAAAGCGAGTTTTACTTCCAAGCCTTTCGTCTGCTTTCGTTTAAGCATGAGGCGCAATTTGTAGTGCCAGCACTGCAACTGGTAGGCGTGCCTTGTCACCCCCCCCCCCCCCCCACATCGGCTCCTCTCCCACCGCCAGCCAATGCTTGCTTCCTCCTCTCCCCGCACTCCCCTACAGTTAACACACTGTACTGTACACAGTATACAATGCCGTAAAATGTTTACGAACTTCCAGCATGCTGGAGTAGCTTGGGTCAGCAACTTCTGTTAGAAAGAAAAACCAGTCCGAGTTGCAAATTTTTACTTTTTATTCATTCGATGACTAGTTTCTGACCGAGACCAACTTTCAAATCATCGTAACATAGCCGAAAATGGCATTCCCGATGATGTCAAAAATGTGCAATGAACATTTACAGTGCATAAAGAGTTATCTCAGCCCGAAACAAGTCATCGAATGAAAAACGGAAAATTTGCACCTTGGACTGGTTTTTCTTTCTACTGACCATAAAATGTGTTTATACCCTTCCGCATATAGCGTAGATTGTCAAAAAATGGACGAAAAAGAATTTTGTTTGGTGATTAAACATTACTTTATTAAAGGCAAAACGCCTCAGGAGACTAAAGAGAAGCTTGATAAACCTTACGGTGACTCTGCACCTTCGATTAGAACAGTTTATAAGTGGTTTCAAAATTTTAGGAGTGGCCATATCGGCACAAGTGATGCTGAACGTTCTGGACGCCCTGTGGAGGTTACGACTCCAGAAATCATTGATAAAATCCATGATTTGGTGATGGATGACAGAAAAGGTGCGTGAGATTGCTAGTGCTGTGGGCATCTTGAATGAACGGGTACATAATATTTTGCATAAACATTTGGACATTAGAAAGCTATCCGCAGGATGGGTTCCGCGATTGCTCACGCTTGACCAAAAACGGAATCGTGTGAAGTGTTGCAAAGATGGTTTGCAGCTGTTCAGGAAGCATCCGCTGGACTTTAAGCGTCGTTTCGTCACTGTGAATGAACCATGGATACATTACTATACTCCTGAGACCAAACAACAATCTAAACAATGGTTTACCATGGAAGAATCTGCACCAAAAAAGGTAAAGACCATTTCTTCGGCCGGAAAGGTTATGGCGACTGTCTTTTGGAATTCGCAGGGGATAATCCTCATCAGCTATCTGGAAAAGGGTAAAAATATTACAGGTGAATATTATTCTTCGTTATTGGACCATTTGAAAACCGAGCTGCAAGAAAAACGCCGGCGACTGGACCGCAAAAAAGTCATTTTCCATCACGACATTGCACCAGCACACACCCCAGCAGTTGTGGTCGCAAAATTAATGGAATAAGGATTCCAACTCGTTTCACATTCCCCCTATTCTCCACACTTGGCTCATTAGTGCTACTATTTGTTCCCCAATTTCAAGAAATGGCTGGCGGGACAAAGATTTTATTCAAACGAGGAGGTGATTACAGCAACTAACAGCTATTTTGCGGACTTGGACAAATCCTATTATTCGGAAGGGATCAACATATTAGAACAGCGTTGGACGAAGTGTATAAGTCTAAAAGGAGACTATGTCAAAAAATAAGAAAGGTTTACCCCAAACACGTAAGTAGTTTTTATTTTTGCACGGTCTTTTCAAACGCTCCTCCTACCTACAGAAATGTGTGCTCATAGGAAGCTGTTCGCTCATTGTGCCCCATTCTTTTTAAATTCCTATGCACAGTCATTGTGCTAGCTGGCCTGCTTGTAGCGCTTTGGGCTCACGAGTCATTCCTTCCGTTGATATTCTCAACGGTTCCTGTACGCCAGTACACGAGGACTGCTTGGTCTCGGTTTAGCTGTGACTGTTTCTTCGCTTTTCAGGTTCACAGTCACGTCACCAAAGCCGAGTTGCGCAGCTTTAGAAGGGTTGAAATGTCCCTGACGGATTTGTTACTCAGGTGATATCCAACGACTTGTTCAAGTTCGAAGTAACTGAGCTTTCCTAATTGACTCATTGTGCTATTACTGCTTTTCTACTGACAACACAATACTCCCCGCCTGCTTTTACAACTCGTGAAATCTAGTGGTCAATTCTAAATTCTGTCTGTCTAGTTTTGATCAGATAACGTATGTTTCCAAACTTCTGGAGAGCATAGAGGCAGGCGGAAGTCTTCCTGCGCGTGACGACTGTGTTTTCCGCCTAGTCGAGCTGTTCATTCAAAGGTACGAGGGTCACTCGAAAAGAAATGCACACTATTTTTTTTAAAAAAAAATCCATCTTTTTCTCTACATGTTTGTAAGTTTTACAGTGTGTAGATACATCCTTTAGGAACAATATTTTCATTTCTCCACATAATTTCCATTCCTCTTAACTGCCCTACGCCATATTGGAACCAGCGCCTGTATACCCGCACGGTAAAATTCTGGACCAACCAGTGGGAGCCACTGTTTGGCAGCGTGCACAAGGGAGTCATCATCTTCGAACCTTGTTCCACGAAGAGAGTCTTCAAGTTTCCCAAAGAGATGATAGTCACATGGAGCCAGGTCAGGACTGTTAGACGGGTGTTTCAGTGTTGTCCATCCGAGTTTTGTGATCGCTACCATGGTTTTCTGACAGACATGTGGCCATGCATTGTCGTGCAACAGCAAAACAGCCTGCTTTTGCCGATGTGGTCGAATACGACTCAGTCGAGCTTGAAGTTTCTTCAGTGTCGTTACATATGCATCAGAATTTATGGCGGTTCCACTTGGTATGATGTCCACAAGCAAGAGTCCTTCTGAATCTAAAAACATCGTAGCCATAACTTTTCCAGCAAAAGGTGTGGTTTTGAATTTTTTTTTTCTTGGGTGAATTTGCATGATGCCTACTCCACTGACTGCCTCTTCGTCTTTGGTGAAAAATGATGGAGCCATGTTTCATCACCTGTCACAATTCTTCCAAGAAATTCATCTCCACCATTCTCATACTGTTCCAAAAGTTCGCTACATACCGTTTTTCTTGTTTCTTTGTGAGCCACTGTCGACATCCTGGGAACACACCTGGCACAAACCTTTTTATAACGCCAACACTTCCAGTATTCTGCAAACACTTCCGTCCCCTATCCCAACGTAGCGTGACAATTCGTTCACTGTGATGCGTCTGTCAGCAGTTACCAATTCGTTAACTCTCTGCACATTGTCTGGAGTGTGTGCAGTACGAGGCCTGCCGCTGCGAGGACAATCCTCAATATTGCCGTGCCCGCTTTTAACACGTAACTGCTTGCCCACCGACTAACTGTGCTGCGATCGACAGCAGCATCTCCATACACTTTTTTCAACCTCTTGTGGATGTTTCCCACTGCCCCTTTTTCACAGCACAGGAATCCTATGTCAGCACGTTGCTTCTGACGAACGTCAAGTGTAGCAGCCATCTTGAAGACATGCTGTGACGGCGCCACTCACAGGAACAGATTGAACTAAGTTTGAAAACAAGCGGGAAGGATGTATCTACACACAGTAAAACGTTCACACATGCAGAATGAAAACTGTATTTTTACAAAAATAATGTGCATTTCTTTTGGAGTGACCCTCGTACATGCAAATTCACTGTTTACTGCTATGGTATTGCGCATGTAGAATCGTACAAGTGTACTATGATATCCAGTCGCCTTTCCTCTGTTGGGAGATTTCAGTTGATTTTCTATCCTGTCATCACTTCTACATCTACATACATACACCGCAAACCACCGTACGGTGCATGGCGGAGGGTACCTTGTACTACTACTAGGCATTTCCTTTCCTGTCGTCACAGAACGATCGAAAAACGACTGTCTAAAAGCCTCCGTATGAGCCCTAATTTCTCGCGTCTCATCTTCATGGTCCTCACGGGAAATGTACGTTGGCGCCAGCCAGTGGAATCGTTCTGCAGTCGGTCTCAAACGCGGTTGCTCTACATATCCACAATAGTGCCTCGCGAGAAAAGAGTCGTCTTACCTTAAGAGGTTCCAATTTGAGTTCAATACTTGCGTATTCACAGGATAGAGTAGCATGGAGAGCTGCATCAAACCAGTCTCAGGACTGAAGACCACAACAACAACAACAACAACAACAACAACTTGCGTATTGATCGACCCCATCGGTAACAAACCTAGCAGCCCGCCTCTGAATTGATTCGTTGTTTTCCTTTAATCCGACCTGGTGCGTATTCCAAAAACTCGAACGGTTCTCAATAATGGGTCGCAGTAGTAGTCTACGCGCCATCTCCTCTACGGACGAGCTACACTTTCCCAGAATTCTCCCAATGAAACCCTTCGTAGCTACCAACCTGACGCGCTCATCCAATTTCATATCGCTTTGCAACGTTATGCCTTAATATTTAATCGATGTGATTGCGTCAACCTGCACCCTACTAATGTTGTATTCCAACGTTCTAGGATTGTTTTTTCTACTCATCCGCTTTAACTTACATTTCTCTACATTTACAAAAAGCTGTATTCATCACACTAAATAAAATTGTTTCCTAAGTCATCTTCTATCCTCCTACAGTCATTCAACGAAGACACCTTCCACTACACCGCCGCGTCACCATCAAATAGCTGTAAATTGCTGCTCACCCTGTCTGTCAAGACATTTACGTATACGAACAATAAAAGCGGTCCCATCACACTTCCTTGGGGCACACCTGGCGATACTCTTTTTCTCTAACGAACAGTAGCCGCCGAGGACAGCGTACTGGGTTCTATTACTTAAAAAGTCTTCGAGACACTCACAGATCTGCGCACCTAAACCGTATGCTCTGACCATCATAACCAGTCTGCAGGGGGTACACCGTGTCAAATGCTTTTCGGAAATATAGGAATATAGAATGTCTGTTGCCCTCCATCCATGGTTTGCAGCATATCATGTGAGAAAAGGGCACCCCTAATTTCGCAAGAGTGATACTTTCTAAATACCTAGTGATTTGTGGGTGGTTGGTTGGTTTCTGGGGTTGATGGGACCAGACTACAAAGGCCATCGGCCACTTATTCCAAGACCATGAAACACTCACAAGGAAGAAAAACAAGCAACGGAGACGACAAGGGACGACACAGAACAAGAAAGATATAGACAAAGATCAGAAAAGAGGAATTAAAAGCACAGATAGTGTTACAGTGGTTGGCCGACCATGGGAAAAAAAAGCCAACCACACTAAAAACCCTAATCTAGAACCGTAGGCCAAAGGCCAGAACACACAAAAGAGACAAACCCTCAGATTGTGCGATAAAAGCCTCCTGCGCGAATAAAACTCGAAACTAAGTCTGCCATTGCAGCGTCATCCGTTAAAAGTGCAGGGACCGTATCAGGCAGCGCAAACGTCTGCCTGAGCGCAGTTAAAAGTGATTCGTGGACAGAAGCATGCCGGCCGCGGTGGTCTCGCGGGCATCGATGTGTGTGATGTCCTTAGGTTAGTTAGGTTTAAGTAGTTCTAAGTTCTAGGGGACTGATGACCACAGCTGTTAAGTCCCATAGTGCTCAGAGCCATTTGAACCATTTGATTTGACAGAAGCGTATGTCTCAAGAAAATGCATTAGATTCGAACTCAGAATGTGTTCAAGAATTCTGCAGTAAACAGATATTAAGGATATTGGTTCAGTTTTTTGCCTATCTTATATACAGGAGTCACCTGCTCTTTTTTCCAGCCGCATGGGACTTTTCACTGGGCGAGATATTCGCAATAGATGCAGGCTAAATAAGGGACCAATGCAGTAGAGAACTCTCTGTAAAACCAAACTGGGATTCCGTCTGGAGCTGGCGACTTACTTCTTTTCAATTCTTTCAGTTGCTTCTCTACACCACGGATGCCAATTTCTATGTTCTCCATGAAAGAGACTGTAGAACAATCAAACAAAACTAAGTCTGCCATTGCAGCGTCATCCGTTAAAAGTGCAGGGACCGTATCAGGCAGCGCAAACGTCTGCCTGAGCGCAGTTAAAAGTGATTCGTGGACAGAAGCATGCCGGCCGCGGTGGTCTCGCGGTTCTAGGCGCGCAGCTCGGAACCGTGCGACTGCTACGGTCGCAGGTTCGAATCCTGCCTCGGGCATGGATGTGTGTGATGTCCTTAGGTTAGTTAGGTTTAAGTAGTTCTAAGTTCTAGGGGACTGATGACCACAGATGTTAAGTCGCATAGTGCTCAGAGCCATTTGAACCATTTGATTTGACAGAAGCATATGTCTCAAGAAAATGCATTAGATTCGAACTCAGAATGTGTTCAAGAATTCTGCAGTTAATAGATATTAAGGATATTGGTTCAGTTTTTTGCCTATCTTATATACAGGAGTCACCTGCTCTTTTTTCCAGCCGCATGGGACTTTTCGCTGGGCGAGAGATTCGCAATAGATGCAGGCTAAATAAGGGACCAATTCAGTAGAGAACTCTCTGTAAAACCAAACTGGGATTCCGTCTGGAGCTGGCGACTTACTTCTTTTCAATTCTTTCAGTTGCTTCTCTATACCACGGATGCCAATTTCCATGTTCTCCATGCAAGAGACTGTAGAACAATCAAACAAGGGTATATTTCCAAGATTCCTCTGCGTGAATGATTTATTAAACACACAATTTAAAAGTTTAGCTTTCCTTTTGCTGTTTTCTATTGTCACCCCAATTGGTCAACGACGGACTGGACAGAAGCCTTCGACCTGCTTAGTGATTTTAAGTCAGACCAGAATTTCGTCGAGTTCTCAACAAGATCTTTCGCTAAGGGGTTGGGTTGGGTTGTTTGGGCAAGGAGACCAGACAGCGAGGTCATAGGTCTCATCGGATTAGGGAAGGAAGTCGGCCGTACCCTGTCAAAGGAACCATCCCGGCATTTGCCTGGAGCGATTTAGGGAAATCACGGAAAACCTAAATCAGGATACCAGAATGAGATTTTCACTCTGCAGCGGAGTGTGCGCTGATATGAAACTTCCTGGCAGATTAAAACTGTGTGCCCGACCGAGACTCGAACTCGGGACCTGCCAGGAAGTTTCATATCAGCGCACACTCCGCTGCAGAGTGAAAATCTCATTCTGGAAACATCCCCCAGGCTGTGGCTAAGCCATGTCTCCGCAATATCCTTTCTTTCAGGAGTGCTAGTTCTGCAAGGTTCGCAGGAGAGCTTCTGTAAAGTTTGGAAGGTAGGAGACGAGGTACTGGCAGAAGTAAAGCTGTGAGTACCGGGCGTGAGTCGTGCTTCGGTAGCTCAGTTGGTAGAGCACTTGCCCGCGAAAGGCAAAGGTCCCGAGTTCGAGTCTCGGTCGGGCACACAGTTTTAATCTGCCAGGAAGTTTTAAATCAGGATAGGCGGACACGAGATTGAACCGTCGTCCTCCCGAATACGAGTCCAGTGTCTAACCACTGCGCCACCTCCTTTCGCTAAGGTATGACGGAGTTACGTTGTGTGTTTCGGACACTGATCTTCTTACGGATGCACGAATTTCTACTAACGTCTCGGCGGTGTGGCCGAGCGGTTCTAGGCGCTTCAGTCTGGAACCGTGCGACCGCTACGAAAAATGGTTCAAATGGCTCTGAGCAATATGGGACTCAACTTCTGAGGTCATTAGTCCCCTAGAACTTAGAACTAGTTAAACCTAACTAACCTATGGACATCACACACATCCATGCCCGAGGCAGGATTCGAACCTGCGATCCTAGCGGTCGCTCGGCTCCAGTTTGCAGCGCCTAGAACCGCACGGCCACTCCGTGCTCAGAACCATTTGAACAATTTTGAACTAACTTCTCCCGTCAACATTTGCGCGCTTTTTTTTTAACGTAAAGTGCATTTATCACAACGAACCGCACACCTGTTAGGACATTCGCTAGGCTCGATCTGGATCGTTGTACGACGTATCGGACACGGACGAAGGCGGGCTCATCGGCCGTACCCTTGCATCCCTGGAGTATAAAACAAGAAAAGAAACGAGACGCGGGCCCCCAAGAGGGCGCAGGCTCGGACGCAATCTCGCGGCTGGCACAACACTCCGGCGCTGCGCTTCCCTCCCCCCGGCTGCAACGCAAACAGCGGCTTATCTCAGGCCACGCGCGGCGGCGCGGGGCTGTCTGCTCCGCGTTCGGCATCGATCACTCTTTATGGCGGATATCCGCGGCCGCACTGTCGCCGAGTGATTTGTAGCGAGCGCGGGGACCGTTTCTGCTCGCCATTGTCTCCGGGAGCGCGCCACGTGGGGGGCAGAAGCTTTGCGTGATATTAGAAAAGAGAGAAAGGCGTTCCCCCACTCTCCACGGGGGTGCAGGGGCCTAAATGTATACAGTTGGCCCGAGGGCTGGAGACGCTCTGGCGTTCACCGCTGATGCGCAGTGGGTCCCTGCAAGGCCTGTTGCAAGTCTTATACATTCGTTATCGAGTTGCTCCGAGATCCGAGCTACCGATTTGTCCTAAAACTCGTACCATACGCGAATTCGTGCCCGACTGGGTTTTACTCCACCAGTTCGTCTCAGCGGGCGGAGTGCATAACGAGCAGCGGCTCGGCGTGCGTCGTCCGTGCCTGATTCGGCATAAATCGGTAGCCATATGGAGTACTCGTACAGTAAGTCTTTAAGCTGGACGATAAAGGATGACAGCCAAAACAGTTGCAGGATAAAAATTTATTAAAATTCTTGACCAATGTTTCGGTATATATAAATATACCTTCATCAGAAGCAAAAAATCTAAAATTACATCATGCAATGGAGATTAATAAAACAGTTGTGCCAATTATTAATCTCCATTGCATGATGTAATTTTAGATTTTTTGCTTCTGATGAAGGTATATTTATATATACCGAAACATTGGTCAAGAATTTTAATAAATTTTTATCCTGCAACTGTTTTGGCTGTCATCCTTTATCGTGAAGAATTTCAACAGTTGCTGTTTCAGCCATGTTTAAAATGTTTAAGCTGGCCTACATAGTGACAAGGCGTACGTGCTCGTCGCACTTGCTAGTCGGCAGCGGCGCGGAGTAACGAATACGTATCCCATTTCGTTACTCTTGAGCAAGCGCGGCTCGTAATTAAAGGCTCTGAGGCGCAGCCTCTTCAAAATATACACTGAGGCGCCACAGAAACTGGTATGTGCCTGTGTATTCAAATACAGAGATATGTAAACAGCCAGAATATAGCGATGCGGTCGGCAACGCCTATATAAGACAAGAAGAGTCTGGCGCAGTTGTAAGATCGGTTAATGCTGTGACAATGGCAGGTTATCAAGATTTGTCAGTTTGAACATGGTGTTATAATTGGCTCACGAGCAATGGGACACAGCATCTCCGAGCTAGCGATGAAGTGACTATGTCCCGTACGACCATTTCACGAATGTACCGTGAATATCAGGAATCCGGTAAAATATCAAATCTCCGACATCGCTGAGGCCGGAGATCCTGCAAGAACGGGACCAATGACGACTGAAGAGAATCGTTCATTGTGACATAAGTGCAACCCTTCTGCAAAGTGCTGCAGACTTCAATTCTGGGTCATCAACGAGTGTCAGCGTACGAACCATTCAACGAAACGTCAGCGGTATGAGCTTTCGGAGCAGAAGGCCCACTCGTGTACCATTGATGACTGCACGATACAAAGCTTTACGCCTCGCCTGGGCACTTCAACACCGCCATCGGACCGTTGATGATTGGAAACATGTTGCCTGGTCGGACGAGTCTCGTTTCAAATTGTATCGAGCACATGGACGTCAACGGGTATGGAGATGTATGGACTATGTATGTCAGCAGGGGACTATTCCAACTGGTGGAAGCTCTGTAATGCTGTGGGGCGCGTGCAGTTGGAGTGATATGAGACCCCGTTACGTCTAAATACGACTCTGACAGGTGACACGTACGTAAGCATGCTGTCTGATCATCTGCATCAGTTCATGTCCACTGTGCATTCCGACGGGTCTGGGAAATTCCAGCACGACAATACGACACACCACACATCCAGAATTGCTACAAAGTGGCTCCATGAATACTCCTCGATGTTTACAAACTTCTACTGGCTTCTAAAGTCCCCAGACATGAACATTATTGAGCATATCTGGGATACCTTGCAACGTACTGTTCAGAAGAGATTCTCTTACGCATTTATGAACAGCCCTGCAGGATTCATGGTGTCAATTCCCTCCACCATTACTTCAGACATTAGTCGGCTCCATACCACGTCATGTTGCGGCACTTCTGCGTGCTTCCGGGATCGCTACACGATATTAGGCAGGAGTACCAGTTTCTTCATTTAAAATAGCGTATCACAGAATTTGAATTACCATAACGCATTTCCAATATTTCCCACACGGATTCAAATAATGCCGGTCAACGTTTTTGGAACTGTCGATACGTGATTTCACGCGATGTTTTTCGAGTGTGTAGTTACAAGTTTTAAGGCTGCGCCTTGAAACCCCGCTTAGCTCTATGTAGCAGAGATTTGGGGGCGTGGTTTCCTCGGATAACGGCTCTTGCACGTCCCGAAGGCTGCAGTGTTTCAGCCTAAGGGTGTTCTACCAACCTGCTAAGAATTTTCACGTTCCGCTGCTTACATCGGAAGGGAATGAACTCAATTGCTGACACTTCGCTATCGAATCCCTGTCTACGTATATCTTTTTATATCTTTATTATGCTTTGATGCGTTTTTAACCGACGTTTAGTATTATTGCTTTGGTAGTGTTTAGACAGTTTGTTTGTTCCTGCCATTGGTTATTGTATCCAACGCTGGAATAAGTTTGAAAATGTCGCGCCAGAGTGCACTATATTACGCTACCATAAATATCACAACTTAGCAAGAGTATCACAAATGTTTAGAAGAAAAAGCGCGTGAAATACACCCCTTGCGCGAAATACGTCCCGCTGCTTTAGTTTCCTTGCTTGCTGACTGCGGGTAAGGTGCACAATTGGCAAGTTTCTTTTCGTTAGTGTACTGTGCATGAGTTCTGCTTGCGAATAACACCAGCGTACCAAGCGTACCCCGAGTTCAAAAATAACAAAATATGAATTCAGCGTGCATTTTACCAGGTAAAATTTTGGAACAAGCGGTTAGGATGAAAGTGAAGGAACTTGGTGCTTCCACATTCGACGTAAACATGAATCAAGGAAAAAAAAATCTGTAAGTGCTGGCAAGGGTATACGCACAATTTCAACAGAGCACCGTACAATGCAGCTGAGACGTTGTGTGCGCTATTATCACTTAAAATGCATATTTTTGTAATAAACAAGTGAAAATACAACAAATACAGTCTGTACATTTCCATGTCGGTTGCTCTGGTTGCTCATGTCAGCCAATCACAGCACAAGATCCGTGACGCACGGAAACACTGTTTCGTCACGCGAACTCATAAACACCCAGTTTGAGTGCACAAAACATTAAATGTCTGAAGTTTAGAAATGAAAATACCAAAACTTATAAGCACGCAACGAAGCTAACATACACCGCATTCAAAATGGTTCAAATGGCTCTGAGCACTATGGGACTTAACTTCTGAGGTCATCAGCCCCTAGAACTTAGAACTACTTAAACCTAACTAAACTAAGGACATCACACACATCCATGCCCGAGGCAGGATTCGAACCTGCGACCGTAGCAACAGCGCGGCTCCAGACTGTAGCGCCTAGAACCGCTCGGCCACTCCGTCCGGCTACACCGCATTAATAATCTCTCCAAAACGAGTTTTTTTTAGGACTCCTTGTGATAAACTGTCGGGTAATGGGACGTTGGGGGATAAAAAGCTAGCTACAGATTTTATCTTGCAGATAGTTTTTGATGTTATTAAGCAGTTGATTATGAAACGGAAAGAAGCCATAGTATGTAAACGTTTAGCTAAAGGGTTATATTACCCTCCCCCCCCCCCCCCTCCCTCCGGTAATTTTGGTTGTGGTGACAGATTGACCTGCAGCGTATCCTGAGGTCTAGATTAGTTTCGATCGACAAATGTCGCAGCCTTCCCTAATATGGCAACCACGAGTCGCGCCTGCTCTTAATTCAAGCACAGTCGGTAATGTGTTACTTCGAGTCCTCCCTCGGGCACGGGTGTGTGTGTTTGTCCTTAGAATAATTTAGGTTAAGTAGTGTGTAAGCTTAGGGACTGATGATCTTAGGAGTTAAGTCCCATAAGATTTCACACACGTTTGAACATTTGATTTTTGGTAATGTGTTACGAAACGGCGCGTACATTCTTGCCCGACCCGAGGAAGTATGAAGGGACACTGAGTAACAACTACGTACTCAGTTTCGTTACTTTTGATGCGGGCAGAATAATGATGCTGCGCACACTACCCGATTCGGGTGAGCAAGAGGGGGCGTGTAGTAACGACTAGTCGATAACGAAGAACGATCCGGTGCTCGAGTTCGTCCCACTCGGGCCAAGCCGGCAGCGACACGAAGTAACGAATACGTATCCCATTTCGCTGCAGATGATGTGAGCAGAGTCGGTAACGAGAAACGAGACAATGCACAGTGTTCGTTCCCGACTCAGGTGAATATGTAAGCACTTGGAGTAACGACTACGTTACTCTTGACGAAGGCCTAGTCGGCTTTTGTTTAATCGTATGGCTAGGGCCCCCCCCCACCCACCCCCCACCCCCCGTCGGGCAGGCCGATCGCCGTGTGCCGGTCTTTCAATTTGACGCCACTTCGGCGACCTGCAGTCGATGAGGATGATAGGATGATGATGAGGACAGCACAACACCCAGTCCCTGGGCGGAGAAAATTCCCCGACCCAGCCGGGAATCGTATCCGGGCCCAGAGGACTGACAATCCGTCACGCAGACCATTCAGCTACTGGGGGCGGACGGTCTAGTCGGTAACGAATAACAACACGCCACACGCTGTCCGTCTAACTCGGCCAAAGTAGGTAGCGGTACAGAGTAACGAATACGCATTTTCGTTACTCTTCGTGCGTTTCTTTACTCCAGTGAATTCGCTGTGAATACGTGCGCGACAGGCCACCAAACTGTGGGTGTAATAGGACTATAGATTAATGCGTGGATTTCATATGAGAAAGAATTGTTCAAAATCTCAATCACAGGCTCCCTCCTGTGTTCCGTCAACAGCTAAAATATTGATACAGGAGTCACGATATAGTTTTATGAAATTGTTGTTGTTGTTGTGGTCTTCAGTCCTGAGACTGGTTTGATGCAGCTCTCCATGCTACTCTATCCTGTGCAAGCTTCTTCATCTCCCAGTACCTACTGCAACCTACATCCTTCTGAATCTGCTTAGTGTATGCATCTCTTGGTCTCCCCCTACGATTTTTACCCTCCACGCTGCCCTCCAATACTAAATTGGTGATCCCTTGATGCCTCAGAACATGTCCTACCAACCGATCCCTTCTTCTGGTCAAGTTGTGCCACAAACTCCTCTTCTCCCCAATCCTGTTCAGTACCTCCTCATTAGTTATGTGATCTACCCATCTAATCTTCAGCATTCTTCTGTAGCACCACATTTCGAAAGCTTCTATTCTCTTCTTGTCCAAACTATTTATCGTCCATGTTTCACTTCCATACATGGCTACATTCCATACAAATACTTTCAGAAAAGACTTCCTGACACTTAAATCTATACTCGATGTTAACAAATTTCTCTTCTTCAGAAACGCTTTCCTTGCCATTGCCAGTCTACATTTTATATCCTCTCTACTTCGACCATCATCAGTTATTTTGCTCCCCAAATAGCAAAACTCCTTTACTACTTTAAGTGTCTCATTTCCTAATCTAATACCCTCAACATCACCCGACTTAATTCGACTACATTCCATTATCCTCGTTTTGCTTTTGTTGATGTTCATCTTATATCCTCCCTTCAAGACACCATCCATTCCATTCAGCTGCTCTTCCAAGTCCTTTGCTGTCTCTGACAGAATTACAATGTCATCGGCGAACCTCAAAGTTTTTATTTCTTCTCCATGGATTTTAATACCTACTCCGAATTTTTCTTTTGTTTCCTTTACTGCTTGCTCAATATACAGATTGAATAACATCGGGGAGAGGCTACAACCCTGTCTTACTCCCTTCCCAACCACTGCTTCCCTTTCATGTCCCTCGACTCTTATAACTGCCATCTGGTTTCTGTACAAATTGTAAATAGCCTTTCGCTCCCTGTATTTTACCCCCGCCACCTTTAGAATTTGAAAGAGAGTATTCCAGTCAACATTGTCAAAAGCTTTCTCTAAGTCTACAAATGCTAGAAACGTAGGTTTGCCTTTCCTTAATCTTTCTTCTAAGATAAGTCGTAAGGTCAGTATTGCCTCACGTGCCCCAGTATTTCTACGGAATCCAAACTGATCTTCCCCGAGATCGGCTTCTACTAGTTTTTCCATTCGTCTGTAAAGAATTCGTGTTAGTATTTTGCAGCTGTGGCTTATTAAACTGATTGTTCGGTAATTCTCACATCTGTCAACACCTGCTTTCTTTGGGATTGGAATTATTATATTCTTCTTGAAGTCTGAGGGTATTTCGCCTGTTTCATACATCTTGCTCACCAGATGGTAGAGTTTTGTCAGGACTGGCTCTCCCAAGGCCGTCAGTAGTTCCGATGGAATGTTGTCTACTCCAGGGGCCTTGTTTCGACTCAGGTCTTTCAGTGCTCTGTCAAACTCTTCACGCAGTATCGTATCTCCCATTTCATCTTCATCTACATCCTCTTCCATTTCCATAATATTGTCCTCAAGTACATCGCCCTTGTATAGACCCTCTATATACTCCTTCCACCTTTCTGCTTTCTCTTCTTTGCTTAGAACTGGGTTTCCATCTGAGCTCTTGATGTTCATACAAGTGGTTCTCTTATCTCCAAAGGTCTCTTTAATTTTCCTGTAGGCAGTATCTATCTTACCCCTAGTAAGATAAGCCTCTACATCCTTACATTTGTCCTCTAGCCATCCCTGCTTAGCCATTTTGCACTTCCTGTCGATCTCATTTTTGAGACGTTTGTATTCCTTTTTGCCTGCTTCATTTACTGCATTTTTATATTTTCTCCTTTCATCAATTAAATTCAATATTTCTTCTGTTACCCAAGGATTTCTACTAGCCCTCGTCTTTTTACCTACTTGACCCTCTGCTGCCTTCACTACTTCATCCCTCAGAGCTACCCATTCTTCTTCTACTGTATTTCTTTCCCCCATTCCTGTCAATTGTTCCCTTATGCTCTCCCTGAAACTCTGTACAACCTCTGATTCTTTCAGTTTATCCAGGTCCCATCTCCTTAAATTCCCACCTTTTTGCAGTTTCTTCAGTTTTAATCTACAGGTCATAACCAATAGATTGTGGTCAGAGTCCACATCTGCCCCTGGAAATGTCTTACAATTTAAAACCTGGTTCCTAAATCTCTGTCTTACCATTATATAATCAATCTGATACCTTTTAGTATCTCCAGGGTTCTTCCATGTATACAACCTTCTATCATGATTCTTAAACCAAGTGTTAGCTATGATTAAATTGTGCTCTGTGCAAAATTCTACCAGGCGGCTTCCTCTTTCATTTCTTAGCCCCAATCCATATTCACCTACTACGTTTCCTTCTCTCCCTTTTCCTACACTCGAATTCCAGTCACCCATAACTATTAAATTTTCGTCTCCCTTCACAATCTGAATAATTTCTTTTATTTCATCATACATTTCTTCAATTTCTTCGTCATCTGCAGAGCTAGTTGGCATATAAACTTGTACTACTGTAGTAGGTGTGGGCTTCGTATCTATCTTGGCCACAATAATGCGTTCACTAAGCTGTTTGTAGTAGCTTACCCGCGTTCCTATTTTCCTATTCATTATTAAACCTACTCCTGCATTACCCCTATTTGACTTTGTGTTTATAACCCTGTAGTCACCTGACCAGAAGTCTTGTTCCTCCTGCCACCAAACTTCACTAATTCCCACTATATCTAACTTTAACCTATCCATTTCCCTTTTCAAATTTTCTAACCTACCTGCCCGATTAAGGGACCTGACATTCCACGCTCCGATCCGTAGAACGCCAGTTTTCTTTCTCCTGATAACGACATCCTCTTGAGTAGTCCCCGCCCGGAGATCCGAATGGGGGACTATTTTACCTCCGGAATATTTTACCCAAGAGGACGCCATCATCATTTAATCATACAGTAAAGCTGCATGCCCTCGGGAAAAATTACGGCCGTAGTTTCCCCTTGCTTTCAGCCGTTCGCAGTACCAGCACAGCAAGGCCGTTTTGGTTATTGTTACAAGGCCAGATCAGTCAATCATCCAGACTGTTGCCCTTGCAACTACTGAAAAGGCTGCTGCCCCTCTTCAGGAACCACACGTTTGTCTGGCCTCTCAACAGATACCCCTCCGTTGTGGTTGTACCTACGGTACGGCTATCTGTATCGATGAGGCACGCAAGCCTCCCCACCAACGGCAAGGTCCATGGTTCATGGGGGGGTTTATGAAATTAGCGGTCAACATATACAGGGTGATTCCGTGATGATATTACAAATCTTCATGGATGATGGAAAAGGGACCCTTGTCCGAAAACGAGTCGAATGTCATAAGCGAAAATCGTTCTGACACTTCTGACAGTGGAGTATATGTACTGGTACAGTTATTTCTAAGATTGTAGAGTAGGCAACTTTCGGGGTTGGTAGTAAGGACCAAAAAAAGACAAAATATCCACCAAATATGGGCTCTAAAATGCATACTTTAAGAGCTATGATCGCTTTTTCAGTAAAAGACATGTGTTTCACAGTAGCCATAGCTCTTGAAGTATACACTTTAGAGCCCATGTCCACTGGACATTGTTTTCTTTTCTTAGCCCACGCTACCGCTCCTGAAACTTGCCTATCCTACAGTCTTAGCAACAACAGCACCGGTACATGTATTCCATCGTCAAAGCTATTAGAACAACTTTCGGTTGTAACTTTCGACTTGGTCGTTTCCGGATCAGGCTTCCTTTCCTCAAATTCATACATTTACGCGTCTCCATGCACAGTTTTACATTTCCGAACGTCTAAAGCAAGTTGCCAATTTTCCGCTACTGTGCAGACAACACATGCATCACAGTGTGCCGTTCAAATTTCAGGAAATTTGCAACAATGTGAACAATGAGACCTCTCGGATGAAAATCATAGGCATTTAGCAAACGGATATGGACGTAAAATATGGTGGGGTCGTTGGTGTGTTTTCTCAACAGTATCATTTGCAGGTGAATCTTTGCCAAGACCCAAAGATTATTTTTTATCTAAACGATTCGGTCGGTTTTGAAAAGTGTCCTGTCACAAGAACTAAATATCGTACGTGAAACAAAAAACTTATTATTATGTCTGAGAGGATTGACGGTCATCCATGCTGTATTAGAATTCTGTGTTGAATAAAAACACTGTACTCCAGATTACACGGGACTGGTGGGGGGGGGGGTTGGGGGGGGGCAGTTGATCCCTACTGCCCCACCCCCGCCCGCCCGGACCATTCCTGGCTTTGTGGACGCCTATGACTCCTGCCATTCTGCAGAAATTTTTCGGAGTGAGTGTTCAGTTGAGCAGAACGTAATTTCTTTCGCGAAACATACATTGACTACGAATCACGCGACTATGGTCTAGCCAATGGTTTACCAGTAAGCGCTCTGTAGATTCATCATCACTGGTTCAGACAGATCCCTCTCAAAAGTAACGTGGTTTTGTATAGGCATTTTATATGTGAATTTGTTATCTGGAATGAACTTGGCTTATAGCTCTTAAGAGATAAATGGAAGAGCATTTCACTTGTCTCCGGCAAGTGTCACAGCTCAAATGTCCCTGACTGCTCTGCTACAAATAAAGAAAAGATGGCCACAACTCATTTTCCTTTTTTTACTGCACTTTATTTCCGAGTGTCTATTTTAATAACTGAGACTGTGGCGGCATTGACAATGGTTTCCTACACTGAGGTGACAAAAGCCATGGGATAGCGATATGCACATATACAGATGTCGGTAGTATCGCGTGCACAACCTATGAAAGGGCAGTGCATTGGAGGAACTATCATTTGTAATCATGTGATTCACGTGAAAAGGTTTGCGTCGTGATTATGGCTGCGCAACGGGAATCAACTAACTTTTAACAAGGAATGGCAATTGGAGCTACACAGGTGGGACATTCCATTTTGGAAATCGTTAGAGAATTCAATATCCGAGATCCACTGTGTCAAGAGTTTGCCGAGAATATTACATTTCAGGTACTCCCTCACATCACGGACGACGCAGTGGCCTTCACGTAACGACCGAGAGCAGTGGTGGTAGCGTTGAGTTGTCAGTGGTAACACACAAGCAGCTCTTTGTATCCGTTAGTACAGTGAGGCGAAATCTGGCGTTAGTGAGCTATGGTAGCACACAACCGACGCGAGTGACTTTGCTATCAGCACGACACCGCCTGCAGCGCTCCTCCTGGGCTCCTGACCATATCCGTTTGGAGCCTAGAGACTGGAAAACCGTGGTCTGGTCAGATGAGCCCCGATCTCAGTCGGAAAGAGCTAAAGGTAGGCTTCTAGTGTGGCGTAGATCCCACAGAGCCATGGAGCCAAGCTGTCAACAAGTACTGTGCATGCTAGTAGTGGCTCTATAATGATTTGGGCTGTGTTTACTTGGAATGAACTGGGTACTCTGGTCAAACTGAACCGTTCATTCACGGGAAATGGTCATGTACGCTTACTTGGGGACCATTTTCAGCCATTGGTTCCAAAATGGTTCAAATGGCTCTGAGCACTATGGGACTTAACAGCTGAGGTCATCAGTCCCCTAGAACTTAGAACTAATTAAACCTAACTAACCTAAGGACATCACACACATCCATGCCCGAGGCAGGATTCGAACCTGCGACCGTAGTGGTCGCGCGGTTTCAGACTGAAGCGCCTAGTAACGTTCGGCCATCCCGGCCGGCGTAGCCATTGGTGGACCTCATGTTATAGCTAACAATGCACCATGTCACCGGGTCACAAATTCTCGCGATTGGTTTGAATGACAGTCTGGACAGTTCGACCGATTGATCTGGCCACTCAGATCGCCGGATGTGAATCCTACTGAATATTTATGTGACATAAACGAGAGTCAGTTCGTGCTCAAAATCCTTCACCGGCAACACTTTCGCAGTTATGGACGCCTACAGAGGCAGCACAGCTCGATATTTGTGCACGGGACTTTCAACGACATGTTGAATCCACGCTACGTCGAGCTGCTGCACTACTCCGCTCAAAAGGAAGGTATTACGAGGTATCCCATGACTTTTGGCACCTGAGTGTAGTATGTCAAAGTGAAAGTGTCGCGAAAAAACATGGAATTTGTTGCTATGGCACACGTTGCACATTAGCGGTTTATCACATGCTCAAAATATTTTTTGGGCAAAGTTCTTCAGTTTTTACTATCTAGTGGTATTTGTTTAATCCTCATTCAGTCTTTAGGCAACTAAAATATTAATCGCAGAACTCCACAGATTAAGTAGTGATACTACATCTTGTGATTCTAAATTAAAATCAATGACAGTGCTTTGGAGATAGGTATAACCCAGAGGCTATCATTTTTCCTGGACTTGGAAACTGGTCGAAACGTGTATACATCAAAGGATTGACTGGGAGGACACTCTCAGATTACTCAACACACGCAGGGACTTCAAAATGTAAGTTACAATGTGTCGCCTCACGCTAAGAACATTGCGGATTGGTGCATTGTGAAAAGAGAGCTCCATGTTCTTGGTTTCCTGCAGACACGGTTCTAAATCTAAATCTACATCCACATTGTGCAAACCACTGTGACAAGCATAAGAGAGAGTGGGCCCCTTGTACCAGTTATTAGGGTTTCTTCCCGTTCGATTCACATATGGAGAGCCGGAAGAATGATTGTTTAAATGCCTCTGTGCGTGCTGTAATTAATCTAATTTTCTCCTCGTTTAAAGCCGGTTCTTGAAACTTCGTTCTATCTTCAAGAATCTTCCAGTTCAGTTCCTTCAGTATCTCTGCGGCACTCTCCCACGGATTACACAAACCTGTGACTAGTTCGTGCTGCCCTTCTCTGTGTACGTTCAGTATCCCTTGTTAGTCCTATCTGATTTGGATCTCACTTGAGCAATATTCTGGACCCGTTCGCACGAATGATTTGTAAGCAATCTTCTTTGTAGACTGATTGCACTTCCCCAGTATTCTACCAATAAACCGACCACCTGCTTTACTTACGACTGAACCTATGCGATAATTTCATTTCATATCCATTCTGAGTGTTACACTCAGGTATTTGTATGAGTTGGGCGATACCAGCTGTGACTCACTGATAATATGGTCACAGGATACTATGTTTTTTTTTTCCTTTTGCAAAGTGCACAGTTTTACATTTACGAACATTTAAAGCAAGTTGCCAGTTTTCTGCTTCTGTGCAAACAACACATGCATCACAGTGTGCCGTTCAAATTCTGCGGAAAACGGAAACGTACTCAAAATTTGGAGTACACGGGGAAGTACGATTCTTGCGTGCTGAATGTCTAAATCGCACACGTATTCACCGTAAGATTCTGGTAGTACAAGTACCCCATGCAGTGCCGTGCGCAGCCTTGGTGAAATGGTGCCAACAATTTGACCAAAGCTGCACAGACGTGGGTGATTCTGTTCGGGAAGTCCGTTATCCGCCAGCATGCGGAATCTTTTCGGCAAGCTGAAAGAACATCTGGAGGAAAAGAGCGTTCCTCGAATGGCTCCTTGACCAGGGAGTGAATTTCTGGGACGTTCCGATTGTTGTTTATTTATACTCTGTGTCAATGTTGAAAAATATTGTCATGTATCTGTGCCACTTTGGTGTATAGAACAACCAGCATTCAATAAAATTTACTTGGCCTGCCGTGATAACGTGTGTAATTAACTTTTTGAAGTGCACTCGGGTAAGTGAATGTCACTGTGTTTCGACACTGTAAACTATCAATACACCCCAATGGGATTCCAAACAAAATCAGACGAGGAGGAAAATTCGAGTGCTGAAGAAATAAGAATAGCACTTGACGTGGCCTACCGAAACAAAAGATTTTACGACCCACGGCAATAGCCACGAAGGCTTACAAAACTTATATACAAGGCCTGACAAAAATAATGAAGCATTCACAAGGGGAAGAAAAAAGGAATTGAAAGTTTACGAACTAATAGAGAGCATGCCAAGTTATTTCAGCGAGTACAGTCAAATTTACAAAGGTGATGATGTTAGATTTGTGGGGCGCTCAACTGCGCGGTCATCAGCGCCCGTACAAAGTCCCAATTTTTAGACAGTCCATTTTTTTCCATAGTCCAATCGAGCCATTGTCACGTATGATGATGATGATGATGATAACGGGAATCGAACCCGGGACCCCGTGATCCAGAGGCAGCAACGCTAGCCACTAGACCAATATCTGCGGACAAATTTACAAAGAACTTGGCAGTCTGTGTCGAATTGTCAGTATGACGTTGCACTGTCTGTCCTGGATGCACGCATCGATTCGGTTCGTAAAGGTGTCATACAGCGGTTGTTTTCTGTCCAGGGGCAAGCTGTCTCACAAATATTGTAACTGGTCCTTGATATACTGGATTCTGGTACTGCAACGGAGTTGACGCCGGGACTGGTCCCAAACATGTTCTATAGGGGACAGACATGTGGATGTTGCGGGACGCAGGAGTATCTCGGTCACGCCTAGTTGGTAGACACGCATGCTGTGTGTGGACGAGCATTCCCCCGTTGAAAAATGGCACCACGATACTGTCGCATCATAGGTAACACGTGTGACACAGGGTGTCCGTGACGTGCCGTCGTGCTGTCGGAATTCCCTCAATAACTTCCAGCCATGACCTAACGTTATACCCGATGGCTTGCCACATCGTGACACCACGAGTAACATCGCTATCCCACTCCTAAACTAGAAGAACGGGACTTCTGCCCAGGTCGACGCCGTGTTCACCGGCGACGGTCATCAGCAGTAATGCAGAATCTTTATTCATCGCTAAACACAATGCGACACGTCTCAACAGCAGCCCACGCTTCGCAGTACCGTCCACTCCAAATGCAGCTGTCTGTGTTGTAGTGTTAACGACAGCCTACGCACGGAATGGTAACTGTGCAGTTCAGCCGCGTCTCGTCTCCAACCAATGGTGCAGGATGACAGAATATTGCAAGGAGACGATTACTTGTACTCGGATGGCAGGCGCGGATGTGAAGGTGTCACGAAATAATTTGCGGACAAGCAGCGGTCCTCCCTTGTGGTGGTCAGACGTGGTCGGTTGGAACCTTGCGGACGAGTACGCTTCCATCTGGTTCCCGTGCAGTCCAAAACCGGATAACTGTCGCATCCGAATGTGACACAAATCTGGACATTGCGCGATTCGACCAGCTGAGAAAACGGAGATCCACAATGATGTTCCTTTCAAATTCTGTGAGGTGCTGATATCGGTGTCTCACACGAGTACGCAGCACCTCTTTGTTCTTCACAGTGATGACTCAACATCTGATGCAGTTCATGTCCCTTCTACACTGAAGTGACAAAGTCATAGGGTACCTCCTAATATCGTGACATCTTCTGCCTGGCGTAGTGCAGCACCTAGACGTGGAATGGACTGAACAAGGCGATAGGAGTCCCCTGCACAAACACTGGGCCATGGCGCCTCTACAGGTGTCCTTAATTGCAAAAGTATTGCCGTTGCAGGATGTTGTGCACGAATTGATTCTCGATTACGCAACACGAACATTCGATGGGATTCATGTCGGGCGATGAGGGTGGCCAAATCATGCGGTTGAGGTGTCCAGAATGTACTTAAACGCGAACAACAGTGGCCTGTTGACATAGCGCACTGTCATCCACAACATGAAGTCCATGAATGGCTGCAAATGGACCCAAGTACCCAAACATAACCAGTCTCAGTCAATGATCGGTTAAGCTGGACCAGAGAACACAGTCCATTCCATGTAAAGAGAGCCCACATCATTATGGAGTCACCGCCAGCTTGCACAGTGCCTTGTTGACAACTTGGGTCCATGGCTTCGTGGGGTCTGCGTCACACTCGACGCCTACGATCAGCTCTTACCAACTGAGATCGGACTCATCTGACCAGGCCACAGTTTTCCAGTCAGCTACGGACCAATCGATTGGTCACGAGCCCACAAGAGGCGCTTCGGGCGATGTCGTGCTGTTAGCAAAGACACTCGTGTCGGTCGTCTGGTGCCACGACTTCTGCAGTTATTCACACAGTGTTGCATGTCTGTTAGCACTGACAACTCTACGGAAACGCCACTGTTGTCGGCCATTCTGTTGTCCGTGGCGAGTGGAACTGCCTGACATTTGGCTTTCTTATCACACTCCCGATACTGTGGATCTCAAAATATTGAAATCCCTTACGATTACCGAAATGAAAAGTCTCATGCGTCTAGCTCGAACTACTACTCTGCGTTGGTAGTTTTATAATTCCCGTCGTGCAGCCATGATCACGATGGAAACGTTTTCACATGTATCATCTAAGTACAATTAACATATCCGTCAAGCACCGCCCTTTTATGCCATATGTAGGCGATACTACCGCCATCAGCATATGTACATATCGCTATCCTAGACTTTTGTTACTTCAGTGCATACGCCCAGTGGGCAACGGAAAGTACCTAGAACGCCGCGCATAGTAAACTAGCACATCGAAGATAAATATCGTAGCAACTGGCAATGTTTATATACACTCCTGGAAATTGAAATAAGAACACCGTGAATTCATTGTCCCAGGAAGGGGAAACTTTATTGACACATTCCTGGGGTCAGATACATCACATGATCACACTGACAGAACCACAGGCACATAGACACAGGCAACAGAGCATGCACAATGTCGGCACTAGTACAGTGTATATCCACCTTTCGCAGCAATGCAGGCTGCTATTCTCCCATGGAGACGATCGTAGAGATGCTGGATGTAGTCCTGTGGAACGGCTTGCCATGCCATTTCCACCTGGCGCCTCAGTTGGACCAGCGTTCGTGCTGGACGTGCAGACCGCGCGAGACGACGCTTCATCCAGTCCCAAACATGCTCAATGGGGGACAGATCCGGAGATCTTGCTGGCCAGGGTAGTTGACTTACACCTTCTAGAGCACATTGGGTGGCACGGGATACATGCGGACGTGCATTGTCCTGTTGGAACAGCAAGTTCCCTTGCCGGTCTAGGAATGGTAGAACGATGGGTTCGATGACGGTTTGGATGTACCGTGCACTATTCAGTGTCCCCTCGACGATCACCAGTGGTGTACGACCAGTGTAGGAGATCGCTCCCCACACCATGATGCCGGGTGTTGGCCCTGTGTGCCTCGGTCGTATGCAGTCCTGATTGTGGCGCTCACCTGCACGGCGCCAAACACGCATACGACCATCATTGGCACCAAGGCAGAAGCGACTCTCATCGCTGAAGACGACACGTCTCCATTCGTCCCTCCATTCACGCCTGTCGCGACACCACTGGAGGCGGGCTGCACGATGTTGGGGCGTGAGTGGAAGACGGCCTAACGGTGTGCGGGACCGTAGCCCAGCTTCATGGAGACGGTTGCGAATGGTCCTCGCCGATACCCCAGGAGCAACAGTGTCCCTAATTTGCTGGGAAGTGGCGGTGCGGTCCCCTACGGCACTGCGTAGGATCCTACGGTCTTGGCGTGCATCCGTGCGTCGCTGCGGTCCGGTCCCAGGTCTACGGCCACGTGCACCTTCCGCCGACCACTGGCGACAACATCGATGTACTGTGGAGACCTCACGCCCCACGTGTTGAGCAATTCGGCGGTACGTCCACCCGGCCTCCCGCATGCCCACTATACGCCCTCGCTCAAAGTCCGTCAACTGCACATACGGTTCACGTCCACGCTGTCGCGGCATGCTACCAGTGTTAAAGACTGCGATGGAGCTCCGTATGCCACGGCAAACTGGCTGACACTGACGGCGGCGGCGCACAAATGCTGCGCAGCTAGCGCCATTCGACGGCCAACACCGCGGTTCCTGGTGTGTCCGCTGTGCCGTGCGTGTGATCATTGCTTGTACAGCCCTCTCGCAGTGTCCGGAGCAAGTATGGTGGGTCTGACACACCGGTGTCAATGTGTTCTTTTTTCCATTTCCAGGAGTGTATATATACATATAATCAAAGATGGGAGCACAGCTCCTCCCTCCCCCTCCATTGCCATGATTCCCCCCTCTGAGTTGTCAGTATCTGTTGGTGAATCAGTATCTGGATGACTTGGGATGGGTCATTTACCAACACACAATAGGTTTCTTTGTTGCTGTCGTGTAATATTTATTATTATATTTTTTATTTTCTCAAGGAAAGGACAGGTACTTTATTTCAGTTTCTATAGCAATGTGTCACATCACCAACAACTTAAATCTTGGCATAATTCCGTAAATACGGACACAAACTGATTCACTTACTTTACGACCATTCCTTGTCCTAAGAACCAACGGCATTGTAGACATATAGTAAGATGAAATGTACGATAAGCAATAACTTCTCGGCTGTTAAAAGACTCCAGCCCTGATACACTCTCCACTTTATCACCACGAACAAGAGCCACAGTAACCAAACCATTGCCATGTGCACTAGCATCAGTATTAATAAGTGTAAAATTCAGTACGCATCCACAAAACACTAATGCACTCTGGTGGCCGTTCTACCTGTCACAAAGTATTGCAGCTCTAATCAGCTACATTCCTACCGATGGGTTGTACGTGAACGAACTTACATTTATTTACTTTTTTTATTTTAAATTTTTTCAGGCAGTGTGTTGAAACAGGAACTTACGTTATGTATCCTGTGAACATGTGTGAGTAGTCAGTGGTCGTTTCGTTAGTGCAATATGTGGAAGTGAGCTAGTAGTGGCTGGCAGGCGTCTCCGGTCACGACGCAAGTGCACGGTAAAACAAAGAGACGCGTCGAGCGGTGGTAGGCGAGTAGCGCAAACGCAAATGACTGCGCGAAGCGGCCCCGCCCGACGGGGGGCGACCGCGTAGTTGCAGCACGCGCCGCGGCGAGCGAGCGCGCCGGATAAAAGCGCGAGAGGAAAGAAAATGAGTGCACGCGCTAAACAGCGTAGGCGCGCTTCCACACCACAGTCGCGCCAACATTTGCGTATCGCGCCAGGAAAAAAAACCTCTGATCCATACTCCGCACTGACGTGGGGCCTGAACGAACTGTCCCCTCACCAATTTCATTCACACTGACGGAGTGTGCAGAGCACGACTAGGAATTCAACATACGCAACCAGACGCAAGTTTCAACTGTTTTCGAGAAATTCGAGTTTTAAAATTTTAGGCGTGCTTATACAGGATGAAAATTATTCAAACCTACTAACTCTGGGAGACTGCACAGGACACCAAAACTGGGACTTCAGATCGAAATGTTTTATTTTATTTTAAGTACAATTTTTTTGTTGTACTATGTATTTATTTGCTGGTAGTGACACAGTTTACACGACGAACTCATTTCGGCGATTTGCTATTGTCAAGTGCACATCTTAGCTGGTATGACGTCGTCCATCTGCCATCGTGGAGCGTAAATGTCGGTTATTTTTTTTTTGTTATGACACGAGGACGTTATTTATATGTTTACTTTTAATCTGCGTGATCTTGCAAAGTTATTTTTTTACAGCTTTTCTGGCAGCTTCCGCTGCAGCGATCTGTCAATAAAGCTGTCAAAAAATAACTTTACAAGATCACATAGATTAAAAGTAAATATATAAGCAACTGCTACAGAAGAATGCTGAAGATTAGATGGTTCAAATGGCTCTGAGCACTATGGGACTCAACTGCTGTGGTCATAAGTCCCCTAGAACTTAGAACTACTTAAACCTAACTAACCTAAGGACAGCACACAACACCCAGCCATCACGAGGCAGAGAAAATCCCTGACCCCGCCGGGAATCGAACCCGGGAACCCGGGCGTGGGAAGCGAGAACGCTACCGCACGACCGAAGATTAGATGGGTAGATCACGTAACTAATGAGGAAGTATTGAATAGGATTGGGGAGAAGAGGAGTATGTGGCACAACTTGACAAGAAGAAGGGATCGGTTGGTAGGACATGTTCTCAGGCATCAAGGGATCACCAATTTAGTATTGGAGGGCAGCGTGGAGGGTAAAAATCGTAGAGGGAGACCAAGAGATGAATACACTAAACAGATTCAGAAGGATGTAGGCTGCAGTACGTATTGAGAGATGAAGAAGCTTGCACAGGATAGAGTAGCATGGAGAGCTGCATCAAACCAGTCTCAGGACTGAAGACCACAACAACAACATATAAGCAACGTGATCGTACCATAACAAAAAGATAACCGACGTTTACGTTCTAAGATCCCGTATGGACCACGTCATACCAGCTAAGACGTAGCCAATGGCAAATCGCCGAAACGCGTTCGTCGTGTAAACTGTATCACCACGAGTAAATGAATATATATTGCAGCAAAAAGCTTGTACTTCAAATAAATTATGTCGTTCTTCGACCTTATGCTAGCTGTGGTCCCACTGGAAACGAAATTGTTGAAAACATTTTTCTCTAATGTCAGAATTACCTGCGAGCATTTCTTAATCCGGTGGAGGCGTAGTTGCTCTCATCACCTGTGCAGCTGTAGTTGAGCAATTGCTAAACCATTTCACTTACAGCGTGGGCACAACCTGGAACCAGATGATTATCCACTCACAGCACAATCTCCGCAGTGATACCTAGAACAGTGTCATATGCGTCCTACATTTTTCCCTCCTCTTTGCTGTTTACAGATGAAGCAACGTTCGGGCGTGATTGGGTCTTCACCACCAACAATTCGCATGTTTTGAGTGAGGTTAATTCACATGTGACATTTAACTCGCTATCGTCAATTGCAGTTCTAGGCGAGTGTGTGGGCTGATACTGTTGGTGACTCTTTAATTCGGCGATATCTCCTACCTTGGCCATTCTGTGAGAGCCATTATCATCAATCTCCTCGCCAGAGCGTTGAGTTGCTGGACGACGTACCAAATGGTTCAAATGGCTCTGAGCACTATGGGACTTAACATCTAGGTCATCAGTCCCCTAGAGCTTAGAACTACTTAAACCTAACTAACCTAAGGACATCACACAACACCCAGTCATCACGAGGCAGAGAAAATCCCTGACCCCGCCGAGAATCGAACCCGGTAACCCGGACGTGGGAAGCGAGAACGCTATCGCACGACCACGAGCTGCGGACTCGGCGTACCACTTGCTACAAGACGGTGCATGTGATTCCAGCATGACAGGGCGCCGGCACATTTCATTATTCCTGTGTGTTCATTCTTGAACCGACAGTTTCCAGAAAAATGGATTGGCAGTCCCATTAAGTACTCCATTCCCTGATTTGACCCTTCTGGACTTTTTGTGTGACGAGAGATGTGCAACCTTGCTTGCAAAACCCCTGTCGAATAGGAAAAGGATATGGTTTTGAAGGTAGTAGTAGCAGCAGCAGCAGCGGCAGCAGTAGGAGTTAAGGACACTCCTTCAGTTTTTGACCGTGTTAGAGACAGAACATGACCCATCGCTGTAGACTCTGTTTACAAGTTTGAACCTCTAGTGTAACTGAATTAATTATGGTGTGTTAATTTAGCTGTCACTTGGTACTGAAGAATTACATCGTTTGCGTTACTTTTTTTCCTCACAAGAAAACGCATCAGAGAAACTGTTTTCATTGTCCCATGCAAACTCCCAGAGTTTGTTACTTTTAGTAATTTTCAACCAGTTTAAAAAATCGTCACAGGAAAAAACTACAGGGTTATTACAAATGATTGAAGCGATTTCACAGCTCTACAATAACTTTATTATTTGAGATGTTTTCACAATGCTTTGCACACACATACAAAAACTCAAAAAGTTTTTTTAGGCATTCACAAATGTTCGATATGTGCCCCTGTAGTGATTCGGCAGACATCAAGCCGATCATCAAGTTCCTCCCACACTCGGCGCAGCATGTCCCCATCAATGAGTTCGAAAGCATCGTTGATGCGAGCTCGCAGTTCTGGCACGTTTCTTGGTAGAGGAGGTTTAAACACTGAATCTTCCACATAACCCCACAGAAAGAAATCGCATGGGGTTAAGTCGGGAGAGCGTGGAGGCCATGACATGAATTGCTCTCCACCACGACCGATCCATCGGTTTTCCAATCTCCTGTTTAAGAAATTCCGAACATCATGATGGAAGCGCGGTGGAGCACCATCCTGTTGAAAGATGAAGTCGGCGCTGTCGGTCTCCAGTTGTGGCATGAGCCAATTTTCCAGCATGTCCAGATACACGTGTCCTGTAACGTTTTTTTCGCAGAAGAAAAAGGGGCCGTAAACTTTAAACCGTGAGATTGCACAAAACACGTTAAGTTTTGGTGAATTGCGAATTTGCTGCACGAATTCGTGAGGATTCTCTACCGCCCACATTCGCACATTGTGTCTGTTCACTTCACCATTAAGAAAAAATGTTGCTTCATCACTGAAAACAAGTTTCGCACTGAACGCATCCTCTTCCATGAGCTGTTGCAACCGCGCCGAAAATTCAAAGCGTTTGACTTTGTCATCGGGTGTCAGGGCTTGTAGCAATTGTAAACGGTAAGGCTTCTGCTTTAGCCTTTTCCGTAAGATTTTCCAAACCGTCGGCTGTGGTACGTTTAGCTCCCTGCTTGCGCTATTCGTCGAGTTCCGCGGGCTACGCGTGAAACTTGCCCGCACGCGTTCAACCGTTTCTTCGCTCACTGCATGCCTACCCGTTGATTTCCCCTTACAGAGGCATCCAGAAGCTTTAAACTGCGCATACCATCGCCGAATGGAGTTAGCAGTTGGTGGATCTTTGTTGAACTTCGTCCTGAAGTGTCGTTGCACTGTAATGACTGACTGATGTGAATGCATTTCAAGCACGACATACGCTTTCTCTGCTCCTGTCGCCATTTTGTCTCACTGCGCTCTCGAGCGCTCTGGCGGCAGAAACCTGAAGTGCGGCTTCAGCCGAACAAAACTTTATCAGTTTTTCAACGTATCTGTAGTGTGTCGTGACCATATGTCAATGAATGGAGCTACAGTGAATTTATGAAATCGTTTCAATCATTTGTAATAGCCCTGTATATTAGAGAAAACTATTTGTTTTAATGTACTGTGCAGCTCGTGGTCTTGCGGTAGCGTTCTCGCTTCCCGCGGATAGGATCCCGTGTTCGATTCCCTGCCTCGAGATACTTCATCATCCCCATAACGGTTGGGGGAAGGCAAAGGCAAACCAGTGGCATCGCCAGTGTTTTATTTTACATGTCCCTGTCGCCATGAGACTTACGCCATTGCTTGTTACAGGTTAGTACGACTGTTACAATCACACGGGTTACTATACAGAGTTAATCACAGACTTGGCTCTTGTGTTGGCAGTGCACAAAAATTCAGAGATGGCAGATGCACGCTTGATGTACAGATTAGCTGACAGAAACGGCGCTCGCGCTCATCCTTTGTACTGGGAGAGATTTCTAGGTCGAAGGCACAACGACAGGAAAATGTTTGAAGCCACTGATCGTCGACTTAGCGATCGGGGAGTATTTAAGACTGATACCCGCGACTGTGGAAGGGCTAGAAGAACGAGGACACCGCAACGCGAGGCGTTAGTTCTTCATGCAGTTGACGGCATACCTAGCGTCAGTACAAGACGTGTAGTTGCAACACTGCATGTTGACCTCACGACTGTCTGGCGAGAGTTACACGAGGAACAGCTGTGTCCATAGCATTTACAGCGCCTGCAGGCACTATCAGTAGCTGATTTTACTACACGGGTACTCTTTTCTGAATGGTTTATTCAACAATATGTCAACACTAATTTTAGTGCAACGGTGCAGTTCACAGACGACGCATCGTTTCAACGGGATCAGATTGTAAATTTCTACAATCGGCAGGTACGGACAAGTCACCAACAAAGATTTTCTATCAATATTTGGGCCGGCATTGTTGGTGACTGACTGTTAGGGTCTCGCTTGCTTATACCCACTCTCAAGAAGGAAGTTATCATAATTTAGTAGAGAATGTTCTGCTTAATCTGTTATCAGATATGCCTTTAGCTGGGCGACAGCTCCTCATTTTAGTGGTAATGTCCGTCGGTTTCTAAATAACAGATTCGGTGACGGATGGATAGGTAGAGACGGACCAACTGCCTGGCCTCCACGCACTCCGGACCTAAACCCATTGGACTTTTATTTGTGGGAGCATCTGACAGCTCTTGTGTTTGGTATCCCAGAACAAGATGTTCAGAGTCGTCTCCGTGCCCGCATTATCGAAGACTGCGAAACCGTTGTATTGTATGTTAACCGGGGACCTAGAAACGACGGAGAGGCTCCGTCCCCGCCGCAGCCGCAGTGGTGCACAACCCCACAACGGCTACCGAAGTCCACTTCACCCCTCCGCCGCCCCACACCGAACCCAGGGTTATTGTGCGCTTCGGCCCACCGGTTGGCTCCCCCAGGGAACGTTTCACACCAGACGAGTGTAACCCATATGTTTGCGTGATAGAGTAATGGTCGTGTACGCGTACGTGGAGAACTTGTTTGCGCAGCAATCGCCGACATAGCGTAACTGAGGCGGAATAAGGGGAATCGCATTTGCCAAGACAGATGGAAAACCGCCTAAAAACCATCCACAGACTGGCCGGCTCAGCGGACCGGACCTTCGTGCCGGGGACCAGGCGCTCCTTCCCGCACGGAAAGCCGTGCGTTAGAGCGCACGGCCAACC
Source organism: Schistocerca nitens (assembly GCF_023898315.1). Classification (NCBI taxonomy): domain Eukaryota; kingdom Metazoa; phylum Arthropoda; class Insecta; order Orthoptera; family Acrididae; genus Schistocerca; species Schistocerca nitens. The sequence continues at coordinate 355,352,365 of NC_064622.1, forward strand.
GGGCGGGCACTGCGAAACCATACACAATACTCCAGTGATACATCAGCGATCCGAGATCCACTACGATGGCGGGTTGACGTATGTATCAGTGCCCACAGAGGGCATGTTTAACATCTCCTGTGAGAAAGAGTTGCATGTGGTATGCTGGTGCGTTCTGTTCGTGTATGGCTCAAATGGTTCAAATGGCTCTGAGCACTATGCGACAACTTCTGAGGTCATCAGTCGCCTAGAACTTAGAACTAATTAAACCTAACTAACCTAAGGACATCACACACATCCATGCCCGAGGCAGGATTCGAACCTGCGACCGTAGCGGTCGCTCGGTTCCAGACTGTAGCGCCTAGAACCGCACGACCACTCCGGCCGGGTTCGTGTATGCTTCCTATGATTAATGTGTAGGAGAAAACGAGATGTGACATGGAAACAAAGCGTTTTCTTCGTCTACGTGTGAGGACCGTGTCCTGCAATTTGTGCCGAGCCGGCCGCGGTGGCCGAGCGGTTCTATAGCGCTTCAGTCCGGAACCGCGCTGCTACTACGCGCGCAGGTTCGAATCCTGCCTCGGGCATGGATGTGTGTGATGCCCTTAGGTTAGTTAGGTTTAAGTAGTTCTAAGTCTAGGGGACTGATGACCTCAGATGTTAAGTCCCATAGTGCTTAGAGCCATTTGAATTTGTGCCGTACATTTTTCTTACGTCCTGTATAATAGTAATTTAAACGACAGTGAGCGTCGTAAGACTGTGCTACCCACGTCACAAGGCCATAATCGTTGTAAGTGGTTTGAGGAGCAGGATAGTGAACTCACATTGATGTCTTCGCCTGATCTGAGTCCGATAGAACACGTCGTCGCCGCTGTTGGGGGATAACTCCTAGCCATAAACCACTGTCCCATAATTTATAAGAATTGCGTGACCCATGGGGAGACAACTGGAAACATGCCAAGGACTTGTCGAATCCATGCCACGTAGAATCGCCTCTGTATTGCGTTCCACAGGTGTACCAGTGCGGCGTTAAGCAGATGATCATTATGTTCGGCTCATCAGTGTATATTCTTACTTTAACGTTGATTACGTTCCTGCCACCTTCAACATGTAAAATACTACTGTCACACGGCAACATTTTACAGCCCAGACTTACGGTGGTCGCGTATCAGCTAACGCCTGCCTCGACCTCGAGAAACTTCTCTGGCTTATCCACACCACCAGAAAGCACCATTGACTGCGCTGATACTTTAGCAACGCTCTCAAGCTCAGCCATCACAGATAAAAAGTTCCTTGCAAACAGTTGATCTTATCATGAAACTACAATCACCGACTTTCTCCCCTGAACGCCAAATTTTTTATTGATTCACAACTTTATTACGGGAAATGACCATCGAGATAAAATGAGAGAAATCACACCCAATTAACTATGTAATTGTAGACCAGATGTGGCCTGTGCGGCTGGTCCCGGCGGAGGTTCGAGCCCTCCCTCGGGTATGGGTGTGTGTGTTTGTCATTAGGATAATTTAGGTTAAGTAGAGTGTAAGCTTAGGGACTGGTGACCTTAGCAGTTAAGTCCCGTAAGATTTCACACACATTTGAACCAGATGTGGCTTAAATTCAAGGAAATAGTATCTGCGGAAATTGAGAGCTTTACACCGAATAAATTAATAAAAGGTAGTAGGATCCTCCATGGTACACAAAACAGATCAGAACACTGAAGCACACGGGACTTGCATTCGGGAGGACGACGGTTCAAACCCGCGTCCGGCCATCATGATTTAGGATTTCCGTTATTTCCCTAAACCATTCCAGGCAAATGCCGGGATGGTTCCCTTGCAAGGACACGGTCTACTTTCTTCCCCTTCCTACCCTAATCCGATGGGACCGATGACCTCGCTGTTTGCTCCCCTCCCCCAAATCAACCAACCGACCCACACTGAAACAGAAACAACGAAAAAAGCATGCCATATTTAAATGAAAGCAAAATCTCCAAGATTGGCGATGTTTTACTGAAGCTCGAAACTTAGCGTGGACTTCAATGCGAGATGTTTCCAACAGATTTCACAACCAAACTCTCTCTCGAAATTCGACACAAAACCCAAAGAGATTCTGGTCGTACGTAAATTAAACCAGCGGTAAGACACAATCAGGTAATATTACAGATGACAGTGTCACTAAAGCGGAGTTATTAACCTTACTTTTCCTAAATTTCTTCAACAAAGACGACAAAGCAAATATTTCAGAAATCGAATAAGTAACAACTGTCAACATGAGTGACTTACACGTACATATACACAGTCAAGCGAATCAGCTTAAATCACTTAATAAAGGGAAGTCTTACCGTCCAGATAGTATTCTAATTAGATTCCTTACAGAGTACGCTGATGCGGTAGCCCCATAGTTAACTATCATATGTAACCGCTCACTGGACAAAAGAGCCGTACCAAAAAACTGGAAAGTTGCACAGGTCACGCAAATATGAGTAATCCGCTGAATTTCACATCCATATCACAGACATTAACTTTCAGTAGGATTATGGAACATGTGTATTCGTACACTATGAATTACCTTTAACAAAACGATTTATTGACACATAGCACGAGTTCAGAAAATATCGTTCTTGTAAAGCACAAGTAGCTCTGTTTGCACAATGTAATGAGTGCCATCGACAGGGGATCTCATACTGATTCCATATTTCTTGATTACCAGAAGGCTTTTGACACCGTTCGTCACAAGAGATTTCCAATCAAATTGCGTGAGACTGGAATCGTGATTTCCTGTCAAGAAGGTCACAATTCGCAGTAATTGACGGGAAGTCATTGAATAAAACAAAAGTGATATCTAATGTTCCCCAATGAAGTGTTATAAACGATTCTTGAGCAAATCTAGGCAACCCTCTTAGACTGTTTGCGGTTACTGCTGTCATTTATCGCATAGTAAGGTCATCAGAAGATCAAAATTAATTGCAAAATGATTTAAATAAAACATCTGTATGGAGAGAAAAGTAGCAGTTGTCTCTGAATAAGAAAAAGTGTGAGGATGTTCAAATGATTACGAAAAGAAATCCGTTTAATTTCGGTTACACGATAAACTACAGACGTTTAAAGACTGTACGTACGACCAATACCTATAAATTACAATTAAGAACAACTGAAATTGGAACGATTGAATAGATAATATTGTGGGGAAGGCAACTCAACTACTACGTTTTATTGGTAGAACAATTAGAAGATGTTATAGGTCTACTAAAGAGACTGTCTACTCTACACTTGTCCGTCCTCTGCTAAATGTATTGCTGCGCGGTATGGGATCCTTACCGGATGGGATTGACGGACATCGAACAAGTCCATAGAAGGGCCGCTAGTTTTATGGATGTGATACGCAAGGTGGAGGGGCAATCATTAACACAAAGGTGGTTTTCGTTGCGGCTAGATCCTTTCTCGAAATTTCAATCACTAAATTTCGCCAATGAATGTGAAAATTTTTACTGTAGTCAACTTATATGAGGAGAAATGATCGTGGTAAAAAAAAAAAAAATCTGGTCTTGTACAGAAATTCGTTTTTCCCACATATCGTTGGAGAGTGGAACTGTAGAGAAACAGCCTCAAGGTGGTTCGCAGTACCCTCTTCCAGGAACTTATGTGCGAATTGCAGAGTAGCCTTGTATATGTAAATGTAGTTTTTTCTCGCGTGCCGTTCGAGAAGTGGAGCCGTAGAGATATTGTCTGTGGTATGAAGCCTCTGATATACAGGCAAGTGTGAACTGCACTGTAATCATGCAGATGCAGATGCACTACATCGCTGACTTCTTTATCTGCGACCTCAAAAAGAATTGCTCACCTCTTTTATCTTCGTAGCTATTTCAACTAGTTATCTGCCATTGACTACGATACTATACATGTGACCACGTTATAGAGTCTCTTAAAATACTTCTTAATTGTTATCCCATATCTTGGTAGCTCTACATTATTGTTAAGCACACTTATTTATTATTTTACGTTAACGTAATTTTAAATTGTGTTTAGATAACAAACTGTACTAGCTTCCACAACCACAATTGATTGTGTAAGTTCTTACGATGGTCAGTACCAGTCAGTCTTCTTGTGGGTGCCTCTTGGAAACGCTGACTGTGGGCATGCTTTGACATATCTATCGGCTACGAAGTGTTTGTGGTACCACTTCTGAATTTTTTGTAATGCATTTAGGTACTTGATGTCGTTATGTGTCTAACGTGCATTCCTTCACTTTTTATAAAGCTACTGGGAATGACTAGTCAGCAGGAGCCAGTGTAACCATTAAACAATTCATTTGCGCATTAACTGACACAAATTTTATAGTTAAAAGTAATGTGCTCAGGAGGGGATTAGTGTTTAACGTCCCGTCGACAACGAAGTCATTAGAGACCTCGCATTAGGGAAGGATGGGAAAGGAAATCGGTCGTGCCCTTTCTAAGGAACCATCCCGGCATTTGCCTGAAGCGATTTAGGGAAATCACGGAAACCCTAAATCAGGATGGCCGGAAGCGGGTTTGAACCGTCGGCCTCCCGAATGCGAGTTCAGTATGCTAACCGCTGCGCCATCTCGCTCGGCAATGTGCTCGCTTATACGCTTTGCCAAGCAGTAATATGGCAAACAAGAACATTATTTTGCGTGTCGCACGCGCATGTTTTTCCTGGATTTCAAGCACCCCTTCTCTCTCTCTCTCTCTCTCTCTCTCTCTCCCTCCCTCCCTCTTTGATGTTTGTCAGCAGCACAGAGCGACAGTAACGTCCACATACATCCCACACAGTCACCTATACTAAACATATACAATTGAGGCACAACGCTGTATTTCGTAATGTACAAGTGCCATTGAGCGCGAAGAAAGCAAAAGCTATTCAACCACATTGCTCAACCATCACACAAGCAACAATACAGCACAGCTTTACACATTCTATGCCTGTTTGTTTTGAATACAGTCAGAGAGAGTCCCTTTAGTCAGCCATAGTGCCAGTAGTGTCAGTGTCGTCCTAACCGCCGTCTGCTTCACGTCTGCTGTGCAGCGAGCTACCTTAATTTAAGTATTAACTGTATTTTTCTTACTTGTCACTTCTTCTTCCGTGTGTTTTTGCTTTTAGGAAGCTTTATTTGTCGAGTGCTATTAATAGTGTTCCATAGATTTCATGTTTGTTTTGAATACAGTCAGAGAGAGTCCCTTTAGTCAACCATAGTGCCAGTAGTGCTAGTGTTTATTTTCAATACAGTCTTGTTTTCTACAAGAAGTGGCTAGCAATCACAGTTTAGTCAATAGTCAGCCGCCTTTAGTGAATTAGCAGTCTAGTTAAAAGTTGATTAACTCTCTTCAGTAAATTGATTCCTTAGGATGGATAGGATGTGTGACTGCTGTGTACGGACGCAGGAGGAGCTGGCCACTGTTCGCGACCAGCTGAACGTGTTGATGGCCGCGGTCAGCCGTCTTCAGGCTGCTGCCTCGGAGTGTAGCGGCAGTGGGGAGTCTGGTGCGTCGCAAGGTACACCCCAGGTGTTACATGCTTCACCCACTGTCCCTGCTGTCGAGACATCTTCGCGTGTACCGGGCGCGGTTGGGCCACCCTCTCCCCAAGGGGAGTGGCGGGTTCAGCGGCGTTCGCGGCGCACGAGGCGGAGGGTAAATGTGGAGGCTGGCCGTGTGGCATCGCCCGCTCTGCCTGTGAGTGGACATGTGGCTGCTCCTTCAGCAAGGTCCGAGCAGGCACACGGGGGGAGGGGTTTATTAGTTATTGGGAGCTCCAACGTTAGGCGGGTGATGGAGCCCCTTAGGGAAATAGCGAAAAGGTCGGGGAAGAAGGCCAGTGTTCACTCTGTCTGCTTGCCGGGGGGTCTCATCCGAGATGTGGAGGAGGCCCTACCGGCGGCGATAAAGAGCACTGGGTGCACCCGACTGCAAATTGTTGCTCGTGTCGGCACCAATGACTCCTGTCGTCTGGGTTCAGAGGTCATCCTCAGTTCGTACAGGCGGTTGGCGGAATTGGTGAAGGCGGAAAGCCTCGCTCGCGGGGTGGAATCAGAGCTAACTATTTGTAGTATCGTTCCCAGAACCGATCGCGGTCCTCTGGTTTGGAGCCGAGTGGAAGGCTTAAACCAGAGGCTCAGACGATTCTGCGGAGATCTGGGGTGCAAATTTCTCGACCTCCGCTATCGGGTGGAGAAATGTAGGGTCCCCCTGAATAGGTCAGGCGTGCACTACACGCCGGAAGCGGCTACAAGGGTAGCGGAGTACGTGTGGAGTGCACATGGGGTTTTTTTAGGTTAGAGAATTCCCTCCCTAGGCCCGACAAGACGCCTCCTGAGACGCGGCAAGGTACGAGTAGGCAAAATGCAACAGGGAATAACAATATTAATGTGCTAATAGTAAACTGCAGGAGCGTCTATAGAAAGGTCCCAGAACTGCTCTCATTAATAAACGGTCACAACGCCTATATAGTACTAGGGACAGAAAGTTGGCTAAAACCAGACGTAAACAGTAATGAAATCCTAAACTCAGATTGGAATGTATACCGCAGAGACAGGCTGGACAGTGATGGGGGAGGCGTGTTTATAGCGATAAGAAGTGCAATTGTATCGAAGGAAATTGACGGAGATCCGAAATGTGAAATGATTTGGGTGAAGGTCACGGTTAAAGCAGGCTCAGACATGGTAATTGGATGTCTTTATAGGCCCCCTGACTCAGCAGCTGTTGTGGCTGAGCACCTGAAGGATAATTTGGAAAATATTTCGAGTAGATTTCCCCACCATGTTATAGTTCTGGGTGGAGATTTTAATTTACCGGATATAGACTGGGAGACTCAAACGTTCATAACGGGTGGCAGGGACAAAGAATCCAGTGAAATTTTTTTAAGTGCTTTATCTGAAAACTACCTTGAGCAGTTAAACAGAGAACCGAGTCGTGGCGATAACATATTAGACCTTCTGGTGACAAACAGACCTGAACTATTTGAAACAGCTAACGCAGAACAGGGAATCAGCGATCATAAAGCGGTTACGGCATCGATGATTTCAGCCGTAAATAGAAATATTAAAAAAAGGTAGGAAGATTTTTCTGTTTAGCAAAAGTGACAAAAAGCAGATTACAGAGTACCTGACGGCTCAACACAAAAGTTTTGTCTCAAGTACAGATAGTGTTGAGGATCAGTGGACAAAGTTCAGTACCATCGTACAATATGCGTTAGATGAGTATGTGCCAAGCAAGATCGTAAGAGATGGAAAAGAGCCACCGTGGTACAACAACCGAGTTAGAAAACTGCTGCGGAAGCAAAGGGAACTTCACAGCAAACATAAACATAGCCAAAGCCTTGCAGACAAACAAAAATTACGCGAAGCGAAATGTAGTGTGAGGAGGGCTATGCGAGAGGCGTTCAATGAATTCGAAAGTAAAGTTCTATGTACTGACTTGGCAGAAAATCCTAAGAAATTCTGGTCTTATGTCAAAGCGGTAGGTGGATCAAAACAAAATGTCCAGACACTCTGTGACCAAAATGGTACTGAAACAGAGGATGACACACTAAAGGCCGAAATACTAAATGTCTTTTTCCAAAGCTGTTTCACAGAGGAAGACTGCACTGTAGTTCCTTCTCTAGATTGTCGCACAGATGACAAAATGGTAGATATCGAAATAGACGACAGAGGGATAGAGAAACAATTAAAATCGCTCAAAAGAGGAAAGGCCGCTGGACCTGATGGGATACCAGTTCTATTTTACACAGAGTACGCGAAGGAACTTGCCCCCCTTCTTGCAGCGGTGTACCGTAGGTCTCTAGAAGAGCGTAGCGTTCCAAAGGGCACAGGTCATCCCCGTTTTCAAGAAGGGACGTCGAACAGATGTGCAGAACTATAGACCTACGTCGATCAGTTGTAGAATTTTGGAACACGTATTATGTTCGAGTATAATGACTTTTCTGGAGACTAGAAATCTACTCTGTAGGAATCAGCATGGGTTTCGAAAAAGACGGTCGTGTGAAACCCAGCTCGCGCTATTCGTCCACGAGACTCAGAGGGCCATAGACACGGGTTCACAGGTAGATGCCGTGTTGCTTGACTTCCGCAAGGCGTTCGATACAGTTCCCCACAGTCGTTTAATGAACAAAGTAAGAGCATATGGACTATCAGACCAATTGCGTGATTGGATTGAGGAGTTCCTAGATAACAGAACACAGCATGTCATTCTCAATGGAGAGAAGTCTTCCGAAGTAAGAGTGATTTCAGGTGTGCCGCAGGGTAGTGTCATAGGACCGTTGCTATTCACAATATACATAAATGACCTTGTGGATGACATCGGAAGTTCACTGAGGCTTTTTGCAGATGATGCTGTCGTGTATCGAGAGGTTGTAACAATGGAAAATTGTACTGAAATGCAGGAGGATCTGCAGCGAATTGACGCATGGTGCAGGGAATGGCAATTGAATCTCAATGTAGACAAGTGTAATGTGCTGCGAATACATAGAAAGATAGATCCCTTATCATTTAGCTACAAAATAGCAGGTCAGCAACTGGAAGCAGTTAATTCCATAAATTATCTGGGAGTACGCATTAGGAGTGATTTAAAATGGAATGATCATATAAAGTTGATCGTTGGTAAAGCAGATGCAAGACTGAGATTCATTGGAAGAATCCTAAGGAAATGCAATCCGAAAACAAAGGAAGTAGGTTACAGTACGCTTGTTCGCCCAGTGCTTGAATACTGCTCAGCGGTGTGGGATCCGTACCAGATAGGGTTGATAGAAGAGATAGAGAAGATCCAACGGAGAGCAGCGCGCTTCGTTACAGGATCATTTAGTAATCGCGAAAGCGTTACGGAGATGATAGATAAACTCCAGTGGGAGACTCTGCAGGAGAGACGCTCAGTAGCTCGGTACGGACTTTTGTTAAAGTTTCGTGAACATACGTTCACCGAAGAGTCCCGCAGTATATTGCTCCCTCCTACGTATATCTCGCGAAGAGACCATGAGGATAAAATCAGAGAGATTAGAGCCCACACAGAAGCATACAGACAATCCTTCTTTCCACGAACAATACGAGACTGGAATAGAAGGGAGAACCGATAGAGGTACTCAGGGTACCCTCCGCCACACACCGTCAGGTGGCTTGCGGAGTATGGATGTAGATGTAGATAAGCATCCTCAAATTCGTTATTTATGTTGACGTCCCCGTTACACCAACGTACAACGCTGTACGTAACCTCCTCAGTCCTTATGTAGCATATACACTAATCAAAATTTTATTTTTTCCAGCTCACGAAATAAAGTAAATTCGCTATGCCTGATTGTAGCATATACTTTAAGCCATTTGGCTTCAGTGTATTACTTGATATGTCTGCGTTTTCACGGTAACTTTTAGCATCTGCTTCAAGAGTGTCGTTTATCGCAGTGCCAGCATGTTTTCGAAAAGGAAAGGTAATTTCCGTTTGCTTATAATAATCTGGCCTAAATGTATTTAGAACAAGCTGCAATGTGTTAATATACCGTACACTACAGAATAAGTATTTTATCACATCAAAACAGTGGTTTTTCGGTGTACAGAGGCCCACATAAGTATTCGGACATAAACATGTTTCCTAGTTTTTGCATTCTTACAGTTATGCACAGAAAGTAGACATAAATACAGAGAGTACAAAATAAAGTTGAGTCATTATTAAACACACAAACTCATGAAAAGCAACTGAAACATATTTTCATAACCAAAGGGTGGAGATCTCTTCTGAACAGCACATTGCAAGGCATCCCAGATATGCTCAATAATGTTGTCTGGGGAGTTTGGTGGCCAGCGGAAGTGTCGGAAGTCTTGAAACTCAGAAGAGTGTTCCTGGAGCCACTCTGTAGCAATTCTGGAGGTGTGGGATGTCGCAATATCCTGCTGGAATTACCCAAGTCCGTCGAAATGTACAGTGGACATGAATAAATGCAGGTGATCAGACAGGATGCTTACGTACTTGCGACATGTCAGAGTCGTATCTAGACGTATCAGGGTCCCGTATCACTTCAACTGCACGTCCCACATCATTGCAGAGCCTCCACCAGCTTGAACAGTCTCCTGCTGACATGCAGGGTCCATGGATTCATGAGGTTGTCTCCATACCCGTACACATCCCTCCGCTCGATACAATTTGAAACGATACTCGTCCAACCAAGCAACATGTTTTCAGTCATCAACAGTCCAATGTCGGTGTTGACGGGCCCAGGCGAAGCGTAAATCCTTGTGTCGTGCAGTCATCAAGGGTACATCTGGTCATAAGTATTTGAACAGAAAACAGTATTCAGTTATATCCCCTTTCTATTAAATACAGCCGTTAGTCTTTTGGACATTGACTATACATGTTTTTTGGTGAATGCAGAGTCCATATTTCTTCACTCTGAAGAAATTCTTTTAAGTGGTTCTAACTTCTGATGTAATGTTTCCTAATACAGCCTTCGAGTTGATTACAGATGCTCTCTATAGGGTTTAAACTGGATACTGGGGTGGTGTCTTCAAAGTATGGTATAACACATACATGATGCAAGGCCTCACAATTTCAGCAGTACGCTTTGGATCATTGTCCTGCTGGAAGTAGTCGTCATTTCCTAATCCCAGCCTCTTTGCACTCTTTTTAAGATTGTTTTCAAGAATCATCTTATACTCATACTTATCCATGATCCGATCTATGAATACCAATTCCCCAACGCCTGAACAAACCGTAGTCCCATACCATCACACTGCTGCCTCCACGTTTCACTGTAGCTACCATAGATTCCAATAGTGCATTTCGTGGCCTCCACAGTGTAACACATCCATCACCCAAGTACGAGGGCGGTTCAGAAAGTAACCTCCGATTGGTCACAGTGCGGGTTGTGGGGGGAGTAGCGACGCCATCTGTGCGTTCACGAACTCAACAGGTCAGTCGGCATCAAGCCGTGGTCGAGTGAACGTCGTACCTGCGCTAGTTTAGTTTTTGTGGCAGTTTGAAATGTGTGCTGCAATAGAAAACCCCGCCAAATGTGAAGTGCGTGCTGTCATAAGGTTTTTTACAGCCAAAGGATATTCTGCAGCAGCTATTCATCGTGAGCTTTGTGGCGTGTACGGACCAAGAGTTATGAGTGAAGGAGTTGTCCGTGAATGGGTACGTTTATTTAAAAGTGGACGAGAAAACGTTCATGATGAAGAGAGGAGTGGTAGACCATCATTGGTGACTGACGAACTCGTTCAGACAGTTGATGCAAAAGTTCGTGAAAATCGACGTTTCTCAATGTCGGAGTTGTCTACTGGTTTTCCACAGATTTCTAAGACTCTCTTGTACGAGATAGTGACAGCAAGATTGGGTTACCGTAAGTTCTGTGCACGAGGGGTGCCCAAAATTCTTACCGACCACCACAAAACTCAAAGAATGGCCTCTGCATTAGACTTTCTGTCACGTTATGAGGACGAAGGAGAACCATTGTTAAACAGAATCGTGACCGGTGACGAAACCTGGATTAAGTACGTGAACCCTGAGACAAAAGAACAATCAAAGATGTGGGCACATTCAAATTCGCCTACCAAACCAAGAAAAGCCTCGCAAGATTTTTCTGCCAGAAAACTGATGGCAACGGTGTTTTGGGATGCCAAAGGGGTGTTGTTGGTTGAATTCATGGAACGTGGTACGACCATTAATCAAGACGTGTACTGTGAAACAATAAAAAAGTTACGACGGGCTATACAGAACAAACGCCGTGGTATGCTGACTTCCGGTATCGTTTTTTTGCACGATAACGCCCGTCCTCACTCTGCTCGCAGAACAACGGCCCTTCTTGATTCCTTCAAGTGGGACGTTATCAACCATCCACCTTACAGCCCAGACCTGGCGCCAAGTGATTATCACCTCTTCATGCATTTGAAGAAATGGCTCGGGTCACAGCGGTTTGATGACGACGAAGAGCTCAAAGATGCGGTCACAGGCTGGCTCCAGGCACAAGCGGGTGATTTTTATGCAGAAGGAATTTCAAAGCTTGTGAAGAGATACGATAAGTGCCTCAATCGCTATGGAGACTATGTAGAAAAATAGTGCAAAGATGTAGTTGTAAGATGTATATATTAAAATATTTTTATTTAACTTGGTGTATTTTTTTAAATCAACCGGAGGTTACTTTCTGAACGGCCCTCGTATAAGCAGAATTTCCTCTTGTCCGACCACAGAAAGTGATCCCAGAATTCTGTTCGTTTCATCACATACTGGATATCAGATTGTTGATGCTTTTCCTGATTCACAGTACTGACATATGGATTCCTCCGACAAACATGGCCATTGTAACCGACACTATTTGAAACACATTGAACTGTTAGTGTGTGAACCACAGGACCAGTATATTTTTCAAGGTTTCCACAAATCTCAGATACCGTCACCCTTGGATTCCGCTTCACCATTTTAATTATTTAGCTCTCGCCTCTGGTAGCACGTTTAGAAAGAGCGCCACATCTCCGCTTCTACACAACACTCTTAGTCTGTTTGAAGCGCTGAATGATACAGAACACCGCAGTTTTGCTTCTGTCGAGTGCACTGGCAATTCCAGAGAGGGAACTGTGTTGTTTGTACAAGTTAATTACCACATTTCTCTCTTCCACCGTTGCCTCTTTACCCTTTCGCCTCATTTCATTTGTGAACGCTTACGAGTACACCACATCTGTAAGCGACTGAATAAAACAGCTGTATGATGGGAGCAAAAAACGTCCTTCCAACCATGTGTCTCTCTAATTGTCCTATAAGGGGAACCGCAGAATAAATACAGTATGATAAATACAAGAATTATGATATTTTAAGTATTGTTTCCGGTATAGAATGGTAACATTTAAAATATTCAACACTACAAAATAAAATGTATTACATTGTTTATAATGCATTCAACGTAGAGAACTATTTTATTCAAATACTTCTGTCGGTCTCTGTAGCACTAGGACTACACTGAAGAGCCAAAGAAATTGGTACACCTACCTAGTATCACGTTGGGTCTGGGCGAGCACGCAGAAGTGCCGCAACACGACGTAGCATGGACTTTACTGGTGTCTGAAGTAGAGCTGGAGGGAACTGACACCATGAATCCTGAAGGGCTGTTCATAAATCCATAAGAGTACGAGAGGATGGAGATCTCTTCTGAACAGCACATTGCAAGGCATCCCAGATATGCTCAATAATGTTGTCTGGGGAGTTTGGTGGCCAGCGGAAGTGTCGGAAGTCTTGAAACTCAGAAGAGTGTTCCTGGAGCCACACTAGCAATTCTGGACGTGTGGGGTGTCGCAATGTCCTGCTGTAATTACCCAAGTCCGTCGGAATGCACAGTGGACATGAATGGATGCAGGTGATCAGACAGGATGCTTACGTACTTGCGACATGTCAGAGTCGTATCTAAACGTATCAGGGTCCCGTATCACTTCAGCTGCACGTCCCACATCATTGCAGAGCCTCCACCAGCTTGAACAGTCTCCTGCTGACACGCATGGTTCATGGATTCATGAGGCTGTTCCATACCTGTACACGTCCCTCCGCTCGATACAATTTGAAACGAGACTCGTCCGACCAGGCAACATGTTTTCAGTCATCAACAGTCTAATGTCGGTGCTGACTGGCCCAGGCGAAGCGTAAAGCCTTGTGTCGTGCAGTCATCAAAGGTACACGAGTAGTGCGTCTTCGGCTCCGAAAGCCCATGTCGATGATGTTGAATGGTTCTCACGCTGACACTTGTTGATGGCCCAGAACTGCAGAAATTTGCGGAAGGGTTGCACTTCTGTCACGTTGAACGATTCTCTTCAGTCTTCGTTCGTCCCGTTCTTGCCGGATCTTTTTCCCGGCAGGAGCGATGTCGGAGATTTGCTGTTTTACCAGATTCCTGGAATTCGTGGTTGTTGTTGTATGTTGTGGTCTTCAGTCCTGAGACTGGTTTGATGCAGCTCTCCATGCTACTCTATCCTGAGCAAGCTTCTTCATCTCCCAGTACCTACTGCAACCTACATCCTTCTGAATCTGCTTAGTGTATTCATCTCTTGGTCTCCCTCTACGATTTTTACCCTCCACGCTGCCCTCCAATGCTAAATTTGTGATCCCTTGATGCCTCAAAACATGTCCTACCAACCGATCCCTTCTTCTAGTCAAGTTGTGCCACAAACTTCTCTTCTCCCCAATCCTATTCAATACCTCCTCATTAGTTACGTGATCTACCCACCATATCTTCAGCATTCTTCTGTAGCACCACATTTCGAAAGCTTCTATTCTCTTCTTGTCCAAACTGGTTATCATCCATGTTTCACTTCCATACATGGCTACACTCCATACAAATACTTTCAGAAACGACTTCCTGACACTTAAATCTATACTCGATGTTAACAAATTTCTCTTCTTCAGAAACGCCTTCCTTGCCATTGTCAGTCTACATTTTATATCCTCTCTACTTCGACCGTCATCAGTTATTTTACTCCCTAAATAGCAAAACTCCTTTACTACTTTCAGTGTCTCATTTCCTAATCTAATCCCCTCAGCATCACCCGATTTAATTTGACATTCCATTATCCTCGTTTTGCTTTTGTTGATGTTCATCTTATATCCTCCTTTCAAGACACTGTCTATTCCGTTGAACTGCTCTTCCAAGTCCTTTGCTGTCTCTGACAGAATTACAATGTCATCGGCGAACCTCAAAGTTTTTACTTCTTCTCCATGAATTTTAATACCTACTCCGAATTTTTCTAATGTTTCCTTTACTGCTTGCTCAATATACAGATTGAATAACATCGGGGAGAGGCTACAACCCTGTCTCACTCCTTTCCCAACCACTGCTTCCCTTTCATGCCCCTCGACTCTTATAACTGCCATCTGGTTTCTGTACAAATTGTAAATAGCCTTTCGCTCCCTGTATTTTACCCCTGCCACCTTCAGAATTTGAAAGAGAGTATTCCAGTTAACGTTGTCAAAAGCTTTCTCTAAGTCTACAAATGCTAGAAACGTAGGTTTGCCTTTTCTTAATCTTTCTTCTAAGATAAGTCGTAAGGTTAGTATTGCCTCACGTGTTCCAACATTTCTACGGAATCCAAACTGATCTTCCCCGAGGTCCGCTTCTACCAGTTTTTCCATTCGTCTGTAAAGAATTCGCGTTAGTATTTTGCAGCTGTGACTTATTAAACTGATAGTTCGGTAATTTTCACATCTGTCAACACCTGCTTTCTTTGGGATTGGAATTATTATATTCTTCTTGAAGTCTGTGGGTATTTCACCTGTCTCATACATCTTGCTCACCAGATGGTAGAGTTTTGTCATGACTGGCTCTCCCAAGGCCATCAGTAGTTCTAATGGAATGTTGTCTACTCCCGGGGCCTTGTTTCGACTCAGGTCTTTCAGTGCTCTGTCAAACTCTTCACGCAGTATCTTATCTCCCATTTCATCTTCATCTACATCCTCTTCCATTTCCATAATATTGTCCTCAAGTACATCGCCCTTGTATAAACCCTCTATATACTCCTTCCACCTTTCTGCCTTCCCTTCTTTGATTAGAACTGGGTTGCCATCTGAGCTCTTGATATTCATACAAGTGGTTCTCTTCTCTCCAAAGGTCTCTTTAATTTTCCTGTAGGCAGTATCTATCTTACCCCTAGTGAGACAAGCCTCTACATCCTTACATTTGTCCTCTAGCCTTCCCTGCTTAGCCATTTTGCACTTTCTGTCGATCTCATTTTTGAGACGTTTGTATTCCCTTTTGCCTGCTTCATTTACTGCATTTTTATATTTTCTCCTTTCATCAATTAAATTCAATATTTCTTCTGTTACCCAAGGATTTCTATTAGCCCTCGTCGTCTTACCTACTTGATCCTCTGCTGCCTTCACTACTTCATCCCTCAGAGCTACCCATTCTTCTTCTACTGTATTTCTTTCCCCCATTCCTGTCAAACTCACTTAAATCTTGATAACCTGCCATCATAACAGCAGTAACCAATCTAACAACTGCGCCAGACACTTGTTGTGTTATACAGGCGTTGGCGATCACAGTGCCGTCTTCTGCCTGTTTACAGACCTCTGTATTTGAACAAGCATGCCTATACCAGTTTCTTTGCGCTTCAGTGTACATTCAGCCTACACTTTCACATTACAGTGGCACTATTTTCAAAACACTAAGGTGTTCAATATTGAGTTTCATGAGTATTCACTTTCTACATATTCTAAACATTTTCTTAAATTTAGTATTGTAATCTTATTTTGTTCCAAAACAATGCACTGACCATCAACATAAAGTTTTCATTCATCAAATATAAGGAAAGTTAGGAAACTAACGAAGTTTTATCGGGGAACTTAAACCACCAAAAACATTCAGTGACGAGAAACGCGGAGAATGACGAGAAACGCGGAGAACGGCAAGCAGCCGTTGTCCTGGGCAGGAAGCAGATCTTGGAAGCCAGTAGGACCCTCCTCCAGCGCGAGCAGAGGAAGGCCGGGCAGAGAGGTACGCCTCCATTGGCTGCAGCCGCTCCGCTCTCGTATGGCGCAGGTGTTGCCATTCAAGCGCGCCGCTGCGCACATCTCAAGAACCATCTATTCACGTCTCGGGCGCACTCCCTTTTTTTTATTTTGTATAAAGGAGCTGCATTGAGCCGACTGCCGAATTCCTTCTGTTTTTGTTTTTGGCTCGCTGATCTTCGTACGAATGACATTTGGGTACATGATGCCGAATTTTTCGAATTCACGATTACTTACATTTTATTTCGGCCTCCACCTGTCCTATTTTTTGACAAATTACATGATAACGCTTTTTCAGCATGGAAACGATGGAGAAATTAAAGTTCATGTCGATTCAAAAAGTTTCAAGACTGGGTTAATACACTACTGGTCACTAAAATTGCTACACCACGAAGATGATGTGCTACAGACACGAAATTTAACAGACAGGAACAAGATGCTGTGATATGCAAATGATTAGCTTTTCAGAGCATTCACACAAGCTTGGCGCTGGTGGCGACACCTACAACGTGCTTACATGAGGAACGTTTCCAACCGATTTCTCATACACAAACAGCAGTTGAGCGGCGTTGCCTGGTGAAACGATGTTGTTATGCCTCGTGTAATGAGGAGAAATGCGTACCATCACGTTTCCGGCTTTGATAAAGGTCGGATTGTAGCCTATCGCAATTGCGGTTTATCGTATCGCGACATTGCTGCTCGCGTTGGTCGAGATCGAATGATTGTTAGCAGAATATGGAATTGGTGGCTTCAGGAGAGTAATACGGAACGCCGTGCTGGATCCCAACGTTTGCAAGACAACAACCATCTGCACGAACAGTTCGACGACGTTTGCAGCAGCATGGACTATCACCTCAGAGACCATGGCTGCGGTTAACCTTGACGCTGCATCACACAAAGCAGCGCCTGCGATGGTGTACTCAACGACGAACCTGGGTGCACGAATGGCAAAACGTCATTTTTTTGGATGAATCCAGGTTCTGTTTACAGCATAGCATCATGATGGTCGCATCCGTGTTTGGCGACATCGCGGTGAACGCACAACGGAAGCGTGTTCAAAAATGTTCAAATATGTGTGAAATCTTATGGGATTTAACTGCTAAGATCACCAGTCCCTAAGCTTACACACTACTTAACCTAAATTATCCTAAGGACAAACACACACACACCCATGCCCGAGGAAGGACTCGAACCTCCGCCGGGACCAGCCGCACAGTCCACGATTGCAGCGCCTTACACTGCTGAAAGCGTGTATTCGACATTGCCATACTGGCGTATCACCCCGTGTGATGGTATGGGGTGTCATTGGTTACACGTCTCGGTCACATCTTGTTCGCATTGACCGCACTTTGAACAGTAGACGTCACATTTCAGATGTGTTACGACCCGTGACTCTACCCTTCATTCGATCCCTGCGAAACCCTACATCTCAGCAGGATAATGCACGACCGCATGTTGCAGGTCCTGTACGGGTCTTTCTGAATACAGAAAATGTTCGACTGCTGCCCTGGCCAGCACATTATCCAGATCTCTCACCAATTGAACACGTCTGGCCAATGGTGGCCGAGCAACTGGCTCGTCACAGTACGCCAGTCACTTCTCTTGATGAGCGCATCGCTAGCTCCTGCTACTACTAAGGCGAGTACACCGTTTGCTTCTTACATATTTTACAAACAGCAGCGACTTATTTTCAGTTATCTGTGTAATTACTAGTTTATTTTTGTAATTTCTTGCGTGTTCGAGTGCTTACTAGGTACAACCTTTTATTTCAATAACAGTGTAGTGTACAGTACCGCCATTGCTATCGACCGTTGTATCGACTCTCGTATCGTGCAGGCTTGTATGTTTGGTTAGAGCAGCTCAGTCAGTGTCAGTTAGACCGTCAGCGAGAGCGCATCGCTAGCTCCTGCTACTACTAAGGCGAGTACACCGTTTGCTTCTTACATATTTTACAAACAGCAGCGACTTATTTTCAGTTATCTGTGTAATTACTAGTTTATTTTTGTAATTTCTTGCGTGTTCGAGTGCTTACTAGGTAGAACCTTTTATTTCAATAACAGTGTTTTTGTACTTATTTGCTGCGCTTAGCTTTTAAATAGTTTTTCTGGGAAAACCTAGCGTAGTTTTCGCGTCTCGTATTTCAGTGAGTGTTTCTTGATTATCAGAGTAGCTCATCAGAAGATTATCTTGGGAATTTGTCACCGTATAGAGTAGGGTAAACATAGTCATGTGTAGGGACTGTGGTTGTTGTGAGCGGACGCAAGGAGAATTGGCCACTCTTCGGGGACAGGTGGAGGCTTTGTCTGTTAGGCTCATCGAGCTCGAGGCGCAGGCGTCGGCTCGTAGTGGCGTTGGGGCAACTGTGGTGAGACCTATGCCTACTTCGGTGGCCTTGGAATCACATGGAACCCCTGATGTCGCTGCGTCTTCCGGCAGTGAGCATCTTACCGGTCAGCCATCACTCCAGGGTGAATGGCGGACAGTGGTGGGCTCGCGCGTGCCTGGCCGAAAGGCGAAGGTGGGATCTGGCCGCGTGGTGGCTGCCTTACCCCTTTCCAACAGGTACGGGGTGCTTCCTAGTGGTGATGACATCGTTTCCGAGCCACCACAGGATGCCTCGCCTGTTGGGCCAGTGGCCGATTCTCCGGCAAGGTCCCGACAGTCACAGAGGGCGGGCCTATTAGTTATAGGGAGCTCCAACGTTAGGCGGGTTATGGAGCCCCTCAGGAGAATAGCGGGTAGGTCGGGGAAGAATGCCAGTGTGCACTCGGTGTGCTTGCCGGGGGGTCTCGTCCGTAATGTGGAGGAGGCCCTTCCGGCAGCTATTGAACGCACTGGGTGTGACCGGCTGCAGATAGTAGCACATGTCGGAACGAATGACGCCTGCCGCTTGGGTTCTGAGGCCATCCTTGGTTCCTTCCGGCGGCTGGCTGATTTGGTGAAGACAACCAGCATCGCACGCGGAGTGCAAGCTGAGCTTAATATCTGCAGCATAGTGCCCAGAGTCGATCGCGGTCCTCTGGTTTGGAGCCGTGTGGAGGGTCTAAACCAGAGGCTCAGACGACTCTGCGACTATAATGGTTGCAAATTCATCGACCTCCGTTATTGGGTGGAGAACTGTAGGGCCCCCCTAGACAGGTCAGGCGTGCACTACACACCGGAAGCAGCTACTAGGGTAGCAGAGTACGTGTGGCGTGCACACGGGGGTTTTTTAGGTTAGAGGGACCCCCCCTTGGGCGAAACGATAAAATACCTGACGGCTTACCAGAGAGAACATTATCATCGTTGATAAAGAACGTCCGTCCTCAGAGACCAAAAACAGGAAAAGTTAACGTAATATTGGTAAACTGCAGGAGTATCCAGGGCAAGGTTCCTGAATTAGTATCTCTTATTGAAGGAAATAGTGCGCATATAGTATTAGGAACGGAAAGTTGGTTAAAACCGGAAGTGAACAGTAACGAAATCCTAGACACAGAATGGAATATATACCGCAAGGATAGGATAAACGCCAATGGTGGAGGAGTATTTATAGCAGTAAAGAATTCAATAATATCCAGTGAAGTTATTAGCGAATGCGAATGTGAAATAATCTGGGTTAAGTTAAGTATCAAAGGTGGGTCAGATATGATAGTCGGATGCTTCTATAGGCCACCTGCATCAGCAACCGTAGTAGTTGAGCGCCTCAGAGAGAACCTGCAGAACGTCGTGAAGAAGTTTCGTGATCATACTATTGTAATAGGGGGAGACTTCAATCTACCAGGTATAGAATGGGATAGTCACACAATCAGAACTGGAGCCAGGGACAGAGACTCTTGTGACATTATCCTGACTGCCTTGTCCGAGAATTACTTCGAGCAGATAGTTAGAGAACCAACTCGTGAAGCTAACGTTTTAGACCTCATAGCAACAAATAGACCGGAACTTTTCGACTCCGTGAATGTAGAAGAGGGTATCAGTGATCATAAGTCAGTGGTTGCATCAATGACTACAAGTGTAATAAGAAATGCCAAGAAAGGAAGGAAAATCTATTTGCTTAACAAGAGTGATAGGGCACAAATCGCAGAATATCTGAGTGACCACCATCAAACGTTCATTTCTGAGGAAGAGGATGTGGAACAAAAATGGAAAAAATTCAGAAACATCGTCCAGTACGCCTTAGATAAGTTCGTACCGACTAAGGTCCAAAGCGAGGGGAAAGATCCACCGTGGTATAACAATCATGTACGAAAGGTACTACGGAAACAAAGAAAGCATCACCATAGGTTTAAGAGTAGTCGAATCATAGCTGATAAGGAAAAGCTGAACGAAGCGAAAAAGAGCGTAAAGAGAGCAATGAGAGAAGCATTCAACGAATTCGAACATAAAACATTGGCAAACAATCTAAACAAGAACCCTAAAAAGTTTTGGTCATATGTAAAATCGGTAAGCGGATCTAAATCCCCTATTCAGTCACTCGTTGACCACGATGGCACCGAAACAGAGGACGACCGAAGAAAGGCAGAAATACTGAATTCAGTGTTCCGAAACTGTTTCACTGCGGAAAATCGTAACACGGTCCCTGACTTCAGCCGTCGCACGGACGCCAAAATGGAAAATATTGAAATAAACGATATCGGAATTGAAAAACAACTGCTATCACTTAGTAGCGGAAAAGCATCCGGACCAGACGAGATACCCTTAAGATTCTACAGTGATTATGCTAAAGAACTTGCCCCCTTTCTATCAGCAATTTATCGTAGATCTCTGGAAGAACGTAAAGTACCTAGCGACTGGAAGAAAGCACAGGTCGTTCCCATTTTCAAGAAGGGTCATAAATCAGATGCGAATAATTATAGGCCTATTTCACTTACGTCAATCTGTTGTAGAATAATGGAACATGTTTTGTGTTCTCGTATTATGACGTTCTTAGATAATACAAATCTCCTTCATCATAACCAACATGGATTCCGCAAACAGAGATCATGTGAAACCCAGCTCGCCCTATTTGCCCAAGAAATTCACAGTGCCGTAGACACTGGCGAGCAGATTGATGCCGTATTCCTGGACTTCAGGAAGGCATTTGATACGGTTCCGCACTTACGTTTAGTGAAAAAAATACGTGCTTACGGAATATCGGACCAGGTTTGTGATTGGATTCAGGATTTCCTAGAAGAAAGAACACAACATGTCATTCTTAACGGTTCAAAATCTGCAGATGTAGAGGTAATTTCGGGAGTACCGCAAGGAAGCGTGATAGGACCTTTATTGTTTACAATATACATAAATGACTTAGTTGACAACATCGGTAGCTCCGTGAGGCTATTTGCAGATGACACGGTTGTCTACAAGAAAGTAGCAACATCAGAAGACTCGTACGTACTCCAGGAAGACCTGCAGAGGATTAATGAATGGTGCGACAGCTGGCAGCTTTCCCTAAACGTAGATAAATGTAATATAATGCGCATACATAGGGGCAGAAATCCATTCCAGTACGATTATGCCATAGGTGGTAAATCATTGGAAGCGGTAACGACCGTAAAATACTTAGGAGTTACTATCCGGAGCGATCTGAAGTGGAATGATCACATAAAACAAATAGTGGGAAAAGCAGGCGCCAGGTTGAGATTCATAGGAAGAATTCTAAGAAAATGTGACTCATCGACGAAAGAAGTAGCTTACAAAACGCTTGTTCGTCCGATTCTTGAGTATTGCTCATCAGTATGGGACCCTTACCAGGTTGGATTAATAGAAGAGATAGACATGATCCAGCGAAAAGCAGCGCGATTCGTCATGGGGACATTTAGTCAGCGCGAGAGCGTTACGGAGATGCTGAACAAGCTCCAGTGGCGGACACTTCAAGAAAGGCGTTACGCAATACGGAGAGGTTTATTATCGAAATTACGAGAGAGCACATTCCGGGAAGAGATGGGCAACATATTACTACCGCCCACATATATCTCGCGTAATGATCACAACGAAAAGATCCGAGAAATTAGAGCAAATACGGAGACTTACAAGCAGTCGTTCTTCCCACGCACAATTCGTGAATGGAACAGGGAAGGGGGGATCAGATAGTGGTACAATAAGTACCCTCCGCCACACACCGTAAGGTGGCTCGCGGAGTATAGATGTAGATGTAGATGTAGAACTGTGGTATCGTGTTGAGGCTGCATGGGCAGCTGTACCTGTACACGCCATCCAGGCTCCGTTTGACTCAATGCCCAAGCGTATCAAGGCCGTTATTACGGCCAGAGGTGGTTGTTCTGGGTACTGATTTCTCAGGATCTATTCACCCAAATTGCGTGAAAATGTAATCAAATGTCAGTTCTAGTATAATATATTTGTCCAATGAATACCCGTTTATCATCTGCATTTCTTCTTGGTGTAGCAATTTTAATGGCCAGTAGTGTAAAAAAAACCATTGTGAAGTTAAGACTGGTTTTACTGGTTCAGGTGTCCTACGTAGTCAGTTCGTCACTTCAGTACAAAGTACAGAACGCCTGTACAACTCTGTGAAACAGCCAGATAAGTCCTTCTTTCGGATTTTGTTCAGTTCGCACCTCATACGCGCTAGAATGTCGGGCATGTCATCATAGCCTTGACCCTTCATGTGAATTTTTGCACTTTGTTGTTTTGTGGTACGTTCGTCCTGATAACACCAAGTCTCGTCACCCGTGATGATTTTTTCTAGAAAGAAGTTGTGTGTGTTTTGCATTTCCGCGGAGTCGCAGCAGGCGTCTACGCTTCGTTGTTTCTGTTCGAGAATCAAGGTGTGCGGCATAAATTTTGCACGCACTTTGCTCTTCTTCAAAACATTCCGGAGAATGCCTTGATCTCCTGATTTAGAGGAGCTGCTCCATTGCGATTTGCGACCCAACAACGCTGCCATGCCACGGCCGCACGCTAACTACTTAACCCTGTCTGCTCACAACTGACTGGTCGAAAGCACATGTGTTCTTTGCAGCCATTGGTTCAAGCTACCGCCGTAGTTACTAAACTGAAGTTGCTTATACACCAGGAATAAAATGTCTCAGAACTTTTTGGATGGATAGTGTACCTTTTAAACCATTCAGGTAGCCACTTTCGTAGCTGCGGTTGCTAATGCACGATGTGCGGGGGCCCTGAGTCCTGGCATAGAAGCTAGGGACCAAGGGCTTTAGAGTCAATCTACAATTCTCTAGCGGTTAGGAGTGATTGCAGAAATACAAACTTTCAGTGATGGCAGGCTGATCTTTTGGATCAGTGCCAAACACTGTCACAGAACATCTACGAGAGTTGCGGATTTTGGGACTCGATAGGATACTCACAGCTGGTGACTAAAGGAACTCATGGGTCTGAATAAACTTATTTCTTTCTTTCAGACTGACCACTACACTGCAAGGCTAAATGTAAGCACTAGAAGGCAAAGCATGTAACTGGTTGTACAATAGAAGTCAGTGTTCGAGTCCCTACGGTGTGTGCTAACAGAAGAAGCAAACTCTAGCAACATTGTAAAGTACACTTTGAAAGCAGCACTCTAACTGAGAAAAACAGACTTGTCGAAGTTTACCTGAAGCTAGCGACGAGCGACAGGAAGTTGGCGTCCCAAAGGAAAAAAAAAATTAACGGATTGTGGCAGCGCACTGTTTCTCCCAAGCCGTAGTCGTCCCACCAATCCATCAGTACTTCAAAGGCATCGGCCAATCTGATAAGGCGATCTGCCTCTGCGCAACGACATTTAGGTACTTTGCCTCCTCTTACACTATAAGTGGCCTTTATAAACACATCAAAAAAAGTTTTGCATCACCTCGGTTCCGAGAGTTCCGGAACCTGTACAGAAAATTGGAAGAGAGATCAACATTAATAACATTTCCGCCCTTTTTATTGCTCATGAAAACCACACACTGCATGCTGTACCGCCATACAGAGAGATCTTCAGAGGTGGTGGTCCAGATTGCTGTACACACTGGTACCTCTAAAACCCAACGGCACGTCCTCTTGCATTGATGCATGCCTGTATTTGTCGTAGCATACTATCCACAAGAAATCAACGCACTGTTGGTCCAGACTGACCCACTCCTCAGTGGCGATTCGGCGTAGATCCCTCAGAATGGTTCGTGAGTCACGTCGTCCATAAACAGCCCTTTTCAATCTATCCCAGGTATGTTCGTGGGGTTCATGTCTGGACAACATGCTGGCCACTCTACTCGGGCGATGTCGTTATCCTGAAGGAAGTCATCCACAAAATGTGCACGATCGGGGCGCGAATTGTCGTCCATGAAGAGGAATGCCTCTCCCATATGCTGCCGATATGGTTGCATTGTCGGTCGGAGGACGGCATTCAGGTATCGTACAGCCGTTACGGCGCCTTCCATGACCACCAGCGGCGTACGTCGGCCCCACACAATGCCACGCCAAAACAGCAGGGAACCTCTAACTTGCTGCAGTCGCTGGACAGTATGTCTAAGGCGTTCAGCCTGATCGGGTTGCCTCCAAACACGTCTCCGACGATTGTCTGGTTGAAAGCACATGCGACTCTCATCGGTGATCTAGGCGCTCAGTCCGGAACCGCGCGACTGCTGCGGTCGCAGGTTCGAATCCTGCCTCGGGCATCGATGTGTGTGATGTCCTTAGGTTAGTTAGGTTTAAGTAGTTCTAAGTTCTAGGGGACTGATGACCACAGATGTTAAGTCCCATAGTCCTCAGAGCCATTTGAACCATCTCATCGGTGAAGAGAACGTGATGCCAATCCTGAGCGGCCCATTCCGCATGTTGTTGGGTCCATCTGTACCGCTCTGCATGGTGGCGTGGTTGCAAAGACGGACCTCGCCATGGACGTCAGGAGTGAAGTTGCGCATCATGCAGCCTATTGCGCACAGTTTTGAGTCGTAACACGACGTCCTGTGACTGCACGAAAAACATTATTCAACATGGTGGCGTTGCTGTCAGGGCTCCTCCGGGCCATAATCCGTAGGTAGCCGTCATCCAGTGCAATAGTAGCCCTTGGGCGGCCTGAGCGAGGCATGTCATCGACAGTTCCTGTCTCTCTGTATCTCCTCCATGCCCGAACAACATCGCTTTGGTTCATTCCGAGACGCCTGCACACTTCCCTTGTTGAGAGCCCTTCCTGGCCCAAAGTAAACAACGCGGACGCGATCGAACCGCGGTATTGACCGTCGAAGCATGGTTGAACTACAGACAACACGAGCCGTGTACCTTCTTCCTGGTGGAATGACTGGAACTGATCGGCTGTCGGACCCCCTCCGTCTAATAGGCGCTGCTCATGTATGGTTCTTTACATCTTTTGGCGGGTTTAGTGACATCTCTGAACAGTCAAAGGAACCGTGTCTGTGATACAATATCCACAGTCAACGTCCATCTTCAGGAGTTCTGGGAACCGGGGTGATACAAAACTTTTTTTCTTGTGTGCATAAAAAGAATTGGTAGCAACAGCGTTCAGCTGGAAGCTAAACGTTACTGCCCTTCCTATTACGGCTAGTAACACCAGTGTTCTACGTCACTTGGTCCCACCCTGAGGCCTCTAGTGTGTGGGGACCGTTGTTCCACCAGTTTTACTCATTTCGCCATCTCACCCTAACCTGTGTAAACACACCGATGTTGCGGTTCTCAGGCGCAAGAATCAGGCTTGCTGTCTATGCTACGACGTGCCTGTTTGTGACCATCTGCTACCGTGACCCCTTACAACAGCTTCTGCGCAGTGGATGGAGTTACCAGTTAATTCTCTGCAGTGAAACTTTTGCCATGGAACAGTTGCCCAGAGCTTCTGCAATCCGCAGGCACCTCCCGTTACTGTTACTGTCTACCTTTTGTAACCTAAACGTTAACTCCGCCTGCTAACTGTCTTGTGGCCTTAATGGCACCTGAAATCCGGGGTAAGCTGGTTCGTATTCTGGTGATGGACGAAATTTTCATTGTCAGTATTTTGCCGGTAAGGGGAGGGGGGAAGTGGGCAGTGGTGGCGTACAGTTCCCGGTCGCCAGTGCCTGCGCCACTGTCCCGAATTAAATTCCAAATCTCTCTGCAGTGCCTCATCAAGTGAGAGCATGTGACCCTGTTGATGGAGAAACGTCCGACGGGTGGGGACGTTAAGCCTGGACGTCCACAGGGATCGATTCGTCCGACAAACAGGTTGCCCATATCGTCGTACGACTCCGGCCGACGGACGAAGCTCGTCCACGGCAGCCCAGTAACATCCGACACATTGCCGGCAGCTAGTCAGTAGTAACGCAACTGAACGGTTTGACTGGGCAACGGACAGTGATTTTTACGGGCATTTTCTAGAAATTGCACACCTCACGACGAACAGAAAATTGGAAATTTGTGGTAAGGTCTTATGTGATCAAACTGCTGAGGTCATCGGTCCCTAAGCTTACACACTACTTAATCTAACTTACGCTAAGGACGAC
This sequence comes from Schistocerca nitens, assembly GCF_023898315.1. Classification (NCBI taxonomy): domain Eukaryota; kingdom Metazoa; phylum Arthropoda; class Insecta; order Orthoptera; family Acrididae; genus Schistocerca; species Schistocerca nitens. Next base: position 355,379,206 of record NC_064622.1, read on the forward strand.
ACACACACCCATGCCCGAGGGAGGACTCGAACCTCCGATGGGGGAAGCCGCGCGGACCGTGACAAGACGCCTCATACCACTCGGCTACCAGGCGCGATCACGTCGAACAGAATACAGCTAAAGCGAAGGTACTTCTGTATCAGTAGTATACTAAGCAAACGAAGCAAACCAGAATAATTTCGTCACTTAGATGAAGAACTGAAGAGAGACCCGGGAAACTTTTCAACTACTGCGGGACGAACGTTGAAAGGTTGCGGCATATCATTACAGCTATTCAGACCGCTATTACGAAGCGATCCAGTTTCAAGGAAATTATACAACCAAAGGAAAATTGGCTTTGACACAGAGGAATGTTGGACACACATTTGATGGTCTCAAACGAAAAAAATACTCTACAGTGTTCATTCCATAGTAATATTCCTTAAGTGTATTACGAAAGCTACCTTGAAAGTAAGGTCCGACCGGTCGCGAAATGGAAACCACTATGAAAATCCAACACGTTTCATTTGCACCAGTGAGCCACACCTGCCAGCTATTTCTCTACCTAGTCGCCGGTCCAACTTAGACACTTGCCGTAGCATTGTACCAACTTTCCAACATCCTCGCCATAGAAGGCATTGCCCTGTGAATTCCCCCAATTCTCTACGCTAGTCTACAGCTCGCTGTCTGTGTCAGAAAGTTGTCTTGATAGCCAGCGGTTCATGTGAGCACAGAAGAAACTCAGGGGGAGACAATTACAGGCTTTGTTGTGGGTAATCAAACACTTACCATCGAAAACGTTGCAGTAGAATCTTCATTGCTCATGCAGAGTACGGCCGAAATTGTCAAGAAGAAGGAAACGCATGACAGTTTTGTTATGTGGGCTGCATGACATCAGGTGAAATCTCTCACCAGACCCTCATACTTGGGGGGAGACACTGTTTACGTGCTCACTGTGCGGTCAGAAACGGAAAGAGCGACGTGACGCAATCGACGGGCAGCTAGAATCACTGCCTAACACAAATGTCTAAAGTTTCGCCGGATTTGCACTGTGGTTTCCATTTAGCTCCCGATCGGACCTTACTTTCCGAACAACCCTCGTATAAAAAAGTTTACAAAAATTTATAACAATGGAGAGCTCGTTGTAGTATTTACATATACACATATTCAGAGTGATTCAAAAGTACATGTACACACTTCGTGTTTGTTATGTATGGATCAAAATAAGAGCAAAACTTAATTTAAGTTTTGTCTGAAGCCGGCCGCTGTGGCCGCGCGGTTCTAGGCGCTTCAGTCAGGAACCGCGCTGCTGCTACGGTCGCAGTTTCGAATCCTGCCTCGGTCATGGATGTGTGTGATGTCCTTAGGTTAGTTAGGTTTAAGTAGTTGTAAGTCTAGGGAACTGATGACATCCGATGTTAGTCCCATAGTGCTTAGAGCCATTTGAACCTTTTTTTTTTTGTCTGAAACTATTTTATTTCCGAGTTATTATTGGTTGATTTGGCGGAGGGGACCATTGGAGTAGAGAAGATGTGGAAGGAAGTCGGCCGTGCCCTTTTAAAGGAACTATCCCGGCACTTGCCTGAAGCGACTTAAGGAATTCACAGAAAACATAAATCAGGATGGCCGGATGCGGGTTTGAACCGTCAACCTCCCGAATGCGAGTCCAGAGTGCTAACACTGCGCCACCTCGCTCGGTCAGAGTTATGATGCATAATGTCATTTGTGGTAGGCATTACATGATAGGCCAGTCAGGCTTTTGTCGTTTCGTGTTTGCCTGCGTATCGACTGATGTTGCTTTGTCGACGGTGCCCCTACACATTTCAGTCGGGAGGCAAGAGAGTATCTTAGAGCTGCTTATCCCGATAAGTGGACAGGCCGTGGAGGAGCAGTTGCTTGGCCCGCCCTATCTCCGGATCTTAGTCCCTGGACTTCTGGACTTCTAGCTTTGTGGTCGTCTCAAGGACCTGGTGTATGATGTTGCAGCTCAGAATGGAGCACAATTACAGCAGCGAATTAAAAATAGCTGCGCAACTACGCACACTGAGATGAATGGAGCCTGAAACATTCCGAGAAGTCAAATGGTTCAAATGGCTCTGAGCACTATGGGACTCAACTGCTGTGGTCATAAGTCCCCTAGAACTTAGAACTACTTAAACTTAACTAACCTAAGGACAGCACACAACACCCAGCCATCACGAGGCAGAGAAAATCCCTGACCCCGCCGGGAATCGAACCCGGGAACCCGGGCGTGGGAAGCGAGAACGCTACCGCACGACCACGAGATGCGGGCATTCCGAGAAGTCGAGCATGTCACTGTCTTCATATACACGGGCGTCATTTTGAACACGTCCTGGGATTAACGTACGGTAAGTAGTTGCGTTGGATTTCAGGTCCCTTCGTGTCGCTGCTTTCTGAGAAGAATTAATTTTGTGTTCTTTGTGTTGCACTTGTGATCCTTAATCTACTGTATGACTCAGAAATAAAGCCATTTCAGGCAAACCTTTATTTGACGTTTTACTCTTATATTGATGCATACACCCACAAAGTGTGTACAGTTACTTTTGAATCACCCTGTATACATGTATATGGAGCACATAAACCATTTCGTTTAAGAGTCTGTACTGTTGTCTGCGAAATTCGACACGTAGATGACCGCAGTCGGGATACGGACGTTTCATTTGCGTCAGTGTAGTGGCCTGCTCGCGTTCACAAGAGCTATGAGCTTCTCTACGTCCACTGTTGGTAACGAATAAAAAGTACATGCAGGGAACAAGCGCTCGTTTGAACTGATCTTATTTCACTGGGATCCGTCCGTCTATCGGTCGCGTACGACTTGGTCGTGTCCTGTGGCAATGGCCCTACATGTCTTGGGGTTAGCCGGGCGCGTGCGGCGGTATACTGCCGACCAAGTACACTAATGACCATTACAATTGCTACACCAAGAAGAAATGCAGATGATAAACGCGTATTCATTGGACAAATATATTATACTAGAACTGACATGTGATTACATTTTCACGCAGTTTGGGTGCATAGATCCTGAGAAATCAGTACCCAGAACGACCACCTCTGGCCATAATAACGGCCTTGATAATCCTGGGCATTGAGTCAAAGAAAGCTTGGAAGGCATGTACAGGTACAGCTGCCCATGCAGCTTCAACACGATACCACAGTTCATCAACAGTAGTGACTGGCGTATTGTGACGAGCCAGTTGCTCGGTCACCATTGACCAGACGTTTTCAATTGGTGAGAGATCTGGTGAGTGTGCTGGCCAGGGCAGCAGTCGAACATTTTCTGTATTCAGAAAGGCCCGTTCAGGACCTGCAACATGCGGTCGTGCATTATCCTGCCGAAATGTAGGGTTTCGCAGGGTTCGAATGAAGGGTAGAGCCACGGGTCGTAACACATCTGAAATGTAACGTCTACTGTTCAAATTGCCGTCAATGCGAACAAGAGGTGACCGAGACGTGTAACCAATGGCACTCCATACCATCACGCCGGCTGATACGCCAGTATGGCGATGACGAATAAACCCATCCAATGTGTGTTCACCGCGATATCGCCAAACACGGATGCGACCATCATGATGCTGTAAACAGAACCTGGATTCATCTGAAAAAAAAATGACGTTCTGCCATTCGTGCACCCAGGTTCGTCGTTGAGTACACCATCTCAGGTGCTCCTGTCTGTGATGCAGCGTCAAGTGTAACCGCAGCCACGGTCTCCGGGCTGATAGTCCATGCTGCTGCAAACGTCGTCGAACTGTTCGTGCAGATGGTTGTTGTCTTGCAAACGTCCCCATGTGTTGACTCAGGGATCGAGACGCAGCTGCACGATCCGTTACAGCTATGTCGATGCCTGTCATCTCGACTGATAGTGGTACGAGGCCGTTGGGATCCAGCACAGCGTTCCGTATTACCCTCCTGAACCCACCGATTCCAAACAGTGATCGGATCTCGACCAACGCGAGCAGCAGTGTCACGATACGATAAACCGCAATCGCGATAGGCTACAATCCGACCTTTATCACAGTCGGAAGCGTGATGGTACACATTTCTCCTCCTTACACGAGGCATCACAACAACGTTTCACCTGGCAACGCCGGTCAACTGCTGTTTGTGTATGAGAAATCGGTTGGAAACTTTCCTCAAGTCAGCACATAGGTGTTGCCACCGGCGCCAACCTTGTGTGAATGATCTGAAAAGCTAATCATTTGCATAACACAGCATCTTCTTGCTGTCGGTTAAATTTCGCGTATGTAGCACGTCATATTCGTGGTGTAGCAATTTTAATGGCCAGTAGTGTAGTCGGGCGAATACGGTTCCAACTGACGCTAGGCGTTAACCTCACCGCCCGTTTGGTGCTAGTCAGGAGGTGTAGGCTAAATGCCGACAATGTGTTTTACCTTCTCCCTCTTCTTATCATCATCATCATCATCATCATCATACAACACAAACGTAGCTCTACACTTTACACGCTTTCTGCTACACTCTACACACGCATGCAACACAACTCGAACATATCCGCAAGCAAAGGGACGAATCAGCACGGAAGAAGAATATCCTTTCCGACATGCGGCGGAACCCATCGCGAGGGATACCTCAGCCAACAATACCATACGATATTTACATCTGATACGAGAGTGTCCACTTACCACGAAGATGTAGAAGAAAGGACAACATTTATTGAGCAGCGCTGAGGAAAAGACAGGCTCGGTTGGTGTTGGCGGTAACCCAGACCACGGTACGGAGAGGTGGTAAGGCCGGGGAGTGCGGCGGCGGGCAGGCGCGCCTGTGTGGCTGCAGGTCGTGTCTGGCGCCGCTATTGATCGCCGGCACACGGGCCACGCCGAGCCGGCTCCACGCCGCTGACGTCCGCCCCGCCCCGCCCCGGCAGACAGCGAACAGCAGTCGCACGATAACAGAACCGGGGGACCGTCATCCGACCACCCGCCAACCTCGCGCGCTACTCTGCCCATCCCCGGCACCAGGCTGACGGCAAATCAGTTATAGGCGGCCGGTGAGATAGCGCTCCTGTCACGAACTCCACCAGTCATTGTTAATATCCCGTCACCCGGAACGAATGGAACGGGCGAACTCAACCTCTGAGAGAGTACCTGCAATAAGCGAACAAAACTGCGAAAAGGAGGTTGTCGCATTTACACCTCATTTCAGCCCACGTTTTATCATGTTTTATCACACAGTATACGAAAGCTTACGCCATTGCGAGCAGTTAACATTTGTGGGTCCACCCACATCACAAAGTGGCAGATGCTCCTGAAGCTTGGGAAAGAGGAGTGAGTAAAAATAGTATCGAGTTGGATTCATTGATTGAGGGGGTTATGGGACTAAACAGCGAGGTCACCAGTCCCAAGTCAAAAGGTACGTGCGCAAGAGGCGTCCGCGTAAAGTGGGCGGATTCACTCGGATGAGTCAAACTATATAGGGCGAGAACACAAAGGCAGAACGCTGACTACAACCATCCGGCCCCTGCTCCAAGAGTAAAGCAAAATCTTATAACTGAAAATAAAAACCACTTTCACGAAGGAAACTGAGGACCAGTTCAACCACCTGTGAATCGTCCGCTAATATTAAAGACAAGAAATCTGGAAGGCCATACTTAGTACGAAGGGCCAAAAGAAGGGGACATTCCACCAATATATGGGATACCGTCAGTCTGGCTCCATAACGACATAGGGGGGGGGGGGGTAAGTTAAGTATGACCGATGTCTAGACGGCTCCTTCTGAAAGCAGCGGAAGGAAGATCGCCAAACAGCAGTAGTCTCCTTGATTGTGCAGAGTTTACAACAGAGGTCAGTACGCACCAGATGTCGTTCCCTTTTGGGCAAAAAGCGAATTGATGTGAATCCACATATTTGCACCTGGAATTACGAAAGGGAATAGGGGCTAAGTATCTGCCTCACTATAGAAATGGTCAGCCAGTTCATTCCCTGGGATGCCCACACGACTTGGGATCCAGAGGAAGACAGCTGAACAGGCACAACAGCCAAGCGCAGAGAGAAGGTCGTCGATAGTGGAGACCAAAGAGTGATGACAGTAGCATCGGTCTATAGCCTGCAGACTGTTCATTGAGTCGGTACATATCAAAACACTTTGGAGGGAGGCCCGAGTAACAAAATAGAGGATCCTGTTAACGGCTAGCAGCTCTGCTGTGAACACACTACATGATCTCTGGTGACCCACGCCAGTAGCAGCCGTAAAAGTGTATCCCACATTATCTATCGTTTTAGGATCATCAGTGTAGAAGATGGTAGCACCACCAAACTCATCAAGGAGAGAACATACAAGACGCTGGTATATCATATGGGCGACAGAGACCTTATGTCTCTGGAATAGCTTCAGCTTGGTGGGGGCTGAAGGTGGTTTCTTCAGCTCGTCGTTTCTGCCAGGATAGGAAGTGTGGCGCGAGGTGTTCTGCAAGGACCAGTGGATCACTTGACAGAGCACCCTGATTGTAGCTGGCGCCCCAAAAGGCTACAGAGCTTGGATCAAACCTGCAATGCAGAGGCATATGTCCCCATGGAGGAAATATAGCGCTCCCAGCATTCCTTTTTACTCTGCTTAATAATGTTGTGGGCCTTAGCATGGGTATGCTTAAAAGCGATAACGTTGATCTGTGAAGGGTGGCGTTTAAATCGTTGCAGAACCCATCGGCGGTCCCGGATAGCGACTGCGACATCCTTGGTCCACTAGCGTACTGGTTGACGACGAGGGGAACCTGTGGATAGGGGGATAGCCGAGCCAGCAGCATGAAGGATAGTGTCAGAGACATCTTGCACGACTGCATCAATGCAATCTGAGAGAGAAGTGTTGAAGTACACAGCAGACATATATAAAGGCCAATTAGCTCTGCAGAATGCCCAGCGGTGGGGGTCTGTCGGCCTGGAAGCAGCATGAGAACGATAGAATAACCGGAAAGTAGTCACTGTCACAATCATCATGGGGAGACCAATGTAGGGAAGCCATGAGAGCAGGGGAGGAAACGATGACATCAATAGCAGAAAAGGTGCTATGAGCGGCGTAAATGGGTAGGGAAACTGTCACTGAAGAGACATAAATCTTAATCTGTAATAAGTTGGTCAATTAGAAGACTCATACCCATCGAAGTGGCATACCACAGTGTGTGGTGTGCACTGAAGTTCCCGAGGAGGCAGGAGTTGTTGTATTAAGGTAGGCAATTCAACATAAGGAAGTGGCCCACCTGGAGGGAGATAGACACTACAAATGGTGATCTCTGGGGTCGTTCACACTGATACAGCTATTGCTTCCAGGTTGGTATGAAGCTGGATCCAGTCACTAATGAAATCAGTGCGAACCAACGCGCAGATGCCTCCAGATACTTTCCCAGAGTCGGCACGGTCCCGACAGTATGCCCAATAATCATAAAAAGTTGGAGAGCAGTCATCAAGGAAGTGTATTTCTTGAAGAGTGAGACAGAATGCAGAATAAGAGGAAACAAGGTGTTGCACCTCTAGTAGGTGACGATAAATCAATTGCAATTCCACTGGATTAGTGTGTGGCGTGAGCCGGCCGACGTGGCCGTGCGGTTAAAGGCGCTGCAGTCTGGAACCGCAAGACCGCTACGGTCGCAGGTTCGAATCCTGCCTCGGGCATGGATGTTTGTGATGTCCTTAGGTTAGTTAGGTTTAACTAGTTCTAAGTTCTAGGGGACTAATGACCTCAGCAGTTGAGTCCCATAGTGCTCAGAGCCATTTGAACCATTTTTTGTGTGGCGTGAGTCCAGGTTAGGCATAAAGAAGCCGAGAAGAGGTCATGTCACTTGCTCAGTGGACATTTCCGAGGAGAATGGTGTGACAACCATAAATAAGATGTCAGACACAGGTTGTGATGAGGGAGATGGCACTTCCAGGTGCACTGGGGGGGGGGGGAGGGGGAAGAGGGTCTAGTGCTGGGACTTACGTTTCTTCTTCTTCTCTTTCAGAGAATGAGGAGGACAGTGCACAATGGCAGAGCAGGCTTCTGCAAGATCAGGGACCGAAAGGGAAATAGCAATCTTGGGGCACATAGACAGTGCATCTCAATACCGAGTTGTTGTAGCACACTTCAGGCAGACACCGGGGGGTGGGGTCCCAGGGGGAAGCCCAATCCCCAGTGGTGCTGACGAAGGGGGACACTTCTTCAGCCAGGGAGGGTGAGTGGCACCTGGAGGGGAGGGCATGGGAACCATAGGGGAGAGGGAGGGGGAGAGGGGGACAGGAGTATGGAAGAGGGAGGAGGGGGAAAGGAAGAAAGAGAGGTAAAAATTGAAGAAAAGGACACTGAATGGAGTCGGTCATATTTCTGGCGAGCCTCAGCATATCTCCTGGACCTTCTTTCCTCTCTTGTAAGCTGCGCAATCTGGCGAGTGGCGCTTACGACACTTTATACACACAGATGGTGGAACACAGGGCTTCACTCATGGAGCAGGTGTCCACAGTCACCACACAGAGGGTCCGCCATGCAGCAGGAACACATATGCCCAAAATGCAAGCACCAGAAACACCTCATGAGTCATGGGATGTACAGCTTCATGTCACATCGCTGACAAATGACCTTGACCTCCTCTGGCAGGTTATCTCCCTCGACAGCCAGAATAAAGGCGCCGGGAGCGGTTGTCTTTATAAAACTTCTGCACACATCTAACAAAATGAACGCCCCATCGCTCCAGAATAGCCCGGAGTTTCTCATCAGTTTGCAGGATGAGATCCCAACGAAAAATCACTCCCTAGACCATAATCAGTGACTGCTGAGAGGTAATAGACACTGGGACGTTGCCCAGTGCACAAAGCAGAAAGAGCTGCAAGTTGGGCAGCAGAAAAAGTTTTGATCAACAATGAGCCCGACCACATTTTACTGAGAGACTCTACTTTGCCAAACTTGCCCTAGATATTCTCCACAGGAAACAATGTCTTTGTGGCAGTGAATGTGTTCCCATCCATCCTAGTACAGACCAGGTGACGGGGAAAATGTTTCATCCCAAGAAGGCAAGCTTGGTCCTCCTCCCAGGGGGTAGCGAGGGAAGGGATGCTGAAGAGTCGTAAAAAGCAGCATTCAATGAACATTTACCACTCTGAGAGATGGCCCTGGAGAACAGCCAGATTTTTGCAGCTTGATACACTCCATGCACCTATCATCTGCCCTGATACCACCCACTCCAATCAGGGGCTCTCCCCATGGGCAGAAACGAGCAAGGGCCGCCTGGCATGGTGGCCACTGCCAGGAGTTCTGACTCTACAGGATGACTCGCAACCACTCCATGGCATACATGTGGAGGCAAAAGCTCAGGTATAACTAGTATGATCCCTGTGTCGTCAGGAGGCTCAGCTATATGGGTACATAACAGCCCCACCACATGGAATGGCTACACACGCTGGTGATGTAGCAGGGTAAAGGGGGCCTTCGGCAGTGAAGCAAGAGGGGAAGAAAGGGGGTATATGAATCCACACCACATACGCTAGGAAGGGAGTTCCCCAAATGGCTCACACTAAAAACAGAAAATTGAGAAGTGGAGGTCAAACGCCAAGAGAGGACCAAGACGCCAAAAAGGATGAAAGAGAAGAGGCAAGAGGAACAGAATTGCAAGGAAAACAGGGAACCAGATGGATAGCCAGGTCGACATAAATCAGAACACCAAGAGAGGGGAAGGAGAGGGCAGTGGCGAAGGAGCAAGGATGGGGAGGGATGGGCATGGGGAAGGAAATGCAGCCAGGGAAGGAAGAATGGGCTGCAATAGCTTGTGGTCCCATATGTGTCTCACACAAACTCACCAAAGAATCGTGAGCAGCATGGGGGGGGGGGGGGGGGGTATCGAGTTGGAGAGCAGACAAAGTGGTGATTTAACTGTTTGGGCTGGCACCATGAGCATAACTTTGGTTACTAATGCAACACTTTTTTTCTGAAAGCACATTCGTTTTATTCAGGATTCCAATATTATCACTCATTCTTTTCGCTACAAAACCCTGTTTCTCCTACATCATTTACGTTCAATGCGACGATCTTACGTCACCTTACGCCACATTATTGGGAGTTCCCTGCTCGGCGTCAGAGCCAACATCGTGCTGCAGCAATAGCCACCCCATCATCTACGTATCGGATCCCAGGACTGCATCCCATTTGGGCCAAACGGATGGAAGTCGGAAGATGCGAGATCCAGGCTGTAGGCTGGATGAAAAAGAACAGTCCATTGTGTGAGGCGTTGCGTTGTCATGGATAAGGAGAAGTTCTTTTGCATTTTTGTGGTGACGAATACGCTGAAACAGTTTCTTCAATTTCCTGAAAGTAACACAACACAGTTCAGAGTTGGTCATTGGGCCATGAGCGAGGACATCAAACAAAATAAACCCTTCAGAGTACCAGAAGACCGTTGTGATGAGTTTACTGGCTGAGGGTGCGGCTTTGAACTTTTTCTTCGGAGGGGAGATGGTGTGACGCCAATCCATGGACGTTGTTTCCGGTTTAAAGTGATGAACCCATGTTCGATAAAAAAATTTCGCGATCAGCCTCTTAACGCGCCATATTGGATTATGTCGTATACTGTTGAACCCCGAAATTTGCTTGTTTCTATGTTATAAATAACGTGCTAAGAAGCTATTTTACGCGAGTTGACTGTCATAAACAAACACTGTGGTTCAAGCACCAGATGTAGCTCTGTTCACTTAAAGATATCTACTGATTCAGATACTAATGAGAACGAGGAGGAAGCTCCTGCAAGTATTCATATGAAGCACAACTATTTGTGAAAATGGTGCGTGAACTGACGGAAACCCAGAGAAGGAAAAACTGGAAGGATTCGAAGAACGTTAAAAAATAAATGAACTGAAGAAGTATTAAAAAGAAGGAAAGATATCTATGGAAGACGTTTGTCAGAAGAACGGGTAGTTCGCTGCGACAACCAGCAATATTTAACTTGTCGCTAGGAGGAGCTCTAGAGGGGAAAGATTAGCAGAGGCAGACAGAAACTGTAGCAGAGTGCACGTATGAAGAGGTGGGCGGTGGGGCTATGTGAACTTGCAAAGAGCTGTGTGCCACGGTACGATCCAGTCAATAGCGTTATCTGCCGCGTCCCTCTGTAGCGTGCACTTCGAGATGGGCATACAACTTGTAATGTTGATTTTCATACTGCGCAGGTATGGTGTTTATTATCAGTGGCATAAAGCAAACACATCAAGTGTTAGCACACGTTAACAAGCGAGGCGATTGCTATCTCGACGTACAGGGTCCCATCCGAAACCTCCCTTACTGCCGATGCAATTACATAAAAGGAACGGACATAGACACTTGCGATTAACGGTATGGTGTAAAGCGACTCACGAAATGTTGTGTACTTTTTTTCTAAATGGAACTTTTTTTTTTCAAGCGCTACAGCATTACCAGAAATGACTACACATAATGCTGAGCCACCGCGTCGTGTGCTATGCGGAAATGAAATCACCCATTACTGCGCAAAGAGACTTCGACGTGAATTTCAGATGGAGCCACGAAACGTTAAAACGATCAAGACTTGGCACGACGAAACCCTAGCTGCTGGGAGGATAATCAGACAGCAAACGCACATCTGATGAAACGGCAGAGATCAATGAGACCTTCCAAAGAACTCAATAAACGTCAGTTTGCCGAACATCCCTCGCTCCGCGGTGCACAAGGTGGTGCATACACTATTTCGCTTGGATGCTACAGCAAGCGCTGTAGCGAGAAGACTGCAGCTTCGACCGAATCGGGCAAAACGCAAAATATCTAGGAAATGTCGTTTTTTCTGACGAAGCAACCTTCCTCACGTGGGAAGGTTAACTGGCATCTGGGGTCCTGAAAATCCCCACAGTTTTCGGGAACGTGTTAGAGGCAGCGAAAAGGCAAATGTGTGGTGTGCGTTGATGAAAGATAATAGAGTTGGACCATTTTTCTTCACCGAGCAAAAAGTAACAGGAATCGTTTATCTGGACGTACTTGAGCAATTTCGTGTCCCTCAGCTTCTTTCCTTTGAGCCAGATATGATCTTCCACTACGATGGTGCACCACCGCACTGAAGTTCACATGTTCGTGAGTTTCTGGATCGAACACTTCCAGCGACAGGACGTGATGCACCAACCAGGTGGCCACCGCGATCTCCTGACAGAACGTCTCTGGATTTCTTCCTGTGGTGTTAGGGATATAAATCGAGATGAAAAAAGCCATGGGATACCTCCTAATATCATGTTGGACCTCCTTTTGCCCTCATGTTGGACCTCCTTTTGCCCTGCATAATGCAGCAACTCGACGTGGCATGGACTCAACAAGTCCTTGAAGGTCTGCAAAAGTGTTGCTAGTGCAGGTTCAAAAACAACTCTAAGCACATCTGAGGTCATCAGTCCCCTAGACTTAGAACTACGTAAACTTAACTAACCTATGGACATCACACACATCCATGCTCGAGGCAGGATTCGAACCTGCGACCATAGCAGCCGCATGTTTCCGGACTGGAGCGCCTAGAACCGCTCGGCCACAGCGGCCGGCGCTAGTGCAGGATTTTGTGCATGAGCAGACCTCTCCGTTACGTACCATAACGTTGGATGGGATTTATGTCGGACGATATGGGTGGCCAGATCATTCCCTAGAATTTCCCAGAATGCACTTCAAACCAATCACAAATAATGTGGCGCATTGTCATCCATAAAAATTCCATTGTTGTTTGGGAACATGAAGTCCATGAATGGTAGACAAACATAACAATTTTCAGCCAATGATAGGTTCAGCTGGACCAGAGGACCCAGTCCATTCCATGTAAACACAGCCTACACCATTATGGAACCACCACCAGCTTGCGCAGTACTTTGTTAACAACTTATGTCCAAGCAACTTGGCCTCGTGGCTTCTTGGGATATCTGAACCACACTCGAACCCTACTATCGGCTCTTTTCAACTGAAATCAGGGCTCATCTGACCAGCACACGGTTTTCCAGTCGTATAGGGTCCAACCGACATGGTAACGAACCCACGAGAGGCACTGAAGGCGATGTCGTGCTGTTAGCAAAGGAACTCGTCTGCAGCCTTGACTCTGGTGAGAGGTAATGCCTGAAATTTGGTATTCTTGGTACGCTCTTGATACTGTGAATCTCGAAATATTAAATTTCCTATCGATTTCCGAAACTGAATGTCCTATGTGACTAACTCAAGTATTGGCGCAAGGGGGACACCAAACCAAAGTACCGTTATCCAAGATGGCAGTGACGACGTCATACAATATGGTGGCCATGACATCATCCAGGATGGCGGATTTTGGTGGGAAGATAGGTCACTTGGGCTACCTCCACTAACCTACGTCATCTGACCGCCACCTCATCCTAGGAACTGTCACCAAGTTTGAATTTTGGTGGTAAAGAAAGGTCAATTGGGCTCTCTCTACCAACCTAAGGAAACAGTGGGAAAGAAAGGTCACCTCCACTAACCTAAGTCACCTGACTGCCACCTCCTCCTAGGTATTCACCGGATAAGGACTCAACCTGTGCTTGACATTAATCTTTATTATTTTGCATGCACTATTTTACTTACAAAAATAGAGGCTCTACCACCACCCAGTGTGGTCGCCCAGGGGTCCGGACTCCAAATGACCTAGTACACAGTACCACCAACAGAGGGCACTCTCATCCATGACATAATCCATGATGGCCAACATGATGCGAGTACCATTATCCAAGATGGCGGGAAACTGTATTCACCATGAGGCCCAAGTGGTCTAGTACGCAATACCACAACCAGAGAGCGCTGCCATCCATTCTGTGATGTAATTCAAGATGATGGTCCGGGGTGGGGGAAATGGAGGTAAAAGGACTCTGCCTGTGCTGGACATTTTATTTTGCATGCAGTGTCTCCACCACGAGATCTAGTCCAACTGACCTACTACACAGTACTGCCACCAGTAAGCACTGTCATCTGTTCTGTCACATAACCCAAGATGGTGGGGGAAATGGTGGGAAACAGTGTGGTCGCCTAGTACACAATACTGTCACCAGCAGGCACTGTCATCCGTTCTGTGACATAGCCCAAAATGACTGTCTGGAGGGGTAAATGACTCAGCCTGTGCTGAGCTGCTGGAGAGAGGAAGGAGTGTACTTTATTTATTTTGGAACAATTTATTTAGGAATTCAGTATATTTATCACACTGACACAAAACACTCGCCATGATGTGCTTGAGGTCACAATACACAGTCTGCAGACCTTCATACTACTCGTAAATAATGCAACAGACACACCTGCTAAATGTAAACTGTCGAAATGATGCATTCCACAGCCTACACACATGCAAAATACTACACTGAAATAATTTCAATGGTTGTTGTTGGGGTCTTCTATCCTGAGACTGGTTTGATGCAGCTTTCCATGCTGCTCTATACTGTGCAAGCTTCATCATCTCCCAGTACCTACTGCAATCTACATCCTTCTGAATCTGCTTAGTGTATTCATCTCTTGGTGTCTCTCTACGATTTTTACCCTCCACACTGCCCTCCAATACTAAATTGGTGATACCAAGATGCCACAGAACATGTCCTACCAACCAATCCCTTCTTCTAGTCAAGTTGCGCCACAAATTTCTCTTCTCCCTAATTCTATTCAATACCTCCTCATTAGTTACTTGATCTACCCACAAATACTTTCAGAAACGAATTCCTGACACTTAAATCTATACTCGATGTTAACAAATTCCTTTTCTTCAGAAACCCTTTCCTTGCCATTGCCAGTCTAAATTTTATATCCTCTCTACTTCGACCCTCATCAGTTATTTTGCTCCCCAAGTAGCAAAATCCTTTACTACTTTAAGTGTCTCATTTCCTAATCTAACTCCCTCAGCATCACTCGATTTACGAGGTGCATTCAAGTTCTAAGGTCTCCATTTTGTTTTCTCCGGACTGGAAAGAGATAGAAACATGTGCATTGTTTTAAAATGAGGCCGCGTTCATTGTCAATACGTCCCAGAGATGGCAGCACCGTACGGCAGATGGAATTTTACCGCCAGCGGCGAGAATGAGAACTGTTTTAAATACTTAAAATGGTGACGTTTTCATTACTTGAACAGCGTGCAATCATTCGTTTTCTGAATTTGCGTGGTGTGAAACCAATTGAAATTCATCTACAGTTGAAGGAGACATGTGGTGATGGAGTTATGGATGTGTCGAAAGTGCGTTCGTGGGTGCGACAGTTTAATGAAGGCAGAACATCGTGTGACAACAAACCGAAACAACCTCGGGCTCGCACAAGCCGGTCTGACGACATGATCGAGAAATTGGAGAGAATTGTTTTGGGGGATCGCCGAATGACTGTTGAACAGATCGCCTCCAGAGTTGGCATTTCTGTGGGTTCTGTGCACACAATCCTGCATGACGACCTGAAAATGCGAAAAGAGTCATCCAGGTGGGTGCCACGAATGCTGACGGACAACCACATGGCTGCCCGTGTGGCATGTTGCCAAGCAATGTTGACGCGCAACGACAGCATGAATGGGATTTTCTTTTTGTCGGTTGTGACAATGGATGAGATGTGGATGCCATTTTTCAGTCCAGAAACAAAGCGCCAGTCAGCTCAATGGAAGCACACAGATTCACCGCCATCAAAAAATTTCGGGTAACCGCCAGTGCTGAAAAACTGATGGTGTCCATGTTCTGGGACAGCGAGGGCGTAATCCTTACCCATTGCGTTCCAAAGGGCACTACGGTAACAGGTGCATCCTACGAAAATGTTTTGAGGAACAAATTCCTTCCTGCACTGCAACAAAAACGTCCGGGAAGGGCTGCGCGTGTGATGTTTCACCAAAGCAACGCACCCGCACATCGAGCTAACGTTACGCAACAGTTTCTTCGTGATAACAACTTTGAAGTGATTCCTCATGCTCCCTACTCACCTGACCTGGCTCCTAGTGACTTTTGGATTTTTCCAACAATGAAAGACACTCTCCGTGGCCGCACATTCACCAGCCGTGCTGCTATTGCCTCAGCGATTTTCCAGTGGTCAAAACAGACTCCTAAAGAAGCCTTCGCCGCTGCAATGGAATCATGCCGTCAGCGTTGTGAAAAATGTGTACGTCCTCAGGGCGATTACGTCGAGAAGTAACGCCAGTTTCATCGATTTCGGGTGAGTAGTTAATTAGAAAAAAATCGGAGGCCTTAGAACTTGAATGCACCTCGTAATTCGACTACATTCTATTATCGCCGTTTTGTTTTTGTTCATTTTATATCCTTTCAAGATACTGTCCATTCCGTTCAACTGCTCTTCCATGTCCTTTGCTGTCTCTGACACAATTACAATGTCATTGGCGAACCTCAAGAGTTTTTAAATCTTTTCCATGGATTTTCATTCTACTCCGAATTTTTCTTTTGTTTCCTTTACTGCTTGCTCAATATACAGACTGAATAATATTGGGAATAAGCTGCAACCCTGTCTCACTCCCTTCCAAACCACTGCTTCTCTTTCATGCCCCTTGACTCTTATAACTGCCATCTGGTTTCTGAACAAATTGTAAATAGCCTTTTGGTCCCTGTATTTTACCCTTGCCTCCTTCAGAATTTGAAAGAAAGTATTCCAGTCAACATTATCAAAAGCTTTCTCTAAGTCTACAAATGCTAGAAACGTAGGTTTGCCTTTTCTTAATCTATCTTCTAAGATAAGTCATAGCGTCAGTATTGCCTCACGTGTTCCAACATTTCTACGGAATCTGTACTGATCTTCCCCGAGGTCGGATTATACCAGTTTTTCCATTCGTCCGTAAAGAACTAGCGCTAGTATTTTGTAGCCGTGAGTTATTTAAACTTATAGTTCGGTCATTTTCACATCTGTCAACACCTGCTTTCTTTGGGATTGGAACTATTATATTCTTATTGAAGTCTGAGTGTATTTCGCCTGTCTCGTACATCTTGCTCACCAGATGGTAGAGTTTTGTCAGGGCTGGCTCTCCCAGTTGTTGAGAAAACGGTATACAGGGTGTTACAAAAAGGTACAGCCAAACTTTCAGGAAACATTCTTCACACACAAACAAAGAAAAGATGTTATGTGGACATGTGTCTGGAAACGCTTAATTTCCATGTTAGAGCTCATTTTAGTTTCGTCAGTATGTACTGTACTTCCTCGATTCACCGCCAGTTGGCCCAATTGAAGGAAGGTAATGTTGACTCCGGTGCTTGTGTTGACATGCGAATCATTGCTCTACAGTACTAACATCAAACACATCAGTACGTAGCATCAACAGGTTAGTGTTCATCACGAACGTGGTTTTGCAGTCAGTGCAGTTTTTACAAATGCGGAGTTGGCAGATGCCCATTTGATGTATGGATTAGCACGAGGCAATAGCCGTGGCGCTGTAGGTTTGTATCGAGACAGATTTCCAGAACGAAGGTGTCCCGACAGGAAGACATTCGAAGCAATTGATCGGCGTCTTAGGGAGCACGGAACATTCCAGCCTATGACTCGCGACTGGGGAAGACCTAGAACGACGAGGACACCTGCAATGGACGAGGCAATTCTTCGTGCAGTTGACGATAACCCTAATGTCAGCGTCAGAGAAGTTGCTGCTGTACAAGGTACCGTTGACCACGTCACTGTATGGAGAGTGCTACGGGAGAAGCAGTTGTTTCCGTACCATGTACAGCGTGTGCAGGCACTATCAGCAGCTGATTGGCCTCCACGGGTACACTTCTGCGAATGGTTCATCCAACAATGTGTCAATCCTCATTTCAGTGCAAATGTTCTCTTTACGGATGAGGCTTCATTCGAACGTGATCAAATTGTAAATTTTCACAATCAACATGTGTGGGCTGACGATAATCCGCACGCAATTGTGCAATCACGTCATCAACACAGATTTTCTGTGAACGTTTGGGCAGGCATTGTTGGTGATGTCTTGATTGGGCCCCATGTTCTTCCACCTACGCTCAATGGAGCACGTTATCATGATTTCATACGGGATACTCTACCTGTGCTGCTAGAACATGTGCCTTTACAAGTACGACACAACATGTGGTTCATGCACGATGGAGCTCCTGCACATTTCAGTCAAAGTGTTCGTACACTTCTCAACAGCAGATTAGTTGACCGATGGATTGGTAGAGGCGGACCAATTCCATGGCCTCCACGCTCTCCTGACCTCAATGCTCTTGACTTTCATTTATGGGGGCATTTGAAAGCTCTTGTCTACGCAACCCCGGGACCAAATGTAGAGACTCTTCGTGCTCGTATTGTGAACGGCTGTGATACAATACGCCATTCTCCAGGGCTGCATCAGCGCATCATGGATTCCATACGACGGAGGGTGGATGCATGTATCCTTGCTAACGAAAGACATTTTGAACATTTCCTGTAACAAAGTGTTTGAAGTCACGCTGGTACGTTCTGTTGCTGTGTGTTTTCATTCCATGATTAATGTGATTTGAAGAGAAGTAATAAAATGAGCTCTAACATGGAAAGTAAGCGTTTCTGGACACATGTCCACATAACATATTTTCTTTCTTTGTGTGTGAGGAATGTTTGCTGAAAGTTTGGCCGTACCTTTTTGTAACACCCTGTACACAGTTCTGTCCAGTAAGTAGCATAACACCACTGATAAACATATACTTCGAACAGAAGTCTCTTGCTAAGGCAGAATATTCAAAATTTTTATTTAAGTATACTGTCGAAGCAACTGAAGAAATTCAATGATTTTCGTTTAATATTTCATCTTCATATTTTCTGTAATGTGAATATATCTCCAGTTGTTCTAACAAATCCACTCCATCTCGTTTATTTCGTCGATGGAGTACTTCGACAATTTGCTTTGTTGTTACAAATGGGAATCCTGCGCTGTGTATGTGTGTGGCTATTGTCGATGTTGTGTGTGTCCTATGTGTAGGTTTTAATGTGTTCTGCGCACCTGGCGTTGAAATTTTGGCATCATGGAGCATTCCTCGCAGATTACTTTGTATATCACGAAGTCTGAGTATGGGTCACGATTACACATCACGTTACGTTTTAGCTTTTGTTGTAGTTTGTTATAGATAACTCAATTTTTATATTGTGATTTTTGAAAATATTTGCAATCTTCTGTGATATATTGGCAATATCTGGGGTACCAGACATGTATCTGTTTGTGTCTTTTTCTCCTGTGGTGCAGTTTGCGCCTGAATATTTCCGATTTCTGCACTCTGTCTAGGAATCTGCCAGCCCTGGAAGCAGCGTAAGCATCAGCAACTGTAATCTGGTTCTCTACGTTTATTTCTCGTTGAATGTTTTCTTGGTTCACAGATATTTTAGTTGCCCTGTGCAGCACTGACTTGTATGCTACCTGTTTATGAATGTTTGGGTGACATGAGGTTGCAGAGATTATGGTGACTGTTCGCTGCATTTTATTCTATAAAGTTTGAATGTACATGTGTTGTTGTGTCATGTAACACTTAGATCCAGGTAACTGACTATTTTGCCTTGTCCATGTCACACTGTAAGAGTAATTTTCTCATGTAGATTATTGTGACGAAGTGATCTTGCTTCTCATTGGTACTCCCCACGAAGCGCAAATCTGACAGCCCTGATTTTGCCTAAAATGCTTTTGAATTCTGTGGTGTCACCGCCAGACACCACACTTGCTAGGTGGTAGCCTTTAAATCGGCCGCGGTCCGTTAGTTTACGTCGGACCCGCGTGTCGCCATTATCAGTGATTGCAGACCGAGCGCGCCACACGACAGATCTAGTCTAGGGAGACTTCTTAGCACTCGCCCCAGTTGTACAGCCGACTTTGCTAGCGATGGTTCACTGACTACAGACGCTCTCATTTGCAGAGACGACAGTTTAGCATAGCCTTCAGCTACGTCATTTGCGACGACCTAGCAAGGCGCCATATTCAGTTACTATGTCTTCTGAACAGATAATATTGTGACTCATGTACCGTCAAGAGCGTCGTTCATCATTAATGGATTACAGTTAAGTATGAAACCCATTACGTCCGCTTTCTGAATTCTCATTCCTTGTCATGTTCCAGACCTCACGTCAGTATAGTTCTTCCCTCCTCACGCCAGCCTGCGTGAGCTAAAACGCGTGCATTTCGGCCTCCTCTAGTAATACGGTGTTGGCTCTTCTGCCAACACAACAAATTTTCCGCAATGTGAATAGTAAATTATAGCGTTACAGAACTCTGCCAGTTACACGACTACGATCGCTTTCACGTCCTGTGTGAGTACGATTTCATAGTGTACGTGACAGCGTCGGCGAGGGATGACAGGTTGGCAATACGGCCGATGGACAGAGGGCGTTAATGAGGAAGTCCTGCGCTGAGATACAGAGGGCCTTGGCCCCGCACTACGGCAGTGGGGCTTGATTTGTTCCGTAATGGGTTAAGGAACACAGTGGCTGTGTCGTATATTGCTGAGAAAGAAACTGCAGCAGTCACTACTTGAAAATCTTGTACGTGTGGTGCTCTGCAACTTGTATGTGTTCTGCTGGTGTGCGCTATGAGCTGCATGTAAAATATATAGTTGCCAGATCGGTGCACGGGCATACTGCCCATTGTCAGTGGCATCCGTTTACCATATTTTCATTCCACAACAGTGGTATCCAATGAGACTCAGGTGTACAGTCGTTTAGTGTTTGGCAGCTGTAACATGTACGCAAGATAGCCTGTGTGCTGAATAGGTGGGACATGATAGATCCTATCGATCGCATAGACATGTGTCTAATTTGATTTTAAATATCTTCAGGGTTGTGAAATTTGTAGACCTACATCTAGTTTGAAATCGAAGAAATTTTACAACCGACATACATGTCATTTGATATGGACGGAGGTGGCAAAAAGTCACAGGATACCATCTAATATCGTGTCGGACAGCATTTTGCCCAGTGTAGTCTAGTAACTCGACGTGTCATGAACTCGACAAGTCATTGGAAGTCCCCTGCAGAAACACTGAGCCCTGCTGCATTCCATAACTGCAAAAATCTTGCCGGTGCAGGATGTTGTGCAAGAACTGAAAAATGGTTCAAATGGCTCTGAGCACTATGGGACTCAACTGCTGAGGTCATTAGTCCCCTAGAACTTAGAACTAGTTAAACCTAACTAACCTAAGGACATCACAAACATCCATGCCCCAGGCAGGATTCGAACCTGCGACCGTAGCGGTCTTGCGGTTCCAGACTGCAGCGCCTTTAACCGCACGGCCACTTCGGCCGGCTGCAAGAACTGACCTTTCGATTATGTCCCATAAATGTGTGATGGGATTCATGTTGGACGATCCACATAGCTAAATCATTTGGAAAAACTGTCCACAATGTTTTTCAAACCAATCGCAAACAACTGTGGCCTAGTGACGTGACGAAGTTGTTTGGGAGCATGAAATGGTTTTCAAGTAGACGAACATAACCATTTCCAGTCAATGATCGGTTCCATTGGGCAGGGGGCCCAATCAATTCCATGTAAACGCAGTCCATACCATTATGGAGCCACCACCAGCTTGCACAGTACCTCGTTGACAACATGGATGCATGGTTGCGTGGGTTCTGCACCACACTCGAACCCTACCGTCAGCTCTTACCAACTGATATCGTAACTCATCTGACCAGACCAGTCGTCTAGGATCCATCCGATATGGTCACGAGCCCAGACGAGTCGCTGCTAGCAAAGGCACTTGCGTCGGTCTTCCGCTGCCATACGTCATTAACGCAAAGTTTCGCTGCACTGTCCTAACGAATACCGTCGTACATCCTACACTGATTTCTGCGCTATTTCATGCAGTGTTATTTGTCTGTTACCACTGACAACTCTACGCAAACGCCCCTGCTCTCCGTTGTTAAGTGAAGGCTGTCGGCCACTGCATTGTTGGTGGTGACAAGTAAAGCCTAAAATTTGATATTCTCGGCACACTATTGGCACTGTGGATCTCGGAATATTGAATTACCTAACGATGACCTAAATGGAATCACTCACGTGTGTAGCTCCAACTGGCAATCCGTGTTCAAGTCTGTTAATTCCTGTCATCCTACCATAATCACGTAGGAAATATTTGCACATAATCACCTGAGTGCAAATGATAGCTCCGCCAAAGCACTGCCCTGTTATACTTCGTGTACGCAATACTGCCGCCACCTATATATGTACAATGAGAGGCAAAAAGAATGGCCGGCTCGAATAATTTAGAGTCGAAGAACAGAGCATTGCGCATGCCCAAGTTCAGAAGTGCCTGTGTTCACAACTCCAGCGGTCTATGGAGCTACAGCTTGGTGTTTACATCGTCAAATATAAGAAATATAATTGTTAGGACACAGCATATGTCGAGTTTCATTGCAATTTATCTCGTCGAGTCATTTCTTTTTAAAATCATGCACGTAGAAACGGTTGAAATATAAGAACACGTCGGTAGAATTACTAACAAGTGTTTAAATGGCTTTACGAACGTAAAGGACGAGCGTTCGAATCTAACTCTTTTTTTTTTTATTTTATAGACCTGTGCATGTAATATTTTAAACCTTAATTCGCTACAAGTTGTGCAGTTGTAGGCTTCCCCCGATTCCAAATTCTTTCAGAAGATTCCATTTTATAACAATCTAATCTTTAAACAAACAGACAAATGGTCATAGAAAAAATATTGG
Organism: Schistocerca nitens; assembly: GCF_023898315.1. Classification (NCBI taxonomy): domain Eukaryota; kingdom Metazoa; phylum Arthropoda; class Insecta; order Orthoptera; family Acrididae; genus Schistocerca; species Schistocerca nitens. The sequence continues at coordinate 355,401,772 of NC_064622.1, forward strand.
AAAAGTGTGTATTTAATTGTAATTACTTCGTGCGCCATCCTGTGTGTCTATGGTTTTCAGCTAATTTTCATATTTTTCTGCGTCCCTACGCGCGGTTTGCGCGACTGATTGGATGTGCCTTCCAGAATGTGTTGTTTCCAGTAGACCGTTGCGCTAAAAAGAAGAAATCGGTAACTCCTTGGTAGCGTCTCCGCTTATTATACTGGTAGCTGTAGTATGTTGTTTTGTTTTGGGGCACAAAAAGCAACTGGGGTCATACGCGCCCAAGTCAAAACTATAAAACACAAACACATTTTGTCAGTCTTAATGGATAGAAGAGGAGACTGCTAGAAAAGGCACGTGGAAAAGGGGCTAAAGAAAAACGCCATCCAGAATGGATGTCCAAAACTAAAAATTAAATTGCCTTCGCCATATTGCTTTGGCGGATAAAAAGTAAAATGCGGTCGACAGCCCGCGCGTCATTCGCAAAAATGGCTGATAAATCAGATGGCAAACCCAAGCTGGAATGTGAATTGGTAAAAAAGGGCATTCCAGCAGGAAGTGGCGGACAGTTAAAATTTGGGAGTAATGCGTACAAAGTGGAAAAGCAGCGCCACTGAGCAAATGACGATGGCTAAAAAGGCAGTGCCCAATACGCAATCGAGTTAAAATATTCTCCTCCCAGCGAGAGGGCCGAGAGGAGGTCGTCCAAGGCGCCAGGAGAGTCTTAATAAGCCGAAGCTTATTCCTGTGAAGGGAGGACCATTGGCGATGCCAAAGGGACACCAACTCCTGACAGACGGCAATGCAGAGATCATCGGAGGAAATATAGGTACTCGCGGTTTGAGGTACGGGAACTGCAGCCTTGACAGCAGCGTTAGCAGCCTCGTCTACTGACAGACCGACGTGATCAGGGACCCACAGAAACATGACACTGGCTCCACCAAGAGCGAGCAAGTGTCAGTTGTCCTGGACCCGCTGCACAAAGGGATGAGCAGAGTACAGGGCACAAAGACTTTGGAGGGAGCTGAGTGAGTCTGAGCAGAGGACACAATTGGGAAGGCTGTGTCGCCGGATGTACTCCGTGGCCCGATGCAAGGCGAAAAGCTCGGCTGTAAACACTGAGGACTGTGCCAGAAGCTCATAGCGAAAGACACGCGTACCAATGACGAAGGCACACCCGACCCCACGGTCAGTCCGAGAGACATCAGTGTATACAAAGGTACTATCGCTAAGTTCCATGCGAAGGTCGTGAAACTGAAGGCGATAGATCGAGGCTGGAGTAGTGGACTTAGAAAGCGAATGAAGGCTAAGGTTAACATGGGCCGCTTCATGAAGCCAAGGTGGTGAAGGGTTCACACCTCCTGGGAAAGTTGCAGGTAGCATGAAGTTAAGCCGCCATAGCAAGTGGCGAAAGTGGACTCCATGAGGTAACAGAGAAGGGGGACGAGCCCCATACTGACGATCTAAGGAATCGTCAAAGAAGGAGGCATAGGAGTCGTGGCCATGCATGGCAGACAAACGGCATGCGTACCTACTGAGGAGAAAGCCACGGCAGTAGGACAGTGGTAGTTCAGCAGCTGCAGCATACAGACACCCAACTGGGCTGGTGTAAAAGGCGCCCATGGCCAAACGGATACCATGATGATGGATAGTGTTGAGACAGCGTTAAGGGATGGGAATGCAGATGCATAAACAAAGCACCCACAGTCGAGTTTCGAACGGACAAGGGACCGGTACAATCGGAGGAGGGTAGTTCGATTGGCACCCCAAGAACACGTAACACATTGAGGGACTGTGTACAGTGGGCTGCCAGGTAAGAGACATGGGAGGACCAAGAGAGTTTCTTTTCGAGCATGAGCCCCAGGAATTTCGTAGAGTCAACGAGCATAAGGGCAACAGGTCCAAGATGTAGAGAAGGTGGGAGAAACCATTTGCACTGCCAGAAATTCATACAGACAGTTTTGTTGGTGCAAAAGCGAAAGCCATTGGCAATGCTCCAGGATTGAAGACGATGAAGACAGTGCTGAAGACGCCGCTCAGTGAGACAGGTCCGTGGAGAACTGCAATAGAGGGCAAAATCATCGACAAAAAGGGAGCAGGAGATGCCTGACAGGAGACAGACCATTATAGGGTTAATGGTGATAGCAAAGAGGATGACGCTCAGGACAGAATCCTGAGGCACACCATTTTCCTGAATAAAGGTGTCCAACAAGGCAGAATCCAGATGCACCTTGAAACTCGGTCTTGTAAATATGCCTGAAGAAAACAGGGCAGGCACCCACAGTAGCCCCACATGTAAAGAGTACGGAGGATACCAGCTCTCCAGCAGGTGTCGTAGGCATTCTCCAAAACATGGCCACAGTCTGGGATTTCTGCAGAAAGTCATTCATGACATGGGTGGACAAAATAACGAGATGGTCAACTGCATAACGCCGCACTCGCAATCCACACTGTGCTTTCCTGAGTAAACGGCGAGACTCGAGCCACCACACCAGACGGACATGAATCATACGTTCCGTCACCTTGCAAACGCAGCTGGTAAGAGAAATGGGGCAGTAGCCCTTACCAGGCTTAGTTATGGGTATGACAGTGGCTACACGCCACCATCCTGGAAATGTGCCCTCAGCCCAGAAGCGCTTGTATGTGTTAAGCAGAAAGTGCTTGCCCGCAAGAGAGAGGTGCTGCAACATCTGAATGTGGATAGCATCAGGCCCTGGGGTGGAGGACCAGGATGAACTGAGAACATGGTTGGTTGGTTGGTTTGGGGAAGGAGACCAGACAGCGTGGTCATCGGTCTCATCGGATTAGGGAAGGATGGGGAAGGAAGTCGGCCGTGCCCTTTCAGAGGAACCATCCCGAACTGAGAACATGATGTAGCTCCCTCATAGTGAAGGCGGCATTGTTGCACTCACTATTCGGAGAAGAGAAAGGTATCGCCCAAGCCTCCTAAACTCGTTTCCAATGGAAGAAGGCAGGGTGATACTGGGAAGAACTCGAAACTTCCGCAAAATGGCGGTCCAAGGTGTTGCAGATAGCAATAGGATCCACGATGACATGGGCATCTACTGTCAGGCTGGAAATGGGTGAATGGATCTTGGTTCCAGAGAGCTGTCGGAGGTTGGCCCATATGACAGAGGAAGGTGTGGAACTGTTAAAAGAACCAGTGAATGAAATCCAACTAGCTCTTTTGCTGTCCTGAAGAACTCGACGACACTTTGCACACATCCGTTTATAATAAAAGCAGTTTTCCAGCGTAGGGTGGCGGTTAAAAACGAGGAGAGCAAGTCTCTGTGCGCGAATTGCGTCGCGGCATGCCTGAGTCCACCAAGAGACTGGGACACGACGTGGTAAAGAGGAAGTGCAAGGAGTGGAACGTTCTGCAGCAATAAGGATAACGTTGGTGAGATAGTCCACCTGGTCATTACAACTGGGGAAATCTTGTTCTGCGAAGGTCGCCATGGAGGAGTAAAGCTGCAAGTCAGCCAAAGTGAGCTGCCATTCGGGTGTGCATTTGGATGGGGTAGAAGTCAGCAGACGGAGAGCACACGGGAAATGGTTGCTCGAGTAGGCGTCAGAAACAACACACGACTCAAGATGATGGGCAAGCTGGGCAGTGCAAAAGGATGGGTCCAAATGGGAATAGGTGTGCGAGGGGTCAGAAAGGAATGTGGGTGCTCCAGTGTTAAGGCAGAAGAGGTTGAGTTTGTGAAGATCAGCCAAGAGGGCACCTCTCTAACAGGTCCTCGGAGAACCCCAAAGGGGATGATGCACATTGAAGTCACTGAGTAACAAAAATGGGGGAGGTCACTGCCTAATAAGCTGAAGGAAGTCTGCCCTGGTAACACTGAAGGACAGAGGTACATAAATGGTACAGAGGGAGAAAGTCCGGTGGGGAAGGAGAAGACGGACAGCAACAGCTTGAAGATGGGTAGTCAGGGAGATGGGCTGAAAATGAAGGTCGTCCCTTATGAGCAGCAAGACGCCCCCATGAGATGGGATGCCGACCTCAGGGAGAAGGTCAAAACGAATTGGTAAGTAATGTGAAAACTCAAAGCGGTCTTGAGGACACAATTTCGTTTCCTGAAGGCAGAGTACAAGGGAATGCTGCAATGCTAGAAGCAGCCGTAAACCCTCTTTGTGGGACCGAAGGCCGCGAATGTACCTTTGGAGAACAGTCATGAGGACAAAGAGATGTAGGGGTGTCAACTCGGTGGCCGCCGAGGGACAGCTGGTGTAGAGTCGCTACTACAGGGCACAGAAGCAGGAGGATCCTGATCCATGGGGTCCACAGAAGTATCGGCGTGCTTGTGTGGTCGGTTTGCGGAGTCGAATGCTGAAAAATGGTTGGCGGTGCGCACTGGCAAGACAGAGGCCAGCCGGGCTAAGTGACCACATGACGACACTGTCGAGCAGTTGGGTGAAGGAGAAGACCATTTGTCTTTAGAGGACTTCTTCGAGCCCTTCTGGTAAGAGGAAGACTTGGGTGTTATTTGGCTGGAGGAATGGACGAAGTCTTCTCGGGAGTACTCCTCCTGTCCTTTCCTGCCTGCTGGTTGTGTTGTGGGTAGCTTTGCCCCTTTAAGTGAGAGTCTGACAGTTTGTTGCACAAGGGGACATAGGGACGGTGATGCTACCTTGACACAGGGCGACTTCACAACCTCAGAGCCAAATTTGAGGTCACATGTCTGCGTGGCCATGTCCTGCATGGATGAAGGGGTAATAGGAACAGAACTACAGGTTTGCGACTAGCCAGAAACTTGCGAGCTACTGGGTAAAGCACTTTTTCCTTTACCCAGATCTCTTTCACAGCCAGCTCATCTAGATATATGGGACAATCCCGGGAGGAGGCGGCGTGGCCGCCATTGCAGTTCATACAGCGGGGGAAGGAGGTGGACATTTGCCCTCGTGTGCATCCCTGCCACAGGTTACGCATTTGGCTGGGTGTTGACAAGATGTTCGAGTGTGGTTGAAATGATGACACTGGTAGCAGCGCATCAAATTCAGAAAGTACGGCTGGACTGTGATGATTTCATAGCCTGCTTTAATCTTGGACGGCAGCACTACCCTATCAAGTGTGAGGAAAAGAGTGCAGGTGGGCACCAAGGAGGAATCGATCTTTTTCATTACATGATGGATACCAATGACACCCTGGTCAGAGAGATAAGAATGTATTTCAGCCTCAGTTAGATCATCACGCAGCCTGGTGTAAATTACGCCATGGGAAGAATTCAAAGTTCTACGGGCCCCGACATGAAAAGGGTAGCCGTGGAGAAGCGAGGCAGCAAGTAGTTGTTGTGCTTGAGAACCAGAAGGCATCTCGAAAAGCAAAGTGTCATTCCGTAAACGAAAGCAGAATTTCACAGGATCAGCAACGGCATCAACACCTTACTGAATAATATACGGATTGACTGTGGTGAAGGACTGACCGTCTTTAGTATGTGAGACCACAAGGAACTGGGGTGCAGCGGGAAGGGTCTTCAAATCAGTAGTCTCATTACGTTTACGTTTCGTCGACATTGATGGAGAGGATGATTGATTCATCATGAGGAAACCCCCATGATTGCCAGTGTCTCCGATGGCATGCTCCTTCTAACTGGGGCCCCCTTCACAAGGTGATCGTTCACACCTCAGGTCACACCTCCCGAACAGCTGACAGAGGGACCAATCGGCATCTCGGGAAGGTTACAGTTCAGGCAGTCACCCCTCCCTGGGCCTGGCCTGTACCAAGGGGTACGTGCGAACCCTACCTGTCGACCGTGGACTGGGAATTATGCTTTACCCAACCACCTTTCACGCATCAGACACATGGGCCAGCCTTCAGGAGCGCACAGGGAGGAAGAAGAAAAAAGAGGATCCTCAAATGCTGGAGGGACAAGAGGAGAAGGGAAACAAAGAAAGGGAAGGGGAGCCAAAAAGAAAGTTGAGATTGTTCGCAGGTCAACGACAGACTGCAGAACATTGCCCCACAAATGTTCCCTAAGCGAGGGGAGAAAGAATAGCAAGAGGGTAGACATACAGCACAGAAGGGAAAAAGTGCTGCAAAGGCTGGGGCCCCGTGGGAGCCAAGCACGAACCCGCCAAGAGTTGCAGTATGTGTTGGATCGGATCTCATCGCAGCCTTTTTCTTATAGCATTTTAAATGTTTCATGCTTTATTTACTTTTGTTATTTAAATTTGCTTTTTTTACTTTTTCAATGTTCTCTTCTGTAAACAACTAATTATGGTCTGTGAATTTGATGTCTAAAAATAAGGATGTCTAAAAATAATTTTCCTTAGAAGGTGAGGGTGATATTCATGTGACCTCCGGTACAAATACAAATAATCTTCCTTCGAGGGTGATACTCATCTGACCTCCAATAAAAATACAAACAACATAGTAGCAAGTAGATTTGTATTTTGAAATTAATATTGTTGGTCTAATAACTATGTAGGCCTTTTATAGAAAAATGAAATAAAATAAAATGAAGAGTAGGCTACGTATAGTTTCAGTGTTTTGTCCACATGCCATGGCATCAAGAACAGCTTGGATCCTTCGAGGCATAGAATTGACAAGTGTGTGGAAAAAGTCCTCATCCATGAAGAATGAACCAAATCCCAAAGGTCATTCACAGTTCCCGGAGGAAGGTGTGGCCAACGGTTCCGCTATATCTTCTTAAGCTGAGCCCAAACGTGCTTAATGGGATTGAGATCAGGTGACTTTAGAGGCCACGGAAGGCACTGAATAATAGTTTCCCTCCATTGAAACCAGCTCTGAATCCTAATGCTAGTGTGTGATGGACGATTATCACATCGATAAATTAGACATCCTTCAGGGTACCAAAGTCGAGCTCCAGGGATGATAACATTTTCATGTTCATAGCATGGTGAACTGAACTTGCCTTGGATACATTCTAACGTTCCTGCACCTATGTAAGACATCCAGCCCCAATATTTCACACTTATGCATCTGCTTCCAGCACGTGTGGCTGAGAAGAGAGTGTTATATCGTTGTCCATCTGTGCAGGGAAAAACAGCAGGACCTCTGCTCGTAGACTCAACCGTACACCTGTCGGTGAAAATGACTTACCTCCAATTAAAATCTTCCCAAGAACTCACAATTGCTAGTCTATACACGGCTTGTTTGTCACACAACTGTTCTTTGACAAGAGCACGATGGGACCTGATTCCAAGGTCCTTCTGACAGCAGTTCTCAACAAGCCTGGTAAATGTAAAACTTTCTTTAATTCCCGGAAGATTGACAAAGGAGCATTCTGGGTAGCCCTGACCAATTCTTCATCTTTTATTCATGCAGAGACTCGTGGTCTTCCAGGTATTGGACATATCGCTACCTCACCATTATCTCCAAATCATCCAGTCCATCTAGTTGCTGTAGAAGCATCAACACCAAATGCACCAACGCCGTTTTCAAAGAGGGCAATTATTCTCTCGTGAACAATCACATCAGCCATTCTGAACCAGACCTATGATGTATGCCAATCAATTAATACATTTCTCTTAGCTGAAAACTACAGAGATACCAGATGGCGGTCGAAGTAACTACAAATAAATACATCCATTTTCAATATTTTTACTATGACCATTTGTCTCTTTCTTTAAAGATAAGACTATTATAAAATTGATCTTCTGAAAGAATGTGGAACCTAGAAAAGCCTAAAACTGCACAATTTGTTGCGAATTAAGATTTTAAATATTACCTGCATGGGTCTAAAGAAAAAAATGACAATTGACTCCAGTTATATTCGAACGCTCGTCCTTTACGTTCGTAAACCGTCAGTTTATCCATTCAGCCATTTAAACAGATGTCAAACATCGTCGCAGTAATGCTGCCGATGTGGAGTTTTCACATTTAAACCATTTCCACATGCTCGAGTAACGATTTTCAAAAGCAATGATACAATAACTTAAACTGCAATCAATCTCGACATATACTGTATTCTAATTATTATATTGCTTCCATTTGACGATGTAAACACCAAGCTGAAGCTCCTCAGACATTTGTGTACAATTGCACTCCTGACCTTGGGCATGCACAGAGCTCTATCCTTGGACTCTGAATTATTTGGGCCGGGAAATCTTTTTTGCCTCTCATTGTACATATCGCTATCTCACGACTTTTGTCATCACAATGTATACAAATAACCTTATGTTTCTACCGTTATCGGTATGCATGCGGCAGCTTCCGCTACCTAATATATTCCAAAACGCTACACATAAAAACAGTATTTTTCCAGGGCTCACACCTCAGATTCTATTGCTGATAGAGGGGTAGAGTTAAGTGTTTTGGAAAGCCCCTGGGCTATCGACCATTTGTATAACCAACAGAAGGCTCGTCCTAGTGTCGCTGTCCTGCAGTACAGGGTAAAATTATGAAAATTACATACTTCCTCACGATTAGGCAAATGGAGCAAATCAGTTGGTTCTTTTTTGCTTTTGATGTGGTCTACAGTTAGCCTTAAGGGGCTTATGAAGGCTCCTTAGAAAACCTCAAATACATTTATTTTGCCATTTTTCGTACAAATGCCGAGCCGCGGATTCCAAGATGACTATGCACAAAAAATGGCTGAAATTTTTACGATATATTCTTGAGATCTCAATCTCGGACAACCTCGATAATTTTCTCCATATTATTATTCATTTCCGAGGTACAGAGGTTAAAGGTTACCTTACATGTACACTTAAATCTGCACGTAAAATCCGTTATGTGTCGAAATCTAGATAACCGCGGCCAATTGCTCTATTTTAACATTATATTACATTGATGGACACCAAGAAGTTGTGCGACGTAAACGAGAGTTGGTAGGTATGTTTCTGCATCTGAAAGATAGTGTCTATTCAAATTTAATGCTATTCGCATAAGAGAATGAACATGGTGAGTTGATGTTAGTCAACAATACCTTTAAGGCGACAAAGACGCCTATATCAATGAGACTACAGCAGTGTTAGAAAAGGGGAAGCACACAGTGGCAGTGGGACATAAGTAGTCAGTGAGAGAGCAGCGCTAGGAGAAGAGTGACGGAGACAGTGCCAGTGGGACAGGATTAAGGAGAAGAAGACAGTGGAAGTGGGTAAGAGTCAATGATAATGAGAGACAGAGTCTATGACAATGGCAACGACGAAGAGAGATATAATGAAAGTGAGAAAAGACAGCAGCTGTGTGAAGGAATGAATGAGATAGTACTCGTAGCAGTAAGAAACAGCACAAAGGAGACAGTGACAGTGAGAGGAGACAGTAATAGTAGAAGTACGACAGAATGAAGGAGACTGTGACTGTGAGACAGTAACAGAGAGATAGTAACAATGGTCTGGGGTGAATGAGTGAGTGAGAATGAGCAAGTGGGAGTGGATGGGTACGATCGACTTATAGCGATAGACTAGAGGATGTGAGCGAGTAACAGCAGAGTTTGTGGGAGCGACAGGTGAGCTATAGGTTAAAATGAGCGCGAATATACTCGCATAGCACAATTTTTGAGAAAATTTTTAAAATTTCTGAAGTAGGTAAGAGTGATGTTTTTAGTCAGAGTCATTTAAAAGGAGCATATTCGCCTTTTCGTGCTTGGATAGGGCTATTTTTCCGCTGATAAGGTTCAAATGGTTCTGAGCACTATGGGACTTAACATCTGTGGTCATCAGTCCCCTAGAACTTAGAACTACTTAAACCTAACTAACCTAAGGACATCACACACATCCATGCCCGAGGCAGGATTCGAACCTGCGACCGTAGCAGTCGCGCGGTCGCTGATAAGGAAAAAAGCATTTAGCAAAGCATTTAGCAACTGTTAGAAATGTAAAAAAGAAGTCCTACACTTTGCCCTTCTTAGCAGAAGGCTTGGATGTAGGCTATACTTTTTAAGGCTTTTAACAATGAAGCAAGTGTACTGTATGGATAAAAGTCCATTGACTGTCTATATTTCAGTTTTAAGGTTTTATTTCCGACATGTATTGGAAATGAAATCTAAGTCTAATCTGTATTTATTTCGGTTTTCAGTTTCATTTCCGATTAAGTAGCGGCAATGAAACCTAAAAATCTAAATACAAAAAGTCGAAGGACTTTTATTCATAACATGTATATCTTCTACTCTCTTTTTGTGTCGCATGACACCATTATGAATTTGTTAGCAAATGAAATAAATACTTCATGTCTTGCATGTCTATTGCTATTCTCCTTGTATGACGTGTCCCACAAACATCTGCAGTCTTTCAATTTTTCCAGAAACTGTAATTAAAGTTTTCTACACCTCACACTCTGTCATGTATATTACACTGAAGAGGAAAAGAAATGGGTACACCTGCATTGATATTTCGAGTGGGGCCCCCGCGAGCACACAAGAGCCACAACATGACGTGGCATGGACTCGACTAATGTCTAAAGTAGTGCTGGAGGGAATTGACATCGTGAATCCTGCAGGACTGTCCATATATCCGTAAGAGTGCGAAGGGGTGGAGATCTCTTCTGAACAGCAAGCTGCATGGCATCGCCGAGATGATAAATAATGTTCATGTCTGGGGGGTTTGGTGGCCAGTGGAAGTGTTTAAACTCAGAAGAGTGTTCCTGGAACCACTCTGCAGCAATTCTGGACGTACGGGGTGTCGCATTGTCCTGCTGGAATTGTTGAAGTCTGTTGGAATGCACAAGGGACTTGAATGGATGCAGTTGATCAGACAGGATGCTTAAGTACGTGTCACCTGTCAGAGTCATATCTTGACGTATCAGGGGTCCCATATCATTCCAAGTGCACACGCCCCACACCATTATACAGCCTTCACCGACTAGAGTGGTCCCCTGCTGACATGCAGGGTCCACGGATTCATGAAGTTGTCTCGATACCCGTACATATCCATCCGCTTGATACAATTTGAAATGAGACTCGTCTGACCAGGCAACAGGTTTCCAGTCATCAACAGTCCAATGTTGGTTTTGACAGGCCCAGGTGAGGCACAAATCTTTGTGTCGTGCAGTCATCAAGAGTACACGTGTGGGCCTTAGGCTCTGAAAGCCCTTATCGATGTTTCATTGAATGGTTCGCATGCTAACACGTGTTGATGGCCCAGTATAGTTCAGTTGTCATTAGTCCTGTTTTTGCAGGATCTCTTTCCGGCCGTAGCTACCTCGGAGATGCTGTGTCCAATCGCTCGTGCGCCGACTATAACACCACATTCAAACTCACTTAAATCTTGATAACCTGCCATTGTAGCTACAGTAACTGGCCCAAAAACTGCGCCAGACGCTTGTCTTATATAGCATTGCTAACGGCAGCGCTGGCTGTTTACATATCTATGCATGCCTATACCAGTTTCTTTGGCAATTCAGTGTAGGACAGCATTGAATCCCAGACTCACTGACAGAAGGTGAGCTTCAGTCAGACCACTGGCATGACAGCGGTACACATGGCACAGTTTGTCGGCTGAAGTGGGGGGGAGGGGGGGGGGGATGGTTCGGCTGCCACTTAGTCGTACCCAATCGACTGCTCGACAAGAATAGCTGCTTGGTCTGTTTGGAAAAGCGCCTAGACACGCCTGGTTTGTCTGTCGGTCGGTTGGTGCGTTTGTAGTGCCCTTTATACCTAAGTCATACATGCATTTGATGTTCGCAGCATGCATAGTTTGCCTTACCTACTCCATAGGTATTCCTTTGCTGACTATAGAGTAGGAATAACTTTGAAGTAAGCACAGCAACGAGCAACTAAAATCGACCAGTTAAATATTGCGCGAGTGTAAACATAGGCTACACCACATGTCAATCTGTTCCAACCTTTATCTGACATTCAAATTCGTTGGCTTTGCCGTCTCACAACCAGATTATCACCTTTCAACCTAACCAAGACGTTGGCTATCCTACCTATCAGGAAAGGAAAAAAAACATAATGTAATTAGGTGATTTTCTTTCAAGAAAATGATTTAAAAATCAGTATTACGAAATACGCCGTACCTCCAGATCCAGCCCCCACCCTACAAGCTGTAAGTCTGTCACCACAAACAACTTGACCTATTTCAGCCATTTTAGTGATTCATTCAAGAAAGCATGCTGCACATCTCACCAACAGAAACAGAGACGTGTTTCGTGATAAATGCTGTTTGCTTACATGTAGAGCTACGACTGAAACTTAAATATTGCGCTTTTTAAATCAGTTTTTACACATTTTTATTAGTAACAACAGCAACAATTATTGCTATTACAGATGGATATTCAAGCATATCAAAGCAGGAAAAGTTGCTTTTCATAGTAAGTTCAAATTGTTCAAATGGCTCTGAGCACTATGGGACTCAACTGCTGTGGTCATAAGTCCCCTAGAACTTAGAACTACTTAAACCTAACTAACCTAAGGACAGCACACAACACCCAGCCATCACGAGGCAGAGAAAATCCCTGACCCCGCCGGGAATCGAACCCGGGAACCCGGGCGTGGGAAGCGAGAACGCTACCGCACGACCACGAGATGCGGGCTTTCATAGTAAGTGCCACAAAGGTCTACTGTCAGTCATCATAATAGCAAGAGGCGCTTTTTGATTAATATTAAGACACATTATAATAGAGAGTTAACACAGCAATTATACTTTATGTGACTGCATGGCCACGAGACAAGTGCTAGATAAATTAAGCACAGCTGGGGTGTACTGCCAGTTTAATCTGTCGGATGTCTACAGTAGAAGTTACCAAACTTTTTTCACAGAAGGGTCGTAATAACTGACAAAATGACTAGTGTGGGCCGCATCTACATTCTGTGCAATACTTGTTAGCCAGAACGAAAACTGGCAAAAAAGACGAAAACCTAAGTTTAGCATTCCGTGTTAACCATGGGGAGTGACATGCAATGCATAAAAACACGGGCAACCAACATATTTATTTACTAAAAAAGTTATCAAAGAAGGCAATGTTACCAAATAGAAAATTACACCAAGCCTGGTGTGCACATATTTGAATCTCACAAACTAAACAATAAAAAACGTTAGTAAGATTTGTAAAACTGTAGTCTGGCTTTCAAGTTACCTTCAATATTTGGTTTGGCATTGCTACATCCAATTAAGAAAATTGCTTTTAAATGTTCATCAGTCAATCTTGTTCGATATGCTGATTTCACATAATTAACTTTTGAAAATGTTTGCTCACTGGCATATGTTGTCCAAAACACTGATGTCATACCAGCGACAAATTTCTTCAGTATCGGAAACTCAACATCAGGTAAGCAGCGGTAAAAATCGACAAATTTTCCTTCTCTGTACTTCCCTTTCTGCAAATCATTTGCTTGCAAATCAATGAGCTTCACTTGTACTTGAACTGAAACATCATTAACTTTACAATCAAACTAATGCTGGAACAGAACAATGTCAGTTGATTCTGTCAAGATCTGAAAATCTCTCTGCTTTCAAGGCTTGAATATTTTATTTCGGAAAATCAAGGTCGACGTCTTCAGAGATTATAGCACAAAACTTTGAGACTCTGAAAATGAAAAGTTTTCTCCCTCCAGCTGTGCTACAAACAATAACACTTGCAGGAATCCTTTGAAGATTCTGTGGAAATCAAAGACGAGGTTGTCCTTCTGCTGAAGTTTCAAGTTCAGTTCATTGATATCAGATGTGATTTCGATCAAGAATGACAATTTTGACAACCAGGGAGAATCTGACAGCTGAGGATCAGCTCTATCCTTTTCAGTGACAGAAAATCTATTTCGTTTCGGAGCTTGTAAAAATGTAACAGGACTTAACCGCAGCTGAGCCACCTCACTGCTATGTGAAAGATCAACTCACAAAATTCAGAATAAATTACTTCAAGAAGAGTCCGGAAGTGATGGTGATTGTGGTCATGTTCACAGCAGAAATGAGTGTATCAGTACACAACAAATATATGTCTTCCCAAAGGTCCTTGTTGATGTATGATGCAGTATATGACAGAGTGTCCAGAATTCGTAAGTCTTCCAAATGAGTACTGATCCATCCCATCACAGTCATGTTTTTTCCTTCATCAATTTTAACACCTCAAAACTGACTCCACACATAGTTTTGCCCTTCAGTGCAAAATGACTTTCCAGTTGTTGTTAGATGCATGCTGCAAATGAATATTAACACTTCAATTATCTGAAAGTCTAAATTGATACCACAAATTGACAGGATAAGTTGTGACGTACTTCAGGAATTAGTAGATTCATCCAAAGCCAGAGAATACCACATGAAGTTCTAAGCTTTCTCACGTACCTGTAGCATTAGTCTCTCTCCAATTTCTTCTGTTTTCTGCACAACTGAGCTTTCCGAAAGGCTGATACTTCCAAACAAATCTGCTTTCTTAGGACACAAGCCATTTGCTGCTTCCATCATACATTCTTCACTGAAGTCTGCCATTAGTAAACGGTTTCCTTCGTTTCGTCATAGTGTGGACTATTTTGTGACTTTTAAGAGTGACATATTCATTTACAAGCAAATTTTCTCGTAAAGAGTTTGCTTTGGGTTTCTAAGTTACGTTTCATTGACTCATACTTCTCAGAGCGTCACTTTTCAAAAAATTTTGAATATATTGATTACGGTGGTCCTTCGTTTCCCGAATTTCGTGTTTCTTCACGCAGCCGCCCCCCCCCCCCCAGTTTTTTCCCTTTTGTTTTAAGAAAAATTTTAAGATGTATTTTGTTGAAACTGAAGACGAGGAACCCTTGCCACAGTGGCCGAGAAGTTACGTCTTATCACTACGTTTTGTTTATTACTGCTTATGCGTGTGCTTGACTGCTGTCATACTCCACAATGAAATTTTCACTCTGCAGCTGAGTGTGCGCTGATATGAAACTTCCTGGTAGATTAAACGGCGCGCCCAACTGAAACTCGAACTCGGGACATTTGCCTTTTGCGGACAAATGCTCTAGCGTCTGAGCTACCCAAGCACGACTCAAGACCCGTCCTCACAGCTCTACTTCCGCCAGTACCTCTTCTCCTATCCGATAAACTTCACAGAAGCTCCCCTGCGAAACTTGTAAAATTAGCACTCCTGGAGGAAAAAAAAAAAAAAAAAAAAAAGAGGGAGAGAAGGGATATTGGGAAAACATGGCTTAGCCACAGCCTGGAAGATGTTTCTGGAATGGAATTTTCACCCTGCAGCAGAGTGTGCTTTGATATGAATCTTCCTGGCAGATTAAAACTGTCTGACAAACTGAGACTCGAACTCGGGACCTCTGACCTTCACATAAAGGTGCTCTACCAACTTAACTGCCTAAGCACGGCTCACGAACTTCACAGCTGCTCTCCTGCGAAACTTGAGGGGCTAGCACTCATGGAAGAGAGGATCTCGAGGGGACATGGCTTAGCCACAGCCTAGGGGATGTTTCCAGAATGAACTTTACACTCTGCAGCGGAGTGAAGAATTCACTTCGATCAAGAGTTTGGACATACAGAAGTTAAGCATAGATTTAGGTATATTTAATAAGCTGCCTTTTCCTTGGGATTCAAACACTTGCTACCTTAGAGCCAAAGAGGCTACGAAAAATCTCACGGTGACACATGACACAAAAGGTGAAGTTAATGTAATTTTCAATGGACCATTCAACCGATAACAGTCAAGCACACGCATAAGCAGTACTAAACAGCATTTAGTGACATAACGAAACTCCTCGGCCACTGCGGCATGGGTTCCCATATTCAGTTTCAACAAATTAGGTCTTAAAATTCTTCTTAAAAGAAATGAAAAAACTCGCTGTGTGCATGACGAAACGAAATTCGGAAAAATAAGGGCCACTCCCCATTCCTTATTGAAAATGCGGCCGAAGTAGTCGCCATAATGAAGGGTTTAGTGAAGGGATCCGAATATAAAAAACGCTTTAAATTATAAACACATGGCGCGAAATAAGCAAACATTACAATAAACAAGAACATCTAGATACAAATTAAAAACTGAACTCAGTTCATTTAAGGTACACAGCAGCCAGTAGGTCTCCGCACATATGAAGATCTCCTTGTATTCTGAACATAATATTTAAACTATATCACATCATCTCATGTTCAGTACGTTTTACCAAGCAAATTCAAATACGACGGCAGACCGACTTAACTGAAGTCTAGAGCCGGGTCCAACCAACAACACCTATAGGCCAAGTGGTCCTGATTAGCACTGTGGGTTACAATTTAGTGATCTCTGGTCTACATCTTTCAAGCAATTTTCACTGCAGACAAGCTTCATATACAGAAGTCTGATTCATTGCCTCCAGCATCATTTGTTTACCTTAAAGCAGTCACAATAGACAACTGTAGCATTATGTAGTATGCATATCAGAGGGAATGTAAATGTGTGATTAATAGTTCAGTTCCCGCAGAATGAACAAGGCTTAAGTATGTGGCACTAGGAAGGAAAAATGGCACAAATTCATCCGTAAATATATTTCACTGTGTGATAAATCTCTAATTTGCTTCGTTTAATAGCTCCAAATTCGATATTTTATCAGGGCACTTTCAGCTTGGTGTAGTAGAAAGCCATTACGCAACGCCGCCACAGCCACCTTTCTTAAAACAGACTCTGTGTTTTGATGGAGTGCAGCACAAAATCTAAAAATAGTGGTGGCTATCGATTTTGTTGTTATAACAAAACGATTAGCGGCATCCGAGCAGTGACACTTGTCATATTCAAGCGAGCTGCGCTTTCATTTACCTCTTGAGGAGAACTTGACAGCAATTCGCTCCAGATATCGAAAGCAAATTATTAAGATGCCTATGGAACGCGTTTACAAAACCTTCGGCGCTATTGGGGGTGACCTGACTGTATCAGCGATCACGGACAAACCGTCAGCCGCAACACATGACTTTTGGAGTCTATGTATGTTGGCGACAAAAAGATGTACGGTACCTGAATGGGATGTTACCACAGTTTACAAATACCAAAACTTGTCATTACAAATATCACCCAGGGAGATGGGTGATCCGGATGTAACAGGCAAGGATGCAGAACTTGAGAAATTATAAATCACTTGGTTACGAGAGTCTTCACCTTGAACAATGACAATTACAATGTGTGCTCGTCAAATTGTTGACACATTACAACAATTGCAGAATGTCTCCAAACATTCTGTATTTTATTACTTAGACGGTAAGCATTGGTATTAAAAGAACTATTAATAATTCAGAAAAATGCTTTCTGTCCTCTCGATATTCTCCTAGCAGAATCCGTCAGCATCAATTTCATAAACAATGACCTTGTATAACACAGCGTTTACACTTTGCAGTTTCGAAAGCTCCAGCACAACTCCCCTTAGAAAGCTTGTTCTACAAGACCAACCACTCTTTATTACGTACCGTATAGTTCCTCATGGAAAATCAAGGCACTCAGGTACGCCGTGAGACAACTCCTCGTGTTGGTGACACGAAGCGGCGCGCACTATCGACACCGGCGTACATGACAGTAGCGTTTCTTTCGCTCAAATAGAGATCTTGAAAAATAGTCTTAAGCTACAAAACGAAAGTAGAATAGAATCAGACGTATTTTGATGTTATACTAAAATATAACATCACTTCTACAGCAAACTACCAAAAATTCAAAATAAAAAGATAACACCTTAAATCTACGGTTAGTTACGTTAGATTTTATGAAACATTGAGAAATCCATGTATTGTTACGACCACACCTTGTTTTCAAAACGGAAATTTCGGTAAGTCCTAGTAAAAAGTATGTAACCTAAATAGACGCCAGTTTCGTATTATGCGTCACGTTATTTCAATTTCGGTCACGTAGTTCAAGGGTCAATCCTGTGCAACCTTTCAAATTTCCATTTCATTTCATTTCATAATCGTTTTGTGAATGGAAGTGATAAAAAGTTTACCTGTGCGGTCCAAAATCGTTGTGGTATCTTCAAGCACACACTGAATTAAAAACGCGGTCGTAAAATAGAAAAAAAAACAATTACGCCATTTCTACGGCAAATAGTTCAAGAATGTTCCCTTCTTGATTGCGCCAGAGCACTTTACACCATTGATCTTATGTTTGTTTATGTTCAAATGTTTACACGTAAATTTTTATTGAGAAACTCGTCCATGATACGAAATAAATATAGTACAATTTACGAATTTCCACCGAAAGTATAATCTGTTAAGTGTTTATTGAGTCCATTCTTAGCAGATAATGCCGCGCATCTAGACACGCTAGCTACAGCGCACGGATTTGTTTATCCACGCTCACACCATCCCTCACTCTCGAACTACACAAAGCAACTACCTTCTGATCTTTGCCACTGGCGGCTGGTCGCATGACAGCGCTAGCTGTGTAAAATGGCGGCACGAATAGACAGTTCTACCAACATGATATTCGGATCCATGATCAGGTCTGGGCACGGTGAGATGCTTTGTTATTGTCAGTCAGTTGCGTGGATTAAAAAAAAAAAAGTCATTATACTAGACTCAGTTTGTATGATCTCAAACGACGGCGCAAATCTAAACAAGAAAAGACTGATTAACGTAACTATTCGTGCGAAAGACTTTTTTCAGCAGATAAGATTTTGCGGCAATTTTATTTCACCGGGTCGCAAGATAGATACGAAATATAAACATCACAGTGTCTGTTTTCTACTACGCACAATTTTAGAAATTTTGCACATTTCCGTCTATGTTGTTCATATTTTAACATCAGTGTCATGGAGTATTTTAGCCATGTTTCTAAAGATATTGTTATAAACATTATTTGGTTTATCCATATACTCTTTCAGTTTTACTAACTCATACATTTACTGCAAATTTTTGTCGTCCATTCTTCTGTGTAGTTCGTACAAGTTATTTAAATTTACTAACTCATTGTATTTTACCCATTTGGTTTTCTATGCATTTTTTTATTTTTTCCCCCTTTCTTCAGCAAAAATTTTAAGGCGAGTTCTATTGGTTGTTTTTCTAGAAGACTCATTTACCTACTTCTGTCAAGTTTCTTTTAAGTATTCGAAAATCGTCGACAAAAGCTAAGCAGTTTGCCTTGACTCCACATCAGTTTTCTTACTACAATTACGGGTAAATTGTGTTAGCTCCAAGTCCTAATTCTTTTCTAAAACACAGTTAGTCATTGAAGATAAGCCACTGCCAAACCATTATTTGAGAAATATTGCCAATTTCTTCTATAGCTCTTTCTGACAGCATCAGATTTATTTTACCTGCAAAGAGTACCAACGCTGGGATAGGCCTATATCCTTAAGGAAAGGTCATTAACATGCCAGGATTACTCGATTTCTATCAGTCTCTAAAATGCTCCCTCCATCTTTCATAGTTTAAATTATTCATGATTATTTGCTGCATTATTTTTGATATAGTTCAGATCAGTTGTTTTTAAAATCAACTACAAAATAAGTTGAATGTTCTAAGAAAGTTTAATGACCTACTCAGTCAAATGCTTTAGACACATCACAAAAAGTGCTAAGTTGCAATATTTTATTACTCAATGCTTTTAATATGGCGAGCATATGTGCAAGTGGCATTCTTAGCTGAGCACCTATCCTTGAACCTAAATTGTGATTTGCAAAATTAAATTGTTTACATATAAATGTGACAACTCAAGTTTGTAATTTTTTCGCATAGTTAGGAAAACATTCTGAGTATGCAAACAGGAGGACAAGTATTTCAATATTTTCTCACATTCTCAAAAAAAGATTTAGAAATAATTTCTTTTCAATATAAATACCGAAAACTGCAACCAGTCGCTTTCTTGAAATACTCGTTTATTCCATAAATCAGTTTTCAAATCTTTTCAAGGTCATCTTTAGATGGTACATATGAGGTCATTTGTAGTGTAATACTGGGAGCTCTCTCTGTGACAAGAATATGGAACCTGCTTTAATGTACTGCCATTAGTATTGTTCATATGGCAATTTGAATCCACAAATGAATTCTGAATGTATTGCACTACTATTGGTAGCTTTGTTATTAATGTCGATGTACCATCCTCCATTGTGATGGACACTTGGTGACATTTCTCATGTAAATAATTCATTTTTTTTAACCAAATTGCCGTATAAACAATACTCATGGCAATACATTAATGCATGTTGGCATCTTCTTGTCACAGACACCCAACATTATGCTATGAAATGGTCATGTAACCTCCTATGCATCTTCTAAAGATGAGCCTGGAAACAGGTTTATGGCATAAACAAGTATTTATAAAAAGTGACTGGTTGTAGATTTAGGTATTCAGTCATGGGTTCTTAATCATCTGTACTGGATAAGCTTAATCTTGACTTCTTTTTGTCTAAAATTTTCTCATGTTAGTGCACTGTGTTACACTTACCAGAGTACATAACTTACACTTTAGAATCCCACAGTATTTCTTTTGAAAACATTTTAAAATACTGTTAATGTCAGAAAAGAATATGGCTGCTTCCGAATAGTTAAATTTTTGGAAAAGCAGTTTTTATTGATTCTCGTACTGAACCCTATGCTTAGGAAATGATTATAAATACTTGTTATTGGTTGGTTAACATCATGCACGATATGATCGAGTCAGTTGTCGTACCCCTTTGCACTGACTGGTTTTCTTGTCTCATTTCATTTCACATTATGTCATATGCTGGGGGTGGACAAAACTAAAAGTTCTGTACGGTTGTCAGGGGAATCTTATATCACTATTCCTGCAAATTAGTGACAAGTTCAGCTAACAAAGATGAAGGTGGATAGCAATTCACACACACTTCTCTCCGATGTAGACCACGAAGACTCAATAATACTGAGATTTGATGACTGGTGGCCATGGGAGATGCAACAATTGATCATTGTGCTTACAAACCCATGCAAGCTGTGTAAACTAAGGGGGCCTGTCATCTTGGAACACAGCATTGCCATTGTGGAACAGACACTACACTATACCATGGGATCAGCTAAAATTGTCACCTAATCCTTGGCAATAATGCAACCTTGCAGAGTAACCACAGTGCCCATGGAATACCACAATGTGGCTGCTCAAATCACCACCGAACCCCACCATGTTTTACTCTTAACTCACACTACGCCAAAAGTTGGAAACAGTGTGAAACAAGACTCGTCAGAAGAAATGACATTCCTCCATTGCTCTGTAGACCAGTTTCAGCATCATGTTTTCTTGCCATGAGTGTTTCATCATTGATGCAGTATAAATCTTCAAAATGAAGCCTCTCAAAACACCAGACACTTTAGCTCATTGGTAATGGAAGCACCCACCATATGAGCACCAACAATTTGCACATGTTCAAATTGACATAGTTCCAATGTAATGTATTCACAATTACACAGAACAGTGTTCTGACCACAATTGATGCTTACAATGCATTTGTGGTCAAATATAACAGTGTAGCCTGGTGGCTTGGTTACCATCTGCATTATGTTCAAGCATGCATTGCTCATCGTGTTTCCATATATTTGTTGAACCCTTGTAGTTAGAATTCTAGTTAATTCCTATTATTACTACCATATTTAAGAAATAAATTATACATTGTTGAACTTACAACAAAATTCAAATAATAAAGGATCTTTACCTATGCCAATTATAGAGTGAGAACCTTAACTCTGACAAAATTTCGCAGATTGTTCAGGGATATTTTGGCATAGGGACAGTGATAGAGAATGATAATGTATGTTGTTGTTGTTGTTGTTGTTGTTGTTGTGGTCTTCAGTCCTCAGACTGGTTTGATGCAGCTCTCCATGCTACTCTATCCTGTGCAAGCTTCTTCATCTCCCAGTACCTACTGTAACCTACATCCTTCTGAATCTGCTTAGTGTATTCATCTCTTGGTCTCCCTCTACGATTTTTACCCTCCACGCTGCCCTCCAATGCTAAATTTGTGATCCCTTGATGTCTCAAAACATGTCCTACCAACCGATCCCTTCTTCTAGTCAAGTTGTGCCACAAACTTCTCTTCTCCCCAATCCTATTCAATACCTCCTCATTAGTTACGTTATCTACCCACCTTATCTTCAGCATTCTTCTGTAGCACCACATTTCGAAAGCTTCTATTCTCTTCTTGTCCAAACTGGTTATCGTCCATGTTTCACTTCCATACATGGCTACACTCCATACAAATTCTTTCAGAAACGACTTCCTGACACTTAAATCTACACTCGATGTTAACAAATTTCTCTTCTTCAGAAACGATTTCCTTGCCATTGCCAGTCTACATTTTATATCCTCTCTACTTCGACCATCATCAGTTATTTTACTCCCTAAATAGCAAAACTCCTTTACTACTTTAAGTGTCTCATTTCCTAATCTAATCCCCTCAGCATCACCCGATTTAATTTGACTACATTCCATTATCCTCGTTTTGCTTTTGTTGATGTTCATCTTATATCCTCCTTTCAAGACACTGTCCATTCCGTTGAACTGCTCTTCCAAGTCCTTTGCTGTCTCTGACAGAATTACAATGTCATCGGCGAACTTCAAAGTTTTTACTTCTTCTCCATGAATTTTAATACCTACTCCGAATTTTTCTTTTGTTTCCATTCCTGCTTGCTCAATATACAGATTGAATAACATCGGGGAGAGACTACAACCCTGTCTCACTCTTTTCCCAACCACTGCTTCCCTTTCATGCCCCTCGACTCTTATAACTGCCATCTGGTTTCTGTACAAATTGTAAATAGCCTTTCGCTCCCTGTATTTTACCCCTGTCAACTTCAGAATTTGAAAGAGAGTATTCCAGTTAACGTTGTCAAAAGCTTTCTCTAAGTCTACAAATGCTAGAAACGTAGGTTTGCCTTTTCTTAATCTTTCTTCTAAGATAAGTCGTAAGGTTAGTATTGCCTCACGTGTTCCAACATTTCTACGGAATCCACACTGATCTTCCCCGAGGCCTGCTTCTACCAGTTTTTCCATTCGTCTGTAAAGAATTCGTGTTAGTAACTTTTGCAGCTGTGACTTATTAAACTGATAGTTCGGTAATTTTCACATCTGTCAACACCTGCTTTCTTTGGGATTGGAATTATTATATTCTTCTTGAAGTCTGTGGGTATTTCGCCTGTCTCATACATCTTGCTCACCAGATGGTAGAGTTTTGTCATGACTGGCTCTCCCAAGGCCATCAGTAGTTCTAATGGAATGTTGTCTACTCCCGGGGCCTTGTTTCGACTCAGGTCTTTCAGTGCTCTGTCAAACTCTTCACGCAGTATCTTATCCCCCATTTCATCTTCATCTACATCCTCTTCCATTTCCATAATATTGTATATTAGGATTTATTCAGCTTTGTTACCAGAATTATCGTTGTTTCTGTGAAAATACTTTCACAACAGCAATATGCAACCACCAATCCTAATAATATGAAAGGATTTGTTTATTTGTGGGCGGCTATGTGCAGAAGCAGCACTCGTATGAGTACAGAAACAGCTGAGCAAAGCATTGCCGCCGTGCCCCTCTTCCATCGCATTCAATGATCCCATAGATGAGATGCTTATCAGCAGATCCTTCATCAGTAAACCTATACATATTGCTGTGTAAAGTGTTAACATACAACTAACACTGCCGGGAAAACATCCATGACAGGACCAAGCTGTACTGAATGCAAGCTTGAAAACCAAGAGTAAATTAGGCCTTACTGTTGTCAGCAGCAAGCATCTACATCTATGAATGAATGGAACACATCTGTTTACAAACAAGTCAAACAGAGCGCTACTGCACGGATATTTACATTGCAGTACCAATAAAAGCGATAAGAAATGAACCAAAATGTAATTACTCTGTAACAAGCCAACAGAGACCGTGGGTCCCCGATATCAAAATACTTCAAAAATCCCTGAACCCCGTCTTAAAATTTGTCAATGGTGTTCTCGTTCATCCTTTATACAGGGTGAAGAAAAATTCATGCACTTTGATTTCACAGGGCGATTCCTCAAATACCAGCAATACAAAAATGTCTGTCACAAAATTTTGTCCTACACATATTTCCAGAAGTAAATGGATGTTAAAGACTGGCAATCTGACAACACTGTAATCACATGTCCGGTAACTACCTCTTTCGGTAGCAGGGTGCTGTACAGTTGGTGCAGTAGATAGTGTTTTTGGTTAGCATGCAAGAGGTAAAGGGTCGATTCTCGGTCAAGGCTTTTTTGTTTTTATTTGCCAATTTCATTTTGCCATATAATACTGTAGTATGCACCATTTCTTAAGCCTTATGGTGGTGGTGGTTATTGGGATGTTTAAGGGGGACTAAACTGCGAAGGTCATCAGTCCCCCACTTAAGCCTTATGTATCCGATATTTACATAGTACATGTTTGGCAATTATGTGCAAAGCACGTTGCTAGCCCTACTAGGGACATAACGTCATAATGAAATGTAATGGACTTGAATGCGGCAAGAATAATAGTTGGTACGAATCAATGGGACCACTGGGGTAGGTACACAGAAAACAGGTTTGGAATCCATTAGATGCAGTGATGTGCAACAATTCGTGTCCACAACATGCAAAAGGCTACTTTAAAAGCTGACCAGTGAAAATAATTGTACTTCCATTTCCATGTTGGCGGCATGTAAGTGCAAATGTTTTGTAGAAGACCTACTGTAATCAACGTATGATGATTAAGACACCAGATACCGTACCATGCAGACTACATTTGAATAAAAATAAATACGGCTTGACTCAGAATCCAACCCTTGACTTCCTGCATGCTAACCCAAACCACTGTCCATTGCACCAGCTGCACAGTACTACTACAAAATGCTGACAAAGGTAGTTTATGTGACTACCGTGTTGTGAGACTGCCTATCTTTAACATCCATTTACTGCCGGAAATATGCACAGAGCAAAATTTTGAGACATGTTTGTATTGCTAGTATGTGAGGAATCACACTGCGAAGTCTAAGTGCACGAATTTTTCTGCACCCTGCATATCACCTTTTAATCAATCATCTGTGGTTTCTTACTTGTTTTTAAACCAATTTCTGGAAAAAAATTGAAATAATGTTGACCTAATAAAGCTGGCATAAACCAGTGGTGGTTAAACACCTTCAGATATGGTACTTACTTGTAACACATAACTTTAAATCAACTATGGATGTAGTAATATATGACAGTGAGTAGAAGGGAACTGTCATTTAAATCATTTTCCAAACCTTTGCGATGGTGTCTCGCATTCATTATCGCATTTAAATGTAGGTACAGATACTATTATTAATCAAAGTCATTCACACTTAGTAAAATAAGCAACTCACCACCGCACAATAATAGTGTCACAACTGTCAGATTCGCTAGGTGAGCAGCAAACTGGAAAAGACCACAGTCAACATGGAAATGTTCCAAATAATGCCAACATGTGGCGATCAGTACTTGGAGGCTGGCAGCCAACTTATCGCATCCTTACCGTAGGTAATCTACTGGGGGCTCACCTATATCACTAAGTGACAAAACCAGAACTCAATTCCATCATCTAATGGCTTCCAGGGACAACAAAAATTTGATTTCAATATTTCACATAATTATTGACCAAATTTAAAATGCTGTTGTAATCTACTCACTAAGAATTGTAATTTTATGTTAAAGATTTAACACAGTAAGACAAGTATTACAGTTAGAAACGGTGTGTTTATCTTGAGGCATAACTGATGGTGCGCAATTACCCGGATTTCATCGATCCAGTAGATGAGCATGAGAGCACCTGGAAATGCTCCGTAAACTTCACATGTATTTTATAACCTTAAACTTTTTCTCAGTGGCACCCCGACCCCTACCCACAAAGTGGTGAAAGGAAAAAAATTATCGCTACCTACATTTTCGATTTTCATGCAGTAAAACTTAAGCATCAGACATGGTGTTTAATTTATTGCTTCTTTACTACTGGCTCTGTTGACATCACAGTTTGCAGACAATATGCACATGTTACTGAATGTACCAACAAAATTATACCATTGACGACATATCGTTCAAAAGATGTGATGTCATAAACACTGAGACGTGGTAAAACTTGCTTTTGCCCAAAATGGGGCACAATTTATCGAGTCCTGCATAATGAAAGCACTTCCAACAAATTTTAAGCAAAATTTCAACCCTTGTCTGAACCTTTTCTCACTTACATATTTAATGCCAAATATTTAACACCAGATGTTGAAGCCATTTTATACATGGAAGTTCAATTCTAGAAAGAATCAAGTGTTTATTGGTAACACACTAATTTATGTAGGTTACCAGTTGATGATAAAACCAGTATATATACAGACCAGTAGCCTGCTCCAAGTCAGTATTGGCTCTTGAGCAAAGAGTTTGACACCCACTGGATTACACAGTAGTAATTCTTTCCTTACATTATGTCATTCCAGTATACCACTTGTATTTTATGACATGCTGGTATCATTAAGCTTCACTGTTTTGCACTCTTACAAAGACATACGACAAAACTGCAAAACTGCTGCTACTGTTGGCATATTGGGCTTGCATGAAGAGCGAACCGCCAGTCCCCTTTCCATGCTCAACTTCAATCATTTTGTTATTCTGGTCTAGGTATACGTACAGGCCAGTGCTAGTCAAAGTTGTTTCTGAACATTATAAATCATCATTACTGGGGAACTGGTGGGCAGTTAGTAAATTTATTATTACGGAAGTGGGTGGTACATAAAAAAGGTTGACTACCCATGGTGTAGGCCCTAGACACCTGCTGAAACAGATTATCAACAACATTGTCCAATGACTTGGCTTAAATTACAATATGCTTTAAACTTTCCTCAATATGCTGAAACCCAAGATGGTGTATCTCCTTGTCATTATGGCACTAAGCACATTCACCTGCATTTTGGGAGCCATATACTACTGTAACAAAAAATAAAAAAAATTGGACTCAGTTTAATCAGTCTTGTTTAGGATTTCTATATAAAATTTCCTTTTTCAAGTTATAGCTTTCTGTTACACTTTAAATTTTTACATGACTAAATAAGATGTACTAGAACCATAAAAGGATGAAATTCACATAACATGAACTAGAAACATTTGACTTCTATGTAAATTTCCATTTGTGTGTCCTCTTCCTGACCACACCAGATATTTCTCTGTTTCATAGCTCCTTGTGGTATCAAAGTTTAGTGTCGTTGGACCTGCAAGTCGTGACCAGAGCCGCTCCGCAGCTTGTATCAAGTTTCTAGCTAGCCCTTGTCCACTCTTGCTCGGGATGTCAAGTAGTAAAGTATTGTAGCCTTCAGCTGATAGGAAGCAACCTCTAACAAGGTGCTTCGTAACGTATGGCCTAAGTGAGGCCTCAATAGCTATCTGTGTATAATGATATGTATGCAGCCAAGAAGAATCCTATACCACCAGTTAAGTACAATATACATAATTTTTTACCAACGACTTCTTATTATTTTAGTTGTTGCAGATCCAGACCATGCAGCCAGCACCTTATCGACGTTACTGACAAACCTACTGTGATTTATATGTTTCTATTTAGCATTGGCCACCAGTCAACATTGGCGACGACTCATCCGTCGTCGTCATACCGCTCCTTATGCTCAAATTAACTGAGGAAAACCAGGTTTCCTGTAATTAGTTTGTGTAACAAATTTTTATAAATAAAAAAAGTTTTTCAAGCATAATTATATTATTAATATGGAGACATTATTTATTTTGTACACTCAGTCTTTAAAGAAGCAAACACAAATTAGCATGCATTTAGAAAGATTGTACAAATTTACAAGATAAGACAACAATGATGAAGATTAACAAAATTATGAGACATTATGAGCTTTGCACCAGATGTAAGAATTCATTTTATAGGATCTTTACTAAATCCAAAGTAAGTGCATACCAGAGCCACCATATAACTCATCATACACAAAAATGTTAAGAAAGTTTAATGTGCCCACAGCAGCTCTGTTTCTGACTTTTGTCAATATTTTAAAAGTGAAATGAAGAACCACTATACAGTGTATATACTCTGGTTTTTCACTATTAAGTCTTTCAAAATACAAAAATATATTAAATACACAAGCATAACACAACACTGTTCTTCATTAATCCCACTTCCGCCACTCCAGCCCATCAGGAGCCCTTACTTCCACCTTCTCTTTTGCCACTTCTCCCCAATTCGTACTGAGAACAGTGCCACCAGATTCTTGCTGCAATTGTTATTTAACATTAGTTTTGTTGCAGTGTAATGCCATAGAATGCAAAGGATTTTTTCATATACTTACAAACGACTTGTTCATAGCTCGCCTGACTTCATCCGAACCCTGTTCATAGATTTTTTGGAAGAGGGCATTCAGCGCAGCTTCTCCTTCAGGTTTCTCATTGTCATCCAGTTCTTTAGCAACTTGATCCCAGTCCTTTGATTTTGGGGCTGAGCTGGGATATTTTGGCGGACCAGCGCTCAATATTGCTGTGTAAGGATGTGATCATTTGAAATACGAAAAACTAATATTAAAACAGCCAAAGAAAGCAAAACAAACATTAAATTTTTAATTTTCAGTAGCTGTTCTGGCAGTATCACAAGAACTGACAGACAAATTGATGAGAGGTGTAAAATAGATGCAGAAGACCATTAGCTTTTGGAAACGGAATTCCCCTAGCACAAAGTGAGATTACCAATTTTGCGTAAAACATGTCAATGATCAAGTTTTCTTATATAACCATTAAATATTTGAGGCAAAACTTGGATGATCATGAAATCTCTTGAAGTGGTCCATAAGAGTGTGCTCTCAGTTAGCGTATGTGAAATGTTGGGTTAAATTCAAAGACAAGACTATAAATTTAATAAAACAAATCAATTTATATACTATACAGCACCTTCCAGTGGTACAAATAGAGCTACCTGTTGCCAGCATGTGGTAAATATGAAAACAGACCAGGTAGTCTGATCAGACTAATCCTTACTTGACTGATGGATTAGAACTTTCTTCTGCTGACGACTGTGCTATACATCATTTTATGTTTTCAAAATGTCTTATTAAGCAAGTTATGTCAATGTTGTCACTTGGGAACCATATTTAGTAAGAAACAAGGACAACCATTTAATAGCATCCTACTTCTGTGAATAAGCTGGAAGTATTGAATAGACAGAATGTAAAATGATTTTTCAAAATTAGTTTCCAAGATAGTTCATATAATTTCTGGTTTCTGTAAAATCTTTGACATGCACAAAAGAGTTTAACAATATTTTGTCATAAATTTTGTCTTTTGTAGTTCTACTGAACCTGATACAATGTGGAACTGAAATAAGAGAACAGTAACCATTTAACTGCTGTATGTAAATCATGTGATAACTGCAGTGTATCCTCAGAAAAAGTTGTCTTAATATCCACCTTACATGTTTGTGTTTTAGTGCGTAGTTATGGACAGAGACTCAGGGCAGTTATGCTCACAAATATTATTCTTCCTTTTTCTGACACTAGCTGCGTACACGGAGTATTTACAATGATCAGCCAGAACTTGACCACCAAACTACTACCGATATAAACACATCCAGGTGATAGTAGCATCACATGGCAAGGAATGACTGCTAGTCAGACACACACATGTAGCATGTAGTATTAGTACGCGTACCGTCCGTGTACAGAATGGGCAAGGCGTATGATTAATCTGAGTTTGACCGTGGGCAAATTGTGATGGCCGAGAGTATCGGCATGAGCATTTCGGAAACTGCACGACTTATCGGGTGCTGTGGGAATGCTAAGGTGAGTGTCTTCCACCAAGTCGAGATGGCGTGGGGTTGGGCGGCCAACCCTCTTTACAGCTGTCTAACATCATAGGAACAGAACAGGCAGCAAACTGTGGTGGAACTAACATCAGACTTTAATGCTGGTTGAAGTACCAGTGTGCCTAAACACTTCTAATGACAGACCTCCGCAGCCGACGACCCATGCATGTGCCAATGCTAACCCCATGACAGCGGCAACTACAACTGAAATGAACCCATGACCATCAGCACTTGATGCTGGTGCAGTGGCAGAGTGTTGCATGGTCTGCTCAATACCTTCTTCATCATGCCGAGGGGAGGGTGCGAATCTGTTGTCATCCGGGTAACAACTCCTTGACACCTGTACTAGGAACAGCTCCTTGACACCTTTACTGCGGATCAAAGACAAATTGGTAGCAACTCCATTATGCTCTGGGGAACATTCACATGGACATCCACTGGTCCAGTGGAGCTCACGCAAGGCACCATGAGGGCCAAGGAGTATAGTACACTGGGTACAGACCACATGCACCCCTTCACAATGATCACATTTCCAGCAACAGTGGCATTTTTGAACAAGATGTTACAAGGCCAAGAGTCCTATGGAGTGGTTCAATGAACAAAGTTGTGAGTTCCAATTGATGAACTGCCCCACCCCCCTTCCCCCCAACTTGCCGGAACTCAATCAAACACATCTGGGATGCAACTGAACATGACGCCAGAACTCATCACTCTCCTCACCACAATTTATGGGGATTGTGTGACTTCTATGTGCAAATGTGGTGCCAACTCTCTCCAGCAACCAACTAATACCTTACTGCTTCTACACCATGATGCGTTGGCATTGGTATCCATGACAAAGGTGGACATACTGGCTATTAGGTCGGTAGTCATAATTTTCTGGCTGATCAGTGTAAATTGCTCATTAGCCTATTTTGATATAACACATTCCCATCGTAAAAAATTCCTACAGCAACATTACAAATTAATATAAAACTGTTGAACACTGTATGTGATACAACTTCAGTATACACATAAATAATCCATTAATGTAATGACAATTCATTAGAGAAAGCAGCAGTAAAGATAAAATCTAAAACTCATTTGTCAGAGCACAACAAGCAAGTCACTATGACTGCCTGAGAGTGTTGTATTGTCTTTTAGGAACTGTTGTCTCTGAAATCTTTCCATCTCTTCAGTTTGTTGCTACATTTTGTTTTATCTTCCAGTTTTTGCTTATTTATGCCAATTTCTTCTAGGCCTTCATGCACTTACTTAAGCCTGTTGCAGTGATCTTTTAAATTTTAAAATGTATATTTTTTCTTGCCAGTCTTTTGGGATAGCTCCTGTCGATGTGCCCACTGAACATTAATCATCTTTTTCTAATTTAATCTGTAATTTTTCAACATACTTCATTGTTTTGGTCTCTCTCTTCAAGAAAGAGGGGAGGGACAACAACGGCAAATTACTTAAAAACAAATGAAGTAAGTGACAGAAGCATCTGCAGCATCTTAAAGAAATAAATTACTTAACTACATTGATTCCACTGCAATAACTGGCAATATTTATTGTATGACAGTTATACACAGCACCTTGCACTTTTTTGGTGGAAATGTGTATTGATATTGTTGCAGTCATCTAAAAGATACCATGGCGAGTTTTTTCCACCTTTACTTTTAGAGTAGATCATAACATTAGTAGCAAATTTTTGAGCCACCTAATATGTGGCTATCATGTAGTCAGATCTCTTGTTGTAATCTGCTTGGGACCTCTCAGATAACCCCCAACAGCTTGGAATAACTTGCATCAGTACTTTTGTACATAGCAGCAAATTGATAGCAACTGAACTAGGTGGCCACCATCCGGAAACAGCAGAAAGATGCAATGGTAAGAGTTAACAACAGGCTTCAGGCTGCTGTCCTGGGCAGGAACACTGGGGCACCTATGGTGAAAGCTCCTCTGGGGCTCCTGGAATCCCCCAAAAAGTTGATTTCACTCCTTCCGATGTACATGGCTATCTATTTAAATGGGTGAATGGTGGACAGTGGCAAATTTTGGTATTTGGCTGCACAACCATCCCTTACACTTTTAAGCAGAAAACTGTTCCCTTTTAGACCAATATGAAGGAGGCCAAGTAGTAAGACCAGTGGCCAGTTTGCACTCTATGTTTGCCGGAAGTTTCATCTGAGATGTGGAGGTGGCTATGCTGCTAGTTATTTAATAAACTGGGTGTGATCAACTAAAAATCATAGCTCATGTCAACACAAATAAAACTTTCTGCCTGGGTTCTGAAATCATCCTCAGTTCCTATAGATGGCTGTGGCTAAATGGTGAAGGAAGCAAGACTCTTACACGGATTGGGTGGCGGTGGGGATGGGAGCTGTGGGTAGGCAGCATGTCTCACTATTTCAGCATAGAACTGTAAAGGAATTATCACAGATTTTTCAGATATTCCAACTCTCTGGCTGCCGTACATTTTGATTCATCAGACTCTTTGCAAGCACCTTACCTTGTTCACATTTGCATCTGAAACAGATGAGTTGGCTGCTCCCTTTTTATGGAGAACGCTACTTGTTTCCATAAATGTTGGAATTCAACTTTTTCTGTTTGTCCGTGAAATCCAGACTGCTGTAAACAGTGGGGTCAATGTTGATGCCCTTCCTTTGACTTTTGGACTATATCTGATACAGTTTCACACTGTCGTTTAATTGACAAAATATAAGCTTACTGAGAACCAAGCAACTTTTTTTACTGCATTGAAGACTTCCAGGCATATAAAACTCAACATGTTTTTCTTAATGGGCTGAATACATCCGACGTACAAGTACATTTAGGAATACGCAAAGGATATAGAGGATGTTATAAATTACCTTTACAACTTAAGGCTTCAATAGCTTTAAAACTGTACTAAATATTAACAAATTATGCTTTCAACATTTGATAACTAAACATCTTTTTTACTTTCACGGTGATGCAATTTTGATGCAGAATTGAACTGTAGATTCTGATAAAACGTGAATGCCACAAGAAAAAAGTCAATGTGTGGCCTAGTTCATACAGACAGCATCCTATGGCCAAGTGCAACAAAATGTTCGAACACTGTATGGAAGGCAACCACTGCCTGGCCAACTGTTCGAGCCTGGCATAAGTCATTTATGGAAACAAGCAGTGTTCTCCATAAAAAGGGAGCAGCCAACTCATCTGTTTCAGATGCCAATGTGAACAAGGTAAGGTGCTTGCAAAGAGTCTGATGAATCAAAATGTATGGCAGCCAGAGAGTTGGAAATGATATGATCAATAGTGCACAATGTCTTGTATAAGAAGTTACGGCTACATCCCTACGAGGTACAGCTGCTGCAGGCATTAAAGCCTACAGACCAACCTCAGTGCGAACAGTGAACAGTAAATATGCTGGGCAAGACTGATGCAAAGGAGGAACTTTTGAAAAAAATTTGTTTCTCTGGAGTGGGGTAATGTTTCATGTATCTGGCAAACTCAATCGTCATAGCTCATAATGTTCATATATTAGGTTCACAGCATCCTCATGTTACATGTGAAATGGAAGGGACTGTCCCAAGGTCAATGTTTGGTGCAGATTGATGCAAAGTTGCATCACTGGTCCACCCTTTTTCATCACGATTGCCATCAGTGGTGGTGTTTACCTACACATGTTACAAGAGTTTGCAGGACCATAAATGGAACATCTGCAACCTGATGTCATATTCCAGCAGGATGAGGCACCACCCCAATGGTCCCTCAATGTCTGTCGATTTCTAGATGAAAAGTTACCAGATAGGTAGATTGGACAAGATGGTCCAATGTGATGGCCAAGACAATCCCCTGACCTCACACCACCTGACTTCTTACTCTGAAAACCATTTCTTAATATCTAGTAATGTTTTAAAGGTATTGGTCTTAAGTTGTAAAGATGACTTATGGACACCCCGCATAAATGATCTAGTGCAAGATGTGAGGCCATTTGCAGATGCTGCTGCTGTTCATAGGGAAGTTTCAATGCCAGAAAAATTCAACAAAATGCAGAGAGACCTACTGGGGATGTATTTTGCCACAAAAGATGTGACTGTTTTTTTCTCTCAACAATACATTAAATATAGAACTTTCATAAAGGTTATCTGCACTTCTTTGTACAACATGTGATACATTTTGACCACAGAGTGGTCTCCAACATGAAAATCATTTTGAAAACAGTGTTGTATATGATATGTCATTTCTCTGCAGGACATACACAGTAACTGTCCCTTCATAATGTTCATTCAATAAGTAAGGAAGCTGCAACTAATTAAACTGGGGCTATGACCCTGAAAAAAGTGGCAAGAATGAAAGACAAATAAAAGAAATATAAACAGTGTAGCTGTAGAACATCTATTTCAAAAACAAAGAAAATAAGATTGGGTGCCATAACTAAGGAAAATGGTCACTTGAATTTATAGGTCATAGTTAGGGACTGGAAAAATTCAGTTTGCAATAAATGCACAACAGATGAAAATTCTGCCTCAAAATGTGAAAATGCAAAATTATTTAACAGACGCTGTTTCATAGCGAATTGTATCCAAATGAAGAGACAGTTTGAAATAGTTTTATTTTCTGCATGTAAAATCAAAAATGTAAGCAGTTACTGGCTTTGTACATCATCTGGCGAAGCCCAATTTGAAAAGATAATGTGCGCAAGAACCTACCCGCAAAATAAACTGTATGACCACAATGATGTATCAATGTGCTCAATGATCGGGTGCCATGCCAATTGTGGAAGGTTGAATGGCCTGTTTAAGATACACATCACGTAATGCAATGCAGTACTCAGCCATGAGACATAGCATTTTACAAGAAAGAGATGCTTATGTTTGTTAGGTAAAGCTCGAAAGATGGTACAATATGAACACTTTTAATGTGGCAAAGTTGAACTAAGTCATTAACAATACCTTGATAAACTCAACAAGCTACTGCGTGGTAGCCATCCCCAAATGCTTTGTGTTGTGTGTTGCTCGTTGTTTTCTTTTCTTGGAATAAGTGAAGTGACTAATCCTGTTGCATCACGTATTTTGATTATAATCCTTACAACAACAAAAGAGACTGCCAATCCCTGTGACAATGTGTCAGTTCTGCAGTAGGCTGCCGCCCAGCAAAATGGAAGCAGGGTTTGTTTTCCCACATCACTCCTCACGTGGCAGTCAAAATTCTCATCTGCTTACGCTCATGGCCATCTGCACTACAGCCTATAGGCCCCACCCTCTGAGCTATAGTGATTGGAAAATAAAATCGGTAATGTTTTTCGATGACGCCAAAATTTTTTCCCTAATGCTAAAACTGAGTTTTTGTACATTTGGTTCCACTTCTATGTTAAGTGCCTTGTCAGTTATCTCTGTAGCATTGCCAAGCATGGTTTGTAGGACTTTGAATGCCCATTAAAGCTCAAAATTAGTAGTCTGCAGGTTTTTTAATTTTCAAATTGGTAGGAAAAGACAAATAATGTCCAAAAACACCTTATATTGGAGACGCATTCACTTAACTGGTGGGAAAATGCTGCTGCTTTACAACAAAACATTTCAGAAGGTGGTGTTGAAGTTTTTGGAAAAGCTAACACTCCAGTCAAAAAGTTCCCAATCAGCACTTTTTTCAACAGTAAATTTTGAAGAACAAATAATTTCCTAGTCTTCACTCACACAGCATGACAACTTTTTAAATTTGTGCATCTAATCATTTACAAACAAAGAAAATATATGCAAATTTTGACAAAAATAGATGTGAATTTTCCAGTCCCTGGTTATAGTACACATTTGTACATGTCGACAGCAGGATATTACTACTGTACACTGGAAAGCACAGAACACAATTGATTCTCTTGCCAAGAGGACATCATTAACCCTAGCAATGCCAACACGTTTTCCATAATGTGTATTACCAATTGGGTGGGGCATTATTTTTTTTCCAGCATTATTTTTTCCCACCACAGATAAATAAAAAATTCATGAATTATTAACTTTTATTAACAATGTACTTTTTAAAGGTATACTGATGTGCAAGAAGGATCCTGAACCCGAAAATATGAACTCTACATGTGAAAAGTCACATCCACTACTAAGAGTTAAATTTTTGGGTCAATTTTTACTGAAAAATTTAAAACAATTACAGACTCTGGAAGAAGAGATTAAAAGCAAGTAAAAGACTGGATAACAATATTTTCAAAAGCTAGGCATGAAATACCACCCTCCCTGTACTGTGAGGGTTAAGGCAGGGTGTGGAGTAAGTCAAACAGGTGTTCTTGTCACCTTTACAAACTCTGCCCTCTTAGCTAACAAGAATGAATAATGGGCTGACCATCTTGTGTAGCTGACATATGGTGCCTACTTTTCAACAGTTCCACTGCAACTGATTTATTGTACGCCTACACTACAGTTTTGAGAATGTGGAACAACATGAATTAAAATTTCAGGTAACTTGATGTAGTAAAAGAGCAACAGGATTCCCCCATTTGAAGTGATGACAGAGAAGGTTTTTGAGACACTTTACTATACCAGCCTCCATTTCATGGATCTGTCATTCTATGTCCTTGTAAACAAAATGAGACAAGTCAACCAACTAGTCATGTGGCAATGAAAGTATAATCCTAGGAAACATAGGAACAACAGTTTTAACTGAAAAAGAAAGATCAGGAAATATTTGTGATGGTACAAACACATTAACTAGCCTAGAAGCATGGTTTTAACAAAATGGTCTGAAACGTAATATTGCAGAGGCTTCTCAGAACAGTATCACACACAGAAATCAAGCCCTGAAAGAAGCTCTGTTTATCAAATTCTTACAACTAGACTTGACAAAAATTTATGTTGGTGGCGCACATATATTCTTTAATTGCAAAACTAAACAGTTTGGTTTTTATGGTGTTCATATTATTTGGGACAATGGACATGTCCAACAGGAAGTGGCATACATGAGTTACTTTGAGTCTGTCAGATACAGTTCAACTTTTGTGGAGAATGCAGGCAACATGTCACAAATCCTGCTACTGCAAAACAGAATCATTAAGGAAAATAAACGCTGTCTCTACATGAACAATGTTGTCCCTTATTCAAGAACCTAAAAGTATTATCTGCCCCTGCATTTTACATAACTGAGCTAAAACATATTTTTTGGACACAAAAAATTTCATTCTTCTGAAAAACCCAGCTACATGGAAATAAATATATATATGGTAATTTGGAAGGTAAAGCTATATTAAGCATGAAGATATGTCCACTGAAA
Organism: Schistocerca nitens; assembly: GCF_023898315.1. Taxonomy (NCBI): domain Eukaryota; kingdom Metazoa; phylum Arthropoda; class Insecta; order Orthoptera; family Acrididae; genus Schistocerca; species Schistocerca nitens. Next base: position 355,438,562 of record NC_064622.1, read on the forward strand.
ATGAAACTATATGATCTCTTGGTAGGAAACTGCTACTATTCAGTGGCAGAATTAATGAATGAGAAGGTGACTTATCTGTGATTACAGTGCTAAAAAATAGTATTGCATTTATGAAATAACGATTAGAAAATTTAGAAGCTAAGTACATCGTAAGGAAAAACAATTTAATAATATTAATGTGTTAAATACATAACTGTGCATGTAAAAATATAGTCAGAGAATTTACTAAGCATATTGTAAAATAAAACTTGACATGTCTTGTGTACTGAGTGATCAGATGCTCAGTAAAATGTATGTTATGAGACACACAAAATCCAAATACAAAGAAACGAGACCCTTCTTTCTACACACCTCACCAACATAATCTAACGGGTACAAAAAACGTGGTTAACAGGAAAACGTTTCTGAAACATGTAATAGAAAGGTTACATGGATACAACTGAAGAGAGAAGTGCTAACCTATGAGGTACCATTTTGAGATATTATATATTTGGTTACATTCACAGACCAAAACATACATACAATAAGACAAAAAATATATAATACAAGACAGTACTTTGTATCAGTATGTGGTGAAATGCAACACATAACAGACAGTGTATCACATTTATCCTTACCAAATTAAGAGTTAGTGCTTCCTTTTACTGATCCTTCCAATTCCAATAAATTTTAGTAACAAAGACAGCTATGTAGACAACAGACTTTATGCTCTTTATAGAAAAATGCTGGCTTCGTTCAGCAATAACACTTCTGTATATTTCACACAGTTTGGGGTAAAAAAAAATTTCCATTTCAACTGTTGGCACAGTATGTCATGAAAACAGTATTATACAGGCTCCCATTTCTGGCAGCTGTCATTCTAACTTTTTTTCGAACAATTTTCACAACATCGATACAGCTTCCAAATGATTAAAAATATTTAGGCATACATGGAAGGCCACTGCCCCCCCCCCCTTAAAATGTCGCCTTCAAGTTTAATACATTCAAAAACTTGCGAACTACGTAATTTAAAACAATGGAAACTCCAGTTTGGAATATGAACGGTATTAGGGAAAGAATAGATTGCTACTCCCTGTAAAGATGACATGTTAAGTTGAAGACAGGCCCAACGAAAAGACTGTTACATATTGCAGCTGTTGGCTAAGCCTTCGTCACCCAAGAAAACACACACACACATTTGCACAAGCAAGCACACCTCATGTACACACAAGCACTCCCACCAGCAGCTCTGACCAGAATGCCTACAAAATTTTAGATTTCCAAATAGTCTAAAGGTTGCACCAGTGTCCTCCCCACCTGACAAAATTGTCATTTTCCATCTGAGGTTACATTTCTGTGGCGACTGTCGGCTTTAACAAAACGTTTGCAGGCATCTTACCATGACATCATCATGTTTTACAGACCAATGTTTGGGCCACTAAGTTGCATTCATCAAGGCCATGCAATTACTACCAGGCCACTGCAACATTTAGGTCTTACATAGTGTTACTTTAACCTGTTCCTAGCATCCGCTGGTCAAGAATGTCATTGAGTTCCAGTTTCAGATTGGCTGGAAGGAGTGGGGTTTGACATCTTTTATTAATAGTATGTTTTAGTTTAAACTGGCTGGTATTGGCAAACGAGAGGCAAGAGAGCAGTGATGGATTTTTCTCCTGCAGCATCTGATCACATACAAACCAAACAGTGTTTTATATGCCTTCTGCTATTATGTTTCCTGTTATGCCTGATGATGTAGCCTTAACAGTGGTACTGGCCTGTAGGCCCACTGCTGCTGGCAGCCGAGATGGTAGAAGCCAGTATTTGTCACGAAGCTTTGTGTTGAAATGGTACTTCACAGTTTAAATCGCCTCTTGTTTCTTTCTCTTGCAGTGAAGTGGCTGCATAGCCAATACATAAAACTCCAGAAACTGTATAGTTTTGTTGTACTCATCACTGACTTGCTGCATTGTCTGAGCTGCTGTATTGCCCTTCATGTTTCATTCTCATTGCTACTGCCTCACAAATGAAATAGTATTCCACACTTTCAGCTGATTTAGTATACTAAAGGTAGGCGAAATTTCTCAACATAATGCTTTGTAGCATCTAAAAGTTCTTTGGTTGGGTTGTTGCTGTGGTAGATAAACTGTGTGCTCACTTGACAGATGAACTTTCCCATTCACAGATATTCTGCAGGGATGGTGTGAGGGCAATGTGCTTTTGGTCTGTCTCCTCCTCCCTTTTGCTCTCACAGACATCAACATCATCTAGGGAGAAGGATAAGAAACAGTCTTCCAAGGAGATTCTGGTGGCCTCCATCCCACCGGACTCCTCATGTTCCGCCCTCTGTCCCTGAGGCAGCATCCCTAGTTCCCTAGTGCCCCCCCCCCCTCCCTGCACACACACCTTGGTTCAGGCAGCCCTGAGGGATGACCTGTCTCCTTAGTTACTTCCTGCTCCCACAGGATGCTCATAGTGTGATCCCTCTAGTGGAACTGTAGTGTTTTTTTCCGCTACTCGGCAGAGCTGAAATGTGTTTATGAATTTACTCTGCCTTTTGCATCGCCTTCCAGGAAACCTGGTTCCCAGCTATGGGGATCCCAACCCTCTACAGCTATTGGGGCTATTTTAAGAATCACGTTGATTATGAAAGGGTTTCACACGGTGTCTGCACTTATGTTCTGAGCACTTTCTACAGCAAACACATGCCACTTGATATGACTTTGGAGGCTGTGGCTGTTCATGTGAGGACATCTCAGGACTCAACTGTCTGTACTCCCTCCCATGGAGCATTGTTTGTGCTGATTTCTCAGCTCCTTTCACCCTTCCTAATACTGGGTTACTTCAATGCCCACAACCCTTTGTGGGGTAGAATACGAGCACTGGGTGAGGCAAGGTTGCTGAAAACTTGCTCACAGCCCAGGTCTTCTCCCCTCCCTCCATTGGAGAGTTCATAATGACTTGTGTGACTGATCATTTTCAAATCACCTTGACCCTCCCTCAATGTCACTTGCCTAGGTGTCCACCCAGACTGGCTCTCAACAAAGCTGACTGAGATGCTTCCAGCTCCTCTATCACCCTTAGCACCCCACCACGTGCAGGTACTGATGCAGCTATCCAGACCACACCTGCAGCCATTCTCTCAGCAGCTGACTCAGCAATCCCCTATTCCTCCCCATCGAAAGACAATACCCGGGTGAACCCTCGAAATCGGCATGGCCATTAAAGAGTTAGTGCGAATTCTTCAGAGCCTCTAGCCCTATTCCCCGACATGGCTCCAGGTCCAGACTGTGCCCACAGCCAAATGCTCAAAGGTAAACATCCCCTTGAGATGGACAGCTCTCGCCCAATTAGTCTCACTCATGTTTCTGCAAAATGCTCAAATGTGCAATGAGCTGGTGCTGAGTTGATGCCTTGAGCCTCGAGGTATTTTGGCTCCGTCCCAGGGCTGTTTTCGCCAGGGTTGTTCTACTGCTGACAATCTGGTTTGCCTGGAGTCTGCTATCTGGCCAGCTTTTGCCTGGCATCAACACCTTATCATCACCTCCTTCAACTTCCAGAAGACACATGACACCACACTGTCATTACCCTACAAGCGTGTGGTCTCCGAACCCCATTCCAGATTTTTGGCAGTAAGTTGTAGCATCATGCATTCTGGGTTGAAGTTCATGCTTCCCACAGTACCCCACATATACAAGAGAATGGGGTCCTGCTGGGATCTGTACCATGGCTACCAATGGTTTAGCTGCAACTGTGGGGTCTACATTATCACCCATCCTGTAAGCTGATACTTGCATTTACTATTGCTCAACTGTGCATGTTGCTAAATGCCAGCTGCAGGTGCCATACAAAAGGGACAGTCCTGGTCTCTCACCCACAGCTACCAGTTTTCAGCTGCCATGACATGCGTCAATGCACTTCTATCACATGGTACTGTCCACCCACACTCAGAACTCTGCCTCAATGACCAATTACTATGGTGAGTCTTATCACTTTTTGGAACTGGCATTCTATGTCTGGTTACATTGCTTCCCCATCTTCGCCAGCTTAAGCCAACATGCTGGTCACATCTTAATACTCTTCGCTGCCTCAGTAACAACAGCTGGTGTGCAGACCATTCTACACTCTTGCATCTCTACAAAGCTCTAATCCTGCCCCATCTTGATTATGGTAGTCTTGCATATGACTCAGTGTCTCCTTCAGCATTGCCGATGCTAGACCTGATACACCACTGTGGGGTCTGAGTTGCAACAGGTGCCTTTCAGAACAGCCCTGAAAACAGCCTACTCAAGATCAGATGCCAACAACTGCTGATCTATGCGATTCACATTTATTCCTCCCCTGAGCATCTGAACTAACATGTTCTTTTTCCTGGTAGGGAGATCCACCTCTCACAACTGAGGCCTAGGGCTGGCAACACGATCACAGTTCACATACAAGGTGCGTTCCATAAGTAATGCAACCAAATTCATAAAAAAAAAAAATCATTTATTGAATATACTCATACAAATAATCAAAAATTTTCAAAATAGCACCCTCTTGCATTGGTACACTCCTGGAGGCGGTGTTTCAATGCCTGGAATGCCTTTTCCGGAATGTCCTTTAGAGCTGGTGTAACATGCACCTGCATGCTTTCAATCGAGTCCCAATGTTTTCCTTTCATGAATCCTTTTAACCGAGGAAACAAAAAAAAAAAAGCCAGCGGGAGCCAGGTCAGGACAGTAGGGAGGCTGGGGAACCAATGAGGTCTTGGTCCTGGCCAGGAATTCGTTGACAATGAAGGCGCTGTGACTCGGCATGTTGTCGTGGTGAACTTTCCACGTGTCCTTGATGTCGCTTCGGCAGCGCAAGACCCTCCTTTTCAGTCTTTTGAGCACTTCCAAGTAGAAATCTGAGTTCACTGTAGTCCCAGTAGGTACAAATTCGTGGTGGACAATGCCTCTGATGTCAAAGAAGACAATGAGCACGGTTTTGATCCTGGACTTGCTCATGTGTGCCTTCTTGGGACAGGGCAACAATGGGGTGTGCCACCCTGAACTCTGCCCTTTTGTCTCATGGTCATACTCAAAAATCCACGACTCATCACCAGTGATAACTGAGTTTAAAAAATGAGGATCATTTTCACACATTTCCAACATTTCTTGGCACCGAAGCACTCGCATGTGCTTGTGTTCGTCGGTCAACACTTCTGGGACGAGTTTGGCACACACCTTTCTCATGTTCAAATCTTTGGTCACAATGCAGAAATTGTTGTTTATGAGATGTTTAGAGTTTGTGTTATCAATTGAAGGCTCAATTGTCTGTCAGAGTTCAAACAATCGCACACACGTGTCACATTTTTGTCGACTCGTGCGGTTGATGGCCATCCACTACAAGGTTCGTCGGTGATCTCCTCTCGGCCCTCTGTGAACAACTTGTGCCATTGGAAAACTTGTGATTTGGACAAGCAATCATTCCCAAAGGCATGCTGAAGTAATGGAAACGTTTCGGTGGCGGAATTCCCAAGTTTACCGCAAAATTTGATAGCATACCGTTGCTCTACAGAATGATCCATTGTGCCATGTTACATAAACTCAAAACGGGGTTGACGGAAACGCACGTCCTGACTCTCTGGCAGCTCGCAGCCGAATGAGACAGAGTGTTTTGAAGCTAACACCCCCTCCACTTAGCCCAGTCGGTTACAACATGCAGTGGTGTACCGTTGCATCGGAAAAAAAATTGGTCGCATTACTTATGGAACGCACTCTGTACAGGGTCTCTGCTCTTCATTCCAGCTACCCCCACTGTCATATCTTATTAAGAAGCAACTGTGTACACCCCATGGTGTGTACTCCATCCTGGGATCTGGACCAAAAGGCTCTGCTGGTGCCAGATTTTTCACTGCCTGTTCCTGGCTGTCCTTAGCATATTTCCAGTTTCAGAAAGGGTTATACCGAGGGCCCTACAGTTGACAGATGAACCGGTTTTGCCTACGTACATGCACGGTGCAGTGAACTACACTCACCGCTGGACAGATGCAGTGTATTCACTGCAGAATTGGTAGCCATCGCTTGAGCCGTCAGCCAAGTTCGTTCTTGCACTGGCAAGACATTCTTAATCAGCAATAACTCCCCGAGTAGCCTTCAGCCTACTGACCAGTGCTATCATTGAAACCCACTGGTTGACACACAGGATTTCCTTTGAGATATCTGCCAAGTTGGAAAGCTGGTTATTTTGTCTGGACTCCAGGTCACATTGGGATCCCACAAAATGAACATGCCGAACAGCTGGCCAAGTTGGCTACCAGGATGCCAACTTTGAAAATTGGGGTACCAGAGCAGGACCTTTGCTCAACACTATGCCATCAGCTGTAGGAGGCCTGGAACACAAGATTGGTGTACACTGGTTTCTCTGAATATGGGAACCACAACCAAGTATCATTCTTATCTTCATGCTTCTTGCAGGGGATCTACTGTTATCTGTCAGCTCCACATTACTATACTTGGCTGAAACAAGGCCACATCCTCCGATACAAGGGTCCACCCCACAGTCAGTATGGTGCCTGTCTGACAGTGGCTGATATTCCACTGGACTGCTATAATTTGGCAACCTTACAATGAAACAAACTTACTGACACACAACCTGTGGTGCTGGCAAGCAACACCCAAGCAGCTGATCTGGTTTTACATGTTATCCATGAAAGTGGTTTCTACTCCTTGCTGTGACAGAGCACATTAGTCTCATTGGCCGCTTGACAGATTGGAGGGGTGCCCTGTCACCTGCTCTGACCCATGGCTGCCCTTGCTCGGTGATCTGGCTCCTGCGCGTCCCACCTTTTTAATTCTTCTTATTCTTTTATATGCATTGTTCGTTTACTGTCTCTTTGTCATCATTCTCTTTCCTGAGATTTTATCAACTTGCCCTTATAGGCAGTTTTCTTTTAGAAATGGAGGGAGTGGAAGCACCGGTCAGATGTAGAGGGTGCATCTCCTGTCATGTAAGGTGTCCCACGGGTCTCCAGCTGCTTTCTGGACAGGGCAGATCTTTTACCTTCACCATTTTATCCCGCTATCATTTCTACTTGCTTCTGTCACTCTGTTTTCTTGATTGTTGTGTACAACTGGGTTTATCGAGATTTGTCTTTTGGTCCTTCCTCTCTGGGTACTACCCCCTCCTTTCATACTGACAGGTCCACCTTTCATTACATCTAGTAGTCAATGCTGCATTAAATAGGGGTGTCTGGATACTTTAGACCAGACTGTATGCTTGCAGTTTTATTAGCTGTTGAATGGCATTGCTAGAGGGCCCCCACTTTCACCAGTTGAAGCAGGATGTCATTACGGAGACATCTGAAGAACATCACCCTAGCATGCATCATGACAACTCAAATGTCAGATTTGCAATGTGGATGCCATGTCATTTGGCCACACAGTAACGACTAAATGTAGAACTTCCCCACCATCTTAAACCAGGTGAGCTTTTTATTAGTAGTATTCTGGCTGGTTTAATGCGTTCCACCATGACTTCTCCTGTGTCAACTTCTTCGCCTCAGAGGGCACCTATAACCCATATCTTCATTTATTTGCTGGATATATTCCAATCTGTCTCCCCATATGGTTTTTGCCATCTGTTGGTGCTTCTCGTATTATGTAAATTATTCTATAATATTTTTTTAATACTACCTCCCTGGCCCTTCTTTCCACATATTCACTGCCTTGGTGATTCTGAATATCCTCATTTCTTTTCTTCCTAGTCCATTTAATTTTCGGCATCCTTCTGTTACAATATATATCAAGTTGATTTTCTTGTTTTGCCATGGTCACAGACACTGGAAATTCAGAAGCATATAGAACTGTATGCCAGACATACATTCTTAGAAATTCCTTTCTCATTTTTGAGTCATATGTCTGACACTCTGCCTGTGCTAGTCTGCTTCTCATATGACCCTTGCTTCGCAGATCACTCATTATTTTACTCCCAAGGTAAAAGTATTCCTTAAAATTATCTAGTATATGGTTTCACAGTCTGATGTTAAGATTTATCACTAATCTAATTTCTGCTACTTCTCATAACTTTTGTTTTTAGCTGGTTTGCTCTCAACCCATATTGTATTCAGTAGATAATTCATGAGTTCATTCCATTCCTCTAGCTCTTCCTCGCGGACATGGTGAGTAGTATTCATATCATATTAGAGATCACGAGAATGATGTACTACACTTCCACAATGTGGAAGTGTGCAGAAAACCTAATGGTCAACTCACTCAGTCACAAAACATATACATCATATAAACCAATACCGACAAGTACCTGCATACTACCTCTCACCTTCACCCGAAACAAAAAAGGTCCACTCTGCACTTGTTACCCAAGTTGACCAGCCAGCTCAGCAACACAATACAATTGATGGAGGAATACAGTATTGTGACAATCCACAATATTACCAGATGGGAAGATAAAACAGACAAACGTATTTCCCTTCCTACAGCAAAAAAAATATACAGTTCTGGTAAGTTCGCGTACTATATAGGCCACTCACCTTCAAGAGAAAGATACAACAGGCAACTGAAACTGTGAAGAAGCCTGCCAATACAAGCTCCCATCATCTTGGCAGGCAGCAGTAACCAACTTGTAAGGCTGAACCACCATATGTGACTAGACGTAGTGGAAGAAGACACATTAACACATGATGTCATTCAGCGACAGCAAGTACCATGGGAGGAAAATACAACATTACTGGACTGGTTTGCATCTTATTCACTGACAACAGCATCGAGGAATTAAAATAAAAACTTCAATATAGGATATCATTTACCACCTCCCCATTCTGGACATCAAATCAAAGCTAATGTTAAATGATGTTCATTACAGACAGACAGTAGTGATGGGATTACATGACATTATATAAAATCTTAATTTCGCACTGCCCCAATAGTCACTGTGATGAAGCGTTTGCCAAAATGTTGACATATAAAACATGTCAACATGGTCACATACCCTGAAAAGTTTCACTGGTAGTCATATTCCATTACTGTTCTTTCAACAACACCTATATGCATTACATCTACTTCTCATTTAAGGACAAGCAACACACTTGGAAGTTTGTCCAAGTATAGCTAATATATATACAAAGAATTTCTAACACTGAACCTCACATTCATTACAGCTTACAATGCTTGTACCTGTATGGAATATTAAATAGCTGCTCTACAAAACTCAATTACCTGCAGGAATAGGGGCCACTGCTGCCTCTGGGTATTGTGGCTGCCCTTGCAACGCTGACCAACGGATATCTGCCGCCTTCTTCATTTTTATCTCTATCTGTAGCAAGATACAAATATTTATCATTACATCATTTTTCAAAGTTCAAGTGTTGATAATATTAGGTTATAGAACTTAAAACTGAGACTCACTTTCATTGTGTAGGTTTTGTGTGTTGACTGAGTTGGCACAATTGAATGTGCCAAATCCAACTCCATATTGTAATCTGCGCCATTTTCAAGTTTTGCTGTGACACTAAGCTGGAACAAAAAACTCATTTATGGATCTTTCCTATCTTTCCACAGAGCTGTACACTATAGAACTACAGGATGCTCCATTTTTCAGGGTGGCACAGTACTCAACAAAATTCCAGGAAAAAATGGATAAAAGTGCACTTACAGTGTCGGCAGCTGTTGCGCTGTGTGGCTGCTAACAGCTTAGATGATGAAAGGAGGAGACTGAATAAACTGAATCTAGCATCTATTGTTGGTGGCACATGCAAATGCTTGTTCATAATTTTCTATGGTTCCATGAATAAAGTTAGCTGATATTTTGCTCTATTAGGTCAGAACTTAATCACACGTTTGTTTCCATTGTAATCGAAAATATTACTACACTACACATCATTCTATTAAAGCAGTCATATTTTGTGATGAGATTTGTCGGCTTTGCCATCTCAGAACCCAACGCTCACATTCCAACCTAACTTGGGCCTCAGGCAACACTAAAGGTCAGTCTGTTAGCACGTTAGTTTTTTCCATTCACCAGGTAAATATGAAAATCAGTAACCAATCTTAAAACTCATAATAACCAGGTTTGAAAGTTATTCTGGCCCTTTTGACATCAGAGACAAATGTAATCAATCCGAATCTTCTGCAATGAGGAGTCATTAGATTTTACTGATTCTTGCTTGCTACCATATACCAACACCCAACTGGTTATGACCAATGTGAATGAATTGCCAACATCAGCATAAAATGTAAGAAACATCAACACTGTAAGCACACTTTGGCCAGTAAAAGTAACACTAACAAACAACTTAATTAAACACACTTAATCAATTTGCATGAAGAATAGAACATTCTACAAATATTAACTATATTACGTAATTTGTATGTACCATTCGTTCACCATACTCTACTTTCACAGATTTAGACTCAAACTTTGTGTTTTTGAACAATATTGCAACAACAACATGTGTCTCTGTCTGATACCAATCATGAGTAAATTTAGTTGTCTGCTTCAATTTGTCATTATCTGCCGATGCAATTGCATCATTAGCTCCTTCTGCCATTTTTGCACACCCAGGTGGGAGTCTCCTGTGAAAACACAAAAATAATTAAATATATTTTCAGGGACACTCATTAACTCTCTGCATTTATTTTTATGAAAGTGATAAATATCGGAGAACATTTCAAATTCAGAGAGTTTTATTCATTCATTCAAAACTCACCAACGAGACAAAATAGACTTCCAAAATAAACTGTGTTCATAAAATTCCCCAATTGCTAAACAGGTTCAGCAATTCAGATTCAGACTACCTACGAGTGTAATGAAATATGTCAATTTTGGACTTAATTCAGAATGACTTGCAAGATGGAAGATGTCCAGTGGCAACATTAGCGAGACCTGTTCCATTCACTCCATCAAGGCTGACAATAAATGACAGCAAAGAAATTATGCAAGCTAAAAGTCACATATATATGTTAGTGTGTGAACACGCCAATAAATAACCTTGTTACTTGGAAAAATCTAAACACAAAACAGAGGTTTACCTCTACTATATTGTGTAAGTGACCAACAGCATCTCAAGGGGTCAGAATATTTCCAATGTATTGTAATGTAAACCAATTACACAAGGCTGAAGCTACATTCACACTGTCATTTGAGATCTTATATCTGTACCGCTCCATAAGATCAGTTGCTACCCAGAAATATCTGTACTATCTCATAGATATGCTCATGTATTTTGTTGTACAATTACTTCCTGGCTCAACAGATAAATGTCAGACCACAAATATAAAAGTCTGGGTTCAGTCCAAAGTATCACTTGTAGCTTGATTCACCTCCTGGAAATGATTTGTTACAGTGAAAGACGAGTTGAACTAGTCCACGATAAACTGTAAGGCCCCTATAACTGGCTTGGGAAAGTTAATGTCAAAAGATCAACCCACACTTGGCCAGTGGAGCACTATAATGAAATCAGCTTTCAGACTGACTACTGAATGCTTACATTTAAATATTATTTTGGACTTAACACATTTCATGTTGGAATTCACTTTATGAAGGGGGAAAGCTAAGGCAAGAAATGTCATTGAGAGCTTTGATTTACATTTGGCTTCAATACTTGAAACATTGGAGACAGTTTACTGGAGTAGGAAGTGCTGGCCGGGTGGACTGGGTAGGTCTTGCACCATGCTCTTCCACACACAGTCTATTAGGGGCAAGCCACCTGTGAAGGCAGCCATGTCATATACCAACTCTGATAGCAGTCACTGCATAGCTTTTTATGTCAGTATGACGCCTGACCAGCTGTCTGCCACAGTGAATGGCCACTGCCAAACTGGGGCCAAGAACAGAATTTATCACATAGTGGCCCAACACACAGCTGAACAAAACTTGCTCGAGTCCAACAGCCACTTCACAACCTACCATCTAGATTACTTTCTCCAGCACCGGATTTTCTGAACTATGCAGATGGGAGTTAGCCTTACGTCACATCCTCCAATCCCATAACCCTGTTGACCTCAGTCTCTACTCACACACTGACCCAAACCTTCTACACAACAGTTTTCCTGCTCTCTGTACTGTTGTGTCTCCCCCCCCCCCCCCCCCAAATCCATGTCACATTTGTCATGCACTGCATTTCGCCAGCTCTGGTAGCAGCATATCACATGCACCATCCAAATGCTTGCCAATCTTCCCTCCTGCATTCCTAGCCAGCAAATCTGCTGCCTCCCTCCAAGGCACAAGCTACCTACCCTCAACCCCTTTTCCTGCCTCCCACCTAAAAACTTTGAAACATAGGGGCACAAGTGTAGATGGATGTGTGTGTATTGGGGGATTGGGACGCTCTCGCTTGACAAAGAATTTATTATTTATTCTGAGAGCCAGCAAGTTTTATTTCCTTATTGTGTGTGCCTGTTGTTCACTCAATGCTTCTGCTATCTGGTGAGTCATCTCCTTTACTTCTAAATTATTGGTGTAACTAGTTTCTTTATCTTGCACCAGCCACTACGAAACTAATTCGTAATCCCAGCAGAATCTCTTCTTGGCCACAGGATGTGTTACTCTGGCTTTTATTCTGAGTCTGTGCACCAGTAAAACCTGCAGTGATGAGTTTTCAGTGTATCGTGGAGGTACAAATATTAACTCTATACTTATGAAGAACAGATACCATTGATGACGGTGCAGCTTCTCTAGAATAAATTATAATTAATTGAACCCTTAGCTGCCGACAGGTGTTGTTGATGAAACTCGATAGGGACAGCTGAAAACGTGTGCACTGACCGGGACTCGAACCCGGGATCTCCTGCTTACATGGCAGACGCTCTATCCATCTGAGCCACCGAGGACACAGATGAATAGCGCGACTGCAGGGACTTATTCCTTGCACGCTTCCCGTGAGACCCACATTCCCAACTGTCCACAATCTACACATGTAATGTACCTAATAGATATTTGCCCATCCACTCATTACTTATGCACACTAACGTGAAGCTGTCGCCATCGAGGTATATCAACAACACCTGTCGGCAGCTGAGGGTTCAATTATCATTAACTCTATACTCTTCTAGGTGAACCTATAAATCTCAGATATTGGTCCTCATGTTGTCTTTGGCATTATCTTCTGGACTTAATATAATCTTTCATCTACATCATCTTCATTGAGTGGAATGAGAGTTGTGCCCACTATTTAATGCCTAATGTACACAAATTACTGATTTTTTGTGAAATTCGTAGCACCTCAGCTCTTTAACTCTGTGAAAACTGTGTTTCTTGTGCTAAGACTTAGCAACAAGTTTAATATGTGAGAAGTCACTTAGTCTGCATAACCTCAGAAATCTAGAAGTGGACTTAAAGTTCCTTAAATCTGCACAGAATACTGATGTAATCATTTTTTAAGTTGTCTGGAGATGTGTCAACCTTAAAACTAACTTAGATCACCTTTTAATGAAGGAATTTACATTGCTCCTTAACAAAAAGCAAAAAATTTGGTTGTGGTGGCAGATTTATATCTGTAGCTTTGCCCAGATCTAGGTTGGGTTGAAAGGTCATAGTTCGGTTGGGAGCTGGTGAAGCAAATGAATGTGAAAATAAAAAACGAAACTCCTTGTGGTAACAGATGTGCTTAGCCTGTTTGGGGGAAAACAGAAAAAAATAGTCACTGTTATTGTCACCATGTTGTTTATATCATTTGTTGTATGTTTCCTATGTCACTGAGCTATAACGCATTGAATAATTCTCTTTATCCTTAACAATGTAGTGTTCTGTCACTGGTGGTCAACCATGCTCTGGGCCAAAGTTTGGTGGCGGCCGTTCACTCACATGAACAGGTGGTTTGTGATCATGCCCCATAAAATGCTGTGCAGATATTGTAGCAGAGCTGTGATTTAACAATTTTTCATTATGCCTGGAAATGAGAAACGTCCTAACCCTCCTCCTCCAAGTGGTTTTCTACCAACCAACCAACCAAATATAAGCAATACTGTAGTTCATCCTCACACCATACCAACTCCCTGCCATATGGGTCATACCTCTGTGGAAGACAATGGTGCAATACCTGTCCGACACATTCACCCAGCACATAATACTGCAGTCCCATCACAATCTTATGCAGTGAAAGCAATCATGATAATGCTTTTTAATATTAATTCACTGATTACAGATATACTGCATTTCTCAAAAAGCGTTGATTTTCAAATTTTCGTCACATCATCCCACAACACAAAAACAATCAAACTCTTAAACTAGTAACTTCTGATACTAATTAAATGTTGACACATGTAAACAATTACACAATTAATAGCCTTGAAAACATCATACTAGCAACTCAGAAAAGTGAAAATCAATCTCTCAGCATGTCATACTTGGTAAAGCCCAACCACTTTGAAGGGCGACAGATTTTACAAATCAAAAATAGATTTAATTTCTCGGAATATGGATGCTGGGAAATTTAAGGCTTTGTTTTTTTGGTGCTTACTGTTTCATATGATCAGTACCAGCCATTCTAAAGCCAAGAATTAGGTTCACGTCTTCATTGAAAAGCAGAGAAAAGGGAGGGGGGGGGGGGACAGGCTAAAAGATAAATTGGTATGCTTACAAATAAATTATCTAAAATATTTTCTGTGCCTTTAGCCATCACAATAAGCACAACTTTATCCTTAATTACAAAGAAAGTTTAGCATTAACTGTGTGTGTGTGTGGGGGGGGGGGGGGGAAATGAAGTCAAGGTCATTAGGGAAAGCTTCATTACAAATATCTAGCACAAAATAGTCATTGTAAATACAAGTAGATACCACAATTTGATGTATCCTTTTCCCTAGTCATCTTTCTATGAAGATCTGACACGTTGGAAATACAAGGAGAGCATTCCTGTCTGCAACATTAAATTTTTCCACGACATTTGTTTACTTACATAAACCTCTGAAACAATATCAACATACCTTTTGTATGCCACCATACCACCACTTACTACTTCTGAATGAAACTGGTTATACTTCTCTCTTCTAGGTGCATGATTACAGATTTAACTTATCTGTGCCATTTAATTTTATGTTCAGATGAGCATGAAGTAGTATCGACACAGTGGTTTCTGAGGTGTTTTGGTGAGAACCATTATCCTACTAACTTCCACACCATATAGCCAAGTTCCAAGGAAGAAGTAAACAAAAGTCAATGAACACTTACAAAACATGCTAAATATGTATCATGCTCTGCATTCCTTCATAAAAATTATAACATAGAAAAAAGATACTACTGCCTTACTTTGCGAAGCACTTTAGTACACCTGTAGAGGGTGCTTCCTATTACCCTGCATGTAAAGGTTCGTTGTTATTGTTTTAGACTAAACAGTATGGGAAAAATTTCTGTAGAACTAGGTCCTAATTTCTTTCCCAGTCTTCAAAACCTTCCACCACTTAAACTACTATCACAGAATGCATACAGCTATTACCAGTGTCAGGAAACACTGAAACATCCCTCTCAAGCAGGTACCCTGAAAGTTGCACAAATAGTACGATATAACATAAACATTATGGTAAGTTTTTCTTCCACTAAAAATATACAGCTACGTTTCTTCCAACAGGATTGTGGATCAAAATCGACGAGCAAAAGAGCCAAGAAAGTTTTTTCTACGTCATATTAATAAAACATAAGACACAATTCTAACAATTAAACTTCGAGTTTTCTTTGCAAAAATGGCAACTGATATACCTTCAACCTGTAAAACATACAGCGCCTGAAAATTTTGGAAGGATATACCTCCATTCTTTGTGATTTCCTAATAAACAAGCATACGAAACCATAACATGCCCTTTATTGGGCTATAGTTACTCAAGTGTCACACACATAAATCCTTTACTCACAATAAACGAAAATAACACTAAAAAAGTTCTAACATATTTGAATACGTACAATTCTTTTATCAATATCCTAGAAAATATTGCACTGACTTATGCGATATAATAGCAACCAAAGTGTTTTAACCGTCGGCAAAGATTAAATAAATGAAGCACAATGCAGTATTCAATGTTGCTGCGATCACTATTTTGTAATTGTTTATCTGTGTATTAAATTGAATGTAAAATTACACTTATCGTATTACAAGAATGTAGTAAATTGCTACCACTATACTTTATCGCTAATTCGACATCACGATATAAATTATTTTACAGCTTTACAAATTCATTGGAAAGTAAAGATCGATTCACATTGGCGTTTGAGATGGTGGCATTCACGCAGGCCTTCAATGGAACGGATGGGAACGGAACGGAACGTCAACGTTCCTGCGAACGAAAGTTTAAAAGTTGACGTTAGTGGGAAGAAGGAGGCGTCGATTGCTGATTTCGGAAGTTAGTCTATTGTCGGCGCTCTCACTGACGTTACAGTAATGGGTTTTGTGTTCTCTTAAAGATGATTCACACATGTTGGAACGAAACGTCAAAACATTCCACAATGCGTTTCAAATGGCGGCATTCACACAGGTACAGCAAGGAGCGTTGTCAAAGTTTTTCAGGAGGAAAGTGTATGTGCGGGGGGAAAGGACGACGACGATGTCGACGTTTGCTAACATCGGAAGCTAATCTATTTTCGCAGTGCTCACTCATGTTATACTAGTGAACTCTGTACTTTTGCATCTTATTAGTTTTTATTTTATTGTTGTGCATTTTCTTTACTAACTGCAAATAGTTCATGGAAACTTAGATATTTTTTCCACTGAATATTCTTGTACAACTGAGTCACATGCCTGAAGGTGAAAATGATTTACGTTTTGCCAATAGCTGGTAACAGAAAAAGCTTATACTGTGTGCAAATAAGAACACAAACTGATAAATTACTTTTCATTTCATAACCTTCTCTTAACAGAGAAGATGTGAGCTCTACTGATGCAGTAAATGCACTTGTTTTTTTGTTATTTATTGCATGGGAAAAGAAAGTGTAAGGTGTAAGGTAAAAAGGCATTACGAATTGCGTCACTGCCTTATAAATATTTGACGTGTTTTTATATACATTTTTCACTAACAAATAAATGTTGAAGTTTTCAAATATTTGGATAACACTTTTTCTGTTGGTTAACTTTTTAGCAGTTTACCATGCAATCTCCTATGTGAATCGACTTTCACATGTGTATGAGCGATTTTGGACATAATTGTTACTTGAGGAATCATTTAAAAGCTTTTATTTCATTGAAAGTAGTAGTTGCGAATACATATTCTCTACTTGACGAAGTCTTCTCGGGGCATCAGATGAATGGCTGCATCGCTATTTTTTTTTTTTTTTTAGATTGAGAGAGACAAGTAGCGCCCTCTGCATCCACAACTCTCACATGCATAGTTAGTTAGTTGGTTGTGTGTAAGGGACTAAACAACGAAATCATCAGTCCCTTGATCAAGAGATAGTTCACCTGTAGTTAGTGACTTCAGACAACAATTGGATGTTTATAAGAGTGATAAAGTAATAATAATGCAACAGTTGGGAAATAATTTAAAGAGAAATAAAAGTATATTGATCAGGCGAGTGTGAGGTCAAAGAAGAAAATCGATCGTTCTGCTAGGCCTGATCTGTGGTGAGACAAGCCTCATCTTCACCTGAACCCACGCTAACCTGATCAATGGCAAAGAAAGTAACAGAGTAAAGAATGCATCCCAGCCAAGAAATTTGTAATAATGAAAGTGAGAATGCTACAAATGTGATGGATATCAGTTGGACTGACAATAATAAAATCAGATGCGAAAAATAACCGGGTCAGTAGCTTGGTAGGGCCAAGTAAGTGCATCCTGAGGGTCTGCATCTACGCCCCTGCACCCAATCTCTTATAGTCAACATATTAAAGACAGTAACAGCACTCATCTGCTCATTGATATGTTGCCCTAAAACATAAAATAGGTTATGTCAGGAAAAAGTGGCTCACCTCATTTAAAAGCAGTTAAAGCAGAATAAAAGAGAGATAACCTTGATAGCTGGCAAAGGAGATAATGTCAAGGGCTCTCAAATCCAGCATGTGTTGGGAGATGCCTGAACCTCAACAACCCTGCCCATACCCCAAAACTACTCTTAAACGTTATGTATGAGAATAAAAGCCAATTTCTTGGAGAACTAGTTCAACTGTCCGTGTGTCAGCCGCCAATAGTAAAAGAAAAGAATTTAGAAGATCATGGCTACCACAGAGAGCTAGAAGGATGGTACATTGTGTATGACCTATTGTATGGAGTCATAATATGGGTACAGGTAATAACATAAAATTTCAAAAAAAATGTTAATCTGGTATGACTCATGCAAAGGCGACATAGAACAGTGGATTCCTTTCAGGAGTGACTGAAGAGAAAGGCCTAGTAGCTGTAGTCTTCCTGACAGAGTGCGGCATTTATTAGAGGAACCAGTAGCCCACGAAATATTATTCCATGAGGGAAGGTCTTATTTGCATTTGTTTGTCCAACCTGTGAATGACAAAACCAATGTTGTGTGAACAATTTATTCCCTAGTCAAACAGTCAACCAGTTCATTCACTGGGATACATTCATGAATTGGAGCCCAGAGAGAGATAACTGAGCAGACACTATGACAAAGTTAAGAAAGAAACGTGAATAGCATATATCATATGGTGGCAAGAGTAACATCAATCACTAGCCTGCAAACTTGTCACTAAGGCACTACAAATTAAAATGCAGTAGAGGGAGGTTTGTTTAGTAAAAAAGTATTGCTCTGTTAATGGCTATCAACTCCACTCTCAAAACACTACATGTTCCCAGCAACAAATATTGTTCCTGACCAGTGGTGCATGTAAAAGAATCCTTTCCATGGTCTTAGAGGCATTAGTGTAAATAGTGGTAGCACATAAATACTTCTGAATTACAGATCCTTGAAAGAGATCGGTCTTAATTCTTGGTCTAGGTATTAACCAAGGAGGGGTGTGCTGGGAAACACAGGAAGTACATTCTAAGTAGGTTAGATGGAGTTCCTGCCAGAGTGCCTTAGTTTCCCAACCAAAGGATGGGTGTTAGGGGCAGTCTTTGTCTCCTGTATGCTAAAAGAATTTGGTAAATTGGATGATTAGGAAATTGTTGGATGATTATTGCTTAAGTGGGCAAGAATTGGTACCAGCAGAAATGAAAAGGCAAGAACCTGCTTGGCAAGGAGACTGTCTATGGAAGTAGTCTCAAGGTAGCAGCTGCCAGTCTTACTCCATGATGATGGACTGCGTCCAAAAATTTCAAAACTGGAGGTGATACTGAGCTGTAAATCTGGCAGGGTAAGACCAAAGCCCAGTAAGCAAAAAGAAGGGTATTCCAATCCGCACCTTAAGAGGTGTGGTCAAGGAAGGAAAGAGCGTTTAGCTTTTGCATTAGCTAGTCTTTAGTTGAAGAATATAGGCAGCTATTTCAGCTTTTTATCAGAGATGAGTCTTAAAAATCGGGGCTGTGCTACAACGTACGCTGAGTACCCGAGTAGCATTCAGCGTCAGGATGGACTGCACTATGATGACAGGAATGCATTACCCCCTTTTTTACTAGGAGAGAATTGAAAGCCATGGAAAGGGTCCAAGTGGAGGCCCTTCAGATGGTGCCTTGGAACTGGCATCCAGACTAGTTTACAGACTGGGAGCTTTACCAAATAGAAAAGTCAAGATACAGTATGAAGGTGATCAATGAGTCAAATGGAGGTATTAACCCATTGATGACAATGATGAAGGATCTCTCACTCAGTGTGGAGGCCTGCACTACATATTTCCCTTGGACCTGAGGGAAGCTGAGTGATGTACCAGCTTTAACCTAAAGCAACTGGTGGGTTAAAAACTGAAGAACAAAAATCGGTAGGGAGCTCCAAAGGCTAAGTCATGGAGGAAGGTAAGTAGAACATGATTGCACCAAATGGTGACATATGTCTTTTTTAGGTATAAAAAGACTGCAATGAGGTGCTGACATTCGGAAAATGCCTCTCACGTTGCTGTTCCCAATCAAACCCAATAGTTGCTTGTGGATTGTCCCTTCTGGAAACCACACTGATAGAGAAAAAAGTCCTCAGAACTCCACAATCCAGTATAATCATTGAAAAATCATAGAATGAAGTAATTTACAGAGCACATTGGTGAGGTTAATTGGTTAGTAGCTGTCTACTGACGTGTTTTCGCTGTTCTAAGAATTGGGACAAGGATACTGAACACACAAAAAATACGATTTTTTTGTGAACAAGTAACAGTGCTTCTTTCTGACTCACTTAATGTGACTTGCAGATGCTGGTTGCTGACACCCTCCACAGGTGCATTGGTCGGAATCACTTAAAGGTTTGACACCCTTGTTGGGGGTCATCATTTCTTAAGTCCTACTCTGAACACGCAAAAAATACGATTTTTTGTGAACAAGTAACAGTGCTTCTTTCTGACTCACTTAATGTGACTTGCAGATGCTGGTTGCTGACACCCTCCACAGGTGCATTGGTCGGAATCACTTCCAGGTTTAACACCCTTGTTGGACTTGCCATCCAATTTATATCGGTGCTGGGCTCAAACACCTCTGACATCTAGTTTGAAGTAGTTGGCCATTCCCAGGCTGGGAACTCCTACAGTTGTGTCAGGGCGTGTCGCCTGAGAATTTGTGGGGTGTCGCCTGCCACTAATAAAACAATATTAGTTATTACTCAGTTTTTCATTCAATCTACACATCATAGCTGTGGCCTCGGCGATGGCTGGTTGCTACATAGGCTGTAATGGAATCCGCTGTCATCAGTGGCAGACTCAGTACTACCGGAGATTGCTGCATCGGCTGAAGCATAGGCTGGCGACACCTGGTCTGGTGGGTTGCTAGCACACTGATCCACAGGCGCTTTCCATGTGGCAGATCCACTGCAAAGGTGGTGTGATTGAAGTGTGTGCATGATTGATATACACGCCATTGTGACAGAGCTTGGCTCTTCTCCGCTCACTGCCGCATTGTCCCATCAGATGGACCATGGTATTGGGTGGCTTGATGTCTAATATTGTGATGTACACTGATTCTGGTCCACCGTTTAGGTACACAGTCAATCAGTACTATACCTAAGTATCAGAGCAGCTTGGTCATTGATCTGGAAAAGTACTGGTGAACCCATGGACTACCCATCAGTGGCAGCTAACGCTCTTGATAATACTGGAACGATCTTACACACGATTTTACGATAGTATAATCAGAGAATCGAGAAAGAATGACATGGATGATGTCGATCATACTGGTTGACTGCTTCTAAGTTATAAATATCGGGATATTTATATTGAACTGAGGAGAGGGTTTGCCATGAGACTTCATTTGTAATGAGTGAATTGGCCCAGTTTATTACAAATGGTCAGTGGTCTCCTGCCTGGCTACATACAAATAATGGGTTTGTTTCAGCATCATAATTGCTTTGTCAGGTCCCTGATAGGTGTTGTTCTGTCCTGTCTAATGCATTGTGCTTAATGTTATGAGAGCATCGAAGGTAGTTTGGTGTTTGCTTGTCTTACACTTCTGCACTGAGCTCTCTCGCACTCTATCATAGAAGTGTTGATGTCACACTCTTGGTGACCGACTAATCATGTCGAAATGTTTACACCTTGCGGCTGGCTTGTGTTGATACACTGAAGCAATACTGTGCTGTGGGGACTTAGAAACTTCTTTACTCTCCCAGTCCCTTGCTATGGTGGTGGTTAACACTCTCCTCCTCTCCAACAAAATTCATCCAGAATTTTTCTTTTATCTACTAGTTTAACATCGTACACATTAACAATTTCTTTTACTGTGAATATCCCATACTGTGTTGGTGCATAACAAAATGTTCCACTTTACAAAACACAGAAATGTAGTGTCTTAAGATTACAAATGTCAGTGAATCACAACTCGAATGAGTAACTCATATAGGTAGCCCAGTGCCAGTGGCGGTGTTAGGCGAAAACTGAACGATGGCGACGAATCAGCTTTGCAAGGCCCCCCTTCACTTTCCAGTCAGAAAGAAAATGTTAAATTAAATGAGCTGAATTGTACACTAATAATAATACTACACAAATTTTATTATTGTAATATACAAGGATTATTACAATGACAGAAATTAAATTAAACAAACACACATTAAATAAACGAAACTTCTGGCTTTGTGCCTAATTGAACTTTTTTAAGATTACATCATAGTTAATACCAGCCGCTATTTCCGCTTCAGTTGATAATACTGACACCACAGATAGTCTTTCTTGGCACATCATGCTTCTTAAGTATGTCTTAATCAGTTTTAACTTTGAGAAACTTCTCTCAGCAGAAGCTATACTCACAGGAACTGTGAGCATTATTCTGACTGTTATGCAAAGATTTGGATATACTTCTTCCTAATTATTTTCTAATATGTACTGAATACATTCTTTTGCATCTCTTATTGAGTCCTGTAGATTGGATTTTAAAAGTTGGAGTTCCTCATAAAGTTCGAAAGGCTGGATGTCGCTATTTTCGACTTCTCAAAATATTGTACCTAAATCATTACAATGTTTGCGAAGGTCGTTCTTAGATAACGATTTCAAGTAATTCATATCGTAAATAAAACCAAATCGTGCAATATATTGAGATTCAGTTTCAACTATGGCAGCATCTATCATTGTGTTAAAAAAGCTAACTCTGTACTGCATTTCAGCAGATTGTATAAGTTCGTCAATTTGTTCATAACTGAACATTCGTTTTTTCTGTGCTATTCTTTTTTTAAAAAACTGAGACTCAATTTTACAATTTCTTTTCTCTACAAACAGTTGAGCTTCTGCAACGCTTCTTTCAAATCCTGTGTTATGGAATTCTTGAATCCAGTCATGAAACGAATGTAAAGTATCAATAGCTATTTTCAACTTCACTTGAACCGATTGCCACAGCTTACTTATATTGTTGATATGTAGTAAAGTCTCATACAACACATGTTTTGCAACAATAAATTCAAAAGTGAACATTTCCTTCAAGACTGCTTCACAGTCGCTAAGACTTTCAGATTCATCATTTCTGCTTTTCAGGTCACTCACACTTTCGATGACATCAAAAAATTGCAAAAGTATCGCTTTTACAGATCCGACTCTACTTTCCCGTCGTGTTTCTGGAGAGGTTTCAGTAACAACTTCAATTTTGATTTTATAAGATCCCAACGCTTGCTTGATCTTGTAATAAGCACTAAACTTCATTGATGAAGCAAAAAACGTTTTAGCTGTTGTAGAAGTGTTACCGGCATCTAAAAAGAGCAAATTCCAACAGTGGCATCCGCACAGTGTGAACAAAGGTCGTGGATTAATATTGAGTATTCTTGTTCTAACACCTTTATTAATGCCAACCATATTGGCACCGTTATCATATCCTTGTTATCGACAGTTTTGAATGTCTAGGCCACTATTTTCTAGTTCCTT
This sequence comes from Schistocerca nitens, assembly GCF_023898315.1. Classification (NCBI taxonomy): domain Eukaryota; kingdom Metazoa; phylum Arthropoda; class Insecta; order Orthoptera; family Acrididae; genus Schistocerca; species Schistocerca nitens. Next base: position 355,461,867 of record NC_064622.1, read on the forward strand.
TAAAATGGCATTTGATAAATACTCTCCCATTTTTTCAGTGATGGCAATAAACCCAATGAAATGTTCCTCTATCTCTCCAGTTGAGGAACTACAAAATTTTATATTATTCACATTTGTTCCACATGGCTCGAATCCCTAGTACAATTGAGCATGAAGGCAGAATATTTTGCTTGTCTGATTCTGTTTATAGTTTTGTTGATAACAGATTTGGACAATAATGTAATTAATTTATTTTGAATGTTGTGGTTCAGATAATGCTGACAAACTTTGCTTTTCGTTAATATGTTCCAAGTGCTCTTTTAGTGTTAGATCGTATTTGGATAACAATTTAAATAGGTTTATAAAATGTCCACTGTTTCTGCTATTGTTCAGGGTAAGGGATTCTCGATGCTCTCTAAATTGTGTGAAGCTAAGTATTTTATAATATCGATCAATCTTTCAAATAAGTTATACAAGTACTTTTGTGATTCGCTAATCAGTCTCTCGTTTTCCTAATATTGCTTTTCCATATTTGATTGTTTTACAGAATTCCATCCATCTAATAATGCACTCCATGTGCCCTTGACTTTGTTCATGTCTTTTCAGCATCCTATTCAGATCTTTCCAGCCACAAGATCCTTCTTTTACCACCTGTGTCTGAAAATGCTAAAAAGTTGACAAAAGCAATATACTTTCTCTTGAGGTATGGCATAAGTTAACTATCTAGGATGTTGCATTTATCTGTTATCAATTTTCTAGTAAAATGGAATTTCGTAAAATGTCTTCTATTCCAGTTGGCTCGAATCCCTAGTACAATTGAGCATGAAAACATGATATTTTGCTTGTGTGATTCTGTTTATAATTCTGTTTATAATTCTCTAGGTTTTGTTGGAGACCATTTTGAATTAAATCATGATGCTGCAAATCTGTTACTGGAAATACCCACTTTCCTGGATCTAATTCTATAAAAGACTCTCTTATATGAATGGTTTGTTCTTGATTGTCGCTTTTGAAGTCTTTATTCGGCTCACAGTCTCGGATCACTTCAGTTTCACCCAACTCTGATGCTGTATCAGAAAGGTTAAGAGATTCATTCGACCCTGAAGCTGGTTCTGTTTCAGAAACTAAAGACACTTGGATAAGAACTTCATCACAGGCCTCTGGAGCAGTTACACCCGAAGTTTTCTTAAGAAATTTCATTATACTCGAAACTCAAAGCTTAGTTAGATTTAATTGTCTCACCCTTTTTTTTCTTTTTGATGCACCAGATTCCCATTTCCTCCCTATGTGTCTGTCTCTTGAGGTTCCTCCGGACATGATAATCTAAAAAAATTTTGTGCTAAGTACATTGATAAGTACAGTAGGGTACTTAAAGCACTCATTGTCATTGCATAGAGCAAATGGGCTGTGCGATTACCATACATGGCAGAATATTTTTTTTATTCTGTCATGTATGATAGCAGCCAAATAAATATGCCAAGAAATTTATTTGTATACTGACTTACCATAGGATGAAGTTCCTTGAGTATGTATTCTTCAAATTGATACAACCACACCTTCAGATATAAAAGACTTGTTCACTTGTACCAGTTTAATATCTTGAAAAATAATGAAGTGTCACTTGGTAGGATTGGTTTCAGAGAACTGGCATTATTGGCCAAGAAAATGCTGCTGTCTGTATTGTCTCTTCCACAGAGTATTGCTGTATTTGCTCCTTGTTGGATCGAAGTGTCAATTCGGAAAAAACTGTGCATACCAAGTGGGCTGTGAATATGGTATAAAGAAAAGAAAGTGTATTTTCCGTTTAACGTGCATCTTTCGTTAATATGACGATCGGCTTCCTCTCTAAGTATATAATTTAATAATTTATTTTACAAAACTTTTTTAGTCTGTATGAACGACTTTACAATAAAATACTCTCCTCCGAGTTCCATGCGTTACTGCCGTCTAGTGTGCATGTGCTGATTCGCGACAGGTATATCCCGCGCTCATCGTGTAATGTAATAGACCTACGAGAATCAGTCTGCAGTCCCAAAGTTGTACGCTTGGCGCACTGCTACATAGGCATACACCTTAGATGCATCTCGTAGTGGGGCTTAACTGTCATAATGTTGCCAGATGACCCTAGATAAATGCTACAGCATTCGTACGGAAATAGAGTCGGACAACTAAGTAGCTAAAATTTTAATGCTTCAACAACTTCTTTGTGAGGACCCCCCTCAGGCGAGAGGCTGTCAGCGGTCGCCGATGTCGCCGACGCCTAACGCCGCCACTGCCCAATTTTTGGGGGTATGAAATGTCACACTCACATGTGCTTCATTGTAGATATAAAGCAGGTGGTAGATACTAGTCGATTGGTACCTGTAAAATGCAATTAATGTACAACAGAAATTAATAACGAAACAGTCAGATCTAAAAACCTGAGGAATCACGTTGCTTACAAATCACTTGAGCGTATTTGTCGTGTGTGGTACAAGTACCGAATAGGTGTAACAGGGGACATCGAATAGGCACGAAGAAAGGTAGCACAAATGGCCACATGTTTCTATGACCCACTGCAGAGCTCACAATAATGTTGTAAAACCTGGTCAGTCCCTTGAAGATAGATCCTGCCTAACCCGTGAATGGTTACTTACAGAGTTTAAAAAACATGTATTTAATGAGGGATCTAGGCAAATTCTACGTCCTCCTAAGTATTGCTCCCATAGGGACCGTGAAGACAAGATTAGACTAATTGCAGCATGCACAGATGCGTTTCAACAGTCTTTCTTCCGACGCTTTATACGTTGTTGGTATGGAAACAAACACTACGAACTGGGAGTAACTTCTTCCACACACTACACTGTGGTTTTCAGAGTACAACTATTAATGTAGATGTAGGTAAACTGCACTAGGGTTAAAAAGCCTGATGTACTTATATTTTTGGTAGATCAGTTCTTCTGTTCAGCATCGTGGCGGATGTTTGGCGATATGAAAAGAAACAAACTTATCTGCCAGTAGCTGTGAGGTCCCAGCAGTCTCTTCAGACAGACCGCAAATAGGTGCCGATCGTTACGACCTTAGCAACTTTCCCTCCTTGCCTACGGCATGGGAGCAATACAAAACCAAGCGACTAACGGAAAGTTATTCTCCTCAGTTTACTCGTCTGCACCCATACAAACGAAGGCCTCTTTCTCTTTACTAAACCAAAGTTTTTTGTGAAGAATATTGAAAACTTATTTGACGAACTTTCTTCTATTAGCAGATTATGACGAGGCCTCATATTAGTTACTCATAAGATGGCAAACCTTACCCAGTCCCACTCTGCTATCTGTTACCGTCACACACATTAAGAACCTCAATACAGTACAGGGATTTACTTTTTGCTGGGACCTATCTCTCCAGATGGAGGAAGAACTACGCAAACACGTAGAGAGTGATTTACATAGAGGCCTGCCATAAAACAAAGTATACATGGGCACATTCATCCTCATTTTTGGGGAATTTGCTTCCACAAAAGAGCAAACTCACATGTTACTGCTGCAATGTAAAGCCATATTTTCCACCCTCTGACGCAATGTTTTAAATGCCAGAGCTTCAAGTGACGTACAATGTACATATGGCCTGAGACAGTGTACAGCCACTTCACGCAAAATTTACAATGTATGCTATCACCTGTCTGTGACAACCACGAGAATGGCCATCCTCCTCGATCTCTGAAGCGTACTAATTTACACAACGAACATAAAATCAAGGAACTAAAGGTCACAAACAACTTTCATTGTCTGAATCTCAGAATAATATGATCGTTTGTATCCAAATCAGTGATATAGGCCTCTGTCATTACTGCAACTAGATTATCAGCAGTACCTGCATTGACACGTGGTGTAGCCACATGGTCTAGGGCCCCTTGCCACAGTTCACGCGGCTCCTCCCGTCGGAGGTTTGAGTCCTCCCTCTGGCATGGGTGTGTGTGTTGTCCCTAGCATAAGTTGATTTAAGTTAGATTAAGCAGTGTGTAAGCCTAGGGACCGATGACCTCAGCAGTTTGGTCCCATAGGAACTTACAACTACAGTACTTGGATTATTTACTCTCTCTGGTAGACCCAGAAACCATGCACATAAGCTTGACTGTGGAGCGATAGGCCCTCCACTCTCGTGATTCCTGTGGCACAATCTTCAGGAACCATTCCCCACACTCAGCCAAAGAAGCTGTATCCTTCTTCAGTGTCTACCAGTAACAGGAGTCCCTCTCCAGAACTCACTCTCCAAAAATACTCTGATGCCAGTCAGTGGCTTGAGGGGCTACGTATTGTGGGTCACAACCTACCTGAACTTCTTCCATTCTCACACTCACAGCCAATAAGCCCACACAAAAATCTCAGCCTCTGAAATTTTTAAAGAGAAGAAGAAATCTTTGGAGAAGGCTACTCAGGTGACACTGTAGATGCCAGATCTCCCAATGCCATTGCACTCTGCACTGTTGTTCATTGACCTTGCTCCAACCTCACCAGTGAGAGACAACGATCTTGGACCTTGATCTGTCCTCCTGACCCTTTCACGTCTAACCAGGACAACATCAGCGTTATCATCCAATGGAACTGTAATGGATATTATTGTCACCTGTTAGAACTGCAGTAATTAATTGCCTCTAGTTCTGCGATTTGTGTTATCTCCAAGAAACACGTAGCACTAACCATCATTTTGCAACTTTTCGAGGCTACCATCCATTATATTGGAATCGTGTTAGTCTCAAGAGGGCATCAGGAGGAATTATACATGGGTTCACACAGACATCGTTTGTGGGAGGATTCACCTCCACACCATATTGGAAGCAATACCAGTGCAAGTGTAAACATACCAAACTAGAATCAATGGCAGCACAAGTGCGAACGACCCCTTCAGTCAGCATTTGTATTGTTTATTTACCTTCAGGCAGGGCACTTACTTACCTTTAGATGACCATCTGAATCCAGTAACTCAAAAAACCCTATTTTCTCCCACTTGGGAATTTTAATACACAGCATCCCCTGTGTGGAAGAACCATTTCATCTTGTAGAGGCCTTCCAGTTTACCATGTTCTTTTCTATCTTGATCTGTGTATTCTTAGTGATGGTAGTCCTACATTCTTCAGTGTCGCCCATGGACCCTTTTTTGGCTGTCGACTTTATGGTCTCTTCCCCCATGTCTAGTGGCTTCACTGCAATGGTTGCTACACAACAATCTTTGTGACAGTGACAATGACAGTGATCCTGTCACTTCCTTGTCACTGCCCAATGGATAAATTAGTGTGCTTGATTCTTTGAAGAGCCAACTAGCAGCTGTACACCTCTGCTGTCATCTTTGCCTCATCTCTGTTACACAGCAACAACGAGGATGAGGGAGGCCTCTCCAACAGTCACCCACTCTGCTGGAATTCCCCTTCCTATAGACCACCTCCGCCACTGTTCAGTCCTGTGGTGGGCTAAAGACATTGCAACAGCTATTCAGGATCGTTGAAGGGCCCTGCAGCAACTCATGCAATATATTTCACCAGATGACTCTCCTCACTTTTAAGAAGCTTTGCACACAATGAGGAACTTGAACTTTTCAACTCAGGGCAGGAGCATTTAGACGAACTCTGGCTCAACTTTAAAAGAACATTTGACCATGCAGATATATACAGATATATACCCAGTAGAAAAGTTCATAATGGAAGGGGACCTCCATGGTATACTGTCACTGTAAAGAAACTTCTAAAGAAACATAGATTACTGCATAATGAGTGTAAAACAAAGTGTAGGGCTATAGATAGAGAGACGCTGGGTGGAACGTATTTGGCTGTCAAGAGAGCAATGCATGATGCCTTCTGTGACTACCATAGCAGAATACTGTCAAGTGATCTTTCACAGAAATTCTGGTTATACGTAAAGGCTGTTAGTGGCACCAAAGTTAGTGTCCAGTCCCTAGCGAATAACACAGGAACTGAAATTGAGAGTAGTAAAGCAAAAGCTCAATTGCTTAACTCTGTTTTCAAACGTTCCTTTATAAAGGCAAACCCAGGAGAATTGCCCCACTTTAATCCTCGTACCACAGGAAAGATGCATGAAGTAAGTATTAGTGACAGTGGTGTTGAGAGACAGCTGAAATCGTTAAGATTGAACAAAGCTCCTAGTTCCGATGGAATCCCTGACAGATTCTGTACTGAATTAGCTGGGTTAGCCTCTTTTCTAATTATAATCTATCGTACATCTCTCAAACAAAAAATCATGTCCACCTCTTGGAAAAAGGCAGAGGTCACACCCATTTACAAGAAGTGTAGTAGAAGTGATCCCCAAAAGCTACCATCCAATACCCTTAACATTGATTTGTTGTAGAACCTTAGAATATTTTCTGAGCTCAAACAGTAAGGGGTATGTTAAACAGAATAAACTCCTCAATTTCAATCAGCATCTATTTCGAAAACACTGATCATATGAAACTCAACTTGCATTTTTCTCACATGACTTACTGAAAGCTTTGGTTCAAGGCAATCACGTAGATTCAGTGTATCTTCATTTCCAAAAAGCATTTGACTCAGTAAAGCACCTACACTTATTCTCAAAAGTACGATCGAATGAGGTATCAAGTGAAATTTGTGACTGGATTGAGGACTTTTTGGTAGGAAGGATACAACATGTTATCTTGGATGGGTGTACCCCAGGGAAGTGTGCTGGGACCCTTGCTGTTCATGTTGTATTTTAATGACCTTGCTGACAAGATTAATAGTAGTGTCAGGCTTTTTGCAAATGATGCAGTAATCTGTTGTGAAGTATTATCTGAAAGAAGCTGCAAAAATATTCAGTCAGATCTTGATAAGATTTCGGTGTGGTGCAGAGATTGGCAACTTGCTCGAAATGTTCAAAAATGTAAAATTTTGCGCTTCACAAAACGATGAAACGTAATATCCTATACTCTGGTATCAATGAGTCACTGCTGAAATCGGCCAACTCATTCAAATACCTGGGAGTAACATCTTGTATGGATATATCATATAGATGCAGTTGTAGGTAAAACAGATAGTAGACATTGGTTTATGGTAGAATACTGCTGAAGTGCAATCAGTCTACAAAGGAAATGGCTTACAAATTACTCATGTGAATGGCTCCAGAGAATTGCTGAAGTCTGTGGGACACATACCAGATTGCACTAACAGGGGATATTGAACATACACAGAGAAGGGAAGTTTGAATGGTCACAGGGTTGTTTAAGCCATGGGAGAGTGTCGCAGAAATACTGAAGGAACTGAACTGGAAGATTCTCGAAGACAGACGTAAACTGTCTAGAGAAAGTCTATTAACAAAGTTTCAAGAACTGGCTTTAAATGATTACTCAAGGAATATACTATAGCCCCCTATGTATCACTCACATAGTGATCACGAGAATAAGATAAGGATAATTACTGTACACACAGAGGCATTCAGACAATTATTCTCCCTGCGCTCCAAACGTGAATGGAACAGGGAAAACCCCTAATAACTAGTACAATGAGACGTACCGTCTGCCATGCACCTCACAGTGGTTTGCAGAGTATAGATGTTGGCTAATTAATTAAACGTAACAAAAATAACGCTGAGAGCAATGCGTTTTTCCTTGGGAACGTAAGCCTTTTCATCCCAGATGTGTGACAAGCTCCACATTTTTCTGAGCCATCAAAGATCAACAACTGTGTCATTCTTCGTGGTGATGTGTATGCTGATGCTCAGTCCTTGTTGAATACCTTCAGATCCACTTGTGACAGCATCAGTATCCTCTTCTTACCCGGATATGTTTTGACAACAATAAAGACAAAGTGAAGACATCTTCCTATTCTTCACCCTTTGGCAAGCTGAATTATATTGGTATATACTGGTAGCGTTTTCCCATAAAATTGGTAAACACAACAGATACACATGACAATACGTTTGGTCGTAAATAATACGACCCTTCACTATGTACAACAGTCTGCCAAGGCTGGAGTAACTTTTCGATTCTGGAGCTGTAGAAATAATGGCTTTGTGTCGCATTTTCATCCGGTAAAAGAAGTTTCTTGAAGGTTTTTCGAGAGAGGGCGCAAGATCAGGTGAATAATGTGGGTAAGGAATGACTTCCCAACCCTGCTCCTGCACAGTGATTTTTGTCAGTCTAGCAGAATGCGGGCAGGCTTATTGCTGAGTAGCATTACCTCACACAAAGTCTGCCTGGTCGTTGTTCTTGAATTGCATCTGCAAGACGTCTCAGTTGTTTATAATGAATGTCAGCAGTGATGGCTGCACCTTGGGGATGCAATTCGTTGTACATCACAGAGTTGCTCTTCTACCAGATTCATAACGTTATCGTTTGTGGATGCACGTAGGTCTTTGTAAGGGGAGTTGCTGCGTTGTTAGATACAGCTATTCCTTTCTTTTCCTTATTTTAGTGCAAAGACACCATTTCTCGTCACCAGTAACGATGCAGGATAGGAATGGTCGGTTTTGTTCAGGAGCAAATTAATAACGAGAAGGCAGAGATTAACATATGGGCACCCATTGATTTTTGCGATTTTGGCACAGAGCATGCAGTACCCATACACCCGATTTTTGGACCTTCTCCATTGTATGCAAATGTCACAGGTGGGAAGAATGATCACGTTTGCCAGTTGTCAAATTCAGCGACGTGGATCATTGTGAATTAATGCGCTTACACGATATTCTTCAACCCTCAAGGTCTTCGCAAACATGAAAGGAAGGGAGAAAGATTGGGTTTAACGTCACGTCGACGTCGAGGTCATTAGAGGCAGAGCACAAACTCAGATTGTGTCAATGATGGGGAAGGAATCAACCGTGCCCTTTCAAAGGAACCATCACAACATTTAGGGATTTAGGGAAATGACGGAAAACTTAAAACGGGATGGCACACAGTGGGTTTGAACCATCAACTTCCTGCATGCGAGTCCGGTATGCTACCCACTGCTCCACCTCGCTCGTTTCCTGCAAATGAAGAATCACTAATGCGAAAACAATCCTCCTTAAAACGAGAAAAGCATTTTCTTGCAATGCCCTGTCCAACGGCGTTATCCCCATACATGGCACAAATATTCTTGGCTGCCTCCACTGCTGTCACGCCTCTACTGAACTGAAACTAAAGAATACGTCGGAAATGTCCTTTGCTCCATTCACTATCTCCAAATGACAAAATGGCAATACGTAAACTCAAATGGTAATAGTGAACTACAAATAAAAAATGACAATCGGTAAATAAACCCATAGCAACCAGAATACCAACATGCAGAACAAAAACGCTACCAACGTAGCATAATGAACTTTTCACTAACTGCGAACTGCTTCAAGCTCTTGACTCGCCACATGACATGGCTCTGGACAGTGATTAGATTCATAATCAGATGATCAAACATCTGAATGTTATTCAAAGGCTCCACCTAGTCATGGTCTTCAACCATATTTGACTATAAGGTGCATTGGAAGGCCAAGTGAACCAGAGGATTTATCTCAGTTTATGGGAAATAGTCGTGAAGAGTATCTTGTTCCGACACATTGTTGAATTTTCAGTTTAACAGATCACAGTGCACCTCGCAATAAATTCATAGCTGCGACATTCACTACATGCAGGAGGTATGGTCACACAGCAGACGATTCCACACAATGTCACTGGATGATGACTAGACGTAAGAATTAATTAAAAACTGTTTTTATGCATCCGCAGTTACTGAGTTTCGTGTTTTGAGAGCTATACTAGTTTCTTTGTGTAAGAACGGGAAAAGAAATTTGCACAAACATGACGCAGACACGGGCAACTAGTACTAACGACATGATAGCTGCTCTCATGGAGCAAGTTCCTGAATTTTTAGAAGACAGTGAGGAGCAGAAAGCATATAATGACATCAACTGCAATCGGGATTTGGTGAAATTAAAACTGTAATAAGCGTTCCTTCTTCAACTGTGGATCTCCCAGCGGCGAATCTCGTAGCCCCCTTCTCCAGGAAAACATCAGAGGACATAACTGTATTTATAAATGATTTATTAGCCACGGTCGAGTTCATTAATGGTCTGATGAAACATGCTTGTGGATGACCAAATTACATCCCATGGGAGAGGCTAACAGGTATGTAATGTATCATGAACTTCTCAGCATCCACATTCAAGGGATTGGCGGAGAGGTTTCGTGAAAGATATAGAAAGAAAAACAGTACTCATTTTTTCAGTGAAAATAAAAGCACTGGCTTAATGCAGAAAGTGAATGAAACAAAACTTACGAGCTGACACAAAATTCAGAGGCTTATCCTCATGGAATGGAAGCAGAGAACAGGGTGCTGAACATTTTCTTTCGAAGAATCCCCCCCCCCCTCCGAGATTTCACAGCAGGTGCAGATGAAAAATCTTGGTGGTTTAGTTGCAGCACTTTGCGTTGCCGTACATATGCAACGCAACAAGAACACAGAATGAGCATAATGGGCAGAGAATATTTATGTCCGCTAGAGGATGTTACCATTGTGGTAAGCAGGGAGATCTGAAGGCACGAAGTCACCATTCACGAAGCTATAATTAACAACTCTTTGAGAATATGACTCCGGAGTGTAGATCCAGGAAAATGGGCAAGTGTAACAGGAAAAAGAAACACTTAAATCGTCAACGGGAATGTTCTGTCCATCGGGAAGGATTGCCAATAAATCGCAGTACTGTGAAAGCATACACAGAGATGAATTGTTGCTTCATAGCTTGAGTAAATAATAGAGAGTATAAATTTCTAGAGGACAGTGGGGCACACGTATGGGTTGTGAGTACGGACCTCATGGACAAGAGGAGACTGAAAACTCTGAGACAGAGATTTAGTGCAATAGGAGATAATAGTATAGATTCAATACAACACAGCTCGAGTTTACGGCAGGAAACACATGTTTTCGGTAGTAAATGAAAGTGTTGACAACTCTGGGATAGGAATTTTCTGCAGTACTTGGATTAGACTTTCTGGTTAGCATCATGCTAAAATCGATCTTTGGCAACAAACACTTGAACTCAACAGGTATTTGTTTCCATTGGGCGCAGTTGTAATTATTTCTGTCACAAGGTACACCCACTGCTAAAGCAGTGCCAGATAAATTGTGTACAAGTATATTGCAGGTTATTTCACCTGACAGGTTACCAGGAAATACAGGGGAGCTAAATTCGGTTTTGGTAGATGTTGATGTACCACAGCAGGTTTTATGTCTGGTAGAAACGCAATGAAACAATGACGTCTAGATGAGAATCATTTCGTTACACGAAGCAGTAGAGCACACGTAAGTAGTACACATCATTCGCTAGCTGTGTTCTGCCCTAATGTGAGGAGAACTACTCCGAGTAAGAGGGTTGGGGTTGATTTGGGGGAGGAGACCAAACAGCAAGGTCATCGGTCTCACTGGATTAGGGAAGGATGGGGAAGGAGGTTGGCTGTGCCCTTTCAAATGAACCATCCCAGCATTTGCCTGAAGCCATTTAGGGATATCACAGAAAACCTAAATCACGATGGCCAGACGCGGGATTGAACTGTCATCCTCCCGACTGCGAGTCCAGTGTGCTAACCACTGCGCCACCTCGCTCTGTCTAACTCAGAGCTGGAGGATCTCATGGTTATGTGAGCTTTTGACAAGTTCCAATACAACTTATGTGGGAGAAACACGAAGGTGCTTACCGATGACCAGCATTAGAGTTTTTAATGTCAACAACACTGAATCATGGGAGACAGGCTCTCTGGGCCTTATTTCTACAAGAATTTCGGTTTGCGATTTATATTCCCGGCGTAAAGAGCATTATTGCAAGCATGCTTTTATGTGCTCTGGTCAGTACGGGGTGCATTCAAGTTCTAAGGCCTCCGATTTTTTTTCTAATTAACTACTCACCCGAAATCGATGAAATTGGCGTTACTTCTCGACGTAATCGCCCTGCAGACGTACACATTTTTCACAACGCTGACGCCATGATTCCACTGCAGCGGCGAAGGCTTCTTTAGGAGTCTGTTTTGACCACTGGAAAATCGCTGAGGCAATAGCAGCACGGCTGGTGAATGTGCGGCCACGGAGTGTGTCTTTCATTGTTGGAAAAAGCCAAAAGTCACTAGGAGCCAGGTCAGGTGAGTAGGGAGCATAAGGAATCACTTCAAAGTTGTTATCACGAAGAAACTGTTGCGTAACGTTAGCTCGATTTGCGGGTGCGTTGGCTTGGTGAAACAGCACATGCGCAGCCCTTCCCCGACGTCTTTGTTGCAGTGCAGGAAGGAATTTGTTCTTCAAGACATTTTCGTAGGATGCACCTGTTACCATAGTGCCATTTGGAACGCAATGGGTAAGGATTACGCCTTCGCTGTCCCAGAACATGGACACCATAATTTTTTCAGCACTGGCGGTTACCTGAAATTTTTTTGGTGGTGGTGAATCTGTGTGCTTCCATTGAGCTGACTGGCGCTTTGTTTCTGGATTGAAGAATGACATCCACGTCTCATCCATTGTCACAACCGACGAAAAGAAAGTCCCATTCATGCTGTCGTTGCGCGTCTACATTGCTTGGCAACATGCCACACGGGCAGCCATGTGGTCGTCCGTTAGCATTCGTGGAACCCTCCTGGATGACACTTTTCGCATTTTCAGGTCGTCATGCAGGATTGTGTGCACAGAACCCACAGAAATGCCAACTCTGGAGGCGATCTGTCCAACAGTCATTCGGCGATCCCCCAAAACAATTCTCTCCACTTTCTCGATCATGTCGTCAGACCGGGTTGTGTGAGCCCGAGGTTGTTTAAGTTTGTTGTCACATGATGTTCTGCCTTCATTAAACTGTCGCACCCACGAACGCACTTTCGACACATCCATAACTCCATCACCACATGTCTCCTTCAACTGTCGTTGAATTTCAATTGGTTTCACACCACGCAAATTCAGAAAATGAGTGATTGCACGCTGTTCAAGCAAGGAAAACGTCGCCATTTTAAGTATTTAAAACAGTTCTCATTCTCGCCGCTGGTGGTAAAATTCCATCTGCCGTACGGTGCTGCCATCTCTGGGACGTATTGACAATGAACGTGGCCTCATTTTAAAACAATGCGCATGTTTCTATCTCTTTCCAGTCCGGAGGAAAAAAATCAGAGGCCTTAGAACTTGAATGCACCTCGTATGATACAAGGCGATGAAGAAAGCCTATGAGAAAATAATGTTAGTATATTATATCTCAAGAATGTAGCTTTCGAGAACTTCGTTACAGTGACACAGCAGAACATTGACAGTGAGCAGGGAAAGTTAAGTGGTACTGCGCGAGATCAAGGAAAGGTGGTGGGATAAGAATCAGCCAGCGATCTGACAATTTTATTTGATTATGAACAATATCATCTTCCGCTGATGAAACTTCGAGGATTCAAGGCGGTTCCTGATAATACCAAAAGGGCTCGTGAAGAATCTAGAACAATCTTGTGTGTCATACCCACCACAGCTATGGCTACTTTCGAAGCAGGAAGTGTTACCATAAATTACGGGAAACATGCTGTTTTAATGACACATTGCGCAGAATATATCATGTCATTAGTGTTTTCAAGTCTCATCATGTGCCACAGCCATCTACCAAATTATACCAACAAAATTATATGAGATTGCTACAGTCGATATATTCAGTCCAGTGAGATAGGGTTTTGCCAATATATTTGTGGTGATGGAGATGATGTCCAAATTTGTATGTTCCTCTCCATTGACAAAGACCACAGAGCATGCAGTTTCCAGTAGCATTCGTGATTGGATTTTGACATACGGCCAGGACCACATGCCCCTCCATATCCGCATCTAGTTACACCTGTGGGCTGGGGATGACACTGCAGCCAGTTGGTACCGTTGGGCTTCCAAGGCCTAATTGGCGGAGTTTAGTTTCATACTGTATCTGCTTAGTAATGTTTTTTGATGTATCATGTGTTGCACCATTTTTCTTTTAATTGTTCATTAATGATGGTTTTGTTCATGTAGCAAACGTAATTTTTACTGGGTTATAGGGGCCTAAATTAATCGTCCACGTACAAAAAGACCACTGCCAAATAAAGAATTTGGATACCAGAGATTAATTCTGACATTAATTAGTTTTGGAGCATTGGATATGTTTGATATACATAACAAATTTGTTATTTTTTTCTGTTGATTCAGTGGATATGCTGTTGTACATTAGTAGAAAAGTGCTTGAAAATGCCCTCCCTTGGCAGGGCCACTCCCTGCTCATTTTTGTCCTAGGAGGCAGGGTGCTATGAAGCATCTCTATATAAGTCGCTTCATTGACTTTCAGGGTTGATACACTTTTACATTTCTGAACAGTATCCCTTATGTGTCAGTGCTCCTACAAATTCAAACTGAGAGAAAGATGATCAACTGAGTCATATATTTGGCAGCCATAGTGATATTTCAATTCTAAATTACCATATCTAAATTGTATTTCATATCTAATAATTTTCCATATTAGCTAGATACATATTAAGAGTTTAATTTGATACAGAAAAGCATTCATCACATATTTGCATTATCACCCTATCTTTTCCTTGTTCCTTCCCTCTGGTTGTCTGCCTGGGAGCGTGTTTGTGTCTGCTGGAGTTTCTACGAGTTGATTCACGAAAATATGAAAATATTTTAATATGTTATTCTACAAGTAAAACTAAAGAAAAATTCATATAAACATATGTGCACAAATGTTTAGTTATGGAGTTACGTCTAATAAAAGATTTTACCTAAAATTGAGCAACTTCACTAATGTGAAACCATCACAAAATGGTATGAGGTTTAAGTAAAGAACGATTTCGATTTATTTTGTTGTCATTGATCTGGTGAATGTAATAAAACATGTCCCAGACGTGTATCTGCAGTATTTCCATAATATTAAGAGAAGCAAAGACGTAATTTCGTAAAATTTTTAATTTATTAACTACTTGGCCCAATTCGACAATTTCACAGTCTTCAGCAGAAGTTGTAGGGAACTTAATTTTGGAAAAATGATAGTAATGACATTAACTGAAACTGTATGAATGTGTCAGATAATATGCTCTTATTAACACCATAATACACATGAATTCATGTTCAATGTCTCTGAACTTGGGATGAGTTACAACTCTTCTGAGTCAGAGAGTCAGAGGGACACTGGCAAGCGATGATCCATCGCTTTGTTAAGTTGGCACAGATAGAATATGTATATTGTCTGTGTACTGGCTTCCAGCCCATGGTAAGGCTCTGAGTGAATAGTGAGCAGCCTGACTGTGCTCGGGGTCATCAAAGAGGTAACATCTAGTTTTAATCCTTAGTGTTGTAACTTTGTGAATGTGGAACTTTCAGCTCAACTGAGCCTTCACTCATTTATTAGTTGGTTACAGCTATTATAGAATAATCCTTGACACCTTGCGTAGGCAGGAACTGAGAATGATTTCGTGATTTTTGGAATTTTTAGCAGTGTTTTCTTTGTGCTCTGTAATTTGTGATTGTGGGGTATGAAGCCCTGTGCTCTGAGATGAGTGTGACTAGATTCCTAAATAAATGATGTAACCTATTACAAACAGTGTATACGTTTTTAACATTTAGTAGTCATATTTTACTAAAAAGAGTGCCACCGTGTTTCTGTGGAGATTTGAGTGAGTTTTCTTGGTGCATGGGTGGTAGCCACTGCCATGTGTTTTGCTCGGGAGATTAGGCTTTTTCATTTTTTACTAGCAATTTAACCAGTTTCATTTCCTAGGTAAATTCTAGAGTTTTATTGTTTGATTTCAAGATCCTTATTGTCTTCAATTTTAGTTATATTTTATCGATTTTTCTTTGTAGTGGGTAGCGACATGTTATTTATGATTTTGGTGGTTGCTACTTTTTGGAAGAATTACTAACAAGACGTAGTTCCCATTCATAGTCTCTCTCTAATGCAATTTGAATCTTGTTTTCCTCATTAAATTATTGAACGATGTCCTTCTTCATGATGAATTATTAGTCTGTACATTTGCATGTGTAATCCATCTTATCCAAGGAACTTCCAATTTCAAATGATCATGTTAGTCATGTATGCAAATGAGAGTGATGTACCAACAATGTTTAGTACCAACACTCCACGATAGGTTAAAGTTTTTCTGTTAAATATGAGTTTGTTCATATGCTTTCTTATTAAAGATTTAATCACGAAATTATAAAGTATAGAAAAAGCCATTCCTTATATTCAATAACTCACCTACTATTTATACAGTTCCACATCAAGTCTCTTCCAGGACAGCTTAGATGTCAACCGTGTGATTTTTTGGTATATTTAAGAGCTTTTCCCAGGTTGATTCCCCAACAGAATTAATCAAGAATTATCAAGTGGATCAAAATATCACTAATTTTTACTGAATTGAGGCCTATCCACTAATTGTTCTTTTTTTTTGTAAATATTCAGGGTACTTAATTGATAAGTCAGTTCAGGTGGTGACCTGAGATATCTTCTGTAGTAATATCCCTATTTCAATTCATGTAACAATTTACCAGGCTTATGTAACAAAATAATTTTCCATCAGCCACATTAACTGCATAATTAAAGATGTATGATACAGTGGGAGTGGCGACACTGTGGCGATTATAAATATAAGCGAAGGAAATGGTTTTATGCATGTTATGAATGAAAGAAAATAAGCAAAAAAAAAAGACATATAGTATACACAGCACACAATATTTTGAGTACAAAACATATACTGTCATGCAAGTAGAAAAGCAGGGCATAAAGTCTATGTGAGAACCTTGAGTCCAGTTTTAAGATATGAGTGTTACAAATACTTAACAATGATAGAGCTTATACATGAACACAACGGAAGAAATGACCAGAGTGTTCCATTATCTATTTGATGACACAGCCACTGAAAGCGCCGGTAGTCGGCGATAGTGGGCAAAACAGGATTTTGTTTCTGATGTATTGCCTAGGTTGTAAAGCAGTTTAAGATGCCTTCTGTACTTCTTAATGTGCTGGCTTGTCTCTGCTAAAGGTCATTGCTGGCTTTAATCTGTGTCTAGAAAACTTAGACGTGCGTCTGTTTGGGCTGATGTCAAAGGTATTCTTACTTCTGTTTAAAACTTTCTGAGAGCATGAATAGGGGGACTGCAATGGTGGCCGCACTGAGTCGTCCTTTAACATGAAAAACATGTAGCTTTTGAGATCTGTGTGTATGAACGCCCGTGGAGAGGCATGTGAGTGAGGAGGAGGTATATGAACGTGAGAGAATGCTTTTTAATCTTGTGTAACAGTTCTGGCAATGCCAGAATTTCAGGTACATCAGTTTCTAACATTCTACGTGGTGTCTGTTTGTTCTAAGTCGTGTCTCCCTACCACTTTCACGCAATGACACTCTGAGCATGTTTTTTAGGGAATAGACTAGTTTGAACCTGGGACCTGTTGTTGGTAAGGAGACGCCAGACCGCACATGACATGTAGAGTTCAGAAGAGTTCAGTGAGACTAGCGATGATATAATCAAATACTTAATGATTTCAGCATCAGCTCCACTGTACTCCCTGTAAAAGAATCTTAATACTAACTAAATTTAGTGGAAGGGGTTTAAGGCTTTCATATTTTTAGTTAGCTCGTAAAATAACGTCGAAATAGCAGTTAAGTTTACCGTTGGAATTTTTATTCTGCTCCCAAAACATTGTTTATAAATTGTACTATTGATAAAAGGAAATATTTTAATACAGGATGATAAAAACCAACTGCATTCATCAAAAATGTGTATGAATATTCCCTTAATGGGTTTCCAAGTGCTATAATGGATCGGAGGATGACCTATGCGATATCACATCTATAATTTTGGTTTAAATTAAGTTTCATAAAAGAGAAAACTATCAAAAATGGTCTACAGTGACCCTCAATTATCTTTAATTACTTACTTAACTTGTCAGAAATTACAGTGGCTGATGTGGATTCTCAATAATTATATAACAGAAAAATCATCGCATTTCAGATTTTAACTTCAATTAGCAAATGTGAATAGCACGAAGTTTAATTGACAATCGACACTAGTATTACGTAAAAAGGGGGTTAACAGATTAGACTTCTGCAGTTCTGAGTGAAGCCTTATGCGCTCTTATGCGGCATTGCGTGCGTTCATTACCTTGTCGGTGGTTAGGCAGCGTTAGGGGCGGCAGGCAGCTCAGCTCCACACACCTCGCCGTCTCGGTAGCAACTCTCTCGAACTTATACTTACTACTGTTTACCGAAGCTGATTTAAGAAAACGGAATCTGGCTGTGTTTTCAACTGACCAATCAGCATCTCAATGTTAACCTTAAGCTCCGCCTACAGAAATTCTGTCTACCCAATGAGAAACGCTATACTTTTTGTGGTGGGGCAATGTTTTTAATGTTTACTACGCAACAGAGGCGCGTATAGTCTCACGCTGAAACTTGCAGCTGGTGTGGCTTTTTAGTGTTATCGTAAGATCTATACTGTTCTTTTGGAGGGCTCTATCTTTTAACATGGGCTGGGGGATGGACCTCCCGGCGTTCGGCCGGCGATGTGGGTGTCCCATTATACCGCTCTTATCATAGGGCCTTCTAGCCTACACGGCTCTGCTCTCGGCTTCTGTTCTCGCTTCTCCCCTCAGAACTGCGTCTGTTTCACGGTGGAAAGGTATGACATGCATTTAGACGTTGTTCTGTTAGTTTGTGGTATTCCATTTGCTCACTCGTTGATCATATTACTTTCGTTAATTTAATGTCAGGATTTATTCGGAACTATGTGACATATTGCCGGATTTGCTATCATGTCAGGGTTTTCATGGAAGGTGTTGGATTTGCCTGACACCTTACAAGTCGGCGCCATGAATTACGCAGGTAAAATCGATTGCTGCCCTTATAAGAATAGCACATTTCTGCCAATGTTGGCTGAAGCGAAATGTACCTCTAGCAATACCCATGGAAGGGCCTCCTGCCATTCTCCTCTGTGGCTCACGAGTGTCGCTTTTAAAGTGCCATCACTCTACCAAGCCAAGACTTTGATGTTGGTAGATTGTGGTTCGAATTGGTTTGACACTGCACATGTTGCAAAGGATGACAGAGTGTGTAGTTTCGAATTGTCTGCCCTACTCTGCTGTTACGGCTACAGGGCAGCCAAAACGAGAAATGCACTACTCTGTGAAGGCTTTCGTCGTCGATTCTGCCGTAATACTTGCTAGTGATGTTGTCTCCACCCATCGTGACACCTGTCAATTGCCGTAAGAATGTAATGGAAGCCACCAGATTCTGGTAGCGGTTCCATGAGGTCCAAATGACCTGTTGCAGCCTATTAGTCAGGATATCTAACTTGCTCAATGATGCGCTCACGTGTCTCTCCACCTTACTGCTCTGACAATCTATACAGGCTTAAGCTCACTCTCGGCAGTCAGGCTTCACACTGGGCTATACAAAGCGTTCAGAAGTCCATATACCAGGCTGTGCAAGGTCATGCAAATGTTTGAATGTAGTCAGTCTTCGCAGCTTGTGAATAAAAGGTCGCGTGCGGCCCTGGGATGTGTCACGCCACTATTTACAATTCATAGCAGGTATTTGGAAACAAACTTAACACTAATTATATCATCTGATAACAATTGTCATAGTTCATCATCATTGTCCTTCCGCGATTTGCACCATTTCAGTGGGGTTTTATACTTGTTTAATCCTTGACAGGAAGTCCACAACTAAATCTTCAACCTCCTTAATATATTTCAAAGTTGTTAAAAGCTGTCCAGTAAAATCTAGATATCTGAAATGGTGGGGAGGACAGTCTGCTTGGGTTTATAATTACCTCCACCAGTGGGTGGTAACCCATACAGTGAATTCCCGCCTCTCTATGTTTGGTTTGAGATACTGAATTGATTCACACACAGCTAACAACTCTCGATCAAAGGTCGACCATTTTTGCTGGGAAGCTTACTACTTAATGGAAAAAAATCTAAGGGGTGACATTGTCCCTGTATGATCTGGGTAGAAGCTGACCTCGGGAAAGATCAGTGTGGATTCCGTAGAAATATTGGAACACGTGAGGTAATGCTGACCCTATGACTTGCCTTAGAAAATAGATTAAGGAAAGACAAACCTACGTTTCTAGCATTTGTAGAATTAGAGAAATCTTTGGAAATGTTGACTGGAATACTCTCTTTCAAATTCTGAGGGTGGTAGGGCCAAATAACAGAGAGCGAAAGGCTATTTACAATTTGTACAGAAACCAGGTGGCAGTTATAAGAGTCGAGGGGTATGAAAGGGAAGCAGTGGTTGGGAAAGGAGTGAGACAGGGTTGTAGCCTGTCCCCGATGTTATTCAATCTGTATATTGAGCAAGCAGTAAAGGAAACAAAAGAAAAATTCGGAGTAGGTA
The DNA here is from genome assembly GCF_023898315.1 of Schistocerca nitens. Classification (NCBI taxonomy): domain Eukaryota; kingdom Metazoa; phylum Arthropoda; class Insecta; order Orthoptera; family Acrididae; genus Schistocerca; species Schistocerca nitens. Next base: position 355,482,156 of record NC_064622.1, read on the forward strand.
TTAAAATCCATGAAGAAGAAATAAAAACTTTGAGGTTCGCCGATGACATTGTAATTGTGTCAGAGACAGCAAAGGACTTGGAAGAGCAGTTGAATGGAATGGACAGTGTCTTGAAAGAAGGATATAAGATGAACATCAACAAAAGCAAAACGAGGATAATGAAATGTAGTCGAATTAAATCGGGTGATGCTGAGGGAAGTAGATTAGGAAATGAGATACTTAAAGTTGTAAAGGAGTTTTGCTATTTGGGGAGCAAAATAACTGATGATGGTCGAAGTAGAGAGGATATAAAATGTAGACTGGCAATGGCAAGGAAAGCGTTTCTGAAGAAGAGAAATTTGTTAACATCGAGTATAGATTTAAGCATCAGGAAGTCGTTTCTGAAAGTATTTGTATGGAGTGTAGCCATGTATGGAAGTGAAACATGGACGATAAATAGTTCAGACAAGAAGAGAATAGAAGCTTTCGAAATGTGGTGCTACAGAAGAGTGCTGAAGATTAAATGGGTAGATCACATAACTAATGAGGAGGTATTGAATAGAATTGGAGAAAAGAGAAATTTGTGGCACAACTTGACTAGAAAAAAGGACTGGTTGGTAGGGGATATTCTGAGGCATCAAGGGATCACCAATTTAGTATTGGAGGACAGCGTGGAGGGTAAAAATCGTAGAGGGAGACCAAGAGATGAATACACTAACCAGATCAGAAGGATGTAGGTTGCAGTAGGTACTGGGAGATGAAGAAGCTTGCACAGGATAGAGTAGCATGGAGAGCTGCATCAAACCAGTCTCAGGACTGAAGACCAGAACAACAACAACAATCTGACGCAGATCTTCACCTACCACCTTGTCACTTGTATCAGTTTTGAGTGTCTTTGAAGCGTCCACTAAGTGTAACAGCACCTTCAAGGCTGCATTTAATGTCTGTAAATGCCTGTTACATTTCCTCCGTCCATTTAAAACCCTCTTTTTTTCTGTGACCTTACCAGCCAATGTATCTGTTAGCAGCACCTGTACCTGCGTAGCTGGGGGTAATTGTTTTCTGTAAAAATTTGTTATACACAGGAAATTCGTGGGACGTGATATTTTATGGATAATTTCTATCCTCTCTGTAGTTGGTCTGATTCCCTAACGAAGTGGACTAAAAATGTTGCCTGCTGCTTATGTAAATTAAATTTTCTTTATTGACTAGAATACCATGTTAGTCTAGAGTAAAAGTACATGTTCTTCTGCCAATTTGCACAAAAACAGAATGTCATCTACGTAACAGAAACAGGATGGCATGCCTCTGAACATCGAATCAATGAAATGCTGCCATATTTGGGCAGTATTTGTAAGTCCATATGTCATTCAAACAAATTCAAACTACCTGAATAGCGTAATGATTTCTGTCTTATCTATGTTGGGTAGGAACATAGGAATCTAGTGACATGTTTTTGTACTATCTATTAGACTACTTTTTTTTTGCACCTGCTAGGGCGAGGGAGAAATCAAGCAGATTCGGTATCGGGTACCTATCTGGTACCGTGCAGGAAATGAGTGCAAAGTAATTCGCGCAAAGCCTGAGCGATTCATCCTTCTTTGAGATTAAATGGATTGTGGAAGACCATGCACTAGAGGAAGGGCTCATAATTCTTAAATTTAACAGATCTTCCACAATTTTCTTAGCCTTTCAAAGTCTGTCCACCGCCAGTCAGTGCACTCTTGCGAAAACTGGGTGCCCGTCCACTGTCTGACTGTGACACTTTGTGTTGTGTAAAACTGTGCTCCAGCCCCTTTTAGTTTGTCCTAGCCTTGAATGTTCTGTGGGTGCATCACTTCTGCCACCTCCGTTTCTAGTAGCTTCTGTCTTGGTCTTTGATGTGACAGAGAATCCCACTGGCCCTGCTGAAATGTCTGCTGCTGTGGTAGTAGAGTATGTTGCCATTTGTGGCTATGTGATTGCGGTGCCAGCAGCAACGGCTGTGACGCTGCTACATGATATGGAGCTCACCCCCACCAGGAAAAATTGCGATGTGTTCGTAGGAGTCATTGGAACTGTTGCCTCTCACACTGCTGAGATGATGATTGATGTTTCTGTTGCGGTTGATGGAAAAGTTGTTGCTGGATACCTCACCCTTCATTTTGTGTTTGTTGGTGGGTAAGTTGCTGATGATTGGTGTGATGATCCTGATGTCAGGCTCCAGCTCTCGGCTGTGATACAAATGCGTCTACAGAGTGACAAGTTAGGTGTTTATCCTTTCCTGTGTTTTCCACGTAGTATATTTATTAAATTTCGTGCACATTTCTCTATTTAAGAGGGTTAATCTCGCGTGTTTGTAAGTGTAAATTCATTCCGTCTTCAGCGCAGTTGTTGCTCACCAAACAGCTAGTTAGCTCTTTAATGCATCAGCATCCATTGGTGACATGTCAGGAACGTATCAAATCGCGTATCTAGGACTGTCTGTTTTTATAGTTCACTTCTTCAGTTAATGTTGCTAGGATAGATAAGATGTTTGCCTGTTGTGTGCAGTTGCAGGAGGAGCTGTCCGCAGTTTGCGCACAGCTGAATGTGCTGTTGGTTATGATGAGTTACCTTCAGATTGATGGTTAAGGGTGTAGCGGTTGTGGAGAATCTGGCGCATTGCATGGGACACCTCAGGTGTCACTTGTTTTGCCCCCAGATTTTGCTTCTAAGGCGCCGTTTAGTGCGCCTGATGTGATCGATCTTCCCTCGCAGCAGGATAAGTGGCGGGTGGTAACGTGTTCGCATTGCTCGAGGTGGAGGACCAATGTGGGGACTGGCTGCCTGGCCTCGCACATTCATCCTGCGATGGGACAAAAAAATTGAGCACTATGTGACTTAACTTCTGAGGTCATCAGTCGCCTAGAACTTGGAACTAATTAAACCTAACTAACCTAAGGACATCACACACATCCATGCCTGAGGCAGGATTCGAACCTGTGACCGTAGCGGTCGCTCGGTTCCAGACTGTAGCGCCGAGAACCGCTCGGCCACTCTGGCCGGCGTGAGGGGACAGGTGGCCGCTTCTTCAACAGGGTCCGAGAAGGCATACAGATAGAGGGATTTACTGGTTATTGGGAGCTCCAATGTTAGGCCCATTACGGAGGCCCTCATCCCAAATAGCATTCAGGGCTAGTAAGAAAGTCAATGTGCACTCCATATGCCTGTCAGAGGGTCTCATCTGAGATGTGGAGGCGGCCTTGCCTGTGGCTATTCAGTGTTCAGGGTGCAGTCGTCTGCAAACTGTGGCTCACATCAGCGCTAATGACACCTGTTGCATGAGTTCTGAGGTGATCCTCAGTTTGTACAGGCGGCTGGCAGAGGTAGTGAAGACTGCTGGCCTCGTGCGTGGGGCCCAAGCACAGCTTGCAGTTTGCAGCATCGTTTCCAGAGTTGATTGGGGTCCTTTGGTTTGGAGACGAGTGGAGGGCCTCAACGAAAGGCTTCGTCGACTCGGTAATGGTCTTGGCTGCAGATTTCTAGACCTGCGTTATCGTGCATGGATTTGTAGGACTCCCCTTGATAGGTCAGGAATGAACTACACAAAGGAAGCAGCTACTCAGGTAGCAGAGTACTTGCGGAGTGCATATGAGAATTCTTTTGGGCTAGACAGTTGTCTGAGTTGCTCTGATGGACACTCGCCAGTCGATACACAGCAAGGGAAGTTAAACGGCATTCAGAATAAAGACATTTCGACTATCACAATTTTATCAGTAAGCTGTCGAGGTATTCGTAATAAAGTTCCCGAATTTACTGTCCTCCAGGAAAGTTCTAGTGCTCATTTTATTCTTGGGACCGAGAACTGGCTGAAACCCGATGTGGAAAGCTCTGAGATATTTAGCGAGTCATGAAACGTATATCGGAAACACAGATTAGAGGCGTTCGTGAAAAGATCTGTGCCGAAGCAGACAACAACTACGACAGTCACACCTTAGCGAAAGATTTGGCAGAGAACCCGAGAAAATTTTGATCGTATATGAAATCGCTAAGCGGGTCTAAGGGTTCCATTCAGTCCCTTGTTGACCAGTGTAGTGTGGCAGTTGAAGACAGCTAAACGAAAGCCGAAATTTTAAATTTCACTTTCAAGAAATTGTTCACTCAGGAAAACCATACAAACATACTGTCATTTGACGATCGGACAGAATCTCGTATGGACGACATAGAAATAAGCGTACCTGGCATAGAGAAACAATCTAAATATATGAAAACACATATATCACTGGGTCCGGATGAAATCCCAGTTCAATTATACAGAGAGTACTCTATGGCATTGGCCCCTTACCTAGCTTGCATTTATCGTGAATCTCTCACCAACACGAAGTCCCAAGTGACTGAAAAAAAAAAACCGCAGGTGACTCTAGTATATAAGAAAGTTACGGAAAGGACCCACAAAATTATAGACCAATATCCCTAAATTCTGTTTGCTGAAGAATCCTTTAACATATACTCATTTCGAACATAATAAACCTTCTGGAGACTGAGAAACTTATGTCCACGAGCCAGCATGGTTTCAGAAAGCATCGCTCGTGCGAAACTCAGCTTGCCCTTTTCTCACTTGATTTACTGAGAACCATGGACGAAGGGCAACAAGCAGATTCCATGTTTCTGGATTTTCAGAAAGCATTTGACATGGTGCCCCATTGGAGGCTGTTAACGGAGGTACGATCATATGGAATAAGATTACAGATATGTGAGTCGCTCAAAGACTTCTGAAATAATAGAACCCAGTATGTTGTCCTCAATGGCGAGTGTTCATCATAGGCAAGGGTATCGTCAGGAGTGTCCCAGAGAAGTGTGATAGGACCGTCTCATGTCTGCTGAATTGCATAGATAATGTCTGCTAAATAAAGTTTGCTGTCTGAATGAAATCTTTTCGGTTTTCAAGCTGTGCCAATTCGAAGTAAATTCTCTAGCCTTCGATGGCTATTCCACCATCGTTGTCAGGCGTAAAAATCGCTGACTGCTGTGGGCGGCGCGGTTTTCCTTTGCAGCGTCTGTCCCCAATCAGAGTGGGCCGAAACGAAGCATGCGAGGAAGGTGAGTTCGACAGCTCTTAGCAGCTCCGACCCACTGCGGGACCGAGTGATGTCAGGTAGCACAACGTGGCAGCATCATGTTTGAAACTGCCGCTCCCGCATCTCTACGAGCGTCATGCGTCAGTTTCTGCTTCCTTTCAAAATCCAAAAGTCGCTGTCGATAGAATCCCTCTGATTGGCGACTAATACTGTTTCCAAAGTCTATGGCATTTTCAGAATCCAGATCTTCCTTAAACTGCCATCGGGCAAGAAGGCAGTTCCCACAGATAGCTGAAAGTGCCGCGATAATTGTGATGGTGTCTTATTGTCCAGTGTAAAGTGTCTGAGGCGTCTGTAGTTCCGGCGACTTTGATAAACGGAATAATAAGCATTTTTTAGCACATCAAACTTTTTTGATAATGAAAGTACTACTACTGTTAAACCATTTAACACTGTCACCAACTAATAATTGTCTTTCGTGACAATGTAGTTCTGCAGACTTAATTCTACAATGTGAAGCCACGTTTGCGGTTCTGCAAACTGATACGGTAATAATTTGAATATACAGAGTGATTATAATTAAAGTTAAACTTTCAAAACCTGTAGAAATAACGCCACTGATCAGAATGAAGTCAAAGCGATTATATCCCTGCTAATTCGTCCTTTTTTCTGCTATTTCTGCGTATTTATTTTCTCGTTTTTGCGACCTAAAGCACAATTTTTCTTACTCGTGGTACTTTGAAGTGTTTATTAAACGCATTTTACGTACTTGCTCCCAGTTTATTAAATAAATAGTAGACTGAGTAAGAAGGGGTGGAAAAAGGCTATCGGAGAATAAATGTACTGTAATGCAAATACAGTTGGTCATGTAACAGTCAACCCATATAACACCATTAAGGGAAGTGGAAAGTGAGACAAATGAAAGAGTTTGGGTACATGTTTACTAACATTTTACGTTCCTTAATCAAATGGTGAAGAAAATAAATTGAAGGCAAAATACACCAAAGAAGATGAATGTGTACTTTGATTAGCTACACTATTGTGTTTTTTTATTTGATTTGTGCAGAAAATTATTTAAGCTGAATGCAGAAATTGGTAGTAGGCGCTGTGTAAAATTAAAAATAGTTGGTATAGCATCTACCTTCAGCCACACAAGCCCAAATTTTTCTCTTTCTGAACATTCCTCTTCAAAGTGTTTTGAACACACTTTGGAATATTTTGTGGGGCAAAATTACTCCTCTTTATTTTCTGGAGCCACATTTTTAATCGTTGTTCATCCTTCGGGAAACTAAAATATAAATCACATAATCATTCTCCATGTCCTAGACACACTTAACATGGTCTCTTACTGTAACTTTATAGTAAACAAAAAGGTTTAGACACACATATTATACGAAGACAATTACAGACTCCCACTTTATTGAATTTATCTGTCTCCCATCTTTCAAATCTATATACACAATAGACAAATCACTGATAAATGCATGGAGGATAGTATTTGCTGAAACAACTAACCATTCCCTTTCCTGTTCCACTAACAAATTTACGAGAGGAAGCGATTGTTTGTAAGCTTTTGTACGAGCCGTAATATCTATTATATAGTCATAAAATCGTAGAAAAATAGGTCTACAGAATCAAGCCTTAATTATAATGCGTCTTGAACTTTTTAAACATAGTAGCCATGATAAGTCACTATGCCTCCTTTCATATATTTTTATATGCATCCGTAGCAACAAGAGTAATTCACCATCGCTAGTACACTATCAACAAACGGTGAAAACACAAGAAAAACTCTTGATATTATAAACTTCAAACTCTGAGGAAAGCACACACGCACAGCGAAGTCCCGAAAACACATGACAATCCTGGTTTAATGTTGACAACAGGCGCAGAACGCAATGCTCATTCCAGAGGTATTTACTCTATGGAAATATGGCATGCTGACATGACACAAGCTCAACGCTGCTTCTCGCCCGCTATCTGTTGTAGGAAAGAAATTTCAGTGGTAAGCGATTATCACTGTTGTGCATTAACCTCAACGTTTTTTTTTATTTCTGCAGGAAATTCTATTACGGTCTGTATTTGCAACTTGTGTTCCAAAAAACAAAAGCAAACAAAATGTCAGGAATAAACAGACAGATCAAAATGATCTACATAGTGGCTGCTTCAGCAAAGGCAGTTTTATCACATTGATTTACTTCACGAGTTGTGGGGCACAGGATGGAGTTAGAGGCATATAATTATCTTCTAACGCTCATAACTCCTTTTTTATTTATTTATTTATTCGAGTCATCAGTCTTCTGACTGGTTTGATGCGGTCTGTCACGAATTCCTCTCCTGTGCCAACCTTTTCATATCAGAGCAGCACTTGCATTCCGCATCGTCAACTATTTGCTGGATGCATTCCAGTCTCTGTTTTCCTCTACGGTTTTTATTCTCTAATGTTCCCTCTAGTACAACGGAAGTTATTCTGTGATTTCTGAACAGATGTGCTGCCATCATGTCCCTTCTTCTTGTCAATGTTTTTCATATATTTTTTTTCCTGCCGATTCTCCAGGGAACCTCTTCATTCCTTACCTTGTCTGTCCTTGCGAGGTCGGCATGTATACCTGAACTATTATTATTGGTGATGGTTTGCTGTCGATTCTGATGAGAACAGCCCTGTCACTGAGCTATTCAAAGTAACTTACGCTCTGCCCTACTTTCATATTCATAATTAATCCTAATTCCATTATACTATTTTCTACTGCTGTTGATATTATCCTCCACTCATCTGACTAGAAATCCTTGTATTCTTTCCATTTCACTTCACTACCCCCCACTATATCTAGATTAAGACTTAGCATTTCCCCAACTTCAGGTATAATACGGAAAAAAAAACTCGTATGATGAGAGAAATATTTCCACATGAGCAGCTGATGATTACGTCAAGGTCACTGGCAATTGGAGTTACAAGGATCTAGAATTTGCAACTGTAATTTCCAAACGAGCAGTAAGTGAAATCATACCTATTAGAAGTGAGCGGTTTATGCTGTCCTGAAGGATGATTTCATGAAGGCAGGTAAACTACTGGACATCAATTCTGACAAGCTACAGATCCTATTTTTACGGTTTTAGACGTGTTTGAAATGGAGTATATTCTCAGAACTAACATACACGGGCAATGAACTATAGTTCAATTTTCTTATAAGTCGATATTTTCAGTCCTCTGCCTGAAGCCTACCAGCAACTTTTGCACCAGAGTATAAAATTTCATTCTGAACTCTGGACGGCGGACGCAATACATAGTATGTCTTGAAAGTTTTACTTGTAGTATTGTGGTTGTGAAAAAATAATGCTCGTTAGCAGCATCAATTCACGGATTAGTAAACAGTATTCAATTGTAATTTAACGCTGCAGAAAAATCTAAATTTTTAAATAAATTCACAATTCTTGTAATAAATTATTCTAAAATAATGTAGCACAATTATTGTGTAAAAATGTCTCGGTGTCATTTGAAAATCGGGATGTACTAATTTGTCTTCCCATTCTCGGTATATACACCCTCCCGTGTAAGCAATGGGTTGAGTGTATTGTATCTGTGAGTAATGTTGACAGCTACACCTTGTATTTGTTGACATCTGGAGTACTACAGACAGTTTGACCACTGGTGGTAGGTAGGTGAGAGCTCTACGTAACTTGTGTGAGAATGTCGAACCTCAGCAGAATCCGTTTGGGAAATTTTGGTGGTTCTACAGAGAGCATTGATCGACATAATAATCTCTATTATTATTGACAGATGAGTTCGACTGAGTCATAGGTGTGACTCATTCAGTGTGAACGATAACCGATAAAAGCGACAGGTAAACGGGTGTGGCACAACAGCGTAATGAGGTTTGTCGTTTAAAAAATGTCGGAAACTTCAGAAAAGACGCCAGAGTGGTTGGTGTTGCTGGAAAACAAGAAGAAGAGGGTAAGTAGAAGTACTTTTCAGAAACTATTTTCATTTTACCTGTTCTCTGCGGATGGTTCGTTACGAAAAAAATTGTAAATTAATGTAAACATGTCTTCCAGCACAATCGGTTGGCTCATGAAATCGGCGCCGGTGCTCCATGTCTTAGCTGCGGAGATGCTTGTCCAGGGCTTGATTTACATTTCTGGAGGTACGTTTTCTTATTTTCTATTCTCCCTTTTATTTATTTTTTACTTGTTTGGATTTCATCAGTTTCACGCTAATCATATGGAAGATGATAAAGCTCTAAATATACTGCTCAACTGCCAACTCTTTGCCAAAATAAGCTAGTTATTTAACGGAAAATATAGACATATTTCTTTTACCGGTCGTAACGACATGTTCGAAGATATTAGATGTTTACCAGTAACTATTGCTTAACTTAACGGGTCACAAGATGTCCTACAAAAGTTTGACCAGCGAAAGATTTCTCAATTTATTATACTGTAAGGGGAAATAGAAATGTTCTTTGGGTATTAGTTTCAGTCCTTACACAATGGACACATTCCAGCATGAAATTAAACTTTATTTTTCGTATTGTTTTAGTATTTCCTTTTATAGAATTTGTTTTATGTTCACATATTATGAACCTTCTGGAGACCAAAAATCTCCCCCCTAGAAAAATGGATTCCAACATAATGACTGTGTGAAACGCAGCTTACTCTGTTCATCCAGGAGACCAAGACAGCAGCAGATACCTGTGAGTAGGTTGCTGTCACGTTCCTTTACTTCTGGAAGGCATTCAATACAGATCCGCACTACAGCCTAATGAACAAAATAAGACTGTATGGAATATGATACCCACCATGTGATTGGACTCAAGTGTTTCTAGCAAATAGAACAGCATATCATTCTGAACAGAGAGAGGTCTTCAGATATAAAAGTAATTTTAGATGTTGCCCAAGGGAGTGTTGTAGGACAATTAATTATTCCAATAGAGATAAATTACCTATTGGGCAATGTCAGAAGTTCCACATCTTTTTGTTGTTGATGCTGTTGCGTACAGAGATGCCGGAGTGCAGGAAGATCTGCAGAGGATCATCCTCTGTGCAGAGATTGCCGACTGACCCTCAAAATAAAAGAAACAGGAAATTGCGCGTAAATAGTCAGGAAGATCTGTTGTTGTGTTATTACATGATTGCAGAACAAACATTGGAAGCAGTTACATCTGTAGAATATGTAGGAATACACCATTGAGCAATTTAAAGCAGAGTGACCGCATAAAACTAATCACGGGTAAAGTGGATGACAGACAGTTTTATTGGAAGAATTGTCAGGAAATCAGTCCACCCACCAAAGATGTAGCTTACAAAATCCTTGTTGAATCAATATTTAAATACAAGTTGTCAGTATGAGATTTATACCAGATAGAATTGATAGAGGAAACAGAGAAGATTTAGCAACCAGCAGCACATTTTGTTACAGCTTCATTTAATAAACACGAAAGTGTCATGGAGATGCTCATGCAACTCCAGTGGCAGATGCTGTGAGAGAAGCATTCTGCATCACTGTATGCTTTACTGATATACACAGTCTGGTCACATTAATGTGACCATCACCCGTGTTCAGTGTTAGTGCACACTAATCAAAAACAGGTGGCGGCAGTAGCAGTGGAGGGTATATAAAGCGTGTTGGGGGGATGCAGAAAATAATGTATTTGTTGTCATAATGTGGAAACGGAGTGATTTATCTGACATCCAAAAGGGCATGAGCATTGGCCTTTTGGCCAAGGGTGGAAGCATTTGCAAAATGGTTAAGTTTGTGAACTGTTTGCTTGCCTTCATGGTTAAGGTATACTGCGTATGGCAAAATGGCGCTATCCAAAACTGATGCCGAGGCAATTGTGGTGCACCATATGCTGTAGGTGATGGGTAAACAATGTCTGCCAAGATGTGTACGGGCAAATGGATGTGTAACTTTTGAGCAACTGACTGTACAGATTAATAAAAGGGCTACCGCCAGTGTCTCCTCAATGGCCATTCAGCGAATGTTGCTGTGTATCGGCCACCACAGCAGACGCTTGGTTCATGCATCCATGCTGACTGCTGTTCATTGGCAATGAAGGCTGGAATTTTCATGCCAATACCATAACTGATATTCACTGAGTGGCAACAGGTGCTCCATCGGACGGACGGCTGTGTAAGGATGTGCAACAATCGTCAGAAGGTTACAGGCCGGAGGAGTGAGCTTTATGGTCTGGTGAATGTTTTTGTGGCACTCCCTGTTTGATCCTGTCATTCAGCAAGACACAATGGATGGACACAAGTATGTACCTATCCTTGAGGACCATATCCACCCCTTCATGCTGTTTGTTTTTTTCTCGGCACGATGGCATCTATCAGCAGGACAATGTAAAGTGTCACACAGTTTGCAGTGTATGCGAGCGGTTCGAAGAGCGCCAGCATGAATTTACCTTACTCCACTGGCCAACAAACACCCCAGATTTAAACCTAATAGAGATTCTGTGGGACCTTCTCTATTGGATTGTTTGCACTATTCCTAGAAAAGCTAACCAATTTATTGCTTCTTCTTACTTCTATCTCATGAAAAGATCATTTTGGACCATCCATGATTGGAATAGGAAAAGTGGGCAGTGATAGTTTTACATAAAGTATCCTCCACTAGATACCATATGATGGCTTACAGAGAATAAATGTAGATGTAGAATGCTTGTCTTTCCTGATTCCTTTCATATGCCATTTGTGATGTCCATGCATCCATATTTCCTTCAGAGTGAATTGTTTTGTGTTTTATTCATCCCATGACATAAGTTTGCAATCCATTCAGTTTGCATACGGGAGAAATTTCAGAAATTTATAAAACAGTTACAATGATGTTCACATTAATAAATAATAGCACTATAATAAATGATAACACTATAATGATATTTCTTCGAATGTGCGACACATTGTATCCAGCTCAAATTTCCCGTTGTCCCGCATCAATTCATTCACTGAGTAATAACACTTCATTGTCAGTATAATGCAATATAATTTTGTCACTTTTATGACTTTACTTGAGTACAAAAAAATTAAAGTGGTAGACTACTCTCATGCATATTTTTGTGTGTATCAGAGCGACATAAAATTTTGTTGATACTAGCAACATATGTAATGGGCATTCAAATACTGATATACACGTATTCTGTAATTAAGTTTCATCAGTACAAGTATGCTTTGTAATTCGCAGGGTTTCAAATCCAAGTTTAAAAGCTGTGGTACATTGTCTGTGGATCACTTTTTCAAGTATATTGGGCATGTCATGATGTTATGTGTTAAGAACAAACAAATAAGAACATAATTCACATTTACAGGCATGTGCATACTTAGGTGTAGTTTGCAGTGTATGCGAGCGGTTCGAAGAGCACCAGCATGAATTTACCTTACTCCACTGGCCAACAAACACCCCAGAATGGTGGGCCTTATAGTAGGAATCGGGTCGGCAGAAGCGTCCGATCCCACGCGTCGGCTTTGACCCGTGATGTAAGGGTGTTGTCGTGTGTGACGTCATAACGGCGCGGAGTTTGGTTTGTGAGTGTGGTGTGTTTGTAGATGTGGTTTGTTGTGCTCTCTGGTGGTATGTTCAGGGTTTTCGTTTGTGTGGTGTAATGGGCTCAGTTTGCTTTTGCTCATTATCCAGAATTGTTCGAGTGTCGGCTGTGTTTTGTAGTGGAATTCGTTTCAGTGAGTTAACAATTTTGTGTGAAGGTTAATTTAGTGTTGTTCGCTGTACATTGTGTGGTAATTTTAGTAAAATTAATCGGTTGTTGTTTTTGTTCAGGAATGGATATGACGGATAAAATTAACAGTGCGCAGGTCAAGGGAAGTGCTCGATCCCAATGTGTGGCTGTGTGTGTTGATATTGGTATCGGGAGATGTTTTTGAGCTATATAGGCCAAGGGAAGTGTTTGACCCTAATTTATGGGATCGGCAGCTGCTGTTGAGCTATATAGGTCAAGGGAAGTGTCAGATTCCAGATGATATTGTGTTTAGTGGTATTTGGGGAGATTGTGATGTCGCTTTTTTTCGTTGTTTTGTGTGGTTTTGTTGGGGGCGGGTGTCTAAATTTGTTTATATTTAGTTTGCTCGCACCCAAAAACACCCCATTTCCCGCGTTTGTCCCGTTAGTGTCATTAGGCTTTTTGTGGAAAGTGCGTGTGTTTGTTTCTCGATGTATTTTTGTCCTCATAATGTGTACGTACCGACTTTATATGCACCATATTGGAATCATGGTTTATGATCGTTTCAGCCATATTTGTGACGTCATGGGTCAAAGCAGACGGGCGGGATCGGACGCTTCCGTATTTCCGTAGGAATCATCCCCCCTCCCACTTGCCTGGAGTTATTTAGAGAAACCATGGAAATCTAAGTCAGGTCTGCCAGATGGGGCTAGTCTCTCCATCCTCTCAAATACAAGGCCAGTCTGTTCAAAAGTGTGCAAACTCATTTGGTTATGATCCCAAGTGGAAAATACTGTTATTTAATAATCTGTTCATTTCCCATTGCACATAATGTTCAGATGTTACTTTTGGAAATTTGTGGTAAGTTACCATGAGACCAAACTGCTGAGGTTATTGGACCCTAGGCTTACACACTACTTAATGTAACTTAAACTAACTTACGTTATGGACAACACACACACCCATGCCCCCTCTGACGGGGGTAGCCGCGCAAACCATGGCAAGGCCTGTGCAGCTACCCCACCCGGCTCAAATATGCATAGTTTATCATTGTGTATACTATCAGCTAACATCAGGATCACTGGGAACATCAGGACCATGAGTTTGGTTTCCATTTTGGGTATTTAGACTTCCAGTTTGCTTGCCTGAAAAAAATCAAGACACAATCCCTCCATAAGATGTGAGACATTGAGTGCAGAAAGAGAGTAACTTAAGGTGTGATTCAAGTAAACATGACATAAATTACTGAGAATAAGTTAAGTTACAGGAAAAATGGAATATTTATACATTGACCATCATACACTAGGAAATGAATTAGAGCTAACTCATAAGAAATTAAAAGTTTCAAAACATAAATACAAATGGCAGTAGAAATTTACAAAAACAATCATTTATTAATTTTCATACGCTCGTAAAGAGAGAAGAATGGCTTATCCACTGGGTATTTTATTAATTTAGATATAAGTGAAGCTGGGACATTAATGACGAATTTTAATGTCTAGTGGAAGAGAATTGAAAGCTTTTGTGGCAGAATAGTGAACACCTTTTTGTGCAAGACGTAGTTGTTTTAGATCCCTGTGTAAATCGTCTTTAGACCTTTTATTGTGGTCATGCTATGTACTATTAGATGTAAAAAGAGAATGGTGTTTAGAGGCAAAAATTGTCTAAGAAAATAGAAATATGGTGGTTAATTTTTGGAGCTTACAAAAAAGGTTTCTGCAAGAATATTTTGGATGCATGCCACTCATGACTCAAACTCCCCTCTTTTTTTCTATAAAGTGTTTTTTTGTTGTTAAAGATTAATTACCCCAAAAAGTTGTACCTTATGACACGATAGAGTGAAAAAAGCCAAAATAAGCAGCTCTGATAACATTCACATCGCCAACAGGGGTAATTACACGTAGGGCACCACGCCCAGGTCATTTTAACTTGGCATAAGTTAGCATGCCCAGGAATTTAGAAGATTCACAGTGCAGTATATTTTGGTTATCACAATTCACTATATAGGATGTATTGCTTGACAGGTACTTTTTACTGGCTTTTTAAATAAACATATTTTACTAATATCTTTACTCTTCTTGCACAAATTATTTTGTAATTTTATTCTTTAGTAGAAAATGCTGTTTTATGGTAACTTCCTGTCTATATCTTGTTGCATCACGAACAGAGCTCACCATGCAATAATTATCAAGGCAATTTTTGGTGTGCGTAACAGATCGGTAAATGTATTTACTTGGTGGGGTTAAAATATCCAATATTTTGGAGATATTTTTATGATGAGCTCGGTTACCAATTTTTTTATTATTCTTGTGGCTCTTTTATGTAGTCTGTGTACATATTTTGTGCAGTTGTTTCCCAAGAGAAGAATTCTTTAACAGAGAACTGAGAGCACATATAAATAATATTTACTGATAACTAAAAAGCACTGACTGTCACATGTTGATGGCAGGACATAACGTGCTATTCTGTTTGAAAGTATCATTGCATGGTCACATCGTTTCAACTGAGAATCAATCATCTTTCTAAAAATTTGGGTTTGTTACCCTTCCATCTACATTTAATGTAACAGTATAATTTTCCCTTGTCAAACTGAAATAAATGGCATTTGTTTTCTTTATGTTCAGTGTAACTTTATTTTTGATTAGATGAAATATGTGACTGGATTGATGACTTTTTGATAGGGGGGGAGGCAGCTTGTTATCTGGGATGTCAAGTCATTGACAGATGTAGAAGTAACTTTGAGTGTACCCCAGGGAAGTATGTTAGGACCCTTGCTGTTCGTGTTGTGTATTAATGACTTTGCGGACAATATTAATAGTAATATTAGACCTTTCACAGATTATGCAGCTATCTGATATGAAATACTATGTGACAGAAACTGCATAAATGTTCAGTCAGATGTTGATAAGATTTCAATGTGGTGCAAACATTGACAACTTGCTTTAAATGTTCAGAAATGTAAAGTTGTGCACTTTAAAAAAAAAAAAAAAAAAAAAAAAACATAGTGTGCTATGAATCTAATGTCATTGAGTCACAGTTAGAATTGGCCAACTCATACAAATTCCTGGGTGTAACACTTTGTAGGGATATGGAATGGAATGATCACATAGGCACCGTTGTGGGTAAAGCAAGTGGTAGATTTCAATGTCACAGTGTCAGCCAGTAGCAACATAAAACACTTACTGCTCACCCTTATTTTTCTATGGACCTTGATTTTTATTAACTTGAAGAAAGACATAAATTAATCAGTTTTCAGTTAAAATCAGTTTGGTGGTTGAGTAATATGACTGCACTTATATAAAATCATATTTTCTGAGAAATTAAACACTAAGAGAGCATCCTAACATATTGAATATGGCATTGGAGCCATCATTTTCTGACCACATGTATATAAAATTTGAGGTTGAAATGAGTGTTAAACAGATCATGGCCTATAGAAATCCTAGGAAAACAAACTAGGGCTCTTACAGGAAAGGCCTCAGCACTCACTCACCTGAAGTCAGAACTTTGCTAAGGAATCCAGTAGACCTTGAGGAAATGTCAGACACAGTGGATCGGAAGAGATTCTCTCTGGTTTCGAGCACTAACAGAATTGGTAAAGGCTGCCAGTCTTGCTTGTGAGATGAAAGCTGAGCTGACCATTTGCAGCATTGTCGACAGGACTGTTTGCGGACCTGTGGTAGAGAGTTGAGTGGAGAATATCAATCAGAGGCTCAGACATGTCTGCAACTGTGTAGCCTGCAGATTCCTCGACTAGCGCCATAGGGTGTTTGGGTTTTGGGTTCCACTGAATAGGTCAGGAGTCCAGTACATGCAGGAGGCAGCTACATGGGTAGCAGACGCTCTGAGGTATGGACTGGGCAGTTTGTTAAGTTCGAGGGTCTTGGGAAAACACACAAAGGGCCTCAGTCACAAAAGATGCAGGCCAAACACAGGAAGAACATAGATACAGAAACCATTGGTATAACAGTTGTAAATTATTGTAGCTGTGTTGGGAAAGTACCAGAGCTCCAAGTGCTAATAGAAAACACTGATGCTCAGATCATTATAGACACTGAAAGCTGGCTAAAACTGGAAATAGGTTCAGCCGAAATTTTTGCACAGAACCTAATGGTGTACTGAAAGGATAGGTTAAACACAGTTGGCGGAGGCGTGTTTGTTGCTGTTAGAAATAGTTTATCTTTTTGTGTAATTGAAGTAGTTAGTTCCTGTGAGTTAGTATGGACAGAGGTCATTGTTGGCAACCAGAATAAAATAACAATTGGATCCTTTTGTTGGCCTCCCAATTCATATGATACAATTGCTGAAAGGTTCAAAGAAAACTTGAGTTTAATATCAAACATGTACCCGACTCATACATTTATAGTTGTTGGAGACTCTAATTTACCCTCGATATGTTGGTGAAAATTCATGTTTAATTCTGAAGGTACGCATAAAATAATTCGAAATTATATTAAATGCATTCACTGAAAATTTTTCGAGCAGTTCGTTCATGAGCCCATGCGAATAGTAAATTATTGTGAAAACACTCTTGACCTCTTAGCAATAAATAATTCTGAGTTGTTAATGAGTATCAAAACGGATACAGGGATTAGTGAACACAGGGTTGTTGTAGCGAGATTGAGTATTTTAATTCCCAAATCTTCCAAAAATAAACGAAAAATATACTTATTCAAAAAAGCAGATAAAAATTCACTTGACGCATTCCTGAGAGACAATGTCCACCCCTTCCAAATTAACAATGTAAGTGCAGATCAGATGTGGCTTGAATAAAAAGAAATAGTATCTCCAGCAATTGAGATATTTATACCAAATAAATTGACAAACAATGGAGC
Source organism: Schistocerca nitens (assembly GCF_023898315.1). NCBI lineage: Eukaryota > Metazoa > Arthropoda > Insecta > Orthoptera > Acrididae > Schistocerca > Schistocerca nitens. The sequence continues at coordinate 355,499,679 of NC_064622.1, forward strand.
TGATCCTCCTTGGTACATAAAATGGGTCAGAATGGGTCAGAACACTGTTGCAGAAACAACGAAAAAAACATGACAAATTTAAACAGACGCAAAATCTCCAAGATTGGCTATCTTTTACAGAAGCTCAAAATTCAGCACGGACTTCAATGCGAGATGCTTATAATAGTTTCCACAACAAAACTTTGTCTTGAAACCTGGTTGTATGTGAAGTATGCTAATGGCAAGACATAATCAATGCCTTATCTGCATGATAGCAGTGGAGATACTATCAAAGACATTGCTGCCAAAGCAGGGGTACTAAACACAGCCTTCCAAAATGCCTTCATGAAAGAAGACAAAGTAAATATTCCATAATTCAAATCAATAACAGCTGCCAACATGAGTAACGTAGATATCCTCGGAGTAGCGAAGCATCTTAAATCACTTAGTAAAAGCAAGTTTTCTGATGCAGACTGTATGCCAATTAGGTTCCTTTCGGAGTATGCTGATGCAATAGATCCATACTTAACAATCATATACAACGTTTCGCTCGACGAAAGATCAGTACCCAAAGACTGGAAAGTTGCACAGGTCACACCAATATTCAAGAAAGGTAGTAGGAGTAATTCATTAAATTACAGGCCCATATGATTAACGTTGATATGCAGCAGGATTTTGGAACATATATTGTGTTCAAACATTATGAATTAACTTGAAGAAAACAGTCTATTGTCACACAGTCAACATGGGTTTAGAAAACATTGTTCTTGTGAAATACAACTAGCTCTTTACTCCCATGAAGTGTTGTGTGCTATGGACAAGGGATTTCAAATTGATTCCTTATTTCTGGATTTCCGAAAGTGTATCACACAAGCAGCTTGCAGTGAAATTGCGTGCCAATGGAATATTGTCTCAGTTATGTGACTGGATTTGTGATTTCTTGTCAGAGAGGTCACTGTTCGTAGTAACTGAGGGGAAACTTGTCAAGTAAAACAGAAGTAATTTCTGGCGTTCCCCAGAGTAGTGTTATAGGCCCTTTGTTGTTCTTTATCTATATAAATGATTTGGGAGACAATCTGAGCAACCATTTTAGGTTGTTTGCAGATGACGCTGTCATTTATCGACTAGTAAAGTCATCGGAAGATCCAATGAAATTGCAAAAAGATTTAGAAAAGATATATGTATGGTGTGTAAATTGGCAATAGCCTCTAAATAATGAAAAGTCTGTGGTCATCCACGAGTGCTATAAGGAATCCATTAAAATCTAAAGGCCATAAATTCAACTAAATACCCAGGAACAACTTAAATTGGAAGGAACACACAGAAAATGTTGTGGGGAAGGCTAACCAAAGACTGTGATTTATTGGCAGGACACTTAGGAAATGTAATAGATCTACTAAGGAGACTGCCTAGATTATGCTTGTCCATCCTTTTTTAGAATAATGCTGTGCAATGTGTTATCCTTACCAGATGGGATTGATGGGAGTACATTGAAAAAAATTTAAAGGAGGACAGCATGTTTTGTATTATCTTGAAATAGGGGAGTGTGTCACTGAAATGGTATAGAATTTGGGATGGACATCATTAAATCAAAGTCCTTTTTCATTGCGAAGAAATCTTTTTACGAAATTCCAATACCCAACTTTCTCCTCCGAATGTGAAAATATTTAGTTGACACTGACCTATATAGTGAAAAATGATCACCATGATAAAATCAGGGAAATCAGAGCTGGAACAAAAAGATTTAGGTGTTCATTCTTTCCGCGCGCTGTACAAGATTGGAATAATAGAGAACTGTAAAGGTGGTTCGATGAACCCTCTGCCAGGCACTTAAATGTGATATGCAGAGTACCAATGTAGATGTCTGCCATTATGATGTTATATTTAGAAAAATGCCCAATCACCAAGAAGTTGAGCAAACAGGAATGTCTCTTGGTGGAACAATAACCTGGAATTCTAAAGGAAACAGGTAAGAATACTGTTCTACGTTGCAAGAAGGAAAGGACAATGTGCAAAATATAAGGAGGCCCTTGCCAAATGCGAACTTGCAATTAAGCAAGCGAAACTGCCATCCTGGAAGGTATTCTGTGAGGAAGTGGAAGGTACATCTACTCGTGCCAGACTTTACAAAATCCTCACCAGATTGTGAGTATACAAGGACAGAGTATGAGACACTGGATGTGCTCCTCTAGACACACTTCCCTCAGTGCACTCTAGCAGACAACATAGATAGAGATTCAGTCCCTGAGATGCACTGGTTTAAGATAATCAAAGAGAGAAGTGGGACACTGGTAGAGAATGTGTCATTTAAAAAAAAAAAAAAAAAAAATCTAGTGGACAGTGGGGACGTGTCAACTGTTCAAGTCACCAGGCACAGACAGAATCTTTTCAGCTCTACTGCAACAAGCAGGAGAGAGTTTAATCAAACTCCTATGTAGGCTGTTTAGGGTTAGCCTAGCAGCAGGACTCATTCCTGATGCTCGGAGGACAGTGAGAGTTGTTTTCATTCCAAATCTGGGGAAAGTTGATTATGCCAATGCCAAGGGTATTAGACTGATCAGTCTGTCCTCCTTTCTTCTTAAGAATGAGCACATTAGGGAAAAGAGGTTAACTTAGGTTCCTGTGTATGTAAACCAACACGCATATCAACCAGGCAAATCATGTAAACGGCATTTCACTTGTTGGGAGGATGGAAAAAGCTCTACATTTTCAGGAAATTTCTCTGTCTCTCTTCCTGGATATCAAGTCGGCTTTTAGCAATACAACATTCTAATCCATGGTTAGAGCTGCAGAGGAGCATGGCATTTAGAGTACCGTATATGGGTGGATTACAATCATGTTGAGTAGGAGAAAAGTAGAAGCCACCACAATGAATGAAAAATATAATGAACACCACTAGAGGATGTCCACAAGGAGGGGTTTAGGCTGCACTGCTGAGGAATCCTAGTGGTGAATCAACTCCCTGAAGAGCTAAACACGAGAGGCTACTTTTGCTAAGGATACGAAGATGGTTTAATCGTAATAATATGTAGCAAATTTACTAGTACTGTGAGAACAATGGCTAAATGGACATTGAACATTGTGAAAAACTGGTGTCTTAACTAGGATCTAAGGGTCAGCTGCAAGAAAACAGTTGCATTACCATTCATAAGGAAACATGTCCAGGACATGTACTGGAATCTTGAGCTTCTCAGTGAACCTCTACCTGTAGAGGCGGTAGTGAAGTATCTTGGGGTAACCCAGGATGTGAAACTGTCGTGGACCTCTCGCGTAAGGAATACAGGGTGCTAAAAAAAAAGTGTCAGATACTTTCAGAGGTGGCAGTACTCATTGAAACAAGAAAAATAAGTCCAGAAAACATGGGTCTGGAAAGGCATATTTTCTGAGAAGTCCAATGTACATGGATCTGGAAATACATTTTTTTCTGCGATAAACATGTGTTATTGTGAGAGATTATGCTGATACTTGGTGCACATCTGTTAATATAATAAGTAAACCAGTTGTACATCATTTGTCGTACTTTGTTTTGTGTTCTACAGAACTCGGATGTACATTATAAAATTTATAACTTAAACAGCAGTGAATCATAACTTGAGAAGTTTATTGTGGCTGGCTGATTGCCATGTAAATTATAAACCTTATGTTTGCACTATAGTAACGGTTCTAAATATGTCAACTCTCAACAAGATACTGTTAAGATTTACCTGTTTCCATCCCTGAGCACCTTTCTTTTCTCTCTCACAAATGGTGTTGGTCCTTTTGATCTTTGCTATATATGGTAAGCATAGATATTTGTCTTCAAGTACAGTGTGTTAACTGTAAGACGGCAGAGTTGTGAGGGGAGTGTGGGGGGGGGGGAGGAAGCAAGCATTGGCTGGCAAGGGTAGAGGAGCCGTTGGGTGGGGGCGGGGGGGGGGGGGAGGCGGTAAGGCCGGTATTACACTATCAAATTTCTTTGTCCAATATCTTTGTCAAAGATATTTGATAGTGTAATAGGGATCTTTGACAAATGTCGTCCAATATTTGATCAAATCTAGGCCGAGGCCGTATATTTGATCAAAGAAATCGCTTGTCTTCTGTTCACTGCAATGCGATATGTTACCACGCGGAGCGCTAGCATCGCTGCAGCGTTCTGTCGTCTGTAGTGTTTTTATAACCATTGCCGGTAAATACAATTGGTGTGTGCCAACAACTACAGAATTAATAGAGATGTCTGAAGCTGATGAGGCGTTTACAACGTGAGGCTCCCTGAATACAAAAATAGATTAAGAAGATTGGAGACCTAACCTGACCTAACCTAACCTAACATAACCCTCTCCTGTAGCAAGGAATCGGAGTGTTATAGTGAGCCTGTCTTCTGAAGATGTACCAGTTCTTAAGTGAAAATTGTGCGTTGTGATATGAGGATACACTTCATTGAGCACATACAGGAATGTATGCTCATCCATTCTTAAGTAATTGATGTACGACTTGACGTCTTCCACTGTAAGCTCACGTAACAAGTTTTGTTGAATGCTTTTATCGTGTCGTCGTAAAACCCACGGCTTCACCCAGATTAGATTAGTTTTTCGTTCCATAGATCCGTGCTGAGGAGATCCTCGTGGATGTGGAACACGTCGTTTTTTTTTTAAGCTGAAATAAAAATACTAATAGTATGAATAAATACATCATTTGTTTCTATTAAAAATTTCGCCAATGGAGTAGAAGGAGTTGGCCAGTAGTAAGTCTTTCAGGCTCCTTTTAAACTGATCTTTATTTCTAACTAATTTTTTTATGTTTCCTGGCAAATTATTGAAGATGAGTGTTCTTGAGTAGTGGACCCCTTTTTGAACTAAAGTAAGTGCTTTTAAGTCCTTGTGCAGATCATTTTTGTTCCTGGTATTGTATGTATGAACTGAGTTGTTTGTTGGAAAAAGAGATATATTATTTACGACAAATTTTATTAAGAAGTAAATATACTGAGAGGCAGTAGTTAGTATACCCAGTTCTTTGAAGAGGTTTCTGCAGGAGGTCCGTGAATTTACTCCACAAATAATACGTATTACACGCTTTTGGACCTTGAAAACTTTTGTTTGACTTCAAGATTTACCCCAAAATATTATCCCATATGACATTATGGAATGAAAGTATGCAAGCATTTTCATTTTTATGTTGCCTATGTCTGCTAACACTCGAACTGCAAATACAGATTTGTTAAGGCGTTTCTGCAGTTCTGTGGTGTGCTCCTCCCAACTGAATTTATTATCAAGTTGTAATCCCAGGACTTTTAAGACTGTCAACCTCGTATGTATGGTTCCATTTTTTCCCCCCACTTCTTTTCCGCATGTGCACACAATGCAATTGGAGTACGTAGAACTGCTGCGGTTAATAACAAGTTGTTGTCAGCCATCTTGAACTTTGACGAAAAATTTGATGACAGTGTAATACCCCTTGTAGCGCTACGTCAAAGATCTTTGTCAAATATATTGGACGGAATATTGGATCACATCTTTGATCAAATCTTTGACAAAGAAATTTGATAGTGTAATACCGGCCTAAGGCACGCCTACCAGTTGCAGTGCTGGCACTACAAATTGCGCGTCATGCTTACACGAAAGCAGACGAAAGGCTTGGAAGTAAAACTCGCTTTAAATGTTGTTCGTAAACGAAACTGAAATCGTCATGTACATTAAAATATATATATATATATATATTAAAAAAATGAATGTATGTCTGTTTGTCTACTATGCACTCACAAACCATTCATCCGATTGCAATGAAACTTTTGTTAGTTGTTCTCAGAAGGCCCGAAAAGAGTAATGGACAATGTTTCAATGACACGCTGGTTGAAATCATCAATCATTACTTCGATTTCTCCACTTCTTTTCCTAAGTTAAAAGAGAGAGAAAGATTTATAAGAAAATGCCTTCTGCACTGCATGTATTTTTTTGAATTTGGAAATGTACTGTAATATGAATGTGTTTCGAAATAATACAGTAACCAGTGGTGTTTCCATACAAAGCAATACGGTACCAAGGAAAACTGAAATATAAGGTAATTCGGACGAAATAGGGGGCTCCTTCAAAGTGATCACGAACAAAATATCTGAAGTGGAAACTCGCCTTTTCTTGCCAGGCATTTGTGGTGATACGCCAGGATGATTCCTGGAAAACTGTTTGAATCTTCCAATGCTTCGCATGCTTTGTCCTGTGTATGTAGCAGCTCTCACTGAAGATTTGTGAATGGGGTGAAGCAATTTTTTCTGCTCCCTTTCCCTTTCGCAGCATTCAATCACACGCAATATAATTTTGCGAGCATCGCTGCATAATACTGGTTTCCTTCTAACCGTAGGCCTACCGGTAGGGGTTGTTGGCGACTCCCCAGATGGGCCAGCAACTGCCTCTTCACTCATTTTGATAATGTTTGGCACAAGTGCACAATAAAAACACGCAGAACAGTACAGCGCAAAACAATAAAGAAGCAGACGACAATGGCTACCTTGTACTGCACAGCTATGTACTGTTGGCAGCAGTCGAAACTGCGTGCCTACTGAAGCCTCCCGACGTTTACTGACTTCTACCGATTCAGGACTAGGGAGAGGTCTGCCATCTAAAAGTTTACACACTGTATTATTATATTGTAGGATTGGCCACTTATTGTATTTTAATGTCATCCATTTGTCCCGTTTTTCTTACAGTGCCAGAAAAAATTTTAAGAATCCAGATTCAAGCTCAATCTTGTCTGTGTAGTAGTTAAAAGTGAAACAACCTCAGCCTTATAAATAATGATGCTATTGAAGAATAAATATGTGATTTTGAAATCTTGTGTTTTTAATCAACTTTCATCTAGCCACAGTTTATAGATTGTCTTTCAATGTAGTAAAGCCCTCTTTCCTGGCTTTCTTGTTCGTTTTCAAAATATTTTTTTTTTTTGTGATATTAATATTTGAATAACCTAAAAACAAAGATGATGTGACTTACCAAACAAAAGCGCTGGCACGTCGATAGACACACAAACAAACACAAACATACACACAAAATTCAAGCTTTCGCAACAAACTGTTGCCTCATCAGGAAAGAGGGAAAGACGAAAGGATGTGGGTTTTAAGGGAGAGGGTAAGGAGTCATTCCAATCCCGGGAGCGGAAAGACTTATCTTAGGGGGAAAAAGGACGGGTATACACTCGCGCGCGCGCGCGCACACACACACACACACACACACACACACACACACACACACACACACACACACATACAGACACCTGCTTGTGTCTGTATATGTGTGGATGGATATGTGTGTGTGTGTGTGTGTGTGTGTGTGTGTGTGTGTGTGTGTGTGTGTGTGTGTGTGTGTGCGCGCGTGCGCGTGCGCGTGCGAGTGCGAGTGTATACCCGTCCTTTTTCCCCCTAAGGTAAGTCTTTCCGCTCCCGGGATTGGAATGACTCCTTACGCTCTCCCTTAAAACCCACATCCTTTCGTCTTTCCCTCTCCTTCCCTCTTTCCTGATGAGGCAACAGTTTGTTGCGAAAGCTTGAATTTTGTGTGTATGTTTGTGTTTGTTTGTTTGTGTGTCTATCGACGTGCCAGCGCTTTTGTTTGGTAAGTCACATCATCTTTGTTTTTAGATATATTTTTTCCCACGTGGAATGTTTCCTTCTATTATATTCATATTTGAATAACCTGGTACATGCTGAGTTTTTAAAAAGTTTTGTTCATTTTTTTCTGTTTGAAAGTTATTGTTGGTATCTATAATTTAATTTGTGATGTTATTAAATTATTTGAATCTTTACTAAAAGTGCATGGTATACCATTATGTAAAATAAAGGAAAAGCAAGACCACACAGATGCCCATTCACACTGTACCACTGGTGTGCATTTGGGTTAAAGTGTGTGTGAATATGTGTATACTGTCTGCCAAAAGAAAAGCCAGAACTCAAAAGATAGTTGTTAGTACTGTATTCTGTTATGTATGTGTATGCACCGTACATCAATATGCTAAAGGTGAGTGGTTGCCTTTCCTTTATTTTATCTATTGTTCCATTCAGGAATTTCCGTATTGTTGACCTACCATTTATTATTTTATAATACTGTATTTTCTGTGCCACATAGGAAATTATGTCGCAATTGCAAGTGCAAAAAGGAAGAACATGATGTGAAGGATGATGAAGGATATGAACAATTTGAAATACTACTTGGACCTGCTAGTAAGAAGAGGAAACGTGGTGCTTGTAAGTTTACTTTGATTTCATGTGGTTAGACATCTGGGAACCATTCAGTAATCACTTCCTGTTAATGAGATTATGTTTTCACTTTCATTATCATTTTCTTCGCAATGTTTTAAGAGTATTAAGAGTTTGAAATGAAATCAGTCATGGATGTTAAGTTTTAGGGCTTATATGTTGACTCCTTAACATCTGTAATTGTTTGCTAAGTAAGTTCCAAAGAATAACTTTTTATTATTAATGAAAACATTCATTAGTGAATGAAATTACATTTGGACATACTTCTAGCCTTATGTAGCGTGAACGTTTTGATTCCAAACCTTGCCCTTCTCAGTGGTTCCAAAGGTACATGACCAAGTCTGCCATCGTACAATATCAAACTCTCATTGTTATATCTCTATCTGGGGTGCACGAACTTTTGAATGTCGTGTTGAGACGTTACAGTAAACACCAACTGGGAGGTTACAGGTGCTGGAATGGGTACTCTCTAGGAGTCTAACACTAAACTGTTAGTGCTGAAGACATGTAAGTAAGGTTTATTTGTAAGCTGCTCGAATAAATTCTAGATTTTAAGTTCTTATTGTTAAGCGGTTAACCAGAGAATCTGTGAGAGTGGTTTGTGCCATATGGTGCTAAATTAGAAACACTCCAGTTCAACATTACCACTTTTGGAGTTAATTAATTTTAAGAAAATGAGTTGCTGCATGCCAGGTGAGGTCACATAGAATCCGAAAATGATTGTTCATGTGGATACCCCACACTTAAGTATATTTTGATTCTTGGACGTCTGACAGTTCGAGGGTCAATTGAAAAGTTAGTAAACGTTAAATAAAATATCTTTTAATCATGCTAAAATGTAATTTATTTTTCAGATATGTTTCTTGAGGCAATGCAAGTTGTCAACTGTAATTTCAGCTTCTCCCAATTTCCCAAAAATGTGGTTTCTCAAGATCTGCAAAATGGAAATTAGCTTTGATCATCATCTTTTTAATTCATACAAGAATTCTTCTCAGATTTTTCCTAGTTTGTACAAAAAATCTGGTATCCTGTCCCAATGAGTTTGAAAGCCCGCCAGAACACGTGGACCTAAATGATAGATGCTAGGTGATGCTCCTGATATTTGCGGACACTGCTGTCATTGCATCAACACTAGGTGTGGGCCATGCCCCATGCGCCAACCTGTTGGTACATGTGGCCATGCTGTAAAGCTGGCCACAGCAGGATCCAGACCTCAGTCGTGTTCCAACTGCACTTACGTATTGTTCCTTGTATGCAGTGTTGCTTGGCTCCACATACGAGGTCTGTCTAAAAAGTATCCAACCTTTGATTTTCCTGTGCAAAATATAGACAATAGTGTGGCCCCACTGTACGCAGTAAAGGAAGAGACCTTCATCCGCATGCGTGAATTTTGTCCCCGCCTTCCAGCATGTCTGTCGCTGCCTGTTGGTTGTTGAGTGAGGTGCTACACAATGTGTTCATCAGATTACTGATTCTCTCAAGATGACTGAAAGTATTGAGCAGAGATACTGCATCAAATTTTGTCAAAATATTGGTGATTCTCAAAGTGAAACAATTTGTAAGATTCAGCAGGTGTTTGGAGAAGATGAGATGGGTGTAACACAAATTAAGGAATGGTTCAGTCGATTCAAAAATGGCCGCACATCAGCAGAGAGTGACTAGCGTTTTGGGCCCCAAATTGCTCGGAGTGCAGCTGTTATTGAGAGGATGCAAATGGTGATGGCAGATTGTCATTTGACTGTGCAGGAGATTGCCCAAGAGGTTGGAGTGAGTAAAGATTCTGCACATGCAATTTTGCATGATGATTTGAATATGCACCGAGTGGCTGCAAAATTTGTGCCCAAGTAATTGTCGCTGGAACAAAAAGTGAATGTTGCACAGGACCTTGTGTACACCACCAACACTGATCCTGTATTTCTGAACACCGTGATAAGTGGAGATGAGTCATGGGTGTACGGGTACAACCCAGAAACATAAAGATAGTCCTCGCAATGGCAGAATCCCGAGTCTCCAAGGCTGAAGAGAGTGCGGCAGGTGCGAAGCAAAACCGAGGTGATGCTGACTGTCTTCTTTGATATCCGTGGAATTCTGCATCACAAATATGCACCAGGACGACAAACAGTGACAAAGGAGTACTATCAAGATGTTCTCCGGTGACTCTGTGACGCAGTTCGGTGCAAAAGACCAGACATGTGAATGGTGAAAAACTGTTAACTGCATTACGACAACATCCCCACACATTCATTCCACTTGATCCAAAATTTCTTGGCTGAACATGGAATACAGCCATTTGCCAACCTTCCTACTCTCCAGACATGGCTCCTTGCGACTTCTGGTTGTTTCCAAAATTGAAGACGCCACTGAAAGGATCCCGTTTTGAGAGTAGAGAAGAGAGAATGCAGAACGTGATGACGGAGCTGAACACCATTCCAAAAGAAGACTTCCAGAGGTGTTTCCGGCAGTGGAAATATTGGGGGGCTAAGTATGTGCAAGCACAATGCAGGTATTGGAAATATTTTTTCTGGCCAAAGGTCGGATATGTTTTAGATAGGCCTCATGTAGTTATGACTTGGTGGTTCTCATTTTGGTTTATACGCCTCTCTCTCTCTCTCTCTCTCTCTCTCTCTCTCTCTCTCTCTCTCTCTCTGTGTGTGTGTGTGTGTGTGTGTGTGTGTGTGTGTGTGTGTGTGTGTTAGTTTAACTTAGGTTAATTAGTGTGGAAGCCTAGGGACCGATGACCTCAGCAGTTTGGTCCCATACGAACTTACCACCATACTGTCGTGTTGTCTCGTTGCTTGCCCACAGTTGATGTCATTAGTGATTTTCAGCGACTCTTCATTTGATGCCCTTGGCCACTCGGGCAGCATCTCCCTGTTGTGTCATATTCCAGTTGCTATAGAGAATAGTATCAGTGAGGTAGCTGTTTTTAGTGCAGCTAATCATTTCTATGCATGACAGTTGCAGATTCGTGAAATGAATTATCTTTTTTCTTACCGAAAGTGCTCTTGTTTTTATGAGTTACTTGTTCAGTTTATCCAGTAAAGGGGCTTAGCCATTATTTTCTCTTTCCGCTGATCACCCAATAGCACTCTTCATTATTTGCATCTGTGACTGCTATTTTGGGATAACCTTCAGGGAGATCATCTTCAAGGTAATATGTCTACACCTGGATTGAGTCACACATTTCTTACCTATTGAAAACAAAGGACTAGACTCCTTATAAAACTTAAGCAGCTTTGGATGCATTTCAGTTGGTGATGCAAAACAAACAATCTTACTATGAAAGAGTATTCCAGTTTATCAGTTTTAATTAAACACAACATGAACACCCTAAAATGACACATGAACGAAACCTTATTGACACATGACTGAAATGATTGCCTGACAGTCAACTTTGCACCTAGCTAATGACCTTCCTTTTTATCCTTGTGGTGAGCAATGTCGGCAACAAAATGGATGTCTTGGAGATTAGTGAGACCAATAACTGTAACTGCAAAATGTTGTATGTATATTGTGTCTTACATTACCTGTCTGAAGTTAGTGTATGATCATTAATGTACATCGATGAAAACAATTAACATATCCAATGAGACATCTCACGCAGTTAATAAACATAGAGATTTCATTGTGTTACCATGGCAGATAGTCTTTCAGGAATAGTAAAGTAGTAAAATCGTAAGACACTTCAGTGATGAAGACCACATGCAATAGTATTTGAAATGTTCATCTATAAGACAATGTATAGTCACATATGCAGAAAAAGTTTATCAGAGATAACATCCTGCAAACCCACGCGTGCACAGTACAGTTTTTTGACTGATTCAGTGTGTCCTGCCAAAAATTCCTCTTTTTTGCCAAATCTCTCCATTTCAGAGTAGCACTTAACCATCCTACATCCTAAAGTATTTGTTATTCCCGTCTCTGGTATTCCCTACACTTTTTACCCCTGTGCAACTCCTCCTAGTGCCATGGGAGTAAGTCCTTGCTGTTTTAACACGTGCCATATTATCCAGTCCCTTATTCTTATCAGTGTTTTCCACATATTCCATTCTCTACCAATTCTGCAGACAACCTCATTTTGTGTCTCAGCAGTCTACCTAATTTTTAACATTCTTCTGTAGCACCACAACTCAAATGCTTTGGTTATTCTCGTTTGTGGTGTTCCCATATTTCATGATTCACTACAACACAATAGTGTGCTCTGACATACATTCTTAGAAATGTTTTCCTCAGATTGAGGCTCATGTTCGTAACTAGCAGATTTCTCTTTGCCAAGAATGCCTATTTTGCCTATGCTAATCTGCTTTTCATGTCTCCCTCGCTTCATCCACCATGTGTTGTTTTATTCCGAAGTACCAGGATTCCTGAACTCATTTACATCACAGTCCTGATATTTTATGTTAAGTCTCTTGTTGTTCTCATTTCTGCTACCGCTCATTGCTTGCAGCTTTCTTCTGTGTACTCTGAATCCATACTCTCTACTCATTAGACTGTTCATTCTATTCAACAGGCCGCGTAACTATTCTTAACTTTCGCTGAGGATAGCAGTGTCATCAGTGAATGTTACCATTAATATCCTTTCACCCTAAATTTCAATCCCACTCTTGAACCTTTCTTTTATTTCCATTATTGCTGCTTTGATGTATACACTATGTGATCAAAAGTATCCAGACAACTGGCTAAAATGACTTAAAAGTTCGTGGTGCCCGCCATCGGTAATGCAGGAATTCAATATGGTGTAGGCCCACCCTTAGCCTTGATGACAGCTTCCACTCTCGCTGGTTTCTTGGGGGATGGCAGCCCATTCTTCGTGGAGTGCTCCACTGAGGAGAGATATCGATGTCGGTGAGGCCTGGCACAAAATTGTCATTCCAAAACATCTTAAAGGTGTTCTATAGGATTCATGTCAGGACTCTGTGCAAGCCAGTGCATCATCGGGATGTTATTGTCGTGTAACCACTCCGCCACAAGCCGTGCATTAGGAACAGGTGATCGATTGTGTTGAAAGGTGCAATCACCATCCCTGAATTGCTTTTCCGCAGTTGGAAGCAAGAAGGTGCTTAAAACATCAATGTGGGCCTGTGCTGTGATAGTGCCATGCAAAACAACAAGGCGTGCAAGCCCCCTCCATGGAAAACACGACCACACCGTAACACCACCACCTCCAAATTTTACTGTTGGCACTACAAACGCTTACCGTGATTTGTCACACCACATAACATTTTTCCACTGTTCAATCATCCAATGTTCACGCTCCTTACACCAAGCGAGGCATTGTTTGGCATTTACTGGTGTGATGTGTGTCTTATGAGCAGCCGCTCGAGCATGAAATCCAAGTTTTCTCACCTCCCGCCTAACTGTCATAGTACTTGCAGTGGATCCTGATGCAGTTTGGAATTCCTGTGCGATGGTCTGGATAGATGTCTGCCTATTACACATTACGACCCTCTTCAACTGTCAGCAGTCTGTCAGTCAAGAGATGAGGTCGGCCTGTACGCTTTTGTGCTGTACGTGTCCCTTCACATTTCCACTTCACTATCACATTAGAAACAGTGGACCTAGGGACGTTTAGGAGTGTGGAAATCTCGCTTGCAGACATATGACACAAGCGACACCCAATCGCCTGATCATGTTCGAAGTCCGTCAACTACACGGAATGTCCCATTGTGCTCTCTCATGACGTCTAATGATTACTGAGGTTGCTGATATGAAGTACCTGGCAGTAGGTGGCAGCACAATGCACCTAGGATCAAAAATGTATGGTTTTGGGGGTGTCCGGATACTTTTGATCACATAGTGTATGTTGAACAGTTGGGACAGGAGTTGATATTGATATCTTACACCCATTTTGATATGAGAGCTTCATCTTTTTTCTGTCCTTATTGTTCTCTCTTGGTTCTTGCATACATTATATATTATCCATAATTCTTTACGGTTTACTCCTTCTTTTCTCAGAATTTCGAACATCTTACTCTATTTTATATTGTCAAACACCTCTTTTTCGAGATTGACAAATCTTATGAATGTGTCTTGATTTTTCTTAAGTATTGCTCCTGTACCAATTGCAATGTCAGAATTACCTTTCTGGTGCCCTTGCTTCTCTGAAATCCAAACTGATCATCATTGAACAAATCCTTTATTAAACTTCCTGGCAGATTAAAACTGTGTGCCCGACCGAGGCTCGAACTCAGGACCTTTGCCTTTCACGGGCAAGTGCTCTACCATCTGAGCTACCGAAGCACGACTCACGCCTGGTACTCACAGCTTCACTTCTGCCAGTATCTCGTCTCCTACCTTCCAAACTTTACAGAAGCTCTCCTGCGAACCTTGCAGAACTAGCACTCCTGAAAGAAAGGATACTGCAGAGACATGGCTTAGCCACAGCCTGGGGGATGTTTCCAGAATGAAATTTTCACTCTGCAGCGGAGTGTGCGCTGATATGAAACTTCCTGGCAGATTAAAACTGTGTGCCTGACCGAGACTCGAACTCGGGACCTTTGCCTTTCGTGGGCTGTGAGTATCGGGCGTGAGTCATGCTTCGGTAGCTCAGATGGTAGAGCACTTGCCCACGAATGGCCGAGGTCCCCCAGTTCGAGTCTCGGTCGGGCACACAGTTTTAATCTGCCAGGAAGTTTCATATCAGCACACACTCCGCTGCAGAGTGAAAATTTCATTCTGGAAATCCTTTATTTTCTTTTCCACTACAATAATATAAGGGTTTATACTGATGTAGGTTCTGTGTAATTCTTATCTGAATGGTTCAAGAGAGACTCACGAGAGGACAATAGTTTTTTGTCAATAGAAAACTTAAACAGGTGAAGTAACACCAGCCATCTTGTCTTAAGTGATTTCATGAACAGACAAGACCGCTTTGTATCTGCATGTATTTGAGTGAGTGAGGTTATTAATTTTTTTCTTAGGGGCATGTATTTAAGGAGCCCCTATTCATTAGTCACAACTAAAAACATTTCTGCAGACAGTTTGAATGATATTCTGCCTCCTTTCGCTGTCTCCAAGTCTCAGTGGAATCAAAGTACATACTGCCACATATCCCAACAGTCCGTAAATAAAAATTAATAATTGTCTTTAGCTGTAGTTTCTTTTCCTTAGTGTTGCCCTGATCTGTTTTGAGTTATTTGATAGTTGCTTAGGTCATAGTTGTGAAACCACAGTTTGGAATGTATTGTGACTTATCAGTTATCATCTTACTAGTGGCTTGTGAGATCAGAAGTTTTTCTGAAGCATGTTCTGAGATATTGCACGATTGTTATTCGTTTTGGAGTGAAAAGATTAATGGTTATAGCTCAAACACCTAAGAAGTGACACACTTACTAGTCATATCTGTTTGTGTGTCTTGGTGAGGAGATGAATTTTTCCACTCACTGAAGAGTGCCAAGTAGTTACATTTAAAGCTGTAAATGGGTTTCCCCCCAGGATGTTCGAGGATTTTGTGATCCTTTAACTGTTTTAATTTAATATTATTTCCTTATGTGACTATGTTCTGTTTCAGACTGATTTCTCCCATTCAAGTTCTGAAACAAAGATAGTCATCACACCTAGAAATTTGATGCCTATAAATTAAGCATAATAAAGAAATAAGGGCATGTTACGTGAATGGTATGTGCTAAGTGCTACAGAACTAGGCATTGTGCACCTCTTTGGAAATGACTTATCCATATCATTGTACTAAATGATCAAATGAATGATGATAAAACTCAAACTGAATGTGCACATTTCAGAAAAAGATAAAAATCTCTTTCCCAGCAAGTGATCAGTTAATGGCAGAAAGGGTGACTTATAATAATTCTTTACCGAGCGAGGTGGCGCAGTGGTTAGCACACTGGACTCGCATTCGGGAGGACGACGGTTCAATCCCGTCTCCGGCCATCCTGATTTAGGTTTTCCGTGATTTCCCTAAATCGTTTCAGGCAAATGCCGGGATGGTTCCTTTGAAAGGGCACGGCCGATTTCCTTCCCAATCCTTCCCTAACCCGAGCTTGCGCTCCGTCTCTAATGACCTCGTTGTCGACGGGACGTTAAACACTAACCACCACCATTATAATAATTGGCACACATGCTGGTAGTGAGTTGGATAGTCTCTTCCTGACAAGGAGCTGTGCAAAGTCTGAAAGAGTGCTTGTTATGGGGAGGGAGGGGGGGGGGGGGGAGGCACAGCTGCAATTCATGTTCCAGCTCAAGGACTCCATCTTCACAAGACAGGTCTTTTTCTGCAATGGTCTGTGACCAGCCACTTTTTGTGCTTCAAATATACAAGTCGTCAGTAGCCTTAAACTGATGAATACATGCTAGGTTTGTCAACAACTCTTTTAGGTACATAATTTATTTTTATTGATCAATTCCAGCTATCTGTCCTGTTCTGGTATAGTTGCCCTTGGTTGACCTTGCACTGTGCAACAGTGAGCCTTTCGTATGTCAGGGAATCATCATGAAAGCTTTATAATGACACATTTAGTGCTTCTGTGATGTTGGTTTGTGTTTGATTTGCTTCAAGATAACAAAGGATTCTCTACTTCAAGATAAGATCTGACTGGAATAACATCGCAAAATTCAACAAGACTGAAGCCTACTCGCAGTGAAAGTGCAAACATGATTGAGGCGTTATGGATCTAGGTCACTGCTCTTAATTGTCTATGAATGACATGCTATTCAAAAGAGGTACTTTCCTTTGCTGTACAGTTTGCTTACTTTTTTATGTGTTACGCAGGTCATATTTGTAATAACTTGTTATGATGTGGAATGGGTCAATAGTTTTACAAGTAAGATGTATTTTATCTGCAAAAATGTAGCTACATTTTGGACATTCAGATAAATAGATTTTTTTTTTTTTTAGGTGGAGCACAATTATTCCTGCATGTGTTGAGCTCTTGGTCATATATAGTAACTTTTCACTTTTTCTCTTTGAGTATTCTTTTTCTTGATTATGCTTACCCTTCAGATATTAGTGTATAATCTTACTTGCTTCTATTTTTAGTGTGATTTTTGCGTGATAGTGTATACAAGTCAGTGAGTGTGAGAAAATGTATTGCTACATGCATTGTATGATCCTTGGAGTGTAACCACCTACGTAATATTATTCAGGTACTCACTTCAGCGTCCATGCAGCCTATAACATTACTTCAATCATATGTTGATAATAGTATGGCCAATCACTATGTATGATGTGCAGTCTTCACCATTAATATGCAAGCTAGAACTTACTTAATGAGCAGATATGCTATTTTATGAAGTAGCATAATTTGTATGTAGTACTGAAATCTTTGCCATTCTGATCCAGATTGCACCACAGAATTGTCATTAAGGCTTTAAGAGAACATCAGTGACATGGATTACAAAGTACATTGTTCATAAGGAAGAGATACCAGCCTCTTAGATTTTTTAGAATGTATGTATGTATTGAACTGGGGACCTATAAACGATGGAGAGTCTTCGTCCTTGCCATAGCCCTCAGTGGTTCACAACCCCACAACAGGCTACAGCAGTCCACTTACCCACCGCTGCCCCACACCGAACTCGGGGTTATTGTGTGGTTCGGCCCCCAGTGCCCCCCCCCCCCTATTCCAGGCAAGTGTAACCCCAATGTTTGTGTGGTAGAGTAATTATGGTGTATGCGTACATGCAGACAGTGTTTGCGCAGCAATCGCTGACATAGTGTAACTGAGGTGGAATAAGGGGAACCAGCCCGCATTCGCCGAGACAGATGGAAAACCGTCTTAAAAACCATCCACAGGCTGGCTGGCACACTGCTAGACCTCGACACTAGTCCGCCGGGCGGACTCGTGCCGGAGACTGGCACACCTTCCCGCTTAGGAAGCAGTGCGTTAGACCGCACAGCTATCCAGGCGGGCTTCTTAGAATGACTGAATGGTGATATGTCTTTGAATTTCCAGCCAAGTTGATGATTCCATTCTTCTGCTCGATTTCTCAATAACTGACCAAGTCGTCTTCAATGGTTCCTGGACTCCAGCCAGAATAATTTATTCAACTCTAGCTAATTTATTTTATTTTAAGTGGTTATCTCATGTGGGACACATCTAAAAATTTCTTATTGTATGGTTACAGGTCTGAATATCAAAGTCCCAGGTGTCGACAATGCAAAAACTGTTAAAAGTGCTGAAGTGGCATTCGATTGGGTCCCCCCAAATGTTTCTGATGATGTGGTAAGTGAAATAATGTGTTTTGAATTCTATGTTTTAAAGATAAAGAAATAAAATGTTGTGTGCCAAACATCTACATTTATATTATGCTATTGCCCTGTGGTGTATGTCAGAGGGTAGATCATGTAACATTTCATGTACTATTCTATTTGCAAATAGTGTCTCTCCAGTGCTCACTGAGCATAAACTTTGACTTCTTCTTCTTCTTCTCCCCCCCCCTTTTTTTTTCATCAATGTTGTGACTGGTTTCATGCGGTCCACCACAAATTCCTCCCCTGTGCCAACCTTCTCATCTCGCAGCATCACTTGCAACCTACATCCTCAATTATTGGCTGGATGTATTTCAGTCTCTGTTTTCCTGTACTGTTTTTACCCTCTACAGTACCATGGAAGTTATACACTGATGTCTTAACAGAGGTCCTATCATCCTGTCCCTTATTCTTGTCAGTGTTTTCCATATATTCCTTTCTTTGTCGATTCTGCAGAGTACCTCTTCATTCCTTACTTTATCAGTCCACCTTATTTTCAACATTCTTCTGTTGTCCCTCATATCAGATGCTTTGATTCCCTAGTGTTTAAGTTTTCCCACAACCCATGTTTCACTACCATACAATGCTGATCTCCAAACATACATTCTCAGAAATTTCTTCCTCAAATTAAGACTTGTGTTCAATACCAGTATACTTCTCTTGGCCAGAAATGCCCTTCCTGCCAGTGCTAGTCTGCTTCCTAAGTCCTCCTTGCTTTGTTTGTCATGGGTTTTCTTGCTGCGTAGGAAGTAGAATTCCTTCACTCCATCTACATCGTTATCACCAATCCTGATCTTTAGTTTCTCGCTGTTGTCATTTCGCTACTTCTCATTACTTTCATCTGTCTTCAATTTACTCTCAGTCCATTTTCTGTACTCATTAGACTGTTCATTCCATTAAACATATCCTATAATTCTCCTCTACTTTCATTGAAGATAGCAATGTCATCAGCAAGTCTTATCATTGATAACATTTCACCTTGAATTTAAATCCCACTCTTGAATCTTTCTTTTTATTCCATCATTGAGTCTTCAATTTACAGATTGTACATTAGGGGCGAAAGACTACATCCTTTTTTTTTTTTTTCAGTCTTGTTAATCTGGGCACTTTGTTATTCGCCTTCCATTCTTATTGTTCCCTTTTAGTTCTTGTACATATTGTGTCGCCCATGTTTCCCTACAGCTTACCCTTATTTTTCTCAGAGTTTCAAACATCTTGCACCATTTCACATTATCGAACACTTTTCCTTGGTTGACAAATCCTGTAAATATGTCTTAATTCTTCTTCATAGTTGCTTCCATTATCAGCCGCTACATGAGAACTACCTCTGGAGCTTTTATCTTTCCTAAAACCTTGGGAGAGCCAGCCCTGACAAAACTCTAACATCTGGTGAGCAAGATGTATGAGACAGGTGAAATACCTTCAGACTTAAAGAAGAATATAATAATTCCAATCCCAAAGAAAGCAGGTGTTGACAGGTGTGAAAATTACCGAACTATCAGTTTAATAAGTCATGGCTGCAAAATACTAACGTGAATTCTTTACAGGTGAATGGAAAAACTGGTAGAAGCCGACCTCGAGGAAGATCAGTTTGAATTCCGTAGAAATGTTGGAACACTTGAGGCAATACTGACCCTACGACTTATCTTAGAAGATAGATTAAGGAAAGGCAAACCTACATTTATAGCATTTGTAGACTTAGAGAAAGCTTTTGACAATGTTGACTGGAAATTCTGAAGGTGATGGGGATCAAATACAGGGAGCGAAACACTATTTACAATTCATACAGAAACCAGATGGCAGTTACAAGAGTCGAGGGGCATGAAATGGGAGGCAGTGGTTGGAAAGGGAGTGAGACAGGGTTGTAGCCTCTCCCCGATGTTATTCAATCTGTATATTGAGTAAGCAGTAAAGGAAACAAAAGAGAAATTTGGAGTAGGTATTAAAATCCATGGAGAAGAAACTAGAACTTTGAGGTTCGCCGATGACATCGTAATTCTGTCAGACACTGCAAAGGACTTAGAAGAGCAGTTGAATGGAATAGACATTGTCTTGAAAGGAGGATATAAGATGAACATCAACAGAAGCAAAACAAGGTTAATGGAATGTAGTCTAATTAAATCAGGTGATGCGGAGGGAATTAGATTAGGAAGTGAGACGCTTAAAGTAGTAAAGGAGTTTTGCTATTTGGGGAGCAAAATAACTGATGATGGTTGAAGTAGAGAGGACATAAAATATAGAATGGCAATGGCAAGGAAAGCATTTCTGAAGAAGAGAAATTTGTTAATGTCAAGTACAGACTTAAATGTCAGGAAGTCTTTTCTGAAAGTATTTGTATGGAGTGTAGCCATGTATGGAAATGAAACATGGACGATAAGTAGTTTAGATAAGCTTTCAAAATGTGGTGCTACAAAAGTATGCTGAAGATTAGACAGGTAGATTACATAACTATTGAGGTGGTACTGAGTAGAAACGGGGCAAAGAGGAATTTGAGGCACAACTTAACAAGAAGAAGGGATCGGTTGGTAAGGCATTTTCTGAGGCATCAAGGGATCACCAATTTAGTATTGGAGGGCAGCATCGAGGGTAAAAATTGTAGACGGAGACCAAGATATGGATAGACCAAGCAAATTCAGGAGGATGTATGTTGCAGTAGTTATTTGGAGATGAAGAAGCTTGCACAGGTTCGAATAGCATGGAAAACTGCATCAAACCAGTCTCTGGACTGAAGACCACCACAACAACAACAAAGCCAAACTGTCGTCATCTGATGGATTCTCAATTTTCTTTTCCATTTTTCTGTATGTTATTCTTGTCAGCAACTTGGATGCGTGAGCTGTTAAGCCGATAGTGTGATATTTCTCATACTTGTCATCTCTTGCAGTCTTCAAAATTGTGTGGGTGATGTTATTCAGAAAGTGTGATGGTATATCACCAGTCTCATACACTTTACATGCCAGTATGAGTAGTTGTTTCGTTGCTAGTTCCCTCAATGATTTTAGAAATTCCACTATAATTTTATTGTGCCCTTCCGCCTTAATATCAAATATGTCTTCCGACGCTCATTTAAATTCTGATTCTAATACGGGATCCCCCATCTCTTCCCTGTCAGCTCTTGTTTCTTCTTCTCTTCTTCTATCATGTCATCAGACAATCCCCCCCCCCCCCCCCCCCCCCCCCTCTCCCCATAGAGGCCTTCCTTCAGTGTACTCTTTTCACTCTGTCCTCTGCATTTAACAGTGGAATTTCCATGACACACTTAATGTTACCATCCTTTTTTTTTTTTTTTTTAATTTCACTAAAGATTGTTTTTACTTTTCCATATTCTGAGTCAGTCCTTCCAACAGCCATTTTTCTTTTTTTTTTTTATTTTATTTTTTTTTTTTTTTTAGATTACTTCACCTTTTTCTTCCAACCATTTCGCCCTGGTTACCCTGTACTCTGCAGTTAGTTTGTTCCTAAGTGACTTGTATTTCTGAATTTCCCTCAACATTTTTGTACTTCCTTCTTTTGTCCATCAACTGAAGTATTTCTTCCATTAGGCATGGTTTCTCTGCAGCCACATTTCTTGTGCCTACAATTTTCCTTCCAACTTCTGTGATTACCCTTTCTAGAGATGTACATTCCTCTTCAACTGAAACGCGTACTGAGCTATTCATTATCACAGTATATATAGCCTCAGAGAACTTTAAGTGTATTTCTTCATTCCTTAGTATTTCGGTATCCCACGTATTTGCACACTGATTCTTCCTGGCTAGTCTCTTATACTTCAGTCTAGTCTTCATCATTACCAAATTGTGGTCTGGGTCTATATCTGCTTCTGGGTATGTCTTACAATCCAGTATCTAATTTCGGACACTCTCCCTGACCATGACGTAATCTAACTGGAATCTTTCTGTATGTCCCAGCCTTTCCCAAGTATGCCTGCTTCTCTTGTGATTCTTGAACAGAATATTTGTAATTACTATGTGAAATTTATAATAGTGATGGAAGCTGAAGAAATGAATTAAAATTCTTGCCAAGGCCGGGACTTAACCCAGGTCTTCTTGCTTACTAGGCACAAATGCTAGCCATTACACAACCACAGCACTATAGCTAAATTAAAAAATGGTAATAATTGTAAGATCCATAGATCACCTACGCCTGCGGTACAGGATTTCGCCATTTCATCAAACGATGTGCATTTCATCAAACGATGTGCATTTCATCAAACGATGTGCATTTCATCAAACGATGTGCATTTCATCAAACGATGTGGAGCTATTCCAATGCTGGAAAGCTTCAGCAATAGTGGCAGTCTAAGGAGGAGAAATAAGCTGAAAATGTTAATCAAGGTTTTTGTTGGGGAGGGGGTTGAACTTAGGTTGTCCATGGAGCAATGCTAACTGTAATGCTGCGGTAGTGTAATGACCAACATCCTTGCCTAGTACGCAAGGAGACCCGGGTTCAAGTCCCAGCTGTGCCACAAGTTTTAATTCATTTCTTCAGCTTCTGTCATCACCATAGATGAAGATATCTTGAGGAAAATTTAATTATGACATCTAGCTGAAATTTATTGCAGAAGTCAATTAGTCTTTCTCCTCTCTCCTTTCTACTACCAAGAAGCCCATATTTTCACATAACCCTTTCTTCTACTCTAATCCCCAATTATTAATACAATTTCATCTTCCTTTCCATACTGAATTACCCATTCAGTATCCTCATATACTTTCTCCCCCCCCCCCCCCCCCTCTCTCTCTCTCTCTCTCTTTCTCTCTCTCTCTCTCTCTCTCTCCATCTTCTGCTTGCAATGTTGGCATGTACACCTAAGCTATTGTCGTTGGTGTTGGTTTGCTGTCTATTCTGATGCGTATAACCATATCTCTGAACTGTTCACAGTAGGATATGCTAAGTTGCAGACAGGCATGATTAAAAGACAATTACACAAACATTTTGGCCACTCCCTTCATCAGCAAAAGGGAAACCCACACCATTGATACACACAAGAAAGCACACCTCATGCACACATAACCACCAATTCCGGCAGCTAGAGTAACTATGGAGCTATTCCATGGGATGGAAGCAGCAGCCTGGAGGAGGTGGGGAAGGGGAAGGGATAGTAGTGTACAGGTGGGGGGAAGACAGGAACACTTTCTGGCAGAGTGTGCAGGGACTAAAATGCCAACAGGCTCAGCATCAGGAGGTTGTGGTGCAGGGAGGTGGGGGAAAAAAGTAGCGAAAAAGGAGTGGAGCAGGGAAGGATGAGTGGTTGTGTTGCAGGGGGTTTCAAACAAAGAGGATGGAGATAAGAATGGGGAGGAGATGGTACAACTGAGGGGGTGGAAACTGTTGGGTGAAGGGTGTGGACATAGTATGTTTCCATATGTTGAGGCCGGGATAATTAGAGAGGAGAGAATTTTGTTGTAAGGATAACTCCCATCTGCACAGTTCAGAAGAGCTGTTGGTGGAGAGGAGGCTCCAGATGGGTGGGGCAGTGAAGCAGCCACTGAAATCAAGCATGTTATCTTCAGTTGCATGTTGTGCCACAGGGTGGTCTACTGTGCTCTAGCCCACAGTTTGGCGATGGCTGCTGATCCCGGTGGACAGCTAATTGGTAATCATACCAATATAAAAAGCTGCGCAATGATTGCAGCAGAGCTGGCAAATGACATGGATGCTTTCACAGGTGACCCAACGCCTGATGGGCTATGATAAACTTGTGACAGAAATGTAATGGGAAGTTTTCAGTGCATCGATTGGGTTTTCCACAGGAATATGATCCTTGGGCAAGGGGTTGGGACTGGGAGTGGAATAGGGATGGACTAGGACATTGTAGAGGTTGGGTGGGTGATGGAACACCACTTCAGGAAGGGTGGGAAGGATCTCAGGTAGAATACCCCTCATTTCAGAGCATGCTGATGGATAATCAAAGCCTGGTGAAGGATGTGGTTCCAGTCCGACATGGTGCTGGGTGAAAAAAGGGGCACTCCTTTGTGGATGGTTGTTGTTGTTGTTGTTGTTGGTGGTGGTGGTGGTGGTGGTGGTGGTGGTGGTGGTGGTGGAGGAGGAGGAGGAGGGATGTGAGAGGATATGGCATGGGACATCTGTATGTGGACTAGGTCTGGGGATAGTGCCTGTCTGTGAAGGCCTTGGTAAGACCCTCAGCACACTGAGGAATGGAATTCTTGACATTGCAGATTCCCCATCCCTTTGTTGCCAGGCTGTATGGTGTGTGGATTTTTTGGTGTGAAGGGGAAGGCAGCAGTCAAAATGCACGTGCCATTGGTGGTTGGTGGATTTCGTGTAAACAGAGGTTAGTAGGTCCATGTGTCTAGGAAGGTGGCCTGCTGGGTTGAGGTGGATGGGGTGAAGCAGACGGGAGAGAAGGTGTTGGGTTGTGAAGGAATGAAGATATGGTGTCTTGGCTTGGCATTTTGTGGGGCTGCCAAGGTCTCCTATAGGTAGCCTGTAAACAGGGTGGCATGGAAGGGTGTCTTGCAAGTGTCCATGGCTGTGCTGAAGATTTGTTTGTGTATGTTACCTTCAAAGGAGTAGTAATTGGGGGTTAGGATAAGGTTAATAAGATGTATGGGAAATGAAGTAGTGAGTTTGGAGTCTGAAAGTCATTGAGAAAGGTGGTGTTCAATAGCGGCAAGACCATGGATATGAGGGATGTTGATGTATAGGGAGGTGTCATCAATAGTGACGAGTAGGAATCTAGGAGGTAAAAGGTCGGGGACTGTGGAGAGTCGATGAAGGAAGTAGTTGGTATCTTCACTGCAGAAGGCTTGGTTACAGCAATTGGTTGGAGATTTTGATCAATGAGAGCCGAAATTTTTTCAGAGGGGACGCAATAACCAGCACAATGGGACATCAAGGATTGTTGGATTGTGGATTTTGGGGAGCATATAGAAAGTTGATGTGCGGGCTGTTATAGAAGTGAGAAGGGAAATGGATTCAGGGTGGAATTGCACTAAGGGAAGAGAGGGGGATAGGTTAGGTCAAGGATAACAAGTTCTTCTGACATGGGCAGGAGTGGAAACTAAAATGCTAAAGTTACCAGGGTGAGGAATATCAATAGGAATAAATATAATTATAGAAACTGGAGTATAAGATACTGCATCAACAGTCCACGCAGTCACGAAGCCTGTGCTGCTCCCGAGTGATTGTTGATACGTGGTTTCGAAAGGCAGTGAATAAACAGAGGAAGGAAGAGAGAGAACAGACTGAGAAGAGTAATGCTGTAGAGAAGAGTAGCAAGGAAAAGATCACAGGGTTGTAGGATGGGAGAAAAGCCATTCAGCAAAATCAGACAGTGGAAACTCAGGTAGGAATGTCAGAAATGTGTGAAAAGATAGACTGCTACTTCCTGTAAAGAAGACACACTAAGTTGCAGACAGGCACAATTAAAAAATACTTACACAAAGCTTTCAGCCACAGCCTTCATCAGCAAAACATAAACAAACATTATTCCTTCACAGTCTCAACATCTTCTCTCCCATCCATTTCACTTGGTCTTCCTCAAATCAGTGTGCCACCTTCCTGGACATTGACCACCTCCTCTCTGATGACTTCTTCCACACCTCTGTCCACATTAAACCCACTGACAACAAACAGAACCTGCATTTTGACAGCTGTCACACCTTTCACACCAAAAGGTATGTCCCATACAGCCTGGCCATCTGGGGACTATATTCCTGCAGTGAAAGGAACTCACTTGCTCAGTATACTGAGGGTCTCACCAAGGCCTTCACAGACAGGCACTATCCCAGACCTAATCCACAAACAGATCTCCCATGCCATTTCCTCTCACACCCCAATCCTCCCACTACCACAAGGAACCCTCCACAAAGGAGTGTCCCTTCATTACCTAGTACCAACCCGGACTGGAACAACTGAACCACATGCTCCCAGGGCTTTGATTACCTATCATAATGCCGTGAAATGCGGGCACGCTGCCCAAGATACTTCCCACCCCTCACCCATCCAAACTCTGCAACATTCTAGTCCATCCTTATGTCACTCCCAATCCCAACCCCTTGCCACAAGGATCATATCTTTGTGGAAGACCTAGTTGTAAGACCTGCCCAATCGACATCACGAGCACTTCCTATTCCAGTCTTGTCACTGATTTATCCTTGCCCATCAGGGGCTGGGCCACCTGTGAAAGTAGTCATGCCATTTATGAACTCTGCTGCAATCATAGCACAGCTTTTTATATTGGTATGATTAACAACCAGCTGTCCACCAGGATGAATAGCCACTGAGCAGAGAGCAAAGTAGACCACCTTGTGGTGCAGCATGCTGTTGAACATAACATGGTTGATTTCAGTGACTGCTTCACTACCAGAGCCATCTGGATCCTTCTCTCCATCACCAGCTTTTCTGAACTGCGCAGTTGGCAGTTACACTTACATCACATTCTCTGCTCCCAGAATTATCCCGCCTCAACCTATGGTAACATGCTGTCTCCACACCCTCCTACTAACAGTTTCTACCCCTTCTGTCATATCATCCTCCCCATTCTCATCTCCCACCCTCTCTCTTTGCCACCTGCCCATCTTTCCCATTCTCATCTCCTTTCTCACTCTTTTTCTTTGCCACCTCCATGCCTCACAACCTCCTGATGCTGCACCTGTTTGCATTCTAGTTCCTGCACTCTCTGCAAGAAAGTGTTCCTCTCTTTCCCCACCTGTACGCTACTGTCCTTTCCCCTTCCTCACCCCCTCCAAATTGCAGTTTCCATCCCATGTGATAGTAGCATTCTGGCCAGAGTCGGTCATGTGTCTTTGTGGTGTGCTTTCTTGAATGTATGAACGGTGTACGTTTCTCTTTTGCTGATGATGGCTGTGGTGGAAAGGTTTGTGTAATTGTCTTTTAATTGTGCTTATCTGCAAATTTGCACATCTCCTTTATGGTGAATAGCAATCTATCTTTTCCTACTTTGTTGATATTCCTACTGATTTCCATTATTTGATTTTGCTGAACTGCTTTTCTTCCATCCTACAACCCTGTGATGCTTCCCTTTATCGCTCTTGCCTATAGCATTACTCTTCTCAGTGTGTGCTTATTCATTGCCTCCCTAATCACATCTACTTCCGAGACACACTGTATCAACGATCGTCCACGCACAACACAGGCATTGTGACTGCATGAGTTGTTGATGTAGCATCTCACGCTTCAGATTTTTTCCTTTGATGGTTACAATTTTATCTATTACCACTGATCTCCTTCATCCCTCATCCTGATGTACTTTAGCATTTATTTTCTATACCTGGCCACCTCACATGTATTTGTGATCTTCAACCTAACCCATCCTCTCTCCCTCTCTCTTCCCTTCTTGCAACCCACACACTCCCTACCTCATCTGTTCCAATTCCCCCACATTTGAGTATGTTTCTAATGTATTTATTTGCATTTTCATGTGGTTCATAATGGTTTCATGCATTCTCACTTTTTTTTACATATTTGTGTTCATTTTTATACATGTGTGCATATTTTTGCGTGTCTGTGTGTTTTTCAGCATGTCTTTAAGTATTTTTTACACACCTTTTCTCTTATCCAACTCCTGTCACATATATCTACACCTATTTTATCCATTTCTGCATCATTCCTATTTTCTTTACACCATTCCTGCCACAGTGGGCTCCTGCCACAATGGTCTCCTGCTCCATCTTTTGGCACCAGTTCAGAGAAGTATCCCTTTCACTGGCTAAAACCCAGTCCCACATCCTATTCCTCAAATGCTGCCTAAACCATGGAATCCCTGCAAATGGCCTAACCATAAAAATCCCTTTCTCTGGATCACATACCTCCTTTCAGAGGGACCTTCACCTTTTCAGATTCCAGCAGTCCCCGGCCCTCACAAACCTGGCGCTGCACAAACAAATCTCCATGGCACAGGCATCCCAGAACTACCTCTGCTCCGTCCACAAGATACTACTATTGTTCAATCCCTGCTCCATACATCACATCTCTGAAACTGAATCCCTTGCTCTCCAGCACCTGAAGGAGCATTCCAGACACCACCTCCATAAGTTATCCAACCTGCTGACATTCTACTGCTGCCTCAGGGTACCAGTGTCCACATCCACAGTGTTCTTTCTCATCCACCCCTCATAGCACCTAATCCCTGCCTAGTTGACCTTTTCAACTTGCCACATCCCACAAAACTCCCCACCAACGCTCCTCCAAATACAGAGCCAAAACATTCCTGTAACACTGTTGTTAACCTTTCCACCAAAACCCTCAGTTCTACAGAAGTTTCACTCCTACCCAAAGACCCCACCTTTAGCCCTACACCCAAATTTAACCTTGCTGGACTTGGCAATTACCTCATCTCCTTCCAATCCCTGCAGTGAACACTTATTTGCAGCTAATCCCTTCAAGCAAACCCAACCTAATTCCAATACTGAACCCCGCCTCTTCCAGATTATTACAAGCATGATCCTCTCCTCTTTCCACCTAACCACCCATTGGTCACCTTCCAGGAATTTCTTACCTCTAACCTTGTCCCGCCATCCTTTCCCTGGCTCCTTCCTTGGAATAACTGCCTTTCAGTAGAAGAAAGAATAATCATACACACCTGAAAACAAATCCTGACCTAATAATCCTACCTGCAGACAAAGGTTCCAGTATTATCCCAAACTGGAACAACTGAACCACATCCTTCACCAGGGCTTTGATTACCTGTGATCATGTCCTGAAATGAGGGACATCATACCAGAGATTCTTTCCACCCAGCCTAAAGTGGTCTTCCGTCGCCCACCTAACCGCTGCAGTCTCCTAGTCCATCCCTGTGCCACTCTCAATCCCAACCCTTGCCACAAGGATCATATCCCTGTGGAAGACCCGTGTGCTAGACATGCCAAACTAATCCTCCCAGCACTTCTTATTCCAGCCCTGTCACAGATTTATCCTAGCCCATAGGGGACTGGGCCACCTGTGAAAGCACCTTTGTCATTTACCAGCTCTGCTACAATCGTTGCACAGATTTTTATATTGGTATGACAACCAAAGAGCTGTCCACCAGGATGAACAGCTATTGCCAAACTGTGACCAAGAGCACAGTAGACCACCCTATGGCACAACATGCAGCTGAACATAACATGCTGGATTTCAGTGGCTGCTTCAGTGCCCTACCCATCAGGATCCTCCCCTCCAACACCAGCTTTTCTGGACTGCGCAGATGGTTGTTATCCTTACAACACACTCTCCCGTAATTATCTCATCCTCAGCCCATGGTAATATACCACCCGACAGTTTCCACCCCTCTGTTGTATCACTTGTCCCCCTTCCCATCTGCCACCCTATTTGTTTGCCACCCTCTGCCAATGCAGTCACCCATCTTTCCTCGCTCCTAAGCTCCTTTCACTCCTTTTTCTCCCACCTCCCTGCCCTCCCCCAACCTCCTGACACTGTGCCTGTTCACATTTCAGCCCCTGCACATTCAACCAGAAAGCATTCCTCTCTTCCACTTCCCCACCCCCTGTAGAGTGTTGCTTCCACCCCAGATGATAGTAGGATGGGGTCTAGTCCAGACTCTTCTGCCAATGAGATAATCATGAAACTTTTTTCAGTTACACACCACATGTCCTGTGAATACACATTGTGTGCCTTTAATGCAGTGGTTTCCATTGCCTTCTGCATCCTCATGTTATTGATCACTGCTGATTCTTCTGCATTTTGGAGCAGTTTCACACCACAAGAGCAAGAGAGTGCCCTGAACTTCTGTCCACTCCTCCATCCTTTTTCACAAGACCGTTGGTAGAATAAGAGTGACTTCTTATGCCAGAAGTCTTCAGCTGCTGTTGCTAAAAATATTTATTCAAAGTTTAGCCAGTGGTGGTGTTTGAACCCAGGACTGAGAAAGTTTTGATTACTAATCAAAGACACTACACATAGATCACTGGTGCTGAATATAGTTAAATGCAAAAACTGTTTATATGGACCTGATCATGTTCATTGATCAACTGCCAACGGCAAGAAAAATGTTTCTGAAGAAGAGGAATTTGTTAACATCGAATATAGATTTAAGTGTTAGGAAGTCTTTTCTGAAGGTTTTTGCATGGCTTGTAACCATCTATGAAAGCGAAACGGGGATGATAAACACTTCACACAATAAGAGAATAAAAGGTTTTGCTTAACTTTTGGGCCAGTAGAAAGCCAGCCAAGTTCTCAGTGTTGTTTATGTGCCTGTCGACATCTTGGCACTGCATTTATTTGGTGAGTTGTTAGCTTTACTGATTATCATCAGTTTGTGTGTGCCTACATGATGTTTCGTGTGCCATCATGATGTGTTCATTGGAGATGGATAACAAATTTTAAAATTTAAAATTTTCCATAGAGTAAATAATTAGCAATATATCAATGAACTATGCAACTCTCGTATATTGGCAGAGCATTGTTTTTAATAAAATTTGGATCAAGGCTGCTATGCATGACAACTTATTTTATTGATCGTATTCTCTTGCAATCAAAGATGATTTTGAGTGGCAGTGAGTGAATTGGGAGTGAAAATAGACTTGTGGTTGAAGGCCTGCTTTTTATGTCTGTAACTGCTTCTTGGATTGTAACTGCAAATAGCACAGTTGTTATAAAAGTACATGTATTTTGTCATCATGCTCCTGAAACAGTTTTTCTTCCTCATTGTAGTATTTATTTTGATCATTGTGTGCAGGCAGTGGAATACATGAAACAGCTGCCAACAGCAAAGTTGCCAATCAGTGGTAGCGATGGTGCCTTGTATCGACGTCAACAACTTGAACGACAAGTACCAATACATGACTTGGATGCCAGCCGTTGTCACAATTTGACTCCACAGGAGGTGGAAGGGTTTGTTACAGATTATAATTAAACTTTATAAACAAACAGCGTGTTTTAAGAAGTATCTATAAATTAAACTCCTCTGTTGCACTTTTGTCTGTAAATGCAAAGCTTTTATGTCTATTCTGTAGTTATGTTGCTAGAGTGTGTGTGTGTGTATGTGTTTTTTCTATTTCACATTTCCTGCTGCACGCAGGACTATGAATTTTATTATGCTGCAGAATTAAACAGTTCTGATATGCAGCAGTGTTGACACTCAGCTAAAGCTAATTTGGTGGCCTTGGATCAAAAACTGTACTGTAAGTCGTTGTTAGAGATGACAGTGCCTAATGCACACAGTGTGTAGATATTAATTAGTTACTGGCATGAAAATAGTTGCAGCATGGAAGAGTAAGAGGCCATGTGCTCACTTTGTAATGCAATATCCATTTGCCATGCCCTTCTCCAGAGTTTTGTTGAAGAAGGAACAGGCAGTAAGGGCAGTTAGTTGTTGCAGCCTGACTCAATCTAGTATGTGGACACTCCAGTTTGTGCATTATTGTTGCATTACTGTGTTAGGAAGGACGTCGGTACAATCCTACTTGAAAGCAGGCAACACACGTCTTGTCAGAGGTAGATATTTTGTTGTGGTACTATTTCCCATTCTTAGGTAGTTGCTTCAGTATTGATTCATCTTCCCTAGACACTTTTCATTGAGCATATTAGGGGAAATGGAAACAATAAGATTTTTTTTAAGTTATGGATTTAGTTTTTTCATACGAAACAACCTTATTAACTTCAGAGTGCTCTTCATTACACGTAATACATTTTTTTCAGTCAGTGAATTCATTGTGGGAATAATTTTTATGCTGATCTGCAGTATTGGCTGTTTTCTCTAGTTGTTTCTTCCCCTCTCAATCATTTCTACATCATCAAATCAGTTTCATTTCATGCCTTTTCATAGCACCAGGACTCATCAACTGCAATGATCGTAGAAAATAAATTCTGGGTAAGTTAGGAGCTAGTCTTTCAAAGTATAGCATGCCTCTGCTTGACACTCTTCCAAAAATTTTGGGTATCATCTTGTATATTTTTGTTTTGCAGGGCATTCTAATGAGTGCGAGTTAGACATATTTAATTAGCCAGTTTTACACTGCATTTTATTGAATGGCCACAAACCGTTTGCTACCACATGATATTTCAATTTTGAGCATGAAATTGAGCCCATTAGTTAACATGACTGTCAATAAATCTCGGCTGCTGAGTTCCTTGTAATGTTTTAGAGGTATGTGCTCGGAAAATATTAACATAAAAGTCTGAAGTACACTTTTTTGTGATTGATGTGGATAATAAATTGCTAAAGATTAAGTTCACAATTCATTGCTAGCTTGTATTTGCATGGTATTATCTGTTCTGATACAGTTGTTAAATTTATAACAACCATTTACTTGCCTGAGATAGATATCTTTAGGGACAGAAAAAAATGATTTTATTTTTGCAAATTTGGTGTTTTGCTAAATTTTGTGATTTTTTTTTTTTTTTTTGCCGAATTCAGTGGCTTCTTTTGCCAGATTCGGTGTTGCTTTATTTTGAGTTGTTTTGCCAAATTCGATGTGTTTTGTAAAATTTGGTGTGTTCTGCCAAATTCGGTGTTGGTTCTGCCAAATCTGATGATTTTTTTGTCAAACTCAAAATTGTTTGTCAACTTTCATGTTCTTTACCATATTCTGTGTATTTATTTTGCTAAAATCTGTGATGCTCTTTGCCAAATTCAGTGGTACTCTATACCAAATTTTGCACTATTTTCATCATCAAACAAAACTTAATTACACAGGACATATGCTGTTATTTTAAGAATATACATGACCTTTTACTTTGAGGAGACTAGATGACAAAATGCAATTTATCATTTGTGTCCTCAGAATTATAACTTTTTTATACAGCAAAATCTCAGATTCTGTGATATCACATAAAAATTGCAAATTTCCTATTATTTTGCAACAAAACAATAATTTGTGTTTTTTTCCAATTTATCATTTTCATTAAATTTTCCTTTCCCTAGATACCATTCATTATATTCAACTGATTTTCATTCATTCCAGAAATGCTAATGATTTGACTGCATGACCCTTCTGTATTTCATTCGAACTATTACAATTGAGCATCAATTATCTGAATGTTAGTCAACCACACTACAGCTTCACTGAACCATTATTCGCTTGGGCATGCTGCCTTTCTCACTATGGCCTTGCCTCCCCTTCGCTCCCCAGCCCCCTCCTTCCCCGCACTATTGCCGAGTGACCGATGATAGAAACTGTTTGCAGCCTGCTACAATCACTTGAACCAACTATACAAGGAGGAAAACTGTGTGCCGATTCTTCAGCAGCCGATTCTTTCAAAATCAAACTAAGGGGCATGTTAAGGGAAAAAGATTATGCTCTTGAAAACATTTACAATACTGACAAAACTGGGCCCAATTGGAAAGCTTACCAAGAAAAATTTTTGCATTGTATTGTGAATTAGCAGCACTTAGTCTTAAAATAAGCAAGGATCATATTAATGCTTTCACTTGTGCTAATGCTACTGGTAGCCACCCATTGCATAGACTTCTCATTGGTAAAAGTAAGAAACTGCATTGTTTCAAAGGCTTTCATATGTCTGTGATGCCTGTTGTTAACACATCACAATAGAACACCTGAATGTATAATACGATTTTCATGCAATGGATTGAGGAAGTTTTTGTGCCCTTTGTAAAAGCTTATGGGTTAAAGAATGACAAAAGGGAGAAAACATTACTGCTCCTGACAATGTACCAACGTGTCCATCATCTGATACCTTAAATGAAAAGAGCAACTTCATAAAAGTGATGTTTTATCAGCTATTATGAAGTCTTTACTACAGCCTGTGGCTCAAAGCATTATTTTAGAGTTTGAAATGGTATTACAGGAAAGAACTGATACATAAGTTATTGTTAGAAAGAGAAGAGGGGGGGTGAGGAGAGAGAGGGGGGGAGGAGAAGTAAGTCTGTTTCAAAATCATAAAAATCTGATTTGAAAGCTGTATCCTACATGAGTGGAGAAGCCTGGGGTAAAATTTTGGGTACAGTGAAAAGTCTGTCTAATTGAAAATGACAACAGAATAATATGTCCAAAATTCTCAAAATCCTGCAGGATAGCAACATTGTGAACCTTGTCACTGATAAGGCTGACTGTGCTAGTATATCGCATCAACTAGTGATCCAGAAAATGAAGATGAAAATATACTGGCTGCTTCTGAACAATTTACATTTTTAGATACTGCTCTGTGATGGATGGAAACACAAGATGCAAGCAATATTAGATACCTGTAGTGGAAAAAGTGTGTGACTTAGCTACTCGTAAGTTGGTAGGCCTGCTTAAGACACCAAAATTAAAGGTGTTTTTTTAATTCTGTAAGTATGTACTCTACATACAAAATGCATATGAAATACATATTTTTTTGCTTACTAGGTTGTACTACATACATTCGTACCATGTTTGCCTCTCTAATAAGAAAAGAGAGTCATGTTACTATAAATATATGTAGTCTTTACCGGCAAATAAAACTATACAGTTAAGTTATCAAAATAAACCAGTTTTTCTAAAAACCATGCTCCCAACTTGTTCAGATAATAGACACTTTACTGTATTAGTGTATTTTCATTTACAAGGCATCTACATTGAAGTACTCAATTTCTGGATGTTATATCAGATTACTAAATAAAAATATGACCTACTTATTGTCAAGTTTGAAAAGCACAACATTTGAGTTTTCATAAGAAGAAGATAAAGAGGAAAGAAAATTGAACAGAAAATGAAGGAATTTGTATCTGAGTTCTTCTGGAGGCATTTAAAATGTTCACTTTGTACATCAGGGCTGTTGCAACACATCAACGATTCAAACAAATATATTCTGGAGACTTTATGTAGCTGGACATGTTCTCCTCTTGACTCAAAATAGAAATCTAACAATGTAGTAGCTGGAGAGATTAGAGATCAATAGTTTAGTTCATGCTTTTGTAATAAAAAAAAAGTACCCACTAGAGTTTATCTCCCATGTAGTAAACAAGGGGTGTAAATCAGTCCTGTTGAAAAAGCATCTGTGGCTGTAGGCCATGCAGCTGTGAAAAGGTGTAGAACAACAGTATGTCCATAAATGAACAATATATATCAGTTTTCTTATGTAAAGGTGAACGGTAAGGAAATTAATTGGATTTATGAGGTCATTATATTTTCAACTTAGGCCTGCCACATAGCCCTTGTTGCTGTTCTTATTCTCGGGTCTCTCTATGCATTGTTCTCTGAAAGAAGTTGACAGCCAGTTAGCACCTTCACCGTAAATGCAAAATCCAAACAATTACATAACAACTTCCTTTTTCTTGGACATGTATCTTTGCATAAAATGCTGGTATTATATTTACAGTGTCTGGCAATTCTTGTAGATATTTGAAACTCTGTGGAATGTGGGAGAAGGGAGCTATTTACATGGGTAGTATCCAGAAAGATATCATCTATCAGTCAGGCTGTGAAAGCTTCAGAAATCAAGTAGAGAATTTTTTTCTCATCCAAACTCCGAAATTGATATATTTCATTGTAGATAGCCTGTGCAAAATATATTACATAAATTTTCATTTATTAAAGGGAAATAGGTTTCCTATGTCAGATTTCTGCTTTGTGTGGAAGGAGGGAGGCATAGTAGCAGCAGGTACGCATAGCGAGCTACCTAAAAGTGAAAAAAGACAGACGTAAACAAAGGGTAAACTGTTATTGTTTCAAAGCTGTCAATACTTTTACCCCACTGTAAGGCAAAATGGGTAATGCCACCATACAAAAATGTTTTCGGTTGGCATAAGAACTATAATTGTACCCAAGTATGCACCTCTTCATCTGAAGCAAATTGACAGCCACTGATGTCTTTCTTCAGGGCTCTGAAAATATGGAAATCATCTAAGGAGAGATAGGGACTGCATCTAGGAAGTGTTAAGTGTTTTGCAGCAGACAGGTAGGCATTACCCTGGAAGAGAATGTTGCCATCTGTCAATATCCTATGTGTTTGGACATGATCATATGCTTGAATTGTTGCATTGTGTCCACTTATTGCTGTGTGTTAATTTTAGTATCATGTTCCAGAAAAGCAGCAGCGGGCCCATGCAGCCAAACAAAAATGTCATCATGACTTGCTTAGAGCTTGCAAGCACAGCTTTAGATTTTTTCAGTGAGGGTGAATCCATGT
Organism: Schistocerca nitens; assembly: GCF_023898315.1. Lineage (NCBI taxonomy): Eukaryota > Metazoa > Arthropoda > Insecta > Orthoptera > Acrididae > Schistocerca > Schistocerca nitens. The sequence continues at coordinate 355,536,113 of NC_064622.1, forward strand.
GCTTCCATTGTTGGCTCTGATGCTTCGTCTCTGGGTCAAAATGCTCACACCATGTTTCATCTCTTGTGACAGTACAGGACAGGACACAATATTCTACATCATGATACCATTCTAAGTGCTGCAGTGATATTGACATTCCATTCAAATTCTTCTCCTCCATCGCCCCGTGGGCAATCGAATGCACACAGATTTTCTGGAACTTCAGATGCTCTGTCAAAAAAGCATGAGTGGCACCATGACCAATTCCCAACATAGCCAAATATCTTCCATTGTCTGCTTTTGACTATTTCTGATGGCAGCATTTCCACAACAATGACTGAAAGAGTCGTGGCACAGTGACTCTGTCCTGACCGACTTCTGTATTTCAATGACGCTCAACTTTCTTCGAATCATTTATTCCATACAGACACAGGTGCACTTGATATACTTTGTCCATCATACACAGCAGACATTCAGACATTTGGGCATGAATTTCCCTTCCTGACAATCCTTCTGTAGTCAAAACCCACACTACCCCTCGCCTACACACACACACACACACACACACACACACACACAAACACGACTTGTTGCTCATGTTGTGTCTAACAGACAAATGGCTCAGTGGTGAACATTCACACTGTTCTTTCCTAATAGAGGGCACTTCTATACGCACACCTACCTGTGCTACCAGCACCTGCACAATGCTTGTTATGTAGTCTGTCTTGTTTTCTTTTGACGAGCCCTTGTTGTATGGGTGCCTAACTCTACTGTCTAGAGATTAGCATAACTGATAGCCTCAGGACGTCATATGAAGGATTTCAGGACTAAAGAATCAATACTTGAAGATTTCTTTGTGTACATCTACATACATACATACATACATACATATTTAATTACATACTCCACAATCTGGTGCAAGGTGGAGGATGCCTTTCCTGTTCCACTTGCAAATCGAGTGATGCTCTTATGTTATCTTCACAGTCCTTATGTGAAATGCGTGTTGACAACAGTAGAATTGTTCTGTAGTCAACTTCATATGTAGGTTCTCTAATTTTTCACTAGTGTTCTGCAAAAAGAAAGTCATCTTCCCTCTTTCTGGAGAACCCTGAAGATAAGGGGTTTATTTGTTGTCATTATAGGTTCTTTTTTTATTAGCGTGTGGTTTGAAGTTTGTTAGTCAGAATATACTGTGGACATACAGCCTCAACACAAAAGAAATACGATTACTCGGATAAATATTAATCAGTGACTGGTTTTTTCCCTAGAAGTTTATCTTTATACTGTGCCAGGTTTTATCAAAATCAGTCAGCTAAGTGACAGTGGATAAGGAGATTATTACACATATGTTCTTGCGCTCTGCTGGAAAAGTACTGTACAATGTCTGACACAAAAGAATTAACACTTATCCTGAAAAATCCATGTATTTGCTACATATGTTCAGTTAGTGGGTGGCACGTTCATACTAGGACACACTGAAATCCACAGATGTCACAAATCATTTCTTATTGCTATTTTCCATGAAGCTGCACAGGAACTCACCACTTAACATTTCTGGGGGAAAATGCAGTCCTCTCTTGCATACCATCCTTTCACTACGTCCCAACCATATCCATTTTTTGTCTACCTTTATTCCCATTGTAACTCTCTTACACCGAGTGAAGTAACAATTACTTATTTTGGTGTCATATCTCAGTATTTAGTGCCTTTTTCCATAAAGTTGTATTTCAATTGCAACTATGTGTTGCCTGTATGTTTTACAGTTTACCTGTTGAAGGGCTTTTCTTTTTACTGCAAATTTTATTATATATATGTTTTTATATTATTATGTTCTTTAAATTTTTTGTTTTGTCAAAGTTTTTTTCCTATAGAAATGTCACTTAATTACATTTTTTGCATGATATTTATTTTCCATGCATAGGCTGAAGAAATATCTTGACAATCTAAAGAGCAATGTTGTTGGACAAGGACGTGTCACCAAGGTGAGTGAATTCATTTCGTATTCATTCATTCATTCATCTTTAACAACAAGATTTACATAATATTTGTAGTGGTGAAGTACTAATATTATCCTGAAAATGGGTTAGTAAGCATGGCAGAATAAGTGTAATGAATCACACTCATATTTTGTGGTGCTTTAGCATATTATTGTTATTAAGTTTGTGTGTTTGTGTATATTCTGTAACTGTTGCAGTTCATTTTACATAAAAATGCACTGGTATTGATTAATGTATAAATCCACAGATTGATTTCTGCACTGTAATTGTGTTTTTTGCAAGACAATTGTAATGCCACGATACCTTAATTTTCATATAAAATGTGACGATTTGACGCATAATGGAAGAGTTCTACCAGAATCACAGTTGGGAAATTGTTCATACTGTGTGCCCATCACCCAGTCTATGCTCTGCTCCATGCAGTATACAACTATAGCGAAAGATTGTGTATAAATTTATAAGATAAATTGTGCAATTTTACTTTTGGTTATTGGATTAAAAAAATAAAACAAATATCTAATTCAAGAATAAAGTCAGAATTGAGTATCAACAATGCTGGACAAGGAGGAAGAGTGTTCTCTCACCAGCCACTAAAATAGAAACATCTCAGATTTAAAAAAGGAGAAATGTCACATGAAACCATAGATTATGAGAGAGATGAAATGTAGGAAGAATGCTGGAAGTAACAGCGAGATAGAATTTGTGACTAACATTCTGAACTGCCAGCATGAGATGCTAGCAACCACTAGCTCAAAGACGTAAGTCAGTTTTCGAAAAAAATGCAAAGCTTCATTACAGTGAAAAATAGGTTATATAGCTGGGGAGGGTGGGGCAGGAGCCAATAATAAAAATTGTATTAGAAAGAAGGCAGAGAGAAAATGGATATATATAGTTTAGAAAGAGTGATACTCAGATTACAGACTGCTACTCTAGTTTCAGAAGTCATTGAACAAACTAAACAAATATACAAGGCATCTTAACAAGAAAGATCAAGATTCTGTGAGGCTACAGAAATTCTCATTTGGGAAAAAAAAAAAAAAAATTAAAAGTTTATGTCCTGTCCCAAGTGATTTCCAACATACAATACATTTAATGTACGTTTTTGATAATTGTGCTGTTATTTTGAAGGAACAATGTCAGAACACAATGACTAGCTTTTTCTGGACAATTAGAGGATGTTCTGCTTATTACATGTAATACAATACACTTCCAACATGTTGGATCTACTCCACAGTCTCCACCACAACTTCTGTAATTGGTGGGGTATGCGACTTCCTTTTGGACATCTGGAAACAGCACTGCCAATTTGTAATTATAAACTTTCATCTATTGTCTTTCACTGGAAGAAAAATGTTTAAGAATTCTGTGAGATGATACATTGCATTTTTATATTTGATTCTCGGCTCCAGTCCACAGCATCATGTGTGTAATAGTATAGTAAAAACAAAATAATGAATTTCTTCTGTGTTTACTTTTTTGTGAGGTTTTATCCAGTTACACGAAGAGAAAAGTATTGCCAGTGGACATATCTTTTTTCTGCAATTGCATATTCATTTCACCACCAGTGTGGCATAGGCCTCAATGCTTTTATCTTTTGGTTAATAAAGACAATGAGTATGAAACAGCTGTGCACTGCCATGATATAATTTTGAGTTATATAACTATTCAAATTATGTCTGCAAGAACATTACAATTAACAAATTTCAGAAGCATAATTTCTTCTCAGTGTATTACACTTTATGCTCACATAGTGTAACAAACATTAAATAGCAGAAGGATGTTTGAGTCACAAAAATGATACTGTTCAACTACATCTTTTATATTTGTTTCTACCAAAACATAATTAATATAATCACATACCATTCCTTCCATGCATAATGTTAAATGGAAGAGCCAGATACAAAAGCAAGCAGTTTTTCTTTTCTTTTTTTATTTTAAAACCTTTCTTTTGCATTAACAACCAGCAAAGTAAGCTTTTTTCCATTACTTTACATACAGTCATTTTTTTCATCACAGATTTCTACACATTATAGATGTATTATACTTTTTATCACTGTTTATTCATTTTAAAGTCTTCATTATTTTGGTGGCATACATTACTATTCATAAACTGCCACATATCGACCAATGGGTACACTTGGTCCTCAAAGATTACCACAACCACAATCTTTTCCAACACAAGACACCACCAGAATGTGTTTCATCATATAGCTGACATAAATCATGCAGTTCATGAACGAAAATAGAGAATACCTGCATCTTAAAATCTGGTCTTGTGGGTGGAGAGGAAAAATCATAGCTTGTTAGCATGAAAAGAATAAATAAAATAACAGTGAGTGGGCAGTACTGCTTCCTCACATGTGATCGTGGATGCACCAGTTTCTGACACACCAAGATTTCTAGATCATTCTTGCCACCTCTGTAATGTTGACTTGTCTTCCTGAGAAACTATAAATAGTTACGTAATTGTGGATACTTGTTTCAGGTGTTGTTATGTGTTGAACAGTAACTTGCAGTTATGTATTGCCAATTGGAATTTCTGTATATCTAAGATAACAGGCTTCTGTTTTGGATTGTATTGGAATTAGTTGAATGAAATACTTCAATCAGTGTTTGGTATATTTTTGTGTTTGATTTATAATTAGTTGTAGCAGAAGTTAGAGTGAAAACAGTATATAAGAAGTGTAATACGTCTGAATTTCTGCAGGTGCCATTACTCCATGCAGATGTGAGGTGGGCATCAGAAGCATTTGGCCAAAAATCTCTTCCAGCATCGCACTCAGCAGATTCCATACGTGGCATTCCACCATCTGCCTTCTCTGCTCCTCGTCCATTCCACCCAGCAGTGCCTCATATGCCAGCTGGCACAGAAGATGACGATTTTCCACCACCTCCCCCACCACTTCCTAACACCATGCCACCAAATCTGAAGAAACCAAGTAACTTTGCACCAAGTTGGAAGCCTTACCATAATCCTGAATCCCAAACTTCATATTCAGAAGCTCTTCCAGGAAAACCATATACATCATCAGAATTTGAAAGGGCTGGTCCAACAGGTAACTACACAATGAAATCGAAAAGTAGTTTTCTTTTATAAAAAAATATTGGAAATAAAATACTCTTTCTTCTTCTTCTTCTTCTTCTTCTTCTTCTTTTCAGATCGTCTGTCACAGAAAGGTAATAGCCAACAATCGGCAAGTGTGGGTCGTCAGCAGTTTGGTACGTTGCCTGGTGAGAGTGTCTCAAGCTTGCCAGCAGATGCCAGTGTATCACATACACTGCATCCTGAATCTCATACTGCCTACTCAGAAGTTGTTCCAGGAAAACCTTCATTTGCCTCAGCCGAGCATCATAGGTCTGGTTCAGGAGGTAACTGTTTAAAGCAAAAGACAAAATTACTAGATGTCTTTGAAAAGCTGATGGTTCTTAAAGTAATATCACATTTTTTCCAGTAGCAGATCCTGTTTCACAGAGAGGTCAGCAACAAGGAGATGTTGGGCATCAACGGTATGATGTTGGGCATCAACACTACGGACTATTGCCTGAAAACACTGCTGCAACTTTGCCAGCAGATGCCACGTTCGCTCACACAATGCATCCTGACTCCCACACTGTGTATTCAGAATCTGTCCCAGAAAAACATTCAGCCCTATCGCCTGAATACCGCAGAACTGGTTTACGAGGTAACTCTACAAAGTGAAAAATATCATCCTTTGCTCTGTGAAATTTACAGTAGTTGAGATAACTTTCATTTTTCCATTAGTAGACCCTGTGTCTCCAAAACAGCAAAGTGAATGGATGGAAGGCATGAGCACTAAACATAGTGAATCAGTTCCTGGATATAACGTATTGAGCTCACCAGCTGGTGCAACTGTTTCACTTGCAACGCGTCCAATGATTATGTCTGTTTCTACTAATGTGCCAGGTGTCTCACCTGCAATGATAGCTACATCTTTATCTCAAAGTTGTGGAGCACCTGAAGGATTTAAGAATGAGTCTGTTCCTCACAATAAAAATACTGGTACATTACGTGCTGGTGCAGTTGCTGGCTCAAGATATCCTAGTGGGCAGGAGTGCTACCAGAATGCCTGTCCAGACAAACTGCCATATAATGAGCCTGTAAAGCAATGGGCAGGGAAAGATATCCCTCAAGAGGGAAATTTGGGATATTCAATGCATCCAGCAGAAAAAGAAGACATTTACAGTCAACAGCCAGGAGCACTTTTACAGTCTGATACAGTGAATATTAAAAGCCCTGTCTCCAGAACTCAGTTAAGAAATTCTGAAGGAACAAGCTCTTTATTAGGCCATAAACCACATTATATGTCCCATCCTGTGGAAAGCACATCTAGTGAGCCAATAGCTGCCAGAAATGCTGGTTCAAGTCATTGGGAAGTTGGTAAGTCTTCTGTGTGTCCATGTCTTCGTTGTCGATTTGTGCATGTCCTCTGTGTTCGTCCATTCGTTATTCTGTGTATATGTTTGTCCATCTGTCTTATTGGTATGTCCTTCCATTTGTCTGTCCGTCCTTGTTTGCATTCTGTATATACTTTAATTTTCAACTTTGTTGGTATTTGCTGACACAGCCATTAAAGGAGAAAAACTGAGTAAGAATTATTTATACAAAAATCTAAGTTGTATTCAACAGATCTGCAGAATACCATATACAGTGGTTGGCCTCCATATTGTTGCAAAACAGGCAAGGCAAGAATTGATCATCTCTGTGTGAACTTCAGAAAGTATTTTGTGGGATTTCATAGTTCACTATCAAATGTCTCACTGCTACCAGCAAGAGCCCATTCAATTGACTTTGGTTGCTATATTGATTTCTTTGCTGTAATATAATCAACTGTCCACTTCATCCAGACTGGTTTGTTTATATAAGTATAGCTTATTTGATGAATCTTTATTTCTCACCAGCAAGAACATGGTTGTTTGTTGACCTAGAAATGGCACCACCACTGAAACAGAAGAGACAGCTGGTGCACTCTGTTTGCAAACATTATTGACATTGGGGAAATACAGTGTGTCCCACATAAAACCCCAGTATGCTTCACACCCAAGATTTGAGAAACTGTGAACTAACTAAAAGAGAATAGATAATAGTAATGTTAAAAATTATGTAGTTACTTTTCTATAATAGATGCTGGAAGTGGTGATCAATGCATCCAGGAGTCAAAGATCTCTACATATCTTGTGTTGTTTAAGGTGTAATTGAAAAATATGGGGTACACCGGACAATGCATGCCAAACACCTATCTTCTCTGAGTGGTAGTGTTCTTCATGGAGAATACATAGGTTATCTTGTGAACAGTATCTGCATTTTTGGGAGTTTACATAACCTGACAAATGAAATCAGGCCTCATCTGACATGAAGTAAAGCAAGGGTCCAAGTAACCATCTGCATTTGATACTAACAGCCAATTACAGTAATGAAGTTTCCAAGTCCTCAAATTTCAACTCTTGCACCATACTCAAAGAGTAGGCTTTTAATTTCATATCTTTTAGTACATAATGACACAGTGTCCAAGGTACACAAACTTGCTACAATGACCTCCTTACCAACTTGTGGACTTCTCATAATATCCATGCGAATTCTGTCTGTAATTTCAGGGTCCTCATTGTTGGTTGCCTATTCCTCTGTCATTTAGTACATAATGACACAGTGTCCAAGGTACACAAACTTGCTACAATGACCTCCTTACCAACTTGTGGACTTCTCATAATATCCATGCGAATTCTGTCTGTAATTTCAGGGTCCTCATTGTTGGTTGCCTATTCCTCTGCATATTCCTACAGCCCTTTATTTCTTGTTCAGATCTTGAATAGTGCTGGTTGTGGGGAGTTTCGTTCCAGGATACTGTGCTTGAAACATTTCTTTACATTCCTTGATGTATGTAACACTCCATAGTATCAGTTTGCTGTTCTGATGCAAATTGCCAATTTCTGTAACAGCCCAGCAATACAAGCTTCTCACAACAACTGATGCATGAATGCACAGTTGCTCTCAATTTTCCAATAAAATTTAGTGTAGCCAACTTCTTTGAGACAGTGTTGCTATTTCACAAGCAATTCGACTAGAGATGATTGACTGATATGTATGGCATACATGTCTAATGTGGGACATTCTTGTATATGCATACATATTTCATGCTTGTAAGTTGCTTGTTTGAACATATTACTCGATCACTTTCTTGATCACTACTTTGAATCCCAATATATATTACAAATATTTAATGTTCATGTTCCGTAAAGGCGCCAGAATGTCGATATTGATGACATGTATACATGCTCTGATTCAGTCTTCTGAAATTACTTTTCTTATGCAGTTACTTTTCTTATGCAACTTTGTATTTGTTCTTTGAAAGTCTTTAACATAAGACTGTTTTTACTGCTTGCTGACTTTTTTGTCGAATTATGTTCTACATCAGTTCCATTGAATTTAGTTTGTTATAGAAGGGAGTGACCATTAAACAGAAAAACTATATTTTTAAATCTTGTCCATGGTGCTTAAAGGATTAAGTGTGCTTACCTTAACAATGTCTAGCAACTATCTCTCAATAATGTCTTTTATCACTGATGTGTCAATTTCTCACAACCATGACAGTGTATTGCCTTTGCGGAAGCAGTAGCAGGAGTCCTATTTTCTTGCATCATGTGGTATTGAGGATTTTTAGGTACATAAATGCATCTGTGTGGGGAACTTAGAATGAGTTGTTCCTGTACCCACTTTTGAAGTTTGTTTTACCATGGTAATCTTGTGGTGAGATTTGCTCCAAAATCTCTCTCTGACTGGTACTAGTTTTTTTTTTTTTTTTATGGTCATTGCAGTTCGATCATTCTGGTGCTTGTTTATCTATTTTCTGTTTCAGATATACCTATCCTGTGCCCTGAAGATTGGTTGGCAGCAGTTCTTTTCTCCATTACTCTCTGTTCCCTGTTAGTCTCTTCATTTCTTAATATGAACTTCCCTGAATGCCATACTTGATCTGCTCGTATTGCCACAACACACACCTGGCATAAGGACTCTGAAGGCAAGATAAGAGAAATCTGGGCTCATATGGAAGCATATAGACATTGCTTTTCCCTCACTCCATTTGCAGATGGAACAGAAAAGAGAATGACTAATTATCATACATCGTACCACCCCTCCCCCCCCCCCCCACCCCACCCTCCTCGCAAGCACCATATGATGCCTTGCGGAGTGTTTATGTAGATATAGACTGCTATCTAGGTCTTACTCTTCCTCCCTTGCCTTGAGTCATCCTTTCATCACATTAACTAGAAAGCTGCTGTGTTGATAGATGTGGATCAATCAATTGAGTTTTTTCTTTTCTATACCGTTGGCAGCAGAGATTTTCAAAGCCCATCATCATTTCTGTGAAGCAAGGCATATCCAGTGGGTCTTCAATGGAGTGGTTTCTGTGTGGCCTTCTCCATCCTGTGGCATAGATTACGCTACTTCATGCAGCATTAGGAGCAGTTTACCACTCCAAGGATAAGAGACTGCCTTGCACTATACCGTATTTTACAGACTATAAGACACACTTTTTTCTTTGAAAAATTGCCTCGAAAATTCAGGTATGTCTTCTACTCGAAATTAATATAAAAATGTCCAGTCTTTGATGTAAAATTCGCACCAGTCTTAAAGATAGCCATATATTTGATGCTGTGGGAAACCTATCTCTGGCAACATTGGATTCAACTGGCAGCAGCAGTGCACCGATGCGGCGAACATGATTTGCAGGAATTCACAAGTTGCTAACACTGTCTCCCTCCCACCTCTCGCAAATCTAGAGCATTGTCTAGCCTATGATGCATCATTGCCGTCTATGGTTCCAGTGAACATGAATTCAAAGTGGTTTGTGTTATCAGTAGCAGTGCAGTATTTTTGTTAGTAGCTAGTTTCATAACGGGAAAAAATAAAAGGTATCCATATGATTTATAAATTATAGAGCACAACAATCAGTCATCCTTTTTTGCAGGTTTTATTTGGCAAATCCAGATTCCACTTAGTGCCTAGCCATTATCAATGCACTATATTCTAGTCTCAGTGCATGTCAGTTCCCTGTTGTTTGGACATCAGTCACAGTTCTTTGAATATTTTTTCAAAGAACTGTGACTGATGCCCAAACACTAGCTGAAATCTGGATTTGCTAAATAAAACCTGCAAAAGAGGACAACTGATTGCTGTGATCTATAATTTTTAAATCAGATCACAGTTGCTGAGTTCACCCACATTCCTGCATTGAGTGCACCCACATTCCTAATGGAAGGTAACCTGATGGTTATTCATATGATGTGGGCTATGAATTGAAAGTAATAGCATATGCAGAAGGACATGGAAACAGAACAGTGGAGTGGCATCCCCCCCCCCCCCCCCCTCCCTACACCAACAGCAAAAACCATTCACCGTTGGCAGGCTTGTAAACAAGAATTGAAAAAAAAAAAAAAAATGAGGAAGACAAAATTTGCGAAAAGAGGACTGAAGGCAAAATGGCCAAAAATAGATGATGAGATATTGAAATGGATTTGAGGACTGTCACAATGGCATTGGAATTAATGCAGAAGTGAGTGAAATACTCGCTCATAACCTAGTGCTACAGTGGAACTTAACAGACTTTAAGAGGAGTGTTGGTTAGTGCTACATGTTTGTCAAGTTTGTGAAGTGTCATAGACTTAGCATGCGAACCAAAACCAAAATATCTCAGAAAATGCCAGAAGAGTATGAAGAGAAAATACAAAGGGCGTTCAAAAAGTTTTGCACAGTCATCTCTAATTTTTTTATTTTTTGCAGGAGGAGAATGAATTTTTTGTGAACATACTTGGAACATTTAGCTATACTTTGAGCCTCCATCAGTTGTGACGCATCTGGCTTAACGTTCTTTCCATGATGTAAATGCACTTTGGCAAAATTCTTGGGGGTTGACTTTTACACCATTACTTGACACAGGAAATAAGGTCTTTCTCACTATCAAATGTTTTACCGCGCAGGTGGGTCTCCAAACAACCAAAGAGATGGAGCCAAGTCCGGACTGTAGGGAGGTTGAGGAACAATTTTCCAACCCATTTTGACGATTTTCTCCTGTGTCGTAAGGGCTGTAATGGGGTTTGGCATTGTCATGGATAGTCTGATGAGCTGACCCTGAAGCTGTGGTCTGTGGGTCTTGATGACACATCACAACTTGTCCAGTGACAAACAGTAACGGTCCTGGTTAATTGTGGAGCCAGTTTCCAAAAAGTCAATGAAAATGACACCACACTGATCCCAGAAGGAGGAGGCCATCACCTTTCAGCCTGCTGTTCATGAAAGTCTTGGTTTCTTTTTCCAAGCGGCACCCGGATGACGCCACTTCATGGATTGGGTTTTGCTCTCAGGTTCGGACAAAAACAACCATGTTTCATCATGGGTAAGGACATCATCAGAACACTGTTTCCACTCTTCGGTAAAGGTCTTTATGAGACCCTCGCACACATTCTTCCTCATCGTTTTCATTTCTCTTGTCAGTAATCTAGGCACCCAACATGCACATAGTTTTCTGCACCCTAGTGACTGTAGCAGTGGTACCACACTACCCCATGACAAACAAGTCATTTCAGCAAGCTGTAGTGTCGTCACACATCTGTCATTTTGGATGATTTGATCAATGGTCTCCTTATTCACACCACTCACTGCTGTCAATGGTCTACCGCATGGTGGATTGTCCAGTAGAGAGAAATCACCTTCTTTAAACCTCTGCAACTACCGCTGGATACTGCTGTGATCCTCTGTGTCCTCCCCATAAACAGGGAACAACTCCCTGTGAATCGATGTGGCAGAGTCATCGCAGGTCTTGAGATGTCGAAGAGGAACTCTATCACCGACCGTTGTTGCAACCTGACATCTACTTCACGGTCCATTATGGCTCACCTGTAAATAAAAGAAAATGCTTTTATATACCAACTTATAGCTAAAAGTTCCAAGTATGTTCACAAAAAATTTCATTCTCCTCTTGCAAAAAATAAAAAAATAGAGAAGACTGTGCAAAACTTTTTGAATACCCTTTGTATTATCTTTCCATCACTTTGTTATTCAATATCAAAAGAAAACCATTGTGGAACTAAGCCAAATAGTGAATATGGACGAAACTCTGACATTTGATGTGCCGAGTAACAAAGTTGTTGCCATAAAAGGTGCTAAAACTGTAACCATAAAAACAACTGATGATGATGTCCCATACTCCTTAACAGAGCGTAGGGGAACGATGCGGGAGACCCACACTGCTGTACTAGGCAAGGTTCTGGTGGAGGTGGTTTGCCATTGCCTTCCTCTGACTGTAATGGGGATGAATGACGATGATGAAAACGACACAACAACACCCAGTCATCTCGAGGCAGGTGAAAATCCCTGACCCTGCCAGGAATCGAACCTGGGACCCATGCTCGAGAAGCGAGAACGCTACCGCGAGACCACAAGATGCGGACATAAAAACAAGTGGACATGCAAAAAAAAAAAAAAAAAAAAAAAGAAAATGCACTACACTGTTGTCTTTTCATCTTGTGCTGAAGGTACTAAACTTAATCCAGTGATCACCTTCAAGCTCAAAAAAATGCCAAAACCTTCTGAAATACTGTCTTGTGGTGGTGTTCATGTACATGACAGGGACTGGATGGACGAGATTGGTGTGAAATTATGGGTTAACAGAGTGTGGGAGAGAAGCCAAGGTGCTTTATTGAAGAACAGTTCTCTTCTTGGCTAGATCGGTGTAGTAGTCATTTGAAAAATTCTGTGAAGGAGAAATTGAGACAGGGAAATACAGAGCTTGCTGTTATTCTGGGAAGACTTATGTCACAATTGCAACCTCTTGATGTCTCAGTAAATACACCATTTAAAGTGTATATGGGGGAGGAATGGCACAAATGGATGATGGATGAAACCCAGCATGAATTCATGGCGAATGGAGCTTTAAAACGACCCACAATGAAACAAGTGTGTCAGTGGATACAACAGTCGTGGTGTAGAGTGAGAGATCAGATGACAGTTTTCAGGGATTTTAAAGGTCAATTCAGTTTTATAAATTAAAACATGTTTTTTTAGTCTGGCTTCACAATCTAATAATAAAAAATGGTAAAAATGTTATCTTTTTTTAAAAAGTTGCTTAAAAATTAAAGTGCATCTTCTAGTCCATAGCATCTTATAATTCATAAAATACTCTTTTGTCCTGCTAGGTTCTTGATCAAATGTGTCTTTTTATCCCGGGAGACATTCAGTTCCTGCATCTGTTAGCTGCTTGCTGAGCAAATCTTACCCCCCCCCATCCCACCCTACCCCATCCTTCTGCTGCTATGAGGTGGATTTCAAGGTTCTTGTTTCACAGACTCTAAGATCTTGACAGCTTTTCTTTATCTTTGTTAATTGCAATGAAAACCTGAACAGCCTCCTGTCAGAAAGTCACAGAGGGAAGTAACATGTGATCTTTTAATAGGCTGGGATTCTAGTAACACATATTGTGGACATTCTGAAATCTATTAAGTACTAGTTTACTATTCAGTCTGGTAATGTAGCAAAATAAGATGTCGCCAATAGAAAAGTGCAGTGACACCTCCCAGTCATCAAAAAGGCAAAAAATTAAACAATTCGTTTCGCAGAGAATGTGATTCAAACCTCATTCTTGTATATACATACATATTTCATGCTTGTAAGTTCCTTCTTTGAACATATTTGATCACTTTCTTAATCACTACTTTGAATCCCAATATATGAGGGTAATCCCAAAAGTAAGGTCTCTTATTTTTTTATAAGTACATAGATCTGTTTATTTGTACAATGGTTTACATTGATTTACAGCTTGAAAATTTAGCAATTTTTTGACATAATCACCATTTCTGTCAATGCTTATTTGTAGACACTGTGGCAGTTTTTGTATGCCTATGTCATACCAGCTCGCCGCCATGCTGTTCAGAAAGTTATGAACTGGTGTGATTGTTGCTTGGTCTCAGGTGTAGAGTGGTATGCCCAGGTTCCATCACCCGTGACAATTGAGTCCAGAAAGTTGCCCTGGTGGTGAAGAAACGCGCGGGAAGCATCAACTCATTGCCGCATGTGGTCCTCAGTCAGCTTGTGTGGCACCCATCTTGCGCACACCTTCCAGTAGTTCAGTGTTTCAGTTAAAATTTTGTGAGCGTTGCTTCGGGAAACCTCAGGAACCAGGGTGATCCGCTGACCTTCACACATGCTTTGCTCAACTTTCAACATTGTCTCCTCAGAAATTGACGGTTTCTCGCTACTTTGTTCGTCGTGAATTTTGGTCCGACCAGCTGCAAACACTCTACACCACTTAAGAATATTTTTGACATCCATGCACGACTCACCATACACTTCCATCAATTGGCGATGGATTTCGATCGGCACAGTGCCCCTTGCATTCAAAAACCAAATAACTGCATGCAATTCGTACTTGGTGGTAACATCCAATGGGAGCTCCACTCTCAATGGCTGCCAAGCCAAGACTGAGCGCCTCAGCACGGCGTGCGCATGTTTACACATAGCGTGTGAAGCACTCTTCATAACAGTGTGACCAACTGCCACACGAACAGAGTTCTGCACTTATAAAAAAATAGGAGACCTTACTTTTGGGATTACACTCATATATTGCACTGATAAAATTCATCTTAAGTATCAAGTAAATTTATTTTTTGGTTACATGAAAAGGATGCAAAAATATACCTAGAATTCCTAAGTAATAGTTTTCTGTGGACATGCCATGACTTTTTGTGTGTTGAAACTTAGGAACTGCCAATTAAAATTGACTCCGAAAACAAAATTATTAAGTTATTACAAAATAAAAGTGAGGTGTCAGAAAATGAAATATTGGCTGTACAGAGAGAAAGTGGTGGTTTAATATGAGGAAACTATCCAGTTTGTGTGTGACAACCAACAAATAAAAATCAAACGACACTGTGAAAATGCTTGTGCACACATGTTAAACATTAACATATCTGTTGTTTCCGACAATTATGCACAGAATGTAACAAACCAAAATCTGCAAATGTACGGGATGGTTATAATTAAAGTTAAACTTTAAAACCACTGTAGAAATAACACCATTGGTCAGAATGACGTCAAATTGCAACAGAATATTATTGGAGAAGTGGGGAAATGTATGGCACAAGAAAAATAAATAGTTACAAAATATAGCAATAGATGGCGCTGTAAGCATCATAATTTAATAGTCATTGACTTCAAGTGACCAATGATTCATACAACAATGCCTAAGGTGTACGTTTGACGTTTAACAAACTGTACTAGGCCTACTCAGTGTGCATGGGTGTACAGGTGTGATACTGTTAATTATGTAAGCCCATCCACCACAGCAAGGTCACATCATATTGGATGGCAAAAATCAGTTTTTAATTGTTCTGAAGCCAAGAACCGCACAAAAAGCATCACTCACATTGGTTTTTAATTGTCCTTAGGCCTAAAACTGCATAAAAAGCATCAATCACATCGGGTTTTTTTGTTCTGAGGTCAAAAACGCATAAAAAATCAAATCGGATGATTAATTTCCATGTGACTGGTACAAAACATGTTCAATATGCTGTCCACCATCTTCTGCAATAAGTTGAAAATGAGAAACAGTGTGTTCCACAACTGATCGAAGTGTTTCTGGGTTCACATTCAGAATGTGTTGCACAGTGCATGCCTTCAGTGCAGCTAAGTTTGCATTTGGAACACTGAACACTACATATTTCAGATAGCCCCACAGCCAGAAGTCACACGGATTAAGATCAGGTGATTGGGACGGCCAGGCTGTAGGGAAATGGCAGCTGATGATTGTAGCATTTCCGAAATGGCACTTCAGCAGCTGCTTAACTGGATTTGCAGTGTGCGGAGGTGGAGCATCTTGCATAAAAATGATCCCATCCACACATCCACGCTGTTGGAGAGCTGGAATGACATGTTTGCTCAAAAGACACTCGTAGCACTTACCAGTGACAGTACAGGTAACTGGACTGGGAGCACCTGTCTCTTCGAAAAAATATGGCCCTATGACAAATGATGCCATAAGCCCGCACTACACAGTGACCTTTTCAGGATTAAGTGGTACTGGTTGATTTGCGTGTGGATTTTCCATTCCTCATATTTGACAATTCTGTGTATTGACATATCCTGTCAGATGGAAGTGGGCTTCATCTGTCCACAAAATCTTCCATGGCCAATCATTGTCCTCTTCCATCCGAGCAAGAGATTCTGAAGCAAAGGTCTCTCATGCTAGCAGGTCAGCAGGAAACAACTCATGCACATGGTTAATTTTGAATAGATACCAAAGAAGGATGTTTTGTATGATTTTATGCACCATGCTCACGGGTATGTCCAGTGTTCGGGCAGTTCTCCGTGCACTACACGTTTGTACTCCACCACCACTCATCTCCTCCTGCCTTGCTGTGGCCACTGCTTCCACTGATGTCGAATAAATTCGTTTCCTTCATCTACCAGGTTGCACACCAAAAGAACCAGTGTTTTCAAATTTCCGAATCATTTTCTCCAGACCCATGGCAGTCATCGGACCAACGGCTTTTTTCAAACCCTTCAGTGTCCGGTACTTATGCAGAGCAACGTATGCACAGTCATCATTCTTGTAATACAACTTTACAAGCAGAGTGCGATCCTGCATTGAGACAGTCATGGCGAATGTCGCAGACGTGAAAGAAGGAAAAGCCGTGTGTCGTGCGCATGACAGGTGTTTTCATTTACATATTCTGACACATACAGCACCGTCTGTTGATCAATTTTCACACTATCTTTTTTCTTCTGCCTTACATTTTCCCTCTTCTCCGATAATACTCCGTTGCAATTTGATGTCATTCTGACAAGTGGTGTTATTTCTACAGTGTTTTGATAGTTTAACTTAAATTATAATCACCCTGTATATCAGTGGAAGTTGGTGACATACAGAGAAAGAAAAGGCAAGAAAGTTAAATTAAAGTTGTTCCTGAAAAATATTACTGTCCCAAACTGCAACATCAATGTGTGGCTGGAATTAGAATGCAGCAGCTCAACAAAAATTTTAAAAACGTGGAACTTCCTCAGTTTTACTGTATGTATGCTGCTAGTAGCTTAATAGTTAATTGATTACAGTGATACTTTTCAAAAACAAAAGTTCCCTACATCTGTAAAAATGAAGTTCTTTTTCCTGTACATTATTATTTTTCATGAAGATTTTTAGCAAAAAATGCTACTTGACATGTAGTTAACAGAACTTTCCAATCTCCGAATCTAGCATCATATGTGGAGTGGAAGCACAACTCATCATTTCCATCATCATACCCAGAGGCTCAGATGGTTCTGCAGTGATTGCAAAAGTGCTATTCTTGATTTCCACTATTGAGGGAAGAATTGTAGTGTCCACATTGACAGGTCACAAGAGTATCACACAAAGGGAGTGGTTGCTCGGATAGCAGGGTATGTATGGCTTGCACATGAGGGTTTTTGGGTTAGAGGTACCCCTTCTTAGGGGAAATTGTAAAATGCCTGTCACATTCAAAGATAGAATAGCCAGATTACTCTGAAAGGAGAATTCTTCATCTTGTAGATCGAAAAGAGAGAATGTTAATTTATTATTGGTATACTGCAAAAGTAGCCATGGTAAAGTTTCATAATTAGTCTTGCTTATTAAAGATAATAATGCCCACACATTATTAGGAATAGAAGTGTGCAGCAGTGAAGATTTTAATTTATGGAAGGGTAGACTAGACACAAGTGGTGGTGGTAGCATGTTTAATGCCATAAAGAACTCAGTAGTGTATAATGAGGTTATTACAGATTTTAAATGTGAAATAATGTGGGTAAAGCATTACATTAAAGGTGGGTAAAAGAATATAATGCATGCTTTAGTTGACCCTCCTGTGTCAGGAGTTGTAGTGGCAGAGCACTTCAGAGACATATTGGAGAATATCACAAATAAATTTTATTATCGTGTGCTATTTTAGTAGTGGAGGAATCAGCTTGTCTGGTGTAGAAAGGGAGAGTCAGGAAATGAAAGTGGTGTCAGAGAAATGGATTTGAGTAAAATATTTCTGAATGTCTCATCTGAAAATTACGTTGAGCAGATGGTTAAAGAACCAGCATGTGAGGACAGTGTCCTAGACCTCCTAGTAACTAACAGGCCGAACCTATTGAATCTTATTAATGTCAATGAGGAAATCGGCGATCAGTTATTATAGGTATTACAATGAATGTTTGAAAAACACTAGGAAATTTTTTTTTGGTAGCATTAGTGACACGATACAAACTGCAGAGTATCTAAGTAGTCATCATAAAATATTCAGCTCTGAGAATAAAGTTGTGGATGACAAGTAGATGAAACTCTGAATCATTGTAAAACATGCCTTAGCCAAGTATGTGCCAACAAGGTTGTGAGAGATGGCTTAGGCCCACTTTGGTTCAATAGTCAGGTTAGAAAGTTTCTGCAAAAGCAAAGTGAGGTTCATCTCTGATTTAAGTGAAGTCAAAACCTAGTGGACAAGCAAGAACTGACTGAAGCCAAAATGAGCATAAGGGGTGTAATGCAAGAAGTATTTAATGAATTTACAAGTAAAATTTTGCCAAACTAATTGACTAAAAGTCCTAAAAGGTGTTGTTCTTATGCAAAATTGGTAAGCAGATCAAAATTGTCTATCTAGTTTCTGGGTGACCATACTGCGACCAAAACAGAAGATGACAGGAGAAGGCCACAGTAGTGAATTTAGTCTTCAGAAATCGTTTCACCACAGAATATCATTTCCCCTTTTCAATCATCACACAAATATCAAAAACAGTTGTTGAGATAAGCAATCACAGAAAAGAAAAGCAACTGCTCAGCAGTGAAAAGCCAACTGGACTGGATGAGACTCCTGTGAGGTTCTCCAGAGATAGTGTGAAAGGACTCACAAACCTTCTAACAGGTTACTGGAGTGACAGAGTGTACCTACTGACTGGAAAAAAGTGCAAGCCATTCCCGTTTTCAAGAAGAATCATCAGACAGTTCTGCATAATTATAATCCTCCATCACTGATACCATTGTCATAGAATTATGTGACATGTTTTACACTCATTCATTATGATGTTCTTGGAGAACAAAAATCTCTACAAAAATCAATATAGCTTCCTCAAATAGAGGTCTTGTGAAACTCTGCTTTCTCTGTTTGTTCATGAGACCCAAAGTGCCTTAGACTAGTTGATGTCATTTTCCTTGACTTAATGGAATACATTCACTACAATTCCACACTGTCATTTAATGAATAAAACATGAGCTCACTGAGTAGCAAGCCAAATTGTATTCAAGACTTCCTTGTAGATATAACTCACCACGTCATTCTTAGTGGAACTAACCAAAACATGCAAAAATAATCTTGTGACTACCCCAATGGAGTATTGAAGATCTATAACTATTTACAATTTATATTAATGGTCTGGTGAATGGCATTGGAGGCTCCATGAGACTAGACTATTCATAGATGATGCTATTGTCTATAAGAAGATTGCAACACCAGAAGATAGTAGCAAAATGCCTGAAGACCTGCAGAGGGTCAACAATTGGTGCAGGGATGGGCTGTTGACCCTGAATGTAAATAAATTTACGTAAGTAGGCAAAGAGATTAATTACTGCTTGGTTACAGTATTAATCGCAAATCACTGGAAAAACAAATGATTGTAAAATACCTAGGAGTTACTACTGAAATGACCTGCTGTGAAATGGCCACATAAAACAATTAATAGGAAAAGCAGATGCCAGACTGAAATTCATTGGGAGTAGCTTAAGGAAATATATTTCATCCATGAAAGAAAGGGCTTGAAAAACTCTCATTTGACTGCCTCATGATTATTGTTCATCAGTCTGGGGCCCTTACCATGTGGGATTAATAGATTAAATAGAGATGATGTGATGAAGAGTGGTGTGTTGCATTATGGGATCATTTAGTCTGCACAAGAACATTATAGAGATGTTCAACAAACTCCAAAATTCTAAGAAATTACATCTCATATAATAGTCAGAACTATATTTTTCACATTCTCACTCGGTATTGAAATATGGGATAGT
This sequence comes from Schistocerca nitens, assembly GCF_023898315.1. Taxonomy (NCBI): domain Eukaryota; kingdom Metazoa; phylum Arthropoda; class Insecta; order Orthoptera; family Acrididae; genus Schistocerca; species Schistocerca nitens. The sequence continues at coordinate 355,556,148 of NC_064622.1, forward strand.
ATTTTGGGGCAACTTCAGAGCAAGCCCAAAATATTTCAGAGCACAGAAAAAGGTAATTAGGTTAATGTTAAAAGTAAATGGAAGAGTAACATGCAGTCTGTATGCACATATTAGATTATGTAATTATTATAAAAGGAAAACTGAACAGTAGTGATCCTCGCATTCTTGTAATGAATACAAATAATTTACATGTTCAGTGGACAAATACAGCACTATTCTAAAGAGGTTTACCCCAGACTAGCAAAAACTGTATGATGCACTACTGAGACACACAAAAGTAATAATGGACCAGAATGAACTCAAATCATCAGTAAAATATTATCTGACTGAGCCCTAGTCCTGATCCATGAAGGAGTGTCAAAAAAAAAAAAAAAAAAAAAAAAACCTTTGATGCTTGTTATATGTACTCATGCTTGTTACATATGTACTCAATAATACAAATTAGATATTATTATTTCCAGCTGAAAAATTATTGTGTTTTAGTATAAGAAATGTATGCAGCACTGAAAGTATTGGTTCATTGTCTACTGTACACAGTTAAACTGTAGAAAAATTAAGTAAATAAGTAGTCTTGGTATCCATCCTGTTTTGTGTGTTTTTTGCAACCTAAGCTTCTTAGAACCTCATGTTCTTATAAATCAAGTGCAATGACATGCAGAACTTGGATATAAATGTGGCTCTTGATAGTCACTTATCCTCACAAAACTGTTCTACCTTTGACAGGAGTCAACAACTTGTCACCTGGGAAGACAGCTCCAACAAAGTATATTCCAGGTGAATCACATGATGATGCCCATAGGCAACAGAAAGGGAGGTTTGCTGACACTGTTGGTACTGGGCATGATCCTTTTGGAATGCCAGAAGCCCTTCCAGCCAAGACTTCCATTTATTCTTCATTGGGTCCTCACGGAGAGACTGTTTTTTCTGAAGGTGTTCCTACTGATGCACTGCCGAAGTCAGCTCTAGCAATGCAGCAGCACAGACATGATGCGGAACTTGGAGAGTTGTCAAGTCACATGGCAGAAATGAAAACTGATGATACTCCAGCTGTGCAGCAGCCACAGTTTAATTGCAAGGAGTGCAAAGGTGCAATTCAGGCTGGTGACGTAGCTGTGTTCGCTGACCGAGCAGGACAAGATGTAGCATGGCACCCGTCCTGCTTTGTCTGCGCTACTTGCAAGGTAAGAGCTGATTTTCTGATTTTCTTGTTCTTGCAGAAATGTAATTTATTCGTTTTCAGCAACTTTTTTGTTTTTATGCAACACACCATCCAATTGTCCTTTACTTGAAGTAATACAGCTTGAAGGTGATCAGTGACAGCAGTATATAAGCACAGTTGGACCATGCGGCCAGTATTTAGTGTGAGGTACAAGGCATGCATTATAAGTAGTGGCTGATTGGCTGAAAAATTTAACTGGCTGCTAGGGTCAGCTTGCATGTGTGCAGTAGACTGCACTGATCATCTGTTAGGAATACCTTTTTGTGTGACAGTAAATTAAAATGACTGTAAAAATAAACAGTAGTACCACAAATGAATTACAGTCACTGCAGAAGGTCATGGAATAGTTATGGAGCCTGGAGTCTTAAACAGCAGTCTAGTGGTATCACTCAAAATTTACTGAAGTCAAAATTCTGATGGTTGCCTTTTGGTATCAAACTAACAGTGACAATATGTAAAGATGAGATTAGAGTTATTTTGATTTTCAACAGTGGATGCTTACCTTGTCCACACATTTTAGTACTTAAGGTGGGAACCTTTTGTACATGCCCCAACGTCCTTGCAGCCGTGAGCTTGCACCCACTGTAGACTACCTCTCCTTGCATCTCAGGAAACGATTCACTCTTCAACTTTATGAAAGTGAAATATTGAAAACTTCAGTTCTGAGTTGCAAGGAACTTCAAGTGGAACAATTTTAGATGTGCATTTGAAGTCATTGTAAAAGAGGACCAATCACATGTTTACACAAATAAATATCAACAGTGCTTTGATAAAAAAGGCTTTAAAAAACCAAATCTTGATAGTTTTCTGTTTTAAATCATCACATTCATTTGATTAAGATTAATTTTTAAAATTTTGTCACCATCATTTTTAGCATTCAGAAACTACTGTCTGTTTCAGGAGCTTCTGGTGGACCTCATTTACTTCTTCAATAAGGGACAAGTTTACTGTGGCCGTCATTATGCAGAGCTCCTGAAGATTCCTCGATGCTTTGCCTGTGATGAAGTAAGCTTGATCAGCAGTTCTAGTTAAACACCAGTAGACAACTACCACAATATATTATGTTGTCTCATTACTCTGCCTGCCTGCCTGCTTATGTTAACCAGTGTATCTCCCCTCCAGCATATTGCTGTGATTTACATAATACTGAGACAAAAGTTTGCTGGAGAAATATGCACAGTAAACTTGGGGGAACTGGAAGCTGAATTGCTTATACAGTGGTATTCTGAGATTATTTTTTTTGTAACCCTAAGCAATATAAACTAAGTTATAAAGCTGTAAATTATTGCAAAATGTTAGCTTACATTGTAAACTGCTCTACATATACATTTATACTTTATATCCTCCTTGGCGTAGATAGAAAAAGTTCTGCATCACTTGGCACACTGTGGTGCACTAAGCCATGAAATGAACAGTAGTTCTAGACGATCAGTAATGTAAGTAAGTTCATGTATTGAATGATTAGTTAGAAACACAGATCAAAAGACAACAACATTGTCTCCACAAGTGTTCAAGATCAGTTCAGAGTGAATACTGAAAGAGAGAGAACTCCAAAACAAGCAATAGTCAACACACTGTATCAGATGATGTGGTCTGAAGGCCACAAACGGCAGTACACAATTGAGTGCCTGTATTTCATCTCAAAACTGTGCTCATTGTACTCTCAGCTTGCATAGTCTGAGGAGCAGTGAAGAACTATGCCTACTTGTCATCCACAGTATGTGACATGCTGTGGCATGGATGGGAATACAAATCATTGTTGCGTACAATATGTACTCTGCAAGCCATCGTATGGTGTATGGTAGAAGGTACCGCATGTGCTACCATCATTTTTCTCCATTTCTGTTCCATTTGTGAATAGTGCATAGAAACGAAGACTATCTTTAGGCTCTATGTAAGTTCAAACTTCTCTGATTTTACTGTATTGTCATTTATTTAGATATATGTGGGAGGAACTGTGATTCTTCTTGTTATGTCACTGGTGCCATTGGAGTACCTCAATGATGCTCCACAAGCCCACTATGACACATACAACTTTTTTTCTGACTTCTCCATAAATCTTCCCCCTCTAAATCTTCCATAATAAGGATCCCAGACTGATGAGTTCTACGCAAGAATCAATCCAGTAATAGTATCATAAGCTACATGATTTCCCCTGATAGATTACAAAAGTAATGATCTAGCATTTGCCGTAATTCTGTTGTGTAACCTACTCACTTCTTCTCATGATTAAGAGACCATATCACGTTGCTAAATGGTTTATTAGATCAAAAGTATTTGGACCCCTACAGATGTGATGATGATGATGATGATGATGATGGCCCATACTCCGAGGAGCGTAGGGGACGATGCGGGAGACGCACACCGCCGACTAGGCAAGGTCCTAATGGAGGTGGTTTGCCATTGCCTGTCTCCAATCATAATGAGGATGAATGATGATGATGATGAAGATGACACAACACCCAGTCATCTCGAGGCAAGGAAAATCCCTGACCCCGCCAGGAATCTAAGCCGGGACCCCGTGCGTGGGAAGCGAGAATGCTACCGCAAGACCATGAGCTGCAGACTGACCCCTATTTCTGAAGATTAATCTGAGGGTGTGTCCAACCCTTCACCTCTGTGACAGCTTGAACTCTGTTGGGGAAACTTTCAGTGAGGTGTCTGATTGTCTGTTGTGGAATGGCATCCCATACCTCCACAAGAGCCAAAACCAGAGAAGATAGTAATGTTAGATGCTGGAGTCTGGAATGAAATTGGCTTTGTAACTCGTTCCAAAGTTGTTCTGTTGGGTTCAGGTTGTGACCATGGGCAGGCTAGTCCATTTCTATAATGTTATTGTCCACAAACCATTGCCTCAGAGATGCTACTTTCTGACGGGGCACATTGTCATACTGGTACAGTCAGTCATCATCAGCAGACTATTCCTATACTGTACACAGTACACTATGCTGTACAATTTGGTCGTGCCCGTCTGCATTTTGTGTTTTTTAAGCACAATACTGTAAGAGGACCACATACTAACCATGAAGGTAAACCCATACTGTAACAGCACCTTCCCTAAACATCACTGTTCACATGATGACAGGTAAAGTTTTCCAGGCATTCGCAAATCCAAACCTTTACATTGGATTGTCACAGGGTCTAGCACGATTCATCACTCCCAAGTGACTGGTTTCCAGTCGCCCACTACCCAGTGGCATCACTCTTTTTACACCACCTCAATAATCACTTAGCACTGAGTGTAGAAATGTGTGGCTTATGAAGAGCTGCTCGACCATTGCATCCCATTAATTTTAAGTTCATGTGCAGAGTCACTAACTGTACTGCCAGTAGCACTTTGTATCTCATGAGTGATTCATTGTGTTGATTTTGTGTGATATTTTACTACCACTTTCCACAATATTCGATGGTCCATGTCTGTCAGTAAATGAGATCTGTCTAGTCTTGGTTCAACTGTGGTTGTTCCTTCACATTTGTGCTTCACAAACATATCACCAACAGTCGACTTGGGTAGTTGTAGAAGAGTTGAAATGTGTCTGGTGGGTTTGTTGCTCAGGTGACATCCAATGACTAATCAACGTTTGAAGTCACAGAACTCTCCTGGCCAATTCAAGCTGCTGTTGCTTCTCTGCTGACAATGTAATACTCCCCATCTCCTCTTATTTTGGTTGGTTTATGTTATTCCTTATTCACATTTTATAGTAGGAAAACAGTAATTGGTCATACCATTTTGTTGTTGGTTACCTCGTTTGTGGGTGAATTACATTAGGATTCTTCCAATGAATTGCAGACTCATGTCTACTTTTGCTGCATCTGGTTTTGTGTGATCATCCCACCTTAAGCTGCTCTGGTAGAATTCTCTTTAGAAATTTGCAGTTTTGGCTGTTCCCATCGATTGACTGCCGATGGTACAATGATACAATAATGGGTCTTTATCGTTTTACACATCATAGATTAAATTTGTTTGTGCTGCACCAAATGTTGATCCTCTGCAGGTTTTCTTGCATTTGTGTATGATTATATGGCATTGTGAACAACATTTATTCAATGAAGATGTCACTCCTCAAATGATAGGAAAAAACTAGCACCTGATGTGATCAAAAAGAGAGAAATGCCCTCAAATCCTACTTGCAAGATGGATGTGGAATTATATATATGTACCAGAAGTAGTAAACTATCCAGTTAATGACATCAACATCTACATCTACGTCATACTCCGCAAGCCACCTAATGGTGTGTGGCGGAGGGCACTTTCGGTACCACTCTCTGATCCCTCCAACACCGTTACAGTCGCGAATAGTTTGTGGGAAGAATGATAGTTGGTAAGCCTCTGTATTGTCTCTAATTTCTTGAATTTTCTCCTCGTGGTCAATACGCGAGATGTATGTGCGGGGCAGTAGTATGTTGTCCGACTCCTGAAAAGTGCTGTCCCCAAATTTCAGTAGTAAATATCTCCGTGATGCACAGCGACTATCTTATAACGTCTGCCAGTGGAGTTTGTTTAACATCTCTGTAACGCTCTCTCACCAGTTAAACAATCCCGTGACGAAACACACCATTCTTCATTGGATCTTCTCTATCTCCTCTATCAGTCCTACCTGATAGGAATCCCAAATAGGTGAAAATTACTTAAGAATCAGGTGACCAGGTGCCTTATAAGCCACTTCTTTCATGTATGAGTTACGTTTCCTTAAAATTCTTATGATGAATCTGAGTCTGGTATGTGCTTTTCCCACTATCTGTTTTATATGGTCATTCCACTTAAGGTCGTTCTGGATAGTTACGCCAGATATTTTACAGCAGATGCTGTCTCCAGCTGTTTGTCATCAATAGTGTAGCTGTACAGTAGCAGATTTCTTTTCCTATGTATGCACAATATGTTGCATTTGTTTACGTTCAGGGTCAACTGCCAGAGCCTGGACCATTCGCCAATTCTCCGCAGGTCGTTCTGCAAATTCTCACTATCTTCTGGCATTACTACTTTGGTGTAGACAGCTGAATCATCTGTGAATAGCCTTAAAGAGCATCCGATGATTTGTACTGTTTCATTTATATATAATGTAAATAGCAACAGTCCTATCACACTTCCCTGTGGTACTCCGGGTATTACCTTTACATCTGTTGATTTAGTTCCGTTATGAGTGACGTGTTGAGTTCTATCTGCAAGAAAGTCTTGAACCAATCGCAGGTCTGCTCTGATACTCCATAAGCTCACATTTTTTTTTCATTAGACAGCAATGCGGGATGGTGTCAAATGCCTTACTGAAATCAAGGAATACGGCATCAACCTGAGTGCTGTTGTCCACTGCGCTGTGGATCTCGTGGAGGAACAGAGCGAGCTGCGTTTCCGTTTCGCAGGATCTCTGTTTGCAGAATCCATGTTGATTTTTATAGAGGAGTTGCTCATTTTCCAAAAATGTCATAATTCTTGAGCATAAAACATGTTCCATAATTCTAAAACAGATTGACGTCAATGATATAGGTCTGTAATTGTGTGGAGATGTCTTACAGCCATTCTTAAAAATGGAAATGACCTGCACTTCTAGTTGTTAGGTACCTTTCATTGCTCAAATGATTTATGATAAATTACTGTTAGAAGGGGAGCAAATTCTTTTGCATAATCTTTATAGAATCTTACTGGCATCTCATCTGGTCCAGAAGTCTTTCCACTATTAAGCAATTGTAGCTGCTTTTCAATTCTATGATTGGTTATCTACCATTTCAGTGTTCGTACGACGATTGAAAGGAGGGACAGTGTTATGATCTTCCATGGTGAAAGAACTTCGGAAGACCGAATTCAGTATTTCGGCTTTCTGTCTGTTATCTTCCATTTTGGTGCCAATGTGGTTGCTGAGGGAATGAATAGATGATTTTGACCCACTTACTGATTTTACATACAACCAAAATCTCTTAGAGTTTTCACTCAGGTCGTTTGACAACGTTTTACTTTCGAAATCATTGAATGCTTCTCACATTGCTCACCTTACACTCATTTTCGCTTTATTCAGCTTTTGTTTGTCAGCTAGGTTTTTACTTCCCTTGAATCTGAGATGAAGTGATCTTTGTTTATTTAGTGCTTTTCTAACACAACTATTAAACCATGGTGGATCTTTCCCATCCCATAAAACCTTACTCAGAACGTACTTGTCTAGGACATATTGAATGATGGCTTTGAATTTTTTCCATTTGTTTTCCACATATTCGTCCTCATCACTGAATATTTGATGCTGACTGCTGAGATAATTTGAACTTTGTACCCTGTCACCGTTGTCGAGGAAATACATCTTCCTACCTTTCTTAACATTCCTTGTAGAACCCATCGTCATAGATGCTGTCACAGCCTTAAAATCACTGATACCTTCCTCTACGTTAACTGATTCGATAAATTCGGCTCTGTTTGTTGCCAAGAGGTCTCAGATGGTACCCTCACGAGTTGGTTCTCTATCTATCTGCTCAAGATAATTTTTGGACAAGACATCCAGAACAATGCCACATGATTCCCTGTCTCTGGCGCCAGTTTTGATGGCATAACACTCTCAATTTATACCTGGCAAGTTCAAGTCATCCCCTATTACAACAGCATGATCAGGAAAATTTCTGATGATATTCTGCAAGTTCTGTCTGAAACACTCTAAAACTACAGATCTGAGCCAGGTGGTCTATAAAAGCATCTGATCACCATTTTTGACCTTCCTTTGATACTCAGTTTCATCCAGATTAATTCACATTCGGAATCCATGATAACCTCACTAGATTTTATTGAATTTTTTACTGCAAAAACATGCCGACATCATTGATGACTAACTTATCCTTACAATAAACATTTCGATCTGAATTTAGGATTTTGTTGTCATTGACGTCTGGTTTCAACCAGCTTTCTGTTCCCAATGCTATCTGTGCATTAGAATCTTCAGTAAGCAGTAATAATTCTGGGACCTTTCCTTGGATGCAGTTTATTAATTAGATGACTTAGAATCAAGTGTATACAAATCTACAATGAAGAGATCAACCCCACTGTATGTATTAAGTAAGAGACTTATAAGAAAATGCTAGTTAACAACATCCAGAATAATTAAGTTTAGTAAAGCTATCCTCATACTGTGTTGTCAGTTAGCCTGATAAAAACTGGTAATATAGCTAATGAAACAACACATAAGTACTGTACGTCGTAAGTGTATAAGAAATCTCCAATGAAGCGACAATGTGACACACCACTAGTTTAAAATGTGTACAAATCAATGAATGTAAACTGAGCGATCTCGCATTGGTTAACTTTTATTCTCCCAGTATTTGAGTAAAGTGACATATACATACTCTTGTACACACAAAGACTGCATATTCAAATTTACAAAAAATGTAAACAACTAGTATTTCTGCTTGGACATCATAACCATTGGTAAACAATTTATACATCTTACCCACTTCTTCATGGTAAAATACTGTACCCAGTCTCGGTTAAGTACCATTTTCACTACGGAAATGTTTGAAGTTTGCTCTTTTGAACCACCTTTCGTTATGTGCAAATTAAAACAGCAAAGATCTGTTTTCATTGCTAGTCAGTGATACTGAGAATGGTCAAGGTCAGAGATAGGTACGTAACTGAAATTTGTAAAATTATATTTTTATTTTTTTAAATTGTTAATTTATTTCCTACATAGGTCTCTTGTTCTTTATACACTAAAGATTTCTAATATCTGACTGAGTTTTGTTCCAATAAAGCTAATACCTGCTTTGTATCTAAATATGAGAGATAATTTATCTTTTTGTCTTATTTTTACTTGCTCTTTAACTTCGAGCTTTGACTTTGGAAAATATTACGTTATGAATTCCTTTTAGTACTATATTTTGATTTTTATCCTTCTCTTAAGGACAATAAGGGTGTACTAATACAAAAAATAACCAGGGTATGACAACGTCAGAATTTATTCTTTGTGTTACATTTCAGCAATGATTGCTTTTATTTCTCGATATATCAGCTATACTTTACTGACATTGAGCTCCATTGTTACATGACCTAATTAACTTCTCCCTGAAAAAAAAAATAATGGTGTCACCTTAACAATTTAACATTCGTGCAAACAGAAGTGGTTGGATATCCCATTCAGCATCCCATCAACTGGCAAGTGGCACTGAATGCTGTCTATTTAATGGTTCCTTCATACTACAGAGAAAATTAAAATTCGATAAAACAATCTTTTCAACTTCAGGGCAAACAAGACTTACTAACAACTCCAGGTTTTTGGTAATAATAATAATAATAATAATAATAATAATATAGTGTCAACAACAACAAGAATCTGTAATATACGTAATGCAAATCAACACATCCTTTCTACACCATGAAAACAGAAATCACTCTCCATCGAAATGCTTCTGTGCAGGACCATTACTACAAGCTGGAACTAGTTGGAACTAATGCCGATCCAAATATCACGCTTTACACATCCACAAAATTGCATTTGATTTGTTATCAGCTAGTGATTGGGTTATGATCATTTAAGGTTTTATCAACCAAATGCACCTTTTTCCCTTTGTTGGGACCTCTATCCCTTTTTCTCCCAACAATGCCCATAATTCTCCATGTTCTTCGAAGTTTCATTCCAATTTATTGTACAAGATTTCTAATCAATTTAAAATATTTAACTTTTAATTAAAGTCTCCTCACCTTGCTTTGTACATGTGAATAGTAAGCCTACCTCCTTCAGTAAATACTGCACAGGAGTTAAGAGCACACCTGCAACAATGGAAAATAATTCTGTGCTCGACAAAACCTCTTTTTCTTGCTTTACTGCTATAAAGTGGCCCACATTAATGCAATTGACAATGAGTGAGTCTAGCCCACCAGAACCAGTAGCCTGCTGTTCACGAATGTGAGTTTGTTACTGGGGAGACCTTATCTGTTCACATGGAGGCAGAGTCTGATTACACAGGGACAGCAGTAACCGCACCTGCATAGTTGCAGGAATTGAGACAGGGCTCTGGTAGAAGCTACTAGAAATCGCAGAGACAGATGAATGAGAATATTCTGGTAATTGTTGCAGTATTACAAAAGAGTGTGGACAGCAAGTGAGCAAGTGGGTGCAAGAGTGATGTATGACAGGCACATTGAGTTAGCAAGTGAGCGGTGTTAGCTTCTTCTTCTCTCTTTTTTTTACATTACTACTAGATTTTGCCATGCCAAAGGTGTCCAGAGCCCAATTTATTGTTCCGGGTCAGGAATTCAAACAAGATTTCATAGACACTGGTGGAACTGTTGTGCGATGTACTATTTGCGATCCAGGAATTTTATTAGATGAAAAACACCAGCGAGATTGCATCAAACACCACATTTCCAGCTCTAGGTGTCAAGTGAATAAGGCTCTTCAAGCAAACAAATCAGCAACCTCTATTACAAAATTCATTTCAACAGAGTGCCTCAAAAAGCCAAAATTTTCAGGAATTAAACATTGATTTGTGTGCAGTTCTTACACAAACAGGAATTCCACTCAGTAAAGTGAACTACCCAGCCTTCAATGGATTTCTTGAAAAATATACAAAGCTGTCAATGCCTTATGATAATACTTTAAGAAAAAACTACATGGACTCTGCTTACCAAGAAACCATATAAAGAAACAAAGAAAGTGTCTGAATATGATGTGGGAAGCATTGTGGATGAAACCATATACTCATAGAATGTTTTGAATATTTTTGGTTTTTTCCTTAGCAGGGGAGTAAGTTAAGCCCATCTTGTTAAAAAAAAATGTATGAGCTGCAGAAAGCCAATGCCAGTACAGTAATGCAATCAATTGTGGACTTCTGCCAGAAACTCTGGCCTAATGGTATCGAGTTCGGAAAACTACTGCTTGTGATTATGGGTCATCTGTTAACCAATTGAAACCTTTATTTCCTAAATTGAAGCATGTGACATGCTTGGTTCGTGCCCTTCATAGGGGTTGTGAATCCATAAGGAAGAATACAACATCGCAAATCAGTTCATCTCTTCCCTGAAAAAGATTCTACGGAAAGCTCCAAATCGTGTTGTTTCCTATGGGGATACCACTGGCCTGCCGCTTTCAGATTTCCTGATCATTGCTTGTTGGAGATCTTGGATAGAGTGTGCTGGTATGTTGTGTGAGAATTTTGACATATTTAGTGTGTTCATGTTTTCTTTGACTCCAGCCAACCCAGGTGCTATGTCCAAGGCACAGCAACTTCTGTTACCAGAGAAAATACATAATTTGCAGAGAGAACTATACCGTGTCCATAGTTACAAGTACCTGACTGCAACTATTATACAATTAGAAGAACAAGGTCTGGAAAAGATAAATCAATGGGATATTTTTACTTCTGTGGGGAGCAGTTAGATGGCTATGCCAAAGACAAACTTGAATGTAGTCTTCAGAAGAATCTAGACATTGAGGAATTCGCCACATCTGTAGAGTTGTCATTCCAAGTGAATACAAGGTTTGCCCCACTGATTTCTGTGGATGTGGGAAGAAGCTTTAACATCTACAAAGACATTCTATCTCCTAATAGAAACAGACTTACATTTAAAAATGTAGAGATGCTTAATGTCTTGAAGTACAACAGCTTAGTGTTTTTTGCTACTTTTGATGAGTGGCAATTTGATGTACTTGTTTGTAATTCAATAGTAGAATAGAAGAAAGAGAAATCACTGAATTAGTAGAATAAGCCAGCACTTTTTGTTCCCCTTTTTACTTTATTTGTGCATCTTTTCCTTTTCTTTTTTCATCTGAAATTTGCACTGAAAATCAACCCTGCTCATGACAAAAGACAAACGAATTTTGGCACATTACATCCTCAACCCAATGGCTTGTTCCATTACTGTGGTGCTTTACTGTTGGAGGTGGTATACTCTTGGTTTCCCCCAACCTTCGAACTTACTCTGTCATAGAGGGATGTACAGTTTCAAGTGGTCTCCAAACCAAGGCACAACTTGACACTTTTTACATTAAGAAACAGTTGCCAGAAGTGAGAGAAGTGATAAGTAACAGAAACGATCTTAAGACTGACTGGAGCTGAAACCCTGGACCTTTACATTTCTAATCTGGGACTTACCGCAGAGTCATCAAGCCACACCAGAAAAGCAAGAAGTGGCTCAAAGCACTTTATGTCAAACTCAACAAGAATCAAAGGACAGGCTTGTAAGTAAAACAGAAATAAAACAAATGACATACGGCCTGGTCCCATTAATGTGGCCAAGTTTCAAAAAGCCTGAATAACCACCTTTTGTAGTGCGGATGTGCAGGAACACAGTCAGTGAGGTTCTGGGAGGTACTGACAGAGATGTGAAGCCATGCTGACTCATTGTTGTGGCCAGCTAAGCTAGGTTTCTCAGTTGAGTATCCATGGTGCAAACAGTATGACTGAGGTTGACCCATGGATTCTCAATCGGGTTTAAATCTGGGGGTTGAGTGGTCAACAGAGTACGGCAAACTCCTCCTGGTCCTCTTTGAACCACTCAAACACATACTGCTAGCTTTGTTACATGTTGCTTTGTCCTGATGGTAGATGCCATTGTGCCAAGGAAAAACAAACTGCATGTAGAGATGGACATGATCTTCATGGGTAGACGCATAGTTGTGCAAAAGCCTATACACATCATCATTTGCTGAATGATCATTGAGAAGACACTGTTGATAGCCCCTAGATTCACCTGGGTTGTCAGATGCTCAGCAGTTGCACGTCTATTTGCGTATACACATCTCCACAGCCTTTGTTCACTCGTGTCGTCTATGGTCTGTGGTGCACTACAGTTGCCTTGGTGCCAGTTTTGGATAGCACTATTTTGGCATGCACGGTATTCTGGAACCATGGTGGCATGCATACAGTCCACACACTTAACCATTTCGGAAATTGCCCAAAAACCAATGACCATGTCCTTTTTGATGTCAAATAATCTCATTACTACAACAGCTATGCTCTAGTCTGGTTCCCCTGACAAGCTTTATATACATTCCACCGCAAGTGCTGCTATCTACATCTGCGAGTGTTTGTTGCACATTGACGTCAGCCATACACGGTATTCACTGCAGTGTCCTCGTCTACACTGTTGTATCCTCGTTGCAACTGTAGAGTTTTATGCCATAGGGATCAAGGAAGAGGATGTGTTTTTGGTGGCCGTTATCCTCTTTCTACAACACAACTGCACACGTGTAGTAACAGGGTTCTTTGTTTACATAAACAGGAAGCTACTTAACTTTAACAGTCCATATGTTGTGGTACAAACTCTTCACTAATAGTCCATATTAGCCTCACTCCTGGTGAAGTACAAGTCCCGCTATGCGATGAATGACAGATGCCAAAATGGAGTGGGAGTTTGTGCATCAATGACAGAGCTAGTGACTGAGAGACTGCATTAGTGCCTGAGACAGAGACTGAGCTAGTGACACACTGAGACTGAGTGAGCTAGCAACTGAGGCTGAGCCATCCAGTACATGGGGGCGATCTAAATATTTGTGGTCAAGAGGGCATTGACGACGTGTTACTTTTGAGTCTGTCTTTGGCATTTCTCCTGATAGGCGTGCTTGATCCAGCACCTACTATCGATCTTGCTACATCTGATGACAGCTCATGCCAGTACATTCTCCCCCCCCCCCCCCCCCACGCCCCCTGAAATGCGACACTGTCATCGTGTAGGAAGATGTAGGAAGAATGCGAACAACAGAGAGAGAGAGAGAGGGGGGGGGGGGAGGGGGGTAGGACGCTGGATGTAGAGATGAGCCTGGAGCCATGACTGGAGGATGACATACTTCTGACTATACCCTGCCATCTTGCTTGCAAGGCAATGGGAACATCCTCCGGAAAACTGCTGCCAGCTCACATGTCCAGGCCTGAGGACACGTCCTAGAGCGATGACTGCGACGGCGATGGCAGGTTCAGGTCCATGGGGTTGGCGAGTGGGGACGGTGGGGGCGAGGGCCCATCATCCATCCGCTCCTCCTGGGGTGCCCTGGTGGCACCAGCAGGCGGCTGTGAGGGCCATACGGTTCTATAAGGGGAAGAAAAGCAGCAGGATCACGGGGCAAATCACACACACAAATTTGGTTCTGGTGACGGTGCTGCAAACCATCACGACCTGCAATCAAGTGCATAAAAGAGCCAATGCATTCCTCGATCATGCCTCTTTCCAGAGCCCAAGCTTGCCATAAACCCTGAAAAGGAAAAGATTGCACAGCGCAAAGTGATACTTGCAGACCATAGGTGGTGCCAGATGCTGCGGTGGGTGTAGCAAGTATAGCAGCAGCCATGCAGAAGTTCTGCCGGTGATGGTCCATCTCGTGGGTGGGGGCAATAGGAGGCTAGAAAGAGTTGCAGCACATGTTCCCGTGTGTGGGTGGTGCGAAGCTTGGCCATCTGTTGTTTAAAACTGCATACAAAGTGTTCTGCTTCTCCAATGGACTGGGTCTGAAACGGAGCACTGGTTAGATGACGAATGTCATTTTGTTCACAAAACTGTTCAAAATCACATGAAGTGAACTGTGGTTCATTGTCGGACACAAGTACTTCTGGCAAACCTTTTATGCAAAATCTGGAGGACAATGCTTGAATGGTGCCACATGATGTAGTAAAGTTCATAGGCACTGCAAATGGAAACTTGTAATAGAATCTGCCACTATGAGCCAACGAGTGTTCCAAAATGATCCAGCAAAGTCAGTGTGTGCTAGTTGCCATGGCGATTGAGTCTTAGGCCAAGCTTCAAATGTCTGTGGCGGAGCAGATTGGTTGCCCGCGCATGTGTGACACTGTGCCGTCATCTGTTCAGTGTGGGCGTCCACGCCCTGCCAATTACAGTGCCGTTGCACAAACTGTTTAGTACAAACAATTCCTTGGTGGAGCAACACTTAGGGAATAAGCACATGCAATTCTCCACTGTCATTTTAAAATAGTCACATTCTGTTGAACTGAAAGGTTGTGCTGATGTGCAAAATATCGGCACACAACTGAGTTCTGTATACTGTTCAATGAAGGAAGCCAAGATTGTGAATGTAATGCAATAAAATCTTCAGATTTGGGTCTGCTTCCATGGCCTGTGCTATTTTTCTGTACTGCATGAGAAAAGATTCCAGCAATCCAGAGTCCTGCACATCGATTTGGCAACAAGATGCATCAGAATCAGAGGCTGGGCCAATCTGAAGCTGAGATAGGGTTTCTGCATTGCCATGCTTTGCCATAGGTCTGTACACAATTTCATACTGATACTGTGAAAACAACAAAGGCCAACATCACAAATTTTGAGGAGTGCACATAGGAACCGGGTGTAATGGATGAAACAAGGACTGCAAAGGCTTGTGATTTATCACTAAATAGAATTTGTGACCATACAAATACTGATGGAATTTCATTACTCCATACACAGTGCTGAGAACTTCTTTTTCAATTTGCGAATAATTGCACTGAGTTTAACAACTTTCAGGCAAAAGCAATAGGTCTGTCTTGTGCACCAATTCTGTGTGAAAGCACAGTGCTGATTCCGTCGGATGAAGCGTCGACTTGTAAAACTACTGGCTTCGCAGGGTCAAAATGCACTAAACATCTGTCACTAAGCAAAGTATTTTTGAGTTTCTCAAATGTGTCTTGACAGTTCTCAGTCCACAAAAAAGGTATATTTTTGTGATGCAAGCAATGCAATGAAGCCGTGATCAGAGCAGCTTTTGGTATGAACCGAATGTAGTATGTTATCTTTCCTAGTACTGACTACAGTTCAGACACATTGCGAGGAACAGGCAGGTCACAGATTGCAAGCAAATGAGACTGGAGGGGATGCACACCATAACCGTTTATCACATGACCTAAGTACTGTAGTTCTGTTTGAAAAATGTCACACTTTTTGAGATGACACTTGAGTCCCACTTCTGACAACACTCAAAAGAGAGTATGCAAATTGGCAATATGTTCCTCTGGTGTACAATGTGAGACAACAATATCATCAAGGTAGTTTGAACAAAATGGCACTTTTGCTGTCAGCTGTTCCAAGTAAAGTTGAAAAGTGGCAGGTGTGGAAGCACTGCCGAAGGGCAAATGCAAATACTTGAACAGTCCTAAGTGCATATTTACAACAAACAATTTCTGTGGTTCTTCATCCAATGAAATATGCAAGTAGGCCTCATGCAAATCTATCTTTAGAAAAGTAATGTCCCGCACCAAACCTGTCCATGAATTCCTCATGGCGTGGTAATGGATAAGTGTCAACTTAATAAACACAAATCTGAATGCTACCAGAAGACTTGCGCAACGAAACGAGAGGACTTGCCCATTGACTAGCTTGAATGGAAGCAATTAAACCATTATCTTGTAATTCTTTCAGTTCACTGGCTACTTTGTCTCTTAAAGCTATTGGAACAGGCCAGGCCTGGAAAAACTTAGGCTGTGCATTGTCTTTCAATGTAACATGTGCTACAAAGTTATTAGTTTTTCCCATTCCTTCTGACAATATTTCAGGAAATTCTTTAAGCAAGACAGTGTTGCTAGCTTGCTAGCAACACTGGCTTTTGTTGCTCAGGCCGCTACTGAAAGTACATTGTCTTTGATGCTAAGGCCAAACAATTCAAAGGCATGTAAACTGAATATGTTCTCACTGTCTCTTGATTTCAAAACAGTAAAATTTATCATCCAAGCACTGGAATTTCCTGTCCATTATAAGCAGTGAAGTGCTTTCTAGACTTAAAAAGACATGGCATGATTAAGCAAAGTTACTGAGGCACCTCTGTCTAACTGAAAGTTCACATGACGGCCAGCAATTCGTAATGAGACAAATAGTTTGTTAGGACGTCGTTGCACAGCACTAGAGCGAGGAGTAGAAACAACCTTAATCTTACTTTTGTCCGAACCTGTTACAGATTTTGAAAACACAGCATTCACTCCATATGCATGAGCCTGTATTTTTTTCTGGGAGCGGGCAAAATTGGCATTTTTGTGCTGTTGCTAACAAACTAGTTGGACATGGCCTTCTTTTCCACACGTGTGACCCCTTGCATTACGTGATGGGCAGTCCTGTTTTTTATGGTTAGCAAAACATCTAGGGCAAGACTTCACAAAATTCACAGGCTTGTTTACATGTCTATGTGGCTGCCCACACGGCTGTGTACACGCTTGTTGTGTCTGTTTGGGGCGGTAACAAGCAAGGGGCGACGACCCAACAAATCGGGGCCTAATCAAACTTATTGGCCGCTATGGCACACAGACCATATTACTCTTGGGGAAGTGGTGGATCAGAGTACTTTAAGATTCATTTCCATATTCTATTATCTGGGACATTGAATGTTATTCGTGTACCACTGTCAGTATGTCTGTTCCAGATTTTTCTGCAAGCAAAAAAACTGATGTCTGGCTGCAGCTACATGGACTTGCTGGTCATAATATTGAGTTAAAGCAGTGATTATTTCATCATAGATGAGTTCATCAGGAGACGCGGTTGGAAATAGTTTTTGTATTAACCAGAACACTGGGGACCCTGCAATAGAAAGGAGGTATTGTAACTTTACAGTACCTTCAACATGATGAACTTGACAATGTGCTTGGAACTGAATCAAGTGTTCGAACTATTCCTCTTCTGTGTCGCTAAATTGCCAGAACACTGGTATGCTGGTCGGCGGTACTTTTTGGACTGTTCGGTTGGTTGTGCGGATGACACAGCTTGTGCAGCCAGTAGTTGTACTGTCATCAGTAAGGCAGCAATTTGTTGGTTCTGAAATTGAAAAGCTTGTGTTAGATCCATCACACTGGCTGTCTGTGGCTGAGGCTCGAGGATGGGGTATCCAAATACTTTGTCAAAAAAGGTAGCAAAGCCTCTGAAAAGTGAAATTTAATTAGTTTTGCGGCTCCCCTCCTGGAATACATGCAAGGACACAACAGCAAATTAGCAATTAGAAACCTCTGCAAGCTAAAACACAAGAGAAGCAAGCAAAATCTTCAGCCAAGTTGATTATCTTCAATCTGCACTGAATCCCATCCTCGTCACCTCTTTAGTGTTCTCGTTGACACTGTTGTATCCTTATTGCCACTGTAGAATCTTGTACCATAGGGATCAAGGGAGAGGATGTTGTCTGGTGGTCGTTATCCTCTTTTTTTACAACACAACTGCACACACATATTGACATGGTTCTTTATTTAACTTTGAGTCCATGTGTTGTGGTACAAGTTACGCTTGTGTCTGTTGAAGTCACCCCATTCAGGATGACCTACTGCTCTCTGTCTCTTAGAAAACTTTCTATCCAACCTCATATGTCATCGGATAGACCGTAAGCGCGCACTTTTTGGAGCAAGTGACAGTGCGGAACTGAGCCGAACGCCTTTCAAAAGTCGAGAAATATGGCATATCAGCCTGGGAGCCGGTATCATGCACAAACAGGGCCAGCTGTGTCTTGCATGAGTGCTGTTTCCTAAAACTGTGCTGGTTTCTGCAGATTAGCTTCTCAGAGTCTAGAAAGGTCATTATGTGCATGCGATTTTCTACTCTTTTTATAGATTGCTCTAACCTGGGCCTTCTTCCAGTCCCGTGGAACTTTCCGCTGTTCCAATGATCTCTGATAGATGATGGACAAGAATGGTGCTATATTTGTACCATAGTTGATATGAAATCTTACGGGGATACCATCTGGGCCAGATGCCATCCTGTCGTCTAAGGATCTTAACTGTTTTACAATTCCAGGTACACTAAACACTATGTCAGTCATCCTTGCGTTTGTTCGACAATTGAAAGGGGGAATGGTGCTGCAGTCCTCTATTGTAAATAAGTTTTTGAAAGCTAGGTTTAGAATTTCGGCCTTCTGTTTATCATCATCCATTGCATTACCCGTACTGTCAGCAAGAGAAGGTATTGAATTATTTGTGGCGTTCATAGATTTTACGTACAACCAAAATTTTTTGGGGTTATTTTTAGAATCTGCAGATAAAATATTGCTTTCAAATTCATTAAAAGAATCTCTGTGACCTTTTGACAGCTGCTTTCATTTTGCATAATTTCTGTTTTTCAGCGGGACAGTGACTATGATTAAAACGACTGTGCAAAATTCTCCGCTTTCTCAGAAACTTCATAATATGTTTGTTGAACCAAGGTGGATGCTTTCCCTCCCCTATATTCTTGCTAGACACATATTACTCTAGCACATGGTGGACAATACCTTTAAATTCCGACCAAAGATACTCAATATTTTTGTGTCCTGCGGTGAATGCTTGGAGCCAACTATGAAGATATTCAATAGTGACACTTTTATTTGCTTTCCCAAACAAGAAAACTCTATGCTGTTTCTTTCTTCTTCTTCTTCTTCTTCTTCTTCTTGGATAGATCACTTAGGACCATGCGTAATCAACATTTGTTGGCCTTCCTTTTTGCCCAGTATTCCTTCATAAACAACGAATGGGCTAGCTTTCATTGCGTAGGCCATGTATGTTGGTTAGTTTTTCTCTCTTCTTCCTCAAAAACCCCGTGTGTTTGTGATTTTTCTGCTTTCATTTCTATCGTGTAGTTTTGGAGACCCTAATTCTCTCAGGTCTTTTCTGTCTGTTTGTACCAGTTCGGTCTTGGAGTTTTATTCTTTAAAAATGTATGGATTTTGTTCATTAACCTGTTTGAGTCCATTCTTTCTAAATGCCCCATGAATTGGATTCTTCTCATGCGCGTTGTCTGTTATTTTGGAGATATTTTAATATATTTCTGCATTGGGCTTTGGATAATGCACACCATCTTTAGTTCTTGGTCCTAGGATTTTCCTCATTATTTTACGTTCTTTCACTTCTAATTCCTCTTTTAGTGTTCTGTGTTGAAGGTTTGTGTCTCAGATGCGTAGAGAGCTTCGGGTTTAATTACTGTTGTGTAGTGTCGTATTTTGCAGTTCCACAAGAGACTCTTTTTGTTGTAAATGTTTTTGGTTAATTGAAACGCCGTCTCCATTTTCTGGACTCTTGATCTGACAGATTTCTTTTCATTACAATTTTCTGCAGTCAATTCACCTAAATATTTAAATTCTTTTACTCGAGAGATGTAGTTATTACCAATTTTGAGATCAGAAGGTGATTATATATATATGGTTATAATAGAGGGAAACACAAGCTTGTGTCTGTATATGTGTGGATGGATATGTGTGTGTGTGTGTGTGTGTGTGTGTGTGTGTGTGTGTGCTCGAGTGTATACCCGTCCTTTTTTCCCCCTAAGGTAAGTCTTTCCGCTCCCGGGATTGGAATGACTCCTTACCCTCTCCCTTAAAACCCACATCCTTTCGTCTTTCCCTCTCCTTCCCTCTTTCCTGATGAGGTAACAGTTTGTTGCGAAAGCTTGAATTTTGTGTGTATGTTTGTGTTTGTTTGTGTGTCTGTCGACCTGCCAGCACTTTCATGTGGTGGTAAGTCACATCATCTTTGTTTTTAGATACATTTTTCCTACGTGGAATGTTTCCCTCTACTATAACTATATATATATATATATATATATATATATATATATATATATATATATATATAAATAAAAAGAAAGATGATGAGACTTACCAAACAAAAGCGCTGGCAGGTCGATAGACACACAAACAAACACAAATATACACACAAAATTCAAGCTTTCGCAACAAACTGTTGCCTCATCAGGAAAGAGGGAAGGAGAGGGAAAGACGAAAGGATGTGGGTTTTAAGGGAGAGGGTAAGGAGTCATCCCAATCCCGGGAGCGGAAAGACTTACCTTAGGGGGAAAAAAGGACAGGTATACACTCGCACACACACACATATCCATCCACACACATATATATATATATATATATATATATATATATATATATATATATATATATATATATATATATAACAGAGGGAAACATTCCACGTGGAAAAAATATATCTAAAAAGAAAGAAAGTGATGAGACTTACCAAACAAAAGCGCTGGCAGGTCGATAGACACACAAACAAACACAAACATACACACAAAATTCTAGCTTTCGCAACAAACGGTTGCTTCGTCAGGAAAGAGGGAAGGAGAGGGAAAGATGAAAGGAAGTGGGTTTTAAGGGAGAGGGTAAGGAGTCATTCCAATCCCGGGAGCGGAAAGACTTACCTTAGGGGGAAAAAAGGACGGGTTACACTCGCGCACACACACACATATCCATCCGCATATACACAGACACAAGCAGACATATTTAAAGACAAAGAGTTTGGACAGAGATGTCAGTCGAGGCGCAAGTGCAGAGGCAAAGATGTTGTTGTATGACAGGTATGAGTGGCAGCAACTTGAAATTAGCGGAGATTGAGGCCTGGTGGGTAACGGGAAGAGAGGATATACTGAAGAGCAAGTTCCCATCTCCGGAGTTCGGATAGGTTGGTGTTGGTGGGAAGTATCCAGATAACCCGGACGGTGTAACACTGTGCCAAGACGTGCTGGCCGTGCACCAAGGCATGTTTAGCCACAGGGTGATCCTCATTACCAACAAACACTGTCTGCCTGTGTCCATTCATGCGAATGGACAGTTTGTTGCTGGTCATTCCCACATAGAATGCATCACAGTGTAGGCAGGTCAGTTGGTAAATCACATGGGTGCTTTCACACTTGGCTCTGCCTTTGATCGTGTACACCTTTCGGGTTACAGGACTGGCGTAGGTGGTGGTGGGAGGGTGCATGGGACAGGTTTTACACCGGGGGCGGTTACAAGGATAGGAGCCAGAGGGTAGGGAAGGTGGTTTGGGGGTTTCATAGGGATGAACTAAGAGGTTACGAAGGTTAGGTGGACGGCGGAAAGACACTCTTGGTGGAGTGGGGAGGATTTCATGAAGGATGGATCTCATTTCAGGGCAGGATTTGAGGAAGTCGTATCCCTGCTGGAGAGCCACATTCAGAGTCTGGTCCAGTCCCGGAAAGTATCCTGTCACAAGTGGGGCACTTTTGTGGTTCTTCTGTGGGCGGTTGTGGGTTTGAGGGGATGAGGAAGTGGCTCTGGTTATTTGCTTCTGTACTAGGTCGGGAGGGTAGTTGCGAGATGCGAAAGCTGTTGTCAGGTTGTTGGTGTAATGGTTCAGGGATTCCGGGCTGGAGCAGATTCGTTTGCCACGAAGAACTAGGCTGTAGGGAAGGGACCGTTTGATGTGGAATGGGTGGCAGCTGTCATAATGCAAGTACTGTTGCTTGTTGGTGGGTTTGATGTGGACGGACGTATGAAGCTGGCCATTGGACAGATGGAGGTCAACGTCAAGGAAAGTGGCGTGGGATTTGGAGTAGGACCAGGTGAATCTGATGGAACCAAAGGAGTTGAGGTTGGAGAGGAAATTCTGGAGTTCTACTTCACTGTGAGTCCAGATCATGAAGATGTCATCAATAAATCTGTACCAAACTTTGGGTTGACAGGCCTGGGTAACCAAGAAGGCTTCCTCTAGGCGACCCATGAATAGGTTGACGTACGAGGGGGCCATCCTGGTACCCATGGCTGTTCCCTTTAATTGTTGGTATGTCTGGCCTTCAAAAGTGAAGAAGTTGTGGGTCAGGATGAAGCTGGCTAAGGTAATGAGGAAAGAGGTTTTAGGTAGGGTGGCAGGTGATCGGCGTGAAAGGAAGTGCTCCATCGCAGCGAGGCCCTGGATGTGTGGAATATTTGTGTATAAGGAAGTGGCATCAGTGGTTACAAGGATGGTTTCCGGGGGTAACAGATTGGGTAAGGATTCCAGGCGTTCGAGAAAGTGTTTGGTGTCTTTGATGAAGGATGGGAGACTGCATGTAATGGGTTCAAGGTGTTGATCTACATAGGCAGAGATACGCTCTGTGGGGGCTTGGTTACCAGCTACAATGGGGCGGCCGGGATGGTTGGGTTTATGAATTTTGGGAAGAAGGTAGAAGGTAGGGGTGCGGGGTGTCGGTGGGGTCAGGAGGTTGATGGAGTCAGGTGAAAGGTTTTGTAGGGGGCCTAAGGTTCTGAGGATTCCTTGAAGCTCCGCCTGGACATCAGGAATGGGATTACCTTGGTAAACTTTGTATGTGGTGTTGTCTGAAAGCTGACGCAGTCCCTCAGCCACATACTCCCGACGATCAAGTACCACGGTCGTGGAACCCTTGTCCGCCGGAAGAATGACGATGGATCGGTCAGCCTTCAGATCACGGATAGCTTGGGCTTCAGCAGTGGTGATGTTGGGAGTAGGATTAAGGTTTTTTAAGAAGGATTGAGAGGCAAGGCTGGAAGTCAGAGATTCCTGGAAGGTTTGGAGAGGGTGATTTTGAGGAAGAGGAGGTGGGTCCCGCTGTGACAGAGGACGGAACTGTTCCAGGCAGGGTTCAATTTGGATAGTGTCCTGGGGAGTTGGATCATTAGGAGTAGGGTTAGGATCATTTTTCTTCGTGGCAAAGTGATACTTCCAGCAGAGAGTACGAGTGTAGGACAGTAAATCTTTGACGAGGGCTGTTTGGTTGAATCTGGGAGTGGGGCTGAAGGTGAGGCCTTTGGATAGGACAGAGGTTTCGGATTGGGAGAGAGGTTTGGAGGAAAGGTTAACTACTGAATTAGGGTGTTGTGGTTCCAGATTGCGTTGATTGGAATTTTGAGGTTTTGGAGGGAGTGGAGGTGGAAGTGGGAGATTGAGTAGATGGGAGAGACTGGGTTTGTGTGCAATGAGAGGAGGTTGAGGTTTGCTGGAAAGGTTGTGAAGGGTGAGTGAGTTGCCTTTCCGGAGGTGGGAAACCAGGAGATTGGATAGTTTTTTGAGGTGGAGGGTGGCATGCTGTTCTAATTTGCGGTTGGCCTGTAGGAGGATGCTCTGAACAGCCGGTGTGGATGTGGGAGAGGAAAGATTGAGGACTTTTATTAAGGATAGGAGTTGACGGGTGTGTTCGTTGGCTGAGTTGATGTGTAGGTGAAGGATTAGGTGGGTGAGGGCAATGGATTGTTCAGTTTGGAACTGGTACAGGGACTGATGGAAAGAAGGGTTGCAGCCAGAGATGGGAACTTTAAGTGTGAGACCTTTGGGGGTAATGCCAAATGTCAGACAAGCCTGAGAAAATAAAATATGGGAGCATAATCTGGCTAGGGCGAAGGCATGTTTGCGGAGGGAATGTAAATAAAACTTAATGGGGTCGTTGTGGGGGTGTTGTGAGGGTGACATGGTATTAGAAGGTGGAAAGTGTAACATGAGGTTGATATGAAAATGAAAGATAAAAATATATGGGGAGAGATAAAGGTGAACTAGAAAGCAACTGGAGATCTGGTATGAAAAAAGGCAAAAAAGTGTTGGTTAAGTTGATCCTGTGGTGAACTTGGGTTGGTAGACAGCGATGTGCATAAAGGTTAGGTGGTTGTGTTGCCGCTAAAACACGTTAAAGGATGGAGAAATTTGGGAAAATTTCCAAAGAAACATGTAAATGTATTAAAAGGAGTGGTATTGTGGTGAAAGATTACGAAAATGGGGCTAACAATTGTCTGACGAAGAAATAATGACGTTAAAACCTGTGGGGAGCGGCTAAAAATGATCAGTGATGTGCAAAAAACGGAAGTGGAAATAAAGTGAAAGTTATTAGAACTAGCCAAAATGGTTGTTTGTTGGTAATGAGGATCACCCTGTGGCTAAACATGCCTTGGTGCACGGCCAGCACATCTTGGCACAGTGTTACACCGTCCGGGTTATCTGGATACTTCCCACCAACACCAACCTATCCGAACTCCGGAGATGGGAACTTGCTCTTCAGTATATCCTCTCTTCCCGTTACCCACCAGGCCTCAATCTCCGCTAATTTCAAGTTGCCGCCACTCATACCTGTCATACAACAACATCTTTGCCTCTGCACTTGCGCCTCGACTGACATCTCTGTCCAAACTCTTTGTCTTTAAATATGTCTGCTTGTGTCTGTATATGTGTGGATGGATATGTGTGTGTGTGCGAGTGTATACCCGTCCTTTTTTCCCCCTAAGGTAAGTCTTTCCGCTCCTGGGATTGGAATGACTCCTTACCCTCTCCCTTAAAACCCACATCCTTTCGTCTTTCCCTCTCCTTCCCTCTTTCCTGATGAGGCAACAGTTTGTTGCGAAAGCTTGAATTTTGTGTGTATGTTTGTGTTTGTTTGTGTGTCTGTCGACCTGCCAGCACTTTCATGTGGTGGTAAGTCACATCATCTTTGTTTTTAGATATATTTTTCCTACGTGGAATGTTTCCACGACATTATGGTCGCTAATACCTTCTTCTAGATTAACTTCCTCCAAAAGATCAGGTCTGTTTGTCACCAAGATATCTAACATGTTCCCATCTCGAGTTGCTTTTATAACCAATTGCTCAAGCTTTTATGTTAAGAGCACTCTTAGAATAACTCCACAAGAGTCTTTGCCTCTGCCCCCTGTGATAAACATGTAATTTTCCGAGTCAATGGATGCCAGATTAAAGTCTCCACTTATAACTAATGGATAATTTGGATATTTATTTCCTGTGTACTCAAGACTTTCCCTGAAATGTTCTGCGACATTTGTTGCGGATGCTGGTGGTCTATAAAAATATCCCAATACAATGGTCACTTCTTCTCTGATTGACAGCTTTATCCAAATTATTTCACATTCCGACCCAGTATCGATCTCAACTGTGTTTAAACAGCTTTTAACTGCAATGAACACACCACCTCCCATAGCATCAGTCCTATTCTTCTTAAACATTGTCCAATCAGAGTTCAAAATTTGACTGCTATTTATGTCTGGTTTCAACCAGCTTTTAGAACCTACTACAGTATTGGCATTACTACTGTTTATTTCGGATAATAACTCGGGGATCTTGCTATGCACTCTTCGACAATTTACTAACATGAGATTTAGCATATTTAAATCCTTTGGAATGACCTGTTTAGGCGAACTAATAATTTTTACAGTTGGCACACACACATATCATTGTCATGAACTAGTAATTTTGTTTCCCGAACGGAGGAACCTAATCTAAAAATCGCCCATGTGCACGCTAAGAGTGCTGTGCTACCCATGTAGCTGCTTCCTGTGTGTAGTGCACCCCTGATCTGTCGAGGTGTGTCCTACCACCTTCCACCGCGTAATGTAGGTCGAGAAATCTACAACCATTTTCATCACAGACTCGACATAGCCTCTGGTTTAGATTCTCCACTCAACTCGAAACCAGAGGACCCCGGTCCACCCAGGGTATGATGATGCAAGTCATCAGCTTGGCTTCCACTTCTCGAGAGATGGAGGCTGCCTTCGCCAATTTAGCCATCCATCAAAAGGACCCAAGGATTTCCTCGGAACCCCAACAACTGGCATTTTTGGTGCCAACATGTACAACAGTTTTCAGCTGGCTGCACCCTGCACGCTCGATAGCTGCTGGAAGAGCCTCTTCCACATCCTGGACAAGGCCCCTGGCAAGCAAACTGAGTGAACGTTGGACTTCTAGTATAAGTGGAGAGGGTAGCATATAAGGCCATGAAAATGTTGAATGAATGCAACACAATAAGAATGAATGAAATTGAAGTGTATCAAAGTTGAAGAATGGATCAACTGTTGTGAAAAGCTTTTGCTGGACTATAAAGTAGCAGAATAAAAGTTCCCATTAATAAGTACATTTTATATCCATGAAGTATCCATGAAATAATTGGAAGAAGTTGTAAGAAAAGCTGAAAATCCAAAGCAACTGGACTTGAGGGTTTTCTCCTCATACAAATGTGCTGCACCCATGGAGTTCCCTAAGTCCAGAAAAACCTAAATAGTTTCTGTTTTCAAAAAGGAGAAAGAATCAACCCTTCCCTCAAACAGTATGTGCACATTGTGCACTACAGGTTTAAAAATTACACTGAATACAATGACAAAGGGTTAAATTGTCAAAGAATAGATGGAATTTAGAGTAATAAAATTGTGCTTAAATGCAGTTGTTACTTTGGAATCATAATGGCTCAATGGTGAAGTGCAGGACTGTGGATGGAAAGATCTTGAGTTTTATTGCTGGTCAGTACTAGGTTTTTTTACCTGTGACATATCACTTCTTTCACCTCTGACAAAGTTCATTAATATGAAAAATTTTGAGTTTCCAAATCCACGCTAAACTGTAGGACCCCTATAAGAGGCTGAGTAAGTCAGTTCCAAACTTGGAGGAAGGCAAGGGCATACCCCTCATCCAGTAGAAGCATGCTTAGTAGAGGAATTCAGACCAATCTTCAGGTTGATGACTGACTTGCTTTGTTTTGGAATGTGTAGTACATAAACATTAATGCATCTAACGTCGCAGTTGTTGAATAATAATAATAATAAATGGAAAAATGCTTTTCGTACATATCTGTTTGCAGCACTTAAAAATCTCATATCATAGCACATTGATAATTTAAGATGCGAATGACAGCAACAGAGAATTTACAACAAAGAAGTAAGACGAGGTTACTGTGCATCCCATACAACATGTTAATATTGACATGGATGACATTTTGAGGGAGTAGAAACACAATAACAGAAACATTGCGTCTTAACGCTGATACGATGATAACCACTGCTGGTGACATGATTATTATGTGAAGCACTGAGAACAAGTTTGCAAACAGCAACATACCAATTACGCCTAATTGGACACAATTTTGGACTGGTAATACATAGAAAGATCCAGGTTAAAGATAAAGTTAAGCATCTAAATTGTTGTCGAAAATTATGCTTTTGAAGAAATGTCCTATTTCTTGGTTGCCATTCTTCAATAGAGGTACTGACGCCATTACAAAATACTCTTTTGTTGTGCCCATCTGCGACTCAGCATCTCTGTTATATAATGAGTAGCAACTTTCCTTTTCCTAATATTGTTACAGTCAATCCTGGATTTTCCATTGTTTAAATTTTGTGCAACATTGACATCACTGCACGTAATTTAACATATTTCATTTGAGCAGAGCTAAATAAATGAAAATTTACGTGAATGCTACATCGTCCTACATGCCTTACTGGGCAATATGGTATTTAGGTTTCCTAGACTGCCGAAGGTGAATGACAGGATGGTTTGTTTGAAATTGATGCTTCCAGTTTCTTTAACCCATCCTTGTCCATTCCATGCTTGTGTTTCATCTCTAATGACAATGCCATCATCAACATGGTGTTTAGCTCAAACCTCTCCCCTTCATTCATTGGTTTTTAGTATCACACCATAGGAGTGTTATTTAGTTTTTGAATATGAAGTCAGCGTTTATTTCTGTTTGTTGACTTAAGCATTATAATTACAATCACTGTGGCATTATAGTTGTATTAATTTGCATTTGTGTTTCAGCTGATATTTGTCAATGAATACACAATGGCAGAGGGACAGGCTTTCCATGTAAAACATTTCTGTTGCTATGAATGTGACATTCCCCTCGGAGGCATGAAATATGTTCCAGTAGATGGTCAACCAGTGTGTCTTGATTGTTTCCAAGAAAAATATGGAAAGGTAAGATGTAAAACCTTGTTGTATATTGTAAATTAGTTTTTTTTGCAAGATACTTTCAGAAACATCACCAACTATCAAATCTCAGAGTTGGTTAACATTACTATGTGGAATAACTGCGCTCTTAGTTCCAAAATATACTACGTTAATTATAAAATCATTCTCGATTATGACTATCTCATGTCATTTTGTAGTCACCACCACCACCAAAATCATCATCATTATTTAATAGCTCCGTTTTCCTGTGTTCTGTGTACAAGCCTTCACCCTGTCTTCCTTCTTGCTGCAGTATGATCTCCCTACCTTCCAAATCCTACATCTTTGTTCACTTCAGCTATTTTATTCAGTATTCAGTCTCACATTAACATTCCACAGTTTAAACACTGTTTTCTTTTTCTATAGAATCAAGGCTTTTCACTTCTCTGCTGAAATTTGATTTGATGTTCATAATTCTTAACATTGCATACAGCAATTCTTACTGCCATGGGGTCAAATACCAGTACTGCCAGTATATAAAATTTAAGTGAAATAATTATTACCGAGCGAGATGGCGCAGTGGTTAGCACACTGGACTCGCATTCGGGAGGACGACGGTTCAATCCCGTCTCCGGCCATCCTGATTTAGGTTTTCCGTGATTTCCCTAAATCGCTTCAGGCAAATGCCGGGATGGTTCCTTTGAAAGGGCACGGCCGATTTCCTTCCCCATCCTTCCCTCACCCGAGCTTGCGCTCCGTCTCTAATGACCTCGTTGTCGACGGGACGTTAAACACTAATCTCCTCCTGGAATAATTATTTCTAGCTTTCAGAACTATTAGTTCCTTCATCAGGGAGAAAGGAGGATAGATTGGGGAAGGTTAGAGTGGAGAACCAGATCAGAGCCCCCAGGATGAGAGGGACCCACTTACACTGAGATCAAGGGAAAACAATTATTAATGGGAATGAGTAAGAGAGAGTTGGAGCCAAAGGCAGTGTGTTGGTAAGCACTTGCCCAGCTTCATCCCAGTGGTAACACAAGGATAGAGAATGAAGATGGATATTGGAAGATAAATTAGTAGTGAAATTAGTTGTGCATGTGTGTGTTGATGGGGGGTGGGGAAGAAGGATCTTGCATCCGTGTGGGGGGGGAAGAAGATGAAAAAGGAATAAAGAAAATATCCAGGTTTCCTCCCTACCGCCATCCCCTCCCCACTCTCTTCGATTTGTCCCTGTTTCCTTTTCTACTTAGTTCTTAACTGCAGTACTCATAGCTCTTCCTCTGTCCATCTTTATTTTTCACTCTATCCTTATATCCTCTCTTGACTGAAACTGGAACAGTGAGTACTTCCACTGACCTCCAGCTCTCTTTGGTATCTCCTGAAGTGTCCTTCCACAAGCTCACTCAGTACGAAAAGGCTTGAAATAGATGTAAAACAAGAATCACTTTATTCTGAACAATTGTTTCTAGAATTTAATGACAAGTAGTCACACTGTTAGTGTAGAGTTTGAACAGAACAAATTCAAAGTTCAGATGAACGAAATCAGGCTGTCCATAAATATGACCACAAAAGTCAATGAACTGGTGAACACTAAAGTCTCGCTCCTTGGGTCCTGCGATGTTATGGTCAGTAAATATGGCTCGTTGTAGATCAAGTGGTGTGGCCATGCGGTTCTAGGCGTGTCAGTCTGGAACCGCGTGACCGCTACGGTCGCAGGTTCGAATCCTGCCTCAGGCATGGATGTGTGTGATGTCCTTAGGTTAGTTTGGTTTAAGTAGTTCTAAGTTCTAGGGGACTGATGACCACAGATGTTGAGTCCCATAGTGCTCAGAGCCGTTTGAACCATTTGTAGATCAAGTGGCTGCTTATAGAGTCTTTGAAGGCAGAAGTGCCCAGGATAGTGTCAGTGAACTGTTAAGAGACCCAGTCTGGATGCTGTGGTCCACGGAGGCCCAGGTCAGTGAGGCGGAAGCTTGCTGTTGTCCAGCTGGCTCCTTTTAGTGATGGTGCAGGCAAAGTCGTCCAGAGTTGGCAACTTGAACTCGGTTGTGGTTTGATGGCTGAATCCACCAGATTGGTTTTGGTGTCTGAATTGCCATGCTGTGCCCATGCGGTGTCCTAAATGCTGTGCTGGCAGAGGAATATGGCGTACACTACGTGTGGATATGTGACATTGTGGTCACAAGTAGTGTCATGATTGCCATGCCTCCTATTGGCGATATGGGTGCGATCTGTTGGCAAAGCAGGCACTGCTGGTTTCAGCGGAAGCTGCCAGAGATGCCTGTGGATACATGCTGGTGTTAATGTTGTCATTCAGGAATGTTTGTTACATTCTCAAAGGTATAGCATCACCAGCCCAGTACTTTGGCAACCTGCTAGTGTGTCCTGTTAAATTGGTGTGCTACATGTCTGGGAACAGCACTTCCCCCTTCATTTTTGTTATCCCCAATACAGGTGGGTGCACCTCATCCATGGGTCCAAATGATCTGCCCTTCTTTCTAACCTTCCATCGTATTCCTATTTCCTCATTGAGAAAGAAACTATTAGTTCCAAAAGCGAGGAATGGTTATTCACTTTTAAATGTGTCTGGTGGCAGTACAGTAATTTCACCTCCCGGTGGTGAGATCTGATGAGCCACTCTGTCTCCTGGTAATTTTATAGCTTTCTCATGTGTGGTTTTCATTTCATACAATAGCACACTCCTTTTTAACATTGTTATAATCATTTGGATACTTATATTTAAAATATACATACAATGTTTGTGAAAAAATTGAATGTCAAGCTTAAAATGCATGACAAAGAATGGGAAGTTTGTGACAAAATAACAGTATGAATATTAGTGTGGATTGCTAACTACCACATAGGTGTTCAATAGCAGACACATATTTAACAGTTGACTGTTAGATTTTAGCTATCGGACAAATCTTTCATTGGATGGAGCAAAACACACACACACACACACACAAAGTGCTTACGCATGCGCAGCCACTGTTGGTTCTGTGCACTGCAGCTCCACTGCGGCAATTAGCATTCTTAACTTGCATGGGCATTAGGGTTTCAGAAGAACCATGGGGGAGGGAGGGAGGACAGAGAGGACTACCTGGGTAAGGGTGGGAGAAGAAGGTGCAGGGATGATCCATGGGATGGTGGACTGCTAGGTGTACCATTGGGAGTTCTGTGTTGGGAACTAAGGGGGAGAGGGGGGGACAGTAAAAGGGCAACATTGTGCAGATGAGCCAAAGGGAATAGAAAGCATGTTAGAGGTTGGAGTGGTGGTAGGCAAGGTGATATACACTCATGCTCATAAATTAGGGATAATTGCAGAATGTGGTGCCACACAATGTGGCAGTACACAAAACTGGTGCTAATAGCATAGGCACATGGGGACACACATGGCACAGGTCTGTAAGTCCACGGTATTGGTGATAAGTTGAGGAAACGATCCCGAAACACATGTGCTACAAAACGCCACTGTTTCCTCCGCATGTACCCCGATATCAATATGGTATATGATCGCCATGCACATGTGCACAGACCGCACAACGGGTTGGCATACTCTGGATCAGGTGGTCGAGCAGCTGCTGGGGTATATCCTCCCATTCTTGCACCAGTGCCTGTCGGAGCTCCTGAAGTGTCGTAGGGGTTTGAAGACGTGCAGCGATACGTCAACCAAGAGCATCCCAGACATGCTCGCTGGGGTTTAGGTCTGGAAAATAAGCAGGCCACTCCAATTGCCTGATATCTTCTGTTTCAATGTACTCCTCCACGATGGCAGCTCGGAGGGCCCGCGTGTTATCATCCATCAGGAGGAAGGTGGGACCCATTGCACCCCTGAAAAGGCGGACATACTGGTGCAAAATGACGTCCCGATATGCCTGACCTGTTACAGTTCCTCCGTCAAAGATATGCAGGGGTGTACATGCACCAATCATAATCCCACCCCACACCATCAAACCACAACCTCTATACAGGTCCCTTTCAAGGACATTGAGGGTTGGTATCTGGTTCCTGGTTCACGGCAGATGAAAACCTGGCGAGAATCGCTGTTCAGACTATACCTGGACTCGTCCGTGAACATAACCTCTAACCACTGTTCAAATGACCATGTACTGTGTTCTTGACACCGGGCTTTACGGGCTCTCCTGTGACCAGAGGTCAGTGGAATGCACCTTGCAGGTGTCTGGGCAAATAAACCATGTCTGTTCAGTCATCTGTAGACTGTGTGCTTGGAGACCACAGTTCCAGTGACTGCGATAAGGTCCCGAGCAAGGCTACCTGCAGTACTCCATGGCCATCTGCGGGCACTGATGGTGAGATATCAGTCTTCTTGTGGTGTTGTACACTGTGGACGTCCTGTACTGTAGTGCATGGACACGTTTCCTGTCTGCTGGAATCATTGCCATAAACTTGAGATTACACTGTGTGCCACACAGAGGGCCCGTGCTATTACCTGCTGTGCTTGACCAGCCTCCAGTCGCCCTAGTATTCTGCTCCTCATAACGTCATCAATATGTGTTCTTTGAGTCATTTTCAACACACAAGTCACCATTAGCACGTTTGAAAACGTCTGCACACTTACTCGCTGCACCGTACTCTGACAAGCACCAACACACCTCTGTGTATGTGGACTGCTGCTAGTGCCACTGTGCGATGACTGCAGGTCAAATGCACCGCATGGTCATACCCTGAGGTGATTTAAACCCGCAAACCACCCACCAGATCATTGTTTCACCATGTATCAGCATTATCCTTAATTTATGAGCATGAGTGTAGGTAGGTAGGTGGTGGACAGGAACTGTTGTTGGGAAAGATACAAATGGCATGGGCTGTGAAGTGGCCCTTCATAGTGTCAACATGTAGAACACATTTATTTGGTGCTGACATTTCTTGTTAATTTTGATTTCGAAGCCTTGATATTGGTATTTGGTTGTTCTCTCTCTTCACGTAATAATACAAGTAGCAATTCATTCTAACCATGTTGTGCAGAATCCTTTTTTTTTTAATTATAAATAAAGTGTGTGAAATAGATTTTCATTCCAGCTGTTCAACTTTAAATCTTGAGGAAAATATACTGTTGGAAGATATGGCTATGATGTGGGAATAGGGGTGTTAGCTTAATGCCCAATATTTGACTGACAATGACAATGACAATGACAACACTACATCCACATGGTTTTGTGACGGTGCTTGTGAAGATTGTTCTCGACTGTAATAGTGATATGCTAGGGACCCATATGGAATGAAATTTTCTTGTATTATGGAACACTGTATATTGTGGCATGATTGGCCTAGGCACAGACAAATGTATTAGAAAAGTGAACGTCATCTCTCAGCAAATTTACTGTCTCCCAGAGGAAATAAATGGCAAACCGACATCTACCGTTGAAACATGCAAACAAAAAATCCCAAATGTCATGTATGTTACATATGACTTTACACTTCAAAGAATATACCAATGGCCCTTTGAATTTTTTTATGTTAGATCACTTCAACACAGCTTGTTATTGCCTGAAATTTGCTTCAGGAGCCTCTCTGACAGGTACATTTTACTGACAGCACTGGGAATTTTGACTGAATTGCAGGTAAAACAGATAAAAATGTTTACTTATTGTGTGGGAGTGTACACACACACACACACACACAATGAAAATGTTACATAGTTATGAGATTTTTGAATCACTCATTCCTACATCTGATAATAGAAAAGAAAGACTTGCATAAAATTTATGAATTCACTGAATAAGCAGAATATTTGAAGGACTGTGTATCACAGGAGAGATACTAGTTTCTATTTAATTTTTGAATAGCCTTCAGTCCTCCAACAAAGTGAGCATAGCAGTGCAGGGCAAGTAAAGCATAGAATTATTGTGGTAGCAGAGAAATATACATATTCATTGTGAACTGATAGATGCCCACTCAAAAGTAGGATCTACATCATATATACATCTCCTCCTAAATCACTGGATTGCTTTCAACCAAACTTGGTACACATAACTCTTACTTTCAGGAAACAAGCCTTGTTGGGGCAAGAATCACCTAGTTCCCGTTGAGGTGAGTTTCATAGGTAGTGTACAAAGAGAGGTAGGAGAAATAAATGGATAGACAGAGAGGGGGGTGAAGAGAAGACGGACACAGGGTGAGGAGAAGATGGACACAGAGATGGGGGAGGAGGAGATGGATGGAGAGAAGAGGAGGAGGAGGAGCTGGACAGAGAGAGGGGGAAGAATGAAATGTACAGAAAGAATGAGAGGAGGTCATGTACAGAGGGAAGGGGGAGAAAATGGTCAGAGGAAGTAGGTAGATGGTTGAATGGCATGTGGAAAGAAAGGAGGGGGGTGGAGGAGGAGGAGGACAGGGATAGGGGTGAGTAGGAGATGGATCGAAAGAGGAGAAAAGTAGATGGATAAAGAGAGGGAGGAGGGGGGGCAGGTGTAGGAGGCAGATGGAAGACGGAAGAGGGTAGTGGGTGGGTTGAAAAGGGAGGGGGAGGAGTTGGACAGAGAGAGGAGGGAGGGGAAAAGAAACCAAGAAATGGTGGGAGGAGGAGTGGACAGAGATGGGGAACGGTGGAGATAGAGTGATGGAGGAGGGGAAGATGGACAGAGAGAAGGGGAAGTGTGTGTGTGTGTGTGTTTTTATATACCACATCTCCTCCCACCAACTGGTACACTTTGGTGCTATCTGAAGAGAAGCAATATGAGTAGAAGAACTATGTGTCTCATATAAGGGTGCAGGCGGAAAGGGGATTATGTAGAACCATAAATCGGGAACCTCTGGAATAGTTTCAGCTAAATTTTGTGCTTGACTCATTAGATGTATTATTTGTGTAAAAGTACTGTGAAGTTAATGTACCCTTACCACCCCAAGTGCTGAAGACTGAGAGGCCCCGACATTAAAATTATAAATGATGACTGATATTAGTATCAAATCTATAGCTTCCAGTTTCGCTATGCTCATTGATCACAGTACTGACGACATTTTACCTCTAGGAGTGGGGCATTTTTTGGGATGCAAAGACAGCAACATATCAGCGTATCTGGAAAAAATAAATTACTATGACAGTAGACATCACTAGTGCCCCTATGGCTAAGGGTGGGAGTGAAAAGGATGACATAAAAGTGTAACTCAGGAACATCTGGAAAAATTTCAACTAAATTTAGGGTATGCATGAATCAATGTATGTATAAGGAGACTGTGTGAATAAGATACCATATTTTTAATGTGGGATATTGTTTGTAAACAGAAAGAAATGTTACTTTCAGAACTCAACTTTTCATTTAAACTGTGAATATATACCATGGTGTGCAAAACTTAAGGATGAAAGCAACTTTCGCATGATGTGTGTCACTGCCAAGTAATGCACCTGGATGAAACTTGTATCATACATTGAAAGAACTGCTATAGTACAGAATGTGACAGAAGCAAATACACCGTGAGACAAACAGAAATAACACTTTTATTCAAAGACAATGCAGGTAATTACATTGGTGTCACTGTGATTTTTTGATGGTCCTTTGGATGTTATAAAAGGAAGGGTATGGTTCCTAATAGGCACAAATGTCAGTGCATCCTCTTCAACATGCTGCCATGCTGGCCACAAGATGGGTAAGGAGTTCTTGTGGTAGGGTATTTCATTCCTCCTCCAGTGCAGTTTACAACTGCTGAATGGTCGTTGGTGCACGTGGACATGCCACAGTATGTCTTATTAACATACTACTTAAATAAAATAGAAAGAAACATTCCACATGGGAAAAATATATTAAAAACAGAGATTCCATGACTTACCAAACGGGAAAGCGCTGGTAGATAGGCACAATAAAAAACACACAAACACACACACAAAATTTCGAGCTTTCGCAACCCTCGGTTGCTTCGTCAGGAAAGAGGGAAGGAGAGGGAAAGATGAAAGGATGTGGGTTTTAAGGGAGAGGGTAAGGAGTCATTCCAATCCCGGGAGCTGAAAGACTTACCTTAGGGGGAAAAAACCCACATCCTTCCCTCTTTCCCTCTCCTTCCCTCTTTCCTGATGAAGCAACCGGGGGTTGCGAAAGCTCGAAATTTTGTGTGTGTGTTTGTGTGTTTTTTA
This sequence comes from Schistocerca nitens, assembly GCF_023898315.1. Lineage (NCBI taxonomy): Eukaryota > Metazoa > Arthropoda > Insecta > Orthoptera > Acrididae > Schistocerca > Schistocerca nitens. Next base: position 355,592,759 of record NC_064622.1, read on the forward strand.
TTGTGCCTATCTACCAGCGCTTTCCCATTTGGTAAGTCATGGAATCTCTGTTTTTAATATAACATACTACTTATGCGCTTGATGCGATTTAAATCAAGGGAACTGGCAGGCCAACCCATTAACTGAATATCCTCTCATTCCAAGAGCTCCTCCACTTGTGTGTGATGTGGCCTCACATGATCACCCATAAAAATGAAGTCAGGGCAAACACACCCCTGAAAAGATGCTCATAAGGAATGAGAACAGTGTCACAATAACTTGTGTGTACCATGTTCAGTGAGTTCGAAGTCAGTGTACCCACAGAACATTATGCTTTCTCACACCTAAATCACGAAAATGTCAAGTACTTTAAGAGTGCTGGAGCTCAGTTGATTTTGATGTTAGACATAGCTACCTAGGAATAATTTGTTCTTTTCACAATTGTTGGAGTACTACCTTAACATTGATTTTCAATGCATAGCATTAGTTTGAGGATGCATTCTCTTTGTGCTAAATCAGTTTGAAATCTTTGTTCACACTAATAACAATAATTTACTTGTTTCACAGAGTTGTCATGCATGTGGAAAAAAAATTGGTGCCAGTGACCAAAGAGTTAGTTGGAATGAGCTTCACTGGCATGTGTCAGGTGACTGTTTCAGTTGCTTCTCATGCCATAAATCTCTTCTGGGAGGACGTTTTGCTGTGAAGAAAAATCAGCCATTTTGTAGCAAGGAGTGTGTTTTGGCATCTGGTATCTTATAGAACTGTATGAAATGTAATCATAATTATGTATTACATTTGGGCATATTGGATGTAGCTAAGGAGAATACTTGGTATATGTGCCATATGTTATTCATTTATTTTCCATTCAACCATATCTTGGTTATGAGATTTATATTTAGGAAATGTTTGACATATAATTCAAGCATTTGAAAAGAAGCATAGTGCATTTGGAGGCATTTCTACAGTAGTAAAAAGAACAGAATAATGAGGTGAATAACACAGTTTATTCATTTTGCTTTCTCTCTCTAATAATTTGTGGATTTTATTACTTGTGACAAAATTGTATTGTTTTAAGGAAGCAACATTTAACTCATTACAGTCTTAAGTGATAATGTCATGAGTATTCAGAGTATTGTGTGTACAATAATAGGAGAATGAGTTTCATGTGTGATGCATTTGGTTTACAGTGTAGGTTTGACTTGTTTTCTCTTGATAAGAAACATTCATATGGTACTTTTCGTACTTAGTGTGATGCCACCTAACACAGGTTTAGATACGCTGCATTTGATATGACCAGTGTGAACTCGTCCACAACATTTTTCAGTGGCCTAATTTGCTTCCTACTGTGTCCCTGTAAAACAGTCTTACTAATCATTGAAGAGAAATATATGTTTTTATATCAACTTTACACTTAATATCTGCATCTACATGCTTAAAAGGTATTTTTACATGTTGTCTTAAAAGTGTCTTCTGCAGTGTACCGTGGCTGTGAAAATTAATTTTGAAGCCTATGAAATGACAGATTTCTATACTTTTTACATACATTTTAATATCACTGATGTTTGTAACAAAGTGTTAGTGTAACTGTACGTAATGATTGTCAATGGCCATTGTAATATGTGAGCATATCTTATGCAAAATATTATGACGTGCCTTTTTTATGCAGAAAACAGTCTGTTCAACATAGTGCAGAAATGATGTTCAACATAGTGCAGAAACGATTTATGTAGACTGTAAAATTAGTGAGTTGATAATTGTGCTCATACATTCATCTTATGTTCTGTGGGTTGGGTTATTGATCATTAGATTCATTTTTCAGTATGGTATTCCCCAGCCCGATGTTTTGTAAAAGGTGATATGTTGAGGTAACTTTTTCATGTATTGTAGGTACATGCAGCAGCTTTGCAGTATTATTTCTTATTCCAGTCATGCATTCATTTCTACTTGAAATATGGTGCCATAGTAATTAAATGTATTCAGAAACAGAAATACTTTACAGGCTGTAAATTTGATGGCATTTTTAGGGTATTTCTTAAGGAAGATCACAGTGTGCCTGGCCAAGATAATACTCTTTGTAAAGATTAGAGAAAATTTTACATCATTTACTGTTAAACATTGTTGCTCTCATATCATTTCATTTGTGATTGAATATTGGGAATTACTGTGAATGTTTTTGTGTTCACTTGTTTTAGCTATTGTCAGTTGTCAATCTCCTTCCTGTGAATTAAGTTTTCAGAAGATTTCACGAATTCAGGAAATATAGTATTAAAAATCAAAAAGCATAATTCACTAAGATTAAAGACTGTTAGTTACTTTATATATATAAGCCTATATTTTGCGTGAGGTTGTTCTACTGTAGACTGTTGTTCAAGATAAACAAGAGTAAATTTTAGAACTTTTATAAGTGATTAATATTTTGTATGCATTTTTAAGCATTTCAGATTTTAGAGTTTGTATTTACATTCCTATTTTATGTCACAGATTATTGATATACCCTTTTTTTGGAAATAAATTTAAATTATCAAGTATACTACTTCAGATTCATTTTTTAAATGTAATATGGTTCATGAAATTTATTCATCATGTTAATGAGAATAGTTTTGACAGACAGAGCTGCTTTTGTTACTAAATTTCATGATGTCAGAAGTATATTTTGAGTGGAGACACTTGGTAATGTGCACCTTGTAGGATTGTTACACCTTGGGTGAACTGTCTGCACCATCTGCTAGTAGTACAGTGTTGCAGAAATATTCTGTAGTATAGACGATGTCATCATAGTAATATTGTGAGAGACACAATTTTATACTATTTATGAGATACTTATATTAATGTTCAGTCTAGTTGCTAATAACTGTGCTATTAAATGTCCAGAAATCACATTTCACTCAATCAAACCGTTTTGTAATTGTTCAGCTGTCTTGCATTTTCTGTTGAGATTGCATGTCATGTCATTCTTAACGGAGAGAAATCATGGGTACACAGATACTGCATGGGGTTGTCTAGGAAGGGAAGGAGTAGGACCAAGAAAGGATTGAAAACCATTCATGACCAAATATTTATTGAACAATGTATGCTTAGAAGATCAGTTCAACCAATTAAGAAAAATTTATGTGTAAGCTTTCAACAGTTAATTAAAAACACTTTAAGAACAATAACAAGTCTCAGCAGTGATCAAATTTCATAAATGTGCACATCCCTGAACATGTGCTGCGGTGTTTACTTTTTATTCAAATAAGACTTCAATACACCATTACACTGGCATGCATCGTACCATTCAAAACATGGGAAACCCAAAATGTTATATATGGTTATGAAAATATGTATGTTCAAAGACAACAAATGAGCCTTGCACATAAGTATTGCTGTTATGGAAGCAAATACTTTCAACAACCCACATCACAGGGACAAAGAAATTTGTGGCAGTTCCTTGAGAGTCAATCGCTTATCACTAAGTTTCAATTCCTATAATGAGATACCTTGTAATCATTATGACATAGAAAATTTTTTTGGACATGTTTATGTGACAGAACAACAATGCAAAAATTTAATACAGTATCTATAGTTCAAACAGCAGCTAAACAAGAATTTGTGTCACAAACAATTTGGCAATCCACCTTGTCATATTTTCTGAGAGTCTGTTTACTGATTTACAAAACATTACTGACCAAAGGCCCACCCCCCTGGTAGCTGAGTGGTCAGTGCGACAGAATGTCAAACTTAAGGTCCCGGGTTCGATTTCCGGCTGGGTCGGAGATTTTCTGTGCTCAGGAACTGGGTGTTGTGTTGTCCTAATCATCATCATTTCATGCCCATCGACGCGTAACTTGCCAAAGTGGCGCCAAATCGAAAGACTTGCACCTGGTGAACGGTCTACCCGATGGGAGGCCCTTGTCACATGACATTTATTTTTGCTGACCAAAGAAATGAAAACTTACTAAAAATGACCTTAAAATTTACATTCAGTTCCCCAAAAGGGACACACACACACACACACACACACACACACACATTTTAAAAAATACGTAATTTTTTAAAAAACAGAGACAGGTACAATGTTCCATCAAGTAAATTTTTTGGCCATGCGAATACTGTTGATCAAGAGGCAGCGCAACTTGAGACCTCAGAATTCAACCAGCTGCCAACAGGTAGTTACTCAGCTTTAATGAGATACCTCCCAGATAATCAAGGCAATTCTGTGGATGGTGCCAGTAACTGCTAGTAATAACTGGCAAGAAAAATGATCAAGTTCAACAAGTAATCTAATCATAAATGATGATTAACCCTTCAATCATGGAACTGAACAAATTATGGCTACAATTTTAATTACACACCCACATATCAATAAAGTGGCAGAAACCAAGCCCTCCAGTATTAATAGCAAGAAAAACAGTCTGGCTTTATTACAGAACACACACGTAAATCTTTACAAGGAGATGATAAGATATAACCACCAACTGCAATTCAGTTTCAAAACAACACCCAATGGTTTAATGGTAGCAAGGGGCCACCATGCGGGATGGAAAATCAACAAGATTTGAATGGATGCACATGCTTGGCAATTGAACTTCAGTTGAACATTAGCAGAAAGTACCTGAAATACCAAGAAACTGGCATGAATCTTTTTGCTGAATTAACAAGTTAACTAGCAAGTCCACAAAGATATCACATACAAGAAGGTAAAAACACAGTATCTTAATTGCAGAAAATTACAAAGTTACGCTGGTATAAACACATGATGTAAACACATGCAGGCTTGAACTCGCACTCAACGTACCCACGATGAGGGCTTAAGCAAGCAGGAAGAATGATCTGGTATTTTTAGGGTTATAATACCCATGAAAGCAGGTAAGGTACATAAACAGACAGCGAGGCACTGGGAAAGACGGTAGAAAGAAACATTTTGCGAATCTCAAGCTGTCCTCAAATTCACTGAACAAAGGTAAGGTACCTCTGCGTAGTTCTAAGACACATGCTTCCCTCTTAACCAAGGCACGGCAGCCGCAGATTTCCACAGCAGGAATAGCTCCAGCTGCCTTGTATCATCTGGAGCCGCCAAGGTAAAAACTTATTCTTGGATACGCAACCCCAAGCAGAATACCAAAGTCCAGTCACCTGACAGAGAAATCGCATTGCCCAAATCACAATATGCTGTGCCTGAAGAGCCCTTTTCTGCTCCGTCATTAGCTGCAATTTGACTCACTCCTCACACTGCCATTTGCTTACATCGAAATGGCATACCCTATGGTATAGGCAAAGATGGCATGTGGAAGATGTATTGTGACATATCAATGTAAAAGCAATTTTCAACAAACCTCACTGGAGTGTTAGAGCAATCAATTTCACGTATTGTGAGGGAGCAGTATTTTGCTTCCTTACATAATCAATTACAACAATTAATTTGGTTGATTACATTAACATATTTGTATCATTTGGTTTCAAATGTTTGGTAAGGTTATCAGTTTATTAACTGTACTTGTAGATACTGGACAGCTTCGCATTGGCAACTGTAGTACAGCATGCTTTACAAAAGTAATTTTTGCGCTGCCTAGTATAGTGAGAGGGGCTCCAGGCTCAAGGAAGCGAAGCACTTCAAGCAAGTTGGGGAAGAGTTGGAGGGTTTTTTTTTTCCCCCCCTCAGCGGGCAAAGGGTAGAATTTTTACAACTGGCCACAAAGCTATCCTGTGGAACGGTCCAGTAAGTGCAGCCTTCTGTTATCAGGGGCCCGGGCAAAAGTTGATAGGAGGCACTAAAGAGCCATCTATCATTAATTGCCTGCAGTTGTTTTCCACTTTGTCAGAATGTATCTCCCGTTGCCACACAGGAGCTTGGGAATCAATGGTTGAGAATTCTTCCCGCACACACAACGCATAGCACTTTCCTGACACTGTTACAAGGAGGCACTGTGACTGGCAAAACCCTTCATGCAGACATCACTTTAAACTGTTTGAGGAGCTTTTTACATGTGCTGCTCAGGGCTGGCTAGTCGTTTCCTGTCTAGAAAGAATGGGAGGAAATCGGGTTGTAACGAAGACCATCATTGGCTGAGTCGAGAGTCCACATTAGTGAACTGAGGATTTCTAATATCAAGGCAGAAGGTGCTGGGGAAACTGGTGGGTGTCCAGCTGACACACATCCCTGGACAGCGTATTATTTGTTTGAGACACTACTGGGAAAGTTTCCAGCGATCACACTGTCTGAGAAAGTGTCAATTGTGTCATTTGTTGTTGTTGTTGTGATCTTCAGTCCTGAGACTGGTTTGATGCAGCTCTCCATGCTACTCTATCCTGTGCAAGCTGCTTCATCTCCCAGTACCTACTGCAACCTACATTCTTGCTTGGTGTATTCATCTCTTGGTCTCCCTCTACGATTTTTACCCTCTACGCTGCACTCCAGTACTAAATTGGTGATCCCTTGATGCCTCAGAACATGTCCTACCAACCGATCCCTCTTCTAGTCAAGTTGTGCCACAAACTTCTCTTCTCCCCAATCCTATTCAACACCACCTCATTAGTTATGTGATCTACCCATCTAATCTTCAGCATTCTTCTGTAGCACCACATTTCGAAAGCTTCTGTTCTCTTCTTGTCCAAACTATTTATCGTCCACGTTTCACTTCCATACATGGCTACACTTCATACAAATACTTTCAGAAACGACTTCCTGACACTTAAATCAATACTCGATGTTAACAAATTTCTCTTCTTCAGAAACGATTTCCTTGCCATTGCCAGTCTACATTTTATATCCTCTCTACTTCGACCATCATCAGTTATTTTGCTCCCCAAATAGCAAAACTCCTTTACTACTTTAAGTGTCTCATTTCCTAATCTAATACCCTCAACATCACCCGACTTAATTCGACTACATTCCATTATCCTTGTTTTGCTTTTGTTGACGTTCATCTTATATCCTCCTTTCAAGACACTGTCTATTCCGTTCAACTGCTCTTCCAAGTCCTTTGCTGTCTCTGACATACTGCTTGCTCAATATACAGATTGAATAACATCGGGGAGAGGCTACAACCCTGTCCCACTCCCTTCCCAACCAATGCTTCCCTTTCATGCCCCTCAACTCTTATAACTACCATTTGGTTTCTATACAAATTGTAAATAGCCTTTCGCTCCCTGTATTTTACCCCTGCCACCTTCAGAATTCGAAAGAGTATTGCAGTCAACATTGTCAAAAGCTTTCTCTAAGTTTACTAATGCTAGAAACGTAGGTTTGCCTTTCCTTAATCTAGCTTCTAAGATAAGCCGTAGGGGCAGTATTGCCTCACGTGTTCCAACATTTCTACAGAATCCAAACTGATCTTCCCCGAGGTCGGCATCTGCCACTTTTTCCATTTGTCTGTAAAGAATTCGCGTTAGTATTTTGCAGCTGTGACTCATTAAACTGATTGTTCGGTAATTTTCACACCTGTCAGCACCTGCTTTCTTTGGGATTGGAATTATTATAATCTTCTTGAAGTCTGGGGGAATTTCGCCTGTCTCATACATCTTGCTCACCAGATGGTAGAGTTTTGCCAGGACTGGCTCTCCCAAGGCCGTCAGTAGTTCTAATGGAATGTTGTCTACTCCCGGGGCCTTGTTTCGCCTTAGGTCTTTCAGTGCTCTGTAAAACCCTTCACGCAGTATCATATCTCCCATTTCATCTTCATGTACATCCTCTTCCATTTCCGTAATATTGTCCTCAAGTATGATTATACTCCCTTAGAACAAGAATTGAAAGGACAACAACGCACATTCACGCTTAACGATATTCACTTTGCTAACAATGGTAAGAGCATTTGAGTGACACAATAAAAGGTCCGATGTGTCCGTCATTCGGTTTCGTCATGTATCAGATTTATTCAGAGCATTTCATGTCGACATCCTTGTTTTTTTTTTTCCATTTCTACAAACGCCAGCTACCTAGCAGTTGTAGTGTCAAAATTGCGTGATGGAGTTAAACGCTGCTTTTTCTGTTGGTAGCGCCGATTACGTCACCATATCCGCTAAGACGTCTCCGTCCACCGCAAAGACCAATCTTGTCATTTAGATTTTTGTTCATCATTTTTAGCAACTGTTTTGAAGATTGTCGATGTGAAGAAATAGCACAGTATTTGTTACAAATTGTTTTTTAACGCAACTGATATGCTATTTCTTCACACTGGAAATCTTGTTATTCCATTCACGCCTCCCCCCCACCACCCTCGCAGTGCAATATGACTTCTTTGTGCCACCTATACTTGCTTCACACAATCAAAGAAAAATACTGGACGTAGTGAAAGCTCAAAAAGCAGTAAGACGCTTTCACTCAGGTTATGCTCTAGTACAATTTCTTATATTTACCAAAAACTGGGAGAAAATATAATATAAAATTAAAATATCAGCACTTGATATTACCATTTCGATATCGATGTATTGGGGATAAAGTTATCGCCGATAAGTATCGACATATTTTAGGAAAGATATTGATATTCTATCAACAGCCCTAGTTGCTACACGAGTTTTTTATTTCCCCAACCTAAAATGCATCCAATTCCAAAGATATTTGCTGCAAATTGCAGTCAGCCAATGACTGATAGAGATAGGCCATTCTGGGGAGTAACCATTATCACGGTTCCAGGTATTTTTTGATAGCCGTTAATTTTAACGGTTGTCAAGTTAATTTTCACTACCGACTACTACGACAGGACTACAGTTAAATAACAATGTAGGTGGAGTCCATCAGTTTAGTTATCAATATAACTGCGAGTAGTGCGAAATGGCAGGAAATGTATGAATCGTGACAAAATTTGCTAATTAACTTCTGGTACATTTCAGTTGATGTTTGAACGATTATTAGAGTTTCAAATTATATGTATGTAGGTTATCGGTCGCTATTGGAAGTCTTATCCTTGCAGCTGCAACAGAAAGTATGCGCAACCGCGCCACAGCACTGTTTAAGTAAAATGTTAACAACGTGCGTTTTTAAGCATAAAGCAATTTGTAAGCTGAGTATTTTAGGTTAAATTCGAAGTTTAATTTCTTGTGCTGTTCACTTAATAGAATAAGTGTACAGCCTTGTAATACAACACAAAAATATATGTAATGTAATAGATTCGTATACTCCTGTGCAAGATAGTCCTATTGGGGAAAGTGTGAGTACGCTAATCCAAATTTTATTTGAGATTTGGAAAACTGTTCGGTTTCTCCAACTACAGCATGTGTATAAAATATGAAAATATGCAGATCAAAGCGGCTGAGAGTGTTAAATTTCTGGCGTTACAACTCGATAGTAAATACAGTTGGGCATAGCATACGACAGAATTGTTGAAGCGCCGAAACAAGTCTGTATTTGCAGTGAGAATGATATCAGATGTAGGAGACATAAATATAAAAAACCTTACATACTATTATTTTGTTACGTCATAAGGTATCATATTTTGGGCTAACACATCAAACCGAGCAAATGTTTTTTACATGTAAAAGTGTGTAATAAAAATCATTTGTGGTATAAATTCAAGAACATCTTGTAGAAACCTGTTCAAGGAACATCGTATTCTAACCACTCCTTCTTTGTACATTTATTCCTTAATGAAATTTATTGCAAGTATTTCCAACCAATAGCTTAATACATAATATCAATACTAGGAATAAGAACAACAATCTACATAAAGACCTAAAATCACTTACCTTGGTCCACAAAGGGGTCTAATATTCGAGGAAGACACGTTTTCAGTAAATTACCTGCAAGTCAGCAATCATTAAAAACTTCATTTCAGATTTTGATAGACAACTCCTACTCTATAGATGAACATCTTAGCAGGGACAGCTTAAGTGAAAATTCTGGTACATTTTGTATAAATTAGCAACTCCAGTTTACTGTAATATATCACATATTCTGACAATTTCCTGACAAATGATGGGGATAATAAGTATTATATTCAAATTTTTGTGTTATACTTTCTGATACGTTATTTGCCATCCCACCCCACCCCGAATGTGTAGGTTTGTGAATGCTTCCGGGATGTTTACTGTAGCATTAAGCTAATATGTATTGTACAATCTGTTGCATGTACAACATGATCAGCATCGCAAAATCCTGAAAAGCATGGAGAACCATGTTGCTATTGCCATCTTCATGCTGTCAACTACTTGTTCTTACTGACCTTCTGCTGCTGTCAACCTGCTGTAATTGTCTTGTCAACCTACTGTAGTCGTTAACCTGAAGATGTCCTCAAGATATTGTGTTACATTACAAATCAGGTTTTTAAAGGCGACCTTTCCCAAAGAGACTGTGTGCAAACTCTGGGTTGAAGCATTGTAAAGGTTTGTCCCTCTCACTCCAACAGAAGCCAACTCAAAAGAAATTCTTAGCATTCTCCAAGAAAAACAACTTGTATCAAAATTTGTATTAAGTCAAAGTATGCGATACACCTATTATGTTCTGTATAACCCAATAATGAGATGCTATTTGATACACAGTCATCAAGTCACTCCATCATCATCAATTAATTAATGCTATGAAATATTAATTTTTTTTCTTAAAAAAACAAAGAAAACTGGAGACCATTTTATGTTAGAATTGCTCCTGCATCAAACTATGGGTGATTAGTTTTGTTAGAAGCATAATTAATGTTTAAACTATCGCGCTTCATGTTACAATAATGCAATTGCAAGAAGCAAGACAGTGTCTCATATAGAAATTAAGTAGTAATTGTATTTATGAAAAAGTGTTGATACTTTTGGACAGTCAACAGTTCATCACTCTTCTTGTTAAAATTATGGATCGTAATTTAATTGTTGTACATAAATTTGTTTGTACAAGGTTTCTTTGAAAAGTGAAGTGGTGTTACATTTAGTAATTTTCTTTGGAAAACAATGTTCAAAAATGGATATAAATCTATTAAGAAATATGTTGCATTTATCATTAGCATTTGGTTCATTATATACATCTCCCCAATTAACATTTCTTAAGCTTTCTCTGAAGTGCTCTATAGATACCGGGTTGAGCGACCTTGAGACCGGCGGACGGCTGTTTATAGCTCTGCTTATCGCCCCCAGCAATGATATTACCGTACTTTGTTTGCTAACTATTTCATCCATTAATCTTTGTTTTACCTGTTTGATATCATGTTTTATGCGTTTTAAAATTCCTTCTTCCTTATCCGCCATTACTTCCTTTACTGCTTCCACATAAGTACGCTGTTCGCCTATGCATTTTTTCGCGAACGTTGTGTTTTCATGTTTTGTATTGTCCGCCCACGGTAGTTGAGAGGTCAGCGCGACAGAATGTCAATCCTAAGGGCATGGTGTAACGTTCCCTGGCAAACTCACACATTAACAAACTGAAATTTATTTGTACCATATACGCCGCTCTGAGCAATCTGTATATAATGTAATTATTTAACGAAAAATATTATTGAATTTTGTGTAAAAGACATTTGTTATTATTGTAATATTTTTTGTAGTAATATTCTTTCTGTATTTAGGATGGTAATATTTCTATATTAATAATGTAATTGCGAAATGTGTCAATATCTGAGATAACAGAGATGTGAAATTCAGCCAGAGGGAAATAATGTCATGAAATTACAAAGAAATGTTAATAGTCAGCAATACTATAAAAGCACAATGCACTATGTATTCTTTGGTCTTCCTCGTTTAGAGCTGATAGCGGTAGGTAGTTGTATGGATGTATTTGATAAATGGGTAGACGTCATTTGTCTGTATCTTGATTTAGCCGCCATTGAAGGAGAAATTACGAACTAATGTGAGTTGAGTATTTGTTGTGGTAAAAATATATCGAAATTTATAAAAAGTGTGTATTATTAATGTAAATTAGCTTGCCCATGTCATCTATAATATTTCTTTAAAGAGTTTTCAGCATTTTTTAGCGGTGTTGCAGGGCTGTGCCGCGACCGATCGATTTGCAGCGGCGGCACATTTAAAAATTGTTCCGCTAAAGGAAAAATCAACCAAACCCGTAAATCGGGAACAGATAGATAAAAATTAAATGTGAATTAAGAGAATGTTCTTCTTTTACAGCGATCCAGAGACTGACTGAGATTTTAAAAATAGTTACACATTTGTGCATTCTTAGACGGATAGTTAACGTTGAAATTTAATAATTTTGGTTCTTGCAAATAACTTAAATGTATAGCGAAGTAGGTTTGATCAGTGATAATTAAATGTCGGCTTGGTAATAATTAACCATTTTCTGCAATAGTGATAATCTTGTGTTCAAAAGCTAACGCCGGGATAGAATTTAGTAAATATTTTAACAAAACAATCCACTGCATTTAGAAAATGTGTGCCAAGACCGAATAATGTAAAGAATTTAATTTTCAACCAAATATTCTTAATCAGTTAATATGAGTTCACGTAATTTTTAAATGTACGTAATTCTTCTGAAAGTGAAAATTTTTATTACCACACGCAAATAAGAGTGAGATTCTACAACAAAGTTCGCACGCAAAGAAAGTAAGGTAAAATTAATTAAATTAAAAGCAAAAATTTATTATTCTTTAACGAAAAATCATTCATAGCAATTTCGTTAAATTGGCGCCCAACATGGGGCACGAATATGCAGTGGCCACTAAATACCCATGAGATAACTAGGGAATTATTATAGTCGAACTTTGCTGGAGAACATTTAATAATTTTTCCATGTATTGTATGTATTGCATAACCAATATTGTGTGGTAATACCTGTATATGATTTTTTGCATGAGAACACTATATACCCAGAGGCAAGCTGAAGAAGAGAGCTCATTATTTCGAAAAATTAATTACCTACCACAATATCAGGGGGCAGCTGCACCCAAGATAGATCACCAAAAGGTAAAGCTACAGTGTAGTTGTCCTGTGGGTAGTAAAGTAGCCTCAGTGCAGTGTTCGCGGATCATTAGTGGTGTGCTTGTTGTTAGTGCTTTGTTTTAAAATAACAGGACATTTGAGTAGTTAGTCATTGTAGTATATAATAAGTGTGTTTTAACAAATGACCATTTCTTGTGTGATTATGTCAGTGAAACCTGAGTGTTAGGATATTTAGTTCAGATTTTATTTCTTTTGTTTACTATGGTTAGATTGCGTAGTCAGAAGGATATCAACATGGATAATGAGCAACAGTTAGTAAGTAGTGATACCGAGTTAGAAAGTGGGACACAAAGTAATGTTAGTGACGTAGTTCAGGAAGTACAATGTGAGAATCTGGGGGCAGAGGGGCAAGAAATGTTGCCACTGCCACCCAGTGATTCAGTTGATAGCGGAAATACTGTGCCACCCGCAAGCACTGGACACGGACCAGAGAGTGGTGAGGTGTCAGAAGTGCAATCATTAAGAGTTATGTTCGAGCGCATGCTCAATTTCCAAGCTGAATTTGTACGTATGCAAGCAGAATGTGAAAGAGAACGTGATGCTGAACAAGCAGAGCGTGATAGAGAACGTGATGCTAAACAAGCACAGCGCGATCGACGCATGCATGAGAGAGACTTGCAGTTAATGCAATCTTTAGAAGCTATGCAAAGTGAAATTGTTAGTATGAAGCAAAAATATGAAACCATACCCAAAGCAGTGAAAGAACTAAGCGAAAGAGTAGATAGTATTCAAGTGGCTAACGCCAGTATCGTAGAGGAAATCAGTGTACTGACCAACAGGGTGGAACAATTAGAGATTGACACAAATCAAGTAATTGAACACAAAGTGTCCGAACAAGTGCACGCCGCGATTGAAGCCAAAGATGCGGGCTCCAATGCGGAAATACGGGACCTTAAAAAGGCGGTGCACACTGACATTCCGCTATGGCAGCGGAATGTCAACAGTCGTCTTGCCAAGCTAGAAATCAGCTTGCTGCACGGCGACGCGCAGGTGTTTGTCACGCCAGCCAGGTCCAACAATGATAGGCTTATAAATACAGCAGTAAAAAATTGCGACTGCGAGACAGAACAGGCAACCAATGTAAGCGAAACAAATAAATGTCATTCCAAAGTAGTGATTGAAGAAAGCCTGATTAGAAACCGACAGTTTCAGATCTTTATAACGGAGAAGAAATCTGTTCACCCTGTAGTGTTTATCAAGGGATTTAGAAACATTTTGCCTAGCGTTCGGAGTCATACACAGAAAATACAGTTCGTTATGTCTTACATACAAGGAGATGCTGCATTATGGGCAACCGAAGCAGCTGACAGTTGCGATACATATGAGCAATTTGAAAAGGCATTCTTGGCCAAATATTGGTCAACATGTATTCAGGAGAGATTACAGAAGGAGGTATATAATCCAGAGCCGTATTCTCCACGATTAGGCAATTTGCGAAAATATTTTGAGAAGTACATTAATAAGACCCGTTATTGGGACGAGCAGATTTCATCCCGGGATTTGATCAGACTTTTGAAATCACACTTGCCGATACACGTAAAAGAAAAACTTATACACGTGCCTGAAAACGATATGGAACATTTCTTGTCTGTTCTGGACTCAATTGACCTGATTCAGGAGGATGTTAAGGCAGCCTCTGAACAGGCTAGAAGTAACGGAAACGGTTACAGAAATGGTCGAAATAACACGCCTCCACCAAATAATGGAAACGGCGGAGGTAACAATAGGAGACAAGATTATGTACAAAACGGGAATAGAGGTAGGGACCGGAACGGCAATAGTCCGCCGGTGAATAATGACCGGAAAAGGAGGTCTGATGACCGATATGAAACAGGCTCACCAAGCAATAGTAGATGGAAAAATGCCAGGGGGCCGTGGAACACTAATACTTACAATGATGCAAACCGAACTTGGCCACAGAACCAGAGGCCCAGTCCGGACCGGCAAAACAGTGAAAGATATGACAATAACCGACCGCCACCACAAAATGCGCCAATTGCGCAACCGTGGCGGCCGACGCAACACAACTTACACATAGTAGAGGTCAGTGACACAGAGCAGCCACACCCATCCACCAGCAATAATCCAACAAACTAGATTCAGCCGAGATACGCTCTCCATCGTCGGCTGAGGTTTGGAGTGAGAGCAGCCCGACACAGAACAAAACATAGGGAATCTGTATCCGTAGATATAATGACGGGGTACAGATGGGACATGAATTAATAACTGAACCATCCACGTGCATAAAGGAGCACAAAGACAAAGTACAAGCGATAATAGAGATCAAAATTAACAATATTGACGTGCAAGCAATCGTAGATACAGGTGCTACTGTCAGTGTCATGAGTATGGACTTATTCAGAGTACTGGGGAAAGAAAAGCATATGCTGACTTTTCCCGTGAATAATTGTAAAGTCACTGGAGCCATAAGTGCACAGCGACAAATAATTAATCTCCAAGTGCGGGTAGAGATGTATTTAGGGGAAGAAGCCATAGCGTGCTCATTCCTGGTAGTAAAGGGTTTAAAGGTAGCCTGCATTATGGGGGTAGATTTTTTGAGAGAAAGGGACGCAATAATCGACCTTTCTCGGGGAAAATTAAGTTTGATGAACGCTGGGAGGAGGATAGAATTGTCCATGCTCAGATCTGAAGAGGTACCTGTGCCTAATTGTAATACTATTAACGTAAAATGTAGGAATCAGTGGGTACTACATTTAGACAATCATTGTCAAGGACAAAATCTCTATTATCCAGACGTACAAAGTGATCAATTAAAAGCAAATGTGGACGCACTTGTGAACAAAGTATCACAGTCCGAAAATTTGAATTCAATGCAACAGCAGGATTTGGTACAGTAATTATCTAATTATGCAGATGTGTTTTCAGAACGACCAGGAATTGTTAAGGGATATCAGTACAATATCGAGGTGAAACCTCACAAAACCTACTGTCGAGCCTCATACTCCATTCCTTGGTCCAAGAAGGAAGTAGTAGCTAAAGAAATAAGAAAACTGATCGAGTGGGGAATAATAGAACCGTCTTTGTCCTCTTATAGTAGTCCTTTGGTGGCGGTAGCAAAAGCAGACGGTCAGGTACGGTTAGTATTAGATGCGAGAGACATAAACGAAATTATTGTACCTGTCAGGACTCATCTGGAAAACGTAGATGAGCAAATTCAAAAATTCCATGGAGTGCAATATTTGACATCTATTGATATGAAAAGTTCATTCTGGCAAATCCTGCTAACACCCGAGTCGAGGAAATATACTGCATTTATATTTGGGGGAAGGAGCTACCAATTTAGGGTACTACCTTTTGGCTTAAATGTAAGTGCAGGGGTTTTCATAACAGCCCTCGACGCGGTTTTAGGTCCGGATTTGCTGCAAAGGGTAACAGTGTATGTAGACGATCTGGTGATTGCTACTACCACCTGGGAGGAGCACGTAGAACTACTGAGTAGAGTCTTAGAAAGGTTTAAGCAAGCGGGTGTAACAGCGAATCTTGAGAAATCCAAATTTGGACGTAATCAGATTAAATTTCTAGGTCACATAATAACACCACAAGGCATCAAACCTGACAGCAAAAAACTTGACGCAATTCGTGGGTTTCCTAGTCCGAGAACTAAGAGACAACTCAAAGCGTTTATAGGTCTTGCATCCTTTTTTAGACGGTTTGTTCCAAACCAATTAATGAATAACGAATCTTTATTGAGCCTGTTGCGTAAATATGCGCACTGGGTATGGACAGAAGAATGTCAACGCGCATTTGACGCTATCAAAAACGCCTTGGTGAATGCAAACATACTGCGACACCCAGACATGACAAAAGATTTTTGCATAGCGACAGATTCGTGTTCATACGGTCTGGGCGCTTGTTTATTTCAGTGGGACAGGAGCAACGACCCCACAACAATCAATGTAATCGGATTTGCCAGCTGCACACTAAACAGCTGTGAGAGAGCATATTCCGCTACCGAATTAGAGGCTCTTGCAGTGGTTTGGGCGGTAAAGAAATTCAATTATTACATCTATGGTAAAGAAGTCAAAGTATTCAGTGACCACCAGGCTCTGAGCTATTTAATGTCCTGCAAATTATACCATACCCGCTTGCTAAGATGGAGGTTAGCATTGCAGGAATATAAAATTAAGATTATGTACCTAAAAGGACAAGATAATGTTGTAGCTGACGCCTTGTCGAGGCTTCCACTAGGGCAATCCTCAATGTCAGAGATTTTGGAACAATCGGAGGAATATCGAATACTTTTAGTACAAGATAAGGTACATAGGAGGGACTTTTTACATATGTGTAAGAATATGTCTATATTGCAGAAAACTGATCCGATTTGGCGAGATATCATTAGCAAAATTAAAGAAGGAACCAATCTTAAAAGTGTTCAGAATTTCAAAATAGTAGATGATATTCTGTATTATAAAACAGGTGTGTCAAATGACCATGGAGTCGTGTGTATACCGCAACAGGCTATCCCAGCTGTAGTGTGGCACACGCATTTAGCATGGGGTCACGCTGGGATAGGCAAAACAATAAGGATTTTATCCAGATTCTGTTACTTTAAGGGAATAAGCCAGCGGACTCGCACCATTATCAGGACTTGTCCTCTGTGCCAAAAAGCTAAGTTTCAGAATAAGTCCACAAGGTTTGAACTGCATCCTATAGTGCCTCATCGGCCACTTCAGTTAGTATCTATAGACATAGCAGGACCCTACCCACGAGCCAGGGGTGGATTAAAGTACATTTTAGCGGTGTATGACCTTTTCTCTAAATACTTAAAAATATACTGCCTTAAATCAGCCACTGCTCGTGGAATAGTTAAATGGTTAGGGAAAGAATATTTTACGCAAGTGGGTAAGCCTGAAGCGATAATATCGGATAATGCTTCCTATTTTACAGGCCATACCTGGAAAAACTATTTACACGAACAAGATATAAAGAACATACTAATTTCCGGTTTTCAACCACAAGCAAGTTTAGTAGAGAGAATATTTGGAGAGTTAAATAAATTTTTCAGGTTATACATTGCATGTCAGCACACAAGATGGCCAGATCTGATACCTAAGTTTTTGGAAATTCACAACGCAACCCCGCATGCTTCTACGGGGTATCCACCAAACGAGATTATAATGAATAACAATAGAGTTCTGAATGAGTGGCTGGCACCTTTGCCTAAGGTCCCAGTCATTCCTGAGCCTAAGGAAGAGAAGATAAGAAAAGCAGGGTGCAACCTTACCAGGTGCGCTCAGAACAGGAAAGAAAAATATAATCGACATGTGACGAATAATAAAAAATTTAGTGTTGGGGACTTGGTACTCTCGCCGGCCGAAGTGGCCGTGCGGTTAAAGGCGCTGCAGTCTGGAACCGCAAGACCGCTACGGTCGCAGGTTCGAATCCTGCCTCGGGCATGGTTGTTTGTGATGTCCTTAGGTTAGTTAGGTTTAACTAGTTCTAAGTTCTAGGGGACTAATGACCTCAGCAGTTGAGTCCCATAGTGCTCAGAGCCACTTGGTACTCTTACGCAATCATCCTAAGTCCTCGGCATCCTTGAAACAGAATAGCAAGTGGCAATTGGTGTACAATGGACCTTTTAGAGTAGTAAGTGTGCCACATGAGTATAGCCATCTCTTAGCAGATCCCCACTCAGGGAGAGTTCGGGGACTGTATCCGCGTAAGGATGTAAAAATATTCTTACAATAAATGACTAATAGTCCTATGTGGACACCATTCTTTTGTAAATAATGAACATTAATGATGTGTGATCTGTAAAGATAATGTACTAGTGTAGAAGTATTTAGTTATAAGAATATGATTGACTTTCTCTTTTGTTTATGAATATTTGTGTCATGTACTCTTTTAATTTGTGTTATCTAAAACATACTCTAAATGTCTGCACAGATGATCTGATTAGTGCAATTATTTGTAGTGTTAAGCTGTGACAGAGTTCAGTGAAGAGGACATTTTAATAATGATTAGTTTGTGTACTGCATAATTTTCTATATGTGTGTCAAATTTGAAATATTTCTTGGCACAATCTTTTCTATTATGTGTATGTATGTATATATGTGTGGCTGTCAGATTGACAGATTCGAACCCAGAATAATATCAGTAATATGAGGCCCTGAGAACTTTATTATCTAACCAATGTTATCAGAGAGAATAATGCACCCAGTAGTGACCCGAGGGCACCATGGGAGGCAAACTTATTGCAAGTTTATGTAACGCAAAGTTACGCACAAAGAAGCTTCAACTGAAACACGTGCAGATTCAATCAGTAAAAAAAAAAAAAAAAAAGAGCTAGCCAGATACAGTCCAAGTCAATTTTAGCCTACAGAGACTACACTGTAGTTACGTAGGACCTTGATAGTAAAGTGTGACATGATTTCAAAGGAGTTATTGAACAATATGCCTGAATCCGGCTGGAATGCACAAATAAAATCTACGCGAACACGAATATAGATGATTTTTGGGCAAACTAATACGAAATTTTAATATTTGTTACCATGTAACACACCTTGGTAAAGTGTTACGAATGTGCTATTACAAAAATTGCACAGCGAACATTGTAAATAAAAATAAAGGAACCTAAACAAAAAGTGCAGTATTGTGTGGCAGAGACAGACAGTGACTGTTAAACCTGCAGCAATACGTCACGAAGTTGTTGTGTATAAGCAATAAGAAACTGTATCATCGCCGTGTGTGCAAGTGGACAAGCAACTAGCACGACACGAACAGTGAGCCGATAACGGACGGTGGATCAAGTTAGTGTCAAACTTTAACTCCTTGTGTGTCAAGGGACGCCAGAAAAGCGCATTGACTACAGAGATACAATTTGTCCTATTGTGAAAACTTGCGTGTGACTAATGACAAGTCATGACATGGTGAAAAATATTGTGTGCCCATAAAACGTGCTACTATGTCAACGAAACATTGTGCAAACCAGACTAGTGAAGGCCTACTGAATAATAACTGCCAATAACTGTGTGCGTTTTTTTCCACAGCAGGAAAAATGCCCATAAGGATAGTACATTGTTTGTGAACTTGTTGCATGTTTGCTGGAGCACTGCAAGAAGATGTCACACGGGCGAGCTGATATCCAACGCGCATCCGGCTACATCAGCCATGCAGCGGCCGCAGCAGCCCGTAGCAGACCAGACAGCCACGCCCCTCC
The DNA here is from genome assembly GCF_023898315.1 of Schistocerca nitens. Classification (NCBI taxonomy): domain Eukaryota; kingdom Metazoa; phylum Arthropoda; class Insecta; order Orthoptera; family Acrididae; genus Schistocerca; species Schistocerca nitens. Next base: position 355,612,764 of record NC_064622.1, read on the forward strand.
GCGCCGTAGCTGTTAACACCGGGGGCGGTGACCAACACGGAGCCGACGCGCCGCGCCGAGCGCCGCTCAACAATCACTCCGCACCGCTCACCGACTACAGCATTGTTGTCACTTTACAAAATATTTACACAAACTGCATAACATATCAATGACTCCATTTTTGATAAACAATGAACATTTATTATGTATACCTGTGAACCGATAAGAGAAAATGAACACTAACAAGTGTAGGAGATGGATTTGTAACACGTAGGTAGTGGGAACATTAGAAAAAGTGATGCTGTGCTAAATGATTTAAAAAAAAAGCTAAGTGATTTATCATGGACAAGTAACCTTGCAGTATATCGTTGAACTGTATGTGACAGTGATATTATGTAACCGTTGATGACAAACTGTTAAATCAATTCAAAAGAATGACTATTAAAGAGACAAGATTAATCATGAACCAACTGGGATGGCTGGGCTCCGGCACAGTTTTGCCCAGGTTTCCTCTCTGCCTTCGCCCATATGGGGGAGCCATGAACATATATAACCCTGGGACTAATTAAAAGAGCCATTCCATGAAAAAATACAGAATTGTAAAGAACGTTACTGGCACCATTGTGTCAAAGTATAGAAACTCTTTGCCAAATGCTGCCAGGGGGCAATGTAACGTTCCCTGGCAAACTCACACATTAACAAACTGAAATTTATTTGTACCATATACGCCGCTCTGAGCAATCTGTATATAATGTAATTATTTAACGAAAAATATTATTGAATTTTGTGTAAAAGACATTTGTTATTATTATAATATTTTTTGTAGTAATGTTCTTTCTGTATTTAGGATGGTAATATTTCTATATTAATAATGTAATTGCGAAATGTGTCAATATCTGAGATAACAGAGATGTGAAATTCAGCCAGAGGGAAATAATGTCGTGAAATTACAAAGAAATGTTAATAGTCAGCAATACTATAAAAGCACAATGCACTATGTATTCTTTGGTCTTCCTCGTTTAGAGCTGATAGCGGTAGGTAGTTGTATGGATGTATTTGATAAATGGGTAGACGTCATTTGTCTGTATCTTGATTTAGCCGCCATTGAAGGAGAAATTACGAACTAATGTGAGTTGAGTATTTGTTGTGGTAAAAATATATCGAAATTTATAAAAAGTGTGTATTATTAATGTAAATTAGCTTGCCCATGTCATCTATAATATTTCTTTAAAGAGTTTTCAGCATTTTTTAGCGGTGTTGCAGGGCTGTGCCGCGACCGATCGATTTGAAGCAGCGGCACATTTAAAAATTGTTCCGCTAAAGGAAAAATCAACCAAACCCGTAAATCGGGAACAGACAGATAAAAATTAAATGTGAATTAAGAGAATGTTCTTCTTTTACAGCGATCCAGAGACTGACTGAAATTTTAAAAATAGTTACACATTTGTGCATTCTTAGACGGATAGTTAACGTTGAAATTTAATAATTTTGGTTCTTGCAAATAACTTAAATGTATAGCGAAGTAGGTTTGATCAGTGATAATTAAATGTCGGCTTGGTAATAATTAACCATTTTCTGCAATAGTGATAATCTTGTGTTCAAAAGCTAACGCCGGGATAGAATTTAGTAAATATTTTAACAAAACAATCCACTGCATTTAGAAAATGTGTGCCAAGGCCGAATAATGTAAAGAATTTAATTTTCAACCAAATATTCTTAATCACTTAATATGAGTTCACATAATTTTTAAATGTACGTAATTCTTTTGAAAGTGAAAATTTTTATTACCACACGCAAATAAGAGTGAAGTTCTACAACAAAGTTCGCACACAAAGAAAGTAAGGTAAAATTAATTAATTTAAAAGCAAAAATTTATTATTCTTTAACAAAAAATCATTCATAGCAATTTCGTTAAAATGGGTTCGATTCCTGGCTGGGTTGGAGATTTTCTTCACTCAGGGACTGGGTGTTGTGTTGTCCTAATCATCATCATTTCATCCCCATCGACGCGCGAGTCGCCAAAGAGACGTCAAATAGAAAGACTTGCACCTGGCAAATGGTCTACCCAATGGGAGGTCCTAGTCACATGACATTTATTTTTATCTTTTGTATTATCCTTTACTGTTTGGTAAAGTTGCACAATGCCTGAGTTGATTCTTTTATGTCCTAAATTAAGTAATCCTATCTCCACTTTGATTTTCTCTACATTTTCTGGTAAGTCGTCACAGAACGAATGCGCTACTTGATTGTACATTATATATGCTAAACTGCGTATTATTTTGTATTACTTGTAAATCATCCTGTGTTTCTCTGATTCCAGATAGCTCTTGTCCATACGTGCATGTGAGTGTTTCAAATTTTTCTTCCACTGTGCCTTTTAATTTCTCGATCATATTGTGAACTGAAGTTTGTACTTCTTCGTTAATTTTCTTATCCACCTACTTGGAGATTTGCGAAATTTTCTGTGTGAACTTCGTATCCAGATTATTAAGTTCTGTGGGCAGATTTTTTACTTTGCCTGATACGTGTGTGATGTTTGTATTTACCTTCCCGATCTTGTACTGCTTTCATATTAGTCATGTCCACTTTTATTGTTTCTGAACTCGACATTTTTGAATTTAATGTGCTCAGATTGGACTCTAAAACCGACATTTTTGAATTTATGTCTGTTTTCATTGCGCTCATGTCTGTATTCCTGTTAAGGCTCGAAATAAGGCTTGCATATCTTCCCTAGTCACTTCTGGGCTACACCAGCATTTGTGTCTGTACTATGTGTACTACTTTCATTTAAAATATTCCTTTGACTTGAGGTGTCATTAATTTCGTCTACTGCTTGTCTATTGCTTGCAATGAAATGTTCCATGTTCACGGGCGTCGAATGCAACAATGGCATGTCGCGCCCAGCATCCAAATACTCACCGCTTGATGGCTCTAAACCACTCATTGTTACGTTTTGCAAATTCAAGTCTACTACATTGGAATTTTGATTTTGAAATGACATTTCCTTATTGTTTTGTCCATCCATTATAGAAATCTTTACGCCTGTGCAGTTACCAAAATTAATATTTTCTCTGTTTGGACTTCTGCGCTATTCCACACATGACAGAATGCATATACAACTAAATGTAATTGTACAGTAATCTCTATTGTTGTTTACTCAATATGCTTTTTGTACTGATAAAGAAGTGGCATTCTCTCTACTTGATTGCAATTGCGTTAACCTCTGAAGATTTAGGTTCTGGATTTTAGGGAATAGGTACTTGGATTTTCTAATAGGTGTACCAGGCAAGCATTTTCTACATCCATAGCTCGGTCCTACCTTATTGTACCTGGTACTGCCTTCTATTGTACTTTTGGTTGTCCACTCTTGGTATTGTTGTCTTCTACCTTCTAATTTATTTATTATTTCTTTTTCTTCCAGTTAGTATTTTTTCCAGTGTTACATCATCGACTCCGTCATGTCATCAGAGTACATGCAACATAAAGAAATTATTAACATACACATATATTCATTATCTTAACAATACTAGTACTCAGTTTTGCCCACTATGTATCGTGCATGTCGTTTGTCATCACTTTATAATATAATAAAAAATATATGATATATGTTTGTTTAGAAAAACACAAATAATGAGATTAATTTATCGGCGTGTTGGACAAGCACAATAACCTGTAAATGGGTAAAGAATCTTTTCATATTAATTCTACATAGGCGAAATAGTCTTTTTATTGTTGCAGATTTATGCTTACCAATTAATAATACTATGTCCGATAGCTGTAGCCACCTACAAAATCTTGACCGTGTCCATGATATTGTAGTCAGATCTTCGTGATAACTCCGAATTACACAGATGGGCTTTTGGATTTTTATATGTTACAGTACTACTTGGGATAATCACTCATACAATTCACTAGCATAATAATGCTATATTCTATAAAAATACAGACTTCTTACTCATTCTCTCAACCAAAGTGGCTACCGCCGATTACACTCTAAAATAACGTGCGTCTGCCTTCATTCATTAACAGAGAGAGAGAGACCTTCCTCTTATCGTGGAACAGGAAAAACATCTTATGTTTTTTAACACTTGAACATCAAAAATACATGACAAATACATGACGGTGGGCGCAGGCTCTACGTTGGGCTACCGCTTCACCTTCTCTCTTTGCCTTTGAAGAAAACGAAAACATAAAAGCAAGAAATGCAAAAGGTACATCACATGTTGGAGGAGACTGGATGCATTCGAGTACAGTACTATATAATGCCACCTGACCAGAAAAGTAGTGCATTTGCGGTAGGTGTTGACAACTGTACTACATTTACAAGCAATTTTAGAATATGGAACGAGAAGTGATGCCATGATTGCATGAGTAGAAGTGACATAAAACCTAAAAAATTACGAAAAATGACGGAAAATATCTATAAACTGAGGTAAAATACACCGAAATGCGGGGAAATTGAGGGAGTACTTGCATGTCTTCTGGTTGGTTCAGAACAATTTTTGTACGTGGGAACGAATATACATCAGGAAGAGGAATACAAGAACATGTTGACATGGAAACACTGGGAATGGGGGAAACAGTCCTTTTTTCGTTGAGGTAACATTCTATTGTATGTCTATTGAGGTAAGTGATACACGAGAGTTGACTACTATCTTTGATGCTTTCGTGGAAAAAACTAACTTGTATATGTGTTAAATGATGCCAGAGAGTGGATGGAGTGATCGCTTGAAATGGAATTGTAATGACGTAGGATTTAATGGTAGACTGACGATGCATTCTACAGAGAGTGTGACATGTTGCTGCAGGTAAGTTGATCATTTTTTCCGTTGTTCTCTAGGGATGCATCAGTTGTGTGACATAACCTGCGTTCGATTCACAAACAACTCTGTGTTTGTGCGTGATTTACAATTAGAGCACTGTCTACTTGCGATCGTTAACAGCAAACCTCTCGGTGATCAGAGGACTTCCATCCACTTTCGACATATCACTCTAGACAAAGAAAGATTTACGCGATGTACTCCATTTCCTTGCCTCATCATGGGCATAAAATTGAGTCTTCAGTTTCACAACGACGGTGATTCTAAGTTAGCGACAGCTGTTTGTGAGCTACTACAAACCCCGCGTATACAGACAGGGTGCCTCAAAAAAATGTATACACACTTTGAACCGTCATAGACAATTTATTTCCCGTTCTACAAGGTTAAGTATATGTGAGAAAGTAATGTTTTGTTTATTCAACATGTGGCAGCAGTGGCAAGGAAGTAACTGCAACATGGCGGACGTGCGTTTGACCTTCGATGCGCGGAAGCAGATAATTAAGTGGTACTGGAAGTTTGAGAATGTAGCTGCGGTTCGAAGACAGTGGAGAAGTGAGTATGGTACAGACCAACCTTCAAAGTTAACAATTACACATCTTCGTGACAAATTCGAAATTCATGGAACAGTGTGTGATGTGCATAAAGGTCGATCAGGGCGACCTTGTATGGCTACAAGTGATGATTCCACAACTGTAGTCTTGGAACTGTTTCAGCGTTCACCTCAAAAATATTCAAGGCAAGCGGCACGTGAGAGTAATGTTAAGTGCTAGTAGTGTGCTACGCATTCTGATGAAAGGCAAGTTTTGTGTGTACATTCCAAGGCTGGTGCAAGAGCTAAGTGACGACGATCCAGATCGAAGGTTAGAATTTTGTGAATGGGTTCAGGAGATGGTGAGATGTGAACTGGGATTTATGGGTAGCATAAGCCCAATTCAAACTCAATGGAACTGTCAATAGGCACAATTGTGTGTACTGGGCTGAAGGTAATCCTCACATTACAGTTGAAAAGGCTGTGCATTTGCCTGGTGTAAATGCGTGGTGTGGTTCGTCTGCAAGGGGACTCATTGGGCCTTTCCGCTTTGAAGGTACTGTTACTAGAGAAACGTACCTAACAATGCTTGCTGACTCCATATTCCCTGCCATTCGTGCATTATACGGTAATGATGAGTTTTACTTCCAACAAGATGGCGCCCTGCCGCACTATCATAGGGACGTACGAGCATACCTGGACCACAATGTGCCAGGCCAGTGGATAGGACGCAGGGGACCAATCGAGTTTCCTGCACGCTCTCCAGACCTCACGCCGTTGGATTTCTTCTTATAGGGCACAGTAAAATATGAGGTGTACAAACGTAAACCACGTAAACTGGACACACTTTGGAATGAGATTCAGGCGGTGTGCGCAGAAATCTCATTGGACACTTTGGTACGATGTACGGAATCTGTGGTGAGTCGTACTCAGAAATGTATTGATGCTGAAGGCCACCAGTTTGAACATTAATCACATTTGCAAAGTACATTTATTTTTCCAATTGGACTTTAAGCTTTCCATTTCCAGAAATTTAACATTGTAGAACGGGAAATAAATTTTCTATGACACTTCAAAGTGTGTATACATTTTTTTTATATACCCTGTACATCTGCTTAACTGATGTGCTGTTAAGGAATTAGTGGCGGTATGATGCGTCATTTCACATATCAAACACCGCTGCTATGTGTGTGTTTCTTTCTTTGTAAGAGACGTTCTCCGTTACTAACGGTCATTTTATTCAGGACTGATGTGAGCATAGTATATTTTCTGAACCGTGATCGGATGTGAACAGTGGGCGCTATACACCTCTGCAAAGCTATATCATACATGTATCAAAAGGAATCGATGTTTTAAGGAAGTAGTTTTTCATTGTATAGCTTGTCACCATAGTTTATCGTAGAGAAACCTGCAAGGAGGATGTATGTGATGCGCTGGAAATACATTTCTTACATTGGGATAGTAACAGCGTTGCATTCCACACGACTGATAGGTCAGAAACCGCAGTGATCTAACATTATAGTGTGTCTTAAGTGCAGAACCGTGTAGCCTTACGAGTACATGTGTTTATGTTCTCTCTTACCGATACCTTCTTGGTACTGACCCCAGACACTAGAACAATACTTTAGAATTGATAGCGCAGTTGATTAACGTAAAATGCTTCAAACTCCGTCTGGCTGGAGCTCCATTGTGCATAAAAACTACTCGTTTCTTCTTTTTAACAGTCTGTTATGTCATCACAACAGTTTCATATCTACTATACACCGATAAGGGATGCTAACCTCCTCGACATTCGCGCATCTGGAAAAATCTTGTTCTCTTGGATGGATGCGGGACAGCAGTTACAGCCTCGGTTCGGACTGTTCCTTCACGAAACGTGGAATATAGCGGTCTGCTTCTGATCAGCTGCAGATTAAATCGGTGCCAGTGCTACAGGGAGCGTTGGTCGAAGACAGTGCGATGAGACCCTTCAGTTTCAAACTTTATTCTAAGAATGCGAGAATGCCCTGTGACTCCCATCCATATAGAGAAAGATCTCAAATTACGCACTATGATCGAAGTCCTAGAGATATGTAGATCACTGTCTCGTGTACTTTGGTGCATATGTTTGAGAATTAACAATGAATGAACGTACTGCACAGTCATCTATATACATTCGCAATGGTACTCGCAAAGTAGTGGAGGGGCATGCTGCCACGTCGTTCGTTGGTGTCGAAATTATGGTAAAATTGCTAAACTTGATCGCACCATCAACTGTGATGCTTATTATTACAGTACGTCGACGGTGTCTTTTCCATCTTATCCATATATTGGTATGCTGTTGATTACAATATAATGACTGACTGACTTGTTTGAGATGGAGAAAGAGTCTTGGTGGAGAGGGCAACATCTTCCGGGAATGGCTAGCACCGAAACAGTGATTGTGTACATGATGAGTTTAAAAGTAGAGGTCGTCATTCACCTTAGGACAGCTGTTTGGAAACGCTCCAAAATGCCTCAAAAGTCTTCCAGTTTCCTTATTTCAATCACACAGTGTGTGTGTTGTGGGAGCAGCAGCAACAAAATGATTTTCATCATGCAATGTCTAGTTTTCTGTTAGAGCCAACGGATCAAAACGTGTGAACGTCAGTTTAGAACCTGACACAGACCTCGAAGTCATGCCACAAAAAACAAAATGTGTGGCAATGTACAAAGTGTGTTACAGTAGATAAAGCAAATACAAGGACCCTCGCTTGTGACTGATTGTCTGTGGGATATGGTACTCATACAGTAAAGTGATGAAACTTTACACTGGTCTGTGCAAGTGACTTCGATGATTGGCTGGCTGCTCGAATGGATCAATACCTGCATATTTAGTAGGATCGCTGCATATGCTCAATGTCGGCATGCAGATGGTATTTGTTTTCCACATTGGAAGAGAGAGATGCGGTAAAAATCGTATAGAGTTTTCCATCAGATGAAGTTAGCTGAACTTCTTTAGTTCGTAATTTTTCTCTGTTGGATGGTACAGAATAACGATGATAGAATGTTTGGACGATAGACGTGAAATGAGCCTGAGGGATGGCGATCTGCTTCAGACTGCAGTACCTGTATGATGTTTAGTCTTCGTAATTTTCCCGATAAGAAACACCACTGTTTGTACTGCCTTCCCACGCTACTTTGTGTTGCAGAAGCAGGTTTCGTTTCGGGCTGATCTTACATATCGTACACAGTTGGCAGAGCTATGACAACATATTCCCATTTCCATCGAGTGGTCAAAACATGATCATGTCACATTAACTCAGCTCAGTTGCAGAATGTGGTAGATGTAGAGCTTTCCAACTTCTGCTCCGTTCCGATTTAAGTTGGAACGATCACATGCTCTGAGCCGCAGGGTTGGTGAGGCAGAGTCTGAGGAGCAGTTACTAGATGCATAGGGACTGTCTAAAACCATGTTGGAATTTTACTGCAACAGATAAGTTCGAAAAAGTGACTAGTTTCGAGATATGAGTATGCCACGAATACGATTCATTAGTAGCTGTAATCATTAAAAGACTTCTCCATAGGATCCAACGCAGGTATGTGCTTGAATGGAAAGATGATTCCAAATTGCAGACAGCATTTCTACCAGAAAGCGTAACACTAGAGATCTGAAAAGCCTGTGTACATTTCTTACAATCTCAATCAGCACACCATCTACTATATGTGATCAACCATCCCCTATAACCCAGTAGGTGTATTGCAGAACCTCTGACATGGCATCGAGACCGAATGTGTTACAAATACTGGAGAAATAACTAGTGGCAGCAGGGAGCTACAAATACCGGCTTCATACCACGTACCTTAGCCGAATCGCTTTCTAAATTCGGTGATTTTATTACGAGCTTACACCCTCGGCGACGTATAACTGCACTGTCGGTCTGTTAATACGCACTCCGGCGATCACCGTCTATATCCAGCGTCACGGCATTTGTGCGGAAAAGCCATTTCATTCGGAGGTAATGCCATACCTCGATTTATAAGGCTTGTGTAGTTTTTAACGTGGATTTCGTTAGCGATACTTGTGAGCACCTGTAGAACAAAGATCGCTTGTGAGAGTAACATAGACGTTGCAATCTGGAGGCTTGTAAGACGATTATGCCTCTCTTTCTAAGACACAGTGGTACCACTCCCAAGGAAAAACTTATGAGACATGTCCACCCATCGCTGATTTGCGCTCAGTATTGTTTCGTGTCGCCAGCATTCAGTTAGTGGTGAAGTATTATACTTAGTAGTAGGGGATGCGTGATAGATTCGCCTTGAGCAGCAGGCTTCTAAAGTATGTGTGTGTTCCGACATGTGTAAAGAAAACGACTATGTCCTGTCCTAAGGACAGTTATGGATTTCACGTGGAAAACTGTGATAACCACAAGGTGAATGAAGGATGCTTATGAAGGAACAATAAAGGAGCCCTCTCATGTGATTGATAGTCTGCTGGGTATGGTCTTCTTCCAGTACAGACGACAAAACTTTGTACAGATCTGCACAAACGACTTCGAGTACTGGTCTCCAGCTCCACTGAGCGATACTTGTATAAGTAACGTGCTCAATGACAACACGCAGACGGTAATTGTTTTTCGATATATCGGGAGAGAGAGATGTGGTAAAGTCTTGTAGGATATTCTACTACAAGGAGTGCCACAACGGGTTAAAGTTTGGTTCAGAGAGTTATCTCAAAACTACACCGATTTTGCTCATAAAACTAATAGGAAACGGATGTATCTATTCTCACGGAATCATGACTGTTTTTTTATTATTATCGTCACGATTGCATATTAAAAAAACAGGTGTTATTTCATACTTCATTACCTCTAATTACAAATTACACATCACTTGGTTTATAGCTCGTTGCGGAACCCAGAAATGAGACCTTTTTTTTCAGACATGTGAGTAGGCTGTGATGATCAAATTTCTTACAAAACTAGAACGGGAAAATGTGCTGTTGTATGATAGAACCTTTACAGACATGTCGGTAGAGGTGAGTTATGCATCAAAAATGTCGAATGTAAGCACACAGACGGTAATTGCTTTTGATGTACCTGAAGAGAGAGAGACGTGATAAAATCTTATAGCGGGTTCTATTACAAGTCAGGCTCTCACTCTTTGTTTCATAAACAGCAGTATGATACAGCATCGCATTGGTTAAACGGGACCTACCATAGTGTAAAAAACAGTTGCATTCTCTTGAATTATAGCTTGTTCTGCAGTTTTCGCATCAAAAAAGTGCAAGTTTTTTTGCCGATTTTACTCAGGATGGACATGTATCTGCTGATCATCTGCAATCAGGGGCAGTGCACTTCGCTGGATGTCGCGAAACAATGAGATGCGAATTGTATCCTGTAGCTGAATGTAAAAACTACAGGGTGTTAAAAAAAGGTACGGCCAAACTTTCAGGAAACATTCCTCACACACAAATAAAGAAAAGATGTTATGTGGACATCTGTCCGGAAACGCTTAATTTCCATGTTAGAGCTCATTTTAGTTTCGTCAGTATGTACTGTACTTCCTCGATTCACCGCCATGATTTCATACGGGATACTCTACCTGTGCTGCTAGAACATGTGCCTTTACAAGTACGACACAACATGTGGTTCATGCACGATGGAGCTCCTGCACATTTCAGTCGAAGTGTTCGTACACTTCTCAACAACAGATTCGGTGACCGATGGATTGGTAGAGGCGGACCAATTCCATGGCCTCCACGTTCTCCTGTCCTCAGCCCTCTTTACTTTCATTTATGGGGGCATTTGAAAGCTCTTGTCTACGCAACCCCGGTACCAAATGTAGAGACTCTACGTGCTCGTATTGCGGACGGCTGTGATACAATATGCCATTCTCTAGGGCTGCATCAGCGCATCAGGGATTCCATGCGAAGGAGGGTGGATGCATGTATCCTCGCTAACGGAGGACATTTTGAACATTTCCTGTAACAAAGTGTCTGAAGTCACGCTCGTACGTTCTGTTGCTGTGTGTTTCCATTCCATGATTAATGTGATTTGAAGAGAAGTAATGAAATGAGCTCTGACATGGAAAGTAAGCGTTTCCGGACACATGTCCACATAACATATTTTCTTTCTTTGTGTGTGAGGAATGTTTCCTGAAAGCTTGGCCGTACCTTGTTGTAACACCCTGTATATCGATTTTGCTTACAATACTAAAAGAAAGTAGACTGCGGCTATTTTCTTGGAATTTTCGTCGCGATTGTGTTATTTCTCATTTTTAATAGATGTTTGATTGCAGGAGACACGTTGATGTTAAATGAAAATGTTACAGTCCAGTGCTCAGATCCTCCAGAAGAGGTCGTGGCTGTCCCTTTAGACAAACAACCCGGGGTTGGGATAACCCTAATTTAATTGTGAGGAATGCAAGCATCCCGCTCTATTGTAGGTGTAGCTTTTGTTGGCGTCGATAATGCTGACAGCCCAGTCACATGCTCGAGGCGACACATAATACTGAGGACACCGTGGGCCATCTGGACCGTTCTCCGGAAGTTCGTTGTTGTTCCAGAGGGGTCCGGCCTTCCCGAGAAATGTGTTAACAGTTTGCAAGAAAGAGTTGTGTTGACATTAAATAAAAATGTTTTCCATCGGAGAATGACAGACCTATTGGAGGCATTACGGGCCTGCCTAGTCTGTGTCAGGTCGCCACCACAAGTGCATCCCCTAACCATTAGGGGCTGCTGTGTCGCTTTACTTTAGTCGAACAACTTGCATTTGAGATGGAAGTTCTTTTATCTCCTGTTGTTTACTTACCTATACCGGCTTTTTTTGCCGAAGGCCATCGCCTCAAGGGGGGCAGTGTCCTCAAGTTTATGGAGGATGGACTGGTGCGGGTAGCAACCGCGAAATGCTCGGAAGTAGCAGTTTACTGTTTGAAAAAGCCTGTGTCGTCCCTGTAGGTGGATGGATGGAGGAAGGGAGAAAGGGGAGGGATGAGGGGCTAAGAGGGCCTCGATTTTCGGCAGTCTGTGAGCGCCTATTGATGAGAATGCACATTCAACAACCGCCCCCTCCGCAGTCTTTTGGGACGACGTTTTTCCCCAGTACATGAATTGCATTATGACCCGTTCATTACGAGTGCTGGTTTTTTCACGAAAATTTTGAAGTGTAATTAGAACTGTGATGCATTTTTTCCATCCGTTGTGGTAGCATGTATTGGCTTCGATAACCTGGGCTGCAGGTTGATTTTTGAACAGGCTTCTGTAGCGAACTCTGACAGCAAACAATAGACATCGTCTTCAACTGCATGCTTACAGGTAATACACTTATTAAACTGCTCTCTAACACCAGCATCTCGTCAGTTGAACATATTTCCCGCCAAAAAGAATATAGATACTACCTTACACCCCAGCCTTTTTCCTTCCTGCTTGTAGGCGAAGGGCAGAATTTGAGTGTTTCTGTCACTAGTTTCGAGAGGTATTGTGAAATTTTTCCCCAGCAGGATAGCACCAGTTGTATGATATCGCCAATTTTTGAATTGTATTGCGATTTAGGTTGTCCTTGTGTAGCGCTGTGCATAAAGTTGTGTAATTAGGCCCGATCTTTATGATTAATTACATAATCAGGACCGATCTTTATGTCAGTTTCTAAAACAAAATAAATAAACTTCACTCACCTAATCTTCCTCTCCTACATCTGGACAGTTTCCATGTGTTGAGGGGAGCACTTCGTCTTTCCATCCAGGAGGGCCAGGATTCGAGTCCTGGAAAGGGCACTGGCATTTTTTATTTCCTGCCTATTCCAAGCGCCTCTGGCGGTATGATTGTGTTAAGGAGGTGCACTTGGGCTTTCTGTCCAGGAGTACCAGGGTTCTAGTCCAGAAAGGGCACTGCTAATTTTAATTTCCCGCCATTTCCCATGTGGGAGCTGGGGTAGGATGTCAGCACAGTCCTGGGACAAAGATATTCCCATCAAAATTCAAAATTCTCGCCAAAATTCGTAATTCCCAAAAACAGGATATGTGGAGGTGGTGAGGGGGAGGGGGGAGGTGGCTGGGACCCTTGTGCAGGCGGACGTAAACACATGACATCATCCAGAGATTGGGGGGGGGGGGGCATGGTCAAGTGTGGCGTTGGGCGTGGCTGGGGAGAATTAATTGATCAGTTTAATTAATTTGCATATTAATTCGATATCAAAATTTCACATGTGACCCCTCCCTCCTACTATTAGTATTTGGTCACCCAGTAAAAAAATATTTGCTTGAGATGAATCTGCTACTCCATGTCTTGCTTGTTATGGATAATGCTCCTGCCCATTCTCCAAGGCTACAAGACCACGACCTTGAAGGATTTCGATTCATCAAGATCCAATTTCTGCCTCCCAACACCAATCTTTTATTCCAGCCAATGAAGATCTACACCAAAGCACTCTTCAAGCATTGCTTTGAGTTGACTGAAGCTACAAATTTCACTCTCAGAGAGTTTTGGAAACATCATTTCCACGTCATTGGCTGCATCCAGATGATGAAAAAAGTGTGGGAAGTGGTTACCAAGAGAACGCTCACCTCTACTTGGAAGAAGCTTTGGCCAGATTGCATTGTCGAATGTGACTCTGAGGCGTTTGAGCCCTTGGAGCCTCTAGTCAACGAGATTGTGTCTTTGGCCAAGTGTGTGGTATTAGAAGTGGATTACAATCATATCGATGAGCTTGCGGAATATCAAAGCCAAGAAATGACCACCAAAGAGTTTATGGAGTTGCAGTGTGTGTCACTGCAGGAAGATATGGAGAGGAGGAGGAGGAGGCGATAACAGCAAAGCAGCAATCTTCTGGTGCAGTGAGAGAGATACTGAAAGCATGGGAGTCGGTTGCATTATACACTGAAAATCATCACTGCAATCAGCTATGTGCGCTACAAATTTATTTGACAAGAATGCTGTCTCGCATTTTCGCGAAGTGTTGAAGCGTCGGCAGAAGTAAGTACTGTAGATGGCTTCCTAGTAAAAAAAGAATTAGTTACATGTTGTGAATGATAAAGTAATTAATACTACATGTATAATTTTCTATGAATAATTGGCGCGAATAAGACAAAACTTCTAGTACTTTTTCTACACAGAATGCATTATCGTATTATACATTGATTTATATGGGATAAATTGTTTTTCTTAACGGGTGTTTTGCACTACGAGAAATATTCTGGAACGAATTATGTTAGTTATGCGAGGTTCCACTGTATTAGTGTACTGTACTCTTGGTAGTTACAGTGAAGTATTTGTACAGGACTTAGGAAAAATTATCTTCCTCTTCGAAAAATTAAGCAAATACAGAAATTAGTCCTTGGAGATATGAACACTGACTTAAGGCTAAAGACATCAAATCAGCAGTATCTAAAGAATATGTTACGTTCACATGATCTATATTGCATTAATAACAATCCAACAAGGCAGTCATCCTGTCTTAATGTCATCACTAATGCTGAAAGAGATATGTATGAGTTAGAGTTGTTCAATACTTACTTTCACGTGATGAAGATATATGGCTAAAAGTTAATAATCCTGAATCTGTGTCTTGTATAGCTACAAGACCGCCACTTACTTGTGTATATTACATGGGGTCTACAGTTAGCAAATTATCTTCGCATTCTCACTGCTGTACTCTCTGCAAATTACCATATATATTAACGTAAATGAAAAGAGAGTAAATTTATTGAGTCTCGACTGTAATGAACGTCTTAACTCTAAGACGAACAACAAGAGAAGAATAATTTTAACTGTAATGTACGCCAAGTTCAAAGAATGCTCTGCTCTTGTAACAAGGAATAAGCCTCCAAGGCAGCCAGTGCTCTGGTGCGCGAACCTCCTTGACATTACTGTCGATCAGCTGATCGTGCCCATTGAGTGCGTAATCTCCACATCTCTTCCCATCAGTCCCCTGCGGAGACTCGACGCTGTCGAGAAATCTTGCAGGAAAATGGATGTGCCGACCACAGCACGTTTGGAATGACGGCTGTGGCATCGGTGAGGTAGGAGGTGGCTGGTCAGCTGTAGAGGGTGGTGGAAGCAGTTGACTGGGCGAGGATGTATCGACAGCGTCCTCAGACCCAAAGGCAGGTTTAACCCAGTCGGCTGAGACAGTGTTGCATTTACCATTGATTAGACTGTCCACAGTTCTGTCGTTGTGGGTGAGGACATGGTGGTGACCAGTATATGGTGATATCAAATCTGGTTTAATTCCTACGCGACGTAGTACGACGTGAGCACTATTCGATAACTCCTTGTGCACAAATGAGGGACGTTGTCCATGCTGTGACGCTGACTAGGATTGGATCTGTGTGATATGTTCTCTGAGATGCGCTATAAATTCCGGTTCGTGTAGAGTTTCTTTCGACGAATCAGTAAATTCTCCTGGAAGGCACAGTGTCTTGCTGTATACTAGTTCTGCTGGCGCCGCATCCAGGTCTGACTTAGCTACCGCTCACAGGCCGAGTAAAACAAGAGGTAGGGCTGTAGTCCACTTGGTGTTGTAGCACATGAGTGCTGCCTTGAGGGAGCGTGCCAGTGCTCCACCATTCCACCATTCCGTTGCTGGCTGGGTGGTAGCTCGTGGTGAGGTCTGTATAAAGCGCTCTGATTCACACTGACATCCCCTGTCAGTGTGTCAGAATGCCTCTGTCAGTGTCTCTGTGGAGGTGTTGTCAAACGGAATCGTTTCAGGTCGCCGCGCGGGATTAGCCGAGTGGTCTAGGGCGCTGCAGTCACGGACTGTGCGGCTGGTCCCGGCGGAGGTTCGAGTCCTCTCTCGGGCATGGGTGTGTGTGTTTGTCCTTAGGATAATTAAGTAGTGTGTAAGCTTAGGGACTGATGACTTTAGCAGTTAAGTCGCATAAGATTTCACACACATTTGAACTTTTTTTTTTTTTTCGTTTCATGTCGTAGTGTGAATCTCTCTACGATTGTCAAAAACAGCGTTGTCCTTCTGACGGCGGCAAAGGTCCCACGATGTCTGCAGCAATGTGGGCGAATCTCTTGGTTGTGATGGGCGCATGTACATGTCAACGGTCTTACATTGTTGACAAGCCGCGCATCCGCGGGCCGACTGCCGACAATATTTTTGTACTTCGGGCCAAACATAGCGGGAGGAATGTTTTGCTGATGCTCTGCTGGCTGGATGGCATAAGTCGTGTAGGCCATGGAAGAGACACTTGCATACACCTGCTGGCACGTATGGCGTGTTTTCGCAGTGGAAGCATCGCAATAGAGACGAGTTTCTGCTCTGGGAACGTTCACGAGTTCAAGTTGTAGTCCAGTCTCTGTGTCCTGATGAAGGTTAGGTAGCCCTTGTTCAGACTGCTGTGCGTCGTACAGGCGTAAGAGATCAGTGGCGTTCGTGGCAGTATTAATCTGAGATAAACAGTCAGCCACCATGTTATTTAGCTGCGAGTCTTGTTGTACAGCTGTGGTAAATGAGCCATGTACTCGAGCTGGTTAAGTTGTCGTGGCGAGCACTTATCGTCGTTTTGACGGAAGGCATGCGTCAGAAGCTTGTGTGGTCGGTGTATATCTTGAAGATATGCACTTCTAGCTGTGTGCAGAAGTATTTCACCATTATATAAATGGCCAACAATTACCGATCGTATGCGCTCCACCTTCGTTGCACTGGCGTTAGTTTGCGAAAAAAAAAAGGAAGCAGCTGCACGTCTTGTGGATATATTGTTTTAAGTACTGTGCCGAGCGCGACCTGACCAGCATCGGCCACCAGTGTCAGGGGCGCATCTCTAGCGGGGTGTGCGAGAAGTGCAGTTTCGGCTAGTCTTCTTGGTTATCTCGAACGCGTCAGTCATTGTCTGTGACCATTGCAACAATGCCTTGCTTTAGCCCTGGGACCGGACAAAGCTGTTGTTAGGAGTTCTTTGGCAATGGTAAAAACTGAGTACGTCGAGGAATCTGCGTGGTTCTTTCGCTGTAACTGGGCGTGGAATGCTCAGTACCGCCTCAATCTTCTCAGGTAAAAGGCGTGACCCCTCTGACGTCATGCTTGGCCTCCCAGGTCCCCAGACCTCAGTCCGTTCGATTATTGGCTTTGGGGTTACCTGAAGTCTCAAGTGTATCGTGATCGACCGACATCTCTAGGGATGCTGAAAGACAACATCCGACGCCAATGCCTGACCATAACTCCGGACATGCTTTACAATGCTGTTCTCAACATTATTCCTCGACTACAGCTATTGTTGAGGAATGATGGTGGACATATCGAGCATTTCCTGCAAAGAACATCATCTTTGCTTTGTCTTACTTTGTTATGCTAATTATTGCTATTCTGATCAGATGAACCGCCATCTGTCGGACATTTTTTGAACGTTTGTATTTTTTTGGTTCTAATAAAACCCCATCTCATTCCAAGCATGTGTGTCAATTTGTACCTCTCTATCTACATTATTCCCTGATTTATTAAGTTTTCAAATTTATACTGACTTTTTGATCACCCGGTAGATGTCCTAAGAAGGATATCTCTGGTTTACCAACTACACACTTTGTAAGGTTCAGTACGATATCATGGGCAGCAAGGCGTTCGAAAAGTTGAACGAGATGCTGTTGATGGGCTTCTACATTCTCCGAAAAAACGAAAATATCGTCCACATAAGCGAAGCAGTGTCGTAAAACACGCAGCACTGAATCGTTGAATCTTTGCCGTGTCTGTGAGGCGTTTCTGAAGCCAAATGTCATGAATAAACTCTCAAATAATCCGAAAGCCTTGATTACTGCGGTTTTTTTGAATATCTTTCTCAGCTACAGGGATTTGCGTACAGTAGAGTCCCGTTAATCCGAACTAATTGGGACCGGACCTTGTTCGGATTACCGATTTGTTCGGATTAGCCGGAATTACGGTGACAAGTTTCTAGAATGAGGTTTGCCGAGCATATAAGTAGGTACACCATGGTAACAAATGGGAACAAGCGTGGGGACAATGGCTCACTCTCACTCCCTGCCCTTGTTGTTGTGCATTGTTGAGACCTTTGTAGTGTCTGAAGTTAGTGCACTGCCAGTTGGCTCGCAAAACGCTTGGTTATGTTAGTTCTCGGTCGCTGGCACGGGTAACAGTTGTATTGTATTCGTTCAGGTGTAGTGTACATATTTTCGTCAGGAGTAAAAGGAAACATGCAAGGTTGACTCTCAAAGAAAAACTGAATGCTTTGAAGTGGATAGACAATGGAAAGAATGTATCTAAACTGGCAGCGGAACTGGGTGTTGGTAAAACAACCATTTGTGATTGGAAGAAAAACCGAGTGAAACTTGAACAGTCCTGTGCAACGTCTTCGGGAAAAACACTTGAAATTCGGTAGACTTTTAAACAGTCCAAGTACGATAAAGTGGATGAAGCTCTTTTCCTTTGGTTTACGCAGGAAAGAGAAAGGCGAAGTCCATTGAGTTGAGCATTGGTTCAGGAGGAGGATGTTTACCTCAACACGTTAATGAATGGTGACGAGTCTTTTAGTGCGAATACGGGTTGGACAGATTTAAAAAAATAATGGAGTCCGTCAGTTAACAATTACTGGAGAGCAGTTTTCTTCTGACCGTGACGCAGTGAAGGAATACTTGGGTGAGTTCGAAAGGATAAGAGAGGGAAAGTATTCTCCCCAACAAATTTATAACGCTGACGAGACTGGCCTTAATTTTAGGGCATTCCCAACAAAAAGCCTGGCATCAAAAGCAGAAGACCATGCTCCATGTTTTAAAATGTCTAAAGGTCGTGTGACTTTATTAGCGTGCAGGAACGCTGCTGGTAATCACAAGTTGCCTTTAATGCTGATCGGCAAATCTGCTAGGCCCAGAGCTTTTAAAAACTGCAACATGAAGTCCCTGCCCATATATTATCGCAACCAGAAAAAAGCATGGCTAGATGGTAAGCTATTCACAGAATGGTTTCACGGCCAGTTTGTTCCCTCTGTTCGATGGTTTTCTAAGGAAAATCATTTGTCTCCCCGTGCAATCACTTCGATTGATAACGCGCCATCTCGCCACAGCACTGAGGAATTATGTGAAGGAGAAATTGTGGCGAAGTTTTTGCCGCCGAATGTTACACCACTTCTACAGCCGATGGACCAGGGTGTAGCGCAAACATTAAAACTTATTTACAGCAAACAATTTTTAAGTATGCTGATCCAAGATGATAGCATTCCTTTAGTGGACAAAATAAAAAAGATCAATGTGAAGGATGTTGTTTATTGGGCTGCTGAGGCATGGCAGAATATTTCAGAAAATACTCTGAGAAAATCGTGGTGTAAACTGTGGACATCTCTTGAATTTCAGGACAACCTAGTTGAAAATGAAGAGGAAAATCTACTACAAATGATACAGGCAATCTGTGGATGTGAAGAAGGTAGTGAAAGAGACATAGATGAGTGGATGGCAGCGGATGGGGCATGCGTGGAGAACCTTACTGACGCTGTTTTACTTGCTGCTGTGACTCGAGACGAGGAAGAAGTGGACTACTGTGACGAAAGTGAAAATGAGCCGGAAAGCGACAAAGGAGAGCTGGTGCCACGCAGCGACGCAGCAGAGGCCCTTGACCTCGCGCTACGTTATTTGGAGCAACAGCCCCCTGCTACACCTGCTGATTTGATGTTTATGAGACAATGGCGCAACTATGCGTCATATAGCAGACTATCTTCATTATGGCAAAAAACAATGACTGAGTTTTTGTCATCTAAAAGGTAAGGATAAAATGTCTGCTGTATTTTAGTAAATCTGACATCTTTTCTTTCATTGGAGTACCTTGTTTAAATCTAATGTTTTCTTGCCAATTTTTCTAATACATGTTTACTGTACTGTGTAAATTAAAATAGTGTGTATGTTCAGCAGTTTATCGCACAGTTTTCCATACTTACACTAACATTTTTCAAGTTCGGAATAACCGAACGTTCCGATTACCGGGTTTCGGATTAGCGGGGACTGCTGTGTATGCCTTAGTGCAGTCAAGTCACTGAAGACCTGTTTCCCACTTAAGGTGTGAATGTAACCCTTCAAATGTGATATTGGGCAACAAATCGGATTGGTTCTGAAATTCAAAGCACAGTAGTCTCCGCATTGGCCACTATGCACTGTTCTTTTTGGGTACCAAGTGCAGAGTCGACGACAAGCCGCTGTTGGATGGATGTATCGAACTCGGGTTTGCCGGCCGGGGTGGCCGAGCGGTTCTAGGCGCTACAGTCTGGAACATCGCGACCGCTACGGTCGCAGGTTCGAATCCTGCCTCGGGCATGGATGTGTGTGATGTCCTTAGGTTAGTTAGGTTTAAGTAGTTCTAAGTTCTAGGGGACTGATGACCTCAGAGTTAAGTCTCATAGTGCTCAGAGCCATTTTGAACTCGGGTTTTGTTACAGCATACCTGTCAGGCGCCAACAGCCTGGGCCTACACGAAACTGGGGGGAGGGGGGGAATGCTGTGGTGTTAATGTAACAGATAGTATCGTGACGTATGTGCTGAGCGGCCCCCAGAGGCCTTGTGATTATAGAAAACTGGCTGAGTAGACTGGTGATCAGGTCTTCTGCTGCCTGGATAAGCTTCTGCTGTGTGGATAAGCTTGACGTCGCAGCTGGCGGTGTGACGTCAATACCCGGCCGTCGTCAGCCTGGTGACAGCATCCTGTGAAATGAAATGAAATGGCGTGTGACGAGGGCCTCCCGTCGGGTAGACCGCTCGCCTGGTGCAAGTCTTTCGATTTGACGCCACTTCGGCGACTTGCGCGTCGATGGGGATGAAATGATGATGATTAGGACAACACAACACCCAGTCCCTGAGCGGAGAAAATATCCGACCCAGCCGGGAATTGAACCCGGGCCCTTAGGATTGACAGTCTGTCGCGCTGACCACTCAGCTACCGGGGGCGGACGACAGCATGCTGTAAGACGGCATTGGTGACGTCCAGTAGCAGGTGGTAGTGGGCCAGGAGATTTGCTCCAATTATCCTCCATGTCGGCAACAACGAAATTCCACTAATTTTTGGCTGCCAACAACTTGAAGCTAGTGGACTGGCGGTAGTTATGCTTATTGTCGGGCGGCATAACACTTAAGTTGGAGCCCACATCAATTAAAAACTCCCTCCCTGACTTGTGGTCCCTCAGAAATAGGCGGGTAGAGGCACAAGTAGCGGCATCGGCTTCAGCTTCTGCTTGAGGCTCACATACTCTGATGTCAGGTTGCACTTGTGAGCTTAGTCGCTAAACCGCTGATGGTACCTGCTATATATTATCATCGCGACTGAAGTGTGGGTGGTGGAATGGCTCCATGAGCAACGTCGGTATTTGCTTTTAGCGTCGCGATCGGTGAGAAGTTCATTCAGTTGTTTACTCAGAGCATCAGTCTTGTTCAACAAGTCATCATTCAACTGTTGTCACCTTTGATGACAGTCTGTCACTATCAGGTTTCATCCCTGTCGAAGCACTGTTGCACATAACTGCCGAGTCAGAGCTAGAAGCGGGCACAATGGGATCATGAATGCGATCAGCCAGGGCAGCCACATCATCTAAAGCCATTTCAGTTGGTGATGCGATCATCACTGTAACTTGTGCTGGTGCCTGCTGCTCCATAATGTGCATACCAACGTGGCCGGCACCGTGTGTGCGTTAACCTTGCTGCGATGGGTTCTTGTCACCTATGTCTTCCTGCATTATCACTTGTACTCTCTCCTCTCAAGAGGCGGACACTCGGCGTGTGAGTTCTGTCTTCGACTTCAAGTACAGGGTTATTACAAATGATTGAAGCGATTTCACAGCTCTACAATAACTTTATTATTTGAGATATTTTCACAATGCTTTGCACACACATACAAAGATTCAAAAAGTTTTTTTAGGCATTCACAAATGATCGATATGTGCCCCTTTAGTGATTCGGCAGACATCAAGCCGATAATCAAGTTCCTCCCACACTCGGTGCAGCATGTCCCCATCAATGAGTTCGAAAGCATTGTTGATGCGAGCTCGCAGTTCTGGCACGTTTCTTAGTAGAGGAGGTTTAAACACTGAATCTTTCACATCACTATGCGTGAAACTTGCCCGCACGCGTTCAACCGTTTCTTCGCTCACTGCAGGCCGACCCGTTGATTTCCCCTTACAGAGGCTTCCAGAAGCTTTAAACTGCGCATACCATCGCCGAATGGAGTTAGCAGTTGGTGGATCTTTGTTGAACTTCGTCCTGAAGTGTCGTTGCACTGTTATGACTGACTGATGTGAGTGCATTTCAAGCACGACATACACTTTCTCGGCTCCTGTCGCCATTTTGTCTCACTGCGCTCTCGAGCGCTCTGGTGGCAGAAACCTGAAGTGCGGCTTCAGCAGAACAAAACTCTATGAGTTTTTCCACGTATCTGTAGTGTGTCGTGACCATATATCAATGAATGGAGCTACAGTGAATTTATGAAATCGCTTCAATCATTTGTAATAGCCCTGTACACATCTACTGTCAGCGGTGTCGTTATAAGGTCCTGCACCTCCACTGTGGATAGATAATCGAACTGGTTGATCACAAGCGCGAATTTTGATGATTCCATTTTATTCCTGAAGATAAGAAATTTGTCTCTGCTTGCGCATACCAGAGCGCAGGATTGGTAGGCCAAAACGGCGGCAGTCTCACAGGCAGTCTTGACGTGATGTGTGAGTCGTTATCTGTCATTTTAGAGATCTGTAAAAAATTGTAGTCCTTGACCATGTATCATGTCTGTGTCAACACTGAAGCTGAGCCTTGTAGGGCTACAAGTACACTCTCTACAAATTACCAAAGAAATAAACGTAAATGAAAACAGAGTAACATTTATTGAGTCTCAGGCGATCTCAACTGCAGGATAAACACAAAAAACTATAAAACAAAACTAGGCGTTGAAACCCTAGAAGAAGATGGTTTCACCCTACTTAACGATAGACAGATACCTACATACATATGCCACAATGGGAAAAGCACCATTGATAACGCATTAACAAGAGAAGAAATAGAAGGAAGTATTCAACCAATAAGGCATGACTCCATTACTCCTATACGAAAGCACATTCCAACGAAGATAAAAATAAATATCCTCACGTCACCGCCAGCAAGAAGGGCCCACCAAATCACACAAAGAAAAATTGATATAGAAAAATTAACAAACCAGCAAGAACAATTAACATAAATAGAAACTTTCATAGAGGAATGAGACCTTGAAAAAGCAACAGACCAAATAGAAGACCTCCTAAAAAATTCAGTGATACAAACAATCCCCAAAACAAGGACGGCAAAAAGATGGTTCGATGCTGAATCCTACAGTAAAACGAACACTGTTCTACGAATTCTCCACAGACTAAGAAACCAGCACGACGAGGAAACATATAAACTGTACGCAGAAGAGAGGAGAATCTACAAAAAACTAATAGAAGAAAAAAGAATACATAGAAAGAGAGGCAAAAAGAGAAGCGGATGAAGCAGAGAAAGACCCATACATAGCAGCAAGACCAAGAAAAATGGCTCATACACCAAATATAGACCTGAAGGAATGGGAAGACCAGTTCAGTAAGATGCTGAACAAACGAGGAATCAAAACACCCCCAAAGAAAGAGAAACAACATCAAACTAAGGAAAAAGACAGTATATGGGAACCTCTAAATGAAGAAGACATGAAAGAAGTAATAAAAGCACTGAAAAAAAAGAAAGTAACAGGACCCAATAATATATAAAATGGCTCTGAGCACTATGGGACTTAACAACTTAGGTCATCAGTCCCCTAGAACTTAGAACTACTTAAACCTAACTAACCTAAGGACATCACACACATCCATGCCCGAGGCAGGATTCGAACCTGCGACTGTAGCAGTCCCGCGGTTCCGGACTGAGCGCCTAGAACCGCGAGACCACCGCGGCCGGCCCCAATAATATATATAATGAACATATAAAAGATGCAAAAGAGGCCCTCCAACACATATGGACCAAACTATTTAACAAATGCCTGGAACTTGGAAGAATTCCGACACAATGGAGATACTCGACAATAAAAGTTCTCTACAAAGTTAGAGGAGACCCAATGGACCCAAACAAGTACAGAGGCATAGCTCTGGAAAATACTCAGTTCAAGATGTTTTCAAAGATAATCACACAAAAAATCCAAGCCTCTGTGGACAGTCATCTCCCAGAACGACAAAGGGCTTCAGATTTGGAAGATCAATACTTAGGGCAGACAGGCTTCTTCTAAACAACATCGACGAAGCGCTACCAAAAGAAACAAATATTCTACACGGTGTTCATAGACTTTATCAAAGCCTTTGACCTACTGGAAAGAGATCTCATAGTACGAAAACTGGAAAACACAATGGGAGAAGATAGCGTATGGGCAAGAATAATCAAGCCAATCCTCGAATACAACTTAATCACAATATCAGACAACCTCTCTTTTTCGAACCCCATTCTGCAATCGAACGGCGTCTTACAGGGTGACCCCATGAGCCCTTGCCTTGCCACTGAAAAACTACTCCAGATTGGAGATAATGAAGAAGATGTGTATGTATATGCATACACTGATGACATAGCTGTAGGTTCAACAGATATAAAGAAGCTGCAGAGAATCATTGAGAAAATAGACAGATGGTGCAGTGAACACAAACTACACATAAACATAACAAAGACAGAAATGGTAATTTTCAGAAAAGGATGCAAAACACCCAAGAATGCGGAAATCAGTATCAGAGGACAAAAAATAAAAATCTCATCAGACTTTAAATACCTAGGAGTGACATTGCAACCAACAGCCAAATGCTTCACAAAACATACAACTGAACGTGCAACCCAAGCAATAATAACAATACAGGACATCAAAAACATCTGCCTACTCAGTCTGGAAACAGCCATGAAATTATTCAACACAAAAATCTTGCCAATCCTGGGCTATGGGATGGAAGTTGTATGGGTCCACCTGACAAAAACATCTAGAAACACCAGAAAAGGTAAAATCGACCTATCTAAAAAGAGCACTAGGTCTCTCAAATACAACAAGATCTAGACTAGTGTATCTGCTAGCGAGAGAGACATTCCTAATTGAAGACATCAGACTTTGATATGTGATGCCACACACCAGGGCTTCCAGAAAGCAACTGAAGATCATGGAGGACAAACGAGAAAAAATATGTCCAAGAGTTCTATGGCACCGAAGCAATGACGAACCGCTCATGGACAGCACCTAACTTCGAACTGCGACATGTCGTAACTAGACTTTCTATTTACGGCTTTCATCATCTAATCAGCAAAAACAAAACTTATCACGACCCAACCAAATGTTCAAATGTGTGTGAAATCTTATGGGACTTAACTGCTAAGGTCATCAGTCCCTAAGCTTACACACTACTTAACCTAAATTATCCTAAGGACAAACACACACACCCATGCCCGAGGGAGGATTCGAACCTCCGCCGGGATCAGCCGCACAGTCCATGACTTAAGCGCCTTAGAACGCTCAGCTAATCCCGCGCGGCACGACCCAACCACAACATGTGTATGTGAACTGTGTAATGAAGCCTGTGAACGATATCACATAGAACTGTGCAGTAAAAGAGTGAAATCGATAAATGAATATGCAAAAATGTAAAATGTAAATGTAAAATGTAACTGTATATGGCCATTTGGCTGCAATTTTATTAAATAAAAAAAATTATTGAGTCTCAAATGTAATGAACATCCTAACTTTAACACAAACAACAAGAGACGAATAATTTTTAACTATAATGTAGATCAAGTCCAAAGAATGCTCTACTCCCATAGCAAGGAATAAGCATGCAAGGCAGTGCTCCAAGTGGCTAGCAACTCCTTGACTGGCGATAAGCTGATAACGCCTATTGAGTGCAGAATCTCCACTGGTCACCACAAGCTTGCAGCTGACTGCCTCAAAGCAAAGCACAATATGCTAACGTATGATCCAAATATTGACAACTACAGGATACAGTTGCAGATAAAACCCGACTCTACGTTCAAATGGTTCACACTTCTTCTGCAGAGGCTTAGGATATTAGTTACGATTTGCTATGATAAATATAAAGATTACAATACAGACAGAGCTAGTTACATTGAGTTAAAGAGTAAATACAGATCAGAAATCAGGTTAGCAAAGGGTAAGCAAATGATAATTACCTTAGTAAGTCCCACCACAAATGTAAAGCTGCTTGGAATGTTATAAACACCAAACTAGGGAGAAGCAAAAATTATGAAAGTGATAACAGTAATATTAATATCACACTAGATTAATTCATTTTGATAATCATTGTGACTTACGTTCGTCTACTGCAACTGAGTCAAAGACTAGATATGAACTGGATCTAAAGGATGCTATCTCTTTCCTACAACATTCTGAACACGTTTCTTCTACATGTGAATGGAAAGAGGTTCATTTAAGTGATACCATGAAATCAATGGAAAAATTAAGCAGCTCAAAAGCAGAAGACATTTATGGTTTATCTAATTTTGCAATTAAAACAAAAAATAGAAGAAGTTAACTTGTAAACTGGGTATTTACTAGTGGTTGTTTCCCAGTATATTTAAAAATGGCAGTGGTCACGCCGCTACACAAAAAAAGAGATTGATGATGTTCAAGTAGTCATCCACCAATTTCTCTAATACCCATCCTATCGGATGTAGTAGAGCACTGCACACAACTCCAAATCCATAAACTTCTATCTGCCAAGAGCATTCTTAGTGATTCTTAATATAGATTCAGACTTGGCATATCAACTGTGAAAGCAGTGGAAAATATTGTTTCTTTCCCTTTGTATGTATTCGAATCCAAATTTTCTGTCTATGCCACACTTCTAGACATGAGTAAAGCGTTTGACTCTGTCGGCCACAGAATTCTATTAAAAAAGCTCTATCTTATGCTTTTAAAGGCAAAGTTCTGTCTCTGATTATATCTTATTTCAGTGAGAGAAGACAAATTTTACATTTTAACAAAACTAAAAATGGTTCAAATGGCTCTGAGCACTATGGGACTTAACTGCTGAGGTCATCAGTCCCCTAGAACTTAGAACTACTTAAACCTAATTAACCTAAGGACATCACACACATCCATGCCCGAGGCAGATTCGAACCTGCGACCGTAGCAGTCACTCGGTTCCAGACTGTAGTGCCTAGAACCGCTCGGCCACTTCAGCTGGTTAACAAAACCAGATCAGACACTCTGAGTGTAACGTGAGGTGTACCACAAGGTTCCAAGCATTTCATAATTTATATAAATACTTTGTCCAATAAGATACCACATAAGTTGCTGCTATATGCAGACGACACCGTCTTTCTCACAGTTGATGGTGCCTTTAATGCAGTCAAGCAGTAAAGTGCAAAACAACTCAGAATATCCAGTATATGTTTCACCGATAATGAATTACAAATTAACCTCTCTAAAACTGAAAATATTATTTTCTGTCTGCATAACAACGACAACTGTAGTGCTCAGTTAAGCTTCTTGGCATTCATCTTGATCCAAGATTAACTTGGGAAACTCACACTAACTATGTATGTAAAATTTTGCGCAGATCATCTATCTGCTAATCCACCTTAAGACTAGTGTGCTTTTTTCACAGGCATCTGACAATGCAGTGCTGTCTTGAGGCAACTACTCTGAAGAAAAGTGTATTTTCATTTGGCAGAAAAAGGCCATTTGGTGTGTTGCTGGAGGAAGAAACCATGTATCATGTACAGAATACTTTAAAGAGCTTAGAATACTGATGGTTGCATTACTGTTTATTCTCAGTTGCTTAGTGCATATCCAGGTAAACGAAGACAGCCAGAAACTATGAGAGTCTATTCACAATCAGGACACATGTTAAAAGGCACATGATGGACATCCCAGCTACTGCACTTAAGGAAACATAAAATAGATACACATACATAGGGATATAATTATTTAATATGTTACTATCTCAGCACACAGTGTATCACTGTATATTACAAAAGTGTGTCTTGAACAAAAGTCTTCTGTACAATAGAAGAATTTAAAAAAAAGTGATAAAAGTGATATAATTTCTAAAGCTGCTCTACAACATGAGCACTATATTATGTGAGCTATTGTATCATACTATTGCGTTTTATTTGTCTAATGTATTTATATTTATTCATTAACATGTATCAAGCATATCTCACTTATATTTGTTAAAATGTTTTTCTCAGCCTGTGTACTGTGTTACATACACTGTTTCTCCTTTTCTCATTCTGCATGATGCATTTATATTTAATGATTATAGTGTGCCCTTGAATATGTTAAAATATATGGCTTAGTATATAGCTATGTAAAATGTATATAGCTATGTAAAATGATTACATCAGCTGTATGGAAAATGCTTCAAGATGGATCAATAAATCAAATTAAATCATAGTGTACTGTTGTTGGAATTGTGTTAAGTAATATATTGGTATTACTTACCTAATACCTGGTAATTTCTAACATTAACAACACAATTTTTCAACACCAGCTATAATTAACTAAGTGTCAATCTACAATTTTTTGTCATTAGCTTTTTTGTATATTCACCATGGCCACACAGAGGACACAAATTCCAAAGTTTCAGTATGAATTAAGCAAAAGAACACATGGTACACTGCGACCAATCTATATCTAAGGTTTTGATGATTTCCACAATACAAAATCATATTAGGCCTACACATATAAAATATGAAATTTCATGGTGATTCTTGGTTTTCTGATAATATGAATACTCACTCATTTTGTATTTCACTGTGCACAGTGCTTATGCTGCCATAGACGCTATATCCATAGATTCAATGAATTCCACATTACAACATTAATGAAAACTAAATATTATAAGTCAAGGTGAATCATGGCTTTATGGGGATGAAAAGAGCCAGCACACAAAGTTTCACGTTTTGCCTGACTGATATGATTTATGGCTTTTGCAACTCCCTACTGTTTCATGCTGAATATTTTTTTCTCCATCACTTACTGACACACAGATGTATTGCAAACGTCAGAAGTTAATTTCCACTGAATTCGTGCCAAACGTTTTCATTGATTGGTGATAACTTCGTTCTCATTGGTTGACTGCACTGTCAAGCTTCATCTTTGAACAGGAATGTATTTTTGTTTAGGAAATAAGTGCTTGGTTCACACATGCGTCTAATGTGGGGCCACAGCTTGTGCCTTGCTGTAGTGGCATCGTGAGCTACCGTTCACACAGGATGTCACAAATTCTGCAGGGTTGCACAGCTTTCGGTATGGCATCAGTTGAAACCATATGGTCGGATATGAATGTTATAGTGCAGGTTGTGGCCTTAGAGCTGTGACAGGAGTTCAGAAGAGTGTCAGAAGCCTGATATGGAGCAAGGATGTACACCAAATCATTAAAAAGGTTATATACTGGTCATACTATGTTCCGATCCTGACTTCCGAAACCTGGGTTATGAAAGGAAGAGAGAAAAGCAAAGTTCAAGTTAGTGAGATGAAATTGTTGAGGAACTGTTTTGGAGTGACAAAGATAGACAGAGAGTTAATGAAGGTAGAACCATTACACGAGGAGATAGAGAAATCAAAGCTGAGATGGTATGGGCATGTTAAGCGATTGCAGGAGAAGATGATACCTAGGAGGATACATGAGATGAAACTGGAAGGAAAGATACCAAGAGGAAGACCAAGAGACAAATTGCTGAAAGAAGTGGAGGAATGCATCCAGAAGAAAGGAGAAAACTGGACCAAGGTGAAGACAGAGAGATGGTGGCAAGACAGAAGAAGATGGAGAGCCTTATTTTCCAAATGGACCTGGCCAGAGGTTGTAAACTGTCCAAGGTGATGATGTTGATCATGATGATTTATTCAAAAATCTGGACTGTGGGATACATCATTGTTTTGCAGATATTGGTTATTGCACACACACACACACACACACACACACACACACACACACACATATGCATTTCTGCATAAAATGAAACATAGGTTGCTGTTGTTGTAGTTCTAGAAGTGTACCTACGAACTATTGCTTGACTGTTTGCAGAAATAAAATAAAATAAAATACTGAAATCGAATGGAGTACAGTAGCAATTAGACCATGATAACTGTGACAGAATGCTCATGTTTCAAAATAGTGACACCAGGGAGCAGTGGTTGTGCAACCAAACTGAACTTTTTGTGGCAAGGCAAGAGTTTGTCTCTTAAGTTGCCCCTACTAAAAACTGGGAGTTCACACATGCAACTGCTATGCAACTGAGGTATGCCACTAGCTGTGGCAACACTTCAGCATGTGTAAACCTAGCTTTAGTTTCTAATAACAAAGAGGCTAAACAGTATCAACCATTTAAGTATTCCTGTCATGAAAATGGGGGTGCAATTTTTGAATAGAAGATAGATGTCATGCCAGTCTTAAATTTAGTCTAACCGTTAGGAATAATCAAATGTTGTAACTGTACAGATCTTGTTTTGCAATTTGCTCGATTACTGTAATAAATGCCTTGATGGCATCCTACTATTCTCATTTGACTAGCATTAGTCTATATTCCACTGATACTGAATAGGTTATTTAAGAACATTTATCAGTTAGGATCAATTAAATAACTTTTGTGTAATGTCTAAGGTGGGAAAACTATTACAGCACTAGTCAGATCGCAGCATCAACATAATAAAACCACTATCCACCCAATGTTACATAATGACATCCCTCTGCCAGGATCTTGCAAAGACAGGAATCTTCTGATCAAGTCTAGGTCTTAGTTCTATCGACCCAATTTTGTAGATACCAAGTTAATAGACAACAAGGTGCTCAGTATTATAAAAATTAGATGTGTGGAACTGTTACTAGTTTTGTGCAATGTGCCATAAACTGTTAAGAACAGAATAAATAATGTGCATATGCCATAACCAATATTTCATTTGCAGAACTTTTGGGAGTTCTGCCCTCACTTTTTTGTCTCAACATTTTTCTCATCATGCAGCACATATCTCTTGTCAACTCAATGGAGTTAGAAAGGATTAAACAAGAAAATCCTTACAGGTATACTATGTAAGCCATGTAAATGTATTCACAGAATGATACGTATAGAAGTAATAAATTGTATTCATAGTGTAGAGTTGGTAAATTTTAGAATAGAGTAGGATGTAAAGGAACGTTATTTGCAACATCATAAAGAAACAAGAAAAGGAAACGTTAGTGTCAAAGTAACTGTTCAATCAATCTCTTTCAAGACAGTGTTGGTATGTAGTGAAGTGTTCGTTTGTAGCAAAGAATATTTGAGAACAAAGTGGAAATGTCACATATAAGAACCACAAACAGAACCAGAAAATTGGCAAGTAGTCATGCTTACATTGTCATGATAAACAAGATTGTAACTCACACTGCCAACACAATATTTGATGGATTAACTGAAGCACTGTACTAACAATTATACATCTTGTAGAATGATGTGTAACAGCACCACATATTGAAGAGAAAGATACGTAATAAACCTTCAAAACAATGAAATATTCAAAGAAAGGTGTCAGGAAGCGTTGTGCACCTGGAAATTTTGTGTTTGCAACAGAGGAAAATGGCTGTGTAACTTAATGGCCGACAAATTTCGTGTTTGGTGTTCCTTGGATAAGTCAGTGCAACTTGTTTGTTTTTCTGATTCCTTCTCCCTGTCAGATAGACATAGAATACCATTTTATGTAGAAGAAGGAGGGTTTACCATGGGTGCAAGAGCGGTGTTTTGTGTTGTTTGCAGAGGGGCTCAATGCATTGTGTGCAAGCAGAGGTTATTCAGATTATTCAAGTAACACAGGGCGATCGTCAAATGAGGCTAGAGAATGATTATCGAAGCTACAAACTGAAAAGGCTTACTTTCAGAAAAATTGATGTACAGCTTTGACACAGTTGTTTTGTGATAAAAATATGTTTCTACCACTAATGATATGTTTGTTCAACAAGCAAACACCACTGAGTGCAGCAAAATCCTTGAAATGTTTGGTGGCTATCAAAAAAAGGGGATTAAACAATGCATCTTAGTAATTTCAACTAACTGTGGCAGTGTGGACAGCAGAATTGATACACTACTAAACTAATAAAACACACACTAATTATACATTTACATGCTTACTAACCAAGTACTGAGAACACTAAACCATATTAACACTAACCTGTGTGAAAGTCGTGCTGTAAAAAAAAATATTTAGTTGAAGATTTTGAAATATTATAGCTGAAACATTTTAAAATATTATTGTTTCTTCTTTTTAATATTGCAACGATTTTTAATTCAGATTGATAAAGTAAAAACAATATTTCACATCAAAATGCATTATTGCAAAGGATTTTTAATTCAAATTGATGATCAAGGAATAATATTAACGTCAAAATTTACATCATTTCTCTTTATTGTAACGAACGAATATCACTTTTAAATCAAAATCAGAATTTTTTTTCAATTGTAGATGTCATTTATGTAAATGTAAAGATCATGTTGTGACATTAGTCATAAACTACAGACTAACAAGGGAATGGTCCAAAAAGACATGCCAAAACCTACTCTAAAATTTTTTACGCATGAAGAAGAGAACGAGAAAATGCACTGTCAAAATTTTAGCTGCTAAGAGGCACTGTCAGTATTGAAAAACAAACAAACAAACAAAAATCTGAAAATTGACAAATTCGTAGCGCGGCTGGCGGCTGTAGAAATGTACACCCCTATTGGCGCTACAGCAACTGCGCATGCGCAACTGGTCACACACATAGCCGAGATCGGCGGTACATTTGTAAACAGGAAACACGACACAACCCGATCGTAATTTGTAACAGACGTTTCAGGTTACCGTTCGTTGATAGTTTGACACTATAGTACACAGTTACTATTCTCTCGAATTAGCCACTCAAGTAACATCTATTACAAATTATCAATTGCTTTTTGCAGTATTAGTAAGTATTGACAACACAGATAAAGCTAAATTGATATTTCATAAGACATGCCTGCTAATAGTACCTTTTTTCCCTTCAAGTTTCACAGTAATGTGGAATCTAATTAATGTCTTCGATTTAGCAATGATGAAAATGAAGAATGTGGTTTCAAGCCGAAATCACCTACTTCTCCTGAGGACATACATATGTGTCATTTGTTAGTTGGTTTCCTTGGCATTAATTCGGACGATATCGACCTTTCGTTCGAAATAGTGGTTACTCTAGAAGAAATAGGAAATAACAGTGACGATTCCATGAATTGTGGCTCGGACGATGTCAGTTGCGCCAGTAACAGTTCTGAGAAAAAAAAAAAAAAACGCGTGCTGCAACAGCTTTCGGCGACAAAGAAAAAGCAATGAAATATTGATTAAACGAAAGAGTGAAAAATGCTTGAAGTTACGCAGTGGTGCGAAGTCGTTTTCATTTCGTAAAATCGGAGCGTGAACTGTACAAATGGAAGAATGAATTACATGAAGTAAGAAATTTGCGCCGAGCGGAAACCCGAAACCATCCGAATGAAAAACTGTTCGAAAGATTTAGAACTGCTCGTGAGAGGCTATGCACCGATACCGACGGAGATCTAGGGGCGAGACTGGGCCTCCGAATTGCATCTGACATGAACATTGCTAATTTCCAGGCCTCGTCGACCTGGCTACGCAGGTTCAAGAAATCGTACACAATAGGAAATCGCAAAATTGCCAAGTTTACATCACGTAACGTGTAGAGCAGCTGCTACTGATACGATAATTCCAGCGATAAGTATGAGTGGTTTACTGTTTCCGCAGCTGTGTATTTGTCTTCAAGAACCGCAAGGCAAATTAGCACACAAAAGAAAAAATGGACTGTTTAGTTGCAAAAATCTTGTAATCAACATATCAAAATTTGGAAAAACGGGAAAGAATAATTTTCATCGTTCCGTCCGAAACGTATTCCTACCAGCTGCAGAAACTAATTCATTGTTTTTGTTGGATTCTTGGTTTGAACACAACGACGCTTCTGTTTTTGTTGAGGACAACGAAAAATTTTAGATGTAACGTGGATTCCGCCTGGAACTACTAAAGTGCGCGTCATATATCTTGGCGGCCCAGTTTAGGTTCGTTCTGCGCATCTGACGTCAAAACATACAGTCAGCCAATGAACAGAGAACGACGTTGCCAGATCTCGACTGTAGTACAGAGCACGGACGAGTGTCTTCAGTTTTAGAAACGTTCAGTCATAAATAAAGTAATAGAACAAAAGCAATGTCTTGATAGCAGACTTTGTTTTTTGAAAGTTTGGAAAAACCATTCTTTATGCCAATTGCTTCATTTTCTATTAATTAATTAAACCAAACAAGCAATAAGACTCTTAATTCAGGCGATAGCAAGGAAAGGTGTTTGTATCAATTTCACGAACCGCTTTTTCGCAATAAAGAACAGCGGTAATTGTTTATTTCCTATTGTACTTCGACGAAGTGCGAGTAATTCATAGGCATACCAAGTGTTTGTCAGAATTTTGCGTGACGTGTTGAGAGTCCTTATGGAGTAATATTGCAGAACGAGCTGCGTTAGCGTAACGGTTAAGGCGTTGGATTTGAAGGCGATAGGTACCGGGTTCAAACCTTGTGCGATGCTAAATATTTTTTTTTATTTTAAAACAATATCGAAGTGTCTTACTTCACGAATTTTATTCGTTTGAATGCAGTTTTTTGAAATTTCTAGTGCTTTGTCTCTTCATTAACTCTTTCGCTGCTGCAGTCACGTGCTCCCCGCATTCCGCGCTGTGCGCGATTTTGTCATCACTGCACTGCTCGCCTGTGCAGACACATGGTGTTTCCACTGCTTTGACACACTTATCATTCGATTTCACAAAAACTATTTGGCCCAAAAATTAGATTTTCACACATCTTTTTGACTGATACCTTCCCCCCATAAATAACTTAATTTTGTTTCGATGTTCAACCCAGTTATTGTGCAGCATTAAATGTAGTAAACCATTGCACGAAATTTTGAAGAGTTTGCAGAGGTAAAAGTCCATAGCGTATACTTTCCGTATGGTCGATTTTAGTTGCCACAATGTTGAGAATGAAATGTGGACAAGGTACCTAAATTTCATATAAAATTTACTGTATAACAATATCTCATTTAATTTAAGTACCACATAGATGTCGTATGTAATATTGAGAAATATTCCGTCTTTCGCGACTGTAATAAAAGTTTTATTTACACCGGGCGCGTTTGGCTTTATTTTAAAGCACTTCAGTCAGTCAAAGGAAGTGGGGGGAAGGTATCAGTCAATAAGATGTGTAAAAATCTAATTTTTGGGCCAAATAGTTGTTGTGGAATCGAATGATAAGTGTGTCAAAGCAGTCGGAAACACCATGTGTCAGCACAGGCGATCAGTGCAGTGACAAAATCGCGCACAGCGCGGAATGCGGGGAGCACGTCTCTGTAGCAGCGAAAGGGTTAATGCGGCCGTGGTGGCTTTACTTCATAAACTGCGCGCTCCCCCCTAAATGTAAGCTTGCAAACTATACTGTACTATGGCGCTGTTTCTCTAGGCGCGTGCGTCGTCTGCAACTGGCAACGCAGCAATCTCCCGCGTCTGGGCGGGCATGCGCGAGCCGCCAAGATAAAAGAATTCAACTATAGTGCGGTTCAACCTCTCGATAAAGAATTTTTTCGACAGTGGAAAGAATTTTTCAGGAAATTATCAGGCAACATAATTTACGATATCTCTCTCTCATTTCAGGTTTATCAGCAGAACAGTACTCATAAGCTCCAGTCATTTGTGCACTTCCAGTTTTCTTCGCCACACTTTTACGAATGTGATCAAGCATGCCTGGTACGGAGCGCAGTATGCAGAACAACGGCCGGAAACAAAAAAATGGCTCTGAGCAGTATGGGACTTAACGTCCGAGGTCATCAGTCCCCTAGAACTTAGAACTACTTAAACCTAACTAACCTAAGGACATCACACACATCCATGCCCGAGGCAGGTTTCGAACCTGCGACCGTAGCGGTCATGCGATTCCAGACTGTAGCGCCTAGAACCGCTCGGCCACTCCGGCCGGCGGCCGGGAACATTTCTGACTCCATCCCAGTTCTGTCTAAATAAAACTATTCGTTACTGCGCAGTGCCTGACTGCATCAATTTTTTCTTTGTCTGGTATGCCTGGTGTAAGAAAAACATTTGTTTTTGTCATTCAGTAGACACTTCGTGTTTCTGTGACGACTACAGGGAACAAACAAAGAACTATTTCACTGATAGACAAATGTACAACATTCAAACATTATTATAAGGAATGGACTACAGGAATTGTTACAAAATGTTGTACTGCAAGATGCATTTCATTTCAATAAATATAAGTCCTCATTGATGGATGTAGTATGTCAGATCAAACAGTGACATGATTTTATTTTCTCTGCTAGCCACTTCTATCACAATTACATGTGCAAGAACTGAACTGTCGATGTGATGTTATTCAAAAAAATGTTTGTACAGTTTAAACCAGGTTTTCATCGGCTCAAACAAGCTAACAAGCACATGCAAGAAAGAATTATGTCTGGTGTATCCGGCAGGCCTCTTGCAGGTCTTTCAACTGGACACCACTGGAGCTACTTACGTGTCCCTAATCTTCCCCAGTTACCTAATCGAAAAATGGAGAACTGCAGTTTAACGTGGAATCCGAACCACATGCCTTTCGTGGCCAGTCCTACATCTGTGAGAAATGATTGCTCTGTTAAAAATCTCAATGAAAAAGTTGTGGTCTGAACGGGATCTGATCCCGTGCTCTCTGGATCACGAAGCGCGCACTTCGCCGCTATTTTTTTTTTCGTTGTGCATTTTACACATTTTATTTTATTTTATTTATTTATTTATTTATTTATTTTTTTTTTTGAGACCAGCCAGCTCCCTGGGCTCCACTAGGCCATTTCAGGTTTTGAAAAAGAAAATCGTTAGACCTCACATGCATAGTGAAAACGCTAGCTGTGTCACCTCTTGAGATGATGCTCGACGTCGGTAATTAGTATTGTGTTTATAACTTTCCCCCTCTATGGTAATGAGAAGCCAGGAAAAATGGCAGCCGACACACAAGGAAAATTTTGACCGGTGCTAAGGAGAGATGGAGATGCAATTCCGTGTAAAATGCACGATTTTCACGTATGTCACGCTTCAAACAAATTCAGACACTTAAATTCTTTCTTCCCTGCGCCTTTTTGCGTACTCCGTCAAGAACAGTGCTCTCGCCATGCAAAATAATCCTCACTGAATAGCGAAGTTTCGCATTGTGGCTCTAAGAAGATAGAGCTGTATCCTGTATGCCGAATATCAGCACCAAAAACTAAAAACTAATAACACAACGTTCATAGGCAATGTTCGCTACCTCGCGTTCTCGTCCGTTCCATCTAGTATAAACGGTTCTACCCATATAGAAGCACCGAGCGAGGTGGCGCAGTGGTTAGTACACTGGACTCGCATTCGGGAAGACGACTGTTCAATCCCGCGTCCGGACATCCTGATTTAAGTTTTCCGCAATTTCCCTAAATCGCTCCAGGCAAATGTCGGGATGGTTCCTTCTAAAGGGCACGACCGATTTGCTTCCCCGTCCTTCCCTAATCCGATGAGCTCCGATGACCTCTTTGTTTCGTCTCTTCCCCCAAACAACCCCAACCCCAACCCAGCACCATATACAAGCGAGTGATAGTGAATTTCCTGCAAATGCTCATTCGCACGTGTTCGCTGCCATTCGCTCCACTGTAAACGAGGCTTTAGGCGCCTAAAATTGGTGTCTGTGAACTGCAGATAATTCCGCTACGCGGCGCTGCGTGAGTGATTCGCTGAGTCGTGCGCTAGGCGGGCAGGGCTGTACAAACTGCTGTTATACGCTATTCTCCACACGGCAAAAAATGTGTAATTTCAACATTTTTTTACAAAATGGTTGTAGTTCCTCTTAGCAGCCAAAATTTTGGCAGCGTATTTCGTTCATTGTCTTCTTCTTGTGGAAAACATTTTAGTGTAGGTTTCGATATGTCTTATTGGATCATTCCCTTTTAAGACTCAGTGTATAGATTGTGTCAGGTGGATCCTTAGCACTGACAGGGCAGAGCAGAATAGTAAAGGTTCCCAGTATGAAGGACTTGAGATGAGGTAATGGCGTGTACTGATGAAATGCTCTCACTAACAGGAAGCCAGGTTAGCAGTTGGCCCAGGTTCAAACGAAAGTAGGTGTTGAGTAGGTGGCCAAGGAGCAGCAGTCTTTGGGAGGTTCCGTGGGGCCAACTGAAAGCGGTGGTGGCACAGCATGTGGCATGAGCCAAGGCTGAATAAGCAGGTGCCTGCAGGTGGTCGCCAAACCATCCAGGGAAGACGTCTCACCATGTGCACGACCGACCATGGAGACTGAAAGGGGAAAGACACACTGTTCTGGGTGCCACAAGCAGAGCTAATCTGCAACTAACATTGTACATAAGATGCGCAAGTCTTACTTCTCTTCCTGACACACTACCCTGGACAGAAACCCACTTGTCTTACGTGCCAGCCACAAAAGTAAGCAACAGCATTGAGCTTCCAGTGTGCTTGCACCACACAGTGCATTATCTCCACTAGTGATTGAGCAACTGCCACCTCCACACCAGCCACAACTGCATGCAGCAGCGCTGACCATCTGGTGTACTTGCACCAAGCAGCTCTATCTCGGTTTGAGTAACCAGCACACCTGCGCACCTCAAAGCAGCACATATTCTTCCAGTAGTGCATAAGCTCCACACACAGCCAAGCAAATGCACAGACTTCTACCACAGAGTCAGCAGTACAGTAACTTCGATGTTCAAAAAACATTGCCTCTCCTGTTCAAAAAAGAATGTCGCCCATGTTCAAAATACAGTATTTCCATTGTTAAAATATGGTGTTCTCCTTGTGAAATCCAGTTTTCCCCTGTAAAAAGGTAATCTCAGTTATTTTTAAAAAAGTGTAATGCACACGAACAAGAAAATAAATTCTGCACAGCTTTTAATAATGTTTGGTATGTTCAATATGTTTTATGTTTATGTTTTTGTATTTATATAATATTAATAATTTCTACACAACTTTTATCAATGTTGAATTTTCAGTATGTCTCATGTTAATGTTCTGTATTCATGTAACATTTCTAATTTCTGCATAACTTTTAACAAGGTTTTGCATTTGTAATCCTTTTTACATTCATGTTTTCACATTCATGTAATATTTCTTCTTTTTGTCATCAAATAGTGTCTCTGTTTATTAAAGCAATTTCACACAATTTCTGTGCATGGTCTGTAATATTTTAATGTTTATATAATTTATACATACACACACACACACACACACACACACACACACACACACACACACACACACACACACACACATATATATATATATATATATATATATATATATATATATGAATGATCTCTTTAGTTAAGTGTATTTTGGCCTTTAATAATGTTCAACACTAAATTAATGTCAAATGCAGACCTCTGGTTACATTACATTTGTCATCTTGGTTGACTTGCAATCTTCAGCATTCAATTAACATAACAAGAAATACAAATCACTGTTAATTCTATGTTAACATTTATTCAGAATGGTGACCCTGCTTGATTCTTGTTTCTCTTTTAATCGAAATTAACATAAAAAATAAATGTGATTGACGATATTGTAATTGTATTATCAGATTTAGGAGATGTTCATATGCCAGTTTTTGCAGCTAAAAAACGATTCTTCCTGTAAACTGGTTGATATGTCAATTGCACATTCATAATGAAAACAACTGTGAGAGCAGAGACTGCCTCTGTCAAGCAGGCAGTCTAAGCCATCGTGTAAATTTGCATTTTGTGCCTTGGTCATTTTGTCATTCAAAATGTAACCACCGAGTCACAGAGCCCAGAGTTCTGCTTCAAGAGATGTCACTGAGGTAGTAAATAATGATTGCAGGGGAAAATTAAATAGGTCATGGAGTCCCCAAACAGAACCCTGTTGTGTGTGTGTGTGTGTGTGTGTGTGTGTGTGTGTGTGTGTGTTTGTGTGTGTGTGTGTGGGTGGGTGTGTTTGCAGGTTGACTCAACAGAGGCTATGTCTGGACTGATAAAAGGATGTAATATTTTCTGTAGAATAAATTTTGTGTGTGATCAGAAGACAAAACAAATGGTTCCCGATCATAGCAGAAAAATTGGTCGTTAAGATGTGTGTTGTGTGAGGTGGCGGTATTCTGCCTCCTTACATGACCAATTAATGTTACTAATTTTGTCGATTGGAATAACACATTTATATCATTTGGAATCTAACGTTTGGTGGGGTTATCAGCTAATTAATAGTAATTGTACTGGTTCATACTGTACAGCTTCACACTAACAACTGTAGTAAGGATGCTTTACAATAGTAATTTTTGCTCTGGCTAGGGTTGTGAGAGGGGATGAGGAATCAACGGACTTTGAGCAGGTTGGGGGTGATCTGGGGACTTTTTTTGCTTCGTGAAAGTCTGAATTTTTACAGCCCACCAAAAACCTATCCTGCGGAGAGGCCCAGCGAGAAATGTCTCCTGTTGTCAGCAGTAAAAAATCATCTAACAAGAATCGCTTGCAGTTTTTTTCTGCCCTATTGGAATGCATCTCCTATTGCCACACGGGCACCTGGGAGTCAATGATTAAGAATTTTTCCCATGCAGAACTCATAGCATTTTCCCGCTGCTATTTCCAGGAGGCACTGTGATTGGCTAAGCCCTTTGGATGGATTATGCTTTAAATAGTTTAAGAAGCTTTTAGCTTGAGCTGTTTTGGGTTGCCTAGTGGTTTCATGTCTAGAAAAAGTGGGAGGAAATCAGATTGTAACGTAGGCCATCATTGGTTGAGTTGAGAGTCCATATTACTGAACCAAGGGTTGCTAATATCGAGACAGAAAGTGTTGAGCGTCTCTGGTAGGCGCACAGCAGACACACATCGCTGGAGAATGTATTATTTGTTTGAAACACTGCTGGGAAACTGTGTAGTGATGACATTCAAGCTTAGTTTGAGAAAGTGCTGATCGTGTCACTTAAAGCAGAATCATTTTGTTTCTCTGTGAGTGAAGGGATAAACCTGTGCTTCCCCATGGTACTTTATCCGTTCTGAACCTCTCACTTACAACCACACACTTGAGTCAAATCCTGTTCCTGGTAAGTTTGCAAGGAGATTGTCTCAACTCGTGAATGGACTCTGTACTTGAGTAACTTCGAATGTAGGAGTTTGCAGACGCAACCACACGTCCTCCGTATAGTTAAATTCACATCTGCACATCATACTTCGTCTCTGTACTGAACACAGCCTTCCACAGATCGACACAGCAAATGTGCTCCCTACTCAACTATTTAAGGTGCTGTACGCACCACAGCTTGACAAATAGGGAACCATAATGTAAGTGTGTTTAGTTCCACTAGATTGTTCTCTGAGCTCTCTGTTGTCAGCGCCAGTGAGGCTGGAGCATTTTACTAACAAAGTATCAACCATTTAAGTATTCCTGTCTTAAGAACGGGGGAGTGATTTTTGCATAGAAGATAGGTGTTGTGCCAGTCTTAAACTTTGTCTAATTAGTAAGATTGATTGAATGTTGTAAATGTAG
Organism: Schistocerca nitens; assembly: GCF_023898315.1. Lineage (NCBI taxonomy): Eukaryota > Metazoa > Arthropoda > Insecta > Orthoptera > Acrididae > Schistocerca > Schistocerca nitens. Next base: position 355,654,566 of record NC_064622.1, read on the forward strand.
AGATTCTATTTTGCAATTCCTTGATTTTTGTTATTAATGTCTCGATAGCCTCCTACTATTCTTATTTAACTAGGATTAGTCTTTATCCCATTGATCTTGTAAAGATTATTTAAAAACATTAATCAGTTAGGATCAATTAAATAATTTTTGTGTAACGACTGAGGTGAGTCAACCATAGCAGTGTTAGTCAGATTGCAACATCAACATAACAAAATCATGACCTACCTAGTGTTACAATACGTATAAATGACCTAGTGGATAACGTTCTATGAGGCAATTCGTGGTGATGCTGTTATACACAGAGAACTCACAACTCTAGAAAGTTGCAGCCTAATGTAAAAAGGTCTCCAGAGGATCGACACTTGGTGTAGGGATTGGCAGTCAAACCTCACCGTAAATAAATACAACATATTGCGCATAAATAGACAGAAAGACCAATTATTGTGTGTTTACAAAATTTCAGAACAATCACTGGAAGCAATCAGATTCATTAAATATCGGTGAATAAGCATTCGGAGCGATTTAAAGTTGTATAAGCATTTGAAACCAATCGCAGGTTAGAGAGATGACAGACTGAAAGTCATTGGAAGGATCCTCAGATAGTGCTGTACACCCACAAAGTATACAGCTTACAATAATCGGATCCCACCGATAGTTGAATTTTACTCGTCAGTATGGGATGTTTCCAGAATGAGATTTTCACTCTACAGCAGAGTCTGCACCGATATGAAACTTCCTGGCAGATTAAAACTGTGTGCCGGAGCGAGACTCGAACTCGGGACCTTGCCTTTTGCGGGCAAGTACTCTAGCATCTGAGCTACCCAAGCACGACTCACGCCCCGTCCTCACAGCTTTACTTCTGTCAGTACCTCCTCTCCTACCTTCCAAACTTTACAGAAGCTGTCCTGCGAGCCTTGCAGAACTAGCACTCCCGAAAGAAAGGATATTGCAGAGACATGGCTTAGCCACAGTCTGGGGGATGTTTCCAGAATGAGATTTTCACTCTGCAGCGGAGTGTGCGCTGATATGAAACTTCCTCGCAGATTAAAACTGTGTGCTGGACCGAGACTCGAACTCGGGACCTTTGCCTTTAATGGGCAAGTGCTCTAGCATGGGATGTTTACCAGATAGAACTGGTAGATGGATACCAGATAGAAATGGTAGAGTAAACAAATTATATCCAAAGAAACGAAGTACGTTTCGTTTCAGTTTCGTTTAGTAAGACTATCTTGGCGATGCTCAGCCAACTCCAGTGGGAGACGCTGCACCACTGTATGATTTACTGTTAAATTCAGAGAGTGTACACTTGTGTTTGTCGATGAGTCAACCAGATCATCACTTTCTCTTATTCCAATTAAAGACAATGAAGGTAAAATTGGAGAGATTCGACCTCAGATGGAGACTTACATGTAATCGTTTTTCTCGTGGCTATCCTTGACTGTAATAGGAAAGAGGGGGGGGGGATGTAAATGTAGCACACAAAGTACCCTCTGCCCCACACACCAATATTGTGGCTCATATGGTGTATACCCCCTATGTACATGAAGATGTTCCTCAAGTCCAGAATGAAATCACTGAAGACAGGAAATCTAGCTCAATGATAGTGTGGGTCTGTCTGTGCACATAATCCGCCATTTGAATGGGCATTGTAAGCCGATGTTCATATTTAGTCATGAGCCCATAAGTGGCAGTGAGCAAACTACTCTCAGCTCTAAGTCACAGTTTTTGCACTGTCGCTGTCGCCAAAGCAGGCGCCAGGATAAACACTTACAACTGAGCCAGTATCCAATAGAAACTGCATCTCACACCAACTTTACACGGAATGTATTTCTCATCACAAAGCTCACCAGACCTGGTTTCCAACACGATTACTCGTGATTACTGCATACTATTAAATGAGCTGCTACACCCCATGGAACGCACTCCTCATCGTCATTTGCTCCCACAGCGCTCTCTGGTGGCATTTATTAGATGAATCTGGTGCGGAAATCACACAAGTTCCTTAAGAAAATGGACGCACGTAACATAGCTGTGTTTCATCTGTTAGAAGAGCAGAGAAAATTGCAGAGTGGATTCTGGAGTCGTCGATAGCTTAAACAGCGAATTATTTGGTAGAGGAACAATACAGAATGTTACAAAGGTCTTAGATACTTACTATAGTCCAGTTAAAAATATTTGATAGTTGCTCATCAAGCATTATAGCTGGTTTCCTCCAATCAGAGCTCTCAGCATCACGCTGAACCGTTCGCCGTTGCCAAACTTGCCACAACAATTAGTTAACTTCCAGTTCCTTGTCTTTATGTGTTTGGGTCTGGCCCTTTTATTTCACATTTCAACACACATGATAAGCACACTAGAAACAACACACACACACACAACGATGCTAACGAAATACACATGTTTCACACAAGCAATCAACCAACTACTGGTTCTGCACAAGATGTGATTCAGCGTTGTTTATACGGTTATTATAATCACAGAGACCAGCTTACGTTAGATAAGTTTGGCACAACATTGTGTGAAGCTGAATTTTTGAATTCTATCAAGTAGTCATTGCAATTGGGACACCAAACTTATCAATACAACAGCATTTTGCATTTTAACAGCATGGTGTAACGATTAGTGTAAAATCCTGACAGGTAAAAAGTTGTAGGTTCGAATCTTATCAACGATAGCGATTTTTTTTATTTTCCTAAATCTAATAAAAAGGCTCTGATTATTTTTTTCATTCAATTAAATGGTTTGGATGATTTTTTTGTTTCTTAAGTTTGCCATATCATTTTCATCATTGTATTGATTTTTTATTTCCTCTTATTTTTCTTCCTATCATTCTTTTTTCGTTTGGAACCTACTTGTGTCCCCTGTAATCTACAACCAGGATTGTTTATCAATTGGTTCAAAAAATGTTCAAATGTGTGTAAATCTTATGGGACTTAAGTGCTAAGCTCATTAGTCCCTAAGATTACACACTACTTAACCTAAATTATCCTAAGGACAAACACACCCACCCATGCCCGAGGGAGGACTCAAACCTCCGCCACGACCAGCCGAACAGTCCATGACTGCAGCGCCATAGACCGCTCGGCTAAGCCCGCGCGGCTCTCAATTGGTAACACGGCATCTCATGTGGCAAGTGTAAGGATAGTTCCAGGTAACCAATGACAGCGAGAAATTAGTTTGCTTTCACCGCTAAAACTGAAATTTTGTTGTAGAAGATGCATATGCAAACATACGTACTATGAATTTTTTCTGTCTTGAGATTACTCATACAGATGAGCCTTAAACGTTGTGTACAAATCAATAGTAATTTTAGTTATGCCACAGATTGTTGATCGCAGTTCTCATAGATACAATGCACATTGTAGTGATTAGGTTAGAACATGAGTTTAAATTCAGAACAACAAGACCATAGTCTGACGCAGTTCAGTCATTGGTCACTTAAAATCAGCTATAGACAGAGCATCTCCCATTTCTGTCATACCTTGCACCAACCACTTCTAACATTGCTCTGTGTTACACACAAACAGCGTTTGTGAAGTAATCTGCCGTGTTTGTGTGCCACCTGTAACAGAGCGAAAACGGGCAGCTGATGTGGCAACACAGTACTGCCAAGTATCAAGTAATTTTAATCGCGCTATGAAGAAGTTATTCGTTAGCTCAATTGAATCTGTGTCTTGTTTTCGGTTTTAAATTGAATATAGTATAACTATATATGATTACCATCTGAAGTCACATACTTCATATAGACTATTTGATTAAAAGTATCCAGAAACCGCCAAAACATATGTTTTTCATATTAGGTGCATTGTGCTGCCACCTACTGCCAGGTACTCCATATCAGCGACCTTAGTAGTCATTAGACATCGTGAGAGAGTAGAACTGGGCGCTCTGCGGAACTCCACGGACTTTGAATGTGGTCAGGTGATTGCGTGTCGCTTGCGTTATACGTCTGTACGCAAGATTTCCACACTCCAACACATCCTTAGGCTCACTGTTTCCAATGTGATAGTGAAGTGGAAACGTGAAGGGGACACGCACAGCACAGAAGCGTTCAGGCCGACCGCGTCTGTTGACTGACAGAGAACGCCGACAGTTGAAGAGCGTCGTAATGTTTAATAGGCAGATATCTATCCACACCATCACTGAGGAATTCCAAACTGCATCAGGATCTTCTGCAAGTACTATGACAGTTAGGCGGCAGGTGAGAAAACTTGGATTTCATGATCGGGCAGCTGAACATAAGCCACACATCACGCTGGTAAATGCCGAACGACGCCTCGCTTGGTGTATGAGCGTAAACATTGGACGATTTAACAGTGGAAAAACGTTGTGTGGAGTGAGGAATCACGGTACACTATGTGGCTATCCGATGACAGGGTATGGGTGTGGCAAATGCCCAGTGAATGTCGTTTGCCAGCGTGTGTAGTTCCAGGTGCTGGTGTTATGGTGTGGTCGTGTTTTTCATGAAGGGGGACTGCACCGATGTTGTTTTGCGTGGCATTATCATAGCACAGGCCTACATTGACGTTTAAGCACCTTCTTGCTTCCCACTGTTGAAGAGCAACGTGGGGATGGCGATTGTAGCTTTCAACACGATGGAGCACCTGTTTATAATACACAGCCTGTGGCGGAGTGGTTGCACGACAATAACATCCCTGTAATGGACTGACCTGCACAGTTTCCTGACCTGAATCCTGTAGGACACCTTTGGGATGTTTTGGAATGCCGACTTCGTGCCAGACCTCACCGACCGACATCGATATCTCTCTTCAGTGCAGCACGCTGTGAAGAATGGACTGCCATTCCCCAAGAAACTTCCAGCACCTGATTGAATGTATGCCTGCGAGAGTGGAAGCTGTCATCAAGGCTAAGGGTGGATCAACATCATATTGAATTCCAGCATTACCGATGGAAGTCACCACGAACTTGTAGGTCATTTTCAGCCAGGTGTCCAGATACTTTTGATCACATAGTGTAGGTTTCAAGATGGGATTCGGTTCGTTATCTCACTTGAATGGATAAGTAGATTTTTTGAAGCTGTTCACAAACATTGAAGAAGATATTTAACAGGAAGATACCAACATGATACAGTCCATTAAAACGAGACATTGTGCTACAGGATCCCTCCGCCGCGCACGTCCACGAAGCTCTCGCTAAGTTAAGTGACTTATACTGAAATAAGAACTAATTTAGTTAATACAACATTTTAGACTCGTTAGTTTTGTTTACATTTTAGCTATAAATTTCGGGTGAGTGTAGATCTTTATTTTTTTGACTAGACTTAGCGGTTCAAGTTAAATTTATTCGTGTCTGTCTTACAGACTTTAGGTAGTTCATTAGAAAGCGTTTAGTTACGTATTATTACGGGCTACGAAACTTCAGTGCTCTTGTGCCAAGTTATTTTCTGCTTTTGTGTCAATTTTTCTATTAAATCATGTGTGACAAATGTGGTGGTTGCTGCAGAAATTTGAAGGAGGGGGTATTCTGTGAAGACTGTAGGTTATGGTTTCATTGGGGCGAATCTAGCGACGAGGAAGCGGTGGTAGATCATCAGGCACTTCCATGGCAATGTAGGTTATGTAGAAAGGACAGGAAAATCGCTGAACACGAGGCAAAGATTTGTGCCCTTAAGGCTGAATTAGAAAACGCGAATTTTGAATTATGTCGGCTAAGGGAGAGAAAAAATAATGTGCTGGGAAAAGGTATCAAGCAAAGGGCAAAGACGGGGAACTGTTGAAAAAAACTTTAGAAATTTCTTTAATAAATCAGTTTGGCTAGCTATCTGAAGTAATGGAGAAAGGGCCTCATCCAGATGTAGCTGAATGTAGGTTGAAGCAGAATAGTAGCTTAAAGAAAAAAGACAGTTCTGGATCAAATCAGAATAGGAAAAGGAGAATTCTGCTTTTAGGTAGCAGTCACGGGAGGGGTTTAGGCCAGCAGCTTCAGGAGAAATTAGGGGCAGGGTACCAGGTCACAAGTTTTGTGAAACCAAGTGCTAGCCTTAGCCAGGTGACAGAAAACTTAGGTCAACTATGCAAGGACTTTGAGAAAGAAGATCAGGTAATTGAAAGTTGGGGCAGCAGGAAACAGCGTGGCTATGAATCCAAGATATAGTAGTAGGAGTGACCTGGACAAAATAGGAGCAGAAACGGGGCACACAAATGTGGGGTTTGTGAAGGTCATTCAGCAACATGATTAGCGCTAGGTATACACTGCTGGAAGGCATGTTAACACTGAGCTGAACAGGATGCTCCAGACACCAGCAAAATCTCACATGAATGTTGTTCCAGTTGATGCTATTGGTAGGTGGGGATGAACTACACCTGGCCTGCACCTAAATAGGAAGGAGAAAGATAAGTTATCTTCTCTATTCGCAGATACTGAAAAGGGGGGGTGGGCACAGTTACACAAGGGATGATCCCTGTGGTTAATGGGACAAGGTGGACAGGTACTTTTAGGTTAAAGCCAAAGTCCAGACAGACAATAATCAAGGAAAATAGACTACAAGAAACTTCATGTACAGTAAATAGGGTTAAAGTTAAGGGTAGTATAAATTTAATATATGAAAATATCAGGGGAATAAAAAATAAAGTAGATGAGCTGTTAGTATATTTAAATGATGTCAAAAATAAGAATGAGATTGATATACTTTGTCTATCTGAACACCATGTAGCTGTGGAAATGGGAAGTGTCAGTATAAGTGGGTCCAATTTAGCATATTACATTTGCAGATCTAGCAATGATAAATGAGGAATTGCCATTTACACAAAACAAGGGTATAAGTACAAAACAGTAGAAGTAAGCAAATTTTGTATTGATCAGCAGTTTGAAGTTTGTGCATGTAAACTACAGCTAGATACTGTAGCGTTGATATTACAGATACCCATTAGGGGATTGGGAGCTATTCATAAAAATGTTCAACGCCCAATTACGCTGTCTGTCAGACAAAATGGAAAGTTATTAAACTGTGGCAATTTCAATGGAAACTTTCCAAGCAATTCTGATAGGAAAAGTGAACTAGAAGTGTTATTAATGACATATAACTTAGAATCAGTGATCAGTTTCCCTACATGTATATCTCAAGACAGTAGCACTCTAATAGGTGATATATTTGTGCAGCAAGAGGATGCAAAACTAACATATACTTTCCCTGTGATAAACTTACAAAGCTTAGTGGGATGCACAGTTCAGAAACCATTAAGTAAAAGTGTAAGGCTGGTCAATGTGGTGTCTAGATTACTTCAGACAAAGTTTAAGAAATGTTAATTTTGGAGATGTATATATGAGCTAAATACCAATGATAAATGCAACATATTTCTTGATAAATTTATATCCTTTTTAAACACTGTTACCCCAGAGAATTAGCACTGAACAGTTTTCAAAGGAACATTGGATCACTACATGTATTAAAATGTCTTCAGAAAGGAAAAGAAAATTGTATGACGCAGCAAGAATTAGTAAAAACAAAGAAGTAATTTTACACTATAAAAATTATTCTAAAATACTGAGAAAACTTGTCAGAAAATCAAAAAATAAGTATATTAAAAAGGAAATAAACAACTTGGGCAATAAAATAAAATCAGTATGGAATGCTGTTAGAAGAGAGAAAGGAAAAGTAGCCACTCGGGTCGATAGTATTACTATTAAAGAGAATGAGACCATCTTAACCAACTGTACACAAGTAGCTAATGTATTTAACAATCATAAGTGTAGGTGAAAACATTTGTGAGAATAGTACAAAAGAAAAACCTAGGCAGTACATGGAAGAGTCAGTTCTGAGAAATCCTAGTCACATTAATTTTCATCTACCAATCTCTTGTGAAATAAGGAAAAATCATTAAATCTTTGAAAAATAAATGTTCTTTTGAAGTAAAAGACATCTCTAACAAGATATTAAAACAGTGTAGAGCAGTTACAGCTGATGGTCTGAGTCACATCTGTAAGACATTTTCCCAGACAGGTTAAAATATGTCATTGTCAAGTCTCTCTACAAAAAAAAGGGGACACCACAAATGTCAATAATCACCAGCCAGTATCCTTGCTCGCAGCATTTTCAAAAATTGCCGAGAAGGTAATGTACTCAAGAGTGGTTAGCCATCTCAGCAGTAATGGTGTACTTAGCAAATCACAGTTTGGATTTCAAAAATGCTGTTCCACTGAGACAGCAATATACAATTTCACTGCCCACATAATAGAGTCTTTAATTAGTAAAATGTGACCAATAGGAATTTTCTGAGACTTATCCACAGCATTTGATTGTGCGAACCATGACATTATACTACAGAAATTACAATACTTTGGTTTAAATGGAACAGCATATGAGTTATTTAAGTCATATCTACAGAAGAGGAAGCAAAAAGCCTCTTTATATGGTTTAAGTGATTTAAGGAAGTTTTCCACTTCATCTTATTGGGGTGAAATTACATTAGGTGTTCCACAGGGTTCAATCTTGGGTCCCATTCTGTTCTTTATACAAGTGACTAACCTCCTTTCTTATCTGAAACAGGAAGCTAAACTGATACTGTTTGCTGATGATACAAGCATCATTATTAATCCAATGAAAGAAACTCCAATAGAGAATGATACATATAATGCCTTTGGAAAAGTTATTGATTGGCTTTCTGCAAATAGGCTTGCTCTTAATTTTGAAAAAACACAATTCATCCAATTTTCTACTGTATGGAGTACAGTTCCTTCAATGAATATAACACATCAACAGTAATCAGCAGCCATGGTAGTGAATACTAAGTTTTTGGGTGTACATATAGATGAGAATCTTAATTGGAAAATTCATATTTTGGATCTCCTCAAGCAACCAAGTTCAGCAATTTTTGCAATCAGAATAATTGCTAATTTTGAGGATATATAAATTAGCAAGCTAATATACTTTGTGTACTTTCACTCCCTGATGTCATACGGAATAATATTTTGAGGTAACTCAACAGTTATGAAAAACGTATTCACTGCTCAAAAGAAAGTGATTAGAATAATGTGTGGGGTTCATAGTCGCACATCTTGTAGGCATCTCTTTAAAAGGTTAGGAATTCTTACAACAGCGTCACAGTACACTTACTCAGTAATGAAATTTGTTCTCAACAACATGGACCAGTTTTTAAAAATCAGTTACATTCGTGATTATAATACCAGAAGAAAGAAAGACTTGCATTATCCTCTATTTAACATATCTTTGGCACAGAAAGGGGTAAAATATACTGCTGTGAAACTCTTCGATAAATTACCAGATGCTATAAAATGGCTGACAGACAGCAGTAACAGCTTTAAAAATAAATTGAAACTATATCTCCTTGACAACTCCTTCTATGCCATAGATGGATTTTTGAATAGGAATAAATAAATCTACTGGAAGCCTTTAACTACCAAATATATAATTTCCTCTCATTTTATTACTTCAAATTGTACCTGGAACGACGTGTTTTCGCGACATCATAAATGTACTGGGGCTTTGAAACAGCTTATATTCATACCACATGTTCTATAGAAAAAACAAAACAAAGAAAAAACAAATACTGCCAAGGACAACAAGGCAAGTGCAATCAACTGATTTCCCAGGAACTTCACTCAGCAGAAAAGAAGTCAAAATAAACAAACTTATGTCTTGACTTATTCACAGATACTCGACTTTTTCTGAAAAATCGGCAGTGAAAGTTTTCGAAGTGTTTTTCGAGATACATTGTGTGTCTTTTACCGCACAATATCTTGAGAGAAAGAGGTAGCATCGTGGCTTATTAATCTTATGCCCTATGCTAGAAACCTGATTACTGTTGTTATTTATTTAATTGTTATTGCTTTAATTTATCTACCCTTGTCTGTATCAGACTACTACACAAATGATTCTTATCCATTTAGAGGCTGCAAGGGCTTTATATTAATTGTAAAATTAGAAATATATTTCACTATAAGTGTTATACAATTTTTGTGTAATATATGTGTATATTGTATGTTGAGGGCCTACAATCCTTTTAGTTCTAATATTCTGACATTCGACTCTTATATCAATTCTTAAATTTTATTCATATGCTTATTCTTCAGAAAGACTTGGTGCATTCCCTTGGATGAGACCAATCGCAGAAATATTCGAAATACAGGTATTTCAAACACCATGAGCATCATGTGAAGGCAGGTTGGCCACAATGACATTTCTTAAGATACATCTCACTCAGGAGAGAAACATAGTTAACAGTGCTGAAGATATCGTGCATTGGCAATAATTTCAATGCACACCATGCATAATGGATCACTTTTCCGAAAACTTGCGCTTGCAGTTGATTATAAATCAAGATCACTAACCGAATTTCATCAAAAACGATTTCAAATAATTTCTCTCTCCTTTTTTTAAAATTAATTCATGTGACATGGAATTAATAGATGCATAAGGACAACATTATATCAACATACACTGGAAAACATTCATGTAGTATTGTTCTACAGATAAGGGGATATGAATGAAATATAACAATAAAAGTAATAATTGGGTTTCGAACACAAGGTGCAAAATTAGGAAGCCAAAACGCTAACCACTGTACCACTATTTTGTCTAAGAGTATCATGTAGTAAATGGCATATGAAGTATCTGGAAAATACCTCGAAAACTTTGACTGTCGTTTTTTCAGTAGAGGTTGAATAATTATTACAAAAATGTGTTTGCTGCAATCACACAACCACTTCTGAAAGCTGAGACGTGTTCACTTGTTCCGGCACTCTTCCACTGAGCGAAGTTTCTGAGAAATCGGGTTATAACACTTCCCATGTTGTCCTCGCGAGCTTTCTTGGTGTGAGTGATTAATAGTGAGGTTCCAGATGCTTTGCCGAATTGATGTTTCCATTTACTGCAAAATATTTCGAAGACCAAGCCAGTCATCTTCTTCAGGTGCAACGAATTTTGTTATTATGAAGTACTCACTATCTGATCTCTAAACCATCTGAAGAAGATGACTGGATCGTCCAAATATTGTGCAGAAAATGGAAACAACAACTATGTAGATTGAGCAACCGAAAGCTCTCTATTAACCAAAAACTGAGTTTATCTCCGTGCAATATGGCGACTCCTAAGTTGTGGTTGTGATGCATAACCGAACTCATTGGCTTTCATTGGTCATGTTCCTCTCCATGAGGCAAAAATACGACATGCCAGTTCTTCATTTCATGCTTCACAATGTTGAGGAACATGGAATTTTACGAAGTTCGTTGTACGCAGACGTTTTCCACATCCTGCAAGAGGATGCTGCAAATTCGCTGCTGCCAGATCGGTGCTTGCTGGTTGTACAGCATCTGGCATCCTGCTGCGAATCTTTATACTGCAGCTCTTCATATTGCTAGGTGAGTGGATTATTTGCAGTGTGTGAAGCAAAAACCATATTCTATGCATTATAATAACAGTTCGCGTTCTCTCTAAAAATGGCATTATTGACAAAGAAGAAGAAGAATGGATGCACACTTTGCATGAAGACTGTCCACACTGCATATACTTTCACGAGTTCTAACAATAGTTCAAAAATTATCCAGAGCACTCTCCCATACTTTTTAAAATATTATCAGGCCAGAATAGTTTAAGATATGAAGATTTGGCCCAAAATTACTAATGTAGTTTCTGTTGAAGAGCGATTCGTAGGCCTGCTCGATCTGAAGTAATATTTCATCAGTTATCATTCACACATACTTCGTGTATTACATCTGCCACTTGTACATTTTGGTGCTCATATTCAACTGAAAAAAGAAAAACGAAAAATTTGGCGATACAGGCAACTAATTTCCAAAAATTATTATCCCTAATATTATCCATAATGAAGTGGTTATGATTATCTGTATGCCTCTTGTCCCAGATACCAATGGGTCCAAAAACTGTTGAAAAAATGCCACTGATAGTTCCACAACATTACTGTCTGCATATGTTGGTTTCATTGGTAGTGTACTGGGAAAAAGTAGTCAGCCTAAAGATTACAAGAGACACATGTTACGCATTGTAGAATATTGCTCAAATGTGTGCGATCCATCAGCAGTATACAAAGGACTGCACCAATGATCACATGTTTGTTTGACCCATGACAGAGTGTCCCATAAATGTAGACTAACCTGAGCTGGAAAGTGTTTGAAGTTAGATACAAACTATCTATTGAAAGACTACTTACAAAATTTGAAGTGTTAAGTGAGGGATATAGGAATATACTACAGTTCCATACATATGGCTCTTGCAGTAATTGGGAAAAGGAGATTCTTCTAATTACAGCTTGAACATTAGCATTCAAGGAGGTCATTTTTCCCATGCTCCATACTTTAATATATGGTACAATGTGAAGTACCCTTTGCCAGGCATTACACAACAATTTGCAGAATATGCAAGTAGATGCAGATGTAGAAGTAGATGTATACTGTGCAGGAAACCATGCAAGAAGGAGAAGAAAAACATGGATTGGCTAGAATTACCTTGAGCACACAACATGGCTTAAATACTGGGATGCTGATGGTTGCAGAGAAAACGCAAATCAGCTTGATGTCATCATTTGTTGACGATCATAGCCAGCAGTGGGTTGAATAGCAATGTTCAGTATTAAATGGGCCAGCAAGACTCATGGCTGAGTGCACCAGCCTTCCATTTAAAATGTCTCCATGCTGCACCGATGTTAATTGCCAGTCAGCAAACCATCGTCAGAAAAGTGCGCATTTGACGATGTTAATTGCCAGTCAGCAAACCATCGTCAGAAAAGTGTGCATTTGACGATGGTTAACTACGTGTAATGCACCGGAAGGTACCCTGGCGGTGCAAAGATGTTAATATAGATATGAATTTGCATACAGCCTCATATTTACATAAGCTTTTTAGACAATCGCTTGTGAGTGACAGCATTGTCACATGCTCTCTCTTTTACCACCAACCAGAAGTGTGTTTAGATATCGCTACTTGTTATTCGTTTATGTTTAGTGAAATGGAAAACAAAAGATAAACACCAAATTTTTTGAAGTGTGATATGGATACACTTCTTGACTTGATTAGTGCAATTGCATTAGTTCTTGAAAATAAAAGAAGTTATGGATGCAGCATAAAAGGAGGTATTATGGTGTCTCGGTTTGGACATTCTCTTTTCATTTAGTTCGAATACGTTCGTCATTTCAATATAAAACTCATCAAATATATGTTACCAAACACAGCTGATTGTCATTTTTATGAAAAATGTGTGACTTCTTATTTATGACTATACACTGCATACAAAAGTCCATTTTTCATTGCAAACACAAATTCTTTTATAAGATCGTTGATCAAGATGGTATAATTAGAAAACAACAAATTAAAATGTGTTTTTATATTTTTGTATTTTACACTTCACATAAATTCTCATAGAACATGCACCTTTGTTTAGAAGTTTGAATCCATCTGGAATAAAACCCAGGCCCCCATGCAGTAAGGAAGCACACTATGACAGAGCCATATTACATGTTGAAAAAAAATCTACCTCATTTTTGCACATTAAACATGGTTGGAAATCGTAGAAATCGATTTTTTCGAGAATATTTGAGAACTACATCCAATTACTTTGGGAGACTAATATTTGAATTTGAATTTGACATAGCATAAATATAAATGATTAAGAAATCCAACTGTCATGTGATCTTGTTTGAGAAAACAGGCAAAGTAGTCACATGTGAAGCCACAATTTTATTCTACTTCTGATAAGTTTGTTCATAAATTGATAAACTTCCTGAGTTCATCTTAATATGTACGCTAATAAAACCATGGCCATTGTAGTGTAACGACGCAAGTTCTGTATAAATGATTTTCTTTGACATATGATCATGTGCAGACTTCGTCACCTACGTCAGTTACAACACACTTCAAAATTACTTAAATTCTTTTTTAAAAATGTCTCTGAGTGGTTCATGAACGAAAATGTAATTAAAACATCATCATTTGAGTCGTATGCGCGGAATTACGTCACTCAGTCCAATTGGTTTGCGCAAACTTTTTTAAATTTAGATGTCGTTTTGTTTCTTCTCAGAAATTATATTAATGTAAGTTATCTGATTTAATAAATATTAGAACCACATTGAATAAACTTTCAAGACTCAAACTCACGATGAACGTTGTCAAAATTAATAATCTTATCAAATATATTATTAATTCATTAACATAATTCTTCATAAATAAATTCTCGGAACACGTATTTAAAGTTCAGTAGCATCCACTAGTTTATTATCTTCCTACATATAGACGTGAACCTGAGCCTTGACAAGACAGGACTGAACATTTACGACATGATTAAACTTTCTATAATCTCATTGTTGTAGAAACATTACAAAATCTTATTTTTTTCAGTTTTCAGAAGCACGATGCAACAACTCGGTTTCAGGATCTTCTGTTGCTCTTTGGCTGTCGACCCGCGACGTATAGTGGCCAGCAATTTTCTCTGTGGTCCCGGCAGTGAAGATGCTGTCTCCGTTCGTTGCGCCGCCCTCTCTGTACATGAAACATAAAAAATAAATATAAAACTTTAGATAATTCACAACCATTACAAATATTACAAAAATACATAAACAAAAAACTAAATTAAACTTATATTCACCTGCAAAATGGGCTGACACTGGTGGATGGGTGACGATTCAATTTCGCGTCCCACTACATACCCCACCCACAAGCTCTGTTTGTCAGGTTTTAACCGAAAATAAAACTTCTTCTATATACAATATTTAACTGTTAATATTATACATTTTTCTCAAATTTTCCGTAATCTAAAGACCTTGCTCTTAGATAGATTCAATCCTTTTATGACGATATTGTTGTGACTATTTGCCATTTACTTTTAATTGTGCTATTATGGTAATTCATAACCGAAAATACGGAGATTACTCCTTTTCATTTAATAGTTTCTAGTAAAATACTTTAGGACAGAGCGTTCAAATTGTGATAGGTTAGTTTCAGTTTTATTCCTTTACTAGAGTTATTCTTTCCAAAATGTATATTACTAATAAGTTTCTCACAATAACTAATAGTACTATTTACTTTACGTCGTCCTTTTATCTAATGCTTTATTTATGCCTGAGGTCAAGAAGAAATGAAGCAAAACTTTTTTTTTAGAATCTCGGCACGGCTTTCTCTACCTTTGGACACTTTGTTGGGTAATGGCCATTTATTTAGGAGAAGCAAGCGAGAGAGCCCCGTTTGGTGTGTTCTACATTAACACTATTACAAATCTCTATTAAAGGCACTCTGCTATGTTCTCGTGAGCCATATAGCTCTGGACGCCCATGGTCCCTAAAATTGTTGACCATCCCCTTTGGTTCCTACTATCCGAGTAAATATAAAATATACAAAATTCCTTCTGACCTAATAACAAAACTTTCTTCCATATAAATCCCCTTTTAGTTATCTTTCCCTTTTTGAAGTACCGGTAGATTATTGTAGAACACTTGTTTAAACTTCCTGTCATTTCTTTAAAATAACACGTAACTATCACGAAAAACTTCACATGAATAAACTATGAACGCTCTTCCATATACAACATATACTAAATATTAACTTATTTAGGAATGAAGGGTTTAATTTGATCGACACTTTATAATCCTTTAATTACACTTAATGAAGGTTCCATAAGAAGTAACGCTTTGGGATGTACAATCTTATGTACAACATATGGACCTTCAAAGATAAAGAAGAATTTTCTACATTCCTTATTGATCTTCGAACTTTCAGGATGAGATCGTACTAATACAAGATCTCCTACCTGAAATGAGGGTACTATAGCATGTTAATTACAACTTTTAATTCTCCGTTCAGCATTTTTAACAATCTGTTCGCAACTTTTTTTCGTTTGGATAGACAATTCGTAGAATAACATTTTTCTTTCCTTTATATAATACGGTAACCTACTAATTAGGACTCGTATTAGATCACTTTCAATAATTGGTTCTTGAATTAATTTAGCATGGTTTAAATGCAATTTGAAATAATTCCTATAACCTCCCCACCGTTTAGAATATGGAGGAGGGCCTAAGAACTCTAAAGTTAAGTGTTGTTGTTTTCCTCTTGACCAATAATTTTGTTTAAACTGCTTAACAAAATCATCCCAGTCCCTAAATTCAGTTCTACGCAGTACTGCCCATTCCACAGCTTCTGCTTCTAAATGTCCTATTACAAATTGAATCCGTTTTTCATTACTCCATTTAGGAGATAATGAAGTTTCAAAAGCTTTTATAAAGATTATAGGGTGAAGTTCGCCTCCTCGTTTGAATACAGGAAATCGACTTGCTACATTTGAATTTGTCGTTATATCATCCCAACATTCTGCGAGAGACATAGTTGGATTTTGTTTAGATTGCAGGGACGGAGTTGCATCGGATTTGCTTGCCGTGATTTCTTTATTTGTGCTGTTGTCGTCTGAGCTAGCAAACATGCTGCGACTGTCGTCTCTGATTACGTTATTGCTTCTACTACTTGAAATGTTTTCATTATTATCTAATTCTGATAACCGTTTAGTAATGTCCTGTATTCGCATTTCTGTATTGGATACGCGGTTAGCTAATATCGATTCTTCACTGTGTTCACGATGTGAACGCTCTGTACCTTTGTCAATGTTATTATCTTTGGAAGTCTCAAGGTTACTGCATATTTCGGTAATTAAAAATTTCATGTTTTCTATTTCAGTATGATCTTTTTCTACTCGATGACTTAATGTCTCTAATTCTACATTATCTATTGAAGAAATCTCTACAGGTTTGGTAGAAACCTCTTTAATAGATTCTAATAATTCTCTACGAACAGTTTCTGTTTGCATAGAAAATTCATCTCGTAACTTATCGTTATTTTTCTCTATTTCATTTACAACTAAGACATTGACATTATCTAGTCTCTTGGCTAAGTCAGTAATATCATTTCGCATGCGAGCTTTTTCCTCACGCGATTCCTGGGTATGATCTTCTAACCTTTTACAATTATCAGCAATCTTATGACTGAGTCCTACTAGTTTTTCCTGCATTTCAACTTTAGAAGCCTCTATTTTATCACTTAATTCTCGACTGGTTTCATTAAGATCTTCCTGTAACCTGTCTGTAGATTTTGTTAGCTCCTCTTTTAATGTAGCAGTAGATTCTTCGTTAGACTGTTTTAATTCCTCTTTTAATCTAGCAGTAGATTCTTCGTTAGATTGTATTAATTTAGCGATCGCCCTAAAAAGGGATCTCATGCTCCTATCGGACATAGATTGCTCTTCGTCTGACATTTCACTTCCTGACATTATTGTAAGACATTAACTAGTTACACACGCAGACTTGTAATCAACAATCCTATTAAAAGCACACTCCCTATGTACAACACTCCACTTCCAAACAGACTCACCGGACACTAATATTGTAGTTTGTAGTTCTCGGTGATCTGTGTGCTGCTATGGGCTGCAGAAGTAACAGCCGTCGATGCAGCCGCTGCGATGCTGCGACCCCGCTTCCACAACTGGCAGGACGCTGAGTCGAACACCGGAGACGTCACTGGCTGCAACCACGCCCGGCCCCACTGTAGACAGGTGAAGCCCTCACCAACACCTCTAATACCAGCCGGAGGAACGCCCCCCAGCTGACGTACTGGGCCTGTTAGTTTAGGGAGAAAAAGGTTGTTGGGGTTTGCAGCGTTCAGCTGCTGCCCAACAGATGCGCTTTCTCGTGGAATAACTGCGTGATCGTACTGCTTGGATGCGCTCCGTCAGATGCCCACACCCGCGAAGTCACCGCTGGCTGGTGAAGGCTCCACGAAATTCGCGTTGACTTCCGAAGGACTCTTGATGTTTTCTTTTGTACCTGTGTGTCTTAGTTGCACACAAGTCCTGTTTTTAAGGTCACCACGGTGTAGTGTAACGACGCAAGTTCTGTATAAATGATTTTCTTTTGACATATGACCATGTGCAGACTTCGTCAACCTACGTCAGATACAACACACTTCAAAATTACTTAAATTCTTTTTAAAATTGTCTCTGAATGGTTCTTGAACGAAACTGTAATTAAAACATCATCATTTGAGTCGTATGCGCGGAATTACGTCACTCAGTCCAATTGGTTTGCGCAAACTTTTTTAAATTTAGATGTCGTTTTGTTTCTTCTCAGAAATTATATTAATGTAAGTTATCTGATTTAATAAATATTAGAACCACATTGAATAAACTTTCAAGACTCAAACTCACGATGAACGTTGTCAAAATTAATAATCTTATCAAATATATTATTAATTCATTAACATAATTCTTCATAAATAAATTCTCGGAACACGTATTTAAAGTTTAGTAGCATCCACTAGTTTATTATCTTCCTACATATAGACTTGAACCTGAGCCTTGACAAGACAGGACTGAACATTTACGACATGATTAAACTTTCTATAACGTCATTGTTGTAGAAACATTACAAAATCTTATTTTTTTCAGTTTTTAGAAGCACGACGCAACAACTCGGTTTCAGGATCTTCTGTTGCTCTTTGGCTGTCGACCCGCGACGTATAGTGGCCAGCAATTTTCTCTGTGGTCCCGGCAGTGAAGACGCTGTCTCCGTTCGTTGCGCCGCGCTCTCCGTACATGAAACATAAAAAATAAATACAAAACTTTAGATAATTCACAACCATTACAAATATTACAAAAATACATAAACAAAAAACTAAATTAAACTTATATTCACCTGCAAAATGGGCTGACACTGGTGGATGGGTGACGATTCAATTTCGCGTCCCACTACACCATCTTCATGAAAACTGATTGTGAGCCATGGTCAGATTTAACCATAGTCGACTACCTGGTTTAGCTTTGATTGCCGTCAGTGCACCAGAATTTTGCGTTGGAGAACATTAAATGTTGGCTTTACCACAATTAACATGGGCTTGTTTTATCATCTCTGGCCCACCACGACGTGCAGAGAGCAGCGAGGTGACAGCATAAACACACTGTCAGCAGTCCCGTCTCTAAGCACTAAACTTTATGGTTATCACTTGGGCTGGTGGCTTCCAGCAGACTTGTCCACCATCATGGAAGGCTTCCATTCACCTTTCCTGCTCAGGAGAACAGCGATATGCACCAAAGTGCTCTGTCACCAAAAGGATAGTCGTAAAAAGCACTCGTTTCTGGCCTGGTGAGGGCAAGGAGTATGGGATGTGATCTTGTCATTTGTATACGCCAAGGGCTGCAACCTGCCATGTCAGCACATTGAGGCATGAAGTGGTGTCATTGGGTAAGATGCGTGTGTGGCGAGCAAGGCATCCACACAGACCTGAGGAGTGTGTCCTGGATGTCTCAGCTGGCCAACGTTCGAATGTATCACAGGAAATATGATGGGTTCCTATTGCCAATTTCCTCGCTGTACGTCAGTTTTCATAAGCGTTGCGTGATAGAGAGGGCAAGTCCCTGAAGGAGTTCACCTTTTGTTAGAGCATAATGTCCTGAGGCAGGTGCTTAACTCCCTAGCACAGTGGCTATCCAGCAGAGCCACCGTATGTGATTTGGTGGAGTCTTACAGTATTCTGGCAAAGACGAAATCGATTTCACCGTCTATAGGCTGACACCTTGTCTGTGCCACTTCAACCTAACAGAACTAATGTGGACCCAAATAAAGATTATGCTATCTGAAATAATAAAAAAGTATTTCTGTCTGCAGTCGAGGCCATTCGAGAGGAAGACAGTTCAATCCCGCATCTGGCCATCCTGATTTAGGTTTACCGTGATTTCCCAACATCACTCCAGGCATTGCTGGGAGGGTTCCTTTGAAAGGGCATGGCCGACTCCTAACCACAGTCATGCCCTAATCCGATGAGACAGATGACCTCGCTGTCTGGTCTCCTCCCCCAAACAACCCAACCCAACCCTCTGCAGTCGAGGCACTTAGCAACAAAGCTCTATGGAATTTCCCTTGCAAAGGCTGGTAGCATGCCGTCAGTCTTTTGCATTGTACCATGGAAAAAGCATATCACACTGTAGCTATTTAAAAAAATTGTTATAGGGAATGATGCTTCATTAAGTAATGGTGTCACTTCAAGCATGTCTGATAGTGACGAGAGTAATGTCAATAGTGTTTTTCCATTGTCATCAAAGAAGAGATGTACAGGCAGAGTACACTGAACGTTTGATTTACGTACCTGAAGAGAAAAATGATTTTTTTCATAAGTTTTACCATTAATAAGATGGCTATTACCGCGAACATGTCCGAGTGAACTTCATCTCAGGAGTACAGTCTTGATCACACACAAGAAATTCCTCTCACTGTTTGCATTTACAATTGTTGCAATAATGATGTGATGTGTTTTGTTCATAATATCGTGCTTTCATCATAACCGGCGTCATCACTGGCTCGATTCTTGGGCGTTGTCTTTGATTTTCTGTTGGCAGCTCACATTAACCTTCTGAGAAGTAGTGACAGTGAGAAAGCATTAAATATTATCCGACCCGTCTCCCGATTTTGGTAGGACTCTCATCCCACCCATTTACTGATGTTGTACACAGCCCTACATTCGGTCAATACTTGACTACAGTAGTGTGACCTTCATTCCAGGTGAAATAACATCCTGAAGAAACTGGGAAAATTTCAGTTGAGATGTATTTTACAGTGCTTAGGCGTTGTGGGCTCTCTTAATTGAAGCCCATGAAAGACCTTTGCACATCAGAAGGCAGCTGCTGGTTGAGCAATTTTTACTTAATGGAATGTTCTTTTAAAATCGTCATTTGTATTCCAAACGGCAGGCCCTCATAGTTAGCTGCTTGTCTATATACAGAATTACTCAGCTCTTTCCCTAGAAATAAGTATACATTTAGACGACATCTGTCACAATATAAAGTACCTAATACAGCATAAATCATCAGACTTTTAACACTTGTGTACCGATGACTCCAAATTTAGAGAGGAGAAACTGTGGGCTGTGCCATTTTCTATCCACGAATACAGTTCTCAGTAATGTTTCAACTGACAGAAGAAAGTTCGGTTTTTTCTGCGGAACCTGTAGCTATACTACATGAATTAATAGACGATGTTTAAAAAAGAATGAATGTACTTAAAATGAATACATTTATTAAACTGCAAGGTGTACAACTATGAAAATTGGGAGACATATTTACGATTCTCTCAGCTCTAGATCGGAGATATTCAATATGTCCTCCACCAGTGGCAATATTACAGCAATACTAGAATTCCTCCCACGCTTGGGTAATACTATCCATTGTCACTGAGTTGTGGCAGTATTGCTTTGGTTCTTCAACTCTTCAAACCCAACCGACCTCTCAAATTGTTGTTGTAGGCTGCTGTAACTCACAACTCGCACGACGAGTTGACTCTGTAGAACTTCGTTGGAAAGAGGTTTACATTTCTGAGACATTTTCGTTGGAAACCCAACGACATCCAGAACTCTTTCCTTTATATACATGTCCTGTGTCTATTAACTGTCCATACCATCTGTGAATGGTCTATGCATTCGGAGGAACAGTTTAGAAACTCAACCTGATACGTCTTTGCACTGTAATCACGGATTTACACCTAGCAAACTCGAGAACATAAAATGATTTCTGCTGCAGAGTAGCTAGTTTGCAACATGTATTGGTAACCAAACACACAGAAGACAGTCGACGTCTATTAGCAATGAATATAAAGTAGACAATGTACTTATTTCTCCAATAACCGAGTCGTGGCGCAGCCATCGATAGTTTTGACAAAATAGTACTTTGTAGTAGGGATATTCTTTTTGAAACACTTTGTATATGTCAGCAAGCTTTAGGTTCCCGAGGTATTGTATCTGATTCTGTGTCTGTTTTACAATCACTAGGGCACCAGAAGTCGAATACAAAAACCAGAAACCTCGTTTTGGCGATCATTTGGTAGTGCATCCAGTGTGAAATTCAAAGGCAGACAATAGTGTTCCTGTGGGTTAAATCTCACTGCGGCATCATTCACGATGAGTAAGTCGATATTCTCACTAAAGAAGTCACAAAATCCGGAACTTTCATCGACTTCAAACTTTCGCCTTCTGAATTGTACCATCAGACCACACAGAATATCTTCCAATAATGGCAAGAGGATTGGAACGCATTTCAGATCTTCAGGGAAATATACATTATTACGCATATTATGTCTGTGTTGAGCATGAAATCCCACATAGACCTTGGTTTCACGATGTTCGCTTACCCAGATGGCTAATATCCACTG
Source organism: Schistocerca nitens (assembly GCF_023898315.1). NCBI lineage: Eukaryota > Metazoa > Arthropoda > Insecta > Orthoptera > Acrididae > Schistocerca > Schistocerca nitens. Next base: position 355,676,727 of record NC_064622.1, read on the forward strand.
CCTGACCTATAAGTTTCAACTATGGAAGTCTTCTGACGCACTTTCATTGCATTAGAATTACTACAACTCTGTTCTGAAACTGCAATAACACTACAGAAGATACATGAATCATATCCCCTTCGCATGGGCAAAAGTAGAAGAGGCATAAACAATCGTCTTCGTAATAATTACGTTGTGTGAAAGTACAGTTTCCGACGAGTGCAGCCATTCTACTTCCTTTAAGTAATCTTATATATACTAAATCCGGATTCACACATGTAACTACTGTGACGCCACAGCTTGTAGCTCTTTGTAGCTCTAGCCACCGTTCACACAGGACACCACATATTCTACATAACCAAAATGTTAGATCCGAAAGTACATATCACGCAGGAATAAAGCAGGGGCCACATACACATTTCTAAAAGAAATAACACTCGAAGACAAAAATGCTGTCTGCTATGGCAAACTAACCAACATATGGCACGTAAAAATCATCGGCAGACAAGCCACTCATTTAAGATTTTAGAACTATTTTGCATTCGTCGATACAGAATTTCGAATACAGTTGAACCTCGATTATTCGACTGCCGATTAGCTGACAATTATTCACCACCTGTCAGACCATGCATCTGTGTTGCGCGCCCCATTGCGTGCCAGCATTGATCGATTCTGCTCTTTAATTGCTTTCATCGTATAAAGCGTTTTGGGAAAGCCTGCAACTGTATCATTCATGGTTTAAATAATGAGAACTGTACCAATTACTTATTCTTTCCTGCTTATCAGCATGCGTTTCGAGAATTTATTCTCATTTTCAAGTGTATTGTTTTGCGTCCATTATACAGAATAGCACACACAGAGAAATCATCACTTACATATTCGCGAAAACAAATGTGCAAATGTACTTGAAAATGAGGATAAATTCTCGAAACGCATTGTGATAAGCAGCAAAATATAAGTAACTGGTGCAGTTATCATCATTTAAATCTAGATTTTACTTCTATCACAAATTACAAATAAGTGTATTTTGGCTTTACCAGTGGAAAAATTGCCACGACTTAGGCAAGTTATTATTTCATGTGAAAAGCTTTCTACTGAGTATTATGATGATGTAGATTTTTGTTTAAAAATTTGTAATAAAAGTGTCAGAAAACAAACTGGTAATTGATCAGTTTGACAACATCGATGAACCTGGGCTAAACTATAAAATGCTCCCTCAAAAAATTCTTGCCTCACAGAAAGAAACACCCATAGGCACGACATTAGCGAAGGACTTTGTGACAGTGGTGACCATAAACTTATGTTTGTAGTCGGTAAATCTAAGAAACGAAGAGACTTCAAAAGCATAAACATAACATTACTCACTGTTTATTGCAAAACTCAAAATAATGCTTGTGTGAATGATAATTTCTTTAAAGAATGGTTTTTGGTGCATTTGTTCTAGCTGTTAAAAATATTCGAAATCGAAAAAACTACCATGCCTTGCAACTGTATTACTAGGCAATGTCCCAAGTCTTTGAGTCTAAACTTCAACAAGGTGACATGAAAGTTATGTTTGTGCCCCCATTCCACTTGACTTCAATAACCCAAGCAATGGATCAGGGTGTTCTTGACTGGTTAAAACGATATTATAGAGGGAACTACATCAGCACCTTTTTAGAATAGGCAGAACGGGATTGTGATCCTTATGAGGCAATGAAAAGCCTCAACATAAAAGATGCAATTTACACAGTTGCTCAAGCTTGTAAAGAACTTCAGAAAACCACTGTACCAAAATCATGGAAGAAGGTTTGTTCTACACAAAACGAAGAACAAGAAATTCCAGAAACTAATGAATTTGAACTGCAGATTTAGTCAGTGATTCACAAACTCTTAGAATCATATCCAGCATGCTGATGGAGAGGAATGGCTAACAAAGGTGGCGTTGCTGCTGTTACCAATGAAGAACTTGAGGGTGATCAGTTCATCGATCTTGTTAGATGATGAAAAAAAAGGAAGAAGACGAAACGACCAGCCACTCTGCAGCAAAAAATGAGTTCGAAACTTCCCTCAAATATGTGGAACGACAGGAAACCGCTACAGCTACAGGCTATTAGTGAACAAGGAAGTGATGTGATGCAGCTGCAAGGGCAACTGCCCTCAAATATGTGAATGACAGGCAACCGCTACAGCTACAGGCTATTAGTGAACAAGGAAGTGATGTGATGCAGCTGCAAGGGCAAGGTTAAACCTTAATATCTAAACTTTTTAAAATATATTTTCAGTGTCCAAAATGTGCTGTTTTCCTTTCTATTGACTATAAATGTAGTTTTTGCGTAATTTTTATTTATTACATCGTTTGGAGCTCAGTAAGTCACTTGTAAATTTTAGCATTCTGACTACTGTCTGGTCCCAGAAGTGATAGCTACTCGGGGCTCTACTTTTTTAGTTTAACAGTTTCCAGATCACACTCCGGTGCCAGTCACACATAAAACTCACAATTTATACAGTGATTGGTCTCACAAATCACTATGTTTACACATCTTACTGTTTTGATTACATATTACATTTATTTATTTATTCATACAAAAGGCCGGCCGGTGTGGCCGTGCGGTTAAAGGCGCTTCAGTCTGGAACCGCGTGACCGCTACGGTCGCAGGTTCGAATCCTGCCTCGGGCATGGATGTGTGTGATGTCCTTAGGTTAGTTAGGTTTAATTAGTTCTAAGTTCTAGGCGACTGATGACCTCAGAAGTTGAGTCGCATAGTGCTCAGAGCCATTTGAACCATTTGAACCATACAAAAGTCTTTGAGCATTGTGAGGTACATCACTGATTTGCAAATACTGCACACAACTACAGAAAATTGAACATAAGTTGATGTTCTTGTAGTTCCAGAAGTCAGTCAACAATTCGCTTCTAAAGCCCTTTGTTACATTGTATCACTGTGTTCACATATTATATCATCAAGTTATGTTTTGTACTGTACATCAGTTATTTACCTTTGAGTAGCCTAAGCAGCCATTAGTTTGTGAAGGCCAAATACATAAACAAATAAGAAATAATAAAACCAAAATGTTTATTTATATCAAGTAACAGGCATAATTTCTTTATTGTTTTCCAAATAAGTAGAATGTTTGACCAAAAATGAAACAAAGAGGGCAACTGTTGAGACTTCCACATTCAAGCACAGCATCATGTGTCACACTCAGCTCAAACTATTTCGTGTTAGAGATCTTCAACAGAGTTGCAGTTTGGAAATGATGAAAATATGATATATTCTTAGCATTTTGTTGCATCATGTCTTCACCTAACTTCAACGACAGAAACGTTTCCTACAATTCGAAAATTCGGTAACACTGCCAGAGTTCGATTTTTTAACATTCTGTATGTAGTCCAAAAAACTGCTAGCACAAATAAAACTAGTATCAAAACATAGAGCAACTCTTCTAGAAGACTATTATATCTGTTCTATCTTTGTACATGGAATACTTTCTGAGTTTGATCGAGTTGAAAGAAACATACAATAGCAGATGAATTCTGTGTGGGGCATTGCAACTCTTCTCTTGTTCCTCCAGGTGTTCCATCTGAAGTTTGGGTGACCAGGAAATCACGATCTGTTACAGATCCCTGTGATTGAGAAGTCACAGTTTTCAGAGTAACGGCATTAAGGTATGTCCACACTATGCCTCTTCCCTTGTGTGCAGTCACACAGGCATGGATGTGAAAGGGCATGCAACAAAATTCATGGAAGGAACACATGTACACATGGAGGTTCTTGTGTCTACACGATGCCTGATTGGGTAAGAAGTTTGCTATGAATCACCTTCTTTGTTTGAGAGCTTGCGCTGCTTGTGATGAGAAGGGGCAGAAAAAGAAAATACAAACTGGGTATACTAAAGAAGTACCTAAATAAAAAAGGTACAAGAAGTGCAGAGTGACAACATTTTGTTTTCAAATTTCAGAAGGAGGTCTCAGCGAAATTTTAGATTTTCGGTTTGGGAATCTGCAGTGATAATGTTGCCAATAATATTTTGTTAACTAGTAACCGGTGATTTACATGCCAGTCTGAACTACTGGTATTGATTTTGTATTTCAAAACAAAGAATATTGAATAAAGAAAGAATACTGAATGAATAAAATTGTAGCTACCTGAGGTATATACTTCAATGGTTGAAATACTACAAAGTGGAAGATTCATCTGGTTATCCACACAGACTGCTTTCGTAATCACAGATTATCTAGACTTAAAACATTTGGAACATTTGATCTCGTAAAACTTGCCTGCTTTCCTCTTATGTGTGTAATTTCAAGTTGTTAAACGTTGTTTCTCCTTATTCAAAGTTAGTATTTGAGGTGGACATTTCTCGTTGTTTATCTGCCAATCAAATTTAAAACAGTCAGCTCTACATTTGTCACACTCTAAACATGTGTCACTTCAGAGGGGATGGAGGTACCCAAACTTATGTTGTATTTAGTCACAAAAATCATTCAATATAGTTTGTAATGCACAGAAGTTGGAGAATTTTTCTCTGAACTGAACAGGTGTATCTTTCGAATATTAAATTATTCTGGTAAATGCAACTGAATACTATTGCGAATGCTGTAATGTGATTTGTGGCCTCTCAGTGGCTGTATCTGTTGCTGCACTTGAGATATGATTTCTTCTCTCAGTACGTTTGGTCTAGTGTTATGTGTTCCTCTTATCTCCACATGTAATTTCCCTGAAGTGTCCAATGCGTTTTTAATAGTATTAATATATCTGTTGGTGACCCCATGCAATGGGGAAAATATTGGTTGACATTATATTTGTCTATCTTTATTACCACACACCTTGTAGATATAGAACAAATCATGATATACAGCTTCATCTGGAGTTTGCTCCATATCTCAGCTTATGCTAAGAATTTCAAAATTTACTCTTGAGACAACATTTATTGGGCTTACAGAAATAAGTATGCAGAATTTCATAATTGTAACCTTCATAGATTCTGAGAAAGAAGTTACATAAACTTTAAGAAACATAGTTTAGAGGAAATACAATTAAAACTTCAACCTAACGTTCTTTCTTACATGTCACCTCTTGAGAGAGGTCCAGATTTTTGCTCAACGTCTTTTTCAGCTACAAGGTATCTCTTTTAGTTTCTTGTTTTCTGCCTTCTTTCCTTTACCAGGTCTTTAACTAACTTTTCAGCTGTAGAGAGAAGCTTTAAATCTATTTTTCTCACAAAGTTTTGAGTGAAATTTCGTTTCTTACAGCCAATTATCTCTAATACCTTCATCCTCCCTACATTCCCATAATTAAGTACAAGAACTTCATCTTAAGTTGCGACTATGATAATTGTAGCAGATGAAAATGTGGTTGTAGAGCATCGCTTCCATAAGAGATAATTTAGAGATTCATTGGGTTTCCGGATTTTGCTGTGAACACGCTCTTTTTTTTTTTTTTTTTTTTTTAAGTCAGGATCAGCCAGCAACCTGTAAATGGGCTTCACAACATGCAGGACACAATGTGGAAGCGTATCCTTGTATATGTAGTGGTTGTTACCCATTTGAGTCTGTTGATATTGAAGTGTTGCTTTCCAGGCACATGGCGTGCAATTTCATCCTCATAATCTTAGGATTATATTGTCCGTGAATTCTATCAACAAATAAAAAATAAATTGAAAAATCACATTTTCAGTCAATTTCATGAACGTCCCCCTGTCAATCTTCGAATTATCAGTGCTGAGAAAGTAGAACCATACTTTAAGGAAAAGCATCGACATACAATGTTTTTTAAGTTTAACATGTGGATAAAATAATCGCGAAACACAACTTGATGTCAATTTAAGCTTTGTCCGGAAAGCCGTTCTTCATAAGGCTGCACCTTATCAGGTTTGCACTTAGCTGCTTGCGTTCTTTGCCTCGTCAGTTAAAAGAAATGAAAGTTCCATTTTATGGTTACATCTCATCAATGCAACGATCGTAGGAAATAAATCTGCCACGAAAGGCATTACTTAGCCACCATACATCAACGCAGAACTAACATTAAAGGCCGAAGAACAGACTCATTGACAACAGTTTCTTGTACCACACTGCCGTGTTCCAGTTTCTCCTTCCCTCATCTTCCCTTCCCACACTGTGAGCCGGCCACGTCCTCCCTGCTGAGGCGTGGGTGTGAGCCAGCTGATTAAGAAGTATGTACATGTTTCAGAGACTTGGCTACCATTACTATAAAAATTAGTTACCACTTTTTGAAGCGAAATTTCAATTTCGTTGCGTCTCTCTAAACTATTGGGATCCGTTCTGTATTCACAATGTGGTCTTTGCACTAAGTAATATAGGAGATATTAGTTTAAATGCTCATTAATACCACCAGAACTGCCCACTAGTGACATTTATAGAATTGCTAATTACTAGAACATGCTTTCAAAAATGAATTTATTGTTTTTCGCTATTGTTGGTTACACACTCAATGATACTTCGTATGTAAGATTTCAAAGCGAGAAGACGTGTAAACTACAATGACTCAGTTTTGGATGGATGTATACGGTACCTCCACGCAGTTCTGTTCTTTCGTCATTTCAAGTCTTTTACTCTGTTGACATCCACAAGTCGTAACAGCAAACCGTGCTTACTTCTTTCCTCATTGCACACGTTAGTGGCTAACAAAGAAAACATGGTAAAGTTATAACTGTGGACATTAACCACATTGTGCATATGATTCGAAAGTTGAAAATGTAACGAGTAAGAAGTCTTTAAAAACAATGTACATCAGCAACAATTTAAATTTTTAAATCTGTAGTGCTATTTCCTTTTGTCGTTATACGCAAAGGGGTATAGGTTTCGGAGTTCTAGCTTAATCAGCTATTAACGCAAATACAGAAACAGAGGATTTTGATGGATAACTAAAGCATCCTTTTCACTTATAAATTTCTATTCTTGCTTATTTGAAATTTATAAACAAACGTTTACGATTGGCAAATACGCCGTATTACTGGATCAAGTACGGGTAGGAGACTAGATACACGTTTCAAAATACCTTCCCAACACTAAGTTATTAGCGTAAGCACTGTAATATTTACTATTTAAAACAACTGTCGGGTGCACCTATCAGTAATTACGAACAAAAAACATTCATAAACAACCACATGTAAACAGTAGTCACCAAATGATTAGGGGGCATCTAACACGGCGGCGCCGGCTTTAATGCAACCTACAGCGAAAATCTGTATCTCGATCTCCTCTTATCCTTACCTCCATGCTAAACTACTGCCACTAATTCTTGGTTTATCTGGAATGCCTTTTCAGTCTTTAAAAACAATACACATCAGTAACAATTTAAATTTTTAAATCTGTTGTGCTATTTCCTTTTGTCGTTATAACCGCCATATCTACCGGTGTGGGATTGAAGGAAGTCAGTATATCTAACCTCCTTGGTGGCATCAATGCTTTGACGTCACGAAACAATCTGGTCTCTCCGCCATCTTAGGATTTTCATGGTAGTTCAACGTTAGAATCGTGGCTGTACGTTACAAGAGCATCCGTTAAGATTCGTGCAAGTGAACTACTTGAGTTGTGTGTGCATTCCAGTTCTGATGGCTGAAACGGATAAATTGAACATAGACAGCATTATAGCACGGCTATTGGAAGGTAAATAAGTATCACACTTCCTTAGCTTACGTTGTCTGACGTTTCAAATTGTTTCGCAAATTTAACTGTGCGTGTTGAATATTTGAAGCCAAGTTGGGCATTTGATATTCAACGTTTTCAGCCAACACACTTTTCTGCAGGACAAAGTAAAATTGTCCATTAGATATTTGGAAGTTTAGACAAAGCCGTTAACTTTGCGCCAAAATTGGTCGTTTCCTGTACTGGTTTAGGTAAACTTTCCCAGTAGACTGTTTCTAACCCAAGTGTCGTACTGTAGTTTTAGAAATCGTCATTAACGGGGGTGAAACTACAGACATGTAAAAGTTACTGTCGCACTCTTTCCTTCACCTAAATGCTGCTCCAACGTTGAAATTTGTGCTTAGAAAGTGGTTGGTTTGGCTCCTGACAGCGTCCTTGAATTGGCAGTGGTTTACGTTTTGATTTAAAAGTGTGTGTGTGTGTGTGTGTGTGTGTCTACATAATTCTACCAAAGATTTGTAAGTTATTATGGACAAGTGTTTTAGTATTTTCTGTTCTCATTATGATAAAGAATGGCATTGGATAAGAAATGAATGTTACTGGCTGTGGATTCTTGTTGAAAGTAGTAATGGCTGAATCGAAGCAGATAGTTGTTGAAAGGGTATATAATATATGGAGCAAGTGTTGCAAGTAACAGACCTCAAGCTACACAACAAAGAAATCTGACTGCAGTCTTCCATTTTTAGATTAGTTGGCGTAAACTATCATCCAAATTTCACCTTGATGTGCACCTAGACATTGGGCTTCAGTACAGGTCGATATATCAGCACTGCAAAAACAAAAGGAGACACACAACTGTCATAAAATTTCGGGCAGTGTTATATTTTTTTCTTATAATTATGATCAGTTTGATAACCAATACACTTAGGTAAGTGGCAACTTCTGAATGAACTTAACGCTTAACTACTATGGTCATTCACAGGATCACAATTACTATGGAGGGGTGTCGCAGACCGCATTTTTCTATTTTATATATCAAATCAGAATTTTGCAGAAATCATCATGTGGGTCTGGGATCTGCGAGAGTCCAGTCTATTTAACCTTCATTGTCTGTCGTGCAGAGGAATGCTTGTGTGTATTGCATGCCTGTGTGTCAAAATTTTGACGGCAGCTTTTGAACCAGTGTTTTGAACTGGTATTGAAATCTCTATTTGGTGCTAAATTTTTTTATTCTCTGCATTTCTAAAATAGAAAACACACCACTGAAACAGAACACAGCAATAATTATGAGGCATAGGTTTCAAATTCTGAAAACAAGAAATAAACAAATATAAGATCGGCACAGCTAATCAACAGCCTTATTGACACACCTGTACTTAAGTTCCATTAGTCAGAGAATTCTTGAATACCCCTTTACTTATGATCCACATTTAAAAGCTGAAAAAAGGACAAAAATAGGTCACTTACTGACACACTTTAAAGTGACAGATGTGAACCTGTGCAACATTACGTTAAAACTAAATTGGTGAACAAATGGAAAATGAAAAAAATCCATAAAGTATACATTTTCGTATTTGCCATGAAATGAAATGTCTATCTGTAGAGCAGAAATATTTTTTAGTCTCGGTCTGTTGCTCACACAGGTCCCTGTAAAACATTGCACAAACATAAAGGTGTTAGACAAGTTGTAAGAGCCCTTCGGAAGCTCAATTTGGTTTCACTTATGGTTCTGTGGCATTGGCCCCTTACTTAGCTTGCATTTGGTGCGACTCGCGCAGCTCAGTTCTAAGTGACTGCAAAAAAGTGCAGGTGACTCCCATTTATAAGAAGGTTACAGAATGGACCTGTGTAATTACATACCAATATCCTTATTAGTTTGTGGCAAAATTCTCAAACATATTCAGAGTTCAACAATAATAAATTCCTTCAGGCAGGCAGAAAAGTTTCTGCACACAAATTAGCATAGATTTATTAAGCATTGCTCATGTGAAATTTGGCTTGCCCCTTTTCTTGTATGATGTGCAAAGCATGGATGAGGCTACTAGATTCTGTAGCCGAGATTTCTGGAAAGTGTTTGACACAGTGCCCCATTGCAGACTGTTAATGAAGGTATATTCAAGCATATGGAATATGTTCCCATATATGCTCAAAGACTTCTTAATAGAACACATTATGTTGTACTCAACAGCAAGTGTTCACCAGACAAGAGTATTTTCCAGACTGCCTTAGGGAAGTGACAGGACTGCTTCTGCAAATTACAGACAAGGTGATAAGCAATCTGTGACTGTTCTGTTGGCTAATGTTGTGGGCCATGGGAAGGTGTCATCATTGAGGGACTAAAAGTGCAGCACTGTTACTGGAAAAATGAGCATTGTGTTGCAGTGAAGGCAGGGGTAGATTTTAAAGGTCAACAGTCTGAAATATATTGAGATGAAAATGTTTGAGGGGTTAAGCACTTCATCCGTGTGAAACAGTGCTTCTGTAAAGGACTGTACCTATTTTAGTCTTCATGAGAAGTTGGAGTTCGCATGACAAAGTTATAGATCATATTTTTATACACAATGGAGACCTTAAAGTTGGCAAAAAATCACTTGTACGTGTATCCAATTTTGAGTGGTTTGTGAATATGCACAATGTTAGCAAGGATTTTGTTGTTTTGATTGTATTGAGCAGTATCTTCCCCATTTTCGAACTAAGAACAGGGTATCCTGTTAAATGACCTAAGATGTGCCTTCCTGTTACTCCAAAGGATATGGGTATTGTTACATCATTTGATATGTCACTGCATATAAAGGAATAATGCTATTAGGGTGAAGTGGGGCAAGTGTAACCATGGGGTTAGTGTAACCACGGCTTATGGTGCCTTAAAGAAGCTGTATTTTTACCTCTGACCTATCACACATATTAATTTGCTCCTTTCTTTGTTATATTTAACCATAAGTTGTTGAATCTGACATAAATTGGTAATTAATTTTTGGACTTTAATTGACATCTGCATTTTCACTCTGCGAGTGAATGACATGCTCAGAATTTGGTGGTCTGTCATTTGTGCAGTTTTAAAGATAACTGCACATTTTTTGGTTACAAACTATCTTTTGCATTAAAATTTCAAATATGAGATTCATTTGACTCTACTGATAAAGCTCTTGATATGCCAGGCATGGTTACACTTACCCCAACTTTTTCCCATGTGGGGCAAGTGTAACCAACAGGCTGGGGTAAGTGTAACCGGGGGGGGGGGGGGTTACACTTGCCCCAAACAAACTTACCGGAACAGATTTATTTATTTATTTAAGCTGTAACCTTGTTTTTGCTATCACACTAGAGCAACTAAACTGGCCTTCCTGTACATATGGGTACCATAATACCTGATGTGCTGGATTTGTAGGCCTACTAAGTTTGTGTAAGATATATTTTATTTTTTATTTAAGTCTATTATATTTTTAAACCACGTTTCCTTTTATAAAATATGACACAGTCCGACAGTGTAGTCCCACTGGTAAAACAAAGAAGGAAAAGGATTGCACCAGGAGCTGAAGTTACATCTTTTCAAGATGCCATCTATAAAGAAAAAGATTTCAAAGGAAACAAGAGTAATAAGACGAAAGCAAAATGAAAAAGCATTATCGACATAAAACAGGGTGTGGTAATGAAAAGTAAATCTTCCAAACAAAGTGCTGTTACTTTATCCAAAATGGCATTTTGGAATGTTGTGGAAAAAAATCCCTTATTGATTATGTGGGTAACAAGAAAAAAAGACTAAGTTGAATCAACAAGTGAAGAAAGTGAAACTGAAGGAGGCCTATCTTTAATAAGTGGTGATGAAGAAAATGGGACCATAACAACACTGGCCGATCTCAGGAAAGAAATGATAAACTGTGAAGAAGAAAAAGAGGCAAACTTTTTTGAAGCCAAAGATAAAATTACAGTTGGAAACTACAGGGTGTTTCAAAAATGACCAGTATATTTGAAACGGCAATACAAACTAAACGAGCAGCGATAGAAATACACGGTTTGTTGCAATATGCTTGGGACAACAGTACATTTTCAGGCAGACAAACTTTCGAAATTACAGTAGTTACAATTGTCAACAACAGATGGCGCTGCGGTCTGGGAAACTCTATAGTACGATATTTTCCACATATCCACCATGCGTAGCAATAATATGGCGTAGTCTCTGAATGAAATTACCCGAAACCTTTGATAACGTGTCTGGCGGAATGGCTTCACATGCAGATGAGATGTACTGCTTCAGCTGTTCAATTGTTTCTGGATTCTGGCGGTACACCTGGTCTTTCAAGTGTCCCCACAGAAAGAAGTCACAGGGGTTCATGTCTGGCGAATAGGGAGGCCAATCCACGCCGCCTCCTGTATGTTTCGGATAGCCCAAAGCAATCACACGATCATCGAAATATTCATTCAGGAAATTAAAGATGTCGGCCGTGCGATGTGGCCGGGCACCATCTTGCATAAACCACAAGGTGTTCGCAGTGTCGTCTAAGGCAGTTTGTACCGCCACAAATTCACGAAGAATGTCCAGATAGCGTGATGCAGTAATCGTTTTGGATCTGAAAAATGGGCCAATGATTCCTTTGGAAGAAATGGCGGCCCAGACCAGTACTTTGTGAGGATGCAGGGGCGATGGGACTGCTACATGGGGCTTTCCGGTTCCCCATATGCGCCAGTTCTGTTTATTGACGAAGCCGTCCAGGTAAAAATAAGCTTCGTCAGTAAACCAAATGCTGCCCACATGCATATTGCCGTCATCAATCCTGTGCACTATATCGTTAGCGAATGTCTCTCGTGCAGCAATGGTAGCAGCGCTGAGGGGTTGCTGCGTTTGAATTTTGTATGGATAGAGGTGTAAACTCTGGTGCATGAGACGATACGTGGACGTTGGCGTCATTTGGACCGCAGCTGCAACACGGCGAACGGAAACCCGAGGCCGCTGTTGGATCACCTGCTGCACTAGCTGCGCGTTGCCCTCTGTGGTTGCCGTACGTGGTCGCCCTACCTATCCAGCACGTTCATCTGTCACGTTCCCAGTCCGTTAAAATTTTTCAAACAGATCCTTTATTGTATCGCTTTTCGGTCCTTTGGTTACATTAAACCTCAGTTGAAAACTTCGTCTTGTTGCAACCACACTGTGGTCTAGGCGGTGGAATTCCAACACCAGAAAAATCCTCTGTTCTAAGGAATAAACCATGTTGTCCACAGCACACTTGCATGTTGTGAACAGCACACGCTTACAGCAGAAAGACGACGTACAGAATGGCGCACCCACGGACTGCGTAGTCGTCTATCTTTCACATCACTTGCAGCGCCATCTGTTGTTGAAAATTGTAACTACTGTAATTTCGAAAGTTTGTCCGCCTGAAAATGTACTGTTGTCCCAAGCATATTGCAACAAACGGTGTATTTCTATCGCTGCTCGTTTAGTTTTTATTGCCATTTCAAATATACCGGTCATTTTTGAAACAACCTGTATGTTCTGGTAGCGTTTGCAACAAAATGTAAGAAAGTTCATTTTATTGGCCAAGTTACCAAAATTAGTGATTTAGGAGATCCAGAAGTGATTTTCCTCAGATGCAAAAATAAGACAAAGTGTGGCACCACATTCTACTAGCCTGATAGAAGAGATGAGACAGAAGTTCCATCCTCTGATGTCATTTCAGTGCTGCCTGAGCCTACTGAGTCGCTGGGGAGACCTGACATTTGGTGTTAATTTGATTCATACAACATTCAGTGACTAAATAATAGTTAGGGCCTAAGTGTGAATATAATACGTTGAATTAGGGCAGTTTAGCGTTAAAAAAATTGCCAACAACTTTAGTTAAATTACCATGAAAAATGATAGAAAGTGAACTTATAAAGTGAATTTTTCTTTTCTCTTGATACTAGATATTTCATTATTTTTGTCAAATTGCCTGCTAAAGAAAAAATATTACTTTTGTAGAATTTAAACTAATAAATTACTGGCCTAAAACAAAAATAAATCTATGAAGTATTCTGTTTCAGTGTTTTATGGTTTAGGCTAACACTTATTTTTTAGTTTAGCTAGCATTATCTGTGTATCTCATAATATACAAAGAGGTGTGTGCAAAAAAGTTCATAGCTTGAGTAAAATTTAAGATATTTTAATAATTTAAAAATCCTCAAATTCAGTAAAATTTGGGTAATCAGGTCACTTACCCAAAGTATCTTTTACAATGCTGTGTATGGGTACAACGGTGCGGGGTTACACTTGCCATGAACCATGGGGCAAGTGTAACCTCAACACAAAATTTTGAAAACAAATAATTGACCATATAATTTCTTTTTTCAAAAACAAAATGTAGATTGTTTAAAAGACAATAAGCCAAACTTGAAGCATGAGAAGTTTCAGAATCATATCTTCAATAACAAGTTGGCAATTTGGTGTCAAAGTTGAACTATGCCAAAACGTGGTTACTTACCCCACTTCACCCTAAATGTATTTACTTATTATGTGATGATAAGGTGTAAAATTCAAAGTATTAATATGAAAGTGAGGGGCTGTGGAAAGTGATGACTTTGGCCTGGTGTTCTTTGATCTCAGGTATGATTTAGGAAAAATTGTGTAAAGACCCCAAATGAATGTGTTTAGGACAGGTAAGTTCAGAATTCTCAGTTGGTGTAACTATAAACACTTAAAGAATGGAAAGTTTGTGAAGCTGTGTTAACATTTTGCAAAATGTTGTGGTCTTATCAGAAGACTGATTTAATGCAACTCTCCATCCGTTCTAGCATGAGAAAGCCTCTTCAACTTGTTTCTCAGAAATGCTTTTCTTGCTGTAGGTATTCTACATTTTATATATTTGTAATTTTGGCCATCAGTTTGCTGTTAAAGTAGCTAAATTCATCTGCTACTTTGTGTTGCATTTCGTACCTTAATGTCTGCAGATTTGGCTGATTTTAGTATTCATCTTAAGTCTGAGACACTATCCATTCTGTGAAACATATTCGTGTTCTTTGCTGACTGACAAAATGACAGTCATCAGCAAATGGCAAAGTTTTCATTTACTCTCTCAACTTTCTTTCCAAAGTTCTCCTGGATTTCCTTTAGTGCTTGCTCAGTGTAAGGATCGAATGACATCAGGGCTATGATCCTGTCTCACTGCCTTCTCAGTTACTGTTTCTGTTTCATGCAGTTACTCTTAAAAAGGCAGTTGGTGTCTGCAAAAGTTAAAATAAGTTTTCACTCCCTGTATTTTATCCTTACGACCTTCACGATTTTAAAGTGTGTATTCCGGTGAATGTTGTCAAAAGTTCTAAATCAACAAATGCTATAAATGTAGGTGTGCTTTCCTTTAACGTATCATTTAAGATACTCTGTAGTGTTGTGTTCCTATATCTCTGGTGCCCAAACTAATCTTCCCTGAGGTCAGCATCTACCAGTTTTTCATTCTTCCATAAGTAATTCATAACAGTACCAGTATGCTACAACCATGACTTGTTAAACTGATGGTTCGATAGTATTCACCTGTCTTCTTTGTAATTGGAATAATTGTATTTTTCTTAAAAAGTTAGGGTATTTCAGCTGTCTCATCTCGTAGAATCTTTGTCTGGCTCCCATGGATCTGAATAATTGAGGGAATGTCTACTCCAAGGTTCTTTTTGACTTGTGAATAGAAAGATAAAGTGACCTGTCAGATTCTTCTCAAAGTATTCTCTCCTCTCACATTTTTCTTCCTCCCTTTCTATAATATTGTCTTCATTTATCTTGTTTAGCTCTTCTATATGTTCCTTCCACCTTTTAGCTTTCTCATGTTGCTGGGGTGCAGAAGATATGATTTTCAACAGTCTGTTGCTTGAACTTTCACTGTAACATATCCTCTACTGCATCAGAATGAAAATGTAGAAAGCAAATTAGCTTCAGTGTGTTGTAGGAAAAAAATAGGTATCCTGATATTTGGTTGCAACTTTAATACTTGTGGCTTACTGTCAATCAGCCGACTTCTACAGATTTCAGCCAGTCTAGATAAAGGGAGCTTTTTGAGGACATTGTGAACAAATAATAGTTGTTAGGACTGTATAACATAAACCTTCCCCAAGTGTTTTCCACCTTTTCCTCAATAATAGAAATTGATATTTTCTGCTACACTAATTTTCCAAAATTGTAGGTAAAGCAATGTAAAGTATGTTAAACAGTGACTACAGTGCTTGATAAGTGCCCAGAAAACCTGATCTGTTGTTAATGTAACTTCGTTAGTGTACACACCATCTGTGTGTTTGTAAATGACCAGAGTTGAAATTCTGACAGGTAGATCAGCTGCCAAGAATAAGTTAGTGTTACTGAGCTTGGTATGCTATATAAGGGGCATCAACAGCATCAGATGTTAATTGTTCACTGGATGATGGTGCATACTTGTACATGACAGCATTTTGTCAGCACCTGACAGTTTTTGAAAGTACTGTCATTGTGGGTCTCTATTTGGGCAACTGGACAAATTATGCACATTCCAGATTTGTGACACATTCAGATGTGACAGTGGTACAATGTAGGAGTGAAAGGATCATGAGGGCAGGCATACTTGTCAAGTTCTGGTCAGCAACTTTGGACCACCACAAGGGAAGGGCACTGTGTTTATACACCAGAGGCATTGTAAACCCTTCACATCTGTGCCTGCCATCAGAGAGGAGCTAATGGGATACCTGCAAGATTGTCATCCTCCCACTTGTCTGGAGACTAGCAGCAGCCTGACGAGTGAATGACTGTGCCATGTGTACATTGCTGTTAACACAACAGCTGCAATTGTAGTAATGCCAACTGCGAAGTGTGGACTGTTGAACAGTCACATATTTTGTTAGCAATGAGTGGTGGCTCTGCACCATCGGTGGTGACTGTTGTCTGCGAGTATAGTGGTGAATTGTGGGGGTGGTGGCTTGCTTTCCAGTGTTTTGGTGAACACAGTGGTGTAGCTCCAGGTGTCTCAGTAGCCATCAGGTATGAGTTATTTAAGGTGATTGTGTTGATTGTGGAGCTTTGATGGAACAGTGACAGTGCTGTGGTGCATTTTTAACAGAATTCTCATTCACTCATGGCACTCGTTTCTATAAACTTTTTGTGTGTTGGTTGTTGTATGTCTGTGGCCAGCAATATGCCAAGATCTGCCCCTGATAGAACATGGGTGGGGCCAGCCCATACATCAGCTCCATTCTAGTGTCAGTGTTTGGGATATGAATGACCAGTTAAAACAGTTGTGGGCCAGACCTCATTGTTATACAAATTGAGCCTACCACTATACAGTAGCTTCCTGGCATTTTAATGAACTGTGAGGTTGGGAAGGGGACAGAATGTTGATTACTGCCACAAGGGTGAGGAATGGTATTGGTGGGGGAGATAATTTTTGCCATCTTGCTTAGTGGTAAGACACACACACACACACACACACACACACACACACACACACACACACACACACACACAGTTTTTGGGTCATGCCAGTCAACTAGCATTTATGGCAGAAATGACACAAGTAATAACAGTTCACTGGAAGCACTTTCATTAGGAGTCATTCGTGTTAACAAGTCGTACTTATTTGTAGCAAATAATAATGAAATTAAATTAAGCTTGTTCTGTTACACTTAATACTATGTAAGAGGAGACTTACATTAAAATATTCATCTTTTACCGTAAAAAAAAAAATTTGGAATCGTGTAACTTTGACAGTAAACTGTACTTCAGAAACACTAATTAGAACTTTGTCTTCAGCACTAGATCTGTACCTGTATTATGTTCAACTTGGAGCACTTACTTCCATACATGTAAATAGTAAACAGCAGCCCTAAAATCAATTACTTGTTTCAAAAGAGAAGGGTATTCTTTGTTTGATCCCATTGAAGTGTAGTGATTGTTTTTGTGATTATTTCTTTCTGTACTTTTCCTGATAAGATTTCTTATCCAGTTACATTTTGTGTAAGCTCCAGGAAAGTAGTTTCTGCAGTTTTTGAAAGATTTCTAAGATTGTAATGCTATCTTGAGCTAAATCTTCTACAGGAGCAATGTCATTCTTTCAAAAACGTGTAAGAATAGGAATGTGAGAAACTTACTGTCCAGTACTTGTGAACTACTTGGCTTTTTTTCTGAAAGATGTTTTGCAATTTACTAAGAAGGATGTTCAACATTATAGTGATGCTACTTTTTCTTGTTATCACTGTACTGTAAAAATTATGAAAGTAATATAAATAAAATTCTCTTACTTCAGTATATGTTTTGTTTACTTGTATTTGTACTGCCTGAAATATCCTCACGAACTACTGTATGGTAATGCCTGAACTAGACAATACAGTGGTGGAAATATTTATTGCATCACCTCTTACAATTAACAATTTTTGCTCGTGTCATTGAATAACTTAGCAAAATTTGCCTGATTTCTCTTGATTTCTATCAGAAATGAATATATACAATAATTTTTGTCAATTTGTTTTTATTCTTAATTTTTGTTTCTATAAAAATGTTTGTTTTTTATAATTTAACACTTTTTAAAAAATGAGTGTAAGTGGATATGTCAGCTATTCTGCTTGCTTTTCTGAAATATGAATACTAATGTTGAAAGAATCACTGCATATTAATATTGTAACATAACCCTGATGGATTAGTGTCTGTATTGCCTCATATGAACACACTGTAGCATTTAATGCTTTATTGCTCCACCACGTGCCTTAATCACTGCTTGGCATTGTGAAGGCATTGAAAGAATTAACTTTTTAATGTACTCCTCACTCAGTTCATGAAACCATACACAAACACAAGGTTCTCAAACAGCTCCGGTTTATTCTGTGGTTTCTTTTTGGTGATAGCATTTCCCATAACCTTCCAACAGTTCTCAATAGGATTGAGATCAGGGTTGTTTCCAGGCCACTCTAATATTTGAACCCCATTTTGTCGAAGGAAAGATCTTACCTGAAATGTAGAAGTACGTGATAATTAACCAAGAAAGTAATCTGCTTCGTGTTTGATACAAATTTGTCGTAGAACTCATCTTCGTTTCTCTATGGCGAGTGAAGTCATCCTGAAAAATGCATTTGGAAACATCTCCAAATTGGTCCCTAATGGTTGTCATATGTGAACTCTACAGTTGACAGAAGTGCAAGGCATAGGGTACTCCCCATTGTATTGTACATTATATCACCCTGCACCTCCCTCCCTATTCTCACTCCTTCCCGTTGCCCCCTCCTTCCCCTTTCTCAGTGTTCTGAATTATATCGACCTGGCTATCCACCTAGTTCTCTGTATTGTTTGCAGTTTTGTTCCTTTTGCCGATTCTTTCATCCTTTTTGATGTTTAGGTCCATGCTTGAGGTTTTACTTCCACATCTAAATTTTTGTTTTCAGTGTGAGCCATTTGGAACTCACTCCCTAGCATCTACAGGGTGGATTCATCTCCCACTTCCTTCCCCACCTAGCCCCTCCCTCCACCTTGCTAGGTCACCAACACTTGTAGCCAGCCTACCTGGCTGAGCCCCCTGACATCACAGAGATCACACTACTGATACCTGAGCTGTTCCTTCGGATGCTTGGTGCATGAAGCATATAAAGTTGTAAAAATCTGGCCATTTTCAAATGGCTGTCTCTTCAAATGGTGAAGGATCATTGGGTGATACTTCGTATGACCACCTCCTCCTCCTCCTCCTCCTCCTCCTCCCTCTCCCCCCCCCCCCCCCCCCCAAGCCTTTCTCTCCTGGCTACACCATGGGAGGAGGCCCAGGCTTGCTGTCTTGGGATACAACACTTTCCCCACCACCTCGTCTGTACTAGACGAATGGGGACACATTCACTTCAACAAAGCTGTTGTTTTAGACTACTGAGGATAAGCTAGGTGAAGTGGAGTGTCTCAGTAAGATGCGGTTGGGGTCCCTGTTGATCAAAGCTGCTTCAGCTGCCCATTCTGCAGCTCTTAGTGCTTGTGATTGTCTTGGCAGTGTTTCAGAATATGGTCCAGGGAGTGATTTTTTTGTTGGGACATCATCCTGCTAACTGATACGGAATTCCAGGTTAAACTGGAGCAACACTGCATTCATTTTGTTCGACATGTGCAGAAGGATCGCAAATACAATCACACAGATACCCAGAAGGGTCACAAATACACACAGATACTGGTGGCTTAATTCTTCGTTTTGAGTGGGATAACCTCCCAGAGGTGGTCAAGGTTGTGTGTTATCGATGTGATACGAAACCATACGTCCCACCACCCATGTGTGTTAGTTGTCATGATCTCCACTCCTCTCACTAGCCATATTGTCTAGTGTAAAAGAGAGAAATGAAATCTATGGATTGCCTGTCTTATGCTGAAGCTCGCCAAAAATGACACTCCATCCAGGGTCACTTTCTTAAACTTTTCTATTAAATCCTTTCCCCTCCACCTCCCTTACCCCAGCCCCATCCCACTTCCCCCTTTCCTTCCCCTGCAGTTTCCATGACTTTGCCTCTGGGAGCCACTACCCCTCTCTGCTCGAAGAATTGCACCCCTTCTTTGGCACCTGCTGGTGAAGGGACTCCTCCCCGAGTCCCTTCTCCCTGACATCTCTCAGGCCAGAAGCCTACTGCGACAACTCAGCCACGAGATGCACCATCTGTGCGCCCCAATGTTGCCCGCTCTGGTTTGGTTCCAGGTCTTAGACGCCTGTACTCCCTCTGTTCCCTACCCTCCTCCACTTACAAAAAAGAAGGAACGTAAGTCCCAAGACAAGGCCCCCAGTGCCACCGGAGGTGCCATCTCCCCTCTTGCAACCTGAGTCTGGCATCGTATTTATGGATGTCACCCCATCCTTGTCAGTGATTACCACTGACAGGGACATGACCCCCTTTCAGCTTCTTTGTCTAATCTTGACTCTCGCCACATGATCATCCAATGGAATTGCAGCGTCTTGTCTCCTATTATGCATTCTGTCTTGCTCTTCAAGAAATGCACTTTCATGATGACCACTCTCCAACATTTTGTGATTATTGGTTGTTCTGTCTGAACTGTGCTGGCTAATGTAGCATCTGGCGGGATCTGCACATTGGTTCACTCTGTTATTAGCAGCTGGATCCCCCTTCGTACCAACTTGGAAGCAGTAGTGGTTGGAGTGCAAATGACTTGGCAATCACAGTTGGCAATGTTTACATCCCTGCAGGTAGGCTGTTTCCTTGTGTTAAACTGTCTACCTTAATACAGCAACTCCCGCCATTCTCTCTTGCCCTCGAGGGCTTGAATGCCCACCACCCACTGAGGTGGAATGCCACTGCAATGGGTAGGGATCTTCTGACCAACTTATTACACTTATATTTCTCTCTCCTCAATGATGGTTCCCCTATCCACTTTAGTGCTGCTCATGGCACATTTACTCCTATTGATCTCATCATCTCCCCTGCTCTCAGTGCTTCCTTACATTGGTCACCCCATGACAATCTTTGTGACAGTGGACCACTTTCCGGTGATTCTGTTGTTCCTTGCTGCCACCAGGTAGACAGGCCCACTATGTTGGACATTCCACAGAGCCAATTGTCATTTATGTATGTCTGCTGTGCTATGACACCTATCTCAAATTGCATTGATGTGGTTGTGCAGGGTGTCTCTGCAACTGTTCATGTTGCTGGCACTGCTGTCCCCGTATCCACAGGTCCCCCATAAACCAGTACTATGGTGGACCAAGGATGTAGCAGTTGCTGTCCAGGACCGACAATGGGGGCTGCAATGATTTAAACGACACCCTTCACAACCAACCTCCTTACTTTTAAGCATCTCTGTGCTAAGGCTCGTTACCTTACTAAGCAGTGTATAAAGGAATGCTGGGAGTGATGTTTCCTTCATGGGGATGTGTGCCTCTTCATTGCAGGTTTGGTCCAAGCTCTGTAGCCTTCCGGACTGTTAACGGTAGTCAGCTGTCTAGGGTCTTAACCTCCACAGTGCTTGGTGCACTGATCCATTGGTCTTTGCAGAACACCTCGTGACACACTTCACGTTATCATAATAATCTTCCTATCTCGCTATTTTTCTGACAGAAATGAAGAGTTCAGCAAAACTTCCCTCTGTTATGGTCTGCACCATGCTGAGCCGTATTATGAACTCTTAACTAAATGGGAATTCTTGCAGGCTCTTACCTCTTCACATGACACAACCCCAGATTCAGATTCCAGTCTTCAACAACATGATCCAACACTTGGCTTTTCTGCAGAGGCAACATCAGCTCATGGTCTTCAGCCTCATTTGGCTCATTGATGCTTTCCTGTCTCAGTGGCGAGACAATATAGCTATCCCTGTCCTTAAGCCTGGGAAGAATCCAATGTGTCTCTACAGCTACCCCCAAGATAGTCTGACTAATGTACTTTGTAAACTGCTAGAGTGGATTGTTAGCTTCTGATTGTTGGGTACCAAAATCTTGGGGCCTTTTGCCCCGTATTTGTCACTTTTCGGCAAGGATGATGTCCAACTGACCATTTACTCAGATTGGAAACAGTAATCTGACAGGCTTTTGCTAACTGCTGACACCTTGCCATGGTCTTATATGATCTACATAAGGCATTTGACATGGCTTGGTGCCATCACATTTTAATTAACCTCCATGGCTAGGGCTTTCATGGCGACCTTCAGATTTTTATCTGAGAGTTTTTCTCACCAGCTCTTCTGGGTTTGAGTTGGAACTTAATCTGTGCCCTTCACATTAAAGAGAACCGTATCCACAGGGTTCTGTGTTGTCACACTCTTCCTCATAGCCATCAGTGGGTTTGTACCTTCTATTGGGCCTGTGGTTACCCCATGTTTTATGTCGATGGTGTTTGCATCTGGTGCAGTTCCCACTCAACCCACAGTACACCCCAACCCAGAACTTCTAGGTAACCAGCTTCTTGGCGTTGTTGCACAGTCCTGTTTCTTGGGCCTTATTTTTGATAAAAAGCTGATGTGGCTGCCACATGTTTGCCAAATAAAGACTATCTGCATGCAGAATCTTAATGCTCTCCACCTCTACCGTGCTCTGGACATGTCCAGACTTATTATGGTAGTCGGGTTTATGGCTCCGCAGCTCCTTCCACTCTGCAAATACTTGACCTTGTTCACCATTGTGGGTTGTGTCTATTGGTGTCTTCTGCACTACCCTCTGTGGGTCTGGGGGTTAGAATAGGCCCGAGGTATTCTTGGGGCATCGGATCTCCTGGCAATGGCCATCCTGCCAGCTGGCATTTGTGGCACCTGTGGGGAGGGCCCCTGGTCGGAGTGGGTGGCATCAGGGTGGATGACAAGTGATGAAGTGTGTAGTACATCATCTCTTGCTGTTGGTCAAACACCAACAGTCTCTAAGAGTTCACGGGCTCAATTCAATTCACAAAAGCACAACCTTAAATCATTCCCCTCCCTGGTCACACCATGGGAGGAACATCAGGCTAAGGATGTCAGTGGCTTTTATTCGCCCCAGTACCTTATATGTTAGAGAGCTGATGGGAATCTTTATGATGATGAAGCCTTGAGCATTTAGAGAACAAGTTTGGGGAGGTGGAGGGCTTGTCCAAAATGAGATCTGGGTCACTTTACCAAAAGAACTTAAATATGGACCAGGGAATCATATTTCACAGGGATCTTCTTTTGCAGTCCGACGATGAGCTGTGCGCCAATTTAGAACGGTGAGATTGGCCAGCCACGATCATCTACACTCTTGTTTTTACTGCTTCTACCTGTTTCTTGCTTCTCTGTGGTTTTCTTTTCCTGTTTTGTCCATAGTAGTGTTGGTTGTCTGTCTCCCTTTCTTTTGGTTCTTCCTTTCTCCTATTGTTGTGCTGTACGTCTCCATTCTTTTCTTCTTGCCCTTGTGTAATTATTTTACCAGGACCAATGACCTCGCAGTTTGGTTGCCGTCCGCCCCCCTCCCCCTCTCCTCTAAACCAACCAGCCACACCATTTGTCCACTACCATGATATGGTGGTGTTTCCTGCTCATCAGCAGGATTGTTAAGAGTTCAGTGTTCTTTTCAGATGTGGAAATGACGATTGTCCAGCTGTGAACAGCACCCCGAGCCATTTGTTAAGCTCCAATCCTGATGTTCCTCTGCCCAATTTCTGTGGGCTAAATGGTGGTGTGGTTTTAATGGGACACACACCATAGGCATCTGTGTGTAGAGGCCACATTCCCAAAGGTGATTTTTGACTCTTTGTGCTGATACTGGGTAGCCTGTTGGTGCCTGGAGGGTGCGTTGCAGCTGAGTTGCATTCAGCCTCCTGTTTCAGTGGGCTGTTAATCGGAGATAATGGTCATCTCTTGCTGATGTTACTTGTGGATGACCTTGTCCTTGCTTTCTTTTAATGGTTCCTGTTGTCTGAAATAATGTCCAGGTCCTGGAAGTTACTCTTTGGGACACTCCAGTGGCTGCAGCCATCTCACTCTGTCCCGCTTCCAACCGCCCTGTGGCCCACTATGCCATAGCTTCGGGTAAGTCACGTTGTTGCATTGCACTATCTGTTCACTACACCATCTGAACCCAACTGCTTGTGTAATTCGTTTGGTAGAGTAAACACAAGTCAACACCAACCCCCTACGCAGCAACTTTCCTTATTACCACTATCTTGGTCACCATAATGTTGCCTCCACTCTGTAGAACCAACAGAAAAACATTGAACCATTTTACTTCATTCTGCCGATGACAATACTTCAGAACCTGGATATCTCAACTGATCCCCTAATTGTTTTGATGAGTAGTATACTCAGTTATGGTTGCTACTACAGTAGTCTACATTCAAATTTAATATACAGTAGAAAAATGTAAGTTAATACTAATAAAAACTGAGCTTTCAGTTAGCTTCATTCTATGACTGTATTTTCATACTTCACTTTGACACTGCATCCCTTACTGTTAGGGAGACGTCTCACTTTAATTAGATTTGGGGTGCCAAGTGTCACTTCGGAATGAATTTAAGTTGTGGTTGGTCATGTAGATTGGACTGTTAATTTTTGTGAGCTCCAGTTTGTTGGCATTGCACATTGTCTTTTGGGTCCTAATTTGCAGTTGTCTTCCATTATGTTGTTACATGCCCATACAGATCCATAGTTTCCACACAAATCATTCCATGCAGGTGTTTAGCTTTGAAACTGCCAAATCATACTGTGGATGCATTGTACTATATTCCATATACCCAAGCTCTTTAGTGACTTAAAGAGCCTTGCTCAGGAACCTGGGTCCAGACAGTAGTAAGTTTTCGCCTGCCTACCCCCGGCATCCCCAGGGGCTCTCAACTCTTTCGTGAGTTCGTGCGTGATGTCCGTGGGCCTCTAAGGTTTTTCAGCCCATTATTTCTTCCCCAGCTGTTTTTCCTTCACTGTGCCCCTCTCTCACCATCCTTGCTCATTCCCCACTGCCTTGTCCTTCCATTCTCTTGGTTTTCTGATTTATGTTGACCTGGCTATCCATTGGGTTCTCAGTATTCCTCAGTTTTTTCCTACTGCCTGTTCTTTAATCCTTTTTCACGTTTTGCCAACACCCCCCATCCACCCACCCACCCACCTCTCCCTCGGGGCTCAACTTCACCCCTGCTTCTAAATTTTTGTTTTTAGTGTTAGCCCTTTGGGGAAGAATTCCCTCCATAGCACTTACGGCATGGATTCCTCTCCTTCTCTGCCCTAGCCCTCTCCACTCCAGTAGGTCACCAGCATGTGAAGCAGTCCATATGGTGGGGCTGTTACATAGTCATTTAGTTGAGTCCTCTGACAACAAGGGATCACACTACGGATACTTGAGATGTTCCCTCTCTGTGTATGCCAAGGAGTGGTTTGTTGTCATTCTGGAGCATTTGAACCTCCCAGCCAGGTAGACTTTGCTGTGGCTGGTTAGCACCCATGGGGAGAGCCCCTGATCGGATTGGATGGTATAAGTGTGGATGTGTTTATGTAAAGTGTATCAAGCTGCAAAAATTTGTCCGTTTTCAAACAGTCGTCTCAGAGTGGTAAATGTTCATTAAATGCTGTGTTGTATGGCCCTACAGCCATCCATTCCCTGGCTACCCGTTGGGAGCAGACCCAGGCTCAGTGTCCTGGGATGTGACACTTTCCCCATTTCCTCTGTAGTAGGATGGATGGGGACACATCCACTGCCACAAAGCTGTTGTTTTTTGTGTAGAATATAGAGGAAAAGTTTGTAGTGGTCTCAGTAAGATGTGGTTGGGCTCCCAGTTGATCAAATCTGCTTCTGCTGCCCAAACTGCAGCTCTTCATACTTGTGACCATCTTTGCGATGTCCTGGTGTCTGACACCCCTCCCCAGTCACTGAATATGGTCCAGGGAGTGATTTCTCAGAGAGACCTCATCCTGTGAACTGATAAGGAACTTCGGGCTACTCTGGAGTGATGCAGTGTTCATTTTGTTCGGCATGTGCAGAAGATTTATAAAGACAACTGCAGCAATACTGGCACGTTTATTCATGCTATCCAGTGAGATAACTTCCCAGAGAAGGTCAAGGTCATGTTAACATTGTGCTGTGAAGCTGAAAGTCCCGCCACGCATGTAATGCTTCTGATGCTTGTGTTTCAGGCATATGTCTTCCTGCTGTACGGCAGACCCTCTGAGTGGTGACTGAACACCTAATCCACCGGAGAAACCTTTTGTTTCACTGTGTGTGTGTGTGTGTGTGTGTGTGTGTTTGTTTTTGTTTGTGTGTGTGTGTGTTTGTGTGTGTGTGTGTGTGTGTGTGTTTGTGTGTTTGTGTGTGTTTGTTTGTGTGTGTGTGTGTTTGTTTGTGTGTGTGTGTGTGTTTGTTTGTGTGTGTGTGTGTGTGTTTGTGTGTGTGTGTGTGTTTGTTTGTTTGTGTGTGTGTGTGTGTTTGTTTGTTTGTGTGTGTGTGTGTGTTTGTGTGTGTGTGTGTGTTTGTGTGTGTGTGTGTGTGTGTGTTTGTTTGTGTGTGTGTGTGTTTGTTTGTGTGTGTGTGTGTTTGTTTGTGTGTGTGTGTGTTTGTTTGTTTGTTTGTTTGTTTGTTTGTTTGTTTGTGTGTGTGTGTTTGTTTGTTTGTGTGTGTGTGTTTGTTTGTTTGTGTGTGTGTTTGTTTGTTTGTGTGTGTGTGTTTGTTTGTTTGTGTGTGTGTGTGTGTGTGTTTGTTTGTGTTTGTTTTTGTGTGTGTGTGTGTGTTTGTTTGTGTGTGTGTGTGTGTGTGTGTGTGTGTGTGTGTGTGTGTGTGTGTGTGTGTGTTTGTTTGTTTTTGTGTGTGTGTGTGTGTGTGTGTGTGTGTGTGTGTGTGTGTTTGTTTGTTTGTTTGTGTGTGTGTGTGTGTGTGTGTGTGTGTGTGTGTGTGTGTGTGTTTGTTTGTTTGTTTGTTTGTTTTTGTGTGTGTGTGTTTGTTTGTTTTTGTGTGTGTGTGTGTTTGTGTGTGTGGCTTCTCTCCATGCTCGCCAGATTGCCAGTCTTTCAAGAGAAAGTAAGAGCCAAGAGTAAAAGTCCCTTGGTTTGCTTATCTTATGCTGAGGCTTGCCAGAAATGACACTCCATCCATCATTGTCACTATATTCAACTTTTGTTATATCCTTTCTCCCTCCTCATTACCCCAGCTCCGTCCCCCTCTCCACTCCCGCTTCCCTGTGGTTCCCATGTTCTTCAGCACCCAACGATGATGACCCCCCCCCCCCCCCCCCTCCTCAGCGTGTCTCAGGCTGGAAGCCTGCTACCACAACTTTGCCATGAGAGGCACTGTCTGTGTGTGCCCTATGTGCTCTCTCTTTCGGTCTCAGAAATAGTGGAAGCCTGATCTCTCTCTGTGCCTTGCCCTTCTCATCCTCTGAAAGAAGAAGAAATTAAAGGCTCGGGACAAGGCCCTGGAAATTCCATTTCCCCCTCGCAACCAGTCTTACATCTTATTTATGTATGTTATACCATTCTCGTTGGTGCAACCACTGACAATGACATGACCTCCCCTCAGCTTCTTTGTCTAACCTAGATTCCCACAACACGCTAATCCAATGGAATTGCAACAGATGTGTCACCTACTGAAAATACAACTCCTTTCCTCTTATTCTGTGTTCTGTCTTGCTCTTCAAGAAACACTTATGTTATGACCTTTCTCCAAAGTTTTGTTGGAGCAGTTTATCTGAACTGTGCTCGCTGTTCGAATATCTCCATAAATAAATTGGCAACAGCTATTGTGTTAATTTCATTACTTCCCATTTTCGTCACATTTCATTTGCCTGTTACCTTTGATACATTTGTCCTGTATCTTTTTCTCATTTGCCTCAATTACCTTAACATTTTTGTTAAATGTTAATGACATACTTAATCATGTTCACACACAATGTGCTTAAAGTGAGTTGAAACTGCTAGAAAATGAATGCACTTAGTACATTTCTATGGAATGCTTCACCTTGCCAGGTAAAACCATTGATTAATGGAACAATAGTTACCTCTTTCACATAAAAGTTGGGGCTGTAGAGTCCATGTTAAAAGTAGTGTCCTGATATGTATACATCTATACTCTGCAAACCAGTGAGGTGCATGGCAGAGGGTATGTTGCACAATATCTGTTGGGAGTTCCTTCCCATTCCACTCAAATATGGAGTGCAGGAAGAATAATTGAATGCATCTGTGTGTGCAGTAACTATTCTAATCTTATCTTCACGATACCCATGTGAGTGATACATATGGGATTTTGTAGTATATTGCTAAAAGTCAACATTTAAAGCCAGTTCTTACCTTAAAACTTTCTTGGGATAGTATAAAACTGTCTTAGTCTTCCAGTTCAGTTCCTTCAGTATCTCTGTGACACTGACACTCCCCCATGGATTACACAAACATATGACCATTCATGCTGCCTTGTCCTATTTGATATGGGTCCACGTACTTGAACAGTATTCTAGAACTGGTCGCACGAGCAATTTGTAAACTCTCATTTGTAGATTGATTAACTTCCTCAGTATTGTACCACCTTCCTTACCCACGAGTGAGCTTATGTGATCATTCTATTTCATATCCCTATGAAGTGTTAAATCCAGGTATTTGTATGAGTTGGTTGATTCCAGCAGTGACTCATTGATATTATATTCAGGCAGTACTAAGATTTCATTTTGCGAAGTGCACAACTTTATATTTTTTAAACATCTAAAGCAAGTTGCCAGTCTTTACACCACTTTGGAACCTCATTGAGATCTTAATGGGTATTTAAGCAGCTTCTTTCAGATAGTACTTATTAGATAACTGCATCATCTGCATAGTGTCTCAGGTTACTATTTATATTGTCTTCATGGTCATTAATATAAATCGTGAACAACAAGGGTCCCACCACGTTTCCCTGTTAAACACCTGTAGTTACTTCAACTGACTCTCCCTCCAAGTTAACATGCTCCTTGCGAAAAAGTCTTCAGTCCAGTCTCAAATTTCACATGATATTTCATGATCATAATTTTGACCATAAGCTTAGTTTTGGTACCAATTCAAATGGTTTTCGAAAATCAAGAAATACTGCATCTACGTGACGGCTTTGATACAAAGCCTTTGTTGTGAAAGCTGTGGCAGTTAGCCATTGGAATTTTAATGCTCCCACATTTGAGAGGCATTTCTTTCGATCTTAATGCTGATCCTTCCAGGTTTCATACAGCTATTGGATGGAAAGTTGTGTAATCTAAACAACCTTTGTGTGCACTCCACAGTCAGCTACTTGAGTAGCAGCCTCTGATATGATGTCGTGTACACCTGACCTATTTAGGGGGACCCTACGGCATAAGTCCAGGAAGTTGCAGCCTATTTTGCCACATAACCTTCGAAGTATCTGGTTCAGTGCTTCCGCTTTATTTAGAACCAAAGTGTCGTGATCAATTCTGGGGATAATGCTACAGATTATGAGCTTCGTTGAAACTCCCATGTGCAAGGCTTGTCTTCTCAACCTTTTCTGCCAGTCATTGGAAAGTCCAAAGTATGACCTCAGTGTCCATATGACAGGCATTATTTGTTCCAATGTGTGCCACAATCTGCAGTTGGTTCCTTGTTCTCTCAATGGCTGCTGTAATAGCCTCTTAAACATGCTGAATGTAACCCCCAAGCATATACACTGAGTGCTCCTGGTGACCTTTCCTGTCCCTTGCTGTCATTTCCCTCGGGGTACCATCATTTATGGTATGTTTGAACTGCTGACAATTAATAGACCTTACGTTTTTGTTTGTCTGCTCTTGACACCAAACAAAACAGGTTTACCCAAAACAGGTGAACTGAGTCCCTCTGGCTGTTTCAGTGAGATGGTACTCCACTTGTTTAAGGGGATTGCTAAAACACCTCTAGTCTCCATCCACCCTGTACTGGATGCATTGACATGCCACATGCTATTAAGTGGATGAGTAATGGCAATTTCTGTGCTGTCCCCGGAGAAGAAAGGATCCACAGGAGAAGATAGTATTTGAGGTATCTCTGGTACAATTATCATAGTTACACGACTCTTGGGAGCTCTTTCAACACACCAGTTCCAGCAGCTGCCTATCATTTGACAGTAATCAGGATGATGTCCAGCTGCTTACAAATGTCAACTTTTCCCGTGTTTGAGAACAACATTCAAAGTGTGGCTGCATTTTGGCTGGTGGAATATACTATGAGACAATGAGCAAATAAGTTTGTCTGCTGATTATCTTTTAATCTGTTGAGTTAAAAAGTTACTAATTCCTTTACAAGAATTGAAGCAAATACACAGTTTTCTAAAATGTTTTAATGTTATTTACAGTTGTTAGCAAACTTTTTGATAAATGCAGAAAATATATATGGGGCTGCTGCTCTTAAAGGGAAAACTAGATATAACACAATATGTTAGAATATCTGCTACAGTAACTAAATCACAAATGCTGTTTTACAACAAACTGCTCATAAATTATGCAAATGACAGTGCTAGGTACCAAAAATTTTCAAAAATGCATGTTTGTGTTGCTATACAATATAATTCAGGGGGTGATGTATTCTGTGGCAGAACTGTGAACCACAAACACTGATTTGCTATGAAAAAGTTTCATATCCAAAATCTTCGGGCCAGTAACCTATGAAAATATAGTTTTGTGAGGTCCAGAAAATTCTCAAGTGAGCAATTTCTCATGAAATTGTGCTAGGAAATTAGAGAATGAGTGTTTTGAATGAGGCTAGACCCACTGTTCTCAAAAAATTTGAGCTCAATCAAGTTTAACTATATATTTGACAACAACACTAACAAGGGAACCTCCCCATCGCACCCCCCTCAGAATTAGTTATAAGTTGGCACAGCGGTTAGGCCTTGAAAAACAGAACACACATCAGTCGAGAAAACAGGAAGAAGTTGTATGGAACTATGAAAAAATAAGCAAAATATACAAACTAAGTAGTCCATGTGTAAGATAGGCAACATCCAGGTGGGTGTAAACACATGAGCGCCGTGGTTAACGTGTGCAGCTGCGGAGCGATGGGTCGTTGGTTCAAGTCTTCCCTCGGGAGAAAATTTTAATTTTTATTTTCAGACAATTATCAAAGTTCAGGCACTCACATATAATCATCTTCGCTCTCCAAAATTCCAGGACATGTTCAGATTTGCTCGGACATATGCAGGATTTGACGGTTTACACACGGAAAAATTTGAAAATGTTAAAACCATATGTTTTGACAGCACAGACAAAACTGTGCGACTGTGAAACTGATGCATTCATTTGTTGCAGTTTATGTGACACTTATGTTTTCATCACTTTTTTGGGAGTGATTATCACATCCACAAGAAAACCTAAATTGGGCAAGGTAGAAGAATCTTTTTACCCATTCACCAAGTGTACAAGTTAGGTGGGTCGACAACATATTCCTGTCATGTGAAGCACATGTCGTCACCAGTGTCGTATAGAATATATCAGACGTGTTTTCCTGTGGAGGAATCGGTTGACCTATGACCTTGCAATCAAATGTTTTCTGTTTCCATTGGACAGGCACGTCCTTTCGGCTGCTAATCGCACGGGTTTGCGGTGTGGTCGCAAAACACACACTAAACTTATTACAGTGAACAGAGACGTCAATGAACAAACGGACAGATCATAACTTTGCGAAAATAAAGAAAAATTTTCACTCTTGGGAAGATTTGAACCAGTGACCTCTCGTTCCGCAGTTGCACACGCTAACCACGGGACCACTGCGCTCCTGAATGCAGATTGTCCTAGACGTTGCCTATCTTGCACATGGACTATATATATTTTGCTTATTTTTTTCATAGTTCCACACAACTTCTTCCTGTTTTCTCGATTGATCTGTGTTCAGTTTTTCAAGGCCTATCCACTGTGCCAACTTAAAACTAAATCTGAGGGGGGTGCGATGGGGAGGTTCCCTTGTAAGAGTTCATTGCGACACTTACAAATGTTCGAAATTTCACAATGTATCACAATATAAACAGGTATTGATACAATCAGTGAAAGACTATGCAGAATTGACATGAAGAGTAAAATGTGTGAAAATAGAACATCAAATTGGCAAATGAATCTTGTACACATGGTCTCACGCAAAGGAAACCTTCAAAGTCTGCTGTTCATATATGAATAAACATGGGTATTGCATGAAGAACAACACTGCATTGTGAGTTTCTCAGTTAAAATTGCTGAAATGTGCAGCACCAATAAAGCACTTCTGCTTATTGCAGCTAACAATGCTGTTGGATGACATAGATGTGTAGTATCGTAAAAGTTTTTTCCACCTTATACATTGAATTAAGTCTTAAACTTCACATTCCACTTTTGTGCTAGGTGTATTCCCCCATTTGTACGAAAATAAGCATATAAGTGTGTTGTCTGGACTGAAACATTTGTGTGGTTTGGCCAGATTCCCGAATTACACACATTGTTTTCATGAAGTTTTACTGTGTAAAACACTAATGAGGAGTTTTTTAATACTTGTTCCATAGATTGTGAATACGACACTTCGTAATGATGTGGAACGTGTTGGTTAATAAAAGATGTCTGTACAAGATATTACATTACACAAAATATTGCATGACACTAATGTTTAAGTTTTTTTGCCCCCTTAATTTATATATAAAAATTCAGCCAATGAGTAGGAGTTGTTATGTAGAAATTCTTTTAATTTATTTTTAAATGTTAGTTGGCTGTCTGTCAGGCTTTTGATGCTGTTTGGTAGGTGACCAAAGACTTTTGTGGCAGCATAATTTACCCCTTTCTGTGCCAGTCAGATTTAACCCTGCATAGTGAAGATCATCCTTTCTTCTGGTGTTATAGCTATGCACACTGCTATTACCTTTGAACTGGGCTGGATTAAACATTCCACGTAGGAAAAATATATCTAAAAACAAAGATGATGTGACTTACCAAATGAAAGTGCTGGCAGGTCGACAGACACACAAACATACACACAAAATTCAAGCTTTCGCAACAAACTGTTGCCTCATCAGGAAAGAGGGAAGGAGAGGGAAAGACGAAAGGATGTGGGTTTTAAGGGAGAGGGTAAGGAGTCATTCCAATCCCGGGAGCGGAAAGACTTACCTTAGGGGGAAAAAAGGACGGGTATACACTCGCGTGCGTGCGTGCGCGCGCGCACACGCACACGCACACGCACATATACAGACACAAGCAGACACATTTAGAGACCAAATATGGTCTCTAAATATGTCTGTCTCTGTGTGTGCGTGTGCGAGTGTATACCCGTCCTTTTTTCCCCCTAAGGTAAGTCTTTCCGCTCCCGGGATTGGAATGACTCCTTACCCTCTCCCTTAAAACCCACATCCTTTCGTCTTTCCCTCTCCTTCCCTCTTTCCTGATGAGGCAACAGTTTGTTGCGAAAGCTTGAATTTTGTGTGTGTGTTTGTGTTTGTTTGTGCGTCTGTCGACCTGCCAGCACTTTCATTTGGTAAGTCACATCATCTGTGAGGTTACTGTGAGGATCCCTAGATCCTTAGATGTCTGCAGGATGAAACAGGTCTCTGGGATATATTAGTATGCTCCTACTCCTGTCGGTGACTATCCATAATGGATAACAACCATCCTCCTCCCTACCCAGAAGAGTCTAGTCAAGTTGTAAATTGCTACTGCATGTGACTGTACTTTTAAGTATTTGTGTGGTACCGAGTCAAATGCTTTTCTGTAGTCAACAAATACTACTGCAGCCATGTGATAACATCAGTCTGACTGTCATGATTTGTGAGAAAAGTGTTAGAGGCTTCATGAAGCTTAGGTTTAAAGTATGTTCAAAGATTCTACAGTGGGCGAATGTCAGTGTTATAGGTACCTCGATGTTTGTTAACAGACACATTAGTCTATTCATGTAGTACCATTTGAAGAAATGTTAAGTCATACTGTGTATGCCATGTCATTGCCAGTTTGGCAGTGAGTGCTGATCTGTTAGTTTTCCATAACTGGTGTATCTTACAGTGAAACTGAATTTATCATCATAAAATGCCATTATGACTACTGTTGAAAGCATAAAAGGAATGATGGCTAAAAGCCAAGTAGAAATATAAAAAAATCAAGGAAAAGGCATTTAAAAACAAAAATGTCCAAGAACTGCAAGGCAATTAAAATTTTGGGATACTAATCTTCGAATTTGTCTCCTATAAAATAACCCTCTGAAATTATTGAAAAATAAGCATTATTTAATATTCAAAATTTAATGGCTCAACTGCGGGAGTTCTTGTCAAAAATGAGTAATTATAGTTTAAAGGTTGTCAGTGCACAAAATACTAAGTTACCAAGGCAGGCACATGACCTTACACAGTGAATGTGTAGAAAATTTAGGTTGAACGAAGTGCATACATTGGCATAGAATAACTCGGGCATATACCATCAGTTCATCGTAGACAAATGTAAAATTGCAACATACATTCTAAGTGAAGAAATGTAAGTAGAGTGTAACCTTCAAATTTCAGTGCTAAATGCTAGAAAAAGCTTAACACACAGAAAAATTGCAATGATTGACTAAAATTAAAGTTTTAGTAAGTTACATGTCATTATACTCAAAACTTCCAAGGTGTCTCAAGTAATCAACAAATTTTTAGGAAGTCCAAAGTGTAAAAACACTCCATTCATGTGACTAGCTTCAGTCAAAACATAAAGCAAGTTATTTATTGTAAGTAATAAAAAATACTGTGTTGATATTATTCCTCCAGAACAATTTTTGTATCTGTTTTAATTCATAGAAACAGTAGTTTCTGTAAAAGCAACATATATTATTCTTAATAATATACTTTCTTAAACAAGAAGTCATAAACTCTGTATTTAGAAAAATGCATGATATTGTTCTTCAAAGTATGTTAAAACTGCTAATTTTATTCCATGCCCAGTTTGAAGATGCAATTTAAATGTAATACAACAAAGAATATTACTAGCATTTTTCATTTCTTTCTGCAGTGCGTGGTGCTCGTCCTGGCAAGAATGTACAGCTAACAGAAAGTGAAATAAGAGGTCTGTGTTTAAAATCACGAGAAATATTTCTTTCTCAACCAATTTTGCTGGAGTTAGAAGCACCACTTAAGATTTGCGGTGAGTGTGTTGGTATCTGAAGCATGAGTATTGTCTGTAGTCTACTCATGATGAATAGTTACTCTGATATTGCATTGATGTTTGAAATAAGTTGTCACCAAGACTGATAGATCTTTTCAAAAGATTTTTATGTGAAAATTTTGTAATTGTTGTTTACTAGTTATTTTTCATTGCAGGTGACATCCATGGTCAATATTATGATCTCCTCAGATTATTTGAATATGGTGGTTTCCCACCAGAATCTAATTACCTTTTCCTTGGGGATTATGTGGACAGAGGGAAGCAGTCTTTGGAAACAATCTGCCTTTTACTGGCTTATAAAATTAAATATCCAGAAAACTTTTTCCTGTTAAGAGGAAATCACGAGTGTGCCAGTATCAATAGGATATATGGATTTTATGATGAATGTGAGTTAAGACTATTGTATTTTGATGTCTAGTACACAATTCAAAATACATTTTGGTTTAAAGTATTATTTAAGTAACTTAAGATTTGAATTTACTACCGTAGTAGGTGAATTTCAGTAGTGTATTTATAGAACTGAGTGTGGACCATTGAAAATATGTTGAACAAAGCAGCAGTACTGAAATGAAAGTTCTCACATTTTCATTAAATGTATGGAATTATTGATGGTTAATGTCAAATTTCTGAACAAAAATCTTTCCAAAGTTACAGGTGGAACTGAGTTCTAGTAAGTTTGGAACAGACAACAATTCTGAAACAGACATAAAAATTTAATAATAAAGTTAAACCCTGTAATTTCAAAATTTTTAATATGCAAGGATCCTGATAGGAACAGGAAAAGTTATTAAAAAGTGCTGTGTAGTGTGCAAAGTGTTTATCCTTTTGGCTGTGGTGATAGTGGTTGAAATTCATTTCTTCAAAACTGCCCTGCGCTTAATCTCATTGTACTGTTCTTGTACAGATGTATGAATTAGTGACCTTATCATCCACTTAAATGTTTTGTGGTTTATAAAGTATGACTTAGATCAACCAACACTACACACATGGCTTTTACAACTATGTAGGAAATGCTTGCAGAATCTATGTACTGAACTTAGTTTGCTCCACATTAGTTTCGACAGGGCTCACATCAAAGCAGGTAGAAGTTCATAAGACAACATAAAACTGTTAAAAGTGCAATAGCATTGGTTCTCACTACTTCCTCATTCAATACAGACACTCTTTCAATTATAAAAGTAAATGCTGAAATGGGATAAGTACAACCCTAATCTTCTTGTGGCACAGAAGACA
Source organism: Schistocerca nitens (assembly GCF_023898315.1). NCBI lineage: Eukaryota > Metazoa > Arthropoda > Insecta > Orthoptera > Acrididae > Schistocerca > Schistocerca nitens. Next base: position 355,712,974 of record NC_064622.1, read on the forward strand.
ATTAAGAGGGATTAAGTCATGAAAATGTTGGTCCTGTAGGTTAAATATCACTTTTATGACAGATGATACCAAAGAAGTTCAGAAACAGTCAAAGGCTAAAAATGAAGACTTCAAAGTATATTACTGTATTTCAAAAATCTGGATTCATTTGTGCTTTAATCATATGTAACTGCATTTTCTTGTTAATACGCTGTAAGTTGGGCACCTTGACTAGCATAACCATACATTTTGTTGCCTAAATTACAGGTCTCAGTATCTAAGATTGTGTCCAAAAGCTGCACATCTGAATCAGTTAAAATTGTTAGTGCCCATACATGACTCAATGTGTACCAAACATTTGCCCGAGTATGGTGCTGTTTGTGTTTGTCAAGCATAATCGTGTCTGATGTTTGCAAGAAATTTTTACTGCAGAAAGTTTGATAAGATGGTGGGCATTTGCTTGTGTCAATGTTTCACCGCATATGTTTAATTTCATGAGTTTCGACAACTTTGGAAACTACAATCAAGAATAAAAAAGAAATAGCACTGGCAGTTACCAAAATAGCACCCCCACCCCAAGTGGGCTTACCACTCTTTGGCGGGCTCGTGCTCGACTACCATGGGTCCCCAGCCTTGACAGCATTTCTTCCTTTCCATGCTGAGTGTCTATTTTCATGTTATTCTTGTTCCCCTACCTAGGGGAACATGTCTGGGGTGTTATTGGGAATGTTCTGCATTGTCTCACTGATGTAAGAACAGGTTCACCATTGTTTTTCACTCCCTTTTCTGTTCTTTGTTACCCTTATCTCGTTTCTTTGCTTCTGCGTTTCTCTTTTTCTTCTTTCTCCCTGTGTCCTCCTGAAGGCTGGCCCATGTCTGACGCATAACAGGTGACTGGTAACGTGTAATTCCCACCACGGGGTCCAAAGGGTTCTCATGTACCCCCTGGTACAGGCCAGCACAGAGAGGGGTGCTTGCATGAGCTGTAATCTTCCCAAGTTGCCAATTGGTCCCTTTTGTCAGGTGGTCGGGAGGTGTGACCTGAGGTGTGAAGTCACCTCAGGCAGGTGCGCCCCCTTGTGAAGGGGACCCCCAGTTGGAAAGAGCGCGCCATCGGAGACACCGGCAATCACGGAGGATTTTCTCTCAATTAGTCAACCATCTTTCCAATAAACATTACGAAGTGTAAACATGAGGCCAATGATTCAAAGACCCTTGCCACTGCACCAAGTTTCCTTGTGGTCTTAAGTACTGAAGATGGTCAGTTCTTCACCACATTAAATCCGTTTATTATATTGCCTAGTTGATGCAATTGCCGGCCCTGTGAAGTACTGCTGTCTTTCATGGAAAGGCACTTTGCTTTTGGAGACAACTTCTGATTCTCAAGCACAGCAGCAGCTTGCTGCCTCACTTCTCCACGGCTACCCTGTTCACCCCCCTGCGGGTCCGGGGTAAGAATAGGCCCGAGGTATTCCTGCCTGTCGTAAGAGGCGATTAAAAGGAGTTCCAACCGTTTCGGCCTTCCATGTGATGGTCCCCCTTGGGGTTTGACCTCCATTTTTCAAAATTCTACAGAAGTAAGAGCCTTTTGGGGAAGGACACCTTACGTGGTGTACCACTGGTCCTCAGTGCACTAAGACCTTGGCACTTGGCATTGTAACGGTGTTGTCACCATACCCACTATTCCTCAAATTGGGCCTAAACGCCTGATGGGTTGTACAAGTTACGCCCATAGTGCGTCCCCATCTGCACCTACGATCATGATGGACTTTCCATGGCACCAGAAATCCAGCACGGTAGCCAGCCCGTTGTGGTGGGGTCGTCATGTACCCTCTAGGTTGTAGCCCCCTGACAACACAGGGATCGTACTGCCAATACTTGAGCTGCACCCTCCCCACGTCGGCCAAGGAGTAGATGCCCGTCTCCTTGGGGCATCAGGACTCACGGCAACGGTCATCCTGCCAGGTGGCCCTTGCTGAGGCTGGGTGGTGCCCGTGGGGAGAGCCCCTGGTTGGAGTGTGTGGTATCGGGGCGGACGTTTCGCAGATGAAACGTCAACACGTATCAGGTCGCTCTGCGGCAGAGTCTTTCAAACGGAAAGGTACTGTCTCTAGTTCTGGTTCTCCTGCCCTTTCCCCCTTGGCCACTCCCTGGGAGGAGGGACAGGCCCGTCGGCTTGGGGCGAAGTACTTCCCCCGCTATTTGGTCTGTTCTCGAACCGATGGGGGGACGTTCGCCACCTCCAAGCACATGTTTTGTTCAGCACATTGAGGACATCTTCGGGGAAATGGAGGCTCTCAGTAAGATGCGTTCGGGGTCCGTTCTTATAAAGACCACCTCCGCCACACAGTCGGCGGCGCTCCAGGCGTGCGACCGCCTAGGGGATAGCCCAGTGTCCATTGTCCCGCATCTGGCACTAAATAGGACCCAGGGGGTTATTTTTCATCGGGACCTCCTGCTGCAATCTGATGAGGAGCTCAGGGCCAACCTGGAGCACCGAGGCGTGCATTTCGTCCGGCGAGTCCAGCGCGGCTCCAAAGACCGTCGCATCGACACTGGGGCCTTTATCCTCGCCTTCGAGGGGGACGTTCTCCCAGAGAAGGTAAAGGTGATGTGCTACCGGTGCGACGTGCGACCTTACGTCCCGCCTCCTATGCGCTGTGTTCGGTGTTTGCGCTTTGGGCACATGTCATCACGGTGTGAGGCTGAGCCCCTTTGTGGCAATTGTGGACGTCCTCTTCGTGAGGAACATACATGCACCCCACCACCTCGGTGCATTAATTGTCCTGGCGTCCACTCGCCTAGATCCTCAGACTGCCCCGCATATCAGAAGGAGAAGAAGATACAAGAACTCAAAACTTCGGATCGTCTCTCTTATTCTGAGGCCAGGAAGAAGTATGACCACCTCCATCCCGTGCCGTTGACCACTTCGTTTGCCTCAGTTGTGTCCCCTCCTTCCGCGGTATCCTCACCCCTATCCTGTCCCCCCTCCGCCTCCTCCCCCATCCGGGGTCTCTGCCTCCACCTCCCAAATCCCTCCCTTCCAAATCCTCCTCCCCCGTGGCCCCCGCCCCCTCTGCCCCAGGGGCCACCCCCCCCCCCTCCCCCTCGCCGCCGCCGCCTGAGAAGCGATCCTCTTCTCAGGTGTCCATTGGGGAAACGTTCCGGACCACAGCTTTCGAGGTCTGGCGTTCCAAAACGGACCCCGTGCGTGAGGACCTTATTCGGGTCCAGCCCACCACCCCTGTGCCTCCTCGGACTTCCAAGAAGGCCCCCAAGAAGTAGTCTCTATCCCCCTCTCCACCCCGGCGCGTTTCGTCTGACGCTCCATCCGTGAGTCGCTGCTCCCGGCCGTCCTCAGTTTCGCCGGGACGCTCTGCTGCCAGGCGCTCAGCTGGCCTCTCGTCGGCAAATGGTGCTGCCCCTCCTACACCACCAGGGACAGCGGCCGCAGCTGGCGACGACTCGATGGAACAGGATCCGCCTCCCGCCGGTTGTAGCGTTGTTCCCTCGAAACCTGGCCCTCCGCGGGCATCGAGGTGACCAGCTTTTCCCCCGTCTCGTTCCCCCTCTTTTTTGACTAGCGATGGCCTTGTTACATTGGACCATAAGAGGTATTCGATCTAATCGGGAGGAATTACAACTGCTCCTCCGCCTGCACTGTCCGCTCGTCCTTGGTCTCCAGGAAACCAAGTTGCGCCCGACTGACCGTATTGCCTTTACCCACTATACCTCGGAGCGGTATGACCTCACCCCTGTGGACGGTATCCCAGCTCATGGTGGGGTCATGTTGCTCGTTCGGGACGATGTCTATTACCATCCCATCCCACTGACCACCCCACTCCAAGCAATAGCTGTCCGTATTACTCTTTCTGCTTTTACTTTTTCAGTTTGTATCATCTACACTCCATCGTCATCCGCTGTTAGTCGGGCTGACATGATGCACCTGATTGTTCAGCTTCCCCCGCCGTTTTTATTGTTTGGTGACTTCAATGCCCATCATCCCCTTTGGGGCTCTCCTGCATCCTGTCAGAGAGGCTCCCTCTTGGTGGATGTTGTCAACCATCTCAATCTTGTCTGCCTCAATACTGGCGCCCCGACTTCCCTCTCGGACTCTACTCATACCTACTCCCACTTGGACCTCTCGATCTGTTCTACCACTCTTGCCCGTCGGTTCGAGTGGTATGTCCTTTCTGACACCTATTCGAGCGACCACTTCCCCTGTGTCGTTAGTCTCCTGCACCACACCCCATCCCCACGTCCTTCGAGCTGGAACATACCGAAAGCTGACTGGGGACTTTACTCCTCCCTGGCGACCTTTCCGGACCACGATTTTCTCAGTTGTGACAGTCAGGTCGAATACCTCACGGCTGTTATCATCAATGCTGCCGAATGTTCCATTCCTCATACTACCTCTTCTTCACGTCGCGTTTCCGTCCCCTGGTGGAACGAGGCTTGTAGAGACTCTATCCGTGCTCGACGATGTGCTTTACGCACCTTTCGCCGCCATCCTACGTTGGCGAATTGTATTGGATACAAACAACTCCGAGCGCAATGCCGTAGTCATCAAAGACAGCAAAAAAGCTTGTTGGGCCTCTTTCACAAGCTCCTTTAACAGTTTTACTCCCTCTTCTGTCGTATGGGGTGGCCTGCGCCGGCTGTCGGGCATTAACGCCCACTCCTCGGTACCTGGCCTGACCTCAGGTAATGAGGTCCTCGTTGATTCTGTGGCTGTCTCCAACGCCTTCGGCCGGTTTTTCGCGGAGGTTTCAAGCTCCGCCCATTACCACCCTGCCTTCCTTCCCAGGAAAGAGGCAGAAGGGGCTCGGCGACCTTCCTTCCACTCGCTGAATCTGGAAACTTATAATGCCCCCTTTACTATGCGGGAACTCGAACGTGCGCTTGCACTGTCCCGGTCCTCTGCTCCGGGGCCAGATGCCATTCACGTTCAGATGCTGGCACACCTTTCTCCGGGGGGCAAAAGCTTCCTTCTTCGTACCTACAATCACGTCTGGACCGAAGGTCAGGTCCCCATGCGTTTGCGTGACGCCGTCGTTGTTCCTATACCCAAACCCGGGAAGGATAGACACCTTCCTTCTAGTTACCGCCCCATTTCTCTTACAAGCTGTGTCTGTAAGGTGATGGAGCGCATGGTTCATGCTCGGTTAGTTTGTATTCTTGAATCTTGACGGCTACTTACCAATGTCCAATGCGGCTTTCGTTGCCGCCGCTCCGCTGTTGACCACCTTGTGACCTTGTCGACATTCATCATGAACAACTTTTTGCGAAGACGCCAAACGGTAGCCGTATTCTTCAATTTGGAGAAGGCTTATGATACCTGTTGGAGAGGAGGTATCCTCCGCACTATGCACAGGTGGGGCCTACGCGGTCGCCTACCCCTTTTTATTGATTCCTTTTTAACGGATCGAAAGTTTAGGGTACGTGTGGGTTCCGTATTGTCAGACGTCTTCGTCCAGGAGAACGGAGTGCCTCAGGGCTCCGTCTTGAGCGTAGCCCTTTTTGCCATAGCGATCAATCCAATTGTGGATTGCATTCCACCTAATGTCTCAGGCTCTCTCTTTGTCGATGACTTCGCGATCTACTGCAGTGTCCAGAGAACATGCCTCCTGGAGCGCTGCCTTCAGCGTTGTCTAGACAGCCTATACTCATGGAGCGTGGCAAATGGCTTCCGGTTCTCTGAAGAGAAGACGGTTTGCATCAACTTTTGGCAATATAAAGCGTTCCTTCCGCCATCCTTACATCTCGGTCCCGTTGTTCTCCCATTCGTGGAAACAACTAAGTTTCTAGGGCTCACGTTGGACAGGAAACTGTGTTGGTCTCCGCATGTCTCTTATTTGGCGGCCCGTTGTACACGTCCCCTTAATGTCCTCAGAGTTCTTAGTGGATCATCTTGGGGAGCGGATCGCACTTTTCTACTTCGCTTGTATCGGTCCATAGTCCGATCGAAGCTGGATTATGGGAGCTTCGTCTACTCGTCTGCTCGGCCATCCCTCTTACGCCGTCTCAACTCTATCCACCATCGGGGGTTAAGTCTTGCGACCGGAGCCTTCTACACTAGTCCTGTCGAGAGTCTTTATGCTGAAGCTGCCGAATTACCATTGACCTACCAGCGCGACGTACTGCTGTGTCGGTATGCCTGCCGGCTGTTGTCTATGCCCGACCACCCCTCTTATGAGTCCTTCTTCGCCTATTCTCTCGACCGTCAGTACGGGTTGTATGTGTCTGCCCTGCTGCCCCCCGGAGCCCGCTTCCGTCGCCTGCTTCGACAATTGGATTTTGCCCTCCCTACCACCTTCAGAGAGGGTGAGAGCCTGACACCACCTTGGCTCCAGGCTCCGGTTCATATTTATCTAGACCTCAGCTCACTCCTGAAGGAGGGTACTCAGGCTGCAGTGTATTGCTCACGGTTTGTCGAACTTCGTGCTCGACTTGCCGGTCACACCTTTATTTATACCGATGGCTCCAAAACTGTTGATGGTGTCGGCTGTGCCTTTGTCGTCGTGGCCGCCAACTTTAAATACCGGCTCCTTGACCAATGTTCCAGCTTTACGGCCGAGCTTTTTGCTCTCCATCAGACCGTTCAGTATGCCCGCCGCCACCGCCATTCATCGTATGTACTCTGCTCTGACTCACTCAGTGCTCTTCAGAGCCTTGGAGCTCCCTATCCGGTCCATCCCTTGGCTCAAAGGATACAGCAGTCCCTCCATTCTTTCGCTGATAATGGTTCTCCTGTCAGTTTTCTGTGGGTTCCCGGACATGTAGGAGTGCCTGGGAATGAGGCTGTAGATGCTGCAGCCAAGGCTGCAGTCCTCCTGCCTCGGCCAGCCTCCCATTGTGTCCCGTCATCTGACGTTCGTGGGGATGTTTGTAAGAGGTTTGTGTCGTTGTGGTGGGATGCTTGGTCATCACTCCAAGGAAACAAGCTCCGGGCAGTAAAACCGCTCCCAACTGCTTGGACAACCTCCTCCCGACCATCTCGGCGAGAGGAGGTCCTTCTGACCAGGTTGCGGATTGGGCATTGCCAGTTTAGCCACCGCTACCTGCTCTCCGGTGACCCAGCCCCGCAGTGCCCTTGTGGTCAGGCATTAACAGTGCGCCATGTTTTATTGTCGTGTCCCCGCTTTAGTCAATCTCGTGTTGTCCTGTCCCTGCCATCTACTTTACCGGATATTTTAGCTGATGACGCTCGAGCAGCTGCTCGTGTTCTGCATTTTATAACTTTGACTGGCTTGTCCAAAGACATCTAACCTTTTTACTTATTTTATCTACATCTTTGTTAGGTCTTTCTGGTGTCCCCCCTCCCCTTGAGTTTTACTAGATTCCCTGTGCTCTAACAGTGACTGAACGCTAATGACCTCAGTAGTTGAGCGCCCTTAAACCCCACAAAAAAAAACCCTGTTCACGTCGAGGCCCATAAAAATTTGAATTCTTCTAGTGATGTAATTTACAACAGGCTGCTCGAAAGTCTGAGGCCGAAATCCAACCTTATCTCTGATCAGGGTGTCCTTGCTGTCCATCTTCTAATGAAAAAGGTAGATTCCTTCTTAGTGCCCACCTGCACTCTGTTCCTCACCTTTGATTCAGTGGTGCTGTCGTCAAAGATCAAAGCAGGCTGTGAAATTATCAGTCAGGCCGTACATTCCGAACCCAATGCACTTCTACCAGTGTCATTGTTCCAACCACACGTTGTCTTGTTGACACCCGGCCAGATGTGTAACCTGTGTTAGGGATGTGCACAAGGACGATTGTCCACCACCTCCTCCCTGCTATGTCAACTGCAATGGCTACCATGCAGCTTCCTCTTTGGATTGCCCCATGTATCTTGATGAGTGGGCTGTCCAAGAGAACCCAGTCGCTCGCATGTTATTGGCTAGTCGTAAACCCTATGGTCTCCTGCCTGGCACCTATAGTTCTGTTCTTGGTACCCTCGCTCCATAACGGACATGGCCACGCAGACATGCAACCTCCAATTCAGCAGGTTGTGAAATTGCCCAGTGTCACAGTTGCATCACAATCAAACCGTCAGACTCTCGCCTCAAGGGGTGAAGCCACCAACTACTCAACTGATAGGCCGGAAAGGACAGTAGTAGTACTCCCATGAAGACTTACTCCGTCCCTCCAGCCAAACGTCAGTCTTCCTCTAACCAGAAAGGCTCAAAGTAGTCCACCAAATGCAAATGGTCTTCTCCTTCGCCAACTTGAACACTCTCTTCAATGGTGTCACCACATGATGCCTTAGCCTAGCCGGCCTCCATGTTGCTAGTGTGCACTGCCAACAGGTTTTGAGTGTTGGACTCCACAGACCAACTGCACAAGCAAGCTGATGCTCCTGTGGACCTCATGGAGTAGGATTCTCCTGCTTCTGCGTCCTGTAGAAGTGACTCTCACCTGGCACATCTCATCAAACACTCTCCTCCAATGGAATGTTCGTGGCCTTCGGTCCCACATAGGGTTTATGGCTGCTTTTAGCATCACAGCGTCCCCTTGTACTCTTGCCTTCTGGAAACAAAATTGCACCCTCACGACTGCTTTGAGCTTTCCCATTTCTTACCAGTTCGTTTTGACCTTCCCCTAGGTCAGCATTCCATCTCATAGGGGTGTGATGCTGCTCATATGTTATGCCATTCATAGTCAACCCATCTCCCTGACTACCCATCTTCAAGCTGTTGCAGTTCACCTTATCCTCCCCCACCTGATTTCTTCCCTCTGTACCATTTATGTCTGACATTTGATGTCACCAGGGCAGGCTTCCCCCAGTTTATTGGGCAGTTACCTCCCCCATTTTTGCTACTAAATGACTTCAATGCACTTCATCCCCGTTGAGGTTCTCCCAGGACCTTTCAGAGGTGCACTCTTGGCTGACCATTTTAACAACCTCTTCTGCCTTAACACTGGAGCATACACTTTCCTTTAAGACTCCTCTTATACCTATTCTTATTTGGACCTATCCTAATGCTCTGCCCATCTTGCCCATATTCTGACAAGGGAACCTCCCCATCGCACCCTCCTCAGATTTAGTTAGAAGTTGGCACAGTGGATAGGCCTTGAAAAACTGGACACAGACCAATCGAGAAAACAGGAAGAAGTTGTGTGGAACTATGAAAAAAATAATGCAAACTGAGTAGTCCATGCACAAGATAGGCAACATCAGGACAACATGAGCTCAGGAGTGCCGTGGTTAGCATCAGCAGCTGCGGAATGAGAGGTCCTAGGTTCAAGTTTTCCCTCGAGTAAAAATTTTATTTTCGTAAAGTTATGATCTGTCCGTTCATTGACGTCTCTGTTCACTGTAATAAGTTTAGTGTCTGTGTTTTGCGACCGCACCGCAAAACCGTGCGATTAGTACATGAAAGGACATGCCTCTTAAATGGGAACCGAAAACATTGGATCGCAAGGTCATAGGTCAACCGATTCCTCCACAGGAAAACACATCTGATATATTCTATATGACACTGGTGACGGCATGTGCGTCACATGACAGGAATATGTTGTCGACTCGCCTAACTTGTACACTTGGCGAATGGGTAAAAAGATTCTTCTACCTTGCCCGATTTAGGTTGTCTTGTGGCTGTGATAATCACTCCCAAAAAAGTGATGAAAACATAAGTTTGTCACATAAACTGCAACAAATGAATGCAACAGTTTGACAGTCGCACAGTTTTCCCTGTGCTCTGTCAAAACATATGTTTTAACGTTTTATAATTTTTTCTTGGGTAGACTGTCAAATCCTGCATATGTCCAAGCAAATCTGAACATCTCCTTGATATTTGGAGAGGGAAGTTGATTATGTGTGAGTGCCTGAACTTTGATAATTGACACCCGATCACGTAAACAATACTGCTCTGTGTACCTGGGTCACCTGCTGCCTCCGATTGAGCACCTGTGCTAGTGCTTTCTATTGCTGTGCCAATAAATGCTCAATGGCGACGACCGTGAAGCCCTATGACCCCACATCCTCGCAACGTATCAGGGCTCTGGCATTGTTTACACTGACGGTTCGATGGTTGCTGGTCGTGTCGGTTATGCGCTAACTCTAGGGGAACATTCCGAACAACGTTCCTTGCCGGCTGGCTGCAGCGTTTACACTGCTGAGCTGGTTGCCATCTTTAGAGCCGTAGAGTATATCCGTTCCTGCTCAGGTGAGTCCTTTGTTACCTGTAGCGATTCCCTGAGCGGTTTACGAGCTCTCAACCAGTGTGGTAGTGACCACTTTCCGATCTTTGTCACTGCCACAGCGTCAGTCTTCTCTGCGCCGTTGCAGGTGGGCTTTGAATAAGGCTGACTGGGACTTGTTTTCCTCCACTGCCGCTATTGAGCCTCTCTCTAGTGATGACATTGATGCGGTGGTTCAATCGGTCACCACCGGCATCGTTACTGCCGCCGAATCTGCCATTCCCTGTTCTTCTGGGTCCCCTCGGCAGATGACTGTGCCTTGGTGGTCGCTTGAGATCGCTGAAGCGATTAAAGATCGCCGGCGGGCGCTCCAGCGTCACAAGCGACATCCCTCCATAGACCACCTTGTCGCCTTCAAACGGCTGCGTGTGCAGGCCCGCCTCCTTATCCGCCAAGGCAAGGAGGAGTGCTGGGAGCGGTATGTGTCCACCATTGGCCTCCATGTGTCTCCATCACAGGTCTGGGCCAAGATCCGACTCCTCAATGGCTATCGGACCCCTGTCAGCGTCCCTGCACTCTCACTGAATGGAGCAGTTTGTACAGACTCTGATGAAATTGCCAGCAGCTTGGCAGAGCATTTTGCTCTTACCCACTGGCCTTCCGCTCCATTAAAGAGCGGATGGAACGTCGGAGCCTTCTTTTTCGCACCCACCATTCTGAATCCTACAATGCTCCATTCAGTGAGAGGGAATTTCACAGTGCCCTTGCCGCTTGCCCTGATTCCGCTCTTGGGCCAGATCGTATTCACTGTCAGATGCTGAAACACCTTTCAGTGGACTGCAAGCGACGCCTCCTCGACCTTTACAACCGTCTCTGGGTCGAGGGTGAGTTTCCGTCACAATGGCGGGAAAGCATTGTCATTCCAGTTTTGAAACCGGGCAACAGCCCTTTGGAGGTGGACAGCTACCGCCCCATTAGCCTCACCAACGTTCTTTGCAAGCTTCTCGAACGGATGGTGAGCCGGCGCTTGAATTGGGTACTGGAGTCTCGGGGCCTTCTGGCTCCGTTTCAGGGTGGGTTCCGTAAAGGACGCTCCGCCACTGACAATCTGGTGAGTCGGGAGTCGGCCGTCCGTACTGCCTTTGCCCACCGTCAGCACCTGGTCGCTGTCTTTTTCGACATGCGGAAGGCGTAAGATACGACATGGCGTCATAACATACTTTCTACCCTTCATGGATGGCGTCTTCGGGGCCCTCTGCCGATCTTTATCCGCAATTTTCTGTCGTATCATACCTTCCGCGTGCAAGTCGTGGCCTCTCATAGTTCCTCCCGAGTCCAGGAGAACGGGGTACCACAGGGATCTGTCCTCAGTGTCTGCCCGTTTCGCAAGGCGCAGTCTTGGGCTGTAGCGCATGGTTTTCAGTTTTCGGCTGCCAAGACCCGCGTTATGCATTTCTGCCGGCGCCGAACAGTCCATCCTGAGCTGCGGCTTTATCTTGCCGACGAACTCCTTGCTGTGGTGGAGACCCACAGGTTTTTGGGTGTAGTTTTCGAAGCCCGGCTGACTTGGCTGCCTCATATTCGGCAGCTTAAACAGGTGTGTTGGCGGCATCTAAATGCTCTGAGATGCTTGAGCCGCACCCGCTGGGGCGCCGACCGATCTACCCTGTTACGGCTCTACCAGGCGTTAATCCAATCCCGTCTGGATTATGGGAGCCTGGCTTATGGCTCAGCATCCCCATCTGCGTTACGGGTGCTGGACCCAATCCTCCACAGCGGGATACGCCTTGCCACTGGTGCTTTCCGTACCAGCCCTGTGGACAGCATACTAGTGGAGGCAGGTGTCCCTCCACTGCGGTTACGGTGCCAACGTTTGCTGGCCGCTTATGCTGCCCATGTTTTTAGCACGCCCGGGCATCCGCAAGTCTCCTGTTCCCGCAATTGGTCGTCCATCTGCCAGAACGTCGGCCGCGGTCAGGTTGTACGATCGCGGTCCGCGTCAAAGAGCTTCTCTCCGGGCTTAGGGTTTTCACTGTTCCACCTCCTTTTCGGACCACTTTGCGTACACCCCCATGGCGTGTTCCTCGCCCTTGCCTTCGGCTCGACTTGGCACAGGGCCCGAAGGACTCAGTCCCTCCAGAGGCCTTCCGCCACTGCTTCTTTCAATCCTCTCAACGTATCAGGGCTCTGGCATTGTTTACACTGACGGTTCGATGGTTGCTGGTCGTGTCGGTTATGCGCTAACTGTTGGGGAACATTCCGAACAACGTTCCTTGCTGGCTGGCTGCAGCGTTTACACTGCTGAGCTGGTCGCCATCTTTAGAGCCCTAGAGTATATCCGCTCCTGCTCAGGTGAGTCCTTTGTTACCTGTAGCGATTCCCTGAGTGGTTTACGAGCTCTCAACCAGTGTTTTCCTCGTTATCGTCTGGTGATGGCTATCCATGAGTCCCTGCATACTCTTGCGCGTTGCGGCCGCTCTGTGGTCTTCGTGTGGACCCCAGGCCATGTTGGGATACCCGGCAATGAGAATGTTGACCGCCTGGCGAAAGAGGTGACCAGTACACCATCTCTGGACAATGGCCTCCTGGAGACAGATTTGCGAGCATTCCTACGCAGCAAAATTCTGGACCTTTGGGACACTGAATGGCGCGCCCTGCCTTCACGAAACAAACTTCGGGCCATCAAGGAGGCTACCAGTGTGTGGAGCTCCTCCTTGCGGGTCTGTCGCAAAGAGTCTGTTGTCCTCTGCCGGCTGCACATTGGGCACACATGGATGACGCACGGCCACCTATTGCGACGTGAGGACCCACCTTTATGTCACTGCGGCTCCGTTTTGACAGTGGTCCACATTTTATTGGACTGTCCACTTTTAGCTGTGCTCAGGCAGTCGTTCGCACTGCCTGACACGCTCCCTGCCCTTTTAACAGATGACTCTGCTATGGCTGACTTAGTTTTACGTTTTATTCGGGCAGGGGGTTTTTATCATTTAATCTAAGTGTTTCTGTTTTATTTTATTGTTTTCTGTTGATTCTGGCCTTTGGCCTACAATTTTAAACTGATTTTTTAATGTGGTTCTAAGTGGTTGGCTTTTCCTTTTTTATTTCTATGGTCGGCCAACCACCGTCACACTGTGTGATTTTAGTTTGTTTTGTCTGGTCTTTGTCTAAGTTTCTCTTGTTCTGTGTCGTCTGTGATCTATTCTGTTAATCGTTTTTATTCTCTGTGGGTGTTTTCAGTATTTCGAAAAAGGGCCCGATGACCGTAGCAGTCTGGTCCCTTTAATCCCACAAACCAACCACTCTCTCTCACCATCTGTGTTCGCAAGGTGATGGAACATATGATTCTTGCTCTGCTGGTATGGTGGCTCTCCAATGATCTTTGTGTTGTCATCCGTCAGCAGGTGGTGTCAGTTTGGCATCACCACTGGTCCTCCCTTCATGGGAACAAGCTCCAGGTTGGAACTTCCTGGCAAATTAAAACTTTGCCTTTCCCTGGCAAGTGCTATGCAGACAGAGCAACGCAAGCACGACTCACGACCCATCCATACGGCTTAAATTCTGCCAGTACCTAGTCTCCTATGTTCCAAACTTCACAGAAGCTCTTGTGTGAAACTTGCAGACCTAGCACTCCCGGAAGAAAGGATATTGTGGAGACCTGGCTTAGCCACAGCCTTGGAGATGTTTCCAGAATGATAATTACAGTCTGCAGTGGAGTGTCATTCAAGCTCCAGGTTATTAAGCCTATCCCAGCATTTTGGATGACCTCTTGGCTCTCTCGCCATGAGACCATTTTAACTAGGTTGTGTATTGGGCACTTGTCTGTAGCCCTTGCCATTTGTTAAGTGGTGCTACCCCACCACTTTGTGCCCAACTTTTGACTGTCCGCCATTTCCTGACGGAATGCCCTTTTTAATCGCTTATGCTCCCGTTCATGTTTTCAGTCTTCATTTATCAGCTATCGGACAATACATGGGCTGTCGACCGCATTTTACTTTTTAGGTCATAGCAATGTGGTGAAGGCCATCTAATTTTATTACCTCAATTTCTCTGTGGCATGTTTTAGACCTTCCTCGGCGTTCTTTTTTTTTTAGCGCACTCTCTCCCCCCCCCCCCCCTCTCTCTCTCTCTCTCTCTCTCTCTCTCTCTCTCTCTCTCTCTCTCTCTCTCTCTCCCTCCCTCCCTCCCTCCCTCCCTCCCTCCCTGTCAATAGGGGTTGATATATAGTCGTTTTTAACTCCTCTGTTTCTGTGTTCTACAGTTTTGACATGGGCACATATGACCTTAGTTTTTGCAGCATAACACGAAACATAACTTAACATTGCAAATTAGGTGGCAAGTGCTTCGAACTGCAATTGCATCAAAGGCTGCTAGAGGTTGGGTTGGTCCTAAGCTATGTCATTAAGTCTAACCTATTGTCAAAAGCAGTCGTGCGGTAACCGTCCCCAAATTCGTTGTATTGCATTGCTCATTTTTTTTCTTTACAAATAAGTGGTCCATCACTGGTTTAGATTACAACCGTTGCAACACCGGAAGAGTTCGGCAATCAGTTCTGCTGTAGGCTGCTGCCAAGCGAAATGTGGGCAGTTTTTGTTTCCGTGCACTGCTCCTTCCCATGTGGCGGTCAGAATTCTAATCATTTACTTGTGGTCTTCTGCTACTATAGCCTATAGTATCCGCCCTCTATGCTATAGCGATTGGAAAATAAAATCTGTAAAAAAATTTCAACAGTACAGAATTTCTTCCCCTGACATTAAAATACAGTTGCCATACATTTGGTCCTACTTCTATGTGAAGTGCCTTGTCATTTCTGTCTGTAGGTGTGTTGTCAAGCACTGGTCGTAGGGCTATGAATGCCCACTAGAAGTTGAAATTAGAAGTGTGTATATTTAAGTTTCACATTTAAGAAATACAAATAATGTCAAGAAACATCTTATATTGGAGATGTATTCATTTAAATGGTGGGGAAACTGCTGTTGCTTTTCAACAGAAAAATCATTTTTGACAGCTTAAATGCAGCAAAACAAAACGGACCATTTTGGAAGAAAAAGGTTTTGCAGAAACAAACTTTCTAGTCAAAAAGTTCCCAGTCAGCACTTCTGAGTCAGATTCAAAGAACTAATAATTTGTATGTCTTCACTCATATAGTGACACCCTTTTAAATTTGTGCGTATAAACATTTACAAAGAAAATAGATGCTAATTTTGCCAAAAAATAGATTGTTTTCTTGTTTCCAATGATTACAAAGGGAATCAAATTCTAAAGACTTTTTGAACAAAATTTTGAGATGGCAATGCTGTGAGCACCAAGTACAGTTTTAGTTGGTGGGAACTAAAAATGAGTCTCATGTCACATTGCTGCAAAGAAAGAATTCTTGGAAGGGGAAGAACAGAAAAACAATGAAAGTAGTGTATATGAAATCTGGTGATGAATATTTGTGTTTTGATAACTTCATAGCACTCTTGAGGGCATGACATAAATTTCAAATTTATCTAGATTGCAAGAAATACAAAGTTCAAAACCACAACCTCCAACATGGTGGATTTTAGGCTCTGACATCCTTGAATTTGTCATTCAAGGATTTTAATCTGACCTGCTACACCTAAATCTGCTCTTTGCAAACCACCTGAGAACAAAGTGTAAATGATGTATACAAATGGTGTAACCACTACACCCACCCATTGTGTGTTCCACAGTAATCATAACTGAAATGCTATTCTTTGAAATGTGAAACAAATAGTGCTAACTAGTATGGGTCACATGGGGAAATTTTATTACCAACCTGACCACTACAGCAATTGCATCAAGAAAATCTTGTCTGGGAGATAAGTTCTCTAGTTCCTTTAATTCCCCAGATACTGTTTTCCCCATAGATGCTTTTAGGTTTTCATTCCTGGTGCCTGTCATCACAATAAATGAAACCAAAGTTACCAAGCAGGGAACTGGATGTATAGCAAACTGCTTCAGTGTTGAGGTAACATGTGGACATGAGAGAATACATATTTGCAGTAGTAATGGTGTATCAGTGGTGTAAAAAATTCCTTACTGAAGTCTTTCCTTGTTGCTTAAAAACTTACTATAGGTTGCTTCAGAGACAGGCTGTGCTGGGAAAGACTCAAAACATACATGTTCAATTTGTGACTGTACCATATGATACATTTTCATTAATGTTGAGTGCAGCAGCTTCAATCAGTGTAACTGCAAAACTCGTCATGTGGAATATAAACGGTTTGAATTTGTTTCATTTCTGACCAGCACATTTATTTAGAGCTAAAAGTTGATTTTTGTAATCACAAACACTTAAATACTTGCATTAAATTACGACATCAGTATTGACTTTCTAGTGTGGTCCAACGTTTTCTATGTGCTAATCAGTTTTTTGTTGTTGATTTAATTACTATTATTCAGGCAAGCGGCGGTATAACATTAAGCTTTGGAAAACATTCACGGACTGTTTCAATTGCCTACCTGTGGCTGCCATTGTAGATGAAAAAATATTCTGTTGTCATGGTGGGCTCAGTCCTGATCTCCAGAGCATGGAACAGATTCGTCGTATAATGCGGCCAACTGATGTACCAGACCAAGGCCTCCTTTGTGATTTGTTGTGGTCTGACCCTGATAAGGTAAATGTGTCATTTGAATTTTAACATGTATAATAAGTAAATTCCTATGATTAAAGTCTGGATCCAATTTCTGAAGATAATGATGAAATTTTAAATATGAGAAGTAAATCATTATTAACACCATGCAGTGTTCATAAAATCTGTGGTTAAAGTTACTGTTACTTACAGGACACAATGGGCTGGGGTGAGAATGACAGAGGTGTGTCCTTTACATTTGGAGCAGAAGTAGTTGCAAAGTTTTTGCACAAGCATGACTTTGACCTCATTTGTAGAGCTCATCAGGTAAGTAATTCTTTCTTGAATTTCATAATTCCATCTTCATGTATGTATACTTCTATACTAATAATTTTCTTTTGTTAATAGGTTGTAGAAGACGGCTACGAATTTTTTGCGAAACGACAGCTGGTCACACTTTTCTCAGCACCCAATTACTGTGGTGAATTTGACAATGCAGGTGCAATGATGTCCGTTGATGAAACACTCATGTGCTCATTCCAAATATTGAAGGCAAGTGATTATGTTGATTTTTGTGATCCAGTTGTGGTGCAGTGGTTCAATAATTTCATCTGTAGATACCAGAAAAGCAGTTGTAAAGTTTTTAAAGTAAAATTGTGTGATACAAAATTAAAACTTTAAATTGCAATATACAACTATATTTTCTTAAAACTGGAAGAAGAGGGGTTGGGTTGTTCGGGGGAAGAGACTAAACAGCGAGGTCATTGGTCTCATTGGATTAGGGAAGGATAGGGAAGGGAGTCGGCCATGCCCTTTCAAAGGAACTATCCCGGCATTTGCCTGGAGCGATTTAGGGAAGTCACAGAAAACCTAAATCAGGATGGTCGGATGCGGGATTGAACCATCGTCCTCCCTAATGAGTCTAGTGTGCTAACCACTATGCCATGTTGCTCGGTAAGAAGAGGGGAAAATGCCTTGGCTTGATGACTTGTCAGTTTAATTTGTACTGCTTCTTTGGGGAAATGTTTTAGATTGATTACTGTAAACGGAACTTGACCGAAGTTGGTGAAAAAGTTCAATTATTTGCTCCATTACTCCTGACAAAAAAAAAGTGCCTTGAGTTCAGGTATTCAGTAGTACTTAAGACATCGCAGAGCTACAAGCATTGATGGAAACAGTGCATAATGTGATATTGAATTATTTCTGGCTTATGGTATATGAAACAGTCTACACTGTGTTGTCAGTTATGACACACAAGGTACCTTAATATAAGGTCCTTGAAGTTGAAAGTTTTGAATTTCTGTAGTCACAGGTATTGAGGAAGACATTTTGTAGAGGTTTTGGAAGACCTTAGACACTGTTCACTGATGGATTTGACTGACCTAAGGTGCCTATAGGACCAACATCTCAGGACCCACTATCTGCTACCAGATGACAGCTTATGACATTGTCATACAAGTTTCTCACTGTTACATTGTATTTACTCGTTCACAGAAAAGGCAATCACCCTGGTTAAAGGTTTAGAACATGGAGTTAACTAAATTCTTACAGATCTTTAATGAATTAAAATATTCCTACAAATCAATCCAGATTATAAATTTTTACATACTCTATGGTTTGTATAGTGGTCGAATCTCTGGAATTACTGTAGAGATTTTGATATTGTCTTAAAATATAAACTGATTCATGGGGAAGGTTTGTGTATCATTGCATATTACAATGAAGTTGCCCAACTGTAGATAGTTACTGCTGCCTGTGCCAAGCTGGGGTGAATTGCTAGTATTCTTACAGTTCTATCATTCTGGCTGAGTTGGTGTCTGTTTTTCCTTTCACCCTCGTAGTAATGCAGTTCATAAATTAAATGGTCTATTGATTGTATCTCACTGCACTCAAATTCTGGGCTGTCTGACACACATTTTCTGGCACACACATTTTATTAATCAGTTACATCTACCAAAATACTTGTTCTGTCAGTATGCAAAGTTGTCACTGTTACCGAGTCGCCTGCATTCCCAACCTTTGCTTGTGTTAAAATTGAATGAGTCTTAAATCTGTGGTTGTTAAGACTATTGGGGATGGTCACAAAGCACGAGAGTACAACTGTGTGGGCCACATAATGCTTATCCTATATTGGAGTAAATTTGCTGCTTTGGTAATGGAATGAGGTTCAGGATGATTTGACATTTCAGGTGAGCATGGTAATAATGTGATGGTACTAAAGATAGGTCTAACATCTATTGAATGAAATGCGGAGTTACAAAAGTCATTTCAGAGAAATAAAGTAGGTGAGATATAAGAGGGTTGACTGAAAAGTAATGCCTCCACCTTTGTAACTCAACAGTTGGCAGCATTGGTATGTGGCTGGTGCTAGCTTGTTCCATAGCCTCTTCCCTACAGCTTCAGTTGGTGGGAAGCCTTAGCATTGAACGGTTGTGTTGTTACAGTGTAAGTATGGAATCCTGTGTAGATGGTTGGTCAATGTGATTTAAGCAACATGAAGTCATTGAATTCTTGATAGCAGAAGGTAGCACCCCAAAGGAGATTCATCAGAGAATGAAAGCAGTTTATGGTGATCGTGTTGATGTTAGTCTTTGGGCGGGTAAGTTTAAAGATGTCGAGGTGGGGACATCTGACCTGCGTGCCAGTTGGACGTCCTGTGACAGCAATCAGTTTAACAAGCAAAATGTTGACAGACTGATTCACGACGATCATCGTATCAGAGAAATTGCAAGCACAATGGCATTTCACAAGAACATGTGGGTCACATTATTGCTTTGCTTGGCTATCAGAAGATCTGTGCACTATGGGTATCCCGGATGCTGACTTCAAAATGAAAGTGCACAGACTTGAAATTTGCCAGGAACACCTCTCGCATTAAGAGAATGAAGGAGACACCTTTCTCCATTAAATTGTGACAGGAGTGGGTACACCATTACGACCTGGAGACAAAAACATTAGTCTATTGAATATTGACACGCTCGCCCCCAGAAAAAGAAATTATAGATGCAGCCATCAGCTGGAAAAATCATGGCCAGTGTCCTGGGGCACGGTTGGTGTTATCAAAGTTTACCTTGCTCATGGGCCCGCATCTCGTGGTCGTGCGGTAGCGTCCTCGCTTCCCACGCCCGGGTTCCCGGGTTCGCTGCCCGGCGGGGTCAGGGATTTTCTCTGCCTCGTGATGGCTGGGTGTTGTGTGCTGTCCTTAGGTTAGTTAGGTTTAAGTAGTTCTAAGTTCTAGGGGACTTATGACCACAGCAGTTGAGTCCCATAGTGCTCAGAGCCCCCCCCCCCCCCCCCCCTTGCTCATGGAGCAACAATAAATTCAGAGCATTGCATCACAATGCTGCGAACTCTGAAACAGTGGCTAACATGGGTCCAAAAGGAAAAGGGAAATGTTTTCCTGCACATGACAGTGCCAGACCACACACAATGTAGCACCACAGCAGAACTTCAGAGAGTGAATCTCACCACCATACGGCATCCTCTGCACAGTCCACATTTACGAGGGGCGTTCTAAAAGTCTGCAGAAAAATAAAAACAACTAAAGTGTTTGGGGTAAATCTTTTTTATTTTTAGACAGTCTCCTTCTAGACTTATACACTTCGTCCAATGCTGTTCTAATTTGTTGTTCCCTTCTGAATAATAGGAAATGCCCAAGTCTGCAAAAATAGCTATTACTTGCTGCAATCACTTCCTTGTTTGAATAAAATCTTTGTCCCGCCAGCCACTTCTTCAAATTGGGGAACAAATTGTCAGAGGGAGCCAAGCCTGAAGAATAGGGGGATGCGCGAAACGAGTTGAAATCCTATTTCCATTAATTTTGCGACCACATCTACTGAGTTGTGTGCTACTGCATTGTCGTGATGGGAAAGGACTTTTTGTGGTCAGATTGCTGGAGTTTTTCCTGCAGCTCTGTTTTCAAACAGTCCAATAACGATGAATAATATGCACCTATAACAGTTCTACCCTTTTCCAGATAGTCGATGACGATCCCAAAATATAGTTGCCTTAACCTTTCTGGCCGAAGGAATGATCTTCGCCTTTCTTTGTGCAGACTCTCCCTTGGCAACGAATTGTTTAGATTGTTCTTTGGTCTCAGGAGTATAGTAATGTTTCATCCATAGTGACGAAACGACGCTTCAAGTCCTGTGGTTTCTTCCTGAACAGCTGCAAACCAACCTTGCAACACTTCACACCATTCCGCTTTTGGTCAAGCGTGAGTAATCGCTGAACCCATCTTACGAATAGCGTTCTCATGTCGAAATGTTCATGCAAAATATGTACCCGTTCAGTCAAGATGCCCACAGCACTAGCAATCTCACGCACCTTAACTCTTCTGTCATCCATCACCATATCATGGATTTTATCAATGATTTCTGGAGTTGTAACCTCCACAGGTCGTCCAGAACATTCAGAATCTCTTGTGCCCAAATGGCCACTCCGAAAATTTTGAAACCACTTATAAACTGTTCTAATCAAAGATGCAGAGTCACCATAGTGTTTATCAAGCTTCTCTTTAGTCTCCAAAGGAGTTTTGCCTTTCATAAAGTAATGTTTAATCACCACATGATATTCTTCTTCGTCCATTTGTTGACAATCACTGAACTTCCTTGATTCACACGAATGCCAAACACAAAGAAATAGACCAATATGGCTGAAACTTGGTTTGTGTTCTTTCCAAAGACGGTACTAACTAAAAGTGACCTCGACACGTGCTGGTGGTGCCATCTCTTGGACTTTGCATGGACTTTCCAAACGCCCCTCATAGCACAGTCTGACTTCCATCTGTTCCAATAATGAAAGACAATCTGCGGGGACATCATCGTGCTTCTTATGAAGACGTTGAGAGAACTGTTATGACTTCAGAAAACTTGTTCATTGTTGGTAGAAATGTATCCAGTTAGCTGGTGATAAAGTGGAAAAGTGAATATTGGTAATTAAAGATCACATTCTAAGGGTTATTTCTGTGTTTGATTTATTAAAATATTCCCATCCAAACCCAATTAACGAAATTGGACACATTACTTTTCATTCAGCCCTTGTATTTGTTGTAAAATCCTTGTGATAATTTTATTTGGAGAGTCATGTGGCCAGCAGATACTCCTGACTACGAGATACCCTTCTGTGGTTGGTGAAAGTGTCGTTCTTATGTGAACCAGTACACATAGGATTACAGGAAAACTGATAAGATGCCACAGTAGAGCAAGCGTATACTAAAAATTGTGGGGCTCAACGTGTTGTATCATTAAGCCTATCACCTTTCTGTTAACAGTAATGTCCATGGGAAGAAGAATGGTATGAAGTGAAGGGCAAAATGGTAAAGGTGGTAAACTACACTGATAGTGCCATACTTCCTTTCAGACTAGACGAAGTGCTTCTGTATCTATAAGGTACAAAACGAAAGATGGCTTTCTGATTCAGCTAGAGGACTTACTAATTTTGTAGTCTAGTGAATAGTGATTTCAGTACTGCATACTTCAACAGATGGTTTTATATTGTTAAAAAAGAGTAGTGTATACCTGCTGCTATGTTCTGCTTTAGCAACCAAACACAAATATGTTAAATTTTTAAGTTGTCCAACATCCTTAAATTATTAGCAGATGACAACTTAACAGCCCATGAAAATGTGTATTTTGCAAACTTTCACTTCAAAGAGGGAATGTACTTGCTCAAATGGACAGTGAATTGACTGAAAAGTGTCTTATTTAAATATCTCATTGCTGGCAAAAGAATTTTTTTCCTTCTCTTCAGTAAGTGTCCAACGTGGTATAGATAAGATAGGAACTCCTAGGTTAATGTATTTTAGGCAGTGGGATTTAGCGATTGTCACATATTAGAAACATTGCATTTCTGTCCTTTTGTTGCTTGGTGGTGGTGGTGGTGGTGGTGGTGGTCTCTTTAGCAAGACATAATTGAAATCATTTCACCAGCTTGATCTTGCCCAAGTTCACGATAATTATCTAATATTGATCTTCATATACTATGTGATCAAAAGTATCCGAACACCTGGCTGAAAATGACCAGTTTGTGGTGCCCTCCATCACTAATACTGGAATTAAACAAGGTGTTGGCCCACCCTTAGCCCTGATGACATCTTCCACTCTTGCAGGAATATGGAAGGTTTCTTGGGGAATGGCAGCCCATTCTTCACGGAGTGCTACACTGAGGAGAGGTATTGATGTCGGTCGGTGAGGCCAGGCATGAAGTAGACATTCCAAAACATTCCAAACGTGTTCTGTAGGATTCAGGGCAGGACTCTGTGCAGGCCAGTCATTACAGGGATGTTATTGTCGTGTAACCACTCCGCCACAGGCCGGGCATTATGAACAGGTGCTCAATCATGTTGAAAGATGCAATCACTATCCCTGAATTGCTCTACAATAGTGGGAAGCAAGAATGTGCTTAAAACATCATTGTAGGCCTGTGCTGTGATAATGCCACACAAAGCAAGGGGTGCAAGCCCTCCTCCATGAAAAACATGACCACATCATAACACACCCGCCTCAGAGTTTTACTGCTGGCACTACACAAGCTGGCAGATGACATTCACCGAGCATTCGCCATACTCACACCTTGACATCAGACCGCCACGTTGTGTACTGTGATTCGTCACTCCACACAATGATTATCCACTGCTCAATTGTCCTGCGATATGCTCCTTACGCTGAGGTGTCATTCAGCATTTACCAGTGTGATGTGTGGCTTATGAGAGCTGCTTGACCATGAAATCAGTTTTCTCACCTACCTGTCATAGTATTTGCAGTGGATCTTGATGCTATTTGGATTTCCTGTGTGATGGTGTGGATGTCTATTACACATTACGACTGTCTTCAACTGTCAGTGGTATCTGTCAGTCAACAGAAGAGATCGGCCAGTATGCTTTTGTGCTGTACATGTCCCTTCACGTTTCCACTTCGCTATCACATTGGAAACACTGGACACACGGATGTTTAGGAGTGTGGAAATCTAGTGTACAGACGTTTGACACAAGTGATACCCAATCACTTGACCATGTTCGAAGTCCACGAGTCCTGCGGAGCGCCCCATTCTGCTCTCACAATGTCTAATGAATACTAAGGTCGATCAAATGGAGTATCTGGCTGTAGGTGGCAGCACAATGCAGCTAATATGAAAACATATGTTTTTAGGTGTGTCCAGATACTTCTGATAACATAGTGTATGTAAAACTGTTTTTGTTCCTCTTTCATATTCATAAGCATTGAATTTTTTGCCAGATAACTTTATCACATTATGAATTACTAAGTGTCAAAAAGAATCACATGCATGTTAGGTGCACTCTTAGACTGGTAGTGTTAAGTTAATATGAAACTAAAGTTAATTTGTGTTTGTAGAACTTTATGTATTGGAAAATTGTTCTACACATGACTAATTTTTTTTTACCAGCCGGCTGATAAGAGGAAGTTTGCTTATGGAGGACTGAATGCTGGAAGACCTGTTACACCACCCCGTGGAGCAACAACAAAGAACAAAAAAAAGTGAACGTGTCTGGGTTGAGCAACTGAGCTGCTTAAATATACTTAATTTGAATGCTGAATTCACTGTAGCAGCTAGAACTACAGGAGTATTGTGCATTGTGGAGAGACTGCTGAAAATATAAATGTTGTGTAATATTGTGTTGGGCCTGAAGTCCTGACTCAGACGTTGTCACAAAGCTGTTTACCAGTGGTACAACATATTTGTAGTTTTATAATTTTATGCCAAACATTCTTCAGTACTCATTACAAGCAAAAATTAATACTAAGTTAAATACGTGACAGCGTATCAGTGCAATTGCAGTTATTTTATCAAAATCTGTTTACTGTGGAGCTACCTGTTCTGCAGTCAACTTTTTGTAATGCAGAGCTGTTAAAAGTGGAATGAACTTACAAATATGTAATATTTGGAATATTGAAGCACTATTAGATATAACAGTGTTTTTATTTCTAACATATATAAGTGAAATTACATAGATGCAAGTTTGTGTTGTAGCACAGTCTGAAGAGTATTAGAAGGTACATCAGTGATGACTCATTATGAGTGACTAGTAGTGCTTAATATTAAACAAAAAACATGAATACCTTCACTAATAATCTGAACATTGTAGTTAAGATATCCGAACCACCAAAACGTTTAAGTAGAATTTCCAAGGATTGGAAAAGCTTCTCATGACAAAAGTATTCACCCTTCTTGGCAGTGATTGAGAGTACCAGTAGTGTTAGTTAAGTCTATGCCACTTCTTTCATACCTTGCCTCATCCCTTGTATTTTCCTCAGTTCTCACAGCAGAATTTTAATGGCCTGCTTGCATGACAGTAGTATTTATGTATAGTTTCTAAGCATAATTTTGCAAAGTACTTCATAGAATAACGTCCTTCATTTCACTGAGTGTAGGAGTTTTGAAACATGAAATGAAATGTATCGTCCATTATGTTGTAATTAATCCTGTGACAACAGCAAGTGGTCACATTGTTTTGAATTTGTTATAAGAATGTTTTGTGATGAAGTGCATATTTTTTTTCAGAGACCAGATATATTTAATAATGTGGTCAACTTCCATCCATTTTTGGATACTTAAATGTACATTACAAAATTCATATTGTATATAATTGTTGATGGATCTCCAGTTTATCATCTTGACTGTCTTTATAATGTCCCTTTAATGAATGTGGAGAGAGCAAAAAGAAACAAAACCTCAATTTTAAAACAATTCGTAAATGATTGTTTGATTTTATAACCTAATCCTGACGCGGACACTTGGTGTTAACATTACAATCAAAGATAAAATTGCTGAGAAAGCAGTTGCAGTGTAGTGACAAAATGTAATATTTCACTATTTGTAATTGCTGACTACCATTTTGTCTTGCTAATTGAAGTCCAAGCTGCTTAATGACAAAGGAAACGAATCTCAGAGTTTAATGTGTGGAGCGGTAGTCTCCTAGGTGTGCAAAAATGTTAAAATTCATCTGCGAAATAAATTTTGTACTGTATTGCTAAACTATTTGCTGTATGGAGATTAATCTCTTGGAGATAGTTTTCAACTTGGGTTTCGGAGTAGTGGTATGCAAAACATGAATGCTTAAATTTTTGTATATTTTGCTAGTTCTTCACTTGTAAAATTATACACTGTTGAATGCTATATTTTGTTGGGGAAACGTTGTTCATACTATATATGTATAAAATGGTCTAATATTTTGGAGGCAATAGATGCCGGCACGAATGTCGGAATTTGTGTTCAAAATTGTTTTAGAGCACAAGAAGTTTGGAGTTGCGGAAAATTTTAACATTTGGGTATCGTAGTAGAATGGGAATTAGTGGGGAATTAAGGCAATGATGGAAAGTTGTTACACTTTCATTTTGGTCTGATTTATTTAGGCATAATCATAACTCAGTTTTGCTTGTTTCCAATTTAACTGATTAACTTCTTATGACATGTTTGACAATATTGTCTTTAACTTCTTATGACATGTTTGACAATATTGTCTTTTCTGCAGTCACTAATACTCTTGTATCACCATTTTGAGATTGCAAAGTATGCTGATGTTAAGTTCATTCACAGTGCTGTTCATGACTGACTCTTATTTCAAAAAGAGCCATTAATTTTTTATTGCTCGTAGGGAAGTGTGCAAAATACACATCAAATAAATAGCTGCTGATAAATTTCAGAAGGTAGCTGGCTGTGTGTGATCAGAGAGGAATACACTAGCTACGGACAGAACTTTCACATTTCTCATAAAGCGCGCCTCATGAGACTTTAATGTAAGCACACATCTGATGCCATGAGTCCGAGGGCAGAAACAAATTTGGACTTCGGTGGTATGGGCCAGTAGGTAGAGTTGTAAAGGGAGAGGGTGCTATGTCGTAATTGTTCCTGGTGTATTAGATTAAAGACCTGAAATAAATTCGCTTTTTTGCACTTGTGAATATGGATCTTAAATATCTACATCCATACTCCGCAAGCCACCTGACGGTGTGTGGTAGAGTGTACCTTGAGTACCTCTATTGGTTCTCCCTTCTATTCCAGTCTCTATTGTTCGTGGAAAGGATTGTCGGTATGCCTCTATGTGGGCTTTAATCTCTGATTTTATCCTCATGGTCTCTTCGCGAGATATACGTAGGAGGGAGCAATATACTGCTTGACTCCTCGGTGAAGGTATGTTCTCGAAACTTCAACAAAAGCCCGTACCGAGCTACTGAGTCTCTCTCCTGCAGAGTCTTCAACTGGAATTTATCATCTCCGTAATGCTTTCACGATTACTAAATACCTGTCATTTTGGCCTTTAGTGAAATGGTTTCCTAATTCCAACCTAACTTTAGTGTGGGCTGCAGCTCTGTGCTTGAAGGGAAAATTGCTGAACAAGTGTTTTTTTCATACACAAAAATGTCATTTTTAGGCTCCATGATGAATATTTGTTGTGTGTCCAGGACATGAAATTTTAAATTACTGGAATAACATTAATAGTGTGCACGCGCGCACACACACACACACACACACACACACACACACACACACTAATTGCAAATAATCAATTGCAGAGATAATTAAATGAAATATGGAAGTAATATAGAGGAATGTGTACAAAAAATTTGAGAACCAAGTATTCAGCAGTTTTGATTGCAGCAAGGTTGCTTTTGGTACATGTATCCAGTAGGTTCATGCAGACTAGCAGGTATTGTCCTGCAAGTTTCGTCATTACTTCTGAAACCCTGATTCCTCAGTAGGACTTCACATTGTGACAGTCCAGTTCTGTTTTTGCCGTGTCTTCCATGCCACATAAGGTAAATATGAACCTGCAGTTGGCCCCTTGTAGGTGTTAAGTGTTTTGGATAGAATCTCGCCAAAGATCTGCTTGGTGATTTCCTGGGGATAACTGTCTTGCAGTAGTTTTTTTGCATGGAGATCTTTCCTTAATACCGAGTCTTGGTTGTTACGATTTGTGTTCAAACGAGGTATGTGGGGTAAATTTCCTGTTTCTCTCTACTTCTGAATCTGCTTTCCTGGGTATACATGGTGGTATACGTATAATGTGGTATAGTTGGTGGAGGATATTTTGGTGTGGTGAAATATTGCCTGGGCAGATATTTGAAGTACTTTTGGTTGGGATGGCACCTGTAAGTTGTGGACGATGTTCTATGCAGATACTTTTCAGAAATAAGCTCAGACTGAGCTTTGAATGTAAGGGAATGGTCCATATTTTTGTATGTGGTTGAGTAAGCAGCTGTTTAGTGAAAGCCACACCTGTAACTTAACATCTTTCATAACCATTCGCAGGGTTGGCTCAAATTGAGGATATGTTCACAGCAAGGCCTTTCTTGGCAGTGCCTTCTATAAATGACACAAGTGAAACTAAACAGATTTTTGTCTGTTGGTTCTTTCCCATGCTTTGTGCCAAGTCCTGAAATTTGCAATTTAAAGTGATTGGTGTATAGTGAGATTCAATATTCATTGATTTGTAGCAGATCCAAACATTTTAATTCCTTCTTAGTTTGTCAAGACCTGCAGCTTTTATTCTTCATAGATTTGAAAACACTATCTGATTCTTTCAAGGTGGAAATAGTGCTGAAATAATCTTTCTCATCTTGGAGTTTTCAGATATTTCTTCAGCCTTACCATCAAAAAGGATATTACAACACTGAAAATTTGTAAAACTTATTCTTGTGACTTGGACTGTCTTGGTGTTACTGTGAAGGGAAGTAGATGGTTTTGACTGATCAGTAAAACATCTAAGATTCCCTAAACGTCTGCTCTCCATGAAAGGGAATGGGCTGAGGTGTGCCAGTTGCATGCCCCCCCCCCATGTTCAATGGACCTGACAACTCTGACTTTTCCTTTTGGGAAAAATCATGGGATCTTCTTCCACACTTACTGGCTTCTGTCAGTTAGAATCGAACTCTCAACTGTGGCATTCTGCATGCATAGACTTCAGATGGGACGTGCACCATATAATAGATGATTTACTTAAAACCTCTTTATTTAGTTCAATAGATGAAAAATCTACTCACCAAGTAGTGGCAGCACACACATGTAAGACTTAACTGATATCACAACACACACTTGTGAGTGCGTTCTGCTGCCACTTGGTGAGTAGATTTTTCATCTATCCAGTTAATTTCATTAATAATTGTTTTTGTTATTTGAACCTGTTTAGGCACACAATAAAAAAGCTTCATGTATTTTGCTATAAAATGATACAGAAATGGTGCCTGTAGGGTAAATAAAGATGAGTTTTTGAAGTTGTGAAGTCCTTATTGGTACATACTACACAAGGGGCAGCCAAATGGAAAACAAGACGGATTGGAAAAAGTGACACATTCATTGTTTACCTTTCTTCCATCTTGTTTTCATTTGCTGGCCCCTTTGCATTTGATGGAAAGTTTGGTTAGGAATGATATTAGACCAAGAGCGATGGCTGGGTTATTGTTGGTCTTCAATAATTTTTGTTCATTTCAGGTATTGTGTTTATCTGGATATACTAGGTTCGTATGGGGTATTGATACATAAAACCAGACTTTAGGCAAGATAGTTACATAGTGTGTCCTCAAAGCTGTCTCTCGCCTCCAAGTTGGCAAACCCAGGGAAATGAGCAACATTGTGGAAGATGGAGTACCCATCCCCATTGGGGAAAAAAGGTCAGGGCAGATGAGAGCAGGAGAAATGGTCCTCTGAATAATAGGGGTTGAGTGCAGGGCCAACACCCCTGCCTTGGTGAAAACAAAGCCAGACTGCTCCCCCCCCCCTCCCCCAAGGCAAAATAAGCTAAGGAATGAGATTATGAATAGGACTCTTAAATTTGGAACATGGAATATGCTTACAACCACCAGGAACAATGAAGTGTACCTGAAAGGGTTTTGGATTGGAATTAGTTGCCATCAGACAGAAGGTAAGGAGAGATACAGAAGCAAAATTTTATGTTACTTTGGGAGATGTCAGACAAGGTCATTATTTGGAACAATGTACCAAAAATGAGTCTATGCTTGGTTTTACACCAAATGACAGAATATGCACACTCTGAATAATAGTGATATTCAATATGACTTAGACATATGCTCTAACAAAAAATGAGGGTCTTGTGGATAGCTTTTATAATTGTGTGAAGTCTATCAAAAGATACAGGCACATAATTTAGGAATAGTCCTGGGATGATTATAATGCAAAGCATGGAAAAGAACCTCTGTGTCCATTTTGGTAAGGAAAGCTTGCATGGAGATTAGTAATGGGCTGAGAGTTCCCTAGTTTGACTGTGATACTAAAGCAGTAAGCTTGTTTCCCAAGCTGAAATATTCACAAGGATGTGTGGAGAAGTGCAGGAAAAAGTGATACAAATATAGTAGACCATATATTGGTATCCGAAAGTTGAAAATGTGTGCATATTTTGGGAGCTGACCATCACCTTACTGCTAAAATGAGGCAAAGAATTGCTGCAGTGCATCCAGGGAAAACAAGGGAATTTTGAAATGGGATGTAGGCAGTCTGGAGATATAACCTTTTGAATATCAGAATAAATTGAAACAAACCAGCCTGTGGAGCACAGTAATGACAGGTAAGGAATGGTATATTAAGAATACAAGTGGCAAAGGATGAAATAGGTGAATCTAGAAATGAGAAGTATTATGACTGTAGACAGAGGGTTCAATAGAAGGAAGAAGCAAGGCTAAAAATGTCACCAATGAAAGAAAAGAATTAAATGGACTATGTATAATGAAAAGAATTAGAAGTGCTACATAGATCACAGAAAAAAGATAAGCCTTAAAAACATGGAGAGTAGAAAGTTTTATAAGTGAAAAGAGGTAATGTTCTTTTCAAGGTGAGTTGGAATGCTGCAAAAATGCTCATTTTATGTGCTAAGCCTAAAAGATTAGAAGTGTAACAGTATATATCTAAAATATAGGCTTCAGGGATGAAGATGGAATCCTGCTGATATAAAAGAAATGCTGGAGGATGGTTGCACTGATGCAGAGCAACAGATATACTATAAAGTAGAACCCTAAATAGAAGAGCATACTCTGGCAGAAGTACAGAATGTGGTAAAAAGAATAAGAAAAAAGCACCATTACTGTACTTTCAGACTAAGATTGATAAACGTATTTGTTCAATCTGGAATCGAGAATGGCCTTTACAGGCAATCCAGTCCATACATAAGAAAGGTGACACGGCATGTTACTCTAACTTCGGAGGGATTACTTGGTTGAATGTGGCATATGTTTTATCTGGAATCCTACACAATGGTAGTCCTATATGTGAAAATTAAATTGGGTTCATTTTCTTAAGGAAAAACTGTTTAATAAAGCTCCAGCATCCAGCGCGCGTTTGTCGATTATTTATGTGATCTTGAAATGCATCCCTGTTGTTTTCTGAACATTCCTGTTTGCCTCCGTAGTGCAGCAGTAGCTTTACCACCTATCACACCCGGGTTCAATTCCCTGCAGGGGGAGTGGGTGTTCACCACCATTGACACGCAAGTTGCCGAAGTGGCGTCAACTAAAGACATGCAATACGGTGACCGATCCCCGAAGGAGATATTCTGGCCAATAAGTGCCATACGATCACTTCACTTTGAACATATTTTGAACACATTCTAAGTTGATTTCCGGATGAATCGTAAGTTGATTTTTGAATGCATGCAAGGTGTACGTGATGTCTGTCAGGGGAATACCTGTCACATCTAGAAATAAACTTCCTTACAGACAAAAGGGGATGGGGCTAAAGGATTGGAGTGAAATAAAGCTGAACGGGTGAATGCCTATCGCTGTTTATGTGGTTGAATGGGTTTGTGAATAATCAGTGTTATAATTACTAGTGAAATCCATTGATTCAGACTACAAAAACAGTAATGAACGACTAACAGGTAAGAAAGATTTGTATTATTTTCTCACTGTATCCCAGAAAATAAAATGTTGACAAATTTTTGGCTCTACCGCTACATAAGTAAGGGCCAGTTGTACAGTGCCCAGCTAGCAGCCGCTTCAGTACTATTCCGAGGGCAGCGCGGAAAATGCGTTGTACGAATACGTAGTAACGCCTAACTGGAGATAAAATGTGGGTTAACTAAACCGGTGATTGTGGAAGGGTTAGTGAAGTTAACTGGAATACAAGTTTTGACACTGGAAGGAATACTTACAGAATTAGTGACGACAAGATTGTTTATTAGAACGAGGAAGGAGATGACATGAGGACATCACACAAATTATGGAAGAACATGATTCCAAATTTATATAAAAATTCATACTACTACTACTTTACGATCTCGTGCTTCAGAAGTGGAGTGTATGAATGAACTGTGGAACTGTTTCCTAACGTAAAGCTTTTTGCTTGTAGTAGGCCTAATAGGCATTTGATATTGGTACGTCGTGAATTATATTCTGTTGTGTTATAAAAATGACCATTTGTGCCAAAAGTTTCGTTTTTTTTTTGGTGTGTGTGCTAACTGCTACAATACTAGGCAGGCCTGTTTTATGTAACAGTGACAAAATACACATAATCAGATGGAGAACCCTTACCAGTCTTGAGTACTATTTGTACACACATCAAAAAATGTTTTGGATTATCTCGGTTCCGAGAGTTCCAGAACCTGTACAGAAAATTGAGATATAAACATAAACACCATTTCTGCACTTTTTATTGCTCATGAAAACCACACATTGCATGTTGTACCACCATACGAGACCTGCAGAGATGGCGGTGGTCCAGATTGCTGTACACACCGGTACCTCTAAGATCCAGTAGCACGTCGTCTTGCATTGACGCACGACAATCCACAAGTTCATCAAGGCACTGTTGGTCCAGATTGTCCCACTCGCCAACGGCAATTCAGAGTAGATCCCTCGGGGTGGTTGGTGGGTCACGTCATCCATAAACAGCCCTTTCCAATCTATCCCAGGTATGTTCGATAGGGTTCATGTCTCGAGAACGTGCTGGCCACTCTAGTCCAGCAGTGTCATTATCCTGAAGGAAGTCATTCATAAGATGTGTATGATGGGGGCGTGAATTGTCGTCCATGAAGACGAATGCATCACCAATATGCTGCCGATATGGTTGCGCTATTGGTCGGAGGGTGGCATTCATGTATCTTACAGCCATTACACTGCCTTCTGTGACCACCAACGGCGTACGTCGTCTTCACATAATGCCACCTCAAAACAGCAGGGAACATCCACCTTGCTGCACTCGCTGGACGGTGTGTCTAAGGAATTCAGCCTGACCGGGTTGCCTCCAAACACGTGTTCGACGATTGTCTGGTTGAAGGCATATGTAACACTCATCGGTGAAGAGAATGTGATGCCAGTCCTGAGTGGTCCATTCGGCATGTTGTTAGCCCATCTGTACTGAGTTGCATGGTGGTGTGGTTACAAAGATGACCTCACCATGGATGTCGGGAGTGAAGCTGTGAATTATGCAGCCTATTGCACTCAGTTTGAGTCATAACATGCCGTCCAGTGGCAACATGAAAAGCATTATTCATCATGTGGCAGGTAGTGGTCATCCATTGCAGTAGTAGCCCTTGGGCGCCCTGAGCGAGGCATGTCATCGACCGTTGCTGTCTCTCTGTAGCTCCTCCACGTCCAAACAACATTGCTTTGGTTCACTCCGAGATACCTGGACACTTCCCTTGTCGAGAGCCCTTCCTGGCACAAAGTAACATTGCGGACGCGATCGAACCTCACTATCTAGTAATTACCCTGGTCCGGAAATACCGTAGATCCGGGGCTGATGCACACAGTCAGTTGTAGTGGGGAGGTGGGTAGTCTCCAAGTGATCCGTGTTTATGTTTAATGATTTTACTGTTTCCTCTTCATTTATTGCTCTCACATCCAATGAAAACAAAATGTATTTCTGTGGCTGGGAGCTATTAACTGAATTAAAATACATTCATGTAATTAAGGAAGGCTAAAATATGTTATTAGTTTCAGATTATTTCCACCTTTCTGACAGTCAAGCATTAATCGCCTTGCAGAAGAATGAAGTTATTTTTGTCGGTTTGCTAAAGAAATTTGGCTTATATTAATCTTTTCCGCTGAGGCAGTCAATTTAATTGATACTAAGTGTGTAATTCCACGCTATTGGCTAGTTTCAACTGTTCGCTACATTTCAAGTACAGGTTTTCATCGTCTAGCACGTGTGACATATGCCATAATAAAGAACCAAACATGAGATAATACAGTACTGGTACTCTAAGAAAATTTACAACTGAATCTGGAGATAGAATGTGCACTTAAAGCCGAATTATGCATTTTAAATTGTTTCAATAAATTCTGATGCTCTTGGAGTATCCTCTGTCTTGTTTCTTTTATGACATAGTGTAAGATCTTTCAATGTGTCACACATACGGGCTTTCTGCATCGTTGTAGCTGCGCAAGTGCGGTGACACCAATTATCTGGCGCTCTCTGGCAACTGCTGAAACGAACCAGTTTCTAACAAGTAGCGGGAAAATATTGCGAATGATTGTTTGGAAAGCGTTACTTTCAAAGTAAATTTCCTTTTACTTAAGAAGAACTATGTGCGAGAATGTACAATGAATTTCGTAAATCAAATCAACTCTTTGAGTACGAGCATTTGGAAGAATTTCGAGCCCAGATCAGGCATTTATGTCGTCGTTAAAAATTTTAGTGGCACATTTGTGTGATTTATCTTAAAGTGTAACCCGCGCGAAAAAGATCAGCTTTATATGTGAAAGCTTAGCTTCTCTTGCAGTTTATTAATCTTACAGACCAATATATATGTGAAACCTTTTTTCTTTCTTGTAGCAACACTATGTATATTAATTTTAAACCATTGACTTTTGGTGTGTGTTTGCGCTACTTAACAGTGATGTTGCTATTGACTGACTACATCACTTCTCCTGTGCTCTGAATATCTGCTGTCAGCTGGCGAGATCACGTGACATGAGCTATGACTGGTTTACAAAAGGGCATCGCAATCTCTATTTCAATGCTTAAAGTAACATGCAGTGTTTGATGGAATTCGAATTTATTCTTTCGTAATACGAAAATATGCAGTGTACATGTTAGTGCACATCAAAGATCTTTCCGAAACGTGTTTTTTTCTTGGGTTTTCTTTTCTAAAGTGCTGGGAAGTTCTATGCTGGTGCATAAACGACTTGGCCTGTTTGTGCAGAGAATGGGTGACTGTCAAATAGTTGATCCTATCTATCCAAGTAAGATTTATAATGTATTTGAGATGACTTGGACTGATTTAACAAATTTATCATACATCTATGGAGATGGGTAGAGTTTTAGTACATGCGTTTCAAGCTTTCTTGAAGTTTGTTTCTCTTGAATTGGACAGTCTCTGGTTTCACAACTGTTTGGACCAAAGAGATAGGTCGATGCTGTGTGCACGGGACAGACTCTGACACATTCTTCTTTGTTCACTGGACAAGATGCTCACTGTCAAAAACATTATCATGATTATATCTACCACACCATGTATCACTGTTGAAGGATGGTGGCATCTTTGGGTCATGAGTTAACACAAATCTCATATGTTCAATCCAGTCTTCCGGTTTTATTAGTCTATCTGGGGAAAGGTAGGTGGCTATTGTGGGTGATGGGAATGTAGTCTGGACCATATCTCAACTATGCAAATGTGAAGTTGTCACTGACAGGGCAGCCCTGGAGTAAATGTTGTGCTGGACGTATTATTTGTATGGGCAGACCCTCTTGAATCGCTCCACAGAATGTTGTGATGAAATGGATGCAACTGATGTCACCACCACACAGGCCACGGCTTAAATGAGGACATTTGCGGTAAGAAGCTACCTGCATGACCAATTTCCAGGAGCACTTAGTGGAACTGCAGCAAAGTCCGTCAGGATATTCGTTGGACTGATGCAGAGGTGCCAAATAACTATATACACAGTAGCAAGTCTGTGGAATTTTTCATCAAAAGAAGCAGCTTGACAAATAAGAAAATGTATTAACGTGTTTCTGGGCGTTCTGATGAACTCAATACAACGTCTGGAAACATTATTAATCACATTGAGAGAACCCGAGAGATCATAATAAAATACCTCATTATTGCAGAACATTTAGATTTTCAAGGTATTTCTACAGAACTGTAATGCATAACAGGTTTTAGAAGCCATGAAAATTAGTCAGCTGTACTTATATGGACACAAATTAGTATAACATTACTGTAGGTGTAATATGTGGGGCAGTTAACTAGATATACACGAAAAGGTCATAGATCTCGGCGAGTGCTGCACTGAACAGCTCTACTACTCTAGTAGATTTGTTCCACAAGACAACAGTTCTGATAATGTAGACGCCCCTCCCCCCTTTCTACGGGGAATGTTTTAATTTTCATTAAAGTTGAGCTCTGATTACTGAATAAGAGTTGAATCTTTTAAGTTCTTGACCTTGGCTGTGTGAAGTCTACTATTATTGTTATTGTTGTTGTTGTTGTTGTTGTTGTTGTTGTTGAGCAGCTTCTTTAGTGGGAGAAGTTAACACCATGTTAGATGTACTAGGAAGTGGCGTCAAATGCTATCATTCGATGGATCCATGTGACACATGCATAATTCTGTTTTTAGTTTAATTGTGTATCGCTATGTGTTAAGTGTGTTTAATGAAATAACTTACTGCATTACCTAAAAAATATTCTTCAAATACGACACGTGCACTTGAAAAACTCTTGTGTTTGTCTGCTAATGTAAAATAATCTATAAAAATGCTAATGTTCATTTGTTTCCATTCTTAAATCTTCGAAATGAGTTCACCAATTTCTTTCATTTGACAGAATGTTGCCATCGAATTCGCGCAGTGTTTATACGCAGCAATGACGATACGACTGCGAAAAGTTATAATAGGATATTTGACAGTGTTCAGGAAATCATCTTATATTGTTAATTACGTCATTTTATGCTCATAATAAGCTGTTTTTCCTCATGAATGTAAATATTAATAATAAGAAATTTCTTTCTTTCTTCTTGTAAAAAAATAAGAAATAAAATAAAAATGCAAAATTATAAATAAAATGAAATTTAATATTAAATATGTATATTCAAAATACTGCTCTTAAATCTTAAATTCTAATCTCCTTCTACGCCCACCTTTTTAAAATCTTGTAATTACTTTTTCTAGATCTACAGGAATCTGGTAATGAATATCCATAAGTGCAAGACCAAGGAGGCGGTTTTCATTCATCGATGTTCTTAAATAAGTTTTCAGGCGCCCCAACGACGAAAACGATCTTTCAGCAGATGCAATTGTCACTGGAAGCGTTGCCAGGACCAATAAAAGCTTATGTATTATAGGATATGCATCCTTATTACATCTAGCCAATATATCAAGGGCGATGGTTGGATGCTCTTTTTGTCGTTTCTTTTCTTGATTCCATTTCTCTCGCCACATCATTTCATCCCGTAACATAAGAGAAGCAATGCCTTTGTCCACGTCAAGCAACGAACCGAACCGGTTGGTGAGGGACTCTGCAATTTTTTCAGTTTCACCTGCAGAGATCTTCACAATACTTTCTGGACTGGAAACAGAAAGGTTGAACACATCCAAAGTTTCAGCAGAGAATCTTTCTCGTGAATCAGTTATAATGAAGTCCAGTAGGGGAGCATAGACTGTTAATCTGTAATATTCTTCTGCCGAATTTGTTTGAGGGTTGTCACGATAAACTTGGCGTCGACCGCGGCGAGATATGCGAGGGATATTGAGCTCGATGCCGGTGGCCACCCGAAGTGTTCGCACGCTGTCAGTTTCAACAGTCAAACCGCACCTCAACACAACTTTCTTGACTTCAGCGGTTCGCAGTAGTTTCTAATACATGATTTTTTTCTGTCAAATCATGCTTCTAGGCCTACTACAGTGGTGACTTACATTATCACTATCGTGTTTCACTGAATTTGAGAAGCAAAAAATGCGAAGCCTACGTTTTTTTTACGTTCTTGTTTTACGCCCTGTTGACAATGTGGTCATTTGAGACAGCTTAGTGCTAACTTATTGTAGCTTAATGTACAGACATCACTAACACCGATACCCAAGGGGGGACACGAACACAGTCTTCGCGTACGCGCGGCTCATGACAACGCCTAAAGCTGTTCCGCTGCAGCGACCGAGTACCAGTGGGTTTTCAGAGTCCTGTGAAATACTTATGAACTGGTGGCGAAATACATATTATCAATAAAATCATGTGGGAGGAAAGCAGGTGGGGAATGATGGCATTACAGGATTCAGAAACAGGACGTAAACAATAAAAATTCATGAACTAGCAACAGGAGCTCATTTTTTCTTTAAATACAGTTATGACAGTTTAGCAAGCTCGAGAGAAGATTCTTCCTCCTACTCCGGCAGTTTCCTTGGCTATTTGCAAACACCAGTTCGTTTCTTTAAGATTTGACTTCCGAAATAAGCAAACAGCTTAGTACAAAGCCACAGCTCTAAGTTCTAACTCTGTTATGAAATTCATGCTTTTTTCAGATTGCGGCAGAAGCATACGCTTAGTACCTCAGAATAAATTATATTGATGAGGAAAACGCATCTTCCTCAGTCTTTGGCAGAGTTGTCCTCTGCACTCCGGAGAAAGAGAAATGAATCTGAGTTTTCTAGATTTCAGTATCTATTTGAATTTGCTGACAATAACATTTATATTCTTACTGGACAAAATAAAAATAAAATGAGAGAATGGATTGTGAATGAGTCCACAGACGTTATTTTCGTGTACATTATTACATTTGGCTAATTAATGTTTGTTCACATTCCGCATCAAAAGTGAGAAGAAAGCCAAAATGGGGGAGAAGCGTTCATCCAGATCGAAACGTGCAATTGCAGAATAAAAGGGACTGTCGTAAGGTTCTCACTATTTGCAACTAATGAGAATATTTTCAAGTATTCCTTCGGTGCTCATTGCCTAATTATCAACACCATCTCTTTGCAAATTGCCACTAGAAACAAAATCTTACATACGCACTGCAGGGAAAGTGCTAAAAAAGGGACACCCATCGCTCATGCCTCAGCGAATATTATCATTTTATTCGCAAGTATAGTTGTTTCTTCTGTTGTTTATTCGCTAAATGGAAGAGGCTTCAAGGTCTCTTTTTGAATTGCTACATCAAACTGCGTGCCATTGTTTACATCTTCGACTTCAAGTAAAACATACGAGATAGGCCGACGTAATCAGCCCCTAAAGCAGTCGGAAAGAAAGATCGGTCAAGCACCAGGGGGGGGGGGGGAGCAATTGCCCCCCCCCCCCCCCCCCCCCTGGATCCGCCCCTGGACACATGCCATATTGGTTTGTCGTATTTCTCAGTTTCGGTATTATAACATGCAGTATGCCCTTTCAAGGCAGTGGTACATTGAAGATTTATCATAGAAACATAACACTCAGCTCGACTTCTTATACACTGATGGGGAAAAAAATAACACCAAAGAGGAGTTGAGTGACATAAAAGTTGGTAGGTGTGTTTCTGCATTTGAAAGATGATTTCTATTTAAATTTTGCGCCAATCGCATAAGAGTAGCGCTAGTAGCGTCTTATCATGATGAAAATCGGGTTTGCTTTAAATACACATGGTCGTGAGCGTTAGTTACCTTTGAGATTGGATGTTGTGAGTTGATATTAATCAAGAATGATTTTAACGTGAGAAAGACTTCACAGAGTTTGAAATACGTTATGTAATAGCGGTATAAGGAGCTAGATGTTCCTTCTGTGACATTACAAAAAGACCTGGCAGGAATGTAGCCACTGTACACGATTCCTGGCAGCGATGGTCAGAGAATCTGTGGTCGTGAGAAGACTGGGTTCCTGACGGCCACGTGTCACTACCGAGAGGGAAAACCATGTTCAGAGAATGGCTCTAGTTCATCGTGCTGCATCTGCAGCAGTAGTTGGCATCACAGTAACACAATGAACTGTTACAAATTGGTTACTTCAAGGATAGCTCCAAGCCAGACGCTCTGTAGTGTGCATTTCAATGACCCTGGACCACCGCTGCCAATTGCGGCTTAGCTTTTGTCAAGCAAGAGCTCACTGTAGGGCGTAGTGGAGGTCTGTTGTGTTTTCTGATGAAAGCTGATTCTGTCACAATGCCAATGATATCTGTGTGTTTGTTAGGAGGAAGCTATGTGAGCATCTGCAACCAACCCATCTGTGGCCTAGACACACTAGACCTACACCTGGAGTTATGACCTGAAGTGTGATTTCGTATGCCAGCAGGAGCACTCTCGTGGTTATCCCATGGACCCTGACTGCAAATTTGTACATCAGTCTGGTGATTTGACCTGTTGTGCTGTCATTCGTTAACAGCGTTGCAGGGGGTGTTTTGCAACAGGATAGTGCTAACTCACATATTGCTCTTGTAACACAATATGCTCTACATTGTGTCAACATGTTTCCGTGCTGTGCTCAATCACCAGATCTGCCCCCAATCGAGCAGATATGGGACGTCATTGGAGGACAACTTGAGTGTCATCCACAAACGGCATTCACCATCCCTATAGTGACCGACCCAAATGCAACACGCATGGAACTTTACCACAAACTGAAAACCGGTGCCTGCCAAACACAATGCATTCACTTTTGTATGTTTGCGTTCAACATTATGATAGTTACACAGTTAGTAATGTACCAGCATTTCACATTTGCAATGGCTTATCTCGTACTTACATTAACCTGTGATCTTGCAATGTTTATAACTTATATATGTTAGCTAGACAAGTGTATTCCCAAAATTTGATAACAGTACGTTAATTATTTTTCGGTGTTACAATACTTCTCATCAGCTCCAAAGTAGGCAAGTATGGGGCCATCGGTGGGAAAGATCAAGAAATGCTAAAGGAATTTTGTTGCTTGACTACTGTAAAAGATGTAAAACCATAACTGAAGAATACTTCTCTCAAATTCTAATGAAACTGGACCCAAGCATTCATGAAAACTGACCCAGCTTGAAGAAAAATGTCTTTCATCAGGACAATGCACCTGCCCACAGAAGTGTCTTGGCAGTGGGGAAACTGAGGAATTTTTAAATCCACCATATTTGCCAGGGGGGGGGGGGTAATGGCATTGGAACACTGCTGGATGAAATGTAGTGATATTAGAAGAGATTATGTTGAAAAATTAAACATTTTCGAAAGCATAAATTGTCGTTTCCACTATCAGGCCAAACTGTCTCATATACTCAGAAGAGTGTTGTCAGTAGCACTGCATCAGGTCGTAAAAATGATTCTTCTTAATGAGTACCTTTGGCTGTGAAAAGCATCAGTAGGCAATGGTTTTAACTCTTTGCACTATAGCAATAGCGAGTATCTTTGCCCAGAAAGATTTTGCCGCTGGGAAAATAAGCTCTGCCTCTTGGAAGCCAGTGTTAACATAGGAACATTACATCTGTTATATCAAGATATGACATAAATAAATTTTTACAATCTTCTGATGTCTTTTCATGAATCGTTCCCAACATTGCTACACTGGGCATGTATTGAGGCTTGCGATGCTACTCCAACTTGGGACGATGATGCACAGATGTAAAGCCACTTACTTTGGTTCAGAAAAGTACCTACTATTCGACAACACACATTTTTAGTAACATGCCCGGGGCCATAAAAAGTTTAACTAACAATAAATTTCAGTTTGAGAAGGGTCTAAAGGGTTTATTGGTGGCCAGCTCATCCTACTCCGTCGATGAATTTCTTGTTATTAATAAATATCAGATAGTGTGAATAATATGTACAATCTGACTTCTGTATATATTTTGCAGAATAACACAATCATTGTAAGCAAGTGCTGTAAAATATTTATTTTATGTTTTTTTATTTGATAATGCGTGGCTACAATAATCTAAGAATTACCATATGTACCTGAGTGTATTCAACAGTTAATATTTGGTGATAAGTTTTATATATCTTCTTTTTCTTTTTTTTCCACATCCACGACGGCCATAAATAATAACCGAGGTAGTAACTTGTCGCTCTAGGTTTTAGTATGAGAGTGATGCAATAAATAACTGATATTCATAGGTTTTCCTTCCCCCATGAACCATGGACCTTGCCGTCGGTGGGGAGGCTTGCGTGCCTCAGCGATACAGACGGCCGTACCGTAGGTGCAACCACAATGGAGGGGTATCTGTTGAGAGGCCAGACAAACTTGTGGTTCCTGAAGAGGGGCAGCAGCCTTTTCAGTAGTTGCAGGGGCAACAGTCTGGATGATTGACTGATCTGGCCTTGTAACATTAACCAAAATGGCCTTGCTGTGCTGGTACTGCGAACGGCTAAAAGCAAGGGGAAACTACAGCCGTAATTTTTCCCGAGGACATGCAGCTTTACTGTATGATTAAATGATGATGGCGTCCTCTTGGGTAAAATATTCCGGAGGTAAAATAGTCCCCCATTCGGATCTCCGGGCGGGGACTACTCAAGAGGACGTCGTTATCAGGAGAAAGAAAACTGGCATTCTACGGATCGGAGCGTGGAATGTCAGATCCCTTAATCGGGCAGGTAGGTTAGAAAATTTAAAAAGGGAAATGGATAGGTTAAAGTAGATATAGTGGGAATTAGTGAAGTTCGGTGGCAGGAGGAACAAGACTTTTGGTCAGGTGATTACAGGGTTATAAATACAAAATCAAATAGGGGTAATGCAGGAGTAGGTTTAATAATGAATAAAAAAAATAGGAGTGCGGGTTAGCTACAACAAACAGCATAGTGAACGCATTATTGTGGCCAAGATAGACACAAAGCCCATGCCTACTACAGTAGTACAAGTTTATATGCCAACTAGCTCTGCAGATGATGAAGAAATTGATGAAATGTATGACGAGGTAAAAGCAATTATTCAGGTAGTGAAGGGAGACGAAAATTTAATAGTCATGGGTGACTGGAATTCGTCAGTAGGAAAAGGGAGAGAAGGAAACATAGTAGGTGAATATGGATTGGGGGGAAGAAATGAAAGAGGAAGCCGCCTTGTAGAATTTTGCACAGAGCATAACTTAATCATAGCTAACACTTGGTTCAAGAATCATGAATGAAGGTTGTATACCTGGAAGAATCCTGGAGATACTAAATGGTATCAGATAGATTATATAATGGTAAGACAGAGATTTAGGAACCAGGTTTTAAATTATAAGACATTTCCAGGGGCAGATGTGGACTCTGACCACAATCTATTGGTTATGAACTGCAGATTGAAACTGAAGAAACTGCAAAAAGGTGGGAATTTGAGGAGATGGGACCTGGATAAACTGAAAGAACCAGAGGTTGTAGAGAGTTTCAGGGAGGGCATAAGGGAAAAATTGACAGGAATGGGGGAAAGAAATACAGTAGAAGAAGAATGGGTAGCTCTCAGGGATGAAGTAGTGAAGGCAGCAGAGGATCAAGTAGGTAAAAAGACGAGGGCTAATAGAAATCCTTGGGTAACAGAGGAAATATTGAATTTAATTGATGAAAGGAGAAAATATAAAAATGCAGTAAATGAAGCAGGCAAAAAGGAATACAGACGTCTCAAAAATGAGATCGACAGGAAGTGCAAAATGGCTAAGTAGGCATGGCTAGAGGACAAATGTAAGGATGTAGAGGCTTGTCTCACTTGGGGTAAGATAGATACTGCCTACAGGAAAATTAAAGAGACCTTTGGAGAAAAGAGAACCACTTGTATGAATATCAAGAGCTCAGATGGCAACCCAGTTCTAAGCAAAGAAGGGAAGGCAGAAAGGTGGAAGGAGTATATAGAGGGTTTATACAAGGGCGATGTACTTGAGGACAATATTATGGAAATGGAAGAGGATGTAGATGAAGATGAAATGGGAGATAAGATACTGCGTGAAGAGTTTGACAGAGCACTGAAAGACCTGAGTCGAAACAAGGCCCCGGGAGTAGACAACATTCCATTAGAACTACTGATGGCCTTGGGAGAGCCAGTCATGACAAAACTCTACCATCTGGTGAGCAAGATGTATGAGACAGGCGAAATACACACAGACTTCAAGAAGAATATAATAATTCCAATCCCAAAGAAAGCAGGTGTTGACAGATGTGAAAATTACCGAACTATCAGTTTAATAAGTCACAGCTGCAAAATACTAACGCGAATTCTTTACAGACGAATGGAAAAACTGGTAGAAGCGGACCTCGGGGAAGATCATTTTGGATTC
Organism: Schistocerca nitens; assembly: GCF_023898315.1. NCBI lineage: Eukaryota > Metazoa > Arthropoda > Insecta > Orthoptera > Acrididae > Schistocerca > Schistocerca nitens. The sequence continues at coordinate 355,756,739 of NC_064622.1, forward strand.
CGTAGAAATGTTGGAACACGTGAGGCAATACTAACCTTACGACTTATCTTAGAAGAAAGATTAAGAAAAGGCAAACCTACGTTTCTAGCATTTGTAGACTTAGAGAAAGCTTTTGACAACGTTAACTGGAATACTCTCTTTCAAATTCTGAAGGTGGCAGGGGTAAAATACAAGGAGCGAAAGGCTATTTACAATTTGTACAGAAACCAGATGGCAGTTATAAGAGTCGAGGGGCATGAAAGGGAATCAGTGGTTGGGAAAGGTGTGAGACAGGGATGTAGCCTCTCCCCGATGTTATTCAATCTGTATATTGAGCAAGCAGTAAAGGAAACAAAAGAAAAATTCGGAGTAGGTATTAAAATTCATGGAGAAGAAGTAAAAACTTTGAGGTTCGCCGATGACATTGTAATTCTGTCAGAGACAGCAAAGGACTTGGAAGAGCAGTTGAACGGAATGGACAGTGTCTTGAAAGGAGGATATAAGATGAACATCAACAAAAGCAAAACGAGGATAATGGAATGTAGTCAAATTAAATCGGATGACGCTGAGGGGATTAGATTAGGAAATGAGACACTTAAAGTAGTAAAAGAGTTTTGCTATTTAGGGAGTAAAATAACTGATGATGGTCGAAGTAGAGAGGATATAAAATGTAGACTGGCAATGGCAAGGAAATCGTTTCTGAAGAAGAGAAATTTGTTAACATCTAGTATAGATTTAAGTGTCAGGAAGTTGTTTCTGAAAGTATTTGTATGGAGTGTAGCCATGTATGGAAGTGAAACATGGACGATAAATAATTTGGACAAGAAGAGAATAGAAGCTTTCGAAATGTGGTGCTACAGAAGAATGCTGAAGATAAGGTGGGTAGATCACGTAACTAATGAGGAGGTATTGAATAGGATTGGGAAGAAGAGAAGTTTGTGGCACAACTTGACTAGAAGAAGGGATCGGTTGGTAGGACATGTTTTGAGGCATCAAGGGATCACAAATTTAGCATTGGAGGGCAGCGTGGAGGGTAAAAATCGTAGAGGGAGACCAAGAGATCAATACACTAAGCAGATTCAGAAGGATGTAGGTTGCAGTAGGTACTGGGAGATGAAGAAGCTTGCACAGGATAGAGTAGCATGGAGAGCTGCATCAAACCAGTCTCAGGACTCAGGACAACAACAACAACAACATAGGTTTTCACTCACTAATTCACGGCGATGATGACGAAATTCCATCCAGCTCCCCATCTTCCATATCGTATTAATCAGCACTGAAACCTTCTTCATCGTCGTCATCACCAAGGCAGATCATTAGCTGTTCATGGTCACTTATGATACCTTCCATTGTCTGTGCTACTTGAATAATATTTTGAAAGTGCTCGACCGTTTTCCTCCATGATGCTACAACTACTGTTGCAAGAGCTTCACGCAACAGCCTTTCCATCTCTGTTACTGTAAAGGACTTATTCCTTAAGTATGTCTTCACATCATTCCATACTGACTCAATGGGGCTGAAATGACAGTAATATGGTGACACTCTTATTACAGTATGTTGCTGCTCCTTGACGATTTCGTCTATTACATAAGTAGGCGCCACAGGCTTATATTATTTAACAAGCAAATGTAACAAAAACTTCGTCATGATCATATCCACAGCAATACTTCGTGCATGTAACCACTGCACCATAACTTCTTTGCGGTCATTTGTTGTTGGGGCTTTGTTCAGCATCACTGAATGTTATGGAGCACCGTCCATTACAATCGTTGTAGGAACAGAAAACTGTTTTAAAAGGTTCCTGAACAACTCAACAAATCGTGTGTGAAACATGGTAATCACCTGTCTTTTCAACCGAAAAACTGGAAGTGCATCAGGAACAAAAACACTGGAGGAACCTGCATGGATGACAGTTAATCTTGCTCCTCTTCCTGTCAGCTGATGACCACTACTGCTCGGAGTGCCATCCATCCAGCATTTACTGACAGCTTCCCCCACGTTAACCCACGTTTCGTCTAAACATATTATGGAATGAATGTCTTTGCCCACAATTTTGTGCAAGAATACGCTTCGAGCCGTTACAATATGTGCCTTTTCTAACAGGACTGTCCGTCGAGCGCTTTGTAACGGTAACCCGTACTTTCCAGTACAATTTTCAGTGAAGTTATCCCACCCCTGAAAGTTCACTTTCTTTTAACCACACTACCAACTTCACTCTGAAAGGATACTCTTTGCTGCCGTAGCAAGCATAAATATGCCAGCAAATAGCACCAGTCTGGAAAGAATCTAAGTCGGAGACGCGGTGAGGCTGCTTTTTCTTCTATCCAGGAGTTACTAATAACACATTATCTGATTCAGACACCTCGGAATCATTGGGGTTCACATCTACATCTCTCACCTTTTGCAGTAACAATCACTTACTACTATTGTTGCACTAAGTTCAAGAGTTTCTGATGTGCGTTCCACTACTTTATCGGCAGGAACCGACGGCTGTCCGTGAATACTTACGTATTCTTTCTCCTGCTCGTAAAACTCATGAGTTCTCCAAAATAACTCCCGTGCCTGGCAGTTTAGCGACACACCTCAACACAACGGATTGTCACTTGGTGAACGAATTCTTTTCCGTAGTATTTTTCACGTATCACAGTTTTCTAAAGCACAGAACAATGCAAACTAACGGTAGAAACCAGTTACAATGAACGTTTTTGTGTGCGCACAAAAGAAAGCCGGCAATGCGGGTGCTTTGACGTCATGGCTGGAAGCGATGACTGTTCTGGGATTGGTTCGAACCCCATGCCTGGCACCTCACACTTGTCATTCTTCACTTGCTAACCTGTTACACTCCCAACCTGAAATGCATACGTCGAGTGCAAGGTTTCATTGGCCTCAGTGTAGTTTCTAAAATAACGTTTTTGGAAAATTAAGCTGTACACAATGTGCTACCATAGTATTTTCAACAAACCTAATGAAAATATCTAAACATTCATTACTATTTTATTATTTACTTTCTTACATTTGCTTTATGTTTTGAATTGTTACTTTATGTTTTACACTATGTGATCAAAAGTATCTGGCTGAAAATGACTTGCAAGTTCATGGCGCCCTCCATCGGTAATGCTGGAATTCAGTATGGTGTTGGCCCACCCTTCGCCTTGATGACAGCTTCCATTCGAGCAGGCAACGTTCAATCAGGTGCTGGAAGGTTTCTTGGGGGATGGCTGCCCATTCTTCATTTAGTGCTGCACTGAGGAGAGGTATCAATGTCGATCGGTGAGGCGTGGCACGAAGTCGGCGTTCGAAACATTCGAAAGGTGTTCTATAGGACTGGGGTCAGGACTCTGTGCAGCCAGTCCATTACAGGGATGTTATTGTGGTGTAACCACTCCACCACAGGCCGTGCATTATGAGCAGGTGCTCGATCATGTTGAAAGAGGCAATCGCCATCCCCAAACTGCTCTTCAGCAGTGGGAAGCAAGAAGGTGCTTAAAACATCAATGTAGGCCTATGCTGTGATAGTGCCACGCAAAACAACAAGGGGTGCAAGTCCCCTCCATTGAAAACACAACCACTCCATAACACCACCGCCTCCGAATTTTACTGTTGGCACTACACACGCTGGCAGATGACGTTCACCGGGCATTCACCATATCCACACACCGCCATCGGATCGCCTCTCCACACAACGCTTTTCTACTGTACAATCGTCCAATGTGTACACTCCTTACACCAAGCGAGGCATCGTCTGGCGTTTACCGGCGTGATGTGTGGCTTATGAGCAGATGCTCGACCATGAAATCCATGTTTTCTCACCTCCTGCCTAACTGTCGTAGTACTTGCAGTGGATCCTGATGCAGTTTGGAATTCCTGTGTGATGGTCTGGATAGTTGTCTGCCTAGTACACATTGTGACCCTCTTCAACAGTCGGCAGTCTGTGTCAATCAACAGTCGTGGTTGGCATGTACGCTTTTGTGCTGTATGTGTCCCTTCACGTTTCAACTTCATTATCACATCGGAAACAGTGGACCTAGGGATGTGTAGGGTTGAGGAAATCTCGCGTACAGGTGTATAACACAAGTGACACCCAATCACCTGACCACATTTGAAATCCATGAGTTCTGTGGAGAGCCCCATTCTGCTCTCTCACGATGTCTAATGACTACTGAGGTCGCTGATATGGAGTACCTGGCAGTAGGTGGTAGCACAATGTACCTAATATGAAAAACGTATACGTATTTTTGGGGGTATCTAGATATATTTGATCACATAGTGTATATTCATATTATTTGTTCTTTTAGTTTGCTGTTTCACATAAGTGTATTTTGTTAACTGAAAATAATAAGTAACTCAATATTAGTATACAAAATCTTCACAGTAATGATAATCTGTAAAGAAATGCTTAGAACTTAACCTTTTACACCATGCACATGAAATGAACATAATTTCTTCTCATAATATATATGTGGTAATTACAGTCCGGTCAATGATGTGGAAATCATCAATAAGCAATTCGTTATCAAAAACATTAATGAAATATGGAAGCGCAATACAATTGAACAACTTGTAATGACATGTAAACACAAAGACCAAGAGAGCAGGGTCAAATATCATAACATCAAAGATCATGATAGTGTTGTAGTGGTTGATGGTCGCCACAGAATAACCACCCCCCCCCCCCCCTCCTGGGGAAGTATAGAGCACAGGGAAGATGCACAGCAGATGGTACCATCGACGACAAAATGTGGTGTCCACTCAGGTGGACATAGTGAGCTTCTTGGGTAGCTGATGATAGAGAGTCTGCCGTTGTAGGAAATCTTCACCAAAATAAGATCATGGTTGGCATTAGGAGGAAGCTGAAAGAGTTCAGGAACTGGATGTGCATGGTGGAGGCGTCAAATTCAGGTGGTGGTGAGAGAATGAAGACGACAGCCATTCTATTCCCAACTTCGATAGAGAGGTAGCCAACATTGACATCTGTGACATCGACACTGAACGCAGTGCAGAGGTGGCATTGGGGGTAACACACTTCACTACTTTCACACACATCACTCGAAACACTGGGGGGGGGGGGGGGGGGGGGAGGTGGAAACCTTGAGGCAAAGTGATTTGCTGCCAGCATACATATCGTATGGTGGATCACAGAGAGACAAAGCTGAGGCCATGGAATGTCGGGAGAAGTCATCGGGCATGCCTAGAGGAACGGTAGGTGCAGATAAAGTAAGGTTGTTGGAGAGTGACCAGACAGGTTTCAACTGATTCATTAAAACCATATGATGCTTGACATTAAGTATGATGTTGAAGGTGTTGTGTCTGTGAATGAGGACTTAGTGAGGGGCTGCATAAGGAGGCTGAAGTGATGCGAGAGAAGAGTCATTGTGGAGCATCACGTAATCTCAAATAAACAGTTCCCTATGGACAGAAACATTGTGTAGAGAATGTGGCTGTGGAGGTTGCATACGAATGTGCACAAAGTGTGTGTGTGTGTATGCTGTCAACCCATGCCTAAAGTTTATCGTCCTGTGGAGGAGTAAGAGGATCAACGAGTTTTGCAGGTAGGACAGGGGCTCACCACACAAGATGTCCGTGAGTGAAACTTGGAGATCTTCCTTGTAAGCAGCATGTATCGCTAAAAGCATCCACAGTAGCACTTCTCACCAGGAGCCAACTTGGCTCATGAGTGCCACCTTAAGTGTTCGGTGATAATATTCCATGAGACCATTGCTCTGTGAGTGGTAAGTGGTGATGTGAAATTTGTTGACACTGCACAGCTTGCGAAGTTTTGAGAAAAGCGAGAACTGAGGACTCAAATTGGCAGCCCTGGCGGTTGTAACTGAGGATAGGCAGGCGAAGCAGGCAATCCAGGAGCATGGGCAACTGTTTCAGCCATAACATTGGAGTTAGGAAAGGCTTCAACAAAACTCATGACTCGGTCACTGACAGAACGTAGCAAAAATCACCCGAGGGTGCCAGTGGACCCACACTGTCAATGGGATAGGTGAACCTTGGGAATATTGAATTGTCCAAGAGAGGGCTGGGCGTGCAATCTGACCTTACTCCTCTGACACAGAATACATGTGCATGTCCAAGTGCATTTTTTATACCTGGACAAATGAAACATTCAGTGATTAATTCTGTGGTGGCATTGATAACCAGGTGGGCTAGTTCATTCACGGATGCAAAGATCGTCTGGTGTAGAGGGGCAGGCATGACCAGCTAGAGCATGCATGTTGAAGTGTCTCACATGATGGCTATAGGGGAACCCAGGAGTAGGTGATGCTCAAGTATTAAAGATCATTTTGTGTCTGTCAAAATTTTGGCTAGCTTGGGATCACCTGTCTGTAGGTATCCCAACACATTCATGTTAAGGGTGGTTGATATAACGTTTATATGGGACAAACGGTCTTTTACGATGTTATTGAACTCATGTATATACCATAGATTCGTGGAAAACTGGTAGATGAGGTCCATGTCTCGGAGCTATTGAGCAGGAACGTATTTTCTGGGGTTACGGATGGCATCAGCCAGCAGATGGTGGCCAGAAGACCAAAGGAATTCGCACCCCTCGATATCATCATGGAAGTGTTTGATTGCTTAGTAGATTGCGAGAAGTTTGCAGTCGAATGTCGACCATTTGTGCTGAGAGGCTGAAATTTTCTTAGGAAAAACTGGCGACACTCAGTTGTGTCACCAATATACTGCTGCAATGCTATGCCAATCAATATGTCGCTTGCATCTGCGATAACTGAGATGTCAGCATTGGGCACCAGGTGAACAATAGTGATAGCATGGGCGAGGGCTGTCTTGAGTAACTCATATCATTCATCTAAGGCATTTTCTTAGTGCGTGGGGCAGTGGCGGCCGCTGAAACATTTCATTGGCGATGCAAAAAGAAAAAAAAAAAAAACCTTCGTTTGGTAGCATTGACATATTACGAAATTTTGGCAATAATTCGTACATTTAGTAAGGTATCATATCAAACAAAGCATATAGGGAAACAGAACGCTTATTACGACAGCGTCCTTCTTACACACGGTAGGAGTTTGATGTATTCCTGGAGAACATGACAGCAAGCGTTTGGATAAGATTTAAAGAGAGAGAGTGAAGGGGTGAGGTTGCTTTAGGTATCTTTTTCGCACGTTTGCATGAGATATAAATCGTAACATAAACTCCGAAGATGTCTCTGGCACATACAAATGTACACGCGCGCATACTTATCAACAGTGCAATTCTTCCCTGCTCACATGGCATGTGGGGGGGGGGGGGGGTTGATGTATGTTGTGTAAGATAATGGTGAGAGTTGGGGCCTGAACTACCACGTTAAAACTACGCTGCCAACCTCAGGTAACAATTGCGCTCTAGCCGTTACCATATGATTTGTGTACTTCACTTTGCTTTGAGTTGCACTTGCTGGTTGTTTCCTTTTCTTGTTTTGAAATGAGTGCAGAGAGCAGTCTTGCTCTGTCACAGGGTTTGAATACGACTCCCACAAAATTTGATGGAATCAGCGAACCATATGTCCATTATTACGTCGGTTCTGCCTTCCCAGCAGCACAGAAGTCAGAACACGGACGTAGGCTGCCAGCCTTGTGAGAAGGAGACATGGCTTGTCTCCCCACACTCTTTTATCCCCTCGACAGCCAGAACTCGTTTGTTTACGTTCGCGGCCGACTGCCAGAATAGTCTTGGTTAGAATATGAGTGCAGAACGAGAAATAATAGGGCATGCATAAATTATTCAAAATTGTAACCTGAATTTTGGGAAGCAAATTTAATCAAATTACCAACATTTAAAACTAAAAGCATTGTACTCACCAAAAGCAACAACTCCATGACTTTGGGAAGACAGCTTCAAAATAATTAGGAGGAACGGTATTGGAAATCCCTTCGCCACTTCTTCTTGGCAAATAAATCTATCACTCTTGAACTGAAATCTTCAGTTTTGCACACGAATGACGTTTCACAGGATAGCATCCGTAAGGCACTCGACCCGCCAGGACAGCCGAGAATTCTAACGAACTGCTTCCTGGACTCGGGTAGGCGCGCCGGCCCCGGATCGAATCCGCCCAGTGGATTAAGGACGACGGCCTGGATGTGGTTTTTAGGCGGTTTTTCACATCCTACTAGGTGAATACCGAGCTGGTCCCCACGTCCCGCCTCAGTTACACCACTCGCAGACATTTGAAACACATTGCCACTATTTCACGATGTACACTAGACGCAGACAGCTGGGGTACACTAATTCCGTCCCGGGGGGTATGGGGTGGCGGCAGGAAGGGCATCCGGCCATCCCTTAAACTTAACCATGCCAAATCCGTACTTAACCCTGCCGACCCTGCGCACAATGCGGGATACTGGCAGTAGCAAAAGAAAGAAAGCATCTGTAAGGCACTCAGTCGTTCTTCTTTCATGGTGTTTCGTAGAAACGTCTTAATTCTCTTGAGCATTGAAAAACACCATTTACGTTCCGATGTCGAGATAGGCATCGTGATTAGCAGTTTTAAAACTTTAACAGTCTCTTCGAAAGTGTCACAAAGCTCATCCTCTAGAAACAGAGGAACCAGCGAAAGAAACGGAACTGCGCCAGAAACTGCTCTCAACTCAGGCCTAGCACAGAAAACTTGAAGCTCACCCTTCAACTTTCATTTTTCCATAAATGTGTATGTGTCTGTAATTTTAAGGTATTTGTCTGGAAAATTCGTGATGTTTTTGTCAAACGGATTTACATCAAATAAGTTGGCTGCAATGAGGTTTCCAGTGAATTGAAAACGTAATTTTATTTCAGAAAGAATGGCATCGCACATTTCCTAAATATTTCTTTTCTTATACTCATCATCAAGAATCGGTGGTTTCTTGGCAGGAACTGTTTCGTCATTTTCGAGACTAATCTCGTTAAAGTTGAAGTCAATGTCATCTCCGATATTTTGCATTACAGCTTCAAAGTTCTGCATGTCTTGTTTTACTTTAGTCGGTTCGGTTATCTTCTTCTGAAGCTGATTAAAAAGTACATCTGCATAAGGCAGTATCTTATAGAAAAATTATAGCCAGAAAATTCCGTTATCGCGCAGTCTTTGTTTGTATGAACCAGCTTTCCCAATAGTAGAAGATAGTTTTATGCTCTCGCTTGTTTCAGTGGCTTCCATAACAGTAATGAGATCTTCCCTATTTTCATAAACATCTTTTACTACTCGCGAATGGTAATTCCATCTCGTGATACGCACATGGGGCAAGCTTTTTTGAATAATCTTATACAACACTATTGATCTCTGTGGCGAGTTAGAAAAAAAAGAAGATATATCTAAAAGATGTGCAAAAAAGATGAAGGCTTTGCGATTAACAGAGTTTGCTGTAGACATAATATAGGATGAACTAATGCTCATAACAATGGATGTAGTTTGCATTTGGGTATTTGTCTTTAACTGATTTCTGAACGCCATTCGACTTGCCACCTATAACGTGTGCACTGTCGTAACTCTGAGCTGTTAGTTGTGCTCGGTCATCGCCAATTAATGGTTCAGATGGCTCAGAGCACTATGGGACTTAACTTCTGAGGTCATCAGTCCCCCAGAACTTAGAACTACTTAAACCTAATTAACCTAAGGACATCACACACATCCATGCCCGAGCCAGGATTCGAACCTGCGACCGTTCGGTCGCGCGGTTCCAGACTGTAGCGCCTAGAACCGCTCGGTCACCCCGGCCGGCATTAATGGTTCAATTTCTTTCAGAATACTCTCAGATATAGTATGAGCGTTCTGACTTTCTGGTCTGATAAAGTTCCAAAATCCTTCAACAAGTTTTCCATCAATAACATAACGCAAAACAACAACCAATAGAAATTCGCGAGACACATCTGTGGTTTCATCTGCGATTATTGCAAAATAATTGGCACCTTTTATCTCTTTACGAACTTCATCAAAGTACATTTCCAACATATATTGCAGTAGTTCGTTCTGATCAGTCTTAGTGCCTTTGGACACTGATGCTTGACTGAGATGAACGTGAAGATCTTTATCCAGTTCTGCACAGAAGTGAATTAGCTCACGAAAAACCCTCTTATTTTCAGAGGTATTAGATTCATAGTCGCCCCCTATGACAGCCAGTTCCAAAGCGCCACAGACCCGAATATATGGCTGTCCATTGTTTGCCTATATTGCGAATCTAATTTCTGCTGAATATTGGTTTTGCCTAGAAATGCGTTGTCTTGACATTTCTTGTACTTTCATTTTAGATCATTTATGGCCAATATCAGTTATTCTGGTGTTAACATCAATGGACATCTCCCCCACGTAACACACAGGGAAAACAAAAAATAACGTTGTTGTCTTCACAGCCACGAATCCATTTGTTTTTTTGTTAAATTTCTGAACTGAACATACGGCATCGACATTTTGTTTGCTGCTGCAGATTCAGATCCAGGAGTGGCCTACCTAGTGATTTTATCTAAATTTTTTCACTGGGGTTTTTAATAACTCACTTATTTAGTTCATGTTCGCTACTTTCACAATCATCTGAATTTTCATTTACAGATAACACTGTGCATACAGCTAATACCGTCAATTATCCGACATTACAATAACTGCAACGTGCTTGTACAGAACTGTATTACACGTTCAAGTGGATCAAATGGCTCTGAGCACTATGGGACTAAACATCTGAGGTCATCAGTCCCCTAGAACTTAGAGCTACTTAAACCTAACTAACCTACTGACATCACACACATCCATGCCCGAAACAGGATTCGAACCTTCGACCGTAGCAGTCGCGGTTCCGGACCGAAGCGCCTAGAACCGCTCGGCCACCGCGGCCGGCTGTATTACACAAACGTAACGAATATAAACAGAAATACTACGCTGGTATTTAGAAAATAAATGCTCAACAGGTGGTGAATACGTTAGTTTTTTTGCGCTGTGCCAATAGCCCTGCTGTTGTGAAACATAATATTGAAATAATCCTTATACCGTCCCCAGTGAAATACAATGAAAAGACTTAAAAACGGTATTTATAAAGAAGAGACATTTAAAAATTGTATAATATGTGGACACTAGCCGCTCAGGCGAACATGCATTTTTCTCTTGTATCCGTATATTTCTCTACGTAAGTTTCGAGGGCAAAGAAATATAGAGATGCCCTTGAAACAAAATGATCTAAAGAGACGACAAGATGCACTCTTTTGTTAATTTTTTAGTCGTCTTCACTTCTTCCCTTGTCTTGGTTGCGTGTAGACGGCATCTTGCGAGTACTGGCAAATTTAAGCATATTTATTCTTATTAAGCAGATAAAATATTGATTTAATATTATTGTTCAATTTTAATTTGTAAGAGGTGATCCCGATTTCATGTCCGCCTTCCTTGAATTAACCTGCATTCGAGTAATTTACAGTGCAACAATCGCAGCGACGGATGCAACCAACGACGCTATTACATGGCGATATTAACTTACAAAAATTGCCGGCCGCGGTGGTCTAGCGGTTCTGGCGCTGCAGTCCGGAACCGCGGGACTGCTACGGTCGCAGGTTCGAATCCTGCCTCGGGCATGTGTGTGTGATGTCCTTAGGTTAGTTAGGTTTAAGTAGTTGTAAGTTCTAGCCGGCCGCGATGGTCTAGCGGTTCTGGCGCTGCAGTCCGGAACCGCGGGACTGCTACGGTCGCAGGTTCGAATCCTGCCTCGGGCATGTGTGTGTGATGTCCTTAGGTTAGTTAGGTTTAAGTAGTTCTAAGTTCTAGGGGACTTATGACCTAAGATGTTGAGTCCCATAGTGCTCAGAGCCATTTGAACCATTTTTACAAAAATTAGCGGAAGCGAAAAACTCGCCCGCTATTAATATAAGATACATTTTTCTCCACAGCCGCTCGACGTTGCAGAAAATACGCAGCTTTAAGATTCTTATTTGCAGTACAAGAGCCGAGAGCCAGAGCCAGGACGCCGACTACAATGCAATGGTTAACGGAGGTAAGAGAAATTACTCTCGCGCGTGTATGGGCCGCAATTGTAATTAATAACTAAAGTTTTTTGCTTTAAAGTGAACTGACTAGCCGAGGAAATTAATATGAAAAGTTTATTCCATTGCTCAACTTATATGCTCATGTTTTAAGATGCAGTGAGTCTTACATCATTAACGTAGCAAATAATTTTCACTGAAGATTAATATTGTCAAAAAAGAGACAACTTCACAAAAGCATTTAATTGTGAATCAAAACTGAATTTGATTAAGGCCCACCACGTAAGTCGGCGACAATCACCATTACCAATCAATTGCTGTAGTAAATAATAAATTAAAATACGACGGCCGACGGACACGAGATCCTCTTAGTTTTAAAATATAGGGGCATAAAAATATAACTATATAAAGCTATTTATGACGATATTTAAGCGTATTTTTTCTGTATTCAATTTAATAAAGCATTACTTTGTGTTTACGAATGCATTAACCTTAACTAGCAGAAAGATTGTAACACTGGATTACAAGAAATTTGTTCTCTGGTGTATTCTAACATGGATACGTCCTGCACTTTACTGCCCACTGGCGGAAAAAAACGTAAAGCTCTAAGTCAGAGCAGCTGTGGCTCCACCTCCGCCATAACAAGTATGCAGAAACCGATGGCTGAGCTTTACACACAGAGCTTATAGAGTGGACGGTGCCAATCTGCAGTTGGCTCCAAGCTTCAGAAAACTACTGCGAGGTAGTGCGCAGCAAAGCGTACCTCTTCAAATCAGGGAATACATACTCCGAAACAATGTTTTATGTGCAATTCGCATATATTTCTTTCTTCCTTTTCATGCAAGTGGCATCCCTCCAAAACCCAGGCGATCATTGTAGGCAAAACCACCCCTTCCTTCCGCCTCCTTGATTTCTACATCATCATCTATGGCGGTCCTATCGCCCTCACTCCCACCCTTAAGTACCTTGGCGTCACCCTCGACCGTCGCCTCTCCTGGACTCCCCACCTCCGGACAATCCAAGCCAAGGCATGCTCCCGACTCAGTCTCCTCAAGCTCCTCTCCGACCGCACGTGGGGTCTGGACCCCTCCACCATCCTCCACACTTATCAATCCCTCATCCGCCCTATCCTTTGATATGCCCATCCGGCTTGGATCTCCGCCCCCCCTTCCTTTTATAAATCGCTCCAAATCCTTGAACGCCATGCTCTCCGCCTCGCCTATCGCATCCGTCTCCCCTCCCCTACGCGGATCCTGTACGATCCCCTTCCCCCACCTCCTCCTTTTCCTTGAAAGGATACGGATCCTGTACACCTCCCGTAAACTCGATCCTCCTCACCCGCTCGTCTCCCCGATCCTCTCCCACCCCCGCCCGCTGCCGCGCCTGTATGCCCACGTCCCACCTGGTCTCCATCTCTCCACCCTCCTTACCCTCTCCCAAGGTGGCTTCCGCCAGCTCCCCCTCCCTGATGATGTCCTCCTCCCCTCCATCTACCCCTCCTATCAACTTTGATCCTCCCCCCCCACCTCCTGTGTCCTTTCCTTTAGGCACCCTCCCTCCCTCCTTTCCCTTCCCTTCTCTTTCCTTTCCCCCCTCCCTCCTCCCCTCTCCCCCGGGCTTCCCCTCCCCCTTCCTCCCTCCCCCTCTCTCTCCTTTGCCCATGGTATCTCTGCTCTCCCCTCTCGCTCTCCCACTCTCCTTCCTCCTCCTCCTCTCTTGGCAGGTCCCCAGACTCGCACACGCATAGTGAACATTCGCGCGCCGGAGATCATCGCCTTCTGTGTCTCGTGTGTGTGACGTCGTTTAGTGTTTTTGGTGTCCGCCGTCCCACTACTACGTTCACTTGTGCCGTCGGATTCGTCAATGTTCTGTGCGCCGTGCCAACGTGTTTTCAGTGTTGTTATCGTCACGTGTGAACGACTCCGTGTTTTTTGTGTCTCTGTGACCTCTCTCTTTTGCCTGTCACTTTCTTCATTATCATTCTCCGTTTTTATACTATTGTAAAACGCTATGGCTGAAGAGCGGCGTAGTGTGCCGCTGCCAGCCTACCTGATTTGTACAGGTTTTAAAATAACAATAAAGTAAAAAAAAAAAATTCATGCAAGTGGCCTCCCATCAACTCTGATCCTTATCTCCCCCCTCCTACCTTTGTCCTTTTCTCAGGCTCCCTCTCCTCCCCCCTTCTATCCTATTTCTTTTTTCCCCACCTACCGTCTCTTTGACTCCTTTCTTTCCCCTCCACTGCCTTCCCCACTCCTTCTCCCATCTGCCCTGTCCACCCTTTTTTTCTTTCTGTGTTCTCTCCCTCCTTCAGCTCCCCCTTTTTTCTTTTCCTCTCTCCCCATTTTCCCCCCTCATCGGTCCCCCCCCCCCCCCCAATCTGTCGTCATGTCTACCCTATTGTGCAATTTTAAGTCAGTGTTTAGTGTTGTGTGTCCCATTCCAGGTTGCAAACACATACTGTACTGTCACTAGGTGCGTTTTTTAACTCTTGCGAACAAAAACCAGACTATTGCCATGTTTTTTAATTGTGCCTGTCTAATTACTATGTATTTTACTCAGAATCAACAAACCTTTTTTTTAATTTTCGGTTTGCAACTTTTCTCCATGTCACAGTTTTAACCAGTCACCATTTTATCACCTATTTTTATTGTTTATTATCTCCTCATTATGTTTTTAACTTCTGTAGGCTGCAGACCAGTATGTTACGCTGCTGCCAGCCTGCTCCCCTCTAGCAGGCTATTGAAATTCAATAAAGAAAAAAAAGGCAATGGTGCCATGGCACAGCGCCACTATCTCAGAAGCCACCCTTGGCGTGGGGTATCCTTGGGAATGAGGGCATCGGTGAGTGGTACCTGGATAGAGGTGGTAAGTGGGAAATGGCAGCAGTAGAAATCTATGATACCACGAAACCTTTGCAAAAAATGGCTCTGAGCACTATGCGACTTAACTTCTGAGGTCATCAGTCGCCTAGAACTTAGAACTAATTAAACCTAACTAACCTAAGGACATCACACACATCCATGCCCGAGGCAGGATTCGAACCTGCGAACGTACAGGTCGCTCGGTTCCAGACTGCAGTGCCTAGAACCGCACGGCCACTACGGCCGGCAAACATTTGCAATACAAAGGAAAAGTAAGGTCCAAATGAACTTGACAGGTCAAATGTCAGCTGGATACCATCAGATGAAATGGGGTAATTCATAAAGGTGACACTGTCACAGGCCAGTTGTAACTTTTCATGATTGATTTCGTCATCGTTGCAGTGTAGTGTGGCCTGGACCTGTGACAAGTACTGTTCATACTCCTTAATAATAGACATAAACATCAAAATGTCATTAAGATTAGCATATGCACATGACTGTTTGAACACGAGGTAGTTGATGAATCTCTCCATGTTTAGGCTGCATTTTTGAGCGCATAAGGCATGAAGCAGTACTCATAAAGCCCAAAGGGGGGTAATCTGTGTGGATTTTGAAATGTCGTCAGTGAAAATAGGTATTTAGTGGTAAGACTTGTAGCAGTCCAGGAGACTAAACATCTGTGTGCCATTATGCAGTTCGGTGAAGTCTCGGATGGGAGAGATTGGGTAGTTAACTATGATAGTTTAAGAGTTCAGGATCTGTTAATACCTGCGTACATGAAATGAGCCATCTTTCTTGTGGAGAATGTGTGTGGAGAAAGACCAATTGCTGTCCAATGGGTGAATGATTCTGCGTTGAGTAGTGTGGCGTTTGCTGTGTTATTCAGTGGTTTGGTTTTTAACTAATTTGTAAATCGAAATGATAATCTTATTTTATTACATTGAGTAATTGCTAAATAATTTTTCTCCCGGCTAAAGATTTGATCAAGTTGCTAAAGAACTCCAAGTTAACGTCGTGTTAAAGTGTTGTCTGTAAGTTGTGTAAGTGTCACTAAATCACAGTTCATACAACAGATTCTATACAACTATTAAGATGGAAGCAGTTATCTTCAGCAAAATGATCATTAAAACCACCGAACATCAGCCGCGCACAACACTGACGTATGTTACCTGAAACAATATTCTTCGCAACTCGTGCGTAATTAATTTCGGCTCAATACATCAACTAGAGAAGTTTGTTATAACGTTTGTGCTATGAGCACTGTTTTTTAAGAACCAATCTGATTCGAATCATTTTCATTCAAATGACTTCGGGACCACCGTTGCACATTTATTTTTACACATTTGTATTACGTTCAGCATTTATGTATGCAGAGTTGCGTAATTTGCTGCTGAGACAATTGTTAAGATGGCGGCAGACAATTGATAGAGACTTTCTATTGTTAGACCAAATAAGTATTTTAACTGCTTATTAAACTTTACAGAAACTTTACTTTCGTATTGTGCACTATTTAGACTTCATCAAGCAAACATTTGATTTGTTTCTAAGGAAAACACAGACAAAAACGCGATACAAATCGCTATCATCAATGGCTGTGCTCCTTGCAGCGGAAAGATACAATTTACACAGATAATGCTTACTGAGAGAGGAATTACAGTTACAAATAATTATTCACTCATGTTTATAATAATAATGAACTCTATTTTCAAGTAATAATTAACAAATAAATACAATTTCTTAACAGACCTCAGTTTGATATGCGTCTTGCGTGCTGAACCTACAAAAGCCATCCAACAAAAGGTAAAAACAAAGGAAGACAAACGCAGATCATAAAAGGAATTTACAATTATCATTGTCTTTGTATGATACACATCGATATGTCTAATTACATCATAGAATATTATATAAATAATTAATATTTATAATTTTTCATTGTTTTTTCATACGTCGAACACATAATGTTTATAACTGTTAGAGGCATAATTTCCTCTCGTCGCACTGTAGCCAAAAATTTATCTCGTGGATGTTACAGTAGTTTGCTGACAATTGACTTCGTATGTCAGATACTTTGGGGATTACGGCAGTGTACATTATTTATGTATGGGTCTTCCATTGTGTTCATTCTGTGGCTCTTGCCAATAGAGAATGCTGCCACAAGTGTATTGTTGCAGCTCGCCTGAGGAGCATCAGTATCAGAGTGCAAGGAGTGAGTACACTGGGGTAATACACTGTAGAGACAAATGTCAATGACGTTGGAGTCCTGAGGTTTGAAGATAGAGCAGATATGATAGCAGTCACATCACCCACTTGTGAGGAAATAGTGTCAGAGAGCTGACATACTATTTGAAGAGCCTGTGCCAGCTGTGTAGCTGCAATATCGATCTGTTAACAGAGTGAACCATTGTGCACTCAAAGTGCATTAACAGTGGAGTACTCGAGCGTAAGCTGGACTGATAATGTAGAGCACTTGGATAGGAAGTGCAGGTGGGGATCTTGTATAGGCAGCATGGAAGGGCCAACCCCAAACAAGACTGGAATTAGTGTTCCAGATGCATTTAATTGATCAAAGGAGAAAATATAAAAATGCAGTAAATGAAGCAGGCCAAAAGGAATACAAAGTCTCAAAAATGAGATCGGCAGGGAGTGCAAAATGGCTAAGCATGGATGGCTAGAGGACAAATGTAAGGATGTAGAGCCTTATCTCACTAGGGGTAAGATAGATACTGCCTACAGGAAAATTAAAGAGACCTTTGGAGAAAAGAGAACCACTTGTATGAATATCAAGAGCTCAGATGGAAACCCAGTTCTAAGCAAAGAAGGGAAGGCAGAAAGGTGGAAGGAGTATATAGAGGGTCTATACAAGGGTGATGTACATGAGGACAATATTATGGAAATAGAAGAGAATGTAGATGAAGATGAAATGGGAGATATGATACTGCATGAAGAGTTTAACAGGGCACTGAAAGACCTAAGTCGAAACAATGCCCCGGGAGTAGACAACATTCAATTAGAATGGGAGAGCCAGCCCTGGCAAAACTCTACCATCTGGTGAGCAAGATGTATGACACAGGCGAAATACACTCAGACTTCAAGAAGAATATAATAATTCCAATCCCAAAGAAAGCAGGTGTTGACAGATGTGAAAATTACCGAAATATCAGTTTAATAAGTCACAGCTGCAAAATACTAACACAAATTCTTTACAGATAATGAAAAACTGGTAGAAACCGACCTCGGAGAATATCAGTTTGGATTCCGTAGAAATGTTGGAACACGTGAGGCTATACTGACCCTACGACGTACCTTAGAAAATAGATTAAGGAAAGGCAAACCAACGTTTATAGCATTTGTAGGCATAGAGAAAGCTTTTGACAATGTTGACTGGAATACTCTCTTTCAAATTCTGAAGGTGGCAGGGGTAAAATACAGGAAGCGAAAGGCTATTTACAATTTGTACAGAAACCAGGTGGCAGCTATAAGAGTTGAGGGGCATGAAGGGGAAGCAGTAGTTGAGAAGGGAGTGAGACAGGATTGTAGCCTCTCCCCGATGTTATTCAATCTGTATATTGAACAAGCAGTAAAGGAAACAAAAGAAAAATTCGGAGTAGGTATTAAAGTCCATGGAGAAGAAATAAACACTTTGAGGTTCGCCGATGACATTGTAATTCTGTCAGAGACAGCAAAGGACTTGGAAGAGCAGTTGAACGGAATGGACAGGGTCTTGAAAGGAGGATATAAGATGAACATCAACAAAAGCAAAACGAGGGTAATGGAATGTAGTCGAATTAAGTCGGGTGATCGAAGGGAATTAGATTAGGAAATGAGACACTTAAAGTAGTAAATGAGTTTTGCTATTTGAGGAGAAAAATAACTGATGATGGTCGAAGTAGAGAGGATATAAAATGTAGACTGGCAATGGCAAGGAAAGCGTTTCTGAAGAAGAGAAATTTTTTAACATCGAGTATAGATTTTAGTGTCAGGAAGTCGTTTCTGAAAGTATTTGTATGGAGTGTAGCCATGTATTGAAGTGAAACATGGACGATAAATAGTTTGGACAAGAAGAGACTAGAAGCTTTCGAAATGTGGTGCTACAGAAGAATGCTGAAGATTAGATGGGTAGATCACATTACTAATGAGGAGGTATTGAATAGAATTGGGGAGAAGAGGAGTTTGTGGCACAACTTGACTAGAAGAATGGATCGGTTGGTAGGACATGTTCTGAGGCATCAAGGGATCACCAGTTTAGTATTGGAGAGCATCGTGGAGGGTAAAAATCGTAGAGGGAGACCAAGAGATGAATACACTAAGCAAATTCAGAATGATGGAGGTTGCAGTAGGTACTGGGAGATGAAGAAGCTTGCACAGGACAGAGTAGCATGGAGAGCTGCATCAAGCCAGTCTCAGGACTAAAGAACACAACAACAACAACATGCATGGTGTAGATGTGAAGGTCACTGTACATTGGATAAAAGTCCAGAATGTCTCAGAAAATCAATGCCAAGCACTGATCAGTCGACATCAATGGATAATACATTTCGGACATTAGATGGAGCTGGAGGTCTGCAGTGTGGAGGAGTTCAATGTGGGAATTGTCCAATTATCTGCCACACACAATGTCAGTTTGGTAGAGAAAGTGTGAGGCGAGGCCAGTGCCATAGGTATAATACTAGCCTCCACACCAGTACTGATGAGAAATCAGAGGCTTGACGTAAAGACAACTGCCAAATGACAAGATCACCAGAAGGTAAGGAAGTGTTTGCTGATTCTTATTTGATGAGGCACATTGTAGGAGGTGTCCAGGCCAGGGCACATCAACTGGTCGTCATGCAGAGTTTACCATGCAGTTTACCACCAGTAGAAGGGGTATGTATGGTAGGGATTAAGCCTTGAAGCATGTTGTATTCTACAGAGAGTTGTCCTACTGATCGGTTGCTTCTTCAGTAGAACTTGGAAGTGGTCAGAGAGCTGATGTGGATACTGCATTAATTTTTACTGCTAGCTGTGTGTCATGCCCCAAAACCATACGGGCTGTAGTGCAGCCTCTGCCAACTGACTGAAGTGGAGTGGATTGGAGGACGTCACTCGCAGTGCAAGCATTATCATACGAACGACCTTTCAGGCTAGCAAGAATGTGTCTGTGCTGCGGGATACTATATGCTTGAACTGCAAGGTGTAACTTATTTTTGAGTGGATCCAAACCATCTGACAATAATTGTACTTGCAATTCATATGGGAGTTTGATGAGCCACAATTCCCACAACACAATGTCCAGCAAGAATTTGACATCCACTTACGCACAAAGATGCTGCCAAAGTTGGCAAAGTTCTAGATCCTAATTTCTTGCCACATGTAATGCCATGCACGACCTCAGAAGGGAGATGCGACAAACGTCCAGAAATAGTAGTTTCAGCCAGAGTTTTTGTGATGGCCAGGTGCAGAGAGGACGATGTCACTGATAAGATCTGTGTGGTCATGCAAATGACTAACCAGGCAAATGAAATGGGATTCTGTCCATAATGATATGAAGGTCGAAGGCATTATCTGTCAAGATGTACAATGTTCATGGACTGTCCTTTATTAATGAAGGGAATTTATGAAACTTGCTGGATAAAACCATTTGTTTAGGTGTTGACGTAGAACATAGACTTGCAGTGACAGGTAAAGGCAGTACAGTGTTGGCCACAGCAAAATCTTAATTGAGTAGCTGCAGGTGTCCCATTATGCATTATCCGACGTCGTCGTGGGAAGGTCATAGTGCTGCATGTAGCACATGACGTGGTAGGCGCAAGATGTGGTAATTGCTGCGATGGGCATGATCATGGTTGTCAAAGATAGTGATGCGTGAACATGTGGAAGATGGACACAAAATGATGTGTTGCCTGAGGCCCAAGTGGGGGGGGGGGGGGGGGCACAGTTGAACATTGCGGAAGATACGGCTGTAGCTGTAGAATGTGAAAACGGAGAAGTCTGAAAATATGGATCCAGAGAGCATCTGTAGAAGGCAATAACTGCACAGATCCCAAGCTACAGAGTTGCAGTGGCAAATTATGTAGTGCAGCAGTTGCACATTACAAAGTAACGTCAGGATCCGAACATATGTTGCCGAAAGGGTGCATGACGAGAAAAGTGCCGAAATCAGCATTACTGTGTAGAAAGTTGGTGCACTGCTTCCACACAATTGGGTGGATGGTGAGGTTAGAGCGTCCATTCGAGTCACGTAGGGGCTCAAGTTTAATGGTGGAATATGGAAGAAATGTTCGAATGTTCAAATGTGTGTGAAATCTTATGGGACATCAGTCCCTAAGCTTAAACACTACTTAAACTAAATTATCCTAAGGACAAACACACATACCCATGCCCGAGGGAGGACTCAAACCTTTGCCGGGACCAGCCCCACAGTCCAGTCCGGCTAATCCCGCGCGGCGAATATGGAAGACAACTCATTTGAGATTCGCAGTCAGACAATGTAATATGACGGGATAACACAGAGTTCAAGAGAGTGTACGTTGCAGAATTCATAGTTGGGAAGTTACTGATATGGAAGTAAACAAACACTAGAATAACGTTCGACAGAATGTAGGCAAGCCCAGGGCTGTACACAGTCAGGTCAAGAAGATACACGCTGATCACACCCCAGTACACTGTATTTAGATGCGCCGAGCCGTAAAACTGGTGAATGTAGAAGCCTAACAAATGATAGTCGCATTTTCAGTCTGTGACAAAATGGAAATCCGCGTCATAGGTGTCGTAAACGATGTTCGTGAGTGTCGTTAATGTCATCAGTGTGGTGATTCCAGTCTTAACGATGATATGGTAGAGGATGAAAATCACAAAAAGCTCCTGGTTCATTACCAAAAATATGAATGAAACGTAGAAGCAGAGTACAGTTGAATGACTCGTATTGGCGCTCAGTCAGAAACACTGAGAGAGCAAAGTTAAAAGTCATAACATCAAAGATGAACGATAGTCGATGGCCTCCACATATATGACAGAGAACAAAATGTAAAACAAAATTCAGCAGGATTTTAAGTTGTCACGTGTGATCCTCTAAATATCCCAATTTATTGGGCATAGGTTACTACATTGGCGATCCTTGTCAAAGAGAATTGATTATGTGCTTCTGATTGTAGCTTGATTTTATTATTTCTCAAGTGGAGATTGTCATCATAATCATTCAGCAGAACTAGATCTGAAAATCTTCACAAAGTTCCTCCAACATTGAAAGCCATATACGTCCCATGGCTGTACCTGTGACATCGATCCCTTTGGGATAACCAAATGAACAAGCTCCTTGTCCTTGCATATGACACTCAAAACGGATTTTTCACGCTGACCATCTGCCTTTTCACAGATTTAAAAGCAACTATGGATTTGAATGGACCAAGAATTTGACAATCTGTTTTTGAAGCCCAAAATGTCCTTGTGACAGCATCAAAATCTGGTAAACAACAATCTGATCAGGTCAAAAGATATCTGTATTATTGTGAAATTATTGGCATGGTCAATGTGAAAGGGCAAGGAACTTGTTCATCGGGTGATACCTAAGGGCTCGATGGCACAGATATTTCCATGGGACAATACACAACTTTTGATGTTGGAAGAGCTTTATGAGAAGATTTTCACATCTTGTTCTGTTGAGTGATTATGATGTCAATCTCCACTCAAGAAACAATATAATGAAGCTGCAGTTACTTGTACACAATGAGTTCTCTTTCATAACCCTTACCAATGTACTGCAGTATGCCTCATACAAGTCAGAAGCTTCAGTGGATCACGTGTGACAGTTTGAAACCCTACTGAATTTTGTTTTATACTGTGTTTTCCATTGTGAAGAAATTTCGTTCATTTGTTGTGCATGGTGTTAAAAACGTTATGTTTTAGCATTTCTTTAAAGATTTTCAATACTGTAATGATTTTGTATCTTAATAATGTGTTACTTATTTTTTTCAGTTAACAAAATACATGTACGTGAAATGGTAAATTGAAAAAAGCATGAATGTGAAACATAAAATAATCGTTTAAAAACGCAATACAAATGTAAATAAAATAAATAATTAGAATAAAAATGAGAGTATATATATTTTAAGTAGGCATGTTGTGTACAGTTTATTTTCCAGAAATGGTAATTCAGAAATAAGCTTTATTGGACATGAATGTATGTGACTTGAAAGCTTCTTTAATTTATAAACAAAATCGTTCTGATTTAGACTTTTGATATACCATTTATTTCGGCTGAAATTTCGACAGATGGTTATTTTCAGGTATTCTGAAAGCAGTCACCAAATCAAATACATATAATTAAAAAATTGACAAACAGAATTGCTTCATTTAAAAATTTCATGTATGCTACGGGCCCAGTCCTCAACAACATTCTCCAATTTACATTGTAATAAAAGCATTTTTTCAAAATTAATTAACTGTGGTGGCTATTTTTCAAAATTTCAAATTGTCACAAAATCGATTATACTGTTTTCAATAATGTTAATTACATATCAATATTTATACAAAATATTTTTCGACTAAGCTCAATGTAGGGGACAGGTGTGTGCATGTGTGTGTGTGTGTGTGTGTGTGTGTGTGTGTGTGTGTGTGTTTCCTCCTAAACCTAATATGTGAAACCACATTTTGGGGTGTGGTTTACCCATTAAAAGTGACACACCTGCCAAGTTTAATCAAGATCGTTTATTCACACTTGGGAATGTTCCCTTGTAAGTCCCTCAATGGGCATTCTTGGCGTGTCATAATATGTGGCCACACTTTTCCTTTATTACATTCGCTGTACGTGATGCTTATTAGTGTCAACAAAGCCACAATCCCAGCGCTGCTAACTTAAGCTCACAGCGAATGGGTTAATGCCCATGTAGGGTTATAGCAGCAACATATGACACCAGAGAGACGTGTTACATACCACATTGTAAATTAATACCATTTAAACATTGTACACTGAAGTAGACGAAATCAACAGCAATCATGAAAGATGTAGCGATTTGACTGAGAATGCTAGATGCAGTCTGAAGGAGATGTCAACATCGCTGTGCAAGTAGCTCACTGTCAAATACCATATCCCTGTTGTGGTAGATGGCAACTAGGGCCTGTTATATTGGCTTCCTTCACAGACTGCTGGTAAAATGGCCAGACATCATTAGGAATACTGGAAGCGGGAACACTATATGTGAACTGTTAATGCAAGTAATTGCCAAATCTCTGTGTAGAAATGAATAGAATGCAGCTGCTTGTTAGCTGTCCTTGTTGGTGGTAATTTGGTAGTACTATGACCAGAAGTAGAAATCATTGTGCTATCGCTGCTGAACTCAAAAATGCTTCATATAAAGCTACATTATGAAAAGGAAAGTTGCTACTCACCATGCAGTGGAGATGCTGAGTTGCGATATGACAACCAAAAACTGTTACAAATAAAGCTTTCGGACGTTAAGGCCTTTGTCAACAATAGACAGCAGACACACACACACACACACACACACACACACACATGGAAACGCAACTCACATACGACTGCAGTCACAGGCAACTGAAACCACACTACGCTATTTGATGAGTGGCAACTTTCCTTTTCATAATATTGTTACATTTCATCCACTGTTTCATTTAAAACTATGGATTTCCGAGAGATAGCGCAAATGATTATCATGTTGTAAAAGAGCTGATCCTGTTAATGTAAATATGCAAGGATTTTTTCAGATAATTTCTTTCTCAGAGATTATGAGCAGAACTTTAAAATATGAGCTTCTGGAGTTACTGTCAGACAAAAGTTAAAGGATGAGGTTGTGCCTTCATAGAAAATTCCAAATTGACATGGAAATGCATTCAAGGCAGTTGCAAGCACCACCAAGGACAATGTTCAGGTTACTGCCAGATATTCATACTCTTTAGAAACGTTTTTCTATGTATTATAGGAATTCCAATTATTCGAGCATTAATTTTTTATAGCGATTACAAACATTTAATTTCAATGATGACGACAAAAGAACTATTATATACTACTCTGAAATGGATTTGATTTATTAATAGGTTACATTGGCAGGAGATGGCCAACGTGGAAAGAGAAGAGCATGAAAGAGAGAGCTATCTATATTAGAGGCATTATCTATGAAAAAAATAAATTTGACCAGTCGGCCAATAAAGAGGTACTTCTAGATCTAGACCTTACTGATAAAGAGGAAATAGACAGATTAAAAGCTGAAACATAACTGCTGAGGAAGGAAAACTGCGCTTTGAAAAGAAGTAATAAAGTCCTGTAAGCCAAATGTTCAAAGTGTGCCATGGAAGTAAACTGATACGTTTCTTCTGCAATAAAAGAACTAATCAGGGATAATGTAACTAGCCATTTTGTCTCAGTGTTTGGCACACACTAGATTCGATCTTTACTTAGTAATAAAAAGAAAGTGAAGTGGGATCTTAAGAGCTTTTTCATCCAAAACTTACAGTTTCTTGTGGAAAAACAACTACCCTTTCCCTAGTCAGTCAACACTTCAGAAAAGGGCCAAACAGTTTTAGTGCAGACCTGGAATTCTGAAAGAAGTACTGTATCTTATGAAAGCTAAGATATAAATATTCAAACCTCTAGAGTAAATAGGAGTCCTATGTTTTTATGAGATGAATATGGATGGTCACATATTCTAAGACTCATCAGATGATGCAATTTTAGGACAAAACAAAAACATTATCGTGGTTATGATTTATGGTTTGTTGTCACCATAGAAACAACCTGTATATTTTGACTTCAATAGTACCATGACTAATGAATTACTCATGAACATAATGAAGCAGTTGGAAGCAGATGGACCCCAATCTGCAGCAGTAATTTGTCGTATGGAAGGCAAGAATTCAAAGGTTTGGAGATATAAAATGTAGACTGGCTATGGCAAGCAAAGCAAGCCAGGAAGTTTCATTTCTGAAGAAGATAAATTTGTTAATATCGAGAATAGATTTAAGTGTCAGGAAGTATTTTCTGAAAGTATTTGTATGGAGTGTAGCTATGTATGGAAGTGAAACATGAACGATAAATAGTTTAGACAAGAAGAGAATAGAAGCTTTTGAAATGTGGTGCTACAGAAGAATGCTGAAGATTAGATGGATAGATCATGTAACTAATGATGAGGTACTGAATAGAATTAGGGAGAAGAGAAATTTGTGGCACAACTTGACTAGAAGAATGGATCGGTTGGTAGGACATGTTCCGAGGCATCAAGGGATCACCAATTTAGAACTGGAGGGAAGTGTGGAGGGTAAAAATTGTAGAGGAAGAGATGAATACACTAAGCAGATACAAGAGGATGTAGGATGCAGTAGTTACTCAGAGATGAAGAGGCTTGTGTGGTATAGAATAGCATGGAGAGCTACATAAAAGCAGTCTTTGGACTGAAGACTACAACAACAACAATTAGTGATATCTGCATTGTATGTCAAATTGATTCCATATTTTTATATTTCCATGAGGCTTTTGATACCATTCCTAACAAGTGGCTCCTAACCAAATTGTGTGCCTATGGAGTATCGTCAGATGTGCTATTGGTTTCTCTGTTTCCTGTCATAAATATCACAGTCAATACTCATCAAGTAAAACAGAAGTGACATCTAGCGTTCGCTAAAGAAGCGTTATAGGCCCTTGTAACTTCCTGCTCTATATAAATGATTTAAGAGAACAGCCATCGTATATTATTTGCAAATGATACTGTCATTTACTGTCTAGTAAAGTCATCAGAAGATCAAAACCAACTGAAAAATAATTCACACAAAATTTCTGTTAGCGCAAAAAGTGGCAGTTGACCTCAGATAACGAAAAACTGAGGTCAACCACATGAGCACGAAAAAAAAATCTGTTGTTTTTCGATTGCACGATAAATCACGCAAATCTCAAGACTGTCAATTCAACTAAATACTTAGATATGACATTTACGAAGAATTTAAATTAGAATGATCACATAAATAAATTGGTGGAGAAGCCAAACCAGAGACAACATTTTATTGGCAGAAGACTTAGAAGATGCCACAGGTCTACTAAGGAGACTGCCTACACTACACGTCTGTTCTCTTCTAGAATATTACTGCACAGTTTGGGATAGATGTAAAGACCAACAGAAGAAATTGAAAAAGATCAGAGAAGGCAGTTATTTTTGTGTTGTTGTGGGTTAGCAAAGTTAGCTTAATTAGCTTTAAAATAACCCATAACACAATATGACAATCAAGTGACAGAATGAACAAAACAAACACCAGGATAAACAAAGAGTTAACAGAGACCATACACTGAGCCAAAGATAATACTGCACAAACCTTCATTTGTGCATAGCAATATATCATGCATGCACACACTGTACACTAGTTTGCATACACTTCACTACTCCCCCTTAGTGTTACTGATACTTCTTGTTGAACTTGATGCATCACTGGGGCAAGTGACAATAGGTCACATATTTGGGTGCTGCTATTTCCTGGTGGCTACAGTTGTAGCTGCTCCACCATGTATAGTGGGGTGACAGATGTACTTGTGTCGCATCCATGTTGGGTGTAGCTGGGTCATGATCTGTGGAGGTTACACGAAAAGGTGGCTTAAGTAATTCTGACTGGTCAATGGATTCATTTTGTACACTGGCGAATAAGTCGCTAGGAAGACATATAGGCTGACCATACACAAGTTATGCTGTGGTTGCTTGGAGGTCTTCATTCAGGGACGTATGTAGGCCTAAGAGAACGATATGCAGCATCTATGTCCACCACTGCGAATCATGGCATCACAGCAATGGTTTGAGTTGCCCATGCATATACTCAACAAAATCGTTTGCTGCGGAATGGTATGCTGTAGTCTCGATTCACTTTGTACCAAGTAAGACAGCAAGTGCTTTAAAGAAATAGGATTCAAACTGTCTCCTGCGTCAGTTGTGATCAGAAGGGATACACCAAATGGGCGACCGACTCACGAAAGAATGTGATAGTGACAGTTTCAGAGGTTATGTCAGTTATTGGGAATACTTTAGGCCAGTGTGTGAGACAGTAGGTGCATCCTTCTGATGGCGAAAGAGGTCCTATGAGGTCTATATGGACGTATTCAGATAGTAGATTCGGAGGGATGAATACTCCCCAGCGGTGACCTGACATTTCTGCTAATTTTACTGTGTTAACAGGCCACACATTGTCGTACAAATTTCATACAATCCCTGGCCATATGCCGCTAGACGAATGCTCGCTTCACCATGTTTGTTGTAGTTCTAACATCTGGTTGTGACATGTTGGGCAGCGAGGCAATTGCCTTTGGATGAAACTCGACATTCACGAATGGCCACGTCACAACATAGCTGGAGAGGTGACGGTGGTAGCGCGATACAGCAAGTTTGGGCGCCTGATTATTGTGTCGAAAAATCATGTAATTCATCGTCCAATTATTACGTTACCACGAGAGCTTAAAAGTCAATTGCTTCATAAATAGATTCTATATGTGAGAGCGCGTCAGCTAGTAGATTCAGTTCGCCTTCAACATGGATGATGTTGGTAGTAATATGACCGACGAAAACAAGATATCGAAGCTGTTGTGGTGAAGCTTTCTGTGGGCGCTGTTGGAAAACTTGTATTAGTGGTGTGTTACCAAAACAAATTGCTGTCGCTCCAATAGATCTTGGAACTTTTTGCTGGATACATAGGCAGCTTACAGCTCGCAGTCATATGTTAACCAATTTTGCTGTAAAGGTGACAATTTTTCGCTTAAGAAGACTAGTCGTTGCCAGTGTTCATCGATGTGTTGTTGTTGTGCAGCACTTATCACAGAGACAGACGCATCAATCATCAGTGCAAGTTGCACCTGCGGTACCAGGTGCACTAAGAGTGTTGCTTCAGAAATGGCAGTCTTCAAATCATAAAATGTTTTTTCAGCTTCTGAAATCCACTGAAAATTATCCTTTGGTCTTGATTTGAATTGTATGTACTTGTTCAGTGGCGCAGCTAGGAGGGTGTGGTTACAGACAAAACGATGACAGTTGTTTCTGACACCAAGAAAGCGTCATAGTTCCATGATTGTTATAGATCGTGGAAAACCAAGTCCTGCGCCCATCTTCTCTGTTGATGGCCGAATTTCTTCATCGTTAATGGTACAGTCAAGAAATTGAATATCTGCTGCCCCAAAGACGCGTTTGGACGGATTAATAACGAGGCCATACCCACATAAATGGCTAAAGAGTTGTCATAGATGTGACAGATGCTCGGTTTCTGAGCGCGACTTGACCAAGACATCGTTTATATATACATAAAATAATCCAAGTCGTGTGTAATCTTGTCCATAAGTCTTTGGAACGCCTGAACAGCTTTACATAACCTGAAAGGCATGCAGGTGAGCTCCAGCAACCCGTAAGGCATTCATACAGCTGTCTTGGGAACATTTTCTGGTGCCTTGGATATCTGGTAAAAGCCCTGACGAGGTCGAGTGTAAAGAATTTGTTTTTACCATGGACGCTGGAGGTGTAATCCTCGATGTTTGATATAGGCTATCAGTCTTGAATTATGCTGTCTATAGTCCCCACAAGGACGCCATCTATTGTTCTTTTTCAGTACCATGTGGAGGGGAGAAGCCCAATTACTACTTGATGGATGGCGGATCACCTGTGTGAGCATGGATGTGAGTTCCTGTTTAACTACTTTCAGTTTGTAGTGTTAAACGACGTCGTCGATCATGAAGAAGTGGCCCAGGCGTGGTCATAATGTAATGCACCTTGGCATGTCGTACAGGAACTGACATGGGAGGTTTGCACGTGATTTAAGGCGTTTCAAAAGCTTGATTAGTGGAGAATCTTCAGTTATCACCCAGACACCATCATCTTCCACGTGAAAAGTACTCTTTTGCTAGGTAAATTAGTGCTAGTGTCCAGCAGGCGTCGATGCCAGAGGTTGGCACAAGCCCATAAAATGGTAGAAAACCTGCTCCCAGTGTAGAATGTGTGATGTCTGCCACAATAAACTGCCACTCGAGCCTGCATCGTAGGCTTAGGCTTAATGCTAATGTAGTACCATCATATGTAGCTATTGTAGAGCCATTGGCTGCATGGAGATGGTAACTATCACACTTACGAGTTGGCAGATGGATAGACTGTTTCATCTGTACCCATGTCTATTAAGAATTATAATTTCGTGTCTTTGTTTCTGATAAAAAATCGACGGCTGCCGGTCGGAGCGTCAATGTCCATCATCACTGAGCTCCTGTTGTGTTTTCCTGTTCACAAGTTGGGCTATACTTCCGTTGGTTGGTTGACTGGTTCAGGAAGGGGTCCAAACAGCGAGGTCATTGGTCCCATTGAATGAGGGAAAGATGGAAAAGAAATTGGCTGTATCTTTTCAAAGTAACCATCCCGGCTTTTGCCTGAAGTGATTTAGGCAAATCGCAGAAAACTTCATTCAGGATGGCTGGACCTGGGTTTGAACGCCTCGTACGCAAATCGGCGGTGGTACCAACTTACTTTCGTAGCCAAAGGAGAGCAGCTGTGTTTCTTGGGCGAGTGATAGCGACGAGATTGACGACTGTTGTTCCGAGTTCGCAGTGCAGCCATTTGTGTGGTTAAGTTCACTGATCTGGGCTTGTAGCACAGCTAAGTTGCTGTCTGTCTGCGGTTGCCGGTTAACTGCTGCAACACACACTGACGGATGCTGGTGCCTCTATTTTAGGTCGTGTCAGGCAGTACGTGTGATACCCATATGCTTCCCACGATGTCGTCGCCTATTGTGTTGCTTAACTAACGTATGTAATCGGCAGCTGCGATGGCGTGCGACCGCCCAACTCTTCAGTACGAAGTAGTTTCTGTCTCTTCGTCTCAGACTGCGAAATTCGCGTGATTAAGGCTTTTTTAATCGCCAGATATCGATCCACGTTCGGCGGTGGCGATACTATATCTTATACTTCCGACTCCGTTTCTTCGCTGAGTGCTGCCATAACATAACTGTATTTTCTATAATCCGCAGTAACTTGCGCTATGACAAACTGGTGTTCCAACTACGCGAATCACAGCATAGGAATTTTCTTCCAGAACGGTGGTGATTTTACTGCGACGCTGTTTATCATCGCACCAACAGATGCGTCTGCAGCTCACACAGGAATTTGATTTACCATCGTAGAATACTGCAGAACCAGTAGGCTACAGGCGTGCGGTGCGGCACGGTTGGCGTTGAACACGAAAGAAGGGCGATGCAGTTGACGCGGCTGTAGTTGCACGCTACGAAGCGCAAACGTGTATCGAATTATACGCCCGTGACCGTCGTACATCACGTTGGGGTCACCAACTGTTATGGATTAGCAAACTCACTTAATTGGCTTTAAAATAACTTGTAACACAAAATAACATTCAACTGACAAAGCGTACAAAACAATAGAATAATATAGCAGGAAAAGCATAGAAAACACGTAGCTCATAGGCTGAGCTAAACCTGATCCTGCAAGGACCTTCACTTGCGCGTAGCACTACACCATACATACACAAACACACAAGTACACACACACACACACACACACTGTGCACCAGCTTGCGTACATTTCAGTATTATCGTGAAACAGAGGAGAGAGTGCCACGGATGTGATGCACGAGTGAGGGTGGCAGTCATTAAAATAAAGGCGTTTTCGTTATGGCGAGATCTTTTCCGAAAGGTTCTTCTCCGTATGCGAAAGTATTTTGTTGACGCCCACCTACAAAGAGAGAAATGATCGTCGTAATAAAATAAGAGAGAACAGAGCTCGCACGGAAAGATTTATGTGTTCGTTTTCCAGCGCACTGTTCGAGAGTGGAGCGGCAGAGTAATAGCAGGAAAATGCCAGGCTCTTAAATGTGAATTAGAGAGTTTTCATATAGTTTTGCGGCTATTAATTGCATGCACAGATATATGTGCATGCTGTTTATTGCATGCACAGACATATGTGCAGGCAGATCGTTGAATTTGGACTGGTCTTTAAGATTACCCAAACATGTGTGACTCTCATATATTTCAATTAAGTCAAGAATTAGCCCTCGAGGGCAAAGACATGTATCCCCCATCTAACAAGGGAACCTCCCCATCGCACCCCCCTCAGATTTAGTTATAAGTTGGCAGAGTGGATAGGCCTTGAAAAACTGAACACAGATCAATCGAGAAAACAGGAAGAAGTTGTGTGGAACTATGAAAAAAATTAGCAAAATGTACGAACTGAGTAGTCCACGTGTAACATATGCAACTTCTAGGGTAATATGGAGTCAGGAGCGCCGTGGTCCTGTGGTTAGCGTGGGCAGCTGTAGAGGGAGAAGTCCTTGGTTCAAGTCGTCCCTCGATTTTGAAAATTTTAATTTTTTGTTTTCAGACAATTATTATCTGTCCGTCCGAAGCAATCACTTTTTTGGGAGTGATAATCACATCCACAAAAAAAACTAAATCGGGCAAGGTAGAAGAATCTTTTTACCCATTCGCCAAGTGTACAAGTTAGGTGGGTCGACAACATATTCCTGTCATGGGACGCACATGCCGTCAACAGTATCGTATAGAATATATCAGACGTGTTTTCCTGTGGAGGAATCGGTTGACCTATGACCTTGCGATGAAATGTTTTCAGTTCCCATTGGAGAGGCACGTCCTTTCGTCTACTAATCGCACGGTTTTGCGGTGCGGTCGCAAAACATAGACACTAAACTTATTACAGTGAACAGAGACGTCAATGAACGAACGGACAGATCATAACTTTGCGAAAATAAAGAAAGTAAATTTTTCACTCGGGGGAGGACTTGAACCATGGACCTCTCATTCCGCAGCTGCTCACGCTAACCACAGGATCACGGCGCTCCTGA
Source organism: Schistocerca nitens (assembly GCF_023898315.1). Classification (NCBI taxonomy): domain Eukaryota; kingdom Metazoa; phylum Arthropoda; class Insecta; order Orthoptera; family Acrididae; genus Schistocerca; species Schistocerca nitens. The sequence goes on from NC_064622.1 coordinate 355,789,314, forward strand.
CTGCACTTAACCCTTGAAATTGCACGTGAACTACTCAGTTCGTATATTTTGCTAATTTTTTTCATAGTTCCACACAACTTATTCCTGTTTTCTCGATTGATCTGTGTTCAGTTTTTCAAGGCCTATCCACTGTGCCAACTTATAGCTAAATCTGAGGGGGGTGCGATGGGAAGGTTCCGTTGTAAGAACGCAGTGTGTTCACGAAGACGAGAAACACTAGACTTTACAAACTGTGGATTCAAACACGTTTCACTTGCCACGTTGATGGTGATTTTCTGTCGACACGTTAAGATTTGTCTGGTAGGTGTAATCTGTGGAAACAAAAATGAGCAGTTTTGTTCAAACCTGTATGTCCCAATTCCGGCTTTGGGTTATGTTGCTGTCAACACGCTACTATTTGTCTGCACAAGGCACTCGTGCACAAGTATTGGCGCAAACATGCCTTTCTGCATTGCAGTGGTACCTGTAACAGCACCGTTACGATTAAACACAATATTATGCAAATCTTTTATGAAGATGATGCTCTTACAATTATTTTATTGTATTACATATTTTAGGTAGGATTTAATACTTGTCTGCATTTCACTTTGATAAATTTCATTACCAACCTCGAATGGTTTCACTGAAAATACTAGATATTTATAAAGAAGCCGTTTGTTAAGATTAAAAAATAATATATTCCTTGATGTACAAGTCTACCATGATAAAATCCGATCATATCAGTGTACTTTTATCTTTTTTCTTTTATCTATTGGTTGCCCTTGAAAGTTCGAGCTGCTTTGAGCAGTTGAGCACAGTGTAAACCTGTTGTGTTAGCTGTTGTGATTTGTGGAGGAACTTCAAAGAAAATGCCGCACCTTAGTTTACAAACTAACGTTCCTAAAAGCAAGATATCACAAGACTTCTTGAAAGAAACCACTAAAGTTATTGCGAACACACTTTCAAAACCGGACAGCGTAAGTAACAGCGGAGAATGAAATGAGAATATTCGTTATTTTGTTACTAATCATTCGCTATAATTGCAATAAAATGATTCTGTGTTAAATCTGTGAAGTATTTATACTGCGAGAAGTAATAAAAGTATTAAATTTCAGTATTGCGTCGTGTCAGTGGAAGCTGATTTGCCGATGGCATGGGGAGGTTCAACTGACCCTTGTGGAGTTGCCACATTAATGAGCATCGGTCAGCTCGGAACCGAAGCAAATAAAAAGCATTCAGCTGCAATATCCAGCCATTTAGAAAAACATCTTGGTATCCCAAAAAACAGGTAAGGCTGTCGGGTATATGCACAGGCAGAAATATTGTGGTACTTGATGTTACAGTTGGGTTGCTGCATTTTTAGTATCGGAATTTGTTGCATGAGAGAGTAGTATTTATAATTTTGAAGGTTAGCTTGAACAGCAAAGTTCATTGGTGTTCCATAATTTTTGAAGCGTGAGCGTGCGTGCGTGTGTGTGTGTGTGTGTGTGTGTGTGTGTGTGTGTGTGTGTGAGTGAACATAAAACTTTGAACTTTTCGTTGTCCAGTGACCTGCAATGTGTGTTTTATTTCTCATAGTCTATCTGTAATAAACAATTGAAATCTGTTGTTTTTGAGTCACCCAATACATAGGGAAGCCATGAAAAACCTACATTAGGATGACCAAACGAAGGTTGGAAGCTCCACCTTCCTGACTACAAGGACAGTATTGTTAAAACAGTGCTACGTCATTTGGTTTGTCCCTAGTGTAAAATAACTTTTGGGACAACAGAAATGTCAGACAAGTCATTGGCTTTGGCTAGTGATGTAATGGTCATGGCTGCTGTAAAATCACCTTTTGGTGCATTTATTGTTTTCTTGTTAGCTGGTGAAGACAACAAACGTGAAAGCAGAAAACACTGGTTATGGTGACACATGGATCTGTAGCTTAGCTCAAGTTAGTTTGGAAGGTAACTGTTTGATTATGAGTTCGTGAACCAACAAATGTGTAACTAAAAATACCTGGTTGTGGTGATAGACTGCTCTGCAGCTTTGCTTGTTTGAAACAACTGCCAATAAAATCATATGACACTCACAGTAAGGTTACTGGAGGCTAGTATACAGGAACACATTGCTCAGATTTCACAAGAACCTCTGCGAACAACTGTTGATCACATCATTTTATGGATTCAGCATCTCATCGACGTCTTTGGTGCATGTATGGAATGAATTGTTTAAGCAGCAGTTAATAATGAAAATCAACATTGTGCCTTTCTTCCTGGTTTGACATTTTCTGCCCACGTTTCCTATGGAACGAGTCAAAGCTGATTACTTGTATCGAACATTATGCTATATGAGTACGTTTTTACAAAGAAATTTTTTAATAATGTAAAAGGCTAATGCTACACTGTTCATTCATTTCTCACTCCCAGCATCCCCCCCCCCGTCCCCCCCCCTCCACACACACACAGTCAACAGATGTCAAGACTATAGTGATGATGTCTGGTTTTAATTTTGTTTGCCTAACTTCCCATTTGCTAGCCTGAATAACTGAGGTGGTGTCTGTCTGTAACAGGTGAGATGTTGATGTTGGAGGATACATTGTTGCACTGCATGGCTTTTCTGGTATTTCAAGGGGTAGAAAAGCTAAGAAAAACAGTGTGAAACTGTTATGTGAAATTATAGATGTTTTATTATTGCTGTTAATTTTTGTGTCACATTTTTCCCAACCCTCTACTCTAAGTTGTAACAATAAGGCCAGTTTTACAAGTCTTGCTTTTTTAGAGATAATTTCATTTCTTTAATTTTGATAAAGATGTTGCCTAGGTATCAGTTCCACTTCTCTCCTAGATCACTTATGAGCAGTTGTTCAGATGGCCATTGATAAATTTATTGTTATTATTACTATCGTTACTACTATTTTGAAAACTCCGCATTGCATCTTAACGGAAAAGAGAAAATTATGGTTTCCGTGGAAAGATAGACATTAGTTTTACTTCAAAAATGTTACATACAATTCCTGCACATATCTTTCCTTTCTAATGTCGAACATAACTTTTCACCGCCCTGTTACGATGAACATGAAGGAGTAGTAGCTTTGTGAGTGTTGGCTGTATTATTGTTGATCTGAGATGAGTTTTAATAAGTTGAAAGGCTCTGAATGATCTCTGAGGATGCCAAACTTCTGGAACTGTCATCATCAGAATGATCACCAAATAACTTTCTGAAACAGTTCTTTAACTCTTGACATTCAGCAGTGTTTTGTAATAAAGGGTACGTTGTGTAATTGTACACCAGTTGTAATAGTTCATAACATATCAAGCCTGTACAGGTTAAGGTGCACTTTGTATGTACTCTAAGCAACTCTTCAAAACATAGTTCAGATGGAGGATTTGTGTGGGAAGACATAGCAAGTAACTCTTCACATTGGGATAGTTGCTTTAGGTACTCTTTGTTGAACTTGGTATCAATCTCATTCAGAAAAAGATCAAGAATTTCAATCACACCTTTTTAAATCTTTGTTCACGAGTTAGTTCTTCAGGATGAGATAGTTCCTGTGTGTTCGAATATTGTTGGTGTGTCTCTTGGCTGTGAGATTTTCTCTCTTTGATATTTAGGTTCTTGAAATAATTTTTGTCTAACAGCGTGTCAAATACTTATACAGTCGTAAGATTTGCAAGAGCTGTGTTTATAAAGTCTACAGGATGTTTCAGCTCGGCTGCATTAAAGTATGAATTGTGTAGCAATTTGGCCAATTCGTTGCATCAAATACCTCAATAGCAACTGCCATATTAAAAGTAGTCTTAAACTTTGTGAGCCACTTCACCTAGCTCTATGACTTGAAAATTTTTGCCTCTAATTGAGCTCTGCCCATTCATTACTATTCGCGCAGTCCAAGCGGATGGTGCTGTAGTTGACGGTATTGCTGTGAATGGCAGAATCTCTTAGTCACTCCCATCAACAACTGTGCTCAGTGTCAGCATGGACTGTGTGAATAGTACTTTGGTCACTGTTTTCTGAACCTGATCATAGCTTTTCTTGAAATGCTTCACAGATTTTACCTGCACAGGTCATTGGGTTAGACACATTGGTATCAGCCAATGAACTTCTGAATTTGAATTCATCTTGTGAATACCGTATGGTAACAAGACATCGACATTCACATTTTTCCTTTTTGTGGATTGCAGAGTTGTATTTTGATACATCGTTCCAAGTTACCTAAACATTGGACAATTGTTCACAGCTTTTTGAATGTTTCTGTAATGCAAGATTCAAACAATGATGAATGCAATATTTGCAACTGCGTTTTGGGTAATCTTGAAGAATGGTTTCCTTCACACATTAGTTCCTCTCATACATGTTAGCTGCATCATTGAAACAGTGTGCACATAGAAACTCCTAGTGAAAGTATTAGAAAGATGTATTTGGCATCAGCATTTGCACTTTGGAATCCGGCACACTTTATAAAACCAGAAAAAATTCTTTACCTTTGAGTGTCTCAGGGTTGACAAATGTAGACACAGAGTGAACTACTACTGGTGAGGCACATCCTCATTGACTCTGCCATAATTCTGTAAAATGGAAAATGTTTTATTTGTGACACTATATCACATGTAAGCAGTATTTTCTATTATTTCATTTTGCACCACTGGTGCCAATGAAGTGTCATGTCGTGCTTTTGGCACGTCTTCGGTTCTGGTACCTCATTCTTCCTTTCATCGAGAAGTATCAAGAGGTTTCCAGTGAGTGTTTCATGACCTTTCAGTGCATAAGCCTTTTGATCCAGGAACCTGAATGACCTAAAAATTATTTGTAATGCGGTTCTAGCATTCTTTTCATTGGCAAGCAGATTCACAAGAGATGGCCAATCAGAGGTGTACTATTTTCACATAGCTGAATAATTGAGACAAACTCATGATGAAAAAGGCTCTTCTCATGTATTATGAACTTTTCTGTAGCTTTTGTCCAGTTACAGAAAATTTTATAAAAAGTTTCTTTTTGTGGTCCTTTATTGCTCGCTGTTGCATAGATCTACTGCAGTCATAACAAGAGAAAATTGTCACTCTTTTCTCTGTAATACAGCTAAGGAGAAGCCACAAGCCATTCTGATTTACAAGCTCTTCCAGTCCTTCACGGAAATTTAGGACAGGACAGAAAGTAGTCAGAGTTGTGCGTTCCTTCAGGTTGCGACAATTTGATTAAACTGTAAGCAAAAGTTGATATGAGGTAAATAGATAACTGTGCATTTGCTGACCTACAGTTTAGTTTTTCACTTGCTTTGTCTGTAGATCATACATCTGTAAGTAAATTTGTAGGTCTGGGGAGGGGGATTGCATAAACGTGATACCACCACCAACCCCCCTCTCCTCTTTATTGATATGACTTTGACAGAGTACTACAAAGGTAATCAACCTTGTTGCAGGAAGTAGCTTTTAGATTTCTACCTGGAAACCACTCACATTTTTTAATGGTGGGATGTGAAAGTGGGGGAGGGGGTGGGGGGTGGGGAGGATGCCTGCAGTTTAAGATGGAGTTGTAACAGTGCTGTACCTGGTCATTTTATGTATGCATTGTAGCCCTTTGTGAGAGCTGATCATCATCAGTGGTGGTTTGTTTTTCTCTAGTTTTACAGATCAGTGCAACTGCAACATATTGAAAATTAGGACCATCTGCTTATGGAAGGTTGCTAATTTGCTTTAAAAATACGGTAGAGCTGCCGCACACGTGGCTGGAGGTATTGGACATGTAGGAACCTGATTGAAGTACTGATGGTGGAAAATATTTTCATTGTCAGTATTTTGCTGGCTTTGGTCAGAGAGCTATTAGCTTAAAGCTTTCACATGATTAACTAACAAACCTCATTGTCTAGTGAAGTGAAGGCAAGGCATGTGACACTATTGAATGGAGATCCTAAATTCAGCAGACAGCCTGGTGACACCACACACACACACACACACACACACACACACACACACACACACACACACACACACACACAGTGACCCACATTACAGATAGACATTGGTCTAACGTACCATCATAGTCACCTGCACTACACAGATAAACATGTTTTTAACAATTTGTGTGGATATGAAATGAAATGATCTCACTGACTCAGTCTCTGGTAAAACACGTGGCAGACTTCAGTTTGTTGGTAGGATACTGGAAAAATGCTGCCAGTCTGCAAAGAAGACTGCATACAAAACACCCATATAACCCATTCTAAAATATTCCTCAAGTGTTTGGTATCCATAACAAACAGGACTCATAAGGACTATTAAACATTTGCAAAAAGGGACAGCTCTGATTGTTAGAAATTTGTTGACCCACAGTCACAAATTCCTGAAGAGTGTGTCTAATATCGCTCTTTGTTTGACCTCCACTATTGTGTCTGCCAATTCTTAAATCATCTTCATGTCTGTGACACAGTCCATAATTAAGTCTGCTATCGTTGATGGAAGTTGGACTTTATCTATGCAACAGGGATGCCATCAACATGGCAAAACTTCAGCTTACCCAGAAGAAATTAGTGAGCCATGCAATTGAATGTCTGGGTGAGGTCACAAAACACCAACAGGATAATTTTTGTTGTCTTACTCTGACAGGGCCTCATTTGTGAGATCCTGCATGCCCCTCTTTGCAGAGATAATATACAAGGGTCAGACTGAGAGGCAGTCAGCATGTTTTGCTCAGAACAATGAATCTATTGTCTCAAATATTTTAACAAATTAGATGTGCTGAAATGGTTCTGCAATCATAGGTGATTTTTTTCTCTAGTTTTACAGAACAGGGCCACTGCAGCATATTTAAATATGTTAGGGAATGTGCCATGAGCTGTTGATTGCCTTACAAGGATAGCTTAAAGTAGACCCACCAATTATACTTCATATCAAGAGCTCAGGTTTCGTATTATGTTTTTATTGTGTTGATGTCTGTGTTAATATTTAGAAATAACAAATTTGTTGCTGTAATACTTATGCAATTTTCTGTTTTGCTCTAGGTTGTACATCAATTTCATAGATGCAAAACCTGCTGATGTTGGCCATGATGGAACTACATTCCATGCCATATTTGGTGGCAAGTGATGTGATGTTATGAAGTTACAAAGTTTGGGTACACGCATGTGCGTATATATTTCCTGAGTAGTAGATTGGTAACAGAAATGTATGTTCAGTTATGTACAATTGAGCTAGTTCGATGGAAACTATATTGTGATAATTTTTGAGTATGATATATGTTATGATTGATTATAACTAAGTACTAATATGTGCTTATTACTTGGGGATCAATAAACAAAACTGTTAAACTTTGTGTTTTAATAGAAGAAGCCAAACAGTAAATGTAGTTGTTCTTATTTGTGGATTAAAAGCCTCCACTACTGTCTTGCTTCAAAATTAAGCACCTTGCAGAATGATTGACAAATACTGGACTGATTCATTCATTTTCTCTTCACTTAACTGTAGGGGAAACACATTCATGGTTGAATTTAATCAAAGACAACATTGCTATCAAACTTTGTATAACATTTTGCATTGTTCAGTCTTGAATACAGGTTAAAATTTTAAGCAATCTAAAGAAAATGATTAACAAACCATATGATGTATGTCAATAATAAAATCCAGTACAGTTGTAAAAATTATGTATCTCTAAAAAGGAAAGCACTGCCCAGCTTTAGGACTGATGTCCCATCTTTAGACGCATCTGCAAAATTTTAAATGAATGATAATATCTAGGCAAATGGTTAAGGTAATAAAGGACAAACAGAATCAACAGAAATTCTTAGAAAAAACGCCTATACATGCATTAAAGCATTGAGTCCACAAAGGATGCATAACTAACAACTAACTTGGTACATGGCATGCAAGAGAATATCCTCTTCAATCTTAGGTCTTCTAGACATCCTCTCTGAGGTAGATAATAATACTGGCTGAGGGGTACGCCACACATGGATCTACATGAAGACAGATAGGCAGTGTCTCACACAGTGCCGCACACACATTCAGACCAGTAGGAAGCACAACCCAAAGATGAAATGCTAGCAGGAGTGGTCCCATACCTGTAATGTTAGTGAGTGCATAACTCATGCTATCTGATGGTCAAAATCTAGATTAATGTAGACCACCAACAACCAGTCTAAAAAACCACAAACTGTCATCTGCTGCCATGTAAGCTAACTTATGAACCAGTGAGACACTGATTACACATTACCACGTTTGCACACGAAAACCTTACAAACCAACCAGTAGGGTCGAACCAAAGTAAACTGACAGAACTCCTGCACTGCCTCTCAAGAATTCATATAGCATGCAGAGAGCATAGTCTGAAATTGTCACTCATTGGTAGATGTACAAAGTTGTGGAACAGCTAACACAAATGGAAGGAAACCTATAAGACACGTACAGCCTGCCAGCAATCGTAACAGAAGCACCTAAGTTAAGAGCACTATTGATCACATTAAGAATAGCCAAACAATAAAAAAAAAGCACAATGAAAGATTTTTATGGAACATTGCTCACGGCAGCTCTAACCAAACCACTAAAATCCTAAATAATATAAATCAGTGACAATCTGCTGTAAAACACTTAGTAACCTCCAATAACGATGTCTGTAAACATGCTGTAATTTCAAAACTGTAGGACACAATATAACTATAAAGCTAGTATTAGACAATATCAAATCCTTATGGCACTAACAGGTAGCCACATCATGAAAGAACCACAGTGTAAGCTTCAGGGACTGGAGCAGAAGAATGGTTTGTTACAATTTTGTTTGTTTAACATTGCAGCATGTCAACTTTGGAAACACTTTACCGTTTTACATAGCATTGATTTACACATATGTTTTTCTATTGAGAATGAACACTACAGTGGAGAATGAAAAGCTGTATCTCACTGGTACTTGTATTTGCATACTTTCTGCTGCTTATGTTGAAAGTGACAAATATGGATGATTTATGCACATCATGAGACATTTTTATACTCTGGTTGTGAAATTAACCACATTGTGTATTGTACCACTCTCAAGAGAATCACTGAACAGTCAGAAGAGGGCGAAGGAATTTATGACGTACTGCCCAGCACTTACCTACAGTTTTGAGAAAAGCAAAAGTCGAGTAAATGGGCTCGGAGATTATCTTGTGTGACAGTTCAGTTGGTGAAATAGTCAACATGTTTCTGTGAAACAATATATCTTTTCATTCAGTTAGCATACTTTTCCATCAAAAATGGCTGATCGTTTTTTCCTCCTTGTGCTCTGCAAGTTACGATTGCTTACATACTTAGAACATAATTCCAAGTAGTCTTCCTGTACAATTTTATTCACGAACTACTCATTCAACCATTTTGCTTATGCAGGTCTGTTATTATTATTATTATTATTATTATTATTATTTGTAAAAGGGAAAAAAAACCTGATACCAATTTGTGATCACCATTATGCTCATAAATAATAATGCCAGATTCACTTAATAATTTAAATGTTTCAGCTTTTTCTACACTTCGATTAACAATAAAAGCAATACAAAAATGAGAAGTAATGTGCATATGGGGTGAGACCTCATGTACCCTGACTAAAACTTCAAAATCAAAGGTTATTGTCGATGTACGGTAATTCAGGTGCCAAAGCAACCTCTCCGTTCGGCTCAGTAGTTTACCCAGGTAAACTTGCCAGCGGTAAATGACCACAGTGTATGGTGTACTTACATGTAGAACTTTACATGTTCATGCTGTCCTTTTCATGCCCCAACATTCATTATTTTGGGACCCCTCACCTTTACTACAATCTTTGTGACCTCATTTTAAACATTTGGGGACTTTAGGCATTCCTCCACCCATATCAGAGGACCACCCACATGTAGGCCCAGATCTAGGGGTAGGGGGCAAACGGGTATCTGCGTGGGTGCCAATTTTAGGGTGCGACATATTCTTGAAGGGAAAAAAAAAAAAAAAAAAAAAAACAACTTGTTTCACAAAGTGCCTAGCATCCAGCACACATTGGTCTATCGATTATTCATATGATTTTGAAACACATCTCTGTTGGTTTTTCAACATATTCTAAGTTGGTTTCTGACAAAATCTTGAGTTGATTTTTGAATGCGAGCATAGTATATATGAGGTCTCCATTAGGGGTCTCCCCATTGCATCTAGAAATAAAAAAACTTTCCTGAAGACAAAAGGGGATGGGGCTATACGAGCTGAACCAAATAAACCCAAACGGGTGAGTGGCAATCGCTGTTTGTTTATGTGGTCGATTTGGTGTGCAAATGGTCAGCATTGTTATAATTATTAGCGAAATCTGTAGATTCAGACTACCAGAGTGGAAATAGACTAATTACAGGAATAACTGGTAAAAAAGATTACATACTATCTTCTCGATGTATCCAAGAAAATGAAATTTGAACAGAAAATTTTTGCCAGATCGCTACACTACCAAAGGCTGCATTCACAGTGGCATAGACAACGGTCATCCAACACAGTCATCAGAGGTTGCCCAATAACATTGGTCATAGTGCATCTGATCTCCTACGTCATTTTTGGCAAGATCAAGATGATGAGGTTAGGTTAGAATCTATTCTGTGTTAGAAGTAGGTTAGATATTAACCTCTTAGGGTGGCGTGGACATGGCAACACCTTTGTGCTTGGATAAGAGGGCTGCATAGCTGCTTCTGCTATTAGAGAGATGCCGAATGCATTTGAATGAGCTTTCCTGTCTCATAAAGAATGTGGTGAATTCTATACACTCTGTCCTCAGTTATCAGAATAACCAGACAAGTTTTATGAACATATGAGATGGCGGGAGAATTGTTCTGTTACGTACTCGAGATAATTCATGATGACCTTGAAAAGCAAGTTCTAAACACTATTTCACTGTAATTATTTAAAGTTGTGTAGATGTATGTCAATTAGCCTTCAATGACTGTCATTTAGCACACAAGTGAAAGCAAAGTGTAAAGTGTAGCATAAGATACTCTGAATACCTAAAGCGCTTAAAAGTTTAAATACATACCATACACTACATTTGTAAACCACTTCATATTAACAGAATCACTATCCTATTGGCATAAAATGCCAGTAAGTAGTAGTAATAATCTGTAGACAACAAATGACGAACTATCACAAGACAGATTAGTACAACAGCTATAAGCATGTAGCATAAACCACCCCTTTCACTTGAACAAATCATTTTTTTAGGTTTAATCTATGCCTAAAGAGTTTTCAGTAAAGAGTTTGCCTATTTGAGGTTTCGAAGAAATCTGCAATAGCAGTCCATAGATTCTGTACTATATCCTGATCATGAGATTTTCTTTCTTGTGATGCCACAAGCTCACCCTTTCTTGGACTAATCTTATCAGTTTCTCATGTTCCATATTGTGTGTGTGAGAGAACTTCAGTCAATTTGACTGAAGAAAACAAACTGATTTGAATTTCGTTGCTTGTCATACGAAGTCTGTACTTTCAGGGGATAAAATTGGCTATAGTGTGACCGCGCACATAGTGGCATACTGATGTGAAAACATCGGCCATCTTTAGTCAATGTCGGTTGTCAGCGCAATTGACCAAAATCAGAGCCACTGCAACTTCAGCCTTAAGGGCCAGTTGTACAGTCCTCGTCCTCGGTTAGCAGCTGCTTTTTTAAGTTCTATTCTCAGAATAGTGGGGAATAATTGCAGGATAACTGAACTGGTGATTCTGGCAGGGTTGGTGAAGTTAGCTGGAGAATGTTTCGACAATGGCAGGAATACAGAATTAGTGATAAGATTTACTGTTACATCAGGGTAGCAGAAGAAACGGGGACATCACACAAATTATGTGGAAGAATATGATGATTCTAAATTTCTGTAGAAAATTTTGTACTACTACCTTTTCATCTCATGCTTGAGAAACTGGAACTTATTAATGAAATGTGAAACTATTTCCTAACATAAAACCTTTTGCTTGTAGTGGGCCTAATCAGCATTTGATGTTGGTACTTCGTGAATTATATTCTGTCATGTTGTTTATGTAAATGAGGTACATAAGAATGACCGTTCATGCCAAAAAAGTCTCATATTGGCAATTACTGCAATATTAGAAGTAGGAAAGCCTATTTTGTTTTATCTAGCAGTGACAAAATAGACATAATGAAATTGAGAAACCACTCCACACTTGGGTACTATATGTGTTAACAGCTTTTTCAGTATCAGACAATGACATTTTGATTTTTCATGTAGCACAACATTTGACGAACTTTGGTGAGGCAATAGATTCTTTTACAGAAAGGGAAGCACACCATGTAAGGCTGTAGCAAGATAGAGAGAAGAAATGTGTACCATACTGTGGTGCTTGTCTCTTGTCTTCACTGGTTTTGTGTTTCCTGTATTTAATTTAGTGTCACACATAAGAGAAAGTTATTAGCTAAATGACAATCAAGAGTGAAAATTTTCTGAAGAGTTCTTATTCTCCCATCCAATATTAATTTTGAGGTTTTTTGAAGTGTGGGGTAGGTTGTCAAACCACCCGACTAGAAGCAGGAGAGGCATGACAGGACATTTTAATTTCCACTGTCCTGAATATAGGTTTGATGGCTTTCATTACAAAATATATGTTTGGATTCCACAAAGTGAAATACAGTGCTCTTCGGCACACTTAAAACATTGAACATATATGTTTTATATATCAAACACTTCAAAATATGTGTGCTACAAAATGACATTTTTGAAAAATCGTCTTTCTTTACATGCTATCTGAAGTGCTCAAGGAAGGAGGGAGGGCGAGGGGGGGGGGGGCACCATCAAGTTTTTGTAGTGGTTTGGAAATATCATAGATCTGGGGCTGCCCACATGTACTGTATATAGCTTACTTCAGGTTCATATCCCTTTCAAAAAAACTGCTGCATATCTATCTCAATTTTGACACATCAGACAAAATAGTACTTTTCCAATTACAAATATAGTTATTGTATAAACACCTTTGTTAAGATCAAGCCACAAGTCGACAATAAACTTCAGTGTACATGCTTCTCTGCAGGTTGTGCTAAGGAGCACACTAGCGAGAAGCTCCGATTCATATGCCTCTTAACCGGAGCCACTAGCGACAGTTTGCACAGTCCAAGGTGACACCCCATGATGGCTGATGAGAGCATACATAAATCTGAATGCCTTTACAGTCATACCTATCAGCCACTGTACTGAGTGGCGGCTTGAACTGCACAAATAGCAGCTATGCTTCGGTCCCCTCTGTTTACTCTGGGCAGGCTCTGGTTGTTCACTGGTTCTTATGGCAGCACTGGAGAGAACACCCTACTCGGGACTCTTGAGTTACTCGCTGGTTAACATGATCCTCTGACCAACACTCGTCAAGTGGGTTTACATTTGCATTTCTGCACAATGTCACTGTATGTGCTGTTCGGTAAGGTGACACAGTGCTTAAGACAGTGGACGCGTCTAAGCATTATAAGGGATGTGCAAGACTGAATTTTAATATGACAGTTGTGAGAGTACAGGTGTTTTTTTTTAAATCACAGATGAGCATTTGAATAGCATTTCTATCCTCAACAGTCTTGTATGATTGAGCAAGTGCAGATATTTCAAACTAGGTTCGGCCAAAATGTAATCTGTGTTTTTTAGTCAAGATGTCAGTGTGATGCTGTTTATGTTTGTGGTAATTTTTGTGTTTGAGGTGCTCCTGTGTCTCATTGCAGTGACACGAGGTCTCCATAAGATGTGGTTATATCATACAGTCTGTCATCCGAGTCTGCAGTGCCGTGTGCTGTGCCGTGGAGCACCTCATGACAGAGTTCTTTGCTATGGACTTCTCAACAATTGAAATGTGTCAAAGATTCAATGTAAAACAGTTCAGACTTGGAACTGACTCAGCCATGGATAGTAAACGAAGCCATTATACAGTACACAGGCTTCCTATCAATAGCCTGGAAACCATTGCAAGAAGATTTTTGAGACTTTGCAGGATAGTCATTGACCAGTGCCAGGGCCTTACTGCACTTATTCAGTCTGAACCATCACAAAGTTTTCATTTAGGGTTTTGGAAGTTTTCCTGAATCACTAAAGACAAATGCTATAACAATAGTGGCAATTTCAGGAGGGAAAAATATGTTGAAATAGGAGAAGGCAACCACTTACCTATGGAGGATTGGTGTATGGTGCACAGAAATGTGTACTAGAAAACAGTTAACATTAGCTTTTGAGATCTTGCGTCTTTTTCTGATAGAAGTGCACCATCTTGTGTGTATACTCCTATTAGAAAAAAGAGCAAGAGGAATGGTCTACAGTCCCGGTCTGTCACTATGTAAGGTCTGCCTGGTTTTGCTGAGCTGTGGTTGTTCCTTCACACTTCTGCTTCACTGCCACATCGCCAACAGTTGACTGGGGCAGCTTTTGAATGATGAAATCTGCCTGATGAATTTGTTGCTCTGATGACATCTGAAGAATAGTCCACATTCGAAGTGAGTGAGTTCTCCTGACCAATACATTCTATATTGCTGCTTTTGTACTGACAACACAATACTCCGCACCTCCTTTGTTACAGGTGGGTCCTCTTCTCATGACATTTACTTGTGAACTTCACACTACATAGGTGTTTCCAGATACTTTTGATCAGACAGTACGAGGAATAAAGAAAAACTCATACTTCCTACTCACTGCCTACAGTTCTTTGCCCAAACTCAACAATACATGAGAATGAAGATTTATAAGAAATTAAAGGACACAAAGATATAAATCAGGCTGAGAGTTGTTTGCAGAAGAGAAAATTGTACAGCATGCTGGACCAAAAGTTCTACTACTCAGTAGAAGCATTCCTGAAAGTACTACTGACTTGAGCTGTGCTACATACAATGTAGGATAGTGGTTAACATGATTGGCTGGTGTGCTGTTGGTCGTCAGTTCATATCTGATCACCAGCAAACATACAGCGTGGCCATAAAACTTACTCAGATTTCAGGATTAAATATTAATTATATTTATGATCGTAACATTTGATTTTTGTTACATGTCAATTAAGGAATTCATCAAATTTCTGTGCAGATGCCTCTCATTCAACATTTTCATCACAAAGAGCGCTGTGTGAGGTATATCATAAAAATGGCTTCCTACCCCCCACCCCACAGTGGAAGTTTGTATCCCATTATGGAAAGAAAGCACCTGATGTCAAGTTAATCAGAACATGGGCGGAAACTTATTTAGTGATGGGGTTGGTTCAGAAATGAACAAGCAGTGGCAGGCCGTCTATTTTGGAGGAGACTGTGCATGCAGTTCAAACCACATTCAATAGGTCTCCACAGAAATCAATTAGACAAGATTCATAAGAGCTTCAAGTGCCAAAGAGTACAGTAGTGCATAAAGTACTTTGCAAACATCTTAGATTGTATGTGCACAAGGTCCTAGTTGCTCAGGTATTACATCCAGATGACCACTCAAAACATGGACAATTTGCAGTGGGTATACTGAACCATTTGTATGAGGACAATGATTTCTTGAAGTGTGTATGTTTTCCCAATGAGGCTCAATTCATGTTCGTGGCTCAGTAAGTGCCATAATGTGTGGATTGGGGAATCAGAAAAAGCTTATGTTGTATGAGAACACATTCAGGACAGTACAAAGGTTAATGTGTGGTGTGGGTGATCGTGTGATCAAATGACTGGCCCATTTTTCTTCCTTGAAAACAAAGTAAGTGGATATATTTACCTAGACATGTTGGTGTATTATGTTGTTCCCCAGCTGCAAGATATGCAAGACACTGTCATCCTCCAGCAAGAAGGTGCTCCCCCTCATTGGGCTCTCAAGTCCATGATTTTCTTAATGAAACCTTCCCCAACAAGTAGACTGGCAGACATGGTTCAGTTCTATGGCCCACCAGATCACCTGACATTAGCCCCTTAGATTTCTTTCTTTGGAGGCAGAAAACAACAGAAAACAACAGTTCTTGATATTTTGGCATTGCTGCAACACATCAGAGACAAGACTGGCATAATCTTCCCCCTTACATTGCAGAATGTGTGGCAAGAGGTTGAATACTGACTTGATATTTTGCATGTTACCAGGGGTGCACATATTGAAGGGATTTAAGAATTGTTTATGGAAAGAAATATTACTAAATTAAATAGTACAGATGCAGGCAGACAACATGGAATTACAGAAGCAGTTAGATGCGTTGAGTGAAGATAGGAGGGAACAATCCTCATCCATTATGTTGACAACCATCCTAAACGCCAGTTCCACACGCTGACACACTCTTTTTTATGGTAAATCAGGGGAGGATGTGTTGGCATTCATGGATAATTGTTAACACCACTAAGCTGAGATGTTGCTCAGGAAAACAACTTCTGCATATGGCTAAATTATATTTGATAGTCGACGCCAAGGCATGCGCTTTGTATAATGAGGGGTTATGGAATACACCACTGTTAGAGACTCTAGTGGTGCTTTTTTTTTTTTTAGCAGTGCAGATGGAAAAACAGCTGTAGGTATTTTAGGGTATAGTTGAACAACATATTGCAGGTATAGTCCATTGTGAACTTCATGGACAGGATGAGGAAATTATAGGTCAGCACTTATGAGTTGACAGAGGGCAATGAAACCTAGAGGATCCTTCTGCAAGAGGTAGAACAGAGGGCACTGGATATATTTTTGTGGGGGTTGCCTAGGAAAGAACAGGCAGAGTCCCCTAAAAAATTAATTGAATCTGTAGGAATTGCAACAGTGTTGGAAGAAACAGATGTGGTGACCTGAGTCTGTGATTGAAGAGGAATTTTTTTCTGTGGAAGTCAATTTTTACTGCTGTGGGCAATCAGACCACATATGTGGGGAGTATTGTGAGGTGCAGTGTAAGAAATGCAGCTGAAGAAGGTATCCACAACGAAATTGCAGACAGAAACATAATTGTTTAATATAAATAATTTTGTTGTCATAGTATATTTTATAGATTGATTTTTTTTATTTTATAGTATATTAGTAATGTAAGTGTTTTATGAAATATTATTTCAAATTTTTTAAAGTAGATTTTATTTGTTGTTCATTTTGTATCAGGGTTTATCAAAATTTTAGTAGTTTTTTACTTGTCTCGATTTAGGTTGATTTATAAATAATTGATAGTTAATGTGTCATAATTATTGTTAAGTTACTTATAGAAATGAAATGTTAATCATTTCCTAAGATATATAGTTTCTTAAGAAAAAAATTAATTTCTTAAAGTTAACTGTTTGTGCTTAATTTTTTAAATATAAATATAAACTTATTTACTCTTTAAGAGATAAACTTTAGAGTTATTAACCTATAATTTGCTTGTTTTAAATATAATAGTAGGCTTTAAACCAGCTATCTTCAAGATGACCTTAAAGTTCATTATTTTATATTCTTTATTAAATTTATCAATCTTTGTAATAATTATGGAACTAGTATATTTATTTGTATGAAAAGTTTACTTTTGCTAACTTATTATAAGGAACTAGGTAAAATTGATTTCCACCTGTTTATCAAAAGCATGTCTTCTTGAAAATATTTTGAGGTCTGACCTGCTCACTGAGTAAATCTGTAAAGAGCCATGGTATTTTGACTGTGCAAAGGTAACATAATCATTAGTCTCTTAATTAGTGGTTGGAATGAATGGCTTGATGAGAAATCCTCTCTCCCTCAATACATTTTTGAATTTAACTTTTTAAGTCAAAAGGCTTAAATTTATCTTTAGGACGAGAAGACCGCATAGATCTTAATATTTTACTTTTATATAGGTTTTTGTTGATCTTTCCATATTTAATGATAATGTTTTGTTGGGATGACATGAAGAATAAATAAACTATTCATTATTATATCACTGATTAATGTTTGTTGCTTTGATCCATAATTTATGATCATAAGATTAAGTTACCTCAGAGATAACAGTGTAATTGTTTTAGAGAGCTCATATCAACAAAGCAGATTGAGGCCTCAATGTTGGAATAAGAAAAACTTTTGGTGCAGGTGCTCAATAATTAGGTCTGTTCGACTTGTAAATTCTTACATGATCTGATATCAGATCAGCGTGAGTCAGGTCGGTTTCTATCCTAGGATTACTTACCCATATTGTCGCAGCAGAAGCTGAGTAGCTGTGGTGTAGTGGTTATGATACTAAACTGTTGCATGATGGGTTGTGATTTCAAAACTAACCTGGATTGTACAATTTTAATTTCTATATTCGGTTCGAGTACATTCTACAAGTATCCACAAATGTCAAGAATCATTGTACTGAAATGTTCTGTAGCTGTATATATACTGTATGTGTTCTGGTCGGAGGCAGTTCGCTCCACGCTCTTGTATGTGCAAGTGCAGAATAAACCTTCGTTAAGTGAAGTTAGTGTTCGACATTCATCTAATTACACCTTCTTGTACATGACATTATTCTGGTGGAGGCGCTGGGCATTGGAACTTGTGATAGTGCACATTGTCGACGACGCAGTGGCTCCCATCAGGCCACGACAGAGCCGCCGTTTACGTGGCGAGAAACCCGAGTTCAAGCCCTATTCAACAGATCGCAATCTATCGGAGACAGAAGAAGAAGAGGACGTTATGATGACAACAACTGTGTGCCAGCACATGAGACATCCTTCCTGGTTCTCTGGTGATGATGGCAAAGATCCAAACAAGTGGCTGAAGGTATATGAGCGTATAGCCAAATTTAACAAATGGGATGACACCATGTGTTTGGCTAACGTATTTTTCTACTTGGAGGGCACTGCCAAGCAACGGTATGAGAACACGGAGGAGAAGTTCACAAACCGGGAAGTATTCCAGGCGGAACTGCCCAAGTATTTCAGCGACAGAAGTGCAAGGCTGAAGATAAATTAAAGTGCAGGGCGCAACGTCCAGGAGAAACTACAGCATCCTACATTCAAGACGTCTTAGAGCTGTGTAAAATAGTGGACCCTAGAATGAAGGAGGAAGATAAGGTTGCACATCTCATGAAGGGTCTTGCTGAGAACATGTATCAAGCCCTACTCCTGAAGGAGGTTTCGACAGCAGACGACTTCATAAAATGGTGCCAGTATATCGAGACAATGCATCAAAAAAGAATTACACACAAGAAGTTTGAACGGCTTCCAAACGTTGTATCAATGTCTGTGATGGAGGAAGAAACGGATTTCACAAGTGTTCTTCGTCAGATAGTGAGAGAGGAAGTTCAGAAGGCACTTTGATTGCACAGCGGGCAAAAAACCGAGTCATAAGGGAGGAAGTGGAACAGAGATTGAACCCAATCTCTCGCCCTTCCTTTCCCTTTAAAACGGTGAAAAGTCGAGACCCAGGCGGAGTTACGTTCCTACAATGCCGCATGAGGAACCTGTTTGGGCACCAGGGAAGACTGACGTCTGGAGGACCCAGGATAACCAACCTGTATATTTCCACTGTGGACGACCGGGACGTGGTGCTCTATTGTCGAGGAAGGCGGCGGATATTTGATGACGCCCGCGCCAGAAAACAGCAGACTGATCTTAGCCGACGCCAACTCTGGGACGACGAAGATGAACAAGAAGATGTGGGTGCAGGACGAAGTAGGTCACCATCACCGCAAGCTAGCCGCTGGAGAGGACACTTCCCAACACGCCGATCAAGCTCTCCATCGCTGTTTAGAAGCTCCAGCCGATCACCTAGCCGCCGCAACCTGGAAAACTAAAGGGTGTGACCTTCCTTGGAGTGGAGGCTGCTGAAGAGAAAAATCCTCTGCCGTTGATCACCACAAAAAGATAGGAAACTACGTCGATATCCTCATGGATGGCTGACCAGCCCAAGCTCTTGTGGACTCTGGAGCATCATATTCAGTCATTTCGGAGTAGTACTGTCACCAGTTGCAGAAAACCGTATTCGTCGACAGAAAACATCTCTGCTGAAGGTGGCTAATGGGAAATATATAAAACCTACAGGAAGATGTACCATTCGTGTGGGTATAAGTGGCCATTCACAGCCCTTAGAATTCATCGTCTTTCAAGAGCATAGTCATGACATTTTCGGATGGGACTTTTTGAAAGCTGTGCAGGCAATTATAGACTGTGGTCGCTCGAAGATTGTGCTAGACGAGATGAGATACTGTGGAAAGAAAGATGCACATACGAGTGTGTGGAGACTATGTACGCTGGATGAAGTGATAATTCCTGCAGTCAGCCCTAGAAAGGTAATTGTCATGTGTCATGCCATTCATCAACCCATGGTCTTGTAGTGGAATGTAAGAGAAGCATACCACTGAAGAATAACTTGGTCATCCTAGCCTCTGTCGTCGCGTTTAAGAACGGATTCGGTGAATTGTGGATAGTTAACTGTCGCTGAGAACTGCAGATCCTTCCAGGATGTATACATGCGTAGCAAACGCTGAGCCGTTAATTGAAGAACAATTGAGTGTCATAGAAACCTCCCATGCCGAGTCTGTGGGCGAAATTAGCGCTACCAGATCTTCTAGCTCGACTATCACCAGATCTCACTAAGGAACAACAGAAGAAGCTACTTGCCATTCTTCAAGAGTTCTCTGACTGCTTCAATCCACAGGTGAAGACCAAATTAGACAAATTGAAGGTGAAGCACTGGAGACCATCAACCAATAAGCCAGACTGTGTGTCAGCGACGGAACATCGAATAATTCGCGACGAGGTAGAGAAAATGATGAAGAATGACATCATTCAGCCTTCACAGAGCCCACGGTCATCACCAGTGGTCCTCGTCAGGAAGAAGGATGGCAGTTGGCACTTATGTGTTGATTACAGGAAGCTTAATAAGATAATTAAAAAGGACGTTTACCCTCTTCCACGAATTGACGATACACTAGATTGTCTGAAAGGGGCTAAGTTTTTCTCAACTATGGACATGCACTTGGGATACTGGTAAATCGAAGTAGATGAGGCTGATCGTAAGAAAACTGCAGTCATCACCCCTGAGGGCATGTATGAGTTTAAGGTAATGCCGTTTGGTTTGTGTAATACACCAGCAACTTTTGAATGGATGATGGATAATCTTCTAAGGCACCTGAAGTGGACGATGTGTCTTTGTTATTTATATGACGTTATAGTGTTTTCAGATACATTTGATGAACATATAAAAAGACTGAGGGCCGGTCTTACATGTCTCCAACAAGGTGGACTGAAACTTAATCCAAGAAAGTGTTTCTTCGGAGCAAAAGAAATCAAAACACTTGGACACCTTGTGTCAAACGAAGGTGTGCAGCGAGACCCAGAAAAGGTGAGATCTATAGCGGAATTTCCTGTTCCTGAAAGTATGAGAGATGTGAGAAGCTTCCTCGGATTATGTTCTTATTACCGTCGTTTTATCAAAGCCAGGTCGCTCCAAGAGTTGTTAAAAGCTGATGCTAAATTTTCTGTGGTGGTGCTCAACAAGATCCCTTCGATATGTTGTGATAAGCTCTGACCACTGACCCTGTACTTGGTCTATATGATGAGAGAGTACCTACAGAACTACACACATATGCCAGTGGGTATGGAATCGCTGCTGTTATGGTGAAAATTTCGGATGGAAAGGAGAAGGTTATAACCTATGCTTCTAGGACACTTACAAAAGCCGAGAGAAACTACTCGACTACAGAAAGAGAATGTCTTGCTGTGATCTGGGCCATGTGCAAATTTCGACAGTATCTCTATGGAAGGCCATTCACCGTTGTTACAGACCATCATTCACTTTGTTGGCTGACAGGTGTTAAGGATCCAACAGGACGACTCGCCAGGTGGGGACTACGTCTTGAAGAGTATGACATAACCATAGTGTACAAAAGTGGAAGAAAACATAAAGATGCCAACTCTCTCTCAAGAAACCCTCTGCAAGGCCATCAAGACTTTGATGAAGATAGTGACTGTCTCGCTGTGCTCCAGGATTTCTCCGCTGAGCAGAAGAAGGATGCCAAGGTATCTCAAATTATGCTTGCGTTAAATCAGTCAGAGGATGTGAAGAACAATTTAAGATAGTTAATGGATTACCTTGCAAGAAAACTTTGATCCGTTTGGAAAGAGGTGGCTACCAGTGATTCCTAAACATATGTGCTTAGATGTTCTACAGAAAATCCATGACACACCTGAGGCCAGACATTTAGGATGTATTAAAACCTACGATAGAATCCGCAAGAGATTTTTCTGGCCAGGTTTATTTAGGAGTGTCCGTCACTATGTGTCACACTGTCGAGAGTGCCAGAGGAGAAAGGCAGTTCCTCAGAAACCACCTGGCCGACTCATACCGATTCCAGAGTGTTGGGATTGACGTCCTCGGACGATTTCCAGCGTGTGCTAGTGGCAATAGATGGATTATTATTTGCACTGATTATTTGACACGCTATGCCGTTACAAAAGCCGTGAAAACAGCTGAAGCATCTGAGGTAGCCAAATTCATCATGGAAGACATTGTATTAAAACGTGGTGCACCAAGGTCGTTAATTACGGATCGAGGGACAGTTTTTCAATTGAATCTTGTGACAGATAAACCGTTGGTGCAACATTACTCATCACATGACGACTGCCTACCACCTGCAAACTAAAGGGCTTACTGACCACCTTAATAAGACCTTGGCCAACATGCTATCAATGTTCGTCAATGTTGAGCAGAGCAATTGGGATGAGGTGCTACCTTTCGTGACGTTTGCCTACAGCACCGCCAAACAAGACACCAGAGGATTTACGCGATTTTTCCTGTGCATGGACGTGAGGCGACTACGACGATGGACACTGTGTTTCTGTTACATCCTGATGACGTGGACGACGTTTACAGCGGCCAGGTGTTAACCAGAGCTGAGGAAGCTCGGCAGCTAGCCCGACTCCGCACGCTGCTGGCTCAAGAAAACGATCGCCGAAGGTATGACGCGAGCCACTGTCCTGTTGTCTACCAGCCTGGTAACCTCTTCTGGATCTTCACTCCCGTTCGGAAGATTGGTCTCTCTGAGAAGCTCCTCAGGCGCTACTTTGAACCTTGTAAGTTTGTAAGACAGTTGTCTGATGTTACTTATGAAGCTGAAGATTTCGACCCCGACACAAGACGACAAAAGTTCAGAGACACGGTCCACGCCCTTCAAATGAAGCGCTATAAGGATCCTGCAACCAAGGATAAATTCGAAGCTCCAGCGAAATGCAACAAGCGGAAAGGTGACGAAGAGCGTAGCGGCGAAAGAAGTTCTAAGAAGATCACCGCCAGGGCGAGAATCAGTCATCAGGAGTCGGAGTATGCAGGACCGATGACTCGTTCCTGGATTAGGAGGACGTAACACCGAGATGCTCTTCTCTTAAGGAGGGAGCAATGTCGCAGCAGAAGCTGAGTAGCTCCGTGGTGTAGATGATACTAAACTGTTGCATGAAGGATCGTGAGTTCAAAACTCACGTGGACTGTACAGTTTTAATTTCTACATTTGGTTCGAGTACATTCTAGAAGTAACCACAAATGTCAAGAATCAGCTGTATATATATTGAATGTGTTCTGGTTGGAGGCAGTTCACTCTGTGCTCTTGTATGTGCAAGTACTGAATAAACTTTCGTCAAGTGAAGTTAGTGTTCATCATTCATCTAATTACACCTTCTTGTACATGACAATATTAGTATGAAAGGACCACATGGTTAAAATATTTTTATATTATTTACTAATATTAATTAATTGCTACTTTGACAGATTAATGTGTTGAATTTACAGTTCATTAATGTAGATTTTTCTACAAATAGTATTGATACTTTATGATTTATGTATGTTTATTGTGAATTTTCTTTTGTTGGTTATTTGTGTTTTAATTAGTGTGGCTTTTTTAACTTTATTAGAACGAAAGGTTTTAGGTTATACTCTAATTCACAAAGGTCCAAATACAGTAGGTTTTGTAGGGATTCCTCGGCCTTTTAGTGATGCTATTGAATTAATTTGTAAGGAGCAGTCAATCTTTTATATCTAATTATTTACTTTATTATTTTTCCTTGTTTTTAATTTCATAATTTCTTTGTCTGTGTGCGTAATCTTTCCTTATTCATCTTACATTTGTTCTTTTTTTATGGGTTTTTATTTTTTTATGTTGTACTAGATTAGGTGTTTATACTGCGACAATTGCTGGTTGATCTTCTAATTCAAATTATTCTTTATTAGGTTCTTTACGTTCTGTTGCCCAAACAATTTACTATGAAGTTAGATTAGCTTTAATTTTATTGTCTTTGACTATTTTAATTGGTAGTTTTATGAATTTAGCTTTAGCTTGTTTTGCTTCTTGCTTAGCTGAAACTAACTGAACTCTGTTTGATTTTCTGTAGGTGAGTCTGAATTAGTTTCAGGGTTTAATACTGAATATGGTGCAGGTGGTTTTACTTTAATTTTTTTGGCTGAATATACTAGAATTGTTTTTATAAGTATGTTGTTGGCTTTTATTTTTGGGGGTGTGTGATTTTTACTCTTTTATATTTTTTATTAAGCTCACTATTATATCTTTTGGATTTATTTGGGTTCGAGGTACTTTACCTCACTTTCATTATGATAAATTAGTATATTAAGCTTGAAAGTGTTCTTTACCTTTGTCTTTAAATTTTTTATTTTCTTTATTGATTCAAAGATTTTATTTATTTCATTTATCTAGCGAAATTTTTTAAGAAAAGTTAATACAAGAGTTAAACTTCTAGTTTAATGTTTTCAAAACATATGCTTTTGCTAAGCAAATTAACTTATTTATTTTTATTCCTTAACTAGCTTGTCTCATGTGTTTGCAATGTGTACATTAATTAAGAAGTATGTAAAGTAAATAATTTTTAGGGTTTGTCCTGTTATATGGTTCTTCATCTGATCATTTACCAATTAATGTTAGTAAACATACAACTACTATGGTTCAAAATAGGATTTGATTGATGGGGTAGAATTGAATACCTCAGAATGGTCTTTTATTATAACATGATAAAATTACTGGGATTCTAATTGATAGAAATAGTGCAATAACACCTCCCAATTTATTGGGAATTGATTGTAGAATTGCATAAGCAAATAGGAAATATCATTCTGGTTGAATGTGAACTGGTGTTACTAGCGAATAGACAGGCACAAAGTTGTGTGGATCTCCTAGAAGATAAGGGTTAATTAGACATAGTATAATTAATAGTGATGTTATTAATACAACTGTGACAGAATCCTTAAAAGTGAAGTATGGGTTGAATGGTATTTTTTCAATACCTCCATTTAATCATAGAGAATTATTAGATCCTGTTCGATGTAGAAAGAATAAATGGGTTGTGGCCATAGCTGCAATGATAAAAGGTAATACGAAATGAAATGTAAAGAACCGATTTAGTGTTGTATTATCAACAGCGAACCCCCCTCATACATAGGTCAGCATGGGTTGGAAAAATTAGAGACGTACAGTGCAAGTCACTTTTGACAGTCCATTAAGAGGTCACACACATTGGGCAACCACTGTCGCGAATTGGAGATAAAAACAGACACAGTCACATTCCATCTGTAAGCAAACAGCCAAAATACTGTGTATAGAGGTATGTAGACGTCATCAAACACCAAGCAAGATATCGTTAGAGTTAAAGAGTTTGAGTTCAAGAGTACCGCCAAACGGAAGAGATCCAGTGACAGCAGCATCCGATGAATGAGTCTAATGCAGACACGATGTGATTGAGTATTAAAGTCTATTAATCTTGTACACTAAGAAGCACCGCCACTGCAAACACATGAAGAAGCAATAATAAGCAGATCAGTAAACCAACCTAGAGTCAGTTCCCCCAATATCTCCCTGTCTGTGTCCTCACCCTAACATCCAAGTCTCTCTGTTCTGACTCTGGCCGCAAACACCTGAAAAATTTTACCCTGAGCCTGTCACAGATTTATTCCTGTATGCAGCTGCTCATGTACCAAGAAATGGACGGTCTCAAAATCCCACTTCGCCTCTGATCTGACTTGAGCTTGTAAGTAAGTATGTTGTGATTCATGTTGGGTTATGAGAGTACATATTACTCATGACTGGAGGCTGGAGGCTGAAGCAAGCCTGTGAAGAAGCAGGTTTACACAGAAATGGCAATGGGCAGTACTGTAATGGAGCAGGCTGTTATTGTGGTACTGGGGCTAATTGAATACTGTATCACAGGGATTGATTTTCTGTGGGCTAGGGAGAGAATAATCAGCCTTCCCAAAACTAGATTGATGGTAGGAAGCCACAAGATGATGGCAAACATAACTAAGACACCATGATAAATTTTATCAGGAAGTAGAAGTACGCACAACAGGTACAATGTATGGGCCACCAAAGAGACAGGTCGTACAAGTTGTGCAAGTTGTTGCCAGCAATTTATAATAAGAGAGAGGAAAAAAATATATTAAGCTATCAAACTGTGCAGAATTGATATCGTTATTGCTGCAGTATACTGATGTATATGAATAAACAGCCAGAATCATGAAAAATTCATCTGCAAATTGCAAGTGAAGCTCCATGAGCAGTTTTGTTTACTGCCCTACACAATACCATTAGCTAAATAATCGGCAATCGATAAAGTAATTAAACGAATGCTTTACTAGGATATAATGAGTTGTCTGAGAGTCTGTATAACAGCTCTATATTTTTAGTGTATGAACCTTGGGGTGGCATAAGGTTGGTTCTCAACACTTGTGCAATAGGTGGGATAACAATTCTCTTGAAGATACGCCTGGAAACACTAGAAGAACAACTAGAAACCTTCTATGGTGCATACTGTCTTTCAGTTGTAGGCTTGAACTCATTGTTCTGCCATATTACATTGCATCCTCTTTAATTGTGAGCTTGGCAACTGCTCGGGTGTGGTGCAGTAAGTTTGTCATAACTCAAAAATGGCTCTGAGCACTATGCGACTTAACTTCTGAGGTCATCAGTCGCCTAGAACTTAGAACTAATTAAACCTAACTAACCTAAGGACATCACACACATCCATGCCCGAGGTAGGATTCGAACCTGCTACCGTAGCGGTCGCTCGGCTCCAGACTGTAGCGCCTAGAACCGCACGGCCACTCCGGCCGGCATGTTATAACTTTAGCATAGGCACTCACAATTGAGGTGTCTTGGTCATACTTATAGCAAAAAGGAAATCAGCGAAGTGTGATGATAAATAACCAGTGATTAAAAAATGCACACATGATAGGTACACATTTAATGAATACTTTATAACAGCACAATACTACTTTGGTTTTTGTATTTTCTTGTTCTGTTGTTTAGAAACACTGTAGTATCAGGAAATAGCAAGTGACTAGATGCAAAACTTTTGTATCTTATAACTGTACTCTATTTATGAAGCCTTTTAATGGATGTTGAATGGACTAACTAACTAATTTTCTTTATGGTATTTAAACGAAGAATAAAATTAAAAATGAATCAGTTATGTTAATGCAGATGCGGTTGAAGAATATGTAATACAGTATGTGGGATCCGCCAGAAGAACATCTTTAGGAAATAGAACGTTATTGCCTGACTACTACGTTGTATCTCTTTAGCAGACGGAGGTAATCTGTAGTTGGTAAATGTGGTAACCCGTATATTGAATTCCGTTTTTAGACGAGCAAATGAAGCACCGTTCAGTATCGTGTACCACACAGTCGGCGCGTCGCGCGACACTCAGTGTAGGCCTACTACGAATCGGCGTGACACTTTGTTGAAACACATCGAAGATTTACCTCCCGAAATTGAAAACCAGGAAAATGCTGCCTTGAACTTTTCTCCTGCATCAAGGAACGTCTGTTTGGTGGATAACGCTAGCAAGATGCCCACTGCAGTTCATTCCTGATAAGACGGAATTATGGCTTGCAATGCTCGATCTGACTCTCCAGCACAATGGCATTATAAACCAAAACACCAAATGTATGATCACTGTTAGTAGGCTCGAAGGTAAAATAGCAATCAGAAGTATACGCATTTTAAACAGTTACTCCTTGAGCGACTGCGCTGGCCAGTGGAACAACAAAGCACACATAGTGAAAAGAGAGTAGATAAGTCGCCTTCGGAATTTTGGCGGCACCTGCGAAGCTTAGTCGACGACACCGAGTTGCCAGATACGACTCTGCAACATGTATGGCGCGTACAGTTCCCAGAAGCAGTTAGGACGACTGTGCTGCTTTCCGACACACGCGATAATTCATCGTTGCTCTCACTAGCCAACGAAGTCTATGCCTCGTTAGATGCAGGAGATACGTCGTCTGTGACGTTCAAACGCATCAGTACGGACGTTCAGGAAGCTGCAGCGATACAACGACCCCAACTTGGACGAGCTACGAAATCACATTGACGACTTGCGGTGGCAAATATCGACGTTACTCGTATGCAAAGCAGCCACATACAAGAAGAGCAAGGTATATGGCAACGGTGCTAAGGAACGTATCTGCTGGTGCCACCGTCGCTTCGGAAACAAGGAGATGCGATGCACATCACCTTGCACTCACCCAAATGGCGACAGCGGCCGCCGATAGGCGCCACCGGTTGCGAGTTCGAGCACCAGCGCCTACCCTGCGAGATGAGAGGGTTGACAGGAAACTGCTGGTGATTAACCTTTCTTCTTTATCCTCGCTGTTCCACCGACTTTTTGCCACAGAGGCTAAATCTGGCCGCGCTTATCTAATTGACTCAGGCTCGGACGTCAGTTCATTACCTGTTAGAAGTTGCGATGTGAAGCTTCCTCCATTTCAATATATGCTCACAGCAGCAAACCAGACTTCAATAAGGACTTATGGAAAATGCTGGATATACGTAGACCTCGGTTTCCAACATTGTTTACTATGGAGTTTCGTGATTGCCGGTGTGTCAGACGCAGTATTGTGTGTGGATTTCTTGTTTCATTATGCAGTTGAAGTAGATATTGGCTCGTCGAGCATCCGCTGGGGTAAGCAGAGCATTAAAGGCACCCTAGGATGAGGTTCTCTCCCTACATTCGATGCCAGACAGAGAGTGACGCCACGCGTAGTAAACTGCGAATCCATGCCATGTGCACAACAGGCACAATATGGTCCATCACATCAGGACTACACCCAGTCAACCAGTATCTCAGTTCCTGCACTGGTTAGCTCCTGATCGTTTTGCCGTAGCGAAGATAGAATTCGAAGAACTCTTGCACTCAGGAATCGTCCGTAGATCCGACAGCCTGTGGTCATCACCATTTCACCTAGTAGACAAGAAAGACGGGACCTGGAGACCATGTGGAGACTACTAAGCACTCAGTGCCCGCACTATTCCCGATCACTATCTGATATCACATATTAGGGATTTAACCCACGCTCTGACAGGCGTGGTAATTTTTTGTGTCATTGTTTGCCAGAAAGCATATCACCAGATTCTGTTGTTATATCGAAGATGTCTGTCACATCATCATTCGGGTTATTCAAATACCTCTGTATGCAGTTTGATTTGAAAAATGCGGCACAAACTTGGTAACGGTTTGTCGATGAAGTACTAAGAGATTTACCGTTCTGCTTCACAAACCTCGATGATATCTTGGTCTTTTCGGCGTCTGAGAAATTGCATGAACTCCATCTACAGACTGTTTACCAACATATTGATGCATATGGCATTTCAGTCAATGAATCAAAGTGTTTACTTCGATGAGGTCAAATGCTATTCTCTGGATACTCAGTGACAGCAGCCGGCATCAGCCCACTGCAAGATAAATTTGCCATTATTGAGGAGATAGCTTGCCCCCTCGATTATTAGCAACTATGCTGGTTTCTTGGAGCAGTAATTTCTACAGACAACATCTGCCTAATGCAGCGAACACCCAGGCACCCTTGACATCACCACTAGCCAGCAAGGACACAGTGGGCAAACGACCTTTGCTATGGACACCAGAGATGTTCATGGCATTCGACAAGACCAAGGCATGACTATGTCAGGGGCAATCATTTTGGCACATCCAGTTCCTCAGGCGCGACTGACAATTGTTGCGGATCCTAGCCAGCAAGCCATTGGCGTAGCTCTACACCAGCACGTCGAAGGCCACTGGCAGCCCCTGGGCTTCTTCTTCCATATGCTTACATCGTCACAAGTTAAATGGATTGCTTATGATAGTGAATCGCTGGCAATTTATGAAGCTGTTAGACATTTCCAGTCAGAAGTGGAAGCCAGGTAATTCACGGATTTTACAGACCACAAGTTGATTATTTTCGCCTTCAGTAGGAACAAGGATGGCTGCTCACAACGAAACTTTAGACTACTTCATAGCCCAATTCACGACAGACCTGCAGTATATAAAAGGAGCTGAGAAAGTCGTGGCGGATTTCCTGTCTCGGTTGGAATCAATCTCTCGGGCTGTTGATTACAATAAATTTGCGGCTGCGCAAGAGATGGACCAACAACTCCCCGAATTTTGTTGTGACAGGACATCCAGGTTACGTCTACAGCAAATATTGCTGGTGAACATTTGCGTGTTTGGTGCGATGTATCACAGGGAAAACTGAGGCCTTTTGCACCTAAGAAATTGCAATGGCATTTATTTGACAACATCCATGGGCTGGCTCATCTGGGATTAAACGCCAGCATCAAAATGATGACGGACAGATTCGTGTGGCCCAATATAAAGAAGGACTCCCGTAGGTGGGCAAAAACGTGCTTAGGTTGTCAGAGGACCAAGGCTGGACGACACGTGCATAAAACAGTAGGAGACTTCCCACTTACGATGCAATGTTTCACACATGTACACCTGGACATTGTGGGATCTCTATTGCTGTTGCACTGCAGTGGACTGCTTCACCAGACGGGTGGAGGCGGTTCCATTATTGGTCATTTCCGCAGAAATGGCGCCACAGGTATTTCTTTCGTCGTGGTTCGCACGTTTGGCTGCCCTTTACATGCCAACCTCAGCAGTTTCTACCATCGTGGCTTATCACCCAACAAGCAATGGAATGGTGGAATGCTGGCACAGAATGTGAAAAGGCACTTTAATGTGCCATGCACAGTCTTGGTCATCAGCTTTGCCCCCGGTTTTGTTGGTCCTTCGTACAGCATTAAAGGCAGATTTAGGGCTGTACATTGCAGAATTGGTTTATGGTGAACACTTAAGACTGCCTGCACAATTCTTCACTGATCAAATTGGGACACAACAGACCGAATTGCCTTATGTGTTGCAAGCAGTGCGCAAGCATATAGCCAGACTTCGCCCATCCACTGTCTCGAGACATGGGGTGGTAACTACGTTTGCGCACAAAGATCTATGGTCATGTACACATGTGATGCTACGGCCATACGCTGTCACCGCTGCAGCCCCCATATTCTGGGCCCTTCAGAGTTCTCTCCCAGGACGAACATACCATACATATAGATCAAAATGTAAAGACTCATGTGGTATTGCTGGAACGCATCAAACCTGCATATATGTTACCGACACCTTCCACACTACTGGACACAGATGACACTGTGTCAGTGCTCCAAGAGGAGGCAGCACAGTCACTGCCGGCACTGGCGGCTGAACAAGCTCAAGCAATGCCTTCAGTACACACGAGAGCTGGACGTTGGGTGAAATATAAATACCCCTACATTCCTGGATGAGTCTGACTGCACACCGGTAAAGCCAGACGTGACGTCAAAATGACGTATCCACACGCGACGAGGCCACCCTACATTCCCAGAGCTACGCTCTATCATGGGGGGGGGGGGGGGAGGGGGGGGCTGTGTGGAAATTGCCAGAAGAGCATCTGTGAATGCACAATGAAATGCAGCATTATTCTGTGGTGACAAGCACACAGACAATCTGCTTTACTGTTTGATTTTTATTAGTAATCTTAGTATTGACTTAGATTTTCAGTTTACTGGTGTTCGAGCTTTAGAAAATAAAAAGTTATTGCATGACTACTACATCGTATATCTTTCACAGATGGAGATAAGCTGTAGTTGGCTAAAAGTATATTACAGCTACGTCTAGAACACAAAAAATTTAATTGTAACAGTAACTACGGAATACAAAACAGTTTGTTAAAGGCTATTTACACAGATTCATTGCGTCATCTCCTAAGATGTGATTTTATTCATTAAATAAGTAACTTGTCCCTCTTATTGTTATGAAAGAACAGCGGTCACTGATATGATCTGGAGTAATACAGCAACACTTCTGTGATATGACTAAGCTTATCCTGTTAAAATTTCTTTCATTTACAGGGTTACTGGCAGAAGTACATAGAACTTATTTTTGCACTGTGGAAAGTTCTAATAAGGCACACGTGCTGGATTTCCACCAGAACATGTTCTTGAAGTCATCACCTGGACCATCCATATTGAAATATCTCTTAGGTATATCTTTACGTTTAGAAGTTGATGAATGTCAGCTCTAACATTTCTCCCATGACTGTGCTATTTGACTCGCGATGAGCAATTTGACATACAGCTTCTTTGTTTTCCTCACACAGGACTAAGAGTTCCCTGAAACAGGAACATAATGAGAACCCTGTATTTTGTTGATAAATTCCTCTTTTAGGAAGATACCTGCACTTACTTTCAGCAACTTAAATACTGCATTATCATCTTCATTTTGGCACAGATCTAGTAAACTAAATGCCCAAGGCACTACAAAAGGCAGGATCGATTCTGTTACACCCTCCAGGGCATTTGAACCTCCTTTAAAAGATTTCAGGAATTTAATTGTACCATCCATTCCATCACGCAGATATGAAGATACCATTTCCTCCTTGTTTTTCTTCAACACTAAACTCTCAATGTAATTTTTTTCTGAATGAAATGAGTTCAGTATGATGCAGATGCTGTTCTATCTAGTTTCTACATCTTTATGCAATTTTTCTAATATTTCCATGAAATCAAAGCTTTCATATGTTCTTCTGTTCTGTGCCCTGTCTAGATGGATTTATAAACATCTGGCAATTCATCATTAAGGAACTTTTCAGCCAAAGGTTGTTAATTTTTGTGCTTGTGCACTGCACTGCACATGATAGATGTTTGTGGTATTGAAGAGCATTTTTCATGGGCAGCCCTTGATCAGTTTCTTTATTTAGTTCCAGAGAATACTTTTTGATGTAACTCTGTATAATTATTTCACTGGTTTTTGTAATATCTGGAAACTTTGTTGCGAGGACCACATTGTTTCTTAGTTAACACTTGTCTGCAGAGTCTACAATAACTTGGGATGTGACAGTAAGATAATGTAGTCAGCCCAAAGATCACATCTCACAACACACTCAATCTGGTCAATGGGTTCCATTACATCAGGCAAGAAATCATTTCTCACTCCGTTGGCTATACCTGCTATATGTCGAGACACTTCTTGTAGCAGGCAAAGTCTTTGTGCATTCAGTCTGCCATACTAGGTACCAAAACTAATTAGTTCTTGTGAAAGACTAATAATCAATTGTCCACTGATAGTGTTGAAGGGCCATAGATCCTATGGACACATGAGCATACACTTGTGTCTGTATACAATGCCCCTAGATGGATAACAGGGAATGTCCCAATAACGTATGTAAGGTTGTTAGAGCTGGTTATATATTTTTGAATACTGAGGTACAGAGAGATATCTTAAACTGAACGTAACTCAGAACACATTGCTGTCTTTGGCTGAGTCACAGAAACTCCACTTATAGTATGTAACTGATGTGTATCACAGTGGGAGTTGCCATGAAGCATCATGCCCCCAGAGTGCAGAGCATTGAAGGGGAGACAAAAGTGGGTCAGTGGCTGTTGAAGTGATGGTTACAGATGTGTATGACAGGTCGTGGCTTGGCTGGCACTTTTATGCCACATGACCAGGCTGTTTCTTCGATTGATGCTGTGCAGGTTTATGTGACAAATCCTGCTATGCTTGGCAGTTTTGAGAGAATTTACTGGGCCATTTCTCAATGTCATGGTGGGTGTGGCATGGGCACTGAATAGGTGGTAGTAGAGTTGTAGCTGCTGGAAGAAGCATCCACTGCATACACAAAGGACGGCAGCAGCGTGACCAGAGAGACAGGCTGGGGTGTCAGTGACAAGGATGTCGGCATGTGGAGGCCAGTACACAAGGGGGACTTTGATCTGATGAAAGGAATGGTGTGTGTTGAGAGGACAGTGCAGTTAATGCGAGCCAGTAATTTATTTTCCAATGCGAGCTTCAATAGGCATGGTCTGTGTGGTGGCCATCAGTTTTGAGTTGTGGTTGAAGCTGGTGTAGACGAAGATGCTATTGCAGAGGAAGTGTTGTTGCGATGAATGTGGGTTGGGAAGAGGTGCTGAAGTTGTCGGTTGAAGATGAATTGAGCAATTGAAGTTGGTCAGAAAGATGTAATGCTGTCTTAAATTCTTCCACTCTGTCTGGAATGTGGCGTTGTAGAGCATCGGCAACAAATGGTGGACATGTGGTTGTCGAACACAGAACCAGGTGAATAGAACTGGTAGTGATGGTGCTGTTGTGTGAAGATCAGCAGCAGGTGGCAGCCAAGCTGTGTGGCAATGAGTCATGCAGTAGAGACCCGGCTGTACAGCCAAAAAGATGTGCCCAATGAAGTCAGTGAGAGGCTAGCCAGTTGCGATGAGGGGAGCAGTGTACTGACATGTGCGCTTCTCTGTGTGCATGGGGTTGGTGACAGTGTGGGTGCTGAATAGATCAGGAAGTTGGTGTCTTGAGATGTTAGGACGTAGTGGAGGTGGGGCCAGGCATATGCTTCCATCCATTTGTTATGACGCTTTTGTGTGAAGGCTTTGAGCTGCTTGCACACCAGGTGGGGTCTGCAGATATCTTGCTGTTGGATTGAGGAAATAATGTGTTTTTCATACAGAGTGCACCTGTCACAGCGTTGATGAACCACCAAGAGCTCGTCAGCTGAGTGAGAAGGGACACTCCTTGAGTGTGTCATCAGATATATGATTGTCTTCCCAATTGTTTGGCTTGAACAGTAGGTGTACAAGTTGGGTTGTAAGTGCCAGGGCGAAAGGTACTGGGATGCTGCAGCCCATGTCAACATGCTGGAGTGCAGAATGTTGAATGACAGGATAGAAGTGGGGTGCAGGATGACTGCGTGGTTGAAAACGTGGTTCTTGGAAGTGCACATCGCGTGACCACTTGCAAGAACATGTTCAGAGTGGGCGAAAGTCCAATCACCATGCATGGTGGATGTCTCACGCAACACATCAAACTGTGGGATAAGTTACATTTGACGGGGATGCAGGCACTATAGTGGAGATGTAGCTCAATCCTGTTGGAAGTAATGGTAAGGAAGTTGCAGGTACTGTTGATTAATCACAAGACAAGCGACAGTCACATGCAGTGTTGTCGAGCACTCCTGCGTGGATTTGACGGCACATGGGGCATAGTTGCTTGGCACCCAGTTGCTTGTTTTGGGTGGCTGGAGAGCATTGTGCTGAGTGTCGATGGTGATGTTGTGATGTATGTTGCACGATGCCTTTAGAAACAGTTCTGATCAGGTGCAGTGCAGTCAGTCATGTGTTCCAGCTGCATGGCGCGACTCGGTTGGCGGTGTTTTGCCCAGGCGTTGGTGCAGCATGCTCAACAGCATTCTGTGCAGTGTAATACGACAGCTTACTGTAAATGGAAGAGACACTTTATTCAGTCACAAACACGCGATCACAGACGCACAGGTGGCGGCTAAGACAGGGTCATATTCGTGTTGACGGCTGAAATCACCTTGATGGTAGCAGGTGGAGGGCCAGTTTCACACTATGCTACACAGATGGGATTGTCCCTCGACTTCACTGACAGCTAAGGTGACCGCGTGTACAGGAAAACCCTCCCGTTGGCGAGCACAATGGCTGCTCGTTTCTCGGGGCTGCTTTCACATCCAGTGCAAAATTGCCGGCCGGTGTGGCCGAGCGATTCTAGGCGTTTCAGTCTGGAACCGCGTGACTGCTACGGTCGCAGGTTCGAATCCTGCCTCGGGCATGGATGTGTGTGATGTCCTTAGGTTAGTTAGGTTTAAGTAGTTCTAAGTTCTAGGGGACTGATGACCTCAGATGTTAAGTCCCATAGTGCTCAGAGCAATTTGAATTTTGAACAGAGCAAAATTAAAGCTTACCCAAAAATTAATAAATATTGAACCATGTTTGTAACTGAAGAGCCAGTATGCTCATTTGAAGCGGAAAAGATAGACGATTACGCATGTGAAGACGCGTCTTCGATATCCACATTAGTTTATAAGTTATAGTAAATTAAATTTTATAGTTATTCGTGAACTATAGAAGTGAATATCTCGAGAACACATTACGTGAATGCAACCGATACATCTCGTAGAACTGTATCAAACTGCGATAGTCAATTCACTGAAATTATTCAGACACATAAATGAGAGGCGGATAAGTGGACTTTGCGCAGTTAAAAACAGCTTTTCTTACTAAATAAATAGCGAAACATTAAAAGTAGCGGAAGTACAGTAAACATTAGATACTCAACAAATTATGTAATCTATAATTTAAATTGTTTATTACTGTTTACACCTATAAACGGAGAAAAAGCATAGATATTATTGTTTATAAATACAGTATGGCAGACAAAAGAAAACTGATGACAACACAATATTTCTCGGAGAATTTGCGTGTGATTTGACGTATAAAAGATTAAAATTAAGAATTTCAGCAGTTTTCTTGTTCAGTAGTTAAACTGACTTCAGTGGCGCTTGAATGAGGTTTACTAGGTGAACAGCGGCAATTTAATGGAGTCTAGGTTAGGACCCGTTGGACGCGACCGGGCCGCGTTAGTCTGTGGTAGGAGAAAGTTTTATCTGATGAGTGGTATGATACAAGCCGCAATTATAAGGTTTCAGTGTTAAGCCCTGTGGAATTTATAATTTGAAGTACTTTGGAACTTTTAAGAGTTTTCTAAAAATAACTCACGCAATTAATCGTGGTTCATTCAATCGCCTCCAAGATCTTAAGAAACTCAGTCAGCGTCCGAAATTAATTTATTGTGAATTGCGAGTTTCGAATATTCTATTTTCTTATTAGAAATAAGTTCTCGTATTTGTCTTGCAGGTACATATTAGATTTTGCCTAGTTGAAACTTATGAACGTTGTTTAAGTGTTGTGAAATACGGACACAAGTAGAAACACTAGTCAATAATGTTCACTTTCGGTTTAAAAGAGGGTAAAGGCTGTAGGGGCTACTAGGTCATTAGAGATGTAGCAGAGGCTACGACTGGGAAGGATGGGGAAAGAAGATGAGTGTGGAACTTCAAAGAAAACATCTCGGCTTTTGCCGTAGTCGATTTAAGGAAATAATGGGAATATCATGCTTGTCATTTGCAATAAATATTCTGAAGGTTTCTCAGTTAATGAATGACATACAGGTAGGATATTTATGTTTTTTGAGACCAGGACACTCATTCCAACAGAAACTGCAGCTGATTTCGCCATTTACATCGCGAATCGTCTTAGCCATCACTGGGATAACAAGGGAGTGATGTCTCCTACAGTTGTCTACTGGCCTAGCAGTGAAGTGTTCGCTCTTCAAAGGGCAGACTGTATTAGTATTAGATTGTAATCTTGCTGGAGACAGGAATTTTATCTCCTCTATGATAGAGTTACAAGCAGCTAAATCGACAGTCAGTAAAGAAATCTTGGAAAAACCTCCCTCCGAATAGTACTGTCGCCATGTTCATTCGCTATCTAAAATGTGGAAACTTGCCAAGTTTGCACCCCTTATTGGTGCCTGGTTTTTCTGCTTCTGTCAATTGTATTTACTTAATTGTGGCAATGAATAAATATGGTCATTGGATTTCATTACGTGTCTGCCACATTTCCATACTTTTCTAGTAGTCCTGTAACGCTGCTTCAGTCTGACTGTGGACTGAATGGAGACCCACGCCGTTTCGCCGTCGAAAGTGCGTAGCATCTTACTAATTCGTGATAATTTTAACACTTCGTTTTATTAAAAAGATTTTTCCCGTATGTTACCACTAAGATGTAATTCATTTGTATTAGAACAGTGCACAAATAATAGAATTTTTGGTAGTCTATTGAATAAAACAGGTAAACTTAAGAGATAAATTTAAACAGTAGCAATACAGGATCCCACATGATCTAAGACAGTCTGACGGTGCACATATAAATTTTCGACTTCACGCCTGTAGACAGTACATCGGTAGCACTTTGTGTCCTTGCTTGCTGTGCTGTACAAAAGACAATAAAGCTGTGCCACAGACAGTGAAATCATGCCATTCAGCATAATGAAAAGACTATTGGTTTCATGGATTTTCTTCACAAATGCACATTACATGTGACAAGAATCTCTTTGGACTTTATGACAGATTTCGAGAGAGAGTTTCATTGTAGAAACTATTAAAAGTATCTCGCATTGAAGTCGGCGCTAAATTTCTAGCTTCTGTGAAACATCGCTAATCTTGGTGATTTTACGTTCTTTTAAATCTGATATGCTATTTTCGATGCTTCTGCAACAGTGTTCTGACCTGTTTTGTGAGCCATGGTTGATATGATCCCTCTCTTATTGATTTATTTGTTGGTATAAAGTTGTGGATTACGAGAACATAACGTTGAAATTATATACATATTATCAATCGTCCAATGTTTACGCTCCTTACATCAAGCGAGACATTGTTTGGCATTTACTGGCGTGATGTGTGGCTTATAAGCAGCTGCTTGGTCATGAATTCTCACCTCCCTCCTAACTGTCACAGTACATGCATCGGATCCTGATGCAGTTTGGAATTCCTGTGTGATGGTGTGCATAGATGTCTGCCTATTACATATTACGATCCTCTTCAACTGTCGGTGGTCTCTGTCAGTCAACAGACAATGTCGCACTGTACGCTTTTGTGCTGTGGGTGTACCTTCACCATCGGAAACAGTGGACTTAGGGATGTTAAGGAGTGTGGAAATTTGCCATATAGAAATATGACACAAGTGACACCCAATCACCTGACCATCTTCGAAGTCCATGAGTTCTGCGGAGAGCCCCATTCTGCTCTCTCACGTTGTCTAACGACTAATCAGGTCGCTGAAATGGAGTACCTGTCAATAGGTGGGAGCACAAAGCATCTAATATGAAAAAACATATCCGTACACCCCCAAAAACATACGTTTTTCACATTAGGTGCATTGTGCTGCCACCTACTGCCTGGTACTCCATATCAGCGACCTCAGTAGTCATTAGACATCGTTAGAGAGCAGAATGGGGCATTCTACGGAACTCACGGACTTCGAATGTGGTCAGGTGATTGGATGTCACTTGTATCGTACGTCTGTATGCGAAATTTCCACACTCCTAAACATTCTGAGGTCCACTGTTTCCGACGTGATAGTGAAGTGGAAACGTGAAGGTACACCTACAGCACAAAAGTTTACAGGCCGACCTTGTCTGTTGAGTGACAGAGACCACCAACAGTAGAAGAGGATCGTAATGTGTAATAGGCAGACTTCTATCCAGACCATCACACAGGAATTCCAAACTGCATCAGGATCCGATGCAAGTACTATGACAGTTAGGCAGGAGGTGAGAATTCTTGCTCGAGCGGCTGTTCATAAGTAACACATCACGCCGGTAAATGCCAAACAACGTCTCGCTTGGTGTAAGGAGCGTAAACATTGCACGATTAAACAGTGGGAAAACGTTGTGTGGAGTGGCGAGTCACAGTACACAATGTGGCGATCTGATGGCAGGGTGTGGGTATGGCGAATGCCCAGTGAACATCATCTGCAGTGAGTGTAGGGCCAATAGTAAAATTCGGAGGCGGTGGTGTTAAGGTGTGATCGTGTTTTTCAAGGAGGGGGCTTGCGCTCCTTGTTGTTTTGCATGGCACTATCACAGCAGAGGCCTACATTGATGTTTTAAGCACCTTCTTGCTTCCCACTGTTGAAGAACGGTTTGGGGATGGCAATTGCATCTTTCAACATGATCGAGCACCTGTTCATAACGCACGGCCTGTGGTGGAGTGGTTACACGACAATAACATCCCTGTAATGGACTGGCCTGCACAGAGTCCTGACCTGAATCCTATAGAACACTTTTGGGATGTTTTGGAACGCTGACTTCGTGCCAGGCCTCACCAACCGACAGCAATACCTCTCCTCAGTGCAGCACTCCATGAAGAATGGGCTGCCATTCCCAAAGAAACTTTCCAGCACCTGATTGAACGTATTCCTGCGAGAGTGGAAGCTGACATCAAGGCTAAGGGTGGGCCAACACCATATTCAATTCCAGCATTAGCAATGGAGGACACCACTAACTTGTCATTTTCAGCCAAGTGTCCGGATACTTT
Source organism: Schistocerca nitens (assembly GCF_023898315.1). Taxonomy (NCBI): domain Eukaryota; kingdom Metazoa; phylum Arthropoda; class Insecta; order Orthoptera; family Acrididae; genus Schistocerca; species Schistocerca nitens. The sequence goes on from NC_064622.1 coordinate 355,829,383, forward strand.
TGATCACATAGCATATATATATAAATGTACTCAAATGTTATTTGACAGTGCCAGCCACAGCACGCAAGTCTTATGTGCAGGCTGAGGCTTGAAGTGTCTTGGCTTTGCTTGGTCCTTTTTGGAAGTACCGGGTACAGCGAGAGAGTGGTGTGACATTTTTTGGTCAGCAGAACTCTCTTCTGTTCGGCTGAATCGTGAATTCACTGCTGTTTACCCTTTGCCATTTGTTCATGGTATAAAGGAAATTCACAGGTACAGTGTCTGTTTGCATAAAAAGAGGCGATCTATAAATTTATCATCACTAGTATGGGGACAAAGACAGCATCAGCGCAGTTTATTAATGCAGCTTGCCTACATTCAGGGGCATGCATACATTCAAGGGCAAACCCATTGTTCTCCTTTGATTGACAGGTCCTTAACCTATTGTTCTACTAAGAGGATTATGACCCCTTGTGATAATCCACTCTTAACCTATTGTTCAATTAACTGGTTTTCCATGCTACCCCCCACCCCCTCCCCACCCTCTCAGAAATACAGCACCACATCTGATATCAAATTAATTAACTAATTAATTAAACTGATTGACAAAATTGGCAGTAAATAGCTCATTGTGCCACTTTCGCTATTCATGAGCTGTTTCAGGTTATTCCAATAGCCCCCTTCCGCAACCACTGAATCAAATTGAGGGACTAATTAATTAATTAAATCGATATTCTTCAGTTTTCCTTGCCTCTCCCTTCTGGAAATATTGATTGATCGATCACAGTGTATGAAATAGTGTTTAAACAGTTTAGACAATCTGTAAAATATTGTTTATTAAAACAATTTACGGAATGTAATGCAGTATATGGAATATAGTTTATTTAAAGAATTTATCAGGAAATAGATTACAGTGTGAGGATATTTAAAAAAATTATGGCGCTTTTTTCATTCAGATCGCATAAGGAAACATGTAATTACATTGTCACAGATCGCTTAACATATCTGAAAACTTTCTCACATCTCGCCTCCCGTGCAAGCTGCTCTGGCCGCGAATCCCAAGGCACACGACAGCTATTGGGTGCCGATGCAGCAGTGCACTCTGGCTTATGCAATGCACTAGGGGACTTAGAACCACTGGTGTCCGTGTTGGCTGCTACAAGTAGCAGTGAGCTGAGCCCTCCTTGAATGAAACCGCACTTTCTGTCGGTGTTCACCACCATCTCAAGTGGTCTGTATGCATGAAACAACCCATTTGATACCAGCGCATGTGAGACGCTTTCCTTCCAAAGCAAACACCTGACTGGGAATCGATCCAGGAAGACTGCTGAAGTTAATAAATAATTATTTCCGATTACATGATCGTGATGTAGGGTATATATTAAGTGGACACGGTAGCTATTTCACACACACAAATTGACAATATCACAAAACTAGTACCAGGCTGATCGAATTACACTTAAATGATAATTGCATACAAAGAGAGAGGGAGAGCTGCAGTTTGCTTTGCAGATGACATAGGAACTAGCATGATATATTTAATTCCGCCATGCTCTCTAAACTACCCCAGCCTTCCTAGCACACTTTCTTGTGGTGCACTGCATGAACTGCTTCAGGAGTTATTAAATCTGGTGCGGAATATTACATCTGGAAGATGTCACAAATGTTGCTTCAGAAGCTGTACTGCAGGGAATATTAACTATATCGTTAATAAAGGCGTTCAAAAAATTTGCTTCGCACAGCTTAAAACTACTCGAATTGAAAAAAAAAAAAGTTACTACTCATTTTTCTGCATGCATAAACAACAGTGTTACGGTTTTGATGGGAAATTTCATTAAATAATCCAAACCTATTATTAATTGCCATCACAATTGGAAGTGGTGATGTATGAAATGATATTTGGAATTTCAAATTTCGGTGTGAAATTATATAATCACGGTTATAGAGCTCTTGACCACTACAGGTCTGCTAAGTATATTTTCTTTTTTAAAAGTACTATAAAATACGTAAGTTGACTGATTCTCTCAGTTACATTCAAAAGGAGGGAGGAAAGGGTCTACTACGAGGCAGAATAGTAACAATAACAAATACCGCTGCAATGTATTGAGAAACATGATCTACTCACAGCTATATGCCTGAGATCACTGAAAACGCTCTTACATCCCACATACTCACCTTCCAGACGTGCACACGCAGCGCACTGGTGCCACAGTACAGCGCCAACGCTCATGAGACGCGCCAATGCTCATGAGACGAAAGAAAACTAGCGCTATAAACGCGGCTCATGGTGTGTCAGCCAGAGTGTGGTTCACCAGCTATGGAGGGTCCTTCCCAGAACGAGCTGGGTGGTAGGAATTCGAATGCTATCTGTACTTAACAGAGCCAACACTCATCATATTGAATCTTCTCAAATTTCCATGCAGTATAGTTGCAACACATGTGGCCCTGAAGGCGGCTCAACGCAAATTGGGTATTAGTTCATTATCCACGCATCCAGGGAGAGCTGCGATCCAAATCGTCATAAGCCACGGCAGACTAGAAGCTTCCTCGACCCTCCTAACTGGTGTACAAAGGATGGGCCAGGCCCAGCCCGGAACAAAGGCAGCAGCTGAGATACTGTTTCTGGCACGTGCGTCTCGCGGGCCCCGAGTAATCGCTTTTGACGTCATCAGAAAGGCTGAAAGCGTGACAGCGCTGCCTGGTGACTACACCTGTAAACAACTCTGTTGACGTAAGTGAAATGCTTTAATGCAAACAAAACACAAAACCCGCCATTATACACACACTCACAAGGCATCAGCATGTCATGTTCAAAGAATATCCGCGATATTGGCTAATATGAGAGATGACGTCATGTCATGATATGACGTCATGTTTCCTCGGGGCCCGCAAGCCGCTTCTGTTTATGGCCCAGACCTGCTTGCTTGCTGCTATGCTTTCTGCAGCCATCTCCAGACTCACAACAATTCTAGGAATCAGGCACATATATCATCAGTGTAATTACAATTAAATATTAAGGTTGCTGTTGCAGTCTGACACCGAGAGATGTACCGAAAGCGTCTCCTCTTCACGGCTGCAACGAATATCAATATCTACAGCGCACATAACTTTCTACATAAAATTTCTCTCATACCCTTAGGGCTATCGATGCGTTGAATCTATACCTCCCTTACGACCGTACAAAGCCATTTTCTTTGCACATACTTCAACATAAGCCACGGTAACTTAACACTTCAACGTATACACGTTTCAGATCAGACAAGCAGTGAAATTATTGTTTATGTATGTACAGCAACCGAAAAATTATGAAACGCCCATACTCACACCAGCTAGGTGTCTCGACTCTCTGCAGTTCTAGGAAATTATTTGACGTTTAAATCTTACAGTCAGCGCTTCTGAAAGATGCTGCATCCTGTCAAGACACTAAAACAAGTGTTGTAAAGCACAGGTGTCCAGCACTATGTGATAATCAACAGCGCTCCCGCGGACGAAAGTGTTGGAAAGACATCACCGTTACATTGCAGTCGATAGTGCAATAAGGAAAACGTTCTGTGTATCTATTTTGTTACAGCCATATTGCCAATCCTGTTTGTAAGCAGATCCAGTTAAACCCTCAAATCGCCATATTGTACAGCTCTTTACGAAATGAATCTATCACTCCTTAGATGCAGACAAACTCCTCAATGCGTTGAAATCACAATTCGCCTCATCAAATCTTCAAAAAAATGTCCAAATGTGTCTGAAATCTTATGGGACTTAACTGCTAAGGTCGTCAGTTCCTAAGCTTACACACTACTTAACCTAAATTATCCTAAGGACAAACACACACACCCATGCCCGTGGGAGGACCAGCCGCACAGTCCATGACTGCAGCGCCCTAGACCGCTCGGCTAATCCCTCGCGGCATTCAAATCTTCCTCCCCTTACGACTAGACATATGTAATTTTTCTTTTATTCCCACAAACGTCTAGTGATATGTCATAACATAAGCCACAGTACCTTCACGTTCAAGGGGCAGCAGACTATCATGAATTTTAAGTTCCAGTTTGGAACAGGACGAGGATCACCACGAGAAGGATCAGTTGTCGGAACTGAGAAAACGAAAGAGCCCATTATAGCGTCATACAAAGGTTTTGTTCATTGCAAGCGCGAGAAACATCGACTTAATGATTCATATCTGTTTAGATCCTGTAACATGTGCATGCGGGAGGTGAATTTTCAAAAAGGATTACCATGTTGTGTAGACACCTCCTATGCGCTTGAATGGAAACAATGCTTTATCCCATGCCTGCAGTAGCCTTCTGTTTGTCCCTTTCAGTGCACCAGATGTATGTAACTGAATAATCACTATGACTCTATCGTCATTTAGTTATTCAACTTCAAGTGTGTGAAGGATGTCCGTGAATATGGTATTACCATAATTCTAACAGTGAATTTGAGGAGTGGTAATGAGAGTATTGTGCAAATGATGGTCATGCTTTAGTTGTCGCTATTTAAGGGGGATAGTGACTGCACAACTCTGCCACACATCAGAAAAAATATTGTACAGCTCTTACTTCCTCAATATGTTACAACAATTAGCCTTGAAGACTACGCATTCGCTGGGAAAAAAGAATGTTACTGCTTACAACATGTTTGACTGGGTGAAATCAAAAAATGTATGTAATGTTCTCTCGGGTATTTATATGAAAGTGATTGAGAGACGTCGCCACGTCGACGCTTTTGCTTATTAAATGTTCCCTACACAACTTGTACCATTACTAAGTGATATACATCACACAGATTTTATTTGCTGTCTGATGTGTTTAAAAGGGATAAACTCTTTTCAATGTATGACCCTTGCTTTAAGCACTACGAGTCGAATGCGCGATGTCACATTAATGGACTACCATCAATGTCCGTTATCTCAATTTAGTTTAGACTTTGCAGCAACGGGAGTGTTTTTTCTCTGAATCATACCGTTGTTAATATGTTACAAGGTGTTTGTTTGAAGCAAACTCAAAATTCTGAAGAGCAAGTGTTCATTCCAAGAAAAATAATGAGACGAATGGTTCTTCATAAAACGAAGGAGGTGTGACTATGAAGCAGTATGTGTTATTTTTAAATGTTATGATATAATTGCTGATGGGGAAGAGGAGACATTAAGGATCATTTAGCTAACGTAAAGCACAAATCAAACGTGCACTCTGGAAGCAGTTAAGAAATGGACAGTTACTTTATTTCAAATTCATTCAAACAAGATCAGTTAGTAACAGCAGCGAATTTAGCAATGTGCTATCACACCGTTAGAGACCATTGCGACTTTGAAATCGCTGAACTATACTTTCACGTTAAGCACCAAACTTTTCAATGCATCCGAAGCCGTGAAAGAAAGAGACGGTGAAGTAATTTTTACCTCCCGACACTGTCAAACAAATGGACAGTGATCTTTCAAAGTTCCGTTTCTTTATACAGCTGCAGCTGGTCGCAACTAAACGCTTTTTGTTGCTCCAATCCTTCGTAATTTGAAGCTTAAGAGAAGTAGTTTGCTTTGCCTCGATTTCTCTTGCCCAAATTACGTTCATTTTTAGTCAATGTGAGAGAAATTTCTCGGTTTGTCAAACAGAAGTTATGGCAACCCTAGATACATAAGTAGAGTTCTACATCTAGATTTACATTCAAGTGCCTGGCAGAGGGTTCATCTAACCACCTTCACAATTCTCTATTATTCCAATCTCGTATAGCGCGGGGAAAGAACGAACACCTATATCTTTCCGTACGAGCTTTGATTTCCCTTATTTTATCGTGGTGATCGTTCCTCCCTATGTAGGTCGGTGTCAACAAAATATTTTGCATTCGGAGGAGAAAGCTGATGATTGGAATTTCGTGAGAAGATTCCGTCGCAACGAAAAACGCCTTTCTTTTAATGATTTCCAGCCCAAATCCTTTATCATTTCTGTGACACTCTCTCCCATATTTCGCGATAATACAAAACGTGCTGCCTTTGTTTGAACTTTTTCGATGTACTCCGTCAGTCCTATCTGGTAAGGATCCCACACTGCGCAGCAGTATTCTAAAAGAGGACGGACAAGCGTAGTATAGGCAGTTCCATAGAAGGTCTGTGCCATGCCAATAAAACGCAGTCTTTGATTAGCCTTTCCCACAACATTTTCTATGTGTTCCTTCCAATTTAAGTTGTTCGTAATTGTAATACGTAGGTATTTAGTTGAATTTACGGCTTTTAGATTAGACTGATTTATCGTGTAACAGAAGTTTAACGAGCTCCTTTTAGCACTCATGTGGATGACCTCACACTTTTCGTCATTTAGGGTCAACTTCCACTTTTCGCATCATTCCGATATTTCTTCTAAATCATTTTGCAGTTTGTTTTGATCTCCTGATGACTTTATTAGGCGATAAACGACAGCGTCATTTGCAAACAACCGAAGACGGCTACTCAAATTGTCTCCCAAATCGTTTATATAGATAAGGAACAGCAAATGGCCTATGACACTACCTAGGGGAACGCCAGAAATCACTTCTGTTTTACTCGATGATTTTCCGTCAGTTACTACGAACTGTGACCTCTCTGACAGGAAATCACAAATCCAGTCACATCACTGGACGATATTCCATAAGCACGCAATTTCACTACGAGTCGCTTGTGTGGTACAGTGTCAAAAGCCTTCCGAGAATCCAGAAATACGGAACCGATCTGAATTATGGGGAAATGGAAGCGAGCATTCCCTATATTTAGTCTTACTTTCGGTTTTATTGAACAGCAAAAATCCCACAACCTGCAGGACACAGATACTGCTTGCAGACCGTCACAGACGTGTCCAGTGTGCTCAGACAGGCACTGACCTATCCAGCGCACTCAGACCAGCATTCATCTGCTGGTGTGGTAGACTGCTGCATTGCTACTGACTCTCTGGGGGAAATGGTGTCATCCCCAGTCATCCACTTTCTGTCGTCAACCACCGTAGTGTGAGGTCGATTTTCCTGCTCTCGCTCGTGTGCGTTAATCATCAGTTTGCTCCTTTTTTGTGTACGTGTTACCAGTTTAGGTGAAAAATGAAGCTTTCGGCAGTATCAAGCACCATTGGTAATGCTAGAGGCGACAAACAGCAGAAACCATAAGAGCATGATAGGGAATTACCTGGTAAGTACAGATTCAAATCTGTAACTAACTTTCCTTTCTACTAAGAATTTCATAGTATTGAATACATTTCTCCTTACTGTTTCAGCGCATATCCTGTGGTAGGAATTGCAGTAGCAGCAATGTCATGTTAGGTAGTATATGTATTTTTCATCATACACGTAAAATGTTGTGATCTGTCTGCGGTTGTAGACGATTTCGAGAGAGAAAAATCCATAAATGTAATTTTCTCACCAAGAATTTCGTATTGTTGCAATATATGTTTTGTATGCGTAGTTTCTTTCTAAAAATTTCATTGTTTACATAATATGTTTTTGTTGTTGTAGATACTTGCGAGGGTTAAAATCGATAAACGTTACTTCTTTTCTTTTCACTAGGTTTTTCGTATTGTTTCAGTATACATATCAGTATCAGTATTCAGTATCATAATTAGTGGCGTAAACACATACAGTTGAAAGTACACGATACTAGAAGCAAAAAAGTCTCAGTACACATAGGGTCGAAAATGCATACCTTAAGAGCTACGAGCAATTTTTCATCTTCAATATTGTGAAACAAATCTCTTCTGTTGCAAGTTCTTTGCTTTCCATATTTTGGGAACTGGTAGTATGGACCAAAACAAGAAAAAAAAGTCCGTTAAACATGTCCTCTAAAATGCTTTCCTTAAGAGCTATGAGCACTTTTTCATCTTTACTACGTTGAAACACAACTCTTCTAGTGATAAAGTATTTTTGATTTACAAGTATCAAAAATAAGAAAAGTTTTCGTGGAACTGGCGAAATAGCTAAAATGAAAAAAAGACCCTAGGATTTTTTAAAACTGTAATTACATCTTATTAATATATGTGATGGCAGGAGGCTTTTCTGCTACTGGGCAGTGCGAAAACGACACCCAGCTGGTGAAATTGTGGACATATCATAGTTTTCTTCTTATTCACCTATAAATGATAGTCAGAAATGTAATACAACTGCTTGAACGTGAGGGTACTGTGTCTTATATTCCGACAAATCACCAGACATATGTGGGAAGTAACCTGACTACTATTCACGTAAAAAGAATAAAAGAGAATACATATGTCTAGTAGTAAGGGGAGGAAGATTTGACATAGTTAATTGTGATTTCAACGCATTGAGGAGTATGCCCGAACGTAATGGGTGAAAGATTCATTTCATAAACAACTGTACAATATAGTACTGCTAGGGTTCAACTGGATCTGCTACAGCATACAAACAGGATGGGCAATATAGAAACATAGGACGTCCCCTCAGTGGCTCCCCTAAGCATATCCTCACGTTTTCCTTATTGCACTATCGACTGCAATGTTGATTACAGTACACCAACCCGTATCAGTGATGCCTTTCCAACCCTGTTGAGCGCTGTTGATTATCACACAGTGCCGGACACCTGTCCTTCACAATACTTGTTTGAGAGAGTCTTGGCAGGATGCAGAACCTTCCGGAAGGGCTGACTGGAAGACTTAAACGTCAAATAATTTCCTAGAACTGAGGAGAATCGAGACACCTAGCTGGTGTGAGTATTGGCGTACCATAATTTTTTCAGCACGCTGTACACATATAAACGATAACTGTTCTGCTTGCCTGAAATGTATGTTGCAGTGTAAAGTACGAACAAAACAGCTTTGTCCGGTTGTAAGGGAGGTATAGATTCAACGCATCGATAGCACTGAGGGTATGAGAGAGATTTTTACATGGAAAATTGTGTGCGTTCCGTTTCACAACCACAGCTATCAAGAGGAGACATTTCCAGTACAGTGCTATGTGTCAGACTCCAGGAGCAATCGTAATATTTAATTGTAATTACTCAGATAATACATGCAACTGGTTCCCAATATTTTTGTGAGTCTGGAGATGGCCGCAGAGAGCATAACAGCAAGCAAGCAGGTTGGGGCCAGAAACAGTATCTCAGCAGATGACTTTGTTCTGGACTGGGGCTGGCCCATCTTTTGTACACCAGTCTGGAGAGTTCGAGAAAGCTTCTGGTCTGCTGCAGCATATGACGATTTGGCTCATGGCTCCCCCTGGATGGGAGAATAAAGAGTTAATACCCACTTGGGAACCACGTGTGTTGCAAGCATACTGCGTGGAAATTTGGGAAGATTCAATATGACGAGTGTTAGCTCTGGGAGAATTGATAGCATTCGAATTCCTACCACACAGCTCCTCGTGGGAACGACCCTCCCCAGCTGGTGAGTCACACTGTGACTGACACACCATGGGCCGCGTTTATGGCAGTAGTTTTCTCTAGTCTCCTGAACGTTGGCGCTGGACTGTGGTACCGGTGCGTTGCATGTGCATGTCCGGAAGGTGAGTACGTGGGATGTAAGAGTGTTTTCAACACTCTCAAGCATATAGCTGTGATTCTCAATACACTGCAACAGAATATGTTGTTATTACAATCCTATCACGCCGGAGACCCTTTCCTCCCTCGTTTCGAATGTAGGTGAGAGAATCAGTCAACTTAGGTATTTTATAGTACTTTTAAAAAAGAAAATACACAGCAGACCTGTAGTGTGGTCAGGAACTCTAAACCGTGATGATATAAATTCACGTCGAAATGTGAAATTCTAACTATCATTTCACACATCACTACTTGCATTCGTGATTTCAAGCAGTAATAGGTTTAGATTATTTAAGGAAATCTCGTCGAATAACGTATCACTGTTGTTTTTGCATGCAAAATACTGTGCAGTGTCCGTTTTTTATAATTCGAGTAGTTTTAAGCTGCGTGAAGCAAACTGTCTAAAATCCTATATTAACGATTTAATTGACATTTTCTGTGGCATATCTTCTGAAGCAACATTTGCGATATCTTTCAGATGTGATATTCTGAATCAGATTTAACAACTCCTGAAGCAGTTTATGAAATGCACCAGGAAGGCTGGGGCAGTTCAGAATCCATGGCGGAATGAAATATCTCGTGCTAGTTCCTAAAAATGGTTCAAATTCCTCTGAGCACTGTGGGACTTAACTTGTCAGGTCATCTGTCCCCTAGAACTTAGAACTACTTAAACTTAACTAACCTAAGGAAATCACACACATCCATGCCCGAGGCAGGATTCGAACCTGCGACCGTAGCGGTCGCGAGGTTCCAGACTGAAGCGCCTAGAACCGCTCGGCCACCATCGGCCGGCGCTAGTTCCTATGTCATCTTCAAAGCAAACTGCAGCTCTCTCTCTCTCTTTGTATGCAACGATTTTTTTAAAGTGTATTTCGAGTCCACCTGCTACTAGTTTTGCGCCGTCGTCAATTTGTGTGTATTAAATAGCTACCATATCCGCCTTATATATCCTACATCACGATCATGTGACCGGAAATTAATAATTCATTGACTTCACCAGGCCGGCCGGTGTGGCCGAGCGGTTCTAGGCGCTACAGTCTGGAACCGCGCGACCGCTACGGTCGCAGGTTCGAATCTGCCTCGGGCAGTTCTAAGTTCTAGGGGACTGATGACCTCAGAAGTTAAGTCCAATAGTGCTCAGAGCCATTTTTTGACTTCACCAGTATTTCTGCATCAAACCCCATTCAGCATTTGCTTTGAAAGGAAAATATCTCACGTGTGCCAGTATCGAACAGGTTGGTTCATGCATGTATACCACTTAAGATGGCAGTGAAAGCAGCCAGGAATTGTGGTTTTTTTCGGGGAGGGCTCAGCTCACTGCCTCTTGTATCGGTCGGCTCGGACACCGGGGTTCCAAGGCAACTGTTGTATAAGCCAGAGTGTGCTGCTGCACCAGCCTGCACGGTGAGGCACCACATTATATCCCATAAATTGTTTTGATAAATAGTATTCCACAGATAATCTGTAAGATGGCAAGAACTATGCCCCTTACATGAAGTCATTAAAGATGACTGACAAAGCACAAAGCATCTTGTAGAGGGTATCGTATGGACGGGTAGCATTAGTTATAATAAGTTACATTGTCTTATTCATGTTCTGTCCTTTCAAATTGACATTTATAGGTGCCTATGCATTGTATTTGTGATTTGTTGGAGTACTTATGATGTGCAGTGCCGTAATCAGCCGATGCTGAGCACACAGAACTACTATTATTAGTAGAATAGGAATTTAATTCAGTAGAATAGGAACTTAATTCACTCCTTGCAGAGTAAGAGCGATAAACTTTCCCAATCAGGAGTATATAAAATTACATGCGGGGATTGTCCAAAATTTTTCATCGGGAAAACGGGACGAGCTTTGGGTCCCAGGTATAAAGAGCATATTCCTACTAGAAGCGGTGACGGTACTAAGGGCTCTACTTATGCGGAACACCTTGTGCAAACGGCTCATGCGCCGAGCCCTCCAGTTAATATCGAGTTACTCCCCGAGGTTAAGGGCTTAAAACTGTATGTTTTAGAAGAAATGCAGATCTTTAAGCATCTGCAACATGTTAAAGACAATATCCTCAATGACCAACTCCTAATAAGAAATAGAAAATTTTTTGAAGGTTTCGCTCCTTTACTTTGTTCTTCATACTTATCTGATATCTGGGGATTATCACATGAGCGCGCTGATTGGCGAGCGCAGTTGGTCAAGCTGTTCATCTTCTTTCTTTTATCCTCATTTTCCTTTTACGATGAAGGTGATTTTAGCCCGTTGAACACCTCACGTTTTATCACCACGACGTCTCCCTTAGATTACGTCCCCTCAGCCCCCCCTCCCCCCCCCCCCCCCCCCCCCCGCGCCCAGGCTAACTACTAGCTTTAGGTAGCTTCATATATAAGTTTCTTTACTAGCATAAGCAACCATGTGCGGTTATTTTTAGGTTTCATCTTCTATTTAGCTCGTCTCTTGTTCTATTCATTTAATTTTTTGAGATACATTGATCCACGGTTGGGAATATATGGGCTATTTAGCCCCAACCCATGGATAAACTTTCTCGTACTCGTATGCGCATGCGCATTCAAGTAACTTCCCTTGTCTTGCGCATGTGCATACATAGCGGGTCAGGCTTGTAAGTGAGCGACCGTTTGTAGCTGCAGTTTATGGCGGGTAATGGCCCATCGAACATAGGCCGGTGTGAGGTGGAGCGTACACCATTAAGTAGTGGTTTTGACTTTGTATATATGTACTGTTTGTTTGTGTTTTCCTTTTCTTTTTCGTTTATAAATGTATAGCTATGGTGTTCTTTTAATCATTGACGAAGGTCTTCTTAGGCACTTGTGGGTTTTATTGTTGTTCTGAAGAAGGTGTAGTTATCTACGCCGAAACCTGGGTTAACACTTAACACTAGGTGCTTTTTTCGCAATCGAGGCGGGTTTTTAGTTTTTTAATATATTAACCAACGATTGCTGACGCGCTCGAGTATCTTCATCAGGGACCCCCTCTTCCCCTGGATGTGCGGAGTGCTTGCAGGATCCCCCTGCATCGCCTCCATGTCTTCATTTTTGATGTGATGGTTGCTTCTTCTTTTTTCTTTCGTGTCATCTCGTTGCCCTTCTCAGGTATTTGAAGTCTTCTCTGTAGGAAGGAAAGGTCATGTTATCAAGGCTACAAAGTCGGATAAAACGTGTCGAAGAAAAGCAACAAGAGCAACCGGACATAGGGCCTAACGAGATGTTGAAAGACGAGGTGGCGATATTAAAAAGAAATTTAGAGGACGAGGTAAAACGTCTCATTACAGAGAAATCAGGAAAGGAGAAGGGTGTAATTACTGCGTCGACTGAACTGTCACTTGCCGGAACTCAGATAACCGCCTCACGGTCTGACAAAGTTGACATTGTAAGCAACGGGAGCCACGCCTTGATTCACAGCTCTGAGGCAACGAACGAGGTAAACACGGACGGCGCGCAGCAGTCCAGTGAGCACAACTGCTCTCGGCTGATTAGATGTACCGAACAACAGTCGAACATGCAGAGGGGGAGAGATGACGATAGCATGTCGGAACGAATTAGTCCACGTCCCGAAGTTCATACGAATCGTAAGAACGGGCGAAATGATAACTGGAATGATGACCGGTTTGACTACAAGCATTTTGTATCAGTCCGAAAGTTCCATCACTACAAGGACGAAGGTAACAGCTTGCATCCAAAAACTTTTATGGGACAATTCGAGTTATCTTTGCCCTTACACTGGCCATTGATGTACCAGCTGGATTTTGTGTGCTCTCGTATGGAGAGCGCGACCGCTGAGTACATGGGAAATGTAGCGAAGAGGAGCGTCTCGTTCGAAGAATTCAAAAATGCCTTCTTGGGCAAGTATTGGTCTAAAGAAACCCAAGAAAGGATCGAACAAGAATTTATGATGTCCAGAGATATGGAAGGGGCAGGGTACTGGAGACCGATCAAATTTTTTGAAAATATGACAAAAAGGAACCAGTACCTAGACAACCATGTAGCGGTGAGGAAATCATCAGATTATGCTACATGAAACTTCCCATCTCGTATCAACAATCACTTGCCGGTCGTTGTGGTAGCGATACTGAGGTATTTAAGGGCATTTTGCGCGAACTGGAATTCGCATTTCAAGAGGAACAGGCGCGGGAGAAACGCCGACAGCGTGAACAAAATAACAACCATCGCAATAATGGACCCCAGTGGGATAGTAGGCCAGTACCGAACTACAACGGTCACAATCAAGATAAGAGTAATGGCAACTCGAAAAGAAGGTACACGGAAGAAGAGCGACACTCTCCGGTGCAACATAGTAAATCACAAAGGACCTGGGGCGGTAATCAGCAATCGGGAAGGAACAGGAATAATGGTTACCAAAATAACAACCAGGAAGAGGTCGAAGTCCGCCCTCCGAAGCCTGGTCCATCCCACCTTAACGGGCAGGATTACGAATGACTAGACCAGAGCGCGGACAGGACTTGCAAAACGTCCGTAACCTCGGAACTAGTCAGTAACATAAACATCGAATACGAGGATGCCACCGAGTTACTCCTCGAAGAAAAGGAAAGGCAACAAAATAAAGAAATATACCCAGTAGTCAAAATCAAAATAGGTGACTTAACGGTGGCCGCTATAATTGATAGTGGAAGCCAGCTTTCGGCGATCTCAGAAGAGGTATTTAAGACACGTAAGAATGTGCTGAACCCACCGACTCTTGCCACACAAAGGACGAAGGTCAGGAGTGCATTACTTGGAAAGAGTATAGAAATATCTCAACAGACACGTTTAGAGTTCGAATGACAGGGACATCAGTTGACTGCTAATCTGTTTGTCATTCCGAAACTGTCCGCCGCTATTATCATTGGTATGGATTTCCTATCAACGAACAAAGGAGAAGTCACATTAGGAGAGGGTGACAAAATCCATCTTCGTTTCGATGAACAGGCAATCCCGGGGCAGGTACAAAAGAGCTGTCTCAGACTACAGTTTCCAAACCAGGACTAGTGAACAGGTGAAACCGACGGCGGACAGGACAATCGATATAGTACTTCGAAAGAAGCACAGTTAGTAGAAATACATAAGGAAATAAGCGAGAAATTGCAGGGCATAAAGGTCATAAGAGACGCAGACAAAGAAGCGTTAGACGATGTGCTAAGAAGGAATGTTGAAGTTTTTCTCCCCAAGATGGGCTCCATAAAGGGCTATCAATATAAATTTGACGTAAAGAGGCACAAACCTTTTCGAGTACCGCCGTACCCGATTCCGTGGTCGTACCGAGATCGTGTTTTTATCGAACTCCAGCGGATGCAGAGGGAGGATGTGATAGAGCCAGCAAAGTCACAATATAACAGCCCCCTCAGGATCGTAGACAAAAGGAACGGGGAAATTCGACTTGTGTTAGATTCCCGGCAGATCAATACGATCATAGTTCCGGAAACCGACAGACCCGAGAGGCTCGATGAGTTGCTGCAGAAATTCCGTCGAGTTTCGGTGATTTCCTCTCTGGATTTGAAATACACCTTCTGGCAAATCGAGTTGGATCCAGAATGTAGAAGATACACGGCGTTCATCGCATTTGGTAGATGCTATCTATTTAAGAGACTTCCCTTTGGCCTGAATATTTCGTCTGCACCATTTATAAGAGGATTAGGAACAATTTTGGGTGAGGGATTAAGGGATGGAATAACATGTTATGTTGATGATACCCTCATTGCAGAAAAGACATGGGAATCTCATAACAATCTATGCCAGACCCAGAGCAGATGAGGGCAATCGCAGAATTTGCAACGCCCACCACAAGGAAACAGCTGAGAGGCTTTCTCGGTGTCGTGAATTTTTACAAAAAATTCATATATATAAAGGCATTGGCGACACCACGACTGTGTCAATTAACCGGAAACAATGCCGCGTGGGTATGGGACAATGATGCAGAAAGCAAATTCAGTATGCTAAAGTCAGCTCTGGTAGAGGCTCCGATTCTGTCACATCCTGATCTGGCGCATGACTTCTGTATGGCCACGGATAGCGCGAAAACCGGGCTTGGCGTAATGGTCTTCCAAGAATATGAAGAAGATGGAATAAAGATACACAAAACGATCGCGTTCGCGATATTGTGGGGGTTCCAGAAGTTCAAGTACGGTTTATTCGGACGTAAGACACATGTCTATACCGACCATCGAGCTCTGGAGTTCTTACTTACGGCCAAATTAACGCATGGGAGGCTTGCGGGATGGGTTGCTGTCCTCCAGGAATTCAATTTCACAATAGTCTACGTACCGGGACCCACAAATGTAATAGCGGATGCACTATCCCGTTCCCCTCTGGGGATAAGCGATTGTCAGGCTGAAGAACTGGAACAAGAACATTTCTCCTTGTTGTATCTACGAAAAGTGGCATTTGAAAATTATACCACAGTGACAATGCGTGATATTGGGCAAGAACAAGACAAAGATCCTGTGCTGAAGAGGAATAAAAGAAAAGTGGAAAGCTAGAACGCAAGCCAGGCTTAGGCAGCATTATCTGTTAAGAAAGGGGATCCTGTTTTACATGAGAAATCTGGATGAGACGTTGTGGGTCGTGTGTGTGCCAGAGGAAGTAATCAACAAGCTCATCTGGTATACACATCTCAGTTATGCTCACTTCGGACCCAGGAAGTGCTTCTTGAAACTAATAAGCGTATGTCACTTCAAAAACAAGGAGAGACGAATACGCAAGGTTCTCGCGGTATGTAAGAAGTGTCAGAAGGCGAAAACAAGTTCTGTAGCCATGCAGCCGCCTCTGCACCGCATTATTCCGGAGAAATTAAGTCAAACAGCGGCGACGGACTTAATGGGTCCGTTACCAACCACACAAAGCGGTTATAGATACATCATGGTGGTCTTAGAAATAACTTCTAAGTACGTCACCCTGACACTATTGAAAAGAGCAACTGAGACAACGGTGAGCAGGGCGCTATGTAGAGATTTCCTGGAACAGGTAGGGCCAATAGAGTATATTTTGTCAGGAAATGGGCCACAGTACAGGTCGGAGGTATGGAAGAGAACACTTGAAAGTCATGGAATTTAACCAGTTTTCATATCCCACTTCCACACCATTTCTAATCCCTCTGAAAGGACAATGATGGATTTGCGAAACCTTTGCAGATTGTACTGCAGTAAGAAGCACGCCACATGGGACATCTTCATCAAAGATTTCCAGGAAGTAATTAATGAGATACACCACAGCACAACACTGTTAGCTCCAATTGCGGTGCTAACCGGGACCCGCCGGACAGGCTCCGTCAGTTAGTGGAGTTTCCTCCAAGACCACATCAGCGACATTGGACCGTCGTGGAGAAAGCCCTACAAAATATCCTATGTGCAGGCGAGAAGCGCAAAGCACGAGCGGATAAAGGAGCGTGAGTACGACAATTTGTGGTTGGGGAAAAGGTACTCATTAAGACACACCGGCTGTCAAACAAGCAAAGGAAGTTGTGCCACAAATTCTTCGCCGCGTATAGTGGGCCTGTGCGCGTGCGGAGAATAGCGCATGCCAACGCATTGGATGTAGAATCTATAAAAACAGGAAAATCACTGGGAGTGCATCCGATAGCACTTGTAAAGGCATCTATGGAATGATGAACTGCAGACTTTGTACATGGAATTGTAAGTAGTAAATATAGGCTTAGAATAAGGATTTTTGTTAAAGCGTCTTGTTTGTTTGTGTATGTACTGATCTTAGTGGTAGAATGTCTCGTTTATATGTGCCTATATTTTGTGTTTTTATTATTAATAATGATATCTCGCTTCTCGATGTTGTGAAGGTGAAGTGCACTAGATTATTTTGTCAAAACACATTATTAAAGAATGGAAAACAAGTATTTCTGGGAGTACCCCTAGAAAAAGATATATTAGGGACTCTGTAAGTTACAGGAAGGTTCACCGTAATAGTATCTCCGTCATTGGAGAACATATTTAATGTGGCCAGTCCCATAGGTCGTTACGCGGACGCACCGACGCATCACGTATGCTCCCGAATACGTAAGAGGTGGACAGCTATGCGCAGTTGCATGAATTAGCGCACCCAGTGCATGTTAAAATGAACCGGATGTAATCATCTACAGAGCGAACAGCAGCATTAATACGCCAGAAATACTTGTTGATACCAAGATAGTGTAACAACTGCGAGCGTGAGCAGTGAGCTACATTTGTGTTGTGCCATTGTGACATTGATAATCCGAAACATGTTCACAGGCCTTATGAAACCATTCGTGACAAAAGGAGAAAACGGGAAGAAAATAGAGGAGAGAAGAGGTGTCGCAATAGAACACAATAATTGACGCTATCCAAACTTCCAACAAAAAATCTTGGTAAGACTGACACATGTCTAAGTTTGTTGTGTTTTATACATGTTCGCAGGCACAATAAGCGGGACGTCTGCCACATAGGGAATTCAGAAGAAAAAACAAGATTAGAGATAAAATGTAGTAAATAGTAGATGTGAAGTTGGGTTGGCCAACACCGTGTTAGTCGTAGGAATTGGTAGTTAGAAATGGTGATGGGATCCTGTCCAGATAATCTTGTTTCCCTATCCCTTGATTGTGTGTGTGTGAACGACTGAGAAGTAAGTTGTCTTGTACATTTTTATGTTTATGTATAAAAAAAGTTATGTTACATTTCTATTTTTATTGATCCTGAAGTTGATTTACAAACAAGTAAAATCATTCCTTTTGTAATGAGACAATTTCATTGTCTTCAATCAATCGTAAAGAAAAGTATGGTAGTGATAGTTAAACATGAGCAGTTTCCACATACTAAAATTAGTTGTCTTAGTGTGTTAAGGTGGCGTAACTGAGCAAGAGGGCGTTGAAGCTACGACACCTGGCACACCACACACGAGCTGACAAGGAACGAGGACGGCAGCAATGAGGGAAGCACACAGCTGACGATAGTAATGGCATGCAGACCCAGCAGCCAAGGAGAGGTGAGATCCAGCACCTCTGTGTACGACAAAGAGGTCGGTCCTGGTCTCTGTACATGGTGTGGATGGGGGGCAGCAACGAAGAGGTCCTAGAAGGTTTCTATATTTGTTGCTCGCCACGTCAGGTGGAGCGACAGCCCAGGTCACCGATCATAGATGCACCGATGGGGTCTTGTGCTTGTCGGACAAGATGTCAACAACGAGCTTTTAGGTGAGAAACATTGAGCCTCAAGAAGATGTGGGTGCCTGTGGCGCCATCTCGGTAATCGACCTTGCTCTCTTCTCAGCCGTTAGCCATCCCTCAACTTGCTAGTCAGAACTAGTGTCACTTCTGTTCCTGCAAGAAACTTGTGCCGTGTGTGTGAGTGTGTCAGTGTGGATTCAAATGAATAACATGCGCCTCAACGAACGTTCTCATTTGTTCTGTTTATGAATTATGTTATAAGAAGGTTATGATTTTATAAATGTGCCATTTGTTGAAACGTCATATATCTGTCATGCCACTTCTTTTTGTGTTAGAATAAGATTTCATACTTACACCTTGTTACAAATACACAACGGCACAACAGTGGTTGCTCAATATGCAATGATTCTTGTCATTTTGGTTGGGTTATATATATATATATATATATATATATATATGTGTGTGTGTGTGTGTGTGTGTGTGTGTGGATGGATATGTGTGTGTGTGTGTGCGAGTGTATACCCGTCCTTTTTTCCCCCTAAGGTAAGTCTTTCCGCTGCCGGGATTGGAATGACTCCTTACCGTCTCCCTTAAAACCCACATCCTTTCGTCTTTCCCTCTCCTTCCCTCTTTCCTGATGAGGCAACAGTTTGTTGCGAAAGCTTGAATTTTGTGTGTATGTTTGTGTTTGTTTGTGTGTCTATCGACCTGCCAGCTTTTAGGTGAGAAACATTGAGCCTCAAGAAGATGTGGGTGCCTGTGGCGCCATCTCGGTAATCGACCTTGCTCTCTTCTCAGCCGTTAGCCATCCCTCAACTTGCTAGTCAGAACTAGTGTCACTTCTGTTCCTGCAAGAAACTTGTGCCGTGTGTGTGAGTATATATGTGTGTGTGTGTGTGTACAATCCAGACAATATATGTGTACACAATCGAGACACTGGACTGGGCCAGACCTTGTTGAATTGTGTAAAGATGACACTTACACCATGCACAATATAAACGTCCAGAGACAGTGAGACACAAAAAAACCTTAATTTATAAAATGTCAAACGGGCGTTCTGATATAATTGAATGAGAGCAACCACTATCAATTTCACAAAATGTTACACAATATTGTTCATGTATGTTTCTAGTAATTTAAGTCGATTAGGGATGGATAACTGAGAGTGAATGGACGTTAAGTTATAATTGCAGGTCTTGCTATTCAAATGACAAGCACAGAGGTGCTTAAACATGTGTATTTGCCCTTTGCGACGTGTGTCCTTGTAATACAATTGTAGTTTTCTTTTGAGTACTCTGACCAATAATTGTCTCAGGAATCGGCAGAGATTAAAGTAAAATTAAGACTAAATAGCGACCACGTCTTTAACAGTAGATCCAGTCATTGAAGGCAGTTACCCTAGGAATGAGTAGGAGTTTGAATCATAGAGGAGGCAGTGGTAGTCAACTAATCACGCAAACGGATTAAGATACCAGTTATGGAGATATTAATTTTGTACCACAGGTGGTAACACCATAGGAATCATCACCTGTACTACAAAATTGATTTGAAGAGAGGGGCTATGTAAGATGACAAGAACTATGCCCCTTACATGTAGTCACTAAAGATCACCGAATTCACATTGAGCGAACAGTAGGGTTGAACAAAAATTACTGACAAGGCACACTGCATCTTGTAGAGGGTATAGTATGGACATATTGGAGTAAGTAATGTTGGGTGATGGTTTTAAAGTCATTCACGCAACATGAAAACTTTGTGGAAACGTGTCGATTTACTGGAGGCTAGTTTATCCCAGGGAAGTATTCAGAGTTGACCGAGGCCGGGTGGTGGTGCGCGGCTGGGGAGCGGTGAAGGGAAGCGACAACAGGCAGCTTAGGGCCGCTCAGACTCTGAGAAAGCAGTAACGGCGCGCGGCCTCCAGCTGCCTTAAGATGAGTGACAGGGAGGGGGGGGGTTGACCCCATGCTGGTGTACCGGGAAGCAGATGCAGAACTTCTACGCCTGTTGATAAATGTCCGTCATCCCGTTTTCAGTGAAACATGCGAGAAAGCCACGCAAAGGTACGATGGAGCGGTCAACAGAGGCCGAAATATGCATGTTCGTGACTATAGCAACTTCATGCTGAATTCATGGTCCACAGAGTCTGAAGTAAATCAGGTGAAGAGCGACAGAATGAAATACACCGGCCTCTGATGGGAACGTAGAACCAAGGAATTTGTAGTATTCTCCTGGGAGTGAGAATTTCGAAAAAATTGGTGTTTTATGCAGATGCTAACCTTGATGGGTGGCCTGGGAGGAGCTAAATAGCAGAAGTTGAGAGGAAGGGAAATTTTGTGGGAATTTGTTCAATTCCCAGAGCAGGCATTGGTCGGTGCTGGGAAGCGACGCATAATTAACGCGACTTGCGCTGCAATTGGCGTAAGTGATTTTGCTGGAGGGGAAACCGAGGTGAAGAGCAGACTGGCAAAAGTCTCCATGGAGGTCTTCCGTTCCCAGCTTGCCTGGAGTGCGGACGTGGCGTTCTTTACTCATCTTGCCTGAGAGAGAGTGAGCATCTCTGCAGTTTAGGACTTAGCTAACAGAACGATTGAGCTTGGAGATAGCTAGGAGTGAATAGACGAACACAGCTTTGCAGCACCACGAGGCCGACCGACGTCCGCACAACGCCCCGCCACGCTGAATTCGGTGATATTTCGCCCACTCCGGCTTGAGTTAGGCCTCTGATTAATTTGTTGGATCACATGGGCAAAGTTTCCACGAGGTTTTCATGGGCCGTGTATTGTAGAATTCTTCTCGCACTTCGCATTATGCCTGGGTCAGTCGATAGAAAGTAATTTTTATTTATTGCACTTTACTCCACGTAAACGCAATTTATTTCCACTGCCTGTTAGGTGAGTCATGTAATGTGATGATTGAAGAGTTAAAATAAATTTGTGATAATCGACTGCATCTGTTTTCAATCAAGTAGTTGAAATCCCAAGTCACTTTCTTAATTAATTTTATGTTTAACATTTGCATCTGGTGTTCAATAGCTGAATATAACATCAAAGTGCACCCCTTTTTAATTAAAAGGGATCAATTCTGAATCAATTAATGTCAACACTGCCACCGCAGTTCAATCAGGAGTCACAGGGTCTTATTACTTTCTTTGCGTTATCCGATATTGCGGCAGTTTTGCACTCTCTGTTGATCTGTTAGTCAATTAGCTGGGGTGCACACACGTCAAAACCAGATAAGTGACGGGTGGGGTGTTACAAATCTAAATTGTTTAAACAATGTTCCACACACTACAATCAATCAGTCAATGTTTCCAGAAGGGCAAGGAAGGAAAACTGAAGGATATCGATTTAATTAATCAATTAGTCCATCAGTTTGATACAGCAGTAGGGGGGTGGAGTATTTGAATGACCTGGAGCAGCTTGTGAATAGATATTTACTGCCAATTTTTTCAACCAATGTAATTAATTAATCAGTTAATTTGATATCAGATGTGGTGCTGGATTTCTGAGAGGGTGGGGAAGAGGTGGGAGTGACATGGAAAACCACTTAACTGAACAAAAGCATAAGGCTGGATTATACCCAGGGGGTAACAGCAATAGTCAAAAGAGAATAATAGTTTCCACCTGAATGTATGCTAGTCTCTGAATGCAGGCAACCCGTGCTAACAAATTGCGCTGATGCTGTCTGTGTTCCCCTACTGTCACTAGCCTATAACAATGAATGTGACAGAAGAGAAGGATGAGCATTCTCAATACTTATTATGGAGTTGCATAATCAATGAGCAATGCAAATTTGCTATTAAATGACGTTACAATTTCTTGCCAAAATAATATAAAGATTTAGATGACAAAGAAAGAGCAAAAAATAACAATGATCGACAGATGGCATTCATTATTCTGTACATCAGTAAGTATTTTGCGCTAAATTCGCAGTCATGGGGCACATGAAATATGAAACGAAGTTGTATGCAATGCAACTGCATTGCTGTCAAAATACTCTTCCCACTCCTACCAGTCAGACAGCGTTGTGTGGCAGTGGCGGAAGTATGCAGGCAGGTTGAGACAGTGGCACATGAGTCACGCCACACCTTGGGAGCCAAAGTCTTAGACACTCTCATTGTACAGGATACTCTCTCAAGTGTCGCATGGGGCTTAGAGGAGATCTGTTGTCCATGTTTCATAGGTCATGGTGTATGAGTAGTGACACTGAAAGACAGTACGTACAACAAGTGTGGCCGGCCGGTGTGGCCGTGCGGTTCTAGGCGCCTCAGTCTGGAACCGCGTGACCGCTACGGTCGGAAGTTCGAATCCTGCCTCGGGCATGGATGTGTGTGATGTCCTTAGGTTAGTTAGGTTTAAGTAGTTCTAAGTTCTAGGGGACTGATGACCGCAGATGTTAAGTCCCATAGTGCTCAGAGCCATTTGAACCATTTGAACCAACAAGTTTGCCATCAACCGTGTCCAAAATACGGGGAAATTACAGGATCATGATGGTAGGTGGTGTGATGTTAAAGATGAATTGGAGGAAGGCGAAATTATTGCCCTACATTATCATTACTGTCTAAGGGATGTAGTATTGTGATGTGTCGGCAGCTGGGCCAACACCTTGTAGAATGAAGTGGCTGAAAGTGCACGCTAAAATAACGCAGACGGGCGTGAAGTACTGGAACATGAGACTTATTAATGAATAAGAAGAAAAGTACGTAGCTGGAATAATATACTTAACTTTATTCTCTTGTTGGAATACATCTCTTGAATAGTAGTAAGCTATAAGCACTGATACAAATGGCGCCTTGCTAGGTAGTAGCTATGGAATAAGCTGAAGGCTATTCTATCAGTCTCTCGGCAAATGAGAGGAAGACTTGGTAGGTCTGGTCGCAAGCTATGTCGTCCGTACAACTGGGGCGAGGTCATGTCCGTGTCTTGTGACCTGCCATGTGGTGGCGCTAGGATTGCGATTACACAGTGGCGACACGCGGGTCCGACATGTACTACAGGACCGCGGCCGATTTAAGTTACCACCTTGCAAGTGTGGTGTCTAGCGGTGACACCACATTCCTCCCCCGCAAATCGGCGAACGGTCGTGAGATAAGGCTTCCGCCCGCCGTGGGGAGGACCCCATGGTGACGTATGCGATGAGGTGGGGAGCCTAACAACAGGCGAGGCTGTGCCACCCGCACCCGGCCATTCGGTCCGAGGGGAGCTAGGAAACGCCTGCAAACCTAGTCCAGGGTGCACGTCAACACGAGGTGTATGCGCACGTAATGAGACAGAAGGGCCGACCTCCATGTGGTCGGAGCACCCGACGGGCGAAGACGACATCTGGTCCGGAGCGGGCAAGAGGTCCATGGCGGAGGACGGCTGGGCACGGGAAGCGAGCGGCGGCGCGCGACCCAGGGAGGCGCCAGGCGGCTGCAGCGACGCGTCCACTGCGGGCGGCGCCGGCGGCGGCTGCGGCGGCGGCGCGACGCCATGGGGCAAAATGGAAGGCAGCGTCGGCAACACCTGGGGATGAGGCGAGCCAGTAGATGGGTCCCCAAGGCGCTGACCTGACGGCTCCGTCGCTGAAAGCAGACGGGGAGCGGCAGAACCCAGGCGACGACAGAGGCGCAGCTGATTGAGATGCCGACGCACCTCACCAGAGGCCCCCAAAACCAAATACATCGCGCGGCCGAGGCAGCGAAGAATGCTCCCTGCGAGCCAACGCCGTGAACCGCGATAAGTGCGATAATAGACAACGTCGCCAGGAGCAAAAGCAGGAGCCTGCCGCTGCACAGGAACCTGATGCGGCGGATGTAGCAAAGACATCAGGGTGCGATGAGATCGACCATGGAGCAATTCAGCCGGCGAGCGACCATCGCGGGGCTGAGAGCGATACGATGACAAAAAGAGCAACAAAGCGTCCTCCCGAGAATGCGATTCTTTCAATTTCAACATCTGTGACTTGAACGTCCGGACCAATCGTTCAGCGGCACCGTTGGACTGAGGCGAAAACGGCGCGGATGGCAGATGTTGAATACCATTAGCCGTGCAGAATGACTGAAATTCTGCGGACATGAATTGTGGGCCATTGTCGGAAACAATAGTCTGCGGGAGACCTTCAATGCAAAAGATAGCAGACAAGGCTTGGATTGTGGCAGAAGACGTCGTGGAAGACATCCGGACAACAAAAGGAAATTTACTGAAAGCATCGACCACAACCAACCACCGAGCATTCCAGAATGGACCAGCAAAATCGATGTGCAAGCGTTGCCAAGGGGAAGTGGCGTTCGGCCATGCAAAGAATTTACGCGGCGGTGCGGATTGGTGTTCGGCACACGCCACGCAAGAGGAGCACATAGTCGTAATCGCAGCATCGATTCCGAACCAAGTACAGTGCTGACGAGCAAGTTGTTTCGTACGCACTATACCCCAATGTCCTTGGTGAAGAAGCTTTAAGACAGAGGACTGTAACGAACGTGGCACCACGACTCGGGATTGATCATTATCAGAACGCAACAACAAAACACCACGTCGTACAAAAAGTCTCTCCTTGTGAGCAAAAAAACGGCGAACCAACGGATCCTCGATCCGTGACTTTGACAAGGGCCATTGCGTAGCAACAAAACGCAAAACAGTAGCAAGGACAGGGTCAGCAGCCGTGGCTGTAGCTACACGACGAAAATCAATCGGAAACGATGCGACCACGTCATCGGCTTCCGAATCAATGAACATGCAAGCAAGTTCGGAAGAATCGAATGCCGTATCCTCAGCAACAGGCAAACGGGACAACGCATCAGCGTTGCCGTGCTTAGCAGTGGACCGATACAAGATATCGTAGCGGTACTGCGAGAGAAAAAGTGACCAGCGAATGAATTTCTGCGCTGTACGTGGAGGTACAGGCTTGGTCGGATGAAAAAGCGATGTCAAAGGTTTGTGGTCCGTGATGATGGTAAAGTGACGACCATACAAGAAGTCATGGAACTTGGTAACACCAAACACGAGAGCTAAAGCTTCTTTCTCTATTTGTGAATAATTTCTTTGCGCAGATGAGAGCAATTTTGACGCAAAGGCAATAGGGCGATCATGCGAGCCATCTTTGTGCGCAAGCACAGCACCGATCCCGAAATCCGATGCATCTACCATCAACAAAAGGGGTTTCTGGGGATCGAATGGCGTAAGGCAAGTATTTGAAAGTAACGCCGATTTCAACTGGCGAAAGGCGCGTTCGCATTCCGTCGTCCAGACGAACGGAACACCTTTACGGCGTAAGCGATGTAGCGGAGCTGAAATGGAAGAAGCATTGCGCACAAACTTAGCATAGTAAGTAATTTTACCCAGCACACTCTGTAGCTGTTTCAAATCTTGCGGAGCAGGTAAGTCCTGTATGGCACGGAGGTGCTCTGGACTCGGATGTATACCTTGGGCATTTATGACATGCCCCAGGTAGGGTAAGTCCCGAGCAAAGAACACACATTTGTCCTTTCTCAAGCGAAGACCATTCTGACGCAATACCTGAAATAATGTTCGGAGATGTTGCAAATGTTCTGCTTCTGTCTGTCCTGAGATCACAATATCGTCCAGATAGTTCGCAGCAGTAGGGACCGACGCACAAATAGTTTGTAAATATTGCTGAAACAATGCAGGGGCGGATGCACACCCGAATGGCAGTCTTTTGAAGCGATACAAGCCAAGATGCGTGTTTACCACCAAGACGCACTGGGAGTCTTCGTCCACAGGTATCTGCAAGTACGCATCTGCTAGGTCCAATTTTGAAAAATATTTTCCCGGGCACAGTTTGTCAAAAAGATCTTCCGGGCGGGGCAAAGGAAAAGTAGCAGTCACAAGTTGTGGATTCACAGTGGCCTTGAAGTCCACACAAAGTCTCAATTTTCCGGAAGGTTTTGGCAAAATTACTAAGGGTGAGGCCCAGAGAGAAGCCTGCACACGTTCAATTACACCTTGAGATTCTAAATCGTGCAATGTTCTTGCGACCTCATCACGCAATGCGTGGGGAACATTGCGCGCTCTGAAAAATTTCGGTTGCGCGTTGTCTTTCAATTCCAAATGTGCTTCATAGTTCTTAGCGCAACCAAGGCCCGGTGCAAAAATGTCTGCAAATTCTTCACAAAGACTAGAAACACTGGCGGAAGGCACAGTCTGATTCACTGATAGGACCTGATTGACTATAGACAAATTAAACAATTGAAACAAATCTAAGCCAAACAAGTTCACTGCAGTAGAAGAACGAAGAACGTAAAATGACACAAGTTTTGTTTGTCCCTTGTATGTTGCAAGAAGGCTGCACTGTCCTAACACAGGTATATGCTGTCCTGAGTAACTATGTAACTTAACATTTGCGGCACGCAATGGCGGTTGGCCCAGTTGTTTGTACGTGTCGTGATTAATCAATGAAACTGCAGCTCCGGTATCGAGCTGGAATGGGATCACTTTGCCTTCAAAGGCTAAGTCCACAAAAAGTTTATTGTCCTGCTGACGACAAGAGCGACTGTCACGTGCAAATTGAACTGATACAGGTACAGAAGCACTTGCGACTTTACGGGATTTCCTGCGACGTCGACACACACTTTGGGTGGGACGAACACAGTCACTGTTAGCTAAAGTGTCACTGGACGGGTGGGAATGAACTACATTAATGTCCATGGGCGAAGGTCCACGAGCCTGATTGTCCTGGGTTCGATTCCGGCGCGAAGCAAAAGGCCTGGAATTATTGCGATTGTCTGATCTAAGCTTTTTCTGGCAAACACTTTGTACATGTCCTTTCTTGTGACAGTAAAAGCAAATAGCTTGGCGTGACGGGCAATTTTCACGCGAATGTCTAGTTGCACACCGCGGGCATGATTTCACTGCAGTTGCTTGCTTACGCGGCGCACGTGTGTGCGAGCGAGGCTGCGACGGGCGCGAGGGCCGCTTAGCG
Organism: Schistocerca nitens; assembly: GCF_023898315.1. Taxonomy (NCBI): domain Eukaryota; kingdom Metazoa; phylum Arthropoda; class Insecta; order Orthoptera; family Acrididae; genus Schistocerca; species Schistocerca nitens. The sequence goes on from NC_064622.1 coordinate 355,856,909, forward strand.
TCCCGTGCAGCGGGCCCGGCGGGCTGATTAATGTGACACACTGCTGGCGAAGTTTCAAATGAGTCCTGAGCAAAGTCAAGTGTGTCTTGCCTATCCAATATGTCTATCACTTGTTGAAGGGAGGGATTTACGAGTTTCAAAATCTGTTCCCGTATGCGAACATCAGAAACGTTCTGTGCTATTGCATCACGCACCATTGTATCTGAATATGGGAGGCCACATTCACATTCAAAGGCGCACTCCCTAGTAAGTCCTTGCAAAGTTGCAACCCACTCCCGATTAGTCTGACCGGCCGTACGTTTTGTACGAAAGAACGTATACCGTTTTGCAACTACATTTACTGTTTCTTTGAAATAGGCATCTAAAGCAGACAAAATTTCTTCGTAGGACAGAGTTGCTACGTCGCGTCGGGGAAACAATTTCACTATCACACGGTAGGTAGACACACCGACACAAGAAAGCAAAAACGGCTGCCGCTCTTTACCTTGTATTCTGTACGCGGCGAGATGAAACTGGAACTGGCTGGCCCACTCAGTCCAGGTTTCGCACTCGGCCTCAAAGGGCCTAAATGGCGGTGCGACAGCGTTGTGTGGCTGCGGTAGCGATGAAGCGGCGGCTGCCGCATCGGTTTGCAGCGCACGTTGACCCTGGACGAGCTGTCCAAGGGCTTCCAATAACGCCTGCGTCTGCTGATTCTGCAAGCGAAAAAATTCGGACAGTACATCTGGAGATTGTGGCGAAGCCATGACACAAGCAAATCAGAGCACAAAAAGGGAAAAAGAACAAATCAGTCCAAAGCAGAAAAAACACTTTCTCTCGTCGCCATGTGATGTGTCGGCAGCTGGGCCAACACCTTGTAGAATGAAGTGGCTGAAAGTGCACGCTAAAATAACGCAGACGGGCGTGAAGTACTGGAACATGAGACTTATTAATGAATAAGAAGAAAAGTACGTAGCTGGAATAATATACTTAACTTTATTCTCTTGTTGGAATACATCTCTTGAATAGTAGTAAGCTATAAGCACTGATACAAATGGCGCCTTGCTAGGTAGTAGCTATGGAATAAGCTGAAGGCTATTCTATCAGTCTCTCGGCAAATGAGAGGAAGACTTGGTAGGTCTGGTCGCAAGCTATGTCGTCCGTACAACTGGGGCGAGGTCATGTCCGTGTCTTGTGACCTGCCATGTGGTGGCGCTAGGATTGCGATTACACAGTGGCGACACGCGGGTCCGACATGTACTACAGGACCGCGGCCGATTTAAGTTACCACCTTGCAAGTGTGGTGTCTAGCGGTGACACCACAGTATTGTTTTTCATAATAGTTATGACACAGAGACTTGTCATGTATTTACCCTGGCACAATCTAAAGAAGTGCTTTTTTGCATGTGTTTTATGTTTGACATAACATAACATAAGGGTAATGCATAGTGCAAACTTGTGGGACAGAAAGGTAAGCATTAGCAAGACTGGCAATCGATGGTGTACCAGCCAGGCAGAGTGTGGGTCTTAGCCAGTTTCCTACACTTGTTTAGGAAAATCCTGGGCTTGTCCCCACTTGCCATCTCAGAAATTACGACACACAATCAGTTACAATATGATCACATGCAAAACAAAGTTTACAAACTCCACAGACAGGGGATGCACACAGCTTCCCTCCTTGAAGTAATGGACAACTGCTGTGACGTAGGGCATCTGGCCACAAACTTAAAATTAAAATAACTTGAGCACAGCGGAGCCCATAATGGACGGGGTAATCACACACAAAAAGAAAAAGGACATTATGCTTGGGATGCCGATATAATTAGACGTACTACAAAGACAGGCCAATACTGCCATCTTTGGTACGCACCAAAAGATACTAATGACAGTAAATGATGTGTATAATGTCAGAATAGCAAGCCAATGAACTTGTGCCAAAACCAGTATTGCCCGTGGCTTCTTGACTCTATTTCTGGAGATACGAATGTAAGAATTTTGCAGTGTAGGTTGTGTTGAGAAACAACTGTTAAGAAAAAAAAATTGATATGTTGCATCGCTTCAGAGTTAATTAGCATTGAAGTTAATCAGGGCATTTTGGCCCGCCAGATATGATGTCACCAAATGTGTTCTTCATTTGGCTTCGTGAAACAAAGCTAGAAGCGATACAAAAATTGGATATAAGACACTAGTAAAGATCGAAACCGAGCCAAACTGTGAGTAGTCTCACATGGTATCATCTATACTATGAGAACAACTGCCTCTAATTGTACCTATTAGGCACCTTGAATCTGCGTCCGCAATGGCCTGATTGGCTAACTTCACGACTTCTGACGACTGCTATGGTATGTTAAAAGCAGTGTACACGTGAGTTCACTAAAGCATGCTGCAGTATGTCCGGCAGTGATAAATCTTGCTTTGGATAGCAGTGCATATAATCAAGAGGCTGGTGTGTCTCCTGAAATGTACAAAAACGAGGATAAGATTATGTGCTATTTTTAATGTGTTGTACATATCACTAAAGAGAAGCCTTGTATTTTAGGAAACTGAGAACGACATGGTTCCTGCTGTGTTGTAATTCGATGCAGAGCTCTCAGCTCCTATCTGAGGGGAGTAGATATTAGCGTTTGTCAATATGTTTAAATTTTGTTGCATGGCATAGTTTATGTAAATTATATAATTTGTGTCATTCATTATGACAAAGCCATCCTTATCACCTGTGGTGTGAATTGAGATTCCAGTGTGTAGTACACGTTTGAGGCAATCTGAATCCTTTATTTTCTGACAGTTGTGTTGTCTTTGAGGACTTGGTTTAAAATGAATGGAATACTACAATAAGCCCAAATGGTTTGATATTTTTAGAACAATGTAACAACGCTAGATGAAGTTTATTATCATAGCACTGCAAAAATATAGCATGTAGTGATTTTTGTTTAACAAAATTTTGGACACCTTGATGTTTACCTGCCTTTACTGAGGCTCCATTATATGTTTGGCTCACTACTTTGTCAATAATTCCCCAAACATCAAGTGCATTAAGTACAATTTCGAATAAACACTGAGCACTTTTATGGATTGTCTTGTGTACAAAGACTAAGAAGAATACTCATTAGAGACTTACAAGAAACATCCAGATTTTCATCTGCTGGCTCTCCAGTAAACTCACATGACTGTAACTCTTCTTTAATGCGATCAGTAATGATATTGCTAACTGATGCAATTAATTCGTTTTGAATTGTGTTTGAAGCTCCTTTGAACCCAGAAGTGCTCTGAAACTGACCACTAATAAACTGTTCCTGTTTAGATAAAAGTTCCAATAATTCAAGATAATTCCATTTGTTGTCAGAACTTTCATCTTTAAAGTGTACTCCGAAAACAAGCTACTGCTTGCCCAAGAAACGAACATCAATAAGTCTCTCCATTGCAAATCTATTTTAATTCACAATCGCAATATGTTGTGTGGCTGGCAGTTTGGTGTCTTGAGAAATTGAATGTTCAATTTGCCCATGAACCAAAAACGGAAAACTGAAGCTGCCTTCTTGAATTCTAGTGTTTGTTGGCTTTTCTGTCAAAATCTTTCATCACATACTCCAAAAGAAGCTGATGTCCATGTCTCTTCAATTCCAGACTCGCCAAATAAAATACATGTGTAACAGTACCCTTCGTTCTTAAAGAGAAATCTGTAAGCCAAGGATACTTTTTATATGAAGAAAATTGAAATTTCTGGTTTTATTTCCTATAACCTATTTTAGTGTCTAACGGAGGAGTGAATTGCTTATCACTAAAAGCGCACTTCGATTCATAAGTCCACTTTGAAAATAGTTTGTGAGCTAATCTGCAAAATAAAGACACAAGTTTTCCCTCTATGCAAGCCACAATGTAATCAGTTAGTCACATGTTTTGTTGAACCAGCATTAAACAGTACATGAAATAATGCATAATTTCACAGCTAAGACAAGCCTCATTGTCACGCTCCTCTGACACATGTGACTGCCTGCTGCAGTGATAGCTGCAGTGCGAAAACAAGAGGCTGTTTCTAGAAGCTTCTAGTGGATTGTTAAACTTGATAGTATGCATGAGGCAGTGAACTCTCAACTCATGCATGGATCGAATGAAACTGTAGTAACATACAAAACAAACTTACACTGTTTTCAATTCAGTGTTTTATTCTAACTGCAAATTTTCTTCAAATATTTGGGTAAGCTAAGCATCAAAAGCCTCTGAAGAGCTTTCCCACTAACATATACAGCGTTAATAACGTAATACATGGACCAAAAACATTTCGGAAGTGGAAAGTGCTAGTGATGTCTCATTTTCACATTTTGGATTGGTAGTCAGGGTCTCATATTGTTAGCCAGTAAACAGATTTTAATACTACTTAGAAACTGTATTTTTATTGCAGATATACATTTTTAAAGGGAACAATACCTACTGACATTAACAAATTGAAAGTAGGGTAAATTAGAATATCAAGAGTGTTGCTGCATCATGCTAGTGTGAGTTGTTTACGAGATATCATATTTTGAAAAATCCACACAATGACACTTGTACAATACCTAGGTAACACACACTACAGAACAAATACAGTAGAGCGTCCATTATCCGAAGTAATTGGGGGACATGGGTGTTCGGAAAACTGGTTTGTTCGGATAATCGAACTGTACATGTTTATTTGCCAAAATAAAGTACTGTACAGTAAATTTATTCATAAAAGCAGGCATCTCTTTTAGTATTACAAAGTAACATACAGAGGCAACTTCAGTAGGAATATATAGTATGTGGCACAGTTTATTAAACAAAAATATATACATATTACATACGCATTTTGCATGAACAATACACATAGTATACAAAATTAACGGTTAAAAATATCCTTTATTTTGGTCGGTCTAAGCAAGCCTACACGCTTGTAACGCCAGAAATGCGTATCCTCCTATTTCCATCTATTGCACTGCAAATTTTTTTCCTTAGTTTGCTACTTGAAGATATAACATTTCTGTGTCTTTGTATATTGTAATTGTTTTACTATTTGTATATATATGCATTTATGTCGATGTATAATTGGTTTGTTTTGTGAATATTATTTGTATTTATACGCTGGGTCTGGCCTAGGGAAAACTATACTATCGAACGAATACATCGATAGGTCGTGTGGAGAACGAAAGTGTTTAGGATCTTTGGTAGTGTTAACTCTGCCGCGTGGAGCGCGGGCTGAGCAGAGGGGGAGTCTGGCTGGAGTGTTGAGCAGGTGTGTTGTGTGACGCTCCCGCGAGTTGCCGCGCTTTCGGGGTTTGGCAGCATGTAATTGCGCTCGACTGGCTATAATAGTTTCTAGCACGGTGTCGCGGATGGGAAGCATTAGCTGGCACACATCGCCTGGTGACCGTGTCGAGAAGAAGGCGCGCCAGCATCCAGCTTCTGCAACAGCGACGGCCGACAATGAGTGACTGTCGCCACCTCCTCGATCGACGACTTCAAACCTTCAATCAACCAACAAGGAAGACTAAAAGCACGTAAAGTTTCAGAACTGTATGGCAGACCTCAGCTTTTAAAATTGTTGCATCACAAAATTACAGCAACTTAGCATGAACCTTTGTTGCTCATTGTCCCAATTGCATTGCCAAGCAGGGTCCCTTCCTTTTCCGAAATGAACCCGAGTGTCGTTGAAATTCAAACGCCAGCATTAAAATAATATAATTCGATTTCACTGCTTTAATTTCAAAGTTCAGTTAAAGTATTCATAGCTGGCTACAATATTTAGATTACACGAGCACAAATTAAGAGTGCGAGTTTTGTTAGCATATTTTAGCTTTCCTGTGACTGCAGCTTAGCTTGGTACATACTAAATTTTACTATTGTTGATTGTTCAGAATCATTTAATTCAAGTTCGAAGTTAAATCTCTTACTTCTAAATTGCGTAGATTCAAGTAGCTTTTGAAATGATTGTTGAGGTAGCCCAAGACTAACTGTATTTTACTGAATTTCGATATGCTTCAGAAACAAAGTTCACTATTAATCTCAGTCACTAAATTAACTTTCAATTTTCTGGTTTTATTAATTCTTTTGCTAAATTAAGTCAGAGTGTAGCGAAATTTATTACTTCTGACAAACTTTCAGTTTTCACACTACACGTGTCAACCTTCAGTTGCCACACTTCTAGTGCTAATTATATGTGTAATAACCTTTCTTTTTCAGTTACTATAGTAATTGTCCATAGGACTGGCGACCGTAATTTCCCCCAAATCTCAAATATCTAATTACGGCTAGTTAATTGTTAACGTAACGGCCGCAGATTTACTTTCTTTATTTACTTTATCCCTTTTCAAAATTAATTTCCACCAGTTTCATTTGCATTTTTCCTTTCATTTAGATGTAACCCTTTCCTCCCTCTTTACCGACAGATTAACTTCGGTGACGATTGCTTTTCCCCCATTTCCATTAGGTACACGTGGTTTAATTTTTAACTGTCATTAAGGTCGATAAGTGAGGGGGAGGTTACACGCTTACGAGCAGCTAAGTCACGTACTTTTTTCATTACAGATATCTGAAACTGGTCACTTTCATCTTGGGCTTCAAACCATCGCAAGGCAGTATCTAAACAAGTGAACGCCTCAGAAGCTGTTGATATACTTTCATCTTCACTTTCTGGAGCACTGATTGATGAGATGCTGGCGGCGTCATTTTTATCAGTGACGACGTTTACAATCTCGCTGTCCTACATGATTTGGTGTCCTGGATCTGCATCATCGATATTCATCCATTCATGAACGTCTTCTTCATCACATTCGTGGCAATCTATTTCATTTAGCATACCGAGAATTTCAGACATATCATTCTGTTCGTCATTTTCAATCACACCTTGTGAATTTTCTTCTGTGTCCAAAATTTTATTCCAGGCTTTCTTCAAATTCTTTTCCTTTACACTATTCCATGCTGCGCTGATCATGTAGGACGCGTCTTTCAAGTCAATATTCTTACGATTTCTTAAGAGACTTTCTTCTCCATCCTCTTCTATTTCTAACAATAACTTACGCAACAATTCTTTCCTGTAATATCGTTTGAAAGTCTCAATAACGCCTTGATCCATGGGCTGTAATAAGGAGGTTACGTTAGGTGGAAGAAATATTACCTTTATGAACTCGTCTTTTTCGTCTAAAATATCACATGATGGATGATTTGGTGCATTGTCAAGGAGAAGTAGTGTTTTCTCCCTCTTCCCATTCTTTAGCTGATGAGCTTTTACAGAGGGTACGAAAACGTCCAGAAACCACTTCATAAAAATCGTACTATCCATCCAGGCTCTCTTTTGTGTGGGGTACACAACAGGCAAGGCCCAGTGCGGCGACTACTGTGGGAAACTTGGTTAGGGAGTGAGGGCGATGATGGACGGTAGGGTGGGAGAGTAACAGGTGCGAGCGAGTACACAGTTTGGTTAAGCGGTCGTTCGGTTGACCGACGTTCGGATAATCGACGCTCTACTGTATAGTGCACACACTAGTTAGGTGGATTCTGACCAGTAACGAGACACTTGATCATTACTGGTTAACTTCAATACACACTTCTAGTCTAGTATGGACCGACTGCTGCACATTTGTTGGCATTCCAACAGAGATATCATAGCAGGCTGCAGTAATATGTCTTTGCATATCACCAGGTGTTGTTAATATTTCCTTTTAGACAGCGTCTTTCAGCTTCTCCTCAGAAAAAATCTATAGGTGTCAAATCTGGAGAATGGACCAGCCAAGGTGCAGGTCCCAACGATTTGGAAACAATTCGAAAAGACATGCTGTAGTACTTCGTGAACTATGACGTGAACAGCCATCACGTTAGTGCCACAAACTCCTCCTAGTCTGCAGAGGAACGCTCCTAAAATCCGTGATAGATGGTCTGTTAGGAGGCTGCGATACTTGTGTGTGTTCAGTGGTCCATTTATGAGAAACGAGCCTATAGGCTGATAGCTCACTATTCCTCATTCCATGGACGCTGACGTTCCACCTGACGAAGCCAACAGGGATTGTCAATAGACAAATAATGTAAGTTTTGGCGTTTTATTTGGCCATCATTGGTAAATGTGGCTTCATTACTTAATAAGAACACTTGATACATCTGGAGTATCCAGTCTTAATATCCAGATACAGAAGTTAACACGATTCTCATAATCGTTTCCATGTAGCTCTTGATAGAGAGAGATATAATAAGAATGGAATCTATGTCGACCGAGAATGCTAGGACAGCTCTCTGAATCATGACAGTTCCTTCTGCGATTGTGTGAGGGGTAATGTGCAGATCAACTTCTGTCGCCATTAGTTTCCTTCTGTTACATTGTCTAAGTGTTACTCTTTCACGTAACTTGTTGAAGAGTTGATCAAAAATGCTGAGATGATTGATATCTATTGGCACATCTCAGCACATACACTGTCCTAGAATGAACAACACTCTCTCTATGTGTTACACTTTCACATAACTGGTTGAAGATTTGATAAATAATTGCCGAGATGATTGACATTTATTACCATATACCACCATATACACTGTACAAGAATGAATTGCATTCATCCTGCATATTCTATACGACATGAGTATGTTGGCTTCCTCTACATTCATAAATTCCATCGTCCTCTCATGATCTACTCCTTGGACAGTCACACACTAACTGACTAGCAAGTAGCAGTGCACTCAAGAAACACACAAACATACTGTAAGCACATGAAGCAACATTGATCTAGCGACTATGCAGGATGAATGGCACAAACAAGTGTCAGTGCGCAAACTTTTCAAAATAGATATCTCACAAACGAATTGCAATAGAATTTTGCAACAACGACCCCTGACATACTAATTTAATTTACTTTAAGTTTGTTAATGTCAATAGGCAGTGTTCCATTTAAGAAAATGTATATTTGCACTAAAAATACCCTTTCTAAGTGTTATTGCAACTACCATTTCATTCTGTGTAAATTGGACATCAATAGTACTTTCCGTTTCTGCAATACTGCTGTACAAGTTTTAGGTGATTCACGCTGTATATGTACATTGCCTTGTAATTTAAATGTTTTAAATGTTCAATGAAATCTTAAGAATTACTTCATGAATGAGAGAATAAATTCACTCCATGCAATTAAAATGTGAATGAATGTGTCACCAACGTTGAATGTCTAGAAAATGAATATGCATTACTTATATTGTGTTTGTATGTATCTGCCTATGATTCTTTGATGGTTACTCCTAAAGACTGGATGATCAGTATGTAAAGAAATGTGTTCCCCTTAAGACCATCTTTAGTATAATGAACAACTATATAGCAAATAGATGAGATAATATTTACTTTTGTGAATGTCATATGTTGTAAATATCAGTATAGAATTTAGTAAGAAAAGAAAAGTGATGCTTTTGGGAGCTGAAACAGCTGCTAGACTTTTAAATAAACTGATGAGTCCTATCATTAAGCAATAATTATCTGTTCAGGAAGGACCTTACTAAGTGTAAAGGGTAGAAGCCATTTGTGTTGCATATAGTGATTTGAATGCCACATGGGGACTGAATGCAAAGCCATATTAAAATTCATGTAGAACTAAAATCATACTGCAAGGAGCCAAATTTCTGTACATATGTAGTACTATAAGTTGCACACCAGGAGAAATGGATTATTTGCTATTAGATAACTGTACTATGATTTTCATGATCTTCAATTACATTTAAGAGAATGATTCATCCTTCTTATTATAAGTATTTATGGATCAATCATTAATTTCTTTATGTATCCTGTCATTGTACAAAAATCCGAAGTGAGCCATGAGTTATTTGATAAAAGTTTTAGAATGCAGTAGATGAGGAAGTTTGTTTCATGCATTAAAATATGTGCCTCATGTGTATGCATGGTAAATTGCTTTTTATCTCACATTTCAAAACATTTAGATGCCTATCATATCCCTATGTATGGGTCAAGGAAACATGGTGTCCTAACCTTTTCTGTATTCACATTTCTATGATTAAAACCATTGGGCCAGAATATTAGTGTGTGACTGATAGTGTCCAAAACTGAGAATAGAATTACCAAGTAGCATTTTGAGGAAGGAAACCTACATTAAACTTATCAAAATACTTTGTAAAGAAAGCTTATATAATATAAACAATCTTTTTAAAAGTAATTACACAATCTGGAGAGTAGGGTAAAAGGTATGATAGTTCTTACAAGGGGAATCTCAGATTACTAGACATAGAGTGTGTTTCAGTGTAACCCTAATGGTGAGTTAAATGGACTAGCTAGGATAATTGTATGAAGGAAACTGTCTCACTAGAGTGAAACAATATGTGAGTGAAACAGACAGATGTACACTGTGGCAATGTAATCTATGCCCAGCTGCAAACCGGATGGAGGCATCTAAAAAATCCAAAAAAAAACTCTGAATATCCTGTGAATCTGCAAGAAGTTGGCAACATGAGCACTTTTAGAAACACCTGTGTGAAGGAACTGTGTAGTGCAGTGCTTCCCAACCTGGGCATTATTTCCTTCTGAGAGGTGAAATTAGATTTTCTAAGGGGTAAAAAATCAAAAGGATTTATTGTGTTTCAGTCATGAAACTAAATTATTTTTAAAACATCGTTACTATTGTCATAATTTTGTAATACTTTAGTACTGATTAAATTATTATCAATAATTACTTTTTCCTCAATAACTAGTATTTAAGCATGACACTATGCGCTGGAGTTCACGTAGACCACCGATCACACACATACTTTGAACTGTATATCTATGAAAGTAACAATGAAACATACGTAACAAACGCTAAATATCTCGTGAAAACGTCGTCTGCAAGTTGTAGATAGTTCCTGAAGTAGACCAGATATTGCTTCATTACTTTGAAACAGATACATGAACTAACTGGCAGCACAACACTACAGCACTGTACACAGAATTGTTATCATTACTGTTGTTATTTTAGTGGTCAGACACAAAACGTTAATAGCCCAAAGACTTGCAATGTCTACCACTTCAGCAGTAAGGGGTACAGCAGTAATGTGAGTTACAAACAGTAACTATAGTGAACACATTTTAACTAGGTGTATTTTAAATTGTGATGTATAGTGTGGGCAGAGCAAATGCTGCCAGGGAGAGGAGTAGTGTAGAAAAAGCACGTTTTGTGTCTACCCACATTGTGGATAGTTAGGTTTTGTGACTAAGTTGGGCACACGCACACACACACACACACACACACACACACACAAACTATCATTCATATTTTATTATTTTAAAAACAAAGATTTTTGGGTATTTTCACTCAAAAGTTTAGTTTGGTGTTGAAGTTGATGGTATCTGATTGCACTCGGGGGTACTAGGTTAAGAGAGGTTAGGAACCACTGATGTAGTGGTTGACATGAAGAGTTGCCTGTCAATATGGAAGCTGACAATATTACGCTCTTTTATGGACCCAACTGTCGATGCATATAGTTGTGTGAACAAAATTTTAAATTTCTTTCTGTGCATGGCATATGGCTAAGTGTCATGAGTAGACATTCCAGTAGTGTATACCGAAATTATTAGTAAAAATAAGGGACCTGTGAACTATAAACTCTGGCAAGAGTAACTCGAATCAGTTCACTTTTAAATATAAGTATTTTGTAAAACCAGTGGATAAACTACCAACTTAAAAACAGTGAAAAATAGAAGTCTCCAAGGTTATAGATCAGGAACAGGTTACTTAACGAAGAGTTATATTAACAAAATAGGCAATCAGGCTCATGTCACTGTCAATGTCATGTGTCTTAATCACCTATGTAACACTGATGCTGCCTTTTCAGATGTTCCTTGATCACTGCCACCTGCTGATGGGAAGAGTTGGCAACACTATCAAAATTCCAAGCAAGCACACATGCAATCGCCAACTGTCTATGCTACTTGCTGCAGATTGATTGATCTCATTGCGCAGCATAGTTGAAGGCAACAGCCTGTGTAAGGCAGCACACCATCTCCCCACAGCCACCATCTACAACACTAAGACATCGAGACAACATAGTACTCTGTCAAGTCAAAATTTTACAAATCATTCACCATCATCCACGTCATGAAGACGTAGAGCCCACATAGAATTTGATAGAGTCAATGTTATTAGAATCCATTCACAGTTGACCACAACATAAAGACATTGAATTTACATAATACTGTGCTGAGTCAAAATTATTAATTCATCCTCAATCAACTAAAAGACTTCTTTGAATCTACCCCACAGTCAAAAAAGAAAAAAAACTTACATCTGAAAATCAGATTGTACCATTGATAAAAAACTCCATCAGTGATAATCGGCCTTGGTTGTTCTCTGCTCATGTTACATACATTTCAGTTAACTTAATTCATCTAAATCATCTCTATGAAAACTTTCACTGCTTCAGAGAGAGCAAAGGGAGGCAACATTTCAAACATTACACTTTATGATGCTCAGATGATGCATGTAATTTGGCCCATATTTCTTTAGCATTGTTGCACAACAAAAGATGTTTGGTAACTGTCTTGCGTAATGCATTTGCTATCAGACTTGCCTTTTTTCATGAAATCCATTTGCCTGCCTACACATGTTGCCTTCTATTCAGTTTTCAGTGGCAACGCTGTATGTTCATATTGACTGTCAATAATGTTTTCGAACTCATATGAATGAATCACCATAGAGATCTGCTATTTCGTTATCAGGTTTATCAATATTCACTTACAATCGCCATTGCCACTCACGTTCTTATGAAAGATTCCCACTGATATATAATTCGTTAAAAAATTATTTTTCAATCATTCACTACATAATTCATCTTCTTTAAAATCATGTTTGTACATTCTGTTGTAGCTTGTGTCGATAACTTGCTATAAAAGACTTAAGTCTGACCGACACAGTCTCATTTAAGAATTGTTTGTTCACTGGACACAGGATATGAGCTGTTCAGTAAAAAACGAATTACTCTTAGTTTTTTATAAAAATTAACGATATTTCGAAATACCATGTATTAGCAGTTTACAGTGAAAACTCATTTTTTTCTTTTCATTACAACTCTCATAAATAACGGTTTCACATTGAGACTCAGGATGGGTACATTGGAGGATGACATGTGCCTTTATATATATATATATATATACACACTCCTGGAAATGGAAAAAAGAACACATTGACACCGGTGTGTCAGACCCACCATACTTGCTCCGGACACTGCGAGAGGGCTGTACAAGCAATGATCACACGCACGGCACAGCGGACACACCAGGAACCGCGGTGTTGGCCGTCGAATGGCGCTAGCTGCGCAGCATTTGTGCACTGCCGCCGTCAGTGTCAGCCAGTTTGCCGTGGCATACGGAGCTCCATCGCAGTCTTTAACACTGGTAGCATGCCCCGACAGCGTGGACGTGAACCGTATGTGCAGTTGACGGACTTTGAGCGAGGGCGTATAGTGGGCATGCGGGAGGCCGGGAGGACGTACCGCCGATTTGCTCAACACGTGGGGCGTGAGGTCTCCACAGTACATCGATGTTGTCGCCAGTGGTCGGCGGAAGGTGCACATGCCCGTCGACCTGGGACCGGACCGCAGCGACGCACGGATGCACGCCAAGACCGTAGGATCCTACGCAGTGCCGTAGGGGACCGCACCGCCACTTCCCAGCAAATTAGGGACACTGTTGCTCCTGGGGTATCGGCGAGTACCATTCGCAACCGTCTCCATGAAGCTGGGCTACGGTCCCGCACACCGTTAGGCCGTCTTCCGCTCACGCCCCAACATCGTGCAGCCCGCCTCCAGTGGTGTCGCGACAGGCGTGAATGGAGGGACGAATGGAGACGTGTCGTCTTCAGCGATGAGAGTCGCTTCTGCCTTGGTGCCAATGATGGTCGTATGCGTGTTTGGCGCCGTGCAGGTGAGCACCACAATCAGGACTGCATACGACCGAGGCACACAGGGCCAACACCCGGCATCATGATGTGGGGAGCGATCTCCTACACTGGCCGTACACCACTGGTGATCGTCGAGGGGACACTGAATAGTGCACGGTACATCCAAACCGTCATCAAACTCATCGTTCTACCATTCCTAGACCGGCAAGGGAACTTGCTGTTCCAACAGGACAATGCACGTCCGCATGTATCCCGTGCCACCCAACGTGCTCTAGAAGGTGTAAGTCAACCACCCTGGCCAGCAAGATCTCCGGATCTGTCCCCCATTGAGCATGTTTGGGACTGGATGAAGCGTCGTCTCACGCGGTCTGCACGTCCAGCACGAACGCTGGTCCAACTGAGGCGCCAGGTGGAAATGGCATGGCAAGCCGTTCCACAGGACTACATCCAGCATCTCTACGATCGTCTCCATGGGAGAATAGCAGCCTGCATTGCTGAAAAAGGTGGATATACACTGTAGTAGTGCCGACATTGTGCATGCTCTGTTGCCTGTGTCTATGTGCCTGTGGTTCTGTCAGTGTGATCATGTGATGTATCTGACCCCAGGAATGTGTCAATAAAGTTTCCCCTTCCTGGGACAATGAATTCACGGTGTTCTTATTTCAATTTCCAGGAGTGTATATATATACTTTGGCTGAAGAACCTTGGTGAAGCCATATTGGACTTCATTGCGCTACAAGCTCTAGATTATAATTTATTTCCTATGCACTAGCACATTAAGGATCTTATGAAAAGTACAGTATATTGGTATTAAATGATAATGACTTATTGGTGTTTAAAGATTTCAGGAGACATATGACACAGGACAAAATTATAAATCATACCTCACACTGTTGTGTAGTGGTTAACTCCCTCAGTAATGAGCGAAGGGGTGGAATTGTTAACATAATAATTTTGATTCATGTCCCTATATCAGCGAAAATTTTATTATTCATATTCACGTTTCTGAGAGCTTATGGGACTTGTCATTGTCAATAAGATTAGAAATTAACCATTAAACATGGAAACATGAATGAATATTCATAACACATTAGTTATCTGGTAAAAACAAACAACCACTCAGAACAACAAAAACATAAAAGGACTGACATATGTGATAAAAAATTAACAGGTGAGTTAGTGTCAATGTCAGCTGCCTATAAAATATTAAAAAAGTTTACAAGCTAGTTATTATAGGAGACTTCTTTTCCAAACAAGAATATCTTCAGATAAAGCACGTATACTGACGAAATACATTCAGATTCTGGTTCAGGCATATTGCTGCTGGTGTTTTTCTCGTTGCTTTAGTTACTTTCAAGAGCAAAGCAAGAAGTTTACTTTTCTATATATATATATATGAAGACAGTAACTTGTTCTCAAAAAGAACAGTTGCTGTTGATGACCATGCAGCTTTTCCCTGGAATAAATGATGACTAACTGACAACCTCAGCTGCCGACAGGTGGTGTTGTTATATCTCGATGTGGACAGCTGAAAATATGTGCCCCGACCGAGATATAACAACAACATCTGTCGGCAGCTGAGGTTGTCAGTTAGTCATCATTTATTCCAGGGAAAAGCTGCACGGTTATCAACAGTAACTGTTCTTTCGAGAACAAGTTACTGTCTTCATATATATATAGTTAAAGGCTACCCAGCCATTGACCTTCGTCTGTGCGAATGCACACAGTTTTCCCAAACTCTTACGGGAATCGCCAAAGCGTGCGCGAGTAATGAGTGGGTGGGCAAATGTCTATAAGGTACAATACATATGTAGAATTGCGGACAGTTGGGAATGTGAGTGTCACGGGAAGCGTGCAGGGGATAAGTCCCTGCAGTCGCGCTAGTCATCTGTGTCTTCGGTGGCTCAGATGGATAGAGTGTCTGCCATGTAAGCAGGAGATCCCGGGTTCGAGTCCCGATCAGGGCACACATTTTCAGCTGTCCACATCGAGATATAACAACAACACCTGTCGGCAGCTGAGGTTGTCAGTTAGTCATCGTTTACTTTTCTGGCGGTGAATTATAATTTTTTGCACCAATTAAAGCATTTTTCACACAATCTCCAGATTTACTTAAAATGGGGAGATTCTCCTTAAGTACAACTACATAAGTATCACTATAAATAGGATTAGGGTGGAACTGAGAAGTTTTCACTTTCAAAGAAAGAAAATACAGCAATAGTTTTACTTTTGTGCACAAACTAGAACACCCTTCATACAATCAGTACATTTGTTAAGTAATTTTCGTAACACATACCACTCTCTAAATAACGAGCACATAGTGGGCAAGTTCTCACTTTCAAAGGAAGGAAAGGCAGCCAATGTTCCCAAATTTGCGATGAGTGATCCAGTTGAACATATGAAGGGCTGCTGCTTTAATTCGTCTACTAAAGCGGCTGCTGCAATCATGGTGATACCTTTACAACAGATACATCAATCGATGCCTTCGAGAAAGCCAAAGTATATCTTTAAAAGTTATTTACCTAATGACGTATATATAAAAAAGGGCATGTGTGGAAGCGGTGGTTGTCTGCTAATACAGATTAGTTCATTTTGTTCTCTTCTGTCTTCCTAGTCCATATGTTATTATTTTACTTTGTTTTCATGACATCCTGAATTTTTTCCATCACGATTTCTCTCTTTTTTTAATCAGTCTTCTTCCACAAGAGGGGCCATAGATCTGTAAGCGGAAAATGATTTGCGTTTTCATAGACTGAGCGCATTACTACACTATGGATTAATAAGAACATACACTGATTAAATGACTTTTCTAACAGTGAAAAGTCGGCTGTATTGAACGAGAAAAATACAGTTGTTACTTAAAGGTGGGGCTCAGAAAGGAACAAGCACAGTGGGTGAGATGAACAGGGCCTTATAAATACTGTGTGAAGTGTTTGCAAGCAAATAGTTTCGACAGCAAACAAATGTCAATGTTTGGAATGTTTGGACAAAACCTTTTCTTTTATTTCATTTGTCAGCAGTGAACCATACAAAATTTATCAAGAAAAGACATTACAAAGTTTCCTTTGGCCATAATAAACTTTATCATAACTCGTTCTTCAATTCTAATACTATATTCCGAATTCTGCGTGACAATGCATGCCAATGAAATGGAATTGAACAGAAGGCAAATCGCAAGATGGTTTGAGGACCCTACTCAGAATGCTCCAAACCTTCTCAATTGACGAGACACCCAGCGACCTTGCTGGCCAAGGTAGGGTTTGGCTAACACGAAGACAAGTAGTAGGAAGTTAGGTGAAATCTCGAAAAGTTGTTGCCCAATTTGCTTCAAATTTGTGAATGAAAATCTACTAAAGATTTGGACAGACAAAGCCTATATATTTTTTAAAATAACAGTGTACAGCTGTTCTTTTAAAACCGATTACAAGAGTAAAAATGCTGTGAGAATGTGTGGTTTTATTTTCTTTCTCGCACTCAGTTTTAATTACCATAGCAGGTAATTTCAAACATGACAAAAACACTTTCTCCCATTATATATTCGTTCTCCTTATATACAATTAAAAAAACTGCACACACAACAATGTACTGCTGTGTTTTCTTCCATGCAGTTTGTTTTAATAGAAAATATGGAAGTTGTACTAATGGTTGTTCAGTTTATAATTATGATACTACTACAGAATCGGAATCATGCAAAAGCTTGTAATCCTGCCACTTGGCAGAGTAAAACTACTATATTTAATAATGTCATTGAAGCTACAGATAGGATGGAGAGGGGGGTGGGGGAAGAAAATATGGTAAAAGAGAAGGTTGAGGTAGATGTGAGCAGGTACGGCTAGAATGAGATTGTGACATATATCCAATTTCCTTTACACATTTAGTAATAGAAAATCAATGCCAGATTCACTAGTCATGTACATAATCAGATGGCGATTCCATCTGGCCCTTTGTCATTAATGTGTGTCTTGACACTAACTTTGGCAGCTCAGGCAGTCTTTATGCCAGATCAGGATTTCTTTGGGTTTTGGGAGAGGTCTCGTGAAAAGAGCTATGGTAGCTCTTGTCGACACTATGGAGTCTTGTACCATTGGAAACAAGGGAGACAATGTGTTTTAGTGGCTGGTATCCTCTTTCTACAACACAAGTGCATACATGTATTACCAGGATATTTATTTACATAAATATGTAGCTTCTTAATTTTAAGAGTCCTTGTGTTGTGGCACAAGCTCTTCGCTAATAGTTCACGTTAGCGTCACTGTAGGTGAAGTACAAGTCCCACTATGCGATGAATGACAGACGCCAAACTGGAGTGCGAGTTGGTGCATCAGCGACTGAGCTAGTGGCTGAGACTGAGCTAGTAGCTGAGACTCAGATTGACTGAGACTGAGAGCTCGGGTGAGCGGCGGCGATCTAAATACTTGCGGTCGAGAGGGCGTTGGTGGCACATTGTGAGTCTGTCTTTGGCCTCTCTCCTGATAGGAGCGCTTGATCCAGCGCCTACTACCGATCTTCTTGCTACATCTTCGGCAACCGGTGCGCTGGCGACAGCTTACGGCAACACATTCCTTCCCCACAACACGCTCACCATTGTCGTATAGGGAAGATGCGAACGACAACGGGGAGGGAGGCAGGATGCTGGAGGTGCAGAGGACGGCATACTCCCTACTGTACCTCGTCATTTGGCTTGCGAGGCAACAGAACATCCTTCGAAAAACTGCTGTCAGGGTACACGTCCAGTCCTGAGGGCGTGTCCTGGGACGACCACGGCGACGACCACGGCGATGGCGGGTCCTGGTCCATTGGGTCGACGAGCGGGTACGGCGGGGGTGAGGGCGCCTCGTCCAACCGCTTCTCCTGGGGTAACCTGGTGGCACCGGTGGGCGGTCCAGTGAGGCTATGAATATGAGAGAAGAAAAGAAGCAGAATCACGGCTCAAATGACACACACGAATTTGGTTCTGGCGGCAGCACTGCAAACCATCGGGACCTGCATACAAGTGCATAAAAGAGCCAACGCGTTCCTGGATTACGCCTCTTTCCCAGCGCCCACGGTTACCATAAAGCATGAAAAGAGCAAAGTCGCACGGCGCAAAAGCGATGCTTGCGGACCATTAGTGGTGCCAGATGCTGCTGTGGTCGTAGCAAGTGTAGCAGCGTCCGATGGCTAAAAGAGTGTACCTCAATTAGCCAGCGAGTGTTCCAAAATGACCCTACAAAGTCTATATGCACTCGTTGCCATGGCGATTGATTCTTAGGCCAAGCTGAGAAGGTATGTGGCGGAGCGGATTGGTTTTCGCGCATACACGACACTGTGACGTCATCTGTTCAATGTGGGCGTCCATGCCCTGCCAAGTACAGTGCCGTCGCGCTAACTGTTTAGTGCGAACAATTCCCAAATGTCCTTGATGGAGCAATCGCAGCACATCCTTTTGCAACACTTTGGGAAAAAGTACACGCGATTGTCCACTGTCATTTTGAATTAGAATCACACCCTGTTGAACTGTAAGGTTATGCCGATGTGTAAAACATCGGCACACAACTGAGTTATGGATACTGTGCGATGAACGAGGCCAAGATGTTCGAATGTAATGCAACAAAATCTTGAGATCTGGGTCGGCTTTGATGGCCTGTGCAATTTTTCTGTAGTGCAAGGGAAAAGATTCCAGCTATTCAGAGTCCTGCGTAACGGTTTGACAACAAGATGCGGCAGATGCATCAAAACCAGAGTCTGGGCCAATCGGAAGGCGAGACAGTGCGTCTGCATTGCCATGCCTTGCTGTAGGTCGTACTGATACTGCGAAAGCAATAAAGCCCATCGCTGCAATTTTTGAGTAGTGCGTGTAGGAACCGGCTTTGACGGACGAAACAAGGATTGCAAAGGCCTGTGTTCTGTCACTAAATAGAACTTGCGACCAGAGAGATAGTCATGGAATTTTGTCATACCATACGCAATAGCGAGAGCTTTTTTTTCTGTGAGTGTATAATTGCACTAAGTTTGAATCAACAACTTTGAGGCAAAAGCAATAGGTCTGTCATGTGCACCAGTTCTGTGTGAAAGCACAGTGCCGATTCCGTAGGAAGGAGCGTCTGGCTTGCAAAACTACCAGCTTGGCAGGGTCAAAACTAACTAAACATCTGTCACTAAGCAAAACATTTTTGCGTTTTTGAAATGCGTCTTGACAATCTTTAGTCCACACAAAAGATACAAGCGATGCAATGCAGCCGCGATCTGAGTGGCATACGGAATCAACCGAATGTGGTACGTAATCTCGCCTAGTACTGACTGCAGTTCAGACGCATTGCGAGGATCTGGCAGGTCACGGATTGCAAGCAAATGAGATTGGAGGAGGTGCACATCCTGACTGTTTATCACATGACCTAAGTACTGTAGTTCAGTCTGAAAAAAGTCACACTTTTCGAGACGCCCCTTGAGTCCTGCTTCTGAGAAGACTCGAAAAAGAGTACGCAAATTGGCAACGCGTTCCACTAGTGTACGACCCGAGACGATAATATCGTCAAGCTAGTTTGAACAAATTGGCAGTTTTGATGTCAGCTGTTCCCAGTGACATTGAAAAATGGCGGGTGTGGAAACACTGCCGAAGGGCAAACTTAAATACTTCAACAGTCCTAAATGTGCATTTACAACAAACGCTTTCTGTGGTTCTTCATCCAGTGGAAACTGCAGGTAGGCACCACCCAAATCTAATTTATAAAAGCAATGTCCTGTACAAAGCCTGTCCATGAGTTCCTCATGGCGAGGTAACAGATAAGTGCCAACTATTGTCTGTAGGTTACTGTAGACTTGTAGTCAACACAAATGCGAATGCGACCAGAAGGCTTAGGCAACAAAACGAGAGGACTTGCCCATTGACTAGCTTGAATAGGAGCAATTACGCCAGTACATTATCATGCAATTCTTTCAATTCACAGGCTAACTTGTCTCTTAAAGCTACTGGAAAGGGATGTGCCCGAAAAATCTTAGACTACGCATTTTCTTTCAACTTAACATGCGCTACAGACTTATTAGCTTCAGAAAATAGTTCAGGAAATTCTTTAAGCAAGCTAGCCACAGTGTATTTTGGATTTATAGCAGGCACTGAAAGTGCATTATCTTGGATACTAAGGTCAAACAATGCAAAGGTATCACTGTCTCTTGTTTTCTACACTGTAAAATTCCTGCCCTAGTGTAAATTTGTGAGTGGCAGGCAAATTACGCTGTCCAAGCACTGGAAATTCATGTCCCCTGTAAGCAGTGAGGTGCTTGCTAGATTTAGAAAGGCGTGGTGGGCCTAACTATTCGTATATGGCACGATTAAGAGAAGTTGCTGAGGCACCTGTGGCTAACTGAAAGTTCACACGACAGGCAGCAATTCATAATGAGACATTTGTTAGAAAGTTATATTTTCTGGTTATTTTTTCGATTTGTTTGGAAAACAACAAAAATAAAATAAGGCATGTCAAATTCTATAGAATTATAGTAACTAGTGATATCTAGTTCAAAATTTCTCTTTCTGTTTGATCCTGCAATCTCTATGGTTTGTTGTTCAAAGATAGATATAGGAATCTTTGGATGTTTTAGTCTTTCTTGTTGTAGCTGAAGAGAATATTCTGATTCATATCTAACCACGGGAACTCGAATTTCCATTGATTCCATAACAATTTTGCCTTTCTAAGGAGGTGCGGTCACATCTTCAACACCAGCTTGGTTATAGTCAGGCCACTGAAAAATAAAAGAGCTCCACATAAAAATTATGGATAAATCTCCTTCCCAAATAATTTCTTTATAATATTTGAAAAATCCACAAAGTATTTCTAAAAGTACTTCATTTTTCTTACTTTTTATCTTCCTATTATTAAGGATAAGGCCGTCCATGGTCAACCCATTGGCTAGAGATGACGTCATTCACTTAAGGACAGATGTAGAAATAAAAGGATGTTCTGTTCTGGACAAAATATTGTTTTCTTTGTTTATGGTGATAAACTTGAACAGCTCCACCACACAGGCATTAGTCAATTTTGTTGTTGGATTTTCCATCATATGTTGGTAATTTGTATCACCAGCTCTGATAATACTAAAGCTCATATAAAGTTGAGCACAATTAGGATGAACCTGTGTGCCTGCCCAGAGCCTCAATGTAAAAAGGTTATTTGTGAGAGTTGTTGGTTGGTAGTTGGCTGTGGGAAGAAACCAAACAGCGAGGTCATCGGTCTCATCGGATTAGGGAAGGATGGGGAAGGAAGTCGGCCGTGCCCTTTCAAAGGAACCATCCCAGCATTTGCCTGGAACGATTTAGGGAAATCACTGTGAGAGTTGTAATGAAAATAAAAAAAAATGAGGGTTCACTATAAACTGCTAATCCATGGTATTTCGAAATGTCGTTAATTTTTATAAAAAAACTAAGAGTAACTCAGTTTGTTACTGAATGGCTCATATCCTGTGTCCAGTGAACAAATCATTCTTAAATGAAACTGTGTTGGTCAGATTTAACACTTTTATAGCAAGTTATCGACACAAGCTACAACAGAATGAACAAATATGATTTTAAAGCAGACGAAATATGTAGTGAATGATTTTAAAATAATTATATGTTAGTGGGAATCTTTCATAGGAATATGTGGGGCATTGGCGATTGTAAGTGAATATTGATAAACCTGAAAACGAAATAGCAGATCTCTATGGTGATTCGTTCATATGATTTCGCTAACATTATTAACAGTCAATATGAACATACAGCGTTGTCACTGAAAACTGAAGAGATGGCAACATGTGTAGAATAGCAAACGAATGTTGTGTAAAAAAGCAAGTTTGATAGTAAGTGCAGTACGTAAGCCAGTTACCAAACATCTTTTGTTGTGCAACAATGCTAAAGAAATACGGGGCAAAGTACATGCATCATCTGAACTTCATAAAGTTTAATGTT
Organism: Schistocerca nitens; assembly: GCF_023898315.1. NCBI lineage: Eukaryota > Metazoa > Arthropoda > Insecta > Orthoptera > Acrididae > Schistocerca > Schistocerca nitens. Next base: position 355,879,664 of record NC_064622.1, read on the forward strand.
TGAAGTGTTCCCTCCCTTTGCTGTCTATGAAGCAGTGAAAGTTTTCATAGAGATGTTTTAGTTGAATTAAGTTAACTGACATGTATGTAACATGAGCAGAGAACAACCACTGCCCATCATCACTGATGGAGCTGTTTACCAATGGTACAAGCTGATTTTCAGATGTAAGTTTTTTTTATTTTTTGACTGTGAGGTTGATTCAAAGAATTCTTTTGGTTGGTTGGTGATGAATTAATAATTTTGACTTGGCACAGTACTATGTAAATACAATGTCTTTATGTTGTGATCAACTGTGAATGGATTCTAATAACTTTAACTCTATGAAATTCAATGTAGACTTTATGTCTTCATGATGTGGATGATGGTGAATAGATTGTAAAATTTTGATTCGACACAGTACTATGTAGTCTCGATTTCTTAATGTTGTTGATGATGGGCGTGGGGAGGTCGTGTGCTCCCTACACAGGCTTCAGCCAAGCTGCACAGTGAGATCAATCTATCTGCAGCAAGTGGCATAGACAGTTGGCGATCACATGCGTGTTTGCTTGGAACTGTGACACTGTTGTCAACTCTTCCCATCAGCAGGTGGCAGTGATTAAGGAACATGTGAGAAGGCAGCATCAGTTGAAACGTCCCCTTTGAACAATTATACAAGACTGTGCTTAAACTGACACACAATATTTTTAGCGCAACGCAATCTGACTTTCAAAATTCCCTACAAAAGAATGGCCCTGACTAACATTAACCTATACCTTTCACAAATCACTTACCTCACAAAAATCTTCGTTACTCGAACTACTGCAATACAGCGAGCGCCACTACTGCCAGCTAAATAAAAGATTCAAACTACAGAAGGCACTAACTACTGATAGGCATAGTTAGCAAATGAAAGATTTTAATAGAGAACAAACAATGTATTTACCTTAATAGTCATAATATATATAGCAGTTCATGACATCCAGTCTTATAAATTTCAAATCTCTGCCACCTCTCTCCCCACATCCACCACTGCTGGCGGCTCACCTCCAACTGCGCAACGCTACGTACTGTTCACATCCAGCTGCCCAACACTACAATGGCAGACAACAATGCAAACTAGCTACAGACTGCACACAGCACGGCCAGTGATTTTCATACAGAGCGCTACGTAACGTTGCCAATAAGAAAACATAAACAGCCTACTTACATAGCCCCCATGCTCCCCACAAAAAATTTTACAAATTGTTTTGGGCAGTGGCCAATAATGATTTGATAAAATTTTTTATAATTACAATAACAAAGATATCAAATGCACACACTTATTGATACAATGTTGGTCAAAAGCTAAAATTTTCTCACAGTCCATAAAGACTGTCCTGATCATTCATCACAGTAAAATTGCAGATTTTTTTCAAAGTCTGAGCAGTAAAAGAAAATGCACACGGAAGTAGTGGATTTCCATGCAGTCTTGAAGAAGTAGTGTTGTCCTTCCAACGGAAAGACAGAGCTGACTCTTGACATGCAGACATGTATTGGGCCACAACAGAGTAGACCCACAGCAGAGTCAGTCGAAGTTTTAAGAATTCTGGTAGGTAGGTCATCACAGAGCAGACCCACTGTAGTCTTGGTAGAGAGTATGGGATTGGTGGGCCATCAAACGTGCAGACCCACTGTAGTCCTTGTAGAAATAATGGTACTGGTGGGCCATCAAAGATGCAGACCAACTGTAGTCCTTGTAGAGACGGCCAGCAGCCATCTGTTGCAACTGTGCAGGTGCACAATCACCATCGAAGAGTCTTGCAGACAATATAGCAAGTCCATAAACCACCACTTGTGCACTCACAAAGTTTTTTCTAATTGTCCTTAGAACCAGCAATGCTGTTAACGAGTCCCTTGCTGAATTATTAACACACGTGCAAACACTGTCAGTCCCTACTTCTCACATACTGTCCATATACTATGACCAACAGAAACGTGTGCAGTGAAATGTAACTTACAAGTTACTTAATTTGATGAACTGGTGTCAATTACAATTTTATAACATAAGAATACAATAACAAAGGTACAAAATACATCATTAAAGAACATAACAATACAGATGACATTTGTAGTAATATGGGCTTTACAAAAGAATAGAAATAACATATACATCAGTGTCACAGGAATTATGACATAAGTACATACATGAAAGATCAGAATAACTTTTGAAACATCAACTTCACACATGAGCATTAAAACAAAACAGAATAAATAATGTCTAAGCATCTTTACAAAGAAAAAACATATTATTAGAAAAATTCCACAACATAACTCATATCAGCTAAACACATAAAGACAGGAAAAACACAAATATACAAGAGTACACAAACACATAGCAGAATAACACAAGAGGAAAGGGCAGGGTTTGTTTTCAGTGTAACATTTGGTACTGCAGTCCAACCTAAAACTTCATTCCATAGATCTTTCGTCTTATTTCAACATTTGTTTCCACTAAAAAAAATCCTATCCAAGCATGCTTTCTGTATTTATATGTTCACACATTTTTTTCCTCATTATTTAATTTCCATTATCTTACCTCATCATTTATTTCCAAGAAAATCCTACCTAAACCTGTTGTCCCTAAACCCTACTTTTTTACTCATATCCTCTTTCAAAATACTCTTTTTTTTAAAAAAAACAACGTATTTACCTTAATAGTCATAATATATATAGCAGCTCATGACATCCAGTCTTACAAATTTCAAAACTCCGCCATTTCTCTCCCCACATCCACCACTGCTGGCAGCTCACCTCCAACTGCGCAACACTACGCGCTGTTCACATCCAGCTGCGCAACACTACAATGGCAGACAACAATGCAAACTAGCCACAGACTGCACACAGCACAGCCAGTGATTTTCATACAGAGCGCTACGTAACGTTGCCAATAAGAAAACATAAACAGCCTACTTACACAGTGTCACTTAGGAGATTAAGACTCATGAAACTGACAGTGACATGAGCCTGAATAAATTGCCTATTTTGTTAATATAACTCCTGGTAAAGTAACATGTTCATGATCAATAACCCTAGCGATTTCTATTTATCACCGTTTTTAGGTAGGTAGTGTATCTACTATACTATATTTAACGACTATACTATATTTAAAAGTAAACTGATTCGAGTTACTCTTAGCAGAGTTTACAGTTCACAGTTCCTTTATTTTCCTAGTAATTTCGGTATACACTACTGGAGTGTCTACTCATGACACTTAGCCATATGCCATGCACAGCAAGAAATTTTAAATTTTGTACACGCAACTATATGCATCGACAGTTCGGTCCATAAAAGAGCCTAATATTGTCAGCTTCCACATTGACAGGCGAGTCTTCATGGCAACCACTACATCAGTGGTTCCTAACCTCTCTTAGACCAATACACCCTAGTGCAATCAGATACAATCAACTTCAACACCAAACTAAACTTTCGAGTGAAAAAAAAAAACAAAAATCTTTATCTTGAAAATAATAAAATATGATTGCTACTTAGTTTGTGTATGTGTGTGTGGGTGTGTGTATGTGTGTCCAACACAATCACAAAACCTAACAATCCACAGTGTGGGTAGACACAAAACATGCTTTTTCTGCACTACTTGTCTCCCTGGTGGCATTTGCTTTGCACACACTATGCATCCCCATTTCAAATACACCTAGTTAAAATGTGTGCACTGTAGTTACTGTTTGTAAATCACATCACTGCTATACCCCTTACTTCTGAAGTGGTAGACATTGCAAGTCTTTGGGCTATTAACGTTTTGTGTCTGACCAATAAAATAACAACAGTAATGATAATAATTCTGTGTACAGCGCTGTAGTGTTGTGCTGCCAGTTAGTTCATGTATCTGTTTCAAAGTAATGAAGCAATATCTGGTCTACTTCAGGAACTATCTACAACTTGCAGACGACGTTTTCACGAGATATTTAGCGTTTGTTACGTATGTTTCATTGTTACTTTCATAGATATACAGTTCAAAGTATGTGTGTGATCGGTGGTCTACGTGAACTCCAGCGCATAGTGTCATGCTTAAATACTAGTTATTGAGGAAAAAGTAATTATTGATAATAATTTAATCAGTACTAAAGTATTACAAAATTATGACAATAGTAACGATGTTTTAAAAATAATTTAGTTTCATGACTGAAACACAATCAATCCTTTTGATTTTTTACCCCTTAGAAAATCTAATTTCATATCTCAGAAGGTAATAATGCCCAGCACTGCACTACATAGTTCCTTCACACAGGTGTTTCTAAAAGTGCTCATGTTGCCAACTTCTTGCAGATTCACAGGATATTCAGAGTTTTTTTTATTTTTTTTATTTTTTAGATGTCTCCATACGGTTTGCAGCTGGGCATAGATTACATTGCCACAGTGTACATCTGTCTGTTTCACTCACATATTGTTTCACTCTAGTGAGACAGTTTCCTTCATACAATTATCCTAGCTAGTCCATTTAACTCACCATTAGTGTTACACTGAAACACACTCTATGTCCAGCAATCTGAGATTCCCCTTGTAAGAACTACCATACCTTTTACCCTACTCTCCAGATTGTGTAATTACTTTTAAAAAGATTGTTTAAATTATATAAGCTTTCTTTACAAAGTATTTTGATAAGTTTAATGTAGGTTTCCTTCCTCAAAATGCTACTTGGTAATTCTATTCTCAGTTTTGGACACTATCAGTCACACACTAATATTCTGGCCCAATGGTTTTAACCATAGAAATATGAATACAGAAAAGATTAGGACACCATGTTTCCTTGACCCATACATAGGGATATCCCACGCATCTAAACATTTTGAAACGTGATAGAGAAAGCAATTGACCATGCATACACATGTGACACATGTTTTAATGCATGAAAAAACTTCCTCATCTGGCGCATTCTCAAATGCTTATCAAATAACTCATAGCTCACTTCGGATTTTTGTGCAATGACAGGATACATAAAGAAATTAATGATTGAGATATAAATACTTATAAGAAGAAGAAGAAATCATTCTCTTAAATCTAACTAAAGATCATGAAAATTATAGTACAGTTATCTAATAGCAAATAATCTATTTCTCCTGGTGTACCACTTAAAGTACTACGTATGTACAGAAATTTGGCTCCTTGCAGAATGCTTTTAGTTCTACATTAATTTTAGTACTGCTTAGCATTCAGTCCTCATGTGGCATGCAAATCACTATGTGCTACACAAAAGGCCTTTACATTTAGTAAGCTCCTTCCTGAACAGATATTTATTACCTAAAGATAGGACTCATCAGATTATTTAAAAGTTTGGCAGCTGTTTCAGCTCCCAAAAGCATCACTTTTTTTGTTACTAAATTCTATACCGATTTTTACAACATATTTATTTATTTATTTATTTATTTATTTATTTATTTAACCTGGCAAGATTAGGGCCATCAGGCCCTCTCTTACATCTAACCAGGCATTCTACTTATTTTACATTCATATGTTTTAGTAGGCATGTTAAACTACATCTAGTACAAAAAGTGAAATAAACAATTTGAAGGGTACACCTGGAAAAATACATACATATAGAGTTTATATTCTTAGATCACAAGTACTGTTATAATTAGACATTATTGAACAGACAGATTTGAGGTAGGAGTGCTGGCAGCAGGGAGTATGAGGGAGACTCATGGTGAAGGGAGGAGAAGAATAAAGAGACATGATGAAACATAATTAAGGAAATATAAAGGAAAAGAATATTGCGTGGCTAATAGATATAGATGAAAAGGAAGGCATCTCGGGAGCAAGATAGGAGACGCTAGCTTTGCTATTTGACAGATGAAGGGATTGCCCTTGTACATTAATTTTGTGGAGAACTTTATGAGGATGATAGTAGGAAATGCTTCAACTTCTTCTTAAAAGCAGCAGGAGATTGAATTTTGCGCAAGGTAAGGGGCAGTTTGTTCCAGAGGCGGACAGCGGCAACTGAGAAGGAGTTTGCAAAAGTTTTTGTTTTGTGAGTGGGCACAGTTAGGATACCAAATAAGAGTGACCTCGTGTTTCGATTATGATGACATGACAGGTTTTTAATCTCTGAAGCAAGGTACTGGGGTGCTTGCGCGACGAGGAGTCGGTGGAGTAGACATAGAGTGTGGTAGTCACGCAATTTGTCCGGCCGCAGCCACCCTAGCTCGGAGTATGAAGCACTAACATGATCGTATCGGCGAATGTTGCAGGTGTAACGAACACAGGCATTCATGGTTAGCTCTAGCCGTCTTTTGTTTTCACTACTCATGCCTAGTTGAATCACATCACAATAGTGGAGGTTCGGTAGAACGAGTGCTTGCACGAGCTGGCGTTTCAAGTCCTGTGGAAATATGTTCCGAAACTTTTTGAGAGCATAGAGAGACAAGCAGACGTCTTTCGGCACACTGCGGCTGTATTCTCCGCCCAGTTGAGATGCTCATCCAAAGTTACACCCAAATTCTTCACTGTTTTCTGATATGGTATTGGAGTACCGTCGAGCAGAATAGGAGGTAGCCGTTCGCGGAAATCTGAACTTATTAATTTCTGATGGGCTATTAAGATTACTTGCGTCTTTTTTGCATTTAATTTAAGCCCCAGGTTTTTCGCCCATGTCACTACTGAAGACAGGTCATCATTCATCTGAGCGATTGCAGTGTTTACATCTTCAGGTCTGACGCTTAGGTAGAGCTGGAGGTCGTCGGCATAGAAATGATATTTACAGGAGGACAGAACCGACGAAATATCGTTGACATATAAAGAAAACAAAAGTGGTCCTAAGACTGATCCTTGTGGCACTCCCGAGGAAACATGTTTCCAGGAAGATTTTTCATTTACGCAGACAACACATTGCTGTCTGTCTTTTAAGTAGCTTTCAAACCATCTCATTGCACTATCAGAGAAATTAAGCTGTTGCATTTTTCTGAGCAATATGTCAAAGTTAACAGTGTCAAAAGCTTTGCTGAAGTCCAGTAGCGTCAATATTGTTGCCTTTCGATTGTCGATGGCATATTTCAGGTCATCAGTTACTTTAATTAGAGCAGTGTTTGTGCTGTGATGTTTACGGAAACCGGATTGAAATTTGTCATATAGGCTGAATTCATGCAAGTGTTCAGTGATTTGGTCATGAACAATATATTCAAGTGCTTTGGAAACAGCAGGCAGTATGCTAATTGGTCGGTAATCACTAGGCAGTTGCGGGTTTTCGATCTTAGGGATGGGTCGAATTAGGCTTCTTTTCCATGCAGTGGGATATATTCCGTTTACGAGGGAAAAATTAAGTATGTCAGTTAAGACAGGCACTAAGATATCGGCAACATTCTTAATCATGGTTATATCGATACTGTCGTTGCCTATTGCATCAGAAGAGATTCTCATTATCGCTTTTCTTGCCGTATTTGTTGTTACGTGTTTTAGATGGAAGGTATCGTTGTTAGTTATCCTGTTTGGGGATTCTTGTGGACGGTAATTATCAGCCGTGCTGGTATTCAGAGGTGCAGAGAAGAATTCATTTAATTCGTTAGATGACACATGAAAAGTAGTTTCCGATTTTGCCTTTCCGACCCCCAAGCTACGGAGATTCTTCCATAGAGTCGTGGGCGTCAGATCGCTGCATACAAGGGAGCGAGCGTGCCTGATTTTAGCATTGCGAATGTATTGTTTCACTCTGTTCCGTAGCTTTCTATATTCTTCGAAACGCTCGGGTTTCGGATCTGCCTTGAAACGCCTGTGGGCAGCATCCCTATTAGTCATCATTTGACGTAATTCAGCTGTCAGCCATGGAGCAGGAGATTTTCTTACACGGATTGTGCGCACAGGTGCATGTTTGTCATAGAGGGCAGTGAGTTTATCACCAAGTTCATTAAGTTTGTCGTCGATTGTGGGTTTTCTGATTATTTGATGCCATGAGATTTCTGAGCAATCGGCTGTTAGAGCGTCAAGGTCAATACGTTTCATGTTCCTACAAGTTATGTAACGCGATTTGATCCTTGGGGGCTGCACAGAGTAGGCCAGGAATATTACATCATGTGCTGAGAGGCCAGGGGCCGATGTTTGACCAACATCTCTTACTTTGTCAGTCTGTTTCGTTGCGATTACGTCTATAAGAGTATGACTGTGCGCCGTATGGTGTGTAGGTTGTAATGGAAGAATGTTCATGCTATTGCAACTAAACAGTCTTCTTAGGTTTATTGCGGAGGGAGTGTCTCTTAGCAGGTCTATGTTCAAGTCACCCATTACGATTACATGTTCGTATTGACACTGAAGTGAATGTAATTCCGACTGGAAGGAACTCATTGAGCTTATTTTTGGCGGCTTGTACACGACGCCAGTCAAGAATTTCCGACTGTGTATATTTATTTCAATGAACATGAATTCAGCCTCTTTTTCCTCAACAGGATTTGACGTACATAAGACTTTCGCTTTGAGATCTGCTCGTATATATGCGCCGACCCCGCCACCTCGCTTTTTTGATCTGTCTGCCCTAAGAAATGTGTACCCTGGGAGATGAATAGATGCAGAGGATATGTGTGGTTTCAACCACGTTTCGGATAAGAGGATTACGTGGTAGTTTAGTTGGTTGAAGAGGAGGCTAAGTTCTTCGTAATGTGCAGGTAAAGACTGGATGTTGCAGTGAGCTGCTAAAAGCTCTGATGCGTTCCGCTGAGCAGCCTGGAGTAGGGTGGCAGACTGGTTTGTCCCTTTGTTAGGCACTACCTGCCGCGAGGGGCACTGGCCGCTGCTTCCGCCAAGTGACATAACACAGGGGTGTCCGAGATTTTGCGCGCCCTGTGTGTGACACCGCGAGTGCCGAAAGAAAGGCGACTGCTAGAGATTTCCTGAGGTTGCGGGAGTATAGAAAATGGATTAGTGGTATTCGGTGCTAGGAGAATACCCAAAATAGTGACGGCTGTGTGTCACTGTGTATCCTCTGTCGCAAGAGGAGAAATGTAATTAGCGTATTTGAAACAGCTTAGGGTGGAAATAAGGGAAAAGGGAGTGATTTAAGAGGCCGATGCTGCCAGCAGAGAGAAGTAAGCTTAATAATTAATAGATTATCGTAGGAAGCTAGAATTAAATTGAAATTTACTAAAGTGATACTGGTAGTGATTATCGTAGGAAGCTACAATTAGATTGAGATTTGCTAAAGTGCTACTGATAGTGATTTTTGTTATGAACAATTTAAACCGAAGAGATGGGTGATTAATGAACTAAAGGAGAGACTAATAATTGCAATAGAACTAATTCAGAACGGAAGAGAATAAACTGAGAAAATGAAAAAAGTGTTAGCAGTAACTAAAATTAAGTAATGGTTAGAGCTACAGACACAAAAAATATAGTGAAAAGTTAATACAGTTACAAAAACAATTAGTTGAAGGTACAAATATGGGTATTATTAAAAAATTAATAAAATTACAAGACTATATCTGAGTATAGGGCTGTTACAATTTGCAAATGGTGTTAAGTTTGCACTTTTGGCTCGAGTAGCTTCACTTAATACTATTCAGTTCTGTCATGTTTGTGACTGTCTTCTTTCCAGCTGCTGTCTTAATGATTACTCTGCCATCCTGAGTCCACACATTCTGAAGACCGAAATGGGATATGGCACTGTTTAAAATCTTTAGCCGTTCGTGTGTCAGATCTTCCCTTATTGTAAGCCCTGTCCTTGCTAACTTCTTCTTCTGGGTAAAGACCTCTGCCCTTTTCCGGTACGAGATAAATTTAATTATTATTGGACGAGGTTTGGTGGCACCTGGTAGTTTTCGTCCCACCCGATGGCTCCTGTCAATGTCTGCCTTGGTCACTTCAACGCCTAATTTTTCACGCGCAACCTGTATAAGCAGGTTGTCCGTGTCTTCTTCCTTATTTTCTACTACTCCAAACAGTCGTAGACTATTTCGCCTTTGGTACTGTTCTAGTTCGTCTGTTGCGGCAGATAGTTTCATTTCCAACTCTCGTGCCTTTTTCTCGTATTCAGACACAGACTTTTTTAGTGCTGTAATTTCGGCAGTATTGGCCTCAACAGTTTCACGCATTTTGGCCAATACTGCTGCCGTTACAGTATCTGATATAGTGCCTGCTATCAGATCGAGATTGTTTTTATCGCGAAGCGCAGCGTTTACCTCAGAGCGGACCAGCTCCGCTATACCGGGAGCCGCGGCCGCACCTTCCGCCAAGAGCGGGCCCGCCGCACCTGCTGCTCCCCCGCTGCTGGACGCGCTGCTGTTCACACTTCTGTTTACCATTTTCTCGAAGATATTGGCGGAGCACAGAAAAAAAATAGCACTGCTGCACAGAACACTGTTGTTTACACGAATTCCACTTGTACTAGACAACACCACCTGCAAGAACACCTTCGAATTCAACTAAATTTCGCGAGCCGAACTTAACACGTGTTACACTGCAGCCGCCATAACATATGACATTCACAAAAGAAAATATTATCTTGTCTATTTGCTATATAGTTGTTCATTATACTAAAGATGGTCTTACGGGGAACACATTTCCTTACATACTGATTATTCAGTCCTTCGGAGTAATCGTCAAATAATCATAGACACATACACAAAGAAACATTATAAATAATGCAGACACATTTATTCACATTTTAATTGCATGGAGTGATTTTAATCTCTGATTCATGAAATAAATCTAAAGATTTCATTGAACATTTAAAACACTAAAATGACAAGGCAATGTACATATACAGCGTGATACACCTTAAACTTGTACCGCAGTATTGCAGAAATGGAAAGTGCTATTGATGTCCGATTTACACAGACTGAATTGGTAGTCAGGGGCTCGTACTGTTAGTCAACAAACAGATTGTAATAATACTTAGAAAGTGTATTTTTAGTGCAAATATACATTTTTTAATGGAACAATGCCTATTGACATTAACAAACTATAAGTAAAGTAAATTAGGATGTCAGGAGTGCCTGTTGCATAATTCTAGTGCGAGTTGTTTGCGAGACATCTATTTGGAAAAGTTTCCACACTGACACTTGTTTGTGCCATTCATCCTGCATAGTCGCTGGATCGATGTTGTTACGTTTGCTTACAGTATGCCTGCTTGTTTCTTGAGTGCACTGCTACTTGCTAGTCAGTTAGTGTGTGACTGTCCAAGCAGTACATCGTGAGTGGACGATTGGATTTACGAATTCAGAGGAAGCCAACATGCTCATGGCATATGGAATATGCAGGATGAATGCAGTTCATTCTTGTTCTGTGTGTACGATGAAATATGCCAATAGATGTCGATCATCTCGGCAATTTTTTATCAACTCTTCAAGCAGTTATGTGAAAATGTAACACTTAGACAATTAAACAGAAGGAAACTAATGACAACAGAAGAGGGGGAGAATAATTCTCTTGCTGCTGTTGCAGTTGATCTGCACATTAAATCTCACACAATCGCAGAAGGAGGTGTCATGATTCAGGCAGCTGTCCTAGCATTCTCCATCGACATAGATTCCATTCTTATCATATCTCTCTCAATCAAGAGCTGCATGGAAACGATTATGAGAATCGTGTTAACTTCTGTACCTGGGCATTAAGACAGGATACTCCAGATGTATAGTGTTCTTGTTCAGTAATGAAGCCAATTATCCAATCATGGCCAGATAAAACACCGAAATTTACACGACTTGTCTGTTGACAATCCCTGTTGGCTTCGTCAGGTGGAACGTCAGCGTCCATGAAATATGGAATAGTGAACCATCAGCCCATAGGCCCGTTTCTCATAGATGGATCACTGAACACACACAAGTATCACAGCCCTGGAACAGATCATCTTCCACGGATTTTAGAAGACGTTCCTCTGCAGACTAGGAGGAATTTGTGGCAGCAACATGATGGCTGTCCAAGTCATAGTTCACGAAGTACTACAGCATGTCTTTTCGAACTGTTTTCAAATTGTTGTACACAGAGGACCTGCACCTTGGCCAGCCTATTCTGCAGGTTGTCACCTGTAGATTTTTTTCTATGGGGAAAGCTGATAGATGCTGTCTACAAGGAAATACCAACGACACCTGATGATGTGCAAAGACGTATTACTGCAGCCTGCACAAATATCTCTGCTGAAATGCCAACACTTGTGCAGCAGTCGGTCCATACTAGACTAGAAGCGTGTATTAAAGTTAACCAGTGATGGTCAAGTGCATCGTTACTGGACAGAATCCACATAACTAGTGTATGCACTAATTCTGTTCTGTAGTGTGTGTTACCTAGGTATTGTACAAGTGTCAGTGTGGGAACTTTTCAAAGTATGATATCTCGTTAATGACTCGCACTAGAATTCTGCAACAAACCCCAATGACTTTCTAATTTACCCTACTTTCAGTTTTTTAATGTCAATAGACATTGTTCCCTTTAAAAAATGTATATCTGCACTAAAAATAGAATTTCTAAGTAGTATTAAATTCTGTTTACTGGCTAATAATATGAGACACTGATTACTAATCCAAAATGTGAAAATGAGACATCACTAGCACTTTCCACTTCCGAAATATTTTTGGGGTAAGTTTTACATGATTAACGCTGTATACGTTAGTGGAGAAGCTCTTCAGAGACTTTTGCTGCATAGCCTACCCAAATATTTGAAGATAATTTACAATTAGAATAAAAAAATGAATTGAAAACAGTGTAAGTTTGCTTTGTATGCTACAACAGTTTCATTCGTTCCAAGCATGAGTTGAGAGTTCACTGCCTTATGCATACTATCAAGCTTAACAATTCACTAGAAAGAAGCTTCAAGATACAACCTTTTGTTTTCGCACTGCACCCATCATTGCGGCAGGCAGTCGCATGTGTCGTAGGAGTGTGACAATGAGGCTTGCCTCAGCTGTGAAATTATGCATTATTTCATGTACTGTTCAATGCTGGTTCAACAAAACTTATTATAGTAGTATTAATCGTGAGTTCATGTGACTAACTGATTACATTGTGGCTTGCATAGAAGGAAAACTTGTGTCTGTATTTTGCAGATTAGCTCACAAACTATTTTCAAAGTGGACTTACGAATCGAAGTTAGACACTAAAATAGGTTATAGGAAATAAAACCAGAAATTCCAATTTTCTTCATACAAAAAGTATCCTTGACTTACAGATTACTCTGTAACAATGAAGGGTATTGTTACACACGTATTTTATTTGGTGAGTCTGGATTTGAAGGGACATGGACATCAGCATCTCTTGGAGTATATGAGATGAAAGATTTTGACAGGAAAGCTGTCAAACACCAGAATTCAAAAAGGTATCTTCAGTCTTTAGTTTTTGGTTCGTGGGCAAATTGAACATTCAGTTTCTCAAGACACCAAACGTCTAGCCGCACAAAATAATGCGATTGTGAAGTAAAATAGATTTCTAATGGAGGGACTTACTGATGTTTGTTTCTTGCACAAGAAATAGCTTGCATTCGGAGGACACTTTGAAGATGAAAGTTCCGACAACAAATGGCATTATCTTGACTTATTGGAACTTTTATCTAATCAGGAACAGTTTTTTTTAGTGGTCGGTTTCAGAGCACTTCTGGGTTCAAAGGAGCTTCAAACACAGTTCAAAACGAATTAGTTGAATCAGTTACCAAAATCACTACTGATTGCATTAAAGAAGAATTACAGTCATGTGAATTTGTTGGAGAGCAAGCAGATTAAACTCTGGATGATTCTTGTAAATCGCTAATGAGTATTCTTCTTAGGTTTTGTATGCAAGATGTGCCATAGAAAGTTCTCAGTGTTTAATCGAAATTGTACTTAATGCATTTGATGTATGGGGAATTATTGACAAAATAGTGAAGTAAACATATGATGGAGCCTCAGTAAAAGTAGGTAAACATGGAGATGTCCAAAATTTTGTTAAACCAAAATCACTTCATGCTACATTTTTGCACTGTTATGTTCACAAACTTTATCTATTGCTGTTACATTGTTCTAAAAATATCAAATCAGTTGGGCTTTTCATCTACAGTTTTGTAGTATTTCATTCATTTTTACCAAGTCCTCAAAGACAACAGAACTTTTAGAAAATAAAGGGTTCAGATTGCCTCAAACATGTACTACACCCTGGAATTTCAATTCACACTACAGGTGATTAGTATGGCTCTGTCATAATTAACAACACAAATTATATAATTTGCATAAACAATGCCAAGCAACAAAGTTTAGACATATTGACAAACGCTAATATCTACTCCCCCTCAGATAGGAGCTGAGAGCTCTGCATCCAATTACAACGCAGCAGCAATCATGTCGTTCTCAGTTTCCTAAAATATAGAGTTTCTCTTTAATGATATGTACACCATATTAAAAATAGCACACAATCTTATCGTCGTTTTTGTACATTTCAGGAGACACACCAGCCTCATGCATATCTGCACTGCTATCCAAAGCAAGTTTTATCACTGACGGGCATGCTGCAGCATGATTTAGCGAACTCACATATACGCTGCTTTTAACATGCCGCAGCAGTCGTCAGAAGCCATGGAACCGGAAGGCGACTATGAAGTCTACAAGGCCACCAGACAGTTCTGTCTTACCTGCAACAAAAAAAAAAAAAATAAAATAAAATGTATCGAAAGTGGTAGGAGACATATTCGGAAATACACTTATTAGCCAGAACGTTGTGAACACAGACTTGCTATCGGCCTTCCAGACGATGGCACCGTCGCCTGGTGAGGAATAAGTGCTAGTCAGAGACTCGCACGGTGCATCTAATATCAGTGGACATGCTGTCCGTGTGTAGAATGCGGAGGACACATTATGTATCTATCTGAGTTTGATGGAGAGCAGATTGCAATGGCCCAGAGACTTGGCATGACCATTTCGCAAACTGCACGACTTGTCGGGTGTTTGAGGAGTGCTATGGTGAGTGTCTTCAACCCATGGTGAAACCTGACCTGTACCAACGTGAAACCACATCCAGATATCATGGGATTGGGCGGCCATCCCTCATTATGTATGTTGGAGGTCATAGGCTGGACATACTGGTAAAACAGCACAGGCAGCGAACTGCAAAGGAACTAACAGCAGACTTAAATTCTGGGCAGTGTACAAGTGTGTCTGAACACACAGTGCACTGAACACTTCTAACGATGGGTCTCCACAGTAGACAACCAATGCATATGCCAATGTTAACATCGGCAAATACGACTGAAATGGGTACGTGACCATGGCTCTGGGCGTAGGCACAGTGGCGGAGTACTGCGTAGTCTGATGCATCTAAATACCTTCTTCATCATGCTGATGGGAGGGTGCGAATCCGTCATCTTCCAGGGGAACAGTTCCCTGACACCTATACTGCAGGAGGGAGACAATCTGGTGGCGGCTCCATTACACTTAAGGGAACATTCTCATGGACATCCATGGATCCAATGTATCTCATGCAAGGCACCATGACAGCCAAGGAGTGTTGTACACTGGTTGCAGATCACATACACCCCTTCATAATTCCTGTGCTTCCACAACCGACATATTCCCCTGCTTTGGCCCCTGAGGAATTCTACCTGTTTCCTAAACAGAAATTTTCAATGAAAAGGAAGCGATTTGACTTGATTGAAGACATCCTGGCAAATATGGAGAGCGTCCTTAACACTCTTCAGGAAAAAAAATTTCAGGAATGTTTCCAGAAGTGGAAACATCGTTGGAGGCGGTGTGTTCAGTCAGAAGGGGACTATTCTGAAGGAGATGCATCACAGTAGCATGTAAGTACCACCAATGTACAATTACAAACCCATTTGTAAAACTTTCCAATCGCCCCTTGTAGTAGTACAAATGGAAATGCATCTTGGACATCTTCAGGGCAAACATTTACTCCTAATATTTTGATGAAATATACTTATGAGAACCTTTCCTTATAAACGTATAATTAAAAATAATGTAAGGATATGTCATCAAAATATTGGGAGTTTAAAGAATAAAATATATGAGCTTCTGGTTTGTTTAGAAGATTTAGAAGCTGAGGATGAAGTAGATATACTATGCCTATCTGAGCATCGCATTGTTACTGATATGGATACGGTAAAAGTAAGTGGATATAAGCTCTCTGCGCATGTAATTAGAGAAAATATGGAGAAAGGAGGAGTTGCCATATATGTCAAAAGTTATCATTGTGCAAAAAGTATAGAAACAAAAAAGTTTTGTGTAGAGAAACATATAGAAGCATGTGCCTGTGAGCTTAAATTAAATGAAGGCACATTTATAATTGTAACTGTATATAGGTCCCCATCGGGAAATTCTCATCTATTTCTGAAAAAATTGGACTCCTTGTTGTGCTATCTGTCAGACAGGGGGAAGCAAATTATTATTTGTGGGGACTTCAATGTAGATTCTCCGAAAGAGGGTAATAGGAAAAATGACCTTGAAGTATTACTCGGATCTTTTAATTTGACACCCGTTATTGATTTTCCTACTCGGGTGGTAAAGGATAGCAGCTCACTGATAGATAACGTCTTTATAGACAGAGATAAGTTTCACCAGATAAATGCTCAGCCTGTTGAGAATGGTCTTTCTCATCATGGTGCACAGCTAGTTACAACATACGACATAGCTCCATTCAGCAGAACTAAACAGTCCTCCAAAGTAGTACGTTCAGTCAATGATTTGACAATTGCATATTTCAGGGAAAGCCTACAGCAGTTAGAATGGGATGAGGTGTACTGTGAACCTGATGCCAATTTAAAATGTAATTTATTTCATGACACTTTTGTAAATGGATTTGAAAACTGCTTCCCCAAGAAAATAGTTAAATATACTCGTAAGAAACGATGTAACAAACCATGGCTTACTACAGGTATAAAAATATCTTGTAACCGGAAAAGGGAAATGTATCTGACAGCAAGAAAGAGTAGTGACCCAGAAACTATCAAACATTATAAAAACTACTGTGCTATATTAAGAAAAGTTATCAAAAAAACCAGAAGTATGTGTATCATGTCTGAAATCAGCAACTCTGATAATAAAATTAAAACAATTTGGAATATTATTAAAAGATAAACAGTTCAACCAAGAGCACAGGAAGACAGTATTACCATCAAATTGAATGAAAACTTTGCAAACAAAAAGTCAGAAATTGAAAATATTTTTAATAATCATTTTCTACATGTTATGTATATAGTAGGATCCAGGTGTTCATTAGAAGATGCTAGGCAGTTAATGGAAGAGGCCATACCTATGCAATTTGATACATCTGAAATCTCACCCACTTCTCCCTCTGAAATTAGGAAAATAATAAACTTGCTTAAAAGCAAAAACTCACATGGAATTGATGACATTTCCAGCAAAATACTAAAAGCTTGTTCTCAACAGATAAGTAAGATTCTCAGCCACCTGTGTAATAGCTCTCTGGAACAGGGCATTTTCCCTCATAGACTGAAATATGCTATTGTTGTACCTTTGCATAAAAAGGGGATAGATCTGATGTCAACAATCACCGTCCAATCTCCCTTCTAACAGCTTTATCCAAAATTTTTGAGAAAGTAATGTATTCAAGAGTAGCTTCACATATCTGTAAAAATGAAGTACTAACAAAATGTCAGTTTGGTTTCCAGAAAGGTTTTTCAACAGAAAATGCCATATATGCTTTCACCAATCAAATTTTGAATAATCTGAATAACTGAACACCACCCATTGGGATTTTTTGTGATCTCTCAAAGGCTTTTGATTGTGTAAATCATGAAATTCTGCTAGACAAGCTCAAGTATTGTGGCATGAGTGGGACAGTGCACAAATGGTTTAATTCATACCTAACTGGAAGAGTGCAGAAAGTTGAAATAAGTAGTTCTCATAACATGCAAAGATCAGCGCATTCCTCAAACTGGGGAACTATCAAGAATGGGGTTCCACAAGGGTCAGTCTTGGGTCCTTTGTTGTTCTTATTATATATTAATGACTTGCCAGTCTATATTCATGAAGAGGCAAAGTTAATTCTCTTTGCTGATGATACAAGTATAGTAATCACACCTGACAAACAAGAATTAACTGATGAAATTGTCAATAATGTCTTTCAGAAAATTACTAAGTGGTTCCTTGTAAACAGACTCTCACTGAATTTTGATAAGACACTGTACATACAGTTCCATACAGTAAATGGTATGATGCCATTAATAAATATAGACCTTAATCAGAAGCATATAACTAAGGTAGAATATTCAAAATTTTTAGGTGTCTCCATTGATGAGAGATTAAATTGGAAGAAACACATTGATGATCTGCTGAAATGTTTGAGTTCAGCTACTTATGCAATAAGGGTCATTGCAAATTTTGGTGATAAACATCTTAGTAAATTAGCTTACTACGCCTATTTTCACTCAATGCTTGCATATGGCATCATATTTTGGGGTAATTCATCACTGAGGAATAAAGTATTTATTGCACAAAAGCGTATAATTAGAATAATAGCTCGAGTCTACCCAAGATCATCCTGCAGACATTTATTTAAGGATCTAGGGATATTCACAGTAGCTTCTCAGTATATATACTCTCTTATGAAATTTGTTATTAACAACCAAACCCAATTCAAAAGTAACAGCAGTGTGCATAACTACAATACTAGGAGAAAGGATGATCTTCACTATTCAAGACTAAATCGAACTTTGGCACAGAAAGGGGTGAATTATACTGCCACTATAGTCTTTGGTCACTTACCAAATAGTATCAAAAGTCTGACGGATAACCAACAAGTATTTAAGAAGAAATTAAAAGAATTTCTGAATGACAACTACTTCTACTCCATAGAGGAATTTTTAGATATAAATTAAGAAAAAAATTATAAAAAAATAATTAAAAAACAAAAAATAAAAAAGTTGTTATATTAACTTAATTATGTTGTTAAATCAACTAAATTATGTCATGTATTGGAAAATTTGACTCGTTCCACATCATTACGAAATATCGTATTCATGATCCATGGAACAAGTATTAATCTAATCTAACTGGCCGCGAGTACAGACTGCTCTCCAGTTACGCACGATTTGTTTACTGCTGTGAGCAGAATAGATAAACATGTAATAATTAGGCAGTAAAGAAATAACAAATAAGCTAAGTCAAACAACAACCTCGAAACAATAGATGACAATTGCTGGGCGACAATGAGCAGTCTAGTACTCAGGGCCGATTTTTCGTGTGCCACCCTGTACCATTGAAATAATGTTGTAGAAGTTACCGTATTCTCTTCACGAAATGTGACACCAGACATTCGATTATAGAGCACGGGCTTCATTAGGTTGTAAGTTGGTCTGCCTTCCATAACAATGAACATACTGTTTTATCTTGGATCAAAAAAAGGTAGAAAATGGCCACTCGTGTGTGCTGTGCCGACTTCCTTTGCTTGTGTAATAACAAAAAGTCTTGCGTTTTTATAAGTACGTCTTCTGCTGTTTATCGAAATACTGAAGTAAGCTGATATGTCCTTTTGTTACCTGAAAAGATGTATGTATTACATACCACGTAATTTTTATGTAATTTACGTGATTATAAAATACATTTTAGTTATCGATCGCCAACGATGAATAGAATACGAAAAGAACCAAAGTCCAGAGTTCAAAAAAGGTTGGAAACAGATCTAGAATGTGTGTACGCAGCGAATGAAACGAACAACAACTCGATACTGAACTAACTAGATACAGGCTCATCCAAGAATTGCGACCGGCGGGCGCGGCCACGCTCCACCGGCGCAATGCAGTGTAGTTCAGCGTCCCCTAGGCGACCGTGTGTCGCTAGTGTCGGCATAGGAGCAACAGAGATAGTTACGGAGCGAGTGAGACAGCACAGCACTGCTCTGTGCTGTACTGTCCCGCGGTCAGATCCAACGAAAACAAAACAACAGAGGAAGCACAGCTCTGTAAGTGACCGGTGACTGGCAAAACAAGCAAACCATTTACTGTTTCCGTAACAATTTGTGTGGCAGAATTACTACGCAAAGCTGTTGAAAATAATATTGTTGTTGTTGTGGTCTTCAGTCCTGAGACTGATTTGATGCAGCTCTCCATGCTACTCTATCCTGTGCAAGCTTCTTCATCTCCCAGTAGCTACTGCAGTCTACATCCTTCTGAATCTGCTTAGTGTATTCATCTCTTGGTCTCCCTCTACGATTTTTACCCTCCTCGCTGCCTTCCTATACTAAATTGGGGATCCCTCGATGTCTCAGAGCATGTCCTACCAACCGATGCCTTCTTCTAGTCAAGTTGTGCCACCAAGGTCCTCTTCTCCCCAATTCTATTCAATACCTCCTCATTAGTTATGTGATCTACCCATCTAATCTTCAGTATTCTTCTGTAGCACCACATTTAGAAACCTTCTATTCTCTTCTTGTCCAAACTATTTATCGTCCACGTTTCACTTCCATACATGGCTACACTCCACACAAATACTTTAAGAAACGACTACCTGACAAATCTATACTCGATGTTGACAAATTTTTCTTCTTCAGAAACGCTTTCCTTGCCATTGCCAGTCTACATTTTATATCCTCTCTACTTCGACCATCATCTGTTATTTTGCCCCCCAAATAGCAAAACTCCTATAATACTTTAAGTGTCTCATTTCCTAATCTAATTCCCTCAGCATCACCTGACTTAATTCGACTACATTCCATTATCCTCGTTTTGCTTTTGTTGATGTTCATCTTATACCCTCCTTTCAAGACATTGTCCATTCCATTCAATTGCTCTTCCAAGTCCTTTGCTGTCTGACAGAATTACAATGTCATCGGCGAACCTCAACGTTCTTATTTCTTCTCCTTGGATTTTAATACCTACCCCGAATTTTTCTTTTGTTTCCTTCACTGCTTGCTCAATATACAGATTGAATAACATCGGGGATAGGCTACAACCCTGTCTCACTCCCTTCCCAGGCACTGCTTCCCTTGCAGACCCCTCGACTCTTATAACTGCCATCTGCTTTCTGTACAAATTGTAAATAGCCTTTCGCTCCCTGTATTTTACCCCTGCCATCTTCAGAATTTGAAAGAGAGTATTCTAATCAACATTTTCAAAAGCTTTCTCTAAGTCTACAAATGCTAGAGACGTAGGTTAGCCTTTCCTTAATCTTTCTTCTAAGATAAGTCGTAGGCTCAGTATTGCATGTGTTCCAACATTTCTACGGAATCCAAACTGATCTTCCCCGAGGTCCGCTTCTACCAGTTTTTCCATTCGTCTGTAAAGAATTCGTGTTAGTATTTTGCAGCTGTGACTTATTAAACTGATTGTTTGGTAATTTTCACATCTGTCAACACCTGCTTTCTTTGGGATTGGAATTACTATATTCTTCTTGAAGTGTGAGGGTATTTCGCCTGTCTCATACATCTTCCTCACCAGACGGTAGAGTTATGTCAGCACTGGCCCTCCCAAGGCTGTCAGTAGTTCTAATGGAGTGTTGTCTACTCCGGGGGTCTTGTTTCGACTCAGGTCTTTCAGTGCTCTGTCAAACTCTTCACGCAGTATCATATCTCCCATTTAATCTTCATCTACATACTCTTCCATTTCCATGATATTGTCCTCAAGTACGTCGCCCTTGTATAGACCGTCTATATACTCCTTCCACCTTTCTGCTTTCCCTTCTTTACTTAGAACTGGGTTCCCATCTGAGCTCTTGATATTCATACAAGTGGTTCTCTTTTCTCCAAAGGTCTCTTTAATTTTCCTGTAGGCAGTATCTATCTCACCCCTAGTGAGATAAGCCTCTACATCCTTACATTTGTCCTCTAGCCATCCCTGCTTGGGCCATTTTGCACTTCCTGTCGATCTCATTTTTGAGACGTTTGTATTCCTTCTTGCCTGCTTCATTTACTGCATTTTTATATTTTCTCCTTTCATCAGTTACATTTAATATTTCTTCTGTTACCCAAGGGTTTCTACTAGCCCTCGTCTTTTTACCTACTTGATCCTCTGCTGCCTTCACTACTTCATCCCTCAAAGCTACCCATTCTTCTTCTACTGTATTTCTTTCCCCCATTCCTGTCAATTGTTCCCTTATGCTCTCCCTGAAACTCTGTACAACCTCTGGTTCTTTCAGCTTATCCAAGTCCCATCTCCTTAAATTCCCATCTTTTTGCAGTTTCTTCAGTTTTAATCTACAGTTCATAACCAATAGATTGTGGTAGGAGTCCACATCTGCCCCTGGAAATGTCCTACAATTTAAATCCTGGTCCCTAAATCTCGGTCTTACCATTATATAATCTATCTGAAACCTTTTAGTATCTCCAGGGTTCTTCCATGTATACAACCTTCTTTCATGATTCTTGAACCAAGTGTTAGCTATGATTAAGTTATGCTCTGTGCAAAATTCTACTAGGCGGCTTCCTCTTTCATTTCTTAACCCCAATCCATATTCACCTACTACGTTTCCCTCTCTTCCTTTTCCTACTGTCGGATTCCAGTCACCCATGACTATTAAATTTTCGTCTCCCTTCACTACCTGAATAATTTCTTTTATGTCATCATACATTTCATCAATTTCTTCATCATCTGCAGAGCTAGTTGGCATACAAACTTGTACTACTGTAGTAGGCGCAGGCTTCGTGTCTATCTTGTCCATAATAATGCGTTCACTATGCTGTTTGTAGTAGCTTACCCGCACTTCTATTTTTTTAATCGTTATTAAACCCACTTCTGCATTACCCCTATTTGATTTTGTATTTATAACCCTGTATTCACCTGACCAAAAGTCTTGTTCCTCCTGCCACCGAACTTCACTAATTCCCACTATATCTAACTTTAACCTATCCATTTCCCTTTTTAAATTTTCTAACCTACCTGCCCGATTAAGGGGTCTGACATTCCACGCTCCGATACATAGACTGCCAGTTTTCTTTCTCCTGATGACGTCGTCCTTTTGAGTAGTCCCCGCCCGGAGATCCGAATGGGGGACTATTTTACATCCAGAATATTTTACCCAAGAGGACGCCAACATCATTTAATCATACAGTAAAGCTGCATGCCCTCGGGAAAAATTACGGCTGTAGTTTCCCCTTGCTTTCAGCCGTTCACAGTACCAGCACAGTAGGGCTGTTTTGGTTAGTGTTACAAGGCCAGATCAGTCAATCGTCCAAACTGTTGCCCATGCAACTACTAAAAAGGCCGCTGCCCCTCTTCAGGAACCACTCGTTTGTCTGGCCTCTCAACAGATACCCCTCCATTGTGGTTGCACCTACCGTACGGCTATCTGTGTCGTTGAGGCACGCACTCCTCCCCACCCACCGCAAGGTCCATGGTTCATGGGGGGGGGGGGGGGGGGGGAGGACTAGTGTCATAAATATTCTATTTTAGAAATAATTTTATGTAAGGGATGCAGAGTCTCATTCTTACTGTTAGTAGTTACAAGTAAATAGCTTTTGCTGAACTTCGTGCTGCAGCTTTTTGTATCCCTTTTCAGAGTTTAGACATCGGGTCCTTAGTTTGCTGTTTGTACGTAATAATTTTAATTCACCGATTTTGAAAACGTATTAAAAATTAGAAATAAGGTTATTAAGATCTTTAATCCTTACAACCAACATTGTTAAAGAAAACCATTAACATTTTACACGTTTTTCTTTTGGTACAATATTCCGAGAGACTGCTTACCTCAAAGAATTAGTCAAATTATGATCGCTAAGCAGTGAACGGTTCTTAGTTTCTGGAAGATTTAAAAGGGAGAAAAAGCGCTTACAAATATACGTGGAACCAAACACTGAGAGAACTTTGGCAGCGCGTGCTTGTGCAAAAGAGGATACTTCTCTCGCGGAAAACAGCTGTATAACTAATCCAAAGTTTTACACATAAGAAAGCGGTCCTTCAGGCAGATATCGCACTGCAGGTCAATCAGTTCTAGTTGAAACACTTGTGAGACGTCGTCCAAGGCCGAGTGATGCTCACTTATCTCCAAAAATCTGTTTTCAAACACTTCTGGTAATTCGCAAATGATATGAACATACGCTACTGGCCATTAAAATTGCTGCACCAAGAAGAAATGCAGATGATAAACGGGTATTCATTGGACAAATATATTATACTAGAACTGACATGTGATTACTTTTTCACGCAATTTGGGTGGATAGATCCTGAGATATTAGTACCCAGAACAACCACCTCTGGCCGTAATAACGGCCTTGATACGCCTGGGCATTGAGTCAAACAGAGCTTGGATGGCGTGTACAGCTACAGCTGCCCAATGCAGCTTCAACACGATACCACAGTTCATCAAAAGTAGTGATTGGCGTATTGTGACGAGCCAGTTGCTTGGCCACCATTGACCAGACGTTTTCAGTTGGTGAGAGGTCTGGAGAATGTGCTGGCCAGGGCAGCAGTCTAACATTTTCTGTATCCAGAAAGGCCCGTACAGGACCTGCAACATGCGGTCGTGCATTGTCCTGCTGAAATATAGGGTTTCGCAGGGATCGAATGAAGGGTAGAGCCACGGGTCGTAACACATCTGAAACGTAACGTCCACAGTTCAAAGTGCCGTCAATGCGAACAAGTGGTGACCGAGACGTGTAACCAATGGCACCCCACCCCATCACGCGGGGTGATACGCCAGTATGGCGATGACGAATGCACGCTTCCAATGTGAGTTCACCGCGATGTCGCCAAACACGGATGCGACCATCGTAATGCTGTAAACAGAACATGGATTCATGCGAAAAAAATGACGTTTTGCCATTCGTGCACCCAGGTTCGTCTTTGAGTACACCATTGCAGTCGCTCTTGTCTGTGATGCATGGTCTCCGAGCTGATAGTCCATATTGCTGCAAACGTCGTCAAACTGTTCGTGCAGATGGTTGTTGTCTTGCTAACGTCCCCATCTATTGACTCAGGGATCGAGACGTGGCTGCACGATCCGTTACAGCCATGAGGATAACATGCCTGTCATCTCGACTGCTAGTGATACGAGGCCGTTGGGATCCACCACGGCGTTCCGTATTACCCTCCTGAACCCACCGATTCCATATTCTCCTAACAGTCATTGGATCTCGACCAACGCGAGCAGCAATGTCGCGATACGATAAACCGCAGTCGCCATAGGCTACAATCCGACCTTTATCAAAGTCGGAAACTTGATGGTACGCATTTCCCGTCCTTACACGAGGCATCACAACAACGTTTCACTAGGCAACGCCGGTCAATTGCTGTTTTTGTATGAGAAATCGGTTGGAAGCTTTCTTCATGTGAGCACGTTGTAGGTGTCACCACCGGCGCCAACCCTGTGTGAATGCTCTGAAAAGCTAATCATTTGCATATCACAGCATGTTCTTCCTGTAGGTTAAATTTCGTGTCTGTAACTCGTCATCTTCGTGGTGTAGCAATTTTAATGGCCATTAGTGTAATAGGAAAAATCCGCATCTTCTTTAAGGCCGTCTAATGCAGGATGTGATCACAATTCTCCTCACCCAACTGTTTTTCCGACAAAATATTTTTTTAAATGCTTGAATCGTCTGCACTATATCAATAACAGAGTGATTTTCGCCTTGGAGTGAAATGTTCAAAGTATTTAAATGACCAGTCAGGTCACTCAAAAAAGCCAAATTCACCACCCTCTCAGGACCACGAACTAATTCTTCTGGACGTCCTTTCATTTCTAAAAAGGTGTTCATTTCGGCTCTCAAGGAGAAAAACCGATGAAGCACCTTCCCTCTGCTCAGCCATCTTGCTTCGGCATGGCAGGGGATGTCCGAGTATTCCGCTCGCTTCGACATCACATAAAATTTCTTTAAATTGCCGATGTGTGAGTACATGCGAGCGAAGATAATTAACCGTTCGAATAACTGTGTCCATAACATTTTTTTATGCTGACGATCTTCATACAAAGTGCCTCCTGGTGTATCAGACAATGGACTGCCGCGAATAAGGAACAGCCTACTTCCGCCACTTCTGACCTGACATAACACAGGAATCCAGCGCGCATCGCTCGTAACACAGGGGCTCTATCCGTTATTACACTGGTCAGGAGTTCCCATTTTAAACGCATTGACTCGAGCACGTTTTCCGCGGCTAGAAAAATAAACTCGTAGTTGTGTCTTTCAATGGTCTAAGGTCGAGAAATTCTTAGGTGACACGCAGATTGTCATCGAGACCCCGAATGAATATGACGAGCGGAGATATGTCCACACATCCGTGCACTCGTCAAAAGCAATAGAAAATGAAACTAAGTTTTCTGCTTTCTCCATTAATTGTTGCTCCATATATGAGGCCATACCTTCTACTCAGCGAGCAACAGTTTGAGGCGAAAGAGCTATTTTTTCAATTTTTTCCATGAGGTCAGCTGGACAAATAGAAACCACCGAGTCTACCGGCAATCCTCGATTAGATTCCCAGCCGCAAAGGGTTTCCCTGTTTTCGCAATTCTCAGCGAGCATTTCTAACTGCCGCGCAAGGTTTGCCCACCTGTTTTCTGCTCCTACCACGGCAAAAAAAAGTGAAATTCTGCTTTTAAAACACTTTTATCGTTTTAACGACTAAGTTTCATTCATTGCGACCCAAATAAAAAGCTAACAAAAAATATTGGTTTTAGGTGCGTTTTTCCCCACTTCCGCTGAAAAGCGGTCATAGACGCTAGCAAGGACAGCGAAATGTGGTCGCGAAATAAATTTTATCTATTAAAATATTTGCGTTTTAATTAATTGAAAACATAGATGAAACTACAACATATGTTTTCCCCATCCATCAAAACACAAATACACATAAACAAAGAATGATTCTTAACGACACTTTGCTGTCAGAGAGAGCGTTAGTGACGGCTTTTCAGAAAGTGGCAAAAAATAACGCACCTGAAACTTTTTCTTCCGCCTCCGCGACGCGATTTAATGCAACCCAAATGTTGTAATGTCGGCAGACTTGCCAACACTACGTACACTAATTGAAAGAGGCAGCCAAGATGCACGCGCTAACTCACGAAGGATGGAGTGAGGTCTGAAACAGGATTCGTAATGAATGTGATAAAGAAAAGAACGTAGCTACTAGAACACTTAACTTTTATATTGTCCTTTGGTATACAGCATTCTGGATGATACAAGTGAGACTCTATCTTGAGGTACATGCAACGTTACAAATGGTTAATGGCTCCTTGCTAGGTCGTAGCCATTAACTTAGCTGAAGGCTATTCTAACTGTCTCTCGGCAAATGAGAGAAAGGCTTCGTCAGTGTAGTCGCTAGCGTCGTCGTACAACTGGGGCGAGTGCTAGTACGTCTCTCGAGACCTGCCTTGTGGTGGCGCTCGGTCTGCGATCACAGTGGCGACACGCGGGTCCGACATGTACTAATGGACCGCGGCCGATTTAAGCTACCACCTAGCAAGTGTGGTGTCTGGCGGTGACACCACACCAAACATAAAAGTTAACCTGAAAGAAATGTTCCTTGTTGCTGACAATCTGATATTCGATAACTGGCACATTGCTAAGTGACAGATTATAAAATATAGTTGTGTTTTCATCTTTATAAATAATAAAGAGTCATACGATAGGAAACACTTACTTCACTGTAATGCTGCTTCAAATTTCCTTTCAGTTCTTCAAGCTTCGACTGGCGTTCCTTTTCGGACATATTTTCGTACTGATGTTTGTGACAGGTATTTAAGTGCCGTTCAATCTAGTACTTTTTTTAAATAAATTACGTTCCAATGACATACTAAACATTTGGCATGGTTTTCAGCAGCAATACAAAAGAAATTAATTTCCCACTCATGTTTAAATAGTGCGGACGCGTCGCACCTATTTCTTGTATGTTGCTGTTCACTATCAATCTCGATCCACTGTAGCCTCGCGTCTGTTGAGTAACAACTTTGTGTGGTATCAATGCTTTCGACAGCTGCTGGCGCGGCAGTCTATCTTCCGGAAGAAGCACGCGTACAGCGGCATAGCGAAGCGCAGTGAGCTAAGCGACACAGCTCGGCCACTGCAACAACATACGAATTCGCCCGGGGCGCTGGCCTCGGGCTATCGCGGGCGCTAGCGCCCCAGGAGCACAGTTCGGACGAACTATAGTTCAATTCTTTTATCTTGGCGGCTCGCGCATGCCCGCCCAGACGCGGGAGATTGCTGCGTTGCCAGTTGCACACAACGCACGCGCCAATAGAAGCAGCGCCATAGTATAGCATAGTTCGCTAACTTACGTTTAGGGGGTACCGCGCAGTTCATGAAGTAAAGCCACCACGGCCGCATTAACCCTTTCGCTGCTACAAAGACGTGCTCCCTGCATTCCGCGCTGTACGCGATTTTGTCACTGCACTGCTCGCCTGGGCAGACACATCGTGTTCCGACTGCTTCGACACTCTTATAAATCGATTCCACAAAAACTATTTGGCCCAAAAATTAGATTTTTACACATCTTCTTGACTGATACCTTCCCCCCATAAATGACTTAATTTTGTTTCGATGTTCAACGCAGTTATTATGCAGCATTAAATATAGTAAACCATTGCACGAAATTTTGAAGAGTTTGCAGAGGTAAAAGTCCATAGAGTATACTTTCCGTATGGTCGATTTTAGTTGCCACAATGTTGAGAATGAAATGTGGACAAGATAGGAGCAGTCGGCAGTGGAACAGCGGCGACTGGCCACACGAAGAAAGACGAGTCCGGCCGAGGGCGACCAAGAACGAGACAGACGGAAACGGAACCGAGGCTGGAAGGAGACCGGCCGACGTGCTGTTGCGGGAACGAGACCGACCGTTTCCAGTTCCCGAGAACTGTAAGTAGAAAGCCGCTACAGGAGTGAGCTATGAAAGACCATTCCTTAGAATTCGTCCCTCGCTCGTTTCATTCATCTTGGTGAACCGCTCCTCTGGACCCGTTAGTTCGCGAACGACCCATCTCTAACATCTACCACGGAAAAAAAATTTCCAAGTTGTCCTGTGGTGCACATATCAACTTTTCCCGAATACTGATCTGTAATTTACCTTTCAATATTCCGATAACGTCCTTACTGGGACTGCCATTCTTTGGGTTATGTCAGGATTGAACATGTCGCGCCTTAGGTGCAAGTAAATCCTGTTCAAACTGTTCATAGGCTAAACATGTTTCAGACGTTTCCACACCCCTCAGTGTGGATTCCCTTGTGTATAAGCTACTGCAAATTGAATCTTTTGGTGCTCACTCCCAGTTTTAGGCAAAAGTCCTCAAAACTCTGAATTCATACGATCGGATGGGGAAATTTCTTTTCAGGCGTTAAGACGTGAAACTGCCGATACATAAGTAAACTTCCTTCCAGAAGCACGGCTGTTGATGCTGGTGTTGCTCCAACAATCTGCATCAGCATTCTGCTTATGGGCCAGTAGGCCCTGTGTGGTGCGAAAAAGTTAGATTACACGGACCAGCTGTAGCGTAATTTTGATTCGTACACACGTAGATGTAGTCTCACATAACGAATTTTTAATCATTCCTGCTTCTCATTCCATGTCAGTGACCTGTGCTGTGATGTCAGTATTCGTCTTCAAATGGCTCTGAGCACTATGGGACTCAACTGCTGAGGTCATTAGTCCCCTAGAACTTAGAAATAGTTAAACCCAACTAACCTAAGGACATCACACACATCCATGCCCGAGGCAGGATTCGAACCTGCGACCGTAGCGGTCTCGCGGTTCCAGACTGCAGCGCCAGAACCGCGCGGCCACTTCGGCCGGCTGATATTCGTCTTCATTGACCGAGCTCATTGTGAATGTGTTTTTCTGAGGTTTCTGGTTCAGGCGTAACTTCCGCGCAAATGAACTGCGCCGCAACAGGAATCTCTTTTTCTGCTGTCTCTAATATCAGTGTTCTTTCCCGAAATCCAATCGTTAAAGCTTTTGTAAACTTTGGAGTTTCCCTGAGCAGTGAAGTTTTGTTGTATCTTCTGCTCCTGCTCAAGTGTCAGGTTGCTAACTTCCTGTGTGACTTTCGACATGTTATTATCAGTTGTGAACTGAGGATCTTTCAGCGCCTGAAAATCCTCAGACAGCTTGTTCGCTACATCCAGCATTTCGCAGTAAGCGTCTGTGACGCTTGATATTTCTTTTTTGATTGCTTCAAGATTTGTAGCTATTTGATAATTAATGTCCTTAATAATGCTGTCGAACTTTTCATCCACTATATTGGATTGTTGTTTTGTGATCCTACAAAAATTTTCTTTCATCTCAGCATTTTGCTTATCCACAATACAACCAAATTTTCTTTCCATCTCCTTCATCTCAGAAGTCTGCATCTCTACAGTACGATCAAATTTTTTATCCATCTGCTTCATCTCAGCAGTTTCCTTCTCTACAGCATGAGCTAATTTTCTGTCCACCCTTGTAGACTGTCCTTTCATCATGTTGTCAGTTTTATTCGTTAATTCAGTATCATGAGCATTCACTATTGTGGCTAATTTTTCCTATAAATCTTTGAATGAAGTCATAGATTGACTGTTTTGCATAAGTTCCACAGTGACCTGCAGCTCCTCAGACAAATTGCCAACATTTGCAAACACGGTTTCCGATACATTTATGTCAGAGTCTGCCGGCTGGAGTGGCTGAGCGGTTCTAGGCGCTACAGCCTGGAACCACACGACCGCTATGGTCGCAGGTTTGAATCCTGCCTCAGGCACGGATGTGTGTGATGTCCTTAGGTTAGTTAGGTTTAAGTAGTTCTGAGTTCTAGGGGACTGATGACCTCAGCAGTTAAGTCCCATAGTGCTCAGAGCCATATCAGAGTCTGCATTATCCATCGTTAGATCAGCAAAGTCGCTGCTACCAACATTGGTCTGATTTTCCTTTTCAAGTTCTGTGTCCATGTTTTGAAGTTTCCAAAGTTTTATCATCATTCAGTGTATTATCATATTGTAATAGTCAAAGAAAAATGTTATTTACAAAGTCACCCACAAACATTTTCTATAATTACACTCAAGCCAAGAGGCAAGTTGGATGCCAATGTATCAAAACATAAGAATCTCAAATTATTTCATCTTGCCGATGAGCAGTCTCGAAGTGACCACATTTGACAACTTTAATTAATAATATACAGCATTATTAATGATTTATTAATGCCATTAAAATTGAAATTGGATCATGAGTTATTTTTTAAATGTTTGAGAAGTAGTCAAACATATAAACTACACCTTATTAACAAAAACATTTTTCCTTTTTCAGTATCCATTAAAGCTTATAACAAACTTACTTCAAGACAAATATCTTCACTTTTTTTCTTTTGCAGTTATTGATTTCCTGATTTGTTCTTGAAGATTTCACTTGAAACAGAAATAAGATAATTTATAATACATATAAAAACACTTTTTCGTTACCCTATGTAAGGCGCCAGAAAGAAGCGTTTCCTCTCTTACACAGTCACATACCAATCCTTTCTATAATTATGTGCAATCAAAGAGGCAAAATGGATGCCAATGTAACAAAACATAAGTACCTCAAGCTAAATCATCTTGCCAATGAGCAGTCTCGAAATGACAATATTTCAGTAGTTTAATTAATAATATACAGCATTATTAATGCCATTGAAATTAAAACTGGATCATCAGCTATTTTTTAAATGTTTGAGGAGTTGTTAAACATGTAAACTACACCTTATTAACAAAACCATTTTTCCTTCTTCAGTATCCAGTACAGCTTATAACAAACTTACTTCGAGATAAATATCTTCACTTTTTTCCTTTTGCAGTTATTGATTTCCTGGTTTGTCCTTGAAGATTTTGCTTGAAACAGAAATAAGATAATTTATAATACATATAAAAACACATTTTCGTTACCTCATGTTAGGCGCCAGAAAGTAGTGTTTCCTCCCTCCCCCTTTTGAAGTAGTGGCAGTTTTTATAGAGGTGAATCAGTCGAATTAACTTAAAAGATAGGTATCTAACAGAAGCAGAGAATAAAAGCCTGAGAGAAAAACATTTCGTTTGATGGGGGCAAGTGATTCTTTTTTATCACTTGTGGCTTGTATTTCGAAAAGAAAATACATACATACAGGGTGCTGTAGGAGAATACTTAACCCTTTATTTTACTACCATCGATTAAAAATAGTACAGTGGGGCTTGTGTCTGGCTAGTATTGAAGATGAGCAACATCATTTTTAAAGACCAATGACTGATTCATCCTCAGCATAGCTTGCACAAAAGTAATGCAAGATATTTTAAATGACAGGTAATGTATCTCATAACTGTTTTGTACTTTGTTCAAATTAAACATTAATGACTGAACATGGTATGTGTTCAGTCATTACGTCTCCCAAGAATTTGTTGCTCACTTTGCTGCTCCAGCTGTTGAATATCCTGATAAATAGTGAATGAATAAAGGCTTATGGCAAAGTTCAAGGGAAGGAAAATATTCTACGAATGATAACAGTAGAATTGGCCATACACACTAGTTTAATCTTATTTAAAGCCAGGAAAAAGTACATAGACAGGCAGACACCTACAGAATTACTACACTTAGTTGTGCCAAAGACAGAAGACAGACAGAAGACTCAGAATAATAATAATAATAATAATAATAATAATAATAATAAAACAGAAAACGTTTACATTTGCTTCTTTTAGCAAATGAATATAGCCTATCTCTGACTTTCTAGAAGGCGTGATTTGAAATAAGGATTGCTGGAATCTTTCATAGGATATCTGTAATTTAATATGTAGTTTTATACGAAATTTGTATATGCATAATTAAAGAAGGAAGGTGCACAAAAGCACCATAGCAGCCATCACAAAAATAGTCACCTCAAGGTCACCTCACTGTCCTACAGCATTGCCAGTTAGTGATAATTTCAAATGGTAGTAAAAATTCTGAAAAAATGTTATACATCTCTAGTTTTAGTCTAGAATATGATGGAGTACTTTCAGGGAGAGCATAAGGGAACAAATGACAGGAATGGGGGAAAGAAATACAGTAGAAGAAGAATGGGTAGCTCTCAGGGATGAAGTAGTGAAGGCAGCAGAGGATCAAGTAGGTAAAAAGACGAGGGCTAATAGAAATCCTTGGGTAACAGAGGAAATATTGAATTTAATTGATGAAAGGAGAAAATATAAAAATGCAGTAAATGAAGCAGGCAAAAAGGAATACAAACGTCTCAAAAATGAGATCGACAGGAAGTGCAAAATGGCTAAGCAGGGATGGCTAGAGGACAAATGTAAGGATTTAGAGGCTTGTCTCACTAGGGGTAAGATAGATACTGCCTACAGGAAAATTAAAGAGACCTTTGGAGAGAAGAGAACCACTTGTATGAATATCAAGAGCTCAGATGGCAACCCAGTTCTAAGCAAAGAAGGGAAGGCAGAAAGGTGGAAGGAGTATATAGAGGGTTTATACAAGGGCGATGCACTTGAGGACAATATTATGGAAATGGAAGAGGATGTAGATGAAGATGAAATGGGAGATAAGATACTGCGTGAAGAGTTTGACAGAGCACTGAAAGACCTGAGTCGGAACAAGGCCCCAGGAGTAGACAACATTGCATTAGAACTACTGATGGCCTTGGGAGAGCCAGTCATGACAAAATTCTACCATCTGGTGAGCAAGATGTATGAGACAGGCGAAATACCCACAGACTTCAAGAAGAATATAATAATTCCAATCCCAAAGAAAGCAGGTGTTGACAGATGTGAAAATTACCGAACTATCAGTTTAATAAGTCACAGCTGCAAAATACTAACGCGAATTCTTTACAGACAAATGGAAAAACTGGTAGAAGCGGACCTCGGGGAAGATCATTTTGGATTCCGTAGAAATGTTGGAACACGTGAGGCAATACTAACCTTACGACTTATCTTAGAAGAAAGATTAAGAAAAGGCAAACCTACGTTTCTAGCATTTGTAGACTTAGAGAAAGCTTTTGACAACGTTAACTGGAATACTCTCTTTCAAGTTCTGAAGGTGGCAGGGGTAAAATACAAGGAGCGAAAGGCTATTTACAATTTGTACAGAAACCAGATGGCAGTCATAAGAGTCGAGGGGCATGAAAGGGAAGCAGTGGTTGGGAAAGGAGTGAGACAGGGTTGTAGCCTCTCCCCGATGTTATTCAATTTGTATATTGAGCAAGCAGTAAAGGAAACAAAAGAAAAATTCGGAGTAGGTATTAAAATTCATGGAGAAGAAGTAAAAACTTTGAGATTCGCCGATGACATTGTAATTCTGTCAGAGACAGCAAAGGACTTGGAAGAGCAGTTGAACGGAATGGACAGTGTCTTGAAAGGAGGATATAAGATGAACATCAACAAAAGCAAAACGAGGATAATGGAATGTAGTCAAATTAAATCGGGTGATGCTGAGGGAATTAGATTAGGAAATGAGACACTTAAAGTAGTAAAGGAGTTTTGCTATTTAGGGAGTAAAATAACAGATGATGGTAGAAGTAGAGAGGATATAAAATGTAGACTGGCAATGGCAAGGAAATCGTTTCTGAAGAAGAGAAATTTGTTAACATCGAGTATAGATTTAAGTGTCAGGAAGTCGTTTCTGAAAGTATTTGTATGGAGTGTAGCCATGTATGGAAGTGAAACATGGACGATAAATAGTTTGGACAAGAAGAGAATAGAAGCTTTCGAAATGTGGTGCTACAGAAGAATGCTGAAGATGAGGTGGGTAGATCACGTAACTAATGAGGAGGTATTGAATAGGATTGGGGAGAAGAGAAGTTTGTGGCACAACTTGACTAGAAGAAGGGATCGGTTGGTAGGACATGTTCTGAGGCATCAAGGGATCACAAATTTAGCAGTGGAGGGCAGCGTGGAGGGTAAAAATCGCAGAGGGAGACCAAGAGATGAATACACTAAGCAGATTCAGAAGGATGTAGGTTGCAGTAGGTACTGGGAGATGAAGAAACTTGCACAGGATAGAGTAGCATGGAGAGCTGCATCAAACCAGTCTCAGGACTGAAGACCACAACAACAACTTTCAAAAGACTATTCTTGCCAGCTTCTTTGAAAAAATAGAAACTAACATTATAAAAAATTTTGAAGAAAATGTTTTTTTACTTCAGTTTGTCGAAAAAACAGAACCAATGACATATTTTGACTGGAAATAATGTATGAACATTCTCAAAGTTTATAGATGTATGTGATACATATTTTATCCTGAAAAGATAGAATTATCCCAAAATAAAAAACAACATATCATAACAACAGTAAAGTTGTTCCACCTGTGTAGTGGAACATGTCATTGCTGATGAATTTGCATTTTTTAGACCTTGTACGAATTTCCAGAAAACTACAAAATTAATTTTGGTAACATCTGAGACATCATTACAGTATTTTACTTACTAGAGACTCTGTTCACAACAGTATGCGAGTACTTGCGTGTTGCCACCAAGATTTTAGTTCTGACAGCTTGCCTTCATAGGACCAAGAAAAAGTCCTACCTCATGTACGGTAGCGTTCTCGCTTCCCGCGCCCGGGTTCCCGGGTTCGATTCCCAGCGGGGCCAGCGATTTTCTCTGCCTCGTGATTACTGGGTGTTGTGTGATGTCCTTAGGTTAGTTAGGTTTAAGTAGTTCTAAGTTCTAGGGGACTGATGACCATAGATGTTAAGTCCCATAGTACTCAGAGCCATTTGAACCATTTTTCCTACCTCATGAAAATTTATTTGCAGCTCTTACTAACCTCTGTCACAACAGCCATTATCCAGCTCGCTGATGCACACTATACAAAACCTTTACGTCAATATTTCTGTTGCAGTCGAGCAAAACGTGTTTTTGCATGTGGTTTTGTGAAACCAAAGTTTTATCGAAGTTAACTACAACACCACTGTCCACAGCACACAGTAAGTGCACTTTACACAAAACTTTGTTCCTGCTGCTGCAATGTCTCTGCAATCCATTAAAAATTGCTGACCATCATAAACCAAGTGAGTGGAGAATACGAAGAACAGAGGTCTCTGAAAATGAATGATTAATTTTTCACAGTGTTCACTCTTATATTTTTCTAGCTGTTCGATATTCTCCTCTATCATGCTACTGAAGTACACTTCTAAGCACTAACTTTTTGTCAAAATTGTGGATTTCCATAATTTATATCCCTTTCTTGGAGAATCAAAAGACGTGCTCACATCTAGAATTTCTGTCGATGTTACTACACTGTTAGTACAGAAGACAGTCGATTTGGAAATACCACAAGGTTTTCTGTCATTTTAAGTACTTATGCAAAATTTATATTATTGCAGGCTTCTTCAATGTTAGCCAGGTATGTAAAAAAAATATTCAGTACTTTCGACATATCTTTTCGCCCTTTACATACACTGACAAGAGTAGTACTATTCATGGGCCATTACACCTGCATTCTGCTCACTACTGAACACATTTCAGTTCACTGTTCCACAGAAGATTGAAACTACATTGTGGAAACACGATATCGCATGAAAACACAGAACACACAGCTGGCGCTGACTTAAGCCATTGTCAATGGTATACATGTGGCAAGAAAGTTATGAAGTGGGCAAATCTCTGAGTTTAGCACTGGTGGACTGCAAGAGTGGATGTGACCTTGTGGTGTCTGATTTCATTGTGGCCACTCTAGAGCTAGGTTCTACCCCTACTATCAGTAAAAACATGTATATTTTATAAAGAAACATCTCACATTTCAACACGTAAATTGAAATAATTCTTTGTGTCACTCAGTAGATATCAAAATTAGATAAAAATTAATCGTAGAGTGCTAGGCTGGACAATGTTTTATACATATGTGATGCAAGTGCTCGTTTCTTTTCAGCCAGAATAGCTACATGTAATGACTACATCATAATGTTCGATTATAAAAATGTTAGGATTCAAGAGAAAGTAGATGTCAGTTCACAAGTGAGTATAAAGTCGTTTGTATGTGCTACATGTTATGTATGTTTTAAAGATATTTCAGCGAATTCAGCCGAATTAATTTTCCAAGATACAAAAAGGAAGTGTGTGATACACTTAACCAATGGACATGCCGATTTAGATGTGATTGAGGCAAACAATTTCATAACAAAAAAGTCGAGGAATTACTGATTCATTCAATCTACATCGTTGAACAAAATGGTGTTCTTGAATGTGAAGAGGGAACAATTATTCAACCTGCATGTTTGATGCTGAAACCAAGCAAACTACTGAAAGGATTGTGGGCAGAAGCTTGCAGTTCAGCAGTCTGTGTCTTAAATTGTATGAGAAGGTTTTCGTACCAGATGAAACCTTTTGAGATTGGTACAATCAAGCAGTAGGAAAACTTAAATGCCTCAGAATTTTTGGCACAGATTATTATGTTCATATCAACATACACTTCCATTGGAAGGTTAATGAGAAGCCTGTTTTTTGATAACTTCTGAAAGGAAAGTAGTCTTGAGTCAAGACACAAAATTTAACTGAGATGCATTTTGTACTTTCCTCACTGATCCAATTTAATATGCTAATTCTCGGCAAGAGTTACCAGATCTGAAATGATCAGATGTGGTACTTGAAGCATACAAAAGCGAATATCATAGGCAGTCTGCATCCATAGCAAGTCAAAATGAAAAAAAGATTTAGCACACTTGATCCTGGTGAAAGTAAAGTGGCTATAATCAAGAATCGAAAGAATTTTGAAAAATTGAAGCTTCTGGATTTTCTGGACAAGACAAATTGGAAAAATGGAAACAAGAAACGAAAACCAGCCTGAATGTAAAGTCTGAATTCTCGATGTTAATGAAAGTTGGTGCTGATGAACAAAAAGATTCAAACTATTTTCTGAATTATTACAGTCATATGAGAAGGAAAAATGGCTACAAGCTATTGTTGAAGTAAATCAACTGTCAATAACGAATGTGGGTGTTAGTTTAATGTTCTAGAAATTCCCAAGTATTGCAGAATCGCTAGGTCCAATTTAGAAAAGTTTCAGCTGATGGAATACTCGCTTGAAAGCCTCTTGATTGCTAAATGTTACATTCTGGTGGTAGGAATTGCTTTATGTTTGATTTATATTTATGATGGTTTAATTGTTGATAGAGATAAAGAAGAAATTAGGCCTGCCACAGCTCAGAATATATTAATGTGAAAGGTTGACATAACAACAGGCACCTTTGACAGCTTATTTGATATAAAAATAAAGCAAAATGAAGATGGAGCTATTATTGTAGACCAATCAAACTGTACGAAACAAATGTTCATGAAAGATTTATGAATGATGAAAATATGTTGGGACATATAGACGAAAAGAACCATTTGGCTGATCTTCTGATGAAGCGGTTTTTTTATGTGTTCAGCTTAATTTGCTATGAGTAAAGACTTGGATGTAGGAACTAAATAGTAATTCTGTATTGTTTATATGGTTGACTTTTCCTTTTGGAGGACATATTGTAATAAAAGGAAAAGTGTTTGAGGGTTGACTGAAGTATATTTGATTTTTATAAAAACTCTTTGTAATTCGTTTTGTTATTGAACAGTTCGTATCCTGTGAGTAAATCGTACATAAGTGGAGCTGTGTTGGTCAAACATAATACCAACGTTTACAATACCAGAAAACCTTGATATAGATGTCCCACCTTTTTGACACTGAATACACTCCTGGAAATTGAAATAAGAACACCGTGAATTCATTGTCCCAGGAAGGGGAAACTTTATTGACACATTCCTGGGGTCAGATACATCACATGATCACACTGACAGAACCACAGGCACATAGACACAGGCAACAGAGCATGCACAATGTCGGCACTAGTACAGTGTATATCCACCTTTCGCAGCAATGCAGGCTGCTATTCTCCCATGGAGACGATCGTAGAGATGCTGGATGTAGTCCTGTGGAACGGCTTGCCATGCCATTTCCACCTGGCGCCTCAGTTGGACCAGCGTTCGTGCTGGACGTGCAGACCGCGTGAGACGACGCTTCATCCAGTCCCAAACATGCTCAATGGGGGACAGATCCGGAGATCTTGCTGGCCAGGGTAGTTGACTTACACCTTCTAGAGCACGTTGGGTGGCACGGGATACATGCGGACGTGCATTGTCCTGTTGGAACAGCAAGTTCCCTTGCCGGTCTAGGAATGGTAGAACGATGGGTTCGATGACGGTTTGGATGTACCGTGCACTATTCAGTGTCCCCTCGACGATCACCAGTGGTGTACGGCCAGTGTAGGAGATCGCTCCCCACACCATGATGCCGGGTGTTGGCCCTGTGTGCCTCGGTCGTATGCAGTCCTGATTGTGGCGCTCACCTGCACGGCGCCAAACACGCATACGACCATCATTGGCACCAAGGCAGAAGCGACTCTCATCGCTGAAGACGACACGTCTCCATTCGTCCCTCCATTCACGCCTGTCGCGACACCACTGGAGGCGGGCTGCACGATGTTGGGGCGTGAGCGGAAGACGGCCTAACGGTGTGCGGGACCGTAGCCCAGCTTCATGGAGACGGTTGCGAATGGTCCTCGCCGATACCCCAGGAGCAACAGTGTCCCTAATTTGCTGGGAAGTGGCGGTGCGGTCCCCTACGGCACTGCGTAGGATCCTACGGTCTTAGCGTGCATCCGTGCGTCGCTGCGGTCCGGTCCCAGGTCGACGGGCACGTGCACCTTCCGCCGACCACTGGCGACAACATCGATGTACTGTGGAGCCTCACGCCCCACGTGTTGAGCAATTCGGTGGTACGTCCACCCGGCCTCCCGCATGCCCACTATACGCCCTCGCTCAAAGTCCGTCAACTGCACATACGGTTCACGTCCACGCTGTCGCGGCATGCTACCAGTGTTAAAGACTGCGATGGAGCTCCGTATGCCACGGGAAACTGGCTGACACTGACGGCGGCGGTGCACAAATGCTGCGCAGCTAGCGCCATTCGACGGCCAACACCGCGGTTCCTGGTGTGTCTGCTGTGGCGTGCGTGTGATCATTGCTTGTACAGCCCTCTCGCAGTGTCCGGATCAAGTATGGTGGGTCTGACACACCGGTGTCAATGTGTTCTTTTTTCCATTTCCAGGAGTGTATTTTGATGTACAATTCGTTCTAGTAGATCCATACTGAAAAGATCCTTCAGTGGTCTCAGTATGTAGATATGGATGTACTGTTGTTACTTGTAACTGAATATCAGCTGGCATATCATCTTGCATATTGAATCTGATTTTCGTATAGAGGAAGAAATATATCTCAAAATAAATTCACCATAAATTTTTCCTCGTTTTTGATTATAATTTTACTACTGGTAATTATTTCATTGGTGTGTTTGACACGTGTCATTAGTTTCTGCACGGATACACGTCCATGTCTGAGATTTGGGAGTCCATTTTAAGTTTTATTTACTCTTTGTCTAAGCTCTTTGACTGAAATCTACGCAGTTACAGTAACACACTTACAAATTATGAAAAAGTATAACTTGTCTTACATCCACCAAAACAAAATCCATTTAGATCAGTTATCAGTAAACACAAGTGAAATAAATTGCTCAAATATTATGCTTTTCAGAAAGCCATATCATAAATAGCATAGACTTGTTACATTTAGATAACTACACCATAGCTATCCACTATTACAGGGATATAGGTGGTGTAGGGATAGAGGTGGTGTAGGTACAGTTATTAAAAATAGTGTAATATTTAGATCTATAGATGTAAGAAAATAATGTTTAAGGCAACAGTTTTAAGCCTGTGCAGAAGTAGTCACAGTAGGTGTCCCAGCAGTAACAGTAATAGTAGTGACAATCAGCAGGGCACTTGGGTCTAACTTAATGATCTTTGTGGTTCAAATAATGTTATTGTAGTCTGCTTTATTTCATAAAAATAATGAAATTGTCATAATTGGGGATTATAATGTAAACTTTTAAACTGAAAGCAATAACAAAATCGAACTTCAATATATCATAAATTCATACTATCATCTAATATCAGTAGCTGACTTCCCACTAGGGTAACATCTGAAAGTAAAGACTGGTTCACACATGGAACTAATATGGCTCCACAGCTTGTTAGTGGCATCGTGAGCTACCATTCACACAGGATGCCACAAATTTTACGTAGTTGCACAGCTTTCAATATGGCGTCAATGGAAATCATATGGGCGAGTATAGATGTTACAGTGCAAGTGATGGTATTAGAGCTGTGAACAAAAGTTAAATACAATGAAGACTAAACGCAAATTTTAGATCCGAAAACAGATTTTGTACAGAGATAAATCAGGGACCAGAAACACATTCATAAAAGAAATAACACTTGGAGACGAAAATGGCGCCTGCAACAGCGAAATAACCATCAGCTGGCATTTAAATATCATCTGCAGACAAGTCAATCTTCGAAGCTTTAGAATCTTATTGTGTACGTTGATTTCGAATAACTAATTTATAGTTTAATAATTGCCAAGTCGCACTCGGGAGCTACTTCCTACATATCATCCACAATTTATACAATTCTTGGTCTCACAAATCACCAAGTTTATATGACTCGCTTTTTTGGTTACATATATGAAGTTAATTTATTTATTCATCCAAAAATATTTTGATTGTGAGAAAAGACATTGGTTTGCTGATATTGCCCACCCACCCACCCACACACACACACACACTGCTGCAGAAAGTCAAACATAGGATGCTATTCTTGTAGTTCAAGAAACTGTGAAAGTGTACCAGAACACACTGAAATCAAAGGGAATACAGCAGCAATTTCTCCACGATAAGTGCAGCAGAATACTCATGTTTTGAAGTACTGCCACCAAGAAGCAGTGGTAAAAGGTAAGCAGCACCACGAGTAAAAACCAAGCTGAACTTTTTCTGGCATGACAGAAGTTGCATCTCTTAAGTTGTGCCACTAAACACTACTGCCCAACTTCAAATCTTTAGAGGCTCACTGTGTTGAACACTAAATGTAACATGTTCATAATTGCAACTGCAATATGCCACTAGCTGTGGCCACACGTTTGTTGC
Organism: Schistocerca nitens; assembly: GCF_023898315.1. NCBI lineage: Eukaryota > Metazoa > Arthropoda > Insecta > Orthoptera > Acrididae > Schistocerca > Schistocerca nitens. The sequence goes on from NC_064622.1 coordinate 355,921,424, forward strand.
AGCTATGAACCTGGCTTAAGCTTTGATAGACAATATATATATATATATATATATATATATATATATATATATATATATATATATATATATATATATATATATGTATGTATATATACGTGTGTGTGTTCTCTCTCTCTCTCTTTCTCTCTTTCTCTCTCTCTCTCTCTCTCTTTCTCTCTTTCTCTCTCTCTCTCTGCCTGTCTCTCTCTCTCTCTCTCTCTCTCTCTCTCTCTCTCTCTCTCTCTCTCTCTCTCTCTCTCTCTATATATATATATATATATATATATATATATATATATGCCATAGCTTCACTGTCGCCATGTCTTGAATCGGCTACCTGACCATGTTGGACTGGACAGCTTCTCAATCTGCATGGCAAAACAAAAAAAAATGTTTCAAATGGCTCTGAGCACTATGGGACTCAACTTCTGAGGTCATCAGTCCCCTAGAACTTAGAACTACATAAACCTAACTAACCTAAGGACATCACACACATCCATGCCCGAGGCAGGGTTCGAACCTGCGACTGTAGCAGTCTTGTGGCTCCAGACTACAGCGCCTAGAACCGCACAGCCACTCCGGCCGGCGCATGGCAGAACACCTCTCCAGAACACGTCTCCAGACAGCGATCCCCAACTTCAAATCTTTAGAAGCTCACTGAGTTGAACACTAAATTTAACATGTTCATAATTGAATCCTCATCACTCTTTGAAGAGGTTTCCCCAAAAATATTTTTTAGAAATAATATTAGCACGTCCCTGAATAAATCCTGGCTACAAAGAAAATTAAGCAGTGGTACAAAACAAAAAAGGAACTTTTCAGTGCAGTTGGAGTGCCTAAGGACACAAAAAATTGCTCATTATAAAATGTACTGTGAGATCATAAGAAAGTTGTACAAAAATCAAAAGCGTTATATTATGAAGAAGAATTTGCTGACTCTAATAATAAGATGAAGGCTATGTGGCATATCGGTAGATGATAGATGGAGGAAAACAAAAGTACTTTAGAAGACTTCAAAATAAAACATGAAGGAAGTCTTGTATTAAATCCTGAAAGCATAGCCAACATTTTCCACAAACAGTTCTTGTCAGTGTCAGAACAAATAGGTTGCCGGGGCTCTGGTAAATAAGCCTTGAGTCTAATGCAAAATACTATCCCTAGAAATATCAATAAAATTCAAATTAGTTCTGTCACAGAACCTTTCAAAGAACAACTGACCTATCTGGAGTACAAAAACTCCACTGCAGTAGATAATTTCACTAACAATATGCTGAAACACTGCTATAGTTCAATATGTGATGTACTTAATCTGTTTTTCAATGGATCCTAATAACAAGGAACTGTGCCAGACAGACTCCAATGTGCTGTTGAGAAACCCCTCTTCATGAAAGGTGAAGAAACAGAAATTATAAATTACAGGCCAAATTCTCCCGCATATAAAACAATTTTGGAACATTTAGATAGATTTAATACTCTCACAAAAGACAATTTGGTTTCAGAAAGGGTCTGTCAACCAAACAAGCAATCTACACTTTTATAAATGAAGTTCTGGATTATCTAAATGACAAAATGGAGACAACAGGATTGTTTTGTGATTTATCGAAAGCCTTTGAAGCTATAAATCGTCAAATATTATTATGGAAAGCTAACCTTTTATGAATAAGTGTTGTGTCAAACAAGTAGTTTCGGTCATACCTCAAAGATAGGGAGCTGAAAGTAGTGTTAGACAGTATAAACGCTTTTGTAATGGTGTTGCTTCATCATAACAGAAAATCTGGCGCGCTACAAGGATCCATTTTTGGTCCTTTGCGATTCTGGGTATTTATAAATGACCTACCATAGTGTACTAAGCTACGGTGAAGTTTTGTCATTTTTTTAGTGACACCAACATTATGACTGATTCTCATATGTCTGAAAATCTTCATGGAAATGTTAACAATATTGTTATCGATTTAGTAAATTTGTTTTCTATCAATTGACTTTTGTTAAATTTTTAAAAAATTAACTGTATTGGATTCTCTTCAACTGCCATAACTGAGTAAGAGATAACTGTTAAGTGTGTCACACAGACCATAGAAAGAATTGAAACAACAAATTTCCTGGGTGTTATGACTGACTGCATAGTAAACTAGTCTCATCATATAAGAAATCTTCAAAAGAAACTCAGGTCATAGGTTTTTGCCATATACCTGCTTATTATCTGCGAGAGGTATTTTGGGGAAACCGATCACTAGCAAAGAAAATATTCTTAGCCTGAAAAAGTGTTGTAAGAATAATGAGTGAGTGATGTAGACTTTGGATATAGTTGTATTAACCTTTTCCAGAAACTGAAAATTCTTTTTACTGCTCGTCAATATATATTTTCACTTATACTTTTCATCAGTAAAAATACTGGCTGTATAAAAGAAATAGTGACTGTTATCAAACAGCCTATATATATATATATATATATATATATATATATATATATATATATATATATATATGCTATTTGTTATTATGAATGCAATACAATGATTGTAAAAATCTGATAATGGTGCAGAAGGGTGTACAATACACTGGAACAAGAGTTTATAATGCTCTCCCTCCAGATATTAAATGTAAGTTTGGTAACAATCCCGCATTTAGGGAGCCTCTGAGGCAATTTCTACTGGAATAAATGTTGGATGAGTTTCTTACTCACGATGAAAAAACCTTAATATAATGTAAGATTGGACAGCTATGCAGATACTCATTTCTCATTTTAATTTGCTATGTCATAGAATATCTGATGAAAACATGGCCTACTATTACTATTTTTTTTGTTATATTGGTAGCTATGCACTGATTTGTTTAGAAAGATCACTCGAATTGTCATATAAACTATAAATAAAGTAAAATAAAAAATGAATTGACAGACTCTGTATGCTTGTGACCTTATCAAAGATTGACCGGTGGAGTAAGAAACAAATAAATACAATGAATTTGATTTAACTTTGAAACACGTGCCAGTAAAAATTCGTTAAAATGTAAGCATATGATCTAAGAAGGATTGCATAATAAGTCAGAAAACAGAAACTGGTCACTGGAATACTTGTGCGGGGATGCATGTACAATTTTAAGTACTTGTGTGAACTGGTAAGATGTAAAGTAGTTGTTCCCATCAAATCTTTGGAAATGGTTATCGATTTTGTTTGATGCTAAACCAAAACATGGCGGTGTGTTGGTGGCTGTGATGGGAGACGGGAATTTTGATAGCAATGAGTTGTTTGTTTATGTTATTTATTCGTTAGAGATTTAAAAACAGTAGTGACAAACAAAGATAAAGACGTATTGTTCTAATCGATAATCATTTCACCACAGCGGGAGTGCAATTTGGTGCTTTCTTTTATTTTGTTTGTTATTAAATGTCAGTACCATGGGTCTCGATTTCGATGTGTTGGAATTTTGTAGGAAGTTACGAACTTCCAAACAACCACCTTATGAATGCCCTCTTCCTGAATGTGGTAGAGTTTACAAAAGTCTCTGTGGTTTGCAGTACCATTTGGTGAATTTCGACCATAATGCTTCATCGCCGCAGACTTCCATACCTACTCCTGGTAATTCAGTTTTATCAAAATTTACACCGAAATTACGGTTTTTTTTTAGCTGGTAATGAAGTTCGTTTTTGTTGCAGGAAGGAAAAAAAGCCGGGGATCTCATATCACTCGTACTCCAACAGCAACGTCGGATTTGCTCACCACTCCAACAAGAGAGGGCCTCACATATGCAGAAGCTCAAAAAATGGTTGAATTTGAGGTCGACGGAAAAATTAGTAGAGTTAGTATCCATGAACCACTACCGATTTTATCGAAGGAGGAATACGAAGAAACATTTGGAAATAATGAAGATATGGTGAGAAGTTTTTACATTCTGCCAAGCATTGTTTAAGCCATGGCCATAGAATGCATAATGTGGGAGGTTGACCCATCTCATTGTCATTGAACCACCCTAAGATATCAACTTCCAAAAGGAGACATGAAGCTGTTCATTGTCGTTTCCAGTTGGAAAGCGATTTATGAGCTTTCATTGTTCTACGTTTAGAATTTTATTTTATGAACTTAATCGTCGATTACGTTTGCCGTATTTTCATTTTGTCATATACTTAATGGCATTTTTTTTGTCTTGTTACACTTGGGCAAGATTCCCAGTGGTGCAGTTTGTAACCAGTGTTTGATAGAAGTCGGCTGCTCAAGATAACCTTTAATATGACATCAGATTGGAGAAATTGAATCTAAAATAAAATAATTTTGTCTTGAGCAGTTTTAAGTCGTATTTGGTTCACAGTACAGAAAATATTCTGAAACAGCAGCATTTTATTCGGGATCTCATTCTTTGTTCAGTGCTTATGTAATGAATTCTGGCTTGATGTATGACTTCTGTAAGTTATTGCCATTTGATTCACTGTTGACAAAGAGAAGTGGCTTGGATGTCCGCCTATTAACTTTTAGTTATTAATATGGGACAGGAAGAAATCACAAGATTCCAGCTGAATGTAAGTATTTGCAGCCCTGTTGTCACCACAATACATGTTGTATATTTCTTAACACATTGGCAGTTGGTAAATGATATAATATATTGAAGACCGAATGAGGTTCGGAAGCATTCGTTTGAGGTCAAAGAGGTTATTTTACATGTGTCATAATGCTATAGAAAACAGCAAGGAAAAATGTTAGGTCTGGCCACGGAAGCAAAGTTCAGTGGTCATTTCTTCGTACACATCATCCGTGTGTAGAATTTTTTTTTGTTTTTTGCATTCAGCATGTAAAGTGAGATTTCAAGAATCGTTTCTAGTTTGCTGCTGTGCCATTTCTTAACATAACTGATTTTGAAATATTGATTCTTGATGTCATCAAAATGGCAGACATGAACCACTCATTAAAATCCAGTGTGTGTAAAATACACATTGTAACAAGAAGTATAGCTTTCTGTGATATAACATTCAGTGGTTTCCCCAACCCTCCAGCCACCCCCTCACTCCTCCCCCTCCTCTTCCTCTCTCAAGGCATCATCATTAACCACAACTAATGCCACCATTGGTAGGTTCAGCTAATTTTATTTTGTGATTCTTCTGTTGTATCCAAAAATAGTTCAAGTAATATTGGGTCTAGTAAACAACACAGGCCATTGGTAGGCATAATTCTTTGAAGTGTGACCTATGTTACATAGATGGTCTGTTGGAGAGCTTTTTGTTTTGTGTGTATGTTCTATATTTTTTAATAATATGTCATCAGTGTTGACTTAGGTTGTGTTGTTTGCTAGACTACATGGGTCATTAGAGACGGTGATCCATTGGCAGGAGGTGTAGTATAGAGTGTGTTTTATGATAGACTTATACTTTTTTTAATGGAATTGTGGGTTACAGACTTACGTGTAGACCTATGCCTAGGTTTGGTTGAAAAGTTATATTTTGCTTGTGAGTTGGCAAAGCCAGTGAATGGATCACTACTATTTATTAGCATGCAGGAGGTCATGGGTTCGATCCTGGGTTGGGACACATTTCTTTTATGTGCTGATTTCATTCTGAAATTTCATACTGTAATATACAATGTTTCTTACGTCGCACATATCTTAAATTTACAACATTTTGTAACACTGAACATAACAAAGATGTGGTTAGGCAAATAAGAAATAGACGGTTGAAACGAATGACCTGTCATAGGACAGAATAACTACAAAGACAATGTCAATTTCGAGTTGCTAAAGATGATAGCACAATACAGTAACACAACATGTACTTGTCATTTATACTACATGTAAAATGAGCGCTCAGATGCCGCACATTACAAAGCAGTGACAATAATAATGTCCATATTGAAGACCACATGACCTCCACAACAGATTATGTTATCCTCAGAACAACAGATGCTCAAAGTGACATCCCTGCACGTCCAAGCATTGCACAACCCACCAGATCATACAGCTCTGGACCCTTCGCAGCAGAGCTGCGTCCACAGTAACAAGAGCAGCGTGAACACGTGCAACCAATTCTTCCACATTCATGGGCGGAGTAGACTACGTGTGCTCCTTCAGGTGTCCCAACAGGAACAAATCCAGGCGATTTAGGTCAGGTGAATGTGGTATACAACTGGGCCTCCACATGCGGGCCATTTCCCCGAAATGTTCTATCCAAATACTGTTGCACATTAATTCCAGAGTGTGGAGGTGCACCATTATATTGGAACCATATCCTCCACTAAACATCTTCCAGCGACACGGCAGGTAGTTCGAGAGGAGTGCATGATGCCTTTCTGCAGTCAACCGGTCAGGCAACATGTAAGAGTCCAAACACCTGTCGCTCAATATTCCAGCCCAGACGTTTATACCTAAAAGTGAACTTAATATCCACAGTCGCGGGTGATGTGCGGATTAACTTCACACCAATGGTGGACATTGTGCATATTTAAGACACCCTCACAAGTAAATGCTGCTTCATTCAACCATATTACGGTTTTCGTGAAGTCATTCTTGGTTTCCTGTTGTTGTTGGAACCATTCACAGAATTGCATCCACTAATAGCGATCTGCAGGATGCAGGTGTTGGCGTGAAAGCATAATGATAGGGGTGCAGCCCATGCTCGTGCAGCACATTAACAACTGTGTGTTGCAAGACACGCAGCTGCCTTGCTACGCTACATGTAATTTGCTGAGCTGCTTCTTGGTGCATGACCTCAAGAATAGCTTACTCAGTAGCTTGAGTGCAGCGAGTCCATGGGCGACCTCTGTCACACGATGATGGAAAGAGAGAACCTGACTCTCAAAGATGCAGCTCCAGATTACGAAACACATTTTTACCTGGATGGCGTTGCCGAGGATATCTAGCACCGTATTCATGAGCGGCAACACCAGCCTGGTTATCAAATGCACCAAGGACCAGAAGCATATCCACATATTCATCATTTGTGTATGCCATACGTCTGTCGCACTGGTTTAGAAGTTCATAATGAGAAAATTAGATATGTGTACACATGTACATTGGAGTCAGTCGCCAGCGCGTTACTCCGCTTGCAACTAGTCCCTGTCTGGTGGACAGCGCATACAGTATAAACACGCCACCAGTCCTGTGCACTGTTTCACCTAACGCGCATTATCCCTCCGACAGATATTGTTCTGCATGATTCATCCCAACACCGCTAATTGTGAAATGCTGGGTTTCGAATTACACTGTTTCCCTTATGGTAATAGGCATGATGTTTCCACAGTCTCATCGACAGAATAATAATAATAACAATGCATTGAGATACACTATGTGATCAAAAGTATCCGGGCACCTGGGTGAAAATGATGTACAAGTTTGTGGCACCCTCCATTGGTAATGCTGTAATTCAATATGGTGTTGGCCCACCCTTAGCCTTGATGACAGCTTCCACTCTCACAGGCATACATTCAATCAGTTTCTGGAAGGTTTCTTGGGGAATGGCAGCCCATTCTTCGTGGAGTGCTGCACTCAGCAGAGGTATCTAAGTCGGTCACCGAGGCCTGGCACGAAGTCGGCGTTCCAAAACATCCCGTTCTGTAGGATCCAGGTCAGGACTCTGTGCAGGCCAGTCCATTACAGGGATGTTACTGTCATGTAACCACTCAGCCACGGGCCGTGCATTATTAACAGGTGCTCGATCATGTTGAAAGATGCAATCACTATCCCTGAATTGCTCTTCAACAGCGGGAAGAAAGAAGGTGCTTAAAACATCGACATAGGCCTGTGCTGTGATAGTGCCACACAAAACAACAAGGGGTACAAGCCCCCTCCATGAAAAACATGACCACACCATAACTCCACCGCCTCCGAATTTTACTGTTGCCACCACACACACTGGTACATGACTGACGTTCACCTGGCATTCACCATACCCACACCCTGCCATCGGATCATCACATTGTGTACTATGATTCGCCACTCCATTCAATGTTTTTCCACTGTTCAGTTGCTCAATATTTACGCACCTTGACCAAGCGAGGTGTCGTTTGGCATTTACCGGCATGATGTGTGGCTTATAAGCCTCCGCTCGACCACGAAATTCAAGTTTCCTCATCTCCCGCCTAACTGTCATAGTACTTGCAGTGGATCCTGATGCAGTTTGGAATTCCTGTGTGATGTTCTGGATAGATGTCTGCCTATTACACATTACCACCCACTTTAACTGTTGGGGGTCTCTGCCAGTCAACAGACGAGGTCAGCCTGTATGCTTTTGTGCTGTACGTGTCCCTTCATGTTTCACCTTCACTATCACATAGAAATAGTGCACGTAGGGATGTTTAGGAGTGTGGAAATCTTGTGTACACATGTATGACACAAGTGACACCCAATCACCTGAACACATTCGAAGTCGGTGAGTTCCGCGGAGCGCACCATTCTGCTCTCACTATGTCTAATGACTACTGAGGTTGCTGATATGGTGTAGGTGGCAGCACAATACACCTAATGTGAAAAATTTGTGTTTTCGGGGGTTTCTGGATATTTTTGATTACATAGTGTATGTACTAGACAGTATGCGGTTACCAGACTCAGTGTTGAAAGGCATAATTAGTGGGACCATGGTGATAACACATATAAATAGTACCCAAGTTTGGATGTTATTTGCAAAGCACATTGCTAGTCCTGCTGGTAACGTAAGGGCCTAACAAAATGTAATGGACCTGTACAAGGCAAGAATAATAGTTTGTAATAATGAATGGGACTGTTGGAGGAGGGTACAAAGGAAACAAGTTTCACATCTAGTGGGAGAAGTGGTGCGAATAAATGCACGCCCACAAGGTGGAAAGGGCTTCTTTCAAAGCTGACCAATTTTCCATTTCTATGATTATAGTATGTGAGTGCAAATGTTTTCTAGAGGACCTGCTGCAATCACTTCTGATGATTAAGGTGCCAGATACCATACCACCAGGACTACATTTATCAAATAAAAAACATATGCCTTAACCCAGGATCAAACCATCGACATCCTGCATGCTAACCCAAAACTCTATCCACTGCACCAACTGTACATCATGACAAATATGTGCTGACAGGAAGTTACCATACATGTGGTTACAGTGTTGCCAGATTGCCACTCTTTAACATCCTTTTTCTGCCGGATGTACTTGCCGGGTGAAATTTTGTGAGAGACATTCTTTTATCGCTGGCCTGTGAGGAGTTGCACTGCGAAGCCCAAGTGCGCGAATTTCGCTTCACCTGGTATACAGGCGCGCGCGCGCACACACACACACACACACACACACACACACACACGGTGAGAGAGAGAGAGAGAGAGAGAGAGAGAACTGGTCTAACTAGTAACAATGTCTTCTCTGCTCCAGCTATCTGTATTTTGTAAGTATTGATCAATAAAAATTTTAAAAATCGCATTTTTAAGAGTTTTTACAAAATATTTACGTGGCCTCCTCATCACAAATTTTATGACTATTTTAGAGTATATTATTTGGTTATTGTGTTATTCATTGGTGCAATTACAGTGGGCAATTTTTTGTGTGTAAAGTGTGTGCCATATTTACCATTTAATTTCTAGTGTAATCTGAGCATGTTGGCAACACTGTTTTCAGCTCTCTTTCGTTTATTATTAACACACCTGAACTTGGACATAAATCATCCTGCTTAGGGTTGTGTGTGTGGCTTGAAGATTTTATTATATACAGTGTAAGTGAGGGAATGCAGTAGTGAAAGGATCAGATGAATGGACTGTAAAAACAGACAAGAAGATTGTGTGTAAGAAAAGTGGAAAAATGCTTCACGGTTGTTAGAAATGTAGCTGAGTTATTGCAGAAATATCTTGGTCCTCAAGTAGCTGTGGTACGTCACATTCATTGCGAAGGAGTTATACTCTAGTATGTACGACACTCAGTGGTGTGTGTGTGTGTGTGTGTGTGTCATGACTGCTAGATGAAACAGTTCCTTTGACACCTCTTGGTCAGTCATACGCTTTCAAATGGCCGTCATCAGTTGATTGGTGTGCAGTTCCTATTTCCCAAGTGCTTCTGTTGTTGGATCGTCCTTGTCGACATGCAAATTCAGCCTGGCTACCCGAGTTCATTGAGAAGCAAGTGGCAAAACAAATGATCTCTTTTCAGAAATGCATTGTAGGCTTACAGTGTGAATCTTTTTTAGTAGACTTGCCTAGAGTACATCCATATACCAGGTGTACCAGTATGAAATGAGCGTTAAGATACAAATGTGTTGATAGGGAACATTTGTTGTGAACAAGCCTTAATTTTGTTTGTTTGGTTGGTATGACATCTGTCAAAGATATTTAGTATACATCAACTCATGGAACAAACATCATCATATGTTTTCATCGTGTTAACAATGTCGAATTTTGTACCAGAAAGTGATGATTTGCGGAAAGCATTAATTTTTCGTTTTCATTTGAAAAAAAAGTGCTGCAGAGTTGGATTGAATGCTTGTCGAGGCATATGGTGATCATGCTCTATCAGAAGCAACATGCAAAAGATGGTTTCAACGGTTCAGAAATAATGATTTTGATGTAAGAAATGAAGAACGTGGAAGACCACCAAAAATGTTCGAAGACGCCGAATTGCAAGCAATATTGGATGAAGATGATACTTTGAGTCAGAAGCAAATGGCAGCAATGCTAAATGTTGCACAACAAACAATTTCTGACTGTTTGAAAGCTATGGGAAAGATCCAAAAGTGTGGAAAATGGGTGCCACATGAATTGAATGAAAGACAGATGGAAAACTGAAAAACCATTTGTCAAATTTTGCTTCAAAGAAATGAAAGGAAATCAATTTTGCTTCAAATTGTTACTGGCGATGAAAAATGGATTTATTTTAAGAATCATAAACAGGAAAAATCATGGGTTAATCCGGGACAACCATCAACGTCGACTGCAAAACCAGATCGATTCGGCAAGAAGACAGTGCTCTGTGTTTGGTGGGATCAGAAAGGTGTGGTGTATCATGAGCTTCTAAAACCCGGTGAAACTGTAAATACTAATTGCTACAGACAACAAATGATCAATTTGAACTATGCATTGATCAAAAAAAGACCAGAATGCGCCAGAAGACATGGCAAAGTAATTTCTTTACGCGACAATGCACCTGTACACAAAGCAAAACTGGTTCAGGATACAATCAAAACACTTGGCTGGGAGCTGCTACCCCACCTGCCGTATTCACCAGACTTGGCCCCTTCCGACTACCATTGGTTTTCATCAATGGGACACGCATTGGCTGAGGAACACTTCGATTCCTACGAAGAAGTCGAAAATTGTGTGTCTGATTGGTTTGTTTCAAAAGACAAACATTTCTATTGGCGTGGTGTCCACAAATTGCCTGAAAGGTGGTCAAAATGTATAGAAAGCAATGGTCAGTACTTTGAATAAAATGTTTTTACTTTTCAATTCAAAATTAGTGTTTCATTTTCACAAAAAAACGCTCATTTCATACCGGTATGCCTGGTAGATACTCTGTCAGCCACTGTACGGTGCATTGTGGAGATGTTTTTTACCACTACCAGTCAATTCCTTTCCTGTTCCACTTGCAAATAGAGTGATGGAAAAACGTCTTTTTATATCCCTCCGTATGAGCCCTAGTTTCTCGTATCATTGTTGTCCTTACACGCAGTGTATGTTGGAGGCAACAGAATCGTTCTGCAGTCTGCTTCAAAATGCTTGTTCTCTAAATTTTCCCAGCAATGTTTCTTGAAAAGAATGCTGCCTTTGCTCCAGGGATTCCCATATGAGTTCCCAAAGCATCTGTGCAACACTTGCATTTTTTTGAACCTACCAGTAACAAATCTAGCAGATCACATCTGAATTGCATCAATGTCTTCCTTTAATATGGCGTGCTGTGGATCCCAAAGACTCGAGCAGTACTCAAGAATAGGTCACACTAGTGTCCTATATGCAGTGTCCTTTACAGGTGAACCACACTTTCCTAAACTTCTCCCAATAAACCGAAATCAACCATTCGCCTTCCCTGTCACAGTCCTTGAATACTCATTCCATTTCATATTGCTTTGCAACATAACATTCAGGTATCAAGAGGTGTGACTGTGTCAAGTGGGACACTACTAATGCTGTACCTGAACATTAGAGTTTGATTTTCCTGCTCATTCGCATTAACATATATTTTTCTACATTTAGAACTAGCTGCTATTCATCACACCATCTAGAAATTTTGCCTAAGTCATCTTGTATCCTTCTCCAACTACTCAGATTTGAAGCTTTACTGTACACCACAGCATCATCAACAAACGACCACTGATTGTTGCCCATCCTGTATGCCAAATCATTTATGTGTTTAGAGAACAATAGCGGTCCCATCACACTTTGTCTGCGGCACTGCTGACTATACCTTTCGCTCTGATAAACACTTGCCGTCTAGCACAACATACAGGGTTCTGTAACTTAATAATTGTCTTCAAGCCACTCTCATATCTGTGAACCGATTCCATATGCTCATACCTTTATTAGCAGACTGCAGTGGGGCACAGTGTCAGATGATTTCTGGAAATCTATAAATACATAATCTGCCTATTGCCCTTCATTTCAGCCATAGTTTACAGTACATAATGCAAAAAAAAAAAAAAACAGTAAGCTGAATTTTGCATGAGCAATGCTTTCTAAAGCCATGCTGATTTAGGATATAAGATCTCGGTCTCATGAAAATGTGTGATATTCGAACTGAGAATATGTTCAAGAATTCTGCTGTAAACCAATGTTAGAGATATCTGTCTGTAATTTTGCAGGTCTGTTTTTTTTTATTCTTCTTATATACAGGAGCCACCTGAGCTTTTCAGTTGACTTTGCACTGGGCAAAAGATTCACAATAAATGCAAGCTAGGTAAGGGGCTAGTACTGTACAGCACTCTTTATAAAACTGAAGGGGCATCCCATGCAGTCCTGTTGACTTATTTGCCTTCAAATCTTTCAGTTGTTTCTGAAAGCCACGAATGCTTGATCAGTGGTCAAATGACAGTATGTTTGTACAATTCTCCAGCATGAACAATTTTTTGAATGTGAAATTTATAAAATTTCCTTTTGATATCTACAACTTTCACACTGGACTCGTCAACAAGTAAGTGGATGGAAGTCTTGCACCCCCCATTGCGATTTTACACAGGACCGGAATTTTCTCGGGTTCTCTGCCATTCTTTTGCTAGGGTGTAATGGTGGTAGTTATTCTATGCTTCATACGTAGTAGATCTTCTCACAGACACACAAATATCTAGTAACCTTTGCTTGTTGTCATATGTGCGTTCGGTTTTGAACTGAAAGTGCAGCAGCATCTGCTTCGTTAACATTTTCTGAATTTCGTTATTAAACCTGCTGTAAGGACAGATCCATCACGTTAGGTATACTAGGAGGTGCCTTGGAAGCAGAACTCATGGGCGAATCAATCGTCACCTGAGGTGGCCCATGTGATGCCATTCTCCGCCACCACTAATCCATAAGGCAGCAGCATGAAGGTGACTGACCGTAGCCAAAAGCGCATTCAGCTGTTTGCAAACTGTAACCATCTCCTCCTGTACCTGCAAACAGCATGCACACGTCGTACCTATCCTAGCAACATTAGCCGAAGAAGTAAACTGGAAAAGTAGACAGAATCCTTGATATGCAACTTTCTGCTCTTCTGATGTGTTACCAATGGACGATGATGTCGTAATGAGCTATGTAACTGGTTGTTCGGAAGAAATGAAAATTGTGCTACAGGCTGTGAGATTAACCCTCTTAAACAGAAAAACATGCACAAAATTTAAGAAATGTACTACAAGGAAAATCACAGGAAAAGATAAAACATCTACGGTAACTAGCTGCTGTGTTGATCTGTATCAGCCAAGAGCTGCGGCTTCAAGTAGTTGAAATATAAACCCAGGTTAAAAAAAGGCACTGGACAATAAATCAATTGTCTAGCAAAGTTTAGAAACTCTTTGCCTTGCATTTCAAACCCTGAACCCATGTAGGAAATACCAATTCACGGAACACTGGAAGGAAATAAAGTCAAATTTGTGAGAAATAACAAACAGAAAAGTGCATAAGTGAGCATGCATTTCTATATCTAAATTTGTTATAAAATGCTTGAACAAAATCAAAAATTGTTTTCCCACTTGCTATAAAACGTAATTACTTTGACTCAGAAATATTGATAGTGCATTACATTTACTTGACGGCAGCAAACATTTTAAATATTTAAGTGTCAATTTTTTTTTTTACTTGGAGTTTGGATAAGCCTAACTTAAAAAAATTTTGCACAGGAAAATATTGCCCATTCTGATTGCACCTTTCATAAGTACAATGGCCAAATAATATACCAAACCATTTACAAGGTGTGATTGGAAAGTTTTATGAATGGGCTTGTAATTGTACAATGGTGTTACGTACATGCTACTGTGATGCATCTCCTTCAAAATAGTCCCTTTCTGACTGAACACACCAAATCCAACGGTGTTTCCACTTTTGAAAACTGTCCTGGAATTTTTTTTCTGGAGTGTGGTTAGGACGCTCTCCGTCTTTGCCTGGATGTCTTCAGTTGAGTCAAATTGCTTCCCTTTCTGTGAAAATTTCAGTTTAGGAAACAGGTAGTAGTCTGCAGAGGCCAAATCAGGGGAATATGGCAGTTGTGGAAGCACAGGGATTATGAATTTGGTCAAAATAAACGATGGAGAAGGCACGATTAGCTGGAGCATTGTCATGGTGCAGCACCCAACTCCTGTCTTTTCACAATGCAGGCCTTTTCTTCCACACCTTTTCATGCAAATGTTCAAGGACACATTTGTAGTATTCCTGGTTAATTGTCTGTCGCCCAGGGGTAAATTTACGAAGCACAATAATGGTAGAATCGAAAAAAGTCACCAACATTGTCTCCACCTTCGACCGACTTTACCATGCTTTTTTTGGTCAAGGTGAACCTGGTTTCAGGATAATATCCATATACCCACGATTCATCTTCAGAAATTACCCTATTTAACAAATCTGGATCAGTTTTTGTCCGATTAATCAATTCTTGGCACACTTCAAGTCAGTATTGTCTCTGGTCACTGGTCAACACTTTTGGAATGAATATTGCGGACACTCGACGCATTTTCAGACCTTCAGTTAAAATTGACTGAACTGCTTAGAAACTTAAATTAAGCTCATCAGTCATCTCCCTAATTGTAAGTCTTCGATTAGAGTGCACTAAGTCGCAAGCTTTCACAACATTTTCATTCGCTTCTAAGGTGGAAGGACGGCCGGACCGTCGTTCATCTCCAAATGATTTGCGCCCATTTTTAAATCTGTTGAACCTGATAAAAACATTTGACTGGCTCATACAATTATCTCCAAAAGCTGTTTTTAATAGTTCGTAAGTCTCAGAAGTTGATTTCCTGGTTTTAAAACAAAATTTCACACAAACTCACCGCTTCGTTTTTACGTTCATTTTCACCCAGACAGAATCCAGCAACAAGCCCTAACAGACACACACTCAACCATCTGCCACAACGAACTGAATAAAGGAAACGTAGTTTACTGTCAGAGGGCATTCAAGGACAAGGCAATGACTCACTCTCCACCCTCTATGTACCTGCCCGCCAAACCAGTAAGCATTAGTGGATCCATTCTTAAAACTTTCCAATCATACCTTGTATAATATTCAGGAGGAGAGTTTTAGAGAAAATAATTTCTAAAGAATCAAAAAATTTCAGATTCATTTATGTTAAGAAATATTTCGGCAAGTTAAGAAGTTAAGGTATTAAGGTCATTGCCGAAAGTTATAGTCTCATCCACAAATGATGGAGGTTCGTGCATGCCAAGTCACAGACAGGAATGGTATTATTGATGATTCCAAGTGACAGTTGGGGTATGTGCAAACGCGTGCTTTTGACTTCAAGGAAGCGTATATACTGCAAATTATGTCTCTCGCTTGCTTATGCAGAATTTACCACTTACCATCACCATCAATGATAACAACTTGCAACAAATGAAATAGAAATTCATTACACAACTTGCTACAATCATGTTTAATTCTTGCATTAGCTACAGCATTCAGAACAGAACACTTTGAACACTACAGAGCACTCATTGACTGCCGCAGTATGAGCAAAATAGGTGCACAGAACAAGCCTAAACTGGACCGCCATCGTTTGCGACTTCAAACTATAGTCAAGATTCCACATTATGATTTATCAAGACAGTTAACATCCTATGACAGTTCCTATTTTCAAAACACAATTTTGAAGTTTGCAAAAAGTTACAAACTTTGTATTTTATTTTTCCAAATTAAAGGTGATATGTTGCTTTCGAGTTAATATGAAAATATAGTTCAGAAAAGTGGATGTTTTATTCGTGTCTGACGGTATTGTGGACAAAGTTTTAATTAAAAATAATTTCAGATCTCTATTGCTTGTAGATTTTTAATTACATGTTCTTATTTTCCCTTTTGTTAAGAAATTTCCATGAATACCATCATTTAAATAAGTAGATAACATTTAAACCAATCAACAGACAATGAAAATATTTTAATTTTTTATATATGTCATATGGAACTTCAACATACACTTTTTCCAAATACTGAAATACTGATGTGACACATTCAGTGTTGACCCGTTTGATTTGAGATGAAATTGGCTATCTTCAATACACTCACCGTCTCCACTAGACCTATGTAGGCAAACACACAATCTAAGCTATCACTCATAAGAACTAAACAACATATTTTAAATAGAACATGACATGTACAACTGAAACACACAATAAAAACATTGAAGCTAGCATATTCAAGTTTTTAATATGTTTGAAGATATTAATACCAAGAACATTGCCTACCCAAAAAACCCATATTCCTATGGGGGGGGGTGGTCTTGTTACTTTATTGGATTTTATTCTACTAATGTTTTCGTGTTATTGCTGACAGCAGTTGTTGATTGTTTGTTAAGATTCATACCTTTACCATGTTAATGATGCCATAGGTCTACAGCTGCAGTATCATGCTGTTAACTGGTACCATCATATATTTATAGAATTGTCAGTGAAAATTCATCTTTGAAGTACTAAGAAAGTCCATTTATGTGATAAATGATGATGAAATTTTTAACATTGGCTTGTTGCACAATCCTTGAACATATTGTCAGTTTGAATACAATAAATTTCCTCGAGGGAAATGCTTCTGGCGCCAAATCAGCAGGGTTTTAGAAAGCATTGCCCATGTGAAACTCAGTTTGCCGTTTTCTCACATAAAATCCTGCAAACTATGGGTGAAGAGCAACAGGCAGATTCCATATTCCTGGATTTCCATAAAGAATTTGACACAGTGCATTACTGCCAACTGTTAACAAAGGTACAAGCTTAGAAAATAGATTCTCAGGTTTTTGACTGGCGCGAAGATTTCATAGAACACAGTATATTGTACTTGACAGTGAGTGTTTATCAGAGACAAGGGTATTATCAGGGGTGCCCCAGGGAAGTGTGATAGGACTGCTATTACTTTCTATGTCTGTAAATGATCTGGCAAACAAGGTAAGCAGCAGGATGCGGCTATTTACTGAAGATGTTATGGTGTATGGGAAGGTGTTGTAATTGAGTGAGTGTAGGATGCTATGAGATGACTTGGACAAAATTTCTAGTTGGTGTGATGAACGGCAGCTAGCTCTAAATTTAGAGAAATGTAAGGTAATGCAGGTGAGTAGGAGAAACAAAAAGTACAAAATTAGCAGTGTGCTGCTTGACACAGTCACTTCAATTAAATATTGAGGCATAACATTGCAAAGCAATATGAAATAGAATGAGCATGTAAGAATTGTAGTAGGGATAACAAATATTTGACTTTGTTTTATTGGGAGAATTGTAGCAAAATACGATTCATCTGTGAAGGAGGCTGCACTTAGGACACTAGTGTGACCCTTTGTTGGAGTCTGTTTGAATGTTTAGGATCCACACGAGGTCAGATTAAAGGAAGATGCCAAAGGAATTCAGAGGCAACCTGCTAGATTTGTTACTGGTAGGTTTGAACAACATGCAAGTATTACAGAAGTGCTTTAGGAACTCAAATGGGAGTTGCAGGATGGAAGGCAACTTCCTTTTCGAGGAGCACTATTGAGAAAATGTAGAGAACCAGCATTTGGGGCTGACTGCAGAACAATTCTACTACCGCTAACATACATTCTGTGTAAGGACCGTGAAGGAAAGATTAGAGAGATTAGAGCTTGTGTGGAGGCATATAAACAGTCATTCTTCCCTTGCCCTATTTGCGTGTGGAACAGGAAATGAAATGACTAGATCTGAGTCGGCGTAAGTTGATCCCTGACAATTGGAGATGGCAGCTTCACGGACCTACATCAACCGATACTGTAATGCAGCTTTGTAAATGTCTCTGTGGCAATGCCTCAGTGTTGTCAGATCTCTGTAGACAGCTACTACTATTTGCACTTGCAGCTGTCAGTGCTTCGCAGTTGAAAACTGGCAACAGGGCTGTGAGCTGTTGGGGATCATCTTATACTGTCTAGAATGTAGTAGTGGTACAGGATACTGTCCACCACGTGTCGTACAGTGGCTTGTGGAGTTTGTAAATAGATGTAGATTCTTTTAATGTATTCCATTTGAGTTTGTTGATAATGTTTTTATGTCTCTTATGTTGTAGCAATATATTGTAGAGCAGTTTTGATTTATTTATTTCTCAGTGTTCAGTATTGTGTATCATTCTGTTATTCGCAGTTAGATTTGACTGTTGAAAAATAAAACTGATCAAAACAAGAAATTTAATTACACATTCCAGTATTCTTTGTGATTGATGACAATTTATCGCCTTTTCTGTTTGTAGTGTTTCATGTGTTAATGATGCAAATTTCTTTCTTTGATGTAAATTATCTGTTTGCTAAGGCTTAAAGTGTAAGTACAGATATATTAGTTGCAACAGGAAGATTTTGTGTCACTCAGTTACTTGGTATATTTTCTTAGTGTGGCACTCATGGCACAAATGATGGGAGAACTAGCACTGCAGAAGAAAAAGTAAAACTACCAGAACCATGTTTCACAGTTCTTGATAACTACAACATAAGTGATGCACCACCACGACCAAATTCGTACATCAGGTAAGTGAGAAATTATTTCAGTAATGCTATCATATACTGAATCTGTCTTTCTACTACATTGCCCCCTTCCCCGTTTTTTCATTTTTTCTTTGACTATAATTCTGTCCCTAGAAGCTGTCCGATAAATGGAATCAAATGTAGACTGCTAATGATTGATGTGAAAGTGACAGTATAGGAATCTTTTGGCATGTTATTCAATAAAGTCTCCTTATATTTATGTTCGATGTATTCTGTGCTTTTATCACATTGGTACCCCAGTCTAAAACATCAAGTGAGTGCACTTGCTGTCTTGAAATTTGCCGTCTTACAGCAGGAGCACACTTATTCCTCCAAGCAGTCAGAAAGCAAGTTATCTCTGAACATGAGGCACACCCGTAAGAATAATATTTTTCAATGTCCACATATACACCATGGTAATGCTGACAGTGCTGTCATCTGACCATGAACATCTTGATCTGAAGATTGTTATTTGGTCAAAACTTATCACAAAAAGAAGTGCAATATTGACTGCTTCAAGTTCATTTATTTGCTTCTATGCCATGGCTGTTAAAAATTCATAGACCCAATTGTGACAGTGAGTTCTCACGATTCTCCGATTACTCTCAAGAATGACATTCATAGATTAAAGTATGGTATTGAATCACCACCCCTAAAATCTTGGTTGTAGTGATGGTCTGATCTGTAATGCAGCCCAAGGTCTATGTTAGGATAAGAGGGTGACAATTTGGTTGCGATTTGGCAAAGACAATGAATGTAATATCATAAAATCTGAGTGAGATAACAAATTGACAGGTAGTGAAGCCTGATGATTACATCCATTCCTCATTGGAAAAATGCGGGGGGGGGGGGGGGGGGTCCAAATGTAACTTTTACCCATTCATTAATAAGATATATGCCACTGAATAGTAATAATTTCTGTTCTAATAACTTCTAAGTTTGTTGGGCTTCATCACCTGTGTAAAGGTGTCATTTACTCTCCCTGGAGATGAAAATGGCAATGGTGTTCTCTGCACTTTTAATGGCAGTAGTTGTATTTACTCTTGTGGCTGTTGCTCTGTGTTTTGACTACCAAAGAATACCTTCCACAGACAGACTTTTTTTTTAGTTCCATTTTCAGAAGTACACTATTTAATGACAATTGAAACATTCTCCCATAATTTTTTGAAAATGCTTGTGTAGTGAATACTTGAGATTCTGGTAGTCACTGTTTAGAAGACTGCCTGTGTTATTCTTCTCAAACAGCAGCAACATTTTCATTACACATTCTGCACGCAGATACCATATTTTTCTATTGAACATGTGTAATGATGTGGCATTACTGTCACACAACTTTAAACTGTGGCCTCATTTGATTCAACGCAATAATTATTGAATTTTAGTAATTACTACTACTCATCGGCTCTACAGCCCTTGGAGGGCCTTGGCCTGCATCACAATATCCTGCCATTCTATCCGATCCATGGCTTTCTGTCTCTGTCCTCTGTTACCCAGCTTGTCCATGTCTTCTTCAACTCCATCCACCCATCTCGTTCTGGGGCGTCCCCTCCGCCGTCTGCCTCCAGCGTTGCCGTCAAAAATCCTCTTACATGCTCTGTTTTCTTCCATTCTGACCACGTGCCCTGCCCACTGCAGTCTTCTTATTTTAATGCTAGTAACAATGTCAGGTTCTTCAAAAAGGTGTTGTAGTTCTGCATTCGTACGAATGTGCCAACATTCTTGCTCATATACTGGGCCATATATTTTATGCAGCACCTTTCTCTCCCATATGCTAAGGATCCTTTCCTCATTTACAGTCATGGTCCATGTTTCGGCACCATACATAACAACTGGTCTTATAATTGTTTTGTAAATGAGGATTTTGGATTTACGTGATAGAAGCGAACTCCTAAGCATGGGTAATGCGGCAAAGTAGCATCTGTTACCTGCTGCTATTCTGGCTTTCACTTCACTGCCAATCTCAGTGATAGTCGACCCAAGGTACTTGAAGTCTCTCATCCTTTCAAACTCCCTGTCGGCTATCCTGAGATTTGGTAGGTTTTGTTGGGTGGTCATTGCCATGTACTTGGTCATTTCGATGTTGACTGTCAGGCCAAGTTCGCTTGTACCTTTCTCCAGTTGTTGATAGGCTTTGCCTAGCACAGCAGTGTTTCGTGCGAGTAATGCCGCATCGTCAGCATAGGCCAGGTACTGCAGTGAACGATTTAAGAAGGTTCCTCCTTTATTTTACTCTATCTGACTTATGACTTTTTCTAGGCAAAGGTTGAAGAGGAGATATTGTCACCCTGTCTAAGTCCCTTCTTCACTTCCACTTCTCTGGAGGTTTTGCCCTGTATTTTTACTTTACAGTTGGTTTCGCTGAGGGTCATCATAGAAAGTTTAATGAGCTTCTAATGTATTCCAGCCTCTTCCATTACATTCTTCAATGCCACTCTTGAGATGCTATCATAGGCTTGTTTAAAGTCAATATAAAACTGGTGTATGTTAATTTGATATTCGTAACCTTTTTCAAATAGTATGCGCAATGTGAATATCTGGTCAGTTGTTGACCTATTTCTTCTAAAGCCACTCTGATAGTCTCCAACTCTCTCTTCCACATATGGAGTAAGCCTGCTGGTTAGAATCTTGGAGAAAACTTTATATGTAGTATTTAGTAGGGAGATTCCTCGATAGTTCTGGCAGTTTAATTTATCTCCTTTTTTATGTATGGTGCACATTATAGCTGTTTTCCACTCCTGTGGCATGCTCTCCTCTTGCCAGATATTCAGTATTATTTTATGAATTGTTTTCCACAGTGTTTCCCCACCATACTTGAGAAGTTCGGCCTGGATCTGATCTTCTCCAGGTGCCTTAATAGTTTTTTAAGGTCTTAATGGCTTGCATCACTTCCCCCAGTGTAGGTTCTGGTGTTAAAACCTCTGGTCTGTAGTAAGTTAGTTCCACCTGTTCTTCTCGTTCTAACCCTTCTACTTCTGGGTTCAGTAACTCTTGGAAGTATTCTGCCCACCTGTCAAGTATTTTATTACTCTCCCCTATCAAATCCCCTTCTTTGTTCCTACACATATTTGTTCTGGCTTGGAACCCAGTCTTTCCTTCTTTAATCTTTTGGTACATTTCACGACTTTGCTTCTCTTCTCCTAGCTGTTCAATTTCTTCCAGTTTTTTCTTTTCTAGTGCTCTTTTCTTCTGTCTGCAGACCCTCTTTGCTACACTGCACTTTTCATTATATTCATTCAGATTTGCTCGAGTTGTTCTCTACAATAATTTCATTCGTGCTTATATTACGTTCCTCAATTCTTCTCATACATTCTTCATCAAACCAATCTTCCTTTCTTTGAGCCCGTTCATGTCCTAAAACCTCTCCAGCTGCCTCAAGGATTGCAGTCTCACATCGTTTCCACATTACTTCTATATGTTCATTTGATGTGTCGGTCTCATTCTTAATCCTCTCTTCTATTTTCATCTGATATGCTCTCTGTATTTCTTCTAACTTCAGTTTCTTAATCTCAAACTTCTTTTTTTTATGTGGCGTTTTTGTTTACTCAATAGTGAGATACTTTGTCTATTTTTAATTCTCACTAGATGGTGATCTGAATTGCAGTCAGCTCCATGTTGGCTCCTAACATCCATTATGTCTGATCCGTGTCTCCACTCAATCAATATATGATCTATCTGATTTCTGGTTTGTCCATCTGGTGAAATCCATGTTTCTTTGTGCATTTTTTTATGTGGGAAACATGTACTGCCGACAGTCATGTTTTTGCTTATAGCAAAATCTACAGCCCTAAGTCCATTGTCGTTTGATATTTCATGGAGGCTATGTCTTCCTATGGTTGGCTGAAAGGCCTCTTCTTTTCCTATTTTTGCATTCAGGTCTCCTATCAATATCTTGACATGTTTGGGACCCTGATCATACCGTTTTTCTACCTTTCTGTAAAACTCGTCCTTTTGTTGTTCATCTGCCTCCTCTGTGGGTGCATGTACATTTATGATTGTAATGTTGAAAAGTTTTCCCCTTAATCTTAATATGGACACACATTCATTGATTGGTTGGAAGTACATCACCGCATGTTTCAGTTCTTTAGCGACCACAAAACCTGTGCTAAAGGTATTCATCCTCCCACCACTATAGAAGATAGTGAAATTTCCTGCATCCGTTATGTCATTCCCCTTCCACCTAATTTCTTGGAGAGCCATTATTTATATACTGTAGTTGTTTACTTGTGTTAGCAGCTGATGTAGGGCTCCAGCTTGGTATAGGCTCCGCACATTCCATGTTCCTATGTACATATCTCTTATCCTTTTTTTGTTTGTTGGGGTAGTCATCGAAATATTCGTCTGGCTTATTCCTTTACTAGCAACAATTGATGTTTTACAGGGGGAGAGTTTTAATCTCGCAGGGTAGCTGGCTCCATTTTCAGGGGAGCATCATTAGCCTTTGTAGATCCCTCTACCAACTGCAAGGCAGCAGGTGATTTGTATTGGGTTTACTCCCTTAGGGAGACTGGCTTCACCACACTTCTAGAGCCCTCCCTGCCCTATGGTGCAGGATGTTAAGAATGATAAGGGAGAGGGATAGGCTTAGGATAGGATCAGACAGGAGACAGTAGATAGGTCGTTGTGGTACACACTTCGTCTGGCTCCTCCCCATTGGCTTGTCCGGCATGGGTGGCCCTGCTGGTAGCTACGCTACCGCCGGCATAGCCTTCTGGATCCAGAGTGCACAAACCATCTCGCCCGCACAGACAGTGCTACGTTAAGGCGGTGTCCCCTGAGGAGGCAATTTTAGTAATACTGTTCAGATTTATACCCATGTATCCTTCATTTGAGTTATTTATCAGTGAGTGCCCATTAACTTTTTTATAGAGAACTATTTTATCCAGCAAAGAAAACATGCAACACTATGTTTTCCTGAATTACAGGTTCATTGAGCGATCAGCAGAAGAGATGGATGCAGAAGTAGAGTATGACATGGATGAAGAAGACTGTGCATGGCTTAGTATCATTAATGAGAGACGAGCAGCTGCTGGGCTTACAGATGTGCCTGTTGATACATTTGAGTTGCTAATGGATCGTTTGGAAAAGGAATCCTATTTCCAAGTGAGTTTTGTAATGCAATAGTTTTAGATTTGGTTTTGCATTATAGTATAAATGAAGATCTTTTTCTGTTAATATAAATAATTTCTGGTGAAAATTGTCATGATATATTCATTACATACAGAGAAAATGTCAGTTACCAGTTTTGCTTTTCTACTAGCATGTTCTTTTGCTTCTTTAAAATTTTTATGGCTGTAGCCGTACATTTTCTGCATGACACATATTGATGTATCACCATTTTTACACCATCAGCATCGTGTAAAATATTTAGTCACATTGTTTGAAACAAATTAAACTAGAACATTTCTTGGACTTGACAATAACGCAGTCACACCTTGGGACAAACTCTCCAACACGATGATATTTAATTAATTAGACACCCTAGCTGCAAACAGGCGTTGATATACTTCACTGGGGACATGTTGAAAATGTGTGCCCCGACCGGGACTCGAACCCGGGATCTCCTGCTTACATGGCAGACGCTCTATCCATCTGAGCCACTGAGGGCACAGAGGATAGTGCGTCTGCAGGGACTTATCCTTTGCACGCTCCCCGTGAGATCCACATTCCCAACATGTCCACACCACTACATTCGTAGTGCGCCTAATAGATGTTTGCCCATCATACTCATTACTCGTGGCAGATTAATCTACCAAGTCCCGTAAGAGTTCAGGCATAGCGTGTGCGTTCACACAAGAAGGTCAATGGCCGGAAAGCCATATTTTAACTATATATGACGGTAGTATCTGTTCCCGAAAGAACACATACCGTGGATGACCATGCAGCATGGTCATCCACGGTATGTGTTCTTTCGGGAACAGATACTACCGTCATATACGATGATATTTGCTATAGCAAGAACAAACACAATTTATGGAATATAGTACTGTATAGAGCAATATGTAAGACAGTTTGTGCATAGCACTGTACACTTTGACTGGACAACAGTAATATAGGGTACAGGATAGGCCGAGCACTCGTTAAAAATCTCTTAAATAATCCTGTTTCCTTGGCGGCTCACCAGAGCGTGCCAGGGGACCAGCCTATGTGGCCTCTATAAGTGGGCCTCTGAACTGTATGGATAAGCAACCTCTGAAATTGCATGTGTCATGAGTGAAGGTACATCACTCCTCCCTTGTAGGGGGTGGGACAACTATATAGATTCGTACAAACACTTAAGCACAGAAAAATTGCATGGTACAGGAAAAAATGTTTGGTACCGAAAAAAAGGCACTGTGACCAAAAAATAAGTGGTTCTGTGAAAAAAGCACCGATCTCACAAGGCACTGAGATTACGAATAATGGAAAACACCAATGACGGTGCTGATGTCCATTTCATCACCTGATGACAGTGGCTGCTGCAGCATGTGATGGACAGGAGCTGGTGAGTAGGGGCGGGAAGGATGAGGGGGGGGGGGGGGGGATTTGGCATGCCATCTCCCCCCTCGTGAGAAGCCACAGGGCAGGACGGGGGTAGCGTCCCTGTAAAAACATCCTTGTTTGAGGTTAGTGTGGCATCTGAGATGATGGGCGCACGGGACCCAGCAGTGGAGGCAGCAGCAGTGATGTCAGTTGCAGTGAGTGATGCACCGGCAATGGCAGTCAAGGAGAGGGTCAGGGACAGGAACCAAGGACAGTGATCTACAGGCAACAACCCCCCCTGCATTGTGAACCGGCCCACCTGTGACTCGGGAACAAGCATTGGCAGGGGTGGAGTAGACAGTGGACCATGCAGAACAGATCCCACCATGCATGACCTCAATTAGTCCAAGTGACAAGACCTCTTCCTGTGTAGGGTGCAGACAATGTCCAGGTGCTGGCCCCCAGCAATGTTTGATGATGTCAGGGGCCCAGTTTTCCAGACGGGCGCACTCGGCTATAAGCATTGTGGAGCCTGATGCTGCAGGTGGAGGTGCGTCCATGGTTGGCATCTGTGTAGCAGCTCCCCACCCATATACTACTATCCCGTCCCCTTCCCTGGCCCTTACAGATTGCTGCTTGCATCCAGTGTGATAGGTGCATTCCAGCCCGAGATGCTCTAGTTGAGGGTCATGTGTGCATGACGTGTGCATGCTCGTGTATGTGAATGGTCTCTTACTGACGAAGGCTGTGGCCAAAAGCTGTATGTGAGTGTCTCTTAATTATGCCTATCTGCAACTTGGCACGTCTTATTTATGGTAAGTACCAATCTGTCTTTTGCTACATTTTTGGTATTCCTACTTGGAGTTTCCATTTTTCTATTACTAAGGAACTGTTTATGTTGCTGTATTAGTGCAATACAGTATTTTGGCGTGTCATGACAAATGTATTCTTAGCAATATGAACAGTCAGGTTACAATTGCATCATTGTAGTACATTGAGCAATATTTAGACTGTTACACATGCCAGGCCTCTGATGGTTGCTGCTCATTTCATTTAATAACACAGAAGATTGTTTAGTTGCTGACAGTTGAAGGACGAAAGGTAGTATTAATTCTCAATCTTGTTTGACTGTTTTAGCCTCTGGTGGAGGAAAAGCCAAACTTAGAGACAACAAAATGTATGTTGTCTGGGCAAATGCCCAAGTACTTGCAGAGTTTTTACTGCTAAAATTTATAATTTACCAATTAAAATATGGGATGGGATGATACTCCTGATATTAAGAGGTAGTAAACGTTACTTAAACGGACATATATCATTCATTGCCTTTATTACTAAGAATGAAATGAAAGGAGAGAGAGAAGCATGGTTTTGTTTCACTAGCATTCCAACTCACTGTACCAAGGAAGGGTAGCTATTTCTGACAGCTGGTTATCACTTATAATGTTCTTTTTCTTTTTGCCGCTTCTACTCTTCACTCTCAGTTCCTCTCTCTTGCACTCGTACAGCACCCCCCCCCTCCCTCCCCCCCCTCTCTCTCTCTCTCTCACACACACACACACACACACAGTGTAGTACAGCTGTGTAGTGATAGTTGGTATAAAAAAAATTATCCTTAGGTCATCACTTTGTAACGTAACACACTTTATAATGTGTGTCAAATCTCTGAATATTATTGAAGAATGCTTATTGATAGCAAAATTATACTGATTGTTGAAAATACTATATATTACAGTTATTAAAAATTTTGCAGTAGACGGACAGAAACTATCCCAAGTAAGCCTAGAAACAAGTTTCAAGAACTAACTTTAAATGATGAATCTAGGAATATATTACAACTGCCTACCAACTGCTTCTGAAGGGATAGTGAGAGCTGGATTAGATTAATTATAGATCGCACAGAAGAATTTAAACAGTCATTATACTCACATGCCATAAGTGAATGGAATGGAAAGAAACCCTAATAAGTGGTAAAATGCACTGTCACGCACTTCACAGTAGTTTGCAGTTTTGATGCAGGTGTATTAAATAACTGGTATGTGTTTCTTGATGATAAATGTGTTCTTAAATGTTAAACTGTTTTCAGTGGGGGTAGGGGGTCTTTATTATGAGATGTTGCGACATTTGAGGCAGATCATAGTTTATTGCGACTTATCAGTTGATCCTTAAAAATTCACAAATGCCCAGGCATTTTTGAGTTTTGGATATTTGCCCAGACATTTATCCTGGCCATTTACTCCAGCTTATAAATGCCCCGGCATTTTACTCCAGTATCTCTAGCCCGATAAATGTGACCTTGAAAAGCTCTTGGTGGTTGCAGTGCCTCTGGTGAAGAGAGATGCAGACAAAATTTTTGCAGTTTGCGTCCAGTGGAATAATTTTGGACTTAAAAAGATTGTCATATGCTGTATATTCCAAACAAAATAATTTGTAAAGCAAGGAAAAGTCAACTACTCACCTATAGTGGATCAACGTGTGGCTCATTGCCAAATGAAATAATTTCACATTGTCTGGACCTAAAAAAATTAGAAAACACTTTAGACATAATACTAATAGAGTCTTTATCATGTTACATATATTTCATTGTGGTAATTAGCCTTACAAATGGTGTGTTAGCTAAAATGACAATTATGGCCAAACTGCTATACCCTTTTTCATGGGTTACCTTTCATACATTGTAAAACATGGGATTTCACGAATTTGATATTTAAGAAGATAACTGGTTATGTTAGCTAAAATGACAATTATGGCCAAACTGCTATACCCTTTTTCATGGGTTACCTTTCATACATTGGAAAACATGGGATTTCCCGAATTTGATATTTAAGAAGATACTGGTTATTGGAAACACTGTGTATTATAGTTATTAAAATATTTGCCAGTAGACAGACAGAAACTACCCCTAAAAAGCCTAGAAACAAAGTTTGAAGAACTAACTCTAAATGTTGAATCTAGGAATATAGTACAGCTCCCTACCAATTGCTTCTGAAGGGATAGTGAGGAATGGATTAGATTGATTATAGAGTGCACAGAAGAATTCAAACAGTCATTATACCTACCTTCCATAAGTGAACGGAATGCAAAGAAACCCTAGTAAGTGGTAAAATGCGTTATACATTCTGTCGCGCACTTCAGTGTTTTGCAGAGTTTCAATGCAGATGTAGATTTATGACCATGTGGTTACCTCGCTGATTGTTTAAGTAGCATGGAATTGTTAATGCAGAGATGAATGTTGAAAACCTAACTGTGGTGACAGGCCCATCTGCTGCTTAGCCCAAGGTAAGTTTAGGTTGGAAGGTAACAGTGTGATTGTGAGTTGGTAAACCCAACATGCGAGAAAGCAAAAAACTGGTTGTGTTGATGGACCAGTCTGTGTCATAGCTTGAGGTCTAGGTTAGGTTGGAAGGTAACATTTCAACATTTAGGTGTCAAACAATAATTACGCCATTTGAAACATGTTTCAAGTATTTGTCCTGAAGTATTGATTTTTATACACCATTAGTCATGTCTAGACATACTTCACAGTATAAAATTTCCCCTAAATGGGAACTGACATGTTGGTAAGGGAGCACTATATTTTTATTACATGTATGTCATTGCATATTGCTTGTTTTGTAATTTCTATCTGTAAAAGTATGCTGTATCTTGACAATGGTCTGCTATCGATATAATAATGTACACTTTATATTGTACAGTTTGTAAGTGGAGCTACAGCCAATAAACATTTAATATTTGCTTTCTGTCTGTGATGTCACTTGTGTCCTCTTTGGCTACACTGAGAAGTAAATAGTTTGGAGCTGTTTGTATAATGATAGGTTTCTAACCTGTTGTGAGTTTTCATGCTGAGTTACTAAAATGAGACTGAATTCATGTGGAATTTTTCTTCAGTTTGAAAGTCGAGAAGCAAATTGTAAATTGGTGCATGGCTAGTGGTTTTATTGCGAAAGAGAGAATGTGTGATTTGTGCCAATCACTAATGAAGCTGGTGCTAAAGAAGAATGTGAGCAACAGTTTTATATGGTGCTCTTACATAAAAGGAAATAATCAGTAATAGAATCAATGCTCAATAAGGAAAGGTTCCTCGTTTGCACGTAGCAAACTATCAGTAACCACCATTTTACAGCTGATGTACTTTTTGGTGTTTAAATTTAACAGCAAATATATTTCTTATGAGTTGCAACATGACAGTCAATGCATAGTTGATTAAAAGTAGTATTGTATAGAAGTTTGTATGTGTATGTATTTAGAGAAAATAAACTTTGTGGGAAGGATGTAATTGTGGAAACAGGTGAAACCCTGGTTGGGAGAGAAAATAATGTAGTAGGGCAAGTTGCTTCATATGTGTCATAGTAGTTGCATGGTGTATCTTTCCATTTGCGGCTACCAGTAAATCTTTGACTGAACCATCAAACATGCCAATTTTAATTTTCCATTTTTCCATCTGTCTCCAGCATTGCCACAGGTTCTGGAAATCAGGGAAAATCAGGAAATTTCAAATGTATCAGGGATATTTGAAAAAAAACATAACCCTGGAAAAATCTCGTTTTTGTCCCAGTAGGATGAAATTGTTTGATTACTGAGATGCTATGCATCATCGCTGGCAGGCACAACTGAGTACATGCGCTGCTTCCCTACTCTCTCATTCTTACTGTTTCTCCCCTTCCCACCCCTCCCCTCAGCTTGCAGTCAGTGTTGCCACCACTACTCGCTGCTAGCCTAGCAGCTCCCGATGACAGGCAGGGGGGTGTAAGGAGTGGTTTGTTTGATCTCATTCTCATAGCTTGTTGACAAAGTGGCTGGAGACAACATTCATGTGTGCATGAGTTATGTCTGAGTGATTGTGTGAATGTGTGTGTGCTCTGTGTGCTCTTGTTTCCTGACTAAGGCTGTGGCCAAAAATTTACTTGTGAGAGTGTGATTGTCTTTTCTGTGTGCCTGTCTGTGGCTCAGCAATCATCTTTATGGTGAGTTGGTACCTGTCCTCATTAGTACTGATCCTCAGAGTATTTGCACAAGTTACCTGTTGCGTGGATGATCACCGCAGTCTCATTTCATCGACATGGTGTCTGTGACACATGAATAGCTGGCCACATGAGTGGACTTCCACAATGGGCCACAACTGCAGGCCATTTTTGCCTGTATCTCTCAATAGATCGGGCCTGCTGATCTGAAGCCCATAGTTTCCCAATAATGTGCAGGCCCTGCGTGTTGGATCTAGTGGAGCTGCGCAGGCTAGATCTGTCTGTGTGCGGCACATTGTGGTGGATTTTTTTGGTTTATCCTGGCATCCAGGACTGTGGTGCTCCTCGGCAGCCCAGAGGCTGCGGATGATGAATTTCATGAATTGCAACTATCTCACTGCAAGCACTTCGCACAGTGCGGCGTTTTATACACATTTTATTTATTCTAGTACGTTTTGGCACTTCGAAAGTAGTTTATATATTTGAAACTATGGACGAGAAGAAGAAAATTGTGGCAGTCGATGGCAGTTTGTACGCTATGTACTCCAGTATTTTTTTTAAATAAAAGTCACACAATACTTGTAGAATAATAGACCTAACACAGTGGGTAATAACCAACAATAAAGACATAGTAGAACCAACATTTTATTGGCTGTCACCTATAGTGTTGGTTTACACAACTCTTCCCCACCTTATACATTTCTTTCAAGAGGCCTACTTTTTTCTGAGGTTATTTCTGAAAGAAAAGATATTTTAAATCTGTCTTGCAACTCCAACAAAATGTGTATTTTTGCCGCCAAATGTATTTCACTTTATTGAAATAAAATAACATGAAATGAAACATATATACCATTTTTATTGCTTTCTCCATCTAAAAACAGTTTATTACAAAAGATGTTGATGTTAGTACTTAAGATTTTGGCTCACATGTTTAGAAATATGCAAGTCCTTACATTCTTTTGTCAACTTATGTATTTACTTACCCTTGAAATCTCAAAACTTGTCAGGGAAAAATTCTAAAACTTGTCTGGAAATGAGAGAAACATCAGGGAATTTCACTTGGGGAAACTTGTGGTAACCCTGGTCTCAGTTTATGTATGAAGGACATAGTAACATTTCCTATCTAGTTGGGATTATTTCTGGCGTTTGTGGGCACAAAATTTTTGTATCAGTATTGACGTGGAAATATTTTTGTCTTTTTTTAAAAATTGGCGAAAAAGTAAGATGTGAATAAGTAATAACAGAAGAAGAAAAATGAGACTAAAATACCGTGAAGCAGTAAGATGAGACTCATAACTGATGCCTGCCAGTAGTAATGTTGATAGGGTGTTTCGTGTTGTGTTGTGATATTCAAGTAAATAAAAAAGAAACATTTTGGTATCGTTAGTTTTTTTTATATATATATATCCACGTGATTGGAGCAAATTCTGCTCACTTTTTTTTTCATTTAGTTTTCTATAGTATTCAGTGACTGGTTGTCAAATAACAACAAAACACAGCACATAGTTAACTTCAGTTTAGGTTAATTCTTAAGAGTATGAACATGTGACACAACCCCATCCCCCTACTCCTCTGGTAATTCTTCTTATTCCGTACTTATTTCTCATGTCTCTTGGGATTGGCCCTCTTATTCTTGTTGAGCCATTCTTACCGTATTAGTGTCATTTCAGAGTGCAGTCCCATCATTTTCAGGTCATTTTTAGAGTCCTTCACCACATATTTTGATTTTTTTGATGTCAAGTACTTCTCTTGTCTTTGAGGTTTGCTGATGACATTGTAAGTCTGTCAGAAATAGCAAAGCACATTGAAGAGCAGTTGAACGGAATGGACAGTGTCCCCCAGTGAACATCAACAAAAACAAAACGAGAATAAAATTTGGCAGGTTAAATCAAATGATGCTGGATGGAATTACATCAGGAAATGAGACACTAAATAGGATGACATATACTACACTCCTGGAAATTGAAATAAGAACACCGTGAATTCATTGTCCCAGGAAGGGGAAACTTTATTGACGCATTCCTGGGGTCAGATACATCACATGATCACACTGACAGAACCACAGGCACATAGACACAGGCAACAGAGTATGCACAATGTCGGCACTAGTACAGTGTATATCCACCTTTAGCAGCAATGCAGGCTGCTATTCTCCCATGGAGACGATCGTAGAGATGCTGGATGTAGTCCTGTGGAACGGCTTGCCATGCCATTTCCACCTGGCGCCTCAGTTGGACCAGCGTTCGTGCTGGACGTGCAGACCGCGTGAGACGACGCTTCATCCAGTCCCAAACGTGCTCAATGGGGGACAGATCCGGAGATCTTGCTGGCCAGGGTAGTTGACTTACACCTTCTAGAGCACGTTGGGTGGCACGGGATACATGTGGACGTGCATTGTCCTGTGGGAACAGCAAGTTCCCTTGCCGGTCTAGGAATGGTAGAACGATGGGTTCGATGACGGTTTGGATGTACCGTGCACTATTCAGTGTCCCCTCGACGATCACCAGTGGTGTACGGCCAGTGTAGGAGATCGCTCCCCACACCATGATGCCGGGTGTTGGCCCTGTGTGCCTCGGTCGTATGCAGTCCTGATTGTGGCGCTCACCTGCACGGCGCCAAACACGCATACGACCATCATTGGCACCAAGGCAGAAGCGACTCTCATCGCTGAAGACGACACGTCTCCATTCGTCCCTCCATTCACGCCTGTCGCGACACCACTGGAGGCGGGCTGCACGATGTTGGGGCGTGAGCGGAAGACGGCCTAACGGTGTGCGGGACCGTAGCCCAGCTTCATGGAGACGGTTGCGAATGGTCCTCGCCGATACCCCAGGAGCAACAGTGTCCCTAATTTGCTGGGAAGTGGCGGTGTGGTCCCCTACGGCACTGCGTAGGATCCTACGGTCTTAGCGTGCATCCGTGCGTCGCTGCGGTCCGGTCCCAGGTTGACGGGCACGTGCACCTTCCGCCGACCACTGGCGACAACATCGATGTACTGTGGAGACCTCACGCCCCACGTGTTGAGCAATTCGGCGGTACGTCCACCCGGCCTCCCGCATGCCCACTATACGCCCTCGCTCAAAGTCCGTCAACTGCACATACGGTTCACGTCCACGCTGTCGCGGCATGCTACCAGTGTTAAAGACTCGATGGAGCTCCGTATGCCACAGCAAACTGGCTGACACTGATGGCGGCGGTGCACAAATGCTGCGCAGCTAGCGCCATTCGACGGCCAACACCGCGGTTCCTGGTGTGTCCGCTGTGGCGTGCGTGTGATCATTGCTTGTACAGCCCTCTCGCAGTGTCCGGAGCAAGTATGGTGGGTCTGACACACCGGTGTCTATGTGTTCTTTTTTCCATTTCCAGGAGTGTATTTGGGCAGTAAAATAATTGATGATGGCTGAATTACACAAGATATAAAATGTACACTGCAGTGACAAAAAATGCATTTCTGAAGAAGAGAAGTTTGGTAACATTGAGTCTAAATTTAAGTGTCAGGAAATCTTACCTGAAGGTATTTTCCTGTAGTGTAGCCTTGTACAGAAGTGAAGCGTAGACAATAAGTAGTCAGATAAGAAGAGCATATCCTGTTCGCACAAATATAGGCCACAACTAAACTTTTGGCACAAGATTATAGTAAAAGTAAATCTCGAATACAGAACACACTACTAAATTAACTCTGATTACGGAGTACTACTACTACTACTACTACTACTACTACTACTACTACTAAGTACGAGGTCTGTTTAAAAAATTCCAGAACATTCATAATTTCGTGCCAGTGATGCATTGGAGCAAAATGTGGTTGGCATCCCTGCACACACATATGTGTTTAATGTGTAACTGCTGGAAGATTTATTGTGCTGTGCCTGTTAGTTATTGTTCGGTGCTGTATTGAGTAGAACATTGTGTCGCCCAGTTTGCGAATTTCGAGATGGCAGTGTTAAAGGAGCAATGGCTGGACGGAAGTTAAAGATGACCCCGTTCAAGGCCCCCTTTGGCATCTAGCGATGACGGTCATGTCAGGTATGACATGAAATTGTGCATGCCAATCGAAGACTGACTGTCAGAGAGATTGCAGAAGAATGTAACATTTCAGTTGGATAATGTCATGAAATTGTGACACAGCATCTTGGCCTGAAATGTGCTGAGATAACACACGGCTCTAGCATCACGATAACCCACCCACACATTCATCCCTGTTGGCGTGTGACTATTGCACAAAAAATGAAAATCACTTTGCTGCCTCATCCTCCATACTCGCCAAACCTGGACCCAGTGGACTTTTTTCTTTTAATTTATTTCCAAAGTTGAAAACCCATTGAAAGGACAAAGATTTGCAACAATAGACGAGATGATAGAAAATTCACAGACAATGCTTCTCGCTATCCAGCAAGAGGTGTACCAAGACTGCCTCCAGAAGTGGAAATGGCATTGAGAGTAGTATATCAATTGTGGAGGAGAATAAAGGAGACCATATACGATAAGTAAAAGGTAAGTGTAGAAAAATTTTGTGGATAAAGTCCTGGAATTTTTTGAACAGACCTCATACATGATTCATACACTAAATCATGCTGGTAGCCCTACATAACAATTGAACAATGTCAAGTTGTCAGCTATGCATTATACACAGAAGTACAGAAAGTGGGAAGCTGGATGTATTTTTATTTAGATGAAAAAAACATTTGTCAGTGGTGTGCAAGTGATGAGAAACTCTAAATAGTTCAAAAGTCTGTTTTCGTGTCGAAGGCAAAAGTGTAAATATTCAGATGCAGAAAAAGACTTGCTTGATTTTTCTAGTTCAAAATAGGAAATATGGATATGCCGCTGCAACTGAAATGATCCAAATTGAATGCTGCAAAGTAGCACATAAAAGAAATATTTTGATAATGGAATTTAAAGTTACGTATGGGTGGGCTCAGTGATTTATACAACAAAATAATCTATCTGTTCATCACAGAACCACAGTTGCACAAAAATGCCTCAAGCTTATGAAAAAAGCAAAAGGTGATATATTTCCAGCATTATGTGATCCAGCTTCAACACAAAAATTTTTATTTACATTCTCAAATAGAGTGTGCAGATGAAACACTGGTCTAATGCAGATGAAACATCAGTCTGTTTTGATATGCCGAATAGCACTACAGTAAGCAATGTAGGGGGACTTAGTCTGCAAATATGTTCATGTGGTACTGAAAAGCAGTGGTGCACTATGTTCTCCTTACCCAAGAACAGCTACTGTATTTGTGAAGGAAGTATAAATTTTTCTGTTATTTTCTTTGTAAGTCTCTGATGGTTTACAAAAGTAATTTCAGTAACTCATAATTGTATTAATTTCAACCCACAAGATACGTGTACATGTCATTTTGAAATTGATGATTTATGATTTGAAGAGAGGAAATCCCAGCTATAGACAGCAGCAGGGTCTTTTAAGCCAAAATCTAGGGGAAAAAGAAATGTAGCCTATATTTGTTCAAATACAGTGGAAGCTTTCGATATGTGGTGCTACAGAAGAATGCTGTAGCTTAGATGGATAGATTGCATAACTAATGAGGAAGTATTGCATATAATTAGGGAGAAAGGAAATTTGTGGTATAAATTGACTAAAAGAAGGAACCGGTTGATGGAGCACATCCTGAAACATCAAGGTTTCACAGATTAGCATTTGAGGGTAGTGGGGGGGGGGGGGGGGGGGGTGTAAAAATTGTAGAGCAAGGTCGAGAGATGAATACAGAAAGCAGATCCAAAGGAATGTAGGCTGCAGTAGGTATTTGGAAATGAAGAGGCTTGAAGCGGATAGAGTAGAGTGGAGAACTGCATCAAACCTCTCTCTGAACAGAAATCCATGACAACTATTCTTGTCATGGGGTTAGGTTCAGGACACATGACATTCTCTTGGAGCTTTTCCCCTATGTTTGCTACCTTAAACAAGCCTGGATGTGGTCGCTACTTACGCTCTTTTAGGGTCACTTCTGCAGATCATCATTGTAAAATCCTTTTCTCTGGAACCCGGAATTCCTGTTTGTCACATTTGCACCTGGGTCAACATCGCCCTGCTCCTTTGGTAATCGATACTAAGTATTTATTTGAAGAAAGCATACTTTTCCTTACATGAGATGTTCTGTGCTAATTTTGTTGACAGGATGAAACAAGGTGTGTACTGTTGTAAAGCCAAAAACGAATAATGCAAAATAAATAATTATTATTGTAAGTAAGTGGTTGCTGTTGCTATCTTTTGTATTTATTGCTGTACACCCTGTGATGAGTGTAATTTTGTACTGTGGTGTATTTCTTTCCCAGTTTTATTTATTTTAATATTGTTTGGAGAAATTTAGAAATTGTGGAGTATAATGTTTAAATTGATCATCACTGTTGTGCTTGATGCAGAGCAATGGAAAAACTGGAGAAGGTGCACCACCTGTAGTCATTGATGACGACGCTGTCTGTTGCATATGTATGGATGGTGAATGCCAGAACTCCAATGTGATACTGTTCTGTGATATGTGCAACCTCGCTGTCCATCAGGTAAAATACAAGTTAATTTTTTTATGTATTGTTTAACTCTGATTTTTTTCGTAATAGCACATGTCACACCCATGTTACTCAGCATAAGTGATCTACATCTGTGATTTTCTTTATTTGGTAACCTAAAGCAGTTTGCCCAGCTACTGACTTTCTCAACTGATTACTGCACGAACGAACTAAATTGACCAGCAGCCTCTACATTAACTGGAACACCACTTGGTGTGATCACATTAGAGATTGCCCTCAATGACATACTGTATAAGTACTTACAGTTCATCGTTGGTATCCAGGCCGCTATGCAACAGTACAAAGCTTTGCCAGAATGATGGAAAAAAGTTGTGACTTGCCAGAATTTAATCACACATCTTTGGATTTGTATTCTAGCACGCACTTAGACAATAGAAAAACATAATTTGCATGTTAATAGATGAAACAATTATTGGTACCAATAATGGAAATTTCTAGATGGAACAATATGCAAAATAAGGGAAAGGTGACCACTTAACCTGTAATGGATCAATGCATGGAGCACAGCAACACATATAATGGAAAACAGCATTGACACCAGCTTTTGACCATTAGCTCTTTTTCCAGCAATAGCATACACATAACCACAGACACAAGCAAACACAGTGTTTGTATTTTGTTGTCTGTGAGGTTATGCATGCTATTGCTGGATAAAGAGCTAGTGCTCAAAAGGTAGTGTGAATGCTGTTTTCTGTTAAGTTTTACTGTGCTCCAAGCATTGATATGCTATAGGTGAGTGATATGTCTTTCCCTTACTTTACATTTTAAAACTTTGTTTTTGGGAAGTTATTTGATTCAGAAGCCCATTTCTTCTTTTTTTTCCCCTCTATATAAACTGGAAGCTACCATCATCAGTTTTCCTAAGCTACCATCATCTTCTCTTAATCAGCCATTTATTGAAGTTATTTAGGGGTTGGGGGGCAAGATAAATAAGACCCTTGAGAAAAATGCATGGAGGGTGTGATATAGAATTAGAGAAGTTTGAAACTGAGAGACTTGGTGGAATTATGAAATTGAATGGGAATGAGGACAGAGGACCAGGAGGCCACAGAAATGTCGACTTTGTATGAAGGATGAGCTCTAACTCACTTTGAGCCCTGGAAGATAGTGTGATCAACGAGTTTTCGGAGGGAAGTTCCCAACTGCCAGGATGGGGGTTACGCTTCACCCCCCTCCACCCCCACCCTTTTTTTGAGGCGGTGGAGGCAGATACAGCTGTCATAGGTTGTAAACCAGATGACAGTGAGCTGAATAGTGTGAAGTGAATGTTAGTTGTCAGTGTGTCTCCAATTACAGTTTTTCAGTGACCAGTTAAAAGGCAGTTGTAGTTCATGAAATATATTCGCAATTGCGAGTACGAACTGCCATACGCCGTATAATGGAATGACGACAATGAAAACTTTTGTGCCCGAACGGGACCTGAACCTGAATTTCCCACTTATCATGAGCAGTTGCCCTACCATTTGGCTATCTGTGCCAATTCATGGCCAGACCCAAACTTCCATATGTCGTGAACTATGTGTCTACATCATATACTCGTACACCCCTTATGTATATTCCTGTACATGGGAGACATTTTACTTGAAAGTTACTAGCCCAGTTTAGGCGATAAGTATGATGTTGCAGTGCCTGTATTATTCCCTATTACAAAGTAATGCATGCATGAAAGAACTTTACATTGTAATTTGGAATAACACAGGCACTGCAGTATCACAATTGTAGTTCTTGCTGTGAAATTGATGGTTTGCTGTCCAAGTTGCTCTCTCTCTCTCTCTCTCTCTCTCTCTCTCTCTCTCTCTCTGTGTGTGTGTGTGTGTGTGTGTGTGTGTGTGTGTGTGTGTGTGTGTCTGTCTCTGACAAGACAAGATGTTCACGATGTTTCAATGAAAGGACTGGATTAGTAAGCCCTCCATGGATATTTGGGACATGTTTTGTATCTGGATAATAGACCATGTGGCAATCTGTTGATAACAAGATTGGTAAGAGGATTGACCAGGATATTTCATATGATGACCAGAAGCACATTTCTTGGTCTGGCACAGTCATGATGATGTTAGTATTTTCTGTGCAATAGTACAATTAAAGTGTCAACTTTATCTGTGCAATAGTTTTCTTCGTATTGTATTGTAGCCACATAGAGTTGGACTGGTTTAAATGAATAAACTGGAATATCATGTCATCCTAAATTTCTCTTGTTTTTGACAATTTATTGTCACCAGAAATTAATCCAAAGAGGTTCAAGCTTTATAACAAAACTTTGTGTTGTAGTTGGCACTTGTCCACTCAACCATAAGAGGGAAGGGGTTTCTTCCTGTGCAAAGAATATATAAAACTAAAAAAGCATATAGTACAATAAACTATGTAAAATGATGTCCAGTTATATTGGTGAGGAGGGATAGACGTTTGAGTCTCTTGAAACTGTGCTTCTAAAATGATGATAGTAGCACCATGCAAAAATTTGATGTGGATTAGACGTAGTTCTCTTAATTTAGTTGGACAATACTTTCTGGCCCTCTTCTTCTTCTATTTTCAATGTTTTGTTTCTCTGTAGTTTTGTAGAAATAACTTCTGGTTTTGAAAGACAAAAGTTCCCCTTCTTTAAAATAATAATAATAATAATAATGGGAGAAATAAATATCTGTATACATTCAGACATTCCAAATAAACCATACTAGCAGCTTTTCTCACATTAAGTATAATCCTGTTGTTAGTATTTTTGTGTGTGGCACTGAAAAAAAAGTGACTAAAATCTTTTACTTTCTCATTTATTTTAGGATTGTTATGGAGTACCATACATTCCTGAAGGACAGTGGCTCTGCAGACGGTGTTTGCAATCTCCATCGCGAGCTGTCGATTGTGTGCTATGCCCTAACAATGGGGGAGCATTTAAGCAGACAGATCGTGGACACTGGGCACATGTTGTCTGTGCGCTGTGGATTCCTGAAGTTCGATTTGCAAACACGGTAATTATTTGTTTTTTATGGTTTACAAAGAGGTGTTCTTTTATTGCTTCCAGTTATTTTGGTTTATGTAATAGGAAACATTGTTATTTCATGGCATTTTCCATTCTTTACATTCTCTTACCTTATGCAATGTGTTATTATTTATGGCTTCTTTGTGTGTTTGTGGTCAGGGAGGAGGCATGCGTGTGGGTGAGATTGTCCATGTGCATGTGAATGTGTACTTACATGTGGGTGAATGCTTGTGTGCTTGCTTAAACAAAAGAATTCCAATCTTTTATCTATGAGGCACTGTTAGAAAAATCATAGTGTTGTTCAGCCCAGTGAAACAGATATGTCGGTCGCGACATGAAATGACCAATATTGATGTTAAACTTGTGCCGCAGGGTACCCAATTAACAAATCGTTATGTGAATTTCAGTAAGTGTACTTACCCTTTCTGAATTTTTAGTGCTTTGATGTTGCTGCATCTGGCAGAAATTTCTGGTAATGTAACAGCCTCCAAATTGTGGTGTTGTGTCTATCATTCTCTGCACTTTCATTTAGCAGAAGGATTTAAATTTAAGATGGGATGGTCAAGCAGCACTAAAAAGTGTCATCATGAAAAATCTCCTACAGAAAGCCTGAAATGAGTAGTTTGTGCAGGCAGAACAATACTGCTGTCGTCCTTATTACTTAGTACTGAAATGTATAGCTATGGTGAGAGAGGTGACTACTATAATATTTTGGGTGCAAGGATTCCCATGTCTTCGAGATAAATGACTCATGCCATTCACAAACTATTCAGCGTTGATTTTTCTGCCTTTTCAACAGTAGGAAGGAAATTTATCTAGTGTAAATTATATTTGTATCCTGTACACAATGTATTTTGGTTATAGGTTTTCCTGGAACCAATTGACAGCATTGAGACAATTCCACCTGCACGATGGAAATTAACTTGTTATATCTGCAAGCAGCGTGGTGTTGGTGCATGCATCCAGTGCCACAAAACAAATTGCTATGCAGCATTTCATGTAACCTGTGCTCAACAGGCAGGCCTTTTTATGAAAATGGACACAGTACGTGACTCTAACACAGGTATTTAACTTTTATGTTGTATGCTCATTTACAATGGAGATCGTTTGAGAAGTATGTGTACTCTTTTTTTTATGAAGACTGTGAAGAATGTAATATAAATATGCAGTTGTCAGTATTATGTAGTCTAATCACCTGTTATTTGGTGGTAACATAGGATTATATTCTCACCATTACTCAACACACAAATGTATGGTCATGCCACTATTTCAGATAATAACAATTAAAGCTTTTGGAGCAACTGTAGCTGCACTCTGTGCAGCCTCCATTCTTACAACAAACTGAAAAAGTTACTCCTTGACAATTCCTTCTATTCAATAGAATAATTTCTATTTTTGTAATCTGTAAGAGATAGTAGGTAGGTAGAAGTTACAAACTCACACCTGAAACTAACTGACTAAATCAAAGTGAAAAGTCTAGGATAGTTGGACCTTTGCATCTGGAGACAGTGGCTGTGTGTGTGTGTGTGTGTGTGTGTGTGTGTATGTGTGTGTGTGTGTGTGTGTGAGAGAGAGAGAGAGAGAGAGAGAGAGAGAGAGATTTCTATTTACAAAGAGGTAGTATTTACAAAGAGGTAGTTTGTCTGAAAGCTGAAATAATTCTAGCAGTCTTTTTCATTGTGCCTGCCTGCAACTTAACACCACCTCTATGTGGTGTGGTTTAACTTGCCAAGACTGTTTGTAACACACATCCAGAAGTGCGGCAGCTTTGCTGGAGATTGAAGAATGTAATACTTCTCTTGCTTCATTGGAAGAAGTCACCAACTGACGTATCAGTCAAGTGGAGTAATTGCATGTAAGTGGAATCTGTGACAGTATGCAACATTTCAGTTGAACTATATGATGTCTATTTGTGTACTCACAGGTGTTTCGTAAGCCAGTGAAATATGTCCCTGTCACATTGGATAAAAAATCTTACTTCTTTAGGGGTGCCATGTGGAGACATCTCTATGTTGACAGGATTGTGTTGTGAACCTGTAAAGTATCTCTCGGCACTAATAAAACATCCAGTGCACGATGGGATTCCATTGACTCCTGTTGTTGGCTTGGCTAGCTGGTTGCCAAGGCTGCTACAACAGCAATTTGGCTAAGGTTTAGCAGGCTAATGTGTGGCGATTTGCAGGCAAAGGTATAGTGTGTATTATGCCCCCATACTGCTAGAGCATTGTTGATCCCACTCCGGACCATGATGACTCATTGAGCTGTACCATTTTGTCGGAAACCGTGTAGTCAGCTGATCCTGCCCTCGCTGGACAGGTAGGCTCTTTACACGAGAAAGTGCCAGCAGTGATG
This sequence comes from Schistocerca nitens, assembly GCF_023898315.1. Taxonomy (NCBI): domain Eukaryota; kingdom Metazoa; phylum Arthropoda; class Insecta; order Orthoptera; family Acrididae; genus Schistocerca; species Schistocerca nitens. The sequence continues at coordinate 355,963,754 of NC_064622.1, forward strand.
AGAAGAAACGGAGGCACCAGATGGCTCCCTCACCCAGCAGTGAGTGCAAGTTCATCTATATATACAACACTACTCTGCAATTCAAGTGCCTCGCAGAAGGTTCATTGGACCACTTTCACAATAATTCTCTGTTATTCCACACTCGAAATGTGCAAGAAAAAAATTAAAGACCTATATCTTTCTGTGTGAGCTCTGATTTCCCCTATTTTATTATGATGATCATTTGTTTCTCCTTGTCTAGGCTGGTGTCAACAAACTATTTTCGCATTCAGAGGAGAAAGCTGGTGATTGAAGTTTCATGAGAAGATCTCGCCGCTGCGTGAAATGCCTTTGTTTTAATGGTGTACGCCCCAAATCCTGTATCGTGACCTTGACACTCTCTCCCCTATTTCTCAGTAATAAAAAACATGCTGCCCTTCTTTGAACTTTCATGGTGTACTTTGTTAATGCTACCTGGTAATGACCCCACACTGTGCAGCTGTACACCAAAAGAGGACAGACAAGCATAGTGTAGGCAGTCACTTTAAGAGATCTGTTGCATCCTCCAAGTGTTCTGTCAATAAAACATGTTGTTTGGTTCACCTTCCCCCATAACATTTTCTATTTTCTTTCCAATTTAAGTTGTTGGTAATTGTAATTTCTAGCAAAAGCTGAAATGCCTAACTCCATTTTCAAATGTATTTTTACAAGGGAAAACCCAGGAGAATTGCCCCAATTTAATCCTCATACCACTGAAAACATGACTGAAATAAGTATTGGTGTCTGTGGTGTTGAGAAACAGCTGAAATCGTTAAAATTGAACAAAGCTCCATGCCCTGATGGAATATCTGTCAGATATTATTTTGAATTTGTGGCTGAGTTAGTCCCCTCTTCAAACTATAATCTATCATTGAACCCTCGAACAAAAAACCATGCCCAGTTCTTGGAAAAAGGCACAGGTCATGCCCGTCTACAAGAGGGGTAGTAGAAGTGATCCATAACACAACTATCCAGTATCCTTGACATCGATTGGTCGTAGAATCTTAGGACATATTCTGAACTCAAACATAATGAGATATCTTGAACCGAATGACCTTCCAAATGCCATCCAGCATGGATTTCCAAAACATCGATCTTGTGAAAACCGAATCACACTTTTCTCACGTGATATACTGCAATCTTTGGGTCAGGACAAACAGGTAGATTCAGTATTTCTTGATTTCCAAAAAACATTTGACTAAATACCGCACCTATGCTTATTGTCAAAGGTATTATCATATGGGGGTATCAATTGAAATTTCTGATGGGATGGAGGACATTTTTGGTAGGGAGGACACATTATGTTATTTTGGATGGAGAGGCATTATCAGATGATGTAGTAACTTCGTGTGTCCCCGGGGAAGTGTGTTGGGACCCTTGCTGTTCATGATGTATATTAATGACCTTGCAGGCAATATTATTACAGGGTGTATACGCTCTGGTAAATGTGGGGAAAACCCGGGAATTTTTTCATCCGGGAGAAAATCGGGGAAAAATATCGGAATTTTAAAGAATTCTGGGAATTTTTTGTTGTTTTAGCTTTCAGTTAAATTTTTGTAGTTTTGGCTGGTAAGAACTGATACTTTAACAAAGAATTTTACTTAAGCTTGTTATTGCAATATAATACTGCAGCAATAAAACGTAAATGAGAAAAAAAAAACTTAAGTTAGAAAGGAAATGCGTCATTTACAGCAACAAAACACAGTGCACACACAAGCATCTGCCAACAGCAAAATGTGTGGAAGGCTTTAGGACGAACATATGGGATACCTATGTCATCGTGGCTTCGCAGGCACGGTAAGCCATTTTCTGGCGCTCTACTGCTGAAACGAAATCTCAACAGGTCGCCAGAAAATATTGCAATTAGTTCTTTGAAACATGTTACTTTCAAAATACATTTAATTTTATGCAGTATGAGTTATTTTCATGTGCGAACATGCTTTGAGTTTCTTAAATCACAGAGCGTTTGGTTTTCATTTAAAGCTTAACACTTTGAGGGCCAGCCACTTAGAAGTATTTAGAGCCCAGAAGACCAGACATTTACATCATTTCTTAAAATTTTACTGGTGTTTTTGTGTGATATATATCGAAGTGTAACACCTGCTAAAAAGACAAATATTATATGTTGAACCTTAGCTTTTCTTGTAGGTACTCTTTGTACATTAATTTAAACCATTAACTTTTCCTTGTGTGTTCACACTGCTTAACAGTGATGTTGCTACAGGCTGACTACATTATGTGCCCTATGCTCTGGATCACTACTTTTACATGCGACACATCTTCTGTAAGACGAAAACCGAGTTTCAGAAACAGTTTTTTGCTGTCGTGTTTACATGTTAAGGTCTGAAGCGGATTTGCTAGCCCAGTTAATTATGGCACCTGGAAAACAGCAGATGTAGTTTATGATTCAGTCAGGACAATCACTATGTCTCTTCAGTTAGACGAGGTGTAAACAGCTTCAGTCTAATATTTCTACTTATCCTTCATTGTATGAAAAGCCACTCCGTCAATATTAGCCGAAATTTTTTAAAAACAAGACGAAACCTGACAGTCAAGGCATGCTTCAATACCGATTGCGAAACTGAAAAAAAGGCAAACAGAAGCAGATTCCCAAAATCGATTTTGAAGTGATTACATGACTACCCAGGAGCGGTATTGGGCAATCGATTTGCAGAATCGGTTTTTGGAGCCCCATGTAAACGCAGTGAATAATTGCTATGTGAGATCACGTGACATGAGCTATGATGGGTTTAGAAAAGTGCATGGCAATCTCGATTTCAATGCTTCGGAAATTAATGTTCTGTGTTTGAAGAAAGTTGACTATATGCAGTGTGTACATAAAGTCTGGGAACACTTTCAGTTATTTATTGCACAAGAACTAAATGTTGTACAGATGTCATACATATTGCTTTTTTTTTTCCAGTATGCAAACCATGAGTGACCTGGCAGACGTTAATACGGTAATCAAATTCTTGCCATACCCGTCCCGGCACGGCATCGTCGACTGTGGCTGTCGCTTACCGTATTCTCTCCCAGAGCTCTGCTACATCGCGTGGTAGAGGTGGTACATAAACCAGACTTGTAATGTTTCCCCACAGAAAAAAAGTCTCACAGAGTGAGATCTGGGGATCGGGGAGGTCATTTCATGAAACAACTGTCCCCTTCTTTAGCATGTCCGATCCATCGATACGGCAGCTCCGTGTTCAGTACCCACGAACTTCCCAAACTACACTGTGGTGGTATACATGAAAACAAACTTTCATGGTTTCTCTTCGAAATGACATATATACGATATCTGTACAATGTTTGGTTCTTGTGCAATAAATAATTGAAAGTGTTCCGGACTTTATGTACACCCTGTACTTTCGTAATACAAAAATATGCAGCGTACATGTTGCTGCAAATCAAAGATCTTCCAAAACGCATTTTTTTCTGGGGATTCGTTTCCTAAAGTGGTGGGAGGCTCTACGCCAGTGTATAAAATCTTAACCATTTGAAGGACTGATAAGTTTTATGACCCCAAGGGAAAGTATACTGTCACTTAACACTGAAAAAGCGTATTTTCACCTGGGAGAAAGTTTATTTTTTAACCGGGAAATCCAGGAAAAACCTGGGACTATTTTTTCTTTGTCATCGTATACACCCATACCATACCACGTATACACCCATACCATATAGAACTAACAGGGGATATTAAATGTAGACAGAGAAGAGCAGCACGAATGGTCACAGGTTTGTTTAATCCATCAGAGAGTCACAGAGATACTGAAGGAACTGAACCGGAAACCTATCGAAGATAGAGGCAGACTATCCCGAGAAAGTCTATTAACAAAGTTTTGAGAACGGGCTTTAAATGATTACTGTAGGAATATACCACAACCCCCTACATATTACTCACATAGGGGTGACTGTGTGAATAAGATTAGAATAATTATTGCACACACAGAGGCATTCAAATGATCATTTGTTCCATGCTCCATACATGAATGGAACAGGAAAAAACCCTAGCAACCGGTACAATAGCACATACTCTCTGCCATGCGCCTCATGGTGGTTTGCAGAATATAGATGTAATGTAGATGCTTTTAGATTTGATTGATTTTTTGTGCAACCAAAGTTTAACGGATTCCTTTAGCACTTACGTGGATGACCTCACACTTGTTATTTGGGGTCTGTTGCCAATTTTCGCACCATCCAAATATCTTATCTAAATCATTTTGCAATTGGTTTTATTCTTCTGATGACTTTGTGAGTCAATAAACATCATCATCTGCACACAACCTAAGACTGCTGCTCAGAGTGTCTGCTAAATTGTTTATAAAGGTAAGGAACAGCAGAGGGCCTATTGGGGAATGCCAGAAATCACTGCTGTTTTACTCAATGACTTTCTGTCAGTTACTATGAAGTATGCTATGATGGGAAACGATGCATCCAGTCACATACCTGAGACAATATTCCATAAGCACGCAATTTGATTACAAGCCACTTGTGAGGTACGGTGTCAACAGCATTTGGGAAATATAGAAATACGAAATCAGTTTTAAATCCATTGTTGATTTCAAATTGATTGTGTATTTCTAGATGATGATGTCAGTGTGATAAGCACCATGAGATGTACTAGTGTTGGAAGACCTTCAGTCTCCCCGTCAACGATGTGGTAGGCAGCAACCAGTGTGAAGTCTCATGAGTGGAGGTTATGGTTACTTGAAAGTTGTCATCTCAGGGGGTGGCAAGCAGCTTATTCATGAGAAGTGCTGGAACATTTAACACATGAATGTTACTGCACTGTAACAGTTATTGAATTGAGTGCTTCGGTTCAAACAAAGTTGATCCTAATTCAGATCTGAAGTATTTATGGAGATGGAGGTACTGGCATGAGGTTCTATTCACTATCACCAAATATAGCCCGGTTCTGTACTAGAGGTCAGTGGTTCTCATACCACTGTGTTTGCTTAACAATTTGTATGTGGCTCTTTAACTTCACTGTCAAGTCTCTAAAACATGTTATTGCGTCCGAGGTAATGCTTGTTGCTTCATGTAACAAGAGCTGATGGCTGACATTTTCCTGTATGTGTAACGTGTGCCTAGCAATTGGTGCTGATGTAGCAATGTGTGCTCATGTATGCAACCAACTTGCAATGTTGTTTGTTTCTTTCTGCTGCATAGCTATGTCACCACCTCTGCCTGTTGTTACATGTGACTGTGTTTGCGTGAACTTCAGAAAAATTTTAGTGTTTTTCCCCTTTTCTACAGGGAATTTTAATTCCTTCCCTTTTTTACAGTTCCTTCTAGTGTAATATGAGTTGTGGCATTAATTATCACATCCGAATGTGTATGACCAATCATAGTTCTCTTGAAGAAAAACGGGCACTACACACTTATAGGAAATGGCATGAAATATGTTTACTTCTGGCCTTTTTCACTCCTCCAATGACGTTACAGTTTTTGTACTTCTGCGTTAAGGCATCATACTTGTTTAATTTTTGAATAAATAAAATATTGATTTAAATAACACACAGAGTGAAGGTAACCACGAACACGTAGTTGAGGCATTGTGTGGTCAAACAAGACTGGCAACATTGCTAAGTTCGTGGACAGTGACCTTCAGAGATAACTAATACAGAACGCGTACCTCCAGCATTTCCCCATTCTCTTAAATACTGCCCATGTAGTTTTCACGAAATAAATGGCGCCATATTTTATCATTATACTGCTGTTAAAGTTTGTATTTCATCCACTCCAATTGCTTCTATGGTAATATTCTGCATATACATCTACATCTATACCCTGCAAACCACTGTGAAGTGCATGGCAGAGGGCACATCCCATTGTACCAGTTATTAGGGTTTCTTCTCATTCCATTCAAATACAGAGTGTGAGAAAAGTGATTGTACCAGTGCATGTGTGTGTGCTGTAATTAATCTGATGATCTCCTCACGATCCCTTTGTGAGCAATAAGCAGGGGGTCATACTATATTCCTTAAAGTCATCATTTAAAGTTGGTTCTTGAAACTTTGTAAGTAGACTTTCTCGGGATAGCGTACATCTATCTTCGGGAGTCTGCCAGTTCAGTTTCCGTGGCTCTCTCCAATTGGTCAAACAAACCTGTGACCATTTGTGCCGCTTTTCTCCATATACATTAAGTATCCCGCTTGAGTCCTATTTGATACGTGTCCCATGCATGTGAGCAGTGTTCCAGAATGAGTCTTGCAAGTGGTTTGTAAGAAATCTCCTTTGAAGATTAATTGCATTTTCCCAGTATTCTACTAATAATCCAAAGTCCACCACCTGCTTTACCCACAACTGCACCTGTGTGATCATTCCATTTCATATCTGCACAAAATGTTACACAGAGGTGTACGTATGAGTTTACCGATTGATATTAAGTCATAGGATACTATGTTTTTTGTGATGTACACAGTTTTACATGTCTGAACATTTAAAGCAAGTTGCCAATTTAGGCACCACTTTGAAATCTTGTCAAGGTATGATTGAATATTTGTACACTTATTTTCAGACATTACTTCACTATAGATAATAGTGTCATATGCAAAATGTCTTATGCTGCTATTAATATTATCCTCGAGGTCATTAATTTACAACATGAACAGTGAGAGTCCCAACACTTTCTCATTGGGCAAAACCAAAGTTACTTCTGCATCTGGTTATGACTCTCCATCCAAAATAACATGCTGCATCCTGCCAAGCAAAAAATTCTCAATCTGGTCACAAACTTCACTTGATACCCTATATGATCATACTTTTGTAAATAAGTATAGATGGGAGCCAAACACTTTTCAGGAATCAAGAAATACTGCACCTACCTGACATCCTTGATCCAAAACTTTCAGAAAAAACTTGAGAAAAGTGAGAGTTGAGCTTTGGATGATCAATGTTTTCGCAATTCTTGCTGGCTGGTATGGGGCAGGTCATTCTGTTTGAGATACCTCTTTATGTTTGAGCTCAGAATATGTCCTGATATTCTACAACAAATCACTGTCAAGGAGGTAGGACAGCTGTTCGGTTGATCATTTCTGTCACCTTCCTTGTAAATGGCTGTGACTTTTGCTGTCTTCCAACTACTGGGGACAGTTTTTTGTTCAAGATACCTATGATAGCTTATCATTAGAAGAGGGGCTCACTCGCTGCAAATTCAGTGTAGAATCTGATAGGGATTCCATTGGGCACTAGGGCTTTATTCAGTTTTATTGATCTCAGCTGTTCCTGAACACCCCTGACACTAAAGCCATCTTCACAAGGAACATGTTTCCCATTACGAAGCATGCCAGATATGGGTCCATCATGCTTGCTACACACACTGAAACAGCCTGCTATGTCTCACGGAACATGCTCCTTATTGTGATTTGCAATTTTGACATTCTCCTGCAGCATCTGCCACACAAATCACACAGTTTCTTTATGAAAATGGAGGCACATAAAATATGTGTGTTAACTATGTTATGAAGTTATTCATTAACTCAATTAAATGTTCAACCTATTTTCGGGTTAAGTTGATTGTATTTGAAGTATAGTGTCTTAACTCCAGTTCGCACATCTGTAATATCCATATTCTCAATGTAGCATTGACTGCCATCACTCAAAAATAACATACTTCATTACATGGACTCCAAGACCAAGATTCATTTTGTAATTTCGTTTGAATGGATCAAATTTTTTTCTAAGCTGCTCACCATCATTGAAAAAGATATTTACTGTAAAGCCAAGGGATAAGTCTGCATATTTTACACAAAGTTTCGTAAGAGCAGTGTGTAACTTGTGTTTACTTTCTGACTTTGACTGGCTGTTTCATTATGATTTCTGGCCACTGGGGAAACACTCCAGTTGTTGGTCTCTGCAACAAGAATTACTGCAACTACATTACTTAGATAAAGAACATTGATGGTTGCGGGTAATATTTTTATTGAATTAATAAGACAAGCTCTGAATCTTTTAGAAAAAAGCTGAAAAAAAATTGAGAAGTGGAGGACATGAACTTCACAGCTCGTGATTCTATCGATGCAGCTACAGCTTCATCATGGGGGCCAGTTCTCCCCATAAGGCATACACTGTCAAAAGACCGCATCTATATCTGTAATTATTTGATATTTTACTATGGCAAATTGTATCAAAATGATGTGCTTTTGATAGATCCATTGTGTTGTATTATTGAAAACATATACTTTCACAGCATGCAGCTTATAACACTAAAAACATCAAATACAATTATCAGTTGTTATATATCACTTCATTATAACAAATCATAGCTAAAATTATGCATTTTCGAGAGATCCTCAATTTGCTGATAATTTGAAACAGCTTATATTCATACCACATACACCATAATAAAGAAAACCAAACAAGTATGTAGCTTATCTCAGTACAATATGGCCACTCCTTCCATTATAAACTATTCTCTTGGGTACATACCAATCCAGTGCATGATCAACTATTCTTTTAAACTTACACCATAGTTCATCTATGTGCTCCTGTCGTGTGTGATCATTAATATCAGTTTTGATGGGTACGTCCTCAAAGAGGTCAGGTCTGTTTTTGTTGCCATTAGATCTAATATATTTCCATCATGCATGAGCTTCCAAACTATCTGTTTTTGGAAATTTTCAGAGAAGGCATTTAATAATGTTTTACAGGATGTCTTGTTACACCCACTATTAACAAAACTGTAATTTTCCCAGTTGATTGTTAGATGGTTGAAGTCTCCACCAATGATTTTAGAATGACTAGGGAACTTCTGTATAAGCAAATTGTTCTTAGTTTTCTCTCCAGTATTCCTGCCAGTCTTTCCCGTGTCAACCATCTCTTGTGGTGTTACATGTGGTCAGCATCCACACTTCCATTTTGTCACACCACTTTATAGCAAGCATTGTATTTGTGCACATAAATTGAAAATCTCCTCGTTCTAGTTTCTTCTGAAGTTTCGACTGGCATGTTGCATCTATTCTTATGGGCAGTACCACATGCATTTGTCCCATGACTGTGAAGCCAGGAAAATAAGTCTCGTCTTGGGTACCAGTTGTTGAGGTAGAAGATATGTCCACATTCTAAACAGGGCTTTATTAGTGCAGCTACTACGTCACCCCTTTCCCCCAAATTGTGGAATTCAGTTTCTGTTGAGTCCCTCTATAAACAATAAAATCTAAGACATAGCATGTCTTACAATCACATAATACAAATGTTTTAATTCCGAATCTACTCCGTTTTGATGAAATGAATTGCCTGAAAGATAAGCGTCCTTTGAATAATAACAAACTTTCATCAGTGTAGAGTTTCTGATGTGGTATGAACACACAATGGGAAGCTGTATGAACTTTATCGACAGTGTTCCTAATTTTGAACAGTCTGTCTCCTCCATTAGTGGCAGAGTTGTCACTGAAATGTAACTTTCTCATAAGTAACAAAAAGTGGTCTCTTCACATCAGTTCACCAAAAAATAGAATCTTGAGAAGAACATCTCTGATCCAGTATTTGCTAATTTTTAGTTTTTTCATGCGAGGCATCAGAAGACAAACAGCTATGAAAATATACATTTCTTCACATCCAGTATCTTTACACTTTGATGTTCGAGAATGCACTGATTCTGGAGTATTCTCCTTGGTGAATAAATAAAACAGATTCGTTTCATCAGCTATGTATTTTATCAGTTCTTCTGTAAAGATTAACATGGAAATTGACAGAATACTTGCCTCATTCCCTATTTGACACATGTCCGTATAGCGTATCATCAAATGCTTGATTAACTGGCCGAAAATCATTTTCTTTCCAGTTAAATTTATTGCTAAGGCGTGAGTTCTTCGTAGGCATTTCACTATCACTTTTTGAGTCTTGATATTCAGAATAACTAACATCTCTTGTTGAAACACGAGACTGTATTGACACCCCTGCTGATGTTTACAGTTTATGACTATAGCTTTCTGATTCTGTAGAAGAGCTGTCAGTTTCGTCAAGATCAAGTACTTCATCCTCACCGTCGCTCCTTGTAAGAATCTCTGTGATTTCTTCCTCGGTGCACTCACAACACCTTGCCATTTTCGTTGTAAAATACAGGACCCGAAGAACACTGAACAGAAAATTTTAGTGTGAAGCCTAGGCTCACAACAGATGGTGAATCAGATGGCAAGCTAGTGGCCAGAAATGTGAAATGCTACTGAGGCATGGAGCGGGAAGTACCCTGTGCGACTTATCTCGTCATCAGCACTCAGGTAGCGGCGCATCTATACTCGTGCTCAGGGGCCTGCAAACGGGTGCAACTTAACTTGTCAACAACGCTCGGGGGAAAACTGGCGGTTGCGACTATACTTGTCATCAGCACCTTGGTAGCAGCAGGCAGCATAAGTGAACTCGTCAACAGTGGTCAAAGGGTTAACTAAATTGTAAATGCCACTTTAATACGATGAATTAATTTATGCACAGGGCAGTGGTAACTTCTGAAAATTCACAAAAATGTACATTTATTTGCATTGATATACAGTGAAATTCTGGGTGATCTATTTTTTTGGCAGCAACTGTTACTCGTGAGTGCTGATGTGCTATGAAAAAATTGTGCATGCTACCTGTGTAGGTACCTTATCTTTTCTCAATTTTTTTTTTTTATTATTGCAGTCAGTACCTCTACCCATAATAGGTTAACACAAGCTGAATTTAGAAACCTGCATTGTACAGAAATTAATCACAATTTTTTGGCCATGAAGTGGGATTGACTTTGACTTGAAACATTTCGTAGAAAATGTTCAGTTGCAGTCATCGTTTCACAGCCTAGCAATACTATGAAAGAATAGCTTTCATTTTGCACAAACTTGAGTTGAAAAGAAATAATACAGAAGTTTTAGTGGAGTAAATATGTGAATGTGCAACTTGCAGGTTTCTGAAATTTAACTCTCCCCTCCCCAATATTTAAGGTTAAGTTAAGGAAAATATTGACAATGTGAGTAATGAATGAGAATAATAATTGCTCCCATAAGAATTCTGGAAGACAACACATCATTAATGTGTGCAAGCTCAAAGGCATTTCATAGGCAATGCATAGCAGAATAAGAAAGAGAAATTCAAACTATTTGCGGTTATCAGTATGTATATGGAGTTTGACAGCAACCAACAATGATTGAACATCTCTTACAGAGACGCTCCCTGGGCTTGAGTAGCAGCAACTACACACTTCATATTAGATTCTACGCAACCTGGTGTTCACAAGGTGGTGAGAATTTAACTAACAAATGCCGACATTGTGCAAAAAATGCACATTTATGGATCAGAATAGTGCATAGATGAAGATCAGTCAGCAATGAAATATTTTTCAGCCAGTATACATACAGTGCAGTTGTCTGCTACTCTCGGAGCATATAGTTTCTGGATTTTTGAATAACAGTGGCTTCAAATCCTGTGAAGTGTTGCAGCTTAAGATCACAGAAAGATACGTAATCTGTGGCCAACATGGTCAGCTTCAGTTTATGTTCAAAATAAAATTAGCTGCAGAATCTGCATTCCTTGTATCTTATTGTGCACAACGTTTCTCGTCATGTTTTGCATATACATTTCGTGAATTGATATTTATGGTGACCTCTTTACAATCTTGTCATTGTTGGTTGTAGTTACTATGTCAGTTTATGTATTATAATTTATTTCCTTACATTTGCACAGTGCCATTTCCGACTACAGATCTTTTGGCTGTGAGGAAGTTCGAAGATTAATTTTCCTTCATCTTTAAAACACGACACCTTCAGTAATAAATACTGTGTATCTGCAGTGTACATTTATCTGTAGTTGAAATGTGATAATTTTGTTAATAGCAGATATATCAGTGATTCCAGGTATATTTCCTTCTAATTTAGATCAACACTGAACCCATTTGTTCCATCCAAGTTCAATGTTACACAATATATTAAGTTCATGAACTGGTTTCTTTTTTTTGAACTAAGGTAAAATTGATCTCCAGTCAGCAAAATTCATAGTCATCTTTAAACATTTACTACTGAAAGAGAAAAAATCTTGTAAAGGTATCTAGTGAAAGTAAAATTATAGCTGTGATTATACGAGGTATGTCCTCAAAGTAAGTTCCATTTGGTTATATAAAACAAATGTGTACAGATACAGAAAAAATATTTATTGTACAAAAATTTACAACTGTTAAACTACATTTCTACATAGCTTCCAAAATTTTGTAGGCACTTGTCATAGTGTGGCACAAGTTTTTGTATGCCTTCTTCATAGAAGGTTGCTGCCTATGTATTCAACCATGTGGTAACATGGTCTTTCAGCTCATCATCATCATTGAAGTGTTGACCACCAAGGGCAGATTTTAGGTGTAAGAAGAGATGAAAGTCGCTAGGAGCGATGTCCGGGCTGTACGGAGGATGATCAAACGAGTTCCAGTGAAATTCTTGTAAGAGTTGTTTGATCATATTTGCCGTGTGAGGTCGGGCATTATCGTGAGAAAAAACAACCAATCCTCAGCCCTTGTTATATATTGCGCAGCACAATTTCTTAATGGTCTCGTAGTAACCATGTGCATTGATTGTTTGGCCTAGTGGTAAGAAATCAATCAGCAAAATGCCTTTTCTCTCCCAAAAAACAGTTCACATGACTTTTCGAGGTGTCAAGATTTGCTTAGGCTTAACCTTCGTTGGGGATGAAGTGTGCCTCCATTCCATTGATTGCCGTTTTGTTTCAGGGTGTTGTATGATACCCAAGTTTCATCCCCCGTGACTATCCGAGAAAGAATACCATCACCTTCTTCATTGTAACTTGTCAAAAACTGAAGTGCACTGCCCATCTGGTGGTTGTTTTTTGTGCAAAAAGTTTGGGTACCAAATGTGAGCAAAGTTTTCCAAATTTCAGTTTTTCAGTAAGAATTTCATGAATTAGTGATAGTGAGATTTGCGGAACTTCCATAGTAGCAAGGGAACTAAGTGTAAACTTATGATTGTGCTTAATCTTCTCTTCAATTGTCTGAACCAGTTCATCAATAACCACAGACGGGTGTCCACTTCGTTCTTCATCCTGCACTTGATCATGTCCTTCATCGAACAATCTGACCCATCTTCTAACCACTGAATCACTTACAGCATTTTGTCCGTAAACCTTGCAGATTTGCCGATGAATTTCTTTTGGTTTAACTTTCTGTGCATTTAGAAAACAAATCACAGATCTGATTTCACATGCGGCGGGATTTTCAATTACGGCTGCACTACAAAGTACACATTGGCAGCAGCGATCTGAAAATGGCATACATGTCTTCTTGAGTCAGAGTAACTGCCGCACATGCTCGGAACTGCAATTGTAGTGCTGCCACGGATAGAAGTAGAAACGGAACTTACTTTGTGGATGACCCTTGTATTTGATAAGTGCATACTATGCTTAATAACTGTAACAAATGGTTTTCAGTTTCTGTGTCATATTGTGGAAAATACTACTACTAGAAGTAAAATGAGGAAGTAGGGAGAAGGGGGAGAGACGATCAGTCACCTATTCTGAGGGTGTGTGAACTGAAGAACAGACATTTTTTTTCGCGTGTGTGCAAATGTTACCTAACACATGTGAGGTGTAAGTCATTTTTAGAACAATAACTACAATTCACCAAATATGCGAATGTACTGTGCCATTGTGATGCACAGTCGTCTATTAAGAATGAAAGGACAAGATCATTGACACAAGATTATTTTGAAATGTGGTCCATGCTTTGCAAAACCAGCAAACTTGCCTCATTGAATTAGTTTCTATGTTATTGTTGAATTATCAAATGTTTTAGCTCCTAGCTGTAAGGCACCGAGCAACCCCCGAACATACAGCAGTGGAAATGTCTCAAAGCTAAACAGCTAATTCTTGGATCATGAATTGAAAAGAAGCATATAATATTGATTATTCAACCTTTATTCATGTTCACGACAGAGAGCTGTTAAGGAATTTATAATGTATTGTAAGTGCTGCAGTCTGATGGTTGTTAAAGGGCCCAAAGTGCGTGGTCATTGGTCCACAGCCTGATGGTGTCTGGCTATGCTAATTCAGTTGTTTTCAGTCGGATAGTAGCAACTGCACTTCACAGTTGCTATTTCATTGTGAATGATGTTTTTTACTCACAGTTGAAAGCAAAGTCATTAAGTGTGTCACAAAATGATGTCCCTTAAGTTTCATTGAGTGACATATTCTGACCAGTCGACTTTCATTTATGTGTTATACTTTCAAGTCAACTTTATGACGTAAATAATTCTAGATACATCACTGCATTTAGTACTTACTTGTTTCAATTTTTCTGTATAGCCACAGCTGCACAACTACCCTCACACTGTTTCAAACAGTCGCTAAAACTCAGTTGATGGATAACTTGAAAGCAAACATGATAAAATAAGAACTGCACCATCCAGAAAGGCCACTGGTTGCAGTTGTGTTTGAAAACCTTCAGTAAATTAAATGTTCTACTAACTACTTGAGGTTATGCCACCCGCACTTCATACAAGGCTGTTCCTCTGTTGTTTTTTTATCAATCAGTGACTTGCGACTTTTCTTGTGTATGTTTTGTTTTTCAGGCAATAAGGTCATGGTGGTGTTTGCCAAAAAGTTATTAATTTTGCAGCATCCTAGTACAAACACCTAATTTCTGTATCTTCTTTTCTGATTTACCTGTGACATACTGACGTCTTTTGTTTTCCCGTTTTAGTATAATGTTTCTGGATTTGTCCTTATATAACATTGATATTGCTGATAGAAATTTGTATTGCTAAAGAGAACTGTAACCTTTAATAAGGAGGCCATTGCCATGGAAGTAACTGCTAAGTTTAATATAGTTTTAGAGAACACTGTTAGTGGATGCATTCTGATGGGGACTGCAATAACATATTTGTGTTGTCACCAAACTCTCACAAACTTGGTGAATGGAAAATAGAGGCTTCAGTGTTCCAAGGGACATACAATCCAGTGTGTTATCATCCAGCTGTAAATCATGGTAGATGTGTTTTGGACAGTTGTGTTGCAGGTTCTTATTGATTCTAGAGTATTTCTGAAGGAGAAGGTATTTGTTAATGTTCATGCAATGACTTTTAGGTTATCATGTTCAGTCAGTGGATATGCATAATTTCCAGCAGGTGGCTGCATTGTTCTAGATAATATCCACTCTTAACGTAATTCGAAAAGTCCGGTGTTGACTTGATGAAAAGTAAATAACTATTATTCTCTTTCATACTTCCTAGATTTGAATGTTGTTCTTTGTATTAAAATAGCAGTAAAGTCCATATTATTGTTCTGTGGCACCTTTCAAGGAATAGGAACAGTTTTTCTTTGTGAGGAGTGGTGTAAAATGTTGTTGACCACCATTGAGGATTGATATTCATTGATCCCAGGTTGATTCAAGCTGTTTTCAATGCTAGAGGTGAGACTTCATTCACATTCACATGTTCATTTTATCATATCCAACTGCTATGGCTTTGCAATCTCCTCCCCCCCCCCCCCTCCCTCACTCCCCTCTCTCCCCCGCATGCGCGCTTGCTTTTGCTCGTGTTACATATTCTTTGTGCATCATTTGACTTAAAGATATATTCTGTTTAAAGGTGCTATTGAACCTGGTCCTGTGCTGGTACAAAAGACAGCCTATTGTGATGCACATACACCAGCAGAAGCTGAAAGACCTCGCAGTCAAGCTGCATCATCTACACCTCAAAGTACCAATGGTGGTGGTAGTGGTGGTGCCAGTGGTGGTGGTGGCACTGGTGGTGGTGGTGATGACGATGAAAATCAGAAAATGAAAAAGGCACGAAGAATGCTTGCCAAGAAGCGGAGCTCTGTTCCTGTTATTTCAATTCCAACAATACCTCCTGAGAGGTAAGTAAATTATAGCTTTGGATATGTGATGAATAGTCAGCTGGATTCCTTACTGTCCGTCTTAGTCTTTGCCTCATTCAAATGAAGAAGTGATGAGTTTTGAGATTTTAATATAATTCTATGGTGGTGATGAGAAAGAGAGTAATGAGGTACAAGTTATATATTTGCTGGGGTTAATTTAACGATGTCACACTGACTCCACACCATAATAGACAATAAGGCAATTGCTGTAATATGCTGTGCAAAAGTCTTCTTTAAATTGCAGGGTGTAATTTTTTGATAGTAAATTAATAATATTGTCAGCATTCCGGTGATGGTTTGTATATAAAGACCTGTGTTGTGGTTTAGGGGAAAAAAGTTTCAAGAGTGAAAGTGTAAGATGCAGAAAGCTCATAAAGATGATCATGTAGGTGAATTTGTCGTTTGTAAATAGTTGCATCTTGGGCAGAATGATAGAGGTACTTTCCATTGGTATTCCATTTGATGTGTCAAGTTATTGCATATGAGGTATTGGTTTCAGGA
The DNA here is from genome assembly GCF_023898315.1 of Schistocerca nitens. NCBI lineage: Eukaryota > Metazoa > Arthropoda > Insecta > Orthoptera > Acrididae > Schistocerca > Schistocerca nitens. The sequence goes on from NC_064622.1 coordinate 355,980,116, forward strand.
CAGGAAACTTGTTCATTCAAAGAGGTGTCATTGGATTCTATACACTTCTTTCTTTAAGATGCTACACTGATGAGCCAAAACTTTACGCCACCTGCTTAATAGTGTCTTGTGGAGGTGTATGGCACCAGATGTCTGCAGACAGCCCGTAAATTATGGGCCTATAATTTGTGGTTGTGGAGATAGAATCCAGTAGTGTTCTAGATATGTTACATCGGGTTTAAATGAGAGGAATTTGGTGTCCAAGACTGCCCTTATGACACAGTTTTTTATCATGATGGAAGATGCTGTTGCCATTGAAGAAGAAATCAAGCATGAAAGGATGCAGTTATTTTCATGTAGCCCACAGCTGCCACAGTGCCTTCAATTACTACATCAGGTCCCATCAAAGACCAGGTGGAAGTATGCTTCAGTATAGTCCTATAACTGTCAATTTGGTGTTGCAAGAACTTTGATTCATCTGATGAGGAAACACATTTTCATTGATTCGTGGCATTGATGATCCTGTGCCCACTGCAGTTGTAATTGAGGACGTCATTGGGTCAACATGGGAACACTTGGCGGTCATCTGCGAAGCCACACATTCAAGAATGAGTGCTGAATGATTTGCCCTGAAACACTTGTGCCTGCATCACCATTGTATTCTGTCATCAGATATGCCACAGATTGTCATCTATTCTGCTTTACAGAGTAGGCAAACCTCCATCCCCAAGTTCTGTGGTGCCTGTATTACCAACACCTTGGCACCTGTTTGTGATTTCACCACTTTTCATAGATACTTATGGCGGTAGCATGCAGACACTGGCCGCCTTCGCAGTTTCCAGATGCTGTTCCCAGATGCCAGGCTTTAATAAGCTGCTCTTTGTCAAATAATATGGAGAGGATAGATTGCTACTCACCACATAGAGGAGTTGTTGAGTCACAGTCAGGCACAGTGAAAAAGAATGCTAGGAACATTCAGCTTTCAGGCAGAGTCCTTCACCAGAAGTAGAAAATTCACACACATTAACACAGAGACAGTTCACACACACACGGCCACTGTCATCTCTGGCTGCTAAGGTCTGACTGCAACTGCATGTAAGGTGAGCTGCAATCTGGTTGGGGTAGGTGGTGGGGGTATGGAAAAGCTGTGAGGGTGAGGATATCAGGGTAGGGTGGGGGAAGATACTAGTGCTGTATGTGAGAATGTAATGGTGACAGGATAGGGCCGCTAGACGCATCTTCACTGGATTATTGTGTGTGTGTGTGGGGGGGGGGGGGGGTGAAGGTACCATCTAGGTGTGTTGACAGGATAGAATGTTCGTGCATTACTGGTGTGGGAGCAGGAAATGGGATGGTCAGGTGGAGAGCAGGGAGCAGTGAAGCTTTTGACCAGGGAAGTGACTGCACACTTCAGAAAAGCAGGTGTTGTTGGGGAAATCCAGATGCAGCAGTCATAAAAGTGGAGCCCATGCTGTTGGGTGGCATGCTCAGCAGTAGGGTGGTCCAGCTGTCTCTTGGCCACAGTTAGGTTGTGGCCATTCATGCAGATAGACAGATTGTTGGTTGTCATGCCCACATAGAATGTGGCACAGCTGTTTCAGCTAAGCATGGCTGCTTTCACACGTGGCTCCGCCTTTGTATCTCTGTCTGTTGCGGGGATATGAGCCACTGGGGAAAAGGATGGGAGCAGGGCTGGAATAGGGAAGGACATTGGTATTGTGTAAGTGGGGTGTGTGATGGATTACCATGGTAGGAGTGGTGGGTGGATAGTGTAGAGGATATTTTTCATTGCAGGGCACCATGAGAGATATTAAAAACCCTGAGGGAGAACAAGATTTAATTGCTCCAGTCCCAGGTGGTACTGAGTCATAAGGGGCCAGACAGAGGGTATGTCGGAGACTGGTAGGTGACTGGGGTGATAAGGCATGAGAGATGTGTTTCTGGTCAAGTTTGGAATGCTAATTTTGGTCTGTGTGTGGGGGGGGGGGGGGGGGGCAGTGAGACTCTTGGCATATTTGGAGAGGACTCCCTCTCCCCCATCCCCACCACAGTACGTTGAACTGAACCTAGGAGCCCTATCATTTTTCCACCACATCTGTGCATGTGCGCACTCTCTTTCTTGCATGTTTTCTGCTTCTGGTGGAGCGGAAAATTTTCTGCATTCTTTTTCATTATATCTGTCTGCTACTCAGTGCCTCCTCTGTGTGGTGAGTACCAAACTATCTTTTCCATATGGTAGTTATTTCATGCTGGACTTTCCATTGTTATGTCTTTTTCTAAGAGTCACTTATGTCAGTGTATTTCCCCATTTGCATCCCATATCATTGCTAAAATCATTCCCCATTCATCTCTGTTCCAGTTATGCACTGTTTTATGTTAAAGTGATTTTCTAGGATTACAGTTTTTCGAAGAAGAAACTCCGCTGTTGTTGATTAATTATGAAATTTCACTCTATAAAAAAATTGGCTAAGCTGATTCAACTGTTGGAAACAACTCAATTGCAAACTACATATTTTCAGATATGCTGTTATCGTCACAGGATGCTTTGTGTGACTGAAATTTAAAACGGAAAAATTAATCAATTTAATTGGTGTCTTAATTGTAACTGACTATGTGTTTAATCCACCTTGTTGCAGTTGTTCCAAGCATTTGAACAAATGATATTAGTGGTCTCCATGATTATTTTGCTGGAGTTAGATGTTTGTTTTCGGAAGTGTTTTGGTGCTTCATTACCCTATGTTATAAGGTGTCGCATTTTCATCACTGCACACAAACAAAATGCCTTCATTCCATGTGAAGAATCTCTAAAATATTTGACTGTTCTTTGTGTTCAAACAACTCACTTGTTCTGCTCCTTGAGTTTCTACACTTCCTATTTGTCACTGGGGATGCCACCTAATACTAGGTGGTTGTAATTAAACAGACGGTGTTTGGGATGCTGCATTGCAGCTTGTATACATCACAGGATACTGAAACATAGTAGGTATGTTCGTTAATTGGTGCACTCAGGGAGTATACTGAAAAAAAGAACAAGAGTTCCACTTCCTGCCACCAGTTGAAAATAAGGCACTGCAAGTAGTTAAAATGTGGTGTGGGTGCAGGAAAAGGGGAGAAAAAATCAAACACATAATAACGGAGGCTCTGACATGTTTATTAGGATACAGTCATAAGTAACAACAGGTGTTCAGTGTGGTCTCCCAACACGGCAACTTGCCGCATCCATAACATGGCACGGTCAACAGTTGCTTGCAGCATATCCAGTGTAATTAGAGTGATATGTTGTATCCTATCCGTCAGATCAGGATTAATCTGGATGCATCCCTGACAGACATGGTCTTTCAGATATCTCTACAACCAGATGCCACATAGATTTTGGGTGGGGAATCTGAAAGGCCACAAATCTTGAAATTACCTAGAGATGACGTTGTCATTACCGAAGGTTTCTCTAAGCAAATCTTTCACCTGGCAAGCGACATACCGTGTCATCTTGCATGAAAATAGTGGTTAGGAAACAGTTGAGTACTGGCAGAACTGGAATCACATGTTACACGAGGAGGTCCTTATAATGTGTAGATGTCACAATACACCTTACAGACCTTCTCCTTGAAGAAAAATGGACCAATAATGAAGGAGCTTGTGAACCCACACCATGCAGTTACATAAGCTGATAGCAGTGGATGTTCCTACACAACATTTAGCAGAATAGAACCCCATATGTGACAGTTCTGTGCATTCATGACACCATGCAGAGTAAAATGTGCCACATCTATCCAAAGACCACATGCATCGGTTTCCATGCATGCCAAAAAATTAAGGTCAAACTTACGGTGTTGTAGCCTATCACGGAGCCTTATTTGGTGTATGTTCTGAATCTTATAGGGATACCATTGAAATGCACTGCAAAATCTTTTGAACTGTCAACCGGGAGGGGGGATTCATCTGACAGCTCTAGCACTCAAGCACTGGCTCCAGAATCTGAGGCAAGTGCTACATGGTGAGCTATACACTATGTGATCAAAAGTATTCCGACACTCCCAAAAACATACGTTTTTCATATTAGATGCATTGTGCTGCCATTAGACATCGTGAGAGAGCAGAATGGGGCACTCCACGGAAATCATGGACTTCAAACATGGTCAGGTGATTGGGTGTCACTTGCGTCATATGTATGTACGTGAGATTTCCACACTCCTAAACATCCCTAGGTCCACTGTTTCCACGTGATAGTGAAATTGAAATGTGAAGGGACACATACAGCACAAAAGCATACAGACCGACATCATCCATTGACTGACAGAGACCGCCAACAGTTGAAGAGGGTCGTAATGTGTAATAGACAGACATCTATCCAGACTATCACACAGGAATTCTAAACTGCATCAGGATCCCCTGCAAGTACTGTGACTGTTCGGCAGGAGATGAGAAAACTTCGATTTCATAGTTGAGCAGCTCCTCATTAGCCACACATCAAGCCGTTAAATACCAAACGACGCCTCGTTTGGTCTAAGGAGTGTAAACATTGGACCATTGAACAGTGGAAAAATGTTCTGTTGAGTGACAAATCATGGTACATAATGTGGCGATCCGATAGGAGGGTGTGAGTATGGCGAATGCCTGGTGAACGTCCTCTGCCAGTGTGTGTGGTGCCAACAGTAAAAATTCGGCAGCGGTTATGTTGTTGTGTGGTCGTGTTTTTCGTGGAGGGGGCTTGCACCCCTTGTTGTTTTGCATGGCACTGTCACAGCACAGGCCTACACTGATGTCTTAAGCACCTTCTTGCTTCTGACTGTTGAAGAGCAGTTTGGGCATGGCAATTGCATCTTTCGACACAATTGAGCACCTGTAATGGACTGGCCTGCACGGAGTCCTGACCTGAACCCTAAACAACTCATTTGGGATGTTTTGGAATGCCGGCTTCGTGCCAGGCCTCACCAATCGACATCGATACCTCTGCTGAGTGCAGCACTCCATGAAGAATGGGTTGCCGTTCCCCAAGAAACTTTCCAGCACCTGATTGAAGGTATACCTGCGAGAGTGGAAGGTGTCATCAAGGCTAAGGGTAGGCCAACACCTTATTGCATTGCAGCATTACCAATGGAGAGCGGCACGAACCTGTAAGTCATTTTCTGCCAGGTGTCCGGATACTTTTGAGCATAAAGTGTAGTTATAGCAACTACAACAAGTGCCATGGTTGTGGGTCACCTCCATGTACTTGCTGCTCCACCTTATTCAACTGTTTCTTCAGAGTTAATGATCATATTCTTTAGCCCATTTATTGACTTTGCTGTTATTTCAGTCAACATCATATCTCAGTGAAGTGCCGTCCTGATAAAACAGTTTTACCAGCATTGTACAGTCGTTTTTCTCAATAGCTATTACACCAACATTCACTTCACAGAAGGAATCAACACATGTTGCCAAATGACAAACATCATACTTACATCAAAAAACTAAACATTTCACTTTCTGGTTGCCCACATTGCCATATTTTCACCCAGTTGCAGTAAATGGGACCATTTTTTTTCCCCATCATGCTCCATGTTGTTGTTGTTGTGGTCTTCAGTCCTGAGACTGGTTTGATGCAGCTCTCCACACTACTCTATCCTGTGCAAGCTTCTTCATCTCCCAGTACTTACTGCAACCTACATCCTTCTGAATCTGCTTAGTGTATTCGTCTCTTGGTCTCCCTCTACGATTTTTACCCTCCATGCTGCCCTCCAATGCTAAATTTGTGATCCCTTGATGCCTCAGAACATGTCCTACTAACCGGTCCCTTCTTCTTGTCAAGTTGTGCCACAAACTCCTCTTCTCCCCAATTCTATTCAATACCTCCTCATTAGTTATGTGATCTACCCATCTAATCTTCAGCATTCTTTTGTAGCACCACATTTCAAAAGCTTCTATTCTCTTCTTGTCCAAACTATTTATCGTCCCATGTTTCACTTCCATACATGGCTACAGTCCATACAAATACTTTCAGAAACGACTTCCTGACACTTAAATCTATACTCGATGTTAACAAATTTCTCTTCTTCAGAAATGCTTTCCTTGCCATTGCCAGTCTACATTTTCTATCCTCTCTACTTCGACCATCATCAGTTATTTTGTTCCCAAAATAGCAAAACTCCTTTACGACTTTGTGTCTCATTTCCTAATCTAATCCCTCAGCATCACCCGACTTAATTTGACTACATTCCATTGTCCTCGTTTTGCTTTCGTTGATGTTCATCTTATATCCTCCTTTCAAGACACTATCCATTCCGTTCAACTGCTCTTTCAAGTCCTTTGCTGTCCCTGACAGAATTACAATGTCATCGTCAAACCTCAAAGATTTTATTTCTTCTCCATGGATTTTAATACCTACTCCGAATTTTTCTTTTGTTTCCTTTACTGCTTGCTGAATATACAGATTGAATAACATCGGGGACAGGCTACAACCCTGTCTCACTCCCTTCCCAACCGCTGCTTCCCTTTCATGCCCCTCGACTCTTATAACTGCCATCTGGATTCTGTACAAATTGTAAATAGCCGTTCGCTCCCTGTATTTTACCCTTGCCACCTTTAGAATTTGAAAGAGAGTATTCCAGTCAACATTGTCAAAAGATTTCTCTAAGTCTACAAATGCTAGAAACATAGGTTTGCCTTTCCTTAATCTTTATTCTAAGGTAAGTCATAGAGTCAGTATTGCCTCATGTGTTCCAATATTTCTACGGAATCCGAACTGATCTTCCCCGAGGTCAGCTTCTACAAGTTTTTCCATTCGTCTGTAAAGAATTCGCGTTAGTATTTTGCAGCTGTGACGTATTAAACTGATAGTTCGGTAATTTTCACATTTGTCAACACCTGCTTTCTTTGGGATTTGAATTATTATATTCTTCTTGAAGTCTGAGGGTATTTCGCCTGTGTCATGCATCTTGCTCACCAGATGGTAGAGTTTGTCAGGACTGGCTCTCCCAAGGCCGTCAGTAGTTCTAAAGGAATGTTGTCCACTACTGGGGCCTTGTTTCGACTCGGGTCTTTCAGTGCTCTGTCAAACTCTTCACGCAGTATCATATCTCCCATTTCATCTTCATCTACATCCTTTTCCATTTCCATAATATTTTCCTCAAGTACACCACGACACGGCGGTCGGATGGTCCCGGTATGCCACTCGTGGCCTGAAGACGGAGTGCTTTACACCACCCTTGTTTGGCCCTCTATATATTCCTTCCACCTTTCTGCTTTTCCTTCTTTGCTTAAGGGCTGGGTTTCCATCTGAGCTTGTGATATTCATACAAGTGGTTCTCTTTTCTCCAAAGGTCTCTTCAATTTTCCTGTAGGCAGTATCTATCTTAGCCCTAGTGAGATAAGCCTCTACAACCTTACATTTGTCCTCCAGCCATCCCTGCTTAGCCATTTTGCACTTCCTGTCAATCTCATTTTTGAGACATTTGTATTCCTTTTTGCCTGCTTCATTTACTGCATTTTTATATTTTCTCCTTTCATCAATTAAATTCAGTATTTCTTCTGTTACCCAAGGATCTCTACTAGCCCTCATCTTTTTATCTACTTTATCCTCTTCTGCCTTCACTACTTCATCCCTCAGAGCTACCCATTCTTCTTCTACTGTATTTCTTTCCCCCATTCGTGACAATTGTTCCCTTATGCTCTCCCTGAAACTCTGTACAACCTCTGGTTTAGTCAGTTTATCCAGGTCCCATCTCCTTAAATTCCCATCTTTTTGCAGATTCTTCAGTTTTAATCTACAGTTCATAACCAATAGATTGTGGCCAGAGTCCACATCTGCCCCTGGAAATGTCTTACAATTTAAAACCTGGTTCCTAAATCTCTGTCTTACCATTATATAATCTATCTGATACCTTCTAGTATCTCCAGGATTCTTCCATGTTTCCAACCTTCTTTTATGATTCTTGAACCAAGTGTTGGATATGATTAAGTTATGCTCTGTGCAAAATTCTACCAGACGGCTTCCTCTTTTATTTCTTACCCCCAATCCATATTCACCTACTATGTTTCCTTCTCTCCCTTTTCCTACTCTCGAATTCCAGTCACACGTGACTATTAAATTTTCGTCTCCCTTCAGTAGCTGAATAATTTCTTTTATCTCATCATTCATTTCATCTATTTCTTCATCATCTGCAGAGCTATTTGGCATATAAACTTGTACTACTGTAGTAGGTGTGGGCTTCGTATCTATCTTGGCCACAATAATGTGTTCACTATGCTGTTTGTAGTAGCTTACCTGCAATCCTATTTTTTTATTCATTATTAAACCTGCTCCTGCATTACCCCTATTTGATTTTGTATTTATAACCCTGTATTCACCTGACCAAAAGTCTTGTTCCTCCTGCCACCGAACTTCACTAATTCCCACTATATCTAGCTTTAACCTATTCATTTCCCTTTTTAAATTTTCTAACCTACCTGCCCGATTAAGGAATCTGACATTCCACACTCCGATCCGTAGAATGCCAGTTTTCTTTCTCCTGATAACGAGATCTGAATGGGGGATTATTTTACCTCCGGAATATTTTACCCAAGAGGACGCCATCATCATTTAACCCTACAGTAAAGCTGCATGCCCTCGGGAAAAATTATGGCTGTAGTTTCCCCTTGCTTTCAGCCATTCGCAGTACCAGCACAGCAAGGCCGTTTTGGTTAGTGTTACAAGGCCAGATCAGTCAATCATCCAGATTGTTGCCCCTGCAACTACTGAAAAGGCTGCTGCCCCTCTTCAGGAACCACATGTTTGTCTGGCCCCTCAACAGATACCCCTCCGTTGTGGTTGCACTTACGGTACGGCCATCTGTATCGCTGAGGCATGCAGGCCTCCCCACCAATGGCAAGGTCCATGGTTCATTGGGGGGAGCACGCCAATTAATGCACAGTGTATACAGCCCATACTGTAGCACTCGTAACACCGTCAGTTTAGTTATAACCACTCAGTTTTTGTCCACCTGTTTCACACCCAAGTAGCATTTACATGATTCTTATTGTTGAATGAGCACTGAAAATTTTTATTTTTGTATTTTAAATTCTATCTGCTCCAAATCCTATATGATGTAAATATTTGCAGGTCATTTAAATTTAAATTTATAAAGAGTTAGCCATATTTGTTTGATTCACTTTTGCATTGTCCTGTCAGCACATTGTTGTGTGGCGACTTGCAATAGATCATATGCAATGACTTGGTAGCTCTTACTGCAGAAAGAGAGACATGTTTGAGTAGGAGGTGTGCTCTAGAATGTAATATATTCATGTACATAGAAAGATAGTATACTGATGGGAAAAAAGATTGCAACATGGAAAAGTGATTAATTTAGAGTAATGAACTTGCTGAAATACATTTGTCTGGGTAACATATTTAAGTGATTAATATTGATAAATCACAGGTTAATTTAAGTACAAGATAAGCCATTTCAGATGTGCCATGCTGATACATTAATGACAGTTGTAAATACCAGAATGTTGAATGCAACCAAATGCGCATGCATTGCGTTGTACAGATGCTGGAAGTCAGTTGTGCGATGGAGTTCCATGCCTCTTGCACTTGGTTGGTCAATACAGAGAGAGCTAATGCTTTTTGTGAATGACACTGCAGTTGTCATCTGATGATATCCCATATGTGCTCAATTGGAGCCATACCTGGCGATCAACTAGGCCGAGGCAACATGTTGACACTCTGTAGAGAGCATGCGGGATTACAACAGTGGTATGTGAGTAAGCATTATCTTGTTGGATAACACCCCTTGGGCTTCTCTACATGAATGGTAGCACAACAGCTCAAATCACCACATTGACATACAAATTGACAGTCAGGGTACACGGGATGACCACGAGAGTGCTGTCATACGAAATGGCATCGTACATTCTCGTAAACATCACTGCCAGCAATCATCTACAGTGGCATTGTTCCTGCCAAGTCTTTTTGCAATATTGCAAAAGGAACACAAAAGGAACTTCTTGTAGCCTTATTACAGGCCCCATTCACAGTTCGTGAGGTGTTGATAATGACGTCTTTGTTGCCTTAAAGGCGTCTTAACTAACGTCAATTCACCACGTGCAGTCTCAAATGTAACTAACGCTCATGACTGTTACAGCACGTATTTAAAGCAAATCTGATTTGCACTATAATAGTGTAGGCATCATCTTTCAGATGTAAAAACATGCCTGCCAGCTTTTGTTTACTTCACGTAAGTCCTGCTTGATGGTGGCGGTTCCCCCCCCCCCCCCCTCCCCATTAGTGTATTGGTAGTTATTTGAACCATAAAAATACCTTAAGGCTCATTTGACCATTGCAGTTCTGTACAGTGCAACACCTTGCTAGAAGCAGTATCCACTTGCCTTCTCCTGTGTTTTGAATTAGCTCACTAAAGCAGTTGTACAAACACCATCAGATTTGTCTAGAAATTCAAAATATAGCACACAGAAAGCTTCTCATGGTGTATAAAGAACTGTCAGCACTGCTTTTACATCTCACAGTATACCTTGAATCATGGCGATGCTAACTTTGCTTGCGTATTGTTTTTGTATGCATGTGTTAATTAAAGTACTATAACAGGGTGTATACGACCCAGGACAACTGGGAGATCCAGGAAAAACCCGGAAATTTTTTCATCCGGGAGAAAACTGGGAAAAACTGGAAACTTTTTAGAATTCCAGGATTTTTTTTTCAGTTTTCTTTTAAATTTGTGTGATTTTGACTGGTAAGAAATAATACTTTAACAAAGGATTGCAGCAATAAAACATGAACGAGAGAAAAACTAAAATAAAACTTAAGTTGCAAAGGAAATGGGCCATGTACACAACAAAACACAGTGCTCAAACAAGCGTCTGCCAGTAGCAAAATCTGTCAAAGGCTTTAGGAAGACTATGCAATGTTTCATAACAACAAATTGCCTCCAATGAGCATGAAATCACAACTGTGTACATTAGATTCGTGTGAGCAGTTGCGAGTGAGCCAATGCGCATGCGCAGTTGAGTCGCGCATGTACCTTCTCCCGCTTCTGACTACAGAAATGGGGCTGTTAGCTGTATAAGCAAGTAGCAAGATGCTACCCGGAAAAATTTTACTGGCGCATGCAAGTTGCCATATTCACTGGGAACAAACCGGGGTATCTGCCCCGGGCGGCAATTTCAGTCCAGCATTAATTGCCTTGCGGAACAATGAAGATATTTTTGTCAGTTTGCTAAAGAAATATTGCTTTATTAATTTTTCCACTGAGGCAGTCAATTTATTTGAAATAAGGTGCTTAATTCCACACTATTGGCTGGCTTTAACTGTTCACTGCATTTCAAAAGAGCATGTTTTCATCTTCTAGCACGTATAGCATTATGCCATAATAAAGAACCAAAAATGAGATAATACAGTACTGGTACTCCAAGAAAGTTTACAATCGAATCTGGATATAAGAATGTGCACTTTAAGCCAAATTATGCATTTTAGTATGGTTTACGAAATTCCTCTGACGTCTTGTTTCTTTTCTGACATAATGCAAGATCTTTTAATGTTTAACACGTACGGACATATGGGATTCCTGCGTCATCGTAGCTGCGCAAGCGCGGTCAGGCCTGTTATCTGGTGCTCTCTGGCAACTGCTGAAATGAACCTCTTTCTAACAGGTCGCGGGAAAATATTGCGAATGATTGATTGAAAAGCATTACTTTCAAATTAAATTTCTTTTTACGCAAGATGAACTAAGTGCGAGAATGTGTGATGAATTTCTTAAATCACAGTGTGTTTGACTCATTTAAAAATCAACTGTTTGAGGACGACCATTCAGAAAATATTTCGAGCCCGGGAGATCAGACATTTATGTCAGTATCAAAAATTTTACTGTCACATTTGTGTGATGTATCTTAAAGTCTAACACACGCAAAAAAGATTATACATGAAAGTTTAGCTTCTCTTGCAGCTTATTAATCATCGAGACCAATATTGTATGTGAAAGCTCTGCTTTTCTTGTAGCAACACTATCCATATTAATTTACACCATTAACTTTTCCTATTTGTGTGTAAGTGCTACTTAACAGTGATAATGCTATTGGCTGACTACATCACGTGTCCTAAGGCCTGAATATCTACTGTATTGGCTGGTGTGATCACGTGACATGAGCTATGACTGGCTTACAAAAGTGCATCGCAATCTCAATTTCAATGCTTCGGAAAGTAACATGCGGTGTTTGGTGGAATTCGAATTTATACTTTCATAATACGAAAATATACAGTGTACATGGTCTCTTTTCTTTTCTGAGTCTCGTTTTCTAAAGGGCCGAGAGATTCTATGCCAGTGTATAAAACCATAACCATTACAAGGATTGATAAGTTTTACAGTTCCGAGGAAAAGTATACTGTCACTTAACACGGTAAAAGTGTATTTTCACCCGGGAGAAAGTGTTTTCTTAACCGGGAATTTTTTTTTGTTGTCTGCATATACATCCTGTACAAATGCTCAGTTTTGTTGCACCTGACTGATGTGATGCTACTAAATCTACTATGTATGCTGAAGTTTCTGAATTGATTATTGTGTCTTGTTATATTTAAATTTGCTGAGTGTAAGCTGTGATACAGATATTGAAAATGGCTTGTACTTAATTTAAAATGTGAAATCGTAAAATTATGCTGCCTTTTTTATTGAAAGTGTGGAGTCAGATTTTAGTATTGTAAAATTTATGACGACGTTAATGACAGCATGACCATATATGCAGGATACAGGAGATAGCATCACTGGTCAACATACCAAAAAAGAACCAGTTGATACAGCGTCTAATAGCGTATTGGACGCTCAAACGGCAGTACCGCAATGGTGTACCGCTACTGCGGCGACTGCAGAGTTCACACCTAGCACGACGAGACGATCCTCGTCCCTTGCAGGAGGTGGTGAGTGATGCCGTAAGTTGCACACATCTACACATATACACAGAAATGGGTGAGCTCAGATTGCACTGTATGCGAATTTTGTGCTAATTTGACTGCAGGATCAGCTTCCGAGCCACAGAGTTGATGCCACTCATGTCGTCATGTCTTGTGAGTGAAGTGCTGAACAAGTTTATGTTTGTGAGTAATTGTCGTCAGTAGGGACACTGGAATCCAGCTACTTCTTTCTGATGTTCATCTGAATTTGTAATTGACTGTTGCAAACCGGAGAATTAGTAACATTATTCAACTTACAAATGTTTGTTAAACAGGATTCTTGCACACATAAATGTGATTGAATTGCTGAGGCACAAATTGTATATTACCAGTAACTTTTCTGACAACCAATTCTTGAAAAGCTATCCTGAAAAACCTACTTAATCACAATTGTAATGTATAATTAATAGATCACTGGTCTACATCAGTCATTTAATAAATTACTGGCCGATATTTATTGATAATACAGCTCATTGTTTCAACTCAATCATAGAAATTGGCACTTGGCATTCAGAATGTGTCTCCAAGGTGGCAAAGTTTTGTAAACAGATTCTGTTTCTATGAATGCTAGCATGTAACTGCAATTGTTTTGTATAGACATTTGTTTGTTGATAAGAATTTCACATGTAGATAAAAGGATTTAACCTTTTTGATGGCAATTTGCGTGGACATTGTGTGTGTGTGTGTGTGTGTGTGTGTGTGTGTGTGTGTGTGTGTGTGTGTCAGTGGCCGCTTTCATAAGAAACTGTTCAAATTGTTTGCAGTGAAACAGTGCCAAACCAGTCTACAAAACTCTCCTCTTTGTGCCACATCCAAAATGCTGAAGTCTTAGTTTGCGACAGTACCATGGCATATACTAAATGAAGTACCACAATGACAGTTTTTGCAATAGGAGAGAATATTTGTTTGCTTACAAAGAATGATAATGTAAAATTACTGTTGATCTACTCAGCAACTGCAGCTCAGCATTAGTATCGCCCATTCTCTTCCAGATAGTTAATAATAATAATAATAATAATAATAATAATAAAGTCATATTTTTCGTGTAAGTGAAAATCGTATAAAAATTAAAGGTCTGTAGGTAAATTCTGAGCTGTTGTGTTGGTTAATGGTTACAAGTACCTGTGCTGTGAACACACACTCTAACTAACCTTGTAAAGATGTAAAATATTGTACATTGTTTGCCTATTTAAAGAGTGTGCTCATCCCGTGTTGACTTATTTTGAATCTGTGATATTTGTAAATGTCTTTGTTTATGTACTTGATGTCTTTGCCTAGTAATACAATGTTGACTGAAAGTTACTTGTATAGATATGTAAAGTATGATAGAAGATGCTGATATACCTTCAAAGTGAAAGTCACAAATGAAGAGGGAACTTTTTTAAAAATCCCTGATAATGACCTGTTGTCAGAATTTATTTCAATTCAAATGAATGTATTTGGACAGGAACTTTGTGGATATGATGCATTCGGAAGATGAACAAATGCTTGTTTCTGACTCAAATTTGTGTCCGTTGTTGTCTCGTGACATGTTTAAACTGGGAAGAATTGTTTAATGTGAAGATTAAATATTTAAAGCCCTTATTTATGAGTGTTTGAAAGTGATTGAGGAATGATGACAGTCTTTTGAATACTAATATGTACTTGTATGTTGAGGCAAACACAGATTTGTAGATCGTATTGAGAAATGTTGTGTGACGTTTATTACTGTTGTAATTTCATTCTAGTCATTAATGAATGTCTTTTGAACAGGATATGTGTTGTCAGTTACAAACTAGATTGAATGTATCAGTGAGATATTCTGTTAAACTTTTGGAATATGACCTGCTTACAATGTATGAAAGCTTTTAGTTGGTATTTGAGAAACAGTTAGTAGGCATTTGGCCTATAGCATATTTGTGAATTTTGGATGTGATAATGTTCTGTATACCATACATTCTTTTTTTCTCCTTAAACAATATTTTTGTAGTGTTTTATTGATTGCTGTAAAGTTATAATATTTGTATTTTTGTCATTGTCAATATGAAACTGTGGAAATAAATGTGTGAATTAGTGTAGGTTATGTCATATTTTAACGTAACCTTTCCACTGAGGACTCTTAATATTTATCACAGCATCTGTAATAACAGATTTCTTTTCATGGGTTTTTTGGCAGATTGAAACCTGTAACCAGTTCCCTTACATTCTATAATTTCGGCTGCCGTCCTTTTCTATTTTATTTTACAAAGTGTTCACTAGACAGTCTTATTTTTAGTCCAGAAGATGGTGTGTGTGTGTGTGTGTGTGTGTGTGTGTGTGTGTGTGTGTGTGTGTGTGACATCTGTAATTTGTGTGTGTGTGTGTTGACACAGAGAAAACGATAATTTTGGAAATAATTTGCGTTCATATTAGTACATCTGTAAGTGGGTTTCGGAATAATTAGATAATAAGAAAGTTGTGCAGTTGATCAATTTGGAATCTTAGACAAATTAATTAAATTCATAACAAATGTATGAACAAAATGGGAGAAAGGAGAATCCAGGAGTGTAAAAAAAGAATGTGAAATTGAGAGTGGATAGTTAATCATATATCTTTGTTTAGAAATATTATTTAATTACGTAATTTTGGAATTGTTGAGCAGGAGATGATTACTGACCAGTACCATAGTTGACCAGCAGGTTATCCTCCCTATGTCTCTCACCCCTCCTGCTCCTGCACTGATGATGTATTTCATTCTCCAATTTCATTGTGGTTTTCTGTACTTTGTTTTATGAATGTAATAAAATCTTACATTCTGCTCATAAACATTTTCAAGTTATGATACTGTAGGAAACTAGTGTTGTCCATGAATCAGTTTCATTTATTATGCAGCAAGTAACTGTTCAGAAATCACACTCCCATGTGACATATATTTCTTGGATAAAAAGTATATTATCCATATTTCTATTCTCTTACATTTAGGCATGGCTGTCTTTTATATTATTTCTACATCTACCTAACTACTGAAATTGTTATTCTCATGGAACAAGGTTTCACTTTCTTTCTGTCAATTTCCTGTTACATATTCTGAACATCAAAGACATTTGACTGCAGTGGATATGAAAAATCTTTCGATGCATTGACAAAAGTTTGTTATTTTGTCCAGTTGAGTGGAGAAAGTACAAAATTATTAACAAATCCGTCAGGAAGAAAAAATAGTAGTACTCATTGTCTGTTTTATTTCCTTCATTTTTTCTTTCTCAGTATCCTTCTCAGTTTTATAAAATTTTATGATGTGAGATACTTTTAAATTTTGCAATTAAGTAGTGATGCTGGTTTGAATCACTATCCCAATGTGCTATGAGCATTCATTAAACAGTGTCTGTTTCTATTACAGAAAAAAGTAAATTGTGCAAATTCTAATTGTACTTAATGATTATGAATGCCTTTCCATCAATAGGAACAGGCTTTGTTAAAAGAATTATGATTGCTTGGATGAATGGGCTATAAATGCTGTTATGTTAAGTACTGAATAAGGAGAAAAAAGAGATTAAGAAACAATAGTATAACTGTATTTATCTTTTTTATTAGTTCATAATAGCATTATTAGCTCAACTAATGTACATTGTGTCGAATTGAAGATTTTAATCTTAATGTGTTTTCTCTTATCGGAACTTTGTAGTTCTATTAGAGTTTTCTGCTTCATTTGTATCGTGAGAGTCTCTGTTGATTTAATTGGCAATAGTGACCTTTCTTCTTGCATATCTTGAGTGTCTTGCTTTGTGCTCGTATCCAGTACTAGCTCTGTTCTCAGTACCCCGATGAACTATCACATGTGTAACACAGTTATAAAGAATTCATCTCTCCTAATCAGATACAGGTTCATCACATTGCACGCAACACTAATCAATGTTGAGGACAATAATTCTGATTTTTTTCAACTTTATGTAATTTAAGATATATGAAAATTCAACATTGTATGACTTTTGTTATGAGTCTGTTCGGAACACAGAGATATTCCTGCTACTTCATTTCTGCAGTGCTATAGCTATCAGTGTTGAAATCTGCTTTACAGGTTTTCTGGTCTAGTGCTAGACATGACATGATTGATACATTTAATTTATTTTCATGTCAGTCTGTTTTAGCCAGAAATGTTACTTAACTCTACTTAGTAGTGCTTCTGTCTTCACATGCAGCATCCTTTGAACTGAGGTGCATGTATGTATAATTGATTTGTTAGTTAGCAAATATACAAAGTTCCCTCCTTTATAGTGTATGGGGGGGGGGGGGGCTTCTACACTTAAGTACTGTCCCTATTTTGTGATTCTCAAGGCTCACTGTTTGTAAATGTGCAGTGATTCCTTGAGACTTTTACTCTTCGTGCTCCTTTTCTTTTTTAGTTGATGTGTTTTTGTTATGATTCTTTTGTTGACATCATCTTACGCTGTTCATAAAAATATATTGTGATGTGTTTAATTTGAAAGTATTTATCCTAGAAATTGATATAATTGCAAAATGATAGGTAATTTTAACTGTTTACATCTATCTGTACCATCAAATCTCAAAATAATAATAATAATAATAATAATAATAATAATAATAATCATCATCATCATTTGCACTTCAAGAATTACTCTCCACAAACTACACTACACCACACTGCTTCCCTCATGTTCCACATTCCACAGTGACCTCTGGGCTTGTAATTTGATTCTTGGTGATTCGATCATTTCATCACCTCACAGAATACCAGAAAACTAAAATCATGCAAATTGTAACATACGGGATCAATTAAAAGTTCTTAAAGTACAGTATTCGTATGGTATTATCTGGTCTTCCCCCAATTTTGTTGAGTTTTTAAAATATGAAGTATGCAGCATTTGAAATGGGATGAAGAGAAAGGCAAGATGGGGACAGAAGCCTCATGATTGTTATCGTTCTTCAGTGACAGTGACAGTGACATGTGAAAATTACGTGTGGCGACAAATGTGATTATCCTTCCTAACACATCCGTTCTTTGGGGAGGAAATTCCTGGCGACAAATGTGATTATCCTTCCTAACACATCCGTTCTGTGGGGAGGAAATTGTTTCACAGGACCTGTACTAAATTTATTACTTATGGCTGGCAGGGAAGTGTATAGCAGTTTCCTCACTGTCACAAGAACAATAAATCACATTAATGTTGAACCAGAACCTGAGACATTGTGGAATTGCATTTTTGCTCATTTTAATTTTTTTTAATTTTAATTTTTTATTTTATTTTTTATTTTTTAAAAAGAGAGAGTATAAGACTTTCAAAGAACATGCCACCTGCGCCCCCCCCCCATCCCCCTTTCCTGCCCCCTCCCCAACACACACCCACACAAAACAGAAAGGTAGATAATGTTTTCCCATCAAATGTATATTATTCCTGCAAAGCAGAATGGATGATATTGGGAAATTGAGTTAATAATCTTCATGTGGCAAGTAGGCTGATACTGGGGTCACAGAGTTATGTGTACTCTGACTGATAACCTTTTTTTTCATACAAAAATTTCTTCTTCTGTAGTATATCATGAAACAGTAAGCAATCTGCAGCTCACCTTGTATACTAGTTATTTTTTGTTTATGATTTTTGTCTTATATTAGTAAAAATTTATTTCTGTACATTTTATTGATTGTGTGGAAGTGCACTTCACTTGAATTTAAATTTGTTTTGTTGTATACATGTTCACACACAAACAAATAGTGTTTGCTTTTTACTTGGTTTTAGATCTGGTATTTTACTTCTCACAAATTTTGTTTCATTTGTTTAATTTATAATAAAGTAAGTCAACACAAATTTTTGTAAGAACTTCTTTAAAACTTGAGTTTTTATTACAGTTAAAGAAAGTGCATTTACAACTGTCCTTTTAAGATTGCTCATTTGTCTAAAATTACAGAAATCATTAGTATTAAACCAGATTCCAAACATTTTACTTTTTCTTGTATCTTGAATATCTTATGACGCAGTGAAACGTCAGTACAGCTTCGTGCTTCACATAACATCAATCATCATATCTTCAATATAATTTTTAATTTTGCTGCAGGAAATTTGATTGTAATGATACATGTTAAAAAGACAACAAGCTCATGTCAACAGTGTGCTTGATTTATTTCTTATGACCTGTTAGACATCTTATTGAATAGTGGGAAATTGATAACTATGTGTGTCTGTAGGAATGAGATAAAATAACTACAACAAATGCCTGTGACCCGTGCTAGTCTTCTATTAAAAACACAAACATAGTGCTTTCAGTCTTCATACTCACAGTTAAAGGCTCTGCCTGTTTGCTCAGTTCTTTCCTTTACCTTTCTGATTTTATGCCTGAGCTACGCTGTTTAATCTGAAGAAGTGGACTGTCAGGAGCAAGTGTATATGCTTTGTAAGATCTTATAGTCCTCAAATTTTACATTGCTTGGATAAAAGATTTTCGTAAGCTGTTTGGGTAGAGGCCAGTTATTGTTGTGAAGAGGGGGGAGGGGGCAGGGACAATTTTTGGATGCCAAAAGTAATTGAACGTGAGTACTTAACAACATTCTCCTATTGATATGTGTGAAATATAACTACAAATATTTATCCCCAAGTTCCCTCCCTTATTTTTCTCTTCGACTGTTCACACCACTCTTACTTTTGCAAAATGTTCTTTCCCAGTCTCTTTAATGAAAGTCAAGCTAATTATCATTTCTGGTGCCATTTAGCCCTTAAAACTACCATGGAAATTTTGCATAATCAACTGCATATTGATTTTACAATGTCGCCACAGTGATTATCAAAGGAAACAATAATTTTGTTCACATACCAGAAGTAGAGAATGAAGGAATGATAATATTTTTGAAGAAGAGCATCATGAAACCACCAAATTCTGCCATTATGTTTATTTATTTATTGATGCCCACTTTTGATCAAGTGATTATCGTAGAGTCACTAATATCATTACAGTACGTTAAAGGAATGTTGTTTGACATTAATTATTATATATAGTAGTTGACACATGTGCAAGTGACAGGTGCTGCAACTGATAATGAAAATTTACTTAACTTCAAGGAACCTTCCTTTCACCTTATGCAATGACATTAATGACTTGAAGACTGTCATTTGATTGAAACTGGGTGTTGATAAAGGAATATATATTACAATAGGTTTTGTCGGTTTTGTGATGCCATACTTTTAGATAATTAAAGCTGTGTAGCTCTGTTAACAAAAATATTTTAAGTGACAATACAGCATAATTTTTTAAAAATTATATAATATACAGTTTATGAAATAGGTGCTGGATGTTTAAAATAAAGTGTAAATTTTGTATGTGGTGGTAGATAGGAAAAAGAAAACAAAACACGAGGATATAGAGTCAACAAAAAATATATTTGTGGAAACAAAAATTCAGTTAGGTTGTTATTACAACTATGCAGAGACTATCCAACAGAAGTTGACATGTAGTTCACAGTGGAGAGAATGCAGCAGGGTAGTTAAGGTCAGTATAACACTACCAAGACTTGCGTCAAGTTTTATAAAAAGTTAAAACTCATTTGAAATTCTATTTGAGCAGTTTGTGTTTTATTAGACATGGTTCTGCTGAAGATAATACACACTTTTTTCAGTCAACTTGTAGATTGTCCCATTAAATGATTTTTAATCATGGTGTTGAAAATAAAATATTTTGATAATTTATCTGACACCCAACCAACTTAACTTTCATTTTGCATAGAGTTAAATTCAGTTTAAATGTTTTACTGTTTTATCTTCAAAGGAATTATCTTGCAGTGTATGCATGTGGTTAGCGACTACATCTGAGTCCTTTTGGTATGACAGAACTATTTTCTTACTGTACTTTGCCCAGTGGCGTTCTCCCTATTAATAAAACAAGTGCACAGAGAGAAAAAAAATTGCAACGCCAAGAAAAATGAAGTTGTTAGGCATGTCTCTACATCAGATTTCACCCCAGTTGCTCAAGAGTGGTTCTAGTGGTGTCATTATGAGGATACAAAACTTTAAATACATGCTGGAATGATTGTGAACATCAGTTACCTTTGTTATTGGATGTGGTAAGTTGATGTTAGTCAAGAATGCCTTTAAGGTGACAAAAGAGGCCATTATCAGCATCTTACTAAGTTTGAACATCATCATGTAATAGGGCTACGAGAAGCTGGATGTTCTTTCTGCAATATTGCAGAAAGATGTGGCAGGAATGTTGTCATTGTAAATGATTGCTGTCAATGGTGCTCGTGAGAACGTATGGTTGCAAGAAGACCAGGCTCTAGATGGCCAGATGGCACTACCTAGAGAGAAGACATTATGTTCGGCATATGGTTCTGGCACATCATACTGCATCTGCAGCAGCATTTTGAGCAGCAGTTGGCACCACAATAACACTGCAAACTGTTATACACTTTTGTTACTTCAAGGACAGCTCCGAACCACTGATCCCAAACCACCGCCATTTGTGATTTTAGTGGTGTCAAGTGAGAGCTAATTGGAGGGCAGGGTGGAGGTCTGTCGTATTTTCTGATGAAAGCTGGTTCTGCCTTGTGCCAGTGGTGGCTATGTGTTGGTTACGAAGAGTCCAGTTGAGTGCATGAAACCAATCTGTCTGTGTGCTACACACATTGGGCCTACACCTGGAGTTATGATCTGGGGAGTGATGTTGTATGACAGCAGGAGCACACTCGTAATTATCCCACGCATCCTGACTGCTAATGTCAGGCTGGTTAGTAATCATAATTCTTGTGAAACACAACTAACTCTTTATTCAGACGAAGTGTTGAGTGCTATCAAAAAGGGCTTTCAATTTGCGTCTGTATTTATAGATTTCCAGAAGGCTTTTGACACTACCTCACCATCGGCTTGTGATCAACTGCATGCTTATAGAATATCATCTGAGGTATTCGACTGGATTTGTGATTTCCTGTCAGAGTGGTCACAGTTCTAATAATTGATGGAAAGTCATTGAGTAAAACAACAGTGGTTTCCTGTGTTCCCCAGTATAGTGTTGTAGGCCTTCTGCTGTTCCTTATCTATATAAACGATTTATGAGACAATCTGAGCAGTAGTCTTAGGTTGTTTGCAGGTGACACTGTTGTTTACTACCTAGTAAAGTCATCAGAAGATAAAAAAAAATTGCAAAATGATTTAGAAAAGTTGTATGTTTGGTGCAAAAATATGCAATTGACTCTAAATAATGAAAAATGTGAGGTCATCCATGAGCGCTAATAGGAATGTGTTAAACTTCGGTTACAAGATAAATAAATCAAATCTAACGGCTGTAAATCCAACTGAGTACCTAGAAGTTACACTTATGAGCAACTTCAGTTGGAAAAAGCACACAAAAAATGTTGTGGGGAAGACGAACCAAAGACTTTTGTTTTATTGGCAGAACACTTAGGAGATGCAACTGATCTACAACAGAGACTGCCTACAGTACGCTCGTCCATCCTCTTTTGGAGTACTGGTGCACAGTGTGGGATCCTTACCGTGTATGGTTAATGGAGTACATTGAGAAAGTTTGAAGAAGGGCGGTAAGTTTTGTATTATCAAGAAATAGGGGAGAGAGTGTTGCGGACATGATATAGGATTTGGAGTGGACATCATTAAAACAAAGGCAGTTCTCGTTGCGGCAAGGTGTTTTCACAATATTTCAATTTCCACCTTTCTCCTCTGAATCCGAAAATGTTTTGTTGACACTGACCTACATAGGAAGAAACAGTCATCATAATAAAATAAGGGAAATGAGAACTCGCACAGGAGGATACAGGTGTTTGTTTTCCTCACACACTGTTCGAGAGTGGAATAATAGTATGTTGTTGTGAAGGTGGCTCAGTGAACCCTCTGCCAGGTGCTTGGGTATGATTTGCAGAGTATCCATGAAGCTGCAGATGTAGATTTGACCTGTTGTGTGTCATTCATGAACAGCATTCGAAGGGGTGTTTAGTAGTGCAAGATAACAGTCAGCCACATACTTTTATTGTAGCCCAATATGCTCGACGATGTCAACATGTTGCCTCGGCCTGCTCGTTCACCAGATCTGTCTCCAGTCGATCACGTACGGATAATCATCAGACGACAACTCCGGTGTCATCCACAAATGGCATTAACCGTCCCTGTATTGACTGACCAAGTGCAACAGCATGGAACTCCTTCCCAAAGAATGACATCCAGTACCTGTACAATAAAATGCATGCACATTTCATTGCTTGCATTCAATATTGTGACAGTTACACTGGATTTTAATGTACCAGCATTTCACATTTGCAATGGCTTATCTCGCATTTACATTAAGCTGCAATCTTGCTATGTTAATCACTTAAATACATTACCTAGACAAATTTATTCCCACAATTACATTACTCTACACGAGTTATTTGAAGGTTGGATAAACATCAGCTAAAAGTTGTCACCTATCTGTTACAGAGGAAAATGAGCAGGTCAGTAGTTGTTTGTGACCAGTTGGCATACTTGGAAGTTTTTTAAGGGCCTTACCAACAACAGTACTGCAGCTTTCCCCTCTCCCCCAGATTTAGCAGATTAATACACATGATTCAAAATGAATGGGACAAAAAGGAAGTATTGCTGTGACTACAGTAATGCCTTTATTTCAGAAATACACATGTAGGTTGAAAGTCTTTAACTCCTGTAAATGGTAGCTTCAACGATAGGAGAGGCATATTATGTGGCAGAATATGCAAAAACATCATCAATAATTGTTCAAAGATATTTTGGTACCATGTTTGGTAAAGTGACACCACACTGTCACAACATTGCTAGTTGGGCAAAGCAATCCATGGAGACGAGATGCAAATGCAAAAGGTCTGTCGAGAACAAAGTGTTAGAAAACATTTGTACGATTTACAAAAGAGGCCCCCGAAAATCCATGTGTCATGTCAGCAGAGAAGTGAATGTGTTGCAATTAACAGTGTGGCATATGTTGCACAAGCGTCTGCAGTTCCAAGGCATACAGAATTCAAATGTTGCGGGCACAGAAACCAGCCGAAAAACCAAAACGGAGGCAATTGTGCATTGATTTTCAAGCCCAAATAGAGATGAATATTTTTTCTCTTTGGTTAGTGCCTCAGTTGACAGAAGAGGTATCCAACTTCATTTTGCAGTGAGATGGATCCCCACCACCTTGACATAACTTCATATGTAGTCACTTCAATGAGGGTCTCCAACAATGCTGGTTTATTCCTATTGGGTTGAACAATGTGCCATTCATAATGTGTCCCACCATGCCGCGTGCCCCTAAACCAATGGATTTTTCTTTCTTTTGTGGATGTGTGAAGGACATGGTTTATGCACCCCTGTTTCCACAGGATTTACATGTAAAGTATCAGAAAACCAGCTTGGTTAACTCCATTGATCAGGCTATGCTGGAGCGGGTGTGGCAGGAATGGATAAACATCTGTCATGTAACAAATGGAGCCACATCAAACATCTGTGAATGTGTATAGCAACTGTGAGAATTGGCCTTTGATTGTATATGTGTATTTCTGAAACACAGGCATTACTGTAGTCACAGGAATACTTGCTTTTTGTCCCATTGTCCTATTTTGAATCACCCTTTACTTACCAGATTATCCTTCAGCAATTGCTCAACAGAAACACTGAGAAACTCTCAGAAATGTATCAAAATGTTTAAAAAAGTAGGCAGCAAAAGTCTTTTGTGTGAACCACTTGTCTGTTGGTGGCATCCTTCCAACCAAATATGAGGACACCATGGTCCATTATGACAGTAGAATGAAACAAATAGTGGATTTCGTAACATATGGTGCTAACATCAATGGACTGCAGATACTCAAGGTCTGATAGGAAACCACAGTCACTGCAGTACCAGTACCAAGCAAAGATCAGACTCCCATAAAAGATTTTCAAGGATTTTCAGTACTTTGTCTATGAGACTGAGGAGAGAATAACTATCAACATCTGACCTTGTGGGCCACCCACTTGTTAAAGAATAAGCCTTGTTTTGTGTAAGGTTATGCTGTGATTGAGTGCCAAATATAACTCTTATACACCGACAAAGAATTCGAAATAGTGACGCCCAGTTTCTTCTTTGCACCACATTGCAAGACAAACTCCCATTTTTCTTCCCAGAAGTTTTTCTTAGTACTGTTGTTGCATGTCCTCAAATTCTTACAGAATTGAGAGCATGTAAACCTTCCTGAAGGTGTTACGTTTTGAGAAGAATATTGACCCTCCACATAAATAATGTGCTGTGGTGGGCTAGTAACTTACTTTAACTAGGAGTTGCCGTTGACACAATCAACCACAAGAGCTCATATGAAATTTTCACTAATAAAGGAAGAGGACCATCTGATAGAGTGTATCTACTGCCTTCTGCAAAATATATTTCTGTGTTACATTACAGTACAGAAATAGCCATTACTTATACGGGAAAATGGACTGCCGTATAGTATTGTACTATCTCCAATGAGTTATAACAGTCATATGAAAGATCAGTGTGTCAAAGATTATTTAAACTCAAGATCCTGCATCCGTCACACATTGTAACTCTTCTAAGGAAATAGTGATATCACTGTCACATAACAACCGAGAAGCTGCTATTGGCAGCAACCAGCAGAGACCAAACCACAGCAAGATACTAGCCTCTTCTTTCCACGTGTTTTAAAAATGTTCATGAAAGATAGGATGTCAAATGATAAAGACCCTCATCAGTTCTGAAATAATGTGAAATATTTGGAAGTGAAAACTGAATGTAGCATATCTTTCAAAGTGTACTATCAGGTCCAAACT
The DNA here is from genome assembly GCF_023898315.1 of Schistocerca nitens. NCBI lineage: Eukaryota > Metazoa > Arthropoda > Insecta > Orthoptera > Acrididae > Schistocerca > Schistocerca nitens. The sequence continues at coordinate 356,005,733 of NC_064622.1, forward strand.
GAAAGTAAATATTGAAAATAACATTTGAGAACTGAGACTTTTTTAGCAAGGGAATATGCTACATAATTTTGGCGGCACTAAGTGAAACAGAGTATTTTTACGACATACTTCAGTGAGTGAAATGTGTAGTCCAGATATTACTGCGAAAAGACCCATCATAACGTCACGGCAGGAAATAACACACTGAGAAAAATGGCTGGCAATGGCAGATTGGTAGCGAGAGAGAGGTCCTAAAAACCGCATCCCAGCCATTGTGCTTCTCTATGACGGAATGTGCTTACCAACTGTGGTGTAAATCTGTTTAACTTAAATGAAACGTAATAACTAATAACCAGTTTCATCAAACCCACACTGCTCAATAAACTGTGCAAAGTTGCAGAATTCATGGGCTCTCAAAGAGTCATCTGCAAGAGTTTCCCTAGCAGAGAACGTACCGAGCCTCTAAAAGACTATCACAACAGGAGATGCCCAGTATTGCAAACTTGAGACTGAAGTGAACTGCATCAGATCAGTCGTAGCACCACTGAAAGCAAACCTGGCCAGTGGGAGGGTGGCTGCGTATAGATGAACACAATGACAGATATGATTGTGGAAAATATCTGGATATGAAATATGTCTTGCCTTTTCCCAACTGTTCTAGTAAATGTACCCTAGACAAATTTTGGCAAGGAAGCATTGAACATGTCTATTTTTGTACCAAAAAATTTGATTTCTGAACATGAAAAAGTATTCTGTACGGCAAAAAGGACACTCAGATATATGAACCAGTACTATCACAACCAACCATCTACCAAATAACACTGTGGGATAATGCAGCCCTTGATGGTCAAAGGGAAACTTTCATCTGGTCCCATTAATATTGTATACTAAGTTTCTGGAAAGGCTTTGGAAATTTTATGGTGATCTAAATAGGTGGGATCATCTTACAGGAGAAAGTTCGTTTGACTATAGGAAGCTACAGGACTGAGAGTCTCTGCAAATGTCATCAGAAATTGCATGTCATGGAGAACTGATCCAGTAAATGGAATCTAAAGCTGATCATGAGATCTATTATGTTAATTACGCTGCTTTTATCAAAAGTTGTAAGTTTTTTTTTTTCATGTTAGTAATATTTAATGTTGATAGTTTTGTAGTAATATTCTGGAACCAGTAAATGATAAATATTATCTCAAGAGTCTTTGAAAGCTTGTCACGCTTGATTTATTCGTAATATTTTCGATCACTCGTATTCACTAAGGCTAATTGAGGACCACATTTGCAAAACTCGCCTATGCTAAAAATAAAATTTTACACAAGATACATTTGTTTAATTAACAAGGAAGTTTAGAGGGAAAAATTCTTTGTGGTTAACATGTTTTGCACAGTTTTGAATATATTTTAAGATACTTTGTATATACATAAAAGTTTTAACTATTTGTCAACTACTGGGAATAGAAAAAGTTTTCTTTTTCAAAACTCGCTTTATGCTTAAGCTAGAACAGTGATACCTGAATATTATGATAAGAAAACACATTAGCCTCATTGCATCCTTCTTCATTTCTGCACTCATATGGTTTATCTGGAACAATTGCGGCACGTTTCATTACTTTGAACGTAAGAATGTTCTTCAAAACCTGACATCATACTTCTGATCCATAGAAATACATCATTTTAACAGTACATTGAATCTTACCATTGGTTTGTCATTGGTTTGTCCGTAAGTTACTTCTCATAAGTACATCATTTTTAAAGGCAAGGCAGACTTAAAAAAGCAAAACCAGTCTTCTTCCCACACCAGCACCTTTCTAAACTATGCTAGAATATTCGCTCATACAGAAGGTGATATTACATCTTTCTTCAAATATTCCTTCTCAACTCTAACAAATACATGGTCCGGTGGCATGAAACTATCTCCACGAATAGGAAAATAGTGGGTAAGTTTAGAGAACACTGTAGTGTATTCCATAAAACGCCCCACCATACAGAGAGTTGTGATGTTGTGAGTCTCAAGAAAGCTCAAGTTTCAGTCCTCTCTTACGAATACCTCTGGTTCTCTCTTCCAAATATTCATTTGGACTTCTTCCAGCTTCTGTTTCAAGCTTGTTTCACATCAAGCATATTGAAAAATATTATCAATACCTTGTTTTGGTTCATGTGTCACCACAGCCAGTTTATAGAAGCAAATCTGTCTTGCATAAAAGGCTTCTTGAACAGAGGTTGATTTCGTTACGTGTTGACTTTTACAGTGTCTTCAAGTATTTGTTCATAATGCTGTGGAACTTCTTTTCACATGCTTTATGCAGGCGGAGGCTAGTTTTACACATTTCTTGCCATTGTTTGATTCCTGCGATATTATTTTCAGTTCAAGCTCCTTGCATGTTGAACGTGAGTCATTGTGAGGGTTACTAAAGCCAAGATTAAAATTCTTACAAAACACTGTCTCAAATTTTGACACAGAACAGCTTTTAGTGCCTGCTTGTCTTTGTTCCTTGCAAAAAAATTTCCCACATTATATTTACATTTAATGTGAGGGCATATATGACCTACTCAGTTTCCTTCTGCCATAATGACACACACTACACATACACAGTCAGTTACACAAAAAAGTATATGCTGCTATCTGTGTGAAATAAAAGACCCTATTATAAATATATGTTTACATGAAAATACATCTTATTACTAATTGCACAGTTTCCTAATTGTCAATCCAATGACCACCATTATTGATTATAACTTTGCACCTTAGCCCTCCGGCAAATTATCCGGGTTTCCAATCTGTAAATATCATTTAACCCACTTCACAACAAATGCCTTCGACTTCCTAAGATTTTTTGCAGTAGCTCTGTATGAAAGCTTTGGTCCCTTTGGGTGATTTACAAGGACCACTGCCTTGTGACGCTTCAGATATTTTGTACTCATTTTAAACTGCAACCGATGAAACAAAACATTCAACTCTCACACTGTGTGTCTATACACTGTGCAAAAGCACATTGATCACGGATACAAAACCACTACCAGAGATGTTGCTGCGGATGTTACATTTAAAATTATGCCATACACTTTCTTGTGGAACTGACAGTACTTCAAAATGTGCTATTTCACTTGTTGGGCCATAACTATGTCAGCTTGAGTTGTTCTTGAGCCACTGCTTCATACATATAGAGCAGTCCCATGTTCTTGATAGTGCCAAACAATCCAAGCCAGCAACCCTGAGATACACCTGTTATTTTTTTAAATATTGCAGCAAAAACTGATACTTAGGATCCATCTCAAAGTTTTATGTTATACTTGATAGACAGTGATTTAGAAGCCTTAGCATCAGTGGACTCTACAACTTATCAAGCTATTCCTGAAATATCCATTTATGGCGGAAGGAATGCATCTTATTTGGTCTTAACTCCTGAAGAATGTAATAGATCATTGAAATATTTTAGCATAAGAGAATTTGCTTGCCTGACAGTCTTTCCCTCCATGGTTGCTTTGTTCACTCCTTTCAGCATGCCTGCATTCAGTATCAGGTGCTGCATTTTGCCTTGAATACCGAGATGATTTTGCTTTGGAGATGTTTGACAGCTTCAATGCTCCTCTTTTATCCCCACCATGTGTTTCACTCACAAGATTATTATATTCACGATCACCTTCCACATTCACTATTTAACAGGAGTCTAGTCTTCTACACTTAATTTCTACAAAATGACGGTAACTGGCGACCAACTCGTATAACAGCTATTCTCTCTCTCTCTCTCTCTCTCTCTCTCTCTCTCTCTCTCTCTCTCTCTCTGTCTCTCTCCCCCCCCCCCCACCCCACCCACCCACCCCCTCGGCAATCACAGGACCTGTAGACCACGCACTGCATCAGCGATCTGCTTCCACCACCTTCTATCTCTCGCAGCCTCTCTCCACCCTGCGGAAATTCCTAATGCTGCGAAGTCCTCTACGTCATCTTTCCACCTTGTATAAGGTCGGCCCAATGGTCTTGTTGCCTGGAGAGTTCCTTCAAATGCTTTCTTGGTGATTCTGCTGTTTTCCATTCTGGCAACATGTCCAGCCCATTGCAGTCTCCTACTTCTTAATTTCTGGATGATAGTGGGTTGCTTCATTAACTGATACATTTCATTGTTCTTTCGAATTCTCCATACGCCATTCTCCAACACAGGTCCCCAGATTTTTCTCATTACTTTTCTTTCAAAAACATTCAGTTTTTCTCTTTCATTCTTCGTAAGCGTCCAGCTTTCTGAACCGTACAGTACTATGGGGCAGATAATAGTGTTGTATATCTTCATCTTTGTGGTGATTGACAAAGCTTTACTTTTGAGTGGGTTGATTAGTGAGTACAGACATCTTGAATCTGAGGCAATTCTTTCGTTTATATCCATTGCTATGATATATTTACTGTTGAAACGTGATCCAAGGTATTTAAACTGGAGAACTTTTCTGAATTTAGAATGTTGCTCAATTTCAATGTAAGGATTTGGGTTTATGACTCGACCTATTTCCATATATTCGGTTTTCTCTAGGTTAATCAAAAGCCCGATTTTGCTGGCACTGTGCCTGAGAGATCTGTACATGTCTTTCAGTTCTTCTTCAGTTTCACTCAGCAACACTATATCATCTGCATAAGCCAGGAGTTTTACTTCACTGTGTTCGAATCTGAGACCATTGTATAGATGTAAATTACTCTCCTGAACCATTTTCTCTAATGCAAGGTTGAAGAGGACACATGAAAGAGCGTCTCCCTGTTGTAAGCCTGTTTTAATTGGAAAGGTGGGGGATGTGGATCCTCTGAACTTCACTGCTGCCTGGGAGCCATCCGTGCACAGTTGTATCATCCTAATGATTTTACTGGGTATACTAAATTCTCATAAGGTGTTGTAGAGGCTACTTCTGTGGATGCTGTCATAGGCTCGCTGGAAGTCAATGGAGAGACACTGGATGTTTTTGTGAAATTCCCAGTATTTCTCAAAGATCTGTCGTATAGTAAACAAATTATCAGTTGTGGAGCGGTTTGTTCGAAATCCAGCCTGGTAATATTGAATAATGTTTTCCGCGTGAGGTTTAAGTTTTTTCCAGAATGGTTATTGACAGGATTTTATATGTTATGTTCAGCAAACTGATTCCTCTGTAATTTCCACATTCCATTCTGTTTCCTTTCTTGTGTATGGGACAAATTATTGCAGTTTTCCAATCTTCAGGTAGTGTTTCAGTTTTCTAGATCATTGTGATAAGGTTATAAATTTTTTTGTGTAGTTTGCTTCTGCCCTCTTTTAACATCTCTGCTGATATCTGGTCCTCGCCTGCGGCCTTGTTGTTTTTGAGCTTTTGAATGGAGTGGATCATTTCCTGTTCTGTGATTCTAAATTCGTCTTTATTAATGCTGTCACTCTCAGACATTGCGTAATTGAAGGTTACGTGCGGATCAGTGCAATTTAACATTTCTGAGAAATACTCTTTACATCTTTCTAGGATACCTTCCAGCTGCCTTAGCATATTTTGATTTTTATCTTTTATGAATAGGTTTTCTCTTTGATAACCTCTCTTATTTTTCTTTGTATACTGAAACAACTTCTTTGAGTTTCCATTCCTGCTTTCCACTTATATAGATTCTAGGACTCCAGTTAGATACTTCCTTTTCTCTGTTCGCAGAACTCGTGCTGTTTCTCTTCTAAGCGCATTGAACGTCTCCCTCCTGTCCTCACTCTCCTAATTATGCTGCCATAGCATCCTGGCTTCTTTCCTCCTTTCCACTGCTCTGACATTTTTCGTTGAACCATTTCTGTTTCTTTGTTTTCTTTTTCTTGCCCAGTGTTTTTTCTGCTGCATCTGTTACTACACCCTTTATTCTTTCCCAAGCCTTCTCGACACTATTTTCCTCCTCAGCTTCTTGCAATGCTGTAAATCATTATTTATTTCAATCACATAGGCTTCTTTAACAGACAGTTCCTTCAGTCGTTCGATGTCTAAATTAGGTTTTGGTGTGACTTTTGGTTGGTGATTCCAAATCATCTTGATTTTCATCTTTGCTGCCACTAGGAAATGATCTGAGCCAATTACAGCTCCTCTATACGTTCTGACATCTCTTATAAATGAAGTGAAACATTGATCTGTCATAACACGGTCAATCTGATTTACTGTTTTGCCATCTGGAGAACACCATGTACCTTTGTGTATATCTTTGTGAGGGAATATCATCGAGCAAATTCTCATATTCTTTGACAGTGCAAAGTTGATCATTTTTTATCCATTTTCGTTTGTGGTCTAGTGCTTGCTATGTTTTCCTATTGTGGGGATGAACATATCCTCTTTACCTATTTTTCCATTAAAGTCCCCTAAGATAATTCTCATATTTCTTGTTGGAATACTTTCGACTACTCTCTCTAATTCTTCATAGTACTCATCTTTCTATCCTCAGTTGAATCTTCAGTCAGTGCATGGACATTTATGAATGTTATATTGTACAACTGGTGTTTGATTGTTACGTAAGACATTCTTTTGTTAATGGGGTGGAATTGCTTAACCAGATTAACAATCCTGTTCTTAACAGCAAAACCAGTACCAAATTCATGAGGTTTTTCATCTCCCCCATAAAAAATGACACAATTATCCTGTGTGTGTGTCCCTTCTCCAAGCCACCTAAGTTCCCGTAGAGCTACAATATCTGTCTTGTACGTTTTTAGTTCAGATATCAAAGTCGCTGCTGCAGCTGGTTTATTAAGACTACGAACGTTCCATGTCCCAAATGTGAAACAGTGTTTCTTGTTTATATCTCGCAAATTCCTGTTCCATAGCCTATGTCCGTTTCCTTTGAATCCATTGTCCAAGGCAAATCGTTGATGTGAGCCAGTAGGTACAGAATCCCCTGGCCGCGTTACGAGCGCTGCACTATTGTCAACAAACACAATTTAGTACTGCCCGTGAAAACTAAATAGCAACTAGGCATGGTGGCTAATGGGAGCTCCCATCAGCAACCATGCCGACAGTCAGCTAAGTAGACAGACACAATAATATGCCCTATCTTTACTGCCAAGTGAAACAATTATTCCAGGAGTGCCACAACACTGTCAGAAAAGTACTTGTTCTGACAGCTATCAAACATTAAACAAATTGTGAGAAAACCTGGCCGTACCTCTAATGTCTTTGGCAAACTAAGTAGCATAAAATGAGTTTTTAAAAGATGGCTATATGTGCATGAGGTGAATTTTGCAGGGGAAAAAAATATTTTTTTAAAAAAATGCATGAAGCGAGTTTCACGAAAATGGTCCTCAATTGTTAATCACTCTTACAATGCTGCGAAATAAGTGAAACAGGTCGAAAAAGATGTTCTTAGTTTGTCACTGCATCAAATATGAGAAAAACTTCAATCTTTCTATGAAACTTTCCATCCTCTTTATCAGGATTAACTTAAGTGTTGTGGCTCCTCTTGTGGCAAACATTCATAGCCCATAGATGCTTTTGATTGGTCATCATATGTCATTACATCATGCTGCCAGAGGTTGTGTCAGTGGAAGGCGTCACCACTCTTGTGGAAACGTAAACAATTTGGCACATTTTACTGTATCTTCTCAGGTTGAGAGCTGTCCTTCATTCACCACTAAGATTGTAGCCACTGTCCTGGTTGAAGTGTTCTCACACGCTAATTTGCGCTGCTTCTTCCTTTCTGCAGGACTACAGCTAACAAAATAGGTATGATTATGGGATGAAGAGTTACAAGACCTCTTTTCTGACCACCTAAGAAGATATAAGAGATGTTGCAACCAGTTAAGTACAGTCTCAGTCTCATAAATTTATAATTTCTTGAGAGTCTGGAAGCAACTACATTGCTCAGACTTTCTGTATCATCATCAAATGCTCTACAAAACTTGAGAAATCAGCAGTGCTTAGTACAGTCTCACAAATATGCACAGAATAATGCTTGATGAAATTAAAACAGTGTACTACAGTTCTGCATCTACAGTCGATGACCTTAGTATTAAAAAAAGCAGTAAAAGTGGTAGGTGTTTGGAAGGTGCGAGAACAGCTTCAGCCAGGACAACAGCTGTGATCTTATTGGTGTTTAGAAGTGAGCAGTAAATGCTGACAAGACCGAGAAATTCACTGAGTTGTTTATGTTCCTACAAGAGCAATGATACCACAATTGCAGCCATGAACACAGTTTCTGAAATGAAAACTAACCAACTATCTCTCGACTGTCATAAGTGGGCTGACCATAAACTTAACCATCCTATTTGATGAGCACTGTGACTTAAATAGCTACTTCGATACAGAATACACTCCCAGAGCATCAATTCATCTGGATTGTACACTTAGCCCACATTTACTGTCCTGTTCCCCTTCCACTGTCATTTTCCCTCCTTCTGTTTTTTTTTTTTTTTTCCTCGTCTCTCTTTCCCTCCCCCTTCTCTCTTTCTCCATCATCTCTCCCTTCTCCTCTCTTTCTCCAGAACCACCCCCCCCCCCCCAACACACATGACCCCCCCTCTCTCTCTCTCTCAGATCAAGGAACAGACTAGAATGGAAGATGCTATTTTATGATTAGTGAGAAAGAAATGGAGATGGGTAGGACATTAGCCTGGTGAATGGGTGATAGTTGGACCAGGGGAGTTCTTTGCTTAATTTCAAGCAAGAAGCTGACCAAGGTGGTACCGTGCTATGACCCTCACTAGACTCACATCCACATCGATAGCATTTCAGAAACCTGTGTGATCATCCAAATTTATGTTTTCCACTATTCCGTAAATCACTTAAGGTAAATACCTAGATGATCCCTTTGAAAGGTGCATGTATGGTTTCCTTTCCCCAGTACAATCTTCTCTCCATCTCTAATGATTTCATCATTGATGGCACATTAAACACTGATCTTCCCTCCTTCCCAAGAGATGAGAAAATACAAGACAGTGATCTTTGGATGGCTGGTAGATAACTAATCTGTGTGGATGTGTCTGTAGTTGAAGACTGGAATGCCTGTAAAAGTCCAGAGGTGGCTTTTGTCAAGTGTGGAAGTCAGATGTATTGTGGTGGTGGTGACTACAACAATGATGAAGTAGTTAAGTTTGCACAAGCTTGATTTTATATTTACCATCTGCTAATGACTTTCTGAAGTGAGTAAATTTGAAAAGTGCTGGTCATATATTTGAATCAGCTGCTTCTCTTGCTTATGACTTGATCTCAGATTAATCCTGTCTGTTAGCACAGTCAGCAAAAACCCAGAAAGGTCGAACTGTGGAAAAAAATCATCCAGTCAAAAATTGTACAGTGGTAGGAGTGAGTGTCATGAACCACATACTAAAAATCCCCACCTGTGGGGGTGGGGGGTATTTGAAGGTAACTTTTTTATGTTTTTCTTGAATAACTAAAAGACCATGCCTTCTAGCAAAAATGTTACCCATTACATAATTAAACTACATTAAATTTCCTATGAAAAAGCCTCATTTATTTTTCTCTATGACTGTTTCTGTATTACAAACGGACGAAAAATTGTAGGTTATTAAAAACAGTGCTTTAAGAAATAAAATTACTATTTACTGTTAAGTGGAGTGGGTTAAGAGCAAATATTAAATTTATGTACCACATCTAAGTGCAGTAGATCGTATTAAGGAATAAATTGTGTTCTGATGGTTTAATAGGGTGGAGGAGTTGGGGCTGGGCGGTAGAAGTGCAGGGAAGGGGGGCCGCTGGAATGTGGCCATGCACTTTTCTCCTTCATAGGTCTGCAAACTGAAGAGTGAGCAGGTGCTTCCCCACTCCACCTAACTCACTATAACACAGCAAGAAATGGCAGGGTATTTCACAAAGTTGCACCAACAATCCACAGTGTGCATTATGAATCACTAGCAACACACTGAACAGACTTGCACAGGCATTTTTAATATCTACAAAGTGCATTAACACTTCATGAAATACAGATTTGTTACTAATATTACTATAGTTGGAGTCACGACTGATGGGGTCGAGTTTAGGCTTGTTCTATTCACCTACGTCACATATACTTCGACAGCCAATGAGTGTCCAGTATGTTCTGAGTGCTCTGCTGTGAATGCCATAGCTAATACGAGCATTAAATATGATCTTAGTGAGTTGTTTAATGAATTTCAATTCCATTTGTTGCGAGTTGTCATCGCTGATTATGGTGTTAAGTGATAAGTAAGCAGGAGACATAATTTGCAGGATACACGCTTTCTTCAAGCGGAAAAAAAGCACTCACATGTACTTACTGCAGCTGTTGCTTGGAATCTTCAACAATGCAACCACCGTCCATGCCTTGACGTGCACGAACTCCCGTTGTTCGTGGATCAGACTAAATGCATATGGATAGAATCTATGTAAATCTCTACACACTTTTCTACACTGGTACTGGGGAGATTGATTTTAATACTTTGAGTGTAGAAATCATTCACAATTGCAGTGTTGGCCTTTGGGTCATTTTCAAATGGTAATGCAGAAGATTTTTCTTCAGCACATGCCAAACTTTAAAATCCTCTGACATGTATACAGTCATCATCAAACAAATTGACTACAACTATATACTGAGCTTCATACTTATTTGATGTTACTGTATTTCTATAGTGAAAAATCCTTAGTTTTGACAATGCCATGTATACAAGTCAGAGGATTTTAAAGTCTGAAATATGCTGAAGCAAAATCTTTTGCCGTACCACATGAAAATGGCTGAAAGGCCGAAATTGCAATTGTCAAATAAACAGTGTCTAAAATCAATGGTGGATGTGATGTTCTTCACGATTATATAGTGAAGTTATTTCCCATTTTATTAAATGTGTACTTGTTTTCAGTTGTTAAGTGATCTATTATGTAAAAAAAGTTCAGCAACTGGAGCTGTCAGCTGTCTACCACTCAGAAAATCCTGTCCCAAATGTAACACACTATTAATACGTATTTGACACTGTCAATTTATTGTCTCAATGTCACTGGCTGGAATATTTTTCACAGCATGAGGGGTATCAAATGCTTCATCTCAGTCACAGTTGTCCTATTGGAAGAGTGCCAGAGGCTTTAATTTCTTCCTCTCCAAGAGAGGTAGGTCACCTAGGTGTTAAAGAACTTCAGGTATTTCAACATGCTGATGACAGGAGTTTGTTTGTTGCACGACAATGACTGTTTTCACACAGCCTTGGTCACCAAATCACTCTTAGGCTCATTTGGTTGGTATGTTTTGAACACATTCCCCTAACTTATGCAGAAAGGAACTCTGAAGTGGCAAAAGGAGCTGGCAGGAGGGTTCTTAAAGGAGGGCATGAAGAAGCTAGTGCCATAGCTCACCTCATGCACTGAATGGAATGGCAATAATTTGGAAAAACAATTAATAAGTGTGTCAATAATATCCCGTAATCTTTTTTCAAATGCACTTTTACTAAAAAAAAGAAAAAATCTAGTACACTTACTTTCTGAACATGCTTTGTATCACTGACAGCCTGTTGTAAATCTGTATGATTGTGGTCTAGTCACTTTGTGTTGAATTAAGGAATGACCAGAAAGTTACTACACAGCTCTCACTATTGTGTTACTAGCAGACTGCATAAATCTCTTCCATTCAGGACTTGTTGACACTTGTAGAAGGGCTGCACTGAGTAGAGCCACTTACCACACATCCACAGTACATCTTGTAAGGTGGGTATCAATATATCTGATGGAATAGGACTGATCAAGTTTAAATCTAGAACCGTAATATGCTATATTTTGAATACTCCTTTTTTTTAGTGTTTCACAATATCATTGTGCATTAATGGTCTCCTCCTGAGGCAGAAATTCAACCAGAATTATGCCTTTTCTGTCCCAAAATGCTGAGACCTAGACTTTTTGCCAAAATTGTAGTTTTGAGTTTTTTGACAGACATGGGGAAATGATTTGACACCACTGTTATGGCCATCTTTTTGTCTTAGGCATGTTATGAGTCGCCCATGTTTCATGTCCAGTCTAGCAGAGCTCAGACAATCCTCACCTTCCAATTCAAGTTGCTCAAGAAACTCATGGGCACTATTGATCTGATTTTTCTTGTGCTGCTCTGTTAGGTGTTTTGGGGTCCATCTTGCACACAGCATTTTTCTTTTACTGCTCTGTTAGGTGTTTTGAGCCCATTTTGTGCGCAGTTTCTGGTATTCCTGCATTTCTCCGAGAGTCTCTTCAAGAGAGTTCTGGAGAATTGTGGAAACATTGCAGAAATTTCATCCTCTGTTAATCGACAGTCCTCACGAACAGTTTCCTTGATTTTTTGCATCAACTCATCAGTCAAAATTGAAGATTTACTGATCCTCTATATGTCATGAACATTTGTTCTGCCTCTACTAAACACCCTACACCACATGAGCACACTCATCCTGTTCCTAACACCTTTGCCATAACTGTTTAGATCCATGAAAAAATTTTGGTAGATGTTACTCCTTCCACAAAGTAGGAAGTAGATCACAGTATGTGACTCGCTCTTGGTGGAATTTCTTACCAACATCTTTCATGAAACTGGGCATTGCAACATGAGTTTATGTACTGTCGTGTTCCTGAGATACTCTCTCTGTTCATGGGATACCCCTCAACCACTCATTGTTGCCAACCCTCAAGAAAACCACAGCCTGTTATAGTTCACAGCACACTTTCTTTTGGAACATGCCTCATAGATAGCAGCAAGGTGCAACATTTACCAATCCAGTCACTGACAAAATCAGACTTAAAAATTATTTACTTCTCAGCCGATGTCTATAGGAATGTATTTTACCAAAAAGCTCTCTTTCCAACTGCAAGTAAGAACTCATTTAACAAACTGAAAATCACTCCACTATATAAACACAAGTGCAGTGAAGCTTTTTGTCTATTTATATAAGAGAATTGGACAGGAAATGCTGTGGAAGTATAATCTGTCTGACCAAGCGAGGTGGCGCAGTGGTTAGCACACTGGACTCGCATTCGGGAGGACGACGGTTCAATCCCGTCTCCGGCCATCCTGATTTAGGTTTTCCGTGATTTCCCTAAATTGCTTCAGGCAAATGCCGGGATGGTTCCTTTGAAAGGGCACTGCCGATTTCCTTCCCCATCCTTCCCTCACCCGAGCTTGCGCTCCGTCTCTAATGACCTCGTTGTCGACGGGATGTTAAACACTAATCTCCTTCTCCTCCTATAATCTGTCTGCAAAATGAAAGTGAGCAGTGCGCATGGTGGGGGGAGCATTGCTGTTCCTGAAGAACTCTACAGTTTCCATTGAGACGACTAAGAATCAATTTCACCTCTAGCAGTGTAGAACAGTGTGCAGATATTTACACATATTCTGTCCCTGTTTGTTACTTGTGTTATTTATTAGTTGTGTCACTATTATTAGTAACACATAACTGTATTTCATATAGTGTTAATGCAGTTTGTGAAAGATAAAACATCTCGCCATGTCTGCACGCTGGGTCACCAGTGTTTCATAATGCATACTGTAGGGGTAGGTATAACTTCATGAAACATCCTGTAGTTGCCATTTATGTTGTAGCGGGGCAGATAGAGTGGGTGATCACCTGCTCGCTATACAGTTTGCAGATCTAAGAAGGTGGACTGCATGACCACAATCCAACAACCTGATTTCCCTCGTACTTCTACCCTCAATCCCCACCCCTTCACCCTGTTACACCCCCAGAACACAATTTATTCCTTAATACAGCTCTACTGCACATATTTAATATGTGTTATATCCCACTTCATTGAACAGTAATTTTATATTGTTAGAATGATATTCTGCAATTTTTCCATCCTGTGCAGTGTGGGAAGTGTTAGTCATAGAGAAAAAGTGAGTAGGGCTGTTTTTGTAGGAAATTTAGTTTTGTACTGGGAAACATAAAGTATAAAAATAATAAAAAAAATACCTTTAATGCCCCCCGCCAGCCGCACACACATTCATGTCCTCACCTGTGGGGATTTTTAGCATGTTATTCACGACACACCCTCCTACCAGTGTACAAAAATTTACACCTGCACAAGTTTTTCCCCTAGTTTTCATTCATTAACTGGACTTCAAGTCCTTGTTTCGTACAGGGGGAAGCTAGAGAACATTCTGTTTCAATTTTCACTGGGCAGTCACTTTTTTCTCACTCAGTTACTTGCTTTGTAGTTACTTTGTTTTACTATTACAGTTGTCAGAAAAAAATGAGTAATATTGTTTAGAGTCTTTATCAAAGAAGAAGAATGGTGCTATCATTTTAAAATAGCACACATCCACTATTTGTTCCTCACATTTTGAAAACGTGTTTCTCATTTTTTCTGTAAGATACTTCTTGGACTGAAGTTTTTCATTCATGTTATGTAAGATTGTAGCCAAATCAGATGAGTACATAGTAACACAACATTCACTTTTACATTAAATGAGTCATTCATACACTCCTGGAAATTGAAATAAGAACACCGTGAATTCATTGTCCCAGGAAGGGGAAGCTTTATTGACACATTCCTGGGGTCAGATACATCACATGATCACACTGACAGAACCACACGCACATAGGCACAGGCAACAGAGCATGCACAATGTCGGCACTAGTACAGTGTATATCCACCTTTCGCAGCAATGCAGGCTGCTATTCTCCCATGGAGACGATCGTAGAGATGCTGGATGTAGTCCTGTGGAACGGCTTGCCATGCCATTTCCACCTGGCGCCTCAGTTGGACCAGCGTTCGTGCTGGACGTGCAGACCGCGTGAGACGACGCTTCATCCAGTCCCAAACATGCTCAATGGGGGACAGATCCGGAGATCTTGCTGGCCAGGGTAGTTGACTTACACCTTCTAGAGCACGTTGGGTGGCACGGGATACATGCGGACGTGCATTGTCCTGTTGGAACAGCAAGTTCTCTTGCCGGTCTAGGAATGGTAGAACGAGGGGTTCGATGACGGTTTGGATGTACCGTGCACTATTCAGTGTCCCCTCGACGATCACCAGTGGTGTACGGCCAGTGTAGGAGATCGCTCCCCACACCATGATGCCGTGTGTTGGCCCTGTGTGCCTCGGTCGTATGCAGTCCTGATTGTGGCGCTCACCTGCACGGCGCCAAACACGCATACGACCATCATTGGCACCAAGGCAGAAGCGACTCTCATCGCTGAAGACGACACGTCTCCATTCGTCCCTCCATTCACGCCTGTCGCGACACCACTGGAGGCGGGCTGCACGATGTTGGGGCGTGAGCGGAAGACGGCCTAACGGTGTGCGGGACCATAGCCCAGCTTCATGGAGACGGTTGCGAATGGTCCTCGCCGATACCCCAGGAGCAACAGTGTCCCTAATTTGCTGGGAAGTGGCGGTGCGGTCCCCTACGGCACTGCGTAGGATCCTACGGTCTTGGCGTGCATCCGTGCGTCGCTGCGGTCCGGTCCCAGGTCGACGGGCACGTGCACCTTCCGCCGACCACTGGCGACAACATCGATGTACTGTGGAGACCTCACGCCCCACGTGTTGAGCAATTCGGCGGTACGTCCACCCGGCCTCCCGCATGCCCACTATACGCCCTCGCTCAAAGTCCGTCAACTGCACATACGGTTCACGTCCACGCTGTCGCGGCATGCTACCAGTGTTAAAGACTGCGATGGAGCTCTGTATGCCACGGGAAACTGGCTGACACTGACGGCGGCGGTGCACAAATGCTGCGCAGCTAGCGCCATTCGACGACCAGCACCGCGGTTCCTGGTGTGTCCGCTGTGCCGTGCGTGTGATCATTGCTTGTACAGCCCTCTCGCAGTGTCCGGAGCAAGTATGGTGGGTCTGACACACCGGTGTCAATGTGTTCTTTTTTCCATTTCCAGGAGTGTATTTAAAAAGTGAGCCAACTACATTATAATGTCAATTCTGTAGTGAAAATGAAGATTCATTTTTCTTTCTGAATAAATATAGTTTATTCTTCATAGTTATTTACTTTATAGATTCTTTTTCTTTAGCAATAGTAATAAGAGGACACGATAGACAGAGAATGTTTGAGTTAACTGGATCTCGAAAAATATAAATATCAGTGAATTATGGCTTACTAGTGACCGCACCGTTAGTGGGTTGCATATCAGATATGCTGCGATTCATCTTTTTTCAGAGATTGTTTACCCAAAATGTGGCTTCAGTATTAACAAGTTTTCATTACATACAACCATTTACAGAAATGACACCATTGGTGGATATATTATTTGACCATGTTTTTTTTGTTTTGGTGAGCCTATGCTTCTGTGAGACTGAAGTGACAGTATTCCATGCAACTTCTAGATTATTCTAATTTTTTTTTCCCCAATTTAAGTCCATTGTTCCATTTGTGTTTAAAATGGTTACCGTTTCTTCCATATTCTGAATATCTTCAGATCTGTTGAAACATGTAAAGGATAAGCTGAGCTGGATCTTGTGTAAATAATATGATACACGCACATGATAAATATAACCATATTCAGTACACACATAAACCATGTGATGTAAAGAACAAAAGCTAAAACAGCACATGGAAATAATGCAGACAGTTCCAAAGAGTTTTTTTGGTAATATGCTGGAGGAACTCAGAATTTTCATGCATCTCTTGAAGGAGCCAGACATACTGCTCAATGAATGAATTTATTTTTGGATCCATGGCATTTTTGAAATTTTTGAAGAGATTTTATAGAGATATACTGTCACTTGCATGCTAAAACAGTTCTCCTGCTACCATGTGTGTACTGACTGACGATATCAGTCCAGCAGCAGAGTTGAACTGCATGCCATACCTGTTTCTGAGGCATGGAAAACTGTGCACTCTGGTGTAATATTCTCAAAAGAAGCACACTAAGATGGAAGACTGAAAAAAAATGTGATAGATGTAAACTGCAGCATTCTCGTCCATTCTGGTTTTAGTTTTATACACTGACCATAATTTAATTCCTCGTAACTGTTTTGTTTCCACGGAGTGACATCATCGTCTTGATATACTGCATATAGCATGCAGCATCACGTAATATGCATTACAATTTATGCACATTAGTGACTTATGGAGCCTGTACACAGCACTTAACGACTGATGGGTCACTCTGCAGTTACAGTGGGTGGCGCACATGGCGATATTTCGTGGTTGTATAGAATGTGGTGGAAGACAGAATTCGTGCTATAGACATTTCATGTACAATTTTACAACATTTTAAGTGTTGTTTCCTTCAAAGTATTTCCCAGTATTGAGTACATGCTGTTTGGAATATTATTTCCTGGAATGATTTTTTTTAATGACACTGACTTCTTTTATTACTGATTTCTGAATGTGCTATATGCTTTGGAAACAACTTCCTTTCATTTTAGTTTTGGGCATAGAGCAGAGGAAAAATTCTGACAAGTTCAGTTTGAGAGGAAAGCATGGGAGAAATATGACAGATGTGCATTGTTTTGAAACAAACTTGCACTTGAAAGCAGGATCTGAGCTAGCGTACCATTGCAGTGCAAAATCCAAGAACTTTTTCACTCGGTCTTCTTGGAGGCAGCAAGCATCTCTCAGATATTTTACAGTTTGTGCGGTAGATATTAACTTTTAATATTGAATGCCTTTTTGGGGTGCACTCAGCCTCGTGATGCCAATTGAGGAGCTACTCAACCGAACAGTAGCGGTTTCGGTCAAGAATACCATCATAACGACCGGGAGAGCAGTGTGCTGACCCCACGCCCCTCCTATCCGCATCCTCCACTGAGGATTACACGGCGGTCGGATGGTCCCAGTAGGCCACTCGTGGCCTGAAGACGGAGTGCTTTTATTGAATTCCTTTTTAAATCAAAGATCACGACAGACACTGACTACCTTGAGATTCACTGCAGTCTATTTTAATATTTTGCAAAACAGACAGTCTGAGGATATCATTCCAAACATTTTCTAACTGTTTTTTTGGTTTTACAGTATGAGCTTATGAGATGGCGGTTTTACAGTATGAGCTTATGAGATCGCATACTTGTTAGTATGGGGTCTTCTGTATTGAGCAGCGCAGCATGCTTCTGTACAGTTTCAGAATCAATATCTTTCAACTGGAAAATCTTTCGTTGTTAGTTTAAAGTATCTCTGTTTTTCATATTTCTGAGGATTTCTTCCCCTCTTTATTTATTTCCTTTATTCACTTTTTTTTGTCAAGAGTTGTTGGTGCATTCTCAAACAAGTGGCAGGTAATCTAATGGTGTCCATAGGATTTGTATGAGAGTAGTTTATCTTTATCATAATTATTAATAATAAAATACTCATGTCGGATAATTTATAGGGATGGCTCAGATACGAACCATCTACACTTTGTGGATGATGATATGTTCCTAAGTGAAGATTTGGAAAACTCTTTCTGATTATCATATTTTTTGGGAAGCTAACCAGGTTAGAATGCTTGAGGTATCTCATATGTGGATCACAGATCATTAAATATAGCAATTTCAACCTCAAAGTAGGCTGAGTTCTCACCTCTATATTTCAAAAATGCTGGTGTTGATGGGAAGAGTCTAGACGGCATGGGCTCTTGTTATTGGAGCTAATTTAATGAAACCTTTGAATATATGTTGAAACTTTTAATTTGTTTAACCCTATTGTTCAATGTGATATTTATAATTATAGCTTTAGATGATTAATTTAGAAAACATTTCTATAATAGGGGTTTTCAGTAATTTGGAGTGGGACTCGTCCCAAGTAGTCCAGATTTACAGAATGTCTGTGGAGAACATCTCTCACAAAACCAGGACAATACAGTAACTGTACTTCACAAAAAAGGAGACACACAAGGCATAAAAAAACTTCAGGCTTATCAGCCCCCTCTACATAATGTACAAGATATTCACTAAAATTGTCGTCAACTGCATAGAAAAATATTGGATTTTAATGAGAGAAAGGAACAAGTTGTCTTTGGAAGTGGCTTAGCTCAATGGACCATATGCAAATCAAGAACGAAATTTTAAAATTTTTTAATGAGTTTGAATTACCACTTTGTCTGTGGGTTCATAGAATCTAGACCAATCTGAATTATCATGAAGTCCAAATCAGTGACAGTTTGCTTTATTTCTTTTGACTAATTTAAACTGTTCGTATGGAAAAACTATCTTCTTTATGTGCCTTTGTAAAACATCATGTGGCATTTCTTCTACAGTGTCATTATATTCATTACTCTCTTTTTTCTGAACAATCATTTACATTATATAAACATTTAAAGACGTATTTGAATTCTTGTCCAATTTTACATATGTTCTTAGTTACTAGCCATCTGAGATCTTAACACTTTTGAAATGAAATGCCTGTCCAACATGTTTCTCTTTCATTACCTGCGTACTTTTATTGACTTCAATTGTTTTCCTTCCAAAATTTTCATAGTATCTACACGTCCCCCTGAAGACATTTTGGAATAAATTCTTGTTACCTACATGTCTGACCTACAGCCTGATGAGTCTGCTTCTTTCTTGTATTATATCTGTGTTTGCTGTGAATCTTATATGAGACTTTGAGCACTTGTAATCTAGGATGAGGCTAGGGTAGTCACAGTAAATTTTTTAAATTGTGTAGTAAAATGCAGCTGATTTCATGTTTAATTTTATTTGGTCTTTGTCAATCCCCCTTTTTTAAATTTATTTTCCTTGGAGGAATTGGTCAAAACAAACATGTTGTCTACAAATCCTGTCATTTCTGATATCGTATTCAAAATATCACTCTGAAGAATATAACTTTTGTGGTGTCTTATTAATATTAACAAGAATCAGCTGTGGTGCTTGAGATGATCAAGATTACTTCCTCAGAAGAGTCTTTCTTTAATTTTGTCCTACTTTCGCAGTAAAGATCATTTTGTAGTGGTGTTTACACAAAGTTTTTTTTTAACTCTTATTAGGGACATTGTACCACCTCAGTGTACAAGAAGAAATCAAGCGGAACGCTCTTTGACCAAGATGAAGCTGAACAATAGTGTATAAGACAGCACATTACAAATGTAGGAAATAAACATTAACACTAGGTCATGACAAAAATTATACAGTGGTTTTAAGGCTAGGAGCCTTATATAGAGTTTTATACAAGAAGGGTGATTGACAGCAACCCTTGTTAAATATTTTAAATCTGTACGTCATTGCTAAATCAAAAACTGTGTTACAAGAGTGAAGACTGTTTAATTTACTAAAACAAATAAGTTCCACAGTTGTGATGGATGGTAAAAAGGAACAGTTGTGTAAGATTTTCTCTAGAACATAATGCAGCTGTATACGGGTTGCTAGTGCAAGGTAGGAGCATATCATACAATATCTCCTTGAATGTTTTGACAAGTCTGCAATTGAGATACATTACTGTATTGTTGCAGGGTGAACTTTATCGACAATTGAAGTTTTGGCAGTGCCTTCGCCAAGATTTGGAACGAGCTCGTCTCCTCTGTGAACTGGTGCGCAAACGAGAGAAGCTCAAAAAAGAACTATGCAAATTGTAAGTTTCTCGTATGGATATCAAATTTAATTTTTAAAGTATTCATTAGTATCTGAATTCATAGCTGAGAAATGTATAAGTAGTTACTGGAGGCAATAATATGTTCCTAAACATGATTCTTTTGAGAGCTGTTACTATTCATTATTATTATAGTTGTTTGTTATTACGTTAAAGGATGTTAATTTGAAATACATAGTCATAAACTAATTGTTAATGTATAGAATTCACTACATGAAGATTAAAGGTGAATGACAGAACTTTTGTCTTTAGTAAGGGCAGATATGGGAATGTGGTCAGTTAGAGCAAGTATATTGGAGATTATTTCAGTCCATCTCTTCTTCCCTCTCTCTCTCTCTATCCATCTCCTCCTCATTCTCTCTCAGCCTGTCTGCTCCTCCAACTCTCTCTCTCTGTCCATCTCCTCCTACTGTCTCTCTCAGTCCCTCTTCTCCTGCCCCACCCTCTCTGTTCATTCCCTGCATTGAGCAAGGTAGCACAGTGGTGAGCACACTGGACTTGCATCTGAGAGGACTACACTTCAAGCTCACATCTGGCCATCCAGATTTAGGTTTTCCATGATTTCACTAAATTGCTTATGGCAAATGCTGGGACAGATCCTTTGAAAGGGCACGGCCAATTTCCTTCTCCATCCTTCCCCAATCTGGGCTTATGCTGTCTCTAATGATCTTGTTGTCAATGGGACATTAAACACTAATGTCCTTTTCCATCCCCTCTTTCCTCCCTCTTGTCATCTCCTCCTCCCCCCCCCCCCGCACCCTCCATCAGTCTCCTCCTCCACCCTCCCTCCATCCACCTCCTCCTCTTCCCGCTCTGTCCATTTCCTCTCCCCCTCCCTCGGTCCATTTCTCCTCCCCCTCCCTCTGTCCATTTTTCCTCCCCCTCCCTCTGTCCATTTCCCCTCTCCCATATCTGTGACCATCTCCTCCTTCCCGCTACCTGTCTGTCAATCTCCTCTTCTCCTCATTCTCACTCCATGTTATCACTACCACCCCAGTAGGAGGGTGCTGCTTCCTACCCCCACAGTATTTCTTTCCAGATATTAGTAAGTGTACCATGTTTGGTTGAAATCAATCCACGGGTTTAGGAGAAGTTTTTTGTCAATGGATGTTCCCAAATATGCACATGTCACATACATTTAACATATTTTGGACAGGTTTGTATACAAATTTTATCTGTATCTCTAGTGACTTTCACCCTGCTGTTTCATTTTCATACAGCTCAATGTTTATGACATCAAATGTCCTAAACTATATGTCATGCAATGATATAATTGCATTTGAACTTATTAAATGGTAATACCAAGAGTGTAATGGAGAGAGGAGCAGAATATAATCAAAGTTGTTGCAGAGAGCCCTTGCATTTCATAGCATCCAATGTTAGGCACTTCGTCAGCTATGTTGTGATTGTTCAAACAAATTTCGGGCTTGCAGCCGGTCGTCGTTCAATACTTTGCACGATATTTCAACTGGGCACCTGCCAGTCATCTTCAGGTGAGCTGTCACAGACTGGCAAAAACGTCCTCCGTTCCGCAATATATAGCGTACTGTAACTATTCTGCGCATACGTCAAAAACTTGATAGATGAACCACACTGCCCACCAGCAGCGCCCTCGCTGGTGGAATAGTGGAACTCAGTCGCCCTCTGCGTTGCTGTTTGCCACGGCCGTGGACGCACTCTGTCGTCTTTGATTTGAACAAATCATGGAGATGATGGGATTCCATGCACTGTCCAGCTGGTAGCCGCTGTCACGGTTTAACAGATTTTCTGCCAGTCGTGTTACTGCAGATTCTTTAATAATGGAGTCCCAGAAAGACGTTGCTGTGGACAAAATCATTGTTTTCTCACACTCCATTGAATGTCCAGTAGAAATACAATGTTCAGCAATAGCGGACTTGCTTGGCTGCAAAAGACAGGTGTAACGTTGATGTTCAGTGCAGCGTTCTTTCACGGTGCGTGTGGTTTGACCTATGTAAGCCATACCATATTGGCACGGTATCTTGTAAATTCCGGCCTTTCGTAGTAACAGATTATCCTTAACTGATCCCACAAGGTCCGCAATCTTCGATGGTGGGTGGAAAAGCACTTTTACCTGAAATTTTCTGAGGATTCCAACGAAAGGAAGAAAAGCTAAAGATTGTTCCAGCATGTTCTCCTCTTTATTCACTTCCTGCTTCTTAGTCTTAACTGTTAGTGCCCTGTTAATCTACCGGATGGAATACCCATTTTCACTTAATACTGTCTTTAGATGGGCGAGGTCTTGAGGTAAGCTCTCTAGATCTGAGACAGTATGAGCTCTATGAACAAGTGTTTTAAGCAAACTCATGGTTTGCGATGGGTGATGGCAACTCGATGCTTGCAGGTACAAATCAGTATGAGTGGATTTCCGGTAAACTGAATGCCCTAGAGAACCATCATTCTTCCTTCGAACCAGTACGTCCAAGAAAGGCAAACAACCATCTTTCTCTATTTCCATGGCGAACTGGATGTTGCTATGAATGGAGTTGAGGTGATGTAGGAACTCCATTAATTTATCTTCTCCATGAGGCCACACTATGAAAGTGTCATCCACATACCGCCAAAAAACTGTTGGTTTCACGGCAGCTGATTCAAGCAGCTGATTAAAGCACTCTCTCTTCAAAATCCTCCATAAAAAGGTTGGCCACCAAAGGAGACAGGAGGCTACCCATGGCGACACCGTCAGTCTGATCAAAATATTCTTGATTAAACACAAAATAAGTTGAGGAAAGAGTGTGCCTGAACAAAACAGTGATATCTACAGGAAACATGTTACCAATCAGTGTCAAAGAATCTGCAAGAGGAACTTTTGTAAAAAGTGAGACCACATCAAAACTTACTAGAAGGTCTACACTGCTAAGACGAAGAGCCCCCAGTCTATTAATAAAATCAGCTGAGTTACGTATGTGATGTGAGCACTTGCCTACGAAAGGTCTCAGTAAGGAAGCGAGATGTTTAGCTGAATCATATGTACGGGCTCCAGTGTTGCTCACTATTGGACGCAGAGGAAGACCCTCTTTATGAATCTTTGGAAGGCCATACAGTCTTGGAGGTACACAACCATGTGGTCTTAACCTCTTGATGGTCTCTTGCGGTAAGGAGGAGGAATTTAATAGTGCTGAAGTTTTCCGTTGCACACGTCCTGTAGGATCGTAATCAATCCTCCTATAGGTAGTCACTTAGCAGACCATACATCTTATCTTTATACACACCAAGAGGTAACAAAACAGTTGCATTACCTTTGTCAGCTTTCAATACCACTATGTCAGGGTCCTCTCTCAGATTTCGTAATGCAGCCCTTTCTGCAGAGGTTAAATTACTGCATTGAATAGAAGCCTTCAACAGAGCATGGCAAGTTTCCCTTCTTATTTCGTTTGCAGCAGCCAAAGGAAGACGTCACACAGCTTCTTCAACACCACTCAAAATACTTATTAATGGTGATGCTGTAGGTGTAGGTGCAAAGTTGAGTCCCTTGCTTAATACAGACAGTTTCGCGTCGTCCAAATTCTTCTCCGTGAGAAGATATCTGCTGATAATTAGCATCCTTGTGGATCCACTCGAACTTGGCCAAAGTCACTTCATCGACCCAGTCCCATGATACAGGAGAAAGATACCTTGCAACCTTCAGATGTAACTGGTAAAGTTCTGCTGAAATAGCATCTAACCTTCGTCTTATATAGCAAATCCTCTCTTTGACAATAGCATGACTAGCCTTCTCAGTGATCTTCCGTGCAGCAGCGGTCTTAATGAAATGAATCCCTCTAGAAAATTTTGGTATAATGCCATGGTCCCGACATCTCAATAAAAAGGTTAAAGAACTTAAAAGCTTTGCTCTTTTACCACGTAGCTTCTCGAAACTTCGGATATGTGAGGCCATCTCCTCCCCAGCTACCAGCTGGACAGTGCATGGAATCGCATCATCTCCACGATTTGCTCAAATCGAAGATGACAGAGTGCGTCCACGGCTGTGGCAAACAGCAACGCAGAGGGCGACTGAGTTCCGCTATTCCACCAGCGAGGGCGTTGCCGGCGGGCAGTGTGGTTTATCTATCAAGTTTTCGACACTTGCGCAGAATAGTTACAGTACGCTATATATTGCGGAACGGAGGACGTTTTCGCCAGTCTGCGATGGCTCACCTGAAGATGACTGGCAGGTGCCCAGTTGAAATATCATGCAAAGTATTGAACGACGACCGGCTGCAAGCCTGAAATTTGTTTGAACAATCAATTCGCCGAGAAAATTTTAAAATTCACATATGTTGTGATGTTTTACTATGGGCTCCAATTAACATGTCATGAACTGCTCTAAGACAGTATATACAGGGCGAGCACAAAGTCTTGCACTGATTATAAAAATTTGTAACAGAATAACTGTTTGCCATAATAAGTACATTTCATCTTGTTACATAGGTTAGTGTTACTAGTTGTTGTGACTAATAGACGGTGCTAGTGCTCCAAAAAACTGACGCGGTCTGTTAGGTCACGTTAGGTGCTGGCAAAATGGTGTTGAAGCAGGAGAAAGCGCATTGTGTGCTTTGGTTTCACAAAACAAAATCACCCATCAGTGTTCAGCATAAATTTCAGGCTTCTTATGGACACAGCCCACCTGACGTTAAATCAATAAAGCGATTGTATGCAAAGTTTAACAAAATAGGCAGCATTGAAGATCGTCCTTAAAGTGGCAGGCCTCGTGTGAGTGATGCAACTGTTGATCGTGTTTGGTAATCATTTCAACGGAGTAATTGCATATGCTTTACCGATGAATCCACCTTTCATGTCAGTGGAATAGTAAATAGGCATAATTTCCGTATATGGGGTTCAGAGTCTCCACATACTACTGTACAATTACAGTGAGACAGTGAAAAAGTGAATGTTTGTTGCGGCCTATGCATAACAGGGTTTTTGGACCATTTTTCTTCGTGGAAAAATCCTTTACTGCTAATATTTACTTAGACATTTTGCAACAGTTCATTACGCCACAGTTAGAAGAATGTCAACCATGGATAATTATCCAGCAAGATGGAAGAACTCTCCCCCACCCCCACTGGGCTTTGATAGTGTGTGATTTCATGGATGAAACATTTCCGGATCAGCGGATTGGGAGGAACAGTCCAACACCCTGGCCACCCCGCTCTCCATATATTACACCCCTTGAATTTTATTTCCGGGGCTATATCAAGGACAGAGTCTTCATCACATCGGTTGCTGACGTCAACGAACTAAGGCTAGGATACAAGCTGCTATGGGTACTGTGACAGAACACGTTACGAAACACCTGGCGGGAACTGGAATACGGCCTCGACATTCTCCCAGCTACCAATGGAACACACGTTGAGGTTTACTAACGTAAGGTCTTAAGAAAAGCTAGTAACACTAACCTGTGTAATGGCATCAAATCTAAATTATTATATCAAACAGTTATTCTGTAATAAATTTAATAAATTGTTATAATCAGGGCAAGACTTTGTGCTCACCCTGTACATCATTCTGTTTTACTCACTTTTGTGCTAGTAATGTAGAGAAAGAAAGATCCCAGAGTCTAAAAAAAAAGTTGTATGCTTATTAACCCTTTCTTTACCGAATTTCGAAGTTTTGAGAAAAAAAAAATCTGCATTCGTTTTTACACTTATTTAGGTGCATAAATGTAAAATATGATAAAATCTTTTTTTTATATGTTTTATTCCAAAAAATTTTTAACGTTGATTTTAAGCAACAGTGGTTCTTACAGGTAGTGACATCATAGAAACAAAATTAAATAAACATGGGTTCATGTAAGCAAAATATTTGTTTATACATCACATTTTATAGCTTAGAAGTCTATGCACAGCATTTTTATTATTGACAATGTGGTGATGACTAATTTTCCTTCGAGTAATTAACAAATTAAGATCTGTGTATTAGTAAAAATTTGAAATTTTTGTACTGCAAACATTTCACTGTTTTACTTTCATGTATCTTGTCAGACATCAGTGTGTGTTGTATCTCTGCCTTATGAAGTTATTATATTCCATGAAAGATGTGGAAACACTTCTTATTTACTGTGAGACACAGATGCACTTTACACATGGTGCAAAAAATTTGTGTAGTAGACTTAATGCAAACTTTACATCGACCTTTCTTCTCTACCATATCTGCAAAGTGTTCGAACCCATCAAAACGCACATCCATAACTGGAGCTGCACATACAGTCCTTTTTGCTGCAGGAGTCCTTGTCAATATTTCAGAACTTGGTCTTCCTCTCTTCTTTTGGGAACCTGATTCACCCGCAAGCAGTAGACTTGCAGCAATATTAGCTTGGAACTGCAGGAGTGACACCTTTGAGGTTTTGCCACGTTGGACCATTTGACGTCGGTGGAGTAGCCATCCATTGACAACTGCTACAGACAAACACCAGTACACAATGCGCATATACCACTTCCGTGACCTCAAGTTGATACGGTATAGTTCTATCAACATGTCAGCAAGGTCCACGCCCCCCATATGTTTGTTGTACTTTTTCCACTATTTAAGGTCTAGGTACATCAATGAATTTCTTTTCAGATGCAGAATAGCGTCTACATGTTGCCATGGGCTCAACACAAGCATATGTTGACACGAAATTTATGCATTTTCTGTCAAACCAGCGTACTAAAGCTACATTCTTTGTTGTTTCCACTCTCCAGTCACAGGAGCCACATCCAGTTTTCTTGAGCTCCGCTTCAGTTTTCAAGGGACATTTTCCCATCCTGTCTGTCCTGATGGTGCCACAGAATTCAATGCCCCTTTCTTTCAGGGCAATTGCTAATGGTATAGACGAAAACCAACTATCAGCAAACACTTTGAAATGCTGTATCTCTGGCAATGTTTCCGTCAATGCCAAAACAATATCCCCAGACAAACCTAATCCTCTATCACTGCAGGTGTTTTTGCCAACATAAATTTCAA
Source organism: Schistocerca nitens (assembly GCF_023898315.1). Classification (NCBI taxonomy): domain Eukaryota; kingdom Metazoa; phylum Arthropoda; class Insecta; order Orthoptera; family Acrididae; genus Schistocerca; species Schistocerca nitens. Next base: position 356,033,046 of record NC_064622.1, read on the forward strand.
AATCATACATCATGCCTGAAGCACCAGCTCTCGTAGAAGATCTGTAGCCCCACTTGTGAGGCTTATTTCTTATGTACTGTTCCAAACCGCTTCTACCCTTGAATGGTACTATCTGTTCATCAACAGCTTGGTATTCTTCTAGAGGGAGTGTCCTCAATGATGGCTGCAATACAGATAAAAGTGGGCGAATCTTGAAGAGTTTGTCACGATTACTATCAGCTTCAGGCAAGTCTTGATTATTGACAACATGAAAATACCGTAGTAGCTGGAAGAAGCGAGTTCTGCTCATCACATCAGCTATTGGTGAATACCTACACTCATTCGACCAGTATAAATGAATGGAAGGCATTTTGATTATGCCCATGTGCAGTAAAATACCAACAAACTGCTCCATTTCATTTTTGCTCGTCTGCAAAGAAACTGAATCTTTCCGCAAAGCATAGATATTGGACTGCTCAGCAATGAGTTCAAATACGTCATCATTCATAAATATTTTATAATATTGCAAAGGTGTCATTTCCTCTATTGGTGGTGGTGGAAGTGATTCTTTCCATTCTGTGTCTTTTACCACAAAATCAGTTTTTCTAAATTTATAATCACTACGCTTACATCTATGTTTTACTTGCTGCTGCTGCTCACGTGTAGATGGTGCTCCTTCATTTGTATTGTTGTTGCTTACATCTGATTTTGGCTGAGAATCAATAACTTTACCACTCCTGACTGCATCAGCCTGAAATTTAAAGATATTGACATCTAAAATACGTAATTATGCTTATAATTATGTACTTTCTCAATATTGTTACTTCTCCTTTTCCACCACCTGAATGAAATTCATGACAGCTGCTTCGGAAATAGCTTGAGAACTTTCATCAATTTCGACAGTTTCATCTTTATCTTCGTCCCCAACATCTGATATATCCCCATCAGGGACATCAATGTATGCATTGAACTCATTATCAGGTAAATTCATAATATATTCTCGGTCAGCATCAGTCAAAAAGCCAGACATAGTGATGCAATATTTAAAAAGTGTCTAGAATGTGATTTTATACCTGCAAAGCAAAATTTCAAACACCTACATCAATAGATTTGTAAAGCGACGCATTATATTACGGAATTTCCACTCAATTCCACTGTTGCTTTGAAGCAACATAAGGTTTTGCGCAGTTTATCTTATCTGGAAATCATTCTGCAAGTCAAATGTATGATGTACTTATGCAGGAAGGATTGTCACAACACACGATAATTATTTGACTGTAAACGAAAGTGCAAAACTTACGTATTTTACGCGTTTTTTATCATCAATTCTTCACAATGAAGACTCCAGCAACTAGTCACGCTCAACAATTGTTTCCTTCTTCCCGCGCGCTAGTTCCTGCCATCTGTTGTCAGGAACAGTCACTACTGGCATGGAGCTTCAAGTAAACAGTGGCAAAGGGTAGTTAAAATCGGTTTGATGCAAAATACATCTATGGAAAGACGATGTTTCTTATAAGCTACGCTGGTAAAGAAAGGGTTAAACTAAATAGGTTAGCACACGAAACACCAAAACCTCCCTCTCTCTCTCTCTCTCTCTCTCTTCCTTTCTTTCTCTCCCCCCCCCCCCCCCCCCCGTCCCTCTCTCCTCTCCCCATCCCCCTCCCGCCTCACCCTCTCCGCTTCCCCTCTCCCCCTCTCCCCCCTTCTCTCCCTCAACCCCCACTGCCTCACTCTTTCTCCCCCCCTCTCTCAACGTTGTAGGGTGTGGGGTGGAGAGAGGTGTGAGGGAAAAATTCTTACATGTCTTTCCTTAGTAATTAATGACTAGTGTGTTCTATAAAAATTTTAATATCAAAACTGTGTTCAAATTACAAATCTAATTCATTCTCTTACCTTTTACCACCCTGCTAGGAAGGAACACTGTCTGCGGATGGAACTATGTCCTCGGGAATGCTTCATGATAGGTCTTATAGATCTATTACAGACGAAAGACACTGGTGAAATATTCTCAGAGCCTGTTGACCAGACAGAAGTTGTGGACTACAGTGATGTTGTTAAGCAGCCAATGGATTTATCAACAATGCGTGTCAAGGTATTAATTTTCGACTTTTACATCTGTTGGGCTCAGCACTTTAATTACCATGTTCCATTATAATGACTGTAATAAACAAGTTAAAATTTCATGGTGGACCAGAACTCAAACTCAGATATATGTTTTTATGGTTTCATTTAGAATGCTATACCAATGCAAACAATCTGTCGCACACAGTTTTAAGAATGGTTTTTGTGTCTTTTAAGACCAATATTTATAGCCATTTTGTTAGTTTAACCAGTAGTTTTATATGGCTGGTCATATTAGCACAAGATCTCAATGTATTTATTAAAAATTGGCTTTTTTGTGTTAGTTTCAAGCTCAAAATATCAAGATTTCATTTCTATAAGCTGACTTAATGTGGTGACAAAATGCATATACATTTGTCAAAAAATTACAGGAGTAGTCAACATATACTGACGCATCTTGGAAAAATGTTATGTCTAGCACAGCTACACCTTGGAGTTAAGACACTTGTTATCATTACACTTGTCGTTATCAGGAGAAAGAAAACTGGCGTTCTACGGATCGGAGCGTGGAATGTCAGGTCCCTTAATCGGGCAGGTAGGTTAGAAAATTTAAAAAGGGAAATGGATAGGTTAAAGTTAGATATAGTGGGAATTAGTGAAGTTCGGTGGTAGGAGGAACAAGACTTCTGGTCAGGTGACTACAGGGTTATAAACACAAAGTCAAATAGGGGTAATGCAGGAGTAGGTTTAATAATGAATAGGAAAATAGGAACGCGGGTAAGCTACTACAAACAGCTTAGTGAACGCATTATTGTGGCCAAGATAGATACGAAGCCCACACCTACTACAGTAGTGCAAGTTTATATGCCAAATAGCTCTGCAGATGACGAAGAAATTGAAGAAATGTATGATGAAAAAAAAGAAATTATTCAGATAGTGAAGGGAGACGAAAATTTAATAGTCATGGGTGACTGGAATTCGAGTGTAGGAAAAGGGAGAGAAGGAAACGTAGTAGGTGAATATGGATTGGGGGGAAGAAATGAAAGAGGAAGCCGCCTTGTAGAATTTTGCACAGAGCACAACTTAATCATAGCTAACACTTGGTTTAAGAATCATGATAGAAGGTTGTATACATGGAAGAACCCTGGAGATACTAAAAGGTATCAGATAGATTATATAATGGTAAGACAGAGACTTAGGAACTAGGTTTTAAATTGTAAGACATTTCCAGGGGCAGATGTGAACTCTGACCACAATCTATTGGTTATGACCTGTAGATTAAAACTGAAGAAACTGCAAAAAGGTGGGAATTTAAGGAGATGGGACCTGGATAAACTGAAAGAACCAGAGGTTGTACAGAGTTTCAGGGAGAGCATAAGGGAACAATTGACAGGAATGGGGGAAAGAAATACAGTAGAAGAAGAATGGGTAGCTTTGAGGGATGAAGTAGTGAAGGCAGCAGAGGATCAAGTAGGTAAAAAGACGAGGGCTAGTAGAAATCCTTGGGTAACAGAAGAAATATTGAATTTAATTGATGAAAGGAGAAAATATAAAAATGCAGTAAATGAAGCAGGCAAAAAGGAATACATACGTCTCAAAAATGAGATCGACAGGAAGTGCGAAATGGCTAAGCAGGGATGGCTAGAGGACAAATGTAAGGATGTACAGGCTTATCTCACTAGGGGTAAGATAGATACTGCCTACAGGAAAATTAAAGAGACCTTTGGAGATAAGAGAACCACTTGTATGAACATCAAGAGCTCAGATGGAAACCCAGTTCTAAGCAAAGAAGGGAAAGCAGAAAGGTGGAAGGAGTATATAGAGGGTCTATACAAGGGCGATGCACTTGAGGACAATATTATGGAAATGGAAGAGGATGTAGATGAAGATGAAATGGGAGATACGATACTGCGTGAAGAGTTTGACAGGGCACTGAAAGACCTGAGTCGAAACAAGGCCCCCGGAGTAGACAACATTCCATTGGAACTACTGACGGCCTTGGGAGAGCCAGTCCTGACAAAACTCTACCATCTGGTGAGCAAGATGTATGAAACAGGCGAAATACCCTCAGACTTCAAGAAGAATATAATAATTCCAATCCCAAAGAAAGCAGGTGTTGACAAATGTGAAAATTACCGAACTATCAGTTTAATATGTCACAGCTGCAAAATACTAACGCGAATTCTTTACAGACGAATGGAAAAACTTGTAGAAGCTGACCTCGGGGAAGATCAGTTCGGATTCCGTAGAAATATTGGAACACATGAGGCAATACTGACCTTACTACTTATCTTAGAAGAAAGATTAAGGAAAGGCAAACCTACGTTTCTAGCATTTGTAGATTTAGAGAAAGCTTTTGACAATGTTGACTGGAATACTCTCTTTCAAATTCTAAAGGTGGCAGGGGTAAAATACAGGGAGCGAAAGGCTATTTACAATTTGTACAGAAACCAGATGGCAGTTATAAGAGTCGAGGGACATGAAAGGGAAGCAGTGGTTGGGAAGGGAGTAAGACAGGGTTGTAGCCTGTCCACGATGTTATTCAATCTGTATATTGAGCAAGCAGTAAAGGAAACAAAAGAAAAATTCGGAATAGGTATTAAAATCCAGGGAGAAGAAATAAAAACCTTGAGGTTCGCCGATGACATTGTAATTCTGTCAGAGACAGCAAAGGACTTGGAAGAGCAGTTGAACGGAATGGATGGTGTCTTAAAGGGAGGATATAAGATGAACATCAACAAAAGCAAAACGAGGATAATGGAATGTAGTCGAATTAAGTTGGGTGATGTTGAGGGTATTAGATTAGGAAATGAGACACTTAAAGTAGTAAAGGAGTTTTGCTATTTGGGAAGCAAAATAACTGATGATGGTAGAAGTAGAGAGGATATAAAATGTAGACTGGCAATGGCAAGGAAAGCGTTTCTGAAGAAGAGAAATTTGTTAACATCGAATATAGATTTAAGTGTCAGGAAGTCATTTCTGAAAGTATTTGTATGGAGTGTAGCCATGTATGGAAGTGAAAAATGGACGGTATATAGTTTGGACAAGAAGAGAATAGAAGCTTTTGAAATGTGGTGCTACAGAAGAATGCTGAAGATTAGATGGGTAGATCACATAACTAATGAGGAGGTACTGAATAGGATTGGGGAGAAGAGGAGTTTGTGGCACAACTTGACCAGAAGAAGGGATCGGTTGGTAGGACATGTTTTGAGGCATCAAGGGATCACCAATTTAGCATTGGAGGGCAGCGTGGAGGGTAAAAATCGTTGGGGGAGACCAAGAGATGAATACACTAAGCAGATTCAAAAGGATGTAGGTTGCAGTAGGTACTGGGAGATGAAGAAGCTTGCACAGGATAGAGTAGCATGGAGAGCTGCATCAAACCAGTCTCAGGACTGAAGACCACAACAACAACAACATCATTACAGGAAGAGAAAGTAAAGACATCTTAGCTAGACCTGTGATTGAGAAATGGCTAATTTCTCAGATATTGGAGTGTCTCAAATTTCAGTTGTGTAACTTCGGACTAGTGAGACCTGAGTTTCTCCCAGCTTGTACAACGTTCAACTAACTTGTGGAAATGTATCAGGATGATGCCGTCAACAAGAGGTGATATTTCAGAGGTGCACATCCTGTTATTTTCAAGGCTAAACTGCAGCATGCAAGTACTGTGCAAGAATGTAAACTTTTCAAAATATCGGCAGTTGTCAATGTCACCCGGCTGCATTCCCATAAGTTATTTAGCCTTTGAACCTGTTTTAAAACAGCTGCAAGTATTGGAAAATGGTCATGACAAAATCATTGATGAGCAATTGCGGTGATTATTTCCTCTTGCTCACACACCTCAAAACAGCTACATAGTATGATTCAGGTCTAACAAACTTTGCAAACAGCTATGTGACAAGAATATTGACCCATATTTTTTGCAGAAAGAGGCCTCTATCATCATAGGCCCATTGTATGTGTTCTGTTAAAAATAGAACACCCTTAATCTTAAAGACAGCACTCAGTGATACATTAAGGATGGTAGCACATTAGATGGGGCTGTATTTTGTACTCCGTGTATGAAATTTGAAATAATCCTACACTTGTACTTGATGGATGTCAGTATTATGTTTGCGGTTTGACAATGAAGCAGAAATTAGTATTACTAGATATGTGGTGATCTGAACTGTACAGTAGTGTCCTGTGTCGGTCCACAGGTGGGGGAGTGAGATCCTCTAGTCTTTTGTCCTGTTGTACACTGGCACCATTGGTAGCTGCGTTATGTGTGGGGTTTTTTTATGATGTCAATAACATGAGAGCTCAGACGACATGCTGACATGGTGGGATGTCAGTGGCATACTGTTATACATTTTTAGCATGCGTTTTTAAGAAATCTAGTATCCATGCCAGCACCTTCTAAGTGCTGAGAATTCGTCATCTTGAGAAGTAGCTAAATCATCTGAAATCTCTGTGAATCTATGCCACATGCATATAAATCACCTGTAACCATTGTATTGTGTGCTTTTGAGCTAGTATTCCATTTCTGGAGTCATATAGAGACCCATAACTGTATTTTTCAGTGAATTTTAGTTTATGTAAAAGGCCCATCTTCCAATTTATGAAAGCGGAGTGAAATGAACGCGTACGTTGACACAAAATGTGACATATTTACTGATCCCAAAACTGTTGTGGTCAGTATGTTATGAATACAACATTTTTATGTAATTTCATGATTTGATTTGATAATTTTAGGTTGCTTATCTGATTTATGCAGAGTGATAACATAGTTGTCGTCTATCAAATGTTACCTTTTTTATGTTAGGCAGCAAACTTTGAATATCAAGACCTTGATTCACTAGAAGCGGACTTCCTACTGATGATAAACAACTGCATGGCATATAATGCTCGTGACACCGTATTTTATCGGGCTGCACTCCGTATGCGAGAGCAAGGTGGAGCACTTATACGGCAGGCCCGCTATGATATGGAGGTGCTAAAATTTGATCCAGTCACAGGATTGCTTATACCACCAGATGAATCTCCTGTAAAGACTCAGCATGCTGAATCTGATATTGACCGTGAACTTGCTGACATCACAAGCAAAGTGGAAGTTGGGGTATGTAAACATATTGAATTAATTTTAATCTGAATTTTTTTTGCAGTTCTCACTTTATGATTGTTTTTGTTGTGGTTTCCAAGTTCGTGTGCAGCATTTCCAGATTTAAAATATGGAGATCCAGAATTTTTTCCTTGGGTGTAAACAATAAACATGTATTAAAATAAAAAACAGTCACTAACAGAAATTGCCAGATGTTTGCTTAGTTAAGAAGTCTCTGAAGTACCCATGACGACACTTCATTCAAGTATGTGGCACATACACTGTACTAAAATATTTGATGGTTTTTCTTGTGAAGAAATGACTTGTTGTATGGGTTTACAGGAAAAAAATATTGTAAATACTCTGTCTGTTACATTTTTCAGATTTTATTATGTTTTACATTATTTTTGTAACTATTTTTAATATTTGATAGATAATAACATATATACACAGGATCTTCTTTTTGTTCTACATAGTAACCTGCATTTTGAGTTTGTGTATTAACAAACTTCTACTGCCCATAGCTTCCTCTAGAGCTTTCCAGTCTTTCTTTTTTAACTATGTTGATTAGGTATGTATTTTAGTAGTAACACATTGCAGCTTCTGCTCAGCTCATCCAACTCTAGACTTTGCAGTGTATTTCCCTCCTTGACCCTCCTTATTTTTCCCTTCATGTGCTTTAGAGTTTCTTTATGTATTCTGTTTCTAAATTTTACAAAAATAAACTGTGTACAACAGGTTTAGTTCTATTTGCTTTCTTTGCCTTAGTGCCATACAGTATCTTAAATCAGGCAATATAAAATAGAATTCCTCTTTCTCTGTGTGAATTTTCTTGATGATGTTTCGCAGTCAAAAGTTACAGTCCATATGAAACCTAACTGACAAGTATCATTATGCTTCTCAATTTGTGTGTTGATATTCTTTTTGTTTTGGATTTTATCATCAATCCACACAGACTTCTGTCAGTGTTGCAGTTCCTTTTCATACATGTATGATCAAGGCATATGACTCATGACTAGTGACTGGAAAATGTAGCATCTATTTTTGGCAAAATTCACATGTTTTTAAAAATTTACACCTATTTTTGTCAAAATTAGTATCAATTTGGTCTTTGTAAAAGTACTGAATGGGACCTTTTTGACTGGAATGTTAACTTTTGGTAAAACTTCAACACCTTTTTCTTTGGAAATGGCCTTTTTTATTTCATCTGGCTGTACTCAAGCTTTCAAAAATAATTGTTCTCTTGAAAAGCAGCAGTATTTTCCTGCCAGTGAACTGAATGTGTTCCCAATTTAAGGTGTTTCTGGACATTATTTGTCTTTTCACAACCAATTTTATGGTTACAAAATATGCAGATTGTTAACTTTGACCTTTTGTGGGCATTTAGAACCATGTAACTCATGCTTGGTAATGATACAGAAGCGACAAGGCACTTAGCATAGAAGTAGGACCGAATGTACTATAACTCTAGTTTAAGATTAGGAGAAGAATTTTGGCGCAGTTGAAAAACGTTTCAAATTTTGTTTTACAGTCACTATATGGTATAGCGACAAACAGCCGTAAGCATAAACAAACTAGAATTTTGACTGCCAGAGGGGAGAGGAGTGGTGCAGGGAAAGAAGCCCAGCTTCCGTTTCACAGGGCATCAGCGTACAGTAGAGGTGACACATTGTCACAGAGAACGCTGATCTCATCTGGTGTTTTAAGGGTCGTAATCGCAATCCATGATAGACCATGATTGGTCGCTTCACTTGTTTCAAAATAAGAAAATAAAACAATGAACAACACACAACACAAAGTGTTGCTTGCTGAGTTCATCAAGGTATTGGTAATGACGTAGTTCAAGCCCGACCTCTAGCTGTATTCGATGCAACCACATTTCAAAATATCCACCATCTAACTTGCCATGTTAAAACTGTTCACATTTTACCATGTTTTGAGCCATTGTACCATCTGTTGAGCTTTAACTAACAAAAAACTGTACGCCTTTCTTTGTTATAAAATTCTAGGTCCCACGACGGGTATCTTAAATAGACCATTCAACCAACCACAGTTCACATGGCTCCAGATCATTGAGTGCATTGCAGCATACATTTTTTATTTTGCAAACATGTTGTTAAGAACATTATCTTTCCAAATTGGTCATCACCAGATGGGGTACAACACTAGTAACTGAAAATTAGTTACATTTTCAATATTTGTATGCAGAGAAAGATTCTTATGCACGCTATATTTTCAAACTGTGCATCACCAGATGAAGTACAACACCAGTAACTGAAAATTGGTTACATTTTCAATATCTATAAGCAGAAAATAAAGCTATTTTTCTCTAATAAAACAGTTCATATGGATACTGTTTGCTATGAAATAGCACCTATTAAGGTGTTTCATGTTTTGAGCCAGAATTTGCATCTACTGTATTTCACATTTGTCACAAAATGTGAATTTTTTCCGTCCCTACTAATAACACGTATCATGTCTCCCTTTTAACAACATAACTTAAGATGTCAGTGCAGAATTCTTTCAACTACCTGAGACAGTGTTTGAGGGCATCACTCTTAATACCTTCATTTCTGGAAAATTTGTAGTGTTCCTTGTAATTCATTTTGATTTTTCCTGATTTCCTAACTTATAAATTGGATTGTCAGTGCAGCAGCATGTACTTGGATTAGTACAAAGGATCATAATAAGTAAAATGTTACTTAATATTTATGAAAGAAGTGCCTAAACAGAAGCAGTGAAAATGGCTGGCCAACTTGTATATATAATTAATTCAAAGTGTTAGTGTATTCTGTTCAGAGCCCGTCAATTAATTATTGACTTGACACACACTTACATGCAAGTGCGCACGCTCACACAAACACACACACACACACACACACAAATTCAAATTTGAATGTGGGATGTCAATTTATGTTACTTCTCATTCATTGTACTTTTTGACTCTCATGTTTTTAAGTGACTGCTCTTTTTCTTTAATGTCCAAATATACACTTTCTCTATTCTCTGGTGTGTGAAGGAATCTAAAATTTCGAAACTGAACTTTATTTGTAAATGTTTATTAATTGTACTTCAGTTGTCTCTGTTTATCTGGTGCTAAGTAAACACTCTTCTTCTGTCACAGATATTTGAAGTGTTTATCTTTGATTTTTGTTTTTAGTAGATTTTTACCATTTGTAGCAGCTGCTAAAACCAAATGGTTATATGGATTTGAGAACCATGCCACTTTATTTTAGGGTTCCTCTTAAGTTGTATTGTAATTTTATGACTCATTAAGTTGTTTGATAATTTGTTTACAGGGCCGAGAAGCTTTAGCACGTTTACTGGAACTTCAAGTTCGATGCCAGGATTTAAAACTTGGTCCAGCTCGTGCAAAACGATTACGTCTCATTCGTTCTGCTATTACAAAGTTACGGCGGCGTATCAATGCATCAGCAGTGACTGCTCGTTCTGGTAAATGACCAAATGAGACTTATTATATAAGCAACAGAAAATTAATTAATGTTACATTTTTTCTTATTTTTTTAAAATTGCTTTTATGTACTTTGGTGTTTATTCTATTGTACTTTTAACATAACTGACATATTTATTAAAATAAAAATTTAAAGACAATTTAAGTAGTAAATGTAACATCTCACCAAATCGTCTAGATGCTGAGTTGTCAGTTGGTACATAAGTAGGGTGAAGGGCTGAAATACTACTAGCTTTTCGAAGAATTGTCCAGAATTATAGAGGATGCACATACGTGCATGCCTCCCACCCTTCTCTCTCTCTCTCTCTCTCTCTCTCTCTCTCTCTCTCTCTCACACACACACACACACACACACAGAGAGAGAGAGAGAGAGAGAGAGAGAGAGAGAGAAAACAACTCTATAGCCAAAACTGACTACATTGCACTGTCAGTAGATGTGTGTATGTGTGTGTGTTTTATTTTACACATCTTGCTCCATAGGGCGAATTTGAGGAGTAAATCTACGTGGTCATGGAATATGTCGCTACATGAAATTACAATAGAAAAGTAATAATAGATATAATAAAGTGTTCATGAGTCCTAAGAGACAACAAACTATAAGTTTATAGAAATGCAGTCAACAAAAAATTCAGGAATCAGCATAATTTTTCAAGGAACTAATCAACAAGATAGGAGGAGTGGCCCACAAGGAAACTCGTCAGTTTGGATTTGAAAGAACCTGGATTTTTGCTATGACCTTTTGAATTCTTTGGTAGCTTATTGAAAATAGTTGCAGCAGAATACTGCACCTCTTTTTGCACAAGAGTCAAGGAGGTGCAATCCAAATGCAGATTGGACTTCTGCCTAGTATTATCTGAGAGAAAGCTGCTAATTCTTTGGAATAAGCTGATATTGTTAACAAAAAATGACATTAAATAATATATAGATTGAGAGACCAATGTCAGAATACCCAGGCTAATGAACAGGGATCAACAAGAGGTTTGCGAACTTACACCACATATTGCCGAAACCGTCCGTTCCGAAACCATCCGTTCCTGAGCCAAAAATACCCTTTGAGAATGGGAAGAGTTACCCCGAAATACAATACCGTACATCGTAACCAAATGAAAATAAGCAAAGTAGACTGCTTTTCATGTTGAATTATCACTTATTCCAGATACTGTTCTGATAGTAAAAATGTGAGCATTGAGTCTTTGAACAAGATCTTAAACATGGGCTTTCCACTACAGTTTACCATTGATCTAAACACCTAGAAATTTGAACTGTTCAGTGTCACTAATCGTGTGCCTATTCTTTGTAATTAAAATGTCGGGGTTTGTTCAATTGTGTGTTAGAAACTGTAAAAACTGATCTTACTGTGATATAGCATTTATTTTCTACAAGCCATGAACTTCCTTCTTGAACTGCAGTACTTGAAACAGTGCCAACATCCTTTACTACTGAGCTAGTGTCATGAGCAAACAGAAATATTTTAGAAGCATCTATAATACTAGAAGGCATATAATTTATATAAATAAGGAGCAGGAGTGGCCACAGCACTGATCCCCAGGGGCCCCCCATTTGAACCCACATCTTAGCTATTTTCAAAACTGTGGAGAATGACCTTTTGCCATTTGTTCTTAAAATAAGAAGTGAACCAGTTTTGTGTGTGTGTGTGTGTGTGTGTGTGTGTGTGTGTGCACGTGTGTGTGTACATGCGTGATAGGGAGGGAGGGACGGGGGGGGGGGGGGGGGTCATGCATAGAAAGTCTGTGTCTGTTGAAGGAATAACTCAGTGTCTCTAATATTTATGAATTGTTACCTCACTAATTAAATTATTTATATTCTATCAAGGACTTTCCAATGCCATATGAAGCAAGATTTTTATTTTTTGTAGCTATGTGAGCTCAGTAACTGCCAGTATAAAGTCTGGCCATTCTGTAGAAGTTTCCAAGGATAATGTCATCTAAACAAAGCCAGTAAATTCCAAAGGTCTCTAAACACCCACTGCTGTTACTATTACAGCATTAATCGTTGGTGAAGGTTTTCTGCTAAACTGATACTATTAAGTAGTGATACACAAAGGCAGAATTTATGTACATTCTTTTTGAAGCATAACGAATAGATGTTCTCACAATTTTTGCTGTCTTGACGTGTAAACGTTGATGTGGTGGTCTTTCCTTCTGTATCAGAGCATAACTGTGATGATACAGAAGTGATTCGTATTCGAACTCTTGTCACCGTGTGGGAAGCACAATGTTGCTTGAATGTTTCTGTAAACATGTAAATTCATTTTTATAAATAATTTAAAAAGAGAAGTTAGCATTCATTTTAGTAGGTATAGCACTGAGTCATCGGTAGGCTCACAAATGAGAAAGAGGACTGTGCTAGCTTTTGCATGAATCTTTCTTCAGAGCTACAGAGTGCACGTACGAATACCTGTATGACCACACTACCCTGTCTGGCTCGTACTAGACAGTGGGGAGTGTTCGTATAGGTTGGAGTGAGTGTGGAGGGGGAAGGGGAAGGAGGCAGGAAGCAGGAGGAAGGATGGAAGGAAGAGGCAGCAGAAATACAGCATAAGAATGTGGCACCAGTGAGCTTAGTGTGGCTTTGGGCAGGGAAAACTGTGAAGCACGCTGTGACACGGGATGGGGGGTGGCCTTAATATCCACGACTGCCCCTGCTGCGCAGCCCGAACCTCAGTGATCCTGCACCCGTAACCTCTTCTCCATATGTAAAAAATAAAACACTTGCAGGCATGGTTTGGATGTGATTTTATTGTTTTGCAACCACCTTCGGTGACTCAGTACACCATCTTCAAGCCTGTGTGCATAAATTGTAATTACAGCCTCATCAACTTACCATCCATGCAAATACAAAGACAGATTAAAAACGGAATAAAAATCAAGGACATTACTATATAAATGAATTTACAGTAATCATCTGATAAAAACCAACAGATACTTCCATTGTCACATACCTAAAATAGAATCTTATAGTATTTCCTGACGGATTTCAACTATAAATGTAGTACAAATTAATCATTGGCAAAAGTTTTCTGCTAACAAGGGAACCTCCCCATCGCACCCCCCCCCCCCCCTCAGATTTAGTTATAAGTTGACACAGTGGATAGGCCTTGCAAAACTGAACACAGATCAATCGAGAAAACAGGAAGAAGTTGTGTGGAACTATGAAAAAAATTAGTAAAATATACAAACTGAATAGTCCATGCACAAGATAGGCAACATCAAGGAGAATGTGAGCACAGGAGCGCCGTGGTCCCGTGGTTAGTATGAGTAACTGCTGAACGAGAGGTCCTTGGTTCAAGTCTTCCCTCGACTGAAAATTTTACATTCTTTATTTTCGCAAAGTTATGATCTGTCCGTTCGTTCATTGACGTCTCTGTTCACTGTAATAAGTTTAGTGTCTGTGTTTTGCAACCACACCGCAAAACCATGCGATTAGTAGACGAAAGGACGTGCCTCTCCAATGGGAACCGAAAACATTTGATCGCAAGGTCATAGGTCATCAGATTCCTCCACAGGAAAACACATCTGATATATTCTATACGACACTGGTGATGGCATGTGCGTCACATGACAGGAATATGTTGTCGACCCACCTTACGTGTACACTTAGCAAATGGGTAAAAAGATTCTTCTACCTTGCCCGATTTAGGTTTTCTTGTGGATGTGATAATCACTCCCAAAAATGTGATGAAAACATAAGAGTTTGTCACATAAACTGAAAAAAAAATTAAACTTTTCACACGAGGAAAAACTTGAACCTAGGACCTCTCGTTCCATAGCTGCTCTCGCTAACCACGGGACCACAGAGCTCCTTGACTCTCATTATCCTTGAGGTTGCCTATCTTCACATGGACTACTCAGTTTGTATATTTTACTAATTTTTTTCATAGTTCTACACAACTTCTTCCTGTTTTCTCGATTTATCTGTTTTCAGTTTTTCAAGGCCTATCCACTGTGCCAACCTATAACTAAATGTGAGGGGGGTGTGATGGGGAGGTTCCCTTGTAAGTATTGAAATTATTAAGTAGTGATACACTGAAGACAGAATTTATGGACATTCTTTTTGAAGCATAATGGTCCCTAATATACATATGTTGTCACATACCTAAAATAGAATCTTATGTAGTATATCATGACAGACTTCCGCTGTAAACGTTGTACAAATGTACTGCTTATTAATAAAATCAGTGATTTAATGTTCCATATAAAAAAACTGGTCAGCTGGATGATACACTAAATTACAGAATCCTGAAGTAGCCTACTAATGTACAGAAATAACTGTAGAGAAATAAATCTACAAAAGAAACCACAACATCAGAGAAGTAGGTAAACCAAAGACGTATGCATCTATGAGCATGTAGTCCTTGCAAGAACAGCATCGACAATATCTAAGTGTCAATATAGATAAAGCTATCAAAATGATAATATAAATATATTTATATGTCATGTCAAAGATATAAAATAAAAAATCTGTATTGGGGTATACTTATGTCATATGCATGAAATGAGTGTCCAAAATGTGTCAAAAGATCAAATGTAGAAAACCACCTAGATCATAACATCTACAGAATATATGAAAAACTCCCACAAGATACTATTCAAGGTGAACAACATTTTGTGTGAATGCATCCATATATCCATGTACTGATGTACTGCTATAACACAAATATCAAATGAGAACCACAATCTAACTTGTGTAAATGTCAGAAACTTATCATGTACATCCACAGAACATGTGGCCTCTGTAGTTCGTACAATTGATAAGTTAACAGTAATAACAAAGGTGAGTTGTTGTTGGAGGGGGGGGGGGGGGGGGGGGGTCTTCATATGTATCCAATATTGTGCTGAAGGATTAGATACAGGTGAAAAATCATATTATATCTGATAATGTGTATGTAATCCACTAATTGGTCCTAACCAGGCAAAGCAGACAACAATTACAAACAATACCGTATATATAAAAAATCTTCATCAAATATGGTCAAGTACGGCCTGGAAGCAGTTGACAATATAATGTCAGCAAATGTCATAGGCATTAAGATTGCAAGGTTAATAGGATAGTGGATGGACATACAAATATTAAGATTGCTACTTTGTACTAATTGTACCTGGTAGAAGATGGGTTGGTGTAAGAGGATGTCTTTTCCAAGGAGTACTTACACGTAGATGTGTATATGTTTTTCATTGGGTTTTGTATATTCTGTGTGTGGTATGACATAGGTGGTTTTCTACATTTGTCTTTTGACTCATTCTTGGACACTCATTTATGCATATGACATATACAGTTTTCACCTCAGTATTTTATAACTTTGACATGACCTATTGACTGTCATTTTGATAGCTTTACCTATATTGACAATTAACTGTTGTTGATGCTCTCCTTGCAGAGACTACATGTACATATTTGTTTCTTTTTTATTTACTTATTTCTGATGTTGGAATTTCTTTCATATATCTATCATTTTCTACAGTTACTTCTGTAGTTGGTAGGTTATTTCAGGTTTTTGCAGTTTAGTGTGTAATCTAAGTGACGAAATTTTAATTGTGGAATATTTAATTAATAATTTTATTAATAAATAGTACATTTGCACAAGGTATAGAGTGGATATTCATCCTGTTATACTATAAATAATTCTATTTTAGGTATGTGAGAATTGAGGCATCTGTTGGTTTTTATCAAATTGTTACTGTAAATGCTCTTGTATAATATTGTCCATGATTTTTATTCTGTTTTTAATCTGCCTTTGTATTTGCATGGTTGGTAAGTTGATGATCCTCTCATTACTGTTTATGCATACAGGCCTGAAGATGATGTATTGAGTCACTGTAAGTGGTTGCAGTATAATAAAATAATGTCTAAACAATGGCTGCAGGTGTTTCATTTTTTATGGAAGTGAATGGCTGAAGTCTCGCAGACCATCAATCACAAGGATGGACATACAGAAACGCTTTTCCATAGTCTCCCTCTTCCTCTGTTCTGTCTCCTGTTCTCATTGGTGCTTCATTTTTATCCCATGCACCAGCTGTTTCTGCCAACAAACCATACTAAAAAGATACGTTTTGGAGAGGTCTATCATTGAGACTTAATACTTCTATAATAAGCAAGTATAAATACGAAAACCTTCAAGTAAGACATATGTTAGCTCCATAAACACTGAAATCGAGATGGCAGCTGCCCGATTTGCTTCTGTCAGCCAATCACAGGACAGGGCACATGAAACATTGCATTTCTTGGTATAAACCACAACACAATGCAGCACCACGAAGCAGTGTGGGAGTAGACCTGAATCAACAGTGTTTCCTGATGTGCATGATTATTGAACATAAAATACCATAAGTAAATATCTATATCTTTCATAAAAAAACAATTTTTTGATCCAGAAAGAAAGCCACATTATAAATAGCTTTCATTACAGACCATTGGTGATGTTTAGTTTCAATAAAACGGAATGTATTTATGGCGAAGACACATTTTCTAATAGTTGCAAAGACGGGCTTTAAAATATCTTCTATATTTATATACTACCTACAGACAATACGGCCACACTGAAGAAGTTAATGTCGTGAATTAATATATAAAGAGTATTGTAAAAAGCAAAGCTAGGCCATCACAAACTATCGTTTGGCAGGAATGTAATAACACAGCTTATGAGGAACAATGACATTTATATTCTTGCTCATCGAAAATATCTCGTGGTTTATTTCCGAATGTCATGATTTCCAGCATTCACCTATGGGGCTCTTAAAGCTGCCACTGCTCTAAAGCACGGTTAATTTTCAACATAAATGTTCGTATGTGGCATCAGATGAAGAATAAATGAACGAATGCCAGTTCAACATTCCAAACCTTCAGAGGCCCAAAGCAGCACAATTTGGAGCAGCAAGTTGTTCAGTGGATGCAAGAAATATGCAATGAATGCTTCCTGATTACTCGAGAAACTGTCTATGTGAAGGAAATGAAGTATTTTTCAACTACATGCATCACAGAACTATACAGACGGGTGCCTGAGGATGATGAAGAGGGCAAGGTTTTCATAACGATGCAGAAAAAATGGTTCAAATGGCTCTGAGCACTATGGGACTTAACTTCTGAGGTCATCTGTCCCCTAGAACTTAAACCTAACTAACCTAAGGACATCACACACATCCATGCCCGAGGCAGGATTTGAACCTGCGACCGTAATGGTCTCGCGGTTCCAGACTGTAGCGCCTAGAACCGCTCAGCCACCCCGGCCGGCATAACGATGCAGAACTATGCTAGCTTAGCTACTGCCAGAGGTACATGACGAAAAGTTACTTACATATCAGCGCCATATAATCAATCTTAGGAAACGACACCTCTATTTGCGAGGTCATATGGGCAACATTGATCAGGCACCATTTTATTTTCATATGCTGTCAAATGTTGCTGTCTATGTGAAGAGCACTAAAGTGTTCCTGTAAGGACTTGTGACAGTGAAAAGGCCAGAATAACAGTAGTGCTGGGTGCAGTAACATATAGAAGGAAGCTCCCCCAAATGTGATTCTTCACAGGAAGATAATACTGAAAGAAAAACTTGCTTCAGGCCTTATCTTTATTGAGAGGTAATAGATGACAAATGATATGATGTTCGATTGATTGTAGGTTATTTGGAACAGAATATCAGGCTCTTTGGTTAACAGAAGGAAAACATTGGTGCAAGATTTTGTCAGGGGAGACCTCTCCCAGGAAATTTAAGGATCTGATAGCTTCAGGAAGGCATTTGACACTGTTCCTCACTGCCGATTAGTATTAAAAAAGAAGAGAGCTTACTAAATATCAGATCAGATTCATGGCTGGATTCAAGACTTCCTTGCAGATAAATCAAAGCACATTGCTCCTAATCGAACAAAATTAATAGAAGTAAAGATAATTTCAGGAGTACTCCAGGGAAGTGTGATAGGACCATTATTGTTTACAGAGCTTATAAATGATATAGCAGAAAGTTTCGGAAACTCTTTAAGACTGTTTGCAGATGGTGCAGTTGTCTATAAAGTAGCAATGGCAGAAGGACCTACAGAGGAGTCATAATTGGCGCAGGGACTGGCTGTTGCCCCTGAACATAAATAAATGTAACATATTCCGCATACATAGGAAAAGATATCCACTATGGTATGATGACAAATTGTTGGAAACGGGAAGTACTGTAAAACATCTAGGCATATTTACCCAGAGCGACCCACCACATAAAACAAATAGTAGAAAAACGCATTCCAAACTGAGATTTGTGAGAAGAATCTAAAGGAAATGTAATTCATACACTAAAAAAGTGGCTTACAGGACACTTGTTCAACTGATTCTTGAGTATTGTTTGTCAACTTGGGACCCTTACCAGGTAGGACCGATAGAAGGGATAGAGAAGGTACAACGAAGAGCGGAGTGTTTTGTCACGGTGTCATTTAGTCTGTGTGAGATTGTTAAAGAGATGCTCAACAAACTTGAATGCCTGCTGTATTGTTGATCACAGAGAAATTTACTGCTGAAATTCCATGAAAGTACTTTCTGGGAAGAGTTGGACAACATATTACTTTCTTCCTCATAAGCCTCGTGGTACTTGTTCCATGAATTGCTAAATATCTCAGAGCTTTTTACATTGGGCTTCAGCCAGCTCTCAGTCCCAAAAATAATTTGTATGCAAGAAATTTCCTGGTGGGCAATAAATTCATGAACTTTGTTCTCCGTTGATTATCAAAATGTAGACAATCAATAATGATGTAAGTTTAGAATAGGTATAATATTAACTTTTTAGTGATTAACTTTGTATCAATAAAACAGTTAGTAATTTTCCATAGTCATATTGTGTTAAAAATAAGATTTTCCCAAGGAAACAACAAAAGGGAGGGGGGGTGGGGGTGTTTATCTTATATTCAGAGCCATCTTGTACTCTGCTAAATATTGTATGTAAGATTACATTTCATCCGTGTAAATACAAATACTTACATAAACATTTCATCCATGTAAATACAAATACTTACTTAAAGGAAACCAACATATTATCAATGAGTATTTTTGAGATATTTGTTTTCTGTCAGTTCTTGAATAAGTCTGCACTTTTAGATCATTATTATATGAACAATAAACATGGTTGCTAATGTTAGTTTTTCAACAAGAGCATAGCCATTGCATATGTTGTAAGCATATATATTAAATGCGACACTGGCTTCTTGCTGTGCAGACAGCTTTATCCTACTCAGGAGACTAAGGGATCTCACCACATGTTGTGATGAGGCAGAGGTGGGAACGTTTCTAGTCACTTGCAGTGTGCTTGCTGCCTGCTACATGTCTGTGCCGCTGCCAATTGTGTGAGCAAGGAAATAGTCTATCTGTTCCAGTTGCTGGCTGCAGAAACAAAAAGCAATACAAAAATGGCATAGAATTCGGTTGTTATGGGGAATTGGAGTGAACAGTACAAATCAGTTATACCTGGGTCGTTACTGGAACTACTAAGTAATAAAATAGAAATGTTGTTTGTTCCTTTTGTCTCCCATTCAGATTTCAAAAGAAGTCTGCAGTACTAGATATCATTTAAAAATTACTCACTGTGACACAGTGATGAGAATTTTGTAGTTTCCTAATCTTACAAAAGAGCAGAGTGCCTTGGTGGTAGTAGGTGCTGTAGTGTAATGACCAATAAATGGAACTCTTGTGGACAGGGCGCAAATATATATTACTCTCCCACTTGACTGTTCTGGGAAATGTTCTGCTATCATGTCAATAATGAAGATGACTATTTGAGGGATGTAAGTTGTATGGAATAAGCAGCATCATAAACTACTGTTCACAACTAATTTTGTATATCTTGCTTCAGTTGGTATTTGTTAGTTTAGCAAATGATGGAGTTTTTCTATCACACCCTGTACATGTGAATCACAGACCATGGTTGGGAGTAGAGATGTAACTATGTTCATCCTCCCCTCTCCCTCCTATGATCCTCTCTGTGGAGAAGGAAAAGACCAAAGTTGGTCTGACTTTGTTCTGCTAAAGAAAAAAAAAACATGAAAGAAGAACAGACTTTAGAAGCTAAAATCGAAAGAACAGAATTACTGTCCATGACCACGAGCTTCATGTCATATCATAAAAATCATGGTTAATACAACATGCTCATACAGGATATGATAAATCTGTCTATTGTCGAACTGAGGTGTTCTCTTTACAATGGAAACTGCAAGTTGACTTTTATGAGTGTCAGTTCATTTTATTTCCACTGTGCATTACAGAGTTTTAAAACTTCATCATCAGACGGATTTATGTGAATTATTACAACATGTATATGATTTGGGGTAACATCACATACATGGCACAGGAATTCACATAAATTCACTTGATGATGGGAATTTAAAACCCCAGGAAACTTGCTCTTTCAATCAATATCAATAACACTCACAGTAAAGCGTAACAGTAACTGTTCACTTCTAAATGTCCTCTTTTTGTTTTATGTATTTGTGTTTTCATTTTCATTGCCCTTATCTAAAAATAGGTCCTAATTATTGTATATCCTCATGACGATTCCTTACACAAGATGTGCCAATATGGAAATTTTCTAATTATCAGCACAGTTAAGTCACACAGCTAGTTGGGATAGCAGACAGATGAATTATTCCGTAATGAGCAAGTGGGAGCTGAGGATTCTTAACATAAAACTCCCAGCAAATAACCTGTTAAAGCTATTAACTTTGTCAGTAGAACTTGCACACACCCTGTATTTTCTATTTGTACAGTTTATGCTGATTCAGGTATAGGAAGGAGCACACTTCACCATCAATTCAGAAAAACAATTTTTTTTTTTTCTTTTGGGAAATATTATATTTATGCTTTGCTTGTTGCACCCATTTTCTGCAAAGTGTGTTGCACAGTGGATGACGCTGCCAAATTTTCCAGTCGTTGCATCTTGATATTAGAATTGGTCCAAACTGTTGGAATTTGAACATTTTTAACAACGGCCTTAGACAAGACTGCAGAGCCTTTTTCGGGGAATTGCAGTAATACAGAATAAAAATGATACCTTATCTCCAGTCTTGTAGACGACAACTTCTGAAAGTTTGTTCTCAAAAGCAGGTATGCTCTTTGTCAGCAATGCAATAGACTGAAAGGGAAATGTCTCTCCAAAATGTTATTTTTACTGCTTGCTTGAGTGATAGACAGGCACATTGAAAAAAAGATTTTAGCTATTGGACGACGTCAAGCGTAAGTGCCCATAGATGACAGTGTCCAGTGGTCATGTGTGTGTGTGTGTGTGTGTGTGTGTGTGTGTGTGTGTGTAATCCCATGTGACTTCCACTTTCCACTCAGTGCCTCCTCTTTGTGGTGAACAACAATCTATCCTTTTCATATTGCTGTTACCTCATCCCAGATTTTCCATAGTTTTATTTTTACAGTCTGTAGACAGAATGTTAATTATTGCTGTATTTATTGATTCAGTTGTGATATTATACATACTTATATATTGCTTTTTATACAATTCTGTGAATTCATCATTTACTTAATGGAAAATCCAGGGTCGAATGTAACAGTATTATGAAGAGGGTAGCTGCCACTCATCATATAGCAGAGATGCTGAAAAGCAGATAGGTAAAAAAACAAAAAAAACAAAAAAAAAACACTGTCTGAAAGTGAGAGTTTTTGACCAGCAAGGCTGAAGGCCTCTGTCGGAAATAGACATGTATGTACACACGCACGCGCGCGCGCACACACACGTGACCACAGTTTCTGGGTGCTGAAGCCTGACTGCAGTACCTTCTCTCCATCTGCAAGATGCTCCTGCTAAGCAATCCCACATTCCTCGATTCCATATCGCACATAGAATCTCTTGTCCTCGAGGAACTAGAGCAACACGCTCAATGTCATCTTAAAATAAAACTTTCACGCTGTTCACTTCCTACTCCAGCCTGGACTACCCTTATCCACCACCTTTACAATAATCTCCAAACCTCCCCCACATCCCCTCATAGTTGACAAATCCTGTCTCACAAACCTACTACATTTACACATTTACTCCACCCTCAAATACTCCCTTCCATCACCACACAGAATCCAGAACCCAAACAGATCCGAAACACAGTCATGAATGTTTCATCCAAAAGCCTTAGCCCTGCAGAAGTTTCTGTCCTTTCCAAAGGCCTCACCTTTTGGCTTACTCCCAAATTCAGTCATGCAGGACTTGTTAAAGACCTTCTCTCTTTCTCCCGGTCCCTACAGTGAAAACACTTTTTCACCACCAACCCTACCCATCTGACTCAACCAAACATCTGGCTGACTCAGTTCACTCCTCCATCCAACCGTGATCCACCCCACTACCCCCAGATCACCCCCACTTAACTTTTCAGAATTACTTAACCTCAAACCTTGCCTCACCATCATTCCCCAAATCTCTAAACATGTAAACTAACATTACATCCGCAGAAAGAACCACAGTCCACCACCTAAAAACAGATCCTGACCTTATAGTCCTACACGCTGACAAGACTCCATCACTGTTGTTCTGAAGTGCAAGGATTACCTGGCAGGAGAACTCTGCCAGCTGTCAGATTCATCTACCTGCCACAGTGACCTCACTTCAGAAATCCAGCTGGATCTCCAGTCTCTCCTCAAATCCTCTCCCCGGTGTCCATCTCTCTCGTCGTCCCTACCATTTCCCACACTCTTAACCTCTGCATGCTTTCTAAGGTCCATAAACCCAATCACCCAGGAGGCCCCATTGTGGCTGGTTACAATGCCCCCACTTGGAGAATCTCTGTCCTCACAGACCAACACCTTCAGCATATTATCCTCAGCTTATCCTCCTATACAAAAGATGCCAACCAATTCCTCCAACGACTCTCCACAGTTCCTGTACCTTTACCACATGGTGCTGTGCTCATCACCATTGATGGCACCTCCTTTTACACTTACATCCCTAATGCCCATGGCCTTGCTGCTATTGAACACTACCTTTTCCTTCTCCTGATGGATTCCAAACCCCCCTTCCTAGTTGCCATGACCGACTGTATCCTCACCCACAATTACTTCTCCTTTGAAGCCATTACCTGCAAACAAATCCGGCATATGGCTATGGACACCCACATGGTACCATTCTATGCCAACGTATTCATGAGCCACCTAGAGGACTCCTTCCGAACAGCCAGAATCCTGAACCTCTCATCTGCTTCGGATTCATTGATGATGTCTTTGTGACGTGGATCGAGGGTGAGGGCACACTATCCACATTTCTACAGAACCTCAACATCGTCTCCCCTATTCGCTTCACCTGGTTTTACCCAGCCCCACAAGCTACCTTTCCCGATGTTGACCTCCACCTCAAAATGGCTACATCAATACCTCTGTCCATATCAAGCCATACAGCCTACCCACCCGTGGCCATTGATGAGCGGTCACTCTTTAAACATATCAAGGGTCTCACTGAGGCCTTCACAGACTTTGATTATTCTCCCAACCTTGTACAAAAGAGATCTCCTGTGCTCTCCAGTCAACCACCACCTCCCGAAGTCCCACCATCTGGCCACAGAGGAGCATTCCCATCATGACTCAGTACCACCCAGGACCAGAGCAACTGAATCACATTCCCCGCCAGGATTTCAACCCTCTCATCGGACCCTGAAATGAGGAATGTTTTAGCCACCATCCTTACCACTCCTCCCACAGTGGTATTCATCTACCCACCGAATCTACACAGTATCCTCTTCCATCTCTAAAACAACCCCTGCTCCCAACACCTTGCATTATGACTCATATCCCTGTAATAGACCTTGATGTAAGATCTGTCCCATACATCCTCCCACCACCACCTACTCCATTCTGGTCACGGGCATCACCTATCCCATCAAAGGCAGGGCTACATGTGAAACCAGTCGTGATCTACAAGCTGAGCTGCAACCACTGTGCTGCACTCTACATGGGTATGACAACCAACAGGCTGTCAGTCCGCATGAATGACCACTGACAAACTGGCCAAGAAACAGCTGAACCACCCTGTTGCCAAGCACACCATCCAACAAGATGTTCCTCATTTCAATGAGTGCTTCACAGCCTGTGCCATATGGATCCTTCCCACAAACACCAGCTTCTCTTAGCTGTGCGGGTGGGAACTCTCCCTGCAATATATCCTAAGTTCCTGTAATCCCCTTGGCTGCAACCATCATTAGTCATTGCTCTTACCTATCTAGCCCCTTTCCTGTTCCCATTCCAGCACTACAGAGCCCTCTGTTCCAAAACATACTCTCACTCTTTTTACTTCTCTCCTTTTCTGCTACCCAACACCCATTCCCTCCTCTTCGTCAAACCTCTCAACTGCACCTAGCTGCCCTATCCTCTCTCCACTTCGTCCCTGTACACTCCTACTGGCCCCCACCTCTACCCTGCTATCCTTCCCCATCCCCACTCTAACCTCCTCATTACCGCCCCACGCAGTTGCCTTTCCCATTGTGCACTGCTGCTCAAAGTCTGGCTTCAACAGACAGAGACTGTGGTTGGATGTGTGAGTTGCGTTTGCATGAATGTGTGTGTATGTTGTCTGTTTTAGATGAAGGCCTCGCTGGCCGAAAGCGCACTTTCTGACAGGTCTTTTTGTTGTGCATGTCTGTGACTCAGCATGTCCACTATATGGTGAGTAGCAACTGTCCTTTTCATAATTCATCACCTACATCTACATCTACATATACTCTGCTAGCCACCAAGCGGTGTGTGGCGGAGGGCTCAATTCGCGCCAAAGTCATATTTCACCCCCTCTGTTCCACTCGCGGATCGCACGAGGGAAAAACATCTGTCTGTACGCCTCAGTACGAGCTCTTATTTCTCTTATCTTTGAATGATGATCATTATGTGATTTGAAAGTTGGTGGTAATAATATATGCTCTACATCCTCGGTGAAGATTGTATTTCGGAATTTAGTGAGCAGCCCCTTCTGTTTAACGCGTCGTCTATCTGCAAGTGTGTCCCACTTCAAACTTTCTATGAGATTTGTAACGCTCTCTCGATGGCTATCATTCATCATTTAACATTGATGTTAGGGGGTTGATTATATTGGCTATCAGTATTTGATGAAATTGAAATCAGCATTGGTGATTTGCCAACATCACACATATCTATACAGTAATCTCTTTAAAAAGTCTTTGTTTGAAAGCTAGCAAAGTTCTCCGTCTTGTTTATGTTTGTATTAGTAGCTCAGTACCTCAGCTATTTGATGTGTTGCTACTTTTATTCCATATGTATATTTGACCCATGATGTTCTTACCATATTTACACTGATTTTACTGTCAATCAGAACTAATTATCTGAGCCTGAACTAAAAGAAATCACTTCCGATTGAATCCTCCTGTTGCCACAATCCACTCAGGTAAATATCAAATTTCAGGCATCCACGTTAATAATACATGCCCATCAGAGATCTGTGTCATAAATTGCCCCTAGGTGACTAATGTAGTTGCTGGTATCTCTTCCTGAGTTGTAACAGAAATCCTCTGCAACAGTTGATGAGGGTGTTTAATTATTGTTTCAAACGAAACAAGTCATATTTTGGCTGTACCTATCAGTTTATTTCCTAGATGAACTGAAGCAGTGATTTAGAGTTAATTCTTTCACAGTGGTTCGAATAACATTACTATTAATTGAACTGAGCACGTGTAAACTTCAACAAAATCTTAAGTGAAATGCATTTGCTTACGGACCTTTGTAATCATAAGAGAGATACCCTACTAAAACTCACACATTGCTCCTTTCACTCTTTCAGACAGAATATAAGTTTGCGGTACTGACACATTTCACATTAACCTGTATAACTTCAGATACAACAGATGGTATTTTGATAGATATTTTCTATCACATTGCATGTTTTGTTGAATGGAAATCTTCATACCATAACCACACATCAGGTTGTAGCACCTTAAAATTTTTTGTAGCATTAAAAATATGTTTGCAGTCATTTGACCACGGCCGTCATTCTACTAAGAAAAGTTATACTCAGTTTATGGAAATCTACAAACTGATAACATTGTCAGCAATTTTGTGGGGATAGTTGAGAAATCTTGAAGTTATAAATGGAGTTAGCTTGTTATTTCAAAACGGATAAATTGATTATATATGAATTTATTTGCTCTCAAGAAGAAATTGTCATCCTCGTATTTTATTCCCACCCCCCCCCCCCCTTTTTTAAATCAATCTATGCTTACTTTGTATTTTACCTTTTATTTTAATCACAATCTGAACCTTAGTCAAATAATGGAAACTCCAGGTAGGAATATCAACAATGTAGGAAAAAAATAGATTGTGAAGAAGACATGTCAAGTTGCAGACAGGCACGATTAAAAGACACTCACTTATAGCTTTCGGCCACAGCCTTCGTTAATAAAAAGAAAACACACACATACACACATCTCATGCATACACATCTGCCAACTCCAACATCTCAGGCCAGAGGCATTCTGGCCCATGATGCTGGAGTTGGCTGTCATGTTTGCATGAGGTGTGCTTGCTTGTGTGTGTGTGTGTGTGTGTGTGTGTGTGTGTGTGTGTGTGTTTTCTGACGAAGACTGTGGCCGAAAGTTACAAGTGAGTGTCTGTCTGCAACTTGACTTGTCTTCTTTACAATAAGTAGCAATCTATTCTTTCCTACGTTGTTGGATCTTAATTTACATGCTTTATTTTCCAAAGTATTAAGATGCTGTATATTTGTTTATGAGATGAGTAGCCACTGGTTACGCCATTTGTGGTGCCATATCTTGCAAGTGCAGGTTTTAGTTTCTGTTTCTTGTTCACACCTCTCTTTCTCTTTATTCCAATATTGTTAGCTTTCTTATTGTTTGAATACCATTACAAAGTCAGTGGATAGCATAGGCAGACAGAAAAACTGTTACATTTATGGCAGTAATAATAATTAAAAATCTACAGATGACATTTACCTTTGCTTTCCCGCCCAAGTAGCCATGTATGTTAAAGCACCACTTCTGGGATGGGGAGGTGTGCCAGCCCCAAATTGAATGTTTCCAGCAGATTAGCAATGAGATTTGGTGTCCCAACCAGCTTGTATGTTGTTTTTAGGTTCCCACATCCCACTAGATGAATACCGGGGCAGTACCCAAGTCCCGCCTCAATTATGTAATTCTCAAATATTTAAAACACTTTGTTGACTTTCACATGACTAAGACTACACACAGATGTTTGGGATACACATATTCCATCCTAGGGAGTTAACGGGGGTGACATGGAGGTCACCCCTTAAACTAACTGTGCTAAATCCATTAATAACCATGCTAACTATGCACCAGTGCAGAACAAAGGCACAAGAAAAAGAAGAAGTGACATTTACCTTTTTTCATTAAAGAATTGTCTGGATGAAGAATTGGCTTCTTGTCTGGCAATATATATTGAGCCTTTACAAATGTCTGCTCATGTCTGTGTATGTGCGGATGGATATGTGTGTGTGTGCGAGTGTATACCTGTCCTTTTTTTCCCCCAAGGTAAGTCTTTCCGCTCCCGGGATTGGAATGACTCCTTACCCTCTCCCTTAAAACCCACATCCTTCCATCTTTCCCTCTCCTTCCCTCTTTCCTGATGAAGCAACCGTTGGTTGCGAAAGCTAGAATTTTGTGTGTATGTTTGTGTTTGTTTGTGTGCCTGTCGACCTGCCAGCACTTTCATTTGGTAAGTCACATCATCGTTGTTTTTAGATATATTTTTCCTACGTGGAATGTTTCCCTCTATATATATACAAAGATGATGTGACTTACCAAATGAAAGTGCTGGCAGGTCGACAGGCACACAAACAAACACAAACATACACACAATTCAAGCTTTCGCAACAAACTGTTGCCTCATCAGGAAAGAGGGAAGGAGAGGGAAAGACGAAAGGATGTGGGTTTTAAGGGAGAGGGTAAGGAGTCATTCCAATCCCGGGGGCGGAAAGACTTACCTTAGGGGGAAAAAAGGACGGATATACACTCGCACACACACACACACATATCCATCCACACATATACAGACACAAGCAGACATATTTAAAGACATAGAGTTTGGGCAGAGATGTCAGTCGAGGCGGAAGTGCAGAGGCAAAGATGTTGTTGAATGACAGGTGAGGTATGAGTGGCGGCAACTTGAAATTAGCGGAGATTGAGGCCTGGTGGGTAATGGGAAGAGAGGATATATTGAAGAGCAAGTTCCCATCTCCAGAGTCCGGATGTGTTGGTGGGAAGTATCCAGATAACCCGGACGGTGTAACACTGTGCCAAGATGTGCTGGCCGTGCACCAAGGCTTGTTTAGCCACAGGGTGATCCTCATTACCAACAAACACTGTCTGCCTGTGTCCATTCATGCGAATGGACAGTTTGTTGCTGGTCATTCCCACATAGAAAGCTTCACGGTGTAGGCAGGTCAGTTGGTAAATCATGTGGGTGCTTTCACACGTGGCTCTGCCTTTGATCGTGTACACCTTCCGGGTTACAGGACTGGAGTAGGTGGTGGTGGGAGGGTGCATGGGACAGGTCTTGCACCGGGGGGGGGGGTTTACAAGGGTAGGAGCCAGGGGGCAGGGAAGGTGGTTTGGGGATTTCATAGGATGAATCTCTTATTTCCTGGCAAATGCGTTAAAATTTTTCTCATATACTATTTAAGTGATGTATACAACAAAACTTGCAGCACCTGAAGACGATGGCTGTTTCAGTCGTTGAATTATTGTGCATAAAATGGAAACAACAATTCAGCAGAACATCCAGAAGCAGACGATTAGTGTACCACTATTCCCCCTTACTATACAATTCAGCCATGTTCTGTGGAAACAACTACTGCCTTTATGTCTGTGTCCATTTCACATTATAGTGCAGTACCTTTCTTGTATCAACTGCCACTGGAATTTTTGAGTATTATGTGTGATTCTTCTAGTCTAACAAGGAGAAACTTAAGATGATGGGATCAAGGATTTACTTCAAACTTTGTACGTCATTAACGATAATTAAAACAACATAATGTGCAAGCAGTAAGGTGCACTACTCTGGCAGTTCCAAGAAAATCGCAATAGCAGTTTACATGACTATCATGTAACTGATGTATTTTTGCGAAGGTACCAGGCCTAAGAAGTCATTGTGATTAAGTAGTTAGCTTTAGTTCTTTGCAAGAGGGTTGTGTACAGGGCTACAGTTCAAAACCCACTAACTCTTACTTTTTAATGTATAATTTTTTTCATTGGTCACATTATGTAGTTTATATGGCTTTTGAGAGGTAATATAGTGAAAAAAAAGTGCATTTTCATGAAATTGTAGTGAATTTCGCATGTTATTTGGCTACTTACTATTTGTAATTGAATTTTCAAGGATGAGGACGGGCTTGGAAAGTCCAAGTCAGTCCTCAATAAGTAATGAGTGAATGACATTATTCATTATCAGTAAAGTATTAGATCACAATAAGCCAGACCACAACAGTAATGTACTATTACTTGTCAGATGTGCTCTCGACATCACACGTTGCAAGATAGTACTTGTCAGAAAACATAAATTGACACTTCAAGCAAGTACACTTCAGTTTTTCATTGTATTACCTCTCAGATGTCATATAAATTAAATAATATGGCCAGCGATGCAAGAAAATAGTTAAAAAATGAGTCAAACTGTTGCAAGATACACTCTTGTCTTACAAACATCAAACACTAATCACTTAGCCACCATGAACTCTAACATTTGTCACCTATGCACAGATACATAAGCCACATAATAGACGCATAAAACTTCTCTTGCGATTTTCTTGGAATTGCTGGAGTAGTACACCTTACTATTTGCACATCACGTTGTTTTCATGGCCTACTAAAATAAATCCGTAATCCCAATGCCATGGCCGCATCTTGTAAGGAGTTAACTTTTGAATGAAGGAAATTTTCACTCTGCAATGTAATGAAGTCTGTAATGTACCTTTCTGACAGGTTAACTGTGTACACTGGATAAGGACTCAAGCTCAGATATATATTTTTTTTTTTTTTTTTTTTTTTTTATATAGATTGGCTGTGAACTAACGAAATTGAGCCATCTAGGCACAGACCTCATGGCCTTGTACAAAGCTTTGCTATATCTGTACCTCTCTCTCCAATGGTTTCATTGTCTAAAGAGACACTTTTTCTTGCCTAACTGGACTAATAACTGCACAGGAAGGTATATCCAGAACCTATAAATTGTTCCTGGAAGCTAAGTATTGGAATGGTGTCTCCAAATTGACCACAGTATATTGCCTTCTCTAGCATTGCTGAAATGCTGTAATGCCTCATATCCAGAGATCTTGACGTAGACATCAAAGGGACATTAAAATCTAGCACCCCTTCCTTGTTCATTGAATGAATTTACTATATAGTACAGTGTATACTATTGTGGAATGTTTTGACAAATGGAACTGTGTACCACATAGAGGAAATTCACGTTTCTTGCATTTTGGGGCAACACTCCAGCTGAGCTGCCCAAGCACACTTCATAAACAGATCAAAACCACCGTCTGCTATTGTCCTCTCAAATTGTTTGAAGCCCCTTCGTGCCATTCATGAATACCTTGTTCACAAGGAAATTTCAATTCCCTGAAAAACTGTATTTCTCTTCTTTATGGATTTTCTTCTCTTGCTTTGGTCCTAACAGTAGAATTCACCATACAGCAGAGGCACTGAGCTGTAAAAAACTTCATAAACATAACTGGAGGAACATTGTACATAGTAATGCAGCTTGTGAACTTGAGTTCCACTTCAGAGAACTTTCATTGTATGATCCATCTGAGCTGCACTCAGGGCTTGGACTAGTACAGTTTGATAATCAGGGAGTTAGTCAGTTAAATAGCTAGTGGATCATTTGTACAATAAATGTTAATGACATGGAATGAGTCATTTTACATTCACATCACACACTAGTTTGTAAATACGGCTATAGACTGAGTATTTACAAGTGTTTTTAATATCCATAGCATAACCATCATTCAGAGCTCCTTTATTTGCTCATTTACAAGCAACACAATGGTATGAAATGCCAGGTTGTTTGATTGTATTTCAAGATCTGCATATACATTTAGAAGTCACCACATGATATGTGTCACCGAATACATAATGTACCAGTACCATTGGCCGTCACCTCCCCCACCCCCTTGCTCCTGCTGTCAATGTCCTTTATTTATTGAAGGTGCACAGTGAAAATGATCGACTGTTTTCTTAGATGTAATCTCAAATGTCTTTAACTTTATTATCATTGTGGGACGTGTATCTAGGAGGGGTGATAATGGGAGATGTATCTAAGGGGGAAATTGTCTTGACTTATCTCAGAATAACCTTAATTCCCCACTTATTGAGTATTTCTGTGACATTCTTGTTCAACTATACAAATGCATGATGGGCCATGCAGCTCTTCTATCTCTTCCGTGTATCATACTTGATAAGTATTCCAGACTAGCAAAGTAGTTAAGAATCTATTGGACATACATTTTTGCAAGGTTTTTTTTTGCAAGCATTATATTTCTGCAGGCTGCTTCTAGTGAATTTCAGTATAGTACCTTCTTTCCCCACAACTAAATTTATGTGGTGGTTCTGTCTTAAATCAATCCACATGGACACCTTTAAGTATTTGGTAGCGGTGACTGATTCTAGTAGGTGATTCTCAGAAGGTCTTTTCAGATTTTGCATGTGTTACATGTGGGCTGTTACTGTGGCCACTATTTAGAAACGGACTGGGTTATATCTTAATTTATAGTGAAGTGCTTAATCCACTGACTCTAATGGCTAGTAAGCCTGCAAAGTGCAGTTCTCAAGAAACACAGTTAACTGACTGCGTAATATTCCTGCAAATTCTAGGTAATGTTAACACTGTAAATCATTGTCCATCTCTTTTCATTACAGAGTCCTTTTAATGAACTATCCATCATATTTTTTAAATACAAAAAATACTTTGAAGAAATCAACCAAAGTCATATTCCTTTAGTGTGCGTCTTACTGTTTATTGCTTTCATTTGTATCACTAATTGGCTTTTTGCATACACATTACAGAATGGTGTATTTAATTTTGCTGGTGACTGTTGAAAGACACTGTAGGGCATATTCATTTTTAAAATTAATCACACTTAATAAATATTCACGTGGTATTTCCTCCCATAGGCAACTTTCCAGAATGTGTGTCAGTATGACAGAAAATTTTGTCTGTAATAAGAAAAAAGCTACTTTTAAGTAATTTTTTGTAGTTTTCGCATTTAAAACACGTAGAATTATTTTATTGTAATTGTTTTGTAGCTTGTAGGTTTAAAAAGCAATGGAATGATAATCTCAGAGGTATCTGATGTAGCTGTGTGTCTTTGTTGTGCCTTTTTGTGAAGCACCACAATATTAAGGTTAACAATACTTCTATTTTAACAGTGTCTGTCAACTGCTAAATTTTCATTGGAACTATTTATAACAATGCATGCTTTTGCTGGAAGACCTACATGGTGTGTAGAGTTAAAACGTGTCTTGTATCATCTTTCTCTGTGAAACTTTGTAGATTTATTGTTATGTGTAGAAGGAGAAGATGGTTTTGAATCAGACTCGGAACACGAGGACACGACGGAGGAGGAAGTGGAAGATGTTGCAAAAAAAAATAAGGAAACAAATCCTTTGCAAGTGCGACCGCAGCCCATACAGCAGACGCGACCTTCGACTCGCCGCTCTATATCACAGCAGAGTGGAAGTCATCAGGCTGCAGAGCAAGCACCTGCACCAGCACCTGCTGCAAGACCATCTGCTTCCACTGCCTCCACCCCTGCAGCGTCTACAACACCAGGTACTCAGTATGCACTTGCAAAAGCAGAGGTACTTCAGTTGTTTGCTTCCATTTAATTCCATAGTCATGTACATAAATGCATTTGAGACAGAAAATTTGCATAAACTCAATGAAACAAGGAAAGTTGGAACATTGGAGAGTGCCCAGATATTGGACATAGTTACTTGTGCTCCTTGAGATAAACAAGCTTATCTGAAATTTCTATAAAGGGCTATCTTTTATCTAACCTTCTACTCAAACATCTCTGGAAGTGACTCCAACTACCACTATATTAGTGATCATTGTGGTGTTGTGTCGCGTCCTTTCATCTTGTATACTGTCATGTCAGACAGTACAGACTTGAGGACAGGTTGTCAGTGTCAGAGAAATTGGCGCAGTTGCAACAAGAGTTACAGATATGGTAAAGATTTCTAGAACTGCTACATCTATTGTGATGAGAACAACTCGTTTTATAATAAAACTGAGTATGAAAAATCAGTTATGGAGAAAAATCATGATCATTGACAATGACTAGAAGGAATTAAAGTTGATTATTACATCTAGTAAGGTGATCATCGTCACAGAAAGTGACTGATGAGCTTAATATGCATTTAGAGAACAGCTTAATCAAAACAATATGACAGAAGCCGCACTACTGCAACCATAGTGCAGGAGCTGTTACTACAAAACTTTTTGTAATACAGGTGAATTCGAGGAGGGGGGACCCAAAAGCTATGTTACTGATAAATGGAAACACATAGGGGGATGCAAATGTACTTTTACAGTGCCTGTAAATCCAGGATGTGTTACACATGGAGAACATAAGCTCAACCAAACCTACTTATTAATGTCGAGCAAGTAGGAGTTCTGTAGTAACTTGTACAGCCGTACCATAGTTTTCAGTCTGTGTTCGAGCCACACTGAAACAAAATGATGAAGTATATACAACCATTCAAGGTGACTGTGTTCATTTGATCGACACGTGTTGTTCTTCATAGGACCTTACATCTTCAAAGACAGTAATATCTCTAATCTCATAGCTGTAATTGACAAAGACTGATTAGACTAGCATGTTGATGAAATAGCATTACAATTGCAGGATTTGAACATTATGTGACTACAGTAATTGATATTGTAAAAACAGTGAATGGCTCATAACACTCATGTGTGCTTCTCAAGACATTCTCTCTGTGAGGGATGGTGTATATAATCTTCAGTCAGCACTTTTAAACATTGATCTCTAAGATGATCGTAGCTATTTTGGCTGTGCAAGGAGACTCTTATGCTAAACTAGATAGGTGTTTTGTTTAACCTGTATTTTATTTGTTGCAGCAAATGTAAATGGATTTCACTCGTGTATGAAGTGAATGACAATTGCAGTTGTGTATAACTTATTTACATTCAATGATAAAAGTGTCAGAAACACTTGTCTGAATTACCAAAAGATATGTGACTTCACATGAGTTAAAATTATTCTTGTATGTGACTTCAGCAGGAAGTGAAATGCTTCTGTATGAGATTATATTCTGCATGCCTGAAGAATTTACAGTGCGTGCAAATGACTGAATTCACAAAGTTAACCCACAATTTAATTCAAGTCTTATGTTTGGTTATGTGAATTGTTACAAAGAAATAGTATGGACATACATTGTGTTGTTCAGAAATGAAACTGTAGTACTGGATCATCAAAAGTATTCAGATGTTTCTTAGAAGACATCCAGGTTATTGAAGAGTGCTGAGTACAGTGCTGTATGTGCATTGAAGTCTACCAAAAATATTACTATTTATGTGGGACTTAGCAGAAAACACAAGGGTTTCTTAGATAGTTATGCTGAGATTTCATTAGAGGCTCTTAATGGTGAAGAAAGTTGGTAAAACCTATTGTGAGCATAATGGTGGATAACATTGTGAAAAGTGAAGTACTTGTTAAGGCCTGAAAATCTTCATCTTAAAAATTTGCCAACTACCGTAGTAGGAACAACTTAAGCTTGAGAGACACACAGACAAAGAAGTAAAGAAACATTGGACTTGCACATTTTTTAAACTACAAAAGATAATTTTGACAGCAGTAAGGAAGAAGTAAGGACAGGGGAAAAGAAAGAGTAAGATCTGCAGATGCAAGAGGGCAAAGATAAGTTTCTCCAGGCATTCTATTATGGTAAACACAGGGTGGTAAGGAAGTCGTCAGAATAACAATGAAACAATAGAACTGAATGCAAATAAACGGTACATAATCAAAACGCAGTTCAACAGTGGTTGAGCTAGTGAACCAGTGTGAAGCTACTTACAAACAAATACACACATCAAATAAAGTTTTGCATCACCTCGGTTCCGAGAGTTCCAGAACCTGTACAGAAAATTGCAATAGAGATCAACATAAACATCATTTCCGCCCTTTTTATTGCTCATGAAAACCACACATTGCATGTTGTACCACCATACTGCACAATTGGGGCACGTATTGTCGTCCATGAAGACAAATGCCTCGCCAATATACTGCCGAGATGGTTGCACTGTCAGTCGGAGGGCGGCATTCACGTATTGTACAGCCGTTACAGCACCTTCCATGACCACCAATGGTGTATGTCAGCCACACAAAATGCCACCCCAAAACGGCAGGGAACCTCCACCTTGCTGCACACACTGGACAGTGTGTCTGAAGTGAACACGTCTCCAATGATTGTCTGGTTGAAGGCATATACGACACTCATTCGTGAAAAGAATGTGATGCCAGTCGAGAGTGGTCCATTCGGCATGTTGTTGAGCCCATCTGTACCGTGCTGCATGGTGTCATGGTTGCAAAGATAGACATTGCCATGGACGTCGGGAGTGAAGTTGCGCATCATGCAGCCTGTTGCACACAGTTTGAGTCGTAACATGACATCCTGTGGCTGCACGAAAAACATTATTCAACATAGTGGCGTTGCTGTCACAGTGTTCCTTCCAAGCCATAATCCGTAGGTGGCGGTCATTCACTGCATTAGCAGCCCATGGGTGGCCTGAGTGAGGCATGTCATCAACAGTTCCTGTCTCTCTGTATCCCCTCCACATCTGAACAACATCTCTTTGGTTCACTCCGAGACACCTAGACACTTCTGTTGTTGAGAGGCCTTCCTGGCACAGAGTAACAATGCAAACACTATCGAACTGTGGTATTCACTGTCTAGGCATGGTTGAACTACAGACAACACGAGCCGTGTTACTCCTTCCTGGTGGAATGACTGGGACTGATCGGGGGACCCCTCTGTCTAATAGGTGCTGCTCATGCATGGTGATTTACATCTCTGGGCGGGTTTTGTGACATCTCTGAACAGTAAAAGGGACTGTGTCTGTGATACAATATCCACAGTCAACATCTATGTTCAGGACTTCTGGGAACCGGGGTGATGCAAAACTTTTTTTGGTGTGTGTATAAGGCAATGTATTCAGAGATAAGAGTGGAATAATAGAAATCAATTTCAGTAGATGAGACCTGATCTGGCACTTCCAGGCCAGCTTCACTTCTACACCAAAATAAACTTCTTTTTATTCATATTGTACAATGTTGAGTAACTTCAAATGTCGTAAGTAACCCCTTTTCACTTTGTTATTATTCATGTTCCTTAATTGCCAATGTCAATCAGTATACACAGATACAGTCTTGATTTCAATTGATACAGTATCCATTAAATTTCTTCTGTAGTGGTTGTTTAGCCCACCAGTACAACAAAACAACATTTCACAGCATCCTGTTTTAAGTGAAACTGACGACATGGCACTGTTCATCAAACTGTATATTCATATTCAGGAGATTTTCAAGATATGTACAAA
This sequence comes from Schistocerca nitens, assembly GCF_023898315.1. NCBI lineage: Eukaryota > Metazoa > Arthropoda > Insecta > Orthoptera > Acrididae > Schistocerca > Schistocerca nitens. The sequence goes on from NC_064622.1 coordinate 356,070,206, forward strand.
AAGAGTGTAGGGCTATATTGTGAGACTGCACTGGAAGATGTACCGGTGGATACAGATATTTATTAAAAGTAAGCTGAAACGTTGAATGCTATCCATGCTTGAAAAGTGTTGATGATTTACTGGGATACAATCCATTTAAACTGTGGATGAATCAGTTTAAAATTAGTAAAATATCACATTCGTGGAGTTGTTTTAGCTCTTAGCTATATTTTAATATGTATTTTTATGCTTACCATGCTAACAAGCTTTAATTGGCTGCATTTGACATTCGTATGTAAATTTGGGATATACATATCAGACAGTTACAGTACACATTTGACAAACTGTCTGAATATCTATATTGCGTCATTTAAAATGGTTAAGGATGCCAATAACACACCAGTGATGAAATTTGAAATTGACATATTTGGTTTTGGTTGATGCTGTTTGACACTTTTACTATGTTTGTCAATATTGCTTACCTTAAAAAGATTTTCTTACAAGTTGAAAAATAGAAAAAGATGTCTGTTCAAAATGTTGGAAAAGTGATTTCACCAAAAACTGATAAACAGTTCCACAGGATTGCCTTTAGAGTATTCTCGTATCCTTTGAATCTTGTTTCTTTAACAACCTATTCATTTCTGAAACTAGTCTGCAGTTCCGATATTACAAAAGGTTCCTGTGTCAAATTTTGATTTAAGTATTCTGTTGCAACTAGTTGCAGTATGGCTTAAAGCAGGCTGTTCTAGCCTGAGTGCATGTGCTAGGGAATCTGGGTGCCCATGGCCAGAGGGTGAGTAGGAATGGGCAAAAAGCTGATACAATCACAGTCGTGCCATAGATTACGCGATTATGTACCTTGGCCGTTTGTCCATGGATGGGGTACACAAATGACTTACATATTCAACAGAACAAGATGTGAATGCCATGCAGTGGTACGGCCTGTGGGTAGCCTATACTACCTATGCCAGCCTGCAGGTGAGCTGACGGGTACTCACAGGTGCCCATGACCCAAAGGCCAGAGTTGGAAAAGCCTTGGGTAAAAATTAAGAAGCAGAGAGTTGTCAGCAGGAGCCAAGAAGCTACACTAAAGAGTCCCAGAAACGAGCAACATTGCATTTTTAGTACAAAAATTGTTAATTTTGACAGTATGAGTAGCCAGTGTACTTCAGGAATTGTCAATAATCTGTCTAAAGTTTAAGCCAAAATGAAACAGTGGAAAATCCAGGATAGAATGTAACAATATTATAAAAAGGATAATTGCTACTCACAATATAGCAGAGATATTGAGTCACAGATAGGCACAACAAAAATTCTGTCTGAAAGTGATCTTTTGGCCAGCAAATCCTTTGTCGAAAATAGAAAAACGTGTGCACATGGCCCCCCCCCACCCCCACGCACACACACGACCACAGCCTCTGGCAGCTGAAGCTAGACTGCGAGTAGCAGTGCTTGGTAGGAGAGGCACCCAGGTGGTGGGGGTGAGGAGGAGGCTGGGGCAGGGAGAGGAAGAAATAGCAGGGGAGGGGTGGGGGATGGTAAAGTGCTCCTTGTGGGAGTGTGCAAGGACAGGGTCAAGAGGGGGGTGGACAGCTAGGTGCAGTTAGGACTGACATTAAGGGTGGCGAGTACCAACCAGGAGTAAGTGAAACTAAAGTAGTAAGTTACTAAGAGGGAAGGAAATTAGCGACTTCCAGTTGATGGTATTGAACTAAAGGAATAAATTACTCCAGGAGTAAATTTTTCATTTACTTCCAAAGTAAATTTATTTACTCCGTTACTGGCGGAGAGCACCATTGAAGAGTACGTTAGTAACTTCAGGAGGAATTAAGGCCAAAGTTTACTCATAGGCAGTAGTAGGAGTAAAGTAAGAGAGTAAGGTGCGATCTTTGAGTTCTGTGTTTTAAGTTTCGAATTCTATGGATTACCTGGACTTCGAAGAATATCTGGAGGTGAGGGAAGAGGTGAACATCCCAAGAATGAGGGTCGCAATGGACAGAAGAGACCCATTTGTGATGTATAGCAACAGTGATTTCAAAGGGTGTTTTAGGTTTCGTAAGGAATCTTTTGAGTTGCTGATGGGTATGCTGGAGCCCTTACTGCAGCATAATTCTGACAGGAACTGTGCTTTGTCTCCTAGGCTGCAACTTCTTTGTGGACTGCGAATCTTTCACACAGATACTTATCAAATTGTAGCAGAGGATCTCATTAATACCCATTGTACTACTGCTGGAAGAGCTTGTAACAGTGTGATAAACCGTTTAATTGCCTTAAAGCCACTGTGTGTGTCCACGCCACAGAGCCAAGAAAATATATTGAAGAACAAAAGGGAATTCTGTCGAACTGGCGGATGCCTAAATGTCATAGGGGCCATAGATTGTGTACATTTACACTTACTTTGTCCTTCTGGAGCACAAACAGAACTACACAGAAATCACAAGAATTTGTTTTCTATCAATATACAAATTATCTATGATGCCAATGTGAAGATTTTGAATGTGGTAAGCCGTTGTCCGGGTTCCACACATGATGCGTGCATTTGGGACAACAGTAGAGTTGCTACAGAATTTGAAAATGGACAGTATAATGGGTTGCTTGTTGGACATAGTGGATATGCTCTCTTCAAACATCTTATGACGCGTGTGTTCCGAGCCCACACAGGAACTGAAAGGGCTACAATAGAGCCCATATTGCTACCGTGTGTGTAATAGAGTGAGTGTTCATTGTTTGGAAGAAACATTTCCAAATTCTCACTAAAACAATGTGATTTAAACCAAAAAAGTGTGGGAATGTTATTGTGGCTGCTGCAGTTCTACACAACTTTGGAACAGAAGTTAGAGATGTGTTTCACTCTGAAGCTGTGGAGGTGAATGACATCGAACAATATGCATTTCAGCCAGAAGTAGATGCTGCAGGCCAAGCTGTCAGAAGGTCTATTATACTTACTTTAATTAAAATTGTACCTAGTTTGCTAGTAAAATTAGAAGTTAGTGTAAAGACTTTTCCTTCTTAAATGAATAAATAAGCCACCGGATTGTCACTACTGCAGTGAAAAGTTACTCATTTTATTTATGTGTAAATTTATAGTTATGTTCTTCTTTTCCTTCTTCCTTAATTTTTTTGCTAGTTGTTTAACATTCTCATTTTATTTCTTAATTGGGTATAAAAAAAAGTCATACAGTGTTTCGATTATTTACAAAAATAAAAACTTATAAAATAATATTGCAAATTCAAATAAATATTAGAATTTAAGAATTTATTAAGAAAAATTAATATCGATGCTGAAATTATAAACACAAATATTATGCCATACAAGAAATAAGAACATATTAACCATCTGAAAAAGTATCAAAGAAATAAAAGATGTTTTATAAATATGAATATTTTCTTATTTGTTCACAAAAACCCAAATTTCTCGAACACATTGTTTGAAGAACTGGAACCTGAAGTTTGCTCCATTATGTGCTTGAACTTATTCATAATTTCCATCTCTTAAGATGCCCTTCTTCCATGATTCCTTTTTGTCTTTCTGTTAATAACATTTTTGCATTGTATTCTTCTCATACGAAAGGGATTTCTATGGACTGAAGCTCGTCTGCTTTTTTCAACAACTCTCAGTTCTTCACTACAACCACATGTTCTCTCCCTCCTTTGCTGGGTGCATTTTCTGATAAGCTCCCACCAGAGAATGCAGGCCGAGGTTTGTGACAATGAGATAATGTTCCACCTTTAGCAGTTTCATTGCTACCTTCAGGGCAGTTATCATCATTGAAGTTGCTTGAAAGTATCACATTATCTTCAGATGTGTCATTGTTGTTAACTCCAGCTATCCCCTCGAAAACTTGTGGGATCATGTCATCAACCATTTGGCTTACATTGTTGATCCTCATCTCACCTACCCCACCACCAGTTTGAAATTGTTCTTGATTACATTTAGCTTTCATTTTCTTTGCTTTTGCTTTATTATCCTTACCAAATTACTCTAAGCTGCTCTTGTGATCTTTGTGTAAGAGCTTCTGCATTGTATTCAACGTGTATTTTTTCCCCAAGCATCCTTTTTAGCATGTTGACATCATGCTTTTTAAATTCAGTAGTAGTTTTGCATTTTTTCATTATTTCAGCAAACTGCCCTTTCTCATTTTCTGGTATGTTTCTTGAATGTTTTTGGCTACCTCCATGTTGCTGCTAGCTCATATCTCAAACTGGCACTTAAATTAATACGTGTCACCAACCAACAATGGACGATGCTAGCTGTAGATGGTGGGGTTAACAATAGATAGATGCTTTTCTTTTTCACAACACACAGATATTATCATTGATTAGTGCAATAACATTTAGATTTTCCAATTTTAATAATTCAGTTTAATAATTCTTTCTAGCTTCTAAAATTATAGCAATGAACATAAATGACGCAAAAGGTAATGCAGTAATGTCTGCTAACAATCAATATTTTCCAAGAGGGAATGTAAAGTCACGTGCCAGCAGTGTGCAGAAATGGCTAACTTCTTTAGTAAAAAGGTGTTTCTACTTTAGTTACGACTAAAGAAGTAAATAGAAATTGAGCTCTCCAACAGTTACTAAAAGAGTATATCACTACAGAAGTAATATGCTAAAGTAGTTCAGACTAAAGAAGAGTTACTACAAGAGTAATTTATACTAGTTTGGTGCTCGCCACCCTAAATATCTCAAATTTTTTAAATTCAACAAACCAAATATGTCTTCACAGCTACATTTTGAATGCTTTATATAAATTATACACCAGACCCAACACTCAACTAAATGAAAATGGGAAACCTCCTGAAATTACCTTCAAATTGTACTGTAGAACTGACTTTTAACAGGCTAGCATTGAACAAAGATGGTCCTGACCTTCCAGCTTGACATCGTATTATGTGTCCATGCCACGACTTGCTGAATTCGTAACTCTGGGACTACATGTTTCGCTATATTGCATCACATAGAGGTCAAGAATGTTTCAGCTTCTGGAAAGGACATATTTTTGGATTTGAAATTTCAAACCTTTATTTCTCTTTTCCAGTGCAGAAAATGACATTTTTCTCTTTCTGCTGACACCTGCAATATAACATAGCCACCTTTTCAGAGTCTACTACAGAGCCTTCAAGTTACATATAAAGCTGAATGTAGTCTCAGCAAGCTGTTGCAAGTTTAGTTTGACTGTTGTGAAACAAAGTTCTTCCAACTCCTTCTTGCAATTTTTTTTCTTTTTTTTTTTTAAGTAGAGTAAACCAGAAAGAAATGTCTCTAGTTTTAACAGTATAATGAAAAGGTGAGTTGCTAGTCACCATATAGCGGAGATGCTGAGTCGCAGAAAGGCACAACAAAAAGACTCTAAGGACTTTGTCAAAATTACACACACACACACACACACACACACACACACACACACACACAGGCAAACGCAACCCAGTGCGTGAGAGTTGCGTTTACGTAGGTGCACCCGCGCGTGCATGCATATATCTGTGTGTGTGTGTGTGTGTGTTGTCTTTTTTTGACAAAGGCCTTGTAGGCCGAAAGCTGACTTTCCGACAGTCTTTTTGTTGTGCCTTTCTGCGACTCAGCATCTCCGCTTTGTGGTGAGTAGCAACTATCCTGTTACATTCCATCCTGGATTTTCCATTGTTCTATAGATTTTTAGAGTGTTACAATAGGATACAGAAGTAAAAGAAGTGCAAGTAAGTGTGTTCCAACTTATTCAAAGTGTGCTCCAACTTATTCAAAATTTTACTGGTGCACTGCCTCAATTTATACATGTATCACTGAATGCTGACACAGGATGACAAAAGCACTTTTAGAAACAGGATATACACAGCACTCAAATAATTTAAAGTTGTGTGCATGTAATAATCCTCATCATGTGAAATGTTTTCAAATGCTTCAGATGTTTCAGATGAGCATTGAGAATAGTGTGAATACTGACTTTCCTGTTGTATGCTACTGATCACATGCTCTGTTTTCCAGCCGGGTAATAGTGTTAAGATACCGTAACATTTCGATGATCATCACACTCATCATCTTCTGGTGAACTGTCAAGATTTGCATAGGTTCCAGTATTTTTACTAGTGGTGTGCCTCTTCCATATGGGTGTGAGCAGCAGGGTCCTTTGTTGCTGGTACACTTGGGAGAGGGTGGGGGTGCAGTAATGGGAATGGCAGGTCGGCTGGAGGCTGTGCTTCAATTTCTGCATGGGCATTCCAGATGCACCTTGCATCTGGACATTGCTGGAATCTGTACTTCTAAGGATTCCTTAATAATGGTGCCCTAGTACTGTTGCTCACCATAGCAATGTGGCGTTCTCAAAGTTAAAAGTGTGCTCTGCCACTGCTGATTTCTCTGTATGTCCCAGCCCTGATTTGTTCATCACTCACCTGGTGTGTTCTCCACAGTATTTTGAGATACAGTGCTGCATTTCTCTGATATATTGGTGGCCACATTCATTGTATATCCCTGGTATGTTGAGGAACTCTTTTATTTTAGATTGTGGTCAGAAGACTTTTGTATGTAATATTTCTCTGATTTTTACTTACATGTGTTTGCACTATTCTCTTTTTTTAGCTATTGTGTGGAATGAAGGAGTATAAACAGATGAGTGTATTTCTTTCTTGTTGTTCTACTGTATTTGTGGGATAACTGGGCTGTAATTTGGTGTAAATTGTATTTTTGCTGTAGTTGAATTCAAGAAAGTAATTTTGACTGGTAGTCTTCTGTTAGATTGGTAACACTGAGTGAGCATTTTATATGTTAATGTTATAATCATACGGTATGAGTGTAATTGATATTACTTGTAGTTATGGTTATCTGGTATCATCTTATGTCATTCTGGCGTCTATTATGCTCAAATTTCTGTAGAGATGTTCTTTAGGTTCAATTTATTTCGTAAAATCAGGTGCATGGGTTGTCAGTGTTATTGCTGTGTTATATACGAATCATTCCCTAAAACAAGATTATGTTTCTAATCATATACCTTCTCTGTGAAATCAATGAACATATTAAATATACATACTGACAGCCCTTGCTGTGGCACACATCAGCTAAGTCCTGAAGTTTTTATTTTATATTCTTAATCTTACTGTGGGACAATGCTTATTATATACTATAAATTTGTGTTACTGCCACAAGACAAGAGATAAATATTTCATGAAATATTCATATTATAAATAGCTTCTGTAATTTCACTGAAGATTGAAGGTAACATTAGGCATGGTACTTTCAGTTTTGTCTACCTCCAACGCTCAGACCGGAGATGCAGAATCAAGTGATGAACCTATTCAACCTGCTGGTTAGTAACAGTTCCATACTGTGATCTTGCTTGTGTAATAGCATGGATATAATGCTCTTGATCCCTTCATTGCTTCTCACCTAATGAATCTTCTAAATATTCAGTATAACTGCCACCATCATATGCTTCACAACTCTAATTTTCCCACTTCTGTTTATTTAAAATTTGATATGAAATTAATTTGTGTTACATAGTTAACCATGCATGCCACTAACTCACATTATTGCTTAGTTAAGTGCATGACCTTCATAGGTAAAAAATTATCGCAGTTTCCAGTGTTACATGCTGCTTGTGCCAATTATTACACAGGAAGTTTAATGTGATATAGATTAGCGCAATATTATTGAAAGGAAAACCTTGTTTCCTTTCAAAATGGCCAACTTGCTCTTTTAACATTTGATTTTGTAAACATTTTATTAGTTTTGGTTAGTGTGCATGATTTAAAATTTAGCATTTTTTATGAATACTTAGTATGAGACAAGCATACTAGACAGTTTGAAGAAAGAGTGGGAAACACGAAAGCAAAAAATTTCTTGAGAGTGTAAAGTAACTAATACACATTTCATTGCTTTTTTAACTTGCACTTTTTCTGTATTTTCAGTTGTTAGAAATTATTCTCTTCACTATTGCATGTTCCTCCCTATTGCTGTACTTCATTTGATGTCCTACACATGGCTGGACAAACCTCTGACAGTATTTCCCGTTATCACACAAACATGTAGAATATGTTGTGTTTTGAATTAATTGACACCCAAAAGAGTAAATCAGAAAAGGGTTTTAGTGGCAATCCTCCACCTTATTTGATCAAATGGTAGTATCAGTAATGTGTTCTGCTCAGCTCCCAAATGTTCTTCTCTCATAAGGAGTCCGCAACCTGATTTATGTAGCAAACGAGATGCTAGGGGCTGCCCTGTAACTCCAAGCACTGCATTTAATAACAGAGAAAATAGATCTGTTGATCAACATTGGAAAGAGTGGATTCATTACTGTAGAATAATGAGAACCAGTGCTATCAAGCATATCAAGAGAGCCGAAACCAAAACGTACTGTCGAGAATGGATTTCAGATTATCTCAGTAAAATTGTAATTCTCTAACAAAGAAAAATCAAAATATATAGGGCATCTTATGCTTGCAGAAAAATGTACGCCTCTAAACATCTATCAACAAATCTCAAACTAATACACTGTAACACAGTAGTCAGACTGTCAGTCCTCTATGTGGCAGAGTACTTATTCCTAACCAAGAAGATCCCAATAAGAATTAAATTATATGAAAAAGAGTTCCTGCAAAGGGTAGTGGAGCCAAGGACCCTACCAGATGGGAGACGATGGTACAAATCTAATCATGAACTCCACAAGCTCAAAGAAAACCTTACCAATGTCATCAGAAGAATATTACTGGCTTTCTGTGATCATCTGTGCAGAATGGACATTCATCGGCTGTCCTATAAGATCTTCAAAGTAGCCAACAGTGGTAAAATCATTGTATCCCTGTAAATCAAGCAAATAGAGAAAAACCTTGCAGAACTTAATATTAGGCAGAACTTAATGACTAACAGGGGTGACTACCATTTAGCTATTAAAACTGAACCCTTTCTAACGTTCCTAATGGAAGTTAGCCACAATGAAACAGGAAATGCTCCAAGGAACACAAAGACAGAATTGAGCAGGAAAATGAAGGAATACTGAGCACAAGATGCTAACGAAAAAACAACTACTAAATTTAACCTAGAACACCAGAAATGGCAGGTGACAACAGCACAACAAAAACGCAAGCACTTATGATCCACAGATGGCCCAAACGAGTTAAAAAGAAAATGATATTGAATGGTTAGCTTAAGTGTTTTTATCATATTTGACATCTCATTTGGTAGTGTGACTTCTGAGCTAAGTGGCATAATATTCATAAATACATTATTTTGGTTATGTGCTGCACACAGCAATCAGATAAACCTTATGACGTAATAGAAAAATGAATAATGGTATATTTTTATAAATATGACACTTCATTTCAGAACACTATTCAGCTGTAGGAAAACCTTTACTTAGAGGAGTAAGCCTGGCACTAATGACTCCAAGTATTCACATTTAACATTTATGAGAGGTTATATCTCCACACACAATTTTATCCTTTGCTGAAGTGATGTTGGTTTTTTCTATGTTGTAAGAGGTAATTAATACCAACACCGTGTCACTGCTTTGTTGTGTAGGAGGGATTTGAGGTCTGCAGTGTTGTAACTCACACAAACCATTTCTGGGGTCATTGGTGTTTGGTGCGTGAAGAAGTGCTGGCTCCCAAGTACACAAAGAACGGGGGTTATTGATGATGTTGCTGTGAACAATATGCTATTTTCCTGTGTTAAAAATATGGATTGGATTGTTGTTATTCTGTTTGATTACAAAATTTAAATAGCATTTACAGTCAGTATTCTCACAAAATATCTGTTATTTTTATGTAATTAAAATTTAAAAATAATTAAATATCAAGATCTGGTCACATGATCGAAAATGCTCCTTTATTGGCGGATGCTCTAGAAACGTCGTAGATTAGGAGTAAGATGAAGCTATACAATGGAAAAAACAATTACAACTTTTAAGTAGTAGTAGAAAGGAATTCTGTGAACGCTGATAGTGCAAGCCTTGAAAAAGTTGATGCGCTTATGTTACACCCGTTTAGAGCAACGATATCTGCGACGATGGACATTCTTTTCCCTGCTCCCTGCAATATTATGAAACTCGGTCAAAGCGAAGGAATTGTAGAACTTTTGCAAATGGATCCCCATGTATTGTAACTAGATTGTCGACTATCAGTCATGCGCTATGACCCAAAGCACAACAAAATTATTCTTGGCAAAATGTAGTGCTGATTTCCTCTATAGAAGACACTCAGCAGAGATACTGCTCCCTGGATGGGTCATATATTTTTAAAAGTTTTACACATAATTCAGAAATAAGAGTTAGCAAGAGCTGTTTGTAGCAGTTGTTTTAGTTGTGGGATATATTATATTTAGCTTTACTTTAGTCTTAGTCTGAGAAATGGACAACAGAAGTTAAATGCATTTACTATGTGAACAAACAATTCTCGTTTTTTGGAAACCATTGCTAATAGTGAAGATATCACCATTCGCCCACAGTACAATGAGGTGTACGATGATAAGGTTATACTGAGAGGTATAAAGCATATACAGCACACAGGTAACATAAACATTAAGGGCTGTGATGTTTGTGAGTGTAAACTAACGTTGGTGTCTGAAGTAGACTTACTTCATCTTTATGTAAGATGATAAAACTGTGAAAGTTGAAACAATAAGTATTTTAGCTGGATAGTATAAAGATAAAAAACATTATTTCTAATCAAGTATAAAGGGTATGGTCACATTAACTAGAAAATATTTATTTGAATGTGAAGTGTGTGAATAGCAATTGCAAATGTAATTACTTGTAAATAGTAAGGGAAGAACAATGATATTCTGTTTCTGACCAGCGTGGTGCAGTTTTGTAATTGTGATTAGATTTTTATATGAGAGGACTATTGAGTCTTTTTACAAGTAAGTTAAAATGTTCTTTTGGGTCAGATTTGAACCAGCTATCTGTGGAATCATCTTACAAAATTAGACGGTCTACTGGTAAAACAACTGAACTACCGAATAATTGAGATGTAGTTGAAAAAACAATAATTTTCCCTAATGTTAACTTCACAGTGCAACAGCTTTTCAATTAAGTTAGTAAAGTTCCAGCGGAAGCCTGGAGCCCTCAAGCAACCAGAGGCGGGTGTATGTCGGGTTGCCAAAGTGGTCAGCAAATCGCCGCAGAAGCGGCATACCTTTCTCCTTGAAAATGAGAGATGCAGAGCCATCTTGATGAAAGCTGAAGATCTTGCATCCCCTTCTCCATAATGGAAAAAGATGGTGGAATCATTGTGACAATGGCACATCATTGCTGTGGCATGTTGTGTCGGTAGTATGTCTTTGTAGTGGCATGTTGTGACAGTGGTACGTCTTTGCACTGGCATGCTGTGACTGTGGTGCATTGTGGAACTAGTACATAGAACTTGCCCCCGCACCCCTGTGGAGAGAGAGCTGTGCCCACATGATGCTGGGTACTGCAGCACTGACAGGTGTCCACATGGTAGAAGTGCATCCCCCAGGCAGACACAGGGGTATCCCAAGGCGCAGGGAGCTCATGGTAGCTGCAGTCTGGTCCCTGTCATGCAGGACTCGGCGACTGATGAGATCGTGGACTGTCCAGGTGTGACCTGGAGTGGGCAGAGCAAGATTGAAAAGAAAAAGCAGATACAGGGTAGCTCATCGCAACAGGGCTGATGGCGCAGAGCCATTGAAAGTGAGAGAGGGACAGCAAGGGAGGAGCACAGATGGAATAGGGTGAGCACCACAGGAATCCATTGTGTGCAAAGCTGGCAGAAGATCCAATGTATAGGAGCGTGGAAGCAAGGGAGTACAGCACCAGAGAATACCATTATGTGCAAAGCCACCAGAGGAGCCTATATGGAGGAGCATGGAAAGAAGAGGCTGGAGCACCACAAGAGTCTGCTGTGCTTCAACCTGCCAAAGTGTGCGGTTGAGCAGAAAGAAAAGAAGCATAGAGTTGGAACTTGGTTAAGGGATGAGGAATAGATGTTACTTCAGAGAGCCAGGGAGGCTGGCAGAGACCAGAATTAGAGAACTGCAGCAGTGGTGTCTGGAAGAGGCTGACCCTGCAGGTGCCCCAGCGATGACATATGGTGCCACTTGCTTGATGAGTTCTGGAGAGCCATCCAGATGGAGGCGGCACAGGGCGTGTCTTGCCGGAAAGGTTTTCCATTGTATGGTTAGCTGTGCGTGGTGCAGGCATAGCAACAAAACCAGAACAAGGGATGCTGAGTTGGAGGTATGCCAGACATACTGTAATGAGAGTCACACATTAGTGCATCAAGAATATGGAAAGAATGATGGAAAAAAAGCAATGTCTACATGTGCAGCTGCGTAAAGATCTGTTCAAATTGTCTGAGAACCTTGATGCTAATGACAGACAATGGAACATTGCAAATGTAGAACCTCATTGCTAACAGAAATGTGATGTCATAAATATGCAAACTTTGTACCAGCCACAGAAGTGTACATTGCAAACATGGGACTTCGTCACCAGCGATAGAAATGTTATTTGTTGTAATGGGCTTTGGTAAGTAGACATAAAAATTGTTTAAGGTTTATTTGTGTGAAATTACTAGTCTTGAGCATGCATAGAAATTTATAACATCTGTAATCTTTTGGAAACAAGCAGTTCTAGTCTTTATGACACAGTTATTGTGGGTACTGGAATCAGATCAGTACATAAAATCAGATCATGTTACAAAATATGAGAACTATCCAGAAAGCAACAGACATTTTTAGTCTGTTGCAGCAGTTGGCAGGGCCACAGCTGCCATCCTGGTGCCATAACTTTCCACGATTCAGTATACATCCAGCAATGGTAGCGTGCGGTTTGCATCTCTGCTGATTTGCTTTCTGTGATGTGTTATAAAATATGTGCACTTGTGAGATGCCTTCTCTGGTTAGGTTCTTGTTGGCAAAAAACTGCAAACCAATTGAAATGTATCACAATCTGTGTGATAAGGATGGAAAAGGAATAATGAGTGAAAGTCAAGTGAGGCAATGGTACATTGATTTTAAAAATGGTGATATCATTTATCACTATGAGGACTGCAATGGTAGGCCTAGCTTTCTGACTGATGAACTGTTGAGAAAAATCAACAATAAAATTTGTGAAAATCATCATTTCATGATTATGACACTGATGAAGTTAAGGCGGGTGACGACATAAAAGAAGCATCGGGCAAAATTTAGCACAAAAATTTTGTTTTTTTCATAACAACGCACATCCACATACGACTAGTTGTACCCGAGAGCTCCTATGGCCTTATGCATGGGCGATGTTTGATCACCCACCATACAGTCCGTATTTGGTGCCAAGCAACTGTCACCTCCTCCCACCAATGAAGACATGGCTCACTACACAACACTTTGATACTGATGTGCAACTGCATGCCGATATAAACCAATGGTTGCAATTGCAGGTGGCAGATTTCTACAGAGGTGATATTAAAAAACTTGTGCCACGATATAAGTGCCTCCATTTGAATGGCAGATATATAGAAAAATACCTGAAGACTGTACCTTTAAAATGTATGTAATAAAATTTGGTTTTTCCATATTGTTGATGTTTTATTTCAAAACAATGGTTATTTTCAGGATAGCCTTCACAGCTACAAATTGGAGAAATAAGAAATATGAAATTCAGGTGGAGTAAGATGAATGCGAAGAGGTGGTTGGAATAATAAGGAAGAATGAAATCATGATTATGAGTAGAAAGATGTAGAGGATTAGCGCAGGCCTTGCATTGATAGCAGAACAGCTGAAAAATAATGCTGATGGCTTCAAATATATTGGATGTGTAGTGGAAACAAGTAGAAGAAATTGTGAGAAAGTCAGTAAGAGAACAACATAACAGTATCATTTCTGAAAAGTGTCCAGGAGTTTGGTGTGCAAGAAAGATGACCCATGGCAAATCAATGGAATACTATTTATCCCACTGTTTTGCTATCGTTACAAATGCTTTTGTAAACTGAAGAATGAAGAAAACTGGTTGAAGTAAGATTCAAGCATGTGAAATGAAATTTTGCAGAAGCAGATTTGGAGTAACAAGAATAGACACAGTAATAATTGTAGAGATCAAGGAGATAGTAAAGAAAATGACCTTACGAGAACAGATAGAATCAGCAGGTCTCAAGAGGTATGAATGTGTAAAGAGAATGGCATGTGATAGAATATCATGGACTGTTATAAATTATGAGTATCTTTGGAAGTCAGATCTGGAAGCTGGACAGATCTGGAGTAATTCAACAAGAGTTCCTGACCATTCTTTAACCTACCAGCCGTCTTCCAAAATTGTGTCCCCAGCGCAGAAGACAGCTCGTTGGTCATGGGATCTTCTTTGGCAGATGCTGCTACGCTGTCAATTAAAACCTGTGATTGTACTTTTTGCGGGATGCCAGTTGCCCAAGTTACTCTCTGTATCTACAGAGGGCAAATTCTGTAGTATTGACAATGATGGTAGGCGACACTTTTCATTAATGTATCCAGTTGGGATATTATTCAAATATTCACACACGTACACTGTCTTACAACGCTCAACATGGCTCTTCAGTACGCACTAGACAGAGTGAGTACTACATACTAACTCACAACTAAGTTATGCCTGATAAAGAGTATAACATGTCCGGCTCTGAAGAACATCCAAAACAGAGTGACTATTTCTACTGACATCTAAGTAACGAACGATACTGAAATACGTGTCCGACCCTCTAGGATGTCCAAAACAGAGATACTTGTTGGGCCCTCCAGAATACCCAAAACAGCATGACTAGCGCAGCCGAAGTACTTCATCTCCCAGGTGCGCCAAAGCGACCCAAAGGTGTCTGACGCACTTCCGTTGCAATATCGTTGCTCTTATGTTTCTCAAAATAAGTGAAATTTATTAAACAGAAACGATTGACTCGTAAGGTAACCATGAGGTATTGTCATACTAAAAACTGGGTAAATGCAATGAAAATTATATAAATAATTAATAAGAGAAGTTAGGCGTTTTGGCACCTAGCACCCAAATGTGCCGACCAATCACAAGCAAATTCAGTACAACTGGCAGACTCTCCCATGGGACTGGTACATTCTGTACCATCTGTCGCTTGTACCTCACTCAACTTTTGTACCATAGGTTACTTCATATGTATCAAACTGTATCAAGGCTAGCTTCTAGCAAAATAAAGTACTGGTGGCCACAGCCAGGAATATCACACTATCTAAAAAGTAACATCCCTGTAAATAAAATCCTGAAATAATTAAAGCAATTTTATTAGAAAAATCTTAAATTTCAGATTTGTATTACTTTGCTACATAGTCATCATTCGGATTTAAGTATTTATAATGTCTTTTAATGTATTGGAAAGTTCCCTTTGCATAAAATTTGCCGCCTGAGATTGCAGCCAGCATGAGACTAGCATCTTGAAGTTATTTGTCAGTCACAGAATTATACCCAAGCCCTCTTCATGTGCATGGAAGTCACTTGGAGACAAACCTGGACTGTACAGCAGAACTTAGGTCCCACTTGAATTGATGAATCAGTTCTTTTTTTCTACTACTCTCTTCTTCCTCGTACTGGTACATTTTGTCCAAAAACTCACACTCAACCAACACTTGACATCTGGATTAGTTTTCTTTATTCAGTGATGTAAAGTATTCATGTGTGTTGTTGTTGTTGTAGTGGTCTTCAGTCCTGAGACTGGTTTGATGCAGCTCTCCAAGCCACTCTATCCTGTGCAAGCCTATTCATCTCCCAGTACCTACTGCAACCTACATCCTTTTGAATCTGCTTGGTGTATTCATCTCTTGGTCTCGCTCTACGATTTTTACCCTCCACGCTGCCCTCCAATACTAAATTTGTGATCCCTTGATGCCTCAGAACATGTCCTACCAACCGATTCCTTCTTCTAGTCAAGTTGTGCCACAAACTCCTCTTCTCCCCAATCCTATTCAGTACCTCCTCATTAGTTATGTGATCTACCCATCTAATCTTCAGCATTCTTCTGTAGCACCACATTTCGAAAGCTTCTATTCTCTTCTTGTCCAAACTATTTATCGTCCATGTTTCACTTCCATACATGGCTACACTCCATACAAATACTTTCATAAACGACTTCCTGACACCTAAATCTATACTCGATGTTAACAAATTTCTCTTCTTCAGAAACGATTTCCTTGCCATTGCCAGTCTACATTTTATATCCTCTCTACTTCGACCATCATCAGTTATTTTACTCCCTAAATAGCAAAACTCCTTTACTACTTTAAGTGTCTCATTTCCTAATCTAATCCCCTCAGCATCACACGATTTAATTTGACTACATTCCATTATCCTCGTTTTGCTTTTGTTGATGTTCATCTTATATCCACCTTTCAAGACACTGTCCATTCCGTTCAACTGCTCTTCCAAGTCCTTTGCTGTCTCTGACAGAATTACAATGTCATCGGCGAACCTCAAAGTTTTTACTTCTTCTCCATGAATTTTAATACCTACTCCGAATTTTTCTTTTGTTTCCTTTACTGCTTGCTCAATATACAGATTGAATAACATCGGGGAGAGGCTACAACCCTGTCTCACTCCTTTCCCAACCACTGCTTCCCTTTCATGCCCCTCGACTCTTATAACTGCCATCTGGTTTCTGTACAAATTGTAAATAGCCTTTCGCTCCTTGTATTTTACCCCTGCCACCTTCAGAATTTGAAAGAGGGTATTCCAGTTAACGTTGTCAAAAGCTTTCTCTAAGTCTACAAATGCTAGAAACGTACGTTTGCCTTTTCTTAATCTTTCTTCTAAGATAAGTTGTAAGGTTAGTATTGCCTCACGTGTTCCAACATTTCTACGAAATCCAAACTGATCTTCCCCAAGGTCCGCTTCTACCAGTTTTTCCATTCGTCTGTAAAGAATTCGCGTTAGTATTTTGCAGCTGTGACTTATTAAACTGATAGTTCGGTAATTTTCACATCTGTCAACACCTGCTTTCTTTGGGATTGGAATTATTATATTCTTCTTGAAGTCTGTGGGTATTTCGCCTGTCTCATGCATCTTGCTCACCAGATGGTAGAGTTTTGTCATGACTGGCTCTCCCAAGGCCATCAGTAGTTCTAATGGAATGTTGTCTACTCCCGGGGCCTTGTTTCGACTCAGGTCTTTCAGTGCTCTGTCAAACTCTTCACGCAGTATCTTATCTCCCATTTCATCTTCATCTACATCCTCTTCCATTTCCATAATATTGTCCTCAAGTGCATCGCCCTTGTATAAACCCTCTATATACTCCTTCCACCTTTCTGCCTTCCCTTCTTTACTTAGAACTGGGTTGCCATCTGAGCTCTTGTTGTTCATACAAGTGGTTCTCTTCTCTCCAAAGGTCTCTTTAATTTTCCTGTAGGCAGTATCTATCTTACCCCTAGTGAGACAAGCCTCTACATCCTTACATTTGTCCTCTAGCCATGCCTGCTTAGCCATTTTGCACTTCCTGTCAATCTCATTTTTTAGACGAATGTATTCCTTTTTGCCTGCTTCATTTACTGCATTTTTATATTTTCTCCTTTCATCAATTAAATTCAATATTTCTTCTGTTACCCAAGGATTTCTATTAGCCCTCGTCTTTTTACCTACTTGATCCTCTGCTGCCTTCACTACTTCATCCCTCAGAGCTACCCATTCTTCTTGTACTGTATTTCTTTCCCCCATTCCTGTCAATTGTTCCCTTATGCTCTCCCTGAAACTCTCTACAACCTCTGGTTCTTTCAGTTTATCCATGTCCCATCTCCTTAAATTCCCACCTTTTTGCAGTTTCTTCAGTTTCAATCTGCAGTTCATAACCAATAGATTGTGGTCAGAATCCACATCTGCCCCTGGAAATGTCTTACAATTTAAAACCTGGTTCCTAAATCTCTGTCTTACCATTATATAATCTATCTGATACCTTTTAGTATCTCCAGGATTCTTCCAGGTATACAACCTTCTTTTATGATTCTTGAACCAAGTGTTAGCTATGATTAAGTTATGCTCTGTGCAAAATTCTACAAGGCGGCTTCCTCTTTCATTTCTTCCCCCCAATCCATATTCACTTACTATGTTTCCTTCTCTCCCTTTTCCTACTGACGAATTCCAGTCACCCATGACTATTAAATTTTCATCTCCCTTCACTACCTGAATAATTTCTTTTATCTCGTCATACATTTCATCAATTTCTTCATCATCTGCAGAGCTAGTTGGCATATAAACCTGTACTACTATAGTAGGCATGGGCTTTGTGTCTATCTTGGCCACAATAATGCGTTCACTATGCTGTTTGTAGTAGCTAACCCGCACTCCTATTTTTTTATTCATTATTAAACCTACTCCTGCATTACCCCTATTTGATTTTGTATTTATAACCCTGTAATCACCTGACCAAAAGTCTTGTTCCTCCTGCCACTGAACTTCACTAATTCCCACTATATCTAACTTTAACCTATCCATTTCCCTTTTTAAATTTTCTAACCTACCTGCTCGATTAAGGGATCTGACATTCCACGCTCCGATCCGTAGAATGCCAGTTTTCTTTCTCCTGATAACGATGTCCTCTTGAGTAGTCCCCACCCGGAGATCCGAATGGGGGACTATTTTACCTCCGGAATATTTTACCCAAGAGGATGCCATCATCATTTAATCATACAGTAAAGCTGCATGTCCTCGGGAAAAATTACGGCTGTAATTTCCCCTTGCTTTCAGCCGTTCGCAGTACCAGCACAGCAAGGCCGTTTTGGTTAATGTTACAAGGCCAGATCAGTCAATCATCCAGACTGTTGCCCCTGCAACTACTGAAAAGGCTGCTGCCCCTCTTCAGGAACCACATGTTTGTCTGGCCTCTCAACAGATACCCCTCCGTTGTGGTTGCACCTACGGTACGGCCATCTGTGTGTATAAATAGATAAACTGAAAACTGCTCCCTCATGATAAATTTGTATTGGATGATTTATTGCCAATGGAATGGAAATTAATTTAAAGTTGGTGAAGATTTCACCTATATTTTCAACAGTTAAAAGAAAGGTATCAAAATTTAACTGTGGCCATATTTCTGTTGAAGGTGATCCTTGCGGAGGATCTCCCACAGCTGCAACCACAGATGAAAACATTAAGAAATTTGACCTAGTAACACTGGAAAATTTACTTACATTTAATTAATGAATTTTTGGAGTATCAGCCCTTTTCATCAGATTTGACACCCTCGATTTTTCACCAGTTCCCACACTGATAGTTTTTGGACAGCCTATATCAACCTAAAAGTTAGCTATGTTGAAAAATATATCTGACAACAACAAAAAGTATATTTCACTAAGAATCTTTCACCTTACCCTCATAGTTACATCACAAACTCATGTTAAACAAAATAAAATTATTATAAGAATATGTTTGCAAGAATCAACATTCTGTGCATTGAACTATTGGAGAACATTTAGCTTTGACTTTTGTAAAGAAATTAATAAAAAAATGATTCTTAACATCTCTCTATACATTTGCTGCCTGGATGTATTGTGGCAAATCAGAGACCGAAATTACAAATCCTGTCTTTTAAAGTTGAAACTGAAGAAAACCGAGCTAATTTTAAATTGTTAAAGACAATGCAATAATTTGCTAATAAAAGACGGAAATAGTTATATGCAGAACTGAAAAGTAACTGAAGTCTTTTGATAAAAACAAAAAGTAGGATTCTCTTCAAACTGGCGTTTACCGCAGGTCCTTGGAGCAACATCGCATGTCCTGTGGTTGGCATAAAATTGAAGTCTGTTAGGTCTGACATACAGGACTAAAAAAACTGTTTTGCTTATATCCGTTTATTGTGGAGTTTTGCAAAGTGTTTTGTACTTGCATATGAAATCTTTCTTTGAACACAAATGATTCCTCATTGACTATGTGAGCTACAGCTAATACCTTACGAAATAAGATCCAGAAAGCATTTGACATGTTTGATTGCCATTTACAATACATGTTTTATTTATAAGTAAAAATTGTTGTTGTTTTGGTCTTCAGTCCGAGGACTGATTTGATGCAGCTCTCCATGCCACTCTATCCTGTGCGAGATGCTTCATCCCCCCCCCCCCCCTCCCCTCCCCCTCTTCCCTGCAGTATTAAACAGGTGATTCTTGATGTCTCAGAATGTGCCTTTTCAATCAATTTGGTCAAATTTCTTTTCTTCCCAGTTCTATTCAATACCTACTCATACATTATGTGATTGACCCACCTGATCTTCAAAATTCTTCTTAGCATCGCATTTTGAAAGCTTCCTTCTCTTTTTGTCAAAGCTGTTTATTGTGCATGCATCACTTGCATATATGGCAACACTTAAAACAAATACCTTCAGGAAAGACTTCCTAATGCTGTATATTTGATGTTAACAAATTTCTCTTCTTCAGAAATGCCTTTCTTGCCATTGCCAATCTGCATTTTATATCCTCTGTTCTTCAACCATCACCAGTTTTTTGCTGCCAAAACAGCAAAGCTCATCTACTGCTGTAAGTGTCTCGTTTTGTGATCTAATTCTCTTAGCATTACCTGATTTAATTCAACTACATTCCATTATCCATGTTTTGCTCTTGTTGATATCATCCTTTCAGGACACTATCCATTCCATTCGACTGCTCTTCCATGTATGTTACTGCCTCTGACAGAATTACAATTTCATTGACAGACCTCAAAGGTTTTATTTCTTCTCCCTGTATTTTAATTCCTACTCCAAATTTTTCTTTGGTCTCATTTACTGTTTGTTCCATGTACAGATTGAATAACTTCGGGGATTGGCTGCAACCCTGTCTCACTTCCTTGTCCACTGCTGCTTCTCTTTCGTGCCCCTTGACTAGCATTCTAGTTAACATTGTCAAAAGTTTTCTGTAAGTTTACAAATGTTGTAAACATAGGTGCCTTTCCTTAACCTATCTTCTAAGATAAATTGTAGGGCCGGTATTGCCTCACGTGTTCCTTCATTTCTTCGAAATACAAACTGATATTCACCAAGGTCGGCTTTCACCAATGTTAGTATTTTGCAACCATGACTTATTAAACTGGTAAATTGGTAATTTTCACATTTGCTTTCTTGGGAGAGCCAGCCATGAAAAACTATTCCATCTGGTGTCAAAGGTATATGAGACAGGTGAAATAGTCTCAGACTTGAATAAGGTAAAGATTATAGTTTATCATTTCCAAAATATGGGTTCTACAGGTAGAGAAATCAAGTTTTTCATGCTCATAAAATATTATAGCTAATCTTGTACTTAGGTGGTCACTTTTGCCCTGGTGTTTGAGTGATATACTCTTCCGTTATAATATTACCAAGACTATTTCTCTCCTTGCTAAGGAAGGAACTAATAGTTCCAAAAGGTTGTATAATGTATCTACTTTAATGTTTATCCGTCAACATTACTAAAATTTTCACTTCTGAAGTTAAGTACTGGCCAGAAATTCTGTGTCATATTTCTACAATTTTGTACTTACTGATTTATGTTAGTAAATATAATTGTTTTATATTCAGTGCTTTCATATAATAGTAAAAATTATTATTAATGTCTCCTGTATATAAATTAAGCTGTATGTTGTCAGTAATGTGTCAACAAGTCTTATAGTTTGCAGAAATAAACAACAGACTGAGTGAGGCCCAGTAAGAAAATCTGTACTGCATGATCTTAAGCTTTCCTGGGCAATCAGCTGTTTGTATTTGTTATAACCTTTAATCACTAATAATTTGCGTGGTTATGCACAAGTAGAAACACTAGCGGGTTACTTACTACTAACTCCGTATCTGTCATTCGACTGCCGTGCCGTGACATGCGGCCGGCGCCGTTCATAGCCAGGTGGCGCTCCCGCGCTCGGCCGAGCTGCGGAGCACCTCTATCGCCGTGTTCGTATACTGACGTAGCGGCACTTTTAAATGTCGTGGCACTGTCACAACACTTTTCCCCCCTTGAAAAAAAAACACTCACTTCCTTGGAGACACGGACAGTGCGGAGACATCCATGGCCTCTTGGGAGGCCCCGAGAAGATCCCGCGGAGAAACACGAGAGTATGGTCAAAAATGTCCAGGACGGAAGCTTGCGCGTGGAACGTGCCTCCTGGACGAGATGATGGGTGAAAACTCCGGAGCAGCATCCATAGGTGTCGTGGACCTGGGGGTGTGCTCCAGCGAGATGGGTCCCGGAGAAGGCGGTGTCGCGACTGGGGCCGGTTCCGGCATACCTGGAAGCGGTAGCGACGTCGGTGGCAGCAACATGCCCGGAAGATCGGCAGCAGCGACAGGACTGGCTTCTCGGGCTGGTGGAGACGAAAGAAGGGGCGGTGGCACCGGCGTGGCCACCACTCGTGGGCGCATCTGGTCGTAATGGCGAACAACCATGCCATCGTCCGTACGTATTTCACAAAGCCGGCGGCCGCGAAGAGCCTGGACCACCCCTGGAATCCATTTAGGGTGAGATCCATACCCCCGTGCCCACACGTCGGCGCCCACCGGGTATTTTCCCGCACTAGGGGACACAGTACAAGGCCTGACAGGGTGAAGCAGGTGCAGTAGAGTGCGCGGTTGGCGGCCATGCAGGAGTTCAGCAGGGCTGCGATCACCCAGAGGCGTGAAGCGATAAGAACTCAGAAATTGCAACAGAGCGTCATCTGTGGAAAAATCACTAAGGAATTTTTTCATTTGGCTTTTGAAAGTGCGAACAAGGCACTCGACCTCCCCATTCGATTGCGGATGGAAGGGCGGTGCTGTAACATGGTGAATCCTTTGTCCAGTACAAAAATCACGGAAGGCCTGCGAAGAGAACTGAGGGCCATTGTCCATGACAATCGTGGATGGAAGACCTTCTAGCGCAAAGATTTTGGACAAAGCCAGCGTCGTCGCCGCTGTGGTGGGCGACGGACATCGAACGACAAACGGAAACTTTGAGAAGGCGTCAATCAACAGTAGCCAATAAGTGCCGAGGAAGGGGCCGGCAAAGTCGGCGTGCACCCGTTCCCATGGCTGCGCCGGATCAGGCCACGGAGAGGGCATAGTACGAGGTGCAGCCAGTTGTTGAACACACTGATCACACGCAGCGACCATGTGGGCGATGTCCGAATCAATACCGGGCCAATAAACGTGCCTGTGGGCCAGGGACTTAGTCCGAGAAATCCCCCAATGGCCTTCATGCAATAGTTTGAGAACAGCTTTGCGAAGAGAGGCTGGCACCACGACCCATGGAGATGCGCCATCCGTGGCCAGAAGAACAGCACCCTCACAAACAGACAGACGAAGGCGCAAGGCATGGTAGTTGCGAAGGGGATCCGATGCCCGGCCCTTGGTCCTGCCCGGCCAACCCCGTTGAACAAAACCGATCACCTGATGCAGGACCGGGTCCCGCGCAGTAGCCGACGCGACCCGCGAACCTGTAAGTGGAAAACCCTCGACCGCACGACGTTCTTCCTTATCAATGTGGAAACAGAGTAGTTCATCTCGATCGAAAACCGGGTCGGGGCCCATCGGAAAACGCGACAACGTGTCAGCGTTGGCGTGCTGGGCCGTGGGGCGATAGTGAATCTCATAGTGAAAACGAGACAAGTATAAGGCCCAACGTTGCAGGCGGTGAGCTGCCTTATCCGGAAGCGACGCCGAAGGGCTGAACAGAGAGACCAGCGGCTTGTGGTCGGTGATGAGGTGAAACTTAGAACCATACAAAAAACCGCTGAACTTTTTTAGAGCATAAATGATAGCGAGCGCCTCCTTTTCGATTTGAGAGTAACGCCGTTGGGCATCATTGAGGGTCTTGGAAGCGTAGGCGATGGGTCGTTCCGACCCATCCTCATACCGATGGGCGAGAACAGCCCCTAGGCCATACTGTGACGCGTCAGTCACCAGAACCAAGTGCTGACCTGGACGGAATGTGGCAAGACAAGGCGCAGACTGCAAATGAGCCTTCAGGCGGACAAAAGCCTGCTCAGACTCGTCGGACCAACAGAAAGGAATGTTTTTGCGTAACAGCTGATGCAGAGGATGAGCCACTGCCGCCGCGGATGGAATGAATTTGTGATAATAAGCAACCTTGCCGAGAAACGCCTGAAGTTCTTTGACCGTAGACGGCCGGGGTAGAGCGGTAATAGCCGCAACGTGCTGTCGTAGAGGACGTATACCCTCACGGGACAAGTGGAAACCAAGATACACAATGGAGGGTTGGAAAAACTGTGACTTGTCCAGATTGCACTTCAACCCAGCTGAATGCAGGACCCGAAACAGTGAACGCAAATTGCGAAGGTGCTCCTCAGTGGAGGCCCCCGTGACAACAATGTCATCCAGGTAGTTGATGCAGCCGGGAACGGAAGCCGTGAGCTGTTCCAAAAACCGCTGAAAAATGGCTGGCGCGCTAGCGACGCCAAATGGTAACCGCTGGTACTGATACAACCCACAAGGAGTGTTGATGACGAGAAATTCCTTGGAAGACGCATCCAATGGCAACTGATGGTACACCTCCGATAAGCCAAGTTTGGAAAAGAACTGGCCCCCAGCGAGCTTGGTAAATAACTCCTCAGGACGGGGAAGAGGATAAGTGTCAATGAGGCTCTGAGCGTTGACAGTGGCTTTAAAATCACCGCACAATCGCAGACTCCCGTTTGGCTTAGAAACTACCACGATGGGCGATGCCCATTCGCTGGAGGTAACAGGAAGGAGAATCCCTGAAGCTGTTAACCTGTCGATCTCAGCCTTGACAGGCGCATGCAACGCCATCGGAATAGGGCGTGCCTGGAAAAACTTAGGGCGAGCTGTAGGTTTAAGAGTAATGTGGGCTTCAAAATCCTTGGCCCGACCCAGACCAGCAGAGAACACGGACGAGAATTCAGAACACAATCCAACCAGTTGTTGATACGGAATATCCTCAGATATGAGGTGCACATCATCATCAATGGAGAACCCGAAAACTGGAAAGCATCATAACCGAACAGGTTTTCCGTTCCCGCATGATCCACCACATAAAACGTGAGGGGCCTAACAACAGACTTGTAGGCAGTGGAAGCATCAAACTGGCCAACGATAGGAATTTTCTGCTTATTATAAGTTCGCAGATTTCGCGTAACGGGAGACAAGGGAGGGGAGCCCAACTCCAAATACGTGCGAGAATTAATGAGAGTTACTGCAGAGCCCGTGTCCACTTGCATGCGAATGTCTTTATCCAGATCACGAACAGTAACAAACAACTTATTTGTTTGAGAAAGCACACAGTTAACATCCATGTCCGATGCCTCGTCCTCGTCGACAGGAGCTTTAGGGGACTGACACACAGAAGCAATGTGGCCTTTTTTCCTACAGGAATTACACGTGGCCCAACATTTTGGACACGCGGCCCTGTCATGCTGTACGAAACAACGTGGACAAGAAGGAAATGCGGAACGAACCTGCTTCTGTGGTTGCTGTTTTCGCTGCGAGTGTGGGGGCCCCACGCGACATTGTTGACGCGAGTGAACCGCCGCCACATTGTCGTTCCCCTGTGAAACAGGCAAATTGTCCGCGTCGAAAGCGGTCTGTACAGCGCCCACATCACACCACGCGTCTATTTGCGCACCAGCAGCGTGAGACACTTCAAAAGATTGAGTGATGCTGAGAACTTCCGACAACGATGGGTTTGGCAGTTGTAAGGCACGTTGCCGAACTTCTTTATCAGGAGCAAGCCATAGAATAGCGTCCCGAACCATTGAATCAGCATAAGACTCATGATGACTGTCCGTGACAAACTGACATTTCCTACTCAGACCGTGTAATTCCGCCGCCCAAGCCCGGTAAGATTGATGGGGCTGTTTACGACACCGGTAGAACGCCACGCGGGCAGCAACGATGTGGGTGTTTTTTCGGTAATAGTTAGACAATAATTCACACATTTCTTGGAAGGACAGAGAGGCAGGTTCCCGCAGAGGGGCTAACTGAGAGAGCAGCTGATAGATCCGTGGGGAAATCCAAGATAGAAATAACGACTTACACATAGGAGCGTCGACAACGCCGAAAGCCAAGAAGTGTTGCCGCAAACGTTTCTCATAATCCTCCCAGTCTTCAGCGGCCTCGTCGTAAGGAGGGAACGGAGGCGGAGAAGAGGAAGACAGACGATGAGTAAGCGACGTCGACAACGCCTGAATATCAGCCGTCAGCTGTGTTTGTTGTTCAATGAGCGCTTGCATAAACTGTTCCATGTCTGCCCTGACACGAACACCCAAGTCCACAACGCAGGAAAAAAAATATCCGACCTCGTCGCCAAAATGTTATAACCTTTAATCACTAATAATTTGCGTGGATATGCACAAGTAGAAACACTAGCGGGCTACATACTACTAACTCCGTATCTGTCATTCGACTGCCGTGCCGTGACATGTGGCCGGCGCCGTTCATAGCCAGGTGGCGCTCCCGCGCTTGGCCGAGCTGCGGAGCGCCTCTATCGCCGTGTTCGCGTACTGACGTAGCGGCACTTTTAAATGTCGTGGCACTGTCACAACAGTATTGATCTCGGATTTCCAGCCGGATGTAGTCTTTCAGAGATCTGCCAAAATTGTTTTCGGGGCTTATCATATCACCCTTCCTATATCTTCATTTATTTCCTCTTCTCTTTCTATAGTGTTACCTTCAAGTATGTCCTATAGTCAAGTATGCTTCTAAAGCCTTTCATTTTTGTCCAACCAATCCTGCTTCGCCAGTTTTCACTTACTGTCAGTCTCAATTTTTTTTCTTGTCTGTTTAATCTTAGATTTTTTTTTTTTTTTTTTTTTTTTTTTTTTTACTTTCGTCAATTTCATTCAGTGTCTCATTTGTTATCTAAGGGTTTCCATTGGGCCTTGCCTCTTTGATCCTTCATCTCTCAAGGCTATCCATTTGTCTTCCATTTCAGGCAATAGTTGTCTGAATTTTTTCATTGAAACTCTCAACAACCCCAGGTTATTTAAACTTATCCATCTCCTGTCTCTTTAATTTCCTGCATTCGTGCAGTTTTTTAGTTTTAATCTGCTGTTCATAACTAATAAATTATGGTCAAAGTCCTTTTCTGCCACTGGAAATGTTTTGCATTTTAAATATTCTGTGTCTTACCATTACGCAATGTATTTGGAAGTTTCTGGTGTCTGTCTACTGCTGTGAAAAAAAGTACTGTTAACATCCCATTATTTCTAAAAACACAGTTAAAGGAGCCACACAAATCAGAAGAGGGTTGTTTATTATCAAAATTGTTTTAACACGCCATTACCAAATTGTCATGAAGATTCTGCACCTCAACAACAGTATAGTTTTTGTTCATACTGCTCTCGCGTGTCCAGGCAGGTACAGTTGTTTCCATAACATATTTTGGCAGCATACCTTGCCATAATCTTCAGGTGATAGTTGTAGAATAAGTGCCTTCATTACTGCACACCTCCTGTATACTCTCATCACTCCCCATCTCTTCCTTCTCAGTCACAAGCTGTTGAGCTCATGTTGAGTGGGGTGTGTGACTGGGTAGCAAGAAGGACAACAATAAGAATATAAAGGAGGTGTAACATAGTGAATACACTCATTCTACAAGTATCACCTGGAGGTAAGATACACTGTAGAAATATCGTAAGATATATTAATTGGACAAAATACTCTCAGACTTCAAGAAAAATGGAAAAACTGGTAGAAACTGACCTTGGAAAAGATCAGTTTGGGTGGAGAAGCATAGGAACATGTGAGGCTATACTGAATGTACAATATTATAATATTGACTGAAGAAATGGAAGTCTACATTTGTAGCATTTTTAGATTCAAAGAAAGCTTTTGAGAATGTTAACTGGAATGCACTCTTTGAAATTCTGAATGTTGTTGTTGTTGTGGTCTTCAGTCCAGAGACTGGTTTGATGCAGCTCTCCATGCTACTCTATCCTGTGCAAGCTTCTTCATCTCCCAGTAGCTACTGCAACCTACATCCTTCTGAATCTGTTTAGTGTATTCATCTCTTGGTCTCCCTATATGATTTTTTTCCCCAAACGCCGCCCTCCAATTCTAAATTGGTGATCCCTTGATGCCTCAGAATATGCCCTACCAACCGATCCCTTCTTCTAGCCAAGTTGTGCCACAAATTTCTCTTCTCCCCAATTCTATTCAATACCTCCTCATTAGTTATGTGATCTATCCATCTAATCTTCGGCATTCTTCTGTAGCACCACATTTCGAAAGCTTCTATTCTCTTCTTGTCTAAACTATTTATCCTCCACGTTTCACTTCCATACACGGCTACACTCCATACAAATACTTTCAGAAACAACTTCCTGACACTTAAATCTATATTCGATGTTAACAAATTTCTCTTCTCCAGAAACGCTTTCCTTGCCATTGCAGTCAACCTTTTATATCCTCTCTATTTTGCTCCCCAAATAGCAAAACTCATTTACTTCTTTAAGTGTCTCATTTCCTAATCTAATTCCCGCAGCATCACCCGATTTAATTCGACTACATTCCATTATCCTCATTTTGCTTTTGTTGATGTTCATCTTATATCCTCCTTTCAAGACCATGTCCATTCTGTTCAGCTGCTCTTCCAGGTCCTTTGCTGTCTCTGAGAGAATTACAATGTCATTGGTGAACCTCAAAGTTTTTATTTCTTCCCTATGGATTATAATTCCTACTCCGAATTTTTGTTTTGTTTCCTTTACTGCTTGCTGAATATACAGATTGAATAACATCGGGGGATAGGCTACAACCCTGTCTCACTCCCTTCCCAACCACTGCCTCCCATTTCATGCCCCTCGACTCTTGCAACTGTCATCTGGTTTCTGTACAAATTGTAAATAGCCTTTCGCTCCCTGTATTTGGTCCCTGCCATCTTTAGAATTTGAAAGAGAATATTCCAGTCAACATTGTCAAAAGCTTTCTCTAAGTCTACAAATGCTAGAAACGTAGGTTTGCCTTTCCTTAATCTATTTTCTAAGATAAGTCGTAGGGTCAGTATTGCCTCACGTTTTCCAACATTTCTACGGAATCCACACTGATCTTCCCCGAGGTCAGCTTCTACCAGTTTTTCTATTCGTCTGTAAAGAATTCGTGTTAGTATTTTGCAGCCGTGGCTTATTAAACTGATAGTTTGGTAATTTTCACATCTATCAACATTCTGAATGTAATGGGGGTAAAATATAGGGAATCTCTCTTAGACTGCACATACAAGATTTTCTCCAGAATCCTATAAGAGAGCATCAAAGAGCAACTAGAGGCAGAATTAGGTGAATGCCAAGGAGGCTTCAGACCTTGGAGAAGCTGTGCAGAACAGATCATCACTTTAAAATTAGCCATAGCATATTACAAGAAATGAAATAAGCCTCTTGTAATAACCTTCGTGGACTTTAAAAAAGCATCAGACTGTATTCACAGACGTACAATGTTAAAAATCTTAAGAAATTTCGGGCTCCATACAAAATTAATCAAATTGATAGAACTCACCTTAATCAGCACTGTCAAATATCACACCAATGTAACTTTTTATGTGCAAAATAATTAGGCACTGAAAAGATAAACTTTTTGACATCTAGTTTGTCTTCCTATTGACTGCTGTTGTCAAAATGTCCAAAATTTTTTATTTGAAGAAGACTGTTTTTAAAGTCAAGTTTCATACCTATGCCACCTTTTTTACACAAAATAGCTAGGCCCTGAAGGGCTGAACTTTTTGACACTTCATTTCTGTAGTTAACAGCAACTGTTTGTCATATGTTACAGTTTTCCCTCAAATCACTAATTAGGTTTTTGGGTCAATCCAAATGAAGTGGTCCAATAAAAGTTGGATGCTTGGCCATATTTTAATTTTTTTATATGTGATTACCCTATAATTGAGAAGTTCAAAACAGTTTTTTTAAAAAAATTATCAGTCACTTTTACTGAATGGCTGCCATTTTCGTTTGTAAGCAGACAACGATGTTTCAATTTAGAGACGTTAGCAAAAATATGAATATCTCTGTACTGGGTTAAGTTACAGCATTGAGCAAGAACACTTACAAATGTTTCCTTAATTTTTTATGAATTTTGGAAATTTGAAAATTTTCGTTATTTGTAAGGTTTGGGGTTTGTTATATCAAATGGGACTGAATATAAAAATATGATTTTTGCACAGTTTGCACACCTATATAATAGCAATGTACTGTAAAAATTTCAACATTGATATCTGACTGTGAACCAAGATATAATTTTTTGGAAATGAGATAATTCACGTTACTCTACAACTGATCTTATGGCTGTTGCCTGTTCATGTGTGATATTTGCGGGATATAATCAATTATTGTTGAAGAAAGGTACTGAATTATATACAAAAAGTGGAAACATCACTGAAATTAACATTTATTTTATTTTGACATACTTAAAATAAATATTTTCAATTAACATCCTTCGAGATGTGACTGTTTCAAAACCTGGTGGTGAATGTTAAGAACACTTATTTCTTCATACAGCTTCTGTAATATAGACTAAGACCTCCCAGTTGCTGTGGTAAGTTCAAGGACTGAAAGTTTCCTTAAAACATTTTTCATTGGTATCCAAACTTTGTCACTGGTAGATTTCTTGAATGATGTTCTTGGACCAGCAAGGTGGTAAAAATGCACAAAAATATCATTGTTTTCCAAACTTATTCTTTCAACCTCTGCAAGCCACCACTGCCCATCATACACACATGCCACTATGTCATTCAACGTTAAAGACAGAAATGTAAATTTACTGACACAATTATCCTCATACATTTCGGTTTCTGACGTTACATACATCGAACTAAGTTTTCTGCAATGCCAAGGAATTTGTGGAAATGCCTTGTTCGTTTTATTGCTTTACAGCTTTCAAATCTTCCCCCATGAACCATGGACCTTGCCGTTGGTGGGGAGGCTTGCGTGCCTCAGTGATACAGATGGCCGTACCGTAGGTGCAACCACAACGGAGGGTTATCTGTTGAGAGGCCAGACAAACATGTGGTTCCTGAAGAGGGGCAGCAGCCTTTTCAGTAGTTGCAGGGGCAACAGTCTGGATGACTGACTGATCTGGCATTGTAACATTAACCAAAACGGCCTTGCTGTGCTGGTACTGCGAACGGCTGAAAGCAAGGGGAAACAACAGCCGTAATTTTTCCCGAGGACATGCAGCTTTACTGTATGATTAAATGATGATGGCGTCCTCTTGGGTAAAATATTCCGGAGGTAAAATAGTCCCCCATTCGGATCTCCGGGCGGGGACTACTCAAGAGGACGTCGTTATCAGGAGAAAGAAAACTGGCATTCTACGGATCGGAGCGTGGAATGTCAGATCCCTTAATCGGGCAGGTAGGTTAGAAAATTTAAAAAGGGAAATGGATAGGTTAAAGTTAGATATAGTGGGAATTAGTGAAGTTCGGTGGCAGGAGGAACAAGACTTTTGGTCAGGTGATTACAGGGTTATAAATACAAAATCAAATAGGGGTAATGCAGGAGTAGGTTTAATAATGAATAAAAAAATAGGAGTGCGGGTTAGCTACTACAAACAGCATAGTGAACGCATTATTGTGGCCAAGATAGACACAAAGCCCATGCCTACTACAGTAGTACAAGTTTATATGCCAACTAGCTCTGCAGATGATGAAGAAATAGATGAAATGTATGACGAGATAAAAGAAATTATTCGGGTAGTGAAGGGAGACGAAAATTTAATAGTCATGGGTGACTGGAATTTGTCAGTAGGAAAAGGGAGAGAAGGAAACGTAGTAGCTGAATAAGACAGAGATTTAGGAACCAGGTTTTAAATTGTAAGACATTTCCAGGGGCAGATGTGGATTCTGACCACAATCTATTGGTTATGAACTGCAGATTGAAACTGAAGAAACTGCAAAAAGGTGGGAATTTAAGGAGATGGGACCTGGATAAACTGAAAGAACCAGAGGCTGTACAGAGTTTCAGGGAGAGCATAAGGGAACAATTGACAGGAATGGGGGAAAGAAATACAGTACAAGAAGAATGGGTAGCTCTGAGGGATGAAGTAGTGAAAGCAGCAGAGGATCAAGTAGGTAAAAAGACGAGGGCTAATAGAAATCCTTGGGTAACAGAAGAAATGTTGAATTTAATTGATGAAAGGAGAAAATATAAAAATGCAGTAAATGAAGCAGGCAAAAAGGAATACATTCGTCTCAAAAATGAGATCGACAGGAAGTGCAAAATGGCTAAGCAGGGATGGCTAGAGGACAAATGTAAGGATGTAGAGGCTTGTCTCACTAGGGGTAAGATAGATACTGCCTACAGGAAAATTAAAGAGACCTTTGGAGAGAAGAGAACCACTTGTATGAACAACAAGAGCTCAGATGGCAACCCAGTTCTAAGTAAAGAAGGGAAGGCAGAAAGGTAGAAGAAGTATATAGAGGGTTTATACAAGGGCGATTCACTTGAGGACAATATTATGGAAATGGAAGAGGATGTAGATGAAGATGAAATGGGAGATAAGATACTGCGTGAAGAGTTTGACAGAGCACTGAAAGACCTGAGTCGAAACAAGGCCCCGGGAGTAGACAACATTCCATTAGAACTACTGATGGCCTTGGGAGAGCCAGTCATGACAAAACTCTACCATCTGGTGAGCAAGATGTATGAGACAGGCGAAATACCCACAGACTTCAAGAAGAATATAATAATTCCAATCCCAAAGAAAGCAGGTGTTGACAGATGTGAAAATTACCGAACTATCAGTTTAATAAGTCACAGCTGCAAAATACTAACGCGAATTCTTTACAGACGAATGGAAAAACTGGTAGAAGCGGACCTTGGGGAAGATCAGTTTGGATTCCGTAGAAATGTTGGAACACGTGCGGCAATACTAACCTTACGACTTACCTTAGAAGAAAGATTAAGAAAAGGCAAACGTACGTTTCTAGCATTTGTAAACTTAGAGAAAGCTTTTGACAACGTTAACTGGAATACTCTCTTTCAAATTCTGAAGGTGGCAGGAGTAAAATACAAGGAGCGAAAGGCTATTTACAATTTGTACAGAAACCAGATGGCAGTTATAAGAGTCGAGGGGCATGAAAGGGAAGCAGTGGTTGGGAAAGGAGTGAGACAGGGTTGTAGCCTCTCCCCTATGTTATTCAATCTGTATATTGAGCAAGCAGTAAAGGAAACAAAAGAAAAATTCGGAGTAGGTATTAAAATTCATGCAGAAGAAGTAAAAACTTTGAGGTTCGCCGATGACATTGTAATTCTGTCAGAGACAGCAAAGGACTTGGAAGAGCAGTTGAACGGAATGGACAGTGTCTTGAAAGGAGGATATAAGATGAACATCAACAAAAGCAAAACGAGGATAATGGAATGTAGTCAGATTAAATCGGGTGATGCTGAGGGAATTAGATTAGGAAATGAGACACTTAAAGTAGTAAAGGAGTTTTGCTATTTAGGGAGTAAAATAACTGATGATGGTCGAAGTAGAGAGGATATAAAATGTAGACTGGCAATGGCAAGGAAATCGTTTCTGAAGAAGAGAAATTTGTTAACATCGAGTATAGATTTAAGTGTCAGGAAGTCGTTTCTGAAAGTATTTGTATGGAGTGTAGCCATGTATGGAAGTGAAACATGGACGATAACCAGTTTGGACAAGAAGAGAATAGAAGCTTTCGAAATGTGGTGCTACAGAAGAATGCTGAAGATAAGGTGGGTAGATCACGTAACTAATGAGGAGGTATTGAATAGGATTGGGGAGAAGAGAAGTTTGTGGCACAACTTGACTAGAAGAAGGGATCGGTTGGTAGGACATGTTTTGAGGCATCAAGGGATCACAAATTTAGCATTGGAGGGCACCATGGAGGGTAAAAATCGTAGAGGGAGACCAAGAGATCAATACACTAAGCAGATTCAGAAGGATGTAGGTTGCAGTAGGTACTGGGAGATGAAGAAACTTGCACAGGATAGAGTAGCATGGAGAGCTGCATCAAACCAGTCTCAGGACTGAAGACCACAACAACAACAACAGCTTTCAAATCTGGTTTGAGGAGCTGTTTTCATATACAGAACCACTTCTTTCTTGATCAGAAAATAGGTAATGCCTTTGATATTATCCTTGCAAAAGACATACATGTCCTGTACTATGAGAATTTGTTCTGTGGTTGGTCTTTGTAGGCTGTCTTTACTTACTTCAAATTTTTTTGTACCTCCTACTCCATCATATGCATTTTTACCATGGCAAGATGCAAAAAAGTGCCATTCAGCCTCCAACCCAAAGTCTACTTTGTGGTTGCGCAGATTTGAAAAATTCTTTTTGCTCTTATACTGACTACCACTTCCATTTGAAAAGTATATCAGCTTCTCAACCTTGGGAAATTTTCTGTTATGTAATTTATTACATAGTTTTGAAACACATATACAGCCAAAGTGTTGTGCTTAGAATGCAAATTGAAGAACTGCAAACTTCATCTTTCTCGTTTTTAAAGTAGAGAATAAATGGATGCACTGTTGCCTGTTCATTGATCCAGTGGTGCCCTTGTATTGCATCCTGAATCACAATTGTAAAATTTTCTGCAAAATCAGTTGTCACTATGCATTCAGTTTCATGAAGTTGTGCTTTTTTGTCCTTCAAAACCTTACTTTGGATTTTAGGAACATAGTGGTAACTTTTGAGTTTTTGTAAGTTATCAATTAAGTATTCCAAGTACTCTTCCTGATTGTGACCCACTGTTTGAACGTAATACTGTCTGGCATTTCTTCATAATATTCGTGAAACAATTCAATAACAGTTTCCTTACCGTGGCATTTATTACACAAACTCATCATTCAGTCACAGACCATTAAATCTAGTAACTCTTTGAAGTTAAGATCACCTGCAGTCATCAGTTTGACATTTTGATGATATAAACAAACACATATGGAGTATGTCCCTGAGGATCCATCCAAAATACACCACTCATGGCGGAGGTCACAAAATTTTGACCTCCCAGTTTTGCATTCAGGGTGAGAATTTTTGAAAGCTACATAAAGTTCATTTAAATTTAACAGCACTAGTCATTTCTGCTTTGTTACGTTAACTCCATTCATAACAACTCTTTTTGATATCTTTGCAACCTGGGCATATTCTACTGTTTTTATCATCTTCAAAAAACTGCTGGATCTTTTTAATTGTTTCTTCACTTACACCTACTCCTTTCTTCTTTCCTAAAACTGGAAGAATTCCTTGCTCTTTCACTAATTTTCCGTTTAGTTTAACCAAAAGATGAGAAATGTTGAATTCCAGAACTATTTTTTCTCTTGACCATGAGTCAGGTAGCTAACTTAACATTTTAACTTTTTCTTCTTTAGATGTCACTGAACATTTAATTTTTAATTTCTCTATTAAGCTGAAATATTCAGTGTCAGATGATGCTGGTGGTAGGTTTTCTTCTTCTTTAGAAATAATGTTGGTATCTGTATTATTAAAACATGATTCCAAGTCTTTTCTAATTTTGTCTGAAATTTGTTGTACCTTATTTTCAATAGCTGCTTTTCTTTTTCTGCTACTTAAATTTATTATTTTCGAAGCAGGAGATACATCTAACTTAGAACAAGCAAAATCCAATATGCTAACAGCTTCCTCATTAGGAATATAAATGTCATTAACAAGATTACATGATTCTGGTTCTGCATTCTCGACAAATATTTTGAGTAACAGTTTGGGCACAGGGAATTTCCAGGAATCACATTATGTTTCACTTGGGAAGCTGTTTCACTCTGACATAGCAAGGACAAATGTTCAAGTTTTATTTCCCTCAAACCTTTAGTAATAGGCATTTTATGAACTTTAAGTGGATCACAGCACTTTCTTCCAAAAATGTGGTTCTACTCCAGAATATATTTATTCTCTTGATACTCACACACGGATGTTACAGAAGAACTTACTCGAAATTTAAACAAAGTTTGTCCAACTTCATAAAAGTCATTGGCATTTTTCAAGTTTTTAGAAACTGAACCATAAACTGTTTGTGACACACGTCACTTGCTATCTGTTCATCCATGTTATTGCATTCCAGTTAATCTCTCAAAATTAATTACAAATTACACACAGAACAAAGCACATAACACATTATACACTCTCGATGAAGTATGTACATCCTCTCTAATAGAGGTTTCAGAACAGACTGACTACAACAATGCCACACCCAGCAATAATATACTTCTACACTGCCACACCAGCAATAATGTACTTCTTTATTGACAATAAACCTAAAGGTAAATGAGCATTTTTATTACCATAGAGCAAAACCGATAGCTCCTATTGTTTAATATTGCATTATTAAAAATAAATAAACTAAATGAACATTGGGTGATAGTGTTAACTAAATATATGTCACAATTAAATTTTATTACAATGGAACAATAAACCATTTAAATAGGTAACAACTATAAGATTAGTTGTAGAGTAATGTGAATTATTTCCTCCTTTTCAAAATTTTATATCTTTATTCACAGTCAGATATCAATGTTGAAATTTTTACAGTACGTTGCTATAATATAGGTGTACAAACTGTGCAAAAATCATATTTTTATATTCAGTCCCATTTGAGATAACTAACCCCAAACTTTACAAAAAATGAAAATTTTCAAATTTCAAAAATTCATAAAATATTAAGGAAACATTTGCAAGTGTTCTTGCTCTATATGATGCTAGTAGTGTATGATATCTAACTATAGGGAGAAATACTCTCATAAATCACTCCTTGTTTGTTATTTTTGGGCCTAAAAAGTGTATTTTTGAAAATTTGGATACCAAACTTTGGAGGTCATTTTGACTGGTTATTTTTGAATTCAGGGTATTTTGTGTAATAGACAATGTTGTAGAGGACGCTTTTTTAAAAGCAATAATGTCAATTGCAATGTTGTAACGCAACAGAGTGCAGAGATATTAAAATTTTCACTAATGTCTCCAGACTGAAAAATCGTCGCTCACCTACATATAAAAGTGGTTGCCATCCAGTAAAGGTGCAAGATAAATTATTTTAAAGAACTGTTTTGAACTTTTCAAATATAGGACAATCACATATAAAAAAATTAAAATATTTAAAAATGGTCAAGCAACCATCACTGGACCACTTCATATGGAGTGACCCTTTTCTTCATTACTATGACTACTTTAAAGCCACTACATATTCTTTCTCCGAAATTAAACCTCACACTGATCAATTTTATACCCAATTTGTCCTTTTCCCTAGCTGTATTTGGTTATGAGTATTCAGACAAAAGCCCATTGTGTTATTTATACGGAGTCTTGTTTTCATTATGTTCAAATATTTGAGCAACAAGAGTAATGAAATGTAGTCTAATCAAATCAGGTGATGCTAATAGAATATTAGGAAATGAAACATTAAAAGTAGTGGCATTAGATTGTCAAAATCCTGAGCGGGTTGAAGAACCCTGCCCATAATGCTCCAAATGTTCTCAATTGGGGAGAGATCCGGTAACCTTGTGGCCACGATAGGGAGACAAGCGGTAAAAACTCTCACCATGTGTGGATGGGCCTTATGTTGGTGAAATGTAAACCCAGGATGCCCTGCCATGACTGGCAACAATAGGCATAGAATATTGTCAGCATACTGCTGTGAAATGAAATAGTACCGCAAAAGGTAACTCCTGGTTGTTTGGCCATGTGGCAGGTGACAGTCAGGTCAGTATCCTACTACTGTCTGGGGCGTATCCACACGCACCTTCATTCATTATAGGAGCTTAGTTCAAAGCAGGACTTATCACTGAAAACAATTCTATTTCAGTCAGTGAGATTCCAGGCCGAATGTGCCCAACACCACTGCAAACAGGCTTGTTGGTTTCAGAGGTCAATGGTACTCAGTGCAAGGGGCACTGTGGGCTCAGCCCCCTTTCTGTGAGCCACTTATTAATGGTCTTTGTGGTCACTGAATCACTATTTGCACATCGGATTGATGATAGTGATGAATTTGGGGGTCTGAGTGCCTCTCTGATGATTGTTGTGTCTGTCGTTTCTCTAGGTCGACTACTTCACTCATTACTGCCAGTATTGTCGAAAAGTGGCATCGTTCCTATTCAAATATCAAATGATTCGCTGATTTCTCCAAGCAGCTTCTTTGAACCCAACTACACGTCCTCTCTCAAATGCTGACATTTGTATATATTGTTAATGTGCCTGTCTGTGAGGTATAGTTACTGTCCAACCGAGTACATGGAATGATTTATATGTACCTGTTTACTATTCTTGCCAGCTGTCAAGTGAAATTGCGCTGCAGTGTCACACATTTATCCACCGGCCTCCAGAGTTTACAATTTTTCATTTTCCATCAATGAATTTTTGACAAAATGACATAACCCCTTCGTGGTATATTCTCTCTCTCTCTCTCTCTCTCTCTCTCTCTCTCTCTCTCTCTCTCACTCCCCTTCCTCCTCCTCCTCCTCCTCCTCCTCTCTGTGTGTAAATCTAGGTTTATGAAGTCTTTTAATGTATTTGCTTGAGCACTGCCTTGTACAGAAATGAAAAATGGACAATAAGCAGTTCAGACAAGAATCATTCAATTTTATTTATTTGGTTGCCAAATGATGCTTCTCCACCAAGTTCTTAAACTTCTCTCCCTCCTTGAATCCATCCCAGAAACATCCTCTGTGCTCGATGCCAGAAACCATCACATCCTTGTCCCAAAGTATTAGTCTTCCTGTTGGTCATTTACCTGTGAATTTTAAATTGTACATTATTCTTGGTAGTCTGTTAGCATCCATGTGTCTCACATGTCCATAACATCCAGCCGCTATAAGATTATTTTATTTTGAAGTCTTACAACACACTGGTTTTCAGATTTCCACATTTCAGGTACTATCTCTCCTGCATCTTTTCCACCATGCTACAGGCAAAACTCGTCCCAGTCGCGTAAGTTCTACTGGTCTCTTTACTTTCCAATGTCTATGAATCACAACCATATTTCAAAATGGGTCTTTAACTCTTTGGTAGAAGTTAGTACTTGGGTGTATTCTTTGAGTGATTCCTTTGTCTGTAGAACCAGAATTGTAGACAACACAGACAAGAGATTTGAAATGATGGATTATCTGTAGCTGTTTCTTCTCAGGTCAAACATGTCCCAATAGTTGTCCATATATTTTCATGACCATTGCTTCACTTTTCTCCTGGGTGAAAATGAGACCATATATTTTAGCAGCTTCTGCCCAGGTGTTTATTTGATCTGGAAGGTCTTCTTTAGAGTCATACCACAAAAATACTATGAGCAAACAACATGGATTTCTTTTTTCATCTCTGGTTGTTTGGTGTACTTTCCCCTTGATTTCATTCATTATAGTAATGAAAAGAAGAGGATGCAGAACTCCACCTTGCCTTGAACCAAATTTCATGCCAAAGGATTCAGTCATTTGTACAGGTGATTTGGCATTACTGTGGCTGTCGTGGTACACGTTCTTGATCCCATGTATCATGTCGTCCTGTACTCCAGTTTTCTTCAGTATTTCCCACATTCTTCCTTGTCCACAGCATCAAACATTTTCTTTTGAAGTGTGGACTAAAGAAGAATTTTGAAAATTTGATGAGTTGATCGAAAATGAGTATAAAGGTGAAAATAAGTTGTGATCTCCCAGATATGTCTGATGTACAAGGCCATGGTTGTGTGTTTGTGTGTGTATGTGGGTGGGGGTAGAGATAGTGACTAGGAAAAGAACAAAAGGTTCAAAACTAGCGTGATTCCTGAGATATTACCTCTTACATGTGCACAACCCATAAACCATCTACAGATGTGTGGACATCTTTCCTCCCATCACCATAAAACCCAAAAGCCACTATTTAAGCTGTACCAGATTGTGAGTACTTACATCGGTACATGTGAGTATATATAAATTTTGTTTATTTGTCCAAATTCTTGCATACAGAGTGTGCATAGACGACAGCTTTCACCTCATACCTTCTTAAGGCTTTTTGTATCTACTTCAGTGACTTATACTTATTTAGTATTTATTGTTAAGATATTATGAGACCTAGTTCAGAAGACACAGGACAAAAGATTTGATGTGGAAGTTTAACAGTCTAGTTATAGAGAAGTTCTAGAGGTTTGATCTCTCTCTCTCTCTCTCTCTCTCTCTCTCTCTCTCTCTCTCTCTCTCTCCCTCCCTCCCTCCCTCCCTCCCTCTCTCTGCGCGTGCACACACACAACTGTGTGTGTGTGTGGGATGGGGGAGGGGGGGCGGGTGTGTTAGTAGAGATATACTTTCCATAGCTTCTTTTTAGTTCTAATACACTGTTTTTGGTTTTTCCAATTATGATCCAGTTGTTTAATTTTTTTACCCTGTTATATTGTGACTTCATTGCTTTCACAACATTTACTTAGCATTTCCATAATCTTAGTGTAGGTAACATCCTTATTAGTTTCTTCTCCATTTTATGCTTGTTTCAGAATATTCACAATTATTTCCACTATTCTGAATAAAATATTATCAGGCTTTAGTGACATCCAAGGATTGATTTCCTGCATGAATCACAATAGTGCTGGCATGACATGCTTAAGCCAATACTTTGATGCACCCACAGCCTGTTGCATCTTCCAATTGCAAAAATGTTATGAAGGTTAGAGAAAATACAAAGATTTTTTTTATCTTAAACATCCTCCTGTCTTTTCTGTCTGAGGTTATGAAATATGTTTTGAATCCAATTGAAAATTTTCTTATTATCCTTTGATCATAAAAATATGTTTTTCTGTATAGCATTCCTCTGAAAACTGAACATCTTATTTTTCTCTGTCACACATTGCTACTGCACATCTATCTATGGTGAAAAGGCATGTAACATATGCACATATGATTCCTTTACTAACTTAATGTGAGGCTTCATTTATAAATTGGGCATTGACTTTAAAACCTGAATGATTCCTCTCCATCTCTTGAAAAGAGGAGCTAGAGAGAGAGGCAAGTTTGGTAGAACAAGGCTCCAAAGTCTTAATGAAAAGTTTGAATATGTTGCATACTGTTTATTGATGTCAGTATATTTATCAACTGAAAAAAACAATTTCAACAGTCTGACACCCTCAAGTATACGTTGCAAGAGTGCAAGCAGGACTCGGGAAAGGGAGAGGGGGGTGGGGGGTGGTAGAAGGTTGATGGAAAAAGACTCGACATCCTTTAATAAATTTTTTTAATGTGTTGAATACTGTTTACGTATGTCACAATACTTATTAATTGCAATCGTAATTTCAACTATTATTCTTTTTCAAGCATACGTTAGAATATATTAGTAATACAGCTGTGCAAAGTTTACAAAGCCCATTTCATGGTGGCAGAAACACCTATTACTGATGTAAGAAAAAACATGACATCCAAAATCTTGGGTTGGATTACAAAATACAGATTCCCAGTGGCTGCATTTGTATTTCAAAC
The DNA here is from genome assembly GCF_023898315.1 of Schistocerca nitens. Classification (NCBI taxonomy): domain Eukaryota; kingdom Metazoa; phylum Arthropoda; class Insecta; order Orthoptera; family Acrididae; genus Schistocerca; species Schistocerca nitens. The sequence continues at coordinate 356,111,436 of NC_064622.1, forward strand.
TCAGCTGTCCTATAGCTGTAATTAAGCAAATAAACAAAATGTCACAAGAGACATAGTTCGGTCATCATGTTTGCTTTTCCAATGGTAAATAAGTATTTCTGCCAACATTAATTAAGAATCCACCAATTTCCTTCAGTTGTAATATTGGTAATGTATGCCACAACATTAAACCTTCAATCACAACTACAAATACAAAATGAATTTTTTTGTAAGTTAAACTTCAGAAAAATTCATGCAGCCAAACTTAGTTTTCTATTTAGTGTCCCAGTGGATAGACAATTTCTTGGTCCTGTTTTCATGAAACAAACATGGCTTTGACAGCAGCCAGTTGCACACAAAACATTTCATCAATGCCATCATCACCAAGTCTGACTTATCCAACTGCTTCCTTTAGTGGTCCAAACAAATGAAAATTGCAGAGCAGTAAGTCTGGCCTGTACAGAAGGTATTCTAGTGTGGTCCAGAACTATAAATGAATGTTTTGTGAAGTTTAGGCAGATGTGTGGGTTGGAACATTCTCATGAAGCTCGATCCCATCCCAGATTGGAAATGTGCAGCTTATCAAGAGCATTTAACATGACATCTCGTGGAAATCGAGTTTTCTGCCAGATATCAGCGTCTACCAAACACGATATTTCGACGTCATTACTTGACGTCTTCATCAGGTGTTCCCTGAGACTGGCCAGAGTGGCAGGGGAGCGCCACTCATGGACGCGGACCGAGAAGGCAACACCAGGAGGCCACGACCGCAGTTGGAGGCGGCCAGAGTGGGCGCGGACGGAATAGGGAGCACCTAGAGTGGCAGGATAGCGCGAATCGCGGGCGCGGACCGACTAGGGAACGGCAAACAAAACACCAGGCACCGGGAAGGCATAAATATGCGACCCGATCCAGCAAGCAGCCAGGGAACACCTGATGAAGCCATCAAGTAATGACGTCGAAATATCGTGTTTGGAAGACGCTGATATCTGGCAGAAAACCCGATCTCCACGAGATGTCATCAAATCGCCGGGAAAGTCTAAGAAATTACAGCATTTAACATGTTCAAAAACTAAGTAAGTGGCTGAAAATAGGTTCCACAAAAGAATACAGAAGGTTCAGCTCATCACCTAATTTGGTTAAAATCTCTGATACAATCTAAATCAACCTTAATAGTTATGTGAACTTCTGGAGAAACTTCGTACTTTGTAAGCCTCAAGTATTTGTGGCCAGTAATAATAGTGTCACAGAGCACATAGCAATCACAGTACAGGACACACACAGATAATTTTCCCTTATATTTTGCCTCCTTGTCTAGCCTTCAGAATGGGTTCTATGTTTGTTAAAAAGATCTTTAACATACCTTCAGCAGACATAAAATGAAATATTGTCAAATTTAAGACATGTCTTGATAATCTGTCATAGAAATAATTTGACTGCCTAGGGTCAAGTATTGAAAACTCGCATTTGCAATGTAACAAATAATAAAACTTCCTGGCAGATTAAAACTGTGTGCCTGACCGAGACTCGAACTCGGGACCTTTGCCTTTTGCGGGCAAGTGCTCTACCATCTGAGCTACCAAAGCACGACCCACGCTCGGTCCTCACAGCATTACTTCTGCCAGTATCTTGTCTCCTGGTGACAAATAATAGTTTTTACTGTCAGTAGCCCCATAATCTTACAGATGCAGGTAACATGTGGTTTTTGGGAAAAAGATATTACAGGAAAGAAAGGAAGAAAGAGGAACTCAGGGAGAAGGAAGACAACTGCATTTGTTAAGAGATGGAAAATGCAAGAGTATCACAGAGAACAGGCTCTTGAGTGGCATACATGAAATATAGGTAGTGAGGACAAAATAGATTGTAGACTGCTGTAGCAAAGACTCATCTTTTATGATTGAGAAAAAATTACTGTCAGCAGGTGAAATATTTCCACTTAGAACTTAGAGAAAAAAAGACTGTATGAAAATAAAGTTTGTAAAGAAATAGAACAGTAAATATAGATGTTAGCAACACCTAAATACACAAAAATGTTTTGAGTAGTAATTTTAAAAAATGGTGGTACAGTAACATGAAACAAATGGAAAAGTGGGCAGGGTTGGGGAGGCTGAAGCGAAATGACTGTGGAAACCCAGAGCCATTTAACCCTCAAGCATGTGCACCACATTTTCATTAGTTGAGCAGATGCACCGGGTATTTTGTGCTCCAGTACATAATTAGCATAACACAGTCTTAAACTTTGGGAAAGTGATATTTATTTTGTAAATACTGTTACTGACCATTTTAATTCTATACTTTTTGTGAATTTGATTGATTATTTGAACTTTTTTAGGGTAAAATTTAAATATTTCATGAAAAGTTAATACAAAGTGTTTTGATTAAGGTTTACTTACTTTATTTTTTCAGCATTGTGCATGTCCCTTACAATTTAAGCCTCATGAATGGAATCCACTGTTTAAAACAGGGCTCACTCATTACTGTTGCATGTGCAAGCAACTGTCACATGTTTCTTATAAACAAACTTTTAGCATATATCACATGTAATTGTTCTTGATACATCTATTCTCAGCCACAAATTACACACTTCTCATGTTTCTTGTTTGCTGATTTTTGGGAAGCAGGTGGACATATGTCTTTCTTTCTCAAGGGTTCTAGATAGTTAATCAAGAAAACCGAAATGTTACCAGGCAGACACATTATTTTGGATCTTTCAGACAATGGAGCTTCATCAATGCCATTGATAAATTTTCAAAAAAATTCTTCTTGCATAATGTGGGTATTTTATATTTGAGGAATACAAAATCTGTGCATTTATTTCTGATACATTCATGAGAGAGTAAAAGACACACATTGGCCATTGTCTTTTATGCGCAAGGCATTGTACACATTACATAATTGATCCACGATGTCAACTCTCCTTTTTGCATGTTGTAGTCCATTATTATTTCAGGCATATTTGTCTTATCATCAAGTTTTGGTAGTTCTCGCATCATTGAGAACAGTATCACTGATTTGTTTTTCTTTGGTACATATGATGTGAGAACTATGTCTTTTTGAAATCTAAAGATTGAATGCCCAATTTTTCATATTTCACTTGCCTGAAATTCATCAGGTATTTCTCCTCTGTCCTTCTTCAGCGTGCCAATATAAGTCAGCTGCTTCCTTAGGAAAGATGTCACCAAAGGGTAAATAGTGTATCAGTTGTCAAATGTGGCGTTTCTGTTGCAACCTTTGATGTTAGGAACAGGTGCATTCCTATGTTGCCTGGCTTGTTTGAGATCAGATATGGGCCATCCTCTTGTTTCCCGCAGTATACTTCCTAATTACTTGTAAAAAATGTTTTTGAGTCTGACATAACAAAGATCTTGACTGTGTATTTTGCAGGCTTATTGAGGATATAAAAAAATCTCTATGAAACTGCAATGTCCACAGTAAGCCTTCAGTTTTTCATAATTAGTCACAAAGGGCCTGAGGTTGTACAAATTTTCTGCAGTTGAGAACAAGCAGCTGCAAGAAAGGATGAATAGCAGCTAGTTTGTATGTTTTTCTTCTTTCAGCTTGTGTGTCCTTGTGATCAAATCACATACAGCGGAGTAGAAACAAGAATCTCTTGTAATAACTTATACATGCTTTTAGAACTTGCATTCCTGTTATATCTGAGAGCCATAGCTCGAGTATGTTACTATGATGCTCTTTCTTTATTCCAGTCGTATAGAAACATCCCAGTAAAGCAAGTATGTCAGTTCCTATATCGATTTGTGTCAGTGACTGTATTATCTATCATACTGTTGTCTATTATTTTTTGAAAAGCAGAAATTTCAGTACTCAGGTCATCTGCATTGCTTCTAGGACCAGGAAACACTTTCACTACATTCTTATTTCTAACTTTACTCTGCTTAAGTATTCCATTCCTCTTCACCTTGTAAAGTCATCTCTGCCAATAAAAAATTCCACATTGTCACTCAAATCACGGTTGTCTACTTCCATAACAGACGATATGTCTTGTTCAGAATCACTGTCATGCTCACTTTCTAGCATTACTTCCACCTCCTCGTCTGATTCCCCACTGCCACTGCTGCACAGTTCATAATCTGACATGTCCAACAACTCCAGCAGAATTTTGACTATTTCTTCGGGCACCATTTCCCTGAATAAGTAACAGAATAATTAGTTTTTTCAAAGCACTGATCTGGTATAAATATGCATGTTTTCACGTATGTACCAAATACGTATTTACTTGAGGACAAGGCACAAGGGATTCTTTCTACACCAGTAGCATTCTGCCAACAGATTCACAGAACAAAAGGCACACAGAAAGTTACAGAGTGAAACTAACTACAACAGATTATAGTTGAGACAACAACAGAGGAATAACTAGTGCGCCAGTAATCTCTGACAGAAAGCAGTGTTGCCACTAACAGAAAACTAAACATGGTGCAGTCTATATCAACAGAACGTCTGCTCAAGAGTTAAAAAGATGCAATGTCTAGCTGAGGAGGAGGTGGTGCATGACAGGAAAGCTCAAGAATCAATGATTTGTACAAGTAACTAGGAATTGTTATAAGCAAATGGGAGAAGCAAAGTTACTGTTATCATCTACAGACTTCTGAAACACAAATAATGAAAGAAAGTATTCACATTAACCGTAACACTTAGTCTAATGGATTCGCCATTTTCTCAGCCTCAAAAACTTATTATTTGTATGTTGTGCTCTTATATGATACTCTTCACATTGCCATGAACCCTTAGATTACATAAATTATTCTCAGGTTTTAGCTGCATCATTTGAATTCAAATTCTTGAGCGTTTGAAAGTTTTCATCACAATTGTCATCAGGAATTATATCTGCTGACTGACAGAAGTGATAAGGTATGGTTATGTTCATGAAGTAGCGAACTCTAGAATCTTCCAGAGGCGCTCTGTATTCCGTCGTGTGTGGGAAGGCAAGTCCAGCAGAAAGCAGCAGGTCTGCCCCACCATGGAACCACATAATGTCACAACTTGTGAGGGGCCAGTGCTTTCTGAAGCAGCACTGGCTTCTCATGCTTGTTGAAATTATGCCATCCTGCAACAGGCCAGTACCATTCTCAGCAAAGAAAGGTTGTAACTTCTGTTGGTGATCGTGATAGCTGTTGGAAACCTGAGAGTTTAAACTCAGTTGGTGTGAGTTGAAAACTTTGGTATGGATTTGTCCCCATACTTCAAATACCTTACAATCATGCCTGTTGTGTATTATTCCACCCATTAATTTTATTCTGAAATTTTCAAGCATTCTTTATACTTTTTAGTTGGCAGTGTTTAAATTTCATCGTTCATGCATTTTGTCTTGGCCTCCAGCTCTTACTTTTCTTTTTATCAGGTCATTGTTTGTGATAGCTGTTGGACCTGGATGTAGGGAGTACCTAAACCAGTCTTGATAATGGAAAGCTACAGACCAGCACCAAGCAAAACTGATTGGACTCCTAATTAGACATGTTATTCTTCTGCAAAACATTTTCAAGGACAAGATCATATGTAAGAAAATGAGGGGACACCCTAGAACATCCTATTTAAAAAATACGAGCAGAGAGATGGGATGTTGTACATATATGGACATGAAGAGGACTGCTGAAGAGAGGAAGCTATGGCTAAAGAGGCAAGGCTCAGCCTCTTGAAAGAAGAAGAAGAATAGTTTGGGTTACCTGTGTCTCCTGTGTGGCTTTATTACCTGTTCCTTTGGGACTGAATGCTGGTTGCTAAAATAGCCATAATCACTCTGATACCTTCTCCTTCCTTTGTTTCATAGATCCTGTATTTTTTTTATTTCCATCTAGTAGTGCTAAGAACAAGAAAGTGCACTCCTCCAGAATACTGGCCATTCCATTTAATAATATTTATTGTCATGTCAAACTGCCTCTGTTATGTGAAAGGTGACCTTTCTTCATACACACTTGACAGTTTTGATGCACTGGTGTGTGTAGAGAGAATAAATTATTGGACAGACATTCTATGTTTACCCACCGTGTGGTTTACAGTTTCCTTACCACAACCTGCGAGACGGGGTCGACGCAGGAGAAGGCCTGGCCGCCGCCCTAATCGTGAACGACACTCTGGATTGGAAGGAAACTTTAGGCCACAGGAAGGCGGTATTAGTGGAGGTGTGGCAGCTGGGGCTACCACTGCAACAACAGCAAAGGCTGCGAGCCAGATACAGCAGCAGGCGCAGTCTGTGGTAACAGACACACAGCCTGTCAAAGGTAAAATATGTACCTGTAGGTAATAATGCTTCTCTTATAACATATTTATTACTTTACATATCACCTCTTCCTACAGAGAGAAGTACATTTTATGGAGCAATGTGAAACTTGGTAGCCGATTTAAGGACTGTGGCCTCATTATTAGTGAGCACTGCGCCTTAGTTTTATTAAATGGTGTTAAAATAGCAATGTTAAACCTGATAGAGAACTGCTGAATCTCCCAACTAAAAGCAATAACCAGTATAGCACAAAACTTACTCTCTGAAGCATAACACTAAATTGTTATTTCTGTCAAGAAAGTTACTTACAATGCAGGATGCAAACCAAAATTGATATATGGGCTGAAGCAACCAAAAATTTATTTACTGTCATTTAATATGACTGGTAATTTCTTTATTATTTATTTAGCTGACAACTAGTATCACACCACACACCACAAAATTTTAAATATATGTAATACACAGAAAAAGGCATAATTACAAGTTAATTCAACTTCCAGTATTAACAAAGCACAGAAAGTCACAAATATATATTCAACTGCTGAATGTATTGAATTGATATCTTCGTTGCCATGAGTCACAGCTGGGCACTATTAATTCCTATTTGTACACTGAGTCAGTATATCTTCCATGATTTGTCCTTGTTCTCTTTATCACAGATCAGATCTTGTGGTGCTATCCAAAACCTGGTGGCCTGAACAAGATGACGGGCACCTTAAGCTGTTCTGGGGTAGCATTGTTGTGCCATATTTTTGTCCATTATTCTGTTGTTGTTACTACGTTGCTTATCAGAAATTTTGCATCTTGTAGATGCGTGTGACGTGAGCAAAGTCTGTTTTTATTGAGTGCAGGAATATCCTCATGTACAGGGAGATGAGAATCACCAGCTATTTTTGCGAACTCTTGCTTCAAGCGGAGTCTCGCCACAAAAATGGGGGAGCCACATGACTGACAATGGGTGACCAGAAAGCTGGAGTGTTTGTGATTATGCTTTGATGATGCACATATTCTGGTTGAATTGCATGTCAACAAGTCTGATGTATGTGCTGTTGATCTGGACTGCAGCACAGTATTCTGCCACAGGATCCATCAATCCAAGAGCAGAAGTTGTTAGTGTTGGAGCTGAAAAGCCCACTTCATACAACAAAGTATCTACTAGCTGTTATTTCTTGTCTTTGTCTTAGTTCCATTTTACAGCAAGTGCTCTTTAAAGATGAGTGTCCTACAGGAGTGACCCCTAGATAACATAGAAACGTAGAAACTGGTGACTTCTGTTTTGGCATCCTTGGCTGTAATCTCCAGTTGCAGAAGTGTTTTCGACAGTTTGTGTGACTTTGGTCCTAACAGACTCAGTAACGCCCAGGTCTTTGTAGCTCACAGTTTGTCCCCAGTCATCAGGACATCCAAATTACCTTGATGTCCTTAGACATGTCTGCTATACAGTGTGTTACAAAAAGGTACGGCCAAACTTTCAGGAAACATTCCTCACACACAAATAAAGAAAAGATGTTATGTGGACATGTGTCCGGAAACACTTAATTTCCCTGTTAGAGCTCATTTTAGTTTCGTCAGTATGTACTGTACTTCCTCGATTCACCGCCAGTTGGCCCAATTGAAGGAAGGTAATGTTGACTTCGGTGCTTGTGTTGACATGTGACTCATTGCTCTACAGTACTAGCATCAAGCACATCAGTACGTAGCATCAACAGCTTATTGTTCATCACGAACGTGGTTTTGCAGTCAGTGTAATGTTTACAAATGTGTAGTTGGCAGATGCCCATTTGATGTATGGATTAGCACGGGGCAATAGCCGTGGCGCGGTACGTTTGTATCGAGACAGATTTCCAGAATGAAGGTGTCCCGACAGGAAGACGCTCGAAGCAATTGATCGGCGTCTTAGGGAGCACGGAACATTCCAGCCTATGACTTGCGCGGAACATTCCAGCCTATGACTCCGAAGACAGGGGAAGGCCTAGAACGACGAGGACACCTGCAATGGACGAGGCAATTCTTCGTGCAGTTGACGATAACCCTAATGTCAGCGTCAGAGAAGTTGCTGCTGTACAAGGTAACGTTGACCACATCACTGTATGGAGAGTGCTACGGGAGAACCAGTTGTTTTCGTACCATGTACAGCGTGTGCTGGCACTATCAGCAGCTGATTGGCCTCCACGGGTGCACTTCTGCGAATGGTTCATCCAACATTGTGTCAATCCTCATTTCAGTGCTCCTGCACATTTCAGTCGAAGTGTTCATACGCTTCTCAACAACAGAGTCGGTGATCGATGGATTGGTAGAGACGGTCCAATTCCATGGCCTCCATGCTCTCCCGACCTCAACCCTCTTTACTTTCATTTATGGGGACATTTGAAAGCTCTTGTCTACGCAACCCCGGTACCAAATGTAGAGACTCTTCGTGCTCGTATTGTGGACGGCTGTGATACAATATGCCATTCTCCAGGGCTGCATCAGCGCATCAGGGATTCCATGCGACGGAGGGTGGATGCATGTATCCTCGCTAACGGAGGACATTTTGAACATTTCCTGTAACAAAGTGTTTGACGTCACGCTGGTACATTCTGTTGCTGTGTCTTTCCATTCCATGATTAATGTGATTTGAAGAGAAGTAATAAAATGAGCTCTAACATGGAAAGTAAGCGTTTCCGGACACATGTCCGCATAACATATTTTCTTTCTTTGTGTGTGAGGAATGTTTCCTGAAAGTTTGGCCTTGCCGTTTTGTAACGCCCTGTATACAACAAAAACAGAAGAGGGGATAGCACTGATTCTTTTGGAAAGCCATTATTAAGACCTGTTCAATGGCTCATGTGACTGCCCATTAGAACTTAGTAGTTTTCATTGCTTAATGTAGCACTGATGAAATTTCCAGTGGTATGACTAATAAAAGTTTAGAATATTACCCCTTCCCTCCACGCAGTATCATAAGTCACTTTTAGATCTATAAACAAATTTGAGGTCTTTTGTTTGTTTCAATATTCCACTTTAGTAAAAAGTTGTTATTGAGAAAACGTTGTTGGTGCAGCTGCGGTTCAGATAGAATCCTGCCTTTTCAGCTGACAGGTTTTGAAAAAATTTGTGGCTGATTCTATTACACAGTATTCTTTCCAAAAGTTTGTATACTGTGCTAAGGAAAGCAGTGGGTCCGTAGCTTTGCCATTTGTTATTTGGTTGACCTTGTTTTATGATGACTATAATTTTCCTCTTTTTCAAATCGTGTGCCATGTTACCAGTTTGGAGAATATCAATAAAGAATGCTGTTAGCCTTTCTTACACACTTCCTTACATACTTCCCACTGTGGATTATGAATTCTGAATGGATGCTATAATGTATCATTTAAATGTACAATGCCTACTTAGGCTGATGTCTAAAATTATGGAATTAATCCTAACAAATGCTAAAAATAAAAATAAAATAAAAATATGGAATGAGACACATACTTTCACTTTTATAGAATATAAAATTTGCTGTGCCTTGAACATAAATGTTCCGTATCTAAGAATAGTTATGGAGATAGTACATTGCTTTATATTATATTGTAGAGACTTATTCATTAAAGGTGTATTTGTAGATGAAGTCTTATGGCTTCTATATTACACTATTTGAGCTATTTTTGAGATCATTAGTGGAGTTGCTATTCCAAAAATCATTTCTGAGTGGTATACAAAAGTTATTTTATCATGAAAATGACAGATGTCATTGTAATACATCACAGCAGTACTTATAGCAAGAATACAATTGCAAATTTGGTCCTTCTCATTGAGCAGTTCTGAGAAGACGAGACCATTATTTCAAATGCTAAGCAACAAGGTCAAGAAAGAAGAGGTACAACATTGTGGCTATAAAAAGAGATATCAAAAAAATTTTCCTCACACCAAAAGCAGAATTACTGCAGAACTTGTTGAGAATGCACAAGAAACTTTACACACCTTTAATGAAATACACAGGTTCCAAAATTGACTCAAGAATCAATTGTAATGATTTTTATGAAATGTGTCAAACTTTCTGAGGTCAGTCATATCATAGTATCATTATCTATACTGAATACTTACCGTGTAATTCCATCAAAATTAGGTGCCCTTGCTCCTTTCATTTCTTTGAGAGCTGTGATTTCCTCACTGATGAATGGTTTAGAGTAGCCCAACTCAGATATTCACAGGCTACTTCAAGAGCCTTCAATTGCTTTTGGACCTTAAGTGAATATGATCGAATCTGAGGAGTTCTAGAGGTGGACACAATTTTACTTGCTACCTGCTTGGGAGTAACAGCCTCCTTTGTGCAGTTTTGTGGCTTGGCACATATAAGATTTCTTAGAAAAGACAGGCATTTCTGCTTGAGGTGCAGATATCTGAGGCCTCACCAGTTTCAGTCCATTGTATATGGTGAGCTGCATTGATACTCTTCTTGAGTTCGTCAGCTATTTCAGTTACTGTTGTCACAAAACTTGTGTAGAATGTCACACTATTCCAGCTGGCTAGGTGTGTATTCCTTGTGGAAGCCTCGTAGGATACATTCCTTTGTTATGCACATTACAGCTCCTGTGAACCTGTCAGCTCTTTTAAAGTTCCATTGAGATCTGGGAAATGATCTTACAACAAGTACGCTTGTGCCTATTTTGAAAAGCACTGGATGATGTTGATAGATAGTACAAGAAGTTTACAGGACGTTCCTTGGTATTGGTAATGACTGGCCCTAATTATTGGAGAACACAAAACATAAATCAGTGTTGTGATCTGTTTTCCAGGCTCCAGAACAGAATGTACACTGATCTTCAGTACTAAGAACTAGATGGAAGTTGTGTTTTTCAGACCAGTTAACCAGTGTGTTCCCATTTTCAGTGTTTACATTTGTATTTCCATAGTCGATCATGGTTGGTGAAGTCTTTTAAGAACACCGTAGAATGGTCCTGAGTTTTTAATACATGTACATGCCAGATGGCTCCTAGATGTTCACAACAGTTATTTCACCAATTCCTAGCTCCATGTTAATGTGAATATTTTCATATGTGTAATTGTTCATATGATGGTAGTGGCAATTATCACCTGGGATTTAATATTGGTGAGAAGCAGTTGCTGCCAAGCTGAGATGAGCTCTCATTGTTGTCTTGTATCTACGCACATTTAAATCGACATATCTTTCCAATAATTATATTGTCTCCTGTGTGAATCCTTACATGGAATTATTTCCATAAAGTCTCCAGGTTATCCTGAAATTATGCTTATTTCTTGGTCTTTATGTGCCTTCTTCCTTTAGTCATATATCTGTATTTTTTGTATATGGATGCCTATACAGAAAAATACTACAAAGTTATTGTCACCACTGTCTTTTCAGGTATTAGGTTCATGGACTGCACGAAAGTTTTGATTATGTATCATATCTGGAATACATGTCTGTTTTGTATATTTTTCTGCACCCTTTTGTGTCAACTGTCCGTAAACATCATATCAACAATACACCATAGTATTTTTACATTTTTGCTTATTTCCCACTTCCTGTATCTTAATTTCATTGAACCCTCTGAAACAAAAACCCTAACCTTCCAAAAACTAGAACTACTAAAAACTATTGTCATCAGTCAACATCCTGCACTGCTTCACTCTGCTGATTCTGTATTCAAATCTTCTCCAAGACTGTTCAACGTTTAACATCCCAGCTAGTAAGCATTGGGTTTATTGCATGGTTGTCCAGTAATGTACATTCCCATTGACTTGCCCCCCTCTCACTAGCTACATTTCTCCTTTTGGTGCTGCATCCTGGCAGGATCTTTCAATACAATTACTTACATCACAAATTTTAAAAAATCCCCTGATATCCTGCAAAATGCTTTGACGCTTAGCACAGAAAGCAGTTACTAAAGCAGTCAACATATCATGAAAACCTTTCAGAAAGCCAGCTATGCAGTTAGAAATAATTTGAGGTCCATTAATCACTGTCAGCTTGGAAGCACATCTGCCATTTGTTATAAAAACTATTTCCTACATAGTATGAAATTTGTTAATTTTGTGTATGGCGACAGTATTATGAAAGGATGACTTGATATTCACCATATAGAGGAGGATTGGAGTCGCAGGCAGGCCTAACAAAAAGACTGCTGTACATTTGAGCTTTTGGCCGAAAGGCCTTCTTCTAAAGTACAAAACACACACACTTTCACATAAACACAACTCATATATACATAGCTGCTGAGGCCAGACTGCCTTGCAGCCAGAGAAACTGCTTGTGTGTGTGTGTGTGTGTGTGTGTGTGTGTGTGTGACAGGGGGGGAGGGAGGTGTTTGTGTAAATGTGTGTGTGTTTTCTACTTTAGAAGAAGGCCTTTTGACCAAAAGCTTAAATGTATAGCAGTCTTTTTGCTGTCCGTGTCTACGCCTCAGTATCTCCTCTGTCTGGTGAGTAGCAATCTGTCCTTTTCATCATATAACTGTTCTTCCATCCTGAGTTTTCAGTTGTTTAAAATTTGCGTATCGATACTTTGTATTACATATTCTATAGCTTATGCTCAGAAAGTATAACACAGGGCTTTCGTTATTTACATACACTGAATGATCTTCTGCTATATGCAATACATGCAGTTAGATATAAATACAACTGTAGTAAATTCCTTTCAGTTATTAATCTAAATTTGTGAATTTGGCTTGCATACCTCTTTTTATGATTCAACTGTGAGAGAATTTCAAAAGTCAAAAATAAATAGGAATAATCCTGTTAAATGGTGATGGTGGTGGTGTAAACAAAAATTTGTGTGTGTGTGTGTGGATGCACGTGTTTGCACGTAGGTGAAAAAAATGTAGAGAAATAGAACCAAGGCAATGTATGTACTTGTTAATTCAGTTGTAACATGTTTCGCTTTCACCATTAACTCATTATTAAGTCACTGTATATGATTATAATAATCATTCTTATTATGTTTTTAATATTGCAGTTTGTAATTAAGAGGAAATTTGCAGTTACTAAAATGTGCTTTTTATGCAACTATAATTATAAGTTCCACTTGGTCCATTTTTGTACAGATTTTGTATAAAGTCTCCGCTTCTTTCACCATGCGTTATTTAACGTTGTCCAGTTTTAACTCCTGTAGAGTTACTGATCATCTAGGGGCACAGTATGTGATAAAAGTGTGTCTTTTCGTATGAAAATTATACAGAAATGTGCTGAATGATACTATGTACAGAACTGATCTGATAGTTTTGTGTGTGCCAGCAGAATGAAACTAGAGAATACCCTCACAATACTGTTTATGGCCTGACTTTTGCATTATTATGTTTCAATATATCTAACATTTTTGTCTCTTGGGCTGCTCTGCAGTGTAGTGCCTAGAGTGCTCCACCTCCACAGCAGAGGTCCCCTGTTCAAACCCTGGTGACTCCATGTGGAGTTCGTGCTGCACTTTACGGAGTTGGGACAAATTCTCTCCAGGTGCTCCATTTTCCTTTGCTCATTCCGCCATATGTCCATCACCTCATTCGTAATAAAACATATCATCATATGTAGCAACAGTTGACAAAGAGTGTAGTCTTTATGCTTTTATAACAACTTTTGTTTATTCTGAGCAGTTGTTAAAAGTATTAATTTTAAATTTTGAAATTGCTCAGGCTAAGGAGGAGGCTCAGGATACCACTCCCGTTACAGATAAAACAATGATTGATATGTATATCTTATACTGTAGCAACAACAGTTTACAGGCTTTTTGGGCCTTTCATGGTGATATATTTATCACTGTGTGCATCATCCCTCACATGATTGGTATCCTGCAGTTCTTCTTTGTATCTTTTTAAAAGTAAATATCCTTTTTTAATATGTTGTGGACTTGTCAGAGATATAGGAACCTTATATCTCACTGAGCAACCATTTAATTTACATTTACTGTTAACCGTATAACTGTTACAGATATTGTGCTGTCATGTTTTCATTTCAGTTGTTGAGTATCTGTCATTGACATGAAATTTTCAGTTTAGTTCGTGTGTCAGTGCACTGTTAATGTTGTTCCCTCTATGTTGGGCAGCTCTGTGTAGAAGATTCACTTGGCCATTTTATTAATTTCAGTGCACTATGTAACAATACAGAAATACACTAAATCTGATTTCCATGTTTAGTCATTAGAAAAATCTTTTGATCTGTATTGTCTGCAGATAATGGTATAAACTAACTGTCAGAATAGTGAATAGTGTAAACCAACTGTCTAAAAATGCAAATGCAAAAAAAGGAAGACATTAATTTCTTGTCCAATGCAAGAATAACTGAAAGTTTTTCCATTGATCTTGTTCCTCTATCTGCTCATTATTTCAGCAGATATTTGCTATTAGTTCTTGTTAAAGATGTTTTTATCAGTGTTGGGAGGAAATATTATTTTCATGAGCTGCAAAATGTGTTTATTGAAGGGGCATAGAGAGGTATAGGAAGTCACAGTGGCAAGATGTGAAACAAAATGAGCAAAAGTAATGGAAGGTGCTATATGGTCTTGTTGAAGATATGCTTAAGACATATGTGCTGTGTATGAAATAAGTGTTGGTGTGTGCATGACTGTATAAATTGGAGGACAGTATTTAAATGTGCTCATGTGATTTTTCTGAATCAAACATGTCTGAACTGTTTACTATATATGTTTATTTAATTTCTGTTTTCACTTTCTTTACCCAACTACCTTTGTGTGTGTGTGTGTGTGTGTGTGTGTGTGTGTGTGTGGATGGGTGTGGGGGGGGGGGGATTTAAGTTTTCTGTTGGCTTCCCATGTGTTTATGTGTGTCTGTATCTCGTTTTGAGGGTTGTGTACCTCAAACTGTAAAAACAGGACTCCTATATGATCACTTTGTTGTCCATCTGTCTGTCTGTTCAACTGTTAGAAACCCATTTCCTCACAAACAAGTTGACATATCAAGTTGAAATTTATGTCACATACCGAGGTCTATGGTCCCTTGGCGGTGTAAAACATTGAAGCTTCTAAGGCAGGCAGTCAAAAGATACACCCATTTATGTCACATATTTTATAATCTCAAACTCACTCATCAAAACAAGTCAGGCCGCAGACTTCTATAAGGAGGGTATTCAAAAACTGGTACAACATTATGACAAGTGCCTCAATATTGACAGAAATTATGTAGAAAAGTAGATTAAGGTACAGGCTTTCTGTAAAAATAAAATTATTGAGATATCTTAGCATGTCTTTTTTTACTTACTTAAAAAATGCACCTCGTATAATTAGTAGTTCACTTCAAATTCAGCTTCTTCCCACCTTTTCTCTGTTTCTTCTTACAGAAAAAGTATTTTTTAGCTGTTAATTGTTACCTGAGATGAGAGTGCATTTCTGGAATCAAATAAGCACAAATGAGCAATAAGGTAAAAAAATCAAATTATTGTTACATGACAATTTCATCTGCCTTTTTATACTATTTAATAGTATTAAAATGTTACTGAGCATGCTGATTAAAACACTGGACACACATTCGAGTGGACAGTGATTCCTATCCCCATCTGACCATCCAAATGTAGGTTTTTCGATGCCACATAATCACACCACAAAATGTGATCCCAACGAAAAAGCCTGAAGGAGTCATCCTGAAGATAAATTTTTAAATCTGAAACTGGTGGTAGCTACCTTTAAACAAAAATTCTGCATTATTCTTGTGGCTGGGCTGACGTCAATTTTGTAAACAATATTCATTACTCACATTGCATTTTTTCCCTTCCAAAAACTTATTAGAGAATCAGTGTCCATATAGGTGTACAGTTCAGTAATTCTGAACCAAGTGTTGATGTCAGTTTCATCAAACATTCCTACATCATTTTTATAATATCTGATACTTTTGTCTATTCTACAAATTCATCAACATTCTCAGGAATATATGCACTGAACAACCAGAACATTTGACCACATACCTAATAGCTGGCATGTCCACCTTTGGCGCGGAGAGCAGCAGCAACGCATTGTGGCATGAACATCATCTATCCCATCAAAGCAGGGCAACCTGTGAAACCAGTCATGTGATCAACAAGCTAAGCTGCAACCACTGTGCTGCATTTAATGTGGTCATGACAACCAGCAAGCTGTCTGTCAGCATGAATGACCACTGACGAACTGTGGCCCAGAAACAAGTAGACCACCCTGTTGCTGAGCATGCTGCCAAATATGATATCCTTCATTTGAAGGACTGCTTCACAGCCTGTGCCACATAGATCCTTCCCACCTTTCCTTTCTGAATTGTGCAGGTGGGAACTTTTCTGAAATATATCTTAAGTTCCCATAACCCTCCTGGCCTCACTTTACTTACTTTACTTTTTCGTGTCCGGAGATTTGTTTCAAAGCCTTTCAGCCCAATGTCGGGCCAAGTCCTGGCCTCAACCTTCATTAGTCATTGTCCTTACCCATCCAGACCCTTGCCTGTTCCCCATTCCAGCACTACACAGCCCTCATTCCACCATTGCATCTTGTCTTTTTACTTGTCTCTTTTTTTCGCTACCCCCTACCCACCTCTCTTCTGCCCTCCATCTAACCTCCTGACTGCACATATCTGCCCTATCTTCTCTCCACATTGTCCCCGCATGCTTCCCAACAGTGCTTCATTGTCTACCCTACTATCCCTCCCCCTCCCCACCCCAGCCTCCTCCTTACCCCCACCTAGTCACCACTCCCATCAAGCACTGATGCTGCTGCTCGCAGTGTGGCTTCAGTTGCCTGAGACTGGAGTCGTGTGTGTGAGCTGCATTTGCAGGCACATGTGCACGCTTTTGTGTGTGTGTGTGTGATCCATTTTTGACGAAGGCCTTACTGGCCGAAAGCTTTATTTGTGACAGTCTTTCAAAATTGTCAGCTTGTTCAAGAATGTTTTTGCAAATGTTCCTTATATTCTTCAGTCACCATACAAATTTCCACTCACCAGGTTGAAGTAGATTAAGGAACTGGACTCACATTCGAGAAGGCAGGTTCAGTCCATCATCTCACCCTCAAGACTTTAGGTTTTCCATTGTTTCCCTAAAATGCCCAAGGCAAATGCTGGGACAGTTACTTTGAAAAGGATTTGCCCCCATTGCTATAAGATACAAGCTTGTGCTTTGTCATTGACAGATATTAAACCATAATCTTGCTTCCTTTACTCCTTCCACTTTCCAGTTATACTTTCTCTTGGCATTTGTAGCTTGTTACTCCCAGCCAACATAGTAAATAAATCAGATAGTGACACTTGCAAAGTTGTGCCAGTGTTTTCCCAAGAAACGAAGTGAAGAAAATAAGTACCTAGAAATTTGCTTATTTGCTTAGTGTTGAGCCAAGTGAGGATGTGAACCACTGATTGTATGTCTGTGCTCAGATGCACTTATATTGTCCTAACAGACACATCAAACAACACTCCTCCAGTAACTCCTGTGAAGATGTCTACATCAGACCAGTCGCAGATGAGTGCATCACCTTCTGGTGTGAATCGTCGTACTGCTGTACTGTTCACCAGAAAAGCTGCAGCAGCTGCCTTCAGGAAACCAGACCCTCCAGGAGGAAGCATTAGCATGTACGTAAAAATATACATCACAATTGTAATACCATATATGACGAGAATATATTCGTATATTGTTATGTATCTATGTATTTCATCTATTTTATCGCCTGTGCCAATATAGCTGCCTTAAAAGTACAGTAGGGTTTCAATTATCTAAACAACCACTTAACCGAACTTCCTGTTACTCACTCACATGTGCTGCCCTTTCCCTCCGCTTCAGTCTTGCCGCCCTCTCTACCACCACCCCCCATCTGCCCTGCAAAAATGCTGAGTTGCAGACAGTAGTAACTGCTTGCCCTCTTTCGTGATCATTGTGTCCACTTTGCCATGTAAACTAAACTTGTGATATAAAATGTGTGAACATAAATGTGTTGGCCTATATATGAGAAATAAGTACGAGATTAATAAAAGGTTAGAGGAAGAGAAATCTGCATCCATGCTATCTTACAGCTAAAATCTTTGTAAGTCAACATTTATGGATATGAAAAACAAAGGACAAGCATCACAGATATTACATGTACCCATTATTCTACCGATGGATCGACAAGCCATGAAATTATGAAGTTTGCTTCGAACATGAATCTGGATGATGCTGTTTACAAGTGGTTTACATAAAACAGGTCACAAGGAGAAGCTATCTCTGGTCTCTGGTCCCATTCAAACTAATGGAAACCTTAGAAGGCCATTGAATTTGAAAGCAAGAACAATGTGGTTAAAGCATTATTAAGTCAACAAACGGCATTTGCAAGCATCAAATAAAGGAGAAAAACTGTCTGCTGATTCTTCAGCAGCTGACTCTTTCAAAATTAAACTTGGAGATGTATTGAAAGAAGAACATTATGTTCTCGAAAACACTTAGCATGCTGATGAAACTGGGCTCAATTAGAAAGCTTTGGCAAGGAAAACGTTTGCTTCATGTTTTGAATTAGCAACACCCGGTCCTAAAATAAGCAAGAATTATGTTACTGATTTAGCTTGTATTAATGCCACCGATTGTCAGTGCTCATTGTTTACACCTAACAAAAGAGCACCTAGATGGGTAGTACAACTTTCACATAATGGTTTATGGAAGTTCATGCACCTCCCACGAATGCTCATCAGTTAAAGAATGACAAAAGGGAGAAAACATCACTGCTTCTTGACAATGCACCAACTCATCCATCATGTGACATCTTAAATGAAAAGAACAGGTTCTTTTGCCATGTAGCATAACCCCCTCATTCCATCCTATGAACCAAGGTGTTATTGTTACTGAGACCTATAAATGATTGTACGGAAGAATTATTATGCACATTATTAGTAAAAGAGGAGGGAGAAGAAAGTTTGTTAATAAATCATAAAAATAATGATTTGATCAGAGCAGTGTGGAATAGTGTAAAAGAAACAGAATTTTAAGAAAGCCTGGGATAAAATTTTGAGTGTGATAGGATACGTCTGAAGTGAAGTGCTCAAAATTGACATAGCGATTGTAAACCTCGTCACTGATGAAGCTGCCGCTTGTCAGCATGTTACATCAGGTCTGGTCCAGAAAATGAAGATGCAAATATACTTGCTGCCTCTGAAGCATTTACTGCTGTGATGATGGAAGCTCATTAGTTACTTTCATGTTCAATAGATAATTTGTACAATTAATTGCAGTGATGTAGAATGAGTCATTTTACATTCACATTTTGCTGTTTGCCTGACATTTTATGTCACTGGATATGTGATCATAAATCTTGGTTGCTGCATTATGAACCACATTTTGTGTTGAAGAGCAACCGTAATGTGGAGTTATGAAAGTCATTTCTTCTTCTGGTATTGTAATTAAGCACATCGTAGTTCCATTTGCTCTGCAGTCGTTTATTTACAACAGACTGCATGAGGGAGTAAATAAACTGTGAAGCAGTAGTCAGAATCCCCAACTCCTTAAGCAAGATGATCATGAGTGAGCACCACATGTTATTCTTACAGCACATTTTTGAGCAATGAAGATTTTTTCCGAAAGATGAGTTACCCCAGTATATCACATTGTTGAATGTAAATACTCAAAATATGTCAGCTTACTGATTTGTTGCTCCCCAAGATCTGCAGTGCTTGAGAATGCAAACGTGGTTCAACTGAGTTATGTGAAAAGTTTGAAAGTGTATTATTTCCAGTTTAAAGTCTCATTAATATGAGCATTTAATAATTTTGGAGTTTCTGTCTAGTTATTATTTCCTCACCATGAGTTACACTTGTCATTGGTGTAGTACCTCTAGCTTTACAGAACTGAATATGCTGTGTCAATTGAGAGTGAGATCATTTGCAGAAAACTATTAACGACATTATTGACCATTTCTTCTGTTGCTATATTTTTGAATTGATTACAATACTAGTGTCATCTGCAAAAAGAATTAATGCTGCTTTCTATATATTGTATTTTCTCACAATGTCTCCCGCCTATTTCCAGATAGGTTCTGTAATTCCTCAATAGTTGCCTTATTTCTTTTGATAATTTCTTTTCTTTTGCTTTCTTTGACTTGCATGATTTTTTACTTTGTACATATCTACATTTGTATGTATACTCTGTAAACCACTTTGACATGCATGGCAGAGTGTGCATGCCATTGTATCCATTATTAGTTTCTTCTCATTCCGTTCATGTATGGAGCAGAGGAAGAATGATTGTTTGAAAGCCTTTGTGCATGTTGTAATTGTTTAATTTTATCCTCATGGTCCCTAAGTGAACAATACGTAGGAGGTTGCAGTGTATTTGTAGAATCATAATTGAAAGCCTTTTCTTCAAACTTTATTAGTAGACTTTCTTGGGATTGTTAACGTCTATTTTTAAGAGTCTACCAGTTCAGTTTCTTCAGTATGTCTGCGACGGTCTCTGCGACTCTCCTCCGTGAGTCAAACATACCTGTGACCATTCAAGCTGTCCTCCTCTTTATACATTTTATATCCCCTGTTAGTCCTATTTGGTAAGGATCCCACACATTTGAGCAATACTCTAGAATGAGTCGCACAAGTGATTTTTAAGCAATCTCCTTTGTAGACTCGTTGCACTTCCCACATATTCTACCCATAAAGTGAAGTCTGCCACCTGCTTTACCTATGACTGAGCCTATGTGATTATTCCATTTCATTTCCCTAAAAAGTGTTACATCCAGGAATTTGTATGAGCTGGTTGGCTGCAGTTGTGTCTCATTGGTATTTAGATCGAAGAATAAAACACTTTTTTTTAAAGGAAAACTTGTGAAGTGCACTGTTTTACATTTCTGACCATTTAAACCAAGTTGCCAATCTTTACACCACTTTGAAACCTAATCATCTGCAGTATGTGCCTTTGTTAAATAATTAGCCCTTTTGTATTATTTTTGTATACTCCTTGTGTTGAATTTGTTGTTTAATTTACTCTGGTATGACTCTCAATTCTTAAATAAATTCTCATAACATATATTCCTTACTTGCTACCTGGTGAGTCTGTTTCTTCCTAGCACTGTGTTTATTTGTGCTCTGCATTTAACAAGTCTTATAGTACAGAGCGTACTGTGCAAACATAGGCTGAAAAGGAAAGTTTTTAGAAGACCTAAGGTCTTTCTTATTACTAGGTACTAGACATACAAAGGGAACATTAGAGCTGGTACAGAGCTTTTGTAACTGGTATTTTTAAGCCAATTGCAGAGCTCAGTAATGTTACCTATGATTCAGTAGGTTGTGTACACTACAGAGTGTACTCCAGCCTCAATTATACAAGGGCATCCCGAAAAGGAATTACTCCAAATTTTGTATGTGAAAACTCTTACAGCTTTTCAAATAACACAAACAGTATTAACATTGTAAATCTTTATACTTCATGCCAACGTATTTATTTCTCAACATAAGTCGCCCTGGTGACGAACATGTTTCTCCCGACAAGAGACCAGTTTGGTGCTACCATCACGGTAGAACGTCGGACTTTGTTGATGGAGCTGCAACCTCACATATGCTTGCACCGCTTTATCACTATCAAAGTGAAGTCCTTGAAGGTGCTCTTTAAATTTTGGAAACAGATGAAAATTGGATGGGGCCGCCCAGTTACACATATGGATCAAAGGTACGGATGTTGACAGAACATGACAAAAATGCACTAAGAACCTTTGAGTGGAAAGTACAACACAAAATCTATGGTGCATAAGAGATGAAGAAAGCTGGAAAATAGGCTACAATGCCAAATGAGAAGTGTTAATGCAAGGTAGGGACATAGTAAAATTTGTGAAATCACAGTGAAATACAACAGCTAGTATATGTGGAGAGAATGGTAGAGGATAGAATTCCAAAGAAAATGATGAAAGGTGTGATCCATTCATCTAGGCCAAAATGGAGACTTAAAAGAAGATGAATTGATGATAGTGGATCTCACCAGTATGGGAGTCTTGGGGTGGAAAAGAGCAGCAAACAACTAAGAAATGTGGAGAAAGATTGTTGAAGCCAAGGGCTCTAGCACTACCGAAGAAGAAGAAGAAGAAGAAGAAGAGGAGGAGGAGGAGGAAGAGGAAGATGTTCAGACTGTCTGGAGGATGATTGATGACAGTGAACAGAAAACATCAGATTGTTGCAGATGTCACAATTCTTATGTGTATTCTGGCACTGTCATGCTGAAGGAGAGAGTGCTTCATGTGCAGACGAACTCGTAGAATTCGAAACTTGATTACAGCATGCTGTTACACAAGCACTGACATAGTTACATTACATACTGCAATGTTACATACTACAATTTGGACTCCTCTAGTGGAAGAGGGCTCCAAATATACAGGCATAAATAATAAAGATGTAGAATGTTAATAATGTTTGTTTTATATAAAAAGCTTTAAGAGTTTTCTCATAAAAAATTCAGGGGCATTACTTTTCAGCATGCCCTTTCACGGTTAAGTATTAGATTAGGAGCACTGCAGAGAATGCTTTTCGCAGTAGTACTAAATAAGGTGACATAGTGGCAAGATACTGGGACTGCAGTTCAAATCCCTGCCTGGCCATACAGATTTAGGGATTACATTATCACATTAAATCACTTAAGGCAAATGCCAGAATGATTCCTTTGAAAGGGTGTGGCTGATTTCCTTCCGCATTCTTCTCTAATCCTAGCTTGTGCAGAATATCCAATGACCTCATCCTCAATGGGGTGTTAAAAGCTAACCTCTAACCTACCTTCCCTCTTAACATCATTGTGAAGATTGTATCAATCTTTGTGCTGTACAATAGACCCAGGATCAAATTTTCTGTGATACTTTTTAATGCAGATCTTTAGACTCATTCAAAAGGGGTGAAAGGGGTGAGGTTGGCTAATCATCCTGCACTTTGCAGCATCATCATATGCAGCAAGGTTTGCATATTACTGTTTATGGTAAGAGGTTACTTGCACAGCTACATACTGTAAAATGAATCATTCCACATCATTACAATTTATCATGCAAATGTTCTGTGGAACAAGGAACTAACTAACTCAGTAAATAACTGTATCCTGAAGAAAACTGAGTCTTAAAGAACACTCATGAAAATTTCGGAAATCTTACGAGTGAGTAGGATGAACTTCCAATGTCCATACAAGAAGATGGAAGGGCAGGTGATATGTCAGCAGGTGTATTGTTCTTATCAAAATATTATTCAGAGACACTACAGTAGGAGCTAATACCATATTACTGTTTAACCAATAAGAGGAAAGCACGCATGACTATACATATACACTCCTGGAAATGGAAAAAAGAACACATTGACACCGGTGTGTCAGACCCACCATACTTGCTCCGGACACTGCGAGAGGGCTGTACAAGCAATGATCACACGCACGGCACAGCGGACACACCAGGAACCGCGGTGTTGGCCGTCGAATGGCGCTAGCTGCGCAGCATTTGTGCACCGCCGCCGTCAGTGTCAGCCAGTTTGCCGTGGCATACGGAGCTCCATCGCAGTCTTTAACACTGGTAGCATGCCGCGACAGCGTGGACGTGAACCGTATGTGCAGTTGACGGACTTTGAGCGAGGGCGTATGGTGGGCATGCGGGAGGCCGGGTGGACATACCGCCGAATTGCTCAACACGTGGGGCGTGAGGTCTCCACAGTACATCGATGTTGTCGCCAGTGGTCGGCGGAAGGTGCACATGCCCGTCGACCTGGGACCGGACCGCAGCGACGCACGGATGCACGCCAAGACCGTAGGATCCTACGCAGTGCCGTAGGGGACCGCACCGCCACTTCCCAGCAAATTAGGGACACTGTTGCTCCTGGGGTATCGGCGAGGACCATTCGCAACCGTCTCCATGAAGCTGGGCTACGGTCCCGCACACCGTTAGGCCGTCTTCCGCTCACGCCCCAACATCGTGCAGCCCGCCTCCAGTGGTGTCGCGACAGGCGTGAATGGAGGGACGAATGGAGACGTGTCGTCTTCAGCGATGAGAGTCGCTTCTGCCTTGGTGCCAATGATGGTCGTATGCGTGTTTGGCGCCGTGCAGGTGAGCGCCACAATCAGGACTGCATACGACCGAGGCACACAGGGCCAACACCCGGCATCATGGTGTGGGGAGCGATCTCCTACACTGGCCGTACACCACTGGTGATCGTCGAGGGGACACTGAATAGTGCACGGTACATCCAAACCATCATCGAACCCATCGTTCTACCATTCCTAGACCGGCAAGGGAACTTGCTGTTCCAACAGGACAATGCACGTCCGCATGTATCCCGTGCCACCCAACGTGCTCTAGAAGGTGTAAGTCAACTACCCTGGCCAGCAAGATCTCCGGATCTGTCCCCCATTGAGCATGTTTGGGACTGGATGAAGCGTCGTCTCACGCGGTCTGCACGTCCAGCACGAACGCTGGTCCAACTGAGGCGCCAGGTGGAAATGGCATGGCAAGCCGTTCCACAGGACTACATCCAGCATCTCTACGATCGTCTCCATGGGAGAATAGCAGCCTGCATTGCTGCGAAAGGTGGATATACACTGTACTAGTGCTGACATTGTGCATGCTCTGTTGCCTGTGTCTATGTGCCTGTGGTTCTGTCAGTGTGATCATGTGATGTATCTGACCCCAGGAATGTGTCAATAAAGTTTCCCCTTCCTGAGACAATGAATTCACGGTGTTCTTATTTCAATTTCCAGGAGTGTAGAAAATGGAGATAGGTCCCGCCCTCTTCAGGCTAATGAATACTGATAACCGCTTCTTCAGTACTGTGCTACAATCATAGATCAGGAAATATGTAAGCTAATGATAGGACAGTTTGCCGGTCTTGACCTTCACAAAGCATGTAGATGGTTTTAATAAGGTTATGCAGCCATAGTAGGAGAATAATTGTTTGTGGAGATTGTAATGTCGAATTTCTCTCTGACAGTACTTACCGGATGCCCTTGGATTATTGAGATTCATCTTTGGATTATTTCCTACAGTAGTTTCCAACAGGTATTTCAAAATATAGTGCCACAACCAGTAATAAAACCATAGATTCCCTTGATAAACATAGCAACATGAAGCACTTATTGACAAAGAAATGAAAAGTTACTGGAGTGATCTGGGCAGCAAGAAAATGGTCCAGAAAAGTTTCCATTCTAGTCTGTATTCACAAAGTTCATCGACAACACTCAGATAAACAGTTCAATTGAAAGTCCATCACTTGTACACTGTTGCAACACTCCATTGTCCTAGTAGGGCTGTGATTGAAGTTAGAAACTTCTGATCCAGCTGTGAACAGCTGGTTCTGTTTGATGGTTCTGCCAAAATCAGTCTCTTTCATAACATAGGATCAGCCTATTTGATATCAGTGGTATCAATAAATGATCCACTGCGGCATGCATCTCTGGCTAGATGCTTCTTGCCAGAAATCCTGTGAACTACCATTTTACGGCATTTAACAGGCTTCAAGAATCCTCCCTCCACAACCCCCAAAATGGCCAGTATGGCCATAAACATTCCACTCCTTGGTAGAAGTGTGGCCTGTAGCAAGGGAAGTTTCTCAGCAGTGGTGAATGATGAGTTCAGACCTCTGTTCTGCAGCTATAATGGGGGCACCAGTAAAGTATGTACTGCTGGTACATCAAATCCATTACCGTGTGATGGCGCTAGTCATAGAGAAACTCCTCCAGTGACTTTCCTTTGATTGACATTGTTCTGTAAGATTGCAAGAAGCAGGTTATTGTGTCCTCTTTGTTGAGAGATGACACTGCTTTTTTCATGTGCATTTTAAATATTTGCATGCTAGGTGGAATGGTTCTGTGGTAAGGTGCGAGATGCTGTTTTTTTGCAGCAGTCCTGAAACAGACCAGATACAAATTGCAAACCATCATCTGATATGTGGTATGTGGGGCACCTTCAGTGGCAGAAACATTCTGTTAGATTCTGATAGGGTACCTACTTGACATGCTACTGTTTGTTTGCATCACATGTGGGTAGTGTGATTAACTTATGTGGATGGACTGCTACTAGTGTTGTGGAGGCAGCCATGAAAAGAAGTCCTGTGGTGGTGCAGCTGGTTCTGCTGTGCATGTCTCTCAATCTCTACTGAGACACCAGACCATTAGACACGGTGTTGGGTAAGCACCTTCATTCTCATGGTACCCCAATGATTGGAGTAATCTCTAGAGGGAATCCACATTTGCATATTGGGCTGTTTGACAGTAGTAAATTGAGCACTGATAATGGCTGAGGAATTGTGCCCAACGCTGTTTTATCAGGAAGCTTGTTTATACAACCAGGTGAAGCAAGTAGTGATTGATAATCTGGTATATGATGGACCTTCATAGCATAGAGAGAGGATTGGAACTTCTGATACAAAAAATGAATAAGTGCTCCTCTGTCAATCTGGTTGGGATTAATTTGAGTTGAGGTCAGCGATTTGGAAGCAAATGTGACAGGCTGTTCAGATGCATGTGGAGTCTTACGCAATAGAACCTTAGCCTTTCCATCTTTGGAGGCATCTGTTGTTAGTAACAACTTTCATTTGGGGTCAGATGTGAGCTTGTAGTAGGTGAGTTTCTCAAAAGTTTGCTGACATTCTGTCCCCCACTCAAACTTTTTACCTTTCTGCCAAAGATACTTTATTTTATTTCCTGGTATTTATAGAGAGAGGTAGCCAAGTAATTCCTTCCACGTTTCTGTGGCCAGGACATTCCATGTTGGGTTTGAAGGCTTCACACTTTTGGTTCATAATGTCAGGATTAATTTCTGAAGATTAAGAGGTATTCTTCATTAGTTATACAATTAATAGTGATATCATTGAAGTCAGGCTGTCAGCTCAACTGCCCTTACTTGGGCAGCCACAAGCATGTGGGCAGTGGTGAACAGACAGCACAAGTATGGGCCATCAGGCAACCGTGCCATAACCTATATGACCGAATGCCTCAGCCGAGTGTCCAATTAGAGATGGCCAAACGGCTCTCGCACATGGCAAAACAAGACATGAATGCAGTGCAGTTGATGCATCGGCAGGGTAACCTGCACCTGTCCACAGGCGAGCTGTGATAGACACTTTTAAGTAGTTTACACAACAAGGAATGTCCTATAGTAGTTGTTCTTGGTTGTTGCTGTTGTGGTGGTGGTGGTGGTCTTCTGTCAGAAGACATGTTCGGTGCAGATCTCCATGCTTGTTAATCCTGTGAAAGGCTCTTCATCTCTGCAAAACTGCTGCAGTTTACATCCACTTGAACCTGCTTACTGTGTTTAAGCCTTGGTCTCTTCCTACAGTTTTTACTTACACCCCCATCATCCCCCTCCTCAATTCCCCCACTAAGTGAGGTGGCGCGATGTTTAGAACACAGGACTCACCTTTGGGAGGATGACGGTTCAAACCTGTGTCCAGCCATCCTGATAACTTTTCCGTGATTTATCTAGATCGCTTTAGGAAATACTGGGATGGTTCCTTTGAAAGGGCACAGCCGACTTCCTTCCCTAATCTGATGGAACAGATGACCCACTGTTTTGTCCCCACCCACAAATCAACCAACCAACCAACAACAACAACAACACCCCCCTCCCCTCACAGTTCCGTTATCAAATTGACAATTCCTGTGTTATAATACTGTGCCTCATCAACAAAACCCTTCTTTGAGTCAAGTTGTATTACAGATTTCTTTTTTCCCTACTTCTCTTGATTTATTCAATATACCCATCTAATTTTCAATATTAATCTTTATCACGACATTTCCCAGACAGCCATTAATATTTCACTTCCATAGAAGACTGCCCTTCATACCGACACTTTCAGAAAAGACTCCTAACACTTAAATTGGTATTTGATGTTAACAAATTCTCTCTTTTAGAAAAAACAGTGGAAGGTAGCACATTGGCTAGCACATTGGACTCGCATTTCGAGCGACAACAATTCAGTTCTCCATCTGACCAACCAGATTTACAATTTCCATCATTTCCCTATATTTAAAATGCTTAGATTGTTTCTCAGAAAGGATATGGCCAGTTCCTTCCTCATCCTTCATTAAACCAAGCATGTGTTCCATCTTTAATGACCTTGTTGCCAATGGGACGTTAACCACTAATCATCATTTCTTCCTTCTTTTTTCAGGAACCTTTTGTTGTTATTGCCAGTCTACAATTTTATATCCTCTCTACTTCAGGCAATGTCATCTATTGTGCTGCCCAAATAGCAAAACCCATCAACTACTCTTAGTGTCTCATTTCTTTATCTAAATCTGTCAGCATCACCTGATGTGATTTGACTACATTCCATGTCCCTCATTTCTGTTCAGCTGCTCTTGCAAGTGTTGGGTAGTTTCTGAGAGAATTACAGTGTCATCAGCAAACTGCAGAGTTTGTATTCCTTCTCCCTGAACATTAATTCCCCTTTCAAAATTTCTACTTTGTTCCATTTACTGCTTGCTCAGTGTACATGTTGAATAATGTCAGGGAGAGGCTACAACCCTGTCCCACCCATTCTCAACTACTGTTTCCCTTTCCCACTTTTTGACTTTTATAATTGCAGTCTGATTTCATTACAAGTCGCAAATTTCTTTTTGCTTTCTGTATTTTAACTGTGCTTCCTTCGGAATTTCAAAGAGTATATTCCTTGTAGACAGTAGCATTGTCAAAAGCTTTCTCTCAATTTACAACTGCTATAAACTCAGGTTTGCCTTTCTTCAATCTATGTTCTAAAATTAATTGTAGCATCATTATAGCCTTGCTAGTTCCTACATTTATCTGAAATCCAAACTGATCTTCGATAAGATCAGTGTCTACCAGCTTTTCCATTACTCTGTAAATAATTCATGACAGTATTTTGGAAACATGACTTGTTATAGTTACAGTTTGATAATATTCACACCTGTCAGCAGTTGCCTTCTTTGGCATAGGAATTATTACATTCTTATTTAAATCTAAGGGCATTTTGCCTGACTGATATATTTTGAATACAAAGTGAAATAGTTTTGTCATGACTAGCTCTCCCAAAAATTTCAGTAATTCTGAGGGAACATCGCCTTCTTTGGGGGGGACTTGTTTCGACTTGGGTCTTTCTGAACTCTGTCCAATTTTTCTCGCAGTGTCGTATCTCACATCTCATCCTCATTTACTTCTGCTTCCCTTTCTGTAATATTGTATTCAAATTTATTTTCCTTATATAGACCTTCTGTGTATTCCTTCCACCTTTAAGCCCTCTGTTCTTTGCTTGGTATGGTCTTTCCATCTGAGCTCTTAGTATCCATACAGCATCTTCTCTCCTCCTCCTCCTCCTCCTCCAAAGGTCTTTTCAATTTACCTGTAGTCAGCACCTCTCTATTATATAGTCGTGCATGCTTCTTCAGCCTTGCATTTGTTGTCTAGCTATTTCTACTTTACCAGTTTTCCCTTCCTGTCACTGTCAATTTTTAAACATCTTTTACTCCCTTTTGGCTTCTAGATTTCCTGAATTTTCATATTTTCTCCTTTCCTCAATTAGATTTAACATCTCGTGTGTTATCCAAGGATTTCTGCCACATCCTGTTTGTCCTCCTTCTGCTTTTCCCATTTGTTCTCTCAAGGCAATCCATTTGTCTTCTGTTGTGTTCGTTACCACCATTTGCTTCTGACATGTGTATCACAAAAAAATTTGATCACTGGCTACTTTAACCAGCTCTCAGGTCATAGTATAAAGTATATGTTTATGACCAGTGTGATGCTGGTTTGTTGCATTCAACAGAACCGTAGTCTACGATATGAACATCGTGTTTCCTGGAGTGTGCATAGAGAATGTGGATCATGACTAATTCATTATTATACTATAGTAGAGGTCACCTGCCATTGATGTGAGGGTGGAATCTGTTGATGATGAGCTAACAGGGTTTTTGTGCATGTCATTTTCAAGTTTTAGTTTCTGATTCCAACAGTTATGTGGAGTTGCTTAACCCCTAACCTTGCAAGTTTCTCCAGAAAAGATTTTACCAAAGTTGACCATTGTTGGCTAGAAGTGCCTGACTTCCAGTCTCATGAATACTTACAAGAATGGAGACTGAGTTTCATGAAGGCCATTCCTGTTCAAGGTACAAATTTCTTGCTACCCTGAAGACCCCATGTACTTTTGCTATCCTAAGAACCTAATTAATTCTAGATTTGTGTGGCTGCACCACTTCTAAACAGCTCAGAGTATGGAGAAAAACATTACAGTAGATCTGACGAGTGAGTGCGTATTTTCACACTTGGAATTATATTTACGAGGCAACACATTAAGTTCTGCCAACCAGGCAGCATAAGTATGATTTTTGTGCTTGTATTTATTGAAAAAATTTTAAACTTACATTTTTCTTCACAGTAATGTGACGAAATAGTACAAATTTCAGAAAGATAAAGTTTCAGGATGGATTAGTGGCTAAGGAGTGACGTGGTTTTTGGGTTAGTAGATAGATGGCATGTGTGCTGTGGAGCAGCATCACAACCTTACATGCTTTTAAATGCAGCAGCAATTGATGATGGGAACAATCCCATTCTTCCTTGTCCAGCAGGAAAGGCTGCAGCTGTTGGAACATTCAAGCCTTCTTCATTAATTGTTCGAGGATCTGTTGTTGTGCACATTGTCCATTAAGCTGTTACTAGAACTGTTGTTGTTATCCTATTTGCCATTTGCTGGCCATCCAGTTGTCATTTCCACAACTGCCAAAACTTCTCCATAATGGTAATGGGTTGGAAACCAATGTTAGCACAAGTGGTTTTGTTTCCTTATCGCCACTGATAAATCCATAGATTTTGTTACTGGACACAGGAGTGCACAGCATTTACTGACATGAAATGAGAACAATTTGTGCATAAAATCAGTGGAGCTATCAAGTCAGCACAGATTTACATAAATCTAAACTGAAGACAGTAACTAATCTAAAGTTAGGCAACAATTACTAACAAAAAGATGCAACATGTATCACTACACACTGAACTTCACTGATAGATTGGTAAGAAACTTAGTGTGCTTGTACAGCAGTTGTAGTGTCTCTCAGAGAAGACCACTTTCCACAGCAAGAACTCTTCTTGCTCTCCAGGTTACAGACAGACAGGGTTCCTAGTGGGCCTTGTAGCTGCGAGGAGAATGGATGTGGCAAGGAATTTGGCATCTCCGCACCCTAAGTGTTGTTATTGAGAAATCCATGTACTCTTGCAGAGTATATGTTACATTGGTTAAATGTGATGTTAAAATTACTTGCCAGGCAAGAGCTCAAACCCAGATGCCTATGTTTTATAGGCAGTGCACTGTCAATTGAATCATTTTGATTGTGCCTCACTGACTGACTCAAAAGGTTCAATGTTATCTTTATTCATTTTATGAGCTATGCTCAGGTGACACAGTTGCTAGCATATTTCTCTCACATCCTGGCATCATAGTTCAAATACCTCACCTACATATAAGCAATACAGAATATGCAATGCAAAGAGAAGAAAAATATTATCTTGTAATGTGGCCAGTCATTACAATATTGTGCACAAGAAAAGAATTTTCAGCATGGCTTAACACACAAGAATATATTTTCTGTAACATAATTGTTCACATCAGTGTTGACAGTATTAATGTTGCAGGAGTGGGAGTGACAGCTCTAATACCCCAGCTCCAGTACCTGCAAAGAGGAGGGTGGGACGTCCTCGAAAACATGCATTGCCTGGTACTTCTGGTGGTCCGTCAGGGAGCAACAGTGCACCAGCCGTGATGACACCTGCTAGCACGTCCTCGTCCATTGTCAGCCAGCAGCAGCAGAATAGTCAACAGCCATCCAGTAGCAACCGTTCAGATATTGCATCTTCAGTGTCTGGCCTGCTGCTGGGAGTGGGTGCTGCATCCTCTACAAGTGATGCACCACTTTTACCTGCAACACCTCTGCCTGCAACAGAAAGTTTTCGTGTATACCGCAGTGGTGGAGGTAGGTGTTGACTCCTTAACACTATGTATATGGGTCTAGTTGATATACATGTTTGTGTAACTACTGTGGCTGGGTAATGTAAATGTACCCGGTTTGACAGACAGACGCAGTATGACGTTTGATTGTTGTTTTAGTGACTATTGAAGTGTATTATTGATTAAGTACACTGCCTTTGGAGGGGGGGGGGGGATGAAATACTGTCAAGTACTGTGTTCAGTGACACAAGGGTATAAAATGTGCATACTGTAAGAGTTTGTAGTATTAGTCATTCATCACAGATGTCAATGATCAGATGGGACTCAGGAGACATGTCTGTGCACCACCTGTTTTGACTCTGCAGGCGGTAACTGTGCTGAGTTTAGATGTGATCAGTGTTTGAAACATTCATTCTATGGTACAACCATGAGTATGTACTCCTTTGGAACAGCTCCAGCCATTTAAGTGTGGTCTCATTGTGGACCTGCAAGATGCCAGATAGATGTATTGAAGTATTGAAGCACATGTTGGACACAAATTATTGGTGGCATCCTGCAGATAAGGTTCTGAACGTCCTTGTAGTACAGACATATATCAATAGCAACACATTTTGTGAGAAGCAGTGGCCAGCTAAATGTCATCCAGGGACAAAATCCGGGCACATGCACCTGCTGTTTGATCAAGGACCACAGCAAGAGAGGGGAAGAAAACCAATGTGCACTCCGTGTGCATACCGGGGGAGTCATTCCAGATGTGGAAAGGGTCCTTCCGGATGCCATGAAGGGTACAGGGTGCACCCATCTGCAGGTGATCGCTCATGTCGGCACCAATGATGTGTGTCGCTATGGATCGGAGGAAATCCTCTCTGGCTTCCGGCGGCTATCTGATTTGGTGAAGACTGCCAGTCTCGCTAGCGGGATGAAAGCAGAGCTCACCATCTGCAGCATCGTCGACAGGACTGACTGCGGACCTTTGGTACAGAGCCGAGTGGAGGGTCTGAATCAGAGGCTGAGACGGTTCTGCGACTGTGTGGGCTGCAGATTCCTCGACTTGCGCCATAGGGTGGTGGGGTTTCGGGTTCCGCTGGATAGGTCAGGAGTCCACTACACGCAGCAAGCGGCTACACGGGTAGCAGGGGTTGTGTGGCGTGGACTGGGCAGTTTTTTAGGTTAGATGGCCTCAGGCAAGTACAGAAAGGGCAACAGCCTCAAAGGGTGCGGGGCAAAGTCAGGACATGCGGGGACCAAGCAGCAATCGGTATTGTAATTGTAAACTGTTGAAGTCGCATTGGTAAAGCACCGGAACTTCAAGCGCTGATAGAAAGCACCGAAGCTGAAATCGTTATAGGTACAGAAAGCTGGCTGAAGCCAGAGGTAAATTCAGCCGAAATTTTTACAAAGGCACAGACGGTGTTTAGAAAGGATAGATTTCATGCAACCGGTGGTGTCGTGTTTGTCGCTGTTAGTAGTAATTTATCCTGTAGTGTAGTAGAAGTGGATAGTTCCTGTGAATTATTATGGGTGGAGGTTACACTCAACAACCGAGCTAGGTTAATAATTGGCTCCTTTTACCGACCTCCCGACTCAGCAGCATCAGTTGCAGAACAACTGAGAGAAAATTTGGAATACATTGCACATAAATTTTCTCAGCATATTATAGTCTTAGGTGGAGATTTCAATTTACCAGATATAGACTGGGACACTCAGATGTTTAGGACGGGTGGTAGGGACAGAGCATCGAGTGACATTATACTGAGTGCACTATCCGAAAATTACCTCGAGCAATTAAACAGAGAACTGACTCGTGGAGATAACATCTTGGACCTACTGATAACAAACAGACCCAAACTTTTCGACTCTGTAAGTGCAGAACAGGGAATCAGTGATCATAAGGCCGTTGCAGCATCCCTGAATATGGAAGGTAATAGGAATATAAAAAAAGGGAGGAAGGTTTATCTGTTTAGCAAGAGTAATAGAAGGCAGATTTCAGACTACCCAACAGATCAAAATTAAAATTTCTGTTCCGACACTGACAATGTTGAGTGTTTATGGAAAAAGTTTAAGGCAATTGTAAGATGCGTTTTAGACAGGTACGTGCTGAGTAAAACTGTAAGGGACGGGGAAAACCCACTGTGGTTCAACAACAGAGTTAGGAAGCTACTGCGAAAGCAAAGAGAGCTTCACTCCAAGTTTAAACGCAGCCAAAACCTCTCAGACAAACAGAACCTAAACGATGTCAAATTAGCGTAAGGAGGGCTATGCGTGAAGTGTTCAGTGAATTTGAAAGTAAAATTCTATGTACCGACTTAACAGAAAATCCTAGGAAGTTCTAGTCTTACGTTAAATCAGTAAGTGGCTCGAAACAGCATATCCAGACACTCCGGGATGATGATGGCATTGAAACAGAGGATGACACGCATAAAGCTGAAATACTAAACACCTTTTTCCAAAGCTGTTTCACAGAGGAAGACCGCACTGCAGTTCCTTCTCTAAATCCTCGCACAAACGTAAAAATGGCTGACATCGAAATAAGTGTCCAAGGAATAGAAAAGCAACTGGAATCACTCAACAGAGGAAAGTCCACTGGACCTGACGGGATACCAATTCGTTTCTACACAGAGTACGCGAAAGAACTTGCCCCCCCCCCTTCTGACAGCCGTGTACAGCAAGTTTCTAGAGGAATGGAAGGTTCCAAATGATTGGAAAAGAGCACAGGTAGTCCCAGTCCTCAAGAAGGGTCGTCGAGCAGATGCGCAAAACTATAGACCTATATCTCTGACGTCGATCTGTTGTAGAATTTTAGAACATGTTTTTTGCTCGAGTATCATGTCGTTTTTGGAAACCCAGAATCTACTCTGTAGGAATCAACATGGATTCCAGAAACAGCGATCGTGTGAGACCCAACTCGCTTTATTTGTTCATGAGTCCCAGAAAATATTAGATACAGGCTCCCAGGTAGATGCTATTTTCCTTGACTTCCGGAAGCGTTCGATACAGTTCCGCACTGTCTCCTGATAAACAAAGTAAGAGCCTACGGAATATCAGACCAGCTGTGTGGCTGTATTGAAGAGTTTTTAGCAAACAGAACACAGCATGTTGTTATCAATGGAGAGACGTCTACAGACGTTAAAGTAACCTCTGGCGTGCCACAGGGGAGTGTTATGGGACCATTGCTTTTCACAATATATATAAATGACCTAGTAGATAGTGTCGGAAGTTCCATGCGGCTTTTCGCGGATGATGCTGTAGTATACAGAGAAATTGCAGCATTAGAAAATTGTAACGAAATGCAGGAAGATCTGCAGCGGATAGGCACTTGGTGCAGGGAGTGGCAACTGACCCTTAACATAGACAAATGTAATGTATTGCGAATACATAGAAAGAAGGATCCTTTACTGTATGATTATATGATAGTGGAACAAACACTGGTAGCAGTTACTTCTGTAAAATATCTGGGAGTATGCGTGCAGAACTATTTGAAGTGGACTGATCATATAAAATTAATTGTTGGTAAGGCGGGTACCAGGTTGAGATTCATTGGGAGGGCCCGTAAAAAATGTAGTCCATCAACAAAGGAGGTGGCTTACAAAACACTCGTTCGACCTATACTTGAGTATTGCTCAACAGTGTGGGATCCGTACCAGATCGGGTTGACAGAGGAGATAGAGAAGATCCAAAGAAGAGCGGCGCGTTTCGTCACAGGGTTATTTGGTAACCGTGATAGCATTACGGAGATGTTTAGCAAACTCAAGTGGCAGACTCTGCAAGAGAGGCGCTCTGCGTCGCGGTGTAGCTTGCTCGCCAGGTTTCGAGAGGGTGTGTTTCTGGATGAGGTATCGAATATATTGCTTCCCCCTACTTATACCTCCCGAGGAGATCACGAATGTAAAATTAGGGAGATTCGAGCGCGCACGGAGGCTTTCAGACGGTCGTTCTTCCCGCGAACCATACGCGACTGGAACAGAAAAGGGAGGTAATGACAGTGGCACGTAAAGTGCCCTCCGCCACACACCGTTGGGTGGCTTGCGGAGTATAAATGTAGATGTAGATGTAGGCAACCATTTTCTTGTAGCAGCATTAAGATCACATGTGTCTCTGGCTAGGGCTACTGTTGACATCATGCCACTGCCAAGAATGGCTAATCTGGTGTTGTGAAAGAGTTAATTGGAGACTGGAATGTCCTGAGTGATGAGAGCTGTTTTTATTTGTATGCAAGTGATGGACGTACATGGGTGGCATAGACCTGGTGAGCTATCTATTCCAGAGTGTATTTGCTGATGACACACAGGTCCCATCGCTGGCTTCATTTTGTAGGGGGCTGGCAGTTACAACACACAGTCACATTTTGTATTTCTGCAGGGTAAAGTAACCAATGCCCACTACATTGCACAGGCTGTTATCTCCATGGTACTGTAATTTCTTTGACGGGAAGGTGATGAGAATTTTCAGCAGTACTGTGCAAGTCCACATATGGCTGCTGCTACTGTGCAACATACTCTTCCTGTTGTACAGTAACCAGATCTCTCACCAGCTAATCATGTATGGAGCATGATAAAGAAGGAACTTACCTGTTCTCAATGGCCTGCAAGTACCATTGCTGAATCACAACAAAGGGCACAACCTGCTTAAGACAGTCTGTTGCAGAAAGCCGTTGGGCACCTTTAAGATCATTCCCATCCAAGAATACTATCCCGTGTTGCTGCCAGAAAGGAGTACACTCTGTACTGATGTGGCTGTTTGGGCACCCTTTTCTGTGACATGTATGTTTCATTTGGTCTGAATTTGTTGTCATACACTCCTACATGTCACATCACTTATCAATAAAATGACCTTACCCTTGAGAGTTGCAATTTTTGTGGCTGTGTAATGTCTAAAAAAAAATATTCATGTGAAATACAAAAATTTGTGATGTAGTTTTCTACCTTAACAGTTGTTAAAATTATACTTCAGTTGCTAGCAGTATTTGTGAACAGAAGATACCTGGCCTTGATTCAATGAGGGTTATCAACTGAAAACATGAAAACTGTTAGGCAACAAAATGTATCAGAACTAGTGACGTCTGAAGGTGCAGATCTGTTCTTAATCTGCTCAGCAATAGTTCCTAGGCCTGTCGTGTTTATTATGTGCCTCTAACCAGACAAAAGAGATGATATTGTATTGTAGTGTTGTTTCAAGTATTTCTTCACAAACACACTTGTTTTGTAAGGAAACAGCTTATATCACCAATATATCACCAACTAACTGTGTGTCACATTTGGGAATTTACTTCTCAAATCAGTCGGCTGGCTGGGGTGGGGGGTGGGTTGTTGTTGTTTGTTAATGCTGAAGTACATTGTTCAACACCTTGTTTATATACCTGTTTACTACTCAACACTTTCTCTGTACATTTACTGTCACTCATCTTTTAGGATATCAGACAGTTAGAATGTAAATTCGATGAATTTCTGATTTTTTCGGTTAACATTCACATATTTATTCTTCATGTCTACATATTTATTTGCAGCCCTATGCCATTAGAGGGCTCCAAATTTTAGTGTATAACATAAGTTGTATAACGTAACTATGTTGGTGGATGAATCAAGCTGTGTAGCACAGTGGTTAGCATACTGTATTTGCATTCAAGAGGACAACAGTTCAAACCGGTGTCCGGCCGTCCTGATTTTGGTCTTCTGTGATGTCCCTAAATTTGCTTAAGGCAAATGACAGGATGGCTCCTTCGAAAGGGCACAGCCATTTACCTTTCTCATCCTTCACTAATCCGTGCTTGGGCTGTATCTCTACTGATATTGTTGTTGACAGGACATTAATTACTAATCTCCTCGTACTCCTCGGTGCATGAGAAACAGTGTGCTGTAATCAAGTTTTGAATTTGAAGATTTCATACACATATGGACCACCCTCTCCTTCAGCATGACAGTGCCAAACTGCACACAAGTGCTGTGAAATCTGCAACAATCCATTGCCTGGGTTCATCGTCATTGATTTTTCTCCATACAGTCCCGATGTGGTTAATCTGATTTTCATCTCTTTCTAAAACGTAAAAGAACACGGACAGCAGGTGTGTGCAGATTCCTCCATGGCCTTTCACTAAGTAATGGTTCAATCCTAAAGTATCTGGTTAAAAAGGACACTGTGAGTTGTCATTACGTAATTACCTTCAGTTCCTAAGTTCTTTCCTTTTTACTCAGTGTTCCTTCATTGTATGACTCTCTGTTAGATACCTTTCTTTGTAGGATACTCTTTCTTTTCTTATTGCTTTCTCATAGGATGCATCTACCGCACTCACTATTTTTGGTCTGAACCTCTCCTCTTTTTTTTTTTTTTTTTTTACTGATTCCGCACTTCCCTAAATCTTGATTATGATCTCAGTTCCCCCATGGGACTTGTGTCTGTTTGTTTTGCTGGTAAGTCAGTAGTTTTTTACAACTCTTTCGAATTTCATTCTCTTAATGTATCCTTGAAAGCCAGTGTTCTTTATTGTGGTTCAAATTTTTTTTAAAGTTTCTATATAATTGTGATTCAGTAAGAGCAAGTGACTCCCCTTTGTTCTAAACCTCATATCATCTGTCCTTTTTATTGTATCATATTTTGCATCTGCATTACATCTCTCTTATTGTTCATCCATATCTTTCCCTATGTTTTCCTTCTCTCCCTTATGATGCCCATGCATTACCAGCCTCCAGCCAACATTGTTGTGCAGGACTTGTGCAGCACTCTGTAGCACCATTCGAGACTGCTTTGACTGCAGAACTCACTGTGCGCCTAATCAGCCAGCCACCAGGTCACAGTTGTCAACCTGGCACAGAGCATCCATCTAACACAATTGTAGCCATGTAGGTTGTGTGTGTGTGTGTGTGTGTGTTTTAGTATAGTTTTCAGTCTTGTCTCCCAATGAGTTGTACCTTATTTACTTCTAAATTATTTGTAAATCATTGCTTGTTTTATCGCAAGTGTTGTGCAAACTCATCAGCTGCCATTTTTTTTCTTTCCTATGATCTTCCTTGGAAGTAACCTCTCTCTCTCTCTCTCTCTCTCTCTCTCTCTCTCTCTGTTCCCTGGTCCCTTTCTACAATTGTTTCTTTTGCACGTAAATTTTCAGATTTGACTGTGGTATTAGTGTCCAAATTTGGTATGGTAAGAATAGGGATTTGGACCTGTAATGTTTTAGTGTAATCTGAATGTGGTTTCTAATGTTTTCTTCGAGTGCTGTCTTCGCATTGATGTTCATGGTGAAAATTTTATCTTAGTACTTGACTTTAAGCATCTGCGTGATATAGCCATACATTTTCTTCTTTTAGCAGCTTGATTTTTTTCATCTGTATCCACGTACTCTATGTTTTCAATATAAATGAGTTATTTGATAATGAATTATCTGCTGTCTCTAACAGGAATTCTACTTGTTTGATTACAGTGTCTACCTTCTGCTTGAAAAATGCTAGGTCAGCTTGTCATGTCACATTTGCTTTACCTGTCTCATTTTGTTGCTATTTCCAGAATATCATTAAGTTGTTGCTGGTGGAGCTTACTTGTTGTTGAAAATACATACATTATGATGCTCCAATGACTGCAAAGCATTTTATAATATCCTTTCATCATCAGTGTAATTTGTCATATAAGATCTAGGAGCATTTAATACTTTGAGTCCTGGATTCTTTGCAGCATGCTTGTCACAGAATCCCAGGTACTTTCTGTATCTTTTTAAGTACCTACCATTTCATTGTTATAACTTTATTTACAAATATGGCTACATTTATTGGAGGTAGAAAAGTTCTTCTTTAATTAAGCGACAAAGTAAAGCACATTTACTACAGATATAGCACAGAAATTTTATTTAAATTTTGTCACATGTTTCTTTGGAAAAAAAATTCTGCTTGGATTCATATTACTTTAATTAACCATAATTTGCCATTATTTCATACAGTTTGAAACACATTGGCATGTACAGGGGAGCTTTAGTCAGGGTACCAACATACTGTATCTCTTCTTGGAGACTTGCCATTGGACAGTTGTGTATTTTCTGTGCAGACCTTACACACACTTGTGGGATGCACTTTCTTTTCTGTGGAAGGACTTCTATCAGCAAAATGCCTTCCTAGGAGTCTATTGCTACACACATTTTGGAATGTAACAGTATGACTTCCTTTCTTCCCAAACTCCTCCCCTAATTGAAGAAGAAAATTTGCTGAATGACAGCTTTTACCCTAATTATTTCATATTTTCCGGAACAAAATATATACTTGTTAGTTTCTGCCCCAATGTGCTTTATTATTGATTCAGGGAAGAAAATTGAAAAAAAGGAAAAAAAGAAAAACCATCAAAAGGACTGTTGCTGTCACCCACTCCTGCCACACATTCACTTTCTTGTATTCAGACAATAATGGTTGCTTGTCTAATGTGATCCATCCTAATAACTTATGTAGTAGACTTATCAAGCAAAGTAATGTAGAATAGTGGGACAGTAATACTGAAATAATGATGTTTTTGGACCTGAGTCTAATTCAGAAGCAAAGTTACTGTATTCTCTTTCAAAAACATCCCCTTTGCCAAACAGATTCTTCAAATGGTCCATCATTCAGTAGCTTCTCTATCTCTGTGCAGGTCAAAAACTTCAACAGATTTATCAAATAACGCACTTCTAGCATAATGAGAGACCCACACAAATTAGTCAGTTCAGTAGTTTTGATCAGGTGAGGATTGTCCTTCAGGAAGTTGGAATAGTTTCAGAAAAATCCACATGATGATAGCGCCATACAGCCAACTTGTCGTGGGGGGAGGGGGCAGGTGTGAAAACAGTGAATACAGTACAAATAGTGGAAGACAAGCTCAGTCATGGGACACTCACAGCATGCTTGTCACATGAGCTATGCTCGAGCTTAGGACTCAAAGTGCTAATCTTCTTACACAATTTTTAAAGTAGCTTTTGAACATGTTACAGAATACATTTTATTTACATTTGTACCAGCTGTGTTGTGCTGGTTTACAGTTTGTAAGGATTTTTTTGAATTCCTTGGTACCTTTCTCATTTATTACTCTTGTGATTTTGTTACTTATCAGTGAACTATGATATTAAATGTCATTAGTTGAACATGATGATCTGAGAGATTTACACAATGGATTCACATTCTCATTGTGTTCATAAAAATGTTATCATCAACAGCACTACTTGTTCCCATAATTCATGTTGCATATTGTATGTGGGGGAGCTGGATTATATGAAAAGGCCAGGAACTTTAGCGTAACTCAACAATCTGTATTTTCTGAAAATTTGAAATTGAATGCAGGCTTACTCCAGTTCATTTATAAAGTACCAGTTGCAGCCCTATATATATTGTCTTTCATGAATGTTTGCATTTGTAGCATGGTTTTCAACAAGCTGATCACTGCCAAATCTAAGAATATCAACGTTTTAATGAGTTAAGGTAACAACTCACTAAAAATTGGAGCCTTGAGTCCTCAACAGACACATAAACAAGACTGTGTATATTGCTAGCTTTCAGATGAATCAATCTTCAGAGATATACAGCACACACATATGCAGATCACCTGTATGTCTACATTAGTAGTTGACTACATTGTGCTAGCACTGCAGGGTGACTGATGCATGACATTGTGTCTGGTGGAGCGGGCATCCATCGGTAGAAGGCAGGGAGTGGGAGGGAGGGTCGGGGTATGGTGACTGACAACTGGAAATCGGTGTCATACACAGGATAAGAATGTGGTGCCAGTGAGCTGTTTCTAGCCCCAGACGTGGGATTGTGCTGTGCACAATGTCACAGGAAATGTGGATTGCGATTGGGATGGGGATATAAATTGAGGAAAAGGGAAACTGTGACAAAGAGGATGTGAGTGCAGGGTGAGTGAAGTTAGGGGCTGGGGTTAATGGAGACCTAGGCCAGAAGGATTGTGAGATTGAAGGATGTGTTGTAAGGACAACTCCCATCTACTAATACAGTGAAGCTGGTGTTGAGGGGAAGGATACGGATGGTACAGATATTGAAATCAGTCATGCAGTATTTGGCAGTGTTTTCTGCCTCTGGGAGGTCAACTCTGCTTGTGGCCACAGTTTGGTGATGGCCATTCATTTGAGTGGCCAGCTGGTTGGTGGTCATGCCCACATAACATACTGCCCGAAAATTAAAGCAGAGCTGGTATACGATATGACTACTTTTGCAGGTAGTCATAGGTCTCTTATGATAGGATAAGCCTGTGATCAGACCAGAGTAGAATGTGCTGATGGGGTGTATCGGAAAAGTCTGGCCCCTGTGTGTTCCACAAGGGTATGACCCATGTAACTAGGGATTTGGAGTAGATGTGGCAAAGGATTCTACTCAATGCTTCCCACTCTCTGAAAATGGCAGCCACAGCCCACTCAATCTACAAAATCCTAAGTCATCCTTATGCCGCACCTACTCACAATCTCTGTTAATACAATAGTTTATGTGTTTATCAGTTTGTACATACAGGCTGTTTACTGAGCACTTGAGATCATCAACTGATAATTTGCTACTCACATATCTTGTCTACAGGTGGAAGTCATGCATCCTGATTGTAGTGCATGTATAGTTATCGACACCAGTACTTAAGCTATATTTTACTAGTGTTTCTCTCTATCAGTTGGACATTTTTAATCTTACATGTGCAGTTTAAAAGTTACCAACTTTATGCTGTTGCATAGTTAACCGTAGCCTTCAGTTCTAACTGTCAGAAAGCAGATGTGTTTGCATTATGAGCAGACCTTTGGTCCTCTTCAGTTGACAATTTACTATGTAAAGGATTTTAGTCCATATAATACATAGTCCAGTCACATTAATGTGACTACCACATTTGTTTGACATGAACATGCAATAACCACTCATAGAAGGCTAATGGCAACACTAGCAGTGGAGTGTATATAAAGTGTCAGGTTGCAGAACAGAGCAGTCATTGACGCAACTAGGAAACAATGATTTATCTGACATCCAAAATGGCATGATCATTGTTTTTCATACCAGAGGTGGAAGTATTTCTGAAATGGCCAAGTTCGCATGCCACTGTGGTCAAAGTATACTGTATGGAAAAGTGGCGCTATCCAAAACTGTTGCCAAGTTAACTATGTAGCACCCCTGGCCGTAAGTGACAGGTGTGAGTGATGACTGCAGAGTTGTGCATGGGCGAATAGATGTGCAACTGTTGAGCAACTGACTGCCCTGATGAACCAAAGGGCTACCAACAGTGTCTCCTCAATGACAGGAGAGCTGGTGTGCGATATGGCTACTTTCGCAGGTAGTCATCGGTCTCATAGGATAAGCCACCACAGCAGGTGCCTGGTTTACGCACGCATGCTGACAGGTGGAATTTTCATATTAATACCACAAGTGTACGTCCACTGAATGGCAACAGGTGGCCTTTTCAGATGGATCACGTTTTGTGGTTCTTCAGACAAATGGCTGTTGGTGTGTACGGCATGAAAAGTCTGAAAGTAAACATGCTATAACGGTTATCAGAAGGGTCCAGGCCAGAAGTGGAAGTTTTAAAAGTTGGGGATTGTTTTCATGGCACTCCCGGAGTGATCTCATCATTCTGGAAAATACAATGGTTCAACACAAGTATACATCTATCCTTGGAGGCCAAATTCAGGCTTTTCGCAGGTGGCACATTAATTAATAATATAGTCTCCTAGTATTTTACTATCCTCATTGCTCTTTCTTTTTGAAGAGATCATTTGATAATTATTTTGTAATAAGTCGATATTGGCAGTGATACCATTTGTGTGACCAAAGACTAAAGTAGATCTGTTCTTTCATTAAGTTGCCAGTTGAGAATGTAAATTGGAGAAAAAGGCAAAGAGTTGAAATGTTATATATATTGTTGCGAATGTATGTAGTAATAAATATTCAGGAATAAGATTATGATAATACATTCAGGGAGAAAGGAGGGACGTGGAATTAAGACATCAGTCATTTAATTATGACATTTTATTTGGACTGTCTCTGCAACAAAAATAGGGGATGGCTTTAGTATTAAGAAAAAGAGATAAATATGGCCAAGATTTGAAACAAGAGTAGTAAAACTTGTGTGTCTTGGGGACTACAAAGATCACTATGCTATACCATTTTATCTAATGAGGACTGTAGCTTATAATTGAGACCAGTCATTGTACGATTAAAAACTGTGGTTGTCATCTAGATAAATAAAAAAATAATTGTATCAATAATACCATTCCCTAAAGCAACAGTTATTTTGTACTTCACATAAATAGTTCATTGCACTCATGATTTTTCTTTTATACCTAATCAACAAGAAACTTTATAAATGTTACAATATAGGACTCTTAAAGTAATCTTTGAATCTTGTCAGTGATAGTAGCTGGATGAAATTGTGTGTGTGAGATGAGAAAGGAGGAAAGGGGCTGCGCGCACGCCCGCCCGCACTCGCGTGTGTGTGTGTGTGTTTTGTGTGTGTCGGGGGGGGGGGGGGGGGGGTTGGTCGGTTGTGTGCATGCACGTGTGTGTGCGTGTGTGTGTGCGCGCGTGCGTGCGTTTGGGGGGGGGGGGAGTATGTGCATGCTTGAGCGGGAGAGAGAGAGTTTGTTGCACTGAACATTGTTGTCTCTCATCACTTTGCAAATTTACTTGGCCCATCTCAAAAACAACTGTTTTTTGAAACAGATATTCCACCTGAGACAGACGATGAGACACAGTCTGAATCCAGCTGTTGGAGCTGCACATCATCCGATGATGAGGATGATGACG
This sequence comes from Schistocerca nitens, assembly GCF_023898315.1. Lineage (NCBI taxonomy): Eukaryota > Metazoa > Arthropoda > Insecta > Orthoptera > Acrididae > Schistocerca > Schistocerca nitens. The sequence goes on from NC_064622.1 coordinate 356,156,174, forward strand.
ATGATGAAGATGCGGAAGGAAACAGCAGTTCGGGTGGTGGTGGTGGCGGAGGAGCCGGGGGTGGCAGTGGCGGAGGAGTCAGTGGCAGTAGTGCTGGCGGTGTTGGCAGCCGTGGTGGTGGCGGCAGTGGTGGTCCCAGCGCTGTAGGTGGAAATAGTGGCATCGGTGCTTCTGGTGGAGCAATGAGGGCTGCTTACTCATCAGGAGCAGACGATGATGCTGGTGACAACAGCACTGGTTCCAGCTTTGAACCCCTTGACCTTGTGTGGGCAAAGTGCCGTGGGTACCCTTGGTATCCAGCTCTGGTGAGCATTCTTAAATGCATTAATCTGCACAGTAAATATTATAAACATAAGTCAGATATTATGAATCGTGCAAAATTGTGTGATAGTGTGTGGGCCCGTAAATGGTATTTTATGGTGCAGTGTAATCTGTATTTTGAGTTAAAAAATCTGCCCATTTTGAATGAAAAATTTATCTAGTTACTTTGTGGAATGAGGATTTGTCTATATAGTTGTTCTCACACCTCTGTATGAGAGATTGGTAACGGGTGCTAGTGCATCGGTTCTTGTTCCAGTTAAAGCTGGCTCAAATTTTAGTGGTAAAAGAAAAGCTTGTTGCCAGAAGTTAGTGGACAGTGAGCAGAGAGATGGTAGTGCACAGTATCTGATGATGACTAGACACTGCAACAGCATCTTGAATTAAATATTACATGTCTCAACAATACCTCATTGAGGGAGGGAGTTGACAGTGATTTATTCACTGGATGGTAGTATTTTGGTGCTATTGAAGAGGAGTATGTTAATGTGCAACCACCAGATTTCATCCTTTTTCCTTTCGTCCCAGTAATAATCCACATCAGTATTGACACAACACTACTCTCCAAAACACTAATCATACTATCAAATAAACACTTGATACTTTGTGACAGGTCAGAGGGAGACAAGTAATGGCGAACCAGCTTCTCTAGGGCCCTTCGTAAGGCCACACTATTGGATTCCTGAATCGCCCCAGATGGCAATTATGAGTATGGGATTGACTTTGACACTGATAGTTAATTTTAGTTTCAGCTAGAACAGCTTAATTGATTAAATAAAGCATCATTTCCTCTCTTTGCACAAACAAAATTATGCTGCTGTATTTATCACCAGCGGAAGGTGACGTAGGGCAAGATCAGTTTTGGTTCTGGAAAAATATAGGAATACTCAAAGCAATACTGATCTTATGACTTATCTTAGTTTATAGGTTGAAGAAAGGCACCTTTCATTAATAGCACACATAGATTTAGAAAAAAACTTTTCACACTGTCGACTGTAACACACTCTTTGAAATTCGTAAGTTATCTGGGGTAAAATACAGGGAATCTACTCTTGTACAGAACCCAGACTACAGTCATAAGAGATGAAGAACATGAAAGGTAAACAGTAATTGAGACAGTAGAGAGATGGTCTCTGTTGGTCCATTATGGCCAGGGGACATCGCCTGGTACATACTTTTCAATTCAATAAACTTTACCAGCAACCGTATACTTTAGGTTAATTTATTTTATTTCGAATGCAACCAGTTTTGGCAATTCGTTTTGCCATCTTCAGGCCCCGTACGCTTTTTTTGAATCAACGAGCTTATCAAATAGCACCATAAAACTGGATACCGTGAATTCCAAATGTTGTGCAACTGATTCATACGAAAGGGTGACACCAACTGAGCCTATGTACATGAACAGGTTCATGGACTGTGTGTGGGCTCAGTTGGTGTCACACTTTCATATGAATCAGTTGCACGATTGGGATTCACGGTATCCAGTTTTATGGCACTATATGATAAGCTCGTTGATTCGAAAATGTGTATAGGGCCTGAAGATGGCAAAATAAATTGTCGAAACTGGATGCGTTTGAAATAAAATAAATTAACTTAAAGGATACAGCTGTTGGTAAAGTTTATTGAATTGAAAAGTAGAGAGATGAGGTTGTAGCCTATCCCCAATCTTGTTGAATATGTACATTGAGAAAACTGAAGGAAATCCTAGATAAACCTGTGCAGGAAGCTAAATTTCATGGAGAAGAAATTAAAATGTTGTGGTTTCAAGGTAATGTAATTCTGTCAAAGATAGCGAAGCACTTGGAAGAATAGTTGAACAGAACGGATAGTACCTCGAAGACAGGTTAGAAAACGAGCATCAACAAAAGTATAATGAGAGCAGTGGAATGAGGCCAGATTAAATTAGTTGATGCTGAAGAAATAAGATTATGAAATTAAAGATTTATAGTAAACAAGTTGTGATATTTGGACAAAAAAATAAATTATAATGGCCAAAGTACAAAGGATATAAAATGCAGACTGACAATAGCAATAAATGCATTTCTGAAAGAGAGAAATTTACTAGCGTCGAGTATAAAATAAGTCTTAGAAAGTCTTTTGTGAAATTTTTAATAATAGGCTGTCCAAATTGCAATAACTTATTTATTTTTTATCGGGTAACCGATTTCCATGCGTAAGACCACCTCCAGACAGGGCTCCACATGCCATGAGGGGCCAGTTAATGTAGCCCCTGAGATATTTATTACCTACTGCTACTGAAAATGTTTTCCTGGAGCGTAACCTAATGTGAAAGTGAAACATGGATGATAAAAACTACAGACCAGGGTGAATAGTAGCTTTATAAGTATGATGTTACAGAAGAATGTTTATATATGATGGGTAGATCGAGTAACTAATGAAGAGATACTGCTTTGTGTTGGGATCAAAAGACTTTCTGGCAAATGTTAACTAAAAGAAGGGATAGTATGATTGAACACACCCTGAGACACCAAGGAATAGTTAATTTGGTAATGGTGAAACCAGAGAGGGATATTTAACAATTTTAAAGTGTGATCTAGGCTTGACTACAATCAACGGGTTCAAGTGAATGTACACTCCTGGAAATTGAAATAAGAACACCGTGAATTCATTGTCCCAGGAAGGGGAAACTTTATTGACACATTCCTGGGGTCAGATACATCACATGATCACACTGACAGAACCACAGGCACATAGACACAGGCAACAGAGCATGCACAATGTCGACACTAGTACAGTGTATATCCACCTTTCGCAGCAATGCAGGCTGCTATTCTCCCATGGAGACGATCGTAGAGATGCTGGATGTAGTCCTGTGGAACGGCTTGCCATGCCATTTCCACCTGGCGCCTCAGTTGGACCAGCGTTCGTGCTGGACGTGCAGACCGCGTGAGACGACGCTTCATCCAGTCCCAAACATGCTCAATGGGGGACAGATCCGGAGATCTTGCTGGCCAGGGTAGTTGACTTACACCTTCTAGAGCACGTTGGGTGGCACGGGATACATGCGGACGTGCATTGTCCTGTTGGAACAGCAAGTTCCCTTGCCGGTCTAGGAATGGTAGAACGATGGGTTCGATGACGGTTTGGATGTACCGTGCACTATTCAGTGTCCCCTCGACGATCACCAGTGGTGTACGGCCAGTGTAGGAGATCGCTCCCCACACCATGATGCCGGGTGTTGGCCCTGTGTGCCTCGGTCGTATGCAGTCCTGATTGTGGCGCTCACCTGCACGGCGCCAAACACGCATACGACCATCATTGGCACCAAGGCAGAAGCGACTCTCATCGCTGAAGACGACACGTCTCCATTCGTCCCTCCATTCACGCCTGTCGCGACACCACTGGAGGCGGGCTGCACGATGTTGGGGCGTGAGCGGAAGACAGCCTAACGGTGTGCGGGACTGTAGCCCAGCTTCATGGAGACGGTTGCGAATGGTCCTCGCCGATACCCCAGGAGCAACAGTGTCCCTAATTTGCTGGGAAGTGGCGGTGCGGTCCCCTACGGCACTGCGTAGGATCCTACGGTCATGGCATGCATCCGTGCGTCGCTGCAGTCCGGTCCCAGGTCGACGGGCACCTGCACCTTCCGCCGACCACTGGCGACAACATCGATGTACTGTGGAGACCTCACGCCCCATGTGTTGAGCAATTTGTCGGTACGTCCACCCGGCCTCCCGCATGCCCACTATACGCCCTCGCTCAAAGTCCGTCAACTGCACATACGGTTCACGTCCACGCTGTCACGGCATACTACCAGTGTTAAAGACTGCGATGGAGCTCCGTATGCCACGGCAAACTGGCTGACACTGACGGTGGCGGTGCACAAATGCTGCGCAGCTAGCGCCATTCGACGGCCAACACCGCGGTTCCTGGTGTGTCCGCTGTGCCGTGCGTGTGATCATTGCTTGTACAGCCCTCTCGCAGTGTCCGGAGCAAGTATGGTGGGTCTGACACACCGGTGTCAATGTGTTCTTTTTTCCATTTCCAGGAGTGTATTTTGCAAGTTACGCAGAGCTGGAGAAGCTTGCACAAGCTTTGTTGTGCTGCATCAAACCAGTTTTCAGAATGAAGACATCAGCTACAGCAACTTGTATAAACTTTAATGACATATAGTGGAGGAATGTATAGAAGATGGGGATACCCTTTACTTTATGGCTGGGAAAATGCTCTTATATTTTTGAAAAAGCCAGTAATCATGAATGAAATGGTGATGCAGAAAGCAGTGGAAATCACCCCATTAAAGTCATAAAATATTTCTAGAATAAATATTTTACTGTGTAGTGGAGTGTGTGCTGTTTTGAAACTTCCTGGCAGATTAAAACTTCCTGCCAGATTAGGACTCAAACCCAGAACCTTGGCTTTTGTGAACAATGCTCTTACTGCATGTAGTATTCAGGAAAGACACACAACCCATCATCACTGCTTCCCTTAACACACACTCTTCCGAAATATTAGAAATAAGCAAGTACTACTTTCAGATCTTTAGTATTAGAAATAAGCAAGTATTACTTTCAGATCTTTAGGTGAGAACTGCATAAGAGCAACTTATCAGAAGTACAAACAAGACTTAAACTTTTGCGATTCAGAGTATATAGTGTTAAGGTTTGAATGTGGTGGGGAGGTTTTAGTTAGACTTGTGGACAATATTAGAGTGACATGGATCAAAAATATTTTACTTCACCTATCAAATCCTACATCGTCTCCCTGTCAACTTATGTTGGGGTTTTCAGGTCCCTGCTTCTATGTGTACACCAGAGATGACACTGTTGTGAATTTGTTTCCCTAAATTCTGTACTTTCTGTGTGACCTCTGTAGTTCCGTTGTATGGTATTTTAGACAGTAATTGAAGTATTGACTCATCTTAAAAATGTGACAAAATGCTTAGGACAACACATTGCAGCTCTAGTACCTCAACAGCCTTCAGTTTCTAGTCCAGGTGTTTAACTTACCACAGGTGATCTGTTGTAGACTGGTGTTCAACTTCAAAAAGTATGAATCTGTGATGATGATTTGTTCACAATTTTACAGTCGTCACAAACATGTGCATTATCAGTGTAAATTCACTTTTCTAATGAAAGCCACTTTTCTAATGAAAGCTTATTTTTGTTCACAGATTATAAACCCAAAGATGCCCAGGGCAGGTTACTTGCACAATGGAGTTCCAATACCTGCACCACCGCTTGATGTGCTTGCTCTGGCATCAAACTATGAAGAACCTGTGTATCTTGTACTCTTCTTTGACACAAAGCGCACATGGTAAGTGTGTGTGCATTACATGATAGGTTACTTACTACTCATAGTGACTCGGTTGACAGAGGATGTTTGCAAGGTGCAGTGTAAGATGTAGAAACTCGGTTCTGGCTTAATTCTAGCAGATGTCTTCATGCAGAGTAAGAGTTGTATCTTTTCAGAATACCTTTAGTTTGTGCGCAGAAGACTATAAATATACACTGTGTGATCAAAAGTATCTGGACACCCCCAAAAACATATGTTTTTCATATTAGGTGCATTGTGCTGCCACCTACTGCCAGGTACTCCATATCAGCAACCTCAGTAGTCATTAGACATCGTGAGAGAGCAGAATGAGACACTCCTTGGAACTCACGGACTTCGAACGTGGTTAGGTGATTGGGTATCACTTGTGTCATATGTCTGTACGTCCGATTTCCACACTCCTAAACATCCCTAGGTCCACTGTTTCCGATGTGATAGTGACGTGGAAACATGAAGGGACACAGACAGCAGAAAAGCGTACAGGCCCACCTCATCTGTTGACTGACAGAGACCACCGACAGTTGAAGAGGGTTGTAATGTGTAATAGGCAGACATCTATCCAGACCATCACACAGGAATTCCAAATAGCATCAGGATCCACTGCAAGTATTATGACAGGCGGGAGATGAGAAAACTTGGATTTCTTGTTCAAGTGGCTGCCCATAAGCCACACATCATGTCGGTAAATGCCAAACGACGCCTCGCTTGGTGTAAGGAGCGTAAACATTGGACGATTGAACAGTGGAAAAATGTTGTGTGGAGTGACAAATCATGGTACATATGTCGCGATCCGATGGCAAGGTGTGGCTATGGCGAATACCTGGTGAATGTCACCTGCCAGTGTGTGTAGTGCCAACAATAAAATTCGGAGGCGGTGGTGTTATGCTGTAGTTGTGTTTTTCATGAAGGGGGCTTGCACCCCTTGTTGTTTTGCATGGCGCTATTGCAGCCCAGGCCTACTTTGATGTTTTAAGCACCTTCTTGCTTCCCACTGTTGAAGAGAAATTTGGGGATGGTGATTGCATCTTTCAACACAATCAAGCACCGGTTCATAATGCACGGCATGTGCAGAATGGTTACACGACAATAACATCCCTGTCATGGACTGGCCTGCACAGAGTCCTAACCTGAATCCTATAGAAATTGGGATGTTTTGGAACGGCGACTTCGTGCCAAGCCTCACCGACTGACATCAATACCCCTCTTCAGTGCAGCACTCCGTAAAGAACAGGCTGCCATTCCCTAAGAAATCTTCCAGCACCTGATTGAACGTATGCCTGCTCGAGTAGAAGCTGTCATCGAGGCTAAGGGTGGGCCAACACCATATTGAATTTCAGCGTTACCTATCGAGGGTGCCATGAACTTGTAAGTCATTTTCAGCCAGGTGTCCAGTTACTTTTGATCACATAGTGTAATTCAGTGTTACCATAAATTATTTTTGTTGTATGCAATAATTGTTCATCTTGTGGACTCAGTCAATCCAGAAAAATAGATCAGTCATTATCATTAGTGAGGAAGTTGATCACGTAAACAATTTAATACAATACTGGTATTTCGTATGGTCAGCTGTATTTTCATATAAATATTGCGCATTTTTAAAAATAACAATTAGTGCCTTCAGAATTGGTGTGACTAAAAGGATGTGGAGTAGTCTGCCAACTTTTCATGTATAGTTTATTTACTCAGGCATGAAAAGGGTTAATTAAATCACCTTGCTGTGAAGTCCCTGTTAATGCTTTGAGTGCTTTGCAGCTATGCTGTAAATGAAATGATCACACACACACACACACACACACACAGGTTAAAACATTATGACCACTACTCATTGCAAGATTAAAAGCTGTCTGATGCTGTTGCGGGCACTTGACAATAAGAAAAGTACATAAGTGGAGCAGGGACAAATGGGGAATCATTCTAGCAATGATATGTGCTGTAATGGGGGAATCCTATGACTTCGACAAAGGGCAGACCATTATAGCCCAGCAATGGGCAACAAGCATGTCAGAAGCTGGCTGGCTATTCCCATGCTACTGTTGTGAGCCTCTATGGAAAGTGCTTGAAGGACGGTGAAATCACAAATAACTGACAAGATGTTGTACCAGAATGATTTTTCACTCTGCAGTGGAATGTACATTAATTTGAAACTTCCTGGTAGATTAAAACAGTGTGTGATTTGAACGTGGGACTTTTGACTTTCACAGGCAAGTGCTCTACTGAAGTTTGGAAGGTATCAGATGTACTGGCTGAAATAAAGGTGTGAGGGCAGGTCATATGCTGTGCTTAGGTAGCTTGGTTGGTAGAGCACCTGCCCATGAAAGGCATAGGTCCTAGGTTTGAGGCACGGCCCGACACGTAGTTTTAATTTGTCAGGAAGCTTCAGCTCTGTGTACATTCCACTTCAGAGTAAAAATTCGTTCTGAGAAGAACCCTTCAGTGTGGACAATGCCATGTCTCCACAATATCCTTTTTTCCAGGAGTGCTAATCTCGCGCAGTGAACAGGAGAACTTCTGTGAAGTTTGGAAGGTAGGAGATGAGGTACTGGCAGAAGTGAAGCTGTGAGGATGGGTCGTGAGTTGTGCTCAGATAGTTCATTCGGTAGAAGACTTGCCTGCAAAAGGCAAAGGTCCTGAGTTTGAGTCTCTGTCCAGCACACAGTTTTAAACTGCCAGGAAGTTTCATCATAGAACTTGGAGGGCAGAGGCTTGTACACTCTGTAAAACAGCATAGGTGGCTGTAAGTGGTAGATTTGATGACGGCATACAAAGCTGGTGCAGGCATGTGTTTCATTGCAGCATTCAGTGCACTTTGTTGAAGATGGCCCCTCCATGTTCCTATGTTGACCACAATTGAACTGGGCATGGGATCAAGTCAACAGTCGTACCTGGATATGACCTCAGCCAAGTGAATGGCTGCTCAAACCATCACACCACTACAATTGCAGGCTGGTGGGGTCAGTATTAACACTATGTGGTCATTCACATGGGCTTACATGGGACCTGTGGTAGTATGACAGACTTAACTGTATGTAAATTATTGCAGATTAACTAGTTCCCTTCGTATTTAATGTGTCCCCGAAAGCGCTGGCTTATTCCAGCAGGATTCTTACCACATCACAAAGCTAGCATCGCACTATGTGGTTTGAAAGCATGATGGTGAACTCATGTTCATGTCTTGGCCACCAATTTCTACATCTATATCTACATACATACTCTGATGAAATATAATAGAGGGAAACATTCCACGTGGGAAAAATATATGTGAGGTGTCTGTATATGTGTGGATGGATATGTGCGTGTGCACGAGTGTATACCTGTCCTTTTTTCCCTCTAAGGTAAGTCTTTCCGCTCCCGGGATTGGAATGACTCCTTACCCTCTCCCTTAAAACCCACATCCTTTCGTCTTTCCCTCTCCTTCCCCTCTTTCCTGATGAGGCAACAGTTTGTTGCGAAAGCTTGAATTTTGTGTGTGTGTTTGTGTTTGTTTGTGTGTCTGTCGACCTGCCAACGCTTTCGTTCGGTAAGTCACATCATCTACATATACATATATACTCTGTTAGCCACCAAGCGATGTGTGGCGAAGGACACAATTCGCATCAAACTCATATTTCTCCCCCTCTGTTCCACTCGCAGATCGTACAAGGGAGAAACGACTGTCTGAATGCCTCAATACGATCTCTAATGTCCCCTTATCTTTGAGTGGTGATCATTGCGCAATTTAAAAGTTGGTGGTAATAATAATATATCCTCTACATCCTCGGCGAAGATCAGATTTTGGAATTTAGTGAGCAGCCCCCTCTGTTTAGCACGTTGTCTATCTGCAAGTGTATCCCACTTCAAACTTTCTATGAGATTTGTAACGCTCTTGCGATGGCTAAATGTACCAATCATGAATCTTGCTGCTCTTCGTTGGACCTTCCCAATCTCTTGAATGAGACCCAACTGGTAAGGGTCCCAGACAAACAATACTCTAAGACTGGACGAACTAATGTATTGTAAGCAATTTCCTTTGTTGAAGGACTGCATTGCTTCAGGATTCTACCAATAAACTACAATCTAGAGTTTGCCTTGCCCGTTACTTGTGTAATCTGATCATTCTGTATGAGATGATCTCGAATAGTCACACCGAGATACTTGACGGATGTTACTGCTTCCAAAGACTGGGCATTTATTTTTTTCCCGTACATTAATGGGGATTTTTGCCTTGTTATATGCAGTAGGTTACACTTACTAATATTGAGAGATAACAGGCAGTCATTACATCACACATTTATTTTCTGCAAATCCTCATTGATTTATTCACAACTTTCATGTGATACTACTTTTCTGTAGACTACAGCATCATCAGCAAACAGTCTAATGCCGCTGTCAGTACCATCAACCAGATCGTGTATGTAAATCGTAAAAAGCAGTGGACCTATTACGCTACCATTGGGCACACCTGAAGTTATACTTGTTTCTGTTGAAGTCACCCCATTCAGGATGACATACTGCTCTGTCTGTTAGAAAACTTTCTATCCAACTGCATATGTCATTGGATAGACAGTAAGTGCGCACTTTTTGAAGCAAGCATCAGTGCGGAACTGAGTCGAACGTCTTTCGAAAGTTGAGAAATATGGCATCAACCTGGGAGCTGGCATCTATCATGCACAAAGAGGGCCAGCTGAGTCTCGCATGACCGCTGTTTCCTAAAACTGTGCTGGTTTCTGCAGATGAGCTTCTCAGAGTCTAGAAACATGATTTGAAACTGATGAAATGCATCTGCAACACTATTGGGTACCATCTCTAGGCCCACAAAATGCCAGCCCATAATTTATTGGAATTGCGTGATCTGTGCATAGACATTTGATGCCGCATACCTCCAGAAACATACCAAAATTGGTATAAGATTATAGATGTCTGCCATTCAGGATGTTCTTGTACATAGTGACTTCCAAAAGTAAGTTACACATGTCGTCCAATGCTAAGACTATTTCGTATTAAGAATAGGGTATTGTCATAAGAGAGCACATACTGTATTTACCCAAGCATAAGAAGACCCTCTGTTTTTTAAAGAGGTACCCGAAGAAAAATTTATGTTTTTACATATTCTTGCTAGTTAAAATTACAAACTTTCATTGACCTAATGTAACTACTTAAAAAGTTACTATTACACCTACTCTAAATTTGTGCCATTTATTGGTTGCCTACATACTGATAATACAAAGAGAAAATTACTAAGTGGTTCCTTGTAAACGGACTCTCACTGAATTTTGATAAGACACAGTACATACAGTTCCATACAGTGAATGGTATGACGCCATTAATAAATATAGACCTTAATCAAAAGCATATAGCTAAGGTAGAACATTGCAAATTTTTAGGTGTGTCCATTGATGAGAGATTAAATTGGAAGAAACACATTGATGATCTGCTGAAACGTTTGAGTTCAGCTACTTATGCAATAAGTGTCATTGCAAATTTTGGTGATAAACATCTTAGTAAATTAGCTTATTACGCCTATTTTCACTCATTGCTTTCATATGGCATCATATTTTGGGGTAATTCATCACTGAGGAATAAAGTATTTATTGCACAAAAGCGTGTAATCAGAATAATAGCTGGAGTCCACCCAAGATCATCCTGCAGACATTTATTTAAGGATCTAGGGATATTCACAGTAGCTTCTCAGTATATATACTCTCTTATGAAATTTGTTATTAACAACCAAACCCAATTCAAAAGTAATAGCAGTGTGCATAACTACAATACTAGGAGAAAGGATGATCTTCACCATTCAAGATTAAATCTAACTTTGGCACAGAAAGGGGTTAATTATACTGGCACTAAAGTCTTTGGTCACTTACCAAATAGTATCAAAAGTCTGACAGATAACCAACAAGTATTTAAGAAGAAATTAAAAGAATTTCTGAATGACAACTCCTTCTACTCCATAGAGGAATTTTTAGATATAAATTAAGAAAAAAAAAACAAAAAAATATAAAAAAAAATTAAAAAAATAAAAATAAAAAATAAAGAAAAACACAAAAACACAATAAAATAAAGTTGTTATATTAACTTAAGTATGTTGTTAAATTAACCTAATTATGTCATGTATTGGAAAATTCGACTTGTTCCACATCATTACGAAATATCGTATTCATGATCCATGGAACTAGTATTAATCTAATCTAATCTAATCTAATCTAAATAAAATAAACAAAAAGAAATTGTTTACATTAATTTTATCATCACTGCCTCTCTTGTTTAGCCTGTCTGTGGTACCATTATTTAATCATCATCGTTAGCGTCATTCTAATAGGGCAACTATGAAAATGATATCTTTATTGTCACAAATATTTGGCCGAACATGTCATTCTTTCCCCCCCCCCCCCCCCCCCCCCACACACACACACACAGTAGATTTCGCATCTAACCCGACATGAGACTGTTACAATGTCTTTTGCTACACAAACATGTTGTCTGCCTGCTGCTCTATTGTTGGCTGTGTAGATTCAGTAAGATTCAGTAGCTGACACACCCCGTATCGTGATCCTCTTACGTTATAGCAAACATTGACAACTTTACTGCATGAAACACGTAAGTATGCAACTGGTCCCAGTCTAGACTTTTATCATCTCCTGCAGGAATGTATGCTATTGTTGAATACCTGCCCAGTTTTAAAGTTAATTCAATTCTGAGTATAAATTGATTCAGGCAACCTGCAGTTTAAACATGGCAGACATTCATAAAAAGCCAAAGTATTCAGTATAGATTCCCGTGGTTGACAGCAAGACCAAATTTCCTGCCTGCTCACCACTCCCCTCCCCACACTCATTATAATTCTCAGATAAGCTTGTGTCACTTTTCTCTCTCAAGCCTTCCATAGTGCTGTGCTTGAGCAATGGTGAAACAAGGATGGTGCAGGTTACATGTAACAACAGCAACTAATACACAAATAAAAGATCACAGTTATGATTTAGCCAGTTCTCGAACTTTCACTCGTCCTGCAGTCTAGTGCTTTCCACAACAGGCCTTTCTGCTGTCATTTATTCTTGTGGAAACATTTGCAATCAATTTAATGTGATTCGTTTCGTTTGTTAAACATTCATTTCTGGATCAGTTTTCGTTGTCTTTTCATTGAATGTCATTATCTTATTTTAAGGTGAATTAAAAGCTGGTAATGTTTCCCCCTAGTATTCTCATAAATGAACAGATACCGAATTTTCATTTGCAATTCACTTTGTAAATCATTAGTTTCTCATACCCAAAGACAGTATTGACTTTGGTTCAGAATCATGTAATGGTTTTTAAGGACAAGATCTTCGCCTTCGAGTGTTAACTTCACTTGTACAGTCTTCATATATGTATGAGAACTTCTATTCCGAAGCTATTCAAATACAATGAAAGTTTATCGGTTGATAGATTCAATGCTATTCGTCCACGTTATGACATAGCAGATGATGTTTTTGCACTTTCCCTGTATGCGGCAGAAATCTTTGATACATTGTGTCTTGAAACAATGAATATTTTGGCTCCCTTGCTTATGTAAGCACCCATTATATGAGTGTGAACAATTTCCCCACAGTCAGTTTAATGCTATTTCCTCCTGTGTTTCACAAAAATGTCCATTTTTTAAGATAATCATTAGACTGTTGTAATGCCTAGTTTATAGTTTTTCACATATCCATCCATTGCACTAACACCACGAATCAAATGTCGCAAGATTGATCGACTGTATCGAGTGCTTCTGCGTATTGGAAAAGCTCAATCCTATTCAAATGAAGGTATTGTTTGCTAAGTCCTATGTATCAGAATTTTTCAAAATAATTTTATACAGAACTTCAGTAGCTACAGCTTCACCTGTGAATATAAGAAAACCCCCTGTATTTATTTATTAAACAATGTAAAAATGTTTACCTCACCAGCAATAGCTTAATCTGCGAATATAAGACACCACCATACTTTGTGAATAATGAATTTGGGAAAACAAATCTTGTCTTATAATTGGGTAAATATGGTATTCCAGGTTTCCCGCAGACACAGTTCTGCTGCAGTGCCGATGACTGGTGCATTACAGTGCAGTAGTAAAAAGGACACAGCAACTGGAAACATATTACAAAGTTGAAGCATGTGGGACAGTATGATGCTTGTGGGTAAACCACCTAAATTACACACAAATTAACTGTGAAATTTTGGCGATATATGGGTTAAATGCAATATTGCTTTGAACGGTAGTAAAGTTCTGCCGTAAAGCTGACCAAACCTGCACAGACATGGCTGATGATAATTGTGGAGTCTAGATCTTGTGCCATACAAAACAATTTCCACCTTTTTGGCATCTTGAAAGAGTGGCTGGGGAGAAATGAGATTTTCCAGTGATGAGGAGGTTCACACCACAGTTCTTAGCTGGCCCCATGACCAAGAAGCAGATTTCTGTTAACAAGAAATTGAATGATTGGTGGAACATTCTGACACATTGTTTACACAGGCTTGGGTGACTATGTTGAAAAATAGTATCACGTATCTGTGCTGCTTTGACGTGTGTTGCAACATTCAATAAAAGTTAATTGCCTACCATAACAATGTTTAACTTACTCCTAGAAGTCCCCTCGTGAATACTGAATGACTCATATTGAGCCAACGACATATGGATGCCATGGACCTCAGCAGCATTTCAATATATGATGTACAAGTGTATTAGATGCATCCTCTTTTGTAACCAAATTGGAGTTACCAGTTCTACAATTCATTAGAATCCTAGCACTTGCTTTACTTATAACAGAGTCTACACGACCATGCCACCTCACCACTTTGTTTCAACCATGTGTTTGGTGGATGTCATGCATCAGTTTTGTTGTTCAAGGAGAGTCTACACGACCATGCCACCTCACCACTTTGTTTCAACGATGTGTTTGGTGGATATCATGCATCAGTTTTGTTGTTGAAGGATACCCGTTTTTTAAAAAAACTTATTTGAAGTTCATATGGCCTATCAGGAGAAAGAAAACTGGCGTTCTATGGATCGGAGGGTGGAATGTCAGATCCCTTAATCAGGCAGGTGGGTTAGAAAATTTAAAAAGGGAAATGGATAGGTTAAAGTTATAGTGGGAATTAGTGAAGTTCGGTGGCAGGAGGAACAAGACTTTTGGTCAGGTGAATACAGGGTTATAAATACAAAATCAAATAGGGGTAATGCAGGAGTAGGTTTAATAATGAATAAAAAAAATAGGAGTGCAGGTAAGCTACTACAAACAGCATAGTGACAACATTATTGTGGCCGAGATAGACACGAAGCCCACGCCTACTACAGTAGTACAAGTTTATGTGCTATCTCTGCAGAATGAAGAAATTGAGGAAATGTATGATGAGATAAAAGAAATTATTCAGGTAGTGAAGGGAGATGAAAATATAATAGCCATGAATGACTGGAATTCGACAGTAGGAAAAGGAAGAGAAGGAAACGTAATAGGTGAATATGGATTGGGGCTAAGAAATGAAAGAGGAAGCTGCCTGGTAGTATTTTGCACAGAGCATAACTTAATCATAGCTAACACTTGGTTCAAGAATCATGAAAGAAGGTTGTATACATGGAAGAACCCTGGAGATACTAGAAGGTTTTAGATAGATTATATAATGGTAAGACAGATTTGGGAACCAGATTTTAAATTGTAAGACATTTCCAGAGGCAGATGTGGATTCTGACCACAATCTATTGGTTATGAACTGTAGATTAAAACTGAAGAAACTGCAAAAAGGTGGGAATTTAAGGAGATGAGACCTGGATAAACTGAAAGAACCAGAGGCTGTACAGAGTTTCAGGGAGAGCATAAGGGAACAATTGACAAGAATGGGAGAAAGAAATACAGTAGAAGAAGAATGGGTAACTTTGAGGAATGAAATAGTGAAGGCAGCAGAGGATCAAGTAGGTAAAAAGACGAGGGCTAGTAGAAATCCTTGGGTGACAGAAGAGATCCTGAATTTAATTGATGAAGGGAGAAAATAACAAAAATGCAGTAAGTGAAAAAGGCAGAAAGGAATACAAACGTCTCAAAAATGAGATCGACAGAAAGTTCAAAATGGCTAAGCAGGGATGGCTAGAGGACAAATGTAAGGATGTAAAGGCTTATCTTACGAGGGGCAAGATAGATACTGCCTACAGGAAAATTAAAGAGACCTTTGGAGAAAAGAGAACCACTTGCATGAATATCAAGAGCTCAGATGGCAACCCAGTTCTAAGCAAAGAAGGGAAAGCAGAAAAGTGGAAGGAGTATATAGAGGGTCTATACAGGGGCGATGTTCTTGAGGACAATATTATGGAAATGGAAGAAGAGGTAGATGAAGATGAAATGGGAGATATGATACTGCGTGAAGAGTTTGACAGAGCACTGGAAGACCTAAGTAGAAACAAGGCCCCAGGAGTAGACAACATTCCATTAGAACTACTGACAGCCTTGGGAGCAAGATGTATGAGACAGGTGAAATTCTCGCAGACTTCAAGAAGAATATAATAATTCCAATCCCAAAGAAAGCAGGTGTTGACAGATGTGAAAATTACCGAACAATCAGTTTAATAAGTCACAGCTGCAAAATAGTAATGCGAATTCTTTACAGACAAATGGAAAAAGTGGTAGAAGCCGACCTCGGGGAAGATCAGTTTGGATTCCATAGAAATGTTGGAACACGTGAGGCAATACTGACCCTACGACTTATCTTAGAAGAAAGATTAAGGAAAGGCAAACCTACGTTTCTAGCATTTGTAGACTTAGAGAAAGCTTTTGACAATGTTGACTGGAATACTCTCTTTCAAATTCTGAAGGTGGCAGGGGTAAAATACAGGGATTGAAAGGCTATTTACAATTTGTACAGAAAGCAGATGGCAGTTATAAGAGTCGAGGGGCATGAAAGGGAAGCAGTGGTTGGGAAGGGAGTGAGACAGGGTTGTAGCCTCTCCCCGATGTTATTCAATCTGTATATTGAGCAAGCAGTCTGTCAGAGACAGCAAAGGACTTGGAAGAGCAGTTGAATGGAATGGACAGTGTCTTGAAAGGAGGGTATAAGATAAACATCAACAAAAGCAAAACGAGGATAATGGAATGTAGTCGAATTAAGTCAGGTGATGCTGAGGGAATTAGATTAGGAAATGAGACACTTAAAGTAGTAAACGAATTTTGCTGTTTGGGGAGCAAAATAACTGATGATGGTCGAAGTAGAGAGGATATAAAATGTAGACTGGCAATGGCAAGGAAACCGTTTCTGAAGGAAAAAAATTTTTTGACATCGAGTATTGGTTTAAGTGTCAGGAAGTCATTTCTGAAAGTATTTGTATGGAGTGTAGCTATGTATGGAAGTGAAACATGGACGATAACTAGTTTGGACAAGAAGAGAATAGAAGCTTTCGAAATGTGGTGCTACAGTAGAATGCTGAAGATTAGATGGGTAGATCACGTAACTAATGAGGAGTTATTGAATAGAATTGGGGAGAAGAGGAGTTTGTGGCACAACTTGACTAGAGGAAGGGATCAGTTGGTAGGACATGTTCTGAGGCATCAAGGGATCACCAGTTTAGTATTGGAGGGCAGCGTGGAGGGTAAAAATTGTAGAGGGAGACCAAGAGATGAATACATTAAGCAGATTCAGAAGGATGTAGGTTTCAGTAGGTACTGGGAGATGAAGAAGCTTGCACAGGATAGAGTAGCATGGGGAGCTGCATCAAACCAGTCTCAGGACTGAAGACCACAACAACAACAACAATGGCCTTACACTTCATTACAGGCAACCCATTTCATCTATGAAAAGTAAATCACAATTGAAGGCAATTTTGTTTTTGCCTTTGGAACATTGAGATGAAATACAAATGACTATTTCCCACTTACAAGGAGAATGCAGCAAGTCATATAACCTGATTTCCCAGGAATTTTGTTGAGTGGAAGAGGAATTAAAATAAGTGAACAAGTGCCTCAGATTATCTGAGGTTACTCAAATATTTTTGAGAAAACGACCGTCAACATTTTTGATGTACTTTATGTTCCTGGCCTGTCAGTTTTGCACCCTGTGTTCAAAACCTGATTATTGTTCTTATATTTTTTTATTTGCGTAGTTATTTTTCATTTATCTACCCATGTCCATGGAAGATTACTACATGAATGTTTCCTATCAAGTTATGGATACAAGAACATTATATAATTGTAAAATTACAACTGGATTTGACAGTATCATACATTTATTATATTATGTATGTGTGTATGGTTTTTTCAAGGGTTACAATCTTTTTAAATTCTCATATTCTTATTTCTTTTTATATTAATTCTTATATTTTCTTCTTCTGTTTATTCTTCAGTAAGATTTGATTCATTCCATTTGATGTACTGATCATAGAAACCTTTGAAACGTAGGAATTCTGAACACTACAAGCATTGTGTGAATGCAGGTTTGCCAAAGAGACATTTCTTCCTATGAATCTCACACGGGGAAAAATGTTATCAGCATTACTGACGATTTCACATGTTGGCAAGATTTTCGTGGCAGATCACATATAAATGACCACTTACCAAAAATTAACCACTTGCAATTGATTATGAATCAAGACAACATACAGGAATTTTACCAAAAACAATTTCAGATAATTTTCTCATTCTTTTATCTATATTTTTTAATATTTTATTCTTATTTTAATTTTTTAAATTCATTTACCAGACGTACAGTCATTAGACAAATAAGTATAACATTATTTCAATGTGTGTTAGGAACATTCGGAACATTCATGTAGTAATCTTCAGTGGACTTGGGTAGATAAATGAAAAACAAAAATAAAAGTAATAATCAGATTCGAACACAGGGTGTAAGACTGATAGTCCACAATGCTAGCCATAGTCCTGAACAGACTTCATTCCTTGAAGTGCGACAGTTATTGCTGGAAGTTATGAGTACAATTCATCATCCAAATTCTTGAAATAAATAAAATGCTTCTCATAAACAACATGTTGTTTATTTTACTATCATTTACAATAACTATGCATAAAAAAGTTGGCCAATTATTCGGAACGTTACAAATACAGTAATACAGACTTTGCCCAAAAAGATCTTTTGTAGTTAACAGTTACCAATTGAATATAGATATAGCAGTTTTTCTCTTGTCCTGTGATGTCATGGGGATTGTCACAGCTATTCTTCTCACATGGCTTGCATATCTCCGAGGCATGACCAGACAACACAAAATAAATAATCTGACCAGCAGATACAATGGATGTAGTAAGATTTCTGTCATCATTCCTGCTTGCAGATACACTGTGTCTGTCCCATCCATTCCAGAATAAATGCACATAAATAAAACACACAGTAGGCTACACTGATCCAATACTCAATTAAACTTTTCATGGTGGTGATCGTCATTCATCAGTTCGGTAAATGCTACACATCACTTAGGTGATATATTACACTACAGATTCCTCCTATTTGGCAGATGATGATGCCATTATTTTGA
The DNA here is from genome assembly GCF_023898315.1 of Schistocerca nitens. NCBI lineage: Eukaryota > Metazoa > Arthropoda > Insecta > Orthoptera > Acrididae > Schistocerca > Schistocerca nitens. The sequence goes on from NC_064622.1 coordinate 356,175,246, forward strand.
AATTCAGATAAAAAAGAACATTTAAAATTGAAAACTAATTTTAACCATTTTTTCTAAAAGTATTGACATCTTGTATCTGTTTTCGTGCAGTTGCACCTCCTTTGTAGTAAATGTACTTATTCATGTTTATTACATGTTGAATGCCCCACAATGAATTATAAACCGTTAATTATTGAAATGTATGGAATGTCCTAATGTCACTTTGCTTGTCTCTTTACTCTTCTACCAAGCAGTTGTTCTCTTACTATGCATATGAATCCTTGGATAATGGATATTTATTATCAATACAGACCAGGGAATAGTTTTACAGAGTCTCTTTATTTTATACTCCTGGAATGTTCATTAGTAGGACCAGTAGTCCAGTAAACTTTTTAGTCCTAATGTCCATATTTCGTCTAACCGACTGTATTTCTTGCAGAAGTGAAGCTTTCCTAGTCATACTCATTTCAGTTTTGGAAATTGCTGGACAAGTGCTACATCTGTGACAAGCAAGAGAGAATTTCCTCTTTTAGCAAACTAAATTCATCCTTCCCCTAGGGAGATTATATAAAATTCTATAATTAGGTATTGACCTGTGTAAGTTGTTATGGATGCACAACATCCAATATTATGAGACAGGTTTCCTGACCAGACATGTTCAGCATTTATGAGATTGCCAACAAACCAGAGGAGTCACATTTTGAACAACTAACAACACTTTGTTGTTAGACATTCTATAATCAGTACCTGTCTTTCCAATTCTGGGGAATAGCATACAAAACTCAAGACACTTGCATGTTTGTTGTTCCACCTGTAAGTTAGCTATAGAACAGAGTAACAAACTTGGGCAAACTCATCTACTTTGGAAGAACCTCAAAACTAATGACACCTACTTATATAGTACCTGTCAAGATACACCTCTTTCCACAAAAAAATCATCTTTACAAAATCATCTAACTCTCCGCAGCGATGGCATCCCTATTTATTGTCTTCCTTTTTCTCTCAGACATAGGTCATCCTTTTCCTCTAGGTTCACGCATCCTCCCCAAAGACTCCATACGTACTTACAGGTTGGGGTACAATATCCTGTTAATATCATTTACAATGCTACCTTCTCCTTCTATACATATATATCGCGATAGTATACTCATATTGTATCCCACATTCATATCTGGTTTCTAATCTGTCTTCAGTGTTGTATTCTTTGTACTCCTCTGTACATAATCACTGACTATGTATCTATATAATACTATATCTCAGATTTCCCCCTACTATTTGTTTCATCAATCATATGTGGATGTTAGCCTGTCATATTTACACTTAATAGCTAAGGGTATATCCTTAATTTCCCCATCAAAAATGGTGGAGCTAACAGCTAGTACTATTTGGTAGAAACAACTCACCTAGGTTTTGCAGCCCATCTGCTGGCCAGTGTTCGATAAGTTCTGTTGTTTGCCAAATACGAATGTAACCCCAATTATCTGATTGTGTACAAGGTCTGTTCAAAAAATTCTGGAACTTTGTCCAAAAAATTTTTCTATGCTTACCTTTTATTTATTGTGCACAGTCTCCTTTGAAATACTCTCCTGCACAATTGATACACTGCTTCCAATGGCAATTTCACTACCAGAAGCAATCTTGGTATATCTCTTGTTGGTTCGCGCAAAAATGCTGTCTGTAAATTTTCTTTTATCTCGTCTGTCATTGCAAATTTTCATCCATTCAGTGGTATTTTCTACTTTTGAAATAAAGTCCATGGGGAGGGCAGGTCTGGAGAGTACGGAGGATGAGGCAGCACAGTGATTTCATTTCTTGTGCAATAGTCATGCACCAACAGGGATGAATGTGTGGGTGCTTTAGGGACAAACTTGGCAGAAACACGATGTATTCCAAGATGCTGTGTCAAGATTTCATAACATGATCCAACTGAAATGTTACATTTTTCTGCAATTTCTGGGACAATCAGTCTTTGATTGGCACGCACAATTTCGTTGACGTTCCTGACATAGCGTCGTCAGTAGACGTCGAAGGCCCTCCTGAATGAAAGTCATTTTTAACTTCTGTCGAGCCATTTTTAAACCATGTGAACTATTTGTAACACTGAGTACGGCTTCAGCACTCATCACCGTAGGCTTCCTGCATCATTTGGTGTGTCTCTGTAAAAGTCTTCTCGAGTTTCATGCAAAATTTAATGCAGACGCAATGCTTGTGTGACTGCCATCTCGAAATTAGCTGATGTACGACACCGTGTTCTGCTCAGACACACAACAATGAAACTTCTGGTAGGTACACATTAAACACAGGCAAGTCTGCCAATGCATTTCACTACAACACACCATTGGTGCAACATTATGAACGTCGTAGAATGTTTTGAACAGACTTCATATGGATTAGTTATTCTGTCATTTTGCTCATAAAATACAGGATAGTTAAAAGTAATTACAGTTTTAAAGAATATGGGGAAAGGGGTAAGAGAGTGCTATACTGAAATCTGAAATTGAAGAAATTAGCAAACAACTCAATACCTTCTGAGTATCAGCCCACAAAATTCACACAGGAAGTGAATTCATCTGAGGTATGTTTCTTATGACACACATCTTTTGATAATATTTGTATTATGTGGACTTTTTTCATTATCACTCGAAGTGTCTGTTATAAAAACTTGCTCATTTCTTCCTTTAATTTTGAACTGAGATGAAAAATGTTTACTAGCACCATGTCATTCAGTATAAAATTCAGGGAACTTGCTTATAAATTGTGTTCTCACAATCAACATTGTGCTTGTTGTTTTAAATTTCTCTTTGCCTTTCCCTGTAAGTCACCATTTGCTACGTCTTTTATTTCTGGTCAAGAAAATAACTTTAACAATGATTCTCCAATCAGCTTTTTGTGCCACACTCAACTGGGGAAAGTCCAGTAGACAAAAGAGGCAACTCATTAAGAACAACTCTGATATCTGTGCCCAGGTCGGGTGCTTTCCAGAACAATATGCATGACGTAATCTTCCTATCTCTTTCATTATGCTTTCAGATAGGCTGGATTGTTGGGATATTTAGAAATAAGTACATGTTTCACATCTTCGCTTGTTAAAAATTCTTTGAAAGTGTTATGTATAAATTGAGTTCCATTATCAGTGAGTAAACAATTCAGTTTGTCTATGTCCTTGAAATAATATCTCAGACATGTGATTATGGAAGCTGTGTTTGCTAATTTAATGGGATTGGCTTTACATGTTTGACCAACATCGTGCTAAAATTAAAATGTAAGAAAGGGCCAAAAAGATCTGCAGCTGTCAAGTCATGTAATGCTTACAATGAATAATTTATTTGTCTATTATTTTGTTTAACCTTCTGACAAAGATCACAACTTCTTAATACTCTTTTTATTTCTCTATTCAGATTTATAAAATAATAGAGCTTTGTCATATGTTGGATGCACTTTAGTATACTAAAATGTCCATATCCCTTTGTATGAACAAAATTACATTCTGGGTAAATTAGATCTTATGTACACACAAATTCCAGTGACATGACTTTACATGCTGTCTCCAAAATAAAAGATCCGCTTTAAATAAACCATTTTTTCTCATCCTCTCCTGCCAAGGTATCTTCTGTGCACAATTCTATTGCTTTCCTAAAATATTCATCAGTTTTCAGCTCATCTTTTATTTTTTCTTAGCCAACATTATTACCTCATTGTTCATGTAACTTATAACTATAAAAATTTACTATAAATACGTTTCTGCATCCATTCCCGCAGATAGTTGTGAAAGTGAATTTGGCCCTAGGTTTTGTGTGCCTTTCACATAATTCGTTTTTATTTTGAATTCTTGAAATATATATCTACTGTTTAGTGATATACTCTCCCTTAAAAATGATAAGGCCTGATGATCTGCATATATTTCAATCTCCAGACTCCAAATAAGGGTTCGAAAGTTTTGTAAACTCCCAACAATGGACAACTCCTTTTCAGTAGCTGTCTAATTTAATTCATAGTTGAAAAAATATATCTAAAAAGAAAGATGATGAGACTTACCAAACAAAAGCGCTGGCAGGTCGATAGACACACAAACAAACACAAATATACACACAAAATTCAAGCTTTCGCAACAAACTGTTGCCTCATCAGGAAAGAGGGGAAGGAGAGGGAAAGACGAAAGGATGTGGGTTTTGGATAAGGAGTCATTCCAATCCCGGGAGCGGAAAGACTTACCTTAGGGGGAAAAAAGGACAGGTATACACTCGCACACACACACATATCCATCCACACATACAGACACAAACCACATCCTTTCGTCTTTCCCTCTCCTTCCCCTCTTTCCTGATGAGGCAACAGTTTGTTGCGAAAGCTTGAATTTTGTGTGTATATTTGTGTTTGTTTGTGTGTCTATCGACCTGCCAGCGCTTTTGTTTGGTAAGTCTCATCATCTTTCTTTTTAGATATATTTTTCCACGTGGAATGTTTCCCTCTGTTATATTAATTCATAGTTGTTAATACTTCTACTACCAAAAAACTATTGTACAATGTTGTACTTCACTGGAATCTGATTCCTCTTGAAACAACTCATACCCAAGTCTGTATTGTGATGCATCTGTTGTCAGTTTAAAGGTTTGATTCATTTTAGGATGCCACGAACTGAGTTTGTTCTGGACTGTATTATATCTCCAGAATGAGATTTTCACTCTGCAGCGGAGTGTGCACTGATATGAAACTTCCTGGCAGATTAAAACTGTGTGCCCGACTGAGACTCGAACTCGGGACCTTTGCCTTTCGCGGGCAAGTGCTCTACCATCTGAGCTACCGAAGCATGACTCACACCCGGTACTCACAGCTTTACTTCTGCCAGTATTATATCTCTTTTACTCCTACAGTATGCTTTAAAAACTTTAAATTCTTCTCTACCAAAATGAAATTTACTTAATGTTATCGTTATGCTGCTGTCCTGTAATCTGTTTAACGTTTTAATAAGCAGCAGGGGGCAATGTTCTTTCCAGGTTTTAGAAACCAATTGTCCTCCTACGTTACTAGTTCCTGTAATACTGTAATAAGTTGTTACCCAAAGCTTTATCTTGGCCCTTATGAAAACAGCTACAGACATATTTAAACCAAAGGGAGATACCTTAAACTAGTCAGACTTCCCCTCAAACAAGAAAGCCGTCCAGGGTCTAGAGTCCTTGAGCAGGGGAACCTGCTAGTACCTGGCTACCAAGTCCATCAAACTATAAAACTTCGCTTTTTCTAATTTATGTAGTGATTCTTCCATACTAACATATCTATTGTTCTCTGTTTCAATATGTGTATTCAAAGCCCAAGCATCTGGTACCAATCATAACACCGCCATTCAGTTTACTTGCTAACAATAACAAATTATTATATCCACTGACACTACATTCTATAGCACCATTGTAAATCATCTTCTGTATATCTTTTTGTACTGCCATGTGAAGACTCATAGGAATAGCATTCAGTTTGCAAAACAAAGAAAGGCCCATCATCTTTCGTCTTAAACATACTTGTACAAGTATAATCACTAACTGCTCCAGGTTTATCAGAAATTACTCCTTAGCACTTTGGTAATATTTTATGTAGTTCTTCTATCTGTTCCGGTATTAATATGCAACATTCCTGTGACATGGGCTCATCGCTCGTGCATGATCGTGCCCTTCAAAAATTCTATGGTAGTTGACTTATCTTTTTATTATGCATTTCAAAGCATTTTCTGAAACAAAATAACAAGGAAATGATCCAATCTGACATTTCAAAACCGACCATGAAATCTTTTATACAGGAAGAGTAGAATGAAAGAAAGTTTAGCTGCTAATATGCATTGTAAGTATTTTTTAAAAATTGTTAATTTACTCGTTTTTGTTGCATGAAGAACCACTTATGACAGCAGTTTTTACAGTCCCTCCTCCTAGCGTGCCATGGGCCATCACGAGAGGGTACACATTTGCATACTGCAAATATCCAGAGTGACGAGCAAATCTGAAGCAGCTAAACCATACAAAAAATGTCACATATCATAAATTTTTTAAAAAGACGCAGTTTTTTATTGACAGCTTAACTGTTGCAGATGTAATTATTGCAAAGGTAACTAGCAGAGTAAAATACATCAAGAAAGTGTTTGATGTTACATTGCAGATGACTTCCATCAATTTGACATCTTTTTATAACAATGCCTGTAGCACAGTTGTTATAATGATTTTTGAATAGTATGTATTTTACTAACAATCAAACAGTTGCTCGTTTATACCCTAGAGTTGACACAATAAAGCAAAGTGTGATTTGAATGACAAAAACAAAAATTTTCAACAATGTAGGAAAAGATAGATTGATATTTAGCATAATGAAGACACATTTAGTTGCAGACAGACACAAATAAAAGGCACTCACAAAGCTTTTTACCATGGCCTTCATCAGCAAAAGAGACACAGAGAAACACACACCGTTCATACACAGAAGCAAGAACACCTCATGCACACATGACCACCAATTCCGGCAGATCAGGCCAGAATTCAGCTATCACGAGATGGCAACCACAGTCTGAAGGAGCAGGACAGAAGGAGCAGAAGGGATAGTAATATATGAGGGGACAGAGGAATGCTGTCTAGCAGAGTGTGCAGGATCTAGAATGCCAACAGGCATGACATTGGTAGGTTGTGGGGCAGGGAGATACGGAAAAAAGGAGCGAATGTGAGAGGAGTGTGTAAAGATGCTGGGTGCGTTGGCAGCTGGTGGCTTATAAAGAGGCTGGGAGACGAGAATGGGGAGAAAATGACAGGACAGAGGTGGTGGAAACTGTTCCGTGGAGAGTGTAGGGGCAGTATGTTACCATAAATTGGGCTGGGATAACTGCAGGACCGAAGAATATGTTGTAAGGATAACTCCCATCTTCGCAGTTCAGAAAAGCTGGTGGTGAAGGGGAATATCCAGATTGCTCGGAGAGTGAAGCAGCCATTGAAATTAAGCATGTTGTGCTGACCTGCACATTGTGCCACAGGTTGGTCTACTTTGCTCGTGACCACAATTTAGTGGTAGCCATTCATTGTGGTGGGCAGCTAGCTGGTAGTCATGCCAGTTTAAAAAGCTGTGCACTGCTTGGAGCAGAGCTGGTAAATGACATGGCTGCTTTCACAGGTAGCTGGGTCCGTAATGGGGTAGGATAAACCTGTGAAGCGACTGGAATAGGAAGTGCTGGGTGGATGGATTGGGCAACTCTTGCACCCTGCTCTTCCACAGGGATACAATACTTGTGGCAACAGGTGGGATTGGGTGTGGCATAGAGATGGAATAGGATGTTGTGGAGGTTACGTGTCGTCTTAACAGTAAGTAGCAATCTTATCTTTTTCTAAGTTGTTGATATTTCTACTTGAAGTTTCCATTGTCTGAAAAACAAATAGTTTCCTTACACCAGGCACAGTTGATGAAAGAAAAATTCGTACTTTTAGACACTTCACAGTAATTACTAGTTTTATTTAGACAAAATTGTTGTGCAGTAGAAAATGGTTCTGGCTGTTGCTCTGCTATTTGTTCTGCACACCATGCATACTTGAAGCAATTCAGAAAACATACTGATGAAAACTGATAATGCACAAAATGGCTGAAATTTAAGAATAGTTCTCCTAATAAACCTCAAATGAAGTAGAGCTATCAGAAAATATGCTGCATGACAGTTTCTTTCAAAATAATTTCTCCAGTAAAAAAAATTCTTAATCAAGAGTCACATTGGTTGTTCTGGGTGGAATCTGAATTAAATATCAACAGTCTTTTCATTCTCCTCCTCGAAGACAGTGGTGGTGTTATGTCGAGGCCAAGAGCTCAACAAAAGCAATGAATTAATTTCTGCAACTGGTAAAAAACTGTTTTAAATGAATTTTTAAAAATTACTGTTTCCTGTTTTTACAGATTTTGATAGGTTGATTATAAGATTTTTTGCAGTAAACTTTTTTTTAGTCGTAACATAGTAATTCGGAGTGCCCAGTCTAATAGATCTTTATCAATACAACAATAACAGCGCATTGCCTCTCATGAGCAGCCATACATTGTTCATATCATAAGAAAATTTCTCTAAAGAACTGTTCTTTATATTATTTATTTAAGTTTAGGGATTTATGGTGGTTATCATAGGGGGTAATGGGACTTTATGGCTGCCCTGCATAGTAAGTTTTACGGATAGTTTTTCTATCACACTTTTGCAACTTTTGTTCTAGTGCAATTTGTTACTTCGTGAAAGTCTTTCCTCCAGTTCATGGACTAATTTTACAATGCAAAACTGGATTTACATTGCTTAACATCAAGTGTTACACACAGTGGATATTAATACAGTTTTATCTCCATTGGTAACACTTATGCTACCACAAAAACAACTGGGAATTATGGTCGATATTAAATAACTTGCATATGTGAGTGAACATTAACTGTGGACAGTTGTTTCAAAGAAACTGTCAACGGAAACTCAAATTCACTTTGCCAGTCACAATCATGCTGAGTCGTGTTATCTGTTTATCAATGTGCCATCAACCAAGGATACATGCAGTCCGCTGCAGCTCCTGTAGGGGTGTGCATGTCTCCCCCCTCTTGGCGAGCTACAAATTCAGCAATTTTCAACTTTTTTTTTTAAATACTTGCAGTGCATCATAGCAGATAAAATGTTGACAGTGTCTTTATTTTAATGTATTCTTTCTGTATAAAAAATTTCAGGGCATGTTTGCTGTTATGCATCATCTGTTGTGAGAAGTTTATCCATTGCTACTGTATTGGCTGTAGCTAGCAAATTAACAGACTTTATTCTTCCAATTCTTGCTTAAAATCTACAGCCTTACATTTAAGATACTCGATAGTACACTTGTCTTTTGCCATAGTATTTTGTTCACACTTAAATAGGTGAGGCTTTTTCTCAGTAGCCAATTAAAACCAAACAGTATCTCTAAATTAAAATTTGGTTCACTTAAAAACTCTGTTCAAATGAAAAATTGTTAATGGCAACCTGATTCCTTCTTTAATAACCTTTCCTCTGCTCACGATTATTCCTCATGATTATTCCAACCACATAAACTCCGGTTACAGGTAGTGTTGGGTAGCTATATGTGTGATGTGTATTCACTCTTGTGATATCAAAGAGACCTCACTCCTAGAGTCTCAATGAATATCCACCTCCCTATCAAAAATTTTTCCCAGTATAGCAGATTTCATCTGCTCCTCTTCCTCTTGATTTCCTTCCTCCAGCAACCTCTCACGCTTATGCCTATAGTTGGTTAAGGCCATTGTCACGTTCTGGACCTAGGCTCAGCTACAAAATGTTCGGGATTTACCTGCACCTGCTTCAGAGCTTCAATAGCTGGACAGTGCATAAGTACATACAGTGTTTATGTTATTTGTGGGAAACATCATTGAGGGGTTACTCACTGGATTGATTTGCCTATCATTAGTGTGCTTCCTTATTTTACATTATTTACTTTTGTTCTTTCATCGGAATCAGGGTGGATAAAGATTTCCTTCATTGTTATCTGCTTGAAACTCATAACGTTTATCCCCACTTTCGTTATTTAACATATCCAAACCATTGACAAACATTAAAAGCCATTAACCGTTGACCAACCCGCCCCTTACATGAAAACGTAATGTATGCATCAAAACTTTAACTTAATGACTCTTCTCTGTCATACCGTCTTAAATATTTAGACCTTATAAGGTGCCGCCCTGTATATTTATTACAAGTTTCCCCAAGTATTGTTATAATACCATGGATCAAGAAACTCAAATGTCAGTTGTTATGAATACAGGGAGACCAGTACTTCTGCCCAAAGTTTTCCTGGAAATAAATCCAAAATGTAAATTTTTCGGAGTGATCAGTTCTCCACTTAGCCGCATCGCCCTCTAAATAACTTAGTGCATAATCTAGCATCATCCCATCACTTTGGTAAAGATTTACTAAATACTTTTTATAAGTATGGGGGTTGGGGGTTGAACATCCCCATCTGACTTAAATTTAGGGAATTATTTGGATAGGCTAGTTCTATTTCCCATTTGCAACTCCTCTATGTACTCTGCTGACAGTCCACTATTTCCACTAAACTGTCTTTTATTTAAGATGTCTCTAGTCTTAATTAATTCATCCCATAACTTTCTACCACTGACTCTCCTTATTATCATTTTCTGGATTAGAGTGATTTGTATGTACTGATGATTCAGTCATTTCCCATTCTTCATGATCGACTAAATCTACCACACACTCATCCAAGCTAGCAAGTGTAGAGCCTGAATTAGCAGCTACATCTGAACCTTTGGTTTTATTCCAATATTCCTAATCTTACTTGTGTACTTTAGATTTGTTCTTGCACTGCATTGAACTTCTGCTCAGTTAATTCTTTTATTTTCCACATCTCTAAATTGCTCATTCACTTCATTATGAACTAAATTGCACTGTTAACTCCCCTGTTAAGTTGGAAAGTGTCATGTGCAATTCCAATAGTTTACTCTGAATTTCTCGTTTTTGCTTGAGTGATTCATTGTAGTGCTGTTCAAGTGTGATATTTGTTTGCTAAAATGTGGTGTTTGTTGCTTTTATTGCATTTTTTATTTGTGATTTTTTAATCTATGTACTAATAGTTAACTCTTCTATGCCAGTACTTAATTGTCAACTAAATGTCTTAAACTGTTGCTCCATGCTTCTTGTCATCTCAGGCGTACAATATCTACAATATTACGTGTTTAATTAAACCTAGTTTAATACTGTAATAACACCAACCATGATATTGCAGATCACCCGCAACTCTGCTTATAAAACCAGTTGCTATTTATTCCACAACACAAATACTATCCCCCAAAAATAAAAAATAAAAAACTACTCAACTCGTATATTATACAGCTCACTAGAATCTCACCACGACGTGATGCCAGCAGGAAATTGGATCAGTGCATTGGTCGGACTGCATCGCTGACATTGCTGTAGGTTGTCGAGTCACTGCTGAAATCCACAATGAATGCTGTAGAGTCATCACAGGATCAATAAAATTGAAGCCCATCATAGTCATAGTTGAAATTCTTCCCACTTGTGAACTAGTTAGTTTCTTCTCTGTTGTATTGGTAGTTGAAGAATTTAATAATTGTTAATTAACTACTCAAAACAGTGCTATCAATTGCTTCTGCACTGCAGTGTAATCGTGGCTGTTGACTCCATTGTTAAGGACAGCAGGTATCAACTCCAGCAAACCTGCATACAAAAGTTACTAGTCTTCTTCAGCAGTACAGATTTCTGGTTATTATCCTTATTCTTCATCAGTTTTATTTACTCTCCATGGTACTTGTTGTGGGTTATTGTCACTGGCCACCACATGAGATGTTCTGTTGCTTCTTTATCATGATATAGATGACTGGCAAGGTAAAGTCTGCTCAGTAGGTACAATTTCCGATAGGTACAATTTCCTGTTGTCCAATTTTGCTCACTTTGTTATTTCTTCACATTTGCCAATATGTCTCAGTCAAGCTTTGTTCCTTGAAGTGAAGTGCTGCAATTATTATTGGAAGCTAAGAGTACAACCCAACATCCAAAATCTCATAAACAACATGTAACATATTCTACTCTCAGTTACCGATACTATGCATAACTAGCTTGGCCCATTATTCAAAACATCAAAAATATGTCATTAAGAGCTAGACCAAAAGAGTCTCTCTTAGTTATTAGATACCAATTGAATATACAGATAGGAGTTTTCCTCGTGTACCATGATGTCATTGGGGTTGTCACAGCCATTCTTCTTCGAAGCCTCGCAACATATCTCGAGGACAAACTGAGGTAACAAGAAGAACAGGAAATGAAAAATTGTTGCAAGTATGAAGAACATGTTTGGAAAAGAAAAAATAAATATTGACTGTTGACAGATCATTGGATGATGAAAACAAATGTTGAAAAGAAGCAGTAAGTAATAGGAGAATTGATGTGCCTGAAGCAATGTTGAAGAGCTACAAAGATTGGGGAACAAGAATGAAGAAAATTAAAGATATAGAAAAGGTACAGAAACCAGTTGATAAGTGAAGAAGCATTGTTATAAAAATGCGTTTTTCAAAGAAGTAAATACTGTGCCCTAATTTTGTAAAGAAATCTAGGTGGCTTTTCCCATTACTTTTAAAAATCAAAAGTTGTAACTCTCTCTCTCTCTCTCTCTCTCTCTCTCTCTCTGCCTCCTCCCCCCCCCTGCCCCCCCCTCCCACCCGTCCCCCCCCCCTTTTTCCACTGAAAATGGGACTGCACAGCTGGCCTTCAAAGTTTTTTCTAGTTTTATATATACGTCTGTGCCGAATAGGAGCATGTTAGTATTATTATAATAAGGATTATAATAAGGCAATAAATGGGTGTGAGTTGGCTGGTTAAGTGGACAGTGGAAACCAGATTTTTTTTAAAAAAATGCTCCTGACCATTGTTTCCTAATGATCCAGTATTTAGTCGAAATTTTTTAAGTCCAAATTTTGCATCTTTGATTGGTCTTGTCTGTATTATGCCACCATCTGCCTGTATTTGTATGCTGGTTTCACTCTTTGCTCATACAGTGAATTATACTAAAGCTGCTTGTTCTTTTATGTTCCAAACTTGTAACAAACCATTGATGTTTGCACTGTCATGACTGACAACTACTAAGGGCAGAGCATTTCACTACCTGCTTTATAGGTCTCTAAATATCACAGCAACAACCTGGAAGAAAACAATTAAAATTGAGGAGTAGTAAATCTGAAATATTAACTCAGTCCTTAGCTTTGAGAATATTATGTGGAGACCTCATGACCAGTTCTCTTGGAATCCATGTTGGTTGTTGCATGGAAGTTCATTCATTACATATAAACACTGAATATGTTCTGAAAATCTGCTACATATATTAATTAGTGAACTAAATGGACAGTGACAGGTAAACTGTTCTTTTTAGAAATCATATATATGTTCATATTGGAATTGTCATTATAAGTGAAGTGAAAACTGTCTTTATAGACTCTGTTCTTCATAACACTTTTAGTAATGAAAGTTGCTTGCTACAATGTTCATTAACACCAAATAAAAGCAAAGAATTGTGTATGTTACAATTATCATTTATAATTACAGTTAGTCATATAGCAAGTCTCTCTCTGGCAGGTAGGTTTAAAAATAATTATTTGAGCTACAGTATTTATTGTAAACAATTTAAATCAGTGTTATAAATAATGTTTGAAAATATTGAAAAGGTTTCTTTTTGTAGGCAGTGGTTGCCTAGAAATAAACTGGAACCACTGGGTCTAACGCTTGAAATGGATCAAGCAAAATTAACAGAATCTCGCAAACCAGCCGACCGTAAAGCAGTACGTAAGGCTTATGATGATGCAACACTGCATCGTCGACAGGTAGCTTCTGGACTTGGACCTAATGAGGAGGGCGTCTTCATGCGAGAGAATTGACACATGCCACCAGCTGCTGGTTAGATCATTGGAGCCAGCACTAGTGACTTCAATGCTGTGTTGTGATGAACAGCAAAACTGCCAGTTGGCAGAGATCTTGTCTTCCTAAGTATGTTGATGGGCACACATACAATTCAAACTTAATAAGTGATAACTTTGTAGAAAAACGAATATGTGTCTCATTCATTTTTATGTGCTGCCACTGGACAGGCTGTATATGGCACAATGAATCAGGCACGTAGAGCTGCTCTTAAAGTACATATATCTGCATTCATTGTTCTCCGTATATTTGAGAACTGTAAAAGGGGGTATGTACATATTTTTCCTAGTTTTCTTTCCCCTTTCTGATGCATCATCAGGATTCTGTAAGTTTTACTGTTTCAGTGTCAGCTTTGTCCGTATTAGTTTAAGTCCTAAGAATAGTATATGTTGATCTTTTAATTTTTTCAGTAGTTTAACATGATGGACAAAATGAAGTTTAATTTTAGTAATGTCATGTCATGTAGTAACATGGCGCATCAAACAGGTTGTCCGTAAGCTGATAAGTTCAGACACTCTGTGACTTTTAAAACAAATATAATGGTTTAGTCATGTCAGCATATCTATCTTGAGGTGTGTTTTAACATTTACATTGTTCATTGACTGTATTCAAGACAAAACACTTCTATGCTTTCCTCCTGGTAAACCATTTAAGTTTTTCCACATGTGCTTCTCTCTCTGCCAGTTGTATTAATTTTCTTTACAGAACCAGTTGTTCAGAAATGAGCACGTCTAATGGCAATGTAGCTTTTGATTATGTTGCTATGTAGTGAAGTATTGTAGCTGTCACTGTCCATTTCATATTAATCTACCAATGAGGCTCAAGTACCTTAGGTTATTCTGAGCATGGACCATGCAACAAAATGCACAAACACCGATAGTCTAGTCGCTGTATATTTTTATTGTCGGAACCAAATGCTTTTAATAGAAATCTATCAGTTTGTGCTAGGTTGTACTGTTTGTATGGTAGAAGTATATACCCTCATTATGTATACATCACTGTGTTCAGCATTTGTATCTCAAAGAGAATACATGCTTAATGAAATAATATATGATAACTGCATTCCGTGGTTAAAGGACAACTACCCATATTATCAGTGCAGCCATTGGACTATTTTTACGAATAAAATTGTTTTAATGCAGAATGCACATTTCATTCTTTATTTCAATCTGTGCAAATGTTCTCAAGGAATGCAAAAGTAATATTTGTAACTGTACTATAATAAACTTTCATTGTATTTTAGTAACAAGTTTTCTGGTAAATTCTGTATTTCTTCAGTGTTTTGGTGAACTGTTTATTTCTTTCTTCAGAATTGGAGGTACTCTAGACAAGACATGCAGCATCGTGTGAAAAAGTGTAGTGGACCATAAATCTGTTGAGCCATATAAAGAGCTTAACTGAATGATCACCCCCCCCCCCCCCCCCACACACACACACACACAAGATGCCAATCATATTGCTATAATGTGCAGCTTTTGTAGGTTTTCTACAAATGTCTATGATGTCCAGATAAGGTTCTTTAAAATATTAGCATATTATATGGCATTTACTTGTTACTGTTTCTTCGAAGTTTTAGACTGTAACAGTAGTGAATATGTATTAACATATTCACAATAATGAATAAATCACATATTAAAATAGTCTGAGCAATAAATTATGCTGGAGGGCCACATGTATGATCTGGGGAATAGTTCATTTTGTACTGTTTGTCATTAAGATACTCAGCAAGTTGCAAACAAAAGGACCACTATGATGTGTAATAGTTTTATTAAATATGAGCACTGAGTGAATGTGTTTCTAATCAGCCAGAATGTAACAGTTTTATAGTCGAAGTGAATTTATCATTGCCTAGTTTACCAAAAGGATTACTTGAAGTGATATTATATTCTGTATGAGTATAGTAATGTTGTGCATGATAAGTGGCTGAGCTTTCAGAGATATATTTAAGATGTACTAGATATAACAATTTTGTAGAGTGTTTCTACCTGCAAACACCAAATGCTTACAATATGGAAATGAAACATTCTCACTTATCAGTGTATTATGTGACTACATCTGTGAATGAATTAGTTATAGTGAAAATGGCATAAGCGGCAATGTGTTATTTTGGTCACGTAATGCTTCCTTCTCTACAAGAATTTTAAAAAAAAGAAAAACAACCATTTCATCTTTGTTGTAACAGAGGAACAATATTTTTAAAGCATTTAGAGTAATAAAAATCTCTCTATTTCAAATTCTTAGTTCTAAAGAATAATGCTGTCCCTACCACAGTCTGCTGTTACTTCAATATGCTGAAAAATGTTATATTCAAATATTTGAAATTGTTGTGTGGGCTCTGATGAAGAACCCAAGTTCAGTTGTTGATCTGTGCGAATTGATGTGCAAAATACTTCCTCTGTAAGGTGAGTTGTTTTTTGCCTGTACCATTTTTTTATACTCAAGGCTTCTGTGCTTAAATTATTCATGATGATAAATTAATTTACAGAACATCTGGAGTCACATTCACCTATCATATTTGATTGCGGATGTTTAGTATTGTCAAATGCTTATTTTTGTTCTTTGATTGTTTTGGAGTAAAATTGAATTATGATATGATATTAAATGCCTGTGCTAGAAAAAATTTATTGATATTAACAACAGTTATATAATGTGTGAAATTTCAAATAATATAGTTATGTGGTTAAATGAACAAATAAATTTTAGTGAGAAGGTTAAATGCAAGCTTATTTGCAAGGAGCATGTCTCCTCTGCACTGAATGACAACATAGTTGCAACTTTATTGGCAAAGTAAAAGAGACTTCCCATGAATTTAAAGTGATGGTTGATATTCAGTTACTTCATCTGTAGTTTTGTACTTTTGACAGTCAGCAAAATAAGTGGGCACATCCGTTTCGTAAACAAAGGTGGTGCCTCCTCCTTAAAATCTCCATTATACTACTAAAGATTTGTTTTATATTCTTATAGAAGTTTATTTGGTGATGTAATCTTAATTCAGCTCTGTGATTAAACAAGATAGTCCATTGGTAAGGCACTGGATTCACGTTCACGAGGTTAATTATTCAAATACCCATCCTGCCATCTGTATTGGTATTTTCTGAGGTTCCCCTACATCGCTTAAGGTGGCCATTCCTACACTGTCCCATTGGGCACAGATGCACAGGAGTGCCCATCATCTCACATGTTGACATGCATAGTTTACCCGCCAGGTGGTGTTAGTACACATATTGTGCACATGTGTGAGTCACTTAACCATCCCTGCCCCATGGCCATGTGGTGCAGTACTAACACTTCCAGCCTAAAGAATTGTGTTGGCTGGTTGGCATTAAGTTAATCAGTTTAACTGTAGTTGGTTGTCATATAACTAGAGAATGGGCCATCTCGAAGTTTTGAAGTATCATACTGGAAGTTTTCTTTAATAAACTTGCCGAACTGTTGTATAAGAAAGAGACTTGGTTGAAGAAAAAAATTAATTCCCTTGCTCTCTTGAAAACAACACTGACCAGTCAAAGGTGTTGTATATTGGTGAAATAGGTACCAAAATTCAACTATCACAGACTGAGATCGCGATACTCATAACATAAACACTTATGTTAATTCAATAGTTATGAGAAGGAAAGTTGCTACTCACTATATAGTGGAGATGCTGAGTCGCAGATAGGCACAACAAAAGGATTTTCACACTTAAAGCTTTTGGCCAATGGCCTTTGTTAACAATACACACACACACACACACACAAACGCAACGCACACACACAACTGCAGTCTCAGGCAATTGAAACCACACTGCGAGCAGCAGCACCAGTGCATGATGGGAGTGGCAACTGGGTGGGGGGAAAGGAGGTGGCTGGGGCAGGGAGGGGGAGTGACAGTATGGTGAGTATGGCGGACAGTGAAGTGCTGCAGGTTGGGCAGCAGGCTGGGGAGAGGTGGGGCGGGGAGAGGGGGGGGGGAGTAGTGGAAAAGGAAAGAAATAGAGAGAAATAAATACGTAAAAAAATACTGGGTGTGGTGGTAGAATCACGGCTGTGTAGTGCTGGAATGGGGGCAGGGAAGGGGCTGGATGGGTGAGGACAGCGACTAATGAAGGTTGAGGCCAGGAGGGTTACAGGAACATAGGATGTAGTGCAGGGAAAGTTCCCACCTGTGTAATTCAGAAAAGCTGGTGTTGATGGGAAGAATCCATATGGTACAGGCTGTGAAGCAGTCATTGAAATGAAGGATATCATGTTTGACTGTGTGTTCAGCAACAGGGTGGTCCACTTCTTTCTTGGCCACTGTTTGTCAGGGGCCATTCATGCAGACAGACAGCTTGTTGGTTGTCATGCCTACATAGAATGCAGCTTAGCTTGTGGATCACGACTGGTTTCAGAGGTAGCCCTGCGTTTGATGGGATAGGTGACGCTAGTGACCGGACTGGAGTAGGTGGTGATGGTTCGAGGATGTATAGGACAGGTCTTACATCTAGGTCTATTACAGAGGTATGAGCCATGAGGTAAGGGATTGGAGCAGGGGTTGTGTAAGGATGGACATTTATATTGTGTAGGTTCAGTGGACGGCAGAATGCCACTGTGGGAGGGGTGGGAAGGATAGTAGGTAGGACATTTCTCATTTTAGGGCACGACGAGAGGTAATCAAAACCCTGGCAGGGAATGTAATTCAGTTGCTCCAGTCCTGGGTGGTACTGAGTTACGAGGGGAATGCTCCTCTGTGGCCGGACGGTTGTGCTTTGGGAGGTGGTGGGAGACTGGAAAAATAAGGCATGGAAGATTTGTTTTTGTACAAGCTTGGGAGGATAATTAGAGTCAGAGAAGGCTTGAGACCCTCGGTACATTTCGAGAGGGACTGCTCGTCACTGCAGATGTGACGACCACTGGTGGCTAGGCTGTATGGAAGGAACTTCTTATTATGGAATGGGTGGCAGCTGTCGAAGTGGAAGTATTGCTGGTGGTTGGTATGTTTGATATGGACAGAGATAATGATGTAGCTGTCTTTGAGATGGAGGTTAACATCTAGGAAGGTGGTTTGTTGGGTTGAGTAGGACCAGGTGAAGCAGATGGGGGAGAAGTTGTTGAGGTTCTGGTGGAATGTGGATAGGGTGTCCTCACCTTCGATCCATATAGCAAAGATATCATCAGTGAATCTGAGCTAGGTGAGGGGTTTAGGATTCTGGGTGTTTAGGAAGGATTCCTCTAGATGGTCCATGAATAGGTTGGCATAGGATGGTGCCATGTGGCTGCCCTTAGCTGTACCCCAGATTTATTTGTAGGTAATGCCTTCAAAGGGGACGTAATTGTGAGTGAGGATATAGTTGGTCATGGCAACAACTAGGAAGGAGGTTGTTGGTTTGGAATCTGTCAGGCATTGGGAAAGGTAGTGTTCAATAGCGGTAAGGCGACAGGCATGGAGCTTCCTGGGTTGTTAGGTTTACGGGCTTTAGGAAGCATGAAGAAGGTAGGAGTGCAGGGAGTGGTATGGGAGAGTAGAGAGATGGACTCCAGGGAGAGGTTCTGGGATGGGCCTAAGGATTTGAGCAGTGACTGGAGATCCTGCTGGATTACTGGAATGGGGTCACTGTGGCAAGATTTGTAGGTGGAAGTATCTGACAGCTGGCAGAGTCCTTCCACCAAGCACCCTTGCAGTTCAGAACAACAGTGGTGGAGCCTTTGTCTGCAGGTAGGATTACAATGTCGGGATCAGTTTTTAGATGGTGAACTGTGGTTCTTTCTGCGGATGTAAGGTTAAAGTGCGCGTCATATATCTTGGCGGCCGAGTTTAGGTTCGTTCTGCGCGTCTGACGTCAAAACATACAGTCAGCCAATGAACAGAGAACGACGTTGCCAGATCTCGACTGTAGTACAGAGCACGGACGAGTGTCTTCAGTTTTAGAAACGTTCAGTCATAAATAAAGTAATAGAACAAAAGCAATGTCTTGATAGCAGACTTTGTTTTTTGAAAGTTTGGAAAAACCATTCTTTATGCCAATTGCTTCATTTTCTATTAATTAATTAAACCAAACAAGCAATAAGACTCTTAATTCAGGCGATAGCAAGGAAAGGTGTTTGTATCAATTTCACGAACCGTTTTTTCGCAATAAAGAACAGCGGTAATTGTTTATTTCCTATTGTACTTCGACGAAGTGCGAGTAATTCATAGGCATACTAACAGTGTTTGTCAGAATTTTGCGTGACGTGTTATAGTCCTTATGGAGAGTGACTGCAGGACGAGCTGCGTTGGCGTAATGGTTAAGGCGTTGGATTAGAAGGCGATAGGTAATGAGTTCAAACCTTGTGCGATGCTAAATATTTTTTTTATTTTAAAACAACATCGAAGTGTCTTACTTCACTGTTTTATTCGTTTGGATGCAGTTTTTTGAAATTTCTAGTGCTTTGTCTCTTCATTAACCCTTTCGCTGCTGCAGTCACGTGCTCCCCGCATTCCGCGCTGTGCGCGATTTTGTCATCGCTGCACTGCTCGCCTGTGCAGACACATGGTGTTTCCACTGCTTTGACACACTTATCATTCGATTTCACAAAAACTATTTGGCCCAAAAATTAGATTTTTACACATCTTCTTGACTGATACCTTCCCCCCATAAATGACTTAATTTTGTTTCGATGTTCAACCCAGTTATTGTGCAGCATTAAATGTAGTAAACCATTGCACGAAATTTTGAAGAGTTTGCAGAGGTAAAAGTCCATAGCGTATACTTTCCGTATGGTCGATTTTAGTTGCCACAATGTTGAGAATGAAATGTGGACAAGGTACCTAAATTTCATATAAAATTTACTGTATAACAATATCTCTATTAATTTAAGTACCACATAGGTGTCGTATGTGATATTGAGAAATATTCCGTCTTTCGCGACTGTAATAAAAGTTTTATTTACACTGGGCGCGTTTGGCTTTATTTTAAAGCACTTCAGTCAGTCAAAGGAAGTGGGGGGAAGGTATCAGTCAAGAAGATGTGTTAAAATCTAATTTTTGGGCCAAATAGTTGTTGTGGAATCGAATGATAAGTGTGTCAAAGCAGTCGGAAACACCATGTGTCAGCACAGGCTATCAGTGCAGTGACAAAATCGCGCACAGCGCGGAATGCGGGGAGCACGTCTCTGTAGCAGCGAAAGGGTTAATGCGGCCGTGGTGGCTTTACTTCATAAACTGCGCGCTCCCCCCTAAACGTAAGCTTGCGAACTATACTGTACTATGGCGCTGTTTCTCTTGGCGCGTGCGTCGTGTGCAACTGGCAACGCAGCAATCTCCCGCGTCTGGGCGGGCATGCGCGAGCCGCCAAGATAAAAGAATTCAACTATAGTCTGCATGTTGAGGGATTTGAGGAATGATGGTGAGGCAAGGTTTGAGGTTAAGAAACTCTGGAAAGTTAACAGCGTGTGGTTTGGGGGCTGTGGGGGTGGATCACGGTTGGATGGAGAAGTGAACTGAGTCGGGCAGATCTTTGGTTGACTCAGATGGGTAGGGATCGTGGTGAAAAAGTTTTTCCGCTGTAGGGACTGGGAGAAAGAGAGAAGGTCTTTAACAAGTCCTGCATGATTGAATTTGAGAGTGGGACAAAAGGTAAGGCCTTTGGAAAGGACTGATATTTCTGTGGAGCTAAGGCTTCTGGAGGAAAGGTTCATGATTGTATTGTGGGTCTGTTTAGGTTCTTGATTCTGTGTGGTGATGGGAGGAAGTTTTGGAAGCTGGGTAAGTGTAGTAAGTCTGCGAGACAGGGTTTGTCAGCTATGAGGGGGTGTGGGGGAGGTTTCGAGGTTGTTGTAGAGGTGATGGACAATGGCACTCCAAGACCATAGTAGGAAGTGAGCAAGATGGAGAGCTTTTTGAGGTGGCATCGTGCATGTTGCTCAAGTTCCTGCAGGGCAAGAGTTTCAATGTGTGTTAGTGGTTTTCGGAATTTGGGATTGCATTGCAGGAGAATCTTGCGGATGGAGAGAAGGTACTGCAAGGAGGTTTGGTTTTGCAGGACTATGTTGGCAAGGGCTAAGCATTCGTGGAATTTGAACAGCTGGAGGTCATTGTGGAATGACTGGTGGCAGCCAGAGATGCTTAATTTGATGGTAAGGCCATTAGGGGGGATTCCACGAGCCAAGCAACAACGCAGGAACAGGATGTGGGACTGGGATCTGGCTAGGGATATGGAGACTTTTCTGTATGTGAAAATATACGAAATGGATCAAATGAATACAAAAGGGGGAAACAAGATGAAATCTGAGCGAGTCGATGATGGTGAAACGTGAAAACCCGCTAAATTGGTGAGAAGTCACAAGGATCAGTGAGAGGGAGAGTGTGTGTGTGTGTGTGTGTGTGTGTGTGTGTGTGTGTGTGTGTGTGTGTGTGTGTGTGTGTGTGTGTGTATTACTGTGGTTAGCAGGTCTGAGGGTGGATAAGTGTGAAGAAGTGGAATTAGTGGGTGCGAACTGGGATAGAACAGAGAAAGTGTTGGGGGTGGGGAGGGGTTTGTAGGATGGGATACAATATGGTGTGGCACTGGAAAGGTGCAGGAGTGAAAACGCAAAAATACTTGAAATGACACAAGAGCGAGGATCTCACTGAAGCCTTCACTGACCGTAATTATCCTCCTAACCTTGTTAAAAAACAAATCTGTGCCTTATCTTTCCAGTCTCCCACCACCTCCCAAAGCCCTACCGTCTGGCCACAGAGGAGCATTCCCCTCGTAATTCAGCACCACCCATGGCTGGAGCAACTGTATTACATTCCCCGCCAGGGTTTCGATTACCTCTCGTCGCGCCCTGAAATGAGAAATGTCCTGCCCACTATCCTTCCTACCCCTCCCAAAGTGGTATTCAGCTGCCCACCGAACCTACACAGTTTCCTCTTCTATCTCTAAAACAACCCCTGCTCCCAACACCTTTCCTCATGGCTCATATCCGTGTAATAGACCTAGATGCAAGACCTGTCCCATACATCCTCCCACCACCACCAACTCCTGTCCGGTCACTAACATCACCTATCCCATCAATGGCAGGGCTACCTCTGAAACCAGTCACGTGGTCTACAAATTAAGCTCCATTCTATGTAGGCATGACATCCAACAAGCTGTCTGTCCACATGAGTGGCCACCAACAAACTGTGGCCAAGAAACAAGTGGACCACCCTGTTGCTGAACACTTTGCCAAACATATCCTTCATTGCAATGACTGCTTCACAGCCTGTGCCATATGGCTCCTTCCCACCAACACCAGCTTTTCTGAGCCCCTTCCTTGTTCCCATTCCAGCACTACACAGCCATCATTCCACCACCACACCCAGTCTTTTTTTATGTATTTATTTTATTTTATTTATTTCTCTCTATTTCTTTCCTTTTCCGCTACTCCTCCCCCCCTCCACCTCTCCCCTGCCACCACCCTACCTGCAGCACTTCACCGTCCGACGTCCCCACCATAGTGTCCCACCCCCCCTCCCTGCCCCAGCCTCCTCCTCCTCCCCCACCCAATCGCCACTCCCCTCATGCACTGGCGCTGCTGCTCACAGTGTGATTTCAATTGCCTGAGACTACAGTCGTGTGTGTGAGCTGTGTTTTGCCTGAGTGTGTATGTGGGTGTTCTGTTGAGAAATGCCATTGGCCGAAAGCTTTAAGTGTGAAAATCTTTTTGTTGTATCTATCTGCGGCTCAGCATCTCTGCTATATGGTGAGTAGCAACTTTCCTTCTCATAGTATCGTTACATTCCGTCCTGGATTTTCCATTGTTTGATTTTTATCTACTTCAACAATTAACAAATTTTCATAACCTTGAGTGGATGTTAATTCTATTACGGAGCACAGAATTTGTAATATTAGGCTTTTGTGCCAATTCACCTACAGTATAACATTGTCTCATTATTTCATGTCTTCTAGGTTGAGTGCACAATAAAAATCCTTATATTCTCACATGTATTATTTATGCCTACTGGGCAAAATAAGTCTGTGACTTATAATTGTAATAGTACACTTCTCAACATCAAGGTGAAATCGTTCATGATTACAAGCCTAGCCTATGCCCAATTTATTCTTGTTAGACAAACATCACAAATAACAGTCTCACAATATTAATTCTTGGTATGCCACTTGGTGAAATTTTAATACTGTATCCCTATTAGGCAGAATGTTTGTATATTGTTCTGTAGACCAGAACCAATAAAACAACTTCTGGGTGAGATTGTTATTACTTGCATTTATACAATTATTTATATACTGTCAGGGAATTATTTTAATGTGCTTGTATAACCTAATGATAGCTTATGTTAAGCTAGTGGTCATATGCTAGTAATGGTTATGGGTTACGTAACTATTTATTTTCTCAAGCCTTAGATAAATGGCATATACAGGGTGTATCAAAAATAATCATCCAATTTTTAAAAAATCATAACTATTACGTTATTTGATATATATGCATTGGAAAGAGCAAACTCTCAAGTTTTACATGGTTCCCGCTAGGTAGCACACTGGCATTTGGAACTTCGGGAATTTTTAAATCAAAGGATTACTAAACGATGGATCAGTTGTACTGGACCAAATGTTTCAGCATTACAGTACTGGCCTCCAAGATTACAGGACCTGACTGTATGTCGTTATTTCTTCTGTGGGTTTGTAAAAGACTATTTTTATGTGCCTCCATTACCCACAACAGTGAATGAAGTGAGACATTACATAACAGCAGCTATGCAAGCTGTAATTTAAGACATATTCGCTGCAGTATGGGAACAATTTAAATACCACATTGATGTATGCCATTGCGTCTCAAAGAGGCATACTGAACATCTACGAAAAGGTATGAAAAAACTTTCTGAGTTTCTTGTTCATCAAAAAACACAATTCATTGTATATGTTTATTAGTTTCAAAAATATAGATGTGCCAAATCGGATGATTCTGTTAGATACACCCTGTATTATACACCACGAAGGCAAAGCACTTCTTTAACAATGCTTCATGCATAACTTCATGTTTGTTACCATGAGGGGAATAGATATAAAATCACCATTTGAATAATAATTTTAACACGGTGTATACTTCTAGATATCCTTGTTATAGGTGTACATGATGCCAATGATATTTAGACTCCACCTTTTAAAAGTAATAACTAATTATGTACGTGGTCAGTGGGTAACAATGTACAACCAACGTTCTGAATGTACTAGTGCCCTATAAAAACTATTCTCTCTGAATTTGCATGATCTATAATGTTTGTACGATGCAACATACTAGATTAAGACAAGCACATGTTGTACAGCCAGGTTCCGAGTACCTTCCCCTAGTAGCTCCTAGTACAGAAGCATCTGAATAATACTTAATCATGGATTTGCTTCATTGCTGAGTGTAATGATGGCTAACACTACCTCCAATTGATCACTGTGGCCAGATGCCCGTGGTCCCCAACACAATTAATTGTACAGGGTGTATCAAAAAGAATCTTACAACTTTGGAATGATATAGAAGTTTTTTGGTCTAACTCACAGAATCAGTAGATTTGTTATTTTGTAGCAAAGAATTTCAAGTTTCACATAAAAGTGGTAAGTGTCATTCTAGTTCAGCGTGACTAACATTTGTGATGTAACGAACATCCCACTGGTAATAAATTTCTTCCCACACTCATTATAGCAAATTGGGCATAACTTGTGTAACAGCAGTGTAGATTCAATTTTTCAGATCAGATGAATTGTTTGGTGGGGGAGGAACATACACACAGTTTTAATGAAATGCTTGAGAAAGAAATCCAGTGGTGTCAAGTCTGGGGAACCAGGTGGCTATGCAGTTGGCCCTTCATGGCTAATCCACACCCTGGGAAGCTATTATTGAGGAAATATAGAACTTCCATGAGGAAATGAGGTGATGTGCCATCTTGCTGGTAGTAAACCATCTCATCTCATCTCATCATCTTCATTGATCTATACATTCTTAGGCTCTTTGAGAAATGGACGATATTTATGTGAATATAGATTGAAAAACTATTATTTTAAAATAAATTAGCTACAGTGGAGCAAAACACTATCACTAGGCTTCAGTTTATGCAGAACCATGAGTTGCAACTCCCAGGGGCATGAGTGGTGAATGCATGTCATCACTTGCTGTGGTGGGCGTGTTATTCCCTGCAGCTGCTGATGGTAGCTGTTATGGCGGCCTATCAAGGAATAAAATTTAATGTATTTTACTTACGCTAGTATATACAGACCAGAGAGGAGGAGGAGCCTGGTGCTCATTGAAAAACATATTGTATTAATGGTTAGTTTGATAATATATCCTTGAACTTACGGAACTCTGGTTATGAGTGCCTTACGTTTTCTGAGGAGAGAAATGAGCTCTTTTTCCAGCTAATGCACGGAATCTTCAGGGAAGAAGACACAAGCATGGTGAAGAAGATTACTAACTGGGACTAAATAGCAGGACCAACCGTACAGGATAAAGTTATAGACGAGTGTAGTATCCAGAAGATAATAGCAAACAAATTGACTCAAAAATTGTGTGTTATTCTAGGAGGACATATGTAACTGATAGGTACAGGACACCCTCTCCATTTCCTAAATGTTTGCCAGTACTTTTCCTTCATCTCTCTTTCTTCTCATTCAACACTTGCAGCAGAAGAAGGAGTCATTGGATCCAAAAGCTTGCACATTTCCATACCTTTGTGTGTTTTCTCCCGCTGCCACTTGGTGAGTAAGTGTTTTTTTTTTTTTTCCTATTATATTATTTTTAATAGATGTTCACTCTCTCCCCATATGAAGCGGGCATGATGTTTGGATAGCAGTATGTTTTTAATATCATAATAATGTAACACCTGTTTGAACCGGTTACTTAAAAATCTACTGCTGTTATCAGACAGCAATCCTTTAAGCACTTGCCAATGCACAAAGTAGTCGTGAGTTAAATTCAGAATTACTCCCTGTGCCGCAGCCTTCTTTAATGTATTTAATTTCATTTGTGTAGATCGGCATACAAAGGAACTTGCCAGTAGCCTTCCTAAGATCCATACTATGAGTACTCACAGCTGCTTCTTGTGACACTAGAAGTTTAAAGAAATGTTCTTTACTTTTAATTTACACTCATATCCCTCGATAACTCTGGGTTCAGAAAATATGGTGCTACATTCTAATAACAATTATTTTAATAATTTCCTGTCCACCTCATTTAATGGACTATCCTCATTATATTTGTTTTCTATCTCCTGCTTGATAGTATTGAAATGACCTATTAATTTCTGGTTTCAAAAGTAAGGTCATAGAAACAGACCCTTGAACTTGAGTATCTAGTGTAACCTGTGTCACGTCTTCTGAATCCGCAAATGAAACAATCATATCTTTGTCCTAATTTTGTAGGCTCACAGAAAGGTTACTGAAATCGAACACAGCTTTGCGTTTTGGAAGTCAGTCAATACCCAGTAATACAGAAAGATTTAAATTTGGTACATCTCTATCTACATCTACACGTTTACTCTGCAAATTACACTTAAGTGCCTGACAGAGGATTCGTCAAACCACCTTCACCATAATTCTCTGTTAGTCCACTCTTGAACAGCATGCAGAAAAAACAAACACTTATATCTTTCCGTTGGAGCTCTGATTTGCTTTATTTTATTATGATGATTGTTTCTCCCTATGTAGGTCAGTGTCAGCAAAATATTTTCACATTCAGAGAAGAAAGTTAGTGTTTGAAATTATGTGAGAAGGTCCAGCCACATTGAGAAATGCCTTCATTTTAATTATGTCCATCCCAAACCCTGTATCATGTCTGCGACACTCGCTCCCCTATTTTGCTATAAGACAAAGCGTGCTGTCCTTTTTTGAACTCTCTCAATGTACTCCATCAACCCTATCTAGTAAGGATCCCACACCACGCAGCAGTACTCCAAAAGAGGACAAACAAGTTTTGTGTAGGTAGTCTCTTTAGTAGCTCTGTTGCATCTTCTAAGTTTTCTGCCAATAAAATGCAGTCTTTGGTTCTTCTTCCCCTCAACATTTTCTATGTGTTCTTTCCAACTTAAGTTGTTCATAATCATAATTCATAGGTGAACTTACAGCCTTTAGATTTGATTGATTTATCATGTAACCGAAATTTAACAGATTACTTTTAGCACTCATGTGCATGACCACTCACTTTTCATTACTTAGGGTCAGTAGCCAGTTTCCACACCATACAGATGTCTTTTCTAAATTGTTTTGCAACTGGTTCTGATATTTTGATGATTTTCCTAGATGGTAAATGACAGTATAATCTGCAAACAGCCTAAGATGGCTGCTCAAATTGTCTCCTAAATCTTTTATATAGATAAGGAACACCGGAAATCACTTCTGTTTTACTCTATGCTTTCCATCAGTTAACCTGAAAACCTAACCTAACCTAATGTGACCTCTCTGACAGGAAATCACAAGTCCCGTTTTATAACTGAGATGATATTCCATAAGCATGCAGTTTGATTACAAGTCGCTTGTAGGTGTGGTGTCAAAAGCCTTTTGGAAATCTAAAAATATGCAACTAATTTGAAATCCTTTGTAAGACAGCACTCAGCACTTTGTGTGAGTAAAAAGCTAGTAGTGTTTCACAAGAACGATGTTTTCTAAATCCGTTTTGACTATGTATCAGTAGACCGTTCTCTTCAAGTTGTTCCGTAATGTTCAAACACAATCTGTGTTCCAAACTCCTGCTACATATAAACATTAATTATATGGGCCTGCAATTTGGTGGTTTACTCCTATTGCTTTTCTTGAATAATTGTGTGACCTGTGGAACCTTCCAGTCTTTGGGTATGGGTCTTTTGTCGAGCGAGCGGTTACATATGATTGTTAAGTACAGAGCCATTGTATCAGCATAATCTGAAAGGAAACTAAGTGGTATATGATCTGGACTGGAATACTTACTTGTATTAAGTGATATAAGTTGCTGCACTACTCAGGATATCTACTGCTAAGTTACTCATGTTAGCAGCCGTTCTTGATTCTATTTCTGGAAAGTTCTTTGGCAAAAATACAATCTAGAATAATGTTCACCCATGGGTCATAAATATTTCCTTGGATTATAGGTTTCGTTGTTTTCAGTTAACAAGTCTTTCCTGTAAGCTTCTCCTCTCATCGTATCCCACAAAATTTATAACTATACGGCATTTGTTATTATCTGTTTGCTATCTGTTTTGGTATTACCTCAGGATGTAAATAGTTTTCCAAATTCTCAGTATCACTTCCCCAATGGGATGTGGATTTTCCATTATGATGTAGTTCCCATATATCTTATGCATTTTGCAACCATTCCTGTTAGCTCCTTTTGCTGAGATATCAGGGTTCATAATGTGATAATATTGACTGTTCTGATCATTATTCCTCCTATTTTCTAAAATATTTTCCTTACCCTACTCTTCCATGTTGTTCCTAAATGTGTCATCTTCCTGGACTTTATTCAAGATATTTATTTGCTCCAAGTAGTTGAGTATAGCACTAGCCATTGACCACTCCCTTCTAATAATTTTTTCTCTACATACATGGGAATTCTAACATGTACTCTCATAAGGTGATTTTCGCTTATAGGTTCGCCTACAAATTTACTTCGATTCAAGTGTGACAAACACTATTTTTTAAATCCTTCCCATCTTTTAGTATAAGGGCCAGAATCTAGTAATTCTAAAATTAACTTCTGTTGTTCGTCTTCTGACCAATGTTTCTCTTGCTGTGAGAAATTTGCTGTTTTTGAAGTCCTGTTTGTGAAGGACAGCTCATTTTGTGACTTCTGCCTGTAAATGTCCTGTCACAAACTGAACCTTCTTTTTTATTATCCCAAGTAAAAGATGAAGCTCACTCAAAGGTTCTCAAAAATATAATTGGGTGTCACTTACCTTCTGGCTTAAAACTTGAGAAACAACTTACTATATCATTACATTTGAAAACTAAACCTTTCCCATCTTTCACTCAGTGAGTATGGTTTATTCTCACTTATATGATGGAAACAGCGTGAACCATTTTATTAGTTTCATTTTCCAGTGGCTCCCTATTTCATGGCTCATTTTCTGTATTGAAAACTCAAGAGTCCCATTTGCACACCTCTTGCATACAAACAGGCGTTTTCTAACACATGTTCTTCCCCACAGTATGAACACACTTTGCTCATACTGGTCTGTAAGGCAATGTGTAGCGTTTTTCTTGCACCTTAGATTTTAAATTTTTAATTTTTTGTGCCCCTCTTCGATATGAATAAATATGATTGTAAATTTCATATTCTGTTATTCTGACTCCCCTCTACCATCTGAAGATACTCCTTGGGTGACTATCTTTATTAAGTAAATAAGTTTGATCAATAACATGTTTCCTTATTATAACATTGTTTGTTTTTGTTAATTTCATCTTTCATGTGTAATTTTAAATTCGCTATCTGTCTGCTTGACATTAATATATCCTGTGTCGTTTGAGCATTTTTCTCCCTTGATTCGCGAATATGCATATTATCTATCCATGCACGTAATTTAGCAAACTGTTGATTCACTTCTGTTTTTGTATCTACAGCTTGTATTCTTAGACTGTCAGTCTGTTGACTGAATTCCAATTCTGTATTTGCAACCTGTGTACTTAGACTATTTAACTACGAATTCGAACTGTCTGTTTCTTGCAACACTATTCAGATCCACATTCGTGCATTGTCCTCATAAAAAAATTCCTCAGACGGCATAAACATTATAGTTTAGACTCAACAATATTGTGAAAAGGATAGGATGCTACTCATGACAGAGAGAAGTCGCAGAGAGGCACAATGAAGAAACTGCTATACATTTACACTTTCTGACAAAAGGCTTTCTTCAGGAACAGAAATCACACACACATGACCACTGTGTCTAACCAATGTGGCCGGATTGTGGATAGCAACTGCGCCTGACGGGAGCAGCAATCTGGCATAGGCGGTATGGTAAGGAGGAAGTGCAAGGATGGAGAAGGTGTAGTGCTGCTTGTGGGAGCATGGAGAGGACAGGGGAGGAATGCTATGTGCAGTCAGGAGGTTGGAAAAGTAGAGAAAAGGAAAAAGATTAGTAGGCACACTAGCGGAATAGAAAGCTGCTGATTGCTGGAATAGGAGCAGGGTAGGTTGAGGACAGTGAGGGCAGAGAAATAGCGAAGGTTGAGGCTGGGGGAGGGGGGGGGGGGGGTGATGAGAACATAGGATATGCTGCAGGAAGAGTTAATACCTGCATAATCCAGAAAAGTTAGTGTTGGTAGGTAGGATCAGATGGCACAGGCTTTGAAGCATTGTGTTTGGCAACATGTTCTGCAAATGGGTGGTCCAGCCCTCTCTTGACCACAGTTCGTCAGTTGTCATTTATGCAGACAGACAGCTTGGTAGCTGTCATGCCCACATAGAAAGAAGCACCATGGTTGCAGCTTGGTTTGTAGATTACATCCTTCTTTCATAGGTAGTCCTACCTTTGATAGGATAGGAGATGACATGACTGGTCTGAAGTAGGCAGTGGCGGGAGGATGTATGGGACAAGTCTTGTATCTAGGGCTAGTGTGGGGATATGAACCGTGAGGCTTGGGGTTGGGTTCAGCTGTGGAGTAGGGATGAGCAAGTATTGCGTAGGTTTGATGGTTGGTGGAATGCCATTGTGGGAGGGGTGTGAAGGATAATGGGTAGAATATTGCACATTTCAGGGCATGATAAGAGGTATTTGGAACCCTGGCCGAGAATGTGATTCATTTGCTCAGTCCTGGTAGGTACTGAGTTATGAGAGTAGTGCTCCTTTGTGGCCGGATGGTAGATCTCTTTCTGTACGAGGTTGAGAGGGTAATTTTGATCTATGTAGGCTTCAGAGATCCTTGGTATATTTAGACAGGGACTATTTGTTATTTCAGATGTGATGAACACCAATGGCTAGATGATACAAAGGGACATCTTGGTATGTCATGGGTGGCACCTGCTAAAGTGGAGGTACTGTTGATTGGTAGGTTTCATATGGGCAGAGGTACTGACATAGCCATTGTTGAGGTGGAGCTCAACATTGAGCAATATGGCTTGTTGGGTTGAGGAGGATCAGGCAAGGTGAATGGTGGAGAAAGTCATGAGGCTCTGAAGGAATGTAGACAGGATGTGCTCACCCTTGGTCCAGATAACGAATATGTCATCAATCAATCTGAACCTGGTGAGAGGTTTGAGATTCTGGGTGGTTAGGAATGATTCCTACAGGTGGCCCATGAACTGGTTGGCATAGGATGGTACCATGCAGCTGCTCATTGCTGTACCATGGATTTGTTTTTAGGTGATGCCTTCAAATGTGAAGTCATTATGGATGAGGCTCTATTTGGTCATGGTTAGCAGGTAGGGGATGATAGGTTAGTGATCAGTCCAGCAATGGAAAAGTAGTGTTCTATAGTAGTAAGGCTATGAGATTGGTAATGTCCGTGTAGAACCAGATGGCATCAACAGTGATGAGCAGGGCGCCATATGGTAAAGGAACTGGAATTGTGGAGAGTTGGTGGAGGAAACGGATGGTGTGTTTTATATAGGAGAGGTTAAGACTAATAGTCAAAACTGTTGTTTCACTACAGCAGAGATTCTCTAGGTAGTGGCAAAGTACTCAACCATAATCTGGAACCTTGGGTGGTTGAGTTTATGGCTTTTAGAAAGAATGTAGAAGGTAGGAGTGTGGGGTGAGATTGAGCCTAAGGATTTGATTAGGGACTGGAGATCCCGTTGTGTTTATCAAAATCACACCTCTCCATCTTTCAGCTAATGGTACAGCAATCTCTTAAGCTGTTCAAGAAAGAATAGGCAGTCTCAGTTGCCAAATGGTTTTTTATTTAATTTATTTGTGACATGTTTCACTCTCACATGAGCATCATCAGATGTCTGGGGGAAAAGCAAGTTCCCTCTGTACAAATTTATGAGCGAGGAATTCGCTATAAAGCAACTGCGAAACCATGACCTGAGTTGTGAAGAGAGCATAACCAAAGACAAACTCACCAGGTAAAAACACGCAAGGACACCTGGCACGTGTACAGACAGTCCCACAATCACCAAAAATGGCATGTCATCCAACAAAATTTTCAGGACAGTCCATCAGGTATCTGGAATGGGACCACTGTGGCAGAGTTTGTAGTTGAACAAATTTGACACCTGGCAGAGTCTCTCACAACGTTCCACTGGTTCTTTA
Source organism: Schistocerca nitens (assembly GCF_023898315.1). Lineage (NCBI taxonomy): Eukaryota > Metazoa > Arthropoda > Insecta > Orthoptera > Acrididae > Schistocerca > Schistocerca nitens. Next base: position 356,207,812 of record NC_064622.1, read on the forward strand.
CCATGATATCGGGTGGCGAAGTAAAGCTTGATCAGGAGCTCAGACTGTACTATTCAATCTTCCTCACATTATTTCAACACATTCTCTCATCTCTTCTCATAGAACTTTGTTCTTTGATGTGCTGCAGCTACTGCTGAAAGTTAAGGGTAAAAGTCCAACATCCAATTTCAAAATAAATACAATGCTTCTTTTAAATAGCATATCAGATATTTAACTCTTGTTTTCAATACCCATGCAATATAAAAGCGGGTCATATCACAGTTACATTGAGAGGGACTATGTCTACACACAGTCTCTTATTAGCAGATTATAACTGAGTGAATTTGTAACAAGTTTTCTGTTGTGCCCATGACATCACAGCCATTGTCACAGTCACTCTTCCTCTCTGGCTCATACCAAGTATCCAAAGCAGCACCCAATGACATGGAATAAACTGCCCAACCAGCAGATACTGTGAATGTGGTACACTATTTATCATGCTGGCTTGCAAATACACTTCTTCCATCTATTTCATGATACATGCACGTAAATAAAACATATATCCAGTAGATTACTTAATTCATTATGCAAATAAACTTTTCATAGCACAGATCATCATTGGTCAGTTTGAAAAATGCTTGTGCACCATATCACTTCACCAAAGTGATATATTACAGAATGTATTCCTCCCCTTAGCCTATTGGTTAATGTTTCACAGTAGTGAGGACATCTAACAGTAAGTATTCAAAGTTCAAATCTAGTTTTAACCTTCTCACTACCAGCATTAATATCATGTTTCTCTTTGATGTACAATCACAGTTGTACTTGTATCTCATGTGTAATAAATATATTTATTCGTATTTTTTATTGGAATGCTCCACAACGTATTGTAAACCATAAGTTGTAGGCGTGTATTTGCCTCAACTTCACTTTGGTTAAGTTCCTTACCATTTCGACCAGGTAACATTCTCTTACTATGTATATGGGACCTTGGATGACAAATCATATCATCCATATGGATCATAAAAGCATATTTACAATATTTCTTTGTTTTCCCACGTGAACTACTCATTACCAAAACATACAGTCCACTGGCTATTTAGTCTAAACGTCCCTATTTCATCCAATCAAATACATTGGTTCCTGAACTCAGTCTTTTGTAGCTATGCTCATAATTTTTTTGGAAATCACTGGACTTCTGCTAAACCAGATTACTTATCATCTCCAATAAAAATTTTAATAGATTGAGATCCCTCTAGCAGGAGCATTTGAGAATCTACAAAACTCACAGAGATATACTGTGTAATTGTTACAGGGATCATCACATTCATAGTTACAAGACCAGTTTCCTCATCAAACACCTTTTTGAACATTTTTTTGACAGGCATTCCATAATCAGTTACCTATCTTCCCAAACCTAGAGAATAGCACACGGCCCGCTGAGTTCCGATGATGTCAGTCAGGATGGCTGCGCCAGCAGGCGACTCAACGCTGCTCAGTGTGAGCCACGGGCGGCCAGCTGCATCCTTCTCCTCCCCGGCGTGGCTGAGAATGTGGCGACGAACAAGCGCCTGCTATCCGGTGTCCAAATCTGCGGCCCTCACCTCGGGAAGTCTCCAGCGTGTGTTGGGAGCCAAGACGACTGCCCACGGTAGCGAGCCAAAGAGTGGCCCACCGCTGGCTGGCGGCGGACCTTGTGTCGGCCTCAGAGGGTCGAACCAATGACTCGCCGTGGACTGGGACGCTGTTGCCCCATCAGTTGCTGCATTTAGCCTGGTGGTGTGATACGCCCCACCATCCTACCACACTTGAATGCCCCGCGTTAGCCTCAGAGGGTCGAACCAGTGACCCGCTGTGGAATCGAATGCTGGTGCCCCATCTGCTCTACGTGTAGCCAGTGGTGCGACACTCCCCGCCATCCAAGAGAGCTGCCACACTTGAATGAATCTCGTTAGAAATGGCACCTATTTATACTCGGCTGTGTGCCTCTGTTTTGCCAGGCGTGCCGCTTCACGTAATGTATGCATAACACTTAGGTTGGCCAGTGGCCCTCTTCTGTCTGTGACTTGCGCCATGGAAACTGCTGTGTGCACCCTATCCGGCAGTTCTACGCCCCAGTGGCCTCTATTTGCCTTCGCAACTGCTGGTAGGCGTAACTTTACTGCAATCCGGCCTGCACCTGGCTGTAACTCGTGCTCTGAATATCACAAAAAACTAACTTTCCCTTTCCTAAACGGTGGTGCCGCTACAAATCTATGCGTTGATACCCTGTCACAGATAGAGAGGCTGAGGAACGAACAGGAGGCGACTGTTTGGTAGCTTAATGATGGGAAGTTTCTGAAGTAATAAATTCCTATGAAATATATTTTAAGCAAACATTTATGTATCTTCAGAGTGTACTAAAGTATTACAACTCAGAAAGCTACCATTGAAATGTACTTAATCTGTAATGAGTATGCTTTTGAAGATTTAAGCCTTGAGCACAATGTGTCAGTGGAAGTAGGATATGAATGGGCGTATCTAAAGTATATTGTGGTTTTTATTGTTATTGTGAGAAGTATTTGAGTAGAAATATGTATTTGAATGGAGCATTATTCTATAAAAGTGTTTCACTTAACCCTCTGGCTCATAGTGTCCACTACAGTGGACAGCTGTTAATGGTCGTTTCTTTGGCATTTTCAATCAGTCCTGAGGCTGCAAATGCACACAGTTCACTGCAGTAGGCACTCCCTACTGGTGTTGTGTCCTGCATGCATTTTCAGCCTCATGACTGACTGAAAACGCCAGAGAATTGACCATTAAAAGTTGTCCACAGCAGTGAAATTGATGCACCACAGAGTTAAACTATTATGCAATTTATTATCTGTGTAAGCAGTCAGGATTATTAGTAGTGTGTGAGTAATTTCAAGCATGCTACTTTATGGAAATGTTTAGTGTACTGTTCAGTGAAAGAGTCAGAAGCCTAGACAAAGAGATATGAAGATTGTGTCATACGTATTGTTCAAGAAACACATGGCCTGGGTACAGATGATTCTGGAGATTCAAGTTACCCTTAATGACTTACCTCACTTGTCAAATGAACTTTCCTTAGTAGATGTGTTGAATCAAAAGTTCATATGAGAACAACTGTTAAAACTTTTTTCTTCACCTGAAATTGAACAGGTATAAACTAGTGATTCACGGGGAAATTATTTAATTGGATAGATGAAAAATCTATCTATCCAATTGAATAATTTTGTTAATAATTGATTCACAAGGAAAGATTGTAGGAATTTAAGTGGACACACTCACAGATAATGTCAAGTGCAAAAACATAATTAAAATGCAAGCATCCTTAATTTGGGTACTAGTGAGCCTTTTGTACCCGATCACAATTAAAGAAATAGCAAGTTTTTCCTTTTTCCTTACAAAATCATAGGAATTCCACATTCGGAGGCTGTTTTCTTGGTACTTTTGAGTGGAAAAGAAAAAGGTCTCTGTATTACAGATGCGATCAGAAGCAGTGTGTCATAAAAAACACCCCTTTACAACTAACAAAGTTTTACATCAGTAGGTGGAAAACAATAAAAACAAACTGTAGCCAGCAAATAGACTGCAGAACCTAGAGGAGTTATTTCTTTTACTAACTGGAGCTGGATGTTATCTCCATCACTTTTGACATGTAGAATCAAGGAGAATATACCTTCAGCTATGAAGTGTAAGATGATGGGCTAGCACCCAAATATGATTTCTGCACTATATAAGAGGGCATTCAGAGTTACAGTGGTGAGTGAGCACATACAGAGAAGTAAGATAAATACAGCACAGAAGACATTAAAAGCTGGGTATGAATACAGATTATGGTAGGAGCAGGCTACCTCAATACATACGAATAAAAGGAGCAGCTAGATTTGTAAATTCTTTTTAACAGGATATTCCACTCTAGCCTGTATATACTGAGTGATGTAAAGCATATGTGGACCTAGGAAAAGGATAAGGATAGGTGAACCTAGAGGAAAAGATGACCTATACATGAGAGAAAAAGGAGGATACATAACTAGGGTCATTATCGCTGTGGATAATTAAATGATAGTGTGGAAATAATCGTTCTGGGGAAAGAGGTGTAACTTGACAGTTGCTACATAAGTTGGTACTGTTAGTTTCGCGGTTCCTCCGGTAGGTGAATCTGCCTTAGTTTGTTAATCTGTTTGACAGATGACTTAATAAAGACTCAAGTTTCTGAGTTTTGTGTGCTTATCTCTAGGTTTGTGACGATAGGTAACTGATTATGGAATGCCTGTCAAAAAATTGTTCAAAATATGTAAATCCTTTGGTCCAGTGGTGGTTTATGAATGCTAAAGGTGTTTGATGAGGAAACTGGTCTTGTAACTATGAATGTGATGTGACACATACCAAGGAGAACGGAGCACTGCAGTGGAAACAAATAAATCATTTGGAAAGTTCTCACCGAGTTTTGAAGGTCTTGTAACTATGAATGTGATGTGACACAGACCGAGGTGAACAGAGCACTGTACTGGAAACAAATAAATCATTTGGAAATTTCTCACAGAGTTTTAATACGGCACCTCCTGGCACCCACCCATTACATTTGGTGTCAGAATAGTGGACGTCATCTGTCCAGTATGACATTCGAGCCCACCGCCTGCAGTACAATCACAAGATGTGGTGAGTGCTGACAAAATTGTTCTTTTTAAGTGCTGGACGTTTTCTTTCTTTTTTGTTTGTGTTTTGAGTGTGAAGTGTAAAAAGCCACATTGTAGATGTTTTGCATGTGGGCATAGTATTTTTTGTTGTCACAGTAAGTGTTAGTGTATTTGGGGCAGTAAGATCTTTTCTTTTTTTTCCGTGGCATTTGACTATTTTTGTATTGGTTTATGATGATACTGAGTATGATGATACGGAGCTGTAGGAAGTCAGATTATTCTTGTACTTAATCGTTTTGTTTCGGGACTATCTGGGAATGAAAGCAACACAATGGCAGAGTCAAGGACGCAAGTTGCGTCGGAACCAGAAGCGTTGCAGATTTTGTTGGAAAAAGTAGCACAATTGCACAAACATCTAGAAGTGAGCAGGAAACCGTATTTGATCAGTCATTGTTGCCTAGGGTGCAGGATATTGATCCAGCTGCCACAAGATTGATTATTCTGTTTTCTGGCAAAGCATCTGAGCATGTGCTTGTGGAGGACTTGGAGACTTCAGCGTTGATGAATGGTTGGTCTGATGAGCAGTTGTTACATATAGCCAAGATTACATTAACGGGTAAAGCAAAAACATATGTAAGGTGTTCTAAGGCCTTAAGAAAGGCAGGATAAGATAACATGGGTTTCTCCATAGCACATTACCGAAAATCAAATAGACGACATAGTCATAAGCCACAAGTTCTGACACTCTCTGTTAGATGTCAGAAATAGAAGAGGAGCAGACATTGGAAGTGACCATCACCTAGTTGTGGCGGAATTCAGACTGAAGATAGTGGCAAATAGAACCAAGCTCAATCACAGGTGCAAGAAAATAGATGTGGCAAGGCTAAAAGACCAACAGATCAAAGAAACATTTGCCCTTGAACTACAAAACAGATTCCAGGTCCTCTCTGAAGAAAACTTTATGGAAGAGGGAATTGAAACATGTTGGCAAAAAATCAAAGACAGTTATTTAGATCTGGGAGAAAAAATCTTAGGATTTAAGGCACATCAAAGAAAGGAATGGATCTCTGATGCTACATGGAATGAAATCAGCCACAGGAAAGAGCTAAAACTTCAGTTAACTTTTTGTAAGACAAGAGCGCAGAAGAACGAAGCGCATAAAGAATACACAGAGGCGAACAAAAAAGTGAAAATATGGCTACGTCGAGATAAAAGGAAATGGGTAGATGAGCAAGCAAAATTAGCAGAAGAGGCAGCAAGATGAGGAAATATGAAAGAGCTCTACGATATTACCAAACGGTTGTCAATGAAGAACTTCAGACATGAAGGACCAGTTAAGAACAAGGATGGGGTGATGCTTACAACTCAACAGGCACAGCTACAGAGATGGGAGGAGCACTTCAGGGAACTGTTAAATTGTGAAGACAACCAAGAGGAACAGCTAAGAGATGTTCCAGAGGAAGTCGAAGAAGATCAAGATATAAATTTTCAGTGCCCCACAATGGACAAAATTAGGACTGCCTTGAAAACACTAAAAAAAAAACAAAGGCTCCAGGCCTAGACAACATAGCACCGGAGCTCTTAAAATCCGATATTGAAAGTACTGTTAAAATGCTCCATCCTTTGCTGAAGCATATTTGGCTTGAAGAGAAATCTCCAAAGGAGTGGAAAAATGGTTTGGTGGTAAAGCTCCCAAAAAAGGGAAATTTGTCAGACTGTAACAACTGGCGTGGTATTACATTGTTGTCAGTGCCCAGTAAGGTCCTCTCAAGAATTATTTTAAACAGAATTAAAGAATCCCTTGAAAAGCAACTGCGTAAAGAACAGGCCGGTTTTAGGCCACAACACAGTTGTGTTGATCTTATTAACACTCTTAGGATCATTTTAGAGCAAAGCAAAGAATTCCAAGCAACCATGTACCTGGCATTCATTGATTTTCAAAAGGCCTTCGATTCCGTGAAACATAAAGTGCTCTGGCAGGTGTTGCGGAAGTATGGCATACCACAGAATATCTTAAACATCATAAAAGATCTATATGGTGGCTACAAATGTTGTGTACTCCACAAGGGAAATATGACACCCATAAAAGTAACAACTGGAGTTTCATTTTATCACCAACACTTTTTCTACTTGTTCTAGACTCTGTTATGAGAAGAGTCACAGCAGGCAGGAGATGAGGAATCCAGTGGGGGATCCATGAACATCTGGAGGATTTGGATTTTGCAGACGACATAGTTTTATTATCTCAAAGGCTGGCTGATATGCAAGCTAAATTAAACTTGCTGAAAGAAGAAGCAGAGACTGCTGGCCTCAAGATAAATACAGGCAAAACAAAGGAAATGAGAGTAAACTCAGGGAACATGGAGGTGCCACTGTTAATAGGTGAGCAGCAGGTGGAGACTGTCAACTCATTCCTGTATCTGGGTAGTATGGTGACGGAAGATGGTGGAGCCAGAGATGACGTGAAAAACTGCATTAAAAAGGCAAATGCTGCCTTCATACAATTGTATCCAATATGGAAAAATAGAAATATCATGTACAAAACAAAAATCTGTATTTTTAATACAAATGTGAAGGCTGTCCTGTACGCCAGTGAAAGCTGGAAAATGGATAGAAAAGACAACATCCCAGTTACAAAGCTTCATAAATAGATGTCTCCGACGCATCATGAATATCTGGTGGCCAGAAAAAAATATGTAATCAGGAGCTCTGGCGAATAACAAACCAGATACCTATAGAAGACCAGATACGAGAGAGAAAGTGGGGTTGGTTGGGGCGCACCTTGACAAAACCAGATGGAGCCATCAAGAAAAAAACATTGGAATGGAATCCCCAGGGAACAAGGAAGAGAGGAAGACCAAGGGGCACATGGAAGAGGACAGTGGAAGGGGAAGCAAAAAGAGTTGGCAAGACCTGGGCAGAATTGAGGCAAATGGCCAAAGAATGAGATGGATGGCAAGTTCTCCTGGATGCCCTATGCCCCCATAGGGGCCAAAGGAATTAAGTCAAGGAAGGCAGGACAGTTTAAGCAGTTAAAGGAAGGGCTTTTACAAAGGTATAAGAAACAGAATAGCGGGAAATTAATGAGTATACTTACGAGTTGGGTCAGAGCAATGAAGCGAATAGTGTTCTGTTGCAGGAGCCCGAGCAAAGGGTACTTGATGTATTTTGGAGAAGGTTACCAGCGCATATGTCATGGAAAGTATGTGAAGGAACTCCGAAGGATTTGTATTCAGCCATTCAGCTGGCAATTGAATGTGAGGAAATAGACGTGGCAACAGGGGCACGCGAGAGGCAAACAGTGTTTACGGTGGGTGTGAAATGTTTTAAGTACGGTCGTATGAGGGACATGTGCAGAGGCAATGTACCCAGTCACCAAAGAGTAGAGGAAGGGGTGGAAATCAGCAGCATGGAAGATGGAGAAGTGGAGATAGGAGAGGTGGACAGTCGTTAAATGACAGAGGGGGCCCAAGACCCACCTAAGGGAGCTCCCGTTTAATTTCAATGCTACGAAGATGTATGCAGAGGTGGAATGTACAGTGGTATGATATGTAGGAACTAAAAAGTTTAAGATTTTGTTGGACACAGGGGCACAATTGTCAGTGGCTACTAAGAATATAATGGGACGAAGGAAGTTAGACCCACCACGTTATAGGTTGCGCGGAGTGGGGGATAAGGAGGTCACGCCTTTGGGGTCAGTGACAGTTGACTTTCGAATAGAGAAAGTCTGATTTAATGTATGCATGGAGGTAGTACCATGGTTAAGCTAGGGCTACCACATGATCCAAGGAGTAGATTTCTTGCAGCAACATCATGCCGAAATTGACCTTGGACAACGAACTGTGGAACTTGGTGGAATGTTTTTTTCCGCTAGGGGAAACTGTTGCCAATGCAAAGCTGACGGGAGGAGCATGAACAAACCAATTTAACCGCGTACCTTAGCATTAAGGCTTAATTCGCATGAGTGTGTGTCTAGTGGCACCAGGAAGTCGCTTTGGGTAAGTGTGGAGTCGAATCTACTGTGGGTACAGTATGTTATTGCACCATAGAAGGATAATAAAGTTTTGGGTCCACTGGGTTGTTTTGTGAAATGTAGTGTTGTATGCATACAGGAGGGGAACGACGGGCGAGTAGTAGTGAACATGGATAATTTTAGCTCTGTAGACACTGGATGTGCCAAATGACGAAGACTGGTGTTCAAGAGGTAGGCGAAGCAATCAACCACTAACTGTCGATAGAACTGCAGTGCGTGACAAAATTAAGCATTTGAAAGGAGGTGAAAGAGAGCATATCGAAGAATTATTGTGGGAATTTAAGGATTTGTTTTTTCCACAAGGGCTGTTACCACCAACTCCATTAGTTGCTGAACTAATACCAACAGGGAATGAAGCACCTGTGTACCCTAAACCACACAGAATACCGAGGTATTTGCAGCCGATTGTGGAGGATTTCATTGATCAGCAGCTTGCAGACGGTATTATAGAACATAGTAATAATTGCTGGGGAGCGGGCATTGTCGTTGTGCCTAAAAAATTTACGGATGGAACTAGAAAATACAGGTTCTGTTGTGACTACCAATACCTCAATAATAAGACAGTAACGGGCGCATACCACATTCCAAACATATTGGAGACTTTGGATCTCTCAGGACAGTGCCAGTACTTTTCTATGATAGATTTGACAAGTGGTTATCATCAGTTAGAGGTGGCTCCAGAGGATCGTCCAAAAACTGCGTTCTCTACTCCTGGAGGCCATTACCAGTACATCAGAATGCCATTCGGTTTGAAAAACGCTCCGGCAAAGTTTCAGAGGTTGCTAGACAGTGTCTTGAGGGGTTTGAAACCACAGCAGTGTCTTGTCTATTTGGATGACATTATAGTGTTTTCAAGTAGCATGGAGCAACATAGACAATGGTTAAGGGAAGTCTTTATGAGGTTAAGAGCAGTTCGTTTGACATTGAGCCTGGAGAAGTGTCATTTTGCATTAGAAGAAGTAAAATGTTTGGGTAATATTATCAGTAAGGACGGAGTGCGAACAGATCCGAGGTTGGTACAGGCTGTAAGGGATTTTCGGGAACCGAAAACAGTCAAGAAAGTGCAGTCATTCATCGGAATTTGCAATTACTATCGAAAGTTCGTGAAGAGTTTTGCAGATTTAGCACAGCCGTTGACGCGATTGTTACTGAAGGGTGTGAAATTTGAGTGGACAGAAGAGTGTCAGGAAGCGTTTGACAAACAGAAAGAAGTATTAACATGAAGTCCGGTTCTTGTGTTTCCAGATTTTGGAAAGGAATGTATACTAGCATGCGATGCATCGAATCAAGCATTAGGGTGTATTCTTATTAAGGAAATTGATGGCAAAGAACATCCTGTAGCCTATGCGTCTAGGCAGTTGAATGCAGCAGAGAAGAATTACACAGCAACAGAGAGAGAGATGCTTAGCGTAATCTATAGAATCACATATTTTAAATGTTATTTATGTGGGAGAAGATTTCAGATAGTGACAGATCATGCTGCAAAGTGGTTGTTGGGGTTGAAGAATCCGTCCACTAGACTCGCTAGATGGGCTGTGAGGCTTAGAAAATTCGACTAATGGCACACAAGCCTGGGAAGAAGCACGGTAATGCGGATGCACTAAGTAGGAAGGTGGCAAAAGTAGAAGTCATAGGTTATGACCTAGCAGTATGGCAAAAATTACAGGACGCTGACAATAATTGTAAACTGTATCGCACACAGCCGCGGTTTAATGTGTACAACGGTCTTCTGTGCAGGGAAACGAAGTTAGGGTCAAGGATAGTAGTGCCAGAGAAGTTGAGGGATGAGGTTTTAAAGGAAGCACATGATCATGTGTTATCTGGTCATGGAGGGTGTAGAACTACAAATAGGAGAGTGGCAGAGAGGTATTCATGGAGAGGTAGGAAAGTAGATGTGGATCAGTATGTCAAGGATTGTTTACCATGTGCACAGAGAGCAGATTTGAGCCAGAAACAGATACAGCTACAACGATTACTGGAAGCACCATATCCATTCTCTTTGCTGGGGATTGATGTCTTAGGACCTTTTAGGCGAACACCATCGGACAACAGATTTATTCTGACAATAATAGACCATATTTCAAGGTATGTGGAGATGGTGGCTACGCCAGATCAACAGGCAGCAATGGTCGCGCAAGCGTTAGTAAATAACTGGATTTTCAGGTTTGGTGTACCGGAGACAATAATTACTGACCAAGGGACCAACTTCATGTCAGATTTAATGAAGGAGCTGTGTAAATTGTTGAACTTAAAGAAGTTGAGGACAAGCACATTGCATCCACAGGCCAACAGAAGGACAGAACGGGTACACAGAACAATCGGTAAGATGCTGAGTTTTTATGTTGATTCTGATCAACATCAGTGGGACAAGTATTTGAGGCATATTGTATGCACATACAATGCAAAAGTCCATACAAATAATGGTTTGTCTTCATATGAGGTAGTATACAGGCGAAAAATGTCGTCACCGTTTGATTTAGTGAAGCTACAGAAAGGAAGGACTGGTGAATCGGTACGTCAGTTCGCAAGAACAATTCAGGATGTCTGGAAATGGGTACAAAAGGCGAATACGAAGGCTTTGGAAAGGCAGGAAGATGCAGTGAAGCGGAAAGGAAGTTTACCGCAGTATAGAATGGGGCAATGGGTAATGCTGTCCAGCCCCTATACGTAAAAAGGGAAAACGAAGAAGTTCCTCACGAGGTATCAAGAGCCATATCAAGTTGTTGAAATCACATCTCCCATTAATGTTAAGCTTCAGCTGCCAACTAGAACAACGATAGTACACATTGGGCGGTTACAGCCATTTAAGGGTTGCCTGGATGTGATTCCAGGCGTGTCACAGGAAGGAAAGAGGAAGAAAGAGAGAGTGAAGAGAGGTGCTAAGTACAGAGAAAACCAGGAAGATAGAGTACAGCATGAAGTACCGTATGCTTTGCGATCTAGAAAGTAGTATAGTACTTGTAGTTTTTCTTTTTTTTTTTCTTTTTCTTGTCATGTATCATTGGGTTGGTGTAGAGTAATTAGGCATTGTATTTTATATGTGTTTTCGAGTAGTGTGAGCCTGCTAAGGACAGCAGTCCTTTTGAAGAGGGAGGAAGGGTGATGGTGATCCCTGTCCTCGGGTCACTGAAAAGGAAAGTCTAGTATCTGACGTATGTGAAGTGTTTGTTGGAGGAGGAATCGAACGCAGTTCTGGAGAAATAAATGCGTCAGAGTAAATTTTGCAGCAAAGCCGTGATAAATATGTGTTGAACGAGTAGTACGATTTCTTGTTTAACTTTTTAGTTATTGACAGTGCTGGGTCAGGAAAGTCGTGTTTATTGCACCAGTTCATGTAATGTAAATTTAAGGATGAAAGTAGTCACACAATCGGTATTGGGTTTAGATAAAAAATAGTGAATGTTGGAGGAGATCCATGAAGCTACAAATATGGGACATGTGCACGGTGCAGTTATTTTTAGCTTGGGGGAAAGGAATAGACTGTCCAAGGGACATCATAGAGCCAAAATTGAGCTTTCAACAGGTCGGGATGCATTGGATCTTCTCCACCTACGAGAATTTGGTAGCAGTAGCAAGTTGTTTTGAGCAAGGAGTGTTTACAGAAGCAAAATGTGTAGAGCTCGAAGGAAGTGGAATTTTAATCAATGGAACTAAGTGTAACATAATAGTACCAACCTTCCATCTGCCAGTGTCAATTTCAGGAGTCACGCAATTGAATGTTACGCAGCCACAACTGTACTGGCCAGGAGCCAATTTAGAGTTATTGCCAAGGCAAAATCTGAGCTTGTCAAATCAAACTCTGGAGCCAGGTCTGTTGAGATTCGTAAACCAGTTCATTTTAGAGCAAGAGGGGCATATATCACCAGCTGTCTCAACATGTTGCTAAGTATAGGGAAAGGCAACGACAAATAACAATCATTTTGAGCACCTCTGTGCCAAGTGTCATCGCAGCCTTAACTTTATTATGTGTTGTTTTCTTTCTGATCAGGTAGAAAGCCAATTCCCAGAGGGATCCGGGGGTGGTCCAAGTCCCAGTAGATTGGATACCGAGGGTATAAGTAAGGGATTGAACGAGCGTTCAGCGAAGTGGTCATCCATTAAGAACTTTTTTTTGTTTTTCTCCTCGTGTCATGTTCTTAGGAGCACTAGACCAACGCGGGGCATTCAAGTGTGTCGGGGCATTCAAGTGTGTCAGCTCTCCTGGACAACGGGGCGTATCACACCACCGGGCTACACGCAGCAACTGATGGGGCAACAGCGTCCCAGTCCACAGTGGGTCATTGGTTCGACGCCCTGAGATCGACGCGGGGTCCACAGCCAGCCAGCGATGGGCCACTCTTCGGCTCACTACCACGGGCAATCGTCTCGGCTCCCGACACACGCCGGAGAGTTCCTGAGGCGAGGGCCGCAGATTTGGATGCTAAAAATAGCAGCGCTTGTTCATTGCCGCGATCTCAGCCTTGCCGGCGAGGAGGAGGATGCAGCTGTCCGCCTGCGGCTCACATCGAGCAGCACTGAGTCGGCTGCTGGTGCAACCATCCTGACATCATCGGAATTCAGCAGGCCAGCCAAGGCAGGCACGACACAGCATTGCATTGTGCAGGCCGCAGGGGTGCTTCCTCAGCATTGCGGGACCCTGTGATGCAGACCGAGGTGAACGGAGCACTGTAGTGGAAACAAATAAATCATTTGGAAAGTTCTCGCCGAGTTTTAATACAACACCTCCTGGCACCCATCCATTACAGGTTATATATCTTTTACATAGATTCCTTAGCCTTAGTTAATTCATCCCAAATCTTCTGTTGTTCACTATGTTCTGTCTGTTTCTGCATTATAATGAGGTGTATCTACAGATGATTCATTCCTTTCTTGTACTTTGTAATCAACTAAGTCAACTACTCACACCTCCAAACTAGTAAGGGCAGAGCCTGAAATAGTGGCTACATCCAAATCTTTGCTTAGTTGCAACATTCTCAACCCTACTTGTGTGCCTGAGATTTGGTCATGTATTGTGTTAAATTCCTGCTCCATTGATTCTTTTAACTGTACAACATAAACAGCAAGGGTCCCAACGCACTTCCCTGATGCAAACAAGAAGTTCCTTCTACATCTGACAAAAGACTTTCCACCCAAGATAACATGCTGCACCCTCCCTTGCAAAAATTACTCAATCTAGCCAAAAATTTTGCTTGATATCCCATATGACCATACTTTTGACAACAAATGTGAATGTGCTATGAGTCAAATGATTTTTGAAAATCAAGAAACACTACATCTACCTCACTCTCTCGATCCAGAGCTTTCAGTGTGTCGTGTGAGAAAAGTGCGAGTTGGGTTTCGCATTATCAATGATTTTGGAATCCATGCTGATTGGCATGGAGGAGGTGATTCTGTTGGAGATACCTCATTATGTTTGAGCTCAGAATATATTCTAAGATTCTATGACAAATTGATGTCAAGGATACTGGATGGTAGTTTTGTGGATAATCTCTACTACCCCTCTTGTAAATGTGTGTGACCTGTGCTTCCTTCCAACTATGGAGCATGGCTTTTTATTTGAAGGATCTATGATAAGATTATAGTTAGAAGAGGGGCTAACTCAGCTGCAAGTTCAGTATAGAATCTGATAGGGATTCCATTGGTCCCAGGAGCTTAGTTCAATTTTATCTATTCCAAGTATTTCTCAACAATCCCTGCTCAAAATAACTGGACAGCATGGAAGAATTATTTCTATCTGTACACCACTATCACTGGGACTAACAGCACCAAACTACACTCATTGCTATAAAAAGGGCCATACCCAGAAGGACAAGGCAGATTACAATCATTGTCGGCCGGCAGGTAGATTGTACCACACATGAAATGGTTACACTTTCAAATTGGAAGGACTGCCAATATGTATTGTCAAGACATGTAGCACGAAGTTGTACAAGTCTTGGATGTAGTCCTGAGATACTTCATCCCATGCCATCTGCACTGAGCCCACAGATACTACAGACTGGTGTGTGGAGGTGGCATCCTGATGGACTCGATGACATCCCACATACTCTCAATCAGAGAGAGATTGGGCAGTGCACCTGGCCATAGCCAAGTATCCAGTGCTGGAAGGCATGCTCAAAAGGTGGCAGCAGTATGAGGGTGAGAGTTGTTGTGTTGACATAGGCATGGGAGTGGGCTTTTACAAACCACTTGCAGGACCTCATCCATACCAGTGTGGCTGTCATGTACGCCATTAGGAACACTAACACGTAATGAACACTACAGGATAATGCTCCCCACACAGGCTGGTGGGATGTGTGATGGGACACCATATAGTGCTCTCCACTGTGCCCCCAGACACAGACTTGGTGGTTGTCACCTCCAAGGTAGAAGAGGGACTCACCACTAAAGATGGCACGCTATCAGTCCACAGGACTCCATGTCTGTCGCTGCCGACACCAGGTGAGTCGGGCCCAGCAGTGTAGTGTGAGAGTGACAGGCATCATAATGGTTGGCAGATGGCGAGCCCTGCATCATGCAACCACCTGCCAATGGTACTAGCACTTACAGGATGTTGCATAGAATGCATAACAGCCACTTAATGGCCCATACTGAGGTCATCAGATCTGCTTGTGCGTGGCAATCCTTCAGTGCTCCCTCTTTGTGGTGTGTGTGTGTGTGTGTGTGTGTGTGTGTGTGTGTGTGTGATGTCCAAAACCCTACATGTCAAGCACACGTGATTTCTTGTATCAACTACTGCCATATGGGCAGTGGTGGCGTCCATACAACCAGTGTGGTGAACAACATGATGATAGGACAACAGAGCCTCTTGCCACCCCACAATGCAGCCCCTCTAACACATCTAGCTCGGCAGCTTACTGTCAAACATGTCACCATGGCAATCATGTTTAGACGATGTGCTAGTGATACTGCACACTATTGCACAGCCATTTGGGGCCCTCTTACACCAAACAATATGCACAATATCACGGCCCACCTGCACTCCCTGTAGTGCATGGCTGACCATGCAAAAGTAATCATTGTCATAGCCGATGTGCAACAAAGTAACCCTGTTTGCAGAGTATCAGTTGGGTTCTTGGTGTAGCTCTTTCTACGACTATGAGTGTGTCATGACAAAAACCATCTCATTCTTAATCCTACTCATGGCAGATGTAGCTTACTCCTGCCACAGATGCAGAGTCATCCAAATCCTGCCCTACCATATTTTCACCTACAGGCCCATACAAAAAATGTTAGCGTGGTGAAGAATCAGCATGAAATAACTAAGACAATGTTCGACTCTGGACAAATGCAAATAGTTTCAATAAATATGAAAAGTGTGGACAATATAGCCCACAGCATTAGGAGTCCAATTGTATTTGCGTGACATCTAATTTATACTCAGATCCTAGCATGCATGTAGCCAGTCTCCCAGAAGCAGCCACATTGCAAAATCTGGGAACTAAATTTTCTGAATAGGGATGGAATGTAATGGTGTCACAGTATAACATACTCATACCTTTTTCACCAGTTACTCATGTTTCTTCACATCTGACATCTTCACCCTTACACTGACCAATATTTCAACAATGTTGCAGCAAGCCATCACCTAGGGTGCCAAATAGTGTTACAGCAACCAACAGCTACATTATGTCAATCACCAACAGCAGCAAAACAATCTGTTACTAAGGGTATATTTTATACATACCCAACAGCTAGCCCCAAGCAACATGGCCGTGATAATCAGGCACTGCCTAGTCAGCGTGAGCTGAAGTCCACCACAGCACTGTGAAAGACTCTGCCGGTCTGGCATCAGTGCCCAGGCTGGACCTTCGATCTTTGCTACCGCTTCACTCTGTGTGGTCCAGGGATCAATGCCAGTCTGAGTTCAAAAGGCGTGAGCACGTATTCGTCCCATGGTTAACTCATGAAACCCATATTAATTAATTACAGTCTGCATAGCATTCAGAGTCCAAATGAGACAAAACAAGGAATAACTGTATAAGCAAAAAACAAAGAATAAACAATGTGGCACTGAACCATGGAACTCTCATACAGTCTACACCACAGTACCATGGAATATATACAGTGGGAGTCACTCAACAATCCCCTCTCTCCTTCACCCCTCAGTGTCAGCTGCAATACTTCTCGTTAAATTTGACATACTGTTTTGATTGCTTCATCATATCCTTCTTGAAACCCAGGGGCTTCTCCCTGGAAACAGTGGGTTCTTCTAGCAGCGGGATATTAGCGCCTGCTGATGTTTCCTGCGTGGCAGCATCGGATGTTTGTTAAAGCTCCCCAGTAGCTTGCCAAGCAGGAACATCTTTCGTTGCTGCCTCTCCCTTCTTCATGTTTCTTGATGCCAGTTCTTTTTCTGTTGGCTGTGAAGCTTGAAATGCTGGTTTGATACGGTCATGCGCAACCGTGCTAGGTACGCCATGTATGTCGATCCTGAAATTGTCACCTCAACTAACTACTGCATAATGGACCTTCATACAGAGGTTGCAGTGGTTTGCATACTGCGTTATTATGTAACAGCACGTGTGAACAAAGACAAATGTGCAGTGTCCAGTTTGTTCCCAAGACTTGTACTGGATGAAACTTACATATGTGGAATTTGCAACTTAGTAGCGAATTCTGATGCTGCAACGGTTTCATCTCCCATATCATGGATGAACTCTCATAGCAGACTTAGCAACTGGTTGTACACAAACTCTGCTACTGTGGCTTGGAGATCAGGCTTGAAGACTGTTTGCAATCCTAACAACACAAGTGGCATTGTTTCTGTCCCCTTGTCTGTTGTGTGACGTCAGAGGGATGATTTCAGTTACTGGTGCAGGCGTTCCACCACACCGTTTGAGGTGTAGCGCCGTATAACGATCCTGCCTTGGAGGCGGTTAAGTGGGATATGTGTCTCAGAGCTGCATAGTGACAGATGGTGACGCGAGACTGGATGCGCACGTAGTTTATGTATCAGCCGATAGAGGACAGTATTGGATAGGGGACTGATTTAGTTTCGATTTTGCCCAGTAGAGTGCACTAAAGTAATATAATGTTTTTCACAAACTGTTCTAGTATTTTCATAAAGTGTTATTATGTCTTTTTGTGGATGTAAAATGTTATAAATGTGTTTTAGCAGTATGAATGATGCGTGAGTGTGGATTAATGTTAATATGAAGATAATTGTTTAACGAGTATGTAGTAGGATTTAGGGTGGGAACATTTCGAAGAAGTAGGGATATGGACAAAGGGGATTTTTGTAGAATAGATTTGTAAAGTAAGTTTATGGTAAAGGGAAAGTTAATTCAGGTATAAATAACAATAGTTAATAGCTTTATGCATAAGCAAAACTTAAGCATATTAGATAATTACGTCGGTAAAAAGTGCAGTCGTTAGGTTTACTATTTTGCGATTGGTTATTGAGGAAAAGTGCGGATTGATGCGGGAGAGTGTTGTTTTGCTATTGGCTGTTGAGTAAACTGGCCAATGGTAAAGCAATATTCTTCGCGCGCCTTTCTCTGCTGGTAGAGAAGACAGAGTATTCTAGAGAAGAGTCGAAGCCTAGCCATGAAAGAGATCGGACGTGTGCAGTAGTAGTTCCGATGGAAGTGATAAGTTCCCGGATCTAGCAGTGTTCCATACATCAAAAGTGTTGGAAAGTGACGGCATAATTATTCCGATGCGTGTGTAGAAATTTCGGAATTTTTAAGTGAATTTTGTGATGAGATAAGACATATATTCCACGTGGCGTATTGAGCAGGTCGGTGGCTAAAAACGGTGACTGCATTTGGTACCGACAGACTTAATATTTGGCGAGCATTATCGATCTAAACAATCAATATTTTTGTAGCTATTACGTTTCCGGGAAATGCAACACCATAAACTTGGTAACGTGAGTGAAAGGGATTGTGAGTGACTGTGTTAAGACTAGCACGGGCTTGGCAGTGATACTTGTTCACCGAAGTTTCAGAATATATTAATTGAGGACAAAATTTCCAACCTTTCATTTCATATGAAAACTTTCTCCCGAAATGTAGATTAGTGACTTTAGTTGCAGCCTGGTTCACGTCGAAGTACAGTAGGTTTCACTCGGCTTCCCTACTGATGATCTGCTGAGACAATGTTCACAGGTAGGTGCAGGTCCGCCGTAAAGGGACGGAAAGAACCGCGCCGCCGCACGTTCACTGGGGAGTGATAAGCGGTGATCCTATTTGCTTGATATCTAACAATGTGACAACGGTTTTAAACATGTATGCCTAATCAGCATTTCGACCATGCCCATATGAAATGTGTGTCCAACGGCAATCAGGTTAGCCATATATTGTAATACATTGTCACCGATAGTATTACTTGCAAGAGTATGCAGGCAACAAAGCAATTGCGACAGAATTATGTCACCTAATCCTCTATATATTTGTTTACAAATGTGACAGTATACATGTGGTGTGTTGCGAGAGCGGAAGGAACCTGTGACCACTGCAGTGTCTTGTTTCTCCACTAGGCAGTGCCACAAGTGCCTCCAAAAATAGTAACACAACACACACACACAAATGTCATACTAACTAATGTAAATCCACCCGATGATAGAGGTTTAAACCTTTGAAACGCATCGTGGAAATAATTCTATATCTGCAAGATGAGAGGTAAAGTTTTAATTAATTCTAGGGAAGTCCGATGTCATCACAAAGAACTCCCAGCACAGATTAATTGGGAGTGCTCACCATGCTCCAAGACTTTACGAGTTCACTGCAGTCTTCTATTCTACCACATAATCACACAGAAAGTATACAGGAAGTACCTATTGTGACCATAAACTAATAAAGGAAACACTGCAGATCAAGCCACGAAGACCATGCGATAGTCAACTGACAGCCATGTCACCCTCAATCATCTATCATTGTATGCAGTATGGAGAGGCATGGGATCAGCACACCGCACTCCTGGCCATTGTTGACTTTCCAACCTTGGAGTCACTAGATCTGAATCACGTAGCTCAAGAGGCAGAGTGCACCCTGGTCCCTTCCACCCACCAAGAATTCCTGCCTCCCTGTCACTACCACGAATGGAACCTGGGTCCGGGTCCTCTGCATAAGGGTCTGTCATGATGACCTGTCACCTACTGAAGCAGCTCCTTACGCTAATATATTGACTTTTCTTTTTCATGAAATTAATTGCCAAAAGCGAATACAAAGTTGACTGACTGCACGACGATAGCAAAATACATATGAGAAGTTTGTGCAAATTTGGACTTGAGGAGAGCTGAAAACAAACAAAATGCCAGTCAATGATTTCAAATTACTATGCAATGTATGCCAAAGAGCTTTTTCAGTAGACTTTTGTGCAAAAATATCAACATGTTTATGCTTGGCAATGAACACTGACCATTGTTACAAATGGATCAAAGAAGAAAGACATCATTACAGAATGTTGTATGAAAATTTTACGTTAAGAATTGATTAAGTGTTATTTATTTAGTGTGTATAGAACAAGATATTTTGTGCTTTTGTATGCCTTGAGAAAAAGAGTTTCAAATATTGCTACTAAGTAAGCTGATATAATTGCAGAGATTTATGATATTTTCAAGAAAACTGAGTGTCTACTGTAGTGGTAAATAAATATAAACTCAGATTTGGAAGGAGTTAGTAAAATTAAGGCCATTTTGCTGAATGTGAACAATATTTCTACGGAGGTTGAGGTAGGATTAAGAAGTGGGCAGACGAAAAGCATAGGCAAATAGAAGATATGTTAGTGTCAAAATTCGATGACTACAAGAAAATGGTAATTGTAGGGTAGGAAAAGACATTAGAGAAGGCATTTACAGGACAAAACAGAAACAGGTCAATATCTAGGAGAATTCGTAGAGTCAAAGCTTCAATAATATGAGAGCAGTCCCAATATCAAGGTTAATAAAATTAAAGCTAAGGTAAATGATATTGACTATGTAACAGAAGCTTTGTCGAAAAACATGGGTTGGGATATAGGTTGTAGAGTGGATGCTGTAGGCATCAACATCGTAACACAGAGTTTGTTTTACGTGTATACATGTCGGGGCAACCTGTCAAAACAGAATGGATTCATTAATCTGCAGAACCAACAGGAGATGACATTTCAGTCTTCAATAAGAGGTGCTGCAAAGCCAAATACATAGCAAATTATTTAATGAAAGACAGTATGCTAAGTCATCAGCACTTCATGATATTCATACTGGGATGGAAGGCTGTAAATCCTCATGTTCATAAAATCATTTCACAGAAAACTGCCTCACAGTTGTAATGACAAAGTTAAATATGTATGGGGATTTAAGCAAAATGACATTGTTTTACACCGCATACAATGAAATTTTGGAAGTTTTTCTCCAAAAGTACTCGTACGAGGGCATTCAGGAAGGACTAAAGAAGGATGAGCTAAATCCAGAGCCACTCGGCCTGTGTAACAGCAACCTCTGACATTTATTTTGAGAAATATTTGATTAGAGCCAAATATTGGGAGATTCCACAGACCAATATCTTGACAATTTTGAAGAACTCGTTCCTTATAGAGACCAGAATGAAGTTATTATCAGTACTCGATAAAGATACCAAAAATTTCCTCATTTGTTGATTACTTGGACATGTTGGAATATAGTCAATGTGTTCTTCTGGGGATGAACAGCGAGTGCATTTCTGGGCAACAGGTGACTTAAGAGATTAATATGATGACACTGACCGATGCAAAAACTGCTATGCACATGGAAGGAATGATAAGGGATGCCAAGCAAAACGGAACAATACATATGCCATATCAAAATAGAAACAACGGAAGAGGGTATGACACCAAAGGAGACTATGGGAAAATAGATGCGAAGATAGATCTGGAAAAATAGGATGGAAGGCAATCAGGAATGACAGGTTGAAACCAACCCAAAACTGAATATAGGAACAGGGTTGATTCGAGAACATTTTTCCACAAAACTAACTTGTCATTACATCTCCCCCCCCCCCCTCTCCCTCTCTCCTTTTCCCCTCATACACTTTTACCCATGCCCGTTTTCACTACTAATTGTGTAACACACTGTATGCAAATCTTCCACTTGGCATCCATCTCTGCTTGGCACCTCAAGTGGCAGCTTGTGTCACTTCTGCCTCAAACCAAAACCACAGAAATTATGATAACAGACATGGAAACTCATTAAGGCCAAAGGGAATCGTGTGAGCAAGAGAAGAACACAGTTGATCAAATATCAGAATTGGGACTTAATGACAGATTTATTAAATAGGGAACCAAATATGAACAAACAGTAACATTTGAGCTAAGCTGCCATTAATATCAACTGAGAACACAGAAGCAAGAAGTGAATCAGAGACAAGTTGAATTTCTTATGAGAAATACAATCAGTGGAAGAAGAACCAACAAATTTTAATATAAAAAATAAGCGACATCAAGATCTTGGGCATAGCAGATAAGACAAGTACAGATCAATGTTGAAGTCAGTGGCAAAATGCTGGAGCACATACTTCTAGTACTGGATAATGTAGTGATGATTTATTTATTAAGGATTAACGTTTTGCAGAATGTTAGAGAAAGAATTTACTTTGATGAAGATAAACCGCAAATGTGGATCAAGGGAAAAGATGCAGAAGTGGATTTAACCATTACAGTTGAAAAAGAGAATCCAAATATAAGTAACTGTTAAGAGTGGTAGGTACTAATGATAAGCTGCTATATCAATTTGTAGGGAAGTACAGTACAAAATGAGCACAAATGCCATGAAAAAAAAATGTTGTTTAGGTGTGACAATCTAAAAACTTAGAAAAAGGAAACATGAAACAGCTCGAAATGTTTTCTTGCAGTATCCAGATGTTCTTCAGGACAAACCAAGTCCCTTCTGAGGATATAAATGTAAACTTGAAGTTTAGTCCCATAAACCTTGTGATGTGCCAACTTATACAATTCCCCATGCCAGATGAACTACAGTAATGCAGTTACTGAAGAAATATGGCACACGTTGTAGCGGAATGCTACAGAAGAAAGTAGAAGCTCAGACAACAATCTATTGCTAGTGGTAAATAAACCATCAAACTCCATCAGATCTGTTAGACACAAAAGCAATCAACAAGATTTTGATCCCAGTACTCACAAGACCCAAGAACTTAGAAGAGCTAGACAAAAATTTTATGTGCCGAAGTAGTTGACGACTACTTATTTATGTTCATCATACTGGCTAATTGCTTTAGGGAAAGATTCAAGGAAATATACTGCATTTTTCCCGGGGGCATGCAGCTTTACTGTATGGTTAAATGATGATGGCATCCTCTTGGGTAAAATATTCTGGAGGCAAAATAGTCCCCCATTCGGATCTCCGGGCGGGGACTACTCAGGAGGACGTCGTTATCAGGAAAAAGAAAACTGGCTTGCTACGGATCGGAGCGCGGAATGTCAGATCCCTTAATCAGGCAGGTAGGTTAGAAAATTTAAAAAAGGAAACAGATAGGTTAAAGTTGGATATAGAGGGAATTAGTGAAGTTCAGTGGCAGGAGGAACAAGACTTTTGGTCAGGTGAATACAGGGTTATAAATACAAAATCAAATAGGGATAATTCAGGAGTAAGTTTAATAATGAATAAAAAAATAGGAGTGCGGGTAGGCTACTACAAACAGCATAGTGAACGCATTATTGTGGCCAAGATAGCCACGAAGCCCATGCCTACTACAGTAGTACAAGTTTATATGCCAACTAGCTCTGCAGATGATGAAGAAATTGATTAAATGTACGATGAGATAAAACATATTATTCAGGTAGTGAAGGGAGACGAAAATTTAATAGTCATGGGTGACTGGAATTCGAGAGTAGGAAAAGGGAGAGAAGGAAACATAGTAGGTGAATATGGATTGGGGGTAAGAAATGAAAGAGGAAGCTGTCTGGTAGAATTTTGCACAGAGCATAACTTAATCATAGCTAACACTTGGTTCAAGAATCATAAAAGAAGGTTGTATACATGAAAGAATCCTAGAGATACTGACAGGTTTCAGGTAGATTATACAAGGGTAAGACAGAGATTTAGGAACCATGTTTTAAATTGTAAGACATTTCCATGGGCAGATGTGGACTCTGACCACAATCTATTGGTTATGAACTGTAGATTAAAACTGAAGAAACTCCAAAAAGGTGGGAATTTAAGGCAATGGGACCTGGATAAACTGACTAAACCAGAGGTTGTAGAGAGATTCAGGGAGAACATAAGGGAACAATTGACAGGAATGGGAGAAAGAAATACAGTAGAAGAAGAATGGGTAACTCTGAGGGATGAAGTAGTGAAGGCGGTAGAGGATCAAGTAGGTAAAAAGATGAGGGCTAATAGAAATCCTTGGATGACAGAAGAAATATTGAATTTAATTGACGAAAGGACAAAATATAAAAATGCAGTAAATGAAGCAGGCAAAAAGGAATACAAACGTCTCAAAAATGAGATCGACAGGAAGTGCAAAATGGCTAAGCAGGCATGGCTAGAGGACAAATGTAAGGATATAGAGGCTTATCTCACTAGAGGTAAGATAGATACTGCCTACAGGAAAATTAAAGAAACCTTTGGAGAAAAGAGAACTACTTGTATGAATATCGAGAGCTCAGATGTAAACCCAGTTCTAAGCAAAGAAGGGAAAGCAGAAAGGTGGAAGGAGTATATAGAGGGTCTATACAAGGGCGATGTACTTGAGGACAATATTATGGAAATGGAAGAGGATGTAGATGAAGATGAAATGGGAGATATGATACTGCGTGAAGAGTTTGACAGAGCACTGAAAGACCTGAGTCGAAACAAGGCCCCGGGAGTAGACAACATTCCATTAGAACTACTGACAGCCTTGGGAGAGCCAGTCATGACAAAACTCGTACCATCTGGTGAGAAAAATGTATGAGACAGGCGAAATACCCTCAGACTTCAAGAAGAATATAATAATTCCAATCCCAAAGAAAGCAGGCATTGACAGATGTGAAAATTACCGAACTATCAGTTTAATAAGTCACAGCTGCAAAAGTTACTAACACGAATTCTTTACAGACGAATGGAAAAACTGGTAGAAGCCGACCTCGGAGAAGATCAGTGTGGATTCCTTAGAAATATGGGAACACATGAGGCAATACTGACCCTACGACTTATTTTAGAAGCTAGATTAAGAAAAGGCAAACCTACGTTTCTAGCATTTGTAGACTTAGAGAAAGCTTTTGACAATGTTGACAGGAATACTCTCTTTAAAATTCTGAAGGTGGCAGGAGTAAAATACAGGGAGCAAAAGGCTATTTACAATTTGTACAGAAACCAGATGGCAGTTATAAGAGTCGAGGGGCATGAAAGGGAAGCAGCGGTTGGGAAGGGAGTGAGACAGGGTTGTAGCCTCTCCCCGATGTTGTTCAATCTGTATATTGAGCAAGCAGTAAAGGAAACAAAAGAAAAATTTGGAGTAGGTATTAAAATCCATGGAGAAGAAATAAAAACTTTGAGGTTCGCCAATGACATTGTAATTCTGTCAGAGACAGCAAAGGACTTGGAAGAGCAGTTGAACGGAATGGACAGTGTCTTAAAAGGACGATATAAGATGAACATCAACAAAAGCAAAACGAGGATAATGGAATGTAGTTGAATTAAGTCGGGTGATGCTGAGGGAATTAGATTAGGAAATGAGACACTTAAGGTGGTAAAGGAGTTTTGCTATTTGGGCAGCAAAATAAGTGATGATGGTCGAAGTAGAGAGGATATAAAATGTAGACTGGCAATGGCAAGGAAAGCGTTTCTGAAGAAGAGAAATTCGTTAATATTGAGTATAGATTTAAGTATCAGGAAGTCTTTTCTGGAAGTATTTGTATGGAGTGTAGCCCTGTATGGAATTGTATGGAGTGTAGCCATGTATGGAAGAGAAACATGGACGATAACTAGTTTGGTCAAGAAGAGAATAGAAGCTTTCGAAATGTGGTGCTACAGAAGAACGCTGAAGATTAGATGGGTAGATCACATAACTAATGAGGAGGTACTGAATAGGATTGGGGAGAAGAGGAGTTTGTGGCACAACTTGACTAGAAGAAGGAATCGGTTGGTAGGACATGTTCTGAGGCATCAAGGGATCACAAATTTAGTATTGGAGGGCAGCGTGGAGGGTAAAAATCGTAGAGCGAGACCAAGAGATGAATACACCAAGCAGATTCAGAAGGATGTAGGTTGCATTAGGTACTGGGAGATGAAGAAGCTTGCACAGGATAGAGTAGCATGGAGAGCTGCATCAATCCAGTCTCAGGACTGAAGACGACAACAACAACAACAACAACAACAACATACTGCATTCAGATTTGCAGGTGACAGCTATCAATTTTGAATACTATGATGTGGTCTGAATTAGCCTGAAGAAATTTTCATTGCTGTATTAGTAAACGTTTTACAAGATAATCTAACAGAAAAAGTAAATGTTGATTTTGATGATTTGTTAATTACAATTCAGAACATTTTGAATTAATCAAAAAAAGAACCACAAGCTTTCCACAGCATTGGAGTAACAGTAAACCTCACCATCTAGTAACTGTAGAAAGAATTGTATGTAATCTAGAGAAGATAAGTGCTATTAAGAATTTTCTGAGACCATACAACAAGATCAAATGAGATCATCTGTTGGCCGCTTGTCATTTTTGTTAATGATATTTCTGCACACAATCATTGAACAATCAAGCACTTAGGAGGTTAACCAAAAGAACATGCATAGAATGGAATGACAAATGCCAACAAGCTTTTGAAGATATGAAGAGGGAGCTGAGGAATTTCAGAATTTTGTACCATCTCAATATGAATATGGAATTCAGGTTCATGGCAGAGGCACTGGGAAATGGTTTTGGAGCCTCGCTTTTGGAAATCCGAGAACTTAACTGAAGACCAACCATCTTGTACAACAAGATTTGTTTCTCTAGTCTTAACACATGGAATGGGCCTATTCAGTGACGTGAGTTACAAATGTTTGCAAATGTTGGGGCATTCTGATGATTTCTATACTATCTATACAGGCATCATACTGAGTTCTTCACACATCACAAGGCTTTTAAGTTTCTTTTGAGTTGAAAGTTGCTTCATCCATGACTCAATAGATGAACAATTTTCCTTCACGAGTATAATTTTAAATAGTAAAAATGTAGTTGCAAACACATTGTCATGGCTTATAGAAGGTTAGCTTTTAAATTGGAAACTTAACCTGTGCAAATGTTTTCGGAAATATTTCTTGGACATGTGTTGCCACATGGTTGAGTTGCAAGAACAGGATACACTGTGGCACCAAGCAAAAGAGAAGTTTTAACAGGATAGCAATTACTTCAAAACTGTGGGTGTTGGAAGAAAACAAATTACTAGAATCAGAGTAGAAGTTTCTTTGACATACCTATTACAGGTGCAGACACTTCAGTGGGGGTAAAAGTATTAAAAAGTTAGCCAAGTATTCCGATTTAACAACATGTGACAACATGCACAAAACATGTTGAGAATGGATGTCATTTGCTTGAAAAATAAAGTACTCAGCAAATGCAGAAAAGGTGAATTATATCCAACAGTTCCAATGAAACTGCTGGACATGATAACAGTTGCCATACATGCACCTTCACCTAGAGCAGGGGGGTGGTGTGAAGTATGTAGTTATGATCTTTGACATTTTTACAAATTACGTGAATGTGTATGCATTTAAGAAATCTGTCAGCACATCAGTTACATAGGGCTGCAATGTTCCAGAACTTTACATGAAAGTAGGTTAACTAGAGTGGATTTTTAATGCTCTTTATGAAAATGTAATTTGTTTTCTTCCAACACCCACAGTTTTTATGTAATTCCTAAAGTTTCCAGCTTTTAAATTTACCACATAATATATACTGCAACAGATTGCAAAGTGATTCAACTTGATATTTACCAAGTTATCCAGAAGTAGAAAAATACATTACAGTCATTTGAGTACAAATTTGAAATGAAATTTGTGTGTGTTGACATTACCAGGTTATTTCAAGTCAGCCTAATAATGGTGCCTTAATCAAGATGATTATGTATGAATGACTCTCAAAAGCAGGAGAGAGAGCATAACCTCATTTGTCAGTCAAGCATACCTATCTTATTTTGGCAATTTTTAGGAGACTAGGAAAAAACTTTTGCACCTCATACTGTTTGTCATACAAGTGTTACATGTTTGAGGAAATGGACATAAGACAAGCAGAAATTTTCACCATTCAGGAGTCCAATGGTGTGGAGAGAAAGAGAAAACCATGTAGATGATAGCTACTTTTGTATGGTGAAAGTTGGTGGGCATAACAAGAACAGTATGAAGGGAATTGTTTATCCAAATCTGCAATCAGCCATAAGATCCAGTCCAAATTGTCCCAACATGTCCCGCGCCTGAACCACCGACTAGTTTAGAATCTTCATGATCATCATTAAGTGAAACTTCAGATCATGATTATGATTACGAACAGTTTACACAAAAAGAACTGATGACCTGGCAAGAGATATGGATCTCTCAAAATAAGCAGCATAAGTTTTGAGGTCTCAATTAAAGAAAAAACATTTGCTTACTCCAGGTCCAACATTCTATTGGTTTCGATCACAATAATCGAAATTTCAAGAGTATTTCACTACAGAAGGCTCTCTTGTTTACTGTAAGAACACTGAAGATGTGTCATCAAGGTATGGTGTTACATACAACATGAATGAGTGGAGGCTATTTATAGATTCTAACAAAAGAAGCATCAAGACCATACTTCTACAAACTGGAAATAAATATGACTCAGTGCCAGTAACATCTTCTGTGCACTTAAAAGAAACCTATGACAATATGGAGATGCTGCTGAAGGCACTACTTGAAACACCAAGGGGTTCTATGAAGAATGCTATTGAGACAACAATCAGGCTTTACAAAGTTTCCTGTGCCTCTGCGATACTCGTGCCCATCTACTGCATCGGAGTAGAATAGAATGACCTTCCAGAACAATGAATCATTGGGAGAAAAATCATAAGAAAATCTCTGCTCAAACAAGAAAAAAATTATCCCAGTACCTCTTCATATTAAACTGCAAATCGTGAAACAGTTTGTACAAGCACTGCCTAAAGATGGTGATTGTTTTAAGTATTAAGTTCATTCCAAATTTTCTTTTCTGTCTGAGGCTAAACTTAAAAGAAGGAATATTTGTGGGACCAAACATTAGAAGTTTCATTGAGCCATCTTCACTTCTTCTCTGAAAATTTTGGAGGTGTTAGCGAATTACATGGAGAAAGGGCTCATCAAACCATGAAAGAAATAGAACCACATTATCAAGGCAGATGGGATGATGGCTGACTACTGCTAGTCTCTAAAAAATATAATAATAATAATAATAATAATACACAGCCTAGAAGAAGATCTAGAAGATAAAATTTCAGAAAGAAGAAGAAGTTGCGGCTAAGTGCAGTGTCTCCATATGACTTCAAGTATAGGTTTATGAACAAATGAGTGCCATTTGGTTTTGTTTACTACAGACATTTGTAAACAGTACACAGGTTTCTAGCATGGCTGTACGTGTCTTTATTCATATATTAAAATGTCTTAATATTGTATAAATACAACAATTCTTTGTAGCATTATTACAATTTTCTCATATGTGACAGCCAATATCTGACTTCACATTCTTCAACAGATGCCAGCAATTAATAAAAATCACCCTTCAGGATTAAAAGCCTTAACAAAAAATTAATTCCACAGCCCTGTGTTATTAGGTGCATCCTTGACAACTACCTAATTAACGAGAGCAAAAACTCACACTATACTGTCAAATAATAGAATACAAATGACCAACTGCATATGGAAATATTTGTCTGAAGTAGAATTGGTAGATAATCATTTAAAAATTCCATGGAAATTGAACTCCTGTGAAAATGTTTTTTATAAACCTGATGAATTGATTAATGACTAGACTAAGTACTTCTGAGAAAATTGTTGATCAGAAGGAAGAATTGTCAAGCAGTTATAGCTAGAAGAGCTTATGTGTGGAAAAAACAATCCCAAGTGGTCAGGATCCATACAAAAAAAAAAAAAGAAAAGAAAAGAACAGAAGTATTGTGTGAGGACAAAATTAGACAAGCACTAATTAACCTCAGTTAAGGATGACCAATGGAAGAAGTTTAATGGCACACACACATCATGCAATCGAGGTATTCTCAAGAGGCACACAAAGTGCTGATAAACAATGATATGAAGTCATTTACACCACATGTAATATGAGCACTCAGATGTCGCACATTAGTAACCAGTGACAATAATAATGTCCATATTAATGACCACATGTCCTTCACAACAGAATACGTTGTCCTCAGAACAACAGATGCTCAAAGTGACCTCCCCGCATGTCCAAACATTGTGCAACCCGCTGGATCATACAGCTCTGGTCGCTTTGCAGCAAAGCTGCATCCACAGCAACAAGAGCAGCATGAACATGAGCTACTAATTCTTCCAAATTCGTCGGGGGACACATGCTCCCTCAGGTGTCCTCACAGGAAGAAATCCAAGGGATTTAGGTCAGGTGAATGCAGTGGCCATACAACTGGATCTCCATGTCTGAGCCATTTCCCTGGATATGTTCTGTCCAAATACTGTTGCATATTAATCCCAGAGTGTGGAGATGCACCATCATGTTGGAACAATGTCCTCTGCCGAACATGTAGTTGAACATCTTCCAGTGTATCAGGCCAATAGTTTGAGAGGAATGCATGATACCTTCGCACAGTCAACCGGTCAGGCAACATGTAGGGGCTCAAACACCTTTTGCCCAATATTCCGGCCCAGACATTGATACCAAAGTGAACTTGATATCCACGGTTGCGGGTGACTTGCGGATTAACAATTGTGGGAATTGTGCATATTGAACCCACCCTCATGAATGAATGCTGCTTCCTCCAACCTTGTTACGATGTTCATTACGTCATCGTTGGCTTCCTGTTGTTGCTGGAACCATTCACAGAATTGCATTCGCTGATAGTGATCTGTAAGATGCAGATGTTGCATGAAAGCATAATGATAGGGGTGCCGCCCATGCTCGTGCAGCACATTAAAGGCCGTGCATTGTGAGACACACCGCTGCCTTGCCTTGCTACGCTACGTGTACTTCACTGAAGTTGTTGATGTACAACATCTAGAATTGCTTCCTCAGTAACTCGAATACGACGAGTCCGTGAATGACCTCTGCCACGTGATAGCGGCACAGCTACAGACAAAGAAACACATTTTTATGTGGATGGCCCCGGATATCTAGCAGCATATTCACAAGGCACGGCAAGACCAGTCCGGTTATCAGATGCACCAAGGACCAGAAGCATCCACATATCCATCATATGCGTATGCCATATGTCTGCCACACTGGCTCACAGGTTTACAATGAGAAAATTTGATATGTGTACAGATTTATATTGGAGTCTGTCACAGGTGTGTTACTCCCTTTGCAACTAGTCCCTGTCCTGTGGACAGCACGTACCATATAAACACACCATCAGTCCTGCATGCTCTTCCATAGTACCCCTCTGACAGATATCCTTCTCCAAGATTCATCCTGGCACCACTAATTGTGAAATATTCAGTTTCGAATCACACTGTTTCCCTAACAGTAATAGCCATGATGTTTCCACAATCCCATCAATAGAATAATAATAATAATAATAATAATACATTGAGATATGTACTAAACAGCACGCGGTTACCAGACTCAATGTTGAAAGGCATAATTAGCGGGGCCATGGTGACAATACATATAAATAGTAACAGAGTTTGGACATTATTCGCAAAGCACATTGCTAGTCCTACTGCTAACATAAGGCCCTAAAGAAATGTAATGGACCTGAATGAGGCAAGAATAGTAGTTGGTATTAATCTATGGGACCACTGGAGGAGGGTACAAAAAACAGGTTTCACATTTAGTAGATGAATTGGTGCAAATAAATTCACGCCCACGACATGGAAAGGTTGGTTGGTTTAAAAGAGGGTGGGGCGGGGGGCAGGCCAAATTATGAGGTCATCGGTCCCTTGTTCCGAAGGAAACAATGGCACAAGGGTGAGAATAAGACAGTGAGAAAACACAAAACAGAACGAAAGGAAAAACCACAACAATGACTGAAGGGCAACAAACACTTCAGTGGGCAAAAGGGGACAAGAAAATCACAAAGACACAAGAAACAGTAGAGGTTAAAACAAGAAAGCAGGTTACAATGGTTGGCTGACCATGAGGATAAAAAGGAAAATCCAGCCACCCTTCAACACATTAAAACCCCCACCCTGAAAGCACTAGGGTGGAGGACACACAAGGACAAATGACATGTGCAAAAACTTAGAGCAAACAATAAAACTCACCCTCACAACTAAAACGTAAAACTAAAGATGCTGTTGAGGCATTGTCACCCAACACCAAAGGTAGGGTGCTGGGAGGGTTAAAAGTCTGCTGCAGAGCTCGGAGTGGGCAGTCCAGCAAGAGATGGACGACTGTCTCCGTGAGCCACAGCGACACCAAGATGGGCCCTCATGACAGAGGAGGTAACCATGCGTCAGCCATGTATGATTGGCCATACATGGCTGACGCATGGTTACCTCCTCTGCCACGAGGAGCCATCTTGGTGTCGCTGTGGCTCATGGAGACAGTCGTCCATCTCTTGCTGGACTCCCCACATCGAGCTCTGAGGCGGACTTTTAACCTTCCCAGCACCCTACCGACAGAGAACCACAGAGTCCCTATGAGAGGCACGCACATAGGTCTTCCATAGATTCATAGTTTCCTTAATATCACGCAGCTTCTTGTATGTACTGAGATTATACCATTCCGTCTCCAAAAGCCGCAAAACCTTGCGGTGTAATACTGAACACAGGTCAGTTTCAGAGAAGCTGATCTCCATAAGCCGTTTCTGCGTAGCCTGTTTGGCCAGCCTATCGGCAAGTTCGTTGCTTCAGATTCTGACATGACCTGGGGTCCAGACAAACACCACTGAACAACTGGACCATTCCAGGGCATAGATGGACTCCTCGATGGTCGCTACCAAAGGATGACGAGCGTAGCACTGGTCGATAGCTTGTAGGCTGCTCAAGGAGTCAGTACACAGGAGAAACGATTCGCCTGGGCAAGAGCAGATGTGCTCAAGAGCACGAGATATGGTCGCCAGCTCTGCAGTGAAAACATTGCAGTCATCTGGCAAGGAGTGCTGTTCAATATGTTCTCCATGAACATAGGCAAAGCCAGCATGACCATCAGCCATGGAGCCATCAGTGTAAACCACTTCATGGCCCTGGTACATGTCGAGAATCGACAGGAAGTGACAGAGGAGAGTCGCAGGGTTAACTGAATCCTTAGGGCCATGTGAAAGGTCCAGGCGAAGCAGTGCGCTAGGTGTACACCATGGAGGTGTTCATGAATGAACCTTAAGTATAGATGGTAAAGGCAAGGACTCCAGTTTGGAGAGAAGGGATCGCACACAAACTGCAATTGGGAGCCCTGACCTGGGCCGCCGATGTGGGAGATGAACCGCTGTGGACGGGAAAAGGAGATGGTAATTCGGATGAGCAGGAAAACTACAAACACGTGCAACGTAACTGGATAGCAATTACGCATGCTTAACCTGCAATGGAGGGACTCCGGCCTCCATCGAGCGAGGTGGCACAGTGGTTAGCACACTGGACTCGCATTTGGGAAGACGACGGTTCAATCCCGCATCCGGCCATCCTGATTTAGGTTTTCCGTGATTTCCCTAAATCGCTTCAGGCAAATGCCGGGATGGTTCCTTAGAAAGGGCACGGCCTATCTCCTTCCCCATCCTTCCCTAATCCGAGCTTGTGCTCCGTTTCTAATGACCTCGTTGTCGACGGGACGTTAAACAGTAATCTCCTCCTCCTCTGGCCTCCACCAGGGCGATGGTCACCGGACTGTCCTAAAAACTCCTGTTGCTAGGCGAACCGCAGTGGTGCACTGGGTTGAGTAAACGCAATGCTGAGGGTGCTGCTGAACCATAAACCAGACTCCCATAGTCAAGGCGAGAATGAGCAAGGACTCCGTAGAGCTGCAGCAGCATAGAGCGATCTGCACCCCTGTTGGTGTTGTTCAGGCAGCGGAGGGCATTGACGTGCCACCAGCACTTAAGCGCTTAAGCTGACAAAGGTGAGTTAGCCAAGTCAATCGGGCATCCTAAGAATCGATACGTCTCCACAGTGAGTGCATTGTCATGAAGAAAAAGTTCAAGATCCAGATGAATGGTACAATGCCAACAGAAGTACATGGCACACAACTTCGCAGCTGAAAATTGGAAGCCATGGGCTAGAGCCCATGACTGCGCCTTGTGAATGGCTCGCTGTAAGCGCTGCTCAGTGACACCAGTACTGAGGAACAATATGAAATGCACAAGTCATCCGCATACAGAGAAGGGGAGACCGACAGCCCTACAGCTGCTGCTATACTATTAATGGCCACTAAAAATAGAGATACACTCAATACGAAGCCTTGCGGGACCCTATTCTCCTGGATATGGGGCGAACTATGGGAGGCACCAACTTGGACACGGCAACTGCAAAGCAACAAGAAATTTTGGATAAAAATTGGGAGCAGGCCTTGGAAACCCCACTCGTATAATGTGGCAACGATATGATGTCGCCAGGTGGTGTCGTATGCTTTTTGTAAATAAAAAGACGGCAACCAGGTGTTGTCGTTTGGAATAGGCTGTTTGGATGGCAGACTCGAGGGACACGAGATTATCAGTGGTAGAGCAACCCTGGCAGAAGCCATCCTGACATGGAGCCAGTAGGTCACGTGTCTCCAGGACCCAACCCAACCGCTGACACACCATATGTTCCAGCAGCTTAAAAAGAATGTTGGTGAGGCTGATGGGCCAACAGCTATTCACGTCAAGCAGGTTTTTAGTGAGTTTAAGCACCGGAATAATGGTACTGTCCCGCCATTGCTCCATCACACCAGATCCGGTTGAAGAGACAAGGAAATATTGCTTGTAGTCAGATGAGAGATGTTTAATCATCTGACCGTGGATCCGATTCTGGCCCAGGAGCTGTGTCAGGGCAATGTGCTAGGGCACTGAGGAGCTCCCACTCTGTAAATGGGGTGTTATAGGGTTCACTGTGGCATGTAGCGAACGAGAGGACTTTCCTTTCCATCCACCGGTTGAGGGTGCGAAAGGCTGGGGGGTAGTTCTCCGACGCAGAGACTCGAGCATAGTGCTCAGCAATCACATTTTCATCGATAGATAACACGCCATTGATGTTAATGCCAGGGACACCTGTTGGGGTCTGGTACCCAAAAAGACGTCTGAACTTGTCCAGACTTGGGAAACTGACTTATGGCATCCAATGGTCGAGACGTATTTCTCTCAACACTCCTGCTTCCGTCTTTTGAAAAGCTAGAGAACACGGGCACAGAGCCACTTAAAGGCTATGAGGTGCTCCAGGGAAGGGTGCCGCTGTAGAGTTTGCCGACACTACTTAATTGCCTCAGCTACTTTCGGCGACCACCAAGGGACCGCCTTTCGCTGGGGGGCACACTAAAGAGAGGGATCACGTTTTCCGCCGCAGAAACAATTATTGTAGTCACTTCCTCAACCATCACATCAATGTTACTGTGTGGGGGAGAGTCAACAGTGACTGCAGAGGTGAAAGTTTCCCAGTCTGCCTTATTTAAAGCCCATCTGGGCAAGCGTCCATGGGCCTGATGCCGGGACAGTGACAGGAAGATGGGGAAGTGGTCACTACCAAACAGGTCGTCATGTGCTCTCCAGTGGATAGGTGGGAGAAGACCTGGGCTGCAAATGGATAAATCAATGGCTGAGTAGCTACCAGGAGCCACACTGAAATGTGTGGCAGCCCCAGTATTTAAGAGGCAGAGGTCGAACCGAGACAGTAAAGTTTCAACATCTCTGCCTTGGCCAGTAAGCGCAGTGCCACCCCACAAGGGGTTACAGGCATTAAAATCTCCCAAAAGGAGGAAAGGTTTAGGGAGTTTATTGATCAGTGCAGCTAATACGTGAAGGGGTACTGCACCATCTGGAGGAAGATATACATTGCAGACAGTTATTTTCTGCGTTGTCCTTATTCTGACAGCCACAGCTTCAAGAGGGGGCACAGGTTCACTATAGACTGAGTTTAGGACACAAATGCAAACTCCGCCTGACACTTGATTGTAGTCACTACAGCTCCTGTAATATCCCTTATAGCCGTGGAAGGAAGGGGTCCACATTGTCGGGAACCAGGTTTCCTGGAGGGCAAAGCAGAAAGCAGGTGTAAAGCACAGCAGTTGCCAAAGGTCAGCCAGATGGTGGAAAAAGCTGCCACAATTCCACTGGAGGATGACCTCATGAGACTGGGAGGGCATGGAACATTCAGTGAGGCAGTTTACGCCTCAGGGTCACCTGCTGCCACCAACTTTTTGCCTGAGCAGTCTATAACCATTTTGCCTCAGGGTCCGGCGAGATCTAGGCCCTCAGCAGACGCCAGAATCTCCACCTCATCCCCAGACGTAGAGCTTGTGGGTGCCACCGCAATTTCCTTGGCCTTAGGGGTCTTCTTTTTGGACTTTTCCTTGGATTTCTCTCGCTGGGAGGGCTTCACTGATTCAGTCTCCGGGAATGAGGAGGATCGTGAAGCCCTATGACCATCCGCTTTTGGGCATGTCAGCCACTGGAGGGCATCATCTTTCCCTCTAGCAGAAACCTGGGAAGGGAGTGACCCAAGGCATCCCTTCCTGGCAAGAAGCCGAAGAAGCCACTTCTCCGGCTGGGAAGTGGGGACTGGTGTCCCCGATGGTTGGGGGAGGGGACAGTGCTCCCGAGGTAGGTGGTGTGGGAGCAACAGGAGGGGAATTGCCCCACACCATCAAGGGGGCAGGTGTAGCCTTCTGATTCCGAGAGCCAACTGGAATTCGCGGAACTGATGGGGCCATGACTGTTCTTGCAGCGGCGGCGTATGAGGAGGTCATACGCACAGAATGTAGGTGCTCATATTTTCTCTTAGCCTCAGTGTAGGTCAGTTGGTCCAGGGTCTTGTATTCCATGAGTTTCCTCTCTTTCTGTAAAATTCTGCAGTCTGGCAACCAAGGTGAATGATACTTTCTGCAGTTGACCCTGGACCATATTTAAGCTTTTATGTGGCGTGATGGTAACAGAAACATTCCCAAACTTGTTACAAGTGTGTAAAGCCCGTGACTGGACAGAGGAAGCTGTTTTTATCAAGACTGACCCAGAGCACATTTTGGACAAGCCCTCCACCTCCTCAAACTTGTCCTCTAAATGCTCTACAAAAAAAACTGTGGCTTCATTGAAACAAAGGAGTCCCCATCAGTTTTCGTACATATGAGGTACCAGGGTGAATAAGGTTCACTGCCATCCTTAGCCTGGTGTTCCTCCCAGGGAGTGGAATGATTTAGGGTCATACTTCCTTGCATTGTTCTGAGACTTAGTGTGGTGTCACTGCCAGACACCACACTTGCTAGGTGGTAGCTTAAATCGGTCGCGGTCCATTAGTACATGTCGGACCCGCGTGTCGCCACTGTGTGATCGCAGACCGAGCGCCACCACACGGCAGGTCTCGAGAGACGTACGAGAACTCGCCCCCAGTTGTACGACGACGTTGCTAGCGACTATACACGGACGAAGCCTTTGCTCTCATTTGCCGAGAGACAGTTAGAATAGCCTTCAGCTAAGTTAATGGCTACGACTTAGCAAGGCGCCAATTGTCACAGTGCATGTATCTTACGAGTCTCATTTGTATAGTCAAGAGAGATGTATCACAAGGATTGATTAAAAGTTAAGTATATTCCAAAGCTACGTATTTTCTTTATAGCAGTCATAACTTATCCTGTTCCAGACTTGACGCCAGTCGGTGTGTGTGTACGCGTGCCTTTCGGCTTCCTCCTCAGTGTGGCGTGACTAGCTTGTTACGCCACAACACTTAGAATGCTTACGGACTGTTAGTGTTTGATCACCAGCAAGTGATGATGTGGTACGCTTCATCACGCGTTATCCGCCCCAATGCCACCCACTCCAACCAGGGGCCCTCCGCAGGGGCACCATCCAGCTGCAGCAAAGGCCACCTGGCAGGATGGCCATTGCCAGGAGTTCCGATGCCCCAGTGTGACAGGCATCTACTCCTTGGCATACGTGGGGAGTTAACAGCGCAGGCATCAGTAGAGCAATCCCTGTGTTGTCAGGGGCCTACAACCAACAGAGTACATTGCGGCCCCACGACAATGGACTGGCTACCGTGCTGGATATCAGATGCAAACGAGACCATGGTCATCATCAGCGCAGAAAGCGACGCTGCATAGTGCATGGTGTAAAATGCACCCAGGAAGGTGTCCTGACGCAAGAGATGGAGGATGAGCACGACTGCAATGTGACAACAAGAAATCGGGCTACAAATCTCAAGGCACAATGGACACAATGCACCATGTAAGGCGCTCTTCCTCAATTGGCTCGCTCTTTGGAAAAATTTTGAAGGCTGGAGGTCAAACGCTACAGGGGACCATCACATAAAGGCCGAAACACATGAGACTCCTTTTAGTCGCCTCATAAGACAGGCAGGAATACCTCGGGCTTATTCTCACCCCCGGAGCTGCAGAGATGGGGGGGGACATGGGAAGGGCTTCTTTCAAAGCTGACCAGTCTTCCATTTCTACGATTGTAGTATGTAAGTGCAAATGTTTTGTAGAGTTGCTGTTGATGATTAAGATGCCAGATACCGTACCACCTGGACTACATTTACCAAATAAAAAACATCTGCCTCAACCCAAGATCAATCCATCGGCCTCCTGCATGCTAACCCAAAAGTCTATCCACTGCTCTAACTGTACAGTGCAACTAATATATGCTGACAGAAGTAGTTACCATAATGTGGTTACAATGTTGCTAGATTGCCACTCTTTAATATCCTTTTTCTGCCAGTACTCGCCGGATGAAATTTTGTGAGACATTCTTTTATCGCTGGAATGTGAGGAGTTGTGCTGCAAAGCCCGAGTGTGCGAATTTCGCTTTACCCTGTATACAGGGTGTTAAGCGACATCTAGTGTTGTCGGAAAGGGGCAACAAATTTTACGTCTCTAACAAAAGTTGAATCCCATGGCATTATTTATCAACCCTTAGACTTTGATGCAAAGACTTTAAAACTCATTGTATGTGGCTTGGTTGTACAATTGTGCGCATGGAGCGTTTAGGCAACTCAAATTTTTTAAATGATACTTTACTTATTAGTTTGTAAGTATTCCAGCTATAGGATGTGCTGCTCTGTTTAGGAGAATTCAGCAAGCAGTAATGGTTGATTAGAGGTGCCACCACACGAGTAATGATGAAAAGTAAACTTTTATTTGCACACTGAGCAGAGTTACACAATGAAAGTGAAAATAATATTATGTACTTACCAATGTGAAGAAATGATGCACACTGGTGCTTTATCAGGAGGCCGGTTAACAAATATTTCATAGTCCCTCACTAAGAGGAAGAATATGAAATGCAGTAAGTACTAACATTTAAACAATATGTGGTTACGCACACACAGTCTGCCTGAATTATTGAAGTGGTGCTGATGCAAACTGTTAAAAGCAAAATTTAAGAGTAGAGGGAAGACTGTGTCTGGAATTAAAATGAAAAGAAAGTGACTGATCAATGAAACCACACAAGTAAAATGTTGGATTAACAAAGCCAACACCCCTTGATTAATTATGTGACATCAATTTTTTTCTGTCTGAGACGGCACTCACGCGCGTGCGTGTGTGTGTGTGTGTGTGTGTGTGTGTGTGTGTGTGTTTGTGTGTGTACTGTTGATGAAGGCCTTAATGGCCGCCAGCCGGGGTGGCCGAGCGGTTCTAGGCGCTAGTCTGGAACCGCTACAGTCACAGGTTCGATTGCTGCCTCGGGCATGGATGTGTGTGATGTCCTTAGGTTAGTTAGGTTTAAATAGTTGTAAGTTCTAGGGGGCTGACAACCTCAGAAGTTAAGTCCCATAGTGCTCAGAGCCATCTGAACCATTTTTGAACCTTAATGGCCGAAAGCTGTAATTGTGAGAGTCTTTTTGTTGTGCCTAACTGTGACTCAAGCATCTCCCCTCTGTGTGTGTGTGTGTGTGTGTGTGTGTGTGTGTGTGTGTTTGTGTGTGTGTGTGTGTGCGCGCGCGCGCGTTTTTCTTTTTCTTTTTTTTATTTTTCCTTCTTGTCAGATCTAGGTTGTGTTACGTAGGACAGGGAATATTACGATAAAGTGTTTCTTATAGGATGTACTATAAATTAGTTGGTAGAATATGCATAAGCTTGTGAAACAATGTTTCACGATGATGTACTTGCAACACATGAGGGCTGATACACTCCTGATGCTAGTTTTCCCATTGGTCCTTTCCATATCATTGAAATACTAAGGAAGAATCTGCTGGATTGGAAAACAAACATCACCTGTAATGTCAACCACTTTACCTTGTAAAAATTGCTGTGAATGAACCCAAATAAAATAAAAACATGCTGGACTATGGGTCCTCATCTTATTTTAAAACTGTCCATTTTTGTCTTTAAGTGTCCAACCACAATCAGCAACCACACACCAAGAGTGCCCTCTTGGTGCAGACAGCTGATTAAGACATGGCCATGTGCTTGGTTGTGGACAGTGGGTGCAATTAAAGACAGATATGAACAATCTTAATGTAAGACAAGGAACCTTGAACTAACGTTTTTTTTTTATTTTATTTTATTTTATGAATACTGCAGACGTAATGCTAGAGTTTTACTGTAGCTATTCATGTATGTTGATTGCTGATGTTCATATGTAAAATGTACCAAATATCTACGGCAAAATGTAGAATATTACCGTGGGCTTCATTATTACAGAGAGAAAAATCAAAAAGATAAGTCAGTATGAAATAATGGAAAAACACAAAGCAATAATATGCATTATATCAGAGCTGTGACACTTGCCACAAATAAGAAAAATGCTTTTGCATTTATCTGTTCAAAACTTTACTTATAAAGTTTTTTTCCAGATATCCAATGAAAATTGTTAAGATGCCTATGAAATGAATGAGCAAAATCTACAGTACTTTGAATGGGATCTATATGCACTCTGTAGAGTGCTTAAGGTCAAACCTTATGCCATATTGCATCACATGACGCTGGAGGCAATGTGTATCAATGACAAAAATTCTGTTCTGTGCATCTGAATGCTCCACTCCATAACATTCCTACTCTATGCACACAATATGTGATAAAGAATAATAGCTACCCCAGGTTGGAATATAAACACTGTAAGAAAAGATAGATTGCTACTTACCATAAAGATGACTCATGAAGCGGCAGACAGGCACAATTAAAAGACACTTGCACATAAGCTTTTGGCCACAAGCTTCATAATAAAAAGAAAGAGAAATACACACCACTCATTCACACAAGCAAGCTCGTCTCACACACATGACCACCAACTCTGGGAGCTTGGGCCAGAATGTAATTGTCGCATGGAATGGAAGCAGCAGTCTGGTGGGGATGGGGAAGGTGAGCCATAGTAGTGTATGGGTGGGGGGAGAGAAATGCTCTCTGGCAGAGTGAGCAGGAATTAGGCTGGCAACGGGTGAGGGTAAGGTGGTGGGCAAAATGGAGCAAAGAAAGGAGAGGAGCAGGTAAAATGGGCAGTTGCATTGGCAGAGAGCAGCAAATGAGGAGTGTGGGAGAATGTGGAGGAGGTGATAGGACAAAAGTGGTGAAGGAAGCTGTTGGGTGGAGGGTGTGACAACAGTATGTTACTGTAGATTGAGGCTGGGATAACTATGGAAGTGGAGAATGTGTGGTGAGGATAACTCATTTGCATAGTTCAGGAAAGCTGGTGGTGGAGGGGAGGATCTAGATGGCTCAGGTTGTGTGATTCAGCCACTTATGTTCAGCCGGCATATTGTGTCACAGGTTGGTCTACTTTGTTCTTTACACATTTTGGCACTGGTCATTCACCCTGTTGGACAGCTGGTTGGTAGTCATATAAATATAAAAAGCTATGCAATGATTGCCACACAACTGTATATGACATTGGTGGTTTCACAGGTGGCTTGACCCCTGATGCAGTAGAATAAACCTGTAACAGGACTGGAATAATAAAAGTTGGGTACACGGATTTGGCAGGTCTTGCACCTCTTCCACAGGGATATGTTCATTGTGGCAGGGGGTTGGGAGTGGCGTAGGGATGGACTAGGAAGTGGAAGTGTGTGGGCAATGGAACACCACTTTAGGAGGGTTGGAAAGTATCTCGAGTAGGACATCCCTCATTTCAGGTTATTATGATGGGTAATCAAAGCTCTGGCGACAGATATGATTAAGATGTTCCATACTGGGGCAGTAGTGAGTGAGGAAAGGGGGCACTCTTTTTGTGGCTGGTTCTTGGGAGGAGGGGGGGGGGCACATGCTAGGAGGACTGGGGGTGGGGGTTGGAGGTGTTGGTAATGAGAGCCAAAATTCTTTGAGTGGGAGCACAACCATCACCCACAATGGAGTATCCAGCATTGTTGGCTTGTAGATTTTGGGGTGCATATACAAGGAGGGTGTGCAGGATGTATTGGGGGTGAGCAGGGTAATGGATTCAGAGGAGATGATCTAGGAAGGCCTTAAGCAGAGATTGGAGGTTGTGTTGGACTTCTGGGATGATGTACCTCTGGCAGAGTTTATAGGTGGAGGAGTCAGTAATTGGCAGAGGCCTTCCATCAGGTAGTCACTCCAATTCATAACAACAGTGGCGGGACTTTTGTCTGCAGCTGAGATGGTTAGGTCAGAATTTAATTTAAGGTTGTGTATGGCTATTCTTTCCTCTGCTGAAAGGTTGGTGTGTGAGGAAGTATGGTGAGGCCAATAGAAGGTAAAGAATTCATGGCAGATGGCCAGTGGGTGGTTACGTGGGAGGGAAAATGATCATGATTGGATGGTAGTATGAACTGGGAGAGGCAGGGTAAATGTTGGAATTAGGTTTGCTTTGGCTTGAGGGATTGGTGGCAAAGTGTTTCCATTGCAGGGATTGAGAGCAGCCATGTCATATAACAGCCTGCTGCAATCATTGCACAGCTTTTAATATTGGTATGATTAACAACCAGCTGTCCACCAGGATGAGAGGCCACTGCCAAAATAGACCAAAGTAGACCACCTTGTGGCACAACATGCAGCTGAACATATTATGCTTGATTTCAAAGGTTGCTTTACTAACCGAGCCATCTGGATCCTCCCTTCCACCACCAGCTTTCTTGAACTGCACAGATTGGAATTATCCTTACAATACATTCTCTGCTCCTGTAATTATCCCGGCCTAAACATATGGTAACATGCTGTGTCCACACTCTCCACCCCCTCTGTCCTATCACCTCCGCCCCATTCTCGTCTCCCACACTCCTTTGCTGTCCTCTGCCAATGCACTTGCCCATCTTTACCTGTTCCTCTCCTTTTCCGCTCAGTTTTCTCCACCTCCCTGCCCCACAACTTCCTGATGTTGCACCTGTTGGCAGTCTATTCCCTGCACACCCGACCAAACAGCACTACTCTTTGCTCCCCCCACCACCACCCCCGTAACACTGCTATTCCTTCACCCTCCCTACAACCTCCACATTGCTGCTTACAGTCCATGTTACAGCTGCATTCTGGTCCAAGCTGCTGGATCTGGCAGTTTTGTGCATGAGATGAGCTTCCTTGTGTGAATGAATGGTGTGTGTTTCTGTTTCTTTTTCTGATGAAGGCTGTGGCTGAAAGCTTATGCGTAAGTGCCTTGTAATTGTACCTGTCTGCAACTTAATGCATCATCTTTATGGTTAGTAGCAATCTATCTTTTCCTACATTGTTATTTTTGGTATACTGCTATGAAATTAATAACTGAAAACATACTCACTTCAGAGAGCAAAGGTGCTAAAAATAAATACCACGTCTCAAGAAAGACTTCTCAGAGTCTTTTTC
Organism: Schistocerca nitens; assembly: GCF_023898315.1. Taxonomy (NCBI): domain Eukaryota; kingdom Metazoa; phylum Arthropoda; class Insecta; order Orthoptera; family Acrididae; genus Schistocerca; species Schistocerca nitens. Next base: position 356,251,378 of record NC_064622.1, read on the forward strand.
CTGGAGCCAAACAGTAACACCACTGAAAGTGGTTGTGTGAAAAGTAGATAATAACAGCAGGAAAGCAGTTGCAGTTCAGAGGAAGAAGGCAGTTCAAAAAAGATATCAGAAATCTCTTGTTCGTATGAAAACAAATGAGGAATCAGGAAACTGAGACACAGAATCAGCAATTTTATGTTACTGTATGGAACGATAAAATGTTTAACGGCCACCTAAAGATAGGGTGGGGAGTGAAGGGGGTTAAAAACAAAATAAGGAGCAAAGTATTTTACATACACCTGTGAAACTTACCACATTACTGGCATTTTAAGACAAAATGTTTAAAGACTAATCCTTGTGCTTACTACAATGCATGTACTATTTATTTTAAGTGTTGAGGAGACCAGCAACAGACAAAAGTTGAATTCATCACTGGTAAATTGATAATAAAACTTATTTCTTTGTAAATTACCCTGTATATTTACATACTTCTGTAAAAGTTAATCTCTCTGTACATTACAGAGACACAAGGTACAAATTTAAGAAACTTCAGTTTCTATGTACAGCATATTTTGCAATAACAAATTATGCATAATGTGTAAATAAATAACAAAATGTAATATTCAATAAATTTCAACATATATCAGCAAAGAAACTGAAAGGATTCCATAAATACCATATGGGAACAGCTGCAGAAGGTAATCTAACACACTTACTCATCAGATTCAGTGACGACTAACACACCAAACTAATAACTTTATGTAATCCTCTTTTCTGTCTTGAAGCATGAAAACACACTCAGCTGAACAATACTAAAAGTCAGATACTGAAACAGTGTTTAGTACAGCAGTTACCCCTACTGTTGGTATTTTTGACATCTTTAGTACCTTTTTTACCATTAATTATGGCAAAAAAGGACCAATAACATTCAGAAATATCCCTAAATAAATGAGTAACATTAAGCAAGAGATATTTCTAGGAGAATGAAATATGTTATACCATATCAAGCAATGAAGGAATTTTCACCATTTTATATTCATGATAGTACAACAGAAAAATAATCAATAAATTAAATTATTGATATGCCAAATTATACCAACTAACAAAGTTTTAAAGAAAGAATAAAACACATGGTAACCTGTCAAATACTCACAATGGAACACAGATGTATTTAAAAACCATTTAAAATTGCTCTAACATACATTTTTTTCAGTACACAACTGTGACAAAGGACTGACACAAAAACACAATATAAGCAAAGTTCAGAGCTGGCACCCTTACATATATCAGTATAGCCCCCTTACATAATAGTGATTGCAGATTTTTGTATCATTCTGCTTAAAACTCAAAATATACAATAACAGAATGACATATTTTACACACACACCAGTTGAAATGAAAAAAAAATACAGGACAGTTCACTACTGCTCACCCTGTGTCTTACAAACCGACAACCACTCATATAAACTGTGGTATGTTTTAAGGATAGCTGTGCTGATTTGTGCGCATGTCACACTGCATGTGCACTCAATACTTTTCACAAAATGACAACCAATGTTGAACAATATTTGCACTGATAATGCCAGGGTCACACAAGATATGCCACCTCTTACTCAAATTTAAGACATGTAGATTATTGTAATAAATTTAACAAAATAAAAAACTATGTTGTTTGTTCATCATTAAATAATCTTCAGAAATTTGCAATATTTTGTCTCACAATACTGCATACCTGGGATAAAAAAATTACAACATAAACAGAACTTCATGACTGCTGATGTGTTTTAATTCAGTCATATGTATTTGGCCTTGAGAAAGACAGAATGTATCCAAAGCTAATCAGTTTTCCATTAAGAGAAAACAAATTAAAAATCATTTTTTGAGAGAAACAAATGCAGTAAGAATATATCTTACAGCCACGTACAGACACAGTATTTTCACAATACTACGTACACTTCCTGCTCATTACAACATAACATTGGAAGGCAGATGGTGGTTGTCACAAGTATGACAAATTGGAAAAAAGATATTGGCAATTTTCAAAAATATAGTAACCACAATAATATGAAAACTAAAATTGTAAATATATCAAATAAATCACAAAATTACATAATTATCACAGTAATGGGAGACCAGGGCTATAAAAACCAATTGCCAAAAAAAGCAGAACACAGTTCACCTTTAAAATAAAGTGGCCAAGCACAAAGAATACATTTAACTGTGTATAGTATAAAACACACACACACACACACACACACACACACACACACGAGAACTTCATCTCAAAGGTGAGTATGTCCAAAAAATACACACATTGGCTGATTGTAGAAATGAAACAAGATACATCACCCAGGAACAATAGAGTGAAAAGCAACCACAAGCTTTAACAGGAATGTTTCGCACACTAAGACTCAGCAATGTGCCAAGACTGTTGCCAGACTTCCAATGATACAGGTGTAATTGCACATGCAACGATGAAGGCATTTCCCACATAAAAATGTACATTAATGCTGACAAAATTCTGGGGGAAAAAAAACTGAAAGACAGCCACTGACAACCAACTGGATTTAGCAACAATCATAAAATATGAAACAGAACGATTTTTTTTTACTTCAGACTAATCAGCTGGAATCACTGTTTGCACTAGGTTTAATTACATTTTCCCAGAACCTGAAATTTTCTAATGAAATCCCAACTATGAATCAAACTAACAAAATACCCATGAACTTAAACACCAGTTTTGTCTCAATCTTTAAATAACATTTTGAGTAACGAAGATCATTACGAACAGAAAACTTCATCTGGTGGCTCAATAACATGCAGCTTTTAGTCTACAACAGTGTTATCTCTTTAGTTTGAGGCACATATTTAAAAAGACCTTTTTGCTTATTAACTGTGCTTTGCTGTACACAAAAAAAAGGGAATAATCAGAAATAAAATTACTTATTTTGCAAACATTCATTTCAATTCATCATCTTCTTGCTTAGGCCCCGTACCCACTTTTCAACTGTATGGCATACAGTCCAAATTCACACTTATGCAGGTACATAAAAAGTTCATGTTGTGCCCCACCACAGGCACAACAGCAACCGTCATTACGTGGTATAATTTATTTTAATGTGGCAATGAAAACGTTCACTTCGGCACCAGCTACCAAGGCAGTGCCTAACAACATCGAGTGACAAATCACACACTCTGTTCTTCTCCTGCTGCTGGCAGGCCATCTGAAATGACTTGGAGAAATTTATCCAGAGTAATTAGTGATGATGACTGAGAGTGAGAAAGAGTGGCAGGAGAGCTCCGACCACCAGTGCCAACAGTTCCATTGTCCTGAGACCTTTATGTTGTTCTACTACACCTCCCTCAGCCGCTCTACTCCTCACCATCAGTTCAGGCAGGACATGAACTGTTGCCACATAGAGGAAAGTGCCTGCACTGAACAACATTGCCAAACCCGTCGCATTTACAGATGACAGTGTTTCTTTCCCTTCCTGCAAACAATTTCCAAATGACATAAGACAATGTGTGGTCCAAGTTAATTTTCTGACAGCTACAGAGAAAATAAAACACTTAGCTACATTAAATAATAGTGTAGACAAATGAAATGCTTATCCACGGATGAATCAGTGGTTACAGTGCAAGAACTGTACTTCTAGCTCCAGAGGAAGTAGGAGCTAGGTGCTTGGACGTATGTAGCTTTTATTTAAGTGGTGGGCCAATTTGCTACTTAAGCATGATAGATATCTTCAGGAAGTATAGGCAACAAAATCAGTACATAATATTACACACTTATATGGTTTAGGATACAAGGATATACTTACCATACTTATTGTATGCTAAAACAGAACAAATAGAGCATACTACCAGATGCATAAGTGTCAATTTATAGTTTGATCTGGATATTTATAAACTCCCTCATTACAACAATTACAATGGAGAGAGAGTACACCCAGATGCTGGAAGGAAGAAACAAAGGACACGGGGAATTAATTGGTAAGAGACTGGGCAATAATTACTGTGTAATGAAGTCGGGACAAAGTTCTGGCTGGCTTTTTAAAATATTCAGCACACTAGTGACCGGTCTCAAAAAATAGTTGAAGTGGATAGGAGAGTTGTGTGTTTAGTTCATTGTAAGAGGAAAAAAAACATTCAATAAATTCTGACAGCCAGGAAAAATAAAAATGGGCAGGAAATAGAGCAGATCCCCTGTAAAACAAGTCATGAATATTCAAAGTACTAAATTACAAATAGATTATGAAACTGAGAGCATTAAGTGTCAATACCTCAACAAAATCCTCTGCAATGTGCTCATACACACCACCCAAGAAAAAATGATGGCAGAACTTTTATGATACGAAAATATATATATCCTCCACAACATGCTCATACACATCACTGTCACTAAAGTTTGTATTTTGGGAAGCAGACTACAAAGAGGTGATGGAGATGGTGGTGACTATATCACGACAACACAGTATAAGGACAACAGCACACAGTTCATATAAAGCTCAAATCAGATGTTATGAAACAGTAATATCGAACAGAACTGAAATATACTTAAAAGTTTAAGCCTAATTCCACTTCAAAAAGAGTACAACAAGATACACGGAATATCCCTATACAGCTGAAAAGTCTGCACTTCGTCATTCTATAAAGTGTGGACTAACACCAACACAATTCAGAACTGATCATAGCTTCAACACAGCAGAAATTTTACAATTAATTAATCACTCAGAAAAAAGTAATGAACAACTATCGTGCACTTGGTGCTGCACTAGATCACTTGCCAGTAGTCTCCTTGCCCATAACCTCTCACGGCTACACCAATGCAATGAGAGATACAGAAGAAAGACATGGAAATGTCACTGTTCTTTATCAACTGTGAACTCTATTCACTGATATTTTTGATCATTATTAACATCAGTGATTCCTGAGGATCACCTACTAGCAATGTGTACACAACCACTGTCTTTTACTCCCAACTTTTGCTCTTCTCTTCCTTTGATGCTTTGTTACCTTCTACATTCTCACTGTACCTGGAAAAATAATGTTTTGCTTACAGGAGTGCATTATTATAAAAACTCATGGATGTTTCTTTAAAGAGTCTCTCTCTCTCTCTCTCTCTCTCTCTCTCTCTCTCTCTCTCTCTCTCTGTGTGTGTGTGTGTGTGTGTGTGAGAGAGAGAGAGAGAGAGAGAGAGAGAGAGAGAGAGAGACTCTTTAAAGAAACATCCATGAGTTTTTATAATAATGCACTCCTGTAAGCAAAACATTATTTTTCCAGGTACAGTGAGAATGTAGAAGGGTTTATAAATATTGTATGATGATAATTATAGAAAATATCTCTTACATTTAACACAAGTTAATTTCGTCAAATTCAAGAGGGCATTGATAGAGATAGTATTTGTTTTGTTGCATTGTAAAAATTAAATTTTGGATATTATGTGGTACTGCTGTTCAGAATTTTAACACCAAGTTTCTAGAAGGTACATGTATCAAGGCCAACAGAAGAAGGAAAGAGAAAAAAAAAATGTTTTTATGTACAGTTTGAGGAATAGCTCCCAGCCCCCCCCCCCCTCTCTCTCTCTCTCTCTCTCTCTCTCTCTCTCTGTGTGTGTGTGTGTGTGTGTGTGTGTGTGTGTGTGAGAGAGAGAGAGAGAGAGGGGGGGGGGGGGGGGGGGGGGGGCTCGGAGCTATTCCTCAAACTGTACATAAAAACATTTTTTTTTTCTCTTTCCTTCTTCTGTTGGCCTTGATACATGTACCTTCTAGAAACTTGGTGTTAAAATTCTGAACAGCAGTACCACATAATATCCAAAATTTAATTTTTACAATGCAACAAAACAAATACTATCTCTATCAATGCCCTCTTGAATTTGACGAAATTAACTTGTGTTAAATGTAAGAGATATTTTCTATAATTATCATCATACAATATTTATAAACCCAGTGACCAATGAAAGAGTTATGTATACACCCTGAGGTTAATTTCAAATTATAAATTGAAGAAAAAATTGAATACCTGGCCAATTCCAAAATAAGTAACCATTGCTAGGACTGGTGCTGACAAAGAGAAAACAATGAGATGCTTCCGAATTCTATTCCTTTCCAAGCCTTCATGCATAAGGAAAGTAACGAGACCAAATGCTGCTGGTGCCTGAAAACAACAAACAGTTTCTCATGATTAACACAGAAGTTATTTAACACAAAATCTGGTTACAAAACAGTAAAAATAAGAAAAAGTTTGTAAATTATTTGATCATTCACAATCATCTTATGTTTTGTTAAGTAAAGCTGGTTCTGCAAGTTATTAGGTAAGGTAAATTTACTGATGTCAGTAAACAGTATTATCAAAGACTACTACTTTTCAATATCAGCAGTGCTAATATGTCCACAATTGAAACCACCAGTCACAAACATCAGCAATTGTTTGGGAAACTTTCACATCACATTTTACTCCTAATTCATTCAGCTTAATGCATAATTAATATAATGTGTACGAATACAATACTGGAATAGTAAATTTATTTAAAAAGTCTGGAAACTACAACTTTGTATTACTTCTCTAGATAATCACGATTCATATACATCATTTATCAAATCTCTCAAGAGATGACATATTCCCTATGCATAAAAATCTCTTCTAGGCCGGGAATTTTGGAACCCAACAAATACAGAACCATGAGCCCTAATTGTTTAGTCGGGATGCACAAATTATTCAAAGCAAACTGTGGAAAGTTGTTCAGCATATGAATATGATGAAACACCGATTTCCCCAATCTTCTGTAACATTTCACTGCTGTTTCATGTGGCTGCCCACTTTTATAACCACCAACAGCCACTTCAATACTCCTCACTGTCATCCAATCTTCAGCTATACGACAAACAATGGCACAACAGATTACCGATGAAAAATAATCTCACGGTTGAATCAAACAATGGAAATCCAGGGTGGAACCACGACCTGCTTCAGATTCATTGACGGCGTGATCTTGTCTGATGGTGTGGACACCCTATGCACATTTTTCCAGAACCTCAACTCTTTTTCCCACATTAGCTTCACCTGGTCTTCCTCAAGCCTGCAAGCCATCTTCCTCTATGTTTACCAGTACCTCTGCCCATATCAAATCTACCAGCAATACCTCCACTTCCTCCCATCCATTCGATACCATGAAGTTCCTTCAATACAGCCTAGCCACCCACATCAGTCGCATCTGTAGCAAGAGCAGTCCCTCTCTAAATATGCCTAGGGTCTCACTGAGGTCTTCACAGATTGAAATTAACCTCCCAACCTCATACAGATATAGATTTCCCATGCCTTGTCTCTCCAATCACCTACCATCTCCCACATCCCCACCATCTGACACAGAGCAGCACTCCCTCGAGACTTAGTACCACTCAGGTCTGGAGTAACTAAATCACATTCTCTGCTGGTATTCCACACACCACAGAACCTTCTTGTCCATACCTACTCCACCCCTGCTCCCAACCTGTTGCCTCATGACTCATAGGTCTACAGTAGACATCTCTGCAAGACCTGTCCTATGTATCTCCCCACCACCACTTGCTCCAGTCCAGTCAATGCATCTCCTATCCCATCAATCAAAGCAATCATGTGATCCACAAACCAAGGTGCAATCAATGTACTGCATTCTACTGTATGTGGGCACGACAACCAACAAGCTGTGTGTCTGCACGAATGGCCACCGATAAACTGTGGCCAAGAAACAACTGGACCAACCAGTTGCTGAACATGCTACCCAAAACAATGTGCTTGACTTTCATGACTGCTTCTCAGCCTGCACCATCTGAATCCTTCCTACCACCATCAGCTTTTCTTCATCGTTGGATGAAGTGGTTGCAGATTCACCTTCTTTTAACCTTTTAATAATCTCGTACTTGTCCCTCATAGAAAGGACAACACGTTTACGTTTAAGCATTTCGTATCGTCCAGTTCACTTCTTCACGCAGCAGCACACAAGGGGTCGTAACAGAGAACAGAAGGTGACTGCACCGTGAGCAGCTATTCTTGGGGGCGTGCAATCCTTCAAACTGCGCGGAGCGGCATGCCTCAACTCTAAGCTGGCGCAGCTGTTGCTGTGAACAGCTTTGATACTGCCGCTACTTCTACTGCCAGTGCCAAGCCGACAGAAGTGTGCTGATTGTTGAAACACAGCAACTGGCGCCTTGGCCGGTCAGCAGCGCCTTGTGAAGGCCCCATTAGAAGCAATGTTCTGCCAGCGGCGGCCCAGTGCGCCGACTACTGTGGGAAGCTTGGTTTGGGAGTGAAGGGGATGATGGACGGTAGGGTGGGAGAGTAACAGGTGCGAGCGAGTACACAGTTCGGTTAAGTGGTCGTTCGGTTAAGTGGTCGTTCGGATAATCGACGCTCTACTGTAATTCATAATTTTCAACAAGAACTTTCCATACATGTATGTATAGCAGTGTTTTTTTGTGCCTGTCTGGGACTCAGCATTTCCTTTACTTCATGGTTGGACTAATATTACATAATGCAAGCCAACAATGGAACACATTACAGCAACTTCAGCTGACACCAGATACCAAGATGATGGTCAGTTGCTTTAAGCAGTGTGCCTGGTTCTAAAGGGACCTCCAAGCTGCACTGTTTCCTATGGTGCATGACATTTATTACCTTACGATACATATAGTCACTGAAATCATAAGGGTGTCTGTGTTTCAGGACACAGATGTCCTTTATATTATGGTAACACTGAGCATTAACTTCCCAAGGTTGTGATTTGTTACAGCAATCAAGGAAATTCAACTGCAAGATGTTAGGCAATGTTTCATAAGTTCAAACATATTGGTAGTTTGTTGCAGATGAAATTTTCAACAAAATGCTGAATTCCTGATTGTGATTAAATGAAGCAAATGCATTGAGGACCATTTACCTATTAGAAATAACAAAAACAACAAGAATAATAATATCATACAAGAAAATCCAGAACAGAATACAATGGAATGAGTAAATATAACTTCCCGTCACATATTGGAGGCACTGCACCACTGACTGCCACATAAAGAAGGAATAGCAGCAGTTCAGATTATAAATATACGACACATCATCCTGGTGATATGACCCAATTGAGGCGAGGGGTGGTCTCTTGTACAGCAGATGATATAATCGAGAGGGGTGGCAGCAACGGATGTAAGAGGGATGGGCAACAAGGGAAGAGGACATGAATAGGGCATTAGAGAGTCCTCGGGAGAAGCAGAGGCAGTAGTGTGTTGCACATGGTGAAATAGGAGTTGACATTAAAAAAGAAGATAGGGTTGGAACTGAGAAAGAGAGAACGGGGTGGGGAAAAAGCATGGGAGACTGTTCGGAGAACAACAAGGAGGAAGATTCAGAGATCAACGAATAAACTTAAAGTGAGGGGGATCAGAACAAAGTTGTGAGGTGTTGTAAAGTTACTGGGGAAGAGATGGATGAGGGAAAGGTATAGAAACAGGAAAAATCAGTAAAGGATCAAAACTAGTGGAAACAGACATCAGTGGGAATGTGGAGGATGAAGAATGTGTTAAAAGGGACTGCTAACCCACATGCCATTCAAAGAAGCTGATATTTTTTCTTCTTTTTTTTTGGGGGGGGGGGGATTCCAGATGACAATATTTGTGAAGCAGCCATTGAAACCAACCATGTTGAGTGCAGAAGCATGTTCAAACTTACTCTTGGCAAAAGTTAACAGAACAGTGATCTTTCATCTACATGATTATACAAAAAGCTGTGCAAAAGTTGCAGCAGAAGTAGCACATGCCTAAGCTCATTTCAGATGTGGTACGGTGTGCCTGAGATAGGACTGGGAGAGGACATTCTTGCTGGACATATGGGACAAGTGCTTCACCCGTGTTTTTCACACAGATGTAACACGTGTGCCAACGGTTGGAAGGAGGAGTGACACAAGATGATATGCAGTTGCAATGAGGGTTGTGTGGGTGGCAGAATACCACTATGCGAACGCTGAGAAGGATTTTCAGAGTGACATTTCTTATTTCTGGTCATGATGAAACCCACAGCAGTAGCTGCACTTCAGCTGTTCCAGACCAGGTGTAAAACCTCATTTACTAGGTGGAAGATGACATAACAAGTGCCATTAGAATATGAAAGGGAACAACTAGTGAGAAGTGTAAATGAAGTGACATGGGTGTTTTTTACCAATAGTTCATAATGAGAAAGCTTCCCCAGGACCTCACTGATAAGCAGGACTAGTGTTCCAGCTGAAATTTTGCAATGTGTAAGACATCATCATAATTGTAATATAGATCAGGGGATCACATTCATTTGCATCAACAATGTTGAAAGTAATTGTAGCTGTGTCAAAATATAGCCGTATGAAAATCAAGAGCTCAGATGGAAGACCAGTGCTAAACAAAGATGGCAAAGCCGAAAGGTGGAATAAATACATATAGAGTGCAAATATATATAGAAGGGAAGAAAAATATATAGAATAGAATGTTTAGAGGGGAAATGAACTTGAAGACAATACTGCAAAAAGAGAAGAGGACATAGATGAAGATGAAATATGAGATACGATGCTGCACGAAGAATTTGAAAGATCACTGAAAGACCTAAGTTAAAATAGGGCTCCCAGAGTAGATGACATTTCCTCAGAACTACTGATATCCTTGGGAGAGACAGCCACAACAAAACTATTCCACTTGGTATGCAAGGTGCATGTGACAGGCGAAATGACTTCACACTTCGAGACAAACATAATAATTGCAATTCCAAAGAAATTAGGTGCTTACAGGTGTGACTATTACAGAACTATCAGTGTGATAAGACATGGTTGCAAAATACTAACACAAATTATTTACAGAAGAATTGGAAAACTGACAGAAGCCAACCATAGGGAAAATAAGTTTGGATCTGAAAAATGAAGGAACACGCAAGACAATACTTATCTTAGAAGATAGTTTTGGGAAAGGCAGCAAGCCTATGTTTACACCTTTTGTAGATTTGGAGAAGCTTTTGACAATGTTGACTAGAAACACTCTTTGAAAATCTGGGATAGTAGGAGTAAAATATAGGAAGCAAAAGATTATATATTACTTGCACAGAAATCTGATGGCAGTTATAATGATTGAGGGGCATTTAACTTAAGCAGTGGTTGAGATGGGAGTGAGGAAACATTGTAGCCTATGCTTGTTGTTATTCAGTCTGTACAATGAGCAAGCAGTACAGGAAGCCAAAGAAAAATATGGAGTAGGAATTAAAGTTTAGGAAGAAGAAATAAAAAGTTGGAGGTTTGCCGATGACATTGTACTTCTACCAGAGGCAGCAAAGGAGCTGGAAGAACAGTGGAATGGCCTGTGTCTTGAAAGGAGAATATAAGATAAACATCAACAAAAGCAAATAAGGGTAACAGAAAATAGTTGAATTAAATCAGGCGATGCTGAAGGAATTAAATTAAGAAATGAGACACTGAAAGTAGCCGGTGGATTCTGCTATTTGGGTAGTACTACAGCTGGATGGCCAAAATAAAGAGCGTATAAAATGTAGACTGGCAATGGCAAGAAATATTTTTCTGAAGTAGAGAAATTTGTTAACATCAAATACAGGTTTAAGTATTAGAAAGTCTTTTCTGCAAGTTTTTGTCTGTAGTGTTCCCTTGTATGGAAATGAAATGTGGACAAGTAACAGTTCAGACACAAATAGAATACAAGCTTTTCAAATGTAGTGCTACAAAAGGAATGCTGAAGATTAGATGGGAAGATCATGTAACCAATGAGGAGGCAATGAAAAGAACTGGAGAGAAAAGAATTTAAGGCCATTTTCTGAGGTGTCAAGGAATCACCAACTTAGTTTTGGAGGGAAGTGTGAGGCGCAAAAGTTGTAGAGAGAGACCAAGAGATAAATACATTAAACAGATTCAAAAGGATGTAGGTTGCAGTAATTATTCTGAGGCAAAGAGGCTAGCACAACATGGAGTAGCGCATGGAGAGGCATCAAACCAGTCTTCAGACTGAAAACCATTACAACGACAATACGGGTAGCAACTGTTTCTGCATGGCAATGTCTCTTCTATTTGGGTTCTCCTTTTGAACTTTCAAGGACAGTTATCTTGATCCGATACACATTTGCTTTTAATGTTTGTATCCCCCTCTCTAACATGCTCTCTGTGAATATTTGTAGACAAGTTATGTTGCACTCAGTGGCACATGTGGAATTGTGTGACAAAAGGCAAATAATAAAAACAATAAGTTGTTTTGCAGTGCCTCAGTTGTTAATTAACCAAGTAATCCTCAGAGTTCACGTTTTAGACACTACCATTGTCTTTCTGTGGCAGCCTCTGAATATGGTCTACCTAGTTTGGAGGCTGGGAGTGTTACAATTGGTTATATATATATATTTTTTAGGTTATAATGAGCGCCTGGTGAATTTTCCTGCCACCACCAACAAATTAAAAAACATAGGGTTTGCTATACGGAGGGGTGGGTGCATGATGGATCAGAAAGAGGAGAAAAAAAGGATCAGGACAAGATGCTGAAGATAGAAGTACGTTAGTATTTACGCAGATGGCGAGAGAATGAGACACAGTTTGGGTGCATTGGTGAATAAGAAGGGGGTTTGTTTCAACAAAGTTTGGAGCCCATGCTGAACTAGAATGAAAAACAATCGGCCGCAGTTCAATTTATTCAGTTTCCAACCAATCAAATTTACACAATTCAGTTTATCCACTGAAATCACATCTGGATATACAATAAATTTTAGTGTTTCCAACAGCTCTTTGAACTGAGAAAATCTCAATGAAAAATTCTTCAATAGAAGAACATATTAGCGAACAAAATTCCTCAGTGACATTTTCTTGGTCTAACTTCCCATGTAAATCCAAATTACTGGTAACTTTTTTCAAATTTGGGAAATACTTGTCATTTTTGAAAGCAATATTGCTATTAAAAAGCTTGCAGGTTAACCATAAAAGTGCAAATAAGATCTACTGTAACAATAACTGTTTTGTTCGTGCCTTGAAGCTTTATGGTCATATCACTGAAATGTTGAAATGTCAATTTTGTAAGCCATGTAACACCAATTAACTGTGAATATTGCTCATTTTGTAAAAACAGCCTGATTTTCTTCAAACAATCCACAAATCTTTGAACTACATTGCTGCGATTCAACCACTGAAAATTACTGTACATCAGTAAGCCACTGTACACCCAGATGATTTCATCTAACAACCCTCAACATTGTGGTCAAGAGTCCACATTTCCCCATGGAAATGTCTTACAATTTAAAATCTTGTTCCTAAATCTATGTCTTATAACTACATAATCAATCTGAAACATTATGATGTCTCCAGGTCTCTTCCATGTATACAATCTTCTTTCATGATACTTAAACCAAGTGTTAGCAATGGTTGAATTACGCTCTGTGAAAAATTCTATAATGTGGTTTCCTCTTTCATTCCTTTCCCCTAGTCCATATTCCCCTACTATTTTTCCTTCTCTTCCTTTTCCTACCATCAAAATGTTTATATAAATTTATATTTTTTAATATAAATGTTATAATGTACATATAATTTAAACAGTCCCGATAAGTGTAATAAGATTATAGGATTCGCACACTGGGGGTTCCAAACAAATATAATTAACTTCATATACAGATAGGTCATTCATCTCGGGAATTGAGTATATTGACAATTTTTGTGTTATCAGTCTCAATACTGACAAGATGTCAATCCTGGGAATTCCAAAATTATAAACTTTTTACGTAATTTAACATAATCAAGTGTAATTTTTCATTTACTTTATTAATTTTGGAGTTATATTAACATGCTATGCTAACTGGCAATCGGAGATGCATTCACTTCATCTGCCCTCAGCCTGTTGCGATTACTGGTACGATTCAATGGAAGTCTCCAAAGAAGAAACTAGTACAGCCAGCCAAATGGCTTTTCTTGTCATACAAATGTCGACTTGTTATGTGGTACACTCCAATGGATATTTAACGGGATATCAGAACCTCATCTCAAACAATGGAAGTGCAAACTTGGATCAATTACTGTCAGTGCAGTAGTCAGACCCATACACGTACCACTGCTAGATGGCTGAGGGGACGTTTTCACACTGCTAGATAACTGAGGCATCGTTTTCACAGTGGCAGGGGACTTAATTTCACCGTAACTCAACCAACTAGTACAAATATTTGTAAACTGTATACACAATCTTTCCTTCTGAATAACTATACCTATTACAGAAAAAACAGATCAAGGTGCCCGAGACTTTTGGCAGATTACGAATGCAATGAAAGTGTATATGGCAAAATAATATTTTTCACGTGATTAATTAGAAATTAACAGTTTTTGGATTTCTTCCTTTTCTTTTGCAGAAAAACCTCCCTTCTTGCCAAATTTCATGATTCTAGATCAATGGGAAGTACCCCACATCTTCTGACAAGTGAGTTTCGGAGGATCAAAATATCTACATCTACATTCTACATTTATACTCCGCAAGCCACCCAACGGTGTGTGGCGGAGGGCACTTTACGTGCCACTGTAATTACCTCTTTTTTCCGTTCCAGTCGCGTATGGTTCGCGGGAAGAACGACTGTCTGAAAGCCTCCATGCGCACTCGAATCTCTCTAATTTTACATTCGTGATCTCCTCAGGTGGTATAAGTAGGGGGAAGCAATATATTCGATACCTCATCCAGAAACGCACCATCTCGAAACCTGGCCAGCAAGCTACACCGCGATGCAGAGCACCTCTCTTGCAGAGTCTGCCACTTGAGTTTGCTAAACATCTCCGTAACGCTATCACGGTTACCAAATAACCCTGTGACGAAACGCGCTGCTCTTCTTTGGATCTTCTCTATCTCCTCCGTCAACCCAATATGGTACGGATCCCACACTGATGAGCAATACTCAAGTATAGGTCGAACAAGTGTTTTGTAAGCCACCTCTTTTGTTGATGGACTACATTTTCTAAGGACTCTCCCAATAAATCTCAACCTGGTACCCGCCTTACCAACAATTAATTTTATATGATCATTCCACTTCAAATCGTTCCGCACGCATACTCCCAGATATTTTACAGAAGTAACTGCTACCAGTGTTTGTTCCGCTATCACATAATCATACAATAAAGGATCCTTCTATGTATTCGCAATACATTACATTTGTCTATGTTAAGGGTCAGTTGCCACTCCCTGCACCAAGTGCCTATCCGCTGCAGGTCTTCCTGCATTTCGCTACAATTTTCTAATGCTGCAACTTCTCTGTATACTACAGCATCATCCGCGAAAAGCCGCATGGAACTTCCGACACTATCTACTAGGTCATTTATATATATTGTGAAAAGCAATGGTCCCATAACACTCCCCTGTGGTACGCCAG
Organism: Schistocerca nitens; assembly: GCF_023898315.1. Classification (NCBI taxonomy): domain Eukaryota; kingdom Metazoa; phylum Arthropoda; class Insecta; order Orthoptera; family Acrididae; genus Schistocerca; species Schistocerca nitens. Next base: position 356,266,714 of record NC_064622.1, read on the forward strand.
AGGTTACTTTAACGTCTGTAGATGTCTCTCCATTGATAACAACACGCTGTGTTCTGTTTGCTAAAACTCTTCAATCCAGCCACACAGCTGGTCTGATATTCCATAGGCTCTTACTTTGTTTATCAGGAGACAGTGCGGAACTGTATCGAACGCCTTCCAGAAGTCAAGGAAAATAGCATCTACCTGGGAGCCTGTATCTAACATTTTCTGGGTCTCATGAACAAATAAAGCGAGTTGGGTCTCACACGATCACTGTTTCTGGAATCCATGTTGATTCCTACAGAGTAGATTCTGGGTTTCCAAAAACGACATGATACTCGAGCAAAAAACATGTTCTAAAATTCTACAACAAATCGACGTCAGAGATATAGGTCTATAGTTTTGCGCATCTGCTCGACGACCCTTCTTGAAGACTGGGACTACCTGTGCTGTTTTCCAATCATTTGGAACCTTCTGTTCCTCTAGAGACTTGCGGTACACGGCTGTTAGAAGGGGGGACATTAATAGCTATAACTTTTGATTACACCGAGTTAGATGGTTAACCTTTAGCTTCCTGTCATTTTTTTTAAAGTCACACACTGTCTAGGTGCGGTCTGACAGAATACCATGTTAAAGTAGCCATAAAAATTGCATTCAGCAGTTTCAGCAAAACAGTTCAGTTTTTTATGTAAAAGGTTACATTAATACAACACCAAAAAAAAATTCAAACAAATTTTTAAGTTTATTTTTACAAAAAAAATAAACATTTAAACAAAAAACTGCACAAAATTAACATATTATTGCATGATAATGTTCATGCTGTGAAAACTCGAACACGATTAATTTTCAGCTTTTAGTTTTCTTCTCAGAGGTTTTCTTAGCACCCGTTGGAAATTTTTGTAGAGAAATGAAGCTAGATTGGCTTCTTGCAAAACTGAAAACTATAAGACATCTTTCTCTTCTTTTTTGTGTAACAGTTGGAGCATGTTTTGTGTTTTTCCAATCATTCCACAATGACTTCTGCTCACGGTTCTGCTACATGTAACACCTACGCCTCTCGGTGTTAATAAACCAAAATAGCTCCCAAATTAGCTCCCATGCCCTCGAAATATAAATTCAGAAAATGTCCCAAGCCCCTCCACAAGTAGTAATTATGAAATATAAATAAGAGACAAATAGAGGGAAATCTACAGTAGAAAAATAATAGAAAAAGAAAAGAATTTTAATCATAAATTTTGGAAGCATGGGAGGGGGGGAAAACGATAGAAATGGTTAAATTATTAGTTATTCTTATATATGAGAAAATCAATATTATAGTCACAGGACGTAGGTCTTGAACACCAAAGATAGCGTTTACTAAAGTGTAAATAGACATACAATGCAATTATAATACTCCAGTCTCTATCCTCTAGGCTGTTCGAAGTCAATTAGGATGTACAGCTTTAGGAAGCAACAATAGGAGCTTTATTAAACCAGGGCGCAAGAATAAATCACGACGAGATTGTTTTTTGGGAAGCATTAATTTCAGATCAGAATTAGAACTTTTGTCATATTAGAGGAATGGGGAGGTGATCAATAATCTCTCTGACTTTAACGTCACTTCGTGTGAAGATTTAAATATTTTACGGAATTAATGATTTTTGGACAGATTCGGACTTTGTATTGAGATAGTGGAAAAGCTTTAGTTCACGCGACTAGTAATCATAGTTCGGGACAGTTTATGGATATTAAACAGGAACAATCTTTTTATCGAAAGTGACAGAACATTGTTTAGTATCTCCGATATTGATGGGATTTCAGATTAGATACTTATTCAAAGAACCCCTTTGAATGCGATTGTGTGAGTGAACTGATTTATTAATAATTATTGTTAAATAAAATAACGTGTTAATTTGAAACTGACTATTCGTCTTGAACTTTACTTCGATTTAGGTTCATAAATAATTAGGTTACATGATTTTCACCAAGAATAAACTGCAGACTAGTAACTGAAACAAGTGAACGAGAATCTATTGAAAACACTAGTATTAATTTACTTATAGTTTTTTCCTTCAAAACTGGGAAGACAATACATGTAGTGACTCACTGGGGTTAATTTAAGAACTAGCCGGGATAAAACAAAACCCCTCAGTACCAGTCAATGTACAGATAAATTAACATTCCTACTTTCATGCGAGATATGGAAGTCGTGATAGAAAAAAGGGTCGCTACATACACCAAACACAGTGAATTGATACATGAAGCTCACAGGCTGCCTGATAGTTGTTGACTCGCTCTCTATCTGTTGTGTCACCAACAAGTTTGCAAGCTTCTTCAAAAAAATAAAGCAGCTCACTTGAGTGTCATCTTTGCACGAACTGTGAAGGGCAAACTCATTCACCCCACTTATGTCCAACATGCAGAAAAATAATGTCATTGGCCATCATTGGAAGAGTTTTCAACAATCAGCAATATCTGTTTCAATCAAATATATTTCTAGCAGAACCTGTAGCTAAAGATTCATTCTCTACAATTCTCACTTGTTTCATTCGAAGATTCCACAGGTGACAAAACAAATTCGTCTTCATTTTCACACTGTTCCTATTCTGAATTACATTCACTTTAAATGTTGTTGACACGATCTAATCCAGCATCACTTGGAAATACGGTGTCCGATCCCGCCCGTCTGCTTTGACCCATGATGTCACAAATATGGCGGAAACGACCATAAACCACGATTCCAATATGGCGCATATAAAGTCGTTACGTACACATTATGAGGACGAAAATAAATCGAAAAACAAACAAACGCACTTTCCACAAAAAGCCTAATGACACTAACGGGACAAGTGCGGGAAATGGGGTGTTTTTGGGTGGGGAGCAAAGTAAATATAAACAAATTTAGACACCCACCCCCATACAAAACCACACAAAACAACGAAAAAACCGACATCACAAAACTCCCCAAATACCAGTAAACACTGTATCATCTGGAATCGGACACTTCCCTTGACTTATATAGCTCCAGCAGCTCCCGATCCCATAAATTAGGATCAAACACTTCCCTTGGCCTATATAGCTCAAAAACAACTCTTGATACCAATGCCAACATACACAGCCACACATTGGGATCGAACACTTCCCGTGACCTGCGCACTGTTAATTTTATCCGTCATATCCATTCCTGAACAAAAACAACAACCGATTAATTTTATTAAAATTACCACATGACGTACAGCGAACAACACTAAATTAACCTTCACACAAAATCGTTAACTCACTGAAACGAATTCCACTACAAACACAGCCGACACTCAAACAATTCTGGATAATGAGCAAAAGCAAACTGTGCCCAATACACCACACAAACGAAAACCCTGAACATACCACCAGAGAGCACAACCAACCACAACAGGACGACAGCTACAAACACGCCACACTCACAAACCAAACTCCGCGCCGTCATGATGTCACACAAGACAACACCCTTATGTCACGGGTCAAAGCCGACGCGTGGGATTGGACGCTTCTGTCGACCCCATCACTTCCTTAACTTTCCTCAAACCATTTTAAGATGGTACCCTCAAAGTCAGGGTGTGTAACATGAACAGCAGATGAATACTTGGTTATTGAATCCAAACTGCAAAGTCCCAGGTGCAGTCTCAGAGACTGCAAGCATGAAAGAAGCAGTAATAGTATGGGTTCGTGTCACACTAAAGTGGCTACTGACAAAGGAAATCACTGCACCTTCAGGAAACAATAACTAGGTAATTCTGTAATTTCCTACCCCCATCCTACACATTAGCAACAGAGTAATATAAATGCCAGTGGTCTGTGAGACTGTACCTGGGGTGTTTTGGGTCAAATTTTTCAGTTTCAAGGGACTGTAGGTTCTAGAATGTGATAAATGTCAACTTGATACCTCTACCCATTCCTGAGAACAATGGGTTTTCATAGACTGACAAGACAGATGGACAACAAAGGGATCCTATAAGCATTTCATTTTTACTGACTGAGGTATGAATCCTAAAAAATATATATCAGTTTCACTGAACAATATCAACATGTTAGCTGCAGTTAATTATGTATATTACAGTTAATGTGGATGGTTAGGAAGAACAAACCTGTAATGTTTGGATTTAGTACTAGTAGGGCCTGCTTCACACAGTGAAGTCATTTAAATATCTGGGCATAACATTGTAAAGCAATACAAGGTGGAATGAACATGTGAGAACTGTGGTAAGGAGGGTGAATGGTCAAATCCAGTTTACTGGGAGAATTTTAGGAAAGTATGGTTCACATGTAAAAGAGACCACTTATAGGGTTTTGGTGCAACCCATTCTTGAGTACTGCTTGGGATCCTTACCACGTTGGATTGAAGTACATCAACACAATTCAGAGGCAAGCTGCTAGATTTGATACCAGTAGGTTCGAACAACACATAAGTGTTACGGAGAACTTCAGAAACTCAAATGAGAATCCCTGGAGGGATGGTGATTTTCTTTTCAAGGAACACTAGCAAAAAAATTTAGAGAACTGGCAACTGAAGCTGAATGTCGAATGCTTCTACTGCTGCCAACATAAGTTGATTGTAAGGACCGTGAGATAAGATACGAGAAATTGGGGTTCATACAGAGGCATTCAGACAGTTGTTTTTCCCTCACTCTATTTGCGACTGGAACGGGGGAGGGAATGACTAGTAGTGGTACATGGTGCCCCCCACCATGCACCGTACAGTGGCTTGCGGAATATCTATGTAGATGTAGAACCTGAAAATTTACAGTAAACTTCCAATCATGCGACTCAAATATGCACCTTACACGCAGCAATTTGTATGAAATCCATACAGCCACAAGAAATTAACGTATCACAAACAAATGATCCTCTGTTATCACAACATCTAATACAGAAAGTGAGAACACATTAATAAAATTTTATTTCAGTCGGTGTTATGTTTTAATTTTTTCATTCCCAAATGTTAATGTTACTCAGTTACATGGACCTCTTTTTCCTTACCTTGTGTAACATTATTGCCAAAAATACTATCATTTCAACATCAGCATGTGCAGTTGTTGCAGCAGCACCAAGTGCAATACCATCAGCTGTACAGAAGAAACAAGTTTACAATTAAAAAAGACGACAATACTAGTAGTCGCTGGCCACTATTTATACACAAACATAAATTATCAAAGTGTAGGCTAACAATGAATTCTTCAACACAGTCTGTACTAGAATGAGTGATAAACATTCTTTTTATAGCAGTGAACAGTAACCTTGTCTACATCTATACTCTGCAAAGCACCCGTAAGGTGCATGGCAGAGGGTATAGTGCTTCACAAAGCGTCTGTATTCTGTCTACTACAACCAATACATGCTGATATATTACTATAAGCTAACTACTAATAAAAGGGCCCTGTTATTTAATAAGTTAGTCCGGCAGTAGCACTATTTCAATCAAATTGCGTTTATTGACATATAACGTATAAGGCAGTACTTGTAAAAACTGTATGGTTCTTAATCTCTAACAACGAAATGGAAAGGCAAATCAACAACGAACATAATGCAGACCGGTCATTCATTGTAGATCTAATAATGTACTTGCAAATAAATTGCTAGAAAGAAAATAAATAACCCATACCTGCTGCATGTACCACGAGTCCTAGCGTTGCTGTGATGTTTTTCTCTGCAGATTTTAGTCCACTCTCAAGATCTATGGAATTACAGAACGAAACATTAAGTTCGACAAAGTCACAGAACACTGAGGTAGACAATGTTTTCCTTATACACATTACCTCTACTCCTGGATGAAGAGCACTGATCCACTAACAGCATGAACACGAATCCCAGAACAAGTGAAACCGCAATTAGTGAGTGAATATCGGTAGGATTTACTGCATGTTCGACGTGTATACCTGAACTATCTTTGCTGGTTTGAGCGGCTGAAATTACAAAGCAAAACTCTTTAATAGTGTACACACTTCTTAAACCTCTTAGATACAGTAAAACATGCATGTACCTTACGTGAAAAAAACTCAAATACCCCATTAAAGGGTTTAAACCTGGTTATCTTACTGTGAATGGTGGCCGCAGAGTCGAGAGATCTTACTCCTTCCGGAATGATGACAGCTAACGCAGTTCCAACAAGCAAACCTGCGCCGAGTACGGAAACAATCTGTAGTTTTTCCTGGAAAAATACATTTGTTGACAGGCATATAACAAAAACTGACAGCAAGGCTTATCTCAGTGCCAAATTTTTGCCTTACTTCCGACATCGGCATTATTAATGGTATTGACCCCGCGATGTAACTACCAACTAACATCAGCAGCGCAAGTAAGATTAACATTAGTGTTTCGTTCATTCTGGATAAATAGTCTTGCCAGCTGGTGCTGTACACAAGCGCCACGCGTTCTTTACAAGCAATATTTTGCCAACATAGCTGTATTTACAAAACACTCTGTACCAAAGATGTTCTTATCACATGTATTCACCGGCGACGTTTGACAGAAGTATGAAAATCACTGCTTTACAGACACAAGTTTAACTATCAGTGTTGCATGGTAACGTTGAAGATCACATAAATAAAAAATATCATCGGTTAACTTAACTTAAAAATCGTAGACACGATGAATGGGTTTACATAGCATTGTGCTGCTGGTTCCTTTTCTCACATCGGTAACAAAGAAGAAATAACTCTGTAATCAATCCCACCATGTGACTGATGCCGATTCGCCACCTAGTAATCTGTCAAAACTTTCGAGACCTTCGAGTGACTACCTCACAGTTCTCATTCAAGTAGCATCTAAATAGTTTCACGATGCTGAATGCATTCCATTCGTCATTCGAGTTATCTCAACAAGGGAAAATCCAACGTAGTACCGGGAATTGCTACCTATCCTTCCGCATGACAGTCTGACAAGTGGAGACGGACGCATAGGCAAATAGGAAGTCATCTCGCCCTTGCCGTTAGCACGGAGAACACTGGACTTCTGTAAGCTGCTCGCTAGGGCACCACATCGTTGGACTTGTATCTTGATTTTCCCACGAGCTCACAGGCTCCCGGGAGCATGTCACTACTCTTCCACGGCGTCTTGATGCTCACTGGTTGACCACCCATGAGCTACAACCTAGTGGAATCGAGTCACTGCTCATTCTTAGCGTCTGTCTGTTCATTGCCCATTACAGCTTTCATAGAACTTGTTATCAGGGGACCATTCAAAGCAATTTTAGGAATTGATAGTTCAGTTGCAATTAAGTAGTGTGGACATTCCTCTCCAGAACCTGTATTGCACTCTGTTCATGGATAATAAACAAACAGTTGCCGGCCGTTGTGGCTGAGCGGGTCTACGCACTTCTGTCTGGAAACGCGCTGCTGCTAAGATCGCAGGTTCGAAACCTTCCTCGGGCATGGATGTGTGTGATGTCCTTATGTTTGTTACGTTCAAGTAGTTCTAAGTCTACGGGACTGATGACCTCAAGTTCAACAATGTTTAGAGCCATTTTTGAAACAAACTTATTATTTCTACTTGTGCATTTCAAGTCTGCCTGGTTGCACCACTTGGCAACGGACGTAAAACCATCTCGTAACAGTCAATGTTTGTTTCATTTTCCAGCCCTCCCCCCTCCTTACCCCCTCCTCCTGGGTGGTTCATGGTTTCGTCGGACAATGTATACATCGTGAATCTTCTAAAACTTGGACCGCAAATATTGTGGAAATGGAAAGTGCTAGTGGTGTGTAGTTTTCACAGAATGGATTGGTAGTCATGGGCTTATATTTTTAGTCAATAAACAGATTGTAATAATACTTATAAAGTGTATTTTTCATACAAACATACCTGTGGTAGCACACACTAAAGAACAACACAAATGCGTACAATAGTTATTTGGATGCTGACCAATAATGACACAACTGACCATCACAAGTTGTCTTCAAAATGACCACTGGTAGCAGGAATAAACACTTCCAATCTGGTGTGAAACGACTGATGCACATATGCTAACATTTCAGCGGAGATGTCGGAGCAGGCTGCAGTAATACATTGTTGCATATCATCAGATGTGTAGTTGAGATGTCCTTGTAGACAGTGTAATGCAATTATGTACTGACACAACTTCAGTCAAGTAAAAAATAATTTATCATGTTACAGAGATCTAATAGGAGTAGAAAACATGTTAAACACTAATTTTTTACTTAAAAGTAAGTTTCTGTGTAACGGCAACACTATTCATTCAGTCATAGGATTGTCGCTTACTTGCTTGGAAAGCTTGCACGCAGCGCTGACGAAATTTCTGCAGTTTCAGTGAATTGATGCTCTTTCTTTTATAAAATTAGGTATCATGAATCCTGAAAAAGTTAATTTGTGGATGACAATGGACGATTAAAGGAGTTGACAGAAGAAATTCGGTTTTCAATACCAGTTCCGAATGAAAGTGAAGATGACAGTGGTGATGAAGATAAAATATGTGACACCAGCAATAAATCCGTGAAATCACACAGTGCAACTGTTAATCTTATTGAATCCAATGTGAGTTTAAATGATTGTGATTGTGCTGGGCAGTCAATCAATGCAGACACCTCGGTAGTTGCAGTAGGAACTACAAGTACGAGAGGCGGTTCTGCTGCAATATCAGCGCAAGGTAAGAACAATACACAGATAAAGAAAATACGAGATGTGTTGTGGAGGAAAGGAGAGATGAAGTATGTAGAGCAACCTTTTCTTGGAAAGGAAGCTTTAACAGATGAGCCATTAGCAAAGGAAACTCCATATGACTTCTTTTCGTATTTTTTTCAATGAAAATATTTTGGAGTTGATTTGACGCAGATCTACGCTTTATAGTACCCAGATGAATTTGTGTAAGCCCAGCAATGTTGCCCTTAGAAGACATTCAAAAGTTTTTAGGTGATTGTATCCTCTCTTCTGTTGTAACACTGAAGAATGTGAGGATGTATTGGAATAACATTGTGGGCCCATCAGTTGTACAGGACAATATTACTGTCAATAAATTTGAGCAAGTGAGGCGCTTCTTACACTTTCAAGACAATTTAGCAAATACTAATGGAGAAGACAAGCTCAGAAAGCTAAGACCTATTTTTAAGCACCTGAATGAAAAATTTGGTTCAGTTCCAATGGAGGAGTCATTAACTGTAGATGAACAGATGTGTGCTACCAGAGCCAGGCACCGTCTCAAAATGTACATGCCAGATATAAATATGGCTATAAACTGTTTTTACTTTGTGGTGTATGTGGGTATGCTTACAAAATGGACATGTATACATGACACGAACATGAATGGGACAAGATTGATGCATAGCCGGATCTTGGTGCCAGCAGCAATGTGGTTGTTAGATTATACAGGAATGTACCATAGAATGTAAATGAGAAAATTTACTTTGATAATTATTACACATCAATACCGCAAATGCATTATTTGAAGGGAAGAGGCATTTTATCTCTAGGAGCTGTTAGAAGAAGTAGAGTTCACAATAAGAAACTCTCAGATGACAAGTCCCTGAGTAAAGAGGAAAGGGGTAAACTACTGGAGTTTATTGGAAATTATGAAGGAACAGTGATCTCAAATGTACTCTGGAAGTACAACAAGACAGTCATGTTGTTATCCATGTTTGTAGGAAGTGACCCTGTAAGCAATGTAAAGACATATGATAGAAGTAGGAAGGAACATATTTTTGTATCTTGTCCAAAAATTGTGCAAACTTATAACAAGCATATGGGGGGAGTGGATCTTCTAGACAGTCTCATTGGCAGATACAGAATCATAATGCAGAGTAAGAAGTGGTACTTTAGAATATTTTACCATCTTGTTGATGTAGCCACAATCAACAGCTGGATTTTGTACCACAGAGTTAACAGAATCCGCAACCCAGTGTCTCAAGCTGAGGAGCTCCAGTTAGCAAATTTTAGGATTGAACTGGCTGAAACTTTGCTCAAAATTGGTTTCAGTTCTACACCAAAGAGAGGAAGGCCAAGTTTAATAGAGAAACCACCTTTATTTAGATAAAAAACAAAGGTGAAAAAATGAAAATTGCAAAGGTTATACCATTATTAAATGTGAAAAATGTAACGCGGAGCTGTGTCTTAACAAGAAAGGTAACTGTTTCACTAAATATCATGTACTATGATTTTAAAGTTTTCAGATTTATTTCACAGAACTCTCCTGCTTTAAATTCCACTGAGATCAATAATATGAAATTTAAATTCAAACTCAAATATCTCATAAAATCTTTGTTCCATAAAATGTATTTGTTACTTAATTTTCCTGTTTGATTTGCTGTTGTAACAGTTTTGGCAACTGGAGAGTGCGTTATGTCTAAACGCATGATGTTGCCAAATGGCAACAAGTAATAAATAATGACTTTCACATTGTTAAATGAGTTATATGATTTTTTCAGTATTTTTCCCCTTCATTGGAGAACATTTTGTACAATATATTTTTTTTTGTACTAAAATAAAAATTCATGCAATTTAGGGTTAAAACTTATTGCGCGATGCAGTATTCTTTCACGCATTTCAGTGTTAATGACGTCTATCTCCTGAACTATGATAAGTACATGGTTGTTACCCCAACATCATTTGTTGTCTGACTGAGACCCCATGTGGTTATTTGTTCTACCTCTGATGAACAAAATAAATGTTTTATTTCAATCAGTTTGTTTTATTTTTTAACATGCATTTTTTTCTAATACACATACAAAAAGGGGAGTGACATTAGCATAATCTGAAAGTACTATGTATTCGCTATGTAGAACTATAAAATAAGCACTTCAACGGGAGACTACTCCTCAGTAAATTATTCTTTCACATGTTCGTTGACTCACTTGAGAAAACATAATAAGACAGAAGACATTCACAGTCTCCCGTAGCTAGGAGACCGTGAGTTGTTCTGAAATGCAGCTGCCAGGCGGTCAAGTGATGGTAATAGATGGCTGAGGTGGGCTAATGCGGCTGTTGCAGTAAAGTCACAACTTTAAAATGATGTGATTGATAATGATGTGGCAAAACAGGCATTGCTCGATTGACATTATCATATTTGTGGCACTGCCTTAATTAGGTGTGGGCCTTGCTTCATAGATAACAGCAGTTCACATTGATAGCACTGCATATTGGTGCAGCTCGTGGTACCTTATGTTGTGGCAGCTGTGGGAGGCTTGTAGGAAAACAGCACTGTGGAATCCTCTATTTACAAGTGATTTCCAGAAGTAAAGTGTGGGCTTAACCTGGCCTGGAGTACACGTCAGTAACAGCCATTTATGCTGGGGCCAGCCTGGCATACACTGCAGAGGGTGTTTGTTGTTTTCAGTGGATACAAAAACAGGTCATATATTCAAAGAACTTGGCAGTATGAGCCCACTTATCACTATGAACTTGCACCCCTCAGGCCTGGGGGCATGCATTGATTCAGTTGGGAAGGGTTTCATAAAGCTGTTGTATCATCTCTGGAGGCAATCTGAGCCATAACTGACACAACTGGTCCTTGATATCCTGGATTCTGGTATTGGAATGGAGTTAACATCTGAACTGGTCCCGTATGTGTCTATTGGGGACAGATCTGGGAATCTTGCTGACTATGGAAGAGCCTCAACATCACGCACACATTTCATGGAGGCACATGTCATTGTGTATTGTCGCTATGAAAAAGGGTACAACAATACTGTTGCCTGGGAGATAACACATGAGAATGCAGTATACCTGTGACATAATGTTGTGCCATCAGAGTTCCCTCAATCACTACCGGTCTTGTCCTGAAGCCATACATGGTAGCTCCTCACCCCACAACATCAAAAGTGACACCACTGTGCTTCTCCAAAATATTGGAAGAACGGGTTTTCTCCCCAAGCCACCACTATATTTGCCGACAATGGTGATCTGTGGTAGTGCATAGACGTGATTCACAGCTGATCACAATGCAATGCCGTTCATCAGTGTCCATGCTTCCCCATCACAGTATCACTCCAAATGCAGATGTTTGTGGTAAGATCTTATGGGACCAAACTGCTGAGGTCATCGGTCCCTAAGCTAACGCACTACTTAATCTAACTTAGCTAACTTACGCTAAGGACAACACACACACCCATGCCCGAGGGAGGACTCGAACCTCCAACGGGGGTGGGGGGCATGCAGACCATTCTAAAGCTTTGAATGACTTAAAGTGGTGAAGTATGTATGTAAACTCCCACTTCTTTAACAATACGACTTACATGGAATTGTCAGCCAACTTTCCTTGCTGGTTAGCTTGCTGCTCCAACCTCCTTTTCTCTTCTTCTCCGGAATATATTTGCTAGGAACAGTAATTTCTCAAGACTCTTTCTACTTATAAAAATAAGCAGGTGTATGCCGTTTCTTTTGCTTCACTTAACGACATATATTTGAACATCAAACTTTTTACAAATTTCAGTCACCACATAAACAAATACTATCAAGTAAGTCTCTTGACTTCTCCAAATGTTAGAAACAAAGTAGATTTACATATAAGGTAAGGTTGGCTTGATAACCTTGTCCTTTCCCAATATGAATTTCCATACATGTCGTATCCTCTCCATGTTCAAAACAAACATTAATTAACAGTACTTCGTTGAAACACTATATATCCCCCTCCTCAGATCGAACACACGATATTTTATACATAATCATTACGTACATTAATATCGTACATAATAACAATTCACATTTTAAAAGTATTCATTTATTACATAGGATTATATCGATGCACAAGTCACCGAAATGGCATCAAATCGAAAGACTTTCACCCGGCGAATGGTCTACCCAACGGGAGGTCCTAGTCGCACGACATTTATTTATAAGTTTATATACTTTTTTTTTTTTTCACCCATAAATCTTTGTACTCTATAGAGCAAGCTTCCGCTTGTTGTCTTTCTACTGACTCCTTACTCTATGTGTTTTTTTTTTTTTTTCGAACATAAGCATTTATTTATAATTTCAGTCCTCATTATTATTACTTAGGAATTTTGAGGACTCTTTCTTTAACCCCAATCGCAAACTTCAGGTGCTCATTACACTTGAGTACTTTATTCTAATTCTTTGTACTGCTACTTTAGTATGTAATATTCTCATTATTTATTGTAGTCTGGAGGAACTCTAGGCAAATGAAAGTGTTCTTTTTGACCCTTGTAAACTCACATAAAACATTATAAAGCTAGTGTTACATAGAATTCAAACTTACCAGAATAATCCTATAAAACATGTGACTTCTGTCACGATACTGTCCCGTTCTGGTAGGATCAGTAACTATACCTTACTTGTGGGTTGACCATATGGGTGTCCTCCTCTTTCCATTCTGGCAGGTATGCCACTTTATACAATATACAATATCCCCATTTGTCAGGCCACAGGTCGTCCTATTTCCATGTAGGTATTTCTGCCCTATATATTCAGTAAATGCTGGGTATACCCCCCTTATCCTTTCTAAGTAGGCCTCATGGTTCATTACCCCCAGTATACATTTCTATGTATACTATAGTTAAGTATTTACTGGTAAAGCTACAAATCTATTCTACACTTCTACTCATAAACTTCTGTACCTGTAATAGATACCATGTCTGGATGTACTATTCAGTAGATAATATGTTTACTTAGGCTATATCAGTCCCACTATCCAACAATTCATCAGAATATTTGTTTGACTGACATTCCTTAATGACTATCACAATTAACTCCTCTTTGGCTTATGTTCGTTTTCATTACTCATGCATCCTTCTTATGTACATTCATTGTACAATCATCATGTGGTTGTTGTGGTCTTCAGTCCTGAGACTGGTTTGATGCAGCTCTCCATGCTACTCTATCCTGTGCAAGCTTCTTCATCTCCCAGTGCCTACTGCCACCTACATCCTTCTGAATCTGCTTGGCGTATTCATCTCTCGGTCTCCCTCTACGATTTTTACCCTCCATGCTGCCCTCCAATACTAAATTGGTGATCCCTTGATGCCTCAGAACATGTCCTACAAACCGAGCCCTTCTTCTAGTCAAGTTGTGCCACAAACTTCTCTTCTCCCCAATCCTATTCAATACTTCCTCATTAGTTATGTGATCTACCCATCTAATCTTCAGCATTCTTCTGTAGCACCACATTTCGAAAGCTTCTATTCTCTTCTTGTCTAAACTATTTATTGTCCATGTTTCACTTCCATACAAGGCTACACTCCATACAAATACTTTCAGAAACGACTTCCTGACACTTAAATCTATACTCGATATTAACGAATTTCTCTTCTTCAGAAATGCTTTCCTTGCCATCGCCAGTCTACATTTTATACCCTCTATACTTTGACCATCATCAGTTATTTTGCCCCCCAAATAGCAAAACTCCTTTACCACCTTAAGTGTCTCATTTACTAATCTAATTCCCTCAGCATCACATGACTTAATTCGACTACATTCCATTATCCTCGTTTTGCTTTCATTGATGTTCATCTTATATCTTCCTTTCAAGACACTATCCATTCCGTTCAACTGCTCTTCCAAGTCCTTTGCTGTCTCTGACAGAATTACAATGTCATTGGCGAACCTCAAAGTTTTTATTTCTTCTCCATGGAATTTAATACCTACTCCGAATTTTTCTTTTGTTTCCTTCACTGCTTGCTCAATATAGAGATTGAATAACATCGGGGAGAGGCAACAACCCTGTCACACACCCTTCCCAACCACTGCTTCCCTCTGATGTCCCTCGACTCTTATAACTGCCATCTGGTTTCTGTACAAATTGTAAATAGCCTTTCGCTCCCTGTATTTTACCCCTGCCACCTTTAGAATTTGAAAGAGAGTATTCCAGTCAACATTGTCAAAAGCTTTCTCTATGTCTACAAATGCTAGAAACGTAGGTTTGCCTTTCCTTAATCTACCTTCTAAGATAAGTCGTAAGGTCAGTATTGCCTAACGTGTTCTGATATTTCTACGGAATCCAAACTGATCTTCCCCGAGGTTGGCTTCTACTAGTTTTTCCATTCATCTGTAAAGAATTCGCGTTAGTATTTTGCAGCCGTGTCTTATTAAACTGATTGTTCGGTAATTTTCACATCTGTCAACACCTGCTTTCTTTGGGATTGGAATTATTATATTGTTCTTGAAGTCTGAGGGTATTTCGCCTGTCTCATACATCTTGCTCACCAGATGGTAGAGTTTTGTCAGGACTGGCTCTCCCAAGGCTGTCAGTAGTTCTAATGGAATGTTGTCTACTCCCGGGGCCTTGTTTCAACTCAGGTCTTTCAGTGCTCTGTCAAACTCTTCACGCAGTATCATATCTCCCATTTCATCTTCATCTACATCCTCTTCCATTTCCATAATATTGTCCTCAAGTACATCGCCCTTGTATAAACCCTCTATATACTCCTTCCACCTTTCTGCTTTCCCTTCTTTGCTTAGAACTGGGTTTCCATCTGAGCTCTCGATATTCATACAAGTGGCTCTCTTTTCTCCAAAGGTTTCTTTAATTTTCCTGTAGGCAGTATCTATCTTACCCTTAGTGAGATAAGCCTCTATATCCACACATTTGCTCTCTATCCATCCCTGCTTAGCCATTTTGCACTTCCTGTCGATCTCATTTTTGAGACGTTTGTATTCCTTTTTGCCTGCTTCATTTACTGCATTTTTATATTTTCTCCTTTCATCAATGAAATTCAACATTTCTTCTGTTACCCATGGATTTCTACTAGCCCTCGTCTTTATACCCACGTGATCCTCTGCTGCCTTCACTACTTCATCTCTCAAAGCTACCCATTTTTCTTCTACTGTATTTCTTTCCCCCATTCTTGTCAATTGTTCCCTTATGCTCTTCCTGAAACTCTGTACGACCTCTGGTTTAGTCAGTTTATCAAGGTCCCTCTCCTTAAATTACCACCTTTTTGTAGTTTCTTCAGTTTTAATCTACAGTGTATAACCAATAGACTGTGGTCAGAGTCCACATCTGCCCCTGGAAATGTCTTACAATTTAAAACCTGGTTCCTAAATCTCTGTCTTACCATTTTGTAATCTATCTGAAACCTTCTCGTACCTCCAGGGTTCTTCCATGTATACAACCTTCTTTTATGATTCTTGAAGCAAGTGTTAGCTACGATTAAGTTGTACTCTGTGCAAAATTCTACCAGGCGGCTTCCTCTTTCATTTCTTAGCCCCAATCGATATTCACCTACTACGTTTCCTTCTCTCCCTTTTCCTACTGACGAATTCCAGTCACCCATGACTATTAAATTTTTGTCTCCCTTCACTATCTGAATAATTTCTTTTATTTCGTCATACATTTCTTCAATTTCTTCGTCATCTGCAGAGCTGGTTGGCATATAAACTTGTACTACTGTGGTAGGGGTGGGCTTTGTATCTATCTTGGCCACAATAATGTGTTCACTATGCTGTTTGTAGTAGCTAACCCGCACCCCTATTTTTTTATTCATTATTAAACCTACTCCTGCATTACCCCTATTTGATTTTGTATTTATAACCCTGTAATCACCTGACCAAAAGTCTTGTTCCTCCTGCCACCGAACTTCACTAATTCCCACTATATCTAACTTTAACCTATCCATTTCCCTTTTTAAATTTTCTAACCTACCTGCCCGATTAAGGGATCTGACATTCCACGCTTCGATCCGTAGAACGCCAGTTTTCTTTCTTCTGATAACGACATCCTCTTGATTAGTCCCCGCCCGGAGATCCGAATGGAGGACTATTTTACCCCCGGAATATTTTACCAGAGAGGATGCCATCATCATTTAACCATACAGTAAAGCTGCATGCCCTCGGGAAAAATTACAGCTGTAGTTTCCCCTTGCTTTCAGCCGTTCGCAGTACCAGCACAGCAAGGCCGTTTTGTTTAGTGTTACAAGGCCAGATCAGTCAATCATCCAGACTGTTGCCCCTGCAACTACTGAAAAGGCTGCTGCCCCTCTTCAGGAACCACACGTTTGTCTGGCCTCTTAACAGATATCCCTCCGTTGTGGTTGCACGTATGGTACGGCCATCTGTATCGCTAAGGCACGCAAGCCTCCCCACCAACGGCAAGGTCCATGGTTCATGGGGGAGGACAATCATCATAGTTCATATATATAGGGGATGTAGAACTGTCATAATAAAAAAACTTCGTGTGCATATTTCCCGATGTACCCATTTCTTTCCCCTTAGCATATCTGGCAGTTCTCACGTTGCATCAGGTTTCTAATCGGTAATTTTAATGTTTGTGTTTATGTGGCCGCCGGTGCTTGAGTGAGAAGCCGGAGGAGGTTTGGTGTTAAATTGTCTCCTACAGAACGGACATTCCCACCTTCACCCTTGAGGTTCCCAAATGAAATCTTAGCAACCTTATTGAAATGGCAAATGGTGAAGAATAAGGCACACTTATTTGCGAGGGTTGGTTCAAAATGGTTCAAATGGCTCTGAGCACTATGGGACTCAACTTCTGAGGTCATCAGTCCCCTAGAACTTAGAACTACTTAAACCTAACTAGCCTAAGGACATCACACACATCCATGCCCGAAGCAGGATTAGAACCTGCGACCGTAGCGGTCTCGCGGTTCCAGACTGTAGCGCCTAGAACCGCACGGTCACTCCGGCCGGCTGCGAGGGTTGTTTGAAACGTATCATGTGATGTGCATTTTGTGTTAGTCATGATTTATGTGTTGGTGTGAATCATTCTTTTATCTGCAATACCCACCCCTTTCAAAATTGATACAAACCCTCCCATCTACAGCAAATCTTATAATCTATAAAATATTCTATGCAAAATAGAAAGTCTAACCACTATAGTAGCCTACAATAATTATTTAAATTAGTCACATAATATCATGTTTTCCACAAATATAATATTCCATTCAGTTTATTTTGTCTAGAGATCACCTTTCATCTGTGATTCACTTAAGCCAGTCCTTAGGTTATGGTCATATCCAATTTCCTAGGTAATCAGATTATAGGATAGTTTATGAATTCAGAAATAGATGGCAGAATAGTTTAAGATTTGAAGGGCATTCGGTGCAGGAAAACTATTTTGGAAGAAACACTGAAAACAACTCGGGATCCGATGGTTGTCACTCCGCCCGTTAACTCAGAAGGTTAACGTCCCTGGGGGAGAGATGACTCTGCCCAGGTCCCATTGAACTGATATTAACTTCACTTGAGCAAGTGCAGACCAATACTTCTCTTGACATTTCTTTGGACATTTTTCCCACTGCAAAGCAATCACCACTTCACTAGGTAACACCACATTAGGACGAGTCACTCTCTTGTCTACTTTATCTTGGATAAGTTCGAATATTCTCCATAGGTCATCTGTACCTCTCTTGGTATCACTAAGTTCAGAAGATAAAATAGGAGATATGTTCCCGGATGTTACTTTCTCAGAAACTTTTTGATCTATAAGTTCTTCCACCTGTTCCTACCAACTATTTATAATGTTGGAGTTCGCTAGTTTCTCTCTGAAACTTCTTTCTACAGTATGTACTCATGTATTCACGTCCGTAATTTGCGACTGGATAATTGGTATTAACTTCTCTTGCTTATCAATGCCTTCTCTTACAGTATGTATCTCTGCTTTACAGCATTGAACTTAACATTACATACATTTTCATATGAACCTAATTTTTCATTGATTTCGGTTTCTACCATATTACATTTTTCCTCAATATCAAATTCTAACCTATTTATATATTTTGACTAAAGTTCAGTCTTGATCACGTCATGTATGTTTTAATGATACAGGTAACCGGTTTCGGTTTTATAGAAAGAACCGAAACCGGTTACCTGTATCATTAAAACATACATGATGTGATCAAGACTGAACTCTAGTCGAAATATAACAATTAATTGATCACTGCTTTCCAAAAATGTTTACCAAAAAAAAACTAACCTATTTGCTTAATCTTGGAAAGTATAATTCTGCTTGTTGCTAAGGTCAGTGAATAGCTGGTTTACATGAATGTTCAAAGAACTCATTAACTCTTTCTTTAAATCTAACTTTACTATTTAGTGTGTGAAATTCAGTCTTTAGTAAACCTACATTTGTTACTTGAAAATTCGAGGTTTCACTCTGGTCATTTAGAACTTCACTCTGAGCATTTAAACTAGAATGTACCAAATCTATTTCTTTCCTTAGAGTTTCATACTGAGCATTTTTAATCTAGAAATTAAAGTTTCATTTAATTGTAAACTCTGGGCTCCTAGTTTAGAATTTAACTGAGCATTTATTGAGTCTAATTTAAGACTCTGATCTTTAATTAAATTTACTAACTCAGTCCAGTCTGGCATTTTTCTCCTGATTCTCATAGCCATAGCTGGTTGTTGACTTTCTTCTACTTGTTTCATGTTATCCATATTCTTATGCGTTTTAGATCTACTAAACATTTAAAAACTTCATTCTAAGTGTAACAACTACACAAGTACACTTCACTCAACAGTTTATCCAACTTTACGCTCAAACAATAAAGTACTGTGTTACGCTCACCCGGCATAGAGTTTAGGCTGCTTCGGTGAGCGGATGTGGAATCAGCACGGTGAGCAGCAACTGGTGCCAGTGGCATCGAATGTAGGTTTCCGCATTGACGTCGGTGAGTGGATGTGGGAGCAGGTCAGCACCGATGAACAGCAACTGGTACCGGTGGTGTCGGATGTTGTTTTCTGTGTATGCGTACCCATGATGTGTGAGAGCTGTATACTCGCCACACCAGGTCTTCTTAGTCGAATTGTTCTCGGCATATCTCTTCTTAGTCTAATACATCGAGGTCTTCTCTCTGTTCTTTTAACATTCAGACTTTCTTACGTCTTCCCATTTTTTAATTTTCACCATTGGAATTTTTAGGCTTAGTCCAGTTTTTCGTAATGGTTGTCTCATCTTGTTATGATCGGTTGCTATGGCAACATCTAATATCTTCTTATCTCGTTTTTGTCTCAAAAATCCTGTTTTCTTCTGTCCTTTCACACAGGTCACCATGTTCTAATGCTTTGCAATGTATGAGTCAGAAAAATAATATTTTCTTATGTTCGTAATGTGATGATAACACATACAAACTTTAGTGTCACCATACTCGTCGATCAACGATGTGTTTGTCTCGAAACCAAACAGAATTTTCTGCAGAATATAGACATATGACTGCCAGAAATCAACTAAATAAAATTTATGAGATAGTTGGTTTAATAAACATTCCTCTTCTCATTATGAATTTCAATACATTTCTTATCCTCTCCATGTCCAAAACGAAGAGTAATTAACAATACTTCAACAGTCCTTCTTTTTGTTTTTCACTACAGTAGTCACAGTTGTAAAACAGCACATAATACATGAACACTCCTTGTTCTTTCGCTACGGCTTCCATGGCGCGACTGGCAAACTCTTGTTGGCACCGTTCGACCGCCATGTCTATAGTCATCTCACAATAAACTTCAAACCTGCACATACAGACAGGTGATGCGCAGTAAATAGACTCTCTCACACTTATATTTAAAATGTTGTGGGTTCGAGACGGTAGAAGGCTGAGTGGTTGTAGAATTTATGTGGAAATTCTCGAAACACTACACCATGACGAGGCGCCTCTGACCACGCGGCTACCCCGCACGGTGCAACTGTTTGTGTTTGATGTTAATGGTAGCCTATATATGGGACATAATTTCCTAAGTCTGTCTGCTGCTAGTCTCCAACCAGTAGTGCAGAATGACTCTGAATGTTGCAAGGAGTCCATTCCTTGTTTTTGAATAGCAAGCACAGACATGAAACTGGGTGCCAGACCAAGAGTTTGTGGTGTGCTTGAAGTGCAGAATGGCGGTCCTCCATTGTGGGGGTCAGACATGGTTGACCAGATCCTTGACAATGAGTATGCCTTCTCTTACATTCCCAAGCAGTTGAACACAGGGTTACTGTCACATCCAAATGCCCCACAAACCTGGCTATTGCACCATTCTACCTGTCAGCAAAATTGTAATTATCTAAATTATTGCAGTACTTGGAGCTGAAGATGGAGCCCAGAATCGTAATACAGCAATAGCCATTGTCAGCTGGCACTGGTCATTGACGTGCATGATCAGACTACACGTACTGTCACTGAGCTGGATGCTGTCGCCTGTCCTGTTTCAGAGGAAACCATTCAGCCTGCAAGATCCGTGCAGGGTGGGACTATTGGTAGTTGGGAGCTCCAACGTTAGGCGCATTATGGGGCCCCTTAGGGACTTGGCTAACAAGGAGGGTAAGAAAACCAATGCGCACTCCATGTGTATACCAGGTGGAGTCATTCCAGATGTGGAAAGGGTTCTCCTGGATGCCATGAAGAGCACAGCGTGCAGCCAACTGCAGGTGGTTGCTCATGTCAGTACCAATGATGTGTGTCGCTTTGGATCAGAAGAGATTCTCTCTGGTTTCGAGCAGCTAACAGAAGTGGTAAAGGCTGCCAGTCTAGCTTGCAAGACGAAAGCAGAGCTGACCATTTGCAGCATAGTCGACAGGACCAATTGCGGACCTCTGGTACAGAGCCGAGTGGAGGGTCTGAATCAGAGGCTCAGGCGGTTCTGCGACCGTGTAGGCTGCAGATTCCTTGACTTGCGCCAAAGGGTGGTTGGGTTTCGGGTTCCATTGAATAGGTTAGGTGTCCAGTACATGCAGGAGGCGGCTACACAGGTAGCAGGGGCTGTGTGGTGTGGACTAGGTGGTTTTTTAGGTTAGAGGGTCTTGGGAAAACACAAGATGGGCTTCAGTCACAAAGGGTGCAGGCTGAACACAGGAAGAATATAGATGCAGAGACCATTGGTATAACAGTTGTAAATTGTCGTAGCTGTGTTGGGAAAGTACCAGAGCTCCAAGCGCTAACAGAAAGCACTGATACTCAAATCGTTATAGGCACTGAAAGCTGGCTAAAGCCAGATATAAGCTCAGCCGAAATTTTTGCAAAGAACCTAATGGTGTTCCAAAAAGATACACAGTTGGTGGTGGTGTGTTTGTTGCTGTTAGAATTAGTTTAACTTGTCGCGAAATTGAAGTAGATACTTCCTGTGAGTTAGTATGGGCAGAGGGCATTGTTGGCAACCGGAATAAAATAATAATTGGATCCTTTTACCGACCTCACAGTTCAGATGATACAGATGCTGAAAGGTTCAAAGAAAACTTGAGTTTGATTTCAAACACATACCCGACTCATACGATAATAGTTGGTGGTGACTTTAATTTACCCTCGATATGTTGGCAAAAATACATGTTTAATTCCGGAGGTATGCATAAAATATCACCCGAAATTGTGCTAAATGCATTCTCTAAAAATTATTTCTAGCAGTTAGTTCATGACCCCACGCAAATAGTAAATGGTTGTGAAAACACACTTGACCTCTCAGCAACAAATAATCCTGAGTTAATAACCAGCACTGAAACCGATATAGGGATTAGTGAACACAGGGTTGTCATAGCGAGATTGAATATTGTAATCCCCAAATCCTCGAAAAATAAGCGAAAAATATACCTATTCAAAAAAGCAGATAAAAATTCACTTGACGCCTTACTGAGAGACAATCTCCACTCATTCCAAATTAATAATATAAGTGTAGATCACATGTGGCTTAAATTCAAAGACATAGCATCGGCAGCAATTGAGAGGTTTATACCAAATAAGGTAACAAACAACGGAGCTGATCCTCCTTGGTACACAAAACGTTTTATTGGCAGGACACTTAGAAAATGTAACAGACCTACTAAGGAGACTGCCCACACTCCGCTTGTCCATCCTCTTTTAGAATACTGCTGCACGGTGTGGGATCCTTACCAGGTAGGACTGATGGAGTACATCGAAAAAGTTCAAAGAAAGGCAACATGTTTTGTATTATCACGAAATATGGGAGAGAGTGACACAGAAATGATACATAATTTGGGCTTGACATCATTAAAAGAAAGGCGTTTTTCTTTGCGACGGAATCTTCTCATGAAATTCCAATCACCACCTTTCTCCTCCGAATGCAAAAATATTTTGTTCACAGTGACCTACATAGGGCGGAACGATCACCACGACAAAATAAGGGAAAGATATAGTCGTTCATTCTTTCCGAGCGCTAGACGAGATTGGAATAAGAGAGAAGGTGGTTCGATGAACCCTCTGCCAGGCACTTAAATGTGATTTACAGAGTATCCATGTAGATGTAGATGTAGATGTACTGTTGTCTGGCCAGCATTCAGGAAGTACCACAGCCCAAACTGTTATTAGTTATGACAGCTTGTCATTGCCTCTGTTCCAGATCATTTAATGTGACATATATACTCAACTATTACCTCAAAATCAGCCGAGAGCAGCAGCATTTAAACCAGACCAAAACAGCTTGTCGTCATCAAAAATGGGGCAGTTATGTGACGTCCATTCTCTGTCGGACAGCGACCCAACCGTATACACTGCTACTAGGCCTCGTACCCCTGCCTCTCACCTGAGCACCCAGATGCAAGGGCCCAGTCATGCACATTTCTGGAGAGGTGTCAACGGAGGACTTCTATACTCTAGAACATTGTATTGTATGCATCTATGAGTGCCAGACAGCCCATATTTCACTGCGCAATATTCGCTTCTTGTAATGTAGCAACAGCAATGGGGCACACAGTCAGCAGACAGAGAACATCATACTGGATGACAGAGTATTCACTTTGTTTGCCATCGTCACTTGCAGTTTCCATGTCCCACAATTGTAAACAGACAGTAATAAAGTTGTTATTATAACCTCGCCAGTACCTTCTTCTGTTGCACCTGCACCCATTTTGGCAGAGAACTGCCATCCACACCTATCAATATCCACATCCTGTTATGACTGGTGGCAAAAGTAAAAATGGAGATAGACAACCAGAAGAAAGGAGCTAGGTCCATGGTTCCATAGCAAGCAGCCTGAAGGGAAAAGGGGAGTGGATGGATGGAAGACAGAGTGCTGAAGAGTCATCTGGGACAGCAAGATATGTAAGTAACAACCTGAACTTCAAGTTTTACTCATGGATTTCCTTATATCCTTGGGTTTGACCTTTCCTTGCTTTTCCCATAATGTCAGGGTTAGATACCATTATAGTGTTTGGTATGGGACCAAGGGCTGGACCAATAAGTCCTGTAACTGGTACACAGGGCAGTTTACCTGAGCACTCTACTTCTTATGTTGATCACATCCCATATCTGTTGACATGTTGATGGAAAGGGAATTATACAAGTCAGTGCTGAGAGTGTGTCTAGCTCAGATGTGTGAAATTTGTGTACCCAGAAAACTTCCGTAATTTCTTAAAGATGGACCATAATATACATAAGGTTTTCTGGATGCACGAGTATTGCATAGATTAGATGCTTTAGGATGGCTAAAAATGATAGGAGTAACATGCATATTAATGATTAAAGATAAGCATCTTGTTGGATTTAAGGCCATCACAAAGTAAAAATACTAGGAGTGATAATCTGGGAAATTGTGACTCCCAGGGAAAATAGTTAAAAGATACTAGTTACTTCATTACAACAGGTTTAAGTCATGATACAATGCTAATAAATTAGAAAAAGCACAATGGTACTGCTTGGTTAGATTTTAATGTCTTCACATCATGCAGCATAGTCTCAAAACCACGAAAGCACTGATATACCATATGGATGTGAGATGGACATTAGACAAAGTGAAAGAAGTGACATAACAGTTAAGCCTATCAGCTCTTGCAAGATATTTGGAAGTAAAGGAACTCTTTTTTTTATAAGCAACACAAGTGGGGCTGATATAGTACCTGTTGTCAGGGGAGACTTAATGACAGTACAGGTGAGGCTGGTATAGTACCTGCAGCTGGGAAAATGGTAGGATTACAGCACAGGTTAGGCTGGTATAGTGACTGTAGCGAGGTCAGTGTTATCACTGGATAAATCTCTCAAGAGTGAAAGAAATTAATAAAGAGTGAAAAGAGTAATACCGGTAGGTTATAGGATTTTGTATAGATTAGCCAGACACATCATTCTGAAAATGTGACTAAAGCGAGATTGCTGTTGTAAATAAACTTTTTTGAATCACTAAGGTATAAGAATATACAACAGAAGAACAGTGCGCAAACTGCAGGGTTCATGTAGGCCACTATTGTCAAACAATATGACTGCACATATGACTCTGTTTGCATGAGTCAGTTCTGTTCCCCCTAGAGTGAGGCAGGATTTAGCCTACAGTACATGTGTTCCTCTTGTTAGTCATTAACAGTATGTAGTAAATATTAGAGTAAATTTGTAGAAGATGATATGGGGACCAAGTCAGATCATAGTGCTAGGAATGCATCCTTATATCTGCTCCCTCCCATGTAGTGAAGCCAAAAGCTGCTCACCAATGAGACATAGTCAGATAAGGACAGAATTAATTGTTAACAAACACTCCGTGAATGAGCCAACTGCTAGCAATGTCAAAAGAAGTGTAAATAGTGAAAAGGGACAAAATGAAGTCATTGGCAATGTTAAAAATACTTGTAAATAAACTGGTGCCTATGTCACAGAAAAATTTTGATACATGAAATCCAAGAGTAGATTTTTTTCTCAGGTGAGACAGATTGGATTGGGATAAATTACTGCAGTACAAGGAGCCAAAGATTGAGCCCAGGATGGAAATCAGACCACAGCCAGAGTCAACTTGCACTGGTCATAGAAATGTGTGATCAGTAGAAGTGACCACTCATATCATGAGTCCATGCATCCCATAGCCAGGCCAGTCTTCAGGAATTACTATAGTCTGATCCACTGCTGGTTACAACAGCCAATCATTACCTCTATTTGAGTTTATTTGGTGTGACATACATACATACTCAGCTACTACCACACAGCAGCAGAGAAGTGCAGCATTTAAATCTGACTGAACCAGCTCATCATCATCGAACAGCTGGGGCAGTTATATGAAACAGTCACCAGCCAGAGGCTATCATACTGGAGGATGGAGTATTCACTTCATTTGCCATTGTAACTTGCAGTTTCCGAATCCCATGATTATAAATAAAAAGTAACGAAGAGATTATTGTGACCTCACTATGACTTTCTTCTGCAGCCCCTGCATCAGTCTTCAGCAGTGAATTGCACTCCGAGCTATTCCTGTATTCTGTCATAAATTGGAGACCCTCAATGAGGTCTCTTTCAAACTTTGTCAGTCACTGATAACACTGTTTCACACAAGTTTATCACTCAATGTCTGACACTCGCAACGTAGCTTACATATCCTACCAGGCCCGGTAACTATACTAAAGCACTATTTTTGGTTGTCCTACCTGTCACAGAGGATTAAAGATCTAATCACTTACACACACGCCAATGGTTTGTACGTGTACAAAGTTTCGTTGACATCTGACCATGTTTCCTGAGTGCTTCAATTTTTTGTCATGTGGTGTATGTGAATAAAGTCATCTGTTTGATTATATATGAAAGTTTATGAATGTCATACACAATTTATCAGGAGTTGTGAGCTACAGAGGCATGTCTGTATTATTAAATGGCTAAAATGGTCACATGATCCCATTTACTGGTTGCCTATCTAACAGCTTCTGGGAGCAAACAAAATTTGATTTTCAGTATTTTATGTAATTATTGACTGCACTGATAAATTGAAAATGTTGTTGTAATCTACTCATTGGGAGGTATAATCTTATGTTGAAGGTTTAACAAGTATTACAGTTAGAAACTGTGTGTAGTCTTGAGGGAGCAAAACTCATGGCACAAATATAACCAACTAAATTCATCCAGTATTGAAAAAATGAACAATAAGCTAACTCCAACAAACTGTACACATACACTGATTGGCCAGAACATTATGACCACCTACCTAATAGCTGGTATGACCATTTTTGGCACAGATAACAGTGTCAAAGTATTGTGGCATGGAAACAATAAGACATTGGTCAGTTTCTGAATGGAGCAGGCACCACATCAGCGCTTCAAGTCACCAAATTCACGTAAATTCTGGGGAGGGGCGATGAGCTCTGATGCCATATTCAATCACATCCCAGATGTGGTCGATTAGATTCATATCTGGTGAACTGGGGCGCTAGCCCATTAATTGGAATTCGCCACTGTGTTCCTCAAACCACTCCATCACACTCCTGGCCTTGTGACATGGTGCATTATCTTGTTGAAAAATCCCACTGCTGTTGGAAAACATGATTGTCATGAAGGGGTGTACATGGTCTGCAACTAGTGTACAATATTTCTCGCCCGTCATGGTGCCTTGCATGAGCTCCACTGTATCCATGGATGCCAACATGAATGTTACCCAGACCATAATGGAGCTACCATCAGCTTTTCTCTGTCCCGCAGTACAGATAAGAAGGAGCTGTTCCTCTGGAAGACAACAGATTAACACCCTCCCATTGGCATGACGAAAAAGGTGGCAGGATTTAACAGACCATGCAACGCTCTGCCAATGTCCAGTGCCAATTGTCACGTACCCGTTTCAGTCATAGTTGCTGATGTCATGGTATTAACATTAGCACATGCAAGGTTCATTGGCTGCAGAGGCTCATAGTTAGGAGTGTTCAGTGCACTGTGTGTTCAGATACATTTGTAATCTGTCTATCATTACAGTCTGATGTTAGTTCTGCCACAGTTTGCTGCCTGTCCTATTTTACCAGTCTGTCCAGCCTATGACATGTGACATCTGTAATGAGGGGTAGCCGCCCAACTCGATGCCATCTGAATGTGGTTTCACCTTGGTTTCGGCACATGTTAAAGACACTCACCACAGTACTCCTAGAACAGTAAACAAGTCATGCGGAGCCTCTGGGCCCTCACAGTCTGCCATTGTTAAAACTTAGATAAATCACTTGTCCTCCACATTCTGCACACAGAGAGCATGCTCACTGATACCACATGTGCCATGTGTCTGACTAGCATTCTTTCCTCAACCGGTGTCACCGCTATCACTTGGGTGGATTTATATCGATAGCAGGTCAGTGGTCATAATGTTCTCACTGATCAGTGTAATTTCTAAATTTTTCAATATTTTTTTCCCTCTGACACTACCAACAAAATAATCAAAGAAGAGAGTTCATAGCTTCCTACAGTTTCACTGTTCGTGCAGTTAAACATTGGCATCAAGCATGATGTTTTAATTTATATCTTGATTACTAGTAACTCTATTCACAACATACTTTGCAGGCAGTATAAACATATGCCACCAAATGTAGCCTACCTGCAAAATTATATCATTGTGTGACTTGTAGTTCAGTAAGAATGATGTAAACAATCACTAAGGTGATTGAAAAAGGAAAAACTAACTTTTTATTAAGACAAAGCTTTTTATATGTGGCAGTTTGATTCTTTAAAGAATTGTGGGCAGGGGCGCTATTAGTTTTACCTATTTTGGTTTGGAACATAGTTTCCCCTTAATTTCAGCGAGGGAACTTAAATAATTATGGTGGTATTTCCACTTTTTTCCTGCTAAGCGATCAGTTTGTTGTAAGGAAAGTTTTGAAAGAACCTGATGATGACCTAAACGTAACTCCTGCCGGGTCGACTGCTGTGGCATAAAAATGTGTGATATGCTGTATTGTTGCTGTCATGTTAATTCTTTCAACAGCAATGTATAGTGACTAGATTTGTCATAAATCAATTTTTATTGTTAGTGAGTATAACCTTGACAGAAACAAAATTCGTTAGTCAAAATTCCAATTAGCTTCAGGAAACCACTAAATTATGTCTCAGATTTTCTCTTTTGATATAATAGAAGCTGGTATTAAGGCCGACTCAGACAAGATGTCAACGGAAAGAAAGCTAAGTACTTAATGGTGAAAGTAGGGTAATGAGACACCATCTGTGATAGAAGAATTTGGAGTATATTATCAGAATTAGGGAACTAGTGATGATAAATTTTATTAATGGCCAAAGAAAATTTTGCAACAGATGCTCTTGATCAATTTTGTATGGTAACAAAATGCCTATTGGCTTCTGTCTCAGGTCTTTGGCTGACATTTGTTTGATGATTTTTCCTCATCCTTTCTTGTCAAGTATCCCCGTGTTGCATGAATTCATTCACGAAGAAAAGCTCATCCCATGCTGTCATAGATATGATGTGCTTGTGTTGTGGTGAACAGGTTGGTTGGTTGGTTTGGGGAAGGAGACCAGACAGCGAGGTCATCGGTCTCATCGGATTAGGGAAGGATGGGGAAGGAAGTCGGCCGTGCCCTTTGAAAGGAACCATCCCGGCATTTGCCTGGAGCGATGTAGGGAAATCACGGAAAACCTAAATCAGGATGGCCGGACGCGGGATTGAACCGTCGTCCTCCCGAATGCGAGTCCAGTGTCTAACCACTGCGCCACCTCGCTCGGTGTGGTGAACAGGTACTTACATTTCAAGAACTTCAGTGTAGCCCCACCATCCCAGCACCACGACAAAAAGGCGAGAGAGGACATCAGTCACACTTTCTTCTTCAATCATTGGTGAATGTGTCAGTGTTGATATTGTGGTCTTCAGTCCAGAGACTGGTTTGATGCAGCTCTCCATGCTACTCTATCCTGCACATGCTTCTTCATCACCAAGTAACTATTGCAACCTACATCCTTCTGAATCTCCTTAGTGTATACATCTCTTGGTCTCCCTCTATGATTTTTACCCTCCACTCTGCCCTCCAGTACTATATTGATGATCCCTTGATGCCTCAGAAAGTGTCCTACCAAACAATCCCTTCTTCTAGTCAAATTGTGCCACAGATTCCTCTTCTCCCTGATTATATTCAGTACCTGCTCATTAGTTCCCTGATCTACCCATCTAATCTTCAGCATTCTTCTGTAGCACCACACTTCAAAAGCCTCTATTCTCTTCTTCTACAAACTAGTTATTGTCCATGTTGCACTTTCATAAATGGTTACACTCCATACAAATACTTTCAGAAACGACTTCCTGACACTTAACTCTATACTCGATGTTAGCAAATATCTCTTCTTCAGAAATGCATTCCTTGCCATTTCCAGTCTACATTTTATATCCTCTCTACTTTGACCATCATCAGTTATTTTGCTCCCAAAATAGCAAAAGTCATCTACTACTTTAAGTGGTTCATTTCCTAATCTAATTCTGTCAGCATCACCTGATTTAATTAGACTACATTCCATTAACCTCGTTTTGCGTTTGTTGATGTTCATCATATGTCCTCCTTTCAAGACACTGTCCATTCCATTCAGCTGCTCTTCCAAGTCCTTTGCTGTCTCTGAAAGGAAATACAATGTCATCGGCAAACCTCAAAGTTTTTATTTCTTCTCCATGAATTTTAATTCCTATTCCAATTTTTTCTTTTGTTTCCTTTACTGCTTGCTCAATATACAGACTGAATAACATCAGGGATAGGGAACAACCCTGTCTCACTCCCTTACCAATCACTGCCTCCCTTTCATGCCCCTTGCTCATATAACTGCCATCTGGTTTCTGTACAAATTGTAAATAGCCTTTCGCTCCCTGTATTTGGTCCCTGCCACCTTCGGAATTTGAAAGAGAATATTCCAATCAACATTATCAAAAGCCTTCTCTAAGTCTACAAATGCTAGAAATGTGGGTTTGCCTTTCCTTAATCTATCTTCTGAAATAAGTCATAGGGGCAATCTTTCCTCATGTTTTCCAACATTTCTATGGAATCCACACTGATCTTCCCCGAGGTCGGCTTCTACCAGTTTTTCCATTCGTCTGTAAAGAATTCGCATTAGTATTTTGCAGGTGTGACTTATTAAACTGATAGTTTAATTTTCACATCTGTCAATGCCTGCTTTCGTTGGGATTGGAATTATTATATTCTTCTTGAAGTATGATGGTATTTCACCTGTCTGATACATCTTGCTTACCGGATGGTAGAGTTTTGTCAGGGCTGGCTCTCCCAAGGCTATCAGTAGCTCCATTGGAATGTTGCCTACCCCTTGGGCCCTGTTTTGACTTAGGTCTTACAGTTCTCTGTCAAATTCTTCACACAGTATCATATCTCCCATTTCATCTTCATCTACGTCCTGTTCCATTTCCGTAATAACGCCCTCAAGTACATCGCCCTTGTATAGACTCTCTATATACTCATTCCACCTTTCTGCTTTCCCTTCTTTGCTTAGAACTGATTCTCCATCTGAGCTCTTGATATTCATACAGGTGATTCTCTTTTCTCCAAAAGTCTCTTTAATTTTCCTGTCGGCAGTATCTATCTTACTCCTAGCGATATTTGCCTCTGCATCGTTACATTTGTCCTCTAGCCATCCCTGTTTAGCCATTTTTTTCTTCCTGTCAATTTCATTTTGCCTCCTTCATTTAGTGGATTTTTATATTTTCTTCTTTCATCAATTAAATTCATTATTTCTTCCGTTACCCAAGGATTTCTACTAGCCCTCGTCTTTTTATCTACAGGATCGTTTGTTGCCTTTACTATTTCATCTTTCAAAGCTACCCATTGTTCTTCTACTGTATTTCTTTCTCCCGTTCCTTACAATTGTTCCCTAATGCTCTGTCTGAAACTCTCTACAACCTCGGGTTCTTTCAGTTTATCCAGATCCCATCTCCTTAAATTCCCACCTTTTTGCAGTTTCTTCAGTTTAAAGCACAGTTCATAATCATTAGATTATGGTCAGAGTCCACACCTGCCCCTGGAAATGTCTTACAATTTAATACCTGTTTCTTAAGTCTCTGTCTTACTATTATATAAACCTTCTAGTGTCTCCAGTCCTCTTCCACATATACAACCTTCTTTCATGATTCTTAAACCAAGTGTTAGCTATGATTAAGTTATGCTCTGTGCAAAATTCTACCAGGCAACTTCCTCTTTCATTCCTTACCTCTATTCCTTATTCACCTACTTCTTTTCCTTCTCTTCCTTTTCCTACTACCAAATTCCAGTCCCCTATGACTATTAAATTTTTGTCTCCCTTCACAATCTGAATAATTTCTTTTATCTCATCATACCTTTTTTCAATCTCTTCATCATCTGTGGATCTAGTTGGCATATAAACTTGTACTACTGTGGTAGGTGTGGGCTGTGTGTCTATCTTGGCAATAATAATTCATTCCTACACTGTTTGTAATAGCTTACCTGCACTCCTATGTTTTTTGTTCATTACTAAACCTATTCCTGCATTATCCCTATTTGATTTTGTATTTGTAACCCTGTATTCACCCGACCAGAAGTCTTGTTCCTCCTGCCACCGAACTTCACTAATTCCCACCATATCTAACTTTAACCTATCCATTTCGCTTTTTAAATTTTCTAACCTGCCTACCTAATTACGGGTTCTGATGTTCCATGCTCCGATCCGTAGAATGCCAGTGTTCTTCCTCCTGATAATGGTGTCCTCCTGAGTAGTCCCTGCCCGGAGATCCAAATGGGGGACTATTTTACCTCCCGAATGTTTTCCCCAAAAGGACGCTATCATCATTTATCCATACAGTAAGGCTGTATGCCCTTGTGAAAAATTACGGCTGTAGTTTCCCCTTGCTTTCAGCCGTTCACAGTACCAGCACAGCAAGGCCATTTTGGTTAATGTTACAAGGCTAGATCAGTCAATTGGAACCACATGTTTGTCTCGCCTCTCAACAGATACCCCACTGTTGTGGTTGGACCTATGGTACGGCTATCTGTATCACTGAGCCATGCAAGCCTCCCCACCAACGGCAAGGTCCATGGTTCATTGGGGGGGGGGGGGGGGGGGGTGTCAGTACAATCTGAAAATCTCCTCCCACTAGAGGTATTGAACAAAATTGATAAAGGTTTCGTGGCCACTTTCTGACAAACTGCCCGTCAGCTTATGTCTTACGCTATTTAGCCAATGTTTGTTTGATGATTTTTCTGACATTTCACCAGAATGAGTGGCTGGCATTGTCGAAGCTTCACCCCTCATTGCTGGTGGTGGACTGGAATAGTTTCATCAAGAGCTGGACAGCTCATGACCGCACATTTTATGTGCCTGGTGTGCCAATGGCCAAGGAATTTTCTGTGGTCATTTTTGGTGGAACTTTCCTCTTGCTATCCCCCCAGGAACCATGGACCTTGCCGTTGGTGGGGAGGTTTGTATGCCTCAGTGATACAGATGGCCACACTGTAGGTGCAACCACAATGGAAGGGCATCTATTGAGAGGCCAGACAAACGTGCGGTTCCTGAAGAGGGGCAGCAGTCTTTTCAGTAGTTGCAGGGTCAACAGTCTGGATGATGGACTGATCTGGCCTTGTAACACTAACCAAAACAGCCTTGCTGTGCTTGTACTGCGAACGGCTGAAAGCAGGGGGAAACTACAGCAGTAATTTTTCCTGAGGGCATGCAGCTTTACTGTATGGTTAAATGATGATGGCGTCCTCTTGGGCAAAATATTCCGGAGGTAAAATAGTCCCCCATTTGGATCTCCGGGCGGGGACTACTCAAGAGGACGTTGTTATCAGGAGAGAGGAAACTGTCGTTCTACGGATCAGAGTGTGGATTGTCAGATCCCTTAATCGGGCAGGTAGGTCAGAATATTTAAAAAGTGTAATGGATAGGTTAGATATAGTGGGAATTAGTGAAGTTCAGTGGCAGGAGGAACAAGCCTTTTGGTCAGATGAATATAGGGTTATAAATACAAAATTTATTTATTTATTTATCGTATCCAAGACATCACCATTTTACAAAAAAAATTATATTACAATGCAAGAGAAGCAGTTATAATACAATAATACATGGTTATAAGGTAAATTAACTACAATAATATAGAAAAGTATGTAATATGTAATGATAAGCGCTAAGGATGCGAAACAGAGCGATTTTCATATCCCACGTGAAGCCCAATACACTGCAGCTTGAATAGCCTTGTCATTTGCTTCAAATAGGTCTTGAGTCGAACACGGGTTGTTTAGTTTCCTGCAGACCAGTAGGTGTTGTGGGTCTTGCTGTTCTCCACACTCGCAGGGCTCGTCTGTACTGATGTAGTCCCATTTTTCCAAGTTTGCTCTGCATCTTGATACGCCTGTTCGTAGTCTATTCAGGGCTTTCCAGGTCGTATATGGGAGTTCAGAGCCAGCTGTGGGTTCTTCCCTGGGGCTATTCCCTGGTCTTCCTGGGTTCACATTGTACCACAGCTCTTCTCGTCGTGCTCTAGGCGATAAAAGAGTTGCTTCAGTTGTTCGTAGGAAACTCTTCCTTGATTTAAGTCGGCGAGGTTGAAGATTGTATCCAAACATTGGATGCCTGGGATCTGTCTCCTGTTTATGTTTCTCGATTTCTGCGGCAGTCCTTCTTCTGATGTCTGGCGGGGCTATGCCCATGAGGTTGTACAGCTGCTTTGTGGGAGTTGGGCGGAGGCATCCTGTCACGATGCGTCCAGTCTCATTCAATGCTATATTTACTTGTTCAGCGTGGGTGGAATTTTGCCAAACGGGTGCCGAGTACTCCGCAGTGGAGAAACATAAAGCTAAAGCTGACGTGCAGAGAACTGTAGGTTGCGTTCCCCATCTGCTATTTGTTAGCTTGCGGATGATGTTGTTCCTGGCACTCACTTTCATCTTTGTGGCCAAACAGTGTTCCTTGTAGGTGAGAGCACAGTCAAGTTTAATCCCAAGATATTTTGGTGTGTCGCAGTGAGATAGATGTTGTCCCTTCCAGCTTATGTTGAGTTTCCTCCTTGCTTCCTTATTACGTAGGTGAAAAGCACAGACCTGGGTTTTTGCTGGGTTTGGCTTGAGGTGGTTATTATCACAATAGTCACCCAGCTTTTCAATCGCTAAAGTTAATTTACTTTCTACCTCTTCAAAGGTTTTTCCCTGGGTGGCAACGACTGTATCATCTGCATAGATAAAGGAGCGAGCGTCCATGCTGATCGGTTGGTCATTGGTATAAATATTATACAGCAATGGGGCGAGGACGCTACCTTGAGGTAGGCCATTTTTCTGGGTCCGCCATCGGCTCTTCTTCGACTGCAGCGTGACAAAATACCGTCTATTCTGCAACAGGCACTGGATGAATTGCGCCAGTCGGTAGTCTTTTGTGGTGTTATATATTTTTGATATTAACTTACTGTGGTTTATGGTGTCATAAGCTGCTGTAAGGTCGATAAAGGCTGCACCTGTAATTTGTTTCTGTTTGTATCCATCTTCTATGTACTGTGTAAGGTTGAGGATTTGTCCACAGCATGACCTTCCTGGGCGGAATCCTGCTTGCTCTTTAATTATATTCTTGTGTACATGTTCTGAGATGCGGTTAAGGATCATTCTTTCTAAGACTTTATAGAGGTGACAAAGCAGGGAGATAGGCCGAAAATTTTTAGGGTCTGTGGGGTTTTTTCCAGGTTTTGGTATAGCTACTATATTTGCCTTCCGCCAGGTCTTGGGGATTTTCATTTCAAGAACACATTTGTTCATCATATCTAGTAACCACCGTCTGGTAACAGGTACAAACATTTTTATTTGTTCTGGGCGTAGATCATCTAGGCCAGCGGCTTTATTAATTTTCATTATGGAGATGGAATCTTCTAATTCTTTCAGAGTAAAGGGGGTGCCTAGGTGGTCTTTTTCTTCAGTGCCTCTCTGTAGTTTCTTTCTTTGGTGCTTCCTGTTGGTTTTACCATTAAGTAGAAGTTGATTTGCTATTTGATTTGGTGTGACCTTATACAAATTTTGTGTATTAGATGAGGGGTCATTATTGATGTTTTTAAGAAGTTGCCAGGCCTTTCGGCTATTCTGTTTCATGTCTAGGTTTGTGATTAGATTACACCATTTCACTGTTCTTGAGGCTGATATGGCCTGGAGGAGTTCTTCTCCCGCCATAGTTGTTTCCTCTGAAAAAGGGTTTTCCTCGAAGAGCTGTTGGTAATGTTCCAGAAGAACCTTTGAGTTTCCGTCAAGTCCAGGGATATAACTAGTTCTGCAGCCTCGGGGGATATTTCTTCAGGAGACAGTTTTAACTAATTCAATGAAAGTGTCATATTTTTCCGGGCTAGCATCAAGGTTCTGCACCTCTTTGTCAAGTTCTTCAGAGAATTTGTCCCACAGGGCACGTTTAAAATTAAAACGTCTTTGGAAATGGGTGGTTGCTGGTTTAACAACTGCTTCAACCAGACATAATATAGCACGGTGCTGTGTATGTGGGAGGGGTTCTCTCACATCCTTCCTGGTTTGATGTGCTACGTTTTCGCTGACAAAGATGTTATCTGGATTGTATCCACGGTTCCACCTGCTGCTGTTGAAAGAATATGGAAGTTTGGGGTCGTGTATTAATTTAAGGCCAGTTGAGTCTGCCAAGGTTCTAGGTCGTCCCCACTTTTGTCTGTGTGCCTGTACCCCCAGGCTGATCCATGACAGTTGAAGTCGCCCATTACTATTTTCGTTGGTTGTGAGTTGAAGTTGGTTGGCTCACTGAATCTGAACTCCCTGCTCGGTGGCTTATATATAGACGTCACAGTGCAGGACTGTAACTCTACAGTCAAGATTTCGATGTCTTCTTGAGATGTCAGTTCTGCAGATATAATACCTAAGCCCATTTTGGCGAAGATTGCGCTGCCATATTGCTTGTGTGGTCTTTCAATTATTAATTTCATTCCGTGAATCTTTGGTCTTCTATTTGTGGGGCCAATGTGGGTCTCTTGGATTAGTAAGAGATCACAGTTGTGAGTTTTACATGCTACAGCAAGTAGCACTTCTTTCTCATGAGAGAGCCCTTCAATGTTTATGGACATTATATTTAGCGCTGGCTTTGATAAAAGCCTTTTTGTGGTGTCTTGGTGTTGAAAGGACTGGCCGTTAGGCACAGGCCTAACGTTGCCCAGGGTACGCCCGATCGTTGTCATGATCTTCGGGGAGGCTCCTTTCGTGTACCCCAATACAAAATCAAATAGGGATAATGCAGCAGTAAGTTTAATAATGAATAAAAAAATAGGAGTGCGGGTAAGCTACTACAAACAGCATAGTGAACGCATTATTGTGGCCAAGATAGACACGAAGCCCATGCCTACTACAGTAGTACAAGTTTATATACCAACTAGCTCTGCAGATGATGAAGAAATTGTTGCAATGTATGATGAGATAAAAGAAATTATTCAGGTAGTGAAGGGAGACGAAAATTTAATAGTCATGGGTGACTGGAATTAGAGAGTAGGAAAAGGGAGAGAAGGAAACATAGTAGGTGAATATGGATTGGGGGTGAGAAATGAAAGAGGAGGCCGTCTGGTAGAATTTTGCACATAGCATAACTTAACATAAATTGTAAGACATTTCCAGGGGTAGATGTGGACTCTGACCACAATCTATTGGTTATACACTGTAGATTAAAACTGAAGAAACTGCAAAAAGGTGGGAATTTAAGGAGATGGGACCTGGATAAACTGACTAAACCAGAGGTTGTACAGAGTTTCAGGGAGAGCATAAGGGAACAATTGAAGGGACTGGGGGAAAGAAATACAGTAGAAGAAGAATGGGTAGCTCTGAGGGATGAAGTAGTGAAGGCAGCAGAGGGTCAAGTAGGTAATAAGACGAGAAATAGTAGAAATCCCTGGATAACAGAAGAAATATTGAATTTCATTGATGAAAGGAGAAAATATAAAAACACAGTAAATGAAGCAGGCAAAAAGGAATACAAACGTCTCAAATATGAGATCAACAGGAAGTGCAACATGGCTAAGCAGGGGTGGCAAGAGGACAAATGTAAGGATGTAGAGGCTTATCTCACTAGGGGTAAGATAGATAACTACCTACAGGAAAATTAAAGAGACGTTTGGAAAAAAGAGAACCACTTGTATGAATATCAAGAGCTCAGATGGAAACCCAATTCTAAGCAAAGAAGGGAAAGCAGAAAGGTGGAAGGAGCATATAGAGGGTTTAGGCGATGTACTTGAGGACAATATTATGGAAATGGAAGAGGATGTAGATGAAGATGAAATGGGAGATACGATACTGCGTGAAGAGTTTGACAGAGCACTGAAAGACTTGAGTTGAAACAAGGCCCCGGGAGTAGACAACATTCCATTGGAACTACTGACAGCCTTGGGAGAGCCAGTCCTGACAAAACTCTACCGTCTGGTGAGCAAGATGTATGAGACTGGCGAAACACCCTCATACTTCAAGAAGAATATAATAATTCCAATCCCAAAGAAAGCAGGTGTTGACAGATGTGAAAATTACCGAACTATCAGTTTAATAAGTCATAACTGCAAAATACTAAAGCGAATTCTTTACAGACAAATGGAAAAACTGGTAGAATCCTACCTTGGGGAAGATCAGTTTGGATTCCGTAGAAATGTTGGAGCACGTGAGGCAATACTAACCCTACGACTTATCTTAGAAGATAAATAAGGAAAGGCAAACCTACATTTCTAACATTTGTAGTCTTAGAGAAAGCTTTTGACAATGTTGACTGGAATACTCTTTCAAATTCTAAAGGTGGCAGGGGTAAAATACAGGGTGCGACAAGCTATTTACAATTTGTACAGAAACCAGATAGCAGTTATAAAAGTTGAGGGGCATGAAAGGGAAGCAATGGTTGGGAAGGGAGTGAGACAGGGTTGTAGCCTCTTCCCGATGTTATTCAATCTGTATATTGAGCAAGCAGTAAAGAAAACAAAAGAAAAATTCGGAGTAGGTATTAAAATCCATGGAGAAGAAATAAAAACTTTGAGGTTCGTCGATGACATTGTAATTCTGTCAGAGACAGCAAAGGACTTGGAAGGGCAGTTGAACAGAATGGACAGTGTCTTAAAAGGAGGATATAAAATGAACATCAACAAAAGCAAAATGAGGATAATGGAATGTAGTCGAATTAAGTCAGGTGATGCTCAGGGAATTCCGTATTTACTCGAATCTAAGCCGCACTCGAATCTAAGCCGCACCTGAAAAATGAGACTCGAAATAAAGGAAAAAAAATTTCCCGAATCTAAGCCGCACCTGAAATTTGAGACTCGAAATTCAAGGGAAGAGAAAAGTTTAAGGCCGCACCTCCAAATCGAAACAAAGTTGGTCCATTGTAATATGAGACACAATTTAGGTCGAATGAAAGACGATACAGCTACAGTAGTTTGGTTCGAGTCGTAAGCTTAGCAGTTAAGCTTTACCAGGTAGCCATTGCTATGCGTCAGGCGCTCCGTCTGTATTTATACGGGTACCCTTCCTTTTTCACGTGCTTCGTCTGGTTTGAATCGATTGCTTATTTTGCTTTGATCTGATAAGTGCCGTTTTCTTTGTTATATGTGTTTACGTCACTCTAAGCTGAAAATGCATTACTGTACTGTGTAATGCATTGTTTGTCGCATTTTGATAGTGCGTGTTTACGGCCTGTCGCCGCTCGCGGCATGACTTGCTTTTGTGCGCGCTACCGCCGCTTAAGAAAAAAGAGGAATCGTCTCATTAGCGAAGCAATGGCAAGAGACTGCTATTTGTTGTTACTTACACTGCTACTTTCTTTGATAATGATCAACAAGAACCAAATGCGTATGATAGAACATGCGTATGATAGAACATGTTCTGAACGAGAGTTTTGCGAAAATTTTCCTCCGTTTGAAAATCTTTGCGGCCGCTTCTTTAGTACATCAAGTTCTGCACAGAAATTAGTCATCTTACATTTAAAATCTAGTCAGTTGCCGTGCTTCATTTCTGACTGTATCACTATTAGGCAGAAGAATAATACGAATATAAACATGACACATACGTATATTTTTCCGCGTTTGCTGTCTCACTCTAGTTTCGTAGTTTATTACGCAGACAGGATTTAAATGAGATAGCAGCAAACACGAAAGAATACATGGCAAAATGTTTATATTCGTATTATTCTTATGGTGAAGAGAATACTTCATGTGATTCACATTTCATCAGGTTCCTATTAGCAACCATCTCTTCTCACAGGTAGGAAAAAACTCGGAACGTAGAGTTGGCCATATTGACAAATATCCCTAACAGTCTTTCCAGTCGGATTTTCGTAGTAAATTGAAATTCTGCTACATTCGAAGATGAACAATACGGAATTTGTATTTACTTCGTTGGATAATGTATGAAAATGCAGTGGTCGAAACTCGGGGCGGAGAAAAAAAAGCTCGTCTTCTACCTTTTTTTTAAATTTATTTACTGATGCAGAGGTTTTGGCGCCAGTATTTATCTTTGTGCCCACAAAGCACGCTTGTGTAGCACTACATATATTCGACGGCAGAAGTTAGTTGTGGCGGCACCTATCAACATTTTTCAGAACTTCTGCTTGCTTTGCACTCGATTCTAAGCCGCAGGTGGTTTTTTGGATTACAAAAACCGGAAAAAAAGTGCGGCTTAGATTCGAGTAAATACGGTAGATTAAGAAATGAGACACTTAAAGTAGTACAGGAGTTTGCCATTTGGGGAGCAAAATAACTGATGATAATCGAATTAGAGAGGATATGAAATGTAGACTAGCAATGGCAAGGAAAGCGTTCCTGAAGAAGAGAAATTAACTGTCAGAAAGTCGTTTCTTAAAGTATTTGTATGGAGTGTTGCCATGTATGGAAGTGAAACGTGGACGTTAAATAGTGTAGATAAGAAGAGAATAGAAGCTTTCAAACTGTGGTGCTACAGAAGAATGCTGAAGATTAGATGGGTAGATCACGTAACTAATGAGGAGGTATTGAATAGAATGGGGAGGAGTTTGTGGCACAACTTGACAAGAAGAATGGACCGGTTGGTAAGACATGTTCTGAGGCATCAAGGGATCACAAACTTAGCATTGGAGGGCAGCGTGGAGGGTAAAAATTGTAGAGGGAGACGAAGAGATGAATACACTAAGCAGATTCAGAAGGATGTAGGTTGCAGTAAGTACTGGGAGATGAAGAAGCTTGCACAGGATAGAGTAGCATGGAGAGCTGCATCAAACCAGTCTCAGGGCTGAAGAACACAACAAACAACAACAACCTGGAATGGTCATTTGTTGCAGCATAGGAATCTAGAATATGTTCACCTTGAAGCTTTCTTCTTTCTTGTTGAAACTATTCTATAGTTTATTTCTATAGCTTCTCTCAACAGCCAAAACTTCAACGTTAACGAATTTTACTATGTGGTTGGCCTCACACAGCGTGTGCTCTGCCATCGTTGATTTCTCCACATGCCCCAACCTGTACTGTCACTTCTGTGATTCTGGTGTTGATTGAGTGTCCAGTCATTCCAACATAAACTTTTCTGCATGTGCATGGTATGCGGTATATTCCTGACAGTGCAAGTGGGTCCCTTTTCTACTTTGCCGATATGAGAGACTCTTTGATCTTTGTTGTGTTTGTGAAATATACAGCCAATTCTGTGTGCCACTTTGGGAATGTAAGGCTGAAAGGCTGTACCTGACATTTCTTTTTCTGATGTTTCACTTCACCGATTGTTTGACTCTGTTATACTTCTTATATAACCGGTGGAGTACTTATTTCTCCTCAGAACACTTTGCTGATGTTGCATCTCGCATCTGAGGTGCAGTGGCACACATATTCATCTTGCTAATATTCATTATGCCTCTTTTCTGGGCCGGGTGATGATTTGACAGTTTGCGCAGGTATCGGTCCATGTGTGTTGGTTTTCGATACATGCTGTGTCCCAGGTTTTCACCATCCCCTGTGACCAGCACGTCTATAAAGGGTAGCTGTTAGTCCTTTTCTACTTTCATGATAAATTTTATGTTGGCATGGAGGCTGTTCAAGTGTATTAAGAAATTACCAAGCCGTTCCTTACCATGGCTTCACACAGTGAAGATATCATCGACATATCTGTACCACAACTTATGTTTGCAAGATGCCAAGCCTTAGCTTCAAAATGTTCCATGAAGCAGTTGCCCATCACTGAACTAAGAGGAGTACCCATGGCAATACCTTCCAACTGTTTGCACGAGTTGCCATTCCAAATGAAATAGCTCATGGTGAGGCATGCACAAAAGAGCCTGGTGGTGTCTTGTGGGAAAATGGAACTAATGTGCTCCTGAGAGTCACTGAGTGGTACTTTGGTTAACAAAGAAACATAGTAAAATTTGCTTACATGGAAGTTCTGGCTGTAGATATGCTATCACACCTGCTTATTCAGAGAAACTATAGCAATACACAAACATGAGAATAGTTTCTACAAGAAAGAAGGAAGCTTCAAAGTGAATGGATCTCGCATTCTTGTGCTGCAGCGAATGACTGTTGCAGATAGCAAGAGGAGAACCACTCTGGAAATGTCCATGGAAAAGCCCTTGGACATTGGCTTGCCAGGTACATATAATGTGCGGCCACGAGTTTGACTCCAGCCCACCACCAGCAATGGAGAGTGAAGCTTTGACAATGCCAGCCACTTGTGGGCGAAATATCAGAAAAATCATCAAATAAATGTTGGCTGGAGGACCTGACACAGAAGCCAACAGGCATTTTGTCAAGAAGTGACAATGAATGCCTTAACAGTTTTGTATGGTAAATTGCTGAGAAGTGAAACAACGTTTCAAGACAACAGTATTTATTTGCTGGAAAAAATATATACACACTAGCACATCAAACAATATTTCTAAGGGAATACATGAAGGCTGTTTATCTTTGTTTACCTTGGCCATTGTTCTTAGCAAGTAACATAATAAACAACTGTATCTTTCTCAATCAATAGAGCTGTTTCACTTAATAAAAGGTTATTTAAGGAAAACTGCTTCGTTAATTTCTGTTCTTGTTTATGCACAGTGTAGGCATCAGCTCTGCCTAGTTAAGGCCAATTCACACTGGCTGTCACAGCA
Organism: Schistocerca nitens; assembly: GCF_023898315.1. Lineage (NCBI taxonomy): Eukaryota > Metazoa > Arthropoda > Insecta > Orthoptera > Acrididae > Schistocerca > Schistocerca nitens. The sequence goes on from NC_064622.1 coordinate 356,309,271, forward strand.
CCATCACTTTACAGTATCATCACGGCAGGGTGTAGGCACACTGTCTGTCACGTCACATCACATCAAGTCAATTCAAGTCATGTGATTTCAAATCTCACGGCTGTCCTCAACTGTTTTCAATCTTAACATCTAACAAAAAATTAAAATGAATTAATAACAGAGAGACAGAATAACAACTGATATCAACTATGAAAACCATGACCTAATGAAAGCATGACAAAACGAAGTATGGAGGACAGAAGCATGGCTGGGTATCAAGAAGAAATGAGTTTGGGGATCATGTGATCAACAATGGCTGATGATGTCACCCATCAAAACTTTGTCCCCGAGAAACCATGAGAATGCCATGCCATAAAGTAACATGATGTGACTTGACTTGACTTTAAATTCCAATGTTAACAGACTTGATACAGTTTGCTCAACCAATTTCAACATCAGAACTTAACTTTCTTCCCGAAGACCTTGATGCTAACATCATGTTCCATTTTGTTCCATTCCATGCCCTTTACAAGCTGTGTGAATTCTGCCACTCGAAAGGTATTGCAAAATATTTTGATATAACATTACATTCTATTATTTCGATTGTGAGTTAGCCGTTACTGCTTCAGTTCATAAATAATGTTTTAATAGAATCAGCAGTCCAATCAGAATCTAAAATTTTGTTTCAATTCAGTTTCAGTTAGTGTTATTGTTCATAGTGCTATAGGGCACTATTATTATTTATTACAGTCCAACTCATGAACGATGGCAGTTCACACAAGTGAAGGGACGGATGGAGGTTCCACTTGTGCTGGTTCCAAGTTCCAGTTCCACTATGCACATAGACATGCTCAGCACTTGAAGAAAGCATGTATCCTGCAAATTATGCCTTTCACTTGCTTATGAAGAAGTTATCATTTGCTACCACCATCGACGATGACAGCTCGCAACGCATGGAATAAAAATTCACTAAATAACTCACTATGAATACATTTAATGTTCTCAGGGGTTATGAAATTCATAGCACAGTGCTCAGAACACAGCTCAACTCTCATAGACTGTCAGAGCACGCGTTATGTAGGCACACAGAACTAAACTAAACTCGACCGCTTATTTTCATGACTCCAACTACAGTGAGACTCATTCTGTAGCATTTCCATGGACACTCCTGCAGTGAAACTGTATCAACATTTTCTTTCTCTAGCCTGCAGAGAAAAATGGTACTCTCTGTTTAATTAATGGAATTGATATTCTGAAATCGGTATATATTTTTTTGAGCTTTTGGTGGGGTTTCTCTACTCTAAAAAAACGACATGTCAATACTACACATACTCTGCTGCCCTAGTAGTTGCATTTCTTGTGTAGCGCATGACTGACATATTCTCCTCCCAATGATAGAGTCCCAGAAGTCCGAGTTCCAAATTATCACATAATTGTCTGAGCCTCTAATGTAAGCTTTCCACTTGGGTCCAAATTGGTTCTGGGGACAATACTATACGAGGTCTGTTCAAAAAATTGCAGAACTTTGTTCACAAAATTTTTCTACACTTACCTTTTACTTATTGTGCATGGTCTCCTTCGAAATACTCTCCTCCACAATTGATACACACTCCAAATGCTGGGAGCAGTCTTGGTACACCTCTTACTGGATCACTCAAAGTGCTGTCTGTGAATTTTCTTTCATCTCATCTATTGTTGCAAATATTTGCCCTTTCAGTGGGGTTTTCAACTTTGGAAATAAAAAAAGTATGCAGGCGCCAGGTCTGGAGAGCACGGAGCATGAGGCAGCATAGTGATAGTGTTTTTTGCGCAAAAATCATGCACCAACATGGATGAATGTGTGAGTGTGATGCAGGAAAGATGTACAGAAATGTTTCTGTATGTAATGGGTTAGGAGCCAGATGTGGGCAGAAAAGGTCAAACGTGAGGAAGTCATAATCTCGATTTTGCTATTAACCACCATTTTCACAATTTGTTTTATATGAGCACTGGAGATGCCAACGAGCTGGTATATGGTGACAGATGTGCACCTGGTGGCCAAAATTGCTATCATTTTTTTCCAGAATAAATCAATTCTGCATTAACACATTAGCTTATCTCCCAAGTTTCGCTGCCATACAATAATTACAACTCACACTCGACCTCCGTGAGTAGCTGCACTTGAATTATAACCACCTGATACTCAGCCGCTGATGCAGCAGGAAAGACAGGGTGAAAGATGAAATTGTGAAAACCTGAAGCCACTAAGAGAGCTAACCACTTGAGAAAACTAGTACACGTTATGCCATTGCTACTCCCCCCAAGCACAGCACATGGAAATAGCCAGCATACATGCAATGCCTTTGTTAATCAACGATGTCAGTTGCAGAAGTCTTGTAATTCAGAGGAGGCTGTCAGCTCATCTTTTGGGCCCAATCATCTATAATCGTCTATGAAGTTACAGGTCTTGCTGGAGAGGCTCTGCCACTATCCACTGCAGTGCTAACTTTCGGGTCATCACTGATGGGGTGCAGAGACCGCCACAACATACTGGCATACTGGAAGACTGACTAGTGGTGCCAAGAAGCTCTTTGCCATACGCCATCATCAGGAGGAGCCACTATAGCTGCTTACCCCCTTCCTGCAGCTGACACTAAAGCTGCTGGTGTCTTTCCTATAACTGGAGGCAATGGATTGAACTCTACATGACAATGAGTACTCCTGCTTGGGCCGGAGGTAGAGTCGCCTGGGAATACATCTTCACTGCAATGAGAATCATTCAGAGATCAGCTCACAGAGCTGCTGTCTGTCACTATCTTCTATGCCATCTATGAGTCCTGGGGGCACAGACTGGGCATGGTCTCACAGTTGTCACCCAAACCATCCTCCACGTAGCAGTACTGCCATGCAGATATCTGCCTGCTACTGCTGACATAGTGTGCACTCTGCTGGACCATCTGAGCTGCCAGTATCACGGAAGACAATTCTGTGTTTCAGATTAATAAACATATCACTGTGAACAATGTTTTCTTGGTGCTCTCAAGTGCAAACAGATCCTCTTCACTATGCTCCCACTCGGCACGATCTCGGCAACCAGACCACTGTACAATGAGAGCGAATTTCTGGATAGAAATAGACATGTGCAGGGCTGCAGCATTTGAGGCTTAAATTTAAAAGTAAGCTGCTGATGTTGTACTGACATCACAAACAGTCTCTCTCCCACAATAATTGTGAAGCAGATGGTTAGAGAAATGTGTGTATTATACCCACAAACTAACATAGCATGACTCAGTCCTTGTATCACAGACACCAGTCATGGCAGAAGATAGAACACAGTTCATTATACTGACGATGAATGTACCACATCTCAGTATACATCAACAACAGACATAGACATCAAATGTTTCCACATAATTTCTAATTCATTTCTAATGAATGCTGGTGCTGCAGATAGCCATGATAGAGAGGCCTGAGGTTTCATTTACGCTACATTCCACATGCAAGCTTACAATTGCCGGCAGATCAATTGTCTAGTCCAGGGTTAGTCTAACTTTTTTACATATCACCCCCTTTTGCATCTCTGTTAGCAGTAAAATTTTCCAAACACCTAATGCTTTCTCAGTAATGGTGATTTATAAAGAAGGAAAGTAACTTCATTTACAAAGTTTTTAAAACAAAGTTACTGCAAATTAAATCATATAATAATAATTACTTACCAAATACTTGATGTCAAAATTTTATGAAAACCCAACGGAAATGTTTTTAAAACCCCTATTGCCTACTGCTCACCATGAAAGCTCTAAGGCCAACTAGTGGGCAGTATTGGCCAAGTTGACTACCATTGACATTGACAAATCTGTTTTACGGTGGTTTCTTCCTGAGGTTTACACACAACACCCATGAATTATAGTTATAAAACTGACATCCAATAATGTTCCAGATGATCTCAGATCAGATTAATTTGAAAGCTAAGACATCAATGCAGACCACTACACAATGGCCAAGTCTTATATCACAGTCAATTATAATAGTTCTTATGTGAGAAAATGAGCTATAGTAGTTCTTAAAGATGCGTAGTCAATGTGGCTCACTTGATATAGCGCTAGTGTTTGTTGTAGAAGTACATTCATTCCATAGATGCAAACAGTAGGCCTCTTGATGAATTTAGTAACCATATGGGTACCACACCGTACCATCCAGTCTGTAAGGATTTCCCCAAAGACATTTTGTGTGTTTCATTTGCACATATTTTAATTTCTGAGCACCCACATTTCACACACATTTTGTCTCTTGTAACAAAGATCTGCTACATCCAGCAACTACTGAAAATGCATGAACTGGTAAGTTTCTCTGTAACATAGTGACAACAACTGAAAATATATGAACTGTTAAGTCTCTCTGACATTGCAACAGCTGACTTGTTAAGTTCCATCTCATAGAAAATGTGCTAGTCCTGTCAACACAGCAACAACTTTGACTCTCTAGGTCATATGCCTCTACACCATTTATGCAGTGGATATCTAAGGTTGTCAGTTTTGACTGTCCAGTCACATTAATGTGCCCACATGTCAAAAGTTTGAATAACCATCTTCTGCAGTGTGAGACATGCAGAAAATGAGTCAGTGAGGTTCTGGAAGGCACTAACAGGGATGTGAAGCCATGGCAACTCCATTGGCATGACCAATGGTGCTAAGTTTCTCGGTTGAGGATCTGTGGTACAAATGGTCCGACTGAGGTTGTTCTGCAGATTCTCAATTGGGTTTAAGTCTGGGGAGTATGGTAAACTCATTCTGGTGCTCTTTGAACCAGATACGTACACTGTGAGCTGTGTGATACATTGCTTTGTCCTGCTGGTAGATGCCATCATACTGATGAAAAACAAACTGCATGTAAGGGTGGACAAATCCCAAGGATAGATGCAAACTTAAGTGGATCCAGTGTGCGTTCCAAAATGATCATCCAGGGAATTCTGCAAAACATTCCCCAGACCATAAAACTCCTTCCTCCAGCCTGGACCTCCCCACAGTTGTTGGTGCTTGCTTTCAAGTTTCATGTCGCACATGGCAACAGCTGTCTGACTGATGGAGCACAAAATGTGTTCATCTGAAAAGGCCACAGATCATCACCCAGTGGATGTCCTGTTGTAGTACTGGTATACAGATTTCTGTCTTCAACACCAATGAACAGCTGCTAGCAGGCATACATGAACTTGGCACCTGCTGCACAGACCCACACACAGCAGTGTTCGCTGAATGGCTGTTGAAGAAACACTGTTGGTAGTCCCTCGGTTCATCTGGGCAGTCAGCTGCTCACTATCTGCATGTCAATTTGTCCATACGCATCTCTGCAGCCATCATTCACCCTGTTATCTATGGCCTGGGATGCACTACAGTTACCTTAGCGCTGGTTTTGGGTAGCACCATTTTGTCATGCACTGTATATTTTAACCATGGCATCATGCACTCAGTTTACAAACTTAGCCATTTCGAAAATGCTTCCACCCTTGGCTTGAAAGCTAATGATCGTGACCATTTAGATATCAGTTACATTGCTCCGTTTCCTCTTTATGGCAAGGACTGCACTATTTCCTGTATCCTCCTGGCACACTTTGTATACTCTTCACTGTTTGTGCTGCCAATCTGCAGTCTGTGAGTTGTTATTGCACGTTGATGTTGAATATTGGTTGTGGTCACAGAGTAGGAATGGATCATGCGTATAACATTTACATATACTGAGAGATGTTTAGTTGCAATTTCTGATGTAACTTGGAGGATTCTGCTACAAATCTACTGTAATAAAGGGTATTTTTTGCAACAACTGTTAAATCTCTCTCTCTCTCTCTCTCTCTCTCTCTCTCTCTCTCTCTCTCTCTCTCACTTGTTGACACTGGAACAGATGAGCCATTGTGCTTCATCTCATGTAAAAGTGTGCTAAGTCTCTTGGATATACCCATAAATGGACTGTGAAGTAGTGGCTTCTCAAATCAAGAACTGTTTTATTTGCTTTAGCCGCAATTCTGTTACATCCTCATTTCCGCAGTGCTGTGGCCTTCTCCACCAGACATCACGGCTAGAGTATCAGCAACCAAACTGACAGCCTGCAGCTGCGGGTTGCCCAGATCGCAGGCACACCGAAGCACTACACAACCGACAGGCAATGTTGATGAACGGCCACAACAACAACAACAACAACAACAACACAGCAAAGACACCAGCGGCCACCAGGGGCCACTACCAGCCCACATAAACATAAGGAAGAGGTCGCTGCAGATCCCGGAATTATTTTCACATGTCAAACCACGTGATGGAAAATAGTTCCGAGGTACTCATCCGCGGAAGTGCTATAAAGGCCGGCACTCAGCTGCACATTGACAGTTCATCAACCGCCAGCAGACATGGATAGCTGCCGTCCCGGCAGCCTGGCTTGGATCTTCTCGCTGATCTCTGGATTAGGCTTGGTATATTGGAGAAGTCTCTGGCAGAGACTAGTAGGAAATTATTTCAGTTGTTTTCTATATTATTCTTGTATGTAGCTGTGATTCGAAGACGGATCACTGTTTTGTGTTGGTGTTATACTTGGAGAATTTGTTTTGGTTAATTGAACAGTCCAATAAATTGTTTTCGGACTTTGAACGTTAGTTTCTTCTGCTTACGCAGACATATCACGCAGGAAAATGTTTCCAGTTCCTACCTGATAGATATATTTAGACTGTGACTTTGTCTAGATTACTGAACATGTAAATCATTCTAGTTGTCATCTGTACTTCAGTACTCTTAACTGCATAGTTTATTCAACATATTTGCAGTTTTTGATGAAATGAAACACACTTTATAGATATAAAAATTCATTTATTTTCACTTTTTTAAATTGAACTATCTTTGTAGGGCATACAAACAAGTTCAAAATGCTTGTAATTCTCTAGCAATGTCAATTAGTGATGATGCCGATGCACCATACGTACAGCGAACTGATGCACAACATACGTCAAAATTAGTAGCAAAGACCTCCTCTGACATGTTCTGACAGGTAGGTTTTGTAAGAACATGCCATACACACACTCCCACCACCCAGTGGCACATAAACAGCACACTGGATGGCTTAGCTGTGACCCATCAAATTTCAGAATGTAGTCTTCTGAAAGTGAGTGCACTGTGTGATATCACATTGTTGTGTATTTCACTGTTATTGTATAGTTCCCAACACACATCGAATGAGAATAATATGAGTGTTGAATTTTGCTGTTGACATAACTGATACAATTCGTAGTCTCAAAGCACTACTTTCATGTAACTAGATTGTGGATTTTCAGAAATTACCACTATGCTAGACATGCGTACAACAATGCATTTACAGTTACTTGCATTCAGCATGTATGTTGCAAAGAATAACACAACTTCCAGAGTTGCACTATACTATGATAGCAGCTTGACGAGTGGTGCAGACACTGGTGATAATGGTAACTCAAAATCTGGAAACAGTTCTGCGCGCTGACTTGATTTCTGCTCCAATGCATTAGATGCCCTATGCAATGCTTGTAGCATGATACTTGGTGTATATTTTGGATATACTTGAAACTCAAAGTCTGGAAACAATTATGTGACCTGCTCTGATATATCAGATGGTGCAACATGGCAGCTGTCTGCATGCGGTCTTGGTTTTGGCTGCTGCTCAGATTATCAGGCACTGCATCATCTATGTCAGGGAGCTGTTGTGTTGAAGAAGCAATAAACAAAAACCATGAAAACACATACAATGAATAATATAATAATAATAATAAAAACATTGAGAGATGGGCATGGTTTAATACTTGCAATCAACTGTGCGAGTTGGTATTTACTGTCTGGAGACGGCAGATCTCTGATGGTATTACATGATTATCAACCTTTTAGTAGTGTGTGCTGAAGATGCCTGCCTAGTTCACCTGATGAGTGGATGCTGAGGATGACTGGGGGGGGGGGGGGGGGTAGATGACTGCAACGCCATGGAAATTGGAACAACTATCTTGGACTGAGATAATGCTTCAGGCTGCACTTATATCTCATCATGGCCCTTGAATCACAATCTTAGATTCTGATTTCATCATCATGAGTCTCCACTTTGAATTTTAAATTTAGAACCATGCAGACTGTGCCAGTATTGTCAGGACCACTACCTTGGATTTCTCACCCTGCATACTGTGCTAAGATCAGTCATCCTGTTTACAGTTTTGGGGTAATTATTTACAGTTTTGAGGTAATTTGTTACAGTGTGGAGGCCTTTATATGCCCACTTTTATGGAATACTTAAAGTCCAAAATATTTCAGATTAGCTTTCATAAAATCAAATTCCTCACAGCCTTTGATAATTCTAAATCTGGCAACTGTTGGCACTAATTTTCTACTGTCAAACTTATTTCAATGGACTACAGCCTAGCAGACTTTGCTCAGTACAGCATGCACAGCCATTTCACATCACATCTTCTGACACCTACTGTGCTCTTGTTGGAGGAACTGTACAGGCATTCATCAGAAAATTATTTACAAATCCTATGGAAGTGTGTGTAAGTTTGCATTAGAGGACCCACAACCCTCCCTCTTGATTATGAACATGTTTTACATGTCGTTCACATCTTGAGATTTCTCAGCTGGAAATGTTAGATGTCTTATGTATAACATTGAACACTTACAATTTATGTGAGGACGCACCTAAATGTCACTTAAAATGCAGTGTTAGCCTGGACATTAAATCATTTTATGTTTATAGGAAGGAAGATTGGAGTTCAACATTTTGTCTGCATTGATATCAAACTTCCATCACACTAAGGCATACAAAAATTAATATTTGTTAAAGACTAATACTATCGCCCATCATTAGTGTGGTCATTGTGGTAGAGCTAGCTGGGAATGAACTAAAGTGAAATGAATTGAATTGGAAAATCAGTGTTAATTAAAGAGTGATACTGTCACCAATTAAAAGAGTGAGTGGTCACTGTGGTACAGTCAGTTTAGAGTCTATGGATATGAGTCTGCTACTACAGCTTGTTGGTAACCAGTTGCAACACAAACAATGAATCTATTGCTGTTACCTTTCTGAATTCACCTTGGAACCCAGTGTTTGAATGTAGGGAATGATTTTACTATTACAACAACAACTAGTAATCTACCAACTGAGAGCCACATTTACCACACCTCTCTGAGAACTTCTATAGTGCTTTCCACATAAGTCATATAGGACTCAGTAATGATACAGAGGTTTGAAGAGCAGTCACATTGATGTCTTAGCCTTCAAATTCATCTGATCTCAATGCATGTGGAGCACTATTAGATGTCAGTTCTACTGCTGTAATTTGTGGGAGTTGTGTGTAAATATATGATACCGGATATGATAGCAGAAAACTGTTGTAGAACTGATTTGTGTACATGCTCGATCTGCTGGCAGTTGCAAGCTTGCATGTGGAATGTAGTGTAAATCTTAGCAGCAGATATCTCTATGAACTATACACAACTTTGACCAGTGAAAGACTTATTGAAGGAATCACACCTGCATTCATCAGAAATTATTTAGAAATCCTGTGGAAATGTTTGGTGTCTCTGTCTGTCATTTATGTACTGTGATGTGGGACATTTGCAGGCTAGTGTAATGAATTGAGTTCTGTATTTCTGCATGACAGGTGTCCATGCTACAAGGGCCAAGTCATGCTAGTTGTTTTGAGGGTGTAATGAACACACTTCTCTAATCATCTATTTGACAATTATTGTGTGAAAGATGTAGAAGTGAGCTAGTGTTGCATTCTGTTCTGTTCACAATGTCAGCACAATATTAGCATCACACTGTTAAGTTCAAACTTCAAACACTGCAGCCCTGCACATGTCTATTTGTATTAAGGATTTCGCTTTCCTAGCACTGGCGAGAGAGATGCATGTTAAAAAAGGTTGCTTTTTGTAAGTACAACAATAATGAACTGTGACAAATGATACAATGACATTGTACCACAGGAATTGATTAAAACCAAAAGTATGTTTGAAATATGTGAACACTGTGTACATTATGTAATAAAGAGAAGAAAAAGAAATTGTATTGGGCATATATTAAGAAAGAATGATGGACTGATAAAAACAGTTTTAGAGGGTTATGTAGAAGGGAAAAGGCGGCGAGGAAGGAAGAGATTCCAAATACTGGATGACATGATGGACGGTACAACATACAGCAGCCTTAAGAAGGAAGCAATGGATCGCAGAAAATTGAGAGGCAAAGGACCTGCTAATATAGCAGATAACTGATGATGATGATATGTACATTATCATTTTTGAGACTGCCAGAGATTTGAAAGGTATATAACCAGCTAAATATATAAACATAATGCAGTTGTAGTACTGCTAAACTTGTGAAATTGTGTAACATACCTAACAACTGTGATTATGATAACGGAAGCATTTCACGCATACAGTGGGATCGTTCTATGACTTTGAAAGTACATTAGAAATGGATGGAAGACTTAGATTTGTTGAAATGGTTTTCAGAAAATTCCACATACTGTAAAGGAAAGTGGCATAGAAGATGCCAGTGCTGTCGTTTCTAGAGGTTTGTTTGGATTGCAAAACAATGGATACTGAACAAAATCAGAGATGCTTTGCTAGAGTCATAACAGTTACGTATAGCTCAGACAAAAGTGTAATGGTATGGACCAACTATGGCACAAAATTTGATTCTTTGGTACAAATTTAGTTGATTTTAATACAATGATCATTGATTTCAGCACTGACCTGAAGATTCAGTGATTTGCTGTGGGTATGTTGGCTGTCTCCATTTGGAAATACTATGGAGATGTGTGATGTTACATGTGCAACATATAACACACAGTAAAGCAGGAACTGTTACATGTAAAAATTCTGTGACATGGTTGCTGTCAAACTGACAGTAAATATCACATAATTTCAGATTCCAGTGGAAAGTGTTAAGTGCTCTGACTGATGGTCTTAGCTCACATGCCTCCTTCTACTACAGTTGGTGTCTAACATTGTAGCCTCATTACACTTTGGGTGGCAACATATCAAACCATCAAGTAATGATACTTTAGTGAGAGGAAAAAGAGTGTTTGCATCAGTACGAGTCCTGATTTCACCTGTCTTTGAGGTCGTCATATGAGATGTGAATTCATTTTGCTGCAGGTTGCAACTGTATGTTTTGTAAAGTTTCACGTTAATGTTTCGTGAAAAGAATATCCATACACTCAGGTATTGGGCAACCAGCCACTGTTCAATACACAGCTGCATTTGTCATGTCAGTTCACACAGCACAACAGCATGTGACTCAGTTTTATAATTGAGGAGTAGTTAAGGCCTTAGGAATGTGTCTGTGTCAGCTTATTTGGTGATCAGAGGCCACTATCTTGATGGCCAGCAGACTAAGGTGGTGTGCCAGCTTTGGCACCTTCCTGGCCTCGTGCTGTGCAGCCAGCACTGTCTCGCATCATCCCCATTAGATGGATGCTGGTGGCAGCTCTCAACTACATCTCACATCCAGTAGATAGCGTTGCATTCTCTCGCAGGCTATGGTAAAGTTATTTCATCTTGAAATGTGATATACAAGTAGGATATTGACTGCTCTTGTGAAGAATGTAATTCTATTCCTGCCATATGTATAAGATACATTGTTGATGGTTATGATTCACCTTCTTTCATTTAAATTTGTTTATGTCTCACCGCAATCAGTTTGAGAGCTGAGAGGGGAAGGCAAAAATTCAACTATCTGTTGATGCGAAAATTTAGGTGTTCAACTATAGTATCAGTTTATAAATGATGAGGTGATAATTTAAACAGGGCAACTAACATCTCTGTAAAAGAAAAGATTGTACAAAAATGTTTAAGTATTGTACTGCTAGAAAATTGTTTGATAACTATACTTGTTATTATTTTTAAGCCTGTAAACCAAGTCCCCAAAATTATACATTGACATGTCTCCAGTATAACAGATCACATGATCTGAATATTGCATGTTATGCGATGAAATAAATCAAATCAAATCAAATGTCATATTATGAGAATTGAAACACACAAACATGCACATAAGAGTTACATACCATCTCAAAGTGTGCTTAGTGTATAACAACATGTCAACAAAACATAGAGTTATCGAACTGTGCAAGGCCATCCAGGACCAACTGAGATTATATTTCGAAAGAGACCAGTCACTCAGGGAAGCATTTAGGCCTGTTGCTGAAACTCCCAAATGTCTCTCAAGAGCTAATGACTCTGTAGGAGATGCTACTAACACTTTTGTCAAACATTACAATGGCAGGTGGATAAATAGAATATACTTAGTAAGCAGGGAAAATCCGTCTATGAGGGCTGTTCAAAAAGTATCTGACCCTTTTTTTTTTTTCACTGTTGAAGCCAACAATGGGATCAGGACACGTGCTCACTCTATATGTTTGCAGGCATACAGAGTGCACATGCTTGATTTTTTCATGATTGTGGAAACTATCAGTTGCTGGATAGCCATTAGCAAGCAAACACATAACTGTTAGTTGTCAGATTATTTGCTGAGGGCAAAATGACAAAAAAAGTGGAACAACATTAATGCATCAAATTTTGATTTAAGCTTGGCAGTTCTCAAGTTGAAACACTCACCATCAACAAGTGTTTGGATAAGAAGCAATGGTTACCAAACAGATGAAGAAGTGTCACGACTGCTTCAAACATGACTGCTCTTCAGTGAAGAGTGAAACATTAAGCATTTTCAGCTAGGCCTGTGACATTCACAAATGAGGCTGTTATTGATCAAGTAAGGAGTCTGGTGATGCAGGACAGATGAATCCCAATCAGAGAACTTGCAGACAAGGTTAAAGTTAGTACTGGATCCATTCATTTCATTTTAACATAACATAAGGACCTCAGGAAGCTCTCAGAAAAAAATGTGCCAGTGTTACCAACACTGAACAGAAGTAACTTCATTCAGAGATCACACAGGACATGCTAGATACTGTGAACAATAATCCCAACTTTTTTAAAACAGTGATCACTGGTGATAAGTCCTGGCTTTGGGGGTATAACCCATAAACAAAGTTCCAGCCTTCGCAATGGAAGCATCCATCATCCTTAAGACCTGAAAAAGTGAGGCAGGTCTGTACCAATGTGAAAGTCGTGCTGACCATCTTTTTTTATTCCAGTGGTGTGGTTCATCATGAGTATACCCCTGAAGGCACTAATACAGAGTACCACAAAGAGGTACTGCATTGTGTCAGTGAAATAGTGAGACACAAACAACCAAACTTGTGGACAGTGAGCAGTTAGCACCTTCACCACAGTAATGCACCCACTCATCATTCTCAATTAATTCAGAGTTATTTGGCCAAAAACAACATGACTGAGATTTTTCAGCCTCCCTATTCCCCTGACCTAATACCATGTGGCTTCTGGCATTTGGAAGCTAAAGGTGAATACTTGGAAGGTGACTGGAGTTTGAGTGACAAGAGTTTGAGAAGTTTAATCAAGAATGCAGTAGCAGATTGGTGCTAGGAAGTTTGAAAGAATGCCAGGTTTACTGAAGTTAATATTGATAAAATATTCCAGACTTAACAAGTATTCACTGAAAAATATAGAAATTTATGGGCAAATATTATGTATGACTAAAGTAAATCAGAAAGCTTTGTTTTTAGATATATTTTTTTCCACGTGGAATGTTTCCCTCTATTATATATATATATATATATATATATATATATATATATATATATATATATATATATATAAAAACAGAGATGATGTGACTTACCAAACGAAAGCGCTGGCAGGTCGATAGACACAAAAACAAACACAAACATACACACGAAATTCAAGCTTTCGCAACAAACTGTTGCTTCATCAGGAAAGAGGGAAGGAGAGGGAAAGACGAAAGGATGTGGGTTTTTAAGGGAGAGGATAAGGAGTCATTCCAATCCCAGGAGCGGAAAGACTTACCTTGGGGGAAAAAAGGGCAGGTATACACTCGCACACACACACACACACACACATATCCATCCGCACATACACAGACACAAGCAGACATTTGTAAAGGCAAAGAGTTTGGGCAGTGATGTCAGTCGAGGCGGAAGTAGAGGCAAAGATGTTGTTGAAAGACAGGTGAGGTATGAGCGGCGGCAAATTGAAATTAGCGGAGATTGAGGCCTGGCGGATAACGAGAAGAGAGAATATACTGAAGGTCAAGTTCCCATCTCCGGAGTTCTGAAAGGTTGGTGTTAGTGGGAAGTATCCAGATAACCCGGATGGTGTAACACTGTGCCAAGATGTGCTGGCTGTGCACCAAGGCATGTTTAGCCACAGGGTGATCCTCATTACCAACAAACACTGTCTGCCTGTGTCCATTCATGCGGATGGACAGTTTGTTGCTGGTCATTCCCACATAGAAAGCTTCACGGTGTAAGCAGGTCAGTTGGTAAATCACGTGGGTGCTTTCACACGTGGCTCTGCCTTTGATCGTGTACACCTTCCGGGTTACAGGACTGGAGTAGGTGGTGGTGGAAGGGTGCATGGGACAGGTTTTACACCGGTGGCGGTTAGTATATCCTCTCTTCTCGTTATCCGCCAGGCCTCAATCTCCGCTAATTTCAGTTTGCCACCGCTCATACCTCACCTGTCTTTCAACAACATCTTTGCCTCGACTGACATCTCTGCCCAAACTCTTTGCCTTTACAAATGTCTGCTTGTGTCTGTGTATGTGCGGATGGATATGTGTGTGTGTGTGTGTGTGTGTGTGTGTGTGTGTGTGCGAGTGTATACCTGTCCTTTTTTCCCCCAAGGTAAGTCTTTCCGCTCCCGGGATTGGAATGACTCCTTACCCTCTCCCTTAAAAACCCACATCTTTTCGTCTTTCCCTCTCCTTCCCTCTTTCCTGATGAAGCAACCGTTGGTTGCGAAAGCTAGAATTTTGTATATATATATACAAAACAAAGATCATGTGACTTACCAAATGAAAGTGCTGGCAGGTCGACAGACACACAAACACAAACATACACACAAAATTCAAGCTTTTGCAACAAACTGTTGCCTCATCAGGAAAGAGGGAAGGAGAGGGAAAGACAAAAGGATGTGGGTTTTAAGGGAGTGGGTAAGGAGTCATTCCAATCCCGGGAGCGGAAAGACTTACCTTAGGGGGAAAAAAGGACGGGTATACACTCGCCCACACACACACATATCCATCCACACATATACAGACACAAGCCTATGTGTGGATGGATATGTGTGTGTGTGCGCGAGTGTATACCCATCCTTTTTTCCCCCTAAGGTAAGTCTTTCCGCTCCCGGGATTGGAATGACTCCTTACCCTCTCCCTTAAAACCCACATCCTTTCATCTTTCCCTCTCCTTCCCTCTTTCCTGATGAGGCAACAGTTTGTTGCGAAAGCTTGAATTTTGTGTGTATGTTTGTGTGTCTGTCGACCTGCCAGCATTTTCATTTGGTAAGTCACATCATCTTTGTTTTTAGATATATTTTTCCTACGTGGAATGTTTCCCTCTATTATAACCACACACACACACACACACACACACACACACACACACACATATATATATATATATATATATATATATATATATATATATATATATATATATATATAAAGAAAGAAAGTGATGAGACTTACCAAACAAAAGCGCTGGCAGGTCGATAGACACACAAACAAACACAAACATACACACAAAATTCTAGCTTTCGCAACAAACGGTTGCTTCGTCAGGAAAGAGGGAAGGAGAGGGAAAGATGAAAGGAAGTGGGTTTTAAGGGAGAGGGTAAGGAGTCATTCCAATCCCGGGAGCGGAAAGACTTACCTTAGGGGGGAAAAAAAGGATGGGTTACACTCGCACACACACACATATCCATCCGCATATACACAGACACAAGCAGACATTTGTAAAGGCAAAGAGTTTGGGCAGAGATGTCAGTCGAGGCGGAAGTACAGAGGCAAAGGTGATGTTGAAAGACAGGTGAGGTACGAGCGGCGGCAAATAGAAATTGGAGATTAGCGGAGATTGAGGCCTGGCGGATAGCGAGAAGAGAGGATATGCTGAAGGGCAAGTTCCCACCTCCGGAGTTCCGACAGGTTGGTGTTAGTGGGAAGTATCTAGATAACCCGGACGGTGTAACACTGTGCCAAGATGTGCTGGCCGTGCACCAAGGCATGTTTAGCCACAGGGTGATCCTCATTACCAACAAACACTGTCTGCCTGTGTCCATTCATGCGAATGGACAGTTTGTTGCTGGTCATTCCCACATAGAAGGCTTCACAGTGTAGGCAGGTCAGTTGGTAAATCACGTGGGTGCTTTCACACGTGGCTCTGCCTTTGATCGTGTACACCTTCCGGGTTACAGGACTGGAGTAGGTGGTGGTGGGAGGGTGCATGGGACAGGTTTTACACCGGGGGCGGTTACAAGGGTAGGAGCCAGAGGGTAGGGAAGGTGGTTTGGGGATTTCATAGGGATGAACTAAGAGGTTATGAAGGTTAGGTGGACGGCGGAAAGACACTCTTGGTGGAGTGGGGAGGATTTCATGAAGGATGGATCTCATTTCAGGGCAGGATTTGAGGAAGTCATATCCCTGCTGGAGAGCCACATTCAGGATCTGATCCAGTCCCGGAAAGTATCCTGTCACAAGTGGGGCACTTTTGGGGTTCTTCTGTGGAAGGTTCCGGGTTTGAGGAGATGAGGAAGTGGCTCTGGTTATTTGCTTCTGTACCAGGTCGGGAGGGTAGTTACGGGATGTGAAAGCTGTTTTCAGGTTGTTGGTGTAATGGTTCAAGGATTCCGGACTGGAGCAGATTCGTTTGCCACGAAGACCTAGGCTGTAGGGAAGGGACCGTTTGATGTGGAATGGGTGGCAGCTGTCATAATGGAGGTACTGTTGCTTGTTGGTGGGTTTGATGTGGACGGACGTGTGAAGCTGGCCATTGGACAGGTGGAGATCAACGTCAAGGAAAGTGGCATGGGATTTAGAGTAGGACCAGGTGAATCTGATGGAACCAAAGGAGTTGAGGTTGGAGAGGAAATTCTGGAGTTCTTCTTCACTGTGAGTCCAGATCATGAAAATGTCATCAATAAATCTGTACCAAACTTTGGGTTGGCAGGCCTGGGTAACCAAGAAGGCTTCCTCTAAGCGACCCATGAATAGGTTGGCGTACGAGGGGGCCATCCTGGTACCCATGGCTGTTCCCTTTAATTGTTGGTATGTCTGGCCTTCAAAAGTGAAGAAGTTGTGGGTCAGGATGAAGCTTGCTAAGGTGATGAGGAAAGAGGTTTTAGGTAGGGTGGCAGGTGATCGGCATGAAAGGAAGTGCTCCATCGCAGCGAGGCCCTGGACATGCGGAATATTTGTGTATAAGGAAGTGGCATCAATGGTTACAAGGATAGTTTCCGGGGGTAACAGACTGGGTAGGGATTCCAGGCGTTCGAGAAAGTGGTTGGTGTCTTTGATGAAGGATGGGAGACTGCATGTGAAGGGTTGAAGGTGTTGATCTACGTAGGCAGAGATGCGTTCTGTGGGGGCTTGGTAACCAGCTACAATGGGACGGCCGGGATGATTGGGTTTGTGAATTTTAGGAAGAAGGTTTCTTTCACTGAAAGTGAGTGAATGTGACTCAACTCACTTGCTTTGAAGAAACCTGCAAAAGGGTAGGGATCTGTTAATCATCAGCAGTTCAAATGTACGGTGGATAATGGTACCTCTTAGCAAAATGGCAGCAAGCAACAGGAAAAAACACCAGATGCACTCAGTTTGTATGCCTGGAGGCCTAATCCAACAGGTTGAAGAGTCTCTTCTGGCAGCTATTCAGGAAACACTGTAAATCCAGCTGCATTTTGTGGTACACGTTGGAACAAATGATGCCTGTTGTCTGTGTTCTGACAGGGAACATTCCAGTGACTGGCGGAGAAGCCTGAGAAGACCAGCTTTGCGCTCGGAGTTCCAATGAAGCTCACGATTTGCAGCATTGTCTCCATAAGTGATCCTGGCTCCCTGGTTCTTGGTTGAGTTGAATGCCTGAACCAGAGACTTAGAAGTTTCTGTTACGAGCTAAGCTGATGATTCCTGGACTTGCACCATAGGGATAAGAACTGTAGGGTCCCCCTAAATGGACCATGTGTGCACTACACATCAGAGGCCGCTACCCAGGTAGTTGACTGTGTGAGGAGTGCACACAAGGTTTTTTTTAGATTAGGCTATATCCATCCAGGCCAGAAAACAACAGCTGTAGGACACCTAGAGGTGTAAGTGTAAGAGCCAAAAGAATGCCCTCCTCTCCCTCCCACAGCTGAAAGTGTTAGAAACCTTGTAGCTAAATGCCAAAGCATTTGCAACAAAGTGATAGTATTTGAAGTGCTCCTGAAAAGCTGTGAAGCTCACATAATCTAGGTACATAAAGCTGGTTGAAACCTGAAAATGATAACAGTAAGATTTTGGGGAAAATTTATGTGTATACCAAAAGAATAGTCTAATGGGAGATGGCAGTGGTGTATTTGTCACAACAGACAAGATGGAAACTGAAGCTGCATGCAAGATTGTTTGGGCGAGACTCAGCATTGGGAAGTGGGCATAAAGTGGTAATTTGATCCTTCTGTCGCCCACCAGACTCAGATCCTAATGTAACCAGAAACTTAAGAGAAAACCTCAGTTTGCTTTTATGTATGGTCACACTGTAGTCATGGATGGAGACCTTAAACATCCAACAGCGAATTGGGAAAATTACACTTTCGTTAATGGCGGGTGTGACAAGGTATCCTGTGAAACATTACTAAGTGGCTTCTTTGAAAACTACCTAGCACAGACTATTCAGAACCTCTTAAATGATGGAAATATATTAGATCTAATGGTGTCGCCATGACAAAAATGATTGCCAAACTACAGATGACAACTAAAACAAAGCTACATATGTTCCATAAACTAGGAAAAAAGCAACAGAATCGTATATCAATGAGGAACTCAAAATTTTCAGTACAGGATAAGAGCATGTAATAAACTAAAGCTCAAATTTAAATGAATAGTTGACCATCTACTGTATAGATATGTGCCCAGTAGAACAGGTCATAATGGGAGGAACCCTCTATGGTTTACAGTCAGTGTAAATAAACATGTAAGGAAACAGAGACTACTGCATAATAGCTGTAGAATAAAGCGTAGGACTATAGATAGAGAGGTGCTCAGTGAAATGCTTTCGGCTGTCATGAGAGCAATGCATGAAGATAGCAGAATATTGTCATATGATCTTTCACACACACACACACACACAAATGAATGAGCCAGCAGCTGAAACTGAGAGCAGTGAGACAAATCCTGAAAACTCTGTTTCCAAATATTGCTTTACGAAGGATAACTGCCCCAATTTAATCCCCATACCACTGAAAAGATGAGGGAAATAATTCATGTTTGAGTCCATGGGAACGATTGTGCCCCACAACCGTGATGTAATCCAGGACAGGAAGAAGGTCAGCATCGGTCGTCATGTCATCTGTCTTTTTTATACTGCAGTTCTAGATTTCAGCTCACAGTGCACCTATCATCAGTGTGTTATAAGTAGTCACGCAGACTGAACATAATTCCACTCTAACTTATGCATGTATGACATCATCGGTAACCTGTCAACAATGTACACTGTGCTCATATGTCTATAGCCCCATTATTGACATCAGACTTACATATAGATTAAAGAAGCTTTACCTGTACTCTCTTTAGGGCTTAATTCTTCATTCAGGAAATATCCGGATGGGAATTGCTCTTCGATGGTGCTCCAACTTAAAATACTAGAAGGATTCAGTAAGTAAATTGATTCATGTTGCTCATTATAAATGATATAAACTATCATCTGTTTTATTAATAGTTGGTCCACAGTCTCTGCATACTCTTAACATACAGCAGAGTGCAAGAATAGTTAATTACATCTTACCTCTAACATGGCATAGAGGTAAGAAAAAGAAATTCATCAGACCAAGCCTCTTCATTTCTTCCTAAACAATTGATTCCTCTGGGAAAATATTATTATTACAGCTTTTGCCAATATAGTGAAAGTTATTAACAATACCAAATAGCTGCCCGTGGATGTTACACTGATCATAGATAGTTCACTAGGGTGGCTCTTAACTTTCATGTTCGATTTTTTGTCACACTTCTCTTTAGTTTGGTTCCACTACACACAAAAAAAGTGTTCACACACACACACACACACACACACACACACATATGACTGCAGTCACTGGCAACTGAAGCCACACTCAGAGACTGCTGTCATCTCTGCAAGTCAATATCTCTGCTATATGGTGGGTAGCAACTTTCCTTTTCATAATATTGTTACATACCCTCCTGGATTTTCCATTGTTTAATTATTGATATTGTTGTAGGTGAACTTTAAAAATACAGTCTGTCAAGCTAGTACATACCAGGTAGTTATAATTAAAGTACAGTTACTGTCAAAGGTCCAGTGTGGGCCATAATTATTATATGGCAGTGAAACTTGGTAGAAATTCTAATGCATTAATACAGAATCACTTTATGCTGAAAAATATTAGTTCTAATTTTGACCACAGGTGCAAATGTGATACAATGCATGCAAGAAAGATGTACAAAAACGTTTACATGTGTAATAGATTAGGATTGGAATGTAGGGAGAAAAAGTCAAAGTGAGAAAGGCATAATGTTGATTTTATTATAAACCACCATGTACACAGTTTGTGTACATCAACAAGATGCTGCATCCATGGAATGATGTGATGAACAGTTGCTTGCAGCAGTCCTGGAGGAATCTTAGCAATGTCTTACTGTATTCTGGTGTTCACATCAGGTAGAGACTGAGTGTGTCCCTGGTATATGTGTTCTTTTAAATATTCCCAGACCCAAAAGTCACATGGATTCAGATCAGGTGATCTTGCAGGCCATGTATCTGGAAAACCTCTGGACATAACACATTTGTGGAATGTTGCATTAAGCAGATCTTTTGCTGAGTGAGTGACATGAGGTACTGCTGCATGTTGCATGAAAACAGCTGTTTCTATACAATTGTGCTCTTCCAAAGCAAGAACCATGTGCTACCCAAGGATGTCTCAATAATGTGCAGACATCACAGGACAACTGACAGGTCCTATGCAAGTATTCTCTTCAAAGAAGAATGGGCTTTTGAATCCACACCACACGGTCACATACACGAGTGCAATGGCTCTTTGTGCACAACATGTTTAACAGTACCCCAAATTTGGCAGTTCTGTGTATTCACTGCACCCTACAGTGTAAAATGTCTCTCTTCCCTCCATAGAATATTGCTTGGACACATGTTATCAACTTAAGTCCGTGCCAAAAACCACAGAGCAAATACAGAATATTGCTGTGGATCATGAGGTTTCTGTTACTGCACTGTCTGGATCTTGTATAGGTCCCAGAGAAAAATAGATTGCAAAACTTTCCATACTGTTGACAATAGGATGGACAATTCTCACGACACTGCACAAGCACTAGCACTACCTGAGCCGTGTGCTGTGTGGCCAGTTACAGTAACAGCAACTTTGTCAACATCTTCCACCCGGATAGAATGCTTTCCTTTTACAGGTGCCACACCGAGCTCATCTATGTTTTTTAATTTCATGGTCATCTTCTTTAACCCATTTAATGACATTGGGTCTCTCCACAGACCTCTCAGTCAGCAATATTCTTTCAATGCAGCATTGTAATTGCTGACATTCACATAAAACAGTTCCACTAATGATACATTAGTTCTCTCTTCTCAATAGCCATACTATTCACACATGCTACGGTTTGTGAAATGGCAGTGTGGATATCACACCATCATTAAAAAAGTGCTAGATTAGCACCTGGTGGTCAAACCTGGAATTCAAGAGTAGATCGGCTCCACTAATTACAGTCCACAATGGATTTCTGTGAGTAGCTGCACTTTAATTATAACCACCTAGTATAATGTTTGTGGGGCAAATATTATGAGAACATTAAATTTACTTTTAAAAATGTTTATTCTTTCATATGCTTTCTTATTACATACTGGAAACTCATTTTTTACTACAGTCCTGCAGGAGTTGGAAGACACTCTCAGCTGGGTCATGTACAACTCTTAGTTTAAAAATTAGTGTTGATGAAATTTTCATTTTAATGCTACTGCGAAGGGTCTACCTTAAGAACCTTGTCACTATAATCAAATCTGGTAAAACAGCACTCTAACTTTATTAGAAAGAAACTCTTTTCCCTCAGTATTGATAAGCTTCAGGATTTGATGGATTCCTACTTGTACACTGTTAATATTTTTGCCATGATTCAGTATGGGGACCATTTTCATTTTAATTACATATGACACAAGTCTCTCATCTGGCGCAAAGTCCAAAATGACTGGAAAGGCACAGGTGACTCCTGTATATAAAAAGGGTAAAAGAATGGATCTGCTCAGTTACACACCAATATCCCTAATCTAGGTTTGTTGCAGAACATATTCTCAGTTAGAATACAATAAATTTTCTTGAGACCGTAAATCTTATGTTCACAAATCAGCATGGTTTTAGAAAGCATTGCTCACACAAAACTCAACTTGCTGTTTTTTCATGTGATATACTGTGAACTATAGATTAAGGGTACGAGGCAGATTACATATTTCTAGATTTCCAGAAAGCATTCAACATGACGCTCGACTGCTGACTGTTAACGAAGGTACAAGCATATGAAATAGGTTCCCAGATATGTGAATGGCTCAAAGACTTCTTAAGTAACGAGTGTCCATCAGAGATGAAGGTATTATCTGGAGTGCACCAGGAAAGTATGATAGGATGGCTATTATTTTCTATGTACATAATTCATCTGTCAGATGTAGAGGGCAGGAACCTGTGGTTGTTTGCTAATGATGCTGTGGTATATGGGAAGTTGAGTGACTGTAGGAGAATACAAAATGACTTAGATAAAATTTCTATTTGGTGTGAAGAATGGCAGCTAGCTCTAAATGTATGAAAATGCAGAGGATTAGGAAAAACAAACCTGTAATGTTATGAGAAGGAAAGTTGATACTCAGTATATAGCAGAGATGCGGAATTGTAGGTAGATAAGCACGACAAAACTTTCCATCTCATAATATTGTTACATTCCATCCTGGATTTTCCACTGTTTGAAACCTGTAATGTTTGGATACAGCATTAGCAGTGTCCTGCTTGACACAGTCATGATGTTTAAATATCTGGACACAATGTTGCAAAGCAATATGAAATGGAATGAACATGTGAGGACTGTAGTAGGGGAGGTGAATGATTGACTTCCGTTTGTCAAGAGAATTTTGGCAAAATGTGGTTCATCTGTAAGGAGACCCCATGTAGGGTGCTAGTTCAACCTATCCTTGAGAGCTGCTTGTGTGTTTGTGATCCATGCCAAGTCAGATTCGAGAAAGACACTGAGGCAATTTTAAGGTGGGCTGCTAGATTTGTTATTGGTAGGTTCGAACAATATGTTGCTTCGGGAATTCAAATGGAAATCCCTGGATGGAAGACAATGTTCAAATGGTTCAAATGGCTTTGAGCACTATGGGACTCAACTGCTGTGGTCATCAGTCCCCTAGAACTTAGAACTACTTAAACCTAACTAACCTAAGGACATCACACACATCCATGCCCGAGGCAGGATTCGAACCTGCGACCGTAGCAGTCGCACGGTTCCGGACTGCGCGCCTAGAACCACGAGGCCACCGCGGCCGGCGAAGACAATGTTCTTTTTTGAGGAACACTATTGAGAAAATTTAGAGAACCAGAATTTGAAACTGACTGCAGAATTATTCTACTGTTGTCAACTTAAATTTATTGTAAGGACTGTGAAGACAAGATACGAGAAATTAGGGCTCATAAGGAGGCCTATAGATAGTTATTTTTCTCTCACTCTATTTGCAAGTTGTAATAAAATTGGTTATAATGAGATAAAGAGGTAGGAATCAAAACTGACACCATAATAATCACAACAGGAGAGAACACAGTAAGCACAATGGTAACAATTACCATGAGAAGGAACATACTAGAGTAAACAGTAACAATTTTAATTCTGGAGAGCTACATAGTTGCAGAGAGAGAGAGAGAGAGAGAGAGAGTAGAAACATGTTTTCTACCATATGTAACTAACTATGTAGTTATATATCTAAAAACAAAGATGATGTGACTTACCAAATGAAAGTGCTGGCAGGTCGACAGACACACAAACAAACACAAACATACACACAAAATTCTAGCTTTCGCAACCAACGGTTGCTTCGTCAGGAAAGAGGGAAGGAGAGGGAAAGATGAAAGGATGTGGGTTTTAAGGGAGAGGGTAAGGAGTCATTCCAATCCCGGGAGCGGAAAGACTTACCTTGGGGGAAAAAAGGACAGGTATACACTCGCACACACACACACATATCCATCCACACATACACAGACACGAGCAGACATTCGTAAAGGCAAAGAGTTCGGGCAGAGATGTCAGTCGAGGCGGAAGTAGGCAGATTGTATTGTACAATGAAATGATAAATAGAGATGAGGTCATTGATACTTGAGCGCCGAAAATTTTCTACTATATCACATTGACTATCTAATTTATTGTTTTTGCTTGAGAATATTGCTTCATCAATCTGGATTTCCATGCAGCAAGGTTTGTCTGTTACTGACCTATGTAGTTACAGTTTTGCATACATTTTTGTGCAAACAATTTAAATGTGGTAACTTATTATATTTGCTTGTACTGTGTTACTTTTCTACAGGTTATAAATAGGTCGTGATTTGTATTTTCTTTTATGAGAAGTTATTAATTTATTTGTCAATGTGTGGAGTAAGCCTTAAGTGGAAGACTCAATCAATACCTGAACATTTATTCAGTTCTTAATATAATTTTCTTTGTTGTATGTAATATGTTGAATGCCATAATGATGGTTTTGGAATCTGTAAGATGGTAATGAGGAAATGAATGTTATGCCATTGTCATGCTGTTTCGTTAAGGTGAGTTTATTATTATGATGTTTAGTGGTGAATTGTTGTAAGATGATAATATTTTGCAAGATGTGAGAATTAATGAAAATGTCTTACAGTTTATGATGAGGATAACTATAACAATAATGATTATGTTGATGTATTGTGGATAACTATGTTGAGGAAGCAATGGACTAGGGACTTTGTATTTTGTATGATAGTAATTTACATTCAGGAAATCATGTAAAATATTATTGCTAAGTATCTGTAACTGGAGAAAGAAGTTAATGGAGGAATCTAAGACAAGACTGAATGTAAAATTTTAGCTGAGTTTTGCAAACATGAAAATACAGAACAATGTGGAATAATAATGTAACTGAGCTATTCATAAAAAGAAAAAGAAAAAAACAACTATGCTAAATAAAGAATGACATCGAAGCAAAGTAGTAACCAACATTGTAGGCAGATTGTATTGTACAATGAAATGATAAATAGAGATGAGGTCATTGATACTTGAGCGCGGAAAATTTTCTACTATATCACATTGACTATCTAATTTATTGTTTTTGCTTGAGAATAATGCTTCATCAATCTGAATTTCAATGCAGCAAGGTTTGTCTGTTACTGACCTATTCATCTTTTTATAATTACATTATACTATGTATTTGTCTTCTACTGTCTCAGTATAATTGAATTAATTGAAGATAAGTTCCCCAAAACGATAGTAATTTCAAAGTAGTTAGGAAAAATAATGTTGAACATTAGCCTTTGATTATATGATTGATGTTTATGAAAGCTTGAGCTGGGTCTGATTTGTTGAAAATGTCTGAATTTTATTTAAGAACTGTATGAAAGATTAACTTGGAAGTAAGATAGTGTAAAATGTTACAAAGACATTTCATTGATGTTATGAGAAAAAGGGTAAGTTCCTAACCAAGTACATTAATTCTGTCCTGTGATTTTTCTTAAAGCACTTTGAATAACTCAATATGGACTAAGATGTTTTCTTCTGATCATAGGGCATTAACAATCAATGATATTCCACCTATTAAAGATAGATTTATAAATATCGGTACACAGACATTCTCATGAAATACAAGTTCCACTGTCTTGCTAATATGAGAAAACCACTGTCATGTGTACCATCCTTTTGCTTATCCCATATATGTTATATTATATTTGGTAATAATTTGAGATCTACAGAATAGGAAAAGGTCAGACATTGAAATTGTTTTTGAAAATTTGCGAGAAAAGAACTCAGTAAGCAAAATTTTGTTCTTGGCCTCATTTGAATGGAATGGTGATGCTAAGGAAATCAAAATGTTGTATATCATGTAATTAAGAACCGTTGAATACTAATTTGTTAGAATCCAAAACTTGTTGGGATAACAAGTTTTATTATTTTGTATCAAAATTTTTCAAGTATTGTATGTTTTCAGAATATTTGGGGGGCTATTATAGTAAAATTGATTATAGTGAGATAAATGTTTTACATGATCTTGGACCATAAGAAGTGAACAATACTCCGGTGAAGACATAAAAACCAAAAATCCACTACTACAAAGCTTTGTGAAAATGTTAACATTTTATAAATACTTAATGTAATTAAAGCAATGATTGTGGACTTCTAAAAAAAGACAGACAATTGATTGTTTTTTATTTATGAAATGTATATCTCAAAGATTATTTTGCATAAATAGATCAATATACCATAGTAATTTCTTTGCTACATGTTGCTAGAGGTATATTTTTGTTCTTTTGTGCAGTTGGTCGTAATAGGCTGAAGTGCAAGGATGGAGACTCAAGTTATGTGTGATTTATTGATTTGTATTGTGAAGTGAAATAACTGAAATTATATGTGTAATTCTGTAGAAAGTCCACCATATCTTGCTTTGATATTGAAGTAGTAACCTGATCATCCCCTATATCAGGCTGGTCCAAACTGTGCCCCTGGGGTGCTAGCATCTGTGGTCGCCCAAGGCCAGTGCCCGGGCAAATTCATGTGTTGTTGTGGTGGCTGAGCCACGTTGCTTAGCTGACTGTGTGGTCCGCCCACCGTACCTCGCTATGCCGCTGTACGCACACTTCATAAGGAAGCCAGACCACTATGCTAGCAGCAGTCAAAAGAACTGATATGACACAAAGCTGTTAGTCAAAAGATGTAAGGCTACAGTAGATCGAGATGGCTAGTCAACAGCAGTAGACAAAAAAAGGAGGAGTGGCACGTCCGCACTATTTAAGCCCGAGTGGGAAATTAATTTCTTTTGTACTGCTGTCGAAAATCATGCCAAATGTTCAGTATGTCATTGGAACCTCATGTATTTAAAAAAGTACTTGACTGAATGGCTCTTTAATACCTGTCACAAAGATCAGTTCAAAAATTCGTCGCAAGAGGAACACCAGTTGAAGCTTGAAGAAATGTAAGAAAATTTCAAGCAGCATGACTGTAAAGTAAATGTTTCCTATCATATGATTCTTTATTATGTATAAAGATGATACATATGAGTATGTTTTATAAGCTGATATGTCACTTAGCAATGTGCCAGTTATCGAACATCAGATTGTCAGTAACAAGGAACATTTTTTTTTTGGTTAATTTTTATATTTAGGTTGCATTAAATCGCGCTGCACAAACATAAGAAAAAGTTTCAGATGCATTATTTTTTGCCACTTTCTGAAAAGCCATCACAAATGCTCTCTCGGACAGAAAGTGTCATTAGCGGTCAATCTTTGTTTTTGTGTATTTGTCTTTTGATGGATGGGAAAACATAAGTTGTAGTATGATCCATTTTTTCAATTAATTAAAATGCAAATATTCCAATAGATAAAAATTTATTTTGCTATCACATTTTGCTGTCCTTGATTGCGTCTATGACCAATTTTCAGAGTAACTGTGGGAAAATCCACCAAAAACCAATCTTTTTTTGTTTGTCTTTTATTTAGGTTTCAATGAATGAAGCAATCTATTGCTAAAATGATGAGTGTTTTGAAAACAGGATGTTCAAGTGCTCACTGAGAACTGCGAAACCAGGGAAACCATTTGCAGCTGTCAATCTCCTCAAGGATTGCCTGGTTGACTCGGTGGCTTGCATTTGTCCAGCAGGCCTCATGGAAAGATTTGTAAAATAGCTGCTTCACCTCAAACTGTTGCTTGCCGAGTCAAAGATATGGCCTCAGATATGGAGCAGCAATTAAAGGAGAGAGCAGCAAACTTCTTTTAATTTTCTATCACTTTTGACATGCCCATGGACACTGCGGACATATCTCAGCTCATCACATTCATTCGGGGTGTTGATGACAATCTGCATGTCACTAAAGAATTCTCCCCCCCGTCGGATGTTCAAGTCCTCCCTCAGGCATGGGTGTGTGTGTTATCCTTAGCGTAAGTTAGTTTAAGTTGGTATAAGTAGTGTGTAAGTCTAGGGACCGATGACCTCAGTAGTTTGGTCCCATAGGAACTTACCACCACCATCAAAGAATTTCTCGACATGATACCATTATAAGATACAACCATGGGTTTGGATATTTTTCTAGCCATTGAAACCATGTTCGAGTCAATGGGTTTAAAATGACAATGACTGACCACTGTAACAACGGATGGAGCCCTTGCACTACAAGGGATACGCACTGGATTCCTGGGTTATGTCGTGTCAAAAATGGCTGAATTCAGCTGGTCCTTATTCACAGGAGTCCACTGTCTGATACACCAGGAGGCACTTTGTGAGAAGATTCTCAACATAGAAAATGTTATGGACACAGTTGCTCAAACAGTTTCTGGCTTTATTCACTTTTTCTAGCTTTCTTCAGTCACATGGACTCGCACATAGCCAATTTAAACAATTTGTGGGTGATATCGAAGCAGAATACCCAGACATCCCCTACCATGCTGAAGCAAGACGGCTGAGCAGAGGGAAGGTGCTTCATTGGTTTTTCTTCGAGAGGGACAAAATCAATACCTTTCTGGAAATGAAAGGACATTCAGAAGAATTACTTCGTAATCCTAAGTGAGTGGTGAATTTGGGTTTTTTGAGTGACTTAACTGGTCATTTAAATGCTTTGAACATTTTTTCCAAGGCGAAAATCACTCAGTTTTTGATTTAATGCAGACTATTCAAGCATTAAAATAAAAATAAAAAAATAAAAACTTATTTTGTGGAAAAAACAATTGCGTGAGGAAAATTGTGGACACTTCTCTGCATGAGGCAGCGTTAAAGAAGATGTGGACTTTTCAGATTATGTTCAAATGATATGCAGATTACAAGAAGAGTTTGAAAACAGATTTTGGAGACAAATGAGCTTCAACCAGCCTTAAATATATTTGTTCGCCCATTTTCCCTTCGGGCAGAGAATGTCTCACAAGTTTTTCAACTAGAGCTGACTGACCGGCAGTGCGATATCTGCCTGAAGGACCACTTTCTTATGTGTAAAACTTTGGATGGCTTTTACAGCTCTTTTGCACAAGAGAAGTGTCCTCTTTTGCACAAGCACATGGTCAAAGTTGTCTCAATGTTTGGTTCCACAGGCACTATGTGATCAAAAGTATCCGAAGTTCGTGGTGCCCTCCATCAGTAATGCTGGGATTCAATATGGTGTTGGCCCACCCTAGTCCTAATGAGAGCACCCACTCTCACAGGTGTACATTTAATCAGGTGCTGGAAGGTTTCTTGGGGGAATGGCAGCCCAGTCTTCATGGATTGCTGTACTGAGGAGAGGTATCGATTACGGTCAGTGAGGCCTGGCACGAAGTTGGCGTTCCAAAACATCCCAAAAGTATTCTGTAGGGTTCAAGTCAGGACTCTGTGCAGGCCAGCCCATTACAGTGATGTTACTGTCATGTAACCACTCCGCCACAGGCTATGCATTATGAATAGGTGTTCAATCGTGTTGAAAGATGCAATCGCCATCCTCAAAATGCTCTTCAACAGTGGGAAAGAAGAAGGTGCTTAAAACATCAGTGTAGACCTGTACCATGATAGTGCCATGCAAAACAACATGGGGTACAAGCCTCAGCCATGAAAAACACGACCACACCATAACAACACCGCCACCGAATTTTACTGTTGGCACTACACAAACTGGCATGTTCACCAGGCATTCACCATACCCACGCCCTGCCATCGGATCGCCACATTGTGTACCATGATTAATCACTTCATACAACGTTTTTCCACTGTTCTATCATCCAATGTTTACGCTCCTTACATCAAGTGTGGCTTATGAGCAGCCGCTCGACCATGCAATCCAAGTTTTCTCACCTCCTGCTTAACTGTCATAGTACTTGCAGTGGATCCTGATGCAGTTTGGAATTCCTGTGCAATGGTCTGCAGAGATGTCTGCCTATTACACATTACAACCTTCTTCAATTGTTGGCGATCTCTGTCAGTCAACAGACGAGGTCGGCCTGTGCACTTTTGTGCTGTACATGTCCCTTCACATTTCCACTTCACTATCACATCAGAAACAGTGGATCTAGGGATGTTTAGGAGTGTCATGTACAGACGTATGACACAAGTGACACCCAATTACCTGACCACATTCGAAGTCCGTGAGTTTCACGGAACACCCCATTCTGCTCTCTCATGATGTATAATGACTACAGAGGTCACTGATATGGAGTTCCAGACAGTAGGTGGCACCACTAGGCAGCTAATATGAAAAATGTATGTTTTTGGGGTGTCCAGATACTTTTGATCATGTAGTGTATATTTGTGGGCGCTTTTTCTCCCTTTTAAAGCTTTGCTAAAACTAAGAACCATTCACTACTTGGCAAAAAAAAAAAAAAAAAAAAAAAAAAAAAAAAAAAAAAAAAAAAAAAAAAAATTGACTAATTCTCTGAGGTTAGCAGTCTCCCGGAATATTGAGCAAACCTAAACAAAATCATTTCCTCAAAAAAGACAAACAAGGAAAATGTTAATTGTCTTCTTTAACAATGTTGTTGTAAGGATTAAAGGTCTTTATAACCTTTTTCTAATAAGTGTTCAAACTTGCTCAATTAAAATTATTGTGTACAAAACATCAAACTAAGGATCTGATGTGTAAACTCTGAAAAGGAATACAAAAAGCTGCAGCAGGAAGTACAACAAAAAATATTTACTTGTGACTATTAACAATAAGAATGAGACTCTATATCTCTTATGTAAAATTATTTCTAAATAGAATATTTATGACACTAGTTCATTTAAGAAACTGATACATATTTCAGAAGATGCCTACTGTACATATGTTGAATGTGCATGTGCTATACTAATAGAATCAACCTGTGGGTCAGAAAACTACTAAGTT
Source organism: Schistocerca nitens (assembly GCF_023898315.1). Lineage (NCBI taxonomy): Eukaryota > Metazoa > Arthropoda > Insecta > Orthoptera > Acrididae > Schistocerca > Schistocerca nitens. Next base: position 356,340,434 of record NC_064622.1, read on the forward strand.
GTTCTTCAATTCTTGTTTTGGATATTGTTTTCTAAAGCTTTGCATATTAATTCCGAAACACGAACACTAATTGTTACCTAAACAGTAAATGATTTGCTTGTTTTACTGCTCACTGAGCACTTTAACACAGCTGTGTTTCCTCTGTTACTTTGTTTACATTGGATCTGACAGTGGGACAGTCCAACACAGAGCAGTGCTGTGCAGTCTCACTCGCTCCACAGCTATCTCTCTTGCTCGTATGCCGACACTAATGACACATGGTCGCATATGGGGCACTGAACTACACTGCCTTGTACCTGCAGAGTGCAGCAGTGCCTGCCGGATGCAATTCTTAGATGAGCCTGCTTTAGCCAATAGTAGAAATATGAACCACAGAAAGGAAGAGAACAGTGGGCCATTAACATACAACAAAGAAGAGCAAAAAGATGAGTATTTTTATTACTAACAGAACTGGTTATTAATATTCGACTGTTTCTGTCACTCGCTGCAGTGTGTCACTATCTCAGTGTGGCAAGTGCTGTGAAAATGTGACCTGCTGCCAAAATTACTAACTTACTCCAAACATTACCAAGTTCAACATTGGGCAACAGGAGGGTGGGGATGGTCAGAAAGTGGAACAGGAAAAGGAGTGACTACTAGTGGTATAGGGCAACCTCTTCCACACACTGTGTCAGAGCATGTATCTAGATGTAAATGTAATTCAGGAGACTATGGTCAAAAAAACAGCCACGAGGACAGTACAGCAGACTGATAGCATAAATCATTTTTCAGTTATTGTAAAGTCGTATAAGAGATACCACAAACAACAGCAATTCTTGTTTTGGATATTGTTTTCTAAAGCTTTGCATATTAATTCCGAAACACGAACACTAATTGTTACCTAAACAGTAAATGATTTGCTTGTTTTACTGCTCACTGAGCACTTTAACACAGCTGTGTTTCCTCTGTTACTTTGTTTACATTGGATCTGACAGTGGGACAGTCCAACACAGAGCAGTGCTGTGCAGTCTCACTCGCTCCACAGCTATCTCTCTTGAAAATTTGACAGAATACTGAATCTTAACATGCTGTTATGGCTTCAGAAAGAGCAGAGAATGGTGTGTTGATACACACAATGACAGATCGCATTTCATTCTCTTCTTTTGGCTATAATTTAAATTCATCACAGAAGACAAACATTTTCAAGTAATAAACAGCTTCCACCATTCACCTTACACAATGGATAACTCCTGCAGTGTGGAAAGAACTGCACAGATAAAGTTTTAACATGAGCAATTACAGTTAATTCAGTATAAACCTCCCTAGGCTGCTGTTCTCTCAAAGCGTCTTAGAAAAATCTGAGATACAACATGTATCAACCCTTTCCAACTGTTTCTTGAACTTGTCATGTTGTAGTTCCGTTTGGAATTTATTAACCTTTGTGAAAATTATTTTATGTATGTGACACCAGCAGTGTTCTCAAAGCTGGAATAGACAGGCCTGCTCCATGTCGGGGATCCCTACTACTACCAAGGAACATAGATTTGATGATGATCACTGTAGTAGATCAAAACCAGTCAGTCAAGATCTAATGTTCTTACCTTCTCTTTTCCTGATTAACTTAAAACAAATGAAATATTGTAAAAATTTCCACCTTTGAATGACTGAATGGTATTTTTTATATCGATAGACCATGATACTGAGTTGTTGAATTTCCATTTCTATCTGCATTCTTGTCTCTTCACAGTTACTTCCATTCACTGAGAAGTTTTGTTTCTAAAATATCTGGCCCACCTTTCAACCACTAATTCTAAGATGGCTACCTTCTTCAATGGTAATGAATTCAAAGCATTATCATGTTTGTTCTCAAGTTTCTTTTCACTTATAATCCTCCAATAATTTTGTAGTTGCCTTCATTACTGGTAGAAAGCTTCTAACTCTGGCATACAGTTTCTCAACTCCTACATCGAACACATATTTTTCTCATATATGTTATTATTCTGATGAACAGTTAATTCACACATTCGCAAATTGATGATGTGGTAACCAAAGAACCACTGAATAATAAACAGTCCAGAGACACTCAATTCACCTGGGCATCTAGTGCAGCAATATTACAGTGCACTGGCAGAGGACTGCCCATCAAGAATCTCAGAGGCCAGGGTGACATTTATACTTAATAGGTTCACATTGTTCTTCATTTAACATTTTGAGTGTTCTTATTTGTCTCTTAACTGTTTATCTGTCTCTTGTTGATGGCTAAAGCCATAGAATATTTGTAGCTGTTTCTCATGGAAAAATGCTTTAAGAAACCATTAAAAGGGACACACTACTTTCTTGTCCAACCCTGGACAGGCTCTTTGATCAAGTCCATTCTTCCAAGAAATGTCCCATCAGAAGTAACCCCCCCCCCCCTTCCCCCAAGAGTGATCTAGAAGCTCCATATCACTGTTCCATTTCACCAAGAACTGCCCTGCATTGCATCTTGTGGTAAGAAATGATTCATCACATTCTTCGGTACTTATAGTGATTAACCAAACAAACATCAATAAAATTGACCAATACGAAGGTACACTTTCCTCTGGCATGTTAACTGAATTTAACAGGGGTTAACCAACAATGTATGAAAAGATAGCTTACTACTTACCATAAAGAAGAGACATTAAGCTGCAGATAGGCACCATTAAAAGAAGCGTACATAAAGCTTTCAGCCACAGCCTTCATCAGCAAAGAAACACACACACACACACACACACACACACACACACACACACACACACACACACACACACACACACAAAAGCACACCTCATGCACACATGAACGCCATCTGCAGTAGCTCTGACTAGTCCATCTCCTCCTGCTCTGTAATTTTATCTCCTCCTCCATTTCTCTTTCCATCTCCTCCTCTCTGCTCTCTCTTCCTCTCCCTGTCTCTGTCCATCTCCTCCCATATCCTTTCTCTGTCCATTTCGTCCTTTCCTTCTCTCTGTCCATATTCCCCTGCTCCTTTCTCTGTCCATCTCCTACCTCCTCTACCTGTCTCCATCTTCTCATTCCCCCTCACTGCCTGTCGATCTCATCGTGCTCCCATGCTCTCATGGTCACCACAACAGGAGGTTGGTAGTTCTTACCCACACAGTATTTCTTTCCAGATCGTAACTAACACTTGTACCAAATTACTTGGGCATATGTGAATGCTGTCTGCAAAATGTGTCACAGATACAGTTAGCAGTAAAGAAGTAATAAAATAAAATGCCATGCTTCATGCATCAGTTTTACTGCATGAACAGCAACAATGTAGAAAGTGATAAACTTTTTTCGTAGCATCATTTTGTAGAGAAGGTTTGTAAGAAAATGTTTTATAAAGGTTGTTGCAAGTCACCAAGTGCTCTCATACTCAAATACTGGATGACTGAATTATGGGTATTTGCATGTAGTGGACTACACTGCTTTTTCATACACCACCCCTTTGACAGGTAGGTGGTTCTTCCCATCATAGTGATTCTTCCCATACAGTAAGTGACATGTGTACCAAATTTGGTTAAAATCGGTCCAGTGATTTAGGAGCTATAAAATGTACATACATACATACACTGATCAGCCAGTACATTATGACCACCTACCTAATAGCTGACATGTCCATCTTTGGCATCGATAACAATGGCAATGCATCATAGGCCGCTGGAGGGAGTTGGCACCACATCTGCACACACAAATCACCTAATTCCCGTAAATTCCAGGGAGAGGGGGCAGTGAACTCAGATTCAGATCAGCGAGTTGGGACAGTCAGTACATCAAGTGGAACATACCACTATGTTCCTTGAACCATTTCATCACACTCCTGTCTTTGTGACATGGCACTTAATCTTGTTGAAAGATGCCACTGCTGTCAGGAAACAAGTTCGTCATGAAGGGGTGTAAATGTTTTGCAACCTCTATACAATACTCCTTGGCTGTCATGGTGCCTTCCGCAAGCTCCACTGGATGTGTGGATGCCCACATGAATGTTCCCCAGAGCATAATGGAGTCACCACCAGCTTGTTTTTGTCCCATAGTACAGACGTTAAGGAGCCATTTGCCAGGAAGAAAACGGATTCACACCCTCCCATCAGCAAGATTAAGAAGAAATTAGGATTCATCAGACTAAGCAACACACTTACATTGCGCCAACATCCAGTATTGATGGTCATGTAACCATTTCAGTCTTAGCTGCCGAGTGAGTGGACACTAACTTTGGTTCCACAAACAGCCTTTACATGTGAAAGAATTTAGTTTGATTTTGTGAAAGATCTTTCAACAATATTCTGCTATGGTAATCACTAAAGTCATTATGCATTACTCTCGGCAGCCAAACATATTTCATTCAGCATCTGTCTATAGCTGTACGCTTTACTTTTCATCTACATTGAGGTGACAAAAAATACAGGACATCTCCTAATATCGTGTTGGACCTCCTTTTGTCCAGCATAGTGCAACAACTTAATGTGTCATGGACTCAACAAGTTTTTGGAAGTCCCCTGCAAAAGCAGTGAGCCATGCTGCCTTTATAGCCATCCATAATTGCAAAAATGTTGCCAATGCAAGATTTTGTGCATGAACTGACCTCTCACTTATGTCCCATAAATGTTCGATGGGATTCAGATTCGGCAATCTGGGTGGCCAGATTATTCACTCGAACTATCCAGAATGTTCTTCAAACCAATTACAAACTATTTGGCTTGGTGAAGTAGTGTGCTGTCATCCATAAGAATTCAGACATTGTTTACGAACATGTAGTCCATCAATCATTGCAAACGGTCTCCATGTATACAAACATAATCATTTCCTGTCAGTGATCCATGTAAACACTGTCCACACCATTATGGAGCCACCACCAACTTGCACAGTACCTTGTTGACAACTTGAGTCCCTCTTACCAACTGAACGAGGACTCATCTGACCAGGCCATAGTTTTCCACTCATCTAGGGTGCAATCAATAAGGTCACGAGCCCAGGAGAGGTGTTGCACTCAATGTTATGCTGTTAGTAAAGGTACCTGTGTTGGTCATTTGCTGCCATAGCCCATTAAGTCTAACGGATATGTTCGTCATACATTCCATATTGATTTCTGCACTTGCTTGCCTGTTTGTACTGGTAACTCTATGCAAATGCTGCTGCTCTCAGTCATTAATTGGAGGACTATGGCCACTGTATTGTCCATGGTGAGAAGTAATGCCCGAAATTTGGTATTCTCAGCACACCCTTCACACTGTGGATCTCGGAATATTGAATTTGCTACTGATTTCCAAAATGGAATGTCCCATGCGTCTAGGTCCAACTACCAAATCACGTTCGAAGTCTGTTAATTATCATGAATCACTTGAGTACAAATGACAGCTCCATCAGTGCACTGCTCTTTTATACCTTCTGAACACAATATTATCACCATCTGTATATGTGCATACTGCTGTATCATGACTTTAGTCACCTCAGTGTATTGTGCAGTAGTCTACTATTTCTTTAGAAGTTTCTTTAGTGACAGCATACCATGGAGGACCCTCCCATCATGAAATGTTCAACTGGGTAAAGAACAAGAGGAGTAACAAGACTGCGGGTGTGTTGGTGGAACAGAGGGCTGTGTAGTGCTGGAGTGGGAACAGGGAAAGGGATAGGTGGGCGAAAGGCTAATGAAGTTGTGGCCAGGAGGGTTATGGGAGTGAAGAATATATTGCAGGGAGAATTCCCATCACCACAATTCAGAAAAGCTGGTGTTGGTAGGAATGATCCAGATGGCGCAGACTGTGAAGCAGTCATTCATGCTGACAGACAGTTCGTTGGTTGTCATGACCATGTAGAACACAGCACAGTGGTTGCAGCTGAGCTTGTAGATCATATGACTGGTTTCACAAGTAGCCCCGCCTTTCATGGGATAGGTGCTGCTGTGACCAGAATGGACTAGGTGTTAATGGAAGGATGTAGGGGACAGATCTTCCGTCTAAGTCTATTACAGGGATATGAGCCTTGAGGCAAGGAGCTGGGAGCAGGGCTCATGTAGGGATGTATAAGGATATTGTGTAGGTTCAATAGGCAGCAGAATACCACTGTGGGAGGGATCATAAGGATGGTAGGTAGGACATTCCTCATTTCAGGGCATGACGAGAGGTAGTCGAAACCCTGGTGGAGAATGTGCTTCAGTTTCTCCAGTCCTGGGTGGTACTAAGTCATGAGGGCAATGCTCCTCTGTGGCCATACAGTGGGACTTTGGGAGGTGGTGGGGCAAAAGATAAGGCCTTTGGAAAGGACTGATGCTTCTGTCATACTAATGATTTTGGAGAAAAGGTTCATGATTGTGTTTTGGGTCTGTTTAGGTTCTGGACTCTGTATGGTGGTGGGAGGAAGTTTTTGAGTGTGAGGCAGATGTGGTAGGTCTGGGAGGCAGGGTTTGTCAGCTATAAGGGGATGTGGAGGAGGTTTGGAGGTTGTTATGGAGATAGTTGTAGAGATAGTGGATAGCGGTAGTCCAATGTGGGAATAGGATGTGAACAGATTTGAGAGTTTTTTGAGGTGGCATTATGCATGCTGCTCTAGTTCCTGGAGGGTAAGTTTCAACGTATGAGATTTGATCAAGGAATTAGGGATTGCATAGCAGGAGAATTTTACAGATGGACAGGAGATATTGCACGGAGGTTTGGGGCTGATTGACATGGTTTTGCAGGACTATGTTGGCGAGGGTTAAAGACTGGCAGAAACTGAACAGAGGGAGGTCATTTTGGAAGGAGGGGTTGCAGGCAGAGCTGGGTAGTTGGGTGGTAAGACCATTTGGGGGATTCCACAAGCCAAGCAACAACGGAGGAACAATATGTGGGATTGGGTTCTGGCTAGGGATATGGAAATCTTTCTGTATTGGTGCAGATGGAAGGAGCAAGGATCCATGGTGGAGGAAAAAAATGTGTTTGATGCCACCTCCCCTTGCACTGACATCCATAGTGCCCATGCTCTTGTGGATATTGAACACTACCTTTCCTAACACCTGACAGACTCCAAACCTATAACCTCCTTTCTGTCACCATCACCAACTATATCCTCACCCGCAAATACTTCTCCTTTGAAGGCATGACTCACAAACAAATCCAGGGTACAGCAATGGGCACCAGCATGGCACCTTTGTATATCAACCTAGTCATGGTCACCTAGAGGAATCCTTCATAACCACCCAGAATCCCAAGCTCCTCACCACATTCAGGTTCACTGATCACTTATTCATTATTTGGATCAAGGATGAGGACACCCTATCCACATTCTCCCAAAACCACAACACCTGCTCCCCTATTCGCTTAACCTGGTACCCCTCAACCCAACAAGCTGCCTTCCTCAAAGTTGACCTGCACCTTCGTCCATAGCAAACCTACCATCAGCTGTACCTCCACTTTGACAGCTGCCATCCATTCCATATCAAGAAGTCTCTTCCATACAGCCTAACCACCTGTGAGAATCATATCTGTAGTGATGAGCAGTCCTTCTTGAAAAATACCAAGGATGTCTCACTGAGGACTTCACAGACTGTAATTACCCAACCTCGTACAGAAACAGACTTCCCATGCCTTATCTCTCCAGTCACCCACCATCTCCCACAGTCCCACCATCTGGCCACAGAGGAGCATTCCCCTCGTGACTCAGTACCATCCAGGATGGGAGAAATTGAATCACATTCTCCACCAGTGTTTCAACTAGCTCTTGTCATGCCCTGAAATTGGGAATGTCCTACCCAATATCATTACCACCCCTCCCACAGTGGTATACTGTCACCCACCGAACCTACATAGTATACTCGTCCGTCCCTACACGACCCTTGCTCCCAACCCCTCGCTTCACGGCTCATATCCCTATAATAGACCTAGATGCAAGACCTGTCCCATACATTCTTCCACCACCGCCTACTCCAGTCCAGTCACAAAGCATCACCTATCCCATCAAAGGCAAGGTTACCCATTAACCAGTCATGTGATTAACAAGCTAAGCTGTTCAATAAAGGACTAGAACAAGAAATCCTTAATATTGTTGAAATGGGAAAGTGATTTTATAGGTTTTCAGTGAATTCACTACGGAGTGTTTCAGCTGGCAAACTGAAAGAAAATACTGCATCATTTTTATACAAACATCCCATATGGGTCACGACAAGCAACAGCAGGACCACTCAGATGCTGAGCACACTGCATAACACAATGTTCTTCATTTTAATGACTACTTCACAGCCTGTGCCATCTGGGTCCTTCCTACCAACACCAGCTTCTTTTAACTGTGCTGGTGGGAACTCTCCCTGCAATATATCCTACATTCCCTTAACCCTACTGGCCTCAGCTTCATTAGTCATTGCCCTTCCCTGTTCCCATTCCAGCACTACACAGCCCTTTGTTCCACCAATGCACCCATAGTCTTTTTACTTCTCTCATTTTCCACTATCTCTCCCCCCACCCACCTGCCCACCATTCAGCATCCCGACTGCACCCAACTGCCTTACCCTCTCCCCACGTCATCCCCATATGCTCCCACAAGCAGCACTTCACCATTCCCTTCCTCCACCCTGTTATCCTTCCCCCTCCTTATCCCCACCACCCAGACTGCTTCTCCCATCATGCGCAGCTGCTCGCAGTCTGGCCCTGGGAGCCACAGAAAGTGGTCATATATATGTGAGTTGCATTTGTGTGAATGTGTGTGTACGTTGTCTAATTCGGAAAATGGCCTTTTGGTTGAATGCTTCCTTGTTCACAGTCTTTTTGATGTGTCCATCTGCAACTCAGGATCTCTGCTATATGGTGTGTAGCAATCTATCCTTTTCCTAATATTGTAATAGGAACTATATGAATTTTTCAGAAAACTTATAGCATTCACTTTTCCCTACTTAAGAGGGTAATGTAGCCAATGTGTAACCTCTTTTCCAAATGGGTTGTTTGTATAAAAATGATGCAGCTGAAATACTAATCTCCCTAGTACATTCACAGGAAGCCTATAAAATCACTTTCCCATTTAAACAACATAATTAAGGATTTCTTGTTCTTTATTGAACAGACACTTTAAGTTTCCTATAATCTTTTTACCATCAACTGCATCACTATTTTTACCTAAAACTCTTCTTTCCAGTGTGTTACATGGAACATTAAATTGCTTTCCTGCCATAGAAAAAAGCTATTTATCACGCTCCACTCGTCCATTCACATTTCCCACCGCAACAGGATATCCCGATTGTTGCTCTGATTTCCCTACATATTTTCTAAGTATCTTGATGCTAGTATCAGAAACAATATGAAGCAGCTGTGGCAGACCATTTCCATTGGATTTTTTTCTTAGAGCAATTGTAAAGAAAATTAATTAATTAATTTGAAATCATCTCAAGGGACAGAATGACAGATGATAGCTTTGTACAAGGGTTGCTCCAAAAGTAAGGTTCCCTTCATTTTCACAAACATGCAATATTGTTTATTCCCACAGAAATTTACATCATTGTGAAGAAGAAACATAGCTCTACTTTTCTACATAATCAGCATCTTTTTCTATGCATTTTTGTAGACAGTGCTCCAATTTCTGTATCCCCATGTCATAGAAATCCACTACTAACCCACTGCGGAAGTGTTTCACCTCTTCTTTGATTTCATTGTCACTCTGAAAGTGTTGGCCACCCAAATTTTCCTTCAACAGGGAGAAGAGGTGATAATCACTAGGCACAAGGTCCGGGCTGTAAGGTGGGTGGGGCATGACAGTCCAACCAGTCTGTCAAAACTCCTGGGTTTGGCAGGAGATGTGAGGTCGAGCATTATGGTGAAGCAGCATTACTCCTTCTGTCGGTCGCCCTTCCGGCAGTTCTGTGTAGCTCGTCTGAGTTTTCGTAGTGTTTCACAATAACTGAATTGAGTGTTGTCCCAGGTTCCATGAAATCAATCCCCTGTATCCCCTTATGATCACAAAATACAGTAGCCATGACTCTGTCAGCAGAAGGAGTTTGTTTGAACTTCTTTGCGACTGATGACCCTGAGTGACACCATTATTTGGATTTTTCTTTCATTTCAGGAGTGAAATGAAACACCTACATTTCATCTCCCATAACAATGGAGTCCAACAATCCTTCCTTATGTTCTTGACACTTTTGAAGAAACTGGTGAGCACAGTGAAGGCTGAAGGGACTGCAACTGCTGTGTTCGGATGCAGGCTGAGTTGGCATCCCTTCGCTCCCAGCTTCAGGCAGTGTTGGCTTCAGTCACACAGCTTGAGGCTGTTGCCAATGGGCATCACTGTGGGGGTCTGGATGGGGGTTTGTCGGGGACGGCCAGCTTGTCCCATGCATCCACCGATCGGACTAAGACTGTGGTTGCCTGGAATACTGCCCGCATTGAGGCTGATCCCTCACCTGTGGTAGAGTGGGAGGTCGTCTCAAGGTGTGGCAGGGGGCAAAAGACATTCCGGAGGGCTGAACGGAAGGCCTCTCCAGTTTGTCTGACGAACCGGTTTCAGGCTCTGTCTCAGGCTGATACTGATCTTCGGCCTGACATGGCTGCTTGTCCTGTTCCAGAGGTTGCCCCTCAGTCTGCAAGATCTGGGCGGTCGCAGAGGGTGGGCTTACTGGTAGTTGGGAGCTCCAACGTCAGGTGCGTAATGGGGCCCCTTAGGGAAATGGCAGCAAGAGAGGGGAAGAAAACCAATGTGCACTCCGTGTGCATACCGGGGGGAGTCATTCCAGATGTGGAAAGGGTCCTTCCGGATGCCATGAAGGGTACAGGGTGCACCCACCTGCAGGTGGTCGCTCATGTCGGCACCAATGATGTGTGTCGCTGTGGATCGGAGCAAATCCTCTCTGGCTTCCGGCGGCTATCTGATTTGGTGAAGACTGCCAGTCTCGCTAGCGGGATGAAAGCAGAGCTCACCATCTGCAGCATCGTCAACAGGACTGACTGCGGACCTTTGGTACAGAGCCGAGTGGAGGGTCTGAATCAGAGGCTGAGACGGTTCTGCGACCATGTGGGCTGCAGATTCCTCGACTTGCGCCATAGGGTGGTGGGGTTTCGGGTTCCGCTGGATAGGTCAGGAGTCCACTACACGCAACAAGCGGCTACACGGGTAGCAGGGGTTGTGTGGCGTGGGCTGGGCGGATTTTTAGGTTAGATGGCCTTGGGCAAGTACAGAAAGGGCAACAGCCTCAACGGGTGCGGGGCAAAGTCAGGACATGCGGGGACCAAGCAGCAATCGGTATTGTAATTGTCAACTGTCGAAGCTGCGTTGGTAAAGTACCGGAACTTCAAGCGCTGATAGAAAGCACCGAAGCTGAAATCGTTATAGGTACAGAAAGCTGGCTTAAGCCAGAGATAAATTCTGCCGAAATTTTTACAAAGGTACAGATGGTGTTTAGGAAGGATAGATTGCATGCAACCGGTGGTGGAGTGTTCGTCCCTGTTAGTAGTAGTTTATCCTGTAGTGAAGTAGAAGTGGATAGTTCCTGTGAATTATTATGGGTGGAGGTTACACTCAACAACCGAGCTAGGTTAATAATTGGCTCCTTTTACCGACCTCCCGACTCAGCAGCGTTAGTGGCAGAACAACTGAGAGAAAATTTGGAATACATTTCACATAAATTTCCTCAGCATGTTATAGTCTTAGGTGGAGATTTCAATTTACCAGATATAGACTGGGACACTCAGATGTTTAGGACAGGTGGTAGGGACAGAGCATTGAGTGACATTATACTGAGTGCACTATCCGAAAATTACCTCGAGCAATTAAACAGAGAACCGACTCGTGGAGATAACATCTTGGACCTACTGATAACAAACAGACCCGAACTTTTCGACTCTGTAAGTGCAGAACAGGGAATCAGTGATCATAAGGCCGTTGCAGCATCCCTGAATATGGAAGTTAATAGGAATATAAAAAAAGGGAGGAAGGTTTATCTGTTTAGCAAGAGTAATAGAAGGCAGATTTCAGACTACCTAACAGATCAAAACGAAAATTTCTGTTCCGACACTGACAATGTTGAGTGTTTATGGGAAAAGTTCAAGGCAATCGTAAAATGCGTTTTAGACAGGCACGTGACGAGTAAAACTGTGAGGGACGGGAAAAACCCACCGTGGTACAACAACGAAGTTAGGAAACTACTGCGAAAGCAAAGAGAGCTTCACTCAAAGTTTAAACGCAGCCAAAACCTCTCAGACAAACAGAAGCTAAGCAATGTCAAAGTTAGCGTAAGGAGGGCTATGCGAGAAGCGTTCAGTGAATTCGAAAGTAAAATTCTATGTACCGACTTGACAGAAAATCCTAGGAAGTTCTGGTCTTACGTTAAATCAGTAAGTGGCTCAAAACAGCATATCCAGACACTCCGGGATGATGATGGCATTGAAACAGAGGATGACACGCGTAAAGCTGAAATACTAAACACCTTTTTCCAAAGCTGTTTCACAGAGGAAGACCGCACTGCAGTTCCTTCTCTAAATCCTCTCACAAACGAAAAAAATGGCTGACATCGAAATAAGTGTCCAAGGAATAGAAAAGCAACTGGAATCACTCAACAGAGGAAAGTCCACTGGACCTGACGGGATACCAATTCGATTCTACACAGAGTACGCGAAAGAACTTGCCCCCCTTCTAACAGCCGTGTACCGCAAGTCTCTAGAGGAACGGAGGGTTCCAAATGATTGGAAAAGAGCACAGGTAGTCCCAGTCTTCAAGAAGGGTCGTCGAGCAGATGCACAAAACTATAGACCTATATCTCTGACGTCAATCTGTTGTAGAATTTTAGAACATGTTTTTTGCTCGAGTATCATGTCGTTTTTGGAAACCCAGAATCTACTATGTAGGAATCAACATGGATTCCAGAAACAGCGATCGTGAGAGACCCAACTCGCGTTATTTGTTCATGAGACCCAGAAAATATTAGATACAGGCTCCCAGGTAGATGCTATTTTTCTCGACTTCCGGAAGGCGTTCGATACAGTTCCACACTGTCGCCTGATAAACAAAGTAAGAGCCTACGGAATATCAGACCAGTTGTGTGGCTGGATTGAAGAGTTTTTAGCAAACAGAACACAGCATGTTGTTATCAATGGAGAGACGTCTACAGACGTTAAAGTAACCTCTGGCGTGCCACAGGGGAGTGTTATGGGACCATTGCTTTTCACAATATATATAAATGACCTAGTAGATAGTGTCGGAAGTTCCATGCGGCTTTTCGCGGATGATGCTGTAGTATACAGAGAAGGTGCAGCATTAGAAAATTGTAGTGAAATGCAGGAAGATCTGCAGCGGATAGGCACTTGGTGCAGGGAGTGGCAACTGTCCCTTAACATAGACAAATGTAATGTATTGCGAATACATAGAAAGAAGGATCCTTTATTGTATGATTATATGATAGCGGAACAAACACTGGTAGCAGTTACTTCTGTAAAATATCTGGGAGTATGCGTACGGAACGATTTGAAGTGGAATGATCATATAAAATTAATTGTTGGTAAGGCGGGTACCAGGTTGAGATTCATTGGGAGAGTGCTTAGAAAATGTAGTCCATCAACAAAGGAGGTGGCTTACAAAACACTCGTTCGACCTATACTTGAGTATTGCTCATCAGTTTGGGATCCGTACCAGATCGGGTTGACTGAGGAGATAGAGAAGATCCAAAGAAGAGCGGCGCGTTTCATCACAGGGTTATTTGGTAACCGTGATAGCGTTACGGAGATGTTTAATAAACTCAAGTGGCAGACTCTGCAAGAGAGGCGTTCTGCATCGCGGTGTAGCTTGCTCGCCAGGTTTCGAGAGGGTGCGTTTCTGGATGAGGTATCGAATATATTGCTTCCCCCTACTTATACCTCCCGAGGAGATCACGAATGTAAAATTAGAGAGATTAGAGTGTGCACGGAGGATTTCAGACAGTCGTTCTTCCCGCGAACCATACGCGACTGGAACAGGAAAAGGAGGTAATGACAGTGGCACGTAAAGTGCCCTCCGCCACACACCTTTGGGTGGCTTGCGGAGTATAAATGTAGATGTAGATGTATGCTGCTGTCAGCACACGCAGTACCCATCAAGCGCAGCACTTGTGATACCAAAATTTTTCCATCAAAGCTCTTTCAACTGTACCGTAAGAACTCCCAGGAATCCGAGCAACAAGTTCACAGATGGTTATCCTCTTGTTTTGAAGCACTTTGAGTTGGACCATCTTGATAACCACCTCCAAAACTGGGTCTTCCACTCTGCTCTACATTGTCAGGGTTACCACAAGTTTCCTCAAGTGAAATTCCCTGATTTCCAAACAAGTTCTAGAATTTTTCCCAGACAAATTTTGAGACTGATTGATTGATTAATTGAGAGGGTTTATGGGACCAAATGGAAAATTCATCAGACCCACAATTCCAAAACTACTCACAGAAGAAAGAGGGTCCACTAAAAGTGGATGGATCCAGTTGGGGAGTCAAACTATAAAACAAGGAATTTAAAACACTCCCAGTAAAACACATAAAAGGTGAGACCAAATTTAAAAATTGGAAAATAGAGTGGTGGTCTTTCCACAGGGGAGTGGTCATTGGATTTAGCAATTGATTTAGTATCGGAATAATTCGTGCCAGCAGCTGTGGTTATATGATTGATACAAGTGAATATTATTGGTTAAAACAGTTGTTTATATTATTAGGGTTAAAATATAAATTTGTAAGGTGAAATGTTAAAATTTATTTGTAGCTCTTTTTATAGGAATTCAACCTTTCAACACTATACAAATTCCGTTACTTAATACAGCTATTTTTTTAGCCTCAGGAGTAACCGTAACATGAACACACCACAGTCTTATAGAATCTAACCACACTCAAGCACATTGGATTATGGTGTGGTGAGAGTCCAGGTGAGACGTAAAGAACCTGAGGGGAGGTCGTGTCACTTGGTCGGTGGTCATCTCCAACAAGGATGTGGTTCAAATGGCTCTGAGCACTATGGGACTTAACATCTGACGTCATCAGTCCCCTAGAACTTAGAACTACACTACTGGAAATTGAAATAAGAACACCGTGAATTCATTGTCCCAGGAAGGGGAAACTTTATTGACACATTCCTGGGGTCAGATACATCACATGATCACACTGACAGAACCACAGGCACATAGACACAGGCAACAGAGCATGCACAATGTCGGCACTAGTACAGTGTATATCCACCTTTGGCAGCAATGCAGGCTGCTATTCTCCCATGGAGACGATCGTAGAGATGCTGGATGTAGTCCTGTGGAACGGCTTGCCATGCCATTTCCACCTGGCGCCTCAGTTGGACCAGCGTTCGTGCTGGATGTGCAGACCGCGTGAGACGACGCTTCATCCAGTCCCAAACATGCCCAATGGGGGACAGATCCGGAGATCTTGCTGGCCAGGGTAGTTGACTTACACCTTCTAGAGCACGTTGGGTGGCACGGGATACATGCGGACGTGCATTGTCCTGTTGGAACAGCAAGTTCCCTTGCCGGTCTAGGAATGGTAGAACGATGGGTTCGATGACGGTTTGGATGTACCGTGCACTATTCAGTGTCCCCTCGACGATCACCAGTGGTGTACGGCCAGTGTAGGAGATCGCTCCCCACACCATGATGCCGGGTGTTGGCCCTGTGTGCCTCGGTCGTATGCAGTCCTGATTGTGGCGCTCACCTGCGCGGCGCCAAACACGCATACGACCATCATTGGCACCAAGGCAGAAGCGACTCTCATCGCTGAAGACGACACGTTTCCATTCGTCCCTCCATTCACGCCTGTCGCGACACCACTGGAGGCGGGCTGCACGATGTTGGGGCGTGAGCGGAAGACGGCCTAACGGTGTGCGGGACCGTAGCCCAGCTTCATGGAGACGGTTGCGAATGGTCCTCGCCGATACCCCAGGAGCAACAGTGTCCCTAATTTGCTAGGAAGTGGCGGTGCGGTCCCCTACGGCACTGCGTAGGATCCTACGGTCTTGGCGTGCATCCGTGCGTCGCTGCAGTCCGGTCCCAGGTCGACGGGCACGTGCACCTTCCGCCGACCACTGGCGACAACATCGATGTACTGTGGAGACCTCACGCCCCACGTGTTGAGCAATTCGGCGGTACGTCCACCCGGCCTCCCGCATGCCCACTATACGCCCTCGCTCAAAGTCCGTCAACTGTACATACGGTTCACGTCCACGCTGTCGCGGCATGCTACCAGTGTTAAAGACTGCGATGGAGCTCCGTATGCCACGGCAAACTGGCTGACACTGACGGCGGCGGTGCACAAATGCTGCGCAGCTAGCGCCATTCGACGGCCAACACCGCGGGTCCTGGTGTGTCCGCTGTGCCGTGCATGTGATCATTGCTTGTACAGCCCTCTCACAGTGTCCGGAGCAAGTATGGTGGGTCTGACACACCGGTATCAATGTGTTCTTTTTTCCATTTCCAGGAGTGTACTTAAACCTAACTAACCTAAGGACATCACACACCCATGCCCCAGGCAGGATTCGAACCTGCGACCGTAGCGGTTGCACGGTTACAGACTGAAGCACCTAGAGCTGCTTAGCCACTGCGGCCAGCAAGGATGTGGTTGTGTCCGTAAAAACTGGATCTTGATGTGGGATGAGGTGGAGGAGGCAAAGCCCCCAGCAAGCCACGGAAGCCTCGTCCTTTGACTTGTGCTGCTGCTTCTTCTTCTCCCTTGGAGGGAGGGAGGAGGCATTATCAATAAGAGAATAGGTGGCAGTAATGTTGGGATCAGACAGAGAGCGAGTGACTTTGGGGCCCTCACAGCGCAGGTCTCTCCTCCGGCCTGAAGGTGCAAGCTTCCTGTCCTGAGAACACTAGGGAGGGGTGTTTGGAGATGGAACCCCATCCCTACATCCCTAGCAGGAGCCAGAGAAGAGAATGTCTTCCCTGGACGAGGATGAGGACGAGGAGGAGGAGCAGTTCCTGGAGGGAAAGGGATGGGAGCCGTTGAGGGTGAGGAAAGAGAAGGGGGCAGGATAGAGGTAAGGGGGGCGGGGGGTGAGGAGGGACAGGGGACAGATGTAACTGAGGCAAAGGTAGAGGGGAGATTCTCAGGGTGAGGTCTGTCAAACTTCTTCCGTGCCTCAAAGTAGCTGAGACGCTCAAGGATATTTATTTCCTGAATTCTTTTTTCCTTCATGTACACTGGACAATCTGGTGAGTGGGGGGAATGGAGACCAGAGCAGTTTACACAGTTAGGCGGTGGGGTGCAAGGGCTCCCCACAAGAAGAGGACAGCCACAATCACCACAGATGGAAGTGGCATTCAATTGCAAGGACATGTCGTCGAACTTGAGGTAATGGAAGCAACACATGGGAGGTGGAATGTATGGTTTCATGTCGAATCTGTACACCTTTACATTGACCTTCTCGGGCAAGGTATCTCCCTCAAATGCCATGATGAAAGCACCACTGTCTATACGATGGTCCTTAGGGCCTTTCTGGACATGCTGGACAAAATGAAAGCCACGTCATTCCAGGTTAGCTGTAAGTTCATCATTGACCTGGAGAAGGTCACTTTGGAAAATCACATCCTGTGTCATATTTAGTGGCTTGTGAGGAGCAATAGCCACGGGGATGTCTCCTCAACAGCCGCAGGCACAGAGGGAGGCTGACTGGCAGAAGTTGTCTTTATAAGGAGAGAGCCAGATCTCATCTTGCTTAATGACTCAACTTCACAGAACTTGTCCTCAATATGAACCACAAAGAAAAAGGGTTTGGTGGCAGCAAAAGTCTCCCATTTGGTCCTGATACAGACCGTAAACCATGGAAATGGTTTCACCCTAGTCCAACAGGCCTGGCCCTCCTTCCAGGGTGTATCTAAGGAGGGTAAGGCTGGGAAGGCAGAAACAGGAACTGAGACAGAACTGTGCTGAGGAAGAGACACGGCTGCAGTAGAATGGACAGATAGTAACACATTTCATGTGCCAAATGTCCACCCTGGTACCACGCACTCTGAACAGGGGCTTGCCTTGTGGGCACCACCCAGCCACAGCAATTGCTGCCCGGCAGGATGGTCACTGGCTGGAGTTTCGATGCTCCAAAAAAATGGGGAACCACTCCTAGGCTTGCACAAGGTGTTCTCAGTGCAGGCACCAGCAATGTGACCCTGTGTTGTAAGGGGGCTCAGCCAGATGGATACATAACAGCCCCACCACATGCACTGGCTACTGAGCTGGTGACCTAGCAAGGAGACCAAAGGGCTTTGGTGGGGAGGGAGGGGACAGGAAAAAAGGGAGAGGGGGAGGGGGAGGAGCAGAGGGAGAGGAACTTGCACCAAAGACACTAGAGAGGGAGTTCTTCCCCACCTGGCTCACATTAGAGAGAGATTTCAGATTTGGAGATGGCGATGGGGGACAAAAAAAGAAAAGCCAAAAAGGAGGAGAAAAAGCAACCAACCAAACGGTGAGACAAAGCAAAGTTATGAGGATAGCTGGGCTGACATAAAGAACACCAAGAGAAGGAAAGGAAGGAGCAAAGGGAAAGGACGAAGGACAGGGAAGGAGATAGGGGAAGGTGAAGCAGCATGGAAAAGAATAAAGGCTGCAATAGCTAAGGGACCAATGCACGCCACCCAAGTAGCCACAAAGGAGCTGTGTGCCCCCTTGAGGGACAAATTTTGAGATCTCATGGGTAAGTAAAGACATAAACTGACAAAAAAACATAAGGTCTTCTGTATTTCTAAATGTGTGAGAAAAAATCTTAAGTACTAACATCAACATCTTTTGCAATGAACTGTTTTTAGATGGAGAAAACATGCCATATGATATATACATGTTTCATTAAGACCACTGATGTTATTTTGTTTCAAAAAAATCAAACACATTTGGTGATAAAAATACGTATTTCATTGGAGTCGCAAGACAGATTTAAAATCTCTTCACTGATTTCAGAAATAAACTCAGAAAAAGTAGGGCTCTTGAAAGAAGTGTATAAGGCAGCGAAGAGTTGTGTAAACCAACACTATAGTTGACTGCCAATAAAATGTTGGTTCTACTGTGTATGCTATTGTCGGTTATTACCGACTCTGTTATGTCTACTATTTTACAGGTATTGTGTGGTCTTTCTTTCAAGAAATACGTGAGTACATAGCGTACAAACTGCCAGTGACTGCCACAATTTTCGTCCTCTTAGCATCCATATTTTTTAATGTATAAACTACTTTTGAAGTGCCAAAAAGTACTAGAATAAATAAAAGTCTATAAAATGCGACACTATACAATGTACTTGCAGTGAGACTTTTGAAACTCCTGAAATCCATTGCCCGTGGCCTCTGTCCTGCCGAGGAGCACTGCTTTCCTGAATACAATGGATAAACCACGAAAATCTGCTGCATTATGCCACATGCAAACAGACCTGCCTGCAGGCAGATTGATGAGACTAGAACTGATGGACAAAGCCTGCACATTAGTGGGAAATGATAGGCTTCAGATTGGCAGGCCCAATCCGTTAGAGGTACTAACAGAAATAGCATGCGGTTTTGGCCCATCATGGATGTCCACTGGCGTCGCCAGCTATTTAAATGTCACAGACACCACATTGATGAAATGAGATCGTGGTGATCAATCCATGCAACAGATAACTTGCGTGAATACTCTGAGAATCAATGCTAAGGAGGATAGGTAGAAACTCACTGTAAAGATGATCACTGAGCTGCAAAACAGGCACATAGAAAAGACAATCACACTCTCACAACTAATTTTTTTGACATAGCCTTTGTCAGAAAACGAGAGCACGCCCACATTCACACAATTACTCAGACACAACTCATCCACTCATGACTGCTGTCTCTGGCCACTGCGTCAACACTCTCTTAGAATCAGGTCCACACAAACCATTCCTCACACTTCCCTGTCTCTTGTCGGCAGCTGACAGGCTAGAAGAAGAAGCAGTAAGAATGGGGTAGTAGGGAAGCAGCTCACATACTCCGCTGTGCCAAGCCAGTGGCAGTGCATGACATTTCAATAAACAAACCAACTCATCTACTGAGACAAAAACGAGATGTTTCCAGTGTTTTTCTTTTTCCCAAATTTCCCTTATTTCCCTGACACATTTGAAATTCCCTGATTTTCAGAACTTGTGGCAACCCTGATCATGGACTTCATTCTGACCGGCGATAAACTCCTGCACCATTTTCAGACTTGTTGAACAGTCATACACTTGTCACTATACACTTGAGTCAACTGATGATGAATATTCATAGATGCAGTCCCTTTCTCAAGAGTGGAGGAATGGCTGTGCACAGCAATGTTGATGGATTTCACCTAGCACCTTCGCATGTAGCTGGATCTCTTTGGGAACCTTACTTCTGGATCATCCCTTGCATATTCAATGATTTAGGAATCAATCATAGAATTATGTGCAATATATGAAAGTAACTCATACTGGGGTATACAAGTTAAAATTGAAGAGTTGAAAAAGGGGCAACCATGGACACTTTACCTACTATATCAGCATTGGTGGTTCACAGATGAAACTATCAAACTGAAATGAACAACAAGTAACTACATTTGTACGCCAAACACTGATATTGTAATTAGTATTACTCTGTGAAGAAGTGAGCTAACAAGAATAATTTAATTGAATTACCTTACATCAGATGACGGAAAATCAGTAAAATTTTGTATTAAGAAATAACAGAAAAAGCTTTCTTTGTCAAATTAGCTGATAACGTGGCCAACATATGGAAGAATCAATAACTAAATGTCCTAGGAATGATATTGTAGTCAATTTAGAAACAAACTTTAAAATAATCTATAACAAAATTTTGGACACTATGATGGGGCAGTTACAAGATGGACCATCTGTTATTTTTGGAACTTTTAAATGTACATAATTTTGGACAGAACAAACAGTGTCTCCCTGAATTTGTATTACAAGTATGTACAGACTTTTATGGATCACTCTCGTCATATGTAAAATCACTAAGTCCAAGTCTTCTATTCAGTCACTCGTTGATCAGTCTGTAGTGACAATAGAAGACAACAGAAGGAAAACTGAAGTTTTAAATTTCACATTTAAGAAATCATTCATGCAGGAGGATTGTACAAATATACCATTGTTCGACCATCGCACAGACTATCATGTGGAGGACACAGAAACAGGCACCTCTGGCGTAGACAAGCAGCTGAAAGAGTTGAAAACAAATGTCGCCAGCTCCACATGGAATCCCAATTCGGTTTTACATAAGAGTATTCTTTTGCATTGGCCCCTTTGGTGTAGATGTACTTAGTTTGCATTTATTGCAAATCTCTTGTACACAATGAAGTCTCATGTGACTGGAGAAAAGAGAAGGTGACTACTGTATGTAAGAAATGTAAAAGAATGGATCTGCAAACTCTTGAACACATTTGAATGTAACAAATTTCCTTGAGATAGAAAAGCTTCTCTCCACAATTCAGCACAGAATTAGAAAGAATTGCTCATGCTCAGCTTACTCCTTTCTCACATGATATCCTGTGAACCTTGGATAAAGAGCAACAGGAAGATTCCGTATTCCCAGATTTTTGGGAAGCGTGTGCCACGGTGCCCCACTGCAGACTGTTGATAAAGGTCCAGCCGTACGGATTAGGTTCCCAGATGTGTGAGTGGCTTGAAGTCTTCTTAAATAACAAAACTCAGTATTTTGTCCTCAGCACTGAGACTTCAGTAGAAGCGAGGGTGCAGTCAGGAGTTCTAACGTTTTTTGGACGACAAGAGACGGTGTGGTATGGAGTTGCAAGGCACACATATCTCTCACATCAGTTAACTTGCATGTTGTGTGTAGCCGATCCTCTTCTCTGGGTAATCAGTTACATCGATCTCCCCAAACGCTTCTTCTCCAAAGACTATAGCTGGTTAAGGGAATTTATTAAAATACTCCTCTATCCTTGAAATAATTTTGGTATTCGTATAATACTTTTCAGTTCAATCAATTTATATTTTCAACTTTTACAGATAATAACTTCTGCAAGTTAACTTATTCCTTACACATTAAGCCTCATTTACACATATTCAAATAGCATACATGTGTCTTGTTGCGTTCATACCCAAGACATGAAATAATTTAAAAGCCTCTAGTCTCAAGCGAGTCCAATACATGAATGAGCATAGCAATTTATCTCCAACTGTTCAATAATCTTTTTTACAACTACCACAGATACCAACACATCAAAGAATACGACGTAATTATTCCTCGAGTTCTCCTCCCGTCTTCTGTGGCGCTTGCGGCAAACCCTTTTTTTGTCGTCAGTGACTTACCCCTCTTATAGTCTTCTAATAACAAACTTCCGACCTGCACATAGAAACTGGTGGGTTGGTAGAAATGTTCTCACTCTCCCGCACTCGTATCTAAACTATCGGGTGTTCAAGATGGTTGAAGGCTGAGTGTTTCTAGAATTTATACCGAAATTCTTGAGGCACTACAGAGTGCCTCAGGGAAGTGTGGTCGGTCTGCTCTTGGTCTTTATATACATATCTGGTGGACAGAATTTACTGATGTTGTTCCAGTGGATAGGAAGGTGGTGTTGTGGAGTGACTTGAGGGGCATACAGGATGAGCAGGTGCGATGAACGGCAGCTTGGTACAAATGGATGAGTAGGGGAAAAAGAAATAGGATCAGAGGTATGCTGCTTGACACAATCACATTGATTAAATATCTAAGTATAACATTGCAAAGCAATATGAAATGGAACAAGAACATAAGGTTAGTAGTAGGGAAGATGAATGATTGAATCTGATTTATTGGAAGAATGTTAGGGAAGTGCGGCTCATGTACAATGGAGATGACCTATAGGACACTGGTGTGACCCGTTCTTGAATACTTACTTTGTCTGTTCCCGAAACCAGTGCCACGGCTGAAAGAAGCTTTTCAATCCTAAAAAGGACAACAAACTATGTATGTAGGTCATAGACTCATGAACAGCTTAGAAACTTAGCTCTATTATCAATGGAATAGGATCACCTGTGGCGGCTGAAGTCTGAACCTGATTTTTACGTCCTGGTAATCTACAAATTTGCCAAAAAGAAAGGGGGATCCAGATTCACAACATACAAAAATAACATTTTCTTGTTTTGTAACCACTTACTATAATGAAATGTTCAGTACAAATGGTTCAAATGGCTCTGAGCACTATGGGACTTAACATCTGTGGTCATCAGTCCCCTAGAACTTAGAACTACTTAAACCTAACTAACCTAAGGACATCACACACATCCATGCCCGAGGCAGGATTCGAACCAGCGACCGTAGCAGTCGCGCGTTTCCGGACTGAGCACCTAGAACCGCTAGACCACCACGGCCGGCTGTTCAGTACATTCCAACTGAATAATACGACACAATGTCTTGGGGAAACGACACAATGTTACATACAAAATGTTTTTGTCCTACAACACATTGTGAATCCAAATACAATAGAAACCAACAAACTCTCATACCTGATAAAAGGAATCACAGGTGATATGACAAAGCTCTTCTGCTAAAGAATGTCATAAGAGAGGAATTCATCAAATGTTGCTAGTGCATCGAGGAAATGCAAGAGAAGAGTGTCAGATGAAGGACGTACGACCGACTACCACATGCAGTCAAAAATATATCAGTCTTTAGCTTCAAATATCCACCAATAGAAAACATCAGAAAGAATGGATCCAACCAACACAGGTACAACCATTCCTCTTCCATATATAATGTCTCACAGAAGAAGAGACATTTGAAGAACAGAGGACAACATGCTGGTATGTTTCCATTGTGGACGCCCCAGACACATACACTAATACAGAGAAAGTAGATTAGTGTTCAATAACTATGTCCCAAGGTGTCAACCATCACAGCAGTACTATTAACTTCAGTAAACTGCAAACAATTATAATCGAGCTGTGGGACGACGCCCAACACTACCCAGGATGAGCAAATTTCTGGACACATCACAGCCCACCAGCTGCTCGCCTAGCCATCAAGTTAAGAAAAACTAAGTGTGGCGACCATCTACGGAGGTGAGGCTGCCACAGATGAAAATTATCCATGGACAACAGTTACCAAGATGTCAGAATATATTATCGACATCCTCATCGTTGGCCCACCTGTCTCAGTGCTTGTCAAATCAGGAGCTTCTTTTTCCGTAATGATGAATGCTTACTGTTGCCAATTAAGAAGACTATATTCTATGACACGAAGATGATTGTGCCAAAGATCACAAATTACAAATATGTCCAGTCAACAGAACATGTATAGCAAGAATAAGCACCAATGATAGAACACACCCCTTTGAATTTATCTCTTGCAGGCATCACAAGCAGTTATAGACTGTGGAAGATAAGATCTCCAGATTGACAAAGCTATTCCAGCAACAACAAAGACTGGTCTGCATGAATGTTTGTTTGCCGTTGAAGATGTGTTAGTCCCCTGTCATCAACAAGACGAGTTCCAGTTGCCAGCCTTGATGTTCAGTTAACCTGTGAACCTTTTGTTGAAAGCAAAAGACTACTCAGGCTTACAAAAAAAATCTACACATCAAAGATGCAGATGGTAAGGGAGAACTGTGAACACCAATTGCCATGAGCAACCAGAAATCGTCCCCAAAAATGAGTGGGTAGGAACAGACGAACCAGTCCACAATGGGCAGCTCATTGCCACTGATGAAGAATCAAGCTCCACTATCACTACAGACAACATAATAGAGAAAACTACTATTGTGTTTCCAACAGGATCTGACCTAACTCAGGAACAATGCTGGCTAGTGTTAGCCACCCTGCCCTAATTTTTGGATGCTTTCAAACCTGCAGTGGAGAAAAGACAAAGTGGCCCATAATAAGATATTGTACGAGGGCAGTTCAATAAGTAATGCAACACATTTTTTTTCTGAAACAGGGGTTGTTTTATTCAGCATTGAAATACACCAGGTTATTCCCCAATCTTTTAGCTACACAACACTATTTTTCAACGTAATCTCCATTCAATGCGACGGCCTTACGCCACCTTGAAATGAGGGCCTGTATGCCTGCACGGTACCATTCCACTGGTCGATGTCGGAGCCAACGTCGTACTGCATCAATAACTTCTTCATCATCCGCGTAGTGCCTCCCACGGATTGCGTCCTTCATTGGGCCAAACATATGGAAATCCGATGGTGCGAGATCGGGGCTGTAGGGTGCATGAGGAAGAACAGTCCACTGAAGTTTTGTGAGCTCCTCTCGGGTGCGAAGACTTGTATGAGGTCTTGCGTTGTCATGAAGAAGGAGAAGTTCGTTCAGATTTTTGTGCCTACAAACACGCTGAAGTCGTTTCTTCAATTTCTGAAGAGTAGCACAATACACTTCAGAGTTGATCGTTTGACCATGGGGAAGGACATCGAACAGAATAACCCCTTCAGCGTCCCAGAAGACTGTAACCATGACTTTACCGGCTGAGGGTATGGCTTTAAACTTTTTCTTGGTAGGGGAGTGGGTGTGGCGCCACTCCATTGATTGCCGTTTTGATTCAGGTTCGAAGTGATGAACCCATGTTTCATCGCCTGTAACAATCTTTGACAAGAAATTGTCACCTTCAGCCACATGACGAGCAAGCAATTCCGCACAGATGGTTCTCCTTTGCTCTTTATGGTGTTTGGTTAGACAACGAGGGACCCAGCGGGAACAAACCTTTGAATATCCCAACTGGTGAACAATTGTGACAGCACTACCAACAGAGATGTCAAGTTGAGCACTGAGTTGTTTGATGGTGATCCGTCGATCATCTCAAACGAGTGTGTTCGCACGCTCCGCCATTGCAGGAGTCACAGCTGTGCACGGCCGGCCCGCACGCGGGAGATCAGACAGTCTTGCTTGACCTTGCGGCGATGATGACACACGCTTTGCCCAACGACTCACCGTGCTTTTGTCCACTGCCAGATCACCGTAGACATTCTGCAGGCGCCTATGAATATCTGAGATGCCCTGGTTTTCCGCCAAAAGAAACTCGATCACTGCCCGTTGTTTGCAACGCACATCCGTTACAGACGCCATTTTAACAGCTCCGTACAGCGCTGCCACCTGTCGGAAGTCAATGAAACTATACGAGACGAAGCGGGAATTTTTGAAAATATTCCACAAGAAATTTCCGGTTTTTTCAACCAAAATTGGCCGAGAAAAAAAATGTATTGCATTACTTATTGAACTGCCCTCGTATCAACGCTGGGGGTAATCCACAAATCAGCCAGCACTATTACAAGGGTTGCCAGTTGAATTCGGGAGGAAGTCGACAAGATGCTCCAACATGACATCACCAAACCTTCAGTGAATCCTTGGTCCTCTCCTGTGGTTCTCGTGAAGGAGGACACCACATAGCACTTTTGCATTGACTACTGACGACTAAACGAAATCATGAAACAAGAAATTTACCTACTGCTGTGCGTAGATGAGACCTTAGCTTTCTTGAAAGGAGCAAAGTATTTCTCAACTGTGGGCATGAAGACAGGCTACTGGAAAATGGAGGTTGACAAGGCTGACTGGTAAAAAGGCTGCTTGCATAATATCTCATGGCCTCTAAAAATTCAAAGTTGTGCTGTTTGGACCATGTAATGCTATATCCTACTCCGAGCTTATGACAGAGAACCAGCTTGACACCATACTTGAATGATTAGCCTTTGCCATCCGAACGACATTGTGGTTTTTTAAAATATATTTGAAGAACATCCAAGCAGCCTGATAACCATACTGGTGTGTTCAGACTGCAAACCTCAACCTAAATCTGAAAAAGTGCCTCTTCATCACCCAAGAAATAAAAACCTAGTGAACAGCAATGGAGTCTGTTCTGATCCAAAGAAAAAAAGAGTTGCAGATATTCTGATTCCTCAGCATGTTCATAATGTGAAAACATGTCTTGGAATGAGTTTGTACGATGTCTGTTTAAAAAATTCCAGGGCACTCATAATTTTGTGTCAATGGTGTGTTTGAGCAAAATGCAGTTGGCATCCCTCTACACAACTACGTTTAATGTGTAGGTGGCAAAAGTTTCATTGATGTATGTCTGTTAGCTGTTGTTCAATGCTGTATTGGGTAGAACATTGTGTCGCACAGTTTGTGAATTTCAAGATTGCAGAGTTAAAGGAGCAATGCATCTCTATTAAATTTTGCGTGAAACTCAATAAAACTTTTAGAGACACACCAGATGATGCAGGAAGCCTATGGTGATGAGTGCTTAAGCCATACTCAGTGTTACAAATGGTTCAAAAAATGACTTGATGAAGTTGTTCAGGGTGCCCTTCAATGTCTACCAATGACGCTCATATCTGGAACATCAACGAAATTCTGTGCGCCAATCAAAGACTGACTATCCAAGAGATTGCAGAGGAATATAACATTTCAGATGGATCATGTCATGAAATACTGACACAGCATATTGGAATGTATCGTGATGTCGCCAAGTTCATCCCACAGCTCATGAATCAAGACCAGAAAGACCTTCGCTTCGCAATCTGTGAAGAGATTTTGGATTGCTCAAATGAGAAGGAGATGTTCCATAAGAGAAGCTTAACTGGTGATGAGACATGGATGAACATTTGCAACAACAGACGATATAAAAGGATATTCACAGATGGCGCTCCGCACGAGTCAGCAAGAGGTGTACCAAGACTGCTTCCAGAAGTGGAAATGGCCTTGGGAGCAGTATATCTCTTGTGGAGAAGAGTATTTCAAAGGAGACCATGCACAATAAGTAAACCATAGGCTTAGAAAAATTTTGAGGACGAAGTCCCAGAAATTTTTGAACAGATCTCGTATTACTGGTGATTCAAAAATGACCTCTGTAACATGGTTGTCCCTTGCAAGAACTGCAATGAAATGTCTAATTTTCTCAAACTGAAGTGAAAGAAAAATTTTCTTTATGCTTAAGGAGGTGCCAATGTTTTCTCCAGACCTTGCATTGTATGAAAAGAATGCCAAGACAGAGCTTCACTCAGACACTAATGGCCATGGAATAGGTGCAGTTCTAGCACAAATTAAGGAAGTTGCTGAAAAAGTGATAGCTTATGTTTCCAAAACTTCAAATCTGACAGGAACTACTCTACAACTGAGAAAGAGTGCCTTGCAGTTGTTTGGGCCATCATCAAATTCCAGCTGAATTTATTTGGCAAACTATTCATCTTTGCGAGAGACCCCATTCATGCTGGCTGACTAGTCTGAAGTATCCATCACATCTACTGGCAAGGTAGGTAATGAGGCTTCAGGGTACAATGCCACAGTGGCATACAAAAGCAGATGCAAACACAAGAACACTGACGGTCTTCCAAGTAATACTTTGGCAGAACACAGCAGTGTGGATGAAATCTCAGTCATTATTGCACTGAATGACATTGCTGCTGAACGGAAAGAAGAATCCAGAATGAGATTTTCACTGTGTGCGCTGATTGAAACTTCCTGCCCGATTATAACTGTGTGCTGGACCGAGACTCTAACTCGGGACCTTTGCCTTTCACAGGCAAGTGCTCTACCAACTGAGCTACCCAAGCACGACTCATGCCCCATCCTCACAGCTATACTTCTGCCAGTACCTCATCTCCTACATTTTAAACTTTACAGAAGCTCTCCTGCGAACCTTCCCGAACTAGCACTCCTGAAAGAAAGGATATTGCAGAGACATGGTTTAGCCACAGCCTGGAGGATGTTTCCACAGCACCGCGAAAGGCAAAGGTTCCAAGTTCGAGTCTCGGTCCGGCACACAGTTTTAATCTGCCAGGAAGTTTCATATCAGCGCACACTCCGCTGCAGAGTGAAAATCTCATTCTGGAAACATCCCCCAGGCTGTGGCTAAGCCATGTCTCCGCAATATCCTTTCTTTCAGGAGTGCTAGTTCTGCAAGGTTCGCAGGAGAGCTTCTGTAAAGTTTGGAAGGTAGGAGACGAGGTACTGGCAGAAGTAAAGCTGTGAGGACGGGGCGTGAGTCGTGCTTGGGTAGCTCAGTTGTTAAAGCACTTGCCCGCGAAAGGTAAAGGTCCCGAGTTCGAATCTTACAGAGATGGCGACTAACTTCATCGTTCCGATGGCCTGATATAAACTCTTCAGTACTTTCTGTCCACACTAGCACCCTACGTCAGAGTCCTGTGGCTATGACCTAAACGCTCATCAATGACTATCTCTGGCTGCCTGCCCACAGCCCATTCCTCAGCCCAAGTCGGCTGCTGATATCCACGCTGACTACTGTCACTACTGGGAGCCTAACCTCGAGAGAGAGAGAGAGAGAGAGAGAGAGAGAGAGAGAGAGAGAGAGAGAGAGAGAGAGAGAGCAGCATGCTCCCGAGTTTTTTTTAGCTTTCCTCTTTCGACCCTGCCAGCGCTTGGCATGACATAGCGTTGGATGCAACTTGTCCTTATTTGGTGTTGTTTAAGTATTAATTTCATTATTTTTCTTCAGAAGCTGGGTGGAGGGATAAAGGTGCCTCTCCCTATATGGTCACACACTGTGTCTTGAGCCCTTCATTGGCTCCTCATGATGTAGTGCTGTCCCCACCAAGGGTCCTCTTTCTCTCCCTCTCCGCTCCCACACTTCTCTCTCTAACCAGAAGTGCTCTCTGTTGATACTTCTAATTAGCTCCTTACCACAGGTCCCCTACACAGAGCTTCTTTTGTCTCTTTATAGTTTGGAGTCTGTTTCTTTCCTATCATGCACAGCTGCTCAGCAGTTTGGACTTCCGGCTCGGCTATACAGCTTTACATTTTAACTCACTTAATGTTTACACACTATTTTTGTTGTACTGCCTGAGAACAATTGTAATTAGACTTGGCTTTTTAATGCAGTTACAACACCTCCCCCACCATGAAAATTGACGTTACTCCTCAGAGTAGCGTCAATTGTGACTTTCTTTTTATTACATGTTTTACAGATTTTACATTCGTTTGTTATTCAGCACTTGACGTGTTATATTTTCATTACACACATGGTGCTCTCAAGCCCATTGAGCCTTTGGCAAATCACAATTACATTATACATGCATAACATACATTAATACATAAAATTATATCAGAATACAGTTTCATTAAACATTGATACATACAATTATACAGTTTTCATTAAACATTGGTAAATACAATTACATTTTAAATACAACTTCATTAAGCATGGACAAGAATATTGAACATTGATAGTGACATTTCACATTTCATAAGGTAACTTTTATTTTAAAATTACACTTTTGGTATACATATTTTTATCATTTACTGTTATTTAACATCTGTTTCTGAACAAAACTGCCTCTCCTTGAACTTTTCCCCACATTCATGTATTACTACATCTTCAGTCCCTTTATTACTTTGTCTTCGAGTTAAACTAGTTTCTGGGTATTGGTTTACAATGGTGTTTCTTATGCATACTTTACTACAACAATCACTATCTTCAAAATATTTCCATATGCTCTTAAAACAGTCTTTGCAACATCTATATTGTTTTCAACAGCATGTTATTATAATAAGGATAATTACTGCTACTGATACATACATGGTTACGGAATAGTGTGTGAAATACCTGGAATATTTCAGTTCTTCCTCCTGTCTCTCTGCCATTCTCTGGATATCATCCAATATTTTCCCTGCGACTTGAATCGTCTGACTTCGTTACTACACGATCCAATGGTAAATCTAATGTTAACATTGAGACATTTCACTTTTCTTCGTTTACAATACAACAATCGAATTCTAGTTTAATCTGCGATATTATGTCTTCCTTTGTTACATTACTCTGTCTGTTTGTATGAACACTCTGGTTCCATATCCCTTACATTTACTATAGAAACTTATTTTGCCTTCCCCTTTCATTATTAGGTCCTTTGGTGATTCCTTTCCACATAGTACCGTTATGCCTTCTTCCTTAGGAGCTATGTATAACCAACCATTACTATTTAGATGGGACCAAAGGCTCTGATTCAATGCAACTACTTTTCGCACACAATCTTCCGGAATTTTTCTTACTGACTGCAACAACTTGGCTTCACTTCGTGTTCAAATGTTGATAGCAAGGCAAATGACTATCTGCACAGTCACCTATTCTTACTTAGTTCTTTGCACTTTAGTTGATCCGCAGAAAGTTTGGCGTATTGCCGTTTGGATTCATCTATCAGTAAGAATTTTTTTCTGGCTGTATGTACACGTTATCTCCCCTTCATCTCTGGGATCTCTTTAGGTAATGAAAGTACTCTATAGGTTGATATTATTATTATCATCATCTATCAAAGGAATGTTAATTACATACCTTAGTATGCTACCCAAAATGAAAACATCTAAATCAATTATTCTTAATAATAAGTAACCTGAGTATTCAGCTAGAGGAACAGGAATCATTACATTTTTTAGTTCACCCCGTATTAAACCTAAGTACTTTACAATTTGGACTGGGTTAATGATGTGAGGCCGCAGTATTCCCTTTTGAGCATTTACTATAGTATTTATCATTTGTTCGTATTCCTCCTCAATTTAGCCAATCACGGCCGCTAATTGTAATACCTGTTCTGTCACTGTGGCAAAGGACGCTACACGTTTGTAACCCATGTCTGTTTCTTTTACATATTCTCTCATGAACCATTCTAACCTTTGCATGCCTGTTTTTAAAACATCTTCGTTTG
Organism: Schistocerca nitens; assembly: GCF_023898315.1. Lineage (NCBI taxonomy): Eukaryota > Metazoa > Arthropoda > Insecta > Orthoptera > Acrididae > Schistocerca > Schistocerca nitens. The sequence continues at coordinate 356,371,957 of NC_064622.1, forward strand.
ATTCTAACATACCCACTGTCCTGTTCACTCATGCCAATGTGTCCCTTATTACTGCCACCTGTTCCTTTGTTAACATCAGCAACCCTTCTGAGTTCTCTTCCATAGTGTTTATTCTTTCTTTATAGTATGCTGCATCTGCTTCATCCAATGTCCTGAAAAGTATTTTACTCACCTGCCCAAGAAAGTTGAATACTCCTCTCTTCCATCCGGTTTCATGTTTCGTCATCTGTTGTACTGATTGTTGCAAACCCGTGATCTTTTCCACTCGATGTGTTACTTGTTGATCTATTAACCTACACTCTATTAATCCTACGTTTAGTTGTTTTAATGTCTCTTGGCGCCTTTGTACCACTGCCCTACCATATCTTTCCGCCTTCTGAAACCTCTCTATTATTGCATCTAGATTCACATACGTAACTATTCTCCATGTGGTACTATATATTTCTACTGTTCCTGTATTATCATAATATAATCCTGATGAGATCAGAAACTGTATCACTTGAAAATCATTCGTTGCATACTCTGATGCAGTGATGTTGTATGTTGCTACCACTATGATGAGTTGCACAACTTGCCACTTGAATGCCATACCTGAAATTTAAAAGAACTGTTTCAACCTATTGGCATGTACTTTTGTTTCCTTATTTCTCTTGGTTTTTATTACTACATTAGGACCTTCCATTTTTAATACTTCAAATGGACCTCTCCATTGCGAATCTAATTTTCAAGATGTACCACGTCTCACCAACTCATCGTGTAGTAGCACTTTATCTCCTACCTTGAATTCTGCTTCATGTCACACTGTCCTTTACTGATTTTCTTACTCCTTGTAATCGAGTCTCTAGCCACTCTGTGGGCTTCCTGCATTCTCGCTCTTAGCCTATTTACATACGATTCATAATCATAACTTACCGGTTGTGTTTCCCACTGTAGTACTCCTGGTACGTTGACCTTTCTTCCATATAATAGTTTGAATGGTGTGTAACCTGTGCTGCTGTGTGGTGTAGTGTTGAACACAAAAATTGCATATGGCACCCATTTTTCCCAAGAACTTTGATCGCCTGTTACAAAGTGTGTGAGGTACTCTAAAAGTGTTCTATGATTTCTTTCTAGTACACCATTTGATTCTGGGTGGTAAGCTGTGTTATGTATATGCTTAACCCTCAACAATTTACACTCTCTTTTAAAAACGTCACTCAGAAAATTCGAACCTTGATCCATTAACAAGACTGATCGAATTCCATATCTTAATACAATGTTTTCCACAAACACTTCAGCTACCATTTCGTCATATTGTTTTTCAATTGGAACTGCTAAGGTAAACTTACTTAAGTCATTCTGAAATGTTAACATGTACCTTTTTCCTGTACTGGATACATCTAGAGGACCCACTATATCCATCGCGCATTTTTTAAATACTGTTTCTGCTGTGTCTGTAATTTCTAATGGCATCCTTGTTTTCATCTGTGTGTTTTTATTCTTTTGACATGATGGACATTTCCTAATGTAGTTTTCAATGTCACGCTTCACTCTGCACCACTGCTTGTACGCTTTGATTCTTTCAAGTGTCTTGTGCATTCCATGGTGATCTCTCAAGGGATTATCATGCATTTCTTTTAGTATATTCTCCTTTTCCTCAGGACTAAATTCCTCTTTGCTATCTGTTTCCTGTTCTATTTCAGCCGATACTTGCACTTGCCGCATGTTTGTGGAACTTTGTTCCCCTCTTGCCTGTGCTACAGAGATCTTCTCTGTCTCCATATTCTACTTCACATCTATCTCTTCCTTCACTTCATGCCTTATTCTGCTTAGAGCATCCGCATTACTATTTAGCTTTCCTGGCTTGTATATTACCTCATAATCATATTCCTCGAGCTTCAGTCTCCACTTCAGGAGTCTTGAACTCGGATCTTTGACACTAAATATCCACGTTAGTGGCTTATGGTCTGTCACCACAGTAAACTTTCGGCCATAGACATATGGTCTGAACAGTTTTACCACACACACTATAGCCAACAATTCCTTTTCCGTTGTACTATAGTTCAGTTCTGCTTTGTTCAGCACTCTGGATGCATATGCAATGGGCAAGTCTTCGCCAACCTTCTTTTCTTGCGACAACATGGGTCCCAAGGCTGCATTACTCACATCCGTTGTGATGATAAACGGTTTCGTAAAATCAGGGTATTGAAGTAGCGGAGGGTTTATCAGTTTCTCCTTCAGCTCCTCAATTGCATTGTTCTGTTGTTCGCCCCACTGGTACTCCACTCGTTTCTTTAAGAGCTCATGGAGAGGTTTCGCAATTTTGCTAAAGTTTGCAATGAAACACTGGTAATAACCTATTAATCCGAGAAACCCTTTTAATTGTTTGGTTGCTCTAGGTTGTGCGAAGAACTTCACCTTCTCCACTTTTGCCATACCCAGTGATATTCCTTTGTCAGTAATACAGTGACTTACGAAGATTACCTCCTTTCTCCGGGATCCACACTTGTCTGGTTGCAGCTTCAAATAGTGCTCTTGCAACATGTCAAATATTTTCCAGAGCTTTTTGTTATGCTCCTGCACGTTTTTCCCATACCAAACTATGTCATCTAAATATACAAAACATTTCACACCTTGCAAACCTGCCAAGACTGTGTTCATCAGTCTCTGGAAACATCCTGGGGCTCCCTTCAATCCCATCAGCATTCTCCTATATTCATAATGTTGATAGTTCGAACTAAACACAGTTTTTTCTCTGTCCTCATCTGTCAGTATGTGAGGGTATCCGCTTGCAAGGTCAAGCGTCAAGAAGTATTTTGCTTGCCCTAGCTGGTCCAAAATATCAGAGATATTTGGTAGTGGAAACACATTGCCTACAGTGATGTCATTTAATTTTCTGTAGTCCACTGTGATTCTCCATTTCTGCTTGCCACTGGCATCAAACTTCTTAGGAACAGTGCGTTCCAGGCGCTCTTACTTTCAACAATTATGTCGTCTTTTAACATCTATTTGCTCTTTTAGACTTCCTTTTGCACTTCAGGGATCCTATACGGCCTAGCATTTACTACCTTCCCTGCATGTTCGGGCGCAATTGGTATTCTGTGCTTCACTGCGTAAGTATAGGACAATTTGTCTCCTGGTAGATGAAAAACATCTCCGTACTCCGCGCAAATCTCTACTAGAGCGCTTTTCTCTTCAGCGTTCAAGTGATCCACTCTTAACTGCCTTCGCAACACACTAGCACGACTTTCCGTCTTTGCTAAGATGTCTGTGCTACCTTTTACTTCGCATACTTTTATAAGTCTTTCTAATTCTTCTGTCACTAACCTGACATTTCCTAACTGAACTCTGTCCTCTGACATGTTCAATGCACTCACTATGCATTTACTATTTCGCACTTTTACTAAAGATTCAGGTAAATGCACCCCTTGTGCAATCTCCTGCCTTGGAATAATCATCTCTTTTTTGATTCCCCATGGTACATTTCCTTCCATCTTCAATAACATTATTTTTTCCTCTCTGGGCCCTATTTCCCCGCCTACTTCTGAATCTGATTCGATCTCATACCCCTTTGGTTCCTCCTCTACTATTAAGGATATATCTCGCCCTATCAGTCTTATTACTTTACCGGCATAATCTAACTTGACTCTATCTCGAAATTTCTGTCAATTAATCCGTCATATGGAATATCTAGTCCTCTCCCACACACATGAAATTTCTATCCTACTTTCTCTGTACCATCCACACTTAAGTGTATCTGTACCGTGCCTATTGTACTGATGGTTTCACTGGTCATGCCTTTTAGCTGGAGCCGTTCTGCTTCATTAATTCTAAGTGCACTTTTTACTGGGATATTTGTTCTCTTGAGCAAACACAACTGTGCTCCAGTGTCTATTAATAACTTCAAATACCTCTTTAACGCTATGCAATACAATATTAAAACATCATTCTTTGTTCGACAGTCGATTACCCTAATTGTGGGTTTACCTATCACAACAAGGCCCGACTGTGCGGCCAGCCGCCCCTTAGTTTCCCTGCACCACTTTGCCAGTTTTACTAGATACTGGCACCCTGCCTTTTATCCAGGCGTGCCAGGGCCCTTCATGACAGTCTTTAGCGTAGTGGCCCTGCCGCTTACACTTGCGGGCTACGTCTTTTACCCTTGTACACGGAACTCCACAGTTCCCTGGTAGGTTACATTGCGGGCATCTCCACGGCCATAACCCTCCATCAGTTTCTCTATGATTTCCTCTGAAATATTTTATGTCTATTGGATGAACCTTCCTTAGCCTCACCCAGCATTCTGCATTTGTATGTCCCGGCTTGTCACCCCCATAGCAAAAGTTTGTGAATTCTTTGCCCGTCATTGCCTGTACTCTGCCCTCAGACCTGTTCTTCCTACACTTGCATGCAATGTGACCTCTCAACCCACATGTGAAACATTTCAATTCTTTAGTATCTCTAGCACTCTTCACCGCTTCCTTTCCTCGGTTAAAGGTCACCCGCGAGGCTAGTCCACACTCTTTCATGGACAGTATTGCACTCTCTTCTTGCAGTGCTAACTCCACTGCTGCTGCTAGCCTCTACTTCTCACTATTGTTTGGATTCTATCGTTGCTTAAACCTTGTATAAAACAGGCTTGAATTGAGCAGTTCTATTGCGCCCTTTAACTTATCTCTGGCCGCGACTCTGCTTACTGCCTCCCCAAAATCTCTCTGCATCTTGTCAGTTCCGCTTGTCCATATTGCAATTGGCTCTCCCTGTCCCTGTCTTGCTTGAAAAATCTTGTACGTGTAATAGTCAATGGTATGCTTACTCACATAGTTTTCTTCTAGAACACATTTCACTTCCTGCCACATACCCATGCGTTCATGCACTTGCAGTCTCGATCTGGCCTCACCAGTTATTTTTGCTTTAACAAATTTCAGTAATGTTTCATGTTCCTCTGGCTTTACTAGCTCAAATGCCACATCCACATTCTCAATAAATTCTCTGAGATCCATTTTATTCCCTTCGAACACTTTCGACATGATACACAATGCGTCCTTAACTTATATCTTACTGCTATTGGAGGACGACGGAGCTTCGTTAATCTTGGGCATCTTACCAACTTAACTATGTTACGATTTAAGGTGCGTCATTTGGTCTGTTGATCCACGCTGTCTTTGTGACCGTGCTGCTGTGATGCGTCATCCGCTGCTCTGCTAGGCTGTGCCAACCCCGTCGCTCGCCTTGGCTGCCGCTGCTATGGCTGCTCGGTCTGTATCACTGGTCTCGAATGCTGGCTGCTTAGGCACCCCTGTGCCTTGTCACTCTGCGTTGTGCTGCTGCTGTCCTGCTTTGCCCTGGACCCGCGAGGACTACGTTTCTGGACTCTGCAAAAGTGGGGCTACTAATGCTGAAAGTTGCGAGTCGCCACAACTTTCTGCCAGTTGCCACAGCCGCAGTAGCACAATCTACTGACTCCTACTTCCTAATTGCCTACGTGCCTTTGTGGTACCCCACACCTAGCACATAAAGTTTTATTTATGTCGTGTCCGAAGTGTGGGTTTTGCAAGGGATTGGGCGACATAGTTTGTGAAAGGGATTTAGCCCGTTGACCTTAGTGAGAGGGAGACTTTGATCTGGCTAAGGTGATGAAATCCCTGGTGTGAAGGTACAAGGCTAGGAAGTGGGTGGAATTAAACTCTTGCGGGCGTTACACAAGTTCTAGTTTATTCAGAAAGGAATACAGATCACCCTAACTGCGTATTGATTATACCTACAGAATGGCCAAGCCTATTACAGAGATGGTGACTAACTTCACCGTTCTGACAGCCTGATAGAAACTCTTCAGTACTTTCTGTCCACACTAGCACCCTACGTCAGAGTCCTGCGACTATGACCTAAACGCTCATCAGTAACTATCTCCGGCTGCCTGCCCACAGCCCGCTCCTCAGCCCAAGTCGGCTGCTGCTATCCCCACTGACTACTGTCGCTACCGGGAGCCTAACCTCGAGAGAGAGAGAGAGAGAGAGAGAGAGAGAGAGAGAGAGAGAGCGAGCGCAGCATGCTCCCGAGTTTTTTTAGCTCTTCCATTTCGACCCTGCCAGCACTTGGCATGACGTAGCGCTGAATGCAACTTGTCCTTATTTGGTATTGTTTAAGTATTAATTTCATTATTTTTCTTCAGAAGCTGGATGGAGGGATAGAGGTGCCTCTCTCTATATAGTCATGCACTGTGTCCTGAGCCCTTCATTGGCTCCTCATGACTTAGTGCTGTCCCCACCAAGGGTCCTCTTTCTTTCTCTCTCCACTCCCAGACTTCTCTCTCTAACCAGAAGTGCTCTCTGTTGATACTCCTAATTAGCTGCTTATCACAGGTCCCCTACACTGAGCTTCTTTTGTCTCTTTATAGCTTGGAGTCTGTTTACTTTCCTACCATGTGCAGCTGCTCAGCAGTTTGGACTTCCGGCTTGGCTATCCAGCTGCGTTGTGTTTCTTCATGACCCCTCTGCCACGCCCAGCGACCTACTTTACATTTTAACTTACTTAATGTTTACATACTATTTCCATCGTACTGCCTGAGAATGATTGTAATTAGACTTGGCTTTTGAGACCATGTTTCAACTGATCTATTAGACACTATGCAAACCGCTGTAAGGAATGCCAATTATGGAAATTTGTGCTGTAATTACCACTGGGTTGTACAATACTGGTTCTGACTGCAGCAGTGTTATTCCACTGGATTGGAACTGACCTCTTGGTGAGGTTCCCACAATCAACAAGTGGTAATCAAAGGATAACAGTCCGCAGTGACTACCTCACCTGCTACACTGGCATCAAAGTTGTGATGACTGTCGAAGCTACAGAAGTTGTAAGGTTCCTTGTAAAAGCCATCATTTTGAAGCGTGGAGCACCCTGTGTGATGATCTCTGATCATGGAAAACTTCTCCAGTCGAGATTCGTATCGAGTAATTTCACACTGTAACATCTCCCATGGGAGGTCAGCTACCTACTACCCACAGAACATCACCCATGAGAGGAGCTACCTACTACCCACAAATGAATGGTCTCTCCAAATGCTTTAGTAAGGTGCTAGAAGATATGATCTCAGTGTACACTGAAATTGAGAAGAGACATTGTACCATTAGCATATGAACAGAGAAGAATGACGCTACAGGCCTCACACCGTTCTGCCTGTTCCATAGTCACAAAACTGAAATGACAACGGATATACTGTTCTCAACACCAGGAATGAAGAAGCAAGAGACACGGCTCACACAGAGTCAATGGATACCCAAGAGGAGGACCATGAGGGCTTTAACATCAGGTACTAGTCAAGAGGACAGCCTGGAATACTTGATATGGGTTTTTACACCTGTGTAGAAAGTAGGGCGATTGGAAAAATTTCAAAAACAATGAACTATACCATATCTTTGTCAGTTGTACATATCACAAGTCGAGATTTAGGTCCCCTTGTCAAGAAGACAGAAGTACAGAGATGTCACTCACATCCTTCATATGAAGCCCTGCTAAAGTCATGCAGTGTAGATCAACAATAAGGGCTGCTTGATCAAGGAAACTGAAGGATGTTCAGTGAATGCAAGCATCGGCAGGAGGGGCTAAATTCAATGGTTGTTGCACAATCCTGGATTAGTACCAGGCATTGTTTGTGGTGATCCACTTTGTTTTCAAGTGGTCATGACTGTTTTTTCTTGAATCAGAGATGGGAATGTCCACCTTATGAATACAAGCGTTATCAGCATTTGTACAGAAGTCACTTTGCAAAAGTATGCTGTACAGCAGGCAGCGGACATCATCCCCCACTGATTCACACGAACATTTCAGGCAGTGATAATGTGCTTGCACTGCACAAAATGTTACATGCAACAGTGCAAAAAATTTCTGTGACTATTCAATAGCACCCACCATCCTCAGCCATTAACTAATTTACACACTTTAGTATGGGCACACCCTCACTCAGCAAAATCCAAAGTTGTGGGCACACTGTTACCGTAAGGTACCAATTTTCAGATCATGTGCAACTGACAGTCCCTTCTAATCAGATGTCTCAAAATGTCATCTTTAGTTGGAGCTGAGCCCTCAGTTGGAAATATGTTTGGTCTTGATGCATATTCATTTTTCCCTACATCATCAAATGCACTCTGGTGCACTGTGCAGCTATTGATATGCTTTGTGCGCAATCTGCACCATTGTTTGAAGCAGGTTTGGGGAAGGCAGTCACCTTTCACTCTCATTGCCTTGGAGTCAACAACAAGTCTGAGATTTTGCAAAGTTTGCCTGATATGGCCATTAAAGAGGAGGCTGATGAATTTCTTCTACACAATCAGTAGAAAAACTTCTTTAAATTGATCTAGTGGAGGTAGATTTATAGTTGTCTCTTGACAAAGGCTCTAGCAAAATTTTTGAATTGAACACACTGCACCATGGTATCAATATTACAGGTTGCCTTTTGGGGTGCCTAGTGTATTCACCATGTTCCAAACATTCCTTGAACAGATTGCAGTAAGAATTCTGTATCAAGTGAGTTATCTCACTGATACATTCGTCATTTGTTGTATAACAGAACATTAGGCCAATCACATCTCGTTTCTGTAACTTTTCAAATGCACTTTATATCAGACATATGCTACTTATCTGGCAATGCTGTCAGTGAAGAGGGTCTTCAGACCAGAACATGACCTCCAAAGTGAACTAATATGCACAAATTATTCTCAAAGCAGTCTCCGAAGACCACCTATTAGATCATCTCTGTGAAAACAATCCTTTTTTAATGATCAGAACACTGCCCTCTAGCTTTCTAGAAGTTACATCCTGTCTAGTGACTTACCAGATCTACTTGCTGTTAGTGCTGGCAGCAGCTGCATCCCCACATGGCATTGGAGATGTACTCTCTCTCATAAGATGAAGCTGGTATGGAGAGGTCAATTGTGTTCAAAGAGGTTACTCCAGCTCAAGAACATTACTCACAGATTGAAAAGGAAGTACTGACCATCTTTTGTGACCACAAATTTCTTTTTAAATAGTTCAAATTTGATTTTACCCCAAAACTTAAAATGTTCATCTCTTTTTGGACATAAGGCAGAGCACTTAGCACATTGCCTTCATCAATGGGCTATCTGACAAATTTCCAATACTCCACTTTCTCGCCTCCCACAGGATCCAGACCCTGAATTTGACCACGAGGACACAGTTTTTTTTCCCCGCAGTTAGGCAGCCAACTTGAGCAATTGATTCACAGACTCCCTATAAATTACCGGGACACCGCTATGACATCTAGGTGCAACCAGTTTATTTAACAGGTCCATAAACCCTCCCAGCAATGTCAGGTGCTCCAACTCCTGCATTAAAACTACTGGGGGATTTCAAGGCACACCAGCCATTCTCTCAATGAACGACATTGACACAGCTTTGGAATTGACTGCACGGGCACTTTCTCAGGATCCATGTAGTTAACTGTTGTGGACTACTACTCCAACTTGCCATATATTGGCTGCCTATAGCAGACAATAGCAGCCACAGCAGGAGCCCTGCACATTTGTGGCAGACGACGGTACCCAACTCACAACAACCAAAGCCAAAAGATTTTGACCCAGCAATGGAACATATCATTTTACCACACTTCCTTTCTACTCAGCCTCAAACGGGCTGAGAGAACGGTCTGTTTGCACTTTCAAAGTGTGAATATTAAAAGCCTTAGGGTCTGCTAAATCATGTTCAGCACCAAAGACCTTCCCAGCTTCTTACAGGTCCACCCCCCCCCCCCCCTCCCCCCATCAGTGGTTGAAGCCAGGTGGCACTCCTTCATGTGTGCCTTCACAGGGCACCTCTGGATCTCAAGCTTCCATCCCTGGTACATGAAGCAGACACAGCCACAACTGCACCAGAACGTGAGCCTACACTCATTTGGACCACATCTGAGACGGATCCAGAGGTCTGTGTCAGCACAGCCCTGGTGTCACATAATGGTGTTTATAAAATGTTGTATGCCGCTTTGACACAACAATCAACTCCAGTAGCAGCAACTTGGTTAATGGCCTTCCTTGTTGGCCTGTCCACCACCACAACTACATCATATATATCTCAACTTATAGAGTCACAGAGCTGAGGGGCATGTCCATGGACAATGACCTGGCTTCACAGATAAATCACCAGGATCACCATGCCCCCCAGGGTCACTTCCACTAAACAGAAGTCTCTACACAAGACACTCTGAATCTAGAATCATCATTGCCAACAAACTGGATGGTTCCCTGGAGCCTTCCATCATGACATCCCTCAGCCACCAGCCATGCCACCCTCTCCTGCAACAGCCCTACATCTCAGTTCAAGAGGGGCAGAGATTTGGTAATCCCAATCAAATGGACAGCGCAATTTATCTATAAGTTTAACATCATCCACAATGCCGATGTCACCTGCTGCGGGAACATCACCGATATTGCAGGTCAGTCATGTGAATGTCCATAACAACGAAATATAAGGTCAACATTGTTTGTCCCTTTTTGGAGTTAAGGCAGAGCATATAGCCTTCATCAATGGGCTATCTGACAAATTTCCAATACCACATTCACTATCACACTTCTGCTCATCATTCTAATGGCAAATTCACTTTTCACCTTCCAGCAGTACCAGACCCTGACAAGCAAGTGTAATAACTCTTCTCTGCAGAAAAAACTTTCCTGTCAGAAGTTATTTCTGTAGACAAGAGTTATCACACCTTGCTCACAGAAGCTATATAAATACATAAACATGACAATAGCTTCAACAGGAAAGAAGAAAGACTCCAGGTGAATGCATAATGGATTCCCACACTGCAGTGAACAACTGTTGCAGTCAGCAATGGGAGAAATGCACCGGAAATGACCACAGAAAAGCCCTTGGACATTGGTGTGGTAAACTGTGACAGTGAGCTTGACTCCAGTCCACCATCATCAATGGAGGGAGAGACTTTTACAATGCCAGGCACTTGTACTGGCAACATATCAGAGAAATTATCAGACAGATATCAGCAAAGTATTTGAGACCGAAACCTACAGGCAGTTTGTCAAATATAAGGTTGCCCAGTGGCAGACACATTGTCATTTGCTATTACCTGACTTCATCTCTACAAGTGAACTAGGTCTGCAGCAGCTGTTCGCGTGTACCTACTTGACTCGTGCTGTACAGTGTTTCAACTGATGACAATGTGATTTCCACCACTGTCCGGCATTTGACCAAATACTTCTTGGTTTTGGTAAGAGATAACTGTCTGCTGTGCCACATATGGTCTCACCCTTACAGAGCCATGCTGCTGTCTGTGATATCACTGATGCTCAGTCCTGCAACAAGGCGATGTGTGATAAATCTGCCAAGCAAGTTTTAATCTCACAATGACTGGCACATCTGGAATTCCTCTAAAATGCAAGCTGTTGTTATTGATGGTGTTTTCTGACACTAAATTTATTCACCCAATTCATTATGCTATGTCAGAGATCATTTCCTTGTACAACCACATAAGTGTCTTGAAATTTGATTCTGTATCACTTTCATAAAGTGTCTTCTGCTGTGGCCATTTTCTGAAGTGCATGTCATAGAGTATACCCTATTTCCAAATGTAACCAGAGCCACAATGACAAGGTATGTTATACAAGGTGGAAAAAATAAAACTAATCCACAATAAGGTTGATGAGAGACTGACCCTTGTTAATAAACATCACAGTTTATTTGCTACAGAGCCCTTTTCATGAGATTTTGCGCAAACTCTTACACAAAAAGTTCTGCATGAATTTTGAACAAATTATACTTAATACTTTAAAATGAGCATGTGCTGTTTCATTGTGTTTTGCATATAACTGGTCAATAAACATGTCATCTCCACTCACAAACTCAAATGTAAGAACACAGCAAAGTACTCTTGAAAGAGCACGTGGGAAATGCACAAGAGAGCACCTGGGAAATACGCAAGCAGATACATGATTGGACTGACTGATGCACCAAAATTACTTTTCTGTGTGGGTAGTTCTGTTCATTAATGAGTGTCACTTCTGCATCAGTCTTATAAATATTTATTTTGCCCACCCAGAATATGTTGTGAGTTTTGAGTCATATCACCTTTCATAGAAAAGCTAGTTAATATTTCCCATCACTGAGCTAAAAAACGCAACATTCTTGGACTTGGAGGGAGATATGTTATGCTTGCACACCTTATGTGAATAGTCTTAATAACCTGGTAGTAAATGCAGAATGTTTAAAGAACTTGTATGTGGCTTACATTTTGTGAATGAGTCTCAGCATCTGAGAATGCTTTTATTTAGTTCATTAAAGCCTCCAAAAATCTTATGCTTCTTTGCTGAATTTCACTGACCAAAAACTTGCAGATAAGTCAGTATGGATCTGTTTCTTGTACACAATATGGCTGAGAACTGTACTGATCTTTCAGTGGAGGATGACAACAAGGAGGTGAACTTTACATAGCTATGTTTGCTGTTCCAAAATCCCAATTGCTTTTTTTAGATTCATGCAGCCATGTAACAAATGTGCTGGTGAATTACAATTATGCTTTGCTGGGGCTATGCTCAAGGCAATATCTTCAAAGTTCTCCATAAAAGGGTAAGCTGTGTTTGTGGAACTAACTAGTTTCGCCCATAACAAACCTTTCTTTAAACTAATGCACCTGTCATTGACTATGCTAGTGACATGAATGTGCTAGGTAAACGCGTGGAATAGGTCTTTCCCTTGGAACTTTCAAATGGTTATGACGTGGAAAGCAGTTGGAAGTAGCAGTGGCATTTGGAAGGATTAGCTTAGTTCATTTGTTTGGTGAGCAGCAGATACTACTTAAATACTGGTGTTACTCTCCATGTGTGGCCCACAAACAAGGTAACCACGCATACTTCCATAGTCTATCTTCAAATGGTTCAAATGGCTCTGAGCACTATGGGACTTAACATCTGAGGTCATCAGTCCCCTAGAACTTAGAACTACTTAAACCTAACTAACCTAAGGACATCACACACATCCATGCCCAAGGCAGGATTCGAACTTGCGACTGTAACGGTCGCACGGTTCCAGACTGAAGCGCCTAGAACCGCTTGGCCACCCCGGCTGGCGTCTACCTTCAAACCAACACTTTTAATAAGACATTTAAAAGCATCTCCATACAGCACCACTCTGGATATAACGGATAAATTACATCAGCTCTTGGGATTTCACTACCTTCCACAAAGCCATGAAATGGGGAATTTGTTTACTACCTATCTCAAAGCAGTATTCTGCCATCTAACTAACCTACAGGAAAGTCAGTGACTCATCTGTATTGAAAAGACATAAATTTTACATTTAAACAGATATTTAATGTAATCTACATACATTGTAGCTAATCAGGATTATTAAAAACTTTGGCATACAACAGTCTTTGATGTAGTGTGTAGGTAACAACTGAAAACTATCTGCTAATGCAGTTAAAACCAAAATGTGATGAACAGAAATAATTGAACTATCAGTTGATTAAGGCTACCATTTTACATGGTACACTTTGAAGGTGAACAGATTTACAACCACAAAGTATTTCACTAGTTAAATTTATGTATAGAAAAAGGTTCCAGTGGTCAAATGAAAGTGTCAATCAATCAGTTCTGAAAGAATAGATGAAAAATACAAATCTATATACAATAGCATATAACTTATGTGCACACGGCTAACTAATTTTTGTTTGCCAGAGAACAAGAACTAAAGCATAAGCAACTGACATTTTAGCAAAGAATTTAGAAAAGCCTTCTACATTATTCTACATCAAACATGCAACATGGATTGAAGAGAAAAATGTAATTCCTAATTTATCTTGTAAATAAAACTCTAGAAAATAGTTACCACAATGAAGCACAGTTCTTTTCACTGCCATAAAGTTGAACTTGATCAATCAAAATATATAAATTCTTATTACAATGGTGTATAGATAGGGAGAAACAAAACATTGAAAAATATTTTACAGTTCCATACATGAAACTGCTTTAAAATTATACACGAACTAATCAACTACCAAAGTTCTCAGAATATGACAGAAATATAAATCATAATAATGTGTACAAATGAAAACATGAATAATAATTATAGCTGCCAATAGTCACACAGTTGACAAATTCAGCAAGAAATAAAAGCAGACTTTTTCTCAAAAATTATCTCAGTAACGCATCCTATGTTGGGCAGCTGCACTGATGTTTTCATGGTACTCCATCTTGCAACTGCCATGACAGCACACATTCTCCACAGTCGAGTATCGACATCGTTTTGATCTACACAACGCTCCCGCTGGCATGTGAATCACTGCTGAATTGCAGCAAGCTTTACTGAAACAATATACAAAGTTGATCTAATATTACATCCGGTGTTGAGTCTCTAATAGCACGTTTATCTTATGAAAATAATGGCATGTACCAAATGTTTCACGGTCATCAGAAAAATGCACAAAAATCTTGCTCTCAGAGATCAGTGACTCAGCACAGTCACTGATGCATGGTCATCAACAGCCAGGAAATGATACGTGCTAAATTAAAATTGTCCACAACTTGAAATTTCAAAGATGAAAACAGGAATTATGACACTACTTCACAGATAAATCTTGCATAATGGATATTTTCCCTGACATGCTAGAAATTGACACTTAAAGGAGGCACAATATTGAGGCTTTGGACTGTAGATGTATAAAACAATGGAATGTAGCTGTCAGAAAAATAGATATATTGAATGCCTGTCACAATATGTGCCTCCGAATTAAGCAATTACTTAAAGTAACAATGTTTGTACACAAAACCAGCATTAATCATGTCTGTGGAGAATGCATGGAGATATACACTTCATCAAAAAAATGGGAAGGCAATGGTAGGTGGGAGAGAATGTAAGGGGACAGAACAGGAATGGGGGCACTTGTGAGATTGCTCTGGTGCAGCCATGACCACCCAGATGAATGATCACCACCATAAAACTGTGGCCAGGAGCAAAGTAGATAGCCCATGGCACAATAACATTGTGCGCACAAGACACTCAACTGCAAATGGGGCTTTACTACTGACTCACATTACCTGGATTCTCCATCCTCTCATCTTCCAAAACAAGTTTCTATGAATGCATAGATGCAATTGTCCTCACAAATGGTTTGCTTAGGCAACTTAATTTGAAGAGGTGGTAACTGGTTTTCTTTTCTGGGTCCACGAGGTAACTGTGCAAAACATTCCTCTCTCCAGCCTCCAAAGCTTTTCTTATGTGTTAGTATATTCTTGACCTATCTTGATCCTTTCAGTACCATCCCATTTGCCTAAGAAACAGGCGTATTTAGTAAAGCTACTTTGCTGGCCACTAGAAAAGGCTGAGCAAGAAAGGGGACAATGTAGTTTCATAACTAAACAAATGCAAAGTATAGGTTTGGTACCAACAGATGGTTCTGTACCACGTACTTTCAAAAACTTCCTGCAATTTGTATAATCATCTTATAACTTGAGTTTTTAAATTATTATCTGTGTCTAGAATATTCCATCATCTTTTGGGCATGCATCTGCATGGTTGAGAAAAACCTAGATATTGTTAAAATAAATCAACCCAGTAAGTTAAGCTGGGTTGTTTCACATTTTTTCTATATTAACAAAAACTTTCTGGTACAAGTGTTGTGGGTAACTTGTTTCATAACACACCAAGGTTTGTGATGCACAGTTACTGCCACACAGTAGATCACCCCAAGTTTCAGTGTATATCAATGCAAATAAACATACATTTTAAAGAATTTTTGGAAGTTACTACCGTCCTGTGATAATATAATTCATAGTAAATCAGCATTTGTGATTTAGCAATTTAATAACTCAACAGATTAAAGCACAATCAGTTGGCTTAATTTAAAATTATTTGTTCACTGTCTTATACTACATTGCGCCACCCAAAACGCAATCCCACATTGTACGCTGTTCTCGAATACAGCATGAGTTGGTTGACATTCATATGCAGCTGGAAACTGCCCTGACCACAGTCAAATGGCTGGCAGCTGCTGAGAATCAGTGTGTTGGAAGAGCTTCTGAGAGTCATGTACCTGTGATACCTTACCAAAGGTATATCATGTGCTATCCTCTCCTGTGGATCCTGTCTCCTTTGCAGAATGTACAGGAACTGTCATTACTCGTCCAATTGACTACGAGTAGTATGTCAATGGTAGATTTAGGCGTCCTGTACAGGGTGGATGGGGACCACGGTGGACTCGGGGTGCTGTACTGATCCCCCTAACCAACAAATTTGAGGTGCTGTCTTTCACTGAAACTAAAGCTGAGCCTATGTGACTCAGTTCACCTGTTTTGGGGAAACTTGTTTTGTTCAGCATCAGGAGGCGGCACACACAAAAGGGCAGATATCTGTTAATCATTGGCAGTTCAAATATACAGCGAATGACAATACCCCTAACTAACAGGAAATGACAGCAAGGGACAGGAAAGGACACAATGTGCACTCACTGTGAATGCCATGGGTCTCACTCAGCACGTTGAAGAGACTACTGCAGCAGCTACTGAGGCAACAGTGCAACTAACTGCAGATTGCGGCACATGTTGGAACAGATGGTGCCTGTCATCTGGGCTCAAAGGTCTTTCTTGGGCCATTCAAACAACTGACAGAAGGTTGAGAGGACTTGCCTTTGGCATGGAGTTTCAATGAAGTTGACAATTTGCAGCATTGTTCCAAGAACTGATTGTGGCTCTTTGGTGTTGATTTGAGTGCAAGGAGAGAACCAGGGACTTTGAAAGTTCTGTGAGAAGCTAGACTGCAACCTCCTAGATGTGCGCCATAGATTTGAGAACTGTATGGTCCGCCTAAATGGGTCAGGTGTGCACTGCACATCAGAGTCTGGGACTCAGGTAGCCGACTGTGTGTGGGGTGCACACAAGGGCTTTTTAGATTATGTGACTTTCCATCCTGGTCAGATAACAACAGCTGTAGGGACCCAGAAATATAAGTGCAAGAGTCTAAAGCATGCACCGCACAGGTGAGGGTGTTAAAATCCTAGCAGTTATGTACTGAAGCATTCACAACAAAATGCTTAGGTTTGACATGCTCTTGAAAAGCAGTGAAGCTCACATAATAATAGCTACAGAAAACTCACCGAAACCTGAAACTGATAGCAGTGAGATTTTTGGGGAAAGTTCACATGTATATCAAAAAGCTAAGTGGAAGGGAAATGGAGGTGGTTTATTTGTTACAGTAGATAAGAAACTGCAATCCAACAGAAATTGAAGCTGCATGCAAGATTGTTTGGGCAACCGTCCGGTAGCAGGGGTGAGCATAAAATGGTAACTGGATCCTTTTATTGTTCACCAAACTCACCTCCTGATGTAACCGAAAACTTTAAAGAAAACTTCAGTTGGCTTGTATATAATTCCGCAATCATACTGTGATCATCGGTGGAGACTTTAATCATCCAACAATCAACTAGGAAAATTGCAATTTTGTTAGTGGTGGGTGTGGTAAAATATCTTGCGAAACATTACTAAATGCCTTCTCTGAAAACCACCTAGAACAAGTCGTTCAGAACCCCACTCATGATTGAAATACAAGGTGTCTCATGAATGAGGCCTTGGAGTGGCCTGCTTGTCATGAGTGTGTTTGTCGGCTGTTGCCGCTGTGTCTGCTGGTTGTCGCTATGCATAGTTCTCAGACACCAATACCTTGCGCGTGCCCCCTACACTGTGCGACTGAGTGTACTGGTGCTTCCTTTGGAGTTTTCTTTTTGACAAGTTTATGCGTTTCAAATATTGTTGCTGAACATCATTACTGCAACTGCACCGAGTCCAGGACTTTCCCTGCCCGTATATTGCTGGGCCTGGTCCTCTGACAGAAATACCATGCGGGTCTTCACTGTGTGACTGAGTGTTCGAGTGTTTTGCTTTGAATTTCCTGTCGAGTTTCCATTTGGTATGTTATACATGAAGGCTCTATGAATGTTTCTTGGATTGAACTACGTAAAACCAGAACCGTATGTGGAATGACGGCTTGAATTCATACGAAAATTTCCCAGTGTGAGTGCTCCCAATGATTCAATAATACGCAGAGCTGCGCACAAACTGAAATTGAAACCATACAAAATAACGGAAGTGCATCAACTGAGGAACTCAGATACTGTTGCTTGATATTGTTATTGCAACTGGCTGTTACAGCCTGTGCACGATAGGGAAGTTGATCCTGAGATGCTATTTTCCTCATGAAGCATGGCTTCTATTCTCAGAATAATCGATGTTGGAGCTCTATGAATCCTCATGAATTACATCAGCAACCTCTGCATGATGCGAAAACAGGAGTATGGTGTGCAGTTAGTGCAAGATGAATTACTGGACCAATCTTTTTCCACAAAACAGTATGTTCTGACAGGTATGTAAACAATATACTGCATCCTTTTTTTTGAGAACACCTAATGAAGGGATATATGGTTACCTCATGCAGGACAATACAACACCACAAGTCACCAATGTCTCAAAGACAGCAGTTCGAAGTGTTTTTGATAATAGGATAGTTGACTGGCCTCTTCGTTCTCCGGATCTAAATCTGTGTGATTTTTATCTTCGAGGAATGTTAAAAGACAAGATGTACACAACTAATCACCACACGCTCAACAAGTTGGAAGACAGGGTTTGGCTAGTGATTTCCCAAATTTCGGAAGTGAAATTCATAGTGTGTTTGCTAATGTGTTCAGGAGATATCAGGCTGCTCTTACCACAGAGGGACATCATTTTGAGCACCTGTCTTAAATAAAGGTAAGCTTAATGTTAATCAGATGGCGACATTGTTTTTGCTTAACTCAGGGGAAGTGTGAGCACAGCTGGCAGATTAGTGTCCGAGAGCTGGGCACGGCAGTGGCCGGCAGATGAGATGGTGGCAGTCGGTGGCCATGCCGTGTGACCCGCGGACCCCTACTGAGCATCTTTCACGAGACGCCTTGTATATTAGATCTAATGGCAACAAACAGGCCTGACCTGTTTGAGGATGCCCATGTCAAAACAGGTATCAATGACCAAGGCGCAGTTGTAGTAACGAAGATTACCAAAGTACAAATGAAACTAAAACAAGTAGAAAACAAACAATGTTAAATCCAGGATGGAATGTAACAATATTAGAGGTTTGGTGGTTTCAGTTTTCTGAGACTGCTGACGTGTGTGCAAGTTGCATCTGCGTGAGTGTGTGTGGGCCTGTGTGTATGTGTGTCTATTGTTGACAAATGTCTTAATGGCAGAAAGCTATAATTGTGTGAATCTTCTTGTTGTGCCTATCATGGCTCAGCAACTCCACTAAAACAAGTATAAAGGTATACATGTTCAGTGAAGTAGATAAAAAGACTGAAAAGTCGTATCTGAATGAGGAATTTGAAACTTTCAGCGTAGGGCAGGAGCATGTGGAGGAACTACGGCTCAAGTTTAAAAGAATAATTGAACACACACTAGACAGATATATACACAGCAGAAAACTTCATATTGGGAAGGGCCTCATGGTAGACAGTCACTGCACAGAAACTACTACTTAAACAGAAGTTACTGCATAGTAGGTATAAAACAAAGCATATGACTACAGACAGAAAGATGCTCAATGAAAGGCTTTTGACTGTCAAGAGAGCAATGCATGATGCCCTCAATGACTACTGTAGCAGAATATTCTCCAATGATATTTGACAAAACCCAAATTCTGGTAGTAGCACCAAAGTTAGTGTCCAGTCACTTGCAACTGAGACAGGAAATGAAACTGAGGGTAGCAAAGCAAAAGCCGAATGCTTACATCTGTTTTGAAATGTTCCTTTACCAAGGGAAACCCAAAGAGAATTGCCCAATTTAACCCCCATATCACTGAAAAGATGAATGAAAGGAGAGTTGTTTGTTTCTTTTTTTGTTTTAGGGCACAAAAACAAATAGGGTCATATGCGCCCATGTCAAAACTATAGAACACAAAGACAGAGAGAGGAGTAAAAAAAAACTACACATTAATCTCAATCGACGGAAGAGAAGACAGCTAAAAACAGCGACATGGAGAAAGGCCTATAAAATCATATAGAAATGGATGTGCTGAACTAAAAATTAAATGTCCTTCACCATATTGCTATGACGGATAAAAAATATAACGCAGCCAACACCCTGCATGTCATCTGTTAAACCCACCGATAACTCAGACGGCAAACACAAATGTGAATGTAAGTAGTTAAAAAAAAAAAAAGGGCATTTCGTCAGGAAATGGCGGACTTTCAAGGGTTGGGTGCAATGGGCAAAAAGTGGCGGGTGTGCACCACTTAACAAATTGCGATGGCTAAAAAGACGGTGCCTGATAAGCAGCCTAGCTAAAATGATCTCCTCACGGCAAGAGTGCCAAGAGGAAATCGTACAAGCCGCTGGGAGAGGCTTAATAACCTGGAGTTTGTTCCCATGAAGAGAGGACCATTGGTGCTGCCAAAGTGACACCACCTGCTGACAAACAGCATCACAGAGATCATCGAAGGTAATATAAGAACTAGCAGGCTGAGGTACGAGGACTGCAGCGTTGGCAGCAGCGTCAGTGGCCTCATTTTCTGCCAGACCGACATGACTAGGAACCTGCATAAACATCACAGTGGCTCCATCAAGACTGAGCAAGTGACAGCTTTCTTGGACCCTTTGCACTGCACGGCATGAAGATCTGCTGAGGAGATAATCACGGCAGTAGGACAGCGGTAGTTCAGCAGCTTCTATATACAGACTCTCAACCGGGCTAGTGTAAAAGGCGCCAGTAGCCAAATGGATGTCACAATGGTGGACAGCACTGAGATGGCGTAAAAGGGACGGATGTACAGATGCATAAACAAAACACCCATAGTCTAATTTTGAACGGTCAAGGGACCAGTACAAATGGAGGAGGGGGGTTTGATCTGCTCCCCATGAAGTACCACTCAGGACATGTAGGACACTGAAGGACAGCATACAGCGGGCTGCCAAGTAAGCAATGTGGGAGGACCAAGAAAGTTTCCTATCGAGCCTGGTCCCAGGAATTTTGTAGTTTCAACGAATAGAAGAGTAACAGGCCCAAGATGTGCTGAACTAAAAATTAAATGTCCTTCTCCATATTGCTATGATGGATAAAAAGTAAAATGCAGTAGACACCCTGCGTGTTGTTTTTGTTAAATCCGTGGAAAAGTGAAATCAGTTGGAAATCAGTGGAAAAGCGAAAACCACTGTCGATGCTTCATGAGTGATGACTATCGAGACATAAATGATGCAAGTCTGTGGAGAACTGCAAGAGGTGGCAAAATCGTCAATGCAAAAGGAACCGGAGATGCCCAGTGGGAGACAGGTCATTATAAGGTTAATGGCAATAGCAAAGAGGACGACACTCAGCACAGAACCCTGAGGCACACAGTTTTCCTGGATACCGGTGTTCAACAAGGCAAAGCCTCTCTGTACCTTGAGACCTCGGTCTTCACAACATTCCTGAACGAAATGGGGTATGCAGCCACTGAAGCCCCACATGTAGAGAGTATGGAGGATACCAGTCCTTCAGCAGGTGTTGTACACTTTCCTAAATCGAAAAACATGGACAGTCTGCGATTTCGGAAGAAAACCGTTCGTGGCGTCGGTGGTCAAAGTGACGAGATGGTGAACTGCAGAGCTTCGCACTCTAAATTCACACCGTACAGTGGCTAGTAAATTACGAGACTAAAGCCACCATACTAGCTGGGCATGAATCATATGTTCCATCACCCTGTAAACACAGTTGATGAGAGAAATAGGGAGGTAGCTAGAACAAAGATGTTTGTCCTTACTGGGCTTAGGTATGGGTACGACAATGGCTTCACACCAACGTCTGGGAAACGTGACCTCTAACCAGATGTGGTTGTATATGTATGAAGCAGAAAATGCTTGCCCATGAGAGAATGGTGCTGCAACATCTAAATGTGAACAATGTCTGGCCCTGAGGTGGAGGATCAAGATGAAGTGAGAGCATGATCTAGCTCCCTCATAGTAGAGGCAGAATTGTAGCAATCATGATTCTGCGAAGAGATGGGCATTGCCCGAGGGAAAGGTGACAGTGGGAGTAGCTCAAAATCTCCGCAAAATGGGGGCCCGAGGTGTTGGAGATAGCAGTAGGATCCTCAATGACATCGTCTGCTGCTGTCAGGCCAGAAATTGGGGAATGGATCTTGGTCCCAGAGAGCTGTCAGAGGTTGGCCCACACAAAGGGAGTAGAACTGTTAAAAGAACTAGTGAATGAAATCCAGCTAGCTTTTTTGCTATCCCAAATATCGCGACACACTGTTCATGCAGCTGTTTATAATGAATGTAGTTTGCCATCATAGGATAACAGTTAAAAACACAGGACAGCACGTCTCTGTGACCGAATTGCGTTTCGGCACGCCTCAGGCCACCAAGGGACCGAGACATGGTTGGTTGGTTGGTTTGGGGGATTAAAGGGACCAGACTGCTACGGTCATCGGTCCCTTGTTCCAAAACTTAAAAACTCCCACACAGAATAAAAACGACAATGGAAAAGATGACACAGGACAAGAAAGACGTAGACAGAGACCAGACAAAAGGAATTAAAAGCACACAGAGTGTGACAGTGGTTGGCCGACCATAGAGACAAAAAAGGAAAAACCAACCACCGAGAACCACACTAAAAACTCAGACAAAAATCGCAGGCCAAAGGCCAGAATCAATAGAATAAGGACAAACACTTAGATTGAGTGATGAAAGCCCCCTGCCCGAATGAAACGCAAAACTAAGCCTGCCATAGCAGTGTCATCTTTTAAAAGGACAGGGAGCGTATCAGGCAGCGCAAACGTCTGCCTGAGCACAGTTAAAAGGGGACAGGCCAAGAAAATGTGGACCACCGTCAAATCCGACCCGCAGCCACATAGAGGCGGGTCCTCATGGCGCAGTAAATGGCTGTGAGTCAAGCGGGTGTGGCCAATGCGGAGCCAACAAAGGACTACTGAGACCCTCCGAGTGGCTCGCATGGATGACTGCCACACATCCGTCGTCTTCTTGATAGGACGGAGTTTGTTTGGCGTGGTCAGGTTGCGTCATTCAGTGTTCCCAAAGTTCGAATACTTTGCGGTGTAAGATCGCTCGCAAATCAGTCTCCGGGAGGCCAATGTCTAGAGATGGTTTACTGGTTGCCTGTTTGGCCAGGCAGTCTACATGTTCATTGCCGGGTATCCCAACATGGCCTGGGGTCCACACAAAGACCACAGAGCAGCCACAATGGGCAAGAGTATGGAGGGACTCCTGGACAGCCATCACCAGACAAAAGCGAGGGAAGCACTGGTCGATAGCTCGTAAACTGCACAGGGAGTCGCTCACCTGAGCAGGAGCGGATATGCTCTAGGGCACGAAAGATGGCAACCAGCTCAGCAAAGAAAATGCAGCAGCCAGCCGGCAATGAATATTGTTCGTAATGGTCCCCTAGAGTCAGAGCATAACCGACACGACAAACAACCATTGAACCGTCAGTGTAAACAATGCCAGAGCCCTGATACATGGGAAGGATGGAAAGAAAGCGGCGGCGGAAGGCCTCCGGAGGGACTGAGTCCTTCGGGCCCTGTGCCAATTCAAGCTGAAGGAAAGGGCGGGGCACACACCACAGGGGTGTACGCAGAGGGGCCAGGAAAGGACGTGGAAGAGGGAAAACCCCAAGCCCAGAGAGAAGCTCTCTGATGTGGACCACGATCATACAACCCGACCGGGGCCAACATTCTGGGAGACGGACGACTGACTGTGGGAACAGGAGATGATAATTAGGATGCCCGGGCAAGCTACAAACATGCGTAGCATAAGCGGCCAGTAAACATTGGCGCCGTAACCGCAGTGGAGGGACACCTGCCTCCACAAGTATGCTGTCCACGGGGCTGGTCCATAATACAGATGGGACTGGATTAATGCCTGGTAGAGCCGTACGAGGGTAGATCGGTCGGCGACCCAGCCGGTGTGGCTCAAGCATCGCAGAGCATTAAGATGCCGCCAACACATCTGTTTAAGCTGCCGAATATGTAGGAGCCAAGTCAACCGGGCATCAAAAACCACACCCAAAAACCGGTGTGTCTCCACCACAGCAAGAAGTTCGCCGCTAAGATAAAGCCGCGGCTCAGGGTGAACTGTTCGTCGCCAGCAGAAATGCATAAAGCAGGCCTTTGCAGCCGAAAACTGAAAGCCATGTGCTACAGCCCAAGACTGTGCCTTGCGGATAGCGTCCTGCAGCTGACGTTCAGCAGCTGCAATGCCAATGGAGCTATAGTAGAGGCAGAAGTCGTCAGCATACAACGAAGCTGAGACAGACTTCCCACCGCCGCAGCGAGCCCGTTAATTGCAATTAAAAACAAGAAGACACTTATGACAGATCCATGTGGTACCCCGTTCGCCTGAACTCGGGAGGAACTATGGGAGGCCGCGACTTGCATGCGGAAGGTACGATGCAACAGAAAACTTCGTAGGAAAATCGGCAGCGGACGCCGAAGACCACAACAATGAAGCGTAGAGAGAATGTGATGGCGCCATGTCGTATCGTATGCCTTCCGCATGTCGAAAAGACAGCGAAAAAGACAGCGACGAGGTGCCGATGGCGGGCAAAGGCCGTACAGATGGCTGACTTCAGGCTCACCAGATTGTCGGCAGCAGAGTGGCCTTTCAGAACCCACCCTGAGTCGGAGCTAGAAGGCCCCGAGACTCGAGCACCCAACTCAACCGCCGGCTCACCATGTGTTCAAGCAACTTGCAAAGAACGTTGGTGAGGCTAATGGGGCAGTAGCTGTCCACCTCCAATGGGTTCTTACCAGGTTTCAAAACGGGGATAACAATGCTTTCCCGCCACTGCGACGGAAACTCACCCTCAACCCAGATACGGTTGTAAAGGCTGAGGAGGCGTTGCTGGCAGTACACAGAGAGGTGTTTCAGCATCTGACAGTGGATGCGATCTGGCCCGGGAGCTGTATCAGGGCAAGCTGCTAGAGCACTGTGGAATTCCCACTCAGTGAATGGGACATTGTAGGATTCAGGATGGCGGGTGTGAAATGAAAGGCTCTGTCGTTCCAACCACTCTTTAATGGAGCAGAAGGCCAGTGGGTAATTCACAGATGCAGAACTGAGAGCAAAATGGTCTGCTAAGCGGTTTGCAATTATGTCAGAGTCAGTACAAATTTCCCCATTCAGTGACAGCGCAGGGACGCTGACAGGGGTCCGATAGCCATAGAGGCGCCTAATCTTGGCCCAGACCTGCGATGGAGAGACATGGAGGCCAATGGTGGAGACATACCGTTCCCAGCATTCCTGCTTGCGTTAGCGGATAAGGTGGTGGGCCCGCGCACGCAGTCGTCTGAAGGCGATGAGGTTGTTCTATGGAGGGATGTCGCTTGTGACGCTGGAGCGCCCGCCAGCGATCTTTAATCAGTCAACTCAAAGCAATGCTCTAAGAGTGCTCCAGTGTAGAGTTTCTCAAAGTTAGAAATAATCTGCTGGTCCACAGGTTGGAGTAACGGTATGGTGTTGGGAGGCAGAAATTGGATCTTGATCAATTGAAAATCTTCAAGGAGGAGATTTTGTAGGCCTGGAGAATGGGCAGGAGTGTTGTCCATAGCAAGCATGACATGGGGTGACAGATTCATCTCAAGCAGGCGACCACCACCAAGGCACAGTCCTCCACCGAGGGGACCCAGAAGAATGGGGAATGGCAGATTCTGCGGCAATAACGATGCCGGTGGTGACCGAGTGAACCACCGCATCAACAGCTTCATTAGAAAGAGGCGCAATAGTGGTCATGGAGGAGAACAAGTCCCAGTCAGCCTTATTCATAGCCCATCCGCATGGGCGCCCAGAAGAGTGACACTGTGGCAGTGACAGAAAGATCGGAAAGTGGTCACGACCACACAGGTCGTCATGTACACTCCATTGGACAGAAGGTGCGAGGCTAGGGCTGCAGATCGAAAGGTCAATGGCGGAGTACGTGCCATGCGCCATACTGAAATGTGTGAAGGCACCATCATTTAAAATGGAAAGGTCGAGCTGTGTCAATACATTCTCAATGGTGGCACCTTGACCTATTGCCACTGACCCACCCCACAAAGGGTTATGGGCGCTGAAGTCGCCCAGTAACAGGAAAGGCGGCGGCAATTGGACTATCAGCGCAGCCAGGACATGCTGCGGGACATCACAATCTGGTGGAAGATAAAGACTGCAGACAGTAACAGCCTGTGGCGTCCACACCCGAACAGCGACAGCCTCTAAAGGTGTTTGCAGAGGTACAGACTCTGCTGTGAAGGGAGTGAAGGACATAGATGCAGACGCCACCAGATACCCTTTCATAAGTGGCCCGGTTCCTATAATAACCCCAATAGCCACCGAGGGCGGGGGTTCGCATTGCCGGAAATCAAGTTTCTTGTAGAGCAATACAGATGAAAGGGTGAAGGCTGATAAGTTGTCGGAGCTCAGCTAGATAGTGGAAAAAAATCGCTGCAGTTCCACTGGAGAATGGTATTGTCGATGGCTGAGAAAGGCATGAAGGGACTGGGGAAGCAGTTTACGCCACTGGGTCACTTGCTGCCACAGATTCAGTACCCGCGTGAGTGACATCCATGGCATCTGAGGGTCCGGTGAGATCCAGGTCTTCAGCAGACGTCAGAATCTCTACTTCATCCTCAGACGCTGAGCTTGCAGGAAGCGGTGGAACAGGTGCCACCGCAATGTCGGGATTCTTGGGAACCTTTTCCTTCTTCTGTTTCTCTCGCTGTGCCTTCAGTGGTTCTGGCTGGGAGGGCTTCCCTGGGTCAGGCTCAGGGACAGACGACGATCGTGAGGCCCTACGACCAGCGACCGGTGGTTGTTTCAGTCACTTGCGGGTATCCGCTTTTCCGCTGGTCTGAACTTGCAAAGGGAGGTCCCCAAGGGACCCCTTCCTGGCGAGAGGAGCCGAAGAAGTCTGATGCTTCTCCGGCTGGGAAGGGGGAACAGATGTCCGCCTTTGTTGGGAGGGAGGGGGAGGGGGGGGGGAGGGGGGGCGGGGTGTTGCTCCTGAAGTAGATGGAGCAGGAGCAACAGGGAGTGAAGTGCTCCCCACCATAAAGGGGGCAGGTGTGGTCCTTCGACTCTGAGAGCTGACTGGATGTGTTGCAGCTGACGAAACTGTAGCAGGAGTGACAGTGGCGGCATAAGAAGACGTCATGCGCACGGCATGAAGCCGGTCATATTTCTGCTTAGCCTCCGTGTAGGTTAGTCGGACCAGGGTCTTGATTTCCATTATTTTCCTTTCCTTCTGCAGAATCGGACAGTCCGGCGAGCAAGGAGGATGGTGCTCTCCACAGTTGACACAGATGGGAGGCGGGGCACATGGAGTATCAGGATGGGATGGACGACCACAATCGCGACACATCAGGCTGGAAGCACAGCGTGAAGACATATGGCCGAACTTCCAACACTTTAAGCACTGCATCGGGGGAGGGATATATGGCTTTACATCACAGCGGTAAACCATCACTTTGATCTTCTCAGGTAATGTGTCACCCTCGAAGGCCAAGATGAAGGCACCGGTGGCAACTTTATGATCCCTCGGACCCCGGTGGACACACCGGATGAAATGGACACCTCGTCGCTCTAAGTTGGCGTGCACCTCATTATCGGACTGTAAAAGGAGATCCCTGTGGAAAATAATGCCCTGGGCCATATTTAAGCTTTTATGGGGTGTGATAGTAACTGAAACATCCCCCAGCTTCTTACAAGCGAGCAAGGCCCATGACTGCGCAGAGGATGCTGTTTTTATCAAAACCGAACCGCACCGCATTTTGGACAAGCCCTCCACCTCCCCGAACTTGTCCTCTAAATGCTCTACAAAGAACTGAGGCTTCACAGATACAAAGGATTCACCATCAGCTCTGGTACAGACGAGATACTGGGGCGAATACGTTTCACGGTCATTCATAGCCTTTCGTTCCTCCCATGGTGTGGCCAGGGAGGGGAACGATTTGGGGTCATACACATCAGCTTTAAAATGAGCCCTCGAACGCTTAGAGACTGGTGGTGGCTGGCCACCAGCAAGAGATGATGTGCCACGCTTCATTGCGTGTCATCCACCCTGATGCCACCTACCCCGACCAAGGGCCTTCCCCATGGGTGCCACCCAGCCACAGCAAGGGCCACCTGGCAGGATGGCCATTGCCGGGAGTCCTGCATCAGGTAGATGGGAATGTACTCCTTGGCATACATGGGGAATAAACGGCGCAGGCATCAGTAGAGCGATCCCTGTGTTGTCAGTGGGCTACAACCAACAAGGTGCATGGTGGCCTCACCGCAACGGACTGGCTACCGTGCTGGATTTTAGGTGACATGTAGTCCATGGTCGCCGTCAGTGCAGAAAGTGGCACTGCACATCACATGGCGGAAAGTGCACGCAGGAACGTATCCATGCCCAAGAGATGGAGAGCGGGCAGGACTGCAATGCAACAATGAATAATCTGGCGAAAGGTCTGACCGCAAGATGGACACAATGCACCAAGTAAGGCACCCTTCCACAATCGGCTCGCTCTTCAGAAGAATTTTGAGATATGGAGGTCAAACCCAACAGGGGACCATGACATAAGGCCGAAACTTTTGAGACTCCTTTTAGTCGCCTCTTATGACAGGCTGGAATACCGCGGGCCTATTCTTACCCCCGGATCCGCAGGGGGCCACCGAGACATGCCGTGGTAAATAGGAAGTGCGAGAAATGGAATGTTCTGTGGCAGTAAGGATACCATTTGTAAGATATTCTACCTGGTTGTCATCACAACTAGGGAAATGTTCGTCGAAAGTTGCCAGGGAGGAGTAAAGCCTCCAATTGGCCTTAATAAGTTGCCATTTGCGTGTGCACATAATTGGGGTAGGAGTCAGCAAAGAGATGGCACACGGGAAATGGTCACTCGGGTATGTTACAGAGAAAACAGACCACTCGAAACGATGGGCAAGCTGGGCAGTGCAGAAGGATAGGTCCACATCGGAATAGGTGTGCATGGATCTGAAAGGAACGTGGGTGCTCCTGTGTTAAGACAGAGGAGGTTAGGTTGATTGAGAAGGGCAGCCAAGAGGGCACCTCGCGAACAGGTTCTAGGAGAACTCCAAAGGGTATAGCGTGCATTAAAGTCACCAAGTACTAGTATGGGGCGAGGTAGCTGCCCAATAAGCTGGGGGCATCTGCCCTGGTGACATTAAATAACAGAGGGATGTAAGTGGTACAAAGGGAAACAGATTGAAGGCAGATAGTCAAGGAGATGGGTTGACTATGAACGTCATCCTGTATGAGCAGCATGACTCCCCCACAAGATGGAATGCTGCACTTGGGGGAGGGGGGGGGGGGAGATCTGAATGGACCAGGAATAAAGAATAAATGTGAGAGCTCAATGCAGTTGTGAGGGCGCAATTTTATTTCCTGGAGGAGAGAACAAGCAGATGCTGCAGTTCTAAGAGCAGCCGTAAATCCTCTTTTTTTGATCATAGGTCATGAACATTCCATTGAAGGATAGTCACAACAAGGAAAGGGGAGGACGGAAAAAATGAAGGGGTGTCACCTCAGCAGCTGCCGAGTGCCAGCCTTCAATGAACCACTGCTACAGGGCGCAGAGGCTGGAGGATCCTGCTCCATGATATCTACAGAGGCACCAGCATTTTCCCTGTCGATCTGTGGGGACCAGAACAGTAAAATGATTGACAGTGCGTACCAGTGACATGGAGGTCACCCAGGTGAGGGTATCGTGTGGCGACACCATTGAAGAGGACTTCGAGTTAGCGAAGGAGAGGACCATTTGTTTTTATTTGATTTCTTGGAACCTTTCCGGCAGAGGGGGGGACAGGTGTTTGTTGACTGGAGGGATGTAGGAAGTCTACGTGGAAGTATTTCTTCTGTCCCCTTCCGATCTGCCAGTGGCGTAGCAGGTGAATTTGCCCCAGGAGGCGAATGTTTAATGGTTTGTGGCACAGCTGGAAGAGGAGACAGGGATACTACTATGACACCAGGTTATTTCGAAACTGCAGTGTTGAATTTGAGATCGCATGTCTGAGTGGTGGTGTCCTACATGGAGCGAGATGTAGCAAGAACAGTATGGTAGGCGTTAGATGGTAGAACGCAGGGTTTATGACTAACGAAAAACTTGTGAGCGACCGTCTAGGGCACTTTCTCCTTTACCCAGATTTCCTTGACAGCCCACTCATCGAGATACATGGGACAATCTCAAGAGGAGGCGGAATGGTCGCCATTCAGTTGATAAAGCAGGGAAAAGGAGGTGGGCAGTCGCTTTCATGCATATCCCCATCACAAAGAATTAAGAGTTCTATGGGTCTCGGCATGAGCAGGAAAACCGTGGAGAAGTGAAGCTGCAAGCAGTTGTTGTGCTTGAGAATCTTAAGTAGTTTTCAAAAGCAAACTGCCATTACGTAAATGAGAGCAGGGATTCACAGGGCCACCAACTGCATTAACACCTTTGTGAATAATAAACGATTGACCATAGCGAAGGACTGACCATCTCCAGCACGTGAAACCACGAAGAACCATGGTGCAGCTGGGAGGCTCTTTGAATCGGGAGCTTCATTCTGTTTATGTTTGGTAGACATGGACTGCGAAGATGATGGTCAGCTCACTGCAAGAAAATTCCCTATGACTGCCAGCGTCTCTGATAGTGCGCTCTCTCCAACTGGTGGGGCTCCCTCAGACAGGGTGCTGAGTGCTACTTATGGTATACGGCTCGTCTGTGCTAAGAGACAGTGTCCCGGCTGCTGTGAAACACTTATTAACTGATTTTACAGGCCCCACCCAGTGAGAAAATTAAATTTTTGTTCACCTTACAATTTGATATATTTGCTCAATAAAGGACTACATTTCTTTTTGTTACTCCTAACTGTTACTGTGCAGCATAAAACTGAGTAAAGTACTGGAAGTGTTTGCGGAGATAAAATCAATTTGTGTAGATTTTGTGTACAGTTGATTTTAGCTAATACAATGCAGCAAATAAAAATCTAGACAAGATATCAAAATTTTATTTACAATTGAGAGCAGAACGATACCTCACTTTGTTCTCAAGATTTTGGTTTTTATATCCAATAGACAGTCACGCGTAGTGCAGATCAGGAATCGTGATCATAATAATTGTCATATTTCACAAACAATTCAAGTTACTGAAACAAACTTTTTTTTTTTTTGCAAATGGTAGCACACAAAGACACAGATATCTTGTTTGATAAACACCCAAAAATTTTTATTCAACTAGATATGAAAGTAGGTCGTCCACAGTAGAGAGCGGGTCGGCAGAACGGCAGGGGTGAACACGATGGGAGCATGGAGGCTTTGATGTAGTTATATCATAGCAGCTCTATCTAAAAGTCCCAGGTCACAATTACACCACACTTTAGCATCTTTCTAGCTTTTGTGTGTTCTCAGCATTGTCCAAAATCACATCACACATTTTTGTAAAAACTGTCCATATTTTATAATTTTACTTGAAAAACTTGACAAACTTTTATGGCGATTGTCTCAATGCTGTAGGGTACTGATCTTGTTGACAACTGCAGTTATAATACTTTTCCACTAGGTGCAACAACAGAAAGTTCCCACCTGATGATACTGCGTGAACTTTCAACAAGTGAGACTGTTCCTCAGATATTTACCTAGGTAAACATTCAACACAAGTTAAAGGTCATGGAACGCTGCAAACACAGCCTCATGCCTAAAATAATTGGGCGCAGAGCTGAAAATTAGCGGCAATTTGTTGCAACGCAGCGGGAAAGAGCAAATCAACCATACTGTCCGCTTACCGTGATGTCCGAAATCACCCCGTATTTCCTCTCTCATGTCTCCCCTCTCCGCAACGGCCTAAGTAAATGCACCACCACCCGCAGCACGAACTGTCTCAAGAATTTAGAACTGAGGTAAGCCTTCCTAGGAAGAAACGTAAATTCAGGGAATTTTTAGCTTCGATCTTATGGATTTTTCACAGGGACCACAAATTTATGGCAAAGAATTGTGAAAAATGTAAAATTGGGGAACATAATTTCCACATGCTGCTTTTTTAAGACATTAAGATAACAAGATGGATAAAAGTGGCAGATGTGTAATTTTATAGTACTTCAGTTCTTTGGGAACAATGAACCATTGTTGCCAAACAAAAGGATCAAAATGTTTTAGAATGGACGTGTTCACTTTTTCCTGACATGCCAAAAATTGTGCAAAGTTATGTGACAGCCATACAAAAAAGCTTGGTATACTTTGGAAAGAACAGGAGGCTGCAATAGATGCTGAGCACAATATGGGGTCAGACTTTTACAAGAAAGACAGCATCTAAGAGATATTTTGCAGGAAAGAGAAAAAGAATCAATTCTGTTATGAAAAGGAATCTGTTCCTCAACACAGAGTCTTCTGAAAGTGACACTGAGGTTTCAGAAAATGCAGTTTTAAACAATCTGAAGACCAACTTCACAAATCATGATTTTAACATGCCTTCCTGAATCATGGAATGCAAGGAAGGTAAGTACATGGTTCGCCAAGCAAAGCAGCTATTACAGAACAGAGGCATTTTGGAAAATCCAGATCAAAAACTAGGGAAAACTCTGCCAGTAGAACCCGTCCACACCATCTGGTCATTACATGAAAGTGATGAAATCAGCAGGGCCATGCCTGGAATAAAGGACTGTTATTCAATGAAGGATAGCGGTGGTCAGAAAGTTAAAGTTTCAAAGAGACTTGTTCTTTGTAATTTAAAGAAGGCATACAGAATGTTTAAAGAAATTTTTCCAAATTTGCAGAGTTGAGGCCTACAAACTGTATTCTAGCACACAGTGTGTGTATGTGCCATTCACCAAAATTTGAAACTTGTGACTTAAAAAATACGAGGTTGAACTCCGTAACAAGTGGAGACATACAGGCATATAAGCATTGCCTGCTAAGATTCTGTGCAATCCAGCATCAATAGATTGTCAGTTGGGAGACTTTAATTCATTCTCTGGGAATAAGGAAATTGAGATGAGACCATACTTCCGAAGATATGCAAAGAAAAGCTGATGGACAATGTCACCTTCCGACAGCGGATTTCTGTGGATAGATGTAAACTGGAAACTTTACAAAAATCAACAGAGTTCATCAATTTATTTTGAAATAAGCTGTCTATGTTGGTCTGTCATGACTTTTTAGTGAAACAACAAAGTTCATTTATGAAACACATTAGAGAAAGCCTACAAGATTGACATTTTGCTGTGTACAGTGATTTTTCAGAGAACTACTCATTTCTGATGTAGGATGAGGTCCAGAGCTACAGGACAAGTCAGCAAGCCACTGTTCACCCATTCGTTCTGTGCTACAAATGAGAAATGGAAACAGAACATCTCATTTATGTTGTTATTTCAGACTGTCTTGAACATAACACTGTGGCTGTCTACTGCTTCCAGAGAAAGCTCATTGAGTACCTTTAATCTAAAAAAATATACTGCTTATCTGATAGTGCTGCTACTCAGTACAAAAACAAGAAAAACTTTTTAAATCTATGTTTTCATCAAGCTTATTTTGGCATAGAGGTTAAATAGTGTTTTTCAGCAACAGCTCATGGAAAAGAGCTTTGTGGTGGAGTTAGTGGCACAGTCAAGAGGTTGGCGGCACAAGAAAGATTGCAACATCCACATGACAATCAAATTCTTACACCTCGGCAGCCTTTCTATTGGGCAGTGGAAAACATCTCTCGAGTACATTTTACACTTGTACCTCAGGACAAATACATAAAGACAGCCACATTTCTAAACAGTCGCTTCTGCAAAGCATTAACAATTCTAGGGACTCAAATGTTTCATACATTCATAGTTTATGATATGACAAAAATCTTTGTCAAGATATTCTCATATGCTTAAAGTTCATTACAACAACTGACCACTGAACCCCAGTGGCTTGCACAAATTTTGGGGAAAGATGAAGAAGATGAACTAAGGGTGACATTTCTTCATGCATGTTGTCCATCTCCTTCTTTTGCATATGTGGAGAAGCCAGATGTTCTATGTAAGGTGAATCCACTGACTCCAACAGGCTGAATATGCAACTTGCCTGAAAATGTCATGGTCAAAAACAGACCCTTTAAGTTAATTCCAATTTATAAGAAGTTGTGATAGGCACAGCTGTTCATAAATATCTTGTTGTAAGTAAATTATTTCAATTTAATTTGGTGATTTCTTAATGTAGAACCCTTATGAAAGTCATTTTTCACACAACACATGGAAGAAAATTTTGCGACATGTGGTCCCATAATGATCCAAAAAATAAAACTTTCAGTGGTGTAAGAGTAGAGAGCAGGGAAATTTCGCGATTTTTTTCAAAATTTTAAAAATATGTCTTTTTCAGAAATTTAAACTCTAAAATGTATTTAACCCTTTTAAAATTAATTTTTTAACCCCAGCATGTTGCATACCAAATGAAAGCCCACTGCTGCGATTTCTAGCAAAAATTTGAAAATTCGAGGCTTAATAATTTTGTTATGGTTTTCATTCATAATTATGTAGGAAGACTACATACACCTAGTTTCATTAAGATCTGAGGACATAAAACTTAGTCAGTGTGTTGATTTGATATGGAATGGCCCTTTAAAAAAAAAAAAGAAGAGTGGAGTTCTTCCATGTTTTAATTAACATGGTGACCATCACAAAAGTTCGTCACCTCCGCATTTGTTAGTAATTACATCGAGGGGTTCACAGGACATGGGGATGCGATATTGTCCATATGTCTGGGTAGGATTACCCACTAATATGGGACCATCGGGTGACATAAGTGATCGAAAATTGCATGAAAAAGAGCAGAGGGAAAAAAAGGTGCCATAGCAAGCGCCAGGGAAAAAACCTACTTGACAGTATAGGTAGGTAGTAACAGCAGAAGTTATCTTTTTTCCATCTGCGACAGATCATGCAAGGGTATGTATACATTAGTAGCAGATATTGTGGAGTGCTCAGTACCAGTGTCATATCCAGTTTTCATCATAAGACTGACAATCCAATCAATAAGAGGTACCGATGTAGCTGGGCACTGACCATATCTCCTGGGCCAGCTTCAGCATCTGTGTACCAATAAAAAGCCAAGTTGTCATCCAAGTGGTCAATTTGATTATAAAATCAGCCACTATGTGTGAGAGTTAAGTGGAAATAGCTTGTGTTTCATGTGTGTTCAGCTTGTTGCTGTTGCTGTTTGTCCACTGAATATACTCAGCTGGCAATGCCAGTTAGATTTGCTGGACTGCAGGAGTCACCAATATTTTGTGGTTTGAGTGTGCTTAAACGGAGCTTACCACATGTGGTTTATTACCCCTAAGGAGTGTGTTACAGTTCTACCACAATATGATTACGTTGGCAAAATGCGGAGCCTTCTAGAAGATAAATCAACAATGATCCTACCGAATGGGTGGAGAGGACAACTATGGCACTTCTCAATGGACCCGGCTTCCCAGACAAGATCCTTAAGAAGCTATGACACAGAGCACCAGTTACACAAAGATTTTATAGCCTGTCGAAAGTTCACAAAGATGGGGTGCCTTTACACAACACTGTTAACAACATTGGTGCCCTGACTTATGTATTCACATAACCCTATGTCAGGAATTGTTCACATCACATTTGCAACTCTTTGGAGTTTGTTGGACACCTGTAAAACTTTAAGCTTAAGGATACTGACACTATTATGAGCTTTGACTTTGTCTCTCTTTTTACAAAAGTAATTTTACAAAAGCCCTTAGAACTTCTTGGCAAGAAATTTGAGACAGAGACTATCAACCTTTTAGATGTTTACTGACACTGACATACATTCTTCCAACAGTGGCTAATATGAACAGATAGAAAGAGTTGTCATGGGGAGTCCACTTTCACGATTTGTCGCTGACATGCATATAGGACATTTCAAGGAGGAAGCCTTGGAATCAAACCAATGGAAACTTACCTCTTTTTTCTGGTATGTAGAAGACACCTTTGTCATATGGCACACTGACGAGATAAGATGAATGAAAAAGCAAAATATAATCACAACACAAAAAAGGAGGGACTACAGAACATGCCCCCATGAACCATGGACCTTGCCGTTGGTGGGGAGGCTTGCGTGCCTCAGCGATACGGATAGCTGTACCGTAGGTGCAACCACAACGGAGGGATATCTGTTGAGAGGCCAGACAAACGTGTGGTTCCTGAAGAGGGGCAGCAGCCTTTTCAGTAGTTGCAGGGGCAACAGTCTGGATGATTGACTGATCTGGCCTTGTAACACTAACCAAAACGGCCTAGCTGTGCTGGTACTGTGAACAGCTGAAAGCAAGGGGAAACTACAGCCGTAATTTTTCCCCGAGGGCATGCAGCTTTACTGTATGGTTAAATGATGATGGCATCCTCTTGGGTAAAATATTCCGGAGGTAAAATAGTCCCCCATTCGGATCTCCGGGCGGGGACTACTCCAGAGAACATCGTTATCAGGAGAAAGAAAACTGGCGTTCTACAGATCGGTGCGTGGAATGTCAGATCCCTTAATCGGACAGCTAGGTTAGAAAATTTAAAAAGGGAAATGGATAGGTTAAAGTTAGATATAGTGCGAATTAGTGAAGTTCGGTGGCAGGAGGAACAAGCCTTTTGGTCAGATGAATACAGGGTTATAAATACAAAATCAAACAGGGATAATGCAGGAGTAAGTTTAATAATGAATAAAAAAATAGGAGTGCGGGTAAGCTACTACAAACAGCATAGTGAACGCATTATTGTGGCCAAGATAGCCACGAAGCCCATGCCTACTACAGTAGTACAAGTTTATATGCCAACTAGCTCTGCAGATGATGAAGAAATTGATGAAATGTATGACGAGATAAAAGAAATTATTCAGGTAGTGAAGGGAGACGAAAATTTAATAGTCATGGGTGACTGGAATTCATCAGTAGGAAAAGGGAGAGAAGGAAACATAGTAGGTGAATATGGATTGGGGGTAAGAAATGAAAGAGGAAGCTGTCTGGTAGAATTCTGCACAGAGCATAACTTAATCATAGCTAACACTTGGTTCAAGAATCATAAAAGAAGGTTGTATACATGGAAGAATCCTAGAGATACTGACAGGTTTCAGATAGATTATACAAGGGTAAGACAGAGATTTAGGAACCAGGTTTAAAATTGTAAGACATTTCCATGGGCAGATGTGGACTCTGACCACAATCTATTGGTTATGAACTGTAGATTAAAACTGAAGAAACTCCAAAAAGGTGGGAATTTAAGGCGATGGGACCTGGATAAACTGACTAAACCAGAGGTTGTAGAGAGATTCAGGGAGAGCATAAGGTAACAATTGACAGGAATGCGAGAAAGAAATACAGTAGAAGAAGAATGGGTAGCTCTGAGGGATGAAGTAGCGAAAGCGGCAGACGATCAAGTAGGTAAAAAGACGAGGGCTAGTAGAAATCCTTGGGTAACAGAAGAAATACTGAATTTAATTGATGAAAGGAGAAAATATAAAAATGCAGTAAATGAAGCAGGCAGAAAGGAATACAAACGTCACAAAAATGAGATCGACAGGAAGTGCAAAATGGCTAAGCAGGCATGGCTAGAGGACAAATGTAAGGATATAGAGGCTTATCTCACTAGAGGTAAGATAGATACTGCCTACAGGAAAATTAAAGAGACCTTTGGAGAAAAGAGAACCACTTGTATGAATATCAAGAGCTCAGATGGAAACCCAGTTCTAAGCAAAGAAGGGAAAGCAGAATGGTGGAAGGAGTATATAGAGGGTCTATACAAGGGCGATGTACTTGAAGACAATATTATGGAAATGGAAGAGGATGTAGATGAAGATGAAATGGGAAATACGATACTGTGTGAAGAGTTTGACAGAGCACTGAAAGACCTGACTCGAAACAAGGCCCCGGGAGCAGACACCGTTCCATTAGAACTACTGATGGCCTTGGGAGAGCCAGTCATGACAAAACTCTACCATCTGGTGAGCAAGATGTATGAGACAGGCGAAATACCCTCAGACTTCAAGAAAAATATAATAATTCCAATCCCAAAGAAAGCAGGTGTTGACAGACGTAAAAATTACTGAACTATTAGTTTAATAAGTCACAGCTGCAAAATACTAATGCGAATTCTTTACAGACAAATGGAAAAACTGATAGAAGCCGACCTCGGGGAAGATCAGTTTGGATTCCGTAGAAATGTTGGAACACGTGAGGCAATACTGACCCTACGACTTATCTTAGAAGAAAGATTAAGGAAAGGCAAACCTACGTTTCTAGCATTTGTAGACTTAGAGAAAGCTTTTGAGAATGTTGACTGGAATACTCTCTTTCAAATTCTGAAGGTGGCAGGGGTAAAATACAGGGAGCAAAAGGCTATTTACAATTTGTACAGAAACCAGATGGCAGTTAGAGGGGCATAAAAGGGAAGCAGTGGTTGGGAAGGGAGTGACACAGGTTTGTAGCCTCTCCCCGATGTTATTCAATCTGTATATTGAGCAAGCAGTAGAGGAAACAAAAGAAAACTTCAGAGTAGGTATTAAAATCCATGGAGAAGAAGTAAAAACTTTGAGGTTTGCCGATGACATTATAATTCTGTCAGAGACAGCACAGAACTTGGAAGAGCAGTTGAATGGAATGAACAGTGTCTTGAAGGGAGGATATAAGATGAACATCAACAAAAGCAAAACAAGGATCATGGAATGTAGTCGAATTAAGTCGGGTGATGCTGAGGGAATTAGATTAGGAAATGAGACACTTAAAGTAGTAAAGGAGTTTTGCTATTTGGGGAGTAAAATAACTGATGATGGTCGAAGTAGAGAGGATATAAAATGTAGACTGGCAATGGCAAGGAAAGTGTTTCTGAAGAAGAGAAATTTGTTAACATGGAGTATTGATTTAAGTGTCAGGAAGTCGTTTCTGAAAGTATTTATATGGAGTGTAGCCCTGTATGGAAATGAAACATGGACGATAACTAGTTTGGACAAGAAGAGAATAGAAGCTTTCGAAATGTGGTGCTACAGAAGAATGCTGAAGATTAGATGGGTAGATAACATAACTAATGAGGAGGTACTGAATAGGATTGGGGAGAAGAGGATTTTGTGGCACAACTTGACAAAAGGAAGGGACCGGTTGGTAGGACATGTTCTGAGGCATCAAGGAATCACAAATTTAGCATTGGAGGGCAGCGTGGAGGGTAAAAATCGTAGAGGGAGACCAAGAGATGAATACACTAAGCAGATTCAGAAGGATGTAGGTTGCAGTAAGTACTGGGAGATGAAGAAGCTTGCACAGGATAGAGTAGCATGGAGAGCTGCATCAAACCAGTCTCAGGACTGAAGACCACAACAACAACAACAACAACAACAACAACAGAACATGCTCCCAGGATGCAGCCCACAACATATAAGTCAACAAACGAAAAGTTAT
Source organism: Schistocerca nitens (assembly GCF_023898315.1). Taxonomy (NCBI): domain Eukaryota; kingdom Metazoa; phylum Arthropoda; class Insecta; order Orthoptera; family Acrididae; genus Schistocerca; species Schistocerca nitens. The sequence continues at coordinate 356,411,321 of NC_064622.1, forward strand.
ATAAAAGTACTACAGCAGAATATTCCATATGTTGGTACCAATAAACCCGAAGCAGAAATAGTCCTAAGTGAAATACAACAAGACATACTATGTATCAGTTCAAAAATGGCTCTGAGCACTATGGGACTCAACTTCTGAGGTCATTAGTCGCCTAGAACTTAGAACTAGTTAAACCTAACTAACCTAAGGACATCACACACATCCATGCCCGAGGCAGGATTCGAACCTGCGACCGTAGTGGTCACGCGGTTCCAGACTGCAGCGCCTAGAACTGCACGGCCACTTCGGCCGGCTATGTATCAGTGAAACCCAAATAGCTAACTTGACAAGAAAGGACTATATCTCATCAAGCTACTTCTGTGGATCTAAACATAAAGGTGGTGGGGTTTCCATATATATTAAAACAAGAAAGCCCCTATAGTCTGGAAACAGCATAGGTGTGAAATTACCTATAGCTAGAGAAAAAGACTTTGAAATTACTTGTGTAGTGACTGATGACTTTAGATTGTTTTGTGTGTACAGATCACCAGGTGGCAAGATTAGCATCTTTCTGCAAAAACGAAGATGAAGGGGGAGGGGGAGAGGGGGGGGGGGAGAAGAAGAAGAAGAAGAAGAAGAAGAAGAAGAAGAAGAAGAAGAAGAAGAAGGATGAGGAGGAGGAGGAATGAATGAACATAAAGAAAAACATTGTTATATGTGGAGAATTCAATAATTAATGGGAAAACAATCAAAACCAGGATAAGATTTTGAAGAATTGTTAATACAAAATTGTTAAGGCTTTCAATGGCCACTTGTTGAAAAACTGCCTGTTCACTTCTGTCTCGAGTTTTTCAGCCGACGTTCGTCTGATGATTTTTCTGACATTCCACCAGCACGCGTGGCTGGCGTTGTAGTTTCACCTTCCAGTCCACCACCAGCAGTGGTGGGTGAAACTTTCTCAATGCCAGCCACTCGTGCTGGCAAAATGTCAGAAAAATCATCAGACAAATGTCGGCCGAAGAACTGAGATAGAAGCCAACAGGCATTTGTCAATTGTTAATACAATACAATGTGGAGGCAACAATATCTGCACCAACAAGAGTGGCTTCTCAATGTCCGACAGTTATTGACAGTGTCATTACTAATATTAGTAGGTCTAACCATGAGTCACATGTAGTACAAACAGAAATATCTGATCTGATCATCGTGGACAGCTGACCTGCTTCTGCAGAAGTAAGGACATAATATGCTTTTTTATTCCAGTCTCTGATCACAAATGAATTCTTTAGATGATGACCAGTTTCAGTCTGTTATGACCATCCTCAGATCTTTTTTACACCATGTCCTAAAGATCTGAGGATGGTCATAACAGACTGAAACTGGTCATCGTCTAAAGAATTCATTCGGATCGTATTGGATCACTGTTTGCACACGTGATTATGTCGCAGTTGGTGAAGGACATAATATTTGAACCAAAACAAACAACCACAAAAATCAGGAACGTCAGTGAACAAAATATTAATATGTTTAGAAAAATATATAGCCGGGAGACCTGTAATGAATCCCCACTGGTGCAGAATGTACATGAAAAATATGATTCATTTATTACAATAATTAAATACCATTTTAATGTAGCATTCCCAAAAGTAAGGAGACAAGAAAAGATGCAGGATCAGACACAGCGGATTACCAGTGAAATAACAGAACTGCAAAGCAAGCTGCAAGATCTGAGATGGAGGAGTGAAGCTGAAAATTATAAAATGCTACAAAATAAGTATAGAAAAATAATAAGAGAAGCAAAATCAAGAGCAATTAATGCTACTGTAGTGAACTCAAGAAACAAGACAAAGGCAGCCCGGAATGCAATTAATGGTGAAAGACAGGAAAAAGTTGGATCAAACAAAGAAACATACCAGGTCAATGAAAATAGGCAATAGAGAAATGACAAACATACTCAATGATAACTATATAAATCAGGGAAGAACTTAAAATTGGAAAGAAATAGTCCAAAAAAGAAGGTTACTAAGTTATCACAAAAATTAAGCAGAACCATGTTCTTCAAACTAGTAACAGAAGATGAACTGAGGAAAACTAAACGAAAACTTAAGTCCAAGAAATCAGCTGGTGATGAGGAAATATCGAATCATATAATAAAGCAAGCAAGTGAGCAGGGTTCTCAAAAATCCTGGAAAAGCTTATGTGTAACAGATTAGTTGATTATCTACACTATTGACTGTGAAATACTGATAAGAAAATCGGAAAACTATGGTATTTGAGGACAAGCAGGAAGTGGATAGAATCATACCTATGCAACAGAAAGTAGTATGTATCAGTAGGGGATAAATATCAGTCACAAATCGAAACTATCAAATATGGAGTGCTGTTTAATCTGTTTCAGGCTTGCCACAAGTTTCTCCAAGTGAGATTCCCTGATTTCCAGACAAGTTTTAGCATTTTTCCCTGATAAATTTTGAGATCTCGAGGGTAAGTAACGACATTCTCCCCTGCGTGAGCAAAAGTACTAATATGAACATCTTTTGTAATGATCTGTTTTTAGATGGAGAAAGCAAGCCAAATGGTATGTGTGTTTCATTAAGGCCACTGTTGTTATTTTATTTCAGTAAAATGAAACACATTTGGTGACAAAAAAACACATTTCCTAGGAGTTGTAAGGCAGATTTAAAATACCTCCACTGATTTCAGAAATAACTTCAGAAAAATGCCAGCGTCTTGAAAGAAGTGTATAAGGCGGGGAAGAGTTGTGTAAACGAACACTATAGATGACCACCAATAAAATGTTGGTTCTACTATGTTCCTTATTTACAGTTATTACCCACTGTGTTATGACTACTATTTTACAGGTATTGTGCGATTTTTCTTTGAAGAAATATATGAGTACATAGCATATAAACTGCCAGTGACTGCCACAATTTTCTTCTTCTTATGGTCCATACTTTCTAAAATATAAACTACTTTCGAGGTGCCAAAATGTACTAGAATAAATAAAATGTCTATAGAACACCGCACTGTACAATGTAATTGTGGTGAGACAGTCGCAATTCCTGATATCCACTGCCCGTGGCCTTTGGTCTGCTGAGGAGCACCGCAGTCCCAGGTCCATGGATAACCTAGGATAATCCGCCACATTATGCCACACACAAACAGATCCGGCCTGCAGGTAGATCAGTGCGAATAGATCCAATAGGCAGTGCTTGCACATTAGTGTGAAACGATGGGCTTCAGATCAGCAGATATGGCGTGCAGTTTTGGCCCATCTTGGAAATCTACTCGTAAGGCCAGCTATTCGAGTGTCACAGACACCATGTTGATGAAATGACACCGCAGTGATAAATTCATGCAACAGATAACTTGCGCAAATACTCTGATGACCAGTACTAATGAGGATAGGTAGCAACTCACCTTACAGATGATTGTTGAGCTGCAGACAGGCATATAGAAAAGACAATCACAATCTCACAACTTAATTTTTGGCAATAGCCTTTGTCAGAAAACGAAAGCACATACACAATCACACAATATCTCAGAAACAACTCATGCATAGTTGACTGCCATCTCCAGCTACTGTGTCAACAGTCTCTGAGAATCAGATCCAAACAAACCCCTCCTAACACCTCCCTGCCTCTCATCAGCAGCTGCTAGGCTAGTGGCAAGAAGTGGTGGCAGCACTGACTGCAAAATGAGCGGAGTGTTAGAAAGGGGAGAAGCAATAAGAATGAGGAAGTAGGGAAATGGCGCACAGCCATCGACAATGCATGACATCTCATAAACAAATCATTTCATCTACTGAGACAAAAAAAAGATTTTGTTGTGACAGTGCCACGACATTTAAAAGTGCCGCTACGTCAGTACGCAAACTCGGCGATAGAGGCGCTCCGCAGCTCGGCCGAGCGCGGGAGCGCCACCTGGCTATGAACGGCGCCGGCCGCATGTCACGGCACGGCAGTCGAATGACAGATACGGAGTTAGTAGTATGTAACCCGCTAGTGTTTCTACTTGTGCATATCCACGCAAATTATTAGTGATTAAAGGTTATAACATTTTGGCGACGAGGTCGGATATTTTTTTTCCTGCGTTGTGGACTTGGGTGTTCGTGTCGGGGCAGACATGGAACAGCTTATGCAAGCGCTCATTGAACAACAAACACAGCTGACGGCTGCTATTCAGGCGTTGTCGACGTCGCTTACTCATCGTCTGTCTTCCTCTTCTCCGCCTCCGTTCCCTCCTTACGACGAGGAAGCTGAAGACTGGGAGGATTATGAGAATCGTTTGCGGCAACACTTCTTGGCTTTCGGCGTTGTCGACGCTCCTATGTGTAAGTCGTTATTTCTATCCTGGATTTCCCCACGGATCTATCAGCTGCTATCTCAGTTAGCCCCTCTGTGGGAACCTGCCTCTCTGTCCTTCCAAGAAATGTGTGAATTATTGTCTAACTATTACCGAAAAAACACCCACGTCGTTGCCGCCCGCGTGGCGTTCTACCGGTGTCGTAAACAGCCCCATCAATCTTACCGGGCTTGGGCGGCGGAATTACACGGTCTGAGTAGGAAATGTCGGTTTGTCACGGACACTCATCATGAGTCTTATGCTGATTCAATGGTTCGGGACGCTATTCTACGGCTTGCTCCTGATAAAGAAGTTCGGCAACGTGCCTTACAACTGCCAAACCCGTCGTTGTCGGAAGTTCTCAGCATCGCTCAATCTTTTGAAGTGTCTCACGCTACTGGTGCGCAAATAGATGCGTGGTGTGATGTGGGCGCTGTACAGACCGCTTTCGACGCGGACAATTTGCCTGTTCCACAGGGGAACGACGATGTGGTGGCAGTTCACTTGCGTCAACAACGTCGCGTGGGGCCCCCCACGCTCGCAGCGAAAACAGCAACCACAGAAGCAGGTTCGTTCCGCATTTCCTTCTTCTCCACGTTGTTTTGTACAGCATGACAGGGCCGCGTGTCCAAAATGTTGGGCTACGTGTAATTCATGTAGGAAAAAAGGCCACATTGCTTCTGTGTGTCAGTCCCCTAAAGCTCCTGTCGACGAGGACGAGGCATCGGACATGGATGTTAACTGTGTGCTTTCTCAAACAAATAAGTTGTTTGTTACTGTTCGTGTTCCGGATAAAGACATTCGCATGCAAGTGGACACGGGCTCTGCAGTAACTCTCATTAATTCTCGCACGTATTTGGAGTTGGGCTCCCCTCCCTTGTCTCCCGTTACGCGAAATCTGCGAACTTATAATGAGCAGAAAATTCCTATCGTTGGCCAGTTTGATGCCTCCACTGCCTACAAGTCTGTTGTAAGGCTCCTCACGTTTTATGTGGTGGATCATGCGGGAACGGAAAACCTGTTCGGTTATGATGCTTTCCAGTTGTTCGGGTTCTCCATTGATGATGATGTGCACCTCATATCTGAGGATATTCCGTATCACCAACTGGATGGATTGTGTTCTGAATTCTCGTCCGTGTTCTCTGCTGGTCTGGGTCGGGCCAAGGATTTTGAAGCCCACATTACTCTTAAACCTACAACTCGCCCTAAGTTTTTCCGGGCACGCCCTATTCCGATGGCGTTGCGTGCGCCTGTCAAGGCTGAGATCGACAGGTTAACAGCTTCAGGGATTCTCCTTCCTGTTACCTCCAGCGAATGGGCATCGCCCATCGTGGTGGTTTCTAAACCCAATGGGAGTCTGCGATTGTGTGGTGATTTTAAAGCCACTGTCAACGCTCAGAGCCTCATTGACACTTATCCTCTTCCCCGTCCTGAGGAGTTATTTACCAAGCTCACTGGGGGCCAGTTCTTTTCCAAACTTGACTTATCGGAGGTCATTGGATGCGTCTTCCAAGGAATTTCTCGTCATCAACACTCCTTGTGGGTTGTATCAGTACCAGCGGTTACCATTTGGCGTCGCTAGTGCACCAGCCATTTTTCAGCGGTTTTTGGAACAGTTCACGGCTTCCGTTCCTGGCTGCATCAACTACCTGGATGACATTGTTGTCACGGGGGCCTCCACTGAGGAGCACCTTCGCAATTTGCGTTCACTGTTTCGGGTCCTGCATTCAGCTGGGTTGAAGTGCAATCTGGACAAGTCACAGTTTTTCCAACCCTCCATTGTGTATCTTGGTTTCCACTTGTCCCGTGAGGGTATACGTCCTCTACGACAGCACGTTGCGGCCATTACCGCTCTACCCCGGCCGTCTACAGTCAAAGAACTTCAGGCATTTCTCGGCAAGGTTGCTTATTATCAAAAATTCATTCCATCCGCGGTGGCAGTGGCTCATCCTCTGCATCAGCTGTTACGCAAAAACGTTCCTTTCTGTTGGTCCGACGAGTGTGAGCAGGCTTTTGTCCGCCTGAAGGCTCATTTGCAGTCAGCACCTTGTCTTGCCACATTCCGTCCGGGTCAGCACTTGGTTCTGGCGACTGGCGCGTCACAGTATGGCCTAGGGGCTGTTCTCGCCCATCGGTATGAGGATGGGTCGGAACGACCCATCGCCTACGCTTCCAAGACCCTCAACGATGCCCAACGGCGTTACTCTCAAATCGAAAAGGAGGCGCTCGCTATCATTTATGCTCTAAAAAAGTTCAGCGTTTTTTTGTATGGTTCTAAGTTTCACCTCATCACCGACCACAAGCCGCTGGTCTCTCCGTTCAGCCCCTCGGCGTCGCTTCCGGATAAGGCAGCTCACCGCCTGCAACGTTGGGCCTTATACTTGTCTCGTTTTCACTATGAGATTCACTATCGCCCCACGGCCCAGCACGCCAACGCTGACGCGTTGTCGCGTTTGCCGATGGGCCCCCACCCGATTTTCGATCGAGATGAAATACTCTGTTTCCACATTGATGAGGAAGAACGTCGTGCGGTCGAGGGTTTTCCACTTACAGGTTCGCAGGTCGCGTCGGCTACTGCGCGGGACCCGGTCCTGCGTCAGGTGATCGGTTTTGTTCAACGGGGTTGGCCGGACAGGACCAAGGGCCGGGCATCAGATCCCCTTCGCAACTACCATGCCTTGCGCCTTCGGCTGTCTGTTCGTGAGGGTATTGTTCTTCTGGCCACGGATGGCGCATCTCCACGGGTCGTGGTGCCAGCCTCTCTTCGCAAAGCTGTTCCCAAACTATTGCATGAAGGCCATTGGGGGATTTCTTGGACTAAGTCCCTGGCCCGCAGGCACGTTTATTGGCCCGGTATTGATTCGGACATCGCCCACATGGTCGCTGCGTGTGATCAGTGTGTTCAACAACTGGCTGCACCTCGTACTATGCCCTCTCCGTGGCCTGATCCGGTGCAGCCGTGGGAACGGGTGCACGCTGACTTTGCCGGCCCCTTCCTCGGCACTTATTGGCTACTGTTGATTGACGCCTTCTCAAAGTTTCCGTTTGTCGTTCGATGTCCGTCGCCCACCACTGCGGCGACGACGCTGGCTTTGTCCAAAATCTTTGCGCTAGAAGGTCTTCCGTCCACGATCGTCACGGACAATGGCCCTCAGTTCTCTTCACAGGCCTTCCGTGATTTTTGTACTGGACAAGGGATTCATCATGTTACAGCACCGCCCTTCCATCCGCAATCGAATGGGGAGGTCGAGCGCCTTGTTCGCACTTTCAAAAGCCAAATGAAAAAATTCCTTAGTGATTTTTCCACAGATGACGCTCTGTTGCAATTTCTGAGTTCTTATCGCTTCACGCCTCTGGGTGATCGCAGCCCTGCTGAACTCTTGCATGGGCGCCAACTGCGCACTCTACTGCACCTGCTTCACCCTGTCAGGCCTTGTACTGTGTCCCCTAGTGCGGGAAAATCCCCGGTGGGCGCCGACGTGTGGGCACGGGGTACGGATCTCGCCCTAAATGGATTCCAGGGGTGGTCCAGGCTCTTCGCAGCCGCCGGCTTTGTGAAATACGTATGGACGAAGGCATGGTTGTTCGCCATTACGACCAGATGCGCCCACGAGTGGTGGCCACGCTTGTGCCACCGCCCCTTCTTTTGTCTCCACCAGCCCGAGAAGCCAGTCCTGTTGTTGCTGCCGATCTTCCGGGCGTGTTGCTGCCGCCGACGTGCTACCGCTTCCGGGTACGCCGGAACCGGCCCCAGTTGCGACGCCGCCTTCTCCGGGACCCATCTCGCTGGAGCACACCCCCAGGTCCACAACACCTATGGATGCTGCTCCGGAGTTTTCACCTATCATCTTGTCCAGGAGGCACATTCCACGCGCAAGCTTCCGTCCTGGACATTTTCGACCATACTCTCGTGTTCCTCCGCGGGATCTTCTCGGGGCCTCCCAAGAGGCCATGGATGTCTCCGCGCTGTCCGTGTCTCCAAGGAAGTGAGTGTTTTTTCTTCAAGGGGGGAAAAGTGTTGTGACAGTGCCACGACATTTAAAAGTGCCGCTACGTCAGTACGCAAACTCGGCGATAGAGGCGCTCCGCAGCTCGGCCGAGCGCGGGAGCGCCACCTGGCTATGAACGGCGCCGGCTGCATGTCACGGCACGGCAGTCGAATGACAGATACGGAGTTAGTAGTATGTAACCCGCTACTGTTTCTACTTGTGCATATCCACGCAAATTATTAGTGATTAAAGGTTATAACAGATTTTCCCAGTTTTTTTTCCCACGTTTCCCTCATACATTTGAAATTCCCTGATTTCCAGAACTTGTGGGAACCCTGTGTTTATCAATCACACAGGTGTTGAAAAGAGAGAGAAGAAAATATTGTATGCAGATGACATGACAATACTGAACAATGACCGAACTGTGACACGAATTGAGAGGAGAGAGAGGGATCCTACAAGAAGCTGACTTGAGGAGTAGGTTGAAGGAATGGTGGGGGTGCTGCCAGTAAGTATATATGGGTGTGAATGAAAGATCAAGCAATGTGTCGCTGGGAGCAGTAGAGGAATACATGCTAAGTGCAATGGCAGGTTGGAGAGAGGGAAAAGAAAAGGCACTGGTCACAGAGGCCCCTATCAGTCAATTCATGAGTGAACCTGATAATAGCACTGTGGTAAATATTGTGCCTTGTGGACACTGACATCTGTTCGTTCGACCGCGAACTTTTCTCTCAAATCAAATTACTTTAGGTACAAAGTAACAATTAATTTTTACTTACACATTTGATTTTACAGCTTTAATATGTCTCCCATTTTCTTTTTCACTCAAACATGGAGTTTCTATACCAAAAGGGCTATAGAGTTTCGTAGGTGTGCGACCTAAAAGACAACGTGATCTTGTTTGTGGAGACAGTGGAGAACGGGGAGAATCACTCTTCAAGCGATGCCTGCGTCTTGTTGAGCGCCGAAATTTCTAAAAACAGGAAAAAGGAAATATTGATTTCAAAAGCTAGACCTTTTATCATTCAATCAAAATACAATAAACTATATATTGTTACCGGTGGCATGTCAACATGAACTGAAACAACGTTTGGGAAGCTTATATGCACTGCTGCTGTTACCTGACAGGGTTTTACTGTCTACACAATAAGAGGTTTTGCTTCTTAGGTATAAATGTGTAACACACTTCCATCTACTTCCCTAAACAAAATTAGAGAAAGCAAGGGGTTTTCCCCTACTATAAGATACACAATAGGGCCCTAAACATTTTCAACAAACCATCAGTTTTATATCCATGGCTGAACATAGTACATGTGTCTCATCTCTAGGGCCTATATCATAATGAAGACAACTCAGTCTTTTTTAAACAAAGCCTACCACATTCTCATGCAGAATAGACCTCAAAGGATCCCTTCTAATGAGGGACATTCCACGTCAAGTGTCCTAGTTTAGAACACGCTCCCAGCTTGAACATCTTCAATTTTGATCAAATTTATACAGTCTGTACCTGAGAAACCTGCAAGAAATTCTGAAAGGTTTCAGGTTCACTTGTAACTTTTTTGAGGTACTAGAACCATTGTTGTGAAGACAACTTTTTCGGAGACTGAAAAGCCACAAAAAAATCTTCAAGTTTGGCATGCTACTGTTCCTAATCTAGAAGAGCTATCCCCTTGCTTCTGGACACAGTGGTACAATACCTTTGTGCTCCACACATAAATGATGCAAGTAAAGTTCAGAAAGCAATGCTTTTTGTTGTTTTCCCAAATGTGAGTCACTGTGCTAGTTTGTGGTAGGTTCATTGCTACATATAACTGTACTAAAAACTGCTACATAATTCTCTTGTGAAAATTAACTGCATGCTTATAAGTTTTGTTTCTTTTCTTAGGACTTAACAACAAATTATCAGCGTCCGAAGCTTATCAAGTTGTCATTAAAATGAAGAAACAATATCAAGTCAATGCATGCAGTTATAGAAGTGCTTATTCCCCATGCCACTGAATGAAATACAGTGCTTTAAAAGGACTGAAAACTGTAAAGGAATTTTCATTAGAACAACAAGAATTTCTTACTCAACGGAGTGGTTTACACACTACTGAAAGTACTGAACTATGCTTCCTTCAAGAAGCTTTACTCCTAAAACTAAACTCCATCTAAACAGGCCTTGGATGGCCCAATGGTACCGACCGGCCGAGGTGTTATCCTCAGCCCGCAGGCGTCATTGGATGTGGATATGCAGCGGCATGTGGTCAGCACACCGCTCTCCCAGCCGTATGTCAGTTTACGAGACTGGAGCCACTGCTTCTCAGTCAAGTAGTTCCTCAGTTTGCCTCACAAGGGCTGAGTGCACCACGCTTGCCAACAGTGCTCAGCAGACTGGACGGTCACCCATCCCAGTACTAGCCCAGACAGCATTTAACGTTGGTGATCTGACGGGAACCAGTGTAAGCACTGTGGCAAGGCTGTTGGCAAGCTTTACTCCTACAAAGGTTTAAATTTTTGCAAAGACCATGCTGAAACCCTTTTCATAACAAAAACCATACTGCATGAAAAAGTTTGCACTCAATCAACATGGAAACAGCTGACTAGATAGAAAGGATAATCATGTCTGATATTAAACCAGGCCAGAAAATGGGCCCATCCTGTAGCAAAGAATCTGATACAATGAAATGTTCACAAATGGAAGTTACACATTAGTCAGATGAAAATGATGAGACTGATATCTCTGACAATTTGAGTGCTTGCTTAACAGCTGTGGGAATATCATCATTAAAATTTCAATGAATTGGTGCAATGGATACAAAAGGCTGGATGCAAAGTGGGTCATTCCATGTCAAATCACACAAGTCATGTCACCTACCATCTCAGATTTTCATGAAACTTTGCACATTTGCTTATATTCAGCTTGTGCAAAATCTTTTTGTTTTCAGACTAAAACTTTTTTTTAAAATATCGAATTTTGAATGTAGTTCTATTATGATAATTGGGGTCTACAAGAATGTCGATGCAAAATGGTAATTATCTGCATAAATACGCATAACTGATGTCTTGGAATTTTTTTCATAAGTGAAGAGATGCACATACTCAACAGACATGTAATTATTAAAGCAGTAAAGTTACAAAGAACAACACAAGACAGTGTACATTGTAATAAAATAAAATAATACTTTGTGTTGTGATGAAAAACAACAATTCTAAGTAAGATCATCCATACCTGACACCCACTGCTTCCGATTTTCATGAAGTTACTTCTACTTGGTACTTTCTGCATGGCAATAGTAAATGCAAAATTTCTCCACACACGTAATGTAGTTTTGGGGGTGGGGGGGGGTGGGGGGTGGGGGGGGGAAATGGATTTTTTTTTTACAAACGTAAATCCCGCAACAGAAGTTTGTTGTTTGGATTGCATTACTTCAAACAACAACAGAAAGTACCTTACCTTCAACACATCACTGTCATATTTCCCCAGATGTCACAGAAGGGATGTGTCTTTACTGGAAAAGAAATTAATAACTGCTCCTCGGAGTATGGGACCTCATCTCATCTTGACTTGACTTATGGGAATATAGAAAATCAACTTAAGCTGTTGTGGTCCAAATAATGATTTTTAAATATGTAAAACACTTTCTGACAGTGATACAAGATTTATCTTTTCAAAACCCTGATATTTTTTAAAAAAAGAAGAAGAAGAAGCACCCTGAGTTTTGGTAGATAGTGGATGCTCATTTAACATATATTACATCATTGTTCAGAAGATCATTCAAATCAGATTATGTAAACTGACAACCCATGGTAAGGCTGCCTCATGAGAGTACAGAGCCAAAAATTATCAATTTAATTTAAACATTTTCATTAAACAGGTTAACTTTACTTAGGGTGTCAAATTAGCATATTTATACAATTATTCTAGCCACACTAATGTTAATTTAAAATGTACATTTTTAGCAGTGATGATCCCTGAAACTATCAATGAAACTTCTTAGAACATCTTTGTTTTTAATCCACTGTGACAAATTACATTCTGTTGACTTCATATCTTTTTCATCAAAGTAATACATTCTGCCTAATGATGTTGACTTAGGTACACTACAGCACATAAAATGTTTTCCAAGGGCACAAACAAGAGTCGTCCTTCTCAGGCCAAAAGAATGACACTGCTGGTCCAGGTCGGTGGAGAAAAAGTACTTCAATGTTTCCTTCTTCATCACAGACGTTTCAGATTAAGGCAAGGCTTTTCAGAAGAAGTTGCTCTTCTAATCTCTAAAGAATCAAAAGAAAGTTGTTTGTAATGGTGAAAATTCCTGGTACCAGGCATTACGGGAATCTCTTCTCGAGGTTCTTGAATAGGAAATCTACACTGACTTTCTCTGGCGGAGGGAGGGGGAGGCAGAAGGGGGGGGGGGAGAGAAAATGGTCAATATTAGTTTTGCAGAAATCGTAAATACCAGATGCAATTGTCATTTGTGCATTATCCACTAGTTGAAGCCTAGCTCTTCTCAATACACATTTTTTTAGTTCCTCCCAAACCATCACACACAGATTTATCGTGGCTAGTAGCAAAAAAGGAACGCTCAGCATCAATAGAAAAATTTTATTTGTGCTCATACAAATTTTTAAAGCTTTTTCTTTTCTTATATTGAGCAGCACATCCATCAATGAAATAATGGACTTTCTTCACTTCTGGATAATGCTCTGCCAGCTACTTAACCATTTCTTTCTGGACATCAGTTATAAATACTACATCATGTTACATATCATCTCTTATGAAGCAGTGATTCACTATTACCAAGATTTACTTTCTTCATTTGCCACATAAACACATATGGGTGGATTGCGCAGTTGCTTTTTGTCCAGTGGTAACTTTGAAATTCATTATGAATTACAAAACTGTAGTTTTCAGCAAAGTCCATTAAGAGAATTGTTTTTTCTGGGGTTAGATTGTCTTTCAGTTTTTTCAAGGATTTTAGACTGACACTTCGATATAAATGAGTGTGGTTTAAGTGCCTGTAATCTTTTACTAACAAGTCTATGTATTCACCATCAGTGGCAGACTGCTTTATCAATTCTTCCCGATGATCTGTGTTTATCCACTGGCTGAATTCAGTTTCATCAGCATCTTTGTACACTAATTTCTGTTTCAATAATTCTGACACTTTGTCATCACTGAGAAAATTATCACAATGATAAGTCTGCAGCTGTAGTTTTCAGAGTCATATACAAGAAATTTTATACGTTCCTTGTATGTTTCTTCAATGTGTTCCGCATCCAAAAGCGGTTTTACATTTTGGTGTATCTCCCCCCCCCCCCCACCACTTTGAATGAGTGCCGGCAGCACCAGCTAAAATACACCATTTCAGTCCTCCCATCTAAAACAAGAGTACAGTTCTCATAAATTGCAAAGAATGAGTCTTTTTTGCATATAAACATTCTTCCGAATGCTAACTTTGTCTTTTGTTCCTGGCAAGATTTGAGTATATTCATGATTTTGGTAGAAATCAGTGAAGATTTTTACCACTTCACCAGTAATAGCTTTCTCCCTTTTTGGTATAGGAATTGTTAAAATACCCATTTCTGTTTTCAGTTTCCTTGCTTGTCGAACCACATTCTCGCTAACATTGAATTCTGACATTATCTTTTCTTTTGACCAAGAGGGTGGAGCTAAAGTTAAAATTTGAATTTTTTCAAGTACTCTTACACTAGTGACTTTTTCTTTCATTAACAATATCATGCCATCAAAATCTTTGGCTTTCTTAACAATTTCACCATCAAATTTTTCTTCTCTACTACCAGAATCTTCAACACTGAAATCTAATGCCTGGCACACGCTTCTTTCCAAAACATGCTTCACTTCTTCTAGCTTCTTTTTGCCATATGAAGCCATGCTGTGATTTGGAGTGGAGTGAAGTTTTTGAGGGAGAGCACCCCACATCATGTAAAGGTTTATTTGCATCCTCAATACTTTGACTTTTTAGATACGTTTAGATATGTTTAGCACTTAATGTTATAGACAAAGACAAGCAAACTGACGTCAAAGATTTTTTAACTGTTTGTTTGTGTTTTTGAAAGGATCGCAACAAGTTCTTTGATGACGTTCAAAAACTTTTAAGTAATTGTATCCGCAATGTCCACATATAGTAGCATTTTCTTGATCTTGTGGAAAGTTTATATTGGATCACAGCAATGCCAAATCTCATTGGTCTTCATTCAGGTCTTCTATTTTCTTTTCTTTTTTTTTTTTTTGTAAAGTTTTTACTAAGGTACAGGTTGTCAAATGACATGGTGTTTTCAGTAATTTTCCAACAGTGCATGAATTCACATTTTCGATTGCAATTAACTCGGCACTAATTCACTTAAAACATACTTTATACATGTGGAATGATCGGGCTGCACTACAAACAGATATGACTTGTGTCACAGAAAGACAAAGAGCAGCTTAGGCCAAATAGACTAATTGTTGCATGCCAATTATTCTCAACAATGAATTTCAAGCAAGTGTTGCATTGTTTTCATGCTTATAAAGATTTCAAACAAGCTACTGCTGACTATGAACATTTTTTATCACTGTGAGCAGGTGATTTTGTTGAACACATAAATCATACATATTATAGTCTTTAAAAAATTACTGAATTAGTCAAATGAAAAGAAATAAATTTTCGGGCTTAATGTTAACTTGCCCGCCTAGAATGAGTTTTACTTAAATATGCTAATTTGATACCCTTGCGTTTGAGGCAGTGAGTGGATGAACTTACTCAAAATGATGACCCCTTTCTGCCACAGCCAAACAGTTTTTTTATTTCAGAACTGTGTATCAGTTAACAGAAGACCCATTAAAATTTTGATTTTATTAGAAAATTTACAATCTAGGGGATTATTTACGACCAAAATCAGGTTCCCAGCAGCAGGATGGAGATATGTGATATAAGTATTATTCCACATCCTCGCAATCGTTCTGAAATCAAAAACTGTCATACATTTAAAAAAAAAAAATCCTTTGCATCTTTACTGCTTAAATAATCACATCTGTTGAGGATGTGTTTCTCTTAACGTATGAAAAAAATTCAAACTCAAAAGCTTCTTAAACACCTGAGTTATGGGAATTTATGTAGATAAGTACCATTCTGCAATGACAATGTGGCAGAGCCGTTATCAGAGTATCACTACATTTAAAATTTGATAGAAAATAAAGTTGTAGCCTGAGACGAAAAAGGTTTTGCATTAGTTTCTATGTTATAAGTATAAGCCAATGTACAAGGTTTAGTGAAAATCTGAGATACAGAGTCACAAACCTTTGAATTATTGCATATTTGGCATGGAATGACCCAAGCTAAAAATACATCAAGCTGAAGTTGCAGTCATTAAGAAAATTGTAGCAGTTGGCGGAGGATTTGATCCCAGTGAACTGGAGCAACTATGCACAAGTAATGCTTGACTTGTTTAGATTACAGCTACCTGATCCAACAACTGAAGGAAAAATTACAGATATCAAACCATAGTGAGAAAAGTCAAATTTTGACCCAAAAGACTATGGAAGAATTTTGTGTTCCAGACAGAATGTTAAGAAATGCTAGAAAGTTAAAAGCCGAACAAGGAGTATTGGCAGAGCCCAACGGTAAATGTGGGGAAAAATCTTCAGAGTCTGTGAAGGCAAGAGTCACAAAGTATTTGTATGATGAAGAATGTAGCCATATTTGTCCAAGTAATAAGACTGTATTAATGTTTGAACAGATGGAGGAAAGGTTCAAAAACAAATATAGTTGTTACTGAGCAGGTAAAAAGAAATGTTTGTTGCTTACTGCAATAAAAATGGATTTTCCAGATATTGTGAATTAAGGCCAAAATGGTGTGTTGCTGTAGAGATGCAGCTGGTTCACTTTAAGTTTGCATCTGCACAATACATTAGAATGTGAAACTAATTTTGGCACACAGGCCAATAAAAGAAGATTATAAAATTTTACTGAGTAAAGTTGTCTGGAATTTGGAAAAGAAGGACTGCATCCTTCATCACTGTGAAGTATGTCCTGGAATATAAGCTTTAAAGGAATATTTGGAACCTGTTTTTGCAGGTATTGAACCTGAGGATCCAATTCAGTTTAAACAATAGCCTCACATTGACAGTTACACTTGAAACCAGAGAAATGACAGTTGAACACATTGAAGAATTAGTTACAAAACTTTTGGTCCTTTCTGCTCAACACTACATTGCAAAGCATCAGAGCAAGCATTTGCAATGGACTAAAGAAGATTTCAAACCAGGAGAATAGATTACACAAAATGGATTTTGCTGGAAATTTTCCTTTATTGTCCAAGATGCAGTTCAAGGATTTCATTGGGAAGATGGCTAAGCTACGTTACACCCATTTGTCATTTACTACAATGATGATAAATAACTAAAATGCATCAGCTACTGCATAATCAGTTATTGCTTCAGATGTGATATACAGTTGCGGTGAATGTGTTTTTAACTTTCACAGTTATTAAGCATTCTCATTATTTTAGTGGTGGTTCTGCTGCCCATTACAAAAATTTTAAGAACTTCATAAATCTTCGCCATCACCAAAAAGATTTGGTATTACAGCGGAACGGAATACTTTCAGAATAAGCCACAAGATATCACCATGTGATGGAATTGGGGACACAGTTATGTCTTTAGCAGCAAGAGCTAGCCTTCAGTGTAGACGTGAAAACCAATTTGAATATCGCAAAGCAAATGCGCATGTTGACTGAAATGCTTAAGGTACTTCTAAGCGTGTTGTCATTACTGACTACAACCTGGCCAGTATGTTGTTTGTATTTATGATGGAAAATGGTGGATACGAAGTATCTGAAGTTTCATATGAAGAAAAAGATGTCTTGATTAGCTTCATGCATCCTCATGGAGCTGCTCAACCATTTCAATGGCCTGCTACAAGAGACATATGCTGAATTCCAGAACAACAGATAATTGTAGTCATTCCAGTTCCAGCTGCATCAATGATGGGGTGGTAATACAGTTTGCCAAAAGTAATATTTTTGGACATTAGCAACCAATTTAAAACACTGAACAACTGAAGAATTTTGCATTATGGCTTGGAAACCAAAAGAGATGCAAACAAGGCTTAGGAACGTGCTAGACACCCACGTTGAGGTTTGGGAACCTGCAGTAAAGAAACTGCACCCGTGGCTGACCTTGTCTGGCTATTGTGCAAGGCACATTGGCAATGGACTTACCAGTCACTGAGACCAGTAGTGGGATTGCTACTGTGCAGCAACACAAGGATTCTTCTTGAATTACAAAAAAATGTTAATAGTTTAGGCACAATTTTTGCACCTTACCCAAAGAGACCCAAAAACGGAAATATGTATTTCTAATAAAAAGAAATGTGCTCTAATGACTGGTGTTAATGAATGTAATGTGGTAGGTGTCCGTTTTGAGACATATGACTTTGAACATGTGTATAATTTGGTACACTTGTAGCAAATTTACAGGATGGTACCACAGTAATTAAACACACAAGCCGAGCCCTAATTTGTGAAATATCTAACAGCCACACAGACAATAAGTTGGCAAAAGATCAGGTCCATAGTTCCTTTTCCTCACTACTTATATGCCTTGTTAAACTATGGGGCAAATTTGTCAACATGATTTGCTGCCCACTTTGAACTGAGATTATGAGAAAAGCATTACTTTCTGAACTTTAATTCCATCATTTATGTGTTGAGCACAGAAGGTTGTACCACAATGTTCAGAAGCAAGGGGCTACCTCTTTTAGACTAGTGACATGCCGAACTTGAAGATTTCTTCGTGACTGTTCGGTCTTCGAAAAAGTAGTCTTCACAAAAATTGTTCCAGCACCTCAACCAAGCTATAGGTGAATCTGACACTTTACAGAAGTTCATGTATGTCCCTCAGGTACACAGGTACAGGCTGTATAAGATATATCAAAATTGAAGATGGTCGAACTGGGAGCCCCAGGACACTTGACATGGAATGACCCACAACTTATTTCTCTTACATAATTTATTTTTCACATCAATATACATATTCACATTTCCAATCCACAAACTCATTTAGCCAATTGAAAAAAAAAAGAAAGGGGGGGGGGGAGGAGATAGCTGCGACCATTTGGATGTTCACTTCAAAGAATTTTCATTCTGTTACTTACTTGAACTTCTATTCACAATTGTTAATGTTCTTCTGTGTATGCAGGTACAGATACTCCCTGCATACATGCCACCAATCATGGATCCACTAAAAATGGTTAATTTAGAGGGATAGTACACTCAAATTATTCTTGTGATTGAAGGGATAGATAATTTCTAAAATCGTTGGAGGAAATGGCAACAGAACAACTATTCATGTTGATGTGTAGAATGTATGTGAAAAATGACACACCACCTGACTTTCGAAAAAATATTGCCTACACAACTCCAAAGACTGTGAGAGCTGACAAGTTTGAGAATTATCGCACAGTCAGCTTTACAGCTCATGCATCCAACTTGCTGAGAATAATAATATACAGAGGAATGGAAAAGAAAACTGAGGATGTGCTAGATGATCAGTTTGACTTTAGGAAACATAAACACAACATAGAGGCAATTCTGGCATTGCAATTGATAATAGAAGCAAGATTAAAGAAAAATCAAGACACATTCACAGGATTTGTCAACATGGAAAAGTGTTTGACAATGTAAAATGATGCAAAGTGAAATTCTGAGAAAAATTGGGATAAGCTATAGGGAGAGATGAACAACATGAAATGTGTACAAGAGTCTAGAGTGAGTAGTAAGAGTGGACAACCAAAAATGAAGTTCTTGGATTAAAAAGGTGCAAGACAGGGATGTAGTCTTTCACCCCTATTGTTCAGTCTGTACACTGAAGAAGCACAATGGAAATAAAGGAAAGGTTTAGGAGTGGAATTAAAGTTCATGGTGAAAGAATATCAATGATACCATTTGCTGATGACATTGCAATCCTGAGTGAAAATGAAGAAGAATTATGTGATCTCCTGAATGGAATGAACAGTCTAATGAGTACAGGATGTGGACTGAGAGTAAACTGAAGGAGGACTACAGTAATGAGAAGAAGAGGAAATAAGAACACCGAGATACTTATAAGGATTGATGGTTATGAAGCAGGTGGAGTTAAGAAATTCGGCTACCTAGGCAATGAAATAAATGATGGATGGAGCAAGGAGGACATCACAAGCACATTAGCACTCGCAAAAAAGGACATTCCTGGGTGAGAGAAGTCTACTAGTATCAAACATAGGCCTTAATTTGAGGAGGAAATTTCTCAGAATGCACGTTTGGAGCACAGTATTTTGTATGGCAGTGGAACATGGACAGTGGGAAAATGGGAACAGAAGAGAATCGAAGCATTTGAGGTATGGCGCTACATATGATTGTTAAAAATTAAGTGGACTGATAAGGTAAGGTATGAGGAGATTCTGCGTAGAATCGCAGAAGAAAGGAATACGTGGAAAACACTGACAAGGTGAAGGGACAGAGCGATAGCGCATCCTTTAATACATCAGGAAATGACTTCCATGGTACTAGAGGTAGCTGTAGCCAGCGATAGAGATTAATTGAGGACATAGGCTGCAAGTGCTACTCTGAGATGAAGAGGTTGGCACAGAATGGGAATTCGTGACCGGCCGCATCAAACCTGTCAGAAGACTGATGAATAAAAAATTAAATAAATGACTAAAAAAGATAATAAATAAATACTATGCACTTTTTTCATATTATAAGCTTATTTTAGCACTCTTACACAGAAATTTATTCCGAGATTAGATCCGAGTGAACGGTTTGCAAAATCTACAACATACCCGTGACTTACTTCAGGGGCACTTATACCAACAAGTCCGAGAACAGGAATATGAGTTAAAGAAACACGACTATTTGTTTGGGCCAGTCAAAATACTGTCCTGCATGACGTCACCACCATCATACTAACTAGTTCCAACAATTTACACGAAGACGAGAAACATTACTCACTTGAATTTACAGAACCCATAAATTAAACGATCAATCCTTACTTGTGATATTACACCAAATGTTGTTTGCATGGAACTCAGAGTCTTTGAAATTTTATTTGCTCCTGATCTTAATATTCGCGTGGCATCTTCACGAGTCACTTGTATATTCGAGAGATTTAAACCACTCCACAATTTTTCTCGTTTTCTTTTTCCTTGCACTTTCAGTTCTGACGGGCACGATTGTTCTCTGTCGTATTTGTCTTGAAGCTTTCTTCTAGTGCTTCTTCTGGTGGACGTAACAAGTTCATTACGTCTGAATTTTAACGCGTCGCAAAACGCTTCTTGATACATCATTATTTTCCTCGCAACACAAAACCAAATTTCAAAACCAACCGCTACTTTCTGCGCACCATTGATTACAACAGTGTACCAACATACAAATAATCTACTAACAGTATACTACAAATAATGCAAAAATATCTTTGGAAACTGGAAGAGAAGTCTGGCCAAACTTGAGGTGCATGTTGGTAAACATGATTAGATATTGGCGGGTGTATGGCATGTGTATTCAGCGTGGAAATTTGGCTGTCAGAAATTGTTGATGATTTGTGTTTTAAAGATAGTGTCATATTATGAAAGCGCCATTGGTACATTAATATAGGTACCACTGATTAGAGGATAGGCGCCCTTCCGTGATGTGACGGATTGTATCACTATTGATATTGTTTACAGTTATTTGTTCGTATTCGGTCCTTTAAAATTCGATATAATGGCTAGATTACTTAAGATGCAGATACAGGGAATCCGAAGCTTTGGTCCGAACGACAGTGATCAGCAGATGATTACGTTTCAATCACCTGTGACGCTGATATTAGGGCAGAACGGATGTGGTAAGACGACGACAATTGAAGCCCTGAAGTATGCAGCTACAGGTGAGGTGCCAGCAGGAACGAAACAAGGGCAGTCGTTTGTTCATGACCCGAAGATGGCTCGTCAGCCGGAGGTAAGTAGTTGACGTTACAATCTATTCACTGGGTTATGTTTAATGTTTGTCTTTGTGTTTTACGTATCTATGAAGTCAATTTGCTATTCAGTGCTTACTTTGCTTTCCCCCGACCTGTGACAAGCCGCTTTAGGTCGCTTATACGAGGATTACTGTTTATGTGTTTTTAAACATCTTGCTTTAGTGACCATTAGTAGAGATGAAAACACTTCCAAATATAACAAAAAAGTGATGTTACAAAACAAGGTATCAAATCTTCTAACATTTGGATTTGTTGTCAGGCACCTGCTGACTCAAAACAGCTGAGCCTTTGAACCACTGAGAAAGTTTTGCAGTGCGTATCTGCGCCTATACTCTGCAAACCACAATGGCAGAGCATAAGTCCTGTTGTACCAGGTATCATGGTTTTTTACTGTTCTGTTCACATACGGAGCATGGGAAGACTGACTGAATGTCTCAGTGCATGTAGTAATTATTCTACTCTTATTCTCATGGTCCCTGTGTGAGTGATACATAGGGGATTGTAGTGAAGCTGATTCTTGAAACTTTGCTAATAGACTTTCTTGGGATAGCCTAGTTGGTTCTATCTTCAAGAGGTTTCCAGTTCAGCTCCTTCAGTATCTCTGTGACACTCAGCCATGGATTAAACAAACTTGTGACCATTTGTTCTGCCCCTCTTCGTATATGTTCAATATCCCCTGTTAGTCACATTTGCTAGGGGTCACACACACTTGAGCAGTGTTCTAGGATGGGTTACACGAGTGATTTGTAAACAATCTCCGTTGTTGACTGTTGCACTTCCCCCAGTATTTTACTGATAAACCAACGTCTAGTACCTGTTTTGCCGATGACTGAGCCTATATGGTCATTACATTTCATATCCCAAGAGTTTTACAACCAGGTATTTTTATGATTTGGCCGATTCCAACAGGACTCATTGATATTACAGTCATAGGATACTATGTTCTTTTTCTTATGTGGAGTGCAAAATGTTACATTTCTGAACATTTAAAGAAAGTTATCAATCTTTGCACCTTTTTGAAATCTTATCAAGATCTGACTGAATATTAATGCAGCTTCTTTCAGACAGTACTTCATTATAAATAACTGATTCATCTGCAGAAAGCCTGTGGTCACTGTTAATATTTTCTGCAAGGTAATTAGTATACAGATGAACAGCGAGGACGTCCTCACCCGGTAGCTGAATGGTCAGTGTGACAGAATGTCAATCCTAAGGGCCCGTGTTCGATTCCCGGCTGGGTTGGAGATTTTCTCCACTCAGGGACTGGATTTTGTGTTGTCCTAATCATAATCATTTTATCCCCATTGACGTGCAAGTCGCCGAAGTGGCTTCAGATTGAAAGACTTGCACCCAGCGAACAGTCTACCCGACAGGAGGCCCTAGTCACACGACATTTACATTTTAACAGCAAGGGTCCCAACACACTTCTCTGGGGCATACCCAAAGTTACTTCATTTGATGATGAGTTTCCATCCAAGATAACGTGCTGTTTCCTACCTACCAAAAAGCCGTCAATCCAGTCATATGGTACTCCATATGATCAAACATTTGACGATAAGCAAAAATCAAACAATAGAAACTCCAGGTAGAAAAACATCAATGTAGGAAAAGAGAGATTGCTACTTACCTTTAAGAAGTTCCCACAAGATTAGATTAGATTCGTTGCAGACAGGCACAATTAAGACACTCGCATATATCTTTCGGCCACAGCCTTCGTCAGTAAGACAGAGAGAGAGACACACACACACACACACACACACACACACAAGAGCAAGCACACTCCATGTACACATAACTGCCAACTACAGTATCCCAGGCCAAAATGTAACTATCACATGGGATGCAAGCAGGGAAGGGAAAGGGACAGTACGTATGGGGAGGGAGAGGAACGCTGTTTGGTGGAGTGTGCAGGGACTAGACTGCCATCAGGCACAGTGTCTGGGGCAGTGTGGCAGGGAGGTGGGAAAAGAAAGGAGCAAAAAGGAGAGGAGCTGTGAAAGATGGCTGGATGCTTTGGCAGAGGGCTGCAAATAAGCAGGGTGAGAGATGAGAAAGGGACGGAGATGTTTGGACAGTGAGGATGGAAGCTGTTGGGTGGAGGATGTGGGCCAGGATAATTACAGAAGCGGAGAATTTATTGTAAGGGTAACTCCCATCTGCGCAGTTCAGGAAAGCTGCTGATGGAGGGAAGGATCCTTATGGCTTGGGTAGTGAAGCAGCCATTGAAATCAAGTGTGTTATGTTCAGCTGTTTGTTGTGCCACAGTATGGTCTATTTTTCTCTTGGCCACAGTTTGAAGGTGGCCATTCATCCTGGTGGACAGCTGGTTGGTAGTCATACCAACATAAAACATATGCAGTGATTGCAGCAGGGCTGATAAGTAACATGGGTGCTTTCACAGGTGGCCCAGCCCCTGTTGGGGTAGGATAAGCCTATGACTTGACTGGAATAGAAACTGCTGGTTGGATGGGTAGGGCAGGTTTTGCACCAGGGCCTTCCTCAGGGGTATGATCCTTGTGGCAAAGAGTTGAGATAGGGATGGACCAAAATGTTGTGGAGATTGCGTAGGCAATAGAACACCACTTTACGAGGGAGTGGGAGGTATCTTGGGCAGAATGTCCCTCATTTTCAGGGCACGGTGATCGGTAATTTGATTATGTACAACTGAACTAACTTACAAGTGAAGTAGTGCTTTTTCTAAAGATATTGGTTACAGCAGCAGACGACTCTGTTAGGTGATAGAAGGGTCCAATTATCATTTTATGCCCACCCCTGATACTGAGTCTTCATGAAACAATCTCACATGCAACTGCAGTTTCTATTTCGGTGAATATGAGTTTCTTGTCTACTGCGAGAAATACACCAGCTCCAATTCCATTTTTGATATACACTTAAATTTTCCCCAAAAATATCATCACTATCAATTTCAGGTTTCAACCAGATTTCTGAACATAGTATTATCTGAGATTCACTACATTTTATGAGCAGTTCAAACTCTAGCACTATGTTGCAAATTCTTCGGCAATTTACCATTAGGATTTCAGTACCCTAAGCTGTGTGGAAGCATTCTTTCAATCTTACACTCATGCTTCTGTGTTTCCTACAGCTATTGTTATGTGGATTGGATGGAGAGTTGCCTAATGTAGAAAAACCATTGTGTGCACCCCATACATAATCAGCTACCTTAGTAGCATCATTTGATGTGTAGTACACACCTGATCCATTTAGGGGGACCCTACAATTCTCAGTGCTATGGCGCAAGTCCAGGAAGTCACAGCGTAGTTTGTCACAGAATCTTTGAAGTCTCTGGTTCAGTCTTTCCACTCAACTCAGTACCAAAGGGCCACAATCAGTTGTGGGGACAATGCTGCAAATCGTGAGTTCATTGGAACTCCATGCGCAAGGCTGATATTCTCAACCTTCTCTGCCAGTCACTGGAATGACTCAAGTATGGCCTTGGAGCCCAGACAACAGGCACCCTCACCAGCATGAAATGCCAAGCGAAAGTGGAAGGAAACCTCACTAAAGAATTTGAAGTTAACTAAGGTTATGACAGGTGACACAATGTTTGAGAGAATGATGAGAAAGCTGGAGATCAATAACACAGGTGGCACTCTGTTTAACCGTATAAACCGAAACCAAGCATATACCAATGGTGTTTATATGCTGCCTAGAAGACTTAAAAAGGATGGAAGAAGGATTTGGCAGACTAGAAAAGAAGGCATAACAGTTGGGGTTTCGAGTAAATAACACCAAAACACTATCTCTTCACTTCCAGGCGTAACGCTGATGTTATATAGAGAGAGATATATCAAACTGAATGGGTCTGACTGTGGGAGACCTGAGAAGTGCCAGTACTTGGGAGCACTGGTAACTGATAACAATGTAAGTAAGGAAATAAAAGTATTGCAGTGGTAAATAAAGCTTACTGAGCACAGATTAAGGTTATTTAGTGACATAACTTGAGCAGAAAATCAAAGGTGTCTGTCTCTCAGACAGTTACAAGGCCAGTGGTAATGTATGGCTCAGAAACATTGTCAGTGATTGTGGCAGAAGAGAGAAACTAGAGAAGAAAATATTTTAAAAAAATTGGAGGAGTGAATGAGGCAGGACAACGAAAAATGTTGAAAAATAAGGAATTGGAAGAATTATACAGCTGTGCTGACCTAGAGTCAGAAATCAAGAGCTACAGATTAAAATGATTGTGTAATCTAAATTGAATTTCAGGTTATGGATGTATCAATGAGGTCTACAGAGGAAATCCTGGTAGCAGAATGCACAAAGTTAGACCACAGATCAAAGGCTGGATGATGTGGGAATTGACTTGAGAAAGATGGGAAAAGAAGATGGAGGAAATGAGCAGGAGATTGTCAGTATTGGGCTGCAATCATCAGAGATGTCAAGGCCATATATGGACTTTACTGTCAACAAGTAAGCAAGCAAGCAAGCCTGTCCATTTTAGAAAACCTAGATCCTGTACTCCACAATGGAGTAAGTCTGACAATTGGAGCTTTCCAAATGAGCCTAGTTGATAGCGTTTTTGTGGTAGTGGGAATACCAACATTGAAAAAAAGACGCAACAAAATTTAGATAACTACACAACCATGATTAATTAAATGCTGTATGACACCTGTCGTCCCATTTTTATTTCACTCTATATTGACCTGATTTCTTATAAACTGCCTTAGGACATGATGGCCATCAGCAGTAAGACTTCAACAAATCTGATGAGAACTTGAGCTGCTTCTGATTATCTGCATGCAATACTCCCTATTGTGAAAGCTTTCCTGGCATGTTCTCCAACTAGTAATAGGGATGAATCTGTGGTACAACACCAAACACTATGTAGCTCCCAATATTTATCAGTGGGCTGCATTGTATTCAGTCATGCAAGAGTGCCTACATTTTATTCTCCTTTATACAGATTGTTCCAAAAATAATAAGTGAGTCGGCTATGCATTTGTACACAAACCGAATCAAGAACAACATGTAGAAAGAATCCAGCATTTGTACTGCAGAGCAAATAGCCATACATAGAGCACTAGAAAACATAACATCTTTCCTCAACAGTATTACATTCTACATAGGGAATGCATTAGTACAATGAAAGAATAGACGAGCGTTGTCCAAAACATCCATTGATCTGTCGTCCATGATCAATTATATGCTTTCTGTGGTACGGGAATGTCAACAGCCTTCCTTTAACCGCAGTTTGGAAGATTTCATTACAAACATGAAGAAGAAACATTTTCATTATGATAACACAGAATTGGACATACAAAAATAACTCACGAATTGTGGAGGAACATTAACCATTCACTACATCATCAAAGATTGTACTGTTTCCTAAGACCTGCAGTGGTGCATGGACCAAGGAAGCCTCCTGTCGGAGATTCTGGAGGATGATTAAGCAGCTACAAGCTGTGTTCTACACTTCTTGCAAAGGAGTAGATATTGCAATAATATTTAAAGTAAACACCTCCATACTTCAATTCAGAGACCAAGGTAGGAGGGGATACTTGGCATTGCAGATTCAGCCCAGAGGCTATACCCAATCTACTCATCGCACATGAAATTGACAAGAATGACAAAATATATTTCTGTTCGTATTTCTGAACTAAAAGGATGTCAATGGAGCAGCTCTAACATTCTCATCACTTCTGTGAAGGCGATTCAACCTCTGGTAAGACACATGATGTCATCTGAAACTAGGTAACCATCTATCAGTATTCTGCTGGAGGACGTAACAGCCATAAGCCTCATAGTTTGCTCCCTATGAAGGAGTGGATATTGTGATGAGTGTTGGCTTAGGCAGCAGGGATGGGAAGGGATACCCTTCGTCAACGATTTAGCCCCGAGGCATCAGCCAATCCACTTTACACACCCGAACCTAACATGGACTACAAAAATTTTTATTTCTATCACTGAATATAAAATACTAACTATATATATACTATGCTGCCATTTGAACTTTCTACACAATGTTCTCAGTATGATTTTGACAGCTGAATTTTAATAGTGTAGTTAACCATTCGTGTACTTAATACAAAAATATGACAGTTGTATTACTATTAAAAAAGAAAGCAGCTCATACCTACATCTTCAAATGCCATGAGAGGATTCAGGGTCCAAACAACATAGTTGAATCCATTTATATTTACAGTCACAGTCATAATCGTCGCCGTCTTCACCAACACCACCACCACCACCACCACCACCACCGCCACCATGCATCTTAGAATGTAGCTCAAACATGTGGAGCTGAGAGGGGGGGGGGGTGAACCTCCAGAATGAGAGTTTCACTCTGCAGCGGAAACTTCCTGGCAGATTAAAACTGTGTACTGGACCAAGACTCGGACACAGGACCTTCGCCTTTCGCGGGCAAGTGCTCTGCCATCAGAGCTGTGAGGATGGGGTGTGAGTCGTGCTTTGGTAGCTCAGATGGTAGAGCACTTGCCCGCGAAAGGCAAAGGTCCCGAGTTCAAGTCTCGGTTCAGCACACATTTTCAATCTGCCAGGAAGTTTTAGTCATATGGTTGCCATCTGTGTGCATGGTTTCAAGAACAAGTATGGTGACATAAATTATAAAGGTTGAAATAATCACAGACATCTTGGCAGTCCTTTCTCTGTACAGAAATGGAACAGGAAGAACCCCCTAATGAATGGAACTGTGGGAAGTACTCTCTCCATGGTATGGATGTAGGTATAGAATTGCATTCTCTTGAGTTTCTTCCAGTGCATCCCTGTGTGGCATCCTCCTTCCCTACAACTAGTTCCCATGTAGTAATTCTCCCATAAACTGCTCCAGACAAAATCTGTTGCAACTGTTTCCAGTGACTGATGCCTATTGGTGCATTTTAAATAGTAAACTTCACAGGATAGGAAGAGTTGAAGTATATGGGTTATTCATATTTCCTGCTTTCAAGAATGAATAATCACAACTGTTTCAGTCCAGCACATTATTATGAATGCC
The DNA here is from genome assembly GCF_023898315.1 of Schistocerca nitens. Taxonomy (NCBI): domain Eukaryota; kingdom Metazoa; phylum Arthropoda; class Insecta; order Orthoptera; family Acrididae; genus Schistocerca; species Schistocerca nitens. The sequence goes on from NC_064622.1 coordinate 356,439,585, forward strand.
TTTCTCTTCTTATGCCGATGACTCACATTAATGTGACCACAAGTCGAAATCCTGAATAACCACATTTTGAACTGCAGACTGCTGTAAGACATGCAGGAAGATATTGAAAGGGATTTGGAGCCAAGCCAACTCTAGTGCTGTGGCCACCTGCACTAGATTTCTCGGTTGAGGATCCATGGCGTGAACAGCCCGATTGAGATAGTCTCACAAATTCTTGACTGTATTTAAATCCAGGGTGTTTGGTGGCCTGTGAAGTATGGTAAACTCATCCTGGTGCTCTTCAAACCGCGCGCGCGCGCCCACACACACACACACACACACACACACATATATATATATCTGTGGAAATGTGGCATTTTCCTGTTGGTAGGTGCCACCTGAGGAGGAAAAGTAAACTGCATGTAGGAGTGGCTGTCATCCCCAAGGATAGATGCATATCTGCAATGATCCACTGTGCATAACAGAATGACGAAATCACCGAGGAAATATCATGAAAACATTCCCCAGCCCATAACACTCCCTCGTCTGCCCTGATCCTTTCCAACGATTGTTGCGGTGTGTTTGCTTTGGTTCTGATGGAGCAGAAAATGTAATTCATCTGAAAAGGCCAACTGTCACCTCTCAGTAGACATCCAGTTGTGATAGTGGCATGCAGATTCCAGCATTCATCGTCCGTGAATAGCATGAGTGCATGGACCAAGCACCTGCTGCAGAGACCCATACACAGCAACATTCATCGAACAGTCTTTGAGAAGACACAGTTGTTAGCCCATTGTTTAATCTGGGAAGTCTGTTACTGAACAGTTGCACATACGTTCACCCTACCATATCTCAGCAACAGCAGTTCACCCATGTCATTTGTCTCCCAGGGCCAGTTTTATATAGCACCATTCTGAAGTGAACAGTATGCTTTAACCATAGCAGCACCCAGACAGTTTACAAAGTTAGCTGTTTTGGAAATGCATCTACCCTTTCTCCAAAAGCCAGTGGTTGTGCCCTATTGGAGATCAGATAAATTATTCCATTTTCGCATGAAGACATTGACTGCATTGACACTTTATATACCCTCAACTGCGAGTGCAGCCACCTGGTGTATGGGTATGGTTATTGCACATTGATGTAAAATGTATGCCATGGTCACATAATGTGGCTGGACCATGTGTAACAGCTGCCTGAAAAGTAAGTGCATCTACAGAATGACTGCTTCATCATGTTGTCAATGAGAAGTTCATTTTGGAAGAGATATCATAAACCATTACCCACAAAGACACACACAAAGAAAAACACCCTCCTCCTTTCCTAAGGGCTCACAATTATGTACCTGGCTACATGGAACGCCAAGCCCTTACAGTACACTTTCCCCTTTCTGTACTACTCTTTCAGTGTCTAGATGCCTTGCTTTCTTGCCTACTAGAACTCAAGGCTAGATGTTTTGGTGACCTTACAGCTTTCTTCTAGACACGTTGTGATGTGTTCTTGATGTCTTAAGGTACGTTTTCACCTGTGCAGCTTGTGGCTTGTCACCTTGCAACTGTAGCTTGCCCCACACGGAAATAGCAGCGCTCAATGTGAACACAGGTGTGAATGCAGTCACTCGCATGCACATGTTGAGGAAAAGGGGTGTAACCTACATGCATGCCTCTAATTGCATGTGGGGAAAGCTACAGCAACACAGCAGTGAGCAAGCCCCAAGCTGCACACGTGTAAACGTCCCTTTAAATTTATTTTCACACTCACTAATGGGTTCCTTACTTGTTGTATGTAAAGTTTTTCAAATCCAAAGGTTAGTTTGAACACCACAATGCCTTACCAGTGGGGAAACTACCCTCGGATGTAGTGCTAAACTAGCCCAGTGCATAGCCCGTCAAAAACTGAACACAGATCAGATCAAGCATGAAAACACAAGGAAGGTGAACCAAACTGTGATAAAAGAAGCAAAATAGAAACAGTTAATGGTGCAAGCTCAAGTTGTAAAACGTCGAGCGAATTGCAAGAACCACGGCATTCTGGTTGTGTGGTCACAGTGTTGGACCTTTTTTTTTCTTTCCCTCACACACAAAATTATGAACTTTCCGTCCAGTCATTGACATGTCTATTCTCCTTCTGTAGTCTTGCCTATTGTCGTACTATGCTCTGGTTATATGATATGAGTCATGCGGTAAGAGAATGTTAGCATCACAAGTAAATGTGATGAGTAGTGAGAACAGGCGACGTACGCATAGACCTATTACAGAAATGAAAACAACAAAAAAATGGGTGTGAACTTTGTTAGAACAAAGGAACTCAACTGCCAAAGCTTCCAAAACTGAATGCAAGATTTATAACATATGGTACGTCTGTAGCACAAATAGGAGGTATGTACGTCTAGAAGTTCTGTCCTTACACCTCGCTTTTGTAAACGGACGTAACACCATGACACAGACACAAATTTGAATAAAGTGAACAGACACCACAGTAACAAGATGGGCAGTTCATAATTTTGTGGGGGGAAAAAAAGCCTGTGACCACATAACCCTGATGTTGCAGATCTTGAGCTCGGATGGTTCACTGTTTATATTTTGCTTCTTTTTTCACATTTCAATACACCTCCTTCCTGTCCAGTTTTTGACAGCCTATCCACTGGGTCATCTTACAACTATATCGAAGGGGGGGGGGGGGGGGGTTTGCAAAGGGGAGTTTCTCTTGCGAGTACAGTCCCATTTCACAAACTATGACCTTACTTCCTTCCAGCGTTGGAACTGCGTTAGCCAGGCAGTTAAAGGGGTGATCTGCAGTTTAACATGGACTGTCAGCTTGGCATTATTTCATATTAACAAATCATTGCTTGAGGTGATATAAGAGTTTAATACTAAAAATCGTAACAATCATCTTTGAACTGAACAGTAACTGTTGAATCTGTTGTCAGACATAGATTGTCTGTGCCATCGAGCCACATAGATTTGTTCTACGACTTTCTGTATTTTACAGAAACGCAAAACATATGGGGAAGGCCACCCAGTGCACTACAAGGGCCAGCAGCCTTTGCAAGATAATCACCGGTGCCTTACATAGAGCAGCTATTGTGGGTTGGAACTTGTGGAAGCAATGGGTAACACCAGGGCAGATGGTCTTTGATAAAGTGGATAAAACTCTCGTGAGTTAAGAGAGAGGCAATTTTATTAACTGAGATGGACACTGTTGTGCTACTGTCTGTCATGGCCCCCGACTGTGCCATTGACGTGGAGGAACATATTTACCTAAATGTCTGGTTTGTACCAAGATATGATGAAATCTCTCTGACAAAGTGGTTCCCCCCACCCCCTACCCCCGCCCTCCCTGCCATTTTTATACAGTGAAGACAAATTAGTGGTCATAGCAGTGCAAGAGAAGATGATAAGCATTTTAACCAAGATGCTGAACTCCATTCAGTCACAGGCTTTACTCTTTTGTACAACTTTGGACGTCATTCTGTTCACCATTATTCCCCGCAAAAGACTCAGTATGACTCTGGGCATTATTGTCCACCTTGATTCCATATGGCAATCATATGAACTGCATGCTAATCTGGAAGAGTGTGGATTTCAGTTATCTGCCGCATCTGAAAAGGGCCTAAGGAAAACAAGAGTGGATACTGGGACACACATTCTGTCATTTGAGTGGGAACACGTTGCCGTAAAAGGTGGAAAATTTGGTTCACTGTTATGACATTGAGCCATATGCACCTCTGTCTTGCATTTGTACATCTTCCATTGTTTCCAGTGGATGAATGCCCCCATGTAATGAAATTTTGAGTGATTACAGGATCATGGAACAACTTGTGAATATCTCCTTACTGCGCCAGCCAACAAGGTTGAAACCCTTCTCGTTTGCCGCTGTGTCACATCTATCAAAAAGATGGAAAAATACAAGAAAACTAGAGCCTTGACCAAATGCCGTACTTCAGCACAGTGAGACTGTGTGAATGCCTCCCTCTGCTATCGAAACCAGCTTTACGAGAAAGCTCAGTAATTAAGCTTGCAATTCCTTAGTTGCTGAATCTTCACAGCATGATAGTAGTACGTCTATGTCTATCTCCCCCCCCCCCCCCCCCCCTCTTCCTGTGGGGTCGGGGTTAGAATAGGCCCGAGGTATTCCTGCCTGTCGTAAGAGGCGACTAAAAGGAGTCTCACACATTTTGACCTTTATGTGATGGTCCCCTGTAGGGTTTGATCTCCATTTTTCAAAATTTTCCCAAAGAGCAAGCCAATTGGGGAAGGGCTTACATGGTGCGTCATGTCCCTTTCACGCTGAGACCTATTGCATCCTTCTTGACATGGATCTGCACTTCTGGTCACTCTCCGTTGGGCGAGGTCATGACGATGATAATTGACTTGTGTGCTTAGTTGCACTCGATATCCAGCACGGTAGCCAGTCTGTTGTGGTGGGGCTGCCATGTATCCCGTTGGTTGTAGCCCCTGACCACACAGGGATCTCTCTGCTGATACCTGTGCCATTAACTCCCCACGTATGCCAAGGAGTAGATGCCCATCACCCTGGGGCATCGGAACTCCGGGCAATGGCCATCCTGCCAGGTGGCCTTTGCTGCGGATGGGTGGCGCCCGTAGGGAGTGCCCCTGGTCAGAGTGGGTGGCATCAGGGTGGATGACATGCAATGAAGCGTGGCACATCATCTCTTGCTGGTGGTCAAACACCAGCAGTCTCTAAGCGTTCACAGGCTCAATTTAATGTACAGAAGTATGAACCCAAATCGTTTCCCTCCTTGGTCACACCATGGGAGGAACATCAGGCTAAGGATGGCAGCGGCTCTTATTCCCCCCAGTACCTTGTATGTTCGAGAGCTGATGGGGAATCTTTCACAATGATGAAGCCTCAGTTTTTGTTAAATATTTAGAGGACAAGTTTGGGGAGGTGGAGGGATTGTCCAAAATGAGATCTGGGTCAGTCTTGATCAAAACAGCATCCTCCGCCCAGTCATGGGCATTACTCACTTGTGACAAGCTGGGGGATGTTTCTGTAACCATCACGCCCCATAAGAGCTTAAATAGGGCCCAGGGTATCATATTTCACAGGGACCTTCTTTTGCAGTCTGATGATGAGCTGCACACCAGTTTATAGCAGCGAGGCGTACATTTTGTTCGGCGTGACCACCGGGGTCTGAGGGATAATCAGGTTGCCATTGGTGCCTTCATCTTGGCCTTCAAGGATTATACATAACCCGATAACATCAAGGTGATGGTCTACCGCTGTGATGTAAAAGCCCTATATCCCTCCCCCAATGCGTTGCTTTAAATGCTGGAAGTTCGGCCATATGTCTTCCTGCTGTATTTCCAGCATCGCATGTCGAGATTGTGGATGCCCATCACATCCCAATACTCCATGTGCCCCACCTCCCATCTGTGTCAACTGCGGAGAGCACCATTCGCCTTGCTTTCCTGACTGCGAGATTCTCCAGAAAGAAAGGAACATCATGGAGTACAAGACCTTTCACTGAGGCTAAGAGGAAATTTGAATGCCTACATCCCGTACATATGACATCATCTTACACTGCTGCTACAACAGTTATAACCCCATCAGATATGCCAATCCCAGTCACCTCTCAGAGCCAGAAGACTACACCTGCCTGCTTGATGGTGGGGGGCCACTTCCCTCCCTGTTGCTCCTGCACCAGCTACTTCGGGAGTAACACCCCCACCCCCAACCATTGGGGATATCAGTCCCCACTTCTGCGCCAGAGAAGTGTAAGTCTTCTTCGGCTCCTCTCGCTAGGAAGGGGTCTCTGCGGTCACTCCCTTCCGAGGTTTCTGCTAGTGGGAAAGACGACACCCGCCAGTGGCTGAAGAGCCCAAAAGCAGCTGGTCTTATGGCTTTACGCTCATCCTCAGTCCCAGTGACTGAATCAGTGAAGTCCTCCCAGGCAGGGAAACCCAAGGAGCAGCGAGAGAAATCCAAAAAGAAGATCCCAAAGACCAAGGGAATTGCGGTTTCACACACACCACCGCTACCTACAAACTCTGCGTCAGCAGGTGAGGTGGAGATTTTGGCGTCTGCTGAGGACCTAGAGCTCGCCCGACCCTCAGGCACAATGGATATAGACTGCTCAGGCAATAAGTCAGTGGCAGCAGGTGACTTTGAGGCATAAACTGCCTCATTGAATGTTCCATGCCTTCCCAGTCTCACGATGTCGTCCTCCAGTGGAACTGCGGCGGTTTTTTCCTCCACCTGGCTGAGCTTCGGCAACTGTTAAGCTTTACATCTGCTATATGCATTGCCCTCCAGGAAACCTGGTTCCCAGCAATGCGGACCCCTGCCCTCCGCGGCTATAAGGGATATTACAGGAATCGTAGCGACTATAATCGAGTGTCAGGTGGAGTTTGTGTTTATGTCCTAAACTCGGTCTGTAGTGAACATGTGCCCCTTCAAACCCCTCTTGAAGCTGTGGCTGTCAGAATAAGGACGACACAGGAAACAACTGTCTGCAATGTGTATCTTCCTCCAGATCTTGCAGTACCCCTGAATGTATTAGCTGCACTGATTGATCAACTCCGTAAACTTTTCCTACTTTTGGGAGATTCTAACGCCCATAACCTCTTGTGGGATGCACCGTGCTTATTGACCGAGGCAGAGGTGTCAAAACTTTACTGTCTCAGTCCGGCCTTTGCATCGTAAATACTGGTGCCACCACTCATTTCAGGGTGGCTCATGGTAGTTACTCAGCCATTGCTTTATCAATTTCCTGCCCAGGACTTCTTCCATCTATCCACTGGAGAGCACATGACGACCTGTGTGGTAGTAACCACTTCACCATCTTCCTGTCACTGCCCTGGCGTCGGGCACACGGACGTCTGCCCAGATGGCCTTTAAACAAGGTAGACTGGGAAACTTTCACCTCTGCTGTCGCCATTGAATCTCCCCCACACGGTAACATCAATGTCATGGTTGAGCAGGTGACTACAACAATGCTTTCTATGGCAGAAAACGCAATCTCTCGCTCTTTAGGGTGCCCTCGATGAAAGTCAGTCCCTTGGTGTTTGCCAGAAGTTGCTGAATCAATTAAGGAACGTTGACAAGCTCTACAGTGGCATAAGCGGCACCCTTCCCTGGAGCACCTTTAAACGGCTCTGTGCACGCATTTGCCAACGATGGAAGCAGGAGTGTTGGGAGAGATACGTCTCGACCATTGGGTGCCATACATCACCTTCCGAAGTCTGGGCAAGGATCAAACATGTTTTTGGGTAGCAGACCCCAACAGATGTTCCCAGTGTTAATGTAAATGGCGTGTTATCTACCGACGCAATCGCGATTGCCGAGCACTTTGCTGAGCACTGTGCTCACGCCTCTGCGTCGGAGAATTACCCCCAGGCTTTCACACTCTGAAGCGGCGGCTGGAAGGGAAAGTCCTCTCGTTCACTACATGCCACATAACACCTATAATGCTGCATTAACGGAGTGGAAGCTCCTCAGTGCCTTTGCACATTGCCCCAACACTGCTCCTGGACTAGATCGGATCCACAGTCAGATGATTAAACATCTCTCATCTGACTACAAGCGACATCTCCTCGTCATCTTCAACCGGATCTGCTGCGATGGCGTCTTTCCATCACAGTGACAGGAGAGCACCATCATTTCGGTGCTCAGGTCTGGTAGAAACCCACTTGATGTGGATGGCTATCGACCCATCAGCCTCACCAACGTTCTTTGTAAGGTGCTGGAACGTATGGTTTGTCGGTGGTTGGGTTGGGTCTTGGAGTCATGTGGCCTGCTGGCTGCATGTCAGGGCGGCTTCCGCCAGGGTTGGTCTACCACCGATAATCTTGTGTCCCTCGAGTCTGCCATCCGAACTGCCTTTTCCAGATGCCAACACCTGGTTGCCGTCTTTTTTAATTTATGAAAACCGTATGACACCACTCGGCGACATCATATCCTTGCCACATTATACGAGTGGTGTCTCCGAGGCCCACTCCCGATTTTTATCCAGACTTTACTGTCACTTTGTAGTTTCCATGTCCAAGTTGGTGTCTCCCATAGTTCCCCCCATGTCCAGGAGAATAGGGTCCCGCAGGGCTCTGTATTGAGTGTATGTTTATTTTTAGTGGCCATTAATGGTCTAGCAGCAGCTGTAGGGCCTTCAGTCCCACCTTCTGTGTATGCAGACGACTTCTGCATTTCATACTGCTCCACCAGTACTGGTGTTGCTGAGTGGCGCCTAGAGGGAGCCGCCCACAAGACACAGTCATGGACTCTAGCCCACAGTTTCCAGTTTATGGCTGCAAAGTCTGTGTTATGCACTTCTGTCGGCGTTGTACCATTTATCTGGAACCGGAACTTTACCTTAATGATGATGCACTCACTGAAGTGGAGACATATCGATTCTTAGGACTGGTTTTTGATACCCGATTGACTTAGCTTCCTCATCTTTGTCAACTTAAGCAGAAGTGCTGGCAGCACCTCAATGCCCTCTGCTGCCTGAGCAGCACCAATTGGGGTGCAGATTGCTCTACACTGCTGCAGCTCTACAGAGCCATTGTTCAATCCCGCCTTGACTATGGTAGTCTGGTTTACAATTTGGCAGCGCATTCAGCATTGTGCTTTGCGTTTACTCAACCCACTGCGCCACTGTGGCGTTCGCTTAACAATAGGAGCTTTTAGGACGAGTCTGGTGACCAGCATCCTGGTGGAGGCCGGAGTCCCTCCATTGGAGGTTAGGCATGCACAACTGTTGGCGAGTTACATTGCACACGTTCATAGTTTTCCTGCGCATTTGAATTACAGTCTCCTTTTCCTACCGACGGCAGTTCATCTCCCCATATCGGCGACCCAGGGCAGTGCTTCCAATTGCAGTTCGTGTCCGATCCCTTCTTTCCGAAGTGGAGTCCTTGCCTTTACTATCTATACTTGAGGTCCATTCACATACACCTCCATGGTGCACAGCTAGACCGCGGCTTCGCCAGGGCCTTTCATATGGTTGTAAAGACTCGGTTAACCTTGTGGCTCTCCGCTGCCACTTCCTCTGGATTCTTGACATGTACCGACGCCCTGATGTGCTTTACACCAATGGCTTGATGGCTGATGATCACGTCGGCCTACACGTATGTCCATGGAGGACATATTGAACAGCATTCCTTGCCCGATGGCTGCAGTGTCTTCACTACTGAGCTGGTGGCTATATCTCGTGCTCTTGAGCACATCCGTTCATGCCCTGGGCAGTCGTTTCTTCTGTATACTGACTCCTTTAGCTGCTTGCGAGCTATCGACTAGTGCTACCCTTGTCATCCTTTGGTAGTGATCATCCAGGAGTCCATCTATGCCCTGAAGTGGTCCAGTTGTTCAGTGGTGTTTGTCTGGACCCCAAGTCACATCAGAATCCCAGACAACGAACTTGCCGACAGGCTGGCCAAACAGGTTACGCAGAAACCACTTATGGAGATCAACTTCTCTGCAACTGACTTGCGTTCAGTACTACGCCACAAGGTTTTGCGGCTTTGGGAGACGGAATGGCATAACCTCAGTACGCACAATAAACTGCGTGCCACTAAGGAGGCTATGAGTGTTGGAAGACCTCCATGCGGGCCTCTCGCAGGGTCTCTGTGGTTTTCTGTCGGCTCTGCATTGGCCACACTTGGGTGACACATACCTCCTGCGCCGTGATGACCCAACTCAGTGTTGGTGTGGCGCCCGGCTGACAGTTACCCATATCTTGGTGAGCTGTCCTTCTTTGGCTGCCGTGTGATGGACTCTTCAGTTACTGGACTCGTTGCCATTAATTTTAGCTGACAATGCCTCATTGGCTAATTTAGTTTTACGTTTTATATGTGATGGTGGGTTTTATCATTCTATGTAAGTTTTTGCGCATGTCCTTTGTCCGGTTGTGTTCTCCACGCTGATGCTTTTAGGCTGAATGTTTTAATGTGTTGCAGAGTGGCTGGCTTTTCCTTTTTATTCTCGTGGTTGGCCAGCCATGGTCATCTGCTCTCTTGTTTTTATCCTTTCTACCTGTTTCTTGCTTCTCTCTGTGGTTTTCTTTTCCTGTATTGTCCATAGTAGTGTTGGTTGTCCTTCTGTCATTCTTCTGATTCTTCCATTCTCCTGTTATTGTGCTGTATGTCTCCTTCTTTTCTTCTTTCCCTTGTGTAATTAATTTTCGGGAACAAGGGACCGATGACCTAGCAGTTTGGTCCCTTCAGCCCTTCTTTAGACCAAACAAACCAACCAACTGACATCTTTCCTCTTTGTGTGATGAGTGGAAACTTATTCAAACTTTTCTTCTTCAGTATCGATGACCATAACCCCTCAGTCTTGGCCTACCGAGCGAGGTGGCGCAGTGGTTAGCACACTGGACTCGCGTTCGGGAGGACGACGGTTCAATCCCGTCTCCGGCCATCCTGATTTAGGTTTTCCGTGATTTCCCTAAATCGCTTCAGGCAAATGCCGGGATGGTTCCTTTGAAAGGGCACGGCCGATTTCCTTCCCCATCCTTCCCTCACCCGAGCTAGCGCTCCGTCTCTAATGACCTCGTTGTCGACGGGACGTTAAACACTAATTTCCTCCTCCTCCTCAGTCTTGGCCAGAGAACCACTGCATTCAACTGGAGTCCCGTGGTGGAAGTAAAAAGAGGGCTCTTTGGTGAAGGTGGTGTCAATGTTGATTGCTGATATAATTCCTCAGCCAGCAGAAAGTGAAGACACCAGGACATAATTTACTCCTCTGTTCACATTCAGTCCCCTCATCCTTTGCTTAATTGTGCCAGTTGTTATTTTATCAGGCAGCTGTGTATATTTGCTAAAACTGTGCTGATTCTCAGAGGTCATCAAAAAATGTTGCCATCCTCGACTGTCTCATTATGTACGGTAGATAGCTGTCTCTCTTTGCATACTGAGTTTGCAACTATGTTTATAAAGCTCTGAATGATTACCAACCGTGGACAGGGAGATAATTTCTTCAGATATTCAATTTAATGCAACAGTTACCACCACAAACCTTTCTTTCAAAGGATTTTAATGTTGGAAAACCCCGTTTGGGGAAATGCTAAGCATTTAAGAAGCTTCTTAATAGAATGAGTACTCTCTGAAGTTGAGTATGCTGTTAAGTGTAATGTAGCTGTGATATCTACAATAAACGGAACTATATCTACTGCGCCATGCTGCATTGCTACTGTCTGTGAAAGTTGGTATTAGGGTCACAAGCATACCTTCAGTTATGCATGTTTTAAGGAGCTTTTGCGCATGAGCAGCTGGTGTGATGTAATTGCCTTATGGGCCAAATACATACAGAGTTGATAAACAATCTGCACAGTTCACAGTGTGCACAGCTAGTCCTTACCACTCAACTGCAAGTTTATGTCAATGCCACCAGGTGGTAGCACACTGCAGCAGACTTCTATGCCTGTTCCCTGGGCATAACTTCCACTTGACGGTAGCACGCTCCTCAGATATGCCAATTCACTCACTATGTAGTGAAATTAGATTGGACATCAATATATGTTATAGTTATACTGACAGAAAAACCTATTTTGTTGGACTCTGAATGGGATATAGTATATTAAGTTTCTGATTTTATCATACAGTAATCCATTTGAGGCCCTGATAACCATAAAGTACATCATCATCCTTTGTGAGGCTGTAACATTTCTTCACACTTCTGATATCTGTTGATCTTATGGTGGGTCAGGTTATCTGTGCTGTAGGCCCACATTGTATGTATGAACATTTATGTAAATCTGTCTCACTGGTTTTTTTCGATATTCACTTCAGTGCTGTATTTCTTGTTTTACACATTCACTTACACTTTCTGTAGACTGCTCAGTGGAGCACGACATTGCCAGAATTAAAAAAAAAAGTCTTTGTTATAATATAGGTGTCCTGTGGTGAAGGAAGGGGGTCTACTGTTTTTTTATTACTTCTTACGATGTGTGCTATGATTAATAGTCATAAACAAATGGGATGCTGGATGTAGGCCAAGCAGCAGCAGTTTCTTGCCACTAACACACACATCTTGTGTTATTAGTGTTGCCTGTTGGGCTCTGATGGCTGGCAACCAGGATGGTGCAAGCCTGAGTTCATCGGTTCATGTTGTTGGGGTGTTTTAATCTCTCAGTGGCTTCTCTGATCTTGCATTTCAGCATCACAGGCTGCTTGGCAAGAACACATGTTTTGTTGAATTTTGTTTTTTTGCTCCAACCTTCTTGTGTTTAGCCATTGCAGTTTTGTTGGCCTGCTCAAGTCAAATGTACTGCTCATTCTATGTTATGTACATTGCTTCAGGCCTGCCACTTTTGCTGATATAAAGTTCTTCAGTCACAGTCTACCTTGTATGATCCTGTAGTGTGCAGAGCATCTATCGTGTCACTGGTGCAGCGTAGCACATTATGGAACTTGCAGGTGCTGTAGAAGAAAGGCTGGACACCAACCCTGTGTATGTGTTCACTAATCCAGTCAGTGACATTCGTCACATAAGATAAGTGCACTGCTAACTGCCATGTTGGCTTTTGATATACTGTAAGCACTAGTGTGCCATCTGATATCCTATATACTTCCATGTCTAGGAATGAAATTACATCATTTTTCTCTTCTGTGAGCACAAACGGAATGTCCTTGTGAATTTTGTGCAAATATTCATGAAACTTGTGTAGCTGCGTCTTACCATGGGATCATGCATCTGAATCAGCTGCAGGAGCGTAAAGGAGCTTAACAAAATGCCATTGTTTCAAAGGCCTCCATGAACATGTCAGCTGCTAACTGGGATTGGGGGGGGATCCACTGCTATATCACCCATCTGCTCATAGTATTTTCCTTGCTATTTGAATTATGTTGATGACAAACATAAATCATCCGGATCACATATGTCTGGCGGGACATGCTCTTGCAGAATGTGAACAGTTTTGTTCACTGATATATTTGTAAATAACAGTTTCATGTTAAAGCTGTCACGATGTCAGTGGGTAAAATTGATCAGGAAGACCATTGAGATATTAAAACACTCTAACAATGTAAATAGAGAAGATGGACTCGGGCCTGCACCATCCTGGCTGCCTATAATCGAAGCCCAACAGGCCACACTAACAACATGAAACGTGGATGTTACCTGCAAGTAACTACCACTATACGACCCACATCCAGCATGAGGAAAATAAGAATCTGCACCCCATTTGTTGATGGCTACCACTCATATCACTCACTGCAAGAAGTAATAGAAAATAGCAGCACCCTACTCGCTCCACTACAGGACATCTTCTATTATAAAATGTCCCATTCCTGCCACTAGCGATCAATTCTGTTTTTAGTTTCTCCAATTTTTTGAGTTTCGTTCCCATTGCTGCTGGTTTCCAGTTTCGTTTTTTTACCTTTTCCTAAGTCACAGACCGGGCGCTAATGACCGTAGCAGTTTTGTGCCCTAAAACCATAACAAAAAGAAAAGGGGGGGGGGTCAGTATTACCTCACGTGTTCCAGTATTTCTATGGAATCCAAACTGATCTTCCCTGAGGTCGTCTTCTACCAGTTTTTCCATTCATCTGTAAAGAATTCACGTTAGTATTTTGCAGCCATGACTTATTAAACTGATAGTTTAATTTTCACATCTGTCAACACCTGCTGTCTTTGGGATTGGAATTATTATATTCTTCTTGAAGTCTGAGGGTATTTCGCCTGTCTCATACATCTTGCTCCCCAGATGGTAGAGTTTTGTCAGGACTGGCTCTCCCAAGGCTGTCAGTAGTTCTAATGGAATGTTGTTTACTCCTGAGGCCTTGTTTCGACTCACAGATATTTCAGTGCTATGTCAAACTCTTCACGCATTATCATATCTCTCCTTTCATCTTCATCTACATCCTCTTCCATTTCCATAATATTGTCCTCAAGTACATCGCCCTTGTATAGACCCTCTATATACTCCTTCCACCTTTCTGCTTTCCCTTCTTTGCTTAGAACTGAGTTTCCATCTGAGCTCTTGATATTCATGCAAATGGTTCTTTTTTCTCCAAAGGTCTCTTTAACTTGCCTGTAGGCAGTACCTATCTTACCCCTAGTGATACATGCTTCTACATCTTTACATTTGTCCTCTAGCCATCCCTGCTTAGCCATTTTGCACTTCCTGTCGATCTCATTTTTGAGACGTTTGTATTCCTTTTTGCCTTCTTCATTTACTGCATTTTTATATTTTCTCCTTTCATCAATTAAATTCAGTATTTCTTATGTTACCCAAGGATTTCTACTAGCCCTCGTCTTTTTACCTACTTGATCGTCTGCTGCCTTCACTATTTCATCCCTCAGAGCTACCCATTCTTCTTCTATTGTATTTCATTCCCCCATTCCTGTCAATTGTTCCCTTATGCTCTCCCTGAAACTCTGTACAACCTCTGGTTTATTCAGTTTATCCAGGTCCCATCTCCTTAAATTCCCACCTTTTTGCAGTTTCTTCAGTTTTAACCTACCGTTCATAACCAATAGATTGTGGTCATAGTCCACATCTGCCCCTGGAAATGTCTTACAATTTAAAACCTGGTTCCTAAATCTCTGTCTTACCATTATATAATCTATCTGAAACCTGTCTGTATCTCCAGGCATGTATACAACCTTATTTTGTGATTTTGAACCAAGTGTTAACTATGATTAATTTGTGCTCTGTGCAAAATTTTACCAGGCGGCTTCCTCTTTCATTCCTTAACCCCATTCCATATTCACCTACTACGTTTCCTTCTGTCCCTTTTCCTACTACTGAATTCCAGTCACCCATTACTATTAAATTTTCCTCTCCCTTCACTATCTGAATAATTTCTTTTATTTCATCGTACATTTCTTCAATTTCTTCGTCATCTGCAGAGCTAGTTGGTATATAAACTTGTAATACTGTAGTAGGCATGGGCTTCGTGTCTATCTTGGCCACAATAATGCGTTCACTATGCTGTTTGTAGTAACTTACCCACACTACTATTTTTTTATTCATTTTTAAACCTACTCCTGCATTACCCCGATTTTATTTTGTATTTATAACCCTGTATTTGCCTGACCAAAAGTCTTGTTCCTCCTGCTACCGAACTTCACTAATTCCCACTATATCTAACTTTAACCTTTTTAAATTTTCTAACCTACCTGCCCGATTAAGGGATCTGACCTTCCACGCACCGATCCTTAGAACGCCAGTTTCCTTTCTCCTGATAACGACATCCTCTGGAGTAGTCCCCGCCCGGTGATCCGAATGGGGGACTATTTTACCTCCGGAATATTTTACCCAAGAGGACGCCATCATCATTTGACCATACAGTAAAGCTGCATGCCCTTGGAAAAAATGTCAGCTTTAGTTTCCCCTTGCTTTCAGCCGTTCGTAGTACCACTACAGCAAGGCCGTTTTGGTTAGTGTTACAAGGCCAGATCAGTCAATCATCCAGACTGTTGCCCCTGCAACTACTGAAAAGGCTGCTGCCCCTCTTCAGGAACCACGCGCTTGTCTGGTCTCTCAACAGATACCCCTCCATTGTGGTTGCACCTATGGTACGGCTATCTGTATCGCTGAGGCACGCAAGCCTCCCCACCAACGGCATGGTCCATGGTTCATGGGGGGGCACTCTGATGATAGTTATTCACAATGTTGTTGTTGTTTTCTTCAGTCCTGAGACTGTTTTGATGCAGCTCTCCATGCTACTCTATCCTGTGCAAGCTTCTTCATCTCCCAGTACTTACTGCAACCTACATCCTTCTGAATCTGCTTAGTGTATTCATCTCTTGGTCTCCCTCTACAATTTTTACCCTCCACGCTGCCATCCAATGCTAAATTTGTGATCCCTTGACGCCTCAGAACATGTCCTACCAACCGGTCCCTTCTTCTTGTGAAGTATTCACAATGTTACTTAGTACAATATCCAAAGACTTAATGTTAACTGAAGCCTATATAGTTGTATCACCTTGAGTTGTGTCACAGAGTGTTCTTCAGGTATCACATCGTACACCCCACCCTTTCATATCTGAAGCATGTCTTCACACAGTGTTGTACGGACTTTATAATCTCATCCTCTCAGTTCCTGAACCAACATGTCGTGTAGGGATAAATTTTCAAATCTCATTGCAAGATTATTCTCACATGTCGATCAGATGATCAGAAGGCTAATGCGCCCTTTCTTGCAGAATGTTGTTGAACTGAACCTCTCAATGCAGCAACATTTTATGGGCCTGTTGTAGACTGTCATCTACTTTGGGGTTTTCATTTTAATGCAGATCCTGTCTCTTGAAAATTCGAAACCTGTGAATAAATGGTTTCTTATCAGGAACAGGGCCTACTGACAAAATGAAAAATGAATGCAGAAGGCACATTCAGTAGTTATTGGTGATCCATTATCTTGAATAAACTGCTCCATGACAAAAGTGCGAAGTTCATCTAACCAAGTCATGTCATACACTGAAAATGGGACATATGCAGCTATTCAGGGCTGTGCGCCCCCCCCCCCCCTGCCCCCTCCTACCACAATACTCTGTCACTGCACTCTGCCTCTCAAATCAGGGAGTTCTTTCTGCTGCACCATATGTATTAGTATCATTTATGAGCAGTGCCAGGGAGATTTTGATATTATCCACCATATTAATTTATTTATGTCATAAACAGTAGCACTCCATTGGAATCCCTGCCCCCCCACCCTGTCTCTCTCTCTCTCTCTCTCTCTCTCTCTCTCTCTCTCTCTCTCTCTCTCTCTCTCTCTCTCGCTCGCTCGGAAATCTAGGAGTACTGTTAGTTGCTATTGGCAGTACTGGGAGGTGTGGCACTTGAAGGTAAGGACGGATCAGTCTTTTTGGATCTTTGTGAATTATGCATGAAGTTACTTTATCACTGTTTCATCCATATAATACTGCTGGTAAACTGACTCATTTTGCATTGTTAAGTACCTAAGTAATAGATGTTGCATGTTTTAATGTTAAATGTCATTGATCTTGTTGGTTTTATTGTTTAGATAAGGGGCCAAATAAAATTGTTGATGGCTGATCGCAAAGGTGAAGAAGTTGTCATCACACGTACGTTACAAACAACACAGAAGGCAAAAACATTGCAATTTAAAACACTGGATCCAGTAATTCATAGGAAGAAGTCTAGTGGTGAAGTAAGTAAAATATTGCATTTTGAATTTTCTTTTACTCTCTCTGTAATTAAAAGTAATATTCATGAAGCTGTGGGGCCACTGTTCGCAGAATATGCCTTAACATGCACATTCCTATTATAGGGTCTTCACCTTTGCCTATCCGAGCACTGTCTCCATCTTCTATATTAGAAGGACTTAAAGTTCGTTGTCAAATCTGAAACAACATTCGCACTGCCATTTTTCATATTCACAAAGCCCTATTAGAGGTGAAAGGCACATTAAATGTCAGTTTATTAGTCATCCAGGGAGCGAACATTGGGACCTGTGATTGAACAATTACAGAACATGTTACCACAGAATGTAAATGATGCTGTAGGTATGAGATAACTTTAGACCAAGCATAAAAATAATGATGGTAGTGCATTTCCATTTGCATAAAAGGGAACTGAATACTGAAGTTTGGAACTCTGTGGTTACTTCAAGTAAAATAAGAAGATAAACGGGAAAATGCTGTGCCAAACAGAGCAGTCAGTATGTAAGAAATAAAAGAAGAAAAACAAGAAATGTAGAAAGAATTACTATAACTAACCGTAGTAGGAGGAGAAGGGGGTGCGCCAGGAGGTGTTGGGAGCGAAGAGCAAGCACCAACTCTTGCTAGCCGCAATAAGTGACATCCATCCAAGAGGATAAGTTCAGTGTCACTGATTGGTGTTGTACTCGTAAACAAGGCCAAAGGAATCTGGTACTTCCTACAAAGCATATTTGAAGATTAAGACAATATTTAAATGTTCCATGTTATCAGAGTATGAATTTCCTTACAAACTGAGGCATATGTATATTGCTATGTGCATTGTCCATTCACAGCATTGTAACTGCCTGTTGTAACAGCTGCCTATTGTAACAGGGTTGCTGTACACACAGCAGCTCGATGAACCTGAAGTGATTCAGTTAGATGCTGCTAGGTCTTAGAGTATATCTAGAGCCATGTTTTGCAGTGTTCCACATAGATGTCAGAAGATGCATAGTGGAGGATACACATCAGTGAACATGAGAATTGAGGCCACCTCATAGATAGTCATTGAGGGTGGATTGGATAATTTCTGGATAAGGGATTGTTCTTTGAAGTTACTTGTTTAAACTTTTATTACCCAGTGAAGAATGTGTTTGGATGAACACAATGTCCAAGGGTGCATTAGCACCATCTTAGGTTGTTTGCAGATGACGCTGTCATTTATCGACTAATAACGTCATCAGAAGATCAAAACAGATTGCTAAACGATTTAGAAAAGATATCTGAATGGTGTGAAAATTGGCAGTTGACCCTAAGTAATAAAAAGTGTGAGGTCATCCACATGAGTGCTAAAATAAATTCGTCAAACTTCAGTTACACGATAAATCAGCCAAATCTAAAGGCCATAAATTCAACTAAATACCTAGGAATTACAATTACAAACAACTTTAATTGGAAGGAACACACAGAAAATGTTGTGGGGAAGGCTAATGAAAGACTGCGTTCTATTGGCAGGACACTAAAGAAATGTAAAAGATCTACTAAGGAGACTGCCTACACTACATTTGTCTGTCCTTTTTTAGAATACTGCTGCACAGTGTGGGATCCATACCAGATAGGATTGACGGAGTACATCAGAAAAGTTCAAAGAAGGACAGCACATTTTCTATTATCGCAAACTAGGGGAGAGAATGAAACTTCCTGGCAGATTAAAACTGTGTGCCCGACCGAGACTCGAACTCGGGACCTTTGCCTTTTGCGGGCAAGTGCTCTACCAACTGAGCTACCGAAGCACGACTCACGCCCGGTACTCACAGCTTTACTTCTGTCAGTACCTCGTCTCCTACCTTCCAAACTTTACAGAAGCTCTCCTGCGAACCTTGCAGAACTAGCACTCGTGAAAGAAAGGATATTGCGGAGACATGGCTTAGCCACAGCCTGGGGGATGTTTCCAGAATGAGATTTCAGTATTTTATTGACACTGACCTATGTAGGGAGAAACGATCACCATGATAAAATAAGGGAAATCAGAGCTCATACGGAAAGATATAGGTGTTTAGTAATTAAAACTTCCGGGCTAAGAGGCCGTGGTCCAATAGTAGAAATACTTCTCCCTGACGTTTCGTTGCCAGCTGCTCAGATGATGTTGCCCGCAGCTGGCAACTAAACGTCAGGGAGAAGTATTTCTACTATTGGACCACGGCCTCTTAGCCCGGAAGTTTTAATTTCTGAAGACGTCGGCCGTGAAAACCAACATGCTATGATATAGGTGTTTGTTCTTTCTGCGCACTATATGAGATTGGAATAATAGAGAATTGTGAAGGTGGTTCGATGAACCCTCTGTCATGCACTTAAATGTGATTTTCAGAGTATCCATGTAAATGTAGATTAGTAACCAAGTCACTCTAGTCCCCCCTCTATATGGCTTAATTGTCTTGGAGAATGCCATGATAACACTCCCTGGGCCATTATCTTACCACCATTGTCCCACGTTCTTCCAACAATGGTTGCAGCATTTCTGCCCCATTTCTCCTTGGACACGGTGGTATCTATTGATAATATGGTGCAGGAAATATAGGTCATCAGACCGAAGTTACTCATCACCCATCAGCTGCAGTTTACCATTGATGTTGTTGAGCAGATACAAGCCTTAGCTGTCAGTGGACCATGGAAGTGTGAGCACAGACATCATGAACTATTTCAGTGCCCTGTATACAGGTTCACTGTGTTGTAGAGGTATGCACAGACTGCTAGCCCCAGAGTCACTGTAACATTTGTTGCCTTCTCACCCCTTCGTTGTCTCTTATCTTGGACATCAGTGGTATGTGAAGTTACAGTTCCATGCTTGTTGCTCACAATGGTGCTGACTGTCTGTTCACAGTTCACTTTCAGTTAAGTTACCTGCATTGTGCTCACAGATTTTGTCATTTGGGAAATACTAGTGATCTTCACCTGAATGGCAAGGATCATCCCTTTTTGTGACTGATTTTTCATTACGAATGGCAGCTGCCACAAGCTGGATAAATATCTTTTCAGTTCTTTTATACGTAAGTCACCATTGCACATTGCATATTGTATCTCATGATCTTTGTGCTGTACGTGCCTTCTGTGGCATCTGGGAGATACATCAACAATATGGAAGGAATAGATTGCCACTCATCACATAGAGGAGACAGGGACAATGGTACAGGCATAGGCACAACGAAAAAGAAATACATATGGAGTATTAAGCTTTTGGGAAAGTCTGCTTTCCAAAATAGAAAACACATAAACATTCACACAAGTACAACTCGCACAAACATATTCATTGTCTCTGGGCACTGGTCCACAGTTGGGCGGAGCGATTTCACTTACGTTTTGCTACATATCACCTGATGCCATATAATACTCCATTCTGTGAGTGGGAATTCCTCAGTGTCCTAGCCTTTTGTCTTAGTACAGTTCCAGGAATAGACTGAATCCACAGTCAGATGTTCAACGATTTGTCAGTTTATAGCCAATGTCATGACCTTACCATTTTCAGCTGTATCTGGAACGTGGGTCAGTTCCCCATCTCAGTCAAGAAAGCATGATCGTCCCAGTACTGTAAATAGGTAAACACCACTTTCGGATGGACAGCGTTTTCCCACTTAGTGTCACTAGTGCCCTCTGCAAGTTCCTCATATGTATGGTGAGATTGTTGGATGACAGGTGGAATGAGAATATTGATTTAATTATTGCCGTCTTTTATGAGAGCGTGAAAATTATTTTTGCGGTAAGCCAGAAACTGATACAGAACGTACCAACCATAATTTCCAGTCTGCAAGTCCACATTCTTCCTGTGCTCACTGAAAGAAATGTTTCTATTCTCTGTTTACTCAGTGGGGTCAGGAACTGTGATTATAAATATGAATTTTGAGTTCTAACTGATTCATATATTAAGTAATAGTTTCACAAGCACAAACAAAGTTATATTCCTGACAGAAAAGAATAGGCCTCCGGTATGTTCTGCCAGTCGTAAAAGGCGACGAAAAGAACAAACCACTAATAGGGCTAACCCCCCTTTTAGTGTGATTACTTGGTTCAGGACAGAACTAAAGAAGCCTCGGACAAGCGCAGTCATGGTCGGGGACGACGCTTGAACCCTATGCCCGCCCACAATGGTAACGACACTGCTAGCCAACTGGAAAATGATTTAAATCCAAATAGAGGTGTTTTGCAGGATATGCTTCCTGCAACCACCCTAGAAGGAAAACAAAGACAGAGGATGAGATGGTCAGATGAAGTTAATCGACACCTCATGTTCTGTTATTACCAAGCAACAAACCTAGGAACCAACACAACTGGATACAGATCACAAGTACACACAACATTTATTACCAGATACCCAGAATTAAAATTTTTAACAGAACAACGACTAGCTGATCAGATCCGTGTAATAATCAAAAATAACAGGATACCCCAGTCAGAATTAGAAAACATCAAACAACAAGTACAACAAATACTAGAACAAAATAATGTGCAATCAGAAGAAGAAGAAGAAGAAGAAAATACAGTAATGGACTCAAACATCCCAGAGCAAACAAACAAAGAACAACACACATCAATTAAACAATCAGAGGAAAACGACATCTTAAGACAGCCACCAGAACAAGCACAAATAGAACACGAAGTGACACACATGTTAGATATAGAAGAGAAATTTCAGCTGACATATATAGAATACAAAGACACAAATACAGACATTAGACCATTCTTGCATAGACCACCAAATAACCCACAAGTCGAAACAACAATAACAACTATCAACACAATCATACACAACAAAATAAATGAAAATACAACAATGGAAGAGTTACAACTACTGGTTTATGTAGGAGCACTCACTACACTAAATATACACACTAAGCAGAGATCAGAACCAACCAACACACAGAAGAAACCCACAAAACCAGCATGGCAACACAGGCTACAGATCAGAATAGAAAAACTGAGAAAAGACATCGGACAGCTAACACAATTTATAAGAAATGAAATATCAGACAAAAAACGAAAAAGGTTAGGTAAAATCTCACAACAAGAAGCAATGGAGCAATTAGATGAAAAGAAGCAGAAGTTACAAGCATTGGCCAAACGACTTAGAAGATACAAAAAAAAGTGAAAATAGAAGGAAACAAAACCAAACATTCAACACAAACCAAAAGAAATTTTACCAGACAATAGATAACACACACATTAAAATAGACAATCCACCAAACATAACAGACATGGAACACTTCTGGAGCAACATATGGTCAAACCCGGTACAACATAACAGGCATGCACGGTGGATACAAGCAGAAACAGATACATACAAGATGATACCACAAATGCCTGAAGTGATAATTTTGCAACATGAAGTCACCCGAGCAATTAATTCTACGCACAATTGGAAAGCCCCTGGAAATGATAAAATAGCAAATTTCTGGCTAAAGAAGTTCACCTCAACACATTCACATCTAACTAAATTATTTAACAGTTACATTGCAGACCCATACACATTCCCTGATACACTTACACATGGAATAACCTATCTGAAACCTAAAGATCAAGCAGACACAGCAAACCCAGCTAAATATCGCCCCATAACATGCCTACCAACAATCTACAAAATATTAACTTCAGTCATTACACAGAAATTAATGACACATACAACACAGAACAAAATTATAAATGAAGAACAAAAAGGCTGTTGCAAAGGAGCACGAGGATGTAAAGAGCAACTGATAATAGATGCAGAGGTGACATATCAAGCTAAAACTAAACAAAGGTCACTACACTACGCATACATTGATTACCAAAAAGCTTTTGATAGTGTACCCCACTCATGGTTACTACAGGTATTGGAAATATACAAAGTAGATCCTAAATTGATGCAGTTCCTAAACATAGTTATGAAAAACTGGAAAACCACACTTAATATCCAAACAAACTCTAATAATATCACATCACAGCCAATACAGATTAAGCGTGGAATATACCAAGGAGACTCATTAAGTCCTTTCTGGTTCTGCCTTGCTCTGAACCCACTATCCAACATGCTAAACAATACAAATTATGGATACAATATTACTGGAACATACCCACACAAAATCACACATTTGCTATACATGGATGATCTAAAACTACTGGCAGCAACAAATCAACAACTCAACCAATTACTAAAGATAACAGAAGGATTCAGCAATGATATAAGTATGGCTTTTGGAACAGACAAATGTAAGAAAAATAGCATAGTCAAGGGAAAACACACTAAACAAGAAGATTACATATTGGATAACAGCGACTGCATAGAAGCGATGGAAAAAACGGATGCCTATAAATATCTAGGATACAGGCAAAAAATAGGAATAGATAATACAAATATTAAAGAAGAACTAAAAGAAAAATATAGACAAAGACTAACAAAAATACTGAAAACAGAACTGACAGCAAGAAACAAGACAAAAGCTATAAATACTTATGCCATACCAATATTGACCTACTCATTTGGAGTAGTGAAATGGAGTAACACAGACCTAGAAGCACTCAATACACTTACACGATCACAATGCCATAAATATAGAATACATCACATACATTCAGCAACAGAAAGATTCACATTAAGCAGAAAGGAAGGAGGAAGGGGATTTATCGACATAAAAAACCTACATTATGGACAGGTAGACAATTTAAGAAAATTCTTTATAGAACGAGCAGAAACTAGCAAAATACACAAGGCAATCACTCATATAAATACATCGGCTACACCACTGCAATTTCATAACCACTTTTACAACCCTTTCGATCACATAACATCAACAGATACGAAGAAAGCAAATTGGAAAAAGAAAACACTTCATGGCAAGCACCCATATCATCTAACACAGCCACACATCGATCAAGACGCATCCAACACATGGCTAAGAAAAGGCAATATATACAGTGAGACAGAAGGATTCATGATTGCAATACAGGATCAAACAATAAACACCAGGTATTTCAGCAAGCATATTATTAAAGATCCCAATACCACAACAGATAAATGCAGACTTTGTAAACAACAAATAGAAACAGTAGATCACATCACAAGCGGATGTACAATACTAGCAAATACAGAATACCCCAGAAGACATGACAATGTCGCAAAAATAATACATCAACAGCTTGCCTTACAACATAAACTTATAAAACAACACGTTCCTACATACAAGTATGCACCACAAAATGTACTGGAGAATGATGAATACAAATTATACTGGAACAGAACCATTATAACAGATAAAACAACGCCACATAACAAACCTGACATCATACTCACCAATAAAAAGAAGAAATTAACACAACTAATCGAAATATCCATACCCAATACAACAAATATACAAAAGAAAACAGGAGAAAAAATTGAAAAATACATCCAACTGGCTGAGGAAGTCAAAGACATGTGGCATCAGGATAAAGTTGACATCATACCAATTATAGTATCAACTACAGGAGTCATACCACACAATATCCACCAATACATCAATGCAATACAGCTACATCCAAACATATATATACAATTACAGAAATCCGTAATTATTGATACATGTTCAATTACCCGAAAGTTCCTAAATGCAATATAACATGTACCGTACAGCAAAAAGGAAGTGACGCTTGATAAAGGTCCGCGTCACTCCATTCTTAACCAGACTTCTAAAAAGTCTGAGAAAGTAAAGAAATAATAATAATAAACCCCCTGGAGGCCCGGGAAAAGAATAGGCCTCCGGTATGTTCTGCCAGTCGTAAAAGGCGATGAAAAGAACAAACCACTAATAGGGCTAACACCCCTTTTAGTGTGATTACTTGGTTCAGGACAGAACTAAATAAGCCTCGGACAAGCGCCGTCATGGTCGGGGACGGCGCTTGAACCCTATGCCCGCCCACAATGGTAATGACACTGCTAGCCAACTGGAAAAGGATTTAAATCCAAATAGAGGTGTTTTGCAGGATATGCTTCCTGCAACCACCCTAGAAGGAAAACAAAGACAGAGGATGAGATGGTCAGATGAAGTTAATCGACACCTCATGTTCTGTTATTACCAAGCAACAAACCTAGGAACCAACACAACTGGATACAGATCACAAGTATACACAACATTTATTACCAGATACCCAGAATTAAAATTTTTAACAGAACAACGTCTAGCTGATCAGATTCGTGTAATAATAAAAAATAACAGGATACCCCAGTCAGAATTAGAAAACATCAAACAACAAGTACAACAAATACTGGAACAAAATAATGTGCAATTAGAAGAAGAAGAAGAAAATACAGTAATGGACTCAAACATCCCAGAGCAAACAAACAAAGAACAACACGCATCAATTAAACAATCAGAGGAAAATGAAATTTTAAGACAGCCACCAGCACAAGCACAAATAGAACACGAAGTGACACACATGTTAGATATAGAAGAAAAATTTCAGTTGACATATATAGAATACAAAGACACAAATACAGACATTAGACCATTCTTGCATAGACCACCAAATAACCCACAAGTCGAAACAACAATAACAACTATCAACACAATCATACACAACAAAATAAATGAATACACAACTATGGAAGAGTTACAACTACTGGTTTATGTAGGAGCACTCACTACACTAAATATACACACTAGGCAGAGATCAGAACCAACCAACACACAGAAGAAACCCACAAAACCAGCATGGCAACACAGGCTACAGATCAGAATAGAAAAACTGAGAAAAGACATCGGACAGTTAACACAATTTATAAGAAATGAAATATCAGACAAAAAACGAAAAAGGTTAGGTAAAATCTCACAACAAGAAGCAATAGAGCAATTAGATGAAAAGAAGCAAAAATTACAAGCTTTGGCGAAACGACTTAGAAGATACAAAAAAAGTGAAAATAGAAGGAAACAAAACCAAACATTCAACACAAACCAAAAGAAATTTTACCAAACAATAGATAACACACACATAAAAATAGACAATCCACCAAACATAAGAGACATGGAACACTTCTGGAGCAGCATATGGTCAAACCCGGTACAACATAATAGGCATGCACGGTGGATACAAGCAGAAACAGATACATACAAGATGATACCACAAATGCCTGAAGTGATAATTTTGCAACATGAAGTCACCCGAGCAATTAATTCTACGCACAATTGGAAAGCCGCTGGAAATGATAAAATAGCAAATTTCTGGCTAAAGAAGTTCACCTCAACACATTCACATCTAACTAAATTATTTAACAGTTACATTGCAGACCCATACATATTTCCTGATACACTTACACATGGAATAACTTATCTGAAACCTAAAGATCAAGCAGACACAGCAAACCCAGCTAAATATCGCCCCATAACATGCCTACCAACAATCTACAAAATATTAACTTCAGTCATTACACAGAAATTAATGACACATACAACACAGAACAAAATTATAAATGAAGAACAAAAAGGCTGTTGCAAAGGAGCACGAGGATGTAAAGAGCAACTGATAATAGATGCAGAGGTGACATATCAAGCTAAAACTAAACAAAGGTCTCTACACTACGCATACATTGATTACCAAAAAGCTTTTGATAGTGTACCCCACTCATGGTTACTACAAATATTGGAAATATACAAAGTAGATCCTAAATTGATACAGTTCCTAAACATAGTAATGAAAAACTGGAAAACCACACTTAATATCCAAACAAATTCAGATAATATCACATCACAGCCAATACAGATTAAGCGTGGAATATACCAAGGAGACTCATTAAGTCCTTTCTGGTTCTGCCTTGCTCTGAACCCACTATCCAACATGCTAAATAATACAAATTATGGATACAATATTACTGGAACATACCCACACAAAATCACACATTTGCTATACATGGATGATCTAAAACTACTGGCAGCAACAAATCAACAACTCAACCAATTACTAAAGATAACAGAAGTATTCAGCAATGATATAAGTATGGCGTTTGGAACAGACAAATGTAAGAAAAATAGCATAGTCAAGGGAAAACACACTAAACAAGAAGATTACATATTGGTTAACCACAGCGACTGCATAGAAGCGATGGAAAAAACAGATGTCTATAAATATCTAGGATACAGACAAAAAATAGGAATAGATAATACAAATATTAAAGAAGAACTAAAAGAAAAATATAGACAAAGACTAACAAAAATACTGAAAACAGAATTGACAGCAAGAAACAAGACAAAAGCTATAAATACTTATGCCATACCAATATTGACCTACTCATTTGGAGTAGTGAAATGGAGTAACACAGACCTAGAAGCACTCAATACACTTACACGATCACAATGCCACAAATATAGAATACATCACATACATTCAGCAACAGAAAGATTCACATTAAGCAGAAAGGAAGGAGGAAGGGGATTTATCGACATAAAAAACCTACATTATGGACAGGTAGACAATTTAAGAAAATTCTTTCTAGAACGAGCAGAAACTAGCAAAATACACAAGGCAATCACTCATATAAATACATCGGCTACACCACTGCAACTTCATAACCACTTCTACAACCCTTTAGATCACATAACATCAACAAATACGAAGAAAGTAAATTGGAAAAAGAAAACACTACATGGCAAGCACCCGTATCATCTAACACAGCCACACATCGATCAAGACGCATCCAACACATGGCTAAGAAAAGGCAATATATACAGTGAGACAGAAGGATTCATGATTGCAATACAGGATCAAACAATAAACACCAGGTATTACAGCAAGCATATTATTAAAGATCCCAATACCACAACAGATAAATGCAGACTTTGTAAACAACAAATAGAAACAGTAGATCACATCACAAGCGGATGTACAATACTAGCAAATACAGAATACCCCAGAAGACATGACAATGTCGCAAAAATAATACATCAACAGCTTGCCTTACAACATAAACTTATAAAACAACACGTTCCTACATACAAGTATGCACCACAAAATGTACTGGAGAATGATGAATACAAATTATACTGGAACAGAACCATTATAACAGATAAAACAACGCCACATAACAAACCTGACATCATACTCACCAATAAAAAGAAGAAATTAACACAACTAATCGAAATATCCATACCCAATACAACAAATATACAAAAGAAAACAGGAGAAAAAATTGAAAAATACATCCAACTGGCTGAGGAAGTCAAAGACATGTGGCATCAGGATAAAGTTGACATCATACCAATTATAGTATCAACTACAGGAGTCATACCACACAATATCCACCAATACATCAATGCAATACAGCTACATCCAAACATATATATACAATTACAGAAATCCGTAATTATTGATACATGTTCAATTACCCGAAAGTTCCTAAATGCAATATAACATGTACCGTACAGCAAAAAGGAAGTGACGCTTGATAAAGGTCCGCGTCACTCCATTCTTAACCAGACTTCTAAAAAGTCTGAGAAAGTAAAGAAATAATAATAATAAATTTCCAAAGAAAATATAAAAGAAATTCAAAACATCAGAACCCGCGAAGGTGTCTTTGAATCAGATCATCATCTCCTCCAAATAAAAACAAAATTCCAACCCAACAGAATGCTAAAAAGGCCACCCAAAAGTACCAAACCAGATCCGGAATATCTGCAACTCAACAAAGAAAACACCATCATGCAAATTAATCAGGAAAAATCAACAGACTGGAAGAAACTAACAGAGAAAATTCAGGAAGCCCTCAAGTTAGGACAACCCCCTCGCAACAGGAAACATCGCTGGTGGATTGCAACCTGTGATGAGGCAGTTGACAAACGAATAACTGCATGGAAAAAATTTAGCAGTCACAAAACTGAAGAAAACTGGGAGAGCTTTCTTAAAACCCAAAAACAAACCTCTAAAATATACCTCAAAAATAATACAAGAAATTTTTATAAGACTTTCAGAGAAAACTTACAGGGATACCAAGCGCCTAGCTTGTGCTTCAAGAAACCCGATGGCTCTTTGGAAACCAACACGAAAAATAACTGCAAAATCTTAGCCCAATATTTCAGTTCCCTCCTCAACTGCGAACCACCCCAAGAAAAACTTGTCTTCTCTTCTCCAGTATTCACACACCCAGGCTCACATGCCCCGAACCTTGAAGAAATTATGGAGATAGTCAAGCAGTTGAAAAATAACAAAGCACCGGAAGAAGATGGGATCATTGCTGAGTTCTGGAAACTAAACCATCCTATACTTATGCAGAAATTACACCATATAATGTCAGACATATGGACAACGGAGCAGATACCAGAGGACTGGAAATGCACTCTAATTCACCCGCTACACAAAAAGGGCGACAAGACAGACATGAACAATTACAGAGGAATTTCCCTGCTCCCAGTTGCTTACAAAATCCTTTCCAAAGCACTTTTAAACAGGATAGAATCCCAAGCAGATACACTAATTGGTGAATACCAGGCCGGATTCAGAAAAGGACGGTCATTTGCGGAACAGATCTGGTGCTTAAAGACAATATTACAAATGAGGAAATGCAGAAACACAGTAGTTACATTCATCGACTTCAGGAAAGCATATGATTCAGTGGACCGTGGAACCCTGTTTAAAATCATGGAAGAATTTGGGATTGACCGAAAGACACAAAAAATCACAGAACAGACACTTACAGGAACAACGGCCAAAGTGAAATTCATGGGCGAAGTATCAGAACCCTTCGAAATCAAATCTGGAGTCCGACAGGGGGACGGACTATCCCCAATCCTTTCCAATATTGTTCTAGAAAAGATAATCAGGGAATGGGAACCTCACGTAAAGGGTATCCAAATTGGTATCAAGAAAGAGAACCGAATTAAAGTCAAGTGCCTTGCTTTTGCTGACGATATTGCAATTATCACCAATAACAGAACAGAAGCGATTCACGCAGTGGAAAAACTACATGAAATTTCACAAAAAACCGGACTACAGATATCTTATGAAAAAAACCAATATATGAAAAGGCAGCCAGAAAATAAATCCCCTCTAATAACAAAATATGGTAAAATTGCACAAGTCTGCCATTTTAAATACCTCGGTGAAACTATACAGTCCTCAGGATTAAACCGAATTGCCAATGAACAAAGAATCACCAAGCTCCAGAAGGCCTACAAGCTAACATGGACGCATTACAACAAGAAGTGCATTTCGACAGACGCAAAATTAAGGCACTATACAACAGTGATTCTTCCAGAAGCAATCTATGCAGCTGAAACAATGGTGATTGATGGTCATTCAAAAATTGAGGAAATAGAAAAGCAGGAAAGAAAAATTTTCAGCTAGATTTACGGCCCAATCAACAAAAATGGCATTTGGATGAAGAGACCACAAAACGAACTCTATAGAAAGATCAACATAGTAACAGATGAAATCAGAAAGCGCCAAGCCAAATTTTATACACACATCTACAGGATGGAAGACTCCAGAACAGCAAAGAAATTATTCAATATTATAACAAGGAGTAAATGTGGCACAGAATGGCTGAAAGAAGTCCAGAGGGATCTACAGCAGATCAACATAAAAAATCTCGAAGATCGCACCGAGTGATGGCATAAAATCACAAGTGTGAAGTTTGGGGAAAGAACATCGCATCAGCCTGGTAAAAAATGGACAGAGGAACGGAAGAAGGAGCATTCTGAGAGGATGAGGAGGTTTTGGGAAGCAAAGAAGAAAAACATCCAAAGATGAAATTATGAATTCAAGTCCAATCGCTCTCCTAAAGGGGAACATTCGTTATAATAATAATAATAATAATAATAATTATAATAATAATAAAAGAAAAGAAAAGAATAGGCCTCCGGTATGTTCTGCCAGTCGTAAAAGGCGACGAAAAGAACAAACCACTAATAGGGCTAACCCCCCTTTAGTGTGATTAGTTGGTTCAGGACAGAACTAAAGAAGCCTCGGACAAGCGCCGTCATGGTCGGGGACGACGCTTGAACCCTATGCCCGCCCACAATGATAACGACACTGCTAGCCAACTGGAAAATGATTTAAATCCAATAGAGGTGTTTTGCAGGATATGCTTCCTGCAACCACCCTAGAAGGAAAACAAAGACAGAGGATGAGATGGTCAGATGAAGTTAATCGACACCTCATGTTCTGTTATTACCAAGCAACAAACCTAGGAACCAACACAACTGGATACAGATCACAAGTATACACAACATTTATTACCAGATACCCAGAATTAAAATTTTTAACACAACAACGACTAGCTGATCAGATCCGTGTAATAATCAAAAATAACAGGATACCCCAGTCAGAATTAGAAAACATCAAACAACAAGTACAACAAATACTGGAACAAAATAATGTGCAATCAGAAGAAGAAGAAAATACAGTAATGGACTCAAACATCCCAGAGCAAACAAACAAAGAACAACACGCACCAATTAAACAATCAGAGGAAAACGAAATCTTAAGACAGCCACCAGAACAAGCACAAATAGAACACGAAGTGACACACATGTTAGATATAGAAGAAAAATTTCAGCTGACATATATAGAATACAAAGACACAAATACAGACATGAGACCATTCTTGCATAGACCACCAAATAACCCACAAGTCGAAACAACAATAAAAACTATCAACACAATCATACACAACAAAATAAATGAAAACACAACTATGGAAGAGTTACAACTACTGGTTTATATAGGAGCACTCACTACACTAAATATACACACTAGACAGAGATCAGAACCAACCAACACACAGAAGAAACCCACAAAACCAGCATGGCAACACAGGCTACAGATCAGAATAGAAAAACTGAGAAAAGACATCGGACAGCTAACACAATTTATAAGAAATGAAATCTCGGGAAAAAAAAACGAAAAAGGTTAGGTAAAATCTCACAACAAGAAGCGACAGAGCAATTAGACGAAAAGAAGCAGAAATTACAAGCATTAGCCAAACGACTCAGAAGATACAAAAAAAGTGAAAATAGAAGGAAACAAAACCAAACATTCAACACAAACCAAAAGAAATTTTACCAGACAATAGATAACACACACATTAAAATAAACAATCCACCAAACATAACAGACATGGAACACTTCTGGAGCAACATATGGTCTAACCCGGTACAACATAACAGGCATGCACGGTGGATACAAGCAGAAACAGACACATACAAGATGATACCACAAATGCCTGAAGTGATAATTTTGCAACATGAAGTCACCCAAGCAATTAATTCTACTCACAATTGGAAAGCCCCTGGAAATGATAAAATAGCAAATTTCTGGTTAAAGAAGTTCACCTCAACACATTCACATCTAACTAAATTATTTAACAGTTACATTGCAGACCCATACACATTCCCTGATACACTTACACATGGAATAACTTATCTGAAACCTAAAGATCAAGCAGACACAACGAACCCAGCTAAATATCGCCCCATAACATGCCTACCAACAATATACAAAATATTAACTTCAATCATTAAACAGAAATTAATGACACATACAACACAGAACAAAATTATAAATGAAGAACAAAAAGGCTGTTGCAAAGGAGCACGAGGATGTAAAGAGCAACTGATAATAGATGCAGAGGTGACATATCAAGCTAAAACTAAACAAAGGTCACTACACTACGCATACATTGATTACCAAAAAGCTTTTGATAGTGTACCCCACTCATGGTTACTACAAATATTGGAAATATACAAAGTAGATCCTAAATTGATACAGTTCCTAAACATAGTAATGAAAAATTGGAAAACCACACTTAATATCCAAACAAATTCAAATAATATCACATCACAGCCAATACAGATTAAGCGTGGAATATACCAAGGAGACTCATTAAGTCCTTTCTGGTTCTGCCTTGCTCTGAACCCACTATCCAACATGCTAAATAATACAAATTATGGATACAATATTACTGGAACATACCCACACAAAATCACACATTTGCTATACATGGATGATCTAAAACTACTGGCAGCAACAAATCAACAACTCAACCAATTACTAAAGATAACAGAAGTATTCAGCAATGATATAAGTATGGCTTTTGGAACAGACAAATGTAAGAAAAATAGCATAGTCAAGGGAAAACACACTAAACAAGAAGATTACATATTGGATAACCACAGCGACTGCATAGAAGCGATGGAAAAAACGGATGCCTATAAATATCTAGGATACAGACAAAAAATAGGAATAGATAATACAAATATTAAAGAAGAACTAAAAGAAAAATATAGACAAAGACTAACAAAAATACTGAAAACAGAATTGACAGCAAGAAACAAGACCAAAGCTATAAATACTTATGCCATACCAATATTGACCTACTCATTTGGAGTAGTGAAATGGAGTAACACAGACCTAGAAGCACTCAATACACTTACACGATCACAATGCCATAAATATAGAATACATCACATACATTCAGCAACAGAAAGATTCACATTAAGCAGAAAGGAAGGAGGAAGGGGATTTATCGATATAAAAAACCTACATTATGGACAGGTAGACAATTTAAGAAAATTCTTTATAGAACGAGCAGAAACTAGCAAAATACACAAAGCAATCACTCATATAAATACATCGGCTACACCACTACAATTTCATAACCACCTCTACAACCCTTTAGACCACATAACATCAGCAGATACGAAGAAAGTAAATTGGAAAAAGAAAACACTTCATGGCAAGCACCCGTATCATCTAACACAGCCACACATCGATCAAGACGCATCCAACACATGGCTAAGAAAAGGCAATATATACAGTGAGACAGAAGGATTCATGATTGCAATACAGGATCAAACAATAAACACCAGGTATTACAGCAAGCATATTATTAAAGATCCAAATACCACAACAGATAAATGCAGACTTTGTAAACAACAAATAGAAACAGTAGATCACATCACAAGCGGATGTACAATACTAGCAAATACAGAATACCCCAGAAGACATGACAATGTCGCAAAAATAATACATCAACAGCTTGCCTTACAACATAAACTTTTAAAACAACAAGTTCCTACATACAAGTATGCACCACAAAATGTACTGGAGAATGATGAATACAAATTATACTGTAACAGAACCATTATAACAGATAAAACAACGCCACATAACAAACCTGACATCATACTCACCAATAAAAAGAAGAAATTAACACAACTAATCGAAATATCCATACCCAATACAACAAATATACAAAAGAAAACAGGAGAAAAAATTGAAAAATACATCCAACTGGCTGAGGAAGTCAAAGACATGTGGCATCAGGATAAAGTTGACATCATACCAATTATAGTATCAACTACAGGAGTCATACCACACAATATCCACCAGTACATCAATGCAATACAGCTACATCCAAACACATATATACAACTACAGAAATCCGTAATTATTGATACATGTTCAATTACCCGAAAGTTCCTAAATGCAATATAACACATACCGTACAGTTAATAGGAAGTGACGCTTGATCAAGGTCCGCGTCACTTTCCATTCTCAACCAGACTTAACGTCTGAGAAAGTAAAGAAATAATAATACTGATGTCTCTATCAAAACAGCACTACGAACAGTTCAGAGGTGACCACAACAATAAGTTCCCGTTAAATGGTCTTTCACCCTGATCAAAGGTAATTGCTCGCCACAAAAGTGGAAAATAGTATCACCATTTGCCATGAGATTTCATTAACATTAAGGGCGGCACACAAACAGTTACTTCCATGAAATCTAACTGATCCAGGGCAGTGTACAGTTGTTGCGAGTTCATTTCCTACATGTACCAAAAACATGCATTTAGCAGCAGCATGGCTGTGACGTCATCCGAGCCAGGGTGCAAGCCAGTGTTTGATTGATACTGACATAGTGATAGCTCGGTGTGAAGTGTGACTTTAGTGAAATTTAAACAATCCAGGGCAGTGTACAGTCCTCGTGATTTCACTTTCTGCCCTTACCGAACACACGTTTAGTAGCAGCTGGACTGTGGTGTCACCTGAGGCAGCATGTAAGTCGGCGTTTGACTGATGTGGACTGTATCATAATGGGTTGTGAAGTCCATTGGTACTGCCTCTCGGGCCGTATTTATATATGGACATAGTGGACGGCCAAATGTAACATTTGCAGTCATCTTTCTACCCTCAGGTAGCAGCATCTAAATGGCCCCTTTCTCATACTTGTAGTATTTTATAACTCGGTCATGAATAAATTTACAGTCTTTGTAATTACTATATGAATGGATTTAAGTTGGCTTTAATGACAGAAAAAGTTCTAGCTCTACTGCATTTAAACTTCGCCGGTTAGAATTTTTAGATGGAACCGACAGTAGAACATGACCTCTGAACTAGGACTGTTAGAGACCTTGTATTGATTGTTATTTATGTCAAAGTATTAAAACTTTTTAGATCTTTACTATTTAGTGGATGCAATCACCTGTTGTTATCAGAACTTTCTATCATTAATATAAATGATACTTAATCTGTTACAAATGATGATGGGTTTGCTCCAGATTTAGATTTAATAAATTACCTGATAACTATTAGAGGTAGCTTAATGGGGTCACATAGTTAAGGTTTTTATATCAAATTGATGCTGCATACCAATTTTCATCTTTCTAAGTCTAATATTGAGCACCTTCCGTTTTTCTTAAAACCTCCGATTTGATTTCGACATACATTTGCACATTCTGAATAAGTTTTGGCTTTATTATTTGTGCCACTTGTTGCACTTGTTGTTGTTGTTGGTTTTTTTTCGTATTTAGGAAAACATATTAATCTGATTACTTTGAGTTTTAATAATTTAATATGCTGAAGGATATGTTAACAAAGTTTGGAAAAGCTACTTTAGTTTTTAACAGCCGGCCGCGGTGGCCGTACGGTTCTAGGCACTGCAGTCCGGAACAGCGGGACTGCTACGGTCGCAGGTTCGAATCCTGCCTCGGGCATGGATGTGTGTGATGTCCTTAGGTTAGTTAGGTTTAAGTAGTTCTAAGTTCTAGGGGACTGATGACCTAAGATGTTAAGTCCCATAGTGCTCAGAGCCAGCCAAACACAAACACACACACACAAAATTCAAGCTTTCGCAACCCACGGTTGCTTGATCAGGAAAGAGGGAAGGAGAGGGAAAGACGAAAGGATGTGGGTTTTAAGGGAGAGGGTAAGGAGTCATCCCAATCCCGGGAGCGGAAAGACTACACACACCCATCCGCACATATACAGACACAAGTAGATATATGTAAAGGCAAAGAGTTAGGGCAGAGATGTCAGACGAGGCAGAAGTACCGAGGCAAAGATGTTGTTGAATGACAGGTGAGGTATGAGCGGTGGCAACTTGAAATTAGCGGAGGTTGAGGCCTGGTGGGTAACGGGAAGAGAGGATATATTGAAGGGCAAGTTCCCATCTCCGGAGTTCGGATAGGTTGGTGTTAGTGGGAAGTATCCAGATAACCCGGACGGTGTAACACTGTGCCAAGATGTGCTGGCTGTGCACCAAGGCATGTTTAGCCACAGGTTGATCCTCATTACCAACAAACACTGTCTGCCTGTGTCCGCTCATGGAATGGACAGTTTGTTGCTGGTCATTCCCACATAGAAAGCTACACAGTGTAGGCAGGTCAGTTGGTAAATCACGTGGGTGCTTTCACACGTGGCTCTGCCTTTGATCGTGTACACCTTCCGGGTTACAGGACTGGAGTAGGTGGTGGTGGGAGGGTGCATGGGATAGGTTTTGCACCGGGGGCGGTTACAAGGGTAGAAGCCAGAGGGTAAGGAAGGTGGTTCGGGGATTTCATAGGGATGAACCAAGAGGTTACGAAGGTTAGGTGGACGGCGGAAAGACACTCTTGGTGGAGTAGGGAGGATTTCGTGAAGGATGGATCTCTACATCTACATCTACTTTACTACTCTGCAATTCACATTTAAGTGCTTGGCAGAGGGTTCATCAAACCACAATCATACTATCTCTCTACCATTCCACTCCCGAACAGCGCGCGGGAAAAACGAACACCTAAACCTTTCTGTTCGAGCTCTGATTTCTCTTATTTTATTTTGATGATCATTCCTACCTATGTAGGTTGTGCTCAACAAAATATTTTCGCATTCGGAAGAGAAAGTTGGTGACTGAAATTTCGTAAACAGATCTCGCTGCGACGAAAAACGTCTTTGCTTTAATGACTTCCATCCCAACTCGCGTATCATATCTGCCACACTCTCTCCCCTATTACGTGATAATACAAAACGAGCTGCCCTTTTTTGCACCCTTTTGATGTCCTCCGTCAATCCCACCTGGTAAGGATCCCACACCGCACAGCAATATTCTAACAGAGGACGAACGAGTGTAGTGTAAGCTGTCTCTTTAGTGGACTTGTTGCATCTTCTAAGTGTCCTGCCAATGAAACGCAACCTTTGGCTCACCTTCCCCACAGTATTATCTATGTGGTCTTTCCAACTGAAGTTGTTCGTAATTTTAACATGCAGGCACACACAAGCAAGCAAGCATACATGACCGCCAACTCCAGCGTCACTGGCCAGAATTTGTGGCTTGCAAGTAGATGCTGTTTTGCGGCTTGGAAGGCAGTGAATGAATATAAAAAAGATTCTGGCCTGAGATGCGGGAGTTTGTGTGTGTGTGTGTGTGTGTGTGTGTGTGTGTGTGTGTTTGTCTCTCTCTCTCTCTCTCTCTCTCTCTCTCTCTCTCTACTGACAAAGACTATGGACAAAAGTTTGATGTTAGTGCCTTTTAATCATGCCTGTCTGCAAATTGATGTGTCTTCTTTACGTAAGTAGCAATCTACCTTTTTCTACATTATTGTTTGATACTGTGAGATGAATTTGACACATGTTGAGAGATCAAAGTCGAAACCAGGCCCCTGAAGTAAATGGCAATATGTTGTTGTTGTGGTCTTCAGTCCTGAGACTGGTTTGATCCAGCTCTCCATGCTACTCTATTCTGTGCAAGCTTCTCCATCTCCCAGTACCTACTGCAACCTACATCCTTCTGAATCTGCTTAGTGATTTTTACCCTCCACGCTGCCCTCCAATGCTAAATTTGTGATCCCTTGATGCATCAAAACATGTCCTACCAACCGATCCCTTCTTCTAGTCAAGTTGTGCCACAAACTTCTCTTCTCCCCAATCCTATTCAATACCTCCTCATTAGTTACGTGATCTACCCACCTTATCTTCAGCATTCTTCTGTAGCACCACATTTCGAAAGCTTCTATTCTCTTCTTGTCCAAACTGGTTATCGTCCATGTTTCACTTCCATACATGGCTACACACCATACAAATACTTTCAGAAACGACTTCCTGACACTTAAATCTATACTCGATGTTAACAAATTTCTCTTCTTCAGAAACGATTTCCTTGCCATTGCCAGTCTACATTTTATATCCTCTCTACTTTGACCATCATCAGTTATTTTACTCCCTAAATAGCAAAACTCCTTTACTACTTTAAGTGTCTCATTTCCTAATCTAATCCCCTCAGCATCACCCGATTTAATTTGACTACATTCCATTATCCTCGTTTTGCTTTTGTTGATGTTCATCTTATATCCTCCTTTCAAGACACTGTCCATTCCGTTCAACTGCTCTTCCAAGTCCTTTGCTGTCTCTGACAGAATTACAATGTCATTGGCGAACCTCAAAATTTTTACTTCTTCTCCATGAATTTTAATACCTACTCCGAATTTTTCTTTTGTTTCCTTTACTGCTTGCTCAATATACAGATTGAATAACATCGGGGATAGGCTACAACCCTGTCTCACTCCTTTCCCAACCACTGCTTCCCTTTCATGCCCCTCGACTCTTATAACTGCCATCTGGTTTCTGTACAAATTGTAAATAGCCTTTCGCTCCCTGTATTTTACCCCTACCACCTTCAGAATTTGAAAGAGAATATTCCAGTTAACGTTGGCAAAAGCTTTCTCTAAGTCTACAAATGCTAGAAACGTAGGTTTGCCTTTTCTTATTCTTTCTTCTAAGATAAGTCATAAGGTTAGTATTGCCTCACGTGTTCCAATATTTCTATGGAATCCAAACTGATCTTCCCCGAGGTCCGCTTCTACCAGTTTTTCCATTTGTCTGTAAAGAATTCGCGTTAGTATTTTGCAGCTGTGGCTTATTAAACTGATAGTTCGGTAATTTTCACATCTGTCAACACCTGCTTTCTTTGGGATTGGAATTATTATATTCTTCTTGAAGTCTGTGGGTATTTCGCCTGTCTCATACATCTTGCTCACCAGATGGTAGAGTTTTGTCATGACTGGCTCTCCCAAGGCCGTCAGTAGTTCTAATGGAATGTTGTCTACTCCCGGAGCCGTGTTTCTACTCAGGTCTTTCAGTGCTCTGTCAAACTCTTCACGCAGTATCTTATCTCCCATTTCATCTTCATCTACATCCTCTTCCATTTCCATAATATTGTCCTCAAGTACATCGCCCTTGTATAAACCCTATATATACTCCTTCCACCTTTCTGCCTTCCCTTCTTTGCTTAGAACTGGGTTGCCATCTGAGCTCTTGATATTCATACAAGTGGTTCTCTTCTCTCCAAAGGTATCTTTAATTTTCCTGTAGGCAGTATCTATCTTACCCCTAGTGAGACAAGCCTCTACATCCTTACATTTGTCCTCTAGCCATCCCTGCTTAGCCATTTTGCACTTCCTGTCGCTCTCATTTTTGAGACGTTTGTATTCCTTTTTGCCTGCTTCATTTACTGCATTTTTATATTTTCTCCTTTCATCAATTAAATTCAATATTTCTTTTGTTACCCAAGGATTTCTATTAGCCCTCATCTTTTTACCTACTTGATCCTCTGCTGCCTTCACTACTTCATCCCTCAAAGCTACCCATTCTTCTTCTACTGTATTTCTTTCCCCCATTCCTGTCAATTGTTCCCTTATGCTCTCCCTGAAACTCTGTACAACCTCTGGTTCTTTCAGTTTATCCAGGTCCCATCTCCTTAAATTCCCATCTTTTAGCAGTTTCTTCAGTTTCAATCTGCAGTTCATAACCAATAGATTGTGGTCAGAATCCACATCTGCCCCTGGAAATGTCTTACAATTTAAAACCTGGTTCCTAAATCTCTGTCTTACCATTATATAATCTATCTGATACCTTTTAGTATCTCCAGGATTCTTCCAGGTATACAACCTTCTTTTATGATTCTTGAACCAAGTGTTAGCTATGATTAAGTTATGCTCTGTGCAAAATTCTACCAGGCGGCTTCCTCTTTCATTTCTTCCCCCCAATCCATATTCACCTACTATGTTTCCTTCTCTCCCTTTTCCTACTGACGAATTCCAGTCACCCATGACTATTAAATTTTCGTCTCCCTTCACTACCTGAATAATTTCTTTTATCTCGTCGTACATTTCATCAATTTCTTCATCATCTGCAGAGCTAGTTGGCATATAAACTTGTACTACTGTAGTAGACATGGGCTTTGTGTCTATCTTGGCCACAATAATGCGTTCACTATGCTGTTTGTAGTAGCTAACTCGCACTCCTATTTTTTTATTCATTATTAAACCTACTCCTGCATTACCCCTATTTGATTTTGTATTTATAACCCTGTAATCACCTGACCAAAAGTCTTGTTCCTCCTGCCACCGAACTTCACTAATTCCCTTTATATCTAACTTTAACCTATCCATTTCCCTTTTTAAATTTT
Source organism: Schistocerca nitens (assembly GCF_023898315.1). Classification (NCBI taxonomy): domain Eukaryota; kingdom Metazoa; phylum Arthropoda; class Insecta; order Orthoptera; family Acrididae; genus Schistocerca; species Schistocerca nitens. The sequence goes on from NC_064622.1 coordinate 356,480,338, forward strand.
CTAACCTACCTGCCCGATAAAGGGATCTGACATTCCACGCTTATCAAGTAATCGAATTCCAACAGATTTCTTTTGGAACTAATATGGATCACCTCACACTTTTCATTATTTAGCGTCAACTTCCACCTGTCACACCATACAGCAATCTTTTCTAAATCGCTTTGCAACTGATACTGGTCTTTGGTTGACATTACTAGACGGTAAATTACAGCATCATCTGCGAACAACCTAAGAGAACTGCTCAGATTGTCACCCAGGTCATTTATATAGATCAGGAACAGCAGAGGTCCCAGGATGCTTCCCTGGGGAACACCTGATATCACTTCAGTTTTACTCGATGATTTGCCATCTATTACTATGAACTGCGACTTTCCTGACAGGAAATCATGAATCCAGTCGCACAACTGAGACGATACCCCATAGGCCCGCAGCTTGATTAGATGTCGCTTGTGAGGAACGGTGTCAGAAGCTTTCCGGAAATCCTGTCGATAGCGGCCATTACTTCGTGCGAATAAAGAGCTAGCTGCGTTGCACAAGAACGATGTTTTCTGAAACCATGCTGATTATGTATCAATAGATCGTTCCCTTTGAGGTGATTCATAATGTTTGAATACAGTATATGCTCCAAAACCCTACTGCAAAACGACGTCAATGATATAGGTCTGTAGGTCGATGGATTACTCCTACTACCTGTCTTAAACACTGGTGCGACCTGCGCAATTTTCCAATCTAGGTAGATCTATCGGTTAGCGAGCGGTTGTATATAATTGCTAAGTTTGGAGCTATTGTATCAGCGTAATCTGAAAGGAACGTAATCGGTATACAATCTAGACCTGAAGACTTGCCCATATCAAGCGATTTGAGTTGCTTCGCAACCCCTAAGGTATCTACTTCTAAGAAACTCATGCTAGCAGCTGTTCATGTTTCAAATTCTGCAATATTCCATTCATCTTCCCTGGTGAAGGAATTTCGGAAAACTGCGTTCAATAACTCCGCTTTAGCGGCAGAGTCGTCGGTAACAGTACCATTGGCACTGCGCAGCGAAGGTATTGACTGCATCTTGCCGCTTGTCTACTTCACATACAACCAGAATTTCTTCGGATTTTCTACCAAATTTTGAGACAATGTTTCGTTCTGGAACCTATTAAAGGCATCTCGCATTGAAGTCCGTGCCAAATTTCGCGCATCTGTAAATTTTAGCCAATCTCATTTCAGGGCAGGATTTGAGGAAGTCGTATCCCTGCTGGAGAGCCACATTCAGAGTCTGATCCAGTCCCGGAAAGTATCTTGTCACAAGTGGGGCACTTTTGGGGTTCTTCTGTGGGTGGTTTTGGGTTTGAGGGGATGAGGAGGTGGCTCAGGTTATTTGGTTCTGTATCAGGTCGGGAGGGTAGTTGCGGGATGCGAAAGCTGTTGTCAGGTTGTTGGTTTAATGGTTCAGGGATTCAGGACTGGAGCAGATTCATTTGCTACGAAGATCTAGGCTGTAGGGAAGGGACCGTTTGATATGGAATGGGTGGCAGCTGTCATAATGGAGGTACTGTTGCTTGTTGGTGGGTTTGATGTGGACGGATGTGCGAAGCTGGCCATTGGACAGGTGGAGGTCAACATCAAGGAAAGTGGCATGGGATTTGGAGTAGGACCAGGTGAATCTGATGGAACCAAAGGAGTTAAGGTTGGAGAGGAAATTCTGGAGTTCTTCTTCACTGTGAGTCCAGATCATGAAGATGTCATCAATAAATCTGTACCAAACTTTGGGTTGGCAGGCCTGGGTAACCAAGAAGGCTTCCTCTAAGCGACCCATAAATAGGTTGGCGTACGAGGGGGCCATCCTGGTACCCATGGCTGTTCCCTTTAATTGTTGGTATGTCTGGCCTTCAAAAGTGAAGAAGTTGTTAGTCAGGATGAAGCTGGCTAAGGTAATGAGGAAAGAGGCTTTAGGTAGGGTGGCGTGAAAGGAAGTGCTCCATCGCAGCGAGGCCCTGGATGTGCGGAATATTTGTGTATAAGGAAGTGGCACCAATGGTTACAAGGATGGTCTCCGGGGGTAACAGATTGGGTAAGGATTCCAGGCGTTCGAGAAAGTGGTTGGTGTCTTTGATGACGGATGGGAGACTGTATGTAATGGGTTGAAGGTGCTGATCTACGTAGGCAGAGATACGTTCTGTGGGGGCTTGGTAACCAGCTACAATGGAGTGGCCGGGATGATTGGGTTTGTGAATTTTAGGAAGTAGGTAGAAGGTAGGAGTGCGGGGTGTCAGTGGGGGTCAGGAGGTTGATGGAGTCAGGTGAAAGGTTTTGTAGGGGGCTTAAGGTCCTGAGGATTCCTTGAAGCTCCGCCTGGACATCAGGAATGGGATTACCTTGACAAACTTTGTATGTAGTGTTGTCTGAAAGCTTACGCAGTCCCTCAGCCACATACTCCCGACGATCAAGTACCACGGTCGTGGAACCCTTGTCCGCCGGAAGAATGATGATGGATCGGTCAGCCTTCAGATCACGGATAGCCTGGGCTTCAGCTGTGGTGTTGGTAGTAGGATTAAGGTTTTTCAAGAAGTAGTGAGAGGCAAGGCTGGAAGTGAGAAATTCCTGGAACAGTTCCGTCCTCCGTCACAGTGGGACCCACCTCTTCCTCAAAATCACCCTCTCCAAACCTTCCAGGAATTTCTAACAATAAAAAACACAGAAACACACACACATATATCAAGCTTTTGCAACCCACAGTTGCTTCATCAGGAAAGAGGGGAGGAGAGGGAAAGACGAAAGGATGTGGGTTTTAAGGGAGAGGGTAAGGAGTCATTCCAATCCCGAGAGCGGAAAGACTTACCTTATGGGGAAAAAGGGACAGGTGTACACTCACACACTTTGTGTGTGTGTTTGTGTGTTTTTTATTGTGTCTATCTACCAGCACTTTCCCGTTTGGTAAGTCGCAGCATCTTTTTTTAATATATATAGAAAAACCTACCATAATGGATTTTTACAAATCATGTACACAAATTACATAGAAACATGAAATAAACTTTTCAGTAATTACAATAGTACTTTTTTATGCAAGTTTTTCAGTCTTTACCTCAAAGAGAAACATACAAAAATTTTCACTTTTCACTATTCACTTATTTAATCACAACTGTAGGCACCACTGTGAGTGTCCATACGAACCACTTTCACTAAAACATTAGAGGTAGAGGGTGGGAAGTTACTGTATGGTGTTTTCCTATATAAAGAAAGGGAATGGGGAGGATTCAATGTAGATCGTGTCCATCTCACTTCCTTCTCCACTACAGCTTGTAGGCTGCCTTTCATGGCGTCTCCAGGTCCATGAGAAACAGATAACGTAACATAAGCTCCTGTTCTCAACTTACATCCAAGGGAGGAAAAAACACATTCTATATTCTATTTTCCTTCTACCGTTCAAGTAATTGAGAAGTTACCAGAAAGAATTTCATTATTTGGAAAATTGTTATTAATTTTTGAAAACAATTGTTTCGCTATACATTAAATCAGAAAATCGTAACATTTTACTTCATTATTAAGCCTGAATCACAAATCTTGCCATTGGATTAGCATGCTAAAGAAGTCATTTGTTCGACGTCAGTTTCATTTATTTGTTACACGCATAATTAGCAAGCTGTTTTTATTATACCTTATCAGTACTTTACGATCTGCATTTTTTTGAACACATTTGTTTATTTGTATTTTGTTGTCTTTATTTATCTGTTATTTGACCATCTGCCTTAAGCGAGATTACATGTTTCTCAAACTGTTTTATTAGACGTGAGGGAATTACTCAACAATTGTCCACCTGAATGAGATTTTCACTCTGCAGCGGAGTGTGCGCTGATATGAAACTTCCTGGCAGATTAAAACTTTGTGCCCGACCGAGACTCGAACTCGGGACCTTTGCCTTTCGGGGGCAAGTGCTCTACCAACTGAGCTACCGAAGCACGACTCGCGCCCGGTACTCACAGCTTTACTTCTGCCAGTACCTCGTCTCCTACCTTCCAAACTTTACAGAAGCTCTCCTGCGAACCTTGCAAGATCTGAAGAAATTCTGTTCTGTCTATACCAGCTTCTGTAGGGAGTCTGCCATTCTTTGGCAGATACACAATTTGGCATACCGTGCAGTCACTGCTGGCTGAAACTTTATTTCCCTTTCACATTCCATTCTCTCCTTCTGTCCTATCGTAGTAAGGTATATACGTATTCATGTTGTACATATGCTATTAGCTTGTAATGTCTTCCTAGTGAGTAAGGATGATTCCCAAAAATGACTATAACCAAATGAGAACTTACAAGAGAATATGAGAGGTAGTTTGCAGTTGTAAATTCTAAATTTTAAAATAACAATGGGTAACTTCTGAGCATCAAAGACAAAAAATTAATAGCTAAAGTAAGTAAATAGTAACTACAAAATACGGAACACTTTGCATTATGAGAAGTTATTGTAGCTGGAAAATCCTAAAATCTGGACTAATAGACTCTGCATAAATTAAGAATTTTCAGTTGGGAGTAAGGCTGTCTGAAGGTAAGAGAGAGTAGTAAAATGGTGCCACTAGAGGCAAGCCAAAGTGTTTCGATATTAATTAAAGGAGATGTGTGGAAGTGGTGTGAGGATCACAGCAAAAATACATGTAATAATGAGGTCAGTAGGCTTACAGAAATAAAACGAAGAAAGATGAGTCGAAATAAATGGATAAGGGTAAAGAGAGAGAAATAGGAGTAATGAAGTCTGTAGCCTGACATATATGGCAAACAGGTGGACAATTGAAACTTCCTGGCAGATTAAAACTGTGTGCCCGACCGAGACTCGAAATCGGGACCTTTGCCTTTCGCGGGCAAGTGCTCTACCAACTGAGCTACCGAAGCACGACTCACGCCCGGTACTCACAGCTTTACTTCTGCCAGTACCTCGTCTTCTACCTTCCAAACTTTACAGAAGCTCTCCTGCGAACCTTGCAGATTTTAGGATTTTCCAGCTACAATAACTTCTCATAATGCAAAGTGTTCCGTATTTTGTAGTTACTATTTACTTACTTTAGCTATTAATTTTTTGTCTTTAATGCTCCGAAGTTACCCATTGTTACTTTAAAATTTAGAATTTACAACTGCAAACTACCTCTCATATTCTCTTGTAAGTTCTCATTTTATTTATAGTCATTTTTGGGAATCATCCTTACTCACTAGGAAGACATTACAAGCTAATAGCATATGTACAACATGAATACGTATATACCTTACTACGATAGGACAGAAGGAGAGAATGGAATGTGAAAGGGAAATAAAGTTTCAGCCAGCAGGGACTGCACGGTATGCCAAATTGTGTATCTGCCAAAGAATGGCAGACTCCCTACAGAAGCTGGTATAGACAGAACAGAATTTCTTCAGATCTACAAAATATAGAGCCCCCCCATTTACAGAAGCTCTCCTGCGAACCTTGCAAGGTTCGCAGGAGAGCTTCTGTAAAGTTTGGAAGGTAGGAGACGAGGTACTGGCAGAACTAAAGCTGTGAGTACCGGGCGTGAGTCGTGCTTCGGTAGCTCAGTTGGTAGAGCACTTGCACGCGAAAGGCAAAGGTCCCGAGTTCGAGTCTCGGTCGGGCACACAGTTTTAATCTGCCAGGAAGTTTCAATTGTCCACCTGTTTGCCATATATGTCAGGCTACAGACTTCATTACTCCTATTTCTCTCTCTTTACCCTTATCCATTTATTTCGACTCATCTTTCTTCGTTTTATTTCTGTAAGCCTACTGACCTCATTATTACATGTATTTTTGCTGTGATCCTCACACCACTTCCACACATCTCCTTTAATTAATATCGAAACACTTTGGCTTGCCTCTAGTGGCACCATTTTACTACTCTCTCTTACCTTCAGACAGCCTTACTCCCAACTGAAAATTCTTAATTTATGCAGAGTCTATTAGTCCAGATTTTAGGATTTTCCAGCTACAATAACTTCTCATAATGCAAAGTGTTCCGTATTTTGTAGTTACTATTTACTTACTTTAGCTATTAATTTTTTGTCTTTGATGCTCAGAAGTTACCCATTGTTATTTTAAAATTTAGAATTTACAACTGCAAACTACCTCTCATATTCTCTTGTAAGTTCTCATTTGGTTATAGTCATTTTTGGGAATCATCCTTACTCACTAGGAAGACATTACAAGCTAATAGCATATGTACAACATGAATACGTATATACCTTACTACGATAGGACAGAAGGAGAGAATGGAATGTGAAAGGGAAATAAAGTTTCAGCCAGCAGTGACTGCACGGTATGCCAAATTGTGTATCTGCCAAAGAATGGCAGACTCCCTACAGAAGCTGGTATAGACAGAACAGAATTTCTTCAGATCTACAAAATATAGAGGGCCCCCCCCCCCCCCCCCCCACACACACACACAGGGGGCTCGCCACTCTGCCAGGTTAGTGCTTCGTTACCATGGGGTCCCAGCCTTTGAAGCATCTTTTCCCTTCCTTGCTACATGCCTACCCTTTTGGTATTCTTTTTTTCCTCTCCCTCGGGGAACATGTCTGGGGTGTTTTTGGGACTGTGTTCCGTACTTACAGTACCTGCCATCGTACAGTCTTACCACTGTTTTTTGTACCTTTTTTTCTTTCTTCGTTCATCTTCTCATATCCTTCCTCTGCTTCAGTGTTTGAGGTTCCTCTTTTTCTTCTTCCTCGATTGCGCTCCAAAAGTCCGGCCTACACGTCTAATTCGTAACAGGTGATTGCGTAATGTGTGATTCCCAGCCCTCGGTCAACAGATAGGGTTCGCAAGTACCGCCCCGATACAGGCCAGGCCCAGGGAGGGGTGCCTGCTTGAGCTGCTACCTTCCCAAATTGCTGATTCCCTCTGTCAGGTGAAACCTGAAACGTAAACAATCACCTAAGTGCGTAAGCCCTCCTCTGAGGAGGAGAGGGAGGGGGGGGGGGGGAGGGAGGGCAGTTGGCAGTTGGGGCAGGAGCGTGCCATCGGAGATGCTGGCAGTCATAGGGGATTTTCTCACAATGAACCAGTCATCATCGTCTTCACAGTCCACACTACCAAACGTAAACGGATTGAAGTTCCCGATTAAAGACACTCCCAGCGGCACAACAGTTCCTCGGGTTTCATGTACTGAAGACAGTGAGTCCTCTCCAATGGTAAATCCATTTCTTATTCAGATGCAATTGCCGGCTCTGTGAAATCGTGCTCACTTTTACACGATGGCACTTTGCTTTTTGAAGACTACCTCTTATTCTTAAGCACAACAACTGATTGCTGCTTCGTTTCTCCACAGCTATCCTATTCATGTTGAGGCCCATAGAACTCTGATTCTTTCCGTGGTATTATTTACACTTCTACTTTTGACAAATCACACTTTGATTTTGCATTTATTACTTTGACAGAACCATCCTCATTAATTTCAGTTTCTGATTCTGGTGATTCATCGTCAGAGACTGGTTCCATCTTAACTTCCATATTATTCTCATCAATACTTTCGATTGTTAGTAGGCTATTGCAAGGAGCTAACAAATACTTAAAATATTCTTGACTTAACTTAATTGCTGGACCTCGACGATCGATGCCGTCGCGGTGTGTCAGCAAATGTGATGTGACGCATTGCGAGTAAGGAGGCGATGATGGCGGCGAGTATCACCCACTACAGTAGTTCCAGAGGGGGCTGGACACCGGTGAGCATGGGCAGTAACTTGTAGGTAACTCACAGTTCCACGCAGCTCCCTGATGATACAGCATCGTCTTCTCATCTCGATGCTGTTGGTAGCTGCTATGTAGGTGTCGTCTTCTTCCCTCCTCCTGTCACTATCAAGGTTACTATGGCTAACATTCACAGTTTAGTTTCCACACTCGTGAGCAAATCTTAGCACTGTTCTCACACTGGTTTCAGCATATTTCACTTCGGTAACCTGTTAATGCCAACCAAGTTCGCTGTCTTATTCCAGTCACTTTCACTGTTCAATTTCCTGGCCAATGCACAATATGTGGCATGGTCGTTGGAATAAGAATATTGATTTAATTATATTGTGTTGCCCTCTTTTATGAGAGCCTGATAATTCTTTTTGCGGTGTGTCAGAAAGCGATGGAGAACATACTGACCATAATTTCCAATCTGCAAGTCCACATTCTTCGTGTGCTCATTGAAAGTACTCTCTGTTTACTCACAAGGGAACCTCCCAATCGCACCCCCCTCAGATTTAATTATAAGTTGGCACAGTGGATAGGCCTTGAAAAACTGAACACAGATCAATCGAGAAAACAGGAAGAAGTTGTGTGGAACTATGAAAAAAATTAGTAAAATATACAAACTGAGTAGTCCATGTGCAAGATAGGCAACATTAAGGTGTGGGTGAGCTCAGGAGCGCTGTGGTCCTATGGTTAGCGTGAGCAGATGCGAAACGAGAGGTTCTTGGTTCGAGTCTTCCCTCGAGTGGAAAGTTTAATTTTTTATTTTCAGTTTATGTCACAAACTCTTATGTTTTAATCACTTTTTTGGGAGTGATTATCACATCCACAAGAAAACCTAAATTGGGAAAGGTAGAAGAATCTTTTTACCCATTCGCCAAGCATACAAGTTAAGTGGGTCGACAACATATTCCTGTCATGTGATGCACATGCCGTCACCAGTGTCGTATAGAACATATCAGACGTGTTTTCTTGTGGAGGAATCGGTTGACCTATGACCTTGCGATTAAATGTTTTCGGTGCCCATTGAAGAGGCACGTCCTTTCGTCAACTAATCGCACGGTTTTGCGGTGCGGTCGCAAAACACAGACACTAAACTTATTACAGTGAACAGAGACGTCAATGAACAAACGGACAGATCATAACTTTACGAAAATAAAGAAAGTAAACTTATCACTCGAGGGAAGACTTGAACCAAGGACGTCTCGTTCCGCAGCTGCTCACGCTAACCACGGGACCACGGCGCACATACGCTTTCATTATCCTTGATGTTGCCTATCTTGCACATGGACTACTCAGTTTGTATATTTTGCTTATTTTTTCATAGTTCCACACAACTTCTTCCTGTTTTCTCGATTGATCTGTGTTCAGTTTTTCAAGGCCTATCCACTGTGCCAACTTATAACTAAATTTGAGGGGGGGTGCGATGGGGAGGTTCCCTTGTCAGTGGGAGCAGGAACGGTGATTATAAATATTAGTTTTGAGTTCTAACTGAGTCATGTATTAAGCAAATAGTTTCACACACAAACCTAGTTATATTCCTGACCATAATAATAACAATAATAATAATAGTACTGGGCGGACCAAAAACCAATAAACCCAGTGGTGTCTGTTCAGCATCTGGCGGCCAGTGGTCAGCGTCTGTTCCTCTAGTTGAGGCGGCTGCACAAAATCTTCTCGACTCAAAAATCGAGTCGTATACCTGTGGTCTCAACAGAGATCACCACAAAAACTAAAATTCAACTTGAATGCATGATGGAAAAGACGACCACAGAGTCAGTACCCCAGGCACCAGTCGATAGACTGGATTCACCTGATCATCGGATTCTGGGGGATCAGGGACACCATGCGGAGAAGAATCGGAGCTTCTCAAAAACTCGTCACACTCTCAAAACGAAACGTAAAAATTGTATTGGTACAATTAATGTGAACACCCTCACTAAAACAGGCAAATTAAAGCAACTCACCAACGCAATGGGAAAATTTAACCTGAAAATCACTGCACTGCAAGAGACAAGATTCACAGATGAAGGACACTTTAACACAGAGAATTACAGGATCTACAAGGGCAAACCTGCCATAAAAGTAAGAGACAAACTACCACTTTTCGGAACAGGATTCGCCGTACACACTTCCTTACTTGACTCAGTTATTGACTTTACGTCTCCCAATGAAAGAGTCTCCCTGTTATCAGTAAAATCAGCTAATAAAGCATACACTCTGATCAATGTGCACGCCCCCACAAATCACCACAATAAAATCTACCCTGAAACAGTTGACAATTTCTGGGAAACACTAGAAGAAACAACAAATAAAGTACCTAAGCACCATGTGAAAATCTTAGTAGGCGATTTTAATGCACAATTAGGGAAGGAAAAAAAATTCAGAGATACCGCTGGACCCCACACCAAACACAAACGTACCAACAAGAATGGTGAAAAACTAATCGACTTCTGCAGAAACTTTGGACTTAAAATAATGAGTACCCAGTTTCAAAAACCTGCACATAAATTAACCACATGGAGATCACCCAGTCTTAGACAGGGTGAATACCAAATAGACCATGTCACAATTTCCAAAGAAAACACAAAAGAAATTCAAAACATCAGAACCCGCAAAGGTGTCTTTGAATCAGATCATCTTCTCCAAATAAAAACAAATTTCCAACCCAACAGAATGCTAAAAAGGCCACCCAAAAGTACCAAACCAGATCCGGAATATCTGCAACTCAACAAAGAAAACACCATCATGCAAATTAATCAGGAAAAATCAACAGACTGGAAGAAACTAACAGAGAAAATTCAGGAAGCCCTCAAATTAGGACAACCCCCTCGCAACAGGAAACATCGCTGGTGGAATGCAACCTGTGATGAGGCAGTTGACAAACGAATAACTGCATGGAAAAAATTTAGCAGTCACAAAACTGAAGAAAACTGGGAGAGCTTTCTTAAAACCCAAAAACAAACCTCTAAAATATACCTCAAAAATAATACAAGAAATTTTTATAAGACTTTCAGAGAAAACTTACAGGGATACCAAGCGCCTAGCTTGTGCTTCAAGAAACCCGATGGCTCTTTGGAAACCAACACGAAAAATAACTGCAAAATCTTAGCCCAATATTTCAGTTCCCTCCTCAACTGCGAACCACCCCAAGAAAAACTTGTCTTCTCTTCTCCAGTATTCACACACCCAGACTCACATGCCCCGGATCTTGAAGAAATTATGGAGATAGTCAAGCAGTTGAAAAATAACAAAGCACCAGGAGAAGATGAGATCATTGCTGAGTTCTGGAAACTAAACCATCCTATATTTATGCAGAAATTACACCATATAATATCAGACATATGGATAACGGAGCAGATACCATAGGACTGGAAATGCACTCTAATTCACCCGCTACACAAAAAGGGCGACAAGACAGACATGAACAATTACAGAGGAATTTCCCTGCTCCCAAAGTGCTTTTAAACAGGATAGAATCCCAAGCAGATACACTAATTGGTGAATACCAGGCCGGATTCAGAAAAGGACGGTCATTTGCGGAACAGATCTGGTGCTTAAAGACAATATTACAAATGAGGAAATGCAGAAACACAGTAGTTACATTCATCGACTTCAGGAAAGCATATGATTCAGTGGACCGTGGAACCCTGTTTAAAATCATGGAAGAATTTGGGATTGACCGAAAGACACAAAAAATCACAGAACAGACACTTACAGGAACAACGGCCAAAGTGAAATTCATGGGCGAAGTATCAGAACCCTTCGAAATCAAATCTGGAGTCCGACAGGGGGACGGACTATCCCCAATCCTTTCCAATATTGTTCTAGAAAAGATAATCAGGGAATGGGAACCTCACGTAAAGGGTATCCAAATTGGTATCAAGAAAGAGAACCGAATTAAAGTCAAGTGCCTTGCTTTTGCTGACGATATTGCAATTATCACCAATAACAGAACAGAAGCGATTCACGCAGTGGAAAAACTACATGAAATTTCACAAAAAACCGGACTACAGATATCTTATGAAAAAAACCAATATATGGAAAGGCAGCCAGAAAATAAATCCCCTCTAATAACAAAATATGGTAAAATTGCACAAGTCTGCCATTTTAAATACCTCGGTGAAACTATACAGTCCTCAGGATTAAACCGAATTGCCAATGAACAAAGAATCACCAAGCTCCAGAAAGCCTACAAGCTAACATGGACGCATTACAACAAGAAGTGCATTTCGACAGACGCAAAATTAAGGCACTATAAAAGAGTGATTCTTCCAGAAGCAATCTATGCAGCTGAAACAATGGTGATTGATGGTCATTCAAAAATTAAGGAAACAGAAAAGCAGGAAAGAAAAATTTTCAGGAAGATTTACGGTCCAATCAACAAAAATGGCATTTGGATGAAGAGACCACAAACGAGCTGTATAGAAAGATCAACATAGTAACAGATGAAATCAGAAAGCGCCGAGCCAAATTTTATACACACATCTACAGGATGGAAGACTCCAGAACAGCAAAGAAATTATTCAATATTATAACAAGGAGTAAATGTGGCACGGAATGGCTGAGGAAGTCTAGAGGGATCTACAGCAGATCAACATAAAAAATCTCGAAGATCGCACCGAGTAATGGCATAAAATCACAAGTGTGAAGTTTGGGGAAAGAACATCGCATCAGCCTGGTAAAAAATGGACAGAGGAACGGAAGAAGGAGCATTCTGAGAGGATGAGGAGGTTTTGGGAAGCAAAGAAGAAAAACATCCAAAGATGAAATTATGAATTCAAGTTCAATCGCTCTCCTAAAGGGGAACAATCGTTATAATAATAATAATAATAATAATAATAATAGTACTGAATTCTCTGTCATAAACAGCAATATGAGCATTTCAGAGACAAGCTGTACTGGTCTTTCACCCTGACTTCTAATAATCAAAGGTAATTGGAAAATAATATCACACTTGTCACGCAGTGTTGTTAACAGTATGGGCAGCATATAAACGGTTACTTCCGTGAAACCTAAACGATCCAGGACAGTGTACAGTACTTGCGAGTTCACTTCCTATTTGTACCGAAAACATGGCTGTGACACCATCCGAGGCAGCGCGTAAGCCAGCATTTGACTGATGCAGAGCATATGATAGCGGGATGTGAAATGTAGTGGTACTGCCTCTCAGCCATATTTACATATGGTTGCAGTGGATGGCCAAACGGAACGTTTTCCATCATCTGCTCTATCCCTGGGTAATAGCATCTAAATGGCCATTTTCTTGAACTGTATAGTTTAATAATTCGATCATGGATCAGTTTACAATCTTTGTAATTTTTATATGAATGGAGTTAAATTGGGTTTAATCACAGAAAAGGTTTTATCTGTACTGCATTTAGACTTTGCTGACTAGAATTTCTAGAACTGACAACTACATCTTTAAGAGACCTTGTATTGATTGTTATTTACATCGAAGTCTTGAAATTAGTTCTTGTTAGATCTTCACTATTTAATGGATGTAATCAGGTGCTGTAATCAGAAATTTCTATCATTAATGTAAATGGTACTTAATCTGTTACAGATAAGGATGTTTTTGTTCCACATTTAGCTTTTAGTAAATTACGTGAGAACTATTAGAGGTAGCTTAATGGGGTCACATAGTTAAGATTTTTATATCAAACTAACACTTTGTACCAATTTTGATCTTTCTAAGTCTGATATTTAGCGCCTTCAATTTTTCATAAAAATGTCAATTTTGACCAAATTATTGCTGCAGTCAGGTTGAGACTTGTAAGAGTTTATTTTGACATACATTTGCACATTCTCCACAATTTTTGGCTTTCTACCTTTATTATTTAGCACCATTTGTTTTTTCCCCTTAAAACAATGTTTTTAGGGAAACATATTCATCTGAGCACTTTGAGATTTAATAATTTAAACATTAATATACTGAAGCATATGTTGACAAAGTTTGGAAAAGCTACTTTAATTTCGTCCTTAGATTATGGTGCAATATTTTGTATGCTACGCACAGCCGCATTATGACAATGTGGCGCTAGTAGCAGTGAACTGGGGTAAGTCCCAGCACACTCTCTCGCCTCTGTGTCTCTCAAATGATACAACGCTTGTTTCGCCACAAGATGGTGACTGTGTTGGTACCTTGAGTCTCGGGGTGTTTTGGCTCTTTTCCAGAGTGGTTTTCGCCAAGCTCTTTCTACTGCTGACAATTTGGTGTGCCTGGAGGCTGCTATCTGATCAACTTTTACCAGGCGTCAACATCTTATCACTGGTTTCTTCTGCTTGCATAGGGTGTGTGACACCACATGGTATCATATCTTCATTACTCTACAAGAGTGGGGATCTCTGGGGCCTACTCCCGATTTTTGTCTTTAACTTCTTGTCACACCATACTTCCTGGGTTCAAGTTGATGCTTCCCACAGAACCTCTCTGTTGACACCACGATTTTTTACTGACTGTTCCTGGCTGTCCTTGATGCATTTCCAGGTTCAGAAGTAATATACACTGACATCTCCACAGTCAGTGGATGAATCGGTGTTGCCTACTCACTTGCAAGATGCAGTGAACTACACTTCCTGCCGAATAGATGTAGTGAATTAACTGCAGAATTCGTGGAAATTGCTTCAGGTTGGTCGTGTTCACTGGTACTGGAATTGGATCTCTGGTCAACACTCTGTCGTCAATAATTATTGGAGGCTTGGAACTTGGATTGGTGAGCCTGAGTTTCTCCGAAAAACTTGTGAACAATAAAGGGGACGACGACCATGTTGCAGTCTTCCCTTCTTACTTCTCGCAGGGAATTCTATTTAGTTGGAATCGCATTGGCATCACTTGGCTGACCCATAGTCATATCATGTGGCATGAGGATCCACACCACTGTCAGTGTGGCAGTGGCCCACATCCTTCCGGACTGCCCGAATTTATCCACCGTATGACGAAACCTTAAACTTTCTGATGCGCTGCCTCTGGTGCTAGCAGATAATGGCGAGGCAGTTGATCTGGTTTTACAATACAATGTAAGACATTACTGCTAAAACATCATGCATGAGTTTTTAAGAGTGAAAAGCTAAGTGGCTAACTGTATTGTTTGTAAAAGAGGTGGGAGAGGGACAGTAAAAAATAGACAGATCGGAAAATGAAAGATGTAGAAAACTAAAACAGATTGAAGAGTGGAGTAGTTATTGTGAAGAAATGCTGAGATGGAAGGAATTAATGTAAATTAAGGCCATGTGACTGGCGGAACCATGGACAAGTTGTAGCACTAGTTCCTACTTGTGGAACTCTGAGAATTTGGTGTCTGCGGGAAGAATCCAGATCACATGTATGGTGAAACAGGCACCGAGGTCGTGACTGTCATGTTGTAGAGCATGCTCTGCAACAGGATATTGTGTGTTGCCAGTATACACCCTCTGCCTATGTCCACTCATCCTAACTGATAATTTGGTGGTAGCCATGCCGATTTAAAGGGCGGAACAGTGATTACCTGGTTACTTGGCTGGTATAGGTGGTGGTTGAAGGGTGCATAGGGCAAGTCTTGCAGCACGGACGGTTGCAGGGGTGGAGGTCATAGGGTAGGGAGATGGGTGCAGAAGAAGCATAAGAGCTGACAAGGATATTGCGGAGATTGAGAGGGCATCGAAATGCTATTATACATATGGTGGGTAAAATCTCGGACAGAACAGACCTCTTTTCAGAGCATGATTTTAGGAAGTCATTAGTTTGTTTAAATAACTAGTTAATACATTGAAGACCAGGAAAATACTGAGTGACAAGTGGTGTGCTCTGAAGCTATTTTTTGGAGGGATCAGCAGTACCAGGATTGGATGTGATGGCCGAGGAAATCTGCGTGTGAACTAGAGTGATGGGATAATCACGGCGAATGAAGGCTGAGGTGAGAACGGTGTTGTATTGCTTTAAAGGGCCTGCATCCAAACAAATACATTTGCCTCAAATGACAAGGATGTATATGAGGGAAGGATGGAAACTGTCAAAATGTAAATACTGTTGTTTGTTTGTAGGTTCAATGTGGACAGAAATGTATAGCTGACCTTCGGTGAGGGTGAGATCAACCTCAAGGACAAGGGCATGGAATTTGGAATAGGACTACATGAAATTTAATTGGAAGAATTTATCTAGAGATTCCAGGAATTTTAACAGGTCAGCCTCACCCTGAGTCCATATGGCAAAGATGTCATCATTGCATCTAAATTAAACCAGGGGCTGAAGGCTTATGGATTCCGAGACAGCCCCCTCCAAGTGACCTGTGAAAAGGGTGGCATAGGAAGGAGCCATCCTGTTTCCCATGGTCGTGGCCTGGTTTTCCATGTTACCCATGAAGCTTGTTTTTAGTCCTCACTATGAGATAGGGCACACTGGCCTTGTTGGCCACATGGGTGGATTGGTGGGGTGCCCTGTCATCTACTCCAATCCAGGGGTCCCACGGCTGCCCTTGCTTGGTGGTGAGGCCTGGGTCCTTGCCTTTCCACCTTTTTATTCTTCTTATTCTTTTGCATTTGATGATGTTTTAATGCCCCATTATAGTTTTTCTCTTTTCTTAGATATTGTCAACAACTTGTATGATTTATTAGTTTTCTTGTAGTAATGGAGAATGAGGAAACACTGATCGAATGCCGAGAATGCTTCACATAATGTGCTACAGGGGCCTCCAGCTGCTTTCTGGGTGGAGCAACTCACCCACTTTCATCATCTCACCTGTATCTAACATCTACTTCCTTCTATCTCTTGGTATTATGCATTCTGGTTATAGTCAGGTTCATCAAGATTTTTCTTCTTTGCCCTTCCTCTCTGGGAACTCCTCATAGCTTGACGGGTATAGGATAGAGAGACTGATGACCTCATAGTTTGATCCCTTGAACCTCATCAGTCCAGATTCATGATTCCTTGATGCCTTTCAGTTAGATTGTGCAATAAATTTCTGTTTTCTCCAGTTCATTTCACTATGACCTCAATTAGTTATTCAATCTAGCCATCTTATTTTCAGCATTCTTCTTTAGCATTACATTTCAAGAACTTCTTTTATCTTCTTTTCTGAACTGTTTATCGTCCATGTTTTACTTGCGCATGAGGCTACACCTTCAGAAGAGACCTGTTGACACTTATATTGA
Organism: Schistocerca nitens; assembly: GCF_023898315.1. Classification (NCBI taxonomy): domain Eukaryota; kingdom Metazoa; phylum Arthropoda; class Insecta; order Orthoptera; family Acrididae; genus Schistocerca; species Schistocerca nitens. Next base: position 356,497,157 of record NC_064622.1, read on the forward strand.
TGTAAGATATTAATAAATTTCTCTCTTTCAGAAATGCTTTTCTTATTATTGCCAGTTGTAATACAGCATGGCAAAAATGATTTTGTGTGGTGAAGTTTGGGATGTGTATTGTTGCTTAACACAAGAAAACAGGTTACCATGTCATGTTACGGATATCCTCCACCAAATAAATAATATGTACCTTGTGTAATCCGGGGTGCTGCTTCTTAATGCTGCTATAGCTTCATCTTGATGTTACTGCATCGCCACTCAGGGATCGTGCAATGGTAGAAATAATCTCAGGGATTTTGTGTTCACAATGAGTTTTATTTCGCATGCTAGATGTTTGCCGGCAAACTTCATGTGAAATTGACTTAACACTGTCTCATGACTGACGTCAAACTGAACTGCAACTGAGGTACGGCGGCGTACAAATCGCCTCTATTTATGTGAGTTTAAACAAGTACTGACATTGCTACATATTAAATTTTGTGGTTTAACAATTAAAACTTTTATGTTCATCTTCCCAATTTACATAGAAATTAACATGAAATAAAAGTGTTTCCTATTAAGACTTTATATTACATGTTTTATCATTACTAAAATATATTTCGTTAATTTGTATATATCATTTAACATACTTAATGGATAATCATCCTATCATTTTCATGTGAACAGAAAGATTAGTTTTATTGAATGAAAGGCTGATATCCAATTAATTAAATTTTGTACGAGTAAAACTTTACACTTCTGTGTAGTTGTAATTACAATGCCATTAACTAACACCAATTAAAACATTAGTATGCTTAATTCTGACTGAAAAAATATCATGTCATATTTCTATTATGGATAAATTTGTTTTTTAGTTGGAAAACATAAAAATAGCTGTCTTTTGGTGACTAGAAATATCAGAATTTTAATTGTTAATTACTCCACAATTATAATAGCAATTTTGCCTGAAGTTTGCATAATGTACAAATTGTGATAGTCCGTCAGCTTTTAGTCCAACGTGTTTCCTTCATTCTGCATATTGGTGAGGCACGATGTAAACAATGTCAGAACAATAGCTTAAATTAATGCAGAGTATTAATTTGCTGCAAAAGAAAATCATCAGTGTATTCAAATCCAGAAATGACAAAATCAAAGCAACAACATGCTGATATTACACATATGCCCTCCTCAGGAAAATGGGAATGAGACTGGTAAAAGGATATAGGATCCCAAAGGGTTGTTGTACTTCAGTCTGCATTTTATATCATCTCTCCTTTGGCCATCATTAGTTATTTTACTGTCCAAAAAGCAAATCCTATCAACTACTTTTAACGTCTGATTTCCTGATCCAGTTCGTTCAGCATTGTGTGATTTTATTTGACTTCATTCCATTACCTTTGTCTCACATTTTTTTATATTCATTTTATAGCTTATTTTGAAGACACTATCCATTTTGTTAAACTGTTCTTCCAAGTTCTTTGCTGTGTGTGATAGAAGAACAATGGTATTCGAAAACCTCAAAGTTTTTGTTTCTCCGCTGCAAGCTTTAACCCCTTTCCAAATTACTCTCCAGTGTCCACTTCTGCTTGCTCAGTATACAGATGGCATAACATAGGGATAGGCTACAAGCAGTCTCAATCCCTTCTCAACTACTGCTTTCCTTTCATTTATTTGACTCGTATGACTGCAGTCCCTTTTCTGTAAAATTCTTAAATAACCTTACTCATGCCCATGTTTTATCCCTGCTACCTTCATAATTCCAATCAATATTGTCAAAAGCTTACTTTAAATCTACAGTCATCTAATATGAGTCGTAAGGCAAGTATAGCCTTGTGTGTTTCTATATTATGCGGAAACCAAACTGATCTTCTCTGAGGCCAGCTTCTACCAGTTTTTCCATTCTTCTGTAAATCAAAAACCTCTCAACCTTGATTCTTTGGAGAAGCAAACTCCCATGCACAGAACAGCGTCAAATGTCTGATTGCTTTGCAAATGAGTTAATCTACTAAATGTTTGACATTAAGCATGTAACACTTCTATGATTGAAAATGCAGAACCCTAATTATGTTGGTTTTAATAGTTTCAAATTATTCACCTGTAGGCTAACTAAAAAGTCAAGTGTAATAAGCGATCAGCTTTTATTCTTTCATTATTTTATGTGTAATGTTAATGACAAAAAGTTTCAGAAGGGTTTGAAATTATGTTTAAAGTTTGTTGGAAGTCACTCAGTGGTCACATTCTCAAATACTAGAGGACTTGAATTATTGTGTTAAACTTTTAAAGTCAGATTATATGTCTCAAGGAGTGCACAATTACAGAATTTTAAATTTTTAAATTCAGTTATTGATTATGTGAAATACCGAAAGCCCAATTTTTGTTGCTGTTAAAAGCTTTTTTATGGGCAACCTACATCTGGGATTAGTTGAGCAGGTGTTTGTTTAAGCCATCTAGTAATCTAAATAATTCACGTTAATATTTTACAACCGTGACTTACTAAACTAATGAGTCAGTAATATTCACATCACTCAGCACTTGTCTGTTTTGGAATTGAAATTAGTACATCCCTCCTGAAGGCTGACAGTAGTGCAGCTGTCTCCCGTATCTTAAGCAGCAGGTGGAGTAGTTTCACCATGGCTGGCTCTCCCAAGAATATAATTAATTTTGATATATGTAAGGATGTAGAGGCTTGTCTCACTAGGGGTAAGATAGATACTGCCTACAGAAAAATTAAAGAGACCTTTGGAGAGAAGAGAACCACTTGTATGAATATCAAGAACTCAGATGGAAACCCAGTTCTAAGCAAAGAAGGGAAGGCAGAAAGGTGGAAGGAGTATATAGAGGGTTTATATAAGGGCGATGTGCTTGAGGACAATATTATGGAAATGGAAGAGGATGTAGATGAAGACGAAATGGGAGATAAGATACTGCGTGAAGAGTTTGACAGAGCACTGAAAGACCTGAGTCGAAACAAGGCCCCGGGAGTAGACAACATTCCATTAGAACTACTGACGGCCTTGGGAGAGCCAGTCATGACAAAACTCTACCATCTGGTGAGCAAGATGTATGAGACAGGCGAAATACCCTCAGACTTCAAGAAGAATATAATAATTCCAATCCCAAAGAAAGCAGGTGTTGAAAGATGTGAAAATTACCGAACTATCAGTTTAATAAGTCACAGCTGCAAAATACTAATGCAAATTCTTTACAGACGAATGGAAAAACTGGTAGAAGCGGACCTTGGGGAAGATCAGTTTGGATTCCGTAGAAATGTTGGAACACGTGAGGCAATACTAACCTTACGACTTATCTTAGAATAAAGATTAAGAAAAGGCAAACCTACGTTTCTAGCATTTGTAGACTTAGAGAAAGCTTTTGACAATGTTAACTGGAATACTCTCTTTCAAATTCTGAAGGTGGTAGGGGTAAAATACAGGGAGCGAAAGGCTATTTACAATTTGTACAGAAACCAGATGGCAGTTATAAGAGTCGAGGGACATGCAAGGGAAGCAGTGGTTGGGAAGGGAGTAAGACAGGGTTGTAGCCTCTCCCCGATGTTATTCAATCTGTATATTGAGCAAGCAGTAAAGGAAGCAAAAGAAAAATTCGGAGTAGGTATTAAAATTCATGGAGAAGAAGTAAAAACTTTGAGGTTCGCCGATGACATTGTAATTCTGTCAGAGACAGCAAAGGACTTGGAAGAGCAGTTGAACGGAATGGACAGTGTCTTGAAAGGAGGATATAAGATGAACATCAACAAAAGCAAAACGAGGATAATGGAATGTAGTCAAATTAAATCGGGTGATGCTGAGGGAATTAGATTAGGAAATGAGACACTTAAAGTAGTAAAGGAGTTTTGCTATTTAGGGAGTAAAATAACTGATGATGGTCGAAGTAGAGAGGATATAAAATGTAGACTGGCAATGGCAAGGAAATCGTTTCTGAAGAAGAGAAATTTGTTAACGTCGAGTATAGACTTAAGTGTCAGGAAGTCGTTTCTGAAAGTATTTGTATGGAGTGTAGCCATGTATGGAAGTGAAACATGGATGATAACCAGTTTGGACAAGAAGAGAATAGAAGCTTTCGAAATGTGGTGCTACAGAAGAATGCTGAAGATTAGATGGGTAGATCACATAACTAATGAGGTGTTGAATAGGATTGGGGAGAAGAGAAGTTTGTGGCACAACTTGACTAGAAGAAGGGATCGGTTGGTAGGACATGTTTTGAGGCATCAAGGGATCACAAATTTAGCATTGGAGGGCAGCGTGGAGGGTAAAAATCATAGAGGGAGACCAAGAGATGAATACACTAAGCACATTCAGAAAGATGTAGGTTGCAGTAGTTACTGGGAGATGAAGAAGCTTGCACAGGATAGAGTAGCATGGAGAGCTGGATCAAACTAGTCTCAGGACTGAAGACCATAACAACAACATATTGCCATTTACTTCAGGGGCCTGGTTTCGACTTTGATCTCTCAACATGTGTCAAATTCACCTCACAGTATCAAACAATAATGTAGAAAAAGGTAGATTGCTACTTACGTAAAGAAGACACATCAATTTGCAGACAGGCATGATTAAAAGGCACTAACATCAAACTTTCGTCCATAGTCTTTGTCAGTAGAGAGAGAGAGAGAGAGAGAGAGAGAGAGAGAGAGACACACACACACACACACACACACACACACACACACACACCAACTCCCGCATCTCAGGCCAGAATCTTTTTTATATTCATTCACTGCCTTCCAAGCCGCAAAACAGCATCTACTTGCAAGCCACAAATTCTGGCCAGTGACGCTGGAGTTGGCGGTCATGTATGCTTGCTTGCTTGTGTGTGTGTGTGTGTGTGTGTGTGTGTGTGTGTGTGTGTGTCATCCTCCAAAGGTCACTTCAGTTTTCCTATAGGCGCCATCTATCTTTCCCCTAGTTATGCGTACTTCTATAGCCTTGCATTTGTCCTTATGGCATGTGTTATATTGCTTGTATCTGCAATAGTTCTCAGTTATGTGCATTACGCACGGTATAGTATATAATGATGGTAGAGTCATAATCTTTAGTTTTCTGAGGCTAGATCAACAATGAACTCTGGGTGTCATGTTGCAAATTATTCTCACTGCCAACTTTTTTAATTTGAGTATATTGGTTGTAGCCTTTTGCTGTCCCTGCAGAATGGTACTATATGCTACATGACAATGTATTTAGACTTAAAGCACAATTTTTGGCTGTAGAATACTAACGCAAATGTGTAGTTTCCTCAGGGCAAGTTGCAACTTCACCCGTTGTTATCACTGATTAATCCCGGACGAGATCAACCAACTGTGATAGGGCCTGGACATTCAGTGTTTGGAGATGCACAGGTCTATGTGAAACTCTGGTTTGATGTAATCAAAGGGTCGAGCTGTACACATCTGTATTCATGTGCATTTGCTAATTTATCTGAAGAAATAGTTGTAGTCTGTGGCCATACAGTCAAATAGTATATGCTGTAGCAAGCTATGTGAATTTTAAATAATAACAAATTGCAATGAAATGTCTAATAACAAATTAGCAAAAATCACTATCTACTGATAAATGGATGTAGACCACACCACAAGATATATTATGACCAAACATTAAATTTATTCAGATGGTGATTTAAAAGAAAAATGTAGGCATGGTGGTCCTACAATAATTGAGTTTAACAAGAAATAAACTAATAAAAATATTCAGTTGCAATAAAACTTGTGTGATGCATAACTAGAATACTATCATATTCCCCAGATATCATCCAGTTGTCCGGGGGGGGGGGGGGGGGGGGGGACGTAATTTTGAACTACATACAAAAAATTTCCAGCTCGTTATTAAATATAGTCCATAATGGAAATCAACAAATGAAAGTTTGCAAAAATATGAGCAGATTTGCGTAATCTATTTATTATTAATTTCAAAACAAGAAGCATATAACATCAAAGTTATATTATGCAAATTTTATGATGATCACGAACTGTTAAAATTTCTGCTAACGCTCAAAATCAAAACCCCACTTGCATCAGAATTTTTCTAAGCACAACCAAATTTTAGAAAATTCATGCAGCCATTTTCCACTCAAAAACTAACACTTTACAGCACTATCAGCTCCCCAGTGCGTTACCTGCAGACTGCTGTACCCCACTGGCGACTCCTGAAGGATGACTCTTAGGCCGGTATTACACTATCAAATTTCTTTGTCAAAGATTTGATCAAAGATGTGATCAAATATTCCGTCAAATATATTTGACAAAGGTCTTTGACGTAGCTGTAGGAGGGGTATTACACTGTCATCATATTTTTCGTCAAAGTTCAAGATGGCTGACAACAACTTGTTATTAACCGGAGCAATTGCATGTATCACAATTGCACTGTGTGATATGCGGAACAGAAGCGGTGGAAAAAAGGGAAACATACCTGGGTGAAGCCGTGGGTTTTACGATGACACAATAAAAGCATTCAACAAAACTTGTTACGTGAGCTTATAGTAGAGGACGTCTAGTCGTACATCAATTACTTAAGAATGGATGAGCATACATTTCTGTATGTGTTAAATGAAGTGTATCCTCATATAACAAAGCACAATATTGACTTAAGAACTGTTACATCTGCAGAAGACAGGCTCACTGTAACACTCAGATTCCTTGCTAGGAGAGGGTTAGTTTAGGTTAGGTCAGGTCAGGTCTCCAATCTTCGTAATCTATTTTTGTATTCAGCGAGCCTCACGTTGTAAAATGCCTCATCAGCTTCATACATCTCTATTAATTTTGTAGTTGTCGGCACACACCAATTGTATTTACCGGCAATGTTTATAAAAACACTACAGACAACAGAATGCAGCGATGCTAGCGCTCCTTGTGGTAACATGTCACATAGCAGTGAACAGAAGACAAGTGACTTCTTTGATCAAATCTACAGCGAGGCCCTAGATTTGATCAAATATTGGACGACATTTGACAAAGTTCCCTATTAGACCATCAAATATCTTTGACAAAGATATTGGACAAAGATATTTGACAAAGAAATTTGACAGTGTAATACCGGCCTTAAGCATGATCCAGATCCAGAATGGCCGAGTGACTGTCTGCTCACGCCAGTGCGATCTTGTGTTCCCTCACCAAAACGTACAACTTATTTAAAAATACGGAAAATGGACCACCATTTGAATAATTATGAGGTTAAAGATTTGACATATCACTGAAATAAAAGCTCTTTTTCTTCAAATACAATATTCTACATATAAAAGAAAATGATCAATTTTTGAAAATATTTTGTAATAGGGTAGACAAAAAAATCTACTTACCAAGTGGCAGTAGGAGTACGCACATATAAAGGTGTTAAAGTTTGCGAGCTTACGGAGGCAGTAGCACTGAAAGCTTGCCAACTTTAATACCTTTACATGTATGTTGTCCTGCCACCGCATGGCAAGTAGATTTTTTTATCTGCCCACTTTGGTAGCTAATGTATCTATTGACCAAGATAAATGTAATGCAATAAAAACTTTTCTTGTTAAAAATGGTCATTCTGATCATGATAGTCAGTTAGTTCCAGTATGTGACATAGTGCCATACAGTAATGCAAAACAGTCCTCCAAAGTAGTGCATTCAATTAACGATTTAAAAATTGAAAATTTTAGGGAAAGCATGTGACAGACTGGGAGGAGGTGCACGGGGAACTTTAAAATTTAACCTATTTCATGATGACTTTGTGAGTACATTTGAAAAAGTTTCCCTGAGAAAACAGTGAAACATAATTGTAAGAAACCATTTAAAAAGCTGCAGCTTACTGAAGGGATGAAAATATGTCGTAAACAGAAAAGGTAAATGCATCTTATAGGCAGAAGGAGAATGATCCAGAAACAGTCAAACATTATAAAAACTACTTCATTGTGTTAATAAAAGTTATTAAAAAATCCAGAAGTATGTGTAATATGTCGAGATTAACACCTCTGATAGTAAAATTAAAATTAAAATAATTTGGAATATTGTTAAAAATGAAACAGGGCAACCAAGAGGCTAGGAAGACTGTATTTCTGTTAAATCCAGTGAAAAGTTTGTTAACAAAAAGTAAGAAGTAGAAAATATTTTAAATAGTAATTTTTGAGTGTTGTAGAGAAAATAGGATCCAGCTGTTCATTAAAAAATGCAAGGTCGTCTAGGAAAGGGGCAATACCTATGCAATTTGATAAAATTGAAATTTAATCCACCTCTCCAACAGAAATTACAAAAATAATAAATTCGCTCAAAATAAAAGCTTGTATGGAATTGAAGGCATTCCCAACAGAGTTCTAAAAGCTTGTTCCCAATAGATAATTAGGATTCTCAGTCACATTTGTTTTAGCTCACTGAAACAGGGCATTTTTCCAGATAGGCTGAAATATGCTGTTGTTAAGCCAGTGCATAAAAAAGATGATAGGTTTGATGCTAACAACTACCGCCCAATCTCAATTCTGATAGCTTTAACCAAAATTCTTGAAAAAGTAATGTATTCAAGAGTAGCTACACATATTTGTAAAAATGAAGTACTAACATGATGTCAGTTTGGTTTTCAGAGGCTTTTCTACAGAAAAACCTTTATACGCTTTCACCAATCAAATATTAAGTGCTTTGAATGACCGTATATCACCCATTGGGATTTTTTGTGAACTCTCAAGGGCTTTGGACTATGTGAATCATGAAGCTCTTCTAGACAAGCTTAAGTGTTGTGGTGTTAATGGGACAGTGCACAAATGGATAAATTCATATTTAACTAGAAGAGTAGAGAAGGTTGAAAAAAAGTGTTCACATAATGTGCAAAAATCAGCAGATTGCTTAAACGGGGTAGGTATTAAGCTTGGGATCCCACAAGGTTCAACCTGGGTCCTTATTGTTCTTGATATGTATTAATGACTTGCCACTTTGTATTCACAAAGATGCAAAGCTAATTCTTTTTGCTGATGATACAAATCTAGTAATCACACTCAACAAGCAAGAATTAGCTGAGGAAATATAAATAAATTCTTTCACAAAATTATTAAGTGGTTCTCTGCAAATGGTTAAGTGGTTCTCTCATTAAATTTTGAGAAAATGCAGTATATACAGTTCTGTACAGCAAATGGCATAACACCATTGATAAATATAGACTTTGAACAGAAGTCTGTTGCTAAGGCAAAATATTCAAATCTGTGGGTGCGTGCATTGATGAGAAATAGAATTGGAGGAAACATATTGATGATCTACTGAAATGTTTACTTTCAGCTACCTATGCTATTAAGGTTATTGCGAATTTGAATGGTAAAAATATTGGTACATTAGCCTACTGTGTCTATTTTCACTCACTGCTTTCATATGGCTTCATATTTCAGAGCAATTCATCACTAAGAGAAAAAGCATTCATTGCGCAAAAATGTGTAATCAAAATAATAGCTGGAGCCCACTCAAGGTCATATTAATAATCCAACCCAGTTCAAAAATAATAGCAAAGTGCGTAACTACAACACTAGAAGAAAGGATGATCTTCACTATTCTGGATTAAATCTGACCTCGGCACAGAAAGGGGTGAATTTTATGCTGCTCATTCTGCCACAAAAATCTTTCGTCATTTATCAAATAGTATTAAAAGTCTGACAGATAGCCAATCAGCATTTAAAAACAAATTAAAAGAACTAAATAACATCTTCTTCTAGTTAATAAATGAATTTTTATTGTGTAAAGAAAACTTACATTAAACTGACACATTCTACATCACTAAGAAATGTTGTACTTGTGTTCTACGGATCAAGTATTAGTGTAATGTAATTTAATAATGTAAATTATATTTTCTATGTATAAAAATGAAGAAATACATAATTAAAACATGGATCTTACACATACACATACACAATAACAAAGAAATAAATGTTAAAACATATGAAATAGTAAGCATGACTGGAAATAGTAAGCATGACGTCTCAATTGCTGAGTCTTTTCATGTTCAGTCTAGTGATGGTATCAAAACTTATGAACAATATGCCATTTTTAAGTTACAAGTGCTTTAAATAATGGCCGAATGTACTCTTATGTAAATGAAAGAAAATAATTAACAATCTGGTCAAATGTAGCGCGGTTACATATGGACAGATATGAAAAATGTAATATTGTATTCATTTGTTGTGTGATTGTGAAGAATATAATGCTCTGACACATTTGTATAACTAAAAATACATAATAAGGTAATAAATAAAGTATGTATAAATATATGCCGTTCAGTGATGACACCTGTTGTGCTTTGCTTAGTCTAACACCTCGTTTGTCATGATAATCTGCATTGTTCAATAGTTAACAATTTTAAGTTATTTTTCTGTGCAGCACTGTCAGGTGTCGGCTTCAGCCAGACATGTATGGCTTTTTACGCTTGTGTGGCAAAATATATAGAAGTTCCGCATGCACAGATTTTGTTGGTCTTTTTAGCGATGAAGTAGAGAACACACAACTAAGTCTTGTTCTGAGGTAATGACAGAAGTGCAAAGAATAAGTGTAAGGAGAAATAAGGATACATAGATATACGGACCAACACTGTTTTTATGCCTGTGTCCTATGTTTTTATCTGGAGGCTGAACGAGTCTAACACACTGTCACAGACACGCTACATGCAGAACAAGCAAGGCAAAGAAAGTACTGCAGAATGTGCCAATCAGCCAATGCCAGTCTGCCCCACCCTGCTGTATTCGCTCCTACCCAAAGCTCATTTTCTGACTGTTTTTGTTGTGCCTGTCAGCAATTCAGCATCTCTGCTGTGTGGTGAATAGCAACCATCCTTTTCGTATTATTGTAAAATGGACAGTCCAACTTTTAGGGCGAAATGTCTGGCCAAGTATAATACCGAGTCTGGCTTCTCTATTTTCGGATTTGACAACCCTATTTTGTGAGAGCTTTTCCTCACTGTGATTTTTGTTTCGTTTTTTGCAAACTGCATGCATATAGTTGATTGATGACTGATGATTCCCAGATTGCATTTAATTACTTGTATTACAGCATCACAACAAAATGAGGTCAACATCAAACAAAATAACAACTGAAATGATGTCTTCACTTAAAACTTCCGGGCTGATAGGCCGTGGTCGAAGTATAAAACTCTCTCCTGACGTTTCGTCTCCGACTGCGGGAGACATCCTCAGAGGTAAAGCGGCCAACTGCGAAGAGAACTTGAGGAAGCGCTGATTATATAAGCAGTATAGAGGGCGCCACAGTCGATCACGTGGCGTCGGCTGTGAGATTATCTCTGGTGATGCCAACATTTCAATTGAAAGTAATTGATCGTCACGCTTGCGGTGCAACGCTGACATCCAAATTTTATCCAGTTTAACATCTTCATCTTTCCTGTTAAAATTATTCCGATGTTTATCAATCTCGATAGCCTCTCTATACAAGTGTGCATAATAATGCGAGGTTTTTGATATGACGCTCGTCTCGCTGGATTTCATTTCATGATCACCTTCCTGGTAAACATGTTCCGCTACGGCCGATTTATCCGTGTGACCCAGGCGGCAATTCCTCTTATGTTCAACAAGACGGGTGTTCACACTTCTCTTTGTGGTACCGATGTAAACCTGTCCACAACTACAAGTTGGCTACATGACTGCATGGTCTTTAGTGCAGCATCTTGTGTCCCACATTCTTCCTGACAATGTAATGATCCTTATACCTCCAAATTGATTACACGTCCTTGTCACCCTCACATATTTTCAGATGTGATTTTCTGTACCTTCCTGTTCCACTCGTATTTCATTGAACCCCATACCTACCCCCAACCCAAGGGGAGTTTCATACAGGCAGATGTTAGTGAACAGATATTAGGTGCAGACTTCATATAACACGAAGGACTGGAAATAAAGCTAAATATGTTACAAATCATATTGGACAGTGAAGTGGTAACAGGTTCTCTGGCAGAAGTGCTAACAATCCTGTCACCTCAGCCAGTAGTTCAGTTAGTCCAGAAGCTAAACAAGAAGTTTTTGGCCAGGTACAGAAAGTATTGCAAATCAAGGTGGATCACATTAAGATGACAATGGTCACCAATCTCTCGATAGCCAAGGAGACTAGCACCTAACCATTTCTTGGCAGCATAGAAAGAATTTGAAGAGATGTTACATGCGGGCATCATATGAAGGTCTGACAGCCAATGGGCATTACCATTATACTTACTTGACAAGAAAGTCTGTAGCAGGAGGCCCTGTGAGATTCTAAATGCATGAAAAATCCCCAATGTTTTCCCATACCTTACCTAAGGGATTTCATGAATATTTTAGTCGGAGCTATAATTTTTAGCATGGTGGACTGCAAGGAAACTTATAACTAGATTCCGATCGCAAATGAAGATATTCCCAAGATGGCTGTAATTATGGCTTTTGGTCTCCTCAGGTATCTAGACATGTCATTTGGTTCAAAGAATGCAGCTCAGTCATGGGAGATGTTTACAAACAAAGTACTGAGGGGTTCAGATTTCTACTTCGTCTACCAAGATGATATTTTGATATTTTCAGAGACAGCAAAATTATGTGCAGGGCATCTTGAGGCACTGTTTGACAGAATACATAAATATAGCTTGATAATAAATCGGGCAAAATGTGTTCTACTTGAAAAACAGGTGACTTTTCTCAGTCATACTCTGTCAGCTGCCGGTACTAACAGCAATTAAAAATATTTGTCAACTGTTACTGACATCGCCTACCAGGAGCAGCAGAGATGCATGTGACCGTGGCATACGCACTGGCAGGTAATAACGCTACTGGCAGGCAAGTCCTGCCACATACCCATGATGCAGGAAGCCTGTGAAAAGTTATGGGGTAGTTTGCAAAAGCAACCCTCGTACTCCATCCAATCCATAATGCACCATTAATGATAGTGATGGATGCCAACCAATAGACTGTCAGGACAGCTCGCCATCCATATATTGAGAATGATTAAAAACCTTTGGGGGTTTTTCTCCTGGAAGCTGACAAAGGGTCAAACAAATAGGAGTGCGTTCTGTTGAGCTGCTGGCTATTGTTGTTGTTGTTGTTGTTGTTGTGGTCTTCAGTCCTGAGACTAGTTTGATCCAGCTCTCCATGCTACTCTATCCTGTGCAAGCTTCTTCATCTCCCAGTAACTACTGCAACCTACATCTTTCTGAATGTGCTTAGTGTATTCATCTCTTGGTCTCCCTCTATGATTTTTACCCTCCACGCTGCCCTCCAATGCTAAATTTGTGATCCCTTGATGCCTCAAAACATGTCCTACCAACCGATCCCTTCTTCTAATCAAGTTGTGCCACAAACTTCTCTTCTCCCCAATCCTATTCAACACCTCATTAGTTATGTGATCTACCCATCTAATCTTCAGCATTCTTCTGTAGCACCACATTTCGAAAGCTTCTATTCTCTTCTTGTCCAAACTGGTTATCGTCCATGTTTCACTTCCATACATGGCTACACTCCATACAAATACTTTCAGAAACGACTACCTGACACTTAAATCTATACTCGATGTTAACAAATTCCTCTTCTTCAGAAACGCTTTCCTTGCCATTACCAGTCTACATTTTTTATCCTCTCTACTTTGACCATCGTCAGTTACTTTGCTCCCCAAGTAGCAAAACTCCTTTTACTACTTTAAGTGTCTCATTTCCTAATCTAATTCCCTCAGCATCACCTGACTTAATTCGACTACATTCCATTATCCTCGTTTTGCTTTTGTTGATGTTCATCTTATATCCTCCTTTCAAGACATTATCCATTCAGTTCAACTGCTCTTCCAAGTCCTTGGCTGTCTCTGACAGAATTAAAATGTCATCGGCAAACCTCAAAGTTTTTATTTCTTCTCCATGGATTTTAATACCTACTCCGAATTTTTCTTTTGTTTCCTTCACTGCTTGCTCAATATACAGATTGAATAACATCGGGGAAAGGCTACAACCCTGTCTCACTCTCTTCCCAACCACTGCTTCCCTTGCATGTCCCTCGACTCTTATAACTGCCATCTGGTTTCTGTACAAATTGTAAATAGCCTTTCGCTCCCTGTATTTTAGCCCTGCCACCTTCAGACTTTGAAAGAGAGTATTCCAGTCCACATTTTCAAAAACTTTCTCTAAGTCTACAAATGCTAGAAATGTATGTTTGCCTTTCCATGATCTCTCTTCTAAGGGTCACTATTGCCTCACGTGTACCAATATTTCTATGGAATCCAAACTGGTCTTCCCGAGGTCGGCTTCTACCAGTTTTTCCATTCGTCAGTAAAGAATTTGGGTTAGTATTTTGCAGCCGTGACTTATTAAACTGATAGTTCGGTAATTTTCGCATCTGTCAACATCTGCTTTCTTTGGGATTGGAATTATTATATTCTTCTTGAAGTCTGAGGGTATTTTGCCTGTCTCATATATCTTGCTCACCAGATGGTAGAGTTTTGTCAGGACTGGCTCTCCCAAGGCCGTCAGTAGTTCTAATGGAATGTTGTCTACTCCCGGGGCCTTCTTTCAACTCAGGTCTTTCAGTGCTCTGTCAAACTCTTCATGCAGTGTCATATCTCCCCTTTCATCTTCATCTACATCCTCTTCCATTTCCATAATATTCTCCTCAAGTATATCGCCCTTGTATAGACCCTCTATATACTCCATCCATCTTTCTGCTTTCCTTTCTTTGCTTAGAACTGGGTTTCCATCTGAGCTCTTGATATTCATACAAATGGTTCTCTTTTCTCCAAAGGTCTCTTTAATTTTCCTGTAGACAGTATCTATCTTACCCCTGGTGAGATAAGCCTCTACATCCTTACATTTGTCCTCTAGCCATCCCTGCTTAGCCATTTTGCACTTCCTGTCGCTCTCATTTTTGAGACGTTTGTATTCCTTTTTGCCTGCTTCATTTACTGCATTTTTATATTTTCTCCTTTCATCAATTAAGTTCAGTATTTCTTCTGTTACCCAAGGATTTCTAGTAGCCCTCGTCTTTTTACGTACTTTATCCTCTGCTGCCTTCACTATTTCATTCCTCAAAGCATAATTCTGGCAGTGTTTGAGAACATATGTATTATTCTTTGACCACCCAGCCACATTTGCTTTATTTTTCCTCTTAGTTCTAGTTTTTGACAGTTCCCTGTTTTACTGTAAGTTGTCAAGCAAAAATCTAACTAATTAAGAGAGTAAATCGTACAGGTAAGTTTTAGGTTCTGCTTTTACACAAAAACACTGTTTTATCTTTTTATCAAAACGTTTCGGCACCTCTGTATCATCTTCAGTAAGTCGTGTTTATTGAATACTGTAAAAAGTGAACATATAAAAGGTTGTAACTGATCTAACAAAGTGAAGCCTAAAGAAAGTTTTTGTCATTTCACTTCTTGCCATGATTATACATTATATGGTTTTGCAATACAGTCTGTATGGTGTGCTGCATTAACAGTTTTAGTCATCTGCGAACCAAATGATGAAAATGTGAATTTCATCAGAGAGTTAACACGTCCCTTCGTTTTTAAAAAAACATGATTTTGTCATGGGAAAATGTTTTGTTGTTACTGATCAGTCAGGTACAATCTCTTTCCAACATTATGCCTATGAGAACTAGTTCATACACCATTTATTGTAGATCATCCAATATTGTATGGAGCATCCTTCGTGTGGGTCATCTTAAAAATTACGTACAGCTACATGTGAATTCAGTCTCCCAGTTCTCAACTGTTTAAAACTGATTAACAGGTTGGTAATAAATGTTTGCCACTCTACAAGAATTTTCATTGGTGACAAAAAAAAAAGAACTTTACATTGGGATATTACTCCAGTTTATCCAGTCAAATGAAATTCTCGCAAAACAACTTTTTCAAAAAATTACTCTACAGTTCAGATGATAATTGATTGTGAGACATGTAACAGCACAACAAAAACAATATTTCATTGATGCCAGTGCTATCTGTGTTGCAAGCACAGGACAATTTGCCTTACTCTCAATGAATACCAAAAAAATGCAACAATCTGTGTTTTTGTAGTCCTGGCTGTCTGTCATAAATGTACTTTTCATGGGAATCTGAAGTGCCAGATGTTGACATTTTGCAACTTTCCATTTAATGTCTCTGCAAGTATAGTCTCAGGTAAGAAAAAGAGGGAAATATGTGTTCTTTTCACTCTGCTTGATGCACTGTTTATATTTTCAACATTACTGAGACTCTTCTTACTTTATCATTAAATTAGTTTGTTTATCATATTGCATGTCAACCATATGCTTTTCTTCACAGGTTGTACAGGTTGGTGGAAGGTGCATTGATGTAAATTTAGAAATGTCTCATGTTTTCGGTGTATCAAAAGCTGTTCTGAGCAATGTTATATTTTGCCATCAAGAAGATTCTAACTGGTCAGTATATATCTAGACTGTTGATACATCTCTGAGGTACTGCATTATGAGGAAAGTTTAAAAAAAATTTTTTTTGTGTTTGTAGGCCAATGGATGAGGGAAAGAAACTCAAGGAGAAGTTTGATTCCATATTTGATGCAACAAAACTTAATAAATGTTTGGAACACATCAGAGATCTTAGGAAAGCAGTAAATACAGGTCAGTCAGTTGTCATCTGAGCTAAGTATTCTGTTAAATTAATATATGTAGCTAAAATTCTTCAGGGTTTTTGTTGCTCTCTCACACACAACCACGCACGTGCTCTAACACGCCAACCCATGGGTACCTCGGATGGATGTGTGTTGGGCACATGTTTGGTTGTTTGTCTGACAGCGTGTACACAAACTAAAAAGAGAGCAGTGCTTGAACAATAAAGTCTCTTTGATGTGAAGTGTGCCTATGCGTCAGACATCAGTACCATCTGATGAAAACATTCATGATAAATTCAAACAGTTATTTTGTCAAAGTTGACTGTATAAATATTCTTTAGTTCCATTCATGTGGTTTTGTAGGGATTGTGAAGCTGAAATTCAACTAATTTGTAAGCAATTTGCTCTGTGAAAATCAAATTTATTTATTATGTATTGCTTTTTTTTATGTGGCTGTGAATCACAAGCAGAAATCAGCACTGATGAGAAACTTCTGAAATCACAACAAGAGATAAAAGATGAGACTGTTTCAAAAAAGAAGGATTTACAAGAGGCAGAGAGTCGTCTGGCAGTAACTCAGGACAAAATAGATAACTTGAGCGATAAACTATCACCTTTGCTGGAAAAACTAGATGAAATTTGTGATGTGGAAAAGGATTTCCTTCAGCTCACCAGGGAGAAAGGTAAATTGCACTTACTGTGATATTTCATCATTAAAGTGTGATGATTCTTGTGTATGAGCAACTTAATTCTGTGAGGCACGAACTTGTGGCTAATATTTTGAATCAGAAACTGGTTTCTAACCCCCACGTCTATAAAAACTCATTCAAAATAAAGCAGTTTACTGTATTTAATAGAACATTACTTTTAGAGTGAACGTAAATCCATTGTGTTATGGCTTGTGTACATGTGTAGCAAGGATTTTAAACTTTTTTAGGAAGTGGTGATGTTCCTTCCATAGCCCATGGGTGCAGATTTCAAAATCGATATTATTGGATCTTTCCCGTTTCATTATATTTAACAATCAGATAGACTCTCATATCTTTGCTTTAATCTGTTTAATATTTCAGATTTCAAAAAATTAAAAATTAACATTTCACTTATTTTTGACTCACCCATCCGATATAATGTTTTCTTGAGACAGCATTGAGTTGGACACTGTTAGCATTGGTCTTTGGTGATGGTTATTGCTTGGGGAGGGGGGGGGGGGTGATTGGCACCCTCCTCATACCTTCTCAAGCATTTACATTGTCAGAGATTCTCAAAAAAGCTCCTAATCTATTTTGCTGGTACATCATCATTGTAACATTATTTACTAGGAGAGACTTTACGTAAAACGTACAGCCATGTTCAGCAAGGGAACTGGTGACACTGCCATCGAGTGCCCCAATACCAACATCATACTCATAATTATTACCCATCCTCTGATTCGTAGAGAAAGTTGATGTGAATCATCATGCTCAGTTCATTAAAATATTTGTGTTACATAATAGTAAGGTGTCTTTTGGGCACAATATATACTGGCACTTAGTTATATTTCTTTGTTAAATTTAATTTATTTTGCGCAGTGTATCATTATGATATGAATAAAAGACAATTCACGGGCATTTTAATGTAATCCATATTTAAATAGGTTGCGTACAGGCTATTTTGGATGATGGAGTTTTATGCATAAATGTCAAATTGGCAATGATTTATGGATGTACTTGTGTAACAGTAGAAACAAAATGAGTTCATGTTGTTGTTATTCCCATCTACATCTATGTGATTACTCTGCTGTTCACAATAAAGTGCCTGTTAGAGGGTTCAGTGAACCACCTTTAAGCTGTCTCTCTACTGTTCCACTCTCAAACAGTGCGCAGGAAAAACGAGCACTTAAATTTTTCTGTTCTGAGTCCTGATTTCTCTTATTTTATTGTGATGATCATTTCTCCCAATGTAGGTGGACGCCAACAGAATGTTTTGGCAATCAAAAGATAAAACTGGTGATTGAAATTTCATGAGAAGAGTCCGTCGCAATGGAAAATACATTTGTTTTAATAATTGCCACATATCATGTCTGTATGCACTATCTCCCCTATTTTGTGATAATACAAAACGAGCTGCCCTTCTTTGAATTTTTTCAGTGTCGTCTGTCAGTCCCAACTGATGCAGATTCCTCACTGCACAGCAATACTCCAGAATAGGGCGGACAAGTGTGGTGTAAGCAGTCTCTTTAGTATAACTGTTGCATGTTCTAAGTGTTCTGCCAGTGTTTCGCAGTCTTTGGTTTGCTCTACACACAACATTATCTATGTGATCGTTCCAATTTGGTTATCTGTAATTGTTATCACTAAGTATTTAGTTGAATTTACAGCCTTCAGATTTGTGTGACTTATCGCGTAATCGAAATTTAGCGGATTTCTTTTAGTACTCTTGTGAATAACTTCACACTTTTTTTTATTCAGGGTCGATTGCCATTTTTCATACCATGCAGATATCTTATCTAAATCATTTAGCAATTTGTTGTGGTCGTCCGATGACTTTACAAGGTGGTAAACGACAGCATCATCTGCAAACAATCTAAGATGGCTACTCAGATTGTCTCCTATGTCATTAATATACAGGGTGATTCAAAAAGAATACCACAACTTTAGGAATTTAAAACTCTGCAACGACAAAAGGCAGAGCTAAGCACTATCTGTCGGCGAATTAAGGGAGCTATAAAGTTTCATTTAGTTGTACATTTGTTCGCTTGAGGCGCTGTTGACTAGGCGTCAGCATCAGTTGATGCTAAGATGGCGACCGCTCAACAGAAAGCTTTTTGTGTTATTGAGTACGGCAGAAGTGAATCGACGACAGTTGTTCAGCGTGCATTTCCAACGAAGTATGGTGTTAAACCTCCTGATAGGTGGTGTATTAAACGTTGGTATAAAGTTTACAGAGAATGGGTGTTTGTGCAAAGGGAAAAGTTCTGGACGGCCGAGAACGAGTGATGAAAATGTAGCACGCATCCAGCAAGCATTTGTTCGCAGCCCAGGAAAATCGACTCGCAGAGAGCTGCAAATTCCACAATCAACTGTATGGAGAGTCCTACGAAAAAGGTTAGTTATGAAACCTGAACGTCAACTACCCGAGGCGATGGATCGGCCGCCAGGCAGCCCGTGACAGAGCACTTCATCACTGGCCTCCAAGAAGCCCTGATCTTACCCCCTGCGATTTTTTTCTTATGGGGGTATGTTAAGGATATGGTGTTTCGGCCACCTCTCCCAACCACCATTGATGATTTGAAACGAGAAATAACAGCAGCTATCCAAACTGTTACGCCTGATATGCTACAGAGAGTGTGGAACGAGTTGGAGTATCGGGTTGATATTGCTCGTGTGTCTGGAGGGGGCCATATTGAACATCTCTGAACTTGTTTTTGAGTGAAAAAAAAAACCTTTTTAAATACTTTTTGTAATGATGTATAACAGAAGGTTATATTAGGTTTCTTTCATTAAATACAAATTTTTAAAGTTGTGGTATTCTTTTTGAATCACCCTGTAGATTAGGAACAATGGAGGGCCTATAACACTTCCTTGGGGAACGCCAGATATTACTTCTGTTTTACTCGAAGACTTTCCATCTATTACTACGAACTGTGACCTTTCTGACTGGAAATCACGAATCCAGTCGCACAACTGAGGCGATACTCCATAGGCACGCAGTTTGGTTATAAGACGCTTGTGAGGAATGGTGTCGAAAGCCTTCTAGAAATCTAAAAACATGGAATCAATTTGACATCCCCTGTCTATAGCACTTATTACTTCATGAGTATAAAGAGCTAGTTGTGTTTCACAAGAATGATATTTTCTGAATCCGTGCTGACTATGTGTCAATAAATTGTTTTCTTTGAGATACTTCATAATTTTAGAGCACAGTACATGTTCCAAAACCCTACTGCAAATCGACATTAGTGATATGGCATGTAATTCAACAGATTATACCTACTTCCCTTTTTGAGTATTGGTGTGACGTGAGCAATTTTCCAGCCTTAAGGTACGGATCTTTCTTCAAGCGAGCAGTTGTATATAACTGCTAAATATGGAGCTCTTGTATCAGGATACTCTGAAAGAAACCTGACTGGTATACAATCTGGACCGGAGTCCTTGCTTTTATTAAGTGATTTAAGCTGCTTTGCTACACTGAGGATATCTACTTCTGTAATTGTCAACTTGGCAGTTGTTCTTGATTGGAATTCAGGAATATTTACTTTGTCATCTTTTGTGAAGGAGTTCTGGAAACCCATGTTTAATAATTCTGCTATAGTGGCACTGTCATTAGTGACTTCACTGTTGTTATCATGCAGTGAAGGTATTCATTGTGTCTTGCCACTGGCGTGCTTTATAAGTATGACCAGCCAGATTCCAAGACAGAATTTTGTTGTGGTAATTATTAAATCCTTCTCACATTGAAGTACACGCTATGTTTTGAAATTCTGCAAAACTTTGCCAATCTTGGGGATTTTGTGTTCTTTTAAATTTGGCATGCTTTTTTCATTGCTTCTGCAACAGTGCTCTGACCCCCATTTTGTGTGCCATGGGGTACCAGTACCATCACTTATTAAGTTATGTGGTATATATCTCTCAATTGCCATTGATACTATCTCTTTCAAATCACTCCACATCTTTTCTACACTTACATGATCAGATCAGGAGGAGTGAAGGCTCTCTCTTAAAAAGGTGTTAAGAGCATTTTTATCAGCTTTTTTAAATAGTAGATGTACTTTGCATTTATTTTTGATGGTTGTAGGTGTTATGGTACTCAACCTAGCAGCAACTGCCTTGTGGTTGCTAACCTCTGTATTTGTCACAATACTCCCTATTTGTCCAGAATTATTTGTTGCTAAGAGGTCAAGAATGCTTTCACAACCATTTACGCTTCTAGTGGGCTCGTGAACTAATTGTTCAAAATAATTTTCTGTGAAAGCATTCATTACAATTTCGGATCACATTATATGCCTGCCGCTGGCTTTAAACGTATAATTTTTCCAGCCTATTGAGGGTAGATTGAAGTCGCCACCAACTATAATTGTATGAATGGGGTACCTATTTGAAAAAAATGGTTCAAATGGCTCTGAGTACTATGGGACTCAACTGCTGAGGTCATTAGTCCCCTAGAACTTAGAACTAGTTAAACCTAACTAACCTAAGGACATCACAAACATCCATGCCCGAGGCAGGATTCGAACCTGCGACCGTAGCGGTCTTGCGGTTCCAGACTGCAGCGCCTTTAACCGCACGGCCACTTCGGCCGGCTATTTGAAATGAGACTCAAGTTTTATTTGAACTGTTCAGCAACTATATCTTCAGAGTTGGGGGGGTCAGTAAAACAATCCAATTAATAGTTTAGTCCGATTGTCAGGTATAACCTCTACCCATACTATTACACAGGACTTATCGACTTCAATTTCACTACAAGGTAAACTACTTCTGACAGCAATAAATATTCCACTGCCAAATGTATTTAATTTATCCTTTCTGAACTCTGTTAGATCATTTGAAAAAATGTCGTCCAAACTTATTTCCGACTTTAGCCAGCTTTCTGTACCTATAACTATTTGAGCTTCAGTGCTGTATTAGGGCTTGGAGCTCTGGTTCTTTCCCAATACAGCTTAGACAATTTACAACTACAATACCGATCGTTTCTACAACTACCTTACTTGTTTTACCTGCCCCCTTTTAGACGGACATCCTTTGTGTGGTTCCCTGAGAATCTCTAACGTAAAAAACCGCCCAGTCCCTTCCACACAGCCCCCACTACCCGTGTAGCCTTTTCCTGTGTGTAGGCGACTCCACCCTCTGATTCAGACACTTCACTTGGCTCTGCACCAAAGCACCACAGTCGGTTTTATTGATGATGCTTCAGATGGTGTGCTCCGCCTTAATCTCACAAGCATGACTGACAGTCTTTACCATTTCTGCTAGCCGCCCGAAACCAGAGAGAATCTCCTCTGATCCAAAGCAATACTCGTCTTTGGTATCGACATGAGCCACAACCTGCAGTTGGTTGCACCCTGTATTCTTCATGGCATCCGGAAGCACCCTCTCCTCATCCAGAATGACCCCCCCACCCCGCGGAGTGCACACTGGCTTCCTTTCCCTCCTTGGCAGCCATGTTCCTAAGGGGCCCCATTATGTGCTTAACGTTGGGGCTCCCCAACTACCAGCAAACCCACCCTCTGTGAATGCCCAGACCTTGCAGGTTGAGAAGCTTCCTCTGGAACAGGGTGGACGACTGCTTCTGGCTTAGAGACTTCATCAGCCACAGATAACACCTGAAACCTGTTCGTCAAATGAACCGGGGAGGCCGTACTATCGGCCCCTCGGAAAGTCTTTCACTGCCTGCCAGACTTCGGAATGATGATGATCTCCCACTCAACCGCAGGTGAGAGGTCAGCCTCAATACAGGCAGCACCTGGGGCAGCCACAGCAGTGGGCCGATCGGGGTACACATGGGACGTGCTCAACGTCCCATGCGTCCCTGGATCCGACCCCCCACATGCCCTTTGGCAGCAGCCTCAGGCTGTGTGACGGTAACCAACACAGCCTGAAGCTGTGAACGAAGAGTCACCAACTCATCTCGCATTTGTACACAGCAATCCCACATTTTCCATTGCTTGTAACAGTAAAAATATTTTCATAAATTAAAATGATCAGTAAACTGAAAAAGATTATAACAGGGACAGAGAAAAGTCTGCTCACTAAGTGGCAACAGATGCAAACCACAGAAAGCCATAAAGTTGCTGGAACTAGGAGACCCTTTCTTTAGCAGAAGAGAGAAAATTGCAGCTTCTTCCTGCTGTTAGTTATCAACCCTTTTGGCTTATTTTTATTGTATTTTAAGTCATCTTTAACCTTTGCAAGGAAAACACTTTTGAATCGGACAAGAAGTATGTAATTATTTTCACTACACAACATAAAAATTCGGAGTTAAAAACTATTATGTTGAATAAAAGAACATCACCAGGACAAATTACGTGTATGATAAAATATATATATAATAGAGGGAAACATTCCACGTGGGAAAAATATATCTAAAAACAAAGATGATGTGACTTACCAAACGAAAGCGCTGGCAGGTCGATAGACACACAAACAAACACAAACCAACCTTAGCCAGCTTCATCCTGACCCACAACTTCTTCACTTTTGATGGCCAGACATACCAACAATTAAAGGGAACAGCCATGGGTACCAGGATGGCCCCCTCGTACGCCAACCTATTCATGGGTCGCTTAGAGGAAGCCTTCTTGGTTACCCAGGCCTGTCAACCCAAAGTTTGGTACAGATTTATTGATGACATCTTCATGATCTGGACTCACAGTGAAGAACAACTCCAGAATTTCCTCTCCAACCTCAACTCCTTTGGTTCCATCAGATTCACCTGGTCCTACTCCAAATCCCATGCCACTTTCCTTGACGTTGACCTCCATCTGTCCAATGGCCAGCTTCACATGTCCGTCCACATCAAATCCACCAACAAGCAACAGTACCTCCATTACGACAGCTGCCACCCATTCCACATCAAACGGTCCCTTCCCTACAGCCTAGGTCTTCGTGGCAAACGAATCTGCTCCAGTCCGGAATCCCTGTACCATTACACCAACAACCTGACAACAGCTTTCGCATCCCGCAACTACCCTCCCGACCTGGTACAGAAGCAAATAACCAGAGCCACTTCCTCATCCCCTCAAACCCAGAACCTCCCACAGAAGAACCACAAAAGTGCCCCACTTGTGACAGGATACTTTCCGGGACTGGACCAGATTCTGAATGTGGCTCTCCAGCAGGGATACGACTTCCTCAAATCCTGCCCTGAAATGAGATCCATCCTTGATGAAATCCTCCCCACTCCACCAAGAGTGTCTTTCCGCCGTCCACCTAATCTTCGTAACCTGTTAGTTCATCCCTATGAAATCCCCAAACCGCCTTCCCTACCCTCTGGCTCCTACCCTTGTGACCGCCCCCGGTGTAAAACCTGTCCCATGCACCCTCCCACCACCACCTACTCCAGTCCTGTAACCCGGAAGGTGTACACGATCAAAGGCAGAGCCACGTGTGAAAGCACCCACGTGATTTACCAACTGACCTGCCTACACTGTGACGCATTCTATGTGGGAATGACCAGCAACAAACTGTCAATTCGCATAAATGGACACAGGCAGACAGTGTTTATTGGTAATGAGGATCACCCTGTGGCTAAACATGCCTTGGTGCACGGCCAGCACGTCTTGGCACAGTGTTACACTGTCCGGGTTATCTGGATACTTCCCACTAACACCAACCTATCCGAACTCCGGAGATGGGAACTTGCTCTTCAATATATCCTCTCTTCCCGTTTCCCACCAGGCCTCAATCTCCGCTAATTTCAAGTTGCCGCCACTCATACCTCACCTGTCATTCAACAACATCTTTGCCTCTGCGCTTCCGCCTCGACTGACATCTCTGCCCAAACCCTTTGTCTTTGAATATGTCTGCTTGTGTCTGAATATGTGTGTGTGTGTGTGTGTGTGTGTGTGTGTGTGTGTGTGTGTGTGTGCGAGTGTATACCCATCCTTTTTTCCCCCTAAGGTAAGTCTTTCCGCTCCCGGGATTGGAATGACTCCTTACCCTCTCCCTTAAAACCCACATCCTTTCGTCTTTCCCTCTTTCCTGATGAGGCAACAGTTTGTTGCGATAGCTTGAATTTTGTGTATGTTTGTGTTTGTTTGTGTGTCTGTCGACCTGCCAGCACTTTCATTCGGTAAGTCACATCATCAAACGGGAAAGTGCTGGTAGACACACACAATAAAAAACACACAAACACACACACAGAATTTCAAGCTTTCGCAACCAACGGTTGCTTCGTCAGGAAAGAGGGAAGGAGAGGGAAAGACGAAAGAATGTGGGTTTTAAGGGAGAGGGTAAGGAGTCATTCCAATCCCGGGAGCGGAAAGACTTACCTTAGGGGGAAAAAAGGTAAGTCTTTCTGCTCCCGGGATTGGAATGACTCCTTACCATTTCCCTTAAAACCCACATCCTTTCGTTTTTCCCTCTCCTTCCCTCTTTCCTGACGAAGCAACCGTTGGTTGCGAAAGCTTGAAATTCTGTGTGTGTGTTTGTGTGTTTTTTTATTGTGTCTTTCTACCAGCGCTTTCCCGTTTGGTAAGTCATGGAATCTTTGTTTTTAATATATTTTTGTCATATACAAAGATGATGTGACTTACCAAACGAAAGCGCTGGCATGTCGATAGACACACAAACAAACACAAACATACACACAAAATTCAAGCTTTTGCAACAAACTGTTGCCTCATCAGGAAAGAGGGAAGGAGAGGGAAAGATGAAAGGATGTGGGTTTTAAGGGAGAGGGTAAGGAGTTATATATGGCTTCCCTCTGACAACCATGCCTCCATCCTTGCTACCCTCCCTGTTTTCCTTTCCCTGTTGCTTCATAACCTGGGTTTTGAGTAACTGAATCTACTTTCCCTTCTTCCCTTTCTTTCCCCTCTCTCCTCCCTGATGAAGGAACATTTGTTCCGAAAGCTACAACGTAAATTTTTAAATTTTTGGTTCTTTTTTTTTTTTTATCTATCGGCTGTACTGAGCTGAGGTAAGTACTGGCCAGCCCCTCTTATCTCTTTGTTAGTATTTGTTTCACATCTTTATATGAGATTTTCCATTAATCATATATATATATATATATATATATATATATATATATATATATATATATGTCTGCTTGTGTCTGTATGTGTGGATGGATATGTGTGTGTGTGCGAGTGTATACCTGTCCTTTTTTCCCCCTAAGGTAAGTCTTTCCGCTCCCGGGATTGGAATGACTCCTTACCCTCTCCCTTAAAACCCACATCCTTTCGTCTTTCCCTCTCCTTCCCTCTTTCCTGATGAGGCAACAGTTTGTTGCGAAAGCTTGAATTTTGTGTGTATATTTGTGTTTGTTTGTGCGTCTATCGACCTGCCAGCGCTTTTGTTTGGTAAGTCTCATCATCTTTCTTTTTAGATATATTTTTTCCACGTGGAATGTTTCCCTCTGTTATATATATATATATATATATATATATATTTTAAGCTCTACACACTGCTTCTACTGCTGCTCTATTTTTTTTTTTTTTTTTTTTAATTTAGATTGTGATAAAATGGATTTTTCGCAATTTTATCTTGTACTTCTAAGGTGCACATCATAATCATCTACTCCTTCTTCCTGTATAGTTCCAGCCTCTACCAGTCCATCTTTTCCTGTCTTCAAACTATGTTTCCCTCTACACACTGTGCAGTCTTCTCCTCTCTTATTCACCCATTCCTTCACTGCCGTGATCAATCTCTCGGACTTCGTCTAGGTCTCTTGCCTCATGTTATCATTTCATGAGACCTTCTTTGTATCTTGCCAACCCTCATTCTTTCAACATACTCGTACTACTTGAATTTTGTTTCTTCTATGGCCTCTTGCATGGGCTTCTCTTACAGTATAACTCTATCTCATTCCTTACTCTGTCCATTCCTGTAAGTCTATCATTTTTCTTTGAAATTTTGTCTAGCAAGCCTGTATCCTATGCATTCTGTTCTTCATTAACTGCATTTCTAATGCATACATGAATAATGGAGGATAATATACTTGGTATAACATTAGCTTGCTTTTTGGTAGCACATCCTAGCTCCAACCATCCTCCTTACAGCGTGCAGAAATCCATGTTTGTTTTTTCCTTTCATTAATCTCTGCATCATGCACCCCACTGTCTTCCATTATGTTCCCAAATACACTATGTGATCAAAAGTATCCGGACACCCTCAAAAAGATAAGTTTTTCATATTAGGTGCATTGTGCTGCCACCTACTGCCAGGTACTCCATATCAGGGACCTCTGTAGTAATTAGACATTGTGAGAGAGCAGAATGAGGCACTCTGCGGAATGCACGGACTTCGAACGTGGTCAGGTGATTGGGTGTCACTTGTGTCATACTTCCGTGCGCGAGATTTCCACACTCCTAAACATCCTTAGGTTCACTGTTTCTAATGTGATAGTGAAGTGGAAACGTGAAGGGACACGTATAGCAGAAAAGCGTACAAGCAGACCTTGTCTGTTGACTGAGATAGGCCGCTGACAGTTGAAGAGGGTTGTAATGTGTAATAGGCAGGCATTTATCCAGACCATCACACAGGAATTCCAAACTGCATCAAGATCCACTGCAAGTACTATGACAGTTAGGCGGGAGGTGAGAAAACTTGGATTTCATGGTCAAGCGGCAGCTCATAACCCACACATCATGCCGGTGAATGCCAAATGATGCCTTGCTTGGTGTAAGGAGCTTAAACATTGGACGATTGAACAGTGGAAAAATGTTGTGTGGAGTGACAAATCACAGTACACAATGCGGCGATCCGATGGCAGAGTGTGGGTATGGCAAATGTGCAGTGAATGTCATCTGCCAGCGTGTGTACTGCCAACAGTAAAATTCGGAGGCGGTAATGTTATGGTATGGTCGTGTTTTTCATGGAGAGGGCTTGCACATCTTGTTTTGCTAGGCACTATCACAGCACAGGCCTACATTGATGGCTTAAGAACCTTCTTGCTTCCTACTGTTGAAGAGCAATTTGGGGAGGGCGATTGCATCTTTCAACACGATCGAGCACCTATGCATAATGCACAGTGGTTACACGACAATAACATCCCTGTAATGGACTGGCCTGCACAGAGTCCTGACCTGAATCCTATAGAACACCTTTGGGATGTTTTGGAATGGCGACTTTGTGCCAGGCCTCACCACCGACATCGATACCTCTCCTCAGTGCAGCACTCCATGAAGAATGGTCTGCCATTCTCCAAGAAACCTCCCAGCACCTGATTGAACATATGCCAGCGAGAGTGGAAGCTGAAATCAAGGCTAAGGGTGGGCCAACACCATATTGAATTCCAGCATTGCCGATGGAGGATGCCATGAACGTATAAGTCATTTTCAGCCAGTTGTCCGGATATTTTTGATCACATATTGTCCGGATATTTTTGATCACATATTGTACGTGAAGATTTTTCACTCTCTTTAGCACTTGCCCTTTATTACGTATATCCGCTGTTACTCTCAACTTATTCCATGCTATCAGTGTCATTTCACAGTTATTTGCAATAAATTTCAAACAATACTGTTCCACTTCTTCCTTGTGGCTATCCTTCTCCATTTCCCCACACCATTAAATAATCTGCATACATAGTTGATATGGTGATCAAAAGTATCAATTCACTAAATTGTTCATAAAGGTAGCAGCAGAAATTCTTGTGTGCAATTCAGTTTGCGGACAGATCAGAATGCATCAATAATCACATAAGTCAAACTGTTCTCAGGTTGAATATTGGTTTATACACCACAGCACTTCAGTAGATATGACCCTGTTGCCTTCATTTGACTGACTTGCCTAGTCATTTATAGGGGAATCGACAGTTTAATGTAGGAACCCTTGAAGAAATACTAACACTACGACTTATCTTAGAAGATAGGTTGAAGAAAGGTAAACCTTCATTTATAACATTTTTAGATTTAGAGTAAGCTTTTGACAGTCTTGACCGGCATACACACTTTGTAATTCTAAAAGTAGCAGGAGTAAAGTATAGGGATGAAAGATTATATCAACTTGAACAGAAAACAGAATGCAGTTACAAGAGTCAAAGAACATGAGAGGTGACCAGTGGTTGATGAGGGAATGAGGTAGGGTTGTAGCCTATCCCTGATGTTACTCATTCTGTAAATTGAGCACATAGTAAAGGAAACCAAAGAGAAATTTGGAAAGGAAATTAAGAGTTCAGGGAGAAAAAAATAAAAGCTTTGAGGTTTACCAATGACTGTAATCTGTCAGAGACAGTTAAGGACTTCGAAGAGAATTTGAGTGGAATGATTAATGTCTCCAAAAGAAATTATTAGATGAACATCAGCAAAAGTAAAATAAGGATAATGAAATGTACCTGAATTAAATAAATTACTGCTGGTGGAATTAGAGTAGGAAATAAGGGGCTAAAACAGTAGACGAGTAGTTCTATTTGGGCAACAGAGTAACCGACATCGACAGAAGTAAAGAAAGTATAAAATACATACCGATAATAGCAATTGAAACTTTTCTGCGAAATAGAAATAGTTAAATGTCTTGCCTTATTGGAAACTGGAACATGGCCGGTAAACAATGCAGACAAGAACAGAATAGAGTCTTTTGGAAAGGTGATGTTACTGTAGAATGGTAAAGATTAGATGGACGTATCAGATAATTGGTAAAGAGGTATTGAATCAAATTGGGGAGAGAAGAAATTATGGTAAAACGTTTGTAAAAGAAAAGATCAGTTGACAGGACATATGCTGAGGCACCATGAAACAGCCATGTGGTAATGGAGGGAAGTATGGCATGTAACAATCCTATAAAAAGTGCAGTGAATGACTGCAGTAAACAGATTGAAGTGGATACAGGTTATAATAATTACAGGGTTATTACAAATGATTGAAGCGATTTCACAGCTCTACAATAACTTTATTATTTGAGATATTTTCACAATGCTTTGCACACACATACAAAAACTCAAAAAGCTTTTTTTAGGCATTCACAAATGTTCGATATGTGCCCCTTTAGTGATTTGGCAGACATCAAGCCGATAACCAAGTTCCTCCCACACTCGGCGCAGCATGTCCCCATCAATGAGTTCGAAAGCATCGTTGATGCGAGCTCGCAGTTCTGGCACGTTTCTTGGTAGAGGAGGTTTAAACACTGAATCTTTCACATAACCCCACAGAAAGAAATCGCATGGGGTTAAGTCAGGAGAGCATGGAGGCCATGACATGAATTGCTGATCATGATCTCCACCACGACCGATCCATTGGTTTTCCAATCTCCTGTTTAAGAAATGCCGAATATCATGATGGAAGTGCGGTGAAGCACCATCCTGTTGAAAGATGAAGTCGGCGCTGTCGGTCTCCAGTTGTGGCATGAGCCAATTTTCCAGCATGTCCAGATACACGTGTCCTGTAACGTTTTTTTCGCAGAAGAAAAAGGGGCCGTAAACTTTAAACCGTGAGATTGCACAAAACACGTTAACTTTTGGTGAATTGCGAATTTGCTCCATGAATGCGTGAGGATTCTCTACCGCCCAGATTCGCACATTGTGTCTGTTCACTTCACCATTAAGAAAAAATGTTGCTTCATCGCTGAAAACAAGTTTCGCACTGAATGCATCCTCTTCCATGAGCTGTTGCAACCGCGCCGAAAATTCAAAGCGTTTGACTTTGTCATCGGGTGTCAGGGCTTGTAGCAATTGTAAATGGTAAGGCTTCTGCTTTAGCCTTTTCCGTAAGATTTTCCAAACCGTCAGCTGTGGTACGTTTAGCTCCCTGCTTGCTTTATTCGTCGACTTCCGCGGGCTACACGTGAAACTTGCCCACACGCGTTCAACCGTTTCTTCGCTCACTGCAGGCCGACCCGTTGATTTCCCCTTACAGAGGCATCCAGAAGCTTTAAGCTGTGCATACCATCGCCGAATGGAGTTAGCAGTTGGTGGATCTTTGTTGAACTTCGTCCTGAAGTGTCGTTGCACTGTTATGACTGACTGATGTGAGTGCATTTCAAGCACGACATACGCTTTCTCGGCTCCTGTTGCCATTTTGTCTCACTGCGCTCTCGAGCGCTCTGGCGGCAGAAACCTGAAGTGCGGCTTCAGCCGAACAAAACTTTATGAGTATTTTTACGTATCTGTAGTGTGTCGTGACCATATGTCAATGAATGGAGCTACAGTGAATTTATGAAATCGCTTCAATCATTTGTAATAGCCCTGTATGTAAAGATGAAGATGCTTGCTGAACCATGATGCAGCTTGGTGTTTTTCATATTCACAAATCATTGCAGAGTTGAAACAAGTGAGAGGTGATTGAAAAAAAATCTCAAGTCCAACTTGATCAAACTCTTTGCTTTTGGATTTGGGTCCTCTTCTTACTCACAGAACCAGCAAGAAACATTAAAGTCACATATGAAAATTTAACACCTTTTTATGTTGTCCTAAGGTTGCAAATAGTATTGCTTTGGAAAATTACTTGAGGTTGAGAGGCAAACAAGTGTAGTAACAATGACAATAAATTATTATTATTAGGTATTGTTGCTATTACAGCAGCAATTATCATAATGTTAACACAGTTACGATGGTCAATATCATCGTTTTCGTGGGTGTAGCTTTATAGTTAGGGTCTTAGAGACATGAATAGATAAAGCTAGACACTTTGAAGCACAAGCACTATGGCAAAGTAATTGGATAAAGGTTTGATTTAAACTATGATTTACATATTAAGATGTAGTAAGCAGGTGTTTACCAGTAACTACTCACTACATTCTCAGGTTAAAATACAGTGTGTTTATAATTGAATATCAGGGTTTTAACGCTTTTTAATATTTATTACATTAAACTTACAGTTATAAATGATATGTCAAATGAAAGAGCAACTCAAACAGTTGTGTTTGGCACCAGTGTGCATGTGCAGCGCGCAATGTTTCCACCGCAGTCCGCTAGACAGCGGTAGTAGTAAAGATGGTGACTAGTGAACAGAAAGCGTTTTGTGTTTCGCAGTTTGCAAAGACCGAATCTGTAGTTACTGTGAAATGTGCGTTCCAGCTGAAGTTCAGTTGTGATCCTCCAAGTAATAATAACATTCGTAGATGTTATCATCAATTTGAAGATATCAGCTGCCTTTGTAAAGGGAAGAGCACAGGACGACTAAGAGTTAGTGAAGAGACTGTTGAGCGAGTGAGAGAGTCGTTCACTCGTAGCTCAAAGAAATCAGTCCGGAAGGCTAGTCGTGAATTACAAGTTCCTATGTGGACTGACTAGAAAGTTTTAAGAAAACGCGTACAACTACGTCTGTACCGTTTACAATAATTACAGGCTCTAAAGCCTGCAGACCATGTATTATGTGCCAACTTCGCAAATGAAATGTTGTTTTATGACTATGAAGATTTCCTTGATCATGTTGTCTTCAGTGAAGAATCGACCTTTCACCTTAGTGGACATGTTAACTCTCATAATGTGCACATCTGGGGCGCAGAAAATCCTCACAAGATGGTACAAATGCAACGAGAGTCGCCTAAAGTGACTGTTTTTTTGTGCCGTATCCCAGTGGAAAGTTTATGGGGCTTTCTTTTTTGGTGAACCTTCTGTAACTGGCACTTCTTACCTTGATACACTGGAGCAATAGCTCTTCCCTCTGTTGGAAGAAGATAAACCAGAGAACTTCATTTTCCAGCAAGATGGTGCGCCACCTCACTGGCATAGCAAAGTACGCGATTGGTTGAACTTCACTGTACCCAAGCCCTGGATAGATCACAAGGGGCCCAATTACAGGGCTTGCTTTGCATGGCATCCACGTTCACCCGACCTAACGCCATGCTATTTTTTTCCTTTGGGGCTTCATCAAGGATCGTGTGTACGTGCCTCCGCTACCAGCAGACCTCCCTGAATTAAGAAACCCGATTGAAGCAGCTGTTGGTACAATCGCTGAAGACACACTTGTCAACATTTGGGAAGAACTTGGCTGTAGACTTGATGTGTGCCTTTGGGGCTTCATCAAGGATCGTGTGTACGTGCCTCCGCTACCAGCAGACCTCCCTGAATTAAGAAACCCGATTGAAGCAGCTGTTGGTACAATCGCTGAAGACACACTTGTCAACATTTGGGAAGAACTTGGCTGTAGACTTGATGTGTGCCGTGTGACAAATGGTGCTCACATTGAACATTTATAAGGTTCTTGGTAAAGCTGTTTGAGTTGCTCTTTCATTTGACATATCATTTATAATCGTAAGTTTAATATAGTAAATATTATAAAGCAGTAAAACCCTGATATTCATTTATAAACACCCTGTATAATGTTGGGTTCTTGTATGTTGAGGCAGTATAAATGAGAAAAACAGTCTTTAACACACCTATAGTTTAAGTTTCTAGATTATAAATATAATGATCAGAATTAAATGGGATGTATAACTCTAGTTAAATAGATGTGCATTATATATCGTGATCCATCAAGTGAGTGTTCGAGCTTTGATAAGGGTCACTTATTTGGGGGAACAAGGTTCCATTTTTATCCTGAGGCAGGCAATTTAATTTGATCCTGTAGAATTACATTGTGTTCAGCAAGTCTACAAGTGATATGGGATGTAGAAAGAGTTGAAAGAACAACGATTTTGATTCGGCATTCTGACGCCTAATGATTGCATGGAACATTATTTGCGTATTTAATTTATTAGATATTATTGAACATTGCAGTTCCTTTTTCACTAAATAATATTTGAGCTTCCTTGTAAAATTACTGTTATTTGCACCCTCCTATAGGTGTTTGGATTCTTTCTCTGTCTCTGTCTCTCTCTCTCTAAATTATGTGGGGAGTTATCACTAAGTGTGCACTACAGTAATTGTGCCAAGGCACATTGTGTTTAAATGGACTGTGTTAAGGCAGATTGTAATGATGATTATGTCTTATACATTTGGTTGGGTGATATTTGATGAACATGTATGTTTCATCTATTGATATATTCTGTTTTTGTGCCGTGAAATGGTAGAGAATAAACATGCAATTGTACAGCCGATGACACAAATATTCTCTTTTCAAAAATCTCTCTAAACATCTTGTGAACCGTAGAAAGATTAATGTAAGTATCCCAAATCAAGCGTTGATACTTTATGTGGATAAAGAGAAAAGTGTTACAATAAAGGAAATACTGCTTGTCACATAGGCATGTGTGAGAGGTGTGTTATGTGGAAGATGTGTCAGTAACACATGTTCTAAGTGTCTGATAAACCATTTCTGGAAATTAGGCTGTTGACAAGCCTGAGAGTTGACTGTAAGGCCAAAATATGGTAGGTGGGCATAGAATTTGGGGGTGGGGGGTGGTAATGATGAATTGCGAGTGTGGAAAGCCAACTGGAAAAAGTGAGTAGCATTAGGAAAGACAACAAAATACATAAGGCCAAATCAGTTTGTTCCTGTATACAGAAGTTAAGGCAGGGAATGCTGTGAAAGCCAGTTATGTATTTCTGTGAAAATAGCCACAATAACAGTTTTGAATGTGAGAAATGGAGGATTCCAAAATTGTTGTGCAAGGACCTGGGTTAAGCTCATTGTAATCATGATTCTAGCTACGTGTAATAGGATAGAACAAGGGTAAGCTTAGGTCATTGTTTTTATGAACAACTATTATTGATCAACACCTGAAGAGATATTAGGAAGGTTTCAGGCTAACATCCTGTCGATATGTGTCTCATTTGTGACATGAGTGACAATGTCCATGCCAAACCCTGTACAGTCTTCTGTTATCTTATTCTCTCTTGTTCCTGTCTATTACAGGCATGGGCAACCTTTGGTGACCCATGGGCCTGATTCGCTTATTTAATGAAGCTCACATGCTGCCTCATTACATACACGACAGCAGTGCTTCTAGCACATAAATTCAAAACTATAGAGTTTTTAACGTTGATGTTTTGTGGTAACACACCAATACGAACCGCACCCATTTTACGACACACCACACCAGCAAATTATCCGTCAAAATTTGTGTTTTTGATAATACATTCATTTTATGTTCGCCATGTACTCAGAAGTTTACATTAATTTTTATGTCATGAACACTGTTTCTTTTCTTATGACATATTACAATATCTGTCTTAAAAACTTTTGTTGTAAACTTCTGCTGTGATATTAGTGAAGGAACACTGTCATGACATGTAAATAAATGTAATTATCTGAAGATGCCAGGCACATTGAAGCGTAATTACGCAAAAATAAATGCCTATAAAACCAACTGGTTGAAACTAATTCATTATGAATTACATTCAGTTGCAACAGCTGCAATTTTCTAATACATCCACATGCTCACGCCCACTAATTTCTTCCTGCAGGCTGCCGGTTGCCCATCTGTCATCTATTATCTGTTTCCACTCTTTTCGATGTCTTTCTTCTGATTCTCCTTCTGTTCTTCCTCCTATCCTGTTATTATTATTATTATTATTATTATTATTATAGCTTACTTTCTGTTTATCTTTTGCTCTGTCATCATATCTTTACCACCCATTAGTTCACAGAATTGTCAGTTGACTTCTCATGACCAGTATGTAGTTATTTGCTTAGGATTTTCCTCTCAACTATTAGTATCCACAATTTTTCAAACTGATGTACTTAGAATTCAGAATGCTTTCCCTTGTTCCATCTTTCACAGCTTTTCTTTCTCATATCTTCTGATCAGTAAATAAATCTGGAGGTTTTCCAGTTAATTTGATTTTTACTAGCCAAAATATGTTTCAGAATTAGGGGATTGTTGTGTCAAGAAATGGGATAAGCCCATTGTGGACATGACTTCTAGCACCATATAACAACACAGAATCAGGGTCACATTAGTCGAGTGTTTTTATGAATAAAGATTATTTGTTAACATCTGAAGAGAGAAGAAGGAAGGAAGGAAGATAGGTTAACATCCTGTCTGTGCACATGTCATTCAAGACAGGGAAGAGATTAAGAGAGAAATATTTAGGATGTTCTGCTATGCACCTGTAGATTATTGTTGTGTTCATACATATATTGAGGCTGGCTGAACAGTGGGATCCATAGCACTCAAAATTCTACAGCAATAAAATTTTTTCTTGAAGACAGAGAGAGAGGGTGGGGTGGGGAGCCAATATGATGTACAAGGTGTCTCTAACTAAAGTTCAGTTTTCAAAACGATCTTGAAAGAGAACCACTGCTCAGAATGGCATCAGATTTGAAGAGCATATTATTATTGGTGCATGGGGAAACATCATGGAACAAAAAGAAATTTAAAAAGCATTTTAACCAATAGATGGCGCTGTAAGTGTCTTAATGTAAATCAGGTCAGCTACAAAGTACAGGCAAATCACAGTATGATGGCTATTTGTGTGAGCTGCACATTACACCATCTTTACTGTTCAATGTGCATGACTGCACAAGTTCAGCAGTGACCAGTTGTGGCACTATTAGTTAGGTAAGCCTATCACAGCTAGGTTATACCACATTGAATGGGAAAAAATCAGTTTTTTATTGTCATGAAGCTAAAAACTGCATCAAAAGCAAAATGACATCATTTTTTTAATTGTCCTGTGGCCAAACCCCGCATAAAAATCAGAATGATATTGGTTTCTAACTGTCGTGAGACAGGCACAAGACTTGTTCGGTATGTTGCTATCCACTGTTTTCTGCAAACTGAAATCAGGAAACAGCATGTTCCACAACATATCAGTGTGTCTCGGGGGTGACGTTCATAACGCATTGCACAATGCATGCCTTCAATTCAGCTACATTCATAATTGGAGCATTGAATGCAACGTCTTTCAGATAACCCTACAGCCAGAAGTCAGATGGATTAAGATCAGGTGATTTGGATGGCCAGGCTGTAGGGAAATGACAGCTGATAATTCTAGCATTTCAGAAATGCCTCTGCAGAAGTGGCTACAGTCGCTGTGCAATGTGCAGATGAGTGCCATCGTGCATAAGTATGATCCTAACCACACATCCATACTGTTGAAGGGTTGGAATGATGTTTGTGTGCAAAAGATTCTCATACCTGTTTTATCAGTGATGCCAGGTAACAGGACTCGCAGGACTTACCTCCTCAGAAAAATACAGTCGCTGTGCAATGTGCAGATGAGTGCCATCGTGCATAAGTATGATCCTAACCACACATCCATACTGTTGAAGGGTTGGAATGATGTTTGTGTGCAAAAGATTCTCATACCTGTTTTATCAGTGATGCCAGGTAACAGGACTCGCAGGACTTACCTCCTCAGAAAAATACAAACCCATGATAAACAATGCTATTAACCCACACTGCACAGTCACCTTTGCAGAATGAAGTGGTACAGGTTGATGTGCATGCAGATTTTCCGTTATCCATATTCTATCATTCGGTGAATTGCCCACTTCCATGCAAGCAAGAAATTCCAGAGAAAATGTTTGTCGTGCCGGCATGTCAGCAGGAGGACAACTCAGGTGATTTCCTTTTCGGGGGGCTCTTTAGCCACTCTTTAATGAATTTGTGCTTGGCTATCAAATGCCCAGA
Organism: Schistocerca nitens; assembly: GCF_023898315.1. Lineage (NCBI taxonomy): Eukaryota > Metazoa > Arthropoda > Insecta > Orthoptera > Acrididae > Schistocerca > Schistocerca nitens. The sequence goes on from NC_064622.1 coordinate 356,534,739, forward strand.
GCCTTTACAGCATCTCTTCCCTTCCCCTACTGCACTCTGTCCTCCTGCTATTCTTGTTCCCTTCACTTGGGTCATGCGTCTTAGATATTTTCGGAAATGCATTCTGAAGTTTCGGTAGATAGGCAGTAGAACAGTCCCTAGTCTGCTTTCCCCCCCTGTCTTCATTCTCTATCCCCTTCCTTCCTCTGCTTTGATGCTTGAGATCTCTCTTTTTTTTTCTTCATCCTTCCTGTACACTCCCGAAGGCTGGCCCATGCGTTTGGCTCATAACAGGTGACTGGCTAATGCTTGACTCCCAACTCCAGTTTGACAGGTAGAGTTTGCACATACCCCTTGGTACAGGCCAGGCCCAGGAAGAGGTGAGTGCCTGAGCTGTTACCTTTTCAGTTGGCAATTGGTCCTTCTGTTTGGAGTTCGGGGGTTGTGACCTGAGGCGTGAACAATCACCTAAGGTGGGTGTTCCCCTCTGAGTGTGGCCTCAAATGGAAGGAGCACGCCATCAGAGACGCTGGCAGTCGTGGAGGATTTTCTCACCATGAGCCAATGATATTCATTCAGTCTATGTCTGCGAAACGTAAATGGAATGAGGCTAAAGTTTCGAGGACTCTCCCAGCTGCACTTTGGTTTCAGGTGATGTCACATACTGAAGGAAGTCAGTCTTTTGCAGCAGTTAATCTGTTTATTATTCAGAAAGGTGTTGACACAATTGCAGGCCCTTTGAAATCCTGCTCTCACTTACATAATAGGACTTTTCTTCTGGACACCAATTGTGATTTTCAAGCCCAACAATTCCTTACAGTGTTGCTCCTCCATGGTTATCCTGTTCACGTCGAGGCCCATCTACACTGAATTCTTTGTGTGGTGTTACTTACACTCAACTGCTTGATGGTCGACTGAGGGGGAAATCCAAAATTCACTCACTGATCAGTGTGTTGCTGTGGTTCATCAGGTAATGAAAAAGGTTAATAGAGACTTAAAGTGCCTACACGCATTCTTTCTCTCACATTTGATCGAGTAGTGCTTCCATCAGAGGTTACGACAGGCTACAAAGTCATCAGGACCCAACTGTACATTCCAAATACGATGTGTTGCTATCAGCATCAGTGTTATAACCAGACTTGCATGTGCTGTCAAAACACGGCCAAATGTGTTACTTATGGTAGAGATTCTCATAAGGATGATTATCTGCCTCTTCCTCCCAGCTGTCTCAGTTGTAATGACAACCATGCCACCACATCCTGTGAGTGTTCCACGTATTTCGATGAGTAGGCCGTCCAGGATATCCGAGTGAAGGAAAAAGTACTTTGCTCTGTCCTTTGCAAGTTGTCCTTGGCCAGTTGTAAACCCTCCATTTTACCATCTGGCACTTATAGTGCAGTTCTTCCTACACCTCGCTCCACGAAGGACATTACCAAGCAGACTTGTGACCTCCAATTCAGCATTGCAGTTGTGAATCGCTCAGTGTCATGGTAGCATACCTGTCTTCTTCTCCCACAGTTGCACAAGAAGCCACAAAATTTTTGCCCCCAGTGACGAAATCACATACTACACTACTGGTAGGCCGGAAAGGACAAAAGGAACACGCCCCTGAAGACTTCCTATGTCCCTCCAGCCGACAAATGTCTTGAGTCTTCGTCTGCCAACCATAAAGACTCTGAGAAATCAAACGAAGGCAAACGATTTTCTCCTTCCCCGACTCCTGAGGCCCTCTTAAATCGTGATGCCCCATGATACCCTCACCCGGTGGACCTTGCTGTACACCACCTACGGTTTTTCAGCCCTGGAGTCCGCAGGCTGGCCTAGTGAGAATTCTGACACCTGCATACTCGGCAGTCACTGAGGTGATTGCTCTTCATTTGTTTGCCCCTCCCCATTCCCCATTATAACTCTTCTCCAATACAACATTGGTGGCATCAGATCCAACAAGGAGGAATTATGACTGTTCTTGGACTTATAGTGTACGGTTGCTTTCCATGTCCAGGAAACGAAAATAGGAACTTTGCTGCTCAGTTGGAATGACGTCCATGGCTAAACTATCTCACTGAACATCTGGCTGCAAGCTGTTGCAGTCTGCATTTACTTTCCTCGTTTCACTTTTTCTCTTTGTAATGTCTACATCCCTTCGTCATTCGCTGTCACCAGGAAAGACTTGCTGTAGCTTATTGGTCAGCTCCCTCACTTCTCTTTGCTGCTCGGTGACTTTAATGCCCACAATCCCCTATGTGGCCCTTCAAGAACCTGCCTGAGAGGTTCCCTTGTGACTGACATTCTCAGTCAGCTCAATCTTATCTGTCTTAAAACTGGAGCACTCATGTTCCTGTCAGACGCTACACACATCTATTCCCATTTGGACCTCTTGTTCTGCACAGCTCAGCTTGCCTGTTGTCTTGAGTGGCCTGTCCTCTCTGACAAATACTCGAGCGACCACTTTTCGCACGTTATCCGTTTTCTGACTTCTAACCCACCAGTGTGTAAACCCAATTGGCAGCTTTCTAAGGCCAGCTGGAGGCTACTCCTCCCTGGTGACCTTGGGTGAACAACATTTCTCCAATTGTGATGACCAAGTAGAGCACCTTACAAAAGTTATCCTTAGTGCTGCAGCATGTTCTGATACTCACATTTCTTCTTTCCTTTGCCGTGTTCCAGTCTACTGGTGGACTGAGGCGTGCCATGACTCGATTCACATGCGGAGACATACTCTGCACATTTTTAACTGTCGTCCTACAATGGTGAACTGCATTTGTTATAAACAGTTGCGGAGGCTCTGGTGATATCCTTCTCCTCTCAGAATCGTGAATTTCACGTCCTGCCTTTACTGTGAGACAGCTTAACCATACTCACAGCTCATCCTGATTTTCTGCCCCAGGACTGGATGATGATCACATTCAGATTTTGCAGCACTTTTCTCTTGCAGGCAAGCACATTCTCCTTCATACGTACTGTTGCATTTGGGCAGATGGTACGTTTCCCAGACACTGGTGTGAAGCCACTGTCGTACCCCTAGCTAAGTCCAGTAAGAACAACTTTCTTCTAGCTACTGGCCCATTTCTCTCACCAGCTGTTTTTGCTAGGTGATGGAACATAAGATTCATGGCTGGCTGGTATAGTAGCATGAATCTCACAATATGCTAACTGCTGCACAATGCGTATTTCATGTCTGCCATTCTACAGTTGACTATCGTGTCATGATGTCAACTCATGTCATGATTGGTTTTCTACAGAGATACCAGACTATGACTGTGCTTTTTGATTTGGAGAAAGGCTATGTCACCTGCTAGACAATTGATCTAGCTCTGTGGGGCTTCCGAAGCTGCCTGTCCTACTTCCTTCAGTAACTTTTAGAAACTGAGTTTTCAAGGTAATTGTGGGTTTGACTTTGTTGGACACCTTTATCCAGGAAAATGGGGTGCCTCAAAGCTTTGTCCTGAGCATCATCCTCTTTGCTATAACCATAACCCCTGTCATGGACTGCCTTCCACCATGTATCTCCGGCTCCCTTTTTGTTGACAACTTTGCGATCTGTTGCTGTTCTCCATGGACTTATCTTCTTGAGTGACTTCTTCAGTGATATCTCAGTCGTCTTTACTCGTGGAGCATTGACGATGGCTTTCTGTTTTCCAGTGACAAAACCATTTCTATGAATTTCTGGTGGCGCGATGGGTTTATTCCACCGTTTATACATCTTTGGCCTGCTGGTCGCTCCACAAGTGTTACCTGGCCACCCGCTGTACCCGGTCGCCCAGTGTCCTATGTGTCCTAAGCAGTACTTCCTGAGGTGTGGATCGGACCAACCTCCTCTGCTTACACCAATCCTTTGTCCATTTAAAACTAAATTATGGGTGTTTTTATTTTTTTTATTTTTCTGCTTGTCCATCCATTCTACTCCATCTTAACACAATCCATCATTGTGCAATACATTTGGCCACTGGCACCTTTTACACTAGCCCTGTTGAGAGTCTCTATGCAGTAGCTACCATACTGCCACTGTCATACTGTCATGATATCCTCCTCAGCAGATATGCATGCTGTTTGTCTGTTTTGCACAGCCACCCATTCTATGCCCCCTATTTCAATGACTGCCTTAACCACCAGTATGGGGTGCGTCTTTCTTCTCTGTTACCTCACGGAATTCACTTTCAGCTATTGCTACGGCAGCTTAACTTACGCTACCTGACATGTTCTCAATGGAACTCTTCACAGCCCTGGCTTCGTGCAGCTGCCTATTTTCATGTAGGACTTCATTTGCTTCCCAAGGACACTAATCCAGATTCAATCTATTGTTGTAAGTCTCTTGACCTTCACACGCAACTTAGCAATACCACCTTCTGTACACTGATGGCTCCAAGACCAACCATGATGTCGGGTGTGCCTTCCCCAAAGGCACTGACCCTTTTCGATACCAGCTTCTGGAACACTACTCAATTTTTACCGCAGAGCTCTTCGCCCTGTATCAAGCCACCCAGTACATCCGCTGACACAGGCATTTTAATTGTGTCATATGCTCTGATTCTCTCAGTGCCCTTCAGAGCCCCTGTGTGCTGTACACAGTCCATCCCTTAGTGCAGTGGGTCCCAGGAAGCTTCCATTTGCTCACAGTTAAAGCAGCCACTGTGATGTTCATGTGGGTTCTTGATCACATCAGTCTGCTGGGAACTGAGGCTGTAGGCACTGCTGCCAAGGCTGTAGTCCTCCTACCTCAGTCTACTAGTTTTTCCATTCCTTCACATGATCTCTGTGTCACCATCTGTTGGCAGATGGTGTCACTTTGGCATCACCACTGGTCCTCTGTACATAGGAACTAGCTCCAAGGAATTAAACCTCTCCCAATGGCTTCGCCGACCACCTCTCTGCCCTATTCTCGTGAGGAGATCATATTAGCTAGGCTGCCTATTGGGTACTATCTTTCTAGCCCTCGCCATTTGTTAAATGGAGATCCTGAACCACTTTATGCTGATTGTCACCAACCTTTGATGGTTTGCCTTTTCCTGATTTAATGCCCTTTTTCTAATGCTTACTTTCCTGTGTATGTTTCACATCTTAGTCATTGGCCATTTTAGCGAATGCCGAGCGTGCTATTGACCACATTTTACTTTTTGTGCATCTTAGTAATATGGGGGAAGGACATTTAATCTTTGGTTAGGGATCTCCGCTGTCTCTATGGCGTATTTTGTGGGCTTTTCTCCAAGGGGAAGTCCTTGTTTTTAGCTCTCTTTCCCTCCATTGATTGGGCTTAATGTATAGTTGCTTTTAACTTCTTTTGCTTATTGGTGTTCTAGAGTTATGACATGGGCGCTTGTGATGTCCGTTGCTTTTGCACCCTGAAACAAAACAAAACAAACGGGTAGTTTTGTATGGGTAGCAATGTATAATGTTATGTAGGATTTTATGCACTGTGCTCGCAGTCATATCCAATGTTCATGCAATTCCCTGTGCACTGCAAATTTGCTCACTTCCGCTCAACTCCTCTTGCAGTGCTGTGGCCACATCTTTGACAGACATTGAATGAGGTGCTTTTGTCCCACTGCCACATTGCACTTCAAAAAAACCTGTCTTTCAGATTTTGTAATCATCTTTTCCATACCCTTAGCAAACATTGGACCATTGCCTTTTTTCATACCCTTGAGTCCCTGGAACTTCTGCAGAACTTCTGGGGCACAGTCACCGTTCTTGTAAAACAGCTACCAGCAGCACACAATTGTTCATACAGACTTTCATGTTGGGTGTCGTGGATGCAAACTGAGAGACAACCATGTGCCGTGCATCTGTTGGTGTGCTTTTTCTGATATGTACGGCACCATCTGTGTTCATATTGTTTTTTCTCCAAGACATTTCCCCTGTATTAATAATATGCTGTTCAAATTTGAAATCGTTCTGAGGAGTGGTTTCGTTTCTACAATGTGCCGAAACTGGAACTTTAATTATGGACATCACGTGTTCAGCAGTTACAGAACCATTTTTAAATGTGTACCTTGTGCTTAAAGGTACGTAATTGTCTACAGAGAGGTAATTTTGTTATAATGTAGTGAGAAGGAAACTTGGGAAAATGCTAGAAAACATAAACCTTGTAATTAATTTTTCTTTATTTTCCAGAAAGAGCTGAAGACAAGATGAAAATACTAGAATCGCAACAATCAGATTTAAAGAAGAATATCAAGGAAGTGCTGGAGTGGAAAACTTTAGAAGAAATAACTGATTTAATCAACAGTTTTAAAACTGAAGCAAGGAACTGGCAGGAGCACTTGAAATCTGTAAGCTGTGACTGGAGCAGTTTCTTTTTGTTTGTATTTTAAAATTTTAAATTAAATTAAAAAAGGGCAGGTTTTAACTTTAATCTAATGAATATATGTTCTTACTATGTTGCAAGATAGTATTTTATACTATTGATCTCAAATTATGAGTGTATTTCACCTCCAAATTAGCAAGAATTGGACATGGTTACTATTAGTTTACCCATCAGCTGTTTTATTCTGCAACAGTGTGGTTTCAGTATGATGATAGTCAGCACTGAGCTAGTCTTGAGCTACAAATAGGGTAATAATAATAATAATAATAATAATAAAGATTTTATTGTCTTTAGGCCATTACAGCAATTGACAACGTCAAATGAAGTTACAATTTATAATACAGTGTGATAAGGTATTGACTACTGAAATATTTTAGCTTATATTACAATAAATGTACAGTGGGTCATCTGTTGGATTACTGCATTTTACAGTTGAAGAATTCATTGATATCACAGAACGGGTGGGCAATAAACCATTCATGCAGTCTTTCTTTGAATGTATGTTCAGGAAGATCCTGTATGGCATGTGGCAGCTTATTAAATAGCTTGTGCCCTGTGACTTCATAGCTATTTATTGATTTTGATAGTCTGTGGTAAGGCGTGTATATGTGTTTGATGCTTCTTGTGTTGTAACAGTGTACATTTTCTCTACGTTTTACATCTTGTAGGTTCTTCTTCGTAAAGATTAAGACATTGTATATATAGAGGTTTATTACAGTCATAATTTTTTGTTTAGTAAATAAGGGTTTGCAGTGAGCCTTATGTGAAGAATTTGTAATTATCCTAATGGCTTTCTTCTGCAATAATAGGATGTCATGTATATGACTACAGTTACCCCACAAGATAATGCCATAGATATTATACTCTGGAAAAATGCAAAATAAGATGATCTGATGTATGTTTCAGGTACACAATTTCTGAGTTGTCTTAATAAATAAATTACTCTAGATAGTTTACTACTAATATAGTTTACATGTTGGCCCCAGGATAACTTTACGTCTAAATAAACTCCCAGGAATTTAACAGAACTAGGGTCATCAGATAGTGGCTTGTCTCTTAGAGTGAAGATTATCTGCTGAGTTTTATTTTCATTTAGCAGGAAACCATTTGCTCTGAACCAATATGCTGCATGAGTGAGTGTATTTTCAGCACAGGTTTTAAGATCATTAAGATTGTTACTGCTATGGAGAAAAGTCGTATCATCTGCATACAATACAGTGGTGGATCTAATAAACGAGGGGAGGTCATTGATCATTATCAGAAACAGGAAGGGCCCCAGTACAGATCCCTGAGGCACACCTGCTTTAACATTTTCTATGTTTGACATTTCCTTACCAACACAAACTACCTGTTTACAGTTGTTGAGATAAGCTTTTAATAGTCTGAGACTGTTTTCTTTGATGCCGTAGAATTCTAGTTTCTCTAGTAGTGGCATGTGCTCAACACAGTCGAAGGCCTTGCTTAGGTCACAGAATGAGACCTGAGCAAAGCCTTTGTTCTCAAAAACTTGGAGGATGTAACTGACTACCGTGTCGATTGCATCAATGGTCGACAGATTCTTCCTAAACCCGTATTGTGTAACATTAATTATTCCTAGATTCTCAAAGTGAGATGATAATTGTTGGTTCATGATGCATTCTATTACCTTGGAGAATGCGGGTACTATTGAAATAGGCCTGTAGCTAGATGGAGAGTCTTTATCTCCCTTTTTGTATACTGGGACGATCCTAGACAGTTTTAACTCATCAGGAAAATATCCCTCAAATAAGCACTTGTTTATGCAATGGGTTAAGGGGTAGAGAATGCGGTCACACACTTTTTTTAGCAGGTTGCATGATATGCCATATATATCTAAGCTATCAGATGATTTCAGTTGTTTTATGACCCCTTGTACATATCTAGGCGATACTTCGGAGAAGGTTACCATGCTTGTATTTAGTGACTGTCTACCCCAATTTTGGGAGAGTAACTCTGATGGACTAATGTCTGGTTTGATAATTGCGTCTCCTATTTCTTTCACTGAATTAATAAAAAACTCATTGAGTGTTTGTGGTGGGATATTAATTTTGTCTTTTTTAGTATCTCTGGCAGCACTGTTAATTACTTTCCAAGCGGTTTTGCATTTATTGGTGGAATTATGTATGCTGTTGGCATTGTAGGTTTTTTTTGGCTCGCAGGATGGCTTTTTTGTATTCATTCCTGCATTCCACATAGGCTGATTTGGCACAGTCAGATTTCATACTATTGTATATGTTGTACAGTAACAAAACTTGTTTCTTTAGATCTGTCAGCTGTTTAGTGTACCATATATTTTGTCCGTTTTGAGATCTGGATTTGTGGCTGCTGTCCATTATTTTGATTTTCTTTATGGGAATACTATGGTTAAATAGGATCAAGAATGCATTAAAAAATCTATCAAATATTATTTTGGCTGGCAGGTCATTACTTGATGTGTAATGTCCATCGACTCTACAGTGGCCAAACCAGTCTCTGTCAGCAAGGGAATTACGAAATGTGTTAATTTTATCCTCAGTTATGGGTCTGGTAGTCACAACTGTTGGGACAGGTCTGTTTGCATTACAGTGTCATGAACATTACTAAACATCAGTTTCTTTTGTGTTGTTAATCATTTTTCTTAGGTAATATAGTGTTGTATGGTGTCCACATCATTGTCATCAATCTCCTTACACAGATATGTAAATAATGGTAGAGTAATTTATTTTCTCATTTGTGGACTGTACGGTTTGAAGCGTTTAACATAAGCAGCAGGCAACACATGCAGAGTGAAACAAACTCAAATATATTTTGGTGATATATCTTCTGGCAGTACATGTAATTTCTACACTTATAAATTGAAGTTGCCTCCTCACTTTAGTATGTATGTTCGGGGTAATCTCAGGAACTAATGTCTGGGTTTTTGATCAGGTGTTATCTGATTTACAAGGAAGGTCTGTGTGTATAATTTATAAATATTAGATGGAAATTGTCTGAATTGTGATGAATTGAAATCCTGCAACCCTTTGAAAATGATGTCGTTGCCACCTATCATTGCAGCTGCCCCAACTCTCGGGAGTGGCAGTGAGGTGAAGAGAGCAGCAAAGCTACACTATGTGATCAAAAGTATCCGGACACCTACCTGAAAATGACTTATAAGTTCGTGGCACCCTCCATCGGTAATGCTGGAATTCAGTATGGTGTTGGCCCACCCTTAGCCTTGATTTCAGCTTCCACTCTTGCAGGCATATGTTCAGTCAGGTGCTGGAAGGTTTCTTGGGGGAATGGCAGCTCATTCTTCACAGAGTGCTGCTTTGAGGAGGGGTATCAATATCTGTCAGTAACACCTGGCATGAAGTTGGCATTCCAAAACATCCCAAAGGATGGATTCAGGTCAGGATTCTGTGCAGGCCAGTCCATTACAGGGATGTTATTGTGTAACCACTCCGCCACAGGCCGTGCATTATGAACAGGTGCTTAATCATGTTGAAAGATGCAGTCGCCATCCCGAATTGCTCTTCAACAGTGGGAAGCAAAAAGGTGCTTAACACATCAATGTAGGCCTGTGCTGTGATAGTGCCACACAAAACAACAAAGGGTAGAAGCCCCCTCCATGAAAAACATGACCATATCATAACAGCACCACCTCCGAATTTTACTGTTGGTACTACACGTGCTGGCAGATGACGTTCACCAGGCATTCGCCATACCCACACCCTGCCATCAGATCGCCACATTGTGTACCATGATTTGTCATTCCACACAACATTTTTCCACTGTTTAATCATCCGATGTTTATGCTCCTTACATCAAGCAAGCTGTCTTTGGCATTTACCGCCATGATGTGTGGCTTATGAGCATCCGCTCGACCATGAAATCCAAGTGTTGTCACCTGCCGCCTAACTGTCTTTGTATTTGCAGTGGATCCTGATGGAGTTTGAAATTCCTGTGTGATGGTCTGGATAGATGCCTGCCTGTAACACATTACGACCCTCTTCAACTGTCGCCGGTTCTGTCAGTCAACAGACAAGGTCGGCCTGTACGATTTTGTACTGTATGTTCCCCTTCATACCCCCCTGCGGGTCCGGGGTAAGAATAGGCCCGAGGTATTCCTGCCTGTCGTAAGAGGCGACTAAAAGGAGTCCCTCCCCCTCAAGGGGGTAGTTAACGCCTGCGTCCGGAGACGGACGGTTCCACGACCTCTATTTGCGGTCATTTTGCTTTTTCACTTCTCGTTTCTTCCTTCCTTTGGTTGGTTCCTTTCTTTGCTCTTCTCCACCTCACTGTCTTCCTTACTCTTTCCCCTGCATAGTCTCCTTGCCTTCTCATTGCCTTCTTCTCCTTGCCTTCTCATTGCCTTCTTCTCCTTGCCTTCTCATTGCCTTCTTCTCCTTGCCTTCTCATTGCCTTCTTCTCCTTGCCTTCTCTGGTCTCCGCCTCGGCGTTTGAGACACTGTCCTCTCTCTCTCTCTCTCTCTCTCTCTCTCTCTCTCTCTCCTTTTTCCTCTTCTTCCTTCCTCCCTGTGCGCGCCTGAAGGCCGACCCACGCGTTCGCACGCGTAGCCGGTGACGGGGTAACGCGTAATTCCCCGCCCTAGGTAGACATGTAAGGCACGCGCGTACCCCCTGGTAAAGGCCAGGCCCGGGGAGGGGTGATTGCCTGAGCTGATACCTTCTGACCATGCCGATTGGTCCCTCCGTCTGTTTCTCGGGAGGTGTGACCTGAGGTGTAAACATTCACCTAAGGCGGGAGTGCCCTCTGAGAGGGTCCCCACAAGGAAGGAGCGCGCCATCGGAGACGCTGGCAATCATGGGGGATTCCTCCGCAGTGGATTTCACTCCATCTCTCTCGACTTCTGCCCAAAAACGGAAACGTGACCAGCTACCAGTGACAAAAGTACTACCGCCTGCCCCACAGTTCCTCGTCATTTCTCGATCTGATGACGGAAAGGATTTTTCCTCTGTCAGCCCTTTCGTTATCCAGAAGGGCGTCGATGCCATAGCCGGATCTGTCAAATCTTGTACCAGGTTGCGTAACGGTACCTTATTACTCGAAACTGAGAGCGCCTTTCAGGCACAAAAACTGCTTCGGGCCACACTCCTGTACACATTCCCTGTCCGGGTGGAGGCTCACCGAACTTTGAATTCGTCTCGTGGTGTGGTCTATACTAGATCCCTCGACGGCTTGACTGACGAGGAGATTCAATCTTTCCTCGCTGAGCAGGGCGTGACGGCTGTCCATAGGGTCATGAAAAAGGTCAACAATGACCTTGTACTGACCCGGACACTTTTCTTGACCTTCGATAGTGTTCAGCTGCCATCGCGCATCAAAGCGGGCTACGAGGTTATTTCTGTTCGCCCCTATGTCCCGACACCTACGCGCTGCTACCAGTGTCAGCGTTTCAATTACACTCGCCAGTCTTGTTCCAATGCGGCTACATGTGTCACTTGTGGCAGGGATGCCCATGAGGGTGACTGTCCACCTCCGTCTCCTCGTTGTGTGAACTGTAAGGGTGACCATGCCGCATCCTCCCGCGACTGTCCTGTCTATAAGGAAGAACGCTGTATCCAAGAAATTCGGGTCAAAGAGAAAGTGTCCACCTCGGCTGCTCGCAAGCTATTGGCTAGTAGGAAGCCCACGCTGCTCCCAGCGGGGAAATACAGTACTGTCCTCGCCTCTCATCGGACTACCAGGGAGGTGGCAACCCAGACATGCGATCTGACCTTCAGCACCACGGTCGTCCGTTCGGCCAGTGCTAAGATCGCACGGTCGACGTCTCCTCTTCCTCCCATCACCCCACAGACACCAGCCCCTTCATCAGCTTCTGCTAAGACGAAGACCCAGAAGTCAGATGCACGGGCCTTCAAGAAGGAACCGTCCCGTGCAGACTTCCTACGTACCTCGACCTCCCAGCCTTCGACCGGTACTTCCACCAAACGACCTTCCAAGAAGGCTAATAGGAAGCACAGTTCTCCTTCTCCGCCACGGCGCATTTCTTCTCCTGCGCCACCCAGTGGTTGCCGCCCCAGGCCGTCATCCGTTTCGCCTGGCCGCACCGCTGGTAGCCGAACATCTGGCCGTTCACCGGCGGAGGAAGCTCCCCCTCCCGGCCATCTTCCCAAGATGGCCGATGAACCTATAGACCCAATGGACGCTGACTGTCCGCCTACTGATAGCGGCGGCAGTGCTCGCTCGAAGCCAGGCCCTCAGCGGCCTTCGAGGTGACCCCTTCTTTCATCTTCCCTTTTCTTTTTTTTCTTACGATGGCACTTATTCACTGGAATATTCGCAGCATTCGCTCCAACCGAGAGGACTTGAAGTTGCTGCTCCGCTTGCACCGTCCGCTCGTCGTAGCCCTCCAGGAAACGAATCTACGCCCATGCGATCAAATTGCCTTGGCACACTACACCTCTGTGCGTTTTGACCTACCCCCTGTGGTAGGTATCCCAGCTCATGGAGGGGTTATGTTGCTGGTCCAGGATGATATTTACTACAATCCCATCACGTTGCACACCGGCCTGCAGGCAGTTGCCATCCGCATTACTCTCCCCACTTTTACATTTTCCATTTGTACCGTTTACACTCCATCGTCGTCTGCCGTTACCAGGGCAGACTTGATGCAACTTATTGCTCAGCTACCTGCACCATTTTTGTTAACTGGAGACTTCAATGTCCACCATCCCCTTTGGGGCTCTCCAGCATCCTGCCCGAGGGGCTCCCTGTTAGCAGACCTTTTCAACCAGCTCAATCTTGTCTGCCTCAATACTGGCGCCCCTACTTTTCTTTCGGACACATATCACGCCTATTCCCATTTAGATCTCTCTATATGTACTCCCCAACTTGCACGCCGGTTCGAGTGGTATGCACTTTCTGATACATATTCGAGCGACCACTTCCCGTGTGTTATCCATCTCCTGCAGCATACCCCCTCTCCGTGCTCATCTAGTTGGAACATCTCCAAAGCAGACTGGGGGCTCTTCTCTTCCAGGGCGACCTTTCAGGATCAAACATTCCCAAGCTGCGATAGTCAGGTCGCACACCTCACGGAAGTCATTCTCACTGCTGCTGCATATTCCATCCCTCACCCTACTTCTTCTCCACGTCGCGTACTGGTCCCCTGGTGGACCGCAGCATGTAGAGACGCTTTACGTGCTCGTCGGCGTGCTTTACGCACCTTTAAACGCCACCCTACAGTGGCGAATTGTATCAATTATAAACGATTACGTGCACAGTGTCGTCGTATTATTAAAGAAAGCAAGAAAGCCAGCTGGGCTGCTTTCACAAGCACCTTCAACTGTTTTACTCCTTCTTCTGTTGTCTGGGGTAGCCTGCGCCGGCTATCTGGCACTAAGGTCCACTCACCAGTTTCTGGCTTGACGGTCGCGAATGACGTCCTTGTGGCCCCTGAGGCTGTCTCCAATGCCTTCGGCCGCTTTTTCGCAGAGGTTTCGAGCTCCACTCATTACCACCCTGCCTTCCTCCCCCGCAAACAGGCAGAGGAGGCTAGGCCACCTAACTTCCGCTCCTCGAATCGTGAAAGTTATAATGCCCCATTCACCATGCGGGAACTCGAAAACGCACTTGGCCGATCACGGTCCTCCGCTCCAGGGCCGGATTCTATTCGTATTCAGATGCTGAAGAACCTTTCTCCTGCGGGTAAAGGTTTTCTTCTTCGTACTTACAATCGCATCTGGATTGAGGGACATGTTCCCGCATGCTGGCGCGAGTCTATTGTTGTCCCGATTCCTAAGCCGGGGAAGGACAAGCACTTGCCTTCCAGTTATCGACCCATCTCGCTTACCAGCTGTGTCTGTAAAGTGATGGAGCGAATGGTTAACTCTCGATTGGTTTGGCTGCTCGAGTCTCGACGCCTCCTTACCAATGTACAATGTGGATTTCGTAGGCGCCGCTCTGCTGTTGACCATCTGGTTACCTTGTCGACCTTCATTATGAATAACTTCTTGCGGAAGCGCCCGACCGCGGCTGTGTTCTTTGATTTGGAGAAGGCTTACGACACCTGTTGGAGGGCGGGCATTCTCCGCACCATGCATACATGGGGCCTTCGTGGTCGCCTCCCCCTTTTTATTCGTTCCTTTTTAATGGATCGACAGTTCAGGGTACGTGTGGGTTCTGTCCTGTCAAACACCTTTCGCCAGGAGAATGGGGTGCCACAGGGCTCAGTTTTGAGCGTCGCTCTCTTCGCCATAGCGATCAATCCAATAATGGATTGCCTCCCAGCTGATGTATCAGGCTCCCTTTTCGTGGACGATTTTACCATCTATTGCAGCGCGCAGCGTACGTGTTTCCTGGAGTGCTGTCTTCAGCGTTCTCTTGACCGTCTTTACTCCTGGAGTGTCGCCAATGGCTTCCGTTTTTCTGCCGAGAAGACGGTCTGTATTAACTTCTGGCACTACAAAGAGTTTCTCCCACCGTCCTTACGACTCGGTCCCGTTGCTCTCCCATTCGTGGAGACAACAAAACTTTTAGGTCTTACATTTGACAGGAAACTTAGTTGGTCTCCACATGTGTCTTATTTGGCTGCCCGTTGTACCCGTTCTCTCAATGTCCTCCGTGTTCTCAGTGGTATGTCGTGGGGAGCGGATCGAACCGTCCTACTTCGCCTATATCGGTCGATCGTCCGCTCCAAGCTGGATTATGGGAGCTTTGTATACTCCTCTGCACGGCCATCCATCTTACGCCGCCTCAACTCCATACAACATCGGGGTTTACGACTTGCGATCGGAGCGTTTTATACTAGTCCCGTAGAGAGTCTTCATGCTGACGCTGGTGACTTGCCACTCACCTACCGGCGCGATATACTGCTTTGTCGGTATGCCTGTCGGCTACTGTCAATGCCCGACCACCCGTCTTATCGTTCCTTTTTTGTTGACTCTCTCGACAGTCAATACGGGTTGTATGTCTCCGCCCTGCTACCCCCTGGAGTTCGCTTTCGTCGCCTCCTTCAATACCTTTATTTTTCACTCCCTGCCACCTTTCGAGTGGGCGAGAGCCACACGCCACCTTGGCTCCAGGCTCAGGTTCGCGTCCACCTTGACCTCTGCTCGCTCCCGAAGGAGGTTACCCCCGGTTCAGTCTACCACTCCCATTTTGTCGAACTTCGTTCGAAGTTCATTAATATGACCTTCATTTATACAGATGGCTCTAAGACCAATGACGGGGTCGGGTGTTCTTTTATTGTCGGGGCACAAAGTTTCCAATATCGGCTCCATGGCCATTGTTCGATCTTCACAGCTGAGCTCTTTGCCCTCTACCAGGCTGTCCTTCACATCTGCCGCCACCGACATTCTGCATATGTCATCTGCTCCGATTCCCTGAGCGCTATCCAGAGCCTCGGTGATCCATACCCAGTTCACCCTTTCGTGCACCGGATCCAACGCTCTCTTCAGCAGCTGGTGGACGTCGGTTCTCCGGTTAGATTTATGTGGGTTCCTGGCCATGTCGGTATCCCTGGGAACGAAGCTGCAGATGCCGCAGCCAAGGCTGCGGTCCTCCAGCCTCGGACAGCTTCTTGTTGTGTCCCTTCGTCAGATTGTAGCAGGGTAATTTGTCGGCGCATTGTATCGCTGTGGCATGCCGATTGGGCTGCACTTCCAGACAACAAGCTTCGGGCCTTGAAAGCTCTTCCCGTGGCTTGGACGTCCTCCTCACGCCCTTCTCGGCAGGAGGAGGTAGTTTTGGCCCGGTTGCGAATTGGCCACTGCCGGTTCAGCCATCGCCATCTGCTGACGGCTGCGCCGGCGCCGTTCTGCCCATGTGGGCAATTGCTGACGGTCCGCCACATTTTAACATCGTGTCCGGATTTTAACACCCTGCGTCTCGATCTTGGCCTGCCATGTACTGTAGAAGCCATTTTAGCGGATGACCCATGAGCAGCTGCTCGCGTTCTTCGTTTTATCAATTTGACAAACCTCTCTAAGGACATTTGATGATGCTGTTTTTTAATCCTTTGCCTGTCAGTCTGTCTTTTATCATGTTTTCCCTTTTAGTTGTTTTAAACTTGTGCCTCGCGGTGCATTCTTAACGTAGTCAGGGCGCTAATGACCATTGAAGTTGTGCGCCCTAAAACCACCAAAAAAAAAAAAAAAAAAAAAAAAAAAAAAAAAAAAAAAAAAAAAAAAAGTTCCCCTTCACGTTTCCACTTCAGTATCACATTGGAAACAGTTGACCTAGGGATGTTTAGAAGTGTGAAAATCGCACGTACAGACATAAGACACAACCAATCACCTGACCACATTCGAGGTATGTGAGTTCCGCAGAGTGCCCCATTCTGCTCCTTGACGATATCTAATGACTACTGAGATCGCTGATATGGGGTACCTCGCAGTAGGTGGCAGAGCAATGCACATAATATGAAAAACGTATGTTTTTGGGGGTGTCCGAATACTTTTGATCACATAGTGGAAACTACATACTATACTGGGCCTGGCAGTCTAGCGATAATGTACGTGGAATCGAATCCCGGCCAGAGCATTTTGTTATTCCACACTTATCTTTTTATGTTTCATTCACCCCTCTGTGGTGTGGAGATTCGCCAGGGATGCAGTGTGGTTTGGATCCCATGTTACACTAGAGATCCCCTTTCCCCAGCTGATAACTGGTTATGGACTTGCAAATCACTTAAGTGACTTCAGTTGATTGCAGTCGTTTCAGAACAAATGGATAGTGAAAAAATATGTGAATGCGAAATCTGTAGTTCTCAGTTTTTTATCAAAAAAGTAGAATGTTTTCTGAAAAACTATTTCAGCATGGGCTGCAACTTGGCTTAATTTACATAAAGAAAAATTTTCAGCAGCACAGCAGATAGAGATGGCTCAGCCTTTCTCAATTCAAACATATATACGAACACGATTCTTTGTATGATAGGGTGACAAAGTCTGCCATGAAAGGTCTGTGACAAAGAATTTTGGCACCGAGTCTCAATAGCATTTGGCATTGAGACATGATCCACTCAGCCATCCACCAGTACATGATATGCTACATATTAAAATACAAATCCAATCACACACACTTTCAACCAAGATTTGCATAGAATAGTTACATCATGATGTCTTTTCCCAAGTGCCGTGAGATGTCACTCAAATGCCAATTAAATACATAATACACTGACAGAAAAAAAAATAATCATCTTAGATTACATTTGCAGATCAAGCAGTTCTAAGGTACCAGATGTCAACCCTTGCTGAAACACCCATATTACTATGTGGTGTACAAATGCAGCAATGTGTGCACAACCTCTTGTCATCCAGACTGCTGTACAAATGGTGTCCTGGGATGCATTATGCCATTCCTGCTCAACCTGTTCACACAGTTCTGTAAGAGATTTTGGTGGATGAGTCATACAGTCATACAAGTCACTTAACATGCCATTACGTGCCACACATTCTCTATTGGAGACAAGTTGGAGATTGAGCTGCCCAGGGCAGTAGCTGCACGTCTTGCAGAGCATGTCGAGTTTCGCGGTCAGTGTGTGGGCTTACATTATCCTGTTGGAATAACACATCACCTTCCTGATGTAAGAACAGAAAAAGAATGGGCTTAACAACATCCAGCATGTACTGAGCGCTGATTAGTGTCCTCCCCAGAAGTAGCAAGGATAAACCAGAGTTGTAGCAAAGCCTGGGGTGGGGCCAGTGTGTTGGGCAAACGCACTGTACAAAACAGTGCTCACCAGGTCAATGTCGTGCATACAAATAACCATCACTTATGTGCAAGCAGGATCGGCTTTCATCGCCAAAGTACACGGCATTCCATTTGATCTCTGAAGTGATCCTCTGAAAGTACCATTCGAGCCGTGCACATTGATGCTGTGGCATGAATGGAGGACGGGTTAGAGATGTGCGTGCCCATAGTCCAACTGCTAATAACCGGTTCGCAACAGTTCGTGTTGACACGTGTGGTATCACGAGCCCTCTTATCTGTACTCTGGTAGCTGTACAATCTGCCACTGCTGCCCTTAAAATAGGACAGTGCTGGTGGGCATCTGTCCCTGTGCTGCCTGGATGTCCAGAACCTTGTGTACAGATGTGAGAATGCTCCCATGACCACTGATACCAGCACTGTTGCACAACTGACGCAGCACATAAAACTTGTGTGCCAATTCTCCAAAGTACCATCCGATTACTCGGAAGACCACAATTTGACCCATTTCACTCTTGCTCAGTTGGCTGTAGTAAGCACGAGTGCATCTCTTTGGCACTGTTGCCTGCTTGCTTCACACATTTGCACCACACTGAGCCTTGTGGTTGTAAGCATTCTTTATTAAATGGTAGACGCACAAGATGCTCTGGCAGCAATGCCACTACTATCTGGTGGCAGACGATGCTGAAACCATTATCAGTACATCTTCTGTCCTCCATGTGGCATATGCTGTCACCAGATCAAAACTAACATTGTCTTTTTACGTGTACTTTTTTTTTTTTTTTTCCCTAGCAGTGTAAATAACGTTCGCACCACCTGAGAACTTTCTTGCTTGTGCTTCTTAATTCATTTAAATTATATGAAAGTAGTGATATATATTGAGATATCTAACATAATTGTATAAATTTTTTCATTACTGTATGGACTGGTCCATAAACAAAATTACTGCTATGCCAGACAAGTCATCTGACCACTGTGTGAAGCTGGGACAGGTCGCTGGTTTGTGTAGAAAATGGAAGCTTGTTCACTGATATGACAAAACTACACTAAAGTGCCAAAGAAACTGGTATAGGCATGCATATTCAAATACAGAAATATGTAAACAGGCTGAATACAGTGCTGCAGTCAGCAAGATCTATACGAGACAACAAATGTCTGGCGCAGCTATTAGATTAGTTACTGCTGCTACAATGGCAGGTTATCAAGATTTATGTGGGTTTGAATGCAGTGTTATAGTCTGTGCACGAGCGATGGGACACAGCATCTCTGAGATATCAATGAAGTGGGGATTTTCCTGTACGATCATTTCACAAGTTTACCATGAATATCAGGAATTTGGTAAAACATCAAATCTGTGACATCACTGCACCCATAAAAAGAACCTGCAAGAACAGGACCAACAACAACTGAAAAGAATTGTTCAATGTGACAGAAGTGCAACCCTTCCGCAGATTACTGCAGGGTCATTCCATGTCAAATCGTGCAGGTCACGTCACCCATCATCTCAGATTTTCATGAAACTGTGCACATTTGCTTATACTTATAACAACTAGTACAAAATCTTTTTGCTCTCAGGCTAAAACTTCTTTTCATATCAAATTTTGAATGTAGTGATATTCTGATAACTGGGGTTTGCAAGACTGTCAGTGCAAAATGGTACTTACCTACATAAATGCCCATAACTGAGGTGTTGATGAAGCTTTTGATTTGGAATTGTTTTCATAAGTTAAGAGAAGCACATACTTAACAGACATGTAATTATTTAAGCAGTAATGTTAGAAAGAACAGTACAAAAGAAATAATATGCGTCACTTCCCAATTTATGGAAAAATTACACACACATTGAAAAAGCTTATATCACATTTCTCCAGTCTGTTGGGAACTTGTAATTGGTCGTAAATAATTCCGAAGACAGTACGCATTGTAATAAAATAAAATTATTAAGGGTTTCCTATGAATGGACACACAAATAAATCTGAAATCACAATACTTTGTGTTGTGACGAAAAAAATAATATATTGTTGACTTCATTTACTTAAACTCATGGCTTGACTTTTTTTGGGTTCATCAACATCATATTTTATCTGTTACTACTTTTATGTTTTAATTTCATTTCCATAACTTTGGAGATGTGCTCCTCAATTTAGTCCTACAGGACTAGACGTGTAAATAAAAAATAAAAAATTCTGAGTAAGATCATTTATACCTGACACCCACTGCTGCAGATTTTAGCAAAAACTTTGTGTACTTCTGCATGGCAATAGTCAATGCAGAATTTCTCACTTACTTCATGTAGTTTGACAGGAAGAAATGGAATTTTTTCTACAAATGTAAGTCCCACAACTGAAGTTTGTCATTTGGATTGCATTACTTCAGATAATAATAATAATAATAATAATAATAATAATAACAGAAAGTACCTTATTTTCAACACATCACTTTCATATTTCCCCAGATGTCACAGAAGGGATGTGTCTGTATTGGAAAAGAAATTAATAACTATTCTTGACTTACGGTAATATAGAAAATCAACTTAAGCTGTTGTGGTCCAAACAATGCTTTTTAAATATGTAAAATACTTTCTGACAGCTGATACAAGATTTAGTTTTCCAAAACTCTGATATTTTAAAAAAAGAAAAAACGAAGCAGCACCCTGAGTTTTCATAGATAGTGGATGTTTATTTAACATATATTACATCATTGTTCAGAAGAGCATTCAAATCAGATTGTGTAAACTGACAACCTATAGTAAGGTTGCCAAATGAAAGTACAGAATCAAAAGTTATCAATTTAATCCAAACTTTTTCATTACACAGGTTTACTTTACTTAGGGTGTCAAATTAGCATCTTTATACAATTATTCTAGCCACACTAATGTTAATTTAAAATGTACATCTTTAGCAGTGATGATCACTGAACCTAATAATGAAACTTCTTTGAGCATCTTTGTTTTTAATCCACTGTGACAAATTACATTCTCTTGACTTCATATCTTGTTCATCAAAGTAATACATTCTGCCTAATGATGTTGATTTAGGTACACTAACAGCACATAAAATGTTTCAAAGGGCACAAATAAGAGTCTTCCCTCTCAGGCCAAAAGAATGACATTGCTTGTCCAGGTGGGTGGAGAAAAAGTACTTCAACGTTTTCTTCTTCACCACAGACATTTCAGATGAAGGCAAAGTATTACATGTCATGACATACACCTGCTACAAAAGAATTTTGTTGAGGCCGAGTACATGTCCATTGTGGGGCATTTTCATTGAATGAAAAATCAAGGAAGGCTTTTCAGAAGAAGTTGCTCTTCTAATCTCTAAAGAATCGAGAGAAAGTGGTTTGTAATGGTGAAAATTGCTGGTAGCAGGCATTATGTGAGTAGTTGGAAATCTCTTTACAATTTTATTGCATAGGAAATCTACATTGACTTTCTCTAATAAGTTAAAAAAAAATGTCAATATTAACTTTGCAGAAATCGTAAACACCAGATGCAATTGTTATTTGTGCATCATCCGCTTGTTGAAGACTAGCGCTTCTCAATATACGTTTTTTAGTTCCTCCCAAATCATCGCACACAGATTTACCATGGCTAGTAGCAATAAAAAGGAATGTCCAGCTTCAGTAGCAAAATCGTTTTTGTGCTCACACAAGTATTTAAAGCTCTTTTTATTCTTATATTGAGCAGCACATCCATCAGTGAAATAATGCATTGTCTTCACTTCTGGGTAATGCTCTGCCAGCTACTTAACCATTTCTTTCTGGGAAGCAGTTACAAATACTAAATCAAGTTCCATATCATGACTTACAAAGCAGTAGTTTACTGTTACCAATTTAGTTTCTTCATTTACCACATAAACACACATGGGTGGATTGTACAGCTGCTTCTTGTCTAGTGGTAATTCTGAATTTCATTCTGTATTACAAAACTGCAGTTTTCATCAAAGTCCATTAACAGAATTGTTTTTTGTTCTGGGGTTAGATTTTCTTTCAGTTTTTTCAAGGATTTTTGACTGACACCTTGATATAATTGAGTGTGGTTTAAGTGCCTGTAATTTTTTACTGACGAGTCTATGTATTCACCAACAGTTGCAGACTGCTTTACCAATTCTGTCCGATGATCTGTGTTTATCCACTGGCTGAGCTCAGTTTCATCATTAGCATCTTTGAACACTAATTTCTGTTTTAATGACTCTGCCAGTTTGTCATCACTGAGACAATTATGACAGTGATAAAGTGTGCAGGTGTAGTTTTCCGAGTCACATACAAGAAATTTTATAAGTTCTTTGTATGTTTCTTCAGTGTGTTTCGCATCCAAAAGCAGTTTTACATTTTGGTGGATACCACACACACACACACACACACACACACACACACACACAGAATGAGTGTCAGCAGCACACACACACAGAATGAGTGTCAGCAGCACCAGCGAACAAAATTTAGAAAGACCAATGTTAATTTTTGGATTCTCACATTTAAAACAAGAGTACAGTTCTCTTAAGTTGCGAATGATGAGTCTTTTTACTCGTGCACATTCTTCTGAAAGCTAACTTTGTCTTTTGCTCCTGTTAAGATTTGAGTATGTATATTCATGATTTTGGTAGAAATCAGTTAAAATCTTTACCACTTCATCAGCAATAGTTTTCTCCCTTTTTGATATAGGAATTGCTAAAATACCCATTTCTGTTTTCAGTTTCCTTGCTTGTCGAACCACATACTCACTAACATTGAATTCTGTCATTATCTTTTCTTTTGACCATGAGGGTGGAGCTGAAGTTAAAATTTTAATTTTTTCAAGTGCTCTTAGACTAGCCACTTTTTCTTTCATTAACAATATCATGGCATCAAAATCTTTGGCTTTCCTAACAATTTCGTCATCAAATTTTTCTTCGTACTGCAATCTAATGCCCGGCACACTTTTCTTTCCTAAATATCCTTCACTTTTTCTAGTTTCTTTTTGCCATGTGAAGCCTTGCTGTGATTTGGAATGGAGTGAAGTTATAAGGGAGAGCACCCCAAATCATGTAAAGTTTTATTTGCATCCTCAATACTTCGACTTTTTAGTACAGATTCTTGAAATGTCACCTCCGTGTCATCTGCATCACTTTCATTTCGATCACTGATGTCAGTTTTCTGTCCACAAATCTTACGACATGTTGTGCACAGCTTTTGGCCTGGTTTTAGATAGATACTTTTTAGAACAGAGGTTCCCAAACTTTTGTTTGTCACACCCCCCTTCTGCCAAAAAGAAAACTTCTGTGCCCCCCCCCCCTCCCAAAAAAATATAGAGATTTTTATTAATTATCAAGAAACTATTGAAAAATTTGTGATGGTGACGTCATGTAACATGGTGGGCTGTTAATGTATCGAGTCGCAGTTATTACGTCATCAGACTAGTCTAGTGATTATAAGCCACTCCTAAAGCAAAGAAAGTCCTTGGTAAACAAGGAAAAATAGTTGCGACCTTTGTAGATTAGTGGATGCGGGCCATTATTTTAAGTTGAGTGTAGCTTATTACTTTCACTCATTATCAAAAATAGTCACTCAGTCACGGTGTTAACGAACACCACTGATTTGTACGCCTATAGCGCTCCCCATTGTCATTGCGCATAGGTTGGCATTTATGTCACGAGGACAGTTACCGAACAGCGACAAAGGCCCAGTTCCCAGAACCAGACAAAAAATAAAAATATTAAGTTTTACGAAATAATTTTTCAGACTACACAGAACTTTAAAAAATATGAATAAAACAACTTCCTTACCTTGATTACATTCCCTTGCTGCACACCATTTCTTCACCAGTATACGATTTTAGGACTATACTCTTCGCTTGCCATATCTAGGATAAACTTTCGCTGTGTCTTCATCCAGAAGAAATACTATTATTATTTGAAATAACATACCACACGTAACATCAGAATCCATAAGGATCACACGCAGTAGTTATATTTAAATCAGATTCACTATGTTTATTTCATATTGTTTCCTCAAAATAGTTTTTTGTAATTTTACAGTATTACCTACATGTAAGGATATTTAGGAGGAAAATAAGAAGTTCTCTTATAATGTAACGTATTTATTATAAAAATATTATTTCCACACACATATGGCAAGAAACAAACAAATAAATCAATGTGAAGGATCAGCTTGCATATTTTTTACAAGATGTTGAATTGTTAGCTGAATAGTAGAAACTGCGCAACGTAAATCATTGGCAATACTGAGTTTGCTATTAAGCTTATTTTTTATCGCCACTACCGCTGAAAATGCTCTTTCGCACAAATAAGTAGATACAGTTTCAGTGCTTGTTCTGCTGTACTGGGATACACCGTGAGATATTTCACCCAAAATAAAGGCTTATCCATCTTCTCAAAGTCATACTTCGCTGCAGAATCATTTTTAATTTCTAAGACTTCCTCTTGTAGTCTGCCTGGCAACACATCCACGTCAACGTGAAATGGATCCGTCGCTAATCTATCATAAATTTTATCATCACAACTGTTACGGAAGTATCGTTCGAATTCATCAATGAGGTGCTGCAAATGGTTCGATATTTTACTCTTAGTATCAGTATCCTTAAAATCGTTTTGAAATCGCACTTCTTCGAGGATTCCAAACAATCTGGGAAAGCAGGAATAATTGCAGGCTAAAATTTTACGTTTCCATAGTTGCAACTTATCAGTAAATGCTTTGATGGCATCCTGATGAAAAATTATGTTTGACTCTCCACCTTGTAATTTCAAATTCAATGTGTTTAAAAATTCGAAAATATCTCACAGATAAGCCAATGCAATGTGAACACCTGGCTTTCTAAATTCCATATACAATTCAGTTTGTTTGTTATTTTCCAAAAACTGCATCACTTGTCTCGAAGTTCAAATAATCTTCCTAGCATATTCCCTTTTGAGAGCCAGCGTACTTCTGTATGAAATAAGTGTTTTATACTCTGCTCTCAAGTCTTCACAAAGAGCCGTAAATAACCTGGAATTTAATGCACTCTTTTTAGTATGAATCACGATTTTGATGCACAGTTTCAAGACATCATTGAGTTCCTTGGAAGTGTCTTAGGTGCCAATGCTTGACGGTGTATTACACAGTGGATAGCAGTAACACAAGGGTTTTTTCTCTGACCATCTGCACGAATCCTGAGTGACATCCAAGCCAAGCATTGATAGGGCGCCGTCTGTGCATACGCCTATCAGTTTCTGCCATGGTAACTCATTTTTACAAAAGAATTCAGAGACGGCTGCCATTATATGAATTGCTTTTGAAGTTGACTTTAACTCTGTAGAAAACAGCAACTCTTCTTTAATTGCCTCATTTTCTATATAGCGAACAAAAGCTAGCAGTTGGCAACAATTCGCAACATCGGTACTCTCGTCTAATTGTATTGCGAAAAACTGCGATTGTTTGACGGCCGTAACTAATTGATTTTGTATGTCTTCGGCCATATCATCAATCCGACGTTTCACAGTATTGTCAGAAAGCAGTATTTGTGAAAGTTTTTGTTTACTTTCTGACCCAAGAACAATACCAGCAGCTTTCAACAAACAGGATTTGACTAGTGTCTCTCTGATAATATGACTTTTCTTGGTCCTTGAAATAAGTAGCAATAACTCGTATGAGGCTTCCAGTACCGTTTTTGATGTTTGAGCAAAGGATCCAGCAGTGTCCAACTTCATTCGTTTCAAATTATCACATTTTGCAGCAAAAAAATTTCTTCAGTTTCTCTTTCAATGCACCATGCTTTGCCCACAAATGGTGTTCCACACGAGATGGTCTCATGGAATCATTGCTCAATACCTCATAGCAAATAACATATTGCGGCTGGTCAATACCATTTTTTTGTATAGAAGCAAAACCGTATTTGATATAATCATCATTATATTTACGTTTTTTCATGGCACTCATGGTGAAGTAAAAAGAAAACAAGAAGTTAACAGTATAATTTCCCACTAACACTGATTTTACTGAGGCACAACTGTGAAAGATTCAATGTGATTTCAGCAAAATCCAATACATCAGATGTGTCAACAACTGCAAGCAACCAACTGAAATAAAGGAAAGCTACTGTCGTCTGTTGGCACCTCAGATGACTGCCTGTGAGGAGTGGTGCGAAGAACGGGGAAGCCCAGCCGCAGCGTAGGTAGTCAGTGCACTGTCTGTCTGCGACCCATTGGCCGAGCAGAGCTCTTGCTGGGAGAAACGGGCTTTTCCCGGATTAGGGTGGAAACAGCCCACAGGCGCCCTAAGAATTTGCTACCTGTTCTGTGGTGCTGTTCTGAGCAGTGCAGCCTAGGGTTTTATGCGAAAATCATTTTCGTGCTCCCTATCTTTCGTTACTTATAAATGAAACGTTATAAGTTTTGAGATAACATCAATGAATTGGTTGTCAAATTTCACAGTAATTAAGTAAGGTCATGGATACACCTCATACATCGCTGGAAACTGTGCACAGTGCCAAGCAGTTATCTATGTACTCGTGCCAAAAGAAGCCATTATCACAGCAAAGAACGTACACTAATTTCAAACGAAATTATGCCGTATATCAAAAAGGCAGAAGAAAAATAACTGTTTTGTCAGATAAGCAATCCGATGAAAGAGCTTTAGTAAAAAAAAAAAGCCTCACTAATGGACTTCATTGTCTACCTAGCTGCGTTATGTTTCATTGTTAGCAGTCACTACAATGTTTCCAGAACGGCGTGAAGTACCCTGCTCAGAACGCATTCACGTCGTGCACATTTTTCTGGTGACAAAGGGCATAACCCTGGCGTCCAAATTACGAACCCGCCAGTTCATTTGAAGCGTATACAGTCTATTAAAGTCACTGTAATCGCATCACATGGGGATCTGCAGGTTGACAGAGTAATAAAACGGCATTTTTGCAGTTACGCAGTATAAGTGATTATTACACTGATGAACATAGCCTACTATGGCTAAAAGTTATAACATGATTACGTTCAGTTCATGTGTACAAATGTACGGAATAGTTAATACCTGACTTTTCTGTTTTCCAATTGTCAGAAGTAAGTTGTTTACAAATCTGATATATTAGAATTAACGCATATCGCCTTCGTAATTTTGAGAGTTTCTGTGTGTGACATTCTAAACGTTACATTCTAAACGTCTTCAAAAGCTGTATGTTCTAGGGTAGGTTATTGAGATAGGATTGTGGGAAGTGGGACGCCAAACGATTGCATTTAGCACCATAATCTATCATTAATACCCGCACATTCATTTTTATTAAAATATCGATATTAAAAAGAAATATTAGGTTTATACCGCTAACTCCACCCGCGCCCCCCTTACAACATCATCACGCCCCCCCCCCCCCCCCCCCCCTAGGGGGCCGCGCCCCCCAGTTTGGGAACCCATGTTTTAGACAAAGACAAGCAAACTGACCCCGAAGAATTTTTAACTGTTTGTTTGTGTTTTTGAAAGTAGCATTTTCTTGATCTTGTGGAAAGTTTATATTGGATCACAGCAATGTCACATCTCATTGGTCTTCATTCAGCTCTTCTAATTATATATCACTTACAACATACTTTATACAAGTGGAATGATGTGGCCACCCCACATACAGATGTGACGTGTCTCACAGAAAGACAAAGAGCAACTGAGGCCAAGTAGACTAATTGTTGCATACCAGTTATTCTCAACAATGAATTTCAGCAATTGTTACATTGTTTTCATGCCTATAAAGATTTCAAACAAGCTACTGCTGTCTAAGAACATATTTTTATCACTGTGAGCAGGTGATTGGTTGAACACACAAATAATATATATTATAGTCTTTAAAAATTGCTGAATTAGTCAAATGAAATGAAATAAATTTTCACAATTAATGTTAACATGCCTGCCTAGAATGAGTTATACTTAAATATGCTAATTTGATACCCTTTCATGTGAGACAGTGAGTGGATAAACTTACTTTTCCATCACAGCAAAAAGTATTTTGATTTCAGATGTGTGCGTCAGTTAGCAGAAGACCCGTTAACCCCTTTGCGAGGTGACTTTTTCTGTAAAGTATACCACAAGGTGGGGATCTCCAGGACCCCTATGTTTTAACCGAGATTCAAGGCTAAAATAATTTGAAATTTTTAATTTATCCT
The DNA here is from genome assembly GCF_023898315.1 of Schistocerca nitens. Taxonomy (NCBI): domain Eukaryota; kingdom Metazoa; phylum Arthropoda; class Insecta; order Orthoptera; family Acrididae; genus Schistocerca; species Schistocerca nitens. The sequence continues at coordinate 356,562,787 of NC_064622.1, forward strand.
ATATACAATTTATTTTAACAATCATTTAAGTATTGTTTAAATGCTTCTAGTTTATTTTATTGCACTAAACAAGGCCTGTAGCATTTTTATCACACAAAAAGCACATAATTTTGTGTGGTTCATTTAAACAGTACACATAAATTGACTGGTAAAGTACTGAATTTTACATTCTGAAAAATTATATAATCTCTGTAGCAAATAAATTTCCAAATAAAACTAAATTCCATGGTTTAAATTTTTGCATAAAAATTCCACCTGATAGGAACAAAAAGAAAGTCTGTCAAATTGACATTCATTGCTGGGAACTACAGTTCTCTTATCACTCAGAACACATTTGATTTTAACAGACACTTTAAGTATTTCATTGAAGAAACACAGATCCCCATAACAACTTACCTGAAGTTTTTCCTCTGAATGATATTCTTGATCGACTGCAGAACTGTGATCACTGGCTAATATAAAATCGTCATCTTTTTCGTTTATTTCTTGGTCTGTATTACTACCACCTACCTCTGTAGACCGACTAACAATTTCATCAAACTCTAGAAAGTTAAAAATGACACATTCGTGGCAACACATTTTGAGCTATACGGTACCGTACTGAAGAAAACAGGTACATAGTTCACGAGGCATGGTCTAGTAGACTCCAACATGTATCAATAACACATGTCAACAATAAATACAGAAGGCGATAATGCAACCGACAACAAAACATCGTAGGCTTGGCAGTTTAAGGAGGGTAGGCGGAGTATAGAAGCATTGCACCACAACTGACCTGGGAGAGCGAGTTCGAAAATTTTTGTGCGGTCTGAGAGACCACACCTCGTGAGTTAAGGGCTAAAATTTTTATTTTATTAGAAAACTTATACTCCAGGGAATTATTAAAACCAAAATGTGGTTCCCTGCAGGTTGGAGAAATATGATACAATCATTTTTCCACATCCTCACAATCTTTCTGTAATCGGAAACTGACATACATTAATATTTTTAAAAAAATTTCTTTGTGACTTAACTGCTTAAATAATTACATCTGTTGAGTATGTTTTTCTCTTAACTTACAAAAAAAAAATTCCAGATTAAAAGCCTCATAAACACTTGAGTTATGGCCATTTATGTAGATACCTACCATTTTGCATTGATATTCTTGCAGAGCTCAGTTATCAGAATATCACTACATTTAAAATTCGATATAAAATAAAGTTGTAGTCTGAGACCAAAAAGATTTTGCAGAAGTTCCTATGTTATAAGTACAAGCAAATGTGCAAAGTTTTGTGAATCTCTGAGATAGAGGGTTACAAATCCTTGAATTATTGCGTGTTTTTATGTGGAGAGACCCTGCACATTTCAATGCTGGGCCACCAAGAAGTGTCGGCATGCGAGCCATTCAACGAAACGTCATCAATATGGGCTCATGGAGCTGAAGGCACACTCGTGTACCCTTGATGACTGCATGACACATTGATGACTGCATGACACAAAGCTTTATTCCTCACTGGGTCCTGTCAATGCAGACATTGAACTGTTGATAACTGGAAACATGTTGCCAGGTCAGAAGAGTCTCTTTTCTAATTGTATTGAGTGGATAGACGTGTATGGGGATAGAGACAACTTAATGAATCATGGACCCTGCAAGTCAGCAGGGGACTATTAAAGAGGGTGGAGGCTCTGTAATGGTGTGGGGCGTGTGCAGTTGGAATGATATGGGACCTCTAATATGTCTATATACGACTCTGACAGGTGACACCTGTCTGATAATCTGCATTCTGTCTGATCGCCTGCATCCATTCATGTCCATTTTGCATTCTGACAGAATTGGGCAATTCCAGCAGGACAATGTGACACTCCACACGTCCAAAATTGCTACAGAGAAGCTTCAGGAACACTATTCTGAATTTAAACACTTCTGCTGGCCACGTAACTCCCCAGGGATGAACATTATTGAGCATATCTGGGATACCTTGCAATTTGGTGTTCAGAAGAGATCTCCACACCCTCGTACTCTTACGGATTTATGGACAGCCCTGCAGAATTCATGGTGTCAGTTCCCTCCAGCCCTACTTCAGACATTAGTCGAGCCCATGCCACATTGTGTTGCGACACTTCTGCATGCTCGCGGGGGCCTTACACTACATTACTCAGGTGTACCAGTTTCTTTGGCTCTTCATTGCATTGTATTTTGTTGTGTCTGTCTTTCATGAAATGCTACAGTCCTAAAATACACTCCTATTGTGTGCATAATAATCTTGGTTTCCATTAAGCCTTTTGTTGTGTAATGGAATTACTTAAGATTACTTCACTTCTATCCATGTTTGTCAATGTGAAAACTGCCTAATTGCACCATGGTGTAGACCAGCTCCATCAGGTTCATGCGTAGTGAAGCACTGCGGTGTTCAAAACAATCCTCAGATTGATGACGTCAATATAAATGCACTGTTTATTTACCTTGACTAATATAGTTGGTATTTTACTACTCTTTTATTATTTTCTTTCAGTTTGCAGTTCACCCATGACCAAAATGTTACATTTGTTTACAATAAACATACCATATGTCAACTTCTCAATCCCATGTGGCTATCAAATCAAGAGTTGTTTTTCACTGTGGCCTGTGTAAACACAGTGTTGCCAGGTGTAAATCACAATACAGTGGAACCCAAATATACATCTACATTAACCCCCCCCCCCCCATCTACATCTGCATCTACATGGTTACTCTTCAGTTCACACTTAAGTGCCTGGCAGAGGGTTCATCGACCCCTAAATCACAATACAGTGGACCCTTGCTTAATGAGCATCTCCCATAATGAGCAAAACAAATTGCAAAAAAATACCTGCTTAACGAGTCATGTTTTGCATGATGATGATTTAGTGTGACGTCACCAGCCATTTGTACGTGATGGAGGAAGCCGTTCAACAGTATAAACACCTTTCATTGCCAGCAGTGGCACATGAACAATGAATGTCTTTAACATTTAATGCAGTCTGGGTTTAGCGCTCTTTCCGGTACTATCTTATTACAGCTTATAGTCACACATTTTTCTGAACTTGGGGATGTACAGTTTTTCAAATTTGAATAATCTTCGTAGAAATGTCTCCGAAGATAAAGCTGCAAGAAAACAACCATAAGAGAAAGAAAATTACCTTAGAAATGAAACATAAAATCATTGAAAATCGCAAACATTGTGTGAGCGTTGCTGATTTAGAACACATATACAATTGGTTTTCATCAACTATTTGCACTGTCCTCAAGAACAAGGACAAGATTAAGGAGATAGATGCTTCATCAAAGGGAGTGATAAGAGTATCTAAACAACAGTATCGTTTTCTGGACGATGTCAAAAGTTTGCTCCTTATATGGATAAATGAAAAGCAATTGCAAAGTGACACTATTAATGAGAAAATCATTTTAATGGCCTCGTTAAAAAAATGGGAGGATCATCAGCAGCCAATGAAATGTATAAGGGAATCCGTGGCTGGTTCAAGAAGTTTAAGAGAAGAACCAGGATCCACAACGTTGTGAGACCAAGCGAAGCAGCCAGCTTCGACACAAAGGCAGCAGGGAACTTCATCAGCAACTTCAAGTTGCTCTTAGATTCTGAGGGTTATCGGCCACAACAGGTTTTTAATTGTGACAAGATGGGTCTATTCTGTTAAAAGATGCCGAAGTGTACCTTTATAACAGCAGAGGAGAATGATTGCCCGGTCACGAGCCAAGAAAGACCATCTCACACTGCTATTCTGTGTCAAAGCAAGTGGTGATTTGAAAATTAAACCACTACTTGTTTACTACCATTCAGAAACTCCACAAGCCTTCAAGAAGTGTAAAGTACAGAAGAGCAGGTTAAATGTGATGTGGACATCCAACAACAAGGCTTGGGTGACAAGTGATCTTTTTTGTGATAGGATCAATGAAGCGTTTGCTTGTATGAATCTGCCGCTCCATGTCTTGTTTGTTATGGGCAATGCTCCTGCCCATTCTCCAGGCCTACATGACCCCCTCCTTGAAGAATTTCAATTCGCCAAGACCCAGTTTCTGCCTCGCAGCACCACCCTGTTACTTCAGCCTATGGAACAGCAGATTATTTCTAAACTTTAAGAAGCTCTACTCTAAAGCTCTCTTTCAGCGTTGCTTCAAGTAGACTGAAGCTATCAATCTCACTCTCAGAGAGTTTTGGAAATATTTCAGCATTGTTGCTTGAGTCAAGATGATCGAAAACGTGTGGGAAGGGGTTACCAAAAGAACACTCTCTTCCACTTGGAAGAAGCTTTGGCTGGAGTGTGTTATTGAATGTGACTCCAAGGCATTTGAGCCCGTAGTAAACAAGATTGTGTCTTTGGCCAAGAGCATGGGACTACAACCACAATGATATCGATGAGTCTGTGGAAGATCAAAGCCAAGAAGTGACCACCAAAGAGCTTATGGAGTTGCAGTATGTTTCTCAGCAGGAAGTTTTGGAGAGGTGTTCTTCAGAGGAGGAGGAGGAGCAGGCGGTAATAGCAAAGCAGCAATCTTCTGGAGCAATAAGATAAATGCTGACACTGTGGGATTCGGTTGAATCTTACATTGAAAATCATCACCCACATAAAGCAGAGGCTACGCGCATTACAAATTTATTGGATGATAATGCTGCATCGCATTTTCACGTCTTCCACACATCATTCTCCATTGTACAACCTAAGATACAAAGCTTCATGTTATTTTTGTCTGCATCAGATCCAGCATCTGAATTTCTCTGCCTGCTCACAACCAGCACCTGTGTAAGATAACATAGAGCTATCACATACGTGCTTTTCTTAAGAATCTCATTTTTGTTCTGCCCCTTATTCTTACTACTTTGTCTTCAGCATAACAATTATTTACTCAGCGGGCCATTTGTATGTCTCAGTAAAATTGAGAATTTCTTGAAAAGCTGATATAGAAATTCTGTTTTAAATTAATTGCAACAAAGCCCTGCTTGTACACTTTTCAAGGGACTTCAAAAAATTGCGGGAAATTAATTTTTAAGTGGTAAAAGTTTCACATAGGATCCCCTCCTTGGGTTTTATAGCTTACGCATGATGTGTGTACTTGATAGGCATCAAAATACTTGCCAAAGATTTGTTTATTATTAGTAAAGGTTATATGAATTTTGTACTATGTTTGCCACTGATGTAACTAAAGCTGGTAACTCTCTGGGAAGTAGAAGCATTCGGTTTAATTTTATTCATCGTAATTGATAATTTTGGCAATGCCTTCAACTGTGTCATTCGTTGTTTATGTAATGAAACACTGCACCAGTTGTATATAATTTTCTCTGTTGCACGATGTGTTTAGAAAATTTATTCTCATTGTAAAAGTGCAAATATTGCATAAGAATTTTTATATAATGCTTCTGTGTGTGTTGTTGTGCCTCTCTTGCACTATAATCATCTTTTTGAGGTTATAATGTACTGTGTCTTCTCCATTATGCACAAAACCACATCTAGACAAACCACTACTCACACTGTTCATTTGTGAAACATCACAGAAAATGCTTATATAAATATTTGCACTTGAGAATGAGACTAATTATTGAAACGCATTGTGCTGGGCACAAAAGAATAACATAAGTGGTGCAGTGTTTCATTTTAAAACCAGAAACATTTGAGCAACGCCAAGTAGAGCTTGGCAGCAGCAGGAGCCGAAGCACAAATAGTTCTGACATTACCAATTCAGATCTGCTAAGTAGAGCACCCTGATGTCAAGAAACTTAACCACATAATGTTTGTAATCACTACTTTAAGGCCAATGCCCTGCCAGCATCATGCACCCCCAGGGGGCTTGTCACTCTTTGGTGGGTTTGTGCTTGGCTACCATGGGGCTCCAGCTTTTGCAGCATCTTTTCCCTTCCCTGCTGCACGTCTGCCCTCGCTATTCATTTCCCTTCCCTTGGGAACATGTCTGAGATGTTTTCAGAAAGGTGTTCCACATTTTCAGTAGCTGCTGTCAGAACAGTCGCTCCTTTTTTCTTTCTTTGTTTCCCTTCTCCTATCCTTCCTCTGCTTCAGCGTTCGAGGTTCCTCTGTTCCTTCTTCTTCCCAGTGCGCTCCTGAAGGCCAGCCCTTGTATCTTACATGTTATAGATGACTGGGTAACACGTAATTCCCAGTCCCAGGTTGTCAGGCACGGTTCACATGTATCACATGTTACGGGCCAGGCCCAGGGAGGGATGATTGCCTGAGCTGCTACATTCCCAAATTGTTGGTTGGTCCCTCTGTCAGGTGTTCGTGAGGTGTGATCTGAGGTGTCAACAATCACCTAAGGTGGGTGCGCCCCTTAGGAGGGGTACTCCCATTTGGAAGGAGTGCGGCATTGGGATTTTCTCGCAGTGAGCCAATCATCGTATTCACAGTCAGTGTCTATTAAATGTAAACGGAATGAGGCTAACGATTTGAAGACACTTAGAGTTGCGCTACAGTTCCTTGTGGTTTCACCTACTGAAGACAGTCAGTCCTTTGCTATGGTAAACCTATTTATTATTCAGAAAGGTCTTGATGCAATAACTGGCCCTTTGAAATCCTGCTGTCATTTACACTATGGGACTTTGCTTTTGGAGACTACTTCTGATTCACAAGCACAGCTGCTTGCAGCTTTGCTCCTCCACATCTATGCTGTTTGAGGCTCATCAAATGCTGAATTCTTCCTGTGCTGTTATTTACACTAGGCTGCTCAGTGGTCTGACCAAGGCAGAAAGCCAAACTTACCTCTCTGATAAGGATGTCATTGCAGTCAGTCAGGTGATGAAAGAGATAGATGCGTCCTTACTGAACACGCAAATTCTTTTTCTCACTTTCGATAGAGTGGTGCTTCCATCAGTGATGAAAGCAGGTTATGAAGTTATCACATGCTGCTCATTGGGAATGATGTTCATAGTGAATCCATCTCCCTGACTACCTGGCTGCAAGCTGTTGCAGTCCACATTTTCCTTCCTCACTTGACCTTTTCACTTTGTACCGTTTACATCCCTCCTTCATTCAATATCACCAGGGGAGAGCTCTTTCAGTTTATTGGGCAGCTCCCTCGCCCCTTTCTGCTGCTCAGTGACTTTAACATGCACTGCCCCCTTTTTTGTTCTCCCAGAAATTTTCAGAGAGATGCCCCCTTGGCTGACCTTCTCAATCAACTTAACCTCATCTGTCTTAACGCAGGAGCACCCATGCTCCTTTCAGACTCCACTCACACTTATTCCCATTTGGACCTCTCCTCCTGCACTGTCCCGCTTGCCCATCGTCTTGAGTGGTCCATTCTCTCTGACTCGTACTCAAGCGACCTTTTCCCATGTGCTATCCAATTGCTGACTTCTACCCCACCAATGTGCACACCCACATGGCAGCTTAGTAAGGCCGACTGGAGGCTTTACTCCTCCTTGGCAACCTTCGACGAACATGGTTTTTCCAGTTGTGATGACTAGGTAGAACATCTTACAAATGTTATCCTTACTGCCACAGAATGTTCCATTCCTTGCACTTTCTCTTTACCAAGTCATGTCCCGGTCCTTTGGTGGACTGTGGTGTGCAGCGATGCAATTTGCAACCATCATCCTATGACAGCAAAGTGCATTCTTTACAAACAGTTGCGTGCACAGTGCCATCGCATTCTTCGGGATAGCAGTAAAGCTAGCTGGGTTTCCTTTACTAGTTCTTTAACAGTTCCACTCTTCCTTCAGTCGGGTGGGCCAACCTCTGGGGCCAAGATCCATACCCCAATTTCTCGCCTGACAGTAGTAGATAATGTCATAGTCAGGGTGTATACGCCCTGGGACTACCGGGAAATCCAGAAAAAACCGGACATTTTTTCATCCGGGAGAAAACTGGGAAAAAGCCAGAAATTTTTTAGAATTCAGGGAATTTTTCAGCGTTTTAGTTTTCAGTTAAATTTTCGTAATTTGGCTGGTAGGAACTGATGATACTCTAACGTCTGTCAATAGCAAAATGTGTCCAAGGCTATGGGACGAAGACTGTGTAATACTTCATAACAACAAACTGCTTGTGATGAGCATGATGTCACAGTTGCTTGCAATAGGTTCATTTGAGCACTTCAAATGAAAACTAAACGGATTGCTGTGGCCGGGAGGTATCAAGTGAATTAAAATAAATTCACATCATTACAGAAGGCTAAAAGATGTTAGTTTGTTTTCTGATTATTTTATTTCCATGTTTTCGGCTATCAACCTTGCAAAACAGTGAAGTTATTTTTGTCAGTTTGCTAAAGCACTTTCGCTTTTATTTATCTTTTCCACAGAGGCAGTCAGTTTATTTGAAATTAAGTATTGCAATTCAAACTGTAAGGTAGTTTCAACTGTTTGCTGAATTTCAAGTGCATGTCTTCGTCTTCTGACACATATGGCGGTATGCCATAACGAACCTAACATGAGATAATACAATACTGGTACGCCAAGAAAATTTACGTTCCAAAAACCACACTGAAAAGCTTAATATCAGGTTGGGATCTACTTCATTGTGAATCTGGATATATGAATGCACACTTTAAGCCGAATTATGCATTTTAGTATGGTTTACCAAATTCTGATGCTCTTCGAGTAGCCTATGATGTTCTGTTTCTTTTATGATGTAATGTAAGTTAATGCTTTATACGTATGAAGATACGAGCTTCCTATGTCATTGTAGGTGCACACAAGCAGTAACTTCTGTTTTGTGACGCTCTCTGGCAGCTGTTGAAACGATTACAAATGTTGGTTTGAGAAGCATTAGTTTCAAAGTAAATTTCCTTTTAGGCGGCATGAATTATGTTACGTGTGAGACTGTTGGATGAATTTATTAAATTTGACTCTCATTTAAAACTTAACACTTTGAGGACCAGCCAGTTAGAAGAACTTCAAGCCCAAAACACCGAGACATTTATTCATTATTTAAAATTTTACTGGCACATTTGTGTGATGTATCTTAAAGAGTAACACGCAACAAATGACCAATATTATATGTATACTTTATGTACTCTATGTATATTAATTTAAACCATTAACTTTTCCTATTTGTGTGTTCACGTTACTTAACAGTGATGTTGTTAGTCAATAGCAACATCACATGTCCTAAGCTCTGAGTATCTGCTGTCATTGGCTGGTGAGATCACATGACATGAGTTATGGTTACATTACAGAAGCACATCACAATCTCGATTTCAATATTTCAGGAACTAACATGCTGTGTTTGGTGGAATTCAAATTTATACTTTCATAATACGAAAATACGCAGCAGGTGAGAGAAAGTATTCTGTCACTTAACAAGGAAAAAGTGTATTTTCACCGGGGCAAAAGTGTATTTTCTCTCTCTCTCTCTCTCTCTCTCTCTCTCTCTCTCTCTCTCTCTCTCTCTTTCCCCTCCCCCCTGCATGTACACCTGCATAGTGAACCCTACTGCTGTCTCCAACACCTTGGGCTGCTATTTTGTGGAGATTTTGAGCTTCACCTACTATCACCTTGCCTTCCTCCATCGGAAACGAGTGGAGGAGGCTTGGACAATACCTTTCTCTTCTCATAATCATGAGTGTTACAATGCTGCTTTTACTATGAGGGAGCTAGATCCTGCTCTCACTTCGTCCTGATAGTCCACCCTGGGGCCGGGTGGTGTTCACATTCAGATGTTGCAGAACCTTTTTCTTGTGGCAAGCACTTTCTCCTTCATACATACAATCGCATCTGGGCAGAGGGCACGTTTCTCAGACACTTGTGTGAAGCCACTGTCACACCCATACCTAAGCCCAGCAAGGACAAACACTTTCCTTCTAGATGTCACCTCATTTCTCCACCAACTGTTGTCACTTTGTCGACCCATGTCATCAATGGGTTTCTGCAGTAATACCATACTCTGGCCATGTTTCTCGATTTGGAGAAAGACTATGACACCTGTTGGAGGTATCCTCTGTACTCTCTACACATGGGGCTTCCATGGCCACGTACCCCATTTCTTTCAAGAATTTTTAAAAGACTTGAGTTTTCAAGGTATGTGTGGATTCTGCCTTGTCAGACACCTTTATCCAGGAAAACGGTGTGCCTCAGGGTTTCATCCTGAGAGTCTCATCCTCTTTGTTATTCCCATTAACCCTATAATAGCTGTCTCCCGCCGGGTATCTCTGGCTCCCTTTTCGTTGACGATTTTTTAAACTATAGCAGTTCTCCAGGGACTCGTCTCCTTGAATGGCATCTTCAGGGATGTTTGGTTCGTCTTTACTCGTGGAGCATCAACAATGGCTTTCGCTTTCCCACTAATAAATCCCTTTGTATGAATTTCTGACAGTGCAATTGGTTTCTTCCACTGTCTTTACATCTTGGGTCTGTTGCTCTTCCATTTGTTGAAACTACAAAATTCCTGGGCTCATCCTCACTAGGAAACTTTTTTGGTCCTCCCGCATGTGTAACCTGGCTGCCCGCTGTACTCAGTCCCTCAGTGTCCTAAGTAGTACTTCCTGGTGGGGAGCAGATCTGACTACCCTCCCCTATTTGAAACTAGACTGTGGGGTTTCCGTTATCATCTGCACATCCGTCCCTTTTATGCCGTGTCAATACAATCCACCATTGTGGTATCTGTTTGGCCACTGAAACCTTTTACACTAGCCCAGTTGAGAGTCTGTATGCTGAAGCTGCTGAACTATCGCTATCATACCGCTGTGACTTTCTCCTCAGTAGATACGTGTGCCATCTGTCTGCCATGCCTGGTCACCCATCATACGCTTCCTTCTGCAATGACTTTCTTGGCCGCCAGTATGGGGCGCGCCTTTCCTCTCTGTTACCTCTTGGAGTTCGCTATCAGCTCTTGCTCCAGCAGCTTAACTTCATGCTACCTGCCACATTCCCGACGAGTGAACCCTTCACCACCTTGGATTCATGCGGCAGGCCGTGTTCATCTTGGCTGCCGTTTGCTTCCCGAGAACACTACTCTGGTCTCACTCAATTGCCATAAGTTTCACGACCTTTGCACGAAACTTTGTGATGGTACCTATGTGTACGTTGACAGCTCTCGGACTGAGTGTGGTATCTGGTATGCCTTCGTCATTGACAGTGAGGATTCTCGGTATCTGCTTCTGGAACACTGCTCAGTATTTGCAGCAGAGCTCTTCACACTGTATCTGGCCATGCAGTACATCTGGTGACACAGGCTTTTCAATTGCGTCATCTGCTCCAATTCTCTCAATGCCCTTCAGAGCCTCCGTGTGCTGTACACCATTCATCCCTTAGGCGATGGGTGCAGGAAAACACTTGTTCACTGTTGAGGGAGCCATTGTGATGTTTATGTGGGTTCCTGGTCACAATTGTCTGACGGGGAACAAAGCTGCTGCTGCTGCTGCTGCTGCTGCTGCTGCTGCTGCCAAGGCTGCAGTCCTTGTACCTCCGTCCTCTAGTTCTTCCATTTCCTCTGATGATCTCTGTGTTGCCGTCTGTCGGCAGGTGGTGTCACTTGGGCATCACCACTGGTCCTCCCTTCATGGGAACAAGCTCCAGGGAATTAAGCCTCTCCCAGCGGATTGGACGACATCCTCTCGGCCCTCTAGCCCTGAGAATATTTTAGCTAGGTTGCATATTGGGAACTGGCTTTTCAGCCATTGCCATTTGTTAAGTGATGCTCCCTTATCACTTTATGCTCATTGCCCTCAACCTCGGACGGTTCACCGTTTCCTGATGGAATGCCCTTTTTTTAACCACTTACGTTCTCATTTACGTTTGCCGTCTGAGTTATTGGCTGTTTCAGTGAATGGAGCGTGGACTGTTGACCATGTTTTACTTTTTATTCATCATATGTGAATGACATTTAATCTTTTGTTCAGGACCTGAGTGTTTCTATGGCGTATTTTATGGACCTTTCTCCTTGTTTTTAACTGTCTTTCCTTCCGCCGATTGGGCTTAACTTGTAGTCATTTTTAACTCCTTCTTCTCCTCCTTCTTCTTCTTCTTCTTCTTCTTCTTCCCCCATGTTCTACGGTTCTGGCATGGGCACATATGACCCTAGTTGTTTTTGTGCCCTAAAACAAAACAGAATCAGTACTATGTTACGTCAAATAAGGTGGTGTGTTTTTTTTTTCCCCCCTCCCTCCATGAACATTATTTCATGAAGTGTAAATTGTGGAAAAATTATAAACATTTTCTTGCGGAAAATAAATAAATAAAAAAAAAGCTGAAAGCAGGATGAAATCCTTTAAAGAATTATAGACACATGTTAATGCATAAAAAGGTATGAGTTAATGTTGTGAACATAGGAAATTTGATGGGAGGGATAGAAAAAAAAAATGTTGTAAGTGGCGGGAAAAACCTTAATTTTTTGAAGGTAAAAGCGGAGTTGTAATGTAATATTCTTTTGAGGCTATTATTACAAACGTTTACATAATTATCCTACTGAGCAATCTGTAATGGACAGAACAGTCTTCTCTCTTTTGTTCTTGTGGTCTTTAGTCAGAAGACTGGTTTGGTGCAGCTCTCCACATCCTTTTCAATCTGCTTATTATATCCATGTCTGGGTCTCCCTCTACAATTTTTACCCCCACCCCCACCCCACATTTACCTTCACTGCTAAGTAGGCTATTCCATGATGTCTCGCATTTTCAGTGTCAGCTGAGCCCATCTTTTAATCAATTTGTGTGCCATAAATTTCTTTTTTCATCAGTTTGGTTTAGTATCTCCTCATTAGTTATTTTATCTACCCATCTGATCTTCAGCATTCATCTATAGTACCAGATTTCAGAACTTCCTATTTTCATCTTGTCTGAACAACTTATCAACCAAGTTTTATTTCTGAACATAGCTATACTCCCAACAAAAACCTTCCGAAAAGTCTTCGTAATTTATATTAGATGTTAACAGTTTCTTCTTTTTCAGAAATGCCTTGCTTGCTATTGCCAGTCTGCATTTAAATCCCCACTACTTCGGCCATTATCAGTTACTATGCTGCCCAGATAACAAAACTCATATACTACTTCTCATTCCTTCAGCATTGCCTATTTTGAGTACATTCCATTACCCTTGTTTTATTTTTATTGATGATTATCTTATAATCTCTTTTCAAGACACTATCCATTCCATTCAACTGCTCTTCCAGCTCCCTTTCCCCCCCCCCCCCTCCATTCTCCTGTAAATAATTATTGTTAATATTTTACAACCATGACTTATCAAACTGATGGTACAGCAGTATTCATAATCAGCTGCTGCCTTCTTTTGAATTGGTCTAATTGCATTCTTCTTGAAGTCGAGGTATTTTACCCAATTTTTCTCATGGACATAAATTCTAGTCTCCCTAGGCTATTGTTACAAACTATCTTAATAATGCTACCGAGTAATCTGTAATGCACAGAATACATCCTGTCTTATGAACATAAATTCTGGTTCATCACTTTTGCAGCAATCAACAACATTTAAGTCAGATTACTTTTAAGTTCAGTTAATACCAAGCACAAATTTTCTTGTACTAAGATTCCTCACTTTGAATCAAGCACTAGTCTTTCCATTTATCATTCCTCTAAACAGGTTTGCATAGTAGTAGCAAATGATAAATGCTTAGCGGTTAACACTCTTCTCATGATAGCTTGAAATGGTCAAATGCTGTGATATCAAGGCAGCACATCTTACAACTTGAGCAATTGCGACAGATGTTTCTGCACCAGATATTTTACATTTATTAGAAAACTATAAATTGAAGTTTCTTACCCACATGCATTCATTTCTTATGTAACCAAGGTGATAGTTGCACAGCTTTCTTTACTTAGTGTCATCAGAACTGCATGTTAATGCAAAGCACAAATTGTTCAGTAGAAATCAATTTGTAACCTGATACTTAGGTCTTGTAAAATAAAAAGTTGTGAAACGTACGGAAAATGTAGTGTGTTCTTTTGGAACACTTAGTAATTGTTATAATGGCTTTGTGTTGTTTTTCTGTCCATTGCTATGTATGGTATCTATTAGGTTGAGTACAATACTTGTCATCTCCAAAGATGAGTAGTTCTGCTCATTGCGTGTCAAACAAAATGTCAGTGACAAATTTGAGGATCGGTAGTAAACCTAAGTCTGAATCTTGTGGACCTCAAATATTGATTTAACACCAGTTGTGAAATCTCTCCCTTACACTAGTTCCATTATTTATGTTATTTTACAAATTATTCATTTGAAATATGATAATTTACTTGGTCAGTTCTGAAGTGTGACTAGTATTGCAATAAATAAATAAAATAAATAAATAAATATGTTTTTAATAGCAGCAGAATTTGATAAGTAAAGATATAAATGATACTCAAGATTTGATCAACTCATCCAGAATACATGTATACGGACTGATTACAAATTGCACTAGTTAACAAATTTAAACTTTTTTCTGCATATTGTTGTAAATGGGTGAATTTACCAAATTTTGGGGTGCTGAATACACTGGCAAAATCGGTTTTTCTTTATGACATCACATGTCATAGATACACAGCAGAATAAAAAAAAGTTAATAGCGAAAATTGACCCAATTAAGTAAAAAAAAATTGAAAACGTTTGAAACAATACTATTTTGTATGTATATATGGGAATGATGCCAATAAAAGGTCCAAATTAGTTCAGAAGATATTTTCACCTTTAATCGTCTTTCGGTTTTGAAAAATGCAATGACGGAGCTTTTCTTTTGTTTGCCATTTCATCACTCTCCCAAAAAAGATCTTTGCAGTAGTCACCCATTGTCAGAGGGTTCCAATGGCCTTGGTAACAGTGGTCTATGGTAAGAATGTCTTGGTGGAAGCGTTCACCATGTTATTGCTTATGGCTCTCAAATTTTTCGCGATGAAATCAAGGTGAGAATGTAAAAAGTGAACTTAAAGCAATATTCTACACCCTATGTTCTTATAGTTGTCCAACAGATCTTTCACAATGGTAATGTAGTTTTTGTCTTTTCTATTACCCAAAAAGCTCTTCACAATTGCTTTAAAAGAAGACGAAGCAGCTAATTGGATATCTGTGAGTTTGGTATCAAAGGTTGGATCTCAGCAATTTTCTTATTTGTGGTCCAACAAATATACCCTATTTCAGCTTTGCCTCACTTAATTTGGGAAAGTTTTTGTTAAAGTGTTTGAAGGCCTCACATTTTTTATCCAGAGCTTTTACAAAGTTCTTGATAAGCCCAACTTGATACGAAGGGGAGGCAAAATGATTTTATCAGGCTCAACTAATGGTGTATTGTTCGCATTTACATTTCCGGGAACATATGACTTCCTTATAGGCCATTCCTTGACTGTATGGTGGTTCATGGTGTCACAGCTGTCCCAAAGGCACAAAAAACAGCAGTATTTTGTGAATCCAGCCTGTAAGGAGTGCAGCAACTTTTAAATCACGGCAGCTTTCATCAGCATCATCATCATCATCATCTACTCAGCCTTGCATTGCTGGAAACTTCTCTTCCATAATTGCTTATCCAGTGCTCCTTCTCTGAGCCATCCTTTGTCCAGTAGGTCCCCTGTTAACTTGCCTTTCCATCTAAGTTTCAGTCTTCCTCTTCTCTTTGATCCTTCAATTTATGGGTCTTCAGCTCTTCTCCCCACGTAGTACTCCCCTCTTCTCTGCACATGTCCATACCATCTTAGCCTACTTTCTTGTATCTTCTTCCGTATGGGCCCCACTTTCACTGTTCCCCTGATGTACTCATTCCTTATTCTATCCTTTTGTGTCACCCCCCTCATCCACCTTAATATTCTCATTTCTGTCACTTCCATCTTTTTCTCTTGGGCTTTTGTAATAGGCCAAGTTTCTGCACTATGCAGCATCGCAGGCCTCACCACAGACTTGTTAAGCTTTCATTCTTCAGCTAACCTTCTTATCACACAGTACTCCATTCATTTTCTTCCAGTTCATCCATCCACTATTTATCCTGCGCTGTATTTCGGCCTCCAGTCCTCCATCACTTTGCATGTAAGAGACTAGGTATTTAAATTTCTTGACCAGTGTCAGTTATTCTCCTTGCAGGTTAATATATAGATCTTTGGCATCCTTTGTACACATATACTCTGTTTTCACCCTGCTAATTCTCATTCCCCTTTCCTCTAGAGCTTTTCTCTACTGTTCCAGCTTGTCTTGAAGTGCCTCCTGGGTGGGTTCAGAGATTACAACATCGGCAAACATCATGTTCCAAGGTGCCTCTTTTTTCACATCTTTGACCAGTACATCCATGACAAGGTCAAAGAGATATGGGCTGAGAGCAGATCCCTGTTGTAGTCGTACTCTCACTGGAAATGCCTTTGTTGCACCTGCACTTCTCCTGACTTGTGTCATTGCACCTTCATACATGTCTTCTGCTACCCTGATATATTTTTCTGCCACACATTTACTACTCAGACATCTTGTTATCTCTTGCCTCAGCACACTGTCATATGCCTTCTCAGGATCCATAAAGGCCATATGCAGTTCGGCCTGTACTTCTCTTCTTTGCCTTAGCACAAATATTGTGTCGGTTGTTCCTCTTCCCAGCATAAATCCAAACTGTTCTTCGCATTCTTTGATTTCTAGACGCAACCTCTTCTCAATTATCCTTTCCCAGATCTTCATTGTGTGGGACATCAGTTTTATCCCTCTATAATTGCCACAGTTTTGTATATCCCTTTTCCCCCGTATATATGGGAACCAGTATACTACTTCTCCATGCATGCAGCATTCTTTCTCCTTTCCAGATCTTCTGCATTAGATCCCAGAGAATATCAGTTCTCCGTTCTCCCAGACTTTTCCATGCTTCTACTGGGATTTGGTCTGCCCCTAGGGCCTTCCAATTTTTAATTTTCTTCATCGTGTGTTCGACTTCTTCCCTACTTATACTTTGGGTCATTCCTTCATCTCCATCCTCCATCCTCATACTCCTCTCGTGCATTTTCCTCATTCAATAGCCTTTCAAAGTACTCTCACCACCTATTCAGGATTTTCTCAAGGTCATGTAATACTACACCTGATTCATCCTTTATCTGCCTCATTGAGATTAGGAAATTTTTGTCCCTGGAGCTAGAAGATTCCGTTATTGCAGTCCCGACCCCAAGAGCCATTTCGAAAGCTTTAGATTGCGAACCAAATTGTTCAATTCCTTTTGATTACAGAGCTGAGGTGAAGCGCCATGATATTGAGGGCAGTACTCTTCTATATGTTCAATACTTCCTGATTCTCTTTGACGTGATTTCTGGTTCCGTGGCGTTCAAGTTACAGATAGGAACAGGCAACCCCTCATCATAGGGCACAGGCAAATGCACTGAAGATACATTTGGATACTTTATTTTATGTCTAGTTTTGTTTGAATGTCCCGAAATACTTGTAAGACAGAAGTCAAAGTCTGAATAATGGTCTTTAGGCTCACACCACACCATGAGAACAGTGAATGACATTGCTCGGCGTTTTCCTTTCAACCACATGGTTAAGGTTGTATTACTAGTTATGCAGGTAATATGAGGTGCAAAATTTTTATCTATGAGGACAATCAAAATACAATGTATATGCCTTCTTAACCAAATCAGTGATTGGTTTTCTTAGTGTAAGTTTTAAACACAAAAAGTTTGCACTATCATTCACAGGAAACACTTACTGAGGAGCTCTCTCACACCACTGGATTACCACACCAACCATTTCCTGACGACTTGTAGATCTTCTAGCTCTCCTCTGCAAATCAAAAACAAACAATTAAACATCCTAACAGAAGAACAGTAAAAAGAGAAATACTGAATACGAAAAATTAAAAAACCCTTAAAAACTCAAAAATGGTACGTTCTAGAACATTTTGAAAGGTATATTCGGATTCTACACACCAAAATACATACCTGTTGATTTATCACATCCCAGATGCAAAATGGTTGTTGACTAGTGTTATTGGGCAACTATTGGAAATGATTTTTAAGAAGTGTGATACCTTTCCCAGCAAATTTATCTTCCAACTTTAATGTGTAAGAAATTTGTCTCTGCATTGATGATTATTTCTGCTTTTTCCTAATCAAAAGCAAATCATAGCAATAAATGAAAAGCACAAGTTTGCTTCAGTATTACAATATTACTTTTATTGTTAACTGGTTTTCGGCTTACAAGGCTATCTTCAGACATTTACTGACTCAGTAAATGTCTGAAGATGGCCTTGTAAACAGAATACCGATTAACAATAAAAGTAATGTTGTAGAACAAAAGCAAACTGGTGCTTTTCATTTATTATAATGTTGTTCTACCAAGAAGATTCTGTTAACAAATCATAGCAAGTCCTTGATTAGCACGCATTCACTTTCTCATGCTGTTTGCAGTGAGGCACAATGTGATTGATTTCGGAGTAGAGATATTATCACTTCGAAGAATTGTAATTGTTTTTGGAGGAGAGATACTGTATTATCACTTCGAGGAATGAACTTGTCTCCTTCATAGCAATTTTCCTTAAAACTTGCAGAACATAATAGTCTATTAACATATGTACTAAACTTCATGCTCACAAACCCTTGCGTGCACAGACACCAAAACATTCATAAGAGCTTGACCAATATAAAAATGAGTAAAACTTTATGGTTAACCTACAATAGAGGAAAGCACAGTGCATGCTATCGCACACTTGAACACTTGGGGGCAGTCCCTTTTGATCTATTGGGGGTAGGGGCAGCTGCCAGTCAGATATTTACCAAGGAAAAGTTTTGGCATCTCGTTAATGCCATCTTCAGGCCTTACACACCCTGTATAGAGAGAATCAGATATGCATATCTGCGCGCATTTGTGTGTGTGTGTGTGTGTGTGTGTGTGTGTGTGTGTGTGAGAGAGAGAGAGAGAGAGAGAGAGAGAGAGAGAGATATGCAGCTTCCCTTCCAGATACATTGATCCATGCATAACAGGAGCCATCAATACCTGGATTCATTCCAACTCCCCCCCCCCCCCCCCTTTTCACACACACACACACACACACACACACACACACACACACACACATATGATTCATGGAATCGAGGTATTGATGGCTCCTAATATGCACCTGAAGATGGTATTAGTGAAATGAAATGCTGAAACTAAACTGGTCGTATACATAAAATAACAATTTCAATATATATTGACATACATTATTAGCAAACAAAGAAAGAATAAATAATACCAGAGAAGGAAAGTTGCTACTCACCATATAGTGGAGATGCTGAGTCGCGATAGGCACAATAAAAAGATTCACACACTCATAGCTTTCGGCCATTAAGGCCTTTGTCAGCAGTAGACACACATACACACACTCACGCTAACGCAACTTGCAACACGTGTGCTGTCTCAGAGAGCTGAAACTACACCCCTCCTACTGTGGTATTCAGCCGTCCACTGAACCTTCACAATATACTCATCCATCCTTACACAACCCCTGCCCCCAATCCCTTACCTCATAGCTCATACCCCTGTAATAGACTTAGATGCAAGACCTGTCCCATACATCCTCCTACCACCACCTACTCCAGTCTGATCACTAACATCACCTATCACTTCAAAGGCAGGGCTACCTGTGAAACCAGTCATGTGATTTACAAGCTAAGCTGCTACCACTGTGCTGCATTCTATGTAGGCAAGACAACCAACAAGCTGTTGGTCCGCATAAATGGCCACCAACAAACTGTGGCCAAAAAACAAGTGGACCACCCTGTTGCCGAACACGCTGCCAAATATGATACCCCTCATCTCAATGACTGCTTCACAGCCTGTGGCATATGGATCCTTCCCACGAACACCAGCTTTTCAGAAATGCACAGGTGGGAACATTTCCTGCAATACAAACTACGTTCCCATAACCCTCCTGGCCTCAACCTTGGTTAGTCACTGTCCTCGCTCATCCCTGTTCCCATTCCAGCACTACACAGCCATCATTTCACCGCAACACCCAGTCTTTTAATTTATTTTTATTTTTATTTCTCTCCTTTCCGCTACTTACTCCCTCCCCCCTCCGCACCTTCTCTCCTGCCCTCCGTCTAAACTGCAACACTTCACTGTCCGCCACTCCCACCATTCTATCCCTCCCCCTCCCCGCCCCAGCCTCCTCCTTACCCCCACCCAGTCGCCACTCCCATCATGCACTGGTGCTGCTGCTCACAGTGCAGTTTCAGCTCTCCGAGACTGCAGACGTGTGTGCAAGTTGCGTTCGCGCGCGCCTTTGTGTGTGTGTGTGTGTGTGTGTGTGTGTGTGTGTGTGTCCTGCTGACAAAGGCCTTAATGGCCAAAAGCTATGAGTTTGTGAACCTCTTAATCTCTTTATTGTGCCTATCGCGACTCAGCATCTCCGCTATATGGTGAGTAGCAACTTTCCTTCTCTGGTATTGTTACATTCCATCCTGGATTTTCCATTGCTTGAAAGAAAGAATAAATAAATACATAGTTTATGCTGTGATGAAAACAGTTTAGTGCTGATTTTCTGTATCATCTATGTTCGTAATAAAAGTTTAAATTTAGCAAAGAAGATATGCTTTATGGGAGTATATGAATTATATTGTTGTTATAAAGATTCGATGTATTTTATCCATAGCCTATCACATCCCCTGCTCTGTGTTTATGTTTCTTCTTTGAGTGTTGTATTTTGATTTGCTTTCAGATGGAGATTGAACTTCAGCAGATATCTAGGGATGAGGAGCGAGTATTGGAAGAAACAAGCCAAGAGCAGATGACTCTTGGAAAACTTCAGAAAGAGGAAGAAGATCATAATACTCGAATAGATGCACGCAATAAGAATCTACAGAGATTGGCAGAAACATTTCAAATAAGAGGTGTGAATATAATTGTTATTAATGTTACTTCATTCATGGTCATTAGTAAAAGCTACAATGATCATCATCTTATAGAGTGACCATTGCGATAATCAGTTTGAAAATGAAAGGTTGCTCTGCTTTTTGTTTCATTCAGAACAACAGAAAACACTCTTGGAGAATTTTTGAATAAAGAAAAATGTAATAGAGAGCTTGCATAGCCATTGAATGACCAAAAAAAAAAAAGTACAGAGCCAAAGTAATTAGATTTAATAATAAGATTCTTCTTAGATATCTTTTAAATCTTCAGGTAAAAAAGACTTTCCTGATCTCCAAAAATTGCGAATTTGTGTCTTTGAACTGTGCCTCTCTCTGATGAGCATCCTTCTACCTTTGCAAACAGCTACAGTATTGTTTCATTTTGTATTAGATTTTGGGACATATTTCCCTGCCTGTGATATACATTTCTACTCTCTTCATGCTCTGTCAAACTTCCTGCTTCTCAGTTCCCCAGTGCGGAACACATACTCACCATTGCTTCCTTTGAACTCAAGTTAATTTTTGTCCCAGACCTCAGTCATTAATTATGTTCAATCTTTGACTCTGATATTCTTTCTAACTGTTGTTGTTGTTGTTGTTGTTGTGGTCTTCAGTCCTGAGACTGGTTTGATGCAGCTCTCCATGCTACTCTATCCTGTGCAAGCTTCTTCATCTCCCAGTACCTACTGCAACCTACATCCTTCTGAATCTGCTTAGTGTATTCATCTCTTGGTCTCCCCCTATGATTTTTACCCTCCACGCTGCCCTCCAATACTAAATTGGTGATCCCTTGATGCCTCAGAACATGTCCTACCAACCGATCCCTTCTTCTGGTCAAGTTGTGCCACAAACTTCTCTTCTCCCCAATCCTATTCAATACTTCCTCATTAGTTATGTGATCTACCCATCTAATCTTCAGCATTCTTCTGTAGCACCACATTTTGAAAGCTTCTATTCTCTTCTTGTCCAAACTATTTACTGTCCATGTTTGACTTCCATACATGGCTACACTCCATACAAATACTTTCAGAAATGACTTCCTGACACTTAAATCTATACTCGATGTTAACAAATTTCTCTTCTTCAGAAACGCTTTCCTTGCCATTGCCAGTCTACATTTTATATCCTCTCTACTTCGGCCAGTTATTTTGCTCCCCAAATAGCAAAACTCCTTTACTACTTTAAGTGACTCATTTCCTAATCTAATACCCTCAACATCACCCGACTTAATTCGACTACATTCCATTATCCTCGTTTTGCTTTTGTTGATGTTCATCTTATATCCTCCTTTCAAGACACCATCCATTCCGTTCAACTGCTCTTCCAAGTCCTTTGCTGTCTCTGACAGAATTACAATGTAATCGGCGAACCTCAAAGTTTTTATTTCTTCCCCATGGATTTTAATACCTACTCTGAATTTTTCTTTTGTTTCCTTTACTGCTTGCTCAATATACAGATTGAATAACATCAGGGAGAGGCTACAACCCTGTCTTACTCCCTTCCCAACCACTGCTTCCCTTTCATGTCCCTCGACTCTTATAACTGCCATCTGGTTTCTGTACAAATTGTAAATAGCCTTTCGCTCCCTGTATTTTACCCCTGCCACCTTTAGAATTTGAAAGAGAGTATTCCAGTCAACATTCTCAAAAGCTTTCTCTAAGTCTACAAATGCTAGAAACGTAGGTTTGCCTTTCCTTAATCTTTCTTCTGAGATATGTCGTAGGTCAGTATTGCCTCACGTGTTCCAGTATTTCTACGGAATCCAAACTGATCTTCCCCGAGGTTGGCTTCTTCTAGTTTTTCCATTCGTCTGTAAAGAATTCGTGTTAGTATTTTCCAGCTGTGGCTTATTAAACTGATTGTTCGGTAATTTTCACATCTGTCAACACTTGCTTTCTTTGGGATTGGAATTATTATATTCTTCTTGAAGTCTGAGGGTATTTCGCCTGTTTCATACATCTTGCTCACCAGATGGTAAGAGTTTTGTCAGGACTGGCTCTCCCAAGGCCGTCAGTAGTTCCAATGGAATGTTGTCTACTCCGTGGGCCTTGTTTCGACTCAGGTCTTTCAGTGCTCTGTCAAACTCTTCACACAGTATCATATCTCCCATTTCATCTTCACCTACATCCTCTTCCATTTCCATAATATTGTCCTCAAGTACATCACCCTTGTGTAGACCCTCTATATACTCCTTCCACCTTTCTGCTTTCCCTTCTTTGCTTAGAACTGAGTTTCCATCTGAGCTCTTGATGTTCATACAAGTGGTTCTCTTATCTCCAAAGGTATCTTTAATTTTCCTGTAGGCAGTATCTATCCTACCCCTAGTGAGATAAGCCTCTACATCCTTACATTTGTCCTCTAGCCATCCCTGCTTAGCCATTTTGCGCTTCCTGTCGATCTCATTTTTGAGACGTTTGTATTCCTTTTTGCCTGCTTCATTTACTGCATTTTTATATTTTCTCCTTTCATCAATTAAATTCAATATTTCTTCTGTTACCCAAGGATTTCTACTAGCCCTCGTCTTTTTACCTACTTGATCCTCTGCTGCCTTCACTACTTCATCCCTCAAAGCTACCCATTCTTCTTCTACTGTATTTCTTTCCCCCATTCCTGTCAATTGTTCCCTTATGCTCTCCCTGAAACTCTGTACAACCTCTGGTTCTTTCAGTTTATCCAGATCCCATCTCCTTAAATTCCCACCTTTTTGCAGTTTCTTCAGTTTTAATCTACAGGTCATAACCAATAGATTGTGGTCAGAGTCCACATCTGCCCCTGGAAATGTCTTTCAATTTAAAACCTGATTCCTAAATCTCTGTCTTACCATTATATAATCTATCTGATACCTTTTAGTATCTCCAGGGTTCTTCCATGTATACAACCTTCTATCATGATTCTTAAACCACGTGTTAGCTATGATTAAGTTGTGCTCTGTGCAAAATTCTACCAGGCGGCTTCCTCTTTCATTTCTTAGCCCCAATCCATATTCACCTACTACGTTTCCTTCTCTCCCTTTTCCTACACTCGAATTCCAGTCACCCATGACTATTAAATTTTCGTCTCCCTTCACTATCTGAATAATTTCTTTTATTTCATCATACATTTCTTCAATTTCTTCGTCATCTGCAGAGCTAGTTGGCATATAAACTTGTACTACTGTAGTAGGTGTGGGCTTCGTATCTATCTTGGCCACAATAATGCGTTCACTATGCTGTTTGTAGTAGCTTACCCGCATTCCTATTTTCCTGTTCATTATTAAACTTACTCCTGCATTACCCCTATTTGACTTTGTGTTTATAACCCTGTAGTCACCTGACCAGAAGTCTTGTTCCTCCTGCCACTGAACTTCACTAATTCCCACTATATCTAACTTAAACCTATCCATTTCGCTTTTTAAATTTTCTAACCTACCTGCCCGATTAAGGGATCTGACATTCCACGCTCCGGTCCATAGAACGCCAGTTTTCTTTCTCTCTTTCTAACTAACTCCTACTAAATAAGATGACTATAACACTGACACAATACTAGTACGTGATCAAGAGACTACTCTAATGACACAGAATTGGCAAATGTAGAAAGTGGGGTCTGGGAGGTGGACATTATTTAAACAACATTTGAGTTCACATGCATTAGAAGACAATGTACGACATACACAGATGCGCTCTCTCTGAGAGTTTACTGCCTACTTCTTGCCATACCAAGTGCTTAATCTGTTAAACTAAAATAATATGGAACAAATTGTTTCATAATTCAGAAAATTAATATGTCAAAGCTTTGAATATGGATAGTACGATAGCACATCAAGCTAGTATGGGCAATATAACAATGAATTTTGCGATAATGGGCATGTAATAACACACCTGTTAACTTAGACAGTTATTAAAAAAATTTTGTACAACATTTTTCCAACACCAAAACTACAATAGGAAATCAGTAATATGCTTATCATATTAAATTATAGTTGTCCTAGGTTTCAGTTATTGCCTGGAAACAAGTGAAACATTGGGAGGTGGACTGTGACTGGAGGTGTGTAAGTCTGTGTCCTCACCTTACAATGATAAGTCTATTGGCAGTGCGGCCATTGTACAATGTCTTTGGCATCTTTAAGAAAGCAGTAATCTCTGCAGAAGTGGAGGTCAAGCATTGCTGTGGTGGCTGGGTTGGATAGTGATGGGCGGCTACTGTTGATGACTGTAACTGACGATCATTACTTTCATGCACAAGCAAAGTCTTCCGCAACCTCCCAAACATTTAAGTGATGTACTAGAGAATAGCTCCTGTCATTTGCAAAGTTTTCTGCAGACATGGCTCTACAATTGATCAGCCAATTATGATTCCTCATCTCATCATTCAGATTATTCAGTCAAAACTTTTGTTCCTTAGCAAACAGAACTTTTTGTCAAGTAGTATCCTGATTGAATTTGGGTCTGAAGAAGAGAAGCAGCTATATGAATATCGAGAACACACATGGAAAACCAATCCTAAGCAAAGAAGGAAAACCCGAAAGGTGGAAGGAGTATGTAGAGGGTCTGTATAAGGGGAGGAACTCGATGGCAATATTATAGAATTGGAGGCGGACATAGATGAGATGAGAGATATGATACTGCAAGAATTTGACAGAGCACTGAAAAACCTAAGTTAAAACAATGCCCCATGAGTAGGTGTCACGCTGTCAGGACTACTGACAGCCTTTGGAGAGCCAGCCATGACAAAACTCTTCCATCTGGTGTGCAAGACACGTGAAATTCCCTCAAGAAGAATGAAGTAATTTCAATTCCAAAGATAGCAGGTAGTGGCCAGTGTGAATATTACCAAACTATCAGTTTAATAAGTCATGGCTGCAAAATACTAATGTGAATTCTATACAGAAGAATGGAAAAACTAACGAAAGCTGGCCTTAAGGAAGACTGGTTTCGATTCTCAAGGAATGTAGGAACATGTGAGGCAATACTGACCCTACGACTTATCATAGACCAAATGTTAAGGTAAGGCAAACATAGGTTTATAGAATTTGTAGATTTAAGAGAAAGCTTTTGACAATGTTGACTGGAATACTACCTTTGAAATTCTGAAGGTAACAGAGGTAAAATATAGGGAGCAAAAGGCTATTTATACCATTTACAGAACTAGACAGAAGTTATAAAGAGCCGAGGGGCATGAAAATCAAGACAGAAGTTATAAAGAGTCGAGGGGCATGAAAATCAAGCGATGATTGAGAAAAGGGAATGAGACGAGGTTTTAACCTATCCCGACGTCATTCAATCTGTACATTGAACAAGCAGTTTAAAAAACCAAAGAAAATTTGAAGATATAATTAAAAGTTCAGATAGAAGAAATAAAAACTTTGAGGTTTGACAATGATATTGTAAATCTGCCAGAGACAGCAAAAGACTTGACTGAGCAGTTGAACAAATTGGACAGTGTCTTGAAAGGAGGATATAAGGTGAATCTCAACAAAAGCAAAACAAAGATAATGTACAATAGTCAAATTAAATCAGGTGATGCTGAGGGAATTAGATTAGGAAATGAGACACATTAAAAGTAGTAGATGAGTTTTGCTATGTGGGCAGCAAAAAACTGTTGATGGCCGGAGCAGAGAAGATATAAAATGTAGACTGGCAATGGCAAGAAAAGCATTTATGAAGAGGATAAATTTGTTAACATTGAATACAGATTAAGTGTCGAAGTCTTTTCTGAAAGTATTTGCATAGCGAGAAGAGGAGGAAGTGTGCTGACTGCCCTAGTTGAGCGGTCCAATTGCGAGACGTCAGTTGCTCTGCTTGTGATCCATGGAAGTACATGTTACTATGGCAAAAGTGGCAGATAAGTTTTGGTTCGGATTGAGCCTTTGTGAAATTATATGGAATACACAGGGTTTTATTAATTATGTTTGTTGTTCCAAAACCCTGCCACAGTTCTTTTGTTGCAAATATCTAACTAATATCTGCATTTGGCTTGTGTGTGTTGTCAATGAAAATTCACATTTATGTTCCCAGTTTCCACAGAGAGATAATGAAAGTTGTACAAGAATGTAAACTAACTGTAATTTGTCCGAGCCTAGGAAATCCATTACAGGCAAATGGTCATTGCAACTTAGAGACTTTACGATACTGAAATGATGTTGCTGTTGCAAGAGAACTGAAACCTCTTTTCTTTAAGTATTGAGATATTTTTAAGGTACTACCAATGGCTACTCTTAGAGGTTGGAGAGTTCTTTGAGAAGCAAAGCTGTTACTTTTATTGGTGAGAACACTTTTCCATTTCATTAACATTTTTGCACAAAGCATCATTACAAAACTAAAAGTGCGTTCATTATGTTGTTCATCTATCTAATGAATGATGCCATCTTCAAATGATATTGCTATAATTTCCCTGAAGAATTGAATGCTGTTGGCTACTGAGTTTCTGCAGGCCTAATTTTACGTCCATTTGTTGAAATGAATTCTGGAGTAGTATTGTAAAACCTTTTATCCAGTTGAGTGCTGTAAGGAGTGATGTTTAAACCCATGACATGTCTTGTTTGTATACCTCTACCAATGGGTAGCCCCACCCATGGTGAATTGCAGAACATATCAAAAGGCTTTGATTGACCATAATTTTCCACAATGTTCTGGACTGTTCCAGATAATTCTGTAATCGTCCTGTATGTTCCAGACTATTCCTGAACATTCCAGAACATCCTGGATCATTGTGGAACATTCCGGTACATTATGGAATGTTCTGGAACACTCTTGAAATATTCTCAGATGTTCTGGAATGTTATAGAAATTTATAGAGGGCAAAATTTCCCAGCCTTTATACCTTCAAAAGCACGCTCTTCAGCTGAAAACGGGAAACTTATTCATTAATAGGGGATGGAAGGCTACTAAGTCTTATAACTCCCTTGATTGTACCGGGACTCGTTTCTGATTTTTAGCAGCACACACATTGTACACTAACTTTTATAATACATACTGATTAGCCCAGACAGTGTTCCCTTCCCTTCCCCTTTCCTCTCCCCTCCCCTCCCCTATTACTTAACTTAAAATGTGGGAAAGACTGAACATGCCCAAGTACTTTTCATTGCGCTCGCTAGCTGCATGGCAAAGACCTTGGAGTGGATGGTCAGCCACCGCCTTCTCTGGATCTTAGAATCCAGGCAACTCGGTTGCCGCTTTCAGTGTGGGTTCAGGAGGTATCGCTCCACTTTTGATTACCAGGCCCTCCTGAAGGCAGCTATACAGAAGGCTTTCCTGCACTGACATCACCTTCTGAGTATATTTTCTTACATCGAGAAGGCCTGTGATACTACTTGGATGTATCTTATCCTCGAGCAGTGTCACAAATGGTGTTTTTGTGGTTGTCATCCCATTTTTATTCGGCCCTTTCTCTTACTACGGTATTTCCAATACCGAGTTGGTATGTCCTGTCTGATTGCTTTGAGCAGGAGAACGGTGTCCGTCAGGGTAGTGTTTTAAGTGTGACTGTCTTTGCCATAGGTATTAATAGCATTGCGCCAATAGTGAAAAGTCCTGTCCAGTGTTCTTTTTGGTGGATGACTTCAGTGTGCTTTGCTCTTCTTCTTGCCTTGCAATAACAACATGTCATTTGAAACTTACTATTCGATGTCTAGATTGATGGGTGCAGATGAGTGGTTTTAAGTTTTCAACCGAGTAGTCTGTCTGTGTTCTTTGTAATCATTTTCATTCCATTCTAAACTTTCCTGAGTTGAGGATGCGGGACACTGTTCTTAATTTGAAAGACACATTGAGGTTTCTGGGCCTCATATTCGGCTGTAAACTTATATGGTTGCCACATCTTAAGTACCTGAAGAAACAGTCGCTTAAGGCTCTCAGTATTTTAAAGTGTCTTAGCCGACAGGACTTGTCTGCTCCGATTTTACAGGCCATTTGTGCGATATCGGCTCAATTATGGGTGCACGGTGTATGGGTCAGCGAGGCCTTATTGAAAGATGTTGGAAATGGTGCACCATGAAGGGATTCAGTTGGCCACTGGGGCATTCAGAACAAGCCTCACACCAAGCCTCTGTGCAGAGGCTGGTGAATGGTGAACCACCATTTCATGTCAGGTGACGGATACTTAACGGTGCACCAGCTATATAAAACACTGTCCCCACCATACACACTTGCATACCATACCATTGCTCAGCTTCCACTGGCCTGGCTTTTCCATAACAAGCAACGAGGCCCTAAGGGACTTGCGCACAGGATTGCCTTTTAGAGATGGAAGTGGTTGGTCATAATGTTTTATGTTGGGGTTGAAGCAGACTTCCACCAGAGACTTCGACTTATTTTAGATTTGACTAATTTTAAGGAAGATAGTACACCAGATTTTACATTCCAGTCTCTGTTTTCTAACATTTTAGATATGCATCACGGTTTCACAGTTGTTTACACTGATGGCTCCAAACAAGTAGTGTTCCCTGACCTTGTCACTAGGATTCGCATTCCTGACGGGTATACCATTTTTGCAGTGGAGCTCCATGCAATCCCGAAGGCACTGGAGCAGATGCATCATATTCAGGGCAAACAGTTTCTCATCTGCTCCTATTCCCTTAGTGCCTTACAATTGTTACAGAACCTGTACCTAGCTGAGGAGTTGGTCCAGCTGATATATGACCAACTATACTCGCTGCAATGGCAGGGTAAGCAGACGTCATCCTGCTGGGTGCTAGGTCATGTAAGGATATTGGATAATGAGGCTGCCAAGGAGGCCTGCGGAGGGTAGGATGTGGCACAGTGTCCTATACCCTTGTAGGCTGTCATTTCTGCACTCTACAAGAAGTGCATGCAATTGTGGGATGAGGAATGGCTTGCGGTGACTGCCAATAAGCTGCAGTTAGCGAAGTGGCTTTTCTCTTGCCAGTTGCTTAAGCGGGATGAAGTGACCCTCACACATCTTAGAATTGGGCACTGACCTCTCACAAGTAGATTTTTACTATGGCGAGATGATCCTCATTTTGTGATACTTGTAGATGCACATTTCTATCTGCCATGTTTTAACACAGCAAATTTTACACCGTGATGCAAGGGCAGACGCAAATATTGGAAGTTATCTGCCCTCTAGTTTAGCTGATTATGAGATGAGTGTAACAAAGGCTTTAAATTTTTGTGATGTGTCTGGACTCTGGCCTAAACTTCTAGGCTGGAGGTTTTAGTGTTTTGCAGAGTGAGTGGCTCCTCCTTTTTTTCTTGTGGCCAGCCAGCCACATCGATCTGCTATATTGTTTGAACTCCTTATACCACTTTCTTCCTATGTCATTAATGTATTACTACTGATGCAATACTACATCTCAACTTCTGTGTGGGTACACACATAGTCTTCGAAATTTTGTTACCTGTGCTTTACGTGCTTTTTTATCTTCCCAGTTAGTGTATTTTACTCACAATCATCTCAATCTGTTTTTGCGTTGGTGCTAAAGACCTTGCCGTCATGTCCCCATACAAACACCTCCAGCCATCCACCCATCCATCCATCACCATCTTAAGTATAGATGTCTGTTTGGATAACAGTTTTGATAGCACTTAAGATTGGGTATTTTGTTTATGATAAATTTATTGAAAGTGCATAACTATGTTTCATTCTGGCAATGTATTAATCCCATTAATATTAGTTGTCCCAGTTTATTGTAATGCATTCACATATCTTGACAGTCTCCTGACAAATGATCAGGGAAGTGAGTGTTACATTCAAATGTTGTATGTTTTTTTTATGCAATGATTTCTGACATATTCTACACCCACGGATCATCTCATTTTTGGGTCTATGGAACAAAAACTGAATCCAACCTAATTTAATCTATATTTATTACTGGTAGGTTTGAACAACATATGGGTATTAAGGAGATTCTTCATTAATTCAAATAGGAATCCTTTGGAGAGAAGACAGCTTTTTTGTTTTTGTTCCCCCCACTCCAAAACTTTAGTTGATAACTATTTGAGTTGACTGCAGAATGATTCTGCTGTTGCCAAAGTACATTTCCCACAAGGACCCTGAAGATAAAATAAGAGAAATTAGGGCTTGTATGGAGGCATTTTGATATTTGGTGTTCCCTCGTTCTATTTGAGAGTGGAACAGAAAAACAAATTACTAGTAGTGGTACAGGGTACTCTCTGCGTTGCACCATATGGTAGCTTGAGGAATATGTATGTGATGTAGATATTCGCTCCACTGGCTAGAGATTATTCTTTCTGCTTGTTTTTGTAGAATAAATATATTTTTCTTGTTTTCTGTCATGCCCTATGAAATTACCCTGTAAAACAAGAAAAGTGGACATATGCCAAATATGATATTATTTCTAGACATCAAGACCTTACGAGGTACTTCTCAATGCAAAATAGGTTGGTTCCAAATTGTTTGTTTATGGAAGGACTTATTTTCTGCCATAGTATAAGAAGTCTATTGTCCTTGTAGAGAACTAGTTTGATTGCGGTCTTTTATAGCATTAGTAGGTCAGGGCTCTAGTAATTTTGTTATACTACAGCCATGAGTAATCAGTTCTAGAAATAGCAGTGATGGAATGAAAACACTATCCTTATAGCCACACTAGCATTATAATTGTAATCTGAAAGGCAGTGGTGGTGATTGCTTTTTATTTGTAAAGCAACTCTGCATCCAAATAAGAGTGAGTACCACAAATGTTGAGAGTATAGGGGAAGGAGCATTTAGGATGGATATGATACAATTGGAGTGTAAGCACTATTATATGTTGGTGGATGTAACCTATACTGAAGAATTGTTGAGGTATTAGTCATTTAGTTGTAGCTAGGGTGTGAAGAAAGTGTTTCGACATTTATGAAAGGAATAGATGAACCTTGCATATTAAAAAAAGCAGTAAAGTTAATTTTCCTCACAGAGCAAAAGGACATAGTGGTTAACACACTATGTTTTACGGAAATCTGGTCCCACTTTATTTACTGTTATCAATAGAAATGACTGTGTCTCAAAATTTTTGATGTCAGAATTGAGACAAAATTCAATAACTTATTATTGTGGTGGACAAACATGACCCACTGCTACAGTAAACAGACATGCTATAGAACACCACCTTGGTGATTGTTACATGGCTACTATAAAGGGGAGCTGATGAAAATAACCGTCCTTAAATTATGTAAGTTGCAGACACTTGGGTTGAAATGATAGCTTGTGTTGAAATGATAGCTTGTATTACCTGAAAAGGTCCACTCTTCAACTAGGAAACTTGTCATGAGTACCAGAATCCAAGCATACACATGTTGTCATTGAGTAGCTATAAAGTTCATATAGTCCACACTGCCCATAAATGTTCCACTAATGAGAGAAACTCTACTCAATCCGGGTTGGCTGAAGCTAGAACACTTCTTTCTGATCTCAATGATGACACCCGTACACACTGTGTTTCCGCCCATGGCACATTCTCAGTAGTAAACATGAAGATCTCTTTCCCCAATCTCATGATTCCTATATGGACGTCTGAAGGGCCCTGCAGTGTTTCAACTAACATCTTTCACAGACCATAAACATCACTTTTAATAGTGTCTGTGCAGAGTCTCTCCCTGGCTGGCCGCGGTGGTCTAGCGGTTCTAGGCCCTCAGTCCGGAACCGCGCGACTGCTACGGTCGCAGGTTCGAATCCTGCCTCGGGCGTGGATGTGTGTGATGTCCTTAGGTTAGTTAGGTTTAACTAGTTCTAAGTTCTAGGGGACTAATGACCTCAGAAGTTGAGTCCCATAGTGCTCAGAGCCATTTAGTCTCTCCCTGGGAACACATTCGCCTTCATCCTAGGTGTGAGCCAACCTCTATAGCCCACTGGGCTGCCAAAGATCAACAATTGTTCCTTCATGGTGTATTTCTATTGATGTATTGTGAACACCTAGCAACCCACTTTGTGACAATATCGGCATCCATTTCTTAGTTGGCTAATTATCAAATGCATAAAGACAAGTTGAAGACATCACATTATTCATTACCCCTTGTACCCTGAATTATATAATGAACATTTCACTGACTGTGACTACTACAAGCTCTTAACTCGTCTCGCTATACACCACCAGCCTCTGATTCTATTCATAATCAGATGATTAGCACATGAATGCAGTTCACAGACTCAATTTATTCAGGATCTTCAATCTTACTTGGCTCACAGATGTTCTCTCTCCACAATAACAAAATGTGTCATCATTCCAGTCTATCAGTCCATAAAGCAAGCAAAAACACAATGTCCATCTACAGCTACCGACCAGTGAGCCCCATCAATGTGCTCTGCAGACTGCTTGATATGATGGTTGCCTGACAGATTGTGGAACCTTGGACACCCCCCCCCCCCTGCCTCCTCCCCCCAATCGGTATGGTTATGGTTTATGGAAGAGGTGATCAACATACAGCCATCTGGATAGGTTAGAAACAGCAATCCAATGGGCTTATTCAAAACACAAACATCTCATTGCACTCTTCTTCTTCTTCTTCTTCTTCTTCTTCTTCTTCTTCTTCTTTTTACCTACATAAAGGCTTACACTACCCCTTGGCATCATCACATTTTGCTCATCTTTGATGACTGGGACTTTTGAGACTCCTAACAGATATTTATTCATCTTTTATCCTTCTGATCATTTTGGGTTAGAGTTGGTACATTGCTCACACCCTTAAGGTCCAAAGAAAAGCATTCCCATGGCTTCCTGCTGAGTGTTACTATCTTCCTTATAGCCATCAGTGGGTTAGTGTCCTCCGTCTGACCAATGGTCATCCCTGCACTGTATGTCAAAATGGTTTTTCCAATCTTCACTCCTGACTGAGGACCAGCTCCAAGAAGTCATATGAAGGGCCTCTGCTTGAACACTTTCTACATCTAAATATGGTTACATACTCCGCAAGCCACCTTACTACTGTACATGGCGGAGGGTACCATGTAGCACTAGTAGTCATTTCCATTCCTTTTCCACTTGCAAATAGAGTGAAGCGAAATACTGTCTGAAATCCTCTGCATCAGCCCAAATTTCTCGCCTCTTATCTTTGTGGTCCTTACATAAAATACACAATGTATCAAAAAGATTCATCCATTTTGGAACATCTATATTTCTGAAACTAATAAACATATACGATGAATTTTGTTTTTTGATGAATGGGATACTCAAAGTTTTTTTTTTTTTCTCCATACGTAGGTGTTCAGTATCCCCCCCTTGAGATGCAAGGCACTTGTCAATGCGGTATTCAAGTTGTTCCCACACAGCAGCGAGCGTGTCTTGAGTTACAGCTTCCACAGCTGCTGTTATGCCAGGTCTCAGTTCATTCACTGTTGTTGGTAATGGAGGCACATAAACAGTCTTTTATGAATCCCCACAAGAAATAATCACGTACAGTGTGATCAATCCATCATTCAGTAATCCTTTGATTTAAAAATTGCAGCACTTCCAAATGCCAGTGTGGCGGTGCCCCATCCTGTTGCTAAATGAAGTTGTTAAAATCAGTCTTCAACTATGAGAAAAGAAAGTTGTCAAGCATATCGAGATATGTGCGGACTCCTTGTGAAACTATGGCGGATGTGTCAGACACTCAGGGACGGCCCGGCGGTTTGCCTTTACGCAAGCAACCTGTTTCTCAGAATTGTTCATGCCATCATCTAATGCTCTGTACTGTAATAGGATCCACACCATACCTAGTACGAAAGTCACGCTGTACAGTTATTACTGATCCACACTGCACAAAGCTTATAACACAAAATGCTTCTGTTGTCCCAACACCATTTTTACTAGAAATGAAGTAGGTGCACACTGCTGCTACCTATTGGGAACCATGTAGAACTCAAGAGTTTGCTTTTTCCGGCAGTATCTTGTTCATGTACATATCTCAAATAACATAACAGTTACGATTTTTTCAAAATCTGAAGATTCTTTTTGATACACCCTGTATACATCTGTGGCAGCAGAATCATCCTGCAGACATCCTCAAATGCCAGTTCTCTGAATTTCTGCAGTAGTACCTCACACAAAGAGCATCTTCTTCCCTCCTGGAGTTGCCATTTTTGTTTGTAAAGCACCTCTGTAATACTTGCATGTTGATAGAACCTTCCAGTAACAAATCTAGCAACATTCCTCTGAATTGCTTTAATGTTTTCCATTAATCCGTCCTGGTAGGGTACTGAAGAATGCACTAGCATTCTATATACCATCTCCTTTATGAGTGATCTACACTTTCCTAAAATACTTGAGCATTCGCCTTCCCTACTAACAAACTGACCTGCTCGTTCCATTTCACATAACTTTGCAATGTTACTTATGCCTAAATATTTAATAGATCTAAAAACAAAGATGATGTGACTTACCAAACGAAAGTGTTGGCATGTTGATAGACACACAAACAAACACACACACAAAGTTCAAGCTTTCACAACCAACGGTTGCTTCATCATTAAAGAGGGAAGGAGAGGTAAAGACGAAAGGATGTGGGTTTAAGGGAGAGGGTAAGGAGTCATTCCAATCCCGGGAGTGGAAAGACTTACCTCAGGGGGGGAAAACACACACACATATCCATCCGCACATATACAGACACAAGTAGTGTCTTTGTTTTTAGATATATTTTTCCCACGTGGAATGTTTCCCTCTATTATATAAATATTTAATAGATGTGACTGTCCTATTAATGCTGGATTTATTACAGAATTGCTTACCAAGGCTTCCAGTTTTCTTCTCCAGAAACATGACATGTATTTCTGGCCTTGTACCATATTTCATCCTGGTCAAGAAGTCTGTTTAGACATCCAACACTTGTCATTCTGCTAGTTGAAAGCTGACACAGCTGTCCTATATTCATCCATGTTTACCCTGCATTAGACTCGTCCCAGCTGGACAGTGGTTGCCACATTTATAACTCAGTGACATTTTGAAATTATTGGATTCAGTACATTATCATGAAGTGAGACTGGCCACCGGCACTTTTCATGCCTAATCCTGTAGACAGTCTATTCACTGAAGCAGGGAGCTTTTCGTCAGTTCCAATGGAGCCAACTTTAATTCACTGCAATCAACATAGGACAGTTCTCTGATCATCCAACGTAGCGAATTCTTTTTTGATACAGGGAGTGTGACCCCTTGACACTTGCTCTCAGTGCCCAGACCATGGATTAGGTCCAATCTACATACTTAAAGGACCTAGAGTTTGTTACCCACATGAGCTTACAGCATCCATTCCTCAGTAATATTGAGTTGTTAGTGTCATTTACTCCAGTGGCTCCAAAATCAGGAAGATCTGCAGCGGATAGGCACTTGGTGCAGGGAGTGGCAACTGTCCCTTAACATAGACAAATGTAATGTACTGTGAATACATAGAAAGGAGGATCCTTTATTGTATGATTATATGATAGCGGAACAAACACTGGTAACAGTTACTTCTGTAAAATATCTGGGAGTATGCGTGCAGAACGATTTGAAGTGGAATGATCATATAAAATTAATTGTTGGTAAGGCGGGTACCAGGTTGAGATTCATTGGGAGAGTGCTTAGAAAATGTAGTCCATCAACAAAGGAGGTGGCTTACAAAACACTCGTTCGACCTATACTTGAGTATTGCTCATCAGTGTGAGATCCGTACCAGATCGGGTTGACGGAGGAGGTAGAGAAGATCCAAAGAAGAGCGGCGCGTTTCGTCACAGCGTTATTTGGTAACCGTGATAGCGTTACGGAGATGTTTAATAAAGTCAAGTGGCAGACTCTGCAAGAGAGGTGCTCTGCATCGCGGTGTATCTTGCTCGCCAGGTTTCGAGAGGGTGCGTTTCTGGATTAGGTATCGAATATATTGCTTCCCCCTACTTATACCTCCCGAGGAGATCACGAATGTAAAATTAGAGAGATTAGAGCGTGCACGGAGGCTTTCAGACAGTCGTTCTTCCCACGAACCATACGCGACTGGAACAGGAAAGGAGGTAATGACAGTGGCACGTAAAGTGCCCTCCACCACACACCGTTGGGTGGCTTGCGGAGTATAAATGTAGATGTAGAATTATTTTTACAGCTTGTGCTTGTCAGGAACAATGTTTGTTGCCAAGAACATGTAGTGTTTTTTACGGCACAGCTGACGGCCATTAATAGAAACATATGTTTTATTAAACATACATCCTTCGATCAGTTGATAGTCTGCCGGCTATTGATCGATCTTATCCTTGTCCCGTGATATCTGCTATTCACAGTCTTCTCTTTGATCTTAGTTGTACTACTCTTCTCCTTGACCTCAGTTGTACTACCTGCTCAGTTGATTTTTCTCTGGGTTCCAAGTCAGGTGAGTGACACAAGGAATCAGCTATTTGACTGGAGAAGCAATTGCTTACCCAAAATTCACTTCGACGATGCTGGTTGTAGATGTTCAGATGTGGGTTAAGGTCTTTACTCAGTCAGAGATGGAACATCATCTGGTGGGTTATTGCCCCTCCTATAAACACTGTACTATCAAGGAGACTGCAGTTTCATGGTGTTCCTCCCTGAAGGAGTCTACTTTCCTATGTCACCTGATAAACAGTGATACACAGGGTGTATATGCCCTGGGAAATCTGGGGAAAACAAAGAAATTTTTTAGAATTCTGACAATTTTTCAATTTTTTTAATTTTCAGTTTTTTTGTAACTTTTTACTGGTGAGGACTGATACTCTAAGAAAGAATGTTAATTTAGCCTGCTGCTGCAGGATAATATTGCAGCATAAAACGAGAGAATAACTTCAGTTGCAAAGAAAATGTGCCATTTACAACAAAACAAAATGTACATGCAAGCGTCTGCAGACAACAAAATGTGTCAAAGGCTCCAGTACTAAGACTATGCAATTCATCATTGCAACAAACTGCTTTAGATGAGCTTGACACTGCAACTGTTTACATTTCTAGTAATTCACAGGAAAATTTTGCAAGTGGTGATTTGAGAAGCTTTACTTTCAAAGGAAATTACCTTTTACGCGAGACGAATTATGTCATGTGTGAAAAGGTGTGATAAATTTCTTAAATCACCAAGCATTTCACTGTCATTCAAAATTTAACACTCTGAGGACCACCCACTTAGAAAATTTTTGGGCCCAGAAGACCAGCCATTTATGCCATTATTTAAAAAATTACTGACACATTTGTGTTTGATGTGTCTTAAAGGTAATGAACACATGCTAAAAGAGGCCAAGCTTCAAGGTTAGTTTCTCTTATTGATTTTAGTTGTTTCATAGATTATACATATTGCAATAAAGTTGGCAAAAAGTATAATTGCCCACCAAGAACAAGTGCAAGGTGAATTCTTGAGTAGTGTCACATTTGATTGGCTTGTCCACAGAAAAGCCGAAGTGCTGGATGGAACATTTATCCAGCCAGGTAACCCGCAGAACATTTGGCGCACAAAAGTGAAATTTTGTGCTTGTCAGATACATTCAGCTGCTGCAATTTAAGCTGTGCGCTTAGGATCCTGCCTAACCACACCCTCAGAAGAAACAGCAAAAAAATTTTAACGACCTAATATTATATGTGAATCCTTAGGTTTTGTTGTAGCTATACTGTGTATATACAACTTTAAACCATCAACTTTTTCTATTTGTGTGTTTGCACTGCTTAAGGGGAGGTTTACTATTTTTGGCCCGAAAAAAGCATGTTTTTGAGAACTTTTTTCTTGGGATGTGTTATAGATATCAATATCAAATTTATTCCACCAGAAATGTCGAAGAGCAAAGGCGGAAGTGCCGTCAGAACGAAACAATATTTCAATGTAGACCTCCACGCGTGGTATGTCACAGGTCAGCCGACTCATCTGAAATCAAAATTGAGTCGACGTTAGCGAAGTATATAAGAGTCTTTAGGAGTTGTTCTTCGCTTAAGTTATTTGGACCATAAGAAACAAAATGGCGGCCATTTGAAAAAAATAGGATTTTTTCATCGATTTTCGACTTCGTAGGCCAAGTAAAAATATTTGTAGTTGATGGATCGGAATAAAAGTGGTAAAACTCGTAGACAATGCAGTTAGCATCATCGAAAACAAAGAATCATGCCAATCGGTTCAGTAGATTTGAAGTTACTAGACGGCACGATAAAAAAAAGTCATTTTGAGAAAAACGTGTTTCAAGTTTTGACTACATATAAATGCAATATTATGCAACTTATGTTCAATCTGCTATTCCGTGTCCATGAACTAGTCCTTCCTCTTCCTCATAGAGGGCGTTCTGCTCGATTAGGCCATCCTGCGCTGCTCCAGAGCCCCTCGTATGGCCGGTGGCAAGTGGTTTTCGGCCACTTGAATTCTGTGGTCGTCTGAATGCTTGGCAAACTGCGTCAAATAGAGTCCCAGGATGATGTCCATCATTGTCATGGTCTTCAGAATTGCTGAATACCCTTCGTTGAAGCTGCTCACTGCCATGAAAGTCGCAATCTCCACAGTCTTCACACCAGAATGCAAATGCTTTGGGGCTAACTTCCAAACACACACGTTCAAACTTTCATTTAAATTTTGTTTGTTTCCTCCCAAGCACCAGTACAGTAATTTGTCCTCCGAAAGAAAAAAACTGCTGCATGAAAAAGGCCAATTTCAGGCAGGTGCATTTTTTTGTTCAACCACGAATAACAAACCTTTCCATTCTGTATTAGGAAAAACCGTTGCAGGGGTGGATGCTAAAAACTTTTGTGGATCCAAAAATGCAATTTAAAAATATTGATTTTTTTGAACCAAAAGATAGTAAACCTCCCCTTAACAGTGATGTTGCTATTGACTGACTACATCACATGTCTTATGCTCTGAATATCTGCTGTCGTCAGTTGGTGAATCACGTGATGTGAGCTATGATTGGCTGACAAAAAGTGCATCACAATCTAGATTTTAGTGCTTCAAAATCTACAATGTGATATTTGGTGAAATTCATATTTATACTTCCGCAATACAAAAATATGCAGTGTAATGTTGCCACACATGAAAAATCTTTCCAAAACATGTCATATTTTTGCTGGGTTCCATTTCCTAAAGGGCTAGGAAGTTAACTGCCAGTATATAAAAGCTTTACCGTTCAAAGAATTTGTAAGTTTTTCAAGTCCAAGTGAAAGTATATTGTCACTTAACATAGAAAAAATGTATTTTCACCTGGGAAAAAGTGCATTTTCACCTGGTAAAAAGAGTATTTTTAACTGAGAAATCTGGGGAAAACGTGGAATTT
Source organism: Schistocerca nitens (assembly GCF_023898315.1). Taxonomy (NCBI): domain Eukaryota; kingdom Metazoa; phylum Arthropoda; class Insecta; order Orthoptera; family Acrididae; genus Schistocerca; species Schistocerca nitens. Next base: position 356,602,637 of record NC_064622.1, read on the forward strand.
TTTTTTTTTGTCCGCATACACACATACACATACACATTCACACATACGGACTATTCCATAATTTTGTTTTATGTAATGAACCACACCGGTGTTGTGGTTGAAGAGGCTTACAGACAGCAGCTCATGTCCCCAATGGAATGCTCTATCCTTATAACAATGTATGCCAGGCAACTTATGGACAATTGAACTACACTCCTGGAAATGGAAAAAAGAACACATTGACACCGGTGTGTCAGACCCACCATACTTGCTCCGGACACTGCGAGAGGGCTGTACAAGCAATGATCACACGCACGGCACAGTGGACACACCAGGAACCGCGGTGTTGGCCGTCGAATGGCGCTAGCTGCGCAGCATTTGTGCACCGCCGCCGTCAGTGTCAGCCAGTTTGCCGTGGCATACGGAGCTCCATCGCAGTCTTTAACACTGGTAGCATGCCGCGACAGCGTGGACGTGAACCGTATGTGCAGTTGACGGACTTTGAGCGAGGGCGTATAGTGGGCATGCGGGAGGCCGGGTGGACGTACCGCCGAATTGCTCAACACGTGGGGCGTGAGGTCTCCACAGTACATTGATGTTGTCGCCAGTGGTCGGCGGAAGGTGCACGTGCCCGTTGACCTGGGACCGGACCGCAGCGACGCACGGATGCACGCCAAGACCGTAGGATCCTACGCAATGCCGTAGGGGACCGCACCGCCACTTCCCAGCAAATTAGGGACACTGTTGCTCCTGGGGTATCGGCGAGGACCATTCGCAACCGTCTCCATGTAGCTGGGCTACGGTCCCGCACACCGTTAGGCCATCTTCCGCTCACGCCCCAACATCGTGCAGCCCGCCTCCAGTGGTGTCGCGACAGGCTTGAATGGAGGGACGAATGGAGACGTGTCGTCTTCAGCGATGAGAGTCGCTTCTGCCTTGGTGCCAATGATGGTCGTATGCGTGTTTGGCGCCGTGCAGGTGAGCGCCACAATCAGGACTGCATACGACCGAGGCACACAGGGCCAACACCCGGCATCATGGTGTGGGGAGCGATCTCCTACACTGGCCGTACACCACTGGTGATTGTCGAGGGGACACTGAATAGTGCACGGTACATCCAAACCGTCATCGAACCCATCGTTCTACCATTCCTAGACCGGCAAGGGAACTTGCTGTTCCAACAGGACAATGCACGTCCGCATGTATCCCGTGCCACCCAACGTGCTCTAGAAGGTGTAAGTCAACTACCCTGGCCAGCAAGATCTCCGGATCTGTCCCCCATTGAGCATGTTTGGGACTGGATGAAGCGTCGTCTCACGCGGTCTGCACGTCCAGCACGCACGCTGGTCCAACTGAGGCGCCAGGTGGAAATGGCATGGCAAGCCGTTCCACAGGACTACATCCAGCATCTCTACGATTGTCTCCATGGGAGAATAGCAGCCTGCATTGCTGCGAAAGGTGGATATACACTGTACTAGTGCCGACATTGCGCATGCTCTGTTGCCTGTGTCTATGTGCCTGTGGTTCTGTCAGTGTGATCATGTGATGTATCTGACCCCAGGAATGTGTCAATAAAGTTTCCCCTTCCTGGGACAATGAATTCACGGTGTTCTTATTTCAATTTCCAGGAGTATAGTTCTTCATTTCCTCCAAGAAAATATGTTTCAATTTTAGATATAACATTTCAAGCAGCTTTCAGGACAGAGTTGGGATGGTTGTTGCACGGTAGTTCCGAGAGGCCCTCGACTTTCCCTCCTCCACCTGCTGCCCTGGTCATTCCTCTTTTACTCTCTTTTAATTACTTTTATATGTCATTAGTTTTTTTTTCTACCACACCTTATTCTTTTCCTTTTTTGGGAGTGCCTCTTCATGTAACACTCTTATGAAGGTCTGGCCTTGACGATTCCTTATCCTCAATACTTGCTGATCATGAAAGAACAGTTGATCAGTTGATTGTTTCCTCCAAGAGAGTGAGTTCTTTCCCATCTTTAAGACTTTGACAATAATGGGATGGTTGTGGGAAGGACACCACTCGCTGCATTATGATCCTTTCCTTAGGGCACACTTGATTGCATCCACTCATCTACTGAACTAATTATTTCAATAAATTATGAAAATCCTTTTTCCTTTATTCTTGAACTAATTATTTCTCTCACCTTGCTATTGTCGGTCCTAGAGGTGATCATTGTTCAAGCTCTTAATCCTCCAGCCATATCCAGCTTGAGAATGCAGGTATCATTCATATTCCCTGAGTTGACAAAAGTCACGGGATACCTCTAACATTTTGTCAGTCTTCCTTTTGCCCGGCAAAGTACAACAACTCAATGTGGCATGTATTCAACAAGTTGTTGGAAGTGCCCTGCAGAAATATTGAGCCATGCTACCTCTAAAGTCATCCATAATTGCAAAAGTGTTGATGGTACAGGATTTTGTGCACGAACTGACCTCTAATTATGTGCCATAAATGTTCAATGCGATTCATGTCGGGTGATCTGTGTGGCCAAATCATTCGCTCAAATTGTTCAGAATATTCTCCAAAGCAATCGCGAACAATTGTGGCCTGGTGACAGTGCATTGTCATCCATAAAAATTCCGTTGTTGTTTGGGAGCATGAAGACCATGAATGGCTGCAAATGATCTCCAATTAGACGGACACAACTTTTTCCGGTCAATGAGAGGTTCAGTTCTAACAGAGGACCCAGCCCGTTCCATGTAAACACAGACCACAGCGTTATGCAGCCACCATCACCTTGCACAGTGCCTTGCTGACAACTTGGGTCCCTGGCTGCGTGCGGTCTGCACCACACTTGAACCCTACACTCAGCTCTTACTAACTGAAATTGGGGCTCATTTGTCCAGGCCAAGGTTTCGCAGTTGTCTAGGATCAAATCGATATGGTCACTAGCCCAGGAGAGGTGCACCAGGTGATGTTATGCCATTATCGAATGCACTTGCATCAGTTGTCGGCTGCCACAGCCTATTAATACCAAATTTCGCCGCACTGTCCTAACGATCCTTTTGTCTCGTGTCCAACATTGATTTCTGTGGTTATTTCACACAGTGTCACTTATCTGTTAACACTGACAACTATATGCAAACGCATCTGCTCTCAGTCATTAATAGAAGGCTGTAGTCCACTGCATTGTCTACGGTGATAGGTAATGCCTGAAATTTGCATTTCTTAGCACACTCTTGACACGGAAGATCTTGGAATATTGAATTCCCTAATGATTTCCAAAATGGAATGTCCCACGCATCTAGCTGCTACTACCGTTCTGCATTCAAAATGTTTTAATTCTCATCGTGTGGCCATAATCGTGCTGGAAGCGTTTTTACATGAATCGCATGAGTACAAGTGACAGCTCTACCAATTCGCTGCCCTCTTATACTGTGTGTGTTTGTGATACTACCACCATCTCACATGTGCATATCGTCAGCCCTTGTCATTTGACACCTCAGTGTATAACAACATTACTGGCTTCTGCATCTACGTCTATACTCTGTAAATCATCGTGAGCTGCATGGCGGAGGGTACGTCCCATTGTGCCAGTTTTTATGGTTTCTTCCTATTCCATTCATGTATGGAGCATGGGAAGAATGATTGTTTGAATGCATCTGTGAATGCAGTAATTATTCTGATCTTATCCTCATGATCCATATCTTCAAGAGTCTTCCAGTTCAGTTCCTTCAGTATCTCTGTGACGCACTCCCACGGTTTAAACAAACTGTGACCATTTGTGCTGCCCTTCTCTGTATACATTCAGCATCTATTCGTCCTGTCTGGTATGGGTCCCATGTACTTGAGCAATATTCTAGAACCAGTCACACGAGTGATGTGTAAGCAATCTCCTTTGTAGACTGATTGCACTTCCCCATTATTCTACCAATAAACTAAGTCCACCACCTCCATTATCCATGACTGAGTCTATGTGATCATTCCATTTCATATCCCTACAAAATGTTACACCCAGGTATTTGTACGATTTGGCTGATTCCATCAGTGACTCCTTGACATTATAATCATAGGGTACTACCTTTTTTCATTTTGTGAAGTGCAGAATTTTACAAAGTAACTGCATCATCTGCAAAAAACCTGATTTTACTATTAATATTGTCCACAAGGTCATTAATATACAACAGAACAGCAAAGGTCCCAACACACTTCCCTGGGGCACACCCGACGTTATTCTACATCTTACAGTGTCTCTCCATCCAAGATAACATGCTGTGTCCTCCCTACCAAAAAGTCCTCAATCCAGTCACAAATTTCAGTCGATACCCCATCTGATGATACTTTTGACAACAAGTGTAGATGCGGTTCTAAGTCAAATGCTTTTCGGAAATCTAGAAACACTGCATCTACCTGCCTATCTTGATCCAAAGCTATCAGTATGTATATGAGAAAAGTGCAAGTTGGGTTTCACATGGTTGATGTTTTCGTAATCTATGCTAGTTGGCATTGAGGAGATCATTTTGTTCAAGATGCCTCAATATATTTGAATTCAGAATATGTTCTAACACTGTACAACAAATCAATGTCAACAATACTGGACAGTAGTTTTGTGGATCACTTCTGCTCCGTTTCTTTCTTGTAGGTGGCTGTGACCTGTGCCCTTTTTTTCCCCTAAGAATTGGGCGTGTTTTTGTATTCAAGGTGTCTATGATAGATTATAGTTGGAAGAGGGGCTAAATCAGCCACACATTCAGTGAAGAATCTGACAGGGATTCCATCAGGCCTTAAAGATTTTGTTCAATTTTAATGGTTTCAGCTGTTCTCATCACCACTTACACTAATAGTTATTTCATTCACCTTTTCGGTGGCACTATGATTACATTGAAGCAATTCTCCTGGGTTTCCTTTGGAAAGGAACATTTGAAAACAGATTTAAGCATTTAGGCTTTTGCTTTGCTATACTCTGTTTCAGTGCCTGTCCCATTCACTAGGGACTGGACACTAACTTTGGTGCTGCTAACAGCCTTTACGTACGACCAGAATTTTTTTGGGTTCTGTGAAAGATCACTTGACAATATTCTGCTACGGTAGTCATTGAAGGCATCACGCATTGCTCTCTTGACAGCCAAACACATTTCCTTCAGCGTCTTTATCTGTTTCTTTGGAAGTTTCTTTACAGTGACTGTATACCATGAAGAGGTTTCATACTAATATGAACTGTTCTACTGGATCTGTCCAGTGCTCGGTCAACTATTCTTTTAAACCTGAGCCAGAGTTCCTCTACACGCTCCTGCCCTGTGCTGAATGTTTTCAAGTTCCTCATTGAGATATGACACTATTGATCTTTTTTATCTAGTTCACTGAACATTATATCTTTCTGCTTGTTTCAGTTGTCCTTTGTACTTTGGTAATCGTTGTTGCCACAACTGCATCATGGTCACTGATACCAGTTGTTGCTATTAGATCCAACATATTTCAATCATGATTGGGGTCCCCAACTATCTCTTCTCGATAGTTTTCAAAGAAGACATTCAGTAAAGTTTCACATGATATCTCATCATGCCCACTGCTAATAAAATTGTAATTTTCCCAGGTAATCGTAGGATGATTAATGTCTCCACCCATGATTACATGGTTACTTCAGGAATTGAGTCTGGTGGGCAATAAAAGGATCTAATTATCATTTTATGCCCACCCCTGAAACTGCCCAATCAATCCCGCATACAGCTTCAATTTCTCTTGGATTTGAGTTTCTCACCTATCTTGACAACTACACCGTCTCCATTTCCCATCTGCCTAGCTTTTTGATACACATCTAAATTTTCCCCAAAAATCTCACTGCTATCAATTTCAGGTTTCAACCAGGTTTCTGTACCTAGTATTGAGTGAGCTTCACTGCTTTTCATGAGCACTTCAAATGCTGGCACTTGGTTGCGAAAGCTTCTGCAACTCACCATTTGCATTTAAATCGTATCATCTGTGGGAGGCATTTCTTTCAATTATACGCTGATATTTTTTGAGTTTCCTGCAGCTATTGTTATCTGGATTGGATGGAGAGTTGCCTAATCTATAAAACCCTTGTGGCACCCCACACACAGTCATCTACCTGAGTGGCAGCCTCTGCTGTGTGACATATGTAGGGAGACCATACAGTTCTCATCAAGTCTAGGAAGTCGCAGCCTAGCTTGTCACAGAACCGTCTCTCGTTCAGTCTTTCCGCTCGACTCAGAACCAAAGGTCCACATTCTTTGAAACTTAACAAACAAAGCTGGTCTTCTCGACCTTCTCTTCCAGTTGCTACAATGGCCGGAAATGACCTTGGAGCCCAGACGACAGGCATAATTTGTTACATGCTCCACAATCTGCAGTTGGTTGAACCCTGTTCCCTCAATGGCTGCTGTAATAGCCTCTTCAGCATGCTGAATGACCCCCCCCCCCCCCCCACTCCCCCAAGCATACACATTGAGTGCACCTGGTGTTTTTTCCTGTCCCTAGCTACCATTTCCCTAAGGGTTACCATCATTCGCCTTGCATTTGAACGCCGACAATGGATTGACCCATGCCCTTTTCTTCTTGCCTGCTCTTGACACTGGACGAAACAGCTTTCCCCAAAACATGTGAACTGAGTCCCACTGGCTCAGTTTTGGTTTCAGTGAAAGACAACACTTCAAACTTGTCTGTTAGGGGGATCAGTACGACACCCTGTGTCCTCCCTGGTCTCCACCATCCTGTACAGGACGCCTAGATTTACCATTAACACATCATTCGCAGTCAGGTGGACAGGCAATAACAAATCCTGTGCACAGGAGACAGGATCCACTGGAGAGGTGTCACACGTACACGGCTCCCGGGAGCTCTTCCAACGTACCTATTTGCAGCAGCTGCCGATGGGTTGGCAGCAGACAGGGTAATTTCTGGCTGCTTACAAGCATCAAACAACTCATCCAGTGTTTGAGAACAGCATTCACAGTGGGGCTGCATTTTGGCTGGTAATATGTTTTACAAAAAGCACTCCGTCTTCAGCCCACGAGTGGCCTACCGGGACCATCTGACCGCCGTGCCATCCTCAGTGGAGGATGCGGATAGGAGGGGAGTGGGGTCAGCAGACCGCTCTCCTGGTCGTTATGATGGTGTTCTTGACCGAAGCCGCTACTATTCAGTCAAGTAGCTTCTCAATTGGCTTCGCAAGGCTGAGTGCACCCCAAAAAATGGCAACAGCGCATGGTGGCCTGGATGGTCACCCATCCAAGTGCCGACCACCCCCGACAGTGCTTAACTTCAGTGATCCCACGAGAACCGATGTATCCACTGCGGCAAGGCTGTTGCCATGTACTACAAGGCAGTAAAGAAATCTGTTGAGCTAAAAAGATGCTAGTTCCCTATAAGAATGCATGCTCAGGGGAATGGAGTTCTGATTTCCATCCATTGTTGCAGATTTTCTTTGATTTCCCCAAATTCGTTATCAGTTTATAACATGAAAATTCCTTTCAAATATGTCGCGAGTAATCTGTCCCTCCATCCTTATCCAACCAAGGTCGATTTCAATCTCTAAAGACCATGTTGTAAATGTGGCGCCTTTTTCCTCTCTCTCTCTCTCTCTCTCTCTCTCATTCATGTGTTGTTACATGTTCTCTATGCAGTTTTTGTGATTAGTGTGTATTTTGACTAAGTATTAACCTTCCTGTCCCTGTATTTATTTAAAGCCTTCCTTATAGTCTGGACAACCAGTGAGCCAGTGCACTTAGTTGCAACATTTACAGTATCCATTATATTAACGAAACTAGGCAGACTATTTCCTCTTGTTTTGTCACTTTCATTATGAATGTTAGACCATATTCATAATGGTTAAAATGCGTAACATTGGAGAACTTCACACATATTCGTAAGTGCCTCGGAGCGTGGCCTGCATGCCCCTCTCCTTCCCTGCCCACATCTCATCAGTGTCCCCTGTTGACTACCAAAAGGTTTAGTCGTGGTTTCTACTTATGACTGGGTCACAATATTATGAGTGACAATCTGGAGCGAAGATTTACTGCTGAAATATCAAGCTGATATTGCACTCCAGTGACTGCATATGATCAATGATATTGGAAAAGGTGATGATACACCAAAATGCCACGTAAAGAAATGTGTAGTAATGATTGTTGATGCACCTCTCTCATTTTCTTTCTTGAATGACATCATTTAAAGCCTCATGCTACAGACAGTTGCCAAAGGCCTGTTTCGTACCGAGTACTTGTATAAGCATTTTTCTAAGTAACTACCCATCCATGATTTTAATCTCGTGCACTGTGTAACAACATGTACACACAGTGTGAAAAATGTACGTCAGTCTGTGATCAAATTCTATTGTGGTTTTCCTGTTATTTTAAACATTCTGATTTTTGATGTAATTACACAGTGTGAACTTTCTTTTTCCTTGTTTTAGTAAAAGAAGATACATTTTCTTCAGAAGTTCTTGTCTCAAATTTAATGCATCAAGTCGACGATAAAATAAGAGAGTCAAAGGTACAGTTTGAGCAGTTACGGAACAGGTTTCAAAGAGAAGAGCAGGAACTTCAAAGTAAAATAGACATTGCTAGGTAAGTTGATTTAATTATTGACTAAGGGAATCAATGTATCTTATTTTCACAATTTGAAATTTCATCACAACAGCTAAGATTCGTGATTTATCTTTTATGGTAACTCATACATGAACCATAACATATTCATTGACTTTCGACTAAGAGATAGATAAATGAAGAAATAATATTTACTTGTATCCTTTTAGACATTAGTAGATACATCTGTGCTGATTACTTTGATGTTTTTCAGAGCCAGCAGTGTCTTACTATGAATATCAAAGAGTGATTGTGTACAGTATTTTAGTTGTGACTGTTTGAATTTGTAAATCCCGAATTAGAAACATAGTTACAAAAGATGTAAGCTGTGACAGGGAAAGGGTTATTCCTGACAAATTTTTGGAGTGACATTTTTTTCTTCAACTAAATTCATACGGTGTGATGTATTGTTATTTTGAGACGCGAATTACTCTGTTAGGCACTGGAAGAAGAAAAAGTTTCTTTCCTTTTTGCTGAAAAGTGCTATAACTTCTGTAAGTTACAGAGAAATTTTTCTAAGTTAACATGCAGCATCCTAACTCAGAAGACAGGGAGTGAACCAGACACAGGCAGAATGTACATAATGAGTTAACAATTATTATTCTGATATAGTGGCTAGCCTGAGTGTAGTTTTAAGGAATTTTGTCCATGCAAGTCTAGGCAGATTGCTTGTTAGTTCCCCATCCTTAATGGCTTAGTCATATGATGTATGTGGTGGCTGTGCAAGATTTGTACAGGATTTCAGAAGAGATTTCCTTGAAGCAAAGTTATGATTGAGAGTTTTGTCATTCTTTATGGCTAAGGTGAATACCCGATGGCGTGAACTTCAAAATCAAATCATTTGTATCGAAACTGGTAGTGCTCTAAGAAAAGAGCAAATAAAGTAGGTTTTGTAAAAAGAATCAAACACCGGAAGATACAGGCTAGAATAATAGTAATATGGATTAGAATAGATTCTACTCACCATATATAGGAGGTGTTGAATAGTGGACAGGATCATTTAAGACTGCCCTAATTCATGTTGTTGTAAAGAAAATAATTTCTACATGTTTAACATTTGTGACTTGTGAATCCAACACCCCATTTTGATTGAGACTGATAAAATTATCAGTGTCCTAGACTCCAACCCATCATATTCACTAGTTGATGGAGTGGTCTCTCCTACGTGGGTATCGTAGCTACTGTGGCACTCTCTCTGCATCACTTCAAACTAATTGCAAATATCTGTTATAGGTTATCTGTCTTGAGCTGCCTGCAATCTAATTAAAAAGAATTACACCAGACGCGCTTCGCTTTTATTTACAAAGCATTTCAGTCTGTCAGGAATTCTCAGATATTAAAACACAAACAATCTTTCCAAAGTTTTTAAGCTTTTAGAAAAAGATTGCATCTATGTTGGTCCAAGTAACCAACAAACCATTGCATTAGCTACCTTGTTACATTGACAGTTCTATTATGAGTTGACCACAATTTCTTTTGGGTTACTTCAGCTTGTGTGTAGAAGTTCAATATTCTGTAGAGTTTACATACAGGACAGTGCTTGATGTAATTTAGAGGTACATCACATAAATATGTGGATTATCTGTTTTACAGCAAAACTAACGTTACATTTGTAGCTGTAGTTTGAAATTGTGCAACAGCACATGCAGTAAAATGTGCAATGAACAGTTAATAGGATGAAGCATTTGTTATTTTGTATTTAATTTAATAGCTTCTGTCCTGAAATTTTCTTTTTCTTGGTGGAATAATATAATTTATTATTTATATTACCTTCTCCATATTGTATGCTCTCACTGTGTTTGTGTTTCAGAGTTTCATGTTGCTGGATCTAATTCTCATTTGTTCTATTGGACATTAACTTTTCTTTCTCTTATGTTTCTGTTTACTAGAGACACTAAAGCAAAGCTAGAGCAGGAAATCACCTCAAAAAAACGACAAGCAGAAGATAATAAAGCTGAAGAATGGAATGTCAAAACAGAAATTGAAGATGTAAGTACTATTTGTTTTTATGGTTGCACTAGATGTACATGTAGAATGAAGCAATGCATTTTAATTGCTTTAAAGAAGTTATGGTAATTTAAGAAAAAATTAGGTCAATTGAGGAAAAATTTTTATTTGAATTTTCATAACCAATGAAAGAGTGGAAAATGGGTTACCAAATTGACCAGTCTGGTTTGGGGAGGGGGGGGGGGGGGACGAATGATTGCTTGAAAGTAAAGAAAAAAAAGAAAGAGAGGTCAAATGTTTTATGGAATGATTTGTCAAAAAGTAAGAGATAAAATAGATTAGAGAACCATTTGACACATCTTTGAATGATGCTCAAAGTCATGTGTAGTAAATGAGTTGCTAATGAAAATTTAAAGTTCCACTGGGAAAATATCCTCTAATGTCATATATAAAATCTAAGTAGCCCGCAACTCGTGATCTGGTGGCTAGCATTGCTGCCTCTCGATCAGGGGGTCCCGGGTTCGATTCCTGGCCAGGTGGGGGATTTTCTGTGCCCGGTGACTGGGTGTTTGTGTTGCCCTCATCATTTCCTCATCATCACCATTCGTGACATTGGCTAGATTGTATTGTCTAAGAAATTGGACTGCAAAAATTTGGGACTTTGTGCAGGCACTGATGACTGCACAGTTGACCACCCCACAAACCAAACATCATCATCAAAATCTAAGTTAAACCTTAAACTTTAAATTCTCAATTGGCATCTCATTTACTGTACATGATTTTGAGCATCTTTCAGAGGCATGTCATTATTCCCTGATTTTACTTCTTACTTTCTATTAGCATCTGTAAGTAGGCTACTGTTCTCATGTATAATTATAACTCATTCCATATCCATACAATTCTCTTGTATACTGGATCTATCAAACGTGAATAAATGAATAAAATAAATAAATTACTTGTAGACAAATTATTTCACAAAACATTTGCCTTTCTTTCTTTCTTTTTTTAATCATACAACGATATTGTCATGAGATTCTGCATTGTCTCAGTTAGAAACTGAAAACATACCATCAGTCACACAGAGAAAACCTAAGATGCTATGGGGATATTGTGGTCAGGTATGGTGCGTGATTTCTTTAGTTGGTTTTATTAGTTCATATCTCACTGTGTATCACATCTACTAAGATTATTAACACATCTCAGTTTTGTGCAAGATGGATGCTGTCTGTACCTGTTGAGTTTTGCTCAAAAGCAAATGTGACCATATGTCATCAACGTTTTGCCCAATTTGAAAAGAATGCAACTGATTTGATGTGCCAGTTTGTTACTGTTGGTGTTGCATGGTACCACAATTTCAATTTAAAAATAAAATGGCCGTCAAAGCAATAGGGGAAAAGTGGTGGTCCTGTGGCAAAAGAGGGGAAACTGATTTCATATGCAGGAAAGGTTGTGGCCAATATTTTCCAGGCTCTAGAAGAGTATCTTCTTAATGATAATTTTGCAATGGAACAGAGGTGGGGATTGAAAATTATGAGATGCCTCAAAAAGTTATTCCATCTGTGGTTATAAGTAATATTTAACTGTGTGTGTGTGTGTGTGTGTGTGTGTGTGTGTGATAATAAATCACCATGACGTTTAAGTTATTTGTGCAGAAAGTAAAAACTTTGATCTTTTGTAAAAAAAGAAGTGAAGGGAGTTACTTTTTTGTCAAAGTATCCCATTTCTACACAGTGTTATGAAAAGGGTAGATTGCTACTCACCATATAGTGGAGATGCTGAATCACAGAAGTTATTCTCAATTACTATTCCACAACCTGTACCATCTTGATCTGTCCTACCAAGACCAGCTTTCCTGAATTGCACAGGTGGGAACTCTTCCTGCAATATATCCTAATTTCCCTTTACCCTCCTGGCATCAATCTTCATTAGTCACCATCCTTTATCCACCTATCCCCTTTCCAGTTCCCTTTCCAACACCTCACAACCTTCTATTCCACCAACGCACCCAAAGTAATTTTACTTATCTCCTTTTCCTCTACCCACCCCCATCCCCAACCACTGCTCCCCAACCCTCCCTGCCCTTGGTCAACCTGCTGACTGCACCTAGCTGCCCTACCCTCTCCTCTCCCTGCCTTGTCCCTGTATTCTCCCACAAGCAGAATTTTACTGTCCCCCACCTCTACCCTGCTATCCACCCCCCAGCCTCCTTCTTTCTCTTTTCTCTGTCCACCCAGATTGCTTCTCCCATCATCCACTGCTGCTTGCAGTATCGCCTCAGCTGCCAGAGACAGTGGACATGCGAATGGGACTTGAGTTTGTATGGTCGTGTGTGCGTGTATGTTGTCCAATGCAGAAGAAGCCTTTTGGCTTTTGATGTGCCTGTATGCGACTCAGCATCTCCACTGTATGATCACTAGAAATCTATCTTTTTCATAATATTTTAATTATTTCATCCTAGATTTTCCATTGTTTGATCAACTCCTTTCTATCATTGAGATGCGGGTATTTCTGCTCTATAGTTCCAAGGTTGTTGAAGGACCTGCAGTTCGCAAAAGCTAAACAGTGTGACTAGAAATCTATTGGAAAAATATATTTACTATTGTATTTTCCTACCCAGCCAAAAACACAAGGTTTTTTAAAATTTGATAAATACAAAATAGTTAAAGAATGTGATTCATAGTTTAAGATAATCCTTTTACTGATGAGAACAGTGTCATGTGGCGTATAATTTCAATCTATCAACAACTATTACTTTATTTGTCTTATTGTTGCAGAACATTGTATTTGAGGAGGAAAAGGTCCACATAAATTGTTGACTAACTTGATGCCTTACAAAATGAGAGATTCCTATTAAAAATTGTTGAACATGCACAGTGCTCACCGTATTTGGTACCTTCATATTTCTACCCATTCCTGCATCGAACGAGATTTGTTTCTTGAAACCATTTTTGAGGCCAGAGAAGACATCTAGGGAACCATAGATTAATATTTTTCAGACTTCACAGAGCCATTAATTGTAGATGGAATCTACTCACTAAAATGCTGTGCAGATGAAAATGTGCTGGAAAATATATGCATCTTTTTTTTCCTAAAAAGAAAAGTAGTTCACTGTAGGCCAAGATTACTCACATTGCCTTAGAATGGAATGGAGTTGAAATATCGATGCTCAGTGGGTATGGACCAGAATCATGAGAAAAAAAGGTGGCATTGATGTAGCAGAACCTTTTTGGATAAATGTCAAAAACTGATATTCAAGGTAGAATGTGCAACATTTCTAGCTGACTCCATCTTAATTCTCTCTCAGGGATGGTGAAAGTAAGGTAAAAATCAGAGGCATATAGTAGGCCAATTTTGCCTTGGTCCATATTCAAATCTAATAGGGCATTGAATAACTAGCAATATTAAGAAATGGCCTGCATAATGCATTGTATGATGGCTTGGGGAACGTATCTCAGTGGTAGAAATAGCAGAGATAAAAGTGACAATAGTGAGAGATGATATCTACAAAAATTGTTTATTTTCCATTCAATAAGACACATGACAAAAGATACCTCATGAAAATAATGCGTATCTGAACACTTCAGTTATCATGTTGTGATGTTTGGTATAAGATATCCACAGAGAGATACAGAAACCGATGAATGACAGCATATCTCTCAACAATTTGCCAACAGATGTTTCACTGTGTATGACTTGTGGGATACATTATCCAAGATGTAAAGAATAAGCGGTTTTAGTAAACCAGAGCAAAGAATATAGTATACAATTCAAGAAGAGATTATATTTTCACTCCATGATATATTTCCTTTTCTCTTCCTTACACCCTCCCACTCCGGCTGTTGCCTTTGTTTGGTAGGAAGGGTATAATTCACTCTTTAAAATATGCTCACAACAGAAATTATTGTATAACTAGACTTGGACTTTAATATGAAACTTGTTATTTAACTTGTAACCATATCAAATTTAAAGTTTTCTGAAATAATTGTGACACTTTCATTGGCACCATGGCACTCAAAACATTCAACAGTTGATTAATAGTTCATTCTGTAAATGCAGTGCAATCATCATGTGACGATGAAAATGTTATAAACTGATAACAGAAAATAATAATAAAATATATGTATGAATGCAGAGTCTCGCGGCGATAACATTGAATAAAATGTTCTCGGTTTTCCAACCACGTCCATTTCTTAAAACTACACGAGCTTTTGGCCAAGCACTCCTTGGCCATTGTCAGGTGGTATGACTGCCAGTGGGCTGTTGGTGCGCCCTTCTATACACTAGCTGCCGGCTGTGACGTCACTGGTGCCCGTGACATTGCCATATATGGGCACATTTTGAGTTGGCGTTTGATGTGCCCTCTTCAACCGCGTGATCGCTGAATCCCACGCAGCGCTGAGCTGCAAGCCGCCATCTCTCTTCAGGGAGTTTGCGGTAATTTTTATTTCAATAGCTTCCTTTATTAAACTGTCCCAGAAGCTGTTAGTGTGAGCCATGACAGAGGTATCATCAGGAAAAGAAACTTGCTTTGCTGCCAATCTGTGGCTCTGTGTCATGCAAGATAAGCCACCTGTTGAAAAGACACAAGATCAAATCAATCTTCAGGCCTCCAACAAAAATCCGTCAATTTCTGAGACCAGTTAAAGATGCAGTAGGTCTCAGAACACCTGGAGTCTACGAAATGCCTTGTGACTGTGGCCAGAAGTACATCGGATAAACAGTGCGCACTGTGGAACAACGCATGAGAGGTATTATAACCTAAGCTATCCAGAGAAATCTGCGTTAGCTGAGCATGCATTAGAAAACGGTTCCCACATAAAATTTGACGATACCTCTGTCGTGGCTCACACTAATGGCTTCTGGGACAGTTAAATAAAGGAAGCTATTGAAATAAAAATTACCGCAAACACCCTGAATAGAGACGGTGGCTTGCAGCTTAGCACTGCGTGGGATCCAGCGATCGCGCAGTTGAAGAGGGCACATCAAACGCCGACTCAAAACATGCCCATATATGGCAATGTCATGGGCACCAGTGACGTCACAGCCGACGGCTAGTGTATATAAGGGCGCACCAACAGCCCACTGGCAGTCATACCACTTGACAATGGCCAAGGAGTGCTTGGCCGAAAGCTCATGTAGTTTTAAGCAATTGATGTGGTTGGAAACCCGAGAACATTTTATTCAATAAAATATATGTCATCAATTTAGAGGCTGTTTGCTAAAAATAACATATGTTACAACACATCCACGGTGCTTCCAAAATCCCATCTGCTGAAAAACTGATTTGTTGTTTTGTTTTATAGATAGAGAAATCTGGTGAAGAACTTGTAAAATTAGGAAGAGAACTGGAGCAAGCAAAAACTAACTGGGAAACTGCTTGTCAAGAACTTGATGAAGAACAGCTGAAAAAAGAAATTAGAGATCAGCATCAAGAGAGCAACAGGTGATAAGTTACAGTAATCAATGTTTTGTTAAAATATTCTTCAACATTTATGTCATCCTTTGTTTTGAAGTGCCTTGGTGATACTACACTTGCATAATGATTTGAGCTTGACACTGAAATGTTCTAAATACATATTAATTTTTAAAATAGTATAATACCCTGAGTTCTCCTGAATGTGCTCTGATTTAAGGTGTAAGAATTTAATAGTGCCTATTTTACTTAATGTTGTTTGTATTTACATTGCTTCTGCCCTATTACAGCATGTAAATCTCAAGGAAGTGCCCCACCAAGTTCTGAGACATTGAATGTGTCATTGGTTGCCCTCTTCCTGATGTGGGCTGAATTGTTGTTGCCAAGTTTTTTTGGCAAACTGATCTAGAATAAGACCAAAGCTTTAGTTAATAGCAGATAAGTTCCATTTGTGTAGATTGGGGCCGTTAGCAGGCTAGCCCCACAAACCCAACCAGTTTTCTTCAAACCATCATACAGTGGCCTTCGGTCTGTGGATGGGACTTTACGTGTAGGGCAGTCAAATGCAAACCACACACATGCCACAGGGAGACCATGGAATGGCTTCATTCAAAACTAATCACCACACATGTTGAAGATATGTATCCCACTGTGAGACAAGACACTCAATTTCTGGTTCGTAGAATACAGTTGGCCGCTGACACTCACCACTGCACTCACTCTTGCACTTTGTTGTTCGAATGAAACCAACATCCACACGTCTTCCGCCATGTCGCCAAAGATGTGAAAATCACTCTGTGAAAGATACAGACTGTATGCGGCATGTTGCAGTGTTTCCCAATTAAATCACTGAAGCATAGCCTTCGTCCAATTGATGGTTCGGGGGCAGGCATTATCATGCAACAGGATGATTCTGCCCAGTAGACTGAGGTCAAACAGCAAAGCCAGCAGTGGAAACATACCTCATCTCCTCCTGCCAAAGAAATCTAAAGTTGTTCACTCAAGTTTGTAGAGTCATGATGACCACCTCTTTCAACTGCAGAGGTCCTCTGCTTGTCATGTTCCTCAATCCTGGAACCAAAACAAGTGTGCAATATTATGAAGACACTTTGCAGAAACTGAATCCCATCTTGTAGTCAAAACACCCAGGAATGTTGTTGGACAGAATCATCCTGTTGCATAATAATGCACACTCGCACACTGCCAATCAGAAAAAGTCTACACTTCAGCAATTTGATTGGGAAACATTGTGATGTCCTCTGTACAGCTTGGATTCTTCAGCGTATTATTGTCATATCTTTGGTGAGCTGAAGAAAGACATGCATGGATGTCAGTTTTTATCGGACGAGGAAGTGCAAGAGTGAGTGCATTTATGGATCCAGCAGCAGCCGACCACTTTCGGCAGAACAGGAATTGATCTTCTTGTCTCCTAGTGGGATAAATGTCTTAACATTTATGGTGATCAATTTTAAATGGAATCATTCCATGGCTTTCCCCAGGGGGCTCGCCACTCTTTGGTGGGTTCGTGCGTGGCTACCACGGGGCCCCAGTCTTTGCAGCATCTTTTCCCTTCTGTGCTGCATGTCTATCCTCTCGCTGTTCTTTTTCCCCTCCCTTGGAGAACATGTCTGGAATGCTATTGGCAATGTTCTACATTGTCTGTCCCTGATGTAAGAACACTGTTTTTCGCTCCCCTTTCCTTTCTTTGTTTCCTTCTCCTCTCGTTCCTCCGCTTTGGCATTTGAGGTTCCTCTTTTTCTTCTTCCTCCCAGTGAACTCCTGAAGGCCGGCCCACACATCTGATGCATAACAGGTGACTGGGTAACACGTAATTCCCAGCCACGGGTCAACAGGTTGGGTTCACACATATCCCTTGGTCCAGGCCAGGCCCAGGGAGGGGTGATTGCCTCGGCTGCTATCTTCCCAAATTACCCATTGGGCCCTCTGTCTTGTGTTGGGGAGGTGTGAACAATCACCTAAGGTGGGTGCATCCCCTTGTGAAGGACGGCCCCCAGTTGAAAGGAGCGCACCATCAGAGATGCTGGCAATCATGAGGGATTTTCTCACAATGAGCCAATCACCTTCACAATCAATGCCTACAAAACCTATACGTAATAAGGCTAATCATTCAAAGACCCTTCCCGCTGCACCACGATTTCCATACTGAAAATGGTCAGTCCTTCGCCACAGTAAATAAGTTTATTATTCAGAAAGGTATTGCTGCAATTGCTGGCCCTGTGAAATCTTGCTCTCATTTATGGAATGGCACTTTGCTTTTGGAGGCTACTTCTTATTCTCAAGCACAACAACAGCTTGCCTCCTTGCTTCTCCACGGCTACCATGTTCGTGTCTAGACGCGTAGAACTTTGAATTCTTCCCGTGGTGTTGTTCACACTAGGCTGCTCTCTGAAATTATCACAGTCTGGCTGCACATGCAGAACCCGATGCGCTACTACCAGTGTCATCATTTCAACCACACTATAACGTCTTCTGGACACCTAGCCAAATGTGTAACCATTGGTAGGGATGCACATGAGGGCGACTTTCTGTCTCCTTCTCCCCGCTGTATCAGCTGCAATGGTGGCCGTGCCGCCTCCTCTCTGGATTGTCCCGTGTATCTTGATGAGCTGGCTGTCCAAGAGATCTGGGTAAAGGAAAAAGTTCCATAACCAGTCGCTCGCGAGTTCCTGGCTAGTCACAAACCCTGAGTTCTCCCATCTGGCACCTATAGTTCTGTTCTTGTTACCCTTCTCTCCATGAAGGACATGGCCATGCAGACATGCGACTTCAACTTCAGCTCTGAGGTTGTGAAATCAGCCATTGCCAAGGAAGCATTGCCATCCCCCTGTCCAGCTGTGCAACAAGCCATCAAACTCTCGCCTCAAGGGGCGAAGCCACCAGCTACACTACCGGTAGGATGGAAACGACAGAAGGAGTACTCCCGTGAAGACTTCCTACGTCCCTTCAGCCAAAGGACACTTGAGTCTTCCTCTAACCTGAAAGGCTCAAAGGAGTCCACCGAAGGCAAACGGTCTCCTCCTTCGCCAACTCGAAGATCCTCATTGACGGTGTTGCCACGTGATACCTTAGCCCAGCCAGCCTTTGTGTCGCTGGTGCGCACCACCAACGATTTTTCAGCGTTGGACTCCACAGACACACAGTACAATCAAGCCAATACTTCTGTCGACCCCATGGAGCAGGATTCTCCTGCTTCTGTGCCCTGTAGTAGCGACTCTTCACAGGCTGTCACTCAGCAGCCAGTAAGGTGACACCCCTACATCTCTTCCTCATCATGATTGTCCTCCAATGGAACGTTTGCGGCCTTTGGTCCCACAAAGAGGATTTATGGCTGTTTTTAGCATCCCAGCAGCCCCTCGTACCCTGCCTTCAGGAAACATAATTGCGCCCTCATGACCGCTTTGTGCTTTCACATTTCTTCCTGGTTCGTTTCGACCTTCCCCCTGAGGTCAGCATTCCATCTCATGGGGGCGTTATGCAATCATACAGGATGACATTCATAGTCAACCCATCTCCCTGACTATCCATCTTCAAGCTGTTGCAATTCGCCTTTTCCTTCCCTACCTGACTTTTTCTCTCTGTACCATTTATGTCCCTCCGTCATTCGATGTCACCATGGCAGACTTTCTTCAGCTTATCAGGCAGCTACCACCCCAAATTCTGCTACTCGGTGACTTTAATGCACATCATCCCCTCACAAACGTTATCCTTACTGCTGCAGAATGTTCCATTCCTCACACTTCTTCTTTACCACTCCGTGTCCCAGTCCCTTGCTGGACTGAGATGTGTCACGACACAATTCGCACGCGGAGACATGCTCTCCGAGTTTTAACCATCATCCTACAATGGCAAACTGCATTCATTATAAACAGGTGCATGCAGAGTGTCATTGCGTTCTTCGGGATAGCAAGAAAGCTAGCTAGATTTCATTCACTAGCTCTTTTAACAGTTCCACTCCTTCCTCTGTCGTGTGGGCCAACTTCCGAAGGCTTTCTGGGACCGAGATCCATTTGCCAATTTCTGGCCTGACAGTAGCAGATGATGTTATCGTGGACCCTGTTGCTGTCTCCAACACCTTGGGCCACCATTTTGCGGAAGTTTTGAGCTTTTCCCACTATCACCCTGCCTTCATTCATCGGAAACGAGTGGAGGCAGCTTGGACGATACCCTTGTCTTCTCAGAATCATGAGTGCTACAATACCACCCTTACTATGAGGGAGCTAGATCATGCTCTCAGTTCATCTCGATCCTCCACCCAAGAGTCAGACACTGTCCACACTCAGATATTGCAGCACCTTTCTCTTACAAGCAAGCACTTTCTGCTTAACATGTACAACTGCATCTGGGCAAAGGGAACATTTCCCGGACTTTGACCTGAAGCTCCCGTCATACCCATACCGAAGCCCAGTAAGGACAAAAACCTTCCTTCTAGCTACCGCTCCATCTCTCTCACCAATTGTGCTTGCAAGGTGCTGGAACATATGATTCATGACTGGCTGGTATGGTGGCTTGAGTCTCGCAATTTTCTAACTAATGCACAGTGTGGATTTCGAGTGCGGCATTGTGCAGTTGACCATTTCGTTACTTTGTCCACCCATCTCATGAATGGTTTTGCCCGGAAATCCCAAACTGCAGCGGTGTTTTTCGATTTAGAGAAGGCCTATGACACCTGCTGGAAAACTGGTATCCTCCGTACTCTTTACAAGTGGGGCTTCTGTTGCCGCCTGCCCTGTTGCCTTCAGCAATTTTTAAAAGACCAAGTTTTCAAGGTGTTTGTGGATTCTACCTTGTCGGATGCCTTTATCCAGGAAAATGGTGTGCCTCAAGGTTCCCTCCTGAATGTCGTCCTCTTTGCTATCACCATTAACCCTATAATGGCCTATCTCCAGCTCCCTTTTTGTTGATGATGTTGCCATCTATTGCAGCTCTCCACAGACCTGTCTCACTGAGCAGCGTCTTTAGTGGTGTCTTGATCGTCTTTACTCCTGGAGCATTGACAATGGCTTTCATATTTTCACTGACAAAACATTATGTATGAATTTCTGGCATGCAAATTGTTTTTTTCCACCTCTTTACATCTTGGGACTGTTGCCCTACTGTTTGTTGAAACTATTAAATTCCTGGGGCTGATGCTCGATGGGAAACTCTCTTGGTCCTCCCATGTGTATTACCTGGCAGACCACTGTACACAGTTCCTCAGTGTCCTGTGTGCCCCTATGGTACTTCCTAGGGTGCCAGTTGAACCATCCTCCTCCATTTGTCCCCCCTGCAGGTCCGGGGTAAAAATAGGCCCGAGGTATTCCTGCCTGTCGTAAGAGGCGACTAAAAGGAGTTTCAACCGTTTCGGCATTCCATGTGATGGTCCCCCTTGGGGTTTGACCTCCTTTTTCAAAATTCTACAGAAGTACGAGCCTTTTAGGGAAGGACACCTTACGTGGTGTATCACTGGTCCTCAGTGCACTAAGACCTTGACACTCAGCATTGTAACGGCATGGTAACCACACCCACTATTCCTCAAATTGGTCCTAAACACCTGATGGGTTGCACAAGTTACTCCCATAGTGCGTCCCCATCTGCACCTACGATCATGATGGACTTTCCATGGCACCCGAAATCCAGCACGGTAGCCAGCCCGTTGTGGTGGGATCGTCATGTACCCTCTAGGTTGTAGCCCCCTGACAACACAGAGATCGTACTGCCGATACCTGAGCTGCACCCTCCCCACGTCGGCCAAGGAGTAGATGCCCGTCTCCTTGGGGCATCGGGACTCCCGCCAACGGTCATCCTGCCAGGTGGCCCTTGCTGAGGCTGGGTGGCGCCCGTGGGGAGAGCCCCTGGTCGGAGTGGGTGGTATTGGGGTGGACGTTTCGCAGATGAAACGTCAACATGTATCAGGTCGCTCTGCGGCCGAGTCTTTTAAAAAGAAAGGTACTGTCTCTGGTTCTGGTTCTCCTGCCCTTTCCCCCTTGGCCACTCCCTGGGAGGAAGGACAGGCCCGCCGGCTTGGGGCGAAGTACTTCCCCCGCTATTTAGTCTATTCTCCAACCGATGGGGGGACGTTCGCCACCTCCAAGCCCATGTTCTTTGTCCAGCACATCGAGGACATCTTCGGGGAAATCGAGGCTCTGAGTAAAATGCGTTCGGGGTCCGTTCTTATAAAGACCGCCTCTGCCACACAGTCGGCGGTGCTCCAGGCGTGCGACCGACTAGGGGACATCCCAGTGTCTATTGTCCCGCATCTGGCACTGAATAGGACGCAGAGTGTTATTTTTCATCGGGACCTCCTGCTGCAATCTGATGAGGAGCTCGGGGCCAACCTGGAGCGCCGAGGCGTGCATTTCGTCCGGCGAGTTCAGCGCGGCCCCAAAGACGGTCACATCGACACTGGGGCCTTTATCCTCGCGTTCGAGGGGATCGTTCTCCCGGAGAAGGTAAAGGTGATGTGCTACCGGTGCGACGTGCGACCTTACCTCCCACCTCCTATGCGCTGCTTTCGGTGTTTGCGCTTTGGGCACATGTCGTCACGGTGTGAGGCTGAGCCCCTTTGTGGCGATTGTGAACGTCCTCTTCGTGAGGAACATACATACACCCCACCACCTCGGTGCGTCAATTGTCCTGGCATCCACTCGCCTAGATCTTTAGACTGCCCCGCATATCAGAAGGAGAAGAAGATTCAAGAATTAAAAACTTTGGATCGTCTCTCTTATTCTGAGGCCAGGAAGAAGTATGACCGCCTCCATCCCGTGACGTTGACAACTTCGTTTGCCTCAGTCGTGTCCACTTCTTCCACAGTATCCTCACCCCTATCCTGTCTCCCCTCCACCTCCTCACCCCATCCGAGGTCTATGCCTCTGCCTCCCAAATCCCTCCCTTCCAAATCCTCCTCCCTCGCGGCCCCTGCCCCCTCTGCCCCGGGGGCCACCCTTCCTCCTCCTCCCCCTCCGACGCCTGAGAAGCGATCCTCTTCTCAGGCGTCCATCGGGGAAACGTTCCGGACCCCGGCTTCCGAGGTCCGGCGTTCCAAAATGGACCCCGCGCGTGAGGACCTTCTTCGGGTCCAGCCTACCATCCCCGTGCCTCCTCGGACTTCCAAGAAGGCCTCCAAGAAGAAATCTTTATCCCCCTCTCCACCTCGGCACGTTTCGTCTGACGCTCCATCCATGAGTCGCTGCTCCCGGCCGTCCTCAGTTTCGCCGGGACGCTCTGCTGCCAGGCGCTCAGCTGGCCTCTCGTCGGCGAATGATGCTGCCCCTCCTACGCAACCCGGGAAAGCGGCCGCCGCTGGCGACGACTCGATGGAACAGGATCCGCCTCCCGCCGATTGTAGCGTTGTTCCCTCGACACCTGGCCCTCCGCGGCCGTCGAGGTGACCAGCTCTTCACCCGTTTCGTTCCCCCTCTTTTCTGACTAGCGATGGCTTTGTTACATTGGAACATAAGAGGTATTCGATCTAATCGGGAGGAATTACAACTGCTCCTCCGCCTGCACTGTCCGCTCGGCCTTGGTCTCCAGGAAACCAAGTTGCGCCCAACTGACCGTATTGCTTTTACCCACTATACCTCGGAGCGGTCTGACCTCCCCCCTGTGGACGGTATTCCAGCTCATGGTGGGGTCATGTTGCTCGTTCGGGACGATGTCTATTACCATCCCCTCCCATTGACCACCCCACTCCAAGCAATAGCTGTCCGTATTACTCTTTCTGCCTTTACTTTTTCTGTTTGTACCGTCTACACTCCATCGTCATCCGCAGTTAGTTGGGCTGACATGATGCACCTGATTGCTCAGCTTCCTCCGCCGTTTTTATTGTTTGGCGACTTCAGTGTCCATCATCCCCTTTGTGGCTCTCCTGCATCCTGTCAGAGAGGCTCCCTCTTGGCGGATGTCTTCAACCATCTCAATCTTGTCTGCCTCAATACTGGCGCCCCGACTTTCCTCTCGGACTCTACTCATACCTCCTCCCACTTGGACCTCTCGATCTGTTCTACCACTCTTGCCCGTCGGTTCGAGTGGTATGTTCTTTCTGACACCTATTCGAGCGACCACTTCCCATGTGTCGTTTGTCTCCTGCACCACACCCCATCCCCACGTCCTTCGAGCTGGAACATACCGAAAGCTGACTGGGGACTTTACTCCTCCCTGGCGACCTTTCCGGACCACGATTTTCTCAGTTGTGACAGTCAGGTCGAATACCTCACGGCTGTTATCATCAATGCTGCCGAACGTTCCATTCCTCGTACTGCCTCTTCTTCACGTCGCTTTTCCATCCCCTGGTGGAATGAGGCTTGTCAAGACGCTATCCGTGCTCGATGACGTGCTTTGTGCTTTACGCACCTTTCGCCGCCATCCTACGTTGGCGAATTGTATTGGATACAAACGACTTTGAGCGCAATGCCGTAGAGTTATCAAAGACAGCAAAAAAGCTTGTTGGGCATCTTTCACCAGCTCCTTTAACAGTTTTACTCCCTCTTCTGTCGTCTGGGGTGGCCTGCGCCAGCTGTCGGGCATTAAGGCCCACTCCTCGGTACCTGGCCTGACTTCAGGTGACGAGGTCCTTGTTGATCCTATGGATATCTCCAACACCTTCGGCCGCTTTTTCGCGGAGGTTTCAAGCTCCGCCCATTACCACCCTGCCTTCCTTCCCAGGAAAGAGGCAGAAGAGGCTCGGCGACCTTCCTTCCACTCGCTGAATCTGGAAAATTATAATGTCCCCTTTACTATGCGGGAACTCGAACGTGCACTTGCACTGTCCCGGTCCTCTGCACCGGGGCCAGATGCCATTCACGTTCAGATGCTGGCACACCTTTCTCCGGCAGGCAAAAGCTTCCTTCTTCGTACCTACAATCGCGTCTGGACCGAAGGTCAAGTTCCCATGCGTTGGCGTGACGCCGTCGTTGTTCCTATACCCAAACCCGGGAAGGATAGACACCTTCCTTCTAGTTACCGCCCCATTTCTCTTACAGGCTGTGTCTGTAAGGTGATGGAGCGCATGGTTAACGCTCGGTTAGTTTGGATTCTTGAATCTCGACGGCTACTTAGCAATGTTCAATGCGGCTTTCGTCGCCGCCGCTCCGCTGTTGACCACCTTGTGACCTTGTCGACATTCATCATGAACAACTTTTTGCGAAAGCGCCAAACGGTCGCCGTGTTCTTCGATTTGGAGAAGGCTTATGATACCTGTTGGAGAGGAGGTATCCTGCGCGCTATGCTCAGGTGGGGTCTACGCGGTCGCCTGCCCCTTTTTATTGATTCCTTTTTAACAGATCAAAAGTTTAGGGTACGTGTGGGTTCCGTATTGTCCGACGTCTTCCTCCAGACCAACAAAGTTTCCTGTCCAGTGTGAGCCCTAGAAACTTAGTTGTTTCCACGAATGGGAGAACAACAGGACCGAGATGTAAGGATGGCGGAAGGAACGCTTTATATCGCCAAAAGTTGATGCAAACCAGGAGAACGGAGTGCCTCAGGGCTCCGTCTTGAGCGTAGCCCTTTTTGCCATAGCGATCAATCCAATTATGGATTGCATTCCACCTAATGTCTCAGGCTCTCTTTTTGTCGATGACTTCGTGATCTACTGCAGTGCCCAGCGAACATGCCTCCTGGAGCGCTGCCTTCAGCGTTGTCTAGACAGCCTATACTCATGGAGTGTGCCAAATGGCTTCCGGTTCTCTGAAGAGAAGACGGTTTGCATCAACTTTTGGCGATATAAAGCGTTCCTTCCGCCATCCTTACATCTCGGTCCCGTTGTTCTCCCATTCGTGGAAACAACTAAGTTTCTAGGGCTCACACTGGACAGGAAACTTTGTTGGTCTCCGCACGTCTCTTATTTGGCTGCCTGTTGTACACGTTCCCTTAATGTCCTCAGAGTTCTTAGTGGTTCATCTTGGGGAGCGGATTGCACTGTCCTGCTTCGCTTGTATCAGTCCATAGTCCGATCAAAGCTGGATTATGGGAGCCTCATCTACTCGTCTGCTCGGCCATCCCTCTTATGCCGTCTCAACTCCATCCACCATAGGGGGTTACGTCTTGCGACCGGAGCTTTCTACACTAGTCCCGTCGAGAGTCTTAATGCTGAAGCTGCCGAATTACCATTGACCTACTAGCGCGACGTACTGCTTTGTCGGTATGCCTGCCGGCTGTTGTCAATGCCCGACCACCCCTCTTATCAGTCCTTCTTCGTTGATTCTCTCGACCGTCAGTATGGGTTGTATGTGTCTGCCCTGCTGCCCCGTGGCGTCCGCTTTCGTCGCCTGCTTTGACAATTGGATTTTGCCCTCCCTACCACCTTCAGAGAGGGTGAGAGCCCGACACCACCTTGACTCCAGGCTCTGGTTCATGTTTATCTCGACCTCAGCTCGCTCCCGAAGGAGGGTACTCCGGCTGCAGTGTATTGCTCACGGTTTGTCAAACTTCGTGTGCGACTTGCCAGTCACACCTTTATTTACACTGATGGCTCCAAAACTGACGATGGTGTCGGCTATGCCTTTGTCGTCGGGGCCGTCACCTTTAAATACCGGCTCCTCAACCAGTGTTCCAGCTTTACGGCCGAGCTTTTTGCTCTCCATCAGGCCGTTCAGTATGCCCGCCGCCACCGCCAGTCATCGTATGTACTCTGGTCTGATTCACTCAGTGCTCTTCAGGGCCTTGGAGCCCCATATACGATCCATCCCTTGGTGCAACGGATCCAGCAGTCCTTCCATTCTTTCGCTGAGGGTGGCTCTCCTGTCAGCTTTCTGTGGGTTCCCGGCCATGTAGGAGTGCCTGGGAATGAGGCTGCTGATGCTGCAGCCAAGGCTGCAGTCCTCCTGCCTCGGCCGGCCTCCCATTGTGTCCCGTCATCTGACGTTAGTGGGGTTGTTTGTAAGAGGCTTGTGTCCTTGTGGTGGGATACTTGGTCCTCACTTCAAGGAAACAAGCTCCGGGCAGTAAAACCGTTCCCAACTGCTTGGACAACCTCCTCCCAACCATCTCGGCGAGAAGAGGTCCTTCTGACCAGGTTGTGGATTGGGCATTGCCGGTTTAGCCACCGCTACCTGCTCTCCGGTGACCCAGCCCCGCAGTGCCCTTGTGGTCATGCATTAACCGTGCGCCATGTTTTATTCTCATGTCCTCGTTTTAGTCAATCTCGTGTTGTCCTGTCTCTGCCATCTACTTTACAGGATATTTTAGCGGATGACGCTCGAGCAGCTGCTCATGTTCTTCGTTTCATTACTTTGACTGGATTGTCCAAAGACATCTAACTCTTTCACTTATTTTATCTGCATCTTTGTAAGAACTTTCTGGTCCCCCCCCCCCCCCCTTGAGTTTTACTAGATTCTGTGTGCTCTAACAATTGTGACTGGGCGCTGATGACCTCAGTAGTTGAGCGACCCCCCCCCCCCCCCAAAACCTCCATTTGTACTGGTCCCTTGTCCATTCAAAACTCAACTAAGCGTGCTTTGTTTATGCGTCTGCACGTCCATCCCTCTTACGCCATCTCAACACTATCCACCATCGTGGCATCCATTTGGTCACTGACGCCTTTTACACAAGCCCGGTTGAGAGTCTGTATGCTGAAGCTGCTGGACTACAACTGTCCTACCGTCATGAATTTCTCCTCAGCAGGTATGCATACCATTTATCTGCCATGTTTGGCCATCCATCCTATGCCTCCTTCTTCGATGATTCCTTTGATCGCCAGAATGGGGCGCATCCCTCTTCTCTGTTACCTCCTGGAGTCCGCTTTTGGCACTTGCTATTGCAGCTTAACTTCACACTACCTGCAACTTTCCTGGTGGGTGTGATTCCGTCACCACCTTGGCTTCATGAAGTGGCCCATGTTAATCTTGGCCTTTATTTGCTTCCTAAGGACACTACTCCAGCCGTGCTCTATCGCCTTCAGTTTCACGACCTTCGCACGGAACTTTGCAATAGTACCTTTGAGTACACTGATGGCTGTCGGAGTGACTGTAGAGTCGGGTGTGCCTTTGTCATTGGCACACTTTTCTGTATTTACGGCTGAGCTCTTCGCCCTGTATTAGACAAAGGAGTACATCTGGCGACACAACCTTTTCAATTGTGTCCTCTGCTCAGACTCACTCAGTGCCCTTCAAAGTCTCTGTGTGCTGTACACCGCCCATCCCTCAGTGCAGCGGGTCCAGGAAAACTGTCACTTGCTCACTTTTGTAACCTCAGCCCGCTAGTTCCTACATCCCCTCCGATGAAATCTGTGTTGCCGTCTGTCAGGACGTGGTGTCCCTTTGGCATCACCAGTGGTCCTTCCGTCACAGGAATAGGTTCCAGCTTATTAAGCCTCTCCCAACGGCTTGGATGATATCCTCTCAGCCCTCTCGCCGGGAGGAGGTCATTTTAACTAGGTTGCATATTGGGAACTGTCTTTTTAGCCATCGTCATTTGATAATTGGTGCTACCCCACCAATTTGTACACATTGCACCCAAGTTTTAACTGTCTGCCACTTCCTGATGGAATGCCCATTTTTAACCGTTTACATTTGTGCTTGGGTTTGCGGGCTGCATTATTGGCAATTTTAGCAAATGACATGCGGGCTGTCGACTGCATTTTACTTTTCATCCATGAAAGCAGTATGGCGAAGGCCATTTAATTTTTAGTTTTGGACCTCAGTTTCTAAATGGTGTCTCTTTTAGCCCTTTCTCCAGGTCCCTGTTTTTAGCTGTTTTCTCTTGTGTCAGTTGGGACTGACCTAAAGTCGTTTCTTAACTCCTCTCTGTCTCTGTATTCTATAGTTTTGACTTGAGTGCATATGACTCGCGATGTTTTTACGCCCTAAAGCAAAACAAACAAACATTCCATGGCTTGTTATGGTGGGTGTTGAGTTTTCATTTGACAGCCCCTTACTGCATCTGATGGTTGACACCTCCACTCTGACTCAAGCAAGCAATGCCAATAGTAGTAGCTGTGCTTGCAGATGCACCTGTGACGCCACATTTATACAACAGCCAACAAATTTAATCACAGCAGTTAAGTATATAGAAATCAGAAACAGAGGAACATATCAATCCCCCCAGCACTCATTTCGTAGAAAGAGTCTGATGGCGACCCATGTAGTGAAGCGATGGAATTGGACATCTGGGCCACCGAAACTGTGATCATCTACGTCTGTCTACCTTATTTGATGGGTCTTGAAAAGTGTCCTTTTCTATATTCTCTTTTTCATGTAATTCAGTTTGTCTACAATTTTTGTAGGAGTCCACATTAAGTTTCCAACATAATAATCGCCGCAAAAACGTTTTATCTGTGCTCTGTAGTTTATATTAGGCTGCAATGGCAGTGTAATATTGCTATCGTTAATGGTGGAGATGATTAAACAGTAGTTTTCATAATTTGAGGCTCCTTCGGTAAAAGAGAGAAATTATTTGCTGTAACTGACAGATTGAATGCCATCTAGGGTCATTTGGACACCCGGTGCAAGTCTCTCTCTTTGATGCCACTTTAGTTACTTACATGTCTTTGTGATGAGGATGAATGGGAATGGCTAGTACAATACAAACACTCAGTCTGCAAGGAAAGTAAATCTCCATGCCGACCAGGAATCGAACCCAGGGCTCCATGGTCCAGAGGCAGCAACCCTGACCACTAGACCATGAGTTGCGGGCTACTTATCAGATAATGCAGTGTAAGTTCTCTGTGTTGTAATTATTCAGAATGTTAAAGTATTGCTCTGGCTTGCATGGAAACAATAACATATCTGGGAACGACAAACCACAACGTCTCATTTTTCCACCTTTCACCGATAAAGCCATCCTGAGGCAGGGTGCGTCTTCTTGAGAACAATGTCGTAAACAGAAATCAGAATTCTTATGTAAATACATTGATTGGGATGGGGGGGGGGGGGGGCAACACAACACCAATGAGGAGTTGTACAACATAACAGAAATTGGTAGGCGTGTTTGTACATCTGAAAGCTGTCTATTTAAATTTCATGCCAGTGGCACTAGTTACACTTCTATAAGGATGCAAAATACGTTTACTTCAAATGCACAATGTAATGGTTGTGAACGTTAGTTACATTTGAGAATGGATGTGGTCAGTCGATATTAGTCCAGAATGTCTTTAAGGCAACAAAGACACTGTTATTAACATGTCACTGAGTTTGAACAAAGTCATGTAATAGAATTAAGAGAAGATGGATGTTCTTTCTGCGATATTGCAGAAAGACTTGGCGTGAATGTAGCCACTGTAAATGATTGCTGGCAGCTGTGGTCATGAGAATGTACGGCCGCAAGACGACAGGGCTCAGGACGGCCATGTGCCATTACTGAGAGGGAAGGCCATTGTGTTCGCTGTATGGCTCTGGTGCATCATACTACATCTGCAGCAGCAATTTGAGCAGCAGTTGGCCCACAGTGACACAACAAACAGTTACAAAATAGTTGCTTCAAGGACAGCTCCGAGCCAGACATCGTGTTGTGTGCATTCCACTGACCCAGACCACCACCATTTGCAACTTCAGTTCTGTCAAGTGAGAGATCATTGGAGGGCAGGGTGGAATCTGTTATGTTTTCTGATGAAAGCTGATTCTGCTTCGGTGCCAATGATAACCTTGTGTTGAAACTTCCTGGCAGATTAAAACTGTGTACTGGGCTGAGTCTCAAACTCGGGACCTTTGCCTTTCGTGGGCAAGTGCTCTACCAACTGAGCTACCCAAGCACGACTCACGCCCCATCCTCACAGCTTTGCTTCCACCAGTACCTCGTCTCCTACCTTCCAAACTTTGCAGAAGCTCTCTTGCGAACCTTGCAGAGCTAGCACTCCTGAAAGAAAGGATATTGCGGAGACATGGCTTAGCACAGCCTTGGGGATTGTTTCCAGAATGAGATTTTCACACTGCAGTGGAGTGTGCGCTGATATGAAACTTCCTGGCAGATTAAAACTCTGTGCCGGGCCGACACTCGAACTCGGGACCTTTGCCTTTCGCGGGCAAGTGCTCTACCAACTGTGCTACCCAAGCACGACTTACGTGAGGACGGGGCGTGAGTCATGCTTGGATAGCTCAGTTGGTAGAGCACTTGCCCGCGAAAGGCAAAGGTCCCGAGTTCAAGTCTCGGCCCGGCACACAGTTCTAATCTGCCAGGAAGTTTCATATCAGTGCACACTCCGCTGCAGAGCGAAAATCTCATTCTGAACCTTGTGTTGGTTAGGAGGAGACCAATTGAGGGCTTGCAACCAATATGTTTTCATGCTAAGCTCACTGGACTTACATGTGGAATTTTGGTCTGGGGCACGGTTTCGTATGACAGCCGGCACACTATTTTGGTTATCGTACACACCCTGACTACAAAATTGTGTCAGTTTGGTATTTGACCTGTTGTTCTGCCATTCATGAACACCATTCCAGGAAGTTTTTCCAAAAGGATAAAGCTCCCCCTCATACCGCTGTCGTAATCCAACATGCTCTACAGAGCATCATCATGTTGCAATTGGCTGCGAAATCACCAGATCTGTTTCCAATCGAGCATATATGGGATGTCATTGGACAATAATTCCAGCATCATCCTCAGAGAGCATTAACTGTCCATATATTGACTGACTAAGTAAAACATTTGTGGAACTCCATCGCTCAAACTGAAGTCTGCCACCTGTACAACACAATGCAAGCAAGTTTGCATGCTTGCATTAAACATTCTGGTAGTTGCACCAATTATTAATGTACCAGCATTTCACATTTGCAATGTCTTACTTCATGCATACATTAACCTGTGATCTTGCAGTATTAATCACTTAAATATGTTACCTAGACAAATTTATTCGCAAACTTTCATTACTCTACATTAATTATTTTTTGGTGTTATGATTTTTTTTTTCATCAGGTGTTAGCAGTGTTATGTTCACTGTGTCATTTTTAATCTTAAAGAGGTGTCAAAAGTTGCAGCATGTCAAAAGAATCACGGACATAACAAGCTGAGATTTAATCTAATAGAAAACTAAAGTGCTAGGACAATTTTGACACTTATTTCTTCTGTTTCTGTGATCTAGGCTGGATGATAAGCTAGTTATTGTGGATAAAGAAGTTCAGACATTGCAGCTGTTGAGTAGTGAGCAGGCACAGCTCGACATCCAGAACAAACTGAAGGCATCTAAGGAGTCCGAACTCAAAAAACTGTAAGAGTTTTTGTAATTATTTTGTTCCTATGAGTTTTATGTTTTCCATTTTGAGTACTGACTGTTATTTCCAATTTTTCCTTCCAGGAAGAACAAACACAATGAAGCACTGCGCCACCTTTTGTTTACAGTGCCACAACAGAATTTGAAACATGACTTGGATGCTTGCATGCTTCAACTGGTAGGTACTCTCAAAGTGATGTGAAACTCTTAGCACAGTAGACATCTAAAGAACTGTTGCAAGTGGCTACAACGGTAAACCCCCTGATTCTTTAAAAACCAAGTTCACTTTCACAAAACAGTTTCAAACACCTGGTTATTTTACAAGTGATTTAATATATTAAACATTTGACGTTAAGCATGTAAGCAAGAAATGCAGTGTGGTTTCAGTTGCCTGAGACTGCGGTTGTGTGTGTGTGAGCTGCATTTGCGTGAGGTGTGTGTGTGTGTGTGTGTGTGTGTGTGTGTGTGTGTGTGTGTGTTTGTTTTATTGTTAACGAAAGCTTTATTCATGATAGTCTTTTCGTTATGCCTATCTGCAACTCGGCATCTCTGCTATATGGTGAATAGCAACTTTACTTTTTATAATATTGTTACGTTCCATTTTGGATTTTCCATTGTTTGATTTAAGCAAGAAAAAGTTTAGAAAGGATTTGAAATTATGCTTAAAGTTTGTTGGAAGTTGCTAAATGGTCTCATTGTGAAACAGTGGATGAATATAGCATGGGTAATTTGTGCTCCATTTTAAATAAAAGCAATTTCTACATGCATATCAATGTTTATGACATCCTATATCCCGAACTATATGAATAATCTTGCAGTATGTTCACCGTGATATTTGGATACTGTCTGCAAACTTTGTAGCAAATAGAGTCAATAATAAAGAAGTAATAAATGAAAATGTCATGTCTGATGCTGGTTTTACTCCATGAACAACGAAAATGTGGTAAGCAATAAACTTTTCCCCCTTGTCATTTTTTAGGGGGTGCCAGTGAGGAAAAGTTTCGTAAAGGTTTGCTGGAAGTTGCTAAGTACTCTTATTCTTAAATACTGGATGAATAAAGTTTGGGTATTCACACAATGCAACGGATGCTGCTTGAAGACGCACTCAATTTCCAACTTAAATACTTCTCTTATTGCATTAAACTTTTAACATAAGATTATGCCTCATAATTAGTAGGTTATGGCAGCATTTGAAATATTTAAGCTCCATCAATAATTATATGAAATTAGCCATTAGATAGGTAACCTGAAAATGGTAACAGTATCTGGGACAGCCGCTTAGTAACATAGATAAGCTAGAGTTGGGACAGCATTCGTTTATCTGTTTATTGTATGACCAAGGTTTTTATCATCCATTCCAGAAACACTGTATGTTTAATATGTAGGAAACAGTTCAGACCTTTAGTAGCAGTTCTGTTTCCACATCTATGTTAATGTCAATTTTAGTAAAGAGATGGGAGCAGTTTCATGAACAGGAAGTTATAAGACTCACATAATAAGAGTAAATTTGATCACAAGAAACTTGACATACAGCTTTGTTGAAAGTGTGGGAGTAAAAAAGCTTTTGAAGACCAAAGATATGCATTATGCTTAGTAAAAATATGGTTTCTCTCAAAAAAGAAAACTCTATATACAGTCTGCCCCATTCCCAAGAAGCTGATCTGGGAAGACCTGGGAGAGTCCTTGGTGGCACTTGATGGTTCTTCCCAGTGCATCTGAGATTTGGGCTAAAGGTTTCAGATCAAGAGACATTGCTGGACAACCTGTACAGTGGATATCACCATCATCAAGAAATTCATCCATTTGGGCAGCTTGATGCAGGCAGGCATTATCGTCCATAGAAAGGGAGGCTGGAACAACTGCAAGTCCAGTTGATGTCCGCCCAACAACTGGCTCACTGCAGATGCTTTGATGCTTAATCTCACCAATACTCATATATGCAGTTTCAGACTGACAAAAACGACCTGCAAGTACTGGAAGTAAGACAGTATTGTCCTACACCAGATGAAAAACAGTATGTAAAGCACCTAGACATCCAACTGGATAACAAATTGAAGTAGTCAACATGTGGATAAGGGAATTAAGAAATTTAGCGCTGCATTTGTTGTCTTTAGAAACATCTCTCACTGTGCTGACTTTAAGAGAAGTGTGTTGGGAGATTATGCTCTGAGACAGCGCACCCAAAGCAAATAAAATATTTATACAACAGAAGTGACTGGTAAAGATATTGTGCAAAGTAGATAGTAAATCTTGCAGAGTTCTCTTCAAGTATCTAAGAATTCTTACACTCACTTCACAGTATATTTACTACTAACACAGTGATTTGCATGAAAACAATGTAAGACACAAAAATAATTTCTGTGTAGAGTTTGCCTTCTTGTCTAGGGTTCAGAATGGATTTACGTACACAGTTATAAAGGTAATGAAGCAACCCCCACTGAATATAGGCAAGAAATTGGGAAAATTAAACACATACATTATTTGTGGAGGTATGTACTGTCTACACAACTAATTGAAGGCAGTATGTTTATTGCCATATGCATTTTGCTTCTTTTATTTGGGAAGCATCATCGGTGGCAATTTCCAGTGCTGTTAACTCATGTGTGGTCCTATAGATGTATTCGTTAGTTTCCATACTCCAGCTGGCCGATTTCTGGCGTTCTTTCACCCACATTTATCATGTCACATATATCACTTACACCTTCCATTTTGTCATCAACACACAAAGTACAAGTGATATATGCGATGTGACAAATGTGGGTGAAAGAACGCCAGAAATCAGCCAGTTGGAGCCTAGAAACTAACGAATACATCTACAGGACCACAGACATGAGTTAACAGGACTGGAAATCGCCACTGATGCTGCTCCCCAAATAAAAGAAGCAAAACACATGTGGCAATAAACAAGATGTGTTCAATTAGTTGCTTAGACGGTATGTACCTCCACGAATTTAAAGCGACTAAGGAAAAGACAGAAAACAGAAAAAATGACAACATACATTATTAGACACTTCTGCAAATTATCTGATTATCGAAATCCAAGAAATGAAAAATTACTGTTTGTTATGTGGAAAGTTGCAGTGTTCATTGTAAAGTAACGTGACAAGTACTTAAGTTATGTAATGGAAAATTGCTCCAGTTGCCGGCGAGAACTTTGCGTCCACTACGGACTTCAGCCTTTATATTAAGCCATTATCAAGTCATTCTGAGAACTGCCATAAACATGATAAATACAGTGGCAGTTCGTGCAGAATTTGATTAGTGTTCTACAGTATTACACTAAGAAACAAATTATGATTCGCTGTAGCTTCATGATAGCAGCTCGTCAATGCTTCTAGTTAGTAGGGGCATACACTCAAAACAATTGGCCAATTGCAATAACACTTTCCCTAATTAACAATAATCAAATTATGCGTAACTTTATCAAAAAATCTCTAGCACAAACCGGTGTTGACCGCACTGAGCGCACAGCATTACCAAACAGATCACTTAAAAAATTAATTTGGCTTCAGTACAGCTTGCCAAATTTAACTGAGCAGCACATCACTTCCTGGTAGTGATGATGGTGCTGATAAATGACCCACGTCACTCAACTTTGTAAGAACTGTGGTTGTAGGTTGTCAGGCAATTGCCGTTAGTACTGCTGCTTGCCATGTAATTGCTGGCCACTCATCGAAAACAGTTGTTATCCTCAGCAGTTGTTGGTCATCAATCTTCTGTCTTGTGGTCTTAGTATTCTTGTGTGATGTATTGTTAACTGGTACCAATTTCTTTTTGATGTTCCAGTGTTTACCTGGTTGTCAAGGACATATTTGATAATAAATCTTCAGATTAAAATTTACAGTTCTTGAATAATTCCATTTTCTGGTTATTATAATTACTATTATTATTATTATTTCCTTTTATTCAGTCCCAGCAGCAATGTTCCTTACGTTGAAGATTATTTTTTGAAGTTTGGATTTTCTCTTGAGTTGTAATTGCCAAATCATATTTAGCTCATGGTTTTTGTTGACACTGCTTGTGTGACCTTATGGGTGGCTTCTCCAAATACTGCAGTTTGTGTTGGAAGTTACATCATATAGCACTGCATCTAATACTTTTGACGTAAATATGACAACTTTCATCAAAGTAAATGTCATGTTGGCCGTTCAGAATATGAATGAATAATCTGTTACAATCTTGTCTTATTTTTCTCCAAATCAGTCTCTGCATGGTTCGACTGTGGCTTTCACTGTAGGGGCAGTGTGTTACTCCAACCTTGGCTAACAATACTCGGAGCTCCCCCACAGGTTCTCTCTCTTGCAAAGTCATGGAGATTCCCATCCCACCTTGAAGACAAGCATCATCCGTCAGTACAACTCAGCAAATTAACACAAGTAATTAATGTGACCACATGTGACTTACCAGTCATCAACTTTCATAATTTCAGTGTGGACTCCTTTAAACTTTCTGAAGATTATCACATTCAAACAACTCACAATACTGAATAAACGTTTTCAACCTTTCCACATGTTACAAAGCACATGTAATGTATTAAAACTTATGTTCAGCTTATTTATTTATTTATTTAATAAATGTCACTTATTTTCTCATTCACTGTATAGTGTCACAAAATTTCATTTCCAGCACACCATTCACCCAGAGTGATATTTCTTTTTCTTATTTATTTATTAAATTTCAGTTAATTTTGTCTACGATAAGCATTGGAAAAAAAAATCCACATTGAGCCATGGAGGTTGGGTGGATATAAAAACTGTTTCACAGCAAATGATTGTATAAAATTAGATGTACTACGTCTAAAACTTTGCTTCCACAGTTTTTTCTGGAAGTTCGGGGCTTTATTGTGAAAAACTTACAAAAAAAACTATGATTCATAGTATTGCCCATTGCTGGCCACTACATTCTCCCATCCTTTCGGATAGCATACGAATCCCATGGCAGAAGAACTGGGCGTCTTTTAGGGGGATCCATGAATCGATTCAATTTTGCACTTGTTCACATGATTGGAAATTTTGGTAAGCTAGATGGTATGCCACTGATCAAAAAAGGCACTAGTCAGAGAGAGCAACATATGGAGAATACGGGGAGGGGGGGGGGGGATAGTACTTCTCATTTCAATGCTTCCATGTATATTTTGACGGGTTTTGCAACATGGAGTCGAGCACTGACCTGCTGCAAAATTACCTTTACATGTCTATCACTGTATTGTGGCCATTTGTATTTCTAGTGCTGGGCTCGTACTCATCAATTGCTTTTGATAATGATGTCCTGTGACTGTCTTCGGCTGTTTCAATAGCTACGAAAACGTTCTGTCTTCCACCGCCATGCCGGTCGTCAACATCAAAATCACCATTTTTAAGGTGTTGAAAACATTCTCTGCACGTTCTTCCACTAATAGTTCCCTCACCATTGGTCTTACCCAGCATTTTAAGAGCCACAGCCGCAGATTTCTTCATGTTAAAGCAGAAAATTAAAACTTCCCGCAAATGGAGAGAAATGGGTACGGAAGTTGACATCGTTAATTGAGAATAATCATATGATGGAATCACAAATCGACTAATATGTTTACATCTGCCTAAGCTTATTGTATTACACCTATGACTAACCAACCGAACCCCACTTGCCGCTGCTGCCATCTGTTGCAAAATGGCAGAAGCAAAGTTGTAGACCTAATATATAATTTTGGGTAGTTATTAATTTATAAGTTCTTGCTGGTGGTGAGATACACTTGTTTTTCAATTTTCTACCTGCTGTAGACTCGTCAGATCAACAACATCAATGAGAACATAAATAGCAAGCAGAATGAGGCGGCTGCACTTGAAGTGAAACGAGCCCATCACAAGGAGCAGTTGGATTTGAAAGAAAGAGAGCTGCGAAGTAAGTAGAAACTTGAGTTCAGTGCTATGGTCTCCCTTTATATTTTTTAACTCTGCCCCCCCACACTCACGAGTGCGCGCTCGCACGCGCGCACACTCACGTACTCATACATGTGTCCTATAGACCAAATTTTCCTTTTAGTCAGATTTCCTGCCCAATTAGGTTCATTGCCTCTTTGTTTTTTATTCAATCTATCCACCTAATCTTCAGTATTCTTCTGTGGCACTATGTTCGACTGTGGAAGTGAATGCTCTCTGTGTTCTGCACGCAAGGATACTAAATCGCATTGGCTGGCAGCAGTTGTGGGAGGTTGATGTGCAGCTGTGTATAAATATTTTATTCTGTCTTTATTTCTTAGTAATTTTACTTGTCTGTCAAGAATTTAGAAATTTGAATTTTTTAAATTTAATTATTTAAGTCATAACAGTTTCTCTCTTTTTCTGTTTCCAAAAAAGTGTAAGATATGTAAAAATCTTCTGTTTTAATGCGTATCATTGGATTGAGTTTTTGTGGAACCAGCTTTCAGTCTGTTAATTTGATTTCATACTTTCTTTACAGAATTTGAAGAAGAAATATATGATTTGTGTGGCAGGCAAGATTTTGATGAGTACATACAAAGTGTTTCTGATAGAATACAAGAATTGCAGGTTCGTATTCTGCTGTAAACTCTTGGCTGACATTTGTAGTCTTATTTAGAAAGCTATTTTATGAGCAAACATTCATCCTGTGACAGTGCCTACATGCATTATTCATTAAGCCCTCAGAGACTCCATGATCAAAGTCAGGTGGAATATCTGTAGATTGATGTCTTAGACGTGTAAAAATTACATACACTACACAGTTTCCGTGAAATGTGGCTTTCTTCCCCAGTTAGCACCATCACAAACACTGTGATTACCAGATTCAATTACACATCAAAAGCTTTTATGCAAATAGACAAGTGCACTGTCATATGGCACAGTATCACAGCTTACTTTTTAAACACAGTATTTGCAAAATGCAGTGGCTGTGAATTGTGCAAACAGTGCACGCACTCTAGTTTTGAGAGTCACAGAGATGATTGAATATCAAGCACATAACTCTATAGCAGATCCAAGTAAAAGACATTCATCAGTTCAGAAGACTTGAGACAGACTTGTTAAAAATGTGTCAGATGATCCACACCCACATGCTAGTCATAAATACGTGCACCATGCAACAGTTTTCATAGAAATATTAAATGTGAACTTCATGAATACTGTGTGGCTGTATGCATATTAATGCAGTAAATCACAGATGCTGTAAATATAGAACACAAAAATCAACTTTAAAAACAGCTAAGGGTATTTGTAGTTTCTTGAAATCTCGCGTAGATGTAACATGAAAGCTAGCAGAACCCAGATGCTTTCAGCATAGATGTTTCTCCATTACTTGCTCGACCGGGAATTTCACGATAAAGTTAAGCATGGATGTTTTGTATTTCCTTCCCAACTGCAGTCTTTTTATGGGTGGGGTGCACATACATGCTTGCCATATATGAGCTCGGACTAAAAATTGTAGGTGGTGTCAGCAGACTATTTAAAGACTGGTGTATGAATGTATTGTAACTTCGGAATCAACATAATCATTTGAAAAATAATAAATAATTCCACTCA
The DNA here is from genome assembly GCF_023898315.1 of Schistocerca nitens. Lineage (NCBI taxonomy): Eukaryota > Metazoa > Arthropoda > Insecta > Orthoptera > Acrididae > Schistocerca > Schistocerca nitens. The sequence continues at coordinate 356,642,175 of NC_064622.1, forward strand.
GAATGATCTATGAATGTTAACTGTAATTTTGTTTATGAAGTATGTGATGGTCTAGAAAATTGGAAAAGTTTATGAAACGATTTTATACATGTGCGTTGGGAATACCCTATTTACAGTATAAGAGTCATATTGTAAATTACTGTAAATTAGGCAAAAATCCTAGTTAACAGCTTAGTCAGTTACTGAAGTATGCCACCTTGTGCATAAAACTTAGGTCAACAAGTGTATAATGATAAAGAATGGAATTTAACAGCCACAGAGACAAAATCTGCAATAAAAAGTGTAGCTACTCCTGAACTGTAATGTTAATTACCTTGTAAGTTCATTAGTTTCACAGAAATTGAAATATATCACTGAAGCTAGTTACTTCTGCAGATCTAAATATAAGGGTGGTGGCATTTGTATATATATATATATATATATATATATATATATATATATATATATATATATATATATATATATATATATATATATATAAAGAAAGATGATGAGACTTACCAAACGAAAGCGCTGTGTGTGGATGGATATGTGTGTGTGTGCGAGTGTATACCTGTCCTTTTTCCCCCTAAGGTAAGTCTTTCCGCTCCCGGGATTGGAATGACTCCTTACCCTCTCCCTTAAAACCCACATCCTTTCGTCTTTCCCTCTCCTTCCCTCTTTCCTGATGAGGCAACAGTTTGTTGCGAAAGCTTGAATTTTGTGTGTATATTTGTGTTTGTTTGTGTGTCTATCGACCTGCCAGGGCTTTTGTTTGGTAAGTCTCATCATCTTTCTTTTTAGATATATTTTTTCCACGTGGAATGTTTCCCTCTGTTATATATGGGTACTCTATCAAAGAATGTAAACAGTGAAGCTGCTACATTTCCCATAGCTAGAGAAAAAGACTTTGAAGTTACTGGTATAGTGGCAGAGGATTTTAGAGTGTTTTGTGTGTACAGGTCACCATGTGGCAATATTAGCATCTTTCTAAAAAAATTGCTAGCTTATTGAGAATGAATATGAAGAGAAATCTTATTATATGTGGAGACTTCAACATTGACATGGGAAAAGACACAAAAATAAGACAGGATTTTGAAGAATTGTCAATACAGCATAACATGAAAGTGACAATAACTGCACCAACAAGAGTGACTTCACAAAGTGAGACAATTATTGACAACATAATTACTAGTATGTGTAACTATGAGTCACATGTAGTTCAGACAGAAATATCTGATCATCATGGACAACTAATCAGCTTTTGCAGAAGTAATGACACAGTATCAGAACCAAAACAAACAACCAAAGAAATTAGGATCATCAGTGAACAAAATATCAACATCTTTAGAACAATGTTAAGTAAGGAAACCTGGAATGAAACCCTACAGGCCCAGAGTGTAAATGAAAAATATGATGCATTTATTTCAACAATTAAGTACCATTGTAATGTAGCATTTCCCAAAGTAAAGAGACAAGAAAGGCATCAAGATCAAGCACAGTGGATTACGAGTGAAATACTAGAACAGCGAAGGAAGCTTCAGGACGTGAGACGGATGGGCGAAGCTGAAAACTATAAAATGTTAAAAAAGAAGTATAGAAAAACAATAAGGGAAGCGAAAGCAAGAGCAATTGACACCACTATAGCGAACTCAAAAAACAAGGCAAAGGCAGCTTGGAATGCAATCAATGCTGAAAGAAAGGAAAAAGATGGGTCAAACAAAGAAGAAGGTATTAGGTCAATTAAAGTAGACAACACAGTGGTCACAGATGGTATGGAAATAGCAAACATACTGAATAATAACTATATCAGTGTAGTAGAAAACCTAAAATTGGAAAGAAATAGTCAAAAACAGAAGGGTATTAAGGCACCAAAAAGATCATGCAGTACTATGTTCTTAAGACCAGTCACGGAAGATAAATTGCGGAAAACTATACAGAAACTGAAGTCCAAGAAATCAGCTGGTGCTGATGAAATATCAAATCATGTAATAAAGCTGGTATGTGAGGAGATAATAACACCACTGCTGAACATAGCAAACTGTTCTTTCAGAGATGCAATTTTTCCAGAAAAACTGAAGATAACGAAGGTAGTGCCAGTGTACAAGAAAGGGTGTAAGGATGATCCCAACAACTACAGACCAGTTTCACTGATATCAGGTTTCTCAAAAATCCTAGAAATGCTTATGTATACCAGATTAGCTAACTATCTGGACAAACATAACATTCTCATGACCTCACAACATGGTTTCAGAAAGGGTAAATCTACAGAATCAGCAATTGTCAGTCTAACAGAATACATTTTACAGTCCTTAGATGAGAAAAAGGTTGTCTCTGCAATGTTTCTGGATCTTTCAAAGGCATTTGACACCATTGACCACGAAATGCTGATACAAAAATTAAGCAACTATGGCATTTGGGGGCAACCAGGTGAATGGATAAAATCATACTTGTGCAACCACAAGCAGTATGTATCATTAGGAAACTCGTACCAATCAGAAACCAAATCCATCAAATATGGAGTGCCGCAGGGTTCGGTAATGGGGCCACTGTTATTTAATGTATTTGTTAATGATGTAGGTGTTGAGGAGGAAGAAAAGAAAATATTGTATGCTGATGACATGACAATACTAAATAGTGACCAAAATATGGAACAGCTTGAGAGAAGAGCATACATATCTGCAAATGTCACAGCTCAATGGCTGTTGGAAAATGAACTGGTTATAAATCTAAAAAAGACTATGTATGCAGTGTTTAAAAACAAGGAAAATGCTGTAGACATGGATTTAGAGGTTGATGGAACAAGGCTGGAAGAAGTAGAATCTGCTAGATTCTTAGGTATTCTTGTGGATAATGAACTGAAATGGAAAAAACATATTAATAATGTCTGTAAGAAACTGAGCTCTGTCATATTCTTAATGATGCAGCTATCACAGTATTCAGACAAGAACCTTCTGTGTACAGTGTATCATGGACTTTTCGAACCATACTTACAGTATGGAGTGACTGTGTGGGGAAACTCAAACAAACAAGAGACAAAACGAGTGTTCACATTACAAAAAAAAGCAATTAGGACCATTTTAAGAAGAAAGACCTCTGAAACATGCAGAAACTGTTTAAAGAATTTAGGTATCTTAACTTTTTCATCGTTGTATATATACAAAACAATAATGTACATCACAAAAGGTAGTGAGGACTGGATTACAAATGCTAGTGTACACACCCACAATACAAGAAAGAAGAATGAAGTACGGAGTATACCCCACCGACTGGCAATGCTAGAAAAAGGACCCCAGTACTCTGGTATCAGACTACTAAGAAGTCTGCCCAAAACCCTGCAAGATAGTGTACTTCACAATGACTTTGCAAAGAAACTTAAAGACTATCTCATTGAAAAAGAGTTTTACAGTGTTGCAGAATACTTATGCCATTAAATTTGTATATATTGTTAATCATTATCAGTGATGTAAAAATGTAAGCTAAAGGTGTAGAAAAATAAATGATAAAGAATTTTAATACTTTGGCATGTCCTATATTACACGCACATTTACTGTACACAATGTAATCTTACAGGATCAAATAAAATTCAATTCAATTCGAATGTCAATTTTTGTAATGAGATGTGTTGTTAAATCCTTCAATACATACTAGCTCACACGAAAATTGCAAAATCTAACCGCGGTAAACAGTTCAGTTAGTCATATCTTTTATTGATAGTTTTTCCAGGAAAGCTGGGTACATCATTGGGATCAGTGCATTGAAAATAATATCTTGAATAATGAATTTAAGTGGTGAAAAACTTAGTTTATGTTTTGTAGCAATATTATTTTATTGTTACATTCCATCCTGGATTTTCCATTGCTTGATTAGTGAATGCTTTAAAATATTTGAGCACCTACCACCTGTATACCAGTTAGAAAATGTACAGAAATTGAAAAATAAGAAAAAAATGAATTAATAGGAGAAGTGCAATAAGAACAGATGGGAGATTCCAGCTTGCTCTCTCTCAATCTGTTTTTGTAATTTTATTTTTAACAGAAATTCTCTAAGCATAATTCTTGTATTCACAGGACCAAAAAGGAACGCTCAGTGCTTCGGAATACATGTTCCGTCGCTACATTCAGAAATTGGAACAGGAAGATCCTTGCTGTCCATTGTGTCATAGGGAGTTTGAAGCCGCTTCTGAAGCTGCTGAACTTGCATATGAAGTAAGCTGTTCCTTCCTACATTATTCTTATGAGCATGAAAAATGATTGAGAAGTGGAAAGGTAAGGTATGAAATATTCAGAGAATGGTTAATCCTAACACCATGTGAGACCTGTGTGCTGATAAACCTATGTTCATTAAGATTCTTTATTTCATTTACAGCCAGAATGAAAAATTGTGTGGTATTTGGAAACATACTGGCAGATTAAAACTGTGTACCTAATAGGGATTTGAATTCTGACTCTTGCTTTTCACAGGCAGTGTTGTTATTGACAGCCATCCAGGAATGACTTGTAACCTACCTGCCCTGCTTCAGTTGTACCATAACACCTCTTTCTACTTTCCAAACTTCTCCAAAGCTCTTTCGTACACTGTGCCAAGTTCTAACCAATCCATTTCTCTACAATATCATTTACTCCAGGAGTGCTGGTTGCAGTGTATACTGGAGAACTTCTGCAAATAGTGGAAAGTGGGGGAGAGGTTCTGTGAGAAATGAAAACTGTGAAATTAGGTCTGCAGTCATTCCTGGAGAGCTTAGTTGGAAGTATGATTGATGTGAAAAGTAAGGTTCCAACTTCAAGTACCAGTTTGGTACTAAATTTTAATACTCCTCCCTGATGTGGGGTTCAAAATGTGATTACTTCTCATTTTGTTTCTCTTTGTATTGTCTTACTTTGCTTTCATGCATTAATTCCCAGGAATTAGCAGCATAGTTCTGTTAAGGATTCATGCCTTAATACCATATATTAGCATTTGTTGCAATATGTCTTGGTGTACTAGAGGACACACCGCAAAAGGGGCATGGGGGGAAAAAAAATTGCAGTAGTTTATTATGCCCCAGTTGCTTAAAAATATGTCATTGTCTCGTTACTGGTTTCGGCACCAAGTTGTCATCTTCTGATGAGATTTACCCACTAAAAGGCATCATCAAGATATGTAGACATTGGGCATGGTAAACACTGTGAAATCTAAAATACTTTAATGATTGTACATCATATATCATCACATGAAAAAAGAAATCGAAATTAGGGCAAGACTCAATTTTTGGGGGGGGGGGGGGGGGGGGGCAGCATAAAATAACTGGATCCTTCTGTCGGCTTATCTCCTGATGTAACCAAAAATTTTGGGGAAATTCTCAGTTCAGTTATACACAAGTTCCCAAGTCATATTGTAATAATTGGTGGAGACTTAAATCATCCAACAATTAATTGGGAAAATTACAGTTTTGTTAATGGTGAGTGTGATAAGACATCCAGTGAGTTCATAATGGGAGGGAACCTCCATGTTGTACATTCAGTGTAAAGGAACAGAGCTTACTTCATGATAGGCGTAAAACAAAGTATAGGCCTATACTTAGAGAGATGCTGAACAAAACATGTTTGGCTGTCAAGAGAGCAATGTGTGATGCCTTCAATGACTACCATAGCAGGATGTTGTCAAAACCCAATGAAGTTCTGGTCATATGTAAAGGCTGTTAGTGGCACCAAAGTTAGTGTCAAGTCCCTGGAGAATGGGGCAGGCTCTGAAATTGAGGGTAGCGAAGCAAAAGCTGAAATGCTCAACTCTGTTTACAAATGTTCCTTTAGAAAGGAAAACCCAGTAGATTGCTCCAATTTAATCCTAGTACCACTGAAAAGGTGAATGAAATAACTATCAGTGTCAGTGGTGTTGAGAAACAGCTGAAACTGTTAAAATTGAACAAATCTCCAGGGCCTGATGGGATCCCTGACAGATTCTCCACTGAATCTGCACCTGAGTTAGCCCCTCTTGTAACAATAATCTTAACTACAGTCGCGTAAATCTCTCAAACAAATACTATGCTCAGTCCTTGCAAAAAGCACAAGTCACAACACCTACAAGAAGGGCAGTAGAAGTGATTCAATGAACTACCATCCAATATCCTTGACATCAGTTTATTGTTGATGCTCAGAACATATTCTGAGCTCAAACATAGAGAGATACCTTAAACAGAATTGCCTCCCCAGTGCCATGGATTCTGAAAACGTTGATCATGTGAAGCCCAACTTGCACTCTTCTCATATGATATACTGAAAGCTTTGGATCACGGCTCTCAGGTATATGAAGTATTTCTTGATTACCGAAAAGCATTTGACTCAGTACCACATCTACACTTATTGCCAAAAGTACAATCACGTCAGATATCAAGTGAAATTTGTGACTGGATTGATGACTTTTTGATAAGGAGGAGCAGCGTGATGTTTTGGACAGAGAATCATTATCAGATGTAAAAGTAACTTCGCATGTACCCCAGGGAAGGGTGTTGGGACCCGTACTGTTTATGTAACTATGATCGTAACTACAATCTATTGTAAATCCCTCAAACAAAAACTGTGCTCAGTCCTTGCAAAAAGTGCAATTCACAACCATCTACAAGAATTAATGACCTTGCAGACAATTTTAATGGGAACCTCATACTTTTAGCAGATGCTGCAGTTATTGACAATGTCTGAAAAAGCTGGATAAATATTCAGTAGGATCTTGATAAGATTTCAAAGTGGTGCAAAGTTTGCCAACTTGCTTTAAATATTCAAAAATATAAAATTGTGCTCTTCACAAGACACAAAAGCATAGTATTCTACGACTATAATATCAGTGAGTCAATACTGGAATCAGCCAGCTCATACAAATACCTGGGTGTAACAATTTGTAGGGATATGAAATGAAGTAATCACACAGGCTCAGTCACAGGTAAAGCAGCAGGTGGTAGACTTCAGTTTATTGGGAGAATACAGGGGAAGTTAAGTCAGTCTACAAAGGAAGACTGCTTACAAATCACTTGTGCGACCATTTATAGAATATTGCTCAAGTGTGAGGGACCCATAACAAATAGGACTAACAGAAGATATTTAATGCATACAGAGAAGGGCAGCACGAATGGTCACAAGTTTGTTTGATCCATGGAAGAGTGCCAAAGAGATATTGAAGGAACATAACTGGAAGACTCTTTAGAATAGATGCAAACTATCCAGAGAAAGTGCCAGGAGTTGTAGGGGTGAGCAGAGAGATGGACTCAGCGGAGAGGTTCTGCAGTGGGCCCAAGGGTTTAAGGAGAGACTGGAGATTCTGCAGGATTTCTGGAATGGGGTCACTGTGGCTAGGTTTGTAGGTGGATGTATCTGACAGCTGGCAGAGTCCTTCTGCCAAGTTTGACTACCTTTTGTTGTGCCCTGAAATGAGAAATGTCCTGCCCATTATCCTTCCCACTCATCCCACAGTGGTATTCTGCCATCCACTGAACCTACACAACACACTCTTCCACTCCTACAGAACCCCTTCTCCCAACCCCTTACCTCATGGTTTATATCCCTGTGAAAGACCTAATGTAAGACTGTCCCATACATCCTCCCACCACCACGTACTCCAGTCTGATCACAAACATCACCTGTCCCATCATAGGCAGGGTGACCTGTGAAACCTGTCATATAATCTACAATCTGAGTTGCAACTACTGTGCTGCGTTCTATGTTGGCATTACAACCAACAAGCTGTCTGTCCGCATGAATGGCCACTGACAAACCATGGCCAAGAAACATGTGGACCACCCTATTGTTGAGCATGCTACCCAACATGACATCCTTCATTTCAGTGACTGTTTCGCAGCCTGTTCTGTAAGGATCATTCCCACCAGCACCAGCTTTTCTGAATTGCACGGGTGGGAACACTCCACGCAATATATCCTGTGTTCCCATAACCGCCCTGGCCTCAACCTTCATTAGTCATTAGTTCCCAACCATGCAGCCCTTTCCCTGTTCCCATTCCAGCACACAGCCCTCATTCCACCAACGCACCCTGTCTTTTTACTCCTCTCCTTTTCACAACCCTGCCCCCACCTTTCCCCTACCCTCCATCTAATCTCCCAACTGCACCTAGCTGCCCTACTGTCTCTCCACCTCGTCTTTCCATGCTCCCCACCCTGCTATCCCTCCCCCTCCCCGCCCCAGCCTCCTGCTTACCACCACCCAGTTGCCACTCCCATCATGCACTTGTGCTGTTGCCCACAGTGTGGCTTCATCTGCCAGAGGTTGCAGTCATGTGTGTGTGAGTTGAATTTGCGTGTGAGTGTGTGCGTGTGCGTGGGCCTGGTCCCAGGCCCCGGCCGGAGCCCGGGTGTGCGCGGGTGCGCATGTTGTGCCTATCTGCGACTCAGCATCTCCGCTATATGGTGAGTGGCAACTTTACTTTTCATAGTAATGTGAGGATTACATATTTTAAGCGATTGTGACATAATAAATTATTACACAAATGTTGATGATGGTTGCATACTTCCAGTTGAAAATGTCATTTATCAAAAGATCCATGAAATTTTCAAAAGCAACACGAGCCGTAGTCTGCAAACAAATTAATACACCGACAGGAAAAAAAAATCATGATACCAAAAAGGTATTGTGCAAGGTAAATGAAAGTTGTTTCTACATCTGAAAGATGATTTCTATTCATATTTTGTGCCAGCCACATAAAGAGTCGTGGTAATAGTGCCCCTATGAGGATGCAAATCAGGTTCACTTTAAAGACATGCTGTAACCTTCATGAGCATTAGTTACTTTTGAGATTGGACATACTCGGATGATGTTAGTCAAGAATGCATTTAAGACACAAGTATCGACACCTTGCTGAGTTTGAATGAGTCGCAAGAAGATCGGACTCTGGACATGGCAGTGCAAAGAAGGAAGACCTTCATGTTTGGCATATGGCTCTGGAGTGTTGTACTGCATCTGCAGCAGTAATTTGAGCAGTAGCTGACACCACAGCAACACAACGAACTGTCACAAATTGGTAATGTCAAGGAGAGCTCTGAGCCAGACGCTCATTAGCATGCATTCCACTGATCCCAGACCACCGCCATTTGTGACTTCAGTACTGTCAGGCAGGGGCACAGGTTAGGTCAGGGTGGAGGTCTGTTGTGTTTTATGATGAAAGCTGGTTCTGCCTCATTGCCAGTGATGGTTGTTTTTGTTGGTTAGGAGAAGGCCAATTGAGGGCCTACAGCCAACTTGTCGGTGTGCTAGACACACTGGACCTACACCTGGACTTACGGTCTGGGCTGCAATTTTCACATGACAGCAAGAGCATCCACACATTCCAACAGCAAATTTATATGTCAGTCTGGTGATTCAACCAACTGTGTTGCCATTCGTGAAGAGCATCATTCTAGGGGATGTTTCCCAGCAGGATAATGCTCACCCACATACCCAAAAAGGTCTACAGTGTCAACAAGTTGTCTTGGCCTGCTGGAACAACAGATCTGTATCCAGTTGGACACATATGGGACATCGTCAGACGCCAAGTGCAGATTTGTCCAGAATCAGCATTAACTGTCTCCATATTGACCGAACCATGCATGGAACTCCATCCCACAAACAGACATTCGGCACCTGTGTGACAAAATGCATGCAGGTTTGCATACTTGGGCTTAGCTTTCTGTCAGTTACACCAGTTATGAATGTACCAGCATTTCACGTTTGCAATGGCCTTATCTCGTGCTTTCATTAATCTGTGATCTTGCAACATTAATGACTTAACTCTGTTACCCAGACAAATGTATTCCCAAAATTTCATTTCATTACTCTGCATTAATTATTGCTTGATATTGAAATTTTTTACCAGCATTGCAGTAACAAGATTCTGAAGATGCTGAGGATGCAGAGGCTGTTGCGCTATCGGTTCAAAAGAGTATGCACAAATGATGACAACCAATGGTGGATGCACAAATGATGACAACCAGAGGTTCATACAAATTCGTGTGTGTATGAAAAGAGCTATACATAAAGCATATAACATCCACTGCTGTCATCCTTAGCAAAAGATCTGGCAGAGAACCCGAGAAAATTCTGGTCCTATGTAAAATCACTAAGTGGGTTTAAGGCTTCCATTCAGTCCCTTGTTGACCCATCTGGTGTGGCAGTTGAAGAGAGCAAAATGAAAGCAGAAGGTTTTAAATTCACATTCGAGAAATAATTCACACAGGAGAATTGTACAAAGATACCATCGCTTGACAGTAGGGCAGACTCTCATATATACGACATAGTAATATGCATCCCTGGCATAGAGAAACTACTGAAAGATTTGGAAGCAAATAAATCACTGGGTCGAGGTGGAATCTTAGTTCGGTTTTACAAAAAGTACTCTGTGGCTTTGGCCCCTTACCTAGTTTACATTTATCGCAAATCTCTCTCTATCAGGAAAAAGTCCAAAGCAACTGGAAAAAAGTGCAGGTAACTCCTGTATATAAGAAGGGTAAAACTATGGGCCTGCAGAATTACAAACCATTATCCATAACTTTGGTTTGCTGCAGAATCCTTGAACATATTCTCAGTTCAAATATATTAAATTCTCTTGAGACCGAGAAGTTTATCTCAACGAATCAGCGTGGTTTTAGAAATCATCGCTTCTTCGAAATTCAGCTTACCCTTTCCTCACATGATGTAATGTGAATTGTGGATAAAGGACAACAGGCATATTCCATATTTCTAGATTTCTGGAAAGCATTTGACACAGTGCCCCATTGCAGATTATTGATGAGGGTAAGAGCATATGGAGTAAGTTGACAGATATGCAAGTGACTTGAAGAATTTTTAAGTAATAGTACCTAGTATGTTATTCTCAACAGTGAGTGTTCAACGGAGAAGAGGGTATTGTCAGGAAATGGGATAGGACCACTGTTGTTCTCTATATACATAAAGGATTTAGAGGACAGAGTGGGAAGCAATCTGCAGTTGTTTGCTGATGGTGCTGTGGTGTATGTAAGGTGTCGAAGTTGAGTGACTGTAGGAAGATAGAGATGAAGATAAAATTTCTAACTGGTGCGATGAATGGCAGCTAGCTCTAAATGAGGAAAAATGTAAGTTAATGCGAATGAGTAGGCAAAACAATCTGTAATGTTCATATGCAACATTGGTAGTGTACTGCTTGACACAGTTGTCGTTAAAATATCTGAGTGTAACATCTCTAAGTGATATGAAATGGAACAAATATGTGAGGACTCTGGCAGGGAAGACGTGGAGTAAGGAAGTAAATGTAGGTGTAGAGATGTTAACCCTCCGCCAGGCACTTAAATGTGACTTGCAGAGTATCCATGTAGACTTAGATATAGATGTCAGTCACAGAGACAGCACATCAATAAAGAAAAATTAAACAAACGAAAGTTATTTTGGAGGGCGACTGGAAAAAATGAAGGAATGTGGAAACACAAACATTGCTAATAAGATGTTGTTGTTGTTGTTGTTGTTGTTGTGGTGGTGGTCTTCAGTCCTGAGACTGGTTTGATGCAGCTCTCCATGCTACTCTATCCTGTACAAGCTTCTTCATCTCCCAGTACTTACTGCAACCTACATCCTTCTGAATCTACTTAGTGTATTCATCTCTTGGTCTCCCTCTACAATTTTTACCCTCCACGCTGCCCTCCAATACTAAATTGGTGATCCCTTGATGCCCCAGAACACGTCCTACCAACCGATCCATTCTTCTAACCAAGTTGTGCTGCAAATTCTTCTCCCCAATTCTATTCAATACCTCATCATTAATTATGTGATCTACCCATCTAATCTTCAGAATTCTTCTGTAGCACCACATTTCGAAAGCTTCTATTCTCTTCTTCAGAGAATTTTGTGGAGGATTATGGTTAAGTATGAGGGTGAAATTAAAAAAAAAAATGTGGTCTTAGCACTGAGTGTCTTCAACCAGCGTCTTACAGGGGTCAGTCGAGGGTGCTCTGCTATCTACTGGCCACACAGAGTGTCCAGGAGAGGTGCATTAATACTGCTGCCCTGGCTGTACCTGTGAGCAGCTGCCAGTGTCTTGACTGTCTCTTGGTGGGAGGTCAGGGCGTACTTCTGCATAGCTACTGTTACCGTGTGTGGAGTGGCCATGAACACTGAGATCTTTGAAGGCACCTCAGTAAAGCATTGTACCACGCTACCAGTGTTCTGGCTAGGCAGGCAGGCAACTTCTGCAGACTACCAGGTTGGCATTATGCGTGGCTGAAGTTGCAGTTTACAACCACCGACATACACCATAGAGACTGCTGAGCTGGACGACTCAGTAATTTCTGACCCCGTGCACCGATCAACTGCCTTCGGTTAACGACACTTCTTCTGTAGCACCACATTTCGAAAGCTTCTATTCTCTTCTTGTCTAAACTATTTATCGTCCATGTTTCACTTCCATACATGGCTGCACTCCATACAAATACTTTCAGAAATGACTTCCTGACACTTAAATCTATACTCGATGTTATCAAATTTCTCTTCTTCAGAAACGCTTTCCTTGCCATTGCCAGTTTACATTTTATATCCTCTCTACTTCGGCCATCATCAGTTATTTTGCTTCCCAAATAGCAAAACTCCTTTACTACTTTAAGTGTCTCATTTCCTAATTTAATTCCCTCAACATCACCCGACTTAATTCGACTACATTCCATGATCCTCGTTTTGCTTTTGTTGATGTTCATCTTATATCCTCCTTTCAAGACACTGTCCATTCCGTTCAACTGCTCTTCCAAGTCCTTTGCTGTCTCTGACAGAATTACAATGTCATCGGCGAACCTCAAAGTTTTTATTTCTTCTCCATGGATTTTAATACCTACTCTGAATTTTTCTTTTGTTTTCTTTACTGCTTGCTCAATATACAGATTGAATAACATCGGGGAGAGGCTACAAGCCTGTCTCACTCCCATCTGGTTTCTGTACAAATTGTAAATAGCCTTTTGCTCCCTGTATTTTACCCCTGCCAACTTTAGAATTTGAAAGAGGCTATTCCAGTCAACATTGTCAAAAGTTTTCTCTAAGTCTACAAATGCTAGAAGTGTAGGTTTGCCTTTTCTTAATCTTTCTTCTAAGATAAGTCGTAAGGTCAGTATTGCCTCATGTTTTCCAATATTTCTACGGAATCCAAACTGATCTTCCCCAAGGTCGGCTTCTACTACTTTTTCCATTCGTCAGTAAAGAATTTGCGTTATTATTTTGCAGCTGTGGCTTATTAAACTGATTGTTCGGTAATTTTCACATCTGTAAACACCTGCTTTCTGTGGGATTGGAATTATTATATTGTTCTTGAAGTCTGAGGGTATTTCGCCTGTCTCGTACATCTTGCTCACCAGATGGTAGAGTTTTGTCAGGACTGGCTCTCCCAAGGTCGTCAGTAGCTCTAATGGAATGTTGTCTACTCCATGGCCTTGTTTCGACTTAGGTCTTTCAGTGCTCTGTCAAACTCTTCACGCAGTATCGTATCTTCCATTTCACCTTCATCTACATCATCTTCCATTTCCATAATATTGTCCTCAAGTACATCGCCCTGGTATAGACCCTCTATATACTCCTTTCACCTTTCTGCTTTCCCTTCTTTGCTTAGAACTGGGTTTCCATCTGAGCTCTTGATATTCATACAAGTGGCTCTCTTTTCTCCAAAGGTCTCTTCAATTTTCCTGTAGGCAGTATCTATCTTACCCCTCGTGAGATAAGCCTCTACATCCTTACATTTGTCCTCTAGCCATCCCTGCTTAGCCATTTTGCACTTCCTGTCGATCTCATTTTTGAGACGTTTGTAATCCTTTTTGCCTGCTACATTTACTGCATTTTTATATTTTCTCTTTCATCAATTAAATTCAATATTTCTTCTGTTACCCAAGGATTTCTAGTAGCCCTTGTCTTTTTACCTACTTGATCCTCTGCTGCCTTCACTACTTCATCCCTCAGAGCTACCCATTCTTCTTCTATTGTATTTCTTTCCCCCATTTGTGACAATTGTTCCCTTATGCTCTCCCTGAAACTCTGTACAACCTCTGGTTTAATCAGTTTGTCCAGGTCCCATCTCCTTATATTCCCACCTTTTTGCAGTTTCTTCAGTTTTAATCTACGGTTCTTAACCAATAGATTGTGGTCAGAGTCCACATCTGCCCCTGGAAATGTCTTACAATTTAATACCTGGTTCCTAAATCTCTGTCTTACCATTATATAATCTATCTGATACCTTTTAGTATTTCCAGGATTATTCCATGTGTACAACCTTCTTTTATGATATGAAACTTCCTGGCAGATTAAAACTGTGTGCCCGACCGAGACTCGAACTCGAGAACTTTGCCTTTCGTGGGCAAGTGCTCTACCAACTGAGCTACCGAAGCATGACTCACGCGCGGTACTCACAGCTTTACTTCTGCCAGTACCTCGTCTCCTACCTTCCAAACTTTACAGAAGCTCTCCTGCGAACCTTGCAGAACTAGCACTCCTGAAAGAAAGGATATTGCGGAGACATGGTTTAGCCACAGCCTGGGGGATGTTTCCAGAATGAGATTTTCACTCTGCAGCGGAGTGTGCGCAGGAGAGCTTCTGTAAAATTTGGAAGGTAGGAGACGAGGTACTGGCAGAAGTAAAGCTGTGAGTACCGGGCGTGAGTCATGCTTTCGTAGCTCAGTTGGTAGAGCACTTGCCCGCGAAAGGCAAAGGTCCCGAGTCTTGGTCGGGCACACAGTTTTAATCTGCCAGGAAGTGTCATATCAGCGCACACTCCGCTGCAGAGTGAAAATATATACCCCAATTGCTTGTGTCCAGCGTGCCATGCATTTACAGCGGTATCAGGACAATGATGCAAATGATCAGCTTGAATGTCAAACAAAGGATGAAGAACCTAACAGTAACTAACAGAGCACATGAAGCCTTTCTGTCAGTGACACATTCCACATCATGGCGCAAGGCTTATCACCATGGAATGTGGCATCAGCCAGGTTTATTGATCAAACCTACAGGTTGCATCAATATAAATTCCATTCCTTTCTCCTTCCTTTACACATTTGAAATTGTAATTTCAAATGTCACAAGGAACATTGACACTTCACTTGGCAATACATGAGAGACAGTGCTACACCTTTGAAATGTTTGCTAACTACAGTCATGTAGTACAGAGGAAATAGCCAGAAGACTTGGAACAGCAACTGTCCCTGGCACTACAATAGTGGATTCTAGCTGGTTTGCCTCGTAATTTTATCACATTCCTCAAATTTATTTATTTATTTATTTATTTTTTATTTATTTTTTTTTTTAGTATGATCGTTAACAAATGTCATACAACAATCCTGATATTTCAAGAGCTTTCAAATGCTATTGGAAATAGTATACCATTTCATTTAACAATATTATGTGCAGCCTTCTTTATTTCTGATCTAATTAAGCATTAGAACCAATGTTCAGGGATACAGATTTATAATTTATTCCAAACGATAATTAATAGATGGGCCAATATTCTGTGTCCAGTTGTGATAAAACTGTTTAATTGTCAAGATGTCAGTAGTCCAATTTAAATAGAGCAGACTGCAGGGAACATCATCCTGATACAGGAAACTAAGGCTTAACATCACCGTGACAAATGAAGACCACAGCGACTGCCTAGACTTGCTTTGAAATGGCCATGGCGGATTCTGTGCCCCATCCTTGTCCAGTCTCGGCTTTTACTCCATTTTTAATGCCTTTGATTAACATTTAAGCTGTGTGAACAGCATCACAGGTAATTTCATTCTGTTACTTCATTGCAATCAGGACTGAATTTGTCTACTTATCGTTGGCATGCTATGTTTCTCTGTTAGACGTTGTGTGTCAATAATTTCTACTGACTCATCATCAGTGATAAATTAAACACAGCCTTCTTGCCTTTTTTGTGGCCCCTGAAAACCCTGTAACTACAATCACATACACTGAAATTTTGCAGTATCAGCAAAGGGCCATTAAGAGCAAACTGAGGGGAATTTTGATGCTATAGAAGTTCACCTGGGACATATTTGATCATCTATGTCATTGGCTTGACTTAGAAACCAGCACCTTTCACTGTTTTCCCACCTGTAGCAATGTTTAACAAGAAAGACCGTTGCAATAATATATAACCTCGGCCCAATATGAAAGAGTGGACACATGACCTGGTGGCTCAGGATACAGAGGGTGTAGAGAAATTTACACAGTGCTGTGGCAGGGGCATCAGTGAATGTGTTATATTTATAGAAAATTGTAATCTGATACTGTAAATCACGTTTCTAATTAGTCTTCTCATCAAGTGTTTTCCCAGTTGCCAGCCAATAGGATAATTAATGTTTTGGAGACTAGCCATTTAGAAGAATATAGGGCCTAGGAAACCAGCCATTTATGCAGTTATTTAAAGTGTTAATGGAACATATGTAATTGATCTATCTCCAAACACAATACATACTGAAAAAGGACCAAGCTTCAAGATTTATTTGTCATTTTTACTTTAGTTCTTTGATAGATTACAAATTTTTAAATAATGGTGGCAGAAAGTATAATTATCCTCCAAAAAAAAGTAAGAAATGAGTTATTGAGCAATTTCTTCCACTTGAGCTTCCAAAATTTCTTGTTCACTCAACAAAGGGGTATATTTGTTGCAGAACTACAGCAAACTGTGACACACACACACACTAAACTACGTTAGTGCGATTATATTGACTAAGCCATAAGTCCACTAATGTTTCTTTTGAAATAATTCTAGAAATTGACAACAGAATGCAGCACCAGTCAAGGGACAGAGAGTGGGACGTATGTAGATTGTTCTCACATGAAGTGATAAATGGCTCGCATGCAGAGAAAATTCAGCCCAGTCTTTTTAACACTAAGTATTGGCCTGAGCAATGCTCCGGCTTTGTCTCCCAAGCGCTATTGACATTTTTACGCATCCCATTTCAGGGACCCTCACACTGCTGCAGACGAGTCACTTCCATACTCCAGTGAATAAAAACTTTTTCAAGTATTTATCATGCAACATTGTTTGGTATCATTTGCAATAAGCCTAGTTTTGATACCTTGAACCATTTATCAAATATGACGATTGTTATGACGAGATGATTTCCAATGTGGAGGGCCCGAATTGGGTGCACTGTGTGCAGTTATCCGCCAGATATAAAAACCAATAACTCGAGAACTAATCGAGATATTGTTCTATTCTCAGTTTTAACTAAAACTTCAATACGTCATGTATATTTCATAACAGCAATGTATGAGCGCACACAAAGTCTTTGCGTTTTTGCCTCTACAAACTCTTTAAAAATTTCATGCCATGCTTTACTTAATTTGATGCAGCGAAGTAACTAAGACAGTGATGCAATGAAATTCAGTCCTTTATCGAATTGAGATAGTAGATTATAAGATGTGCAAAAATAATTTTTTTTTTCCACCGAATAGTCTCTCAGCACAGACAGCACCATTAGACAAGCAGTATAGTGATAACAAAGCCGCACTCAGCATTGAATGCAGAGAGTGCATCTGTAGCAGACAAAGAGTTAATGGGATATTTTATTTCAATTTTGACAATTTCAGTGCTTTTTTTTTTTTAAAGGAATTTGTTGTTTTTTTTTTCCTTTGTTTTTACAGATTCAGTGTTTTTTTCCCCCCTATCTGTTCTTTTTCTTGCCAATTTCGCCCTTTTTTTCCTCCAAATTCATATACCAAATAAGGTGTTATTGTTACCCGTTTCGGCATTATTTTCTGCTAATTTTAATGTTATTTTTTCCACAATCGGAACAATTTTGTTGCTAAATTCATTGTTTTTTCCAGTTTCTGTGTGTATTTTGCAGTCTTCATTTTTCTTTTTGCCCAATTTGATATTTTTTTACCAAATTGGTATAATTTTTTAGGATGTTGGTACTAATTCTTGCCAGTTTCTGTGATTTTGCCTGATTTGACATTAGTTTTTTTCCAGATTCAATGTGGGTTTTTTCCCCATATTCAGTGTTACATTTTTTTCCTAATTTCATCTTACTTTTTTCCATATTCAGTATTTCTTTTGCCAAATTCAGTCAAATTTTTTCCAGATTCGGTGCTTTTCCCCAAATTCACTGTTTTTGCCAATTATAGTCTTTTTTACCCATTTTGATGTGTTTATTATTAAATTTGTTGTTTTTATTACCAAATTAGGTATGTGTATTGCCAAATTCAGTGCTTTTTTTTTTTTTTTTTTTTTTTTTTTTTTTTTTTTTGCCCCCCCATTTCGGTATTACTTTTTTGTTGATTTCAGTGCTGTTTTTGGCGTTGCATCATAGTTATGTGGGAGGTGAAGTGTCATTTTCAGATTATACGAGAACCTCAGTTGTCCTCCAATTTTTTATTTTTCATACAGGAAAGGGGCAAATTGTCGATTTCAAAAGAAAACACCAATTGGGCTTTATTTTTCGCGTTACCGTTTTTGCAAAATTTTCCCATCTTCATAAATAAGTCATTATGGATATCAAATTAGGAGTGCTTTTAATTTTTGCAGAAACTATACGCATTTCATGTATGAAGTACCACCTGCAACAACGTATTTTTCTGCATTTACAGCTTAGTAATAAAGTCAGTGAAGTCCCAGCACGCCTTCAGGACAATAAGAAAGAACTAGAAAATAAGCTAAAGGAATATGATAAGCTTTTGCAAATGAAACCTGCGTATGAAAGAACTGATATCATGCGCACCAAGGAGATACCAGAATTGAAGTAAGCATCAGTTTCATGCTTTTACCTTCATATATTCAGAATGTATGTTAAATATTGACAAATATTAAAATATAGTCATGTAGTTTGTAGTTGCACTAAATAACTACAGATTTAGAATAGAATATTTGAAATCTAGGATTACCAAAACCATTTTCTTATCTTGCCACAAATTGACTTTGTAGAAAATATGAGTAGACATTAAAGGGAAGATGAGCAGTTATCATAATAATAGAAAATTGTGCATTGCCATAAATGCACAAGAAGGCACACCACATTTTCAGTAAATATTGTGCTACCAGGTGTACCGGTATGAAATGAGCGTTAAGATACAAATGTGTCGATAGGGAACATTTGTTGTGAACGAGCCTTAATTATTTTTTTTGTTTGGTTGGTATGACATCTGCCAAAGATATTTAGTATACATCAAGTCATGGAACAAACAACATCATGTTTTCATCATTTTAACAATGTCAAATTTTGTACCAGAAAGTGATGATTTGCGGAAAGCATTAATTTTTTTGTCTTCATTTGGAAAAAAGTGCTGCAGAGTCCCATCAAATGCTTGTCAAGGCATATGGCAATCATGTTCTATCAGAAGCAACATGCAAAAGATGGTTTCAGTGGTTCAGAAATAATGATTTTGACGTAAGAAATGAAGAACGTGGAAGACCACCAAAAAAATTCGAAGATGCTGAAGTGCAAGCAATATTGGATGACGATGATACTTTGAGTCAGAAGCAAATGGCAGCAATGCTAAATGTTGCACAACAAACAATTTCTGACCGTTTGAAAGCTATGGGAAAGATCCAAAAGTGTGGAAAATGGGTGCCACATGAATTGAATGAAAGACAGATGGAAAACCGAAAAACCATTTGTCAAATTTTGCTTCAAAGACCTGAAAGAAAATCAATTTTGCATTGAATTATTACTGGTGATGAAAAATGGATTTATTCTAAGAATCCTAAATGGGAAAAATCATGGGTTAATCCGGGACAACCATCAACATCGACTGCAAAACCAGATCAATTCGGCAAGAAGACAATGCTCTGTTTGGTGGGATCAGAACGGTGTGGTGTATCATGAGCTTCTAAAACCCAGTGAAACTGTGAATACTAATCATTACAGACAACAAATGATCAATTTGAACTATACATTGATCAAAAAAAGACAAAAGACCAGAATGGGCCAGAAGACATGGCAAAGTATTTTTTTTACACGACAATCCACCTGCACAAAAAGCAAAACTGGTTCAGGATACAATCAAAACACTTGGCTGGGTGCTGCTACCCCACCCGCCGTATTCATCAGACTTGGTCCCTTCCGACTATCATTTGTTTTCATCGATGGGACACGCATTGGCTGAGGAACACTTCCTACGAAGAAGTCGAAAATTGGGTGTCTGATTGGTTTGCTTCAAAAGACAAACATTTCTATTGGCGTGGTGTCCACAAATTGCCTGAAAGGTGGTCAAAATGTATAGAAAGCAATGGTCAGTACTTTGAATAAAATGATTTTACTTTTCAATTCAAAATTAGTGTTTCATTTTCTCAAAAAAACGCACATTTCATACCGGTATACCTGCTTGTGAAATTCTATTGGATTTAAACAGTAAATTGATAACTTTACTTGTTATTATTCATCTTACACTGGTGTATTTCCTTGTTTTCAGAGAGTCACTTCATCAAACAGAAGAGGCTTTAGATGCAGCTCGGAAACAGATTAAAGATTTGAAGGAGCAGTTACTGGGTCCAAAAGCAAAGGAGCAGATGGCAAAGGATATCCAAGGAGATGTAGTTCGCATTGATCAGTTGCAGACAGAACTGCGCCGCATAGACAAAGAAATTCAGGAGCTGCAGTCTAAGATGCCCACAGGTTGATAAAATATTTTTGGACCTCTTCCAACAGTCAATTTCCTATAAAACCAATCTTTTATTTTAAGAATCTGCCATCTTCAACTGCCCATACACTGATGAGCCAAAACATTATGACCTCCTGCTTAATAGTCAATTGGTTCACATTTAAATGCAGTGCAGTAGTGATTCTGCATGGTGTGGATTCCTACAATTCCTTGATAAGGTTCCAGGTGAATGTGGCACTAGATATGTACATGCAGATCAGGCTTTTTCTCTAAATTATGGGTCATTGGTGCATGAGCTCAGGGCTAATGCCCAGAAGTGTCCCAGATATGTTCTGTCAGATTCAGATTGAGCAAATCTAGTGACCAAGACATCAAAGTGAATACACTGTCATGCTCCTCAAACCACTGTAGCATAATTCTGGTCTAGCAACACAGAGTTATCTTACTGGAAGATACCACAGCCCTTGCGGAAGATATTAAACGTGAAGCAATGCAGGTGGTCCATATAATGTTTGCGTGGTCCCCAGCTGTGATGGTCCTTTCGATTACTACCACATCCCCTGTGGAATCCCAAGTGAATGTCGTCCATAGCATGATACTGCCCTACCGGTTGCATCTGTAGAGCGGTACACATTTCGAGCAAACTCTCACCTAGATGAATGTGCATGAATACAAGTTCGTCATGCAAGTGTAACAATAAACATGATTCTTCCAACCAGGTTACACATTTCCTTTGATCCACGATCCAGTCTTGATGATACCATGCCCACTGCAATTGTAATTGAAGATGTCGTTTGGTCTATTAGGAAACACACAGGAGTTGTCTGCTGCAGAGCTCAATGTTCAACAATGTGCACTGAACTGTATGCTCTTTTACTCTCTTTGTCAAATATGTCACATATTGCTGCCTTTCCTGCTTTACAGAGTAGGCAAGCCTCCATGTTTTGTGATGAGGTTTGGAACTACATCATCTTGTCCCTTAGTCACGATTTCACACTGCTTCAGACACTTTCCATACCTGACACAAGATGTGCAGGATGGGAGGAGAGCATGACAGAGAGTAGGAATCCAGAGTGGGTGGTTTCTAATGATAACCAAAAAGTAGTTCAAACATTTTGTCAGTTTTATTATCTGTTCAGAGGTTCGTAAGGCACACTCTGGGTAAATGCCAGACATCTGTAGAGACCATTACGTCCAAAGCATTAAGTTGATCATAGGAGAGTAGGAAAAAGATGTGTCAGGTCAGGAGTCTCCAGCAGAGAGCGCTAACTTGTCGCAGCCTGGCACTCTGTTCCTGAGTCCCAAGATCTTATCTGAGGAATTTCCTATGCTTTCATCATTCGAGTGTTACAGATGATGTTCACAAAGCGTCTGTCCAACAACACTCCTTAACTGAGAATAATGCCAGCCCACCAACATGGACAGATACAGCAACAAGTTTTCAGAGCAGTCTCCCAGTAACCAGCAAGCTTAGCCAAAGAAACCAATTAAAAAAAGGCCACCTGCATATTAGAACCCTAACTTGTGACGAGCTTTATTGTTATTGAAATGCTTTTTTAGCAGGTGCCATACCACAACAATTTAAAGTCACTTCCATAAATTTCCCTTTTTGTGACTGTTATTGTCACTGGAATCATTACTCACTTGTCTCTCCTCTGCTTACTCAGTTTTCTTAGTGCATCACTTGTTCACAACACCACCAGATGGCATTTAACATTGCAGTGAGCAGTCATTTTAGTGTTTTGACTCGCCAGCGTATGCCACTGATATATTACTTTGCTCAGTGGATGCTTTACAATGGGACAAGTGGATATGGTTTTGTTGCATGTTCATTTCAACTGTTCAAGTTTCTCCATGCTAGAACTGGATGAATCTATGCTGCTTTTAGTACAAGATACCAAATTAAGAGTACTGTTGTCTGTGCTTGTTGAAAAATACATGAAATCAGCCTTACAACAGTTCCACTTCTACAGCATTGGTAACTGTAAATGAATATTACACATGCTGCATAGATATCACTGAAAATGATTTGGGCCTGCCTACATAATCAACTGAAACACAGACATCCATTAACCAATATTAAAGGTATTTAAAATTTCTGCATTAAACTACTAGAACATACATATATTACAGTACATATTTCATTTTATTGATATGAAACATAATCAGTTGCATGCTGTGTAACAACGTCACAATTTTAGTTTGCTTTCTAGATCGAAAGTCTGTTTATTATTCAAGTTACTGAGGCATGGCTTGTATTGCGTCGTTTTATGTCTGATTTTCGCTTACGCCAGGAAGTATTATCTGTTAGCACATTTCTGAGGTTCACTTTGATTTGCAGCACTACACATTTCTCGAAGTGGAATATGATGCAATATAGCGCCACTAGCGTTTCTTTACATACTTATGGCTAAACATCTTTGTGTGTGTGTGTGTGTGTGTGTGTGTGTGTGTGTGTGTGTGTGTGTGTGTAGTATTGTGAACTTAATGGCTTGATTTGGTTTTCACTTGATCTAAAAATTTTCTCTTCATTTGTGGTTTGTCATCATTTTAGTGATGTTAGTGGGCACTTATTTAATATATAATTGAAATGAAGGAGAAGTGTGGAAGTTGATCTAAGTGGAAAGTAGTGTAGAAAAAGGAGAGGTGGCAATGACGAGTAAATGTAGTGAACCGTGAATTCCAAGAGGAGGAAAGAAGACTGTGTTGGTAATAAAATGGAAGAACGGGAGAAATAGAGATGAGATGCAGGAGGTGGTGGTTTACTTTTGTTACTTTTTTCTATGTGACGTGTTCAGTGATTTTACATAATGCCTTGTTTCAAATATTTATCTGCTCATTAATCAGCTGTTTATTGTGGTTTAACGCTTTGTACAATAAATTGCAGTTGTTTCAAAGAAAATGCCTTTTTTGCATGCTGCACATCGAAATTTTTATTTTTATTTATGCACCCAGATGCGTTTCGCCTTCTGCACATAGAAATTTTTATTTTTATTTATTCACCCAGGCGCGTTTTGCCTTTTTTACAAGGTGAAATGCGTCTTGGTGCATAAATAAAAATAAAAATTTCGATGCGCAGCATGCAAAAAAGGCATTTTCTTTGAAACAACTGCAATTTATATACAGCTGCTGCGAAAATGGCCACTAGAAGAAACGTACTTTGTATAATGTCCTTAAAAAGTGAGATGTCTGTGTGTACTTATGTTTTTCTGTTGTGTTTAGCCAGTAATATTCCTGTTTAAGTTTATCTGCAAATTGAGAGGATAGTACTGTATTTCCATGCTCTGGTGTGTTCTTTATACTGTCAAAATGATCCTGGTGTAGATTTCGTTTTAGTCCTTACAATTGAACTGGTAGATACCAGGTTGTTGGTATTAGTCTCATTTTGGTTTTTGAGGTGTGCTCCTCTATTGAATAATTCTTAATGTAGGCACCGAGCGAGGTGGCGCAGTGGTTAGACACTGGACTCGCATTCGGGAGGACGACGGTTCAATCCCGCGTCCGGCCATCCTGATTTAGGTTTTCCGTGATTTCCCTAAATCGCTCCAGGCAAATGCCGGGATGGTTCCTTTCAAAGGGCACGGCCGACTTCCTTCCCTGTCCTTCCCTAATCCGATGAGACCGATGACCTCGCTGTCTGGTCTCCTTCCCCAACACAACCAATCTTAATGTAGGCAACATTAATACCTAAGTTTTATTACTATATTTACCTGAGTATAAGACGAACCATCCCGTTTTTTAAGATGTTCTCTGAGACAAAAATTTGATTTAACACATCATGACTAATCAGAACTACAAACTGTTTTATTGATGTAAAGTAACTGCCAAAAAGTTAACATTATGCACCTCTAAACTTTCACCATTTATTAATTGTCTACATTTTGATAACACTAGGAGAAATAAAATAAGCAGAAACAAATGGTTTACATTAATTTTCATACCATTTGCTTTTCTGCCTTTCTTGCATGCTAATGCTGTTGTTTGTGGTATCACTATTTGTAATAGTAGTAATAATAATAATAATCATAATAATAACAATAATCATCCTAATAGCACAGCTGTGAAATTAATACCTTTTTTTTTTGTCACAAATATTTGACGGTTTCTTCCAAGTATATTGTTATTTCTGAGGTTGTCATTGTGGTGGTACCTGAGAACACAGCTGTTTTTTTTACTGAATACATATCAGATTTGTATTACACACTGATGTGGGGAATGTTTCAATGTCTCTTGCTTCCAAACAAATCACTTGCCCACTGCTCTTTCATTGGCTGTGTAGAACCAGCTGTCACTCCCCCTTCCATTCCCATTATACGTCATCGAGTGTCAGCAACAATGTAGCAAGAAGCACTTAAGTACACCACTGCCCCCTATCTATACTTTTACCATCTCCTGCAGAAATTGGTACTCTTGTTGAATATTTGTCCAACTTTATTCAGTTAGATTCGAACTACAACTGAACTCGGGCAAACTGCAGTTTAAACGTGGCAGATGTTCATAAAAATCCAAAGTACGTAGTATAGAATCTCATGGTTGGCAATGCAAAATTTGCTTCTCACTCTAACTCCCTTCCTCACAGTTATCTTAGCTCTCAGCCAAGTTGGTGGCACTATTCACCTTCCAACCCTTCCATAGTGCTGAGCTTGAACAACTGTGCAAAGCAGACTGCAATATCTTCTAGTATGCAGGTCATATGTGACAGCACCAACTAATACATAAAAAAAGATCACAACTACGATTCTCGAACTTTCTCTTCTCCCACAATCTAGTGTCATCTGTTGTTACTATCTATACAACAGGTTTTTCTGCTGTAATTTATTCTCGCGATAACAATTACAGTCAGTTTAATGTGATATATTTCCTTTGTTAGACATTTCATTCTGGATTAATTTTCCTTCATATTTCAACTGAATATCATCATCATCATCATCATCATCATCATCATGCTCTAAAGCTGATTAAAAGGTGGTAACGTTTTTATCTCATAATGAAATATAATATTGGTTCTGATTGAACTAATGTTTTTCGGAGGACAATATTTCTGATTTTGAATGTTACCTTTATTTAAAAACTGGCATTAATGTTTGGATGTGGTATCCATACATGTGTGACAATGTTTTCTGCAAACCTGTTCAGATACAACAAACTATCGTAAGCTGATAGAATTTAATGCTATTTCCTCCTGTGTTTCACAAAATTGTCAAATTTTTAGTCATAGCAATAGACTGATGAAGTGGCTAGTTCACAGTTTCTCATGTATCTCATGCGCTAGCACCACGCTAGTTAGTATCACATGATTGTTCAAGCAATATCGATGCCATATCAAGTGCTTTGGTGTATTGGGAAATCTCAAGCGAGTATTGTTGACAGAGCCCTGCTCTTCCAAATGCTTCAAAATAAATCTGCACATCACCTCAGCAACCAAAGTTTCATCCCTAAATGTAAGACAGCCTCTATAAATGTGTGACTATCTCTATATACTCTGCTAAATGATGTAAAAATGTTGACCTCAGCAGCAATAGTTTAATCTGTGAGTATAAGACGCCCCTGTATTTTTCAAATGATGAATTTGGGAGAAACCTTGTCTTATTGGGTAAATACAGTATATTACTATTTATTCACTTTGTAAAGAACCACGCTGCAGCTACTGATGGGAGTCACTGTTCCTTTATTAACTGAATGGCCTTAGTCAATAGCGACTTCTGTTTTGGCACAGACAACCTAGCCAACCATAGTTAGCAGATGAATTCAGCATGTATTCATATCAGTAAATGAAAGTAGACACAACACACAAAAGTTTGCCAGGATAAGTCTTACTAAATTTCAGGCTGGCCACACTTTTTACTGTATAGGCACTTTCTAGACTCAGAAAGCGGATTTTGCAGTTTGTTCTGCTGTTTTTCAATGTCACAGCATTTTGCAACATTTAGAATCATTTTCTGAATCACAGTACTAACCTCTCAATTTGCAGATCAACTTAAACAGGAATATTACTGGCTAAACACAACAGAAAAACATAAGTACAGAGAGACATTATACAAAGCATGTTTCTCGTAGTGGCCATTTTCTCAGCAGCTGTATAGAAATTGCAGTTGTTTCAAAGAAAATGCCTTTTTTGCACGCTGCACATTGAAATTTTTATTTATGCATCCACTCTGTGTTTTGTAAAGACAGTGATGCAACAAGTAACCAATATCCATAGCTAAAAATATATTATTTGATCCAGATGGCTTGTAATCATTACAGCTGATGTCTACAATCTTCAGTTTTTGCACTAATTACAAGGGTTTTTTTATGTTTGTTCCACAACTTGATCATCAGAATCTGATGGCTGTCCATGAATACTTACATATTCTTTCTCCTTCTTGTAAAACTTGAGAGTTCGTAGCTACTCCAGTGCCTGGCTGTTTACCAGAACCCCTCAGTGCAAAGGATTGTCACTGGATGAAATAACTTTTTTCTGTGGCGTTTTCCATGTATCACAATTTTATAAATTACAGTATACTGCAAGCACACGATAGAAACCAACCAAAGTTCTCATTGTTTATGTTGACATAAAACAAAGCCAGCAGTGTGGGAGCTTTGGCATCATCACTTGAAACACATGCATCAAGTGCAAAGTTTCTGCTGCCTGGGTATAGGTGTAACCATCCAGTGTGACCTAAAGCACATAAAACAGTTTTAGAAAAAGCAGATACCAGGCTGAGATTCGTAGGAAGAACGTTAAGGAAATGTAATTCATCCACATGGCACTGGTTGTGAAGTAGCCATTGAACTTGAGCATGTTAGTTGCTGATCATGGGTACCTAAAATGTTGTGTGAAATAGCAACAGAGCTGGTATATGACATGGCTGCTTTTGCAGGTTGCCCTACCTCTAATGAGATAGCATAAGCCTTTGAAAGTACTGGATTATGGTTTGTTGTGTAGGAGAATTGAGCAGGTCTTGCTCCCTAGCCTTCCACAGAAATATGACCCCTGTGGAAACAGCTTGTGAGGGGATGTGGCACAAGGGTGGACAAAAATGTTGTGTAAGTTGAATGAGTGGCAAAATACCACTTCAGTAGGTGAGGAAAACATCATGGGTAGGAGGTACCTCATTTCTGGGCACAACGATAGATATGGTTCAGTTGTTTTGTTAGGAGTGGTGACAGGGTTAGGGATGTGTGAGGATATAATGTGTGAAATCTGTTTGTGGACTTGATTAGGGGGATGCTGCCTGTCTGTGAAGGCCTTTGTGAGGCCTTCAACATAATGGGCAAGGGAATTCTCATCACTGTAGGTATGCCTTCCATGAATGGCAGGGCTAAATGAGAGTTAGTTTTTGATGTGAAATAGATGACAGCTGTCAAAATGCAGGTACTGTTGATGGTTAGCAGGCTTTATGTGACAGAAATATTGATGACGCCGTCTTAGAAGTTGAGGTCAACACATCAGAAGAACGCGTGTTGAGCTGAGGACCACCAGATGAAGCAGATGGGAGAGTGTGTGTTGAGAATGTGGAGAAATTGGCTCTGGGTCCAGATCTTGCCTGGACCAAGCAAGAGTTTTGGGAGGCTAGGAAGTTTTGCAATAGATGATGCATAAATACATTGACATTGGAAGACACCATGTTTGTGCCCATGCCCATGCCCCAAATTTTAAAAATGACCTGCACATCTGTCATGGCTGTATTCATACCGTTATCTAAATCAAGCCCACTAACCGTTGACAATACCTGAATTTTGTCAACTATCATCTCTTCCACACAAACTAACTCATTTAGCCTTGTCATTTGTGGATGGCATTTCTGCAGTGTTGACAATTCTGTTGCACAGTATGTTGCAGGGTTCACAGAGGACTTCACAGAAAGGCAGCAACTCCCAAATCTAGTCCACAAACAGATTTCACACGCCATATCCTTACACACCCCTATCACCACCAGTAATAATTACTTGCAAATGAGCATTCCCCTCATTGCCAAATACTATCCCAGACTAAAGCAACTCGACCATGTCCATCAGGGCTTTGACTTCTCTATCATTGTGCCCAAAAATGGGGGACAACCTACCCATGATCCTTCGCTCTCCTCCTGAAGACCTACACATCCTTGCCCATCCCTATGCCATTCCCACTCTCAACCCCATTCCGCATGGCTCACATTCCTGTGGAAGATCCAAGAGCAAGTCATGCTCAATTTGTCTACTCAGCACACCATGCTCCAGTCCTGTCATAGGCTCTAGTATCTCGTCAGTGACAGGGCCACCTGCAAAAGCAGCCACACCATGCCATGTTGCAATTTCTGCACAGCATATTATGGAGGTATAACCAGCAACCAATTAATCAATATTGAGAATATCCAGCCCAGTTGTCAATTGTGTGTTTATTGCTACAGCATGTTTTGGGACAACATTATACCATTTTCAAGAACAAGGAAACAAGATAAAATAATCCTCCTTATACTGGCAGATATATAATGATTACAGATGTCCCGAGTTAAACCTACCTTAAAAAAAATTATGACATTAAGCCTCATGAAAACATAAAAACAAGCTGCACAGGGAACATTGTTAACTAAAACCATAAAACCTGAATCATCACAAGCCGGTGCATCCACTATCCCCAAGCTACAGTTGCAAACTGAAAGCTGCTGCCCTCACCTGGCAGTGATGATATTTATTTGAAGCCTATTACTCAGGACCAAAGATACTACTGTCTCTCATTAAATCTTTGAGAAATGCCTGTCTGGTCCTAGCCCATTCTAACGTAAAATTCCCTTTATGCAGCAGTCTAAATGGAAATAGGATATGTGAATTGTAAGTCATTAAGTAAAATACATTGCTGGCTACTTCTTAAGGAAGACATCATTAAAGTGTGCCCAGAAATGCCCTTTAGACACTGCCACCCTCTGACGCACTTCTCTTCCAAGGCACAACAAATCTCTACCTCCTCTAAATTTGATAGCGACCACCCTTTTGCTTCAATGCGCGACACCGTCATTCTTTCTGTCGTATCTCCCAACAAATGCTGCTCATTCTTGAGATGCTTTGCTACAGCTGACAATCTATTCTCTCCATTATTATACTTTTTAAATCTAACTTTAGAATTCCTTCCTGTCTACCCCACATATCTCACTTCACAATCCTGACATTTTACTTCATACACACCTAATTTTCTCATCAATTTCTCACCTGTGTCCATCTTATGCCTCAGCCTCTGCCCTGATTTGTGTCCATCTTGAAAGCAGTTCTAACCTCTTTCTTGCTAAACCACCTCACTAATTCTTGTGACTTGGTCATGCAATATGGCACAACTCTATATTTGTCTGGACTTTTATCATCTTGCTGGTTACCATGCTTAGCTGCTACATCCAAACGATTTTCTACCACTATTTGTCTAAGGGTTTTCATTTCCTCATTCTTGTTTTCCAGACTTAGAGGTGTGGAATTAGCCATGTGCACCACATTTTTGAAAAGTGCTATTCATGTTTGTTGGGGGTACCATGAGGACTTACTATTAACTGCCCCTGTGAACT
Organism: Schistocerca nitens; assembly: GCF_023898315.1. Taxonomy (NCBI): domain Eukaryota; kingdom Metazoa; phylum Arthropoda; class Insecta; order Orthoptera; family Acrididae; genus Schistocerca; species Schistocerca nitens. The sequence continues at coordinate 356,672,206 of NC_064622.1, forward strand.
TGAGCCTCCTAAAAATTCCTGTTTTGACTGTATTGGTCCTCAGGTCCAGATAATTTAAGACTCCATGTTGTTCATGCTCTACTATAAAAACTATGCCCTTATGCATATTATTGAAGTCATTCAACAACTCATTTATTTCTTCCTTGGACCTCTGATATACTATGAAAATATCGACAACATATCTCCTGTACATTTGCACTTTGTCACTGTATTTAACATTTGCCTTGAAAAAAGCTGTTTCATACTTATTCGAGATGATGTCTGCCATCTACCCTGCTAGTGCACATCCCATTGCTAAAACTTTATCCTGTACATAAAACTTACCATTGAACTTTTAACTCAGGACGTCTGTAATTCCTATATGTCTTCCAGTATAAGGAGGATTATTCTATATGGTTTCTTTGTCATTAGCACTTGAAAATAGTATAATGTTGTCCCGAAACATATTGTGGTAAAATAATCACACAATTGGCAACTGAATATCCTCAATATTGCTTGAACAACAGTTGTATGACGGCTTCACATCAGTTATCCAGTGACCAGTTGTGCACTAGAATGAATGGTCACCTTCAAACTGTGGCCAAGAATAGAGTTGACTACTCAGTAACAGAGCATGCTGCTAAAGTTCAGTATTTGCTTCACAACCTGTGCCATATTGACTCTTCACTACCTCCCTACTACCCCCTCCCCCACCAACACCAGCTGTTCTGAACTACACAGATGGAAGTCATCCTTGCAACACATCCTTCACTTCCATAATCCTCCTGGACACAATTGATTCCTCCATCCTGTCAGCTCCTCCCAAACCACTCCTGCATGTCATTGTCATCGTGTGCTGCACAAACCCACTACCTTCAGTGTCCATATGTTCCATTCCTATTTTGCAGCTCTGTGACCTCCTGCTAAGACATCAGATACCCTTCCCCAGCTCCACCTGCTTCTCTGCCCTCTAACCACACCACCCGACACAACCTCTCCACCCAGTCTACCTGCCAAACTGCTTTCTTGACATTCTGTGTCCAGCTGCTCAGAGTGGCCGCGCGGTTTGAGGCGCCATGTCACGCACTGCACAGCCCCTCCTGCCGGAGGTTCGAGTCCTCCCTCGGACATGGGTGTGTGTGTTGTTCTTAGCATAAGTTAGTTTAAGTAGTGTGTAAGACAATTCACACACACACACACACACACACACACACACACACATTCTGTGTCCAGCTGGCACAATGCAGCTGCACAGGTGTGTGGGGGCGGGGGAGAGGTGCAGCTGTAAGTGTAATTTAGCTCATTAACCCTTTCACAGTTCGTGGAAAGTATTTCTTTACTGTGTTCATATAAATGTGTTGTACCATGTCTGTACACTCTTGGCATCCAGTGGTAGTCCGCTGCATGAAGTGTAAGGGAAGTATACGTACTACCGAATGACGTTATTTTAAACGCCATTTGGAAGTATGCTTACCACTACCATATTTACTCGAATCTAAGCCGCACTCGAATCTAAGCCGCACCTGAAAAATGAGACTCGAAATCAAGGAAAAAAAATTTTCCCGAATCTAAGCCGCACCTGAAATTTGAGACTCGAAATTCAAGGGGAGAGAGAAGTTTTAGGCCGCACCTCCAAATCGAAACAAAGTTGGTCCATTGTAATATGAGACACAATTTAGGTCGAATGAATGACGATACAGCTACAGTTGTTTGGTTCGAGTCGTAAGCTTAGCCATTGCTACGCGTCAGGCGCTCCGTCCGTATTTATACGGGTACCCTTCCTTTTTCACGTGCTTCATCTGGTTTGAATTCATTGCTTATTTTTCTTTGATCTGATAACTGCCGTTCTCTTTGTTATATAGAAGATGTTCTGAACGAGAGTTTGGCGAAAATTTTTCTTCATTTGAAAATCTTTGCAGACGCCTCTTTAGTACATTACATTCTGCACAGAAATTAGAGTCACCTTAGATTTAAAAATCTAGTCAATTGCCGTGCTTCATTTCTGACTGTATCACTATTAGGCATAAGAATAATACGAATATAAACATGACATGATATGTATATTGTTCCGCATTTGCTGTTGTCTCAACTAGTTTCGTAGTTTATTAGGCAGACAGGATTTAAGTGAGATAGCAGCAAACACGAAAGAATACATGGCAAAATGTTTATATTCATATTACCGGTACTCTCATGGTGAAGAGAATACTGCATGTGATTCACGGCCATATTGACAAACATCCCAAACAGTCTTGCCAGTCGGATTTTCATAGTACATTGAAATGCTGCTACATTCGAAGATGAACAATACGGAATTCGTATTTACTTCATTGTATAATGTATGAAAATGCAGTGGTCGAAACTCGGGGGCAGAGAAAAAAGCTCGTTTGTCCTCCTAAGGTAAGTCTTTCCGCTCCCGGGATTGGAATGACTCCTTACCCTCTTCCTTAAAACTCACATCCTTTCGTCTTTCCCTCTCCTTCCCTCTTTCCTGTTGAGGCAACAGTTTGTTGCGAAAGCTTGAATTTTGTGTGTATGTTTGTGTTTGTTTGTGTGTCTATCGACGTGCCAGCGCTTTCGTTTGGTAAGTCACATCATCTCTGTTTTCAGATATATTTTTCCCACGTGGAATGTTTCCCTCTATTAATTTATATATATATACTGACGCAGAGGTTTTGGTGCCAGTATTTATCTTTGTGGCTGCAAAGCATGCCTGTGTAGCGCTACATATATTTGACAGCAGAAGTTAGTTCTGGCGGCACCTACCAACATTTTTCAGAACTTCCGCTTATTTTGCACTCGATTCTAAGCCGCAGGCGGTTTTTTGGATTACAAAAACCGGAAAAAAAAGTGCGGCTTAGATTCGAGTAAATACGGTAAAGTAGTTTCTGCACAAGACATGTTCACAGCTCGTTGTTTAGTGGCTTGCTTTGCTGCCTCTGGATCATGGGGTCCCAGGCTCGATTCACGGCCAGATTGGGGGTTTTCCCTGCCCAGGGACTGGACCATTTCATCATCATCATCATCATTGTTGCTCATGACTGTGGCTAGATTGGCTTGCGAAAAAAATGAACTGTGTCAAAATTGGGACTTTGTACGGGTGCTGATGACCGCGCAGTCGAGAGTCCCACAAATAAATCATCATCATCCATGAGACATAGGAAGTATACTTACCACAAAGTTAATATTTCTTTTGAAGACTTGGGGAAACATACTTATGACCAACTTAGTGGATTTACACAATGTTCATGATAATATGTCTTACCACCTCTGGATGTGCCCGACATTGTGCTAGTACACTGCAGCAGATGTGTCAAAACTGCTGTAGCAATCGGTTTCTTTTTGTCATGAGATCACTATTCTGAAGTTGAAACACATTGTTTGTTTCTGCAGTACATATTATTGTGACTTCTATCAGCAGTCTTTGTTATAACACAAAAACTGAGCACTTTATCCACCATCCGAAAGGCCATGATCATTGTCTTGTAGGAAAAAGATGGAAGCATTTCAGCAACGGCAAAGTAAGTGGTCCGTGTGCCACCATGGTGAAAGAATACATGCATGGCAAAATGGTGCTGTCCAAAACGGGCACCAAGGTAGTTGTGGGCTGTAGTGATGGGTAAAAAATGGCTACAACTGTTAAACTACTGACAGCCTAAATAAATGTCTCTCTCCAATAACCACTCAGCAAACATTGTTGCACACGGGCCTCTGCAGCAGGTGTATACTCGTGCATCCATTCTGAACACTGTTCAATGGGGACAACAGCTGGAATCTGCTCGCTTATGCTGCAATTGGACTTCCACTGAGTGAGTGGTGACTGATGGCCTTTTCAGATGAATCACTTGTATGCTCCATCGGACAGATGGCCATTGGCATGCACAGCATGAAATACCTGAAAGCAAATGCCCTGCATGAATTATGGTTTGGGGAATGTTTTCATGGCATTCCCTAGGTGATCTTTTCATGCTGGAAGGCACGGTGAATCAACACAAATATGCATCTGTCCTTGGAAACCATTTCAACCCCTACATGCAGTTTTTGATTCCTCAGCATGTTAGCATCTATCAACAAGACAATCCAATGTGTCACACGGCTCAAGGTGTACGTACTTGGTTTGAATAACTGCAAGATGATCTAAATGATTAATGGAAAATCTCATATAAAGATGTGAAACAAATACTAACAAAGAGATAGAGGGGCTTGCCAGTACTTACCTCAGCTCAGTACAGCCGATAGATACACAAAAAACAGAACCGAAAATTTACGTTCCTAGCTTTCGGAACAAATGTTCCTTCATCAGGGAGGAGAGAGGGGAAAGAAAGGGAAGAAGGGAAAGTGGATTCAGTTACTCACAACCCAGGTTATGTAGCAACAGGGAAAGGAAAACAGGGAGGGTAGCAAGGATGGAGGCAGTCTGACAACCATGCCTCCATCCTTGCTACCCTCCCTGTTTTCCTTTCCCTGTTGCTTCATAACCTGGGTTGTGAGTAACTGAATCCACTTTCCCTTCTTCCCTTTCTTTCCCCTCTCTCCTCCCTGATGAAGGAACATTTGTTCCGAAAGCTAGGAACGTAAATTTTCGGTTCTGTTTTTTGTGTATGTATCGGCTGTACTGAGCTGAGGTAAGTACTGGCCAGCCCCTCTATCTCTTTGTTAGTATTTGTTTAACTGCAAGATGAGTTTACCATACTCCCCTGGCCACCAAACTCCACTTATTTAAACCCCGTCAAGATTCTGTGGAGCCACATTGATCGGGCTGTTCGCTCCATGGTTCCTCAACTGAGAAACCTATCGCAGCTGGCCATGAAACTGGTGTCGGCATGGCCTGGCCGTGAGTCATGCACGGATAGCCAATTGCTAAGGAAACTGCTCGCGATAAGAGGGAAATCTGGTTTGAGTCCTGGTCTGAAAAAAATTTTCGTCGTCGTCCTTCCATTCTACAGCTGATAGTTGGCTATTTTCACAATTGCAAATACATTTAATGTGTTCATTGGCTCGAGCATCATTACTCCAGTTGACCTTAGGTAAATAGAATAACATCTTCCTAAACATAAGCTGTTAAAAACTGCACCTCTTGTTCATCTTTTCAATGTGTCGATTCTGGTTTAGGTAGTCACCTTGCTGAATCTCCAACATTTTTTGGCTGTAACAGGATCATCACGCTCCATGGAGGAAGCACTGGCAGAGCAGGAGGAGCTTCGAGCACAAGTCAGTGCAATTCAGCGTGCACTCCACACAAAACAGGAGTCACTGAGAAGGCATTCAGAGAGAGTCAACCAGCTGAGGGAGCGCAAAAATGTACTTATGGAAAAGAAATTGAAGGTTTGTTCTTCAGCCATTGAACTTTACTCACACATTTAAATGTGCATCTTCTCTTAGATTCTAGTAGGTGTATGCATTATGAGGGTAACTTCAAAGTTCTATGCCCTATAAGATATAACTGAAGAAAATAATTTATTTTACAAAATAACTTTACAGGCCTTCAATATAATGTCAATTCTTGCTTGTGACAGCTTCTGAACATTAGCAACTTCTGTATTCCGGATAAGACACCTCCGTTGTTGAGCTGTCTGGTAACTTGGCTGACCTCTCCGAAAGCTTCATCAGTTGTATCAAAACATTTTACGTGGAGTTGTTCCTTCGATTTGGTAAAAAAACGAAGTCTGATGGGCTCATATCACGACTGAATCGTGGGTGGGAAGTATTTCCCATCTGTATTTGTCAAACGTTTTTGCCACCGATGTTGCAAAATGGTGTCTTGCATTATCACGCAAAATGAGGACACCAGCTGCAAGCATGTCTGGCCTTGTTTGACAAATTTTCAGGTGCAAAACATGTTGCAGAAACAGCTCGTAGTACGCACCTGTTACAAGCATCCCCTGGGGCACTCTGTTTGTAGCTATGAATCCATTCACATAATACACAAAGATCATCATCATTTTCACCCTTAATTCTTCGCAGCAGAATTTTTCGAGTGTCAAGAATTGAAACTTTTCCATTGTGATGACTGAGACTTAAGTTCTGGCTCAAAATCTCATAACCAGGTTTGATCAGCTGCAACAATCCTGATTGGAAACTGTTTTCTTTCTGTTCCATAATTGAAACAGTTCTCCTGCAATTCTTTTTTCGACCTACTTCCTGCTCTTCACTCAGATCATGCTGAACCAATCTGACAGTAACTTTCCCGTCTTCATCTTCTCAGTTATGAGTCTGTAAACTAAAATGACAGACATTCACGCCTCGCATGAAATTTCACCGTAAGTTTTTTGTTGATCCTCTCTCAAAATATAATTAACAAACACTTGAGAGGTATAGTGTGTTGCAGTTGATGGCCTTCCACTAACTGGTTTCTCCTCAGTGCTTACCCAACCTTAACAGAAAAGAGCAGACCACTGTGGTACTTTGCTTTGACCCATCACACTATTCCCACACACCTCTCTCAAAGCATTGTACATTTATGTTGGTTCTTTCCACTTAGGGATACAGTTTTGATGCAGAAATACTGGTCACTGTTTCTAATATGACCTGACTCTGTTTCAACTTCCATTTTAAAACTGAATTACTCAAAACACAACCACGTAAGCTAGTAAACACATGTACGACTGTCACACACAAAATCTCACTTACAACTGACGCTTTTTCAACTTGATCACGCCACCTTTAACGGTTGTGCATGCACAGTGTGCCGAACTTTTGAAACGACCTTCATAAATAGCACTCTCTACTCTATACGGGCTGCTTTTCATTTTAGTTTATAAAATTAGGCCATGTTGGTGCTGTATCCTTATGTTGTATAGTTCTGCATCTTTCAAAATAGTACCGCTGTGAAGAAGGCACTGGACTCGTGTTCTGAAGGAGCAAGGTACAAATCACCCTCTGGTGTTGGCATGATTTCCCTGTATTTAATGACCTCCACATTATCAAGATACTAGTTTTTAATCTCACTTATCTACAGTGTATCAGAAAATGATATTATGAAGTTGCAAACAAATGATGACTTACAACTTCAAGAATTGATGTTGATGTCCACATTCAGACACTGACGGGGCAAAAAGATCAACACCAAGAATGAGTTGCGTGATGTAAACAAAAGTAGGCAGACATGTTTCTACATCTGAAAGATGATGTCTATTCAAATTTCACGTCAGTCACATAAGAGTGGCACTAGTAGCGCCACTATGAGAATGCAAATCAGTTTTGCTTTAAATACACGATGTAACAGTAGTGAACATTAATTACTTTTGACATTGGACATGGTGAGTTAAAATTAGTCCATAATGTCTTTAAGGCCTCACTGGGTTTGTGTAATAGGGCTACTAGGAGCTGGATATTCCTTGTGTGATATTGCAGAAAGACTTGGCAGGAATGTAGCCACTGTAAATGATTGCTGGCAGTGGTGGTTACAAGAATGTGTGGGCGCAAGGTGACCAGGCTCTGAATGGCCACATGGCACTACCAAGTGGGGAGACCATCGTGTTCAGTGTATGGCTCTGTTGTATCATACTGCATCTGCAGCAGCAAGTGACGCAATGAACTGTTACAAATCGGTTACTTCAAGGACAGCTCAGAGTCAAATGCCCTGCAATGTGCTTTCCACTGATTCCAAGCCACCACCATATGTGACTTCAGTGGTGTCAAGCAAGAGCTCATCGGAGGACAAAGTGGAGGTCTGTTGTGTTTTCTGATGAAATCTGGTTCTGCCTTGATGCTAGTGATAGGCATATGTTGGACAAGGAAGAGGCCAGTTGAGGACCTGCACCCAACATACCTGCATGCGACACACACTTGACCTACAGCTTGAGTTATGGTCTGAGGTGTGATTACGTATGACAGTAGGAGCACTCTCGTGGTTATCCCACGCATCTTGAATGCAAAATTGTACCTCATTCTGGTGGTTCGACCTGTTGTCCTGCCATTCGTGAACAGCATTCCATGGATTGTTTTCCAACAGGATAACACTCACCTCGATACCGCTGTTGTAATCCAACATACTCAACAGAGTGTCGACGTCTTGCCTTGGCCTGTTCAATCCCCAGATCTTTCTCCATTTGAGCACATTTGGGACATCATTGAATGATAAATCCAGCGTCATCCACAAACAGCGTTAACCATCCATGTATTGACCGACCAAGTGCAATAGGCATGCAACTCCACCCCAAAAACTGATATGCAGTACCTGTACAACACAATGCATGCACATCTGCATGCTTGCATTCAACATTTTGGCAGTTACATCAGTTATTAATGTACCAGCATTTCACATTTGCAACAGCTTATCTTGCGCTTACATTTATCTGTGATCTTGAAACATTAATCACCTAAGTATGTTACCTAGAAAAATGTATTCCTGAAATTTCTTCATTCTACATTAATATATATAGGTTGCCACTCTCCATAAAGGTGATACAACGAGCCGCAGACAGGCACAATGGAAAGGCGGCTCATTTTTAGCTTCCGGCCAAGGCATTCTTCAGCAAAGAAAAAACACACACACACACACACACACACACATTCACACCAGCAAGCACATCTCACGTATACATGACCACAATCTCTGACACCTCAGACCGGAATGCATTCTGGTCCAAAGTGCCAGAGAAGGCATTCGCGCGCACGCGTGTGTGTGTGTGTGTGTGTGTGTGTGTGTGTGTGTGTGTGTGTGTGTGTGTGTGTGTGTGTGTTGGTCATATGTCCCATCAGATTAGGGAAGGATAGGGAAGGGAATCAACCATGTCCTTTTGAAGGAACCATCCTGGCATTTGCCTGAGGTGATTTAGGCAAACCACGGAAATCATGGATTTGAACCATTGTCCTCCCCAATGCTAACCCAGTGTGTTATCTACTGCACCACCTCTCTCCGTCATCATGAGTGGCAACTTATTTTTTTCCTTACTCTCTTGAAACTGCATCTTTGAGGTTTTGGGCGTCCAGATGAATAACCAACTGAAATCACACAAATGTTTGTGAATTTTGTAAGAAAAGAGTGCTGTACTTTTTTTCTTCTACATAACACATTTTGTAAAATGTGCAGTGGAAAAACATTTAGTCCTTTCTGAAAGTGTTAGGCAGAAAGTGTAATGTGAATTTATATCTTTCTTTCTGCATTTGGAGGGGGGGGGGGGGGGGGAATGCTGCAACAATCCATAGTGAATTTGTGGAAGTGTATGGCAATAATGGTGTCGGGCAGAAAGTGCAGTGTGAATCTATAACACTTGCAATAAAATATGAACTATTAAAAATAAGAAGTTAATTATTTTTTACATTAGTAGGTAATACTTTGGGTTATTGTAATATGTGAAATACTTTACTAAGACTATTATTTTAGAGAAGCATTATTTGAATGAGTAGAAGCATGAAAAGCAATGACATGCATTTAATATGCTAGAAAAGTATTGTATTTCAGTACTGCTTACCACACTCCATAAAATAACAAGTGTTCGTCAGTTTGTCTTTCAAAAGAAGGTCCCAAAGGGTGGGACAGACTTGTCTGGATTAGCACAATTAGAGATAACTGACCTTTGCTTGGCGTGAACAAACGGAGTCTGGAGGTTTCATGGAACAAAATTCCTTCCTTCAGTAACAGTGCCTGACCAAACAGATAGGACAAGTGGTTACTGTCCAAGATGGATAAGAATCCGAATGTTTAACTCGCAGTTGAAATGTTCTGAATGTACATATAACTCAGGAAGAGGCAAAACAGAACAAACGGTTATTGATTCTGTCTCCGTGAAAGATCATATAAAAATTCACAGGCAACCCTCTCTCTCTCTCTCTCTCTCTCTCTCTCTCTCTCTCTCTCTCTCTCTTTGCACCACTGAACACACCAACATCGTTGGTTGGCACGAGCTTCGTAGCAGACTTTACAGATCCTTGTTGAAATCACTTTTGTGGTGGTATAGGTTAGGGTACCAGGTGTAACTTGCAGCTATTCGTCTTGGTGATGCTTCGGTTTCAAATACTCAGCAACAAAAAATTTTTAGAATTCCTTGTGATTCACTAGAGCATTAACAAGAGCAATGATTTCAAAAGGGTGCAGTAGACTAGCAGTTAATTTATTTGGGTGGAATACTGGAGCTTGTGGTTTTGAATACCATAGAGCGCATTCTACTCTTCCTCCCACACTCGCCCTCTCCGAAATGACAGATACCATTTATAATTCAGTTAATTTATTAACATTTAAGTTTCATTCATTTCTAATCTTTTGTCACATCACCTAAATCATTGTACTGCTTTAACTTTCTTTAGTCGCATGTTGTTTGTTGTTGTGGTCTTCAGTCCTGAGACTGGTTTGATGCAGCTCTCCATGCTACCCTATCCTGTGCAAGCTTCTTCATCTCCCAGTACTTACTGCAACCTACATCCTTCTGAATCTGCTTAGTGTATTCATCTCTTGGTCTCCCTCTACGATTTTTACCCTCCACGCTGCCCTCCAATGCTAAATTTGTGATCCCTTGATGCCTCAGAACATGTCCTACTAACTGGTCCCTTCTTTTCGCCAAGTTGTGCCACAAACTCCTCTTCTCCCCAATCCTGTTCAATACCTCCTCATTAGTTATGTGATCTACCCATCTAATCTTCAGCATTCTTCTGTAGCACCACATTTCAAAAGCTTCTATTCTCTTCTTGTCCAAACTATTTATCGTCCATGTTTAACTTCCATACATGACTACACTCCATACAAATACTTTCAGAAACGACTTCCTGACACTTAAATCTATACTCAATGTTATCAAATTTCTCTTCTTCAGAAACACTTTCCTTCTCATTGCCAGTCTACATTTTATATCCTCTCTACTTCGACCATCATCAGTTATTTTGCTCCCCAAATAGCAAAACTCCTTTACTACTTTAAGTGTCTCATTTCCTAATCTGTTTCCCTCAGCATCACCCGACTTAATTCGACTACATTCCATGATCCTTGTTTTGCTTTTGTTGATGTTCATCTTATATCCTCCTTTGAAGACACTGTTCATTCCATTCAACTGCTCTTCCAAGTCCTTTGCTGTCTCTGATAGAATTACAATGTCATCGGCGAACCTCAAAGTTTTTATTTCTTCTCCATGGATTTTAATACCTACTTCGAATTTTTCTTTTGTTTCCTTCACTGCTTGCTCAATATACAGATTGAATAACATCGGGGAGAAGCTACAACCCTGTCTCACTCCCTTCCCAACCACTGCTTTCCTTTCATGTCCCTTGACTCTTATAACTGCCATCTGGCTTCTGTTCAAATTGTAAATAGCCTTTCGCCCCCTGTATTTTACCCCTGCCACCTTCAGGATTTGAAAGAGAGTATTCCAGTCAACATTGTCAAAAGCTTTCTCTAAGTCTACAAATGCTACAAACGTAGGTTTGCCTTTCCTTAATCTAGCTTCTAAGATAAGTCGTAGGGTCAGTATTGCCTCATGTGTTCCAATATTTCTATGGAATCCAAACTGATCTTCCCCGAGGTCGGCTTCTACCAGTTTTTCCATTCGTCTGTATTCGCGTTAGTATTTTGCATCCGTGACTTATTAAACCAATTGTTCGGTAATTTTCACACCTGTCAGCACCTGCTTTCGTTGGGATTGGAATTATTATATTCTTCTTGAGGTCTGAGGTATTTCGCCTGTCTCATACATCTTGCTCACCAGATGGTAGAGTTTTGTCAGGACTGGCTCTCCCAAGGCCGTCAGTAGTTCTAATGGAATGTTGTCTACTCCCGGGGCCTTGTTTTGACTCAGGTCTTTCAGTGCTCTGTCAAACTCTTCACGCAGTATCGTATCTCCCATTTTGTCTTCATCTACATCCCCTTCCATTTCCATAATATAGTCCTCAAGTAAACGCCCTTGTATAGACCCTCTATATACTCCTTCCACCTTTCTGCTTTCCCTTCTTTGCTTAGAACTGGGTTTCCATCTGAGCTCTTGAGATTCATACACGTGGTTTTCTTTTCTCCAAAGAACTCTTTAATTTTCCTGTAGGCAGTATCTATCTTACCCCTAGTGAGATAAGCCTCTACATCCTTACATTTTTCCCCTAGCCATCCCTGCTTAGCCATTTTGTACTTCCTGTCGATCTCATTTTTGAGACGTTTGTATTCCTTTTTGCCTGCTTCATTTACTGCATTTTTATATTTTCTCCTTTCATCAATTAAATTCAATATTTCTTCTGTTACCCAAGGATTTCTACTAGCCCTCATCTTTTTACCTACTTGATCCTCTGCTGCCTTCACTACTTTATCCCTCAGAGATACCCATTCACTGGCTGAAGTGGCCGCGCGGTTCTGGCGCTGCAGTCTGGAACTGCGAGACCGCTACGGTCACAGGTTCGAATCCTGCCTCGAGCGTGGATGTGTGTGATGTCCTTAGGTTAGTTAGGTTTAACTAGTTCTAAGTTCTAGGGGACTAATGACCTCAGCAGTTGAGTCCCATAGTGCTCAGAGCCATTTGAACCATTTAGATACCCATTCTTCTTCTACTGTATTTCTTTCCCCCATTCCTGTCAGTTGTTCCCTTATGCTCTCCCTGAAACTCTCTACAACCTCTGGTTCTTTCAGTTTATCCAGGTCCCATCTCCTTAAATTCCCACCTTTTTGCAGTTTCTTCAGTTTTAATCTACAGTTCATAACCAATAGATTGTGGTCAGAGTCCACATCTGCCCCTGGAAATGTCTTACAATTTAAAACCTGGTTCCTAAATCTCTGTCTTACCATTAGTCTCATACTTAATGCCTTTTATTTTGCATTTGGAATCTTTGTCCATATGATTTTAAATATTCTTATGTATTTACTTTGATTTAGCTTCGTCCTTATCATTTTTTGTTATTGATATCTACATTACTGTTGTTGTATCAATTACTCATTGAAATTTTTTTATGAAACTGTCTTTGATGTAAATCTTTATCTGCGTTATTTTCTCCAGGGTGTGGACAGAATTTAACTACCATAAAAAATATACGTCTTGTAATGAAAAAGCTTTTTTGAAACCATTGCATAACCAGTATAAATAGTATTTTCATATTTTGTTTTCTAACCAATAGATTGGTGTTTTCAAATGTTTAATATTACAATGATAAATAAAAATATGTAAAATCACTAGGTCAAAAATTCCATATGGAAAAAGAACAAAATGGTTTAGAAAAAAAGAGAGCAAATAAGGATGTTGATATGATGATTAAATTGGTGCAGCAAAGGATTAGAAATGAAAAAAAATGTATTTAAATCAAGAAATTGAATGAAAATAATGATCAGTCATTTCTATAAAGACGTGAAAAATAGTAATTGCATTGATTAGATTCGAACCTACAATCTTCAGCAGTCTGTTCAAATAACTGAATGCTAAACTATGACCTCATTTTAAAATTGCTGCTATTTTTGAGACTCTGGTGGATCACAGATAATTCTGAAATTTCTTTCGTTGATTACTTGTAAATGAAGGCCCACAAAGGTAAATGTTTGCAGGATGTGATACTTGGGAGCCAATCCTGCACCACCATATAAGTGGTTCCATAAAGTCGAACCTACAAAATTTTTTGCTTAAACTTTCTAAACAGTATAAATGTAGATACTAATAGTTGCTCTCACAGTCAAAAATGTTGTCCTCAACTTCCGGAATGCCACAGCTTTCTACAGTGAAGTGTCTAGTCACCACATATCACTAGTTAAAACCACATTTCATATTTTTTCTGCATTGTTATTTGTCACACACCCCTGACTCAAGGAATAAAAGCAAGTGTAATTAGTAGCACAATATATTTTAAAATCATATTCACACTCTACATAACCAGCAAATCATTGCTTGCTTATGCAAAATGTCGTATCATTGACAACATCACACTTGTTCAAATGTAATTTCTTACTTTGTGACAGCATAAAAGTTTCAATAACAGCAACAATAATAAAGTTGCTTGAAATTTGCATCCACAGTCAAAAAGAATAACATGTTAATGATTCTTGAGCCTTCCTTCAATACTTATAACATAGAAACATGAAAATCTGTGCCTTCATTTAAAAAAAGTGGAGACGGTGGGAGATCGAGAGCAGCATCTCGATTAGATCACGAATGAATTCATTGGGGGAATTTCACATCACGATTAGATTTTATTTGAAGCTAAACAGGGTGGTGATGTTTTTATACTATTTTTAGGCCTGGTTTTTAGTGACTGGTGGAGAGCGATTAAAAAGTTACACTTTGTTTTGTGCTTTTTAAAATTCTCATGAAATATTGGCTCCAATTGGCTTGTACCATTGCTTTCTCATGCATCTGCAATCATAGTTTCCAAAATTGTCAAATTCTCCAGTAAAAGGAGTCCCCCATGATTTGAGGCTGAGTCTGCTTTGATTTCTACTTTACATAAATTCCAGTGACTAAGAGACTGTTCAAAAGTTAATGTTTGCAGTTGAAATAAGTATTCTAATCAAGGACCCAAACTCAGTAACACCAGACACAGGCAATAAGTGAACAGGCCTACAACTGACTGACAATAGACTTTTTAAATCTTAAGCTCACAGACACACCTTCAAAAAGATAAAACTGGTCTTCTGCTGCCAAAACAGGAATCATCTCTTGTATATTTCACTGATTCCTTTTCCCTTTACTTTCACCAGAGAGCCATTTTCTGCATCTTTCAAATAACTTCATGTGGAAGAAACTTTGGTTTTAATGGCGTAAACAGTAGTTAAAACCATGGCCTGCTACAAATGTGTCATTTTTGGTCCATTACAGATTTGACTGCATGGTACAAAACTGATACCTAAATATTGGAGATACGTGATAAAAATAATGTGGCAACGTTTTGAAAATTCATAAATACTGACAGTCTCATTTGTTTTTCAGCTCGAAAGTGGACAGCAGAAACGTCGACAACTGGAGGAACGTTTGCAGGAGTTGCAAAGTATGCATGTGATGATACAGTCAGAAATTGAGGTGCTCGAGACCCGACTTCAAGAAGCTAGAGAGACACTTGATTCTGCAGTGCAGTCAAAAAATATTAGAGTTACAGAAAATCGAAAAAATGTAGATCAGGGACAAAATAAGGTAAATATTATATTTGTACTGCTGTTCTGTGCTTCAATTGTTCTGAAGATTGTGTAATGATTGTGTTGGCAATAGCTTACAAATGGGAATTAGGGGGGAAGGGGATATAGAAGTATTATTTTTTAATATACGGTGTAGTTTGAGATTTCTATTTCTGTAAGATGTATTATTAAGCCATTTGCACAAGTAATTTATTGTAGAATTGTGTATCACTAAGTGGTAATTGGTACAAAAAAAAGGAAAATTCTAGATGTAATCTATACTTGTTTTTAAAGATTGTGTTGCTGGGACAGTTCCCATAATCATAAGCATTTTGACCAAACTATGCCACTGAATAATACAATCAACCAATGCTGCCTGACATGTGAGATAGCCATGCACAGTGTGTTACTAGGTATAGTGGTGATACTAAATTATGGCAGTCAGTCGCAGCATAAACAAGTAACAACTTGGGCTGCACTGCACGACTGGAGAGAAAAGAAGTGGGGCAGGGGAACAAATCCCACCTCTCTCAGGATCTGCAGCCTGTGTCCATATTCTGTGCTCCTGTAGAAGCAGAACTTTCGTAATGATCATAGGGACCGCCAGCCCCTTCTGGTGTTGCGAGAGTTGTATTCAAATCCCATGAAGACAAAGATTAATCTCTTCACCGATTGCAAAATAAAAAAATCAGCAGTGCACAACACAAGGCATTCGCTAATGGCTACAATGCAGTTGTTAGCTAAAGTTTTCAGAGTTGGTAGTTCAGGTCTGATCTCTGCCGATATCTTAAGCAATCATAGATCTAAACATCCTCCTACGCAAACTGCCAGTATGAAGTGTCAGCTAAATACTTGCTGAAAATGGCTTGTTAATCAAAATCTACTGATTGTGCGTTTCAGTAAACTTTTATAGCCAGAAGTTGCCAGGGATTTATTGTCAACAATTGCTGCAGACTCATATGTCAAGGAATGCTTCAAAATAATGTAATGAAACAGTAGGCATAGCTCCACACTTCTACATTTTAATATATTTTTGTGTTAATTATAAGGTATATTGTAGCAAAATGTGTTTTATTGCTGTTTATACAGTAATCTCGGCCTGCATTTATGTGCCATGTCTGTTAGGTGTAACCGTGTTACAAGACAAAAAGTATGGGAAGAGAGACGAAAGGGGGAGGGGGAGGCAGTGTTCACAAGTTTGGTTCAATAAAAGGAACAAAAAATGTATCATGTAATGCGATGTATTATTTCTTAATCATCCCATTCTGAAGAACTAACTTTATCAGAAAACTCAGTATTGGAACTGTCATTTGAGCCAATGACAGTGCTTTCTGCAAAATTTTGTCAGCTGCATTCAAACAGAAGGTTGTCTTCATGCAAGTTTTCAGCATGGCAAAGCTACTTAATCCACCCTTGCATAACAACATTCTTGATAGCCTTATCAAGTATATTCTGCACATATGTTGTCTTCTGTGGCATCTTAGACAGCATGTAACAACAACAACTGTACATATAATAATTTTTTTCTTCTGATTTTCGTTAAATTAATGTAATCGATGTTCTGATTTCATTTCTTTTTCTTTTCATGCCATGATGTTAAAGGAACTGTAACCAATTTTCGATGTGAATATTAATGTTTATGTCAAATTTCAAGCAATGTTATAACAGAATTGAAATGTAAGAAACGTTGAAACTATTGTAAGATGTCGAAGTTGTAATTGTGCGCCTGGTCCATACGTAGGCAATGTATTAGGATATGTAGAATGCAAAACCTTTGGTGAATACCCTGTCTGTAGGGGAGCGGTAAAAGGTGGAGGGCAGGCAAGCGCGGGAAAATGCACACGGGCGCGGCACGGCATAAAGGGCTCAGCAGTAGTAGTCAGAGTTGGGCATCGGTCTGAGAAACACGCTCTGGATCGAGGAGGCTCTCCTGGAAAACGTGATTTCATTGAGCCTCGGATGTGTCGTTTCCGACGACTATACAGCATGGCTATATTCCATAGGCACTAAATGGAAAAGTATTGCGACGCTAAGAAGCAGCAAAGTGCCAATACATCAAGAGCCATAGCTGTGATTGTATGTGTGCTGTGCGCCTCGCCATCTCGCTGTCCGCCAACCGCCGCATCGACACGAACAGGTTGAAACTTTTAGTACTGTATTCGTGTGGACCAGTGTTACTTTTGTTCCTGACTGTTCAATAACAACTTAACTTTTACCAGAACTGTCCTATCATTTAATCATCCTCATCACTAACCTAGACAGGGTCCTTTCCACATGTTGTGCAATCCGAGTGTCCCGAAATGAAGATTTAAAGTTTATGTTAATAATACTTACCTGCAGACCTATCTATGTTAGAATGATGTTTAAAGAACTTTGTTGTTAATGAATATATAGGTCTGGCAAAGTTGGAAGATAATGTTGAAATTGGTTTAGTAATGAAGTTTAATTATTTGAGGCAGATAAAATGGTAATTAAATGAGCAGGAAATAGGCTAAAAAGAGTAGTAACTCACCTATTGGAAATCTTTAGTGCTTAATGAATCCTTTAATCAATATTTTCAATACAGTGATCATAACAGTTTCAGGGTCTCCCCATCTCCCCCCCCCCCCTTTTTTTTTCTTTTCTATTCATTTAAATTCTGAAGTGTACTGAACTGATTTGACTAGCAAAGTTAAAGTCAATATAAAACCAAAATTTATTAGTGTTTTACCTTTTTCAAAATTGACATTGTATGTATGTTTCGAAAGTGCTATTTCTAGGGTAACCTATGCCCGATTTTAATCAGATCAATAGACAGTACGAAGTTTGTAGTAATCATTATAGTGTATTGTTGTGTATTTATGGCTTGTTCACATTAGTACAGAAAGTGAAATCATTAGTTCAGTAGATTTTCTGATTCTAAAATTTACCACATTATGCAGTGCTATTACGTGTTGTTTTGTATGAACATACATCAACTTGTACTGGGAAGAAGCTCAGTTAATGCCTCATTAGGCTGGCGACCATATTATTAACAATTTGGTAGCATCTGCTGTGTCGTTTCTTGTCCGTCCTAACGTGTAGTTGCACTTCAGACTTGCTTGACGCATCATTGTTGTTACTGAGTGGGTGAAAGTCTGATTTTGCCTCCATTCGGGTACACGCGGTCAATATCTACCCCAAAATCCTTTCTTATAAGGTGAAGCCCGTCAACTTACCATAGTACAGGCTTTAATAAGTATCGTGCGCAGTAGCGTAGTGTTACAAGCATTGCTGATACCAAAACATATTTTTATCATCAACTTGAAGAGATTGTCTAAGTTATGTCAGTATTGTTTGTAGACAAAATGGTGTCTCATACTTGCCAGATAGCCATGTGGGGAATAACATGTACTCCACTAGTGTGGGTAATAGTCATTTGTAGGCTCCTTTCAAAATTCTCTCCATTTTTTCGTCAGTAATGTGAGGCTGATCTTGACTCTTCACTTTGCACAGACATCCTGTCTCTTCCAGATTGGAAATTCCAGTATCATCGGTTTGCACTATAGGTGGAACAATCCCAAAACAGTAATGAAAAACACAGTGCAACACATTACTGACTCATGCTTGTTCAACTACAGGTAAAAAAGTGCTTCTGAATAGTGCCATTGTGCTTCAGACAGGTTTGAGCATGGCCAAGACACATTTCAGTCATGGAATGTCCATTGTTGCTTATAATTGGGCCATGGAACAGTTGTAATAACATAGAAAAAAAACTTAAAGATTTCATGAGTATTTTGCTTTTGACAATATGGCTGGAAAACACTTCCTGAAATTCTGAAGGTAATTGGGCTAAAATATGAAAAACAAGAGGTTATCCATAACCTATACAGAAACAAGACTGCAGTTATATGAGTTGAAGGATACAAAAGGAAAGTAATAGTTGGGAATGGAGTGAGACAGGGTTGTGGCCTGTCCTCGATGTTATTCAGTCCGTATGTTCAGAAAACAACAATGGAATCCAAGAAGAAATTATGAGAGTTATTTAATGTTAAGGGAGAAGAAATTAAAACTTTTATATTTGATAATGACATTGTAATTTATCAGTGATAGCAAAGGGCTTGCAATTTTGGTGGGCAAAAAAAGGATAGTGTCTTGAAAAAAATTGTTAGATGATCAACAACAAAAGTAAATCAAGAATAATAGAATGTAGTCAAATTAAATCAGGCTTTGCTGAGAGTATTAGATCAGGAAATGATACACTAAAAATAGATGATGCGTTATGCTACGGGGGTAGCTTGAAGAATTCGCAGAATGACCACAAAATGTTAGAGCTCGCGCAGTGAGGTTCCCGCATTATAATAAATCATCTTTTATGACCAAAAATGTGACACATCAGAGCTTAGAGTAGAAATCTCTTGTGTGGATGCCTCTCTGTTGTTCCCATGTAGCGATTTGTGAAGACGAAAAAAGCCAAGAATCGAGTGTTGATGAAGTACTTCATAAAGGAAGGTATGAAAGCAAAGGAAATTAATGCTGATTTTAGCTCCTTCACATTCAACTGTTGGCAAGAGGACAAGCGAGTTTAAATTTAGTCAAGGCAGCTTTGATGATGATCTGTATAATGACTGGCCAAGATGTCTCAGAAATTATTGCAAAAGTGCATAGAATGGCCACAGAAGATCATTAACTGAAAATCCGAGAAATAGCTGAAGCTTGGGATGTCATCTGAACTGGCATATCAGATTTTAACAGTGGAATCAGTTCTCGGTTGCTGTAGTTGGTTCAGGTTAGCATAGCATTGTTCCATAATTGTTTGACCAGTGGAAGGATAATCTACAGCACAATAAATTTGCATCCCAGAACACTAAAGCCACGACCTTTCTGGCTGACCGTATGGTCATTGTTTTCATTGGTGATGGTGAATCAACATTTTTCCACTGCTTTGGCTGCTGTTTTGTTTCTGTGGAATAGTAGTGGACCCAAGTTCCTTCAGTAGTCACACACTGGCTCAAAAAGCCTTGTTGGTTGTTTTGATAATTGTTCGGACATTTGCATTCTGATGTATTTTTTATCTGTATGAAAGAGTTGTGGCACCCATCTAGAAGACAGCTATCCTCTTATTTGGGAGCAAAAATACTAACTATGACTGAAGTAGAAAAAATGTAAAGTGTAGACTGGCAATAGCAAGAAAGGTTTCTGTGATAAGAGAAACATTGAATATATGTTGGAATTATTTTTCTGAAAGTGTACGTCTGGAGTATTGCCTTGTACCAAAATGAAATAAGGAGTCAAATAGTTCAGACTAGAAGAGAATATAAGCTTCTGAAATGTAGTGCCATGGAAGAATGCCAAAGGTCATGTGAGTGGAATGGATAACTAATAAGGAAGTACTGAATCGAATTGGGGAGAAAGGAAACTTATGGCACATCCTTACTAAAAGAAGAGGCCAGTTGATAGCCTACATCTTGAGGCATCAATGAATTGTCTGTTTCAAAATAAAGGGAAAGGGAAATTGTGTGTGTGTGTGCTTGCGGAGGGGGGGGGGGGGGGGGGGACTAGCTTGGAGACATGTGTCAGACTGGGTCTTCAGACTAAAGACCACAACAGCAGGTATTTTTCATATCTCCCTAATTTGCAGTATGGTCATAATGAATATTCTTTTTGAAACATCCTGTATGAATAAAATCTTACCAATTTTAAAGGTAAATAATTTTGAATAAAATCTTAAGTTTTGGGTTGGCATTGTGGTCTGCTTATATAGGTAAGGCAGGAATATATGGTACCATCAAGAGGAGGGCCAAAATGAGACAGGCACTGGAAGATGAATTGGGCAGCTTTAGGCAGCTCCACTCTGCCATGGGACCAAGTGATGACAGATGTAAATGGTCTGTGGTTGCAGTCTTAATTTAAAAGTATTTCTATACCAGCAGAATTGGCCTATCTTGTATCAGACCAGCTTTTGTTCAGGCACGTTACATGTAAATTGTGCGTAAATGAATGAGGTGTAGCCAAATAAATGTATGTGTTTACAGTGTTAAAATGTGCTTTTCTATAAATACTGAACTGAAGGAACTATAGTGTAATTAGCAGTTGTGCTACATGTTTGATACATTCAACAATGTTATAATTAAAAGTAATTCAGGTAGCAAATGTTTCCAGATGTGAAAAGAAAATCACATCCACAGAGTGCATGTCTTTGCAAACTTTCTTTGTTAACTGATTGTGTAATGTTTTCAGATTGTTGAGCAAGGAAGGAAACATGATGAAATTTGTAATTGGCATAAGAGCATTCAACGGTATGAACAGAGCGGCATGAAAGAGAAACTTATGTCAGTTCAAGAAAGGTTGATAGAACTGGACTCTAAAAAGGAGACCCTTGCAGATAAAAACAGAAGAATGTGCGAAAACATTGATAAGCTTAAAGAAAAAATTTCAAATCAGCAGGTAAGAATTCTTCAACTTGATACTTTTTCTGAATGTTGTATACTTTGTATTAATTATGAATGTAATGAATGATCTGTAATATGTTCTGATACTGAAATTTTGCAGCTGAAAGCAAGAGAACTTGAAGATAACAAAATATTGAAGGAGAAACAGGTAGAAGCTGAAGAACTGAAGAGTGTAATAGATAAAGTAAAACAGCGCCTCGGTAAGTTCCAAGTGAAAACCATCGAAGAAGAGAAAAGTCGTCTCTGCAGAGAAATTTCAGCTGTCAAAGAGGAGGTGAGAAATTATAGTAAAAATATGAAAATTTGGGAACTAATAACATAATATATAAGTCTGGGGGAATATTTGCCATGTTATTTGCAGAGAGCATCAGTGAACACACTATAAAGAACATTTCAGTCAGTGCTCACATACATTGTTGAGTAGGTATACCTATTAATAACAACTAGTCATTATCAATAGCCCAAAAAGCCAAGAAATGTTTATGGAGTACTGACAATGACCAGTCAGTCTTAATAGGAATACTCATGTATATAAGCATTGAGTGAAGTAAATTTTATAGTTTTTGGAGTTAACTGGACCACGTAGTGCCTGCAAACATAATAATGAAATGGCTGTAGTAAGGAAGGTCAGTATATACACATTATGACGAAAAGTCTTTGGACACAGATTGTTGTGTGTCCAAAGGCACAGGTGATGTAACTAATACTCAGCAGGTGTTCGTTTCGCTCCATTTCAATGTCTAAACTTCATTTAAGCATTAGGAATTATGTTCTGCTAGACTGATCTCCCACAGAACTTATTTAGTATGATATTCAGAAATATTTTGCCACATAGTCAAAGCATATATACAATGTGTTTGAGAAAGCTAGTGAAATTATTTTTATCTACCAGAGTTTTTATTTTTTTCAAACAACAGTATTGTCCCCTTCAAAGTAGTTCCATTTGGCAGCTATAAGCCAATGGAGTCTTTGTTCCTAGTCTTGGTGGCTGTGATGAAAGGCCTCAGTAAGTAGGGCCTTTAACACATTTGTCACCATCCTTTTGAATGCTCTCCAGAGTCCCAAAATGACGTTCTTGTAAGAAATTTTTCAATTTCAGGAATAGATAAACAGTAAAGACTCAGGTCAGGTGAACAGGAATGGGAGAGGGGCTGTGGAACAACAGGAATGCCTAATGCAGTCAAAAATCCCATGATGGAATTGGCCATGTGACATAGGGCATTGCCATGATGCAGCATCTACTGACTTCCCAGCTGGACCAAGGGGCTACAAATAGGGTCTCCTCAGTGACAGTTCAGCGAACATTGCTGTCTGTGGTCCTCTGCGGCAGGCATCTGATTCGTGCACTGATGCTGACTGCTGTTTGTCGTTAATGAAGGCTGAAATTTGCATGCCAACATTGCAACTGGACGTCCAGGGAGTGGCAGCAGGTGGCATTTCCAGACAAACCACATTTTGTGCTCCTTCAAAGTATTTGATGTGGCAGTGACGTGGTGGGCCTTAATCAAAATGATACTTCATTTTAATTTTGATTTACAATTAAACGCTTTTGTGAAGTTCCCTTTTTTTTAACAATATTGATCTTAAGTGGAATTAGACTCGCTGAATCTTAAAACATGAGTATATAAGTTTAACAATGGAATAAACTTTTCACATTAATTTTTTTGGCTAGTCAGTTCACTTTAAAGCAAAAAATCTTTAGTTATTAATTATAATTGCGGCCCACACACTCGCGAGACTATTTCTTCTTACCTCCGTTAGCCATTGCATTGTAGTCGGAGTCCTGGCTCTGGCTCTTGGCTGTGGTACTGAAAATAAGAATCTTAAAGCTACATATTTTCTGCACCGTCGGGCGGCTGTGGAGAAAAATGAATATTATGTTAATAGCGGGCGAGTTTTTTGCTTCCGCTAAATTTTGTAAGTTAATATCACCACGTAATGGCGTCGTTGGCTGCATTGGCCGCTGCGATTGTTGAACTTTAAATTACTCGAATGCAGGTTAATTCAAAGGAAGGCGGACGTGAAATCAGGATCACCTCTTACAAATTGAAAGTGAACAATGATATTAAATCAATATATTATCTGCTTAATTAGTACAAATATGCTTACATTTGCCAGCACTCGCAAGATGTCCGTCTACACACAACCAAGACAAGAGAAGTGAAGATGACTAAAAAATTAACAAAAGAGCATATCTTGTTGTCTCTTTAGATCATTTTGTTATATTTCTTTGCCCTCAAAACTTACACAGAGAAATTATTATAATACCGATACATGAGGAAAATGTATATTATTAAATTTTTAAATGTCGCTTCTTTATAAACACTGTTTTTTAAGTCTTTTCGTATTATTTCGCTGGGGACGCTATATTGCCCCCCAAAATGTTTATGCCATAAAAAATGTTCGTGTTTTTTGACATAAATATTTACTATTTCATATCCACAGTGTCCACACGCAGTTTTTTCTTTCACAGTCTACATATGTCACATCGTATGTTTTAGTCATTGTACTTAATAATGTTTGTTGCACACAAAGTGTAATACAGATGAAGTTATTTACATAACAATATAATATACAATTGCTTACGAATATAGTCATGTACAAAAGAAAAGGACATAGAATACAATTAGTTTGATAGTTACGTTATGACCTGTTACATTGGTGCATTCATTTTGGCTGCTTCTTCTTGGGGTCTTCTTCTTGGGGTTGCAGCTTATGCAGTGTTCAAAGGTATACAATTATGAGTTAGTCTGTGATTTTAGCAGTCCCATGCGTGTCAACTGTTTGCTCCCCATTTGGCGCGGGCGTAGGGAAACCCTGGGGAAAACCTCGGCGGAGCGACAGAGTAACTGCTTTGGCTGCTTTCACTTAATTCTTTCTGGGATGTCATTTGAGTACAGGATGTGCATACATTACGAACAAATTTTCGTTGCACTATGCAAAGAAATGAGGTCATTATAAGAATTAATATATCATCGTTATTGATTGCGGTGTCGTTCATGATCTACACTGCGACATTTAGCTTGTGATGGTGCCAGCTGGTGTGTTCGGTGCTCAGCGTTCGCGGCAGCTGCAGAGAGGTCAACGCCCGCTCGATGCCAGCGTGCCTCTCGCCGACGCGGGACGACAGAAACGGCTGCACGGTTGGCGATGCGCTTGTGTCTCGGCCGGGTGTGGCGGAGTGGGATGATATCCGCCCCCCCGCACTTGTTGGCAGGAGTCAGCTCTGCTACGCATCTCCGACGTAGTACATGAAACATACACGCAACCAACGTAATATTTCCCTCCCGCTTCAGATGGTTACGCTAGTGGAAAAGAAGCATTTATTAGTGCGGCAGTTGTTGTTAAGTTTTCGCCAGTTTCCGAGTGTCAAGCCAGCATTGTCTTGCAGAATACATGACATGGATCTTCTCCCATGAATGCAGTTTGATGCGATACTGTTTCTATTACACATCAGATCATGGTGTCTTTTTTTTCACCGCACTCGCTGGCACTGGTGAGTGTCCCAATATGAGCATAGCACAAACATTCGCCGTTTCTGCGGTCTCTGTTTTGCAACAGTCCACGCATCGCATTCCAATCTCGCTTTATTGTACTCACTGAAATTACAGTCCATCCCAAAAATATTGACTGTGGGTTCACTTCACGTTAACAGTTCACATTTATAAGCAGATTCACAGTTTTTCGTGTGTAATATTGGCGTTTGGCGTCCTCACCGCTGTTGAACGTTCAATACTAGCACTCCACTGTCCATATCACAGTTTCACCTTCACAGTTTTTCACACTGCTTAAAGTAACTGTTTCGATTAGTTCACAAACACTAATGTATTTCATTCAGTCTGAACTGGATTTTGGCTCGTGCTCGCACTAATTACCTCATTCCATTTTCCACTTACAGAGCCGTACTTACCTTCAGACTTTTGACTATACAATTGTATTGACGTCTGATCTGAGGTAAGTCCCCATGTCATGTCTGCCTATTCATTGCGTACTTGCCCTCCAGAGCCAGGCTCGAATTTACAAAACTTTGCCTCTCGCATTATTTTACACGTTTTTTAATCTAGGCCTAGCGTGCAAGTTCCTAGATTAGTGTTAGATTTGTGACTTTTGTTTACACGATACATTCATGCAGATCTCTGCCGTAGCAGATGACAATATATTTTAACAGTGCTTAGCGTTAGTCGTGTTTACTAATTTGCTTTGTACCTTGTCCACAACACATGAGGTACCTTGGGTGATATACACCCTGCACTCGTGTTATTTAGTAAATTATGATTGATCATATTTCAGGATTGGTATAGACATAAATACATGGAATAACATATACACTATAATATTGAATTTCATAAGTTTCGTTACTACTACAGTTCAAAAATATTCATGACACACTAATGAAAAATTCTTTCGTCATTACATGCTGTTGAATTTTTTTAAAAACATTTTTAAAGCATTTTTAAAAATGAAATTTGTAAAATATTCTTAAACCTATGTTCATTTTTCTTTCAAAATGCAATTCCTTAAAAGTACTGTTCTTCCTTAACATCTACAAAATTGAATCACACCAATCCTGTGTGACTCATTGTCTTTACCTGTTACACTAAAATCTGAACATTTACACACAGAAAAAAATACACTCTAAACTTAACATACTACACACATATGTAAAAGTTGCTCTACTGAGTGAACGTCTTTAAGTCTTTGCAAGTATTTTTCTTATTTGCTTCGTAACTGTCTCCTTCTTTGACCACGGGATGGTGTAATTTGCGTGCCAGAAAGTATCGTGAGGTACCACTTCGATGTTATAGGTATAGCCCTCGATAACACCGGGCTTTTCTGAAAACACATTCTCATAATTTGTAAGTAGCTGAGTAATTTTTTTTTTTTTTTTTTTTTTTTTTTTTTTTTTTTTTTTTTTTGTGCTTCATTCAAATGTTCTGACTCCCTGACTTTCATGGCTATCAGTTTCCTTTTTTCCTCTCTGTCTTCAGTGATAAATTCTTTATTACATGCTTGTCTTGTACTTAAGTCAGAATATAAATTTATTACCAGTATTCCTTTGAATCTAGACTGAAAGCTCCGGCAATATTTACTGTGCACTTCCCGTGTCCTCAACAATGGCAAAATCACATGTCTACCCTCATTCATAAGGCTTACTTCCCAGCACAAGAGGTCGATTTTTGCATCCCTCTGGCGTAAAAATTCCATCCCCAGGGTGCAAAAAATCTTTAGTTATTAATTACAATTGCAGCCCACACACGCGCGAGACTATTTCTTCTTACCTCCATTAACCATTGCATTGGAGTCGGAGTCCTGGCTCTGACTCTCGGCTGTGGTACTGAAAATAAGAATCTTAAAGCTACATATTTTCTGCACCGTCGGGCGGCTGTGGAGAAAAATGAATGTTATGTTAATAGCGGGTGAGTTTTTTGTTTCTGCTAATTTTTTATAAGTTAATATCGCCACGTAATGGCGTCGTTGGCTGCATCGGCCGCTGCGATTGTTGGACTGTAAATTACTCGAATGCAGGTTAATTAAAGGAAGGTGGACATGAAATCGGGATCACCTCTTACAAATTAAAAGTGCACAATAATATTAAATCAATATATTATCTGCTTAATTAGTACAAATATGCTTACATTTGCCAGCACTCACAAGATGTCCATCTACACACAACCAAGACAAGAGAAGAAGTGAAGATGACTAAAAAATTAACAAAAGAGCGTATCTTGATGTCTCTTTAGATCATTTTGTTATATTTCTTTGCCCTCGAAACTTACACAGAGAAATTATTATAATACGGATACATGAGAAAAATGTATATTATTCAATTTTTAAATGTCTCTTCTTGATAAATACTGTTTTTTTAGTCTTTTCTTATTATTTTGCTGGGGACGCTATACACCTGATTCAGCTGTCAGATTTTTAGAATCACTTAAAGAAAAATGTATGGTCAGTAGTGCAGAAATAACCAGATGGGGGTGACTAATCTATAGAGTGTGGACTGGTATGTCTATGGATTCATTACTGGTGGTGCAGACAGACATTCTTGTGAAGTACTTCTGAACACATTTTCAGAAAACTGCCTTTAAGAACTATTTAGACAACTCGCATACAATGGAAACAATTTAGAGTTTGTAGCTACAAACAGGCTTGACTTTATTGATAGTGTCAGTATAGAGACAGGAATTAATGATGGTGGTCCATCATTGCAAGAATGGTTACTAATGTTAATATATCAATCAAGAATGCCAGGGAACGGTTTATGCCAGAAAAAGCAGATAAGCAGTTACTGAATGGGCAAAATTTAATATGATTGTAAATTGTGCTTTGGGAATGTATGTGCCAAGGAAGTGGATTAAGAGCAGAAAGGATCCTCTGTGGTTCAGTAACAAAATTCAGAAAAGGGTGAGGAAACAGACTATTGCACCCCTGGTTCAAAAATGAGCACGCTAATGTTGACAGGGATAGGATAGTAGTAGTTTGTGCATCCATAAGATAATCAGTGCTTCAGCAAACAATAATTTCACATTTAGGAGATCATTCATGAAAGAGGATCATACAAATACACCGTTGTTTGCCTGTCATATGACTCCCATATACAGGATGTAGAAATTGGCATCTATGACATAGAAAAGTAACTGAAAGAGTTGAAAACAAAAAAGTCACCAGATCCAGATGAAATTCCAACTCAGTTTTACAGAGAGTACTCTTTGGCATTGGTCCCTTACTTAACGTACATTTATTGTGAATCTCTCGCCCAGCACAAAGTCTGAAGCGACTGGAAAAAAGTGCAAGTGACTCCTGTATATCAGAAACATAAAGGAACGGATCTGCATAATTACAGACCAATATTCTTACATTGGTTCACTGCAGAATTCTTGAATACATTCTGAGATTGAACGTAATAAATTTCTTTGAGGAAGAAAAGCTTCTCCCCACAAATCGTCACAGATTTAGAAAGAATCACTCATGCAAAACTCAGCTTGTCCTTTTCTCACATGATATGCTGCAAACCATGGATGGAGGGAAACAGGCAGATTCCATATTCCTAGATTTCTGCAAAGCAGTTATCATGGTGCTCCTATGCAGTTGGCTGACAAAGGTCCAAGCATACGGTTTGGGTCCCCAGATATGCAAGTGGCTCGAAGACATTTTAAGTAATTTAACCCTGTATGTTGTCCTCAACAGCAAGTTTTTCTAAAAGACAAGGGCACCATCAAGAGTGTCCCAGGAAAGTGTAATAGGACTTCTTTTATTCTCTATGTACACAAATAATGTGACAGATTGGCTGATTATAAAATTACAGTTTTTCTTCTGATGATGCTTTGGTGTACAAGATGTCACTAAGTGACTGTAAGGTTATACAGGATGACTCGGACAAAATGTCTAGTAGGTGTGGTGAATGACATCTAGCTCTAAATGTAGAATAATGTAAATTAGTGCAGCTGAGTAGGAAAAACAGTCCTATAACATTTGATTACAGCATCTGTAGGTTGTAGCTTGACATAGTCACATAGATTAAATATCGAAGTGTAATATTGCACACCGATATGAAAGAGAATGAGTACATCCGGTTGATAGTAGGGAAGGCAAATGACTGACTTCATTTTATAGGGAGAGTTTTGGGAAAGTGTAGCTAGTCCATGAAGGAGATGGTGTATAAACCCAGAATGAGATTTTCACTCTGTAGTGGAGTGTGCGCTGATATGAAACTTCATGGCAGATTAAATCTGTGTGCCATCCTGAGACTCGAACTCGGGACCTTTACCTTTGCGGGCAAGTGCTCTAGGTCCTGAGTTTGAGTCTTGGTCCGGCACACAGTTTTAATATACCTGGAAGTTTTGGTGTATAGAAAGCTTGTGCAGCTCATTCTTAAGTACTGGTAGAGTGTTTGTGACCCACGTTATATTGGATTACAGGAAGACATTAAAGCAATTCAGAGGTGTTCTGCTGACAAGCACACACGTATTACGGAGATGCTTCGTGACATAACGGGACTCCCTGGAGGGAAGACAACACTCTTTTCATGAAGCACTGTTGTGGAAATTTAGAAACATGCATTTGATGCTGACTGCATTTAATGCTACTGCCACCAATGCACATTTCACATAAGAATTGTGAAGAAGATATTTGAGAAATTAGGGTTCATATGGATCCTTTTAGACAGTCATTTCTCCCTCATTATATTTGCGTGTGGAATGGGAAAAGAAATTACTAGTAGCGGCACAAGGTACTCGCCGCCATGCACTGTACAGTAGTTTTTGGAGTATGTACATAGGTGTACGCTGTAGTAACACCCATTTATAAAACATCAGATCACCAAACCATCTGTAATTACAGACCCATTTCACTCTTTTCAATGTATTTGACCATATAGCCTATGACAGACTCTTGACTCATTTCTGATATAACTTGTTAATTACATCTCAGTTTGACTTCATAAAGAATTCTATATACAAGATCCAGCAAATATGAGTGAGATGAATTATCCTGTTCATAAAATCTGTGCTTTGGCAAAGATTTAGAGTATGTGGGCTACAAGATTGTTTTTGCTAACTAAAATGTCACAGCAATCATGGCATTCCTCGTCCATGTATGGAATCTTAAATTCATAACAGAAAGCAGAGTGTGACATTGACAGACTGCATTGCAGGAATAAAGCTCAACTCAGAATAGTGGAATGTAAAACATGAGTCCCACTATACTTTGGTAAAAATGACTTTGTAATGGACGTTTCAGTGAATAGTGGTAGGTGCCAGAAATCAGTCATAGATCATTCTTCCTTGAGTGAGTGGTATGTGCCCATTAAGTTACCTGATTTTCCACATGCAAGTAGTCTTGCCAGGCATAACACATTGTCAAAGGCAAAGAAGGGAGTGCCCAGCAATATCTCACTCCAATCTGGAGTAAATATGTTATATTTATAGCTTCAGTACACCATATTTTGCTGCAGTTGATACTGTCACCTGCAGTGCCAAAATCATTTAGGTGTTCTGTGTCTCTCTTTTGTTCACAATTTATCAAGAACTCAGTCACAATCAGAGTTTGTATTGCATTAATATTTGCTTTAATTTTGTTTAGGTGTCTGTTGGAGGTATACTGTTCCTGACCCAGTTCTATATTTGTTTGCAGTGAGAGTCACCTCAGCCTAAAAAACACCCCAAGTGTTATCCAATGTTTCTGTAATGTTTGGGATTGGATACACATGTGTAACTGTTCATGTATTCGAGCACCTCTAATCGCATCAAAACTGTTTTGGTTCTGTTATGTGTTCTTTTTTTGGTACAATCTCTATGATTGCTACCCATAGACTAATGTTATATTCCATGATTCCATTTTGTAACTGCTGGGCGACAAGAGAATCGGCATGTTCGAGGTGAGGATGGAATAGAAAGCGTACACCTACTCCACACCATCTAATGGGGCTGGCAATATCCAATACTGATTATACAATGTAGGCTTTCACGGCAATATTCTCTTCACTTCAAACTTCTAGGCTGATAGGCCTTGATTGCTGTATGAAGCTCTCCACTGACATTTCGTCTCAGACTGCAGGAGACATCCTCTGAGGTAAAGTGACGAACTGCACAGAGAACTCGAGAACATGCTGATTATACAGGGTGTTACAAAAAGGTACGGCCAAACTTTCAGGAAACATTCCTCACACACAAATAAAGAAAAGATGTTATGTGGACATGTGTCCGGAAATGCTTCGTTTCCATGTTAGAGCTCATTTTAGTTTCGTCAGTATGTGCTGCACTTCCTTGATTCACCACCAGTTGGCCCAATTGAAGGAAGGTAATGTTGACTTCGGTGCTTGTGTTGACATGCGACTCATTGCTCTACAGTACTAGCATCAAGCACATCAGTACGTAGCATCAACAGGTTAGTGTTCATCACGAACGTGGTTTTGCAGTCAGTGCAATGTTTACAAATGCGGAGTTGGCAGATGCCCATTTGATTTATGGATTAGCACGGGGCAATACCCGTGGCGCGGTACGTTTGTATCGAGACAGATTTCCACAACAAAGGTGTCCCGACAGGAAGACGTTCGAAGCAATTGATCGGCGTCTTAGGGAGCACGGAACATTCCAGCCTATGACTCGCGACTGGGGAAGACCTAGAACGATGAGGACACCTGCAATGCACGAGGCAATTCTTCGTGCAGTTGACGATAACCCTAATGTCAGCATCAGAGAAGTTGCTGCTGTACAAGGTAACATTGACCACATCACTGTATGGAGAGTGCTATGGGAGAACCAGTTGTTTCCGTACCATGTACAGCGTGTGCAGGCACTATCAGCAGCTGATTGGCCTCCATGGGTACACTTCTGCGAATGGTTCGTCCAACAATGTGTCAATCCTCATTTCAGTGCAAATATTCTCTTTACGGATGAGACTTCATTCCAACGTGATCAAATTGTAAATTTTCACAATCAACATGTGTGGCTGACGAGAATCCGCACTCAATTGTGCAATCACGTCATCAACACAGATTTTCTGTGAACATTTGGGCAGGCATTGTTGGTGATGTCTTGATTGGGCCCCATGCTCTTCCACCTACGCTCAATGGAGCACGTTATCATGATTTCATATGGGATACTCTACCTGTGCTGCTAGAACATGTGCCTTTACAAGTACGATGCTACATGTGGTTCTTGCACGATGGAGCTCCGGCACATTTCAGTCGAAGTGTTCGTACGCCTCTCAACAACAGATTCGGTGAGCGATGGATTGGTAGAGGCGGACCAATTCCATGGCCTCCACGCTCTCCTGACCTCAACCCTCTTGACTTTCATTTATGGGGGCATTTGAAAGCTCTTGTCTACGCAACCCCGATACCAAATATAGAGACTCTTCGTGCTCGTATTGTGGATGGCTGTGATACAATACGCCATTCTCCAGGGCTGCATCAGCGCATCATGGATTCCATGCGACGGAGGGTGGATGCATGTATCCTCGCTAACGGAGGACATTTTGAACATTTCCTGTAACAAAGTGTTTGGAGTCACGCTGGTACGTTCTGTTGCTGTGTGTTTCCATTCCATGATTAATGTGATTTGAAGAGAGGTAATAAAATGGAAGGTAATAGATTGTCACGCTTCCGGTGCAATGCTGACATCCAAATTGTATCCAATATAACACCTTCCTTTTTCCTGTTAAAATTATTACTGTGTTTATCAATCTCGATAGCCTCTCTATACATGCTCGCGTAGTAATGCGAGATTTTAGCTATGATGCTTATCTCGCTGAATTTTATTTCATGATTACTTTC
This sequence comes from Schistocerca nitens, assembly GCF_023898315.1. Classification (NCBI taxonomy): domain Eukaryota; kingdom Metazoa; phylum Arthropoda; class Insecta; order Orthoptera; family Acrididae; genus Schistocerca; species Schistocerca nitens. The sequence goes on from NC_064622.1 coordinate 356,704,868, forward strand.
CTGGTAAACATGTTTTGCTACAGCCAATTTATCCATGTGACCCAAGCGGCAATTCCTCTTTATGTTCAACAAGACAGGTGTTAATACTTCTCTTTGTGATTCCGATATAAAGCTGTCCGCAGCTACAAGGAATTTTATATGACCTCAGTGTAGCCAAAGGATGTCGTAGATCTTTTGCCGATCTCAAATATTCTTTTATTTTTCCGGTGGGTCTAAAAATAGTTTTCACCCCATACGTGCTTAACACTTTCCCAATGCAATCTGTGACCGTACTAATGAACGGAAAAAAATGTTGCCGTTCGGCGGCTGTTCATTGTTGCTCCTAATTCTCTGCCTAGAGCGAAGTGCTCGATCTATCTCCTTGCTAGAACTTCGCTCTAGGCAGAGGATCAGGAGCAATGACGAACAACAGCGGCCCAACAGCAGGCTCTAGGCATAGAATCAGGAGCAACGATGAACAACAGCTGCCCAGTGGCAAGGTTTTTCTTCCGTTCATTAATAAGGTCATTATTATGCGTACATGTATAGAGAGACTATCAAAATTGATAAACACGATGATTATTTTAACAGGAAAGAGGAAGGTGTTAAATTGGATAAAATTTGGATATCAGCATTGCACCAGAAGTGTGACGATCAATTACTTGCAATCGAGAATGTTGGAATTACCACAGTCTCATAGTCGACGCCACATAATGGACAGTGGCGCCTTCTGCATTGTCTATATAATCAGCACTTCCTCGAGTTCTCTTTGTAGTTCAGCGCATTACCACAGAGGATATCTCCTGCAGTTGGAGACAAAACATCAGGGTCAAGTTTTATACATCGACCATGGCCTATCAACCCAGAAGTTTTAAGTGAAGAGTATCCAATACTGTCAACTCAAGCTGTAACACCAATGTATGCAGTCCACTTAAATTATATAAAACTTCCACTGTCATTTGTATGGTTACTGAAATTGCTGTCAGAATGTAAGAGCAAAGTGAATTGCTCAGTGTTGTTCACAAAACATTCAGTCTCACCCACATTCATTGTAACTTCTTTTGTATTACTACATTCTACCACTATGGGGATGGATGTTTACTTCCATCAGTATTTATTTTTTACTGTCATATGACAAGCAGCCCTTGTCAGACTGAGGTATTGTATGTAAGTGGCAATTATTTTGCTATAAGCTAGCAGTTGAAAGTGATGGTTTTTTTTTGTAGGAACATGCAGAAGTAACTTCTTCAACCTCTCTTCCTCACTCTCTCAAGGGAAACAATGTAACTACATTTGATAGCTTAAGAAAAGAGAAGTGCCGTGGTATAACAGAAACCAATATTTACAGGAAAACTTATCACAAAAACTGTGTCTGGCAACAAACCACCACCCATTCTAATAGCTAGTATAATTAATTTTCTACATGAAAGTGTATTGGCAATATTCAGATAAAACTTTGTATTGGTGTTCAGATCAAAGAAAACCATTGACTGATGAGAAAAAATTAACGGAAGTACCCTTTCATCAGTAATCTGAGGTAAGAATTTGGGCTAGCTTAAATTTAACATTTAATATTAGATTACACCTCATATCATTCAGCGATCCTCAGTAAGGTATTTATGACAGAACACAGGAGGCTCGCTGCTCATCGGCGGGTTTGTACTTGGCTACCACAGAATCCCAGCCTTTGCAGCATCTCTTCCCTTCTGTGCTGCATGTCTATCCTCTTGCTATTCTTTTTCCCCTGTCTTGGGGAACATGTCTGGGGTGTTTTTCGGAATGTGTTCCGCATTTTCAATGGCTGCCGTAACAACAGTCTTACCACTTTTGTCCACCTTCTCCTATCCTTCCTCCGTTTCGGCGTGTGAGGATCCTCTTTTTCTTCTTGCTCCCTGTGCACTCCTAAAGGCCGGGAGTTCTGAATTCTTCCCATGGTGTTATTTATGCTAGGCTGTTTGATGGTCTGACCGAGGCAGAAATCCTAATGTACCTTTCTGATCACGGTGTCATTGCAGTCCATTGGGTGATGAGAAAGGTAGATGCATCCATAGTGTTCACATGCCCTCTTTTTCTTACTTTTGGTAGGCTGATGCTTCAGTCCAAGATCAAAACACGCTATGAAGTTATCCCAATTCGACTGTACATTCCGAACCTGATGCGCTGCTAACAGTGTCATCTCTACAACCACACTCGAATGTCTTGTCGACACCCGTCAAAATGTGTAACCAGTGGATGAGATTGTCCGCCTCTTTCTCCCGTTGTATCAACTGCAGTGAGGACCAAGCCGCCACATCTCGAAATTGTCCTGTGTATCTCGATGAGCAGGCTGTCCAGGACATCTTCGTAAAGGAAAAAGTGCCTTAGCCGGTCGCTCACAAGTTGTTGGCTAGTTTGAAACCCTGCATTCTACCATCTGGCACTTACAGTACTGTTCTTGCTACCTCTCGCTCCATGGACATGGTCATGCTGACATGCAAACTCAAATTCAGCACTGCAGTCGTGAAATCTCCCAGTGTCATGATAGCATTGCTGTCTCCTCGTCCAGTTCTACGACAAGCCACCAAACTTTCGCCTCTTGGGCCGAAGTCACCTGCTACACAACCGGCAGGATGGAAATGACAGAAGGTATACTCCCTCAAAGACTTCCTACATCCCTTCACCCAACAAACATCTGAGTCTTCCTTGGCCAACCAGAAAGACTCCAAAAAGTCAAACAAAGGCAAACGATCTTCTCCTTGGTTGACTCGGAGATCATCTTCGATAGTGTCGCCAAGAAATACCCTCGCCTGGCCAACCTCTGTGTCGCCAGTGCGCACCACAACCATTTTTCTGTCCTGGGCTCCACAGATCGACAGAGGGAGAATGCCGATGCCTCTGCAGCTCTCATATAGCATGATCCTCCAGTCTCTGCATCCTGTAGCAGTGAGTCTTTGAAGGCTGGCACTCCGCAGCTGCCGAGGAATTTCTTCCCAGTCCATTTTGATTTTCCCCCTGAGAATGGCATTCCATCTCATGGGGGAGTCGTGCTGTTCATCAACCCATCTCCCTGACTACCAGCCTTCAAGCTGTTGCAGTTCACCCTTTCCTTCTTCACTTGACCTTTTCCCTTTGTACCGCTTACATCCCTCCATCATTCGATGTCGCCAGGGCAGACTTCCTCCAGCTTATTGGGCAGCTGCTTCATCCCTTTTTGCTGCTCAGTGAGTTTAATATGCACCATTCCCTTTGGGGTTCTCCCAGAACCTATCCTCTTGGCTGATCTCCTCAATCAACTTAACCTCCTCTGCCTTAACACAGGAGCACCCACGTTCCTTTCAGACTCAACGCACATCTATTCCCATTTGGACCTATCTTTGTGTCCTGCCCAACTTGCCCATAGTCTCGAGTGGTCTGTTCTCTCTGACACATACTCAAGTGACTATTTCCCATGTTCTATCTGTTTACTGAGTCCTACCTCACCTACATGCGCACCCAAATGTCAGCTTTCTAAAGCAACCGGATGCTTTACTCCTCCCTCTCGACCTTCAACGAACATTTGCCCAGCTGTGATGATCAGGTAGAATATCTTACAAACGTTATCCTTACCATCGCAGAATGTTCCATTTCTTGCGCTTCCTGTTTTCTATGCTGCATCCTGGTCCCTTGGAGGCTGCAAAGATGTGCTCTCCGCGTTTTTAACCATCATCCTACGGTGGCAAACTGCATTCATTATGAACACCAGCATGCACAGTGTTGTCACGTTCTTCGGGATAGCAATAAAGCTAGCTGGATTTAAAACTTCCTGGCAGATTAAAACTGTGTGCCCGACCGAGACTCGAACTCGGGACCTTTGCCTTTCGCGGGCAAGTGCTCTACCAACTGAGCTACCGAAGCACGACTCACGCCCGGTCTCACAGCCTTACTTCCGCCAGTATCTCGTCTCCTACCTTCCAAACTTTACAGAAGCTCTCCTGCGAACCCTGCAGAACTAGCACTCCTGAAAGAAAGGATATTGCGGGGACATGGCTTAGCCACAGCCTGGGGGATGTTTCCAGAATGAGATTTTCATTCTGCAGTGGAGTGTGCGCTGATATGAAACTTCCTGGCAGATTAAAACTGTGTGCCCGACCGAGACTCGAACTCGGGATCTTTGCCTCTCGCGGGCAAGTGCTCTACCAACTGAGCTAACGAAGCACGACTCGCGCCCGGTCTCACAGCCTTACTTCCGCCAGTAAGTCTCGGTCGGGCACACAGTTTTAATCTGCCAAGAAGTTTCATATCAGCGCACACTCCGCTGCAGAGTGAAAATCTCATTCTAGCTGGATTTCATTCATTAGTTCTTTTAACAGTTCCACTCCTTCTTCCGTCATGTAGGCCAACCTCCAACGGCTCTCTGGGACCAATATCCATTCCCCAATTTTTGGCGCAGCAGTAGCAGACAGTGTCATAGTGGACACTATTGCTATCTCTAACAGCTTGGGCTGCCATTTTGTGGAGATTTCGAGCTCCTCCCTCTGTCACCCTGTCTTCATCCATATGAAACGAGCAGAGGAGGCTTGAGTGATGCCTCTGTCTTCTCAGAATCGCGAATGCTACAATTCTGCCTCTACTGTGAGCTCTTGCTCCCACTTGATCCCGATCTTCTGCCCCAGGGCCAGACGATTTTCATATTCAGATGTTGCGACACATTTCTCTTGTGAACAAGCACTTTCTGCTTCATACGTACAACCACATCTGAACAGAGAGCACATTTCCCAGTAGTTGGCATGAAGCCGCCGTCATACCCATACCTAGGCCCATTAAGGAGAAACACCTTTCTTCTAAGCACAGTCCCCGTTTCTCTCATCAGCTGTGTTTGCAAGGCGATGGAACATATGATTTGTGCCCAGTTGGTGTGGTGGCTCGAGCCTTGTAGTTTACTAACCACTGTACAGTGTGGATTTATAGCGTGGCATCCTGCAGTTGGCCATCTCGTCACTTATTCACCCATTTAATGAATGGTTTTCTGTGGAAATCCCAGGCTGTGGCCGTGTTTTTTGATTTGGAGAAAGCCTATGACACCTGCTGGAGGACTGGTATCCTCCGTAATCTCTACACGTGGGACTTCCATGGCAACATGCCTCGTTTCCTTCAGGAATTTTTAAAAGTCCAAGTAACCAAGGTACATGTGGGTCCTGCCTTATTGGACACCTTTTTCCAGGAAAACGGTGTGCCTTATGGTTCTGTCCTGAGCATTGTCCTCATTACTATCACCATTAACCCTATAATGGCCTGTCTCACAGCGGGCATCTCCGGCTCCCTTTTCATTGTCGATTTTGCCATCTATTGCAGTTTTCCACGGACTTGTCTCATTGAGCAGCATATTCAGCAATGTCTCGATCGTCTTCATTCATGGAGCATTGATAGTGACATTTGGCCATGCAGTTGGTTTCTTCCACCGTCTTTACATCTTGGACTGTTGCTCTGCCATTCATTGAAACTTTGAAATTCCTGGGGCTCACACTCGATAGGAAACTTTCTTGGTCCTCCCATGTGTCTTATCTGGCAGACCACTGTCTGCAATCCCTCAATGTCATACGTGTCCTCAGTGGTACTTCCTGGGGAGCAGATCAAACCCCCCCTCCTCTGTCCATTCGAAACTGAACTATGGGTGTTTCATTTATGCATCTGCATGTCCAACTCTCTTATGCCGTCTCAATACTAGCCACCATCGTGGCATCCATTTGGCCTCGGGCACCTTTTACACTAGCCCGGTTGAGAGTCTGTATGCAGAAGCTGATGAACTACCACTGTCCTACTGGTGTGACTTTCTCTTCAGAAAATAGGCCGTGCGTGGCCACCCCCTACGCCTCCTTCTTCGATGACCCATTTGATCGCCGGTATGGGGCACGTCCCTCTTCTTTGTAACCTCCTGGAGTTTGCTTTCGGCTCTTGCTCTGGCAGTTTATAACTTCATTATACCTGCCACGTTCCGCTTAGGGCTGAACCCTTCACCACCTAACCCTCAAGTGGCAGCCCATGTACATCTTGGCCTTCATTCGCAACCTGAGGACACTACTCTAGCCTCACTCTATCTCTGTAAGTTTCACAACCTTTGCATGGAACTTCATAATAGTACCTTTGTGTACACGGATGGCTCTCGGATTGAGTGTGGTGTCGGGTATGCCTTTGTCATTGGCACTGACGATTTTTGGTATCTGCTTAAGGAACACCGCTCAGTATTTGCAGGGGAGCTCTTTGCCTGTATCAGGCCATGCAGTACATCGGGTGACACAGGCTTTTCAATTGCATCATCTGCTCTGACACTCTGTGCCCTTCAGAGCCTCTGTGTGCTGTACACAGTCCATCCGTTAGTGCAACAGAGCCAGAAGAGCTGTCACTTGCTCACTCTTGAGCGACCATTGTGCTATTTATGTGGGTTCCTGGTCACATTGGTCTGATGGGGAACAAAGCCACTGATGTTGCTGTCAAGGCTGCACTCCTCGTACCTAGTTCCATTCCCTCCGATGATCCATGTGTTGCCGTCTGTCATCTGGTGGTGTCACTTTGGCATCACCACTGGTCCTACCTTCATGGGAAGAAGCCCAGCATTATTAAGCCTCTCCCATCATCTTGGACGACCTCCTCTCGGCCCTCTTGCTGTGAGGAGATCATTTTAGCTTGGTTGCGTATCGGCCACCAACCTTTTAGCCATCACCATGTGTCAAGTGGTGCTCCCCCATTGCTTTGTGCTCAACCTTTGATGGTCTGCCATTTCCTGACGGAATGACCTTTTTTTACCCTCTTACATACTCGTTTGTGTTTGCTGTCAGATTATTGGCCGTTTTAGCGAATGACATGCGGGCTGTTGACCACGTTTTACTTTTTTTCCATTGTAGCAATATCGCAAAGGCCATTTAATGTTTAGTTCAGGACCTCCGTTTCTCTATGACGTATTTTATAGACCTTTCCCCACGTCCCTGTTTGTAGCTGTCTTCTCTTCCGTGGATTGGGATTAACTCCTCTCTCTGTCTTTGTGGTCTACAGTTATGGAATGGGCGTGTATGACCCTACTTGTTTTTGTGCCCTAAAACAAAACAAAACAAAAGGACAATATCAACTGGCTAAAACAATAAAAAGGAAAAGGAAGCTAAAATGTACCACGTCAGAAGACACTAAAAATGGTGAAGTATATGTTCTTGTGGCTTGGGATAAGCTTAAATTACCTCTTCTTGTAGGTGAACTATCAAAAATATGTGTAAAAAAAGGGGGGATATGAGACTGTCACTATGTCACTACTACACTACATACATAGAGATTAAATAGTTAAAATAGAGGGCTGTCTATCATATGACAGTAAAAGATACATACTGATGGAAGTGGAGTAAACCTCCATTACCGGGGTGGCAGATGCAGTAAAACAAAAGAAGTTATAATGAGAGTGTAAGAATGAATGTTTTGAGAACAACAACACCGAGCAACTCTTTGCGTTACTATAGTCTGATAGGAACTTCAGTAACCATACAAATGACAGTGAAAGTTCTACATAAATTAAGTGGATTGCATCCATTGGTGTTATAGCCTGTTGCACCAATAACAGAGCCGACAGTGTTGAAAAGTGTCACCGCCATTAGATGGTGGGGAGCAGGCATAACTTTGCCATTTTGATCTCACCTTGAGCATGCTGACTGACTCTCTAGGCACCCTGCAGTTATAAAATGGAATAAAGTGTTAGTCCATGGGTAGCAATGGTAGAGGCTGTACCAAAAAGAGAACACATAACAGAAACAAAGCCTATCAGTTTTGATGTGATTAGGGGTGCCTGAATTTATGAGCAGTTACACATGTGTATCCAATCCCAAACATTACAGAAACATTGGATAACTTGGGACAATGCAGGTATGGTGCAACAATGGATGGATCTATGGAGTGGAGTATATTGTCCAAAAATAACTTTACTGTTCCATCAGCCACTGCCAGTAGTTTCAGGTGTTATTGTGGTTAAAAAATCCACCAACCACATTTCAAAATTTATTAGATGGAATATTGTGATGGTTAAACCCGAACTAATACAGGTTGAGGGAAGTGTTCAGACAATTGTGCACAGCACATCTAATGTCTAGTGTCAAGAAATTGCATTTCACTTTAAGCCAAGTCCACTCTGGCCGCGCCACCAAAAACCAAGAAAAAGAGGTTCGGCATGGGTAGTGTGTTCATCAAACTGCGTTATTCCGCACAACAAGAGAAAAGTTCTGTGCCTATCGGTACATCAGAGAAAACTGCTCATGTGTGCGTGGCTCTGTTTGGTTGGCCAGGGTGTATATGACCTGGAAAATCTGGGAAAAACATGGGAATATTTTCTTACAGGGGAAATCTAGGAGTTCCAGAAATAGTTTTCAGCTAAACTTTTGTAATTTTGATGGGTAAAAACTGATACTCTAACAAAAAATTTTACGCTATCCTGCCACTGCATAATAATAATGCAGCAATAAAACATAAATGGGAGAATAACACCAAAATACAACTTTACTTGCAAACAAAATGTGTCATTTACAGCAACAAAACACAATTCACACACAAGCGTCTGCTAACAGCAAAATGTCTCAAAGGCTTTGGGACAAACAATTTGCGATACTTCATTCCAACAAACTGCTTTCGATGCATCTTTCTCCTGGGCCTCATTTTCATGAGCGCGACATCACAACTGTTTACATTTCTAACAGCTCATGGGTAAATATTGCGAATGGTGATTACACAAGCATTACTTTCAAAGTAAATTTTCTTTTATGCAAGATGAATTTTGTTACATGTGAGAATGTCCGATGAATTTATTGAATCACCGAGCATTGGTCTCTGATTCAAAACTTAACACTGAGGACCAGCCACTTAGAAAAATTTCGGGCCCAGAAGACGAGCTGTTTATGCTGTTTTTTAAAATTTTATTGAAATTTTTATTTTGAAATATCTTAAAAACTAACACACATTAAAAAAGACCAAGTTTCAGGATGGGTTCTTCATATTTATTTTAGTTCTTTCACAGATTACAAATTATGCAATAACGATGGCAAAAAGTATAATTACCTTTAAAAAAAGTGTGAAGTGATTCTGTGCAATTTCACACATAACTGGCTTTACTACAGGAAAAGTCAAAGTGATTGACATAACATGTATTCAACCAGATAACCCACGAAATTCACAATGCACAGCAGTGAAATTTATAATCGTGCTTGTCAGAAATGTTCAGCTGCCACAATTGAGGCTGCTGCTTTTAGGATCCTGCCTAACCACATTTTCGGGTGGGGGTGGGGGGATTTCTAACAATCAATATTATATGCGAAAGCTTGGTTTTTCTTGTGGTTGTTCTGTAAGTATGTGAATTTAAACCATTAACTTTTTCTGTTTGTGTGTTCGCACTATGTAAAGGTGACCACACACAGCTGCATCCTTGACAGGCATGCTTGCATAAGTGTGGTCAAGCAAGCATGCACAAATTCCTAGCACCTACACACAGTTCAAGCATGCTTGTACAAGCATAAACATTAGTTAGTTTATCAGAAAGTGTGAAGCTCAGATGACAGTATGTTGGCTCCGGCAACCTTTTTGCTTGTGTTACGGAAGAAAAGATAAAATGTGATATGTGGAGTAAACAGTAATTAGAGAAATGAAAACATTATTCCTATGTTAACTATTCAGGGTAGACATGCTATGGAAACTCTCTCACACTACTGTTGATTTTCTTGTTTCTTCCTTTGTGTAATACAGTGGTGTCCAAAATTAAAGCAACAGACGGAAATTTTGCAAGGTTGCATTTATTTTGTCACACTACAGTATAAACTGTCAAGAAAATAGAACGTAAACAACTGCAACATGCATAATGGCAGACAAAAATGTTCTTCGTTTCTTCTAATTTAACGGATTTGGATACACATTCTGACAACTGATTAATGAGCTCAGTATGGGGTGTGATAACCTCTGGCAGCAATACAGATCTGACTCCGGGTCATGTTGTGTGTGATGTAATCAGTCTCATGTTGAGGCAGTAACACCCATTCTTCCTTAGAGCTGCTCACAGTCTTGGAGAGTGGTAGGTGAATGCTGACGTGATGCAAGCCTTCTCCCTAGTGCACCCCAGACATGCTCTATGGGATTCAAGTCAGGAGAGTGAACAGGCCATTCCATGCATGCAATATCTTCCATTCCCAAAAGAACATCAACCACCCGTGTTCTGTGAAGTCGAGCATTATCGTCCGTCAATAAGCAGTCTGGATCCACATCACTTCACAGCAACCGCAAATGAGGTCCCAAGATCTTGTCCTGGTACCTGACAGCAATTAAACCTTGCCAATCCACCCGTACAGTTTTATGAAGAGGGTTTTGAGTGGTCAACATAATCCCTGCCCACACCATTAGGGATCCTTCTCGATATCGACCTCTTTCTGCAGTGTTTAGGACCTGAAATAGTATTCCACATTCCCTCCACGTGCGAATCCATCAAGAATCAATCTTCAGACTAAATTGGGATTCATCTGTGAAAACAATATTGGTCCACTGTTTGACCACCCAGGTGCCGCGTGGGATTAGCCGAGAGGTCTAAGGCGCTGAAGTCATGGACTGTGCGGCTGGTCCCGATGGAGGTTCGAGTCCTCCCTCGGTCATGGATGTGTGTGTTTGTCCTTAGAATAATTTAGGTTAAGTAGTGTGTAAGCTTAGGACTGATGACCTTAGCAGTTAAGTCCCATAAGATTTCACACACACTCTCTCCCCCTACACGTGACCCCCAGCCCCCGCCCCCTTGGGGGCCAACTTTTAAATCTTAAATGGAAACCCCCATTTTTTACTGCAGATTCGAATTCTCCATAAAAAAGTAATAAAGTTTTGTCTGAAACATTTTTTAAACCATTGACAGATGATGCTGAAATCGAGGAAAATTAAAATTGTGGAAGAACTCTGATTTATTTAGAATGATCCCAGAAGAATGCATCAGATCGATACAAAATGTGCACCAATTCTTTCATTACACCGAATTAAGCTATTTTTTTACAAAATGTATCCTACCCGCCACAGTTTTTGATGGAAGGAGGCAGAATGGTATTAAAATCTCGTTAGGGAACTCTTCATAATTGCATTACTCAACCGACTGTGGCGCTACCATGGCCAAACTGCGAACTATGGCTCAGTATAAAGGTCGGTGCAATGCAATCAGACATCACTTCACTTTTAGATTGTTAACCGTAAACATCAACTGACGAAAGTAAATTATTCTTTAGCGAAACATGGCTCACTATCCTCCTACAGAGATTATTGATATGATATTAATTTTAGGTGAATGCCATAACAATTACGCTGCAGCTGCACAATTGTATGTGGATTGTTTCCCAAACAGATGACATCCAAGCAAAAACATTATTCTGAATTGCACTCAACGAGCTCGAAGTGGATACGTGCGCCGTCCACCTCATCATCGCAAATACAATGGAAATTACACTTGTACCCTTACCATTCTCGTCTTTGTTCAACTGGATCCCGAAATTAGTAGCCGTGCGACTCAGAGACAAATGGGAATACCAAAATCAACTGTTTTCTGGATTTTGAAGGCACATAAATATCGTGCGTATCATATCACACTGACACAGACATTAAAGCCGAAAGATATGCAAAGACGTGTTCATTTCTGCCAATGGGCCTTGGAAATGATACGAGGTGTCAATGATTTTTTCAGGTACGTTATGTTCACCAATGAACCCACATTCAAAAACATTGGCAAATTAAATCGACATGATTGTCATTATTGGTCCCCTGTCAATCCACACTGGCACAAACCCGTTGACAATCAACACAAATGGTCATTAATAGTCTGGTGTGGAATTTTAAACAGTTACTTGATAGGACCGTATATTTTGACTGAAATGTTACTGGGTAATCTTACTTACAACTTCTCCGCGATGATTTGTTGGAGCTAATGGAAGGTGTTGATTTAGAAACAAGGCAATGAATGCGGTTCCAACAGGACGGAGCAGCTCCCCCTTATGCTAAAAATGTTCAGAATGTTTTAAATTTACAGTACCCTCGTTGGTGGATAGGACATAGTTGACCAATTCAGTGGCCTCCACATTCACCAGACCTAATATCTGATTTTTTTCTTGTGGGGTTATTTAAAAAATATTGTTTATGAAAGACAGCCCACAACCCGAAACGATGTGGAGCAATGCATTCGAAGAGTGTGTGCAGCCGTACCACGAGATGTGCTGCTCGAAACTGAGGACAACTTTTGCAGACTTTATGCATTGAAGCAAATGAGGATAATTTAGAACAATTTCTTCATGGCTAATTTCATTAATTAAGCACCCCAAATTGTGAGAGGCAAGGGGACTCACACTATTGAAGCACCCCCAAAATGTGAGAGGCAAAGGGACTCCCACTAAAGAAGCACCCACATGTGCAAGGCAAGGGGACTCACACTAATGAAGCACCCCATGGGAACATCATTCTTGTCATTGTTCCTGGGTAACGTTAAAAGCAGGATACAGCACATTTTGTACAAAAATAGCTTAATTTGGCGTAACAAAAGAATTGGTGCACATTTTTTATCGATTTGATGCATCTTTCTCGGGCAATTCTAAATAAATCAGAGTTCTTCCCCAATTTTCCTTTTTTCTCGATTTCAGCGCCATCTGTCAATGGTTTAAAAAATGTTTCAGACAAAACTTTATTACTTTTTTATGGAGAATCCGAATCTACAATAAAAATGGGTGTTTCCATTTAAGATTTAAAAGTTGCCCCCGCCCCACCCAAAGGGCTGGAGGTCAGGTGTAGTATCATTTGATGTTCCCCTTTGAGCTTACGAACTTGTCTCACTCACTATTTTTACCTGATGTATAATTTTCGATATAATCTCATCCGAAACTTCAGATGTGCCACCCTGTATATACCCTTTTGGTGTTTCTAGTTTTCCATTGTTGTTGAAGCCCGCATGTGCAAGCTAGAACGTTGCTGTGCTCCTGTGAACACTCAGCCCCATTCTGTGCAGTGCTGTGCTGCTCAGCAACATTCTGCGCCACACACTGCAGCAGGTGCAGGTGCAGCTTTAGAGGAGATATGGTATTTGGGAGATCTGATCAGTAGTGATGGGACAATCAACTGCTTTTAACAATCAATTTGTCAGTTGATAGTGTTTTGTTCAGTCGGTTTTTTCAAATGGTTAGCTTTTGAGCGTTGTAAGATGAACATGTAAGAGCCGATGGTTGAGCACCCACTCAAAGCTTCATTTTTGTAGTAGAAGTTCAAATTCTGTGATATTCAAAAAATTTGCACCTACACTATTTATTCTAGCTACATTAGCAACGCCTCACAAGTATGCATGCTAACTGCCAAATGGGGTTGCCTCTGTCTCTTCAACTCAAAGTGTCGAGATGCAAAGCAGTAGTTAAAATTCATTCAAGGACTACCAAAACACAGATATATTGTAACAAATAAGCCCTCGGTCACAAATATTAAGTCAAAATTGACCTGGTTTCAATGCTACTATGAGTGTCGTCTTCAGAATTAGACTAACTGTAGTATAACATTAGGTATATAGTACATTAATAAAATTAAAGTTTGTACTGACTCGAAAAGATGCAGTACTTACAAGTCACATGTTAAAAGAGATTTAATCCGGAAAGGCGACGTCATGAACACTTGTAAGATGGCGAGCCGCTAAAGGCTGCTCGTACTGTGGACAAGGGTTGCAACAAAACTGAGGTGCCCACTTTAGAAAGTGTGGGCAAGTAAACATGGTGTTGCTACGAGCACCATCTAGTAGCCGCAGAAACAACTAGGCTACTGTACATTCAAAATTAGACACATGAAATTGTGATGCAGCTGATTCAGGCATAACGTAAGCATTAATAATAACAGGATGAAGTTACATATTTATCTGCTTTAAATAGAGATACATTTTGTAACGTAAAAACGTTAGTTATGACATACAAGAAAACAGCAAAGATGTGACAGGAAAACAACATTTCGGTAAACTGCATGAGGAAATCTGAATCAAAGATCAAGCAATGGCTTTATACAGTCAAAAAAGTTTTTATTTCACATCTGCAGCTGTTCGTTGAGAATGAGGCCATCATGACAAGTGAGATGTTTGACTGTATAAAGCCATTGCTTTATCTTTGATTTAGATTTCCTCATGCAGTTTACCGAAATGTTGTTTTCCTGTCACATCTTTGCTGTTTTCTTGTATGTCATAACTAACGTTTTTACGTTACAAAATGTATCTCTATTTAAAGCAGATAAATATGTAACTTCATCCTGTTATTATTAATGCTTACGTTATGCCTGAATCAGCTGCATCACAATTTCATGTGTCTAATTTTGAATGTACAGTAGCCTCGTTGTTTCTGCGGCTACTAGATGGTGCTGGTAGCAACACTATGTTTACTTGCCCACGCTTTCTAAAGTGGGCACCTCAGTCTTGTTGCAACCCTTGTCCACAGTACGAGCAGCCCTTAGCGGCTTGCCATCTTACAAGTGTTCATGACGTCGCCTTTCCGGCTTAAATCTCTTTTAATATGTGACTTGTAAGTACTGCATCTTTTTGAGTCAGTACAAACTTTAATTTTATTAATGTACTTTATACCTAATGTTTTAGTACAGTTAGTCTAATTCTGAAGACGACGTTCATAGTAGCGTCGAAACCAGGTCAATTTTGACTTAATATTTGTGACCGAGGGCTTATTTGTTACAATATAATTCTGACACGGTCACTGAACCTTAGCAGCTATGTTCAAAGTTTTAAAACACAGATAGTTTTTTTTTTTCATTTTAGTCAGTTAAAAATACAGTGGCAAGCATGCTTAGATGCTCTCCTACATGCATACAGTATGTTCCCCACATTAGTTATTGACTGGCCATCCTCCAGCATTTGCAACAGTGTATGGAATGGTTGGTAAAGACCGTATCTGACAACCAGGTCCTGCAAACCCTCACTTGGGTGGGACTTGACATAAACTGTGAGCTCGCATCAGAGCAGCAATGGCACAGTTCAATGAGGACTTCCTACACTGGACATGGAACTGGATTGTTCCTTAGATAATTTGTGTGCTGCAGATTGTGTACTTATTTGAGGTGACCACCTATACTGAAATCTTTTAAAAGAAATTTGGGACACTTATTTGTTGTTGATTTAGCACTTATGAAATGATTTATCCTGAATCATATGTTCATTTCATCTTTATTGCTATGCTGTTACTGAAAGAGTATTTTCCCAAATTAGTAATGTATGAAGCAATGACAAAATACAGTTTGCTGTAGAAACTACGAAAGCAGTAGTAGTGACTTAAGTGAATTATGATGAAACTTGAGGTGAATGTTTTATAATGCTGTTGAAGAATATAGACATTTTGGAGAAAATTTACACCACTGATGAATATTGTATATCTGCTCACAGCCCTTCATCGTAGAAGGTTCTATTAAAGTAGAAATTAATGTTATTTTTGTAACACATTAAAGTGATAGTTTGCATCTATTACAGTCACTTAAGACTTTTGAAATATTAAAATTTTTTAATATGTCCAAAATTTGGCTCTAGCAAATGTGGTCACCTTAACACATTGAATTCTGTTAAGCAGCTACTAAAATTTTAGGTATGTATCAACATTATGCCACAAACCATGCTTTTCTGCCAATTCCCATTTCTGAATATGTGCGATCAAAGTTGTGAAGACAATTTTAGAACACCCAGTATTTTCCCATACTGCTTTATTGAGACAACGAGAAACTACCACCAATGGAAAATTGCATACACTGTGATGCTGCCTCACTCACCAGACAATTGAATATCTTGTCATTTGCCTTCTACTCTGTGAGCTGTATAAAACTGATTCCATTTATATTCATATTCCTTACTGCAAATTAGTACTACGCCTTAACATGAACATCTCTGTAATGCACTTTCACAAGTCCTTGTCACTCTCGTATATAACTTGTATCTGCTGGCGGATGGAGGCGTGCACCCGCTGGCATTGTCGGCACTAAAATGCAAGTGAGAAAACATTCCCCCCCTGTCATGTCCCTGCCACTCACACAGTGTCATGGCCATGGACCAGATTATCAACTACAGACTTTATGTCTGGGAAAGTAATCCGATTTGACCCAGATCTTCAGCGCTTTTGAAGTTCTTGTCTGAGGTCAGCTATTTGAATGATGGCAGTCCTACCCCAGCAATATGTCGGGTTAATTACACTTTAATTGCACCTGAAAAGTTTAATCCACAACAATACATGAATCAGTTTTAAATGATGAAAAGAAAAATTACTCCATTCAGTACATAATTAAATGAACACACATACTGCTTATTTTAACTTTGGCATACCCCTGTGATATGTTTTCACTTAGGACCACTGTCTGTCAGTATAATGCAGCATTGCTTTAGTTCAACTAATTAAATTATTGCAGGCTGGTTTCACTCAGAAGACTGAATAGATATGGCTTGGTCATCTAAGATACTAAAGAATGGTATCAGTTAAAAGATTAAACACATGTTCAACTGACAGAAAAACTGTTGATTGTTTACACTTGAAAAGTAAGAATGAATAATTGAGCCAATATGTAAAGCTATAATAGTGTTGAATCTTGTCATTTGATTGCTAACATTTACTGACCTCACTCGAAAAAAGTAAATAAATAATAATCCATCCAACAGATAAAACTACAACCACCTGACACGGCGGTTTTCATTGGGTTGCTCCCACATACCGGTTTCATTCAAAGGAATGAATGAGTAGTCTGACCAACTGTATGATTGTTTTCATTTGGTTGCTCCTACAGTCTGTTTTCAATCAAAAGAATGAATCAGTGGTCCAATCAACTGAATCAATTGTTTTCATTCAGTTGCTACCACAGACTAGTTTCATGCAAAAGAAAGAATGAATAATTCAGTCAGTACACGTAACTACAACTGAAAGAAGTGATCGTTTTCATTCAGTAGTTCCCTTTACTATAGATCAGCCGAGAGAGTGTCCGAAAAGACCACAGAATTGTAGAGGCTGTACAGTATTTTCCAGCCCCACACACAGAAAAGGAATAGCTATCTTTCCTGGGCCTAGCAAGCTATTATAGGAAATATGTTCTTAAGTCACTGATATTGTGCCGTCACTAGCAAATTTAGTCGAGGATGGACTAAAATTAAATTGAGCAGCAGAGTGTTTAGTAGCTTTTAAGCAGCTAAAGGATTTATTAACAGTGGGATCTACGTGGGCCTTTCCAGACTATCAAAAACAAGTTATTCCATCTTGCGACACATTTAATCACTCATTGGAAGGTACTAAGGCAGGTGATATGGTTCAATATCCTGGGGCATATGACTCACATCAGCTAAACAAAGCAGAGAAAAATAACTTTCAGAAAAGGAAATGTTAAGACTTCTTTACAACGTAACTTATTTTAGATGCTATATGCACTTACCAGCTGAAACACTATGACCATCTCACCTAATAGCCAATAGGTCCACCTTTGGCACGGATAACAGCGGGAATGCTTCATGGTGTGGAAGCAGTAAGGCCTTGGTAGGTCGCTGGAGGGAGTTTGCATCAGACCTACACATACAAGTCACCTAATTCCTGTAAATTCGGGAGGGTGGCGATGAGCTCTGACACTATGTTCAATTGCATCCCTGATGTGTTTGATAGGGTCCAGATCTGGTAAGTTGGGGGCCAGCACATCAATTGGAACTTTCCACTGTGTTGCTTGAAACAGTCCATCACACTCCTGGCCATGTGACATGGCATGTTATCTTGTTGAATAACACCACATGATCATCATGAAGGGGTATATGTGGTCTGCAACCAGTGTATAATACTTCTTTGCCATCATGATGCCTTGCATGAGCTCCACTGGACCCGTGGACACCGATGTGAATGTCCCTATAGCATAATGGAGCAGCCACCAGCTAGTATCCGTCTCGCAGTAGACGTGTCGAGGAGCTGTTCCCCTGGAAGTGACAGATTTGTCTCCTCCCACCAGTATGATGAAGGAGGTATCGGGTTTCATCAGATCATGCAATGCTCCACCATTATGCCAATGTCCAGTGCTGATGTTCACATACCCATTTCAGTCACAGTTGTTGATGTCGTGGTGTTAACATTGGCCGTCGGCTGCTGAGACTC
Source organism: Schistocerca nitens (assembly GCF_023898315.1). Lineage (NCBI taxonomy): Eukaryota > Metazoa > Arthropoda > Insecta > Orthoptera > Acrididae > Schistocerca > Schistocerca nitens. The sequence goes on from NC_064622.1 coordinate 356,722,954, forward strand.
ATTGTTATGAGTATTTGGTGTGCCGTGTGTTCAGATACACTTGTACGCTGTCCAGCACTAAAGTCTTGTGTTATTTCTGCCACAGTTCACCATCTGTCCTGTTTTACCTGTGTGTCCAGACTACATACATCAGATATCTGTAATGAGGGGTGATCTCCCGATGCCACAATGTCTGGAGGTCATCTCGATTTCACCACATGTTGGAAGACTCTTTGAACAGCCGACAAGTCATGCAATTTCCAAAATGATTATACCAAGCCTCTGGGCCATCACAATCTATCCTCAGTCAAACTCATATAGATCGCACGCCTACTACATGTACTTTGCATTTGTCTTACTAGCAGTCATTCCTTGCCAGGTGAAGCTCTGCCACCTGAATAGGATTATATTGAGAGTAGGTCAGGGATCACAGTGTTATGACTGATTGGTGTATATGATAGGAGGTTAAGGTCATAATAGACTATGCAGTGTTAAAGTTGCTATTAGGTTTAAAATCCTCATATGATGGGCTCTGGAGCTCAGCAATTTTGATTTTAATGTTGTACATCAGCCAGGTAAGACACACAGTAATACCGGGTGATCAAAAAGTCAGTATAAATTTGAAAACTTAATAAACCACGGAATAATGTAGATAGAGAGGTAAAAATTGACACACATGCTTGGAATGACATGGGGTTTTATTAGAACAAAAAAAAAAAAAAAAAACATATTGCTAGACATGTGAAAGATCTCTTGCGCGCATCGTTTGGTGATGATTGTGTGCTCAACTTGCACTTTTGTCATGCTTGGCCTCCCAGGTCCCAAGACCTCACTCTGTGCGATTATTGGCTTTCGGATTACCTGAAGTAGCAAGTATATTGTGATCGACCAACATCTCTAGGGATGCTGAAAGACAACATCTAACGCCAATGCCTCACCATAACTCCAGACATGCTTTACAGCACTGTTCACAACATTATTCCTTGACTACAGCTATTGTTGAGGAATGATGGTGGACATATTGAGCATTTCCTGTAAAGAACATCATCTTTGCTTTGTCTTACTTTGTTATGCTAATTATTGCTATTCTGATCAGATGAAGCGCCATCTGTCGGACATTTTTTGAACGTTTGTATTTTTTTGGTTCTAATAAAACCCCATGTCATTCCAAGCATGTGTGTCAATTTGTACCTCTCTATCTACATTATTCCGTGATATATTCAGTTTTCAAATTTATATTGACTCTTTGATCACCCAGTATAATGGGACCGTCAACAGTTTACATCACAATCACAGTTTGTTATTTACAGTGGTGTGTTATATAAGAAAAAGCAGATAGGGGCTGCGAATAGCTGTATCAGCTGTTTCATGTGCAGATATTGAGGCAAGCATGTGATTTAATGTTACCACACCATAGAGGATGTAGAGCCACAGAATGCCTAGTTGCTGAAAATTAATGGTGGCAATCCAGAAAAAAAGGATGTGGGCAAGTATGTAAGGAATTGTATACAATGCCCACAGCAAGCCAAATTGAGCTGTCAGTGAATAACAGTGCAAAAGTTTCCTGAGAACAGCATGCAGTTTCAGGTGATTGGAGTGGACATTCTAGGCCCTAATAAGCAAACTCCCAACAGTTGACCATTACATACTGTCCATTACAAATCACTTCTCACATTACCTGGTGACAGCTGTCATTCCAAATTAGCAGACTGGAGTAGTAGCATAGGCTGTGGACAGGTTTTTGAGGTTTGAAATCCCAGAAAGCTTTGGCTGTAGATCAAGGGATGAATTTTAAGTCAGAGTTAATGAAGCAGTTAAGTTAGCTACTGCAGGGAAAACAAGCATTTTGCATCGGCAGGTCATTGACAGAGCAGAACAAGTGTATTGGATTGACACGGTACCCCCTGAGTGGGAGGCCACTAGTTCAATCTTTACCAGGACTAATTTGAAAGAGTTGTGTTAACAATTATGACAGGAAAAATATTAGCTGCTAATGATTCACTATGTGCATCAGGAGGGTGACATAAAATGAGTGTCCGGGAGGTGCAGAGATCAACCTATTATGGGATATATGTATTATACCTCGCAAAATGGACAACATTGACACTCGAAAAATGTTCGAAACAAACCTTTCATGGTTGAACACCAAATGAGAAATGGTGCACCACAGTGATCACAAAAGTTTGCACCATCAAGATCAAAGGCAAACTCCTTGGGAGTTACAAACCATGCAGGGCATTCAGCTAGGTATCCACCCTTAAAGAATGGATATAGAATAATATTGGTGTAACAGGGTGTTGAGAACTGATGGAATGTGATGGCATGCAACCAAATGTGAAACATTCTGTCTTGGAGCTTATCATGAAACTGACTACCCTTTAAGGCATAGCTGCAGTTAGTGTGATAGTGTTTTATATACACGGAAAAAAACAAACATCCTTAGGCTAAATTTGTGAAGTGGTTCCAAATGGTATCAAGTGCAATTTAACACGCTTTTCAGGAGGGATGTTTGCTCAAAAGGAGTATGATTTTTATACAAGACCAGGACTCAAACAAAAGTAATTTATTTTGACCAGCTATTGGCCAAAAACAGTGCTCATACCATAGTTGTAATTCATCTACGTCCACCTTCCCACTCTTGCTTGCTGTGACGTAAATACACTGAAGTCTCAAAGAAACTGGTATAGGCATGTGTATTCAAATACAGAAATATGTAAACAGGCAGAATGTGACGCTGCAGTCGGCAGTACCTATATTAGACAACAAGTGTCTAGTGCAGTTGTTAGATTGGTTACTGCTGCTAAAATGGCATGTTATAAAAATTTAAGTGAGTTTGAATGTGGTGTCATGGTTGGCGCATGAGCAATGGGGCACAGCATCAAAAAAATCTTCAAATGTGTGTGAAATATTATGGGACTTAAAACTGCTAAGGTCATCAGTCCCTAAGCTTACACACTACTTAACCCAAATTATCGTAAGGACAAACACACACACCTATGCCCGAGGGAGGTCTTGAACCTCTGCCGGGACGAGCCACCCTTAGATGACACAGCATGTCCGAGGTAGCGATGAAATGGAGATTTTCCAGTACGACCATTTCAAGAGTGTACTGTGAATATCAGGAACATGGTAAAAAAGATCCTGCAAGAACGGGATCAACGACGACTGAAGAGAATTGTTCAGTATGACAGAAGTGCAACCCTTCCGTAATTTGCTGCAGATTTCAATGCTGGGCCATCAACAAGTGTCAGCGTGCGAACCAGTCAATGAAACATCATTGATATGGGCTTTCAGAGCAGAAGGCCCACTCTTGTACCTTTGATGACTGCACGACACAAAGCTTTACGCCTTTCCTGAGCCCATCAACACCGACATTGGATTGTTGATGGCTGGAAACATGTTGCCTAATCGGACAATCTCATTTCAAATTGTACTGAGCGGATGGACATGTACGGGTATGCAGACAGCCTCATGACTCCATGGATCCAGCATGTTAGCAGGGGCTGTTCGAGCTGGTGGAGGCTCTGTAATGGTGTGGGGCGTGTGCAGTTGGAGTGATATTGTACCCCTGATATGTCTAGATATCACTCTGACAGGTGACACGTATGTAAGGTAAGCATTCTGTCTGATCGCCTGCATCCATTCATGTCCATTGTACATTCCGATGGACTTCCGGCTGGACAATGTGACACACCACACATCCAGAATGGCCACAGAGTGGTCCCAGGAACATCTTCTGAGTTTAAATACTTGCCCTGGCCACCAAACTCCCCAGACATGAAGATTATTGAGCATTTCTGGGGTGTCTTGCATTGTGCTGTTCAGAAGAGAGCTTGACCCCCGTATGATCTTATTCATTTATGGACAATCCTGCAGGATTCATGGTGTCAATTCCCTCCAGCACACTACTTCAGACATTAGTCGAGTCCCTGCCACATCATGTTGCGGCACTTACGCGTACTTACGGGGGCCCTACACAATATTAGGCAGGTGTATCAGTTTCTTTGGCTTTTCAGTGTGTTACCTACTGTCCGTGCAAGATCACAAACATGATAAAGAATTGTAGGGAACTGAGCACCTCCAACTTTTTGCAGTATGATATATAACTTTCCAGCCCATTTATCTTCCAGATTAACATTCAGCATAATTGTATATGAATGTGTTAAGCCATTGACATTAGACAAATCTCTTTGTACCTCTACTTTCCAGGGTTCCTTTCATAGGCATTCCCTCTTCAAATCGTAGGTGGTCGGAGCTGAAAACAAATTTGTTACTGAACGATGGGATAAGTTTATCTCATTTACAAATTTTCGGGCCGATTCTGCAGTTTGCTGTATGTCACCAAGTTGATGCTTTGCTTGAAATTTTATCATCTGATGGCTTCCAATTCTGTAGCACTGTTTGGAGCTATGGCGTAATCCACTGCTTCCCTTGAAATCAGTGTAGTATATGTCACATAAACTTTGATATGCATAATGTAGTAGGTCACTGTCACGCATTTCCTGTAAAGTGTATCAAGCACCTTGAAACGCTCAAACACTATTTTTTTTTTTTTTTTTTTTTTTATAACAAGTACACCATGTCCTCCCTGTTAGAACTTGGCACTGGAGATTGGATTTGTGGTTTCCTGTTTGACAACGATGATGGATTACATGGCTCGACACCTGTTTGAATATCACTTTCAGTTGTTGAGCACCTATTGTCATCATTGTAGTTCTCGGCACCCTGTTTGCACAGTTGGGCTTATACGACACCACACATTCCACTGGCTCATCCCGCAGAAATGCTAATATTTCATTTGCCATTCTGTGAAATTCCTTGGGTTCCTCTCTGAAAAAATGTCAACTTTGGCAACTATTGTTGTAAATATAGTGCAGTGTTCGCTTTGTTTATCATTACCGTTGCTCTGCTTTGTATGAACACTACCAGCACTGTTGTGAGTTACTTGTCAACTAAGCAGTTCAGCTACACTCCTTAGTTCATGCTGTCATCTGGTTGTCTACAAATGTCATGACGTCCTCTAATGACTTACCAGAGGAAAGTGTGGCTGGGTTGGCATTACTGATGTCTAGAATGGGCAGTGAAACTCTAGGTAAGATATTCTCTGACTTTCCCTCTCTTAATGCACTTAATTGCTTAACTTGGTTGAATATTATCTGAGTCATTTGATCTAGCTAAAGTGGGACTGTCTCCTGTGTGGTTAATCTCTGTACTGATCATTGCAAAGATTACACACTAGGACAGCAAGCAGTTGTAATAGGAAGGAAAAAAAGAGTACCCAAAGAGCAATTATATTTGTTATCACATTACATTCATTTTCAGCTTTCTCTTATTTCTGTACACTGGCCATTCTACATCTACATCTACTACATCTATATTTATACTCCGCAAGCCACCCAACAGTGTGTGGCGGAGGGCACTTTACGTGCCACTGTCATTACCTCCCTTTCCTGTTCCAGTCACGTATGGTTCACACGAAGAACGACTGCCGGAAAGCCTCCGTGCACGCTTGAATCTCTCTAATTTTACATTCGTGATCTCCTCGGGAGGTATAAGTAGGCGGAAGCAATATATTCGATACTTCATCCAGAAACGCACCTCTCTTGCAGAGTCTGCCACTTGAGTTTGGTAAACATCTCCATAACGCTATCACGCTTACCAAATAACCCTGTGACAATATGCGCCGCTCTTCTTTGGATCTTCTCCATCTCCTCTGTTAACCTGACACGGTACGGATCCCACACTGATGAGGAATACTCAAGTATAGGTCGAACAAGTGTTTTGTAAGCCACCTCCTTTGTTGATGGACTACATTTTCTGCAGACTCTCCCAATGAATCTCAACCTGGCACCCTTTGTTCGGCTATCATATAATCATACAATAAAGGATCCTTCTTTCTATGTTTTCGCAATACATTACATTTGTCTATGTTAAGGGTCAGTTGCTGCAATTTTCTAATGCTGCAACTTCTCTGTATACTACAGCATCATCCGTGAAAAGCCGCATGGAACTTCCGACACTATCTACTAGATCATTTATATATATTGTGAAAAGCAATGGTCCCATAACACTCGCCTGTGGCACGCCAGAGGTTACTTTAACGTCCGTAGACGTCTCTCCATTGATAACAACATGTTGTGTTCTGTTTGCTAAAAACTCTTCAATCCAGCCACACAGCTGGTCTGATATTCCGTAGGCTCTTACTTTGTTTATCAGGCGACAGTGCGGAACTGTATCGAACGCCTTCCGGAAGTCGAGGAAAATAGCATCTACATGGGAGCCTGTATCTAATATTTTGTGGGTCTCATGAACAAATAAAGCGAGTTGGGCCTCACACGATCGCTGTTTCCGGAATCCATGTTGATTCCTACAGAGTAGATTCTGGGTTTCCAGAAATGACATGACATGCAAGCAAAAAACATGTTCTAAAATTCTACAACAGTTCAATGTCAGAGATATAGGCCTGTAGTTTTGCGCATCTGCTCGACGACCCTTCTTGAAAACTGGAACTACCTGTGCTCTTTTCCAATCATTTGGAACCTTCCGTTCTTCTAGAGACTTGCGGTACACAGCTGTTAGAAGGGGGGCAAGTTCTTTCGCGTACTCTGTGTAGAATCGAATTGGTATCCCATCAGGTCCAGTGGACTTTCCTCTGTTGAGTGATTTCACTTGCTTTTCTAGTGATTTCACTTGCTTTTCTAGTGATTTCACTTGCTTTTCTATTCCTTGGACACTTATTTCGATGTCAGCAATTTTTTCGTTCATGCGAGGATTTAGAGAAGGAACTGCAGTGCGGTCTTCCTCTGTGAAACAGCTTTGGAAAAAGGTGTTTAGTATTTCAGCGTTACGCGTGTCATCCTCTGTTTCAATGCCATCATCATCCCGGAGTGTCTGGATATGCTGTTTCGAGCCACTTACTGATTTAACATAAGACCAGAACTTCCTAGGATTTTCTGTTAAGTCGGTACATAGAATTTTACTTTCAAATTCACTGAACGCTTCACGTATAGCCCTCCTTACGCTAACTTTGACATTGTTTAGCTTCTGTTTGTCTGAGAGATTTTGGCTGCGTTTAAATTTGCAGTGAAGCTCTCTTTTCTTTTGCAGTCGTTTTCTAACTTTGTTGTTGAACCACAGTGGGTTTTTCCTGTCCCTCACAGTTTCACTCGACATGTTCCTGCCTAAAACGCATTTGACGATTGCCTTGAACTTTTTCCATAAACACTCAACATTGTCAGTGTCGGAACAGAAATTTTAATTTTGATCTGTTAGGTAGTCTGAAATCTGCTTCCTATTACTCTTGCTAAACAGATAAACCTTCCTCTCTTTTTTTATATTCCTATTTACTTCCATATTCAGGGATGCTGCAACGGCCTTATGATCACTGATTCCCTGTTCTGCGCTTACAGAGTCGAAAAGTTCGGGTCTGTTTGTTATCAGTAGGTCCAAAATGTTATCTCCACGAGTCAGTTCTCTGTTTAATTGCTCGAGGTAATTTTCGGATAGTGCACTCAGTATAATGTCACTCGATGCTCGGTCCCTACCAACCGTCCTAAACATCTGAGTGTCCCAGTCTATATCTGGTAAATAGAAATCTCCACCTAAGACTATAACATGCTGAGGAAATTTATGTGAATTGTATTCCAAATTTTCTCTCAGTTTATTTGCCACTATTGCTGGTGAGTCGGGAGGTCGGTAAAAGGAGCCAATTATTAACCGAGCTCGGTTGTTGAGTATAACCTCCACCCATAATAATTCACAGGAACTATCCACTTCTATTTCACTATAGGATAAACTACTACTAACAGCGATAAACACGCCACCACTGGTTGCATGCAATCTATCCTTTCTAAATACCATCTGCGTCTTTGTAAAAGTTTCGGCAGAATTTATCTCTGGCTTCAGCCAGCTTTCCATAGCTATAACGATTTCAACTTCGGTGCTTTCTATCAGCGCTTGAAGTTCCGGTACTTTACCAACGCAGCTTTGACAGTTTACAATTACAATACTGATTGCTGCTTGGTCCCCGCATGTCCTGACTTTGCCCCGCACCCTTTGAGGCTGTTGCCCTTTCTGTACTTGCCCGAGGCCACCTAACCTAAAAAACTGCCCAGTCCACACCACACAACCCCTGCTACCCGTGTAGCCGCCTGCTGTGTGTAGTGGACTCCTGACCTATCCAGCGGAACCCGAAACCCCACCACCCTATGGCTCAAGTCGAGGAATCTGCAGCCCACACGGTCGCAGAACCATCTCAGCCTCTGATTCAGACCCTCCACTCGGCTCTGTACCAAAGGTCCACAGTCAGTCCTGTTGACGATGCTACAGATGGTGAGCTCTGCTTTCATCCTGCTAGCGAGACTGGCAGTCTTCACCAAATCAGATAGCCACCGGAAGCCAGAGAGGATTTCCTCTGATCCATAGCGACACACATCATTGGTGCTGACATGAGCGACCACCTGCAGATGGGTGCACCCTGTACCCTTCATGGCATCCGGAAGGACCCTTTCCACATCTGGCATGACTCCCCCCGGTATGCACACGGAGTAGACATTGATTTTTTTTCCCCTCCCTTGCAGCCATATCCCTAAGGGTCCCCATTACGCGCCTGACGTTGGAGCTCCCAACTACTAGTAAGCCCACCCTCTGCGACCGCCCGGATCTTGCATACTGAGGGGCAACCTCTGGAACAGGACAAGCAGCCATGTCCGGCCGAAGATCAGTATCAGCCAGAGACAGAGCCTGAAACCGGTTCGTCAGACAAACTGGAGAGGCCTTCCGTTCAGCACTCTGGAATGTCTTTCGCCCCCTGCCACACCTCGAGATGACCTCCCACTCTACCACAGGTGAAGGGTCAGTCTCAATGTGGGCAGTACCCCGGGCAGCCACAGCCGTAGTTCAGTCGGGGGATGCATGGGACGAGCTGGCTGTCCCAGACAAACCCCCGTCCGGACCCCCACAGTGATGCCAATTGGCAACAGCCTCAAGCTGTGTGACCGAAGCCAACACTGCCTGAAGCTGGGAGTGAAGGGATGCCAATTCAGCCCGCATCCGAACACAGCAGTCGCAGTCCCTATACATGCTAAATATAGTTGTGCAAAGAATGTCTGAACTAATCTACAGAGAGCACAAACAATTCGACACAAAATTTAAACGGTTATTAAAATACAAGACTGCCTAGTAAATGCAGTAATGCTGCAACTTGCGCACTGCTGACACACTGCTCGGCGGCAGAAGGCTAACTGTACTGTCAGTAACGTACAAAGACTGTTTGAAAGAAATAAACAAACGACAGACGACTACGGGACTTTACATGTCAGATATTAAAATGCAAATCTGCCCCTGCTAAATACGGAACTACACAATGATTTGATGGATTTAACTTAACAAGTGTGCTAAGAACACCCAAACAAATTTTCAACTTGACTACTACACTTATATGAACACTAAATAAGCCACTTGCTGCTACTTGCGCACTGCTGACCCACTGCTCGGCGGCAATCCCTTGCATAGTAGCCTTGTAAATTATACTTATTGCATATCACGCCACTGACTGTATACACGAAGCACTGTATCCAATTAAAGTACTCTGCGGACACTTCACCTCTTGCAGCTCTACATCAGTCTCCTCAAGTTACCGCATTAAATACTCAAAAACAGTTTTAGGTTTTCTAACCTAAGTCTTTCTCTCGTAATGAAATGCCAGTCTTGTGCTACTTTTTCTGAACAATCTAGTGAAAACATGACATTTCATTGTCTTTAGCTCTCATTGTGAGTACCTGCAGTAGATATTGTGCCGCTGGTTGTCTAACAGGATGTGATGTCAATGCAGTGTGACATAGTGTGCCAGAGGCGAAGTTCCCCTGGTCCCAGTGTAGCCCCTACAACCTCTTTTAACACCAAACTGTAATGAAGTCAACAGAATTAGGTACTGTCCACTGTTGCAGGGTAGGGGGAGCAGGTACAGACACGTCAGGGTGGCTATTCCGACTCCCTCATCCGCTCCGAGCGTTCGGGTTCTCTAGTGGCCAGCAGGAGCAAATTTATCAATGTTTTTATTATACTTGGATTCATTTACTAGCCTTCATCCAAGTACTGTCTCCAGGCACTTACCGAACAGGAGGGTGGGTGTTGAACTCAAGGTCCTTGGCATCGGTGCACTGTTGCGATACTGGCCACAGTTGTAAACAGCACAGCATGGCTTGGAGAACATACTGGGCTGGCCCTCCCTGAGCTAGCTGACTGCTGAGTCAATGTTGGCCATGCAGCTGTGCTTTAAGCTCGCACTGTGGCTAGAGGGGGGAAGGGGGCGGTGTCATTTAGAAAGCTGCTTCTGTCTTCTGACATCTGGCTGATGGTGTCAGGTAATGATGGCAGTCCCTAAGCGGGTAGTAGTTTCTAGGGTCCCAATTGGTCTCTGATGCTAGATGCAAGACCGTATAGCAAATGGTCCAGTTGAATGACAATGTCAGGCACCGATGGCTGCTCCAGTAGGCACTGATTTGAGTGAGGATGCTTATCTGGACAACATGGCAGTTGCCTGCTTAATGGTGGTGACTGGACTCGGTGCACTTTGTGAGCTGGACAGGCACTTTTCATTTGCATCTTGACCTAGCATGTTGTCATTTAGATGCCCCAGGTGTCACGTGGTCACTCTGTCATAATGCTGATGTTAAATCCCTGGATTTATGTTAGATTGCTGGTTGCTCACTACTGGTATTACTGACATGTTAGAGATCAATAGGTGGCTTAATGCTGAAGCAGTAACTTGCAGTAATTGATGGTGGTTATGTGATCGTCAAACACTAACCTGCAAGAACTGGCTGGAGGTGTTACTTACACGCGTGAAGTCCCGTGACAGTATGTCAGATAGTCATCATCATTTGTCAATTTACTCATTGCTGAGTGCTGTGACCTCATTTCCTTATTCATTCTTACGTAGTTGAAACTTCAGACAATTGTCTTCATCCACAGCGATCGGCCTTTCTTAATATGATGTGTAGAGGCAGGCTAGTAATCTTCACTTGATCCAACCATCTGTTTGCAGCTCTCCCACATGGTATCCTGCCCTCAGCTTTTCCCTGCGCAGTGGTCTTCTCTAAATTATCTCCTTTCCTTCTAAAGATGTGTGCAAGGAACTGAAGGTATCTTTGGCTGACAAGAGAAGGAAACCTTCTTGTGATTTTAAGTTCTTCTATTGAAATATTTCTCCTTTTTTGTGTCCACAGTACTCGTAGCATCCTCCACAAACACTGCATCTCGAAGGCATCAGTGCGGCTCTTATCACTACCCTTCACGGCCCAGATCTCACACCTGTATAAGAATACAGGAAACACCAATGCTTCTAACAAGTGCATCTTCATTGTCTTGGATATTGCCCAATTCTGACATATCTTAGTGAGCTTGACCATTACAACTCGGCCAAGAATGATTCGTCATCTTATCTCTTTATCAAACTTTCTTGTGCAATTGATCTGAGAGCCTAGATATACATAATCACTCACTATCTCCAGATTTCTTAAGCATCCTGCAAGTTAGTTTCGATCGATGCCTTGGCAATTTGTAACCATTAGTTTGGTTTTTTTTTTCATGTTTATCTCTAAGCCAAGGTTTGGACTAAAATCTTTCACTCTTGAGAACAGATTACCAATTTCTTTCTCACTTCCTGCTATGAGTGTAGTATCATCTGCAAAGCGTAAATTGTTGACTTTCCTGCCGCCAATTGAAATCCCACCGTTCCAGCCATCCAGTACTTTCCTTATTACACACTCTGTGTAGATATTGTACAGCTGAGGTGACAGTACGTCAAATAGTAGCTACAGTAAATCTGCGAAAGCGCTTTAATCATTTATGATAACCTTGTACTTCCAGTAAAGACAGTGGCAACAGTCTGTAACTAAATCTTTTGTTTGATTTTGTAGTGTGAGTGCAACTCTTAGTCAGGTAAGTATGTGATATACTGTGTACCAGCGGACAACTCCTCCCCTCCAGGCCCTATGAAGACTCATGCCATTTCAAACTAGCAAATCTGACACGACCATAATCTATTTGATAAATTTTGTGTAAAACTCCTCTGGATCCAAATGGATACGAAATTAAAATGGAATCATCATCCAGTTAAATTGATCAAGAATATCAGTTCAGCATGTTTCGACATTAGAAGCAATGTTGATGTATAGCCAAGGGTGTTGGCTTGTTTTGCATGTTGTCAGTCCATGTTGTGTTACAGGATTGTCTTCTGGACTAATTCACTTAAAATGAATAAGATGTTTGTTCAGCAATAATAACATTATTTAAAATAGGTAACAGTTCATCTTGGAAAGATCTCTGTAACAATACTGAAGTTCTTACAACCACTTTACATTCCAATTACCTTGAGATTTTGGAACCGATAAAAAAGTCAGTTTCAGCTGCGATTTGTACAGTTGCAATTCTACACGTGAAAATAATTTCATATAGAGCACTCCTTGAGTAAGATCTAAAGTGGAGTTGTGTACTCCATGCAATGGCATTCAGCAAGTTCCAAAGCAATATAAAGCAAGAGATCGAGATTTCCTACCAGTTCTAAAGAAAATTAAAAATTTACCTGAATATTTGGTCAGGCTCAAATATTGAAATTTCTTGTTATCTGTGTGGCAGGCAAGAGTGTTTATTGTATAGTTGCATGATAAGTGGTAGTGGGTTTGTAGTAACTTTTCTTTGGTGGGAAATATGAAACTTCTGAAAGAAGATAATTAGCAAGTATGTTATATAAAACTATAAGCTGCAGATTATGCTCAAAGTATTGGCTTTCCTTCCAGTTTGGTAGTTGAAAGTTATCTAATGTACGCATGAATAATACGGAACAGTATGGTGATAGTTTATTATTAAAGCAACATACAGATAAAGGTTTTTAGAGTTGGTTTTCTTTTGTTAATGTATACCTTGACTCATTCCAAATCTGGATAGAATGTACAGAACAAATGAATGAATGAGATTTTGAACTGAGATTGCACACATATGTGAAATGTCCCCCCATGAACCATGGACCTTGCCGTTGGTGGGGAGGCATGCGTGCCTCAACGATACAGATAGCCGTACCGTAGGTGCAACCACAACGGAGGGGTTTCTGTTGAGAGGCCAGACAAAAGTGTGATTCCTGAAGAGGGGCAGCAGCCTTTTCAGTAGTTGCAGGGGCAACAGTCTGGATTATTGACTGATCTGGCCTTGTAACACTAACCAAAACGGTCTTGCTGTTGTGGTACTGCGAACGGCTGAAAGCAAAGGGAAACTACAGCTGTCATTTTTCCCGAGGGCATGCAGCTTTACTGTATGATTAAATGATGATGGTGTCCTCTTGGGTAATATATTCCGGAGGTAAAATAGTCCCCCATTCGGATCTCTGGGCGGGAACTACACAAGAGGATGTCGTTATCAGGAGAAAGAAAACTGGCGTTCTACGGATCGGAGCGTGGAATGTCAGATCCCTTAATAGGGCAGGTGTGTTAGAAAATTTAAAAAGGAAAATGGATAGATTAAAGTTAGATATAGTGGGAATTAGTGAAGTTCAGTGGCAGGAGGAACAAGACTTTCGGTCAGGTGAATACAGGGTTATAAATACAAAATCAAATAGGGGTAATGCAGGAGTAGGTTTAATAATGAATAAAAAAATAGGAGTGCGGGTAAGCTACTACAAACAGCATAGTGAACGCATTATTGTGGCCAAGATAGACATGAAGCCCACGCCTACTACAGTAGTACAAGTTTATATGCCAACTAGCTCTGCAGATGATGAAGAAATTGATGAAATGTATGATGAGATAAAAGAAATTATTCAGGTAGTGATGTGCGACAAAAATTTAACAGTCATGGGTGACTGGAATTCGACAGTAGGAAAAGGAAGAGAATGAAACGTAGTAGGTGAATATGGATTGGGGCTAAGAAATGAAAGAGGAAGCCGCCTGGTAGAATTTTGCACAGAGCATAACTTAATCATAGCTAACACTTGGTTCAAGAATCACAAAAGAAGGTTGTATACATGGAAGAACCCTGGAGATACTAGAAGGTTTCAGATAGATATATAATGGTAAGACAGAGATTTAGGAACCAGGTTTTAAATTGTAAGACATTTCCAGGGGCAGATGTGGACTCTGACCACAATCTATTGGTTATGACCTGTAGATTAAAACTGAAGAAACTGCAAAAAGGTGGGAATATAAGGAGAGGGACCTGGATAAACTGACTAACCCAGAGGTTGTACAGAGTTTCAGGGAGAGCATAAGGGAACAATTGACAGGAATGGGGGAAAGAAATACAGTAGAAGAAGAATGGGTAGCTTTGAGGGATGAAATAGTGAAGGCAGCAGAGGATCAAGTAGGTAAAAAGACGAGGGCTAGTAGAAATCCACGGGTAACAGAAGAGATACTGAAATTAATCGATGAATGGATAAAATACAAAATCGCAGTAAATGAAGCAGGCAAAAAGGAATACAAACGTCTCAAAAATGAGATCAACAGGAAGTGCAAAATGGCTAAGCAGGGATGGCTAGAGGACAAATGTAAGGCTGTGGAGGCGTATCTCACGAGGGGTAAGATAGATACTGCCTACAGGAAAATTAAAGAGACCTTTGGAGAAAAGAGAACCACTTGCATGAATATCAAGAGCTCTGATGGAAACCCAGTTCTAAGCAAAGAAGGGAAGGCAGAAAGGTGGAAGGAGTATATAGAGGGTCTATACAAGGGCGATGTTCTTGAGGACAATATTATGGAAATGGAAGAGGAGGTAGATGAAGATGAAATAGGAGATACGATACTGCGTGAAGATCAGTTTGGATTCCGTAGAAATATAGGAACACGTGAGGCAATACTGACCCTACGACTTATCTTAGAAGAAAGATTAAGGAAAGGCAAACCTACGTTTCTAGCATTTATAGACTTAGAGAAAGTTTTTGACACCGTTGACTGGAATACTCTCTTTCAAATCCTGAAGGTGGCAGGGGTAAAATACAGGGGGCGAAAGGCTATTTACAATTTGAACAGAAGCCACATGGCAGTTATAAAAGTCGAGGGGCATGAAAGGGAAGCAGTGGTTGGGAAAGGAGTGAGACAGGGTTGTAGCCTATCCCCGATGTTATTCAATCTTTATATTGAGCAAGCAGTAAAGGAAACAAAAGAAAAATTCGGAGTAGGTATTAAAATCCAGAGATAAGAAATAAAAACTTTGAGGTTCGCCAATGACATTGTAATTCTGTCACAGACAGCAAAGGACTTGGAACAGCAGTTGTACGGAATGGACAGTGTCTTGAAAGGAGGGTATAAGATGAACATCAACAAAAGCAAAACGAGGGTAATGGAAGGTAGTCAAATTAAGTCGGGTGATGCTGAGGGAATTAGATTAGGAAATGAGACACTTAAAGTAGTAAAGGAGTTTTGCTATTTGGGGAGCAAAATAACTGATGATGGTCGAAGTAGAGAGGATATAAAATGTAGACTGGCAATGGCAAGGAAAGCGTTCTGAAGAAGGGAAATTTGTTAACATTGAGTATAGATTTAAGTGTCAGGAAGTCATTTCTGAAAGTATTTCTATGGAGTGTAGCCATGTATGGAAGTGAAACATGGACGATAAATACTTTAGACAAGAAGAGAATAGAATCTTTCGAAATGTGGTGCTACAGAAGAATGCTGAAGATTAGATGGGTAGATCACATAACTAATGAGGAGCTATTGAATAGAACTGGGGAAAAGAGGAGTTTGTGGCACAACTTGACTAGAAGAAGGGATCGATTGGTAGGACATGTTCTGAGGCATCAAGGGATCACCAATTCAGTACTGGAATGCAGCGTGGAGGGTAAAAATCGTAGAGGGAGACCAAGAGATGAATACACTAAGCAGATTCAGAAGGATGTAGGCTGCCATAGTTACTGGGAGATGAAGAAGCTTGCACAGGATAGAGTAGCACGGAGAGCTGCATCAAACCAGTCTCAGGACTGAAGACCGCAACAACAACAAATGTGAAATGTTGTGTTTTCTTTGAAACCAGATGTAAAGTTACACTGTCAAGCAAAATCTTCTAGGATTGGAAACTGCAAATAGTGTCATCATTTGTCATTTTAATCATGGCATGTGAATTCTCAAAACACTTAAACAGTTACTTCTACAAATAGTCTAGGTAATTTGAACAGAATAATAAAAATAGAAAATTTTATGACATGAACAGATTATTTCACTGTGTATTTTTAATATTTGTCTTTGTCTAGCAGTTTCAACATACTGGAAAGTTTCTTTCTGTTTCAGAAATCAATTTCAGAAGGACGATTTAAGGAATTAAGAGATAATGTAAATACTCTGCGACGAGATCTAAATAAGGACATATATAAAAATGCAGAAAAAAAATACAATGATCTGCAGCGACAAATTAAGGTAATTTTTGTAGTCTTTTTGTACTATGGTGGAATCATTATGTCTAAGAAAATTATTTCTAAAATGAAATGATAACCAAGTAGAGACATTATTTAATTCTATTTTTTGGGGAATGCACTCCAAAAAACATTTGCAATAGCAAATTGAAATAAAAACCTTAAATTTCTAGATGAAAATTTCCTGTTTCCCTGCGGTACTTTCCTCTCTTTTGAATGCTGCAGGAATTTTAACTGAGTGTCTTGTGTATTTTTATCATCATCATTATCACATGGATGGCAGTGTGTAGTGCAGATATTTCAATGTCAGTCGACAGCAAGCATAAACAAAAAAACAACTTAGACTGCCATAAGGAGAAGAGACATGCAAGAGCATCAAACCTTCTCGCTCCCATATTGTACATTTTAAATTTGCACTTCTGGAAAAGCAGAACTGATACGCAGTGATAGCAATCACTAATACTTTTTGTGGTAATGGATGTCATACTCTAACCTCATAATAGACCTGTTGTAACATCTTACAACACACTGCAAAGTGGAGCACACAAAGAATTTGGTAATGGCATCATTAGTTGCTTATTGAGATTGGCAGTGCCATAAACAAAGTGGCAAACTCCCAAACTCTAATAGTACAATATGTTGCAAAGCATACTTCAAAACACCCCCCCCCCCCCCCCACACACACACACACACTTAAAATTGCCATGTTAAACTGTCTGCACAATAGTAAATAAAGCCTGTTTATCTGAACGTTTTATGAGTAATTTATAATTAGCAGAAAAAACATGAACACTGCATTTCGTGAGAATGGTAGAGGTTAGTGAATGAGCAAGAGAATGCCCATTGAATAGAATTTAATGAAATGACACAAAAAAACACAAATACAAATTGTATAAAGGCACAAACAAAATATTGTTGGAAGGTGACTGTCAACAGCTGTTAAATAGTGTATAAAATGCATATATGAACCATCAGCTGTGAGTCCTGATCTTCTCTTCAGTACTGCTCTATATACATTTTGGATTTCTATTTTTGCTTTTAAAGTCCTGTGTCATATTTTTAAATTCATGCCATTCATTACACATTTTAAGTAAAAACTGATGCCGTATGGTGGCTTAAATAATTTTAACCCTCATCTGTGAAGATGGGCCAAGAACAAAACTGAAAGATATTTGGGTATAAAATAAAAACAGTTGATGGTTCAAATATGC
The DNA here is from genome assembly GCF_023898315.1 of Schistocerca nitens. Lineage (NCBI taxonomy): Eukaryota > Metazoa > Arthropoda > Insecta > Orthoptera > Acrididae > Schistocerca > Schistocerca nitens. The sequence goes on from NC_064622.1 coordinate 356,740,537, forward strand.
ATTTTATACACAAAGAAAAGATTGGCTTTAGCTACTAGTGAGCTTTGATTTAAATCAATGGAGAAAGTCGAAAATTTTGACAGACCGGGATTCAAACTCAGGTCTCCTGCTTACTACATAGATGCACAGTCCAATGCACCATCTGCACATGGTGGTCATCACAACCACTCAGACTACTCTAGCTTGCCTTCAATCAGACCCAAATTCTCATTTTATCTTCACACCACTGATGTAGTGCCCCTTACTCAGGGCATTTCATAGATTCTCATAAGAGTTCAAGTGTGGTGTGCATCTGCACTGAAGTGAACAATTGGTTGTCCTCATCTTAATTATATGTGTGGTGTCTATTCTTTCAGACCTGTCACACACATTTCGATCCTGCAGGCACTATGAATGAAGACACAAAGAATGTCCAAAAAAGCATACACCACACACTGTGTATAAATAGTATATAGTATGGGATGAAGTATCTGTCATTTTAAGTGATATTCAATAATTTATATCAATATGCACTGTCTGCAGTTAGAAATTAGTCATACAATGTGTGTTTTTCTATCATGCCAAGAGTAACCTTTGTTCCAAAATAAATAAACAGAAGATATTGAACTTTGTCACGCTAGTCTTAGCTAAAGTATTTGAAACAACTGCTCTAAAACAACTTCAAAGTATAACTAAAGAACCCTTTAAGAGTAAGATCAGCTTTATTCCAGAAAGACAAAAGTAATAGGGTTACTCTTACCATCAATTAGATTACAGCGTGAGATTCCCCCAAGACGCAAAAGTCAAAAGATCAGCATGGTTTTTTTGTAATTTGACAAAAGCATTCATTTTAATCAATCAGTTATATCTAATTTGTAAACTTCACGGGTGTCACCTCAAGAAAAGTGTTTCACAATTATGAGGCTCAGATTTAACAAATAAAAAATAAAGAATAGTACAGATGCTAATTTGTCAACAGGCATACAAACAAGATTGCTAGTTTTCTAAAAAGACTTTTTCTGAGGTAGAGCACACGGATTGAGGAGGAGTATCGTCTGATGTCTCAAAGAGAGACAGCACTTGTAAGAGATTGGAATACAGGATGGAGAGGCAGCAGGTATACGGGACAGGAATGTGACGCGTGGCACTGGAACTGGTGAGTTTTTGCAGTGCATGATGAAGGTGATTTGGGAGGGGGGGATTGGATAATGGACTGGGAAGGTGTGACAGAACAACAGAAGGAAAGACTGGGGAAGAGCACTTCAAGGATAACACCCATTGGGTTTCCTACTTTGCCCCTGACCTCAGTCTCTACTAACCCGTGCCCCACCGCCAGTCCACTCTGCCCAGTACCCCATTTACACTTTCTATGTACCCGCACCCTCTTCACCTCAGCCTGTCCTTCCTCTATTAGGTCACCTCCTCCAATCCAGTCTACTTTGTGCACTGCAAGAACACACTGGTGCTGGTGCCTATGTGCCACACTCTGGTCCCATGCTCCTGCTGCCTCTTCATCTCGCATTTTGATCTCGTACACTTGCTGCCTTCCTCTGAGCCGTCAGCTATCCTTCCCCAGACCTCTCTGCCTTTTTTGTTCCCTCGACCTCTCTACCAGGCACAAGATCTCACCTCATTCCATGTGAAGTGGGATGTGAACTTATAAATTAACTAACCTAGCATTTGCAAGTAGTACATTATTGGTGCCATTCATATATATTGAATACATAAAAGGAAGGGTAAAAATTTCTTTGAGTTAGGTTTGATATAACTTTCTATGGACATTTAAATAACATATCAAGATTATTAATACTGCACAAAAATATGGGTTGCCTGTCAAAGAATGTCTTGTAACTAAGTTTGAAAAACCTAGTAACACAAGCTTTTCTGTCATACACCTTGAAAATTTTGGTTTAGTAAACTGTCAACAACTTCACACTTCCATTTCCAAGTTAGTTGCAGTTCTTAGCGCAGAGACAATTAGAGATTGTTTTAAATTACATGCTCATATATGGAACTAAACGTACATGACAAAATATAAGACAGGAATGCAGTGGATGGAGAACTTGATCCACTGAAGAGATTACACTGTAAGCTGTCAGTGGAGAAGTGTAGTATGTATTTAAAAGTTACATAAATTAAATTGCAATAATGTGCCTGGAATTGTGTAATGCAGAAAATAGTAATATTTCAGTTTAAATTATGGTATGTCCATATACACTTTACTTAGAAATTGGCAGTCTAAATGAAATCAGATAAATAGGTGACATGTGTTTATGTTGCTGGACATAATTCTTTGCTCTATTTACAGGTAAACCAGCTAGCATCAGCTGATCTGAACAAATACTTTGTCGCTTTGGATTGGTCACTCATTTACTTTCATCAGGAGCGTATGAGGAAGATTAATACGATTATAAGAGAACTGTGGCGAAAAATCTATCGTGGGAATGATATTGATTATATAGAAATTAAAACAGATGCTCCTGAAACGACGAGTAAGTAAATGACATTTGCCTTCGCTGAGTTAATGAGGCAGTTTGTAAAGTCATAGGTTGCTGTCTGTTCTTTTCATGTCGAAATACTATTAAGACACTTATAAACATTAAATAAAGACTAGTGTAACATGTCTGAATGTGGACAGTTGACTAATCAGAAATCATCAGACAGATAAAGTGCTAAACACACCACTAAATATTTTGCCACAGTAAAACCTCCAAAATATAAATTTCTTAAAGAATTTATGAAGTGGAGGAATGATTGTGTGCTACATGCTGAATGTTTTGTAGAGTAGCAGCTCAGTGTGTGATCTAGGACATTTAACTTTGTATATTTACGTAACTTTATTATCTTTGAAACTTCCTGGTAGATTCCTGGCATTCTTACAAGTGGCATATATATTCATTGTTCAATCATCAGGTGCAGACAAGAAGCGAACATTCAACTATCGGGTTGTTCAGGTGAAGAATGATGTTGAGATTGATATGAAGGGACGCTGCAGTGCTGGGCAGAAGGTAGTGTTGTTACTTTATTCTCATTTTAAGTATTTAAAGTATATCACTTAAATTATTTTTTTGGTAATAAAGTTTAAGTAACATATCTCCTGCAATCATTTATCAAGATTCTCATCTGTAATACTGTCTCTGCAGGTTCTAGCGTCGCTTGTTATCCGAATTGCTTTGGCAGAAATTCTAAGTATTAATTGTGGAATCTTAGCTCTGGATGAACCAACCACAAATTTGGATAGGGAGAACATAGACAGTCTTGGAGAAACACTCACAGAGTAAGTTTTCAGACATTTCATTCATTGAAGAAGCATGTCATTTACTCAGTAAGCCCACCATTGATGAATTTTATGGGAAAGCAAGTCTTTCAAGTAAATTCTGTTTGGGCGTAGTAATGAATATCTGAAAGAATTGACCATAATATAATTTATTGCTTGTGGTGGTTACGGGTAGTTTGGAAAGTTTGATTCCTCTTACCTCTGATTGTGTGAGTTGTACAAAATGACCACAGCAGACATCCATGCACATGCCATTTGCTGCATACGAAAGAAAGAAATTCTGGAGGCAAGGCACAGATGTTTGTGCTATACTTTAGTTGGTAAGATTTACCTTGGTGGGTAGTAAATATTGAGGAGTGTCAAAAATAAAGTAGTTTTATGGCTGCAATTCCATACTAAGTATATGCTCCATCATGACTGGCTGAGTGAGCCAGTTATCAGATTGAAGGAATGCAAAGGCATTTATTTCTATCATAAAGAAAATAAGCAGGTCACTGCTGCTAATTATACTCTATGGAAACAAAGGTCAATGCTAAGTTGGCCAAAATCTTAGTAGGAAGCGAATGTTAAGACTCCGAATATTGAGCTAAAAATCAGTGCCAATAAGTAAAGCTAGAATCATCTTAAACAACACATACAATGGGTCATATGACTAAATTGGAGAATGTACTTCATACTCAGAAGTTTGGAGAGAGTTCTCCGGTTAGTGTGAAAAAAGAAAGTCTGAGAATATACTTTACTCGAGTATATTCTCTCCGTGAGTTGAAGGATGGGGGTAGTTGCTCAAAATAAAGAATATTCTCCGATATCATATGACTAAAACGAGATAAGTTTCTCACAAGCGGAGAACATTCTCTGTTTTTGTGAGTGAGCTCCATAGCATACTTCAAGCTGCAAGCTGAGTAAGTTGTGTTGTTGTTAAGTGTTAGCGAGTGTTTTTAGTGAAAGTGGTGGAACTTATGGTTCTCGAAAGGCAAAAAAAGGTACACCTAGTACAAAGGAACACAGAAGCAAGGAACTGTAGAAGTTTATATAGATTTAACAGTGAAAACATTATTTGGTTGGCGAACCTCTTTCTTTCCGAAAATCAAGAAAGAAGAGGAGGCGCCCTTTCCAATTAATGCAAAATGAAAACACTTTTGCACTATTTAGCAGATACAGGCTTTCAAACTGGTGTGGGAGAAGACTTACGAATAACCAGACAGCAGTATCACTAACATTTTCGTATGTTCTGCAGCAGGTTAACAGAAAATCACCATTGTGGATCCGATTCCCGAGAAACATTAACGAACTAGGAACAGCTAAAGTTAAGTGGCAGTGTAGGTATAAGTTTCCATGCGTGGTAGGGGCCTTAGACTGCACGCACATACCTATAATGAAACCTTCTGCACATAGAGACAAATATGTTAATCGAAAGGGCTTTCCGTCTATAAATGCGCAGGTGACATGTGATTATGTGAAATGTACACTTGTAAGTGTTGATGCTTCATGGCCTGGGTCGGTACATGATGCTAGGATATGGAAAAGCTCAGATATGTACCATATATTGCAAGAGAACTAGTGCAATGCCTTAATTTTAGGAGTTGAAGGATATGGCAGTGCAATGCCTTAATTTTAGGAGTTGAAGGATATGGCATTGCACTGTGGTTGATGACACTGTTTCAAAATCCCGAAATGCCTGATAATAGGGTGTACAACAGACTTCACTCAAAGGATAGGGTGATATGAATGATGCTTTGGACAGATAAAAAGGCATTACCCAATTCTGCAAAAGAAAATAATGCTTGCCCAAACAAAATCCCCAGTGTAATAATAGCCTGTTTTGTTTTGCGCGGTTTAGTAAAACATAGAGGGGTTGAGGATTTTCAGGCACCTAGTGACGATGACAACAATCTTACAGTCTTGGGAGAAGAGGAAGTAACAAACTTATGTGTACGTGGAACAAATAAAGGACGGTAAATTGTTAGTATAATATGTCAACTGTAGTGTATGGAAATCTGTCAAAACATTGCATAATTAAACCTGATTCGTGTATTTTTTGTAATTAAAATATTTTTTTCTTCTTCAGGTACAATTAAATAATATTTTGATGAAAATAAAAAACAGTGCTCTTTGTCACATAATAAAATGCAGTTTAGTGTTTTTCTTCATCCTTTCTCGTCGATTTTACTTTCACCAAAAATTGTTTAACCTGTAACAGTCCAAACTGGAACAGAATTTTCAGATACTACAGTAAATAAGTGCACAGATTATTTGACCAGTAACATTTAAAACAGAAAAAAAGTTAATCTTTTTGTTCCGCTTTCCCAAAAATTGTTTAAGGATATGGTGAAGACATTGGCAGGTGCTACAGTAATAAGTGCACAAACTGTCTAACCTGTAACATTTAAAATAGGAACGAGTTACTCTTTTTGTTCTACTTAACCAAAACTTGTTTGTTTCATGGGTACTGTGAAGGTATTTGCCAGATGCTATGGTAAGAGCACAAACTGTTTAACATGCACATTTAAAACATGAAAAAAGTTAAATCTTTTTCTTCCACTTTCCCTGAAATTGTTTCAAGGATGTGGTGAAGGTATTTGCCAGGTGCTACAGTAAATAATTGCATTAACTGTTTATGTGTAACATTTAAAAAAGAATGAGTTAATCTGTTTGTTCCACTTTCCCAAAAACTGTTTCAAGGATGTGGTGAAGGTATTTGCCTGAACACCAGGAAATAAGTGCACACATTTTTTAACAGTTCAAATTGGATTATGCAACACTTATTGTTACATTGAAAAGAAATTTGAACTGAATTATTTCTTTAAGAGAATATGGAATTTGGTAAATGAAGAATGTAATTAAACATTCACTTAAAAAACATGTTTTTATTCATAAAAACAGTTTGTACTGTGACTACAGAATTCATTCTGTTGTTGTCTTTTTCTGGATGCATCAATTTCTGCTGCTTTGTCTTCAGGATATATAATTGTTACAGTAAAACTAGTCGTTGCAACTCAGAATTAAAGAAGTTCATCGTCTCATCCATTTCATGCTAAGTCTGCGTTGTTTCAACACACTCGCAGGCCCCAAAACAGGCGACTGCAAAGTTATGATGATTTCTGGACCCATCAGATCTGTAGCATCTGCTGTGACAATTTGCGGTTGCTGCAGAACTAATTATGGTTCGAAGAATGTACAGACGGTATCAATTACCTCCAAACTACTCTCTGGGGAATAGATGATAGCAGAGGTGGAACCACCCACTACACCAACTCCTAATAAAAATTAAAAAATAAATAAAAATAAAAAAAATTAATAGTAGTGTGTGTCACAATTCAGTTTCCAGTTAGTACATATAGCAAGCAATTTTATGCAAAACTGTGGGAGGGGTTTGTCTGATTTCATGCATAGTACACTGTGATACTTTCACAGAAAAGTTGTCAAATATCAGATGCATTTTACCAAACATTGTTTTATTTTCACATGTTAAAAATAAATATTTTGTTGGTACACGATTTCAAAACATTAAGCACATCATAAAAAAAATGGAAAGAATGGCACTTACCAGGAATTCCATGGGTAGTTAAGTTGCAGTCATCTCCCTCTAAAAGCTTCAAAAACATTTGTTCCCAATTTTTTAGTGAGATCTTAATGTTGCCCGTCTTATTTACATCCGTCTTAGACTTGATGCACGACTTCATATTGTGCAGTTTTTTCATAATCTGCCCATCTGAAATGTCTTTTCCAAAACTAGCCCCTGTAACGATGTTGTATTTCCTTTATACTATCTGCCTTCTTCTTCTTGGCCAGAGTTTGTGACTTGCTGATAATAGCAGTATAATCTTTTATAATATTCACAAAGGCTAATTCGAAATCTTTCATTTTGGCACTGAAATAATGTTAAGAAAAACTTTTGGTAACACACACACGTGCAAATAAAAACAAACTGTGAACCAAAGATGTTAGATTTTAATCTCTTTGCTGAGAGCTTACTCAATAAGGAGGGGAGGTAGTGAGAAAGTACTCCCGGGTCAGAGATTATGCTCCGTAGGTTTTATTCATATGAAATTGAGAAATTTCTCTGAGAATGTGCTTTTGCTCTGAGTATCTACTGTGGAGAATGTTCTCATTTTTATTCATACGACCCAATCAGAGTTCAAAAAATCAAACTCCAGATCGAAAAAGTAAGGTAACAGTTGTATTCTGATACTTGTGCCAGTGTTAGACAGGCTTCTCATTTCCATGTGCTAAGAATTATTAGGGATGTGTGTGTAGTGAGTTACGCAATACTGGCTGGAATTTCTCATCATCAAACTTTGAACTACTAAGGGTCTCTTTCAGTGGGCTAAAAAATGCACCCAACTTGTAGTACAGTGAAGAAATGCCTTCCCTTCACCCTCATACTATTGTAAAAGCTCCCTGCACATATCTATGTGCCTCTCTTTCATTTCTGACACCAGGTATCATGGAAACCATCTTGCATACACTTTCTTGCACATTAGTATGTCATAAACAATATGGTGGACTGATCCAACACTAATGTTTGTCACTGCTGTAATATATGTCACCATGGTATGCCTGTGTCAACTCTGTGAATGTTGTTCTCTGTCACTGAACAGGCAGAGCATCCTAAGCATGGCAAAAATCTTCAGTTCTTGTTACATCTTCTTTTAACTTATCTGTCCTCTCACACACTTGTGTTAGATTCAGCTTTCACGATATTGCACTGACACCCAACGGTGAATTTAGATTGGTTTCAATGAGAAATCTAAAGACGTTCCACTGCTCCACATAGGTGCAAACGTACAAAGTGGCCACCATCTTGTTTAATTGATTCTCAGCATCACGTTTGCGAGACAGGCATGCCAGCCCCATGTGATAATGTAGTTCTAGGTCACCAGTAGAAAATAAAAAAAGAAGCACAAACTTTGTAAAAGATGTATTTTTTATACAACACTTCCAGTTATTTATTGAATGGACATTGTATAAGTGCATTGATGACATACAAACTGCTGAGAGAGCTTTGGGTTGTGTATTTAGTTCCTATTTTAGCCCAGGGGCCATCTCTGTTGTCATGTGTATTGCAAACTCTGTAGTCATGGCCAACACATGCAGAACTATCTGTACTCATGCTATCACTGCCAATCTTTGTGGCAGTTTCCGTATTGCTGCAGCAGTGGTATATTAGATTCCTCTCCCTGACTCATAGAAAAGGTAGTGCCCAGGGTACAACTAAGACTGAATTGATGACATATGGGGGCATGTGAGGTGGGCATATATGAGGGCACAGATCTTATTCTTTGAAGGATTACAGACCAGTTATATGGGATTTAAGTTTAGATGGAATGGCAGCTGTAGGAAGGGAACCATTTTCTTGCAAAATTCTGCCAAAAGTTAGGCTTTGTTTGTGTCTATGTATTTTTAACAGTTTTTTCCTGTCTATTTGTTCATTGTAGTCATAGGTTTTCCTATTATAGTCGTAGAGGAGAAGTGAATACTAATGAAACTGTATATTTACAAGATTGCAACATTATCTGGCTCTGTTCTTGGAGAACAGTCTTCCCACACTGAACTTTGCAACATTTATTCGCTGTTTAGTGTGTATGAACCTGCGGTTCCTCTGAATCAGGTGTCTCCCAACTACGGACCGCTGACCAACACCACCCCACAGCAATGGCTTTGACTTGCATGGTATCTGGTCTGTCAAAATTTTGTTTTTTATTACAGTCGAACCTTGCTTATTGAGTACCTCTCGCAATGAGTGATTTGCACAAGAAGTAGGTGAAAATGTAAGAAATTAACTCGCTTACTGAATGATGTTTCATATAAAGAGTCTGTTTAGTGTTATTTTTTCAGTATGTAATAACCATTTCAAAAACTACCTTCTGTCCTGTATCGGTCTCTTTGGACACTATAAATTAACACTAAGTCACATGTTCTCCTATAAACTACCACTCTATAAAGTAGAAGCTCTGACAATGCTGTCTTCATTCAGCTGTAAAGGTCGCAATGCACTACGTGCCACAATTGTTGTCACCTGTGCAACTACTGTCTTCCATGGCAATATTGAAAATCCTCTGCAACATTAGGATCTTATCTTTGTCAGTGTGTGGTAACCCTGTCCCTTGCAGTATGTGTTTATGAATTTCAGTTCTAATCCGACATCGTTAACTATCTGTAATTCATTAAAAATGCCCATAAGACAGTAGTTATGCGTGATATGAATTTAATTAACAATAAGGCTATGTCTCTTTTTGGACATATTTTGAAGCACAGGCAGTGACATGTATTTTCCCTTAAAGTCTTGGTGTAGGTGCAGCCAACATCATTTGGGAGCCATTGGTGAAAAGAGAAAATAATTCTTCCTCCATTGCATATAAAGCTAGAATTGATGAAGCAATTTGTTACGCCCCAGATAGAGGAGGCAGTTGCTTCAAATACCTATGTAGATTTTTTCCTGCACTGAACACTGAAAAATTGAAAGCAGCTATATTTGATGGGCTGCAGATTTGCAAACTCATGAGTGATTCCAATGTGACAAATTTCATGAATGATTTATAACTGTCAGCCTGGCGTAGTTATATCTTACTTGTGGAGAACTTCTTAGGCAATCATATGACAGACAATTACAAAGAAATTGTGCAGAACATGTTGACAGCCTTTAAAAAGTTGGGTGTTAATACAAGTATCAAAGTGCATTTCCTTCACAGGCTCTCATCCAGATTTCCAGACAACTTAGGCAATTGCAGCAAGGAGTAAGGGGAGAGGTTCCACCAAGAAATCAAGGCAGGTGGGACACACGTATGATGGCTGACTACTGTTGGTGCCTCCAATGCGATTGTCCTGAAGACCAGTACAGAAGAAAATCAAACCAACATTGTTTCAGGAGGAGTTATTACTATAGTCTCACTAAATGTAGGAATACTGTTTTCTCCATTATTAAGTAATGCAACATAATTAGTTAATTACAGCACTTAATATGTCATTTTGGTGTTATCTGAGAGAGTAATCGTGTGACTTGCGATCAGGATACACCTATTCACATATGATATCGTATTGCTGTTTGTTTATATTCATCAATAAATGTTAAACTGCCATAAAACAGGAGCCAATTTAGGAAAACTGAGGCCATATTTGCATTCAGCAACACATGATGGTCCTAAAAGCCATTAAAAATCATTGGGAAGAAAAAATGTGTTTAGCAGCGTAAAACAGAACAGTTTACAATGGGTTTGCATCCAGCAGATTCAACTTTAATCTTATAGAAACTAATATTCCAAACAAATAAAAGTGGAAATAATGGTCATACACTGGATGAGACTCAGTATGTTAAATTTCTGGACATCCAGTTAGATAATAAACTGAAGTGGTCCAGCATGTGGATAAGTTCTGTTTTCACCTGCTTTGCACTTAATAAATCTATTTCATTGAATGACTTGCAGATAAGATTGTATTCAACAGAAGCATGCAGTAAGAATAGTGTATATAGCTGATGACTGAACATCTTACATAAGACTCTACAGGTACAGCTAAATTTACTTCCTAATGATATTGGTGGTTAATAACAATGTTGAATATAAGATTTAACTCAGAAATTCACAACCACAACATTAGAAGTGGAAATAATTTCCATATATACAATGCTTCACTCTCTAGAGTTCCAAAAGGAAATTTTTTTCTTGTACGGCGGCCTTCATTAGCCACTCCTCCTACAGTTTATTAGAATATTTGGGCCCAGTATTGTAAATTCCAAGAATTACTTGATGCGACGAACTGGTTACCTGGCAGTGGCAGGAATGAACTTAATGTTTAATTCAAACTAGTGCATGTTGTTACCTCACAGTGAAAGTATGACCAGTGATTGCAGAAAACCTGCTATTAATGCAATTCGTTTCACACGCAAATGAGGAGAGAGGTGTGATAGTACCAAAAGGGAAGGCAACAGAAAGTTCAATGAAAAATTAAGGGACTCGACTGTGTGTAAAATTAAAATTACAGATGGAGGGGCATAATGCTGTGTGTGGAGTAGGATCTAAGTATCTGCCCAGAGCACAATAAGTAAAATGCCAACAAAAAATATTTCACTGGTGATATACACTTTTTGTCACGCACAATAGGAATTCTAATCTAACAAGAAACTCAGAGAAAAAGTGCTCACCTACGGAATTTGATATTGAAAGGAACCAGAATGAACAAGTCATCATGTGCAGACTGGAGACCACACTTGCAAACTGAGCATACTGCATTAGATTTGTTTAAAAGAAGTGAAGTATCAGGATTGAGGACACGAGTAGCTGATTTAGACCAGGGCTCTCCAAACGTTTTAGCCTAAGGGCCACATTAGCATTTCCAGTAAGTCCCAAGGGCCAAGATCTAGCTATTGACTAAGTTTTCTTGAGGCCTGTTACCCCAATACTGCTTCAAACTGTTCGGTACAGTTCAGATGTTTTTGTAACGCTTTCATCGTCGAATACCGATTTGACAATGAATGTGAACGCATATATTGTCCTGTAAGATGGCATTAGCCACAAAGACAACTATTACTGCATCCAGTAAGTTTCCCATTTTTAATTCCGACACTCGCTCATTATGTGCTCGCTTTCAGATTGGCTATATCTCTTTTAACGGAGTAATAATTGCACAACACTTTGACACCTGCTCCACTTGAAAATGACCTGCAAGGCCGAAATTGGCCAATTGTGCAAGATGTAATAAGGTGAATACTTGAGAACAACAAGTGATGTTGAATAATTCAAAATGCCCTTTAATTACACATGTCAGTTAATGCGTATCTTAATTGGTCATGAAATAAAAACAATAAATTGAACATATTTTGCATCGTAAATTTTACAGTGTACAGTGTTACTTCACTTAATGAGCATTATTCATTTATGACTCTCATTACATGAACTACTCTTTTTCCATAGGAATCTGTAAAGAATAGATCAATGTGTTTCATTCCACAAAAATAGGTACCGTAATCAGACAGATTTGTAATACTGTACTTAATGTAATTTTTTTTATTTATAGTACAGTGCATCCTATTTAAGAGGGAAGTTGCCCAAGCATATAAAACAAGGGTACTTCGCGTACCCACACTGCTGACCATGTTTATCATCTTCAAATCACAACAAATAGACCATTGATGTGCAATTTAATTTGGATAGTTTCAGATTCCTCTTTTAGTTTTGTTGAGTGGCCAATGGGAATGAATGCAAGGATGTTACTGTTGTGGAGCAAGACACATTTCAGGCTTTCAGCTGTCTACAAAAAGCTGCCGGCATTTGTGGGGAGCCCATGGTCTTTCTTGGTCTCCGAGCTGTATCCCAAAATATGCAAGATATGCATTCTTTACAAATGCTGTGATATTCTGTCTTTGTTTCTGTAGGTGGTATTCACCACGAATACAACAAAACACATTGCGAGTGTTTATGCATCCTCTTTATGAGGGAGTCATATTTATTCAAAACAGCTAAAATAAAAATACAAAATAGTTTTAAGGATTTTAATACAATGTTTGTGAAATACGAAAGAGGGTAAAAAGTTAGATGAAAATGAAGATCAACAATACTGCCAGAGAATCAGCATCTTTGGGAGCATTTAAATAAAATCCAAAAACATAATTATCTTCAAAACAAGAGCCAATTCAGGAAAGTAAAAGTTTAACTGTAGAAAAATTGTCCAGTATTCTCATGTGAGCTACCTTCTCCAAAACATTTGGAAACACAAGAACGTGAGAGAGGAGTCGATAATTGGAGGTCAGTTGATTGTCTCCACTTTTGTATGTTGGTGGTACTACTGGGTACTTCAGTATTTAAGGAAATCTATCTTGACTTATTAACTGGGTACAGAAGGTAACTCAAGGGTGGTGCTACCAAGTCAGCACAAGATTTTTGCACTGCAGCTGAAGTACCATCATAACCAGAAGAGTTGTGTTACTTTTTAGTGCCAAATTATTTTTCTGAGCACTCTAACAAATGACTCCACCTCTGTAGCTGAGTGGTGAGCATGATCGACTGCCATGCAGAGGACGTGAGTTCAATTCCTGGTAGTACTGTGGATTTTTCCTTGGTGGGAGGAGTTGCATGTCGTACTCTCAGCCTTTTGATGCCAATTGAGGAGCTACTTGCTTGGTAGTGGGAGCTCCAGGTCACAAAAACTGACATCATCTGGGAGAGCAGTGTGCTGATTCCACACCTTTCCATATTTCATCCAGTGATGCCATTGGCAGTGTGTGTCAAGGCAGTTGATGGTACTGATGTGACCACCAGGGCCTTGTTACATAGTTATGTCTAACAAATGAGGTGGCAAAACTTATGTCCCTTGCTGTTTTACGGATCTGATTTCAGCTGATAATCTTTTTCCTCCATATTTTCACCTACTGTTTGTGTAGAATTCATTGAATTTAGTGCCAATTATTTGAATTTCATATTATCTGTCTTATTGCTACTCTCATCTAGGAGTACAATATCCTAAGCTTTATCATGATTGTTTTATTCCTAACAATGTTCCAATTTCTCCTTCACTTATTATTGGAATTTTGATTTTTTTGTGTATAGTACCTGGGTTTTGCCTTTTTTAACAACAGGCAGAAGTTTTTTGCAATATTGCTTGTACAGCATTTTTAAGTCTTGATTGTAGCTAGTCCTTTGCAGTAATTAAGCTATTTTTACTCCTAGTACAATGTATTTTGATCCCAGATGTTAGTCACATTTTTATCGACTTCCACTGTAAATTCTTTGACTCTAACGCTGATGGATTTTAAGTCAACATTAGGGTCTTAAGGTGATCTGTGACTATTTTGCACAATGCATTCGCTAACTTTGGGCAAGCATTAATATTGTTTGCCTTTCTTTTCCATATATTACTGTTCAGTGGCCATGTACACATTTTTCTTTGCATCTGATATTAAGCTGATGGTTTTGGAATGGTAGCTGTGTGTTACAAGAACAGTATTTTCTTTAACCTGGCTGTGAAAGTAAAACTTTAGATTAACAAGTGGCATGACAGTTTCTCCAGTAGGGCGTGGTAATGTGTATTTAGGTTGCTGTATTTCCTCACACCGTCCTGTGTGTTCCAAAATTTACATTATAATGCATAGTGCCCTGTATTTAGCATTTAGGTATCCTTGAAATACTTCACAATTTACAAACCAAGGAAACAAATGCAAATCCCACCTCACACTGTCCTAGAGTCTGTTTTCCTTTTTACCTTGCCATTCCCCAATATTTAATTTTATATTTTCAATTCAGTTATTGCAGTCTTTGTAAAACATTTAGATGGCCATAAACGAAACATCATAAGACATTGCAACAGCAGCATTTTTAATGTTATTTATTTTAATTTTTTGTTGGATTTAATTGGAGCTAGCAGATTTATAACTAGTACTTAACCAGATACTTCAGTAATTGAGACAGTGAACTCACACGCAGAGGAAGTGGAATTTCTCATCTGGCCATACCAACTAAGTTTCCCATGATTTTCTGAAATAGATAATAGCTGATTCTTCCTCATCCTTATCCAGTCTAGGCTAGTCTTTGCTATGATCCAATCTACGGTACTTTGCAGTCAAATCTTACATATGTCTTTTTTTTATATTGCTTTTATTTTTCTTTTAGCCTTATAAATTTAAGGAGGGAGAACAAGAATTTTCAGCTCATACTGATAACACACGATGAAGACTTCTTGGATCGTTTGATGAATGTTGAAAAACTGAAGTACTATTACAGGGTCACAAGAAATGCAAAGTAAGTTGACTGATCTTGATGGTAACTAGTGAAGCTGTGTAGCACTTAAATGTCGTAAAAGGAAAATTATATTCATATTAGATGATTTATATTGGTTCATTAATAAGTGTATGCTAGTGACTTTTCTTTCCCTTTTTTCCAGAGGAAACTCCGTCATTGAAAAGTATCGTTTTGAAGAAAGGAGCACCCAACATAGAAACTTTAGTTAAAGTTTGAAATAATAATGCATCAAGACTGATTTTGTTATTCTAATTTGCTCATCTTGTGGAATGCTCTGTGAAAGAAAGTACTTATAGATTTTTGTGTTTTCTGTGTGTTATAATACATCCATGCCCATACAGCAGCATTTTTCATATTGTTATGTATAAATAAAGAACATTCATTTCTGAGTACTTTTGTTATATTATACAAGGGGAGTTATGTGATGACCACACAATTTTTCAAGGATAGTAGAGGACAGATGTATTAATTTGAGATAGGGGAACCCAGTTCCAGAAAGACTGGGACAAAAATTATAAGCAAAAATGAGTGAATATACATTTGTTGATGATTTTCCAATGCTGATAACAATCATTTTATAGTTCTATTTACCTCCACAAGTTGCTACATTCACTATGGTTGTTCAAAGTGACATATGCCAGCTTCTTTGCCAGCATGACATCATTGAACAAAGTTCAATTTCATGCATTTGAACAACTCTAATGTTGTTTTAACAATGTCACAGGTGGCGAATTCTTCTCAGCCTCAGCAGATATCTCATAGACAAAATTTTTTATATGAATGATTAATGGAAAATCTCATATAAAGATGTGAAACAGATACTAACAAAGAGATAGAGGGGCTGGCCAGTACTTACCTCAGCTCAGTACAGCCGATAGATACACAAAACAGAACAGAAAATTTACATTCCTAGCTTTCGGAACCTTGTTCCTTCATCAGGGAGGAGAGAGGGGGGGAAAAAAGGGAAGAAGGGAAAGCTAACATGCCTGCACTGCACAGCCTTTTACATCAGTATGACGACAACCAAACTGGCTGAGTGCATGAACGGGCACAGACGAACTGTCCGCCTAGGAGATGTCCAATACCCAGTAGCAGAGCATGCCCTCCAGCATAATTCTAGGAACCTGCTACAACATACGTACCATTTGGCTTCTCCCACCCAACACCAGTCCCTCGGAACTGCGGAGATGGGAACTTGCACTCCAACACATCCTTTCATCCCCATCCCCCTGGACTGAACCTACGTTAACCAACCTCACTCCCATTTACTCTTCAGTCTTGTCCTTTTTCCCTCTCCTCTTTAGCCATTCACACATCTTTTCATCCTACATAGTTGTGTTTATCTTTATACTATATACCTCTTTACTTCTGCATGCATCCTCTTTGGTTTGAAGCTGGCACAGTACTTAACAGTAGAATATCTTTGGCTTTCCTCTGACAACCATGCCTCCATCCTTGCTACCCTCCGTGTTTACCTTTCCCTGTTGCTTCATAACCTGGGTTGTAACTGAATCCACTTTCCTTCTTCCCTTTTTTCCCCTCTCTCTCCCTGATGAAGGAACAAAGTTCCGAAAGCTAGGAATGTAAATTTTCTGTTGTTTTGTGTATCTATTGGCTGTACTGAGCTGAGGTAAGTACTGGCCAGCCCCTCTATCTCTTTGTTAGTATTTGTTTCACAATTTTTTTATATGATACCACAAGAAAAATCAGGTGACATTAGATTAGGTGAATGAGCTAATAACAAAACAATTCTGTGTGTGTGTGTGTGTGTGTGTGTGTGTGTGTGTGTGTGTGTGTGCGCGCGCGCACACACATACACGCGTCTCCCTTGGTCAACCCTCTTTCAGACAGTTGGGCAATGCCTAGGCAGGTGACCTGGTGCTCTGCCAGTTGGTACCACAAACATGCACAGAGTTTGAGTGGGATATCTTCCAATAAAGTAAAGGATATGCGGGTTGGAAAGAATAAAACTAGCATGGAAAATATTCACAATAAGAAGACTAGCGTAGAATCGACACTTGGTAATGGACATCACAAAAAATACTGGAATGCCCCCACTTATGCCAATGCAGCGCTGTGCTCCATTTATCAAACTGAGACATGTGGAGCAGCTCTTCCTGAAGGATAGCAGGAATAGCATTTTCAATGTTCTGCTGTAGTTCTTCCAGTGTGTGAGGAATTTTTGAGTGCATCTGACTCTTCAATTTGCCCCTGAGGTAGAAATCACAGTTTTCAGAATTTTCTGTGACAGTTTTATATGCATTTTCCGGGCCAGTTTTATTTTGATCTCTGTATATATATCTCAGAAACATATCGCACCAGAGAGCACTAAGTGGGACCTAATAAATCATTGAGTGTTCACTGCAGTGTTGGTGGTTCTTCACAAAGGCTCCTCTTTCTTGTGAGAAAGGACTGCTGCTTACAAATTTAGAGGCTGTATGACTTTTTATCTTTCTCCTGATAAGAGAAAGAAAACTGGCATTCTACGGATCGGAGCGTGGAATGTCAGATCCCTTAATCGGGCAGGTAGGTTAGAAAATTTAAAAAGGGAAATGGATAGGTTAAAGTTAGATATAGTGGGAATTAGTGAAGTTCGGTGGCAGGAGGAACAAGACTTTTGGTCAGGTGATTACAGGGTTATAAATACAAAATCAAATAGGGGTAATGCAGGAGTAGGTTTAATAATGAATAAAAAAATAGGAGTGCGGGTTAGCTACTACAAACAGCATAGTGAACGCATTATTGTGGCCAAGATAGACACAAAGCCCATGCCTACTACAGTAGTACAAGTTTATATGCCAAATAGCTCTGCAGATGATGAAGAAATTGATGAAATGTATGACGAGATAAAAGAAATTATTCAGGTAGTGAAGGGAGACGAAAATTTAATAGTCATGGGTGACTGGAATTCGTCAGTAGGAAAAGGGAGAGAAGGAAACATAGTAGGTGAATATGGATTGGGGGGAAGAAATGAAAGAGGAAGCCGCCTTGTAGAATTTTGCACAGAGCATAACTTAATCATAGCTAACACTTGGTTCAAGAATCATAAAAGAAGGTTGTATACCTGGAAGAATCCTGGAGATACTAATAGGTATCAGATAGATTATATAATGGTAAGACAGAGATTTAGGAACCAGGTTTTAAATTGTAAGACATTTCCAGGGGCAGATGTGGATTCTGACCACAATCTATTGGTTATGAACTGCAGATTGAAACTGAAGAAACTGCAAAAAGGTGGGAATTTAAGGAGATGGGACCTGGATAAACTGAAAGAACCAGAGGTTGTAGAGAGTTTCAGGGAGAGCATAAGGGAACAATTGACAGGAATGGGGGAAAGAAATACAGTAGAAGAACAATGGGTAGCTCTGAGGGATGAAATAGTGAAGGCAGCAGAGGATCATGTAGGTAAAAAGACGAGGGCTAATAGAAATCCTTGGGTAACAGAAGAAATATTGAATTTAATTGATGAAAGGAGAAAATATAAAAATGCAGTAAATGAAGCAGGCAAAAGGGAATACAAATGTCTCAAAAATGTGATCGACAGAAAGTGCAAAATGGCTAAGCAGGGATGGCTAGAGGACAAATGTAAGGATGTAGAGGCTTGTCTCACTAGGGGTAAGATAGATACTGCCTACAGGAAAATTAAAGAGACCTTTGGAGAGAAGAGAACCACTTGTATGAATATCAAGAGCTCAGATGGCAACCCAGTTCTAAGCAAAGAAGGGAAGGCAGAAAGGTGGAAGGAGTATATAGAGGGTTTATACAAGGGCGATGTACTTGAGGACAATATTATGGAAATGGAAGAGGATGTAGATGAAGACGAAATGGGAGATACACTGCGTGAAGAGTTTGACAGAGCACTGAAAGACCTGAGTCGAAACAAGGCACCGGGAGTTGACAACATTCCATTAGAACTACTGATGGCCTTGGGAGAGCCAGTCATGACAAAACTCTACCATCTGGTGAGCAAGATGTATGAGACAGGCGAAATACCCTCAGACTTCAAGAAGAATATAATAATTCCAATCCCAAAGAAAGCAGGTGTTGACAGATGTGAAAATTACCGAACTATCAGTTTAATAAGTCACAGCTGCAAAATACTAACGCGAATTCTTTACAGACGAATGGAAAAACTGGTAGAAGCGGACCTCGGGGAAGATCAGTTTGGATTCCGTAGAAATGTTGGAACACGTGAGGCAATACTAACCTTACGACTTATCTTAGAAGAAAGATTAAGGAAAGGCAAACCTACGTTTCTAGCATTAGTAGACTTAGAGAAAGCTTTTGACAACGTTAACTGGAATACTCTCTTTCAAATTCTGAAGGTGGCAGGGGTAAAATACAGGGAGCGAAAGGCTATTTACAATTTGTACAGAAACCAGATGGCAGTTATAAGACTCGAGGGACATGAAAGGGAAGCAGTGGTTGGGAAGGGAGTAAGACAGGGTTGTAGCCTCTCCCCGATGTTATTCAATCTGTATATTGAGCAAGCAGTAAAGGAAACAAAAGAAAAATTCGGAGTAGGTATTAAAATTCATGGAGAAGAAGTACAAACTTTGAGGTTCGCCGATGACATTGTAATTCTGTCAGAGACAGCAAAGGACTTGGAAGAGCAGTTGAACGGAATGGACAGTGTCTTGAAAGGAGGATATAAGATGAACATCAACAAAAGCAAAACGAGGATAATGGAATGTAGTCAAATTAAATCGGGTGATGCTGAGGGGTTTAGATTAGGAAATGAGACACTTAAAGTAGTAAAGGAGTTTTGCTATTTAGGGAGTAAAATAACTGATGATGGTCGAAGTAGAGAGGATATAAAATGTAGACTGGCAATGGCAAGGAAATCGTTTCTGAGGAAGAGAAATTTGTTAACATCGAGTATAGATTTAAGTGTCAGGAAGTCGTTTCTGAAAGTATTTGTATGGAGTGTAGCCATGTATGGAAGTGAAACATGGACGATAACCAGTTTGGACAAGAAGAGAATAGAAGCTTTCGAAATGTGGTGCTACAGAAGAATGCTGAAGATAAGGTGGGTAGATCACGTAACTAATGAGGAGGTATTGAATAGGATTGGGGAGAAGAGAAGTTTGTGGCACAACTTGACTAGAAGAAGGGATCGGTTGGTAGGACATGTTTTGAGGCATCAAGGGATCACAAATTTAGCATTGGAGGGCAGCGTGGAGGGTAAAAATCGTAGAGGGAGACCAAGAGATGAATACACTAAGCAGATTCAGAAGGATGTAGGTTGCAGTAGGTACTGGGAGATGAAGAAGCTTGCACAGGATAGAGTAGCATGGAGAGCTGCATCAAACCAGTCTCAGGACTGAAGACCACAACAACGACAACATGACTTTTTATTCTCCACAGTCAGTGTACTGCAATATTGTGTGCCCCTTTTACATTACTGCAGGAACAGTGTTTGGAAAAATAGTGTGCCTTAAATGCCCCGTGTGGTTATTTCACCTGGTGTCAGCCTTCCTTCTACTAGAATTCATATGATCAAATGTACACACTTAAACTTGTTTACACAAAGTGCAATCTTGTAGCCATTTATCTCATAATACATGTGTGTATGTGCGCGCGTGTCCACGTGCTGTGTGAATCTTGATTTGGAATGTTTGGGTGTTGCCATTACTAGCAGTAAATTAATTTTTTTCCCCATCATATCACACTATAAGCAAACAATTTTCGTAGCATATTATCTTAATTGATGGTTTTTTTTTCTAAGTTAGAGCACGTATTTTAGATAAGAAAGGCTTAGTATTGACACTTTTATTAATGCCACAAATTCCACTATCTACTTGCCACCGTCCTATGAACAATGTAATAATTTAGAATAGCTGCTGTTTGACAGTGGATGTGCCTGTCACCACGCCAAATATAATAGTCTGAGAGATGGGGTGGCACTTGTCTCATTTGGAAGGTGCGGTGTCAGATTCGATCTGTTACAGTTTGGTCGAGCAGCTCTCCTGACATCATTTCATTTGTCGACGTGGCGATGTTGCACCACTGGGGTGGTATTGTAGTGTAGATTTTGGGATTCTCTTTGAGCTCATTCATTGTGCATGCTTTCTCCATTTCTTTATTTTTCATTTTTAGTTCTGGGTACCATTTTAAGTTCCTTCAACACACCTGTTAAGGTAAATCCAAATGGTTCTTTTGGAAAACCACAAACTATTTTCTTCTCTATTATTGTACTGTGAAAGCTTGGCTCTGTCTCTAAGGACATCATCATCATCAGTGAGACGATTAACACTTCCTTCTTGTACTGTCATCAGCATGACAGCCAAGTGCAAGATAGGTAAGACCTGCAGACCAATTGTAGGTATCTAACACATGGGGCATTTCGTTCCTGAGGCTGTGCTCTTCCTACGCCACCATGTTAATTGTCTACCATGAGTGCTTAAAACTGGGGAAAGCATCTGCCAGGGACACAAGGTTTTAATGTCAGGTACTTCCACTATCGCAGGTTGTATCAGCACACTTATGGGCCACATTGCATAAAATTACTCACAAATTCACTGTTCACATCATCTAGTGAGCACCCATGGGATCCAGTACCACTACTTCGCTGTGTGGCACAGATGCCACTGCCAACACACGTACTTCTGCTCACTACATGTTACAAAGATTTCACTACATGTTACAAAGATTAGCATGGCTGCAGAAACATTACCATTTGATGCTTTAGTAAAAGATCGTCTTGACTTCTGAAACATGTTAGATGTTGTACATGCATTGATGGAAAGGAGGATTAATAGCATGCTGAAAGTATGAAGCCATGAATCCCACTCGCCTATTGGCAGGACACAATTCATGTAGGTGATAGGCTTATTCTAGTGTTAAGGACACTAACGTGGAATGAAATGTGATCCCTGATATACCTGGATTTATCACGGGAACCTACTGTCTAATGAATATCCATCCATTTGTTCAACTATGCCACTTTACAGAGAACCTGTACCTCCACAAGACTATGTCTCACATTGCCACCAGATTTTGTTGACACTTCATGGACATGATGGATCAGCAAAACTGAGATTCCATTAAGGGAGATTTGTGCACCTTGAACCCAGCTCCAACTCATCATGAAATATGGGCAGCATGTGACTTGTAATGGATCAGGATTGCTTTCCAACACTTAAATTGTCTCAGTGTATCCATGCCACTAAGCGCCATCACCATCATGAAGAAAGCAGGTGCTACATTTCACTAGGTAGGTGTGTTTAATTCATTTGATTGTGACCTGGTTCAGACTAACTATACACCAAAATTGTTGCCAGTCTCATTACGAGTCTTAAGTTCATAATTTTCGTGAAGTGTCATAAAATCTGTAAAGAGAACAGCTGATTGAAACTCACGAATTAGCATTTAAAGAACATCATTCCCATCAAGTACACAAGTGGAAGTTGGGGATAAGCAGAAAAAATGGCATCTGATATAAGAATCAAGATTTAAGAGGGACTTGATGGGACCCACTGCTCCCCTATTCCACCTCCCCATCAAAAATCAAGTCAAATGGTCAGTTTTCTGATGGCAGGCTCCCAAACTACTTCTGACTTACCCAGATTTCTTCTCCATTCATCGTCCTTCAGTATACACTAGGGAATAAAAGGTTTATTACAAAATACACATTCAAGATTGCCTTTTGGCACTGTACAGGTAGTAACTATAAAAGAAATTATTCTTTCAAACAATGGAAAACCCAGGACGGAATGTAACAATATTAGAGAAAGAAAGTTGCCACTCACCATATAGCGGAGATGCTGAAGCACAACAAAAAGATTCACACAATTATAGCTTTCGGCCATTAAGGGACCACACCGTGGTTCAGGTAAAATAAAATCTATTTTCGGTTTTCATCATATTCCGATAGATTAAGGTTTTATTTAAGTACTCTGAAAAGGATTTTGCTGAGAAATTTTTTTTCAAGCATTTAAAGAGCATTTTCCTACCACATGTGCTTATGTGCCACGCCCACTTTTCTGCATATATTTTAGACCTTTATATCCCCTACATTGCACCTTAGGGATTTTTTTTTTTTACTCCCGAGTGTGTTGGCTATCCTTGGAATGCAACGGTCAGTATTCTTTTGTTTCTGCTGTTTGACGAAACGTAAAGGCATTTTCAAGAAATGACAATTTAGAGGAAACACGTTTAGAACGCGTTCTGTACAAGAGGTTATGTCACCTGGCAACGATGTTTCTAATTGTAATTCTTCAACAAGTGCATCATCAAAGAAGCTCTCACCATTTCAAGAGAGTTACAACGAATTTACAGTACGTGACAAGTGGTGCAGTAACATCATTATAAATTTGAGAATATTATCTGATGTAATTTCTAAATTTGTACACTGTAGACAGTGTGGTAAGTCACAGAGTGTGAAAATTTGTGAGAGTGCCAGTGGGAGAAAAGGCCTAGCAATTGCTTTGGATTTAATTTGGACTAAATGCTCAGCTGTGATTTCATTTATGAGTTCTTCAAACCCAGGTGCAAGTGGCCCTTATGGAATCAATACTAGATTAGTTTATGCCTTACGATCCATTGGCAAGGGCATGGCTGCAGGGAGAACATTTTGTTCAGTGATGAACTTACATCAACCACCAAATAAATTTGAAAAACTGACTGCAATATTAGAGAAAGCTATATGTGAGGTCAGTGAGGAAAGCATGAAACTGGCTGCTAGGGAAGCAGTGGAAGAAAATGATGGATGTTCAGATATTGCAGTTGGCAGAAAAGAGGACATACTTCTCTGAATGGAGTAGTGACTGCCACAAGTGTAGACACCGGTAAAGTGTTAGATGTGGAGATAATGTCTAAATATTGCAAATGTTGTAAAGTCAATGAACATAAAGAAAACAACTGGGTGGCTAATTTTAGAGGAACAAGTGGTGGTACAGAAGTTCATGGAGAACAACAAATATTTCGTCGCTCCATAGAAACAAGATGCGTACGGTACACCAAATATTTGGGCAATGGTGACAGTAAGGCATACAACAATGTGGTGAACTCTGAGCCATATGGAGATGCCATTATTAACAAAATAGAATGTGTAGGCCATGTTCAAAAACATTTGGGAACAAGGCTGAGAAAACTAATTGTTGATGTGAGAGGAAAAAAATTAGAAGATGGAAAATTGTTGACCAGGCAGGGTCAGTTAACTAAAACTGAAATAGAAAACTTGCAGGTATATTATGGGCCGGCAATTAGGAGAAATAAAGAAAATCTGGAGGCAATGAAGAGAGATGTTTGGGCCATACTCTTCTATAAGTCCTCTACTGATGATAATCCATGTCACGGATTGTGTCCATCAGGAGAAAATTCGTGGTGCAAATACAATAGGGCTCAGGCAACTGGAGAATCTTATTCTCACCAGCATTTTCTTCCTGCTGCTGTTATTACAACAATTACACCTATTTTCAGATACTTGGCTCATCCTGACCACCTAAAGAAATGTCTGCATGGGCACACACAGAACCCAAATGAATGTTTCAACAGCATAGTTTGGAACCGCCTTCCTAAAACTGTATTTGTAGGCATGCATACAATGAAATTAGGAGTTCGTGATGCTTTTATTACATTCAGTTGTGGCAATATTGGAAAGTGTTGGGTACTGAAAAAGCTGGGAATTAATCCTGGTGAAAATATGACCACTGGGCTGCAACATTGCGATAAAATGAGGATAGCCATTGCAGGCAGGTCTGCATCTAATACGGCCAAGGAAGCAAGTCAAACATCCAGGAAGGTGAAAAAGAAGCTGGAAGACCTGCTAGAGGCCAAAGAAGGGCCATCACATGTGCAGCAGGACAGTTTTAATTAACTGTAAGTAACTGATTTCAAAAGTTTTTCCTTTCAAGTCAATTTCCCGCAAACTAAAATTTTCAGTACGTATGCCCCATATCAGAAACTTATCATAGATAAATGAACGAAATTTATACATGCATAACATACGAAGCCACCTCTGGTACTACAATCATTAATATTCCCCCATTAGGAAGTTCACAAAAAAATATTTTCTGCAAAAAACTTAATATTTTTTGTTAATAAATTTAAAGAAGTATTTCTTAAAAACTATAAAATGGATAAAGTAGATTTTAGTACAGTTTACTATTAGCATCATGTAACATACAGTAAAAATATTAAGGTCTTGCATCAAATAGTTTTTCAGAAATTGGTCAAATACTTGCCGAAATTAACATGGGTTAGATAGGCACGATGTGGTCCCCTTAAAGCCTTTGTCAGCAACACACACACACACACACACACAAACAAACAAACGCAACTCGTACCCATGTCTGCAGTATCGGATAACTGAAACCACACTGTGAGCAGCAGCACCAGTGCATGATGGGAGTGGCGACTGGGCGGGGGTAAGGAGGAGGCTGGGGCAGGGAGAGGGAGGGATAGTATTGTGGGGGTAGCAGACAGTGAAGTGCTGCAGTTTAGACGGAGGGCAGTAGAGAACTTCTCATGACAAACAACAAGCTGTCTGTCCGCATGAATGGCCACCGACAAACTGTGGCCAAAAAACAAGTGGACCACCCTGTTGCTGAATACACTGCCAAACATGATATCCCTCAACTCAATGACTGCTTCACAGCTTTTGCCATATGGATCCTTCCTATCAACACCAGCTTTTCTGAATTGCGCAGGTGGTTACTTTCCCTGCAATACATCCTAAGTTCCCGTAACCCTCCTGGTCTCAACCTTCGTTAGTCACTGTCCTCACCCATCCAGCCCCCTCCCTGTTCCCATGCCAGCACTACACAGCCATCATCATTTCACCGCCACACCCAGTCTTAATTTCTTTTTATTTCTCTCCTCTCCGCTACTCCCCCCCCCCCCCTCCCCACCTTCTCTCTTGCCCTCTGTCTAAACTGCAGCACTTCACTGTCTGCCACCCCCATTGTACTATGCCTCCCCCTCACTGCCCTAGCCTCCTCCTTACCCCCACCAAGTCGCCACTCCCATCATGCACTGGTGCGGCTGCTCGCAGTGTGGTTTCAGTTATCTGAGGCTGAAGACGTGTGCAAGTTGCGTTTTCGTGAGTGTGTGTGTGTGTGTGTGTGTGTGTATTGCTGACAAAGGCCTTAATGACTGAAAGCTATAATTGTGTGAAACGTTTTGTTGTGCCTATCGCGACTCAGCATCTCTGCTATATGGTGAATGGCAACTTTCCTTCTGTAATAAAATTATTCTTTCCATATTGAGTGGGATATGTACTCAAGATGACTAGCCTGTTATTTGTGTACTGACATGTGGCTGATTAGTGAAGAACAGTCCTATTAGGACATGTCATGTCTCCACTAGCATTTCAGGCAGTATTTTTTCAAATGCTGTCCTTCACAAACTGCCACCACGTGACCTCCAATTTACAAGTACTAATGAATTAACTGATGTCTATCATGCCTAGACCATTTCATACGTATACACATTTAGTCACTAATTCAATTTCTTACTAAATGCTAAATGTGTATATAAGGACACCTATAGAACCAAGCCCTCTTTAAACAGGGTGTTACAAAAAGGTACGACCAAACTTTCAGGAAACATTCCTCACACACAAAGAAAGAAAATATGTTACGTGGACATGTGTCCGGAAATGCTTACTTTCCATGTTAGAGCTCATTTTATTACTTCTCTTCAAATCACATTAATCATGGAATGGAAACACACAGCAACAGAACGTACCAGCGTGACTTCAAACACTTTGTTACAGGAAATGTTCAAAATGTCCTCAGTTAGCGAGGATACATGCATCCACCCTCCGTCACATGGAATCCCTGATGCGCTGATGCAGCCCTGGAGAATGGCATATTGTATCAGAGCCATCCACAATACGAGCACGAAGAGTGTCTACATTTGGTACCGGGGTTGCATAGACAAGAGCTTTCAAATGCCCCCATAAATGAAAGTCAGGAGAGCGTGGAGGCCATGGAATTGGTCCGCCTCTACCAATCCATCGCTCACCGAATCTGTTGTTAAGAAGCGTACGAACACTTCGACTGAAATGTGCAGGAGCTCCATCGTGCATGAACCACATGTTGTGTCATACTTGTAAAGGCACATGTTCTAGCAGCACAGGTAGAGTATCTCGTATGAAATCATAACGTGCTCCATTGAGCGTAGGTGGAAGAACATGGGGCCCAATCAAGACATCACCAACAATGCCCACCCAAACGTTCACAGAAAATCTGTGTTGATGACGTGATTGCACAATTGCGTGCGGATTCTCGTCAGCCCACACATGTTGATTGTGAAAATTTACAATTTGATCACGTTGGAATGAAGCCTCATCCATAAAGAGAACATTTGCACTGAAATGAGGATTGACACATTGTTGGATGAACCATTCACAGAAGTGTACCCATGGAGGCCAATCAGCTGCTGATAGTGCCTGCACATGCTGTACATGGTACGGAAACAACTGGTTCTCCCGTAGCACTCTCCATACAGTGATGTGGTCAATGTTACCTTGTACAGCAGCACCTTCTCTGATGCTGACATTAGGGTTATCATCAACTGCACAAAGAATTGCCTCGTCCATTGCAGGTGTCCTCGTCGTTCTAGGTCTTCCCCAGTCGCGAGTCATAGGCCGGAATGTTCCGTGCTCCCTAAGACGCCGATCAATTACTTCGAATGTCTTCCTGTCGGGACACCTTTGTTGTGGAAATCTGTCTCGATACAAACGTACCGCTACACGGCTATTGTCCCGTGCTAATCCATACATCAAATGGGCATCTGCCAACCCCACATTTGTAAACATTGCACTGACTGCAAAACCACATTCGTGATGAACACTAACCTGTTGATGCTACATACTGATGTGCTTGATGCTAGTACTGTAGAGCAATGAGTCGCAAGTCAACACAAGCACTGAAGTGAACATTACCTTCCTTCAATTGGGTCAACTGGCGGTGAATTGAGGAAGTACAGTACATACTGATGAAACTAAAAGCAGCTCTAACATGGAAATTAAGCGTTTCCGGACACATGTCCACATAACATCTTTTCTTTATTTGTGTGTGAGGAGTTTCCTGAAAGTTTGGCCGTACCTTTTTGTAACACCCTGTATAATTAAACATAGAATTGAGTTTATAGCTACCATAGTTCTCAGTAATTTGCAGATTTTTGCCTAGTCCTTAATGTCTATGGTAAGAGAGGAAACCTTTATTTTCTGTGATTATCAGAAGGTAATGTTTTTTTGGAATTCTGTATCTTATGCATTTGGGCTGCAGTTAACATTTCCTGCAGCTTCACTACAAGTGAACATTCTCTTCTATAAGCACTACCAAAATGGATTTTCAGAATTAAATAATTTCCATCAAAATGTAGAACTTCTGCAGTGCAGCCATTATAAGTGATATCTAAAAAATTATGGTGATGGCTACACAAAAGTAATGATGAAAATTTACCTCAAATTGAAACTTTGGGTTGGGTAGTCTTAAATACTCTTCCAGCAAATATAAATAAAAATACATCAGATAGCCATATAATAATTTATTAAAATAGTCTTAAATTTAACATTTTATACAGGAAAATTTTAAATAGTAACTTTTCACAGCTTCAATCCAAATTTGCAGGTGACAAATATCCCACTCCCTCTCATATCCATGATGCAGTGACCTATGACAGCAAGCAATAATTGTGAATATAAAAAGTCTTTAGAGTTTCTCAGTGAAAGTGCCTATTCCAAGTGCACAAAATGATGGCATTATCTACAAAAAAAAAAAAAAAAAAAAAAAAAAAAAAAAAAAAAGCAACACTGTGACTAAGTTGCAGTCCATTAGAAGTGTCTCATTTTGCACTGTACGTTTGATACATCTTCCACTTCTTTTGTTTAAAGATCACTGTTACAGTCCATGTGAAATATGGAAAGGCATCTCTTTCCATACAGTGACAACTAACATTACAGTTTTTTAATGTAATGATCTATTTCAGATTAAAAGGGACAGGAATGTATCTTCTGTTGAAAATACCTTCACACACTTAAGTTATATAAAGTTATAGGGCATCATGGGCACACCTTATGCACAAGATACAGACTTCCCTTGCACCAACTGTAAACATTTAAACAATAAATTCAATTAACATAATAAAAACAAGATCACACTTAAAAATTTGGCATATTGCATCAGAGAGTAGAATCTTAACACCTCTTACATCTGCTTTAATTTATATTTACTGAAGTATACATAATGACAGTCTTTTACAATACATTAATATTGTAAATAAAAACATTTTCTCAGCCTTATTCTGAACACTGGCCACATGTATAGTAGGGCACTAAAAGAACCAAACGCTAAAAGCATTGCCTCATTCAATAAATTGTTACTTATTCTCTTCTTGAACCTATGAAAAGTAATTGTACTGCAATAAATGAAAGATTTCAATTGAGCAAGTACAAGAATCAGCAGCAGCCCAAGACGGGATTTAGTTTACCCTGGCAGACCTAGTGGCACCACTACACATTAAATGTTCTGTATCTACACTACTTTAACAAGTCACAGTTCCTCGCAAAGGTAGGAATCAATTACAGTTATTTTAGAGATCAGAATTAATCATTCCATTGCCTTTAACAAAGTCCACTGATAGGTCTAAGTTTCAGCACTCAGTTAGTGAAGTTTACACCACCTTTGTTGAATAATGTCACAAAACTTCCAACACTAAACCTGTTACAAGACCAGTATGTTATAATGTTAAATCAGATTGAGAGGGAGTTCGTCATCAGCATTCTCATTTGACTTCCACACACGCTCATCCACTCAATCATTCATTCACCCACGTACATATGTATAGATATATATTTGGTATGTGATAATTTCAACAAATTTTCATAATTTGTAATTAATTATGTTTTCAGAAAGGGGCATGAAAATACATACAGGTATGTGACAAAAAGTAAACTTAAAAGTCTATATGTATAATTGCATCTCTCAGCAGTGCACTTTTGTGTTTGAAAATGTCCATAGAAGAAACCAAAGATAGAAATATAGGGCACAAAATGCCCTAATAAACAAAAAATAATAATTCCCCGGTGAATCGTGCACAAACAACTGACTTAATTTCTGTCTCAAATATCATGGCTCACCACTCGGCGTCACCATTAGACTTTTGGAACACAAAGTCTTTGCCGTTTAGATTCATTATACCATCTTTCAAATAGAACTTCCACTTGTTGCGACTGCGGGTGATTTTATCATACTGGCAAACAATGACGTTGTCAGTGTCAAAGAGATCTGTTGGATCGTCCTCTGATACGTCATCACCTGAGTTGAGTGGCTCCTCTTCTTGGCCACCACCATTTGCTTCATCCTCATTCTCATCATCATCAACACGGTCCTCCGTTTCGTCTTCATCATCATCATCACCATCATCGTCAACATCTTCATCCTCTTCGTCAGATGTATCATTGTGTCCATCTAACTGCAATATTACCTGCAAATAAGGCAAGTGTTTCAGCATGAAAACTATATGGGTTATGAGGGAGTCAAAGTAATTTTATGGCCACAACTGTAGTATATCCCACCAAATGATGCTCTGTTTGTACTGAGAATAAGTAGCAAATAGGTTCATTCAGAAATTTGCTTTTGAGAAACCAAATGCACTATTACTAACATTCCTCATAAGCCAGACAGTTTGAAAGTCTGTGCTGGCACAGTGCTGTAATCTCAATACTTCACATCAGCTATACTGTTACAAAGTAGGCTATTCAACAGCATAGTAATTAAGCACCTCACATGAAAGCGATATATCAATAATTTGGACTATTGCAGAATTTTATTAGAGCAAATACTGTAATATGAAGGAAAATGTAATTTAAATTATTTTACTGATAAATAAAGAGCGTAAAGTGTACAAAGTTGAGATATCAATGTTCTTATAATACATCTCATTTAGCACAAGCTTCACTGATACATACAAATATTTCTTTTAAGACTCAATAAATGCAGAGTTCAGCAACACGGTTCTCTTGAATTAGTGATTTCATTGATGCAGCCTGAATGGCTCTTTCAAGAAATTGTTATATTTCTCAAATTGAAACATGAGAGAAAGCAGCTTTAAGATGGATAGCCATATGAAAATCCCCACAGCAGAAGCAAACAATTGTTTAAAGATATGCTAATAGTTTCTTTGACACAAGTGTCACCTAAAGGCGACAGTGGGGAAGCTGTCAAAATACAGTGAAGAATTCTGTGGCAACCTTGGAAATTTGAAGCTTAAAAATTAATGTCCTAGCCTCGCAACTTGTGAGCCTAGATTTCAAAGGAGCAATTCCATTATTTCCCTCAAATGATTTAGGGTCCAAACCTTTATCTTCAGACAATGATTTAAATCCTGGTCATCCCAATGCAAAATTAAGACTGCTAACAATTGAGTCACCTCACTTGTTACAACGTTAGCCTTAATTCACATCATAGTAGTAAACACATCAGGATAACGAATATTTAGAAATTTATGTTATGCAAACCTGCCTCACCTCAAACGGTCATGATTTATAGTTTCAATGTCTAAAATATAACAAGGCACGCGAAGAACTATGTAAAATTATGACAAGCTGAACTTCATAGCAAACAGTTGTGTTAACCTGTTGCCATACTGTTAAGTGCGGAAATGATGCGAATGACTGGGCCAGCACGATATACGAGACTCGCAATACAAGCTGCCATGGACACCTGCAATGTTGCTACATGTTTATTTTTTTCATGCAATACTGCTCTTTTAGGCATTAACTCTAGTTTAATTCTTGTTCCCTTTTTATATATCTGTAATATAATATTTCAAGCAATTCTTCGATGTATCAATATAAAGTTTTACACATAAACAATACTTTAGTAGAAATTATAATCTTCACCGGCGCCTTCATGAGCAACTTCTTCATAAGAAATGTAATAACGCAACACCTAATTGTAGATATTACCAACAAAAAACATAATTACAAGAAGAAATGTTTACCTTGAATGAATTTCTAATGGGGAAAGAACCTACAACTAATTTAGTAATTTCCAAAGCACTGAGGTAGATGTAATGCCAGTTTACTTTACGAGATACTGTAGAGTTGTGCTGTTGGTCCATCACTGCTTTTCTTGATAAGTGGTTGTGAACAACTGTATTGCAGTTTTTTAAAATAATTTTTCCTTTATGTCCGTCACATGCCATTACAGTATTGCCCCAACAGCTGTAAGCTCCCTTCGGCTGAACAGGTAATGGGTAACACGCACAGACACAAAGAACTGCTGCGCTCTGGGGTCACCAATAGAAAAAACAGCCCACGAGTAGAGCTCGGCTTTCCAGTGGTTAAATGGTGCTTGTTCCTGAAGCATTGACTGCTCTGCATTTCTCTAATCCTGCAAGTCAACAGACACATTGACAACAGTGGGAAGTTAGTACATGCATGTTGCATGCTCCAAAGTATGAACGGTCAAGTAACAAGTAATTTTAATTACACTGTAGATATAGCAGAGAGAGAGAGAGAGAGAGAGAGATTGGGGAGGGGGGGAGGGTTGGCATATAACAAGATGGGATTATTTTGTTAGACACCGTGCCAGTTGTCTGCATAACTGTCAAACACACAATTTCTGTACACTTTATCCTGCAAAGATCATGGATGTTTACAGATCATTCCATCTTTGAGGTTATGCTGCCACTGGACTTTTCACATGCCACTGTGTCAAGAGAGTACAAGAAATATCTTCAGCTCCAGAGTTGAGTGCCATGAGCAACATGCTGACTACAAGGGTCAGTGCAGTCTTTTCCAAAGTCAATACTGCATAATATCCAGTGAAGGGCTATATCATCCTGAACTAGCAACTTACCAGGTAGTAATGAAGCTTCTGTTCCACGTGTGCACCGATGCTCACCCCATGTCAAATTAAAAATGAAGTTTGCCTGAAATGATGAGTAATGCTACACAGATGGTACAAGTACAACAAAAATGAGATGAGGTGGTGCATTCAGGCTGATGGAAAATGTATTTGCACTGAATATCAATTTCCTATTTTCTTTTAGAATAAGACAAACATTTTGTTCCTCTCAGCAAATTTTACCGACATGATGCCTGGCATTTCTACTATTATAACATTTCCCAATGAAGGCTCTTTCTCCAGATTTTGTTCCACTTTGCACTGCAATCTCCCATTAACATCATGTAGTGTTATTTGCTGCCATTTATCTATTTCTGTAACTCTTTACGCAAGTCTCTCTCTTCACGGTAGTGTTGGAGTGCCTCCCATGGAATAAAGCCAGTACCAGAGTTTCATCAGTCCACTTCCCCAATCTTTTTTTTCTCCTGCATGTGTGCTAGAATATAAACAGCCCAAGATCTCTTGTTGTTGTTGTTGTTGTTGTTGTGGTCTTCAGTCCTGAGACTGGTTTGATGCAGCTCTCCATGCTACTCTATCCTGTGCAAGCTTCTTCATCTCCCAGTACCTACTGCAACCTACATCCTTCTGAATCTGCTTAGTGTATTCATCTCTTGGTCTCCCTCTACGATTTTTACCCTCCACGCTGCCCTCCAATACTAAATTGGTGATCCCTTGATGCCTCAGAACATGTCCTACCAACCGATCCTGTCTTCTGGTCAAGTTGTGCCACAAACTTCTCTTCTCCCCAATCCTATTCAGTACTTCCTCATTAGTTATGTGATCTACCCATCTAATCTTCAGCATTCTTCTGTAGCACCACATTTCGGAAGCTTCTATTCTCTTCTTGTCCAAACTATTTATCGTCCATGTTTCACTTCCATACATGGCTACACTCCATACAAATACTTTCAGAAATGACTTCCTGACACTTAAATCTATACTCAATGTTAACAAATTTCTCTTCTTCAGAAACGCTTTCCTTGCCATTGCCAGTCTACATTTTATATCCTCTCTACTTCGACCATCATCAGTTATTTTGCTCCCCAAATAGCAAAACTCCTTTACTACTTTAAGTGTCTCATTTCCTAATCTAATTCCCTCAGCATCACCCGACTTAATTCGACTACATTCCATTATCCTCGTTTTGCTTTTGTTGATGTTCATCTTATATCCTCCTTTCAAGACACTGTCCATTCCATTCAACTGCTCTTCCAAGTCCTTTGCTGTCTCTGACAGAATTACAATGTCATCGGCGAACCTCAAAGTTTTTATTTCTTCTCCATGGATTTTAATACCTACTCCGAATTTTTCTTTTGTTTCCTTTACTGATTGCTCAATATACAGATTGAATAACATCGGGGAGAGGCTACAACCCTGTCTTACTCCCTTCCCAACCACTGCTTCCCTTTCATGTCCCTCGACTCTTATAACTGCCGTCTGGTTTCTGTACAAATTGTAAATAGCCTTTCGCTCCCTGTATTTTTCCCCTGCCACCTTTAGAATTTGAAAGAGAGTATTCCAGTCAACATTGTCAAAAGCTTTCTCTAAGTCTACAAATGCTAGAAACGTAGGTTTGCCTTTCCTTAATCTTTCTTCTAAGATAAGTCGTAAGGTCAGTATTGCCTCACGTGTTCCAGTGTTTCTACGGAATCCAAACTGATCTTCCCCGAGGTTGGCTTCTGTTAGTTTTTCCATTCGTCTGTAAAGAATTCGTGTTAGTATTTTGCAGCTGTGACTTATTAAACTGATTGTTCGGTAATTTTCACATCTGTCAACACCTGCTTTCTTTGGGATTGGAATTATTATATTCTTCTTGAAGTCTGAGGGTATTTCGCCTGTTTCATACATCTTGCTCACCAGATGGTAGAGTTTTGTCAGGACTGGCTCTCCCAAGGCCGTCAGTAGTTCCAATGGAATGTTGTCTACTCCGGGGGCCTTGTTTCGACTCAGGTCTTTCAGTGCTCTGTCAGACTCTTCACGCAGTATCGTATCTCCCATTTCATCTTCATCTACATCCTCTTCCATTTCCATAATATTGTCCTCAAGTACATCGCCCTTGTATAGACCCTCTATATACTCCTTCCACCTTTCTGCTTTCCCTTCCTTGCTTAGAACTGGGTTTCCATCTGAGCTCTTGATATTCATACAAGTCGTTCTCTTATCTCCAAAGGTCTCTTTAATTTTCCTGTAGGCAGTATCTATCTTACCACTAGTGAGATAAGCCTCTACATCCTTACATTTGTCCTCTAGCCATTCCTGCTTAGCCATTTTGCACTTCCTGTCGATCTCATTTTTGAGACGTTTGTATTCCTTTTTGCCTGCTTCATTTACTGCATTTTTATATTTTCTCCTTTCATCAATTAAATTCAATATTTCTTCTGTTACCCAAGGATTTCTACTAGCCCTCGTCTTTTTACCTACTTGATCCTCTGCTGCCTTCACTACTTCATCCCTCAAAGCTACCCATTCTTCTTCTACTGTATTTCTTTCCCCCATTCCTGTCAATTGTTCCCTTATGCTCTCCCTGAAACTCTGTACAACCTCTGGTTCTTTCAGTTTATCCAGGTCCCATCTCATTAAATTCCCACCTTTTTGCAGTTTCTTCAGTTTTAATCTACAGGTCATAACCAATAGATTGTGGTCAGAGTCCACATCTGCCCCTGGAAATGTCTTACAATTTAAAACCTGCTTCATAAATCTCTGTCTTACCATTATATAATCTATCTGATACCTTTTAGTATCTCCAGGGTTCTTCCATGTATACAACCTTCTTTCATGATTCTTAAACCAAGTGTTAGCTATGATTAAGTTATGCTCTGTGCAAAATTCTACCAGGCGGCTTCCTCTTTCATTTCTTAGCCCCAATCCATATTCACCTACTATGTTTCCTTCTCTCCCTTTTCCTACACTCGAATTCCAGTCACCCATGACTATTAAATTTTCCTCCCTTCACTATCTGAATAATTTCTTTTATTTCATCATACATTTCTTCAATTTCTTCGTCATCTGCAGAGCTAGTTGGCATATAAACTTGTACTACTGTAGTAGGTGTGGGCTTCGTATCTATCTTGGCCACAATAATGCGTTCACTATGCTGTTTGTAGTAGCTTACCCGCATTCCTATTTTCCTATTCATTATTAAACCTACTCCTGCATTACCCCTATTTGATTTTGTGTTTATAACCCTGTAGTTACCTGACCAGAAGTCTTGTTCCTCCTGCCACCGAACTTCACTAATTCCCACTATATCTAACTTTAACCTATCCATTTCCCTTTTTAAATTTTCTAACCTACCTGCCCGATTAAGGGATCTGGCATTCCACGCTCCGACCCGTAGAACGCCAGTTTTCATTCTCCTGATAACGACATCCTCTTGAGTAGTCCCCGCCCGGAGATCCGAATGGGGGACTATTTTACCTCCGGAATATTTCACCCAAGAGGACGCCATCATCATTTAATCATACAGTAAAGCTGCATGTCCTCGGGAAAAATTACGGCTGTAGTTTCCCCTTGCTTTCAGCCGTTCGCAGTACCAGCACAGCAAGGCCGTTTTGGTTATTGTTACAAGGCCAGATCAGTCAATCATCCAGACTGTTGCCCTTGCAACTACTGAAAAGGCTGCTGCCCCTCTTCAGGAACCACACGTTTGTCTGGCCTCTCAACAGATACCCCTCCATTGTGGTTGCACCTACGGTACGGCTATCTGTATCGCTGAGGCACGCAAGATCTCTTATGTGGGCCTTTAGTAAACCTACTCGTAATTCTTTAGCCTGCCAGGTCTCAGAGAGTTCAGCGAGATACAGGAACAGTACAAATCTCAGCAGAGCTATGCTCTAAGCAATCTCAGTCCATAATCAAGTACCTGAATCTCAATTTGTGTGCAACTCACATGAAAGCAAAGCCCTCAAGTCTCCAGTCAATATCATCATTTAGCAAGCAGCCAGTCTTGTTATGCATCAACACATCAAGCTGTTTGCAGTGTGGGTTATTGAGCAGCCTGCCAACATTTGTTCCTCAAAAAGTGAGTTACCTTATGAATAGTACATAAGAACCTACCCTGAGCAATTCTGAAACTTTGTGACAGAATGAAACTTGGATCTGAACCTGGACCTTCACTTTCACTGACAACTGAAGCTGTGATGAGATTTGAGTTGCATCTGGATAACTCAGCAAGTAGACACAAAAGGTATGGTTCTGGCACAGTTTTAATCTGTTGGAAGGATCACAACAATGTATGCTCCAATGCAGAGTGAAAAATTCATTCTTAAGTTTCTTACCTTATTCCATACTAAGTGTTCCTTAAAGTAAGTATTGTATTCACTGACAATGAATGAAACAGACAATTTAGTAAAACTGAACTCAACATCATGTTCAATTGTGTACACACACACACACACACACACAGAGAGAGAGAGGGAGAGAGAGAGAGAGAGAGAGAGAGAGAGAGAGACCTCCTGTTGTATCCTAATACCCATTTGTCCAAGTAATAAAAATTAAGACAACACTTATTAATTACACACTGTATTAATTTTTATCAAAACAAGGACATGTTACTGCAAGAAAGCCATTACCTCTTAAAGCATGGTAGGAATTTCAACTCTTTGCAAGCTACGGTGGTATGTTGCGCAGAATGCATAACATACCAGTTTTATTTGACACACTTTCTCTGAAAGGCAAAAAAACAGCTAGCTATGCAGAACAAAAGTGGTACTTTTGGTGGCTGGTATGTGCTGTATCACCAATCACAGGTCATCCTTGTTGCATTTGCGTCAGTATGCCACTGAGGTGTTATCCGTTAGTGTGTATGTATCTATCATGTTATGCATAAAAGCTATGTAAAAGTAACCGGACTATGGCAATGAGTCCTGGTCACCTACTTGCCCTGATGATCCCACACCCTGCTACCACTCATCCTTGACCGTATCCCTTACTAAATGTTGTTAGCAATGGGACCCTCAGTGTCCTTTTACCCATTACTATTCACGAGGAGAAAAGAAAACCTACAGTCTTCCATAGGTTGTAGGAGAGATCAGAATTATTGGCAGAAGGATGTTCTTGAGGGGTATCTGTATGTGGAACTAGTGCATGGCTGATGCAGACACCATTCTACCAACTTCTCTTCGGTGATAAAGCACAATGAGAGCCAGCACTGAAGGTAGAACTGCTGCAGATACTGACTTTGATCAGCATGCATGCAAGCAGCAATGATGGTAAATTTTTAATAACTTGAGTAACCAGGTGATCAATCATG
Organism: Schistocerca nitens; assembly: GCF_023898315.1. Classification (NCBI taxonomy): domain Eukaryota; kingdom Metazoa; phylum Arthropoda; class Insecta; order Orthoptera; family Acrididae; genus Schistocerca; species Schistocerca nitens. The sequence continues at coordinate 356,778,637 of NC_064622.1, forward strand.
ACATACACACAGCAAGGTGTGGATTTGCAGACTGTTATAGCACAAATACCCTTAAAAATTCAACAATTTAAAGCAGATACAGAAGGCAGGAGAGACGCAAGTCAAGTAAACAGCAGCTCTCTGAGTGTACCCAATGAAAGTCCAATGGATTTTGTGATAGTTAAGAACCTTTGCAGTTGTCTGCAGAAGATCAGGTGAGGCGGCTCAAGTGCTTTTTAGAAAATACAGCAAGTATAGGACAGTGGAATGACTAATAAAATAACTGGCAAAACTGTGACTCCAAGATGATGGACTCACTTTCGTTACATGTACTACAACATGCAGTCATGAAGCTACCTACAGTGAATTTAAACAGACATTTATGCAATTGTACAAAGGGGGGAAAAAAACACAGCATGATTTTACAGGGAGCAATTCCACAGCACGTTTATCTTGGACAGAGAATCCATCAAGGATTTTGCTTTAGAAAAGTTAATGCTAATCTGTACAAAGTCAGTGAGAATATTCAAATAACTTACAGGAAGGCAGCTGGCTGCATTCCTGTTAGTTATTTAAACATTATATATGCCACGAGAAACTCAGGTCTCACACGAGAGACAATGAGTAGCACAAAGAGAGAACACTGTTTGAAGCTGGAGAGTGCAAAGTTGGCCAAGCACGTAACATTGCCACACAGCAAGACAAACAGAAGTTCAATTTGCTGAAGAGCTACACAGATCCCAAATTGATCGCAAACTGGATCACCGTGTGTTTGAAGCTTATTCAGGAACCAGCTACCACATGAACAAAGCCCAACTTGTAAGAAAAAGATTCAATACTGCACCTATGGAGCGGAAGGTCACATAGCATGAAACAGTAAGAAGGGGGATGCAAGGCCAAAGATGGATAGCTTTGAGAGGAGTATGTTAAACAACAGAGGTGATGGAAGTGCCACCACTACATCTATACCTACACTCTGCAAACCACCGTGAAATGCATGGGAGAGGGTACATCCCACTGTACCAGTTATTAGTGTTTCTTCCAATTCCATGTTTGAATGTTCGATTTTGTGTGTGTGTGTGTGTGTGTGTGTGTGTGTGTGTGTGTTTTATTCTAATCTTGTCCTCACAATCTCCATGTTAGCGATTCACAGGGGATTTTAGTATATTCTTGGAGTCATCATTTAAAGCCACTTCTTGAAACTTTGTTAGTAGGCTGTCTTGGGATAGTTAACGTCTATCTTCAAAAGTCTGCCACATCAGTTTCTTCATTTTTTCTCTGACACTCTCCCACCTGTAACCATTTGTAGTTCCTATACGTTCAACACCCCCCGTTAGTCCTATTTAGTATGGATGTCATGAGTGGTCCGTAAGCAATCTCCTTTGTGCACTCATTGCACTTCAAATTTCTTTGACGTGGTGCTAAGAAAGAAAACCAGCGGCACCCAAACTGTACAATTAAATGGCAACTGGTGCACAATCACAAAGTTGTGATTAATTTTGTGACTGGCCAAGATAAATATGTGGTGAAAATGCAAGTGATAAGGAGGAGAGAGAAATGCTATGAAAGTGTATTGGGGTTAGATTTCCTGGCAGCTAACCATGCTCAGATATATGTAGAGAAAGAGAAATCCAATTTGGTCTTAACGATTATTGCTGCAATGAGAACTCTAAGGCTCAGATTCAGAGGAATGTCGATGCTGCTGACATAATGGGCAAACCTAGTAGTGACACAGTTATTCCTTTCTGACATACATTTGACTGAATGTAAGAGCAACCCCCCCCCCCTCCAATCCCCACAGGAACACGATAAACTCTGTATATTGATGTGAAAATGCCAAAATGCAAAAGAAGGCATTTGTTTTTAACTGAGACGTCAGTAAATGGTAACTTGCTACACCAGAGGCATGGCTATGCAGTAAGAAATGTCAGTGTCATTAAAGAAGAACCAAGTGGAAAATTGTGTGTTCCAGGAAGCATTGGCAATTTGAATAATGCAGAAGCAGAACTATCACAATGTCGAACATAGACTCACAAGATGTGATAGAAGTACCTACCAAGAAGGAATATGTGCAGGTAGTAAATTATTGTCCATCAAACGACAGCGTCAAGAAATCAACTCACGAAGCACTCTAACCAACCGTACAAGAGCTGTTTACTAAATTAAATGTTATCACCTGATGAGCAGCCAATAACTTTGCAAGCACTACTCAAAAAAAACTAAACTTTGTCCGAACAGCCTCTGAAGGCCCAACGCTGCAACCAACCACCGATGACCTACTCAAAACATGAAACAGCATAGTTCCATCAGATCCCTGCCACCTGTTTATTTGATTACTAATTATCTCTTAGATAACTGCTTCACTGTGGGATTGCACTGCTAGCTTGTAATCTGGGCCATTTTGTTGTACCAATCGCAAATTTTTTCTCACTTAGCTTGCCGTTTATTTTATACTACTGCTGCTCACTTGGACGTATGCCAACACACTATGTTAGCTGAAGCAATAATGAAGGAATAGTTATGGGCAGTACAATGTTATTTGTGAGTGGTTCACTTGAGGGTTAACACCAACTCAATGTCTGATTTACCTTGAGCCATATTTGAGACACTGTGCACTGAAATCTTCCCCTATCCATGACATTGTGCTGTCTCTCAAGTAGAATATTTAAGGCACAAGATAATGGCACATGAATTCCATCTTAACTTAAAACTGATAAATGAGGAGGAACTGCAGGCATTCCTATGTAGTGCGAATGTCTACTGACGATACTTTCAAGTGTGCACTGACATAGACATAGCATGATCAATGATTCAACTACTGAAAAGAGGAGCAGTTTTTACTAGGAATTCCAAATGTTCATGAGAAAGAGAGAGAGAGAGAGAGAGAGAGAGAGAGAGAGAGAGAGAGAGAGAGAGAGAGAGAGAAGGAAGGGGGGGGGGGGAGTGTTTGCACTGTACTTACTTCAGTAGTTCTCTGAGAGTGACCTGATCCACCAGGTGTGTCAGAGTCATCCTGGCCATCAGTCTGTCGTGGGATTTGTTGTATTGCAGCCTGCTGCTGTTGCTGGGACTGCTGCTGTTGTGCAGCCTGCAATGCAGCCAGTACATGTTGCTGCAGCAATGTGGTAGCAACCTGGGGAGGCAGGGCCATTGCAGCAGTAATGACGGGCCCTGTCAGCGACGTCTGTAGTGTATTCCCCTGCAAAGCTGATACAGGCACGTGGATGGTTACAGTACCTGCAGGAGCAGGCAGTGTTATCTGTACTGGCACTGTCTTGTTTGGGTCTGCCACAATTACAGTTTGTTGCGTGGGCTGTGGAGGGGCACTGGCTTGTTGCGTCTGCTGATGCACCAGTTGCTGCTGCAAGGTTTGTTGCTGATGAGGCTGCTGATGAGACTGCTGCTGCTGCTGCTGCTGATGTTGCTGCTGTAACTAAACAACACATATTTCTTCAGCAACACTTTAAACTTTAGAAGTATATGTATATGTTATGTTTGTCACAAGTCGTAGGTTTAACAGACGATGGAAATAGGTTTTGCATGTGTGTGTGTGTGTGTGTGTGTGTGTGTGTTATTTAAATGTTTGAATTAGTGACTTCTTGTTGAAACAGTGGAAAGTCTAGGTTCTAATATCAACTATATTGTGAAAAGAACAGATTGCTATTCACCATCGATAACGCAGAGATGCAGACAGGTACAACAAAAAGACTGCACACATTCACCTTTCCCCCAAAGCCTTTTCCAAAGAAAAAACAAACACACACACAAAATCACTACCTCTGGCCATTTCAGCCAGAATTCAATTGTGGCCGGAGCACCGGAAGTAGCAGTTGTGTGCGTGAGGTAGGATGGATGATTAAAGGAACCAAAATACTAGGTCATCAGCTCCTTTTCCTCAGATAGGTCTACATAACTGTAGATCAGAGACAGCCTACCACACAAAACCTAGGGAGAGAAAACCCCCAAGGTCAATGAAGAGAGATAAGGGACAAAAAGAAGAAAGGGAGATGGGGGAAGAAAGGCAGGCAAGGTGCCTGATCTAGAGAGCAGCCAGAATCCCTGAAAACAGAGTGCAATGAGGGGACATACATCCCCCAGCTCCCACCACTTACCAAAGATACTCCACTATGAAACTGCCCAGGAAATGCTAGCAACATGGAGAGGACAAGAGAAGCAAAAAGAGACAGGAGATGAAGAAGTCTAACACACCACACAAGAGTGGATGGGGGGGGGGGGGGGGGGGAAGAGTAAAATGACAGGTAGGTTGAGGGCCAGGCTGACCCATCAAGCCCAGACTGCCACAGTCTGTGTTCTGCCAGCACCCAATGGATCGATAAGGTTAATTGGGCCTCTGTTAAAAGAGTTGTAAAAGCCCCCTTCACAAAGAAAACATTAAACTAAGTCAACTGCCGAGGCATCGTCTCTTAACACCAGAGGTAGTGAGTCAGAGAGATCAAGAGTCTGCCCACAGGGTGGCGTGGTTGGGACAGTCCAGCAAAATGTGGACAACCATCAAACGGGAACCACAATTACAGTGGTGTGGGTCCTCATGACGGACGAGATGGCCAAGAGTCAGTGAACTATGGCTGATGTGCAGCCAGCAAAAGATGATAGAGTCCCTGTCAAAAGCCTGCATGGAGGACCTCCACAGATTCAGTCTCATTTATCACCCATAGTTAGTTTGGTGAAGTGAAGTCAGAATGAGCCATTCTGTATTCCGGGTTACTAAAACTTGACCGTAATACTGATCTTTTCAAAATACCAATATCAAGAGTTCATTTACTGGTAGCCTGTTTGGCGAGGCTATCAGCGAGTTCATTACCCAGGTTCCCAATGTGGCCCAGTCCAGACAAAGGTCTTGGTGAGGGTAACACTGGTGAAGGGCTTAAAAACCGCTTAAGGAGTCATTGCAGTCATGGAATTTGATCAGCTGTAGGAAGAAGATCAAGGCAAAATTAAATATGAGTAAAAGAAGACAGCAGAAAACTCGAATGCAAGCTGAGTAAGCAGCTACTGACTCTCAAATAAAGAGGAGTGTGAGGAATGACTAGAGAAAGTGGATGGATGAGCAAGCTCTGAGAGCAGAGACAGCCGCAGCAAGGAGTGATGCAAAAGAACTGTACCACATCACTAGAATGTTGTCCAAAACAGGTTTCAACAAGAATAGACCTGTGAAAAGACCTCAACAGAGGTCAAGACAAATCAGGATCCAAGTGATGCACCACGGAGGTGTGTGGGAGTGGGGTCGATTGACAGGTAGAAGAGGAAACATGGAGTTCATAGAGGAGGGACCGGACGAAGATTGCGATCATGATCTCTGATCAGGGACACCATTGTGGGAGTTGGATTTTCATGTTTGGAAAGGTGAGATAGTAGTTTGGATGCTTAGGGTAGCCGCGTATGTTGGTAGCATAATTGACAAGCTGTTGTTGGCACCTGATCTGCAATGGAGGTACGTCAGCCTCCACGAGTAAGCTGTTCACAAGGCTAGTTTAAAAGGTTTCTGTCGCAAGCTGAACACAGCAGTGGTGTATCAAATCCAGTAATCACAATGCTGACTGGGATGCCGAACTGTATGCCAGATTCCCATAATCAAGAGAGGACTTTGTAAGCTGCAGAATGGTAGCACAATCAACACTCCAGCTGCTAGTTACTCGGGCAGCAAAACGTATTAATGTGCAGCCAGCACTTTCCCTTAAGCTGGCAAAGATGTGGACTCCATGTAGACTGAGAATTTAAGACCAGTTCTAAAAAGTAACAGTATTATTCTTGTGGCTGTTTGCAACTCAACCTGTCTCTCTATGGTATGCGCCAATCTACCCTTTTCTCAATATTGTTGATTCTTTACACAAATACAATGGGAAATCATAAAGACACTATCATCACAGAAATATAAAGTTACATAATTATTTTGTTTAGCTGCAAGTACATGTGTACAGTCCTTGTACATGTTGAAATCTCCATGCTTCAGTGCTGCAGCATGCTGCTAGAGGAGACAAAGACAAAAATTGGTTCAAGGCCGCAGGTAAAGTGGAGATGGGCTGCATCATTTTCTTTTTAGCTCCTCTAGCAGCATTCTACAGTTTTGTTATGTGAGGATTTCAGTCAGTACCACGACTGCACACATGTATCTCTAAAAAAAAAATTACTTACATAACTATATTTCAAAGTAATAATTAAAACTTTATAGCTACCCATCATATAATGCTGGAGTGCTCCCTCCTCACTAAATTATTTTCGTACATCTATTTCTGTGCAAAGTAATTTTGCTCTGTTAATAAGCTGTGCATCTTTTTTTCCTTTCACCTCTCTCCACACCTCAATGTCAGACCTCTTCACTCATCCAGTCAACTTTATTTTCATGAGATCATATTTAATTGCAAATGTAAATGGCAAAAATGATTTATCTTCACTGTGCCAGAAAAGGGGAAAGAAGGTATTCTTTCCTAAACACTATACATAAATGTATGTTGAACTGATACAGAACCTCAAATATTTTGTACAGTGCATTAACTTGCAGTTCTGAAACATTTCCCAGATAGCTTGAAGCAGTAGGGGCAGCAAGACACAGATAAAAACCAACTTCTTAAAAACTGTCAACCCTAGAGCAGGAACGGGGTAGTTGACATTTAGCAGGATCTCAATGCCATTCATATTGGCATATGTCAGCTAGTGAATGCTTATAAGCATTTCTGCGATCAATACGCCAGTGTGGCCAATGCTTATAACTGTTTCCGCAATCAACAAGCCAGTGCGGCTTATAAGCCGTGCATTTACTAACTGAATACTCAGTTTAGTTTGTTAGATTGTGCACTCGTGTTAATACAAGCAACCAACGAAATATCATGTAACATTTTCCTGCCTGCAGTTGTGTGTTTTTGTCTTTAATCATTTGTGTTGTGCATTGTTTGCAATGGTGGCGAATCTACTAGCACCTTCTAACCTGAAACACAGTAGGAAGAGTGAACAATATACTGACCATGAGTTACTGAGTGTGTTAGAAGATAGTGATGTAGAGTTCAGAGGGGACGAACCAGAGGAGGGTGGCTGGAATTTGGAGACTGCAGAAACATACCATAGTGATGACAGTGTGGAAGGAGAACTGTCGAATATGTTTCGCGGCAGTTCGGAATCAGAGGAAACCGCTGACGATAAAGAACTCGAGCTCGCCGACGTAAGCAAACCAGGTGCGATTTGGCATGAAGAGCCACATGGGATGCAATATTGTCTGTTTACAAAAGCAGAATGTCTGCAGATAAATCCTGCTGACAATACGCCAATGGGTTTCTTTAGGCTACTGGTTACAGATGACATACCACACTCTTAGTTGATGAAACGAATGGTAACACACAATATATTTGTGAGCGAAAATACGAAAGAGGGCCCCAAGATTAGTAATTGGAAACCTTTAAGTATACAATAAATACTAGTCTTCCTGGGTATTTAATTACACATGGGTAATGTCAAATACGCCGAATTACAAGACTACTGGAAGAAAGACCTGCTGTTTGAAAATAGAGGAATAGTGATGATTATGGGCAGAGACAGATATTTGCTCATCTTACGCTCACTGCATTTTGCAAAAAAATTCAGTCAGGAGATCCAAAACCAGATGATCGACTATGTAAGATACACCCTATACTGAATTATTTTAACAACAGCATGTGTCAGGTTTATTATACAGGTAGGGACCTATCTTTGGATGAATCCATGGTTCTTTAGAGGAGGCGATTGTCATTTAGACAATATATAAAGAACAAAAGGAATAATTATGGCATCAAATTGTAGATGCTAAATAATCCAGACAATTTCGTAAATAAATGCGCTGTGTACACAGGGATGTGTGGTGATATGGGAGGAAAAGGACGTGTTGAAAAGATAGTATTACATTTGTTGGAAGAGAAGCTGCATGTTGGCCATCACGTTCACATAGACAATTTTTACAACAGCTTTGATTTAGCTAAAACCCTGTTGAATGCAAAAACACATTGCACCAGGACACTAAGGTTAATAGGAGAAATACCCCTAAAGACGTGGTATGCGCAAAACTCGGGAAAGGAGACACCATTGCACAATATTTGCATGGCATAATTATCAGCAGGTGGAAGGATAGACGAGAGGTCTCCTATATTTCCACAGACTATCATAATACAATGGGACGTGTGCTGAATGCAAGCCAGCAAAGCAAATAGTCTCAAGACCACTGCCAATTATCAAATATAATAGTAGTATGTCTGGGACCGATAGGCAGGACCAGATGATGTATTATTTATGTGAACGAAAGACTATCTGCTGGCCAAAGTAACTATTCTTCCATGTATTTGACATGCTAATGGTCAATTCACATTACCTATATAATAAATATTCAGTGCATAGAATGTGTACGATTATAGAATACAAATAATAAAGGGAGTACTTCCACCAATGGATGTCACAAAAGGTGTGCATAACAAATACCGTAAAGACACACACATTGTGCAAAGTGGGACACAATTGAAGGGAAGAAGCAAGTTGTGAGGAAGCAATGTACAATGTGTGCATAACATGTCCAAACAAACATTGATTCTGTTTGAACTGCTACACAATTTCACATCCGTAATGTAATGGAATGTTTTATCTTCTGAGGAAGATCTGCTCGTGTTCGATTCATAAAATGTTTGTATTTGTTTTATTTGTAGCCAAGTAAAATGCTGTTACATTGATTGCTCAGAACATGTTTCTGTACAGTACATGGACTTATTTGTGGTTTTCTATAAAAACCATCACCTCTACACCTTGTAAACTTATTTATTACATGGGATTTGGTTTCCAAAGCACCTCACAGCAGATGAGTCCTGTTTAGTTTTCTCTGTTTCATAAATCTTTTGGTGTTTTATATTGAGCAATTACCTAGAGTGTAAGCAAAAACTGTCAGCTTGGATAATACACTTTGATCATTTTCAGTATATCCATTGTGGATGACGAACTGTGATTTAAATTGGCATTTATGTGGTAATAAAGCAACTGCTTGCATATTTATTACCAGATAAACACACACTTTGATTAATCTAGTGCACCTCCAACTCACAAGTTACAGTGCTGTGCATTGAGCATGCAAGTTATTTTTTGTTTTGTGTAGACAGTATTCAACAGCTTTTAGGAAGATTAAAAATATAAAACACAACTGTACCACATTTTTTTTTATTATTGAAGACCAATTTCAGTTCAACGACAGACTATATTGGGCCTCAAAAAGCAACTCAGCTATGCATTCTCACAGGTACAATAACAATTGTAACTCACAGGTTGTGCCATTTCCTTAGTGTGTCTCGAAGTACAAGCTGTTAAGTACAACGTTCTTGCCACACACCTTTCACTTTAGGGTATGCCAAAGAAATAAACTAAGCACTTGGTATGCTGTATAGTGCACATTCTCTCAACATTTCTTCTGGCCAATACTTGATACCACAGTTGGTCGTGCCTTTGTGTAAGGGCAAAACAAAGCTAAATGACATTCAGATCTTTTCGATGTTCCACTAAACATTGCTGGTATTTCTTTGGAACTTGTTTCTGTTTAGTTGTTAGCAATTTATGAACCCTTTATGCATAAATATTTACAGGTGCAAGACATTACGAAAAATTGTTACTGTTACACTGTGGAATACATTAAACATGTCAGATCACACAAAATATATTTTTGACAATCTTTATTTAGAATGACCTCAAAATGTGTTTATTACTAAAGTACCTGGGATTTAAAAACTGTACACAACTGTAAAAATACATATCCACCACACACTATAATTTCATCTGTGTTATTTTTGTTTCCTGTCACCTATGACAAAATCTCACTAAACACTGTTAACACAAAAATTGTTATATACAGAGGATGTCCGAGGAATTTTCATCCTTCCATTTTATTGACTTGCCTTCCAACCACACACTTGTTAAAAGACTTGTTAACTGAGTATAGTGTTGTCCTTTTTCCCCTTTTGTTTAAGTGCAGTGCAAGGGGAGCTTCCTCATTTGTAATGTGAATATCACTACTCTGAGTTCAACACTTCAAGTTATGGTTTCATTGTTGGCTGTTACCTTTTTTTTTTTTATCCCCTCTGCACAGGAGCCATCCACAACAAAGCTAAGCCTACTGTAATTTCAAAAAGTACTCATCTCTTTACTAATTACAACTGGTTAAATATCAGTTTTTAATATACTGAATGCAAGTGACAGGTTTATTGTAATACTGAGACATGATTTTGTCAATTTACTATATGCTGAAAAAGATAAAAAAAAATACTTTTTGAAAAGAAACACTTAACCCCTACCTTGAGGGATTAAGTTGCTCCTTTGAAACAACGTAAGTATTAAATACAGAGAATTTGCAGACATTAAAGTGAATCAAAACCATTCTGAACACTGGCAGAGTTGCAACAATATAATGTAACAACTTACTAACAGAGATTCAAATCCTATCCTAACCTCAGGTTCCTACAAGTCAGTAGGCTAAATCAAAAATTAAAAATAACATTTTAGACAATTTGTTCATTCTCATTTACACCTTGAAGTTCCTTAGGCCACATCCAACATGTGTGTGCCTTGAGCAGTGTTGAAACACACAATAAGAAATTTCCTTGAGCACATATTCCCATTCTACAAGACAAATCAATGTCGGTGTCAAACATTTCTTTGTGCATGAATCTTTTATAGCTGGCAACCATTGAGGGGGGAAGGGAAGAGGGCATGAACATCCAATTCACTACTTAGAAATGTATCAAAGTGGAAAATAAAATATCTTGCAAGCACCGTATATACCGACTTATTCATAAAGTAATCAGTGGACTTCATGTTAAATACAATACTACAAGGACTTATTTCTTTCCTTGGTGTATCAGGATATGACGTTTGTTTTCTCAGGTGCTTCTAATAATTCACCAGCAGCACAGAATAGAAATTAGGTCTGCAAATCAAGTACGTGATTTTTATCCTATGAGCCACGTTACCATGTCACATAAGTATGACAATTCCATTAATAAAGTAGTCCAATACATTAAGATACCAAATAGTTACCTGTTGTGTTTGATGATGTTGCTGGAGATGGAGCTGGGAATTGTTGGCATTATGCATTGACGTCGTAACGGGCGTTAGTATTTGCGTCTGTCCAGGCATTGCAACAGTTTTCGCTACCATGCCAAGGCTCACACCATTACCTTTTGTCATTAACAGCTGAGGTGGCTGAGGTTCTGAATTGTCTGGACCTACTTCGACAGCTTTGCTAGACAGGACTTTCGTTTCCCATAACTGCTTCAATTCTTGCAATACCTGTTCATCCATTCCTTCATCAAGGAAGTTTTCCCGTACACCAGATATGACATCGTCTATAACGCTTTGATAGAACTTCACCACATTCATCTGACTATGAGCCATTATTTTTTATGTAGACTTTTGGGTGTTTCCAGTCTACAGTGATCTCTGTGACTTTCCAGTATAATTTCCTGCGAAAGCAAAGTACATGTATTTTTAATATTCATACGTCAACACATGATCAAACCTTGAGAACTGTCCCAAGTATTATGCTAATCGTTCAACACACAAGCACGGGCACGAAGCCAATTATCATTGATTACAACTCTCAGAAAGTAGCAAAAACAGCTTAAAGGGTGATCACCTAGCTACTCAGAAATAAATGCCAAAAGCGTATTTATACCACATTGCGCTGCTCGTATTTTAGAAAACGATGATTTATCAAGCTCCACATTACACATTTTTGAGAAGTGTCGCTTATGCTGCTTACAATCGCTCCTTATACACATCGACCAAACCACAAGAGCATTACATTTTTTTCCGCTTACCAATAATGCGCACCCCTCCTTCTACGAATCACGTAAACGAATATATAGCACTATAGCAGCAAGCCTTATCAGCACTAACTTCGCGTTTCAAAGATACTGCAACTGTGCAGACGTGATGTTACTTTCTAGAAAATAGTAAGAGACTACCAAGTTAACATCGAAGATTCGTGTAGAGAACACTCTAGCTTTGCAGCTAATCTCTAATTCTCTCTATATGTCTGCTAATTAAGTCTTTTCGTTATTGATTCTAATTTATTAATAATTCCGTAAGGACGTAAGCTTACACAACAACGTTGGTTGTTTTGTTTGATTAACTTGGCAGTACTGTGTGACATATTGAAAGATTATGTTTTGTTTATATCACTAGTTCCCTACATGGTTGTAGGAAAGGTAGTGGTAGTGTAATTTTTTTGTTTGTAAATTTGTGGTTAGTGTTGGAACCTCCTAAAATGTCATCTGATAACAGTGGTGCGGGTGAAAATGTTGATAGAACTGCAGCACGCGAATCTCTTCCACCAGCTATAGAATATCCAGGACCGAATAACATCACAGTTTCACCAAATCAGCCAAGACAACCAACAACATTGCAGGACCTTCTAAGATTTAGTGTCGAGGCGGCAGGTGGACAAATGACGCAGAATAATGCTGTTGCGATAGACGAAGAGGTACGGTTTTCTAGATTTTATACACATTCTATAGATTAGTCACATTACTGATTGTAAAACAGGCGCGATATTTCCAATTTGAAATTATAAATTTTCAGAGTATGTGTGTTATTCAGACAAAAAGGTGCGTGTTGCAAATTTCATGTGCTGTATGTATGCGGTGTCGTCTAAGAAAATTGAATGAAGTTGAGGTTTTTTTTGTTAGGTTCTGTTGGTTGAGCCTGTTTTTTTAAATAAATGTAATCACTATAACTTCAGTTTTGTTAAATGCATATTGTTTAAGGATTCAGAAATTTCAGTGTTTATTTTAGATTGCCAACAAAAAATTAAAAACTAACATTTGTTAAAGAAATAACAGCAGAACAAAATACCCATTTTCTGTGATTGTTTGGTTTCACCCAGCATATTACATGTTTAAACAGTCTTAAGGTATACTGCTGTTTCACAGTATTCAAAGGGCACAATATTTGCCTGTTAGACATGTCACCACCATTAGGTTAGCTGACAAACCGACTTTCCTTGGGGGTCCAGAGCCGACCTACGACCCCTCACCCTGCGGGCCACTCAGTGCATATACCGCCAAAAGAATGCATGAAGGCAGCTACTGAAACAGTTGTGTTGGATTCTGTGGCCAGCAGTACCTGGCAGGGCACCCCAGTTGCAGTAGGCTAAGTAGTATGGATTTAGTCACTCTGTCTACCAGTTCATTGTATTTGTTTAGTGTCTCCTTATTTAGAGCTTCTGCTAGTTCTCAAGGCTTGTTGAGATTATACTCACAGTCCTGTTGATGAGATTGTCCCTGGTGCACATTTCAGTGTCTCCTCTAATGGCGCTGCCCATTATTTCAGTGTGTGTTAAAATTCTGGTGCATTCACATTCCATCATATGAGTGTCAGACAAAGAGTTCTCTGTGACCTCTGATTCATTAGAATACCTTAGTCAAGTATGCCACTTCAGTTGTTGGTGTCAATAAATGATGGTGCACACTGTTTGTCCAGTAAATGTCTTGCCACTTTCTCAAGGAATCTGGTCTTCAGTAAACCAATGTCATATTTGGTGTCCCACAATAATTCCCATGTTTTGTTTGGCGATTGCCTCATCTTCCTCTACCAAACACATTTTGGTCACTATATCTGCATCACTGAGTTGCTTGAATGTCAGTTCATAGGCATCGCTCGTTACGCATTTGTGGGTGTTCTTACTCAGTGCTTTTTCAGTATGTGCCCAATACCACACTGGTGTAAAGTATAAAAGGCAGTGGCCTTTTTTTTCTGTGTAACTTCATCTGTCTTGAAAAAGGTTGTGCAGGAGTGGTCTGATCTCCCGTTCTGAATAACTGTTTTCCTGGAGCACTGTTTTTAGGTGTTCCAGTTCCTGGGAGACACACTATTTATCTGAGTTGATGTTCTCCCTGTATACTAATGTTTTCAACACCCTACTGGTTGTGACAGAGGTCTGCATGTAAGTACATATCAGTCTGCATTTGCTTCCAGTATACACAGTAACCCAGAGTGCCATCCACTCTTCTGGATATCATGAAACCCTTTATTTTGGTCTCCATGGAGAATCTGATGTTTGCATGCAGCCAGTGGAGTTCAGATGTGCAAGGAAGTCATGAAGCTTGTCTTTTCCACGATTAGTATCATCTATGTAATGGAAAAAGCAAATGGGTTTCCATTTGGGTGACTTCAGGACTGCCTCCTCAAAGTGTTTCATATCCAGATTTGCAATCACAGGTGAGAGTGGGCTGCCCATTGCAACTCCATCCATCCAATATTCTCCATTTAATAGAAAATATATGGAGGCCAGGCTACGCCTGAAAAGAGGGGGGGGGGGGGGGGGAGGGTCTTAGAGTCAGATATCTGACTAATGAGTTCTAATGACATATGACATCCTGCTGCAACAGCAACAAAGCTAAGCAAGATGTTAAGAAATTTCAGAAAATCCACAGAGTTTTGAGTGTGATGCAGGCATTTACCCACATAAGGATTTAGTATGTCTTTCAGGTACAAGGGGCATTCAATAAGTAACACAACACAGTTTTTTTTTTATGAAAATAGATTGTCTTTATCAGGATTCCTGTACACCATATTCCCCAATCTTTTGGCTACAAAACCCTCTTTTTCAACATAATCTCTGTTCAATGCCATGGCCTTACATCACCTTACTGGGAGGGCCGGTATGCCTGCATGGTACCACTCTACTGGTCAACCTAAGAGCCAACGTCTTGCTTCATCAATAACCTCCCCATCATCTACGTACTGCTTCCCACACAGAGCATCCTTCATTGGATCAAACAGATGGAGGTTGGAAGGTAACAAGATCTAGGCTGTCAGGTGGATGAGGAAGAACAGTCCAATGAAGTTTTGTGAGCTCCTCTCTGGTGCACAGACTTGTGTGAAGCTTGGCATTGTCATGGAGAAGGAGAAGTCAGTGTTGATCATTGCACCATGATGATGGATATCAAACAGAATAACCCCTTCAGTGTCCCAGAAGACTATTGCCATGACTTTACTGGCTGAGGGATAGTCTGAACTTTTTCTTCGGAGGAGAAGTGGTGTTGTGCCACTGCATGGATTGTCATTTTGTTTCCCATTGATGAATCCATGTTTATTCCCTTATGACAAAGTTCGACTAGAAATTGACATGATCATCCTCAAAACGCGCAAGCAATTCTGCACAGACAGTCCTTCATTGTTCTTTATGGCCTTCCATCAGGTGGCGAGGAACCCAATAGCACACACCTTTGTGTACCCCAAATAGTGGATGAGTCAGCATTACCAACAGAGATGTCCGGTTCAGTAGCGAGGTGTTTCATTGTGATCCATTGATCACCAGGTTTGCGCGAGCATGCTATGACGACAGACACCTCCTCCAGTGACTCGCTGTGCTTTTGCTCACTGCCACATATCCATAGACATTTTACAAGTGCCTATGAATATCTGTGTTGCTCTGGTTTTCTGTCAAAAGAAACTCAAAGACAGCTTTCTGCTTGGAATGCACCTCTGTTACAGACACCATTTTGCAGGCTATGCATAGCACCACCACCTATTTGGATCTTCATGAAAGTATGGGTACTGAAGTGGGAATATTCCACAATGTCCCATAACAAATTCCACATTTTTTCAACAGAAACTGGCCAAGAAAAAAAGTGTTGCCTTACTTATTGAACCCCCCCCCCCCCCCCATATTTCACAAACAAATGTGTAGGAGCCTAGATGTTGCTGTCAGTGGAGTGTAATGGCAATCCCTCCCCCCTTTGTGGACCTTAGGGAGTCCATCAAGTCTTGGTGGTACAGGTCAGTGACTGCAGTCTCAGGCTACTGAAACAACACTACAACACTGCGAACAGCAGCACCGGTGCATGATGGGAGTGGCAACTAGGTGGGGGTAAGGATCAGGCTGGGGCAGGGAGGTGGAGTGATAGTATGGTGGGCTTGGTGGACACTGAAGTACTGCAGGTTAGACAGAGGGCAGGTGGGAGGTAGGGAAGGGGGGGGGGGGGGAAGTAGCGGAAAAGAAAAGAAATAAAGGACTGGGTGTGATGGTGGAATGATGGCCATGAAGTGCTGGAATGGGAACAGGGAAGGGGCTGGATGGACAAGGACAGTGACTAATGAAGGTTGAGGCGAGGAGGGTTACAGGAACGTAGGATGTATTGCAGGGAAATTTTCGACCTGCACAATTCAGAAAATCTGGTGTTCATGGGAAGGATCCATATGGCACAGGCTGTGAAGCAGTCACTGAAATGAAGGATGGCAGTGTATTCAGCAACAGGGTAGTCCACTTGTTTCCTGACCACAGTTTGCCGGTGGCTATTCATGCTGTTTAGTCACTGCCCTCACCCATCCAGCCTCTTCCCTGTTCCCATTCCGACACTACACAGCCGTCATTCCACCACCCCACCCAGTCTTTTTATTTCTCCCATTTTCCGCTACTTCCCCTCCCCCCCCCCCCCCTTCCTTTCCTCCCACTTGCCCTCTGTCTAACCTGCAGCACTTCATTGACCACTACCCTCACCATTCTATCCCTGCCCCTCGCTGCCCTAGCCCCCTCCTTACCCTCACCCAGTCGCCACTCCAATCATGGACAGGTGCGGCTGCTCGCAGTGTGGTTTCAGTTGCCTGAGATTGCAGTCGTGTGCGAGTGTGTATTGTTGACGAAGGCCAATGGCTGAAAGCTTTAATTGTGAAAGTCTTTTTGTTGTGCCTATCTGCGACTCGGTATCTCCACAATATGGCAAGTAGCAACTTTCCTTCTCACAATATTATTTTTATGGTTACTTACCAAACGAAAGCGTTGGTATGTTGATAGGAGACAATAAAAAACACACAAACACGCACACAAATTTCAAGCTTTCGCAACCCAACATACCAACACTTTCGTTTGGTAAGTAACAGCATCTTTATTTTTATTTTTAGATATATTTTTCCCACGTGGAATGTTTCCCTCTATTATATTCATATTTTTATGGTTACATTGACATGGAATGGTGCAAAAGGTAATTTCTACATTCCTGACTTAACTGCTGTTAAATTTTCTTCTGTATATTTATACTAACACACACACACACACACACACACACACACACTTTTTTTTGGGCAACTCTTCTCAAACTTTTTATGCGCATTTACAGTTTTGAATAAGATGACTATTTTCATTTGCATGTTTCACAAGAACATGCCAGTATGCAGCCAACTGTTCTTAGTCATAATGATAAATATTTAAATATGTTGAGATATAATGATTAAATTTTACTAAGCATGTAATTTAAGAGCTAGGGTTATTTCTGCACTGCCTAACTGTTGTAGTTTTAATTAAAGTTCCAAACCTCTTTTTTTCAGAGACGAAAATTTTTGGAAGCAGCTCTGAAGAGTCTGACATTTGATGTGATAGAAGAGTTGTTAAAGGCAATAAACATCCTGAAAAATGCTGGTACGCTGGAGCTGGAGGACGATCCCTCTGCATGTGAAGCAGCATTGGATACTATTACACAGCATGTTGATAACATGGACACTGCAAATGGTAAGTTTCTTCCTATAAAGTAACAGGCTTACCTATCAGCTGAAACTAGGTCAGTTCCAAGTCTTTGTCACTATCTTATGTCCTTGTAACTTCAGCAAGCTTCTGATTATATAGGTTAATGTGGACCCAAGACTGCACAGATGACTGAAAAACATGGATTATATAAAATATCCACTTTTTGGCAGAAACTGCCATTAATTTATTTGCAAAAAAAGTCATGCCACATTTCAAAGCCTTCTGAATTAGTTGCTTACACTCACTTTTTTCCTGATGACGGTTCTCATTTTCTGGGGAGTCATAACAACAGTATATTTAAAACAAATTTTGTCGTGCATACTATAGTAACAGATTAATATATTTCAGTGCCTTGGTATGCATGACAACATGTTCCTCAATCACCTCATCTTCCTCTACCAAGCACACTTTGGCCACTATATCTCTGCTTCACTGACTTGCTCAAATCCAGTTTCATAAGCATGGCTCATTACGCCCTTCACCAATGATTTCTTTTTTAACCTTAAGACAAGACATTTGTGTTTATCTGTCACCTTCCAAACACACAATCTTTTCAATCCTTGAAACAACACATTTGCATTTATCTGTCAGCTTCCACGCACATGTAACTTCACGGGGAGAGAGACAAGAAAGGTGAGATACATTAATACATATTGTCAGTGATCCAGGTTAGGAACTACTCATGTTACTGAGATCTGTTTGCAAATAGAAAAGTGCAACCAACAATGCATTCCTGCTGGTGATGTTTAACAGTATGGTTTCATTTCATGCCAACATGACCAAATATTCTGAAGGAACCTACTCGGACAAAACGCAAGTAATTTTCTTCTCCTGTTGAACTTGAGTGAGATGGAATTGTTGCCCTTTAGCTCACAATGAAAGGGCTTGGCAAACATATAGACAGAAAGCCAGCCACAGGCATATTACAAGGCTAAAGTCTGTAAATTTACATGAAGATGAAATGTGAAACAACCCAAAATATTTTAGGGATACATGATTGTGGTATTGTGAGCTGTGTTGTTTTCAGCAGTAAAACACAAGTCACATGCATAATAGTCTGTTCTAAATGAAAATATTTTGTCCTAATTACAACAGAATACTTCAAGCTTCATTTTTAATTTTGCACTATGAACAGGTAATATGAAAACCAGATAATCGGTTGCTTGTTGTATATTATTTAATGTACTTGCTATCCATTGTCGTAATTTAATTTTTGGTAAGTCTTTTGCATCTCATCTGTGTAGATACTACATTCACTACTCAAAGAGTAAAAAGGAATTATTGCTGTTGAACATAGTCTCTGTTGTGATTAATAAGTGTGCTGAATTTCATTAATGCCTAAATTCCACAAGAAAAATTATTCAGACTGAAACCGTGCATCACCTCTGCCCTTCATCTATGATTTGAAACTTCTTGGCTACTTCTTGAGGGGACCCGAGACTTGGCAATTACTTGGTGCTACATCAGACCAGATGGATGTGCAAGACATGTTAAATATTCAGAATTATACAAAATGTGATCAAAATTATCTGGACACCCTCAAAAGCATAGTTATTCATATTTCATATTAGCTGCATTGTGCTGCCACCTACTGGCAGGTACTCCATATCAGCGACCTCAGTTGTCATTAGACATCGTGAGAGAGCAGAACGGGGCACTCCGTGGGACTCCGGACTTCGAATGTGGTCAGATGATTGGGTGTCACTTGTGTCAAACATCAGTACGTGCAATTTCCACACTCCTAAACATTCCTAGGTCTGCTGTTTCTGATGTGATAGTGAAGTGGAAAAGTGAAGGGACACATAAAGCACAAAAGCGTACAAGCTGACCTCATCTGTTGACTGACAGAGACTGCAGACAGTTGAAGAGGGTCGTAATGTGTAATAGGTAGGCATCATAACAGACCATCACACAGTAATTCCAAACTGCATCAGGATCCACTGTAAGTACTGTGACAGGCAGGAGGTGAGAAAACTTGGATTTCATGGTCGATCGGCTGCTCTTAAGCCACACATGACACCGGTAAATGCCAAACGATGCCTCACTTGGTGTAAGGAGTGTAAACATTGGATGATTGAACAGTGGAAAAATGTTGTGTAGAGTGATGAATCATGGCACACTATATGGCGATCCGATGGTAGGGTGTGGGTTATGACAAATGCCTGGTGAACATCACCCACCAGCGTGTGTAGTGCCAACAGTAAAATTCGGAGGCGGTGTGTTATGGTGTGGTCGTGTTTTTCATGGAGGGGGCTTGCACCCCTTGTTGTTTTGCATGGCACTATCACAGCACAGGCCTACATTGATATGTTAAGCACCTTCTTGCTTCCCACTGTTGAAGAGCAATTCAGGGATGCCGATTGCATCTTTCAACATGATCGAGCACCTGTTCATAATGCATGGCCTGTGGCAGAGTGCTTACATGACAATAACATCCCTGTAATGGACTGGCCTGCACAGCGTCCTGACCTGAATCCTATAGAACACCTTTGGGATGTTTTGGAACACCAACTTCATGCCAGGCCTCAACGACCGACATCGATACCTCTCCTCAGTGCAGCACTCCATGAAGAATGGGCAGCCATTCCCCAAGAAACCTTCCAGTTCCTGATTGAATGTATGCCTATGAGAGTGAAGCTGTTGTCAAGGCGTGTGCGGACACCATATTGAATTCCAGCATTACTGATGGAGGGTGCCACAAATTTGTAAGCCATTTTCAGCCAGGTGTCTCAATGCTTTTGATCACATAATGTATATTCTCTCTCAGGAAACTGTGATAACTTTATCTAGTTGCAGGTTTCAAATAGTGTCGAGCAAATCACATTAAGATTGACTGTTTACTGTGCAAACATTGGGAACATAGTGTTTAGAGATTCCTGTATTCCATCTCAAAAGAGTGTGAGCGTTACTTTTCCAGAAGAAAGAATTGTATGGTGTATCAGCAAATACATCAGTCACAGCTCTTTGTTAATTCAGTGTCTTAACTGAATGTTAAGTATCCAGGTGGACTGATAAGATATAAGAAATGAGGTGGTTCTCCACAAAATCAGCTACAAGAGGAATATGTGGAGAACATCGACAAGAAGAAGGGCCGGAATGTAGGACATGTCATTAAGATATCAAGGAAAAACTTTCATGGTACTTGATGGACCTGCACAGGATAAAAACTTTAGGGAAAGGCAGAGATCGGAATATATCTACCATTAATTTAGGATGTTTGATGCAAATGATACTCTGAGATGAAGAGGCTGGCACAGGAAAGCAAGCGCGCACGTGCGCGCGCGCGCACACACACACACACACACACACACACACACACACACAGGGTGAGTCAGGAGGGAAGGTACATGTTTTGACAGGTGATACTATTAATGATTCTGAATAAAAAACTTCATATCGACATATGCCCTATTCTGAATGGTTTCTAATATAGAACACATTTAATATCACCTTTGTAAGTATTTTATGTCACTAATACTACCTCTCCTCAAAATATGTACCTTTCCTCCTGAATCACCCAATCCAGAATTCATCATCAAGAACAATGCAGTTTAAGGAGAAATTACCTTTTTCAATCTCATGTAGGTGTAGTCGGATTTTTTTGTATCCACGTAGCAGAAGAGTCACGATATTGTAACACAGCATAAATAATGTGCACAGAGTCATGACTGATAAGTTCTGACATAATGTCTATTGGAGAGAACAGGATTTGGTTAACAGTAGTTGCAAATGATTTTGGTCATGACTGCGCTAGGTAATGTACACAGCACTGGTTTGATATATGCGTACGTACTCTGCAAACCACTGTTTAATGTATGGTAGAGAATGCTTAGCATGGTGCCACATGTTAGATTTCCTTCCCATTCCGATTGCAAATGGAGTGTGGGAAGAAGAACCCATCAAATGTCACTGTGTGTTCGCCACTTCTTTGATGCTCCCCCTTGAGTCAAATCAACCGAGTATCTTCCCAATGAACCAAAGCCTGGCACTTGCTTTACCTATGACTGAGCCATTACCTATTCCTACAAATTGTTGTACCCAGTTATTTCTATGAGTTGACTGATTCCAGTTGTGACTCAGTGATATTACTGTCATAAGATCCTACATTTTGTTTTGTAAAGTGCACAGTTTTCATATCTAACCATTTAAAGCATGTCACTCTTTGTACCACTTTGAAATCTTATCAAAATGTGACTGGATATTTATGCAGCTTTTCTTTGCACCATTTTGAAATCTTATCAAAATATGACTGGATATTCGTGCAACTGTTTAGGTAGAGTACTTAGATAATTGCAGGAAATGCGAAATGTCTAAGTTTACTGTTAATATTGCCTTCCAGATCGTTAATGTACACAGTGAATGACGAGTATCACAACACATGTTCTTGGGGCATGCCTGAAACTGCTACTCTTCTGTCAATAATTCCATCCACCCTACCAACAAATCCACAATACAGCCCCCAAATTCGGTTTGATACCTCATATGGTATTACTTTAATTAAGAAGTATTTTTGTGGAATTGAATCAAGTGCTTTGCAAGAAGTCTAAAAATACTGCATGCATCTGATTGCCTCGATCCATGGCTTTCAGTGTATCATGTGAGAAAAGCGGAAATCAGGCTTAGCAATTGAGTCAGCCTCACACTCCAACAGTTCAAATGAAGACCTTCACAAGGAGAGTACACAGATCACCTTATGGTGATAAATATTTGTAGTTTAGAACATGTATTTATTTTTACAGGTAGTGTTTACTGTGTATTCCTTTTCAACACAAAGAATAGAGGTTAAGTAGGCTTGTGAGCTTTTTGTTATAACACTTGTTTATTCCATCTTTCAGATTTCCACAAAATTGGAGGCTTTTGTATTTTCCATCCATGCCTGGACTCGGCACACAGCAGCTTACGTTGGCGTGCTGCAGAAATCATTGCCGAACTGACGCAGAATAACCCTTACTGCCAGCAACGCATTCTGGAGGCTAATTTATTACAGCCTTTGCTGAACCTCGTAGATAATGATCCAGCCAGCCAGGTCCGCGTTAAGGCCCTCTATGCTATTTCTTGTGAGTTTACTTGTGTTTATTGTACCAAAAGGATAATTCAATCAAGAAAATTATGAGACGAATTGCTAGCCAGTACTTACCTTTGAGAGGCATAATTTCAGTATTGCTTATAGACCTAAATAAAAGTGCTTACATTCTTCTATTTTCAAAACTAAAAGTTCCTTTCTTTGGGAGGAAAAAGGGATAGGTTGAGACCTGTTGTCAGGTTGAGGGTATACAAAAATATTTGTCTGCCATTGTCCTCTCATCGTGGAGCCTTGTGTGACCTGCCCCTCTTTTTTAATGTTACCCAGCCTCCCTCCCCCCCCCCCCCTTCTCTCTCTCTCTCTCTCTCTCTCTCTCTCTCTCTCTCTCTCTCTCTCTTCCTCCCTCCCCCCCTCTCTCCTCTCCCCCTCCTTCCCAAGGAAGGAACTATTAGGAGCCTAGCTCACACTTTTTCAATTTTCTTAAACCAGAACAAGAGCTATTCTCTACCAGCAGTCCAACAACCAATATTCTTACATTAAGCATTTTTCTGTATTTAATTTTAGTTATTTACAATTATATTTTACTGTATTACTTGGTTCAAAATATCCAAATAACTGTAGAAAAGAAATAGAGAAACGAATCATGATACTGTAAAAACTTCTTAAAAATATCATAGTCCTTTGTATTTTGTACTCTCAGATACTGTACTTAAATTATATTTATATAATTTATTACTATTTATGCCATTCTTCGTAAGACTTTATCCATGCAGGTAATTAGGAAAGGAAAACCAGTAAACAGCACTCATTACAAACAAATTGTTTGGATATAGCCATATCATAATAATGGTAAAGTTTGTTTTTGCTACAATGACTATATTTTTAATTGGTTCAGTTATCATTCATGTATTAACAAGAGGAGTTATTAATTAGAGGCCTCAAGATGAGTTTGCCAGTATTTTTCATGATTTCAATTTAATTTGTACCAGTGTTTGACATAATTCTTAGAGATTTTGTGAAGTATTGGGAAAGTCAATCTTGAAAATAACTGAGGGTACTCAGTTTATCAGACTACACAAAGCATTAACAATGAGCAGTAAGTTTATCTCAAAGCTATTAATTATTTATTGGCTGACTAGTTTCAGACTTTGCCCAATTTTCACAAGTCACCTATTACAGGGAACAACATTTTTGTTATGAGTGGATGCATTGAAAGAGGCTAATAAAGGTATCCGTAATAATATGGTTCCTGTGGGAACTACTTACGTATTTTGTATGTAGGATGTGTTTGGTGTGGAGGAATGGAGAATTTTTTCTCACTGGATTACACTGTGTCACACGTGGTTTATTTTTTGTAGGTATTATTAAAATTTTTACAGATGTTGATGCAAAGAATTTTATTATAGGGTCATATATAATCTCTATTGTATTCCAGTTATTTCACGATTGCATTAATCTCACTGACAATATTCAGTATGAAACACAGCGTTCCATCACATCACGGTTGTACAGTAATTTTTTTCTTTTCTTTTTCAGCACCTTACAAAATAAGTAATTACCACATGGATAATATTATTACTGATACCTTATTCTCCACATTCAACATAACGACTCAGTCCAGATTTTGTTCTCTGTAAATAGGTGGCTCGAGGAAATGGCCCAATCCGAAAGCTAGTCAGCCAATAAATAATTAGGAGGTTTGGTATAAACTTCATTTTCTTGTGAGCCAACCTTCACATTAAAATCTCCTGCTGTTATTACTTCTTGATGCTTTTTGACTTGGTTGAGTAGATGGTCTAATTCCTGGTAGAAATGATCTTTGGTTTGCTGTGCCGCATCGGCATTTGGTGCATACACCCCTATTATAACTGTTTCAATGCCATGTAACTTGATAATACTCACAAGGAAGATATGGGGGAAATGTCATGAATAGTTCTGGAAAAAATCTTGTAGAATTTTGTAACCAATACGACTTGAAAATTCTGAACACACACTATTCACATAAAGATACCCACAGATATACATGGGAGAGACCATTATTACAGCAGAAATCAATAATCGATTACATCATTACCAAGCAACAGCCAAAAGTGGTAATTCAAGACTGTAGAGTCATGCGGGGAGTCAACTGTGGGTCTGATCACTGCTTAGTTTTAGCAAAGTTGACATTCCCATTTAGTAGAAAACCATCAACAACTGGACAAGTCGATCCACAGCAATCGTGAGAAATTAGAGCAGGAAAGGTATAAGCTCGTTCTCCTGAAGCAGTTCAGCATCAAGGATTTATCAAATTAGAAAAGATGTGGGAACAGAAATGTATTGAAATTGAGAGTCTTAATAGGTGGATCAGAAACAACAGAACTGTGGAGGACAGTTACCAGTATGGAGAAAACACAAGTAAACAAATCAGTAGACAACCTAATTCCCTTAAAGGAATAGAAAAAGCATTATGCAGACCTTT
The DNA here is from genome assembly GCF_023898315.1 of Schistocerca nitens. Lineage (NCBI taxonomy): Eukaryota > Metazoa > Arthropoda > Insecta > Orthoptera > Acrididae > Schistocerca > Schistocerca nitens. Next base: position 356,803,633 of record NC_064622.1, read on the forward strand.
TAATTGAAGATAGGCCATATTACACGCAAGGGAATGAAGAGAAGATGGAAGTAACTGATCGAAATATAAACATTACAGTAGAGGAAGTGAAATGTCCATGAACTAAAATAAAGACTGGCCAATCACCTGGTCCAGGAAACATTCCTGTTGAATTATTGAAGGCTGAAGGAAGATATCTGAAAAATCGAATAACCTGCCTGATGAACAACTGTTGTAAAAGGATTGAAATTCCCTCATCGAAAAAGTCATATATGGTTTCTATTTTCAAGAAAGGGAATAGAAAAGACACAAACTGCTATAGAGGCATTAGTGTCAACTGTACAATGAGCAGCTTATTTGGCAAGATAATGTTTGAAAAAATTAGACAAAATGTTGGCCACCATATTGTGGAAGACCAGAGCCGGTTTAGGTAGAACAGATCTTGTACAGATAGTCTATTTATTTTACGATGACTAATGTAGAAATTTATAGCAGTAGGGAAGGAGCTATACATTGCCTTTGTAGATTTAGCAAAAGCTTACGATACAGTTCCTAGAGCTAAGCTGTGGGAAGCTATGAAAGATATAGTTATGGATGACCACCTTTTACAAATTATTATTGAAATGTGAGATAATGTAGTACAGATTAAACGAGGTTTAAAGTTATCAGAACCTATTAATGTCACTAAATGTTTGCGACAAGGTTGCAGTATGTCACACATCTTGTTCAATTTATATGTAGAAGTGGCTCTCTGAAATGGGAAGAACAGCTGCAGAGGAATGGGAATCACTGTTGACAATGTACAGATATTTTCATTAGGTTTTGCTGATGACCAACCTATTATAGCACAAGATGATTATGATCTTGAGTTCATGATAGACGATTATATCAGGAATACAACAGATGGGGACTACAAATGAGTCTAACAAAAACAGAGTATCTGGTGGTGAATAGCGATGCTAAATTTGAAGTACACATCAATGACAAAGCAGTTATGAGACAGGTAGAGAAATTTAAATATTTTGGGGCACATATTGATAAAAATAGTTTGGTCCACACAGAAGTAAACTACAGAAAACAGCGAAGCAGAAAAGTGTTACGGTGTATGAATTCTTTTTGGTGGGATAAGAATATTTCCAACAGCAATAAGAAAAGAGTAGGTAAGATAATGGTTGAATCAGTGCTATGCTGTGGATCAGAACTATGGATCTTAAATGCAGATCTCAAAAGAAGACTAATAGCTGTGGAAATGGAGTGCCAGAATATCAAGAATCGAAAGAAAAACTAATGATGAAGTAAGAGCTAGAATGAAGGCAAATGATAATGTGATGGATAGAATTGAAAGAAAATCACTAAAATGGTATGGACCTATGGTGAGAATGCCAAAGAAGGTTTACAAATAGAAACCACCTGGCAGCCGTAAGTGCGCAAGGCCACGACATTCTTGGACAGACCACATAAATGGAGTAATGGAAAATCGCAGAATCGACAAGGAAGATGCGCTGGATAAAGAGGCTTGGGGGAAGATAACAGGAATACAAGAAGATGATGTCATTAATTAATCTTTGTATTGATTTATCCTTTAGTAATAATAATAATATATAAACTTTGAAAAAAATGCTTTTTCTTCAATATCTGAGAGGAGTTGTAACATACTGAAGACCTTTATGCAAAAAAAAAATGTTTATACGAGTTATTGGAGCATTACATAAGTCCTGTTTATAGAAAGTTTGGTTTCTTAAATGTATGATTCTCACTTTTCTTCTGCAAGTGCATGTTTATGTTTCACATTTACCTATCTCATTGGGACTTTATGTAGTTTTATTGGCTGACATCATCCTTTGATTTTAGGTCTTGTACGTGAGAATAAAAATGCTCTTCAAGAGTTTATAAAACATGCGGGATACTCAGTCCTGCTCCGTGCTATGCAGAGCAATGTTGAGAAGTTGCAGGTGAAATCTGCATTCCTATTGTCGAGTCTCTGTTCAAGCACAGAAATAAAAGGTTTGCAACATATCGCAGATTTTCCATTGTTTTATTAAGGATTAGTTTGATCACACTATCCACTGATTCTGATTGCACTAGATGCAGTAACGTGTGGGTTTTTATATATATATATATATATATATATATATATATATATATATATATAACAGAGGGAAACATTCCACGTGGAAAAAATATATCTAAAAAGAAAGATGATGAGACTTACCAAACAAAAGCGCTGGCAGCTCGATAGACACACAAACAAACACAAATATACACACAAAATTCAAGCTTTCGCAACAAACTGTTGCCTCATCAGGAAAGAGGGAAGGAGAGGGAAAGACGAAAGGATGTGGGTTTTAAGGGAGAGGGTAAGGAGTCATTCCAATCCCGGGAGCGGAAAGACTTACCTTAGGGGGAAAAAAGGACAGGTATACACTCGCACACACACACATATCCATCCACACATACAGACACAAGCAGACATATTTCTGCTTGTGTCTGTATGTGTGGATGGATATGTGTGTGTGTGCGAGTGTATACCTGTCCTTTTTTCCCCCTAAGGTAAGTCTTTCCGCTCCCGGGATTGGAATGACTCCTTACCCTCTCCCTTAAAACCCACATCCTTTCGTCTTTCCCTCTCCTTCCCTCTTTCCTGATGAGGCAACAGTTTGTTGCGAAAGCTTGAATTTTGTGTGTATATTTGTGTTTGTTTGTGTGTCTATCGAGCTGCCAGCGCTTTTGTTTGGTAAGTCTCATCATCTTTCTTTTTAGATATATATATATATATATATATATATATATATATATATATATATATATATATATATATATAGGGAAATATACCACATGGGAAAAATGTATCTAAAAACAAAGATGATGTGACTTAGCGAACGAAAGTGCAGGCAGGTCGATAGACACACAAACATACACACAAAATTCAAGCTTTCGCAACAAATGGTTGCTTCATCAGGAAAGAGGGAAGGAGAGGGAAAGACGAAAGGATGTGGGTTTTAAGGGAGAGGGTAAGGAGTCATTCCAATCCCGGGAGCGGAAAGACTTACCTTAGGGGGAAAAAAGGACAGGTATACACTTGAACACACACACATATCCATCCACATATACACAGACACAAGCAGACATTTGTAAAGGCAAAGAGTTTGGGCAGAGATGTCAGTCGAGGCGAAAGTAATGAGGCAAAGATGTTGTTGAAAGACAGGTGAGGTATGAGTGGCGGCAACTTGAAATTAGCGGAGGTTGAGGCCTGGCGGATAACGAGAAGAGAGGATATACTGAAGGGCAAGTTCCCATCTCCGGAGTTCTGACAGGTTGGTGTTGGTGGGAAGTATCCAGATAACCCGGACGGTGTAACACTGTGCCAATATGTGCTGGCCGTGCACCAAGGCATGTTTAGCCACAGGGTGATCCTCATTACCAACAAACACTGTCTGCCTGTGTCCATTCGTGGGAATGGACAGTTTGTTGCTGGTCATTCCCACATAGAATGCATCACAGTGTAGGCAGGTCAGTTGGTAAATCACGTGGGTGCTTTCACATGTGGCTCTGCCTGTGATTGTGTACACCTTCCGGGTTACAGGACTGGAGTAGGTGGTGGTGGGACAGGTTTTACACTGGGGGCGGTTACAAGGGTAGGAGCCAGAGGGTAGGGAAGGTGGTTTGGGGATTTCATAGGGATGAACCAAGAGGTTGCTGTCTGTATATGTGTGGATGGATATGTGTGTGTGTGCGAGTGTATACCCGTCCTTTTTTCCCCCTAAGGTAAGTCTTTCCGCTCCCGGGATTGGAATGACTCCTTACCCTCTCCCTTAAAACCCACATCCTTTCGTCTTTCCCTCTCCTTCCCTCTTTCCTGATGAGGCAACAGTTTGTTGCGAAAGCTTGAATTTTGTGTGTATGTTTGTGTGTCTATCGACCTGCCAGCGCTTTCGTTTGGTAAGTCACATCATCTTTGTTTTTAGATATATTTTTCCCACGTGGAATGTTTCCCTCTATTATATTAATATCATTAATTTGAAACCAACAATTGCGTTTGTTATTGTCACTGTTGCATTTCGAAATCTTTCCTGTCGTCTTATTTTCTCTTTGTGTTTTTGCCAGTAGTTTCACTTTGTATTCACCTTCTCCTTTTTACCGTAATCTGCTATACAATTTTATCCCGCCTATATATACTCAATAATACGTAACCCACTTCCAAACCATAACCAAAAAAATTTTTTTGCCGCTTTCAACACTACCGCTGCTATAAAATCCACCGTTTCTAGTTCACAAACAGTTCCTTTCACCTTTTAAACAACCATTTCGGCTATTTCTAATAACTTTCGCTTTATTTCCATTTCCGTTTTTCCCACATCACTGATAATTTTCAGCCGCTTCCCACAGGTTTTAACGTCATTCTTTCTTCGTCAGACAATTGTTAGCCTCATTTTCATAATCTGCCACCACAAAACCACTCCTTTTAATACATTACACGCAGTTTTTCCCGAATTTCTCCGTCCTTTAACGTGTTTTGGCGGCAACACAACCACCTAACCTTTGTGCACATCGTTGTCTACCAACCCAAGTCCAACATAGCCCAGCTGTAACCAACACCTTTTCGCCTTTTTCACCAGATCTCCAGTTACTTTCCAGTTCACCTTTATCTCTCCCCATATATTTTTATTTTCATTTTCATTTCAGCCCCATGTTACACATTCCACCTTCTAATACCATGTCACCCTCACAACACCCCTACAACGACCCCATTAAGTTTTATTTACATTCCCTCCGCAAACATGCCTTCGCCCTAGCCAGATTACGCTCCCATATTCTATTTTCTAAGGCTTGTCTAACATTTGGCATTACCCCCAAAGGCCTCACACTTAAAGTTCCCATCTCTGGCTGCAACCCTTCTTTCCATCAGTCCCTATACCAGTTCCAAACTGAACAATCCATTGCCCTCACCCACCTAATCCTTCACCTACACATCAACTTAGCCAATGAACACACCCGTCAACGCCTATCCTTAATAAAAGTCCTTAATCTTTCCTCTCCCACATCCACACCGGCTGCTCAGAGCATCCTCCTACAGGCCAGCCGCAAATTAGAACAGCATGCCACCCTCCACCTCAAAAAACTATCCAATCTCCTGGTTTCCCACCTCCGGAAAGGCAACTCACTCGCCCTTCACAACCTTACCAGCAAACCTCAACCTCCTCTCATTGCACACAAACCCAGTCTCTCCCATCTACTCAATCTCCCACTTCCACCTCCACTCCCTCCAAAACCTCAAAATTCCAATCAACACAATCTGGAACCACAACACCCTAATTCAGTAGTTAACCTTTCCTCCAAACCTCTCTCCCAATCCGAAACCTCTGTCCTATCCAAAGGCCTCACCTTCAGCCCCACTCCCAGATTCAACCAAACAGCCCTCGTCAAAGATTTACTGTCCTACTCTCGTACTCTCTGCTGGAAATATCACTTTGCCACGAAGAAAAATGATCCTAATCCTAATCCTACTCCTAATGATCCAACTCCCCAGGACACTATCCAAATTGAATCCTGCCTGGAACAGTTCCGTCCTCCGTCGCAGCGGGACCCACCTCCTCTTCCTCAAAATCACCCTCTCCAAACCTTCCAGGAATTTCTGACTTCCAGCCTTGCATCTCAATCCTTCTTAAAAAACCTTAATCCTACTCCCAACATCACCACTGCTGAAGCCCAGGCTATCCGTGATCTGAAGGCTGACCGATCCATCGTCATTCTTCCGGCGGACAAGGGTTCCACGACCGTGGTACTTGATCGTCGGGAGTATGTGGCTGAGGGACTGCGTCAGCTTCCAGACAACACCACATACAAAGTTTGCTAAGGTAATCCCACTCCCGATGTCCAGGCGGAGCTTCAAGGAATCCTCAGAACCTTAGGCCCCCTGCAAAGCCTTTCACCTGACTCCATCAACCTCCTGACCCCACCAACCTCCTGACCCCACCGACACCCCGCACCCCTACCTTCTACCTTCTTCCTAAAATTCACAAACCCAATCATCCCGGCCACCCCATTGTAGCTGGTTACCAAGCCCCCACAGAACGTATCTCTGCCTACGTAGATCAACACCTTCAACCCATTACATGCAGTCTCCCATGTTTCATCAAAGACACCAACCACTTTCTCGAATGCCTGGAATCCTTACCCAATCTGTTACCCCTGGAAACCATCCTTGTAACCATTGATGCCACTTCCTTATACACAAATATTCCGCACGTCCAGGGCCTCACTGCGATGGAGCATTTCCTTTCACGCCGATCACCTGCCACCCTACCTAAAACCTCTTTCCTCATTACCTTAGCCAGCTTCATCCTGACCCACAACTTCTTCACTTTTGAAGGCCAGACATACCAACAATTAAAGGGAACAGCCATGGGTACCAGGATGGCCCCCTCGTACGCCAACCTATTCATGGGTCGCCTAGAGGAAGCCTTCTTGGTTACCCAGGCCTGCCAACCCAAAGTTTGGTACAGATTTATTGATGACATCTTCATGATCTGGACTTACAGTGAAGAAGAACTCCAGAATTTCCTCTCCAACCTCAACTCCTTTGGTTCCATCAGATTCACCTGGTCATACTCCAAATCCCACGCCACTTTTCTTACGTTGACCTCCATCTGTCCAATGGCCAGCTTCACACGTCCGTCCACATCAAACCCACCAACAAGCAACAGTACCTCCATTATGACAGCTGCCACTCATTCCACATCAAACGGTCCCTTCCCTACAGCCTAGGTCTTCGTGGCAAACGAATCTGCTCCAGTCCGGAATCCCTGAACCATTACACCAACAACCTGACAACAGCTTTCGCATCCCGTAACTACCCTCCCGACCTGGTACAGAAGCAAATAACCAGAGCCACTTCCTCATCCCCTCAAACCCAGAACCTCCCACAGAAGAACCACAAAAGTGCCCCACTTGTGACAGGATACTTTCCGGGACTGGACCAGACTCTGAATATGGCTCTCCAGCAGGGATACGACTTCCTCAAATCCTGCCCTGAAATGAGATCCATCCTTCATGAAATCCTCCCCACTCCACCAAGAGTGTCTTTCCGCCGTCCACCTAACCTTCGTAACCTGTTAGTTCATCCCTATGAAATCCCCAAACCACCTTCCCTACCCTCTGGCTCCTACCCTTGTAACCGCCCCCGGTGTAAAACCTGTCCCATGCACCCTCCCACCACCACCTACTCCAGTCCTGTAACCCGGAAGGTGTACACGATCAAAGACAGAGCCACGTGTGAAAGCACCCACGTGATTTACCAACTAACCTGCCTACACTGTGATGCATTCTATGTGGGAATGACCAGCAACAAACTGTCCATTCGCATAAATGGACACAGGCAGACAGTGTTTGTTGGTAATGAGGATCACCCTGTGGCTTAACATGCCTTGGTGCACGGCCAGCACATCTTGGCACAGTGTTACACCATCCGGGTTATCTGGATACTTCCCACCAACACCAACCTATCCGAACTCCGGAGATGGGAACTTGCTCTTCAATATATCCTCTCTTCCCGTTACCCACGAGGCCTCAATCTCCGCTAATTTCAAGTTGCCGCCAATCATACCTCAACTGTCATTCAACAACATCTTTGCCTCTGCACTTCCACCTCGACTGACATCTCTGCCCAAACTCTTTGTCTTTAAATATGTCTGCTTGTGTCTGTATATGTGTGGATGGATACGTGTGTGTGTGCGAGTGTATACCTGTCCTTTTTTCTCCCTAAGGTAAGTCTTTCCGCTCCCGGGATTGGAATGACTGCTTACCCTCTCCCTTAAAGCCCACATCCTTTCGTCTTTCCCTCTCCTTCCCCTCTTTCCTGATGAGGCAACAGTTTGTTGCGAAAACTTGAATTTTGTGTGTGTGTTTGTGTTTGTTTGTGTGTGTATCGACCTGCCAGCGCTTTCGTTCGGTAAGTCACATCATCTTTATATGTGTGTATATATATATATATATATATATATATATATATATATATATATATATATATATAACAGAGGGAAACATTCCACGTGGAAAAAATATATCTAAAAAGAAAGATGATGAGACTTACCAAACAAAAGCGCTGGCAGGTCGATAGACACACAAACAAACACAAATATACACACAAAATTCAAGCTTAACTCCGGAGATGGGAACTTGCCCTTCAGTATATCCTCTCTTCTCGTTATCCGCCAGGCCTCAATCTCCGCTAATTTCAAGTTGCCGCCACTCATACCTCACCTGTCTCTCAACAACTTCTTTGCCTCTACTCTTCCACCTCGACTGACATCTCTGCCCAAACTCTTTGTCTTTAAATATGTCTGCTTGTGTCTGTATGTGTGGATGGATATGTGTGTGTGTGCGAGTGTATACCTGTCCTTTTTTCCCCCTAAGGTAAGTCTTTCCGCTCCCGGGATTGGAATGACTCCTTACCCTCTCCCTTAAAACCCACATCCTTTCGTCTTTCCCTCTCCTTCCCTCTTTCCTGATGAGGCAACAGTTTGTTGCGAAAGCTTGAATTTTGTGTGTATATTTGTGTTTGTTTGTGTGTCTATCGACCTGCCAGCGCTTTTGTTTGGTAAGTCTCATCATCTTTCTTTTTAGATATATATATATATATATATATATATATATATCTGTCTGATATATAATTTGTTTTGTATTTATGTTCGTATTATGCAGTTTAATGTGTCATACAACATGTAACAACTTAAAATACCCCTCTTGTGGGTTATCATTTCTTCTGCCAACCACTTTATATTATCTTTGTCACCAATGTGATGTATTCCCATGGTGTACATAGTTTCTAGTTCACGTGTCTGATTTTTTGTAATAATTGCAGATGCATATGCACAGACACGATGTAACAAATATTACCTGTACTGTAACAACATGATCCAGGAATTTGAATGAATATGTTTCCCCTCCATTGCATGTACATTTTAGCTTTCAAGTTGTCGCATTTTTACTTTCCATGTCTCTCAATAGAGCAAGTGTTTGAACAATTTTGAGATTCATTTGTGTATTTGCCTTTATTGCCCCTGCAGTTGTAAGGTAGGCACTTTATTCCTATTTCTCCCATCATCAAAACTAGAAAATTTTGAGCAGAGCTGATATATACACAAAATGTATAGGCTAATAAACATCAGTCTTTCACATCTTTCTGTAGAAACCTAAGATAAAGTAGCAAATACAATGTTAAATGATTAGTTGCAAGTAATCGATATAATCACATGATGCTGAAACAGAATGTGAAATGTTTCTTGTTTTGATGTCGGTATGTTGTTGTCGCTTGGCAATGCATGTTGATTTCTTTTGAAAAGTGACTGTTGGTGTAAAGGGTTAAGACAGTTGAAGTATTCTGTATTAAACACAAAGGCAATTTGTGAGAAAGTCTGTGCACTGCTGGTAAACTTGTTTTATCAGAATAGTGGTAATAGCAGCCGATAGAAATAGCAGCGAAAGGGCCCCATGTCAATAAAAGGGCTAAAGAACAGGTACAAGAAATTTGAAGAAACAGGCAAGTTATGTGGTGCAGCAAGGAGAGGGGGTCAGCCCATTCCCATGGCAGTTGTTGATGAAGTTGCTGTAGCTATAGCTGACCATGCAGTACATGCCTCAGATTCTGCAGCCAGTGCTCAAATCGTGGGAATTGTATCTTCCATAGTCCACAGTTCAAACGATTTTGCAGGCCATTTTACACTGGGATATGTACGAGATCCAGAATGTCTATAAAATAAAGCCCCAAGGCAGGCTACAATGCCATGCCTTTGCCCTTCATTGTTTGGCACATATAGAAATGGATGACATGTCACCGAGAATATTATTTGGATGGAGGGGGCACATTTTTCTCTGTACATTGCCATGAATGCATAGAACTGTCACGTATGGAGGTCTACTCTGCCACATGTTGTGCAGGAACATCCACTGCACTCAGCTTATGAGACTGTGTGGTGTGGTTTCACAAACTCCTTCATTCTCAGTCTGTTTTTCTTCGAGGAGGTGACACCTTGTGCACTTGTTAGGCATACAGTGGCATCAGCATGTTATAAGAAACTTCTTGTGCAACACATAATTCCAGCTTTGCAAGAACGCAACTGTGCCCACACAACTAATTATCATGCAAGATGTGACTACACCATATGTTGCTTGCCAGGTGAAATATTTGCTTTGGGAAATCTTCAGTAACAGCCGTATCATATCTAGGCAATTTCAAGACGTGTGGCCTTCCAGATCTCCCGAAATAAAATATCGTGTCTACCAGGGATGTACACTACTGGCCATTAAAACTGCTACACCAAGAAGAAATGCAGATGATAAGCGGGTATTCATTGGACAAATATATTATACTAGAACTGACATGTGATTAAATTTTCACGCAATTTGGGTGCATAGATACTGAGAAATCAGTACCCAGAACAACCACTTCTGGCTGTAATAACGGCCTTGATACGCCTGGGCATTGAGTCAAACAGAGCTTGGCTGGCATGTACAGGTACAGCTGCCCATGCAGCTTCAACACGATACCACAGTTCATCAAGAGTAGGGACTGGCGTATTGAGACGAGCCAGTTGCTCGGCCACCATTGACCAGATATTTTCAATTGGTGAGAGATCTGGAGAATATCTGGCCAGGGCAGCAGTCGAACAGTTTCTGTATCCAGAAAGCCGCGTACAGGACCTGCAACATATGTTCGTGCATTATCCTGCTGAAATGTAGGGTTTCGCAGGGATCGAATGAAGGGTAGAGCCATGGGTCGTAACACATCTGAAATGTAGTGCCGTCAATGCGAACAAGAGGTGACCGAGACGTGTAACCAATGGCACCCCATACCATCAAGCTGGGTGATACGCTAGTATGGCGATGACGAATACACGCTTCCAATGTGTGTTCACCGCGATGTCACCAAACACGTATGCGACCATCATGATGCTGTAAACAGAACCTGGACTCATCCGAATAAATGACGTTTTGCCATTTGTGCACCCAGGTTCATCGTTGAGTACACCATCACAGGCGCTCCGGTCTGTGATGCAGCGTCAAGGGTAACCGCATCCATGGTCTCCGAGCTGATAGTCCATGCTGCTGCAAACGTCATCGAACTGTTCGTGCAGATGGTTGTTGTCTTGCAAACGTCCCCATCTGTTGACTCAGGGATCAAGACGTGGCTGCAAGATCCGTTACAGCCATGCGGATAAGATACCTGTCATCTCGACTGCTAGTGATATGAGGCCATTGGGATCCAGCAAGGCGTTCTGTATTACCCTCCTGAACCCACTGATTCCATATTCTGCTAACAGTCATTGTATCTCGACCAACGCGAGCAAATGTCGCGATACGATAAACCGCAATCACAATAGGCTACAATCTGACCTTTATCAAAGTCAGAAACGTGATGGTACGCATTTCTCCTCCTTACACGAGGCATCACTACAACGTTTCATCAGGCAACGCAGGACAACTGCTGTTAGTGTACAAGAAATCAGTTGGAAACTTTCGTCATGTCAGCATGTTGTAGGTGTCGCCACCGGCACCAACCTTGTGTGAATACTCTGGAAAGCTGATCATTTGCACATCACAGCATCTTCTTCCTGTCGGTTAAATTTCGCATCTGTAGCACGTCATCTTCGTGGTGTTGCAATTTTAATGACCAGTAGTGTTTCTGGACTCTTCCAGATCTGAAGGATAGCGTATTGCTCTGATTACACTGGATATGCTGTGAGCAACTGTCGACATTGCCATGTTAGGGAGACTATATTGAACAGGTGTTGTAACTTGACAGTATATCTTAATGAACGTGCCAGAACCATCGTTATCATGTGTTTGATTGTTCCTCCCCTTTTCCTGCCCACATCACATTCTGACTGCTTACAGCACCTCATTTTCACCTGGTGGCAGAAAGCGAAACTAATTAGTCAACATACCTGTAATGTTTCAGCATCTGGCCCACACTGCACTCTCAATACCATCAGTAATTTCTCTGTAGACAGTACTGGATATCTTCAATGTATTTAAATAATGGCATCATGGACTCACCAAAAGCTGCTGTAATATACACTATGTGACCAAAAGTATCCAGATACTGGCTGAAAATGACTTAGAAGTTCGTGGTGCCTTCCATCGGTAATGCTGGAATTCAATGTTGTGTCGGCCCAGCCTTAGCCTTGATGACAGCTTCCACTCTCGCAGGCATATGTTCAATCAGGTGCTGGAAGGTTTCTTGGGGAATAGCAGCCCATTCTTCATGGAGTGCTGCACTGAGAAGAGTGATCTATGTGGGTCGGTGAGGCCTGGCACGAAGTCGGCATTCCAAAACATCCCAAAGGTGTTCTATAGGATTCAGGTCAGGACTCTGTGCAGACCAGTCCATTACAGGGATGTTATTGTCGTGTAACCTCTCTGCCACAGGCCATGCATTATGAACAGGTGCTCGATCATGTTGAAAGTTGCAATCACCATCCCTGAATTGTTCTTCAACAGTGGGAAGCTAGAAGGTGCTTATTACATCAATGTAAGCCTGTGCTGTGATAGTGCCACACAATACAACAAGGGGTGCAAGCTCCCTCCATGAAAAACACGATCACACCATAACACACCGCCTCCGAATTTTACTGTTGGCACTACACACACTGGCAGATGCCCCCCAGGGGATCCACAACTCTTTTGTGAATACGTGCGTAGCGAGCACGGGACCCCGAGCTGATGTGGCCTTCCTTCCTTTCCGGGCTGCATACCTTCCCTTTCCGTATCCTTCCCCATCCCCCATCTTCGCCCCCCCCCCCCTCACCTCTGGCTTCTTCCTTCCTTTTCTCCCCCTCTGGGGGAATGGTTTGTGCCTACGTCCGGAGACGGACGCTTGTAAATGTACCACATTCTTCGCCTTCCTTACTTGTAAGTCTTCGTCCTTCCTTCGTCCTTCCTTTGTCCTTCCTTTGTCCTTCTCTTTTCCTTACCTCTTCTCTCTACCCTTTTCTCCGCTGCGGCGTTTGAGACCTCTTCTTTCCTTTCCCTTTCCCTTTCTCTTTCTTCCTCCCTGTGCGTGTCTGAAGGCCGACCCACGCACTTCCATGCGTAGCCGGTGACGGGGTAACGCGTAATTCCCCGCCCCGGGTAGACAGGTAGGACACGTACGTACCCCCTGGTAACGGCCAGGCCCAGGGAGGGGTGATTACCCGAGCTGATACCTTCCGAAAGTGCCGATTGGTCCCTCCGTCCGTTTGTCGGGAGGTGTGACCTGAGGTGTGAACAATCACCTAAGGCGGGAGTGCCCTCAGAGAGGGCCCCCACAAGGGAGGAGCGCGCCATCGGAGACGCCGGTAATCATGGGGGATTCTTCCGCAATGGTTTCCTCATCTTCCACTATGTCTGCTCACAAACGTAAGTTCACTGAGTCTCAACCACAGTCAGTTCTTCCATCATTGCCACAGTTCCTTGTTGTTTCTCGGTCTGACGAAGGTCACGACTTCTCCACAGTCAACCCCTTCATTATTCAGAAAGGTGTCGACGCAATTGCAGGTCCCGTAAAGTCTTGTTCCAGATTACGGAATGGCACCCTGTTGTTAGAAACACACAGTGCCCTCCAGGCACAAAAATTGCTGCGTACCTCACTACTACACACTTTCCCTGTCCGGGTGGAACCGCACCGTACCTTAAATTCCTCGCGTGGAGTCGTTTATACACGCTCCCTCGATGGACTGTCTGACGAAGAAATTCAGCACTACCTGTCAGACCAGGGCGTAACGGCTGTTCATAGGGTTATGAAAAGGGTTGACACGAAGATCATTCCAACCCGCACTGTCTTTTTGACATTTGACAAAGTGCAACTCCCATCGAATATCAAAGCAGGCTATGAGATAATTTCCGTTCGTCCTTACGTCCCAAACCCTACGCGTTGCTATCGGTGCCAGCTCTTCAATCACACCAGCCAGTCCTGTTCTAATCCGGCCAAATGTGTTACGTGTGGCAGGGATGCCCATGAGGGTGCTTGTCCACCTCCATCCCCTCGCTGCATCAACTGTATGGGTGACCACGCTGCTTCCTCTCGAGATTGCCCCGTTTTTAAGGACGAAAAGCTCATCCAGGAAATAAGAGTGAAGGAAAAGGTGTCGACCTTTGCTGCTCGGAAATTATTCGCCAGTCGACAACCCACCGTGCCTCAGACAGGCAAATACAGCACTGTCCTTGCTTCTCCTCGGCCAACAAAGGAGGCGGCCACGCAGACTTGCGACCTCACCTTTAGTGCCACGGTCGTCCGATCGGCCAGCGCAAAGATCGCCCGTTCAACTTCACCACTTTCGCCTGCCCACTCTTTGGCTCACCCTTCGTCGGGTTCTGCTAAATCTCGAGCCCACAAGTCAGACACCAAGTCTTCGAAGAAAGAGCATACTCGTGAAGAGTTTTTACGTACGGCAACTTCACCACCATCGGTTCCTCCTTCCTCTAAACCTCATACTTCCAAGAAGGCTACAAAGAAACCCAGTTCCTCTCCTTCTCCGCCAAGGCGTGTCCCATCCACAGCGCCACCTGGCGGAAATCGCCCTCGGCCGTCTTCTGTGTCGCCGAGGCGCACTGCTGGTGGCCGGTCAACCGGCCGATCGCTGGTGGCAGGAGCTGCTCCTGACCAACCTATGGATCAGGATCTTCCGCCTTCGGCTGAATGCCATTCCATGCTGTCGGTCGCAAGCTCTGAGCAGTCGTTGAGTTGACAGCACCCTTGGTCACATTCCTCCATTTTCTGTTCACCCTATGTCCATTATCCACTGGAATATCCGCGGCATTCGAGCCAATCGGGATGAATTGTCGATCCTCTTACGATCCTACTCGCCGGCCATCTTCTGTCTTCAGGAAACAAAGCTGCGTCCTAATGACCGCTTTGTTCTCCCTCAATTTCAGTCCGTCCGATATGACCTCCCCTCTGTGGAAGGCACTCCAGCCCATGGGGGACTCATGATACTTCTCCATGATACTCTCCATTATCATCCAATCCCCATAGACAGTTCCTTCCAAGCTGTCGCCGTCCGTCTTTCCCTTTCTGGATACACATTCTCTCTTTGTACTGTCTACATTCCATCGTCCACACCAATGGCGCGAGCTGATCTCCTTCATCTTCTTGGTCAGCTTCCACCCCCCTATTTGCTGGTTGGGGACTTCAATGCCCACCACCCGCTTTGGGGATCTCCACATCCTTGTCCACGTGGCTCCCTATTGCTAGACGTCTTCCACCAAGCGGATCTAGTTTGCCTCAACACTGGGGTCCCCACGTTTTTGTCTGCCTCCACGACAAATTTATCTCATTTGGACCTTGCGATCGGTACTGTTCTGCTAGCTCGGCGCTTCGAATGGTTCGCCCTTGATGATACACACTCGAGTGACCACTTTCCATGTGTCCTTAGGCTGCAGCCTCAACTGCCATATATGCGCCCGCGACGCTGGAAGTTTGCCCAAGCCGATTGGACACTTTTTTCGTCTCTAGCGACATTCGATGACCGTCGCTTTCCCAGCGTCGACGATGAGGTCACACATATTACCGACGTTATTCTTACAGCTGCGGAACGTTCAATACCACGCACCTCCGAATTGCCCCGGCGCCCCCCAGTTCCTTGGTGGAACGAGGCATGCCGTGACGCAATACGTGAGCGGCGACGTGCTCTTCGCATTTTCCGTCACCATCCTACTTTGGCAAACTGTATCCGCTATAAGCAGCTCCGTGCGCGATGCCGTCGCGTCATCCGCGATAGCAAGAAGGCAAGCTGGCAATTCTTTATTGGCTCCTTTAACACCTTCACTCCCTCCTCGGAAGTTTGGAGTCGGCTTTGACGGTTCTCAGGCGCGCCTAGTTTCTCCCCGGTCTCTGGGCTCACTGTCGCGCATGATACCTTAGTGGACCCCGTCGCAATTTCTAACTCATTGGGTCAGCACTTTGCTGAGGTCTCGAGCTCTTCAAATTACCCGCCAGCGTTTCTCCCGAAGAAACGTGCAGCGGAAGTGCGACATCTTGCTTTCTCCTCTCAAAATCACGAAAGCTACAATGCTGTTTTCTCCATGCGGGAACTCCAACATGCCCTTTCTTCTTCTCGCTCCTCCGCCCCAGGATCGGATGGTATCCATGTCCAAATGTTGATGCATTTATCAACCCATAGTCTGCGTTACCTCCTTCGCCTTTATAATCGAATTTGGACCGACAGTACTTTTCCCAGACGATGGCGGGAAGCTATCGTCGTTCCCATTCCGAAACCTGGAAAGGACAAACATCTCCCCTCTAGCTATCGCCCCATTTCTCTTACGAGTAGTGTCTGTAAGATTTTGGAGCGTATGGTGAATTACCGTTTAGCTTGGTGGCTGGAATCACGCGATCTTTTAACACCTGCCCAATGCGGATTCCGAAAGCATCGCTCTGCAGTTGACCATCTTGTTGCTCTCTCCACTTATATCATGAACAATTTTCTCCGGAAACGCCAAACGGTAGCAATATTTTTTGATCTGGAGAGAGCATACGATACCTGTTGGAGGACAGGCATCCTCCGCACACTGTTCTCTTGGGGCTTTCGAGGCCGGCTGCCCCTTTTTCTTCGCGAATTTATGGCAGAGCGAACATTTAGGGTGCGGGTGAACACTACTCTCTCCCGTACTTTCTCTCAAGAAAACGGGGTACCCCAGGGCTCCGTGCTGAGTGTTGTCCTGTTTGCCATCGCTATAAATCCAATTATGGATTGTCTCCTTCCTGACGTCTCGGGCTCCCTCTTTGTGATCTACTACAGCTCTCAACGGACCAGCCTTCTTGAACGACGTCTTCAAGGTTGTCTCGATCGCCTCCACTCTTGGAGCCTCGACACCGGCTTCCGTTTGTATTAATTTTTGGCGACGTAAGGAGTTTCTTCCGCCCTCCTTACATCTAGGTCCTGTCAACCTTCCGTTTTCAGACGTCACTAAATTCTTGGGTCTTATGTTTGACAGAAAACTGTGCTGGTCCTCCCACGTTTCCTATCTTTCGGCTCGCTGTCTGCGAACGCTCAACACCCTCCGTGTCCTGAATGGTACCTCCTGGGGAGCGGACCGAGTGGTCCTTCTCCGCCTCTATCGCGCCTTAGTGCGCTCGAAATTGGACTATGGAAGCATAGTCCACTCCTCTGCTCGGCCGTCTATTCTTCGGCGTCTCGACTCTATCCACCACCGTGGATTACGTTTAGCGTCTGGAGCTTTTTACACTAGCCCTGTGGAAAGCCTTTATGCTGAGACTGCTGAACCTCCGCTGTCCAATCGGCGAGCGGTCCTTCTGAGCCGTTATGCTAGCCATCTGTCTTCCATGCCTGCTAATCCAGCCCATGACCCTTTTTTCGACGCCTCCTTTGATGTAGGGTATGCAGGCCGCTCCTCCTCCCTACTACCCCCGGGAGTCCGCTTCCGTCAACTGCTCCATTCTCTTTCCTTCCGCTTTCCTAAAACCTTCTTGACAACTTGGGGTACAGCACCGCCTTGGCTCCGTCCCCGGATCTGTCTGCTCCGTGATCTTTGTCAATTTCCCAAGGATGGTACACTTTCACTCGTTTATCGTCGGGCATTTGCTGCTCTATGTGCACAAATGACGGACGCCACCTTTATTTACACCGACGGCTCGAAAACATCGTTGGGTGTAGGGAGTGCCTATATTGTTGGCGACGCCCCAAATCACTTTCGGCTTCCCGACCAGTGTTCGGTGTATACTGCGGAGCTTTTCGCTGTTCTCCAGGCTGTCCACTACATCCGCCGCCATCAGCGGATACAGTACGTAATCTGCTCAGATTCTCTCAGCTCTCTCCTCAGTCTCAAAGCTCTTTACCCTGTGCACCCTCTGGTCCACCGGATTCAGGACTGTCTGCGCTTGCTCCACCTGGGGGGCGTCTCGGTGGCATTCCTCTGGCTCCCGGGACACGCTGGTATCTGTGTGAATGAGGCGGCTGATATAGCAGCCAAGGCTGCAGTTTCTCTTCCTCGGCCAGCTATTCAGTCGCTTCCCTTCACCGATCTACGGAGCGGTTTATGTCGCAAAGTTGCTCATTTATGGCATGCGCGTTGGTCAACACTTCCCCGCAATAAATTGCGGGAAGTGAAAGCCCTTCCTTGCGCTTGGACCTCTTCCTCCCGAACGCGTCGTCGGGAGGAGGTAATTTTAGCTAGACTCCGGATAGGGCACTGTCTTTTTAGCCATCGACATCTTTTAAGCGGCGATCCTCCCCCACTCTGTCCCCACTGCTCTCAGCTGTGGACGGTCAGACACCTTTTAATTGAATGCCCCTATTTTAATCCGTTACGCTCCCGTCTACAGCTATCGCCTGATCTATCGTTGATTTTAGCAGATGACACGCGCTCAGCTGACCGCGTTCTCCAGTTTATTAGTGACAGTGAAATGACGTCAGTCATTTGAAGTTTTATCGGGGGACCACCAAGCCCTCTCTGTAGTGGACTTTTAAGCCTTGTTTCTGCTTTTAGTGTCTCTAATTCTTTGAGTTTCGTTCCCATTTTTGCTGTTTTCCATTTTCGGTTTTTATTATTTCCTCAGTCACGGACCGGGCGCTAATGACCATAGCAGTTTTGCGCCCTAAAACCACAAAAAAAAAAAAAAAAAAAAAAAAAAAAAAAACTGGCAGATGGCGTTCACTGGGCATTCGCCATACCCACATCCTGCCATCAGATCGCCACATTGTGTACCGTGATTCGTCACTCCACACAACATTTTTCTAATGTTCAGTCATCCAATGTTTACGCTTCTTACACCAAGCGAGCTGTTGTTTGGCATTTACTGGCGTGATGTGTGGCTTATGAGCAGCTCACCTTCCACCTGACTGTCATAGAACTTGCAGTGGATCCTGATACAGTTTGGAATTACTGTGTGATGGTCTGTATAGATGTCTGCCTATTACACATTACGACCCTCTTCAACTGTTGGCGGTCCCTGTCAGTCAACAGACGAGGTCAGCTAGTACGCTTTTGTGCTGTACGTGTCCCTTCACATTTCCACTTCACTATCACATTGGAAACAGCGGATCTAGGGAAGTTTAGGAGTGTGGAAATATCGCGTACAGACATGTGACACAAGTGACTCCCAATCACCTGACCACGTTCGAAGTCCGTGAATTCCGTGGAGCACCCCATTCTGCTCTCTCAAGATGTGTAATGACTACTGAGGTCGCTGGTATAGTGTATATTTATTCATGGACAGTGAATTTTGGTCAAGCAAGCATCTTTGTCATGAATTAACAGTGCATCAAGTTTAATGAAAAGTCCTTGGCATCAAATACATAACTGTTTTTAGTTGCAGTCGTGACATGCTTAAACTAAAAACAATTGATTAACTAGTCATCTGTGAATAAATCTACACAGCTTTTGATGGATGTTGCCATTCTTCAAGAAAAAATAATTCCAATAATAATATTAGTGTTGTGATAATTACAATTAGAAGCTAGAAAACTAATGAGTACCTTAAATATGTAGGCCTGATCATATTCAAAAGCTGAGAACACTATTCAGCTGGGCATCTGCTCACTACTCAGCATGTCATCTCATTGACTCTTGATTAAGAACAGTTTAGTCTTACAATGAATAATGTGCATAAATAGCTGTGTAAGATTTTTATTTAACAAAGGCATACATAATTGTTGCTTAACACAAACTGCATGCAGAATGGTACAGCAGTAACAGCGTAGCATATATTATAAGCAGTAATAAATCATGTTTATCCTTTTTCTTTCTCTTGTACGCAAATGTGTACTTTTGACTGTCATTGCTATACTTATGTTCAAAATATAACAGATGTAAAATATCTGTCAAATCTCTGTTCTCAGATGAGCTTTGTAAGATGGGATTTATAGAACAGCTCATAGGACTGGTTGGACCAGAGGGAAGCCCAGCTGTTGAACATCTGCTATCAGCAGTTGTTGCACTTGTGTCAGATCACGAATTATCTCAGCAAGAGTGTCGGAGGCCAGAACTGCATCTTCGCGATAAACTGTTCCAGCTTATGCAAAACGTGTCTGGCAAGGAGGAATTCAGAGTAAGTAAAAATGGGAAATACAACCTGAAACAGCTGTTGCAACAAGTTTACATCATTCAAGCCTACATAATCTGTGTTTGAAGATATTCTTAAATTATTTTTGCTTCTTGGAATGTCATCAAATATAGTTTTATACTTAAACTATTTAAAAGGGATCAAATATTGCTCCTCTCCTCAAATATTCTCCTCTCCTTTTTTATACATTTTATGCAAGCTAGCATAATGATTAAGACACTGGAGGACTGAGACTCAAATATCATCTGTCTATCTTGATTTAGGTTTCTCATAGTTTTTCGCTAAATCACCACAGTTTAAATAATAGTATGGGTCCTTAAGTAGACCATTGTTGGCTGCATTCCGCATCTTTCTCTGAATGACATGTGTCTCATTGCATTGGCAACATAGTAGTCGAGCTCATTTAGTGTGTGAGTTTGGGGGGGGGGGGGGGGTGAAGGGAGTGATGATCTCATGATACCTCTCATTAGATGACAAATCACACAAATTGAGTAGCAGAAGTCCGTTAAAATGGTGTCACCCATTTCAGGCATATCAAAGCTACTAGCAAGAAATACATGATTAATTGATATTCATAAATACAGGTATTGACATTCATCATGTAGAGCGTTCTACAACTACTCGTGATTTTTAACCGAAGATATTGTGATTTTCTCAGGGTGTTATATGACCCAGAATGGACTAGCTGACTTAAATTAGAATTGTAATTAAATGAGTAACCGTATACTGCAATAATATATGTTTTCATAAGCACACTTGCCAAAAAAGTTATCACTCCCTTGAGATATCATGCTAATACAGCATAACACATCTTCCCTTCATAATGGCCTCAATTTTGGGAGGAAGAGTATTTGCAAGTTTCATCCAATGTGCCATATCCCAAAGAAGCCACTCACTGATAATTATAATCCTTTATAACTACCAAATTGCAAGGATGTTGAGTGCTACAGTCCCAGAAATTTATTGCAGGGTTAAGATCAGACGACTTAGCAGGCCAATTGAGGTACAGTTGGGTGCCCGATGACGAATACGTGAAGCCATGTGAACATGGATGTTATGATTTTGGCAGATGGAAATGTTCACAGTTTACTCATCATGAAGATGTACAGGAAAGGGTAGCACTTGGTCACTGAGAATGTCGAAATAAAACATCCTAGCTAACGTTACATCACGGTACAAAAACACAATCCCAAAACAACACAGAATCGCTTCCAGAGTAAACTACACCCTCTACACACTGTGAGCTAAACACTTTATTGGACCATCAAGTGACTTAGTGCCTTGTCTCTCTTGAAAAGAGGCAAAATGCCGACCCATTGGATATACTAAAAGCTTCCACTCCAGTTTTATGTCCCACTGTGAGCAATGGCCTTTTGTGAGATTTCAGTCTGCAAATATCCATTGAATGCAGTTCCCTTCACATTGTTTGCTCGAAAGCTGGCTGAAATGGACCTGCATTCACTGCTAGTTGCAATTCTTGTCAGATCTGAAACCAGTTGTCACTGACGAGGTGTGACATTTGTCCCAGATCTCTTGCAGATCTTTTACAGTCGCTGTTCTTAAGCTGTGTTACATAGGGATTTCAGAAAGTAACTCACATCTGATCCCACACTAAGACCACTGCACACTAACATATTGTCAGGTGAGAATACATGTTCTGCATTTTGTGCTGGCAGTTTTAGGCAGTACACATAACAGTGTGCGTGTGAAATGGTGTGGTAACTGGAAATGTATCTCTACATCTACATCCATACTCCGCAAGCCACCTGACAGTGTGTGGCAGAGGGTACCTTGAGTACCTCTATCGGTTCTCCCTTCTATTCCAGTCTCGTATTGTTCTTGGAAAGAAGTGCACAGTACAGTACAATTCTTGTGGACAAAAGTCGAAATTGCATACAGGTTCACCTTGAAATTCTGGCAGTATACAGATCAAATGCTGTGTCAGGTCCAGCCATAGTGAAATGGTGCCAAGGCCACACAGTCATAGATGATGCTTATCAGGAAGTCCAGATTTTGCACCATATGATTTTCACCATTTTCAGAAAGCTGAAATAGCGTCTGAGTGGAAGGAGATTTTCCAACAATGAGATCATTCACACGTTGCTTCAGAAATGGTTCCATGACTTAAGGAGTAGATATCCGGTGTTGAGGTATTGAACAATTGCCAGAACATTCTGACAGTTATTGGAAACTTGGTAACTGTATTGAAAGATAGCATCATGTACCTGAATCACTTTGAAGTGTTACACAGTGTTATAATGTGTAACTTACGTTTTGAAGTGCCCTCATTCATGGCTACAAGTGGTACTCCATTCCTTGCAGACATGTTGGACAGCCCACATCGATTCATCACCAAATCTGACAACTTAATTCACAACGTGGTCTTGGACACATCCAAATACAATAGCTCCCTTCTGCCATTTTATTAAATCTCCATTTTCACCCATCTTATCATGCTGGTTCTGTACAACCTGCTAGTATATATACACACATCACTTCACTGTCATGACCTATGTCCGCATTGGTCACATCATCACTTGATACCAGTGTGCTCTCGTAAGAGGGAGATGGGTGACTAATATTTTGTCCTGTAATTGTTTAATATTCAGTTCATTCAGTATTACTGATGGTGTATTAGTTCATATTATCAGTACAGTGCTGCATACTGCAAACTGTATGCGTTATTTAGACATAACTCTTCTGCATGTCAGATGTGTGATAACAGAGCTTGTGAAGTGTTCATGCTAAAAACTTGCATAAAAAGTGTAGGATGCCATTTAATGAAGAGTTGACAATGCTCTGTTAGTATGAACAAGTGACAGGCAGAAGTTGTGTTATGTAATTGTATTTCATACAATTTTCCCCATAATTTTCATTGAAATAAAGTGCGGGCAACACAATAATCTCAAAACTATACAAAATTACTGTATTTAATTCTAAGTATATTTCGGGCCATATAATAAAAGTAACTCTCAGAATTCCTTAAAACTGCCATGAAGATAAATCACTAATTACAAACTTGTTCAATAGAAATGAAGAATTTGTTTGCAATTCTGGATATGAACATATGTAAGTAAACAATTAAACAATGGAAAATCCAGGATGGAATGTAACAGTATTAGGGAAGGAAAGTTTCCTACTCACCATATAGCGGACATGCTGAGTCGCGATAGGCACAACAAAAAGATTCACACAATTATAGCTTTCGGCCATTAAGGCCTTTGTCAATAATAGACACACACAAGCGTGCGCGTGCGCGCGCACACACACGCACACGCACACACACACACACACACACACACACACACACACACACACACACACACGTCTGCAGTCTCAGGCAACTGAAACCATTCTGCGAGCAACAGTTCCAGTGCATGATGGGAGTGGCAACTGGGTGGGAGTAAGGAGGAGGTTAGGGCAGTGAGGGGGAGGGATAGTATGGTGGGGGTGGCAGACAGTGAAGTGCTGCAGTTTAGACAGAGGGCAGGAGAGAAGGTGGGGAGGGGGGAGAGTAGTGGAAAAGAGAGAAATATAAAGAAATTAAAAGAATGGGTGTGGCGGTGAAATGACAGCTGTGTAGTGCTGGAATGGGAACAGGGAGGGGGCTGGATTGATGAGGACAGTGTGACTAACAAAGGTTGAGGCCAGGTCAGTTATAGGAACGCAGGATGTATTGCAGGGAAAGTTCCCACCTGCGCAATTCAGAAAAGCTGGTGTTGATGGGAAGGATCCATGTGGCACAGGCTGTGAAGCAGTCATTGAAATGAGAGATATTGTGTTTGGCAGCATGTTCAGCAAGAGGGTGATCCACTTATTTCTTGGCCACAGTTTGTCGGTGGTCATTCATGCAGAGAGACAGCTTGTTGGTTGTAATGCCTACATACAATGCGGCACAGTGGTTAGCTTGTTGTAAATCACATGACTGGTTTCACAGGTAGCTCTGCCTTTGATGGGATAGGTGATGTTAGTGACCGGACTTGAGTTGGTGGTGATAGGAATGGGACAGGTCCTG
The DNA here is from genome assembly GCF_023898315.1 of Schistocerca nitens. NCBI lineage: Eukaryota > Metazoa > Arthropoda > Insecta > Orthoptera > Acrididae > Schistocerca > Schistocerca nitens. The sequence goes on from NC_064622.1 coordinate 356,827,686, forward strand.
CACCTAAGTCAGTTGTAAGGGTATGAGTCATGAGGTAAGAGACTGGGAGCAGGGGTTGTGTCAGGATGGACGAGTATATTGTGTAGGGTCGGGTGACGGCAGAATACCACTGTAGGAGGGGTGAGAAGGATAGTGGGCAGGACATTTCTCATTTCAGGGCACGACGAGAGGTAATCGAGACCCTGGCGGAGAATGTAATTCACGGAGAATGTAATTCACGGAGAATGTAATTCAGTTGCTCCAGTCCTGGATGGTACTGAGTTACGAGGGGAATGCTTCTCTGTGGCCAGACTTTGGGAGGTGGTGGGATGCCGGAAAGATAAGGCATGGCAGATTTGTTTTTGTACTACATTGGGAGGATAATTACAGTCAGTGAAGGCTTCATTGAGACCCTCGGTATATTCCGAGAGGGACTGCTCGTCACTGCAGATGCAATGACCACAGATGGCTAGGCTGTACGGAAGGGACTTCTTCGTATGGAATGCGTGGCTGCTGTCGTAGTGGAGGTATTGCTGGTAATTAGCAGGTTTGATATGGAAAGAGGTACTGATGTAGCCATTTCTGAGGTGGAGGTCAACATCTAGGAAGGTGACTTGTTGGGTTGAGTAGGACCAATGAGGGAGAAGTTCTCTACTGTCCTCCGTCTAAACTGCAGCACTTCACTGTCTGCCACCCCTACCATACTATCCCTCCCCGCCCCAGCCTCCACCTTAACCCCACCCAGTTGCCATTCCCATCATGCACTGGTGCTGCTGCTCACAGAGTGGTTTCAATTGCCTGAGACTGCAGACATGTGTGCGAGTTGCATTTGCGGAGTGTGTGCGTATGTGTGTCTATTGCTGACAAATTAATGGCCGAAAGCTATAATTTTGTGAATCTTTTTGTTGTGCCTATCACAACTCAGCATCTCTGCTATACAATGAGTACCCACTTTCCTTCTCTAATATTGTAATCACATAATTATTTGATTATTGTTAACACCATCACCAGTAATAATTAATGTGATGCATAAAATTTTAACAACAATTAATTTAGCGTACTGTCTTCCTAACTTATTTTATGAAACTTGCAATATTCTTGTATTGCACTTAATTTGCTAATATTTCTTGTACATTGCACATGAACAAAAACAACTTTATACTGTAGTTAACATTACCAGTTCTGAAAAAGAAATCTTTTACTCCGTGTTGAATGTATGTGACAAATTAAGTGCACCGCCAAACATTTTGACAGAGTTGCTCAAAGTTCGAACTTACTTCCAAACTCTGCAAATGCTCTCCTATAGTGCTACACGTTTAGCATCTCCAATAGAAATTGCGTAGTAAGGAGTTTTGACTTATCCAAGCTCTCAAGGTCATATGTTACTAATGAGAAATACTTTTCAGATGTTGAGGTTCACAGGTTTAACTTGTTACTTACATTCAGTGCAGCACGTAATCATAGTAAGAGATAAAAACTATCTTTCTCAGTAACAACTGTGAAGCTATTGGTAAGCTAAAGCTCCCAGATGTAGCCTTTCTTTCAGTGGTACTTATTGCATAACAATCTGCGGTGTTGAGTCCATCCATAAGGTCTGCTCAGATACCACAACCAGCAATGTACTTAAAGAGGGATCAGGATTCGCATACCATTCAGGCATTCACTATTAATCTGATAACTTATTCCTGGCACTTCCACAGCGGGTGGGGCTACTGGTTGACTGTGAATAGTGTTGTTAGTAGTAAAAGTAGTAGTAGTAGTTGTTGTTATGTTGTTGTTGTTATTGTGGTGGTGGTCTTAAGTTCAAAGACTGATTTGATGCAGCTCTCCATGTTACTCTATCCTGTGCAAAGTATCTTCATGTCTAAGTAACTAATGCAACCTAGTCTTCTGAATCTGCTTAATGCATTACCCCCCATGCTTCCCTCCAATACTAAATTGGTGATCCCTTGACGCGTCATAATGTGTCCTACCAACTGATCCCTTCTAGTCAGGTTGTGTCACAAATTTCTCTTCGCCCCCATTCTATTCAGTACCTCATTAGTTATGTGATCTACCCATCTAATCTTCAGCATTCTTCTGCAGCACCACATTTCAAAAGCGTCTATTCTCTTTTTGTCTAAAATGTTTATTGTCTGTGTTTCACTTCCGTACACGGCTACACTCCATACAAATACTTTCGGAAAAAAATCTTCACGACATTTAAATCTATACTGGATGTTAACAAATTTCTCTTCTTCAGAAATGCTTTCCTTGCCATTACCAGTCTACATTCTATAACCTTTCTACTTCAACCATCACTAGTTATTCTACTTCCCAAATAGCAAAACTCATAACTACTTTAAGTGTCTCATTTCCTCATCTAGTTCCCTCAGCATCACCTGATTTAATTAGACAAAATTCCATTATCCTCATTTTACTTTTGTTGATGGTTATCTTAAATCTTCCTTTTGAGACATTGTCCATTCCAATCAACTGCTCTTCCAAGTCCTTTGCCGTTTCTGACAGAATTACGATGTCATCAACAAACCTCAAAGATTTTATTTCTTCGCCGTGGATTTTAATTCCTACTCTAAATTTTTCTTTTGTTTCCTTTACTACTTGCTCAATATACAGATCAAATAATATCGGCAATAGGCTACAACCCTGTCTCACTCCCTTCTCAACCACTGCTTCCCCTTCGTGCCTTTCGACTCTTCTAACTGCCATCTGGTTTCTGTACAAATTGTAAATAGCCTTTCGTTACCTGTATTTTACCCCTGCCACCTGTAGAATTTCAAAGAGAGTATTCCAGTCAACTTTGTCAAAGGCTTTCTGTAAGTCTGCAAATACTATTGGCGTAGGTTTACCTGTCCTTAACCTATTTTCTATGAGAAGTCTTAGGATCAGTATTGCCTCACGTGTTCGTACATTTCTCTGGAATCCTAACTGATCTTCCCTGATGATGTTGACTTCTACCAGTTGTCCCATTCTTCTGTAAAGAATTCATGTTAATATTTTGCAACCGTGACTTATTAAATTTTGATAGTTTGGTAAGTTTCACAACTGTCAGCACCTGCTTTCTTTGGAATTGGAATTATTATATTCTTCATGAAATCTGGGGTTATTTCGCCTGTCTCATAACTCTTGCTCACCAGATGGAAGAGTTTTGTCATGGCTGACTCTCCCAAAGGTATCAGTAGTTCTAACGGAATATTGTCCACTGCCAGGGCCTTGTTTCAACATAGGTCTTTCAGTGCTCTTTCAAATTCTTCATGCAGTATTATCTGTTGCATCTCAATTTCATATACATTCTCTTCCATTTCCGTAATATTGCCCTCAAGTACATCTCCCTTCCCTAGACCCTCTATATACTCCTTCCACCTTTCTGCTTTCCCTTCTTTACTTAGGACTGGTTTTCCATCTGAGCTTTTGATATTTATACAGGTGGTTCTCTTTTTCTCCAAAGGTCTCCTTAATTTCCCTGTAGGTGGCATCTGTCTGACCCCGAGTAATGTATGTTTCTACAAGGTGTTCAAAAAGTCTCTCCGCAGTGCCATATGATTGTTAGCCGCGCATGCCATATGACACAGTAAGTGAATATACCGAAATGAAACTCAGTGCAATACAAGTTATTAATTTATTTAATATTCATTTGTACTTACAAATTTTCACATTAAATGTTAAAAGTGTCCCCCCTGTTGCTGAATACACAATTCAATTCGTCTAGTCATGTTTCCAAACACAAGCTGTAACAATTCTTCTGTAACAGAAGCAGTGAAAGTGGACATTGCAGTTTTCAATTCATTGGTAGATTTTGGATGGTTTTTATAGACAGTTGCTTTCACTGCATCCCAGAAGAAAAAGACAGGTGGTGTTAAGTCAGGAGATCGTGGAGGCCAAAGTCACTAGGAAATTATGCGATCACCAAAAGCATCAGCAAGCAGTGACATTGAAACGCGAGCTGTATGCGTGGTTGCACCATCTTGTTGAAAATAACCAGTCAGTATTTCACTAAACACAAGTTCTCCTGTGAGTGGGTACAGAATATCACTGCAGTATCGTGTGTTTATTGTTTCATTGAAAAATATGGGACCCACAATCCGACGTCTAGAAATTTCAATCCAAACTCCTATTTTCACAGAATGAAGTGGTTCCTCGTGAATACAAAATAGATTTGCAGTACTCCACATACGAGAATTTTGCAATTTCATGAACCCGGGTAAATAAAACGATGCCTCATCACTGGAAAATGTTTCATTAAGAATATCCCTTCCATTTTGCTGAACAAAATTTTTGAACAATTGACAGTAATGCAGTCTCTTGCCATGATCAGTATTTTTCAGTTCTTGCATGACTGTCACTTTGTATGAAAAAAGTTCTAATTTTTTCCTGACTGCTGTGTGGGCTGTTCTGACACTAACATCGATTTCCTGGGCGAGTTTTCTTACCGACTTGTTTGGACTCGTGGACATTTTATCAGAAATATCGAGTATAGCCTCAGACAAAATGCTACGATGACCATTTCTCAGTGCATCTGTCACTGAACCAGTACTTCGAAATTTGTTAGTCAAATCTCGCACAGTTTTGTGATGTGGGAGTGTTGTCTCCGGGAAAACCAAATTAAATGTTTGACAAACTGAGACTGTGTATTTACCCCCAGCTTTGAACATTTGATCGACCAAAAACATGCGCTCTTCAATGGTTAGCATTTTAACAGTAACAAAAACGAAACAAATGAACAAAGGAACTAAACTTAAACGTTCACATCAACACGTAATGACACACACCAACGATAATACTGATGCTGGCTGAGATCTAAACAAAACAGTGGAATGTTGGGAGATTCCACTTGAAGGGAAGTAACCCAGGCAGGCAAACACTCATACGGCACGTGTGGCTAACAATCATATGGCACTGCGGAGAGACTTTTTGGACACCCCGTACATCCTTACATTTGTCAGCTAGTCATTCCTGCTCAGTCATTTTGCATTTCCTGTCAATCTCATTCTTTCGATGTTTGTATTCCCTTTTGTCTGCTTCATTTACTGCATTTTTATATTTTCTACTTTCATCAATTAAATTCAATATCTCTTGTGTTACCCAAGGATTTCTACTAGCCCTCATTTTTTTTTACCTCCTTGATCCACTGCTGCCTTCAATATTTCATCTCTGAGAGCTATCCATTCTTCTTCTACTGTATTCCCTTCCCCTGTTGTCAGTCACTCCCTATTGCTCCCTCTGAAACACTCTACAACCTGTGGTTCTTTCAGTTTACCCAGGTCCCTTCTCCTTAATTCCTACCTTTTTGCAGCAGCTATTACACCAAATTCAAGTATTGTACTGAGCAGGGTACAAAGAACCATTGAAGGAACCAAACTATAACAGTACTAAACACTAATTTAATGGTTCATAAAGCCTTTCATGTTCCACTGGTTTCCGCCTGAGTTCTGAAAATCTTGCTGAGGCAAGGATTGCCAGACTCATTCAATGCCAGTCCATCACTGTTTTATGAGCCATACTTGAAACAAGTACAGGGAAGCAATGCAGGCAAACTAGCTGAGTCAGTGGCATTTCGAGTGAACATGGATGATGAGAAAGGAATTATGTTGGCTGCATACAGAAACCTCCTGTACAGCACAAACGACATGAGACTCGATATTACCGCAGTAGATATTGGCTAGAATTCAATGACATGTCTTTTTTTTTACTACTAAAACTGTGTGAAAAATATTTGTGATCATTATGCTTGATGATTTATCTTGAAAAGGTAAGATCCACTCCCGTTGAATACGTAATTATCTATATTTAGTTCCCATTGCAGCTCGAGATGTCAGTGGTGTCAGAGCAGCAGTCATTGCAACAGTGAACAACAGCCATCACTGCAGGGAAATTACTTTAAATATCTTGTGGCACCCATACACTAGATGTACCTGCCTATACATTTGTAAACTCTTGTCATTTTTCTGTGTATCACACTCAGCTGACCATAGGCAACATTCCTCCCCCTCCCCCACCAGATTGCTGCTTCCATCCCATGTTATGTTGCATTCTGGTCTGCGATGCTGGAGTTAGCGGTCATGTGTGTGTGTGTGTGTGTGTGTGTGTGTGTGTGTGTGTGTGTGTGTGTGTTTTGTACTAATTAAGACTGTGACTGAAAGCTATATATGAGTGTCTTGTAACTGTGCCTGTCTATAACTTGACATGTCTTCTTTTTGGTAAGTAAGTTATAATCAACTGTAGATACCTCAAACAAAAGAACTGTGCTGAGTAGTTGGAAAAAAGCACAGGTCACACCTGTTTACAAGAATGGTAGTAGAAGTGATTCGACAAAACTATTGCCCAGTATCCTTGACACTGATTTGTTGTAGAATATTTGAACATATCCTGAGCTTGAACAAAATGAACTACTCCATGCCAACCCGTACGAATTCTGAACAGATAGATATGCAAAACCCGACCCTCACTATTCTCACAGGACATACTGAAAGCTTTGGATTAAGGCAGTCAGGTAGATTCAGTATTTCATGATTACTGAAAAGCATTTGACTCAGTACCACATCAAAAGTTTGATCATATGGGGTATCAAGCAAAATTTGTGACTGGACTGAGGATTTTTTGGTAGGGAGGATGCAGCATGTTATCTTGGAGAGTCATCGTCAGATGTTGAAGTAACTTTGAGTGTGCTCCGGAAAGTGTGTTGAGACCCTCGCTGTTTGTATTGCATATTAATGTCCTTGTGTACACTATTAATAGTATCCTCAGACTTTTGCAGATGATGCAGTATCTATAATAAAGTATAGCGTGAAAGTGGCTGCATAAATATTCAGTCATCTCTTGATAAGATTTCAACATGGTACAAAGATTGGCAACTTGCTGTAAATGTTTAGAAATGTAAAATTGTGCACTTCACAAAATGATAAAATGTAGCATCCTATGACTACAATATCAGTGAATCACATTTGGAATCAGCGAACTCATACAGGTACCTCCGTGTAACACTTTGAAGAGAAATGAAATGGAATGATGACATAGGCTCAGCCACGGGTAAGGTCATGGTACATTTCAGTTTGTTGGTAAAATAGGCCTACAAAGGATATTGTTTACAAATCACTTGTGCAACCAAATCTAGAATACTGCTCAAGTGTGTGGGACCAATACCCTATAGGGCTAACAGGGGATATTGGACTTATGCAGAGAAAGGCAGCACAGATGGTCACAGGTTTGTTTGCCTGGTTCTGGTTCTGCTTCATTGACAATATCTTCATGAAGTAGACTCAGGGCTAAGGAACCCTATATTTGTTCCTCCACAATCTCAACCCCTCTCCCATCCGCTTCACATGGTCCTCCTCAACCCAGCGTGCCACCTCCCTAGATGGTGACCCACCTCTCTCATGGCTCCATCCACACCTCTGTCCACATTAAACCCACTAACCACCAACATTACCCGCATTCTGACAGTTGTCATCCCTTTCACACCAAGAAGTACACCCCATATAGCCTGGCTACCCGTGGACGGCATATCTCCAGTGACCAAAACTCGCTTACTCAGTATGCTGAGAGTCTAACCAAGGCCTTCACTGATAGACACTATCTCCCAGATCTAGTCTGCAAACAGATCTCCCATGCCATTTCCCCTCACACCCCCAATCCTCCAACCAACCCCAAGAACCAGCCCCTTCATCAGCCAGTATCACCTCTGACTGAAACAACTGAACCACATTCTTTGCCAGGGCTTTGATTACCTATCATCATGCCCAGAAATGAGGGACATCCTACTTGAGATACTTCCCACCCCTCCTCAAGTGGTGGTCTGTCGTCCACCCAACCTCCACAACATCCTAGTCCATCCCTATGCCACTCATAATCTCAATTCCTTACCACAACAATCACATCCTTGTGGAAGACCCAGGTGCAAAACATGCCCAATCCACCCACCCAGCACTTTCTATTCCAGTAGTGTCGCAGGTTTATCCTACCCCATCAGGGATTGGGCCACCTGTGAAAGCAGCCTTGTCATTTACCAGCTCTGCCGCAATCACTGCACAGCTTTGTATATTGGTATGACTACCAACCAACTGTCCACCAGGATGAATGACCACTGTCAGCATGTGACCAAGAGCCAAGTAGACCATCCTGTGGCACAACATGCAGCCAAACATAACACATTTGATTTGGAGCCTTCCCTCCACCACCAGCTTCTCTGAACTGCAAAGATGTGAGTTATCCTTACAACACATTGTCTGTTCCTGTAATTATCCCAGCCTCAACCTATGATAAGATACTGTCCCCACGCCCTCCATCCAACATTTTCCACACACTCTGTCCTGTCATCTCCTCTCCATTCTCATCTCCCATCCAGTTTACTTGCAGCCCTCTGCCAACACATCTGCCCGTCTTTCCCCACTCCTCTCCTTCATGTTCCTTCTTTCCCCACAATCTCCTGACACTGCACCTGTTGGCAGTCTAGTCCCTGCACACTCCACCAGACAGTGTTCATTTCTCTTCCCACCTGTACACTACTATCCCTTGCCCTCTCCCACTCCCTCCAGATTGCTGCTTGCATCTCACTTGATGTTGCATTCCAGCCTGAGATGCTGAAGTTGGCAATCATGTGTGCTTACATTTTCTGTGTGTGTGTGTGTGTGTGTGTGTGTGTGTGTGTGTGTGTGTGTTGCTGACGAAGGCTGTGGCCGAAAGCAATATGTAAGTGTATTTTTCAATTGTGCCTGTCTGCAACTTGACATATCTTCTCTTTGGTAAGTACCAATCTGTCTTATTCCTACCAGGAGTTTCCATTGTTCGATACAATAGAGAGGAGATAACTCAGCTGCAAATAGAATCCGACAGGGATTGCATTGGGCCCTGGAGCTTTGATCAGTCTCAACAATTTCAGCTGTTTCTCAATGCCACTGGCGCTGGTATCTATTTCACTAAGAGGTATGAAAATGAAATTGGATCAGTTCTCCTAGGCTTTTCTTTGTAAAGGAGCATTCGATAACAAAGTTAAACATTTCTGCTTTTGCTTCGCTACCCTCAATTTCATTTTCTGTCTCATCCATGAATGTCTTGCACTAACTTTGGTGCCACCCAAAGCCTTTATATACAAACAGGATTTCTCTGGGTTTTGTGAAAGATCATGTGACAAAATTCTGCTACAGTAAGTCACTGAAGGCTTCAAGCGTTGCTTTCTTGACAAGCGCATTTCATTCAGCATCTCTTTATCTATAACCCTAGGCTTTGTTTTGCACGTATTATGCTGACATCTCTGATTCTTTAGAAGTTTCTTTCCAGTGACTGTATACAATGGAGGGTCCTTCCCATTATAAACTGCTCAGTTGACTATTCTTTCAAACTTGAACTGTAGTTCCTCTACATGCTCCTGTCATGTGCTGGTAGTTCCAAGTTCCTCATTGAGATATGACTTTACTGGTCTTTTTTTCCCCTAGTTTATTGAAGATATATTTATCTTTCTACTTGTTTTAGAGAAAATATTGCACACACAGAATTTTGTGGCAATACAAAATGAAGTGATCAAATTGGTTCAGTTGTAAGTGAAGCAGGTGGTAGATTTTGAATCGTTGGTAGAATATTCAGAAAATTGAGTCAGTCTACAAAGGAGAGTGCTTATAAAAAACTTGAACAATGATATAGGATGGATCTCACTAGTGAGTGGGACCCATCCCTAACATAGGAGAGCCATTAAAATGTAAACAGGATTTTTGCACTTTGGATAAGAGAGGAGTCAGTTTTTGATTAAGGCACTAGACGTACGAGATGGTTGTAATTAAAAAGCATCTGCTCACAGAGGTCTAGTGTGGACTGTAATTATCATATGACAGCAGAACTTGGTAGGTACTCTAATGCTTTACTGTGGAATTGATTTACACTGGAAAAAAATTATTCCAGTTTTGGCCACCAAATGCAAATTGGCGCAGTGAATGGAAGAAAGATGTACAGCAATGTTTCCATATGCAATGGTTTGGGAATGGTGCACAAGCAGAAAAGGACAAACAAATGAGTTATTCATTTTATTATTAACTGCTGCTTTCATAAGTGATTCAATATGAGCACCGGAGACGTTGATAAAATGCTGTATACTGCCAGATTTTCACCGGGATGTGGCCAAAATTGGAACTAATTTCGTTCCAGCATAAATCAGTTCTGCATTAACGCATTAGCATATCTATAAAGTTTCACTGCCATATGGTAATTGCAGCTCACATTCAACCTCCATGTGAAACTGCACTTTAATTACAATTTCCAGGTAGTTAGTTAGGGACATATACAAGGTCTATCTATATTCTTGCATCATCCCACAACACCTGTTCCCTCATTATTTGTAACAATAAGTAAGATATGCATTACTCTGTTGTGCACACATTTTTTGTTTTGTCTTGAAAGAAGGTGATGGAACTTATGAAATTTTCATTAGATTCAGTACACTGTTTACAAATTAAAGAATTGCTCAGTGGTCATGATGTAGCTAAAAATAGGGGTCATAAGCATTGGGGTCGAATGTCGCAAATGAAAATATTGCTGCTTGCAGACTTATGGAATATAAACCATATTTAACTACCACAGAAATCTCATTAGAGGCAGGTTTAAATGTTGCTAGTGTTCACACCATTCTCAGAAAGCACCACTGCATTTTGTGAAGTAGGTATCACATCATCTCATTCAGATAGAGAACTGTTCGGGTGAATAGGTGTTCACAGTTTTTGATTTTATTTGTTGCGGAAGGTGGAGAAAAGTTTTTATGATGGCTGTAATCTGTGATAAGATATGGATCCATCAGTGAACACAAGAGAACAGATATAGAAAAGAGGAGGGAGAGGGGTTCAATCCTGAAATCTCCCTTCGAGAGGAAATTTTCTAGCAACATTATTCTGTGATTCAGTAGTTTTGTTTCTCTTCACAACGGATACACAATGAATGCAGCTGAATGCAGCATATTATTACCCGCTCTTGGTAAGTGAAATTGTACAACATGAATGGCTGAGAGATCCCAAAGGGCAATTTCAGCCATCCAATTGGAAAGGCATCTTTGCTTCATTGCTTCGCAAAATATGAGTACTTTATGTGGAAGTGTACCTGTTAAGTGTAGGTAACTGTAACGGTGTGTGTGTGTGTGTGTGTGTGTGTGTGTGTGTGTGTGTGTGTGTGTGGGTGGGTGGGTGTTGGTGTGTGTGGGTGTGCGTGCGCACGCTTGTGTGAGAGAGAGAGAGAGAGAGAGAGACCAACCAACAGTATCACACATCTTCACTTCACAAGACACTGCGGAGAGGTTCGGAATTTAATCCAGGACATTTGCACAAAAACAGGTGATCAGGTACTTTATGCCACCACCCCTCCTCCTCTCCCCTCTGCTGTAAAGGTGAAGGGACTGTAAAGGTGAAGGGAAAATTGTCAACAGCAAATGGTGAACCTGGGCAGTCATCCAGCCAGATACTGGCTACACCCAATGGTGATCTGATAGGAACTGGTGTATCCACCTCGGCACAGCTCATGGTTGATGTGAAGGTTGTTTATTTCAGGAAATATTATGCTTCTATAAACACTAGCCTTAATCAGCTATAAAATCTATGAAATATACTGGATGGACACTTCTTAAAAAATTCTTGATATTTTCCCGATATATGACTACAGCATGTTTAGGCTTCAGAAGGTGGTGGTAGGTTAATAAAAATGCACCAGTTTTGCTTTGGTTGAGGAGTAAATGTATTATTGGCTGTACAAGTGCTTCTCTGTTGATGCAAGGATCAAGAAGCTGCTCATCACATGAAAAAAAGTAATTATTTCTCCTTTGGCAATTTTATCCATCACCAACAAACTAGGGGAAAGGAGGGGGGGGGGGTGGAGGAATAGTCTAGCTTTCAGTATCAACTTGGTCATGTCAATGACAACAGGCTCAGATCAACTATGGATATCTATGGTTTGCTCATAGTGAGAAGAGCTAGAGCTCCCTAGTCCAGAATTAGCACAAGTCAGTCAACTTCGGTGCGCTCACATTATGCATCCGGCCCCTGCCTACGTCCCAACCTCACCATTCTAATACAGAAACTTATGTATGTAGGTATTGTGCTGTGTTGTGTTCCATAGTAAAGTAATACATCTCTCGATGAGCAACGAAGTGATTCCTGGCCCATCACGGGCAACACCAGATACTTTGTCCTTTCCTTGGAGGAGGGCAAGGGGCAGTAAATCACGAAGTGGAACAAAGAAAATAAATCACAGAGTGTTGTGATCAGGAGATCAAATATAAGAAGTTGTTCCACTTCTCTCTCAACTGATAACATAACGGTGTGATACACAGGGGCAAGCTTCAGCTCTGAGAAAGGAATTCACAAATTTTGTAAAGATAACCCTGGAAAATCACCAGAATCTCTCGGGGTAAAAAAAAAAGAGGTAAATTTCAGTTCAAAATTTTCTATTCTACAATGCTTTGAAGCTTCCTCCTCCTTTGCCTAAATTACTTTAACCCTCACAATACTCAGCCCCGATAGCTGAGTGGTCAGCGTGGCGATCTGTCACACCAGGGGGCCTGGGTTTGATTCCCGGCTGGGTTGGACATTTTCCCTGCTCAGGGACTGGGTATTGTGTTGTCCTCATTATCATTTCATCATCATCAGTGGAAGGCAATGGGAAACCACCACTGGAATCACTTTCCTGGACACTCATGCGGTGGACCTCTCTGGCGAGGCTTCCCCCATGACAAGATCTGCCATAAAGCAGAACACAAAGTTTTTTTCACAATACTAAGGAGCATGTACTCTGTGTCTACCTCTTGACAATATTATATTCTAGTAGGTTACTTTATACTTTAAAAAATATATTTATTTTGTAATAGTTCTTCTACCAGATTCCACAAGTTTTAATCTTTTCAGTTAAACTAAACCCAAAAAAAGTCCCCGCAGCAGATCCCACTTTCCCCAGTTAATGTTGTATTCAATATTTCCAGGTTCAGGGCCTTACTTCCACATCAGTATCTCTTTAAAAATTATGTTGAGAGTAAAAGTCAACAACAATTAACTAAATTTGCATTTTTTAAATGTTTTGTGGTGGTCATGAAGTCAGTAGTACACAATACAGAAAGTGCATTGATACTGCTAATAAGGAACCACTCCAGTGTAAGATCACAATTCCAGTCTTTGTTAAGGCTCATTTGAAAGGGTTGTGTTCATTTGAAAGGGTTGTGTTAACAAGTATGACAGGAAAAATATTAGCTGCTAATGATGCAACAAGTGCATCAGGAGGGCAACAGAGAACAAGCGTCCGTGAGATGCAGCCTTTTATGGGATATTCATGTCGGAAAACGAACATTGTCAACATTCAAGATATGTTCAAAACAAACCATTAATTTGCACCATGAACACCAAATGAAAAATGATGTGCCCAGTGTTCACAAAGGTTCTCACCATCAAGATCGAAGGCGAACTCCTTAAGAGTTACAAAGAGTGCAGGACGTTAATACAAAGACCATGAATCAAGTGAAAGCAAGCTATTTTGACCAGCTACTGGCCAAAAGCAGTGCTCTTACCATAGTTGTAATTCTCTTACACCCATTTTCCCACTCTCGCTTGCTGTGACATAAATATTCCCTACTGCCCTTACAAGATCATGCACATGAGAAAGAAGCGTAGGAGTAGAACACCTCTGACCTCTTGCAGCACAATAAATAACTTTCCAGCCAATATACCATCCAGATTCACAGTCATAATACTTGTATACCAATGCGTTACGGCATTGATGTTAGTTGATCTTGATAAAACTCTCTTGGTACCTGTAATTTCTAGGGGTTGTTTTTTCATATGCATTTCCTCTTCAAATCCTAATTGGTTGGAATTGAAAACAAATTCCCTACTGAATGAAGGAGTAAGTTTGTTTATCTCATCTACAAATTTTCAGGCTGATTCCACATTTTGTTGTGCTTTGTCAAGTTGATGCTTTGTTTGTAATTTCACTGTCTTACATTTTCCATTTCTGTAGCGCTGTTTGAAGTTATGCAACCATCCACTGCTTCCCTTGAAATCACTGTAATCTATGTCATGCGCAGTTTGATGTGCATAATGTAGGAGGTCACTATCATGCACATCCTGTAAATTCTATTGTGCAACCTTGAAACGCACAAACACCAGCTTTTGTATCAAGAGCGCCTTGTCCTCCCGTGAATATCCATAGTTTTTCTTATGCACTACATTGTCATGTTGCTTGCAGAATTGTTCAAAATATTGTCATAATCTTCTTTTTTTTTTTTCATTTTTCCTTCTATGCTGCAGATGATCTTCCATGTGTCTAATTATGTTTAGTATCCACTTCTTGGACAACAATTGTCCTTTACTATGTTTCAATGGAGACAGGATTTGTGGCTCCCCATCTGACAAGGGTGATTAAGAACACGGCTTGACATCGGTTTTAATATCACCTTCAGTTGTCAAGCATGTATCGTCATCATTTTATTCCTTACGTACATTGTTCCTATGGTTGAGCGTACATGACACCACCCATTCCACTGACTCATCTTGCATAAACATAAATATTTCATTTGCCACTTCTATTTCAAGTTGCGAAATTCCTTGGGATTTCTGATGAAATGTCAGTTACGGCAACTGTTGTCATAGATATAATACAGTGTTTGGCTTTCTTTATCGTTGCCATTGCTGTGCTTTGTACCAAGAACACTAGCACTGTAGCACTGCTGTGAGTTGCTTGTTGACTAAGCAGTTAAACTATGCTCTGTAGCCTCAGGCTGTGCTTACCATTGGATACCACCAATTCTGCTCCAGTTGCCATTAGCAGCCAATATTGTGATTGCTTGTAGACAATACATGAAGCATCAAATGTTGTAAACATAATTGGCCTTTTATAACTTCAGACTCTAGGGGTTACTTGTAAGTTTGTGCTAAAAGGTATTTTCAGCTTCTGAAGCCTACTTACAAATCAGTAAAAGTATGTTATTAATATAATTCAAAAGCAGTTAAGTAATTGTTTTGTGGACATAAAGAACACCAGCCCCGTCACTGTTAATGCAGATTATGGAAAATGCCTTGGTATTGGTAGGGTTAAAGTGGGCACTTTGTTTGCATGTGTAAAAGAATTTCTTGTCATCCAGATTCAATAACAAAGTCAGTTATTCAGAAACCTCCATGTAGAGTAATGATTAAGATACTTGGCTGGTGTGCTGGAAGTAGTGGGCATGAGTCCTGTCATGTGTCAGTTTTTTTTCCCATCACGATAGAAATGGCTATGTTTTTATTCAGTCAATTGTGACTGCATCCTGAGATACTTGGGGTCATAGCCTATACTACTGTATAAGTAGTTTCAAAAAGCCCATCTTTTCACTGGAGACCTCTCTGTGTTATTTGTAGTCACACACTCTGCATAAAATGGAATTGTACTTTTTGACTTTTTCTTTTAATTCTCTTTCCCTTAGGCCAAGATCTACTGGGAAAATCCAGTTGGATAACTTCAACAGGGGTGTCTTGAGGAAAACAATTGAAGACTTCAGCTTGGTGCAGAAGACTGCCGCAAAACTTTGACCAATACTCAAGAAAAAGTTTGGCTGGACTTGGATTTTGGGTATTAAATCTCTGTAGAATATTTAGTCGTCCATGGGATGAAAGCATAAATGTGCGTAATACGAGGTCTTTACTGCTAGAGTGTGAATACATTATTATTTATGTTAACTTTGTAAGGTGGTTTGTAAATATGGTTCTCCTGAATCTTCCACCAGAGTCAGTCATTGTGGTGGACAAAACACCCACTCAGTATGATACTAAAGTGAAGATAGTAGAATTGTTGCAAAAGAGGCATGTTGGCGGTAATGAGAATATGAGGAAGCAGGCTCTGTTCGCTTTAATTCAAGAACATAGACCTGCTAAAAAATGTATATGATCAACAAAATGGCAAATGATAAAGGCCGCATGTTTGTCTGCTTGCCACCTAATAATTGTAATTTGAGTGCAGAACAACAGGCATGGGCAAAAGTAAAACAACTGTTTAGGGAGCACAGCATTTCAGGGGCCATGTCGAACGACAGTCTCGTGCAAACTGCAAGTGAATCCATTCTGTGAGTAACTGCTGGTGACTGGGAAGGATACTGCAGGAAGGTCCAACAACTGGAAGAAGATTACTACATGTGCATCAGTCTCGTGGAACTCACAATAAACAAAATGATTAATTTTATTGCTGAATCAGACAGTTGTGACAATAATCCATTGTTGACAGGTGAAGAACATAATGAGAGTGGTTCTGAGTGATTTACGTGTTCACACACTTCAGCGTTACGCTCGCAAATGTTCAAAATTTTACGCATTCTCTTTTTATTTACTACTGGTTCTTTTTAAATTAGAATTGTCTGTGAGAACTGATATGGAATTAATAGCAACAAGCACCATCACTCAACACGAAACTATCAAGTTTGATTTCACAAAACTTGTCTTACATCCTTATCTCAATTTTTACTTACGTAGACATGTAATAAGTAGCAGTAGACGGTTGTTATGACAGTGGCTAATAGGTGGCACTGTCAGCGCCAATAGCACAAATTATATGTCAATGCAAGTGTGTTGCCAGTGCTGTTTGATGTTAGCACAGCTTGTTACCCTTGGGAGCCTATGTGCTGGGAGTTGGTGGATGGTGCTTGCTTATTCCGATCCCCACACTCCCTCAGGATCCACTCTTCTTCTTGCAGACAGATCGGGGCATAAATGAAATGTTACTGGTAAAGCTTCAAATGTCAATTTATTTTTATTTTTATTTTACAATGCAGAAAAACTAAAGAACAGATTTGAATTATGAAAGGACGACAGTACCTCAGCTGTTGAGTTACTGGAAATATGGAATGTACTCTGTGGGATGTGGTTACATGTGAATAGTATCAAGTGCAAATAAATACTTCCATTTATTAAGCATGGTGGAGGGCTTTTAATAGTTTGAGCAGTCATTATGATTTTCACACCAAGAAAGGGCAATGTATATGAAACAATTTTAGGTTTTTATGTCCATTTACTGGGACAGGAATTGTTCCAAGAAGAGAGTTTATGCAGTGTGATAATGTCATCAATTAAACAGCAGTACATGTGCAAGACTGTATGAAATAAGATGCCTTTTCTGCCGTCCATTATTACGAGGTTTGATTATTATTGGGGGTGCTGTTTGCTATATATTACCTCATTCCAACATCTCAAGAAATGTGAACAGTTTCTTTGTGACAATCTGAAATACCATTGACTGTTATTCAAGATTTATATGCATTGATAACTAGGATGATTCAGGCTGCCCTGAATGCTGAAAGTAGTGTTACTCCATATTGTGTCGATGTTGATATTGTTTTATTACAACCACTCCCTATAAATGTTTCTTAAAGTTGTCTTTAAACACAGAAAAAGGCTTCAAAAATATGCTACATAATTCATTGCTTTGGGGTATTACTTTGAACATGAGAACAAAGTGTATGAATAGGCTTCCTTGATGTCACTTGATAGTGCAATGTATATTAAAAAGTGTAGAACATTTATCATCGTACCTGTGTTTATAAGTCATCCATTCTCTTACATTATTTGGCAGGAAAGGGAGCGTGGTCCCTAGACCGCATTTTCAAATACTTTGCTTGATACTTTGTACCGTCTTCGAGGTTAACATATACACTTACAGTTCACTGAAATTAATGGATAACGGTTGAAACTGCCAAACCTTTTGGTAAATTAGTATAATGCATGCGCCCAACAGACTGCTGACCAAAGGAATAATCATATGGACCAGTGGTTTATCTGCCAAACTTGATCCAACAAGGAATACTTAATGTTTATAGAATCAATCATAGATTATCATTATAAGTGTCTCGTATGAATCGTGAAGCAGTGGTTGAAGCTCCCACTTGGCCGATTTTTGCATGGGGCGTGCCACACACTCCTACCATCAACTGTCCAACTCTCTAAGTGAAAAAAAATTAGCTGCATTATGCTTATGATCTGTATATATGTTTCTTCCATTACAAAATGTTCTTATATATTTGACCAAGTCCTATATTTCACTGTCTCAACTGACCATGATTATTTCTTCTCCATGGCTTCATTATTTGTGTGTTACTCTCACCTCATTTCATTTCATTTTCTGTAGCTGGTCTTTTCTAGTTGTTTTGAGGCAACTACCCCTTTGTGGAGCAGATTTTGAAAACTGCATGTTACTGTCTCTAAAATACTCTTCCCTCTATTCTCTGTCCCCATTTACCTTTTGAGTCTTGAAAGAGTAAAACCTCTGCTCAGTGACTGCAACAAATATCAATTGAGCCACCAGCTCCCAAAATATTCAGTAAGTACATAAATAATACTTATGGATAATACATCTGTTATTTTGTGTTTAATAGCTGACATTATTTATTACCTTTATTTCAGAGAGATGTTTTCCTACTGTTTAGAAAATAGTGTTTAGTGCAGATCACTAACCAGTTATTTTTCTTCCTATTTAGGAAATACATGAGTATGCCCAGTACTTGTTGAGGATTGTCTTTAGTGGTGATGAAGAAGAACGTTAGTGAAGTTTACTACTTATAATTTCATCGTTTGAGAACCACACTCATGAGGGAAGGCCACAAAAATGTGTAGAGTCTACAGGCACAACTCCTGCAATACTCAGTTTCAGCAAATGAAAGTTGTGTCATTAGATTTTATCATTGTTATTATAATGAAGTATTTAATTTAAAATGTGAATTATATTTAAAAACTGTTTCATAGGTTAAATTAAAAATAGTGCTTTTTGTAATAATTCACATAAGGATTTTATTGCATACTATGTTTCTTGTAATTTATTTCCCTTTATACTGCACTATCCGCACGATACCTTTATTTTTTCAGGTGAGATATAGGCTAAATGTTTTTGTTTTCTACCTACCTTCAAAAAACACCAAGGCCAAGAATATTAATTATTTCATTAATCAAAGCCATAAATGCCATAGTGAGCAAATAATATAGAATAATAATCATGTCCTTAACCATGTAACATGGGATCAGACCATCAAACTCCTCTCTCATATGAGAAATATCACTGTAGATGAGTTAGTACAAGAAACACAAGTGCTGACAAAATCCAATAATTAGCTTCCAGTGGCCACTTACTTTCACCTTAGTGTACAGTAGACGCTAGAGCTGCTTAGCAGAAACACAATTTGACTAATTGTGTAGAAAACAACTTTACTACTGCAATTCATAGGTAGTTTCTATACGCTAATGTGTAAGTGTGTTTCCGTTGTGCCTGTCTGCAACTCAGCGTGTCATCTTTATGGTGAGTAGCAATCTAGCTTTTCCTTATATTGCTGGTATTTGCAAAAGAAAGGGAAAAAAAGTGCTTTAACAGATCACAACAACTTGCAACACAACAACAAAATTATGTGGCATGTACACAAATGACAACTGTTATACAACTGTCACCTCTCCCTCTGCAGAGTATAGGTCATTCATGTTTTATCTTCCTAAATTTATTTTTCATTAATAAAGTCATGTTAGATATAACCCATTAGTAATGAGCAGAAAGCATAGCAATACATATGGAAGAAATGGGTTGATAAACCAAACATAAATAATAAGGAATTTTGCAGCACCAGAGAACACATAAAAGTTATTTGTTAAACTGACAGGAGATTAAAGACTGGAACTAGCGAAAACTCTAGAAATGACTTCAGTCCAATAAATGGGCAAACATCAGTGTATCTACAGAGTTCAATGAAACTTTATTGTAAAGTTACATACAAATATGCTTGCTGTTCAACAACAATAACTTAACTGATTATTATTAAAATTATCATTATTACATATAAGATCATCAAACTAAAGACACACTTAAACATGCTTTGAATGTGTGCATTGATGATACATTGAAATATTTTCTCATACAATGTTTCAAATTTTTCTTCAACTAGTTTTTAAAACATTCTTAATCATTTTTATGTGGCAGAAAAGGACACGTCAGTGGATGGAGAACCTCTCCAAATTTTGATACGTGACATGCACTGTGGTGTAGTTGCAGAGTACATCGCTGTGGGGTAAAGATGTCAGCACATGGTAGACAAATCATCCACTCAGTATCATTGCATCAAATTAGTTCATTCATGCCAATAGGCAACCCAATGAACTGAGTTCCAAAGCTGGCTGTTGCTATAGCCCTTCCTGGGCAGTCCCAGCAATGAATTACATATATATGCTCTCCTGCCAGACTGGTATTCACTGCCCATATTGATCACCTGTAACATGAGTTAAAAACTAGGAGAGGTGCTCTATCCACTGATGTGTGGATATTTTCTGTATGTCTTGTAGCTTTTCGCACAATCACATTCTGAAATCCTGAAGATGCTTATGAATAACTCTGTGTACATGCATTAATTTCATCCACAAAGTTCATTGTGCTTAGGACTTCAAGTGTTTTTGTTGCTGAAATAAAGTCAATTTATACTTTCGGTTCATGTAATAGATGAGACACTATGGACTTAAAACAGTTGTATATGAATTGAACATCAAAATAAATTTTTGTACCACTGTGTGGAAAAATTGAAATGTTTATTAGAATATCATAAAAAAACAAACCTACAGTATTTATTTGCACGTGAAATTCTCACTTCTACAAAGAGAACCAGCCAATTTCATTATAGACATTTGTTAAAACAGTTTAAGAATTGAGAAACAGGGGTTCTGGGTACTTTTGTAACATGGAACTTTGCTTCCAAAATGTAAACAGATTTAGAACAGCTCAAAATACCTTTACACTAAGAAAATGAAATGTAAAGGAATTCTCTATGGCTGGTAGTCATGTCTCCCAGCGTGCATGATACCAGAATGTGGTGCATAGGAGGACAAAGTTCTTTTTACATGTGACCTGGAAATTCATTGCCACATTTTTATTTTTCAACTGTCACAACATAACTGCATAGAGACACATGCCAGGTGATGTCATTTGTGGCTACCATTTTATCCTGTATTTTAGAACTAAAGATAGCCTAGTTTGCCAAACACCGTTCGTTACAATTTTAAAAAAATGCATTCGAGATAGTTTTATATTCATAAAATAGGAACTAATGTGATCAAGTACAGTCACGATCCAGTTCAAAGCAGTTACCTTGCAGTGCGAGCACATAAACTGATCATGAGAAGTTATTGCCGAAAATACCTACACAGGCAGCCAAGGCCAAGTTGCTGTTAAGGTCATCAATTTTACCGACAACGAGAATGAGAAAAGTGTTACAGCACTGACAGAGAAGACAATGGAATGGGCAAGGAAATATCGACAAGCAAAAGTTAAATAAGTCAATGGCATGCAAATTACAGGAGGGAGGACACAATGCAGAGTGCAGCAGGATTAAGTATCTGCCCTCAAGTGGAATAATCAAAATGCTCACAATAAATACTTCACTGATGATATAGATAAATGTGTTAATCAACTTCAATTTCTGTGATAATCGTGAACAATACAAGGAAATACCATCTGTGCAAAAACTTCACAGCTTTTGTCACACAGAACTAGACTTACAAGGTAGCAAAGAAATTATGAGGAAAAGTTTTCCATCTTTAGCATTTGATTTTGAAAGGTGCCAGAATGAATGAGTCATTGTGTGTGAACTAGGGGACATACAGTACTTACAAATTGATTGTTTACTAAAGATCTTCAAAAGCATCAAAATGAAAGTGCCCACTTGTTTATCTATACGAACCATGAATTCGTACACATGTCATTGTGAATGGAAGTTGCAAGGTTGTACAAAGAGTCACCTTTCAATGTTGTGAATGCAGAGTTCCATTTTGGGTTCACTTCTCCCCTATGGTTATAACAAGAAAACTTTAGCATACATAAAACTGTCAACCATCTCGCTCTCTAATCTGAAAAAATAATGAATTATGCTTTTATTGCTAATAAGTAAATGTCATGTGTCATTTAGCCTAATACAAGACCTTCAATATTAGGCTACTCTGGGGACTTGAGTGTCAGTTTGGCTGCTTTTATATTCATGCACCTTTTCAGTTGGCCTCAAAAGGCTGAGTGGACTTCCTTTCAGGCCTTTCCAACAGTGAATATTTTGATTATGTCACCAGAGATCAAACCTGGGATCTCAGCATTACTAGACAAAAATGCCAACCAGTAGACCAGTTGGTTTTTACTGCTGTGGCTTTAGCTTTTGTGACATTACAATACTTCAAAGGTTGTTTATCACTCCAAAGAAGGTGTAATGACTACTGAATGATAAATACTTCGACATATGAAGAAACCAAAAATATAATAAAATCACTTGGCATAGATTCGAACAAAGAGTCAGCATTCTCACCCACAACTGAAATGCCAGACAATGAATTAACAAACACAGTTGTGAAAGACAGTGACATCAACTGGAAAGGTAGTTTTACGAGTACTGCCAACAAAGTGTCATTAGCATCCGAGGTAAGGTATACTGCATGTCCCATTTGTGTTCTTGTTCTAAATGGGCACTTCACTCAAGTTTTATGTAGCATGTGACAGCACTCCACTTGTAAGAGTACTAGTGTGCATACTGTTACTATCTCCTCTCCCTGCTTCATGATCATAAAGATGATGGTGCTGCCACCTTGGCCATGTAACCAGTTCACGGTGTTTTGGTGATGTACATAGCTCGAATGGTTCAGAATACAAATTTACATGTCCAACACTTCTTGCATTTATCACGCATCAAAATTTGCGTCACTAGTTTTGTATAACAAAATTGAATATCAAAAAAGAAAAAGCAGCTTAATTAATATGTCTCTTTGGAACCAATTCTGAATATGATTGCAAAATTCTGTCTAAGTCCATGCTGAAGAACACTGCAATAACAGAAATTTTAAGACTGAAATAATAAACAAAAATGAATAAAGCATTCAAATACAACCAATTGTATGCAGCATGGGCACACTTGTTACAGCACGGAGACATGAAAAGCTTTCGACCTACTACTACTTTTCTAGTACAAGTATACAAAAATAATGGTTGCATATGCTATAACGTGTACTTACACTACAGAAAGACTGATAGTTGTGCCATATAACAACTGAATAAAATAATCACAATCTCATTGACTTACATGGTAGTCTCAATTGAGTTGCTGTACATGAAGTTTTTCAGTGTTCGTGTGCTGTTGTGTCATGTCTCTGGTGATGGTTATGAACACGTTATACTGTTTGATGAGGAGTCTTGTTCATGACACCCTATTTGGGTAAAAACATAACCAAACTGTACACTCTTGTTCATGGCACCCTATTTGGGCAAAACATAACCAAACTGTACATTAACTTTCAGAATATCTGTGCACATTATTCCTGAATCAGAATATTCATATGTGACTGATAGCGGGATGAATAAATTTCTTTTGACAGTGGAGTCAGTACTTTTCTTTTGTCCTAGGAACCAACCTAGATTATACATATTGGGAAGCTCACGAAGGAGCTCTGTACGTACAGTCCACTCATACCCCAATTGCTCTACCTGTTCTAAAAGAAAACTATGTAAAGTCAGGGATGGAATAAGAACAATACATGAAAAGCATAGATTGCTACTTACCATATAGCGGAGACATTAAATCGCAGACCGGCACAATGAAAAGAATGCTATACATGTGTACAGCAGTCTTTTCATTGTGTCTGACTGTTCTAAAATAAATAATGTATAGTTGAAACAATTATTGCACAGTTCTGGGGAACTTGTGTTTCTGGGCATACCATATTTAGTAGTAGTGTAGTGCTTCCAGAATTTACACGTAAAATCTGGAACCACTTAACCTTCTGCCGCCTCGAACATGAGATATTTTAAATACAAGTGTGAGAGAGAGCCTATTTACTGCATAACACGTCTGTGTGTGCAGGATTGACGTTTATCTTGGAAAGACAGGAGCTGCATCAGACAAGTGGCATCGACAAGTGTTTGCCGGCCACTCCTTGGAAGTTGTATTAAAAGTACAAGGAGTGTCTGTGTAATATTCCATAATTTTTGATGCTGTGATTATTGTAAAAAAGACAAATGAGCAATTGACCATAGACTTTTACTTACTTCATGCCTTAGCTCTGAACAAAGCTGACTAAATTGACTTGCACAAGTTTAAATGTTCATTCGAGAAATGGCAAAGTTGTTTATTGTGATAGTTGAAAATATATTGTGATTGAACTGAAAGTATTCAGCGAGCAACCAATTACTTCAAAAGTAGAGTCTTTTAAATTCCTATAACCGGCGAAGGTCTTCGGAGAAGAAGTTTTGGAAGATCGAGCTAGCTGATTATCCAGAGAAGAGGATTGGCTAGACGCATCAAGTAAGTCAACTGATGAGAGGGAGGTGTGAATTTTGAATGCAATCCAGTTTTGCACTGCTTCTCGTGTCATCAAAACGTTAAGAGTAGTTGATGACTTATCACACACAGTGAAAGGAGACCTGCTTCTGCTAGGAATGTGTCAACTGGACTTGCTGAAATGCTCCAGGTATAAATCTCACTCCACTGTGGTGGACCACAGATTTTTTAAGTGAGCATCTTTGTATTTGTTATGGTGTGGAAAGTGACACAACAATTGGAAAGTGATTGCTGTCACACGTGTTGTTACATACATAAGAGAGTGATTTGGACCGCCAACTAAATGGTATGTGGCAATATATATCCCAAGGGCTACATTGAAGTGAGTGAGGACTGTTGTTAAGTAATTGGAACTTCAGTTTTGAGATAGCCTCTTCTAGATTTGTTAATGCTTCTGCACATGGGTTTGAGTGTGGATAAGTGCCCCCTTTAAGGAAACGGGGGATAGTTGATCCACTAAGTCGACCGTCTCATATTTATTTGCAAATACGTCTTTATTCTCTCTCAGAAGTGGTAAGGACTTGTAATAAGCATGAGATGCTGTGTTCAAAAAAATCTAATTTTTCATATAGCAACATCTACTATAGTGTTAAAGAAGACTTTGTTGGATATTGGAGGAAGGCCATATATACAAAGGGTATAAAAGTAGGAAGAAATTCAAACAAGAACACTAGACTGCTTGGCATTTGCAGATGACGGTGCTTATTACAGACTCACTTGAAAGTGCACTAGAACCAATCCCAGAATCACAACACCAAACAGGGAAAGTATGCTTACACATATAAGTTGGCAGGGGGGGGGGGGGGGGGCGAAGTTCATGAGAAAAGACGAGTAATGCATCTCAAAAGCTTTAAATAAATAACACAATAACTAAAGTGGGTTTTTTTAAATGTGTAGGAGAACAGATCGCTGCTCACCAAATAGGTAGTCTGAGTGGCAGACAGCGCAATGAAAAGCATGGCTAAAATATTTAAAGCTTTTAGACATTCATCTTACAAAACTGAAATAGAAACAAACACAAAATGGCCACTATGTCTGGGCACTGGGGCCCAACTGCCCGGACACAGCGGCTCTGTGTGTGTGTGTGTGTGTGTGTGTGTGTGTGTGTGTGTTTGTGTGTGTGTGTGTTTTATTTCAGAACGACAAATTCATCCAAAAGCTTAACATATTTTAGCACTCATTTTCACTGTGCTTCTCTGCGACTCAATGCCTCCCCTGTCTGTTGTTCGGTAGCAATCTACTGTTTCTATGCTGTTGCTATTCCACCCTGGACTTTCTATTGTTTGAGAAAGGATATAAGACAACTTGAAGGAAAACATAGCAAATAGGCACTATAATACATAAAATGGAGAGACCTTTCAAATAATAATAAAAATAAATCTTTGACTTGTTACACAATTAAAAATCTAGAATTACAAAATAGGAAAAAGAGATAAAAATGTGGGAGTTGATACGGACACAATAAGAAACACAACACTATTTGCAGAAGTAATAGAAAAGGTAGGTTTTCAGGGCAGGAAAAATCAAGAACTGAAAGAAAGTGGATCCAGGAAGAGAAGGAACAACATTCTTAAAGACTAAAAGATGTGTGCGCCCAAAGGAAAAAGCAGTTGAAAATAAAGAAGCAGAAACAATACTGATTTACTGTGCCTTCTAAAAGGGGTCTTTGAAATAATGAACATAAAAAATATTCAATTTGACTCCACTGTGTTTTAATTACTTCATTGAGACTCCACATTTGCAGTTATGTGATGAAAAATGGCAGCACGTATAACACAGCCATGTACATTTTGACTAGGAATGCATGTGCTACCATACAGGGAGGTCAGAAAGAGTCTCAAAGGCTTGTAAGGCCGTTGCAGGTTTGGTTGTGCTGAGAAGTAATTGTTCAAAAAAAATTCAATATGTTACATTGTTTCCAAGTTAATTAGCAGCGAAGTTAGCTAATCAGCCCACCACATGCACAAATTCAAGGTGCCTGCAAGAAACGGTGCTACCAAATGTGCTACAGTCTGCTTGTGTCTGTATATGTGTGGATGGATTTGTGTGTGCGCGCGAGTGTATACCCGTCCTTTTTTCCCCCTAAGGTAAGTCTTTCCGCTCCCGGGATTGGAATGACTCCTTACCCTCTCCCTTAAAACCCACATCCTTTCGTCTTTCCCTCTCCTTCCCTCTTTCCTGATGAGGCAACAGTTTGTTGCGAAAGCTTGAATTTTGTGTGTGTGTATGTGTGTCTGTCGACCTGCCAGCACTTTCATTTGGTAAGTCACATCATCTTTGTTTTTAGATATATAACTTACCGATTTCTTTGTCAAACTAAGTTAGTAATTATTCTTGGAGCATAAGTAGCTTGATATCTGGAGGAACCCCCTACTTTGACCCACCAGTGTAGAGAACAGCAAGATCACAATACTTGTTTAAGCCTGTGTTCCTCTGAGATACAGATACCACAAGCAGAGCCTTTTATGTTTTTAGAATCAAAAGCTAGGTGGTGGTGCTATTGCAATGTGACATAACTATTGTATTAAAGTTTGCCATTTAAGGCAGCTTAGAAATTGGCCCAGTACTTTTTAAAGTGAGTTTTCAAGGAAAGTGTTACAAAAAATATAAAAATTTCAAATGACAGTTTCATTGGATGATTTTTTTACAATTTTCGTAAAAGCCTAACAACAACAATAATGCCTCAAATTGCTTTGTTCTACAACAATAATCAATCATTTCAAGATAAAACTGCTTACAACCATTATGCAGAATTTCATCAAGGTCATGAAGATCAATCAATACGAGTTGTTTCAAAATAAACCAATGCTGTGTGCTACTTTTAGGATTAATCCTCAACCCCCCTGGTGACACAGCCACCTACCGTAGAGTTCTGTACTGTGGATTGCTGCAGCTACGACTTGCTGATGAAAGCTCCTCTGAAGATAAGACAAAAACAACCCGAAGCTATGCACAAATACGCCACATTGTTTTACAACCAAAATGCCACAGACGACACAGTACCATGCGGTGCCATCCTTAACACCAGAGGCAGAAGCATCACCACAAATGGCACGTGAGTCACGTGCCTCCTTCAGTATTCTTCCACCAGTTGAGAATTTAAGCCACTGCCTGACCTCTCTGCAGCCACTTTACATTCCAAGCTTTATGCCAACTGTGTCTAGCAGTCCCTCAACAGAGTTGTTCTGCCAAGCATCCTCTGCCCTTCTCGGCCTAAGCTGACAAGCAGTCCACCACAGCTCAACGCTTCTGCGGACTTCGTCTCTGACTAGTTTCCAAGTGCACTGCCTAATGGGAGACTATCATCATGGACTTCACACATGAACATCTCAGTGCATTTTCAGTGATTACCCACTAGGACATTTGATGACAATTTCGGTGCCTACTTGCTACAACATTCCAGTGCTTCAGTGATTAAGTGAGTTTTAAGGGGGTCTTTTCTATGTTGTGCTTGGGCCATGATTCCACTCCTGGACACACAGTTGTACGATGGATATTTTGTGTGTTATTTTTTATGTGTCTGACAAGCCAATGTGCTGTTGTATCCTACGAGTAGAAAGTAGTCTCATTGTATTGGCATTGGCATCTATGCATGTTGTTAAAAATTTTCTGAAGATACAGTGGTGACAGCAACAGTCTGTTGAAACCAGTCACTGTGAAATAAAACAAAAATACCAAGCAATCTTGGCTGCAGAAGATTTTTCTATGAACTATCAGACTAAACCGAATAGTGCGGACCCACATTCCAGATATCCGTTTTATTTTGTTTGTTAGACTCAATAAGGTTCAACTGTTATTGACTATCTGGGCACAGTGCTTGTAGTGTGTTATTCCCTTTGGTTATGATCACTACAACAGTAACGAGGATCGACATTTGCTCCCTCCTTGTCCCACACCACAATGGCGATGAGGATCAACATTTTCTCTGTCCTTGTCCCACACTACAATGGCAGAAAGGGACAATGTTTGCACACTACTCCCTCCACAATAATGGCGATGAGGTTCAACATTCACTCTGTCTGTTTCTTATTTGACAATGGCAGAAAGGATAAAAGATTGCAAAGTTCAGTCGCAGTCTACAACACTAAGGAACAAAGATTCACCAGGCAAGAAAATGTCTCCTTGTCAGCATGGATTAATGGGAACTTGAAAAGGTGGTGCATCTGGGGGGTGGGGAAAGGCTGTGATGATGTGGCAGGAGTTCTGGTGGCTTTGAGTATGTAGAAAGCCACACTTTCTGTGCTTGCCGAATCTAACTTTCCATCCCCGTGTCCTGATTCAGAATGCTGCCCCCCCCCCCCCCCCCCATTTCTTTTCTTCTTTTTTCTTGCACATGTGTGCTCTCAATGCCTGCTGTCTTTTTCAGTTTTCTTCTTGCTTTTTCTGGTGTTCATACCTATTTTATACTTTTGTTCCTTAACCCAGGTATAGACCTTGCTCTGTATACACTTACAGGACTCATTCAATCCCTGTGCCACAGCGCACATTTGATATTCCGCGGCGTCTTCCTCAAGGCTAATGAATCCTCTTCCTCCTATTCTCAGTGCTCATCTGCACACTCCGTATTCCGCCGCATCCTGCTCCTCCCTCTTCAACACCTTATACATTTCACAGCATCATTCACACCACTCCTCGACACCTTCTGTTCCTTCATTCTCGTCTACATACTCAAAGCCACCAGCACTCCTGCCACATCATCACAGCCTTTCCCCACCCCCCAGATGCACCACCTTTTCAAGTTCCCATTAATCCATGCTGACAAGGAGACATTTTCTTGCTTCTTCTGTTCCTCCTGTGGCGTCCTTTTCACAGCACCAGCAGAACCATCGCCTGCAGCAGCATGTGTAGGTCATACGTGTTTCCAATTTGGCTCTTGCAAACCATCCACCTCTGGTTACGCCAGCCCATGATCCATACTTGTTGCGCCCCTTCTGCACTGTTCTGAGGGATCTCCTATCATCCTGCTCTCACTCCTCCCAGACACTCCTCGTGCTCTGTACTGTTTCCAGATGAGCAATAATGCATGATGGAACACGCCTTCCAACGCTCTGCACTGCCCCTACTTGGTTGCCTCTCCAGGACCCATCAAGCTCATGGCACTGTGAGTGGCCACAAGATCTCCTTGTGTCACGCAGGGCTGCACCTATTCCTCATCTAAACACTCAACTTGGGCCATCAACAACACTTCCCTGGCCCTGCAATTAAGCACTTCTGGGGATTTTGATGCAAAGCTGAGCCTCACTGGGTCTCACCTCAGTCGCCTTTCCACTATGATGACTTCATGTCTCCATTGCTGCCTCCAGTGGCCAGCTCCAACTTCTAAGATGACAAAATTGCACATCTCTCTTTTTTAGGCTTGCTCCTATCAATTCTTGTCCAAGCCAGATCCATCCGTCATGGCCACATTAAAGCCATCTGCTTTGGCAAATGCTCCTTGGGTCCAGACCTCCACCATCACGAGCACCTATCACAGGGGCCACCTTCCCAACTCCAGGGTGCCTCCTCCCTTCAGCAGCCATATCTTCTTTGCGATGCCTGCGCCATCTCTTTCCTCGGCAGGGAAGGGGGCAGAAGAGACAGCAAACCTCCAGTGTCACCACCACCTATCTTACAGTTATGATCCGCAGGTTCCCGCATCTCTGTCCTGCTAACGACACTTCCTCTGGAGCTCTGGTGAAAAAAACCTGTAGCAACACACAAATATGCCAGGTTGTTTGCAACTGTACCTCTAGAAGCTGCCACAGTACCATGTGGCAAAAGCCTCGCGCCCGATTCAGGAGAATCACCCCAGTCTTCACTGGACATGATCACCAATCACCCCACCAGTTTAGTTCAAAAGCAGATTTCCCGTGCCATCACATCCAATCCTGGTAATGCTGATCCCTCCAAAATAACAACTTAGTACACCTCTTGTCAGTCAGTACTATCCTGGCCTTGAATGTAACTTCAACAAGGCTATACCTTCCTGAAATTAAGCTACAAAATGAGGTCCATTCTGTCTGACATTTCGCCCACCACACATAGAACAGCTTTTTCATGAGCCCTTCCCACCCCTATGCTCCCCTCCCCTCCTACCATCCCCGTTCAGTCTTCAAACCATCCTAGTCAGACCCTATACTCCATACTCCTTCTGCACCCATTTCCTACCCTATGGCTTCCTACCCCAGTGACCATCCCAGTCATAAGACTTGCCCTATGCACCCATGTACTCCCATCTATACCAGTCCTGTAACTGACCAAATATATATACTATCAAAGGGAGAGTGACCTGTGAAAAGATACATGCCATGTACCTGCTGTTGTTGTGTGCCAATTGTTATGTAAACATTGTTCTGCCTTTTACACTGGTATGATTACCACTAAGTTGTCAAGAAGAATGGGCACAGACAGAGGATGCATACTGGGAACACAGAATACGCTGTTACAGGGCATTCTCTACAACATAACCGTTGTGACCTTGGTGCCTGTAAAACCACATGTGCCGTCTGGATTCTCTCCTGTGACACAAGCTTCTCAGAACTCCGTGAGCTGAGACATTACCTGTCCTTTGTTCTCACCACCCACCTGGCTTTAATTAATGTTAATTTCTTTGGCCTCAGCATTTCTTTTCAGTGATTATCCCTTTGTTCCATCCCTTATAGTTTTCTATATATTTTATTTCGTGACCTGTCTATTTTTTCCTGTGCCCTACTCCACCTACCTACCTCGCATAATACACTTAGCACTGCACTATTATTAACTCTTGCATGATGTTTCGTCAGTAATCTCTGTCTTGCTTATTACCCTTTTTTCCTTCTGTAAGCTCTAAAGTTTTCAAATCTCATCTGGCACAATTCCCAACAATCAGTCTGTCCTCCTCAACCCACCTGGTAAGTCTCCCCAGACCTGGGGTTGTGGACGATTTTTCATAACTCTCCCCATTCTCTAAAACATGCCAGTCCTTTTCTTTCATCCCTCTTCCTCCCCCTTCAACCATTCTGCCAGAAGAAGGAGCCACTGGCTCCAAAAGCTGACACGTTTCCTTAACTTCTATTCGTGTTTCCTCCCGCTGCCGCTTGGTGAGTAAATTTTTTTGTCTGTCCAATTCTATTACATCCTCAAATAGTTTGCTAATTTGAAATTGAAAACAATAATTCAGAAATGTAACTTTTCGAATTAGAAACATAAAATTATTCTGTTTCTATCTAATAGCAAACTTTTTTCTCCTCTTTATATATGATTGATTTAATAAGCAAAGAAGCAACTCTGTTTTGGTCCATAACTCAGTTTATTTATTTCAGTTTTTCTTGTTTTCAGGTAAAATTTCTTTATACTGAAATGTCTTAGTGTTGCTAATCAGTATTAAAGCTGAAATAATGTTAGGTAACAACACACTTGAGGACTACTTAAGTTACATTTGTTACTCAGGATGATAAAACAATGCTTTGTTAAATTTTCTACAGAATTTTGATAAGGTGTTAACAATGTTTTAAATTAATTTTTAAAAAGTCAACATTTATATCACTTTTATTTTTTCCTTGTAGACTATATACACTAGTCTTTTCAACTACAGAACCTAGTTAATATTTTTCAGAAACTTCAACTTTTCTAGTACTTAGGATTAAGTTGTTTCATAAAATTTGAAGCAATACAAAATGTTTCTTTTTTGTCCTTGTAACCCGATGTACTACAATGTATTGCAACATAACACCCCAAACACAGGGATCTTCTTTTCTCAAATGAAACTAACACAGATAAATTTTTGTTACTCTTTTTCACAGATAAAACTAACACAGATACATATGTCACTGGCTTGCTGGTCAACATCCACCATGTGTTGGTTTCTGCCTTAATTTCACTGACACACTTCTATTGCTGCTATCCTTGACACAGCCAGGCTGCGAACCAATAACCGCTGCCTGATGACATACTCATGAGGTCACCTTAACTCTGCTGCCATCTCCAGAAGACAGCCAGAAGGGGGATCCTACCACCGCCTTATGGTCATAGGCATGAACTGAGGTCCTTCCAGCTCCGTGGTGCTGGGGTCAAATGTCGTCAGATGCAGTGTCCCAGCCACTCATCCAGGATTTATCATCTGGATGTCACCGCTGTCTCCAACTAGGCCTGCTTCACTCTGGCCACCCAAGTCAGGACGCTGTCACACTATCCTGACTCAGCTACAGCCACCCGCTTTGAATTTGCTAGTAGTCAAGATTGCTTGCTACCAAGCTACCAAGTCTACAAGTGCTTACAATGTCATGACAACACCTGTGTACCTGTTGCAGGGCTCAATGCCCATCGCTTGTTGTCTGCTTACGGCACGGGGGTTGTACTACATCTATTTATGGTTAACATCAAAGAACTTTGACAACATTTAGCTGCCTTCATCATCAACACCTCCACCCGCCTCCATCAGAGAACCACTTGCCCACTCCATGCTCCCTGACATCATTACAATTGGTGTCGGAAGTGAGATCTGTGTGAGGTTCAACTTGGATGACAGTCGCAAATTTAAGTAGCAGCAAGTGCATTTCATACTGCTCAAAGGAACTTTGTGTCCTTGGGGCTGTCCTCTTCCCACCATCCTGATCCCATTATGTCACTGATAGACAGGTATGGTTTTTGGGAGTAACTAAGAGATGAACAGATGACACCAGCTGTGTGTAAACTGGTGTAATTTGCAGCCCCACACACCAGTTAGCCTGATATACCTAGTCTATTGGGTATGTCAACAGAAACAGCTTTATGCCAGACAGTGTAGAGAAAACTTGTGGCTAAGGTAAGGACAGCCATGGGTATGAGAAAATTTATGTCAATGTAAATAATAGGCAAATACAATCATGGGTTGCTATAGATAAAGAAATAGGAATTTTGCAGTCTGCAGTAGTGCGTATGATATAGCTACATTAAGTAGAGTTAGATTAGTTAAAGTGTATACTAGGAAATAGGATAACTATTAGCTGACACAGAATGTATAATCTGGTAGTTTGACAGCCACAAAGGCAACAGCTAGTGAATACTATTTAGTTCTAGTAATGAAGATGTAAACAGTGGTACACTGCTGGCAAAGAACAACATGGATCAAGTGACACAATACTACTGTGGAATTAGACTTTCCTGTCTTTGCATCACCCACCACTGATTCAAAGCAGCAAGTCCCTGAGATGCTAGGGATGTGAGATGAGCCATCGACCGTGTCATCATCAATCAAATCACTCCAGGTTTCTCGAGATACAAAGAGCACAATAGCAGAGAATCTGCCTATGATGTCTGCCAAGCCAAAGATATAATACTATGTGAGACTGTATCAGATATAAAGGTAAATATTATGAAGTATTGCAGGTGTACTAAGAGCGCTGGAGGATAGCTGGAAAGCAACTGTGACCCAGAAAGTATGAGTAAGTCAGTCGTACCAGAGAGCTCATGGCGCACAATACACTGGACAAGTATCTTGGGGTTAGAGGTATCAGTAAATTGAGACTTTTTTGTAGTGTGTGTCAGAGAAAGGCGTGTTTTTGATAGTTCCCCATTCATTATGTCTGATGATGTGCCATTGATACCAACTAGAACCTGGAACAACTGGCGAGATAAAAACTGATGAACAAAAATTAGTAGGGAGCCTCAGAAGCTCCACTCGTGGAGGGTAAGCGAAATGTTATTGCACCAGGCATTATGCTTTATGTAGGCCAACAAGATTCATCCCATTTATTCAAAGGAAATTATACATATAGTATTATGTACTTTATTATTAACAATACATAAATAATTCTTTTTTACTAGAAAGCTATCTATAGTCATTTGTCTCTGTCGACACTTCAACACTTGGTGCTGCTTTATTGGGGTGATGATTTTCATTGTATGATGCAACTGATTCCCATGCTTTCAACATTTCTCTTATTGCACCAGAAGACTGCTGGTTTGCTGTTACTGACTTCTCCTCCTGTGAAGAACTCCTGTCTACAACTTCCTGCTGTGAAACACAATGCAACTTCATATGTTTTTTGGCTGTGATCTTCCACAAGCTCATCAATATCATTGTTATCCACTTCTGGACCCATGCTCTTGGCCACAGATAAAATCTCGTTGACTACAGGCTCCACAGGTACTGACCGAAATGATCCAGAGTCACATTCGACAACAAACTTCGACCAAAGCTTCTTCCAAGAATAATTGAGAGTTCTCTTGGCAACCCATTCCCATGGCTTTTCAATCATCTTGATGCAGGCAACGATGCTGAAGTAATATTTCCAAAACTCTCAGAGTGAGATTGGTAGCTTCAGTCGACTCAAAGCAATGGTCGAAGAGTAATTTAATGTCGAGCTCCTCAAAGTTAGATATAATCAGCTGGTCCATAGGCTGGCGTAAGGAGAGGTGTTGGGACGCAGAAACTGGATCTTGATGAATTGAAATTCTTGAAAGAGGTTGTCTCGTAGACCTGGAGAATGAGCAGAGGCATTGTCCATAATGAGCAAGAAATGGAGTGGGAGATTCATCTCAAGCAAATATTTGTTCACTGAAGAACCAAACAGTTCACTGATCCACTCACAAAAAGGATCATGTGTCACCTAAGTCTTATTGTTGGACCTCCACATCACATTTAACCTGCTCTTCTGGACTTTACACTTCTTGAAGGTCATGGAGTTTCTGAATGCTAAACAAGCAGCAGTTTAATTTTCAAAACACTGCTTGCATTGGCACCGAACAGCAGTGAGAGACTGTCTCTCATTGGCTTGTCACTGGGCAATGTATTCTGCCCTCCTATTATAAACATACGCTTTGGCATCCTTTTCCAGAATAGATCCGTCTCGTTACAATTAAAAACTTGTTGCGGCAAACACTCAGAATCTACAAGCATCTTGAAGTTGCTGACGAAGTTCTCTGCTGCCCATGTGTTGGAGCTGGCTGCTTTGCCTTGCCTCACTACACTGTGGATGCCGGTTCTTCTCTTAAACTTCTTGAACCACCCATGGCTTCCCTTAAATACTTTTTTAGCCCGCTGATGATCCTGGCATCTTCTTAACTAGGTCAGCGAATTCATTCTCCTCTTCTCATGAATGATGTTCTTGTTAATAGTGTCACCTTGCAATTGCTTTTCATTTATCCATATAAGGAGCAGCCTTTTGACATCGCCCAGAATATGAAACTGTTGTTTACTCTTTGTCACTCCCTCTGAAGCTTCTATCTCCTTAATGTTGTCCTTGTTCTCGAGAACAGTGTAAATAGTTTATGTAGACCAATTGTATGTGCATGCTAAATCAGCAATGCTCACACCATGTTCGTATTTTTCAATGACTTTACATGTCATTTCTAAGGTAATTTTCTTTCTCTTATGGTCGTCTTCTTGCAGCTTTATTTTCAGAGACATTTCTACAAAGTTTATTAAAATTTGCACAAAAAAAAAAAACACTGTGTGAACACAAGTTTTGAAAAATCTGTGATCACAAGCTGCATGAAGATGGAAGCAGAAAGAGCGCTAAACCAAGACTGCAGTACATACTAAAGACATTATTCATATGCCACTGCCAACAATAAAAGGTGTCCATATTGCTGAAAGTTTTTCCCGCTGCGCATAAATGGCCGATGACAACACACTAAATCGCCGTCACTTGTCACTCCTCATGTGCAACATTGCACATTATGCACGTCACTTTTTTACAAATTCTTTGCTCATTATGCAGATTGCACATTAGGGGAAGTGCTCATTAAGCAAGGTTCCATTGTAGAAGTCCCTACCAGATGAAGTGGTACTGCTTCACAGGGGGGTGGTGTGCCTTTAAGTCCCCAAATAGCAGGAAAAGAGGGGGGGGGGGCGCTAGCTGTTGGAGTGATGAGGTCAACTCAGTGTAAGTAAGTGGTCTCCCTGGAAGTAAATACACAATTTGCAAATGATGATTGCTGAGGCTGTTTGGACCTGCATTGCTACTGCTTTCAATGTGGCATAAAAGGGAATCCATTCACTGATGATATTGTGCTAACCAATGTACAAACTCCTCCACATGTCTTCTTGTGGCCCATACGGTTATGAAAGAATGAACAATAGCCATGGAGCATTGGGAAATGGTCATCAGTGAGGAACGCTTTTTGTAGAACAACACAAATTGTGGAGGGGGGGGGGGGGAATAGGGGAATAGCCTTGTCCTAATTCTTCTTCTTCTTTTTCTCGTCCTCCTCCTCCATAGATTTTGCTGCTCAGAATTCCTGCAAGGGCCTATCGGTAATAATAATAATAATAATAATAATAATAATTTTATTGTCATTCGGCCATTACAGCAATAGACAACGTCATATACATACTAAAATACAATTAATAGTTTGAAAGAAACAACAGGTTTCTTGTTAACATTATAGTATTATATTACAGTTGATAAATTCTCTCATGTCATAGAATGGGTGGAGGACTAGTCAGTTATGAATTGTTTGTTTGAATAATTGTTCAGGTAATTCTTGAACAGACTGAGGAAGTTTATTAAATAATTTGTACCCCATGATTTCGTAGCTGTTGAGTGACTTTGACAACCTGCGGTAAGGAATATAGAGGCACCTATTCCTTCTTGTATTGTGGCTGTGTACATTTTCTCTGGTTTTTGTTTCTGGTAATTTCTTCTTCGTATAAATTAGAACATAGTATATGTACAAGTTTATAACAGTCATGATTTTCTGTTCACAGAACAATGGTTTACAGTGTGCCTTATATGCAGAACCAGTAATTATCCTAATAGCTTTTTTTTTGCAGTATTAATATGTCATGTACACAGCTAGAGTTCCCCCACAAAATAATTCCATATGTTATTATACTCTGAAAGAATGAAAAATAGGATGTTCTAACATATTTTTCAGGAACACAATCCATAAGTCGCCTTAACAGGTAAATAACTCTTGTTCACATCAACTACCTTTGTAGAGTGATTGTCCGAAGTTACCACATTTTGGGTATGCCATGCAGTGAGATGACAAATAAACAAAGCGTAAGCATCGGAAGCAGCTCACGGGTGGTGGAATGTCTCTCATCGCACCAGTACACATGACTAACATTTTTTGAGATGACATTCCCTTGAATTGCCTCTATCTGTTCAATTATTCTTGGGACTTTTTCGGATGCATCAGGCAAAATGTACACCTCAACACTCGAGATTAGCCCATAGCTCCTCATCTGACTGAAGTGTCAAGGCTCTGTGGAATAAGATTCCTTGATTCACATTCAAAGTTTTGTGTGGGGCAATGGTCACTGGTGCATCATGCACTAGTTCACATGCCTGAAGAGTTATAGATTGTGCAGCTGAAGAAACTTAACTGAACAGTGATCCATTGCACATTTTTCCTAATGACTCAACTTCTCTAAATGTATCATCAATATGCTCCACAAAAAATAATGGCTTTGTTGCAGTAAAAGTATTCCCATCATTCTGAGAACATACTGAGTATTGGATATTGTTTTGCTCCCAGACATCTGGCTTGTCCCTCTTCCCATATGGTAGCAAGGATAGGGAAAACAGGATTATAACTGTCCACACTGAAATTTCTATGTCTGTCTGATGAGACAGCCATTGTAATGGGGTAATTTAATATGTTTTATGTCATGATGCCCCAGGCAGTCAGACCTGTGTGGGGAGCTAGAGGCTAAGGCATCTGCAGTGTGATCCCTGTGTTGCCAGGGGCTCAACCGAAAGCGTACATAATGAGCCCACCATGTCAGACTGGACACCATATTGGCTTTGAAGCACGTGTAAGACCTATGCGGGTATTGTGCACAGATAATCTTCATCCTTGCATGCAGTGGGTGTTATTGAAAGTGTTCTTCCCCAATTGGTCCACACTACAGAAAAAAAATTGGAAAATAAAGATCAGACCCTGAAGGAGACCAAAAATTACTTCAGCAAAAAGATGATTAATTAATGAACATCTCGCGAAAGGGAAGCAGAACCTATGAAATGGAAAGGTCAACATCAAAGGCTGCCATAATGAAAAAGAGAGCAAGAAAAGGAAGAAAAAGATGACAGTCTTGAATAAAATTTATGTATGGACTGAAATGAAATGATCACATAACATTATTGGATAGGAGACCCTGTCAGTGGTTTTTTGGCCACCTGGTGGAAGTCTTTCTATTTGACACTTCAGGATCTTGTGCATCTTTGTGATGAAGAAGAGACAAAATAATTAGGACAACACAAAAGCCC
Source organism: Schistocerca nitens (assembly GCF_023898315.1). Classification (NCBI taxonomy): domain Eukaryota; kingdom Metazoa; phylum Arthropoda; class Insecta; order Orthoptera; family Acrididae; genus Schistocerca; species Schistocerca nitens. The sequence goes on from NC_064622.1 coordinate 356,866,128, forward strand.
AGTTCCTAAGTGAAGATAACCTTTCACTAGCCTGGGAATCAAACCAGAAACCCCGTGATCTTGAGACAGCAACATTAACCACAAGGCCATGAGCAGCGGACATGTAAAGGGTTAATCAGCTGTGATAAAGTCAAACTCTTCGCTCTACAGCTACACAAATACTTCATAAGTCAATGTACAGGTGAAGGGGTGGGTATTCTATTATATCATCTTTGTTGTGACAGCTCTATTTGTGTGGGTAAAAGTTACATTATTGGGACTCCCCCCCCGCCCCTCCTGCATTTTTCAATATGGCACTGACATAAACATTAGGCTTCGCTATAGGTAAATTTATCACCACAATCTTCATTTGGCTTTCAGATTCAGTGGCTTTGCCAACTCACATCCAAACTGTCACCTTTCAAACTAACCTAGACCTCAGGCTGCACTACAGATCAGTCTGTCACCTCAATCAAGATTCCTGAAGGAATCCAATAACATACTTTAATCCTACTTGTGGAATTTGTCGAATTATTGATCTTTTTATTAAATACTTCCTCCCATGTTTATCCTTCCTTTCTTCTGAGCAGAGAATACAGTTTTATATGAATATTATTCAGATATCTCATAGAAATCTCCCAATTGCATAAGTCTGTCACCTACAGTAAGTGAACAGACAGTTAGTGAGTTTCTGATGACATAATCTTTTACATATTCAACTTTCTCAGTTAAAACTAGTTCATAGTCTTTTAGATAATCGGTGTATATGTTACTTATTATCCCTGATCATTTGCACACACAAAATAGAAGCAATCTATCACACTTTGTTGAGACAAATATTATTTCTACCACTATCCACAAAAATCATCTGACATCTTTCTATATTAAACCAAAGCATTGCATACTATGTGACATCACTCACAAAGTCAAGTCTATGACTTTTATGGTATCCATTAAAAATAAATAAATAAAAGTGCATTTCAATGACATTTTGAAAATGAGACAAAGGTGGAAAATATTACTCTATCTAATGTCAAGCTTTGTAGCCGTCAGTATCTGTAGGTAACCGTCTTGATGTATTGTTTAGTGGGGAATACACATTGATGGGCTGCTCACCATCCATATGCAAACAGTGTAAGTCAATGTCTCCAACCCCTCCACTTCAATGATTGTAGAGCAACTGACAGCTAAATTTTAGTACTGACTTAAGGGCTCTCCAAGCATGTAATAAACATGCACACTGATTGTGTTGATGTAAAAGTCTCACCTCGGAAGCACTTGGTCATGGGCTGAGACAACTAAGAGCCTGTTTCTGCTGGAATGCAGCACTGTTCACATGTCACAACAAGCTCTTCTGGCTGTGGCACCTAGTGTATACTGGACAGGATTGTTAGAGGCCCGACTGATATATCTGTCTTCCTCTGATGATTTTCTGACCAGCGACGAAAAAGCTGTAAAATTCATTTTTCTGGTTGTGGAGAAATCAATGGTAAGTGTTTGGACAAGCTCCCTTCCACTTCAGATAATTTTTATATCTTTGAGAATGCAGGCAGATGAACCAGCACACTCAATGAACAAAAAGTGTGGAACTACCCAGTTTTAACTTCCCAAGGTAGCCTGATAAACTAAGTGGTCTGAAATTAGTTTCACAACAAATACAATTTGCCTAGAATGTGTACATGTTCTGAGAAGCAGTACTACAAACTACCATATTAATTTTTATCATCCATCTGAATGTAATACGTGATGTCACAGAGCTTTTTCAACGTGCAAGGAAACAGTTTTTCCATGAGATGTATGGGTAATTTCGGAACTAAAGCCACAAAGTGTGTGTGTGTGTGTGTGTGTGTGTGTGTCAATACGACACGGATTTCAATGAACCCAACATGTTACATAAAATAATGAATATAAATGCAGTGTGTTTTGTGTTACTCGGTTTCTCTTTCAACGTGCAAATTAAACCGACACATGTTGGCTACCTTCAGCAATATATAATATTTTAACGTAATTGATAATGTAACACAACACAATGTCGTCTGTGAAAAACCGTAAACAAATATAAAATAATTACACCTCCTAGGTCCTTCGTTGTTTAGTTTCATAGGGACGAAATAATCTTACCTCCATTAACATTTATTTGGCATATTTGCATCATACACGACGATATCACAATGAGAATACACGAAACCGACATGTAATTATAGTAACTATTAATCTAAGTATAGCGTAACTGCACATTACGTTGGTAACAATGATATACGTGCCTTATGGCTGTCAGATTTTGTAAAGACAATCGCTTCATGACTGACAAAATTAGGATTACATTAAAAATACTGCAGTCATTTGTCTGCTTATAGTGTAAATCACATGAGAAACGCTAAATGTGACTGCAGTTTATTCGAACTAACATGATTAAGAGGCGCTAGGTTAGTGTTGTGGTTATAGTTAGTTAAAACACAGGGATGATGGTGTTACGAATATGTGACGTGTAGCAGGTGAAAATAAGCCTTGAAAACACGTGATTTTACCACAAATACTTTGGGGAGCTATAATCATGTCGATAATGATTTCTTTGATTGATGATCTTAGGGAAAACAAGAAAATCGTCTGCATGTGGATACTCCTTGGTTTACATGTGTTTCGATTTCGCTGAAAACAGAAGACAAATACATCCATGTCAGTTAAGATCTCAGCAATGTACTGTACCGTCTGCAACGCCGTGTGCCCGCGATCAACTATCCAAAATGTGTTAAAATACACTTATGTGAATATAGTGCAAAATAATACGCATGCGTGAAGCAGCATGTTTCCCCTTTAGCCAATCAGCTTATTCTAGATACCCTGACATTCAAGATGGCACCATGGCCTGAACAAGGCAACGAACCCAAGGCACCTGATAAAATTTGTGGTAAAACTGGTGAAAATGCTTTATTGGACACATCGAGAGTGAGTTGCTGTGCTTCAGATGACGCTGAAGTGAGTGCCACTTTGAACAAAAGTGATGATAAACAGGTATGGAAGTTCATGATTGTGTGTATCTGCTCATTGTTAAATGTATTTGTCAGCTTTGATCCTTAGTAATCGCTTATAAAGGAGTTTGCATTTTGCGGCGTGTATCTGAGATAGCTTATCATTTGCTTATATTCGTTCTGAGTGCCGTAGATGGATATTTATTGCGTGACATTCAAGGACAAGGAACAGGCATACGTACTTTTCGTAAGTAAAATAGTGAATGTGCTTTTTGACATTAAAGTTCAGTTCCTGGAGACTGCTACAAATGCAGATAAGGAATTATTTACAATTTGTAACTTCCATTATGTGAATCGGCTAAGAATTTTGTTCCCTTCACTGTTAATGTCAAGTGACGATATTGTTTACAGTAGACAATGTGAATGCTGTACAAAAAGATTACTCTTGAATGCAACATTTCTCCTGGAGACCGGCTTGTCTTTACGAACGCGTGTTAGCTTTTCAACAATCCTTTGTCAGCCAAGGTAAAATACAATTTTAAATGATAACCTCTCACATTCTGCAGACTTAACTCCTTTCTGGGACTATAAATCGGCCGGTCTGCGTTCATTGGTAACCAGAAAATGCAGAACCCGATATTTCGTGTACTATTGTCGCAGGAGTGGATGAGAAATAATCTGTCGTTACTGCATTGCTGCGGAAAATGACACTTCGGTGTAGCTACAGGACTCTGGCTATAAATTTTCTGCAAGCAAAATGTAACTCATTTGTTGCACTACAAATATATTGTCATTGAATGAAAATTTTTAAGATAGAACGCCCATAAATGTTCAGTAGATTATACATCCACACTTGGTGTTGCTGATTCGTACTGTCTGTTGAACCCTGTTTTCGTTATTTGACCTTACGGGACATGAACATTCAGTGTTTGATGTCAAAGCACCTGTATGTAAAAGTTACGTCAAGTAAATAAGGAATTTTATTCTATAGCCGCTTAATTTTAGAAAAATAATTACTATCGACGTGCCGTAAAATATCAAGGTGCCACTTGTGCTTCCCGTGTCAATCTGAACAGTTACGTTCATTGACTTTTCTATTGCTTGACTTTTGTGGAGGATTGTAGTTGTCTTCGTAACCTGTTGAGACGAAAGAAATGTAAACTTGTAAGTTTTTATGCAAAATCATAAATGTACTAGGCCTATATATCGTATGAAAGTGGAAGTCGAGAAAACAAATTCATTCTCTCTCTCTCTCTCTCTCTCTCTCTCTCTGTGTGTGTGTGTGTGTGTGTGTGTGTGTAGGTGGGGGGGGGGGGGTTGATTCGTCTGTATGGTGACAGGAAATTCTGAACTGAATTACCTTTCGATAGGACACTGTGTAATTTTTAATAACCATACCTTAGCAGTATTACTCTTTATTATCTGGAATTCTTCGCCTTCGCGTTAAAGTAATATTGCCAGCCACCATTCGCTTAATACAGCGTATAATTTAGTTTACTATCAAAGTGTTAGTACCGATAATCGGGAACAATATTTGTCACCTGCTTGCTCTTTATTTCCGTTCGAACCATAACGGATTGTGGAATTACTGTAATATATGTTTCCCCAAAATATTATTTGGAAGTGTTGTATGTGGGTCAGCTTTTCCTTTGAATAGTCCCAAATTTGTAGTGTATGTCATTTACTGACATTAGTCTTTTTCTTTAAACTGGGGGGTGAGGGGGGGGGTGTTCAGAGTGGATATTATCGAGGTTTGTCTGCATACTTGCTAATTGTAAATTTCTTTTAAATAGTGCTGTTTTTCCTCTCGCACATTTCAGATTGTGTGTTTAATGTTAAAAGATTCGACGTTTAATTTAAATTTAACCTTTCTTTAGTGTAAGTAATACACGAGGGTTTCGCCGAATAATAAAAAAAATCGAGAGATGATATGACTTCTCTAGCCCTGCTTTGGCACGAGAAGTGTTTGGAGAATAGAAAAAAAACGCAGTATTAGTGAAATGATGCGTTCGTATTGACAGACAAAAGCTGACCGACCTACCGTACGCCAGCTGTCATTCGCACACTCCACGCCCGCACAAGAGCTTTCACACATCTACACATGCATGGTACGTGATTGGATCTTCGCAGTGGACAAATACTTGCGTCTTCTCCCTGTTACCTGTGTGGCTATGTACCCGTAAATACGAAATTCAATATCGCAGTGTTTTTAGTGAAACTTAAAACTACTTTGAGAAGTTTCTAGGCTAGTTTGAACTACAAGGGTACTATAACGGACTCGAAAGTGAACACATTCAGTTAACGTAGCCCTAGCGCATCCAGGAGAGATTCAGTTATTGGATCTGTTGGCATCAAGAACTACCGTTCTGAAAAACAGAGCAGCGATCAATTTCGTGGTACAAATTTTCTCAGTGGTTTAGGGTGCATTCCATGTAAAGAGTGCAATTATATTCAAATTATTAAGCGTCTGAAGAGAAATCTCAACCATGACGACTCTTCCCACTCAGAACTTAGGTCAGTGAAGAGAGTAACACTGGTATACGAACTGGCGGAAAAAGACACGCGTGTATTACCGCCAGACTCTTTAAACTTCGTGCTTGTGCGCTCAAATTGTGCTGTACCACACGAGGGCAGATAAGTGTAAAGCAGTTAAATTCTTACAGCTTACCACACTCGATAAGTCAGATCCGAATTCTGCCTCCGAGATATACCAAAAATTTAGAGTGAACTTTGCTGTGCAAGAAACATGATCGGGTATATAATACTCTTTTACTCAAAGTGTCGCAAAACTAGAAGCGGGTGCCGCGAGTATGCCCGTACCGAGCCAATCACGAACGGGACCCTTTTTAATAATCGTTAAGGGCGTTAAAACTCTAGTGCTAAAATCTCAAAAACCCGTCACACGGAAGCCGTATGCGAAACACTAGGTATCCCGAGCCGCTCTTTTCGACCATCCGTTGCAAATGGAGACAAACTGTTCATTCTTCATTGCTAAGTTCAGACTTACCGAGTAATATTTTTTAGGGTCTAGCCTGTGGATGCGTCGTAAAATATTATTAGTTGTTGTTGTTGTTGTTATGTTCTGACACTTGTCTGTATTCGCCTACTTGCTTCCCAGTACAATCACTTTTGTACTCTTCTAAATGTTTTTTCGTAATATTCCTTACCTACGGATTGAATTCGGTTTCTCTCCACAACCGAAGACTACTGAAACGAAAGAGATTTTCAGATGAACCCAGGGTATAGAGCGGTGAATCACTCGCGGTACCATGACATACTTAAAACAAATTATTGTCAAAGTATGAAGAGTGGATTGAGAATACAGAAAATCGTTGGAAAAAGGCGATGGAAAATCTACATTGTGTAAAACATTGTGTCCATTTTATTGTATAAGGTGGTGGCTGCAACTTATATTTTGAAGTGGTAAGTGTTCGTCTTCCTGAAAAGCGTCAGATACAATAGTCAACTCGCGTGTATCACTGGTACCTCAATAGACATACAGTATAATGCTGCCTCGACGGAGAAAAATTGACTGCTTCCCTGATTCCCTTCGCTTCCATGTCGAAGTTTTCCCGGATTGCTCTTGCTGCCGCATACTTGTTCCCATGTACAAATTGTTACGCGCGAACCAGAAGATACGCAAGCACTTCCTCAATTTCCACGCATTTCGGTGTATATTCGGTCCTTTTATACTTCTTCCGTAATTTTTCGCAATTCTATAGATTTTATGTCAGATCTATCCATGCGATCATGACATAACCTCTCGTACTGTGTTCTAAAATTGCTTGTAAATGTAGCACAGATGCCAACACCTAGCCCAGATGCACTGATCAGGAGGTGTAGCATAGCACTGTACTCGATTGTGTCCAGTCACCTCCACGCTGGACAGCATTTGCTGTTTTCTGTATGTCTGTGTACATACATGTCACGGAAAGCGCCCAGGACGCAAGTTAGCGTTTGAGTGTGGATCCGCCACGCGTTATATCCAGAGCGATGTTGGAATGCGGATCCACAATATGCCACGCTCAGCGCAGAGTTTGAAGGTGGATCTGCCACGCACAATGTACGAAGCGGTGTTGGCCTTCAGATCCACAATACACCACATCCAAGTTAGCGTTAGATTGTGGATCTGCCATGTAATACATCTCCGGACCAATGTTCGGAGGCGGATCCACCACACGTTTTTTATGAGTGAAAATTGCAAAGTGCAGTTTGTCTGGTGACCTGGTTCACTATCTTCCTATCATGCGTGCCGTATCGTAAAAAGCTACTCTAGTCGAAGGAATGCGCGAGCCTCCCAAATCCCCCTGCAGGGCCCTCATCTATTTTGTGAATAGCCCAGCCTTTGCACCATTACTTGCCTTTCCGTGCTGCAAGTCTATCCTTTAACTATTAACTTTCCCTCCTTGCCTTTTCGTTGTTTATATTGTAATGATTTTTGTTATTAACTATGTGGTTCCCTTGTTGTGTTTTACTTGATACTCCATTTCCAGATTTTACAGAAGTTGATCGTGCAGGGAAGGCCTCCCACCTTTTGTGCCTTTCTCTCTTCGCCCCCTTGCTTTCTTGTAAAGGTACTGCGTCCAAAACCCAGCACCGTAGCCCTCCCGTTGTTGGGGGAGGGGTGGTCGTCAGGTACCTGCACCGTGGTAGCCGCCCGACCACACAGGGATATAGCACTGTTAGTGCCAGAGCTGGAAACTCCCAACTCAAGCCAAGGAGCATATGCTCGTCATGGCTGGGGCACTGGGACTCCGAGCAACGGTTTACTGGCCAAATTACCGTTGCTCTTGCTGTGGCAGGGTGGCAACCATGGGTGTAGACCCTGTTTGGAATGGGTAGTAGCACGACGGAAGATTAACACGTGAAGCCAGTTAAACTTTCTTCCGCTGGTGACCTCAAGGCCCCAGCACTCTTATTGTGGTGTCACCGCCAGACACCACACTCGCTTGGTGGTAGCCTTTAAATCGGCCGCGGTTCGTTAGTATACGTCGAACCCGCGTGTCGCCACTATCAGTGACTGCAGACCTAGCGCCGCCTCACGGCAGGTCTAGTCTAGAGACACTCCCTAGCACTCGCTCCAGTTGGACAGCCGGCTTTGCTAGCGATGGGTCACTGTCTACATACGCTCTCATTTGCCGAGACGACAGTTTAGCATAGCCTTCAGCTACGTCATTTGCTACGACCTATTCAGTTACTATTCTGAAAAGATAATATTGTGAATCATGCATCGTCAAGAGCGACGTTAATCATTAATGGATTAAAGTATCAAACTAATTATGTCCGCTTTCTGAATTCTAATTCCTTGTCATGTTCCAGACCTCACGTCAGTATAGTTCTTCCCTCCTCACGCCAGCCTGCGTGAGCATTTCGGCCTCTACTAGTAACACGGTGTTGGCTCTTCTGCCAACACAACATTTTTAAGACGGGAAAGATAATTATAATACAGAGAGATACAACCTCACAACGTTCCTTCCGTGGCTACACCGTTAGCAAAGGGGCAAGCCAGGCTTCTGGGTGTGAAACACTTCACTTAGTAGGGATACTTTTACTACAAAGAAAACGTTTTTTTTGTCGAAAATATTGAAAATAAATTTGGGGAAGTTGAGTCTCGAGGTGAAAATGCAAAATGATTCGTTGTTAATTAAAACTTCCTCTGCTGCCCAATCTAAAGCTTTTCAGCATGTGATCATCTAGGTGACATTCCTGTGACCATTGCCCCCAGACAAAACTGCGAAAGTCGTCCAAGAAAACATGTTCCCCAGAGGTATTACGCTCCAAACAGATAAGGAGCTCTAGACTAATCTCGAGTATTGAGGCGAACGTATTTTGATTTGTACAAAAAGGACCAATGATGATCGTATGCATACAAGTGCCTTTATCTAAGGCGTTAAAGAGAATGTCCTCTTGGAGAAAGTTACCCATTCTGAAACTGTATGTCCCACTGCGTAGGAGATGCTGCAGATGTTTGCTTGGACATACGTCATCACGCTGCACGGATGACCCAAAATGCAGCATATATGGATGATCACTCCATGAATGTAGTCCTTGCGAACAACCGCCTTTGTGTCCAACTGTGCGGAATATCACCCTTCAGCTTTGCCAGTTTACCTAGTTTTCAAGAAAGAATGGAATATCTATTGTACAAATCTATTGACCGACTGTCGTATACTGATGCACGGAAGAAATATGAATGCCTCCTCTGTCTGAAGATAATCAATCACGCTAACATCATGACCATCGCTTCCCCTACCTCTGCCTACCACAAACTAGGACTGTTGACATTTTTAAAAATACCGGGTATCAGATATATCTATATTCAAAAAAATATCGTTATCGGCCCTCGATATATCGAAAGAAGTATAGGTATGTCGACTGAAAGAATACCGACGTACCTGCCTATAATAATATCGGCTTCACATTGTAAATATACAGCGTGTTTTAGAGCTGTATATTCAAGTATTTATTATTAGATATTCTGTACTTCAACAAGCTAGCAGCCTGCCTATCCTTAGAGCAAGAACTGAAAGTAAGACGATGCAAGTTCACGATTGGCAGTAACTACTTTGCTAACAATGGTAACTGCACGCAAGTGGCACTATAAAAGGTGTCCAATGGGTACATCGTTCAGTTTCGTCACATATCGGATTTGTTCGGAACACTTCATGTAGACTTCCCAGTTTTTTCATTTCTGCCAACGCCAGTGACCTAGCAGTTGTAGTGTCAAAATTGCATGTTGAAACGAAACGTTGCAGTTTTTGTTGTTAGCGCTGACCGTCAAATACGTGAGCATTTCCCCACACACGCCTCTGCCCAACTGCCATTTAGATTTTAGTTCATTTTCAGCAACTGTTTTTGAAGAATGCCGATGTGAAGAAATAACACACTACTTTCGTCAATTTTTATTTAACATACTGGTGTGCTCTCTCTCTCTCTCTCTCTCTCTCTCTCTCTCTCTCTCTCTCTCTCTCTCTCTCTCTCTTTTTCCCAAATCTGAAATCTTGTTATTCCCTTCACCCCCTCTTCCTAGTCCAATCTGACTACTACTTCGCCGGCCGCGGTGGCCATGCGGTTCTAGGTGCTCAGTCCGGAACGACTGCTACGGTCGCAGGTTCGAATCCTGCCTCGGGCATGGATGTGTGTGATGTCGTTAGGTTAGTTAGCTTTAAGTAGTTCTAAGTTCTAGGGGACTGATGACCACAGATGTTAAGTCCCATAGTGCTCAGAGCCATTTGTCTACTACTTCTGTGCCACATGTATTTGCTCCACACAGTCAAAGTGAAGGATTGGACGTGGTGAAAGCTCAGCAAGTAGTAAGACTCCTTCACACAGTTAAAGTAAAATTATGTTCTACTAAAATTTCGAAAGAACTTCAAATATTTACCGAAAATTGAGAAAAAAATATATTGGTACTCGATAGTGACATTTTAATATAGATATATCGATAAATCATTGGCTAAAATGCCGCCTTTAAAAACCTGCCGGAAAAATATCGATATTTTATCAACAGCTCTACCCAAACCAGATCTTCCACCACCTTCCTCTTTTGTGGTCCCCAGGATACCTTCTTCGGGAACCACTTCCTGTACCTGAAAAGAGAAGTGTTCTTAATCAGTGTCGACTGGTGACTGGGATGCTTCTCATGATCCGTCTCCCTGACAACACCCAGACCAAATGTTGTACATCGAACAATGGCTGCAGGAGCCACAGCCTGAAGGTCCCAGGGCTGTCTGCTCCTCATCCATCTCTGTGCTCAGTGCGGATAGCCACTTGGACGAACCTTGCCCACCAAAGGTTACAAAGGAAAAGAAGAATGAGAATTGGGAAAAGGTTCCTCTGGTGCACCCAGAGGCATCAGAACCGACCATGTAGTAGTATTCTGAGCAGATGTTTGTTGATGTAGTTCCATCCCTACTGGTGACTGGCAGTGATACTCCAGCATGAGCAGACCTTCTGACCAGTCACTTGATCATTCAGTGGAATAATAATGGGTACCACTGGCATCTGCTGCTGGAACTACGGCACCTTCTATCCTTCCCAGTTTGAAATTTGTTGCTGTCCAAGAAATGGCACTTCACTGATGACCATTCTCCACTGAGCAAGGTGGTGCAGTGGTTAGCACACTGGACTCTCATACTGTCCAACCATCGAGATTTAGGCTTTCTGTAATTTCCCTAAATCGCTCCGGGCAAATGCTGAGATGGTTCCTTCGAAAAGGGCATGGCCGATTTCCTTCCCCATCATTCCATACATAATACTAGCTTCTGCTCCCTCCCTCCTCCCTCCCCCCACCCTCTAATAACTTCACTGTCAGTGGTACATTAAACTCTAATCTCCTCCTCGTCCTATGCTCCATGGTTATCGTGCATTGTCGGAACTGTGCAGGTCACAAGAGTGGGCCCCCTGCGGATCTGAGGGTAAGAATAGGCCCGAGGTATTCCTACCTGTCGTAAGAGGCAACTAAATAGTCTCTCATGTTTCGGCATTTCAAAATTTTTCTGGTTATGGAGCCAGTTGGGGAAGGGTGCCTTACATGGTGCATCGTATCCATCGTGCATGGAGATCTTTAGCCCACTTTCTTGTCTTCGCATTGCAGTCCCGCTCATTCTCCATCTCTTGGGCGAGGATACATTCCTGGCTCAGTTTTCCACCATGCACTATTCAGTGTTGCTTTCTGCACCGACAGTGTCATGGACTTCTTTGCACCTGATAACCAGCATGGTAGCCAGTCCGTTGTGGTGGGGTCGCCATGTACCCTGTTGCTTATAGCTCCCTGCCCAAACAGGGATCGATCTGCTGATGCCTGCACCGTTAACTCCCCACGTATGCCAAGGGGTAGATGGCCATCCCCCTGGGGCATCGGGACTCCCGACAAAGGCCATCCTCTCAGGTGGCCTTTGCTGCAGATGGGTGGCGCCTGTGGGGAGGGCCCCTGGTCGGAGTGGGTGGCATCAGGGTGGATGACACGCGATGAAGTGTAGTCCATCTCTTGCTGGTGGTGAAACACCAGCAGTCTTAGTGATCACGAGCGCAATTCAATGCACAGAAGTACGACCCCAAGTAGTTTCCCTCCCTGGCCACACAATGGGAGGAACTTCAGGCTAAGAATGGCAGCGGATCTTATTCACCCCAGTACCTTGTATGGTCGAGAGCTGGTGGGGAATCTTTCATAACGATGAAGGCTCAGTTTTCGTTGAGCATTTAGAGGACAAGTTCGAAGAGGTGGAGTGCTTGTCAAAAATTAGATCTGTGTCAGTCTTGATAAAAACAGCAACCACTGCCCAGTCACGGGTGTCACTCGCTTGTGACAAGCTGGGGGATGTTTCTGTAACCATCACGCCCCATAAGAGCTTAAATATGGTCCAGGGTTTCATATTTCACAGAGACCTCCTTTTGCAGTCAGACGAGCTGCACGCCAAATTACAGCGGCGAGGTGTACATTTCGTCCGGCGTGTCCTCTGGGGTCCAAAGGATAATCAGGTTGCCACCAGTGCCTTCATCTTGGCCTCTGAGGGATATACATTGCCCGAGAAGGTCAAGGTGATGCTCTACCGGTGTGATGTAAAGTCCTATATCCCTCCCCCAATGCGGTGCTTTAAGTGCTGGAAGTTCGGCCATATATCTTCCTGCTGTACTTCCAGCATCACAAGCCGAGATTGCGGATGCCCATCACATCCCAATACTCCATGTGCCCCGCCTCCCATCTGTGTCAACTGTGGAGAGCACCATTCGCCTTGCTCGCCTGACTGCAGGATTCTCCAGAAAGAAAGGAAAATAATGGCGTACAAGACCCTGGACATACTGATCTACACTGAGGCTAACAGAAAATTTGAATGTTTGCATCCTGTGTGTATGACATCGTCTTACGCTGCTGCTACAACAGTTGTGGCACCATCAGCTTCGCCAACCCAGGTCACCTCTCAGAGCCGGAAGACTACACCTGCCTCCATGATGGTGAGGGGCATTTCCCTGCTTGTTGCTCCTGCACCACCTACTTCGGGAGCAACACCCCGCCCCCCTCAACCATCGGAGACATCCGTCCCCACTTCTAAACTGGAGAAGCGTAATCTTCTTCGGTTTCCCTCGCAAGGAAGGGGTCCCTTGGGTCACTCCCTTCCCAGGTTTCTTCTAGTGGGAAAGACGACACCCGCCAGTGGCTGAAGAGCCCAAAAGCAGCTGGTCGTACGGCTACACGCTCATCCTCAGTCCCAGAGACTGAGCCAGTGAAGTCCTCCCAGCCAGGGAAACCCAAGGAGCAGCGAGAGAAATCCAAAAAGAAAACCCCCAAGACCAAGGAAATTACAGTGGCACCCCACACCACCGCTACCTACAAGCTCTGCGGCTGAGGATGGGGTGGAGATTTTGGCGTCTGCTGACGCCCTAGATCTCGCCAGACCCTGACACAATGGATATAGACTGCTCAGGCAATAAATCGGTGGCAGCAGGTGACTGAGGCGTGAACTACCTCATTGAATGTTCCATGCCTTCCCAGTCTCACGATGTGATCCTCCAGTGGAATTCCGGTGGTTTTTTCCACCACCTGGCTGAGCTGCGGCAACTGTTAAGCTTTACACCTGCTATCTGCATTGCCCTCCAGGAAACCTGGTTCTCAGCAATGCGGACCCCTGCCCTCCGCAGCTAAAAGGGATATTACACGAAACGTAGCGACTATAATAGTGTCAGGTGGAGTTTGTGTTTATGTCCTAAACTCGGTCTGTAGTGAACATGTGCCCCTTCAAACCCCTCTTGAAGCTGTGGCTGTCAGAATAAGGACGACACAGGAAATAACTGTCTGCACTGTATATCTCCCTCCAGATGGTGCAGTACCCCTGACTGTATTAGCTGCACTGATTGATCAACTCCCTAAACCTTTCCTACTTTTGGGAAATTTTAATGCCCGTAACCCCTTGTGGGGTGGTACCATGCTTACTGGCCGAGGCAGAGATGTCGAAACTAGTCTGACGCAATTCGACCTCTGCCTCTTAAATACTGGGACCGCCACACATTTCAGTGTGGCTCATGGTAGTTACTCGGCCATTGATTTATCAGTTTGCAGCCCAGGACTTCTCCCATCTATCCACTGGAGAGCACATGACGACCTGTGTGGTACTGACCACTTCCCCATCTTCCTGTCACTGCCCCAGCATCAGGCACACGGATGTCTGCCCAGATGGGCTTTGAGCAAGGCAGCCCGGGGAACTTTCACCTCTGTTGTCACCACTGAATCTCCCACACACGGTAACATCAATGTGATGGTTGAGCAAGTGACTTCTGTTGCAGAAAATGCGATCGCTCTCTTTAGAGTGCCCAAGGCATAAGGCAGTCCCTTGGTGGTCGCCGGAACGCGCTGAAGCAATTACGGAGCGTCGCCGAGCTCTACAGCGGTATAAGCGGCACCCTTCCCTGGTGCACCTCATATCCGGCACCCTTCCCTGGAGCCTTTAAACGTCTCCGTGCCCGTGCTCGCTGCCTTATCAAACAACAGGAGGAGGAGTGTTGGGAGAGATAAGTCTCCACCATTGGGTGCCACACGTCACCTTCCTAAGTCTGGGCAAAGATAAAACGCCTTTTCGGGTACCAGGCCACAACAGGTGTTCCCGGTGTTACCATAAGTGGCGAGTTATGTTCCAATGCAAACGCGATTGCCGAGCACTTTGCTCGAGCCTCTGCGTTGGAGAATTACCCCCCCCCCCCCCCCCCCCCAGCCTTTCCCACTCTCAAATGGCGGCTGGAATGGCACGTCCTCTCATTCACTACACACTGCAGTGAATCCTATAACTCCCCATTTACAGAGTGGGAGCTCCTCAGCACCTTTGCACATTGCCCCGACACACTCCTGGGCCTGATCGCATCCACAGCCAGATGATAAAACATCTAGAATCTGACTACAAGCGACACCTTCTCGTCATCGTCAACCGGATCTGGTACGATGGTGTCTTTTCATCGCAATGGCGGGAGAGCACCATCATTCCAGTGCTGAAACCCGCTAAAAACCCACTTGATGTGGACAGCTATCGGCCCATCAGCCTCACCAACGTTCTTTCTAAGCTGCTGGAACGTATGGTATGTTGGCGGTTGGGTTGGGTCCTGGAGTCACATGGCTTGCTGGCTCCATGGCAGGGCAGCTTCCGCCAGGGTCGCTCTACCACTGATAATCTTGTGACCATCAAGTCTGCCATCCGAACAGCCTTTTCCAGACGGTAACACTTGATTGCCGTCGTTTTTTACTTACGTAAATGATACGACATGACTTGGCGGCATCATATCCTTCCACATTGTATGAGTGGGGTCTTCGGGGATCACTCCCGATTTTTATCCAAAACTTCCTGTCGCTCCGTACTTTCCGTATCCAAGTTGGTGACTCCCATAGTTCCATCCATATCCAGGAGAATGGAGGCCCGCAGGGCTCTGTATTGAGTCTCTATTTTTAGTGGCCATTAACAGTCTAGCAGCAACAGTCGATCCCTCTGTCCCACCTTCTCTGTATGCAAACGACTTCTGCATTATGTACTGCTGCTATGGTACTGGTGTTGCTTAGCGGCGCCTACAGGGAGCCATCAACAAGGCGCAGTCATGGGTTCTAGCCCACGGCTTCCAGTTTTCCGCCACAAAGTCATGTGTTATGTTCTTTTTTCGGCGTCGTAGAGTTCATCCGGAACCCACACTTTACCTTAATGACGATTCACTCTCTGTAGTGGAGACACATAAGTTCCTAGGACTGGCTTTTGACGCTCGATTGACTTGGCTCCCTCATCTTTGTCAGCTTCAGCAGAAGTGCTGGCAGCACATCACTGCCCTCTGTTGCCTGAGCAACACCAATTGGGGTGCAGATTGTTGCACTCCCCCTGCGGGTCCGGCGTAAGAATAGGCCCGAGGTATTCCTGCTTGTCGTAAGAGGCGACTAAAAGGAGTTTCAACCGTTTCGGCCTTCCATGTGATGTTCCCCCTTGGGGTTTGACCTCCATTTTTCAAAATTCTACAGAAGTACAAGCCTTTTGGGGAAGGACGCCTTACATGGTGTCTCACTGGTCCTCAGGGCACTAAGACCTTGGCACTCAGCATTGTAACGGCATTGTAACCACACCCACTATTCCTCAAATTGGGCCTAAACGCCTGATGGGTTGCACACGTTACGCCCATAGTGTGTCCCCATCTGCACCTACGATCATGATGGACTTTCCATGGCACCCGAAATCCAGCACGGTAGCCAGCCCGTTGTGGTGGGGTCGTCATGTACCCTCTAGGTTGTAGCCCCCTGACAACACAGGGATCGTACTGCCGATACCTGAGCTGCACCCTCCCCACGTCGGCCAAGGAGTAGATGCCCATCTCCTTGGGGCATCGGGACTCCCGGCAACGGTCATCCTGCCAGATGGCCCTTGCTGCGGCTGGGTGGCGCCCGTGGGGAGAGCCCCTGGTCGGAGTGGGTGGTATCGGGTGGTTTCGCAGATGAAACGTCAACATGTATCAGGTCGCTCTGCGGCCGAGTCTTTTAAAAAGAAAGGTACTGTTTCTGGTTCTGGTTCTCCTGCCCTTTCCCCCTTGGCCACTCTCTGGGAGGAAGGACTGGCCCGCCGGCTTGGGGCGAAGTACTTCCCCTGCTATTTAGTCTGTTCTCCGACCGATGGGGGGACGTTCGCCACCTCCAAGCCCATGTTCTTTGTCCAGCACATCGAGGACATCTTCGGGGAAATCGAGGCTCTCAATAAAATGCGTTCTGGGTCCGTTCTTATAAAGACCGCCTCTGCCACACAGTCGGCGGCGCTCCAGGCGTGCGACCGACTAGGGGACATTCCAGTGTCTATTGTCCCGCATCTGGCACTGAATAGGACGCAGGGGGTTATTTTTCATCGGGACCTCCTGCTGCAATCTGATGAGGAGCTCAGGGCCAACCTGGAGCGCCGAGGCGTGCATTTTGTCCGGCGAGTTCAGCGCTGCCCCAAAGACCGTCGCGTCGACACCGGAGCCTTTATCCTCGCCTTCGAGGGGGACGTTCTCCCGGAGAAGGTAAAGGTGATGTGCTACCAGTGCGACGTGCGACCTTACCTCCCACCTCCTATGCGCTGCTTTCGGTGTTTGCGCTTTGGGCACATGTCGTCACGTTGTGAGGCTGAGCCCCTTTGTGGCGATTGCGGACGTCCTCTTCGTGAGGAACATACATGCACCCCACCACCTCGGTGCGTCAATTGTCCTGGCATCCACTCGCCTAGATCTTTAGACTGCCCCGCGTATCAGAAGGAGGAGAAGATTCAAGAATTAAAAACTTTGGATCGTCTCTCTTATTCTGAGGCCAGGAAGAAGTATGACCGCCTCCATCCCGTGACGTTGACAACTTTGTTTGCCTCAGTCGTGTCCACTCCTTCCACAGTGTCCTCACCCCTCTCCTGTCCCCCCTCCACCTCCTCACCCCATCCGGGGTCTATGCCTCCGCCTCCCAAGTCCCTCTCTTCCAAATCCTCCTCCCTCGTGGCCCCTGCCCCCTCTGCCCCAGGGGCCACCCTTCATCCTCCTCCCCCTCCGACGCCTGAGAAGCGATCCTCTTCTCAGGCGTCCATCGGGGGAAACATTCTGGACCCCGGCTTCCGAGGTCCGGCGTTCCAACACGGACCCCGCGCGTGAGGACCTTATTCGGGTCCAGCCCACCATCCCCATCGGACTTCCAAGAAGGCCTCCAAGAAGAAATCTATACCCCCCTCTCCACCCCGGCGTGTTTCGTCTGATGCTCCATCCGTGAGTCGCTGCTCCCGGCCGTCCTCAGTTTCGCTGGGACGCTCTGCTGCCAGGCGCTCAGCTGGCCTCTCGTCGGCGAATGATGCTGCCCCTCCTACGCAACCCGGGAAAGCGGCCGCCGCTGGCGACGACTCAATGGAACAGGATCCGCCTCCCGCCGGTTGTAGCGTTGTTCCCTCGACACCTGGCCCTCCGCGGCCCGCGAGGTAACCAGCTCGTCGCCCGTTTCGTTCCCCCTCTTTTCTGACTAGCGATGGCTTTGTTACATTGGAACATAAGAGGTATTCGATCTAATCGGGAGGAATTACAACTGCTCCTCCACCTGCACTGTCCTCTCGTCCTTGGTCTCCAGGAAACCAAGTTGCGCCCAACTGACTGTATTGCTTTAACCCACTATACGTCGGAGCGGTCTGACCTCCCCCCTGTGGACGGTATTCCAGCTCATGGTGGGGTCATGTTGCTCGTTCGGGACGATGTCTATTACTGTCCCCTCCCATTGACCACCCCACTCCAAGCAATAGCTGTCCGTATTACTCTTTCTGCCTTTACTTTTTCTGTTTGTACCGTCTACACTCCATCGTCATCCGTAGTTAGTCGGGCTGACATGATGCACCTGATTGCTCAGCTTCCTCCGCCGTTTTTATTGTTTGGCGACTTCCATGCCTATCATCCTCTTAGGGGTTCTCCTGCATCCTGTCAGAGAGGCTCCCTCTTGGCGGATGTCTTCAACCATCTCAATCTTGTCTGCCTCAATACTGGCGCCCCGACTTTCCTCTCGGACTCTACTCAAACCTACTCCCACTTGGACCTCTCGATCTGTTCTACCACTCTTGCCCGTCGGTTCGAGTGGTATGTCCTTTCTGACACCTGTTCGAGCGATCACTTCCCCTGTGTCGTTCGTCTCCTGCACCACACCCCATCCCCACGTCCTTCGAGCTGGAACGTACCAAAAGCTGACTGGGGACTTTACTCCCCCCTGGCGACCTTTCAGGACCACGATTTTCTCAGTTGTGACAGTCAGGTCGAATACCTCACGGCTGTTATCATCAATGCTGCCGAACGTTCCATTCCTCGTACTGCCTCTTCTTCACGTCGCGTTTCCGTTCCCTGGTGGAATGAGGCTTGTAGAGACGCTATCCGTGCTCGACGTCGTGCTTTACGCACCTTTCGCCGCCATCCTACGTTGGCGAATTGTATTTATTACAAACGACTCCGAGCGCAATGCCGTAGTCATCAAAGACAGCAAAAACGCTTGTTGGGCCTGTTTCACCAGCTCCTTTAACAGTTTTACTCCCTCTTCTGTCCTCTGGGGTGGCCTGCGCCGGCTGTCGGGCATTAAGGCCCACTCCTCGATACCTGGACTTCAGGTGATGAGGTCCTTGTTGATCCTGTGGATATCTCCAACGCCTTCGGCCGCTTTTTCGCGGAGGTTTCAAGCTCCGCCCATTACCACCCTGCCTTCCTTCCCAGGAAAGAGGCAGAAGAGGCTCGGCGACCTTCCTTCCACTCGCTGAATCTGGAAAATTATAATGCCCCCTTTACTATGCGGGAACTCGAACGTGCACTTGCACTGTCCCGGTCCTCTGCTCCGGGGCCAGATGCCATTCACGTTCAGGTGCTGGCACACCTTTCTCCGGCAGGCAAAAGTTTCCTTCTTCGTACCTACAATCGCGTCTGGACCGAAGGTCAAGTCGCCATGCGTTGGCGTGACGCCGTCGTTGATCCTATACCCAAACCCGGGAAGGATAGACACCTTCCTTCTAGTTACCGCCCCATTTCTCTTACAAGCTGTGTCTGTAAAGTGATGGAGCGCATGGTTAACGCTCGGTTAGTTTGGATTCTTGAATCTCGTTGGCTACTTACCAATGTTCAATGCGTTTTCGTCGCCGCCGCTCCGCTGTTGACCACCTTGTGACCTTGTCGGCATTCATCATGAACAACTTTTTGCGAAAGCGCCAAACGGTCGCCGTGTCCTTCGATTTGGAGAATGCTTATGATACCTGTTAGAGAGGAGGTATCCTCCGCACTATGCACGGGTGGGGTCTACGCGGTCGCCTGCCCCTTTTTTTTGATTC
The DNA here is from genome assembly GCF_023898315.1 of Schistocerca nitens. Taxonomy (NCBI): domain Eukaryota; kingdom Metazoa; phylum Arthropoda; class Insecta; order Orthoptera; family Acrididae; genus Schistocerca; species Schistocerca nitens. The sequence goes on from NC_064622.1 coordinate 356,885,881, forward strand.
CTTTTTAACAGATCGATAGTTTAGGGTCCGTGTGGGTTCCGTATTGTCCGACGTCTTCCTCCAGGAGAACGGAGTGCCTCAGGGCTCCGTCTTGTGCGTAGCCCTTTTTGCCATAGCGATCAATCCAATTATGGACTGCATTCCACGTAATGTCTCAGGCTCTCTTTTTGTCGATGACTTCGCGATCTAATGCAGTGCCCAGCGAACATGCCTCCTGGAGCGCTGCCTTCAGCGTTGTCTAGAGAGCCTATACTCATGGAGTGTGACAAATGGCTTCCGGCTCTCTGAAGAGAAGACGGTTTGCATCAACTTTTGTCGATATAAACCGTTCCTTCCGCCATCCTTACATCTCGGTCCCGTTGTTCTCCCATTTGTGGAAACAACTAAGTTTCTAGGGCTCACACTGGACAGGAAACTTTGTTGGTCTCCGCACGTCTCTTATTTGGCTGCCCGTTGTACACGTTCCCTTAATGTCCTCAGAGTTCTTAGTGGTTCATCTTGGGGAGCGGATTGCACTGTCCTGCTTCACTTGTATCGGTCCATAGTCTGATCAAAGCTGGATTATGGGAGCCTCGTCTACTCGTCTGCTCGGCCATCCCTCTTACGCCGTCGCAACTCCATCCACCATAGGGGGTTACGTCTTGTGACCGGAGCTTTCTACACTAGTCCCGTCGAGAGTCTTTATGCTGAAGCTGCCGAATTACCATTGACCTACCGGCGCGACGTACTGCTTTGTCGGTATGCCTGCCGGCTATTGTCAATGCCCGACCACCCCTCTTATCAGTCCTTCTTCGCCGATTCTCTGGACCGTCAGTATGGGTTGTATGTGTCTGCCCTGCTGCCCCGTGGCGTCCGCTTTCGTCGCCTGCTTCGACAATTGGATTTTGCCCTCCCTACCACCTTCAGAGAGGGTGAGAGCCCGACACCACCTTGGCTCCAGGCTACGGTTCATGTTTATCTCGACCTCAGCTCGCTCCCGAAGGAGGGTACTCCGGCTGCAGTGTATTGCTCACGGTTTGTCGAACTTCGTGCGCGACTTGCCAGTCACACCTTTATTTACACTGATGGCTCCAAAACTGACGATGGTGCAGGCTGTGCCTTTGTCGTCGGGGCCGGCACCTATAAATACCGGCTCCTCGACCAGTGTTTCAGCTTTATGGCCGAGCTTTTTGCTCTCCATCAGGCCGTTCAGTATGCCCGCCGCCACCGCCATTCATCGTATGTACTCTGCTCTGATTCACTCAGTGCTCTTCAGAGCCTTGGAGCTCCATATCCGGTCCATCCCTTGGTGCAACGGATCCAGCAGTCCCTCCATTCTTTCGCTGAGGGTGGCTCTCCTGTCAGCTTTCTGTGGGTTCCCGGCCATGTAGGAGTGCCTGGGAATGAGGCTGCTGATGCTGCAGCCAAGGCTGCCGTCCTCCTGCCTCGGCCGGCCTCCCATTGTGTCCCGTCATCTGACGTTAGTGGGGTTGTTTGTAAGAGGCTTGTGTCCTTGTGGTGGGATACTTGGTCCTCACTTCAAGGAAACAAGCTCCGGGCAGTACAACCGTTCCCAACTGCTTGGACCTCCTCCTCCCTACCATCTCGGCGAGAAGAGGTCCTTCTGACCAGGTTGTGGATTGGGCATTGCCGGTGTAGCCACTGCTACCTGCTCTCCGGTGACCCAGCCCCGCAGTGCCCTTGCGGTCATGCATTAACCGTGCGCCATGTTTTATTGTCGTGTCCCCATTTTAGTCAATCTCGTGTTGTCCTGTCTCTGCCATCTACTTTACAGGATATTTTAGCGGATGACGCTCAAGCAGCTGCTCGTGTTCTTCGTTTCATTACTTTGACTGGATTGTCCAAAGACATCTAACTCTTTCACTTATTTTATCTGCATCTTTGTAAGAACTTTCTGGTGTCGTCCCCCCCCCCCCCCCCCCTTTGAGTTTTACTAGATTCTATGTGCTCTAACAATTGTGACTGGGCGCTAATGACCTCAGGAGTTGAGCGCCCTTAAACCCCCCCCCCCCCCCCAAAAAAAAAAAAAATCGTTGCACGCTGCTGCAGCTCTACAGAGCCCTTGTCCCATCCCGAATTGACTATGGGAGTGTGGTTTATGGTTCGGCAGCGCCTTCAGCATTGCATTTACTCGCCCCAGTGCACCACTGTGGGGTTCGATTGGTGACAGGAGCTTTTAGGATGAGTCTGGTGACGAGCGTACTGGTGGAGGCTGGTGTCCCTCCACTACAGATCAGACGTGCGCAACTACTCGCCAGTTATTTAGCACACATTCATAGTTCCCCTGCGCATCTGAATAACCGCCTGCTTTCCCCGCCCGTGGCAGTTCATCTCCCGCATCGGCGGCCCAGATCGGGGCTAATGATTGCGGTTCGCGTGCGGTCCCTTCTCTCCGAACTGGAGTCCTTCCCTTTACCACCTCTGCTTGTGGCACGTTCACATATGCCTCCATGGTGTACACCTCGGCCGCATCTTCGTCTGGACCTTTTGCATGGCCCTAAGGACTCAGTTAACCCCACTGCTCTCCGCTGTCACCTACTCTCGATTCTTGACGTGTTCCGGGGCTCTGAAGTGGTTTACACCAACGGCTCAATGGCTGATGGTCACGTAGGCTTCGCATATGTTCATGGAGGACATTTTGAACAACACTCCTTGCCAGTTGGTTGCAGTGTTTTCACTGCAGAGCTGGTGGCCATATATCGTGCTCTTGAGTACATCTACTCATGCCCTGGCGAGTCAATTCTCCTGTGTACTGACTCATTGAGCAGCCTACAAGCTATCGACCAGTGCTACCCTCGCCACCATCTGGTAGCGTCAATTCAGGAGTCCATGTATGCCCTGGAACAGTCCCGCCATCCCGTGGTGCTTGTGTGGACCCCAGGACACGTCGGAATCCCCGGCAACGAACTTGTTGACAGGCTGGCCAAACAGGCGACGCGGAAACCGCTTCTGGAGGTAGGCATCTCCGGAGCTGATCTGCGTTCTATCTTACACTGCAAGGGTTTTCTGACTTTGGGAGACGGAATTGCATAACAGCACGCATAACAAACTGTGTGTCATTAAGGATACTATGAATGTGTGGAAGTCTTCCATGCGGGCCTCTCGCAGGGAATCAGTTGTCCTCTGCTAGCTCCACATTGGGCATACGTGGCTAACACAGGAATACCTACTCTGTTGCGAGGACCCACCTCAGTGTCACTGTGGCTCCCAAATGACAGTCTTCCACCTCTTGCTGGTCTGCCCACTTTTAGCCACTCTGCGGCAGACTTTTAACTTTCCCAGGACCCTGCCTTCGGTGTTGGGCGACAATGCCTCCACAGCACCTTTAGTTTTACGTTTTATCCGTGAGAGTGGGTTTTATATTTCTATGTAGGTTTTAGCGCATGTCCTTTGTCCCTCTGTCTCTTCCACCCTAGTGCTTTTGGGGTGGAGGTTTTAATGTGTTGCAGAGTGGCTGGCTTTCCCTTTTTATTCTTGTGGTTGGCCAGCCACTATAAATTGCTTTCATGTTTTACTCTCGTCTGTTTCTAGCGTCTCTGTTTTCTTGTCCGCTTTTGTTCCTTTTAGTGTTCGTTGCCTTCCCTTCGTTCTTGTGACTTTTCCTTTCTTTCCTTTTTATATGTTTCGTTCGTTTTATTCTCAAACTTGTGGCACTGTTTTATTATGAACAAGGGACCGATGACATCGTTGTTTGGTCCCTTCTCCCACCTTTAAACCAACCAACCCATCCCCCTGGGGAATCGGGACTCCCGGCAATGGCCATCCTGTCAGGTGGCCTTTGCTGCGGTTGGGTGGCGCCCATGGGGAGGGCCCCTGGTCGGAGTGGGTGGCATCAGGGTGGATGACACGCGATGAAGTGTAGTACATCATCTCTTGCTGGCCGTCAAACACCATGGGGCTTACAAAGTGTTCATGGGCTCAATTCAGTGAGCAGAAGTATGACCGCAAATAGTTCCCCTCCCTGGCCACGCCATGGTAGGAACATCAGGCTAAGGATGATGGCGGCTCTTATTTGCCCCCCAGTACCTTGTATGTTCGAGAGCTGATGGGGAATTTTTCATGACAATTAAGCCTCAGTTTTTGTTGAGCATTTAGAGGACAAGTTCGAGGAGGTGGAGGGCTTGTACAAAATGAGATCTGGGTCAGTCTTGATCAAAACAGCATCCTCTGCCAATTCATGGGCGTTACTCGCTTGTGAGAAGCTGGGGGATGTTTCTGTAACCATCACACCCTATAAGATCTTAAATATGGTCCAGGGTATCATATTTTAAAGGTACTTTCTTTTTCAGTCAGACGATAAACTACTCGCCAATTTAGATCAGTGAGGTGTACATTTCGCTCGGCATGTCCACTGGGGTCCAAGGGATAGTCAAGTTGCTACTGGTGCCTTCCTCTTGGCCTTCGAGGGTGATATAAGGTGATGGTCTATTGCTGTGATGTAAAACCCTGTATCCATCCCCCAATGCGGTGCTTTAAATGCTGAAAGTTCGGCCATATATCTTGCTGCTGTACTACCAGCATCACATTTCGACATTGCGGACGCCCATCACATCTCAATAATCCATGTTCCCTGCCTCCCATCTGTGTCAACTGTGGAGAGCACCATTAGCCTTGCTCGCCAGATTGCAGGATTCTCCAGAAAGGAAGGAAAATCATGAAGTCAAAGATCCTGGACAGACTGACCTACACTGAGGCTAAGAGGAAATTTGAACGCCTACATCCTGTACGCATGACATTGTCTTACACCGCTGCTACAACAGTGCTAGCCGTATCAGCTCCGCCAACCCCAGTCACTTCTCACAGCCAGAAGACTACACTTGCCCCTTTGATGGTGGGGGCACTTCCCTCCCTGTTGCTCCCGCACCACCTACATCAGGAGCAACACCCCTGCAACTATTGAGGACGTCTGTCCCCACTTCTAAGCCAGAGAAGCATACAGCTTCTTCGGCTGCTCTCGCTAGGAAGGGGTCCCTTGGGGCACTCCTTTCCCAGGTTTCTGCTAGTGGGAAAGATGACACCCGCAGTGCCAGATAAGCCCAAAAGCAGCTGGTCACACGTCTTGACGCTCATCCTCAACCCTAGAGACTGAATCAGTGAAATCCTCCCAACCAGGGAAACCCAAGGAACAGCGAGAGAAATACCAAAAAGTCACAAAGACCAAGGGAATTGCAGTGGCACCCACACCACCTCTACCTCCAAGCTCTGCGTCTGCGGATGAGGTGGAGATTCTGTCGTCTGCTGAGGGCCTAGATCTCGCCAGACCCTCAGACAAAATGGATGCAGACTGCTCAGGCAAAAAGTCAGTGGCAACAGGTGACCCTTACAAGGGAACCTCCCCATCGAACCCCCCTCAGATTTAGTTATAAGTTGGCACAGTGGATAGGCCTTGAAAAACTGAACACATATCAATCGAGAAAATAGGAAGAAGCTTTGTGGAACAATGAAAAAAATTAGTAAAATATACAAACTGAGTAGTCCATGCGCATGATAGGCAACATTAAGGATGATCTGAGCTCAGGAGTGCCGTGGTCCCGTGGTTAGCGTGAGCAACAGCGGAACGAGATGTCCTTGGTTCAAGCCTCCCCTCAAGTGAAAAGTTTTTCCTTATTTTCGCAAAGTTATGATCTGTCCATTCATTCATTGACGTCTCTGTTCACTGTAATAAGTTTAGTGTCTGTGTTTTCCGACCGCACAGCAAAACTGTGCGACTAGTAGACGAAAGGACGTGCCTCTCCAATGGGAACCGAAAACATTTGATCGCAAGGTCATAGGTCAACCGAATCCTCCACGGGAAAACATGTCTGATATATTCTATACGACACTGGTGACGGCCTGTGCGTCACATGACAGGAATATGTTTTCGACCCATCTAACCTGTACACTTAGCGAATGGGTAAAAAGATTCTTCTACCTTGCCCGATTTAGGTTTTCTTGTGGATGTGATAATCACTCTGAAAAAAGTGATGAAAACATAAGAGTTTGTCACATAAACTGAAAATAAAAAATTAAACTTTTCACTCGAGGGAAGACTTGAACCTAGAACCTCTCGTTCCGTAGCTACTCTCGCTAACCACGGGACCACGGCGCACCTAGACTCCCAGTCTCCTTGATGTTGTCCATCTTCGCATGGACTACACAGTTTGTATATTTTACTAATTTTTTTCATAGTTCCACACAACTTCTTCCTCTTTTCTCGATTGACCTGTGTTCAGTTTTTCAAGGCCTATCCACTGTGCCAACTTATAACTAAATCTGAGGGGGGTGTGATGGGGAGGTTCCATCGTTAGACGTAAACTGTCTTATGAAATGTTCCATGCCTCCCCAGTCTCACGATGAAGTCATTCTCCAGTGGAATTGCGGCGGTTTTTCCCACCACCTGCCTGAGTTACGGCAACTACGAAGCTTTGCACCTGCTTTCTGCATTGCCCTCCAGGAAATCTGGTTCCCGGCAATGCGGACACCTGCATTCCGCCAGTATAAGGGATACTACAGGAATCGAAGTTACTGTAATCGAGTGTCAGGTGGAGTTCGCGTTTATGTCCTAAATTCAGTCTGTAGTGAACATGTGCCCTTCAAACCCCTCTTGAAGCTGTGGCTGTCAGAATAAGGATGACACAGGAAATAACTGTCCGCAGTGTATACCTTCCTCCAGATGGTGTAGTACCCTGAATGTATTAACTGCACTGATTAATGAACTCCCTAAACCTATCCTACTTCCTGATTGATCAGCTCACTAAACCTTTCCTACTTACGGGAGATTTCAACTCCCATAACTCCTTGTGGGGTGGTACCGTGCTTACTGGCCGAAGCAGAGATGTCTCAGTTCGACCTCTGCCTCTTAAATACTGCGGCCGACATACATTTCAGTGTGGATCGAGGTAGTTGCTCGGCCATTGATTTTTCAGTTTGCAGCCCAGGACTTCTCCCATCTATCCACTAGAATGCCCGTGACGACCTGTGTGGTAGTGACCACTTCCCTATCTTCCTGTCATGGGCATGGCGTCAAGCTCACGGACGCGTGCCCAGATGGGCTTTAAACAAGGCGGACGTTGTTCTTTGTAAGCTGCAGGAACGTATGGTGTGTCGGTGGTTGTGTTGGGTCCTGGAGTCACATGGCCTACCGGCCTCATATCAGGGCGGCTTCCGTCAGGGTCGCTCTACCACTGATAATCTTGTGTCCCTAGAGTCTGCCATCCGAACAGCCTTATCCAGACGCCAACACCTGATTGCCGTCTTTTTTTCGATTTACGAAAAGTGTATGACACGACCTGGCGACATCATACCCTTGCCACATTATATGAGTGGGGTCTTAGAGGCCCATTCCCGATTTTTATATAAAATTTCCTGTCGCTTTGTACTTTCCATGTCCATGTTGGTGTCTCCCGTAGTTCCCCCCCCCCCCCCCCCCCCCCATATCCAGGAGAATGGTTCCTGCAGGTCACTGTATTAAGTGTTACTCTATTTTTAATGGCTGTTAATGGTCTAGCAGCAGCTGTTGGGCTGTCTCACCCTCTCTGTAAGCAGGCGACTTCTCATTTCATATTTCTCCACCAGTACTGGAGTGGCTGAGTGGCGCCTACAGGGAGCCATCCACAAGGCGCAGTCATGGACTCTAGCCCACAGTTTCTCCCCCTGCGGGTCCGGAATAAGAATAGGCCCGAGGTATTCCTGCCTGTCGTAAGAGGCGACTAAAAGGAGTTTCAACCATTTCGGCCTTCAATGTGATGGTCCCCATTGGGGTTTGACCTCCATTTTTCAAAATTCTACAGAAGTACGAGCCTTCTGAGGAAGGACACCTCACGTGGTGTATTACCGGTCCTCAGTGCACTAAGACCTTGGCACTCATCATAACGGCGTCGTAACTGCACCCACTGGTCATCAATTTGGGCCTAAACACCTGACGGGTTGCACACGTTACGCCCATAGTGCGTCCCCATCTGCACCTACAATCATGATGGACTTTCCATGGCACCCGAAATCCAGCACTGTAGCCAGCCCGTTGTGGTGGGGTCGTCTTGTACCCTCTAGGTTGTAGCCCCCTGAAAACACAGGGATCGTACTGCCGATACCTGAGCTGCACCTTCCCCACGTCAGCCAAGGAGTAGATGCCCATCTACCTGGGGCATCAGGACTCCCGACAACAGTCATCCTGCCAGGTGGCCCTTGCTGAGGCTGGGTGGCGCCTGTGAAGAAAGCACCTGGTCGGAGTGGGTCGTATCAGGGCGGACGTTTCGCAGATGAAACGTCAACATGCATCAGGTCGCTCTGCGGCCGCGTCTTCTAAGAGGAAAGGTTCTGTCTCTGTCTCTCGTTCTGGTACTTCTGCCTTTCCCCCCTTGGCCACTCCCTGGGAGGATGGACAGGCCCGCCAGCTTGGGGCAAAATACTTCTCCTGCTATTTAGTCTGTTCTCGGACCCATGGGGGGACGTTCGCCACCTCCAAGCCCATATTCTTTGTACAGCATATCGAGAATATGTTCGGAGAAATCGAGGCTCTTAGTAAAATGTGTTCGGGGTCCATTCTCATAAAGACCACCTCTGCTACTGGCATGCGACTGACTAGGGGACATCCCAGTGTCCATTGTCCCACATCTGGCGCTTAATAGGACGCAGGGGATTGTTTTCCATCGGGACCTCCTGCTGCAATCTGATGAGGAGGTCAGGGCCAACCTGGAGCGCCGAGGCGTGCATTTTGTCCAGCGAGTTCAGCGCGGCCCCAAAGACTGTCGCGTCGACACCGGAGCCTTTATCCTCGCCTTCGAGGGGGACGTTCTCCCGGAGAAGGTAAAGGTGATGTGCTACCGGTGTGACGTGTGACCTTACGTCCCGCCTCCTATGCGATGTTTGCGCTTCGGGCACATGTCATCACGGTGTGAAGCTGAGCCCCTTTGTGGCGATTGTGGATGTCCTCTTCGTGAGGGACATACATGCACCTCACCACCTCGGTGCGTCAGTTGTCCTGGCCTCCACTCGCCTATATCTTTCGACGGCCCCACATATCTGGAGGAGAAGAAGATACAAGAATTGAAAACCTTGGGGCCGGCCGCGGTGGTCTAGCGGTTCTGGCGCTGCAGTCCGGAACCGCGGGACTGCTACGGTCGCAGGTTCGAATCCTGCCTCGGGCATGGGTGTGTGTGATGTCCTTAGGTTAGTTAGGTTTAAGTAGTTCTAAGTTCTAGGGGACTTATGACCTAAGATGTTGAGTCCCATAGTGCTCAGAGCCATTTTTTTTTTTTTTTAAACCTTGGACCGTCTTGTCTTATTCTGAGGCGAGGAAGAAATATGACTGCCTCCATCCTGAGATGTTGACAACGTCGTTTGCTTCGGTCGTGTCCACTGCTTCCGCAGTATCCTCACTCCTATCCTGTCCCCCCTCCACTTCCTCACCCCATCCGGGGTCTATGCCTCTGCCTCCCAAATCACTCCCTTCCAAATCCTCCTCCCTCGCGGCCCCTGCCCCCTCTGCCCCAGGGGCCACCCGTCCTCGTCCTCGTCCTCGTCCTCCTCCTCCTCCTCCTCCTCCTCCTCCTCCTCCTGAGAAGCGATCCTCTTCTCAAGCGTCCACCGTGGGAAACGTTACGGACCCCGGCTTCCGAGGTCCGGCGTTCCAGAAAGGACCCAAAGCGTGAGGACTTGACGACTTTCTTTGGGTCCAGCCCCCAAAGCCCACCATCCCTGTGATTCATCGGTCTTCTAACAAGGCCTCAAAGAAGAAGTCTTTATCCCCCTCTCCACCCTGGCGCATTTCGTCTGATGCTCCATCCGACAGTCGCTGCTCCCGGCCGTCCTCAGTTTCGCCAGGACGCTCTGCTGCCAAGTGCTCAGCTGGCCTGTCGTCGGTGGACGATGCTGCCCCACCTGCGCAACCCAGGAATGTGGCCGCAGCTGGCGACGACTCGATGGAACAGGATCCGCCTCCCGACAGTTGTAGCAATGTTCCCTCGAAACCTGGCCCTCCGCAGCCGTCGAGGTGACCAGCTCTTCACCCGTTTCGTTCCCCCTTTCTCTGATTCGCGATGGCTCTGTTACATTGAAACATAAAAAGTATTCGATCTAATGGGGAGGAATTAAAACTGCTCCTCCGCCTGCACTGTCCGCTCGTCATTGGTCTCCAGGAAACAAAGTTACGCCCAACTGACCATATTGCTTTTACCCACTATACCTCCCAGCGGTCTGACCTAACCCCTGTGGACTGTATTCCAGCTCATGGTGGGGTCATGTTGCTCGTTCGGGATGATGTCTATTGCCATCCCATCCCATTGACCACCCCACTCGAAGCAATAGCTGTCCGTATTACTCTTTCTGCCTTTACTTTTTCTGTTTGTACCGTCTACACTCCATCGTCATCCGCAGTTAGTTGGGCTGACATGATGCACCTGATTGCTTAGCTTCCTCCGCCGTTTTTATTGTTTGGCGACTTCAATGCCTATCATCCCCTTAGGGGTTCTCCTGCATCCTGTCAGAGAGGCTCCCTCTTGGTGGATGTTGTCAACCATCTCAATCTTGTCTGCCTCAATACTGGCGCCCCGCCTTTCGTCTCGGACTCTACTCATACCTACTCCCACTTGGACCTCTCGATCTGTTCTACCACTGTTGCCCGTTGGTTCGAGTGGTATGTCCTTTCTGACACCTATTCGAGCGACCATTTTCCCTGTGTCGTTAGTCTCCTGCACCACACCCCATCCCCACGTCCCTCGTGCTGGAACATACTGAAAGCTGACTGGGGACTTTACTCTTCCCTGGCGACCTTTCCGGACCAAGATTTTCTCAGCTGTGACAGTCAGGTCGAATACCTCACGGCTGTTATCATCAATGCTGCCGAACGTTCCATTCCTCGTACTGCCTCTTCTTCACGTCGCGTTTCCGTTCCCTGGTGGAATGAGGCTTGCAGAGACGCTATCCGTGCTCGACGACGTGCTTTACGCACCTTTCGCCGCCATCCTACGTTGGCGAATTGTATTTATTACAAACGACTCCGAGCGCAATGTCGTCGAGTCATCAAAGACAGCAAAAAAGCTTGTTGGGCCTCTTTCACAAGCTCCTTTAACAGTTTTACTCCCTCTTCTGTCGTCTGGGGTGGCCTGCGCCGGCTGTCGGGCATTAAGGCCCACTCCTCGATACCTGGCTTGACTTCAGGTAAGGAGGTACTTGTGGACCCTGCGGATGTCTCAAACGCCTTCGGCCGCTTTTTCGCGGAGGTTTCAAGCTCCGCCCATTACCACCCGTCCTTCCTTCCCAGAAAAGGCTCGGCGACCTTCCTTCCACTCGCTGAATCTGGAAGATTATAATGCCCCTTTACCATGTGGGAACTCGAACGTGCACTTGCACTGTCCCAGTCCTCTCCTCCGGGGCCAGATGCCATTCACGTTCAAATGCTGACACCCCTTTCCCCGGCAGCCAAATGCTTTCTTCTTCGTACCTATAATCGTGTCTGGACCGAAGGTCAGGTCCCCATGCGTTGGCGTGAGGCCATCGTTGTTCCTATACCCAAACCTGGGAAGGATAGACACCTTCCTTCTAGTTACCGCCCCATTTCTCTTACAAGCTGTGTCTGTAAGGTGATAGAGCGCATGGTTAACGCTCGGTTGGTTTGGATTCTTTATTCTCGATGGCTACTTACCCATGTTCAATGCAGCTTTCGTCGCCGCCGCTCCGCTGTTGACCACCTTGTGACCTTGTCGACATTCATCATGAACAACTTTTTGCGAAAGCGCCAAACGGTCGCCGTGTTCTTCGATTTGGAGAAGGCTTACGATACCTGTTGGAGAGGAGGTATCCTCCGCATTTTGCATAGGTGGGGCCTATGTGGTCGCCTGCCCCTTTTTTTTTATTCGTTTTTAACAGATCGATAGTTTAGGGTACGTGTGGGTTCCGTATTGTCCGACGTCTTCCTCCAGGAGAACGGAGTGCCTCAGGGCTCCGTTTTGAGCGTAGCCCATTTTGCCATAGCGATCAATCCAATTATGGATTGCATTTCACCTAACGTCTCAGGCTCTCTTTTCGTCGATGACTTCGTGATCTACTGCAGTGCCCAGCGAACATGCCTCCTGGAGCGCTGCCTTCAGCGTTGTCTTGACAGCCTATACTCAACAGAGTGTGGCTAATGGCTTCCGGTTCTCTGAAGAGAAGACGGTTTGCATCAACTTTTGGCGATATAAAGCATTCCTTCCACCATCCTTACATCTCGGACCCGTTGTTTTCCCATTCGTGGAGACAACGAAGCTTTTAGGGCTCAAACTGGACAGGGAACTTTGTTGGTCTCCGCATGTCTCTTATTTGGCTGCCCGTTGTACACATCCCCTTAATGGTGGTTCGTCTTGGGGAGCAGATCACACTGTCCTGCTTCGCATATATCGGTCCATAGTCCGATCAAAGCTGGATTATGGGAGCCTCGTCTGCTCGGCCATCCCTCTTACGCCGTCTCAACTCCATCCATCATCGGGGGTTACGTCTTTTGACCGGAGCTTTCTACACTAGTCCCGTCGAGAGTCTTTATGCTGAATCTGCCGAATTACCATTGACCTACCGGCGCGACGTACTGCTTTGTCGGTATGCCTGCCGGCTGTTGTCAATGCTCAACCACCCCTCTTATCAGTCCTTCTTCACCGATTCTCGCGACTGTCAGTATGGGTTGTATGTGTCTGCCCTGCTGCCCCCTGGAGTCCGCTTTCGTCGCCTGCTTCGACAATTGGATTTTGCCCTCTACCGCATTCAGGGAGGGTGAGAGCCCGACACCACCTTGGCTCCAGGCTACGGTTCACATTCATCTTGACCTCAGCTTGCTCCTGAAGGAGGGTACTCGAGATGCAGTGTATTGCTCACGGTTTGTCGAACTTCGTGCGCGACTTGACAGTCACACCTTTATTTACACTGATGGCTCCAAAACTGACGATGGTGTCGGCTGTGCCTTTGTCGTCGGAGAGTCACCTATAAATACCGGCTCCTCGACCAGTGTTCCATCTTTACGGCCGAGCTTTTTGCTCTCAATCAGGCCGTTCAGTATGCCCGCCGCCACCGCCATTCTCCGTATGTACTCTGCTCTGATTCACTCAGTGCTCTTCAGAACCTTGGAGCTCCATATCCGGTCCATCCCTTGGTGCAACGGATCCAGCGATCCCTCCACTCCTTTGCTGATGATGGCTCTCCTGTTAGCTTTCTGTGGGTTCCAGGCCATGTAGGAGTGCCTGGGAATGAGGCTGCTGATGCTGCGGCCAAGGCTGCAGTCCTCCTGTGTCGGCCAACCTCCCTTTGTGTCCCATAATCTGACATTAGCGGGGTTGTTTGAAAAAGGCTTGTGTCATTATGGTGGGATACTTGGTCGCCACTTCAAGGAAATAGGCTCCGGGCCATAAAACCGTTCCCAACAGTTTGGACAATCTCCTCCCGGCCATCTCGGCGAGAGGAGGTCCTTTTGGCCAGGTTGCGGATTGGGCATTGCCGGTTTAGCCACCGCTACCTGCTATCCGGTGACTATGCCCCGCAGTGCCCTTGTGGTCATGCATTGACAGTGCGCCATGCTTTATTGTCATGTCCCCATTTTAATCAATATCGTGTTGTCCTGTCTCTGCCATCTACAGGAAATTTTAGCTGCTCGTGTTACTAGTTTTATTACTTTGACGGACTTGTCCAAAGACATCTCTTTTAATTATTTTATCTGCGTCTTTGTAAGAACTTTCTGGTGGTTTGGCCCCCCCCCACCCCCCCTTGAGTTTTACCAGATTATATGTGCACTTACATTTGTGACTGGGCGCTAATGACCTCAGTAGTTGAGCGCCCTAACCCCCCTCCCCCCCCCCCCCGTTTAAACCAACCGACCTTTCACCGCTCCCCTCCGCTCAGCTCACCTATCGTTCCCCTGCTCGGCTCTTCCCCCCCACCCCCACCCCCCACCTCACCCGTCTGGAGCATTATGGGCTGGACCCTCCAACTAGCTCGAAATTGTGACGATCCGACGCACCATTTAAAATTTGGCACAATATCCTTCAGGAGGACATCCAACAACTCTGAACAATGCTAAACCATATAACTGCTTGTGTAAGAGCCAGAGGTGGACCAACGTGTTACTGACTTGCTGAATTTGTGAAACTATTTCTCTTGAATAGATCAGCCAATTTTTTTGAAACTGTAGTTGTTTGTGTGTAAATCACATCTACAGATTTTTGTCACATTCAGATAATTCCTTCCCGTTGCATTTTTCTCCTTCTTTCTTATTAGAATGTACCTACGAAGCTTGGGATTCCTAGATGATATAAATCTTGTATATTTTCTTAAAATTTCTAAAGGAAAATTAAGTCTCGTACATCGATAATTTTCATCCTTCCAAAGAATAACTGTAATATGTTGGTCTGTATAGTATTGTACAATAATCCATTTAAGCGCTCAATAAATGTATGCAAAACTTGAAAATGATTTAAATCATGTGTTTAATTGGTTTATCTTGTCATTCCTTTCTCTCAAAAGATATGTAAATGGATTTGGTTGACTTTCCATCTGAATTCTACATACATGGTAAATAAGATTTGATAAAAGCAAGTGTAAAGGGGGAAGGGCGGGCTATGTATCTCTTACTATCAGTTTTGCAAGTTTTCATCCGTCTTTCCTTCCTACGTCACGAAAATAGGCCCCCTAGTGGGTAATTTGATCTCCTCTTAACAGTATGCCAATGTTGTAAAGGGATACCTATTTTTTTTTTTAGTAAGTGTCTCGTGATCTGTGGTGGCTCTTAAAGGAAAATTGTATTTCGTTTGTTTCTTACTCGTATTAATTGTTTTATCTGTCCTTCACTGAAAATATGTGCACAACAGAGCAGATATCAACGGTATGCACTGTGTATTTTATTGCACCCAATTGATAAGTTACGTATATTTTAATCTTCACTCTCAAGCTTGCATTCAGAAATGCTCACTCTGCCTCGGATGTTTTTTTCACCTGTGTTATACAATAAATATAGTATACAGCAATATTTTTGAGTTTAATGGTGCAGGCAGAGTCGGCCGTAATGCACTTCGTGTATGGGTCCGCTAAATGACGACACTGTGCTGATTGATCTCGCAGCAGTAGTTACCATATCACATTTTAACGTGTTTCTGGAGCTACAGTTGTGTGTGGTAGGTTTTGGTTATAGCATATTTCGTGGTTTTTCACTGTTTTGAAGATTCTTTTCATAGCAACAAGGTTGGAAGTGGTAATAAACCGAATAAATTATAATTCGACTATTACCCTATAATTGGGACAACGGAGATGTACGGTCTCTTGCACCAGAATATTCACAGTTTGGGTTCACCCTGTAGAATACGATAATGAAGCACATGCCAGTAGTTACAGAATATTTCTACTCCAAAGTCACATAATCCCTTGAAAAAAGCTTTTCAGTGCCCTAATAACTTAGCTAGATATTTTTTTAACCGGTGACCACCTCCTGGATATTCTTTTTACCATAACGAATCGCTACATGCTGCCATCCATGTAATAGATGGTAAAGTAAAGCTGCATTCTCGATGCTGTTTGTTTAGAGCGCACAGTCTCTCCAGTTCAGGCGACAGTGCGGCTTTGTGTACACAGTATGTCGACGTACCTCGACCACTTCAAGCTCAGACTATGTGCGCGTTGTCACTTTAGAAGGCGGCTTGACAACAAGGGAAGTTGCCCGCCAAATTAGAGCACGCCACAGAACCGTCATTTGAAGATTCAGCAGCTTTCGTGAGGCACAGGACATTGAGGATCTGCCTTACAGTGATCGTCCCACGCTCAAAAACACCAGCTGATGAACGCTACTCTACATTACGGGTCGTAGGTACCAGGAGCAGAGTGCAACAGGATTGTGCGCTGTCTTTTTGGAGACAACTCGGTGGGCCGTGTCGACTCGTGCATCACACAACCGCCTTTGCAGGACCAGTTTGGCCTTAGGCGTCCATTACGTACCGGTAGTAACCACCTCCCAGTACCCTGGTAAACGGAGGAAGTGGCGTGTGGAACACCTATAATGGAACGTCGATGAAAGGCATAAAGTTTTCTTCGAAGACATCTACATCTACATGGATACTCTGCAAATCACATTTAAGTCCCTGGCAGAGGGGTCATCGAACCACCTTCACAATTCTGTTATTCCGATCTCCTATAGCGCGGGAAGAAAGAACACCTATATATTTCTGTATGAGCTCTGATTTCCCTTATTTTATCGTGGTGATCATTTCTCTCTCTCTCTCTCTCTCTCTCTCTCTCTCTAGGTCGGTGTCAACAAAATATTTTCGCATTCGAAATAGAAAATTGGTGATGCGAATTTCGTGAGAAGATTCCGTCGCAACGATAAACGCCTTTCTTTTAATGACGTCCATCCCAAACCGTGTATTATTTCTGTGACACACTCTGCCATATTTCGCGACAATACAAAACTTGCTGCCTTTCTTTGAACTTTTTCGATGTACTCTGTCAGTCCTATCTGGCAAGGATCCCACACCGCGCAGCAGTATTGTAAAAGAGAACGGACAAGCCTAGTGTAGGCAGTCTCCTTAGTAGGTCTGTTCCATTTTCTAAGTGTCCTGCCAATAAAATGCAGTCTTTGGTTAGCCTTCCCAACAACATTTCCTGTGTGTCCCTTCCAATTTAAGTTCGTAATTGTAATACCTAGATATTTAGTTTAATTTACGGCTTTTAGATTAGACTGATTTATCGTGTAACCGAAATTTAACGAATTCCTTTTAGCACTCATCTGGATGAACTACACTTTTCGTTATTTAGGGTCAACTGCCACTTTTCGCACCATTCAGATATCTTTTCTAAATCGCTTTGCAATTTTTGATCTTCTGATGACATTATTAGTTAATAAACGACAGCGTCATCTGCAAACAACCTAAGACGGCTGCTCAGATTGTCTCCCAAATCGTTTATATAGATTAGGAGCAGCAAAGGGCCTATAGCACTACCTTGGCGAACGCCAGAAATCACTTCTGTTTTACTCGATGACTATCGTAAATTACTACGAACTGTGACCTCTCTGAAAGGAAATCACAAATCCAGTCACATAACTGAGACAATATTCCATAACATGCAATTCCACTACAAGCCGATTGTGTGGTACAGTGTCAAAAGCCTTCCGGAAAACCAGACATACGAAATCAATCCGAAATCCCTTGTCAATAGCACTCAACACTTCATGCGAATAAAGGGCTAGTTGAAACGTCCTGGCAGATTAAAACTGTGTGCCGGTCCGAGACTCGATCTCGGGACCTTTGCCTTTCGCGGGCAAGTGCTCTACCAACTGAGCTACCCAAGCACACGACTCACGCCCCGTCCTCACAGCTTTACTTCTGCCAGTACCTAGTCTCCTACCTTACAAACTTTACAGAAGCTTCTGTAAAGTTTGGAAGGTTGGAGACCTTCTGTAAAGTTTGGAAGGTAGGAGACGAGGTACTGGCAGAAGTAAAGCTGTGAGGACGGGGCGTGAGTCGTGCTTGGGTAGCTCAGTTGGTAGAGCACTTGCCTGCGAAAGGCAAAGGTCCCGAGTTCGAATCTGGGTCTGGCACACAGTTTTAATCTGCCAGGAAGTTTCATATCAGCGCACACTCCGCTACAGAGTGAAAATCTCATTCTGGAAAGAGCTAGTTGTGTTTAACAAGAACGATGTTGACAGTGTGTCGATGGACCGTTTTCATCGAGGTAATTCATAATGTTCGAACACTCTATATGTTCTAAAATCCTGCTGCATATCGACGTTAACGATATGGGCCTGTAATTTTGTGGATTACTCATACTACCTTTCTTGAATATTGGTGTGACCTGTGCAACTTTCCAGTCTTTGGTTACGGGATGTTTCGTCGAGCGAACGGTTGTATGAGATTGTTACGTATGGAGCTAATGCATCAGCATACTCCGAAAGGAACCTAATTGGTGTATAGTCTGGAGCAGAAGACTTGCTTTTGTTAAGAGATTTAAATTGCTTCACTACTCAGAGGATATTTACTTCTACGTTACTCATGTTAGCAGCTGTTCTTGATTCGAATTCAGGAATATTTACTTGTTCTTCTTTTGGGAAAGCATTTCGGAAGGCTGTGTTTAGTAACTCTGCTTTGGAAGCACTGTCTTCGATGGTATCTCTATACCTATCGCGCAGAGAAGGCATTGATTGTTTCTTGCCGCTAACATACTTCACATACGACCAGAATCTCTTTGGATATTCTGCCAGGTTTCGAGACAGTTTCGTTGTGGAAACTGTTATAAGCATCTCGCCAAGCGTTAAATTTGGAGCTTCTGTAAAAGATCGCCAATCTCGGGGATTTTGCGTCTGTTTAAATTTGACATGTTTTGTTTCGTTGTTTCTGCAAGTGTTCTAACCCGTTTTGTGTATCAAGAAGGATCAGCTCCGTCGTTTGTTAAATTATTTGGTATAAATCTTTCAGTTGTTGCCGATACTATTTCTTTGAATTTAAGCCATATCTGGTCTACACGTCTATTATTAATTTGGAATGAGTGGAGATTGTCTCTCAGGAAGGCGTCAAGTGAATTTTTATCTGCTTTTGTGAATAGATATGTTTTTCGCTAATTTTTTCGAGGATTTGGTTATTACAATATTCAATCTCGCTACGACAATCCTGTGTTCACTACTCTCTGAATCGGTTTTGATGCTCGTTATTAACTCAGGATATATTAACTCAGGATATATTAACTCAGGATATATTAACTCAGGATATATTAACTCAGGATATATTAACTCAGGATATATTCACTCAGGATATATTCACTCAGGATATGAGCGACGTCTCATGACTGTAGTAAAAGACGATGTAGGCGGCCAGGTAGCAATGCTTGTCTCAGGCATATGGTCACATGGGATCAATCACTTAGTTGCGGACAGGCGTTAAGACCAGATGCGACACGTTTATAGAGATTACGCGAAAGAACTTGCACCCATTCTAGCAGCAGTTTAGCGTAGGTCGCTGCAGAGCCGAAGGGTACCAAAAAAAAAGTAGTTTATTCCAGTTTTCAAGAAGGGTTGTAAGACATATAGAATTACAGGCCCATATTAGCCCCGTCAACAAAATTTAAAAAAAAGTCGGGTGGGGAAAAAAGTTGATGTAGTCACAAATGTTTGTACGGTGGTAGGAGCACCATGAAAAACGCACTAAAAATCCTGGGCGACGGAGTGTGTGCGTTGGAGTGTAGGGGGGGGGGGGCACTTCTAGTGATCAGTTTGTTTTTTAACCTCGGAAACGACAGCTTCTAGCGAAAATTTTTCGCAGTACAAAATTAAACTACATTAAATTTTCTGCGAAAAACGTCCGCATAATCGTTCTTCTAGAAGTGATAGACCCCACGTTGTAGGGGATGAAAAAATAGCTGGTTATTGAAACTAGTGTTATATGTATAAAATTGATGTAGATTGTTACACGAAGTGGGTTATGAACACACATTAAATGTTGAGTACAACATGTAAGTGCAGAGGAACCGTGATACGGGAGAACGTGGGGCTGATGACTAGAATCGTCAAGGAAGTAGATCGCCGGATTGTGGTTAAGCACTTCCCCGCTTCATCCGCCTGCAAACTGAAGAACGAACAGATGATCCTCATTCTTTCCACTTCAGTAGGTCCCAAGCTACAAGGTATTTCACAAAAATATGAATAACTGGCGACGCTGTGCGCAGGCATGGTCGGTGGGGGAGACATGCCGGGGTGCGTTAACGCCTGTGGAATGCGGGCATGAGTTAATTACATGTAATACTAACAAAAGAAACGCATATGGACAGAATCCATGTAAATTTCAGCAATGCTAGAGGGGAAATTTCAGCCAATTTTGGTTGAAAAAATGGGAAATTAGTTGTGGGATATGTTGGAATACCTTATTTTAGAACTGTTAGACGCACTTTTTTCTTTCAAAAATTGCCTCCAGAATTAAGGGGCATCTTATGCTCGAAATTAATATAAAAATGTCCAGTGTTTAATTTCAAATTCCCGTAGTAGCCGTATATTTGATGCCGCGGGGAACCTATCTCTATCTGGCAACATTGGGTTCAATAGGCAACAGCATTGCACCGATGCGACGAACAGGAGTTGCGGGGATTCACAAGCTTGCTGACACTGTCTCCCTTCCGCGCCGCCATCACAAACTCAGAACACTGTCTAGCATATGGTGCGTCATTGCAGTCCACGGTGCCAGTGAACTTGAATTGAAAGTGATCTGTGTTATCGATAACAGTACAATATTTTTGTTTGTACCTAGTATCTTAAAGGAAAAAAATATATATTAACATGGTGCGGGCTATAAATTGAAAGTAATAACATATGCAGGAGAACTTGGAAACACAGCAGCTGAGCGACCTCTCTACCCTCCACCAACGGGCGGGCTGGTAAAGAAGTAGTGAAAAAAGCCTGATTGGCCAAAACTAGAAGATGCTGTATTGAAATGGATTCAAGGACACCCTCAAAATAGCACTGGAATTAATACAAAAATGATGGCTCTGAGCACTATGGGACTCAACTGCTGAGGTCATTAGTCCCCTAGAACTTAGAACTAGTTAAACCTAACTAACCTAAGTACATCACAAACATCCATGCCCGAGGCAGGATTCGAACCTGCGACCGTAGCGGTCTTGCGGTTCCAGACTGCAGCGCCTTTAACCGCACGGCCACTTCGGCCGGCACAAAAATGATGAAAATAAACGCTCGTAAGCTAGCGCTACAGTGGAACTTAACAGCCTTAAGGGTGGACTTGGTTGCTGCTATAGGTTTATGAAGCGTCATGGACGTAGTATGCGAACCGAAACGAAAATATCTCAAAAAATGCCAAAAGGGTATGAAGAGAAAATATCTATCCATAGCCTTATTGTTCAACGCCGAAAGAAAACTTGCGTAGAACTACACCAAATAGTGAACGTGGACGAAACGCCTCTGACAACTGATGTGCCGAGCAACAAGTGCCATGATAAGTTCTAAAACAGTAGCTGTAAAAGCAAGTGAATCCAACGATCGTTTTCAAGCGCAAATAAAGCCAAAAGCTTCTGAAATAGTGCCAGGCGCCGTTGGGTTGGGTGGACGAGGCTGGTAGGAAATTATGGATTAACAGTGTGTGGGAGAAAAGAGAAGGTGCTTTATTGAAGAACAAGACTGTCTTAATGTGCTAGATCAGTTTGGTGATTATTTCAAAAAAATATGTGAAAGAGAAATTGAGACCCCTACAGACCTTGCTGTTATTCCTGCTGCGGGATTAGCCGAGCGGTCTCAGGCGCTGCAGTCATGGACTGTGCGGCTGGTCCCGGCGGAGGTTCGAATCCTCCCTCGGGCATGGGTGTGTGTGTTTTTCCTTAGGATAATTTAGGTTAAGTAGCGTGTAAGCTCAGGGACTGGAGACCTTGGCAGTTAAGACCCATAAGATTTCACACACATTTGAACATTTGAGCTGTTATTCCTGGAGGACTTACTTCATAATTGCAACCTGTTGGAGCCGTTCGCGGTGGTCTCGCGGTTCTAGGCGCGCAGTCCGGAACCGCGCGACTGCTACGGTCGCAGGTTCGAATCCTGCCTCGGGCATGGATGTGTGTGATGTCCTTAGGTTAGTTAGGTTTAAGTAGTTCTAAGTTCTAGGGGACTGATGACCACAGCTGTTAAGTCCCATAGTGCTCCAAGCCATTTGAACCATTTTTTTGCAACCTGTTGGTGTCTTGATAAATAAACAGTTTAAAGTGTTCATGAGAAAGGAGTGAAACAAATGAGTGATTGATGAATCCTATCAAGAATTCACGCCGAAGGGAACTTCAAAACTACGTCGATCAAACAAGTGTCATTGGATAAAACGGTCGTGGTCTAGAGTGAGAGAAGACATTGTTGTTAAATCTTTTTAAAAGTGCGGCATAAGTAACACTCTCGATGGCCGTGAAGACCATGTTATATATGAAGAGGACAACGATGAAGGGAAATAAGCAGTTGACGATTTTCAGTCATTTTTAAAGGTCATTTCGGTTTTTTAAACTAAGATTTTTTAGTCTGGCTTTGCAATCTAAGAATAAAAATGGTTAAAATGTTATTTAAAATGCATAAAAATTAAGGCGCGTCTTATAGTCCGTAAAATACGGTATTTCCGCTTCACGGAGTTCCATTAAGTGGCGGCGCCATACGCAGCCCTCAAAATGGCGTCTGTAACAGAACTGCGCTCATGCAGAGAGCGGTCTCAGAGTTTCTTTTGGCGGACAAGAGCATCGCAGATATTCGTAGGCACTTGCAGAATGTCTACGGAGACCTGCAACTGAAAAAAGCACGACGAGTCGTTTGGAGATGCTCTGTTAACGCAACAGTGTTGCGTAAACCTGTCCGATCTCTCGAGTGCTGGCCGCCGCACACAACTGTAATTCCTGCATTGTTGGAACGGGCGGACACACTCATCCGAAGTGGTTGAGGGATCGCAACCAAAGATTTCGCTGCACAACTGTACGTCCCTGTTGGTAGTGCTGACTCACTTGTCCAAGTTTTCGGTTATTCAAAGACGTGTGTACCCACTGGTATCCAACCTACAGGTCGGATTTCGCACTTACCGACTTCCCTATTCTTGGCCCAATGAAGGATGCACTCTGCGGGAAGCAGTGCGTGGATAATTGGGAGTTAATTAATGCAGCGAGACGTTGGCGCCGATATCGACCATTCGAGTTGTACCCTGCGGCGTATAGGCTCTCCTCTTAAGGTGTCATAAGGCCGTCGTATTGAACCGACATTGTGTTTGAAAATAGTTTTGTAGCCAGTAGAGTGAGGAATAATATGGTGTACCGGACTCCTGAAGGAACAAAGTGTTGCATTACTTATTCAATGCCCCTCGTACTTAATCATCCCTTACGGCAGCTGTCGTGTTCTTCCGGAAAAGTTTTCAGTTCATTCAGTACTTACTGGCAGCTGTTACGTGAACTGTGGAGAGTTGATATAACATTCTGAAACACCGTGTAGTTGCTTCTTCTAACGTAGCGGGGTAGATATTGGGGATTCACCTGCTCGATTTTCAGTTCGCAGACTTATTACCAAGGGACGTGTGCATGAACAGAATCCGGCGATCTACCTTCCCTTGAGCTTATACCCCACACATCGTACACTTCCACCGTGCTACACTCTCAGAACACATCTTAGCCGTTAAGTAATGCAACACGTAATACACACATTTAATATTTGTTTTTAATGGTAAACATTAACATTATACTGCTGAAACACATCTGATTTTTTTTGTCATTCCCTGCTCGTAGAGCAAAAATTGACATTTTTTTGTGGCGAATTTAATGTAATTTTTTTTACTGGGAAACATTTTCATTAGAAGTCACGGTTTTCGAGTTATTCCAGAAAAACATAAAAGACCTTTAAACGCCAAATTTGACCTTGTCGGTCAGAATTTTTAGTATTCTGATCATGGGCTCTCTCCTACCAATGTACAAAGATTAGAGACTACACGAATTTTTCCCCTAATTTTCCATCGTTGACTGGGCTCGTGTTGCCGTCAGTCTGTAGAATTATCAAATATGTTTTTTTGCTCACGTATTTTGAAGTTTTTGAAGAAGGAAAATCGCCTGCATAAAAATAAATATGAATTCCGCAATCAGATACTTTGCGAAATTCAGCTCGCTCTGTTCCTCACTGAGATTCACTGTGCTGTAGACATCGGTTCTCGGGTTGATTCCGTGTTCGTAGACTTCAGGAAGGCATTTGACACTGTCCCTCACTGCCGTTTAATGAAAAAGATACGAGCTTATCGAGTATCGGACCAGATTTGCAACCAGATTCAAGACTTCCTGGCAGAGAGAACGCAGAACGTCGCCCTTAACATAACAAAATTGACAGATGTAAAGTTAATTTGAGGAGTACCCCAAGGAAGTGTGATAGAACCCCGTTACTGTTTACTACGTACATATGTGATCTAGTAGAAATCGTCGTAAGCTTCTTAAGACTGTGTCGCTGTCGATGTGGGCGTCGATAACAAAGTAACGACGCCGGAAGACGGTACTGATTTACAGAATGGTCTGCAGAGGATGGATGAATGATGCAGTGTCAGACAGTTGATCCGGAACGTAAATAAATACACAGATAAGAAATCCACTACAGTATATATACACTATAGTCGGCAAGTTGCTGGAAACGGTGTCCATCGTAAAATACCTAGGGGTAACATTCCGGAGCGATCTAAAGTGAAATGACAACATAAAACTAGTATGATAAGCAGATGTTAGGCTGAGATTCATAGAAAGAAGGTTGTCGTTGTTGGTGTCTTCAGTCCCGAGACTGGTTTGATGCAGCTCTCCGTGCTACTCTATCCTGTGCAAACTTCTTGATGTCCCAGTACCTACTGCAACCTACATCCTTCTGAATGTATTCATCTCTTGGTCTCACTCTACTATTTTTACCCTCCACGCTGCCCTCCAATACTAAATTGGTGATCCCTTGATGCCTCAGAATGTGTCTTACCAACCGGTTCCTTCTTCTTGTCAAGTTGTGCCACAAACTCATCTTCTCCCCAATTCTATTCAATACCTCCTCATTAGTTATGTGATCTACCCATCTAATCTTCAGCATTCTTCTGTAGCACCACATTTCGAAAGCTTCTATTCTCTTCTTGTCCAAACTAATTATCGTCCATGTTTCACTTCCATACATAGCTACACTCCATACAAATACTTTCAGAAACGACTCCCTGACGCTTAAATCTATACTCGATGTTAACAAATCTCTCTCCTTCAGAAACGCTTTCCTTGCCATTGCCAGTCTACATTTTATATCCTCTCTACTTCGACCATCATCAGTTACTTTGCTCCCCAAATAGCAAAACTCCTTTTACTACTTTAAGTGTCAAATTTTCTAATCTAATTCCCTCAGCATCGCCCGACTTAATTCGACTACATTCCATGATCCTCGTTTTGCTTTTGTTGATGTTCATCTTATATCCTCCTTTCAAGACACTGTCCTTTCCGTTCAACTGCTCTTCCAAGTCCTTTGCTGTCTCTGACAGAATTACAATGTCATCGGCGAACCTGAAAGTTTTTATTTCTTCTTCATGGATTTTAATACCTACTCCGAATTTTTCTTTTGTTTCCTTTACTGCTTGCTAAATATACAGATTGAATAACATCGGGGAGAGGCTACAACCCTGTCTTACTCCCTTCCCAACAATTGCTACCCTTTCGTGTCCCTCGACTCTTATTACTGCCATCTGGTTTCTGTACAAATTGTAAATAACCTTTCGTTCCCTGTACTTTACCTCTTCCACCTTTAGAATTTGAAAGAGAGTATTCCAGTCAACATTGTCAAAAGCTTTCTCTAAGTCTACAAATGCTAGAAACGTAGGTTTGCCTTTCCTTAATCTTTCTTATAAGATAAGTGGTAGAGTCAGTATTGCCTCACGTGTTCCAATATTTCTACGGAATCCAAACTGATCTTCCCCGAGGTAGGCTTCCAACAGTTTTTCCATTCGTCAGTAAAGAATTCGCGTTAGTACTTTGCAGCTGTGACTTTTTAAACTGATAGTTTGGTAATTTTCACGTCTGTGAACACTTGCTTTCTATGGGATTGGAATTATTATATTCTTTCTTGAAGTCTGAGGGTATTTCGCCTGTCTCGTACATCTTGCTCGCCAGGTGGTAGAGTTTTGTCAGGACTGGAAATAATAATTAAGGACGAAGGTGGAAGAGGGGGAATGGTGGAAAGACAGAACACGATGGAGAGGCTTGTGTTCCCGACAGACCCAGCCAGTGGCTGGAAACTGTCCAAGATGATGATGATGATGATGATATAAGAAATGGTGTATATAGCGCTTGTTCGCCCGATTCTTGTGTACAGCTCTTCACTCTGAGACCCTTACCAGGTAGGACTGACGCCTCAGGTAGAGAAGATCCAACGAAGAGCAGTGTGTTTCGTGACCGGGTCGGTCAGCCGGCACGAGAGCGTTACGGAGATGCTCAACAATCTACAGCAGTAGGCGCTCGCTATAAGAGTGGCGTTTTTCATCATGGAGTGGAAATATTGAAATTTCTGGGGTTTATGTGCTGGGAAGAGTCATAAAACATATTACTTCCTCCCACATACAGGGGTCTGACAAAAATACGAGAACACCGCGAGAAAATGCATGCTTGAACATAAATTCGGGCGCTAGCCAAGTTTTTAGGTTGCGCTGTTGTACAGGGTGGCGCACGAAATTTTACCATTTTGTTTTTGAATATAAACTTTATTGTCAATACAATCTGAAAGGAACATATACTACAATGAAGATCCGCCCATGGAGATTTGTTCTAACTCAGCACATGCTCAATATGTCCGCCATTTCGTTTCCTAACTTCCTTCAAACGAACACTGAAGTTAGTGATTACCCTACGGCACATGTCTTCCGTAATTTCACTGCAAGCTTGAAGAATAAGTCTTCTGAGCTCCATTACATCAAGTGGACGTTTCGCAAAAATTTTTTCCTTTAGGTACCCCCAAAGAAAAAAGTCACATGGATTGAGGTCTGGACTATTAGGGGGCCAATTTTGTCAGTCATCGAAGCGATCTGGAAACCGGAGTGAAATGATCCGCAAGTCGAAATGCTCGTGTAAAAACTCCAACAGTGTTTGCAGTATGTGGCCTTGCTCCATCTTGCATGAACCGCTGCGTGTTGAAGGGCAAGGCAGTAGCAACAAGCTGTGGAATGAAGCTATTGCGAAGCATGCTCAAATAACGCTCGCTGTTCAGTTTCTTCAAAGAAAAAGGGTACAATAAGTCCGTGACTGGAAATTGCTGCCCACGCTGTAATCCCCGGAGCATAATTTGTCGTTCATGAAGCACTTGTGGGTTTACAGTGGCCCAAAAGCGTATATTTTGTTTGTTAACCACACCGTCTAAATGAAAATGCGCCTCGTCTGAAAACCAGACGTTGTTGAGAGTTTCTTCCCTATCCTCCGCCCACTGAGCAAACAGTAGTCTCTGCCGCTTGTGTTTTCAGTGAGCTTCTGTGCACAGGTCATCTTGTATGGGTACGTATGGAGGTCACTTTTAAGAATGCGTTGAACGGAGCGTCTAGATATTCCCAGTTGCACTGCTGCCTTTCTACACGATTTCCCGGGACTTCTCGGTACAGCAACTCGTACTGCTTCAATATTCTCCGGCGAACAGACTGACTTAGGCCGAGGTCGCTTCGCTTCCAATACTGTTCCTTCCTGTACAAATTTATCGTACAACCTGTGGATGGTCTTCGTGCTAGGGACCGGACCCATCGTGCGTTAAACTGTTGTCGAAAACGCCTCTGAGTCACAACATGGCTTTTCGTTTCATGAAAAAGTAACACAATTGCCGATCGTTGCTGTGTTGTCAGTCTTCAGTTGTCAGCCATTGCTGCTTACTAGCCTCCAAGCAACAGTATCGTGAATTACACGTCATTTCGTAACTAGTTTGTTTCTCCAAGCTCTGCTGGTACTGCTGTAGAGATCCCAGTGGGATATCTAATGTGCGTCGTAAATTGTGAAAGAAACAATTGGTAACACATTTCGTGCGCCACCCTGTATTTGTCTACTAACGGCACCTGTACAATGTCCTCGGTATATTGCAAATGTCAATCGAGGACAAAATAGTGTTCTGTGTAGTTGATTGCGTTATGTCGGAGCTAGGTGAGGTGCTGCTGAGATATTCCAAATGACCACATGCCTGGGACCTTGTCGCGATGCCAAGCGTATAGTTTGGAAAAATTATTGGAGGAATCCCCACTTGGCTAAACTGAGTAAATTTTACCCCGTAAACATTACGAAAGAAATTACCTTCGATATGATTAAGCGAAAGTTCACTCGCAAGGAAACATTATCAACTCGACCTCGTATTTTACGGAGATAAAAACCATGCGAGCAAGAGACCAACCACAGCACTCGATCCCGCGCGAAAGATTGAGCCATTATTCTGACAGTACGCAGTTTGTACTTTCTACAATTACAGCATTTAAACACCGCGCGCATTCCTGGTTTGTCATTCACTCTGTCCCACTGGACCCGCTTAAGGACCGAGAGCGAAGTACTGTCCAGCAGACTAACATCCATGCCCTCCTTTTGAAGAATAGCGTAACTCCTGCAGATGTACTCTACTAAAACATTGCAACCTCTGTAATTCAGTTTTAGTGATTGAATAGCGCTTCGCTACTTCATGAGTGACACACTCATTAATTTACGTTGCATTTTTGTATTGCAACATAAAAATACAGAAGACAGAATACATGGTACTGAGCGAGAGATGGGGAGCCGCTCACGGTGGACAGTCTCCGATTCAAAAGGTCAGATACTTTAAAATACCTTGGTAGTCTCTGCAGTGATCAGAACCACTGTGAAATTGAAATAAATGCAAGAATTGTCGGAGGCAACAGAGCATACTTTAGCCTTCAGGGTGTGCTGAAGAAAATATCCCTGTCAAGAAGTTTTAAGATCAGGCTGTACCAACGTATGATTATGCCAGTGGTTATGTACAGTTGTGAAACCTTCACCTTTAGGAGAACAGATGAAGAGAAGCTACTTATTTTCGAACGAAAAATCCTCCGAAAAATATATGGTCCTGTGATAGATTCACAAACGGGGAATGGAGAGTTCGAAAAAACCTAGAATTGCGAGGTTTACGCACAGCCTGACATAAAACGAATGAGGAGGTTGACCCGGGCTGGACATGTAGCATGGATGAATGAAGGGAGGATACCCCATGATGTGTTTCTGGGAGGTACCTGGGACGACCGCGGAGAAGATGGAAGGACAATATTGACAAGGACACTGAGGAAATTGTACTAGGAGTGGGCGAGTGGTGACAGGAGGCTCGCAATCGGGAACGATGTAGTAGTAGTGTAGAGCAGGCATATGGTCACTAAGGCCCAAGCCATGGATAAGTAAGTAACAAAAATGCTCACAACAGAGATCTCTGGCGCCAGCTACATGTTAGAAATAGCGCACTTTGACACAGTGAAAACAGCACGTTAACAATGTCAAAACAGTACAGGTTGTCCCACTCAAACCTCCCTGATTTCAAAGACCCAGGAAAAAAATACCACAGTAGATACGACAGTGAAAAATGCACCACATTGTAGAACATCTCAAAGAATTTATCAATCATCAGTACACATCTACATGTCAACCATTTGTAGCGCGGAGAATATCGAGTCTATATTCAATTTCTTGCCAAGTTCTTTATAACATTTCCTCTGTTATTATTGCAATCGCATTATTGATACGATGTCCCAACATAGGATTATCGGCCACTTTGGTCGCATACACGCGGTCATTTACGAATCCCCACACGAAGAAATCAAGCGGCGTAATGTCGGGTGAACGTGGTGGCCAGGAAATGGGTCCTCCGCGTCCGATCCAACGATTGGGAGATTTCCTATCCAGGATCTTGCGAACAGCCGTTGGCCAATGCGGCGGAGCTCCACCTTGTTGAAAAATTTTGGGTTGCGAGTCTTGCATCGAGGGCACACAAACTGCTCCAACATGTCCAAATACACTGACACATTCACCGTTTGTTCCGCAAAGAAGAACGGTCCAACAATCTTGTCGTTCATTAGCCCGCACCAGGCGTTTACTTTAGGGCTATCATTAACATGTTCAATGACAACGTGCGGGTTTTTCGAACCCCAAATCCGAACATTACGCGTATTAACCCTTCCTGATAGATGAAAGGTTGCCTCATCTGAGAATAAACGTCTTTTCAGGACTCTGACACCGATATCAATACGCTGCAGCATATCTGCAGCAAATTGTTGTTGGCGTGGCTTGTCAGATGTTGCAGAATTTGCACTTTGTAAGCACACACATGAAGACGCTAGTGAACTACACGATGAGCTTGATTGAGCTTACATAAAGTTGGTTAGATACTTGACGAATTGACTTACGTCGGCTTCTGAGAAAAGTTTGATGTCCTCTACTGTCTCTTCTGAAATTCCATAACGTGCACCGCTAGAATGTTTCAGGAACACTTCCTGTTGCCAGAAACTTCCTATACCATTTTATAATTATTTTCACATCAGGTGGATCACATTCATACACACGACGATAATTTCTTTGCACAGTAATCGGCGATTTTGTTTCTGCAAACAGCACTACTGCTTCCACGCACAGCTGTGGAGTCGCTATTTTCACTTCATGCGACCATGCTGCACGCTGGCGACGATACTGGAATATAAATTCTTTGAGATGCCCTACAATGTGTTGCATTTTTCATTGTCGTACCTATTGTGGTTTACCTCTCCTGGGTCCTTGAAAACAGGGAGGTTTGAGTGGGACACCCTATATTACAGTGGATGTTCAAAATAAACTGGCCGGTCATTGGTGTAGCCGCTTCAAACCAAGCGTACTGAAAGACTTGTCGTTATACTGGTGCTCATAACTGACTAAAGAGGAGACTGCATTTGAAGAATGTTGTCACGCTGGCCGAAGTTCACATCGACGCCTGGAAGTCGTGTCGAGTAGGTAAGTCTGCGGACAATACCCTTGAATACGCAAAAGCCGAATACACCCAGCGGTTGACAGCATCCTGTTCCATCTGATGGTATCGCCAATACGTAAACGGCGGTGCCTTGATTTCGGATCTCTTCATGCATTGACAAGCTTTGTTGCCGGAAAATGACCCACGATTAACACTGTTCTGTTGTCATCATGTAAGATTTTATAAATCATCTTCTGTCGCCACATACGTAAATGTTCCTTGTTACCTTTTCCAGAAGACGAGACGAATGCTACAATACTGCCACTCGTTTAAAACTGCAGAGGTGACGGCAAGTGTCCATCTGCAGATACCGTTGGCATTATTGTGTACTTACGCGTCGTGTTACTGACACCGTACGATTGTGTCGACGTCTTTCTTCCCTTTTCTAGCAAGAGATCGGCCAGACGTGATCTCTAAATTAAAACAACAGTCTTGTCTGTCTGTTCCCATAATAGCTCTGGTATTAGCGACAAACTTCTCAGATGCAGTAAATACACTCCTGGAAATTGAAATAAGAACACCGTGAATTCATTGTCCCAGGAAGGGGAAACTTTATTGACACATTCCTGGGGTCAGATACATCACATGATCACACTGACAGAACCACAGGCACATAGACACAGGCAACAGAGCATGCACAATGTCGGCACTAGTACAGTGTATATCCACCTTTCGCAGCAATGCAGGCTGCTATTCTCCCATGGAGACGATCGTAGAGATGCTGGATGTAGTCCTGTGGAACGGCTTGCCATGCCATTTCCACCTGGCGCCTCAGTTGGACCAGCGTTCGTGCTGGACGTGCAGACCGCGTGAGACGACGCTTCATCCAGTCCCAAACATGCTCAATGGGGGACAGATCCGGAGATCTTGCTGGCCAGGGTAGTTGACTTACACCTTCTAGAGCACGTTGGGTGGCACGGGATACATGCGGACGTGCATTGTCCTGTTGGAACAGCAAGTTCCCTTGCCGGTCTAGGAATGGTAGAACGATGGGTTCGATGACGGTTTGGATGTACCGTGCACTATTCAGTGTCCCCTCGACGATCACCAGTGGTGTACGGCCAGTGTAGGAGATCGCTCCCCACACCATGATGCCGGGTGTTGGCCCTGTGTGCCTCGGTCGTATGCAGTCCTGATTGTGGCGCTCACCTGTACGGCGCCAAACACGCATACGACCATCATTGGCACCAAGGCAGAAGCGACTCTCATCGCTGAAGATGACACGTCTCCATTCGTCCCTCCATTCACGCCTGTCGCGACACCACTGGAGGCGGGCTGCACGATGTTGGGGCGTGAGCGGAAGACGGCCTAACGGTGTGCGGGACCGTAGCCCAGCTTCATGGAGACGATTGCGAATGGTCCTCGCCGATACCCCAGGAGCAACAGTGTCCCTAATTTGCTGGGAAGTGGCGGTGCGGTCCCCTACGGCACTGCGTAGGATCCTACGGTCTTGGCGTGCATCCGTGCGTCGCTGCGGTCCGGTCCCAGGTCGACGGGCACGTGCACCTTCCGCCGACCACTGGCGACAACATCGATGTACTGTGGAGACCTCACGCCCCACGTGTTGAGCAATTCGGCGGTACGTCCACCCGGCCTCCCGCATGCCCACTATACGCCCTCGCTCAAAGTCCGTCAGCTGCACATACGGTTCACGTCCACGCTGTCGCGGCATGCTACCAGTGTTAAAGACTGCGATGGAGCTCCGTATGCCACGGCAAACTGGCTGACACTGACGGCGGCGGTGCACAAATGCTGCGCAGCTAGCGCCATTCGACGGCCAACACCGCGGGTCCTGGTGTGCCGTGCGTGTGATCATTGCTTGTACAGCCCTCTCGCAGTGTCCGGAGCAAGTATGGTGGGTCTGACACACCGGTGTCAATGTGTTCTTTTTTACATTTCCAGGAGTGTATGTCTGGCTAATTACCCAGCTATTTAATTGTAGTAACGGGTTATTTTTCGCTTTGTTCTTCAAAGCGTACACCCACGAAGCAGATGCTTTAAACTTAAGTGCCACCTGCATTGCAGCTTGAACGCGCCACTCCTGTATGTTAACATCTTGAATCATCGTCTTCTTCTCTGAATGTGTTACGACATTCATCTAAACGTGTTTATCTAAGATAGCTTTTGTTGGCGCGTACGCTGCTTTTCAAGGTATCTACTCCTGATTTACAGATAACTTTTTTTATTTTAATAATTTAAAATTCTTTTTGACGGTGCTGGGGGACATTTCCCCTCCTTTCCACTTTTCCAAAAGGCGACAGCACTTTCCATATACTACTCTGATACGGATGGAGGCAAAGTGGTATCCGACGATATTACATCTTGAAAGGAGGCTTCATCATTACTTTCTTCCTCGTTTTCAACTCCTTGTTCTGTTACAGTAATGACGCTGTTCGACGAATGTGACTTCGGTGAAAGGGCAACCTCTTTATCATCGTCTTCATCCTCTGGTAGATAACCAGTGAACGTCAGTCCACTATTTTGCTCTGTATCCAGCACATCCTCCATCGTGAAATTGCGTATTGTTTCTGCAATGAAATTAAATGTTTAAATAATAGCACTAAACAGGCCCCCATAAGCTTCCCTTTGCCTTGTATATCAGTTAGGCACATATGATTATGTTTACCAGTCGCGTGGTTACGTATCGCTCCTTGAGGTATCGCTGGTTGGTTCGCCGAAATTATAAATACAAAGCTCTTATCGACTCCCTGTACAGTACTTCTCGCTGGGACCAGAAGCGGGCGCAGTGGGACGGAGCGAGAGTCAACCAAGCGATGCGCGCGTGTTTAAAAGCCTTACTTTCAGAAGGTCATAATTGCGTACTGTCAGAATATTTGCCGCGATTTTTGCGATGGATCGGGCTGATAATCTAGCATGTGTTGGTCTCTCCTTAAATACGAGATATCAGATTGGACTGTTAGCTTAAGGGGAGCCAGAGGTGCCTATGCTGCCCATGTTAAAATCACTAAGTTTGAGGAACATTTATGAATAAACTACCAAACAGAAAAATTTGAATTTTTTTTACATATAGAGTGGTTTAGTGTTGCAGTTATGACAGAGGGATTTTGGAGTATCTTTTCTAGTTTCCTTCCAATTATTTTTTTTATTAATTACCCAAATTTTTTTTACAAATAATTGCTTTATAATTAAAATGAAATGAAACTACTGAACATATTGCCAAATGGCTGTGTTACAATGTAAGTTCGACCACTAGGAGTGCTGTATAAAAATTTCATCTCTCTAGCTTGAGTGGATTTTGAGAAAATGTTCCTTATATTCGAAAAATTCTAATTTACAGGAAATGGCTATCAAAGTTTCTCAATACATTCCTGCACTATAGGATGGATTATCAGGGTCTTCTTCTTCATCCTCCAAAAGCTTCCTCTTCTGTCTTCTTTTCTGGCCTGTTGTTCCATCATACTTCATATGCCTTTCTCTTCTTTCTGCTCCTCTTATCCTTTCTCTGTCAATATTTCTTAGTGCTCGTACAGTGTTCACCCCAGCTGTAAATCCTAATGCCTTCAGAACTTCACACTGTTCCCTTGGTTGTAGGTTGCTATTGCATCATAAATGCCAAAGTGCAGTGTTTTTATGCTTACAAATACCCTTTTAGGAATCACTTTCCAAATCAAATTGTTTACGCTCTCATTAGGATTCTGCGTCTTTCCGTGCAGACATTTGTGTAACAATTCTGGCTGTGCTAAGTCATGAAAAATTGGTCTTATTGTTCCCTCCTGATTCTTGTACATACTGCATATTACCCGCTTTACACAAGAAGTATAATACTACCAACAACAGGCGCAACACTGAACTAATTCGAAACGGTAAACAACAAAGAGACGATGTTCCGCGCTCTTATTCATTTAGTATCGCAACTTGGTATTAGTGTTAATTTTCTTTCCCTACGTTCTTCCTCTTCTTATATACACTGTTACTAAAACGTGGCATCGTAACCAGAACAAAAGTGTACGACAATATTAAATGGAGCAAGATGTTCGAAATTCTGAGGAAAATAGGAGTAAGCTGTAAGGAAATACGGGTAATATTTGTCACAGAAAACAATGTAGCCAACCCTTGCACACTTGCTGTATGCGTAACATAAGGCGCTGTATGCGTAACAGGCCGAGAAAATCCCAAGCAGTTCGCCAGGAAGTCAGGAGAGGGTGTTAGATGCATTCGGCGGCCGCCCATTTCCTCTGCAGGCGTGGGGGAAATTGGTAATAACTCCACTTCTAGGGCGAGTAGAACAATAATTTAAAGTTTACATTAAAGAGGAATGTTCCAATTTTCGGGAGCAAAAAAATCGTAATTTTTTTGATTTGACCACCTCCGGCTACCCTTAAGCAAGTAACCAGTTCGTCTGTAGCGTGATTTTATGCTAACTTGAATAAATAAGAAATGAATGAAATACACTGACAAAAAAACTGATGTATCGATGGGGATAAATTAATAGAAATGCAGTGACGTGAAATAATCAGTGAGTCTTTCAGATATGTTGAGCTTAAAATTTTTGTGTTGCCACATATTGATATCTGGAATAAGTGAGGATAAATGCGCAAACTTTCTCACACTTGTTGCACATTGATTACAACAATAATTTAAGGACGTGTTTCCGACCTACGGTAAAAGAGCAAATTTTCCTATAGTCTACCTTGCTCTGGCGTGAATACAAAGTGCTTTCCTTGTACCTGAGAATACACTGATGAGGCAAAACATTATGACCTTTGACCATCGTGATGTTGAACGCCGTCTGTTGACGTTCTGGGTACGTAATGCAATAAGGAAAATATATAAACGGACCACAGAGGAGTGTGGAATCATTCCAGTGACGATATTGGCCAGAAACGGGGAGGTCCACCTACATAGGTGCCTTTTACAAAGGACTAATTACGTTTCGGCGGTGAGAACGAACATCTCGTAAAAGGCGAAGCTGTTCACGTGCTAGTGTGGTAATAAGCGGTGGAAGGTAGTTGAAGGACGTTGGAAAGCACAAGTAGGCGAGAAGGTATAATATAGACGTCCATGTCTCATCATAGTATGTGAAGGTCGGAGAATCGCTCCCACATTAAAGCAGTCTAAGTGGCGATCTGTGGCTGATCCGAAGACAGATTACGCTGCTGACGAACAGCTGCTCAGTTATTTACCGCTCCACGGTTGCAGGCTGACTTACTTATGCTATAGGACTGTGCTGCCATGTGACCTTTGATAATAATCGAAGGCACCATAATTACTACGGACTGCATGAACACCGTTGCGGACCATATGTCTTCCCCGACATCGATGACATCTTCCAAGCAGGATGACTGCATGTCTTACAAGGCCAGAATCGTGCAACAGTAGTTTCAGGAGCATGATAGTGAATCTCACGTCGATGTGTTGGCCACCACATTCGCCTTATCTGATCCTGGTGGGACATACGTCAGGTGCACTTGGGCGCCAGCTCTCCGAGCACAAGTCATTGGCCCATAATTTATGCAGATTGTGTGATTTGCGCGTACACATGTAGTACGACGTACTTCCAGAAACATGCCAATGACTTCTCGAGTCCATGCCACGCAGAATGTCGTCAGCTGCATCGCGTTCTAAAAATTTACCAACATGCCGTAGTAAGCAGGTTATCTTGTGGCTCACCAGCATGTTTTGAGTGCTATCAGCCCAAACACGTCGCTGGTATACTACTTTCATTTACACTTTTTACCATTGAGACAGAAGTACTGAGTTTTATTTTTTAAATGCTCTCCTCCAGTTTAGTCAAGTATGTAGTCTTCAGTTTAGTCAAGTATATAGTACGTCATCTGGTATTTTATCCTCTGCTGACGTGAAGTCAGAGTTGTACAGTAAATCGAACAAAACAAGCTCAATGTGTTGGTTAGCATCACTGTTTGCAAAATATATTCACGAATAATTTTTTTTATATTTACATATTGTTGTAGGCGATGTATCATATACGATGCATCGCGGGTTGCTAACAAGAAAATCTGCCGCACACTGAAGAAATATATGTTACTTATTTGCGTGACATACATTCATCCTCGTGCTAGAAAATGCACTTAATTGTTACAGTTGTCTCATTACATGTTCTTGTTGAAATATAAATTGTTAAAGATATAATAAATAAAAATTACAATAACTTTTTACTGATTTTTAAAACTGTTGCAGGATATTCTTATGAAGTATGAAACTTTTTGTAACAGTTTTTTTTTAAGTAAAGCACAAAAACACCATACATTTAGAACATCTTACATTCATTAGCTTTGAACAAACCATTCCTCTGCATCTTGATACGTTTTTTTTTTTCAGTCCCCTTTTCTGGCATGTACAAAGCACATTGTATCTGTTGGCCATTGATAGTATGGGCTGAACAAATCTTCTTTTCATTGTCCTCTTTCCTTTCTTCACTTTCCTCTTCATCACCTTCCTTTTCATATCAATCTGGGTTGTTCGTGTTTCTTTCAATGGTGCTGAACATATTTTCAGCAATATCCATCTTGAAGGAGAAATATATTTGTTTCCTTTGCCATTTCTCTTAAAGTGCAGCATTCTTGTATTCAATATATGATGCAGCAATAGCAAAATAAAAAAAAGGTGCCGTACCCTTCTTGGCCGCTTCTTCATTCTACCTCTCTTGGCATATTTGCTAATGACCCTGTCCATAAGATCCACACTGCCCATGTTAGGGTTATACATCTTTACAGCAAAAGGAAACATGCCAATGCTTGCCCCACCTTTAAGTTTACACAGGATTTTCCCCGCATGAGGTAGAAGCCAAATGCACTATTATTGTGCCATTTTTATGATTGCAATTGCGTCATCACCTCTCACCATTTGGTCGAAACTTGCTCTTCCCTAGCGTTTGAGACGTCTATCTTTTTTTTTCTTTTTTTTTCAAACCAACGCTGTTTGGTAACCTTGAGCTATCATTGTTAAACACCCTCGAATTGCTCTGTGATTGATGAGAGAACTCAGAAGAGGCAAAAAGTGAAAAAATCTGTCCATGAAAATCGTCGTTTCTGCGGACAATGTATCAGACAACTTCAATACCACTTTTCCTCGAATATCTCATTTTCATGCATAGGTGTCATTTCTAAATTAATTGGTCTCTGTCCACCCTCATACATAAAAAAATCTAAGGGTAGTCCACTTGATGAAGCCATTACAAAGTTTTTCAGGCCCACAGGTTGAGGTTTTCGTGTAACATTGTTTCGTGCGGACTTGCCCATGGAATGGCACTATTTGTTCGTCAGTAGAAACCATTTTTGGACGAGGATGTTGCGGACACGCATTTCTAATCATTGACAACATTGGTCTTAATTTCCAGTACCTGTCAGTTGTTTCTTCATTGTCACTGACACCATTGCCATCAACAACCTTAATAGATGCTCTAAGGCAGTAGAAACTATCTCTGCTGACGTTTTCTGCAACCATTGGATATCCAGTACGTTGTTCCAAACACATTCTAAGCTTATGAAAAGCAAGAAGTGAAATTACAATACTTGGAGCCCAGTATTTCTTGATCGCATCAGGGGAGGTGTTGAGAGATTTTCCATGCGATGAAACATGCTTCATGTTAGTTTTTTCTGTCATATCACTGAAGAAATCTTCATTTAAATATTTATTAAAATATTCAGGCGGTTTCGTAACTCTTGTAACGACATTCTACATCACAACTTGATGTCGTGGCAGTTGAGATACTGGGCAAAAATCTAAAACAGAAAGAACAATATTGCTTTAAAACGATTGTTTTGCAATAATTAACATTCATGACTATTAAAAATACTAAAAACATTATGTACTCTGTTCTGTGGCGCCGGTGTTGTGTTGGATCTCTAGGTGATGGGAGTTTCATGAGCTTGTGTTGGCACTACTGAACTTTCACTGTCTGAAACTTCTTTTTCTTCAGATAATGTCAGTTGTGATCCCTCAAGGTGAACTTAAGCATCATCACAATTATCATCATCGTCGTCATCAATTTCTATCTCAGAACAATTAGAGTGAAAGACCTCATGCAGAAGCTGAACTATTTCTGAATCAGATAGACCGTTCAATAATATTTAGATTTTCATTTGTAAATCACGTTTGCAAAGTTTTATTTGTATAGAAAGTATTAGAAATGCCTATCCCATTATTAAAGTTGTGAAATGCACACTAAAAATAAAATCACCGTGAAGCAACGAATGAACAATATACAATGAAGCTGACTGCCATTTGCTCACAGGCATATGAAATGTAGTCACATAGAACCAATGTATCAAGTGTGATACATCTACTAAAATGCGATGTTTCGGAAGTAAAATTGTCTTTCACATCATGTTCTTGTGTAAAATTATATTCAGGGAACTGTTAACAATGTTTTAATACTGCTTTAGAAGAAAATAAATGATGAATGAACAATATTAACCTTCCTTTCTCGAAGCCATGCTTACTCATCCAAAACACACTTGTTACTGACTGCTCCTTACAACTAGTCATTCTGAGAACTAAGAGTAGGCTCTCTGCTCGTTCTGCATAGTGTATCGAGTACAGTGTAGTCGGCGCTTTTACAAAAACTGGCACACGGTGTATTATTTGAACGGATGTATCATATATGATACAAGGGATCACTAGAGCTTAGGTACTAGACCGTACAGATGGGAAATTTGTGACTGCAGGATGTGTGCTATGGTTGTGAAAAGGAAGTAAATCCCTCGGAGGGTTTATACATTGATCAGACAGAACATTGTGACCACCTACCTAATAGACCACCTATGGCAGGGATAATATGGGCAATGCGTTGTGACGTGGAAACAGCGAGGGCTTGGTAGGTTGCTGGAGGAAGTTGGCACCACATCTGCACACACGCAGGTCACCTAATCCCCATGAACTCAGGGTACGGGGGGATGAGCTGTGACGCCACGCTCAATGCCATCCCAGATGTGTTCGATAGGGCTCTGATCTGGCCTGGTTTTTTTAAATCTCATTTTGTTCGTAACTGATTGTTGTATTTGTTCTGGGCGGACGTCCTGTGACACTTGTTGAAGTTCATCGTTGATACATTAACTCAGTTTTTTATTACAGTGGGCAGCTAACCCTCTGATCGAACCCGCTGAGCTGACGTGGCGGCAGTTGTTGCGGGGCCTGGACATAACGTGAAACTCGCCATTGTTTTCCTCGAGCCACTCCATCGCACTTCTGGTCCTTTGACATGGCGCATCATCTTGCTGAACACATGATCATCATAAAGGGGTGTAAATGGTCTGCAACCAATGTACGGTACTTCTTGGCCGTCATGCACAGGTTCCACTGGACGCTTGGATGCCCACGTGAGTGTTCCCAAGGCATAATGGAGCCGCCATCAGCTTGTCTCCGTCCTGCGGTACAGATACCAAGGAGCTATCCCCGGAAGACGAAGGATTCGGCATGATGAAGAAGGTATCGGTATTAATCAGACTGTGCAGCACTCTGCCACTACGCCAACGAGCCGAGGGACATGCGCCCATTTCAGTCGTAGTTGCCGATGCCGTAATGTTAACAGTAGCCCTTGCATGGGCCATAGGCTGTTGAGGCCCATCTTAGGTGTGTCTGCTACATTGTGTGTTCAGACTCGCTTGTACTATGCCCAGCATTACAGTCTGATGTTAGTTCCACAACAGTTCGCTGTGTCTCCTGTTTTATCAGTCCGCGCAGCCTACGACGTTAGACATCTGTAATGAGGATGGCCACCCAACCTTACGACGTTTGTACGTGGTTTCACCTTGGTTTCGCCACGTTTTGAAGACACTCACCACAGCACTCGTCCGCAGTGACTAGCACACTGGACTCGCATTCGGGAGGACGACGGTTTGATCCCGCGTCCGGCCATCGTGATTTAGGTTTTCCGTGATTTCCCTAAATCGCTCCAGGCAAATACCGGGATGGTTCCTTCTGAAAGGGCACGGCCAATTTCCTTCCCCGTCCTTCCTTAATCCGATGAGACCGATTACCTCGTTGTTTGGTCTCCTTCGCCAAACAACCCAACCCAATAGCACTCGTCGAACACCCAAAGAATCGTGCAATTTCCGAAATGCTCGTGCCGAGGCCCCGGGCTGTTACAGTTTGCCTTCGGTAAAATTCAGATCGCTAGCCTTCCCTATTCTACATGCGGACAGCACGCTCACTGATAACTACATGCACAGTGCATGTGATTGACTAGCATCGTTCCTCGCCAGGTGACGCAGCTATTCGCTAGGGCGGGTTTATATCGTTAGTAGTTCGGTAGTCATAATGTTGTGGCTGATAAGTGTATTTCCGTTTGCATGTGACATTTAATCAGGCCGCACTTGAAGCTCGCCTGAAATGGAGTGGTATATTATGTTTTGGGTTACACTTTCAGCCACAGGAACCTAAAGCTATTGTATGAAAACCAATTGCAAAGGTTTCTAGTGGGAAAAAAAAGTGAACTGTGGTGGCGTTGTCTCGTCCTTGAGGAAGATGCCTGTTGCAATAATTGACAGGCGCCTCGTCTTATTTTGTCATTCGATGTGTCCTATTGGCTTGGTTGCACTGTCTGGACGTAATGTAAGGTGTAAATGTAAAATCACGTTTCCGCCGTCAATGCATCTCCGAAATTCAATGCTGTTACACTGATTTTTCTTTTGCACACAGATTTCTTCCCTCTGATTTTTCTCGACGTGTTAGCACGAATACAGACAGTTCCTTACTTCCATTGCATTGAAAGCACGGGATTTTCTTGTCCAGAGTTGTAAATTGCAACATACCTTGACTTGCGACATGGCTTCAGTAGAGTGGTTTTTACATTCCTTTAAGAGTATAGCAGTGTTCCACGGCCACTCGTTGTCCGCTTCCATGCGAACAAGAGTTGTTGAGCAAATGTTTGTCTTGAAACTTCCTAGCAGATTAAAACTGTGTGCCGGACCGACACCGAACTCGGAACGTTTGCCTTTCGCGGGCAAGTGCTCTACCAACTGAGCTACCCAAGCACGACTCGCGCCCCGTGCTCACAGCTTTACTTCTGCCAGTACCTCGTCTCCCCCAGGCTGTGGTTAAGCCATGTCTCCGCAATATCCTTTCTTTCAGGAGTGCTAGTTCTGCAAGGTTCGCAGGAGAGCTTCTGCAAAGTTTGGAAGGTAGGAGACGAGGTACTGGCAGAAGTAAAGCTGTGAGGACAGGGCGTGAGTCGTGCTTGGGTAGTAGAGTTGGTAGAGCACTTGCCCGCGAAAGGCAAAGGTCGCAAGTTCGGTGTCGGTCCGGCACACAGTTTTAATCTGCTAGGAAGTTTCATATCAGCGCACACTCCGCTGCAGGGTGAAAATCTCATTCTGGAAATGTTTGTCTTATTGGCGGGTCGGTATGCAGCTGCCCTTGGGCATGGATAATTTTGTATAGATAGCCACCCCTGAGTATATGTTGTTTGGTACGGATAGAAAAATCGCGGTGTTTCGTAGAATCGTGCACTTCTAAGTGAAATTTAACTGGCATCTCCAATTTAGCTGAAGTGATATTAACTGGCATTAAGGAAGGGAGGACCCACCAATGTATCTTTCATTTCACACAACCTGTCTATTTGACAATATATAATTTTAAATTTGTTTTCTTCACTAATCAAAGAATATGTGAAATGAATTAGCTTTTGCAAGAGCAATCAAAACAAGAGCAAC
This sequence comes from Schistocerca nitens, assembly GCF_023898315.1. NCBI lineage: Eukaryota > Metazoa > Arthropoda > Insecta > Orthoptera > Acrididae > Schistocerca > Schistocerca nitens. The sequence goes on from NC_064622.1 coordinate 356,927,944, forward strand.
ACGGCAATAATTAAAAGGGCCCGGACCTGCAGCCCGACCACCCGTTATCTGGTGAAACAGCGCTGGTCACAGTTTCTGTCATTCAATGCCCTTCTGCAACACATGAAAACATGAAAGTAATATTGATGACAAAAGTGCTTCAATTACTCAAATAAATGACGTGACACTTTTTTTTTACTTGGAAAGGTTCGGGGTTAAGATGCGCACCTATTCTCAAAGGTTAAACAAATTAGGAAACAATTCTGACAATGATCAGGCTTGCTTAAAAACTAGCAACCTCTTCATTTCAATTAGCAACCAAGGCGCGACTGGATTCCAACCCGTCCCTTTTGACAATCTTACTCTGACTAAAGCCCTGGTGACAGTTGGCTGTTAATATTTCAAAAGTTAAATTGATTCTCAGTTATGAAGGCCGCTCTGAACGAATGTTTTAAAACATTACGTATGAGCACTTATGACAAGAGCACTCACTCGGCAGAACCACAAAATCCAGTCAAAAGTACACCAATAATGACCCAGTCTTTGAAAGACAGGAATGCACAATTTAGTACAACAGGTAGTTGCCAACGGCAACCTGTGCCTTGGTACAATTGTTCCAACAGTATTTCCGACCAAGAGTTGATTAATTAAAACATTAATGATTGGGTATAAACTAGAAAGGAAGGGCAATATAATATCAGTATAAATTTTCAAACGAAAACTAGTGTCTAGTACAATACTATGGTCTATATTTACGACCAAAGAGCCGACCTAGTGAAACTGAGGGTCGGGTACAAACCAGCAAATAATTAGATCGGGTAGTCAGTGACACCATTCACTATGATGATTACAGAATGTTACTCCCCTGTATCAGCAAGCGGCTCCACAGCAATTACTGAGTGGTGCCGATGACAGCCAGGTAGATGGGGGCAGCCAGGCCACGAGCGATCGTCCGACACAAATGTTGCCAACCAACCGACGGCATGTCAGCCTGTTGCTTCTAGTCGGCGCTGACCCCGGTGAAGTACTGCGGTATCGTTCCTCTGCGCAGGCCCTCCTTGCGTAGCTCGTGGCTTCGGCCGCTCGGACCTCGTGACCGCTTCTTGTCGCGACGCCACCGCAAATCCCCAGACTTGGTGCCTCCTCATCGGACCAGCGAACCCGTATATGTATCGGCCGGCAAAGAGCTTCTGAGGACACGACCCACAGATACCATCTCTTCTTCATAGATATTGGCAACGGGGCCGCAAGAGGGATAGTCGATACTACCCTTGAGCTACTGGCGCCAGACAGAACAGTCTTCTAACTTAATGGCTCCACAGCTCAGATGAGGCGAGTGTAGCAATGCTTTCAGAATTTCGTTAATCCCCCGAGCTCCAAACTAAACTGGAGACGGCGAATTCAAAAGCGCAACATACGTTATTAGGGCTATAATTTCCAAAAGCAATTTACTTCCTAACAGAGCTAAATTGCGTATTTGCAAATCATTAATTGTATACATTTGAAATCTGGACTTGCACAAAAAATAAAGAAAGCCATTTTGAACGCAATATGTTACGGAATAGCTCTGGAACCAGAAGAGACTGGATAAAAAGTGATCGCAGAATAACACACAGTAAAGCTCCTAAACTGTATACGTAAGCAGATGTACTTGGTCAAATTAAGGCGTCAAGAATGCACTGGATAGAGTATGTTATTTGACGACGACCTAGCCAGGTTCCAAGAGAAGCTTCGTACTGGACGACAACCCATTGGACGCCTGCGCAAAAGATACATCGGCAATATTCAAAGCGACTGTGAAAATTAAGACACAGTAGAATGGAAAATTGTCAGAAAAGAGTAAAATGGCTTGTTCTGTCGTGCTCTTTGGCTGGTTTGATGCCCTTCCCACCCTAGACTACCCTCATTCCTGATTAATAACTACTGCACCCTACATACATTTCAACCTACTTGCTGTTGTCGATCGTTGGCCTCTCTAAAATTTCTACCCCGTCCCGTCCCCTTCCACAAACACTCGTATTCCGTCATTACCAACTGAACTACTTCTTGATACCTCAGAATCTGCCCCATCAATATATCCCTTCATAACATATGATCGGTTATCCGAAAAAAAGTTATTCGTACGCTCACGCCCCAAATTGTTTCGGATACTCGATGCTATACTGTAAACAGGTTATAATATCCCTTTATCGTTTTAACCTCGCAACTTTTGAAGGCCGGTGTGGTGTGGTGTGCCCAGTTAATCTGATCTGCATATGGTCTGTCGGTCCGCAGTGAAGTGCGATTAGCTAAGGAATATCGGCCTGGAACAGCGATGTCGTGACAGAGCCCTTTGCGGCCGCGTCATGTTGTTCCCACTGGTAATTAACTTAGGCGGCCGTCTAGCGCGCTCGTGCTCCTGCTCTTGCTCCGTGCGGCAGCGCGTGCTATTCATAGCTGACTGCTCCCCCCCCCCCTCCCTCCCCCTTTCCCACCCACCACCCCCACCCACTCCCGCAGCCGCCGCCGTCGTACGGCAGTTTCAGGGAAACGTGAACTGCACCCAGTCTACGCGCAATTACTCCCTCGGCTCGTGGCTTTCTGAATGCTCGTGTTTGCGAGTGGGAAACCATGAGGGAGAGGAGGGGGTGGATATGCCGAGGAGAGCGAAGTCACTGTCGGAGATGACTAACGGCGCAAAGCGGTGTGCCGCAGTAACAGTCGATCCGTACACGTATTGTGAAGAGCTTTGTCTGCACGGGAACTGTTGTGCCAGTTAGAACGCTGCGGTACCACCACCCTCCAAGTATTGCTTTGCGGTGTACGAAAGACCTTTCGCAAGATACTGAAAGGAACTCCCATACGCTTCCCGCTTCAACTTGATTGTGTTATCTATTAAGTGTGCTCTGAAACTATTTATTCAAATTAATAATACAGAAGGCAGAGAAAATCAGAACACACATGTTCAGTTGTAAGGCAGTTCAATGTGCTAATTCCAGCTGTGCCTTTCGTCTGTGTGCACACAGTACATCGTCGGACCATTGACTGTCGTCTTCATTCAAACATTCCTGTAAAGTCAGCAATGGTATCAACTGTGACTTAAGGTGTAGCGACGTGATCTCCTGTTTCCACAACGGTTTCATACACCAGCTGTTTCATATGCCCCCAATGGAAGAAATCCAGACACATGACGTTAGTGGACCTTGATAGCCAGGCCATAGTGCCACTTCGGCCAATCCGTCGATTCCTGGAGGTAGCTCTCAGATAATTCCTCAAAGCAATGCTGACATGGGCCGCATCTCACCGTGCTTAAAGTACATCCTCTGTCTAACATTTTAGATATATCTTCCAGCAGTTCTGGCAACACATGTTCCAGGAGGATATCTCCATCAACCTATCACCGAGAATGCTGTCTCACGCGTTAACACCTTATCGCTGTTGATGAGAACGAGGTCGAGTACGTCGTGGATTCACGTATGCCCAAACATGCCAAGTGTGGGTATTGAAACAGCCTTCACGAGTAAACAAAGTCTCGTCGATGTGCAGAACCTGTGCCGGAAATTAGCGGTGCAGGACGGTCTATTGCAAAAACAACTGTGCGAACTGCTCGCGTTGGGGAAAATCTTCAGGTGCTAGTGCTGCCAAGCGCCGAAGATAGGAAGGGTGGAGCTGCTGGTTACGTAACACGTTCCATACAAGGCTATGTCCGACGCCAAGGATGTGTGCAGTACGTCATGTACTTACAAGTAGAGTGTATTCAACGCGCCACAGAATCTCTTCTTTCATTTAGGTATTTCGCACTGTTACATACCGACCTGTATCGTGCATATGTGGATGGAAAGGGTCCGTTTTACATAGCAGGCGATTTAGACGTCCCAATGCTTAATGTTTTGAATGTCAGTACATATTCTCAGTCACCGAAACCGAAACAACAGCTTATGTCAAAACCATTAACAAAATGTTCCCTAACATTACAAGTTAACCTCAGAGACCATATGTTCTGTATCGAAATATATTTGTTGTGATGTACTCTACCTCCTTTATTAATCTGAACGAATAGTTTCAGAACACCGTGTATAGCCGAACGTCTGACCTGGTTCATGGTACCCAGTCCCAGTTGCAGGTTGCCATCTGCTTCCAGGGTAAAGAAGAATGTGATTTTCTGTATTTTGTATAATTATTGAGCAAATTTAAACATTTAAAACGCCGTGTTCGGAAATTCCCGTTACAAACTTTCAGAACGTGAAGAGGGGAGCGAGTACATCATATTTCGAATAGGAACTCTTGTCTGGAAACGTACCGTCTTCGTTCTGCGACGTTTTCAGTGCAGATGTGTAACGCATCCTCGCCTTCTGGGGGAAAGATAAGTCTTGAGTTGCTTGTCCTAGTACGCAATAGTGTACACAGGATGACGTGTAGTGCGTCAGACGGTCACGTGGTGTCACTTAACGCTTGCCTTACTGCGAGACCTATTCAATGCCTGTGCGTCTCCGATACATTCAGCATGTTTCGATACTCATTTTCGGAATACACAGACATGCTCTTTATGTATGACGAAGCTGGAGATACGGAAGAGCTGCTAGTTGGCCGTATCACGAACATTTTCCGCAAAATAGCACGCCACCGTACTTTTTTTTGTCCAAAGTCACGCAGCGGTTCCGAGGAACAGGCACTTCCGCCGTGAGGGAGTGGGACTGTGGTGATGCACCCCCGGATTTTGATGATGTACTGAACCGCAAGAGAACTCTTCAACGAGTACTCTTAACACTTGCGCGTGCAGTTATTCTTAGACCCAGTATCGTCTGGGATGTTCTGCGTGAGCAACAATTACATCCCTTATAAAAGTTACAAGCTTTGGGTCCAGCCGATTTTTCACTACGTGGTTCCTCCACCGCAGCATCGACACACCTAGTTTTCCACGCCGAGATCTCTTCGCAGATGACTGTAAGTTCACTGGGGACTGTGTTCTGAATTCGCGAAACAGCTATGTTTGGGTAGCTGAAAACCCTCGTGCCACGCATTTTTATGGATTTCAGCACCGGTTTGGTATTAACGTGTGGGGAGATATTCCGGACGGTCATGTTATTGGACCATACCTCCTTCCATCAATATGGTCCTGCATACTTGATCTTCGTACAGAATGTATGGGATCAGTTCTTGGAAGCTGTGCCACTAAACGTCCGTCAGGAAATTTGATTTCAGCATGGTGGTGCTCCACCTCACTTGTCACGTGCAGTTCGGGGACATCTCAATAGGCAATGGTGGAAGATTAAATAGACCGAGGTGGTCCAACCTCGTGGCTGCTGCGATCGTAGGATTTAACTCCTATCGACTAGTTCCTCTTCAGAGTTTAATTTACGAGACTGCTGCAGGGACAGAGGAAGATCTACGGGCCTAAGTACTGGCCGCTGCACTAGAAATTGAAGACATACCAGAGGGGGTTAGAGAGTGTGGACCAGAACACGCTTCATAGGTACAGTGTCTGTAACACCTTTGCTGGTAGCCGCATCGAACCGTTATTGTAATTCATCACTACTGTTCTTTACGTACAGTATGATGGGTTCTTTTTTCTTGTGGAATAATGTAAACACGGAGTGTTAGAACATGGTTTCTATTCAAAATATTATCTACTGACTCCCCTCTACAAGCCCTAGAAGTTTGTAACGGGAGTTTCCGAACACCTCGTATATCTCGACGCAGTGTAGCTAAAGGCGCCCATGTACCCGGGCTATATTTGAGAAAGACTACTTTGCGACTTCCAACAAACTTTGAACGTAGTTTCAAACGTTTTCTCAATTTTTTCTCGCGTAAATGCTTAACGTGCATTATTTAACATATTAACTCATTTGTAAGGTAATCAGAAGTTTGGATCAGTTTTAATACTTGGTAGTTCGATTGTGTGAAGAATCTAGGATTTAATTGATAGTACTAGTAACGGGAGCAAGTACATCAGGATTAACACCTACTTAAAACGTAGTAAATGCTACAGTTTCAAATATGTAAGTCCTAAAAAAATTTCCTTGGTCAGTTTCAAATGGAATGTTTAATAACACCTAAAAGAAAAAGACAGAAATAATATTACAAGTAATTCGCCGAAAAATTACTGTAGTTAAAAAAACACCCTCAAGCTCTCCAGTTTTAAGTTTGTCCATGATTTTCCCTATATCGTTTAAGGTGAATGTGGTATGAGTCCGTTGAAAGATTGCGGCCTGTTTCCTCCCCGAACCCTCTAATGACCTTGTGGTCGACAGGACCCGTAAACGCTTCACTTTCTTCCTTTCGCAACAAAAAAAGTTGTTGCACAGGAATTTATATTCCGTTGAATCTCTTAGACTTCTAGTGAGGAATTTGTTCATAGAATAATGCGGTTAATTTTGGTAACCTGTGACACACCATTATTCTGTCGTGCCACCGGAGAACGCGGTTTATGAACGAGATATTCATTACTCGCGTAGCGCCGGCCATGAAACTTTTTCCAGTGGCTCGCCGTCGGAGTACAGAGAATAGCCTGTAATTTGGGAAAATATATTTTCAGCTCTTACGAGGGCGGTTTGATGAGTCTGGTAAAATACCAAGAAAAACTATTTGTCTTGTAAACAACTCGCTTTACTTCTCGACATATTCTTCTTTGAGGGATCTACTCTTGGTCCAGGGATCCTTCAGCTTTTTCATCTCATGAGAAAAACAGGTTCTATCAAACTCATGAAGAAGTCACCTGGGGACTAATTATGATGAACAGGTTGGATGAGGAACTGTCGCTGCCGTGTGGGATGCTGCATTACCCTGTTGAAAGAGCCCTTTCTTGCTTGACAACGTTGGTGGTCTTTTTCAGCCAACACAAGTTTCAGACGATACAACAGTTATGGTTTTTTTTTTTTTTTCCAAGTAAGCTATGAGAATTATTGCTTGGGAATCCGAATAAACAGTGGTCATGACCTTAACAGTTGACAATGTTTTCCTTCTTCGGTGCATTTTCACCAACATTTATTTGTCCATTGATTCTTTTGACTGCTGTTTTAATTATGGAATGTAACGATGGACCAGGTTTTATCAACAGTCACAGATCGGCGCAAAAGGTCTTGGGGATTGCAATTAAACGCCACCAGACACAATTTTGAAATGTGCTCGATGCGCTTCTGTTCAGCGGTGAGTAATCGGGCACCCATCTTGCACACAGCTTCTTCATAGCCGATTCTCCGTACAGGATATTATACACTCGCTCTGTTAAGATGCCTATAGTCTCAGAAGTCCCACTAATTTTTATTTGGCACTCTTGCTTTACCATAACATCGGTTTTGTCGGTAGTTTCCTTTGTGGTGACCTCAGTTCGACGGCCGGAATAAGCTTCGTCTTCGGTGCTTATCTGACCACGTTTAAATACATTAATACAAAAGTAAATGGTCTTCAGTGATGGTGCAGGCGGCAGTCCAGTCCTTCGGATGAAAAGGTTTAATAACAGTACGAAACTCTTAACTTCTCCATTTTTGAATCGCAGTCGACGCACTGAGCAGGCCAGCCAGCTGTTACGTGACCTGTACGCTCTACATCGTTAAAACCCCTTATACGATTCGTGGAATAATCAGTCTTATCAGCCATGTAGGCACAAAAAATGCTCCATTCTTTCATGGTAGTTTACCAGACTTACCAAACCATCTTCGTACAGGTTTGGCGTCATTGTACCCATCGTCCTGCCCACCGAAATGATGTGATAAAATATGCGAAACCACTTAAGTGAAAAATATGAAGGTGAAAAGTGAATATAGTTCTTATACAGGGTGGTCCCGAATTCATGGTACAAACTTTAATGGTAGGTACAGGACATTGTAACAAGGATTTATTGTATAGGAATGTATAGTCGCAGGTGACGCGGTGAGGCGTAAACAGGGGAAAGAGAAATGGAGTGATCGGTTGGTGTCACTGCCGGTAGAGGGCAGTAGATGAACATGATGTATCGCAGTAGGGACAAGCGCCATTCACAATTGTGCTGCCGTAGACGATGGGTGACTTTACGTATGCAGAAAAAGCAGACATGCATTACATGTACGGCCGTGCAAATGGTAACGCCAGAGCTGCGTTACGAATGTATCGCGCGGAGTATCCTAATCGACGAATGCCGGATCATAGAATTTTTCAACGGTTACATCGTCAACTTTGTGAAACAGGTACGTTCGACGTCAACAGACATGACGCTGGTCGATTAAGAGCTGTACGCACTCCACGACTGGAAGAACGCATCTTGAACATAGTGGCTGATAGACCCGAGTCAAGCACAAGAACTGTTGCGCGTGACGTACATGTGAGTCATCAGACTGTATGCAGAGTGTTAAATGAAAATCGCTTACACCCCTTCCATTTTCAAAAAGTACAAGCATTGAATCCGGCAGATTATCCTCTTCGCGTGAACTTCTGCCAGTGGTTGTTGCAGCAATGTGCGTTGCAGCCGGATTTCGTAGGTCATGTGCTATTTACAGATGAAGCGACATTTTCACGCGAGGGTGTCTTTAATGCGCACAATTCCCATGTGTGGGCAACAGATAATCCACATGCAACGCGTCCACATGCGTATCAACAACGTTTCGGTATTAATGTGTGGGCTGGTATTGTGAACGACTTTTTGATTGGGCCATACTTACTACCCACGCGACTCTGTGGCGAAAGCTATCTTATTTTTCTGCAAGAAGTGTTACCAGAACTGCTGCAAGATGTTCCGCTCGCCATTCGTAACCGCATGTGGTTTCAGCACGATGGAGCGCCAGCACACTTCAGCACTGCTGTACGGAATTACCTGAATGCCACGTTTGGTGCTAGATGGATTGGGCGTGGTGGACCAGTCCCTTGGCCACCCCGATCTCCTGATTTCTCTTGCCTCGATTACTTTTTATGGGGACATCTTAAGAGCCTTGTTTATGAGACTCCAGTTGACTCAGATGAGGATCTCGTTGCTCGCATATCTGTAGCTGCTGCAGGTGTGCGTGAAATACCAGGCATCTTTGAACGTGTACGCCAATCGCTGCACCGACGCTGTCAAGCATGTATCGCTCATGGTGGACGCAATTTTGAACACTTACTGTAAACATGACACTTGTCAACAACGATTTCAATAAAATCTTTCGTTTTCCTTTCGGCCGTTATTTCCCCTGTTTACGCCTCACCGCGTCACCTGGGACTATACATTCCTATACAATATATCCTTGTTACAATGTCCTGCACCTACCATTAAAGTTTGTACCATGAATTCGGGACCACCCTGTATATGAGGTGTGACTTTAGAAATAATAGGATATTTGTAAGTTTTCTGGAAATCGTCTTAAATGGTTAATTATGTTATTTTATGCTCGTAGCATGGTTTTTTGCTCTTGACTTTTGCTATTAATAAAACGGAAATTAAAATAATTTGAAATCCCCGTAAATGCTCAGTTTGGGTCATGTGATGCCTGTGACGTCACTGGCTAGCACGCTGCTCCTACTATCGTAAAGCTCATTCACAGTGATACCCTGTTCTGGATGTTTCGAAAAATGGGTTACAGATGGTGTTAGCACCAAGGTGTACAAATACATTTATTAAAACTATTGAAAAATTCTTTTTCAGTGTTCCAAATAATTTTTTTTTTCTCATATGGTAGAGAAATTGTGAAGATCTTCCATTGTCCCTGTGAATGCTCTGAGGGAACATCCAAATGTTACAAGATGCACCTTTTGCTGCTCTTCAACACACATTCAGGGGAGGACTTCCATCCCCATTTGTGCAGCAATGCTCCACATCTGTCCCCGGCAGTTTTGATGTGATTCAGTATGCACCAGTGTCGTTGGGGTAGATGAAGACCTTCTGGTCGCTTCCAGGGAATTTTAATTAGTGGGTGATGCTTCAGGGAAGACTGTTCCAGGCTTCTTGCATGTTGAAGTTAGTGGCCTGCATGCTGAGTGCTTCACGCCATGGTGGGTTTTATAGACCTCAGTCGCTCGCTTTTTGATGATATTTCTCAGTGAATTGGTAATTCTGATTTTTTTTAAGTTCTTGTTCACACGTTCAACAGCGACTGTGGTCTTCTTGTGGACAGAGGCGGAATTTTAATAAGTACCAGGAGCGTGTGTGTGTGTGTGTGTGTGTGTGTGTGTGTGTGTTTGACGAATACACTCTTGTAATGAGACGCAGTGCTTGATTGAGCTATATGCCTATTACTTTAGTGTGAGCACTGTTTAGCCAGATGGAACCGCAGTATTCTGCGACTAAGTTTGAGAGAGCTAGAGCTCATGGTCTGACCACTGTTGGAGTGGCACTCAAGGCAGTTCCAGTTAATTTCTGAGGTATGTTGTTGGGAGTTTCGATTTCAGCTGCAACATTACGGAGATAGATTTCCTGGACTTGGTTCTTAGAAGGTCATATGTATAAAAATTAAGGTGGTGTAAAGCCAAAACAGGACGCTGTAGGATACCATCATCTATCTTAAGAACACTACTTTTGGAGTTCTCTAAGAAAACTTGGAAGTGACTGTTCAACACAATGCTAATTATAGTGGTTAGTTTCAGACACGGAGTCCGCAACTCGTGGTCCGCGGTCGCATTCTCGCTTCCCAAGTGCGGGGTCCCGGGTTCGATTTCCGGCGGGGTCAGGTATTTTCACCTGCCTCGAGATGACTGGGTGTTTGTGTTGTCCTCATCGTTTCATCATTCATGAAAGTGGCGAGATTGGATTGAGTAAAAGTAGCTAATTTGTACGGGCAGTTGAGCTCTCCACAGTCCGAATCATAATCATCATCTTCAGACACGGAATGAGACTATTAAATTTGAGCATAAGTTTGTCACGCCAGACAGTATCATAGGCCCCAGTAAGCTCTAAGAACACCACCAGCATGTTTATCATCTGCCTCTTTTCGATATGAGTTGCTGTTGCTAGTACCTGTTTCTCATATCCTCTTTTTGCTCTAAACCCACCTTGCTCTGTTGGGACGTGTTTGCTGATGGGTGAACAGATTCTGTTACGAATGAGCCTCTCCAAGAGCTTGAACCTGACACTAAGGAGAATAATGGAGTGGTAGTTTCCAGTTTTGGATGGATCTTGGTTTGGCTTTAGTACAGCAGTGATCTAAGTTACCTGGAAAAGAGGTGGCAGCTGTTTGAAAATAAGGTGTTCATCCATTTGATAGTTGTAGGACCAAAGTGAAACAGAAACTCCAGGCAGTTACCATCCACGTCTGCTGCATTCCTAGATTTTATGTTCCTTACAGCTTCTAAGGCCTCTTCCAGTTGAAGTGCGGGTGGAAAAAGATGTTTGCGGAGCCGACCGTGTCGTTACTTTTAAGAGGTGTCTGACTTCCCTTTTGATGTGTTTATCGTTGGTTGATGTGGAGATGGAAACCATGTAATTGACCATATCAACTAAATTCGTTACTTCGTTGTCGTGTGGTGGTGTTCGATGTGTTCAGCTTTCTAATCAAAGACCAGGCCTTCCAGCTGGAGGGAATATGATTCTAGGAAGTTACCGTTTGTTTCCATCTGTTTTATCTGCTCTTATTTAGTGACTGCACAAGGTCGGAGGCAGTAGCAGAATCACCACTATCTTCAGATTCTTTGAGAAGCCTTTGCTGTCTTCATTCTAGCCAGGAATGTATTCTTTGCGATAACCTCTTATTAACAATCGTTTTGCTGCGCGCTTTTCAATACACCAATGAATCTGTTGTATTTGTTGAAGGTGGCTGTAAGTTTGAGATTTTTGTCCATTTTAGTCTCATTCTTGATATCCCCAGAGTGCACAGGGTGTTCCCAAAATCGACGGCAAAACCTTATGAATGAATGCCTCGTCTCAAAAATCCAGTAAACATAGGCTCTAAAACGCATATCTTATGAGTTATGAGCATTTGTTGATCTTCGCTACTGTGAAACGCTTCTCTTGTAATGAACAATTGCTTGTAGCTCTTAAAGTATACATTTTAGAGCTCATGTGTACTAGAAATGTTTTTCTTGCTTTGGCCCTAGTACGATCTCCATAAACACTGAAAGCAAAGATCTTTCAGTAGAAGAGAACTGAATCATAGTATCGGAGGCGAAGAGGTGCCTATAACTCTTAACGTTTGCGTCTTAGAGCCCACATTTACAAGACTGTTATTTCTCCTTGTTAGATGATAAATGGATTCCTGAAGTTTTGCCATCGATTTTTGCAACACACTGTATGATGGCTGTTGAAGTCTCCAGCGACGATACTGAAGTGTTGCGGTGACTCTAAAGGCTAAGGAGGCCAGTTACATCCTGGTGGTTTGTTCAGGCTCACTATCGTCTAGCTTTCCCACTTTAAGTGTGACTGTGTAAACATTGTCAAACGTTCCAAAGAATAAGAGGATGCATAAAATGTGTGCAACTCTCTCGCACAGATGCACATGAGGTAGTGTGTTTAATTCTGTGATGTTCGTTTTGATGTAAGCAAACGCTTCATATGAAACTTATTATTCTATTAGACCATTGTTAAGTATCACGCACTGCAGCTGCAAAAGTGTAAAGTATTATGTGCAAATTAGTGTGCTTCTAGAATGAGATTTTCACTCTGCAGTGCTTCTGTTGTTTGGTGAGTGAGACTAGTGTCTACATAACACACAGTATTGTGACTTCTCATATAATAATGTTCGTTTATATGCGAAACGCAGTTTTTGTACTTGATGCATCAAAGCATAGTGACTGAGTCGACTGCTTTTATTCGATTTTGTTCGAACGATCAACTGATTCTACTGTTCCCATTCAGTTGTTCCATCACTCGTTTTAACATTATTTGCCAATAAAAATGTGTCCACGGTCTACGTATTTAACTTCTTAGAAACTTGCTGTACTCGGCGTTGATGTTGTGGTAGTAACGAAGAAATAAAAATATTCGCCCAACGTGGGGCTCGAACCCACAACCCTGAGATTAAGTCTCATGCTCTACCGACTGAGCTAGTCGGGCGCTAGCATCCTGGCGGCTATAGTGGTTATAATAAGTCAATCCATTACGCCAGTGCCGCGTTCTTCGAAAGAGATGGTTGCACACAATTATAGGGAAATGTTGCACACCCCATGCTCTACGGTCTTCCGCCAGCCGATGTTTTTCATTATTTTAGGTAAGACACTAGCGCAAATGTCAGGGATAGATTGCACAACAGTGACAGTCGTGTAGTGGGCACCCTCGCAAACCATGTGATAGAAAAACTACTATTAAATCAAAGTAGCAGTCCTTATTTTTTACACACTTTTATGGTGTATGTATTATTGTAGTTTGGCTCTGAGCACTATGGGACTTCTGAGGTCATCAGTCACTTAGAACTACTTAAACCTAACTAACCTAAGGACATCACAAACATCCATGCCCGATGCAGGATTCGAACCTGCGACCGTAGCGGTCGTGCGGTTCCAGACTTCAGCGCCTAGAACCGCTCGGCCACCCCGGCCGGCTATTGTAGTTTGCAGGGACTTCAGAGTCAGTATCTCGACACAAACAAGTACGTGTTTTAACTGTATAAAATATCTCGAGCAATAATTAGTTTTAAAGTGTAAGTATATTTTACTTAAAATGAGTTTTCGGGTTCCACATTTCCGGAATATAAAAGCTCGGAAGGTTTCCATTTGCAATCTTAACAACATTCCTTTCTGTTGCTACTTAAAAGTTGTAAATGCCTTATCTGTCACTAAATAACTAAACCGTTGGCGAAAAAGTACGAAAAATACTAGTAACTTCGGATAACGCTCCAGTTTCACCAATACTGTGTACGCAAACTAAGTTGACACTCGACGTGGTGTCCACTGGGAACAAATGTAAATGGGAGATGCTATTACGAGCGGAACGTCAACTTAGTCTATGAGTATATTAAAGCTTCGTCTTCATCCAGTAACAGTGCTTTCAATCACTGAACAAATCTTGAAATTTAATAATTTGTAAGCTTTAATCGCACAAAAATAACTCCGTGTCTAAAACATTTACCCAAAATGCTGTTTTAATTTTATAGCAATCAGAATATCAAAACTTCGAACCATATTTTTGACATAGGATAATAGTCTATTCTGTGGTTCAAATGGCTCTGAGCACTATGGGACTTAACATCTATGGTCATCAGTCCCCTAGAACTTAACAAGGGAACCTCCCCATCGCACCCCCCTCAGATTTAGTTATAAGTTGGCACAGTGGATAGGCCTTGAAAAACTGAACACAGATCAATCGAGAAAACAGGAAGAAGTTTTGTGTAACTATGAAAAAATAAGCAAAATATACAAATTGAGTAGTCGATGTGGAACATAAGCCACATCAAGGACAATGTGATCTGAGGAGGACCGTGGTCTCGTGGTTGGCGTAAGCAACTGCGGGACGAGAGGACCTTGGTTCAAGTCTTCCCTCGAGTAATAATTTTAACTTTTTTATTTTCTACCAATTGACGTGTGTCAATTACCAAAGTTCAGGCACTCACACAATCAACTTCGCTCTCGAAAATTCCAGGACATGTTCAGATTTGCTTGGACATATACAGGAATTGACGGTCTACACACGGAAACAATTGGAAAACGTTAAAAACATATGTTTTGACAGAGCACAGGGAAATCTGTGTGACTGTGAAACTGTTGCATTCATTTGTTGCAGTTTATGTGACAAACGCTCATGTTTTCATCACTTTTTTGGGAGTTATCACATCCACAAGAAAACCTAAATCGGGCAAGGTAGAAGAATCTTTTTACCCATTCGCCAAGTGTACGAGTTAGGTGGGTCGACAACATATTCCTGTCATGTGACGCACATGCCGTCACCAGTGTCGTATAGAATATATCAGACGTGTTTTCCTGTGGAGGAATCGGTTGACCTATGACCTTGCGATCAAATGTTTTCGGTTCCCATTGGAGAGGAACGTACTTTCGTCTACTAATCGCACGGTTTTGCGGTGCGGTCGCAAAACACAGACACTAAACTTATTACAGTGAACACAGACGTCAATGAACGAACTGACAGATCATAACTTTGCGAAAATAAATAAAGTAAAATTTTCACCCGAGGGAAGACTTGAACCAAGGACCTCTCGTTCCGCAGTTGTTCACGCTAACCACGGGACCACGGCGCTCCTGAACTGACAATATTCTTGATGTTGCTTATCTTGCACATGGACTACTCAGTTTGTATATTTTACTAATTTTTTCCATAGTTCCACACAACTTCTTCCTGTTTTCTCGATTGATCTGTGTTCCGTTTTTCAAGGCCTGTCCACTGTGCCAACTTATAACTAAATGTGAGGGGGGTGCGATGGGGAGGTTCCCTTGTTAGAACTACTTAAACCTAACTAACCTAAGGACAGCACACAACACCCAGCCATCACGAGGCAGAGAAAATCCCTGACCCCGCCGGGAATCGAACCCGGGAACCCGGGCGTGGGAAGCGAGAACGCTACCGCACGACCACGAGATGCGGGCAGTCTATTCTGTGCTATGTGCGTGTTGCTTGTCAGTACCACCTATAAAGGAGCAAAATATCACAGAACAAAACGAAAATCAATGGTATAAAATTGTTTCACCAGCACCCAGAAAGAAGGAAACTGATAACGGAAGTTTCAGTGAAAGCTGTAAATAATACTTTTTGATGTTAAAACGTCTTATTTGCTCATCGGTTCAACTTCCTTGTGTGATGAAATACCGTCAGATTTGTATCTCCAAAAACTACTATAGTAATAATGCGTAAGCAGTGGTAAAGTCCACAAGGAATAGAGGATGTCGGTACATGTTGGTCGCTCAGTGTTGTTTTGCATTTGCCATCGTAAGTCCACATGCGTGATCGTTACGAAATAGCTATATCGGTGTAGGGTTGAAACGCTTTTCGCTAGGACACTGATTCGGGTGTCAATGTGAAAAGCTTGCTGAGCACTTCGAGAAACGAAAGTGGTATAACAGAAATGTTCTACGGTGTGAAATCGGTATAAAACTGAAAATCACAAATTAATGAAAGATATCGTTCCATGTGACTCGTAAATATGCTCAGAATTATCGAAAACGGAAGTCAGAGGAAAGCTCACGTCTACAGGAATCAAACTTAGAAAGTCCAGTGCCGAGCCAATGCGACAATTACGGCAGCGTTGAAAAGGAAATGGAAAGATGGTTCGGAGCGATTACGTTGCTGCCCCATAAGACATACAGTCTACACTAGGTATTTATGCGTTCTGTAGCCATTATTTTACTGTGTAAACGTTGTGCAGGGTTTTTCAAAAAGAATTACGTGATTTCAAAACTTAATATTTATTGAAAAAGCATACTTCAAACATGGGATGAATTGCATATTATTCACAAAAAACTTGTTTTAGCTATGCTGTTACAGATGTTATGTGTGTCCACCAGCAGCAGCACAAAAATGGTTCAAATGGGTCTGAGCACTATGGGACTTAACATCTGAGATCATCAGTCCCCTAGAACTTTGAACTACTTAAACCTAACTAACCTAGGGACATCACACACATCCATGCCCGAGGCAAGATTCGAACCTGCGACCGTAGCGGTCGTGCGATTCCAGACTGAAGCGCCTAGAACCGCTCGGCCACAAAGTCCGGCAGCAGCAGCACATAGAAAATCTAGACCATAGTTAAATTCGGCGCAACCTTTACTCAATGAACAACACTTTTCCTCACTTTTTCCCTCAAGAAAAAGTCGCATGCGGTCATATCTGGCGACCTTGGAGGCCAGGATTACAGGACAGTGTCGCAGGGTCCCGAGCGCCCTACGCAGTCTTGAGCTATCTTCAGATGCCGCGGAACTGACTTTCTTCAACTTCAGGACGACTCCGATGACTTTATTTTCCGCAGGATGGAGCTCCAACACGCTGCCACAACAAAGTATCAGTTTTCCAATCAGGCTCTGCCTCGACGCTGCATACGGCACTCGGGACACAGAGACACTGCCCTCCTTTTAGCCTGCCAAGGTCGCCAGACATGACACCACGCGGTTTTTTCTTGCGGGGATGTGTGAAGGAAAGTGTGTTAATTACTCCCTTACCCCGTAACGTAGAAGTAAAGAATGGACTAACACCTGCCATAACTTCGGTAAAAGCAGATACAATGTGTAAACTTCATGGCGAGTTTAACCATCGTCTGGATCGTTTTCATGCTGCTTGCTGGGCACACAGAGCATTTGTAATAGCATTGCTAAAACTTTTAAGATTTTGTAAATATTTTGCATTTCATTCCCGGTAAGTATTTTCAGTAAATACGGAGTTTTAAATCAGGTCATTTTTTAAACTCCCTGTGTTAAAGATAGGTAGCTTAAGGTATTTTTAGCAAATGATTTTATCACAAAGTTTTCACGAAAATCTACGCAACGAACCCCACCAGGCGAAAAATATTTTTTTTTAAATACTGGTACTGTCTGTGTAATCCATATCTATACTATACAATCTTACTGTGTGTGGCAGAGGATACTCCTGATACCATTCTCTGATCCTCCCCCCCTCTCCCCCCTCCCCCCCCCTCCTGTTGCATATGGGAAGAATTGTTGTTGGTATAGTGCCGTATGAGTACTGATTTCTCGGATTCTCTCGTCGCAGTCACTTCGCGAGACGCATGTGGGAGGAAGTTACACGTTTCCCGATTCTTTTCGGAACGTGCTCTGGATATAAATAGTAAACGCCGCCGTGATGCGTGACGTCTCTTACAGCGTCTGCCACTGGAAATTGTGAAGCACGTCCATAATGCCCTCACGCTGATAGCCGTACCGTAGGTGCAACCAGAACGGAGGGGTATCTGTTGAGAGGCCAGACTAACGTGTGGTTCCTGAAGAGGGGCAGCAGCCTTTTCAGTAGTTGCAAGGGCAACAATCTGGATGATTGACTGATCTGGCCTTGTAACAATAACCAAAACGGCCTTGCTGTGCTGGTACTGCAACGGCTGAAAGCAAGGGGAAACTACGGCCGTAATTTTTCCCGAGGGCATACAGCTTTACTGTATGATTAAATGATGGCGTCCTCTTGGGTAAAATATTCCGGAGGTAAAATAGTCCCCCATTCGGATCTCCGGGCGGGGACTACTCAAGAGGATGTCGTTATCAGGAGAAAGAAAACTGGCGTTCTACGGATCGCAGCGTGGAATGTCAGATCCCTTCATCGAGCAGGGAGGTTAGAAAATTTTAAAAGGGAAATGGATAGGTTAAAGTTGGATATAGTGGGAATTAGTGAAGTTCGGTGGCAGGAGAAACAAGACTTTTGGTCAGGTGATTACAGGGTTATAAATACAAAATCAAATAGGGGTAATGCAGGAGTAGGTTTAATAATGAATAAAAAATAGGAGTGCGGGTAAGCTACTACAAACAGCATAGTGAACGCATTATTGTGGCCAAGATAGATACGAAGCCCACACCTACTACAGTAGTACAAGTTTATATGCCAACAAGCTCTGCAGATGACGAAGAAATTGAAGGAATGTATGATGAGATAAAAGAAATTATTAAAATAGTGAAGGGAGACGAAAATTTAATAGTCATGGGTGACTGGAATTCGGTAGTAGTAAAAGGGAGAGAAGGAAACGTAGTAGGTGAATATGGATTGGGGCTAAGAAATGAAATAGGAAGCCGCCTGGTAGAATTTTGCACAGAGCACAACTTAATCATAGCTAACACTTGGTTCAAGAATCATAAAAGAAGGTTGTATACATGGAAGAACCCTGGAGATACTAGAAGGTTTCAGATAGATTATAAAATGGTAAGACAGAGATTTAGGAACCAGGTTTTAAATTGTAAGAAATTTCCAGGGGCAGATGTGGAATCCGACCACAATCTATTGGTTATGACCTGTAGATTACAACTGAATAAACTGCAAAAAGGTGGGAATATAAGGAGAGGGACCTGGATAAACTGACTAACTCAGAGGTTGTAGAGTGTTTCAGGGAGAGCATAAGGGAACAATTGAGAGGAATGGGGAAATAAATACAGTAGAAGAAGAATGGGTAGCTTTGAGGGATGAAGTAGTGAAGGCAGCAGAGGATCAAGTAGGTAAAAAGACGAGGGCTAGTAGAAATCCTTGGGTAACAGAAGAAATATTGAATTTAATTGATGAAAGGAGAAAATATAAAAATGCAGTAAATGAAGCAGGCAAAAAGGAATACAAACGCCTCAAAAATGCGATTGATAGGAAGTGCTAAATGGCTAAGCAGGGATGGCTAGAGGACAAATGTAAAGATGTAGAAGCATGTATCACTAGGGGTAAGATAGGTACTGCCTACAGGCAAGTTAAAGAGACCTTTGGAGATAAGAGAACGACTTGTATGAATATCAAGAGCTCAGATGGAAACCCAGTTCTAAGCAAAAAAGGGAAAGCAGAAAGGTGGAAGGAGTATATAGAGGCTCTATACAAGGGCGATGTACTTGAGGACAATATTATGGAAATGAAAGAGGATGTAGATGAAGATGAAATGGGAGATACGATACTGCGCGAAGAGTTTGACAGAGCACTGAAAGACCTGAGTCGAAACAAGGTCCCCGGAGTAGACAACATTCCATTGGAACTACTGACGGCCTTGGGAGAGCCAGTCCTGACAAAACTCTACCATCTGGTGAGCAAGATGTATGAGACAGGCGAAATACCCTCAGACTTCAAGAAGAATATAATAATTCCAATCCCAAAGAAAGCAGGTGTTGACAGATGTGAAAATTACCGAACAATCAGTTTAATAAGCCACAGCTGCAAAATACTAACACGAATTCTTTACAGACGAATGGAAAAACTAGTGGAAGCCGACCTCGGGGAAGATCAGTTTGGATTCCGTAGAAATACTGGAACAAGTGAGATAATACTGACCTTATGACGTATCTTAGAAGAAAGATTAAGGAAAGGCAAACCTACGTTTCTAGCATTTGTAGACTTAGCGAAAGCTTTTGACAATGTTGACTGGAATACTCTCTTTCAAATTCTGAAGGTGGCAGGGGTAAAATACAGGGAGCGAAAGGCTATTTACAATCTGTACAGAAACCAGATGGCAGTAATAAGAGTCGAGGGACACGAAAGGGAAGCAATTGTTGGGAAGGGAGTAAGACAGGGTTGTAGCCTCTTCCCGATGTTATTCAATCTGTATATTTAGCAAGCAGTAAAGGAAACAAAAGAAAAATGCGGAGTAGGTATTAAAATCCATGGAGAAGAAATAAAAACTTTCAGGTTCGCCGATGACATTGTAATTCTGTCAGAGACAGCAAAGGACTTGGAAGAGCAGTTGAAAGGAATGGACAGTGTCTTGAAAGGAGGGTATAAGATGAACATCAACAAAAGCAAAACGAGGATCATGGAATGTAGTCGAATTAAGTCGGGCGATGCTGAGGGAATTAGATTAGAAAATGAGACACTTAAAGTAGTAAAAGGAGTTTTGCTATTTGGGGAGCAAAGTAACTGATGATGGTCGAAGTAGAGAGGATATAAAATGTAGACTGGCAATGGCAAAGAAAGAGTTTCTGAAGAAGAGAAATTTGTTAACATCGAGAATAGATTTAAGCGTCAGGGAGTCGTTTCTGAAAGTATTTGTATGGAGTGTAGCCATGTATGGAAGTGAGACATGGACAATAAATAGTTTGGACAAGAAGAGAATAGAAGCTTTCGAAATGTGGTGCTACAGAAGAATGTTGAAGAGTAGGTGGGTAGATCACGTAACTAATGAGGAAGTATTGAATAGGGTTGGGGAGAAGATGAGTTTGTGGCACAACTTGGCCAGAAGAAGGGATCGGTTGGTAGGGCATGTTCTGAGGCATCGAGGGATCACCAATTTAGTATTGGAGGGCAGCGTGGAGGGTAAAAATCGTAGAGGGAGACCAAGAGATGAATACACTAAGCAGATTCAGAAGGATGTAGGTTGCAGTAGGTACTGGGAGATGAAGCTTGCACAGGATAGAGTAGCATGGAGAGCTGCATTAAACCAGTCTCAGGACTGAAGACCACAACAGCATGTCACAGGTTGCTTCTTGGAGGGGAATGCGGCCACAGAGATGAGACATCGTTGTACGGTACAAGCAGAACATCTACATCTACATAGCTACTCCGCAATTCACACTTAAGTGCCCTACGGAGGGTTCATCGAACTATTATCATACTACTACTCTACCATTCCACTCTCGAATGGCCCGTGGGGAAAAGGAACACCTAAATCTTTCCGTTCGAGCTCTGATTTCTCTTATTTTATTATGATGATTATTTCTCCGTACGTAGGTGGGTGTCAACATAATATTTTCCCATTCAGAAGAGAAAGTCGGTGATTGAAATTTCGCAAAGAAAACCGCCTTTGTTTCAGTGACTGCCACCAAACTCGCATATCAAATCAGTGACACTCTCACCCCTATCGCGCGATAACACGAAACGAGCTGCCCTTCTGTGCGCTTTTTCGATGTCCTCCGTCAATCCTACGTGGTAAGGATCCCATACCGCGCAGCAATAATCCAGCAGAGGATAGACAAGTGTAATGTAGGCTGTCTCTTTAGTGGGTTTGTCGCATCTTCTAAGTGTTCTGCCAACAAAGCGCAGTCTCTGTTCCGGCTTCCCCGCAATATTATCTATGTGGTCTTTCCAGTTTGAGTTGGTCGTCATTGTAATTCCTAGGTATTTAGTCGAATTGACAGCCCTTAGACTTGTGCGATTTATCGTATACCCAAAATTTATCGGATTTCTTTTAGCACCCATGTGGATGACCTCGCACTTTCTTTATTTCATACCAACTGCCACTTTTCGCACCATACAGGAATTCTCTTCTAGATCATTTTGTAATTGGAATTGATCGTCTGATGATTTTACTAGGTAAATTACAGCGTCATCTGCAAACAATCTAAGAGGGCTGTTGAGATTATCACCTAGATCATTTACGTAAACCAAGAACAGCAGAGGGCCTATGACACTACCTTGCCAGATATCACTTCAGTTCAACTCGATGATTTACCGTCTGTCACTACGAACTGTCTCCTCTCTGAGAGGAAATCACAAATCCAGAGACACAACTGAGACGTTAGTCCATATGCACGCAATTTGATTAATAGTGGCTTCTGAGGAACGGTATCAAAAGCCTTCTGGAAATCTAGGAATATGGAATCGATCTGAGATCCCTTGTTGACAGCCCTCATTACTGCATAGGAATAAAGAGCTAGCTGTGTTGCACAACAAAGAGATTTTTTGAATCCGTGTTGGTTATGTATCAATAAGTCATTTTCTTCAAGGTGATTCATAATGTTAAGAGTACAGCATATGCTCCAAAATCCTACTGCAAATTGAGGCCAGTGATATGGGTCTGTAATTCAATGGATTACTCCTATTTCCTTTCTTGAATATTGGGGTGACCTGTGGTACTTTCCAGTCTTTAGGAACATACCTTTCGTTTATTGAGTGGTTGTATATGATTGCTAAGAATGGCGTTATTGTGTCTGCATACTCTGAAAGGAACCTGATAGGTATTCCATCTGGACTGGAGGACTTGACTTTCTTAAGAGATTTGAGTTGTTTCACAACACCCAAGATATCTACTTTTGTCACTCATGCTAACAGCTGATCTGGTTTCCAATTCTGGAATATTTACTTCGTCGTCTTTCGTGAAGGAATGACGGAAAACTGTATTTAGTAACTCCGCTTTAGTAGCACCATCATCGGTAACATTTCCATCGCTATCGCTCATTGACGGTATTGACTGTTTTTTGCCACTGGGCTTTCTACCCATTTTGAGACAGTATTTCTTTGTGGAAACTATGAAAAGCATCTCGAATTGACGTCCGCACTAAATTTCGAGCTTCCGTGTAACTTAGCCAGTCTTGGAGATTTTGCGTTCTTCTGAATTTGGCATGCTTGTTTCGTTGCTTCTGCAACAGTGTTCTGACATGTTTTGTGTACCATGGTGGATCAGTCCCGTCTCTTATTAACTTCTGCGGTATGAATCTATTGCTGTCGGTACTGTATCTTTGAATTTGAGCCATATCTGGTCTACACTTTAATTATGTAAGTGTAGACCAGATATGGCTCAAATTCAAAGATACAGTACCTGACCTAGTTCTGCAAGGTTAGCAGGAGAGCTTCTGTAAAGTTTGGAAGGTAGGAGACGAGATACTGGCAGAAGTATAGCTATGAGGACGGGGCGTGAGTCTTGTTTGGGTAGCTCAGTTGGTAGAGCACTTGCCCGCGAAAGGCAAAGGTCCCAAGTTCGAGTCTCGGTCCGGCACACAGTTTTAATCTGTCAGGAAGTTTCATATCAGCGCACACTCCGCTGCAGAGTGAAAATCTCATTCAAGGTTGGCAGTCTTCACCAACTCAGATAACCGCGGGAAACCAGAGAGAATCTCTTCCGATCCATAGCGACATACGTCATTAGTGCCGACATGAACCACCACCTGCAGTTGGCTGCACCCTGTACCGTTTATGGCATCCGGAAGGACCCTTTCCCGATCTTGGATGACTCCCCCCGGTATGCACACGGAGTGCATATTGGCTTTTTTCCCATCCTTAGCTGCCGTATCCCTAAGGGGCTCCATCACTCGCTTAATATTATTGGAGCTCCAAATGACAAGCAATCCCACCCTCTGCGCTTGTCCGGCCCTCTCAGGAAGACCGGCCACTGCCGCAACAAGTGAGGCCGCCCTTGTTGGCTCGGAAATACTTTCAGCAGTGGGCAGTACCTCAAACCTGTGACGGAGGCGTAAGGGTACAGCCTTGCGGTCAGCACCAACTTTCGCCTTCCGCCCAGGGATTCGCGACGCCGCCGCGGTTCGCCAATCACCGTCAGGCAAGTGACGACCGGCAAGGACGTCCGAATCCGAGGGCGAAGTGGCATCAGAGATCCCAGGCGATGCTACAGGTTCCAGAAGCGCCAAAGCGCTCGCCTCGAGTGTCCCAATGCCACCGCGGCCCAGGGCGACAGCCTGGAGCCTGTCGACCACGGCCAACACAGCTTCCAGCTGTTCACGGACGGTTACCAATTCCCCCTGAATCCGTACACAACAGGCGCAGTCGTCTCCATCCATCCCTAATAATTTTTTTCCTTTTTTATTTCACAAGCCGTTCAAAACAATTGCCGCCAGATTGTACTGTGTTAAACTACTTGTTGGTGGGTTTTCTTTATCATACAGTACATGGTACGAATGTAAGCTGTTTCAGAGTATCAGCAGTTGAAGATCTCTCGAAAACGCGTCGTTTTAACTACGATTTGTTGTTATAAAATAACGGGAAACTACATATCGGCAGGTGCAGGCTTGTTATAGTTGTTGTTTGTAGTGCTACAACATGAGTGCTACGCAAGTATACCGTTGCAGTGCTACGGCACAATGATGATCTCTCAAATGCGCGTCTTTTTTGTACAGTTTGCATATTAAATATCAAATAATGACTTTGTAGGTATAGTCTTTAGACTTACGCCGTATACGGAGCACCAATTGATGTCTCGAAGCTGTAGCGCCGTTGATAGCGTCCTGAGCTATTGAATGGTGAAGGAAAAAGTTGCAGATTCACGTCCAACTTCTTTCGTTTTCTAAAAAATTAAGGGTCTTTCTATTTCGTTTAGTATTAGTATTAACTCAAAAGTCGATGTATTTATTATAAATAATGTATTTACTGCAATTGTCGTTACGAAGGCCAACGACTGGAATGTTTCCACGGTGGTCAGGAATCTTAACCTAATTGCCAGTCAATATCAGGCAGTAAATAGAAGTTACACACTGAAAGCCTTTGCTATTACAAAACTGTGTGTGACACATATATACACTTATCTCTTAGTTTTATGGATTGCCACATGTTTGTGTCTTACCGTTAAATATCATTTTCAGTGCAGGTGAGCAGCTTGGAAAAAATTTCATCTTCCGTTCGAATGGAATTACAAATCTCCATCTTGAACTCAGTATGATGAAGTACGTTATTTCCCAGTGTTTGTAGGAACATAGAGAATATGGATACGATGCATGCGCAAATTGACATTTGGGATCATGCCTTAATCATAGTCAGTTCAAAACCGAAAATGGAACGAAAATTGAATCGTATCAACGGATAAATTTTACTTTTTTAAAAATTTCATTTTGTTCATTATAGTTTGCTGTAATTGTTCGTGGCGGACGTCCCCTGACGCCCGTTGGAGTTCATTATTGATCCAGTCACACAGGTTTTAAATAGGGCAGCTAACTCTCTGACCGAGCACGTTGAGCTACCGTGCCGGCTCTACTAGTACATATGTCAGATTGTTGTACTGCATTATTTTGTGTTCCTATACCAGTAATTCGCTGTTCAAGTCTTGGGATAGTGCAGAATCTCCTTCACGATTTTTTCCGCACGTCGTCGGTCAGTTTTCGTGAACTGTGTGTTTCGCGAGCCAAGTAAAGCCAATAACGCTGAGCGCGCAAGTCGGGTTAACCGGCACCTCCCGTGTGCCGACGGCGGTCTATTTCAAGAGATCGAATGTCCCGTCCACGTCAACTCGTCACGTTTCAGGGCGGCTTCACTAAACGATCCCATGGATCTTCTCTCTCCCTCTCCATCCAGCCTGGTAAAAATCCCAGCCCGATGAACGTGTTCGGACGAACTACCGGTTTGTAAGTCACTTCTTTCATTTTAATAAGATCCTCACAGTGACTCTTAGCCTGTTTCCCGTTTTTTTCACTTGAAGTTGCTTCGGGTGGCTCTCCTAATTGTTATACTTTAGTGTTCCATTGATTCATCGCTAACAACGTAAAAGAACAAAGGGAATCTCTTCACCTATTTATGCACGGTACCTTAGATTTATTAACATCCAGGATAAACTGCCAGTTCCTGCACCAACCTTCGTTTCTCTTTAGGTCTTCCTGCATTCGCTAGTCTTTTGGTGTTTGAACCTTCCTTAGGTACACTGAACAGTGGTATAGAACTGGATTAATAATTGCTTAAATAATTGGAAAAGTGGTTTGAAAAGAATAGTTGAGAAAATTTTGAAGGCAATTTATGAATCTGTGCACAATCTTGGGTAAACTTTAACTGATGCCATATCAACTTACTTTGAATATCATTACATTCAAGGTCAATAAACATAATTTGCATTACGTATTGCTGCTTCCAGTAGTGTATGGTGCCAAATAATCACCGCAACCATTGAAATTGTCGATCTGTCTAAGTTCTTAAACACAAGAAGCACAATATTTTTCGTATAAGTAAATTAAGTTCAGTAGGTGCCTATCAAGTCTGTGTAATTACCGTCACATTAATTCCATTGTGTTTAGTCTTGAGTGTGACAATGTCGATGCGGGAACGCTCCTCCAGATAAGGCGTTAATTATTCTTTTCTGCACCGAACCTCTCGATGCAGGATTTCGGCAGGGAGTGAAATGATAAGATAGGAGTTGAACTTATAACCGTGCGAATAAATATTCCTTTTCTAAAGACTTTTCATAATACTTTTAATGAACGGTTAAAATAAGCATTTTTAACAATGCTGGTGCGACGGATGCAAACATACGTCCGTACGCTACCACTTGCCGAAACAAAGGGGTGAAGATGCATGAGTTAATAAATTGTAGAGCGCATTTCTTACTTTTTTTCCATACAGATATTTAACGATGTATCAAAACATCATCCTTGCCGCAAAACAACTCGTTAATTTACTTTATGCTGTATCTTTGGTTTATAGCTCATTCAGTTTACATAAAGGTTAAGTATAAGAAAAGAAAAATAAAAATAAGTCAGCGTTGTCCACGTTATCACTGAAGAGTTTGTCACTGTATGCGTTTCAGTGCTACCTGAAAGTTAAACATGCCTTACAGTGGAACTCTGACCGATAAAAAAAGTGAATTTAATAAATTGGTTAATGGATTTGAGTGTATTTCTTAAGTTTTTACTTAGAGCTGTTGAGATGTGACATTTCTGTGTTTTAAAATTTGTCCTTTCTTATTAATAAAACAGTGGCACTTCAGACATTGACGTAGTACTTGGCGTACAGTAAGTATTTAAAGAAAGTGTTGTCAAAATAGAAATTTCGCTTCCAGCTTTCCGGTGGGTAATTTTTTTTTACGATTTTCATGAAGATCTAACTTAAGTGTATCAAATCGCTTCATTCATATTTGAAAAGGACTACAGTTTTCATAAATTACATTGTATTTAGTTTAACTCGTGAATCGAAAAAGAGAATCAAACCTCTTTCTTATAATATGTAAAGGAGAGCTATTCGTGAAGACGCAAATGTAATCAACGCTACCATCTGACTATGGGCTCAGGTCCAAAACTAGTAACGGTACAATAAAATAATTTTTTTAAAAACTGTTGCTTATTACAGTGTAATATAGTTTAAATTGATCTGCAGAATTATAATTCGTTAAGGTCGATCAATACAGTCCGTTACAAAACACATTAGTGCTGTTCCTCAAATTTATTGAAGAGGATCGGCAGATAGACTTTTTGTGAGCTAGTGGCCTATTGAAGAGTTCGACTTTTCATGAACATTTAGCTGTGGAAAAAGTCTATTAGCGGTGGATTCAGAACAGTTTGACCTCAGCTGAAAAATAGGCACGCAGCAGTTGGTGTGAGGAAAATGCTTGAATCGTAGGAAATCAGTGTAAAACGTCGTAGCAGAAAGTATTTGTGTGTGTGTGTGTGTGAGAGAGAGAGAGAGAGAGAGAGAGAGAGAGAGAGAGAGAGAGAGAGAGTTGGGTATATTCGTACGAGAAAGAAACTAAGCAGCAATCAACTGTTTTGGTGTTGCAAGGTGAACCGAAACCAATTAAAATGTTTGGAAACAAATCTAGAAAAAGATTGTCGTCTGTTCCTCCGGTTGCACTGGGCATGTAGAGCCTATTGCTTCAGAGGATCGAACAACAGCCAATGCTCAGTGGTATTCAACGATTTGTTTGTCTCCAGTCATCGATGAAGACTGGAAAAACAACCGGAAACGTCGTTTCAGACTTCATCATGCCAGTGTCACAGCACATCAAACAACGGATTTTTGATGGAAAAAACATATGTTCTTCCCGTTATTCATATTATTTGTCACCTGTTTCCTGATGCCGGACTAAAAATAGTGGGATATAATCATTTTAACTGCCTAATGAAGCCGCTGAATCTCCAAAACCATGTTTTTTTGTGTCCCAGTTTACAGTGTAAAATGCATCGGTTGTAAAACTGTTGGAAACTCTCCAGCAAACGCTTCTTGTGGAATCACTAGAAGTATCGTGGTCACGCGTTGTTTGATATCCGCAACGTCTGCGAATGAACAATGGTGCTGACACTATCTTTGTTCATGTTCAACGCTTCTACTCTCTCACTCTCTGCTTCATCACCGTTTACTTTCAGGAACATGCCATGAGTCTTCGTCGCCTCTTTTCTCTCATTTGTAGCAAAACTTCATGTTGATGCGTTTGTCCGTTTTTCAGTGACACGAGTTCGTCGGATGCTTGCGGATGATCAGCGGCTATCTTTGGAGATGCCAGTTGCGTGTTAAACAATAACAGAGGCTGTAAAGTAAGATTGTGAGTAATTATCGTCGCTATCGTCTCCAGATTTAGTGGGCAGATAAGAACTCCACAACTCAGAAAAGGTCGAAGGGTTCACGAACAACCCTACCCGAACTACGCAACTCGCACCTGAGGTACCGAGCGAGGTGGCACAGTGCTTAGCTCACTGGACTCGCATTCGGGAGACGGCTGTTCATACCCGCGTCCGGCCGTCCTGATGTAGATTTTCCGTTATTTCCCGAAATAGCTTCAGGCTATTGCCGGGATAGTTCCTGTGAAAAGGCACGGCCGGCTTCCTTCCCCATCCTTCGCCAATCCGATGAGACAGATGACCTCCCCTAAATCAAATAATCCTCCTTCAGGTATAAGCTTGTTTTCCGCCGGTAACGTCACTTTTAATCTGGTGCAGATATGGGCACAGTAGTGGTTGAGTCTAGTGCCGAGAACGTAATTAAACGAAAATTGTGTTTAGACATGTAAGGTAGTGATACAGAAGATTAAGAGTAGTGTAAAAGTGATCTACAATGAAAGGGGCCAGACAATTCGACTTCATAAAAATTTTTGTATTCAGACTTTATAGGAAAGTGAAATCTACCGCTGAACATACTAGGAGATACTGGAACAAGAACAGTTTTAATGCTAAAGTATTCACGATAGAAAAAGATCATTATTTGTCTAGACACGCCGAAAATGAGATTTCATGACCATCTTCAGTGCAACAGATACCGGAAATCGACAACTGCAATAAAAAAGGAACCTAGTGTGAAAAAGAATTTACTTCATTACTGCTTCTCGCTAATTTGAAACATGAAGTAGGAGATGCGGTCTGTGACCTAATGAGCATCATGCTTGAAGACCATTACTCACACATTTCGCTGTCTACTTCATAGAAAATTATATTTACGAGGAAGATGCCTCTTTCTCTCCCTGTATTTGTGCAGTGAGTGCAAGAGTCCCCATTTTTCGTTTTCTCTTTCTTTGAATCATCTCACTGCAAAATGGACAGTTGGGTACAGACACTGTTTATCCGGATAAGTAGTGTCGGTTCTGGTTCCGTACCAAAAACTGTCAAGAAAGCTAAAGAAATGTGCGGTCATCCAGAACAAAATTATGCTATGGCAAAATGGACAGATTGCACTTTTTGATTTGTTTAGTACGAAGCTGAAGTAGTTAGATTTTAAAAAAATCTGAATAAAAGTACTTGCAATTGAAGCTTGTTATAATATTTCGTTTCTTTAAATACTTCTTCGTCATCCTATCAGTTAGAGAAACAACGATTATTTACCTTTTTGTGATACAAATGTAGTGGTACTTGACAGCTTAACATCACTGCACTCCTGCAATGTGACGTACTGACATGTTGCAGAGAGTGATCAAGAAAACGTTAAGTGTCTGTTGCTAGTTCCGTAGTTGGTGCACTGGTGGTACGGGCAGTCTCGGCCAAGTTCGAGTGTTGACAGCGAAGTTGGGGAGCTCGTATGATCCGACCTCCACCTTCAAAAACAACAAGAGAGCATGAACTGATTTGCTCTCCGTGCCTACCGGAGAGAGCCACTACATGGTGTCGCATTCTGGTGTCTAGTTGCGACAGGTTGTCTGTATCCAAATAGCGAGCAAAATTTATGAATCTTGGACAGTAAAGAATCATAAATCACGCCAGGTGGCACCGTTTCCCAGTGCTAAATCTACGGCATGTTGCGTTCCAGTTGGATCCGACCATATTGCCGTTGCCGAATCATTCCCAACGATTGTTTATACACACATACAGTTGTGCAAAAAAAGTGTTCACTTTGCATTATACGAGGTCGACTGGTAGTCATACGGAGTCATCATAGTTCCGGAGAAAGGAAGGGAAGAATCAGTTAATCGTGCGAGCGTAGCACCATAATAATAACTTTTCGACGTTATAGTAAAAATGAAAATTTATATTGTCAAAAACATTTTATGTTTCAACATTCTCCTTTATCGTTTATACGATTCATCCGACACTGTTTCTACGATATTATTCTGTCTATGCAGTGTTTCTCTGGAAGTGTTGGAAGCTGCTACTGCTTCTTGGTTGGACGAAAACCGCTAACCAGCAACGAAGACATAGTTTTGGCAAGACATGGAAGTCTGAAGGAGCCGACAAAGCACAGATCCATCAACTCCTCTCCCCCCCCCCCCCAACCCCCCGAGGCACCCCTTGGGCAAGTGCAGTTACTTTGATGAAAGAAGAGTTGTTTTCCTTCTGCAAACCAGTTCCCTTATCAAATTTTTACATTCAGGTGAGTTACAGACTCGGAATAATAATCCACCGTTACTGTTTTACTGTTTCTTTTGCAACCCAGCCCCACCTCGGCCCTGATACACATCAGATCGTATTTTAGTATACTTTTCTTTCCTGATGTCGCTCCGTAGGGAGAGTACATCGCGGGGCACATCTTGCGCCCCAGCTTTCTGGAGGAACTTTCAAATTCACACTGCCCCCTGCAATTCTTAACTTCACAAATATGTCCCACCGTGTCGTGTATTCTCCGCCCTGTGAAATTTCCGCCCAGAAAACGTCGAGGAACGGCCCACTAATCCCCTGGGGACGCGAGCTAGCATGCTCAAGCCGTACGGTACTAGCCATACTATATTCTGCATGCAACAATTTAAGTGTTATTAGTCCTGATAAGTATATGTTTTCACGTAGTGTGTTCTTACTGATTAAAAGTAAAAAAAAAAGATTCTATTAATTTATGCAGAAATTTGGTTTAGAACACACACATGGCGACGTTGCCCAAGTGGAGCACAAAATAAGTAAATAAATAAATAAGTAAATTTCGGTCAGGTTTTTGTTGGCTGGCTCAGTGCTGAAATTTGTTAAACTTACGTCGGGGAAGGACTCGACCCAAAGGACATGAAAGAAGGCGCAAAAATATTATAGCTCAAGAGTGCATTTGTAGATTATCAAAAAATTGACAAGACTAACAAAAATTAAGAACCTATTACGGAGGTGGTTCTTGATAAAACTGAAGGACTTAAAGAAAACGTAAATCTTGCACATAAGTCATGCAAAAGAAGACTGTATTAGATGAAGAGCAAATGGAGAATCCAATGAAAGTAATAGTATTTTCTTTTCTAACATCTGTCAGAGACTTTTGACTGTCTTGGAAATCTATTAATTGAATCATCAAAATAGTGACAAAGTTTAAAAACAAACATTACTCATTAGTTTTTGCTTAACAGACAATGAGATATCAACCACAGCGTGCGAATGTTTTTGGAACCTGGATGGCACATTCAACTAAAAATCACAGTTTTTACTATTCTTGTTGTAGTCTCTTTACCACAGACACTAGTTTGAACAACGTATATAAATTTGTTAAAACTTTTCAAGCGTGGTTTAATTTTTAAAACTACGGAAAAATGGCCCTGTCGGAATTAATTAATAAATAAATGATTTTGTGAAGATGGTAATTGGTTCGCGTTGGGTTCCAAAATACATAGCTAAAATATTCGACGTTTAGGTAACAAAATGGGAAATTAATACAGTTCTGTGTGAGCTCGAAATTGATCACGGCAAATATCGCCAAGTCATTCAATAACTTCATATTTAAATAGCTCAAGAGTCTCATCTTTGCATCATTAGTGCACGTCTTTCGAAAGTGAATGGGAACTCCCAAAAAGCAAGTTTACATTCCAAAAATAAGCTTAATTTTAGCTCAGTATATGATCATTCATCATTACAACCTAGCGAAAACCAATTTTGCGTTTGGTGTTTCATGTTACGTCCACAGTTGTGGTCATTAGAGATTTAGATTTCGCTCGGATCGTTGTTTGGGGGGGGGGGGGGGGAGAATGCTACCATGACCTCATTAAGGAACCTTTACAGCATTTGCTTAAACAAGGAAAACCAAACACAGTAGATTATGGACGGCCAGACGATTGAGCCCTGGTTAGCCACTGTGCTAACCTCGCTTAGTATGATAAACAGCAAATAGACAGTAGATAGAACAAAATAAGACTTTAGAATATTTCGGTTATTTTACAGCACGACAGCAGTCACTGTCAATAAGATATATTTTCATAAAAGTGCACTTATTAAATACATGGAAATATTAAGTGGCATTATGTTCGCATATGTGTAGTGTACCTTAATTTTAACTGTTAATTTGTAAACACTACTGAGGCATGGGACTAGTGGACTTACGGTTTAGATACGTTAGAAATCACATACCTACACTTTTAAAAATAATCCGATTCCCATCGCACTTGACACAGGCTTTGGACGGGCTAATTGGCAAAAGTAATTTTGTCATTTAGCCGTGTTTAAAATCAGCTTATAATCGTCAATTTTTTGTCTTTTTTGTTTTGTTTTTATTATTTTTAGGATTTCTATTTACATTTTATATATTTTTTATTTATATACATATTCTGATACATTATTTAGTCTAGTTTTTGAAAGTAGGAGATAGCCTTCACGTAAGCCCTTATCTCACGATCCTACTTGTACTTTTTCAATATTTTCTCCAGCCTTTCATCCCGTTTCATGTGCTCTGTTTTCTTTCTTTTACCTTCCATGCTCAGCTCTGTTCTCATTAACGAGCACACTGAATTTTCTGCTTCTGTTTTCATGCAAGTAATTACATCACTAATTTTAGGATTTGGTTTGGAAAGCATATTACTAATTTTGTTATGCCAGCCCTCTACGGAGTTAGTTGTTTGATGGAACTGTTTGTAGCAGCTCCAAAGGCTGATAGGGTTTTCTTCATTTTCCAACCATCTCTCAACAAATTAGTTGAAAAAAGTCAGAAAGCTTAGGGCATCCGGTGCCTGTGAATGTATCTCCAGCCAGCCATCACGTACATCTTCAGGCCGCAGAAAAGCTAGCGCAGCACACATGCGAATTTGTCTCACTTCATTTTCTTTATATTTGCGAGTGAGTCAAAGATCCTGTACTTTCCTCCAGAGAGACTTTCTCATGTGGAAATAGCATCCATGCACGAAAGAAGTTGGTAACATACGTATAATTGCGGAAATCGCTGCTGACTCAAAATCTACAGTCACACTTGCAGTGTTCCATTCTAGAATATTTTCCAGCACATTTTTGAAAAGTCGGATGTATGTCTCTTTCCTTTTATTTGGTAATAATGTAAATGCAACTCATTTTTATTTCCAAAATCTGTATGAATTGTATATCTCTGTGAAAACTGTTTGCTACAGCCCTTGAACGTACCATCCATAGTCTCGTTTACTTCTTAGAGCCTCTCTCCCTGCTCTTCCACAAAAAAACTATTATCCTGTCTCCTGATATATCGTCGCTTAACAGGAAACTGCTGTCATCATTCATAGTTAGTAGCTCTGTTTGAAGCTCAATCTCTTCTCTTTCGTCTCTGGATTCCTCTCACTTCCCAGCGACTTTGCCCTTTGCTTGTATAACGTCCTCTTCGTTGTTCGCTGCTCTGGCATTTGTCACAAAGTCGTATCCTCGATTATGCAAGCTACCTAGCTCCTCTGAATAGATTTTGGAAATAGACGTATTTTCCTCTCGTGCCATCTTCTTTACCTGCTTCAGAGTCCTCTGTACTTCCAACCTTGCGTTATCCGGAGCATCCACATTGATGCTCGTGCGAAAAGAGTACTATAGAATCATTGGTTTTAAGCTTTCCTCGGCAATGCTCTTTCTGTTTTGAACAGCGCCAAATCACAGTCCCCATCTTCCTTCGTTTTCTTCGTTTTGTAAGACCAACCTTCATAGTGGCAACTGTGCGGACGGAGTTCGGCCGAGTCTAGGGAACAGGTAGAGCAAGGTGATTAGGACGGTCCGTCTGCAGGTAGGACGGGACACAATGGACGCAGGTACAAGGCGGAGAGATCGCAGATTTCTAGTGAGGCGGAAAGTTCGCAGGGCGGAGAATTCATACATTCATTCCCACAGCGTCTTTTAAGAATACTGTTAATTCACTGTTCTCCGTAAGCAGTCTCTTGCGACACTATTGTATTAATCGCAAAGCTCTTGTATATACTCGTTAATTATGTGGATAAAGGAACTAACAACCAAGCTGTTGGTTGCTTTGGAAACCAACTTCGTAATATCATCCACCATATTACCAAGAAAACATCCTTAGTGTTCGCCAATTTTGGCTTTACTCTATCGAAGTTAATCGAACGAGAGATCTGTTTAACTCTCAGTAAAACAGAATATAGCCTTTCTGCCAAAGGAAGTCGATTTTGCCATTTAGTCTCCCATCTCCTAGCCACTGCTATGATTGCTGTTTCGTTTTTGACATGAAGTGGTGGGTGCACGCGTCATCCACGGTAACAAGTTGGTACACTTAATGCTTGGCCCTTTACAACCATGTAGACATTGCTAATTATTAGTTTCTCAGTTCCTTTTAGTCGTTTCTACAAATGCAGCGCCCATCGTGCAAGTCTGGACTATTTCGTGCACATTTAATCTCTGGTCGTCCTGTGCAGTATTATACATTTGATCGATATTTTCAACCATGTTTTAACTCTTGGGACGCCCCTGAACAAGAATTACGAGAACGTTTGGTTTCGGCCGCAAAAATATTTTGTGGTTTCAACGGCGTCCCTACCAAGCCGACTACGTTTTACATTGCCTTTGTACTGCTCCGTCTTTTGATGTCAACGGGGCGTTAAACACAAACCCACGTCACAATTATGTCCGCAAGTGGTATTTGTGGTTTACAGCTCTGATCACGGAACGTTATAATTGTGTTAAGGTACAGGACGGTTATAATTAAACTTCCCCTGCTTATGGGGCCCCACGAAAAACGAGTGATTGCAGGACAATGAAACCCTGTGGAAAATTTTGGAAGGACATGCGGAAGAGAGACAACCATAAAACCATCGAAAGCAGCACATTTTAATTTCCATATAAGACGGTAAAATTTGTTAATTGCGTACCATGTGTTCCAGGTTGTAAGAGTTGCTCAGTGGGACGACCATGTGCATCCACGACAGTCCGGAACCGCACTAAAGATACCATTTCACAGTTATTCCCAACACGTTCCGAACTGTGGACCATGCCATGTTTAGGTGTCGTGAAACAGCTCGTGCACTGCGTGAAGATCCCTCACTGCGTCCAGCATTCTCAACATGGCAACAGTAGTTTCTTCAGGAATCTGTGGCGCCGTCGACGGTCGGCCTCCCCCAGGAGCAAGTCCCAAATCGCCAGTTAATTCGAACTTCCGAATCATGTGCAACTCCGGTACGGAAAGAGGACGGATCTCTTAGAATTCCTCTAACGCGTCAGTACTCGCGAAGAGCAGCACACTATTGCTGTTTCGATAAAACAGCTTTACAAATAATGACCTGCTGACCTTGTCCAGACCGTTGTTGACTGCCTTCAACTGTAATGTACACTGATGCTTTTTCAACCCTGTGTCGCCGTACCAGTACCGGCGCCTAACGGGAAGCCTTGACACTCTACTAACAACACAAGTATTGCAGTGCATAGTCTGAACATCATTCCTGTGAAGTTCGATACCAACACGGTAAGTAGTTAACCGTCCCCACTGAAGTGACCCAAGTCATGGGATACCTCCTAATATCGTGTCGGATGCCTTTTTTCCCCGGCTCAGTGCAGCAGCTCTACATGGCATGGACTTAGTAAGTCGTTGGACGTCCAGCAGAAATACAAAGGATAGTAGGAAAGTAGCTTTATTTATTTAATCTTTTCGAAGTAACTTCCACCACATGGAATACACCTGTCCATCCTCCGAATCAATCCCTAAACCAACTCTCCCAAGTTTCTGTAGGAAGTTAGGCGCACTCGTGGACCCGAGCCCTCAGGAGGGCCTCATCACTTGAAAACTGCACTCCTTTCAGCTTCATTTCACACGCAGGAACAGTGGAAAGTCACAAGGAGCAAAGTCTTGACTGTAGGGAGGGTGCTCAAGATGTTTGTCTTATAGCCTGCAAATACATTGGTTCATGCTTTGGCGCGGTGAGCAAGAGCTTTGTCGTGGCGGAGGAACCAAGTGTCTATTCTTGACTTCGATTGCAGAGTCTTCAAAAATTGGCTTACTTTGGCCAGGCACTGCTCAGTGTATCACTTAGCTGTAACTGTATTCTGTATGATCAAAATAACACGCTCCACAGTTCTGCTCGATTTGGAAAAAAAAGCTATCACTTTCATCTTTACTGATAGGAATTTTATGGCAGCTACGGGTGTGTCATCTTCAAAGACCTAAAATTTGTTTTTAGCCTTAGTCGGTACGTCGTAATAGTTCAGCCAAGTCTTGTCACCTGTCACGATTGTATTCACATACTGAGATTGTCCCTTAGAAAAATTCTTTAACATCTTCCGGCACCAAGTCACACGTCGTGCCATCTGCTCTTCCGTGAGTCTATGCGGCACACAGAGACGTCAAAGTTTCTTTGCTGCATATTATCATGCAGAATCGAACGAATTGCTGGTGCATTTAGCCCTAAGGTATCTTCTATCTGCTTATTGATCACTCGGCTGTCTTCGTCTAGAATTTTCCTCACAGCATCAATGTTTGCCTCTGCAACTGATGATTGTGGCCTTCCCATCCTCTGTGTGTGCTCCAGAGTGAAATTCCCTCTTTGGAATTCTCTGTACTACCTGAATATAGTTGTAAGATCCGGACACACATCATCGAGTGCAAGAGTCACTTCTTCAAAGCCCTGGTCTCCGTTGAAGCCACGCGCGAAGCTGTACCGCAAAACTGCCCGAATCTCACTTTGTGACCACGATGCCATGGCAAGCACTTCAAACGAACCGCGCTAGCGAACGACTGCGCCTCACAGACTTGGCACAGCGGCTATAATGCCGATATGCTGTATTCTCAGAACACAGCTACAGTCTCCTGCGAATTATTGTTGGGTCGTATTGCAAAACTTTGCTAGTAACCTTTGTATTGAACCTTACTGCCTCTACAGTCTTCCATAATTGTGAAAGCGTTGCCGGTACAGGATTTTCTGCACGAACCTCTGATTATGTCCCATAAAAGTTGAAGTGGGATTCATGTCGGTCGATCTGGGATGGCCAGATCATTCGCTAGAATTGTTCAGAACGTTCCTCAAACTAATCACGAACAGCTTTGGTCTGGTGACGTGGTGCATTGTCATCCATAAAAATACTATGGTCGTTTGGGAACATGAGATCCATGAATGGCTGCAAATGGTCTCCAAGTAGCCGAAAGCGATCACGTCCAGTCAAGATGGCTTAAGTCGGACCAGAGGATCCAGTCCATTCTATGTAAACACAACCCACACCGTAATGAAGTCACCACCAGCTTGCATAGTGGTCTGCGCCACATTGTGACCTTAGCATCAGCTCTTACCAGCTGTAATCGGGACTTATCTGTTCGGGCCACAGTTTTCCGGCCGTCTAGGGCCCACCAGATATTGTCACGAGCCCAAGAGAGGCGGTGCAGGCGATATTGTGCAGTGTTAGCAAAGGCACTCGCGTCGGTTATCTGTTGCCCATTAGCGTCAGATTTCGCCGCACTGTCCTATAGGATACGCTCGTCGTACGTCGCACAGTGATTTCTGCGGTTATTTCAAGCATTGTTGCTTGTCTGTTAGCACTGACAGCTCCACGCAAACGCTGTTGCTCTCGGTCATTGAGCGAAGCCCGTCGCCCGCTGCGTTGTCCTTGGTGAGAGGTGATGCTTCAAATGTGGTATTTCGACACTGTCTTTATGTAGTGGATCGCGGAGTATTGAATTCCCTAACAATGTCCCATACCTCTGTCGTGCAATCATAATCACGTCAGAAATCTTTCCGCATGAATCACCTGAATACAAATAACAGCTCGGCCAATACGCTGCCGTTTTATTCGGTGGGTACGCGATACTAGTGCCATCGGTAGTGTGTCGCTATCCCATGACTTCCGTCAACTCGGAGTACACTAGCTCAAATAGCGGAAGTCTAATGTTATTATTAGTCTTTCGCTATTTGAGCCAGTGTACTCCATACGTCAATACTAGGACATTCTGTTCTGCTCCGCGCATGTGTTTGATGAATGCTTGTTTGACGGAATGGAGCACATGCGTAAAAGCACGTGCATACCGTCATATGTGTAACGTTGCTCACGACTGGCATACATAATTAACATGTTGGTAATGTAGGTGTATGTAATCATTTGTTACATATTTTCGTTTGTCTGTCGACAAAAAATTCTAGAGGACTCCACATATATTAAGTCATTTGAAAATTCAATTCGTCCTATTGTGTGAACCAATCTGTCTACGAAATGTTCGAATTTTTACAATTTTCCGAAGAAGTTTCAATAGCATAATTTTTTTACTGCATTTGAAAACAGCATGTTGGAGGGTCTTCCGTTTTTAGCGTTTATCCACCTGGCGGCAGGACTATATGTCTACCTTGTTCGATCGTTAGCCATGTCTGGATGAAGATAACAGCTTTCAGGTCGTTGTGCAGTGTGTCGACTCATTGTTGTCTAGGTCGACCCTTGAGTCTCTTAACCATGGCTTCCACTATAAATACTGTCTTTGCAATGGTGTCGTTGTTTGCTCACAGCACATGTCCAAACCTTCGCAGACGGCTTTCTCGCATTTTATTCTGGATCGGTGCGACTCCGAAAAGTTAGCTCATAGTGTCATTTGAGACATTGTCCAGTCGAGCGATGCCACGTATCCATCTAAGCATCTTATTATCCATGACACCCAATCATATATTTACCTATTTTTGTAGCTGGCCAACACTCGGTGCCGTAGAGATCAGCACGACAGGTAAGTCAGGTAGCTCTTCTACTTCAGACGATCCTAATCCGACGATCGCAGGTGACACCTGTTGTCGTTCGTCACTTCTTCCACGCTGCCTGCGTTCTTACTTTGACCTCGTCTGTAAGATGGCCTTCGCTAGAGATTGTGGAAGCCAGATACTTCAATTTTCCTACTCATAGTAGATCTTCTCCATCAACGCGGATGTTCCCAACTTCTCGCTAATACTATGTCATGTACTAAGTTTTCTTTTTGTTGAGCCGCAGGACATACCTCTCTAGTCGGTCATTCCACTCTTGTGTTCGGTGTTGGAGATCAAACCTGTTCTCTGCAGCCAACATAAACTATGTTATCAAAAGTATCCGGACACCTGGCTGAAAATGACCTAAAAGTTCGTGGTGCTCTCCATAGGTTATTCTGGAATTCACTATGGTGTTGCCCATGCTTAGCTTCCACTCTCGCAGGCATACGTCCAATCAGGAGCTGGAGGGTTTCTTGGAGAATTGCTGTCCATTCTTCACGGAGTGCTGCACTGAGGAGAGGTATCGATGTCGGTCGGCGAGGCCTGACACGAATTCGGCGTTCCAAAACATCCCAGAGGTGTTTTATAGGATTCAGGTCAGGACTCTGTGCAGGCCAGTCAATTACAGGGATGTTATTATCATGTAACCATTCCGCTACAGGCCATGCATTATGAACAGGTGCTCGATTGTGTTGAAATATGCAATCGCCATCCCCCAATTGCTCTTCAACAGTGGGAAGCAAGAAGGTGCTTAAAACATCACGAAAAACGACGAGTGCTTGGCCCCTCCATGAAAAACACGACCACACTAGAACATCACCGCCTCCTAATTTTACCGTTGGCACTACACACGCTGGCAGATGACGTTCAGCGGCCATTCGCCATACCCACACCCTGCCATCGAATCGCCACGTTGTGTACCGTGATTCGTTACTCCACACAACTTTTTTCCACTGTTCAATCGTCCATTGTTTACACTCCTTACACCAAGCGAGGCGTCGTTTGGCATTTACCGGCGTGATGTGTGGCTTATGAGCAGCAACTCGAC
The DNA here is from genome assembly GCF_023898315.1 of Schistocerca nitens. NCBI lineage: Eukaryota > Metazoa > Arthropoda > Insecta > Orthoptera > Acrididae > Schistocerca > Schistocerca nitens. The sequence continues at coordinate 356,968,054 of NC_064622.1, forward strand.
CATTAAATCCAAGTTTTCTCACCTCCCGCCTAACTGTCATAGTGCTTGCAGTGAATCCTGATGCACTGTGGAATTCCTGTGTGATGGATGGATAGATGTCTGCCTATTACCCATTACGACCCTCTTCAACTGTAGGCGGTCTGTCAGTCAACAGACGAGGACGGCCTGTACGCTTGTGTGCTGTACGTGGCCCTTCACGTTTCCACTTTACTATCACATCGGAAACAGTGGACCCAGGGATCTTTAGTAGTGTGGAAATCTTGTATACATCTTGTGTATATACATGTGACACAAGTGACACCCTATCACCTGACCTAGTTCGAAGTGCGTGAGTTCCGCGAAGCGCCCCATTCTGCTCTCTCACGATGTCTAATGACTACTGAGATGGCTGATATGGAGTACCTGGCAGTATGTGGCAGCACAATGCACTTAATTTGAAAAACTTATGTTTTGGGTTGTGTCCAGACACTTTTGATCACATACTGTATCAGCATAGAGAAGTGTCCATGGTAGTGGCATGTGACAGTGTCCATCACAAGAATAGACAGCAATGGTAATAAAGGCCGTGCCTTGGTCGACTCCTGTGATGCGGAAGTCATTTGACCCTCGTGCTGCCGCTTGGATGTGGTAAAGGTACATTTAGCATCAAAACCATTGCATTGCATACGAATATCAGAAAATAAAACTAATTTTGACGTAGTCGTTAGAAACAACTCCCGCGTATATCGGTAATTTGTTTTGAAATCTAAATTAGGTCAAACTCGTGTGTAACCTACCAATTAGTAGGTAACAATGTTAGCCCTATTTCGTGCTATTGATACGCGTTCCCATTGTACCAATCAGAATACCCAAATGATGCTGAAATTTGAAAACTTTAGTCACTATCACCTTACATATCAGAGTTCCGCGTCTTTGTCTTTAGATGTTTATTGCTTCGAGACCTGTATTGCTTGATATAACGTGCTACATAATTATAAAAAAAAACTGTCAGTATTATTTATGTACTCGTATTTGCGCCCATATCAGACTAGTTATTGTTGTGAGTTACAACCACGTTTATTGTAGACATCGATAATACAGCGGAGCGATTCATTTATAGTCCCCTATTAGTATGGGCAGCAGTCACTCTGCTGCCTGCAGAACAAAGCCAGCTCAATCGCAACCACTACAGCACCTGCAGGTAGAAAGCAGCAAAATTCGAGGCACCTCTGTGAAGCTCGCAGACATGCAAGGGAGCTCGGAGACCATGAACTCAGCATCTCGCAACCTCCATATTCAGGAGGGGACCATCTGTGACTGTGCAGCTGGCTCCAGACACGGTCGACTAGTCGCCGAACGCAACTCCTTCACTCTTCCCTTGACGTGTTATGTTAAGCGTAAGACGACGGGCTGAAAAGTACCAGCCCACACAGTGAAATACCGAATTTCTCAACAAAAAAAAATCTTAGTTGACACAAAAGACCTGGATAGCGTCAAAGAGGTATTGATTAACCATTTGCACGGTAATCAGTTATAAGCATCTATTTTGTATCGAAAAATATGTTACCACGAGGTGAAATAAGCTTCACCCTCCGTGGTGTACGGTCAACGATCTCCACCCCCCTCTTTGTTTCATTTCTTGGACGCACGTTACATCCACTGTAACTTTGCTTTTTGCCAGAGCTGGACAATAGCGGGACCCGTTCTCCACAGGACTTCCTTCTTTTAAAATGTGCCCTACCTTTGTTCGTGATAAACACGTGGAGTCATTTATTCCGTATATCTTTAATCGCAGATCAACTAACACCACATTATTTACATTTTCCTGTGATTGCTGTTTGTATTTATGCCAGTGGTCTACAAGAAACGAAAAAGTTTGCCTTAAGACACTCATTCTTCAACTTTTGAAAATGAAACTTTGAAGAATTTCAGTTGCCGATAAATTTATTTCCAAAAGGTGACAATTGTGTGGCTTCACTTGAACGAAACACACAAATTACTGTAAAGCTGCTGTTAAAGTATTCTGCAGAGCGCGATGACACTTAAAGTATTGTTCCAGCAAGGCAGTTTCTCATAGTACTTTCGTTTGAGCAGCGCTTAACAGTTTAATTATTGATTCGGATGCAATCGAAGAATGATTGCTTGTATTATGAGCTCTGAACAATGTCTTGCAGGAGGGGGTTCTGCGTTAACTTTTCCTGGATTTCATCTTGGAGATCGAACAAGACACTACATCTCGTACATACTGTCGATGCTTGGAAATGAATATTTGTAAATAACGCTTACGAACTCCTAACATGAAACGCAGTGCTTGCTTCGTAAATAACTCAGTGAATGGGTACCGTTGCCTGTAGACTCGAAGTTTTCGTCATACTAGAAGGAACAGTTGAGACAATGTGTTTCAGACTCGCGATAATGCTGGATGAACAAGCAACACATGGGAGTTTGTAAATTGAGTAATTAATGCGATGAGTGACCGGTGTTAATTTATGTTGTGGTAGTGGAGGAACGCAGTGTTTTACATGACACTTAAATACTGTACATTTTGTGTGTACCTCAACACTACGGTTACTAATATCAACACTACTATTGTACTACTACTACTACTACTACTACTACTACTGTTTACTCGTATGTAAACTTAACTTAGCGCTCGCTGCTTCGCTCGAGTAGACTGTACGGTCTGTACAGATTTTGTTTTTCTTTAATTGAATTTTTATATTACGCCCATTGCTCGTGTGTAAATCTACAGGCTGTAAAATCTGCAGAAGAGTTGAGCTCTTGTCGTGGCTGCCAGTCTTTGCATACTGAAAGTGTTCCAACGTGTTTAGTTTAATATTATTAGTGCCAGTATTACACCCGTTGCTGAATACTCTCATATCAAACGGATGTTCCTGTACACAGAGCAGATTTCAACGTGGTATCTATTTTGTCATCAATTTTGATTACTTTGCTAGTAATTACAAAAACATTTCCATAAACATGTATTATGCCTACTGAAAAATTAACGTATTAATGATCAATTTCTGAAGTATTCACGCTAATTGAGGACATAGAAGCACGGTCTTTTTAGAATGTACTGATGAAAAAGCTGTTCTGCTTTCATAATGAAATATTTTTATAAAGCTTTTCATCCCATATTTCCAAAAACACTGACACAAGCTTTCTTTTTATTTATAACCAAGAAGTCAAATACCAATTTTCATAGAAGTAGCTTTAAAAATGCTTTCGTAGTTCTCTAATAGTGATTTATTTAAACAAACTCCTACCCATAGTTTAACCCTCTTAGGGACTTAATTTTCAAAAGATGCTGAAACACCTATTCTTTATTTCTGGCAGAGAAACAAATACTAATTTTCGTGGTTCTAGCTCCAAAATCACGTAAATAGCGACGTACTCTCCAAAAAACCTTTAATTTTTTGTTTCTTCCTCTTAGGGACGGAATTCTGAAAAACGCCTTCCTAAACGATGCCTACAGTATAACATCAACACCGTCTCCAGATTTAAAGTTTCCATCCTTACCGATTTGGACTGGGAGGTGATGAATCATTGAATCAATCAGGGCATTTCCTTTTAAATAGAGAGACTATTATTACGTTTTATATGTGTGTTCATATAAAGCAACGTCATGTTTGGCGACTTCTTACTCTCCTAGAGTTGTTCTGAATGTTCCTAAATTCTCGTCCATATATTCATCAGGACTATCGTTTATCTACATTGCACAAACTAATTTACGGTGTGGTGTTTCAGCTACCCCATCATTTTCCCACTTGTGATTGGAGTAGATGGCATGAGGGCGGACGTTTCGTACATGAAACGTATCTAACTACACCAGAACAATGCCCATCCTGATCCGGCCGTGTCTTCAGACAGGTATAGAAATTTCAGTGCGGGCAGTTACAACCTTACAGTTTTCCTACCTTGGCTAACCCATGGGAAGAGGGACAAACCAGAAGTCCTAAGAGCGAAACAATTTATTTAATACTTAGTATGCTCTCCAGTGGATACTTTTACTGCTTATTTTCTGTGGAACGTATTGATGAAAAATTTGGAGAAGTTGAGTCATTAAGAAAAATGTGGATCGCTATTGATTTAATCTTCTTCTGATGCACAATCTACAGCTCTTTACGGATGTGAATTTCTGGATGACATACTAGTGATCGTTGCTCCACACAAGACTTTGAACATGATCCAAGTAATCATCCTCAGTTGAGACCTTACACTCAAAACCGAAGCTACTGAATAAAGTTAAGCGACGAGGCGTACATTTTGTTCAAAAGAGCCCTAAGGATAATTGATAGAGGCGCTTGCATCTTTGCCTTTTAAGGGAATGTCCTCCCAGAAAAATCATATTGTACAGGTGTAACGTGAAACGTATGTCCCACCATCCCGTAGGCGCTTTCAATGCTTGCACTTTGGTAGTTTGTTTTCCCGCTGCGTGGCGGACCCAAAGTGTAACTGCGGACAATCACACCATGAAGGTAGTCCTTGCGAACCACCACCTTAGTATGTTAGTTGCATGGAACACTGCCCTCCGAAATTCACTGGTTTGCCCAGTCTTAGAGAAAGAAAAGGAAGTACATGAATATAAATCCGTTGAGAGCCTATCGTGTACTGAGGTATGTAAAAAAGATAGGAACATCTATATACAGTTGATATGACGTAGATTCATGCTAAAGTCACAGACATGACTCCCACTACCTAAAATTTTCCCCCACTGCCCTCTCCTCTGGTTTCCGCCAGAAAAGCAGCTTCCATCTCCAGCCTCTACCAGTGGCGGCTCCCTCTCGGGACACCTCTCCTGGAAACCCTCAGATTAGAGTCCTGACACCAGCCAGTGGTTAAAGGAACTGCGACCTGTGGATTCCAGGACGCCCAGGCTTATCCGCCCCCACGCTCGTCACGGGTAGGCCTTCGCAAGAATCCAGGTCACCAAAGATTGCGGGGGAGGAGGAGAATCGGGACAAGGCCAATCTGGTGATCCCGGAGGCGACAGATCCTCTCACAGTATCGGATTCTGAACCATGCTCATTCATGTGGTTCCATCCTCATTAATGATAGGCAGTGATCCTTGGGCGTCACCAGTCCTGCCACATCGATTATGTGTGTGGGAGAATGCTTATGGAGCGATGTGAGGAGGAACGACCACTACAAACTAATCTCAGCTAAGGTAAATGCCAGATTCACTGACAGACCCTATGGAAATGTAATCTACCGACAGAGCAAAAGGTAAAACCTTCGTTCGACTAGTACTTAAGTATTGCTACTCAGTCTGGGATCTGCACCAGAAAGGCTTTATACAGGAAATAGGGAAAGAACACACTGTTAAGTCTTCTCGCTCACCATTCACCCTGATCCAGGAGGTAGAGGAAGTGTCGTTGGTACACAGACACTTCATCAAAAGGTGGCTTGTGAAGTATCGATGTGGATGAAAGAAAATCTTAGGTATCATACAGAGTGCTTCGAAATGAATATTTGAGTTTTAACTCTTTGTAGCAATTATTACATTTATCTACATAGACATGATACCTCCGCGATTCACAATTAAGTACCTGGCAGACGATTCATCGAACCACCATTAAGCTACTTCTGTAGCGTTCCACTCTCGAACAGCGCGAGGGAAAAACGAACACACACATTCTTCCGTGCACTCTGTTTTCTCTTATTTTATTTCGATTTTTCGCTGTAGTTGGGCGCCAAAAAATATTTTCGCACTCTTAACGAAAAAGTTAACTGAAATTTCTTGAAGGACCTGCCGCAGCGATAAACGCCTTTGTCTTAACGACTGCCGCCCCAATTAATGTATAATATCCACGGCCCCCTCTCCTATTTCACGATAATAGAAAACGTTCTTTGAACTTTTTCGATGCCCCCCGTCAATCGTATGTGATGGGAATCAAGCGTTGTATAAGCACTCTTTAATAAACATGTTACATTTTCTAAGTGTTCTGCCAACAAATAGCAGTTTTTGGTTTGCTGTTCCCGCAACATTTCGCAATTGTAATCCCGAAGTTTCATATCAGCGCACACTACTTTGCAGAGTGAAAATCTCATTCATGTAGTTGAGTTTACAACCTTTACATTTGATGTATAGTGTAACTGAAATTTACCGGATTCTTTTTAGTGCTCATGTGGATGACTTCAAATTTTTCATGATTTAGAGTCAATTGCCACCCTTCTCACCATGCGCCGTACAGATATCTTGTATAAATCATTTTTGCAATTCGTTTTGATCACCTGATGACATTACATGATGGTAAATGGTAGCATCAACTGCAGACAATCGAAGACTGCGCATTTGTATGTAGATCAGGAACAACAGAGGGCCTATAACGTTTCCGTTGGGAACGCCAGATATTACGTCTGTTTTACTCGATTTATTTTCCGTCAGTTATTACGAACTGTGACCTCCTGACAGGAAATCACGAATCCTGTGACACGACCAAGACGATGCTCCTAGGCACGCAATTTTATTAGAAGTCGCATGTGAGGAATTGTGCCTTGTGGAAAACTAAAAATATGGAATCCATTTGACGTCCCCTATCTATAGCACTCATTACTTCATGAGAACAGTGTTTTACAAGAACAAAATTTTCTGAATGCGTGTTGGCGATACGTCAATAAATCGTTTTCTTCAGGGTGATTTATCATGTTGGAGCACAGTATATGTTCCAAAATCCGACTGCAAATCCACGTTGGTCATATGGATCTGTAATTCAGCGGATTGCATTTATTTCCTTTCTTGTGTATATGTGTGACTTGTGCAACTTTCCAGTCCCCCGATACGGATCTTCCTACGACCGAGCGGTTGTGTATAATTGCTTATTATGGAGCAATTGAATCGGCATAGTCTGAATGAAACATGAGTGATGTACAATCGGGACTGGAAGCCTTGCCTTAGTGACTTACGCGCTACACCTAGGATATCGAATGTAAGTTACTCATGTTGGTAGTTGTTCGTGATTTTCCGGAATATCTACTTTGCCTCCTTTTGTGACGAAATTTCGGAGAACCCTGTTTAGTAACTCTGCTTCATTGGCATTGTCATCAGTAACACGATCAATTTTATCGCGCAGTTAAGGTATTGACTGCATCTTGTCACTGGTGTACTTTACATACGATCATAGTATCTTTGGGATTTCAGCCAGATTTCGAGACAGATTTCCGCCGTGGAAACTGTTAAAAGCATCTCGCATTGAAGTTCGCGCTAAATTTCAGACTTCTGCAAAACTTCACAAATCCTGGGGATTTTGCGTTCTTTAAAATTTGGCGTACTTCTCGTTGCTTCTCGTCTCTAGAATGAAACTTTCACTCTGCAGCGGAGTGTGCGCTGATATGAAACTTCAAGGCAGATTAAAACTGTGTGCCGGACCGAGACACTCTAACTCGGGACCTTTGTGTACTGTGCGGATCAGTATCATATCTTATGAACTTATTTGGTGCATATCTCTCAACTGCGGTCGATACTATTCCTTTGAATTTATACATCTGGCCTGCACTCACATAGTAATCTTGGAAGGAGTGGAGATTCTCTTAGGAAGATGTCAAGCGAATTCTTATCTGCTTCTTTAAGTAGTTATATTCGCGCTTAGTTTTGGTGGATTTGGATGTTGCGGTATTCATTGTAGCTACAGCCACCTTGTAGTCATTAATCCCTGTACCTGTCATGATGCTTCTTATTTGGTCAGGATTTCGTAACCATTTACACTTCGAGTGGGCTTCTGAACTAGTTGTTAAAATAATTTTGTGAGGAGGCAGGAGGCATTCCCTCAGAGTAGATGGAATTCACCACCAACTATAATTGTGCCAGTGGGATACCTATTTGAAATAACACTCAAATTTTCTTTGAACTGTATCCTCAGAGTCGTGGGGAGGGAGGAGGGCTGTCGGTGAAAGGAACGAATTATTAATTTATTGTGCTTGTCAAATAAATTCTATCCGTACCAACTCACAGGAACGACGAGGGTAATCCCAAAAGTGAGGTCTCCCATTTCTTTATAAGTACAGAACTCTGTCTGTGTGGCAGTTGGTCACACTGTTATGAAGAGTGCTTCACGCGCTGTGTGTAAACATGTGCACGCCACGCTGAGGCGCTCAGTCTTGGCTTGGCAGCAGTTGTGAATGGAGCTCCCGTTGGATGTTACCGCGAAGTGCGAGTTGCGCGCAGTTATTCGGTTTTTGAACGCAAACGGCACTGCGCTGATTGAAATCCATCGCCAATTGACGGAAGTGGATGGTGAGTCGTGCATGGATGTCAAAAATGTTCGTAAGTGGTGTAGAGCTTTTGTAGCTGGTCGGACCAAAATTCACGACGAACAAAGGAGCGGGAGACCGTCAATTTCTGAGGAGACAGTGTTGAAGGTTGAGCGAAGCATGCGTGAAGATCTGCGGATCGCCCTGGATGATCTCTGCACGTTGGTTCCCGAGGTTTCCCGAAGCACCGCACACAGAATTTTAACGGAAACATTGAACTACCGGAAGGTGTGCGCAAGATAGGTGCCACGCATGCTGAGGATTACATGCGGCAACGAGTTGATGCTTCCCGCGCATTTCTTCACCGCCTTCCAGCCGAACAGGACAGCTTTGTGGACTCAATTGTCACGGGTGACGAAACCTGGGCCTGGGCATACCACTTTACACCTGAGACCAAGCGACAATCACGCCAGTTCATAACTTTCTGAACACCATGGCGGCGAGCTGGTATGACATGGGCATACAAAAACTGCCACAGCGCCTGCAAAAATGCATAGGCAGAAATGGTGATTATGTCGAAAAATAGCTAAATGTTAAAGATGTAAACCATTATAGAAATAAACAGGTCTATGTACTTACAAAGAAAAGAGACCTTGCTTTTGGGATTACCCTCGTATCTGCTATAACAAGGTAAACTACTTCTGACAGCAATAAGCATTCCGCTACCAACTGTATTTAACTATCGTTTCTTAACACGGTTCGGTCCTTTATAAAAATTTCGGTTGAACTTACTTCTGGCTTTAGGCAGCTTACCGTACCTATAACGATTAGTTCAGTAATTTCTGTTATCCCTTGGAGATGTGGTTCTTTTCCAACACAGCTACGACAGTTCACAACTGCAGTACTGATTGGTTCTATGTCTACCTTTTTCTGTATTCGTCCTGCACTCTTTGAAACTGAAGCCCCTTCTGCACGTTCTCGAGAACCTCTAACACATAAAACAGTCCAGTCCCCTCCACATAACCCCCACTACCCGTGTAGCAGCTTCCTCAACTCGGCTCTGTACAAAAGGACCGCCGTCGGTCCTATCGACTATGCAGCAAAAGGTGGGCTCTGGAAGCAAGGCTGGCAGTCTTTACCACTTCTGAGATAATCTCTTCCGATCCAAAGCGACACACATCATTTGTACCAACACGAGCCACCACCTGCAGTTGGCGGCACCGTGTGCTGTTCAAGGCAACCGGAAGGATCCGTTTCACATCTGGAATGACTCTTCCAAGTACGCACACAGAGTGAACATGGAACTTAGGACTTATTTCCCTTGCAACAATAAATAATATATCTAATGAAATAACACAATTTTTCTTATAAGCGTTCATTGTGAGCACCAATCGTCACACGGCACGCAGTCGAAAGGAAAGTTCTTTCCAAACCTTGATCAGTGAGTCTGGAATAATTGTTGCAACAACTGCATCAGTTTTGTTTCTTAAGTTGGGTAGATCAGGTGGTAGCTGCGGCACATACGCATGATCCTTTATGAACCTCTCAAAGGTAAAAATGACACGGCATCAGATCGGGTGAACGTGAAGGCCATGTTGTCATCCGGCCAATTCAGCGGTTGGGTACAACGTCGTTTAACCACTCGCGTACTCAGTTACGTCAGTGAGATGGCGCACCATCTTGTTGCCAAATAAAGTTCTGTGATTCAGCTTCTTCAAGTTGAGGAAACAGCCTAGTTCTACCACTTCAAAATAAGAAACATCATTTACAGTTCATCACCGAAAAAGAAAAGCCTTTCCGCCGGGGTATGCCACAAGAAACATTCAATTTGGGGAAGGGAGGAGGACGTGGCCTCGCTAATAATGTACCATCACGTGTTGATTTGATGACGCGCCGATGTACACGTTAAGAGTATTCGCATTTCCACGTATGGTGAAATATCATTTCATCACTGAAGACGACATGATCCAGAAAATCCTTATCGCTATGAAGCAACATTTCGTTTGCCAAGTTCGCACGCAAGCGGCACGCTTTAGAGCTTGTAACAATAGCGAACGTAAAGGACGTTACTGGAATTCATGACTAACCTTACAAACTGATTTCTTGGGGCTGTGTGTGAGAAGCACCTGCCCCCCCCCCCCCTCTCTCTCTCTCTCTGTCTGTCTCTCTCTCTCTCTCTCTCTCTCTCTCTCTCTCTCTCTCGTTCGCATTGCTACTAGGTCTTTCTAACGGAAGGCACAGGAAATAGTGCATGCGCACCGGTATACAGTCATAACTTGGTTGCCTTTTCATTTGATGCGTTATTTATTACTGTAATTTCAATGTAATAAATTCTACATAGCGTTAAAACCCGAATGTCCGTTTTGAAACAACCTGTATTTTACTTGAACTTAAGGGGCTTAATTGGATATTTCGTATGTAATTAATGTTCATGCTCTCTTCGTCTTTTATGGCGGTTGTGGGATGACATCGGCTTGTAACTATCACTGTGCCCATTTTTCCTTAGGTTTTGTGTTTTTGCGTAGGAGCTTTATTAACTTTAATTGTGCATTGTTCTCAAATAGAAGCAATTTATATTGTGTTGAGTGTCTTTTTGTGATAGCTCGTGCACTAAATTTTTTAAACGTGTGCCTGCTAAAGGAACGGTATATTCGTAGTCAGTTTTCCAGTGTGTTTCTTCTTGTTTAGGTGTATCGCACTTTAAAGTGTCAATGTGTATTCCGGGCTTCGTGCGGTCTGATACGCGAAGTTCCTCAGTGGCTCATTGTTATGGACGAGGCCCGTGCCATACAAAAACAAACATCGGCAGGTAGCGCTCACGGTTTTTCGTCGGTGAAGATACTCAACAAACGCCAGCGGGAATCCTCTTCCCTCCACAAAGAAGAGGAGGAGGAAAAAAAGGGACAAGCTCTTTTCTGTCTCTCAGCACATTTTGGCCATCGCTGACGCAGCCATCATTTTCCATCGTCACTTCTTCGCTAGAATCGACTGAAAGTAAAGTGACGTACGTATGCTATACCGTAACTGTCAGTAGAGTGCAAACACATACACGAATTCCTCCTCGCAGCGTGTCAGAAACAAACGCAGACCTCTGCATGAGCAGGTTTTTCTGTACGAGCCAGAGATTATGTGCCATTCACTAGGCTACCTCATAGCTGATGAACCAAAAAAAAAAATCTTGTTTCTGCTGATAAGTCACTCACATTTTGGCAAGTTTGCCGCACGATTTGGCAGAAAGCTAAACAACAAAACACAGCGCGCGCGCGCAATAGCGTGAATGTACTTGCTGTTGGTTCATCGTACTTTAGTAGGCGGTATTCAGTCTTGTCTAAAGTGATTCCCCTTTTAAGCGGGTGTTTCATGCAAACTGCCCACACCCTTCCTTGGTAGCGGGGAGGGGGGGGGGGTGAACTGTCTGTGGCCGGCGACACCACTTTAGTATCCACTTAGTATCCTTCGGCATTCTGTTGGTGTTTTGTTTAGGTAACAGTAAAATACACACGTCAACAATTTTTTTTTACACGTACTTGTGCCCTTCCATCATGGCAGACGAAAGAGACTATACGATTATTTACGATGAATGCGCGGACGTCTTTGACGTTCCGAACGACTTGGCCAATTGGGAAGAAGACATTGGATGTAGAAAAAGTAAAAGTGAAGCAGAATCGTCGGAAGATAGTGAAATATGACCAGGAATAATTCGACGAACGCTACGATTGCCAACTGATTCAATGAATCAGACGAAGAAGACAGTGCACAGTGGTCAGACGTTGATTTACTGAGGACCAATAATGAATTTGAAGGATTTCCGGGTCCAAACACATTTCCCAAAGACACACAGAGCGTCAAGTATATTGTCGAATTATATATTGGGAACGATCTATTTGAATATATTAGCGACGAAACCAACAAGTACTACAGTCAAAATTGCAATAGAAGAAAACTGGATAAAAAAGCCATATTTGTCGACGTTGCTGGTCCCGAACTTAGAAAATGGTTTGGGCTTCGAAATTTCATGAAATTGGGGGAACAGGGTTGAGAACTTTAACTAACGATGAGATTAGTAACATTAAACAATTTATAATATCCCGATAATGTCAAGAACGGCCGGCGACAAGCCAAGTAATCCGAATTAGCGCCGCCGGCGCCAAGCGAATCAGTTTGTACGAGACGTGCGGACGGCAAAGTGTTAATCTCTCTGGTCTCCTTAATAGAACGATAACTTTATTTTCTAAGATATTGTGTACTTCTTCAGCAAACAAACTGTACCATCTACTGTGAAGTGGGTGGAAGAGTGTGCCTTCCATTGTAGCTCATTAAAATTTCTCCTTGTGTCATTCGTATAGAACATACTTTCATCTCAAACGTAATGAGATAAATCGACTGCGAGAACATCGGTCATGCGAAATGCAACTTGGGATTTTCTCACATGACATCCTGAAAGTTGCTGATCAAGACAGCCAGATAGATTGTTTACTTCAGAAAAGCATTTGACTCTGTACTACACCAACGCTTACTGGCGAATTTAAGATTGTTACCAAACGATACTTGTGACTTGATAGGGGATTTCGTTCTAGGTCGGACAGCATGTTTCCCTGAGTGGGCAGTCAGAAATGTAGAAGTTGAGTGACAGCTACAATACGTCAACTGGTGATATGAATACCTGGTTGTAACAATTGGTAGGGATATAGAATGGAACGATCACATAAGGTCAGTCGTGAATAAAGCAGGTGACATACTTAGATTCATTAGTACTAAGGAAATGCAATTAATATACACAGGAGATTGCTTACAAAATACTTGTGTGAACCATTCTAGAATAGTGCTAAAGACTGTGGGACACGTACCAAACAAGATTAACGGAATAGTGAACGTATACGGAGAAAGGTATCACGAATGGTCACAGATTTGTTTGATCCATGGAAGAGCGTTGCGGAGACGCTGAAAAAAACCAGAACTAGCACACGCTTGAAGACAACGCAATTAAGTTCACAAAAGCCTTCTTACAAAGTTTCAAGAACCATCTTTAAGGACTTTCCGGCTCAATATTTTGTAAAAATCAACACCTGTTTCTTTCAGGCACTGTTTATAATGTGTATGTTTTACAGATTTTTTGTTGATATCAGGTAAGCAGCACACTTTCTAAACAAATTATAAGTATTTTTGAATATTTTTGAACCTGCTTAGGGTTATTAAAAAATTACAAAGAAATTGATACAATTTTTTCTAAAATGCTTCCTCAAATTGAGGTACCATTTAATCCAATGTTATACGAGGGCGGTTCAGAAAGTAACCCCCGATTGGTCACAGTGCGGGTTGTGGGGGGAGTAGCGACGCCATCTGTGCGTTCACGCACTCAACAGATCAGTCGGCATCAAGCCGTGGTCGAGTGAACGTCGTACCTGCGCTAGTTTAGTTTTTGTGGCAGTTTGAAATGTGTGCTGCAATAGAAAACCCCGCCAAATGTGAAGTGCGTGCTGTCATAAGGTTTTTTACAGCCAAAGGATATTCTGCAGCAGCTATTCATCGTGAGCTTTGTGCCGTGTACGGACCAAGAGTTATGAGTGAGGGAGTTGTCCGTGAATGGGTACGTTTATTTAAAAGTGGACGAGAAAACGTTCATGATGAAGAGAGGAGTGGTAGACCATCATTGGTGACTGACGAACTCGTTCAGACAGTTGATGCAAAAGTTCGTGAAAATCTGTGGTTTTCCACAGATTTCTAAGACTCTCTTGTACGGTTTGATGACGACGAAGAGCTCAAAGATGCGGTCACAGGCTGGCTCCAGGCACAAGCGGGTGATTTTTATGCAGAAGGAATTTCAAAGCTTGTGAAGAGATACGATAAGTGCCTCAATCGCTATGGAGACTATGTAGAAAAATAGTGCAAAGATGTAGTTGTAAGATGTATATATTAAAATATTTTTATTTAACTTGGTGTATTTTTTTAAATCAACCGGAGGTTACTTTCTGAACGGCCCTCGTACATTTGAAGGAGACCAGATTTTTACCAGATATACATGACACAATGCCTGCAGTACTAAACCTATTTAATTACACCTATTATGTATATTACAAGGATACAAAATATCACATCTTACATTTTAATTTTTTTCCTAATAACATTATTTTTTCTATAATTTAGTTGATTCTGGAATAAAGGTTAAGTCTACTACATTAGTATGGACTATTGCAAGTTACAGAAAAAAATTATAGCAATGCCTTATAAACTTTAGCAAATATTTGTGCCTGAATTCTGAAAAATACAATTTTCGGGGAATTGTGAATGAAGATATGAGTCCAATTAAACTAGGCCCCAGAACATTCCTGAATGATAGTCTTCATCCTGCAGCATTTCTTCATCTCCGATCTTCCTCTTGGCATTTCTTTTAGCACTTCTTTGATAATCTTTCAGCTTCATGTGTCCGTTGTCTGTTACACGCAAGCAGTTTATCTTCCATATTAGAGCCACATTTTATGCCTAAATTTCTCAGGACTTCCAATGTTCCTATAATACCATTATTGAAATATATCACTGTATCTGATAGTCCAACTTTTAATGTATTTAGTCTTACAAAAACATTCTTGGGTAATCTCTCCCATATGCAGAGGTTGAAACTTTCACTTGTATTCTAAGTGCCCCCATGAAAACATTTAGTGAGCAAAACAGGGTCACTCAGGTCTCTAAAAATTGGTTTTATTTCATTCATAACAGGCTCAGGAAGAGAATGCTTATGATGGTATATTTGACCACTTTCTTTTGCTTTTTGGTAACCACACTAAGAATCTGCTCCTTTAGGGCAAAGCCCGTGAAAAGGGTGGTCATCTGTGGACAACTTACGAAAGTAGGTGCCCCATACAGCTTTTCTCATTGCTGTAACATCATTCAGAGGTGCAGTTCGTGTAATGGCCACCCCATAATAACTCTAAAGGTGGTCTGTTTCAGTTTCTGTCAATCTGCCTCTGCCAGAGATTTTTCAACAGATAACAACTTTAAATTCTCTTCGTAGCTTCCTCAATCTAGCACCCATACTCTTTTGCACATGTCCACAACACTCCAGTTTTGTTACCATGGTATCGCCATAAACATTGAACTCATTAATTTTATTTAAAGCTTTAGAGCCCCCATCGCCGAGATACTTCGTATATCTAACGTTATAAACGGGCATCGACCTCTGAAATATTTTTAGAGCTCCATACCTCCACTGTAACCATCATAATTCTCAGAACACTAATGTTTAATAGTCCTTCAGTGTTAACATGGCAGGTGTGGCAGTACTTAGATAACCAGTCAACACTAACAACTTTTCCATTCTCCAGAGAAGTAGCACAACACCATTCAATGAACGATGTCCTCGACGTTGCCGTGCCCCATAAAGTGCAACAGCAATGTCCCTGGTTCCACTAATATTTACAGTTTCTTCTACTGCACGTTTCATAGATGCTTTAGACACAACCATCAAGACACCTAAAAGTATTTTTATGTACTTACTGAACACTGGGAGGAGGAGGAAGTTCCATCAAACCACAAAACCGCCCCCCCCCCCCCCCCCCCTGCGGGTCCGGGGGTTAGAATAGGCCCGAGGTGTTTCTGCCTGTCGTAAGAGGCGACTAAAAGGAGTCCCTCCCCCTCAAGGGGGTAGTTAGCGCCTGCGTCCGGAGACGGACGGTTCCACGACCTATATTTGCTGTCATTTTGGTTTTTGACTTCTTCTGGTTTCTTCCTTCCTTTGGTTGGTTCCTTTCTTTGTTCTTCTCCGTCTCACTGTCTTACTTACTTTTTCCCTTGCCTCCATGCCTCCTTGCCGCCTCCTCCTCCTCCTCCTCCTCCTCCTCCTCCTCGCCGCAATTCCCCGCCCTGGGTAGACAAGTAAGGCACGCACGTACCCCCTGGTAAAGGCCAGGCCCAGGGAGGGGTGATTGCCTGAGCTGACACCTTCCGACTATGCCGATTGGTCCCTCCGTCCGTTTCTCGGGAGGTGTGATCTGAGGTGTAAACATTCACCTAAGGCGGGAGTGCCCTCTGAGAGGGTCCCCACAAGGAAGGAGCGCGCCATCGGAGACGCTGGCAATCATGGAGGATTCCTCCGCAATGGATTTCTCTTCTTCTCTCTCGACTTCTGCCCAAAAACGGAAACTTGTCCAGCCACCAGTGACAAAAGTACTACCGCCTGCCCCACAGTTCCTCGTAGTTTCTCGATCTGATGACGGAAAGGATTTTTCCTCTGTCAACCCTTTCGTTATCCAGAAGGGCGTAGATGCCATAGCCAGATCTGTCAAGTCTTGTGCCAGGTTGCGTAACGGTACCTTGTTACTAGAAACTGAGAGCGCTTTTCAGGCACAAAAAATTGCTTCGGGCCACACTCCTGTACACGTTCCCTGTCCGGGTGGAGGCTCACCGCACTTTGAATTCGTCTCGTGGTGTGGTATATACTAGATCACTCAACGGATTGACTGACGAGGAGATTCAGTGTTTCCTCGCTGAGCAGGTCGTGACGGCTGTCCATAGTCATGAAAAAGGTCAACAATGACCTTGTACCGATCCGGACACTTTCCTTGACCTTTGATAGTGTTCAGCTGCCGTCGCGCATCAAAGCGGGCTACGAGGTTATTTCTGTTCGCCCCTATGTCCCGACACCTACGCGCTGCTACCAGTGTCAGCGTTTTAATCACACTCGCCAGTCTTGTTCTAATGCGGCTAAATGTGTCACTTGCGGCAGGGATGCCCATGAGGGTGACTGTCCACCTCCGTCTCCTCGTTGTGTGAACTGTCGGAGTGACCATGCAGCGTCCTCCCTCGACTGTCCCATCTAAAAGGAGGAACGCTGTATACAGGCAATTCGGGTCAAAGAGAAAGTGTCCACCTCGGCTGCTCGCAAGCTATTTGCTAGTAGGAAGCCCACGCTGCTCCCAGGGGGGAAATACAGTACTGTCCTCGCCTCTCCTCGAACTACCAGGGAGGTGGCGACGCAGACATGCGATCTGACCTTCAGCACTACGGTCGTCCGTCCGGCCAGTGCTAATATCGCCCGGTCGGCGTCTCCTCTTCCTCCCGTCACCCCTCAGACACAAGCACCTTCATCAGCTTCTGCCAAGACGAAGACCCAGAAGTCAGATGCACGGGCCTTCAAGAAGGAACCGTCCCGTGCAGACTTCCTACGTACCTCGAACTCCCAGCCATCGACCAGTACTTGCACTAAACGACCTTCCAAGAAGGCTCATAGGAAGCACAGTTCTCCTTCTCCGCCACGGCGCATTTCTTCTCCTGCGCCACCCAGCGGTTGCCGCCCCAGGCCGTCATCCGTTTCACCTGGCCGCACCGCTGGTAGCCGAACATCTGGCCGTTCTCCGGCGGAGGAAGCTCCCCCTCCCGGCCATCTTACCAAGATGGCTGATGAACCTATAGAACCAATGGACGATGACTGTCCGCCTACTGATAGCGGCGGCAGTGCTCGCTCGAAGCCAGGCCCTCAGCGGCCTTCGAGGTGACCCCTTCTTTCATCTTCCTTTTCTTCTCACGATGGCACTTATTCACTGGAATGTTCGCAGCATTCGCTCCAACCGAGAGGACTTGAAGTTGCTGCTCTGCTTGCACCGTCCGCTCGTCGTAGCCCTCCAGGAAACGAAGCTACGCCCATGCAATCAAATTGCCTTGGCACACTACACCTCTGTGCGTTTTGACCTACCCCCTGTGGCAGGTATTCCGGCTCATGGAGGGGTTATGTTGCTGGTCCGGGATGATATTTACTACGATCCCATCACATTGCACACCGGCCTGCAGGCAGTTGCCGTCCGTATTACTCTCCCCACTTTTACATTTTCCATTTGTACCGTTTACACTCCATCGTCGTCTGCCGTTACCAGGGCAGACATGCAAATTATTGCTCAGCTACCTGCACCATTTTTGTTAACTGGAGACTTCAATGCTCACCATCCCCTTTGGGGCTCTCCAGCATCCTGCCCGAGGGGCTCCCTGTTAGCAGACCTTTTCAACCAGCTCAATCTTGTCTGCCTCAATACTGGCGCTCCTATTTTTCTTTCGGACACATCTCACACCTATTCCTATTTAGACCTCTCTATATGTACTACCCAACTTGCACGCCGGTTTGAGTGGTATGCACTTTATGATACATATTTGAGCGACCACTTCCCGTGTGTTATCCATCTCCTGCATCATACCCCCTCTCCGTGCTCACCTTGTTGGAACATCTCCAAAGCAGACTGGGGGCTCTTCTCTTCCAGGACGACCTTTCAGGATCAAACCTTCACAAGCTGCGATAGCAGAGTCGCACACCTCACGGAAGTCATTCTCACTGCTGCTGAATATTCCATCCCTCACACTACTTCTTCTCCACGTCGCGTACCGGTCCCCTGGTGGACCGCAGCATGTAGAGACGCTTTACGTGCTCGTCGACGTGCTTTACGCACCTTTAAACGCCACCCTACAGTGGCGAATTGTATCAATTATAAACGATTACGTGCGCAGTGTCGTCGTATTATTAAAGAAAGCCAGCTGGGCTGCTTTCACAAGCACCTTCAACAGTTTTACTCCTCCTTCTGTTGTCTGGCTATCTGGCACTAAGGTCCACTCACCAGTTTCTGGCTTGACGGTCGCGAATGACGTCCTTGTGGCCCCTGAGGCTGTCTCCAATGCCTTCGGCCGCTTTTTCGCAGAGGTTTCGAGCTCCGCTCATTACCACCCTGCCTTCCTCCCCCGAAAACAGGCAGAGGAGGCTAGGCCACCTAAATTCCGCTCCTCGAATCGTGAAAGTTATAATGCCCCATTCACCATGCGGGAACTCGAAAATGCACTTGCCCGGTCACGGTCCTCCGCTCCAGGACCTGATTCTATTCATATTCAGATGCTGAAGAACCTTTCTCCTGCGGGTAAAGGTTTCCTTCTTCGTTCTTATAATCGCATCTGGATTGAGGGACATGTTCCCGTATGCTGGCGCGAGTCTATTGTTGTACCGATTCCTAAGCCGGGGAAGGACAAGCACTTGCCTTCCAGTTATCGACCCATCTCGCTTACCAGCTGTCTGTAAGGTGATGGAGCGAATGGTTAACTCTGGTTTGGCTGCTCGAATCTCGACGCCTAGTTACCAATGTACAATGTGGATTTCGTAGGCGCCGCTCTGCTGTTGACCATGTGGTTACCTTGTCGACCTTCATTATGAATAACTTCTTGCGGAAGCGCCCGACCGCGGCTGTGTTCTTTGATTTGGAGAAGGCTTACGACACCTGTTGGAGGGCGGGCATTCTCCGCACCATGCATACATGGGGCCTTCGCGGTCGCCTCCATCTTTTTATTCGTTCCTTTTTAATGGATCGACAGTTCAGGGTACGTGTGGGTTCTGTCCTGTCAGACACCTTTCGCCAGGAGAATGGGCTGCCACAGGGCGCAGTTTTGAGCCTCGCTCTCTTCGCCATAGCGATCAATCCAGTAATGGATTGCCTCCCAGCTGATGTATCAGGCTCACTTTTCGTGGACGATTTTACCATCTACTGCAGCGCGCAGCGTACATGTTTCCTGGAGCGCTGTCTTCAGCGTTCTCTTGACCGTCTTTACTCCTGGAGTGTCGCCAATGGCTTCCGTTTTTCTGCCGAGAAGACGGTCTGTATTAACTTCTGGCGCTACAAAGAGTTTCTCCCACCGTCCTTACGACTCGGTCCCATTGCTCTCCCATTGGTGGAGACAACAAAATTTTTGGGTCTTACATTTGACAGGAAACTTAGCTGGTCTCCACATGTCATATTTGGCTGCCCATTGTACCCGTTCTCTAAATGTCCTCAATGTTCTCAGTGGTATGTCGTGGGGAGCGGATCGAACCGTCCTACTTCGCCTATATCGGTCGATCATCCGCTTCCAAGCTGGATTATTGGAGCTTCGTATACTCCTCTGCACGGCCGTCCATCTTACGCCACCTCAACTGCATACAACATCGGGGTTTACGTCTTGCGATCGAAGCGTTTTATACTAGTCCCGTCGAGAGTCTTCATGCTGAAGCCGGTGAATTGCCACTCACCTACCGCCGCGATATACTGCTTTGTCGGTATGCCTGTCGGCTACTGTCAATGGCCGACCACCCGTCTTATCGTTCCTTTTTGACGACTCTCTCGGCCGTCAATACGGGTTGTAAGTCTCTGCCCTGGTACCCCCTGGAGTTCGCTTTCGTCGCCTCCTTCAACACCTCGGTTTTTCACTCCCTGCAACCTTTAGAGTCGGCGAGAGCCACACGCCACCTTGGCTCCAGGCTCAGGTTCGCGTTCACCTTGACCTCAGCTCGCTCCCAAAGGAGGTTACCCCCGGTTCGGTATACCACTCCCGTTTTGTCGAACTTCGTTCGAAGTTCGTTAATATGACCTTCATTTATATAGATGGCTCTAAGACCAATGGCGGTGTCGGGTGTTCTTTTAGTGTCGGGGCACAAAGTTTCAAATACCGGCTCCATGGCCATTGTTCGGTCTTCACAGCTGAGCTCTTTGCCCTCTACCAGGCTGTTCTTTACATCTGCCGCCACCGACATTCTGCTTATGTCATCTGCTCCGATTCCCTGAGCGCCATCCAGAGCCTCAGTGATCCGTATCCGGTTCACCCTTTCGTGCACCGGATCCAACGCTCTCTTCAGCAGCTGGTTCACGACGGTTCTCCGGTTAGCTTTATGTGGGTTCCTGGCCATGTCTGTATCCCTGGGAACGAAGCTGCAGATGCCGCGGCCAAGGCTGCGGTCTTCCAGCCTCGGACAGCACCCCCAGGGGATCCACAACTCTTTTTTGTGGATTCGTGCGTAGCGAGCACGGGACCCCGAGCTGATGTGGCCTTCCTTCCTTTCCGGGCTGCATACCTTCCCTTTCCGCATCCTTCCCCATCCCCCATCTTCGCCCCCCCCCCCTTCACCTCTGGCTCTTTCTTTCCCTTTCTCTGGGGTTATGGTTTGTGCCTACGTCCGGAGACGGACGCTTGTAAATATACTACATTCTTCGCCTTCCTTCCTTGCTTGTAAGTCTTCATCCTTCCTTTGTCCTTCTCTTTTCCTTACCTCTTCTCTCTACCTTCTCTGCTGCGGCGTTTGAGACCTCTCTTCTTTCCTTTCCCTTTCTCTTTCTTCCTCCCTGTGCGTGTCTGAAGGCCAACCCACGCACTTCCATGCGTAGCCGGTGACGGGGTAACGCGTAATTCCCCGCCCTGGGTAGACAGGTAGGACACGTATGTACCCCCTGGTAACGGCCAGGCCCAGGGAGGGGTGATTACCCGAGCTGATACCTTCCGAAAGTGCCGATTGGTCCCTCTGTCCGTTTGTCGGGAGGTGTGACCTGAGGTGTGAACAATCACCTAAGGCGGGAGTGCCCTCAGAGAGGGCCCCCACAAGGGAGGAGCGCGCCATCGGAGACGCCGGTAATCATGGGGGATTCTTCCGCAATGGTTTCCTCACCTTCCACTATGTCTGCTCACAAACGTAAGTTCACTGAGTCTCAACCACAGTCAGTTCTTCCATCGTTGCCACAGTTCCTTGTTGTTTCTCGGTCTGACGAAGGTCACGACTTCTCCACGGTCAACCCTTTCATTATTCAGAAAGGTGTCGACGCAATTGCAGGTCCTGTAAAGTCTTGTTCCAGATTACGGAATGGCACCCTGTTGTTAGAAACAGTCAGTGCCCTCCAGGCACAAAAATTGCTGCGTACGTCACTACTACACACCTTCCCTGTCCGGGTGGAACCGCACCGTACCTTAAATTCCTCGCGTGGAGTCGTTTATACACGCTCCCTCGATGGACTGTCTGACGAAGAAATTCAGCACTACCTGTCTGACCAGGGCGTAACGGCTGTTCATAGGGTTATGAAAAGGGTTGACACGAACATCATTCCAACCCGCACTGTCTTCTTGACATTTGACAAAGTTCAACTACCATCGAAAATCAAAGCCGGCTATGAGATAATTTCCGTTCGCCCTTACGTCCCGAACCCTACGCGTTGCTATCGGTGTCAGCGGTTCAATCACACCAGCCAGTCCTGTTCCAATCCGGCCAAATGTGTTACGTGTGGCAGGGATGCCCATGAGGGTGCTTGTCCACCTCCATCCCCTCGCTGCATCAACTGTATGGGTGACCACGCCGCTTCCTCTCGAGATTGTCCCGTTTTTAAGGACGAAAAGCTCATCCAGGAAATTAGAGTAAAGGAAAAGGTATCGACCTTTGCTGCTCGAAAATTATTCGCCAGTCGACAGCCCACCGTGCCTCAGAAAGGAAAATACAGCACTGTCCTTGCTTCTCCTCGGCCAACAAAGGAGGCGGCCACGCAGACTTGCGACCTCACCTTTAGTGCCACGGTCGTCAGATCGGCCAGCGCAAAGATCGCCCGTTCAACCTCACCACTTTCGCCTGCCCACTCTCTGGCTCACCCTTCGTCGAGTTCTGCTAAATCTCGAGCCCAAAAGTCAGACACCAAGACTTCGAAAAAAGAGCATACTCGTGAAGAGTTTTTACGTACGGCAACTTCCCAACCATCGGTTCCTCCTCCCTCTAAACATCATACTTCCAAGAAGGCTACAAAGAAACCCAGTTCCTCTCCTTCTCCGCCAAGGCGTGTCCCATCTACAGCACCACCTGGCGGAAGTCGCCCTCGGCCGTCTTCTGTGTCGCCGATGCGCACTGCTGGCGGCCGATCAACCGGCCGGTCGCTGGTGGCAGGAGCTGCTCCTGACCAACCTATGGATCAGGATCTTCTGCCTTCGGCTGAATGCCATTCCATGCTGTCGGTCGCAAGCTCAGAGCAGTCGTTGAGTTGACAGCGACGTTGGTCACATTCCTCCATTTCCTGTTCACCCTATGTCCATTATCCACTGGAATATCCGCGGTATTCGAGCCAATCGGGATGAATTGTCGATCCTCTTACAATCCTACTCGCCGGTCATCTTCTGTCTTCAGGAAACAAAGCTGCGTCCCCATGACCGCTTTGTTCTCCCTCATTTTCAGTCCGTCCGATATGATCTCCCCTCTGTTGAAGGCACTCCAGCACATGGAGGACTCATGATTCTTCTCCATGAAACTCTCCATTATCACCCAATCCATTTAAACACTTCCTTCCAAGCTGTCGCCGTCCGTCTTTCCCTTTCCGGATACACGTTCTCTCTTTGTACTGTATACATTCCATCGTCCACACCAATGGCACGAGCTGATCTCCTTCATCTTCTTGGTCAGCTTCCACCCCCATATTTGCTGGTTGGGGACTTCAATGCCCACCACCCGCTTTGGGGATCTCCACATCCTTGTCCACGTGGCTCACTATTGCTAGACGTCTTCCACCAAGCAGATCTAGTTTGCCTCAACACTGGGGTCCCTACGTTTTTGTCTGCCTCCACGGCAAATTTATCTCATTTGGACCTTGCGGTCGGTACTGTTCCGCTAGCTCGGCGCTTCGAATGGTTCGCCCTTGATGATACACACTCCAGTGACCACTTTCCATGTGTCCTTAGACTGCAGCCTCAACGGCCACATATGCGCCTGCGACGCTGGAAGTTTGCTCAAGCCGATTGGACACTTTTTTCGTCTCTAGCGACATTCGATGACCGTCACTTTCCCAGCGTCGAAGATGAGGTCACACATATTACCGACGTTATTCTTACAGCTGCGGAACATTCCATACCACGCACCTCCGAATTGCCCCGGCGCCCCCCAGTTCCTTGGTGGAACGAGGCATGCCGTGATGCACTACGTGAGCGGCGACGTGCTCTCCGCGTTTTCCGCCACCATCCTACTTTGGCCAACTGTATCCGCTATAAGCAGCTACGAGCGCGATGCCGTCGTGTCATCCGCGATAGCAAGAAGGCAAGCTGGAAATTCTTTATTAGCTCACTTAACACCTTCACTCCCGCCTCGGAAGTTTGGAGTCGGCTTCGACGGTTCTCAGGCGCGCGTAGTTTCTCCCCGGTCTCTGGGCTCACTGTCGCGCATGACACATTAGTGGACCCCGTCGCAATTTCTAACTCGTTGGGTCAGCACTTTGCCGAGATTTCGAGCTCTTCAAATTACCCGCCAGCGTTTCTCCCGAAGAAACGTGCAGCGGAAGTGCGACCTCTTGCTTTCTCCTCTCAAAATCGCGAAAGCTACAATACTGTTTTCTCCTTGCGGGAACTCCAACATGCACTCTCTTCTTCTCGCTCCTCCGCCCCAGGACCAGATGGTATGCACGTCCAAATGTTGCTGCATTTATCAACCCATAGTCTGCGTTACCTCCTTCGCCTTTATAATCGAATTTGGACCGACAGTACTTTTCCCAGACGATGGCGGGAAGCTATCGTCGTTCCTGTTCCGAAACCTGGAAAGGACAAACATCTCCCCTCTAGCTATCGCCCCATTTCTCTCACGAGTAGTGTCTGTAAGGTTTTGGAGCGTATGGTGAATTACCGTTTAGCGTGGTGGCTGGAATCCCGCAGTCTTTTAACACCTGCCCAATGCGGATTCCGAAAGCATCGTTCTGCAGTTGACCATCTTGTTGCTCTCTCCACTTATATCATGAACAATTTTCTCCGGAAACGCCAAACGGTAGCAATATTTTTTGATCTGGAGAGAGCATACGATACCTGTTGGAGGACAGGCATCCTCCGCACACTGTTCTCATGGGGCTTTCGAGGCCGGCTGCCCCTTTTTCTTCGCGAATTTATGGCAGAGCGCACATTTAGGGTGCGGGTGAACACTACTCTCTCCCGCACTTTCTCCCAAGAAAACGGGGTACTCCAGGGCTCCGTGCTGAGTGTTGTACTGTTTGCCATCGCTATAAATCCAATTATGGATTGTCTCCTTCCCGATGTCTCGGGCTCCCTCTTTGTGGATGATTTTGCGATCTACTACAGCTCTCAACGGACCAGCCTTCTTGAACGACGTCTTCAAGGATGTCTCGATCGCCTCCACTCCTGGAGCATCGAAACAGGCTTCCGTTTCTCTCCCAGTAAGACCGTTTGTGTTAATTTTTGGCGACGTAAGGAGTTTCTTCCGCCCTCCTTACATCTAGGACCTGTCAACCTTCCGTTTTCAGACGCCGCTAAATTCTTGGGTCTTATGTTTGACAGAAAACTGTGCTGGTCCTCTCACGTTTCCTACCTTTCGGCTCGCTGTCTGCGATCGCTTAACACCCTCCGTGTCCTGAATGGTACCTCCTGGGGAGCGGACCGAGTGGTCCTTCTCCGCCTCTATCGCGCCTTAGTGCGCTCGAAATTGGATTATGGAAGCATAGTCCACTCCTCTGCTCGGCCGTCTATTCTTCGGCGTCTCGACTCTATCCACCACCGTGGATTACGTTTAGCGTCTGGAGCTTTTTACACTAGCCCTGTGGAAAGCCTTTATGCTGAGACTGCTGAACCTCCGTTGTCCAATCGGCGAGCGGTCCTTCTAAGTCGTTATGCTAGCCATCTGTCTTCCATGCCTACTGATCCAGCCCATGCCCTTTTTTTCGACGCCTCATTTGATGTAGGGTATGCAGGCCGCTCCTCCTCCCTACTACCCCCGGGAGTCCGCTTCCGTCAACTGCTCCATTCTCTTTCCTTCCGCTTTCCTAAAACCCTCTTGACAACTTGGGGTACAGCACCGCCTTGGCTGCGTCCCCGGATCTGCCTGCTCCGTGACCTTTGTCGATTTCCCAAGGATGGTACCCCTACACTTGTTTATCGTCGGGCATTTGCTGCTCTATGTGCACAAATGACGGACGCCACATTTATTTACACCGACGGCTCGAAAACATCGTTAGGTGTAGGGAGTGCCTATATTGTTGGCGACACCCCAAATCAATTTCGGCTTCCCGACCAGTGTTCTGTGTATACTGCGGAGCTTTACGCTGTTCTCCAGGCTGTCCACTACATCCGCCGCCATCGGCGGATACAGTACGTTATCTGCTCAGATTCTCTCAGCTCTCTCCTCAGTCTCCAAGCTCTTGACCCTGTGCACCCTCTGATCCACCGGATTCAGGACTGTCTGCGCTTGCTCCACCTGGGGGGCGTCTCGGTGGCGTTCCTCTGGCTCCCGGGACACGCTGGTATCTGTGGGAATGAGGCGGCCGATATAGCGGCCAAGGCTGCAGTCTCTCTTCCTCGGCCAGCTATTCAGTCGCTTCCCTTCACCGATCTATGGAGCGGTTTATGTCGCAAAGTTGCTCATTTATGGCATGCGCATTGGTCCACACTTCCCCATAATAAATTGCGGGAAGTGAAAGCCCTTCCTTGCGCTTGGACCTCTTCCTCCCGAACGCGTCGTCGGGAGGAGGTGATTTTAGCTAGACTCCGGATAGGGCACTGTCTTTTTAGCCATCGACATCTTTTAAGCGGCGATCCTCCCCCACCCTGTCCCCACTGCTCTCAGCTGTGGACGGTAAGACACCTTTTAATTGAATGCCCCTATTTTAATCCGTTACGCTCCAGTCTACAGCTATCGCCTGATCTATCGTCGATTTTAGCAGATGACACGCGCTCAGCCGACCGCGTTCTCCAGTTTATTAGTGACAGTGAAATGACGTCAGTCATTTGAAGCCTTTTTTGGGGACAACCAACCCCTTTCTGTAGTGGATTTTTAAGCATTCCTTCTGCTTTTAGTTTCTCCAATTTTATGACTGTTCCCATTGCTGCTGGTTTTCAATTTCGGTTTTTTACTGTTTCCTAAGTCACGGGCTGGGCGCTAATGACCATAGAAGTTTTGCGCCCTAACACAAAAAAAAAGGCTCGGACAGCTTCTTGTTGTATCCCTTCATCAGATTGTAGCAGGGTCATTTTTCGGCGCTTTTTATCGCTGTGGCATGTCGATTGGGCTGCACTTACGGACAACAAGCTTCGGGCCTTGAAACCTCTTCCCGCGGCTTGGACGTCCTTCTCACGCCCTTCTCGGCGGGAGGAGGTCGTTTTGGCCCGGTTACGAATTGGACACTGCCGGTTCAGCCATCGCCATCTGCTGACGGCTGCGCCGGCGCCGTTCTGCCCATGTGGGCAATTGCTGACGGTCCGCCACATTTTAACTTCCTGTCCGGATTTTAATACACTGCATCTTGATCTTGGCCTGCCATGTACTCTGGATGCCATTTTAGCGGATGACCCGGGAGCAGCTGCTTGCGTTCTTCGTTTTATCAACTTGACAAACCTGTCTAAGGACATTTGATTATGCTGGTGTTTTTTAATCCTCTGCCTGTCTATGTCTTTTATAGTATTGTCCCTTTTAGTTGCTGTTTTAACCTTGTGCCTCGCGGTGCATTCGTAACTTAGTCTGGGCGCTAATGACCATTGTAGTTGTGCTCCCTAAAACCACAAAAAAAAAACGCAAAACAGCCTTTTTTCCTTTTCCTATTGCACGCATTGAATACACTAACTTCAAATTCACATCATATGAAATATGCACAGTATTCGAAGTCATATTCGAGGTAGATTTTTTTGCAGGATCTACACAGAACAGCTAATTTTGACGCTAAACCCTTCCTGCTACTTTGTTCAGTTATTTCCAGACAGCCTACACCATCACATTGTTTACATCTCGCCACTTCCTTTATCAAAGATGATGCCCACATCAACAGAAACAAATACACTAGAAACAGCGTCATTGTTAACACAAAAATTTGAATCACCAGGGGGCGTGCCATGTGGGAGTTTCTTCCCCGAAAAACTGGTACATAGGTTACTTTCAACAGTGTGGCTTGAACTGGTTACCACGGAATTTCCTTTTATTGAATTTCTTGATGCGTGACACAGTTCGTATTTATTGCACACTAAAGGATATGTACTTCAACAAGCACACTCCTGGAAATGGAAAAAAGAACACATTGACACCGGTGTGTCAGACCCACCATACTTGCTCCGGACACTGCCAGAGGGCTGTACAAGCAATGATCAGACGCACGGCACAGCGGACACACCAGGAACCGCGGTGTTGGCCGTCGAATGGCGCTAGCTGCGCAGCATTTGTGCACCGCCGCCGTCAGTGTCAGCCAGTTTGCCGTGGCATACGGAGCTCCATCGCAGTCTTTAACACTGGTAGCATGCCGCGACAGCGTGGACGTGAACCATATGTGCAGTTGACGGACTTTGAGCGAGGGCGTATAGTGGGCATGCGGGAGGCCGGGTGGACGTACCGCCGAATTGCTCAACACGTGGGGCGTGAGGTCTCCACAGTACATCGATGTTGTCGCCAGTGGTCGGCGGAAGGTGCACGTGCCCGTCGACCTGGGACCGGACCGCAGCGACGCACGGATGCACGCCAAGACCGTAGGATCCTACGCAGTGCCGTAGGGGACCGCACCGCCACTTCCCAGCAAATTAGGGACACTGTTGCTCCTGGGGTATCGGCGAGGACCATTCGCAACCGTCTCCATGAAGCTGGGCTACGGTCCCGCACACCGTTAGGCCGTCTTCCGCTCACGCCCCAACATCGTGCAGCCCGCCTCCAGTGGTGTCGCGACAGGCGTGAATGGAGGGACGAATGGAGACGTGTCGTCTTCAGCGATGAGAGTCGCTTCTGCCTTGGTGCCAATGATGGTCGTATGCGTGTTTGGCGCCGTGCAGGTGAGCGCCACAATCAGGACTGCATACGACCGAGGCACACAGGGCCAACACCCGGCATCATGGTGTGGGGAGCGATCTCCTACACTGGCCGTACACCACTGGTGATCGTCGAGGGGACACTGAATAGTGCACGGTACATCCAAACCGTCATCGAACCCATCGTTCTACCATTCCTAGACCGGCAAGGGAACTTGCTGTTCCAACAGGACAATGCACGTCCGCATGTATCCCGTGCCACCCAACGTGCTCTAGAAGGTGTAAGTCAACTACCCTGGCCAGCAAGATCTCCGGATCTGTCCCCCACTGAGCATGTTTGGGACTGGATGAAGCGTCGTCTCACGCGGTCTGCACGTCCAGCACGAACGCTGGTCCAACTGAGGCGCCAGGTGGAAATGGCATGGCAAGCCGTTCCACAGGACTACATCCAGCATCTCTACGATCGTCTCCATGGGAGAATAGCAGCCTGCATTTCTGCGAAAGGTGGATATACACTGTACTAGTGCCGACATTGTGCATGCTCTGTTGCTTGTGTCTATGTGCCTGTGGTTCTGTCAGTGTGATCATGTGATGTATCTGACCCCAGGAATGTGTCAATAAAGTTTCCCCTTCCTGGGACAATGAATTCACGGTGTTCTTATTTCAATTTCCAGGAGTGTAGATGTAGCACTTGGGCAACAAACATTCAGTAACACGTGAACAAACTGCTTCAGCGAAACAAAAGTAAATACTAGCAAAGATAATCATTTACAGACGCTGGAAACAAGTTCACAGTTCTTTTCGAAATAATGCTGGTTTCTGTAAGAGAAATAAAGGGGGCGTGGCGGCATGCATGACCGTAACTTTTAAAATTTGGTATATTTAGGTCTTTTTTCCATTTGAAACCCTATAATGTATATATCAGTGTAATCAGGAAAGGCTATAGAATTTAGTAAAGTCATTAAAAAATTTCCACCATTTATAGGTAAACTATATCGTTAAGTGAGGACTCCAGGAATATACTGGAACATCCCACTTACCGTTCCCGTAGGAACTGCGAAGACAAGTATGGACTAATTAGAGTACGCCCTCCTTCATGGCACAACGATCAACTCAGAAGTGTATTGTGTTACCCTCAGAAAAATGAAGACACTGCTTCAGCATGTTCGTCACAACAAAAACGCAGACGAACTTCTCCTTTTCCATGGAAACACAGTCTGCAAACCCGAGAGCATCTCACAAAACTTAATTGGATTTTTCTTCCTTATCTGCCCTACAGTCTGGGTCTCACATCTTCCAGTAGACATCCGTTTGGCCCAGTGAAGGATGCACTCCGCGGATGATGGGGAGGTTGTTGACGCAGCAAGACCGTGGCTTCGACATCGACTAGTAGAGTGGTTCGATGCTGGCATTTTTCTGTGGACAGTAATATGTCAACATTAACTTTTTAACGCTCTAAATAAAGCAGCCATCTCGAAGTTAAGTTTAAATATGATCGTGCTTTCCAAGAAATTGACGAGGTGAAAGGGGGAAATGCTCTTGCCTGCAAATCCATCCCTGCCCCCACCCCACCCCCACTTGCCAGAAGAGTTCCGACCCACGTAGTAATCTGCAGTTTAATATGGAATACCAGCTGCGGTCATACTTGACACTCATGGAAGTCAAGTTAACTACCCGAGAAAAAAAAGTCCTGGGACCATTCGGAGTAGTCCCCCGACCGTAGTTTCGTAACCAAGAAATAGACTCTATACTAACATTTCACACACATCCTTATAGAATTAGCAACAATGAATTCATTCATTATGTCAACAACCTCACTAAATGTTAAAGTGAAACGAATTCATGATTGTAACAGGAAAAATACCGAAATTCGACCATTTCGCCACTATAGTTTAAATTCTTCTCTCCATCTTTGCATAGCACTTTCAGTATCGCATCCTATATATGGTCTCAAAGATTTGACACTGAAGATTGCCCTTTTTATCGTAGTTCACCTTCAGTTTTCAGACACAGTCTTTCCACAGCTGTTGATGGTGCCTTCAATTACTGCAATGGGCCTCATAGAATGCCAGGTGAATGTCCCCCACTGCTAATACTGCCACCAGAGGGCTGCGTCTGGGCGCGGTGCATATTTACAAGCAGCTGTTCGTCTGGATGAGAATGTATTAGGTCACGACCATCGATTTGACGTAACAAGAAACGGAACTCATCTGACCAGGCGACACGTTTCAACTGACCGTCCAGTCTCGATGACCCAATGCCGATTGCAGTCGTAATCGACTCTGTTTTTGGGTCAACGTGGGAACATGCAGGGGTTGTCTGCTACGGAACCCAATCTTCAACAACGTCCGCTGAACTGTGAGATCTGAAACACTTCTTCTGGTCCGTGATTGCGCATCTTAAGAACTACAGCACAAGCACTTGCGTTTCCTGTCGTCGAATACTGTTCTTCTGTTTGGAGTAAAATTAGCCATGTCAATCTTAAGTGGCGCAATGAGGCTTGTAACAGGAACCCTTAAGTCCACACCAATACCATGGTTGTCAGTACTAAATGCTATAAATGCTATTGCGGAACATCGGAACACACACTTAACCTCTTTTTGTAAGACTGCCCAAAAATAAAATTCATGGGTACCTGGAAAGACTTTGTCGACGCAACACCTGCAGCAACACGGCTAGAGTTTTGGGATATCCAGCTATAATTGAAAGTGTATATCTCAGCTTCTTTTAGTTTCATTATTAATTATTCATCTGTATATGTAAATGTATGTGTGCTGATTCGTATAATTTTACGAGGGGCATTCAGTAAGTAATGCAACAACTTATTTCTCGGCCAGTTTCGATTGAGAAATGAGAAATTTTTTGTCGTAGATGGTGGAATAATCCCCCTTCAGACCCTACAATTTCATGAAGTACCCGATAGGTGGCGGCGCTATACGTAGCCTTCAATATGGCGTCTGTAACAGAAGAGAGCTGTCACTGAGTTTCTTTAGGGGAACGGCAAGAGCATCACAGATACTCGTATGTCTACGGAGACCTGCCAGTGAACAAAAGCACGAACGAGTCGTTTGACGATGCTCTGCTATTGCAAAAAGGTCGCGCAGACCTGTCAGATCTCCCTCGTGCTGCCTAGTCGCATACATCTGTTTCTGCAATGTTGGAGCGTGCGGACAGTCTCATTCGAGGTGATCGACGGATCACAAACATTTCGCTGCTCAGCTGGACCTC
The DNA here is from genome assembly GCF_023898315.1 of Schistocerca nitens. NCBI lineage: Eukaryota > Metazoa > Arthropoda > Insecta > Orthoptera > Acrididae > Schistocerca > Schistocerca nitens. The sequence goes on from NC_064622.1 coordinate 356,999,956, forward strand.
TCTGTTGGTGGTGCTGACACACTCGTCCACCAGGTGGGGTACCCTAAGGTGTGTTCCTGCTGGGTTCCTCGCCTCCTAACAGAAGAGGCTGACTGACAATTTTTTGTCAAACATTGTCGAATCGGAAACAAAACGGCAATCTATGGAGTGGCAGCCCGCCATCTCTCCGACGACGAAAAACTTCAAAGTCACACCCTTAACCGGTAAAGTGATGGCGACAGTCTTTTGGGACTCTGAAGGGGAAGTGTATTGCGCTACGCTTAGGAAATTGAAGAAACGAGTTCAGCGCGTTTGCCACCGCGAAAATGCAAACGAACTTCTCCTTCTTCGTGGCAACCCAAGTCTACACAAGTCTGCGCACACGAGAGAATGTCACATAAACTTCATTGGACTGTTGTTCCTCATCCACCCTACAGCCCGGGTCTCTCACATTCCGAAATTCTTCCCTTTGGCCCAAAGAAGACTGCATTCTGCGAGAGGCTGTACATGGATGATGGGGAGGTTATTGTCGTGTGACTAGGTCCTCTCCGTCGGGTAGACCGATCGCCAGGTGCAAGTCTTTCGATTTGACGCCACTTCGGCGACTTGCGCGTCTTTTGGGATGAAATGATTAGGACAACACAGCACCCAGTCCCTGAGCGGAGAAAATCTCTGACCCAGCCGGGAATCGAACCCGGGCGCTTAGGATTGACATTCCGTTGACTCCGACATCGACCAGTAGAGCGCTACCTTGCGGGCATACAGGCCCTCCCAGTAAGGTGGCGTAAAGCCGTCGCCTTGAACGGAGATAATGTTGAAAACAGGGGTTTGTAGCCAAAAGACTGGGGACTGATAGTGTGTATTGGAATCTTGAATTAAAGCGACCTACATTTAGCGGCAAGAAGGTGTTGCGTTACTTAACGCCACTCGTATATTATTTCGAATCAGACTAAATGTGTGTACGTGTGTACTTGTAAAATACAATTGTGTAAGACATACCCCAAATAAATAAACACTATGCCGTTAGATGTGCCACAGATCGCTGCCTGTCCTGGTTTGCAAAGTGGGCAACTCTCCGACCTTTGCACTTCGTGATTAGGTGTGAACGTCCAACACCATGTCGGGTACTAGTAGTTTCGTTGTCCTTCAACCACTTTCTGTAGACGATCACCACAGCCCGCGAGCAGTCGGAGAGGTTCCCATATAACGTGTAATAAGTCATTCCGTTATCAAAGTCGCTGACGTCATTCGATGTCGTCGTTTGCGGCCCGTTTTCGATCGTCGCTGGAAAGGTTTCACCATTCGTCTCTGCTCCGCTCGCATACTTACCTTGCTGCATCATGTGCCTGCAGCACCTGTAGGTTGCATTCAGTCCTGCGGTAGCTGATAGTAGTAGTGTTTTGGCTTACCAGTGGACCACGTGGTTGTAATTAAAGTGTAGCTACTGACGGAGGTCCAGTGTGGGCTGTAATTATCGTATGACAGTGAAATTTGACAGATATGCTAATGCGTTAATGTGGAACCGACTTGAACTGAAAAATAAAATTGGTTCCAATTTTGGCCACCAGGTATAAATCTGGCGCTGTACAGCATCTCGTCGACGTCTCTGCTGCTCATATTGAACAAAACTGTGTAAGCGACGATTAATAATAAAAGCAATATTGTCTTTCTTACTCGTTTGACCTTTGCTGCCCACGTCCCGTTCCTAATCCATTATATATGTAAACATTCTGCTATGTCTTTCTTGCATTCACAGAGCTAGTTTTACATCTGATGGCCAAAATTGGAACTTTTTTCTGCGTAAATCGGTTCCGCATCAACGCATTAGTATATCCACCAAGTTTCATTGCCGTATGATAATTTCAGCCCACATTGGATCTCTGTGAGTAGCTGCACTTTCTTTACAACCACCCGGTATATAAATGATATATAGTGAATAACGTAGAAAGGTGCGTGAGGCCGTTAACGGAGTATGCTGTTGTCTACAGTAAGAATGCAACGGCAGAGTACTTTTTTCAGGAAGACCTGCAAAGATAAGAGATAGAAGCCCGGGAGTGGGAATTAACCCTCAACTAAAAATGTAACGTGTTTGGTGTAAATTGGTGGAAAGAGCCTTCATTATTCCCTTACACTTTCCGTGCTAAGTGAGTAAATCGACCGTTTAAAAGAGCTAGCAGTAAGCGCGCGGAACAACCTAAGTGAAATGACTGCATGAAAGTAGTTATTGTAAAAGCCTATGTCTGGCAAAGACAGACTGGAAGAGCCTTAAGGAAATTCATTGATCGATGAAAGAAATAATTTCTAAAATACTCCTACCGGTTCTTCGCTACCGCATCAATCTAGACACATTACAAAGTAGGATTAATCCATACATGTCACAGAATGGACGTACGTACGTACGTGTGTGTGTGTGTGTGTGTGTGTGTGTGTGTGTGTGTGTGTGTGTGTGTGTAAATTCCACATCTCTGGACCGACTTCAACTAAACTTGGTACGCTAGTCCCTTACTGTCGGGCTACACTCGCTGTTGGAGTGAGAAGCACTTACCCATCATAGTTAAGATGTGACGTCATAAGCCGCGCGGGATTAGCCGAGCGGTCGAGGACGCTGCAGCCATGGACTGTGCGGCTGGTCCCGGCGGAAGTTAGAGTCCTCCCTCGGGCATGGGTGTGTGTGTTTGTCCTTAGGAAAATTTAGGTTAAGTAATGTGTAAGCTTGAGGACTGATGATCTTAGCAGTCAAGTCCCATAAGATTTCACACACATTTGAACATTTTTTGTGACGTCATGAACAATGAGACGCGTAAAAAAACTACCGCTTCATGTATGACGTTTAAATTTATTATTACTTTGCTACTAATTCTATTCGCAACACATTTGGCAGACAGTAGCTGCATATGCCGCTGAAGGTACCTACACAAATAAATCATTGCACGACACACAGTTGAGGAGATACGTCATAAACACTGAGATGCGTGAAAATTTGCCGCATCATGCACGAGCTTTTAATACATTAATTCCTACTACTAAGACACTTGTAAGTCGAGTCAAATTACGGAAATTTCCGACACATAAGAGCTTTTTACGGCTTTTAACTACGAAGCGCATACGGCTGTAGGGGAAAACGGTAGCGCTCTACAGAGCTGTGAAGAAGCGTTGCAGTAGAAACGTTTACAAAATAGCGTTGTAGGCACACGAAGCAGCTACGCCCAGCCTTCAGAAACTGTCGGGGACCAGATTTCTTAATATGGATACTGTTCTCAAACATTTGTACATTATGCATATTTCTTTGTGCGACTCTTTTACAATTTGAAAGATGTTTTCACGAATACATAAAAATGAAAGTTTTTTGGTGCTTCGCTATAGACCCAGTTAATTTTTTTGTTTTCGTTTGTAATAGAAAATTGGCAAAAGGAATACCTGGGCAGTGCCGGGTTTGTCAGCTTGTAGAAGATACAGATCTACACGTTCCGTCAAAAGTTCCACGAAGAATCTTGCAGCGCATTATTTCCTCTCTGTCTCGCGAAATGACAACGACGAGAAAATTAATGCTCAAATCAGGGAACGCCGATAGTTGTTCTTTTCTCCGCACTGTTCTCGAATAATACTCGAAAAGGGCATGGATCACTCACGTTTAAAGATGCGCTAATAGATTGGTCGCACAGAGTTGTATACTAATACCACTGACGTCAGTATATTTCGGCATCCTAGAGCATATTCCAAGCTCGGAGATTATGACGTTCCTAGATGAAAACAGGCATCTCTCTCAAACAGTCGGAACGATCTCAGAAAAAACCAGTCGCGTGAAACGTAGCTTGCTTTTTTAATTCGCGGCGTCTTGCAAACAGTAGATTCAGGTGAACAGACGGCTTTTTGCTTTTTCTTAGATGCGATCATCTGGCGCAGCTTCACAAATATGCGATTGATTGCAGGAATACAGGTTGTTCGGAAATTCCCGTTACAAACTTTACATAATATTTTGAATAGGAACCCTTGTCCGGAAACGTACCTTTTTACGACGGTTTCAATTCTAACACGTCCACGTCGAGTTCTGTTCACAGATGAATATAAGTTCCGTAGGACTGTGTTCCGAATTCACGAAACAGTCATGTCTGGGCAGACGAAAACACACGTAGAACGGTGTTCAGGAATTTTAGCACCGGTTCGGTATTAACGTGTGGACAGGTATTCTGGACGGTCATGTGATTCGGCCATACCTCTTTTTCACTCAAGCTAACTCGTCTTGCATGCTTCATCTTCCTACAAAACGAATTTGACTCGTTCTTGGAAGCTGTGGCACTGAATGTCCGTCAGGAAATGTGGTTTCAGCATGATGGAGCACCACCTCGCTTGTCACGTGCGGTTTAAAGACGTCTCAGCAGACGATACGGTGAAAGATGGCCAGGCGGAGGCGGTGGAGGTGACCGCAACGATCGCCGGATTTAACCCCAATGGGCTACGTCTCGTGGGTCGTATGCAAAGTTCAATTTACCATACTCCTTATACAGACAGAGGAAGATCTGCTGGCACGAGTTCTGGCCGCTGCACTAGAAATTGAAGTGACTCCAGGTGGGAGGAGAATGTGTACCAGAACATGCTTCGTAGGTACGATGTATGTGACAACGTTTGTGGTCGCCACTTTGAGCCCCTGTTATAATTCAGCGGTACTGTTCTGTACGTGCACTATACTGGGTTCTTTCTTTACTATTTTGGAATAACGTAAACACGTAATCTTTGACATTGTATGTCCTGTGGCGTGCTGTGAAAGTTTCATGTCTCTACCATCAGTACTTTCTTAGAAAACGGGTCATTTATTGCAAAAAATGTAGTTCAAAGATATTTAGGTTTAAAACTTTATTACAAATTCTTATACAGACTTAACATTTCTGCGTCTATCATGCACTAGAATTGCCCTGGCCCATAGTCTGTATCGTGTCACAACAGCCCAGTGCTTGCCTCCTCCGTTTCTTTCGTGCTCATTTTGTCATTTGCTGAGCAGCCAACTCTGCTTCACGTACACGAAGCTCATCCAGTTCCCGCAGTCCTTCTGCTGTGTTCTGTAAAAATTTTCCCCTTAACTTCTCCAGAACCTCAAGTCTATCATAGTTCTCACCATTAAAAGTTATTACAGCATAACTTTAGAGTCATAAGGCCAGCAAATACATTTTTAGGCACATGGCACCACACAACGTTATTGAAGGACTGCTCCACATTCAGGGTCTTTCCATGTAAACACTACTTTAGTAGCTCAGGATTTGTCAAATCTCTGCAAATAGGTTTGATAGCTTCCATTACTGAAAAAGGAAAAGAATATTTGAGTAAATTCATGCAGGGTGCCAGAAAATTCAGCTTACATATATTTACACTAAGTGTTTTGTGGAGGTGGACACAAAACATGACATGGCTTTTCATCGGTTGATATTCGATGAAAGAAAGTGCTCCATACAGTTCTTCTCATCTTCTCTAAATTGTCACATCTCTAATGGCCTTCCCAAAATATTCCTGTAATTCATAAATTACTTGGTCCGTTAGTCTTCCAGCACATTTTGTCTTGCCATCAGACAGTTTTGTGTTACCCAGCTTGGTTTTTTGGTTTATTCGTAATCCCAACTTCTGAGACGTCGCAGTAGGCACAAAACAAAGCAATTCAAAGCCTTGTAGACACTCTAGTTCCCAAGATACGACTGCTCAAATCTGGCAGTGAATGCGTAGTAGCGAAACTTGACAGTCACATGTCAACATTCAAAATATTTTTTGAAGGTCTCCAAATTGTATGATTTTAATGTATTATATACCAAAATGTTCAGGAAAGTCCAAAGTATATTATGGAGTAGAAAACAAAATGTCAAATTTCATCGAATTTCACGTACAATGTCCTTCTAAATATAAATGACTGTTTCCTTTGGAATTGTACTGCGTCATGCCTAATTAACCGAGTGAGGTGGCGCAGTGGTTAGCACACTGGACTCGCATTCGGGAGGACGACGGTTGAATCCCGCGTCCGGTCATCCTGATTAAGGTTTTCCGTGATTTCCCTAAAACTCTTCAGGCAAATGCCGAGATGGTTCCTTTGAAAGGGCTCGGCCGACTTCCTTCCCCGTCCTTCCCTAATCCAATGAGACCGATGACCTAGGTGTATGGTATCTTCCCCCAAAACAACCCAACCATGCCTAATTAAATTCCTCTGTCAGAAGTGGACGAGTTAAACATCTGAATTGAAACCGTCGTAGAACGGAAAGGGTACGTTTTCGAACACCCTGTATTTGAGCAAAAGAACCACGTCACTGTTCTTTGACAGTGGATTTGTGTACAGGAAAGTATCATCGACGGAGAATCGTAAGAAACCGAACAAAAGCTTGGACAGAATTAGAATTTCCACTTGGTATGATGAATACCAGCTCTGTTTTAATATGGGCAAATGTAAGGTAATGTCTACAACAGAGCGAGGAAGTATAGTAGTACGTACTGAGATGATTAGTAGTGAACATTTCGGGACGTATAAAGAAATTCTACTGATGTTGTCAGTTAACGGCTCCAAAGTAATGTCCATACACTTATGAGTGACACGATGAATGAAATTGAGTATATCGAGGCAGAAGCAGAAATACTGAATCCATTCATAAAAGTTCCTTTTAAAAGGATATCTATTAGTATTGCCCCAGTTTAAATCTTACACCACTGCAAAGATATTATTGTCAGTGACGTTGAGAAACAATGAATTCGCTAAAATGTAACGTTGCTCCACGGGCCGAAGGGTTCCCTGTTTGGTTCTGTACAGAATTTGAAGCTAAGTTAGCTCCTCTTCGTCACCATACTATGCTGTTGTTCTCTCGAAGCGAGAGGGAAAAAAGAAAGCTCAGAGTTGAAGAAGCGTAGCAGTAGTAGTCCACAAAACTACCGTCCATTACCCTTGACATCCATATTGAGGGATAAAACTAACAAGGGAAACACCCCATCGCGCCCCCTCAGATTAGTCGTAAAGTGGCCCAGTCAAAAACTGACCACACAGATCAAACATGAAAACAGGAAGAAGGTGTACTAAACCGTAAAAAAAAGAAGCAAAATAGAAACAGTGAACGGTCCAAGCTCAAGATGTGCATATTGAGCGAACTGCAAGAATCACAGCGTCGTGGTTGTGGGGTCATGGTGTTGGACTCCTAAGTGGAACATCCGTTTTCAAATCTCCCTTATGCGCATTTTTTCCCCATAATTATGATCTGTGCGTACGGTCATTGATGTGTCTGCTTTTCTTCTGTAGTGTTAGCAGTTATCATACTATTACGTTGGTTACGAAATATGAATCATGTGATAAGAATATATTACCGTCGCAAGTAAATGTTATGAATAATGAGAACAGGCGAGATGCTGTATAGACATCTCACAGAAATGAAAACAACAAATAAACGAGGATGAACTGTGCTACAACAAATAAATTCAAGAGTCAAAACTCCCAAAACGGAACGCAAGAGTCATAACATGCGGTACTTCAGTAGAACAAATAGGAGGTACTTACGTGTAGAGGTTACTTCCTTAGACCTCGCTGTTGCAGATGAACGTTACAACACTACATAGATACAAATTTGAATACAGCGAACACACACGTCAATGAACCGGACGGACAGTTAATAATTTTGTTAAAAAAGAGGGTAGGGGGCACAAGGAATATTTGAACTCCGATCTCCCCCTTCGCAGTCAAACACCGTGACCACATAACCATGACGCCGTGGCGACTCAAATTCGCTCGATGTTGCACATCTCGAGCTTGGACCGTTCACTGTTTCTATTTTGTCTCTTCCTTCATATTTCAGTAAACCTTCTTCCTATTTTCGTGTTTTCAGTTTTTGGCGGGTTATCTACTGAGTGAGCTATCGTATTACTAAATCTGAGGGGAGCGCGATGGGGAATTTCCCTTAAGAAGTCATACGAGATAGGGCGATCACCTAAAATCAGTATTAGGGAATGGCATATGGAAAATTTTTGTTTTTAGGAATGTTCTACGAAAGTGCAGTGCATCTGCGTTATGCGTAGGAGAGTTTACTGCAACCAATTCTAGAGCACTGTTCCAGTGCTTGGAATCATTATCAAGGAGACATGACAGACATCAAATGAATTCAAAAACGCGATGCTGGGATCGTAACAATTAGTTGTAGCCAATATGGAAGCGTAACAGGAATGCTCGTAGTCTTAAATCGTGAAAGAAAGTTGACTTAATTGTCACGCAACCATGTTGGATAAATTTAGAGAACCTGTATTCGAAGATGACTTTAGTGTCGGAAGTTCCATGCGGTTTTTCGCGGATGATGCTGTGGTATACAGAGAAGTTGCAGCATTAGAAAATTGCAGCGAAATGCAGGAAGATCTGCAGCGGATAGGCACTTGGTGCAGGGAGTGGCAACTGATCCTTAACATAGACAAATGTAATGTATTGCGAATACATAGAAAGAAGGATCCTTTATTGTATGATTATATGATAGCGGAACAAACACTGGTAGCAGTTACTTCTATAAAATGTCTGGGAGTATGCGTGCGGAACGATTTGAAGTGGAATGATCATATAAAATTAATTGTTGGTAAGGCGGGTACCAGGTTGAGATTCATTGGGAGAGTCCTTAGAAAATGTAGTCCATCAACAAAGGAGGTGGCTTACAAGACACTCGTTCGACCTATACTTGAGTTTTGCTCATCAGCGTGGATCCGTACCAGGTCGGGTTGACAGAGGAGATAGAGAAGATCAAAGAAGAGCGGCGCGTTTCGTCACAGGGTTATTTGATAAGCGTGATAGCGTTACGGAGGTGTTTAGCAAACCCAAGTGGCAGACTCTGCAAGAGAGGAGCTCTGCATCGCGGCGTAGCTTGCTGTCCAGGTTTCGAGAGGGTGCGTTTCTGGATGAGGTATCGAATATATTGCTTCCCCCCTACTTATACCTCCCGAGGAGATCACGAATGTAAAATTAGAGATATTCGAGCGCGCACGGAGGCTTTCCGTCAGTCGTTCTTCCCGCGAACCATACGCAACTGGAACAGGAAAGGGAGGTAATGACAGTGGCACGTAAAGTGCCCTCCGCCACTCACCGTTGGGTGGCTTGCATAGTATAAATGTAGATGTAGACCATTATGCTGCCATCACCTTGCGTATCGCTTAGGGATCGTGGGGAAAAGAGACAATGTTGGGTGCGTACGGGGGCATGTAGACAGTACTTTCTCCTCGCTCAATGCGCAAAAGGGAATGGGAAAGAAAATAGACAGTATTGGTACGATGTACTGTGTACAGTGGCTTCGGTAGTATTTATATTGATGGTAGATGATAGAGGTACCAGAAGTACTCTACCCTGCACTCCAGAAGACGGATTGCGAGGTAAAGATGCAGCTGTAGCAGAAAGGAAAGGAGAGCACAGAACGGTGGGGGAATGTCGTACACGGACCGGGCCGGCAGGAGCCAGTGTGCAGCGAGCAGCGGGTTGCACCGCAAAAGGAAGCTGGCCGCGACTCTGGCTCGGGTGAGGGTGAGTCACAGTCCGGCGACCCGGATCGCTGCCGCACTGCACAAACAGTGCGGCTGCCAAGCAGCCCAGCGCCGGGCCACCACACAGTAGCGCTTTCTCTCGCCCGCAGAGCGTTGCACCCAGCGGTCCTTGAAGCCCCACACCTGTCGGTTTCCTTGCTCTCCACTGCCACCGACGGAGTTCAGTCACGTTGCGACATATATTTTTTCGGCTCCAGAAACTCCCAAACCTTCTTTATTTTCCCCCAAAACCACTGTGAAGCGCATGGCAGAATATACTTCGCATTGTACCAGGCGTCGTCCCGGACCATTCTAACATGCAGCGTGGGCAAATGATTGCTTGAACTTCTCTGTGCTCGTTGCAAATAGTCTAATCTTTTTTGAACAGTTCGATTCGTCAGGAACCACCTGAAGATGGCAGCGTGTACGTCTGCCGAAATATTTCGGAGAAATTACGACGCTTCTCGGTCGGATACCCGAGAACTGTTCAAAATGGTTCAAATGGCTCTGAGCACTATGGGACTTATCTTCTGAGGTCATCGCCGGCCGCGGTGGCCGTGCGGTTCTAGGCGCTCCAGTCCGGAGCCCCGCTGCTGCTACGGTTGCAGGTTCGAATCCTTAGGTTAGTTAGATTTAAGTAGTTCTAAGTTCTAGGGGACTGATGACCACAGCAGTTGAGTCCCATAGTGCTCAGAGCCATTCTGAGGTCATCAGTCCCCTAGAACTTGGAACTAGTTAAACCTAACTAACCTAAGAACATCACACACATCCATGCCCGAGGCAGGATTCGAACCTGCGACCGTAGCGGTCTCGCGGTTCCAGACTGCAGCGCCTAGAACCGCACGGCCACTTCGGCCGGCCACGAGAACTGTTCAAATTGGAAATCCGCCGGGAAAACGTCGGATAGTCTAATCTTGTCTTCGCCATACCTACGAGACTGATAAGTAGGGGTTGTAGTATATTCCTAAATTCCTCACTTACAATTGGGTTTGAAAGTTGGCTTCGTAAATAATCTGCCGGTGCAGATTTTTTCTTCAATGGATTTAAACGAAGGTGTCACCTTTTGTGGTGCCTTTATTTGTATCCTGTAAATATCCCAAGTTAGCCTTCTTTTCCTGCCCTATTATCCTGTGCACTATCAAAGGTGTTTATTATTTATGTCATTATCTAAAATATTGGCGCTAGAGCATATGTCAACTACTGTTTCTTAACTCTTCCTCTTTTTAACAGTCTTACTTTCGTCGTCTTCTATTTCATTGCTTTTTATTACTGTAATGCTTTTTATACGTTATAAGCTCATTACAGACTTCAACTATTGTATCCCCCTTTATTTTCGCTGTTCAATTAATTATTGAAAACTAGTGTATGCCGACATTAGCGACATCAGATGAACTTAAAACACAAACATCGTGTGGCTTCTGTACGGCAGCTTGTTTTGAACAGTAGTGCTGCTGACATGATGACTCTTGCATATGATATATATTTGACGATGCTAGTGCTGATTCTGCATTTATTTGACGATGCCACTATGGCTGCAGTACATTAGGACTCTGTTTTTACAAAACAGGTATGACTCTTCATACTTGAAGCGCATAAATGCATATATTTGTCAGTAGCACTTTTCATTATTGTCTATTTATTGTTTTTAAGCTGTAGAAAATCTGCGAGTGTATTTGTTTTTTCCCCATTTTTTGCTGCAGATCTGATGATGGTCATTATAGACCGATACCGGTAATCCGTTAACAAAAAGTTTGTGACCATAGACGTAAATTAAAGGAAACTTAGCCTTATTCGGTTCGGGTCCCACACGCTGGAGCAATATTCTAGGACTGGTTACACCAGTGTTTTGTAAATAGTCTGCTTTGTAGACTGATTGCATTTTCCTAGTATCCTACGAATAAACCTAAGTCTTGACACCTGTCTGAGACTAAGTAATCGTTCCCTTTAATATCCACACACAGTGTTACAGTCGTGTGAGATGACTGATTTCAGTTGGAACTGTGATATTATAGTCATATAAAACACCTTCTCTCGATTTGTGAACTGTCCATTTTTACATTTATGAATCTTTAAAGCAAGTTGCCAATCCATGTAAGACATTGAAACCTTATCAATATCTAACGGTATATTACACAGCTTGCTGGTCAGGTCCTGCAGAAAGTGTCATCACTTCTGTCTCTAAGCTGGTCGTAGGTTGTGTTCCAAAAATGAACAGCACAGAGACAGAAGTGGTGACACTATCTGCAGGACCTGACGTTATTTTGCAGGACAGTGTTCAAGTACGTACAGTGCAGGCTGTTACTAATTTGTTTGGGGCAAAGTGCTATACCACCTACTGCACTCCCCTGACTTAAGCCCTCGTGAGTTCAACTCGATTTCTAAACATAAACACTTCATGGCATTCGCTTCAGAACTGCTACAAACTCGTTGGGAAATAGACCGCGCCGATTGAACTGTCAACACAACTGGCACTGCTAAGAGTATCCTACGACTACCACATCGATGGCGACGGGTTATACACACTGCTGGTGACTACTTTGAAGGTCGATAAAACTTTGAAACGCGCGTATCTATTTTGTACGAGCTGTAAATAAATAGTTGCCACTATTAAAGTTCCAACCCTCGTAACAGTATATTTCGTTCGCGATGATACGTCGTGGTGCTTTTTGTTACAGTGGCATTACCTACGGGCTGTGGCCTATTTGTGTAACACCTAACACTTGACGACTCTCTCGCAACCATTTTTTTTTTATTTTATTTTTTTTTTTTTTTTTGGAAAAACGTACTCCTGTGTTTAAGATTCTGCTCACTTTGTGGGACAACTAAAATTCTTAAAGCTGAGTCCAAGAGAGATTATGAGCAGTTTTGATACTGTATCACGGTTTATCATGGTTCCTCTCAATGACGTGATGTGGTAGCAGCAATGTATGCAAAAGAAGTTAAAAATCTCTGAAGATGTGCTTAGCATTGGAAGAACAACAACTAAAATCACAAAGAGTTGCTCATTTACATTGGCAGATACCATTGTCATAATGAAGAATATGACATTTTAGTTGTTTTTCCTGAATTCAGCAAACAAATTTTTGTAGATAATTCACTGTGAGGTGTTTTTTGATCCTGTATAGCAATGGCCATGACCTACCCCTTGTAACCAAAGATTTAACCGAACCTTTTGCGGCAAGTGATTCGCGAACGTACTCCCACACAGTTGATCGCTGTTGAGTGTCCAGCTCGTATGAATATACGCAAGATTGTCGCTTCCTTATTTCAATTGATACGATCTCGTTTCTGAGCCGTGTTCAAATTGTACGGAATAAGTTGCGAACAAATATTTTGAACTGCTAAATGTTCATGCAACATCAAAGGTACGTAATGTTGTCTCGATCTCACGGTAAGTCATTTGCAGATCGTACGTTGCGCACGAATCCATGCTTCTTGGAATAGCATATATGGGTTGACGTTCACGAAATTCATCGCTGACGTCAGCACGACGACGATATTCTACGAACCAGTTTGGCAGAGTCTCTTCTGAACTTGAATACCAAAGTTGGACGAAGTGATTCGATGCAGTGTTTACAGATATGGCATCTAATCTTCCAAATAAACTTCTACGTGGAAATTCCATTTTTTCTCTTTTCCTTCTTATCGGCAGCTTTCTGAAGTGTTATCGCTATCTCCTCCATACAGTGCCAGACATTTTCACTAAAACTGTGGTATAAACTCAAGATACGTTATACTATTTTTTTACGTTTGAAAAAAAATTGTGAATTAGTGTCTTCTGGTAAACCTCTGGTCATCAGAGGACGTGGAAAAGTACCTCATTTCAGGTTTAAAAGAATTATTTCAGCATCTCTTTTACAGTTTACAATTAAAAAGTATCAGTTTCGTATATATAGTGAAAAGAAAGAATGCATTATTAGAATGGCTTAATATTTCTGGTATTTCTTTTTTGTGTGGTAGTGCTGGAAACATGGTCGCATACAAAACATAACGTTACGTATACCACTCGCTCTCTCTCGTTTGCTTGTGGCAAAGGCCTGCAGTTCAGCAGGTATCACAGTTTCACTCCCCCACACTAGATACTGAAATGATGCATTAATTATAAGTGAAGAGACAACAAAGGAAACAATCTTATTACGTTACTTCATCAGATACATTAAGCTAACAAAGTATGTATACAGCATAAAAAGTACAGGAACTTTGCTCTCTGTATTAAGTAAATCTCATATCGGATCTTCATCCGTGTTACCAACATCAAAACGATCGCTACGGTCATCTCCAGATTTTCGAGAACGCGAATAATCTCTGCGTCAGTAAGTGGGATATTGCCAGATACAGCGCTTAAGAGCACACTGCGGTAACAGTAGCGTCTCACACACGGCTGATTTGTTAAGTTTTCCGGTTATCAGACTGCATTGTCGAACGAAACACGCATAAATATGTACTAGGAGTATTTATGTGCTTTGTGTTGTTTGTGCGAGTGATATTAGTCCCGTGAGCTAAATGGTAACTGAGGTGTGGTGCCCGTAATATTAAGGACGTGGCAGTCCCCACTAACAAGACATCATACGGCAGTCAGATTTTTGTAGCTTTTTGTATTTATGATACGTGAAGCTCAGAGCTCAAGAATTTCTTAGAGTTGCATCTAATGCACTTGGAGACTGATTTTTGAGTTCGGCTTGGGAGTTTTCGAGTGTCTGTAATACCTTACAGCGTAAGGTCTGTTTTCCGACAGGCAGTGTGACTGTGGTAGAGTACCCACCTGCCACATGGGTGGAGTGGGTTCACTTCCCGGCCAATGACAATTTTAAAACAAAGATTCGTAAAATATATCTAGAGGATATAATAGTTAGCGCTCCAGACTGGTTATCACTGGTGCGGGTCTCAATTCGGTCTTCATTTATTCTTTTTCCGTTTTTTCATTTAGTTCATTTAAAGATAGAATTCATCAAATATGTGCTACTTAATAAAGTGTTCATTTTTTCATGGAAAATGAACGTCGTCTTGTTTCTCATTACATACCTCACAAAAAGTCCAATTTTCATTGCAAATGTAAATATAACAGATTAATAGAGATCGTTTGAACGTAAAAATATAGTAAATTTTCTTCATCTTAATGTATTTTATTCTCCACGGAAACTGTTGTAGAACATGCACCTTCGTTTAAAAAATTAACCCTAGCCGGGTATCGAAACCAGCCGCTCACATAGGCAAGCGGCCTGTCGGATAAGAAAAAATATCTTCATCACGAAGTTAAAGACGTTCGAAAAACTTCAAAGTCGATTTTTCCGAGAATATTTGAGAGTTAACGGAATTGCTTTGTTAGATTGATACTAGATTATTGAACTTCACGTACCATATCTAGATCCGATTGACGTGTGATCTCCTTGTAAGATGATGTACCCGAAATATTACGGGCACGCCATTCTTTGAAACATGGAAGACTACGTAATGTTACAGGCATGGCATTCTGTGTTAACAATAAGAAATGGCAAATTTATTTACTATTTGCGCATTAGCACTTGGCTCAACGCACGTGTCTGCCTTACGTTTCGCTTGCGAATGCTGGAGACATCAAAGACTGTCCAAGGATTCAGATTCCAGTTTCATACCTAAACAAGCTCATCTAGCCGTACTGTTTATCCGATAGGCACGGAAACATGCATATATAGCAAGGATCAGAAAGGATGCTGACGCCGGCCACGCCGTATTCACTTAGGTGACAAAAGTCGTAGGATACCCCCAAATATCGTATTGGACCTCCTTTGCCCGGCGTAGTGCAGCAACTCGACGTGTTATAGACGAAACAAGCCGTTGAAAGTCCCCTGCAGAAATACTGATCCATGTTGTGTCTATAACCGTCCACAATTGCGATAGTGTTGCCGATGCAGGATTTTCTGCACGAACTAACATCTCGATTATGCCCCATAAATGTTCAATGGGATTCAGGTCGGGCGCTCTGGGTAACCAGATCATTCCCTCGAATTATGCAGAATTTTCTTCAAATCACTCGCGAACAACTGTCGCACGGAACATGAGATCGTTATTTGGGAATGTGAAATTCATGAATGGCTGCAAATGGTCTCCAAGTAGACGAACATGACCATTTGCAGTCAACGACCGTTTCAGTTGGACCAGAGGACCCAGTCATTCCATGTAAACACAGTCCACATTGATGCGGAACCACCACCAGCTTTGCACTGTGCCTTGTTGACAACTTGGGTCCGTGGCTTCGTGCCGTCTGCATGACACTCGAACCCTGCTATCAGCTCTTACCTGCTGAAATTGGGAGTCATCTGACCAGGTCACGGTTTCCAAGTCATGTAGGGTCGAGCTGATCGGGTCACGAGCACAGAGAGGCGGTGAAGGCGATGATGTGCTGTTAGCAAAGGCACTCGCATCGGTCGTGTGCTGCCGTAGCCCGTTTACGCCAGGTGTCGCCGCACTGCCCTGACGGATATGTTTGTCGTACGTCCCACATAGGTTTCTGCGATTATTTCACGCAGTGGTGCTTGTCTGTTAGTATTGACAACTCTACGAAAACGCCGATGCTCTCGGTTGTTGAGTGGAGGCCATCGATCAATGCGTTGCGTTTGGTGAGAGATAATGCCTGTAACTTTATATTCTCGGCACACTCTTGACACTCAATCTCGGCATATTGAATTTCGAAATGGAATGTCCCATCCGTCTGGCTTAAGGTACCTTTACGTGTTAGATTAGGAGTAAATCTCTGAAGCTCGTTACATAGTTTAAATATTTGCTCATAAACTGTCAGCAATTTAAAAAATAAACTCTATTTTTCTTTTGATTTGTTGAAACCAAAACGACAACGCAGCTGTCAGCGCATCGTTCTAGCTACAGTATCCGTGGCCCATAATGTAGTTAATCGGGAGTTACTTTGATATCTTTCATAAACCGAAATGCAGAAGACTTACAATATTGTCCCACAGTGGGAGCCATAACTTAAAAGCGAACTATCGTATCATCAATTTCTGATTTACGACAATGGCATATGGAGACGTTCGATGCGAAAACTGCTGTGTAATACGTACTGAAATAGAGGTGGGTCGGACATGTCTTCTAACGAACGCAAATAGTCTGAGGAAGTTCTTTACTAGTTTCCGTCGTGAGAGACGACTACGTAATAGAGGATGATGGTAAACACGCAGTAGTATTATCTGTGTGCTACTGAAGACCGTAATATAAGGAGAAATCCGGATAAGTCTTTCATCCAGTAATGGACAGGTGGTGGTAGTGGTACATTGCGGTAGATTATGACGTAGAATTAGATAAGTTGGAGCTTACGACCGGAGCCAACCTCTGCTAACGGTTCAAAAAACGGGAAATCAGTGATCTACTGTAATCGGCCTGCCACGAGCCGTTCATGGTTTGCGGAATAGCAATGTACGAGTAAGAACGTGCCTGTTGTAATCTACTTGTCCAGCACCACCAAGGTAATGTTGTATGAAGCTTCACAGGTTACTGTCAACTGTCTAATAACAATTTTCCTCAACCCCACTTTTTGCAGTACTGCTTGGCACTTTTCATGTAACAAAGGACGTGACTGAGCCTCTCCGATTTACTTCATACTTAGAGAATTTGTCACTACCTGGACATGATTTTCCTAAGGGAACGTCCATTAATTACATACCAAAAGCGATCCTAGGATGGCGCCGGCCTTCGCATAAAACGGCTGCATTAGCATGCTGTGAGCTCGCTGCTTCTTGTCGATTGCGTTGAATTTTTGACGGCATGCTGCGAAAAGTTTTCGCTTTAGAAATTGTTATGCTCGCTGCGTAACATAGTCGCAGGAATCTCGCAGCTGTCGCCTGAAGTGAACAGTGTCACGTGCTCTGCTTAACAATTCTCCGCTGTATTCGCATTCGCTTCTTGTAGTGTGGTGCCATAGACCGTCAGCACATTTTCCGATTTACTTCAACTGTTCGCTGCAGCTACTCCGCCCAAAGTTCACTGAAGCTGTATATCTTTAGTGTTTCTGTGAGGCTGTAGCACTCACGTTATTTTCTTGTTTCTGAGTCGTGAGATGTGGCAATACTCAAAGGCACTGGACTCGATTCAGATTCCTTTCAGGCTTTTCAAATTAAGATTTTCAGCGTTTTTGTAAATAAATACTGGGATTAATTCATTTATTGATTCACAAACACCGCTCTGGTGATTCTGGAACAGAGCCTTTATGGAAATGAAAAGAGTCAAGACACCAACACAGGCTATTCGTATAATGTATAAAAATGGTTCAAATGGCTCTGAGCACTATGGGACATAAATTCTGAGGTCATCAGTCCCCTAGAACTTAGAAATACTTAAACCTAACTAACCTAAGGACATCACACACATCCATGCCCGAGGCAGGATTCGAACCTGCGACCGTAGCGGTCGCGCGGTTCCAGACTGTAGCGCCTAGAACCGCTCAGCCACTCGGCCGGCTATAATGTATACAACAACAAATAACTAGTGCTAATCTCCTCACTTACATAACCGAGGGAATTATATTCAGACTTACTTTATAAGAAGCTTCTTTGATAAACACCGCTGTTCGGATATGCATCCATTTACTTGTCTGTACATGGAATGTTACCAGCTATCTATAAATTGACAATATAAAGGCCCGTTCACTACTAACATTGGAGACAAGCACATTGCGTCCATGCATAATGGAGACTTCTACTTTGCTTTTGAACAGTTGGGATTTTTTATTTACTGTCTGATGGCTGCCTGTAACTCGCTACTAACTCGTGCACCAAGATATAAAAGCTTTTCTATTCGTAAAATGTGGATGACCTGGTAGGGAAACAGATGTAAAAAGTGTCCATCTGCTTTGGAGATAGGATAGCCGGGTTCATTCAAGCGCATGGGCAAGGGTACAGGCAACTCACACGCCCCGTAATATGCTAACGCTATAACTGTGAAGCAGTGGATTACCAGTGGGCATTCTAGATAGAGGATGTAAGATCAAGGTCACTGAGAAGGACATCTGGTGTCAGGCTACACACTTGGCGGACCTACATTGAGTGTGACTCCCCTCCCCTCCCTCCCAGGGACCCACCGGTAATTGAGCAATCCCCACACCCCTTAGGCAGTTCTGAGAGTTACATTCTAGATCATCCGGAGAATCACAGGCCTATTCACACACCCTAGTAAAATGGGTTACGACATGACGGAACTCGATAACAGTTGTGTGATACAAACATTGGTGGAAAATCCCTGGACCAATAGGGCACATTAAAATGGTTGAAAACCCCTCTCCTTCCCCCAGGGACAATAAAAGGCCTTTTCATTCGTAGTCCGTGCATCAAGGGGAGAGGTACAGGTTTGTTACAGACAGTAATTCTATAGTGGTAGGATTGGCAAATAATATTGATATAACAAATTAAAAACGGGTTGTTGTTGTTGTTGTTGTTGTTGTTGTTGTTGTCTTCAGTCCTGAGACTGGTTTGATGCAGCTCTCCATGCTACTCCATCCTGTGCAAGCTTCATCTCCCAGTACCTACTCGAACCTACTTCCTACTGAATCTGCTTAGTTTATTCTTCTCTTGGCCTCCCTCTACGATTTTTACCCTCCACGCTGCCCTCCAATACTAAATTGGGCCGGCCGGGGTGGCAGAGCGGTTCTCGGCGCTACAGTCCGGAACCGCGCGACCGCTACGGTCGCAGGTTCGAATCCTGCCTTGGGCATGGATGTGTGTGATGTCCTTAGGTTAGTTAGGTTTAATTAGTTCTAAGTTCTAGGGGACTGATGACCTTAGAAGTTAAGTCCCATAGTGCTCAGAGCCATTTTTTACTAAATTGGTGATCCCTTGATGCCTCAGAATATGCCCTACCAACCGATCCCTTCTTCTAGTCAAGTTGTGCCACAAATTTCTCTTCTCCGCAATCCTATTCAATACCTAATTAGTTATGTGATCTACCCACCTAATCTTCAGCATTCTTCTGTAGCACCACATTTCGAAAGCTTCTATTCTCTTCTTCTCCAGTCTATTTATTGTCCATGTTTCTCTTCCATACATGGCTACACTCCGTACAAATACCTTCAGAAACGACTTCCTGACACTTAAATCTATACTCGATGTTAACAAGTTTCTCTTCTTCAGAAACGCTTTCCTTGCCGTTGCCAGTTCTACATTTTATATCCTCTCTACTTCGACCATCATCAGTTATTTTGCTCCCCAAATAGCAAAACTCCTTTACTACTTTGTCTCATTTCCTAATCTAATTCCCTCAGCATCGCCCGGCTTAATTCGACTACATTCCATTATCCTCGTTTTGCTTTTGTTGATGTTCCTCTTATATCCTCCTTTCAAGACACCATCCATTCCGTTCAATTGCTCTTCCAAGTCCTTTGCTGTCTCTGACAGAATTACAATGTCATCGGTGAACCTCAAAGTTTTTATTTCTGCTCCATGGATTTTAATACTTACTCTGAATTTTTATTTTGTTTTCTTTAGTGCTTGCTCAATATACAGATTGAATAACATTGGGGAGAAGCTACAACCCTGTCTTACACCCTTCCCAACCACTGCTTCCCTTTCATGTCCCTCGACTCTTATTACTGCCATCTGGTTTCTGTACAGATTGTAAATAGCCTTTCGCTCCCTGTATTTCACCCCTGCCACCTTTAGAATTTGAAAGAGAATATTCCAGTAAACATTGTCAAAAGCTTTCTCTAAGTCTACAAATGCTAGAAACGTAGGTTTCCCTTTCCGTAATCTATTTTCTAAGATAAGTCGTAGGGTCAGTATTGCTTCACATGTTCCAATGTTTCTAAGAAATCCAAACTGATGTTCTCCGAGGCTTCTACCAGTTTTTCCATTCGTCTGTAAAGAATTCGCGTTAGTATTTTGCAGCCGTGACTTATTAAACTGATAGTTCGGTAGTTTTCACATCTGTCAACACAACGGACTGTTATTAACAATTGTTTCTTTGCTGAACATTTATTTACAATAATTTATTAATAATTTTTAGATTTACAAAGCTATTTATTGTAAACGAAGTTGTTTCATACCAACGGATTTTTTCTTACGCACAGTAATTTACTAAGGGGATTAGATTAGGAAATGAGACACTTAAAGTAGTAAAGGAGTTTTGCTATTTAGGGAGCAAAATAACTGATGATGGTCGAAGTAGAGAGGATATAAAATGTAGACTGGCAATGGCAAGAAAATCGTTTCTGAAGAAGAGAAATTTGTTAACATGGAGTATAGATTTAAGTGTCAGGAAGTCTTTTCTGAAAGTATTTGTATGGAGTGTAGCCATGTATGGAAGTGAAACATGGACGATAACCAGTTTGGACAAGAAGAGAATAGAAGCTTTCGAAATGTGGTGCTACAGAAGAATGCTGAAGATACGGTAAGGTGGGTAGATCACGTAACTAATGAGGAGGTACTGAATAGGATTGGGGAGAAGAGAAGTTTGTGGCACAACTTGACTAGAATAAGGGATAGGTTGGTAGGACATGTTTTGAGGCATCAAGGGATCACAAATTTAGCATTGGAGGGCAGCGTGGAGGGTAAAAATCGTAGAGGGAGACCAAGAGATCAATACACTAAGCAGATTCAGAAGGATGTAGGTTGCAGTAGGCACTGGGAGATGAAGAAGCTTGCAGAGGATAGAGTAGCATGGAGAGCTGCATCAAACCAGTCTCAGGACTGAAGACCACAACAACAACAACAGTAATTTACAGTTTTTTGTTGATGTATTACACAGCCATTTTTCTTACATATACACAGTGGTTTTATTTACAAAGTAATTTTTCTCATTACTGCTGAGTATCATGTAATGTAGACTAAGGCGACAAGTCATTGATACCGCCTAATATCGTGTCGGAACTCCTTTTATCCGGCGTAGTGCAGCCTCCGATGTAGTCTGGACCCAGTACGTCGGTGGAAGTCCTCTGCAAAATACTGTAACATGTCGTCTAGCCATCCACAATTGCGGAAGTGTTGCTGGTACAGTATTTCGTGCACTTTTCGGTTATGTACCATAAGCAGGATTCATGTCAGACAATGTATGGGTGGCCAAATCATTCCTTCAAATTGTCCAGATTGTTCTTCAAACCAGTTGTGAACAGTTGTGGGCCGGTCACGTTAAGTTCCAGAACGGCTGCAGATGTTCTCAGAGTAGGCAAACATAACCGTTTGTAGTAAATGATCTCCTCACTTTGACCAGAGCACCCCGTCCATTGCATGTAAACATAGCCCTACCAGCATGGAGCCACCACCAGCTTATACATTGCCTTGTTGATAACATAGATCCATGGCTTCGTGGCCTCTGTCCCACACTCGAACCCTACCATCACCTATTAGCAACTGAAATTGGGAGTCACCTGATCCGGCCATAGTTATCCAGTCGTCTAGGGTCCAACCAACATTATCACGAGTACAGGATTGGCGCTCTTGGCAATGTCGTGCTGTCAGCATAGGCACTCGCGTCGGTTGTCTGCTGCTGTATCCTTTTAACGCCAAATTTCGCCACACTGTCCTGACTGATACGTTTGTCGTGTGTCCCACATTCATTACTGCGGTTATTTCACGCAGTGTTGCTTGTCTGTCAGCACTGAAAACTACGAAAACGCCGGTGCTCTCGGTCTTTAAGTGAAGGCCGCCAGCCACTGCGTCGTCCATGGTGAGACTTAATGCCTGGAAATGTGGTAATCTTGACACACTCTTGACATTGTGGATCTCGGAATACTGAATTCCCTAACGATTTTCCAGATAGAATGTCCAATACGTCTAGCTCCAACTACCATTCCGCAATCAAAATATGTTAATTCCTATCTTGCGGCCACAATTACAACGGAAACCTTTTCACATGAATAACCTGAGGACAAATGACAGCTCGGTCATGCATTGGCTCTATTATGCCTTGTGTACACAATACTATCGCTATCTCATGGCTTTTGTGATCTCACAAGGGAACCTCCCCATCGCACCCCGCTCAGATTTAGTTATGAGTTGGCAAAGCGGATAGGCCTTGAAAAACTGAACACAGATCAATCGAGAAAACAGGAAGAAGTTGTGTGGAACTATGAAAAAATAAGCAAAATATACAAACTGAGTAGTCCATGCGCAACATAAGCAACATCAAGGATAATATGAGCTGAGGAGCGCCGTGGTCCCGTGGTTAGCGTGAGCAGCTGCGGAATGAGAGGTCCTTAGGTTCAAGACTTCCCTCGAGTGAGAAGTTTAGTTTTTTATTTTCAGACAATTATTATCTGTCAGTCCGTACGTCCGAAAATTCCAGGACATGTTCAGATTTGCTTGGACACATGCAGGATTTGACGGTCTACACACGGAAAAAATTGAAAAAGTTAAAAACATATGTTTTGTTAGAGCAAAGGGAAAACTGTGCGACTGTGAAACTGTTGCATTCATTTGTTGCAGTTTATGTGACAAACTCTTATGTTTTCATCACTTTTTTGGAGTGATTATCACATCCACAAGAAAACCTAAATCGGGCAAGGTAGAAGAATCTGTTTACCCATTCGCCAAGTGTACAACATATTCCTGTCATGTGACGCACATGCCGTCACCAGTGTCGTATAGAATATATCAGACGTATTTTCCTGTGGAGGAATCGGTTGACCTATGACCTTGCGATCAAATGTTTTCGGTTCCTATTGGAGAGGCACGTCCTTTCGTCTACTAATTACCGTGAACAGAGACGTCAATGAACGAACGGACAGATCATAACTTTGCGAAAATAAAGAAAGTAATCTTTTCACTTGAGGGAAGACTTCAACCAGGGACCTCTCGTTCCGCAGCTGCTCACGCTAACCACGGGACCACGGCGCTCCTGAGCGCAAATTCTCCTTGATGTTGCTTATGTTGCGCATGGACTACTCAGTTTGTATATTTTGCTTATTTTTTCATAGTTCCACACAACTTCTTCCTGTTATGTCGATTGATCTGTGTTCAGTTTTTCAAGGTCTATCCACTGTGCCAACTTATAACTAAATCTGAGGGGGGTGCGATGGGGAGGTTCCCTTGTCAGTGTGCACTAAAACCAGAACAGCTCAAGTACTGCGTTTTCCATTTACTTCCTACGTACAATATTTACGTTTTAATCATTCAATTTATATTTTCTTTCTTATCATTCTGTACATGGTATTTACGTTTCAATCTTTGCTTTCTGATAATTTTTCTAAATACAGTATGCACTGCCAGAAAAAAAACTAAATACGCCTGGAAAGAAGAGGTCGATTTTGGCCCAATGATGGCATCTGTGCATCTGAACCATTACATTCTGCGTTTCAATAAAGAATACACATTACGCGGTAAACAGCAACGAGAGTATATGTCGTTTTTAATGAGAATTTAAAATCAGTACTAGACCACCTAGAATGGTGGAATGAGTAATCAGAATTCGGCTATTCCCCTCCCCGTCCTGTGTTGGACGTACTGTGTAATTAAGGGAATGCTAAAGCAGACACCTATCACTTTTATTGATAAAGCATCATCAGTGTTTTAGCGTTTCTTGCAACTTTTTATATATTTTGAAAGAAAATTGTTCCGGCGTTGCTAACAGTAGTTGTAGTTGAAAAGCTTTGTTTTATTCTCTTCTTTCGCAGTTTTTCCGCTTTTAGGAGCCTGTGCATTTCATTTGACAACACCTGTTAAGTAAGTATACACAACGGTATTTTGTAACATTATCGTCTAAAAATTCCAAGATTAATGTAAAAGTAAAACCATAAAACATGCGACTGCAGGGTAAGAGAAGTATTACCTCACACGGAGACTGCATAAGATACTAATATAAATTCATGCAGTAATTGATAATGGGAATAAACTCCTGAAACTCGTCGTGCTATACATGAAAAAAACTTATCTTGTGTTTTATTATTTGTACAACTACTGACTCGGAACTTAGAATTGATTTTTCTGAAAATGTCTGTGGTTATAGTCCAGTATTTCTCAAGTCAGCCACTTGAAAGACGGTGTCATACTAAAGTACAACTAAAATGGTAATAAAGCTGATTCCCCACGCACCTGATAATGGCTTTCGTTAGACAGCTAGCATTGTACACGAAAGAACGGTGTATAGATTGACAGCTCTGTTGCAGTGCATGGAATAGATAGGATGCATTTCTATAACTCAGAGATACACAAGTTAAAGTTCCGGAATCGACGCTCCCTGAATTTCATTTCAGTGGTTTCCGTATGAAATCTGAGTGACTAAACGTAGAATTACTCACGTAGCTAGTGTTAAATCTGAAAGAGCTTCCAACGACGTAGACGTAAAAGATTACTTGAATCAGAGGAAAGAATAAAAATTTAACCACTTGAGATAAACATGATGAACACAGCTGGTAACCCTGTCGTGGAAATGCTGTTAATTCGAAGTGGGATGCATTCCTTTTTTGGCTCCTCTAGTTAATGCTCTTTCCGTCGTAAACGAGACGTATGGAGAACGACGCTGTTAACGAGACGAGCTGTTACTTAGTGTGCCCCGTGATGTGCGGACGAGGGAATTTGCGACGCTAGTGCTTTCGTTGCCATAAGCTAGGTGGTAGTTATGGGATGCTCATAGGTCGCTCCAGTCTGCCTCTCCTCCTCTCCCCCCCCCCCCCCCTTCCTCCTTCCTCCTTCCTTCCATCACCGTTCTCCACGACTGTGGTGAGTACGAGATAAGCAAGCTTGGGACTCTCAGCGATTGCAGCATTTTTCTCTTCCTTTCTTGTGCTGCAATTCTTCTCCCACCCTCTCCCTGCCCATTACTTAAAATGAGACTAGTAACCGTAATTTTACGTACATCTTTATGCCGACCTGGCTGTTCTATAGATTCTGAATTAGATCCTGCCATTTGCTTTCTTCTATCAACCTTTCAGCAAATTAATCTTGCCCCTGCTTTCGACTTTGACTTACCTTTTCTATTTTCAAAATTGGTCTGTAGAGCGGATCGTTTGGTGAGGCCACCGTAGGTTGCACCTTACCCATCATGTATGACGATCACGTACGCATTCTCAGTGCATGGAAAACTACTGCTAAAAAGCTAACACAGAAACGAGTGCAACGTGACGTGGTCATTATGTCCCCCAACGACTATGGCCCATCTGACAACGCAGTGATCGCATGGTTGTTCCCTGAGCCTGTACTTCCCCGAGTAACCCAAAGAGTAGAATGCTTATCCTTTTGAGTCACGTGGACGATAATAGTACAGTAGAACCGACTGTCACAGTGGAGAGTGTTAGGGAACAAGGTATCGAAAAACTTGCCCAATATTTAGTTCGCACTAGGAGAGATAGTATTCCTTCACAACATTGAAACGTACTTCTTTTATGGGGAATGTCGAAGAAAAGTTCGACGAAGGAACTGCCCTGGAATAAATGCGAATTGGATCTTATAAGGGCGGACGTATGAGAAAATACACGCTTACATATATTTTTACTGCTTGAGAAATAACTGACTCGAATTTTGCACGTGTTGTCATTGTGTTATTGGCTATAATTTGGATTTTTCAATATTTTGTCAAAAAATTTAATCGGGTCGTTGCTGCGTGCTTTCAGAACAGAACCTTCACAAGAGTACAATTTTCTCGAAGATTACTTTACTCATCATTTCCAAATTGTGGTAGGTTGTTCTTATTAATTAGATAAACAAATCTATGTACCAGTTTTTAACGTTATTTTTAATGCTCATGCAACATTTTTAAAAATTTACTTGTTTGATTCATAGCAGTTTTTATTTCACAAAAATTTAAATAAATTCGACAGTAATGCACTTCGGAAAGTTTTATGCAACAGGAAGTCTGCAGCATATTTTACTTTTTTATCTGCAGTCACCTGGGCCTCTCATCCGGATGACTGATATGGCAACTGTTCCTCAAGTGAACTGCAACGTAATTGTTGCGTGACTGAGATGTCTGCTCGGGGAAGAGAGTAAAGTTTATTTTTCCCCCTTCTGTGTTTGGTGAAGAACAGTGACAGATACCAGCGACTTCACTTTGGAGGAACGCGAGTGACAAGTATACAAGTTCATGAACTTAATCTCAACAAAAGAAAAGGTGACACAAGTGAAGCACAAGTTTTATGAACGGTTCGGTAAGACGCCACCACGTTGTCAGACTTCGATCACGTGGAAGAAGAAAGGTTTTCTCCTGGAAAGTGTTTTGTATGGCTCCCGCACTGGTCTTTCATTAACCCAAAGGGAAACATGTGCTGCAGTTTGTGGGCCAGAGATGCATTCGCTCCGCAAGACTACCAGAAAGCCCGCTACATAACTTGAAATTAAAAGCTCCATGACGCAGCTCCATGTGAAAGTGGACGTAGGCTTGCAAACGTTGCGACCGACCAGTGGTCATTATTCAGCTTAAACCTCCAAAGGCGTATCCAGCTGTGCAGGGAAACGTTTTGTATAAATAGCATGTTACTAAAATTGCAATGAATAAATGCACGTGTAAAAGGTCATGATTTCCCTGTAGTACAACTGAATTCAAATCTGTCTAGATGTTTAAATTTTCCTCGGTTTCCAAAAGTTGTTTAAATTTTCTTTGGTTTCCATAAATCACTGTCGCCGAAGGGAAGAGATTGTTTTACTATATGCGTTCGATTACTTGTCTATGACGTCTAGTCTTCAATAACGACAATGCCAACGACATACGAGGCTGTTTTTTCCCGATGGGAAATGTTTCTTACCCTCCATACAGCCCAGACTTGGCTCCCTCTGATTTTCCTCTCTTCGCTCACATGAACCGCTGGATATGAGGACAGCATTTTGGCAGAGACAACGAACTGCAGACCTGTGGAGGGAATTGGCCCAAACCACAGACGGCTGCCTTCTGTGTCGAGGTGAGGGTATTGGAAATTTGGTATGCAGACAAACTGCTGAAAGGTAGAGCAAAATGTTACAAATAAAACATTTTTGATTTTTCACTGTAGTTTCCATTTCGCGACCTATCGGAGGTTTGGAAAAAAAAACACCCACCTATAATATTCTAAGCGTGCACAATTGGGGTAGTGCTGTTGGAGTGGCGGAATGAATTGTTCACTTGTAGATTGATGGTAGTCTGACTTTGTAGCGAATAAATGATGCCAGAAGCGATTCGGGAGATGATCACATTTAATTTTTAAGAGCACTGTGGAGGATGAAAGTTCACAGCCAGTAAACATTATTTTCCTTCTTTAGAACTTTTGACGGGGTGTATTGGTTAATAACTTTTGTCTACATCCGCACTCTCAAACCTCTGAAGTGCTTGACAGAGGTTTCCATTTTATTCCATATCAGGCGTTCTTTCCATGTCACTCATGTATAGAGCTCCCAATGAAGACTGCTTAATTGCTTCAGTGCGCGTTGCAAACGGTCAGATTTTCTCTTTGCGCTCTCAAGGGAGCAATGCGTAGGTAGTTGCAGAATTCTGTGGATTCCGCACTTACTATTGGTTCACGAAGCCTCATAAGCAGACTTCCGTGAGATAGTTTGCGTCTACCTTCATACGTCTGCATGTTCAGTTTGTCAGCAATTCTGTGATGCTCTCCCATGAGTCTCTGACAATTCGTACTGCCGTTCACTGTGTGCGCCCCGTTAGTTCAGTGTTCGCCAGTCATTCGCGCCCGTAGTATGATGCCTAAGGTGTCTAAACTGTGTGTTCACTAATCAAAACTGCAGTTTGTTGACTGACGGAGACTTGTTATTCAATCTATAAAAGTTAGGACTATGACGTATTTTCCTAAGATAAAATTCTTTGCTCCATTTCATATTTTGATTTCAATTAATGGTGTTCACCTGAGTAGTCGATTTGATTGTTGGCAGTATTAGGTGCTGTAAGGTGCGTTGAGCGTGCTCGTCGCATATACACCAGACTGACTATGAGCTAGCGTAATGGGAAATCGATCTTTCTTCTGGCGGAGTTTATCCAGCTTCTGTACGTTGTGGAACATCTGATAGCAGGTTGATTTTGTTCATGATTCCATCATTCTCCATTCTTTTGGCCACAAAACCCTATTTTTCAACTTAATCTCAGTTCACTGCGAAATCTTTACGCCGTCTTACTGAGAGGGCCTGTAGGCTCGCATGATATCACTCTACTGGTCAACGTCTTGCTGCATCAATGTCATCTACGTACCCTTCCCGCTAAGTGCATACTTATTGGACCAAACAGGGTACGAAATCCGGGCTGTAGAGTGTTCGAGGAACCGGGCTTACTGCGATGACAGACACCTTGTCCAAATCGCTGCTTCAAGATACTATAAGGGCTGAAATGGGAATATTGCACGATGTACCAGGACAAATTCTGCATTTTTTCAAACAAAATTGGCCGTGGAAAAAAGAGTTGCATTACTTATTGAATGCCTCTCGCAACTTGGCTGAACATCTGAAAACTCCACCATCTATCAGGTACGCTGAGAACTCGGCAAAGATGAAGGCAGTCATCTTCTTTACCAGTAGTTGGACCTCTGACGGGAATATAGCAATTCGCGGCTGTCTGCAATCGTATCTGGCCTACGGCATAAAGTACGGTTGGAGTGAGCATAGCGCACTGCCCGTACCGCCAGCATCAAACCAAAATAGTCGCGCGACTAACGTCTAACGCTTTTGGTTTATTATTTGAGCTAGGACAAACTTTAATATTACTTACTTGCTCCGTTTTTACCCATATATTTATTAGTAACAACAATGGTAAATAACAGCTGCTGCCATCAATTACCTTACGAGATCACACAGATCACCATGTCACAGATATCGACAGGGTGTTACGAAAAGTTAATATCCTAGGACTAATTTATTTGGTTGTATTCCTTTAAAGTTTTTGACATCCTTGGGAGAACCAGCTATGACAAAACTATTACACCTAGTATGCAAGATATATGTAGGCGAAATACTTTCAAATTTCACGAAGAATGTAATAATATATTTTCTGAAGACAAATGTGCTGATAGGTATGTATAGTTTATGGTTGCAAAATACTGAAACGAATAATTTACGGAAGAGTGGAAAAATCCGAATAAGCCGTCTCACGGAAGATAGTGGATGTAAGAACACAGATTGTAGACGCTTGGTTGACGACATGTGGAAGGCGACCGCTCCGATAAATCCGGGTTCGAGTCCTTGTCCGTCATTCCGTTATATAGCTGCTGGTTGTCCATATTCGCAATTGCGAATAATTTAATGTATCACGGAAGATCTGTTTAGGTTCCGGAGAAATGCTAGAACACGCGAGACAACGCCGACCGCACGACTTGCCAGAGAAAATAGGTTAAGAAGTGTAAACTTACTTTTATAACACTTAAAAAGTAAGAGAAAGGTTTGCCAATATTAATCGGACCATAGCCACAGAGATGTTGAAGGTAGCAGTGATAAATACAGGGCACGATGATAATCAGACAACTTATACACAAACAAGACTGCCGTTAGAAGAGTCAAGGGAAGCTGTAATTGAGAAGGAAATGGTACACATTTATAGCCTGTCCTCGATGGTTTTCAATCTGTACCTTCAGCAAGCAGAAAAGGAAAAAAAAAGGAAAAGCTTGGTACGACAATTGAAATTCAGGTATAAGGAATTAAAACTTTGAGGTTTGCCGATGACATTGTAATTCTATCAGGCATGGCGAAGGATTTGGAAGACGTGTCGAACGGAATGGATAGTGCCATCAAAAGAGATTATGAGATGAACACAAAGAAAAGTAAAACAAGGACGATGGATTATTGAATATTGTCGAAATAAAGCAGGTGACGCTGATAGATTAAAATATCTCACTGAAAGCAGTCTGATCAGTTTTGCCTTTTGGGCAACAAAACAGTCGTCGATGATCGAAGTAGAGGATATAGCAAGAAAAGGATGTCTGAAGAGAGTATTGTTAACATGGAATATAAATTAAATGTTGGAACGCGTTGGTATTTGTCCGGAAGTGAAACATGCGCGATAACCAGTGTAGATATGAAGAGAATGGGAGCTTCGGAAATGTGGCGCTACAGAAGAATACTGAAGATAATTGGCGTAGATCGAATAACTAATGACGAAGTACTGAGTGGGGAAGAACTCAATTTGTGACAAACTGAGTCAGAGTAGCAATCTGTTGGTGACACACATCCTAAGATATCAAGAAATCGTCAATTTGGTAATGGAAGGTAGTGTGTGTGTGTGTGTGTGTGGGGGGGGGGGGATATAGTAGAGGGATGAGTACAGTAAACAGGTTGAAATTAATGGAGTTTGCATTAGCAGAGATGAAATGTCTTGCGCAAAAAAAAAAAAAGACCAGCATGGAGAGCTGCATGAAACCACTCGTAATACTAAAGGCGATGACGACGACTTCTGTATATTTGTAAGATAAGTGCCAGATAAATCCGATATTGTGGAAATATGCTACCAGCCAATCCGCTAAATATACAACCATTTATAACAGTTTCCAACTGCAAATAAGCAGATTACGAAGATCTGTAAACCGTTTTGCTTTTTTTTGTAGTTGCAATATGAAATTCTAGCACTAGTGCCATTTCGTGGAGAATTATGTGCGAACAGTATTTTAGTTCCTGAAAATTGTAAGATGATTAAGCATTTGTAACCAAAAAAGGAAAAACAGAAATGCTCCCTAACTCCAAATTTGATGTGTTTTTCGGAACAATTTCTCTTCGGCTTACTAGGAACCCATTTCACAATTTTGCTGTAGCATAATATAATAAAACACAGTGTCGGCTGTACGATAAAGTGCTACACTAAACTTAAAAGTAGTGGAGGCAATCCCATCTTATCCTACAATAATAAAAAAATTCGACGTCTGAGCTGTGACATCGCATAAAAGCGAAATGTCCTTTCAATCCTCTCTTCAAAACCTTATCCAAGTTCATTCCGAATACCGAATTCAGATTTTTAATGAATCTATGAGACATGAGTACATAACCGTCGATACTTTTGCACGGTCTATACGAGCGATGTAATGACATTGAAAATGGCAGAGCACGTATTGGCATACCTTGCTTCGCAGCCGCGGGGGGTAGCCGCGCGGTCTCACGCGTCTTGTCACGGTCCGCGTGGCTCCCCCGTCGGAGGTTCGAGTCCTCCCTACTGTGTGTGTGTGTGTGTGTGTGTGTGTGTGTGTGTGTGTGTGTGTGTCGTCCTTAGCGTGTTAGTTTGTTAGGGACCGATGACCTCAGCAGTTTGGTCCCATAAGCCCTTACTACAAATTTAAAAAAAGTAATTTACACATTTTATGGATGTTCATGTTATTGCATGGTCGAGGGACTTCAACTGATGATATATATGAGAAAAAGTAACACAACTGTATCTTGAGAAAATCTTTATGCCCATTGGCATTGGAGGCAGCACGATGTTGAGTATAGACCCCTGATGAAAGCTAGACCACGTGTGCTAGTGGCAAGGATCCCACAGTAAATGCGCCAAGGAAATCAAAAACTCTGTTGGCAATGGTGGGGCCTGAGGATGTTGGTAAAGTACCGCCGAAACTAGTCGAGTGTTACAATGAAGACATTCTCAAGATACAGCTTTGGTGGTACTTCTCTTATACAAATTACAGATTATTATGGCATGCAAAGTAACTTTTATTGAATTCTGCACTATGTTTTAGAGTGACACAAACGCATACCACTATTTGTCAACATAGTCCTCCAGTCTCTCTAAACAACGGTCGGAACGTTCCTCCAGTTTTTCAGTTCTTGACACTAGAAATCGCCTCCTTGATAACAGAGAACCGCTGTCTGAACATCCTCTTCGTTAGAAAATCTCTGTCGCGCCAGATATTCTTCGTCGATTGGCTGGATATCACCTCTGCGGTCGATGTCGATGGCCTTCCTTCTCGATGAGGATCATGCAAGTTTGTGCGGCCTTGGTCAGATTGTTGGCACCGTTTCTGTACAGCTGAAAGTGATATTGCATTTGGTCCATATGTATCCAGAATTTAATGCAGCATATGAGAGCAGTATAGACGTTTTGCCCACAAATATCATACTGTCCCGCGTTCTTCATCTTCGGAGTACTTCTCCAATTGCCACACCATTTCATTCCCACAGTATGATGGATCTGTTATCCACTCCAGAACTTTCTCTGCAGGAAACTGACAACATGTACTGTCTTCTGACAAAGTGCCATTCCTGTTGCACAATGTTCTTAGCGTGGGACGACATGTGTAACTGTTTTTCTGAAGACCGTATGTACGTAGCTTGTTCGGAGTACCAAAACAACGGTCAATAATACGACGCGATGTTTAGGGCCCTACCGTATGCTCATTTTCCTATCTTCGCCAGATGTAAGACTTTTGTTCTGCGAGTAGACGTCTGCACATTTCCTGAAAAAAGCATTTCATATGTACACACAAATAAAGTAACTACAGCAACCTTCAGGTAAACGTTGTTACTTGCAGTCAATCGCAACCTATAATTAGGAGATACAGTGACGTTTCATACATGCTTTTTTGTCTTTTGCAGGTACGTCCGAGGTGGTAGCTATAACGTCAACGGAAATGTAAGTGTTAAAACTCATGAAAAGTAATTGGTTCACAGAGAAATATTTTTTGTTTTTGTTGGACGTTTGTTAGGAAAATTGTCTACCTATTGAATGAATCTAAAGTGTGTAAGTACTTACAAGGAAGTATGTATGGCAATGTAGAAATCTAATAACAAAATTCTATAAAATAGCACGGTAGAAAAGTTTTGATTAGATGAGCCGATAAGAGCAATCCATGTTAAGTCCTGATTTAATTCCATTGCCTCGAAATAAGATTTATCGAGGTCCAGTCCATGAAAGGTTGTGTATTTTTTTATAGGTGCCAAAACTAGTCATATGTATAGTACACAGTCCCTGCACGTGACCATAATAAACAACGAAAAATTGTTTATGTACGCAACCATACTTTTCAAGTTTATTATTCGCACTGTCGCTGGTTTCAGCAACTCTGCCACTCTTTTGGACGGTTGCATTCTTTCTTACTCTATTGGAACATTAATTAGTGAAAGAACGAACGCTGCAGCTTCCGTATAAAAAATGGTACAAGAGTTCCACTGATACAAATTTTCTTCGGAACAGGTAATATAGACATACTGGCTGTGGGAACGGGTTTTCTATGATGGGCCCAGTGTGGATCACCTCCATAGATATTTACAATGTTTGAATAATATGTGAAGTATCCGTGTAATAATTCATGGTCAGTCGAAGATAAAACTATGTCTGCACCAAATGACAGTTAAGAAGGTGAACATAGTAGTGCAGTTAACTATTTTATTTGTGGGGATGTCATATCAACGATAAGTTCATATTTGTAACACTTTACGACATTATATGGGTCTCGCAGATATTAGAAAGCTCACGTGAATACTGAATGACCATTGTGGCTGTACATTCATCGACCGCCATTATAAAGGAAGAAAACATTGTTTCCATTTGAAGGAGGGTCATATTTATGTTCTTATTTTGGCAGCTAAAAATATGGAATGTTAATCATATATCAATCCAAGGGGGCATCAAGACCCCAAGTGACTCTCGCGGAGACTACCCGGCAGTCGGATTTTTGCAGGTTATTTTAGATTTATGATACGTGAAGTTCATAAGTCAAATATCAGTGTGCCAAAGCAGTTCAAGGAACTTTAATTCACCAAAGTTAAGGCAAATTGTTGCCTCATATTTTAGGGAGAGGATTTTAATGTGCTGCTGGGTGACTGGCTCATCCAGGTTTTAGGTAAGAGGTCCGCCAGTCACGATTACCTACTTGTTTCACTTCGATTTCTGTTCTCTTTTCCTTGTGTTTCATTTCCTTTTTTAGTGCGTTTCTTCTCCTCTTGTTTTGCCTCTGTATGTGAGGATTTGGAACTGCGTCAGGTCTGTGTCTTTTAGCCGTTCTCCTTGTTCGCTGTCCGTCTTCGCCCCCCTTCACCGCATGTGTTCCTGTTTTTATGCGTTTGGGCGCTGATGACCACGCTGTTTAGCGCCCGAAAACCACACAAACACACACACACACACACACACACACACACACACACACACACACACACACACACAAATTTCACACCAGGCCTTGTGGCTCACTGGGTAGCGTTGTGGACAGGGAGTACGGTATTCATTGGATTGTTGCTTCGAATCTTGCTATGGTCTTTTATTTCGTTTTATTTTTTCTTTCTTTTCGAATACCTACATCATTTAAATATAAAACTCGTGAATTATATGCTGATAAACATGTTCAATTATTTTCTTATGAAAAATGAATGGCTTATTCGTAATTACATATTACGTGCTTTTCAAATACAAATTCTTAATATGAAAATGCAGGCTTTCTCTGCGAAATTCGATGATGGAAGTATTCTCCGGTTATCATCCGAGTCAGGGCGTCATTCTGCGGCAACGTTTCGACAAGTTTGCTTCTAGTCATCTTCACGCGAAACTATAACCTGAGAAGACTTCATCATAAATTGTTAATTATCAGTATTTGTAAAAGATTTTTAATAAAGATTGTTTACGTTTTATAAAATACAAAATTATTTTCAAATTGGCATTTTTAAAATGTAAACACTGTTAATATTATTTTAGGAAAATAAAAGATAATTATTTCAACACGTCTTATATGTGGTTAGAAATAAGACGGCATGCATCTTCAACAAATAAAATTATAAATAGATATGTGTTAATTAGCATATAATTGACGAATTTTATACTCAAGTGATGTAGGCATTAAAATTGATCGAAAAAACAAAACGAAATAAGATTGCAACCGGAAATCCAATCGACACTCGATTGCCATTGTCTAACGCTATCGAATGAGCCATACGACCCAGCCTAAAATTCGCCTTACCTAAATTCCTTGGAATTTTTGAGTGTGGTCGAACTGTTTTGCCACACTGATAATTGTCCATAAATATAAACAAATTATAAAAATTCGATTGCCGGGTTGATTATTTAATAAATAACCTTATCATGCTTGTTTTGGTACTGTAGCTACAGAACATGACATACGGTTGTTATTTACTGCAGTTGTGCTTGATGTGAATTACACACTGCATGATACATTACTATAGTAGTCATAATGACTAGTTTCCTGAAGCTAAGTTCACAATGAGCTCTGGGTACCTTGCTGCATATTGTCCTCAGTGCCTTGTTCTGTAATTTAAATACATTAGTTGCATTCTTTAGGTGGTTCTAAGGAGTTGTATCGTATTGTACCCTGCGGCACTGGATAAAAACAAGAAGGCGTAATAAATTAGTCTAATTATTCTTACCAATTTTCCTGTGTGATCATTTGCGTCCTTGTTAGTTTTTAGTGGTTGCTTTAGTCTAATTTAACAACACTCGTCTCATTCTGTGTGAAGGTGCAGGTTACAGAGCAGTCTGGCGCCCTTAAGAAGACCACACCGTGGTTCAAGTCGAAAAAAATTGATTTTCGGTTTTCATCATATTTCGATAGATTAAGGTTTTATGTAACTACTCTGGAAAGGATTTTGCTGAAAAAGTATTTTTTCGAGCATTCACAGAGCATTTTCCTACCACTTTTGTCACCCACATTTCTGCACATATTTTAGATCTTTATATCCCCTAACATTGCACTTTAGGGTTTTTTTACTCCAGAGTGTGTTGGCGATCCTTGGAATGCAACGTTCGGTATTTTGTTTCTACTGTTTGTAAACAACATGCTTTCAAACACGCGGTTAGTTTAATTTCAAGTGTGATTGCGAGTAGTTGTTATAGAAAACTTGCAGGTATACTAAGGGCAGGCAATTAGGAGAAATAAAGAAAATCGGGGAGGCAATGGAGAGAAAAGTTCGGGCCATATTCTTCCATAAGCCCTCTACTGATGACGATCCATGTCACGGATTGTGTCCGTCAGAAGAAAATTCGTGGTGCAAATACAGTAGGGCTCAGGCAACTGGAGAATCTTATTCTCACCAGCATGCTCTTCCTGCTGCTGTTATTACAGCAATTAAACCTATTTTCAGAGACTTGGCTCATCCTGACCTTCTAAAGAAATGACTGCATGGGCGCACACACAGAATCCAAATGAATGTTTCAACAGCATAATTTGGAGCCGTCTTCCTAAAACTGTATTTGTAGGCATGCATACAATGAAACTAGAAGTTCATGATGCTGTTATTACATTCAGTTGAGGTAATATTGGTAAGTGTTGGGTACTGAAAAAGCTGGGAATTGATCCTGGTGAAAATATGATCACTGGGCTGTAACATTGCGATAAAATGAGGATAGCCGGTACAGACAGGTCTGCATCTAATATGGCTAAGAAAGCAAGATAAACACCCAGAAAGGTGAAAAAGAAGCTGGAAGACCTCGTAGAGGCCAAAGAAGGGCCATCATAAGCAGCAAGACAGTTCTAATTAACTGTAAGTAACAAATTTAAAAAGTATTTTCTTTAAAGTCAATTTCATGCAAACTAAAATTTTCAGTAGTTATGCCGCATTATATCAGAAACTGTCATAGATAAATGAATGAAATTTTCAGAGACTCTGCAGAACATAAAAAGCCACCTCTGGTACTAAATTCATTAATTCCCCCATTAGGAAGTTCACAAAAATATTTTCTACAGAAAAAACTTAATTTTTTTTGTTAATACATTAAACAAGTATTTCCTAATAACTATAAAATGGATACAGTAGATTTTAGTACAGTTGACTCTATTAACATCATGTAAAAATATTAAGGTCCAGCATCAAATAGTTTTTTCAGAAATTGGTCAAATACTTGCCTGAATTAACATAGGTTAGATAGGCAGGGTGTGGTCCCCTTAAAACCATCGTGATGGCAGGTGTCAGTCGTGTTCGCTTGAGCGATAAGCTTCGGTTTTTGAAATTAGTCTTGCCAACCTCATCACGAGGCCGAGCAGAGTCGAGAAAGAGGTGACAGAAACTTTCTCATTCGGAGTACAGAGATCACTTTCGAAACGCTGTTGACTCTACCGGGGCTAACGGCAGTGCCATTGCGGCGGTATGCGCCTCCAGGGGTAGGCAGCGCGTTTCTCGTGCCGCGGGCGCGCACAATGGACGGAAGCGGTCACGAGTGCCGTGTTGCGACACGGTATTTGCATTGTATGCCGGAAGATACATCATTGTGGAGCAGCTGCAGATCGGTGAAGCCTGGCCAGATTGGCATTCCTTGGCGCTAGCGCCCTGTTCCCATTCCTAACACATTCCAGTTCTGCCTGTGGCCACTGGTAAGTTTTCGGATATCTGATACTTCACTCTGCTATGCATGCCATCGATTAAATTTTACAGCGTGTATGTACCGCAGTGCAGTTCTACGTCTACCTTCATAGTCCGCAAACCACTTTGAAGTAATGGCAGAGAATACTTCCCATTGTACCGGTATTAGGGCATATCCCTATTCCAGTCTCACATAGACCGCATTAAGAATCGTTCTTTAAACCTCTCTTGCGCACTGTATTTGGTCTAAACTTGCCCTTGAACATGCTGTTGTATATAGATACGTCGCAATGCTTGAGAACTGTAGCCAAATGCAGGGAGACCTGCGGAAGAACACTGCTTAATGGGGATTGTCAGTTGTTCCTCACCGTAAACAAATGAACGTATTGCAAATACTGTGAAGAGCCGCTGGAAGCAGTCCCGTCCATTAAATATCTGAGGTATGCGTAGGTAACAATTTAAAGCGGAACGACCATTTAAAGTTAATCTCAGGAAAGGCAGAAGCCAAACATTGATTGAGAAAATCTTCAGGAAATACAGTACACCGATGTAGGCATCGCGGTCTCTCACATTTTCTCGGCGAGATTACTTAATGATGTACTTGCCTATTCATCAAGTCTTACCAGATGCAATCGATAGAGAAGAGCATTGCGTTTCGGTACGGGCTCATTAAGTAAACACGAGAGCGTCTCAGGTCCAGTGAGAAACGCTACAAAAGAATTGTGCGTCGCGGTGTGGTTTACTATTAAAATTTAGAGAGCGTACGTTCGAAGAATATTCAAGCAACATATTTACCTCTCCTACACACATCTTACTGAAGAATTCTGGACGTAAAATGAGACATTCGAGCCCTCGTGAGGGTGTATCAGCAGTAGTTCCTTCCGCGCTGCATTCACGACTGAAGGAACAGAGAGAGAAAGTTACAGGTAGCACACTGGACTCTCATTCGGAAGGAGCTGCGTCCGGCTAACCTGATTTAGGGCTTCCGTGGTTGCCCTGAATCGCTTCAGGCAAATGCCGCGATGGTTCCTTTGAAAGGACACGGCCGACTTCCTTCCCCATCCTTCCCTAATCCGATGGGACCCATGACTTCGCTGTTTGGTCTCCTCGACCGAATCAGTCAGTCAACCAACCAACCAAAGTGACAGTAGTGCACAAAGCCCCATCCGCCTCACATCATGAGGTGGTTTGCGGAGTGTAGACATAAACGCAGTTCTAGCTCTTCATTGGTCTCGCTGTAGCAACAACTACTGAGTGGACAAAAGTGGTTTGAAAATCCTATCCTGGCACTCAAAATTTTTTTCTGATTTTCAAAAATCGTTTCAGGGAAATGCTGGAACAACTCCCGTAACAAGGCCATTGGTGATTCACTTCCTCGTTCTCGACGTAAACTCCTATCTGTTCTTTCCCATTGGGGACGAATCCATGTCGTGATAAATGTTTAATTCAAAAGCTGTCACGAATATACATCCTATAAAACGTACCGAGACAGGTCTAGGTAATGGGCAATTGACAACTAGATGTCACGAGAGGCGGATCCGTCAGTAAAAGGAGGTGGGAGTACTGCGTTGTCAGTGGGGAAGCAGTAACAGCAGAATGGGTGTCAGGAGAGCCCAGTGATTTCGAACATGGACTATTCATTAGATGCCAGCCGAGTAACAGATCCATCAGGGACATTTCAACCCTTCTCAAGCTGCCCAAGTCGACTGTAAAACGCATGTTGCGGAGGGCGCTGGAAAAAAAAAAAACATTAAATCACCGGAAGGAACCACTAGTGTTCCAAAGTGCTCCCAGCAGTCCAGCTAGCACAGTGACAGTGCGTAGGAAGTTAATGAATGAATGGAGGACGATGGTCGAGCAGCTCCTCATAAACCGCAGATTTTCCTAGCCTGCGGTGAGTGACGCTTGAACGACGCCACTCGACGATGAATTACAGGAAACGGCTAATTTGCTGTAACGAATCACTCTATATCCTGTGGCAATCCGAATAAAAGGTTTGGGTTTGGCGAATGCCGTGAGAACTGTACCTGTTAAATGTAGTGCCAGCTGTGAAGTAAGACGAAGTAGTGTTATGGTATGGGGGTGTTTTTTGTGTTATTTTGTGGGCCCCTTTCTGCGCTTAAGAAAACGCTAAATGCGAAGGATGTCAAAACATTTTACAGCCTTGTATACTATATGGAGGAGAGGAATAGTTCGGAGACGATGATCGTATGAACATGGCAGTGCATTATGTCATAAAGCAGCATCTGTGAGGTAATGGTTTGTGGATATGAGACTCCTGAAATGGGCTGTCCTGTCCAGAGTCCCGACGTGAACTCAATGGAACACTTTCGGGATGAATTAGAACGTCGAGCGTAGACTTAGCTCCAGATCTCAGCATTGAACATCACTTCTGAGGAAAAAATGAGCAGTCATTCCTGTGTAGACATTCAGACATCTAATTGAAAGTGTCGTCGGCAGAATTACAGCTGTCATAAAGGCGAGTCTTGACACTCCGTGTATATGCCCAGATAGTTTTGATCAAATACTATAGTAATGTAAACAAAGCAGGTGTGTTTCTAGGTAAAGCCAGAGGTTACTCCTAAAGCTGTTGATAATGCATTACGATTGATGAATTCTTCTCGGGTTAGATGATGATGGGTACGAAACCCATTGAAACGTTGCGACAAGACGATGCCACCTCTCGGCTGATAAACCGAGAAGAATTCATCAGTGGAATATGCCGAGAAAGACTGAAATCGCATGCATTAAGATTCATTCGATGGGTTTTTCGTCCCCACGGAAGCTCAATAACAGGACTGCTTGACACTAGGAGCTATACGACGAGAATTTGTTCGATCAGTTATCAATATTTAATTAAGTTAGCCATTAGTTTACGCAGTCTTGAGGGGCAACCTTTCAACAAATGCCTGTATAACGGGATGAAGTCGTTGAAATTAATGTAATCATTGGGATGAAATCGATAAAAATCCATTGACATGAAATAACAGAACGACAGTCAGAGATGTTGAACCTGCAGCGTAGGCAGCGTAAGGCCAAGGTCTTCTACACACTCTTTGTTACACCCTCTGCCTCTACCCACCCCCTGCCAGTGCTGCTATTCAAAAGTTTCCCGTGAGTGAATCATTTAATTTCCAGTGCTAGTTTTCGTGTAAGTTATAAATGGAAGTGGCTAAGTGATAATGTGCCAGACAGACTACAGATCCAAGGATTGTATCTCTCACTTATCATTTCTCACAACTCTAGCAATATTTTTTGATAAATACAGAGTGGCACCGTGATTCGGAAAGCCCGTCAAACAGTAGGTTTTCCTGTAACAGGCTGGATAAGTCAGTTCAAAGCCCGGAGGAAGGCAGGAGTATATACCACGTCCAATAGGAAGATGCCCAGTAAAGCATTGTAATGGTCGCATTGTGATGGTCAAAACAATCGTCGGACGGCTCAAAGTTTAAAGCGAGTTACTAAAAATCAGAAATATGGAGTAGTCTCACTAACAAATCTTAAATTGTCTTGACATAATAATTGCTAATGTCTATAGAAGTGAGACACGCCTATAAAGCACTTGCTGCCTAGAATCATTACTCAGGGATGGATTTCATCTGATGAGGATTCCCAGAATGCGTATTTCATACAGTTGCGGGATGTTTTCATCGGTGCGGTCCACTTGTTTACTCATACCATTCTCTAGAGTTTTTTATTTTTGTACTTTCACTTTGTCCACATTGCCGCCTTTGGAGTGCGTAAACATTAAGTATTTGCGTATGCTATGCGATGACGCGCGGGCAGCGCGACTTCATTAATCAGAAAGTGGTCTCCTGAAGCATTTTACCCATTATTAAAGCCGTTACAAGAAAACAGTTTCTCTTATTAAATTACTACTACCGTTTCTGAAAAAGAGAAATTTGTTAACATCGAGTATAGATTTAAGTGCCAGGAAGTCGTTTCTGAAAGTATTTGTATCGAGTGTAGCCATGTATGGAAGTGAAACATGGACGATAAATAGTTTGGACAAGAAGAGAATAGAAGCTTTCGAAATGTGGTGCTACAGAAGAATGCTGAAGATTAGATAGGTAGATCACATAACTAATGAGGTATTGAATAGAATTGGGGCGGAGTTTGTGGCACAACTTGACAAGAAGAGGGGACCAGTTGGTAGGACATGTTCTGAGGCATCAGGGATCACAAATTTAGCATTGGAGGGCAGCGTTGAGGGTAAAAATCGTAGAGGGAGACCAAGAGATGAATACACTAAGCAGATTCAGAAGGATGTAGGTTGCAGTAGGTACTGGGAGAGGAAGAAGCGTGCACAGGATAGGGTAGCATGGAGAGCTGCATCAAACCAGTCTCAGGACTGAAGACCACAACAACAACCGTAAAACGATAAACACGCGTAACAAAGAAATTATAAACGTATCGTATTTCTTATTTCTAGGACCAGCCAGACTTGAAATCACCTTAATTTGGTTCTTGACTCAAAAGACTAATTTTAAAAATCAAATATATCACAGCAATGCACATTTTTAGGCTAAATAGCTCGGTCTTGAAGAGAGCAATTTTTTGACACTTTATTTACTTTCCTAGCGTCTTCTGTTCTCGAAATGACCAAAATTTAGTACTTGATTTTAAGGAAGCCATTTAGACAAATGAATACCACAACAGTGTAACTTTTTATGCGCAAAATTGCTGACCTTGAGGAGACAGACTTTTTACACAATTTTTGCGCTCGCTTACGCCATTGTTGCAGAATTGTTGCGCTCTTTTGGGCGTATATTTACTTGATCCGTGTTGCAGAAAAATTCACTTCCGGTCTGTGTTATTCTTATGGAGTTTAGGGCTCTGTGTTGAAAATAACTTATTTAAACAGTATACGTAATGTTTGGGTGGAATATTGCAGTTGTTTCTCCAATCACTTTTTTCTAAACTACCGTTATTACTTTCAAGCAATTAAACCTTTTTTTAATTAGATGTCTCGCTGAACAGTTTGAGACCCCGTTTGTCAATTTCCCACTCTACGTTTGGCTTGGAAAATTTGGACAAAAGTCACTTGTCTAATTTCCTGGGAGTGCTGTTTCACTCAGCCCGAACACTTGACCAAAAAGAAAGAAAAAGATGGGTACTAATAAAATAATAGGAAACTAAATTGCAAACCAAATTGTTGTACACATTTATATGCACTTGAAAATGTTACTTTGCAACACGTCGGCCTAACAGGACAGGATTAAACTTATATTTGCTATTTTAAGAGTAACGAATTTTGTATTACGTAGTGAACAATAGCACTATCAGAGCGTTGGTATGTTCACATAATCAGCGCCAATTACGGTCTTCGGTTGACGAGCTGCAGTGGAACTCGTTTGTAGTTAGGTACAAAGTTAGATTTGTAAATTACTTTCTCGGCCTTTTATTATCGTCCTTACTCCTTTCTTTTTTTTCTTTTTTTAACAGTTCATCGGAAGGTGACGTGCTAACTGTCGGAACCGGCAATGGAACGATCTGTGTCCCGAGCGTGAGAGATATAATAAATTCGTTACAGAACTTTTACATCGTTACCCTTATAAGCCAAAAATATTAGTTGTATCTTCTAGAAATTAATGAAATTTTGGAAACTGTGTTAATCACTCAAGTCTACTCTGATATAAATAATCTCGTTTATACCGATTACTGAGTGGAGCTTCAGCCGTTCTTCCGAAACTAAGCGTTTGGTCGAAAAAGCCAAGGTTACCGAAAATGCAGAGCTGATCTTGTACCACGTACTTTCTGAAGCAGAGTACGATCTTCCTCAGGGTTCAACGTATGTCCATACAAAGTTTCATTAAAATCGGTTCAGCGGTTTATCGTGAAAGCGTAACAGATTTACTTTCACATCTGTAGAATTAGTATGGATTACTCTGTTAATGCTATAGTATCTCGATAACGTTTAGGTTATGGATCAGGACCAGTAGCAAAAATAAAGTGAATATTCAAAAAATTCAGCGAATAGAAAGTAGAAAGTTGATGTTGACCGTTAATCGTATAATTTACTTGTTGTCGTGGTCTACAGTCGTGAGACTGGTTTGATGCAGCTCTCCATGCTACTCTGTCCTGTGCAAGCTTCATCTCCCAGTACCTACTGCCACCTACATCCTTCTGAATCTGTTTAGTGTATTTATCTCTTGGTCTCCCTCTACGAATTCTACCCTCCACGCTGCCCTCCAATACTAAATTGGTGATCCCTTGATGCCTCAGAACATGTCCTACCAGCCGATCCCTTCTTCTTGCCAAGGTGTGCCACAAACTTCTCTTCTCCACAATCCTATTCAATACCTCGTCATTAGTTATATGATCTACCCACCTAATCTTCAACATTCTTCTGTAGCACCACATTTCGAAAGCTTCTATTCTCTTCTTGTCCAAACTAGTTATCGTCCATGTTTCACTTCCATACAGGGCTACACTCCATACAAATACTTTTAGAAACGACTTCCTGACACTTAAATCAATACTCAATGTTAGCAAATTTCTCTTCTTCAGAAACACTTTCCTTGCCATTGCCAGTCTACATATTATATCCTCTCTACTTCGACCATCATCAGTTATTTTGCTCCCCAAATAGCAAAACTCCTTTACTACTTTAAGTGTCTCATTTTCTAATCTAATTCCCTCAGCATCGCCCGACTTAATTTGACTACATTCCATTATCCTCGTTTTGCTTTTGTTGATGTTCATCTTATACCCTCCTTTCAAGACACTGTCCATTCCTTTCAACTGCTCTTCCAAGTCCTTTGCTGTCTCTGACAGAATTACAATGTCATCGGCGAACCTGAAAGTTTTTATTTCTTCTCCATGGATTTTAATACCTACTCCGAATTTTTCTTTTGTTTCCTTCACTGCTTGCTCAATATACAGATTGAATAACATCGGGCAGAGGCTACAACCCTGTCTCACTCCCTTCCCAATGGCTAATTCTCAGATGCTGCGCGTTTTATAGCAATGAGACGGGTGTTTTTTCGAGAAGTGAGAAATTACCTTTTTTCTCACGTGGATTTTCTGTTGGAAAACTTAATCAAACAGTAAAGTTTTGGTAGTCGACGTATAATTTTACTGCTCCACATTTTTGGCAGCGTAGACGTTTTCAGTGAAACATTTACGTTCGAAGATATTCCCAACATCTGAGCCTTTATTCACTGAGGCAGCACGCTAAGCTTAAGGTCGATGTTCGTGATAGTAATGGAAACGTCAAGCTATGTACTGTCTCGGCAGTC
Source organism: Schistocerca nitens (assembly GCF_023898315.1). Taxonomy (NCBI): domain Eukaryota; kingdom Metazoa; phylum Arthropoda; class Insecta; order Orthoptera; family Acrididae; genus Schistocerca; species Schistocerca nitens. The sequence continues at coordinate 357,044,768 of NC_064622.1, forward strand.
ATTTAATACAACTCGCGCAGCAGAAATGAACACTTTGACTACTGTTAAAACTGTTTCTAGTACTTTACTCCCAGTGTTCCTTTCTTTTCCCGACATGCGCCGTAAACTTGTGTATCCATTGTTACACGCCAATAAATGAATAATTTGTGACGTTATGAAAATCGAAACAGTCTTTCATGTGCCGGAGCCGTTATTATGTCACTCCATCCCTGATGATACATTTTAAAATCAGTCGTTCGGCTATTCGAGAATTCATTAAAAAAATGGTTCAAATGGCTCCAAGCACTATCGGACTTAACATCTGAGGTCATCAGTCCCCTACACTTAGAACTACTTAAACCTAACTAACCTGAGGACATCACACAACTGCGACCGTAGCAGCAGCGCGGTTCCGGACTGAAGCGCCTAGAACCGCTCTGTCATAATTCATCATCAGGCGTCTCGCAGATGAACTTTTTTCTCATTTTTTAGTTGCGTTATTTTACGTTAGACTCATAAGGCAGTAAATTTGATAACTGCTTTGCATGTACATATTACCGGTTTTTACGGCCTTTCAGCAGCAGCAGCAGTTCCTCGTAATTTTTATTGCGTGCTCGTGTTTTTAACAGCCCTGTGCTGTGCTTTCTGCTTCCCCATTAGTGAAAAGGTGAGAATTTGACAAATGATACTAATTTTTGTAAGTCAGTACGATAAGAAACACAAACACTTTAAACATTAGATTTTTACATCCAACCACGTGGTCAACCGGTAGGCTTGATATATGGGTCTTAATTTTTTTTTTCTTATACTGAAAGTAATTTGCATTGTTAAATAACAATCCTCGACTGATGTCGGATAGGCCAGTCAACGGACGTTCGGGACAGTTCAAATATTAAGATGCTCAGCTTTCTGATTACGACGTAAATCATCAGCTACATAGCAGGTTGATTAACTCAATAGTGACGCAAAAGAAACTGCTAACAGGCCTCGTGGTCTAGGTCGCTAAAGCGCCTCTGTGCGATCGTATTCTCCCCCCCCCCTCCCCCACCCCCGCCCTGCTGTCTTCCATCCTTCCTTCCTTCCTTCCACATACATTGCGCTACTTTTTACTTTGTACACACGTTCATCCGCTGTCTACAGTAGACGTATGAATGTAATACATGTCGCGAAGGAAAGGTATATTTGCGCGAGAAAGAAATAATGGGGTACAGTGCTCGAGCACAGTTTTCCTTCATAAGACACATTTCTGTAGTCAGGTGGTATGAAAAGCGATGGCAGTGGTATAAAAAGCGATGTCACTGGGCAGAGGATAACTGAAAACGAGTAATTTGGAGTGATGACTCACGCTACAACCTCTGGCAGTCAGATAGAAAGCGTGGAGAAAGGTACCTGCCGTAATGTGTAGCGCCAGCAGTGAAGTAAGAAAGAAGTGGTGGAGTGTTTTTCGAGATAAGTGTGTGGTCCCCTTAAGGTGCTTAACAAAACGCTAAATGGCCCGCATCTCGTGGTCGTGCGGTAGCGTTCTCGCTTCCCACGCCCGGGTTCCCGGGTTCGATTCCCGGCGGGGTCAGGGATTTTCTCTGCCTCGTGATGGCTGGGTGTTGTGTGCTGTCCTTAGGTTAGTTAGGTTTAAGTAGTTCTAAGTTCTAGGGGACTTATGACCACAGCAGTTGAGTCCCATAGTGCTCAGAGCCATTTTTGAAAACGCTAAATGAGGAAAGGTATGACTACGTTAGATAGCATTGTGTGCTGCATACAGTAGAGAACAGTTCAGAGACAGTGGTTGACTTTGTCAGAGCGACAATGTACCCTGTCATAAAGCAGCATTTGTAAGGTAACGATTTGTTGACAGTAATATTCCTGAAATGGACTGGCCCTTAGATCTGACCTGAACCCGATGGAGTGTTTTTGGGATGAGCTAGAACATAGACTTGGCCCATGATCTCAGTGCCCAACATTACTGCCCCCTCTGTGTAGACTCTTGAGGGGAAAAAAATGAGCTGCCATTCCTCCATAGACATTCAAATAACTCATTGAAAGTGTCCCCGACAGAGTTAAAGCCATCATAAACGAAAGGATTTGGCATACTCCGCATTAATGTTCACTACTGAGTATGCGGATAGTTTTGATCAGACACAGGAAGTGCCACTAAGAGCCAGTATATTAGGACATGTTTTTGTAAAACAGATCTGAAGATGCTCATTTGAGACCGAAATCGGTAGTCTGATTCCAAAAAATTTGAAACCACAGACGAAAAGTAAAGGAAATTTATACCGTAAATGCCTTTGGGGATAAGTAACATTTTTTTGGGGGGGGGAGGGGGGAGGAGGAAGTCATTTCTGGTTGGTTATTATGTACAGAATAAAATTACGTTGTAAACGCCAGGGAGATTGACGCCGCTCAAAATAGGTAACTCATTATATCCGAAGTTTTCCACTTTCTTCATTTGATACAGAAATAGCTCTGGTGAACTAATATTAATTTTGCGTCTGGGCTAGGAATAAAACACGTAGCAGAAGAGCACGATGGTACAGTTTTCAGGAAGAATGTCTTCTCAGTTACAATGAACATAAAACTTTAACGTAGTACCAGTGATGGTCTCATATATGGTCTCGCATTCTGCAAGAAGAAATAAATATAATGCAGTGTTTAACGACATAGAGATTTTTTGATCCACGATACGCCACTGTTTGCCTTTCATCACGGTATTTATATACACCAGAACAAAGCATGAAAGAACCAGAAATGCATGAAGTTCAGTTATACGTAGGCGGTATAAATCAATACTGAGAAGGATTTAAATATCAGTAAAAGCCGTGTCAGTATTATGACAAACCATATAATTACTGTCCCGTATGAATTGCTAACATCTACAGAACTAACAGATGTCTGTGCACAAAATGTGGTGGGTCCCATTAGGAACCACAGTTACAAAATCGTCAGGTATGTGTTAACATGTCAGTGTGTATTCAGCCGTAGATCTGATTTATGAAAAATACCAATGCAAATATGCTGGTTTAGGTATTCATTATTGTTGTTGTTGTGGTCTTCAGTCCTGAGACTGGTTTGATGCAGCTCTACATGCTACTCTATCCTGTGCAAGCTTCTTCATCTCCCAGTACCTACTTCAACCTACATCCTTCTGAATCTGCTTAGTGTATTCATCTCTTGGTCTCCCCCCTACGATTTTTACCCTCCACGCTGCCCTCCAATACTAAATTGGTGATCCCTTGATGCCTCAGAACATGCCCTACCAACCGATCCCTTCTTCTAGTCAAGTTGTGCCACAAATTTCTCTTCTCCGCAATCCTATTCAATACCTAATTAGTTATGTGATCTACCCACCTAATCTTCAGCATTCTTCTGTAGCACCACATTTCGAAAGCTTCTATTCTCTTCTTGTCCAAACTATTTACCGTCCATGTTTCACTTCCATACATGGCTACACTCCATACAAATACTTTCAGAAATGACTTCCTGACATTTAAATCAATACTCGATGTTAACAAATTTCTCTTCTTCAGAAACGCTTTCCTTGCCATTGCCAGTCTACATTTTATATCCTCTCTACTTCGACCATCATCAGTTATTTTGCTCCCCAAATAGCAAAACTCCTTTACTACTTTGTGTCTCATTTCCTAATCTAATACCCTCAACATCACCCGGCTTAATTCGACTACATTCCATTATCCTCGTTTTGCTTTTGTTGATGTTCCTCTTATATCCTCCCTTCAAGACACCATCCATTCCATTCAACTGCTCTTCCAAGTCCTAAGCTGTCTGACAGAATTACAATGTCATCGGCGAACCTCAAAGTTTTTATTTCTTCTCCATGGCTTTTAATTCCTACTCTGAATTTTTCTTTTGTTTCCTTTACTGCTTGCTCAATATACAGATTGAATAACATCGGGGAGAGGCTACAACCCTGTCTTACTCCCTTCCCAACCACTGCTTCCTTTTCATGTCCCTCGACTCTTATAACTGCCATCTGGTTTGTGTACAAATTGTAAATAGCCTTTCGCTCCCTGTATTTTACCCCTGCCACCTTTAGAATTTGAAAGAGAGTATTCCAGTCAACATTGTCAAAAGCTTTCTCTAAGTCTACAAATGCTAGAAACGTAGGTTTGCCTTTCCTTAATCTTTCTTCTAAGATACGTCGTAAGGTCAGTATTGCCTCACGTGTTCCAGTATTTCTACGGAATCCAAACTGATCTTCCCCGAGGTCGGCTTCTACTAGTTTTTCCATTCGTCTGTAAAGAATTCGTGTTAGTATTTTGCAGCTGTGGCTTATTAAACTGATTGTTCGGTAATTTTCACATCTGTCAACACCTGCTTTCTTTGGGATTGGAATTATTATATTCTTCTCGAAGTCTGTGGGTATTTCGCCTGTCTCATACATCTTGCTCACCAGATAGTAGAGTTTTGTCATGACTGGCTCTCCCAAGGCCATCAGTAGTTCTAATGGAATGTTGTCTACTCCCGGGGCCTTGTTTCGACTCAGGTCTTTCAGTGCTCTGTCAAACTCTTCACGCAGTATCGTATCTCCCATTTCATCTTCATCTACATCCTCTTCCATTTCCATAATATTGTCCTCAAGTACATCGCCCTTGTATAGACCCTCTATATACTCCTTCCACCTTTCTGCTTCCTCCTCTTTGCTTAGAACTGGGTTTCCATCTGAGCTCTTGATGTTCATACAAGTGGTTCTCTTATCTCCAAAGGTCTCTTTAATTTTCCTGTAGGCAGTATCTATCTTACCCCTAGTGAGACAAGGCTCTACATCCTTACATTTGTCCTCTAGCCATCCCTGCTTAGCCATTTTGCACTTCCTGTCGATCTCATTTTTGAGACGTTTGTATTCCTTTTTGCCTGCTTCATTTTTATATTTTCTCCTTTCATCAATTAAATTCAATATTTCTTCTGTTACCCAAGGATTTCTACTAGCCCTTGTCTTTTTATCTACTTGATCGTCTGCTGCCTTCACTACTTCATCCCTCAAAGCTACCCATTCTTCTTCTACTGTATTTCTTTCCTCCATTCCTGTCAATTGTTCCCTTATGCTCTCTCTGAAACTCAGTGCAACCTCTGGTTCTTTCAGTTTATCCAGGTCCCATCTCCTTAAATTCCCACCTTTTTGCAGTTTCTTCAGTTTTAATCTACAGGTCATAACCAATAGATTGTGGTCAGAGTCCACATCTGCCCCTGGAAATGTCTTATAATTTAAAACCTGGTTCCTAAATCTCTGTCTTACCATTATATAATCTATTTGATACCTTTTAGTATCTCCAGGGTTCTTCCATGTATACAACCTTCTATCATGATTCTTGAACCAAGTGTTAGCTATGATTAAGTTGTGCTCTGTGCAAAATTCTACCAGGCGGCTTCCTATTTCATTTCTTAGCCCCAATCCATATTCACCTACTACGTTTCCTTCTCTCCCTTTTCCTACACTCGGATTCCAGTCACCCATGACTATTAAATTTTCGTCTCCCTTCACTATCTGAATAATTTCTTTTATTTCATCATACATTCCTTCAATTTCTTCGTCATCTGCAGAGCTAGTTGGCATATAAACTTGTACTACTGTAGTAGGTGTGGGCTTCGTATCTATCTTGGCCACAATAATGCGTTGACTAAGCTGTTTGTAGTAGCTTACCCGCCTTCCTATTTTCCTATTCATTATTAAACCTACTCCTGCATTACCCCTATTTAACTTTGTGTTTATAACCCTGTAGTCACCTGACCAGAAGTCTTGTTCCTCCTGCCACCGAACTTCACTAATTCCCACTATATCTAACTTTAACCTATCCATTTCCATTTTCAAATTTTCTAACCTACCTGCCCGATTAAGGGACCTGACATTCCACGCTGCGATCCGTAGAACGCCAGTTTTCTTTCTCCTGATAACGACATCCTCTTGAGTAGTCCCCGCCCGGAGATCCGAATGGGGGACTATTTTACCTCCGGAATATTTTACCCAAGAGGATGCCATCATCATTTAATCATACAGTAAATCTGTATGCCCTCGGGAAAAATTACGGCCGTAGTTTCCCCTTGCTTTCAGCCGTTCGCAGTACCAGCACAGCAAGGCCGTTTTGGTTATTGTTACAAGGCCAGATCAGTCAATCATCCAGACTGTTGCCTTTGCAACTACTGAAAAGGCTGCTGCCCCTCTTCAGGAACCACACGTTAGTCTGGCCTCTCAACAGATACCCCTCCGTTGTGGTTGTACCTACGGTACGGCTATCTGTATCGCTGAGGCACGCAAGCCTCCCCACCAACGGCAAGGTCCATGGTTCATGTGGGTATTCATTATCACTCCTATATGTTACATAAAACATTGGTTCTGGGCGTAATAGACATAGTAAAATGATAGACATAATAAAAATTAAAGATGTTGTAAACCTAATCTAGTTGTAAAAAAGGCAAACAGGTGCGTATCATGCTTTAAAAAAAAACCGCGTAAGAGCTGTTGCCAACCGCCGTCAAAAAAATGTTCCACTTAGTGATTATTGGATGAGGAACGCAAGTTTCGACTGGAGGAAGAAAATGAGCCTTTCATATAGTTACTCGAACTATTGACATTCCTGTGATCTCATTCAGGCAAACTCACATCGGCTTTGCAAAAACAGACATAATGTCTGATAGGATAGCCGCAATCAGTGATTTTACAATGTTGCTTATAAACCGTCTTGATTGCAAATGTTTATTCATATGACCGGTTTCGGTTCCTCTAGAACCATCTTCAGACCTGATATTTCGATTACAGGAGTAACCCGTACAAACAGCAACTTTCACATACTGCGTTTTATGTGACGCAGTGCTGTGTTTGGACGGATTACTCCTGTAACCGAAATATATCTGAAGATGGTTCTAGAGGAACCGAAACCGGTCATATGAATAAACATTTTGCAATCAAGACGGTTTATAAGCAACATTGTAAACTCACATCGGGACGTGTAGACGGGTGCCTTAAGCTGTCGTGCTACCTTGCCGATTCGTGTTTCTCGCAGGCCCACCGTTCCGTTCTGCAACGTCTCGTAGTTTTGTATCGAATTCGCAACTGCTGCGTAAAAGCATGCTCGCTTTTAATTAAACAGTTGGAGCTATTCGGGAACTGCATTTGAGACAGTGACGAAGTTTTACGAGGTCCCAGGGAGGACATTACTGCGTAGCCCGGGTTGGAGTTGACGTTTGGGGTGTGGGGCGAGCAGCTAGTCGGAGCAGGATAACCCGAAGTGGCGCGGAGGCGCCACCTACATCTACATCTACACCAACACCTGCGCCTGTGGAAACGTGACGGCGCCAGACGCAGTTTTCCAAGTACGCAATAGCGGTGAGAGTGTCACTGATATGATACGCGAGTTGAGTTGGCTGTCACTGAAACAAAGGCGGTCTTCTTATTTACGAAATTTCAATCACCAACTTTCTCTTCCGAATGTGAAAATATTTTGTTGACACCCACCTACGTAGGGAGAAATGATCATCACAGTAAAATAAGAGAAATCAGAGCTCGAACGGAAAGATTGTGTTCCTTTTTCCCGCGCGCCATTCGAGAGTTGAATGGTAGAGCAGTAGTATGAAAATGGTTCGATGAACCCTGTACCAGGCACTCAGTGTGAATTGCAGAGTAACGATGTAGATGCGGATGACCTGCATCCTGTGCGACACTGATGGCCTCCCGCCTTCACATCACTGTCTGCCCAGGAACGTTATTGGTATTGGCATTCAGGAAGCACGTTAAGTCTATGCTACAGCTAATTATTTATCTGGTTTCAGCTATCTATTCCTATGCCTTTCTTCCCTGTCTTTTAGATTACGTGATTTTTTTTTAAAGCGACGTCACCGGACTACATTTGCTTTGCTCCAGGAAAATGGTAACATAGTCAACCAAATGCTAGCGATTCATAAAATATGCTTTATTTGATTAATAGGAGTAAAGAATGCCGAGGAACACTCTTATTTATTCAGAGATAAAGTTCTCCATCAGACAAAAGATGATGATGGCAGCAGCAATACATCTGCCTGAAGATAGTATCCTACCAGAAAAATACTCTCAAGAAACACCCAATCTCTTCCACGACACTAAATGGAGCGACTACTGTCGTCGCTTGGGGGGTACGGGTGGGGGATGTATATACCAGACGTCATTCTACATAGACAAGGAAATTTAAGACAATACACAAAAGGATAGGTGCTTAATAGTAGTGGCGTAATAACAAATTTCATTAAAATTAAATATAAACAATAAAATCATTGCTTTGTATTTCGTATTTTGCTTACCAGATTTCGAAGACTTTCGAAAGAAAACTGCAGCACACATGGAACATAAACACGAAGAACAATGAACCCTTTCCTAGCTGAAAAAACAAGGTGCGTTCCAGTAGTGCGACCAAATTCATAAAAAATCATTTATTGAATATATTCGTACAAATAATCAAAAATTTTGAAAATAGCGCCCTCTTGCGTCGATACACTTCTGAGGCGGTGTTTCCATGCCTGGAAGGCATCCTGGAATGCCTTTTCTGGAATGTCCTTTTGAGCTGATGTAACATGGACCTGGATGATTTCAATAGTGTCCCAATGTTTTCCTTTCGTGACTCCCTTTAACCGAAGAAACAAAGAAAAAGTCAGCGGGAGCCAGGTTAGGACTGTAGAGACGCTGGGGAACCAGTGGGGTCTTGGTCAGGAAGTCGCTGACAATGAAGGCGCTGTGACTGGGCGTGTTGTCGTGGTGAACTTTCCACGTGTCCTTGGTGTCGCTTCGGCAGCGCGAGACCCTTCTTTTCAGTCATTTGAGCACTTCCAAGTAGAAAGCTGAGTTCACTGTAGTCCCGGTAGTTACGAATTCGTGGTGGACAATTCCTCTGACGTCGGAGAAGAAAATGAGCATGGTTTTGATCCTGGACTTGCTCATGCGTGCTTTCTTGGGACGGGGCGACGATGGGGTGTGCCACTCTGAACTCTGCCTTTTTGTCTCAGTGTCGTACTCAAAAATCCATGACTCATCACCAGTGATAAGAGTTTAAAAAATGAGTATCATTTTCACACATTTCCAACATTTCTCGGCACTGAAGCACTCGCATGTGCTTGTGTTCGTCGGTCAACACTTTGGGACGAGTCTCATGTTCAAATCTTCGGTCACAATGCGGAAAACGGTTGTTTTTGACATGTTTAGAGTTTGTGCTATCAATTGAAGGCTCAGCCGTGTGTCAGAGTTCAAACAATCGCGCACACGAGTCACAAATTTCTTCGACTGGTGCGGGTGATGGCCGTCTATTGCGAGGTTCTTCGGTGATCTCTTCTCGACCCTCCATGAACGACTTGTGCTATCGGAAAACTTGTGATTTGGACAAGCAATCAGCCCCAAAGCCATGCTGATTTAATGGAAACGTTTCGGTGGCGGACTTTGTTACATAAACTCAAAACGGGGTAGACGGAAATGCACGTCCTGACTCTCCGGCAGATCGCAGCCGAATGAGACAAAGAGCGTTTTGAAGCTAACACCCCCCTCCACTTAGCCCAGCCGGTTACAACACGTTGTCGTGTACTGTTGCGTCAGAAAAAAATTAGTCGCGTTACTTATGGAACGCACGCTGTACGTTATCATCTTTAGAAGATCTAATTCAGAATGTTCCTGCGAAGCAAGATTCTGCAGAAGTGTGTGAAGAGGGAGACAATAATCCAGATTCTGATAATATCAGTGAACAGGCGTCAATAGCAGATGAAGCTGTTCAATCTGGTAGGAAATATCATTTCAGAGATCGCAGATCATTAAGATTTCCATCAAGATATCAGAATCATGTATCCGTTTTAGATATCGTTCAATCATAAACATTTGAGGAAGTAGTTATTTGTGATGAGGCAGGAAATGAAAAGATGCAATGAATGAAGAAGTTAATTCCTTGGAAGTTAACCAAAGCTGGACGTTAGTGGGCCCACCTGCGCATCAGTCATTGACAACCATTGGGTGTACAAAATCTAGTGCTGTAACAGCGATGATGCTCCATATTACAAAGCTAGATTCGGGTCTAGAGTTTTCAAGCAAGTTGCAGGTACAGATTATCTGGAAACGTACATTCCAGTGACTAGATTTTACTCAGTTCGTGTAGTCTATCCATTGTAGTATCTAGAAATATATCTTGAGCAGTTTGGTTTCCGAACTGCTTTTTGTTTGTGGAAATTTAGCAGAAAACATTTATATGAATCAACAGCTTGAAGATGGGACTGATGGTAACTAAATGGAAGCTTGTATAACCTGAAACAAGCTTACAGATGTTGGACCGACGATTCACAGCAGTGTTACGCAAGTTTGGACTTCAGCCAACCAATGCTGATACCTGTGTATTCACCAATCAGGAAACAAATAATCCATTAATCTTTGCAGTACATGTGGTTGATGATCAGGTAACTGCTAAAGATCCTACCACCATCAAATTTTTGATAAGCAAACTAAGAAGAGAATTTGACATCACATCCCGAAAATTGTGTAGCTTCTTGGGCCTGCAAGCAGAAGAGCTAGCAGATGGTTATATTTTTCTGCATCAAGAGGCTTATGCCAGGAAGATTCTATGCCGCTTCAAGATGGAGGATGTGACAGTACTTGCAGATTGTCATCATCAGACATGTGCTAATATGCATAAAAGTGGTGAGAAGGACATGTCCAATGTTCCATGTAGGCAAGCTGTGGTTAGTCTGCTGTATTTCTCAATACGAACGCCAGACTTGCTTTTGCAGTCAACAGTGCCAATCAGCACCTTGAAAAACCAACGAAAACACATAGGAGTGCTGTAAAAAGGATCCTGAAATATGTTAAAGACACTATGGACTATGGGCTTTAGTTTCCTCCAAAGTAGGAAAATCACGTCCATGCTTACAGTGCTGCAGACTATGCTGGTGATGTCGAAGAAGATCCACAACTGGTATGTTCTTAAAGCTCGGTGAATCCACAATTGCATGAGGTTAAACAAAACAAAGTGGTAGCGCTTTCTACAACTGAGGGTGAATAAATTGCAGCCAGTTGGACTGCGAGAGAGAAATTGTTTGGGTGAAAATATTGCTCAGTGACGTGGGTTTAACAAAATAAAGACAGCTTGAAACTGACAATTTAAATGCAGGGAAACTTACAAAAACGCAGAGTTTCATCAAAGAAGGGAGCATATTGATGTACTTTCATCATTTTGTGCGCAATAAGCTACAAGGAGCATCAGTTTGTGCTGGAGCATGTTCCATCCAAGGACCAGTAGGCTGATTTACTAACCGAGCCATTACCAATGGTGACACTTCATACACAATGAAGATGTTCTGTGTACTAAGCATTCAGAACATCTGTGAAAAAACTTGTAAACATTAAGTAATTTGTGCCCTCTTTAAGTGAATGTGTTGAAATGAGTAAAAAGGACAAATTTGTTATACATGTTCTGGAGTCCTACGTTTATTTTCTTTATCATGATTCCCTGCTATGTGTGTTTTCTTTGCAGTCCAGTAGCCCTTCAGTCAGCTCAATAGTGAACTGTCAGTTATGACTAAACACACGTAAGGACAACAAAACACCCGCGCCTTTCGTTTGGTAATCCGCCGCGCTGATCTGGCAGCTATCGAGGTGGACGAAGCTGTATTGTTGCAGTCAGCTATACCCGAAATTGTGTTATTTACTATGCGCTCGAAAAGTCGGCAATTTTCCTTCGTTTAGCGCGTCTCTGGGCAGCTGTAAGCGACTGGAAGCCCAGTGGCCCAGTCGAGTTTCTTGGTCTACGGACTTGTTTCTGGCGGGGGGGGGGGGGAGGCAGATCGATGCCGCCCTCGAGACGGACGCCTTTGTTAAAGTCGCCGTATCGGCACCGGCCCGTCTCGGAGGTTTAGCGCGGACCGCGGCCGGCCGGAGCCGCTCCGAATGCACTCGCGGCGGCTTACAGGCTGCCGCAATAATAAAAGAAGTAGCTGTGGGCGCGGGTATGCGGCCTCTCCTATATGAGACCAAACAAAAATAGGTCGTCCACTGAGCCGCGCAAGGCATGTGTCTGATATACAGAACATAAAATCCCGCCTGAGGCCTGCGTTCATTTTTACGTTAATAAATGGCAACCAATGCTGTAAAATCGCAATAAGGTCGTGAGATGTTCAATTGACTCTTGTATTAGAAAATGCTACGCGTTTCGGTATTACACCCATCTTCAGACATAACAAACTTCAAATCCTTCCTAACCAACCAGACGTACAGCCTTGACAACTCAAGTGTCGAACAAAGCTCTGCTTAAAGACTGCATGTGTCGCAGTCATATGTTATTGGACACTTTCTTTGAGTTGTCAAAGCTGTACGCCTGGTTGGTTAGGAAGGAGTTGAAGATTGTGATGTCTGAAGATGGGTGTAATCCCGAAACGCGTAACATCTTCTAATAAGTCAATTGAACATCTCATGACTTTATTGCGGTTGTTCAGTTATTAATGTTCAAAGTTACCTTGATACCGACTCATATCTCCCTTTGTTCCAGCTGATCTAAAATGGTATGAAGGTAATTTCCCAACTTCGAACATAAATAACCTCTAAACTGTAGAAGATAGACAAAAAAAATTACACCACTCAATTCCAGAGCTCAAGCGAGTGTTACTTGATGTGTCTTACACCACCCTTCCCATTTAAAAAAAAAAAAATTACTTGAATCCAAAATGGCGGACTCCAAGATGGCGGCCATGAATGACATTCACTCCAAAAGTCGCGGCCCCACATCAAACCTATGTTCCCATCATCACATTTCACTTTTCCCCTTTAATCTTCCAACTTACGAAGGTTTCCTAGGACTTTTGACTCGTCCTGTATATAACAAGCAAACGCCACAAATGAAATATTGTCCATTTTCACAGTAATTAAAATACACTCCTGGAAATGGAAAAAAGAACACATTGACACCGGTGTGTCAGACCCACCATACTTGCTCCGGACACTGCGAGAGGGCTGTACAAGCAATGATCACACGCACGGCACAGCGGACACACCAGGAACCGCGGTGTTGGCCGTCGAATGGCGCTAGCTGCGCAGCATTTGTGCACCGCCGCCGTCAGTGTCAGCCAGTTTGCCGTGGCATACGGAGCTCCATCGCAGTCTTTAACACTGGTAGCATGCCGCGACAGCGTGGACGTGAACCGTATGTGCAGTTGACGGACTTTGAGCGAGGGCGTATAGTGGGCATGCGGGAGGCCGGGTGGACATACCGCCGAATTGCTCAACGCGTGGGGCGTGAGGTCTCCACAGTACATCGATGTTGTCGCCAGTGGTCGGCGGAAGGTGCACGTGCCCGTCGACCTGGGACCGGACCGCAGCGACGCACGGATGCACGCCAAGACCGTAGGATCCTACGCAGTGCCGTAGGGGACCGCACCGCCACTTCCCAGCAAATTAGGGACACTGTTGCTCCTGGGGTATCGGCGAGGACCATTCGCAACCGTCTCCATGAAGCTGGGCTACGGTCCCGCACACCGTTAGGCCATCTTCCGCTCACACCCCAACATCGTGCAGCCCGCCTCCAGTGGTGTCGCGACAGGCGTGAATGGAGGGACGAATGGAGACGTGTCGTCTTCAGCGATGAGAGTCGCTTCTGCCTTGGTGCCAATGATGGTCGTATGCGTGTTTGGCGCCGTGCAGGTGAGCGCCACAATCAGGACTGCATACGACCGAGGCACACAGGGCCAACACCCGGCATCATGGTGTGGGGAGCGATCTCCTACACTGGCCGTACACCACTGGTGATCGTCGAGGGGACACTGAATAGTGCACGGTACATCCAAACCGTCATCGAACCCATCGTTCTACCATTCCTAGACCGGCAAGGGAACTTGCTGTTTCAACAGGACAATGCACGTCCGCATGTATCTCGTGCCACCCAACGTGCTCTAGAAGGTGTAAGTCAACTACCCTGGCCAGCAAGATCTCCGGATCTGTCCCCCATTGAGCATGTTTGGGACTGGATGAAGCGTCGTCTCACGCGGTCTGCACGTCCAGCACGAACGCTGGTCCAACTGAGGCGCCAGATGGAAATGGCATGGCAAGCCGTTCCACAGGACTACATCCAGCATCTCTACGATCGTCTCCATGGGAGAATAGCAGCCTGCATTGCTGCGAAAGGTGGATATACACTGTACTAGTGCCGACATTGTGCATGCTCTGTTGCCTGTGTCTATGTGCCTGTGGTTCTGTCATTGTGATCATGTGATGTATCTGACCCCAGGAATGTGTCAATAAAGTTTCCCCTTCCTGGGACAATGAATTCACGGTGTTCTTATTTCAATTTCCAGGAGTGTACAACAAACTCCCGATTATCGGGGGTAACGCGGACCTGAAATAGCTTACAAAAACGTGAAACATCAACACTGATGAGCCAAAGCACTATGACCAGGTGGTTAATGGTTTGCCCGTCTTTGGAACCAAATATGTCGCCGATTCTGCGTATCATACATCAGACAGCTTTTTGTAGGTTCATGGAGACATGCCGCATTAGATGTCAACGCACAGGTCATGTATATAACGGGGTGCTGATTTGCGCACGCGGTGATGGCGCTGGATATCGACCAGATGGATCCCATAGGATCTACATCAGGCGAATTTGGTCGCAGAGACGTCAACGTGAGTTCACCATAATGCTCCTGAAACCACTGCAGCGCGATTCTGGCTCCGTGACAACAGATAATTATACTACTGATAAATTATATCGCCATAGGGGAAGAGATCGAGCATGAAGGCATGCAGGTGGTTCGCAGCTGTCAACGTGTCTTAGATTACTACCACAGGTCCAGAGCATGCGCAGGAAAAGTCTCCCATAGCAAAATACTGCTCCCACTAGCCTGTGTCCGTGGGTCGCTGCACATTCCCAGCCGCCGTTCAGATCGATGACAGCGTTTGTGGAGACGACAATCGACTTAGTGCAGCAAATATATGATTAAACCGGAGAGCCAACACGTTTCCATTGGTCGACGATCGAATCCCGATGGTCACGTGTCCACTGCAGTCGTAATTGACGATGTCGTTGGGTCAATATGGGATCACGTAGGGATGGTCTACTGCGGAGCTCCTTGTTCAACAACGTAAGATGAACGGTGTACTGCGAAACACTTGTGCGTGCGCCAGTATTGTGCTCTTTCGGCAGACGTACCACAGATCACCATCTATCGTACTTTACAGAGCAGAGAAGCCTCCAAACCCCACGTTCTGTGAAGAGTCGTGGACGTCCAACCATTTAACGCTTAGTGGTAGTTTCGCTCTTTCCGTAGATGCTCTAGACAGTAACACGTGAACATTTGACCTGCTTCACCGTTTTCAAGATACTCGTTCAGACTCTGCGTAATAATAATCTTTCCTTTATCGCAGTCGCTTAGCACAATGGATTTCCCATTTGCAGCCCATATCTTCGCTAGTATGTGCCCCCGTCCGTGTCTGCTCAGCTTTGATACGAGGGTAATCCCAAAAGTAAGGTCTTCTATTTTTTATAACTGCATAGACCTGTTTATTTCTACAATGGTTTACATCAGTTTACAGCTTGAACATTTAGCTATTTTTCGACATAATCACCATTTCTGTCGATGCATTTTTGTGGATGCTGTGGCAGTTTTTGTATGGCCATGTCATACCAGCTCGCCGCCATGCTGTTCAGAAAGTTATGAACCTCTTCTTTCACCTCGTCGTCGGAGCTGAATCGCTGGGATCACAATTAACGCTGACAGGTACTGCGAGACTCTGAAAAAACTCAAACGGGCAATTCAGAACCGGATAAGAGGAATGTTGAGCAAGGGCGTACACATTCTCAATAGCAACGCTCGCCCACACATCACTCGGCAAACCGTTGCTCCCCTGCAACAGTTTCAGTGGAACATAGTCACTGGGCGCCAAGTCCGGACTATAGGGTGTGTGGGTGATTATCACCTGTTCCCGAGGTTAAAAGAACATTTGGCCTAAAAGCAATTCAGCTCCGACGACGAGGAGAAAGAAGAGGTTCATAACTTTCTGAACAGTATGGCGGCGAGCTGGTATGACTGCCACAGCGTCTACAAAAATGCATCGACAGAAATGATGATTATGTCGAAAAATAGCTAAATGTTCAAGCTGTAAACTGATGTAAACCGTTGTAGAAATAAACAGGTGTATGTACTTACAAAAAAATAGGAGACCTTACTTTTGGGAATACCCTCGTACTTCGCTTACTGCGTCGCGTGCCTCCAACGCCACCAGGCGGTATGCAACGTCGTCGTGTGCAGTGGTCATAACGTTTTGGCTTATCAGTGTATAATTCAACATACGCCTATTTTTTGCCGAAAACTACTATTTAATGTATTTGTGAAACATCTTACATGTCACATAACAAAACTCACTGCATTACTTCGTTACCCCCTAGAAAGTGACATTTTGCTCACGAAATTACGCTTAAAACCTAACGAATTTCATATCAATTGCTCACGGGTCACTTTCTGTAGACAAGCGTGCTGTGTTTTTATTTTTACTGTTTCTCATTCTTTCATCACCCGACGACGATTCCGTTTCCCGGAATGTCAAAACATCCACATAGCCAAATACATTGTATGCTGCATATGTCAATAGCAGAATGCATTTCATTGCCTCGATGTGCGTGTTCTACTTCTGCAGCCATACTCTGCAAACTGTATGGTAGACTGTACGCCCCATTATACCAGTTATTAGCCGATGTAATCACGAGTACATGAGAGGAGCTGTAAGCGAAGTTGTGCTGTCAGCGTAGGCCTGGTGGTCGCCCGCTGCCGTAGCTCTTTAACGCCACATTTCGTCGCACTGTCCTGACGGACACGTTCGCCGTACACCCAGCATTGATTTATATGGTTATTTTATCTAGTGTTTCTTGTCTGTTAACACTGACAACTCCACGCGAATACCGCTGCCCTCGGTCGTTGAGTGAAGACTGTCGGCCACTGCTTTGTCCGTGCTGGGAGATAATGCTTGAAATTTGTATTCTCGGCATGATCTTGAAACTGGATCTCGGAATATTGAATTCCCTAACGATTTTGGAAATGGGATGTCCCATGCTTTTAGCTCAAACTACCATTTCGCGTTCAAATTTGTTAATACCCATCGTGCGGCCATAATCACGGCGAAAACCTTTCAGCATGGATCATCTGAGTACCAATGACAGTTGCGCCAATGCATTATCCTTTCATACCTTGTGTACACGATACTACCGCCATCTCTATATGTACATATTGCTGTCCCATCACATCAGTCACCTCATTCTAAAATAAAGCTGTCATCAACCCGAAGTTGGTTTGAAGACCACAGTGCTTTACTAAGCATGAACGTGGTACGGCATTGACTTCCTCCGAAATTTGAACTGAAACCGCAACCAGCGGTAGGGGGCCTACAGTTCAACGTGGACTGCGATCCACGGTAGAACTCTGACTTCTTCACAGCAACCTAAGGTAACAGAAGTGCTTTGTCTGTATAAAAAGAAACCGAACGTGGCTGACGGCTGCAGTACTGCTAAGGGCGACTACGACTTCTTTGACAGTCTTTATGCTGTTTTCTTCCAAGCGTTCCGATATTTGTATGCGAATGCGGTTAAGTTGTCGCACAACGTTCACATTGCCTCAAAACATGTAGCGGAACAGTATGAACAAAAATATGTACAAACTTCTTTAGGCACATATGTATCATCACAAGATGTAGTCGTTTCATATTACGAATAGACTGTAAGCGTATTTCCTCCCTTCATGTTCTTTCGCACCTTCACCCTGTGTTGACTTCCTGTAACACCTTAGCAAATGTTAACACACAGAGAGATTAGTTACGTTAAAGCTGCAGAAATTTTTGACTGGTTTCGTGTAACTGGACATGCTGCAGGCTTATGCCACAGTTATAGCAAGACAGTAGTGAGTAGACACTGCGTTCTGCAAGAAGACGGTGCTCCACGACTTTTTCTTTCAGGCGTTCCGTTCGCTATTACTTCATGGCTAAACTTCTTCAGCGTTGGATTGGACGTGCTTGCCATCTTGACTCTTCTCTTCTTCCGTGACCATCGCAGTCACTTGATTTGACTCAGGTATTTCTTCTTAGGGGTTTTGTTCAAAGGTCGCTTCTTGCTTTCACACCCACTTAATGTGTGAGAGTTGCAAGGAGATAAAATAATTGCATTCACATCGTGGTCGTTATCTGTATGGAAAGAGTTTGACTAAAGTATCGACGTTTTCCGCGTCACATGTGGTGCCCCGTACTGAACACCTGTAAAGCGAGTTAAAAACGTAGAGACATTATCAGTACGGTGATACGTGTCTATTTCTGTATATCTTGCAGCTTTCACGCAGTCGTGTTCTGAAACCCTAGAAGTACTTTCGAATTACAACACGGCAATGTAGTGGACTGTACCACAGCGGCGTCTCTTGCCTTCCTCATCATGCAACCCAAACATAGCATCATGGCTATACACTTAGGGCACATCTCTCATACACGTTGAGGAAAGAAGCCATAACACGCGGAGGAAGAACACCATCCCCGTTTAGGCGACGGAGTTCTATACCGACAATCCCATACGACTAGTATTCTTATGAGGCTGTGCTGTTTCAGCCCTTATAGTTCGAATCACTGATTATTCGGAAGTGACATATTATTGTGAAATTTCGTTACCCTATATATCTCTTAAACTAATACCAAATGTTCATTAAATGTTCTAGGACCGAGACCTACTATTCTTACATTACCACGAGGAGAAGAAATCAGTGGCTAATAACCAATTCTATGCTGAAATGTTTGTCCTCGAAAGGTGACTTTTATCTTCTTTGCTCGATTATACGGAGTATTAGACCATTTCTGAGTTGTCAGGTGAAGAATTCGTAAAAATAAAAGAAAAAGAAGCCGCTGGAGAAAGGTGACAGACACCAAAATAACTGTTCACGTGAGTGTTGCTAAACAAAGCGCATAGAAAGTGCTCCCACATGCTACAAAGTGGCTATTGTTCATTCAGTATTCATTGAGTCAAGTCATTGTGGTTTCTGTGTTCAAGAAAATCTGTCGCTAATGAGACTGGACGCGAAGAGGCCTGAGAATGAAAAGAGGCTCACACTTGTCGCGAGGTTTGCTGATGGAGGACAAGACAACCTCATCGTCAATGGAGTTTCTTACATGTAACGTTTTGTAGATAGAAAGAGTTTGTGGGGAGAGGAAGAAAAACCACATACTTGTAGAAGTGAGTTATGGATTTACGTAAATCATACTTGGTGTTGAAAGCTGAAAACTAAATGCTTACAAGAATCTGGTCGACGAGCAAGTTCTTTCACGATATCACTCCTCCAATACGTCTCTGAGCACGCCTCAGTGATGGGACAGCGTGGGCGTGCAGTTTCGTACTTACGATGCTGCGGATGGATCATTCGGAAGAGTACTGCGTATGGGAGGCAATTAACCTGGTTCGATTCTTAAACCGGCAGAAAATTTCGATACATAGTAAATGCCCATTTCAGCGTTCAGTATACAGGGTGTCAATAACCGTTTACCGTGATAACGCCTTATTGGATGCAGTTAATAAAATATATGCCTCTGCTGGTAAAGTTTTGAATCAAACATTTAATTCATGTAATACACCTCAACATTTAAATCACTTCAACACGAGTACCACTGGAAACATGCGAAATATGAAGCCGGTATTGAATCTCTTGCCACACATTGTGCAACATATCTGGTGTGATTGTGCCAGTTGCTTCTCTGATGCGTTGCTGCAGTGTCAAGATATCAGGAGCTGCAGTTTCATACACAATATAATTCACATACCCCCAAAGAAGTAGGTTTAGGGCGTAATGTCAGGTGATCTCAAAGGCCACGGAATTGGCCCGTCTCTGCCAATCCACGTGTGGGGGGAGCGTTTCATTTAGAAGGAAGGTGGCCCTCCCCTCATTGGGCTCTACTTTTTCTTCTGGAGTCCAATGAGGGGGAGCGCCATCTTCCTGAATGACGGCAGTGTCTTGCACATGCTGTAGCTGGGAACGGCATAATTTACCAACATGCCTAGGTAAACATATCCACTTCCATATCCAAGAAAATAGGCCGATCACAAATTTACCCACTCCAGATATTAACCTTCGGATTGTCCCGAATATGTTCTCGTACGGCATGAGGGTTTTCTGATCCCCAGGTCCGGACGTTATGGCGGTTAACTGAGCCACTAACAGGAGGAGAAGCCTCATTATTCAAACGGTTCAGCATGTCCATTACAAATATTTCACGTCTTGGCCGATAATCTGGTTGTAATGCCTAAGCAATTTGGACCTAGTACGCATACAAATTAATTAGGTTAGACGTTTGCTAACCACTTCATACACTGTACTTTTTGGCACTTGTAGCTCACGCGAAGCTTGTCTAATAGATTTCCGTGGCGACCTCGTGAAGGCGGTTTGAACTGCTTGCACAGTCTCCTTCGAAACATGGTCTGACGCTGTTTGTCAGTTTCTGAACCGATCCCGTTGCAAAAAGTTTCCATCGATGTTCTAATTAACGTGACATTTAGGTGCTTCATTTGCGTAAAGGAACACAAACCTTTGCTACACGGTAAACGGTGCTAGCCTCACATTGAGCTGTCTGGTGGGGGAAGCCATTTTCACGCCGTAGCTCACACAGCACTCCTAGTGGTTAAAGTGTTGAATTCGACACAGCTGTACAGAAAGTTCATGGCTTTCCTGGTAGACCTGTAACAAAAAACAAACGTTATCATCGTAAATGTAATTAATGTTGTTGTTAATATTGTTAATTGTTAATATTGTTGTTGACTTCCGTTCGAAGACTAATAACCATTAAATTAAATTAGCCTCACTTGTAATCATATATCGTACATCCATCCAACAAAATACTGTGCCCAGCAGTTGCAAGAAGTAAGATCACACTCGTCTGCAAAACAGTACCGTCCAATATTCTTGACATCCGTTTGTTGTAGACCTATAGAACAATTCTGAACTCAGATGTAATGACTTACCTCGAAGAGAATGACCTCCACCATGTCAAGCAGCATGAGTTTCGAAAACACCGCTCACGCGAAACTCAACCCGCACTTCTCACACATGACTTCCCGAAACTCAGGCAGGTGGAACTCCGAAAACTGTTTGATTCCGCACCACATCTACGCTTACTATCGAAAGTATGATTGTGTGTGTGATATCAAGTGCAGTTTTTGAGTAAATTGATTTTCTGGTAGGGAGGACAAAGAATGTTACCTTGGATGAAATATGATCGACATACGTAGAATAACTTCAGGCATGTTTCGGAAAGTCTGTTGAGGAACTTGTTCAAAAAGTGTATTAATGACACGGCATACGTATTAATAGCAATCTGACTTTCTCTGTAAAGAAGTAGTGCCTCAGAAAAACTGAACTTTTATTCTTTCATTTCTTGATAAGGTTTCAAAATGTTGCAGAGATTGCTAACTTCTATCAAATGTTTATAAATGTAAATTATTTTCAGAAACGAAATGACGTAGTGTCCTTGAACTAAAATGTTAGTGAGTTACAGTAGGAATCGGAAAAGTCTTTCGAATACCTAGGTTAAACATTTCGTAGAGATGTGAACTGGAACGATCAAATGGGCTCAGTGGTAGGTACAGATGGTGGCAAACTTCGGTTCATTTTTAGGATGCTAGACTAATGCAGCCGCAAAAGGACAGAGCATACAAAACACTTATACAAAGAGCGTTCAAAAAGTTTTGCACAGTCGTCTCTAACTTTTTTGCAGAAGGAGAATGAAATTTTTTGTGAACATACTTGAAACATTTAGTTCTAACTTGGTATATAAAAGCATTTTCTTTTATTCACAGGTAAGCCATAATGGAACGTGAAGTAGATGTCAGGTTGCGACAATGGTCAGTGATGGAGTTCCTCTTCAAGACCGGCGATGACTATGCCACATCGATTCACAGGAAGTTGCTCCCTGTTTAGGGGGAGGGCACAGTGGATTGCAGCAGTATCCAGCGGTGGTTGCAGAGGTTCAAAGAAGGTGAATTCTCTCTACTGGACAATACACGATGCGGTAGACCATCGACGGCAGTGAGTGATGTCAATAAGGAGACCTTTGATGAAATCATCCAGAATGACAGATGTGTGACGACACGACAGCGTGCTGAAATGACTAGTTTGTCATTGGGTAGTGTGGTATCTCTGGTACAGTCACTGGGGTACAGAAAAATCGGTGCACTTTGTGTGCCTCGATTATCGACGAGAGAAATGAAAACGATGAGGTGGAATGTGTGCGAGGGTCTCATGAAGACCTTTACTGAAGAGTGGAAACAGTGGATGGCGTCATTATCTAGGATGAAACATGGTTGTTTTTGTCCAAACCTGAGAGCAAAACCCAGTCCATGGAGTGGCGTCATCCGGGTTCCCCTCGGAAGAAGAAACCAAGACTTTCACGAACAGCAGGCCGAAATGTGATGGCCTCCTTCTTCTGGGATCAGTGTGGTGTCATTTTCATGGACTTTTTGGAACCTGGCTCCACAATTAACCGGGACTGTTACTGTTTGTCATTGGACAAGCTGTGTCGTGCCATCAAGACCCACAGACCACAGCTGCAGGGTCAGCTCATCAGACTACACCATGACAATGCCAAACCCCATAGAGCCCTTATGACGCAGGAGAAAATCAGGAAAATGAGTTGGAAAATTGTTCCTCATCCGAACTTGACTCCGTCTGATTTTTAAGTCTTTGGTCGTCTGAAGGCTGCGCGGTAAAACATTTGATAGTGAGAAAGACCATATTTCCTGTGTCAAGTAGTGATGTAAAAGTCAATCCCCAGAATTTTAGCAAAGCGCATTTACATCATGGAAAGAACGTTGGGCCAGATGCGTCACAGCTGATATAGGCTACGCTGAGTAGGTTCAATGTATAGCTATATGTTCCAAGTACTTTCACAAAAAATTTCATTCTCCTCCTGCAAAAAATAAAAAAAATTAGACGACTGTGCAAAACTTTTTGTGCGCCCTTCGTACCAACCAACCCATACTCCTAGTGAAACATTACTGAAGTGCATGGAACCCATACTAAATACGATTTACAGGGAATATAGTGCATATACAAGGAAAAGCAATGCGAATGGTCGCAAATTTGACGCTCAGGAGAAAACACCTGAACTGGATGTTGCTTGAAGATACACGCAGAACTATCCCGTGGAAGCCTACGTCCAAAGTTTCAAGAACCAATTTTAAGTGAGGAATCTAGGAATGTGCTACAGACTAGTACGTATACTCCTACATGTATCATGAAGACGCAATTAGATCAATTAAAGAGCGAAGAGAGACGTTCAAATAATAATTCTTCCCGCACACCACACGCGAATGAAATGGGAAGAAGCCAGAATAAACGATACAATCGGAAGTACCTATTTCAATGCACTTCACATTGGTTTGCAGAATGTAGACACAGGTGCAGAAATTTTCTTGCAGTCGGATGTAATTTAGTCTGCATTTTTGTACCATCTTCGTTACGAAAATTGTAATTTTATGAAGGCAGCGTATTATTTTCAAATAAGGTACGTTGAGAAGACGTGAACGATTAGGAGTACTTGACACTACCTTGTGCGTGGGCTGAGCTGCGCCCTGTAAACGGCCGTGACAAGCGCACACAGTCGTGAGCAATTACATTAGACACACCTACCTAGTTGCGTGTAACATCTTTCACCCTGATGGCGGCCTGTAGTCACGTCAGCTGGCGCCGACGGTACAGCCTGAACACCCAACATTGGCCCACTTACCACGCAAACAACGAAGCGGCTGACGGTTGCCGTTGTTACTCGTGTTGCACATCTGCAAGGACACTTTTCCTCGCCCCTCGCTCCTATGAAAGCGGACTTCCCGTGGCGCGACCACAGTGTCAGACACCTAAATCGTAGGTTGATAGTCCTCGCCGGTGATTGTTCAATTTCCACAATATTCTGCGAAAAAAGAAAATGAATAAAATTACAACACTTCTGTACGCTGGCTGACAGCAATCAATAAACAGCTTCAAAGCTTGGTACAAAATTCCACAGACTTGCACAACATTTCAATCTTGCAAAAATGTTAGTCTCGCAACTACAAATGTGAATTTTATACATGCAACCCTTGGCGCAGAGTGGTGTACATCAAATCGCTTGCAAGCAGTGGGGAGAAGTGTGGTGGTCAGTCAGGCAGAGCTGTGGCAATTAGGCTACGTGAACATCAGAGAAGCTGGCCATTAAGAAAGAAAGATTAGACCTTTTAGCAGAACACCATCCTGATAAAGCTGATAATGTAGAATGTGAAATTCTTCTTTCTGGAGGGAAAAAAAAACAAAGTTGACTCGACTGCAAACAATGGAAATCAACCAACACATGACACAGAATGCAAGCCTAGTATTAGATGGTCAGACACAATTTCTATTTTCCCGCGTTGTTAAATTAAGTTTTCGTTAAAATTACTAGATTCAAAGTGTGAACTCATTTCTCTTCTTTTGTTACATGTATCTCTGTAGAAAAACTTCGTTTACCCCCTTTCCGTAAGTTAAGGTAGTTATTGTAATATTTTCCTATGTAAATACTTCGTCACTTTTGGTACAAATAATATCCGTGTAAGTCGCACATTATGTTTATCTGTGTTTGCAACATTCCGTTGTCACTTGAAGATTGCCTGAGAAACCGAAAGCGCGTTCGTGACCAAATAAATATAATTTTGAAGAACATTAGAAAGTGTTTCAATATTAAAAAAGTAAATGTTACAATACTAATATGTCGATATTATTACTATTATTATTTCGTGGCTTACAATGTAGGTTACGAAGAAGATATCAACACAGTATCACTGCTATGGAAACTGTTGTTGTTGTTGTTGTCTTCAGTCCTGAGACTGGTTTGATGCAGCTCTCCATGCTACTCTATCCTGTGCAAGCTTCATCATCTCCCAGTACCTACTGCAGCCTACATCCTTCAGAATCTGCTTAGTGTATTCATCTCTTGGTCTCCCTGTACGATTTTTACCCTCCACGCTGCCCTCCAATACCAAATTGGTGATCCCTTGATGCCTCAGAATATGCCCTACAAACCGATCCCTTCTTCTAGTCAAGTTGTGCCACAACTTTCTCTTCTCTCCAATTCTGTTCAATACTTCCTCATTAGTTATGTGATCTACCCATCTAATCTTCAGCATTCTTCTGTAGCACCACATTTCGAAAGCTTCTATTCTCTTCTTGTCTAAACTATTTATCGTCCATGTTCCACTTCTATACATGGCTACACTCCATACAAATACTTTCAAAAACGTATAAAAACGAGTGTTTAGAAACTTGTAGCTCTATACTCAGCAAGCCACCTTGTGGTGTACCGTGGAGGGTGCTTTATGTACCACTCACACTCTCTCGGGAAGAACTATTGCCGGTAAGATTCCGTGTGAGCTCTAATCTCTCCGGTTTTATCATCATGATCTGTATTTAAAAGAAAGCAGTATATTGGGTAACTCGTGTTGGAACATATGCTTGCCACATTTTAAGAGTAAAATTTTAGCGTGATGCTTTCGCGCTTGCTAAATGAACCTATGATGAAACATGCTGGTCTTCGTTTGATTCCCTCTCTTCTCCCCTGTCTTGTCCCCTATTAACTCTCTCGTACTAACGAGCAATATTAAAGTATTTGTCGGACAAGGGTTTTGTAAGTTACCCCTTTTCAAAGTAGTAGTCTGTTTCCGGAGCATGGACACCCGACTGTACATAGTAATGCCTAACTGTGTCAATAGATGTCGTAGCTGTCCATATCCAGGAGTTCCCTTCCCGGCAGTCAAATCAGCACCGCATACCGCGAAGCGGTCGTAGCTCTCGGAGTACAGTTAGTTCCGCTCGTTAGTGTGGTATTACCGATGACGCTTCCGTGCGAGCTGCCCTCCGTGGAAGAAACTGGACTGCCGGAAGCATCTTCGCTTAAAAGATCTGAAAATGCGAAAGTTTTTCGTAAGGTAACGTCGTCTTACCATCATTGTCTACACTGTTACGTGTGTGTGTGTGTGTGTGTGTGTGTGTGTGTGTGTGTGTGTGTCGAAATGCATGAATGGTTATCGAATTGTACGAATTGCCATCAATCCTATAGCTCGGTCACACTCCGACATCAACTATGTTGCTGATTACGAAAAAACTATACCAGTTAGGCGAGATTTCTCTGGTCGTAAGTTACTGTGAATGTTCTCTACATGTTTGTTCGTTCTATACCGTCAAGTGATATTACGTAGCAAGCAGATTTTGTAGTTTCTGCAAGCGTACATAAATTTCGTTTTTCTTTAAGATGACTGAACGTAATTTGAATGCTTAAAGCGCCTTTTGACACATTATAACCACACAACCCTTTCGATACTTTTAATATCAATAAATTTAATATCAATAAATTTAAAGTTTATTTACGCTTAAGTTAGATCGTAAATTGACCATGTAGTGTCTAAATTTTGTCCTTCTGTTGCGAAATTAACGCAGAAAGCACTTCCTGCAGAATTAGTTTATCTAGTTCATTATGAAGTTAAATATTTGAATGTAACTCGTAATACTAAAGTGTGATTGCAAGGCTGAACAATCATTTTTGGTACAGAGGCGACATCATCATTGTTGGTTTGATACGGCGTGCTGGTGAACATTGTCATGTCCTTACGATGGCTAAACGTGAAAGGTGTGTTCTCAGTACATCTAATTACGAGCATTTAACTAATGTAATTGCCGAAAGTGTGCTGCATACAGATAAATATACGTATTAGTCATTGCATGTTTCCATATCGTATTACCATATCCTCAGAAGTGTTACTATGTTCTTCAGTAACTGATTCCTGAACGCACATCTACGCAACACCAGGATGCATGACGTGATCTCGAAGAAAACTTTTCGT
The DNA here is from genome assembly GCF_023898315.1 of Schistocerca nitens. NCBI lineage: Eukaryota > Metazoa > Arthropoda > Insecta > Orthoptera > Acrididae > Schistocerca > Schistocerca nitens. Next base: position 357,071,593 of record NC_064622.1, read on the forward strand.
TCTGGCCATAAGATACAGTGTGTGCCGTGTGTGCACACAGTACATATACTGCGAAACGAACAGTTCTGGACAAAGACACAAATTACAAACGTTGGCTACCAGTGGACAATGATTTAAATCAGAGGGCAAAGTTAAAAATTTGTGCCAGACCAGGATTCGAACCCCGGTCCCTTGCTTACTAGGCAGACGTTCTGACAACTTTTTTTAAATCTCATTTTGTTCGCTTTTGTTCGACCATCTGCTCAGGGCGAACGTCGTAAGACATCCGTTTAAGTTCGTTTGTTGATCGATTAAGACACGCTGAGCTACCGTGCCGGCCAATACAACGAAACCATCTAGGCACTGGTCATCGCAACTGCACGCTCCAAACAAATACAACTTTTAGACCACGTCGTGGGAGTCAAGTCATTTGATACAGTCATAAGCTGTGAAAACATATAGTCGATCTTTTTGAATTAAAAACTGTTTACGGAGCATGATTTGTGGCGTAGGAAAATGAGTCTGGTACTGTACGTTTCCGTGCTAATGGCAGTATCGTTAAAGGGCTACAATAATACAGTAGCCTCTCGGTTTATTAATAAAGGAGTACAGCTTCTTGAAAGGCACTAAAATTTCTAGCTCGGTGTTTTCTGTGTTATTGATGCGAGATTTCTGTTACACCTATAACCTGGCTAGAAGGGGGCAGTGTGTTAGGTAGTGCTCGGCAGCTGTAATTTCCGCAACGTCTCTACTGCGAGTGTACGCGCAAAGTGGAAGCGGCTGCCTAACTGCATCACCATTTCTGTTTGGGGGGGGGGGGGGTTGCCATAAGTGCCGCAGATACTTCAGGCTCGGCGGGGTGGCAGTATTGCGAGTTGCCGCTGAAATACATACAGCCCCGTCCATATCTACGTCTTGTCTCCACAGACTAAATACAGCGTGTGGAACGAAAATCTACGCCGATTTTAAGAGCTGCGCAAGGTCTACACGCGGAGTCGCAAGTTTTACTTAAAGTGTTCCAATGCATGTGCGCAGATAACAGCTGCGCTGGCAAACAGTACAACTTGTAAACCGGAAATCGCCGCAGATTTAACAAAGTGAGCGCGCAAAATGTACTGTTGACTAGAATAAATTTTTGTATTTTTTGACCGATCTAATTTGTGTTACTTACAATACAGGTGCGCTTGACAGTGATACCGAAACCGATCGGTGTGCGAAAAAAAATAAAAATACCTTGTCTAACTGAACAACTTTTGTGGATACACCATTTTCTTTCTTCGTGTACAGTACGCGTTGATGCTCTAAATATACTTTATTGCAAACATTTGTTAGCAGAAACAACACTTTTATTACAAACTTAATGAGTGAATCCACGGTGGACATGAAATTACGTCCCTGGAATCTGACAGAAATTCACCTATCGTTAGCAGGTCGAAAACTTATTTGGTAGTGCAGCACTGTAGCAATTACAAAATTGCACCGGGAAGATAATCACGTCTGCGCTTTATCAGGGCAGAAATGAGATCACTCAGACATGTTATGTATATACAAGGTATCCCTTTCGTGATACTACTTTCAGACAGTTCGCTCCCTTTGATTCAGGAGCGCTCTTTGACTCAGAGCAGTTGCACCGTAATAAGAGGCAATAAGAGGAATGGTACCGTATTCTGGGAGACATCTCAGACGACGAGGGGACGAAGCTTCGTAACGATGGAATCGTTCATTCCTAAAAGGACGTGAAGTAACGGGGCGACCAAAAAATTTCCTTTAGAGTGCGGTGCAACAACGCATATCCAACATAGCGTGACTCTGATGAGGATTTTAAGCACAGGCGTGTAGTCAAGGGACTAGCGTGGCATTCCTGTCTTTTTGACCTGCGTGTAAAATTCGACAACGTCAACTGTAGAGACGTTATTTCCAAATGCGTCCAAACATGCCGTTCCTTCTTTCTTGGCTGCCGGAGGACAAACCCCGGCGGACATCTATAGGAGAATGTCTGTCGAAAACCACCATTGTGGAATGGTACGGGAAGTTCCGTACTGGTCGCGATTCGACGCAAGGCGCAGGTCGATCTGGGAGTTCAGCAGGAGTTACGTTACCTCAAGTTGGAGACACTCGGGCACCCACCCTGCAGTGCTGATCTCACCCCCACGCGATCATCATGCTTTCGGTGGCTTACAGAAGGTCTTAGAGGGTCGACGATTCCTGTCGGACGAGGAAGTGCAGCAGGCAGTTACGGACTTCTTCACACAGGACGACACGGTGTTCTACCAAACGGGTATCATCAAACTGGTGCTTCGGACAGATTATTGCCTCAGCGCTCACGGCGATTTTGCCCGATTGGCATACCGATTTTGGACTACACGGCCTTCGAACATTAAAATATAACGGCTTCACAACGTCACACATCAGTAATACGAATGCGAAATAAACACATCCCCACAGAATCATAACATCTCCATAAATAGAAGATAGTTCTTCAGAACTGGAAGATAGAGCGGCTGCCCCGTTACTCAAGTGAGCAGGCCAACCTGTACGAAGCAGTCGTCAAACTGGGAATTCTCCCGCTCAATTGCAGTCGCGAACATGCTCTACATCGAAAAATGTGTGTCTAGTAGAAAAATATTTTCAAGAGATGGACATTAATATCTAAATTTAGAGGGGCTTAATCCACAGCAAACGCATCAACTGTTTGACTTCTGACTCCACAGATGCACACGAATCACCTGACATCAGATGAAATCGTCTACTCTGTTGTTCATTAGCTAGTTACTTGTTCGCAGCCTTAATCTCGGGCCCCTTTATTTAGCTATCTCTTTCTGATGAAGTGCATGGGAAACTTCACACGAACGCATAAGATTCTCAGTCATTAATTCTTAGCACAAGACTGTTGTATCACACGGTGTTGCATGTTGATTTGGAATGACATTATGTAGTTAAGAAATTACTATAGCTATTCATTATTATTACTTATTACTATTTCAATGAAAATACTAATCGGTATACAGGTGTATAATAAGTTGGTGAGGCGTGGTCACGCGTGTAACTACTTTCAATTACCTCAATGCTCGTGAGAAAGTTTGTTTGGGTATAATAGAACAACAGTTACACACTAAATGAAAGAAAACGAAGAGGGATCACAATAACAATTTTTTTTCTAAGGTCTGACAATATTCTACGGGTTTATTCTTGGACTCTGCATCGTGTAACTAAAAAGCACTTGTCACTAGATCGGAAGGCAAAAAAAAAGGATTTTTATTCGCTTCTAGCGCTTCAATCAGATGGGAATTCCACCTTCCTCTCCCTTCAGTCCGGTTCAGTTAACAAGATAGCCCCTTTACGATTCTCTGTGTCTCTGTCTCTCTCTCTCTCTCTCTCTCTCTCTCTCTCTCTCTCTCTCTCTCACACACACACACACACACACACACACACACACACACACACACACTACATGTACACGTACGCGTACGCAAGTCTAGTGAATCTGCTCCATTCCTAGGAGTATCGGTGGTTGTAGTTGAGTGCGCAGTGTACTGCCTGTCTTAAGTTGTGGCTTCCATTTCGTAAAATTGTTAATCCATCGATGCAGACTGTTCTAATCAGAGTTCTCATATTCGTATAAATAATGTAAGTTTGTTTGCATATTTGCCGGCTTGCTCGTCGTCTTCGCGAAGAATGCTGTGACAGTACATTGCTTCTACTTGGAATGAGTTATGCAACTTAAAAAGGGAAAATTCAAATATTCCACATACAGTGAACGATCCACCGATCTGCACGAGTGGATAAAGTAGTTATAATCACATTCGTATTACGTTCCCTACATACTGTCACTTCTCCCCCTATTCTTTTCCAATCGCGAGTGGTCACCGACAAGGAAGATTGTTGGTAAGCCTCCGAATTTTTCAGATTTTATCTTCATTACCTTCTGTACGTAAAAGGAAGTACTATATTGGTTGACTCTTCAAGAAACGTACGCTCTCGGAATTCGAACAGTAAACCACACTGTGATGTAGCATCTGCTACGGGAGTTCGGATGAGCGTCTGCGTGAGCTTTCGGAGACACTGAATGAACCAGTGGCAGAACAAACCGCTGTTCTTCGTCTGTCAATCGTATTTGGTTTTGTAAGCTACCGCTTTTATTGGTGGACTGGATCAACTGAAGATTCTTCCAATCAATGGTCTGGCATCCGCCTTATCTGTGGTTTGTGTGTCCTACTTTAAATCGCTCGCCCACATCTCGTGGTCGTGTGGTAGCGTTCTCGCTTCCCACGCCCGGGTTCGATTCCCGGCGGGGTCAGGGATTTTCTCTGCCTCGTGATGGCTGGGTGTTGTGTGATGTCCTTAGGCTAGTTAGGTTTAAGTAGTTCTAAGTTCTAGGGAACTGATGACCATAGATGTTAAGTCCCATAGTGCTCAGAGCCATTTAAATCGCTCCGTGCCCACTCTCAAAGGCGTTTAATGTATGTATGTACCTCCAGTGTGTTATGCAGTCGTGTTATCACACGATAATACGTTCTACTTTTGCATTACGGGTTGGGGCAAATAGAAGTGGCCCGGAGAACAGAGTTCAGGGTGGAGTTGTTGTGGTCTTCAGTCCTGAGACTGGTTTGATGCAGCTCTCCATGCTACTCATCCTGTGCAAGCTTCGTCATCTCCCAGTACCTACTGCAGCCTACATCCTTCTGAATCTGCTTAGTGTATTCATCTCTTGGTCTCCCTGTACGATTTTTACCCTCCACGCTGCCTTCCAGTACTAAATTGGTGATCCCTCGGTGCCTCAGAACATGGCCTACCAACCGAGCCCTTCTTCTAGTCAAGTAGTGCCACAAACTTCTCTTCTCCCCAATCCTATTCAATACCTCCTCATTAGTTATGTGATCTACCCAACTAATCTTCAGCATTCTTCTGTAGCACCACATTTCGAAAGCTGCTATTCTCTTCTTGTCCAAACTATTTATCGTCCATGTTTCACTTCCATGCATGGCTACACTCCATACAAATGCTTTCAGAAACGACTCCCTGACGCTTAAAACTATACTCGATGTTAACAAATTTCTCTTCTTCGGAAATGCCTTTCCTTGCCGTTGCCAGTCTACATTTTATATCCTCTTTACTTCGACCATCATCAGTTACTTTGCTCCCCAAGTAGCAAAACTCCTTTACTACTTTGTGTCTCATTTTCTAATCTAATTCCCTCAGCATCGCCCGACTTAATTCGACTACATTCCATGATCCTCGTTTTGCTTTTGTTGATGTTCATCTTATATCCTCCTTTCAAGACACTGTCAATTCCGTTCAACTGCTCTTCCAAGTCCTTTGCTGTCTCTGACAGAATTACAATGTCATCGGCGAACCTCAAAGTTTTTATTTCTTCTCCATGGATTGTAATACCTACTCAGAATTTTTCTTTTGTTTCCTTTACTGCTTGCTCAATATACAGATTGAATAACATCGGGGAGAGGCTACAACCCTGTCTCACTCCTTTCCCAACCACTGCTTCCCTTTCATGCCCCTCAACTCTTATAACTACCATCTGGTGTGTGTACAAATTGTAAATAGCCTTACGCTCCCTGTATTTTATCCCTGCCACCTTCAGAATTTGAAAGAAGAGTATTCCAGTCTACATTGTCAATAGCTTTCTCTAAGTCTACAAATGCTAGAAACGTAGGTTTGCCTTTCCTTAATTTATTTTCTAAGATAAGTTGTAGGGCCAGTATTGCCTCACGTGTTCCAACATTTCTACGGAATCCAAACTGATCTTCCCCGAAATTGGCTTCTACCAGTTTTTCCATTTGTCTGTAAAGAATTTGCGTTAGTATTTTGCAGCTGTGACTTATTAAACTGATGGTTCGGTAATTTTCACATCTGTCAACACCTGCTTTCTTTGTACAAAGAAACAAATCAGACGAAAGTGACCAGCATTAATCTCATGATGTTTTTGGGTCCTGGTCATAAAGTTGCTGAAGGCGGATCGAAGCTGAAATGCTGGATCCTGTCTTGCGCCATTTTCGGGCTAAGTGTTTCGTGGCACTCTTCGCTGGCAATTTGAACCATTAAACTTATTAGCAAACAACTGACCACTGTTTCCACGACTTTGTTGTCACGTAACTTTCCACAACGAACACTCGCTGGCTCCAATGTGTCATGGTACCCTTTACACTGCTCCACTCCCACTGACACAGCCCGCACTGTGTTCTAAAGCGGTGTGGATCACGTGGCAGGCGTACACGTGATGTGCGCGTCATTTGGTGTGGTTACGTGCGTACATTCACGTCCAGTCGTACCCTCTCGTCCGGGCCACTTTTATTTGCCCCATCTTGTATGTGATCAGTAAATGCCGAAGCAATGAATTAAAATGTTACTAATCCCAGAACCGTGTCTCCTGCTCATTAGGGAAAAGCGCTAACCACAGCGCTACCCTGGCACTGATCTTGATATTCCCCATCTTAACCCGCACAGGCATTGCAGATGCTCTCCAACATTGGTATAGGACCTTAGGATCGAAAGAAACGGGGAAAATCCTCCCTGTACCTGCGGCAAATGCGATAAATTAATCGTATGCAGTTTTAGGTTCTGGAGACGAAGGGTCGAATCTTGGTGTCGGTACGAATATAATTCGTTTCTTCGGCCTGTATTCATTATATATAAAGATGAGTCTTAATACGTATCTGAAACGCACAGTTCCACATGATTAACATTTGTTTATGTTGAGGGTCATTTTCAATCCCAGAGTCTATCGTATGCAGGTTTTCCTGCATCTGGCTATAATTTTCTACCGTTGAGACTTCTCTGTAGGTAACAGCATCGTCCACGAACAGCTGCGTAAAACTTCTGGCGTTATTTACCAAGTCATTTATGTGTTTTGTGAAAAGTGAAGGTATTATAACACTTCCTTCGGGGACGTATGAAACTGCGTCTACGTCTAATGGTTCTTCTCTGTTACGAATACTGTGTTCTGTTTGTTAATAACTCTCCAGTGCAATCATAAAGCTGATCTGATCCGTACGCACTTATTTTGTTCGTTACGTGATAGTACAGAACTGTATCGAATGCCTTCAGGAATTCAAGGAACGCGGTATCTACTGCCTCTTGGACGATCACAGCATGCTGAATTTCACACGATTGTTAGGAGTCCACGTTGATTCCAACAAAGGAGATTATCGGTCTACTGGAAGCTCATAATGTGCGAGCATTAGATATATTCCAAATTTCTATAAGCCTATAGGTGTGTGTGTGTGTGTGTGTGTGTGTGTGTGTGTGTGTGTGTGTGTGTGTGTTTAATATAAAGGTGAATGAATGATCGCCTTTGGGAAGCCACTCCATGCACCATTCACCACAAAACGCGGAAACGTGGTTTGGAGCTGGTGCAAATGCGGTGCGGGTCTCGTCGCAGCTGCGGACTCTCATAATGGAGCGCGGCGCCCGACCGGGCTCTAATACTCGGCCCAGCCGTCCTGATTTAGTCTTCCCATAAATCACCCGCCAGAGCGCCTCCGAGGGTGTTGATGACTTCCGAGAGTGTCCACAGATACGAGGAGCAAGCAATTCTCCTCCAACAGGTTCTCTTGCCGCGGCAGAACGTCGCCTAATATTAACTTATCTCTTGCAAAATTCGAGGGACCTTCAGTTTCCGTTTTTCTTCGTGCTAACGTAATTACGTGCGGGCGGTGCGAGGTGGCACAACAATCACGCCCCAGGGGGAAAGTGGAATTCGAATTGTCACACAGCCTCCAAGAAGTCATCGGTCGAGTAAAAGAGGGGAAACAGGCAGGAGGGCATCGGCTGAAGTGCATTTAGTTTTAACTCTGTGAACGTGTTTATTTATGTCACTATGTATCCGCTAGAAAAAGGTTGGAGCTGTGATCATTACGAAAGGAATAGACGGAATTCTTAGCGCACCAATAAAGAAATTTTACGATACAAGAGGCTCACAGAACTATGGCTGATCCACTTACAGGAAAGGCGTTGCGAAATAGTGCAAAAATCTGTGAGCTTGGTTTTTAAAGGAATGAGTGTGCGGCTGTCGCCAAGGAGCCCGCTCCCCTCCCACGTCCTCCGAAAGAACAAAAAAGCTCTGCAAGCCAAACTCGCATTCTGTCCCGCCAACGAGCCAGCCGTGTAAAACTCACTATCACTTTGAAGAATGCCAGAACACAAAACAGATACTGACTAGTAGCTAATGCGTCGAGACACATTTGTCGTGAAGTAAGAAAGCCATCTTTTCACCGTGAAACAAACATGAGCTGGCCCTTCCAGTCCCCCTTCTCTATCTCTATCTATCTCTCTCTCTCTCTCTATCTATCTCTCTCTCTCTCTCTCTCTCTCTCTCTCTCTCTCTCTCTCTCTCTCTGACACAAATTATCGTTTTGCGTCGTCGCCATCATAAAAGTAGGGAAAGCCGACAAATCGTTTACATCGAGCGCACCGGAAAGCAATTTTCCTGCTCGCGCATATTTCCTGCCTAATATTCGATGGAAAGTAAATTCTTTACTTTTTTAAAAGCACTACTCTTGGTCGTTAATACAATCGTGTTAAATAAGAGACTGATAATTGAATATCTTACACACTTTGAATCTGTACAGGGAAATTATTGTAAGAATTCTGAATCGAACCCATGCATATGGAAGCTGGTGTCAGTTGCCCATTGCCTCGGTTGATATGGGCCTTCATCTTCAAGTACCGAAATCGTTAATTCTTATGTTTCTCAGAAACTGTTAGATTGTGGGCCTCAAATGCATCAATAGCGTAGTCAGAATTTCCTTATTTTCGTCATAGTTGACAATGCTCGTAGACATCGGCAGTTCGCAGTGTCTGGCCTCTTCTTGTTAAGTATGAAGTATGATTTAGTCCAACAACAATAACGTAACTGGAACATCTTGGCGCGTGGTCAGTTGGTTGAATGGAGCAGTCCGAAAAATCAAACAAGTGGCTAACACTCCCTTAGCGAACTGAATAGTCCACCCAACGAAGATCAATAAATGTCGACCCATGGGGTGGGGGTGGGGGGGTGATTCGTGTAGCCCGAAATTTTTGTGCGGGGGAGGGAGGGAGCATGAAAAAGTCACATTTTAGCTTTTCCTGAATATGTCGGAAACGGGTCGTCTAGCCAAAATGTTTCCCCAGTACAAAATTAAACGATAATTTCTTGCAAAAAGGTACTAGTCATTCTTCCTCTAATAGTTTTCGCGCTGCAGGGGATGGAAGACTGTGATTATTAATGATAATGTGTTAATAGTACAAAATTGATGTGTATTGTTAAATAACGTGGTTAAAAATATTAAATGTTTGTACCACATGTAATTGCAACACATGTAAGCGCAGTAAGGGTTAAATTGCCTTCCGGGGATGTAACAAGGTGGAAAGGCGGAAGTCGACCTTAGAAGCGTGAAGGAAGGAAGGAAGGAAGGTCGTTGGATTGTGGTCACGCACTTCTCCCTCCTTCATAAGCTTGAAAAACGGAGTATGAGCGGATAATTACCCCTCCTCTCTACCGCACTACGTCAGAAAAAGCAACTGAAGGCTGTTTAATAAAATTATACCGATTCTTCCGCAGCTTGCCTTCTGAATCACTAGTGACACATTGTGCAGACATGCCGAGGGGTGTTATTTTCCGCAAATTGCGTTATCATTATCATAAAATACAGATACGGATTACTCATAACAGAAGAAACGCATATGGGCAGAATCCACGTAAATCTCTGCACACTATTCTACAGTGCTAGAGGCAAATTGATTAGTCATCTTGTACGGGAGCTGTAGCATTCTTCCGGCACCTTCTCCACGAGTGCTGCTTGCTTTTCAGTTCACAGACTATACCACCCCAGCGTTTCCTGTCCAGTTCTGTCATGAGAGTAGTAAAATAACTTCACTGAGCTATGTAGTGTAGTTATTTTCAGTTTATTGAGTACTTATTTGCAGTTGTTAAGTGAGCTATTATGTAAAAAAAAAATCTTAACAGCTGGAGCTCTCAACTGTGTACCACACAGAAAAACCCTGCCCGAAGTGTAACATGCTGTCAGTATGTATTCGACAACGTCAATATCATTTTCTTCACTAAGAGTGGGTGGAATAGTCCTAACAAGAAATTAACGGGAGACTTTTTCTAGGAAATTTAATGTAGTCTAAGTTTGTGCTGGGAAAAAATTTTCGTTAGGAGCCGCAGTTTTAAAGATACTCAAGAAAAACCTAAAAAAAGACTAATTGCCACACCCCCCACGCCTCACCACACACACACACACACACACACACACACACACACACACACACCTACCTTCGGCCAAGATTTTTAGTTCGTAACTCATTACACGTACCAGTGCCCCTGTATAAAAATTAACGATTACACGGTTTTTTCCCCTTAATTGTCCGGCTTCTGCTGACGCAGGCGAGCCTGGACTAAAGACCACTGGTAAGACGCACAGGTTGTGGCTATACTTCCGCGCTTCACAATTTTTATGCTGTAGAGTGTAGAGGGTGATTAGTAGAAAGAGCTTTCAAAGGAACTCATGTCCGGAGGCATAACGTTTGGATGGAAAATAATTTTGAATATCGGATCGCTTTCAGGTCTCCCGCTTCATGGTACGCACGCAAACTGAGAAGAGGCCGTCGTCGTTAGTTCTTGTTGTAGTTGCCATCACATACCATTTTCGCCAAACAACGATGGCTGCGAGAAACTGCGAAGCTGGCTACCGGGAGATTTGCTGTGGTGCTCCACGGAAGCGCCGCACTCTGTAGACTTCGAAGAGGACGTCCTTTTTCTCGTAGAAGAAAACCCGGCGGCGTGTACTCGAAACAATTCACATGTCATGGGACACTTAAAGCATACAGATCAGAGCTAATTGTTTGTACTGTGTGCGTACCGTGCACTGGGAGATTTGGAAGTGATTCGATCTTAAAACGTGTTTCACATCGAAACAGTAAATTTTCGTCTACTAAGTCCCCTCCCGCAACCGCAAGCAGCTTGGCATTATGAGCACATTGTATACCTGTATACACAGATAGCCAGCAGTCCCTCAGAGAGAAACGCAAAGAAACCTGCAGGTCAGAATGGTCTCCCAAGCGCGTGGCGAACGACAAGAAACAGCGAGTTGTTCCTGATCATTCTCTGTGTTTGATGCTTCCACAAAAACTGTTGGGGGGGGGGGGGGGGGGGGGTATGGAGTCGTGTGTCAGGACAATCCAGATGTGTATTCAGAGGGAAATAAATAGTTTATAAGTGATTTGAAGGTGGCGATACCGGTTATAGTGGCGTGTCAGATATGCTGATAGTTGAGCGAAAGCTCTGTTGTATTGCCAGAAGGTATTGAAGACGTGTGTAATAAGCAGAAGAAACAATTAGTGGTACACTTGGTAAAGTACGATCCACAGATCGAACGGCTAATTTTGCCGCTAATACTTGACCAAATATGCCACGACTCACGACTAAATGTGGAATTACTCATTAACGCGTATGTTGACGTCGGTACCATGCTACATAGCACGTCACAACCTTTGGACTTAAGTAAATCAAAAGAGGAACATTCACGCAAGTCTCTGTATCCGAGCTGTTCTGTTACATACCCATTGTGAAGTGTTTGCTGCATTGTTTCATTGAAACAGCTTTCAGCATCACAGCTGCTACGTCCGCCTCCCCATTTCATGCGATACTATGCCATACCAGGTACGAGTGGCACTTGTTATGAGTAGTTCACAAGCGATCAAGGCTTAAGATACAAATAGAGTTCTTAAATCGGAGTTTATCAATATGAGGCAACGTATATTGTCATGTGACGAAGAGCGGTCCTTAGATATACGTCCTGGGCTCCAAAAGATTTTAGCGAATAAAATCTAGGACACACATGCCAGAGACGCATCGAGGCTGTGGGATATTTGGAGTCAGTCAGCGGGTCAAGAATGGAATACGCGCGATACGTAAAAAGTTATCGGTATGGAGTGACTCCTACGGATGACCATGATTATTCGTGCAACTTGCATTTCTTTTCAGGTTTCTATAGCAGCTAGACCGTTAAAAAAAAAAAAAAAAAAAAACAAAAAAAGTTTTGTAATACATGTAAACGCCCCTCCTCCTCCCTCTCCCCCCCCCCCCCCCACACACACACACACTCTTTGGGACGGTATTGGGGAACAGATTAATAGGGAGAGGCGCGTACTGGTGTAGGTTTGCTCACGGAAAAATTAAATATCTTCCAAATTCCTTTTCTTATTTCTGAGCCGTGATGTCTCCGTGTTCACAAGTTCCTTCTTTTAACCCCAAAAGAGAGCTTCAACATTAAGCATAAGAGTTACAGACAATTTATTACCAATAGGACTGTGCACAGATTAACAACGTTCGAGGCGTTGAAACCAGAGAAAAATTCATCATGTAATCGAGAAGATAACACACAGCTTTTCCTCTACAAAATAATTGTCTAAACGCAATAATCATTTAATTCAAGCGCAACAAAATTTTTATTGCAAAAGACCTATTCTGGGAACCGCCCAAGGTGACATCCGGAGCCCCACGACAAAAAACAATGATTTGGACACAGTATTTGACATTACAAGATAATGGGAAACACGAACACACACAGCGGCGTATTCCTATAGAGAATACATGTAAGGTACACACCTTCTGTGAACAAAACTGTTTGCATAAGCTAGCCGCAAAAACCTAGATAGGGGTACGCTCAGGATGGGAGAATTAAACAGTGTAGTTAAATCAACGAAATTAATTTAAGTGGCTTCAATCCAAAATTGTACAAGGTTAAGTCAATTACACATTCACACGCACAACATCCACCACCACTGCAGCAGGTGTGACAAGCGCTGGCGCACATCAGAAACTTTCACGCCTGCTATACAGCCAAAAAACAACAGTAGGCGAAGAACGCTCCATATCGCCGTACACCGCAGTTTTAACCAGTCAGAGCACGCAAACTAATCGGCAAGCTCACCCTGACGCACGGCACTGGAGTTGTGGAGAGCTAGTTAGGCTGCTTGTTGACAGTTACAGCAGGCTTTTGCTTCGTGGCATAGTCTCCATAACGGCTGCTTCCTTTACTTTCGCCGCTCCATACGCCATCGACCGACCACCTGCATGCCTCCTCTCACTCCACAGGCCGAGTCGGGGAACCAGAGACAGCAGCTGGCTAGTGCTATCTGGTAGAGGCGCTAAATGTAGTCCTCGTTAATCACACTTAATCTTTCCAGTCTCTTGGCTGCCAGTTATTAGTGGGTCTGTATGGATACGGAGTAGTCTGTGCTACAAACAGATCCTCTTTCAATAAAGACCAGGTAAAGGTCCAGGCTACGGATCCGAAAACACAGGGTTCGAAGCCCGCTTCGTCGTAGTAATCTTTGTCACATATAACTTCTTTCAACTCTATCATTGTTTATTGCGAAAAATGCCTCATTGCTACGTGGTTCGGAGCCCAAGTTAATTTGTTGATGCCCCTGCAAGTAGTTAGGTAAGTAAATTCAGAGGTCGTAAGAAGGCAACAGCATACAGCCTTCAATATGACCATGCTTAATAAAGCCCTGTGGTAGTCAAACATCGTTCGGCTTAATGACAGCTTCACTTTTTTTAGTCTTAATGATAAACGCAGTAATGGAATTACTTTAAATGTAAAATATGGTGTTTCATCGTTTAAGGGTCGAAAAGAATGTATATAGACACACTATCCCAGTCAACGAAGACCAAAACGACTCGATTATGGGGAAAAATCGTGTAATCAAGACTGTTTGCACAGTCTTACGATGGAGTGTCCTGAACAACATACTAGAAGTTCTGACAAGTGGTGTGTGAGCATTCAGGTGGGATGGATTTAAAGATAACCTTTCTATGGTTTTCTCGAATAACTCTAAAACAGTGGCTTCTAGTCTTTCAGGACACATCCTCCTGGCACTGTGTAAAAGTTTGCGACTACGCAATTTCTCCCCCCCCCCCCCCCCAAACTTATCGTCGTGAAGACAGATCAGCTCATACGTGATGATAGTCCTGTAAAACTTGGTGCTTTTTGAGGATGCAAAACAGGATGATGAATTACGAACTCCACTTACTGTTCAGTTTTAGGCTTTCAGCTTTTCTTCATGAGACTGAATAACATTTATAAATCATCTCGATTGATAAATGTTAATTTTAGCCAAAAGTTAATTATGAACTCGTTGACTGATAGTCACCATGCAGATTGTCCCAAACCTCTAGAATCACACCTGTGAAGATGGTATAGGATTTTAAACTGAATACTTTGCGAGATGGGAATAATGGTTGGAAATCAGTCTTAAGTTTTTTATCGATATAAACGTCTTACACAACGAGCAAAAACTTTAGCTGATAATTGTTGAAAGATATGACCGTTATTCTCCAATACCTGCTTTACGACATAACCCATTGACACAACTGAACATAACCCATTGACACAACTGAACTGAGAATTTAAAATCATTTCTCCATACACTGTTCTTCGACGTGTGCATTTCACGGGTGAGGTGAACCTTCTTCCATTGCTGGCCATCCAGAATGCAACACCTTAAAAGCAGCATTCAGAGTAGGTGAAATTTGCAGCATGCTTTTGTGGCGACGAGAGGTGCATATGATTAGCATTTCAGTACAGGCGCACATCAAGGGCGCCAGTACCGCCACCTGCGAGCTCCGTGTAAAGGGAGAACAGATGGGCGTGTGGATGTACTGGAATTGTTCCTTCGTGCGGTTGTTTTACGTAAGCAGCTTCAATATGTCTCATAGAAGACAGCGAACCTCTTTCGCCCACGGTTCGGGGCTCGAGCGAGGAAGATTATTTGCCTGTAGGGATTGCGGATTATCCTTCAGAGACATCGGTGTTCATGTCGGATGAAACAAAGCAACTGCGATGTGGATATATAATCGCTGGATGCAAGAGGGAAAGATGAACGATGCACATGGACAACCAAATGGAACGACGATGTTTTATGCCGTCCAATCCCGATTCTGCCTGCTCCACCACGATGGTCAGATTAGTCTGGAGACACCGTGGTGAGACTGTTGCCCTATGCATCACCATACTAGTACTGCGCTGGACGGGTATTGGGTTACACTCCCGTACGTCCCTGGTATGCATTGCCAGTACACCAACCAGCCGGCGTTACAGCTATGAAGCGTTGGAGCCTGTTGTCCTCTAAAGATTCCCTCGTCGCCGATCAGGTTGCGTTGCTGCCTTGGGCTCCTTGTTTTCCCAATCACTCGCCTATCGAAAATATCCGGTCGATGATAATGGAACGGTTGGCGCGGGATACACCACACGCTACACCAGATCAACTTTGCAATATGTGGAAACAGCATAGACTGCTATACCTCAAAAGCACAGCCAAGAGTCTCTGATTCAATGCCGAGGCAGGTAGCCGCGGTCGTAGCTAGCAGTGGCGGCTATACTACTCATTGCTAATTTCGTCATCTTCCTCACTTCACATGGGGCCGTATTTTCAGCCATGTGATCATTGTACAACGTGTTATCTCCCAAATCAGTTTGGCTGTGGTAGTCCCTGGTCGCTCTTAGTGTTGCATTTAGGATGGCCAGTAGCGTAGAATTCTACTGTGCGAACAAATTCTTTGTCGATAACGTCAGTAACGTCTGTCTTGAACCAACCAGTGTCTCTCAAATTCCCATCTGCGACGATAATTACTTCCATTTAGCATGAAGCTAGTTGCAAATCTTTCCTCCGTACATGGTTCGGCTTTGCCGGCATTACTTGTTGCAACGCCATAAAACAATACGTATCTAAGAATTCCTGCAACGCATAATGCTTCATCTTCGGCAGACAGTCGTGAAACGTAAACGTAGTTAAAATGCGTCGTGGAAACATATCGTGACCAAACGTCTTTTCGGCAGGCTGTTGTTCCCTGTGAAGTGTACGAACACTATCTTCACGTGTACGGTTCGTTAAATACCTCATGCAGACTCAAATATTAATTTGCGCCCTTTGATTCCTTATTTAAAAATATTCCGCACGGGATTCTAATTTTGACCACCAAGCCTTAGTACATCTGTGGGTTTCAATCTGTACTGCACATAAAACCCTGTTTTTACGTGATTTTTCGACAATGATGGTCCTGGCTGTTTTGAATGCCGCGGGTGATAGAACACCATATTGCGTAGGTGTTGGCCCACTCCTGCATCCGCGCGTAAATAAATGTCAGAATATCAGGACGTTGTGCAAACATTTTTGTTTTGTAGCCGAATGAATGAATACACCAAATACAAATTTGCTAGCGCACAATTCCTGCCATGGCCGACATGGCTGGATAACTGTGCAAAAATTTCAGTAACATGCATGTTCAAGTAAACATAGTATTGCAGAGACTCTTGTTTTGAGAAGTATTGGAATACACTAGTGGGCTTCTCACGAGAAACAAAGCATTATATTAAATGTTACGTGAGCGCTAGTATTACGTTAAACGTTATTACTTTACATATGTATACAGGATGATTATAATTAAAGTTGCAATTTCAAAACGCTGTATATGAATAAAAATACACACACGTGAACCACTGTTCAGAAGGACGTCAAATTTGAACGGAATGTTTCCGAAGAAGGGAGAAACGTTACGGAAATTAAAACGAAAACTTCCATACCAGACGGCGGTGTGTCATAACGTAAATGGATTCGGCTACAAATGACACATGAATCGCAGTACGACGCTATGGCTGGAGTTGTACATTAAACCAACCATGCAGAGCAATATACATGACTGCACAAATTTGGCATTCAAAAGTTCAACCACAGCAAAGTCGTACCACATCGAATGGGATAATTGGCCAAAAACGGTATTAACTGTCGTGAGACTGGCGCAGGATATGTCCATTATGCTGTCCACATGTAACCTCCCCCTCACTTATCGACCTTAGTGAAAGTGAAAAATTAAACCGCGTGGACCTAATGGAAATTTGGGAAAAGCAATCGTCACCGAAGTTAATCTGTCGGTAAAGAGGGAGGAAAGGGTTACATCTAAATGAAAGGAAAAATGCAAATGAAACTGGTGGAAATTAATTTTGACAAGGGGTAAAGTTAATAAAGAAAGTAAATGTGCGGCCGTTACGTTAACAATTAACTAGCGGTAATTAGATATTTGAGATTTGGGGGAAATTACGGTCGCCAGTCCTATGGACAATTACTATAGTAACTGAAAAAGAAAGGTTATTACACACATAATTAGCACTAGAAGCTTGGCAACTGAAGGTTGACACGTGTAGTGTGAAAACTGAACGTTTGTCAGAAGTAATAAATTTCGCTACACTCTGACTTAATTTAGCAAAAGAATTAATAAAACCGGAAAATTGAAAGTTAATTTAGTGACTGAAATTAATAGTGAGCTTTGTTTCTGAAGCACATCGAAATTCAGTAAAATACGGTTAGTCTGGGCTACCTCAACAATCATTTCAAAAGCTACTTGAATCTACGCAATTTAGAAATAAGAGATTTAACTTTGAACTTGAATTAAATGATTCTGAACAATTAACAATAGTAAGATTTAGTACGTACCAAGCTGAGCTGCAGTCACAGGTAAGCTAAAATACGGTAACAAAACTCGCACTCTTAGTTTGTGCTTGTGTAATCTAAATATTGTTGCCAGCTATGAATACCTTTACTGAACTTTGAAATTAAAGCAGTGAAATCGAATGATATTACTTTAATGCTGGCGTTTGAATTTAACGACACTCGGGTTCATTCCGGAAAAGGAAGGGACCCTGCTTGGTAATGCAATTGGGACAATGAGCAACAAAGGTTCATGCTACGTTTCTGTAATTTAGTGAGAAAAATTTAACAGTTTGAAAAGCTGAGGTCTGCCATACAGTTCTAAAACTTTACGTGCTACCAGTCTTCCTTGTTGGTTGATTGAAGGTTTGAAGTCGTCGATCGAGGAGATGGCGACAGTCACTCATTGTCGGCCGTCGCTGTTGCAGAAGCTGGATGTTGGCGCGCCTTCTTCTCGACACGGTCTCCAGCCGAAACGGGCTCTTGATGTGTGCCAGCTAACGCTTCCCGTCCGCGACACCATGTCAGAAACTAACATAGCAAGTCGAGCGCAATTACGTGCTGCCAAACCCCGAAAGCGCGGCAACTCGCGGGAGCGTCACACCACACACCTGCTCCACTGCCCTCCTCCAGCCAGACTCCCTCTGCTTTGACCGCGCTCCACTCGGCAGAGTTAACACTACCAAAGATCCTAAACACTTTAGTTCTCCACACGACCTATCGATGTAATCGTTCGATAGCATAGTTTTCCCTAGGCCAGACTCAGCGCAAAAATACAAATAATATTTACAGAGCAAACCAATCATACATCGACATAAATGCATATATATATATATATATAAATTGTAAGACAGTTACAATATATAAACACACAGAAATGTCATATCT
The DNA here is from genome assembly GCF_023898315.1 of Schistocerca nitens. NCBI lineage: Eukaryota > Metazoa > Arthropoda > Insecta > Orthoptera > Acrididae > Schistocerca > Schistocerca nitens. The sequence continues at coordinate 357,089,944 of NC_064622.1, forward strand.
TCAGGTAACAAAATAAGGAAACAATTTATAGTACAACAGATGGAAATAGGAGGATATGCATTTCCGGCGTTACACACAGATTTCTGCCACAAGTTGAAATAGAGAAACACGATGTTCTACAACAGGTCGGCGTGTGTCACTGGTTTACGTTCAGAATGCGTCGTGCAGTGCGTTGCTTCAGTTCAGCTGCGTTTCATATCGGAGCACTAAGCACAGCAACTTCCATGTAACCTCGCAGTCAGAAGTCACACGGATTAACATTGGGTAATCTTGGATGGTCAAGGTGTAGGAAAATAACGGCGGATAATTGTAGCATTTCCAAATTGCCTCTACAGCAGATGCTTCACTGGCCGTGCAATGTGCGTTGGAGCAGCATCTCGCAGTGAAATTATCCTGCCCACACATCCACCTTGTTAAAGGGTTGGAATGACGTTGGTGCGCAAAAGGCTCTCTTAGCGTTTACCTATGACGGTACAGGGATGATAAATGACGACGACGACGACGACGACCCGCACTACAGTTACCTTTGCAGAAAGAGCGGTACCGGTTGATGTGCGAGCGAATTTTCCGTTGGCCATATTCCGCAGTTAATGTATATCGACATGTGCTTGGAGATGGAAATTCGCTTCGTCTGCCCTTAGAATGTTCCATAGCCATTCAGTGTTCATTTTCATGTGAGTAAGCAATACTATAACGAAAGTTCGTTTTACTGGCAGGTCAGCATGAAGCAACTCCTGACAGCGAGTAATTTTGTATATATAGCAAAGCAGAATAGTTCACAGAATTTTATGACACTCGTGTCCAAAGTTCGGGCAATTCCCCGTGCTCTGCATGTTTCCACACCACAGCTCGACTCCTGCTGCAAAGCTGTACGTCTTGTACTGACGTTGGATCAGTTATTTTCCTCCCTCTGCCATTGCACTTCAAACAACCCAGTCTTTTCGAAGTTAGTAATCAGTTTCTCCAGACCCATAACAAACATTGGACCAACGCCTTTTTTCCTAACCTTCACTGTCTGGAAGCTATGAGCCTCAGCAGCGCGCGCGATCATAAATAGAGACAGTCATGCCGATCGACTCAAAAGCAAACTGAGGAACAACCGTGTACCCCGCGTCTTCTGTTTTACATATTCTGTCACTTACAGCCCTACCTAGTGGTAAAATTTTCGCAGAACTTTGTTGTTTCCATAAAGCTCCCCTTTCTTCGAAATATTTCTTTCAGATTTGATGTCATTATGAACAGTGGCTTTCTTACAGCGTTTTGAAACTAGAAGCGAACACCGGCCACAGCGGACCGATGGATGCATTATACTGTAATAGAAGTTCATTCCACAACTGCGGAATACTGAAAAAATGGATTGTTATATAGATCTTAAAAGATTAACGGGATGTAGGCGTACAAATCGGGATTCGGGATGTGAAACCCATACTACTATTAAACGTGGAGTACTTAAAAAAAAAAAAAAAGCCGGAATAACATTGCCATGGGCGGAGCTTTTGTAGTACGCATTTCTGCCGCTAGTCGTGTATAGCGCAACTCAGACAGTTCAGTGCCGCCTGTGTTCCAGAAACAAACCAACAGTTAAGCCAGTGGAAGGTATCACCTTCACCCCGTCCAAGAAAATGTCGTCAAGCCAAATTAAACATAAAAACAAAGCTTATTTGCTTTTTGATGCCAAGGGCGTAGTTCATTTAGAGTTTGTTCCCCCAGGTCAGACCGTCAATCAAACCTTATATTTGGAATTTTAAGATGATTGCGTAATAGTATTCGACAACAAAAACCCGATTTGTGGCAGAGTGGAGACTGATTTTTCCACCACGACAACAGACATGCTCACACAGACGTTTTTACTAGATAGTTTCTGGCTAAAAATGGCATTGTTCTGCTGCCCCACTCATCTGCTGGCCTGGCTCTCTGCGACTTTTTCGTATTTCCACGGATGAATAGGGGCAACATTGAAGAAGTCAAGAAAAAATGAGGGAGGAGCTTCAGCTATATCTAAAGATGACTACAAAAAAATGTTTCAAACAGTGGAGGCACCGGTGGGACAAAAGTATTGGTTGTAATGGAGAGTATTTTAAAGGGGATAATGTTGTTTTGTGAATACATAGCTTTTAAAAATAATTCCGGTTCTTTTGTGTATCCCTTGTAAATGTGAAAGTAACTACGTAATGTTTTCGCGACGAAACTGCTTAACCGATTTTGATGGAATTTGGTATGGAAGCATCTTGAACGCTGACGAAGAACATACGATACTTTATAAAGTGTATAATAGAAAATACATATTGACTCGAAGAATATAACTTGAAATATGGAACATTACATACTATTTCAAACGTCTATTTAGTCTTTGACTTTTGAGCTATCGTATTTGAGAATTTTCTTTTATTGTTTGATATATTCTACACAGTACGAAACAGTGTAATAAATACAATGCAGTTCCTAACGCATTTAATCCATACTTCCATACTAATATGTCCCAATCCCACCCCATTTTAGCAGCTGAGCGTAGAACGTCTCTTTTAAGCTTCCGAGATACTTGACAACCCATATTGATGTCATTTAAATACTGTATTACAGAGACGACGCATCTTTACATGTAGAACGTTGTAGGCCTTTAGTGAGGCTACATTTGATTACGATAGGCGTGCGCTGCCATGGGCAACACACAGATTCTTAAGAGGAGCTGATATTACAGATACAATTTGCGCAGCACCGAACTACAAATTATTAATTTTCTTTGTCGGGTTGGCGCTATTTAATAGTTGCAGTGTTTCCACGTTTTCAGTACTTTCACCATGACTCATCTTAATAGAACTATTAGTATGCATCTTCGACTCATGGTCTTACGCCCAGCGTTGCTGACCGTTGATCACGGGGTCCCAGATTCGATTTCCGTCCGGGTAGAATTTTCTCCGCTCGTGACTGTGTGTTACGCTTATCATTTACACGAAAGTCGTCTAAGAAGCGTCAAGTAAAAAGACGTGCAATTAAACAGACGAAAATCCAAAGCGGGGTCTCCCGGCCAATAAAAGCCATATGCTCATTTCATTTTCATTTACAGATATGCGATTACAGGGGCGGCTAACAGTTAGACTGCAATGTTTATACAATCCTCGACGTGCTAAATCCATACTGTCACACTAATATTATTAAATGCGAAAGTAACTGTGTGTTACGTTTTCATGGATAAACTGATGAGGCGATATCGATGAAGTTCGGTATACAGATAGCGTGAACCTTGAGGAAGAACATAGGTTATTTCATAAAATAAAAAATAGTAAGGAATGGAATCTTTTTTCATTCGTGAACATAAGCCACGTTAAAAAATTATTTAATTCGCTGCGTAATGTAAACGTTGTGTAATGTATAGATGACCATGCTCCTCTACACACACCATACCACATCTTCGTGCTTTGCGGGGGTGGGGGGAGGGGGGCAGGTCGCATATCACAAGCTCTGCTTACCCGAATAGGTAGACGTTACTGCATGTGCAATAGCTTACTTCCTCACCATAACAAAGCTACTGTTATGTGAACACAGTCACGGGTAACAGCTAGTAGCATTTGAATCTTAATCTGGATGATGATTAATTTTTGACTTATCTCTTGTTTCCAAACAGATAGTTTTATCAAGTTGGCACCCGATGTAGATAGCTGATTTCGCCCTTGAGTACGACAACTTGCTAACAATTCAGCGCCTGTGACCCAGCAGGATTAAAGCCGAGAGCTCACATTGTGCCCAGTGTGGAAGCCACTGTGCCTCTTGGGCGTGGTAGCTCCGCCTCGGCCGGCATTCCAACGGCCCGTCTCCTGGTCACCAGCCAAAACACAGGGGCCGTCTTTTCGCGTCGCGCGAGAATCGGGTCGCGGTACATATTGTCATACAGTGTTATTTCATCGTACTCTGCTGGTGGTACTCCACCTTATGATTTTACGTAAATGAGTTTCGTGGAACGCTCTAAATGCAGCGAAATGTGACTGATACAAACAGTACAAACAAGGCCTAAAAGAAAGAATCATTACCCGATCGTCATATGGGGACGACAGAAACTAACGCGCGCGCGTGAATTTTAAGGGAGCTCCAGTTTGCCTGAACTTTAATGCATTCCACATCTGAAGCTTAAAAGGTTTTATTATCTTAAACGCAATCGATCTCTTGAAGTGCAGGAAGACGTGATAGCACCTGGTTACGAATTTAGCCCAGCAAGTTCCGATTTACACGAGCGTAAATTATTCACTGACGCAGGTCGCCTCATCTGCGTATCTTGTACGCTACGTGTAAACCGTTTCACAAAATATCTCTCTTCCACAAGAAGCGGGTTACATGGTATGGCACCCAATGACTGACACTCGGCCTCTGAGGAATACTCAAAATTATGTATCAGAACTAAAGACAGACGATGATAATTTGTCTGCTTCAGCTTTCTGTAACTCGATGAACTGGAATATAGTATAAATAAGTCGCAAGAGAAAATAACGTCGTATTCCTGTGGTTAATCTCTTAGGTCTTCGTTTCAAAAACTTAATTTAGAGCGTTTATAATTTTAGTAATGCATCAAACTTGTTTTATAGGCACTGAAAAATTTTTCCACTTCATTAACAGATTCCTCTTGCAAAGAATAAACGCAACCGTGAACGGGCAACAGACAATAGAACTACCGAGCCGCAGAAGCAAGCGCTAAGGACGCATCTAACCTAGCAGGAGACGCCGGGTTTGTGATTACCTGCGGCGCCCCCTGAACTGAAGCGTGTGCTGCTAAGACGCACCTAAAAACACCTACGGGACATTCAGCGTCGGTTCAAGAACGTTTTTCCACACAAGCGACCTAATTGCTTTCCGGCCTGCATCATACACGGGGCAGCGTCTGTGAACAATAGGATCCTTTCTTATTTAACTCTACTGGCACTACGGATATTGAAATCTAACGAGAGGGACAAGGGCGCTTGAGTTCCCTATTAAGTTTAGAGACTAACAAAATTCGTGAAATTACTTATGTTGTGCGGCTTTGGCGTATTACATACGAAAAAAATAATAATAAAGTGGTGCTGTCATGCAAATTATTGCAATATGCACGCTGGGGCCAGCAAAATGATGTGATAACCCAGTTAAATGGCTTTATTCATGCAATTACTTGTATAAAATATCAGGAATAAGCATTTACTTTTCGAATATCCAAGACATGCAAACACGCATGCAAAATGAGTTTGCATGGAAATCCTGGCTGTAGTTACTAATATTCACAACCGATAACTTCTGATCTCTCTCTCTCTCTCTCTCTCTCTCTCTCTCTCTCTCTCTCTCTCTCTTGTGTGTGTGTGTGTGTGTGTGTGTGTGTGTGTGTGTGTGACAGAGAGAGAGAGAGAGGCAGGGGGGGGGGAAATATTGAGCCATACTGCTGCTATGATTATCCATAATTGCGAAAGTATTGCGGGAGAAGGATTTTGTTGCACGAACTGACCTGTCGATTATGCCCCATATCTGGTAGATGGGATTCATGGTGTGCGATGTGCGTGGTCATCTCATTCGCTCGAATTGTCCAGAATGTTCTTCAAATCAGTCGCAAAGAGTTGCAATCCAGTGACATGGTGCATTGTCATTCATGGTAATTCCATCGTTGTTTGGGAACATGAAGTCCATGGATGGCTGCAAATGGCCTCCAAGTAGATTTACATAACCATTTACAGTCAGTGATCGATTCTGTTCGAACAGAGGACTCGGTCCATTCCATGTAAAGATAGTTGACACCATTATGGAGCCACCACCAGCTTGCAAAGAGCCTTATCCGGGGACTGGGTGTTTGTGTTGTCCTTATCATTTCATCAAAATGGTTCAAATGGCTCTGAGCACTATGGGACTTAACTTCTGCGATCATCAGTCCCCTAGAACTTAGAACTACTTAAACCTAACTAACCTAAGGACATCCCACACATCCATTCCCAAGGCAGGATTCGAACCAGCGACCGTAGCAGCGCCTAAAACCGCTCGACCACAGCGGCCGGCTTTCGCCGCAGTGTCCTAACGGATATGTTTGTCGTACGTTCCACTTTAATTTCTACGGTGATTTCATGCATCATTGCTTATCTATTTGCAGCATTGCTTGTCTATTCTACGCGAATGCCGGTGCTTTCGATCGTTAAGTGAAGGCCGTCGGGCACTGCGTTGTGGGTGGTGAGAGGAAATTCATGAAACGTAGTATTCTCGGCACTTTCTTGACACTAAGGATCCTTCAGTATTGAATTCCCAAACAGTTTCCGAAATGGAATGTCGCATGTGTCCAATTACCATTCCGCATTCAAAGTCTGTTAATTCCCGTTGTGCGGCAATAACCACGTAGGAAATCTTTCCACGTGAATCACCTGAGTACATATGACAGCTCCCCCAATGCACTGCCCTTTCATAACCTCGTGTACGTGATACCATTGCCTTCTGTGTACGGGCATATCGCTACCCCATGCTTTTGTCACCTAGGTGTATGCTCTGCATACTGAGTTCTTAAATTTTTTGCACGGCTGTTTAGTTGCTTTTTGATAAGGGTTTGCTCCTGCGTGTTCAATCAGCGGCGCCCGCAGGTGTTAAACTTCCCGGCTTGCGGCGCAGATGATCTCGAGTAGATGTCGTCGACAGTACCCATTAGGTGAGAGCGTGGTGGCGGCCGTGACACGGCTCCGGCGCGGAGCAGACGAGGCGACCGCCTTTTGGATGCAAATGTGTCGCCGCCCGCTAACGATTTGATGCGCCGCCTCCCGCCTCCGAGGCGGCCCGAGGAGAGCCCCGCTATTTTTGCCGCTTTTGAAGTAAGGCCCCTCGTGAGTCGCCTCCCCGCTGCCACATGCGGACGGATACCCAAAAAGGCGACACTCTTGTTGCCGCAGGAGCGATCGATGTTGCGCTTTAATCTTTGGCGTCTGCACTCGAAGAATTGGATTTAGAGCAACAGGCTTACTGACAAACTACAGGATGTTATAAAATGTCTGGCTGGTTACAGCGTAACAGAGAAGTTTCTGTAGGAGACCGTGTGTTTTTTAAAGTATTACTCGACAAAGCTGTCCTTATACCCGGTCACAGCGGGAACTAATTTAAGTCACGTGACTGGCCTTTCCAGGTAAAGATAGTGCGCTGTTGTTAGCTCGCAGTGGAAAATATGTGCTCGGACCAACGTGACTGCTTGCTGTTAACGTTATCAAATTGTTGTCGGTGTGGAGGAGATACGAGCGACACTGCTTCCGGAAAAAGTGAGAGAACATGCTTAAAAATACGCTACCCACCGTGAGGTTGAACACCTTCCGTTGGTGGTGTGGGTACGTGACACGGGAAGGAAAGAATAGAGACAGAACAATGATGAATGGGTTGTCATCGTCGCGAAGATGTGGGCCGTAGATTCAGAAATCTACTGGCACAAGCAGTTTTGACGAAGGCCACATTGTTGCGCCGATGCTGCTGGAAAAGAGAATCTGCTGATCGGCTTTTCCGCATTATTCTCGTGAACACCTGTGGAAAGTGATTACAGGATGGTGAAATAACGAGTAGGCCGTATGGCTTTGGACATCCACGTCTCATCACAAAACCGAGCAGTCGGAGGATCTCCCGCTAGGTAATCCAGAATAGGCAACGATCTGTGATAGGTCTGATGACAGGGTATAGTGCTTGTGCAGGCAACAGTGTTTCGGAGCACGCCGTTAAAAGGCCACTGCACACAATCCCTGTGTGTTCTCGTGTTGACATAATTACATCTTCAGTTAAGATTGCAGTGGCCACAGCAAAACGGCGATTTCACAGTGGATCTATAGAAATCTGCCGCCTGGTCGAATTATCATTTAGCTAAAATATAGCAGGTCAGCAACTGGAAGCAGTTAATTCCATAAATTATCTGGGAGTACGCATTAGGAGTGATTTAAAATGGAATGATCATATAAAGTTGATCGTCGGTAAAGCAGATGCCAGACTGAGATTGATTCGAAGAATCCTAAGGAAATGCAGTCCGAAAACAAAGGAAGTAGGTTACAGTACGCTTGTTCGCCCACTGCTTGAATACTGCTCACTGGTGTGGTATTCGTACCAGATAGGGTTGATAGAAGAGATAGAGAAGATCCAACAGAGAGCAGCGCGCTTCGTTACAGGATCATTTAGTAATCGCGAAAGCGTTACGGAGATGATAGATATAGTGGAAGACTCTGCAGGAGAGACGCTCAGGAGCTCGGTACGGGCTTTTGTTGAAGTTTCGAGAACATACCTCCACCGAGGAGTCGAGCAGTATATTGCTCCCTCCTACGTATATCTCGCGAAGTGACCATGAGGATAAAATCAGAGAGATTAGAGCCCACACAGAGGCATACCGACAATCCTTCTTTCCACGAACAATACGAGACTGGAATAGAACGGAGAACCGATAGAGGTACTCAAAGTACCCTCCGCCACACACCGTCAGGTGGCTTGCGGAGTATGGATGTAGATGTAGATGTTCTTGCTGCGCCAGTTCGATGAATGGTTCCAGGCGAATGGCTGCGCCACGGATGCAGGCCATTGAGGGCAGAACTATGCTATGGGTACATTGAGTTAGGCTTCCGTGGGATCTGTGGTGATAATCGAAGGCATCATGACAGCAGTGAACTACATGAACATTATTGCTGACTACCTGCATCTCTACATGCATGAAGTCTCCCCCTACGGCGATGACATGCAGGATAACTATCAGTGTTGCAAGGTCAGAATTGCACTACAGTAATGTGAGCAAGCAGTAAAGGAAAGAAAAGAAAAATTCGGAGTAGGTATTAAATTCCATGGAGAAGAAATAAAAACTTTGAGGTTCGCCGATGACATTGCAATTCTGTCAGAGACAGCAAAGGACTTGGAAGAGCAGTTGAACGGAATGGACAGTGTCTTGAAGGGAGAATATAAGATGAACATCAACAAAAGCAAAACGAGCATAATGGAATGTAGTCAAATTAAGTCGGGTGATGCTGAGGGAATTAGATTAGGAAATGAGACACAAAGTAGTAAAGGAGTTTTGCTATTTGGGGAGCAAAATAACTGATGATGGTCGAAGTAAAGAGGATATAAAATGTAGACTGGAAATGACAAGGAAAGCGTTTGTGAAGAAGAGAAATTTGTTAACATCGAGTGTAGATTTAAATGTCAGGAAGTCGTTTCTGAAAGTATTTGTATGGAGTGTAGCCATGCATGGAAGTGAAAATGGACGATAAATAGTTTGGACAAGAAGAGAAGAGAAGCTTTCGAAATGTGGTGCTACAGAATAATGCTGAAGATTAGATGGATAGATCACATAACAATGAGGAGGTATTGAATAGGATCAGAGAGAAGTTTGTGGCACAACTTGACAAGAAGAAGGGACCGGTTGGTAGGACATGTTCTGAGGCATCAAGGGATCACCAATTTAGTATTGGAGGGCAGCGTGGAGGGTAGAATTCGTAGAGGGACACCTAGAGATGAATACACTAAGCAGATTCAGAAGGATGTAGGTTGCAGTAGGTACTGGGAGATGAAGAAGCTTGCACAGGATAGAGTAGCATGAAGAGCTGCATCAAACCAGTCTCAGGACTGAAGACCATAACAACAACAGTGTGAGGGACGCGAATTTGCATTGATGTCTTGGCCAACAAATTTGCGTGACCTGTACCTATTGGAACAAATATCGGGCACCAGCTGTGTGCCCACAAGCCACTGTCGTGTAATTTGCGGTAATTGCGTGATCAGTGCGTTGACATCTAGTGTCACATACTTCTGGAAACGTATCAAGTACTTGAAGAATCCATGCCAAGCCGAACCGCTGTTCGAAAAGTGGACCAACACGCTAATGTTACGGCTTATCGATGTATTCAAGTTGAGTAAGGCGAGGGTGTGAACTTCACGGCTGGAGAGAGACTGCTGGTGGGGAGTGAGGTTTATAGTATCTGTCCCAAAGAAGCAGCAGCAGAGTGCAAGCAATAAATATCCTGTTAACCCTTAATTCACGAAGAGACTTACCTGTAACGCATATACGAGGTTCCTAAATTTATTTCTACAGTTATTTAAGTGTTGTTTAAATGCTCCTTGTTTACTTTATTGTACTAAGCAAAACCTGCAGCATTTTACTATTTATCACAGAAAATCACTTTCTTTGTGTTTTTTTAAATAGTACACGGAAATAGACTGTTGAAGAGAACTTAATTTTACATTCTGAAAAATTATGCTATCTATGTAGCGAGTAAATTTGCACACAAAACTGAATTCCAGGGTTTATGTTTGCGCAAAACCACCCGATAGCTACAAAAACGTTAAAAAATGGACGTTAACTGCTGGATCTACATTTTTATCACCACTCGGAACACATTCGATTGTAACTAACACGTTCAGTGTTTTATTGTAGAAACACAGATCTCTGCCACAGTTACACTGAAATTTGTCCTCTGAATGATAGCCTTGTTCGATAATAGAAGTGTGACAACTGACTGTTGTAAAATCTTCTTTGTCGTCTATTTCTCGATCTTTATCTACATGACCAACACCTTCCTCCTTCCATCGATTATCAGTTCCATTAAACTTGGGAAAGTTTAAACTGATACGATCCAGCGAATACCTTGTGTACTGTGCAGTACTTAAGAAAATAGGTACTTAGTTCACGAGGCGCTATCTAAGACACCTTAACACTTGTCGGTAAGACGTGTCAGCAACAAACAAATAAGGCGATAACGCAGTCGACAAAAGAACATTGCAGGGTTGGCTATTTAAGGAGCGTAGTGGGCATACAGAAGCATTCCGTCACAACTGACCTTGGAGAGTGAGTTCGAATATTTTCGCGCGGACTGAGAGACCACACCTGGTGAGTTAGGGGCTAAAGATACGGATAAAGGTGTTATTAGGCAGCGATTCCTTCTAGGTTATCAACAATTAAAGTGAACGCCAAATATGATAACCCTTGAAATCTTTTGCCACAAAGAACTTGACTCAGAAAAATAGTTCCGTTTACAGGGTTTGTTTTAGAAAGTGTTAAAACAGTCATCATCTGTTCCAGAAAATCTATACTGCATTTTGCGAAAAAAATGAAGTATCCGAACTGTAGTGGCAAGTGGTTTATTTAGACGAAACGGCGATTCATACACAATCAATGAGAGTAAATACTATCACAGTGCTGTTGTGCGAGGTGTATTGTGAAACAAAACTGCTCGTCTGTGTCAACTATACTATAGAGAGCATTGGCGTACACACGTAATACAGTACTACACTCCTACGGCTTCTTTTCTTTTTTCGTTTGGCAACTTTTATCATACAGACAGCAGTGGTTATAACTAGTGAAGGGATTTTAAGGAGTAAATTATGGTCCGAAAAGGGGAGAAACTTTACGAAAAGGTGCAAAGAGGGTGCTGATTAAATTACTTTATTTGAATTTAAGCCAGCTACACTAACTTTATTTGTCGAGTTTACAGGGTTCCGTCGTTCTGGATTATATATAATTATCATCTCAATGTTTTTGACATCAAGTCGCTGGTGCTTAGAGGTCAGTACTCCTTATGTACGGAGAAATTACTCTCGACATCTACATAACCAGGGGAGCATATTTTTTCAGCACCCATAATGGAAGTTCAGTCAAAGATGCAAAGGTTGCTGCCACCTCTGGATTGCTCTACAAATTTAATTCGAATTTGTCTGTAGCAAACCTGTGAAGGTTGTCGGTAACATTTCATCAGCTTCTTCCACTGTTCCTCCTCCTCCATACCTTCTTCCCAACTCATCACATCGGACAAATACGTGTATCTATACACTGCAAAAAGTTCAAACTATAGATCTTTGTTATTAACCGATTGTTGGACCTGCTTGATGGCTGCTGCGTCAATTGAGCCTAGAGCACATATGAAGTGTTTCTTTTTATTAGAGTTTTCTCACATGAAAACTGCTCATCTTATCCACGTACCCCACCTTGTGATCAGAGGAACTGTGGAAGATGGAGCCCTGTCATTTATTGATGCCTACAAAACTTGACAGATGGGAACTTCTACCAGAATCTTCATCCGAGCATCAATGAAGTCATTTACCCCCAGTAATTCTCCCCGATAATTTCGAAAACTCGGCGTAGACCATGTACAATACATGTCACGTGGTTGGCGTACATGCCTTTCATTTATTGGAAAGCCGAAAGCATATAGTTAGCGTACTTAGTCACCAAGAGCCTAACTTTCGTATCGTATGCCCCGGCCACAGGTTCATACGCGAGTCGTTGAATGATAGCATTATCGTGCAGTTTTCTTCTTGAGTTCGTGCATTTTAAAAAGGTGTGAAATCAATTAAAATTTAAACAATGATGCTTCAACAGTTGAAACTTAAATCCATTACTGGTGACACGAATTTAACGGTTCAGTGTTCTTTGCATGTTTGTTCTGGATGTGCTGGTTTATTCTGTTTCTTTTATGCTTGTCATCGATTGCAATATTTACTTCGCAGACGGCGCATGCAAAATGATGCCATCACTTTCGATAAACCGAGTCTCGAATTCTTCTGAAGGTGCACACAACTTCTTATCTTTCAGCATGATTTTGTTGTGAAAAATCCATTCTCGTTAAACGCGGCCAACAAGACAGTACTTGTGGGCACTTCCAGAATAATTCAAGACCCGTTTTATCGAAATTGATGGCATAATTGTGCGATGTGCCGTCTTGCAATCAATGACAAGCATTATAAAAAAAAAAGCAGAATAAACCTTCACATCCAGAACAACAAACATTCAAAGAACATTGAACTTCGCAAGTGCCCCTCCGAACAACGTGCCGCAAAGCTTCACATGGTCACATGATGCCCCAGCACGCACTAAATTCCAAACAGAAATGTGACGGAAAGGATATGAGCAGAGAAACACAAGCTAGGGACTTAGTAGCGCCTGTTCTCTGGTAGTCTCTGGAATTCTGGTAACTGCTCAAACGAACCTAGATTGCGGTTGCAACTGTTAACGCTCAGAGCACCTGTGAAGTGCTGCTACCTGTCGACACTTTCAGGACTTTGTTCTCAAAGGGTACCAGGGAAGGCCAGCTATTGTGTGCGAGACACACTTGCCTTGGCAGACCACCCCTTTGGACCAGGCCAGCACCCGTTAGCCGGATTAAGAGAAACCCGCCCTTTGTCTCCAAACCGGAGAAGAGCAGTCCCACGCACGCTGGCAAACTGGCATTGTCACTCAAAACAGCGACCGGCACTCGCAGACTGTCGCGGCCCCTGTAACGATCCGTTGCAGCTCCTGCTGAAAGATGCGCGAAGGAAAACGACAGAACCGCCGCAGAACGCGAGTGGATGGCCGTCGGAAAGTTCGGCAGCTATCTCACGGACTATACCAGGTACTGGTTAATTTTGACATATCTGTATTCCGATTAAAATTGATAGTTCACAATTCACGCTTTGGAGGAGCTGGTCTCCTTCCATCCGAGAGATCAACATCACGCCCAACCGTTTGGCGTTGCCAGACTGCCTCAACAGTCGGTCAGTTCACTTCCAATTCATTATCTGGGATTCTTTCTTGATATGTTCGGATCCCTAGTCATGGGTCTGACACTTCTGTTTCGTGTTACATAACAACAGCAAAAAACACGCACACAACGATGCTAATGCAACATACGCGTTTTATGCACAGCTCTAACCAAACGCTGCTGTATACTTCCGTACAAGACGTGATTCATCGCATCATGTATAATTATCATAATCACAGAGATCAGCTTACATCTGATAAGCTTCACACGATATTACGTGAAACTGGATTTTTGAAGGCTGCAGTTCATCGTTGCAACTGCAGCACCACAGTCACAAATATGAGCGTGCTACCAAGTTTTGCGGTTTAACGCATTGGTTAGGGGAGAAACCTGTCGTGTAGAAGGTCGTAGGTTCAAATCTCGTCGACTGTGTCGAATCATTTTTATTTCTAAATCTAATTAAAAGAATATCATTTTTATTCAGTTGATTGATTTTAAATGTAATTTTTTATTTCTATTTATTTGCCGCGGCAGTTTAATCATCGTATTGGCTTCATTTGCTCGAATTTTTTTCCTAACATTCCTTTTCCGTTTGAAATCAGCCTGTGTCGCCTACAATCTGCAACAAAGTGTCAGCGAGGACTGCTGATCAGTTAGTAACGAGGCAGCTCGCGTAGCCTTGTATATTCCCTGTAGTTATCACAAAAATGCGGAACATGTATTGGATGAAGAAAACTATTTTGCTTTTACGAGGTAGACCTGACAAAACAAAAACTAATGCAGTCAGTCACTCCACAGTAATAGCTAGTTTCATTTAGACGGAATTGGGATGCAGTAATAAATGGTCTTCGCTGTCGATCTGCATATCATGCTGTTTGAGGATAGTTTTAGATAACCAATGATACCGATAAATTAGTGATTGATTGCTTTTAACGCTGAAACTGAATTTTTTCTGTATTGAGTTTACTCCTGGACTTAAGCTTCAATCGCTGTGAACAAAGCGATCGTGATTCCTCAGATTGTAGACCGCCGTTTTGTCGGATACATTGCACATTACGAGGTTGTGATTCGCTTACGACAAGAGTATAAATTCAGTGCTACAAAACACGTCTGTCCCAGTTTACTCATTGGTCACTTACAATCAGCTTCCGACATTGCATCTCGCGTTTCCAACGTACCTCGCGGTGGACCACTTCCAACATCGCTCCGCGTTACACGTCAACAGCATTTGTGAAGTGACAGCCGTGTGTGTGTGTGTGTGTGTGTGTGTGTGTGTGTGTGTGTGTGTCACAGAACCGAGCTCCAGTCGGCAGCCGATGTGGCAACACTGTAGCGACAACTGACAGATGTCAACTATCAAGTAATTTTAAAAGGACTGCAGTCCATCATGTTGAGATAGGATCTGCTTATTCTGTGTTTACGAATTAAATTGAGGTTTGTAATCTATGAATTTTGCAAAAAAACTATGGTCTTCAGACTCCCTATAAATTACACAGTGGATTTTCCTCTTGAGTATGTAGCCAAATGAAGAGTCTGAAACGGACACATGGGGAATGAAATTGGCCAACGTGAAACCTAGTTTTGCAAAAAACAAAAATGTGGAGCAGTTTCAAATCGTTTTAAGTGCACAGTTCATAATTTTACAAGCATAAAAAAAACGTTTCTTTTCCTAGCCGAAAGAAATACCACAAAATTTTCGAAGGCAGGACCTAGGTATTTGCATTATGTTCCAGAATTAGTCCTGATTGAAGTAATTTCCAAGACATGAAGGCGCCATTTTAATTTTTAAATTGACCTTAATTTGTTTGGAACCAATATACTGAACAAAATATTTTCATCCAGTCATGTCTTCACATAATTTGGTTTGAAACATTCATTTCAATTTCTTTTTTTATTGTTGGACTCAGGCCATGACGTAAGAAAATACCTAGTTACTAATGTGCTGTTGACGGTAGATCGGTATATTAAATCTTGCTCTTAATCCTCCTCCATCTTGCAAGACACGTATCAGGTGCTCCACTCTTACTGTTCAATTATGTTCACCGCAGAATAATAATGTCTCCAAAACAGCAGAACAATTTAACGCTTTTGTAGCGGTATTATAAACAGCACTGTATAATAGCGGTAGTATAAACACCACTGTAACCTACGACACACATCACGACGGAATTTGGATTGCGCTGTCCATCATAGTGCTATGCAGTTCTTCGTGGTTTTGCAGGTGTAACGTTCATCATATAACTCAACGCGATCGTGTTTCACCTTAACCAAATATCCACGGGTGTACTGCCGGTCTACAGTGTCCAACGGGCACAATATTTCGGCGATCATACATGTCGCCATCATCGCCAGCTCAGTCCGTCAGTTCACCTGATGATGGCGACATGTATGATCGCCGAAATATTGTGCCCGTTGGACACTGTAGACCGGCAGTACACCCGTGGATATTTTGATAATCAAATACGCCGGGAGAAACTCAAGAATCACATGTTTCACCTTGTTTGGTTTGCTGTAAACTTTATTTTTTGCATTCGCTAGGTTGAATACTAGGATGCTTTCACACTTCAATCTGCCATCTATGTGATTACAAGTAAGATGAAATTTACTTAAATATGGCTGTCGTTTGAAGTCCCTAAAGTGAAATCCGTCTCCTCATGTCATAACTACAGTTAGTAAAGCTCGATCAAAGTATAGAAACATGCATTCATGCAATTTTTCCCATACTGACACATAAATGCACCGAGATTACGAATTTTACTGAAAATGTTCATTTGCAAAGTATACCAGATGTTATCAATTACTGACCACCTCTTGTCTTTTTGTTTTCGCAGCTCTGATTCTCATTCTACTTCCTTTCAATCACTCGTCGACGGGTAATAGCCCCCCCCCCCCTTTTTCCCTCATGATGATCGAATGAGCCCTGTCACGCAATCAACAACACACTGTGAGTTTAAAGATCAAAATAGTGGGAACGGCTAACAAAAAAGCGGACTAATTAACGCAGGCTGAGAAATATGGTTTGAACATAATACCTTCTGAACTGTCGGCCGCGGTGTACATAATACGACGGGATCAGATTCACGGTTTTCAGCACTAAATTACTATTGGAAAGAAAATAAAATCACCCGATCTGACTCAACAGCGTTATAGAACATACAACAGTTGCTGTGAAACTGCATCAAACTCTGTTTTGACCGCGGCTGCATTTAATACGTTTTGAAACTCTGCTCTTGAAAGTATCAGTTCAAACTTCCTCGCAGATTAAAACTTTGCGGGGGAATGGGACTCGAAAGTGGGAACTTCGCCTTTCGTGGACGCGTGCTGTACCAACTAAGATAGCAAAGCACGACTCACGACCCATCCTCACAGCTTTACTTCCGCCAGTACCTCATCTCCTACCTTCCAAACTTCACAGAAATTCACCTGCATATCTTGCATATTAACACTCTTGGAAGAAAGTTAGTTACTTAGCTTTGGAAGGTAGGAGATGACGTATGAGCGGAAATAAAGTTGTGAGGGTGGATCATAAACCGCGCTTAGATTTCTCAGTTGGTAAAGTGCTTGCCTGCGAAAGGCAAAGGTTCCAGGTTCGAGTCTGGGGAAGCTCCAGGTCAGCACGCGCACGCACACACGCGCGCGCGCTACTACTACTACTACTACTACTACAGCGTGAAAATTCATTCTGGAAAAGATGGAATTGAAAATGAACAGAGTAA
Organism: Schistocerca nitens; assembly: GCF_023898315.1. Taxonomy (NCBI): domain Eukaryota; kingdom Metazoa; phylum Arthropoda; class Insecta; order Orthoptera; family Acrididae; genus Schistocerca; species Schistocerca nitens. Next base: position 357,107,108 of record NC_064622.1, read on the forward strand.
TTTAGAAAATTCCACCAAATAAATCGCCCTAGTACTCAACATTTGCTTTCTCTTCATCTATCTACTCCGTGTAATAATTGAATACCGGTCGATATTTAAATATATCAGCAGTAAAATGCTGCTATTGGAGCACAGAAATGGCGAATATGTTCGTGTTTAAAAGACTAACCGAAAAGTGGGGTGCCGGCTGCCTCATTATATCTTCCACGGCTCCTTTAAAATTTTTCCCAAAAGTTTTGCAGTACGGCGTATTCGCGCTCTTTTTATCAAGAATCTCACTCCCACAAGCTTCCCTATCTGTAACGCTCTCACGCCCAACACTACATCATCGCTGTAAATCGCTCACAGCCGGCCACCCCCACTTGCCCATTTTCACTCACTCACCCACCCACCCATTCGGCCCAACTCATTTTCGTTATTTGTTTGTGTCTCTCTGTCACTGTCTCCTGCCTGTCCTGCTACTACTGTCTCCTGTGACTGTCGTCCTATTGCTCTCCATTACTGCTATCACGTCACTCCATCCTTCCCAATCCGTCTGTCTCTTCCCACTGTCACTGTTTCTCTCCCCCTCGTTGTCATTGTCATGCTCTCTCTCATTATCACTGGCCTCACCCACTTCCTCCTGCTCCACCTGGTTCTGTCTCCTTCCTTCTTATGCTAGTACTGTCCTGTTACAGTCAATTATGTTCCACTGCTACTGTGTCCCTCTTTTTTCTCTCACGTTGCCTTTATCTTCTTCGCTCTCTGTATACCACAGGCACTGTCTACTATCTTCCAGTATTCATTGCTTTTCTGCCTCTTTCCCACTGTCACCATTTTCTTCTCTCTCAGCATAAAAAAAGCGCGAATATGTTTGCACGACAAAATATTTGCGATAATTTTTGAAGGTGGTGAGGGAGGTGGAATGAGGAAGCTGATACCCCACTTTTCAGTCAGTCTTTTAAACAGGATCTTATTCACCTTTTTTGTACTTTGATAGGACCAAAAATAGCTTTTTGGATGATTAACTTTGTGAAGTTTACTTATCTGAAATTGAAATAACGAAATGCACCATACACCGGATTTTAGGGGCACAAAAATTTTGCATGTGCTTCAGTTCTACAACATGGGTTTCCCAGAGCCCTTCTGATGATCACGACACTTCACAGTGTGTGTTTCTAAGTGCTACATTTACAAGTAGGGTAACGTTGAACCTTTGTATCTCGGAAACGCAGGAAGATATCAAGAAAATTTTGGAGGTTCGTGGAGATTGGCTCTTAAGAATACACTAAAAATTATAGCCATTTGTTGCGCATAGCCGACTTGGAATCAGCGGCTTCGATTTTTGGTATAAAAACTACAAAAAACATTTTTTGGGTTTTCTAAGGAGCCACACAAACTAATGGTGCCTCTACAAGACCCTTAGGCCCTCCGTAGACATCAAATACTCCATTTGCCCAAGCAGGAGGGACTGTAATATTCATATTTTGACCCTGTACTGTAAGATGGTGACACTAAGACGATCCTTCTGTTGGATATGCAAATGGTCCCTAGCCCGACGGCAATCCAAAACAATTGACTCTACCTTCTGTTATAACATACAAGTTACCGATCTTGAGCTTTGTACCCAACACATGAAAATAAAAATTAGAAAAAAGACGTTCAAACTTTTTGTGACATGATTTATCCAAAATTAAGAAATAAAATAGGCCAGAGAAACATTTCACTTGTCTTTGAATGATGATCGAAATCATGTACTGCAAACGGGGTGCCTTCTCGCAGATTGTACCACTTACAGGTTAATGTTAGTCTGCCTGATGGTCACGCTGGAGGTGATCGTTTTTTCTCGTGCTTGCTGCGAATTTAATTTAGGCCTTTTATACTCCAAATACTGCAAATAACAACGTACATTTTTCTGTTCTGTACACAAATGTGTTCAGAGACCTATGTGTTATCTCCAGTGGGTCTCCTTTTATTTCTGCTAATATATTATACAAGGTTCGTGGTTGATTTTTCTGTTTAAGGCCAAAAAACTATAACACTGCCATTTATTTTGTTTTGATTTTAGGTGAACAATAAAAACAAAACAAACTGATGAGCAAGAAGTAAGTCACCAGAAACTAACATGGGACCCGTGGGTTCTATCATTGTCGTCTCCTTCAGCAATGCGGATGCTGGACCCAATACTCCATTGTGGGAGTCCGACTTGAGACAGGTGCCTTTCGGACCAGTCCCGTGAACAGCTTACTCCCAGAAGCTGGCGTCCCTCTTCTACTGATCAGGTGCCAACACGTGCTACTCAACTATGCACTACATATTCGCTGCTCCCCTGCGCCTCAGAAATATCGGGTCTTTTTCCTGTTAGAGATATATACCTCCCACAACAGACGTAAAAGATCTGGAGTCACAATCGCAGTCCGTGTACAGTGTGTCTACAATAAACTCCTTCTTGTCAGGGAGAAATAGCGTGCGCCCCCATGGTGTGTAGCTCTGCTACGACCTTTGCTTTGGACCTTATAACTTAATAGACCATATCGTTTTTCGCCGCCTGTTTCGGGACGTTCGTGACGCATTTCCGGTCTTAGACACGGATGGCTCTACAGTCGCCGGACAAACTGGTTTTGCCTACAAACTTGCAAGAAGAAGTGAACAATGCTTTCTGCCGAACGTATGCAGTGTTTTTACTGCAGAATTTGTGGCCATTGCTCGAGCCCTCAGCCACCTTCGTTCTTGCTCAGGCGAGTCGTTCATCAGCAGTGACTCCTTCAGGGGTCTTCAAGCTGTCAACCAACGCTACGCACGACACCCATTGGTTGTGACTATCCAGACCTGCTATATGACCTCTACAACACAGGACGGACGGTCGGTCTGTCGTCTTTGTATGATCCCCAGGCCATTTTGGGATCCCACGAAACGAACATGCTGACCGGTTGGCCAACTTGGTTACCAGTATGCCGACTTCGGAGAAGGGGGTACTGGAACTGGACCTTTGGTGGACTCTTCGCCTACTGTTAGAATGCGGATTGCTATGCCATTGTTTCTCTGAATATACTGTGAACCACAAAACCACAAAGGAGGCCACGACCATGTGGCAGTCTTCCGTTCGTGCTTCTCGCAGGGAATCTACTGTCCTCTGTCCTCTTCACTTGGTCACACATGGTTGACCCACTGCGACTTCCTCCTGCTTGAGGATCCGTTGCACTGTAGATGTGGTAACCATCTCACAGTGACCCACATCCTACTGGGGTGCCCTAATATCGCTACCTTGCTGACACACTACCTCTGGTTCTAGCAGACTATACCAAAGTGGCTAGTTCGGTTTTACGTTTTACCCGTGAAAGTGGTTTTTACTCCTCTCTATGATGCAGGCCACATGGACCTTGTCGGCTGCCTTAGGGAGTGGAGCGGTGCCTCGTCGCCTGCTGCAGTCTAAGGGCATATTGCTGCCCTTGCTCCGTTATCCAGCCTGCTCCTGCCCTTCCCACCTTTATAATTATTATTCTCCATCTGTCGTTTGTTTGCTGTCTTATCGTTTTTGTTATCTTTCCTGTGATTTGATTAACTTGTGTGTGTTGCTAGTTTTCTTGTGGTAATGGAGGGTGTGGAAGCACCGGCTTGATGCAGAGGATGTGACTCCAGTCGCCTACCATGTCCCCAGGAACCTTCAGCTATTTTCTGGGTGGGGAGGCTCTCCCACCTTCACTTTCTTACGGTTCTCTCATTTCTACTTCCTTCTGTCTCTTGGTTTTCATGAGTCTCTCATGCAATCGAATCCATTGGGATTTGTCTTTCGTGCCCTTTCTCTCTGGGGACTATTCCCGGCTTGACACTCAAAGGATTAAGGGACCGATGACCTCATAGTTTCGTCCCTTTAACTTCATCAGTCCTTCCACCCACTATCTCACGGAGACGGTCAAGTCCGCAATGACCCTTGTAATAAAGCAGTACCGGTGGGTTAGCACGCTTTCACCAAGTCGTATATGCGACATGGAGTTAACACTACATAAGTAATTAAACCAAGTGCCGAATGATTCAGTAATTAAACGTGTACACATCAGTGGAATGGTTTAGTGGACTGGATCCACTAAGTTGGATAGTAGCTGATCAAGTAGCTTCCCGCACCCCAAATTTCTTAACACTGCGCAAGTGTGAACGTTGTTTAGTGGAGAGCATTGGTAGTAATATGTCTCTGAGACGCTCTCCCTCTTTCCAATCTTCTGTTTAGTGTGGATCGCTTGTGGAACGTGTTATGTGCCCTGTGAAAAATAAATACAACATCTGAGGCAGCTGCAGTCGCTGAGTTCTGAAAGGCAGTGGAAATACCGTGGTTTCAACAGCAGATAAAATAAAAAATTAAAAAGCAGTGGCACTGAATGGTATTCATCTTAATTCTCGATTTTTTTTTAACTGTATGTTTGTGCGGGAACCCGGTATCTGTTGCAGCGTAGGGGAAACGAAAATTCATTTTCATTATTGTGCGTAATTATTGACCGAATTTAAAAATTTAAAATGCTGGCATAAAATACTTATTAGGAAGTATAGTTTTACTTCAAAATTTAACACAGTGCTATAGTTACAAACTGTGTGTTTGCCTTGAACCAGCGTAACTGACGGCGCCCAAAAATACACAGATATCAGTCACCTTGTATTTGAGAATGAGAGCACTTAGCGACTTCCAACAAACTTAAAGCATTATTTCAAGCCTTTCCTAAATATTTTCTCTCTTAAATGCTGAAAGGCAAATCTTTTAACACTTAAACTCATTTGCATATTAATCAGAAGTCACTTCAACTCGTTTGTTAGGTAATTAGACGTTCGATGGTGTTTTATACATGGGATTAATATCATCTTGTGTTAAATTGTTTTTGTCTTACCGTACGATAATTGTTTCAGACACATCGCATCAAAATGTAAGTGTACATAAAGCAACGTGAGACTCCTTTAAGTCATTCCGCATTTCACAAATTGCTTTACATTCTTCTCACACGAATAAAGGAACAGTGGACCACAGTCGAAAGAAGTGTCAGGGTCTTTAAAGTGCACCCAGTAGCAATAAGGGGCACCAGTCCGTGCAGTTTTGTTTCTGCTTCTGTTACATGAGTATCCTGGTTTTTCCGTTGTACTTTACCTTGTAGAGCCTGCCGCTGTGGCCGAGCGGTTCCAGGAGCTTCAATTCGGAACCGCGCTGCTGCTACGGTCGCAGGTTCGAATCGTGCCTCGGGCACGGATGTGTGGGATGTCCTTAGGTTAGTTAGGTTTAAGTAGTTCTAAAGTCGAGGGGACTGATGACCTCAGCAGTTAAGTTCCATAGTGCGCAGAGCCATTTGAACCATTTGAACTAAGAAACGCGTTGGATGCTCCATATAAAACCCGTCGCCCAACCTATTTTCATACCCATTTTCTCTTCTTTGTATTTTTAATGTCTTCTAGCGCTTCTTCCAGGATAAGTTTTGCTTGATTTACCCCGCCCTTCGAATCATCTTTCTCGTTTAGTATAACTCTTTTAATCCTAGCCACTTTATTACATCACTGGCCCAGCTTAAACGAGCAGACACGTAGAAGGTAACACCTCCGCAACATTGGAATTGTGACAGTTCAGTGGAGCAGGGTTGGCGCCGTCTGTTGGCGCAGCAGCACAATCAATGCCGCCTTGGCCCGAAGACAGCCCGCTGCAACCCGTATGGGAGTCTGACGCCGTTAGTGTTCTGAGTAGCTTACCGTGTCGCGAGACCAACCGGTTTCTAGTAATCATTCTACTTGGCAGCTTCCCGTTAGTCTTCTTACATTTGTACCGGCTACACACTTAATCCCGCCATAACCTCAGGTTTTGCCTGATACTATTACCAGAAATAAGATTTTTCTGGTCGACCAGAAGATTCTGTAATACGTATACAATGCACGCCGAGGCTTTGCCACCATTAAATCCGAATGATTCTGCTATACGGAAATGTCAACGAATGCCGTTTGCTACAATCATCTTTAGTGACGAAGCTAGGGCCGCTTGACAAAAATATCACGCTATTTTTGCCTGAAATATTGCCACACACAAGACAGCTTTTTTTTTACCACAGTTTCACCTCACAGCCATTCAAGAAACAGGCACTATATATGAAAGTAGACGTTCTGAAATGTAGTGCTGCGGCATAAGAGAAGAATCTCAGCTCAGAAGAAATAGGCCAGAATTGTTTTGTTTAGACGTCGACGTCGGGCGGGATCAGATTTGTGACACGTAAATTGGATTCGCACGTTGACAAGTAATTAAAAAAAAATGAGATCACATGGCCTCAGTTCGGCGACCAAAAGTTAACAAGTTTCTTTTGATATACCACATTACTCAGAGCCAACAATTGATGGTTAGAGAGAGAAAATTGTGGGGATTTTGATTGTTACTTTCCATCCACTACCAAATATCCCAGACGTGACCCATTTAGATCACGAATTAGTGATTTCACGGGTCACGCGAAGTGGAATAGGGTGCTCGAGAAAGTCTTTGTCAAACCAGAAACGTACAAGTATGCTTGCGGCTAGACCTATGTGGTACTTGCGTATTCAAAAGTAACTTTTACTCCTGTGACGGATTCCAATTTGTATATGTAGCAGCAACAATTCTGAGCCACTGTTGTTAGTAAATTAATGTGTAAAAACGAAGCAGATAGTCGACTGTAAAAAGTTTTAGTACAAATTGGAAACAGCGTCTTCCGAACATTACGTGACTTTGTTGGTTTGATGTTGGCTACGTGACGAATTAACATTGCAGATGCATCAGCGTTACACTAAATGTCCTGTCCGAGTTAGCTGGTTCACACTCAGTGTATCATTGATATTTCACTCTGCTCTGAGCAGTAACTAATACTGTACTGTAATGCAATATGAATGCTATGTTACATGAACACGTCAGACTCACTGAACTAAAATCTTCATTTTGTTAGTGAACATGCGTTGATCACATTAAGAGTATTCGGGAGGACGACGGTTCAATCCCGCGTCCGGCCATCCTGATTTAGGTTTTCCGTGATTTTCCTAAATCACTCCAGGCAAATGCCGGGATGGTTCCTCTGAAAGGGCACGGCCGAATTCCTTCCCCATCCTTCCCCATCCTTCCCTAATCCGATGAGACCGATGACCTCGCTGTCTGGTCTCCTTCTCCAAAACAACCCAACCCAATCACATTAAGAACTAGAGCAAGATTCGTAATGTTTGTTCCGGGCTGACGCAGGGAAGCTTTTGACCTGATTCATCCGCTGCAGGAAACTTAGTGGTTGAAGAGAGATAATCTCGCCCGCTGCGGTGGCCGAGCGGTTCTAGGCACTTCAGTCCGGAACCGCGCGACTGCTACGGTCGCAGGTTCGAATCCTGTCTCGGGCATGGATGTGTGTGATGTCAGGTTAGTTAGGTTTAATTAGTTCTAAGTCTAGGGGACTGTTGACCTCAGATGTTAAGTCCCATAGTGCTTAGAGCCATTTGAACCATTTTAGCAATAATCTATATAAAAAAGTATTAAAATAGATCAAAATAGTAGTGTTCGCGATGTTTCTGCTCAACTTTACAAACGTTGAATTGGGAAAAATGTAGATGACAGCTAATCCAACTTTCTTTTGGTTTCTTACTGCCTTCACACTTAATCAGGTTGGCCGGGCAGGCGGGTGGGGCAGTTGCAGGTGCCGTTTCTCTTGCCACAGACGAGCTTTGCGAGACTCCTCATCTATTCTAACATACGCTCTGGCGCCACTGGAGCCACCATTATACTTTTACTTCTTAAATTATTTCTCAGTTCTGGCATCAGTATTACTTTCAATGCCTCGATTTTACTATTCCTCCTCAGTTTCATAGTTTCAAAATGGTTCAAATGGCTCTGAGCACTATGGGACTCAACTTCTGAGGTCATCAGTCCCCTAGGACTTAGAACTACTTAAACCTAACTAACCTAAGGACATCACGCACATCAATGCCCGAGGCAGGATTCGAACGTGCGACCGTAGCGGTCTCGCGGTTTCAGACTGAAGCGCCTAGAACCGCACGGCCACTCCGGCCGGCCAGTTTCATAATTTGATAAAATTTCTGGCTGACTTCATCTCAAGACGAACTCACTCTTGTGACCGAAGGCCTGATGATCTCACTGTTTAGTCTCTTAAACTCCAACCATCTGCAGCCCTCGGTTCATTTTTGGAATTTGGAAATTTATGATAAGTTCTGTGGGACCAAACTGCTGAGGTCATCGGTCCCTAGGCTTACACACTACTTAGACTAACTTACGCTGACAACACACACACGACTCGAATCTCCGACGGGGAGAGCCGCGCGAGCCGTGACAAGGCGGCTCGGTTCGGATCATTTTGCCGCGTTCACTGGCGACTATCTACAATTGGGTAACTTCCATAAAACTTTCCTCCGTTTTTAAAACTTCATTTCCTAAACTGTATACCGTATATGACCAAGTGAATCTCAATCGGCATCACGCTATCGCCTGACACAAAAGACTACGGAGAAATGTTGCAGTACAGCTCCATGCAGTTCGGTTTTGCAGGCCTGGTGGGATTTTGTTGTCAGTTCAGCACAAACACCCACAGTGGTATAAAACGAGTTTAGATTGTAATCCACTAAAAACAAGGCAGCAGTATGTGTACTAGTTAAAATGTACCAAACACTTCCTTGACGATGCAGTACTGGAAGAAAAATGTGCTAACATGGTCAGGAATACACAGTAAAATCAGTTAGTTAAGGTACAAAATTGTACTCAACGTCGATAATAGTTTGATTTGTGACCCTTGATATCGTATACCTAATAGCACAGAGAGAAGTAGTACTTGCTATGTTAATACAGTGAAATCTAAATAACGTTTCTGCCATTTGGCAGTCTGTATCGTCACTGAACGTTCTGTAAGATACTCATAGTTAACTGTTAAAATTCCATAAATAGTGACTGCTAAATCCAAACATGGAACGAAATTGGGGTTACAAAGAAGCGGTTCCCAACCCACGAACCGCGGCCCACCTGCAGAGCAGCATGGCACTGGCCCGTGAGTGCTGGCCGGGAGTCCAAGGCACGATAAAAAGCTATCGGCTTCTTCATTGTGGTTCACTCGTCAAGGGAGGGGAGCACAGAATGAAATAAGAGTTGAAATGCTTGCCAGCACTTTTTTATAATCCTGAAAAATTACCAATACATTGTGCCACCAGGTGGCTGGAAGTCTACACCCCTACTAGCTGCATTACAGGCCTGGTGCGTGGCTTATAACAATCCCACCGTAATTTGTGGAGCTGGTAGTTTGTGGGACACAGTTGTTCACAAGAACGACTCTTCAATTTTGCTCATTTAATATCGTGACATGAGGAGTCAGTATGCATAGTGCCTTTGCTTGGATTCCTTACTACGGGGAGTTGCGGGGAGAAAGCAGCCATCCCGGCATCTGCATGGAGGACCTGAATGGCCGACCCAAGAACTCAATGAGATTCCTTCGAATGCGAGTTGAGGGCGGTAGCCAGTACACCACTTCGCTTAGTCCACGTGGAAATGTCGCTACACTTTGATGGGTCTTCTGACAAAATACCTTCGTGAACGAGCCTTTTCAACTGCGCTAAGTATAAGGAAAGGTTGAATATAGATAACGATTTACGGCTAAAATTAACCAGTTTTAATCCAGATATTGATAATCTCATGGGTGACAAACAATGTAATAAATCCCATTGAGTTCTTTTTAGCATGGACAACTAGATTTTGAGTTTTCATGTAGTTGTGACAGTTTTGCTAATTAGGCTTGATAGTTGGTCCGCACATATAAAAAGGTTGGGAACTGCCTGTTAGCTTGTCTCGGGTTCTACGGCCGAATTATTATTTTATATATATATATATATATATATATATATATATATATATATATATATATATATATTTGCCAACGTGAGTGGCTGGCGTTGTCAAAGCTTCATTCTTCATTGCTGATGTGGACAGGAGTCGAGATCGCGGCCGCAGCTTATATGTACCTGGCGCGTCAACGTCCAAGGACTTTCCCGTGTACATTTCCGGTGCAGTCCTTCACTCGCCTCCGTAAGCACGGCAAAGAAGAGCAAAGAGTGTCTCCGATCGGCAAGGGAGAAAAGGGACCCATTGGCAATGTCGGGGAATATACCGCATAGACTACCATGCACATGCGGAAAGTTAATGTTGGAATGACTTGGCGATCAATTAACACCAGAATCACAAAACACAAGCGACATATCAGATTGGGACAGGTGGAGAAATCGGTCGTGGCAGAGCTCGTGCTGTGTGAGGCCGACCACATAGTAAAATTCGACGACACGGAAGTTTTGGGTTAAGGGAAGAGCTATCACATCAGCTTGTTTAGAGAAGCGATAGGAATACACAGACAAGAGCATAGCTTCAACAAGAAAGAAAGTCTCAAGGTGAACGGATCCTGGATTCCCGTGCTTCAGTGAAAGACCGTTGCAGATCGGAAGAGGAGAACAGCATAGGAAATAACCACGGAAAAGCCCTTGGAAGTTGGCGCGCCAGGTACGTATGATCATCGGCCGCGAGCTCGACTCCAGTCCACCACCAACAATGGGGGGGGGGGGGGTAAGTTTTGACAAAACGTCAGAAAAAATCATCAAACAAATGTCGGCCAAAGAACCCGATACAGAAGCCATCAGGCAGTTTTTGAACAAGAGGGCACGGAGGTCTTAACAATTTTGTAAAATTTTATTCCTTTCCACGATCCCCATCTCAGCTCAAGGAACAATTCGTCGCTTTTTTTTTTTATTTTACTGCGAACAGGCAGTCTGAGGACAACGCCCAATTTCGACTTCTCGTTCTTTGTTCATTTATTTTCTTCTAATATGCTTTCACTGTTTCTTCTTTCTGTCGTCAAACCATTTCGAACCAGACTTTTGCGCTTCGCTGTCTTGGAATCCTTCCATTTTCAATAATTCCACCCCCCCCCCCCAAGGCTTCTCTGTTGTTTATATATTCTGTCATTTCTTTCTAAATCCTTTTTTACTTCGTTGACCCAGCATGTTGTGGACTTCTTACCCCACAAATATTTGAAAATCTTACTAGTTAGTCTACTGTCTTTCATTAGAAACAAATGGCCAGAAAACATGAGTACTCTTTTTCTCATTGCGTCTGAAATATTTTCTATATTTTGGTATATTTCAGCATGACTGAGTAATTTCCAACCTTCTGCTGTGTTTTGTTACCCTAACATTTTCCTTATAGTTGGCCTTTCTGGTATTTCTGATTTATCTAAATTGTAGTTTAATGCCAGGCATTCCCTTGCATGTAGACATTCTGACTCCACTACTGCGTTGTAATGCCTTATTTTTGAATATTTGGATAGGCACTTGTTATTGTTGAGGTCTTCGGTGATATCATATGCTCTCCCCATTTTATACAGTCTTTCCTCTATTGCAGATTTTTCCAAAACATTTTCTTGGATTTTATTCCCTAGATATTTGAATCTTTTCACCCGCCCTATTTGACTAAAATGTTTTCAGGAATTTTGGAGCATCCTTATCGTTTGTTACTTTTTTCTTTCAGAAATTCTTAAGCAAGTTCTGATGGCAATTTCTTCCAGGAAAGTATATCAAAATCATCTGCAAATGCAAGACAGTTGATTTCGATATTTTTGCTTCCTAACCTTATAGGCGACATGTTGAGTTCAATAAGTTTTTCGCTCCAAATTCTCACTGTTTTCTCTAACACACTTGTAAAAAGAATTGGGGATAGGCAGTCACTTTGCCGTACACCTGTTTTTATTTTGAAAGGCCGTGAAATTTCTTCCCATAAATTTTACTTTACAGATTGTATCTGTGTTTCACGGATTAGGTTTGCCAGTTTAGACTTCCTGCCAAATTTTTGAATTATTTTGTCTATAATTTCTCTGTCAACAGAACCAAAAGCCTTTCTGAAATCCACAAACATAACTGCAGTGTCCTTTGAATTAAGTAATATGTGGCGAATTGCTGACTTGAAACTAAATCTTGGAAAATAACTTTATACGCTACTGGCAGTAGAGAGATTCCTCTGCTGTTTACATCCTGTTTATTACTTCTTCTTCTTCTTTTTTTTATGTATGAAGGCAACTTTCAATTCCTGCGGGATTTTTTCTGTTTTCCAGATTTCTTCAGAGAGGTAATTTCGCTCCTTTGCTATATTTGGCAAGAACCACTTCAAAAGTTCAACTGTAATAGAATCTTCTCCACTAGAATTGTTGTTTCTGAGGGCTTTAATTACTTTTTCAGTCTCTTCCGTAGTTGGTGGTAACTTTTATTCCAAATTTGCATTAATGCCGAGAATTCCAATTTTACTTGGTTCAAAGCAGTTCAGAACCTGATGAAAATATTTTGCTGTTTTTATTTTTGAAACACATTTGGAATTGGGTACCCCTTTAATTTGTTCTTAAAAGTTCGATAAGTCACGATTATTTGTTATTATTATCATTATTGTTGTTGTTGTTGTGATCTTCAGTGCGAAGAGTGGTTTGCTTGGTGGTCCATTGATGTCTAACAATCAGAATGTCCTATCAACCGATTCCTCTTCTAGTGAGATTGTGCTACAAATATCTTTTCTCACCAGTTGTATTCAGTACCTCCACATTACGTGCCTGGTCTATCCATTTAATCTTAAAATCATTTTCCTATAGTACCACATTTCAAAGCCTTCTGTTTTATTCTTGTCTGAACTGTTTATCGTACATGTAATAGCACTCTCGTACTGATCGAACATAGCGGTAACAAATCTAGAAGCAACTCACGAATCGCGTCGATGTCTTCTTTTAATCAGACCTGATGGGCGTTCCGAACATCCCGAGCAGTACTCAAGAATGATGTTCTTTATAGAAGCGCTACACTTCCCCAGAACCTTACCAAAAAAAAAAAAAAAAGTAGCATACATTCGCCTTCCCTTCAAGTACACGTATTTCATCGTTCCATATCATGTCGTTCTCAAATATTATGCCTAGATATTTAATCGACGTGACCGACCCAAACAGCAGACTATTAATAATGTATCCAAACATACACGAATATTCGTGTTTCCCATCCCTGTTAACTTAAATTTACCCACATTTATAGCACGTTATCACTCATTGCACTAAACAGAAATCCTTTCAATCAATCATCTTGAATCCAACTAGTCACGCAACCACGAAACTTCAGCATCATCAGCAAACAGTCTCAGATAACTGCTGGCCCTGACGGCTATGTCGTGTAGGTATATGGAGAGCGGAAGCAGTCCTGTCACTTCAGTGGGGCACTCCTGGCGTTATTTTTGTGTCCGAGTACTCCTGGCCTGGAAAAAGTACTTGATTCGGATACAGTATCCATTCCGTCTGGAAGTCCCTTTGGCCTCAAGGTTGCAAGTCTCTTTAGTTGACGCCACGATGATGATGATGATGATGATGATGATGATTACTCAACGCTCAGTCCCCGAGCGGCAGGGAATCGAAGCCAGGGCCGCTGCATAGCAGTCAGACGCGCTGTCCACTCAGCTAAGGGGGCGGACATTCTTTCATAAATACAGGGCTATTGCAAATCATTGAAGCGATTTTATAAATTCACTGTAGCTCCATTCATTGACATATGGTCACGACACACTACAGATACGTAGAAAAACTCATAAAGTTTTGTTCGGCTGAAGCCGCACTTCAGGTTTCTGCCGCCAGATCGCTCGAGAGCGCAGTGAGACAAAATGGCAACAGGAGCCGAGAAAGCGTATGTCGTGCTTGAAATGCACTCACATCGGTCAGTCATAACAGTGCAACGACACTTCAGGACGAAGTTCAACAAAGATCCACCAACTGCTAACTCCATTCGGCGATGGTATGCGCAGCTTAAAGCTTCTGGATGCCTCTGTAAGGGGAAATAAACGGGTCGGCCTGCAGTGAACGAAGAAACGGTTGAACGCGTGCGGGCAAGTCTCACGTGTAGCCCGCGGAAGTCGACGAATAAAGCAAGCAGGGAGCTAAACGTACCACAGCTGACGGTTTGGAAAATCTTACGGAAAAGGCTAAAACAGAAGCCTTACCGTTTACAATTGCTACAAGCCCTGACACCCGATGACAAAGTCAAACGCTTGAATTTTCGGCGCGGTTGCAACAGCTCATGGAAGAGGATGCATTTAGTGCGAAACTTGTTTTCAGTGATGAAGCAACATTTTTTCTTAATGGTGAAGTGAACAGACACAATGTGCGAATCTGGGCGGTAGAGAATCCTTACTCATTCGTGCAGCAAATCCGCTTTTCACCAAAAGTTAACGTGTTTTGTGCAATCTCACGGTTTCAAGTTTATGGCCTCTTTTTCTTCTGCGAAAAAAAACGTTACAGGACACGTGTATCTGGACATGCTGGAAAATTGGCTCATGCCACAACTGGAGACCGACAGCGCCGACTTCATCTTTCAACAGGATGGTGCTCCACCGCACTTCCATCATGATGTTCGGCATTTCTTAAACTGGATATTGGAAAACCGATGGATCGGTCGTGGTGGAGATCATGATCAGCAATTCATGTCATGGCCTCCACGCTCTCACAACTTAACACCATGCGATTTCTTTCAGTGGGGTTATGTGAAAGATTCAGTGTTTAAACCTCCTTTACCAAGAAACGTGCCAGAACTGCGAGCTCGCATCAACGATGCTTTCGAACTCATTGATGGGGACATGCTGCGCCGAGTGTGGGAGGAATTTGATTATCGGCTTGAAGTCTGCCGAATCACTAAAGGGGCACATATCGAACATTTGTGAATGCCTAAAAAAACTTTTTGAGTTTTTGTATGTGTGTGCAAAGCGTTGTGAAAATATCTCAAATAATAAAGTTATTGTAGAGCTGTGAAATCGCTTCAATCATTTGTAATAATCCTGTACGTGTAGTTTGTTTGAACGCTGTCTTCTTGGAATTCTCTATGAACCGGACTTTATGTACTCCCAAAGCCTCTGTTGCGAACGCAGTCGCTGATTTGTTTCCAGATCCCATCAGCAGCACTCCGTTGTATGCTTTTATAAGAATGCTAATCGATGTAAAATTTGTCATATCGTAGAAAAGATTAATCATACTATACGGTCCATTTTTAATAGTGTCCTCATAGAGGGTTTGTTCGACTGAAGTTAAATGTCCTGTGCTTACCTGTAAGGTTCGTCGCCATATCTCTGAATAGTAGAATCTCTGCGGCGATATTTAGACTTTCAAATGACAAAAATCCGTTGGTAAGTTTCCCAGTAATAACACTTGAAAATTGCGAGAGGTAGAGGAATGGAGTCCTGAAAACGTAAACAGGGGTAGCGTACAACCAACGGGTCACAGATTTTGCTCATGTCTACAGTGTTTGTAATAAATAATTAAGTGTAACAAATGCTGGTCCAGAACGACGCGCGTCTCGTGAGTTTCCGAGAGCTCCAGGTTCAAAGTTTGGTGAGATTGATAAACAGCGCACTGGAATTCTGCTTGAACTGCATTCCACTTTGGTTTTTTCCCCCTAATTTTCCAACAGATGGTGATTCTTTAATCGGCACGAAAGGTCCTGTAACGGCTCAATTTCAAAAACACAGTTTCGATAAATAAATTTAAATTTCATAACGAGTGGTTGTTAGACCTCTGTTATATTTCACCACGAATGTTACACTATTACTATTTCTTTCCGAAGAAATGGAATTGGTACTAGCGATGAAACGTTATTTTGGCCCGCCCTCTAAGCATGCGTGGCGGCGCGCGAATGGTTTAAACTTGTCACAACTCAAGTCAATAATGAAAATCCCATATCATTAAATATACTGACGTTTAAGCCTGTCATAATCAGGAGCTTAATGTCAGGAATCTCTTATTTCTGCTCCTGCTTAGCGCGCTTTTGTAAGGTGCTACCTCTTGGCAGCACATTAAGAACTTTTTGTGCAACGGGCGTTGAAAATACTACCGTCGTGAGGAAATGCACTCCCGGTAAAGCAGCCGTGTAGGCTCCGGCCCCAGCCCAATAATAGGATTAAGGAACGTCCAGTAGATTCAGGTTGAAGGAGAAATACCCTCCCCGCTGGATACTGGCCCAGGCGACTACAATACCAAACATAGCTGTAGCATAAACGGCAGCTAGGGAACGACATGTTTTAGTGACACTGGCGTATGGCGGAAGAATCGAATAGAAATGACAAGGCTAAAACACAGTACGACCAGAATTCTAATCTGCCGCCTTCGCCGACTGCACTGACGCCGCTGCTTCGCATCTGCCTCTCGTATTTTATTAAAAAGGCTTGTGAAACATTTAATCTTGATTTCTCGGCAAAAATTGGGTGGCGAATCTTACTAACGCAGCATTTGTAATTGCAGGTATGTACTACAATAGTACAAAACATGAGCATAATCTGTGACGCGTTGGGTGTATGCTTTCTGTGTGAAACACAAGTGCACTGTTAAATGTTTGTTCATGACAGAACAGCATAAAAATGTATGTGACATGTTGTGCCATTCAGCTAATTGTGAAAAATTATTACACTTGTAGAAGTCAGAAACATTTATCACAAAGTATTATATCGATTGCTAAAAAAAAAATCCTCGTAAGAACTGAAGTAATGGTTTCGGACAAGACGAGAAAACGTTGTCTTCGTTATCCACTTGGATATTAACATACAAGTATGTTCTTGTGGTGGTGGTGGTCTTCAGTCCTGAGACTGGTTTGATGCATCTCTCCATGCTACTCTATTCTGTGCAAGCTTCTCATTAGTTATGTGATTTACCCATCTAATTTTCAGCGTTCTTCTGTAGCACCACATTTCGAAAGCTTCTATTCTCTTCTTGTCTAAACTATTTATCGTCCATGTTTCGCTTCCAGCCATGGCTACACTCCATACAAATACTTTCAGAAAAGACTTCCTGACCCTTAAATCAATACTCAATGTTAACAAATTTCTCTTCTTCAGAAACGCTTTCCTTGCCATTTCCAGTTTACATTTTATATCGTCTCTACTTCGACCATCATCAGTTATTTTGCTCCCCAAATAGCAAAACTCCTTTACTACTCATTTCCTAATCTAATTCCCTCAGCATCGCCCGAGTTAACTCGACTAAATTCCATTATCCTCGTTTTCCTTTTTTTGTTCATCTTTAATCATCCTTTCAAGACACTGTCCATTCCGTTCAACTGCTCTTCCAAGTCCTTTGCTGTCTCTGACAGAATTACAATGTCATCGGCGAACCTGAAAGTTTTTATTTCTTCTCCATGGCTTTTAATACCTACTCTGAATTTTTCTTTTGTTTCCTTTACTGCTTTGCTCAGTATACAGATTGAATAGCATCGGGGAGAGGCTACAACCCTGTCTCACTCCCTTCTCAACCATTGCTTCCCTTTCATGTCCCTCGACTCTTATAACCGCCATCTGGTTTCCGTACAAATTGTAAATAGCCTTTCGCTCCCTGTGTTATACCCCTGCCACCTTCAGAATTTGAAAGAGAGTATTCCAGTCAACATTGTCAAAAGCTTTCTCTAAGTCTACAAATGCTAGAAAAGTAGGTTTGCCTTTTCTTAATCTGGCTTCTAAGATAAGTCGTAGGGTCAGTATTGCCTCACGTGTTCCCATATTTCTACAGAATCCAAACTGATCTTCCCCAAGGTCGGCTTCAACCAGTTTTTCCATTCGTCTATAAAGAATTCGCGTTAGTATTTTGCAGCTGTGATTAATTAAACTGATAGTTCGGTAATTTTCATATCTGTCAACGCCAGCTTTCTTTGGAATTGGAATTATTATATTCTTCTTAAAGTCTGAGGGTATTTCGCCTGTCTCATACATTTTGCTCACCAGATGGTAGAGTTTTGTCAGGACTGGCTCTCCCAAGGCTGTCAGTAGTTCTAATGGGATGTTGTCTACTCCCGGGGCCTTGTTTCGACTCAGGTCTTTCAGTGCTCTGTCAAACTCTTCACGCAGTATCGTATCTCCCATTTCATCTTCATCCACATCCTCTTCCATTTCCATAATATTGTCCTCAAGTACATCACGCTTGTATAGACCCTCTATATACTCCTTCCACCTTTCTGCTTTCCTTTCTTTGCTTAGAACTGGGTTTCCAACTGAGCTCTTGATATTCATACAAGTAGTTCTCTTATCTCCAAAGGTCTCTTTAATTTTCCTGTAGGCAGTATCTATCTTACCCCTAGTGAGACAAGCCTCTACATCCTTACATTTGTCCTCTAGCCAAGCCTGCTTATCCATTTTGCACTTCCTGTCGATCTCATTTTTGAGACTTTTGTATTCCTTTCATGCCTGCTTCATTTACTGCATTTTTATATTTTCTCCTTTCATCAATTAAATTCAATATTTCTTCTGTTATTTTACCATAAGTTTGTATTTCTAGATCTACATCTACGTCGCTACTCCGCAAGCCACTACGGTTCACGATGGAGAGTACCCTGTACCACGACTACTCATATCCTTTTCTCTTCCCATTCGTAAACTTTATCAGAAATATTAACCTATCTGAATGAAATTTTTGCAGGAAGCAGTCTTAATGTGTTTGCATACTTCTGTGTATTGTTATCGAAAATGTAATTTAGTTATTTTTTCATCACAATGCCCAAAGCATTTTCCGAGTTCGGCGCCTTCACGTTCACACTTTTGGCACTTTTTTCTTTGACCGCCTCCTGTTTGAATTGTGATTGCAGTACCTATGCGTTTCGCTGTTTTTCTGGTGATGCGATGTAATGTTTTCTGTTTCTCCGCAATACTCAAATTCCCCTTGCGTATCAGACAACTTGTCCGCGCATTCATCATGTATAACCGTTTTATTCTTCGTTTGCCATTATCAAAGGGCACGTGTTTCTATAAAACAAACAAATTGCTAATATATGTAAATACATAAAACTGCAAACGGTCACTTTCTTGAATAGTTAGTTGGTATTCCATGAACCAGTTTTCGAACCTTCTCACGTTCATCATCTGATGGTTTTGTGGAAGTTAAATCACTATTTCTAGCATATTGCTGGGTACTGGCTTCCGACAGTATGGGCGGCATTTTTCGTTAGTGTCCATCAGTCTGCTTCAATTTTGATGGCCAGTTGGTGCATGACTTCATACACTTCTATACAATCTGTATTCATTTCCACTGTGATAGCGAAACTTTGCCAGCATCTAGCATGTGTACAACACATGCAACTGGCTATCAGAATGGAAGCAGACAAATGGACACTAACGAAAAACTCCGCCCATACTGTCGCAAGACAGCGTCCAGCATTATGCTAGAAATAATGATGTAACTTGCAGAAAACCATCTGATGAGGATCCTCAAAATGGTTCGAAAACCGGTTTATGGAATAATAAATAACTATTCAAAAAGTGACTCTGGTTGCAGTTTTATGTTTTTACATTCAGTTAAGTCACGGGTTCTAAAATATCCGTAATGCATCAGTTTAATAAATTGCAAATATATGTGTACCTGATTGTTTCTTAACACACAACACACGCCACACGGAATACTTCCGTTCATTCTATAGCTTTGACCACGGCACCACTGCGACGTCAACAGCGCTTGCCCGCTCGTTCTGCACGTGACACAAACGTGATGTCAGCGGCAGTTTGCCCAATAGTTTTCCCGTGACACCAACGTAGTACCAACGGACAGCGTAGTATTAATGTTGTCTTACGGAGTCGTCAAGGATTATTTCCCGTTTGGAAGTATCTTCATAGACTGGCCCGAGAGTGGACAATATGCAGTCGTTCCCGTGTTTCAGATTTTATAGCTGGAAACAACTCAGTAGTTCCTAGGCCTTATCGCAATATATTTTCCATTCTTGACATCGTAGTTAGCTTGCAAATGAAAACATAGAAGCAAAAGCTTCACTCAGCATACACAAGTCTACTTAAGTGATTGAAAGAAATGAACCGAACATAAAAGGCGTTAAACAAATCAGGCATGGACGGGAAACTGTTGCTATGACGTAATTTTCTGGAATTATTGGCTTTAGTTAGTGTAGCTGTACAACAGGATAATCATATACAGAGATTAAGGATGATCTGCCTTTGGTGTCTTTGAAAGTACGGAATACACACTAATTCACGCCATACGTACCGATAGTTTGCAGCTGGCTCAACCACACAAAAAAATATATTTTCAGAAGGAAAGGAAATCTTACATCTAAGATATCAGCCTTCCTGCAGAAGCTCTGTTTAGAACCTTTAAAGCTGGTTTCGTAGTTTTTTCCTAAATATTTAAGATTGCTTCGCAGCGTCTGTATAAACCACCAGAAAATTACACCATTAGTCAAACTTGTACAGAAACCAGACGGGAGTTACAATAGTCGAGCGGCGTGAAGGGGAAGCGGTGATTGAGAGGTTAGAGAGACAGGGTTGTAGCCTAACCCTGATGTTATTCAAATAAATGATTCAAATGGCTCTGAGCGCTATGGGACTTAACATCTGTAGTCATCAGTCCCCTAGAACTTAGAACTACTTAAACCTAACTAACCTAAGTACATCACACACATCCATGCCCGAGGCAGGATTCGAACCTGCGACCGTAGTGGTCGCACGGTTCCAGACTGAAGCGCCTAGAACCGCTCGGCCACACCGGCCGGCCCTGATGTTATTCACTCTGTACATTGAGCAAGCAGTAAAGAAAACCAAAGAAAAATTTGGAGTAGGAATTAAAGTCCACGGAGATGAAATAAAAACTTTGAGGTTTGCCGATGACATTGTAATTCTGTCACGGACAACAAAGGACTTAGAAGGGCAGTTCAACGGTATGGACAGTGTCTTGAAAGGAGGATAAAATGTGTACACGAACAAAAGAAAAACATGGGTAATAGAACGTAGCCGAATTGAATCAGGCGATGCTGAGGGTATTGTATTAGAAAACTAGATACTTACAACAGTAGATGAATTTTACTGTTTGGACAGTAAAATAACTGATGGCCGAAGTAGAGTGGATATAGAATGTAGACTGGAAATGGCGAGAAAGTGTTTCTGAAGAAGAGGAATTTAACATCAAATACAGGTTCAAAAGATGAATATTGTAAGCAGATTCAGAAAGATGTAGGTTGCAGTAGTTAGTCGAAGATAAGGCTTGCTGATATGAAAAATATACAGCTATCTGCAAATAATACAACTGCCGTCCTCAAACAGAAACTAATGTCGTCACAGACAACTGCAGTGTTAGCATTTTGTTATCGCAGTGCTTTCATCACCGTGAAAATCAGACGTTAAAGTAAATTCCCTTACGTTGTCGTGTGTGTTTGTTTTTTGTTAGTATACCGAGCAGACGAAGATTTAAGTGGATACCTCGTTTTATAGTGAGTCGAATCTCAGAAGTTTTTATCGCTCTTATTTCTGTTGTTCAAGCGTATTTTTTCTGCCAACGAACATAAGATTATTTTGTGTGTTACGCTGCCATTACAAGTAGTGGAACAAAAAATTCCGCATTTAATCTTTCAAGGATACATTTATAGTGCAGAAATAGTTTTTCTGAGAGACCTTACGGCATGGCTCTTGCATGCATGTCCTAAGGAACGTTGCATCACAATTCAGAACACAGGATTTTGCAGTATCTTATTCATTCTCCGACACCGGGCAAGCTACTTTCAGTTAAAATGTTTCCCCTGTGCGGGAGGCACTGGATGCAAGTGTGCAGGTTGGAAACATACGATTGACGACATGCGGAAGATTGGGTCTGGAACGTTCTAGGATAGCCTAATGGTAAGGCGACCGCTCGGGATAAGAGGGAAATTCGGGTTCGAGTCGCCGTCTCGCACAAATTTTCATTGTCATTCCATTATACGGCTGATGGTTGTACATACTGTGGCTGCGAATACAATTCATATACTCCTCGAGTTATTTCGTGCTTACAGGATTTGGAGCTCGGTGCCAGGACGTCAGTATCTTAAAGCAGTGCAAGACACTTCACAAATAACCCGAAAAAGAGTTTTCATTGTATTGAACAATATGAAATTTCCCATTTATGTACCAGATTTAAATTTGTGAATAGTCGAATTTTCAAGTGACTGGGAACTGTACTTAAAGGATATAAAATTCAAATAAAAGCAAAAAAAATGGAGTAATTGAGAAACAGGAATAAAGACTGTAACTATTCTTCAATAATATTGCT
This sequence comes from Schistocerca nitens, assembly GCF_023898315.1. Classification (NCBI taxonomy): domain Eukaryota; kingdom Metazoa; phylum Arthropoda; class Insecta; order Orthoptera; family Acrididae; genus Schistocerca; species Schistocerca nitens. The sequence goes on from NC_064622.1 coordinate 357,129,154, forward strand.
TTAAACGCAACTTTCCATTAACGCTATTACCTGCTTGATTTATAACCTTGTGTGAAAGCCTTGGAGCTTGATCTAATATCAGAAGTACAGCTGTTGTATTACGTGGTAACAAACTGACACATAACATGCACCAAACCTATTCTCTAGCTGATCTATATGAAACTTACCCAGTATCAGATATTTCCAGCCTGCGAAAATTTTGTGTGGACTAATGTTACTGTCATTTTGTGAAACATTTTCTGATGCGATTCTGAACAAATTTGGGAAAAATTCGGATAATGTTCAGTCGCAGCAGATAGTCCTCGCACAAACATTAAATGGCTGTTAGGAGAATGAAGCCCGCAACTGTAACCTGTGCGATTAGGAATCGTACTGACGTGACACCGGCCTGGTGACGTTATGCGGCCTACCTGTCATACGTTCCGTATGCTTGGCCAAAACCAGTACCGTGCATGACTACCTCTTGCTCAAACGATTCTAACACAGTTTGGAAATGATGGTGTTGCGAATTACTTTTCTTAGGCGCTGTAGGTGGACGTACAGGCATGTATGTGTATCGTATGGCCGGGAGATTCTTATCTTGGACGGACGGGAGATGATCGCAAGAGATACCACGCGTACTTTGTTAAACATAACCAACACGACAATACCTCCTTTACCTGCCTGAAGGGGTGCCCTGTCGGCAAGCAAGATGTGTCCCCTCACGTGGTTTCCGATGTATTCGTACCCTGCCTCTGCCATGTACCAATTTGTACCGCAATTTTTCAGTCCACGCCGCGTTACCCATGCTGAGTCGTCCAAAGGCTATATTCATTCACTCGTGTTACATCTTGTGCTGTGATGTGCAATGAGCAGACGTATGTGCGCCGAGAACTCAACACTGCCCACCGCCCGACGAAATACATCCTGGTGACATTTTAGGGACGTAACGAGGCAAGGGAGGCACTCTGGTGTGAAAAACTTAGAAAAACTTAAGCACGATGGTTAACTCTCGTATAATGTGACACTGCCAATAATATACTCGATGACACTTAGACCGTACATAGAAAGAACTTCTACAGTGTAGTACAGTAGGTAACTAACAGAAATACGCTATGAGACGAACAGATAGGGCACTTTTATTAACAATTGCACTGAAGTCGCCGCGATTTAAGATTATCTGCTGGACATAACACAAGGCGGGACGTGGTTCTTCATAGGGTGTGAGATCACCACGGACGGTATTACATACTCTGCATCGTGCTTCCACACTGGCTACAAGGTTGATACGGATTTCTTGTAGTAGGACGTATCATTCCTCCACCAACACGATCGGTGGATGGTTGTTGGTGCATGTGGATGTGCCGCAATGTTTTTCCAACACATCCGCACACGCTCGATGGGATTGAAGTCCAATCCGTTCCCCGAATATACTCTCGTTCCAAAAACTGTTCCACCTGCGCTGTTCCATGACGTCTCCCATTTTTCATCCGTAAAAGTGAAGTTAGAGCCGAATACATCCCTGAAAAGACGGGAACGAATACAGTGTCACAATGACCTTGACCAGAGCTTGGGCATAAGGACTAAACACGGTATATTCACCGGTCAACGTTACTGTAGCACCGTACTGCTTCGTCATGTGCGTCTTCCTAGGGATGCATTCACCCCTGATTTTTATTTTCGTGGATGGCAATGCACGGCCGCACCGAAGAACGCAGGCGGGGAGCTCTTGGAACGAGAGGGTATTCGGCGAATGGACTGGCCTGCCCGCCCCCCGCCTCTCTCCCCCCCCCCCCCGATCCCCCTCCTCCGACTTAAATCCTGGCACAAAAGACCAGATAGCAGTTAACTGCGCTGGTGGATGAATGGAACTCCCTACCACAAGAACTCCTTATCTAACTTGTGCCCAGCATGGGGGCTTGTCTCGGAACATGCAGTACATTCTGTAAAGAACCATATCCCCGTCTTTTGCAATGTTCAGAGGAGCACAAATAAGCGGTGACTTCAGTGTAATTATTGTCTTTGAATAAGTCCTTTCTGCTAGTCTTTTATTTCTTTGTTACCTTCTGTACTCCACTTTAGCAGTACTTTCTGTGTACGGCCCAAATTTCATCGAGCTGTGTTACACTTCATGCGAAAGTTAGTTTCGTCCTTAAAGTTTTGCACACCACTGCATGTAAGCGCAATAGTAACAAAGTAGTAAACTCCCATAATTTCTTTGGCTTGAAGAATAAACTTAAAACGTCTTATCGCTATACTGCCTCAGGATACACACAGTTTGTAACTGTAATATTTGCCTTATTCTCTTAAACCTTTAAGATGAGATTAACACCGGTTAATGAGTGGATTACAACAACATTTTAATTTCACTCAAAAATTATATGAGATAAAGGAAATGAAACTTTTGTTTCCCCTAAAGCCTTTAGAAGGCAACCTGCAACTACGGCGTGACAACTACTGAACTATATGAAACAAAATCGTCGGAACTTCTGGACGGGTTGCGTTAGGAGGTTCAAACCACACAGTTGGCCGCGGGACACGGTGGGAATTAGTATGGTTTGGTTTAGCGAAGAAGCTCACTTTCATTTGGGTGGGTTCGTCAATAAGCAAAATTGACGCATTTGGGGAACTGAGAAACCACATTTCGCGATCGAGAAGCCTCTTCATCCCCCGCGGGTGACTGTGTGGTGTGTAATATCCAGTCACGGAATAATCGGTGCGATATTCGTTGATGGCACGGTGCCTACCGAAAGGTACGTGAAGATTTTGGAAGATGATTTCATCCCCATTACCCAAAATGACCCTGATTTCGACAAGATGTGGTTCATAAAAGACCAAGTTTGACCCCATCGAAGCAGGAGTGTGTTTGATGTCCTTGAGAAGCACTTTGGGAACCGCATTCTGGCTCTGGGGTACCAAGAGGCCACTGGCATGGGGCTCTCGATTGGCCGCCAGATCTGAACACATGCGACTCCTTTTTGTGGGGTTATATTAAAGACAAGGTGTACAGCAATAACCCCGAAACCATTGCTAAGCTGAAAACAGCCATTCAGGTGGTCATCGACAGCATCGGTATTCAGACACTTCAGCGGTCATGCAGAATTTCGCTATTCGTCTGCGCCACCTCATCGTCAGTGATGGTAGGCATATCGGACAAGTCGTAACCTAAATCCGAATATATCTAGTGACGTTTGCGTGTTGAATAAAGTGTGTGCACGCCGTAGTTTGTAACTAATCTACTTCTTTCATGTAGTTAAATAATTGTCACTTGTTGTCTGTGCACAGAGTTAGCCTTTCAGTAATACGTGGGAAATCATTCAAACTTTGTGACGCAAATGGGGAAACACGCTGACTTGCGCTACTTTGACAAAGGGCAGTTTGCCATGATCTGGGGCTTTGAACCGAGCATCTCGGAAACTGCGAGTCTCTTTGACTGTAAGCATGCTACTGTCGCGGGGAGCGTCTATGGAAAGAGAGTGAAGCACGGTGAAACCATGACTAGGGGACGTGTGTTGGACATCCAAGTGCCATCACAGAACGTATATGTCAGAGACTTGTTCACTCTCTAATGCAGTATAACCGGGGATCTTCACATCTGACGACAGGGTAAAATGGTGGTGAAGCCAGAAATATTTTAGAGCACGTCGTTCAGTGCACATTATTGAACATGGAGCTCCGCACACTTCAGTGTTCCAGTGTTTTCCCAACGGCATCAACAATTAAGATTGCAATGGGCCCGAGATCATGGAGACAGGATCATGGATCAGTGGAAACGTGTTACCCGGTAGGAGAAATTACGGTTCTTGTAACACCAGGTAGATGGTCGTGTCTGGATAAGCTGTCATCCAGGCGAACTGCTACTCGGAAGATGCAATGCGCCAACGACGCAGGCAGGTGGAAGTCATTATTGTGCTATGCGGGACATTTACCTTCATGTCTCACGTCTTTCCCAAGGTCGAAGGCATCTTCGAGCAGTATAAACGACCGTGTCAAGGCCAGACTCGTGCTACAGTGGTCTGAGGAGCATGGTAGTGAATTCGCGTGGACCTGGCCACCAAATTCGCCTGAATTTTGACCCGATGGAATACGTCTGGTCCACGGTCGGACGTCATCTCTGCGTCCACAAATTACCGACTCGTTATTTACAGGAACTGCTGGAGCTGTCCGTAGAAATATGGTTGCCACGTACCTCCGAAAACGTGTTGAGGACTTGCAAACCATGCCATTGCGTTCGAAAGGTGGACCAACACATTTTTAATCAGGTGGTCATATTTTGGCCCACTAGTGTACTTAGGGCAGTGGCAACTGTCTCCATAACGAGTGTATAACGGCCGATTGACTTTTTTCAACCACCGTCCTTGTCAGCTGCGCGTTGATATCTACGTCGATACTCCTCAAGCCATCTTACGGTGCGTGTCGGAGGGTACCCTGTACCACTGCTAGTCATTTCCTTTCCTGTTCCACTCTCAAGGGAAAAAAGTCTATATGCCTCCGCATGAGCCCCAATTTCTTGAATCTTATTTTCGTGGCCCTTACGCCACTTCACCCTAGTGGCGGCGTTTTTCCTCGGATCCAAACCACGTAGTCAAGGTACACTCTTAACACGTGTAGAATGCAGTTCCTGCACATATTGCAAGCAGGTCTATGTCGCAGTATCAACGATGTGAACTGGCTTAGATGCACTGTGAAGCTGCGCGTATTGCGCGTCTTTCGTTTGACTGTCACCTCCTACGGCCAGTACGAAGTTCGATGACGTCCCAATTCCATAACACGCTGAGTTATTATTTTCGTTATGACGAGGTGAACGGGTTCCCAAAAAGGGAAGTTACCTCATGCAAATTTTTCACGGCTGAGTAATATGCCAGATAGCGACGTTCATTGTGATGTGACATGACCGTCTTGTAACTTCCTGCCTTCATTGTTTTAGCTTGAGCATAGGAAAATGCAAATAAACACACATGAGCATTTTAAGGCTAATTGTGGACTTCGGACAATTGGGAGAATTTTAGGAAAGTATGGTTCATCTGTAAAAGAGACTGCATTTAGGACACCAATGCGACCCATTCATTAGTATTGCTAGTGTTTGGGATCCGCACGTGATCGGATTGAAGGAAGGCATCGAAGTAATTCAGAGGCGGGCTGCTAGATGCGATACCGGTAGATTCGAAAAACGGGTAAGTATTAAAGTGATACTTCGGCAACTCAAATGGAGATCCCTGAAGGGAAGGCGACGTTCTTTCCTAGGAACACTACTGCATTTGAAGCAGACTGCAGAACGATTCTATTGCCACCAACGTTGGTTTCACTTGAGGACCACTGTGGAAAAAGAAAGGCCTACAGTCGTTTTTCCATCGCTCTGTTTGCCAATAGAACAGGAAAGGAAATGACTTGCGGAATATGTATGCAGGTATAGAAACTAACATTTATTTTTACGACCATAGTATCTTAGGATTTTTCAGTCTGTCGCTCGTGTATATCTGTTGAAATCTTGCTATATATCTAGGTCTATATCATACCCCGCAAGCCACCTAATGGTGTGTGGCGGAGGGTAATTTCGGTACCACTATCTGATCCCTCCAACACTGTTCCACTCGCGAATAGTGCGTGAGAAGAATGATTGTCGGGAAGTCACTGTCTTGGCTCTAATTTCTCGAATTTTCTCCACGTGGTCAATACGCGAGATGTATATGTTGTCTGTCTCCTCCTGAAAAGTGCTGTCACGAAATTTTAATAGTAAATCTCTCCGTGATGCGCAACGTCTCTCTTGTAACGTCTGCCAGTGGAGTTTACATCTCCGTAACGCTATCTCGCCACCTAAACGATCCTTTGACGAAACGCGCCGCTCTTCGTTGGATCTTATCTACCACCTCTATCAGTCCTACCTGATTGGAATCCCAGATAGATGAAAAACACTCGAGAATCGGGCGAACAACCGCCCCTAAGTTATTTCTTTCGTGGATGAGTTACATTTCCTTAAGATTCTTCCGATGAATCTGAGTCTTGTGTCTGCTTTTCCCACTATCTGTTTTATATGGTCATTCCACTTAACGTCGCTCTGGCTAGTTACGCCTAGATATTACTTCTGATGCAGCATTCGGGAGCTCTAGAACACAGCGTTCCTATTCTATAATATTCCCTTCGTCAGAACTAATCTCTCATATTCTGTATGAGTAGTGCATCGGTCGGTCGCGAATTTGATCCCTTGTTAGTCTGAGACATTTGGGCTATCTAGTAAAATGTATGCTCCATTTTCTCAAGCAGGCTCAGTTCCTCACACGTGAAAATCCATACCCTCGTTAGTGCATTGTAGTAAGAGCACAACGTAAATGTTTTCAATAGCGTACGTCTTAACATAAAACTAGCATTTTCTTATTATTTTCCGTAAACCTTAATGTAAATGAATCCACGAAACATTAGTATGCGCATTCTGTTTTTGTGTATAGAAAAGGAGTCTCGAAGTCATCAATGCCCTGGATGCCCCGAAAAACTGACGTGCCTATTAATCCATAGTCATTCCTCTTGACTGAGGTTACATAGTTTTTGTAACGAGTCAGTTTGGTAAATTGGATTTAGGCAGTGGGCTCGGTTTCTTAAGGAACAGTTTTTTAAATCCGTCAGGAAATTCAGATGTAGTTTTTCTGTAATTTCCCCTATGTGACGTAAGTGGGATAATGCCTCTTCGCTGCGCATTCTTACCTTCACTGTCTCTAAGCATCTGACGTTTCCTATTTGTCTGGCCGAGTTACTTACTCCGAAAACTGTGTAAATGATTTTGCGCTACGTGCGAGCTTATGTTCTGCTGTTCCGGTGTATTTTGGCGCTGTTTTGAGGTAAAATGATTGAACAAAAATAAAGGAAACATCGCGAAAAAGGCACCCTTGAACATAACTGCAGATGCTGGCCAAGCTTGTTGATTGCGCTCTTGTATCTGACCACGAACGGTGCATGTGCAATGTCTGCAATATATTGCAAGTGTCAGTTGTGGTCAGAATACTGTTCTACGGGGTGTTCAAAAAGTCTCTCCTCAGTGCCGTATGATTGTTAGCCGCGCGTGCCCTATGCCGCAGTGAATATACCGAAATGAAACTCAGTGAAATAAAAGTTATTAATTTATTGAATATTCATATTTGCTTACAAATTTTCACATTAAATGTTGAAAGTGTCCCCGCTGTTGTTGAAAACACAATTCAATTCGTCTAATCATGTTTCCAAACACAAGCTGTAACATTCCTTTTGTAACCGAAGCAGTGAAAGTGGATATAGCAGTTTTCAGTTCATCGATGCAGTTTGGACGGTTTTTATAGACAGTTGCTTTCGCTGCATCCCAGATAAAAAGTTAGGTGGTGTTATGTCAGGCGATCGTGGATGCCAAAGTCCCTGTGAAATTATGCGTTCACCAAAAACATCACCAAGCAGTGACATTGAAACGCGAGCTGTATGCGTGGTTGCACCATCTTGTTGAAAATAACCGGTCAGTATTTCACTTAACAAAGGTTCTCCTATGAATGGGAACAGAATATCACTGCAGTATTGTTGTGCGTTCCTTGTTTCGTTGAAAAATATGGGACGCACAATCCGACGCTTAGAAATTGCAATCCAAACTCCTATTTTCACAGAATGAAATGGTTCCTCGTGAATACGCAAGGGATTTGCAGTACTCCACACGTGAGAACTTTGCGAGTTCATGTACCCGGATAAATGAAACTACGCCTCATCACTGAAAAACGTTTCATTAAGAATATCCGTTCCATTTTGTGTTGAACGAAATTTTTGAACCATTGATAATAATGCAGTCTCATGCCACGATAAGTATTTTTCAGTTCTTGCACGACTGTCACTTTGTATGGGAAAAGTTCTAATTTTTTCCTTACAGCTGTGTGGGCCGTTCCGACACTAACATCGATTTCCTGGTCGAGTTTTGTTACTGACTTTTTCGGAGTCACGGACATTTTATCAGAAATATCGAGTAGTTTATCCTCAGACAAAACGCTAGGATGACCACTTCTCAGTGCATCTGTCACCGAACCCGTACTTCGAAATTTGTTAGTCAAATCTCGCACCGTATCGCGATGTGGGAGTGTTGACTCCGGGAAAACTGAATGTTTGACGAACTGAAACTGTGTATTTACGGCCAGCTTTCAACACTTGCTCGACTAAAAACACACGTTCTTAAATGGTTAGCATTTTAATAGTGACAAAAACGAAACGAACAAAGGAACTACACTTAAAACGTTCACGTCAACACGTAACGACACACACCAACGATACCACTGACGCTGGCTGAGATAAACGAAACAGTGGAATATTGGGAGAGTCCACTTAAAGGGAAGTAACCCAGGCAGGCGAACAGTCATACGGCACGCGCGGCTAACAATCATACGGCACTGAGTAGAGACTTTTTGAACACGTCGTATGTTGTTGCAGAGTGCGTTAACGTTAGAGCTAAGTGGATTCAAACGTGGGCCAATTATTGGTGTCGCATGTTGGGTGCTTCCGTAACCAAGGAAGCAGAAGTGTTCTATGTTTCAACAGGCACGGTTTCGAAGATCTATACTACATAAAGAGAAATAGGAAAAGCATCATCCTCTGTCACAGCCCGGACGAAATGTTGTATTGACTGATTGTGACAGATGACGGGTATTGAAGGGTACTGAGACGAAAAATAACAACTGAACTGAGCGTCGCACTCGCCAACTCCATCAGCAACAAAACAACACGAAGGGAGCCCCCCCTGAAGCAGGGAATTACAGGGCAAGCTGGAATTAAAAACTTCTCATCAGCGATGCGAGTAACAGGTAACCGAAGTGCCGAAGCCATAAAATCTCGACTGTGAGAGCAATGGAAGAAAGTCGTTTGGTGGGATGTGTCTTGTTTCACACTGAAACTTCTGGCCGAGCATATGTCCCAAGAGTGAATCATGGCGAGGGGTTCGGCGATGATTTGGTTAGCCTTATGGTGGTATTCCATGAGCCTTAACCTCACTGGCAAGGCCTATTTGACCATTTTGGCTGAACAGGTCCATCCGAAGGTACAGTGTTTGTACCCCATTGACGATGCTCCGTTCAAAGAATACAGCGTCCCGCAGTTCGCACGGTCCAGGACTGGTTTTGTGAGCACGAGGATGAGCTGTTGCATCTCTCCTGGCCATCACAGTGACCATATCTCAATAATATTGAGCCTTTGTGGTCTATTCAGGAGAGAAGGATGCGTGATCGTTCACAAACTCCATCAGCGTTACCTGAACTTACAACTATTTACACTTGAAAACCATACAGGACCTGTACTTAACGCATTCTTAGACTGGGAATTGTTCATAATGCCAATTGTTTTCCTACAACGTTTAGGCATGATGATGTGTTGCGTTTGTGGTATTTCTATATTTTCCTCCATCCGCTGTACATAATGCGGTTTAGTCGCCAGGTACGTATTGCTCGTTCCAAAAACGCCGGGCATTTAGGGCGTGTAAGGCCATCGATTGCCACTATTACAGTATTCAATGAAATTTTTATCCCATAAATGTAAAGTTTCCTTGCTCAATCACTTGTTCATTAATCCAATGCGCGGTCCCAGTGCTTACAACAGTTGTGGCGAGTGTCTAATAAAACTGTTTGGCCTATGTACAGGGTGTAAAAGATAACTGTTCACACGTACCAACATGGGAAGTCGAGACGAAGTATTTAATATAGCATATTTGTGGTCTATCGAGCCGAGAAACTTTCTCAAACTGGCCTACAAAAGCTACCTAAGTTACAGACAAAGCGCGCCGCGCGAGGTATTGAATATCCTCTCGCCCTCTAACACCACCGGTTGAGTCGGTGTCAGCCATTCTTCTCTCGCTGAAATCGCCCTTGAATGTATTAAACACAGTTCGTTCTTGCACATACAAGCTGCAAAATTACCTTCACGTAAATTGCACCTCAAAATGTTGTGAACTTAAACAACGTAAAATTAAAGCGTTTTGTTCGTCTGACTCATATGCTTGTCAAGTTCCAAATTTAGATCGTGTTATAAACTTAATTAGTTTGCGCATAACGTTTAGAAAAGCTTTTCTTTCATTACTCTCGCGGAAAAGCTTAAATTACAAATTTTAACGAAAAAAATTGAAAAATCTGACGGTCGAAGCCGGTTGCTTAACAAAGGGCGAAAGGGTATGAATCTTGCGCGGCGCGAATGCTGTTTAGTTTTTGTGGCTTTTATAGCCCTATTTGAGGTAGTTACTCCAATTGATCGACCACACGTGTTCCGTATCAAATTGTTCGTCTCGACTTCCTCCACACAACTGTGGTACATTATAAACATATGCGTTTACATCATGCATACACAACAGTTACAACATTCACAAGGCGCTCATTCATGATGGAAACAGTAAATTTCTGAAGTGCCCACGATACGTAAGGCCCGTTAATTTGTCATTGACTGAACGTACGCAGCATGTCTGTTGTTATAAGTCTTGGAACAGCCATCGTTCCAGGATAGAAAACTTTTTACAACCTTTCTACCAATCGTATTTCTAAAGACTTTTATGTAGTAAAACTCAGTTGATCTCGAAACTACTGCATGAAATCATGAGTTTTCTAACATAAATTTTCACGTAGAAATTACGTCATGTCAACCATCTTACAGGGCAGTACATCTTTAAAAGGACAAACAACTTGGCTGGTGTTGTATACAGACTTGATAGTTAAAATTGCTGAACGCCGTTACTAAAGCTGCCACGCGCTGCAGACGAGAAAGATGCACCTCAAAATTGAGGAAAGATGATTTCTTCGATGGGATACGTAAACTGAGCTAGCCAGAAATGGAAAGGCAAAACCTGTCGTGACTCTGGTGTGTGTGTGTGTGTGTGTGTGTGTGTGTGTGTGTGTGTGTGTGTGTGTGGCACTATCAGCAGTTACACCATGTGGCTCGGTTCAGAGGTCGGAGAGTTCGCTGCGCGTCAATATTGGTCTACGCAGGCGCGTCTTGCGGTGTCCTGCAGGCGTCGTACAAAGCGAACGTGTGAGCCAAGATGTGAGAATTCATTTACTAAAAGCCCGGCTCCTACCTCTCTTCAGCAGACAATTTAATCCGACCAAGTACTGGACTCACTTCAGAGTTCCACTCCACCAACGATTCCCGGGACGGAATTCACTTTAGGGACGGTGGGTTTGAACGCTAAACTACGAAAAGTAGAACTGCTTCTCTCCATATCGATAATAGACGATCGAAGATGGTTTTAACCTTGACGATATATTCGCTTATTTTATCAATTTCATTGTTTCTCTGCACTACTTCAGTAATTCCGAAGTTCCTTTGGTCCGTCCTTCGAGAACGGACATCCGCAAAAATTTATCTGCGGCGGGCGCGGGAGGGTTGGAGGAAGTTATGTATGACAAAACTTGGAATGGAATGATAAGTTATTCAGCAATTGCTCAAGCCATTCTATTTTCTCACTGCGATCAGCCACATAATCCTACAGTTAACTAAAAGAGAGGTTTAGCGAAGTGACGGATATCACTTCTAGAAGAGTACGAGAACACTGTAAGGAATAAAACCTCGGTAAAAGAATGCGTGGTGTCCGTTCTTTCGGGTTCGAATTGAGGTATGGCACATACTTTGTCATCGCCGCTGATTACGCAAAAAGTCGGGCTGAAGTTGATATCATTAGTTACCTTTCCTTTCCCTCCTCCCTCCCCCTTCAACTTTACATAAAAACTCTGTATTCCAGATTCTACAGTGGGGCGCCAAGTGCCGCCTTTGCCTGCGAGCTTCCGTTACGTTAAATCGTACAGGATAAATCTTGAAGCACGCCAGACGAGAGTGTCGCCCGTGGTTGCTGCGCGCTCTGAAACGTCCTGTTACATCCCACGGAACGTCTTCCCCATCGTTATTAGCGACAGCGCTGCCCATTGGAAGTATGTGCCATCTGGACCGTGAATCATAGTTTCTTTCCGAAAATGGACGCGCGTTAAATAGCTGCATTAACTCTGCTATTTGGCGAAGACAAGCGGAGGAAACGGCGAAGGAAATTGTGGACTCGTCGATGGCTTGAACAGTGAATGATGCTGCACAAAGATCTGATGTACTACAAGTAGGAGTTACTCCTTGACGCGACTGAATCTTCATCCTATTTTAGTTTTTATATTTACGTATGTCGGAATCATCAGTCTGAAGTAGCGTACTTCATTACATAGATTTCAAAATCGAGATTCGCTTCGTAATTTCGTTTCAGTGGAAGAGGAGATTTTTTCGAAGTGTTCACCATCATTGAAAAAGATATTTACCGACTAGATACAACATGAGGAAGTCCATAAAACAGAAGACAGGCATATGTATTTTACACAAAGTGTCATAACAGCCAAGACTTTCAATATGTAACTTTCGTTTACTTTCTGAGATAGACTGGCAGTGACGTTACAATTTCTGGCCATTGGGAAAACATTCCAGTCGTTGGCCTTTGCAGTAAGAATACCGGAAATAGACTATTTATAATAAGATGGCAGTTTGAAAAGTTCTCGGAATGGAATAGGAAAAAAAGTACTTAAATCATTGAAGCTTTTTTTAGTTTTCAATGTATTCTCCTTGTAGATTAATGCACTTGGTCCAACGATGTTCCAGTGCCTTGATCCCCTCTCGAAAAGGAGTTTCCTCCAGGCCTGCAAAATAGTTGTAAACTCCAGCTATCAATTCTTCTTCTGAAGTGAATCATCGTCCACCAAGAAAAATTTCCAGTTTTGGGAAGAGATGGAAGTCTGACGGAGCCATATCAGATGAATAAGGTTTGTGTGTCAACTGTTCATACCTTAGTTCATGGCGATGGCACATGTGTGCGGGTGCGTATTGATCCAGTGTCAAGAGTAGCAGCACCCATCTTGAAGATAATTTTTCCATTTCTAATTCTTCAGTTAAAATGTATTATACCCTTTCAGATGACATCTGGCAAGCGTGAGCAATTTCACGCACTTTCCATCGGCGATCCTCCATGACTTTTTTTTTTTTTTTTTTTTTTTTTTTTTTTTTTTTGCACTTTCGCAATGATTTCTGGAGTAGTGACACACCTTGGCCGACCACTGCGCGGTTCGTCATCTGAGCTCTCCCGACCAAATTTAAATTCATTTGTCCACATGGCAACAGTTGAATACTAAGGAGCAGAGTTCACCAGTTTATTCTGGAAATCGGCATGAATATCCTTTGCTTTCATACCTTTCTGTACGAAGTACTTAATCACTGCTCGAATCCCGATTTTTTCATCTTCACGTGGAAATAGAAGAGCCACGTCACCGCCACAGCTCTCTTCCAAAAGCACTGACCGTGGCACGTGTTGACAGGCAACAGTCCAATGAATATCACGTGAACAACTCGTTGTGTTGGTGCTGAACTCTCGTGGTGATTCCGAGAACTTTTCAAACTACCCTCCCAAAAAACATCTACTACTGCAGGTAATACTTATATTAAATTAACAAGAAACACCCATGCTCTTTTAGGGGATAAAATGGAGTTACTGAATATCAGTTGAGGTCGTTGGTGGCACTGATCAGTTTTAAAACCACATACAAATCGTAAAAAGACAAAGCAGGAAATGCGCTTCCTTTTTAACCATGGATGATGACGATGATACGATTTCCGAATAGTATGTTGAGCACGGCTTTGGGAGACTTCCCACCGCGCTTTACCCTTTCCCCTCCAGTCCGGTGAGACTCGTTTCGTCTGGTCTTCTGTCGCAGGCAGTCCAGCATGTCACGTCAGCTACAGCCGATTCTGACCGTAAGATAGTGCAACTTGTCTGCTCCATATAATGGTATCTACATACCTTGACTTGCCAAGTCACCATGTCTCCCTCGCGCGTTGTATACTTGGATGAAGACGGTAGGCAAAAGGCGTATAAGTGACGATGATATTCTGAAGTGTTATTTAATGAATAATGTATAGGAAGCGAAATCTCTTGGTGAGAGTAAGATGGCTTCCTTTTTGCTGTAATATTAACTCGAACTGCTTTGAAATTATGACCTCACAAGAAAATGATTAATATGCAGTCTGTCGCATGTAATTGGAAGATTTGTAGTATTGGTGAAGGTGAACGTGTGTGTCAACGATATGGATTCACACTTACTTAAATGCTGGATCTACAGAACATCTCGAAAATTTCAAAATTGCTTTTAATTTTTTTTTTCTGTTTCGGACTATCTTCGTGCGAAATTGTGGCTCCATTGGCAAAGCATACAGTGTGGCATTCGTGGAAAAAAGTTCCATCAGAAGGAAAGGAAGCTATACTTGGCGTATCATTGAATTCAAAGGAGAATTGGGTCACTGCTTTTACCGAAGAATGATGTGAAAGTTATTTTCACTCGACCATGATTCTCCTCCCAAAATCAATAGCGGCTGGGAAAAACGCGGTGGCAAAAAGTGGGGTTGGAAAGGTATAATAGTGACACTGAAGCAATAGAATGTCTTCGAGGTAGCTACGGCGCTCCACTCTTAAAAGTGCGAAATGAATCAGAACGTCAAACTGTGTAAATTTCAGATATGCCTGTGACATAGCATACTGTTCAGTCGTTCAAAGTATCGCGTTCGCGCCTCAAAATGGTTCAAATGGCTCTGAGCACTATGGGACTCAACTGCTGAGGTCATTAGTCCCCTAGAACTTAGAACTAGTTAAACCTAACTAACCTAAGGACATCACAAACATCCATGCCCGAGGCAGGATTCGAACCTGCGACCGTAGTGGTCTTGCGGTTCCAGACTGCAGCGCCTTTAACCGCACGGCCACTTCGGCCGGCCGTTCGCGCCTCGATGTATTCATTGTCAGAGGGGTAGGGGGCAGAGTAGGAGGAAAGTTCCATGGATGCATATGCAACACGAGTAGCCGAGTCCTACCGGCAAATATCAGCCGTCTTTCATCGTGGTGAGTGGGTTATGTTTTTAATTCAGCCTGTGACGTCGGCGCCAGCTGACATGCTATAAACGCGGCTACTTCTTGCACGTGTATAGTGCAGATTCTGTACGTGCTATACACAGTGCTTATTCCCGAAGCCGACTTAGCGTGATTTTGCTATACTGCTCGCATTCTTCCGACGACGGTTCAAACCCACATCCGGCCATCCAGATTTAGGTTTTCTGTGATTTCCCTAAATCGCTTAGGGCAAGTTAGGGGATGGTTCCTTTGAAAGGGCACGGCAGTTTTCCTTCCCAATCCCCTAATCCGAGCTTGTGCTCCGTCTCTAATGACCTCGTTGTCGTTGCTATGCTGACCTTACTCTCAGGTGCCATTGCGGCGGAAACTACACTTTGAAACATATTCCAGTGCTTAGTGTGCTAGGCTTCCTGTATTGAAACTGTTTCTAGCAGAACATAAAGCGCACAATGTTGCAAATTAATTGTGATGACGGCGGTTAAAACTCCACTGCACGTCATCGCTTGCTATCATAGTGATATCTACAAGAATTATCTTGAGGGAGATTATTAACGTAAATCGGAACTGCAAATGACTACTGGGTAGTGTTTACACGAAAGTTTGCGAACATTTCCTGGCGACAATTGTGTCCTCGCTAGTGTTATAGATGATTCTTGGGTGTAACGCTATCAAGAACAAAATTGCGGCCAGAAAGGGTTCATATAGTTCCATGTTAACACTGCGACGTTTAACACAGCAATCAGATCCATTACCTTTCTCACGATATAAGCATGTGTCAGAAATAGGATATTTAATTCTGAGAGGCCCCGAGCGCGACTGGTTGTGATTTAATGCGTGTAAGGCGATAACCTCTGGCCGCTATATATATAGCAACAGCTGTCCTTGCGGTAGTTTCGTTGACATTCCATCTGCGTCTCAGCAGTCCAGAAACTGGATAGAAGCAGCAACGGCAAATGTCCGCAAAGATTTTGAGACTGCTTGGCGAGGGGAGAACGCTTCATCTTGCGTGGTCCAGGGATGTGAGCCTATTGATTTCGGTGGCCCAGTGACGGCCGAGTGGCGTGCTGGCGTTTCCCTTTAAAACGACTGTGCCCTGCGCGGGGGGGTCCGCTTTAAAAGCGGTGCGGTCACTGAACTTGCGGCCCACCGGTGATATCGGAATCTAGAACGAAGCCGCCGTCAGCTGTCGGAGGGCTGCGAGAAGCCAGTGGCGAATATAGAACCATAACAAGATATGGACGCCATTGGGCGAAGGGGAGAGGAAGGAAAGGGAAAGGAAAGGAGCGTAGCTGCCGGGAATTCTCTCTCGCTTCCCTCCCCCATTGGGCGAAGGGGAGAGGAAGGAAAGGGAAAGGAAAGGAGCGTAGCTGCCGGGAATTCTCTCTCTCTCTCTCTCTCTCTCTCTCTCTCTCTCTCTCTCCCCTCCCGGAGCAGCTCAGGTAGCTATAAATTTTAAACAAGAGCATTCGCTTTGTTACACAAAGTAATTGTAACTGCAAACGAACCCATTCCGACATTGCAGTTTGCAGTATTTATAGTTCATAGAAAGGGTGTAACGGAGCTTGCCCTCAGATTAAGGAAGGTGAGAACCATAGAGCAGAAATATCTATGGAGTGAACGTATAGTGTGCCGGCCTCGGTGGCAGAGCGGTTCTAGGCGCTTCAGTCCGGAACTGCGCGACTGCTACGGTCTCAGGTTCGAATCCTGCCTCGGGCATGGATGTGTGTGATGTCCTTAGGTTAGTGAGGTTTAAGTAGTTCTAAGTCTAGGGCACTGATGACCTCAGAAAAGTCCCATAGTGCTCAGAGACATTTTTGAACGTAGTGTACTGCGCTGTTGCGAGCATCAAACTGAAATTGTGTTACTAATAACTGTTTGTCTACGTGTTGCGCTAAGAATATTATTCGTATTTGTAGATGCAAATAAAAATTCGTCACACGAGGAAAACTTATTTTTCATAATTAAGTCCCAGAAAAATCTAATTATACGTAGTTATCTTGCCAGTAAGACATTTGTTAAAAATATCCGGACACGGTGTAAAAAAGTTACTGTCTTGGAGCTAATTTATGTGGCTATATTGGTCATGGATGTACGGGATAAATTCAATAACGTGAGAATGTCTGCCATTCAGTCCTTTTAAGTGTGTGTACATTTGGAGCAATTTTCACCTTTAGATAAAATTTATATATGTCAGTCTTAGTGACTACCTCCAGATTATACAGATATCCAAGCCATTAAGTGAACTTCAGTGTGTGGCCACTAAGAAACTGTACTACTAATGCCTATGACGTGGTAGAAGAGAATGAGCGACTTATATTTTAGTTTCCCTATGGATGAGCGATGGTTAAACAAACAGCACCGGAAACTAAACACTGCTTCCTAGAAATATTTCAATGTATGTTATTTTGCTCAACGTCGTAGCTACGAGTTCGATGTTTTTCGGGACACTTCCACTTTGGCGTAATGGAAAACCATTTCACAATGCGTCCACTGTATGAAATATTAAAACAGACTCGGCAGAACAAAACCTTAAAACAAAATTTAAAAAAGCGGTGGCTATCCTTGAATACTCGTCCAGCTATTTATTTGCGTGGAAGGTAAATACAGGGTGTTCCAGAAGTGATGGTCTGTACCTCACGCATAGAAAATACAGACCAGAAGTAGCTAAAAAAACTCCAATAAACATGGGTCCGCAAATCAACCGTTGCCGAGGTATCGCATTAAATTCGAGTTCGGAACCAACTGGAAACGCCCCTGGATACCGCGGTATTTCCGTTGGTATCTATCGTTCACACATGCGCAACTACTTCCCTTTTCCCCTCCGTGCACTGTGCTGTACCGGCCTCACAATCAGTTACGAACGTGAAGGTATCATGCGGCGAAGCGGATAGCAGTTCCCTTGAGGCTGCACGATTTGTGAAGAAGCCCGACAGGCGTATATTTAGCTGGTTACAACAGCGCGTAAGAGAAACCGAGAGTTTCGCACACCACATACGAGAAGGTCGATCCAGATCCATAACACCCGATGTTAAAGAACGGTTGTTATGCTTTGTACACGAACGCCCAGGTAGTTCAACAAGGAGCATTGCTACCAAACCGTGTGTCCTGAGTCATAGCAGTGTGTCGCGGATTTTACATTGACAAGTACTGTATCCATATCATCTCCAGCGAGTGGAAGCCCGCAACACTGCAGACTTCCATCCTAGAGAGAATTTCTGCCAATGGGTGCAACAACAGTTGTGTACCCCAAATACGCTGCTTGTAAGCAGTATTCTAGTGACGGATGAGGCTGGATTTACCCGTGACAGTCTTTTTAACTACCATAACTTTCACATTTGGGCCTATGTTAATCCTAATGCAACACACGTATCACATCAGTAGCGTTATTCGTTGTGCGTCTGGGTAGGACATGCTCGGAGGCCGCCTAATTGGGACCACACCTCCTCCCTTAGAGACTTACCGGACAGCAGTACATGTGCATCTGAAAGTACAGTCCGCAGAAACCACATGATGACGTCCCACTGGACCAACGCCTGAAAATGTGGTTCATGCATGACAGTGTTGCAGCACATCTTCATTTAAGAGTGCGCCGGCTTCTAACTCGGACGTATGTTCAACATTGGATAGGTAGAAAAGGACCTGTGCCGTGGCTTCCAAGGTCTCCGGATTTAAATCCCATGGATATCTGTGTGGGGGGTCATGTCAAAACCCTGGTCTAAGTTAATGAGGTGAACTCTCTTGAGGAATTACGCTTGCAGATTGAAGCATTTACAGAATTCCTCAGGACTGCCGGAGAGGATTCACAATATATTTCAGAGATGAGTTCTATGATGCATTCAGATGCATGAACAAAATTTCGAACACGTACTTTAACATTTAGAGATGCCATGTGTTCCTAAACACTGATGAACCGCAGCAGAAAATACGTTTTACCTCGAGAACGGTTGTTTTGTGGAGCTTTTTAGCTACTTTTGGCCTGTATCTTCCATGTGTTAATTATTGACCATCCCTTCTGAGCAACCTGTACATTGTGCAGAAAATTACGTAACCGGCTACGCATGTACAAATCCAACCTTTGGACACGTATCTGTTTACATTTTACAGCCTTCGAAATATAGCAGGTATATTTCATGGGTATGAACACATCACACGTTACTTTAGTTAAGCTTCTGTCTGCCAACACTGTTAACTAACAAAAGTTCGATATTTAATGCCAGAAGTACGAAGAATTCGTATGTAAATAAGTAATTTTTTGAAAAGTATTTAAAATTAAGTATTCTTCTTATTCACGTCACTTGACGTACGATAGGTCCAAGTTACTTGCTTCTAAAAAGGTTGGAACTGTAGTCATGATGGATGTGTAAACGGAAAGGCTGATAAAGTATGTAAGTGAAATCACTGAAACTCAAAGAACGAGTGAATAATATTAATATGGCTCACGTGACTGCATTCGGTTGTCTCAGGGCCATTTCACACTGGCCGTCTACGGCACCATAACGTCACGTTATGCCGTATTTACACTGTCCGTCACGTCAAGTCCTAAACTTCGTTTCCGAGAAACCTTGACGGTGTAATGTTTCGACGTGAAGTGACATGGGGGGGCCAATGAGAACTGGCATTCATTAGACTGAAAAAACAAACTGAACGAAAAAGTAATTGACTGGCCAATCTGTTTTAAAAACTAGTCCGTTGTCCCATCAGTAGTGCAAACACGAAAAATTATCCAGGACAATGATGTTCAGGCATGCCCTGGAACGATACGAGCTTTACTACTGCACCAGTTCAGTTTTCTGGTAGACGAGTCGTATGATTTGAGACGGCTGCAATGTAGTCCGCACGTCCATGTGGTTCCATGTACTATATTACTTCTGAATAGCAGTGTTAAAGGCAGCGCACAACGGTGAATGAGGGGGATAGGGGAGGTTGAGTGCCCCTGCAAGAAGTGGAAAAGAGCTTCTGCTACTATCTGGGCTGGTGACGGAATAGTTGCCGGAATCTGCTTCGCAATGGCAGTCTGTTTAAAGGTGGCAGTCGTTACCACTGGGATTGTTAACGTGATTGCTGGACACAATACCGATTCTTGCGCCAACGAAACTGGTCTCGTACCTGCAACGCGTCAAAATCATTAACTGAAAGATCAGTTTTACCAAAGGTACCTGTCAGTAATTTGTGCTACATGCGTATTCGTGTTACCAGTTTGCCTCTTACGATCTGTCTGGTCGTAGAACCGCGGCTGGCAAGGCTACTCGGATTTTCTGCTACTCGGGGCGTGCAGACATAGTTTCATGTGCGATGTTGAATTTGAACTATCCCAGGCGGTTAGGTTATCCTTTGAAACGACACTTGCGCTCACACCTGTGGTTGTCAAGTCGAAATTGGCTGCTATAGTGTCTCCGTAGGACTAAACTGTGCCGCTAGGAAGGTCCAATGGCAGCAGGTGTAGGCTCCACCTTTCGAAGTTTCGTAAAGATACTCCTGGACTTCATTAAGCCTTAACCTTTCAGTGCACTGTAGCCACCACTAATTGATCAAAATACTAATCAAACAGTTTTCACGAATTCCGTACTTCCATTAATGTCGTAGAAAGGCGTGTACTATACTAGGGAATGGGCTACATGTCACATTTCAGTGACACTGAGGCGTCGTATGTCCTGCTGGCTCTTCACGCCGACCGGGGCGCCCTTCACGTGATAATTCAGCGGAACTGTAGTGGATATTACGGTCACCTGCAGAACAACAACTAATTTCATCGTTTTCTGCAATCCGTGTTCCTCTGAAAGAATTTTCACTGAATATCATTCTCCATCTTTTTGAGGCTACCGTGCATTCTATCGGAACCGTACTTGCTTCACGCAGCCAGTGAGTGATTCTCCTTTTTACTACAAGGGAAGCAATAGTAGTGAGAGTGCGATCACCGTTTTTAACGTTTATTTGCCCGAAGGTAGGGTACTTACCTTGAGAGTACCCCCTTACTCCAACAGTACCCCCTTACTCCTTTTTTACCCTGCTTGGAAATTTCAACAAGCACGAGTCTTTGTGGGGAAGTAATATGTCGTCTGATAGGGACCTTCTGATTGACAAGCGTTTGTCCGGTCTTGATCAGTGTCTTCTCAATGACACTACCCCTTCCCATTTCTTTGCAGCCCATGGCACCTTTTTGGTTATCAATCTTAAAATCTCTTTGCCCAGTCTCGTAGCTTCGCTACGTTAGTCATTACATGATCATCCTTGAGTGTGAACACTGTACTGATCTTACCATTTCCTTGTCACACCGATCAATGGACCACTTACCAAGTTGGGCTCTTCCGAAGAGCCAACTAATAGTTTTATACCTCTGCCATCACCCCCACCCTCTATCAGACTGCACCGACACGGTTGTGGAAGAGAAGACTTACACGACGCGATCACTCGCGCCACTGGGATTGTTATACCTTTTTCTAAGGCCCCACTTCCCCGCTGGCCGGTGCCGTTGTTAATCAATGCCTATTTAGGATCATCGAAGGGTCCTGCAACGTCTCAAGCGACGTCACAAGTTGGCCACATCACTTCGAAGCAGCTCCGTTCTATGGCTGACCATCTGAATGTTACTCAGACTCCACAAATCGGTTCGTATGTGCACTGAGTCTATTCTGTGTCTTCGACTGTATTTGGTGGGAAGGTGTTTTCCATCGCAGTAGTGAGATGTCATTGTCTCAATTATTAAGCCAGGCAAAACCCTCACGTACCTCATCAACCAGAGACCGATTTGCCTCACCAACAGGCTCTACAAACTGCTTGAAAAGCTTACGCTGGGTTTTCCAATCGCGGGGCTTTTCACCTCCATATTAGCGTTGTTCTAGCAGGAAAGATCCACGATCGACTATCAGGTTAGTTTGGAAGCATCAGTTCAACAGGCATTTTACAAACACGAGCATTTCCTTGCAGGTTTTTTTTCTATTCTACGTGAGGTATACGACACCACTTTCAACCATTACAGTTTACATACCGTCTATGACTGGGACTTAAGAGATTCGTTACAGATGTTTAGTCATTATTTTTTATCCTTTTGATCGTTTAGAGTTAGGTCCAAGACAACAACATCCCTAGGGGCTCCATGTCGAGTTTTACACGTTTCCTTATCGCCATCAGTGGGCTCGTCACCTCTGTCAGAGCAATGGTTACTGCTGCGATCTATAGGTACGCCTTTTGCATTTGTTATAGTTCCCAATCTGTAGCCTTGGCTGAATGCCAGCTCCACGAAGCCATTTGAAGGACCTATGCTTGGATCTTATCCCGTGACTTTTAATTCTGTCGTATTACCACGGTCGATCCTAACACACAACTCGACTTCGGTGCCTAGCACTTGAATGTTTTTGCACAGTCTTGCTTTTTGGGACTGTTCCATATTCGTCTGCCGAAGACTAGCTGCACGTAAAAGCCCTTGCCCACACCTCTTGAGATGTTGATCGCTCAACTCTACTCCATATTTATCGCGACCCAATATCTTACCGTTTTGACTATGGTTGCAACGTTTACAGCTGAGCAGCTGCATGGGCTTTGAAATCATTGGGCCCGATCCATCATTGTGGAGTAAGATCTGCCACAGTTGCTTTCGGGACTAGGCCCGTAGACAATGGAGAGCTTATTTATTCATGTCATCCCAACAAAACATTATCATTAAATACAGAAAGACCAACCAATAACTATATAAAAGTAAAATGTTAAGATATATAGGGTGTTCTTGTCCTAAAGATAATTTTAAGCCTGTTGACTTAAAAGTTAAATTCAAAACTTTGTTAAGAGATTTCTCCTAGCTGAAATGGGGACATACCCTTTTCAGTTCCAGTAACAATTCTTGCACTTTTGTAATCACCATCCGACAGTTTCATAACTATGCAACGTACCAAATCCTATTTGCATAAATCCTATTTGCATAAAACGGGCATAGACCACCTAACACCCACCATTGGAAGAGATTACCATTTGAAATGTGCTTTGGCCCCCTCTGCTGATACCTCCGCTTACCATCTCAGAGTGGATCCTCTGTGTTCCTCTCCCCTCCCCCGCCCCTCCTTAGTTAGTACCCAGACCACAAATTAGAGTAGGTCTATTTCGAGAACCTAATTTGACACCCCCCATGACCTTTTGACGTCTGTTCCTCTCAGTCCCTTACGAGTAATGTGGTGGTACCCTAATTCACACGGACATCTCCGCAACGATGGGTATTTCGGTATGTTTTTACTTCCGCCGCCATTCATGAACAAAATTTTATTTCCGGGAAAGTGTAGTTTTTTTACTATGAAGATGATAGCCATTAATGGAATCATAAATTTTATTACACGCACCTTCCTCTGACGCGTTTTAATTTGCAGTGAGTAATGATCAGTCTCCAGGCTATTAATCGGAGTTATTCTTATCATTCTGTGTTATTTGCCATTTACGATCTTCTCTCTGACCTTGGTCATACAACTTGCTCGGTTGTCTTTCCCTGGGTCCCAAATCATTTGGGTACCGGTATCCCAGGGAATGAACTGGCCGACAGTTTGAATATATAAGCGATTCTCACCCAGTATTCGCTTTGAAGATCCCAGGTGCGGACTTGCGGGTACAAATCAGTCCTGATTACTCATAAATGAAACTACGTCGGGTGGGCTACTGCCCACTCCAATCAACTTCTCACTAACAAGGAGGCTACTGCTACATGGCGTTCCTCCTCCCATTCCTCTCGGAAGGAATCGACGCTCTTATTTCACCTCGGTGGTACTAGATTAACCAATAGTTTTATCTACTGTAATGAGCCACCCCCGTATTGTTGTTCCAATGCCTTGCAGACAGTAGCTCACATTCTACGCGAATGCTCCGCTTTCTGGGTCTCCATGCCTGGCATCGACTTTGGGATTCTTTACCTCTGATATTGTTTTCTCTGTGAAAGCGGCTTTTATTCTCAGCTATAATGTTCTAAATTACTTTCTTGGCGGACCTGGCCGGGGTGGGATGAGTTGGTGTGAAAGGCTCCCAATCGTACTCCATTTGTCAGCTGCCTTGATCATCCCGCATTTACTCTATATTGTTTTAGATATATTTAGGCCTTCTATCTGCCGGACCCCATTTTCCGTTTTAGGTGTAACACTCAGACGAATGTGCTGGTGCCGTCTTTAGCCCTTTGATTATAACGGGTCAGGGATGGGGTGGCTGTGGAAGGGACGACCCGTGTCGTTTGCAGAGCTCCAGAGACACTCAACTGTCCGCTCTCGCCTTCTGACCTGATTATTTTTCTCGCCATGTTGTCGATCCAAGTGCTGGCCATTATTTATTTGTTCAAAAAAACCAGGACACCTTGAAGGACTAGAGCCAGGACGTTCATATTAACAGGTTATGTAGCCTACATTTGTATGTTCTGCAGAAATGATTAGCATTTGAACCGTGTCGGCCAGCGGGTTCAATGTCAACAATGACATCGCGGCGCAACACTATCTACCGTTAAAATGTGCCTGCGGCTGTCGTCGCTTTAAACCCAAGGCAACGAATCAGTGTGGCTTGAACAGACGTGTAGGGTGTATCGCAGACGTGTGCACGAACCGTGCCGTCAAATCAGTTAGTTTGAAAGAGGGCGCGTTACTGGCATATTGAGCATGTGATACATCCATCAGGGAAATTGCTACTCGTGTGGGGAAATTGCTACTCGTGTGGGACGAAGTATTTTGACAGTGTAGCGGGTGTGTGCAGAATCGATCGCGGAAGGCGTAGCGTACGACGAGGTGGGTCAGGTCGCACCGCCCAGACCACCCCCGAGAAGATGGACATCTCATGGGAATGGCGTTGCAACAGATCTGCGTCGTCCTCGGCTCTGGCGTAACATTAGAACAATGTAACATATCGTACACCATCTGGGGTGACAGTCCGTCGCCGTATGTTAGGGCTTGGGTTACGTGCGCGTCGCCCATTTCTCCTTCTACGTTTAACGAATGTGCAGAATCATGGTAGGCGGCAATGGAGTATGTAACGACGTCACTGAGAAATGATGGCCACATTTTGGTTCGCCGCGGACAGGAGAGGCGTCACACACAGTGTGCACTCGCACAAGACTTACACCACTAACGTAAGGCCTTATGGTGTGAGGTGCTATTGGGTACAGCCACAAATCACAGTTCGTGCATGTGACCAGTGTGACATATGTGAATGACATCCTGCGACCTGTAGCCATACCCTTTCTGCAAATCGCATAAGACACCTTTTTCAGCAAGACAATGCACAACCACAAGTTGATGCACAAATGTGTGCCTTCTTGGTGTCACGTGATTTCGGCTTTTTGCCCTGGCCTGTCCCCAACCGAAAACGTGTGGGATACTGAAACGACTGGTGCAGTGCTGTTGTCCAATGCCAACTATTACAGATGGACTTTGGAACCAACTTCGAAATCACTATTCGCACCTTACACGCGTCGATGCCATCACGCATGGAAGAAGTTATAAGGGCCCATGGCAGACTCTGTGTCTTAGGCGACAGGACACATGCTGAACCGAGATGACTGAAATCCTAATCATTTCTGCAGAACATACTAATGTACAGGTCATGTGAATATGAACGAGCTATCTACCGTCGTGCAGAGTGCTTCATTTCTTCTGAACATGGAGTGTACTATTACAAATCTCCCGTCTAGAAGGCATCCTTTACTCTTTAATAGTCTTAGTTCTTAACCTAGTTGGTGGGGTATCAGGTGTAGGTGGGATGTTCAAATGGTTCAAATGGCTCTGAGCACTATGGGACTTAACATCTATGGTCATCAGTCCCCTAGAACTTAGAACTACTTAAACCTAACTAACCTAAGGACGTCACACAACACCCAGCCATCACGAGGCAGAGAAAATCCCTGACCCCGCCGGGAATCGAACCCGGGAACCCGAGCGTGGGAAGCGAGAACGCTACCGCACGACCACGAGATGCGGGCAGGTGGGATGTGATCGCCACAGATCAGCACTGGGGAGCTCTCGTCTGCTCTCTCGTCTGCTCTGACCTGCTTACTGGACTGACCCATATATTTTACTTCTCTTTAAATTGTTTCTCAGTTCCTGCATCATCTTTGCGTAGTCCCTTAACCCTAAATTACTGAACTCTCGTTAAATTTGCGACTGCAGTTGGTACCAATTCGCGGTTCCCGCCAATCTTGTGTTGTCGGTCTAGGGTGTAAGACAGGACATGGTCTTATTTTGTATGTGACGTACCATTGGAGACCTCAGAATTGTAATTAACTAGTGCGTAAACTATAGATTATGACTTCCTTTGAATAAAATATGAAGTGATAAAATTTACGATGCTTCAGTAGCAGTGTAACATTTTCGCGAACTGTTGGAGTAAATAAGCCAGGCTCAACCAACTCCGCAGTTTTTACCTCCTGACCACTCTCAACTCCGCAACTAGTAGCAGACGTGGGATTCTTTTTCTCTTGGACACTCCCAACAACACATCAGTAGGGCGTATTGCAGGAGTATAGCAATTTTAAGCTAAATATTACCATAAAATTTTTATTACAAAATTAGAAAAAGGTAAGTATAATATTAAGTAATCTATTTGATAAAAAGATGACGAAAAAGTGTTTAAAGAAACGAATTTACTGTATATAATAACGAGCATCAGTTCCAAGTGCTTTCATTCAGAAGATTATTTTTTTATGTGAACGATAACCTTCAAGCTTTGTACGAAAGTAATTTCGCAAAGTGCAGTTTGAGCATTTAACAACCTTGCCACTGAAAAACTTTGTTTTGGATTAATATACGTCTTTCTGTGGTTTTCTCGCAGGTTTTCCTCAAATGAGCCACAACGCTATAGATGTTATACGGTGATCTGATTCGAACGAAGAGTTAAAACGCGAAGGAAAATTATCATATTTTATTACCTTTCCCAAACCTCAGATGGCTTGTCCTCCCAAATACGTGCCTGTATGCGCTCTGCTACCTGAAGGGAAAGTTGTAGAACTGATGTAGATGGGTTAGTCGACCATTCCTCGACCAATCTGTTTTACATGGTTCGATTCCGCTCAATAAATTTATTCGCCGTCTACTTCCGTATTTACTACGTAAAATGTGAGATGAAAAATTAATTAAAAATATGAGACTAGTAAATTTGTTAGTTTGAAAGAAATAATAAGTGAATTACTGTGGTAAAATAATCAAATCGTGTTCTCTCTTACAATGCTATTAAGCTTAACTTCCTTCGTTTCTTATTTTATGGGGCATACCCAGACATGGTGCTCGAGACAGTTTGACCTTAACAGGTATTACGCAGCAAAGGCAAAGTTATTACTACGGTAAAATATTCCAGGATTGCATGTCGGTTGGTCTTTACGCACCATCATTGTCCTTAGTTCACAGCGTCATGAACAACACACGGAGTTTGAACGATAATTGACAAGGATGGCATTATTACACTCTTGATACGACCCTATTTCTAGAGAAATTCTACCGTTTCAAAAGCATTGCACTCGGTCTGATAGCAGTACGTCACCCTTGCTTCACAACTTGCATAAATCGTTTGATGTTCATGCCAGATGTAAGCGAAGTGCGTGCAGCCTGCCTGCCTTTCATATATCTGTTCGCCGGTGCACATCGCGTGACGGACATAATTAGCTATACTCTAAGTTGGTAGATATACTATTGATTCGACGTATTTTAATGAAGATGTCGTGACAGTCGGAAGTATGTGAGAGACTCGAATTGGAACCCGGAATCCTATTTTTCGCTACCAGTCATCTTAAGCATTGAATAAAGTGAACAGGCCTCAAGACCTGATTTGAGAAAGTTGTTACACTAGAACTTAACAATTGTAGTATTCGGAGCAAACAATGAAAATGAAAGTTTGAGTTAGGTCTGGAGGCGAACTCAAGTAGTCGATGAAAAATGGTTCAGTGTCTGATATATGGACGACGCCTATCATAAAACATGGAAAGCAACAGAAAGCGTGTTGCCTGTATACCTGGGGATAGGCTTCTTCAAAGATCCAAAGAAGAGATGTACGCAAAGACTAGCTGAGGCTCATTGTCTCAGCTATGCCAAAGGAAAGATAGATTTTTCGCAGGGGGCAGAACCAAGAAAAGCTGTGGAAAAGCTACAAGGCGGAATCCATTAATGAGTGAAGGAAAGAACTTTCCGTGCATTCTCCCCCCTGTAAAAATAGAAGATAACTGCTAAATTGCTGAAGGCTTGTTAGTCCTTTGGTGACGTAAAGAAACATAATAATGGGCAGCGGGCGTATTTAATAAAATGTGCATAGTATGACAAAATACATACATAAAATTTTAGTATGTTTAGAAGATAGTCACAGGTGCACTGTGAACATTTTTTGCCTCGCTACAGTGGATTTTTTTATTTTTTTATTTTGTGAGGTTACATAGAGCGTTCGGTGTATGAGACACGGATAGACACTCCCGAAGTAGT
The DNA here is from genome assembly GCF_023898315.1 of Schistocerca nitens. Taxonomy (NCBI): domain Eukaryota; kingdom Metazoa; phylum Arthropoda; class Insecta; order Orthoptera; family Acrididae; genus Schistocerca; species Schistocerca nitens. The sequence continues at coordinate 357,157,432 of NC_064622.1, forward strand.
AGTTACCCGCTTGACTGAAATTGCAGCATAATTCATTGAACACCTGGTTCTTTTGAGCGCGTTGGACATAATTAACATGCAGATTGCAGTTGTCATTAATGTTATACGGAAGACATTTTCAGCAACTACTCTAAAAAAATATCCATCACACAGCAGTCTGAAGACCTATGTTGGTGAAAGTGACAAGTTAGGAAAGAGTGCACCTCTACCATTTTTGTCATACAAAAAATTGTTTCTTCTTGTCTCTTCTAAACACCTTAAACTTCTGCATACGTTTCCTTTACACAATGTTCAAATGTGTGTGAATTACTAAGGGACCAAACACACTAATTAAAGTAGCTTGTGCTAAGAACATCACACACACCCATGCCCGAGGAGAGGACTCGAACCTCCGGCGGGAGGGGCCGCACAATCAGTGACATGACGCGTCTAACCGCGCGGCCACTCCGCGCGCGGCGTTTCCTTTATCCCTGTATAAGTTATTACTATAGTAAAGGCGAATACTCGCGGTAAGTTGGATTAAGAGTGCGTGTCCCAAACTGCCCCACACTTCAAACTGTAAGGATATACAGGGTGTAACTACATTTCGTTTACTGACTTTGAGAACAGTTTCCTTACACGATAACAAGAACACAAGTTTAGTAAACATGGGCCCCAAAATGCAGAATTTAAGAGCTATGAGCACTTGTTCATCTTCGCTACCGTGGGACACATCTCCTTTTACTGAACAGCTGGTCATAGCTCTTAAAGTACATGTGCATTTTAGAGCATACATTTACTAGGCATGTTTTTCTTGTGGTATAAGGATACTGTCCTCAGTCTGCAAAGGAAATTTAGTTACACCCTGTATTCGTTACATTACAATTTCAGCATTTGTGGCCGGTCTGCATCGATATCATTTAATGTTATTGTATCTTCAATGACCTCATACTATTCGGTCCATTATGTAATTTCAGTGCATGAAGTACAGTTCACCCGCTGACAAGGCCGGGTGCATTAACACTCCACTTTCGGGATTTAGGTAAGCGCCGCCGGCTCCGCATTGAATGGATCAGGCGGATTAAATAGGGCCGGTGTAACGGTCATCCTGGGCGTGGTTTTTAGGAGGTTTCCCCCATCCGACTTAGTGGGTTCAGGGGTGCTACCTAAGATACATTGCAAACATTTAGAAAACGTTCGCACGCTTTCAAATGCGGTAACACTAGGCGCTGACTGTTGGATTACGCTAAGTGCGCCCCGGGAGGAAACTGATGGCGAGACGAAAGCCACCTGACTCCTCTTCACGACTAACATTGTCAAATCGAATAAGCAACATGCCATTCTCGTAAAGAAACGGCATAAAGCCCGGGAAAAAGGAATGCAACAGCACAATTCATTGTGTTCGTAGCAATGTATTAGCTTGAAGTTTGAAACAAGCATTGTCGTAACACATATTCAACTAGGATCGGAGACTCGGGAATTCGTTTAACCTCTCACTTATCAAGATAAAGAGGAATCAAAAGCCGGCCGGTGTGGCCGAGCGGTTCTAGGCGCGTCAGTCTGGAACCGCGCTACCGCTACGGTCGCAGGTTCGAATCCTGCCTCGGGCATGGATGTGTGTGATGTCCTTAGGTTAGTTGGGTTTAAGTAGTTCTAAGTTATAGGGGACTGATGACCTCAGTGTTAAGTCCCATAGTGCTCAGAGCCGTTTGAACTATTTTTTTGAAGGAATCAAAACTGAAAAACTGACTGAAATGTAACGGCCATTTTCCCCATTGCACGTGGGGCAGTGGCGTATAAGCATGTAAAAGTCACTTTTATTTACAGCGTCTGGCTACAGATGTAGGTGTATTTATTGTAGAATTAACAGCTGCGTTGTACCCCCGTGGGGTCCTCCGGTATCGCACTTCCTTTGTTTCGGCAACAGGAGGCGCAAAATCTTTTGGCTAGTCGCCTCGCTGATTGCTCGCCGCGAGCGCTACTTCCGGCTTGAGCAATGTTGTAGCCTCCAGCATTCTCAACAGCAATAGAACAGAGGGCTTCGTCAGTTGCCAGGGGCTACCTGCGGAGCAAGTACTGTTAAACGTTCCTTGCGGCGGAGTACTGTTTAAGCTGCAATAAATCGCCGTAGTGGACGAAGAATTAACGGTTGCGAGTGACTACAGCAGAATGTGGTCCCGATAAAAAGGTTTGTAGCGAGTTGTGCTAAGTGTGACGGTCTCTCTCCTGCAGGATCTGCCGCTAACGACATGTGCTTGCTTAAATTTATAAATACAGACTATTTTTATCCATCATAGTCTATGGTTTTGGTAGGCCTACAACTGTGTCAATGCAGATTTAAATGATAAAATGCTACGCCGTTAAGTTTGTTCATGAGTAAGACGAAGCGTTTCAAGAATTTCTCATTTTCACGTTCTGTGGGAGTTAACGTACATATAGTATGTGACACATCTGCGTGTGTAGTATGTTGCTGCTTTCGTGCAGTTGTCTTCCTTTGGCCTTAACTGCAATCGGGAATAATAGAACTTGGAATTTTTAGTTAATAATGTTAGAAAATAATAATTTTTGTAATGCGGTGTTGTAAGTTAAACAGAAAATAAAATGCAACCATGACAGCAGTATAGTACAATTAGTTCACAGAGCCACTGTTCGTACACTTCGCTACTTTAGCCACAGTAATACAAAGGTGTTCTGTTTCAGTGGGCATTATTTACGAGAATGGCATGTTAATTATTCGATTTGGCAATGTTAGTGGTGGAGTCAGGTGGCTTTCCTCTCGCACTTAGTGTAATCCAACTGTCAGCGCCTAGTGTTATCGCTTTTGAAAGCGTGCGAACGTTTTCTAAATGTTTGCAAATCGTGTATCTGAGGTAGCACCATTGTACCCACTAAGTCGGATGGGGGAAACCGCCTAAAAACCACACCCAGGATGACCGATACACTGGCCCTCTAATCCGCCTGATCCATTCGATTCGGAGCCGGCGGCGCTTACCTAAATCCCGAAAGTGGAGTGTTAATGCACCCGGCCTTGTCAGCGGGTGAACTGTACTTCATGCACTGAAATTACATAATGGACCGAATAGTATGAGGTCATTGAAGATACAATAACATTAAATGATATCGGTGCAGACCGGCCACAAATGCAGAAATTGTAATGTAACGTATACAGGGTGTAACTAAATTCCCTTTGCAGACTAAATCCCCTTTGCAGACTAAGGACAGTATCCTTATAGCACAACAAGAAAAACATGCCTAGTAAATGTATGCTCTAAAATGCACACGTACTTTAAGAGCTACGATCAGCTGTTCAATAAAAGGAGATGTGTTCCATGGTAGCGAAGATGAAAAAGTGCTCATATATGTACTTTAAATTGTCACTTGGCGACAACAATGATTATATTTAAATAAAGTTATTCTTTACAATCCATTTATAAGAATACATTTCCGAAACAGAGGAAATGAGATACGGGAAGCCCCACAGCAGTAAAGCGTAGCTCTTTGCCTTTAGCCAACTCACACTTTCTCACATAACGTACTGAAAGCTTTGGATCAGGGCAGTCAACTAGATACAACATGTCTTGATTTCCGAAAAGCTTTTCACTCAGTACCACACGTACGCTTATTGTCAAATGTGTGATAGTATGGGGTAACGAGCGAAGTGTGTGACTGGATTGAGGACTGTTTGGTAGGGATGCAGCGTGTTCTCCTGGATGGAGAGTCATCGTCAGATGTAGAAATAGCCTCAGGTGTCTGTTAATGACCTTGCAGACAGTATTAATAGTAACCTCAGGTTGTTTGGAGATGATGCAGTTATCGATGAAGAAGTACTGTCTGAAAAAAAAAAATGCATAAATATTGTCACTTTCAAAGTGGTGCAAAGATTGGCAACTTGATTTAAATGTTACAAAAATGTGAAATTGTGCACTCCACAAAATGAAGAAACGTAGTGTCCTGTAACTATAATGTAAGTGAGTCACTGTTCGAATCGGCCAACACTTACAAATACTTCTGTGTAGCACTATGTAGTCGTATGAAACGGAATGCTCACATAGGCTCAGCGGCGGTAAACTAGGCGATATACTTCGATTTATTGGTAGAATACTGGAGAAGTCTAATCAGTCTACTAAATAGATGCCTTACAAATCACCTGTGCAACAGGTTCTAGAACATTGCTAAAGTTTGTGCGACCCATACCAAATAGGACTAACGGGGGAAATTTAACGTATGCAGAGAAGGGCAGCACGAATGGTCACATGTTGTTTGACTGGGGGGAAAGTATTAGTGTGACGCTGAAAAAACTAAATTCGCAGACTCTTGAAGACAGACGTAAACCAAGCTATCTCGAGAAAGCTACTACCAGTTTCAAGAAATAGCGTTCAATGATATAGCAAAACCCCCCTACGTATCGCTCACATAGGGATCGTGAGGACAAGATTAGAATAATTACAGCACGCGCGCACACATTCAAACAATCTTTCTTCCCGTGCTCCACATGTGAGTGGCACAGAAAGAAACCCTAATAACTGGTGCAATGGGACGTACCCTCTGCCATGCAGTTCGCGGTGGTTTGCAGGTTATAGAGGTAGATGTAGATATAATGATTTTTGTACACAATAAAAAATCAGGAAACATTTATTAATTCCATTAAACCTAGCGCGTGCATTTTTCTATTGCAGTAACACGATAAAAAGATATAAAAGGGCAATAGAAGCAGAACGCCTCAACGCAGCCATTACGTCAGTAATAATGCGAACTCCCATAGGATTTGGAAATGGGACTACATTTTCCGAAACGCGTCGTACTGCCCATGAAAAACTACTACAGTAGTTTGTTCTTCAGTCGATAAAGACAATGCTTTATTCGAATTATCATTAGACAATTCGATCAGGTAGTGATGTGACATCTTTGAGTCGACGTGCAACACTAGGATCCCTGCAAGTTCGTCCATTTCTGCCATCTTGAGCTTCGTGTTATCAGTTCAATCCGGCTGTCTTTCTTAAATCTCTCTTCCATCTGGCTGGTAGTCTACCCCTTGGTGGTTTTTTTTGGTGTAAATTGGGCTCCAATCTAGTACTCGTTTTGATCTTTGCCATCTTTTCTTCGAGCGATGTGACCAGCCCGCTGCCATTTCAAGGTATTCACTCTTTCAGCTATGTCACTGACTTTTGTTGTCTGTCTGAAATCAACTACTACTCTTTTTTGTCTTTCTTTGTGTCGTCCAGCGTTGATCTTTCTATTATTCCTCTTTGGGCTGCAACTATCTTAACAGTTAACTCATTTAATGTTCATATTTGACAACCATGAGTTATTACTGGCTGTAAACATTAGTCAAAAACTGTTTCCTTCAGCTCGGCCGACATCTTAGACTTCGAAATTGGAGGATATCTTTAATAAGCTTGCCAGCCTAATTTAATAAGTCGAAATATTTCTGGTTTTAGATCTCCTTTCATATTTAGTAGTTAACCCACATACATATTCTGTGACCCTTTGCACTCATAGTTGCGTACTTCCAACATATGTTTCCCTCCGGTGTCTATTCATTCATGACGATCTTAGTTTTATCGTAGGTCATTATTAACCGAGTTCAGAGCAGATTTACCTGCTGGTAAACCTTTCTCGGATGTGAGGTTTTGGTCCAAGGAACTCTACTGTTCCTGACATTTCGTCCAGGACTGCGCTGGACATCCTCAAAGGCGCTCTTCCGCCGAGTCTTGCCGACTGACCAGTCGGACGTCCGAGAGCGAAATACATACTTTAAAAAACGGGGCGTGATCGAAGTAACACGTGCTGAGCAGAGATAATCCTTGTCAAAGATAAAATTGTCTAGCGGTTCTGCAGAGCTACTGTCCATATGTCGCTAAGTTTCATTGCCTCCTCTTTCCTATTCAATTTATCCTGATGCTTGTAAATTTCAATAGCTTCTCTACATAGTTGTAGATGATAATTTAACGTTGTAGATGAACTTTCTGTTTCAGAAAACTTCGACAATCGATAGTTAATATCTTTGACAAGGATTATCTGTGCTCATCACGTGTTACTTCGACCACACCCCCTCTTCTACAGTAAGTGTGTCGCTCTCGGACGTCCGACCAGTCACTCGGCAAGACTCAGCGGAGGAGCGCCTCTGAGGATGTCCAGTGCAGTTCTGGACGAAACGTCAAGAACAGAAGAGTTTCTTGGACCACGATCTCACATCCCGAAAGGTTCACAAGCAGCTGTGTCACCCGGTCGTGAAAGCCTTCATTCTATGTCCAGATCAGATTGACGCAAGGTCCGCTAACCAATATGTGAGGCTTTTCTTTACTATTTGAAAACAATACAGTACCTGCGAAAATTAGGTTTTTTAATCTCTTTCTCAGAGTTTCGATCCCCTTTGTTTTCCAAACTAATTTAGACATTGCTTTTCGAAGGACTGCTGCAAATAGTTCATGTGATAGTCACCTTGTTTTACACCCATTTTGATGGGAAATTCATTAGTTTCTTCAACTACATTCACAAACGCTTTGAAGTTTTGTGTATGTTGTATAAGACTTTGATGCAGGCCTGTCTAGTCCTTGCTCTGTTAGAGCCTCAAACACAGCTGAGTGACGGATCAAGTCGAATGCCTTTTCAAAATCTATGGAGGCAAGGCAGAGAGGTAGATGGTATTCATTTTTTTTGCTAATTTTTTTCGCATAGTGAGGATATGATAAAGTGTACTAAACCCTGCCCGGAATCCAGCTTGCTCAAGGGGTTGGGCCAGGTCAGGTGTAGTGTTCAATCTGGTGGCTGAAATTCTAGTAAAAACTCCGAGCAGTACGGACAGAAGTCTGATGCGGCGATTAGTCTTTGTATTTAGTACTATCGTTCTTACATATTATTTTGGCTTATTTCAGGCTCGTGGTAAATTTCCACTGTCCGATCAATTTGAAAATACTTAAGCTAGATGCTTTATAGAGGCCTCATCCATCAGCTTTTAAATATAAACTGAGAGGTCATCATTACTTGGAGCGGCTTCTTTATTCATCTTGTTTTAGCATGTTCTACGTCCGAGGAGAGTATTTCTGGGACTTTTGCAGAGGCATCCAGTTCGACTAGGATCTAGATATCGTCATTGACTTTCGAATAAATACAAGAAATCCAAAGATTTCTGATAATCTTCTTATGCACGATTTTAATTCTGAAATTTCCTTCGCAGTCCTTGGTATTTGTCATAATATAAGAGCTTTGACTAAGTTTTTTTCCAGTCACCGTTCATACATATTAAGAAATCGCAACGCATTCGCGATGGCGACACGAACGGGGGCAAAAGCTACTCGCACCGTATGGTGTCGTCATTGTACAGGTCTTTTTTTTCTTTCATTGTGACAGTACCTTTTCTGCGAATACTTACGTCGGGTGCATCTGATGTTTGCCGTCAGCTATGACGAAGCAGTGATAACGAGACGTGAGCTTCTTATTAAAGACGGCAGTTGCACGTACGAAGTTAGCCTTGGAGATATTTACAGAACTGCAGAGCATAGAGCTTCTCTAACGGATTGTTACAGCGGCGGTAGTATTTCTTGAAATAAAATTGATGGCAAACTCGGAGTTTCACCGTGTTCATTGAGCTAGTAGCGTCACGGAACTCTTTGTACTACTGTGTAAAAATCCAGCGCAAATTGGATACACCGTAGCGTGAAGTATGGCTGCAATAAATTTTGACGTAAACGACATAGAATCTACCAGCGGCAGCTGTCATTTTCGTAATAAAACTTTTACATTCGCGCAAAGCGAAACAAAAAAAAAACTTCAGGTATCAAGTAAATTGTGCACTTTTGTCTTTTGCTGTTCCCCTATGCATACAGAAAAACAATGTCGGATATGTGCCTCCGGCTTGGTGGAATCATGACGCAAACTACTTTGAGCCAGATTTCTGATCCATCAACTGACTTTTAATTATTTTACTTTTTTCTTTTGTTTCATATGAAACTGTTACTTCATATGAAACTGTTACTTCATATGAAACTGTTACTTCATATGAAACTGTTACTTCATATGAAACTGTTACTTCATATGAAACTGTTACTTCATATGAAACTGTTACTTCATATGAAACTGTTACTTCATATGAAACTGTTACTTCATATGAAACTGTTACTTCATATGAAACTGTTACTTCATATGAAACTGTGAAATCTTTTGCTGTCTTAATGCGTATTCACTGTTGCGAAGAAGCGTGTGGTTGAGAGGGGAGAAAAGTCCTGGGATAGCGATACGCACGTTTACAGATAACGGTAGTTGGGCACACAAGATATGGGCAGTACGTTGGTGGAGCTGTCATTTGTACTTAGGTGATTCACGTGAAAACGGCGTGTTTATGGCCGTATGACGGGGATTAACAGACTTTGAACACGGAATAGTAGTTGGAGCTAGATGCGTGGGGCATTCCATTTGGGAAACCATTAGGGAATTCAGTATTCAGAGATCCACAGTGTAAAGAGTGTGCCGAGAATGCCACATTCCAGGCAGCAACCCGCGCCACGGACAAGGCAGAGGCCGAAGGTCTTCACTTAACGACTGAGAGCAGCCGCATTAGTGTAGAGTTACCAGTGCTAACAGACAAGCAACACTGCGTGAAATAACCACAGAAATCAATGTGGAAAATACTACAAACATATCCGTTAGGACAGTACAGATAGTCCGTAATGGAATATGGTAACAGACGACCGAGGCGAGTGCCTTTGCGGTATCGCCACAGCGACTCTTCTGGTCGCGACAAAAAAAAAAAAAAAAAAAAAAATGGTTCAAATGGCTCTGAGCACTATGGGACTTAACATCTGAGGTCATCAGTCCCCTAGAACTTAGAACTACTTAAACCTAACTAACCTAAGGACATCACACACATCCATGCCCGAGGCAGGATTCGAACCTGCGACCGTAGAGGTCGCGCGGTTCCAAACTGAAGCGCCTAGAACCGCTCGGCCACACCGGCCGGCTGGTCGCCACAGCTCCTCTCCTGGGCTCGTGACTACATCGCTGGGAGCCTAGACGACTGGAAAACAGGTCCTGCTGAGATGAGTCCCGATTTCAGTTGGTAAGAGCTGATAGGGTTTACGTGTGGTGCAGCCATGGACCCAAGTCGTCAACAAGGGACTGTGCAAACTGGTTGTGGCTCCATAATGGTGTGGGCTGTGTTTACATGGAATGATCTGATCGAGCTGAACCGATCATAGACATGAAAATGGTCATGTTCGTCTACTTCGAGAACATTCGCAGTCATTCGTAGACTTAATGTTCCCAAACAACGATGGAACTTTTGTGGATGACATTGCGCCATGTCACTGGGACACTGTTGTTCACAATTGGTTTGAAAAACATTCTGGACAATTCGAGCGAATGACTGGGCATCCAGATCGCCGGAGTTGAATCCCATTGAACATTTATGGGTCATCATCGAGAGGTTAGTTCGTGCGGAAAACACTGCACCAGCGTGTCGCAATTATATAAGACAATAGAGGCAGCGTGGTACATTATTTCTGCAAGGAACTTCAAACGACATGTTTAGCCCATTCCACGTAGAGTTGCTCCAATACGCCGCGGAAAAGGAGGCCTGACACGATATTAGTTGGTGTCCCATCACTTCTGTCAGCTCATTTTGTATTGCGATCGAGCTCATTAAAATTTGCAGTGAATTATACAGATCGCCATACGAAGTCAGGTCTTACATTTAACTGTGAACTGCAGAGTAATGATGTATATGTACCTATTTCCAGCACTGCAGTCATCCGAATTCGACCAGCACAGCACTACGCTGGTGTTGTACAAACTGGCGAGACGACGTGGCGCGCGCCTTCGAGGCGTATGACTTAATCAGTAGCCCCGGTGGCGCTAGCGGTCGGCTGCAGCGTGCAGCGCACTGATTGACAGCATGGCGGGGGCGTCGGCCGCTGCTGATGAGGCTCGTCCGGTGGCTGGCGGCTGCCGGATGCGGAACCTCCGCGTTCCGCCTAGCCCCGCCGTGCGGCCGCGACCACGTGCTGACACTGCGCAGTAGCCGCCTTACTGCCAGCGCCCGCAGAATGGAGCGCGGCAAGAAGGTTGTTCAAGAACCTCTGTACGCGATGTAACTACTCGGATCTCGTCTTCGCGGTCCGCACTGGACAGCTGTCCACATACATATATACTCCGAAAACCAACGTACAGTGCATACCAGACGGTATTTTGTGTTACTGCGAGTTATTCCCTTTTCTATTCCGCACGCAAATGGAGCGGGGGAAAATCTGCTGTCTAAATTGATGAAATACTTGGTGGCCACATACTTAATACCTCGTTTGACCGTCTTTGGAACGAAATATATAATTGATTCTACACTACTGGCCATTAAAATTACTACATCAAGAAGAAATGGAGATAAACGGATATCCATTAGACAAATATACTAGATCTAACATGTGATTACATTTTCACGCAGTTTGGCTGCATAGAGCCTGAGAAATCAGTACCCAGAACAACCACCTCTGGCCGTAATAGCGGCCTTGATACGCCTAGGCATTGACTCAAACAGAGCTTGGATGGCGTGTACAGGTACAGCTGCCCATGCAGCTTCAACACGATACCACAGTTCATCAAGAGTAGTGACTGGCGTATTGTGACGAGCCAGTTGCTCGGACACCATTGACCAGACGTTTTCAATTGGTGAGAGATCTGGAGAATGTGGTGGCCAGGGCAGCAGTCGAACATTATCCAGAAAGGCCCGTACAGGACCTGCAACATGTGGTCGTGCATTATCCTGCTAAAATGTAGGGTTTCGCAGGGATCGAATGAAGGGTAGAGCCACGGGTCTCAACACATCTGAAATGTAACGTCCACTGTTCAAAGTGCCGTCAATGCGAACAAGAGCTGACAGAGACGTGTAACCAACGGCACCCCATAGCATCACGCCGGGTGATACGCCAGTATGGCGATGACGAATGCACAGCTTCCAATGTGCGTTCACCGCGATGTCGACAAACACGGATGCGACCATCATGATGCTGTAAACAGAACCTGGATTCATCCGAAAAAATGACGTTTTGCCATTCGTGCACCCAGGTTCGTCGTTGAGTACACCATCGCAGGCGCTCCTGTCTGATGCAGTGTCAAGGGTAACCTCAGCTATGGTCTCCGAACTGATAGTCCATGCTGCTGCAAACCTCGTCGAACTGTTCGTGCAGATCGTTGTAGTCTTGCAAACGTCCCCATCTGTTGACTCAGGGATCGATAAGTGTCTGCACGATCCGTTATAGCCATGCGGATAAGATGTCTGTCATCTCGACTGCTAGTGATACGAGGCCGTTGGGATCGAGCACGGCGTTCCGTATTACCCTCCTGAACCCACCGGTTCCATATTCTGCTAACAGTCATTAGATCTCGACCAACGCGAGCAGCAGTGTCGCGATACGATAGACCGCAATCGCGATAGGCTACAATCCGACCTTGATCAAAGTCGGAAACGTGATGGTACGCATTTCTCCTCCTTACACGAGGCAACACAACAACGTTTCACCAGGCAACGCCGGGCAACGCCGGTCAACTGCCGTTTGTGTATGTGAAATCGGTTGGAAACTTTCCTCATGTCAGCACGTTGTAGGTGTCGCCACCGGCGTCAACCTTGTGTGAATTCTCTGAAAAGCTAATCATTTGCATATCACAGCATCTTCTTCCTGTCGGTTAAATTTCGCGTCTGTAGCTCGTCATCTGCGTGGTGTAGCAATTTTAATGGCCAGTAGTGTACGTATCACAGATCTGACAGTTTGTTGGTAGATTTGTGGAGGTATGTGACACTGGATGTCAACGCACGGGTCATGTAATTCACGTAAATAACGAGCCACTGATTTGCGTACGCAGTGTTGGGGGATAGCTACCCATACGAGTTCCATAGGATTTACATCAGATGAATTTGGTCGCTGAGACATCAACGTAAGTTCTCTATAATGCTCCTGAAACCACTGTAGCACGGCTCTGGCTCCGAGACAGGGACAGTTACACTGCTGAAAGATGACATCGCCGTCGGGGAAGGGATGTAGATGGTTTGGTGGTTTGCAGCTGTCAGCGTGTCTTGTCTAATACGGGCCCCGCGCAAGCACAGGTCTCCCCGTATTATAACACTGCTCCCGTCAGCCTGCGTCCGGCGCGCTGCACATTTCGAGCCGTCGTTCACATCGATGACGGCGTTTGTGGAGACGGCCATCGAGTTAGTGTAGCAAAAATCTGATTCATCCGAGGAACCGACACGTTTCCATTGGTCAGCGGTCGAATCCCGATGGTCCTGTGCCCACTGCTATCGTAGTTGACGATGACGTTGAGTCAACCCATGACCATGTAAGGGCGGTCTGCTGCGTAGCTGCTTGTTCAACAGTGCACTATGAACAGTGTGCTCCGGAAACACTTGAGCGTGCACCAGCATTTTGCTCTTTCGACAGAGATGACACAGATTTTACAGAGCAGACACGCCTCCGAAACCATTGTTCTTTGAAGAGTCGCGGACGTCCAACAAGTCTAATGTTAGCGCCTAGTGTTAGGTTAACTGCCCTCACCGTAGATGCTCACGACAATAGCACGCGAACATTGGCCCATCTTCGCTGTTTTCGAGATAATTGGTTCACAGGCTCTGCGTAATAAACTCTGCCATTTGTGAAAGTCGCTTATCTCAGTGGATTTCCCCATTTGCTGCCCTTATCTTTGCTAGGGTGAGCCCCCGTCCGTGTCTGTTTCGCTTACGTACTTCCATTGTGCGTCACGCCCCCATATCGTCACCAGGCGTCGTCTAAAGTCGCGGTAGACAATGGTCATAATGTTTTGACGTATCAGTATATAAACTTCGGTACGAGGCCTAACTTTCATTTCACTGCACTTTAGTGAGATGTACGTTGGCAACAGAGCGTGGTTTGTTAAGTCCGGTAAAAAAATGAAAACAAGGAAAATGATTGTTTCGCAAAAAGCTCACCTTACTTCTGGACATAGTCCCGTTTGCGGTATACACACTTCGTTCAGCGATCCTCCAGCTTTATCATCCCATCGCAAAAATGTCTGTCAAGCTCTCCAAAATACTCACTGACTGCAACTATTACTTCCTTATCCGGTGAAAATTGCTTTAAGCAGGCCAATGTTTCAAGTTAGGGAACAAGTAGTAGTTTCTTCAGGCAAAGTCTGATGAATAGGGTGTATGAGGAATCAATTCAAAGTCCAGTTCATGCACTTCCGCTATGGTTATTAATGATATGTGGGATGGCGCATATTCTGGTAAAAGAGCACTTCTTCGGATGCCAACGCAACTTCCAGACGATCCAATAATGAAGCATAATTGGGCCCAATTATGGTTCTGCCTTTTTCCAAGAAATCTATGAGGGTTATTCCTTGGCAATCCCAAAAAACAGTGACTGTCACCTTACCAGCTGACAAAATGATTCCGGTGCACTTTCACCAGCTTTTGTCCATGATTTTGACGGCCGTTTTGACTCTGGTGTGTAATGCTGGAACCACGTTTCATCAGCAGTCACAAACCGACGCATTGCGATTGTGTTGAAATATCGTGCCGGATGCGCTTTTGGTAGACTGTGAGCAGTCACCTCGCACATAGCTTCTTCATAGCCAATTTTCCGTGCAGGTTATTAAGCACTCGCTCAGTTGTGATGCCTCCATGTCAGCGATCTCATGTTTTTTTATTCGGCGGATTTTGTCAACAGTTTCCTTTACGGTGACCTCAGTGAGATGGCCGGAGCAAGCGTCATCTTTGGTGTTACCAGACCACGTTTAAATGCGTTAATCAAAAAGTGTCTGGTCTTCAGTGATAGTGCAGAGTCCGCGTGAACTTCATTCAGTTCCGTTTCGATTTGCGCGTTAGTCCAACACTTCAAACAAAAATGTTTAATAACAGCACTAAACTCGGTTTTCTCCATTTTCAATAGCAGCTGACGATCTAATTCAGATGGCTGGCAACAATGAACTGTACTCTGTACATCGTTGAAATTCTTCATGCGATCCTTGGAATAATCAAGCTAAGCAACCGTGAAGGCGTAACAAAAATAGTCCATTCTTTCAAACAAATTTACCAGACTTATCAGACCACCCTCGTAGAATCGTTCTGCAGTCTGTACCCACTGGCAAAAGCCGATAATGTGTGAAATATCTTCCTTTAATCCGACCTGGTGGGGATCCCAAAAACACAAGCAGAATGTGTCGCTCAAGTGTTCTGTACCCGATCGGCTTTTTATACAGGAACAATGGACTGTATTTAGTGATAAGACGGTAACGATTATTTGAAGAAACAACAAATAAACATGGACTTTACAACGCAAACATCAATAGATATACCATAGGACTGCTTGGATCTTCATATTTTTAGAACCTTTTTTCGTACGGTATGATCTGGAATTGTAGAAATCAGATGATAAATTGAGAAACTTTTTTTTTTCTTCCGAGGAGTTAAAAATTGTGTAACCATTTGTTCGGGATGAGTGTCTATGGCGGATATGAATCAAACCCTCCCGAGCAACTTCGGTTGCAGGTAGTTGCATATGATCGCCTACTCACTGCGCCAGTTGATGAGTGTAGCCTTTTTCTTCACGGTGATTTTTGTGAAAAGAAAAATCTTCACCACTAGACCAGTGAAAGGTACGAGGGCTATTCAGAAAGTAGGGACCGTTGTGCATTAAAAAAAGAACTAAGTAAAAGTAATACATTTTATTAGATACATCTGAAAGAGCGACTGACGTACCACTTTTCCACATAGTCACCAAACACATTTAGGCAATCATCATAGCGCTGGACAAGCTTAGAAAGACCCTCATCGTAAAATTCTGCCGCCTGAGACTTCAGCCAGTGAGTCACGCCGGTCTAGAGTTCGGCGTCATCCAAGCGCTGCGTTGCAAGCCAGTTCCTCTTCTTGGAAAACAAGTGGAAGTCGCTTGGTGCAAGATCGGGGCTGTAGGGCGGATGAGGGGAAAATTTGCCATTTGAATTAAGGAGTTCTTTACTGCGGTTTGCCGTGTGAGGTCGGGCATTGTCGTGCAAAAACAAAATTTTGGAAGTCAGCTTTCCTCGGCGTTGTTTTGAACTGCTCTTCTAAGGCTGTGCAAAGTTTGACAGTACCAGGCAGAATTGAATTTATGGTTGCTCCACGTTCGAGAAAATCAATAAGAAGCATACCTTGCCTATCCCAAAACATCAACTTCCTTGTTGACAAGGTTTGCAAACATTTTCTTGGTTTTTGGGGGGATCATGTGTGTCCCCACTCCATGGACTGTAATTTTGTCTCGCAGTTGACGTGTTTTACCCGTCTCGTCACCGGTTACGATTCGATCCAGTAATGAATCGCCATGTTTGTGGTTGGCCTACAGAAATGTCAACGTTTCCGCCATTCGCTGTTCTTTATGGTGCTCTGTAAGCATTTTGGGCACCAATCGCGCACAAAATTTCTAGTAGACTAACTTTTGAGTGACAATTTCAAACGACAATATCCGTGAAACTTGTGAAACGACGGTTTTCACGAATCCTTTCATCAACTTTAGCGTCAAGTTAGTCAATCACAATGCTCGGGCGCCCACTCTTCTCTTCATCATGAACGTTGGTTCGGCCATTTTTAAGCCGAATGCACCATTTCCGGACGGAACATTCACTCATTACGTTGTTTCCGTACACTTCGCGCAGTTCACGACAAATTTCTACAGGGTTTAGGCTTTTTGCCAACAAAAACCGTATCACAGACCGCACCTCACAAGTGGCGGGATTTTCGATTGCAGCGCACATTTCAAATTCGAATATCGGAAGGAAAAAAAAAAACCAGACACGCAGAAAAATTCCTGCTGTCACGGATGGATGCCGACTGAGTTGCCGAGCACGCACATACCAAAATATACGCGATCGGCGCGCACCTAGCGGCGTCAGACGGAAACATTCCCTACTTTCTGAATAGCCCTCGTATAACCTAGGCTGTGGCCGGTTTGAACGTACTGTTCCAATAATCGCCTTGATGCAATTTAGTGAATGCTAATTAATGGAGGTTGATACATACATCACAAGTCACAGATTCGCTCGGAATGTCTATGAAATAAAGTCCCAGTGAATTAAATTTTTCGAAATAAGTTTACGAAGATCCCTGCTTTTCTGACGTTAGCAGGACTCGGTAACTTTAAGTCATCGTTGCTGGTGATGTGGAGTGACTTATCTCTTATGACGAGGGGACGGTTTTAGACTTGTCATTTCAGCGCAGCAATAGCTACGTAAGAAAGCAGGCGCGTTATCTTTTCCAACCTGAAGTGTCAACAAGTTTGTTTCCGAGTCGCTAGTACCTCAGGGCGCATCTGCAGGCGTCAGACACGTGAAGTTTTTTATAAGCAGTTAACGGAATGAGAGCAGTAAGCTGCTGGTCATCGAAGTCAATTGGCTGTCTGGATCTTACTCTGAGGCTAACGACTGTATCATCCGCGAGCAGTTGAAAACATGACGTCACAGTTACGAACACTTAGACTTGGCCGATAGGGAGCAAAGTGACATTGATACAGGGGCAGGCGGCAGCAGCTGCTAAATTACTATTAAATCTTGTCCTTTATCGCTTTGAAAGTCAGAAACTTAAGAACCTGAATTTCAGAACAGAAATTTCTAAAAATAGGATTTCGGCGGACAACACAACAGCGTCTGCCACCTTGGAAGAACTTTTATCCAGTGAGTCTATGATGGTCGAGCCTGGGACTTTTTTTTTTTTTATAGACCATCTAATCTCTTTGACTCCCGAAGGAGCTTCTGTCTACGTCCGTAACATTGTCAGGGAGGTAGCTTCTGTCTGGTAGTAGGTGATTGTAAGAAATTTTATCGTGCGTGTGCTTTCTTTTATTATTATTATTATTATTATTATTATTATTATTATCATCACATTGAGGAGACCATTTGCAGTGAAACTTAGTATATCTGAAGTTATTGTAACGTAAGTTTGAGTTTTTACTATTGCGATTATGAGTGGTTTCAAAATGAAACCACTGGATCAATCAGTAAGTACTTTTGATGAAATTTATTAAATTTTCGCCCGTTTTTACTCATTATTTATGACTATGATTTGTTTTACGCATTACGAGTCCAAGAAAGTTTAGAGATATGGCATTGTGCGTAGAGTGTCGTGTAAAATTTGAAAGAATACATATATCTGTCGAACTGATCTTTTATTTTTTTCATACCAAAAATACCACTACAGTCCGCAGTTACGACCAAAAAAAGTTGACCAATTCGGTGGAGCCGTTGGCAAGTGCTGATCTTTCGCAGTTGATTTTAATTTCCGACTTTTCCGTTGGATTTTCCAAAAATTTGCCTTCATATACTCTCTGTCCCGACAATAACGACCCCAACAAAAAAAAACTGTGTTTTCAGTTGGTGATCAGTCACACATGCAGCAATTGATTTTTATTTGTATAGATTAGCTGAAAAATCCGTCGTTGCCTGAATGTCTATTTATAACAGTGTCCGAGACTTCGTAAGCGTGCAATTTATTTGACTTACAAAGATTATTTGTATACAGTGTTTGAATTAGTATGATTGCAGACATGAACGTGTTTACGATATCACAGTTACTCTCTCCAAAGCCGGAAAAAAACTGAAAACCGAGTATGACTGAGTAGAAGCAGATATTGTGCTACCGAAGAAGCGTGTAAAGCAGCTGAGTGTGCGGTACCGAAAGGAGAACAGTGTAATCAGAAACTTGAGTTGATGGTATAGAAAAAACTATTAGATTCAGTTTCTGATATGTTAAACGGTTAAAACTTAACGTATCTGTTGAAGGCTCTTTCAGAACTTCAAGCTAGTGATAAGCTATCACAGTACTCTGGAAGTGAAGTGTGGATTCATGTAAGAATCCAAGGTTGCAAATTTCATCTAACAGCGCTGGTAACGAAAGATACAAACGTTGGGATTTGCACATAACTACTATTCCAGAAATGCCAATGCTGGATCCCGATATGTTGTGTTAGCGATGCCTGTGTGTGAGAAACTGCAAACCTCGCACACTAGCTGCTACAAGTCTTCATCGGCATATGCAGTTGAAATCCTATTTTTAGAAATTTCTGTTCTGAAATTCAGGTTCTTAAGTTTCTGACTTTCAAAGCCACCTCCATGACAATGTTACAAGTCCCAGGCTCGACCATCATAGACTCACTGGATAAAAGTTCTTCCAAGGTGGCAGACGCTGTTGTGTTGTCCGCCGAGCAGTTGAAAACATGACGTCACAGTTACGAACACTTAAAGACTTGGCCGATAGGGAGCAAAGTGACATTGCTACAGGGGCAGGTGGCAGCAGCTGCTAAATTGCTATTAAATCTTGTCCTTTATCGCCCGTGGCCGTTGTCGAAAACAGCGGTGACATTACAGTGAACTAGTACTGTGGTGATTAAGGAAAACGCGTCGCATTGTGAGTGATTTCAAAACTGTTGGGCATATACTAGCAAGTGATTCAGTTTGTCCTCGTATACTAGCAAGTGATTCAGTTTGTCCTCGTGAAATATCACGATAAAAAAATCGCGAGAGTCCGACTGGAGCGCCTTCCCTTCCAGGTGAAATATTGTGCTCGACCAGTAGCTGAAAAAAAAAAAATGACTTCGTGTAAAACTTGAAGGCTCCATCGACATATTGTCACACTAAGTACTTTGAGTTTTTCAGTTTCACGGGATATCACAATATTCTTGTCAGCATAATTGCCAATGAAAAATCCGCCCCCATCAATAGTTTTCACACTTGAAGTATTCAGAACAACATGAACCTCCAGAATACCTTTAGCTATTTCGGTAGAATTTTCCGCCTTGCTTTGTAAACGGATTTTCGTAAGCTGTCGACATCTTTAATGGTTATCTCTTCTGCGTGTTATCCTTTCAGTTGATTATATATTAGTTTTTGATGGTCTCTCACATATCATATTCTGTAGCTTTCCTCTTTTTCTCGCAAACTGTTCTCTGCCTCTGAATTTTATCATCAGCTATTTTCCGTGGTTGTGGTCGTCTAGACTCTCCAGCACATCGGTGTCGTCAATGGAGGCAGTTTTAATAAAACTGTTGCACTCCATTGCACTACACCACATATCAACAGTTTTTGGAAAATTGGAAATTTGTGGTAAGGACTATGGGACCAAACTGCTGAGGTCATCGGTCCCATGGCTTACGCACTACTTAATCTAACTTACGCTAAGGACAACACACACATCCATACCCGAGGGAGGACTCGAACCTCCGACGGGCGAGCCGCGCGAACCGTGACAAGACGCCACGGCTACCCCGTGTGGCCCAACAGTTTTTGGAATCCGAAAGTATAAGCTTTCTAATGTAGCACTTTCTTTCCACTTCTATCCACAGTAGCTGCAACAGCATCGCGGGACATATTCATTATGAAGAAATTTACTATAGACAGAAACCTCAGTCCACAAACTAACACTTAGACTTGTTTGGGATACTTGTGTCCTGCTACCTGCCATGCCACTCTGCTTACAGGGGCTTGACTCCTGCGCCCTGGTCAGAAATGTCTCCGTCAAAAGGTGGTTAAAAAGGCCCCTCCCCTTACAAAGGCGGGCTAGTCCAACCCGTTCGTAGAGCGTGTCAGCTCCGACTCGTTCGTGCGTATGTGTACGATGGGTTGTATTCCGGTCCGTCGGTTGGACCGGCGGACCTGCTACCTGCTTGCCACGAAGTCTACCTGGCTCCGTCAGTACAGGCAACGCCTCAGCTACGGAGTCGGTGTTGGTGCAGGCAGGTAAGGTGCGCGTCAAACCGTCGCCGGTGTTGACACAGTCGGACGGGTCGGCAGACCAATTGGGCTGTGAATGGGTACCTTGTACAACTGCTTGGTGGTCGGTGCGCCACCTCGCTGCTAATAAGCTGATTTGTATGCCAAAGCAAAATAACTGTTTTGTAATTTGAGCGTATTATTTCTGGAAAAAGTAACGTTACGCTGCGCTGCGCTGACGTTACATTTCCCGACAATTTCCCACAACTCCACTTGTTTAGCAGCGAGCAGTCATCTCACATACACCTTCCCATTCGATTCCAAGCAGTTCTTCGCGCCTGACGCAACATCAGCTATAAAGTAATTTTGTATTGGCATAAATTTCTTTATAATTCAAAATTTTCAGATAATAATCTTAGTTTTGCCCCCATGGCAACTTGGTCACTGGCGAGGGGATGTGGAGGATGGGTTCTCCATCACTTTTATTATTTTTTAAATTTACTTTCTTCTTCTTGTCTCCTCCTCCTCCTCCTCCTCCTCCTCCTAAGGCTTAACATCACCTCAACCTTACACCTTACACCTTGCCACCTTGTACTTCCAAGCTACAATGTTTTGTCGTCTTCTTACATACAGGAATTACGGATATTCCTCTTCCACTTGCACAAAGTTTATGCACATCGGTTCCTTAATCGACCTACGCCTCATTCATTGTCAATCAAGATTTTCTGGGGCAGTGTTTCAGCAGTTGTTACGTTCACACGTTGTTTCCACTTCTCTTCTGTTATTTCCTAATTAGTTGCACGTACATTAGACTCGTTTTTTCGAACGTCTTCATTCTTCATTAAATCTCTGTGCGCCTTTCACTCGTTTAAAGGATGTTGTCGACTGTGCTTGTATTATGCTGTTTACTTCTCTTTATCCATCCAAAACTCGCTTCCTTAAAATAGCAGTGGTATCACCGTAGTTTTAAAATAATAATTTGTCTTTTTTTTTAGTTTTGTAGTTAACATTGTGCCACATAGAGCTTCAAACGTGTGCAGATTATCGTGTGTATCGTCATAGCCGTAACTGTTGTCGCTACCACATGCTTAAAGTTTGACACCGTATGCAATGAAAGTTTAAGGTTATGTTCTGTATGTACTTGGCTCAGACGGTTTGCTGCTAACTGGATACTGTTTTCAGTTTCTTCTATTATTACTTCATCATCGGGCAATAGTAGTGCACCTACATTTTATTATTCATCCTCGTAGCTAGTGTAATATTATGGGTCATGTAAAAACAGTGTAACATCTACACTTTGAACGGCCGTGTGAAGATATAGGTATCAGTAAATGTGTACTTGAGTTCCTTTGAAATAATGTTCACCACCAACACCACCCCGACTGAAGTTACTTCCAATCGTTGTGATCTTTATTAGAGGGGAAAAGTCTCACCATTCAGTACTTCACAATGAATTGGAACAGGAACGGTATAAAATACCAGTGACTGCACTTCAGAATTTATACGTATGGACGCGAAAGAGAACTGGACTCTTCAAGAAGAGAAATGTTGGTGCACACAGTAATCGGTTGGGTTTTCCCATTTATGTTTCCGAACTCGGGTGCTAGGATGAGTAAATGTAGAGGAAGTGACTGTGTCGTACCTGGCGAGTGGGTCAGCCTCTTTGTCCGGCACGTAGCCTTGCAGCGAGCGCCACAAAAACAGCGTGGGTCCGAGCCGAGCAAGCAGCCTTGGCCGGCAGCGTAACCCAAGCAGGCGTCGCTTTCCTGTCCCGGACCCGGTCCCCGTCCCCGTCGCTCGCGCGCTCTCATTATCCGGGGGCGCCGGACACCGCCGTTCTGCATGCAGCGCCGCGCCTGCGAGAACGCGCCGACGAATTCACAATGAGTCGGCGTCAAGTAGTACCGAATTTAAGGCCGCGCGTACCCAGCAGCACCATCTAAAGGCCCCTGCCAGAATTACGAAGGTTATCAGAGTGATAGATTTCACGAATAAAAGTCTGTCGACACTGATTTCAGTTTTTATTTCCCGCTTCTACAGCTGTGCTCGTCAAACAATGTGGTACGCATGGCACAAGGTACGTGATGGGTACAATGAAAATGCAGCTACTCACAGACGTCCAGTGTGGACTGTAATCGTCGTATGGTAGCGAAACTTTGTAGATAAGCTATTGCGTTAATGCGGAACCAATGAACGCTGGAAAACAAATTAGTTTTCCAGGTGAAAATCTAGCTATGTACAGCATCTAGTCGACGTCCCCGTTGCTCACATTGAACAGAATATGTAAACGGCGATTAATAATGTAGACTTTTTTTGTTATGGTTTTAGGGCGCAAAACTGTTACGGTTATTGGCGCCCAGTTTGTGGCTTAGGGAAAGGTAAAAAAAAATTGGAAATCAGCAGCAATGGGAGCGAAACTCAAAAAGTGGGGAAACTAAAACACGGGAGGAAAGCTTAGAAAACCGTTATAGAAGGGAGGGGGTTGTATTCCCCAAAAAGAGCTTCAAATTACCGACATCTCACGGACTCTAATAAACTCGAGGACGCGATCGGCTGATCGCGTGTCATCTGCTAAAATGGAAGATACATCAGGCGACAGCTGTAGACGGACACGTAAGGGAGTAAAATAGAGTCACTCAAGTAAAAGGTGTCTGACCGTCCACAGTTGAGAGCAGTGGGGACAAAGTTGGGGAGGATCGCCACTTAAGATGTCGATGGCTAAAAAAACAGTGCCCTATCCGGAGTCAATTAAAGTTACCTCCTCTCGACGACGAGTTCGGAACGAAGAGGTCCAAGCACAGGGAAGAGCTTTCACATCCCGCAATTTATTATTGGGAAGTGTAGACCAATGTGCGTGCCATAAAAGAGCAACACGACGACATAAAACACTCTGTAGATCGCGAAGGGAACCACGCGGACAGCAGGCTGAAGAAGAGAGACTGCAGTCTTGGTTGACATTATGCCCCTCTCACGTGTCTGATTGTTTCTTCCGACGTCCCATTCCAAATCCATTACGTATGGAAACATTTCTATACGTCTTCCTCGTATTCACTGCGCCCGATACGCATCTGGAACTTTTCTCCAGCGTAGATCGGTTCCTCAGTAGCATATCAACAAAGTTTCGCTGCCATACGACAATCACACCCCACCCTAGACCTCTGTGAGTAACTGCAATTTAATTACAACCACCCGGTGCTTTCCATTGTACCAGTTATTAGGGCCTGGGGTGCTGTAATATATTCACAGGTTCCTCACTTCAGCTGGTTTGTGAAACTTAGGAAGTAGGCTTCCACGGATGAGTATACTTCTATTTACAAGCATTCGCCAATTCATTTTTTCAGCGCCTCCGTGACGCTCTCCCTCTGATCAAGCAAACTTCGTTATTATTCGTGTTATCTTTCTTTGTATATATTCAGTGTTCCGTTAGTCCTATTTGGTACGTGTACCACACACTTGAGCAGTATTCTATAATGGGCCATACGAGTCTCTTGTAAACAATCTCCTGTGTAACTGATGGCATTTCCGTGGTAGTCATGAGTCGAAGCTGCGACCTGCTTTACATGTCACTGAGCTTATGTGTCGTTCCATTTTATATCCGTATTACTCCATACGCGCAGATATTTAAAGGAGTTAACCAATTAAAACTATATTGTAGTTATGGCACATTATGTTTCTCGTTTTGTAAAATGCATGATTTTAAATAACCCGTCTCTGTAGCCGAATGGTTTGCGGCTGCTCAAAAACGACGAAAGCTTAGGATTTTATTGGTTTCAGCACCACTCCTATGCGGGACCCAACGCGTGAAACGCAGCTTGCTCTTTTCGTTCGTCAGCTCAGACAGTCGTAGATCACAGAGTTGAGGTTGATACCATGTTCCTTAACTTAAAAATTAAAAAAACCTTCGAGACAGCTGTGCACAGTAAACTAGTATAAAAAAGTTCAGAATAGCTGAACAAAGCTACCCAGTTGTACTGAAGAAAAAAAAAATGGTTCAAATGGCTCTGAGCACTATTGGACGTAATATCTGAGGTCATCAGTCCCCTAGAACTTAGAACTACTTAAACCTAACTAACGTAAGGACATCACACACATCCATGCCCGAGGCAGGATTCGAACCTGCGACCGTAGCGGTAGCGCGGTTCCAGACTGACGCGCCTAGAACCGCTCGGCCACACCGGCCTTTTTATTCTGTACGTCGTCGGAAGCAAAGATGCCCGGCTTACCGTGTGATAGTGTCACTGCTTTTCGCAACACTGTATGTAAAATTTTCTCTAACTCTAGGAGGCTGTTCAGGCCGAACGGTTGTGTATAGGGAGGTGCCATCGTCAGGAACTGTTTGCGCGCGCACACGCTCTTACAGA
Organism: Schistocerca nitens; assembly: GCF_023898315.1. Classification (NCBI taxonomy): domain Eukaryota; kingdom Metazoa; phylum Arthropoda; class Insecta; order Orthoptera; family Acrididae; genus Schistocerca; species Schistocerca nitens. The sequence goes on from NC_064622.1 coordinate 357,181,464, forward strand.
TGTTCAACACCTGGCTCAAAGATTGGTAGCTGTCTCTTAATATAGTTAAATGTAACGTAATACGCGTAAATAGACGGATGATTAGATATCTACTGTCGGTACTTCCGTTTTCAGACTTTAATTTTCGATATATATATAGCGGATCCAAAACTCGATCTTGAGGATTTTCAACATTCATGTCAGACTTTCCGTCTTGGACTGGTTAAGCAGGTGCACCTGATAATGTTATGTTGTTACATAAATCTAAAACCACATGAGTGTTAGCTATAAAGCACCTGTCTGTTCCAACAAATTGGCGGCCTGTGGCGAAATTCCTCGAGATTATCTGCTCTTCATTTTATAAACCGTTACAAACTAAGACGGAAACACTGAAAATCAATAATGAAAATAAATACTGTATGCGGTCAAAGGTATTAGTTTTCTATAAATTGAGACATTAGAGAGAGAAACTTGCTGTCACAGACCATAATTTCCTGGCTATCATGAGAAATTATGAAGCAATGAAAAAATTGTACGGAGTGCATAATTGTCACCAGATCGGCCGATGCATTCGCTGTCTTTTCGACAGCGAATGCACCGGAGCTCTAAATACTTCCAAGAAACTAAGCCCTGCATTTCATCAGCACATGCAAAAACATTCAATTTAGTACGCTACTTCATATTAACAAACGATTCGTGAAAATCAAAATTCTTTGTAAATTAGTATTAATGATATGAACTACATTATCATACTTTCCCATTACTGTTCCAAACTTCCATTTGTTAGGAAACCGAAAATGTGCAGGAAACATCCTTTGTGATCCACTTAATCCTACCGCAACAGTTACCCATATAAATGAGGTAGGCGGCGTGACCGCTCGTGGTACAGGTGGAGCCCAGGGCATTGGCCCAGACGGACACGTGAGGGCGCGCGCCTGGAACCGAACCCCGCGCCGCGACCGCAGACCGGTTTGCAGCCGCCAGCGGCGCCCGCTTCCCTGCTCTACCGAGCGTGCAAACCCCCCTCTTCTCCCTCACCACCGACCGCGTAATGCCACTAGTTGAGGGAGAAACTATCGGTGTGCTCTTTCTGAGAAGTAAAGGCACTCCATAATGGAAGCAAGCAACACTTAAAGAAAAATCAAGAGGCCTTTATGCGATTTATTGGCCTAGTAAAATCGTTCGACCACGTCAAGTTGTGCAAAACATTCGAAATAGTGGGGTAATACAGGGTGTTACAAAAAGGTACGACCAAACTTTCAGGAAACATTCCTCACACACAAAGAAAGAAAATATGTTATGTGGACATGTGTCCGGAAACGCTTACTTCCCATGTTAGAGCTCATTTTATTACTTCTCATCAAATCACATTAATCATGGAATGGAAACACACAGCAACAGAACGTACCAGCGTGACTTCAAACACTTGGTTACAGGAAATGTTCAAAATGTCCTCCGTTAGCGAGGATACATGCATCCACCCTCCGTCGCATGGAATCCCTGATGCGCTGATGCAGCCCTGGAGAATGGCGTATTGTATCACAGCCGTCTACAATAGGAGCACGAAGAGTCTCTACATTTGGTACCGGGGTTGCGTAGACAAGAGCTTTCAAATGCCCCCATAAATGAAAGTCAAGAGGGTTGAGGTCAGGAGAGCGTGGAGGCCATGGAATTGGTCCGCCTCTACCAATCCATTGGTCACCGAATCTGTTGTTGAGAAGCGTACGAACACTTCGACTGAAATGTGTAGGAGCTCCATCGTGCATGAACTACATGTTGTGTCGTACTTGTGAAGGCACATGTTCTAGCAGCATAGGTAGAGTATCCCGTATGAAATCATGATAACATGCTCCATTGAGCGTAGGTGGAAGAACATGGGGCCCAATCAAGACATCACCAACAATGCCTGCCCAAAGGTTCACAGATAATCTGTGTTGATGACGTGATTGCACAATTGCGTGCGGATTCTCGTCAGCCCACACATGTTGATTGTGAAAATCGAGGAAGTGCAGTACATACCGACGAAACTAAAATGAGCTCTAACATGGAAAGTAAGCGTTTCCGGACACATGTCCACATAACATATTTTCTTTAGTTGTGTGCGAGGAATGTTTCCTGAAAGTTTGGCCGTACCTTTTTGTAACATCCTGTATATGTAGAGGCAGATAGGTTTTACACAATATGCACAGAAAACTAAGCGAAACGATAAAAATCAAAATCGTTCGGAGAAATGCTCAGATTGTCTCATACAAACTTACAATACGGTGAAAAAAGTCATGAGTCGCCACCTAATATCGGGTCGGACCCAATTTTGCCCGGCGGAGAGCAGCAACCCGACGTGCCATGCTCTCGTTGGAAGTCCCCTGCAGAATTATTGAGCCATGCTGCCTCTGTAGCCGTCCATAACTGCGAAAGTGTTACCGTTGCAGGTTTCGTGCTTGAACTGACGTCTCGACTACGTCCCATAAATGTTCGATGGGATTCATGTCAGGCGATGTGGGTGGCCAAATTATTCGCTCGAATTGTCCAGAATGTTCTTCAAACCATTCGGGACAATTTCAGCCGCGTGATATGTCGCATTGTCATCCATAAAAATTCCATCGTTCTCTGGGATGATGAAGTCCTTGAATGAATGGGTCGAGATCGTCAATTATCGGTTCAGTTGGACCAGAAGGGACAGTTCTTTGTTGAAAACATGGCTTCGCGGGTTGTGCACCACACTCCAACCCTACCGTCAGCTCTTACCAACTCGAATTGGGACTCATCTGGTCATTCAACGGTCTTCCAGGCTTACCCACAGCCTAGAGTTAAGCCGTGTCTCCGCTGTATCCTTTCTTCTAGGAGTGCTAGTTCTGCAAGGTTCGCAGAAGAGCTTCTGTGAAGTTGGGTAGGTGGAGACGAGGTACTGGCAGAATTGAAGATGTCAGGACGGGTCGTGAGACGTGCTTGGGTAACTCAGATGGTAGAGCACTTGCCCGCGAAAGGCAAAGGTCCGAATCTCGATCCGGCACACAGTTTTAATCTTCCAGGAAGTTTCAATTTTCATTTGTTAACAAATGCGGAATTTAAAAAAAAGTTAATACCAACGAGATTCGAGCCAACGATTTCTGCGGTAAGCACTCAGTGACTGACAACGACGTTATGAACTTAGATATTTTTTTATACTTCATAGCGATCGGAAAACTTCTAATTTTCAAACGCGATTTTTCCGAGATTTTTTAGGAATTGCGTCATACTGATACAGAAAACTGTTTTTTTTTTAAATCCCTCGATTTCAGGAGAAGGAATTAACGATCACGATGTAATGATCTATGGTTAGATAAATCAGTCATGAAGGGTGTGTGTGTGTGTGTGTGTGTGTGTGTGTGTGCGTGTGTGCGCGTGTGTGCTATGTTGTTGTGCGCGCGCGCGCGCGCGCGCGCCCACACACACACACACACACACACACACACACACACACACACATACAAGAAAGCTAAATAGAGCTAGATAGAGCAAATAAGCAGTTCACTTAGAGAGTGAACTGGCATTGATGAATTATGGGCAAATTTTAAGCAGATTGTAAATCGTGGTCTGGAGAATTGCGTGCCTAGTAAGTAGTTAAAGGATGGAAAAGACCCACCATGGTTTAATTATGAAATTCAGAAGATGCTAAGGAAGCAGAGGCTGTCGCACTCTTGGTTCAAAAGAGAAAGCACTAATGACGCAAGCAAAGATTATAAGTGATTTGTGCGTCAGTGAAAAGATATAGACGTGAAGTGTACACCTGCCACGGTTACACACCTTAGCAAAAGGTCTGGTAGAGAACCCGAGAAAATTCTGGTCCTATGTAAGATCGCTAAGCAGGTCTAAGGCTTCCATTCAGCCCCATGTTGTTCAATCTGATGTGGCAGTTCATGATAGCAAAACGAAAGCCGAAGCTAGCACGTAAGGACCACGAAGATACGAGAAATTAGGGCTCATACGTGGCGCATAGACAATCTTTCTTCCATCACTCCACTGGCGAGTGGAATAGGTAAGGAAAGAGTAGTAGTGGTGTAGGATGCCCTCCGCCACGCACCGTACGGTGGCATGCAGCGTCTCAGTGTAGATGAAGAATATCACGACCTCCTCCTAGATGGACCTTAGCTGGTAGTTTAAACTTATTGACTCGTGTTCGGGATGAACAGGCTGATATATGGTACCTCGCTTAGTGTTTCTGTGATTCCTTAAATCAGATCAGGCCAGTAATACCGTAGCTCCTTCGCCAAAACGTCTTATTTCACAATCATTCGTTTCAAAGTGGCGGATTAATTATAACTCTTCCCTTAATATGTATGTTCGTTCATTTTTCGTGTGTGTGTGTGTGTGTGTGTGGGGGGGGGGGGGGGGTTGAGGTTTTCGGGCGCTAAACAGCGTCTGACGTGGGGCCGTAACTTTTGGAGTGAATGTCATTGATGGCCGCCATCTTGAAATCCTCCATTTTGGATTCAAGTAATTTTTTTTAAAAAATGAGATGGGGGGGGGGGGGGCGCGTGTGACACATCAAATAACACTCGCTTGAGCTCTGAAATTTAGTGGTGTAATTTGTTTCTGTCTATCTTGCACTGTTTAGAGGTTATTAATGTTCAAAGTTGGGAAATTACCGTCATACCGACTGCTACAACACATGTTCTACGTGTTGTCCATCCCGTGCAATGAACAACTGTTGTCGCCGCAACCACTCTGACTGCACACGGAGGAGAGTGTCTCCTGCAGTTTCGTCACAGGCGTGTTGTATGCGTTCCTACAGGTGTCTCAAATCACGGATGCTCTCAGCATACACTACCTACTTAAGATGTCCCCATGGATAAAAATCAAGGGGTGTTAAGTCGGGGAATCTGGGCGGCCACTCCACGGGACCACGGCAGTTGTTCCTCCAACCATTCACGGACACCACTGCCATGTGTGGAGGGGCTCCATCGTGCTGAAAATAAGATGGGAAAATGCCGTCAGCGTTCAGTGTGGAAGGGAGCACAAGGTCCTGCAACAGCACCAGATACTGTGGTGCAGTTGCTGTGTTGTAAATGAAAAATGGCCCAGTGATGCGGGTGTCCCATATGCCACACCACACCATCACCTTCGCTGGACTATGTTCTGGAACTGGGGCAACCCAGTTTAAATTTGCGTCACTTCAGTATCGACAATGTCGATTAACCTTCCCGTTCAAAGTGAAATACGCCTCGTCGCTGAACAGTATGTCCTTGGCAAACGAAGGCTCCAGTTCGTGTTGTTCAGTAGCCCACAGGCAGAACTCCAACCGGCGATCATGGTCATCTTCGTTACGTCGATGTTGCATCTGCAGCTTGTAAGGATGCCACTTATTGGTGTGCAATATGCGGACAAAGGTGGTTTGGCTTATTCCACATGCTAGGGCCACACGACGGGTACTTCGTTTAAGATTTTTACAAACGATGCAACAACCGCAGTTACAATTTCCTCATTGGTGGCAGTGCTTGGTCGCCCACTACGTGCCCTATCGTGAACAGAGCCCGTCTGCCGGAATATGGTGATCACGTCACAACAAGCTGCTATTGTTTGGTAGCTACGTTACCCAGATATAAGGTTGATTTCAATCTTCTGTTCACGTGCCAGACCCATTTTAGATCACCTGGAACGACGACATGAGTCGGTATAAAGGTAACTTTGAACATTAATAACTTATAAACTGTACGAGATAGACAAAAAGCAAATTACACCACGCAGTTCCAGAGCTCAAGCGAGTGTTATTTGATGTGTCATACACCCCCCTTCCCATTAAAAAAAAATGACTTGAATCCAAAATTGCGGATTTCAAAACGGCGGCCATGAATGACACTCCAAAAGTTGCGGCCCCACATCAAACCTGTGTTCCCATCATCACATTTCAATTTTCCCTTTAATTTTCCAATTTATGAAAGTGTCCAAGGACTTTTGACTCGCCGTGTATTGTGTGTGATTTCTTGTGTTACTCACCTATATAACTGACAAGAATCCTGGGAACTGGGAAAACAAAAGACTTAAAATACGAGATTTTTCCATAAAATTTAGCGATTGGCATGAATAAAGTACTGTTATTACGTCTCTGATGTCTTTTAGGGTAACGACCGGTAATCAAATTACGATAGAAACGTAATAACTGCAGTCATTACGCAAGTAACCCTAAAAGAGCTTAAGTTATGTTAAGAAACATAGTGTTGTACTCGCATTCGCAGCAGAAGTATAAAAAGATTTAATCTCCTCCGCATTCATTGCGTGGGTGTTGGTATTAATTCTTTCACTACCTTTGTTGTTATCCTGTAGGGCGCTTCTGCGTTGGTGATGTTTGTATTTTAAGACTTGACTTGATTTCTGTAACGAATATCGCTGGATGGATGTGTTAGAGACTAGCACATCTGACCAAGTGACAGGCGGTAAGGACTCGTCCCGCAGATGTGGAAATACATACGATAAACTAATAAAATAACGGACCTAAACGTAGCGGAAAGCAGGATATCGCCGTCTTCAGAATCGAGAGCATCGTGTGGGTCAGCAATATGCTAGCTAGCGCGTAAGCGATTTGCGTTTAATGACCTTATGTTCTACAAATGAGTTTCCTGATACTGGGCAAAGAAAGAACACAATAGAGAGGCCGTCGTTGCGGCCATAATAAACGATGGAAGGAGTTGAACATCTGTGCGTCAGGGATGAAGTTTCGGGATATGTCTGAAGTGATGCGTGTTCACGCAGTATCGGCTGCTCTACCGATTGTATTTCAACAGCCGCTGCCCTCATTGTGAGGGGGAAACTTAATGCTAGTCAAAATAGAGCGGCGCTGGCGGCCGTTGAATTTCGGCACCGCCTCTAGAGTGGTACTGTGTTATCAGCAACGAGTTCTCATCTAGCCCTGATGCATGGGCCGGCGCTCGTAATTTCGCTTGTTAGCCGTTGATTGCTGTCGGCGCCGCAGCGTAACACGTCCGTAACAAGCGACAGGCAGGCGTGTACTAGCGAGCACCAAATCGGGCAGCCTATTCGGTCGCCCTAGTTCGACAGCCATGATGTGCTTCCAGGAGAGTGCAAAGTGCGATGTAGTGTCTTGTATATCATATTTTCGGATAACACCCCTACCAAATAATCCCGGCATATGTGATATTACATGGAAAAATGTGAGAAAGATAAAATTTGCGCATAAGTACGAGGGACGTTCAGTAAGTAATGCAACAGTAATTTTTGTTGTGAAAGTGTTCGTTTTATTCAGGATTCAAATACAGCGTATTATTCGATTCTCGTCTGCCAACAAAGCAGTATTTTTCGAAATAATGTCCGTTCAAAGCGACGGTCATACGCCACCTTACTGGAAGGGCGTGTACGCACGGACGTTACTAGTCTACTGATCGTCGGAGCCATCTTCCTCCATCAATAAAGCAGTCGGTACACGGACTGCGCTGTCGAACGTCAACGTTGAGCGTGCCGAGTTCAGCGTGCTGCTGAACGCTCAGAAACGATACGACTTGTGCATACTGGTATACGCGATCGCAACGCACTCCAGCGGCAGTTGTCAGCTGTATCTAGCTTGCAAAACGTACTTTCCTCTCTTGTCCATATGCTAGTCAGGTTTTTTGTCTGTAGTATACATAAATAAAAACTTCATTGTCCGTCAAAATGTTATAAAGTAAAAAGGAAAATTTCATCTCCGCTCACTGAGGCCATTGACTTGTATAAGTTCCTTACAAATAGCGCGATACAAGTTTACAATAGTTCACCACGTAGGATAAACATTATTTCATCATTCTCACTTTTTAATTAAACCCTAAGGTTATTATTACTTGATCACTGTTCCTACTCAGTAGCAGAATCTCTACATGTGAATTAGGAACCTTAAAAAAAGGGCAAAGTATCTTACTGCAAGTAGTGCAAGTGTCTGTTCGATTAAGCCAATCGAACAAACTCGCCCCCCTCAAAAATAGCATCCTTGTATTTACATAAGATGAAATATTACCCTATATACTTATATTAACGAATAAGATTTGAAGAAAAAAAATTTGGTGCAGTGGGGCTTGCTACAAAACTGTGATGCTGCTCAACGATTTGCGATACTATATCTAACTTGCTGATATTCTTCGGGTCTGCAGCCGGATCATGTCGTCGTCCAGACACACTATTTCGGCGGACCAGCTGGCCGCCATCTTCACGTGAGTTAATTTTCGTGCACTGCCTCGCCGGAACTGAATTCCTGCCATAACGACGGAAACCTTTATACACCACGGACAGAGCGCCGCGCGTACGCGAGATGATGGGCAGCGCCTTCTGGCGACAAGTAAACACGCAGCGCGCCGGTGGGAGAAGACTGCAGGAACGATAAATCGCAACAGCACTTGTTGGAAGAATCCAGTGATCAAGGAGAAGACCGTTGTTATTTTTAATGTCGGACAAAATCTGATTCCATATCTTACTTAGAGGAAAACCTTATCCCTCTTAATAATATTGCTTGATAATCTAATTTCAATGTGTTCTTTAAGAACACATTTCCAATAGCGAGAAGCAGGATAGATCAATTGTCTTGTCATACATCAGTGGTTGGGAAAGGAGTGAGACAGGGTTGTAGCCTCTCCCCGATGTTATTCAATCTGTATATTGAGCAAGCAGTAAAGGAAACAAAAGAAAAGTTCGGAGTAGGTATTAAAATTCATGGAGAAGAAGTAAAAACTTTGAGGTTCGCCGATGACATTGTAATTCTGTCAGAGACAGCAAAGGACTTGGAAGAGCAGTTGAACGGAATGGACAGTGTCTTGAAAGGAGGATATAAGATGAACATCAACAAAAGCAAAACGAGGATAATGGAATGTAGTCAAATTAAGTCGGGTGATGCTGAGGGAATTAGATTAGGAAATGAGACACTTAAAGTAGTAAAGGAGTTTTGCTATTTAGGGAGTAAAATAACCGATGATGGTCGAAGTAGAGAGGATATAAAATGTAGACTGGCAATGGCAAGGAAAGCGTTTCTGAAGAAGAGAAATTTGTTAACATCGAGTATAGATTTAGGTGTCAGGAAGTCGTTTCTGAAAGTATTTGTATGGAGTGTAGCCATGTATGGAAGTGAGACATGGACGATAACTAGTTTGGACAAGAAGAGAATAGAAGCTTTCGAAATGTGGTGCTACAGAAGAATGCTGAAGATAAGGTGGGTAGATCACGTAACTAATGAGGAGGTATTGAATAGGATTGGAGAGAAGAGAATTTTGTGGCACAACTTGACTAGAAGAAGGGATCGGTTGGTAGGACATGTTTTGAGGCATCAAGGGATCACAAATTTAGCATTGGAGGGCAGCGTGGAGGGTAAAAATCATAGAGGGAGACCAAGAGATCAATACACTAAGCAGATTCAGAAGGATGTAGGTTGCAGTAGGTACTGGGAGATGAAGAAGCTTGCACAGGATAGAGTAGCATGGAGAGCTGCATCAAACCAGTCTCAGGACTGAAGACAACAACAACAACAACAACATCATCCTGTGTCCTTCGTTAAGGCAGTGTTCCGCCACTGTCGACTTCTCAGGTTGGAACAACCGAGTGTGCCGATGATGTTCCACACACCTGTCCTGAATAGTCCGACCAATATACTTCTTTCCACAGTGACACGGAATTTCATAAATCCCGGGCTTCCTCAAGCCCAAATTATCTTTAACTGAGCCAAGAAGGGATCTAGTCTTGGCCACCGGTATAAAAACACTTTCAATTATTATTATTATTTTCGATTATTCCCATTTAAGAGAGCGTTTGAACTTGAATTCCTTTATGATGATTGTTTATGTTTTTTCTGAGCCCAAATTTTCTTCATGTGTTCACTGTGTTGTTTCTTTCGCTCCGCTGTCCATTTGCATCCTGTTCTCTTCTGTGTTGTGGTGTCAAATTTATGTTTTTTGATGATGTTCCTGAATTCAGTTCTATTTTCTGCATAATTTACTGTTATGTGTGCTTGTCTGAGGTCCTCTTCAACTTCTTTTATCCATTTTGTTATTCCCCTGCCTGAGTTGATGACTTTAAGAATTCGCTTTGAAATTCTGTTTTCATTCATCCTGTGGATATGTCCGTAGAACTGCATTCTTCTTTTCCTTATTGTATCTGTAATCTTGTCTGTGTATTTATATAATTCTGATGTTGGTCTCTTCTTCCAGATTCCTTGCTCTTGTATCGGGCCAAAAATTTTCCTGAGAATTTTCCTTTCTTGTTTCTCTATTTCTTTGATTTTAGTTTGCCCACCTATTTGTGTTGTTTCAGATGCATACAGTGCCTCCGGAAGTACGACGGTGTTGTAGTGCCTCAATTTTGCGTTAATGGATATGGACTTTTTGTTATAATAGTTCCACGTGAGTTTATATGCTTTCTGTAGTTTTTTTATTCTTTCCTCATTGGCCTTTAGGTTGATCCCTGATGGCTGGATGATTTCTGCCAGGTACTTAAAATGTGGTACTTGTACAATTTTCCCATGGGTTGTCACAATAGGCAATTTGTCTTGTGGCACTCTTCCTATGTACTGGGTTTTCTCATATGAGATTTGCAGGCCGGTTCTTTGTGCAATTTCGTGTAATTTCTCTATGGCGTTAGTAGCTTCTTTTCTATTATTTGTGAGGATTGCAAGGTCATCTGCAAAAGCTAAACACTTCACATTGAATCTATTATCTTTTCTAATGCCAATTTGGATTCCTTTGACTTCTTTTTCCCATGTCCTGATATTTTTTTCAAGAATGATATTAAAGAGTAATGGTGAAAGTCCGTCACCCTGTCGCACTCCAGTTTGGATTTCAAATGGTTCCGAGATATCCCCCATAAATTTAACCTTGGAGATTGTGTCAGTTAATGTTTCCCGAATGATTGCTCTTGTCTTTCTGTCAATGCTGAATTCTTCCAGCGTCTTGCAGAGCGCTACTCTGTCTATTGAGTCGTAGGCCTTTTTAAAATCTACAAAAGTAACCACTGTGTTTCGGGTGTTTCTCATCTGGAGAATCATTTTCAGATTCCAGATCTGCTCTATGCATGATCGTCCCTTGCGAAAACCAGCCTGGTATTCTCCTATTTGTGGGTCAGCTTGTTCTTCTAATCTATTCATGAGAACTTTTGATAGGATTTTGTATGTGACCGGTACGAGTGAGATACCCCTGTAATTATTTGGTTCAGTTTTGTCCCCTTTTTTGTGGAGTGGATGGATGAGTGCGCATTTCCATTCAGAAGGGATCTGTTCTGTTTCCCAAATGTTTAATATGATTTTGTGAATTTTTCCTGTTAATCTTTCGTCATTTAGTTTCCATAGTTCTGCAATAATTCCATCTTCTCCTGGGGCTCTATTGTTTTTCAGAGTCTTGATAATTTCTACTATTTCGTTGATGGTTAGCGGTTTAGCGTCAGGCTTTGGTGTAGACGTCTCGTAGTGAATATCCTCTGTAGGTCTTTCGCAGTTGAGAAGTTTGTTGAAATAGTCTGCGAGGATTTGGCAGTTATTCTTTGTGTTAGTTTCTAGTGAACCATCCGGTTTCTTGAAACAAAGATTGGGTGGCTGGTATCCTGCAATATGTTCTTTAAACGTCTTATAAAAATTCCTGGTGTTGTTCTTCTTAAAATCTTGTTCTATCTCATCTAGTCGCCGTTTGTCATAATTTCTTTTTTCCCTCCGAATAGTTTTCGATGTTTGTTTTCGGATTACTAGAAATTGTTGCCATTTTTCTGATGTTTTGTGACTATTGAAGTTTTTCCAGGCATTGGTCCTTTCTTCTATTGCTTGGTCACATATTATATTCCACCACCTGTGTTTTCTCCTTCTCGGGGGTTGACCCAATTTCATCGTGGATTTGAGGACGTCCACAAGTTCTGTCCAGTTTGTGGTGTTTGTCTGACTAATTTCCTGTAAGATGTTTTCCTTGTTGAGTTTTATGTATTCGGGGTCTGGTCTCAGCACTTTGTTTAGTTTTGGCTTTTTTCTATTGGGTTGTAATCCGGTCTTTATCTGTAGGAGGTGGTGGTCTGAGTAAAAAAATCCTCGTTTTCACATTCAGAATTTCTGCTGTGTTACTCTTGGAGATGGCCACATGATCTATCTGGAATTCACCCAACATTGTGTTGGGCGACTTCCAAGTATACAGTTTCTTGTTGGGTTTTTTGAATTGTGTTGAAATAATTATGAGGCCGAAATTTTCGCAAAAGTTTATCAATCTTTCCCCATTCTTGTTAGTTCTCTTGTGAGCTGTATGGATTCCGGTGATTTTCCTGTATTTTTTCTCTTTACCTAATTGTGCGTTAAAGTCGCCTAACAAGATTATTACATGGTGTTTGGCAATTTTGTTTGTCGTCTCTTCAAGGTCATTCCAGAAGTCATCCACTTTCTGGCGGTTCTTCTTGTTATAGTTATTTGTGGGTGCGTGTGCGTTGATCAAGGTATATGCTTTGTTGGCCGATTTGACGGAGAGCGTTGATATACGTTCTGAGGCAGACTGGAAGTCAATGACAGAGTCTCTGATAGATTTGTGGACTGCAAATGCTGTGCCAAACTGTTTGAGTCCTTTCTCATTAGTTTTAACTGCTGGTTTTCCTTTGTAGATCCTGTAGTTGTCCGTATCAAAATGGTTTTCATCCGTAAATCGTGTTTCCTGGATTGCAAGGATTTTGATCTGGAATTTTTGCAGCACGTCTGTAAGTTGTTTGATCTTGCCCAGTTTGAAAAGAGTATTAGTATTAAGTGTACCGATAAAGTGTCTTTGTTTTGTGTGTAATAATTTGGACGTCGTCCGGTTCTCAACCTTAGGCGTAACATGATGCTCCTGGTCCCCCGGAATTCGATGACCAGGTAAAGCCAGCCTTGCGAATGGTGCCCGGGGTAGTGGATTCATTCCTTGTGTTATCATCATGTTTGGTTTTCAAGTTGAAAACTAACTTGGTGGTGGTCCTTCCGAGGAAAGATCACGAGGAATACGACTTGATTGTTGAGATCAAGAAGGTTGCTGCAGCCGCACCATCTAGGCGAACAGACGCTGACCCCTAACCGCTGGATACCAGGCAGACGTTAGTGGATTTCGGTTGATAGTTTTGGTCCACCCCGGGTATTTTATTTCCCCGGTACCCTCCATATCTGGAGAGCATTCCCCTATCCGCCACCTGGGGAGGCGCCCGATGGGAGACTATCAACTCCACACTTTCAATATAATATTTTCTTAAAATTCTTGAAATTTTGGATGATATACTTCCCGCAAAGGGTAAATAAGCTACAGCTTCAAAAGTATCCTGTATTGGCTCGCGTGACGGACCAAACTGAAGAGCACGGCATATTTGTTGTTCCGTATATCCATTCTGTTGAAAAAGAATCTTCAAATGATCAAGTTCTTCTTCCAATGTTCCTCGTCAGAAATGGCATAAGCTCATTTCACCAGAATCCGCAAAACTCAACTATGTTGGTGTGGTGGATGACAGCTGCCTAACTTGCAATGTCCTGCAAGCTTTAAAAAAATGGTTCAAATGGCTCTGAGCACTGGGACTTAACATCTGAGGTCATCAGTTCCCTAGAACTTAGAACTACTTAAACCTAACTAACGTAAGGACATCACACAAATCCATGCCCGAGACAGGATTCGAACCTGCGACCGTAGCGGTCGCGCGGTTCCAGACTGAAGTGCCTAGAACCGCTCGGTGAAAGCTTTAATTGTAGCTGTATTACTAATTGGAATTTATAACAAATTGTACCAAGATCAATGAGTTTTTAATGAAGCCTCAACATGCTGTTGATTTAAAATGGCCGACTCTCAGAATACGCAAGTTACAATAATTCTCTTACCACGTATATGACGTTTCTTGTCATTTTATTACAACGAATCATACAATTAACGGAGGGTTTTCGAGACCTCACCAGTTTTCTGGTGGTCAAAAACGGCATATATACGTACGGGCTTCAATTGGAAGCCACTATGGCGCCTCAAAACTCCTCACCGAAGGGATACTGCCAGGTGCGTGTGACGTAGGTGGCGCTCTGCCATCTCATTGCTCAACGTTCAACAGTACGTTCAGAACATCTGGCATGCTGGATATTATTGCTCTGCACGTTCGGAAAGACTTCCGAACGTGCAATTCCACACTATGGCGCCAGAAACTCGGTACGCTCATCGCTCAACAGCAAGGTGCGTGTGCCGACGGCTTAACCTCCCCATCATATACGTACTGCTTCCCCGGAGTGCAACCTTCATTGGGCCGAACAGATGGAAGCCGGAAGATGCGAGATCCGGGCTGGATGAGGAGAAAATGTTCGTTTGCATATTTGTGGCGACAAACACGCTGAATGTGTCCGCACGTTCCAACATTGCAGAAATCACAGCTGTGTACTGCCGGCTGCTACGCGGGAGATCGGACTAGTTTGCGAGACTTCGTTGCGATAGTGACAGACGCCTTGCCCAACTGCTTTCCGTGCTTTTGTTCAGTGCAAGGTCTCCGTAGAAATTCTGCAAGCGCCGTTGAATATCTGCGATTCTCTGGTTTTCCATCAAAATAAACTCGGTGATACACTCTGCTTGGAACGCATCTCCGTTACAGACGCCATTTTGAAGGCTACATGTAGCGCCGCCACATGTTGGAACTTCGTGAAACTATAGGGGTTGAAGCGGGAATATTTCACAATGTCCCACAATAAGTGCTGTGTTTTTTCAACCGAATTTGGCCAAGAAAAGAATTTGTCGCATTACCTTTTGAACGCCTCTCGTATTTTTCTTTAATTTCTGAAGACGTGATCCCCATCTCCATTTACTAGAGCACTGCGCGACCCTGTTTCGGCTTCTGTAGCGGCATGTTACGGAACTGTGGGGCCGCGATTTCATTGCGCACTAGAACTGCAGACATGTACTTGAAAACAAGCAAAAATTTACTTTCGAAATTTTGCTTCCTCGACATGATAATTATAACTTGGCTATCCCTTGTAGGGCGCATAGTTTTTCTGCAGTTTTGAGAACTCTATACCTAGGCAGGTGAAATAGTGGTTGACAGTTTGTTAAGGAAATAATTATTAAATAACTATAAAGCATTTTAAAGCTACATCTATGAAAATTTGTATTTGGCTTTTCAGTTAGAAATAAAAATACATGTTTCAATGTTTATGGAATTCAACCCCTAAGGGAATGAAATTTTTATGCAAATTTTTCATTATGTAAGCATTTTTAAAGCTAAATCGGTAAAAATGTGTATCTGGCTTCTCGATTGGGATTAGGAAACGTGTTGGAGGATGAAAGTTTCTATGGAAATTTCACCACAATAACTCAAAAGGCAGTATTAACGAAGATCTCTGACTCCAGCTATCACAATCGTTTTTTGGTCAAAGTACATACGAGAAAGACAATTCTTGTATGGCCTTAATTAACATGATACTTGTAGAAGGTGGTTCAAATGCCGCACGGGATTAGCCAGGCGGTCTAGGGCGCTGCAGTCATGGACTATGCGGCTGGTCCCGGCGGAAATTCGAGTCCTCCCTCGGGCGCGCGCGCGTGCGTCTGTGTGTGTGTGTGTGTCCTTAGGATAATTTAGGTTAAGTAGTGTGCAAGCTTAGAGACTGATGACCTTAGCAGTTACGTCCCATAAGATTTCACACACATTTTTGATTTGGTTCAAATGGCTCTGAGCACTATGGGACTTAAACTGCTGAGGTTATCAGTCCCCTAGAACTTAGAACTACGTAAACCTAACTAACCTAAGGACATCACACACATCCATGCCCGAGGCAGGATTCGAACCTGCGACCGTAGCGGTCGCGCGGTTCCAGACTGTAACGCCTAGAACCGCTCGGCCACTTCGGCCGGCTGTAGAAGGTGTTGCAATTTGTGAACTGAATCAAAGAAAGCTATTTAAAAGGTGCCACGACAAATCGGATTTGTCAGAATTTCTTAGAGCTGCTTAAGTAAATTTCAGCTTCTTGGCTGAAGCTTTCTTCGTGCAGACAAGGTATATTGTTCCTAGGTTGTTTTTGCACATGAACCATGTGCGTAAGAGTATGCAAATTCAGTTAAATTTCAAAAAAAAAGTGTGTAAATCTTATCCAAAGAACTGCTTTAGTAAATTTTAATACGCTATCTGCCGCTTAATTTGCATCGACCAGATACACTGTTGGCACGTTGTACACATGTGATATACGATATTCCAGTGCCTGTGTTAAAAAGAACAATGCAGTGTTCCTTTGCACATGCAGCAGCCTTCAATTAAAATTTCCTCCCCTGTTGTTTGGGAATCACAACACGTGTGTGAGAGTACGGGTTTTGACGCAGGAACGACGACGTATGGAACATTGGGCCTGGCTATCAGTCGTGCACGGATAACCAAAGCGGTTGAGGCGGCTCTTCGTTTAAAGGGAGAAATCCGGTTTGGAGTACCGGTCTGGCACATATTTTCATTGTCGTCATTCCTTATACAGCTGATAGTTGTTACTTTTCGCAAATACGAATACATTTTATGTAACTGTTTATATCTTCTATCCATACCTACTTAGGGCGTCCAAAAAGTGTCGAAACTGGACTAATAAAAAAACAGAGAAACGTTAAGATGATTTTAATGCGTTGTGTTCTACGTAGTCTTCCTCACTTGAGTACAGTGCACTGAACGTTCATGCAACCACGTGAACTGTGAGAAAAACCCGTCTTGGGATGTTGTCCAACTCGCATGTCACATAGGCGTGAATGTCGCTTATGTCGTGAAAGCATTGATTCTTCATGTGAATTTCTGCACTTCATCGTTTTATGGTAGGTTTTATTGCTATTACAGTCTCGTCATCCCTGATGATTTTTTCCAATTTGCAGCAGGCGTCCTCACGTCTTCCGTTTTGTTAGACTCGGGTTGTGCGAGATAAAGGTCGCTCACTCTTCTTTATTCAAAACATTCTGGGGAATGTCTCGAGCGCTTGAATTAGATGTTGCTCCAGTGCAAATTGTGACACAACAGTATTGATACGCTACGGTTGCACTTCGAGGACTCCATCCCTTCTGCTCACAACTGACTGGTCGAATGCATATCTGTTGTTTACAGTTGTTGGTTCTAGCTGCCACCGCAGTTACTACGCAGATATCGCTTATACGCAAGGAATAAAATGTCTCGGAGCTTGCTGGACGGACAGTGTATACAGGGTGAAACTTAATTAAATCGACAAAATCTGGGAGGTTCCACGGCACACACGGAAACAGATTTTTTTCTCTAATGTCATTTTCCTGTGATGCTTTCCAAACCGGTAGAGGCAGTTTCCTGTGGATGAATAGTAATTAAACTTTGCAAAAAAAAAATGGTTCAAATGGCTCTGAGCACTATGGGACTTAACATCTATGGTCATCAGTCCCCTAGAACTTAGAACTACTTAAACCTAACTAACCTAAGGACAGCACACAACACCCAGCCATCACGAGGCAGAGAAAATCCCTGACCCCGCCGGGAATCGAACGTGGGAAGCGAGAACGCTACCGCACGACCACGAGATGCGGGCAAAACTTTGCAATTCTGAATGATTGCATGCGACAATGATACCAATTTTTCGAATGTGTTTTCCTCTGATGACAAAAAGCACCACAAATGTTTTAATTCTTTGTTAGAGAGAGAGACAACACCATTAACACAATTACTTCAGTTAAAGGAAAGGTTTAGAAATGCCCCCATTGACTTTTAAACAGAGGTTACACCATTGGGTAATATTGTAACATGATCGAAGATGTCAGCAGTGTCCTTAATTCCTCCTCCTGCTGCTGCTGCTGCTATCCGACCAGCCAGATACTCTGATTCAACTTGGGTTATGTAAACAAGATCGTCTCTTGTTTCAGAGTCCAGAGGGATCAAATCAGGGAATCGAGTAGACCGTGATACAGGACCATCATTGCTAATCCACTTTTCTCAACTGTTGTTGTTGTTGTTGTTGTGGTCTTCAGTCCTGAGACTGGTTTGATGCAGCTCTCCATGCTACTCTATCCTGTGCAAGCTTCTTCATCTCCCAGTACCTACTGCAACCTACATCCTTCTGAATCTGCTTAGTGTATTGATCTCTTGCTCTCCCTCTACGATTTTTACCTTCCACGCTGCCCTCCAATGCTAAAGTTGTGATCCCTTGATGCCTCAAAACATGTCCTACCAACCGATCCCTTCTTTTAGTCAAGTTGTGCCACAAACTTCTCTTCTCCCCAATCCTATTCAATACCTCCTCATTAGTTACGTGATCTACCCACCTTATCTTCAGCATTCTTCTGTAGCACCACATTTCGAAAGCTTCTATTCTCTTCTTGTCCAAACTAGTTATCGTCCATGTCTCACTTCCATACATGGCTACACTCCATACAAATACTTTCAGAAACGACTTCCTGACACCTAAATCTATACTCGATGTTAACAAATTTCTCTTCTTCAGAAACGCTTTCCTTGCCATTGCCAGTCTACATTTTATATCCTCTCTACTTCGACCATCATCGGTTATTTTACTCCCTAAATAGCAAAACTCCTTTACTACTTTAAGTGTCTCATTTCCTAATCTAATTCCCTCAGCATCACCCGACTTAATTTGACTACATTCCATTATCCTCGTTTTGCTTTTGTTGATGTTCATCTTATATCCTCCTTTCAAGACACTGTCCATTCCGTTCAACTGCTCTTCCAAGTCCTTTGCTGTCTCTGACAGAATTACAATGTCATCGGCGAACCTCAAAGTTTTTACTTCTTCTCCATGAATTTTAATACCTACTCCGAACTTTTCTTTTGTTTCCTTTACTGCTTGCTCAATATACAGATTGAATAACATCGGGGAGAGGCTACAACCCTGTCTCACTCCTTTCCCAACCACTGCTTCCCTTTCATGCCCCTCGACTCTTATAACTGCCATCTGGTTTCTGTACAAATTGTAAATAGCCTTTCGCTCCCTGTATTTTACCCCTGCCACCTTCAGAATTTGAAAGAGAGTATTCCAGTCAACATTGTCAAAAGCTTTCTCTAAGTCTACAAATGCTAGAAACGTAGGTTTGCCTTTTCTTAATCTTTCTTCCAAGATAAGTCGTAAGGTCAGTATTGCCTCACGTGTTCCAACATTTCTACGGAATCCAAACTGATCTTCCCCGAGGTCGGCTTCTACCAGTTTTTCCATTCGTCTGTAAAGAATTAGCGTTAGTATTTTGCAGCTGTGACTTATTAAACTGATAGTTCGAGGACGACTAAATTTGTGCCGGCGCCCCGTCGTACTGGAACCACACGCGCTGTCTTGCAGCGAGTGGCACGTCATACACCAACTCTGGCGATGATCTCGCTAGGAAATTGAGTGATGCTTATCATTTAGTGGCATAAGTAGGAGATATGGTCGAGTTAAATTGTCACCAACAACATCTGCCCACACATTTACTTACAACCGCAATTTATGAGCGCGAGTAAATGTGGCATGTGGATTAACCTCACTCAAAACACGCGAGTTATGGCTGTTGACGACCTCCTTCACGCTAAACATTGCTTCATATGCAAGCAGCACAGAACGGTACACAAAACGGGTTAGAACACTGTTGCAGAAACAACGAAACAAATATGCCAAATTTAAACAGACGCATAAACCCCAAGATTGGCGATCTTTTACAGAAGCCCGAAATTTAGCGCTGACTTGAATGGGAGATGCCTATAACAGTTTCCACAACGAAACGTTGTCTCGCAACCTGACAGAAAATCCAGAGAGATTCTGGTCGTATGTGAAGTATGTTAGCGGCAAGAAACAATCAACGCCTCAATTTGTATCCACTGGTCCGAAGATAGTTCACGTGGAAGGAAATCAGTCACTTCAAAAAATTAAAGGAAGACAGACGCAGAATATAATCGGTTTTACAGCGAGTGATTTCGGATTTTACTCCGAAGACTGTATATCATATTCTGGATTCATGAATTGAAGTGTTAGTAGGTCTTTTCTGAAGCTATTTATCTAGTGAAATATGGACGATAAGCAGTTCAGACAGTAAAAGAACAAATTGTTGAACTGTACTGTTACAGAACAGTGACGATCATGTGGGTAGATGGAATAGTGAATAGGAAGTACTGTATCGGATAAAGAAGAGAAATTTGTGGCAGAATTTTAATAAAAGACGTTATCGGAACAATCGGATTAAGGAGAAAAGAGATTTGTTGCAGAATTTTTTAAAAAAATAGTTCTCGGCCGGTAGCGCACATCATGAGGCTCATGGAATCGTCAGTTTGTCCTGTGTAAGCCTCCTCATCGCTGCATAACTTTTGGAACCAGACTTGTGGTTGAAACAACATCCACCAAAGAGAAGACAAAAACACGTTACTTCACACACCCTCATGCGATCATGTCGGCAGGAAGCTAAGACTGTGGAGCAGTGTCTCGAGGTTCGGTGTACACAAGCCCGTCTTGAGACAACGTGTCAGTGGAGTATATCTGAATTTTTTGAAAAAGTATAGTCTGCCACATTTAAAGATAGTTCGTCCCAGTCACTGTGTTGACCTCAAAGAATCGGCAATGCATAATTACCATTAGTAATGGCTGCAAACACGTCCACTTTCAAGGAATTTATTTCATTCTCGATGTTGGTTTTGGAGTTTCCATATGGATACTTAGCGCCAGTTAACTTCAGCGCTAACTAGAAATATTACTCAGTCACGGGAAATTAATCGCTGTAAAAGCAGAGTTGACGCAAGTTAAGATAGGGAATTTGAAACGCGTTAGTGAAATCAGGCCAATGTCAGGGAAATTCGGAGAAAAACACTGTAAAATCTCGTTTTTGGCTCAGAAATTGTTTATGAAGACGCCACGAAATGTCGCTGGCACACAAATTACCTATTTACTTATCAGGTCACGAATTGCAAAGGGGACAATAAGTTTCTGCTCATTCGAAATTAGAGTTAAAAGCACGTTCAGAAATACAGAAGTTTTTAAATTTTTTGTCAGCTTACCAATTTCTTTGCCCTTCAGATCTTAAAATTTGTCAGTGGAGAAGTGCTAAAACTCTGTCTGGAAATAAGGGAATTGTCACGGAATTTCAGCATTGAGAAGTCCGCCTTATTTTATGTTCTCTGAAGAGGGCGTTGTTGATTTCAGCTTGTTTCTTTTTATCGTCAACGTGAAGATTCGGTTTGTAGCCAAAACGCGGACTTAACACTCGGCGACCTGGCATATTGGGGAATGCAAGATTTCTACTTGTGTGGTGAATAGACTTTCGTGGGCACTGCCTAAAAGCTTATCGAATGTTCTCTTCTCTAAGAAATAAAAGGTCGACTCAGGCTATTGCTTTTCCTCATACACCTTCAAACTGGCTATGCCTTGGACGATCTTATTCGCCCAGGCGGAATAGTACCGAAACGCTGACGAAAAGCGCGCTGGAACTCCGTCACTGATCCACACTTGTGCATCTGAAATAGATGATAGGATTCCAGCACTTAACTTTGGATCCACTTAGCAACTAATAAATACACGAAACCATCCGTTGCCAAGTTTACCTTCATTGTAATTTTAATTAACGTGGAAGCCATAAAAACACCAAACATGGAGGCACAATGTACGCATCTAAAAGGAATAAAATCACTTAAATTTGTTTCCACAAGAGGAGAATACAACGTCCCAATTTGGACCTCGCTAACACTTACATTTTACTGACATTAAATATAATAAGACAAATAATTATACATGTGACGAACAAATGAATAACACTGTCAATCTTTACAGATGAGAATACGACTATATCCACGAAGGTTCGCGCCCTGGCAAGGGAGATACTTAACTTCAACATATAAGGTGATTACAGTAAGCCCTAATTCCACTCGACAAACGTAATAACGATATAAGAGAGACAAATGCGCTGAAGGAGGATAGCCGGATGTGCCGTAGTAAAAAGGGCCACTATCAACTCCGTCACGACGCGACCCTCGTGAACGTCAGTTTCAGCTACCCGCAACATACACAGTCATTTGTAGCTTCTTAAAACCAATTAACATGAAAAGGCACAACGCGTAAAACACTAATATAATATAAACGACTACTTCACAGAACTAGCTCCTTTAGACAAAGCAAACAGCAGAATATCAATAACACGTAAAATACACTCCTGGAAATTGAAATAAGAACACCGTGAATTCATTGTCCCAGGAAGGGGAAACTTTATTGACACATTCCTGGGGTCAGATACATCACATGATCACACTGACAGAACCACAGGCACATAGACACAGGCAACAGAGCACGCACAATGTCGGCACTAGTACAGTGTATATCCACCTTTCGCAGCAATGCAGGCTGCTATTCTCCCATGGAGACGATCGTAGAGATGCTGGATGTAGTCCTGTGGAACGGCTTGCCATGCCATTTCCACCTGGCGCCTCAGTTGGACCAGCGTTCGTGCTGGACGTGCAGACCGCGTGAGACGACGCTTCATCCAGTCCCAAACATGCTCAATGGGGGACAGATCCGGAGATCTTGCTGGCCAGGGTAGTTGACTTACACCTTCTAGAGCACGTTGGGTGGCACGGGATACATGCGGACGTGCATTGTCCTGTTGGAACAGCAAGTTCCCTTGCCGGTCTAGGAATGGTAGAACGATGGGTTCGATGACGGTTTGGATGTACCGTGCACTATTCAGTGTCCCCTCGACGATCACCAGTGGTGTACGGCCAGTGTAGGAGATCGCTCCCCACACCATGATGCCGGGTGTTGGCCCTGTGTGCCTGATTGTGGCGCTCACCTGCACGGCGCCAAACACGCATACGACCATCATTGGCACCAAGGCAGAAGCGACTCTCATCGCTGAAGACGACACGTCTCCATTCGTCCCTCCATTCACGCCTGTCGCGACACCACTGGAGGCGGGCTGCACGATGTTGGGGCGTGAGCGGAAGACGGCCTAACGGTGTGCGGGACCGTAGCCCAGCTTCATGGAGACGGTTGCGAATGGCCCTCGCCGATACCCCAGGAGCAACAGTGTCCCTAATTTGCTGGGAAGTGGCGGTGCGGTCCCCTACGGCACTGCGTAGGATCCTACGGTCTTGGCGTGCATCCGTGCGTCGCTGCGGTCCGGTCCCAGGTCGACGGGCACGTGCACCTTCCGCCAACCACTGGCGACACCATCGATGTACTGTGGAGACCTCACGCCCCACGTGTTGAGCAATTCGGCGGTACGTCCACCCGGCCTCCCGCATGCCCACTATACGCCCTCGCTCAAAGTCCGTCAACTGCACATACGGTTCACGTCCACGCTGTCGCGGCATGCTACCAGTGTTAAAGACTGCGATGGAGCTCCGTATGCCACGGCAAACTGGCTGACACTGACGGCGGCGGTGCACAAATGCTGCGCAGCTAGCGCCACTCGACGGCCAACACCGCGGTTCCTGGTGTGTCCGCTGTGCCGTGCGTGTGATCATTGCTTGTACAGCCCTCTCGCAGTGTCCGGAGCAAGTATGGTGGGTCTGACACACCGGTGTCAATGTGTTCTTTTTTCCATTTCCAGGAGTGTACTTCTAGCCTATAACAAACTAAGGTACCACGTAATAGAATAGCTCATAGAATACTCAGTTTGACTTGCCAGTTTATAGGTTTTACAACTAAATAGTGTCAGCTTAAGCAAACCCGCGAATACAAAACTCGAAATACGACAGGAATAATGATTGAAGCCACTGAAAATGCTAGGCTGCTACACAGAGGAGACAATAGTAATTTACAGCGGCACACAACCGACCTTACATCTCCAATTTAGTATAATCAGAATAAACAATTTTGTATATAATAATTACTTACAGTACCATGACAACCCCCGAATAACACCTATTACCAAAGGTAGGTGCTGGTATCGAAAGGCCCCTTTAGTAATAGAGTTTGAGTGTATTCACTTACTGTAAGGGTTTCAACTTTACATCCCTTTCCAAATAGCTCTCTGTTTACACACTTCTTCTGCAACTAAAGAAGGGCATATAAATGCACAGATAACTGACAGATTTAAGCAGAATAAAAGTACCTTAGTATGGCGCAAATGGCTTCATTTGCTTTACACGTGGGATATCTTCACCATTCAGTAATTCCGAAATAGATTCAACAACGCGTGAGAGCAAGTCGTCGCCGTGCTATCAGCTATTTACTTCACATAATTTCCTGCACAGACACAAGGCAGACGAAGAGTTTTCACATGCAACAGCGGCGAGCATCACACATTTCCTCCGTCACGCCATAGACACATCTCAATTTCAATGGCCAGTAACAAGAACATATACATACCCTCGCAGCAGAAAAGCCCCAAAAACAGTGCACCACCGCAATACCAAACCCGAAGCCCCATCAAATCACTGCCGGGATCTCTCGCTGACCCTGCCCATAGCGTACAGGCGTCGTACCACAGGCCTCACGGTAAACGTTAACAAGCCACCTCCGATCCTGCGAATCACCACTCCGCTGTCTGTTTTCTCTCCCCGTTAACCACCCGACCACCGGCCTGAATCACGGAAGGCAAAGATGGTGACCCTGTAATCGATAGCAGCGATGCCATTCTAAGTGCGAGAACACTGGAGCCAGCCGCCGCGCCCCTGCTCAACAGACATAAACCCTTCTGTTAAACAGGATATCATAGTGCCTGTGTGTTAAGAAGAACGATGCAGTGTTCCTTCGGACATGCGAATTGCTCTTCATAACAGCACTTTTTAATTAAAAGTCTCCTCCTCTGTACGAGAATTACATACTCCGTACGAATACAGGTTGTGACGCACGAACGTCGACATATGGAAATTTGGGTCTGGCCGTGATTTGTATACGGATGGCCAAAGCGGTAAGGCGACCGCTCGCGTAAAATGGGAAATCCTGGTTTGAGTTACGGTCTAGCACAAATTTTCATAGTAGTCATTCTCGTATACAGCTGGTGGTTGTTAATATTTGTAACTGCGAACACGTTTCAACTTCGTGTTGGACTGAGATTTTGAACACGATCAAGTACGTGGGTGATGTCTAACAGCGTTGCGCTTAACTTCAAGCCACACTATTCTGTCAACACACATTCCTTCCGAGGGATGCATGTTGCAGTGCAATCTAAATTGTTTTATGACTGTGTCAAACAGCAACTGTAATAATATTAAAAAACGTAGCGAAGAAGCATTCCGGATTTGTATTTTGAAATTTGTTTTCTGGTGTGTGGTCGTCAATACCGTTTCTAGGTCACTTTGTTGGGTGATAAATATGAACGTCTTTAAGAGGGACGGCCGGCTGTCTCTCACTGGGATACAAGAGTGTATTTCGCCAGCAGGGGACGCGGCTGCGCGGCGTGCAGCGTCGGTCGTCGCGCGGCTTCCACGGTGCAGCTCAGAGACGGCTGCATCGGCGGCCGGAGCCCGATGCCTGCGTGGTCGTGGGCGGGCAGGACTGGACCAGGCAGCTAACGGCAATGACTCTGGTCGTGAGAGTAAGCGATGACCAACTGACGCTCAACAGTAGCCGTAAAGTGCTCTCCAGTATCACTCCCTCCAGGAATTAAAAATAAATCGCCGTTGTCGTCATCATCGTTTCAGCTGATTACCTCCGAATTTTCACACCGATAGAATTATCTGTTAGCAACCATTCTCGCTCTGAAATAATGGACTTGTTTCTCACGCTAATACAGCCATAGTAGCGGAATTAATTTAGCCCCACGTTGCGCCATTTATGCAATTAGTTAAGCTACACGTTTGGAAGCTAATTATTGCTAATTACATTTATTGGACATAATTTTGTAGCTAGTGATACAAAGTGGCGCCGGCCGCGGTGGTCTAGCGGTACTAGGCGCGCAGTCCGGAACCGCGCGACTGCTACGGTCGCAGGTTCGAATCCTGCCTCGGGCATGGATGTGTGTGATGTCCTTGGGTTAGTTAGGTTTAAGTAGTTCTAAGTTCTAGGGGACTGATGACCACAGATGTTAAATCCCATAGTGCTCAGAGCCATTTGAACCATTTTTACAAAGTGGCATTTAAATAAAATCCATTACAGTTGTTTCATTTCCCTTGAATATTCCACTTTCAGGGTACGGCAAGTTGATTTTGGTTACTGATTACAAAACTCAGTTAAGATACATCACGCATCGCAGTTGGCAAGTGATTACATTTTCACGCAATTTGCGTTCATAGAGCCTGAGAAATCAGTACCCAGAACAACTACCTCTCGCCGTAATAACGGCCTAACACGCCTGGGCATTGAGTCAAACAGAGCTTGGATGGCGTGTACAGGTACAGCTGGCCATGCAGCTTCAACACGGTACCACAGTTCATCACGAGTAGTGACTGGCCTATTGTGACGAGCCAGTTGCTCGGCCACCATTGACCAGGCGTTTTCAATTGGTGAGAGATCTGGAGAATGTGGTGGCCAGGGCAGCAGTCGCAACATTTTCTGTATCCAGAAAGGCCCGTACAGGACCTGCAACATGCGGTCGTGCATTATCCTGCTGAAATTTAGGGTTTCGCAAGGATCGAATGAAGGGTAGAGCCACGGGTCGTAACACATCTGAAATGTAACGTGCACTGTTCAAAGTGCCGTCAATGCGAACAAGAGGTGACCGAGACGTGTAACCAATGGCACACCATACCATCAAGCCGGGTGATACGCTAGTATGGCGATGACGAATACACGCTTCCAATGTGTGTTCATCGCGATGTCACCAAACACGGATGCGACCATCATGGTGCTGTAAACAGAGCGTGGATTCATCCGAAAAAATGACGTTTCGCCATTAGTGCACCCAGATTCGTCGTTGAGTACACCATCGCAGGCGCTCCTGTCTGTCATGCAGCGTCAAGGGTAACCGCAGCCATGGTCTCTGAGCTGATAGTCCATGCTGCTGCAAACGTCGTCGAACTGTTCGTGCAGATGGTTGTTGTTTTACAAACGTCCTCATCTGTTGACTCAGGGATCGAGACGTGGCTGCACGATCCGTTACAGTTATGCGGATAAGATGCCTGTCATCTCGACTGCTAGTGATACGAGGCCGTTGGGATCCACCACGGCGTTCCGTATTACCCTCATGAACCCACCGATTCCATATTCTCCTAACAGTCAGTGGATCTCGACCAACGCGAGCAGCAATGTCGCGATACGATAAACCGCAATCGCTATAGGCTACAATCCTACCTTTATCAAAGTTGGAAACGTGATGGTACGCATTTCTCCTCCTTACACGAGGCATCACATCAACGTTTCACCACGCAACGCCGCTCAACTGCCGTTTGTGTATGCGAAATCAGTTGGAAACTTTCCTCATGTCGCCGCATTTTAGGTGTCGCCACGGGCGCCAACCTTGTGTGAATGCTCTGAAAAGCTATTCGTTTGCATATCACAGCATCTTCTTCATGTCGGTTAAATTTCGCGTCTGTAGCACGTCATCTTCGTGGTGTAGCAGTTTTAATGGCCAGTTGTGTATATGCTTTTCCTGGGAGAGTAAGAGAACAGTGGCCATTACTTCAGTGTTTGTCATTGCCAGTCAACGCGTACGGTGTGCAATGAAGCCTCTGAGCATGCTCGTGTTAACTGATTGTCCCGGCGGCAGGCATTGTGCGCTTAAATGCTGCGCCTGGTGTAGGGGTGGCTGTGGGCTATATGTATAAGACCTCCAGCGTTAGCGCTAATGACTCTGAGTGACAGCCATCGGTTACGTGGTATCCTGATTCATCGCATACATGAATGACCTGCTAGCAGATGTCGAAGGGCCTGTTTCTCATGAAGCCAAACAGGAGGGATATATATTGTGTGTGTGTGTGTGTGTGTGTGTGTGTGTGTGTGTGTGTGTGTGTGTGTGTGTGTGTGTGTCCATACACTGAGGTGACAAGTCATGGGCCTTCGTGTAGCATGTTGCATGGACTCAACAAGTGTTTGAAGTCCCCTGCAGAAATATTGAGCAATACTGCCACTATAGCCATCCGTAAAGGTTCTGGTGCAGTATTTTGTGCACGAGTTGACGTTTCGATTGTGCCCATAAATGTTCGATTTTATTCATGCCGTGCGACCTTGACGGTCAAATCAAATGGCTCTGAGCAGTATGGGACTTAACATCTGAGGTCATCAGTCCCCCTATAACTTAGAACTACGTAAACCTAACTAACCTAAGGACATCACACACATCCATGCCCGAGGCAGGAGCCAGATTCGAACCTGCGAGCGTAGAGGTGGCGCGGTTCCAGACTAAAGCGCTTAGAACCGCTCGGCCACACCAGCCGGCTCGATCAAATCATTCGCTCGAGTTGTCCATAATGTTGTTCAAACGAACTGCGAACAACTGCCGCCAGGTGATATGATTCATTGTTATCCATAAACATTTCTTCGTTGTTTGGGAACACGACGTCCATGAACGGCCGCAGATGGTCTAAAAGTGGTCAGACATAACGATTGCCAGTCAATGATCGGTTTAGCCGGACCAGAGGTTCCAGTCGATTCCATGTAAACACTGCTCACACCATTATGCAGCTTGTACAGTGCTTTATTGACAATTTGGGTCCATGGCTTAGCGAACAATTGTTTCCCAGTGACTTGTTTGGGAACATGAATTTCCCGAACGGCTGCAAATCTACTTGAGGTGGCCGAACTAATCATTTCTAGTCGGTGATAGGTTCATTTGGACCAGATGACCCCCTACATTCCATGTAAACATACCCAACAGCATTATGGAATCACAACAAGCTTGCTCATCGCCTTGTTGGCAAGTTGAATCCATGGCTTCGTGAGGTGTCGTCTAGGGTGCAGCCGACATGGTCACGGGTCCAGGAGAGGCACTGCGGGCGATTTCGTGCTGATAGCAAATGTGCACGCGTCTGGTGCCGCAAACTATTAACTCCAAATTTCGCCGCACTGCCCTAACGGATACGTTAGTGTTACGTCCCACATTGATTTCTGCGGTTATGTCACTCAATGTTGCTTGTCTGTTAGCACTGACAACTCTACACAAACGCCACTGCTTTCGGTCGTTAAATGAAGGCCGTCGACCGATGCGTTGCCCGTGGTGTGAAGAAATGCCTGAAATTAGGTATTCTCAGCACTCTCTTGACACTATGGACCTCGGAAATTTGAATTCTCTAACAATTTTGCGAATTGAATGTCACATTCGTCTAGCACCAACTACAATTCCGCGTTCAGTCTCTGAATCCCTGTTGTGCGGCCATAATCACGTGGGAAGCCTTTCACTGATTCACCTGAGTACAAACGATAGCTCCAGCAATGCACTGCCCATTTATACCTTGTCTACGCAGTGCTCCCACCATCTGTATACAGTGTGTTCGGGGAGGAAAGGTCAATATTTTACACAGTGATAGTATAAGTAATTCTGAACAAAAAACGTTGTATGAACGGAGGTCCCCAAATGCTTCGTTAGGGAGGTATGGGTATTGAAAGGAACTTCAATTCTGCAAATTTTATGTGCACAACGTGAATGTATACGCAGTACAAGTGGACCGTAACGTGATTTTCTTGAAAACAATGTTACAGAGAAGTACAGTTACGTTACACATTTTTACATAATGTTTATTTACTTTGCATTTAGTACATTACGCATTACAACATGCTTGTTACAAGTATACAGTTGAAAAAGACTTACTAAGTCTTTTACAAACGGCTTTAACACTTATCGTGCAGATGTTGTATAGTTCACAGAACAGGTTCGAATATCCCACCATGAACGTCAATGCACTTTTGCGCTCAAGCGTTAACATGTTGTGTTGCTTGTTCAATTGCCTGTGGTTGGTTCCTAATCAATTCAGCAGCGTCCATGATGCGTCGAAGCAGTTCATCTCGTGTATTTACCGTCACTTTGTGCGCCTCTGATTTCATCCAACCCCATAAACAGAAATCTAAAGGTGTAAGGTCAGGTGATCTTGGAGGCCAGTTAATAGCACCGCCACGGCCAGTCCTGCGATTAGGGTAGGTGCGGTTGAGATGGTTCCTTACATGCAAGGTAACATGTGGAGGGGGCACATTCATGTTGAAAGTACATTCCAGTTCGCTTGGCTTCCAATAGTTCCACTAATGAATTTTCCAAAAAATGCAGGTACCCCTCTCTCGTCAATCGCTGATTGATAATAAATGAACCTATCAAAAGGTTACCTATCATGCCACACCAAACATTTAGGGCAAAACGTACTTGGAAACTGCTATCCACTGAAGCGTATGTATTTCTTCGTGACCATCGATGATTATTGCGTGTGGTGTTTATTCCATGCCGTGAAAACTGGTCTTCGTCAGTGAATAGTATGTATGGAATGACCATTCTCAATTACCCAGTGACAGAATTGAAGTTGTTGGGCATTGTCGCCAACGTGTAGATTTTCTACACGCTGTACGTGATATGGATACAGGTTTTCCGCATGTAATGTTTCCCATACACGTGTGTGTATGACATTCATACCCAGGGACATTCTTCGTATGCTCGTACTGGGACTTCGCTCAACACTTGCGATAATTTCTTTCTTTTCTTGCAAAGTTTGTTGACGTGCACGCTCGGACGAAAAATGCCTACTTGGAAGAGAGCCTGTTGCACGCACAGTGATAAACAGTTTGGTAAACACCCTGCGATCAGGTAATCGTAGAGTCGGAAAGTGCCTGTGGTATTCTTCTCTTGAAGCGGTAGGACTACCGTCGGAGAAGCCATAAACATGCACCATATCTGCGTATTCCTCATTACTGCAGACGTGTGGCATTGTTAGCAGCGCTTGTACGAACACGGTTAACACCATACACTACACAGATTACGGACCCGTTTCCTGTACACTACACAATGCGGCTTACACGGCACAACGGCGCAAACAAAGGGTGATTGTACTACGTACGTCACATGACCATAATACGTAGTAGGTTGCATAGCATAAACATGGCATGTACCCGTGCATTGTTTGCTAGAAAATCACATTACGGTCCAGTTGTATTGTGTATACGTTCACGTTGTGCACATCAGTTTTGCAGAATTAAAGTTCCTTTCAATACCCATACCTCTCTACCGAAATATTTGCGGACCTATGTTCATATACATTTTTTTGTTCAGATTACTTATACTATAACTGTTTTAAATGTTGACCCTTCCTCCCCAAACACCCTGTATATGCATATCGCTATCCCTAGACTTTTGTCATCTGTGTATATCTGATTGGCCAGGTAGGATTCATCATCTCGCAAATGGAATTATTTACTAGCAGAAGAACAAGCATACAAAAGAAAGTTCATGGCCAAAGTATTGTTATATTGCTAGCTACGTTTCTGTATTAGGCCGAAGATACTGCACAACTGTGCAGTGCCGACTTTATGCCGTGATGTTAGTTCACGTTCACTTGCGGTACTAGCTGTTGATAGTAGTACTGTCTTCAAGTTAGTGCCTTTAAATTTGAATTCAGTATTTCTTAGTTCTGTCTTGGGTTTCTTTGTCCAGCAGTGTTAGTAGTATGTTAACAGCTGTATGGATAGGTTTACTGAGGAAGAATTGGCCGATATGCAGTTAGTGCAAGCGTTCATTGAATGCTATGGAAGAGCGGCCCTACGACGCTATGCTTTGTTCTTGCAGCGACGCAAATCAAACCACAGCGCAGTGTTTCGCATGAGGGTTGTTGTATTGTTCTGTGTACATTTTGATTGTGACATATTGTAGGCCTAATCAACTGTTGTGATGATACTTTTACAGGAACGAGAATTACAGCGGTAACAAACCAAATAAATCATAATTATATTATTACTCTATAACGGACCACCGGACAACTTGGGCCACTTGTGCTAAAATCCTCAGAACGCATCACTCAACGATTTTTGAAGATTTGTCGATGAATTTCTGATCCGTACTATATAGTTCCTGTGTACTCTCGAGCTTCCAGTTCGTCAGTTACCCTTGAGAAACTCATTTTAATGCTGTCATCGAATAAGTCTAAGTCAGGTTTGTCTTCCTGTCTTTTGTTACACAAAAATACAAGCTGGGTCTGGCCTGTAGGTGTGGACACTGCAGTAGTGTGTGGGGACCATGCTGTGGTGACACATAGTGTCCCTGACTGTGATTCCAAGTGCTATCTTGCCCCCAGGCAGTTTGAGGTTCTCCACGGACTAGCATTAATGCCTTACGACGCTCTTGTTGGCTCTCTAGTTCTTTCATTGTGAAATACTGTCATTGACATGCCGACTACCCAACCTCAAACCATTAAAATGACTCTGGGACGGCATTGTCTGGGAAAGATGTTCGTTCCTGTCTCTTCAGGCCTCCACATTTTAAAGCACACCATTACAGAAATGAAAATTGATATGGAATGAAAAATCGTGTTGATTTTATGGTATGCTTTCGGGTATTCAACCGAAGTTTCCTATTCTGCGTTGTGCGCCAGACCCGCCTGGCATTACAGCACAGCTCGCAGCATCTGAAGACGTCAGTTGGGCCTGTTGCCGAAATATTGTGCGTAAAATGAAACCAACAACTCGAAAGAACGCCATTGATCAGTCACGCATAGAAAACCTGAGAATATTGTAGTTACTGGAAGTCAGTGATCATAAATCAGTAATAAAAATTGCGAAAGAATGCTAATCATAAATTAAGGTGAGACACACAGAACCGTTATACTTCGCATAAAACTAAATTCCCTGTAAGTATATCCCGTCGGTGTATACGGATTGCGATAGCACAAACAACTTTTAGACCAAACCAACGTGTGGATCAAAAACCCCACGAGGTCCGTTACGGCCAGCTGTCTTGGCTCTTACCCCACAGTGATATACGAGGTCTTAGTGTTGTCATTCCACTTCCATTTGCATTACCTTGGAATTTTCTTCAACTGTTTTTATTATAATCAACAAACGGGGCACCAACGCTTGTTAAACATTCTTTCAACTGCTTAATGTAATCATACCTAGAGTACCCGTTGATATGAGATCACTTCGTCTATTTCATAAGCCTTACGTGACTCACTTCTAATGTGAATATGTACAAGGGACATTCAGAAAGAAACGAGCCGGAGGCATAATTACAGAAATCAGTACATGTATTTTAGAATATTGACCCTGGCTGTTAAAGACACTAGTCTCACAAAATACCCGGGGCTACGATGTTGAGTTCCGCACGTACGGCTGGACGTCGTCGTCCTAGGTGAATCGTTGCCCCTCAGAGCCTTCTTAAGTGGACCAAAAATGGCCCCCTTCTGATTCAGTTCTTGCAGCACGGGACAACAGTGAATGCCCAGCGTTACTCGCAAACCTTGACCACCCTTCGCCAAGCGAGCAAATCAAAACGACCAGGCAATCTCCCCCGTGGGGTCATTCTGCTCACGACAATGCAAAACCTCATTTGGCCAACAGAGTCGCGGCACTCCTGCAAAAATTCAAATGGGAGGTTCTCGGCCACCTTCCATACAGTCCTGACTTCTCTCCATGTGATTACGCCATTTTGGCCTCCTTAAAAAGGTTCTGAGGAGCAAACGATTCACCTCGGACGACGACGTCCAACTGTACTTGCGGAACTAGTTAACATCGCAGCCCCGGGGAATTTTATGAGACAGCCATTCACCGCCTTGTGTCACAGTGGGGCAAGGGTCTCAACAGACCAGGGTCAGTACTTTTAACTTACAGGTACTGATTTATGTAATTATGCCTCCGGCTCGTTTCTTTTTAAACGCCCCTTACATTTCAGAGACAATACCTTCAGAAAAAACATGAATTACTTGCCCAATATGTGCTAATTTTTGCAGTACTCCTACTACTTTTTATTTATCCGGTTGTAAGTGGTCTTGAGGGCTGCTATAGACTATTCAGTTCTTAATATGGTCTTCTATTAAATAAATACTAAAAGATACTCGGATTTATTTCCCAATTGCAACGACGATACCATAAGGATAGTGCGATTTTACATCGTAATGCTCAGCTGAGGAGAACGAATTGACTTATACTCAAGTGAAGAGTTGCCTTATTATTACTACTACATGAGCGATCATGACCAAGAACAAAATTTCTCATTAATCATGACCAAGAACAAAATTTCTCATTATTTTAAGAAGACATACAGGACATTAACGTAGGCGACTCTGTCCTCAGCCCGAAGGTTGTTTTGAACACCGCAGTGCTTCTACTAACCGCGATCCTGCAGTACGTTGTATGCCCTTACCTTCCTCCTGACTTACCCAGCCAGTTATGTGGAACCTGCAGTTTAAGACGACTCTGAAACGTGGTGCCACTGGGCCTTTTCCACGCTGAAGAATCATTGAAAGAGACGGAGAAGTGAAAGACACAATTGCAGGTCCGATTGAAAATGGAGCCCCAGAAATTTGGGTTTCCACGCACACGCACACACACTCCCATCCAACCCTCACCCCTCTCTCTCTCTCTCTCTCTCTTCCAAGGAGAGCATCTATGCGAAGTTTCACCAGCCCTTGATATCTCTATTGCTTGTAAGAAAATATTTATCTCGATTAAATTATGTTTGATGTAGGTCTGTCTCTTCTGCTGTCAAATGTTTGTTTCCGAAAAATGTGAAACTGATATGAATTCACAAATTTCCTCGCAATTTTTGCCTGTTCTCTTTAACATGTGAGACTTGACTATGCACACTTTCAGCTGTTATGGAGTACCATTAGTAAAACCGATGTTAATTGTGAGGTTACATTACCTGTTTGAACCACGTTATTTCAGTATCTGTATTATGTATTCGTACACCGCTGTTACTGTTACTAACGTATTTTTTTCCCTTCTGTCTGTAGGTATGTTGCCAGCAGCGGAGTCTCGACGTAGTCGGAAGGCGAGTCAGTTTTCCCTCTGCACGAGTAAGTTGCATTTAAATATTTAATATAACTATTACAAACTTAGATAACTTTAAAGTAAATGCATCTTAGAATCTGTAAGCGGGGAATGCTGCTAAAAATACCGTCACTTTATAGGTAACAGCGACAATAATTGTAGTATACATTCAGTACGTACCTGCCATTAGATATAAGCTGTTGCGTTCGTTCTCTGGTACATTGTTGACGGAGATATAATTCCTGTATCAGGACTGGTGTTAAGGGATTGATTAGAACGTACAGTCTTAATGATTCTGTATTCTAAAACAAGTAATGATTCCAAATGTTCGGTTAAACAATTTTGTCGAGGACTGCTACATACTACAGTCAATCATAACACATTTATTTAGTAGTGTGTTGCATTCCATTTCACTTCGACGGTGGTAGCGATGCGCCGTGGGATAGGCTCCCAGAAACATCGAAAGTGGAGGGAGGAGATCCAGTTATTCGAATAACTGCATCAGTTTTATGAGTGCATCAGAATTTAGATGCCATGCTGACTTCCATGCAGTGTTAACGTCTGTACTTCACTTCCACCTACTCATGAAAGCAGTGAGATACCATTGTCATTTCAAATTCATTAGCATCTACACACCTGTAGGTCACCCATAATTGAGGTAGCTTACAAAACCCTTGTTCGACCTATACTTGAATATGTCTGATCCGTATGATATCCACCTAAAATTGATAGAGGAAACAGAGAAGATCCAGAGAAGCGCGTTTAGTTACAGGTTGATTTAGTAAGAGCGAAAGCGTCACGGAAATGCTCGGCCAGACACTCTGCAATAGACACGCTATGCATTCCGTGTTGTTTACTGTTAAAATTCTGAGAGCGTACGTTCCTAGAAAAGTCAGTCGTTATATTGCTTCGTCCTACGTATATCTCGCGAAAAGACCATGAAGATAAGATTAGAGAGTTTTGAGAATACACAAGGCTTACTACCAATCGCTCTTCCCGCAAACAATTTGCTAGTGGAGCGGAAAAGTGGTTAAGTTACAGTGATACACAAGGTACTGTCCTCCACAATCCTTGTGGAATATATCTGGAAATGAACCTTCAGTTTAATTTCGTACCAAGTGGTGTATGTTCCGATTGTGAATGTGGGGCACGTGCTTGACTAATTGGCAACATTCCGTGATGATACAGTCAGTGGTTATTTATAAAGCTAAGCTGTTTCCTATCATATGTAATATAATCTTTTAAAACGGCGAACTAGGGCTTAGGAACAAAGGTTCGCGCTAAAAGACTGTCCTTGATGCTTAGCTTAAGCCTGATTATTTCACATTTGGAATACGTAATAGCCTCACTAAATACTACAGAGTTCTTTACGGCAATGAATACGTTGCCACTACCAATGGCCCTAGCCTATCCTTGGCGGTAAATATTCTAATCTGAATTCAATATTCCACTGTTGTTGGCTTCTGGATTCAACCGCATATGTGGACAATATTACCTTCAATAAGCGATAACGATTTTGGGACGTTATCCTGGATTCATGGATGCCCCTGCAGTTCACTTATATTAACCCCTTTTTTTCTGATCTACGAGAACGAATGTTCTGTGAGAACAATGTGGTTGAATCTGTCTTCTATTTCGACTGGCAATTTATCACTGATACCAAGATAGAGTTTCTCTCTCTCTCTCTCTCTCTCTCTCTCTCTCTCTCTCTCTCTCTCTCTCCCCCCCTCCCCCTCCACCCAAGACAAAAGAGTACGCCACGCGTACTCCGTTATCCTAGTAACCGCCTCCTGTGTGTAATGCACGCCCGACATATTGAGTGGAAAGGGCTACTGTTATCAACCGGATAGCGAAGGTAGAGGAATTCGCATCGTATTATCGCCGCAGAGTTTGAGCCTCTGGTGTAGACCTTCCGCTCATCTCCCAACTAGAGGACCGCTGTCGACTCTGGAATACGATGCTAGCTGCCCTCACCAGATCAGCCAACCGCCGGAAATAACCGAGGCAATAACCGTTTATTGGTTGATAAAGTCAATTGCACTCTGACCACACACGTGCCAACACGCTTTTCTGAACAGATTGGCCGGGTTGGCTGACGTTGGTCATCGACCTGATCGTCAGATGTCAGTTCCCGTGTGATTGTAGCCAAGCCCCTCCGTCCGCTGCTTTCATTCTTTCTTTCTTCCTGAAACAAATGTAGCTATTCATGATATGGTTAAAACTGAAATAATGGAACACCACGTGTGAACCTATGCGATTCATATTTGTTTCCCTTGCTTCAGAAAGGATGCAAAACAATAATTAGTCACCGTGAAGGTGTTGCTACTTGCATCGCAAGTCGACGTTTCACAGTATCTGGATGTAAATGCAAAAGCGAGCCATTCTGTTTCTAATTATTATTTCTAACTATTAGGCGCCTCCGTAGTGTGTGTATTGCTTCGATGACCAGTGACACAAAGATCCTTGGTTCAGTTCCCAGTTACCCTTGGAGTCTCGGAGATGTAGGGATTAATGGAATAAATAAGTAGCTCCGGATACTGCAGAAGGGTTACACTAAGACGTGAGCCACATTATATTTTTATGACACTAGTGCCTTCATCTGTACACATTTCGGTAACTGTAACTGCGATTGTTTTGTTATTTTTCCTTAAGAGTCTGCAATATAACCATTCATTAGTTACTTTATTCCACTATCCCACTGTATGTTTGTTGATGTTTTATTTAGCATATTTTTCCATTATCTTGTTTTGCCCTCCTGGGGGTAGGCTTAACGCTAACTGCGTTGAATAAAAATGACTTAGTCACTGCTGTTAATTGTGTGTGTAGGAAATGGTGGAAGTTGATAGTCATGTGATATAGTGATATGTTTCATGGTGTGAAGTGTGAGTGCCAGTGTTGCAGAATAAAGATGGTGCGAATTTCGAAGTAATTTAAATGCTTCTGACAAGCAAGTCGTCCTACGTGGGTCAGTATACACCCACATCCCCGAGAACACAGCTTGACATAAAACTTGTGCCAACAACGCGTTTCAGAAGTGCAAGTAAAAACGCTGTGGAACAGAGTTAGTCACCTATTTATCCTGAAACCGTGGAACGGGCACCATCTTGGTATACAATATTTTACAAAACTAAATAGAGTTCGAGAACTGTGTAGAAAAAGTTTCAACGGCTTTTTATTGGATGTCGCGGTCGGTCTTTTTCCAAAACTACGATGAAAATATGGATTACAGACTTACAAACTACACTCCTGGAAATGGAAAAAAGAACACATTGACACCGGTGTGTCAGACCCACCATACTTGCTCCGGACACTGCGAGAGGGCTGTACAAGCAATGATCACACGCACGGCACAGCGGACACACCAGGAACCGCGGTGTTGGCCGTCGAATGGCGCTAGCTGCGCAGCATTTGTGCACCGCCGCCGTCAGTGTCAGCCAGTTTGCCGTGGCATACGGAGCTCCATCGCAGTCTTTAACACTGGTAGCATGCCGCGACAGCGTGGACGTGAACCGTATGTGCAGTTGACGGACTTTGAGCGAGGGCGTATAGTGGGCATGCGGGAGGCCGGGTGGACGTACCGCCGAATTGCTCAACACGTGGGGCGTGAGGTCTCCACAGTACATCGATGTTGTCGCCAGTGGTCGGCGGAAGGTGCACGTGCCCGTCGACCTGGGACCGGACCGCAGCGACGCACGGATGCACGCCAAGACCGTAGGATCCTACGCAGTGCCGTAGGGGACCGCACCGCCACTTCCCAGCAAATTAGGGACACTGTTGCTCCTGGGGTATCGGCGAGGACCATTCGCAACCGTCTCCATGAAGCTGGGCTACGGTCCCGCACACCGTTAGGCCGTCTTCCGCTCACGCCCCAACATCGTGCAGCCCGCCTCCAGTGGTGTCGCGACAGGCGTGAATGGAGGGACGAATGGAGACGTGTCGTCTTCAGCGATGAGAGTCGCTTCTGCCTTGGTGCCAATGATGGTCGTATGCGTGTTTGGCGCCGTGCAGGTGAGCGCCACAATCAGGCACACAGGGCCAACACCCGGCATCATGGTGTGGGGAGCGATCTCCTACACTGGCCGTACACCACTGGTGATCGTCGAGGGGACACTGAATAGTGCACGGTACATCCAAACCGTCATCGAACCCATCGTTCTACCATTCCTAGACCGGCAAGGGAACTTGCTGTTCCAACAGGACAATGCACGTCCGCATGTATCCCGTGCCACCCAACGTGCTCTAGAAGGTGTAAGTCAACTACCCTGGCCAGCAAGATCTCCGGATCTGTCCCCCATTGAGCATGTTTGGGACTGGATGAAGCGTCGTCTCACGCAGTCTGCACGTCCAGCACGAACGCTGGTCCAACTGAGGCGCCAGGTGGAAATGGCATGGCAAGCCGTTCCACAGGACTACATCCAGCATCTCTACGATCGTCTCCATGGGAGAATAGCAGCCTGCATTGCTGCGAAAGGTGGATATACACTGTACTAGTGCCGACATTGTGCATGCTCTGTTGCCTGTGTCTATGTGCCTGTGGTTCTGTCAGTGTGATCATGTGATGTATCCGACCCCAGGAATGTGTCAATAAAGTTTCCCCTTCCTGGGACAATGAATTCACGGTGTTCTTATTTCAATTTCCAGGAGTGTAGATTGGTTTTGGAAAAAGAAACCGACAGGACGAAAAAATATTTTCGCTCGCTTCGTAGTATACCGGGGCTACATGTATTGTTTTATTGGGCTGCTTCGAAAGCCTATAGGCTTACTTCGGTTATGTTACTCAGATTTCGCTCCGGTTTCCATATTTGTCAAAAATATTACCCTTACAAGCTGCAGTTCGTGTAGGAACTGTAGGCGAGCAATCTCTGGCCCGGATTAGCATTCCTCCAACAACAATAATCAGATACAGGGTGTTACCAAAAAGGTTCGGCCCAACTTTCAGGAAACATTCCTCACACACAAATAAATAAAAGATGTTATGTGGACATGTGTCCGGAAACGCTTAATTTCCATGTTAGAGCTCATTTTAGTTTCGTCAGTATGTACTGTACTTCCTCGATTCACCGCCATGATTTCCTACGGGATACTCTACCTGTGCTGCTAGAACATGTGCCTTTACAAGTACGACACAACATGTGGTTCATGCACGATGGAGCTCCTGCACATTTCAGTCGAAGTGTTCGTACGCTTCTCAACAACAGATTCGGTGACCAATGGATTGGTAGAGGCGGACCAATTCCATGGTCTCCACGCTCTCCTGACCTCAACCCTCTTGACTTTCATTTATGAGGGCATTTGAAAGCTCTTGTCTACGCAACCCCGGTACCAAATGTAGAGACTCTTCGTGCTCGTATTGTGGACGGCTGTGATACAATACGCCATTCTCCAGGGCTGCATCAGCGCATCAGGGATTCCATGCGGCGGGGGGTGGATGCATGTATTCTCGCTAACGGAGGACATTTTGAACATTTCCTGTAACAAAGTGTTTGGAGTCACGCTGGTACGTTCTGTTGCTGTGTGTTTCCATTCCATGATTAATGTGATTTGAAGAACAGTAATAAAATGGCAAGTAAGCGTTTCCGGACCATGTCCACATAACATATTTTCTTTCTTTGTGTGTGTGGAATGTTTCCTGAAAGTTTGGCCGTACCTTTTTGTAACACCCTGTATAAACAAAGGACATGAATTGGATTTTAGCAGGATAGTGTAGAAAAGGCATTTCTACCCCTGCCTGTGTGCGATCCTACTAAGCTACAGATTTCGCGTTTCGCAAAACTTAGTCATTGAACCAGATGAATTTTCAAATGTGGTGCAGTCGAAGTTAGCGACTAGTCGCACAACAAAATAAGTTTAAAAATAACATGGAGTACCAGACGTTTCAAAATAACTGGGCAGTGTACCCGAACAAAAAGTTTTTCTGTCAGTGTGTACTACCAGTTTCGTCAATAACAGTGAGACATCACATTTTGAATGCAAAAAGAGTTAAAAACCTGCGGTTATCAATGAGTAATGAAGAAATGCGTGATGATTGGGGGCGACAGGGAAACAAATATATTAGCTAGAGATTTCATGTAGTGTATAGGAAGCGGAACTGAGCGAGACGTATATTCAGGCGACTAAAAGGGAGATGTATCAGGATAACTGTTTGGTGGTGGTGGTGGTGGTGGAGGAGGAGGTTGGCTGTAGGTTTTAGACGTCCCACTTGTCGTACGTTACATGAACAAGCAGTGTACCCAGTAAAAATTATTTATAGAAATAGCAAAGCTCCGCGTTATGGGCCAGTCTTGACCGACCGACTGCCGTGTCATCTGCTGCCAATGGCGTCATTTGGATGAGATATGAAGGGGCATGGGGACCAGAACACAGCTCTCTTCGACTTTCTCTATTTTGGAGACGTTCAGTTGGCCTCACGATGCTTAGTGCACACCGTTTCCGTCTTCTCACCAAGGAAAGATCTCTCACAGTATCTGTCATAGAAACTGGTCCTCCACATAGTAGCCAAACAAGTAGACCACTGAGTCACGGAGGTAGGCAGTGCTGTTCATGATTTCCCATTAAAAAAAAAAAGAGCCATATCGACGACGGTGTGTGCAATTCTGTCACATGAATGCATCGGTCGTATCTTTTTTTTATTTTTTATAATGAACACTGTTTTACAGTTGGTATCACTTAGAATCGACGTATTTGGATGCGGCACTATTTTCTGTCGCTTCCATTACACAGTTCATGGATTTACGACTCCAGGTTTCAACAGACGTCGCACGATGAAAGAAGTTGGGCGTCTGCAATTCGATGCCGCTATCTTGCTGCGTAATTTTCAGAAGAGAAACAATATTTGTCGACAGCTGATTGCGTGAGTAATGTGTAGCGCTTACGTTTTTTACGCATTATTCAACAGTTCTTGTAGTCTGGCCAATACACAACATGTTACATTCGTATCGTATGCGGTATACACTCGGCTTTCGCATCGTAGAAGTTGTGTGCTTGATTCATGTACCTGGGCCTCCTCGAGGAACTTTAAAGGATAAGACGAAAGTGTTATCTTGATAATTGAAGGGTTAATTTTGAACGGCGTGCATTTGGCACACTCAAACCTGTTTCTAAGGAAAGAAGTATATTCTAGCTAGATGCCGTTGCAACGCCCTTGCGGCCTGACCTGCAGCAGCTCGTGATTACCATCCCTGGCTCCCAATGGCTATACGGATCGAGTACGTAGAGGGCAGATTTGGTTAAACATGTTGGGAACATTTAGTCTTTGCTGAGGTGATGATGTTTCTGCCTTTAGTTGTTCCTTCTACTGATGTGTAACTGCAAAAGTCTGACGGTTTGCCGAATCGTGAACACACAACGTAAAGTTTTCCGCGTGAAAAACGTGAATTTTTCAGATTCAGTCCACATATGGCCAATATTTTGACTTGCGTCTGATTTATTGTAACTGCAGAGTCCAAACCAATAGGAAATTTTAATCGCCTGAACAGAATTGGTGCGTCTGAACGTACAGTTGGAATTCATGGCAGCAATATATACTCTCCTTTGAATTTTCACTCAGTGTTGTCGCTCGTGTGAGATTTCCTATAGTTAATTTGATCACCAATAATGTGGTATTACAAAGTTTGGGTGGATTTAAACTGCTAAGCAATTTTCAAGCACGGATTGTATGGCTGTAGTCCAGGCAAATGTAGTGAATTTAAGTATTCTGTGTTAACTGACAACTTTTGTTTACATCAGTCACATATTCGACCGATTTGAATAGCACAAATTCGCCGGGCAGTATTTCATATATTTGGAAACTGATTTGATCAACATCGACATTTTTAGTTGCCAGAAACGTTCGTTCACTGAGACATTGTGGTTGATTTGTTGGTCGATTAAATTAGGGAACAAACTTTCGATTAATTCATTTTTAGGAACACCGATGTCGCAGAAATGGTCAGACTTTAATTAATTGCGTACCTTCATGAAAACGAATTTTGCGATCACCAATATCAAGCAGCTGTCTGCGGAATGTGTCTGCTGATTCATAGTTTTGCAATTGTGCACTCATATTTATGGTAAGTCGCCACAAACTGGATAATTTCAAAGAAGCGTTAATCTCAACCGCGTGGGTAGAACGTGGGATGACAGGTGACATCGCCCGAAAATTGCCTGATAACAACAGTAAGGCCCCATCGAAAGTCTTGGTATTGCCATTCAAATCTTGCAGCGTTCTGTTTAATGCATCAAGATAAACTCGTCCAAGATAGTAATTTGACATTTTTGGGTGTCTTAGCTATACCGGATCAGTTTTTGATGTTGCACACTGCACTTTCGTTGTTACGAGTGTTCAGTGGCATCTTGATCTGTATGTGCTTCTCTTTCTCCATCCAGTAATTTACCAGCAATTCCTGACGATGCAATGGCTAATGCGATT
This sequence comes from Schistocerca nitens, assembly GCF_023898315.1. Lineage (NCBI taxonomy): Eukaryota > Metazoa > Arthropoda > Insecta > Orthoptera > Acrididae > Schistocerca > Schistocerca nitens. The sequence goes on from NC_064622.1 coordinate 357,224,516, forward strand.
TTGCGATCGTACTCATTGAAATATGTGTGATGAGGAATGTTTTGCCTGTGCCACCAGGCACGACAGGGAAAAAAAAGAAACATGTTGCTGAGCTTCAGTCGTAAACATAATTCGATCGTAAGTGGCCGTTTGATCGTCGGTTAACAAGTGCTCATTAGTTCCAACAACTGTAGTCAAATCGACAATAAGGAATTGTTGCCCTCGCTGTCTATCAATATCAATTAGGCCATGACATACCCATATTGATCATTGGCGTATTTGAAATTAGTATACGAACATATTCGATCAAAATTAAGGGGGATCGTTGTATATTTCTGGTGTGTAAGCCTTCTGTGGATCTTGATTTGTTTCCCATGTTCTGTGTGTTACATCTTGTGATTTTTGTATTTATCTCAGATTCGATGATTGCTGTCAACAAAATGATGAACAATTGACGGATGTGATGTGATGAAGAAGCGAATGCTGCGTCTGTATCGCGCAGTTGGCCGTTGACAGTTCGTAAATATTCGAAAGACGTTGGTCCTTGAACATTTACCAATAACTAACGCATGAAGTACTCGCGTTGATTTGTGTGATCCGTGTATCATAGGCCAAATGGAGTTCACTGGAATAAAATAATGTTCGTGCGAATTGATGGAAAATATCTGTTCGTTTACACAATTAAAATATTTCAGTCTATGTTGTTTTTGGCGAATTGAACGCTCGTTGCAGAGCATTAGTCTGTGAAAAAAAATTTTTTTTGACTTTCCAAGATGTACAGCTAGATGCGAGGCAGGGGGTCTCTCGTTCGTGCATGTGATAACGCAGAACACGCCGAACAGATTCGTTACTGGTGATGTATCTGCCCATCTGGTTGCGTGTTATTTCATTGTTTACACTTACATTTTGAACTGCAAATACTGTCATATCGCCACCCATAGGAACGTATTTGCGAATGTAATTGATTGACTTCACAGAACCAGAGAGCTTCACATTAATGTGACCTTTGTAAGTTTTTGACAATAGTGGCGAATGTGATGACCTGATTGTATGCTATACTATTTGAGATTCACATTATAAATGAATGACCTCCATTGTCTATGTTCCTACGACGATAAAATGGATAATCGTGTAACTTGATAATAGTTTCGTTAATAAACTGTTTTGGGAACGGTTTGTACATTTTTCATTGTCCATGCAAGGCGGCGTCATGTTCACATCACTGCATGGACCATGGATCACGAGTGTAATAACATCAGGGAACTATTCTTCATCAGTTGACCTATCTGATGTTTCTGCTGGAATAATGTTGTCTGTTTTCTCTGGTCGTATTTTGTCGACTAACCATATCAAAATGTGCGGATGTGGCAAACCTCTTTTTTTCCACTCAACAGAAGACAGCCAACAACGTGCAATTTGGTTATTAAATTAATCAATGGTGTTAATGTTTCCTTGAACACACGTGCAATAATGTAGTGGCGATGTATTGCTGATTGACATGGCAATAACAAAGTTTGTATTTCTTCCTATTTGGGATTACATATGAGCGTTGTAAATAAATCCGATGGTCCATAAACGCTCACGAAAGTCATAGCAGCTTGCAAGTATTATTACATATCACATGGAGTACCAGGTTGTATGGGTGGAAGTACGAACGCTCTTCCTATTTTGTTGATATTTAAATTCCATCTACATTACCGACAGTAGCATCTCTCAGGTGAATAAACTTCTCCGAACGCAGATTGCTCGTGTTCAACTGTTTGATGTTAATGTGATATTCGTCTTCTCCTTCCCAAAATAACAGGCGTTACTGTAGATTCGTACGAACGGCGTGCGTCCGCTACCGCCTGAATTGTGTTCCCTCTGTGCTGCATTCTGATGCCTCGACGCTGGAATTGATCGCTTGATACAACAATGACTTCATTTATAGTGGGCGTGCTCTACAGGTGGCACTTAGTCGGCTTTGATGACGAGCGCGCGTGCGTCATTGCGTAACCGTCTTGACGCTGTTTTCAATAATCCAAATAACTGATTGTGATGCATCAGAAATTTCTCCAACGATGCTGCTATTCCCCATTTCTCGATGTGTTCGATCTTATTGGAATGGCATTTGTGTCTATGGGTTCATGTTCACCGCCCATGAAGTAAATTAGTTGCGCAAAAAGAATTCATTTGGGAGCACGAAATTTCCGCAAAAACAGTTTTGAAGCCAGAATCACACTATCCATAAGCTCTTTCAGTGGTTCGTGCTGAATTCAACGTTGGAAGTACGGTTTTGCCTGATACGCAACAGATGCTGCGTGCCTCTGATTTGAATGTTAATGCATGACAGTATTGTCATTCCTTGTACATTTCGCCGATGGCAATTTTCGGCTGCATCGAATTTTCAATGCCCGGTCCATATTCAAACACAAGACGAACGAATGTAGAACGCGTTCATGCACGATCTGCATGCATATGTTATCGGTTCTGCGTGCATCAGTGGCACGTTCACGCACCTCCCTTTATTTCAACGTCTGTGATCGAAGACGATTTTTGCGTTGCTCCTGATTTTTTTTGTTGCACTAAGTTTGCAATCGGGTCTCGCGCATCTGCACTGTGCGCCAAATGTTGATCATTTATTTTATATTAATTTGTGGAATACACTTACACGTTTTGTATATTCCACGAACCGTTTAACTCTTCATAAACACTGCACCACACTGAAGTCGCACAAATTAATAGGGAATAAAAAAAATTATTTAGGAGGTTCGATGGCATGCCAGCGAATGAACATGTGTATAAATCGTGATGCGAACAGTGCACCTTAACATTATCACAATATATTATTTCAAATACACTTCAATTATATCAATGCCCAATCAGTCGATAAATACGCAGAATACATCGGAACCCAACAATACAAAATCGAAATTACAAAACAGTGCCAAGCTACGACGCAATGAGCTTGGTCATGTATTTATTGATGCCAAAGTCAGGTGGAATATAAACTAAAAAATTCTTCCTAAACGTAATGAAGAGTGTGTTTTGAATATTTCAGGCAACAAACGTTTTCATTCAGTTCTGGTTGTATGTGGTTCCCTTAATTAATCTGATTATGAAAAGTTGAAAATGGGGAAAGAAACTACGTCTGTGTAACACATTTTTAACCCTCTGTGTCCGGTGAATGTTTCCTGAAAGGATGGCCATATCTTTTTATTACTGCCTGATTAATATTTCTAAAACTCGTTTTTCCCTCGCGCGATCCGCAAGTTCAACCGGGGGGGGGGGGGGGGGGGAGGGGAGGAATGATATGACTTCGGCGCGACTAGTGCTCTCCGCAACACACTGCTTGGTGGCTAGCGGAGTATACATGTAGATGTAGACTGGGCGAGCAACATGTGCATTTCTTGATGTAGCAACAAAATGACACGAAATACTATACAGAAATTCATATTTTTATCTTTAGATTTCGATTTTCAAAAGTTCGTCATGCACCTGAACCCAGCAGCCTGTAGCAGTCATTATTACCGGCAATAACATTTTTAGGGTTGTACACCATATTATTGTTTCCCTAGGCTACTCAAAAAGAAAGTGCAATAATATTGTGTAAGATTTAGCCTGATTCGAAATGTTGGAAGATGAGAAGATTGCTGCTTTGGAATTGCTCTACTTTGTTGCAACACAAAAGGTGGATGAAAACAGAACTCTTTACGCATTAATACTCAAACATTTGATACATCTCTGGAAATGGTTGCCGCTATGTTCGTTCTTTAAGAAGTTTAAGATCATTCCACATGCTGTAGGCTACCGTTGTCTTTATTGATCGATACTGCTGAAAATAATTTTTGATTTTTCTGGGTTTCATCTCTCGCAATATCGCAAAACACCGACGATTTCTCCACGTAAGGACACTTGTGTGCGAGTGGCAAGAACATCAATTCTATTCTTACAGGCTGGTAATTATTTATCAAGTACAGTGATGCATGTAAGAACTTTTCTGGTCTGTTTAATATTGTTGTTCAGAGTCCCAAACAATAAATATTACTGCACGTCTGAAAAAGATTGAGCAATAAACAGACCTTGAAAAGGGGGGGGGGGGGCAGCTTGCCGTATACGTGTGAATTCAGATGCATTATGATAAGGTCTAATAGGATGTTGCCGTCGACGTGTCTGCCCCTTATATTGATTAGGCAGCTCGCTAGCAACCAAACTTTCACACTACAGCGTCATGTGGCAGGCGCTTCGCTGAGAATGGGAAGCAGCGTTATGGTGTCGAATGCCACCGGCCGTAACTCTGCTCGCCAGGACAGGCTGTGCGGCCGATCTCTAGCCAGTGCAAATATAGGCGACGCGCCACACAAATCTCGCGCCCTTTGCTTTTATTCGCCACCCTAAATAGGGATGGCGGTCGCAGCCGCTCCACATTCGTCTTACTGATTTACGCCGATCGGGATGACAGTCTTCTTCTGCTGTCCGAGAGCAAAAGCTTGAGTTTCCATTAGCCGAGGTATTTAGTGCCTGATGTAATCCGTTGCGCTGCGTTCCTTTCGTACAGTTGCGCGTTAAACGGTGTTGATTTCACTCTCTAATTACAACATTCAGCTAACCTTGCTCACTTTAGAATGCAAGACAAGTTTAGAACCAGAACCAGCAGTAAGGCAAGCGATTCCATTTCCCTTTTCCAGAAAGACGGCAAGCACTGGCACCGTTTTAGTCAGACTCCAAGCAGAATTCTTTCTTTTGTCCGCGGCCGAATATTCAACACTGAATGATTTATCTTCCATAATTTTCTCTAGCCAAAAACGTGACACTTTTTACACCTTGCATTCATCCTTCTGGTATCGAGCGAACTGGCTCTGTGGAAAGACGCGTTTGGGACTACGACGATTCATTTCCGCTCACCCAGATTTATGATTTTTTTGGTTTCCCTAAATTGCTTGCGAGCTTGTGTCCCGTCTGCATTGGCCTAAACTGTACTTTGAACCCTACTCCTACTAGCTTTTTCTTTTTTGCGCCGGAAGGATGAAATTCTTTGATATGCGGTCTATTTATGTGGCGTATTTTCTTAAAAAGTGACAATGCACAAAGTAGCGGTGTCGGGCTGTTTGACTAATAGCGTCCGGTTAGTTCCGATATTGTGGAGCGAAAGAGAGAGAAAAAAAGGGGGGGGGGGCAATCCAGCACATATCAGTTATTCTGCTTTTTCTTGCAAACCCAAAATATTTTTTTTAAAAAAAAGATCGTTGCACAGCACTTCACAATTAATATATTCCCCTTTTGTGTGTGCTGATAACGAAACTCGCTGCAAAAACTTTCAAACTTACAAAACAGTGCATAATTTTACTGTAGGAAACTAGCTGAATATATGGCCTTGTCTGGGTATGTATTTGTTCCAGTGTCCTCACCTCACCCCCGACCCCTCTCTATCCATCTTCTCTCACCCACCTCAGTTGCAGTCTATGTACCATAATAGAGCTTCCCAGATACAAATTAATGTGTGTGCCAAGTTCGGTTGAAATCGATGCAGAGGTTAGGACAGGCTTTTTACCTGCGGCTTTGCCAGAATACGCACATATCCTACACACGTACCACATTCAACACACATTTGCACACACACACATTTGACCCGTATCTGTAGCGAATTTTGCGCTGAAGTTCAGTTTTCACGCGTCTCAGTGTTCATGACGTCATATATCCTGAACTGTGTGTCGTACAACGATATAATTTGATAGGTACATTCTGCGACATATGTGAATACTTCCTGAAAAATGTGTTCCGAATGGAGTTATTTTAATTTATTACATCTTTACTACAAACTCCATTCGCAACACATTTGGCTCTGAGCACCATGGGACTTAACAGCTATGGTCATCAGTCCCCTAGAACTTAGAACTACTTAAACCTAACTAACCTAAGGACATCTCACAACACCCAGTCATCACGAGGCAGAGAAACGCTGCAATTTTTCACGCATCTCAATGTTTGACAGTTTGCCGTACAGTGATATAACTGGTAGGCACATTCAGTGGCAGAAGTGAATAATGTCTGCAAAATGTCATAAATACAGATAGTAGCAAAGAAATAATAAATTAGAACGTCACGTCTGATGCGGCAGTTACACATGAACACCGAAAATGCAGTGAGCTACAAACTTTTCTCCTTTTATCATTTCGTGGGGATTGTCAGCGGGAAAAGTTTCGTATAAGTTTGAAATTATGTTTCAGGTTTGTTGCAAGTCACTAAGTGCTCTCATTCTCAAATACTGGATGACTAAAGTCTGGGTATTCGCGCGTTGTGGGCTACACTTAACTTTTCACTTCTACCGCCAACCATTTGATAAGTAGTTGGTTCTTACTCCCATTGTAATCCTTTTCAGAGAATAAGTGGTATGAGTACCAAGTTTGGTTGAAATCGGTCCCCTGATTAAGGAGGAGATGTGAAACACAGATACAGACATTAATTTTTATACTATTTATGAATATTAGACTGGAAATTATGGAGCAAATTACTCTGATGTATATTTCATATCACTCGTCTAAAATCAAGTTACCTTGAACTGTACGTGAAGTAGCGACATATCACACGTTACATAGGAACTCATTACTAATATTTTGTATTTTTCTGTTCACTATGGTCCTTCCTGTGTTACGACGGGCGAAGAATAAAACTTATCACTTCCCAACACGGTCATACGTGTTTGTTAAAGCCCTGTGCCATTTGCTGTAGCGTTGTTGACTGCCTCACAGTCGCTACACAGCAGATGCAATATTCTGGATGTTGTGAAATAGATTGAAAGGATTGCACAGATTATATGCGTTCATAACTATTGCGTTACAGCTAACGGAAGCGAAAAAAAAAGAAGCGCGTCGTAAAGATTGGTATTTTTACGAGGTTGGCAAAGGATCTTTCATTATCGCTGTGAACTGAAAGCGGGAGCAATGCGTGGATACTTTTGCAAGATGAACTGGAAGCACGCCACAGATGACGGCGTGATTGTGCCGACGCAGCCGCGGTGTAGAATGCGTAGCTATGGTAAAGCTTGCTTTTGCCAGCAGCATTCCACGACCACAGACTTAACAGCGCCATTTGATGCAGTCGTTTGTTGTTCGTGTAGTGGACAGTTGCCAATTTAGCGACTTTGTCGCTAGAAATGGCGACTTTTGCCTTCGTCTTAGCGACAAAAAACACTTTTTAGCGACAAAAATCATTTAGCGACTTATCTGGCGACTTTTGGAGTACTGACGACTTTTGCAGTACAAATCAAAACGATTTTGTGCCAATATTTTCATTAACAAAACTAAGCTTTCAACTATGGAATGGGTACTACACTGACTTTGTTCTACATTTACTAAGTTAAATTAAGTTCTTAGCAGATCATGTAGCATTGTTCAGCATTTAGTAAACCTGAATGTGGGAATTGCCTACAGAGTAAGAAAACCTTGACTATAGAACAATTCATTATTCATTACCCACTAGCCTGTTACCGTCGATAGCGTATCTATCTATGATTCTTCAACTTTTGAACTCACTTTATTTTTCGAATAGACAAAAAACATACGTTTGATAAAATACATTTCTGTCCAGCAACTTCTAATTTTTCGAATTGTTAACCCTTAGCCAAATTATTACAACATGCACAGTGGTAACACAAGAACGATTCGGTGGGGGTATCTCAGGCATTATTACGTTTTAAACAATGAACAATAGGACTGATATCGAGTTACCGAGTGAGTAGATTGTTTCATGACCTCTAGTTCGCTTGAGTTTTAATGTATTTTCAGTGATTATAAATTGGTGAAACTTATGTTGTGGTGGATTACATAATGGATTTACCGCAGAAGAAGAAGCAGTACGCTCAAAAATATCGGGATGGTTGGGAAGCAGAACCTGAATTGAATGGGTGGCTGAAACCAGTCGTTGGAGACTTATCCAAGGCAAGATGTCAAGTATGTGCAACAGAGTTTTATGCTAAATTGTGTGATATTAGAAAGCATTCGAAAACTATTAAGCATAAAAAGAATTGATTCTAAAAAAACACAAACCACCTTACCTGTGAAAATTGTTCCGAAAACTATAGTTAGAATAGCAAGCAGAGCGGAAGGCGCCCTTTCTTTATTTATTACTGAACATTGTTCTATTTTAGCTGTAGATTATTTAGGAATACTGTGCAAGAAGGTGTTTTCCGGTGATGAGGGCGCTAAAAACATGCAATTACATCGTACAAAGTGCACTAACATTATAACTGAAGATTTGGCTCCAGACTTTACACAATCATTGGTTGAAGATATAGGTAACAAAAAATACAGTGTACTAATAGATGAATCCACAGATGTATCAATATCTAAAATGCTAGGTATCGTTATACTACTATAGTGTAAACAACCAAACCATTAGATCAGCATTTCTCAAACTCGCTGTAGTAGAAACTGCAGATGCAAGAAATCTGGCTGCTGTTCTTGCGAATTCTTTGAAAGATCTCAAACTTCCAATCGCTAATGTGGTAGGAATTGGCACAGATAATGCTTCTGCAATGATTGGAATAAACAATGGGCTCTTCGAACAACTCAATAGAGAATATGGTTTGAAGCGTTTGGTATTGATCCGTTGGATTTGTCACTCTCTTCAGCTTGCAGTTTTGCACGCCTCAGTGAATACCATACCTAGAAACAGAGAGTTTCTTGTACGGGAAACCTCCAATTGGTTATCCATTTCACCAAAAAGACAAGAGGAATATAAAAAGGTTTATGAGACAATAAATTGTGGAAAATAGCCACTAAAAATTCTGAAGGTCTGTGCAACACGCTGGCTTTCCATTGAACCAGCAATACGAAGAATTCTGGAGCAGTGGGAAGAGCTAAAGCTACATTTTTCACTTGTCATGGTTCAAGACAATTGTTACACTGCCGATCTTTTGTACAAGATGTATTGTGACGACTCAAATCATCTTTACATGTTTTACCTTAAACATGCTTTAAAAGACGTACAAATAGCAATAAAAGCTTTTGAAGGAGAAGACAATGACCCCACTAAATTACTAGATACACTTGTATTTCTCATGCAGTCACTCGGACAAAACATAGTTTTTCCAACTGTTGATTTGTGGACAACACCAGTTCCAAGCCAATGTATGTACGCAAATTCGAACCTTGGCTTTATGTTTGAACAGAAATCGTCTGAGTCAAGTTTGCCTGAAGAAAATAAAGTTTATTTGAAGAAGAAATTCAACAAAGACTGCCAAGTAACGTTACAATCCTGAAAAAAATGTCAATACTGAATGTCGAAGAAACACTAAAAGTGAATAAAAATAACGTTGTAACGGATGTAGCCAAATAGTTGGGTTTTAGTGTCGATTTCATAGACGGTATGCTGCAAGAATGGCATAATACCAACTTCATTAGGTGGAATAACACTACTAACACTGTTCGATTTTGGAGTGAGGTTTTGCAGTATAAAAATGCTGCAGGGGAGAACCTTTTTCTTTGATTTCACAGCTAGCAATGACTGTTACATGCCTACCGCATTCAAATGCAGAAGTGGAAAGGATATTCAGTTCTATGAACATTATAAAAACTAAACAACGTAACAGATTATCGTTAAAGACAATTAATGCTTTGATCATATTGAGAGACCAGCTGAAGAAACAAAATAAAGATTGTGCATCTTTTGACATACTGTCAGACGTATTGGAGCTTATTGGAACGAACAAAAGTTACTGTTTTGCGACAAAACCAGTCGAACTACATCTTTTGAGCGACGTTCAACCCTCTACATCAACGACAGTTCTGTCAGAGAATGAAACAAAAGAGTTATTCGATCTTCTGAGTGACGACGATGAATAGCTCACATACCGGTATGTATATATTTTGTAACCTAATTTGCGTTCTTGCTTTCTTTTGTTACAAATATAGTCGTATGTTTCTAGTATATTTGACTACTGTGATTGAAACAACAATTTATGTATTGCTTCAATAATGATAACATGTTTAATTAAACGTTAGCGTATTTTATATGTATGTTGTTGCAAGCGATGCGTCATTTAATTAAGACAATATAGCAGTTACGTATGAGACAATTAGACAATTTTTATTAATATTTTATAACACCCCCCTCCCCTGTTTTATTGCACCATTCACAGCACGAAATTTTCAGTACACCCCTAGTAAAATCAGTTTTAGCGACTTTCTAGCGACATTTGATATTGAATCTAGCGACTCGGGTTTTTTAGAGTTGGCAACACTACTAGTGGAATGGCCGAACTCTTACAATCGGCCTTCCACAAACTTTCTCGGCTCCCGTGGTTTCCCTACAACACTTAAAGCGAATGGCATCATAGCTTTTTTCATAAGGCTGTGGAGGATTTCTTCACCCGCTAATGAACATGGAGCTTGACGGGACTACTGGTTTCATAATTTCGAAATGAAATTGATTAGTGGGTTTCTTTCAATGTCCTGCATCAGTTCTAGACTTTCGGAGAATCAGCTGTCTCGTTTACATCCAGACGCTAAAGAGTTAAAATGCCTGCCCAAAATATGAGCCCTATATAACTGAGGTTGCGGGTTAGATAATCCCACGGATCAGACAACTGGACCGCAAGGTAAAACGACGCTTTTCATGTCCACTGCCTTCCTGGTATCTCTCAAAACGACCTTTAAACTGTAGGAACTGCGTGTGTAATAATTAAAAGGTATGCGAGCTTTTCATATCAATTCATTCCATTTTTACAATGGTCACCTCCAGGTAGTTATTAACTGTCTCCTACACAGGCCTTCGAAATGTCTTACGCCCTTTGACTACACACAGCCAAATGTTTGTTAATGTCTAGTCCACATTAGGTGGCCACGAAAAGAATGCCAGCCACAATTTCACACCTATACTACACACTTACATCGTAAATCCGCTAATGTCTTACGAACACGACTGCCGTCCGAAGAAAACCACAGAACTGTTGAGATGCTATCGTCCGCTCCCTACAGGACCTCGTAGTCATGGCTTCACCCACGACCAACCTGTGCCAGACCTGTGGCAATTCCAGACGAGAGAGACTCTGACATTTTAAAACATTTCAAAGTTTCATGCAATCGTCATCTTAGCCATGGTTTGATTGGATTTTGCTTGTCATAGGCTTCACGATAATGCTGCCTACTGGCAGGAACTACGAGTGTCAAACTATTTGCAACCGTAATAATGTTCAGAAAATGTCCTCTGGCGTCATGGAAAAAGCAACTGACGAACAGAATATAAGTTTTGCAATAGCTCTTAACCGAACTGTTTCACAATCTTCAAATGAAAATGTTCATTTAAAATCAACATCAAGCCTTGTACCCTTCCCACTACACGTTTCTGTATGAAATTTAGCCCATCTTTACCTCCCATTCTATAGAAAGTCTACGTAGTACCTAAACTATGTACTCGCTGTTATCCACTTAAATTCTTGTGCCAACTTTTGACGGAACGGAACCTAATTGGAACTGAACTGTAACTGGTCTCAATACAACTTGCCTTTATATTGAATGCACAACTGATATGAAGCAGTTATCTGGCTCTAATCAAAGTTTCCACTTACCTCGAGTCTTGACAAGATTTTTGCAGATTCCTCGAAAGCACAACAGCAAGCAGGCAGCGGCAAGCTAGATTTAGAAATAAATATTCAAACTGTTGCTTGCCACATGATGCACTGTCATAATGCGTAATGATAAACCTTCAACAGTAGAATGGGAAGAGTAACTAATGTTCCAAGACAACGATTTTAGAATGAAGTATGTATTTAAAAAGACAGTCTAAATAATACTACGCAAAAACAAAGGGAACAATGATTTGAAAAGAGTAAAATGTTAGCAGAGGAATTTCTATAAAAACCGAACAGTTTGATTAGTTGGTATCTTAATGCATAACTCAATATAGTGGGGTCGTCTTTCTCTCAACTCTGAGAAGTTTAACTAGCTGACAATAATAATTCTGAAAAATTAGCTGCAGAGTGCTGCAGTGTTACATCAAACTTATTCCCTCAAAAAAATTACAACACTACTAAAAATTTATATTCTCTTTGCCTTCCAATATACACATCATATTCATCCTTGCTGTCGTTTACAATATATCTTTCTTCGTCTAGCAGATATAATCTTAAGTCAACACAGAACTACGAAATACGTCTATCACCTGCCACACTTCAGTTAAGAATATAGCAGTGTTGCCAACCGTTAAAGTGAGCTTCCACCAGTTCAAAGTGCAATTAACCACCAGAAAACCACTTACTAAAATGCCCCTACTCTCATAATCGCTAAAATTTCCACTGAATTTTTTAAATTATTATAAAAGAAAACAATAAGTATATTAGCAGTTAGTTTCCTTTATAATAAATTAATAAAATATTCAGTCATTAAATGAACATACAATAAATAAATCAGCAAGTCAAGGTCAGGAACATACAAAAAGTTCTATAACAGCAGGTAATTATTTAAATGAATTCGTCTTCTGCAGATGAAACATTTTTGTCTGCATCATCGTCGTCGTCGGTTTCAGATTGATACGATTCTTTGGTACCGACTTGTTTTTCATTTTTGGGATTTCATATTGGTTGCAGCATTTTCCTTCCAACCACAGCATATTCTTAATGTAGCAGTTAAATATTTTAACTTTGTTCTATTCCTCTCCTTGTTATTTTTTTATTACATTCGTATTGATAAATAGTCTCTCAGCATGAGCACTGGAATGAGCCAGTATTAGGAGAGTAATCGCAAGTATCTAATTCCTTAAATACTTTATTCCAAAAAATTTTAATTTTTTTATATCTTTTGTCTCGTTCCAGTTCAACAAATGAATCAGTCGCCATCATACACTCTTGCTATAAATTCTACACTTTTATTGAACTGAGCCATTATATCAATTACATTTTCTTTGTTCTGATTAAATGCTTGTCCACACTTATTCTGGAAATTTTTTTCGTCAGCGTCAAATTTTCTGGTAACCTGTGTTCTATTTCTTCAATCTATCTTACTATAAATGGTATGCACTGATTACGCAACATTTCTTCGTCTTCCCGTGGTAATCATTTTTCTCTCATTTCAAGCAACTGTTTTTCAGAGCAGAATTCCAAATAATATGGCAGAAATCACGAAATATTTTGGGTAAAAATATTAACGTTATTTGTGGGTAACGTAACTTTGCTTCAAGTATATCTATCAGGTTGGTCAACTCATCATTGAGTTTGATGTGATCTGTATCTTTAGACTGGAACATTTTATTGATTCTGTTTATTTAAGTTAATATTGGATATAAAAATGAAATATATGCGTAATAAATCTCGTTCGCATACGTAGCGTGCAATAACTCTGCCATTTGATACCTTTCACGCACATACGGAAAAATGTTTTTAGCTCTGACTATTGCGTGTATATTTTTGACACAGCGGATTCTATTAATAACCACCTTGTCTGGCACACTTGAACTATTTTTAACCGTTTCTGCCCATCGTTGATGGTTTTGTACAGCTCCTCATAAAGAGATTGACTGGAAGAGAAGCAACTAAATCAATCATATGTCTCTTTAACTACAGCTGAAACAGCCAGTTGCAAGGAATGGCACAAGAAAGATACTAAAGTCAGGTGTGGTACGTCTTCTTTCAGTGTCGTAAATACTCCATTATTTACTCCAACCATGACAGAGGCATTATCTGTAACAATGCTCATTAAATTTTCATGTCGGAGACAACAGATTTTAGCATACACTCGTGTAGTTCAGCAGCGTCAAGGTATGTAGATACAATTTTTTGGTGTAATTTACTGTAATAAACCAATCAATCTCAAGTATTTATGTATAGCAATATCAGTAGATTAATCAATTAATAAGCTATATGGTCGATCTTTGCAACCTTGTTTTAAAAAGTCAGTGAAAAGCTGTGTTAACGAGTATTTTTATAACTGAGGTGCACTTGGTTCGGTGCAGCTGAATTGTTAGATATCTTTTTCATGACTGTGATTAATTACCTCTCCCTAATGGTCGACTACATGTATACTAGTATGCATGGCTGTGAATAATGCAAGGCTTGCTTCTTCCCCCTTTTTTTCCCATTGGGCACTGACTTAAAAGCAATTGTAGACTGCATAGTTACAACCTGCAACAATTTACTTAGTCAAAGAGTGCTCAAAGATGAAAAACCGATCAATGAACCTCAAAAGGTTGCTTACCTTTTTATTTTGTTGATAATTCTTTGACACCCCATGAGACTTCAAATCTCCATAGTGACTCCATAAAGCTGTACCACAATATTTACAATTCGCTACCTGACCCGTAGTGCTTTCAATAACTTAAAGCCAATCTTTTAAATGTGTGTCTTGAAGCGAAGAATCTCGAAACTTTTGCGTATGTTGTCGTTTCGGCCTAGTTAATACACGTATGAAGTGAAATAATACCATACACTGAGAATCACAATTGTATAGTGCACACTACGAATGACGACAGTCGAATTACATTTCTGCGCATGTGACGTGACGCACCCTGCGTGAGCCAACAAGCGCTCGTTGGTTATTCGAAGCGACAATGAAATAACTGAGCGCACATTATTTGAAATCGGTTGCTGCACTCTGCATCTGCACAAGCCGCCTTCGCTCGTGAAATGGTGCTACTAAATGCTGCTCATTCTACAGGGAATCCCCGCATGTAGTCCATCGAGTGTGATGCCACATTGTAATGCATCAGTGTTGTCTTCGCAGTAAAAGTTAAATACTTCTGAAATCAAATAAAGTAGAAATAACATACACTCCTGGAAATGGAAAAAAGAACACATTGACACCGGTGTGTCAGACCCACCATACTTGCTCCGGACACTGCGAGAGGGCTGTACAAGCAATGATCACACGCACGGCACAGCGGACACACCAGGAACCGCGGTGTTGGCCGTCGAATGGCGCTAGCTGCGCAGCATTTGTGCACCGCCGCCGTCAGTGTCAGCCAATTTGCCGTGGCATACGGAGCTCCATCGCAGTCTAACACTGGTAGCATGCCGCGACAGCGTGGACGTGAACCGTATGTGCAGTTGACGGACTTTGAGCGAGGGCGTATAATGGGCATGCGGGAGGCCGGGTGGACGTACCGCCGAATTGCTCAACACGTGGGGCGTGAGGTCTCCACAGTACATCGATGTTGTCGCCAGTGGTCGGCGGAAGGTGCACGTGCCCGTCGACCTGGGACCGGACCGCAGCGACGCACGGATGCACGCCAAGACCGTAGGATCCTACGCAGTGCCGTAGGGGACCGCACCGCCACTTCCCAGCAAATTAGGGACACTGTTGCTCCTGGGGTATCGGCGAGGACCATTCGCAACCGTCTCCATGAAGCTGGGCTACGGTCCCGCACACCGTTAGGCCGTCTTCCGCTCACGCCCCAACATCGTGCAGCCCGCCTCCAGTGGTGTCGCGACAGGCGTGAATGGAGGGACGAATGGAGACGTGTCGTCTTCAGCGATGAGAGTCGCTTCTGCCTTGGTGCCAATGATGGTCGTATGCGTGTTTGGCGCCGTGCAGGTGAGCGCCACAATCAGGACTGCATACGACCGAGGCACACAGGGCCAACACCCGGCATCATGGTGTGGGGAGCGATCTCCTACACTGGCCGTACACCACTGGTGATCGTCGAGGGGACACTGAATAGTGCACGGTACATCCAAACCGTCATCGAACCCATCGTTCTACCATTCCTAGACCGGCAAGGGAACTTGCTGTTCCAACAGGACAATGCACGTCCGCATGTATCCCGTGCCACCCAACGTGCTCTAGAAGGTGTAAGTCAACTACCCTGGCCAGCAAGATCTCCGGATCTGTCCCCCATTGAGCATGTTTGGGACTGGATGAAGCGTCGTCTCACGCGGTCTGCACGTCCAGCACGAACGCTGGTCCAACTGAGGCGCCAGGTGGAAATGGCATGGCAAGCCGTTCCACAGGACTACATCCAGCATCTCTACGATCGTCTCCATGGGAGAATAGCAGCCTGCATTGCTGCGAAAGGTGGATATACACTGTACTAGTGCCGACATTGTGCATGCTCTGTTGCCTGTGTCTATGTGCCTGTGGTTCTGTCAGTGTGATCATGTGATGTATCTGACCCCAGGAATGTGTCAATAAAGTTTCCCCTTCCTGGGACAATGAATTCACGGTGTTCTTATTTCAATTTCCAGGAGTGTATTTCGAAACATATAAATAGCTTAGCGGTTTCGGTAAATGAAACTGAATTCTACTAAACCATTATAAAATCCACCAGCCACTAGAAACAATATTTCGCCACTAAAAGGAGGGTAGAAACCACCAGTTTTAGTGGAAAATCCACTAATTTGGCAACACTACCACGCAGAAGCAAAAACTGTGCCACAACAAGACCAAACAGTAACTTGACTTGCTCTCTCTCTCTCTCTCTCTCTCTCTCTCTCTCTCTCTCTCTCTCTCTGAAGTGCACACCGATGTTGTTGTTGTGGTCTTCAGTCCTGAGACTGGTTTGATGCAGCTCTCCATGCTAATCTATCCTGTGCAAGCTCCTTCATCTCCCAGTGCCTACTGCAACCTACATCCTTCTGAATCTGCTTAGTGTATTCTTCTCTTGGTCTCCCTCTACGATTTTTACCCTCCACGCTGCCCTCCAATGCTAAATTTGTGATCCCTTGATGCCTCAGGACATGTCCTACCAACCGATCCCTTCTTCTAGTCAAGTTGTGTCACAAACTCCCCTTCTCCTCAATTCTATTCAATACCCCCTCATTAGTTACGTGATCTACCCACCTAATCTTCAACATTCTTCTGTAGCACCAAATTTCGAAAGCTTCTATTCTCTTCTTGTCCGAACTATTTATTGTCCATGTTTCACTTCCATACATGGCTACACTCCATACAAATACTTTCAGAAACGACTTCCTGACACTTAAATCTATACTCGATGTTAACAGATTTCTCTTCTTCAGAAACGCTTTCCTTGCCATTGCCAGTCTACATTTTATATCCTCTCTACTTCGACCATCATGAGTTATTTTGCTCCCCAAATAGCAAAACTCCTTTACTACTTTAAGTGCCTCATTTCCTAATCTAATTCCCTCAGCATCACCCGACATGCAATGCCCACGTTACAATCTAAATGATAAGCACGAATAACTAGAGGGCACAAGCGAGGATATCGATTTTGAAGTATGCTTCGAAGAGCCAGAAATTCCTCAATGAAACCCCCGTCTCTGCCACACCTCAGATAATGCTCAGTGTAATTGCAAGATATGAGGGTGGCGATGAAGTGGCTTCCTTAGTATACTTAAAATTCGGTCTCTAACTCCTCGTGGACGGAACACGAAACCCAGATGTTGTTTCCTTTCCGTACTACAGTGGAGTGGGAATGGATTGGCAAGCTGTTTGAAGGACATATTTAGGCGCTGTTGAGGCCTTTGTTTCTTTTGCCACCAGGAGACTCGTCTTCCCTTCTAATGGAGGTTAGATAGCCCTCCCTAAGCGAGGTCACTAAAGTGCATCACCACCAACGATACCAACGCCACCGCTATGCTATGCAGTGAAAGATTCCTCATACCAGAATACCTTATTATGATTTGGTGCATGAGTGCAGATGTCATTCGTTGCAGGAACGAATTATGTCCGCATGGAATTGTCATTGTTGCTGTTAAATTTAAAGGCATCAAAATTATGAAAGGACTGAAAGGATTGATCAGTTCGCTTATTTATGATGTATTTGAACACGAGATCGTTTTGATGTTAGTAAGCACGTCACGCCTCGTAAGCATCAAAATCTGTGGTGTACGTAGATCGCATCCGTCTGCACAGGACAAAGCAAACGACTTGACAGTGTTTTTTACTTTCCCTTCAGACTTAAGGTACCGTCTGATACCATTTCGTAAATGTTACTGCAGTAATGTTCGTCGCCTGAGTGAGTGTAAAAATTTAAGGTGAACGTCTAGCCACATGGAAAAAGCTCTGATGTGGCCAATAAAACGCTCAAATTTCTCCGTTTCGTCCTTCAGAAGTCAGCTGCGATATACCGGAGGGAGCTATCTGTGACCCTACAGCAAAGTGCCAAGCGCAAAATGATCTCGTGTTCCCCAAAGTACAATAAACTCGGCAACTTGTTGCGTGATGGGGTGCTTCCCTTCGGATGCTATACATTCCTTTCGAAATCTGTAATGCTTGACAGTCTTTGTCTTCATAAGCATTCCATTCTTGTTGTCATATTACTGCCCTTGAACTAAGTAAAGTATTTTTCAATTTGCTTTTAGTACATCACGATGTGGTGACACTTTTAAGATGTCGTTGGAACAGAGTTTATGTCCACAGGAGGATCGATTCGTTTCTCACATCACAGACCTGTTAAAAATAAGTGTTGCTGACGACAGCGAGGTAGTTGGCGACGAAATAAGAGCTCAGTTTGAATAGGAAGGTTAATGCAGTCGGCCGCGAGTGTTTCGAAGAATCCATGCTGTCATTTACCGGAGACTTAATTTAAACTCACAAATTGGCTATATGGATCGCGTTTCTCCCGGGCAGAGATAAGATATTTAAACCGCAGCGCTACCTCACCATGACAGAAACTGGTTAATGGAATTGGACGTAACTGGAGGTAGGTCCACACTCCATTAGTGGTTTAGTGACCCTTTTGCGAGAAGTTACTTAATTTTGTCACTGAGATATCATCTAACGCCTTTTAAGTACTGAAAGGGCATTTTCCAATGATAGAAAATTGTGTAAATCTTAAGTTTTCTACCAGAGATTCTGCTGGTGACCTATTTCTGTCGTAGAGTAGTTTCTCGAGTTCTCATTGATTGAAAATTGCGACGATCTGTATGTTATTACTGGCGCACAAAGTGTTTCGATATACTAGTTGGCCACATAAAATTCTTACCTGCTTCTGAAGCTTAACACCAAGCACGCTATCGTGTGACAGGGAGACGTGTACTAGATAGAATCAAACGCGCGAGACCGGTTGATGATACACCGGTTAGCAGGATTCTGGCTCTAAAATAGGTTTTTACTTGTGTAGGAAAATTAAGAGACGGTGCCTGTCTTGACTTTAGTAAGACACAACATGTTGTGAGCATCCTGTATCATCACATGTAATATTTTTTGGATCATCAGTTTACGCAAAGGTTGGCGGACTACCTCATCTGGACAGTAATGGTTTGTGCGAGGGCATGAACACAGTTACTTTCCTTGAAAAATCTATGCAGATATGCTCTTTTGGGTCATAATGTTCGGGTATGGTATTTAAAGAGCACGATGATTATAAATTGTTAAAAACTATTATAATTTTAAATGTAGATTTGTTACAATTAAAACAAATTTTACAGTATTCGATTTCAACAATCGAAACAATGATGTAAGCTCTGGCCCCTCATTGAGCTGTTACGTCGTAGAGAAACTTAGCGTATAATCAGTCACAGGAAATATAGAGTTTTACTTTCCCACAATTTGGGCAATGGTATCTGACGTTAGCTCTACAAACATGCTTGTTACAATTTGAGCACTTCATTGGTGTCTTGTTGTCACAAGTTGGACACAATTTGCACCTGGCACGTTTGTAGTTTTGGTTGCCACCCCTAGAGCTTGTTGTTAATGGCCTTCCTGTTTGTATTCTTCTGACAATGGCCTCTGACTGTTCAATTCCTGGCAGAATTTTTCTAACCTCGATGAAAGGACTACAAATTCGTTGATAAATGTTCTTCCTTTGTAAACAACATTTCTTTTCCACCCTGTATTAATTTATCTCTACAGCATCAAACCATTCAAGGCAGAAGTGTCAATAATATTGTAGATTATCATCATTGGCCAGCGGTTGGTTTTACTCTTACATTGTAGCCCAATATCATTTTTGGTTTTTTTGTCTTCTCCGTTATGTATTTCTTCACTATTCGTGTTGTGCTCATCAGGACAACCTGTTTGTTCTTCCTTAAAACGTAAAGTACGACTCAGTGAAAAGAGCTTTGGGTTTTACACATATCTTTGCTTAATATATTATTAGAGAGTTCAGGTTTACTTTTTTCTCATCGTCTCCAGCACTGTAAGATGTCCTCTGAGAAGTCCTTGGCCTAACACATATGGTTGGAAGATACTGTCATATGTAAGACCTTAGTTTCTCCTGGCGTATACAATTTTCAAACAACTTACGGGAAGTTTGTGCCTTGAAAATGACGGTGTGTATTCCCGCCGAAATATCGGCGATCGCTGTAAATATTACCTGGCTGAATTACAGTAAGTTGTTTGAAAAATGTCGTATGTGACAATTTGTCTTTTTAGGTCTTGGGTCAGATGCACGACAATCCTCATACCTTATTTTTCTCAGGTGCTTCTCCAGGTAACTTTTCTGGTTAGATTTGTATCCTCAGGACATAAGAAGTAGCACTACCACGTAACGTCCATATTTTTATCCCATATTTTGAGGGTTTATTTGGTACATGTTGCTTAATTGGACAACGTCCTCAGAAAACCACCATTTTTCATCCCAGGGTTACATTTGTGGCAGGATTATATAGTTTTGAAAGTATTTCGAACCACTTATCCCACATAACTCTTATTGGTGCCAACTTGTCATTTACCCTTCGTGATCTTCGATGAGACTTGTCATCGAAACGTAACACACACGAGATAAAACAGAACCATTCCAGCGATACTACGGCAGAACAGATGGCTCTGTTCGGACCCCACAGACTGTTTCGTGATTCACTATATTATTTATAAACGACAGCCAGTAATAACAGGCCATTATAGGCTTAAGGTGTAATTTCATCTAATGCCTTCCAGCTGACCCCATAAACTCTTAGACTTTGTTTTAATCATTCCCACTACAATACTTCGCATACTTTCACCATAACGTGAAACAGAATTTTATATCCTTATTCTGGCGAGAGCGTATCTTGTCGGACCAGGAGTCAGTTTCATAGTGTTTGCACTAGGTGCTCTTCCAGTTTGCGGAAGAGGTTCCAAGCTCATGGTGATTGTTTTGTCTTTGTACTGAAGCAGTTGACCAGCTTGCACATTGTCATCTGAGGTATCAATATCTGAAGCGTTTTCTGAAACAGATGAAGGATGAATGCTGTCATCAATTTCGTGATTTTCTTCTTCAGAAATATTCTCCTCGTTGTCAGATGCATTTACTAACGCTTCCAATTGCTCATCGGAAAGAACTCGTTTTGTCATGATAGCCACAAAGAAATTACTACTATAGGTACATGAACTGCCTGTGCATACGACTGTTGATAAAATGTAACCGTTAGCGATAATAAAGTTTGGAGCAATACCTTTTAAATATTAAAAAGTTGTGGAAGTAAAAGCTCTTTTTCTGGTCATATTGACCAGAAGATTAAAGTAGGGTTAAATGGTTGCTGATCAGAATTCGCTAAGACGAACACCTTTGCGATGGACGCGTATATTGCTTTTCGAAAACTCTGAACA
Organism: Schistocerca nitens; assembly: GCF_023898315.1. Classification (NCBI taxonomy): domain Eukaryota; kingdom Metazoa; phylum Arthropoda; class Insecta; order Orthoptera; family Acrididae; genus Schistocerca; species Schistocerca nitens. The sequence goes on from NC_064622.1 coordinate 357,245,896, forward strand.
GCTACACCGGCTGCTGCTGTAAACAGTGATTTGGAACGCTATCGAAATGTTACGGCGACTTAATGCTAATGGCCGATTTCTCATCTGGTCGCAGCGGACAGAAGTATTAATGCCCTCCGAGAGGAGCACAGCGCTCACTGCCGTTCGCGATGCATTAGGGGCTTTCGATATCGGGCTGTCGTTGATAGGCACGGAGTGCTGGTGGCATTCCAGGTCGGTCGATGACGCGTCTACGCGAATTCCTGCAGACTCGTGAGTAGCGTCGGTATGCGCGGCACGTGCGTAGCGGACCTCAGTCGTGCTCTCACTTCGCTTTGCATCTTTGTCTCCAGAGACAGTGTCGCACGTTCGGCGCCAAGGCATCACGGCAGCTCCTCACAGTGTATCTCTACACCTACGTACTTACTCGGCAAGCTACCGTACTGTATACTGCGGAGAGTACTCTGTAACCCTACTTGTCATTCCTTCCCTGGAGCGAGGAAAGAAGAATACCTGTGATACCTCTGTGCAGGTCTAACACACACGCTTCCTGCTTGGGATGAACTTCGAGCGAGTAGAAGCGTTCTGCAGTCTATCGCAAATGCTAGCTCTCTAAACTTTCTAATAACGTTTAGCGAGAAATTTGAGATTGTCTTCTCTCCAGTAATTCCCATCTAAGCTCACAGAGCATCTCCGTAACACCGTCGTACTGATCGATCGGACTATTAATTTATTTACACTACTGGCCATTAAAATTGCTACACCAAGAAGAAATGCAGATGATAAACGGGTATTCATTGGAGAAATATATTATACTAGAATTGACATGTGATTACATTTTCACGCAATTTGGGTGCATAGATCCTGAGAAATCAGAACCCAGAACAACCACCTCTGGCCGTAATAACGGCCTTGATACGCCTTGGCATTGAGTCAGACAGAGCTTGGATGGCGTATACAGGTACAGCTGCCCATGCAGCTTCAACACGATACCACAATTCATCAAGAGTAGTGAGTGGCGTATTGTGAAGAGCCAGTTACTCGGCCACCATTGACCAGACGTTTTCAATTGGTGAGAGATCTGAAGAATATGCTGGCCTGGGCAGCAATCGAACATTTCTGTATCCAGAACCTGGATTCATCCGAAAAAATGACGTTTTGCCATTCGTGCACCCAGGTTCGTCGTTGAGTACACCATCGCAGGCGCTCCTGTCTGATGCAGTGTCAAGGGTAACCTCAGCTATGGTCTCCGAGCTGATAGTCCATGCTGCTGCAAACCTCGTCGAACTGTTCGTGCAGATCGTTGTAGTCTTGCAAACGTCCCCATCTGTTGACTCAGGGATCGAGAAGTGTCTGCACGATCCGTTATAGCCATGCGGATAAGATGTCTGTCATCTCGACTGCTAGTGATACGAGGCCGTTGGGATCGAGCACGGCGTTCCGTATTACCCTCCTGAACCCACCGGTTCCATATTCTGCTAACAGTCATTAGATCTCGACCAACGCGAGCAGCAGTGTCGCGATACGATAAACCGCAATCGCGATAGGCTACAATCCGACCTTTATCAAAGTCGGAAACATGATGGTACGCATTTCTCCTCCTTACACGAGGCAACACAACAACGTTTCACCAGGCAACGCCGGTCAACGGCTGTTTGTGTATGGGAAATCGGTTGGAAACTTTCCTCATGTCAGCACGTTGTAGGTGTCGCCACCGACGCCAGCCTTGTGTGAATGCTCTGAAAATCTAATCATTTGCATATCACAGCATATCACAGTTGCAGTAGGTACTGGGAGATGAAGAAGCTTGCACAGGATAGACTAGCATGGAGAGCTGCATCAAACCAGTCTCAGGACTGAAGACCACAACAACAACAGCATCTTCTTCCTGTCGTATAAATTTCGCGTCTGTAGCACGTCATCTTCGTGGTAGTAATTTTAATGGCCAGTAGTGTATAATAGTCCACTTTCTTCGCTACAACAACGGATCGTTACATACAGAATTACATGTGCGTGAATTTTCGGGATAATATACTTATTTTCTTATCCCTTTTTCCTCAATAAATGTACGTTGCCTAGAGTACTATTTTTCCTGGTCTTTATTTATTTCTTATAGTGTGAAGGTACCAAAGTCCTCTTGTACTTTAATTGTGTCATAAACAGTTCTTAAAGCCTGGCTAGCAGTCCTTGCTGTAACATTCCCAGAGAAGATGGTAAGGTGGTTTGTCCCACAAACCAAAACCGGAAATCATCTAGAAATCTTACTCTTCTGACGGTTGGTAAGTACGTAGTTGAAATAAAATAGTGATGATGCTTTCGTGGGCATAAATCTTTGTTGCAATTTAGAAGTACTAAAGCGTCATTCGGTGAACATTGGGTACTGCGATGTCACTTTGGTCGGTGGAATTTGATTTTCGATTTTGTTTTCTAATGGAACCTGACTATGACTTTACTTCTTTGGACTATATTGTTTTTTAAAAGTAGTTTGAATTGACCGTCCAAAATTATATATAATGTTACCATAAGAACACCAATACTAAAATATTTGACACATTGTCAATTTGTAATTTAGCGAATATCGTATTACGGTATTCAACAAACGATAGCAACAGTAACATTCATGTATGAAGCGTATGTGGTTGACAAAGGGTATGAATAAATTTAAGATAATTCTCATTTATTATTCAGTCTCAGTTGCATGTTTAAATTCCATGTTTCGACCACTCTGGATCATCGTCAGATCTACATACTGATCGAAAAAATCTAATCCAATTAGAAATGCGCAACTGAGACACAACAATAAATGAGAATTTTGTTAAATTTAAATACAGTTGCTAAATCTGTAAAGACGATTATGTCAGCTATAGTGTATGAATTGAGTGTAATGCGTTAATAGAGACTCGTAGGTTCGCCGAAATATCAGATCTTTCGCTCTGTATCCAGAAAACGGTGCCTTACAGTAACTGATCGCTTTTAGTTGTACCGGAGTCCCTAACTGCCATTAGTCCAACTTCTAAAGAGTTGTTCGAATTCCTCGGTATCTGTGGACTTTACCGTTGGTAAGTAAACGCTCAATGTTCTATACAACGTCCCTAATGTGTCCGTGTCCAAATTAAGGGGAAGCTATGTTTGGGTAGTTTCTTCCTTGAGAACGAGAAGCCACCAGGATTACTGTGACCAGGATATAGATTTTAACAACATAAGATCGCTGGCCAGAGAATATGATATTCGTGGAAGGAAACTGAGAAACAGCTGAAAAGTCTGTTAGTCTAATTTTAATAGGCTTCCGGCTTCGTGGTTTCCTACCATCAAGGAAGTAACTAATAAGCCACAGCACGCGAGAAACATAAGCAACTATGAGCAAGCTACAACGGTGGCAGAAAAACAGTAATAATATTTTGGTTAACAATCCCTACCTCTCTTTCTCTACCAGCTATCACCACCTGCCCATTGTCGAAGCCCACCAATGATAGCCTGAGGACTTACACCCAGTGACAACACTTTTTTTTTTTTCGAAAAAGCATCCTTTTGTAGGTGGGTGCGACTCTGCTTCGATTACGTAGGCACACCAGAAGACTTCTGATCACAGCGGAAGAGTCAAAACGTCGAATTAGGAGAAGTTGAAAAGGAATACTACGCTGTCTAATAGCCCAGAAAATTTTGTCTTTCGTGATAGTCGGCAAGAAATTGTGCAGGTTTGTATACAACGATCGTAAATGACGCAAAGTTTTGAAAGTTTCAGAAAGGATAAGTTTGGATAATGCAGTTTCAAGTCTTTCTTGTAAGTACTGTGTGTGAGCCAGGAGAAGTCGCAGCGGCTTGTAGGCACGTCAACTGGCACCGACCCAAGAGCTTGAACGTCTAACAGTTGCCCACTTTGAATGCTAACAATTAGACCGCCGATGTTCGTCGATGTGACTTCGCTAACCCGGTTGCGCATTTGCAGAGACTGCTTTCCTCCTCCCGCGTCCCTGACCCCTCGTGGCACGACCGTAGTAAAGTATTGCGAAGCACTGCAAACCATCCAATGCTCATCATATAACAGCGTTGGTTTCCTGCGCCTCTTGAGAACAAGCGATGTTAAAATAAAATAATAATAATAGTCCCTCTCTTTCTTTATGGGCGTCCAGGTATGATCTCTCTCAGCTATTTGAGTCCGTAACGGCCATCTGCCACTTTATCTCCCTGCTCTGACTCTTGTAAAAAAAAAAAAAAAAAAAAAAAAAAAAAAAAAAAAAAATTGTTCAAATGGCTCTGAGCACTATGGGACTCAACTTCTGAGGTCATCAGTCCCCTAGAACTTAGAACTACTTAAACCTAACTAACCTAAGGACATCACACACATCCATGCCCGAGGCAGGATTCGAACCTTCGACCGTAGCTAGCGGTCACGCGGCTCCAGACTGCAGCGCCTAGAACCGCACGGCCACTCCGGCCGGCTGACACTTGTAAACAGATGACCCTACACTGCTAGCACGGTCCCTCAGGAAACTAGGCGTCTTATTACTGTGTACGTCGTTCTTGCGTCAACATTTCGGCATTACGTCTATACTGATGAGTTACGACATTGTGCCCACCTGCTTAATAACGTGTTGGTCGACCTTTGGAAAAGCAGTGTAGCAGAGTGAGACGGGTGTTAGGATTAATCAAGGAAAACCCCCAGTTGGGAAACGGGGCCAAAATTAGTTGGTTACTGTCGAGTTGCAATTTACAATTTCTTTATTGATTACTTCAACCATTAAGTCATTTCTTTACCACTTGACCAGGAACAGATAAAAAAAACTAGCAGGCATGAGTGCCTTTTCAAAACAATTTACTTTACAGTTAACGGCCAAGCCATTTTACTTAAAACAGGCTTTGATAAAACATTTGGTAACAAATCAAAATTTTCAGAGTAATGAAATTAAAAACTTTACCGTTAATAGCCAAGCCATTTTATTTAAAACAGACTTTGATAAAGCATTTAATAACAAAATTAAATTTTTCCAAGTAATGAAACAAAAACACCAATTTGCATACAGTTTCGCTACCGAACATGTAGGGAGCCAGTTCTTTTAAATTTTGGCACAACAAGATATTAAATTACAGGGGCTCGCTAACAGGGAGGTATAACTAGCATTTTCAAAGGATGCCAAGTAGATTAAAACAATCAAAGTAAAGATACATTCACCTTTTACAATAACAATTTTAAAGCCATGTAATTAAAAAAAAACACCAATGAAAGGCAACCTTTTTAAACAGTGGCCAAAAACAACCATTTTACATTTTACAATAACTAGCAACTTTAACAGCATGTCCTGCCACCAAAATGTCCTGGGATAGAAATAATTAACCGACCGGGTGTAAGGGCGGACACAATTGTCTCCCGCAGGATGCTCAGGCTAGAAGCGGACTAACCGACCCACAACGCCTCACATTCAGCAATCACATCGACCTCACGCGAGGCCAGGGGAGGAGGAGGAATCAAATCAGGAACCATAATCCCTGCCCAAAAATACACTTCCTCCCAGGCAGTACTAAAAAGTCAAAATATCACTGTGTATAATTACACCGGCGACAGGGACGGAAACCCGAACGCAGAGGCCACAAGGCAGAAAAGACGCTGGTTGCACAAACCAAAATTCTTCAGTTAACATCTAAACCTTTAACCAACTTAACTTGCAGTTTATCACAGAAACAGCAGGTGAACTCCGATGCAAAGGTTCCTCACACCCGACCATGTCCACGTCGCCAGCGTACCCAACTGGGCACAGTCACGCAGCCACGCGCTCTGTCACCCGAGCCCTCGTCTTCTCTGCACCCACGGCGGCGAAGTACCACTCCTCAGGTTAGGCGAGTTACTAGTCCATCATTCACGCTTCCAGACGGGCGATTTAAAGACATCCGTTGCCGCTCCCCCCAAGTAGTGACTCGGAACCACAGCCGTGGCCCCCGGGTGTTCACAGCAAGAGCTTACAACAGCCTTGTCCCGTCAACTCCTCCCACACGTCTTTCACCGCCAGGATAGACCACGCGGCTTCCCGGAACAACAGCAAACTCTCCACCGCCACGTCACGCCGCGGTCTCATCGTACGACATTCTCTAATTCCCGATTTTAAAAACCGACCGACCGACTCGTCACCGCTAGGCAACCAACCGGCCATCCCCCCCCCCCCCCCCCCAAGATCTTATTGCCTTACATAAGGCTAACAGGAAGCAACGACTCGAAGATCGATAAGACCAGACACGCCGCCAGAGGGGAATCTCAACAGAATCGAATGCAGCATAACAATAAATATGAAAGAATCAATTAACGATGGAATGGAAGGACTTAGAACAATCTCAGCGCGATATATGTTGAGAGCCGACACCCGGCTCAGAGATTCAGCATGGCAAGGATTCGAAAGTCTGTGGTGGTTTCCCAGCGGTATGTAGCACCAGATGTATGCCGATAGGTCACACAATTCCCTTAAATTACGAACGAATAGTTTCTGGGCGCAGAGGTGGCGTCCCAGTGGCGTCCCAGATGCCTTCAATCGGGTTCAGATCATACGAATTTGGTGGCCGAGGCATCAACGTGACTTCCCTGTCACGGTTGACATACCACTGTAGCATGATTCAGGCCTTGCGATGCAGACAGATATCGTGCTAGAAGATGCCATCGCCGTTGGAAAGACGTCAAGCATGAAGAGATGCAAGTGGTCTGCATTAAATGTGGTCCATAGCTGTCATGGTGCGTTCCCTTTGATAAGTACCAGAGGTCATGGAAGCCTAAAAAGTCGCACCGAGAGCTGGGACGAAACATAAACAGTGTCACGTGAGCCACTACGCTCCAGAGAAAGCATTCGGTGTTCACGTGATACGTAGGGGTGTGGAAAATCCTTGGCGCACGCTTTGCAGCTGGCGGCGTTCGGCTGGCTGCCGAGCTGTCACAGCGGACAGTGAGAAACCTGGGCGACAATGTACGAAATAAATTTAACAATAATGTTAAAATGTTAAACTGAGTTCATTCTGTCGAAGCAGATTTATTTTCATTCACGTTTCTAAAAAACGCTCCATTAAAACACAATTGTTAATTTTAATAACAATACCAGTAATAATAATGAGAAAAGACGAAACAAGGTTCACTCTGTCCAACTTAAACTGTTTTCATTGAGGTTTATAGCAAACCGCTCCTCTCTCTCCTCTATAATGCAGTCTAATTTCCATACTTGAGTTTCCACTTTTTCTACGACATGGAGGACGCACTTGATCCAATCCTCTGCAGTCACTGTTCTTACTGCTTCTTCTAGCAGTACTTTAACTTCCGGCATTTTGTATATTTTGTTTTTCGCTGCAACATAGCCTTTGATTCGGGCCCAAACTAACTCGATGGCGGTTAATTCACAGTGGTACGGAGGAATTTTGAGAACAGTTTTCCCTGCATTCTTCGCTATTTAATGTATTGCTTATTCGTTGTGCGCTGTGCTTTTATTTTTAACTGTATCTAAAAGTTCTTTCTTCAACATACCGGCTTCGAAATCGATGTTTTTAGATTTTAGCCACTCTCATATTTCGTGCTTATTGGAATTCGCATTGGGAACGTTTTCTTTTCTCCGAGAATGGTATGGCGCGTTATCAAGAACAATAACTGCATTTTCCTGAAGCCGAGGAAGAACATCTTGAAACCACTTCTCGAATGTTCCGACGCACATCTCCTCATGATAATCTCCACTTTTCTTGGATTCGAAAGTCCACAAACATCCTTCAACGAACCGTGCTTTGCTGCCAATGTGTGCGATAATCAGACGTTTGCCTTTACCTGATGGGCCCTTGCTTCCGGTGGATAACCCGGACAGAAACGCTTGTTTTGAGGAATTTATAGTGTCATCTACCCAGACGTAGCTTCGGGTATATCCTGCGTTCACCCACGTCTCGTCCAAATAGTAAATGGGTCTGACTTCATCTCTCAACCGTTTAATGGTTCGAAGCTAACGCCGCCAGACGTAACTTCGGGTATGTCCTGCGTTCACCCACGTCTCGTCCAAATAGTAAATGGGTCTGACTTCATCTCTCAACCGTTTAATGGTTCGAAGATAACGCCGCCTCCATAAAATGACGTCATCCCTGTCTATTAGCATGCTGTCGCGCCCACGCCGGCCATATTTGAAATTCATTTCTCTCAATAACTTATAAAATATAGTTCTCCGAAAATTGCCCAGATCTGCATCTTCGTTCACGACTGTAAGCAATTTGTCAACTGACGGCAATTAAAAAAAAAAAAAAAATTCGTGTACTTTCCTTCGTATCGCATTTCTATCGAAGTCACCAACATTTTCAGAAAGTTTGTCTTAATTATCGTTTCTTGGGAGACTTCAAAGAGTGTGTGGCCTTATCACACGATACACTGAAGAATGTCCAACACCTATAGCTGCAGCTGTTTTCGAAACAATGTCAGTCATCGACTGCTCTGGGTGTAAAAGTTCCGTTTTATACACATAAGCACCACGTGCTTCTCAGAACAACTTAATGATTTCTTCTTTGCTCGCTTCTTTGGTGGACTCAGAACTGAGACGTCGACCTCGCTCGCTGAATCCGTGGATGACATAATGAGGACAGCCGTATGTGATGCTGATGAAATAAGTGAATATATAAAATAAGAAACCATGAAATGCTATTGGATGCGCACATAAACAGTGAATGCTCAGCGTGACTATAAACACATATACTTACTCTAATAATCAACAACTACTCTTTCAAGCGTCTTCACAGATGAACTTAAGATATCCTGAAATCGGCGCTGTACAACACCCACTAACGAGCTCACACCTGCAACTGAGATGGACACACTGACTGAGCGCCGCGCCTGCGAACCGCACAATGTATCGCTCATAAAGGACAAACGGTTGCACCCATCGCATTCGAACAAACTACAAAATTAAATTCAATCCTTTCTGAAACTTTTCTCGCTTACACCCCCACAAAAGAATTTAAAGGGAAAAAGTTTGCCGCTTACTATATTTCGGATGATGATTTGGTAAAGTCCTATATCAGACGTGAGATTTTAATTCATTACTTCACTATTACTGACTCCATTGGGCAGAAAATTTGAAGACGTTATCAACATATAGTACTGTAGGCAATTATAAAATTATTTTGCTATGCGACACACAGTTTAGGAGATATGGCGTGATAAATATAAAGTAACGCGAAAAAACAACTTTTCCTGAAAGCTTAAATATTTCTCTTTTTGAGTATCATGTTCAGGTGCCAAATTATAAAAAAGACGTCTTTCATTTTTTAATTTCTGACGCCCCAGCCTTGTACACCCCTCGACGGCAGCGCTGTGGTCACGCGCCTTGCCGTGTTTACAGTACGTCTCTTGTTTCGGTGAATGGTGTATAGGTGAGTGTCGCCCCCTCCCCTCCCCCACCACCTCAGCAAAAGCACAATACTTCTCCCACTGGCCTGTGTTCGTGGCGCGGTGGATGTTTCGAGCAGCCATTCGCTTGGATAACGTCTTACCTGGACACAGCCATCGACCTGATGTAACAGGAAATGTGATTCTTTAGACAAGGCGAGACGTTTCCATTGAACCACGTTACAGTCTCTGATCTCGTGATCACTGCAGTCATAATTCAAGACGTCGTTAGATCTAGATGGGAACACGTAGGTATTGTCTGATACAGATCCTCGTGTTGAACAGTGTGCTCAGAAACACTAGTACCGGCAGCTGCATTGGGGTCTACCGTCAGAAGTGCTTCAGATCGCTGTCTATCCTGCTTTACGAAGCGGTGAACCTTCCTGACCTCGCGTTCTCTAAATAAGGCGTGAACATCCAGTACTTTGTAGCCTACACTTGGTTTCACAGTACTCTCAACCACTTTCCATCTGCTCACGACGGTAGCTCGCGAACAACGAACCACTTCGCTTTTTCCAAAATGTTCTCAGGCGCTGGGCCATAACAATCTGCTCTTTGCCAGAGCCGCATATGTTAGTGGATTTCCCAATTTGCAGCACGGATGGTCGCTATATCGATGGTCTGTCTGCTATACACTCACCTTGCTGTGTAAAGTGCGCGCAACACCTGCAGGCAGCATTCAGTCTCTTGCTGGGCAATGGTCATAATGGTTTGGCACGTCAGTGGAGTTTCCTGTACTCGAAAACGGCCATTGCTTTTACTTCGCAACATCGATTACTGTAAAGATTTTACTGTGGAAAGGAGTGATGAGCACGTAGTGGGTCCCATAAAACGACAGTCGTGACGTCGGTCGTCCATCAGCGCTGCTGTCGTGAGGGACGAGATGCCGGCTGCTGTTGGGCGTCGTCCTTCGGCGCGCCGTATCGTCCTTGTCTGGGCTGAGCGCGCAGTATTTATAGCTCGTGCGTGCCCGCCGGACCTGTCCCAACGGCAGACCTGGACCAGCTCAGCCGTCTCTTCTGCCTCTGCCTCTGCGGCTGTCGCCCAGGCGCGGTTGCGTCAAGCTGCGCTGGAGGCGGAAGCACGACAGCCTACGGGACTTGCGTTCGTTACACTTCAGTGGCAGTGATAGCCACAGGACATCCCTCGGAAGAGGAGAGGTATCTGGACCCAGTGAGATACGTTGTAATATTCTATATAGATCATGCACACTAACGTGCTCTGCTTCTATCAGCTTATCGTAGGAAGCTGGAAAAGTTAAGGCTTCCATGCGATTTCCATTTTCCAAGCAGGGCTGTCGGATATATGTACACAATTACAGGCATATATCCTGGTTTCAATCTGTTGTATAAGGGCCAGCCAAATGAAAACGAGCAGATGGAAAAATAGTAAGTAAACTGTTCGCCATCACACAGTTAATACATTGCTCTCACTGAGAGACCAGACGGATGGAAAAATGTTTGCGGTTGCCAGCGGAAGCATGATTGTACCCAGACGTGCATCCCTTCGTTCGAAGCGAGTCGGCGGCCACGAATGTCTTTTTTTTTCCCCCAAAAGTATGGAAATTGCATGGGGAGAGGTCGGGATTGGATGGAGGATTCGTAAGGGCTTGCCAGTGGAACTTCGGCAGCGTAGTCGATACAAGACACGCCAGCTCCGGGAAAGTCATGACCCTTTTCTTTCACTACTCATGGTAAAAGGACACTTGCAAAAGCTGTCCAGGAATGCTGACGGACTGCATAATCCCGTAGCAGAATGGCCCCTCCTCTCCCCACATGTTGCCGAGGTAAACTTACATTTTCTCTTTACAGTCTCGATCGTTCCCCATGCGATTTCCATATGTTTGGAGCCGTGGAGAAAGGTATTCGTGGCTGCTGATTTGCTTCGGGCGAAGGGTGTACGCCTTGGTACAATCATGCTTCCCTAACCAACCACAAATATTTTTCCATCTTGTCTCAACAGTGGAAGGGATATGTTAAGTTATGGCAGTTGCTTTTGAAATAATAGTTTACTATTACTTTTTCACCTGTCTCGTTTTCATTTGAATGCACTTACACAGAATTACGGCACACACTTTATGCTCGTACATTATGTGAGCTTAACAGAGACCAAAAATCTGTTGCAGGAAGCCGCGTGAATTTCATGAACAGAAATCTTATAAAATGTCGTCCATAAGTTGCAGAGTACCGTAGACAAACTGTGCCCAGGTTAATGCCGTGGTTGTTCACTTCTGGGAGGCATTAGATAACAGTCGTGCGCTGTCCTTAACCTACAAACTATATTACCGATAACTGGGTCAGATTTGTGACTGTATTCAGGATTATCTAGCAGATACGATCCACGGAAGACGTGAAAGTAATTTTAGAAGCTCCCTAAGACAATGCTATGACCTAGCTTGAATCATCTAAAACTCAACTTGCAGCCCATTTATTCCTGAACTATTCAATATACCGAAGCGAGTTTTTCGGCGAATTATAATAGGCCGGGAAGCACATAATTTTGTTGCAATACTCTTTAACACTTGAACCAACAGAGATGCTGTAGCAAGTCTATGTAAGAAAAACAGACATACACTTTTTAATGACATTCGAAAGCTCTTGAAAAGATATATATACTGTGATATAACCCTCGTTAATATTTGTGTTGTTTTTCCCAAAAGTATCCGACAAATGTGCAAAAGGCAAGGCGGCCAGAATCTGCTTTTACTGAATAAACTCTCCCAAGAGGGGCTCTCAGGGTAATTACATGTCGTTGTGAACGGAGAGAAATCGTTGAAGCACCTCTGGACGTACCCCATGGGAGTTTTACAGGATCATTACTTTTCATAATATGTTTAAATGACCTGCTAGATAACTTCGGAAGTTCCATGTGACTTTTCGCGGATGATGCTATTGTATACAGCGCAGTCACGAAGCTGACGTTTAACATCAACAAATGTGACATGATTACACGATTGTAGAACACTTACTGGAAGCGTTACTTCCGTAAAATGCATAGGAGTATTGACAGGTGGCTACACTGAGCCACAGCGCCAGAGATTGCGCCAAAGAGTTTTATTTCGCCGCCTCCACAGGCAGTTCTTGTCGAGAAGTCGTGGTGGAGATTGCTTGTTGAGATGTGGCAGTAGTGAGTCGTTGTTGAGATGTTGTAGTAGGGAGTGCTTGTTCCATGTTTTATGCAGTTGTTTGATGGGCTAGACAGCAGATGTTGCTCGAATGGAGATATTGTAATGATCAGAGTGCTTTTCGTCAATATATATGAAGGTAAAAAAAATTCCCTTCTCTTTTTATTATTTCAATGTCTTAAATAATGCGTCATTACAGGTTCAGTCAACAAAGCATCTGGCTTGTGTTCTTGTATTAGAGTGTAATTCTGGTTTTCTTGCGCAATTATAGTATTTCTATTTTTTTAATTACTTCAGTATAAATGGTATTTAAAATTTCTTGTCTTATTGAAGAAGAACCGTGCCAGATGTGTACGTTGAATCACACTTCCACACACAGAACAGCGACTCTTGTGGCTTGTTGTTTCGTAGCTTTCGTAGTTGCTGGGGACTTAATTAATTGATTGTGTTAACGGAAATTTTCTTTCATTCTTTGTTATTGTTCTATGTAGTCAGATTGCGTACAAAAACTAGTCAGGGCCAACCGTTTACGAGACTTCGTAATCGGACAGACAGCGACTAAAAAATTAAAATTATTTGCTTTCTTTTTTATAATTAAGCCCCCATGCAGTATACGTACGGAGCGATTTGAATTGGAATAATTATAAAATTAATCGCGACCAAGACAGAGATCATTGGAGGAATCGTGAAGAAATAGCCGGCCGGTGTGGCCGTGCGGTTGTAGTCGCTTCAGTCTGGAACCGCGTGACCGCTACGGTCGCAGGTTCGAATCCTGCCTCGGGCATGGATGTGTGTGATGTCCTTAGGTTAGTTAGGTTTAAGTAGTTCTAAGTTCTAGGGGACTGATGACCTCAGCAGTTAAGTCCCATAGTGCTCAGAGCCATTCTTCATGAAGAAATGTTGTGTATCAACAAAGGCAGTAGCTTACAAAACACTCGTTCGACCAGTACTTGAATAATGATCGTCAGTCTGTGATCGGTACTGGGAAGGATTGATACAGGAAATAAAAAATCGAAAGAAACAGCGCTTTTAGGAAGCGCGAAAGCGTCAGGGAGATGCTCAACCAACTCTAGTGGCAGACCCTGCAGGATAGGAGTTGAGCATCGCGGTATGGTGTACTGTTAAATTTTTGAGATACGTTCCTGCAAGAGTCAACCAATATGTTGCTTCCTCCTATGTGAATCTCGCGAAAAGACCATGAAGATACACACATCGAAAAAAGTTTTGCATCGCCTTGGTTCCGAGAGTTCCGGAACCTGTACAAAAAATTGGAAAAGAGATCAACATAAATCATTCCCGCCCTTTTTATTGCTCATGAAAACCACACATTGCATGTTGTACCACCACACAGCGAGACCTTCAGAGGTGATGGTCCAGATTGCTGTACACACCGGTGCCTATAATACCCAGTAGCACGTCCTCTTCCGTTGATGCATGTCTGTATTCGTCGCGGCATACTATCCACAAGTACATCAAGGCACTGTTGGTCCAGATTGTCCCAATTCAACGGCGATTTGGCGTAGATACCTGGGTGGTTGGTGGATCACGTCGTCCATAAACAGCCCTTTTCAATCTCTCAGGCATGTTCGATAGGGTTTATGTCTGGAGAACATGCTGGCCACTCCAGTGGAGCGATGTAGTTATCCTGAGGGTAAATTCACAAGATGTTCACGATGGGGGCAGGAATTGTCCATAAAGAAGAATGCCTCGCCAATATGCTTCCGATATGGTTGCGCTATCGGTCGGAGGGTGGTATTCACGTATCGTGCAGCCTTTACGGCGCTTCCCATGACCACCAGCGGTGTACGTCGGCCCCACATAATGCCACCCCAAAACAGCAGGGAACCTCCACCTTGCTGCACTCGCTGGACAGTGCCTAAGGCGCTGAGCCTCCAAACACGTCTCCGACTATTGTCTGGTTCAAGGCATATGCGACACTCATCGGTGGAGAGAACGTAATGCCAAACCTGAGCGGTCCATTCGATATGTTCTTGGGCCCATCTGTATCGTGCTGCGTGGTGTCGTCGTTGCGAAGATGGACCTCGCCATGGACGTCTGGAGTGAAGTTGGGCATCATGCAGCCTATTGAGTACAGTTTCATTCGTAACACGATGTCCTGTAGTTGCACAGAAAGAGTTGTTCAACATGGTGGCGTTGCTGTCAGGCTTCCTCCGAGCCATAATCGGTAGGTAGCGGTCATCCACTGCAGTAGTAGCCCTTGGGCGGCCTCAACGAGGCATGTCATCAACAGTTCCTGTCTCTCTGTATCTCCTGCACGTCCGAACAACATCGGTTTGGTTCACTCAGAGACGCCTGGACACTTCCCTTGTTGAGAGCCTTTCCTGACACAATGTAAGAATGAGGACGCGATCGAACCGCGGTATTGACAGTTTAGGTATGGCTGTACTACAGACAACACGAGCCGTGTACGTCCTTCCTGGTGGAATGACTGGAATTGATCGGCTGTCTGACCCCCTCCGTCTAATAGGCGCTGCTCGTGCATGGCTGTTTACATCTTTGGGCGGGTTTAGTGACATCTCTGAACAGTCAAAGGGGTTGTCTGTGATAAAATATCCACAGTAAACGTCTTTCTTCTGTAGTTCTTGGGAACCGGGGTGATGCAAAACTTTTTTTGATGTGTGTAAAATAAGGTAGATTCGAGCCCACATAGAGGTTTACCAGCAGTCGTTCTGATCCGCGACAGGGAAGGGGAAAGTGACGATGGTATACAAAGTACCCTCCACCACAAACCGTAAGGTGGCTTGCGGAGTATAGATGCAGTTGTGGTACTCTGCCGAGGCGTTAGGTCTAAATGTCAATGCGAAGTTAATTTCTTCATGCATATCGATGTCAAATTTGGACTCAACAGAAGCAAAGGAGGAAGAGTGACATGGCGTTTCAGGTGGCAATTTCCCCCCCCCCCCCCCAAGCCTGGCAGACAAAGTATTATGTTCATTGCTGCGATTTCTGCAGGCAACATTGAAAACTGATAAGCATTACTAGCAGCAATACATCTTGATATGAAAAATAGCGATAAGGGTCTAACACAGGCGCCACACGCAGACCATTCTTTTCAGTTATTCTTTCACCGACATAGGTTTTAGTGCGTGTGAAGCGCAATTTTAGCGTAGAAATTGTTTATTTCGCGATGTTCTTCGTAAGGCAGTTAAGTTTGCTGTTCCGGCTCTGCTATATTAAATGTCTGCGTCCATCCACGTTTCCGTGATTTCGTAAGTCAGTTAATACGAATGTCAGGATAGTCCACAGCAACAGCTATACTGCCTCGGCCTTGTTCAGTCCGAGCTTGTGTTCGGCCTCAGAACACGTGGACAGGTCGGTAAGGGCTAATCTTTCTCTTTCCTTGTGACTCAGTGTCATTGGAGTTGGTCTGCATCAGCAGCTGGCGGATATTTCCTCATTCGATCAGATCCCTTGCCGTTCTCCAGCGTGTCAGTTGTAGTATAAAACTGATTCAGTGCCAGTATCGGCTCACATTTATCGCTATTAACTGCTGTAAGTCCACTGATGGAGTACAAAACGTGTCGTAGCCCGCTCTTCATTTGTAATAACCGCCCGAAGGCTTTCTTTTCCTCCCACGCTTCGCTGCATTCAGTCCCGGCGGACACGAGCTAGCTGAGACATGTTCATGCGACGAGCCGAACCAGCTACTGCCATTGCAGAACCGTGCTACTTTTCCTCGGGAATGTGTTGGTCTTTTTTACTGCGATAAATATTACTTTCATTTGCCCGAAATTCCGACGTTTATTGTGGTAATTGTACTCTGAATGATCGTAATATAAATTAATAGTACTTTAAACACCATTTATTTATCGGTCTCTGTATTATCACAGTAATTTTGTTACACCAAAGAAACTGTTTGTGGGGGGGGGGGGGGGGGGGGAGAAAGTTATGCATGGACACGTCAGTGTTTTGTATAGCCACCACAAAGGGATGGGCGCTCTTACACATACCAATATATATTTTCGGAACACTGCATATGACCGCTGAAGAAATACGCAGCTATCAGGTGCTTTGGATTTCTGTGACCTGAATAGCGGAAGATGCTCCACCGAATGGAATAAAAATATCAAGCTGTCAAGGGCCCCATCTTCAGCAAAACACATTAACATCTTAGGAGTTAAATTAAAAAAAACCAGTAAGTGTTGGACTCAACATAGCATATAGAACCAAAAACACAATACAAAGCAGACGTGGAAGAATTACCACTAACACTGACAAATACAGCCAATCAGATATACTGTATACCAACTTAACTTGCAACTGCTGTCAATCTGTATATCTGGGTCAGACGTGCAGGAATTTCAGAACCAAGTATACAGAACGTCTGAGCACTGAAAAGCAGTAGCTCACACCCGACATTCGCAGATCACCTGATAGCACACAATCACCACCCAACAACCATTGAAACTGACTCTCACATCCTTAAAACTAGTAGCAGCTTATACCAGAAAATCAGTTATAGAAGAAAACTATCACATTCAAAAATCAATAGCCCAGGGAAAGAAAGTACTGAATGAATACACTTCGCTGTGCAATAAAACCCTATTTGTCAGAATTGAAGAACTATACAAATAACACACTCATCAAAACCACTCATGAGGGGAAAAAAACACCCATTCTCTCTCTCTCTCTCTCTCTCTCTCTCTCTCTCTCTCTCTCTCTCTGCCCAGTCCTGAACACACACACACGCACACTCTCACAGCCGGCCGCGGTGGTCTCGCGGTTCTAGGCGCGCAGTCCGGAACCGTGCGACTGCTACGGTCGCAGGTTCGAATCCTGCCTCGGGCATGGATGTGTGTGATGTCCTTAGGTTAGTTAGGTTTAAGTAGTTCGAAGTTCTAGGGGACTAATGACCACAGCAGTTGAGTCCCATAGTGCTCAGAGCCATTTGAACCAACACTCTCACAAACCAAGCGCCAAATATACTTCAATCTTGCGCGCCTCACCCAGCTGAACACGTTACGAAGCAAATGAATACTACACAGCCACGACACCATGTAATGGTTGCGAAAACTGCCCATGTTTCGAGAAACCGGAGAGAGAGAGAGAGAGAGAGAGAGAGAGAGAGAGAGAGAGAGAGAGAGAGAGAGAGAGAGAGAGTTCTCAAGCGACCATAGGTCACGAAATCAACCTGTTCACCTCGCCAACAACATAAAACACTAAACCATCGAAGACGTGAGTTACACACAAGACCGGAGATTACTCATTTCCGTTTGTAAAAAAAATTACGTTCTGCTGTTTGCAGATGAGAAGTTTCAGATTGTGTATAAATATAGACATAATGTTGTAAACAAAGCACAGTGCATCAGGTCGTTAATATACATCTCAGTTGTGAACTACGAACAAATGATGTATAATATTTACAACAATTATTCATTCACAATTGTAAATATCATGTACCAAAGGTTTCGCTAAATGTTAACCTGTAACAACAATTGTACAGTAACAAAATAAAAAAAACACTGAAGATAGCACAAAAAGTGCTAAAACATGTCTGGATAAAACAAAACTAAAAAGGTGTCTTGTAAAGGCGGAATTCCTCGTCCTACTCTTATCAGCTGACGAGCCGTGGGTTCTCACGACCTCACAAACATAAGTACTGAATTCTCAAGAAGGAAGCGTAACTGTGAGATCACTTAGATTTCAGAAGGCTATATTGGATACGGATTTTGTCCAGGTAATATTACACAAACAATATTTTTTAGCCGGTTGAAACACCAAATAGCTTTCATGACTTAGTGACTTTAAACATTGTTTATCATTCAACAACGATTGTCAAGGGCTTTAATTCGTCACCGGCAAGATTTGAAACTAATAGATGACCTCAGTTTTCACATAATTTACATGTTAGGCCATTTCCTTTGTGTGTTTCTAGTCGCTTAAAGAATTGATTCGTTTTAAGGTACTTATGTTCACATGGCTGATATCGTATACAGTGCATGGAAATGAACGGACTCTCCCAGCATAGAGCTGGCACTGCTCATTGTTTGATTTACCGTTAGAAGAAATGGAAATGAAGTCCTATGCTTCTTGACAGAGCGTAGGGGGAACGATACGGGAGACCCGCACCGACGTACTAGGCAAGGTCCTAATGGAGATGGTTTGCCATTGCCTTTCTCCGAAAGTAATGGGGATGAATGACGACGATGAAGACGACACAACACCGCCCAGTCATCTCGGGGCAAGTGAAAATCCCTGAACCCGCCGGGAATCGGACCCGGACTCCCGTGCTCGGGAAGCGAGAACGCTACCGCGAGACCACGAGCTGCGGACTTGAGAGTAGTGGCTACATATTACGTATATCCATATTTTGAACGTAATGTTACATATCTCTTTTTCTAAAATAGTAAGTCCTAGTATTCTTCAGTTGATCTACTGTATATAGGTCAGCTGAAGAGTAGGATACTAGTTCTAGGGAAAAAAAAAGACACACATGACACAGGCATGGAATACCTCAGTCGAAATATATAGATTCTATCCTGTGTTTCAGGTGACCTATGTAGGCCAAGTGAAATACAGGACACAAATTTTACGTATGTCGGTTTTTTTACTTCGCTATTAGTAGCATCAGCTGAAGAACAGAATACTAGCACTAGGAAAGGCGAAAAAGGCAGCTAACGTAAATTTTGTATCATGTACTTTAGGTGTCCTATATATGCCACCTGAAGAAGAGGATGCTGGTAGTAGCGAAGACAAGAAATCCAACAGACGTAAAATTTGTATCTGGTCTATAGAGGCCAACTGAAGAATAAGATAAACCTTCGTTGTTCAACTGAGGTACAAGATGCCCTTGTTATGCATGTCACTTTTTTTGCTTTCACCAGTTCTAGTATCATATTCTCCAGTTGACCTACATACATACAGTATACGAAATCAGTTGCAGAGGAAACAGCAATTGGAACGAATCACTGTCAGACAAAATTATAATTCAAAATGTATACACAAATGATTTAAAATTAATATAACGACGGAGAGCATACACAATATCTGTCTCTTCATAACACATTCATTTATTTTTATTTTAAGACGCTTTGCCACAGAAAATAACCGATTAATTAGCTACCGCTCGAAAATAAACTAATATCAGTGACTGAAATATGACATCATTGGTCAAAGCCGACGAGTTGTATCCCATTCTTAAGTTGACCCTAAATTGTTCGCGAGGAAAACGCTCAAGCTAAGCAAAAGCCAAGGGAAGTGTATTTGTAGCACAAACCATCAGGACACCTGTGTCCTAAAAAATTATGTGAATAAATAGCCCCAAAAATGAAGTAGGTAAAAAAGAAACAGCCTACAGCACTTTCCGTAGTGTGTTGTATATTGTGACAGTATTATCCTAGCGGCTGAAAGTTGAGTAAAAGACATGATTGCTAACGCAGTTTTCATACTAGCGAGTAATAAAAATTGTTTTCCATGCTTCACGAGACTCTGCAGCGAACATCTGACATCGGACACTCTCTCTCTCTCTCTCTCTCTCTCTCTCTCTCTCTCTCTCTATATATATATATATATATATATATATATATATATATATATATATAACACACACACACACACAGAGAGAGAGAGAGAGAGAGAGAGAGAGAGAGAGAGAGAGAGAGAGACAGCCGCACATACTGCACGTGGCCTGCGACTGAAGCCTATTTTTCTTTGTCCCATTGCGGCGGTGCCCCTGTAAGCATGCCGTAGTAGTACGGGTGTTCACATGAAACTTCCGTGGTTTTCCAAATGCAGTAAAAAAAACTGGGACACAACTCAAAACATTTTGTAAAAAAACTTTATACTTCATGGCTGTATAATGTCTAGAAGATACTTCCTGAACTCATGTGCGTACAAGCGTGTCCGGGATGAAGGAAGCTATTACGTCCACAATTCTTCTGCGAAGAACGCCAGTGTTACGTAAAGGCGAGGCAACACAGTCGCTTCCACGTAACCCCACCGGAGTTATGCCTGGAGATCGCTGTGGCAACTTCTTTGGTCCATCACGCCCCCCCCCCCCCCCCCCTCTCCCGCCTCCCCCCTCCTGCAGTGTTGCACTATCCTGCTCGAAGATCACATTTGGCTGAAGGGGAAGAAGTTGAGGGACGAAGAATTGCACAAACTGGCCCAGATAAAGGATTCATGTTGCTGTTTGCGTGAGAATAAAAGATATTAAACATTTTTCACTGCCTGACATTGACATTTTCCCGAAAATTGCCAAGGTGTCCCGAACACTAAATGCGACGGTTGTGCCGAGTAACTTGTCCAAATGTGAGGGATGAAATTATATTGAAATCCAGACTTTCGTAGCTGCTTACAGGCATTGATAAATATCAACGGAGACAGTTGAAAATGCGTGCCCCGACCGGGGCTCGAATCTGGGATCTCCTGCTTACATGGCAGACGCTCTATCCAACTGAGCCATCGAGTACACAGAAGATAGTGCGAATGCAGGGACTTATCTCTGGCACGCTCCCCGTGAGACCCACATTTTCAACTTATTGCCCACATACAAATTGTTCACACATATCTGTAGTGCCCCAGCCCACACAACACCATATTCACATAAATATGTGGGAAGTTACTTCATCACAGAAAGCATCATTTCTTAGATAGTTCGGGTTTTGTCCAATCTGACCTAACATTTCAGTAGCAAATTCGTGTCAAACATGCAAGTCGTTTTCTTCAGTGCTTAAAAAATTTGAACTTTGTAAGCTTGCGCGCGAAATCGTTTAGGCGGCATCTTGTGAACTGCTGAGCTAGGGATTTTTGGCTCTCATTATGCTCGGCGTACTGACTTTGATGGCCTCCTTTCGTAGGTCTCTTTGATGTCTTCTACAATTTCATCTGATGTGCGTTTTCTGCCAGAACCTGACCGTTTTCACATCCAGTCACTAAAACATGTAATGCCAAGCCTTAATCGTCTCAACGTTTGGTGGCTCCCTGTCAAATTCACGTCGGAAATTCCTTTGGACACCGACGGATGATTCCGTTTCCACATATCACACCAGGCATCGAGCTTTCGAGGTGTTGTTATTTTTGGTAATTACTTAGCATCCGAGACCAAACAAAACGAAAGGAATCGCATAGAACAAATCAGCGCAAAACTTTTTAAGTTGTTTTACATGATGCTGCAAACAGAAACTATATAGGTCTCAGTTTTTTCAAAATTGGATTTGGAAAGGAGTATTGTTTAACATGAACATCGTCTGTTTTATACGACAGTGTAAATTTGCCACTAGTTCTGCTATTTGGCATGCTCAGTAACTGCCATTGTTATTGACTATGTGGTCTTTTAACAGCATCAACCCAGAACGCGAATCTGACAATTATACCCGTGTCTTTATGGCGGGTGAACATTAAGAAAACCAACAAACTGTATGGAGGATTGCTAACAGGAAATAAGAGGAGGGGAAAAAGGTCCTGTGAACCTGTGTCCGGAAATGGGCAGTGCGCGTGCAACAAGATATAGTCCCGAAACAGTACAGAACTGCATCGCATCCACGCCGCGACAGATGTTCAAAGCGGCCGCCATGGGATTGTATGTCATAGGGATAGCGGTTGTTATGCAAGATACACATAATCGTATTTTGGCATTTTCTTGTAGAAACCGGTCCTCCAAATCGGTGTAAGCACTGTCCGCTGCCTCCCTGTACGTTCGTCCGTCTGAAAGGGGACCCATGATCACAAGAACGCTCAAAAAGGGTTTGAAATGTTCTGTGACGTCGCTCGTCTCTGTGAGAATACTTGTTTTGCTTTAGCCATGACATGAATACCATATCGTTCTGCTGTTTATGGTACGCTGCTTCAGTCACACAGCACACACAACACACACGTAACACGGCACGTGCCATGTACCGTGGCCGCGATCTCTTTGTGAACATATGTTCTTAGGACCTTTTTTCGTCCATTTCCAGTCAGGAATCCGCCCCTGTAGTTTGTCGGTTTTATTAACGTTCATCCAGTATAATTGTTTCCAGCGTATTTAAGTTGTGTGTCCTTACGCTATAGCCGGCCGGAGTGGCCGAGCGGTTCTAGGCGCTTCAGTCTGGAACCGTGCGACCCCTACGGTCGCAGGTTCGAATCCTGCCTCGGGCATGGATGTATGTGATGTCCTTAGGTTAGTTAGGTTTAAGTAGTTCTAAGTTCTAGGGGACTGATGACCACAGATGTTAAGTCCCATAGTGCTCAGAGCCATTTGAACCATTTTGAACATTACGCTATTGTGATAGCAGTGCTGTCTTCTCATCATTGGACGCACTAGCAACGCTTTCAGTGGTTCCAAAGCCACGCTTTTAATACTTTACAAGCTATCTGTCTATAAGTGACATCCATTTTCCCACTTCTCATTCTGTGACAAAACCGAACGTGGTAGGGCAGCTGAAAGACCCTGAACCTGTATTTGGGAGAGCGGCGATTCAATATTAGGGTTCGAAAATTCATGTTTAGGGTTACTATGATTTCTCTAAATCGCTTAAGGCGAGTGGTAGAATGGTTCCTTTGAAATGGCACGGCCGACTTCCTTCCTCATCCTTCCCCATTCCAATTTTGTGTTCCGTCACTAATAACCTCGTCGTCGACGGGACGTTAAACCCTAATCTTCCTTCCTTTATCACTTGATAAATTGCATCATCAGTTTTGTATTCGTCTTGTACTCCGCGTGTGTTCGTGTGTGCAAATCCGTTATTGATGGTGTGCTTTCGGGTGTGTCAGCCGGGTTGTTTGAATGCGTAAAAAATAGACTCAGCCGAACATCTGAGTCATACCATTGACCTTTCACGCCAAGAAAACTTGAATATCAAATCCATTATTGTGTTGCGATAATCCGTAGTAAAGCAGCGATGGTTACTCTGGGATACCATGGTACTGTATCGTAAATAGCACGCCAGAGGAAGAACATTCATCAAAAATAAATATCTACTGGCAAAAGATTTTTCCATTAGTTCACTGATCGACAAAACCAAAGAGTCGTTCTTGACATGCGTTCGTTTTAGAGGGTATTTCATTGCAGTAAATTGCTTTTTGTGGTAGAGTAGTGTTTCATTGGCTTCCGCAGGGAAGCATTTGTTGGAGTTTCCTCGTCTGTTCTGCTGTTGCAGCTGTGAGCCTCGCGGTACTGTCAGCTCGACAGCCATTGTGAAAGACTCCCGCTGCGCAGGAACTGTTCCTACAAGACCCCTTTGTGGCAGTCCGTAAACATCACACGCTCTGAGTCAGCCGCCTCCTATGGAGCGCCACCTAAAACCGCCCGCCTCGGCGCAGCGAGTCGGAGCCGAGTCACACACAAATGACGTTTCCCAAGAACTTCCCCATTTTTCACAAATAACTTCAATAACTTACCCCGCCCATAGAGGCGGGCAGGACAACATTTATGGTCATCAGCACTTCGATCTTGAAATCTTTGAAGTCGGTGTATTGAACTGTGTGCTACTGCTTAAAGAAATTGGTACCCATGCACTGACCTAATATTCCTGTTAGACCTAAAATAAACTTGAAGAGTTGAAATGCGTATTCGTTAATTTTCTACTTTTATTTATTATTATTGCTTAGCTTTCTCCATCTAAATGAAGATAGGGTACTGGGTCCACAGCTGAAACATCTTGCAAAAGAACATCTTACTGCTGTATCTAATCTTTACCCAGAATGCAAGTGGTTTCGAAATCTACGATTTTATCTTGAAGTGCACATTAACGTAGTACATTCATTAACATACCATGATGTACTCTTGAAGACATAACATGTTTCCAAACTGTCCGTGCTCCAAGGAGAAATAGTAAATGTAGTAACTGTTCTGACGAAAGTAAGTTCTCCATCTCATATAATTAAAATCTTGAGCTATAATCTTTTAGGCACACGATGAATTTTCTGTTTTTACTCAAAATTTTGCACCCTCTTTACATAAGCCTTAGGTGGTTGCAGAATTTCAATTTTTATTGCTTCTAATTCACAACATAAATTGTTCATAGTATATTATGGAGGTGTTGTTACAGGATGCGTAAGCGTAGCTATGTCTGTAACTGAAAACAAAATCAGGTTTATTATAAGCGCTTTAGAAATGCATTCAGCTTATCGCGAACCTCCATTGGTTTTGTATTCTGAAATTCTGTAGTGCAGAGGCACACTTTTTCAAAATAAACGTAGTATTGACTACTCCCCTCATTCTCAGTAAAACACAGTACGATTTCACTTCTGAACTGGCATAAAACACTAAGTAAAATGATTGAATATTCCGAACTGTTTTTCCTTAGGAGCTGATGGTTTTAGTTGCAGCTAGTGAATCAGATATTCATTCTGTTTCGACATATATTCAGCTCCTTTTTTTTAATGGAGAACCTCCTACAGATCGTAGCGTTTCATTACAGTCTCCTTTCCTGGTAAAGAATTGAGAATTCAAACTAGCCTTCATTGGCGTAAAATTTACTTTTTTATTGTTTGCCGAAGGCCGGCACTAATAATCTGTATAGAAGGAAGTGTGTAATGTTAGTTTTTGGTACAAAGCTTCTTTTCACTATTAGATAATGACTTTCACTCCTTTTTCAACTTCTCATTTTCGTGGTATTAAAGTGGGCATTCTAACACCTCGTAAGGAGGTTTAATTACTTTTTGGTACCAACCGACGTTTCGTACCGATTGGTTTTCAATTTTATGCAAGAGAATATCTCCACAATGACCTTCTAGTAATTTTTTTCTCCGATTTTCGTAATTAGACAGCACAGTTTATTTTACTAAAGCCATACCTGCAACTACGTGAATTAACCAGTTAAAGTTTCTAATCTTGTTTTATTATCTTCAAATAATTAATAATCTTATAAATAACCTGCAGCTAACTGAATATTTCCAGTAGCTCGAACTGCCGTAAATTGACAAAAATAAATTCCTACCTTCATGTTCTATGAACGTATTTTGATAATCTTAATCTTAAGGTCCTTCTGTTTACGGATTCGTAACTGGGTTTTCAATCCTTTCCTCGCCACACAATTGTTTTTGAACTATGTGTTCGTCTGAGTATCGCTGTACTCTCCTCTGGTATCACCCCTATGCAAAATCTGGCTAGTATTCTTGTACTTCATTGGAGTTATCACTTCATTCTGCCCCCTTCACACCCCCTCCCTCTTCCGCTTCCCCGACGTTCAATTTTTCTTACGTAAGCAGTGCAAAAACACCTTCGTACTTCAGAAATAAAATCCAAACTAAGAGCTTTTATATCACGCCTGCAGCAGGGATCTTCTGCAGCTGTCGGCAGGATTTTCAAATAAATTATTGCGTGTCTTACATCGATATTGTAGCGGTAGAACAGAAAAAAAGAACAGTTTTATTTAGGAAAGATTTCGAACCAAAAGAAAGACACACTTGGCAGGATTTCGCCGGTCTGCATCCCATTGCCTGTTGGCACTCGCTCGATATCAGGTGATTCACTGGAGAGTCCGAAGTCGGAGGCGGCTCTTGCGGAAGTGTTTCATACGGATAGTATTAATTACCTGATGATTCACAGTTTTCTTGACCAGTAATAAGTAAAACTTTGTCAAAGCTGCCGCATTAACCACTAAGAGCAACTGATAATGTCCCATACAAAAAGGGAAAACCACCGCCTGTGAAGACGGCTCTTGCCTAACTTCGTCTCACTGTACCTTTTTTAGTTTGTAACTTAAAAAGAAATTTTATATCTGATCTGTCTACCGATTGCGTAGTTAATTTATGGACACGGCTAACGGAAAGAACTACGAACACTGTTAATTTATTTACATGCCTGAAACGTTTAACTTTTATTATTCTTAATGGCACCAAGGATAAAAGGTGAAATTAAATTTAAAAAATTAAAGCTGATGATCTTATCGTGTCAGTGTTAATATGGCAGTTTTTATTGCCCGGTAGTGTTTCGTTGTGTCGTTCACACTGAGGATGGGAAGGTCTCTGGTTCAATCCCTGATCACTCTTAGGATTTGCATGTCACTCATCGTATCTTCAATCTCTGGCAGTATTTCTCAATGTAAAAACTTCCTGGTTACAGCATGGTTCGAAGCCCATAAGGGATCCTTAGGTCAGTTCAGAGGTAGGGGGAAGGCAAGGAGGTCCATCTTCAGTTGGACGATGCCTAGTAAACCACTGGTGTTCGAACAGACCTCCCTGTTGACAGCTTTATTGTTTCATTCGTCGTCCAGAAACTTTCTGTTCATATCTATCGGCTAGCTAAAAGTGATACTTACTCCCGTATTTACATATCAATTCGAAAGTATGAATAGCGCACGGTGTTCTTTTGTTACCATGGCAGCGTTTAACTCCTTTAAAGTGCGTTACCTGTGATGGGGGGGGGGGGGGATTTATTCCCATTTTCTTTTTTCAAGCGTGGTGAAGAACTATTGCGGAGTGTTTGATCGAATTAATCTGAGATGCAACCGACACCTTCGTCCGATGGGCTTCAGGTCGGGAGACTGAGCCATCCGATATGGTAGATGCCCCTAATCGTCTTGAAAATCCCTAGAACATGATCATTATGATGCCAATACAAAAAATGACTCATAGTAAACTGGACTTCAGTAAGCATGGTGTTTTTTAACATTTCATTTTTACCATTGACCATCAAATGTAATCAAACCTAAAAGGAAAAGACAGCCCTAGGCAGCCGATCTGTCTCTCTCGGCGCTATCACGTTGACACCATTTGCGGGAATAAATATTTCCATGTTGTTCTGGTTGTAAACCATGAGATCCGTTAGATCCAGCTCTGTTATTTCCCGACTATCCTCTTGAGTGTAGCATAAAGCTGTATCGATGACTTGTCATAAACGCTCGTTTCCGGATTTGTCACTCTTCCACTCACAGTATAAATCCTAGTATGTGCTCAGCTATTATCTGTCATCGTTTTGGTATGTTTGAGAGACATTGTCTCTCGTAGAGTGGTTGCAAATGTCTTAGTTCCTTTCTCGATCAGTCAGCCTGATCTCCATCAGTCTCCGGTAACACCACATTCTGGGCGTCTACTTGTTTCATTTTTGTTCCTCCATTGTCCATATTTGGCAACCATTCAGAGCTACATTCCAAATAATTGCTTTTAATGAATCGCTTCTGGTCTCAATTTATATTTTAGGATGCTAGCGGCAGTTTCTCTTTTATAAAAAAATAGTTCGCTTTATGGGGTCTCTGATATTATTTTGATATTTTTTCAAAATTCAAGGTGGTGGATCGGAAGTAGGAGACTTTCCTTGAAAAATTCATTTATTCGGAAAAAATGGCTTTGTTGTTGTGCGTGATTAATCAGATCTGAAGATAATCATTGCTTATGACCTAAACTAGGAACTCAGTGTGAAAATAGGCAAATGTGACTCCAACAATATTATAAAAACATTTGAACATTTGCGAGGTCTGTCATTCATTGGTACATTAACCGTTAAATTAAATGCAGCACATAGAAAATTATGGAATTTTCTATTAAAATTTATTCATTCGAGAAAAATCAGTTACCTGGTTTTTAGAATATTGTTAATTTTGAAAAGTTTTGTTCTCCGTTTTTTTTTCAATTGATTTGAAAAACTTATTTGTTGCAGTTCATTGTGTAATGAATCGTCTACTATTTACACTCGCTAAAATAAGTACAAGTGTCGTACCCACCAGAGTGCAGAAATATCCGATGATAACATAGCTATTGCGTAGGCGTGAGAAAGTTAGTATAACATTGTGTAGCCTCGGATGACAATACTTCAAATTTTTTGGTTGTTACAATGGCAAACAGGAAATAACGGATCTGATAACACAAGCGGCCAATTTAGACTATGTCGTGGTCTCTTTTTCTAGATTTTCGCCATTAACTTTATTGGCATTTTCTGTGTGTTTGTTTCGCGAGGCTTGAGCTTCTTCGGATTGTTGTCCAATTGGCAGTAGTGCCCTTACGGTAATATGGAGGCCTGAATGGACCTAGCCATACAATACCAAGGAAAATTTTCTACTGACATTTTCGAAGTATACACACAACACTGTTTATAAAACATTAACACCCAATATTCATGACAGACTTGCATTTTAATATCTGCGCAAAATTTAGTTGGTAGAAAACAGTTCCTCCATACTTGCAACTTTCTCATTATGTTCCTGTTGCATAATGTATCGAAAATTTCCCGCCGACTGTGATCTACAGTATTAGCTGAAGTACTCAACGCTCGGTTTCAGAAACTAGTACAGGTAGCCATTTGAAACGGAGATTGAGGCAAACATATTTGGTTTCAGTGTACAGTATTACACCATGAAACCAGCTTCACTGTCCCGGCTCTCCAGCGCGCGCCTTTTGGCTAGCCGAGCATCGCGAATCTTAGTATTATGGGTAATGTTAAAAACGTTGTGGGAAGTGACGAGCATATTGCATCCATAGTAAAATATTTCTCTGATGTATCGGTAAGTATAATAGTTTTTGTAGTTACCGATAGATATTTTGTGTGGTCAAAGTGACCCTCCCCTTATATAGCAGTCAAACAACGTCGATGCCGCTGAACTGTTGACCTAAGCCACGGCTGTCAGTGGTGCCGTTGTGATAGCCGCACGGGACGTCTCGATAGTTTCTCGTAGCTCGTTCAGTGTAGCTGGCTTTTGCTGATAAACGTCATTTTTCTAGGTCCCCAACAGGTAGAAGTTAAGTGGTGTAAGGTCTGAAGACCATGGTGGGTACTCCACAGCTCTTCTTCGACCTATCCAGCGTCCGGATAGATTTTCATCTAACAAGGAAACTCTCCCCATCACACACCCCACAGATTTAGTGCGGTTTGAGGCGTCATGTCACGGGCTACGCGGCCCCTCCCGCTGGAAGTTCGAGTCCTCCCTCGGGTATAGGTGTTTGTGTTGTTCCTAGCATAATTTAGTTTAAGTAGTGTGTAAGACTAGGGACCGATGACCTAAGCAGTTCGGTCCCTTAGGACTACACACACACACACACACACACACACACACACACACACACACACACACACACACACACACACACACACACTTGAACTTTATTTTTTTTTTACAGATTTGGTGGTGAGTTGGCCCATTGGACAGCCCGTGAAAAACTGAACACAGATCAGACATGAAAACAGGAAGAAGGTGTACTGAACTGTGGAAAATAGAAGCAAAATAGAAACAGTGAACGGTCTAAATTTAATAAGTGCAATATCTAGCATTGTTCATAGGCGTCGTATCATGGTTGTGTGGTCAGTGTAGGACTGCGACGGGGGAGATGCGGGTTCAAATCTCACTCGATCCAATTCTTTTTTTTTTCCACTCACAAAATTACGAACTTCCCGTCCGGTCATTGACATGTCTGTCTGCCGTTTTCAAGGCTGTGTATGTGTTGTGGCGTAATGTCAGTTTGCAACAGCGACATGTAACGAAGGGCGAAGGGACCTCCACACTTACCCCATAGTTCACACCTGTTTATTATTTGTTTTAATTTGTGTGAGAGGTCAATGCGGCAACTCGCTTACTCTCATTATTCACCATAGAATATAAGTCATGTGGTAAGAATATACTACCGTCGCAAGTAAATGTGATGAATAGTGAAGGACGCGAGACGCCGCATATACGCCTCACAGAAATGAAAACAGCAAATAAACGGGTGTGAACTTTGTTACAACGAAGGGATTAAAGAGTAAAAAGTCCAAAACGGAGCGTGGTACCTGTGTAGAACAAATAGGAGGTACGTACGTCTGGAGGTCCGTTCATTACACGTCGCTGTTACAAACTGACATTACGCCGCGACACATACACAGACTTGAATACAGCGAACAGACATGTCAATGACCGGACGGAAAGTACGTAATTTGGGGAGGGGGAGAGATAAAGTGAGACTTGAACCCGGATCTCCTCCATCGCTGTCAAACACTGTGACTACGCAACCATGACACAATATCTATGAACAATGTTAGGTGTTGCACATCTTAAACTTAGACCGTCCACTGTTTCTATTTTCTTCTTTTTTCCACAGTTCAGTATGCTTTCTTCTTGTCTTCATGCTCCATCTGTGTTCAGTTTTTAAAGGACTATCCAGTGGGCCAACTTACCACTAAATCTGAGGTGGGTGCCATGGGGAGCTTCCCTTAACTAGGCCCTGACATCTCCGTGTTAGTGAGGCGGAGCGCCATCTTGTTGTAGGTAAAATCTGTAATTTCCAAACACCTCGCAGATGGCAGGTAAAATCGGCATATGAAGATACACTTCACCAGTTACAGTACCTTCAAAGAAGAATCAAACCGCACGGTGACAGACTAACTACACTTTAACACCCAGTGGTGTAACCTGTTTGCCCACATGAACGTGAAGATTTTCAGGAGCCCAGTACACGCAGTTGTGACAGATCACATACCGTTCAGTTTGAATTGCACCTTATCAGAGCAGATAACCATCCCTGCAAACCGTTCATCCTCACGAAGCATGTGTTGAAACTACTCACAGTATTCCGTCCTTCAATCCGGGTCGTCCTCGTTCATCCATCTTGTGCTGTACACTTTCCACTTCGCAGCCTTCAGAATTCATCGTACGCTTGATCAGCTTACCCCGCTTTCACGTGCACCCTGCTTCACAGATTTTTCAGGTGACCCAGTAAAAGTTGCAACACAGCAGCGCTGGAAGCTGGACTAGTTCATGGTTTTGGTCAAACATACCTTTCCTTATGCACATCCTGAGCAGTACCGTCGGCTTAAAATTTATCCCGAATACGATACATATTATGCCTTTGTCGTTGTACTCCATCACGTTTTCGTATTTCCAGTACAACTTCAGTACGGCTTTGGCGTTGCTCAAACGCCCTTTCTTAGTCATTCATTGCTGCACTGCTATGTAATGGAAAACGCCCGCCAGGACCTGTAGAGAAAACAATAGGTTACGCTACCGCGCAAAATTGCAACGATATGTCACTTTGTTGGAATGATCTTAACTATCAAAGAGTGTCTACATTTTTCTGGACCCGTCTCTATAACCCTACACTTTGTTAGAATAAATCATTAAGCTTGAAGAAACTCAACCATATTGTTCCGTTTCGAAAATATTAATACCTAACGACAGTAAAATGTTGATGTCAAATTTTTGTACCTATAAATATTACACAACATACGGATACATGACACGTATTTTCAATAATACTTTCTATTTAGAAGTACTGAAAAATTTTGCTTGGAACAAAAATGACTATTTTCTACACCGATAAAATTCACGCAGCGAGAGCATCGCACAACTGAGTTACTTTGATCCTACTCTCAAGTTTATACTGGAAGGGCCAAATGACTGCTTTTTCACTATATTATGCACTGGTGCTACCTTCATCGGATTACATCGTATTAACACGTGACGTTTAGAACTTCAGTTTTCTGATTTTTTTTTGTCCAACCCTTTGGAAAATGGGCCACTATGCGGTGTGGCTGAGATACTGTCGTTCTCAGAGTAGATAACAGTAAGGCTGTAAAACCCTTGTTCTATTGACATTCGATGGAAGGTACCTTAGTTTCAACGGATTTTAGTCGATTTGCTTATACTACTAGTTTTAACGATAGACAGTCCGTGTCATTCAGTTTCTTGGGTATATCGATATAATAGTTCATTTTAAATCGTCCATGATGTTACCAGGCAGATAACATTGCCAATAACCGACGTTGACGCATATGCATCTGCGCAATTTCTGGAGCTCACTGTCTTCCACCGTTAGAATCCCAACTTTCTCCAGCGACTGATTAAGACAGAAATGGAAACGAAAATTAGTGTTTAACGTCCAACCGGTGACAAGGTCGTCATAGGAATGAAGCACAAACTCGTATTGGGGAAGAGAATCCGCAGTATCCTCTTCGAAGGAATAATCCCGGCGTTTTCATTAAGCGATTGAGATGAACTGCGGAAAACGTAAATGTGGATAATTGGATGGTGTCTGAACCGCCGTCCTCCCTGAAAAAGTGCGTGGTGTCTGAACCACTGCGCCACCGCGCTCGGTTTCTGCCAGAAAACACAAATGATGAAAAAGTACTGTGAGCGCATTCAATATCAGTCGGATGCCTTACCTTCTTTTCCATATAGTGCATAACCAAAATACAGCCAAGTCATCAGGACCGAAAGCAATTAGTGACACTGTCTTTAAGTTGACGCCTTGTTGTGGATATTGCTGTAAGTTTCTGTACGTAAATTCAAAACATAAATGTAGGGAGAAGTGTCGCAAGGCGAAAACCAAGAAAATATCCCTCTAGTATGGTATTTGGTGTAGACTTGATTATGTATTTGATGGCTTTGCAATTCACATGACTTAATCCTCAGGATCCTTGATAATTATGGAACAGTTCGTATTATGATTACAGTGTATGCTTGCTGTAAGTCTTTCTTGAGAAACAGTTCAGAAGAAAATGAGCATTTTGACGCGCAAGGAGGAACTTGTAATAAAAAATCCAAACTCATAACGCTGATTGGCGTAAATAACTTTTATTACACTCTTTTGGGTTAGGGGTTTATTTATGCCATATGTTGCACCTTTACCGTGATCAACGTTTGTATAATTGTCGCCGTAGTTTACTGGTAGTAGCTTTTAGTCCTACTCCTGCACGCTTGAATAGAAATCGTATAGAGAAAGAGTGAGAGAGAATGAATATGAATATTGGTTGGTTGGTTGGCTGGTTTGGAAACCACTTGTCCTCTTTTACCCTTGAAATAACTTGTGTAGCAACTGCGTTACCAACTATCCTGCAAGTTTGTATCTTTGAACTGACGAAGAATATAGCTGGAAGCGAATTGTGATCGTGATTCCCTTTTTGCCGGTTGCTGCCTTTTGTGCGTTTCTTCCCTTACTTCGACCACACAAGCCACTGACCCTCCTTGGCGTGCGCTTTTTCCTTGCTCCAGAGTTTCCTCGCACCACCTCGCTTGCGGACCGAGAGACGCACTTGTAATTAGTGCCCGGATTGCGGGAAGCTTCTAGGGCTCGACTCGAGATTAAAAAGTACGCCACAGCGTGGGAGCCGCTCCGAAATAAAGGACATGGGTTTAAATTAGACCTTGCATATTGATCAGTGTTGCTGCTCGTTTCAAACGAAGTCTGCTAAGGAAGTTTACCTACGCGGACTGCCTTATTGCGTAGCGGCATACTACGCTTTCTAGCTTACTCGAAGCTTCCAGTCCGCGGTTCTTTTGAAGGAAATGGTAACTTTCTCTAACTCCCGAAATGGTATTCAGGGCTGTATATGAAAACAATACGGAGTGACTCTGAAAGAAAGAACAGATTTCAGTTGTTTATTGGAAACTATGAAGGATAAACACGTTGCGCATATCACCGTTAGTAGGAAGGATCGAAATTTTTTGTTCGCACAGACACTATACACTCAAAATGAGCACCATGCTCGAAAAACACCGAAGCGGTAGTTCATTTCATTCCACACACGAATCAACAAGTTCCTGTTGATTGAGTCGACAGCCTCAGCAGTTCGGTATCTCAGCTCCTGAAGATCATCTGCCAAAGGTGGGACAAAGACTCAATATAACCCCCACAGCAAAAAATAGCGAGGTGTGGGGTCTGGTGAGCTGGGAGGGCTCCGTGTGAATGAATCTTATATACGCTCCACATTTTCATCAGACATACGTGGCAGACCAGGCGCCTCGTTTTGCATATGCAACAAACTTCAAAGAGTTTTCTATGTCTGTGTCATAAATGTGCTTATGCATAGGCGCGTCTTGCTTAATCTACCACGGTATTCAATTGAATTATGGATTGACTTCGCGAAATTCCAACACACAAAATGATTACTCTTGTGGTGTAGCCGCCATGTTTGTCTGTTTATTAACAGCTGAAATGTATTCTTTCTTTTTGAAACACCGGTGTAAAACCCACGTATTAGAGCTACTATTGCAAACAGTAACTAAGAATAAATAGCGAAAACTGGATAATGATATATATTTGAGATTTGCGGAAAACCTACGATCTCTAAATAATCAAAGAGGGGTGGAATAATATGTTAATCCATTTTATATAATTAGAAGATATACACTTTCGACAGTGACTACTGAACCGTGATTTATTTTCAAAGAATATTCTTAAGAATTTATTTTATTTACTAGCGATTCATCAAGAACATTAACACATTTAATCACACTATGTAAGCATGGAAGTAGTTGCCAGGGAGTAACTGATGAAATCATAACCAAATCCCTTTTAAAAAATGGGAATATTATTCACTTTAATAGTGCCTAAAAGCATTTTTTTAAGAAACGGATTTAAAACCCTCTAAATATCAAAGTTACAATATATTCGGAGGCAGAAAGAAACAAGTTTTGACTGTATGAGCATTTGGGCAGAGGAGCTTGCCGCTCTCTTTTGACACGGCCGTAGTTACGACCGCTCACAACAGCCTCTGAAAGACTACACTGGTGCATATCTGCAACACACTCGATTACTTTAAACTAAGAGTTTTAATAATTTACACAAGAACACAAACTATGCACCCCCTGTAGGAGGGATGGAAATGGTACAAAACACTAACAATTAAAATATTAACCTTGCCACCGAAGGTGCAACTTGGTTTTAACTTCTAAGAAAAGTCTTAGGGGAAGGGGTGCCAACTTTATATACTAAAATGATCATTTAAATAAAAGCCCATGAAATGCAGTCTTATATAAAATTCTACAAGGTTCGCCAAACAATAGTTAAGATGCTCTACAGTACACAGATGCCGCCTCTCAAGATCATATGCAATAATATCAAAGTTTCCAAAGATCAAAACCTATTTCAGGTCTTAGGCCGTTACATTCCAAGCAATAAATTCATTAACACACCATCCAACAAACATGACAAACAGCTACTAACGTACGGTAGATTGATAGGGAGATCACCGAACAACCCGAACCGCAGGTTGCTCTAACCCGTCCCTACTCCACAACGGAAAAACGGACCAACCAATTTATAAACAACCATCTTCCGCGGGTGGGCAAACGGAGAAGAATGGTGTGACGACCCCAAAGCAGAACGGCTGGTGACCTCACCAAGAAAACAAGTAGAATTTAACAAGAGTAAATCAAACAACATATCACCTATCACTTAACTTCTAATAAACTGCGTTTTCTCGAGAAGAGCTGGCGTTCCACCCCCAGATCGCTCTCTCGAACCGTCCGCTGCCAGCCGCTTCAACGGACGCAGGAAGGCGCGCCGATCTCCCGTCTCACGGCGTCGCAGCCCGCACCGGCCAGACTGATGTGGGTTGACTCCTATTGCTCTCGTGTCGACCGCGAAGTCACTACCCCTCGCTCTACGCCGCGGCCCAGTGGACTCACGTGGCTACCTCACATGCGCCAACGCTCAAGACGGACAAGTCATCTTGTGTCTCAGTGCGCGACAGACCAACCGATCGATCCAACCGCCAATGACCATTGCCTGAGCAAACTCGAGCAGACTGGCGGCCTAACGCGCAGACTCGGATTTTTTGCCTTTAGTGTGAGCCATTTAGGGAAGAATTGTCCCCTTAGCGTCTACGGTGTGGATTCCTCCCCCTGTGAGTCCCTTGACAACACATGGATCACGCTACTGATACCTGCCCTGTTCCCTCCTCATGTATATAAAGGAGTGGTTGCTTGTCAGCCTGGAGCCAGATGGTCGTTGCTGTGGCTGGGTGGCGCCCATGGGGAGAACCCCTGATCAGAGTGGGTGGTATCAGGGCAGATGTTCCGTACATGAAGTGTATCAGCTTACAAAAATCTGGTTGTTTTCAAACGGTCGTCTCTTCGAGTGCTAGCGTATTGTTGAATGCTGCTTCGTATGACTCTGCAGCCTTTTGCTTCCCTGGCTACACCCTGGGAGGAGGGCCTGGTTCGTCGTCGTGGGATGGAATACTTTCCCGCTACTTGGTGTGTACTATGATGGACAGGGACACATTCGCCGCCCCCCTTTATATATATATATATATATATATATATATATATATATATATATATATATATATATATATATAGAATACCAGGGATAAGTTTGGCCAACTGGAGTCTCAGTACGATGTGTTCGGGCTCCCTGTTTATCAAAGCTGCTTCTGCCGCTTTGTCTACAGTCCTTCGTGCTTGTGATAGCCTTGGCGACATCCTTGTGTCTATTATCCCTCACCAGTCTCTGAATATGGTCCAGGTGGTGGTGGTGGTGGTGGTGGTGGTGGTGGTGGTGGTGATGAACTCCGGGTTAATCTGAAGCGATACGGTGTTCATTTTGTTCCACGTGTGCAGAAGTTTCGTAAAGATAACCACATCGGTACTGGCGCCTTTATTCTGACTTTCAAGGGGGGTACGTTCCCAGAGTGGTCAAGGTTATGTATTACCGCTGTGACGTGAAGCCGTATGTTCCGCCACCCATGAATTGCTTTAGATGCTTGTATTTTGGGCGTCTGTCTTCCTATTGTACGACGGACCCTCTATGTGGTGACTGTAGCCACCCACTCCATAAGTGCAGCCCCTGTGTTCCGCAGCCTGTGTTCATCAACTGTCGTGACAATCGCTATCCATGCCCTCAGGGGCTTGTCATACATTTGATGGGTACGGGCTGTGGTGACCATGGGGTTCCTGAGCTGGGGACTTGTAAGCGCCGCCAGTCCCCTGTCACCTAAGCTCTGGGCATGCTTCAGTGACCAACGTGCGGTGCGACGGTGGTACGTTGTGTGTCTCAGGGAATGGGATCTTGGCTTGACCGCCTGGATCGCGAGGATGGAATAAACCTGTATAAAAAAACCTCAATCTCAAGATGTGCTGCGCGGTGATGAGATGTATGGCTGTTGAGGTGGAACAGTCGTTAGCGGGCAACCTCTGGGGGACCTGCCGCACCTCAATTATATGAGGCTTAACTAAGCATGCGATGCTCTGAAGGTGCTCTGTGTAGGTGGACTTCTAGTTCGTAGCTGCTCGTAGGACTGAGATGAATCCTTCGAAATCTTCTTTGCCTCGTCCCAGTGGAAAGGGTGGGCCGCTGGTAGGTACCAACACCCAATCCAACAAGAGGGCACGTGTAGCCAGTCTTCCTGACTCGGGAGCGAAATCTCAGGGTATCATGACTAATAACAGAACACATGCTGGCGGTCGGAATGTGTTTTTAATCGTTATGAGGAAAGGGGGCAGCTTCGAGAAAGTTTCAATTTTCTACATTCAAAAAGGGCTCGAGGGCATTGCTGACAGTTTGAAATCTGTTAAGTGATTGCGTAATGGGACGCCTTTGGCGGAAACTGCTAGTTCCCAACATGCTAAGAATCTACAGAACGCGCAATCCCTTGGGGAACATCCGATCGAAACTGAGCTGCACAGCACCTTGAATTACAGAGCAAAAGTGTTGTGACGTGCAAGGATCTGGTGGACATTCCCAAAGAGGAACTGAAAGATGAGTGGGCTCCAGCAGGAATTGTTGACGTGCAAAATATGATGAAGAGGGTGGATTGGGTTCAAGTCAGACTCTTTTTATCCTCACCGGCTTCCGAAACTCCCTGAGCGTATTAGGGCAGGTTTCCTTCGCTTAAGTGTGCGGCCTTATGTACCAAACCCAATGCAGTGTTTCAAATGCCAGCACTTTGACATACTACTTTGGGTATCGTGAAGAAGCTACTCGTGGCAAGTGCGGTCAGGCCGCCCATGACGGCGTCTATAGTTCGTCTCTGTTGAGGTGTGTAAATTGCTCTGGACTTCACCCCTTCTGGATTCGGGACTGCAGCGTGTATCTGGAAGAACGGAAGATACAGGAGCTTAAAACTATGAAGCGCATTCCCTATACTGAGGCAAAAAGCTGTATAAACCCATGCAGCCTCTGTGTTTTGCCACCTCCTTCACTTCAGCTGTTAAACAGCCCATGCAGAAAGCTGACACTGTTACACAAACGGAGGTTGCTTGCGTCTGCGCTAGTACCTGCGTGTGTCCCTGCACTCGTGCTGCTGCAGTCGTTTCTAAGCCTGCCACTCCCCCAAGAACTTCAGAAAAAGCTATGGTTGCTAACATTGTGGAGCTCCCTTCCCCTCCAAAGGTTCCGTCTGGTACGCTGCCACACCCTCAACTGCAGTTGTGGCTGCAAAGTCTACCCAGGGAAAAAAATCCAAGGCAAAACGTCAATCACCGGTGGAATATGGCAGAAATTACCCCATTTTCAGGCCCCCTGGACGATGTGTAACACGATTTCCATATCTGGTCCAGTCAAAACAGCGGCCAACTTTCTGTGACTGATATCCGCAGGTTTTGGACTCAGCGAGCCCTTCGATCATCACTTGCCGACTGTTCGGCCTGAAGATGGCATGATGTATTGCCGAAACTAGTTGCTGAAATAAAATAACAATTGTAAATTTAGACAGCAAAAGGTGTTTCGATTCGATATTACATCCAGATTCAGGCTTTCCGTGGTCTCCCTAAATCGCTCCAGGGAAATGCCGGAATGGTTTCTTAGGAAGGATACGGCCGATTTCCTTCCCCAGCCTTGAAAAAAATCCTAGCTTTCGATTCGTTTCTAAAAGACGACGTGTCGACGGGACGTTAAACCCTGATCTTCCTTCCGTCTTTTAATTCGTGTTCAGAGTACACCAGTAAGAGCAGTGTTGGTTGAATCCTTTACACTAGATGGCAAGACATGCGTAGTTCGTACGCGTTCATATTTAATCCTCACATGTTGTCAAAGAATACGTTCTTCAGTGTCTCAGCAAAGATTTGGTCTGTTATGTGATGCAAACATCTATTAAGTGGCACTGGGAGGGCTTTCAGTAGGGCTCCATCTTTGTGATAGCTACAAATAACTCCATTAAACACGAACTACGGTGCACAAAAGGTCATCGTTCCAACATTGTTGAAACAAGGTAAAGTCACAAAATCCTGGCTAAAAGAATGGTGATCAAAGACTAGTAGCTACCCATATTTGAGCGAAATTGTGGAGAGATTTCGTTTTGAATGAGTGAACTATTCGGGATCAATCTATGTGAGCACGACTCCGTTTGACTTCGAGCTCCTCTTACGACGAAGAAAACGGCTACCAGTGTCGCCTTTACAGAAAATATTTCGGAGTGCGGCAGACGCTACTAAATACTTGGAATTTTAGGCCTCGGTTCTACCATTGTTGCAATACAGGTTTATTTCATAGTGTTTAATATTACTCACACCATGAGTAGGGTCATTTGGGAATTTCCTGAAAAGTTCGTTGTGGCACCACAAAAACGAAAGCTTCCTGAGATACCATAGTCTTGGCCGATGGTGTGCTTTGCAAGTACATACAAGCCCGGGGATTGCTATCTTACCTGCACTTTCCCGACTGATAATCCTGTGCGTGTTCTCTCTTCTGATGATGTTTTTGTTTCGCTACCTAAAGTACCGACCTTTATTGTCATCGGACGAGGGTGGAGACTAATCAGGTAGTCTAATTTATTTCAACAGACTACTTACAAGAAGCGAAAATTCAAGTTTTTCGTTTCCGTCTAGCACAAATTCCCCTACATTAATGACCTAATTTTCACATATTGTAGGAGGAGGAGATTTGTGTTTAACGTCCCGTCGACAACGTCATTAGAGACGGAGCACAAGCTCGGATTGGGGTAGGAAGGGAAGGAAGTCGGCCGTGCCCTTTCAAAGGAACCATCCCGACATTTGCCTGAAACGAATTAGGGAAATCACGAAAACCTAAATCAGGATGGCCGGAGACGGGTTTGATTCGTCGTCGTGAGCTAAACACTGCGCCACCTCGCTCGTTCACATAATGTAGTTCTGAATGTGTACAGAAGATTGGGTCAAGCAACCTCACGTTCAGTTAGAACACGAACGGTATTTGTCAAAAAAAAATTGTCGTGAATAGTCGTTTATTATTAAGATTATTTGATAAGATTCCTATGGCTGGGTATATGATATGCGGTTGTTGCTGTCGTCGTTGTTTCGCATTCATTCAGTTAACACAACGTACTCTTATTATTTAGGTTATCGTCATCCGCATACATACAAATTTTGTTGCATTCCAGCAACTGGTGTGCGCGCGCGCGCGCACACACACACACACACACACACACACACACACACACACACACACACAGAAAATAAGACTGTCAGATAGTTACTATCTGACACTGGCTACGAGTATCTGAAATCAGTTCGTGGAGGCGTTTACACTGTTACTCTCTATACATAGGTTCGGAACTCGGAGCTCAGCTACGACGTGCACTGACGGCGGCGGCGGAAGCATCACAAGTCTCAGCATCCATTTGCTGTTGACATCTCGACAGTACCCCCAATTGACCCGACAGTGCCTGTATAGTTTCCTTTCAGAGTAGTTACGCGTTGCTCTCCAGGCACATAAATCGCGACGGTCGGTGATAACAGCAATGCGTGGCAATTGAATCTGAATGTAGCTATTACAAACATACATAACTATACAGTGCTTACTCGACGCCGATAAGAATTACAAATAATAGAAAAGAAACTTCAATTTTTTTACACCCTTTATAATGTTCCAGGTCATACCCCTTAACACACTGACAACATCTAAGCGGTAGCCCATTTCTCACCATACATTCTGAAGCATGCGTAGTGTCATTGCCGCAAGCTCGTTACAAAGACACATTTTGAGTTCCTGAAGACGTTTTCGCTGAAGGAGGCTCGTACACAAGATCTTTCACATGAACCCATGCACAGAAGTCCATGGGTGTCTGGTTCGGAGATCTAAGTGGCAAAGACTGGAACACCAGCCATGTATATGAGATCCGCCATTTTCACTTAGCTTTCTGCTATCTTCTCGGGTTTACAAGTATCAATAAACTCCTGATTTCTCAGAGAGGAATCGCAGTCCCATACATGAAACAGCTTCAAACGTCTGATTACCTCACAAATGAGTAATCAGCGTTCTGCCAAAAGGCAGATTTTCACATGGTAGTTCTCCATTCTGTCCGGTCTTCTGCCATCCTCTTCAGGTCTGCATAATTTCCTCTTCCCTTTATGTCGTCTGTCATCTTCAGTCTTCTCCCACAAACCAATCCTTCCAAAGCATCTTCTAGCAAGCACTCCCTTCTCAGTGAATGTCCCAACCAGTTCTTTTTCCTTTCTTTTACAACCTTCACAAATGAGTAGTGTGTTAAGTATTTGGCATTAAGGCTTTGAACGAGAAAAAAGTTTGGAAATTATGTGTAAAGTTTATTGGAAACCAACAAGTACTCTCATTTTGAAATGCTGGAGGTATATAGTCCGCCGGCCGTTGTGGCCGAGCGGTTGTAGGCGCTTCAGTCTGGAACTGCGAGACCGCTAGGGTCACAGGTTCGAATCCTGCCTAGGGCATGGATGTATGTGATGTCCTTAGGTTAGTCAAGTTCAAGTAGGTCAGATGTTAAGTCCCATAGTGCTCAGAGCCATTTGAACCATTTTTTAATATAGTCCGGGTATTTGCGCACTGTCAGTTACGCTGCCTCGCTATGTACAAAGTTTGTTATTGTAATACCTGTCTTATTGTGGTAAACCTTTAACATAAAACTGAACTACTACTTAATGTGAGTAGACTATGATAACATTTTAAAAACTCGTTCAACAACTATGCGGAATATTAAAAATCAAATTTACGTTGCCCACAGAAGCCGTTAGGTAGGCAGCCAGTAACTGGTACTAGATTTTGGGTTCCGGGATAGTCCCTTAGCAATATATGAGGGCAATAAAAAAGTTCCTGGTCGAAGGCTGTATCGTCCAGAAGATGTATGCCAATTGTATAAAATCGCCGTGAGCATTTAGACAATCATCCCACCGTTACACCAAGTTGGGGCTTACCCGTTTGGTGAAGCACCGTGTCCTGCTGCGTGAAGTCTCTAACTACCTACTACGCAACCTCGTCCGACTGGAATCGTCGACCCTTCAAGGCCTTTATTAAGGAACCGACAATATCCGTATGGGGAGAGATCAGGTCTGGAGGATGGGTGCCTGAGTGTCTCCCAGTTCAGGCGGCCCCCCCGCCGGTGCCCTGTGTCGAGTCGCGACCAGCATGGGACTTGGCGCACCATTCCACGAACGGTGATTTCCGACAGACATGCTGCCCCGTACACTACCTTCAGTCTCGGACATATGCCTACTGGTGTTCATCCGTCGGCAGGCAAGAAAAAGAATAACTGCACGTTGGTCCTGTTCGGACGCATTTGGTAAGGAAGTCACCATAGTTCGCCTTTCCACATTTACGGCACGCGCGTCGGAAAGACACGAATGCAATACTAATCCTTTGCCTATATGTCGGTGCTTATATACCAGCATCGGCGTTACGCTGGGTTGCATATACCCTGCAGCAACGCCCTCAAATGCAAACTTTTTGATAGTCCCTTGTAGATTGTAGTTTGGGAAGTATTTACTACTATATTCGTGCCTGTGGATAGTTCAGGAAAACTTCACTTTGTCATCAAGTTGCAGGAAAATTTATAGTTAATTTGCTTGCTTCGTTTAGATTTTAGTACCATTGTAGCATTCATTTTGTAACGCCCTAAACCGTCTTACGGGTTTCAGGGCGCCCTTGTTAGCGGGTTCCGCGACCCTTCTTCTTCACTGTAGCGTGAGTTGGTG
The DNA here is from genome assembly GCF_023898315.1 of Schistocerca nitens. Classification (NCBI taxonomy): domain Eukaryota; kingdom Metazoa; phylum Arthropoda; class Insecta; order Orthoptera; family Acrididae; genus Schistocerca; species Schistocerca nitens. The sequence continues at coordinate 357,288,866 of NC_064622.1, forward strand.
TCTCCTTGAATCGATCGAGCATCTCTTGTTCTTCAGCTGCTTCATGGGGGCATTTGACGGGGTAATTATACGTCACATGAAGATTTGTTTTCAGAGCTTTGTTTTGTGGTGTGTGCGGTATGTGCAAGTAATTCTTGGCCACAGTGTCCTTTCTGCGCAGCTGAATCCCACAGTGGGGCGGATGAATGTCCTGTAGATTTCTAGCTACCATAAGCTCAATTGATAATTCGGAGTGGAGTAAAGTGAAGTGTATGTATGGCTCCCCGTCACTGACCCACCTTTTCTCATGTGTCTTCAGTGTGCCTTTACCATATGAGTTTGCTATCTATTAAGATATCGAGATACTTGGGTGACATTGTCCATGTTATTCGCGCATTGTAGAGATATAGTCGAGGTAAATTGGCTGTTTTCCTCAATATGAAGATGACTGCTTGACTCTTTGACACGTTCGAGGGAATTCATTTTGCGGGCTTTGATTAAAATTCGTGGCATGCTTCTCGTAGCGTTCTTGATGCCAGGGCTGCAGGTGTTACTGCTGTATCGTCTGCGTAGGCCGTAGATGGCAAGTTCCACTCGTCGAGACTAGGGAGATCTGACGTGTATATGAAATACATCGTTGGTCCGAGAACGGATCCCTATGGTACCCCAGCAGATTCTGCGGACAGTTGTGATACAGAAGTTGCCACATAAGCACCTCCGTGCATGTTTCAGCATCCGATTCACAGTGTTTGCGATGGAAGTTCGTAACTTTCTTTCCATTCTCTGTAATCCTCATCGATGTATCATTATGAATTAAATAGATATAGACACTTGTAATCACCATATTCATTTCGAATTGCCCTGTGCTTCATACGCCGAAGTAAGAGTTCTGACACCAGGAAGCGCCATTGCAGTCTCTCAGCTGCGGAGCCTGAAAGGCTGCTGGCGGTACCAAGCAACGTGATCGTAGTCGAGTCATCTTCCGAGCTGCGGCAACAGTAAAAGAAACAAAAGCGCTAAGTAGCCCCGTGAAATAGCAGGGGCGCTCTTCCTTCGCCTTACAAATGGTTCAAATGGCTCTGAGCACTATGGGACTCAACTGCTGAGGTCATTAGTCCCCTAGAACTTAGAACTAGTTAAACCTAACTTACCTAAGGACATCACAAACATCCATGCCCGAGGCAGGATTCGAACCTGCGACCGTAGCGGTCTTGCGGTTCCAGACTGCAGCGCCTTTAACCGCACGGCCACTTCGGCCGGCGCTTCGCCTTACACTTCTTTGGTGTGTTCACAAGGCGACTAGCACTCGGAAACACTAGTTGTGAGTAGAAAGTTCAGTTGTATCCCAGACCACAACCCATTGCTAGGACGGAACTCGCAGCTATTTCTGGTTTACGAAGCAGTGATGCTACCTCGAGACCACGAAGATCGGCAACTCTCACAGTCTACGAGTATAATATTAAACTTTTTTTCCAGTTCCAAGATGTGTGTTTTCTTCTCTGCATCAACGTTTGTTACGTTTAATTTTGGAACAAGTTATTTTTTTAAACCAGTGCCATTGTTTTCTGAGCAGATTGACGAGCCGTAAATCCTTGTTGGCAGACAAGAACTGAATGATCATTTCATTCACATGCTACTGTTTAGATATTGTCACTTTCTTCTTGGTACCTAACTTCAGATTCACTGCGATGTTCGTCACTGCACATGAGGGAGAGATCCTTAGTGCTCATTCTCATCATTGAAATCTCGTACTGTCAATTGAACGAGGCAGCGCGCAGTGGCCGCGCGGTTAGAGGCGCTATGTCACTAATCGTGCGGCCCCTCCCGTTGGAGGTTTGAGTCCTCCAACGGGCGTAGGTGTGAGTGTTGCCCTTAGCGTAAAGTTAGAGTAGTGTGTAAGTCTAGGGACCGATGACCTCAGCAGTTTGGAGTACACACACACACACACACACACACACACACACACACACACACACACACTTGCGACATGTCACTAATCGTGCGGCCCCTCCCGTTGGAGGTTTGAGTCCTCCAACGGGCGTAGGTGTGAGTGTTGCCCTTAGCGTAAAGTTAGTTTGAGTAGTGTGTAAGTCTAGGGACCGATGACCTCAGCAGTTTGGTCCCTTAGGAGTACACACACACACACACACACACACACACACACACACACACACACACACACACTTGAACGAGCGGCGTTTCGTATTGTCTGCGACAGTAGACCGGACGGTAAAAAGTAAAAAACATCGTGTCGGGGACGACTTCTGACAAAGAGCCGAAAGGATTATTACGACCATCTGCATGTATCCAGCGTAACAGACAACATGCGCAGCACACACAGCTATAGTTTAAGGGCACAAGTTGCGACGTTGTCGCGAATAGTACTGCCTGCAGGCAGCGCTGTGTTCATTGCAGCGATAACAGAAGCGTTTTTAAAGTGTTCATCTGCAAACACAACAAAAAATCCTGAATTTCACGTAGGGTATAATTCCTATAGTGTATTTAAGGGTGTTAAACTCTGCTCTTAATTGTAATTAGGTCCAGATCTTTCAATTTATTTATTTTTTTCTAGAGTGAAACTTCCCCGTCCGGGAAACAGCTTCAAACTTACACGTCATATCACGAATCATGCAAAGTATTGAACTTTTTGAGATACTTTATCTTCCCAAAGCATTTTGCTCGATATGGTACGTATCACATTGCGTTAGCTGAGTAGAAGCTGCGTGAAAGAGCATTTTTCTGACATTGTCGATGTTTAACTGGTTATAGCTATGAAATTTAAAGTTTACTTATTTTACAAAAATCGCGAAAAAATTCTGAAAGTCACATATGGTGTAGATCAGCGTTGAGTCTCCAAGAGCGATACTTTTTTTCCTTCATATACTATGTCATCAGAAAAATACAGGTACTACGGACACGTTCCATAAACCATTGTTCCTTTTTAGTTTCGCAAAATTACCTCCAAGACTCTAGAAAACTGGTGACAAAGAACCTTCTTACACGAGTCCTATTCAAGTACTAAATTAAAATTATCCTGATGGAATATTCGTGCAGTTTTGTGTCCGATATGTTAGATTAAAAGATTACTCAGTATCTTAATACTTGGCAGATCTGATTCTGGAGTTCTACAGCATTGTTTTAATGCAGATGATGTCGCCGTCGTCTGTTCGAAGGCTGGTTTGTTGCAGCGCTCCACTCTATACTGTGCAAGCCTCTTCATCTCTGCATAACTGATAAAACCTACATCTTCTTAACTGCGTTAATCCCTTGTCTTGCTCCTTACTTTCGACGCCCTACGTTGCTTGGGACCTCCTTACTGTACTGGCCAAATAACAAAACTCATCTACTACTTGTAATGTTCGATTTCCTAATCGAATTCCCTCAGAATCATCTGATTTAATTCGAATGCATTTCATTCCCCTTGCTCTAACCTTGCCATTCGTCTTATAACCCTTTTTCAAGGTCACTTGTCATTCTGTTAAACAGCTCTTCCAAGTCCTTTCCCGTCTGTGATAGAATTAAAATATCATCGGCAATTCTAAAAGTTTTTATTTCTTCTCCTCAAACTTTAATTTCCTTTCCATATTTTTCCTAACCTTCCTTTAGTGCTTGCTATGTCATCGTTAAAAGCAAAATCAGAAGAGAAGTGGAGTCTTCCTTTAGTGCTTGCTATGTCATCGTTAAAAGCAGAATCAGAAGAGAAGTGGACTGGGACTGATCATTTAGCGCGTTAAGAACTATTTCGGTTTGTGGCGTAAATAACATCAGTGTTATATAAGCTTGCTTTTTTTATGGAGGAGCAACACTGCCGACTGGATCGACACTAATTCAATTGCGAACTGCGTAACTTACCGAGAAGAGTGAATACCGCAGTTCCTTGCGTTGTTTTCATGTATCCGTGTCAGTTAAGATCTCAGAAATGCGCTGTACAGTCTGCAACGTCACGAGTCTGCGACCGACTATCCAAAATGTGTTACAATACAGTTTTCCATATATAATGCAAAGTAATATGCATGCGTGAGGCAGAATGTTTCCCCTTTATCCAGTCAGCTTAGTCTAGACCTTGGGTTTCGCATGTTGTAACTTGCTGTTGAGCTGTCAGCTCTTGTAGAACGGAAGCGTGCAGCCCTGTGAGTTAGTATAGTATAGTGTGACATGGCCCCACAGATAACGTGCCCTATCGCTCGTACTGTGCGTCCACGTTCAGAGGTCGATTGCACACGTCGCTTTTGAAAGGCGTTGCTGGTGTGAGATATCCGTTTGGAAGCCATTAAGTCGCTGCAGCCGTAATGCAGTTTCCAGACCCAAGTACAGGATGAAAAGTTCCGTGTAAAGTCTTTAATTTGCGCACGAAACGACGCATTCTGCTCCTTTACATTATTATTTTTTTAAGTTTCCTTTTAATCTACATTCGGAATGACAAATTACGACACTTCTTTTATAAAAGTTATTTCTCTTATTTGCACTTCGTAGTTTCAGAATCAGTGTGTTTATATGCATGTTTGCCAGAACGTTTTGTCAGCTAAAACGGACACTTTTGTTTCTATGTCCTGGCTTTACCCTGTGTCTTTGCGGGGTTGGCAGATTATTTATTGGATTTGGAATGTTAGCGATAGGCAGTGAGCCGGACACCTTATCTGCCGTCGCCAACTCGCACACATGGGCAGTAACATATGCACCCCATCTACGACTGGTGTTACTCCATGTGAAAGTGAGCGAACGTGTTCTAAATGTTCGTGAAGCGTGTAACTCGGGCCGAACGTGGGTACCAGCTCGGTATTCACCTTGTCGGATGTGGGGAAACCACCTACAAAGCACATGAGGGCTGGTTGCCACGCCTGTCCCAGTCGTTCATCAGCCGGCCTTGCCTGTCCAGGGGGCCGGCGCGCCTCCCCAAATGCCGGGGGCGACGTGCTAACGCGCGTGGATCCCCAGGCGGGTCTTTAAGCAATCAAAGATAATCCACATTATTTAATATCTATGTGACCTTTTCATAATCCGCGTGGAAAATAAGACTGTAAAAATTTCACACACGAAAGCATATCTATTAATCTCTCGAACGAGATTTTATTATTATTATTATTATTATTATTATTATTATTAGTAGTAGTAGTAGTAGTAGTAGTAGTAGGCAAGACTCTTAGAGCGACAGAACTTCAATAGTCACATTTTAAGTGTGTGATTTGGTAGTTACTGGGAAAGTTTGGTAGACTGAGTTAGTGAAAGCGGCAGCACATTAAATAGACGAAAAAGGCGAACAATAGGCTAACATTCTTTTTTTCCATTTTTATTTTTGAAATATGTTACACTTTAAGTTTTCTTAGTTTAACCTTACCACGACGAATCCCTGTGACGCAGTTTTTTTTTTTTTAAAAAAAAAGCTCCCATATAAACAGCCTACTGAAATTCCCTCCTTGGTCGTCTTAGTTTATTATTTCTTGGAGAAACGAGGGAGCATTATGTTGGCTACAACTAGGAACGTTATGATTAAAAGATAAATTTTGTGAAGGAGAATGGGATTATCGATAATTGAAGCTTAACGCTCTTACGATAATTTTATAGACAAGTAAAATGTCCACAATTTGTACCGAAGGAAAGATTAACATCCTGTAAAATGCTAATGGCGAGACTACGCAAATAAATGATACACTAAACATCAGCTCGTGTAGTGATACCAGATTCTAGTCTTCTTAGTTTCAGGAATTATGTTTATTCAGAAATCATTTAATTAAACGTACCGTACGTGAGCAGGAAAGAACAGTAAAATATCTAACAATAAACTGATACCTAAGTACCGAAATAGGATTGGCAGTGTACCGAAAGATGATTGACAGGTGCTGCTTAAATACTCTGTGAATAGTACTACTCACGGAGACCCAGTGTGGACTGTAATTATCGTATGACAACGAAACTTGATTTATACGGTGACAAAAAAAAAAGTTCCAATTTTGGCGTTCGTCGAAGAATTCGGTGCTCATATTGAACAATTGTGTAAATGGTGGTTAATAATAAAATCAACATTATGCCTTTCCCACTTGTTTGACTTCTGCCCACACATACCGTTGCCGACATTTTATGTATGGTAACATTTCTATACGACTTTCTTGCACAGCGCCAGATTTGCACCTGATTTCCATAATTGGAACTAATTTTTTCCCAACATAAATTGGTTCCGCATTAACGCAATAGAATATCTTCAAAGTTTCGCTGCCGTACGATAATTACAGCCCACACTGGACCTCTGTGGGTAGCTGCACTTTAATTATAACCCTCCGATAGTATGCGGCTCACGTAACTTTTTTCGCAGCGGGCACACATGTGAAACTCGGTGAAGGATGTTCCGTGCACTCCTATTTTACCTAATTCTGTTAACGCCATTGTCCATTCGCAGGCGCTGTGTCGAGAACACCATTGTGAGTGTTGTGAGTAGCAAACGATAACAGACTACAAAAAGCTGAATTATTTCCCACATTCGACAACTTCTTTGTACTGTTGCAATGAACGTGATAGGAATGCAATTATGTTGCCTGATTTAGTTCAAATTACCTTATTTTGATCTATGTTCAGTAACAAGAAGTCGTGATACTTCTAGATACGGTGTGCACTTATTTTTTACTATGCCCAAAATGCCGAAGCTCTACTTCAAATAAATAATAACTTATACTAGAAGAGATAGGATAATTTGTACCGAAGTTCGGTTACTTGTGTGATTTCATACATTTCCTTTGCTAGCTGTTTAGTCGTCGGTCATTTTAAAAGCATGAAAGAATTTTTTTCGCTTCTGCTGACCTGTCTGCCAACGGCCTTGCCGCAGTGGTAACACCGGTTCCCGTCCGATCACCGAAGTTAAGCGCTGTCGGCCTGGGCTAGCACTTGGGTGGGTGACCATCTGGTCTGCCGAGTGCTGTTGGCAATGTAGAAGGCAAAGATGGTTCTCATTGGCATTTGAAACGTACATTTCCTAGCATAGTTCCTTCAAGATACAATGCATGCTGGCAGAACATGTACTATACCTTTTCGTTAGACTACTTGACTACTAGGGCTCTCTGTAATACTTGCATGGTTCGCATTAAGTTCAGAAGTCTGTCATATAGTAACATCGGAAATACAGCTCTGCAATATTGGGGAAGACTGCAAAAGAACGATTCGGGCGAGGTAGCCTTGGGAAAATGTCCATTCGGAGTAATGAGGAATCAAAAAAAATTCCGATGTGAATGAAGTGAAAATATACTTCAGATTTATTTTTGATCATAGTTTTATTTAGGGGGCAATTGAGAGCACGTGGGTCACGTAAAATTGGATCTAGCTCCGGAGTAAGATTTTCTTTCTCAACTTGGAAGAAAGCTCACCAATAATGTGCGTACATATCACCTTGCGAAATGCGGTAGCGTTTCGCTTCCCGCGCCCGGGTTCCCGGGTTCGATTCCCGGCGGGGTCAGGGATTTTCTCTGCCTCGTGATGACTGGATGTTGTGTGCTGTCCTTAGGTTAGTTAGGTTTACGTAGTTCTAAGTTCTATGGGACTGATGACTATCGATATTAAGTCCCATAGTGCTCACAAGGGAACCTCCCCATCGCACCCCCCTTAGATTTAGTTATAAGTTGGCACAGTGGATAGGCCTTGAAAAACTGAACACACATCAATCGAGAAAACAGGAAGAAGTTGTGAGGAGCTATAAAAAATGAGCAAAATATATAAACTGAGTAGTCCATGTGGAAGATAGGCAACATCAAGGATAATATAAGCACAGGAGCGTCGTGGTCCCGTGGTTAGCGTGAGCCTCTGCGGGACGAGAGGTCCTTGGTTCGAGTCTTCCCTCGAGTGAAAAGTTTAATTTTTTTTTCAGTTTATGTGACAAACTATTATGTTTTCATCCGTTTTTTGGGAGTGATTATCACATCCACAAGAAAACCAAAATCGGGCAAGGCAGAAGAATCTTTTTACCCATTCGCCAAGTGTACAAGTTAGGTGGGTCGACAACAAATTCCTGTCATGTGACGCACATGCCGTCACCAGTGTCGTATAGAATATATCAGACGTGTTTTTCTGTGGAAGAATCGGTTGACCTATGACCTTGCGATCAAATGTTTTCGGTTCCCATTGGAGAGGCACCTCCTTTCGTCTACTAATGGCACGGTTTTGCGGTGCGGTCGCAAAACACAGACACTAAAGTTATTACAGTGAACAGTGACGTCAATGAACGAACGGACAGATCATAACTTTGCGAAAATAAAGAAAGTAAATTTTTCACTCGAGGGAAGTCTTGAACCAAGGACCTCTCGCTCCGTAGCAGCTCACGCTAACCACGGGACCACGGCGCTACTGCGGTTGCGCTCTTCTTGATGTTGCCTATGTTGCACATGGACTACTCAGTTTGTATATTTTGCTTATTTTTTCATAGTTCCACACAATTTCTTCCTGTTTTCTCGATTGATCTTTGTTCAGTTTTTCAAGGCCTATCCACTGTGCCAACTTATAACTAAATCTGAGGGGGGTGCGATGGGGAGGTTCCCTTGTCAGAGCCATTTGTTTCAGGAGTCATTCGTCGTCGTCGTAAATCTTCTGTAGTTTAGAAACTGATTTTAAAATAATCCGCTGAAAATCATATCCCTTAGTATTCGCTTTTCAATGTGCAGCATATTTTATCTAAGTCAGGGAAATCATATCGGACGGTTGTTGGAAAACTTGGTGCTAAATATTGGGCTTGGATTAACGCTGACGTGATTTTGAAGTACGTTTTTGAATGCAGAGCTGTAATGCTGGACAGTTCGTCTCATTATGTGATGGTGCCCGAAACAGTACCTAATGAAAAAGTGATCAGACTGACGTTGAAGGGATTGAAATTGTTTTTAATAGACTGATGAATTCATTATAATAATTATTATTATATTTTTGTTAGTAACGTCGACCAGTGAGGAAATAGATCCTGGCTTACTTACGACAGTGCCTCGCTTTGAACGGAGTCTTTTAATTTCTTAGCTTACAAAAAAAATTATTTTTCCGTTTTCGGAAATTCTAAGAGAGTTTTACTGTTTCAGGTCAAACATGTAATTCCTCGGAAGCGTATGTACAATCACATCGTATTTATCCCAAGTAGATCTGCTAAATACAGTGTCAGTTCTGGTTTTATATCACACGATTTGACATTTGTTAGATGTTGGCAAATTCTAAGAGGAGCAGGAAATGATTGGAAAAGAAGGATGTGAATCGTGGACAGCAGGGAAAGTGAAATGAAATTTCTTGAAGCATTTTGCTTACGGTGCTGGACACGCGTGTTTAAAGATAAAGTGGGCAAATGAAAACAGGCCATTTAGATTGGCAGAACGAAGAAGTGGATTGGTCACATAATACATCAGAATCTGCACTTCATGGATGTCGTAAAAGACCGCGACTGGAATTTCTATAACAAGCTACACATGATACAGGAGTCCCTAATTATGTAGATGTCATCGTCTAATAGATTGATACAGTGCTGCCTCCTAGATGATGATGATGATGATGATGATGATGATGATGATGATGATGATGATGAAGAATTCGTGCAGAGATACAAAATATAGAACATCGCTAGTGTGCGTGACATTAAATTGTTCCAGCACTGGTTAAATCTACATCCATACTCTGAATAGGTCTGCAGAAACTTACCCAAGGGGGCGGGGGGAAGAGAAGCCAAGACGCTGAAATTGTCATTTATTTGTATAAGCGAGTTGCTTAGATTCGATACGTGCCATGCCACAAGAAATAAATTGTGTATGTTGCACAAAAAATATTGTACCCCAGACAATTGGTTATCCATATTTTGGCGGAGGAGGCGAGCGTAGCACCTCCCTCGCACACGCCTCTGGTACTCCGCAAGCCATTGTGAAACATTTTTTCCCTCTACTACGCGTTATTGTATATTTCCGTTTTATTCACGTATTGAGCATGCTTACATAGACGTTTCTGTGTTCGTCGAAATTAGTCTAACCTTGTCTTCGGGGACCTACAGAAACAACGGTAAAAGAAAAAATTTTCATTTATGTAAAGGTATGATAAATTGATTATTTTTGAATATATCCAATTTGAAACTCCCGCCACAGGATGCAGTTCTCTCATTGATTTTTATTTATTTTTTTCTCTCCAGCCGTTTTTGTTAGTAAGATAACCCAAAGCACTAGAGCTGTATTTTGTGGAGGAACTGAAGCCACCAGATAAGTTGTAGGATCAAATGTAGACGCTAATGTTATCGATATATTGCATTTATATACACAACTTCAACTAGAGCTCTGCTCTCCTCTGTTGGTTGGAGTGCTCGGCTGTCTAGCATTTTAACTGCAGCGTAACACTGATTCATTGTGAGACACAATTGCTCCATGCTTCGCATTTAACGAATTTGTCTCCTTTGTTTGCGTCTCGCTTTATCTGTCGAGCCTAAAATCTGTATATTAGTTACGAATTTAGAAATATCGAGGAATGCATACAAATGAGCTACTGTAAGAAGGCCAATCATAGTTAACTGTAGCTAGGCCACTGCTGCTGTTTACATTCGGACGCCGGAGACTACTTCGCCTCTGCATCGTGTTGAGAAACCACCCTAGTGGACTTGTTTTCAGGACACATCAGTGTTGCTTGTCAAAGCAGCAGTCTTCTGCTAACGGAACCCGAAAGTAAACGCCCGCTACTTCAGAACAATGCGTGAGCCGTCCACTAAAAGGTTTCTTCGGTTCGACCGAGGGAGACCAGGTAGTACCAGTAGGGGGTAGACGGAGTGGGGTGCTTACGGAGCGAGCTTGTGTGTGTTTTTTCTGGGGGGGGGGGGAGGCTTGTAAGTATGTAATGAAGTGTGTCAACTTTCAGCTTGATGGAGCAATGGCATTACACAGCGATGAAATCGGTTTTGCATTAGCGGGACGACCATTTCTTACGTAGCGGCCATGTTGTTGCATCGGGGATGCCTTAAACTATAGTGAAACATGAGGTAGATAGGAATGATACATTATAACCAAGACAAAAATTAAGAGTCTGTGGTCCTACGTATGCAATGAAGAGCTTTTTCAGCAATTGCGTGAAATGATTTTCTGTACCCAAACTTTACCGTAGCGAACACAACAGTAGGCATGTAAAATTTTGATGTCACAGAAATTTACCGGAGCGGTCTCTTTTGCGCCAGTAGTTCATGAAGTTTATCAACTTTCAATATAGGCTACTTACACATGCGAAGGGGAATATATTAACAGTGTTACGAAATTAAATTTCCCGTGCAGGTTGTACCAAAATTAGTACCCGAATTTTGTCGCATCTTAGTGGAGGAGGCAACGGCCTTGCCACAGTGGATACACCGGTTCCCTTGAGATCACCGAAGTTAAGTGCTGTCGGGCGTGGCCGGCACTTGGATGGGTGACCATCCAGCCGCCATGCGCTGTTGCCATTTTTCGGGGTGCACTCAGCCTCGTGATGCCGATTGAGGAGCTACTCGACCGAATAGTAACGGCTCCGGTCAAAGAAAACTATCATAACGACCGGGAGAGCGGTGTGCTGACCACACGCCCCTCCTATCCGCATCCTCACCTGAGGATGATACGGCGGTTGGATGGTCCCGATGGGCCGCTTGCGGCCTGAAGACGGAGTGCTTTTTTTTTTTTTTTTTTTTTTTAGTGGAGGACAGGAATATTGTTATTATTATTGTTGTTATTGTTGTTGTCAGCCTTCTGCAATCATAAGAAAAATTCGTTTACTGAAAAAGTTTAGCAAATTCTGATTACAACTATTCATTCCGGCAGTGTGACGCTGTCACTAGCAACTAATGATGGCTCTGATGGCTCGATGTTTGACACATAGTTAACATCATAGCCACTGGGCGAATAATGATATAATCCTTCAACTTATTTTTATTTGATTATAAATTCAGTCGTGGACCACAAATGTTTGTCAGTTAGATTATTGATTTCGGTCAGCGATGAACACTTCGGAACTAAAAATAAGCAAACAGGGGTAGCTTGACGTACGATGTTTCCAAACTACACAAAATATGACAAAAAAATCTTCGTTCTACTTCGCTAGCAAACTGCAGATCTGTTATTTTATTACCAACTATTTGTCAAATCCTCTATTGCCCGGGCATTCATTTTGCCTGTTTTCTATTAGAAACGGAGAAAATGAACCGTGTTTGTAATGTGATACCGAAAAATTACATTTCCTTCATTTTATAATACATGTGGATTCCGTTGTATAATTGTACTGTTAATTTTGTAACATCATTTGAACTAGATTTTTAATAAAATCTCTCCTTCCTCGAAGTGGTATTTGTATAAAATACCCTAATTATGTCCAAGGACAATAGTTTTTCATTTAATTACATGTAATCGTGAACCGTCTTATGTGCTCTCGATTGGTGGCTGGATTATGATGGCACAGCTTGTCCGTTAAAAAAATATTTGTTCTGCTTTGTCGGTGAGCTGCAGACCTGTTATTTCATGATTCGACCGCATTTTGCAATGATATTGTATGTCTTTTGTCACATAGTTACTATTAATTTTCAATAAAACCACCTTCATTACAGTTTTGTTTTAACTAAAGCTCATGAACAGATGGTGTGGGACAAACAGCCCTCAACGTGCAGTGACATTTTATATATATTTTTTGTTTTATTGCGTGGGCGCGGTGTATGCGCTACAAAGGCTTTCTTTTTGTTCTGCTTCATTAACAAGCTGCACACTTCGTTTTAAAGGTAGACTGCATTGAATAATGATGCTCTGTAATTTTGTAACGTAGTATAATCTTTAACGAAACTTCATTGCGTGTTACACTTTGTTTTGAATTTAGTGTTTGCTGAAGTCAGCCCAAACAAATAGTGCTCATCACGTCTTCTCACATTAGCCTAGTCCGATATTTTTTTTTGTTGTCGATTTGTGTTAACAGGGACAGTAAAACGCGAAGAATAATCAGATTCTACAGCGACTCGGTAGCGGTACATGCTTGGCGGTAGCGGTCAGCGCGTACCGAGACACTGCTGCCGCTGCTGGATTTTTTTTTCTTTGCGTTTTACTGTCCCTGTTAACACAAATCGGTAAAGCGAATATCTGACTAGGCTAATCTGGAACCGCTCTACCGAACAAGCACGTAAAATTTCCCTTTAAAAATCATTCTGTCTGTAACGGAAACAAAGTGACTTATCTGTCGACACTGGACATCGAATGGAAGACGTGGTGAGCTTTATTTGTCTGGGCTGACTCCAACTTCACAACGTGAAAACGAAATTCAAAATATCTGCTGAAACACCAGAGAGAATGCGCCTGACGACTTTCAGGAGAGACACCCTGTTTTGAAATCTATTTCCGTTAAACTTTCTTTCGTACATTTAGTTAAAAACTATTTCTATTGAAATTATGGTAACTGACGTGCATTAGCGATATCTATCGTGCCAGAATGCAGGTGCGTCAGTCGTTGCTCCACGCAGTATATTTAGTTACCTAAAATTATCAACGTGTGTGGCGTAATGATGTCCATGGTACTCGGTACACTGTATTCACTCATGTATGGAAATGTTTAAATTTGCTTTTCGTGATTTCTGATTCTGTATTTTGTGTAATTTGGAAACATTGTACGTCAAGCTACCTCTGTTTCCTTGTTTTTATCTCTGAAGATGGCCATAGTTGACCGAAATTAGTAACCTGATTGATAAATGTATAGGCCGGCCGCGGTGATCTCGCGGTTCTAGGCGCTCAGTCCGGAACCGCGCGACTGCTACGGTCGCAGGTTCGAATCCTGCCTCGGGCATGGATGTGTGTGATGTCCTTAGGTTAGTTAGGTTTAAGTAGTTCTAAGTTCTAGGGGACTGATGATCACAGATGTTAAGTCCCATAGTGCTCAGAGCCATACTTCGTTACTGGATAGTCCCTGAAGTCTTTTTTTTCCTTTAATTAAAAAAAGCATGGCTACTTACTCTGTGTGAGGAGCAGGCGGCCCGGGGAATGGGGGGGGGAGGGGGAGAGATTCTTACGCTCTTCTCTCCCGAAGACCGGTTTGATGCAGCCTCCACGCTAGAATGTCTTGTGCAGGTCTCTACATAACTGCTGCACCCTACACCTGCTTGGTGTACGCAAGCTTTCGTGTCTCGTTACAATTTCTACTCCCCTCACTTCACAGCACTCTCAAATTACCTACCTCTTGATGCCTTGGCGTGTGTCATTCCAACAGATAACTCCTTTAAAGGAAATTGTGGCATCAGCCGAAGAATTGAAATAAAGAAGGTTCACCCTAACCTCCTGATATCAGACACTCTGACCGGTACTAAACGTTGTATGTCGATAGAGTATCAACCAAAACGCGATTTAGTTCGTGCTGTGTGCTGTCGTCCAGTAGAACATGCGTAAACAGTAATTAAAAGTAACACCAGAACTACGGATACGGGAAAAGCGTATCTGTGAACAATTATCTTGAAGATCTCGTGAGGGTGAGTTGGAAGAGCAAGAAGTCGTCGATCAAAAGGTCCTATGTTCAAGTCCCACTGATGACTTTTTTAGATTTTTACGCGTCTAACTTTATGGCAGAACATTTTCCTGACATGTGAAAGTAGTTTTCGGAGCTCGTAGCATGATTCTTTTGCCAGTCAGCTTTCGCTTAGTTACTTAAAAGTAGCAAACCTATTGAGTACATTTGTGTAGATAGGTGTGGTGTTCTGTCGGACATTGGCAACAGAACAGACACCAATAACCGGAACTGTAGAATAATGAAACAACTGCATCACAGCTGTGGGTTCACGCATAATACAGGAGAAAAAAATTGTGACCACTGTGATTTAACCCAGGATCCTTGGTACGACGATCTAACGCTCTGCAGACTTCCCCACGGAAACAATATGTATTAGCTATTCACAGTTAAGCTTTTCCTGTGCTCCTTAGTTCTGGCGTTACTTTTAATTAACGCTTACGCCCGTTCTGCTGGACGACAGCACATAGTAAGAAGTAAATCGGAGTTTTGGTTGATACTCTATCGATCCACAACGTTTGGTACCGATCAGAGTGACATCTGGAGGTTTGGGTGGAAGTGCCATAGTAAGGAACATTGACGTTTCGTGTGAAATGGTATCTACATGCCAAGCCCAGTAATGTGTAAATGGCTCAAACATCCACGAATGAAAATTTTGTACCAAATGCAACCAACAGATGGCATGCGATTTAACAGCTACTGCTGTTAACATACGTTTACTCCTAAGTGTTAGAAAAAATGGGGGAGGCACCAGATGGTAGTCCCGGTATCTTGGTGGACTGAAGCATGCCGCGATGAAATTCGCATGCGGAGACGTGCTCTCCGCGTTTTTAACCGTCATCCGACTATAGCCAAATGCTTTCATTATAAGCAGTTGCGTGGACAGTATCGTCGCGTTCTTCGGAATAGCAAAACAGCTAGCTGGATTTCAGTCACTAGTTCTTTCAACAATTTCACTCCCCTTCCGTCGTGTGGGCCAACCTCCGGCGGCTGTGCGGAACCAATATCCATTCCCCAATTTCTAGCCCGACACAGCAGACGGTGTCATCCTGGACCCTACTACTATCTCCCAACACTTTGGACCGTTATTTTGCGGAGATTTCGAGCTCCTTCCACTATCACCCTGCCTTCCTCCGTCGGAAACGAGCAGAGGCGGCTCGTGTGATACACTTCTCAGAATCGTGAGCGCTGTAATGCCTCCTTTACCATGAGGGAACTAGATAATGCTCTCACTTCATCCTGATCCTTTTCCCCAGGGCCAGACGTTTTTCATTTTCAGATGTTGCAGCATCTTTCTCTTGCGGGCAAGCACTTTCTGCTTCATACGTCCAACCGCATCTGGTCAGAGGGCACGTTTGCCAGACACTGGCGTGAAGCCACTGTCAAACCCATACCTAAGCCCAGTAAGGACAAACACCTTCCTCTCAATTTACTCACCACTGCACAGTCCACACTGTGTTTCGAGCGCACCGTTCTGCAGTTGACCATCTCGTCGCTTTGCCCACCCATGTCATGAATGTTATACTGCGGAAATCGCTTACTGTGGCCGTGTTTTTCGATCTGGAGAATGCCTAAGACACCTGCTGGAGGACTGGTATCCTCTTTACTCTCTTCCATGGCCGCTTGCCCCTTTACTTAATGAATTTTTATAAGACCGAGTTTTCAAGGTACGCGTGGGTTCTGCCTTGTCGGACACCTTTATCCAGGAAAACTGTGTGCCTCAGGATTCCTTCCTGAACGTCGTCCTCTTTGCTATCGCCGTTAATCCTATAATGGCCTGTCTCCCGCCGGGCATTTCTGGCTCCCTTTTTGTTACGATTTTGCCATCTATTGCAGTTCTTCACGGACCTGTCTCACTGAGCGGCGTCTTCAGCGATATCTCGATAGTCTTCACTCATGGAGCATCGACGATGGCTCTCGTTTTTCCACTTATAAAACAGCTTATATGAATTTATGGCCGCGCAGTTGGTTTCGTCCTTCGTCTTTACATCTTGGGCCTGTTGCTCTTCCGTTCGTTGAAACTACGAAATTCCTGGGGCTTATGCTCGATAGGAAACTTCCTTGGCCCTCCCACGTGTCTTACGTGACAGCCTGCAGTACGCGGGCCCTCAGGGTACTTCATGGGCAGCAGACCAAACCACCGTCTTCTTTTGTACCGGTCCATTATCCGTTCGAAACTACACTGGGTGTTTCGTTTATGGATCTGCACGTCCGTCCCTCTTACACCGTCTCAATGCTATTCACCATCGTGGTATCCGTTTAGCCACTGGCGACTTTTTCACTAGCTCGGTTGAGAGTCTGTATGCAAAAAGCTGCCGAACTACCTCTGTGACTTTCTCCTCAGCTGATATGCAAGCCATTTGTTTGCCATGTGTGGCCACTCATCCTATGCCTTCTCCTTCGACGACTCCTTTGATCGCCAGTATGGGGCGTATCCCACTTATGTTACCTTGTGGAGTTCGGTTTCGGCTCCTGCTCCGACAGCCTAAGTTCCCGGTGGGTAGAAACCCTCATCACCTTGGCTTCATGAGGCGGCCCTTATTCACATTGGCCTTCATTCGCTTCCTAAGGACACTACTCCATCCTTGCTCTATCGCCTTCACTTTCACGACCTTCGTATTGAACTTCGCGATTGTACCTTTTCCCCCCTCTTCCCCCCCTCTTCCCCCCTCTCCCCCCCCTCTCTCTCTCTCTCTCTCTGTGTGTGTGTGTGTGTGTGTGTGTGTGTGTGTGTGTGAGAGAGAGAGCTCTCCATTAGATGCGCAATCCACCTAATCTTCAGAATTCTTTTGTCACCCCACAGCTCAGTTCAACTTCGAGGCTGTGCCCATCTGTTTTGTTTGTTGTGACGCTTCAATTCCATATAATGACACTCCCACGGAATTTTCGCTGTATGTGCGCATGCATTAAATCATGGATTACGCAGCTCCTTCAAACGATGTAGGGAGCTTTCACAGATTTCCGTAACGTTGATAAATCATTTTAATATACACTGTATATGGAGTTAATTAATTCTCCTAGGTATGCTCTCTGATAAAAATTGACAATTGATGAAAAGTCATTTCTTTACCTATCCACCCGTATTGATAGACATAGGTCATTGCATCTGTAAAAATGTGACTGATACGTAACGTAACCCCATACGCAAATTTATTTTCGTATGGAGAATCAGTCTTTAAAGATTAAGAATTTTTGATTCACCTTATATAGGCGAGCGAAATTCACATTGCCTGATGTATTGATATATGCGTTGATAGGGAAATTGGTGCATTAACGCAACTTTTGTAGAACGTAAACGTCATGAACCGTCGAATACAGCTACGTGAATTACGATGTTAAGTAATAAACTCCGAAATTTATGTGATTTCGCCACGTGTTGGAATTTCTAATCTTTCTATCCTGCACATACTCATTTGGCATTCGTTCAGACGTACACTGTGACACACATGAATTTCATTTATAATTGTGCAACAAAAATCTACTAAAAACGTGTTAGTAAGATCGCATTTGCTTAGAGATCTATTGAGTGTGTTCGCGTAGCTATCTTAGCAGTTAACAGACACGAAGATTTGTGATAGACGAAGCAGGGTAAACATAGTTGCCTGCTTTATAAGTGACGTATTTCTCCGCTGGCGGCCTTCAGACGAATGACACATGTTCAAAGTGCAACTACGCTACTGTATCTCTAGATTTAGACGCTACTGACAGTTTGGCGAATACTAGTACCTTGCATGCAGTCTGCAACAACACCGTGTCGTTCCCGCTAATCGAATGAAGTATACCTCACTGTGTGAGAAATGAGAGTCCTGCAGTTTACAAGGGGGCCATCAGATCTGTTAGTCGTGGATTCTGATGAGCCTGCCACGTTGTCCATGGGTGCGAGCTCGTAACTGCCGAGGTACGTGTCCATTTCGGACTCGATCCGCGATGATACCTCTCAGTGTCTGCTTCTTGACCAGTGCCTGTTTTTTACCGCGTTGCTCTACGCCCTTTATCAGGCCACACAGTACATCCAGCGACACGGGCTTCCAAACTGTGACATCTGCTCACTCTCTCCTAGTGCTCTTCAGAGCCTTCACGCGGTGCACTCAGTCCACCTGTACAACGGACCCTAGGTTTCTTACTGTGGGGGGAGCTAACGTGGTATTCCTGTGGGTTCCTGGCCACGTCGGAGTGCCAGTGAACGAGGCTGCCGATGCAGCTGGGAGTCCACAATGGTCTTCGCTCTAGGGGAACAAACTCGGGGACATTAAACCTCTCCCAACAGTGTGGTCGACTTCCTTTCCGCCCTCACGTCGCCAGGTTGTCATTTTAGTCCGGCTGCGTGTAGGACAGTGCCGTTTTAGTCACCGCTGTTTGTTAAGTGGTGACCCTGCCTCACTCCGCTGTGTTCTTGACGGTGAGCCACTTTCTGATCCGGTGCCCATATTTTTTAACTGTTTACGTTTACGCCTATGTTTGCCGTCTACTATGTCAGATGTTTCAGCGGATGACCTCCGCTCTGTCGATCGCGTCTTACTTTTTATTCGCCGCAGCTGCATGGCGAAGCAAGTTGGACACCCCCATGGACACCCCCACCCCGCACGCGCATGCGCGATGACCTGCACCAACAATGTTTTCCGTGCTCAAGTTCTTGTCCTTAGCTGCTCCTCTTTTAAACTTAACTTGACTGGTTTGTTGCCTTTTTCGCCCCATGTTTTTATTTAGTACTTGTTTCTCCTTACGTTCTGATACAGGCGCTTATCACTTTAGCAGTTTTGCCCCGTAAAGAACAAAAAAAAAACCTACTAACGGTAGAGGTATAGTAGATGCGCATGAATAGGGTGACCAGATGCAATTGTTTAGAAAGGAGGACAAACAGCTTCAAAAAGGAGGATAAAATAAGAAAAAAGTGGACACATCAAACGGGTCCACTTCAGATATTTGGACAACTCACGTGACTGCCGGGAATTACCTGTAAAACTAGTAGTTAATTGTTACTAATGATCAGGTGGTGGTTAACTGAGCAATATAAAAAAAATTAAAAACATTGATTGTGGTGACAGTGTGGCGTCCATTGTTGTGTTATGTCAACAACACGGAATTGTTTACAAACCGAAAAACGTAAGACCATTTGCTTCCATTCATTCGACGCACCGCTACCAACATCTACAATTCAAGCAGCAGCTGACGTCATGTAAACTGCACTTTAACCTTCCGAATACAAATAAATTGAATGACTATGCAACAATGAAATAAAACCATGACAGTTAATCTGTCGAGTTGTTTCTTACCTTTATTGGCCACTGAGACGTACGTTCCAGCTCCATGTATCTTACATTCCGCTTCAAATTCATTTCTCCCTTTCTTAAAGCCTGATATTTGCAGGAAAGGACATTAGAAAATGTACACTTCCGTTTAGGCATAGCCAAATGTTTTACGTAACTCACTCGGTTACACTCACAAATCACACGTGCACTACGGGAAGCCAAGCCAATACAAAGTGAAGATACGAAACGAAAATTGTAAATAATCGATATTTGCATTCGCTTATAAGTAGATCAACGATAACATCGGCAATTCTGGTGTCACCTGCTAACACCGCCTTGGTGCGTGTTTATCACGAAGGCTGTGCCAGTAGTTAAAGTATTTAAGAAAAGAGCAATAGAACGAGACGAATTGTAAATTTAACTGTATTACGCTCAACTTTGCGAAAAAGCAGGACACTAAAAATCCGCCCGGACCCCGGAAAAGAGCTAAGAAGGACATGTCCGGGTTAATCCGGACGTCTGGTCACCCGATGCATGAAACTTAGACAGTTTTTTTCGCAAACTAGAAACCGTCACACTAAAAGTCGCTAGCCAGCTGTTCAGGGCAGGTCCCTCTATAACACACCGAAGATTCATCAAAATCCGTGATTAACAGATATCATGGTCCCCCTCCTATGCATTTCACCTGGTAATCATTCTTTTACGGTGGTCACACGAGAAACCCTTTAAGTTTTGTGCCATTAATTAAAATAGATTCCGTCAGTAATGACATACGGCTCGCACATTGTGAAGTCACACCTGTGGTGTTTTTAATAAGGGAGAAGTAGAAGCCGACCTCGGGGAAGATCAGTTTGGATTCCGTAGAAATATAGGAACACGTGAGAGGCAATACTGACCCTACGACTTACCTTAGAAGCTAGATTAAGGAAAGGCAAACCTACGTTTCTAGCATTTGTAGACTTAGAGAAAGCTTTTGACAATGTTGACTGGAATACTCTCTTTCAAATTCTAAAGGTGGCAGGGGTAAAATACAGGGAGCGAAAGGCTATTTACAATTTGTGCAAAAACCTGATGGCAGCTACGAGAGTCGAGGGGCATGAAAAGGAAGCAGTGGTTGGGAAGGGAGTGAGACAAGGTTGTAGCCTCTCCCCGATGTTATTCAATCTGTATATTGAGCAAGCAGTGAAGGCAACAAAAGAAAAATTCGGAGTAGGTATTAAAATCCATGGAGAAGAAATAAAGACTTTGAGGTTCGCCGATGACATGGTAATTCTGTCAGAGACAGCAAAGGACTTAGAGGAGCAGTTGAACGGAATGGATAGTGTCTTGAAAGGAGGATATAAGATGAACATCAACAAAAGCAAAATGAGGATAATGGAATGTAGTCGAATAAAGTCGGGTGATGCTGCGGGAATTAGATTAGGAAATGAGACACTTAAAGTAGTAAAAGAGTTTTGCTATTTGGGGAGCAAAATAACTGATGATGGTCGAAGTAGAGAGGATATAAAATGTAGACTGGCAATGACAAGGAAAGCGTTTCTGAAGAAGAGAAATTTGGTAACATCGAGTATAGATTTAAGTGTCAGGAAGTCGTTTCTGAAAGTATTTGTATGGAGTGTAGCCATGTATGGAAGTGAAACATGGACGATAACTAGTTTGGACAAGAAGAGAATAGAAGCTTTCGAAATGTGGTGCTACAGAAGAATGCTGAAGATTAGATGGGTAGATCATATAACTAATGAGGTATTGAATAGGATTGGGGAGAAGAGAAGTTTGTGGCACTACTTGACTAGAAGAAGGGATCGTTTGGTAAGACATGTTCTGAGGCATCAAGGAATCACCAATTTAGTATTGGAGGGCAGTGTGGAGGGTAATAATTGTAGAGGGAGACCAAGAGATGAATACTCCAAGCAGATTCAGAAGGACGTAGGCTGCAGTAGGCACTGTGAGATGAAGAAGCTTGCACAGGATAGAGTAGCATGGAGAGCTGCATCAAACCAGTCTCAGGACTGAAGACCACCACCACAACAAAAACAACAATAACAACGTTAGCAATATCTAGAGAACGTAAAAGAGCTTTATGCGATCGATAATCTCATTTTATGTGGCTTTAGGTGATATCGTGCCAAGAAGACGGTTCTTATTGGTAAGAACAAAATTTCGCTCGTGTGTAGGTGCGAAATAAGACGCCGTCTAATTCCCTAGCCCGTGCAGACGAAGAAACAGATATAAAATGATCTTCCCCTTCTTACGTCAGAGAAGGGTATCCTTGGGTTTCGTGTTACGGAAAAGTATCTGCGCATGTATAGCTTCTATTTCCTCATCGGTACTGCGTTTTGTGTGTTCTTTTGTGCAAAAAGGTTTTGCAGGTACACACCCTACCTTACAGCGAACTCTAAAGACTCTTGTTTAGACTTGCTGAGTATCTGACCACATAAACATGTACACCTTGCTAATTACTATAAGAAAGTGACTAGCGTAAGGGTCACTTCGTCGCAGCTTGGGGTTTCTTTCCTGTTCCATTAAGAGTAACACTGAGTTATAAGAAGAATTATTGTTTATGCCCCTCTGAGCGAGCTATTTTTTGTTTTTCTCTTAACGTTTTCTACGGGAGTGTCGTGCAGGTAGCTCAAATTTGTTCACTAATCGCTCTATAATAATCACTTATTAAGATTTTAGAAGTGCGTTTCATTACATACTACGCGTCACTTAAATACGTACTGTCTTAGATTATACATCATTTCGTTTCCTCCACGGCTTGTCAGACAGATATAACCATTTAACTCAAAGGTGTTATCGATCGAAGAAAGGCAACTCACTGGTATTAAATACAACTGAAGATTCTTCTATTCGCTCGATTTCACATCTTTGTTCAGCCATATGTGACTTCCAGATATTGGCAGCCACGTAAACAACGTTCAAGATTCGATCTCTCGGGTTTTCTTGGCGCTGTTGATTAACAGTGCGCTTCTACATCTACATACATACTTCGCAAGCCATCTTACAGTGCCGTACACCACTGCTAGTCATTTCCTCTCCTGTTTCACTCGCAAATAGAACGAGGGAAAAACGACTGCCTCCGTATGGAGCCCTCATGCGAAATGTTTGGTGGCGGCAGCAGAATCGTTCTGTAATCAACTTCTTGTTCCGATTTTCTCTCTCTCGCTCGTGTGTGTGTGTGTGTGTGTGTGTGTGTGTGTGTGTGTGTGTGTGTGTGTGTGTGTGTGTGTGTGTGTTCCTCTAAAATAATGTTGCTTTTCCTCCAGGGATTCCTATTGGAATTTCGGAAGCATCTCCGTAACACTTGCGTGTTGTTCGAACCCACCAGTAAGAAATCTAGCAGCTCACCTCTGAATTGCTTCGAAGTCTTCGTTTAATCCGATCTGGTGCGGATCCCAAACACTCTAGTAGTACTTAAGAATAGGGTGCATCAGCGTCCTATTTGCTGTCTCCTTTGCATATGAATCACACTTTCCCGAAATTCTCCTAATGAACCGAAGTCGACCAATTCGCCTTTCCTGCCACAATTTTCACATGCTCGTTTTGTTACATATTTCTTTGTAACGTTACGCCCATATTTAGACGACGAGAGTGTATCAAGCAGGACACTACTAATGCTGTATCTTAACCTTACGTGTTTTCGTACTCCCTTTGCGTTAACGTACATTTTTCTAGATTTTCACCTGCTAGTCAGTAAACCAATTAGCAATTTTGTCTAAGTCATTTTTCATCATCCTGCATTCACTCATCTGAGACACTTTCTCAGAACCATTAGCGATCCTATCTCACTTCCTTGGGACACTCTTGATGAAACCCTTTGACGAACTTTCGCCGTCGAGGACAGCACGCAGAGTTCTGTTATTTAAGAACTCTTCGAGCCACTCACACATTTGTTAACCTATTGCGTATGCTCGGCTTTTCGTTAACAGTCTGCATTGTGGCAACGTGTCAAATTCTTTTCGGAAATCTAGAAATATTGAATCTGCCTATTGCCCTTCATTCATATGTCGCAGTGTATCCTGTGACAAAAGGGTAAGCTGACTTTCGGAAGAGCGATGCTTTCTAAAACCGTACTGATTCGAGAACATAAGCTTCTCTCTCTCAAGTAGATTTATTCTACTCGAATTGAGAATATATTCAGGTATTCGTCGTTTGGAACTTTGCACTGGGCGAGAGATTCTCTATAAATGCAAGCCAAGTAAGGAGCCAGTACCATAAGTGCTCTTCATGAAGCCGAATTGGGATTCCATCCGGACCTAGCGACTTCTTTGTTTTCAACTCTTTCTTCAGTTGTTTCTCTATACGGGGATGTCGTGAGTCTGTTCGATGGTCAAACGACGGTATGTCTGTACGATTCTTCTGCGTGAACGATTTATTAAACGCGAAATTTAAAACTGGATGGAAGCCTTAGAGCCACTGTATGCTTCGTGCATAGATTCTTTCACAGACTCATGAATCTCTACTAACCTTGCCTGTCGTTATTTGCCGGCCGAAGTGGCGCTGCGGTTCTAGGCGCTGCAGTCTGGAACCGCGAGACCGCTACGGTCGCAGGTTCGAATCCTGCCTCGGGCATGGATGTGTGTGATGTCCTTAGGTTAAAGTTCTAGGGGACTAATGACCTCAGAAGATGAGTCCCATAGTACTCAGAGCCTTTTTTTTGTCGTTATTTGCGCCTTTGTTTTGAACCGAAAGTACAACAGTCTTTGCTTCCTCAACATTTTCCGAATTTCGTTGTTAATCCGCGATGGATCGTTTCAGTCCTTCGTCCACGGCACGTACAGGGTTATTACAAATGATTGAAGCGATTTCACAGCTCTACAATAACTTTATTATTTGAGATATTTTCACAATGCTTTGCACACACATACAGAAACTCACAAAGTTTTTTTAGGCATTCACAAATGTTCGATATGTGCCCCTTTAGTGATTCGGCAGACATCAAGCCGATAATCAAGTTCCTCCCACACTCGGCGTAGCATGTCCCCATCAATGAGTTGGAAAGCATCGTTGATGCGAGCTCGCAGTTCTGGCACGTTTCTTGGTAGAGGAGGTTTAAACACTGAATCTTTCACATAACCCCACAGAAAGAAATCGCATGGTGTTAAGTCGTGAGAGCGTGGAGGCCATGACATGAATTGCTGATCATGATCTCCACCACGACCGATCCATCGGTTTTCCAATATCCTGTTTAAGAAATGCCGAACATCATGATGGAAGTGCGGTGGAGCACCATCCTGTTGAAAGATGAAGTCGGCGCTGTCGGTCTCCAGTTGTGGCATGAGCCAATTTTCCAGCATGTCCAGATACACGTGTCCTGTAACGTTTTTTTCGCAGAAGAAAAAGGGGCCGTAAACTTTAAACCGTGAGATTGCACAAAACACGTTAACTTTTGGTGAAAAGCGGATTTGCTGCACGAATGAGTGATGATTCTCTACCGCCCAGATTCGCACATTGTGTCTGTTCACTTCACCATTAAGAAAAAATGTTGCTTCATCACTGAAAACAAGTTTCGCACTGAATGCATCCTCTTCCATGAGCTGTTGCAACCGCGCCGAAAATTCAAAGCGTTTGACTTTGTCATCGGGTGTCAGGGCTTGTAGCAATTGTAAACGGTAAGGCTTCTGTTTTAGTCTTTTCTTGTAGCAATTGTAAACGGTAAGGCTTCTGTTTTAGCCTTTTCCATAAGATTTTCCAAACCGTCAGCTGTGGTACGTTTAGCTCCCTGCTTGCTTTATTCGTCGACTTCCGCGGGCTACACGTGAGACTTGCCCGCACGCGTTCAACCGTTTCTTCGCTCACTGCAGGCCGACCCGTTGATTTCCCCTTACAGAGGCATCCAGAAGCTTTAAGCTGCGCATACCATCGCCGAATGGAGTTAGCAGTTGGTGGATCTTTGTTGAACTTCGTCCTGAAGTGTCGTTGCACTGTTATGACTGACTGATGTGAGTGCATTTCAAGCACGACATACGCTTTCTCGGCTCCTGTTGCCATTTTGTCTCACTGCGCTCTCGAGCGATCTGGCGGCAGAAACCTGAAGTGCGGCTTCAGCCGAACAAAACCTTGAGTTTTTCTACGTATCTGTAGTGTGTCGTGACCATATGTCAATGAATGGAGCTACAGTGAATTTATGAAATCGCTTCAATCGTTTGTAATAGCCCTGTACTTATCCAAAGAACGATTTACAATATGTTCAAACTTTGTCCAGAATACCTCTGCGTCCATCATAATGGGACTACATGATGTCAGTGAGTTGTGTAAGATGCTGACAAATGCTCATATGCTGTTTCTAACTGAAACACTCTCCTCGTCTTCTTAACGGTTTTATTAACTTTCGTAACCATAGTGTCATGTCTTCATGGTCACTAATCCCAGCCTCTATACTGAAGCCGTCGATAAGGTCCGGCCTGTTCCGGGTGTCCTGTCGAGTTGCTGTTTCCATTTTCTGCACAATATTTCGACGATACGCCCAGCTATCTTCTTCAGATGCTGCGAGTTTTGCTGTTACGGTCACTCGCTGCCTGATCCCCGCCAGTCTGGTTGGAGTCCAGAAAGCGAGTACACACGACAGCAGAACCTGAAAAAGATGGCAGGGCGTATCGTCGAAATATCGTGCAAGAAATGAAAACAGCAACTCGACAGGACACTCGGGAAGCAAACAGTTAAAAATTGAAGATTATTTAATTCGTGATACCTTCGAGGAAGTGCTCAGTCCAGTCGCAAAGCTGGCCAGAGATCCAACAGAAACTGTTTCCGTCAAAAGAGATGAGTCAGCTGGAGAATCGAAAACTTTTTGAAGATGAAGAAACATGCAAGTAATTCAATTATTATTGCATCCTCCGACTTAAGCTTACTATTTAATTAGAGAAAATCTTAGGCCAGATGAGTTTCGCTTTTATTTCGAAAGCATCTTCTGAGGTCATTCTGGATATAGGCGTACGTATGTTTGTACTTCTGGTTGTTACAGATTAAAAACAGTGTTACTTTATAAAGTTGGCGTGCAATTTACTAACTGTGTTTCTGTTTCTTGTTCATATATTCTGCAAACGATGCTTTTTCCTTCGTCGTTCGGAGGTCGAGATCGAAAGCATTTGGCATTCTCTTGCCTTTTTTGGAAGTACTTTTTCCTGCAATGTATTGGCGTTCTTTGCACTTCACCTCACTTCAGAAATACAACGTACATGTTTTTCCATTCAGTAGTGCGTTATTTATGTTTGTTCATTTGTTTTTCGTGTTGGATGTGAGCGTTGCAAACCCGTTAATTTATACACTACCTGATTATATCAATCCATTGATTCTAGGATAATCTGTGAAAAGAGCAAGTTGGGTTTCACTTGGTTTCACACGATAGGTTTTATCAGGCAGAATTCATGCTAGTTTGCGTAGAGTTTATTTGGTTCCAGGCGTGTTTGTTCGAACCGAGAATAGTTTCTAGAATAGAAATTCCATAGTGGTAGTAACATGACGTGTGTTTTACATAAGTTCTGCTAATTTTGTGTGAATTACCTGTGCTGCCTACCAACAACTGTCTTGGTACGCACCCGACAGCGTGCGCTACCTAACATGTTCCGAAGCATCGCACTCTTCCGGGGCACATACCTCACGTTATGGTTGGGATAGAAAGGTAGGGTCAAGTGTCTTGGACGGCCCTTAGGCTAAAGACGATTTATACACACAACAGTGTGTCATTATCTTACAGTACAGGGTGAAAGTATGATACTACGCGCGTCCTTCTGCTTATACCAATGGAGCAAATCGGTTGGTTCATTTTGCATTTGATGTGGCCTACGGCGGACCTAGAGGGAATAACGGAGGCACCATCAGTTCAAGGGCGGTTCCTTAGGAAACCCGAAAAAAGATTTTTTTTTTGCCATTTGGCGTACGAAAATCGAGACAGCTAAGCACAGCAAAGGGCTGAAATTTTTACGATATGTACCTAAGCTTGAAAACCTTCGTGATATTTTCTCCGTTTCCGAGATGCAAAAGTTCAAAATTACGCTACTAGTACATGTAAAATACGCTCGTAATTTGCAGTTTGAGGCGAAAACTCGGTTTATAAAGTGACGTAGCACGGAGAAATATGCTTTAAATTGTCGCCGTTATCTTATGTTGTAGTTCTGAAACAAACGTAAAACTTTTTGCACATAAAATGCTACCTGAATTGTAAAATTAGTTCCGTATTATTTCAAATAAACGTAAGGAAACTTTGGTTCGGCATAGACCTTTCAGTGCTCTGCCGAATTTTTCTCCCATATTTATATAGTTCTACTTCCGTTCTTCCCTTTGTGTAATAGAAGTGTACTTGGAACTACGCTAACGAATAAAATACATCAAATAGGTTCTAAGACAGAGAATACCATATTCTTGTTAGATTGCCTTCAGACGTACGTATGAAAGAGGTAAGAAACTCTTAATAATCTTATCTAGTTAGCACCATGTATAGAGCACTTCTCAACTCAGTTTCTTCCATATGGTATTGGCCCGTTGTAGACATGGCATTGTCGGGCGCGGGGCGCAACATTTTTATTGTATTTCAGTGTGTGCAACAGTTTAGGAAGCTAAACTTGTTTTTGAAGGTACTTTAATTAAATGTGTGATTATTAGTCATTGTTGCGGCAACTGGAGATGACAGACAGGGTCGCAGTAAGGGAACTTCGCAAATCTTCGCACTCTCTAGAGAAGATTTTTAACGCGTTTTCGTCCGCTTTCGTAGCAGCGACAGATACATCGAGGACAGGCCAAAGGAACGCCTTTGCAGGATGCCCACCAATGCGTTAACGCTACCGGTATGCATAAGTTTCTAAAGATTAAGTAGCCTTGTTACACGGAGCCTAATCCAAAGAGTCAGTGAAGTGACCAGAAGTCGTCTCCAAGCCGGAGACAACTTCCACTTCCAAACAAGAACGAGAGCAGCGAGACGGAGCAGAATATGGCGCGTTGCAAATACAATCCGGAAGAGGCGAACTGGCAGCGCCGCAACCGTGCCAATTCGCCGGCACGACACGCGCCCACGTGACTTGGCCGCTTCCGGCCCACGTGGTCAGCAGGGCACGCGACCATAGACGGCAGTGCCCAGTTGCCTCCGCCAACGCCTGCACTAAAGATACGCAAAACTATACTCTGTTCTCTGAAAGTTTCACACGGAAGTGTTTACGTTGCTATATATATTCCCCCGGGTTTGTTATTACCCCATTGGGATGTACGTCTCGCGGAATCGCGAAACATTTGTGCTGAGAGCTCGCGCTCGCACATTGCCTTATTGGCGAACAGACTCCATCTGCGTTACCCTCACGACCGCTGGGATCCACGCCGTGCTAGAGCCTCAGCATTAACGCATCGTAGAAGCAGAACAACAAAACGTCAAATTGCAACTACCTTTGTCCTGGACCGGAACTCGAAGCCGAGAACTTTGCCTTTCCCCGGCAAGTGTTCTACCGACTGAGTTATCGACGACCCGCCCTTACAGCTCTTACTTCCATCAGGACCTCATCTCCTACCTTCCAAACTTTGCCATAGTTCTCCTGCATACCTTGCGCGACTAACACCTCTGGAAGGACGGATATTGCTGAGACACAGCCTGGGGCATTGTTTCCAGAATGAATTTTAATTCTGTAGCTTGGTGTGCACTGAAGTGAAATTTCCTGGAAGATAAAAACTGAGCGTCGGGCCTGGATTCGAACACGGGACCTTTGCCTTACGCAGGCAAGTGCTCTATCGATTGAGCACGACTCAAATCAGTGCACACGTCGTTGCAGAGCGAAATTCATTCTGGAAACAATACCTGATCCGTAAAAACAATGACTAGCAGGCAAACAGTATAGCTTCAAATTCCATTATGCAGCAAATGAAGCTGACGGAACGGAATACAGACGTCTACAAAATGTGATGGGCAGAAAATAGAAAAGAAGTAAGCAGTAATTTGTAGAAGACAGGTGCAAGACTGTGGAAGCATGAGACTAGGGGAAAGATAGGTACCACCAATTTTATTGTAGTCTTCAGTCAGACTACTGGTTCAATGCTGCTCTCCATGCTACTGTCCTGTACAGGTCTTCATCTCTAAATAACCATAACGTCAACATCCTTCAGAATCTGCTTACTGTATTCATCTGTCTGTCTCCTCAGCATACTACCCTCCAACACTAAATTATGCCATAAATTGCTTTCCCCACCAATACCTCCTCATTAGTTACCCGATCCTCCCATCTAATCTTTGGCGTTCTTCTGTAGCACCACATTTCGAAAGCTTCTGTTCTCGTCAAAACTGCTTATCATCCATGTTTCACTTCCTTGATAGCGATCGTTCATATTGGAAAAAATGGGACTGCGTTTACTTACTCTTACTGAACTCTCAGCGACATTTATATCACTTGCAGAAGAACGCATAATGTAAGTTGCGTTCTTACCATACTATGGTATGTTGCAGAAGCTTTCTCAATTTCTGTTGTTGTTGTTGTTGTTGTTGTTGTTGTGGTGGTGGTGGTGGTGGTGGTGGTGGTTCAGTCTGAAGACTGGTTTGGTGCAGCTCTACACACTGCACTATTTTGTACAAGCCTTTTCATCTCCGAATAATTATCGCATTTTACATTCCATTTTAACCCCCATGCATTCTTCCATTACGAAATTGGCGATTTTTTCTTGCTTCAGGATGTGACCTGTCAGCCCATCCCTTGTTTAGTCAACTTGTGTCACAAATTCCTTTTTCGCTATTTAGATGATGTACCTCCCATCTGATTTTCAACATTCTTCACATCTTAGTAGCTTCTATTCTCTTTTTATTTGAACTGCTTATCATTCACGAACTCCCATCCTCAGGTGGCTTTATATATATAATGTGTGTGTGTGTGTGTGTGTGTGTGTGTGTGTGTGTTTGTTTTATTTCGACTTCGGGGTAATTTGTAGTTCTCTAGTACAGAAACAGAAAATAATACACTGTTCCAGAACTTCGCTCAATGGAGCTGTTCGACAAAAAAAAACTTAAGAACGTAAATTTAAAAGTGGAAATGAACAACTAAAATAAAATATCTGCCCTGGACAGAGGCTCCTTTCTCTGTTGTATTACATCATATACAAACCGTTGTACTTTGTAAACAAAGATAGTGTCTGATAGGTGCAAGGAATTTATATAGCAAAAACAGAAACACTGTTTCAGAGCACAAAGAACATGCAGCAAAGTAAGATCGTTACTTTGGAGTAATCTTTTTTTGAATAATTGCAGAGATATGTCAGATTAAATATTTTAAGTGATACACGAATCCTTTTGTCAGGTTTGCTAGTTTTGCCTCTCTGCTGTATATGGAACGCCGATGGACTGCATCTCATCGTCATCATCCTTCATGAGAATTTGCATGATGCCGCACGTCAAACCTTGCTCCTGCGTATGTGGCGTTGAGAGATAGTGCAACATTTACCGTATTCACGCTATTTGAAGGAAACTCTTCGTGGCATGGGCTAGAACACAAGAGACGCCATCATTGGTACCATAGGCCAATCGTTTGCGAGAACGCCAGACATGAATGCGCTTACGGCGTACGACGCCGTCCATATATTATGAGGGGGAAGGTGATGTAGATGCGGAGCGATTATACGAGGGCTGTTCTTAAAGTAAGGTCCGATCGGTAACGAAATGGAAATCACAGCGAAAATTAAAAATGTTTCATTTAAGAGTTAGCTACACCTTCCAACTTCTTTTCTGCACAGCCTCCGCTCTGACTGAGACGTTTGTCGTAGCATTGTACCAACTTTCCAATAACCTCGTCACAGAAGGCAGCCGCCTGTGCTTGTTGCCAATTCTCTACGTTGATCTGCAGCATGTTGACTGTGCCAAAATGTTGTCTTCATATTCAGCGGTTCATGTGAGCAGAGAGGGAACTTGGGGGAGCCAAGTCCGGGCTGTGTGATGGGTGAGGAAACACTTCCCATAGCAAACGCTGCAGGAGCCACCTTATTAGCCGGCCGGTGTGGCCGTGCGGTTCTAAGCGCTTCAGTTTGGAACCGTGTGACCGCTACGGTCGCAGGTTCGAATCCTGCCTCGGGCATGGATGTGTGTGATGTCCTTAGGTTAGTTAGGTTTAAGTAGTTCTAAGTTCTAGGGGACTGATGACCTCAGATGTTAAGTCCCATAGTGCTCAGAGCCATTCGAACCATTTGAGCCACCTTATTGCCCCTGCAGTATGCGGTCGAGGATTGTCACGAAGAACGAAATGCATGACAATTGTTGCGTGGGCTGCATGAAATCAGGCGATATCCGGATGTGATTGATGGTCATACTAGAGACACTGTCCAACACATCTATGCGAAGCTTCATCGGATTTTCACTATGGTTTCCATTTCGCGATCGTTCGGACCTTACTTCCTGAATAGCCCTCGTATAGGTGAATTTCAGTCATTAACAAAAAAAAAAAAAAAACACTCCGTCTTCAGGCCACAAGTGGCCCATCGGGTTCATCCGACCGCCGTGTCATCCTGAGCTGAGAAGGCGGATAGGAGGGGCGTGTGGTCAGCACACCGCTCTCCCGGTCACGATGATTTTCTTTGACCGGAGCCGCTATTGTTCGGTCGAGTAGCTCCTCAGTTGTCATCACGAGGCTGAGTGCACCCCGAAAAATGGCAACAGCGCATGGCGGCCTGGATGGTCACCCATCCAAGTGGCGCCCACGCCCGACAGCGCTTAACTTCGGTGATCTCACGGGAACCGGTGCATCCACTGCGGCAAGGACGTTGCCTTCTGTCAGTGAAGGTAGGTTTAAATTATAAGTGTTGCCACTACTTTTTATCCACTCCATGTATATAGCTTAAACTTTGTACGTATTTATGAAATCAGGTGACGGCGAAGAACATAAAATACGGGGTGTTCAAAAAGTCTCTCCGCAGTGCCATATGATTGTTAGCCGCACGTGCCGTATGAGTGTTTGCCTGCCTGGGTTACTTCCCTTCAAATGGACTCTCCCGACATTCCACTGTTTAGTTTATCTCAGCCAGCATCAGTAGTACCGTTGGTGTGTGTCGTTGCGTGTTGACGTGAACGTTCAAGTTTAGTTCCTTTGTTCGTTTGTTTCGTTTTTGTCACTGTTAAAATGTTAACCATTGAAGAACGTGTTTTATAGTCGAACAAGTGTTCAAAGCTGGCGGTAAATACACAGTTTCAGTTCGTCAAACATTTAATTCAGTTTTCCCGGAGACAACACTCCCACATCGCGATACTGTGGGAGATCTGATTAACAAATTTCGAAGTACGGGTTCAGTGACAGATGCACCGAGTAGTGGTAGTCCTACCGTTTCGTCTGAGGAAAAACTTATCGATATTTGCGATAAAATGTCCGTGAGTCCTAACAACTCAGTAAGAAAACTCGCCCAGAAAATTGATGTTAATGTCGGAATGGCCCACACAGCTGTAAGGAAAAAATTGGAACTTTTCCCATACAAAGTGACAGTCGTGCAAGAACTGAAAAATACTGATCATGGCAAGAGACTGCATTATTGTCAGTGGTTCAAAAATTTCATACAACAAAATGGAAGGGATATTCGTACTGAAACGTTTTTCACTGATGAGGCGTGGTTTCATTTATCCGGGTACATGAACTCGCAAAATTCTCGTATGTGGAGTACTGCAAATCCATTGTGTATTCATGAGGAACCACTTCATTCTATGAAAATAGGAGTTTGGATTGCAATTTCTAGACGTCGGATTGTGGGCCCTATATTTTTCAACGAAACAATAAACGCATAACGATACTGCAGTGATATTCTGTACCCATTCATAGGAGAACTTCTGTTAAGTGAAATACTGAACGGTTATTTTCAACAAGATGGTGCAACCACGCATACAGCTCGCGGTTCAATGCCACTGCTTGCTGATGCTTTTGGTGATCGCATAATTTCATAGTGACTTTGGCCTCCACGATCGCGTGACCTAACACCACCTGACTTTTTCTTCTACGGTGCAGTGAAAGCAACTGTCTATAGAAACTGCCCAAAATCCATCAATGAATTGAAAACTGCTATATCCACTTTCACTGCTTCTGTTACAGAAGAAATGTTACAGCTTGTGTTTGGAAACATGATTATACGAATTGAATTCTGTATTCAGCAACAGGGGGGACACTTTCAACATTTAATGTGAAAATTTGTGAGTACAAATGAATAGTCAATAAATTGATAACTTGTATTTCACTGAGTTTCATTTCGGTATATTCACTGCGACATACGACACGCACGGCTAACCATCATACGGCACTGCGAAGAAACTTTTTGAACACCCCGTACAACAATTACGTCGTCAAGCGCCATTTGAAATATTTAATCAGACACATCGGTTCAGCTACAACATAAGATCTCCACAATGCTTCGAGACTTGTTCCAAAATAATGGTTTTGTTTTGCCTTACGTGCTTTGAACTTCGTAATAGTGTTTCCGGTTTTGTTAAATCTTCTTTGCACCTATCAGTTACTAGTCACCATCTTTGTCTACAAAGTGCGATAGTTTTTATAGAACCTGTTACCACAGGTGGTACTTTTAGTTGTTTGCACATTTAAATTTACGTTCAGCTTTTTTGTCAAAGATCTCCATAGAGCCAAGTTCTTAAATAGTGTTTTGTTTTCTCTACTACACAGGTTACCCCAAAGTCGTAGCACAACACACAACTCAGATTAATACAAATAAATCCACCTGATGATAGAGCTCTCAACATCTCTGAAACGCGTTGTAGAAATAAATTAAAAACTAACTTGTAAGAGTAAACTTGTTGTTTCATTCGACTTCTTAGCACGTAAATTTTTCTTAGCACGTAAATTTATATTCTATGATGATAAATTACTGTTTTTCAGAAAGATTTTCGTGCTAGAGCCAGTCTGCACTTTATATCTTCTCTACTTCTCCCATTATCATTTATTTTGTTCCCCAGATAGCTAAACTGTTGTACATAGATTTATTATAGTAATTTTCCCTAATTAACTTGTTTATTGTAAAGTCTTTCAATGTCTTCGGGAAAGTGGAGGACGGGAGATACACTATGTGACCAAAAGTATCCGGATTCCCCCAAAAACATACATAATATGAAAATATTAGGTGCATTGTGCTGCCAGGTACTCCATATCAGCAACCTCAGTAGTCATTGCACATCGTGAGAGAGCAGAATGGGGCGCTCCGCGGAACTCACGGACTTCGAACGTGGTCAGGTGATTGGGTGTCACTTGTGTCATGTCTGTACGCGAGAGTTCCACACTCCTAAACGGCCCTAGGTCCACTGTTTTCGATGTGATAGCGAAGTGGAAACGTGAAGTGACACGTAGAGCACAAAAGCGTACAGGCCGACCTCGTCTGTTGACTGACAGAGAACGCATACAGTTGAAGAGAGTCGTAATGTGTAATAGGCAGACATCTATCCAGACCATCACACAGGAATTCCAAACTGCATCAGGATCCACTGCAAAAACTACTACAATTAGGCGGGAGGTGAGAAAACTTGGATTTTATGGTCGAGCGTAAACATTGGACGATTGAACAGTAGAAAAACGTTGTGTGGAGTGACGAATCACGGTACACAATGTGCCGATTCGATGGTAGTGTGTGGGTATGCCGAATGCCCGGTGAACGTCATCTGTCAGAGCTTGTTGTACCAACAGTAAAATTCGGGGGCGGTGGTGTTATGGTGTGGCCGTGTTTTTCATGGAGGGGCCTAGCACCCCTTGTTGTTTTGCGTGGCACTATCACAGCACAGGCCTACATTGATGTTTTAAGCACCTTCTTGCTTCCTACTGTTGAGGAGGAATTTGGGGATGGCGATTGCATCTTTCAACACGATCGAGCACCTGTTCATAATGCACGGCCTGTGGCGGAGTGGTTACTCGACAATAGCATCCCGGTAATGGACATCTGCAGAGTCCTGACCTGAATCCTATAGAACACCTTTGGGATGTTTTGGAACGCCGACTTCGTGCCAGGCCTTACCGACCGACATCGAGACACCTCCTCAGTGCAGCACTCCATGAAGAATGGGCTGCCATTCTCCAAGAAATGTTCCAGCACCTGATTGAACGTATACCTTCTAGAGTGGAAGCTGTCATCAAAGCTAAGGGTGGGCCAACACCGTATTGAATTCCAGCATTACCAGTGGAGGGCGCCACGAACTCTTTTTCATTTTCAGCCAAGTGTCCGGATGCTTTTGATCGTATAGTGTAACATGTAACGCCCCGTCGACAGAAGACACTGTCAATAAGCTGGATCAGGTATGCAAAGAGCAAAACTGCTGTTTCATTTATTATCAAAAATCTCCAGGTGATGTGCTAAAAATTAAGTTGCAGTTTCAGCTGCTAAGCGATATTTATGGGGTAAAGAACGCGAAACGGCGCTTTGCGTCTGGGTAACCTTTACCACGTTTCTCAGCTGTCTGCGTCATATCGTTGAACTCCGCAAGGCTATCAAATGCTCTTTGAAAATGAGCGTCCTGCGTCTTCCCTGCTATCGATGGGTACATTTAAATTATTAAACGTAGTGTGAAATATCCTCCTCCATTTTGTATGCTTCATTTTCTTTCGATAATTCTTTATTTATGAAATGTTCATATGAATCTCTTGCATATTCGTTAAAACTACATCTCCACCAGTGAGGCGAAGGAGCACGCTTTGGCAGAGGGCGCCTGTGCGCTTCGTTCATTGGTTACGAAAAGCTACTTGAAAAGATTTTCCGAAAGAAATCGCTTTGCTGTAAACTGCGTGTATAAATTTCCTCGGTTGTGTGATTGTTCGTGGTTTTATCGGCCCATAAAGTACATGGGTTATCAAGATGAAACAGTACATGCATCATATTTATTGTGGCTTGCAGAGATAATAGAGTGTAAAGGGCGTATACGTTTATTATGGTACGCAGAGCAAAGCTCGACTTCATAATAAAGTATAAAGTTCACACACTCTGCTCAAAGGACAGCGAAAGCGTATTCTGTAGAACTGCACGCAGAAAATGGTGTCTCCATACTTCAAAGTTCTGCGACGTTGCAAATAATAATAATAATAATAATAATAATAATAATATGGCTTTTGGAACAGACAAATGTAAGAAAAATAGCATAGTCAAGGGAAAACACTAAACCAGAAGATTACATATTGGATAACCACAGCGACTGCATAGAAGCGATGGAAGAAACGGATGCCTATAAATATCTAGGATACAGGCAAAAAATAGGAATAGATAATACAAATATTAAAGAAGAACTAAAAGAAAAATATAGACAAAGACTAACAAAAATACTGAAAACAGAACTGACAGCAAGAAACAAGACAAAAGCTATAAATACTTATGCCATACCAATATTGACCTACTCATTTGGAGTAGTGAAATGGAGTAACACAGACCTAGAAGCACTCAATACACTTACACGCTCACAATGCCACAAATATAGAATACATCACATACATTCAGCAACAGAAAGATTCACATTAAGCAGAAAGGAAGGAGGAAGGGGATTTATCGACATAAAAAACCTACATTATGGACAGGTAGACAATTTAAGAAAATTCTTTCTAGAACGAGCAGAAACTAGCAAAATACACAAGGCAATCACTCATATAAATACATCGGCTACACCACTGCAGTTTCATAACCACTTCTACAACCCTTTAGATCACACAACATCAACAGATACGAAGAAAGCAAATTGGAAAAAGAAAACACTTCATGGCAAGCACCCATATCATCTAACACAGCCACACATCGATCAAGACGCATCCAACACATGGCTAAGAAAAGGCAATATATACAGTGAGACAGAAGGATTCATGATTGCAATACAGGATCAAACAATAAACACCAGGTATTTCAGCAAGCATATTATTAAAGATCCCAATACCACAACAGATAAATGCAGACTTTGTAAACAACAAATGGAAACAGTAGATCACATCACAAGCGGATGTACAATACTAGCAAATACAGAATACCCCAGAAGACATGACAATGTCGCAAAAATAATACATCAACAGCTTGCCTTACAACATAAACTTATAAAACAACACGTTCCTACATACAAGTATGCACCACAAAATGTACTGGAGAATGATGAATACAAATTATACTGGAACAGAACCATTATAACAGATAAAACAACGCCACATAACAAACCTGACATCATACTCACCAATAAAAAGAAGAAATTAACACAACTAATCGAAATATCCATACCCAATACAACAAATATACAAAAGAAAACAGGAGAAAAAATTGAAAAATACAACCAACTGGCTGAGGAAGTCAAAGACATGTGGCATCAGGATAAAGTTGACATCATACCAATTATACTATCAACTACAGGAGTCATACCACACAATATCCACCAATACATCAATGCAATACAGCTACATCCAAACATATATATACAATTACAGAAATCCGTAATTATTGATACATGTTCAATTACCCGAAAGTTCCTAAATGCAATATAACATGTACCGTACAGCAAAAAGGAAGTGACGCTTGATAAAGGTCCGCGTCACTCTATTCTTAACCAGACTTAATGTCTGAGAAAGTAAAGAAATAATAATAATAATAATCTGCTAGGCGATTGCTTTTAGTTTATTTTAGTATTGCGTGATAAATTTATGAAACAGCTACATTCCAGTGTCTCCGGACGATCATATAACTGGATCCCTTACTGTCAGGCAACAATCTTTGTGAGGGTAGAATAACCTGCTTATCAAAGGGTTGGGGGTGAAAAAGCACATGATTACTAGGCTTTATTCATCCACTATTTGAGAATGAGAGGTAGCGACTTGCAACTAACTTTAAACTTAATTTCAAACCTTTAGATATTTTTTTCTCGGTTTACGAATCAACATACAATCTGCTGCATAGTGAGAATGTGTTCTGGAAACTATCAGGATTCTGTCTGTAGTGTGATGCAGCTCACACGAGTACATTTGCAAGCCCTTTCATAGCTCAGCTTCTGCTTCCTTTAGCGCTTGAAAGTAGCAGGCATACCTTGCCAAGCAGAAATTTGTTTTTAGAATAGACAGACAAAATTGTAAGCGTTTTAGAGCGAAATGAACTATATATGTGCTGGCTGAGAGGTGGTGTCCGTGTCAATCACACGGTCTTTGCTGGTAATATTCGAAATGCCTAAAGTTGACAGCTGTTCACATAGAAGCAACCCTAATCCATTGCCTCTATTTATTTTCTTTTGACCTTGTATAGTCTAGGCGAAGACTAGATTTGTTAAACACTCTAAACTGAAGACCGCTTTAAGCGGCGCGGATGTTATTCGTTATTACAGTTATGGCACAGAATGGCAACAGGGATAATGTCGGTATAAAAGTTACGCAATATTGCAATCAATTTCCACTGTCGTAAAAATTCAAACAAAAAATACTACGGTATAAACTCAGATCTTCGCCCGTCAGATTTACTCACTGTATACTAGGCAGTTGTAGATTGCGTTTGACCCTTCCTCACTGGCAACCACAGGGCAAGATAGACCTTGGACAGTGACTTTGCAGTTTACATATTTTTGCTAGCAGTATAAAGTACAACAGATAAGTCGGCATGGATATTTAGGCAGTGTAATGAATGGCTTCCTACCTTATCAAGAAATCTTAGATAGTACGAAGGCGAGCTCGATCAACGTTTGCAACGGTATATGGCAACAGGTCACATTCGTGAAAACAAGACAGTCACATGGGGCAACATCAACCTGCAGGAACATAATTCAGTTGCTTTGAAGCTATGCAATTTTAACGAATAAGATGGACGGTTGTCAGATTGGGAAAACCCCTCTGACCTTGTCTCCGTCTTGGACGCGTTTTTTTGTCATTCTCAAGAATTCTTGCCGATTTCATCAAACCACCTGAGCTATAGGATATAAGCTGCCCGGAATGGTTGTTTCACCGTGCAGCTGAGTGTAACTGCGGAAGAACTGGAAACTATGAAAACTGTTTTCCGCGAAACACATGAAAATATGTTGGATCTCTCAGTGCTCTTACCGACACAACTATTCAGGAAATTATCAAAGCCTTATCTTATATTCGTCCAGTGCCTTACATCAGCAGTGAAACGTAACTCCG
Source organism: Schistocerca nitens (assembly GCF_023898315.1). Taxonomy (NCBI): domain Eukaryota; kingdom Metazoa; phylum Arthropoda; class Insecta; order Orthoptera; family Acrididae; genus Schistocerca; species Schistocerca nitens. The sequence goes on from NC_064622.1 coordinate 357,328,602, forward strand.
CGGTGCAATTTGTTCCTATTCTGAGCAGCATCTCATCTAGGGTTTGGCAGCCAGTGTGGGGGCCTCGCTGAGACCAGACACTGTCTGGAGGTCGTGTACATCTTGGAAGGCTTCGCTACGAAGGGCGGCCAAAATATTTGCATGCGCTGCCGCAAGGGACTCGTAAAACAGGTGCCGCCGAGATGTGGCTAGAAGAGGGGAGCTCCGTGCAAGGGCAGATAGGCACTGCTCGGAAAGCACACGCGAGCTCGGGTTCTCAATTCCTAACATAACGATCATTACTTCTTGCTTTCCCAAAGCACGAACAGTAAAATATTCTTTGATCCTTGCCAGTCATTGTCGCTCAGTGCCTTTTTGGCTCCGCCATGACACGGCGTCTTTAGTCTGTCGATAAGACTCGCCGATTTGCGAAAAGAAGTTTCTTACATTGCTGCAACCATTGTCATAACAACCATGACAATATTAATGATTATGGCAGTCGTCGTAATACTATTATTAATATTATAATACTTTCCTATACATACACTCCACTTATCAATTTTTTGTAGATTTTTTATTCTGTGCATATATAATTGTGTGTGTGTGTACTCCTTAGGATGCCTTTACTATTTAATATTAATTACATTTTTGATAAACTTTACGTCTGTTGCTTTAGTCCCCCCCCCCCCCCCACACCCCTCCACCCACACACCTCAACAACCTATCGCCGCGTCACAGATCACGCAGGAATGAATAGATTGTCCGGGGCAAAGTTTACATTTTACCGGTGACTGAAGAGGTCCACGTCGATAACGCAAAAATTACAACGCGCCGGTTGCAAGAGATTAAAGTTAATTTGACCTGCTCCATCGTATCATGAGTGCAGCGCGGAAAACTTCGGCCAGTCGGTTTGTTTCAAAATAATTTACTTGGAGCGCACAATTCCCCATCAGTTGGACACACATTTACAAGCTTAAGCATATAACTCATATGTGAAAATAAACTATCACGTGCGTTGTTCAGGCAGATTAGGGAGTAAAGTGTGTACGGAATTCGATTAATGCGACATTTGGGAAATACCGATTCAGCTATTATTCTTTGAGCGTAATGACACATTCCAGGAGAGATGAAAATATGAAAGATGCATGTCTCCCTCTTGCCTACCACAAGCACTTTGATTTGCTGTTCAGAGAGGCATGCGAAAATGTCTTCGCCAATGTAGCTGGAAAAGAGCTTGCACATGTATTACGTTTGGCTAGAGAAGTGTAAAATTTTTCCAAAACAGCGCGGGTGAGTGTAAAAGCTACTGATAAAACGCGAAGTAGCCCTGCCACTGCACAACACACTCAAAAGTCTGAGAATTTATGAACATCTTTGATGTTTTACCAGACTTCGAGGGAAGATTATGGCAAGTACACTCCCACTTTTAAACAGCTCCTGAGGATGCAGTTACACACGATTACCTGAGATTAACTTAGTCATGGCCAAAGGAATTAATACTAATACTGCGGAGCACTACCACATAAACTACGATTTGCGCTAGAAGATAATACGCGACAGAAAATAAAGTAGGCGTAGCATAATGTCGGGTCTTTGATAGAATATGGTGCTTGATGATACATACTAAATTTTAAAATAGCGTCTGTTGCTAATAAGTCACCATTATCGATAACAGTGCAACATTTCAACATTTGTTATTAAGACAATTGACGTACAGTTTCTGATTCCATCTGTAAGAGTTCGAGCATAAAAATCCACGACCATACAGAATGAAATATTGACGGTAACCCAAGCAGCAAGTCACTTTAACAGCTTGCGGTGTTTAATAATATATAACTTTGCATGTTACGTCTTACAGGCCATATTTGCATGACTCTTATAATGCTAATTGTTGTCAACGTACTTACTACGTGATAGTTAACAACTGTTATTGTTAATTTTTTCTAATACAGAACTTCCCACACTCTTCGGTGTTATATATTCGTATGCGCCATTTTTTTCTGTTCCCAATAAACAAAAACAAAAAAAGAAAATCCGGCAAAACTTCGGGTGGAAATACATGCTGAGGAAGGCACAGTGGGAAACACGACGCAATTGCTGCGTAAGGCCCTCTGTGCGTATGCAGTAAGAAGCGAGGTATCACAATCGCGGCGGCGACGCTGTCGTAAGAAGTTCCCCATATTCATTGTGGCCGCACTAGACTGCAGAAAGCTCGCGCACATCCACAACGGTAGCCAATGTGCGACTGGCGTCTGGCTGCCAGGAGCTCACGTGCTAGTGGAGATCGGAGCCCAGCTCCCCTCCCCTCCGTTGGCTGTATCCCCACCCGGCGGTTGCGTGACGCAACGGCATTACCGCCTCCTCCTCCTGCGTGTCTTTTACGCGGCTAACCTGCCTGCCTGGCTAGTTCGTTGCCCAATGCTGGCGGTTGGTGCTGACTCACAAGCAGCATGTGGGACGGTCCTTGCTCCGGTGTACCTTAGCGAAAGTTCTTTTTGTCTGTCTCATGTGGATCGGCACCGGTCTGAAAACTACTGCCTTATTTTCCTTGTGAAATAAACGTAACGAAATTTAGCGGTAAGTTCTGTTTCTGTGAATCAGGATGGTAGACACTAGTGACGATGCCACCTGTAAACAGAGAATAATATCTCAAACCTGATAATCCAGTACAGTAGACCACACACCTATCGATCTATTCGGCCCGCATATGGCATACATAACATCTGTGATTTGTCGGGCGAAGATCACACAAATAGCTGGTGCCTGACAGGAAGTAGCGGTTCTATATGTCGTTTTCTATGACGAGTATATCCGTTAAATAAAAAGGGTGTTCGTTTGTAAAGTCTGTCCAGAGGGGAAGCATTGGTTATGAAGTTTCGCAAGTGAATAGCTGTAAAATGTGCGTGTGCATAGAGATACATGAAGCTGAGAAAGGTAGACAGATCAATCAGAATTGAATTCCCGTACACTCAACTTCCGGATTACGCATTACCGCACCGCGAATCTCAATGAAATGATGAAGAAACGAACTGTAATGTGAAGCAAACACGAAATATTGCTGTTGACAGTAGATTCCTTCAAACAAATGCGTTCTCAATTACTACTGGAAGCAGCTTCCTTTGCGTTCAATCTGTCTTCATGAGGAAGGAGGCAGGGGGGGGGGGGGGGGGGGGTTCGCGGGTGGCCATAAAGATATATGCTGATTGTTGTGTACTACCTTGGCCCTGCAGTTGTCCATCATTTAGACTATGAAGTCAGCAGATTCCCATAGTTCATTATCCATTGGTTGATAGCTCCTCAAACATGGACGAAATAGTTGGGTAGTTACTAAGGCGCCGGCAAGAATTGAATGACGCTTGATTCGTTTGCGATGTGATGCAGATCTCTTACAACTCTTCAGCCGTTTTCGCTCTGGCACAGTTAATGTTTCATAGATTTTAGAAGACTCGCTGGTCACATTTACGTATGATTTGCTCTTGATTTACAGTTACATACTTGACAAATTTAACGCCCGCGCAAAGTTCAAAAGACGAAAAAGCACATGTCACGGGAACGTGCACTTCCATACCAACCTCACCTCTCTTCTCCGCCCACTCGTACCACGTCGAAAAATCTAAAGCAAAATGTGCGTCACTTGCCATGTGTCACCGATCCGTCTGCATTATCTTAGCGTCCCACGAGCAAAGCCGTTCATACTCAGTATTACTTACATTGTCATTATAAACTCTCAAATCTTTTTGATACTATTTGTCAAATTAAAATTCTTACTTCTTAGATAACTGTGATGTAAAAGAAGGTTCTGTGCATGTGTATCCCAGTATCAGATAAAGTTAAATATATAAATACTTAAAAATTGTATGAAGTGTTTGCATCTTACTGTCGTTTAATTCTTTCATGATTAAAATGTGTCTTGGAATAATCTAGAAGCATTTAGTTTCTGATTAAAGGTGTCCTATCCAGTTTTGAAAAAAAAAATGGTTCTGAGCACTATGTGACTTAACTTCTGAGGTCATCAGTCGCCTAGAACTTAGAACTAATTAAACCTAACTAACCTAAGGACATCATACACATCCATGCCCGAGGATTCGAACCTGCGACCGCAGCGGTCGCTCGGGTCCAGACTGTCGGCGTAGTTTTGAAAAGACTGTACAGATGTCATTCTTAGTTTCTCAGGGCACATATTATGAATGAAATGTTCCTGAAGAAACGACCGGATCGTCACCGCACACTTGCACAGCATTTTGATAAGAGGCCGAATTGTCGGCATATTGTCATGGAATCTTTCAAGTATAGTGCACGTTTACCACTACGATGCGGTCGTTCGCTCGAGATTGAGTCAAATAGATCGTAAAGAAGTTATTAATCGACAGTAGATCCTATGTGGAAATAACTTGGTCATCTGACTAGCCGCAGCCTTGTTTTATTACAAAGTCATGCCACGGCCTATCACAATATACAGTCGTGACACTGACTGCTGTGAAAGTTGTTACCATCTCACAGTTGCATACACAAGCGCCCCCCTAGCGGAAAGAAAACAATTACTTAACGTATCATGTGCCACGAGACACCAATGTTTGTTTTTAATTTTTTTCCACTTAATTTACGGAATAGCCGGTAAAATGCGGCCCAAACGTCAGTAAAATATGGCAGATATGAATAATCGTAAAATAAATGTAATCAGAGTCAAAACTCGTGAATGAAATTACATAAGCTGAATGTCTTCATAAAGACATAAGCTAGAAATTTCTTACAATGGAAACCTATCCAGTAGAAAGCAAGATAATATAGTTTTCGTCAGCAGGTGGATTATAAAAATAAAGAATTATGGATATATATAATTAAAATGGAAAAATTAGAGGACAGTACAATTGCATTATTATTAAATGTTCTACGTGTATGAAATTGTGCTATTGTTCATTCACTTTACCTTGCGTTGTTTCTCTTTTCTTCCGTGTCCAACACTATCGATATTTTAATTATATTTGTCGTCTTCTGAAAGCTTCTCCCTCTTGTTAATTTTGCGAAAATCTGACCGTGGACTTCTTCCTAGATTTCCATTACAGATGCAGGCAGCCGACTCCAGGGAACACCAGCGCCTCTCAAGACGATATAAAACATGAAGGAAATTCCTCCCAACTTAGCTCCACTTCAATAAAAATCCTTAATACTGTTATTAAGTCCTCTCTTATTCAGAATCACATATAATACGACACTCGTTGCGCGTCATACTTCGAGAAATACTTCTTAACCATCCTTCTACATACAAGAGACTGAAACAAAATCATGTACAAAAAAGTGAATGATGTTTTTTTGTTCATTTGTCTGCGCCTTACTGCGCATTCATAATTATTGTCTTTACCGATACTTATATTCGGACTTTGATTCTGTCATTTTCACTGTTTCATTTTTAATAAATTTTAACTTTACCATATCCGTGGGGTCTTTCACCGTGTACCTCTACACACAGAATACGCACGTTTTTATTGCTGGCTTTTCTTAGGATCGGCACTTCTTTGACACACAGCAATTGTGCACTGCGTCTAAATATGTGCTCACTGTTGCCCTTCATTCGCATTTCCAGGTCGCGAACATTTGTTTAAAATAGTTGCATCATCTTTACAAGACGACTGTGTTAAATTTTAACGTTTGTGGGTCTGGTGTAGCAACAGTTTAGGAATTGGTTTATTTTTAGTCGGGGAACAGTTTTATTGCTTTTGATATTTTAAAATCACACCAATGTGGTTGTTATCTCTTCAGCTATAGTTACGGTGGTCAAATTCAAAAGCAATGAATACTGTGTCAGTATTTACAGCCGTTTGCTCTGTCGAAGATATGTTGAGTGACGTGCTTCGAAAAGTCGCCTAGCTTCATTTATCTCTACTACACATTATGCTAAAGTTCTTCGCTTTTTTATCTGACAAGTATAGTCCTTGGACATTGTTGATTTGATTTTTAAATGTATTTCAGACAATAATCAACTAGAGGACTTTCATTAATCGAAAACGGTTTAGTGTGGTAAAGAAATTCCAGGCTGCTGTATTCCCCCCCCCCCCCCCCCCCCCAAAAAAAAGGCGAATTACCAAATGCCTAGCATTAGCAAGAGCACTATTAGAAAAAATAAATATATTACCGCCGATTGTATTTCCACTTACACGACGCTACTTCGGTCATGACAGGTGCAGGCGCTGTCTAAAATTGTTCTTAATACCATCTCTGGATTGAGGCCACAGAAAGCACATGACGTCTAAAATAATTAGTTTTGCTAGTTGTTTACAGCCGTTTCTCGCAGCCTCTTATCCAAGCCTGTAGATTCTTGAATAGGTATTCTTTCAAATTTCTTCTTTGTATATGCTCCTTCACTAGTCGAAAATGCTTCATGCAGCTTTCCTATCTGGGAGGCCATCGAGGAGAGTCGTTTTAACGCCTACTGAGAAATACGTTCCTTTCTTGCACAACGCCTTCGCGAAGTGTGTTAGGGAGGGGGGGGGGGGGGGAGAGAGAGAGAGAGAGAGAGAGAGAGAGAGAGAGAGAGAGACAGAGAGTGTGTGTGTGTGTGTGTGTGTGTGTGTGTGTGTGTTTCTTCTGTCGCAATATTTTTCCAGTGTATGCGATGCTATGAGCAGTGCAGTGTACGCGTAGTTCAGTATACTTTTTTGTCGTTCAGTGTCTGGTGTTAGAGGTTTGATAATCACCACATCCCCTGATTTTGCTGGCCCAGTGCTACAATGAATGCTGATTTCACCACAAGCATTTGAACAGAGCCGAATGCCTTTCAACCGCACCATCTGTTTGCATATGACGAAAGCACACATCAGCTACCGTTTGATCGTAAGGCTGCAATGTTCAGTCACGAAGTATGTTTCCCACTAGATCGAGTGTGCAGTTAAAGATGATATGTTAATGTTCAGTTTTAGTGAAATTTTGCCCTTGATGTTGAACGCTAGGGCAGCACTGTGCAACACATCCTTGTTCTATCCATAACACGTTACACCACAGCAGCGTCATTTCTTTCTTTTTCTTTTACTTTAATTCGGTTGTGACATTATTATTTGCTCAGATTGTATTCCAGATTGTTAATTTGTGCGTGTAATACCGTAGCATATGATGTCACCATAATTTCGGGTTCGCAACGGAAGTGATCTCTAAAAGTAAAGTTCCTCTAGCTACAGAAATAGAAATTACTGCCTAGAATTAGTACATGGGTTTGCACAGATAGCTAAACAGTTATTAGCTTCCTTCCAATATGCTACTTGATGTTGTAACAATAACGCAATATCAGCGATGAACCCACAAATGAAAAAAAAATCTTTGATGTGGCAGCCCCACACATTTCCCAACTGTATCACGAATCTAATGTACACTGTGTCCCTAAAGGTACCTCGAAGGTTGAGTGTCATTTAACTCGCCTTATAATTAACTTAGAGGAAACAAGTTTCTCTGATGCACCAACACAAGAAGCTTTCTGTTTCCTTAATCTAGTTTTACAAGCATTCCATTTGTGGCACATTCAGCACCTAGTCGATATTCCAACTCGTTTCGAACCCATTCTACTGTCAACGTAGACTGTCGGAATAGCTGTTGTTATTCTTGCCATCATATCGGCAACGTCGTACACTTTTTGGCTTCTCATCTTGTTTGATTTTCTGCAACAATTGCAGTTTGTACGAAAACAGATGAAGGCGCTTTCGGGGTATCCGGAGGACTGTTGCACGAGAAATTTGCGGTTCTTCTGATGCCTTGCGAGCAGACGGGTGTAGAGAAAGCTAGAAAACCTGTCTGGTTCTCTGTGTATGTTCGTCGCTTCCTGCCATGCCACACTCCATGTTTCCATGAAGTTCCTTTGTCATTTTATTATGTATGGCCGATAGTGTGTGATTTCCCGTACCGCCTACTGAACTTCGTTCCAGTGAAATAAGACACATTTTGCCTCTTATTCCTGTGCAGACGTTTGGAAAAGCGAAACATTTATTTATTGTTCATGGAGGTATGTCCGTCTACGCAACTAAATGAAAGCCACTTTTTATATTGCCATACGCATTTCGCTTCTCTTATTTGTGAAGAATCTTCAGTGGCCTGTAATAAACGTTTCTTTTTACACGTCTAATAAATGTCTTATGTGGTAGTTACAATATGTTACTATGTTACATTTTGTCATGTTTTTCTTTTGTTTTTCAGATTAGAATCAACTTTTGTGGCGCAAATTTCGTGAGGTGAAATCATGATCTGGTGTTAGTTTTGATTTCCAGTGCTGTTAGCCCATATGTGTGGTCCTGGAGCTGTGTTTTAGTCCCCAGGCTCCAGGTGGCAGATTTCCGGCAGTTTTTCACCCACAGTTGTTAAAATAGATTACTTATGTCACTTGCACTTTTCTTTTTGTGATTAACCTGTGTGTGTTTACAGTGTGTAGTGTTGCCAACTGTCGGTGTGAGTTTATCTTCCGTTTATTATTATTATTTATTATTATTAGTAAGTGTGCCTCAGCGATACAGATAGCCGTACCGTAGGTACAACCACAACGGAGGGGTATCTGTTGAGAGGCCAGACAAACGTGTGGTTCCTGAAGAGGGGCAGCAGCCTTTTCAGTAGTTGCAAGGGCAACAGTCTGGATGATTGACTGATCCGGCCTTGTAACAATAACCAAAACGGCCTTGCTGTGCTGGTACTGCGAACGGCTGAAAGCAAGGGGAAACTACGGCCCTAATTTATCCCGAGGGCATGCAGCTTTACTGTAGGGTTAAATGATGATGGCGTCCTCTTGGGTAAAATATTCCGGAGGTAAAATAGTCCCCCATTCGGATCTCCGGGCGGGGACTACTCAAGAGGATGTCGTTATTAGGAGAAAGAAAACTGGCGTTCTACGGATCGGAGCGTGGAATGTGAGATCCCTTAATCGGGCAGGTAGGTTAGAACATTTGAAAAGGGAAATGGATAGGTTAAAGTTAGATATAGTGGGAATTAGTGAAGTTCGGTGGCAGGAGGAACAAGACTTCTGGTCAGGTGACCACAGGGTTATAAACACAAAAGTCAAATAGGGGTAATGCAGGAGTAGGTTTAATAATGAATAGGAAAATAGGAACGCGGGTAAGCTACTACAAACAGCTTAGTGAACGCATTATTGTGGCCAAGATAGATACGAAGCCCACACCTACTACAGAAGTACAAGTTTATATGCCAACTAGCTCTGCAGATGACGAAGAAATTGAAGAAATGTATGATGAAATAAAAGAAATTACTCAGATAGTGAAGGGAGACGAAAATTTAATAGTCATGGGTGACTGGAATTCGAGTGTAGGAAAAGGGAGAGAAGGAAACGTAGTAGGTGAATATGGATTGGGGCTAAGAAATGAAAGAGGAAGCTGCCTGGTAGAATTTTGCACACAGCACAACTTAATCATAGCTAACACTTGGTTTAAGAATCATGAGAGAAGGTTGTATACATGGAAGAACCCTGGAGATACTAAAAGGTATCAGATAGATTGTATAATGGTAAGACAGAGATTTAGGAACCAGGTTTTAAATTGTAAGACATTTCCAGGGGCAGATGTGGACTCTGACCACAATCTATTGGTTATGACCTGTAGATTAAAACTGAAGAAACTGCAAAAAGGTGGGAATTTAAGGGGATGGGACCTGGATAAACTGAAAGAACCAAAGGTTGTACAGAGTTTCAATGAGAGCATAAGGGAACAATTGACAGGAATGGGGGAAAGAAATACAGTAGAAGTAGTATGGGTAGCTTTGAGGGATGAAGTAGTGAGGGCAGCAGAGGATCAAGTAGGTAAAAAGACGAGGGCTAGTAGAAATCCTTGGGTAACAGAAGAAATATTGAATTTAATTGATGAAAGGAGAAAATATAAAAATGCAGTAAATGAAGTAGGCAAAAAGGAATACAAACGTCTCAAAAATGAGATCGACAGGAAGTGCAAAATGGCTAAGCAGGGATGGCTAGAGGACAAATGTAAGGATGTAGAGGCTTGTCTCACTAGGGGTAAGATACTGCCTACAGGAAAATTAAAGAGACCTTTGGAGAGAAGAGAACCACTTGTATGAATATCGAGAACTCAGATGGCAACCCAGTTCTAAGCAAAGAAGGGAAGGCAGAAAGGTGGAAGGAGTATATAGAGGGTCTATACAAGGGCGATGTACTTGAGGACAATATTATGGAAATGGAAGAGGATGAAGATGAAATGGGGATACGATACTGCGCGAAGAGTTTGACAGAGCACTGAAAGACCTGAGTCGAAACATGGCCCCCGGAGTAGACAACATTCCATTGGAACTACTGACGGCCTTGGGAGAGCCAGTCCTGACAAAACTCTACCATCTGGTGAGCAAGATGTATGAAACAGGCGAAATACCCACAGACTTCAAGAAGAATATAATAATTCCAATCCCAAAGAAAGCAGGTGTTGACAGATGTGAAAATTACCGAACAATCAGTTTAATAAGCCACAGCTGCAAAATACTAACACGAATTCTTTACAGACGAATGGAAAAACTAGTAGAAGCCGACCTCGGGGAAGATCAGTTTGGATTCCGTAGAAATACTGGAACACGTGAGGCAATACTGACCTTACGACTTATCTTAGAAGAAAGATTAAGGAAAGGCAAACCTACGTTTCTAGCATTTGTAGACTTAGAGAAAGCTTTTCACAATGTTGACTGGAATACTCTCTTTCAAATTCTAAGGGTGGCAGGGGTAAAATACAGGGAGCGAAAGGCTATTTACAATTTGTACAGAAACCAGATGGCAGTTATAAGAGTCGAGGGACATGAAAGGGGAGCAGTGGTTGGGAAGGGAGTGAGACAGGGTTGTAGCCTCTCCCCGATTTTATTCAATCTGTATATTGAGCAAGCAGTAAAGGAAGCAAAAGAAAAATTCTGAGTAGGTATTAAAATCCATGGAGAAGAAATAAAAACTTTGAGGTTCGCTGATGACATTGTAATTCTGTCAGAGACAGCAAAGGACTTGGAAGAGCAGTTGAACGGAATGGATGGTGTCTTGAAGGGAGGATATAAGATGAACATCAACAAAAGCAAAACGAGGATAATGGAATGTAGTCGAATTAAGTCGGGTGATGTTGAGGGTATTAGATTAGGAAATGAGACACTTAAAGTAGTAAAGGAGTTTTGCTATTTGGGGAGCAAAGTAACTGATGATGGTTGGAGTAGAGAGGATATAAAATGTAGACTGGCAATGGCAAGGAAAGCGTTTCTGAAGAAGAGAAATTTATTAACATCGAGTGTAGATTTAAGTGTCAGGAAGTCATTTCTGAAAGTATTTGTATGGAGTGTAGCCATGTATGGAAGTGAAACATGGACGGTAAATAGTTTAGACAAGAAGAGAATAGAAGCTTTCGAAATGTGGTGCTACAGATGAATGCTGAAGATTAGATGGGTAGATCACATAACTAATGAGGAGGTACTGAATAGGATTGGGGAGAAGAGATGTTTGTGGCACAACTTGACCAGAAGAAGGGATCGGTTGGTAGGACATGTTCTGAGGCATCAAGGGATCACCAATTTAGTATTGGAGGGCAGCGTGGAGGGTAAAAATGGTAGGGGGAGACCAAGAGATGAATACACTAAGCAGATTCAGAAGGGTGTAGGTTGCAGTAGGTACTGGGAGATGAAGAAGCTTGCACAGGATAGAGTAGCATGGAGAGCTGCATCAAACCAGTCTCAGGACTGAGGACCACAACAACAACAACAACAGTAAGTGTGTGTGTGTGTGTGTGTGTGTGTGTGTTTGCGCGCAAAATGTAAGACACTAACATATTGTAACTGCTATATAATACAACTATTACAAGTGAAAAAAGAAACATCTCTATTACATTCCACTGAAGATGCTTCACAGATAAAATAAGCCAAACGCGTATGGCAATAAAGAGTGTCTTTCATTAAGTTGCATAGACTGAACATGCCTTCGTGTATTTTGAAGCAACTGAGGAACGATGGAAACAGAAAAAAAGGAAGATTTATTCATTGTCTTCTATAAAAAAAATTATTTGACTTGGTGCATCAGGCAAACTTTACTTTTGTCTGTCGATTTATATGACATTGAAGTTGTAAAGTACCTATTTAGACACCCTGTAGTTCGCTTTGTCTTAAGGATTGCTCATTGGACCTAATTTTTAATCAGAATCAATTAAATCGCTGTTTGCCGCCAATCACCGTCCCTGTGCTTCACACATCAGTCGAAATCGGTACCAGTCAGACAGGCTTTACTTGTTGTTGTACTTTGTTATTTAGTTAATTTTGCCCCCTTAGGAAATTTAGGTCCTACATATAAATTAACACTGTTCTTGTGTCAGGTAAACCTTTTCAGGTACTCAGAGTATTCAATTATTGTGATACACAACAAACTACGGAAGCTCCAGCAATGTAGGAAAAGATAGATTGCAACTTACCGTAAAGAAGACACGTTAAGTTGCTGACAGGGACACTCAAAAGGATCTGTACATTGTACTCTCAATGAATAAATAGTTAGAAGTGATTGATAGATATTGTTTTAGGAAGGAACAGAAGCGCACTTTCTTGTGAACAGATTTTCTGTGATTTACGAGTTGAGCTCCAACCTTGTGGGCGTACAAGTTACGTTGATTTAAAGAAACTAAATTATATTATTATATGTAGCTGAAACTGAGACACTAATATGTTAGCTGTGTGTGATCGTAGTCTACATTTAGTCAGTTGGAACATGCTCTTGTATTAGAAGTAATAACCAAATGAAATTCTCGTGGGAGCTTCCCTGTAGAATGGGTGTTCGAACGCAGAGCTTCTGTACTTTGCCGAAGGCTCCCGGAATGGATAGTATTAACACAGTAAAAACTTTTGAACAATACTATTTCCCAATTCAAAGACAACAGTAGTAGCACAACGTACTGCATCGATTCTTTACAAAGCCTCCAGAAACATACTGATAAGAGAAACTCCTATCTGCATTGTCGTGGATATAAAATCGCGGTGCAAACGTTTCAAAACGTACTCTCTTTGTCACTTGACTGAGACACTTTTTAGAACATTGTGTAATAGGGTTTTGAGAAACATTTGCATACCAGCCATACGCTAGCCCTTCCCTTCCTGTATTTTTAGGCTCCTTAGTATCAAATTAATGAGATAACGTTACAAATGTAGTTGCAGACGGGAATGATGAAAACCTGAGATTATTTAATGTAATTTCTTATGTAGCAAAAAACTTGAAACAGAACATTTACCTGTCAGAGAACACTTAAAAACAACTCTGTGCCCGTTTACAAGAAATGCTTGAAAGCCTAACAGCCCGCATCTCGTGGTCGTGCGGTAGCGTTCTCGCTTCCCACGCCCGAGTTCCCGGGTTCGATTCCCGGCGGGGTCAGGGATTTTCTCTGCCTCGTGATAGCTGGGTGTTGTGTGCTGTCCTTAGGTTAGTTAGGTTTAAGTAGTTCTAAGTTCTAGGGGACTGATGACCATAGATGTTATGTCCCATAGTGCTCAGAGCCAAAGCCTAACAGATCCAGTGACAAACTGTTTAAGCAATACGTCGAGGTCCGTGATGTAGTCGCAGTGCGTACACACTTTGCAGACGAAGTTGGCCATTTTTACAGATATTCAATTAGTGATATCTTGCAGCTAATCGTTCTGTGGCCACAAAATTCTAAAAGACAACTGTGGGTGTGGACACTATGTAACATAACATGCGAGCAGTTTATTGTCTTGCAACCAGCGAGGTTTCGTAGCACCGTTAAAGATAAGTCTTTGCCTGTGTAATTAAAATTGATGCTACATTCGAGAGATGATGTAGAGTAGGTGCAAAGAGAATATGGGATACTAAATTCCAGGCATAGTAAGTACACTGAGGTGACAGAGGTCGTGGAATAGAGATTTGCACGTATGCGTATGGCGGTAGTAGCGCGTACACAAGACATGAAAGGGTAGTGCATTGACAGATCCATCATTTGTCAGGTTGTGCATGTGAAACGCCTGCCGGAGTGGCCGTGCGGTTCTAGGCGCTACAGTCTGGAACCACGCGACCGCTACGGTCGCAGGTTCGAATCCTGCCTCGGGCATGGGTGTGTGTGCTGTCCTTAGGTTAGTTAGGTTTAAGTAGTTCTAAGTTCTAGGGTACTGATGACCTCAGAAGTTAAGTCCCATAGTGCTCAGAGCCATTTGCATGTGAAACGGTTTCCGGCGTGGTTGTGGCCGCACGACGAGAATTAAGTGTTTGTACGCTGAATGGTAATTGGAGCTAGACCCATGGAACATTCCATTTCGGAAATTGTTATGGAATTCATATTCGGAGGTCCACAAGGTCAAGTGTGTGCCGAGAATACCAAATGCAGGTATTACCTCTCATTGCAGACAACGCAAAGGCAGGCGGCCTTAATTCAGCGCCGTTTGCGTAGAGTTATTAGTGCTAACAGACAAACAGTATCGCATAAATGACGGCAGAAATCAATGTGGGACGTACGACTAACGTATCCGTTAGGACAGTGCAGCGGAATTTGGGTTTACTGGGCTATGGCAGCAGACGACCGAGGCGAGTGTGCCTTTGCTAACAGCACGACATCGCCGCCTGCAGCGCCTCTCATGAGCGCGTGACCATATCAGCTGGATGGTGGTGGTGGTGGTTAGTGTTTAACGTCCCGTCGACAACGAGGTCATTAGAGACGGAGCGCAAGCTCGGGTTAGGGAAGGATTGGGATGGAAATCGGCCGTGCCCTTTCAAAGGAACCATCCCGGCATTTGCCTGAAACGATTTAGGGAAATCACGGAAAACCTAAATCAAGATGGCTGGAGACGGGATTGAACCGTCGTCTTCCCGAATGCGAGTCCAGTGTGCTAACCACTGCGCCACCTCGCTCGGTCATATCAGTTGGACCCTAGACGACTGGAAAACGGTGGCCTGGTCAGATGAGTCACGATTTCAGTTGGTAATGGCTGATGTAGAGTTAGTGTGTGGCGCAGACCCCGCAAAGCTTCGGACCCAAGTTGTCAACAAAGGCGATGAGCAAGGTTGTGGTGGCTCCATAATCGTGTGAGCTATGTTTACATGGAATGGATTGCGTCCTTTGGTCCAACTAAATCGATCATTGACCGAAAACAGTTGTTTGTCAGCTTGGAGACCATTTGCAGCTGTTCATGGATTTCAGGTTTCCGAACAACTCTGGAATTTTTATGGATGACAGTGCGCCGTGTTACCGGACCACACTTGTTCGCGATTAGTTTGAAGAACATTCTCAACAATTCGAACGAATGATTTGTCCTCCCAGATTGCCCGACAGGAATCCCATCGAACATTTAAAGGATATGATCGAGAGGTCCGCTCGTGCACAAAATCCTACAGCGGCAGTATTTCTGCAATTATGTAGGGCTTTGGGGCTGCATAGCACAATATTTCTGCATCGGGCTTCCAACGTGTGTCATCATCTCAAATCATACAGGTCATGTCAACTCGTGACCATGAATTTCTCTGGAAAAAATATATATTAGACCTCTACATCTTAAGTGTTAAAGAAATAAAGTATTTTCGTTTTATATTAATTTTTCTAAATGGTACAGCCCGTTGAAAAAATGTATATTTTGAAAATAACTCGTAAAACATTGGAGAACAAAAAATATAACTAATAAACCGGAAGTACTGTAGACCTGGCAGACCTATTTCGTTAAAACTCCCTCTTAGTGTGTTGAAATTTAGTTGACACCCGCACACTAATGGGCTTCCTTTAACTTAGAAATTTAAGACGAAAATAGGAAAGTTAAGTTAATTTTCCCACCTAAATTTTTTTTTCTTAATTTACAAAGTCACAGAACTTTGATACTACTAATGTAACTATAAACAGTATCTTCTCGGCGCCAGCTATTTGTATTGTGTTGATATTTACTACTAAAAATGCAAGGAATTGCATTTTTACGAATTACTTTTTCGAAAAATCCCATCCGAAGAGTTTTGAGAATTGCACAAAATATTGTTTGGTTAATATGGTAGTAGTCAGTGGAAAACAGAGTGGGCAATAATTTTTTGTGTAAGGCGTTAAAATTTTTTCAATATTCTGCGTATTTCGCATCACTGAATTTCTAGTTTAAAGCGTGCATGCCGGCAACGCTGTTTCCAGCGCTCTTCTGTTTATAACAGACGAGTGAGAACTTGCACATAAACCATTCTACATCGAATTTTATGTTTTGTATGAACGTTGTTACATACAATGTCAGTGAGGAAATACAGTAGTGAAAGAGTGAGGTGTGTGGACTATGAAAAAAAGACACGAGAATGTGTAGTTCAGGAAAAGTGAAAAACACCTCAGTTATTGGAAATATGTCAGAGGCATTGCAGAAGTATCTAGTTCCCAAGTAAGGGTATTAGCGTCACATCCATTGTGCAGGAATTGCTACGCTCACTACAAGAAGAAATTTTGTGACAACCCACCTAAACGATCACCATCACCCGATTGTGAAACTGAAGGAGATAGTGCAGGTGTTTATATTCCTGGGTGTGAAGTTGTTAATGTTTGAATGTTAGCATTTCTGCTCTAGCCCCTACTGTATCCCCCTTAAACGTACAGGAAAGGTAAGAAGCACAAGAAGAAAACAGTATGTAAAAAGAAAATTGAAACGAGTTCTGCGGAAGCAACATCGTCAACACTTTGTGAAATGTATAATGTAGATGCACTTGGTGCAGAACCTGAAGATAGTGATAAGTGCACGAAATGTCATGTGTGGTTTCAAGACCTAAATACTCCTATCTCAGCAACCACCTATGCTGAGAAAGCACTGATATCAGGTAACTACTCTAAGCAGCAGACACAGAAAGACCTACCAACATCATCACGTTATTTGATTTCAAAAGCTTGTAAAGCAAAGAATGAGAAAGGTATTTGGGCATGCCCAGGTTCTTACTGTGGGCATCCGTTGCAAGATGATACGCTTAACTGTTGGCATGGAATATTACCTAAGTGATGACAAAGATCGCAGCAGGCAAGGTCCTATCTGGGCTGATGTTACGCCTGTTCAGTGGTTCACATGGCTCTGAGCACTATGGGACTTAACATCTGAGGTCATCAGTCCCCTAGACTTAGAATTACTAAAACCTAACTAACCTAAGGACATCACACACATCCATGCCCGAGGCGGGATTCGAACCTGCGACCGTAGCAGCAGCAGCACGGTTCTGGACTGAAGCGTGTTAGTGAAAATGGTGCAAGAGTTAAAAAGGTAAAAGGATATAAGACAAACCAATAAGAGAAGCGTATCTCCCAATGAAAAAGGAGAACCCAAATGTAGAAATTGGTCTCACAAAATTCTTCTCCTTACGACCAGAATGGGTAAAATACCAGCCAGTGGGATTGTGGGAGGGAGAGTTGGTGAAGAAGACAGTAGCGCCAGAGAAGTTTATTACAGAGGTTAGGCATTGGGTCATCAGAGGAATAACTCATCATATACGGAGGATTCAGAGACAGGCCATAGCAGAAGTAAAATCAGCCATACCCCAGAATATTGATAGACTGGTTCTTCATTTCGGCTTTTCTGAGAACTGATCTGTTGCTTTGCAGAACGGAAGTCAAAGTTACGACTGGCACCCATCACAGGTATCAATGTTTACATGAGTTGCTCACTTCCTAGGAACATCACACTGTTCTGCTATTGTCAGTGATGATCTCATTCATGACAGCGCACAGTTCATACTACGTTGTCAGCATGACAATTGATGACATAGCACCTAGCGGCCACTCCTTTCCTAAACATGTGTATGTGACTGATGGTGCAGCGTTTCGTTTTAAAAACCGCTTTCAGCATTGAGTTTGGTCGACACTGTAGTACAGGAATTGAGACAAAAATTGATATTTTCAAGAACAGGTCATGAAAAAAGTGCATGTGATGGAGTAGGAGGTCTCTGTAAACATCTTGCAACAAGATTTAATCTTCAGCATGAAGCTGTTGGTGCTATAAGACATGCTATTGGATTTGTATACACCACATCAACATTAGTAACAAATATGAAACTCTTTAATTGTAAATGATAGTACTTCCGCTTAAAAAAGAGGAGAGTGGTCTGCTATGAAGCATGTGGTAGGAATTCAATCAGGTCGCTACTGGGTAGCATCCCGGGGTGGCAGATACATTGCAAGAACGGTTCTCCACGGCCTGTTACTGTGTGTGAAATGTAGAGGCTACAGCATACATTAAGACTTTGTAGTGAGCCACTTCGTTTCTTGTGTGTAAGACAATAAGTGGCGGGTGGGACAGATAATTAGTGTTTCTCATGAGCTGCAAGATATAACCGTCTCCTTTATGACACCTCATGGTCCTGGTAATGCTTTCAGATGACCATCATCAAAAGATTAGTGTGCAGTTCCCATTTCCCAAGTACTGCTCTTGTTGGATCATCCTTGTCTGTGTGCAAATTCAGGTCGGCTATACAAGATCAGTGAGAAGCAGATTTTTTTTTAAAAAAAAAAAACCTCTCTTCAACAGTGCAGTGTTGATTCATACATTGTAGGAAATTTTAATTCATGAAAATTCATGAAGAAGTAAAATCATGACACAAAATAATAG
The DNA here is from genome assembly GCF_023898315.1 of Schistocerca nitens. Lineage (NCBI taxonomy): Eukaryota > Metazoa > Arthropoda > Insecta > Orthoptera > Acrididae > Schistocerca > Schistocerca nitens. Next base: position 357,347,112 of record NC_064622.1, read on the forward strand.
TTTGTGAGTAATATCATAGAAAGAAAAATGGGTATAAATGTTCTATATCTCGTTTTTATTGTAAAATGCTTTCGAACAAAATTATGAATTGTTTTCCCACTCACTTACAATGTTGTAAAGTAATGATTGTGGTTCAGAAATACCAGTTTTATGATATTTACTTAAAATAGACGAAAGTTTAAATACTTGTCATGATTTTTGACCTTGAGAGTAGAGCTATGTCTCCCTAAAATGTTTCTCACATTTTGTACAGACAAGTATTGCCCACTCGGATCGTACATTTCCTAAGTACAATGACCAACTAACGTGCGATGAATTTCTTGGAACTTTCAGGATGGAGAAAATAATTTATAAATAAACGAAAAATGTCAGATTCTTTCATCTTTATGTACAAATATTTTGACAATTTAAGAATTTTAAGCATTAATGTCATAGCTGACAGCAGTCCTTCCAGTTAATCATTTCTCAAGGCAAACTTAATTTTGAAATTCGCAAAAAGTTACAAATTTTCAGTTTATTAAAAAAAAAAAAAAAGCTCAGAAGTGTGTATGCATTAATCGTGTCTCATAGTATTGGGAGCAAAGTATTTGTTGAAAATAGATTCAGTTCTGTATCACTTTTGGTTTTTGTATTACAATTTTTCCTTTCCTTGCGACATTTTCACAAATACTCTCATTGAGAGAGATCTGTAGCGTTTTGACAAATCATCACAAGACCAAAATATTGTAGTTCTGGAGAGGTATCATGTGGAACTTAAACATATATGTTTTTCAGCAAAATTTGAAACAGTGATGTCACACATTCACTCTTGACCTGTATGATTTGAGATAAAATCGACCCAACGACTTGAGCCCATGCCACGTCGAGGTGCTGCACTAAGCAGGGCGAAGGCAGTTAAGATATGATATTAGGAGGTATCCCATGACTTGACACCTCGGTGCATATTCACTTACGGAAATAAAAAACGCTCTCGTTAGTGCATGAAAAACAACACACGAAAAAAATTTTCTGAGCGCGTCGCCCCCCCGTCTCTCTCTCTCTCTCTCTCTCTCTCTCTCTCTCTCTCTCTCTCTCTCTCTCTCTACCATGCTACAGAGCACTGCGAAGATTGTGTACGAAGTTCCTACTTTGCAGGCCGCCATGCAATATTTAGCAGAGGGTACATGGAACACCAGAATCATTTCATCCTCTCCCCTCCCCTCCCCCACCTACATATACTACGATAATCCGCTGTCCACGTACGGCGCGTGACGAAGGGCACCCCCTTACCACTACTAGACTTTCCTTTCCTGTTCCATTCGCAAACAGAAAGAGGGAAAAAAATTGCCTATATGCCTCCGTATGAGCGCTTATTTCTCGCATCGTATCTTCGTGGTCCTTAACGTGCAATATATGTTAGGAGGCAATAGAATCGTTCTGCGGTCAGCTTCAAATGTCGGTCCTGTAAATTTTCCTCGAAAAGAATGTCGCCTTCCCTACAGGGATTCCCAGTTGAGTTCACGAAACATCTTCGTTATACTTTCCTTCAATCCGACCTGGTGCGGATCCCAAATATTCGATCACTACTCAAGCATAGGTCGCATTAGCGTCCTACATTCGTTCTTCTGTACAGACGAACCACACTTGACCAAAATTCTCCCAATAAACCGAAGTCGACCATTTCACCTTCCCAAACACAGTCCTCACATGCTCGTTTCGTTTCATATCACCTCGCAGTATTACGCTGAGATATTTGAACGACGTTAGTGTCAAGCAGCCAGTGCCTCTTTGTTTTTCCTACTCTTCCACATTAACTTAAACTTTTCTACATTAAAGCTAGCTGCCATTCATCACACCAAGTAGAAACTTTGTGTAAGTCATGTCGTACTACAGTCTCTCAACTTCCCGTACAGCACAGAGTCATCAGCAAACAACCACAGATTGCTGCCCGCCCTGTCTACCAAATTATTTACGTGGGCGGTTCAGAAAGTAACCTCCGATTGGTCACAGTGCGGGTTGTGGGGGGAGTAGCGACGCCATCTGTGCGTTCACGCACTCAACAGGTCAGTCGGCATCAAGCCGTGGTCGAGTGAACGTCGTACCTGCGCTAGTTTAGTTTTTGTGGCAGTTTGAAATGTGTGCTGCAATAGAAAACCCCGCCAAATGTGAAGTGCGTGCTGTCATAAGGTTTTTTACAGCCAAAGGATATTCTGCAGCAGCTATTCATCGTGAGCTTTGTGCCGTGTACGGACCAAGAGTTATGAGTGAAGGAGTTGTCCGTGAATGGGTACATTTATTTAAAAGTGGACGAGAAAACGTTCATGATGAAGAGAGGAGTGGTAGACCATCATTGGTGACTGACGAACTCGTTCAGACAGTTGATGCAAAAGTTCGTGAAAATCGACGTTTCTCAATGTCGGAGTTGTCTACTGGTTTTCCACAGATTTCTAAGACTCTCTTGTACGAGATAGTGACAGCAAGATTGGGTTACCGTAAGTTCTGTGCACAATGGGTGCCCAAAATTCTTACCGACCACCACAAAACTGAAAGAATGGCCTCTGCATTAGACTTTCTGTCACGTTATGAGGACGAAGGAGAACCATTGTTAAACAGAATCGTGACCGGTGACGAAACCTGGATTAAGTACGTGAACCCTGAGACAAAAGAACAATCAAAGATGTGGGCACATTCAAATTCGCCTACCAAACCAAGAAAAGCCTCGCAAGATTTTTCTGCCAGAAAACTGATGGCAACGGTGTTTTGGGATGCCAAAGGGGTGTTATTGGTTGAATTCATGGAACGTGGTACGACCATTAATCAAGACATGTACTGTGAAACAATAAAAAAGTTACGACGGGCTATACAGAACAAACGCCGTGGTATGCTGACTTCCGGTATCGTTTTATTGCACGATAACGCCCGTCCTCACTCTGCTCGCAGAACAACGGCCCTTCTTGAGTCCTTCAAGTGGGACGTTATCAACCATCCACCTTACAGCCCAGACCTGGCGCCAAGTGATTATCACCTCTTCATGCATTTGAAGAAATGGCTCGGGTCACAGCGGTTTGATGACGACGAAGAGCTCAAAGATGCGGTCACAGGCTGGCTCCAGGCACAAGCGGGTGATTTTTATGCAGAAGGAATTTCAAAGCTTGTGAAGAGATACGATAAGTGCCTCAATCGCTATGGAGACTATGTAGAAAAATAGTGCAAAGATGTAGTTGTAAGATGTATATATTAAAATATTTTTATTTAACTTGGTGTATTTTTTTAAATCAACCGGAGGTTACTTTCTGAACGGCCCTCGTATATACACTATGTGATCAAAAGTGTCCGGGCACGTGTCTGAAAATGAGTTCAAAGTTCATGGCGCCCTCCATCGCTGATGCTGGAATTCAGTATGGTTTTGGCCCACCCTTAGCCTTGATGACAGCTTCCACTCTCGCATGCATACGTTCAGTCAGGTGTTGGAAGGTTTCTTGGGGAATGGCAGCCCATTCTTCACGGAGTGCTGCACGGAGGAGAGGTCTCGATGTCGGTCGATGAGGCCTGGCACGAAGTCGGCATTCCAAAACATCCCAAAGGTGTTCTATAGTTCTATAGGATTCAGGTCAGGACTGTGCAGGCCAGTCCTTCACTGGGACATTACTGTCGTGTAACCACTCCGCCACAGGCCGTGCATTTTGAACAGGTGCTCGATCGTGGTGAAAGATGCAATCGCCATCCCCGAATTGCTCTTCATCAGTGGGAAGCAAGAAGCTGTGTAAAACATCAATGCAGGCCTGTGCTGTGATAGTGCTACGCAAAACAAGGGGTGCAAGCCCCCTCCATGAAAAACACGACTACACCATAACACCACCGCCTCCGAATTTTACTATTGGCACTCCACGCACTATCAGATGACGTTCTCCGATCACTCGCCATACCCACACCCGTTTTGTAAAAAACATTGAAAGTGCCTTGATATTGCTAAGTGTGTGCTAAATGATAATTTCAGGTTCTGGACCCTACTTGCACCATAGACGCTCTTTAAAAGAACGAACAAAGATCAACGAATTTTACTTTTTTTTTTTTTAGATTTTTAAAGGTTGGGCACAAAGTAAGCCCCGTGCACTCCTCGCTCTGGGCACCGTTGTGGAAAATGCGTTGGTATTGCATTGATTTCACCTTTCTGTCAACCACTATTTTCCATACGGAATACAAATTACCCGCAGACTGACGGCGAGAGTAAATTTTTTTGAAACACCTATGTACGTAAAGTGAGTAACGTTAATATTCGGACAGTGAGATTATTTTGTGGTATCGTGACTTTATCCGTACCAAAACAAACAAAACTCATAAACAAGTATTACATTAAGTTATGGTTCAAATGGCTCTGAGCACTATGGGACTTAACTTCTGAGGTCATCAGTCCCCTAGAACTTAGAACTAGTTAAACCTAACTAACCTAAGGACACCACACACATCCATGTCCGAGGCAGGATTCGAACCTGCGACCGTAGCGGTCGCGCCGTTCCAGACTGTAGCGCCCAAAACCGCTCGGCCACCCCGGCCGGCCATTAAGTTATGTCCCTTGTTAATATCAGCATAAACTTTGTCAACATAACTCACGAAAGATTCTTAAGAGTACAATTAAATAAAGTCGGTCCAGTTTTCACTTTTAATATTTGAATACGTTTCAGAACCAGGCAGTTTTTGTGCAAAAAATGTTTCAATATCTTGTCGGGCAGCCAGCTGTTGCACCACTTCTTCTAAAAGCTGCATTACATAGACCGTCCCATGCTTCCTTAAGTTTCTTTGGAAGATATTGATGTTTTTTTCTTCTTCTTCTAATATATAACTCTAGTTCTCCCCACACCCTGTCAATAGGGTTGAGTTCTGGTGAATAATGTTGTGGTTGTAAAACTTTCGAGCAGTTATACAACAAATATTCGCGCACAATGTAGGCTTTCTTTCGGGTCATTGTCCTGCTAAAACTTTTTACACTTTGGCGTGAACTGTTTTTCGTATATCCAGATACATTTTTGACCATAACACTATCGGTGAACACTAATTCGTTCGCTCTACATAGATACGGCCACAGACAAGACCACTGCCACCTGCATGCTTTACAGTCGGCATTAACATTGGTCACTTAGTGCTTCTTTCGCCTTCCGCCACACCATCAACCGTCCATTCGACCCAAAAATATTTAATTTAGTTTTCGATGAGAGTGATGCCATTCTACCATGTTTTTTCATTCTTCATAAACTCTTTAGCAAAGTCGAGATCCTTATTTCGATTTTGTTCATTCACGTACGGTTCTTTCGTAGCCACTCTTCCAGTGTAACCAGCATCTCTCAATGCTGTACGGATAGTCTGAGGATGTACGTTGTTTCCCGTGTCGTTTAGAAGCTCGCTTTTTAATGTGAGTGCACTGAGTGGAGGATCCTTTTTTATATTTCGTATTAGATTCATCTAGTTAACGTCTTTAGTTGCTCCTTTAGAATATAGATTCTAAAGGGCCCTCGTAGCAGCAGTTTGTCTGTATGACTGATCTTTCGCGTTATGAAAAATCACGATATTAGTTTCACGTGGGATTGTATCGTCTGGGCAGCCGATCGCGCTTGTGAGCAAATCCTGCCTCCAAATTGAAGAGTATAAACGTGGCGTCAACGATCAAATCATTACCAACCGTCGGAATATTAAAGTAACATGAAAATCGAACAATGTTTTATTTAATGCCTGTTATTTAACGACTGTTGGGTGAAAACAATTCATACTGTTATTCACTGGACATATAACTTAATATAATACTTGATTACTTTCCTATTTGTTTCATCGGGAATAAAGTTACTATGCTATAAAGTGAAAATCTCATAGAGTACTAACGTTACTCACTGTATAGCGATCCCAGTAGCTAACGGCTATTCGCCGTATGTACAAGGGCAGTGTCACGGAAAGGATGAAGTTCTGTATCTGCGGAACATCAGATAAGCCCACATTTGGAAAGTCCTAAACGGAAATTTTGCCTCGTTAGGATGATTTGTGCAGGAACGTAAAAAGTTTTTCAGAAATAATATTTCCTCAAATTGAATAGGAGGTGGTGGTGGTGGTGGTGATTAGAAGTTGTCACCGTCATTATTGAACCAGTTTCGAGATTTGTACTCCGTTGTCCGAAACCCGTCGAAATTAAGCACTAAACTACTAGTGTTTTAAGGTTTCTCCATTGTTACATTTCTTGTCAGTTTCTGTGGTAAATAGTGAACATGACAGAAAAGACATTGAAAAAACGACAAACATTTATATTACCACTCAAAGTAGCCAGTTTGATATTTCCATCTTTCTCGCATTCGACTCATTTCAACTTTCCGCGCAGCAGCGCGGTGCAGATTTGCTACCACTGCGTTTCTAGAGTTAGAAACCTACGGTATAGCTACAAAGCGAAAGTAATCGTAAACATAGTTTGTATATAAAGGTAGACATATAACACTTATAGTGTTTGAATTAGTACATAAATGATTTTAGACCCAAAATAAATGAAATGTAACACTATTTCGGGATTGCACAATAATCTTTACACATATTTAAGTAAATTTAAAACCACAATAAAGCCGAAAATGTAGCTAAAGGCCATACATAGTATTTACTAACGAGGCAGATAGAATTATTATAATTTCCATTATGTCTGTAAGCAAGAAAACCATCTAATCCATGAACATAACAGAGCAATGTAATTTACTTGGTACACATTTTGTCACATACAGTGATTTAATTCAGAATTGTGATATTCGATTCCCTCCTCACAATTTTGACATAGAGTTGTGGTGTTTGAGTGATCTGCACACAAGAAACAATGACAGGGGCTAAATTTTGAAAGTGTAAATTTCTGCGTAACTCTTCACAAATTGCACGTCATTGTCTGTTCCTTGCGATCGAAGTTCCTTGTCATTCGTCTTGCAGCTTTAATCTTCTGAAAAGTGCATTGACATCTAGTGGCGGTGACACATTAGTTGATACAGTAACTAGATGTGGTTTCATCATTTGACGAGCCAAACTCTTCAAAAATGTTCTGCTACTGGCTGGTTTATTTTGCTGATTGGCTTTGTGAATTATTGAGGCATGTGTTGCTGCTATGTTCAGTAATGCTTAAAAAGAGCCAATGGCGATCTCCTTGTCTCGGGAAACACACTGTGTGCCACATAACTGGTCAATTGGGTGTATTCCCCCTCGCGTCATATAATCTAAAATTAACGTAGGCTTCCCTGCCTTTTCACCCACAGTCCCTTAGAAGCAACTGCATGATACTTTAATTGTATAAACTGTTTAAGCACTTACCTTTTATTCTTACGCAGTGTACCAATAGTAGTGACGCCCTTCTGTAGAAGAGATAATACTAGTGAATAATCAGTGTACCAATTATTGGTAGTGAGATTTCTGTTTGACCCTGAAATTGCATCTGCCAATCTGTTTACGTCATCAGTGGGCTGATGGATATGCATTAAAGCCCACAGCAAACTAAGTTGCAAGAAAAGTTTTAGCATCACGTAGAGAATAAATTTTCATGCCATATTCTGCAGGTTTACTTGGAATGTAAGATGTGAAACTGCATCTGCTTCCCAATGGTTCTAGCTTTTCAACAATTGCTTCATATTCGCTAGGGGTGTAGTAACTTTGACAATTTTGTGTAAATAAATTAAGGATGTTTGTTATGAGTGCCAGCTCTTTTTTTTGGGGAGCGGGAACTTTTTTTTTTAGTTCCTGCAGTCAGAGTACTCAACACTACTGTCATGTTCCTACTCGCATTTTGACTTCTTTTTTTTTTTACTGTAGGTAGATTGCTCCAGAACTGACCATTGTTGAAGTCCTAATTTCTAAGCCAGGGTGAAGAAATACTGGTAAACTTATTTGGACAGTGGTAGCCCATGAAAACGACAGTGGAGTGGGCGATGAAGTAACACTCACATTTATTTTATCCACAATGTTATGCATAATAAAACCATAAAATACGTGGAAAGTGATTCTATACAGGTAACAGAAATTATTAATAGACATAGAAAGAATTTCTTCGGATTCATATTGTGGATGACATCGGAAGTTCACTGAGGCTTTTTGCGGATGATGCTGTGATATATCGAGAGGTTGTAACAATGGAAAATTGTACTGAAATGCGGGAGGATCTGCAGCGTATTGACGCATGGTGCAGGGAATGGCAATTGAATCTCAATGTAGACAAGTGTAATGTGCTGCGAATACATAGAAAGATCCCTTATCATTTAGCTACAATATAGCAGGTCAGTAACTCCATAAATTATCTGGGATTACGCATTAGGAGTGGTTTAAAATGGAATGATCATACACTCCTGGAAATGGAAAAAAGAACACATTGACACCGGTGTGTCAGACCCACCATACTTGCTCCGGACACTGCGAGAGGGCTGTACAAGCAGTGATCACACGCACGGCACAGCGGACACACCAGGAACCGCGGTGTTGGCCGTCGAATGGCGCTAGCTGCGCAGCATTTGTGCACCGCCGCCGTCAGTGTCAGCCAGTTTGCCGTGGCATACGGAGCTCCATCGCAGTCTTTAACACTGGTAGCATGCCGCGACAGCGTGGACGTGAACCGTATGTGCAGTTGACGGACTTTGAGCGAGAGCGTATAGTGGGCATGCGGGAGGCCGGGTGGACGTACCGCCGAATTGCTCAACACGTGGGGCGTGAGGTCTCCACAGTACATCGATGTTGTCGCCAGTGGTCGGCGGAAGGTGCACGTGCCCGTCGACCTGGGACCGGACCGCAGCGACGCACGGATGCACGCCAAGACCGTAGGATCCTACGCAGTGCCGTAGGGGACCGCACCGCCCTTCCCAGCAAATTAGGGACACTGTTGCTCCTGGGGTATCGGCGAGGACCATTCGCAACCGTCTCCATGAAGCTGGGCTACGGTCCCGCACACCGTTAGGCCGTCTTCCGCTCACGCCCCAACATCGTGCAGCCCGCCTCCAGTGGTGTCGCGACAGGCGTGAATGGAGGGACGAATGGAGACGTGTCGTCTTCAGCGATGAGAGTCGCTTCTACCTTGGTGCCAATGATGGTCGTATGCGTGTTTGGCGCCGTGCAGGTGAGCGCCACAATCAGGACTGCATACGACCGAGGCACACAGGGTCAACACCCGGCATCATGGTGTGGGGAGCGATCTCCTACACTGGCCGTACACCACTGGTGATCGTCGAGGGGACACTGAAAAGTGCACGGTACATCCAAACCGTCATCGAACCTATCGTTCTACCATTCCTAGACCGGCAAGGGAACTTGCTGTTCCAACAGGACAATGCACGTCCGTATGTATCCCGTGCCACCCAACGTGCTCTAGAAGGTGTAAGTCAACTACCCTGGCCAGCAAGATCTCCGGATCTGTCCCCCATTGAGCATGTTTGGGACTGGATGAAGCGTCGTCTCACGCGGTCTGCACGTCCAGCACGAACGCTGGTCCAACTGAGGCGCCAGGTGGAAATGGCATGGCAAGCCGTTCCACAGGATTACATCCAGCATCTCTACGATCGTCTCCATGGGAGAATAGCAGCCTGCATTGCTGCGAAAGGTGGATACACACTGTAGTGGTGCCGACATTGTGCATGCTCTGTTGCCTGTGTGTATGTGCCTGTGGTTCTGTCAGTGTGATCATGTGATGTATCTGACCCCAGGAATGTGTCAATAAAGTTTCCCCTTCCTGGGACAATGAATTCACGGTGTTCTTATTTCAATTTCCAGGAGTGTATAAAGCTGATCGTCGGTAAAGCAGATGCCAGACTGAGATTCTTTGGAAGAATCCTAAGGAAATGCATTCCGAAAACAAAGGAAGTAGGTTGCAGTACGCTTGTTCGCCCACTGCTTGAATACTGCTCACTGGTGTGGTATCCGTACCAGATAGGGTTGATAGAAGAGATAGAGAAGATCCAACGGAGAGCAGCGCGCTTCGTTACAGGATCATTTAGTAATCGCGAAAGCGTTACGGAGATGATAGATAAACTCTAGTGGAAGACTCTGCAAGAGAGACGCTCAGTAGCTCGGTACGGGCTTTTGTTAAAGTTTCGAGAACATACCTTCACCGAAGAGTGAAGCAGTATATTGCTCCCTCCTACGTATATCTCGCGAAGAGACCATGAGGATAAAATCAGAGTAGAGCCCACACAGAGGCATACAGGCAATCCTTCTTTCCACGAACAATACGAGGCCGGAATAGAAGGGAGAACCGATAGAGGTACTCAGGGTACCCTCCGCCACACACCGTGAGGTGGCTTGCGGAGTATGGATGTAGATTACAAGAACTGCAAACATGTCCGCAATATGAACAAGCAAAATTTGCCAGATGATCAGCGAGTCGATACTATGATTCTGGAATGTCTAGCGGTGACGAACATATTTACCAAATGACTCCTTGCCATTCATTAATGACTTATTAGACTCAAAACATTTCAAACAAATTGGTGATATTTTTTAAGAGATGCAAAGTATATAATTTGCTGAAAGTTGTTCTAGCAGTGCCATCGTCCAATGTGTTTGTAGAGTGGATTTTGTGTGATGTGTTCCTGGGGCATTGAAAGAACCAGACTGACAGTGGAAATGGTTAAAGCCAACTACTAGCGAATTTTAACTACCTTATGAAATGTGGTAGAACTGTCAAAATCCGACAACAGGAAAGAACTTGTTAAAGCTGTGAAGTCAAAAGAGAAGTGTAACTTCAAAATATAACTAGCAAAGAAAGTAGAGACTCGCAGAAATGCCTTGATTCGCAGTGTTAAAGGTTATTATCGTGTTAAATAAATAAATAAATAATAATAATAATAATAATAATAATAATAATACATTTTAGAGCCCTTCGATTTGGCTACAGTTATAAGTTGGCAGCGTTATGAGGACTACAGACAAAATCAGAAAGATCTTCATTAGTTGTGGAAAGAAGTTTTTCTATTTCCTCGTTTGTTAGACCCTGAACCAAGTCTGAGCCCTGAAGAGGAAATGTATTGTAAAGTGATATTAATTTTCAAATTGTGCAAGAAATTTACCGAGAATTTAACTCATGTGATGTTTAGTGTATGGAACAATTTAACTCCTCTTTACGAAATAGTTAATATTTGGTGCATCCTAATATATAATTAAATTTTATACAATAAATAATTATTAAAAAGAGCCACAAAACAGATGCTCAAGGAAAACTAGACATAATATAAAAACTACTTAAACGACAGGCGGCGCTCTGCAAATCTGGACCACTGATGCACTTGATATAGGCAGACACTGCTATGAACTAGAAAGTTATGAACTTCACAGAAATCATTGTTAAAGCTTCTCCATTACTGCGCCAACAATGAGCATTTAAGAAAGCTGGTAACATATTTGCACCTGCGTTGCCGTTCGAGGGTTAATAATGGAACAGGTGATTCAGAAGACGTAAGATGAAAGGACATTTCACTTATTATTTGAAACACTTCTTTTCCCAGTTTCTTTTCATGGTGAATATGACACGCGCCACTTTGAGGTGTATATTGAGAATTGTGAACAGATCAGTCGTCGGTGTATTAAGTTTCGTTCGTACTATGCAGCGTTAATAAGAAAAATTTTCTCTAATTGCTGGTGAGTAAGAGTTTCTTAATTCCCTCTAAAAGAATAACGAATTCACACAAGAAAGTAAGATATGAGGCTACAGGCAAGACAGTTCCAAATTTTCAAATGTAGACATGTGCTTTCGAAATGAAATCATTGGAATGTCCGTCAGTATGTAAGCGCTCTCTCTCTCTCTCTCTCTCTCTCTCTCTCTCTCTCTCTCTCTCTCTCTCTGCCATGTATCATGCTGACAAGCAAGTGTTCGGCCAGCACTTTCCCATTTGAAAGATTAGCTAAGACATCGGCATTTACCAGCTTACTTCTGCTGAGAATTTTAGCTTGTATTTTTCTGTTAACAGAGGTTGAATCTCTCTTTAGATATATTACTGCAAGTTCGGAATTATTCAACTGGCTTAAAAATATATAGTTATTTGTACCGATATTTAGAAACCAAAGTACAGTACTATCCTTTGGTAAACTGAAATCGATAGTTCCATTCCCCATAGCTGACTTGCGATCTCTTCGCACAACGCGTGGCGCTGTTGCCGGTCGATACAGGAACTATCGCTTAGATATGGCGGCCACCTTGTGACTGGACCTAAGACGAGCGTGGTCGCAATTGTGCAATAATTGCGGTGCCATATAAGCTCGACACTGCTATCTAAACACATATTAGCAAGATTTTGGTAACAGACAACAGTGTTCCGATGCAATTGGTGATTTTATAAGCATTATACGCAGTGTATTTGAAGAGCTAAAACCGCAGTGACGCAGTGTTTTGCTGTATCTCGTTTCAGTCCTACTTGTGGAATCTAAGTGAGGTTTCGTATTCCAGTTATTATCTCAGTGTATCGTATTCGTTATTGCAGTTGTGTGGCCACGAAGTGAAGTAAATGTAAATCAGGGTTTTATAAAAAAGTTGTGACGTCAGAAACTCCACCCTCAGCAACTGATGACATACCAGTTGGACAGCGAACGGCCTAAATTACGTCACCGGCAATAGAGGTAATAGAAATAGTTAAGTTCAATCGCTTTTTAATATGTAATGAAACCATTTCTAATCCGTGTTATGTTCAGAGAACTGCTTCCAGGACTTAAAATCACATTCAGAGGGTAGAAGGAGAATTTTTTTGTCTAACGGAAACTTAAGTTTTGGGGCGAGTTTTGGGGAAAATGGGAGGGGGAGATTGTTCAGAAGTGAGACACTTTCCAAATAGCTAGAAATGACCATGAATGTCCATGTTTCGTTTGTGAAGTCGTGCTTTGTACAGTAGTTAATCGCATGTGTGCTCAGCTATTCTAATTCCATATTTTCGGTAAATTTTTGTTTCTGGTATTTGCCGAAGAGTATTTAAAAAAAAGCACATTTAATGCATTTCTAATTTGTAAATCTAAATTAGTTTGCTCTTGGTTAAGAAGCATGAAGGTATCATTGCGCGGCTCTCATCGGATGTTTGCACGTGGAGTTTGTATTATAGATTAGGGACGATGTAAACGTGTTCGGGGTGAAAACTATTAAGTTACTATTGGATTTTTGTAGTCGCATAAAATAATGAACCATGGTTTCGTCGGAAATTGATGTTAGCTACTAATCATAACTTCACAGTGGAATTAGTAGTAGTTTTATAACTGAGCTACTTCTTAAAAGCGTTGCTCCATTATATTAATTAATTGGATCATGTGTAACGTGAAGTAAGTTTTTAAGGTTAAAAATATTCTAAAGATATTTGCGCATATGTGGAACATACTTGTGACTTTAGTGGGATACTTTTTTTTTAAATTAATAGTATAAATCAACTAGTTATACCATCTATTTAGTCCCACTAATTAGTGAAACAACAGATCGAATTAAGAAACATTTCACTTCGGTTGTGAAGTAAAAGACAAAATCTTTTTAAACTAGAAAGCTGAAAAAATGTATTCTGGGTTTGTGCATACAGATTACTGGAGGTAACCTGACATTTTCTTTTAGACGTGAATTGTCTTGTGCCTTGTCTTTCAATCTGTGCTGTTATGTCAGTTTATTGCGTGTATTGTCAAAGTACTTCTGCATACAACAGATTGAAGTATCGTGTTTTTCTTAATAGTTATTATGGTGTAAATTGGGTAATAGCAATAGCAGATTCGTTGATTAAGCTGAAAAGTGACTTGTTTTCATTGACACAAAACCCAGAAAGTCACTGGAGGAGTAAAAAGTATGACACTTGATTTAAGGAAATTGATTGTCTGTGTGTCCATTGCTGGGATTAGATCGGAAAGAGGATGATAGTTCTCACCACTTCATGCTTGCTTCAGCAAATGTCTAGTAGATTTGTTCCTTACGCACTCTTTCATTTTATGCTTTGCGATACAGTATTTCATGAATGAAATAGCCAAACCACTAATTGAAAAATGCTTACAAAAAGTTAAGTACACCATGCTTCAAAACAAGATTGTAATTAGCTTGACAGCCCTTAATAAAGATTGTGTACAGATATAAACTATTCCAGTGCTGAAACTAGGCTGAAAAAGCCAAATATGTAATAGGAACCAGCTATACTTAATTTAGCAATTCCTGGATTTCAGCAAGACTGTAAATTAATCCCAAATGTAGATTGTCAATCAGCATGCACATTTGACAAAAATTATTGTATTGGTGGAGCAGTCAGAGAGTATGTTCAGAGAAAATGATTTATATGGTGACAGCTGGGATTAGGCTGTAAGATCACAAACAAAAGGCATCCTAGCAGTGACCTGCATGGCTTAAGAGTGGAAACTGTAAATTCACTTATCTTCACCACTCAAGGGGAGGCAGCCGTATAAAAGAAACAAAATATGTGTGTGTATTTTAAAGAGAAGTGATGTTCATATTTTGTATAGTATTACTGTTATGATTTGCGAACTACTAGACTTCTACCAAATTATCGACCCCTGCAGTATGTGCAAGAAGTCGGCTATTGTGGTGCTTGTGTAACAAAGTAGGTTTTACATTAATTTAAAACTTCTTGTCTTTAGCTGATCTTTAAACTAGCTTGCCTAACTAGTTCGGAGAAGTATTGTACAGTCTTGGGGGTCTCTCTCTCTCTCTCTCTCTCTCTCTCTCTCTCTCTCTCTCTCTCTCTCTCTCTCTCTCTCTCTCCAGCACAGTTAATGAGAAACTTGTTTCAGGTTGAAGAGAAGAACCCTAATGTGTCTAACTTGGATGATGGTCAGCTGAAAGCTCTGTTGGATGAAGCAATTACATACAAGTGTCCAAAAGATCGTGAAGGAAAAAGTGATTTGTTCAGGGTGAGTGTGGGTGCTGTATTTTACTGATTACTCTTTGTCAGGAATAAGTGAAAATCGTACCATTTATTTGATTTAATGAGATACTAACATAAGCCCACAATAGGGTAATAGTGACATGGTATTTATCTGTTATGGTAAGTAACAGATGGAATAGTTTGTCTGCAGTGGTTTTTTTGTGTTAATTGTATGTTGATTCCATGTGACATCTTAGTTCTGTTCCCAGGTATAAACTTTAAAAATTTGTGTAAGAAAATCCAGCTTGCACATCCCAAAGCTATCCTTAATTTTACGGATGTTGTGGTTCGTTTATGTGCATCAATTTGTGATAGCAGAGCATATTAAAACCTCATTCTCTCTCTCTCTCTCTCTCTCTCTCTCTCTCTCTTTGGTGAACTTCCACTTGTTTTAAGTGGCAGTGTGTTGGAAATTCTCCACCACACACTCCCTCTCTCATCCTTCCACATAATTGTGTTTCCATTCATCTTGGATATTGCCAGTACGGATTGTCAGCAGATAGGCATCTTGCTTTTGTGTTTCATGGTTTTGATGATTGTTTCCACTTTCAACTAGATCTAAATTTATCACGCTGTGCGGAAAAGGAACTGTGGCATACTCTGTACAAATTTTCTATCCAAACATACTTTAATGAATTATTTCACCTCTTGTGGGTTCAAAAGCACTTATTATTTTTCATAATAAATGTAAAAACATTTACATTGTGAAAACGGCATTACTATAAGAGCTTCTTAGATGGAGTAGTTCCTTGTCTCCTAGCTCCTAGCATTGGAAATTTAACTGATAAAACACTATGTAATTGGATAGAGATCTTTATTCAATGCTAAGTTTGGTGATAACATTAAATTATATTTTTAGTTGCCCAGTTTTAACACATTGTTAGCACTTGTTCATACTCTGCAGCAAAGTGATTCATCACTGGAGGTGAAACCAAGTAACCTTTGTTCAGGATGACTCGTTAATTGGTGTAATTCAGAGCCCATAAAATACTTGTAGTCCACACCTCCAAGCATTTTGCAAGAAATATAAATTTTGATTTGGTCATAAATAGTGTCCCAAACTTCTAAGGTCAAAACTAGAAATCATAGAGAATCACAATACAATACCTAGAGATTAGGAAGTAGTGGTTAGAAACAAACTTTATTGACCTACACGACTTTTTAAGTGTTTCTGCACAGATTCTGTTATTTCCTCTGATGTTGTAAGTGTAGGACAGTATCTCTTTCGGCAATTAAACACTGAGGTTTGTTGTTCAGATACTAACAGATATTAACATTTGTATGGCATCATGCAGTCATTTTGAAAAACCACCACCATTGTAGCTGATCTCAAAGTAATGTGTGCAATTTAAATGGAAAGGCAACAAATAAGCCATCAGTAAGCTTTTGACAATGGAGACTGGAATACTCTCTTTCAAATTCTGAAGGTGGCAGGGGTAAAATACAGGGAGCGAAAGGCTATTTACAATTTGTACAGAAACCAGATGGCAGTTATAAGAGTCGAGGGGCATGAAAGGGAAGCAGTGGTTGGGAAAGGAGTGAGACAGGGTTGTAGCCTCTCCCCGATGTTATTCAATCTGTATATTGAGCAAGCAGTAAAGGAAACAAAAGAAAAATTCGGAGTAGGTATTAAAATTCATGGAGAAGAGGTTCGCCGATGACATTGTAATTCTGTCAGAGACAGCAAAGGACTTGGAAGAACAGTTGAACGGAATGGGCAGTGTCTTGAAAGGAGGATATAAGATGAACATCAACAAAAACAAAACGAGGATAATGGAATGTAGTCAAATTAAATCGGGTGATGCTGAGGGGATTAGATTAGTCAATGAGACACTTAAAGTAGTAAAAGAGTTTTGCTATTTAGGGAGTAAAATAACTGATGATGGACGAAGTAGAGAGGATATAAAATGTAGACTGGCAATGGCAAGGAAAGCGTTTCTGAAGAAGAGAAATTTGTTAACATCGAGTATAGATTTAAGTGTCAGGAAGTCGTTTCTGAAAGTATTTGTATGGAGTGTAGCCATGTATGGAAGTGAAACATGGACGATAACCAGTTTGGACAAGAAGAGAATAGAAGCTTTCGAAATGTGGTGCTACAGAAGAATGCTGAAGATAAGGTGGGTAGATCACGTAACTAATGAGGAGGTATTGAATAGGATTGGGGAGAAGAGAAGTTTGTGGCACAACTTGACTAGAAGAAGGGATCGGTTGGTAGGACATGTTCTGAGGCATCAAGGGATCACAAATTTAGCATTGGAGGGCAGCGTGGAGGGTAAAAATCGTAGAGGGAGACCAAGAGATGAATACACTAAGCAGATTCAGAAGGATGTAGGTTGCAGTAGGTACTGGGAGATGAAGAAGCTTGCACAGGATAGAGTAGCATGGAGAGCTGCATCAAACCAGTCTCAGGACTGAAGACCACAACAAACAACATGTTTCCAGTCCATGAGGGTGACCATTTCTGACGATCTGTGATGAAAATGGCACACTGATTTTCATCTGTTTGGGTATGTTCTGCTCCAGTTGAAAAAAACGTAACAGCTGAGAGGCTTTGTTGATGGTTAATACAAATTGTAGGGAATGTGGCACTGTGATACTGTGCAGTTTAAACTGTTTACAGAACTCTTGGTTAAAAGTAATTTCACTACATTGCTCACACGCATTGTTACAGATAGGTTGTCTAATTGTTGCTGGAAATGTTAATTTTGCATGAAGGATGATGGTTGTTCATTGATTAATATTTTTCTATGTGATCAAACACCATCTCCTGAAATTCAGCTAAGTGTACAATAGGTTGTCAGACTCTCATGAACCTTGTATGGTTTGAACAACTCACTTTCTTGTGAGGTTCTTTATATTAGGGTCACGGTTTACGCGAAATGTTTTTCTGTAAATTTATTGGACTTCCAGTCACTTAATATTGTTGCATCTTTATATGTCTTCAAATTTTTGTAGTGAATAATGTTCAATCTGAGAGAATTGTTCACAAAATGTAAAGAATAGTAAACTCCACGTCTGCATACATTCTTCGAAAGCCACCTAGAGGATGGTATTGGAGGGTATGACAGACACTATGAACTTTCCCTTCCCTGATCCATTTGCAGTGGTTCATGGTAAGACTGATCATTGCTAAATCCTCCTACGAAGTTAAATTTTTCTGCAGTCGTCTACCAGCACCACGCTGACGTGTGTGTTGGAAGTAATAGCTTACTTCGCTTTTCCTGGATGTTGTTGTTGTTGTCGTCGTCGTCGTCATCTTCAGGACTGGTTTTACACAGTTCTCCATACTACTCTATCCTATACAAGAATCTTTATCTCTGAATGACCTATAGAACTGACATCCTATGGAATTGGGTTGCTGTGTTCATCCCTTGGTCTTCTTCCATCATTTTTATCCATCACACTTTACTCTGGTACTAAATTGGCGATTCATTGCTGCCTCAGAAAAAAGCTACATCCGATACACATACCTCAAGAAAAGGCTTCCTATCACACTAATTTGTATCTGGTAACAAATTTCTCTTCTTCAGAAACGCTTTTCTTACCTTGCCAGTCTACATTTTATATCATCATTACTTTGGCCAGCGTCAGTTACTTGGTACACAAGTAGGTTGTGCTTTCAGGGTGTTGTTTGCTAATTGAATTATCCAGCGTTGCCTGATTTAATCATACAGCATTCCATTACCTTTATTTTGCTTTTGATGTTGATCTTATATACTCCTTTAATGGAATGTGCAGTCTTCGAACAAGTTTTGTCAACCACTTCATTTGTGGACTGGTTATGTTCCCTTAAGATTCTGCCAGTGAATCTCAGCCTAGCATCAGCTTTTATGTAGTCCTTTCAATTTAGCTTGCTCTGGATGGTTAGATCTAAGTTCTTCATTGTAGTTACAGCTCCCAGTGATTTTTAACCAAAAGTGTAAGTGAGAAGACAATTGCTCGTTTTTCAAGATAATGCTGGACAAGCAATTGTTAAGAAACACGTAAAGTTTACATACACGTGCTTAGTTCATTGCAAGCACCATGCCACTGGAAATGCCCCTTTCCTGTCGTTTTTCCCTTATCTCAGAGTACTCTGTTTAGTGCCCTCTATTTATTGCAAAAGGTGAAATTGAGTAGAATATTAAATACAAAGAATAAAAATACACAGATTAGTTTTTCCACAACTAATCATTCCATGGTTTTGTAGGGAGGGGGGGGGGGAGAAGGGAATTAGATTTGGTTAAGTCACTCAAATGCTATAGTGCATGTATTTCAGTGTGTGTCTACTGACGTTATCTATAATTTAATGTCTTCTGTACTTTATTTTTGTTTCTATTAACTGGTGTTTGTGAATAAATTTTGTAGTCTTAGATATTCTTACTTACTTTACAGGAACGTGCATCCCATGAATGAAAATGTTACTTGCCCATGAAAAATGAAAGAGTAGATGCACATTACCACAGTTTTCAATATTTCAGCTATCTAATTTTGTTCACATTCATATCATCGTTAGATGTAAATATTATTGATGGGATTATCTAATTTTGTAATTACTGAAGTGTTCTATTGTGCCTTTAGTTCTTGGTGCGCAAAATTTAATTAAACATGTATTTGTGGTTGCTTCGGTGCTGTGGTCTTGTTATAATAAATGATGTGTGTCTTTGCCAGAGTCTTATGTTGTAATATTGCAAAATTGTGGACATGAAGAGTGGAATTGGTGACCTACTGACCTTGCTGCACACTCCAAGTGTTAAGCAGTAGAGAGACACAAAACTAGGCAAACACAACAGTTTAGTTTAAAACTGATTTCTCTTCAGAGACCATGGGTGCCCATGTAACTGATAACTTGCGCGCGCGCACACACACTCTCTCTCTCTCTCTCTCTCTCTCTCTCTCTCTCTCTCTCTCTCTCTCTGGGACATTTTACTATAGGATTACAAAGATAATCAGCTTCATTCCATTAACATAAAACAAAAACAAATTGTTTTGTAGAATGTGCTTTTGAGATTCAGTCCCTAAATTGCTCATTTAATGCCTGTATCTCATTAAACACAAGGGAGGGGGATGAGAGCAAGATTACTCATGTCTTTAAACACGAGACTTAAGACTTTGATCTCGTCAAACAATAACTGTTCCCTACAGCGAAAAGCCACACTACGGATATGGATGACATGAACAAGACCAGGAAGATTATCGAAAATTTTACTAGCTGTTGGAGCTACTAGCTACTAAGGAGAACTCGAAGCATCTGAATAATTAAATTAACCTTGGGCTATAGGGCAGTGTTATGTTTATACATCTCAGTTTTGGTAATTCGGTGCCATTCTCGAGCAGTGATAGCATTTCTTCATAGAATTAATGGTGATGAGACGAATAAATTGCAGCTGACTCACATTTATTCAAGAATGTTTAAGAAACTTCCTTGTAGTTCACTGTGAGGTTCAAAGCTAAGAGGTGGCTGAGAGAAAAATGACCTTGTGAATGCAAGAGGTGCTTATTTGTTGCATGTTTGTTGTGGCTGCATTTCATGTGGTCTAACCTTTTGAAAGACCTTTCTTCGACCTCATCTCCTGTTAATAGTTTTGTCAAGTTGTTCACTTAACTGTTATTAATCTAATGTCTTGAAAGTGTGTACATTCTCATTCTGTTTAGAGAGGTGAGATGATTGGATGATGGCTTGCTTTGAAATATGAAATTTCTGAGTTACAATTTAATAAAGGTAGATAACAACAGGGTGGTCTTAATTTGTTGTAGAGAGGTTGATATTTTAAATGGTTTGGTAAGGAAGGTATCTTTAGCTATTTGTCCACACAGTGCAAACTTGATTTTTCAGTGTGTGTGTGTGTGTGTGTGTGTGTGTGTGTGTGTGTGTAAAACTTTTGTACTGCTTCTGAATATGTTATTTACTTACACACAATTTTAATGTTGACTACAGGAGCTTCTACAGGAAGTAGAGGCAGACGAGAGTGACTCTCGCCGCAGTGGCTGTACCAGTGTTACTTCCGGAACTGCCAGTGTTGCCAGTTCACGTTGCTACAGTGGAAATCGCCGGAGAGGTATTCCGTCACGTCGAGATGTCACTGCTGTTTCTGAGCGTCAGACAAGAGGCGGCTCCCTTCAGAACCTAGTCCACGCTGCCAGTTCAGAGTTCGACACGACGGGCTTCGGTGGGCACGGACCTGCAGGGCGGAGGCGGGGCGCCCGCCAGAAGGAGCAGAGGGCTACCAGTGTGAGTGCACGTCAGCGTGAGGGGGGTTCGCTCCCCAGCAATGTGAACGTTGGTGGTGACTGTCTCCTTGAGGACAGCCGAAGGCGGCGGAGAGATCCTGCATCTGCACCAGTTGAAGACTTGGCGGCAGCGGCCACCGCCCCTGCCAGGTGCGGGGGCGGGCCGGGTGCCATCGCTAGCCTGCCTGTCTGCCACTCCTCGAGTGATACTGACAGTACTGCTGTCAGTGATAGTGTGTGTGGTGCTTCGGATGGTGGACGCCCTATTCCTACTTCAACAATCTCAGACCGACGAGATACTGGGGTGGCTGGTGGTTCGGACTGTGAAATTGGCACAGAGCTGGAGGTTGTGCAAAGATCAGAGACGGCGCCTCGTGTGCCAAATTTTACCAGCCACGCCACATTGGAAGTTGGGGGGAAAAGTATATCGAATCGTGACTCTGAAGTTGACACCACCGTCACGCTTCCACTGGGACTGTTACAGGTCTGCATTGATGCTTTCTTAGTTTTTACTTAGCACTTTTTCTGGTTATTTCCATTTAGAATACACGTAAATGGCTTTGTCAGACCACTACTTAGATAGCATTTGTAACACACAAATAATGTATATTTTGTTGTTACCCAATTAATTAGAAATGAAACATTGATTATGCTAAATCCAGACACACACACACACACACACACACACACACACACACACACAGAGAGAGAGAGAGAGAGAGAGAGAGAGAGAGAGAGAGAGAGATATGCAGTGGTCAGTAGGTACTCTCAGGAATCATACGAAAAGGAGGTTCTCCTCATACTTCGTTCTGATGTTATGTGCTGCCCACCTCTCCTACCTTTTGCAAATGTTTCAGAAAGTAAGGAAGGTTACTGTCATTCTTTCTGAGTCTGTTCACTGTACTGGGAGCAAGCCTACAAAAGACAAGAGCAAGCAAGAGTCTCTCTCTCTCTCTCTCTCTCTCTCTCTCTCTCTCTCTCTCTCTCTGTGTGTGTGTGTGTGTGTGTGTGTGTGTGTGTGTGCCTGTAATCCATAAATGTCTCTCTTGCTCTCTGCAAAGATACACAAGCGTTCCTTTTCAGCACATAAGATGGCACTGCTCTGTATGCATAAATGAGATTGTTTAACCAAAGCTTTCGTCTATTCTGTAGCCATTGTGTTTTTAGAAAGGCTACAAGATTTGTCTTAAGAAATGTAATTAACAGTACGACATATTAGATGCCTTTTGTTAACTAAGACAGTGCATCTAAGTTGAAGTGTTGATTTGTAATCAAAATAACCTCTGATGGCAAAAAGAAATAATGTCAAGAAGTGTGTATTGGAAGACATTCCCTGTTGAATAGAAGTGTTATGATTACGTACAATATCGTGGTATGAGGGGGGGGGGGGGGGAGATTGGTATGATTTGCCACTTTCATTGTGAAGAGAGAGCTCGAGGTCCAACAAACTCCTCCTGCATGATTTAGCAGTGAAGACTGATTCCTGTAATTCACATAAATCTATGTGGATACAAGTAGAACAAACTATCAGATATGCACCATGTCACATTTTTGTACTGTGGTGAATAAAGTACGGTCTGTAGCAGTGCTAACTGATCATACAATAAACAGTAGCATGTCAAGTAGTCGTGTATGTGTTAATTTCTCGCCCTTAAACATTCACTACAGCCTCAAAAACTTTGAGATACTGTTGATGTCTAGGAAAGAAAGAAAACCTTTTTTTTTTTTTTTTCCATCTAGTGTACTATGAGCATAAGTTGAAGTCAAACTGAAATTTTTTCCGTTGTAGCTCACGAATGATAGTGTTGTTTTTGTCATTGCATCAATTTTATTCCAGTTAACAGATGAAACAGGTCCTGATTATTTGAAGTGGACAATTCACTGTGTGATTGTCTATAAGTCAGGTCTCTAAAAGAATGTCCTTGACAGCTGGCGGCCATGGTGCTAATGCTACTATGCAGCTGGTTCTTTTTTTTTATGCTGTGTCAGTTGCCCAACTACCAGGAAATTTGAGCCCTTGCAACATCATACTACTGAAATGTGAAAAAGCACTAATAAAATCAGAGGATCAAAATGGACACTCCTTGTCTTAAAAGAAAAAGGGGGGGGGGTTGTCCAGTTAGAGATTACAATGTTACAGTATTTTACTACATACACAGATGCAGTCTCTTAACTGCATCTTATAGAAGAGAGCACACCCCAGTTATCCATATTTCCCATGTCAGTGTAACTAATTTCACTGCCGTATAATCTCCTAATCTCATTACTAATTGTCCCAGTCTCTATTCCAGGGCACCTTCTCATTGTTGTGCCTCTTCAAAGATCAGCTCAGCCAGTTGTGACAGCATTGTTTCATTTTGTAGGAATAATACAGCCTAATGCTTCACGAATTAAAAATTTTGATGTCTCTTTCATTTAAAATTTACGTCTGTTGATAACATACATCACTTGGAAATGGTGCGGTGAAAGGCGCAACACTCATTGCCATTTTTTCCTGCAATTTTGTTAATGTCGTATGTGATACTACATGTTATATGCTGTTTCATAATGTCAAGCAGTTCTGCCTCTTTCTTATGAAATGAACCTATGCCATTCTTGTTTAACCAGTCCGTTGTCATTCTTCTTGGTGCTGCATGTAGGAGCTTCATTTAATTAAAGAGAGTTACGTGCTACATGACTGATCGTTATAGTGGAGATTTCTTCTATGTTTAGAAAGCAGTGAGTTACAAACCACTGTTTAAATTTCGTTGCCGTCAGTCCCCAGACTCCTTAGATGAAAACAGCGAAGCATTTGGAACAAACCCACAGATTGTTCCGGCATGTAAAAGAATGTGACTGCCTTTTCAAACTGGTGCTTTCATTGTACGTAGTACAGTGCCATCATTCCACGCGGTCAGGAATGAGCAGCATTTGACCATGTTTCATTGAAACAAATGATTTTGAGAGATTTACGTGTAAACGTTTACCTCAAAAAACAGCATCTCTGGACAAAGATATCCGCCTGCTCAAGCAGAACTCTTCTTCCAGGAAAGTTCTACGCCCCTCTCCAGTACTGTTGAAAGGCTGATTTTCCTCGTCCTCCTTCTCTGCCCCCTTCTTCTTTTTCTCCTTCTCCCTGACCACTCACTATCTCATAGTGAAAGAAGCAGCTTGTTCTAGGCAGAATATTCTTTTTCTGTGTAATAGCCACATATTTTGCCGAATTGTGTCCTCGTGAAAATAAACCACAGGGTTTCCACAGGAAATCTGAGAAACTTGGGGGGGGGGGGGGGGGCTGGAAAATTCTTTCTTTGTCTTGCTAGATGAAATGGTTTGTTTACTGAGGTGTCATGCATCATTGCTGGCTGGGTGCAGATGAGTACACGTGCTGCTTCCCTACTCTCTTGTTACTACTACTTCTCTCCTTCCTACAACTCGCCTCAACTTGCAGTCAGTGCTGCCACCACTTCTTGCCGCTAGGCCCAGCCAGCTGCTGACGAGAGGCAGCAATCATGTGGAGAGGTTTGTTTGGATCTGAATTTCAGAGACTTAGGCACAGTGACCAGAGACGGCAGTCGTGTGCATGAGTTGTCTAAGTGATTGTGTGAGGGTGTGTGTACTCTCATTTCCTGACAAAAGCTATGACTGAAAATTTAGTTGAGAGAGTGTAATTGTTTTGTACATGTCTGTGTGTGGCTTAGCAATCATCTTTACAGTGAGTTGCTACCTGTCCTAGTTATTGATTCTCGGAGTATTTGAGCAAGTAACCTGTTGCATGGATTGATCACTGTGGTCTCATTTCATCAACGTGCTGTTTGTAGCTCGTGAATAGCTGGCCACACGAGTCGATTTCCACGACTGTCGGAAACCGCAGGCCTTTATATGCGGGTATCTGTAACGTATTGGGCCTGCCGATCTGAAGCTATTTGGTTCCCACTAATGTGCAGGCCCTGCCCATTGGATCTAGTCTCACCGATATGCCTGCAATCCGGGTCTGTGTGTGGCGTAATGCAGTGGATTTTCATGGTTTATCCATGGGCCCAGGACTAGAGTGATCCTCAGCAGGCCAGAGGCCATAGGCGATGGATTTCAGGAATTGGGACTTTCTCACTGCAAGTACATTCTACAGTGTGGCATTTTATAGACATTTTATTTTTTCTAGTATATTCTGGCTCTTCAGAAGTAGATTATATGTTAGAAAGTATGAACAATATGAAGAAGAAAATTGTGGTAGTAACTGACGGTTTGTACACTATGTACTCGTATATTTCTCGAATGAAAAATCAAAATACTCGTAAAATAATGGTTATGACACATGCGTAATAACCAACAACAACAAACATAGAAACAATGTTTTATAGGCGGTCACCTACAGTGTTGGTTTACACAAATCTTCCCCGCCTTATACACTCTTCTCAAGAGGCCTCCCTTTTTATGAGGTTATCTCTGAAATCAGTGAAGATATTTTAAATCTGTCTTGCGACTCTATGGAAATCCATATTTTTATCACCAAATGTGTGTTGTTTTATTGAAGTAACATTACTGGTATTAATGAAAAACATATACCATTTGTCTTGCTTTCTCCATCTAAGATGCTCCAGTCAAGAAACCTTACCTGCTTCCAAGTTGTTTATAGATATTTCCTCGTTTGCTCTATTGTTTCTTGTACCATAGCTGCATAGACAGATTGTTAACTTACGTCTTCACTTACCCTTGATATCAGAATTTGCCAGAAAAATATGCTGAAACGTGTCTGGAAATGGAATTTCACTAGGGGGAAACTTTTGGCAACCCTGATCCAGTTCTTTTGTTTTAACACCACACACTGACTCTTATCTATAGTTGAAAGAGTAGCTGTTGGTTCCTGTAGATTTCCCAGCACACTTCTCTTTAGTTGTTTTCTTCGTAAAGGTTTTTTCAATTTTCAGAGCTACAGTTGTCGTCGTCTTGAGGTCTGCTGTTTCATCTTCAAAATTGTGTTGTGTGCTACATAAGAACTTTATGCTACACACAAACTTAAAAGAGAGAGGCTCTTCAAGGTAGTGCCCCTTGCTACTTTCCTTCGGATTGAAGTAGAGGGCATGCTTTCATACATGTCAAATACACAATTCAACATTTCACACTGTGTTGTGAGATTGTGCTAAATCAGTATTTTGTGATCTGTAACAAATGCTTTGCAGCTATGAGAAAGTGTAGCAACAGTCATTGGCCTGAGTTGTAGGATTAGCAATGTGGCACTATCACTGGCAATGTTTACAAGTCCCTGAGCTCAGATTGGTACTAGTGTGTCCCATCTACACATAATGTGCATTAGGTGTCACACATTCTTTCATCAGCCTGACTTGGCATTATTTTCAGTAGTTCAGGATCCTTATCGAGAAAGAGAAAAATGAACAGTTTTACAGTAGAATAATAATTTCGACCCTCTATAGAGATGTGAAATACAGACATTTAACAGAAAGGAGATACCAGTAATGCAGCTCACTGAAATTGGATTTGATCAAACTGCAAATGGTTGTATGTACATTGGTTGACATTTTGACTTTCTGTGGGTGACTGTATTGAAATTTCTTGACATTGCAATGGGTGTCACTCTTGCATCTTCTGGCAGTATTCGCCACAAGTTGAGAGTGACACACATTACAATGTCATGGTATTTCAGTACACACACCTGGATGCAAGTCCATAATAACAGAAAGCCTGGTTAGAAATGAACACGTTCCGTACAACATGGGAGTCAGTCAGCAGCTTTCACATTTATCCTTCTGGAAATGTGGTGGCTTGGAAATTGTATGAAATTGCCTTTCAACAGCTCTCTCGAAACATTCCATGTGGGAAAAAATATCTAAAAACAAAGATGATGTAACTTACCAAATGAAAGTGTTGGTATGTTGATAGACAAACAAACACACACAAAATTCGAGCTTTCGTAACCTAAGGTTGCTTCATCAGGAAAGAGGGAAAGACGAAAGGATGTGGGTTTTTAAGAGGGTAAGGAGTCATTCCAATCCTGAGAGTGGAAAGACTTACCTTAGGGAGAGAAAACGACAGGTATACACATATACACAGGAGTGTATACCTGTCCTTTTCTCCCCCTAAGGTAAGTCTTTCCGCTCTCGGGATTGGAATGAATCCTTACCCTCTCCCCTAAAACCCACATCCTTTCGTCTTTCCCCCTCTTTTCCTCTTTCCTGATGAGGCAAGCTTAGGTTGCGAAAGCTCGAATTGTGTTTGTGTTTGTTTGTTTATCAACATACCAACGCTTTCGTTTGGTAAGTTACATCATCTTTGTTTTATATATATATTCCCTTGCCCCCTCTCCCCTGCCCTTTCCCCCATTCAAAGTAATGCACTACGTCTTACAAGGGTTACATATGTTGAATGCTGGTGACAAGTACTTTCACATTTTAACGATATGCAGTAGTGTGTACTCCTGATAATTTTTGTGCAGATTTTTTGTGTTACAAAAGAAAGCAAACATGTTGTGCCACAGGGAGCAGCTGTGCAGATTGCCAGCTGGCAGGGGCAGCGGTGAACACTAAGCCAGACTAGCAATGGAAGGTTACTGTGCCTGAGCATGTGCAGACGTCGCCTGCCGACGTTACCACTAACCTGTCCAGTAGACATCCCAGATTTATATTTGAAAATATCTCTATTATTCATACCTCTTCTCCCCCCACATTACCCTGAATGATTGGAAGTATACTGTAATTCAAATTGTGTGTGGCATTTGTATGTTCATGTCGCATTCACATGCTAAATGTATTACCTTACCCTGAGTAACCTTGTTGATTACCTGATAGTGAACCTGTAGTAAACAGTGAACTGAACAACAAAGCTAGAATCTGTATTTTCTTTCTAGAGTGTCAAGTTCTCATACTGAAATCAGATTGTTAAATTCTATTTTTCATATTTATTTTTTATTTCATGTTTCGTTGGTTTCTTTAGTTTATGAATCTATGCTAAAATTTTAATTTGGGTGCCAGATATCACAGTACAATTTGCCTTTTTTCCATTCTAGAGCAAAATTGTGACAGAATTATTTCTACAGCTGCATGTTGTTCTACCTATGGAGTTTCACTGGACAACTGCCAGTGTACACAAGTTACACATTGCTTCACATTCATAATTTAAAAGATGTTTAAAATGCAGGCATATTTTTATATATACATGAATAAAAAGTAAAGCCATAGTTACAGTGGATAAGTAAAGTTGTGTAGTTGGAACCTTCAGCTTTCCTGGAAATAAGGGAAGAGGAGAGGAAATTGTGAGAAGGAAGATATTTAATTTTTAATACACTTGGTGCTCTGCAACTTGCGCAGAATAGGGGAACTTAATTTTTGACAGCTATCATGTTGACATTGGCAGCATAGGATTTATTTTAAATTTATTGTGCTGGCCAGTACTGGCCATCTGTCCATCGTAATTGATACTGTTAAGTAGGGTATCACATGAACAGTCATTTAAAATACGTTCTACAAACGACTGTATGTACATGTGTGTACTGCTTAATACTGATCTGGCTTATTAAATTTAAAGTGAATCTTACGCAGCTAATGTTGGCATTTACACCTTAAAAATGTAGTTACTAAACAGAAATGTGAGAAAGCAGAGATCAATGTCTGAGAACACTACATGAAATAGAATGCATGCAGGAAGTGGCATACTTATTTTTCCACACATTGCTTATGCCATTTGAAGGAAATGATTCCATATTTGCAATTGCTTCGCGCCTCCTTTTTCTGTATACTTTTATGAAGATCGTTAGGAGGGGTAGGGGGGAGGGCAGTATTTGTGAATTTCTTTTTCTCTGTAATGTCATTTCTTTTCTGTGCTGGTTTATATATATATATATATATATATATATATATATATATATATATATATATATATATATATATATAATCTCAAATAATGTGTTATCTGTTTCTTTGATCTGGTAGGTTTGTCAAACGTGAAAACTGTGCAGTGTAGGGTAAACAGCCTTGAGAATTCTGTATGATGTGTGTGTGTGTGTGTGTGTGTGTGTGTGTGTGTGTGTGTGTGTGTGTGTGTGTGTGTGTGTGTTGGGGGGGGGTCATGAAGGTCATTTGGATTAAAATAATGTATAAAGTATTATGTTATTAGAGTTAAAGATAAAGTTGGCTTGTTGATTTAAGTGTCAGAAAGAGCTAGGAGAATAGGTTTTGCAATAAGCAGAATGTAATGGTGGTAGCAAAATTCGGGCTCCATCCTTGTTGCATGTAAAAGTGGAGCCTGCCGGTTGTCTTGCAGCGGGAGAAGGGCAGCGCAAGTGTTCCTGTGGTAAATGGTGTCGACCAGAGCCCTCTCCAGTTGGCGTCGTCCTACAACTCCGTTAAGTGCATCATGGGTTCAGTTGCTCGCAGTGGCAGTGGTGCCCAGGAGGAACGTACAGTCTCCACTACCTCTGCTGCAACGAAAGGTCAGTAGCTTTGTAATTATGAATGTCCAGTGGTGTAGTAGCTTGGACGTGACCTTAATAGTACATTGAGTTGTTTTAAAATTTGAGAAATTGCTGGTTTCTGACTCGCTACTTTGTGTAAGTGCAGGAAATGATGCAGTGTTGAAACGATCAGTGGGGGCAGAAGCTGCGAAATCTGGTGTAGCAATACATAACAATTACCCAATGCAGATGCAACATTTAAGTGTCCTATCATTACCACCAAATACCTGGATTGCTACGTCTCTTGGATCAGGTAATATATTTATCACATTCGTAATTAAATTATTAGTTGTTTTGCTACTGATTTTAATGGATATTTGAGTTATTCTGTTGCTTTGACAGGAGGATAAGTCATCTGTGAGTAGTTGGAACTGAATTTTACCCTTACCACTGATTCAAGATTTCCTGTTCATATTCATTTGTTCTTTGTTATGTGTGGAGATCTTACCTGTATATGAAGGATTTAGCTTCGATTGATATGGCAGTTAATTTGAATTGTCGATACCTTAGCTGCTTCTTCTGAAATTGTTGAGAGTCTAGCATATGACCATTTTTAACTCAGTGTTAACTATTATGATAACAAATGGTATTAAATGAGTAGTCACACTTACTATGGCAGGTGCAGCATGTGCTGGGTAGTGATAGGTGCTTTCATTACAGCTTGTAATTGTTAATACATTAGATTGTACATTAAAATTGAATGAGCTGTGGTATGGTTTTGGAGTATATTAATTGAAAAGCTCTCATTGGTTTTTGGCAATTATCTTCATGCTGAGAAACATATGACAACAATCGGAGATTTTTCAACAGAAACCAAATTAATTTCATGAAAGTAGTAACATATGGATAAGAAACCACATGCGGATGATAAAACTAAGACTAGCAGAAAGTATTAATATATTCAGGGTGTTTCACTGCAGATGCTGACTCTTCAAATTTCATACTTGATTGGTAAAAATGGACAGCTGAAGCCTGACAAATTTCATGTAAAATTTGTTTGTAGTTCAAAATTTAAATCATTTGAGTTAAAGTGGTGTGGGGGATTTGTCATTCTTGAAAAATGTTACTTCAAAAGATCCAGGGTGATCTGATGCATGGAATAGTTGTTTTGACAGAGCCAACTTTCAACACTGGGAAGACAACAGTCTAGGTAAATCTGTGAACTATTCATTTGTAGTGAAAAGGTTGTGGTGTGGTATGGAACTGGGAATTACTGAGGCATATTTTTTCAAAACCAAGATCGACTAACCCACTGCTTCTACATTCGTGTATCATGAGACATTTGTGCAGTGAAGGGTACATGGTGGACAAGATTCATATTCCCATGTCCTTTTCCATTTGCAGATGGTACATTCTGCAAGCCCTAATTTCAGTTATTTAACTATTTTGATAATTGAGGTGGCTAGAAGAAAAGTGGTGTGACGAAATTGAGTATTTTGAGGTATGTGCACCATATTGTAGTGGGTGGACCACTTTGTTGGCAGAAGAGATGTAAGTGTATTTGGTGATTTTAACTGCTTCGTAGCAGTTATTTAAAGAGCAATTAATGTCACTAGATCCAAATGTTTTGTAAATTGTTGTACTAAGGTGTTTTGATGCATTAGTCTTTCCCAGATTAGAAGCTGTTTTTGCATTCAAAGCATTAAAATAGAAAAATGGAAGGAGGCGAACATATTAAGAACAATGGAAATAATGACCAGAGAGGAAGTGAAAATGATGATACATACGCCAGGATATTCGGAAAAAACTTGGGAAATTTTCATCCAGCAAAAGCCTGGGAACTTGACAGAATTCCGGGAATTTTTCATTGTTTTAGTTTTCAGTTAAAAATTCTAATTTTGATTGGTAAGAAGTGATACTGTAACAAAGAATTTTACCTTAGCCCACTGCTGTTGAACAGTACTGCAGCAATGAAACACAAACAAGATAATAAGACCAAAATAAAACTTCAGTTGCCAAGAAAATGTGCCATTGCCATTTACAACAATGAAAACACACACACACACACACACACACACACACACACACACACACACACACACACACACAGCAAAATGTGACAATAGCTTTAAGATAGACTATTCAGTATGTTGTAACAATGGACTGCTTTTGATGAGCATGATGTCACAACTGTTTACTTTTCAAACAGGTCACAGGGAAGATATTGCGATTGCTAGTTTTAGAAGCGTTAATTCCAATGCAAATTTCCTTTTTTGCAAGATCAGTTGTTACATGTGAGTGTCTGATGAATTTTTTTTAAAATCAAGGAGCATTTGACCCGCATAAAAAAATGTAACACATTGAGGACAAGCCACTTGAAAAATTTTGTGTCCAGAAGACCACCTATTTATGCTATTATTTAAAACATTTTTTGGCTGGCATACCTTAAAGGGTAACACACGCTAAAAAAGACCAGAAAGCTTGGTTTCCCTCGTAGCTACACCATTTGTTCATTAAACAATTCTATTTGTGTGTTACCACTACTTAACAGTGATGTTGCTACTAGCTGACTACATCACATGTCCTATGCTCTGAATATCTGCTGTCATTGGCTGGCGAGATGTCAGATAAGGAGAGGTATGATCGGCTGACAAAAGCGGATCGTAATAGAAAGAAAACTGGCGTTCTACGGATCGGAGCGTGGAATGTCAGATCACTTAATCGGGCAGGTAGGTTAGAAAATTTAAAAAGGGAAATGGATAGGTTAAAGTTAGATATAGTGGGAATTAGTGAAGTTCGATGGCAGGAGGAACAAGACTTTTGGTCAGGTGATTACAGGGTTATAAATACAAAATCAAATAGGGGTAATGCAGGAGTAGGTTTAATAATGAATAAAAAAATAGGAGTGCGGGTTAGCTACTACAAACAGCATAGTGAACGCATTATTGTGGCCACGATAGACACAAAGCCCATGCCTACTACAGTAGTACAAGTTTATATGCCAACTAGCTCTGCAGATGATGAAGAAATAGATGAAATGTATGACGAGATAAAAGAAATTATTCAGGTAGTGAAGGGAGACGAAAATTTAATAGTCATGGGTGACTGGAATTCGTCAGTAGGAAAAGGGAGAGAAGGAAACATAGTAGGTGAATATGGATTGGGGGGAAGGAATGAAAGAGGAAGCCGCCTTGTAGAATTTTGCACAGAGCATAACTTAATCATAGCTAACACTTGGTTCAAGAATCATGAAAGGAGACTGTATACATGGAAGAAGCCAGGAGATACTGACAGGTTTCAGATAGATTATATAATGGTAAAACAGAGATTTAGGAACCAGGTTTTAAATTGTAAGACATTTCCTGGGGCAGATGTGGATTCTGACCACAATCTATTGGTTATGAACTGCAGATTGAAACTGAAGAAACTGCAAAAAGGTGGGAATTTAAGGAGATGGGACCTGGATAAACTGAAAGAACCAGAGGTTGTAGAGAGTTTCAGGGAGAGCATAAGGGAACAATTGACAGGAATGGGGGAAAGAAATACAGTAGAAGAAGAATGGGTAGCTCTGAGGGATGAAGTGGTGAAGGCAGCAGACGATCAAGTAGGTAAAAAGACGAGGGCTAATAGAAATCCTTGGGTAACAGAAGAAATATTGAATTTAATTGATGAAAGGAGAAAATATAAAAATGCCGTAAATGAAGCAGGCAAAAAGAAATACAAACGTCTCAAAAATGAGATCGACAGGAAGTGCAAAATGGCTAAGCAGGCATGGCTAGAGGACAAATGTAAGGATGTAGAGGCTTGTCTCACTAGGGGTAAGATAGATACTGCCTACAGGAAAATTAAAGAGACCTTTGGAGATAAGAGAACCACTTGTATGAATATCAAGAGCTCAGATGGAAACCCAGTTCTAAGCAAAGAAGGGAAGGTAGAAAGGTGGAAGGAGTATATAGAGGGTTTATACAAGGGAGATGTTCTTGAGGACAATATTATGGAAATGGAAGAGGATGTAGATGAAGACGAAATGGGAGATATGATACTGCGTGAAGAGTTTGACAGAGCACTGGAAGACCTGAGTCGAAACAAGGCCCCGGGAGTAGACAACATTCCACTAGAACTACTGATGGCCTCGGGAGAGCCAGTCATGACAAAACTCTACCATCTGGTGAGCACGATGTATGAGACAGGCGAAATACCCTCAGACTTCAAGAAGAATATAATAATTCCAATCCCAAAGAAAGCAGGTGTTGACAGATGTGAAAATTACCGAACTATCAGTTTAATAAGTCACAGCTGCAAAATACTAACGCGAATTCTTTACAGACGAATGGAAAAACTGGTAGAAGCTGACCTCGGGGAAGATCAGTTTGGATTCCGTAGAAATGTTGGAACACGTGAGGCAATACTGACCTTACGACTTATCTTGGAAGAAAGATTAAGAAAAGGCAAACCTACGTTTCTAGCATTTGTAGACTTAGAGAAAGCTTTTGACAATGTTGACTGGAATACTCTCTTTCAAATTCTGAAGGTGGCAGGGGTAAAATACAGGGAGCGAAAGGCTATTTACAATTTGTACAGAAACCAGATGGCAGTTATAAGAGTCGAGGGGCATGAAAGGTAAGCAGTGGTTGGGAAAGGAGTGAGACAGGGTTGTAGCCTCTCCCCGATGTTATTCAATCTGTATATTGAGCAAGCAGTAAAGGAAACAAAAGAAAAATTCGGAGTAGGTATTAAAATTCATGGAGAAGAAGTAAAAACTTTGAGGTTCGCCGATGACATTGTAATTCTGTCAGAGACAGCAAAGGACTTGGAAGAGCAGTTGAACGGAATGGACAGTGTCTTGAAAGGAGGATATAAGATGAACATCAACAAAAGCAAAACGAGGATAATGGAATGTAGTCAAATTATGTCGGGTGATGCTGGGGGAATTAGATTAGGAAATGAGACACTTAAAGTAGTAAAGGAATTTTGCTATTTAGGGAGTAAAATAACTGATGATGGTCGAAGTAGAGAGGATATAAAATGTAGACTGGCAATGGCAAGGAAAGCGTTTCTCAAGAAGAGAAATTTGTTAACATCGAGTATAGATTTAGGTGTCAGGAAGTCATTTCTGAAAGTATTTGTATGGAGTGTAGCCATGTATGGAAGTGAGACATGGACGATAACTAGTTTGGACAAGAAGAGAATAGAAGCTTTCAAAATGTGGTGCTACAGAAGAATGCTGAAGATAAGGTGGGTAGATCACGTAACTAATGAGGAGGTATTGAATAGGATTGGAGAGAAGAGAAGTTTGTGGCACAACTTGACTAGAAGAAGGGATCGGTTGGTAGGACATGTTTTGAGGCATCAAGGGATCACAAATTTAGCATTGGAGGGCAGCGTGGAGGGTAAAAATCGTAGAGGGAGACCAAGAGATCAATACACTAAGCAGATTCAGAAGGATGTAGGTTGCAGTAGGTACTGGGAGATGAAGAAGCTTGCACAGGATAGAGTAGCATGGAGAGCTGCATCAAACCAGTCTTAGGACTGAAGACCACAACAACAACAACAATCTCAGTTTCAATGCTTCAGGAGCTACTGTGTTGTATTTGGTGGAATTCGTATTTACACTTCCATAGTACAAAAATACACAGTGTACATGTTGCTGCACATGAAAGACCTTTCCAAAAACCCTTTCTTTTTTTGCTGGGCTTCATTTCCTAACACGCTGGAATGTTATAAGCCAGCTCCAAAGCAAAGTATATTGTTAATTAACGTGGAAAAAAATGTTTACATTGGTCTTTGTCAGTCCTTACTGAAGAATAAGTAGAGTGCTTTGGCCGAAAGCTCAGTGTGTAACAAGTCTTTTCAGTGTGCCTGTCTACAACTCTTTACAGTGATTATCAATCTATCCTGGTAAAATTTTGTTGATATTCCAACATAGACTTCGTATTGTTTGATATGACTATATTTATTTGCAATGTAATATTATAGAAACTGCTGTCAGTTACAAACTGTCAATGTTTACTTCAAACATTTTGTTTACGACAGTCTTCTCTAGTATCATTGTCATTTCAAAATAATAATGATAGAGTAAATATAAAAGTGTCTTTCACAGGATGTCATTTAAAGGAAATTTGTGTCAGATAACCATGAATTTCAAACTGTATTCACTGTTGGAGAAATTTAATAGTTATAAGATTAGAACATGCCTGGTATGTCATTTTTGCAGTATCCAATCAAATGACAACTCTTAAAATGAACCATTGGTGCATTTTTGGACAAAATTTTGAATCAACATCATCCTGTCTTGAAAACTATTTTAACCTGATTCTAGCAGCCAGTGTTGCAGATTAGTCTGTTAATAGCAATCAGCTGATAAAGTGTGTGGTGTTGCAGTATGAAATGTCTTCACCAAACAGTATTGTACACTAGGAACAAACAGTATGAGGTGTGCCTTTTTAAACAAATTGGTCTTGTATTCAGTAGGATGGAAGCTCCTGATTAAAGTTCCCCATGGTTTTCATGAATTACTTCAGGCAAACACTGGAATGGTACCTACTGTAGGGCTATAGCCAACTACCTGTCACGTTCTTAACAAACTACCTGTCACGTTCTTAACAAACTACCTGTCACGTTCTTAACAAACTACCTGTCACGTTCTTAACAAACTACCTGTCACGTTCTTAACAAACTAAATGTTATGTATGTAAATGTGTATGTATGACTTACGTATTTTCATTCTTAAACTAATACCACGAAATGTCCAGTATCTTTGTTAAAGTGATCTGCAGATTACTACTACTACTACTGAGTTACTATACTTGCTATACTGATTCCTTTTTTAAAGTCACTG
This sequence comes from Schistocerca nitens, assembly GCF_023898315.1. Taxonomy (NCBI): domain Eukaryota; kingdom Metazoa; phylum Arthropoda; class Insecta; order Orthoptera; family Acrididae; genus Schistocerca; species Schistocerca nitens. The sequence goes on from NC_064622.1 coordinate 357,383,389, forward strand.
AAAAACAATTTATTTAGGAATCGTCAACTTCAGTTCTTCTTCCTTGAGAATAAACATGTTAATGCAGGTAAGGCATGTATGAATTTGTAGATACGATTTCTAACCATACTCTTTCCCAGAATTATAACTTTTTTCTTACATTCACAGAATTTTCGTAATTTGCAGTGCAAGATAGGCAACTGAATTGAAATCACTCATCTGATACTGCTAAACACTCCACTTACAAGTAATGTTTGTTTAGTGCAATGTTAATTTGTTTTTCATTTTACTAATTAAAAAACTGAGTTTGTGCTAGATGTTCTACAGTCGTACATTCATTTCTTGCAGCTTTTCTTTATTCACAACAAACATTGTCTTCTAGTGGTGTGTGTTCATGCCTGTTGGTAGCAGTTTCTCAGGAAAAGAATATGCTGAGAGTCAGTCTACTGTGGCAACTCCAGATGCTGGGTGTCTCTCTTAACTTTCTTCCTCTGCTCCCCTTTTTCAACCAATTACTATGGGAATTTACAAGTAACTGCTAATGCAGTCAATTTTGACCTTCCATTTTCTAGCTTTAATGAATAATATTGATCTTAAAAAAAATGTTTTTGTCTGGAAGAATGTGTGATTTGAAAGCCATTGTTAGAGTTCTAAAATTTCAGTGTTTGTTTAGTGATGCCTATCTGCCATATTGACCTAAATTTTACTGCTTAATTATGCGTTTTCATACTGTCCTGAACACAGAATAATGCAACTGGGACAGAGCATAATAACCTTCAACAATACTTGCAGTACATGCATAATTCACGTAACACAGGAATGTGTGGTGAACAAATATCTCGAATAACTGCAGCTACATCTTGATCAACAATGGTGTTGTGACAATCCAAACAACAGTTTCACAATCTTTTAATGTAAAATATTTGTGTGAATGACACCAGAGGAACTCAGAGTTAAGATGATGTAACATATGTCCTTAAGATTCAAGAGTAGAATGTAATGATCGTATCTGAGGGCAACTTGACAAGTAAAAAGCCCCCAACCCCACTCTGTAGTTAGCAACATTTGACTCGACAATGTCATGCGTTAACCTCACTGTAATTCTAGGACTTTAGCTATGTTGGTTAGTGAGTGATTCAGTTCAAATAAAATTTCAGAGTATTTTATCACCACATTCTGTGTATGCACCCAAGAAAAAATGAGATAAGCAATTTGTTTTTTGTAATGTGAAGGGTCTGCAACTGCAGTATTCTGCAAGAATTACAGAGGGTAAATTACGTGAGAAGTGGATATGTATTTGCAGCTAAGTTTTTGTTCAAGCTATTTACTTAAAAAATGTAAAAGGACAGCAAGAAAGTTGAGGTAGCGATTTGTCTAGATTCAACATATGTCGAACATCAGCCATGGCTCAGAATTTGCAGTAAACTATAAAGCCATTAAAATACTGCAAAGGTTTTGACTGTTAAGTACATCAGTTGATAAGACACACTCAGGAATGTTTGGACATTCAAAAACCAGATTTCAGTCATTTTGAAGTGGAAGAAGACTTTGGACCACATAGTAACAAAGGAGGAGATGTTAGTCGGTCCCTATTAACCAGATTAAGCTGTGGAAACATTCCTTTGTGGCTACAGTAAGGGGGTTCAAGCCAAACTGCTTCAGGCAAGTTTGATACCATTGTTGACACGGTATTCCTGAACGTCAGGAAGTGAATACACAGTTACTGTGATATCTGAAACACAAAATGAAGATGAAAAAGAGAGAACCTTTCAAAAGGCACAAGTTTCCAGGAAGCTCCTCTCAGGCAAGTGCTAAAACAATTAAGTGCATTTAAAGTTGTGGTTTTGAACTGTTGGGATTTTGGTATCCTGAGCTAGCTCAGAGATTTTCACCTTTGTGGGCTGGTAAAAGGGAGTGAGTGAGTGAATCAGTTTTTGAGGATGACTGGGTTGTGGAGGCAGGACAAAGACAGGTGTGCACAATGCCACAAAGTTTCTGCCAGCACAGTTTTAGGAAGCTTGTTATTTGCGATGATACGGTCTCACAAGGGAACCTCCCCATTGCACCCCCCTCAGATTTAGTTATAAGTTGGCACAGTGGATAGGCCTTGAAAAACTGAACACAGATCAATTGAGAAAACAGGAAGAAGTTGTGTGGAACTGTGAAAAAATAAACAAAATATACAAACTGAGTAGTTCATGGGAAGATAGGCGACATCAAGGACTCTAAGAACACAGGAGCGCCGTGGTAACGTGAGCAGCTGCGGAACGAGAGGTCCTTGGTTCAAATCCTCCATCGAGTGAAAAGTTTAATTTTTTTATTTTCAGTTTATGTGACAAACTATTGTGTTTTCATCACTTTTTTGGGAGTGATTATCACATCCACAAGAAAACCTAAATCGGGCAAGGTAGAAGAATCTTTTTACCCATTCGCCAAGTGTACAAGTTAGGTGGGTCGACAACATATTCCCGTCATGTGACGCACATGCCATTACCAGTGTCGTATAGAATATATCAGATGTGTTTTCCTGTGGAGGAATCGGTTGACCTATGACCTTGCGATCAAATGTTTTCGGTTCCCATTGGAAAGGCACGTCCTTTCGTCTACTAATCGCACGGTTTTGCGATGCGGTCACAAGACACAGACACTAAACTTATTACAGTGAACAGAGACATCAATGAACAAACGGACAGATCATAACTTTACGAAAATAAAGAAAGTAAAATTCTCACTCGAGGGAAGACTTGAACCAAGGACCTTTCGTTCTGCAGCTGCTCACGCTACCACGAGACCACGGCGCTCCTGAGCTCACATTGTCCATGATGTTGCCTATTTGGCCCATGGACTACTCAGTTTGTATATTTTGCTTATTTTTTCATAGTTCCACGCAACTTCTTCCTGTTTTCTCAATTGATCTGTGTTCAGTTTATCAAGGCCTATCCACTGTGCCAACTTATAACTAAATCTGAGGGGGGTGCGATGGGGAGGTTCCCTTGTCAGTAGAAAGTTCGAAGTGCTGTAATACATTTGTTGGCCACAGTGTGTTGATCTGCAATGAAATTATCTTTCTATGACCCTTTCCACTGCTGAAATCTGACAGAGCATTCCACATAATTCAAATATTACATTACTTATCGGTAGCTTTAAGCACACCTATAAGTAACAACCATCTAAAATATGGTCCTGAAAATAAAGGAACTTGTACTCAACAGAGTTGTTGATTACTACTGCTTGTGATAATGTACGACAGGTGTCTAACAATGCCAATATTTACGTTTGTTTCAGAGCAAGTGGGGCGAGTGTTCCAGGGCAGTAAGGATTTCCCTTCAGATATAAAGGTGTGTTAAGTAGTTGAGAATAATTTTAATTCTTCTGTTTCAAGTAAAGGTTTTGAGTGAAGAATGGAAACGTTTCCACAACATTCAAGAGTTAAATGTATATTTAGTGATAACTTGTCCCTTTATGTGCAGGCTAAATCTCTTGATGAGAATGGTAATGCAGTGAATCGACTGGAGTCTGGACAAAGCAATGAACGGAAGAGCAAAACTCGAAGAACTAAGGTAATTTATCATAAAAACATTACAGTGTTTTAAAATGTGGTTTGTCCATAGTACTTTCTGATAGGAATTATTACCTTTAGTTATCTAATCCTATGGTGGATGTTAACGATGATGTGATAGAATTGTAACAGAAACACACATGGCTATACAGGTACACACACACATTACATTAATTTACTTGCCATAGGTTCATTTTTTCAGAGTACAATCAAAACTGAGTTTGATAGAAAGCTGCAAAATGTGCATTTTTATGGCAAGCACTAATATTTTGCAAGATTTCTAGAATTTGAAGGACACACACACACACACACACACACACACACACACACACACACACACACACACACACACACACACACAGGACCTCTGTGTGCCGTGGATGCATTAATGCGTGAGACATTTACCGGCCAATAAGCCATGTTTCCGCCCTGAGTGCTAAGCAGCTTTCTGTCATTTTGCCTGTGTGCATTTGCTGCCGTGATGTTACTGTTTTCATCTTCATTTTTTACTGCATAAATGGCATGCTGTTGTGATTGTACAGAGGAAAAAAGCATGAAGATAGTGATGGGCAATTATACTTTACTTGGTGTCATAGGATGAAAGTAGCATACCAGAAGACTCCACATAAATACTGCTGCAATAATGTTGCTGGAGAGACTAGTTGCAAGCTAATATCATTACACATAGCTGTAAAGTTTGTAAATAACAAAGACGTCAGTGGAAACAGAAATAATTAAAACATTTAGTTACTTCGTGATTACATCTTCTCTTCTGACAGCACGAAAAAGGTTTTGCTAAATGTGTGCAATGCCTTTAAAAGTAGTAATTCTTTCCATCAAAAAAATTGTAATTACATCTATATCTCGTCGATAGACAAAGTTTAGAGTATTAATAATACAACAATATAGGTACTTCTTCGCGTGCTATAATTTACAAAAAGCCTCATTTCGATGTCTTGAACCATTTATGAAATACAGTATAACCACGCTTTTACGTTCCCGGAATTGACGTTTTCACGCTGTTTGACATTTTTTATCGATCCCGTCAAATTTCCTATGCCCACAATATTAATTTGCACCTGATTTTTCGTCAACATATAATTTTCCTGCGATTTACGCTTTACGAAAAAATGTTTGTGGAGAAAATATGATGTTGGCATGATGTACGCCATCCAGTGTTGTTTACAAATTTTAAGTGGTTAAGTTTCTTGACACCAGGGCACTATATTCATTCATGTATGTATATTTTGTGTTGTTACACAAACAAACAATGAGTGATAGTTTGTGTGTGTGTCTGGCTTTCTACATAACTGATGAGGCACAGTACCTGATAACCTCAAATAGACGACTATAGTGCAAGAGATGCAGAATAACACATTCAAACACCATACAAAATACATATTTGCACTTGACAACGAGAAAAAATTCTCGAAATGCATCATGCTAAGCATGAAAAAATACGTAATTAGTGCAGTATTTCATTACTTACATAGTGAATGACAGCTGCAGGCTTTCAAAAACATCGATTATGACATGACATGAAATTGAGTCAGACAGTTATCAGTTCCAGTGACATCAGCGGTTTTTATTAGATAATAAATCTTCATTAGATAGTAAAAACGTCCTTGACAAACCTTTTGGTGCGTGTTACGTACATACATCATACAGAAAGTGGAAGGAGGTATCCTATACGTAACTTTTACAGCTTAAAACGTTATTTCCTACATTTTATATTTTCACACAGTTTGCATCATTTTTTTGAAGTCCCTTGAAAAGTGTAAAAGGATAGTTTCACTGTAAAATAGATGTTACGGCCATATACTTCATGCTGTGCATGGATAGAACACTGGTGCCATGTGCACAAGTCTCTAGTAGACATAAAAACCAGTATCTTGAGAAAAAGATGCTGTGACTTACCAAATGGGAAAGCGTTTTTAGATAGACAATTAAAAACACACACACAAATATCAAGCTTTCGCAACCCACGGTTGCTTCATCAGGAAAGAGGGAAGGCGAGGGAAAGACGAAGGGATGTGGGTTTTAAGGGATAGGGTAAGGAGTCATTCCAATCCCGGGAGCGGAAAGACTTAACTTAGGGGGGAAAAGGGACAGGTATACACTTGCCCCCCCCCCCCCCCCCCCCCCCCGCGCACACACATCCATCCGCACATATACAGACACAAGCAGACGTGTGTGTGTGTGTGTGTGTGTGTGTGTCTCCCTTTTTCCCCCTAAGGTAAGTCTTTTCGCTCCCGGGATTGGAATGACTCCTTACCCTCTCCCTTAAAACCCACATCCTTTCGTCTTTCCCTCTCCTTCCCTCTTTCCTGATGAAGCAACTGTGGGTTGCGAAAGCTTGATATTTGTGTGTGTGTTTTTATTGTCTGTCTACCAGCGCTTTCCCGTTTGGTAAGTCACAGCATCTTTTTTTAATATATTTTGTTCAGTGCTCCACTTCATTGCATGCAGCAGTGCTCTACTTCACTGTATGCAGCACAATAACTAAGACAAATAACGAAAAGGAACTTAGCCATTTATCGAGTCAAGATATCTTACTGTAAAACGTGAAACAATAAAATTTTTCGCCAAGTAGTTTTCATAAAATTGGATGATACATATGTCATTAGAGGTCCACAGGTCTACTCAACCTTGTTGCCAACTATTCATGAACGGAATCAACAAATGGGAGATTGAGAAAGTTAATAGTGTGGTTCCCAACGGCTGCTGATGTATTAGAGTGGTATCACTGGTAGATCAATCCTGTCTTTCAGTTTTGACAGTTATGATTACATGTACACCATGTGATCAAAAGAATCTGGACACCTGGCTGAAAATGACTTAAAAGTTCGTGGTGAAGTCCATCAGTAATACTTGAATTCAATATGGTGTTGGCCCACCCTTAGCCTTGATGACAGCTTCCACTCTCTCAGGCATATGTTCAATCGGGTGCTGGCAGGTTTCTTGAGGCCTGGCACAAAGTCGGCATTCCAAAGGATGGATTCAGGTCAGGACTCCGTGCAGGCCAGTCCGTTATAGGGATGTTATTGTCATGTAACCACTCCACCACAGCCTGTGCATTATGGTGCTCGATTGTGTTGAAATATGCGATCGCCATCCCCAAATTGCTCAACAGTGGGAAGCAAGAAGGTGCTTAAAACATCAATGTAGGCGTGTGCAGTGATAGTGCCACGCAAAACAATGAGGGATGCAAGGCCCCTCCATGAAAAACATGACCACACCATAACACCACCACCTCCGAATTTTACTGTTGGCACTACACACGCTGGGAGATGACGTTCACCGGGCATTTGCCATACCCACACCCTGCCATCGGATCGCCACATTGTGTGTTCTGTTATTCGTCACTCCACACAAATTTTTTCCACTGTTCAATCGTCTAATGTTAATGCTCCTTACGCCAAATGAGGCAATGTTTGGCGTTTACCGGTGTGATGTGCGGCTTATGAGCAGCCGCTCGACCATGAAATCAAAGTTTTCTCACCTCCCATCTACCTGTTGTAGTACTTGCAGTGGATCCTGATGCAATGTGCAATTGCTGTGTGATGGTCTGGATAGATGTCTGCCTATTACACATTACGACCCTCTTCAACTGTCGGTGGTCTCTGTCAGTCGACAGACGAGGTTGGCCTGTACGCTTTTGTGCTGTACGTGTCCCTTCAAGTTTCCACTTCACTATCCCATCGGAAACGATGGACCTAGGGATGTTTAGGAGTTTGGAAAAATCGTGTACAGACGTGTGACATAAGTGACTCCCAATCACCTAACCACGTTCAAAGTCCGTGAGTTCCGCGGAGCACTCCATTCTGCTCTCACGATGTCTAATGACTACTGATGTTGATGTGGAGTACCTGGCAGTAGATGGCAGCACAATGCACCAAGTATGAAAAACGTATGTTTTGGTGTGTCCGGATACATTTGATCACATAGTGTAGGTCATCAGATTTATGAAAGAACACTCCTTAGGTTACTCAGGTGCATACGAGTGACACCTTGCTTTTCTTATAGTCTTCTAAAATTCTACTAAAAACTCCAGTGGTAGTGTACTACTTACAAGGGAACCTCTCAGTCGCACCCCCCTCAGATTTAGTTATAAGTTGGCACAGTGGATAGGCCTTGAAAAACTGAACACAGATCAATCGAGAAAACAGGAAGAAGTTCTGTGGAACTTTGAAAAAAATAAGCAAAACATACAAACTGAGTAGTCCATGCGAAGATAGGCAACATCAAGGATGATCTGAGCTCAGGAGCGCCGTAGTCCCGTGGTTAACGTGAGCAGCTGCGGAACGAGAGGTCCTTGGTTCAAGTCTTCCTTCGAGCATAAAATTTTATTTTTTATCATCATAGTTCAGGCACTCACACATAATCAACTTCCAAAATTCCAGAACAAGTTCAGATTGGCTTGGACATATGCAGGATTTGACGGTCTACACACAGAAAAATTTGAAAATGTTAAAAACATATGTTTTGACAGAGCACAGGGAAAAGTGTGCGACTGTGAAACTGTTGGATTCATTTGTTGCAGTTTATGTGACAAACTCTTGTGTTTTCATCACTTTTTTGGGAGTAATTCTCACATCAACAAGAAAACCTAAATTGGGGAGTGTAGAAGAATCTTTTTACCCATTCGCCAAGTGTATAAGTTTGGTGGGTCGACAACATATTCCTGTCGCGTGACGCACATGCCCTCACCAGTGTCTTATAGAATATATCAGACGTGTTTTCCTGTGGAGGAATTGGTTGACCTATGACCTTGCGATGAAATGTTTTCGGTTCCCGTTGTAGAGGCACGTCCTTTCGTCTACTAATCCCACGGTTTTGCGGTGCGGTCGCAAAACACAGACACTAAACTTATTACAGTGAACAGAGACGTCAATGAATGAATGGACAGATCATAACTTTGCAAAAATAAAGAAAAACTTTTCACTTGAAGGGAGACTTGAACCAAGGACATCTCGTTCCACAGCTGCTCACGCTAACCATCGGACCACGGCACTCCTGAGCTCAGATCATCCTTGATGTTGCCTATCTTCGCATGGACTACTCAGTTTGTATATTTTGCCTATTTTTTCGTAGTTCCACACAACTTCCTGTTTTCTCGATTGATCTGTGTTCAGTTTTTCAAGGCCTATCCACTGTGCCAACTTATAACTAAATCTGAGGGGGGGTGCAATGGGGAGGTTCCCTTGTTAGGTGTAAAACAATACTGACGTACCTTTGTGTTTGTTTATGCAGTGATTAATTTCTAAATGAGTTTCATTGTGAAAAACTTAACTGGTTAGAGTAACTGTGTTTACTTTGTATCGGCAATAGCAAAACCCAAAACAGCAGACAAAATCACCACGTTCAGTGCTCCAGGAGTATCCAGCACAGGAGAGCCTGACCTTATGGCAAATCCAGTACCTAGAGGACAGTCAAAAGAGTCTAGTACAGGTAACAGGATAGGGTGACGACATAGCCACACTCAGCAGAAAATGCAGCAAGTTCGTAGAAGTCATATGTTCAACCAAGTGCCACCAAAGGCAAGCATAATTGTCTAAAAAAACCTGCTGGAGCATTCATTCATCACCTGGTGAGAGGAAGGAGTTGAAGCAAACACTAATTTTTGTGTGGGAGAAGGGTTTGTTAATACATAGTGAGAGGGAGAAGGAAGGGGGGGGGGCACATACTAAAACACGACACTCTAGGTCTAAAGACACATGCAGTAAGAAAAAAGGAAGGTAAAAAGCATTTTTTAAAGGTATTGACTTCTAATTTTGTTTTACATCTGCGAGACAATGCTTTAGGCAATTTTACTAATTATAGCTGGATGAAAATAACACAATGACAGCTAGTTGTTTTAACAGCAGCTGCCATAGCATAGAGTGGGATGTCTGTGGACTCATTGCAGGTGGTACGAACAGGCAATCTTCTGAAGTACTTTTGAACACAGTTTTCCGAAAAATGTTCTTAGACAGCTAGCTCACATGCAGTTGAAATATTTAGACCTTTTGGTTACAAACAGGCCTGAACTTATCTATGGTTTCAGTATAGAGACAGGATTTAGTGATTATGATGGTTAGTTAAGTTAATAAAGTCATCAAAAAGACCAGTGAAGGATTTTTGGTAGAAAGTGCATAGATGATGATGATGATGATGATGATGATGATGATGATGATGATGATGATGATACCACTTGGGCAATGAATGGTCATCATTTAATTACAATATGATGGACATAGAGGAATTACAGGCAGAGTTTGAACCCTTCGTGAGTGGTGCTCTGTAGAAGTATTTGCCAAGGATGGGGATTAAGGGTGGAGAAGATCCACTGTAATTTAATAACAAAATACGGGAAATGCTGAGGAAGTCGAGACTGTTGTACCGTTGGATCAATAAACAGCGCAAAAATTCATGCGTCCGTAAAAAGATAGATGCAAGAAGCATACAACTACCACCATTGCCAGGTCTGGATGCAATATTGATTGTTTTACAGTGTGTATGCTACAGTGTTGGCCCCCTACTTAGCTTACATTTACCAAGAATCTCTCATCCAGTGCAAAGTTTCAACCGACTGGAAAAAAGAAAAAGTGATGCTTGTGTATAATAAAGAGAAATGGACCCACAAAATTCCAGATTGATATCCTTGGCATCAGTTTGCTGCAGAATTCAGCATATTCTCAGTTGGTAATAATAATTTTCCTGAGAAGGAAAATCTTGTCCACAAGTCGGCGAAGTTTTAGAAGTTATTGCTCATGCGAAACTCGGCATACCATTTCTTGCACTGTATCCTGCAAACCTTCAACTGCAACAGGCAGATTCTGCATTGCTAGATTTCTGGAAAGATTTTGGCACAGTGTTAGACTGCAGACTGTTAATGATAGTACAAGCGTATGAAATAAGTTCCCAGATATGTCCTGGCTCAAAGACATCTTACGTAATAGAATCCAGTACATTGTCCTCAGTGGCAAGTGTTTGTTGGAGACTAGAGCCACAGGAAGTGTGGTAGGACCACTATTATTTTGGATACATATAAATGATCTGATGGACAGGGTGAGCACCAATCTGTGGCTTGTTGATGCTGTGTTGTACAGGAAGGTGGTGGTAGATTGATTGCATGAGTGTACAAGATGACTTAGACAAAATTTATAGTAGGTGTGATGAATGGCAGCTTGCCCTTAAGTGTAGAAAATGTAAGTTAATGCGAATGAGTGGGAATGTTCAGATAAAGCATTCATTACATCTCTCATGATAGTCATATTCATCAAATATCTGCATGTAACGTAAAGCAATATGAAATAGAACAAATGTGTAGGGACAGTAGTAGGGAAGGCAAATGGTTTATTTGGAGAAGATTAGGAAAGGGGGTTCATCTGTAAAGGAGATTGCATATAGAACTCTAGTGTTACTGATTTGTGCGTGTTAAGGATCCTCCATCAGGTCAGATTAAGGGAAGACATTGAAGCAATTCAGAGACGGTCTGCTAGATGGTACTACCAGTAGGCTTGATCAACATGAGGGTTTACAGAGGTGCTTCATGAATTTGAATGGGAATCCCTGGAAAGACGACGACGTTCTTTTGAGGAATATTGTTGAGATAATTTTGCGAACTGGCATTGGAAACTGACTTCCAGAATGATTCTATTGCTTCCAGCACAGATTTCTTGTAAGGATCACTAAGGTAAGAGAAACTAAGGCTTTTCTGGACTTACATAGACAATTGTTTTTGTATCACTGTTCGTGATTGGAACACAAAAGGAAATGACTAGTGGTCGTACAAGACACACCCTGCTGTGCACCACACGGTGGGTTCCAGAGTATGTACGCAGATGTAGAAAACTGGAAACAGAAGTGTAATTGAAGACTAATGAATACATGGGAGGAAAAAGAGAAGAAAATGTAGTCACACGGATTGTTGATGAACAAGGACCTAATGAAAATAACATTTAATTCCCCCAATTGGTCAAACAGAAATGAAGTTGTGAAGGGTGATGAGATGTGAGGACAGATTGGAGGAAACAATCTCATTTATAGAATTTAGGGGCACATTTTTGGTGGCAGGATCCAAATAACCCTGCAGTATTGCACACACACATGGATATCTTTATCATGCTGTAGACCATACTCGGATCTACTGCTACTTAATGCTAAGGCAATTTGAAAGCTGGCAATCCTCCATGTGGCAAAAGTGTAGCATGTGAAATTTCTTTGGCAGTAAGGAATTTTAGCCTTAGTTGGTGCTGACTTGGCCCAAGTCGGACACAAACTGCCCTGTGAAAAAGGAAATGTGATGAGTGACAGTGTGTTTGGATCCTCACTAATAACTTCATATAAGTAAATGATAATAATAAACCCGTGGAGGCCTGGGAAAAGAATAGGCCTCCGGTATGTTCTGCTGGTCGTAAAAGGTGACAAAAAGATCAAACCACTAATAGGGCTAACCCCCCTTTTAGTGTGATTAGTTCGTTCAGGACAGAACTAATGAAGCCTTGGACAAGCGCTGTCATGGTCGGGGACGACGCTTGAACCCTATTCCCATCCACAGTGGTAATGACACTGCTAGCCACATGGAAAATGATTTAAATCCAAATAGAGGTGTTTTGCAGAATATGCTTCCTGCAACCACCCTAGAAGGAAAACAGACAGAGGATGAGATGGTCAGATGAAGTTAACCGACACCTCTTGTTCTGTTATTACCAAGCAACAAAGTTGGGAACCAACACAACAGGATACTGATCACAAGTATACACAACATTTATTTCCAGATACCCAGAATTAAAATTTTTAACAGAATGACGACTAGCTTATCAGATCCGTGTAGTAATCAAAAATAACAGGATACCCCAGTCAGAATTAGAAAACATCAAACAACAAGTACAACAAATACTGGAACAAAGTAATGTGCAATCAGAAGAAGAAGAAGAAGAAGAAGAAAATACAGTAATGGACTCAAACATACCAGAGCAAACAAACAAAGAACAACATGCATCAATTAAACAATCAGAGGAAAATGAAATCTTAAGACAGCCACCAGAACAAGCACAAATAGAACACGAAGTGACACACGTTAGATATAGAAGAAAAATTTCAGCTGACATAAATAGAATACAAAGACACAAATACAGATATTAGACCATTCTTGAATAGACCCCAAATAACCCACAAGTCGAAACAACAACAACAGCAACTATCAACACAATCATACACAACAAAATAAATGAAAATACAACTATGGAAGAGTTACAACTACTGGTTTATATAGGAGCACTCACTACACTAAATATACACACCAGGCAGAGATCAGAACCAACCAACACACAGAAGAAACCCACAAAACCAGCATGGCAACACAGGCTACAGATCAGAATAGAAAAACTGAGAAGAGACATTGGACAGCTCATACAATTTATAAGAAATGAAATATCAGACAAAAAACGAAAAAGGTTAGGTAAAATCTCACAACAAGAAACGATAGAGCAGTTGGATGAAAAGAAGCAGAAATTACAAGCATTGGCCAAACGACTTAGAATATACAAAAAAGTGAAAATAGAAGGAAACAAAACCAAACATTCAACACAAACCAAAAGAAATTTTATCAGACAATAGATAACACACACATTAAAATAGACAACCTACCAAACATAAGACATGGAACACTTCTGGAGCCACATATGGTCAAACCCGGTACAACATAACAGGCATGCACGGTGGATACAAGCAGAAGCAGAAACAGACACATACAAGATGATACCACAAATGCCTGAAGTGATTATTTTGCAACATGAAGTCACCCGAGCAATTAATTCTGCGCACAATTGGAAAGCCCCTGGAAAAGATAAAATAGCAAATTTCTGGCTAAAGAAGTTCGCCTCAACACATTCACATCTAACTAAATTATTTAACATTTACATTGCAGACCCATACACATTTCCTGATACACTTACACATGGAATAACTGAAACCTAAAGATCAAGCACACACAGCAAACCCAGCAAAATATCGCCCCATAACATGCCTACCAACAATATACAAGATGTTAACTTCAGTCATTACACAGAAATTACTGACACATACAACACAGAACAAAATTATAAATGAAGAACAAAAAGGCTGTTGCAAAGGAGCACGAGGATGTAAAGAGCAACTGATAATAGATGCAGAGGTGACATATCAAGCTAAAACTAAACAAAGGTCGCTACACTATGCATACATTGATTACCAAAAAGCTTTTGATAGTGTCCCCACTCATGATTACTACAAATATTGGAAATATACAAAGTAGATCCTAAATTGATACAGTTCCTAAACGTAATAATGAAAAATTGGAAAACCACGCTTAATATCCAAACAAACTCAAATAATATCACATCACAGCCAATACAGATTAAGTGTGGAATATACCAAGGAGACTCATCCCTATCCAACATGCTAAATAAAACAAATTATGGATGTAATATTACTGGAAGATACCAATACAAAATCACACATTTTCTATACATGGATGATCTAAAACTGCTGGCAGCAACAAATCAACAACTCAATCAATTACTAAAGATAACACTATTCAGTAATGATATAAATATGGCTTTTGGAACAGACAAATGTAAGAAAAATAGCATAGTCAAGGGAAACTGCACTAAACAAGAAGATTGGATAACCACAGCAACTGCATAGAAGCAATGGAAAATACGGATGCCTATAAATATCTAGGATACAGGCAAAAAATAAGAATAGATAATACAAATATTAAAGTAGAACTAAAAGAAAAATATAGCCAAAGACTAACAAAAATACTGAAAACAGAATTTCCAGCAAGAAACAAGACAAAAGCTATAAATACTTACGCTATAACAATATTGACCTACTCATTTGGAGTAGTGAAATGGAGTAACACAGACGTAGAAGCACTCAATACACTTACACGATCACAATGCCACAAATATAGAATACATCACATACATTCAGCAACAGAAAGATTCACATTAAGCAGAAAGGAAGGAGGAAGGGGATTTATCGACATAAAAAACCTACATTATGGACAGATAGAAAATTTAAGAAAATTCTTTCTAGAACGAGCAGAAACTAGCAAAATACACAAAGCAATCACTCATATAAATACATCGGCTACACCATTGCAATTTCATAACCACTTCTACAACCCTTTAGATCACATAACCTCAACCGATACAAAGAAAGTACATTGGAAAAAGAAAACACTACATGGCAAGCACCCGTATCATCTAACACAGCCACACATCGATCAAGACACATCCAACACATGGCTAAGAAAAGGCAGTATATACAGTGAGATGGAAGGATTCATGATTGCAATACAGGATCAAACAATAAACACCAGATATTACAGCAAAGCATATTATTAAAGATCCCAATACCACAACAGATAAATGCAGACTTTGCAAACAGGAGAGCTTCTGTAAAGTTTGGAAGGTAGGAGACGAGATACTGGCAGAAGTAAAGCTGTGAGGACCGGGCGTGAGTCGTGCTTCGGTAGCTCAGTTGGTAGAGCATTTGCCCGCGAAAGGCAAAGGTCCCGAGTTCGAGTCTCTGTCGGGCACACAGTTTTAATCTGCCAGGAAGTTTCATATCAGCGCACACTCCGCTGCAGAGTGAAAATCTCATTCTGGGAACAAATAGAAACAGTAGATCACATCACAAGCGGATGTACAATACTAGCAAATACAGAATACCCCAGAAGACATGACAATGTAGCAAAAATAATACATCAACAACTTGCCATACAACATAAACTAATAAAGCAACACGTTCTCACATACAAGTATGCACCACAAAATGTTCTGGAGAACGATGAATACAAATTATACTGGAACAGAACCGTTATAACAGATAAAACAACACCACATAACAAACCTGACATCATACTTACCAATAAAAAGAAGAAATTAATACAACTAATCGAAATATCCATACCCAATACAACAAATATACAAAAGAAAACGGGAGAAAAAATTGAAAAATAATCCAACTGGCTGAGGAAGTCAAGGACATGTGGCATCAGGATAAAGTTGACATTATACCAATTATACTATCAACTAAAGGAGTCATACGACACAATATCCACTAGTACATCAATGCAATACAGCTACATCCAAACTTATATATAAAACTACAGAAATCTGTAATTATTGGTACATGTTCAATTACCTGAAAGTTCCTAAATGCAATATAACACATACCGTACAGTTAAAAGGAAGTGACACTTGATCAAGGTCCGCGTCACTTTCCATTTTTAACCAGACTTAATGTCTGAGAAAGTAAAGAAATAATAATAATAATAATAATAATAATAATAATGATGATGTCCTCAAACTGTGTTCAGGAAGAACTTGGTCTCGGGGTGTATTTGTTACTCTGCAAGAAATACACACAGTGTGTCCCAGGAGGAATGGTTAATATTTAAGAGATGCGAGAAGAAAGATTGTTCGAAGCAAAAAGTCTAGTAATGAAGGGCTCTAAAATGCATAGCTTGAGAGCTGTGAGCACTTAATCTCCAATAGTGCGAAACGAGTCTCTTCTACTGCAAGGGCTCTGCTTCCATATTTTACAAGATGATAGTATGGACCAAAAAAGAAAAAAGTCCATAAAATGGGCTATGAAGTTCATACCTGTAACCAGTTGTTCATCTTTGCTAATGTGGAACACCTCTTCAGGTATGCATTAGTCAGTGTTACAGAAATTTTTTGTCTTTGAATTAGTTGCAGAATGCCTCTACTCTGCAACTCATGTTGACTTGTGATGACTCTGTATTGATTCCCAGTGCCGTCACCCTATTATGTGTTAGGTGTTGTGGTGTGTAAAGGTGAAGCAGCTATGGATAATGTTGATAATTGGTTACTTTGACAGTGAAAGGTTGTTCATCTTGGGGAGCGGATCGCACTGTCCTGCTTCGCTTGTATCGGTCCATCGTCCGATCGAAGCTGGATTATGGGAGCCTCATCTGCTCGGCCATCCCTCTTACACCGTCTCAACTCCATCCACCATAGGGGGTTACGTCTTGCGACCGGAGCTTTCTACACTAGTTCTGTCGAGAGTCTATATGCTGAAGCTGCCGAATTACCATTGACCTACCGGCGCGACGTACTGCTTTGTCGGTATGCCTTTCGGCTGTTTTCAATGCCCGACCATCCCTCTTATCTGTCCTTCTTCGCCAATTCTCTCGACCGTCAGTATGGGTTGTATGTGTCTTCCCTGCTGCCCCCTGGCGTCCGCTTTCGTCGCCTGCTTCGACAATTGGATTTTGCCCTCCCTACCACCTTCAGAGAGGGTGAGAGCCCGACACCACCTTGGCTCCAGGCTCCGGTTCATATTTATCTCGACCTCAGCTCGCTCCTGAAGGAGGGTACTCCGGCTGCAGTGTATTGCTCACGGTTTGTCGAACTTCGTGCGCAACTTGCCAGTCACACCTTTATTTACACTGATGGCTCCAAAACTGACGATGGTGTCGGCTGTGCCTTTGTCGTGGGGGCCGTCACCTTTAAATATCGGCTCCTCGACCAGTGTTCCAGCTTTACGGCCGAGCTTTTTGCTCTCAATCAGGCTGTTCAGTATGCCCGCCGCCACCGCCATTCATCGTATGTACTCTGCTCTGATTCACTCAGTGCTCTTCAGAGCCTTGGAGCTCCATATCCGGTCCATCCCTTGGTGCAACGGATCCAGCAGTCCCTCCATTCTTTCGCTGAGGGTGGCTCTCCTGTCAGCTTTCTGTGGGTTCCCGGCCATGTAGGAGTGCCTGGGAATGAGGCTGCTGATGCTGCAGCCAAGGCTGCAGTCCTCCTGCCTCGGCCAGCCTTCCATTGTGTCCCGTCATCTGACGTTAGTGGGGTTGTTTGTAAGAGGCTTGTGTCCTTGTGGTGGGATACTTGGTCCTCACTTCAAGGAAACAAGCTCGGGGCAGTAAAACCGTTCCCAACTGCTTGGACAACCTCCTCCCGACCATCTCGGCGAGAAGAGGTCCTTCTGACCAGGTTGTGGATTGGGCTATGCCGGTTTAGCCACCGCTACCTGCTCTCCGGTGACCCAGCCCCGCAGTGCCCTTGTGGTCATGCATTAACAGTGCGCCATGTTTTATTGTCGTGTCCCCATTTTAGTCAATCTCGTGTTGTCCTGTCTCTGCCATCTACTTCACAGGATATTTTAGCGGATGACGCTCAAGCAGCTGCTCGTGTTCTTCGTTTCATTACTTTGACTGGATTGTCCAAAGACATATTTTATCTGCATCTTTGTAAGAACTTTCTGGTGCCCCCCTTGAGTTTTACTAGATTCTATGTGCTCTAACAATTGTGACTGGGCGCTAATGACCTCAGTAGTTGAGCGCCCTTAACCCCCCCCCCCCTCCCCCCCCCCCAAAAAAAAAAAAAAAAAAAAAAGTGAAAGGTTGTTAGGAGGCTGTCAAGGGGTTTCGGGAGAGTTTGTGTTATAGGGCTCAGAAGCATGTTCTGTGGGATAGTGTAAAGAGAGAACTTGTCAATGAAAACAGGAAGGTTTCAGGAGGGGGGGGGGGGGGATGGGTGTAGATTTAAGATGCTCAAGAATGTTGTCTTTCATTAAGAATAGGAAACTCTGATGATGCATTGAAGGTGGTGATATATCTGAGCTTGGATGTGTTCAGTTGATGCTTTGAAATGTGCTACAAAAGGACAGACAGGATGGTTATTTGTGTGTGTTTTTGGTGGAAGAAGCTTTGGAATAAGTGTGTGGATTCTGAAGAAATTCTATGTAAACTGTTGACAGACTTTGTGAGGGTGCAGTTTATTTATTTATTTATTTTATTTTCTGCATCTTCTGGATTTTGTGTAGAGAACCTTTCTGTGACCGCATTCCTCAGTGTAAGGTTGGTGACATAGCTCCCTACCCAAACCTTCCAGAAATTAGTTTTAGACGAGAGTTTGAATGTGAACTGTTTCAGGCAGGATTCATTCTGTATTTTATGAGCTGTTTCTTTCCTCCTCCTTATTCTTATTGTTATTGTTGTAGATATATTTTAAATGCAGAACTTTTCAAATATTTAATTTCTTACTTCTTTTCCTTCAGATTTGTACCTGTTCCTTGTAACAGGTGGGTGCTTCGTAGCCTGTTTTTTGAGTGAGGTAACACTCCCCACGCCCATATTTGACATTTCTCTACCAGTTGATTTCCTCCACGATAAAGAAACATGTTGTAATGATTGTTTAAAGTACAGTGATCTGTTTCCTTGTGTTACTGCACCTTATTCCCTGTGTTGTCCATGATTTTCCTTGACTTTCTTTCTCGTATTACCTACTATACAATTGACCACGTAAGTTAAACATTTCTTATAGCCCTCAGATCGGATTGCTTGTAACATTCTGCAGGTTGTACTGCAACCTAACTAGAAGTAGTTATTGTATAGTAAGCAACAGGTTCTACTTTCGGAATATGTAGGTACCAGTTGTGCTGATATACTTAATAATTAGTTAAGTCATTGGTTTTACATCATATTGTTTGATGCTTAATTGAAAGTATCATATTAATAGTTATGCTATCAACAAAACTGCAGAGATAAGCCATTCAGTTGTGCTGGTTATGACTATGGAATAAATATTGTATTTACTTAAGGGGAATTGGAGTGCCCTATATTGATAACGTTAAATTTTGTTAGTGTATTATTCCGTGTCAAGTGTTCTAATTTAGAACATGCTCCCAACTCGACCATCTTCTGAAAAGTTCACCTGTAGCTTGGTTGAGGTACTGGAGCCATTTTTGTAAAGACCACTTTTTTAGAGACTAAAGAGTCGCGAAGAAATTTTAAAGTTCGGCATGTCACTGTTCCTAATCTAAAAGGGGTAGCCCCTTGCTTCTGGACATAGTTCTAAAACTTTTTTGTGCTCAACACACAAATGATGCAAGTAAAGTTCATAAATCAATGCTTTTGGCATAATCTCGGTTCAAAGTGGGCAACAAATTGTGTTGCAACAAAGTTACCCTACAGATTACAAGTCGTAAATATTGGGGAAAGAGAACTATGTACTTGGTCTTTTGCCAAACTATTGTCTGTGGGGCTGATAGGTATGTCACAAATCAGGGCCCAGGTTGTGTGTTTAATTACTGTGCTACCATCCTATAAATTGGCTATAAATGTGAATGTACTAAATTACAGCAGTGTTTAAAGTCACACATCTCAAAATGGACGCTACCTTACGTTCATTAACCACCAGTCAATAGAGGAAATTTCTTTTTAACAGAAATACTTATTTCCATTTTCGTCTATGGTGGCTATGCCACTACTACCACTACTAGCAACCCCATTACTAAGGGGCAATGCCCTATAGTCAGGCAAGGTCAGCCACAGGTGGGTTTCTTTACTGCAGGTTCCCAAGCCTGAATGTGGGTGTCTAGCAGGTTCTCAAGCCTAGTTTGGGTCTCTTTACTGTTTCCAAACCATGATGCAGAATTCTTCAGTTGATGAATGCTTTAAGTTTGTTGCTGACTTCCAAAACTATTACTTCTGGCAAACTATATTCCTGCCCCATCATTCATGGAGCTGGAAGTGGAACGACTGCAATTATCCGTTGTTTTGGAATCCAGCGTATGTCTCATCAACAGGCCAATGAAACAGTTGAGCATTTCCATGAGGATGCAGTAAATTAATGAAGGCATCTTTTCCTTCATATGAAATATCACAGATACTTCCTATCCACAATTTTTCATCATAATTACAAGCAACATAATGGTTCAGTATAATGGGAACATGTTTAGAAGTAACTTTAGCATTTTGGTCAGCGTTTGCAGGATAATGTTTCATTAGATACGCTACGAATCTGAAGTTGCTTTTCAATGCAGATTGCTTTGCGATATTCAGATAGATGAGTTGACATTGAGATTGGGTTTTCAATTGGACACTGAAGGATAGCACTTCCTGCTAAATGCTTAACTGTGCCCCCAATTCCATCACATGGTGATTTCCCAGGGCTTGTTCTGGAAAAAAGAAAGAAAGAAACATTCCGCAGTGATGCCAAAATCTTACTGATGATGGCAGAGATTTAGGAAGTTCTTAAAATGTTTGTACCAGGTAGCAGAACTGTCACTAAAATAATGAATATGCTTAATGTCTGTGAAAATGCACTTCAGGGATATGATCAAGTAAGTTAAAAACACATGCACTGCAACTGTATCATGTCAGGCAATCACTAATTATACGGTAGCTGATGCTGTTTTATTTCTTCATTATGATTGTAGTAAATGACAAATAGATATAACATAGCTTGGCTATTTTCCCAATGAAATCCTTGAACTGCATCTTAGATAGTAAAAGAATAATTTAAAATTTTCAGCAAAATCCATTAATTTAATCAATTCTATTGATTGGTAGCTGTCTTTAGTCAATTGCAACTGCTTGCTATGATGCTTTGCTATATAGTGGTGAGTAGAAAGGGCCAATCAGCTGTCGTTTCTATGGTTTCAAGTGTATCTCATATCAGTGTGAATCCATTATTTAAACTAAATTGTATCCTCAGGATCAGTATCTGCAAAAACACTTTCCTTTAGAGCTTATGTTGCTGTACTATTTCACAGCAGTGAAGCATGCAGCCTCTTTCTCCAAATTACAGTTTTACCCAGCAAAATTTTGTAGTGTTTCTTAATTGGACTGTGCGCGAACATTAGTTTCACATTCTGATGATGTATTATGTGCACACTGAATGTGAATCAGCTGCACCTACAGTCTCACACTACTTTGATCTTAATTCACAAAATTTGGAGAATCCAATTTCCAGTCTATTTTTATTACAGTAAACAAACTTTTAAGATGCTCAGTAACAAGTACTTGTGTTTTGGAACCTTTCCTCCATCTAGTCGAACAGGAATATAGTCCTTATTATCTGGACAAATCTGGCTGAGTTCTTCCTCTTGCCTTCATAACATTTTTCCCCACATTTACCTGTGGCCTGTGCCAATATTCCCTGTTCAGCTTTTAATTTTCTAGCCCTTCTTACCATTCTTTCTGGAACACACAATTCTTCTGTAGTTTTTTCTGATAGACTAGTTTGGGGAACTAAGGTCAAAATTTGAATTTCCTCATTATGGTTTGAAATATGTAATTTTTCTTTCAATAGTTGGATCAGCTGACTGTAATCTAAACAAGTCAAGCATTGCTTGCTTATGTATAGTGGCTCCAGTTCACTGGGATCAAATCCTCCAACTGCTGCAATTTTCTTAATTGCGCCTTCAGTGTGACGTATTTTTTGCTTTATGTGGCCTTTGGTTTCCCTTGCACTAATTCGTTGAAATTTTAAAGGTGATATTTAAACAGCTGTTAAGCTTGCATTCAAATTATGGGAAATATTAGTCTCATCATCAACTGACTGAAGCATAACACCCATCTGCGAATGTTTCATTGTATCAAATTCTTTTCTGCAGGATGGGCCCATTTTCTAGCTTGGTTTAATATCAGATATGGTTTTCCTTTTTAGCTGGTCAGCTGTTTCCATTTTAATTGAGCGTAAACATTTTTGTGAAGTATGCGTTTTCCTACCAAAAGGGTTGCAGCATGATCTTTGCAAAAATTCAAACATTCGTAGTAGTAAAGCTTCATGATGGAAGCGTAGTTGAGTGTTTTCAGTAGTGTGTACTCGATCGTGTAAACAATTTATGCTGTTATATTGAAAGTTCCTTTACAGTTTTTAGTCCTTTTAAGGCATGGGGAATCAGCATTTCTTGGTCAACAAATTCAATAAGCTTGCAATTCATATTCACAAAGAAGGTATGTAGCAGTTTTAGTACAGTTAAATGTAGCAATGAACCTATCACAAACTAGCACAGTGGACTCTCATTCGGGAGACAACAGTTCAGACCCGCGTCCCACCATCCTGATTTAGGTTTTCTCTGACTTCCCTAAATCATTTCAGGTTAATACATGGATAGTTCCTGTGAAAGGACACAGCTGACTTCCCTCCCCCTCCACCTTCCTTCCCTAATCCGATAGGATAAATGACGTCCCTGTTTGGCCCCCTTCTCTGAATCAACCAACTAGTCTATTACAGACAAGTTTAAATTTTTATTACCCACCAAATAAACAGCACAGTGAATATTTAAACAATGAATACTTAATAGACAAAGTTTCATACTTCAGGTGAAATTTTTGCACCTTGCCCAAAGACAGACCAAAATGGAAATATTTATTTCTAATTGAATGACATGGGCTCTGTTGATTGGGTGTTAATGGATGTAATGTGGCAGGTTTCCATTTTGAGACCCATGAATTTAAACTTGGTGCAGTCAAATTTTTTAGCAAATTCAAAGGAAAGTAACACAGTAATTAAACACACAAGCTAGGCCCTAATTTGTGAAACATCTAACAGCCACACAGACAGTAGTTTTGCATAAGATCAGGTCCATAGATCCTTTCCTCACTACTTATGCCTTGTTAAACTATGGGGGAAATTTGTGGCAATATGATTTATTGCCTACTTTGAACTGAGATAATGCCAAAAACATTGATTTCTGATCTTTACTTGCATCATTTATATTTAGAGTACAAGAAGTTGTACCACTATGCCCAGAAGCAAAGGGTTAGCTCTTACAGATTTGGAACAGTGGCATGCGAAACTTGAGGATTTGTTACTTTTCAGTCTCCGAAAAAGTGGTCAAAGTGGTCTTCACAAAAGTGACTCTAGTACCTCAATGAAGTTACAAGTGAACCTGAAACTTTGCAAAAGCTCATTAAGGTTCCTCAGGTACAGACATCATCGAAATTGAAGATGGTTGAGCTGGGAGCATGTTCTAAACTAGGACACTTGACATGGAAAAACCCTAATTTGAGTCGCTGTACTTGATACAGCTGTAGCAGTGGCTATAAAGCTTACTGCACATTATATGTTATATTGTTAGTGTACTGTAGTAAAATTGTTGCATTTCAACCACTGGTTAATGGGAAATAAACTTTAACTATGAGTTAAATTTTTGATAATTTTTTGTACTTTCTCCAAAAATAATTCCATTTGTATTTAAAATATGCTATTTTTCTACCCCCCCTCCCTCTTTCTCCCCCTCCCTCTTTCTCCCCCTCCCTCTTTCTCCCCCTCCCTCTTTCTCCCCCTCCCTCTTTCTCCCCCTCCCTCTTTCTCCCCCTCCCTCTTTCTCCCCCTCCCTCTTTCTCCCCCTCCCTCTTTCTCCCCCTCCCTCTTTCTCCCCCCTCCCCCTCCCTCCCTCCCTCCCGTGTGTGTGTGTGTGTGTGTGTGTGTGTGTGTGTGTGTGTGTGTGTGTGTGTGTGTGTGTGTGTGTGTGGTGGGGGGGGGGTGTTAAACTTCTTGAGACTTTGAATACTATACTTGATATTTAAGGAAAAACTAAATTTTTCAAAAGTAGCTACTTAAATTTGAGATGGCTAAAACTTATTGAATACATGCTATGCATGCTTAATCTTAACTCATCTGGTAGCATCCTGCATTTTTGCTGCATATTATTCTTTATTGATGTGTACCTTGTCCATCTGTAGAAGTTCCTTGGTCTTGTTTACTGCAGGATTAATTCTCATATAGCACTTTCACAATACCAATGTTGCTATCATTAAAATCAGTAACAGCATCACAGACCCCCACATGTTAGTGTCCCAGCAGAAACAATTTTAGGAATGTGAGTCCATATGAGATTGTTGGAAGACTGTTTTGGTTTGCGGGTCTGCCAATGTAGATATTTAAACACTTCAGGATATGCCATGCCTCTGTAAGTGGGCCTTAGAATTCAATGACTGCTGCTGGGATGAAATGTTTATGGCAGTATGATATGTTTGGTTGAGTACTGGGCCTTGAAATAGTAGCACCACGAATCTGGTCTGTGATGTATCAGTTTGTGATCTGTGCTTTGTTATCAAATGCTTTGCCATATCATCAAACACTTTGTGGAAGAATCTAATAGTGAATACCTCATTTGAACAAAGCAGTGTTATATGTAATGACCATCCTACAGTATTGTTGTAGTCCATAAATAAGTTTCTGTCGACTTACTCCTTATGGTTTCACCTTCAGAAAATTTGTTTTAAAAAATCACTTTAAACTTCCTTGGATTGGTACCTATGCTATTCTGGATGTGACCAACACGAAGATTTGTAATCTTTCCACCGTAAGGCTCAAGTGGCTACTACAGTATTCTATGCTTCTTAATTCCAGTCAACTGAGGACTTGGGTGTAACGAACACCCCTTTCATTTGTGGATCAACTGAAAATTTCAATAACCATAAAGGCCTCAGATCAACCATTTTTTCCTTCATAGCTCCTGTCATCGGTATGTTACTGGGTTCCATTATTTTCGTTCAAAATGATGTTGGTTAGAATCTTTGCTTTTCTGGAGAAAAATGTTGGCCCTCCTATAAATACAAAATATTTATTAAAAGCTACAGTGCTGCCAGTAGAAATTGGCAATTCTTCCTTTGTGATACTGCAATCCACAGTCTTCTATATAAAAAATGACTTCCTTTGATCTTGACGTAAAGCATGTAAAATTTTTAACACTTGAAACACGTGCAAGGGGTGTTCAGTAAATACCCAAACATAAGTTTTCTAGGCCAGTTTTGGTTTAAAAAATGCAGAATGTGTTGTGGGACAGTGTGGAAATTCCCTCTTCAGTCTCTATAGTTCGATGAAATTCAGATAGGTGGGGGCACTATATGTAGCCTTCAAATGTTGTCAGTAAGAGATGTGCTTTCCAAGCAGAGAGCTATCATTGGGTTTCTTTTGACAGAAAACCAGAGCACTGCAGATATTCATAGGCACTTGCAGAATATCTATGGTGACCTGTCTGTGAACAAATATATGGGGAGTCATTAGGTTTGGCATCTTTTAATCGTTGAAGCATAGTTGCACAAACTTATTGGCCAGCTGGTCACAGCTGTTGTATGTAGCTTCTGCAATGTTGGAATGTGCCGATGCTCTCATTAGAGATGGTAGACTGATCATGGTCTAACATCTTACTGTACAACTGGATGTCCCTGGTTTTAGTGCTGCAACAATTGTGCACCAGTTGGGATACTCAAAGGTATGTGCTCACTGGGTCGCTTGCCGATTAATAGAAGACCGTAAAGAGCAACGAAGGATCGCCTGTTCAGAATTACTTGCGTTGTTACAAGGCTAATTGTGACAATGTTTTGTTGAACATTGTCACAGGCAATGAAAAATATTCACAGGAAACAAAATGATAATCCATGGTGTGTGTCACACCACCTCTCCTCCCAGAGAAAAAGTTCAGAGTTGCACTCTTAGCTGGTAAAATAGTGACCGTCTTGTGAGATGCTGAAGGATTTAATTGTGTTTGACGTCTTCCCTCATGGTGCAACAATCAACTGTGAAGTGTATTGGCCTAACCTCAAGAAAGTGAAGAACTGACTTTTTTGTGTTTGTCACCGCAAAAAACCCAAATGAGTCTCCTTCTCCGTGAAAACCCAAGACCTCACCCAAGTCTGCGAACCCTAGAGCAGCTCTCAAATTTCATTGGCCTGTTTTTTCTCATTCACCTTACAGTCCAGGTCTCGCATCTTCAGACTTCCATCTGCTTGACACAGCGAACGATGCACTCTGTGGAAAGCAGTATGTGAATGATGGGGAGGTTATTGGTGAAGCAAGACCCGTCATTGACTAGTGGAGTGGTACCATGCGAGTGTATAGGCTCTCGCAGTAGGTGACAAAAGGCCATCACATTGAACAGTTATTATGTTGAAAAATGGGATTTTGTAGCCAAGAGAGTGGGGACTAGTCTGGTGCATTTGGATCCTAAATAAAATCAAGCCACTTACAGAAAAAACTGTTGCATTATTATTGAGTGACCCTCATAGAAACATTCTCTAGAGGAAAAAACTAATAAAATATAGTGCATGTGAATTCATAATTGATTTCTATATCACTTTACTGAGAAAATTGCACATTTTATAATGGGATAAAAATCCGAAAACATAATCTTTCTGTTTTACCTTGCCTTAACCATAATATGTGTTAAAATTCCATTGTTGAGCAACTTTCTTTGACAATTTTGAGAAGTTATATATTCAACAGTAAATAAACATTTAGTAAATATTACTTTCCCTAGAGGTGTGTGTGTGTGTGTGTGTGTGTGTGTGTGTGTGTGAGAGAGAGAGAGAGAGAGAGAGAGAGAGAGAGAGAGAGAGAGAGAGAAGAAAGAATATACTAGTGTGCTGCAATATTGGTATTCTCTGTGGTAACTTAAGTTTTCTTTTTTCCCACAGACAAATAATGAGAGCAACTTCATCATGTCACATAACATTGAAGGGTATCGAGGTGATAGAGATCTGGACACACTTATTAAGTTCATAGAGTCTGATACAGAAGGCAAAGGAAAAGCGAAAAGTTCATCTCACAGTAATGGTCCTCTTAACTTTAACAACAAGCAGCAACGTAATAATCTCCGTAAGGATGAGATAGTTGCTGGAACAAAGCCAAGGAAAGAACAGAAGAGTGCCAACAGCAGTATAATAATTGACGAGGATGAAGAGAAACCAGCGAAAGGTACTAGAAGTAGCAAACAGATTCCCAAAGAACATCGGAATGGTCCTACTGTTGACAAAAGCACTGAATCCAAACTAAAGAAGTCAAACAGCATGGAAGAAATATCTAACAGGAAGATAGAGGATCTGACAGCTGGTCCAGAATCAGGTGGTCTTCACGCAGAAAACATTTCAGTCCAACGTCGAATGAAGAAACAAACTTTACAAGAAATTGAATCAGTTGGCCGTACTTCTGGAGTAGACAGACGCTCGTGGGGACCAGAAGACCATCAATACTCCTGTAACGAGGCTGCTGTTTCCTCCACAGATGACAGTTCCTCGTCTCATCCAGGTGGTGGACGCAAACGTAGGGGACCAGTGAGTGATGATAGGCGCAGACCTGAACGTGATGCGACACCAGCACCAGCTAGTGGCAGTGTTTCAGGAACTGGTGAAGAAACGGGATTCTGTGTGTTTGAAAGCAAGAAGCGTCGGAAGAAACGACGTAGTAGCAGTGGTATTCGGAGTAACCCTTCGTCTGGTGTAACGTTGTTTGCTGACGATGGGAGACGTTCTGGTGGGGGGCAGTATAACACAACTCAGTATCCAGCAGTGTGTCAAGGAAGTCGTGAAAGTGGATACCACCAGAAAAAGACATTCAATGGTAACAGTGGCTTCCCTCCACATGACAGAACAGCTGATGATAGTGGTGGCAGTGTTGTGCTTTATCAGTACCGTCGTCCACGTTCACCTGAACACTGCCGTCGAAAGTCTACTTCCAGTGTACCACCATCAGATAAGTCTGACAGTAGTGACTTAGACAGTGTCCATTCACTACCAGTGTCTTCTACAACTGCTCGTCCCACATTGGACCAAACATCGACATCCAGTGGCTCAACACCTCAGGCGTCGTATGCAGACATTGCAAAAATGGCATCTGTAAATGTTACCACATCACAAGGTGTTTACGGCGGTGTTGGTTTTGGTAATAGTAAGTGGCCAGCAGTGTCTGTTCCTAAAGGAGTTGTTATATCTCCTCCGACGACTTCTTCCACAAGTACTCCTAGCAGTAATCCACAATTTATAACTGGACCCAAAGTCAATATTGGAGCTCCCCCAGTTAGTGGCTCAAAATTGGGTAACAATCCTGCCTCACCAAACTCCAGCAGTGCTAACAGTAGTCACAGCAATGCAAGCACCAATGCCCCAAATAGTTCAACATCTGGTGACGATACTTCTCCAGCATCTAGTGTGAATCAAGACACGGATCCTGTTGAACCTTCTGCCAAATTTTTAAACCCTATCCCTGATTCTCGTACGAAAAAGGATGCTATGACGAACACAACTACAGATTTCAAATTAGTGCCTCCTTACTCAACTGAAGTAGAGTCTAACCCTAAAACCCATGTGAAACCACCAGAACATCCCATAAACATTTTTCTTGACAGTGAATATCCGTCACTGGAGGAGAGCTTGGTATGTGATAAAGCGGAACGGAAACTCGGTAAACTTCCTTGTCAGCAAGCTGCTCCTTTGCAGAGTTCAGTATCTGGTAACTGTGATTCACTGCCTCAAGGACAGCAGGCAAACTCAGCTGCAACAGGAGTGTGTTTGCCTAATCAAGTGCCTACAGCAGTGCAAGATACAAAAGTGTTGAATACAGTGTTACCAACTGTGCTTCAATCTAATCCATTGCAGAACCAATCTTGCCCATCCTCCCAAAAATCTCCGTGTCAAGACAGTGCTTCACAAGAAGCAAAACCTACCTCCAATTATAACCCCAGTCCACAGCCTGAACAACATACCATCTCATCAGTGACTCAAAATCATGAGATGTCTCCTACACCTTGTATTTATCCCACACCTGTAAGTCAAAGTACAGTGCCACCTCCAGCAAAACATAGGTCGGCGAGCAGGAAAGTGTCATCTGTAAGCTGCCCTCGTCCACCAGTGATCATTATGAATGATGATGATAGTGGAACAAGCTATGGAGACTCAGCACCAGTGGAATTGACATTTGGTTTTGAGGTGAATGAACAGCTGCTTCTATTAGATGGTGAGGAAGCATCAGGTTCTGATGCAGTAAATGACCTGTCGTCTCCACTGGAGAATGATGCACAAATTTCCAGTGATGAAACAGGTGCATCTGTGCCAAGAGTTTCCCCAGTGGTTGACAAGACTGGTAGAGCATCCAGTGTGGGTGATGACTTTTCTGCCAGGTTCCGGGAACCTGCTGTCCAAGCTGGAAATTATGACAAAATAGTAGATTTCGTGGGCATGGGTAAGTAACTGCAATATTTTATGTATCTAGTTAATAACAGTTAATATTAATAAAGTATGTGACAGTGTATTTATAAGACTGTGTAAGGAGGTATTGTTTACTGTTAGTCATGATATGTTGCATTTTTTTTCCAGCTTTTTGGCCAGTATTGATAACAGTACCTAAAACAACTGGACTACGTGTAAAGATTTTTCAAAATTACTGTAACTGTTGGCTATTGTACC
Organism: Schistocerca nitens; assembly: GCF_023898315.1. NCBI lineage: Eukaryota > Metazoa > Arthropoda > Insecta > Orthoptera > Acrididae > Schistocerca > Schistocerca nitens. The sequence goes on from NC_064622.1 coordinate 357,412,911, forward strand.
AAATTTCACCTAAGATTTATTTTTAGAGAATGTCACTACCAAAAGCAAATAATGTTCATTATTTCTCTCTTGACATATCACAAAAGAAATAGACGTGTGTGTGTGTGTGTGTGTGTGTGTGTGTGTGTGTGTGTGTGTGTGGCAGATACGCTGCTTACCACAAGCCAGAATAAAGTAATCGGTAAAGAACTGAGAGCAGTGTGAGCTGAATAAATTGAAAGCTTGAGAAACCAATGAAACTTCCTGCAAATAATAATGGGATACTGACTTACACACAAACCAAATCACAACCAGAAAAGAAAAATGTTACAAATTGAAACGAAGAATGGAAGAAGTTTAAAACAGGCATAGTAATTCCTTTTAATTTTGTTAGTTTTGTGGACTTTGTGAGGGCAGAATTATTTTAAACAGGTATTTCTATGGAGTATAATAATCTAATTGAGTGTAATGTTGCTAACACTGATTCAAACAAGTAGAATCGGACGGAATTGGACCACCCCCTGCTCAGCCCTCAGAGGACTTTTGCCATTCAACAGTTCTGGAGAGAACACACACACACACACACAGGCTGTGAACACTAACACCATCACACAACTAAAGACAACTGTCTGAAGTTACCTATTTTGAAAATTAATTATTAATGGGTAAGGTTGCATTAACTTCGTGCCTCTGACAAGAAGAGAGAGAGAGAGAGAGAGAGAGAGCAGGATTAGAGACAGAAATTAAACGGAGACCTCCATATCTGTTTTTAAAGTTACTTGCTAATTTAATCCCAACTGGTTCCAGAACACTACCCCAATAGTGGGAAGTGCATGCCAGAATCTCCCATTTTCTGTGTGATAGAATGACTGGTGCCAAGACAAAAGTTCTGCAATACCAGATTTGCTTGGCCATTGTAAGCATGTGTGACACTTAAGCTCATTACATTGATTCTCCGCAGCTTTGATATTCTGACTAATGACATACTAAAACTGCAAAGAATACGGTAAGACACCCGCCTTACACAAACAGAGATAATCCTTAACAGAACATAAAAATCCTAATCTTACATGGTGGATGAACAGATTTCACATCATGTTTCTGCAACATACGACAAATCCTCTTGGAAATGCTCGCTGAATTAGGCAAGAAGACTGTGGGCTTACATGCCACCTTGGTATTGTCATTAGACACCCATTGCACTGTTGATCAGTAATGCAACGCACATCTGATCTTTCACTGCAACCATTCTGATGGAAGGTGACCTCAAAATGGACAAATTCGGCTGAATTAGGATCTGTGAACTAAACTATGAAGTCACCCTTCACATTGAACCAGATAGTAACAACTATTGGCCTGTAGATATGTCGGTGTGAAGTGGCTTGCTATAAATGGCATGTCCCAGTGTACCATCAACGTTCTTCCTAACCAACATATCAAGGGTGACCCAGTGGAAAAAATATTCAGGTGCTTTGAATTCAGCTGTTCCAGAAAGTTGTTCAAATTCTCACTGTGTCGTTCAAATTCTCACTGCCATGAGGCCAAACGACAAAAGTTTCATCTGTGTATCTGAAAACACGCGGGTTTCAAAGCCACGAACTCCAAGGCAAGTTCCCTTTGCTATTCCACAAACAGACATGCAAAATACAGAGTCCATCAGAAAAAGGTATACACACTTGAAGGAACGCAAAAGATTACTTATGTATTTATTTAAAATTTAATGATTGATCACACATGTTGTGCAACCTTCAGTGTAGCACATGGTTACTTTAAATGTTAAAAATATTCACCGTTGGTGGCTATACACACAACAGAATGGTGAGCGCTTGCTGCAACTACATCAGTCAGTTTTACAGTGGAGATTGCTGCACATGTCTCTGCAATCTCCTGGCGAAGTTCCTCCAGCATGCATGACTTACATCGATGGACGTTATCTTTCACAGTTCCCCACAAGTAAAAGACCATAGGTGTTACATCTGGTGACAGTGAAGGAAACTCAATGGGCCCTCTTCGCCCAATCGAGTGCCACAGAAAACTGTCCTCCAGGAAAGCACGTACAGCTAGGTGGTAGTGTGGTGGTGCCCCACCCTGTTGGTAGAAGACCTCTAAATCACTTCCATAAAGTGCACGTATACTTAGCAAAATTGATGTAACATTTCCAGGTACACGTCTCCAGTGACAGCAGCATCAAAGAAAAAGGGTCCTACTAAGCCCCTAGATGATAGTCCACATCACACATGAACCCCCCAATTCGTCCAGATAAATGTGCAGATTTTCCGGTGCCCAGTGCACACATTATGCCAGTTCATGGTTCCATTAATTTTAAATTGTGCCTCTACACTACCTTCGTCACAAATTGTTCATCAGTTTACCATTTACTGATACCATTCGCAAAATTGCTTTCGGCGATCAGGATCGTCATCATTAATCACATGCAGTAATCGTGGAATGTAAACTTTCCACTTTGCAGCTTTCAGAATTCTTCGTACACTTGTACTGCTAATCCCCACTTCATATGCACGTTGCATAGCAGACTTCTGTGGAGAATTGACAAATATTTCCAACACGAGAGCCGATGAAGCAGGACTTGTAGATGTACGCTGTCTTCCTGATCTTCCTTTCTAAATATCACAAATAATTCCATGAAATTCAAACTTGTCAATGATGCGTTTAATCGTTAGGCGGGTTGGCAGTTCTGTTTCATACTCCCGCCTCAACTGACGTTGCACTTCAATGGCAATATCAAACTTGAAAAACCACTTCACAATACATCTTCATTGCTTGAATGTCAAGCATGCTCCAGCCATCTTGTTTCTCAATACAGAGATAAAAGTGCTAACATCTGTTGAGTTGAAGACTATACAACAACACACCTGTTACTCAAATTGAAAGACAATATTGATCTCTCTATACAGCCTGACCAGGAGAGTGTACATTTTTTTGGGGGGCTATGTAGGTAACATGAAGAGCTTCAGATTGCGACTCCACCTGTCTGTAAGTAACTGGACATCAACACATGTTGAAATTGATTCTTAATTCAACACCAATTAACCGTAACGAATTGGAGAAACATAAGTGAAGACAGAGACCTTATTAAAACTTCCCACTGCTTACCAAGTCATTCACAATTAGTGTAAGAGGAATCCCTTCCTTATGGACCTCATCAAGGATGGATTGCTCTTAAGACTGATTGTAACACTGGTGCTCCAATATACCGTGTAGCAAAACAACTTGGGACTGTTGAGCCTGAAGTAGGTCAATACAAACATAACACTAAGAACTTGAGTTATTTACTTCAGTTAGAGGGAATGAGTTGGAATGACCATAGTTTCGAAGTGGTGTCTGTCTCCAGTCATATTCCTTTGTCTTATTTGTTAGTTAATTGAGGTTAGGTCTGGTGTTGAATTGGGAACTCATTTTGACATGCTGACTCCTGCTTACTTTGTATACAATGATTGGTACTTTAAGCAGACAGATAACATTAACGGTGGGAAGTCAGTTTTCGCCGATTATTGCTAGTTTATGAGGAGTTCAAGGAACATGACTTTGAGTGGGCAGCTTTGAAACCTGTAGGTTTATTTCATATATGTAGATGATACTTCTGTTGTCTGGCATTGTCAGTGAGAATTTCAACGACTTTCTAGAAATGTGAATTCAATCTACCCAAATATTCTTTTCACGATGGAGGTGGGTAAGGACGGCTGCCTTGCTACCTACGTTGGAGTGTTGGTCAGGAGGAAAGTTAATGTTATGTTGGGGCATGCTGTTTGTAGCAAGCTCCCTCACACTGACTTTTATTTCCAGGCTGATAGTGATCACCATCTGTCTCAGCATGAAGGGCTGCTTTGTACCTAGGTTCACAGGGCCCACTTCATCTCACTCACTTAAGACTTTGTCATCTGAATTAGCCCATCTTGATGTCACCTTCAGTCAGAATGGTTCAAGTGAATGACTGATCAAATATGCATTGTATTATTGACCACTGTGGCATCAAAGTCTGACCTTTTTGCCTTACCCACAGAGCATTTCATACAGTATTGGTCATATTTTGTGAAAATGGTATGAGAAATGTTTCTCGACCACAATGTAAGGTTAGGGCCTTCTTCAGTTTCTGTAACGAATGAACTTGGTTCGTGCAAGGTGGGTCTACCATAATACTTGTAGTTGTGATGTCTCATGTACTGGACCAACTGGATAAACTGTGGAGGATCGATATGCTTAGCATAAGTGTCACACATGCTTAAAACAGCTGAGCAAATCTGCTGTTGCAGAACATTGCCCTGGTACTGGCCTTCCTATGGAAGATACCACAGAGATCTGGCATGCTCTTTCAAAAATTGGGATAATGTTACTAAGGAACTAGGTTCAATTAGCAAGTAACCTTATAAATAGAGGTTTTTGTTTACTGTGGGGAATCCTGTTCTCTCCTTTGCCATAAAACAGAGACAGAATTAATGCTACCTTACCTATTGATTGTTAATTTACACAATTGATAACTTCTGACATTGTGTGTGCACTTGTTTGTTTCTTTCCAGAATTGTTCTGTTAATTAGGGTTATAAATTCCCTTGCATAGCATGTTTATGCTGCAGCTTTGCCTTGAAAAGAATAGGGTGTGCACCTCTCAAAAATATTGGCAGTTGTCGACGATGTCACCTGTCTGCTTTCTGTAAGTTCTTTGAACATTGTACATGCTGGGAGAAACTTGGAGCGCACAGCTGAGAGATTAGTCTGATGTTCGAGGACAGCTATAATAACTGTACTCACACTTAACTGCACAGTGATAGATGTTGTCATTTATGAATTTTGCATTTTGCGTTATATACCTGTCTACCACCACCACTTTAGTTGCTGATGGGCCCTGACTGCCTCATCGGTTCACCTCCATACATCTGTTCACTACTTTTGTCTTCCATCCAATTGCATAGATGATATTCATGATTACGATGGAGAACGTGTCGTGAGTAGGTCAACTGGCATGAGATCCATCCATGTACCCATTGATCAGCACCCCTTCCCTCTGAGTGGAATGTTACCTATCTGTAATTATTCTCTCAGGCATAATGTTATCTGCCACTCTCTCCACATGTTGTAACCAACATATAAGCTGCAACTAAATGGACATCTAGATAATTCAAGCAGCTGAAACCTGTAATGGAATTGTTAGAGGCTCTTATGTCATCTGGAGTTGTTCTGGCCTTAAACTATGTCAGTATCTTATGTATTTTCTTATTTATGGCGAGTCCAGTTTTTGATCCTTACTACTTAATGAATTTCAGTAACCCTTTAACTGCTTTGGACGCGTTGACGCGTGTGCCTTTGTACCTGTCCCTGTGTGTTCTGAATGTGTTCATATGCGCCACCAGTCCTTCTACCATGTACTCTGAATGTGTTTACGTGTGCCACCAGTCCTCCTACCTGGTACCCTGAACGTGTTAACGCGTGCAACCAGTCCTTCTACCTCGTTCTCTGAACGTGTCTGCACATAGGAGGACTGGTGGCGCTCATAAACACGTTCAGAGCACACAGGGACAGGTACAAAGGCACGTGTGTTAACACGTCCAGAGCAGTTAAAGGGTTAAGGGTGTTCACATTTCTAGCCGCAGTTGCAATATAATCTATATCTGAACACAATATTGTTTTTTAATTGGCTTATGCTGTCTTCTTCAACTTGACATTGCATTATGTATCATCCGGTTTCACTCTAGCTGTAAAGTTAAATGCACTTGACATTTTTGTCATTTGCCTTCACTTTTGCCTCTGTCCTGCTGTCGCAGGTTTGAATCCTGCCTCGGGCATGGATGTGTGTGATGTCCTTAGGCTAGTTAGGTTTAAGTAGTTCTAAGTTCTAGGGGACTAATGACCTCAGAAGTTACGTCCCATAGTGCTCAGAGCCATTTGAACCATATCTGTCCTGCCTTTGCAACTTCACTAACCTTCTTGTCACAGACATGCAGTTTATAGTACCTCTTTAACTGTTTGCTCCTAAAAGATTATTAGAAGACTGTCAAGAATCAACTACTAATAGGTGCTTCTGTGCATCATATCTACACAATGTTTTCCTTTGTATGTGTAATGACAAGCAGCTTGTCTGAAGTGTGTATGTTTGGTTGAAAACCACACTGGTATTCCCATTAGAAATTTTCTGTGCACTTTTCCATTCAGCACTCTTGCTAATATATTTTAGGCTGTGTTCAGTAATGTTACATATTTATAGTTTTCATATATACATCCAGTTTCTATTCAGAATATCCTGTCAATCTCCACAACAGTGTTCTACTTTAATTATCCTACAGTTCTTACTTTGTGTGTCTTTGGCATTAGCTACATTTGTTCTCATGGGTCCAGTTGGTTAGTGGAAATGATTGGTAGACATATCTGAAGTAAAAAGGACAAACCAGGAATTCAGTTAGGAATTTTGTTTCATACACTTCAGACATTTTTTATTATGGTTTAGTTATTCTAGACATACATACTGTTGCCTCCTATGCGTGTGCTAAGAGTTCAGTGCAGTTGAAAACCAACAAGATTGTTGTAATTTTGACTACAGGAAACGGTGGATTAGAGAGAAATTGTTAACAGTATTTGAAGTAGAACTGACTGTTACGATCTGTGGGAGTGTTCGAAGGAAATGCTCAGTGCAAGCTACTTCATGTATTTGAAGAAATTACTTACAGTAGTGAAATAGGCAACAATTGTTACTGAATTTTTGTTGTTGTGATCTTCAAAGTCACAAGACTAACATGATTGAGTTCTCAACACTAATGAATCCTGTGGAATCCCCTTCTCTGAATAACTACTGCAACCTACATACATTTGAACCTGCCTATTGACTCATGCTTCGGTCCAGCCCTTCAGTCCTCCACCTCCTACTTCAATCATTTACCACACACATGTTAGAAGTTTCTGTATGCAGTCCAGCCATAGCAGCCAAAGAAAGTGGTGACGGCCGTTTGGCTAAAAGCCCAAATATAGAGCAGTAGTTTTGTTGATGTCAGCAACTCAGCGTCTCCTTTCTATGGTGAGCAGCAATCTATTCTTTCCATAATGTCATTATTCTGTCCTAGATTTTCCATTTTTTTAAAGTAATAATTCTGTAATATTAACAACTGTCAGCAATTACCTTTTGGGATATTTAACGTGCTCACCAGGGTCTCTATAATTCTAGGGGAATGCCGTCCATTCAAGGGGACTTGTGTATTCCAGTGCTCCGTAAAGTTGTTCTTGCAGTATATCCTCTCGCATCTCATCTTTTGTACTCTGTCCTTTTCTATAATTTTGCTTTAAAGTTCGTTTATCTTCTGTGGCCTTTTTTCCCTTCCACCTTTCAGGTTTCTCTTCTTTGGTTAGTAATGGCTTGTCATATGAGCTCTTGATATTTGTGCAGCAGCTTTTTTTCTCCTGTCGTCTCTCTTAATTTTCTTTCAGGCAGTACCCAGTTTTCCCTGAGTCATACATGCTACACCTTTGCATGTTTTCTTTACCTGTTCCTGTTTAGCCGTTTTGTATTTCTGTCAGTCTCGTTTTTGGCAGGTTTTTTTAGCAGTTTTTTGGCACCTATTTGAGCCTTTGATATCTTTGCTATTTCAGATCTTAAAACTACCCCTTTGTGTTTTGTTTCCGTTTGTCAGTTCTGAAACTCACTGCAACCTCCGATTCTTTAAACTAATCAATGTTCTATCTCTGTAATTAGCAACCATTTTGCAGTTTCATTTGTTTTAATCTCCATTTCATAACCAATTACTTAAGAGTCCACATCCGCCCATGAAATGTCTTTCAGCTTAAAATCTGGTTTCGAAATCTGTTGTCTTTCATACACTATAGTTAAAAGTAAATGTCTCCATGAAAAATACTGCCAGACAGTGTCTTTCATTCTTTCATCTAATTCATGTTTAATACTTCTCCATCTCTTCCTTTTTCCTATTGTTGAATTCCAGTCTTCCATCATGATTAAATTACACTCTCTCTTAATTACATAAATAATGTTATTCAGCATACATTCTTTCAGTTTGTTTTCAAAGCTAGTTGGTGTATAAAACGTGTTCTTCTCTGGTGTGTCGGTTTTGTGTATCTTGGCCACGATAATACATTTTTTATGCTGTTCATAGTACCTTCACCACATTCCTACTTTATTCGACCTTATTCCCTCCTTAGTTGTTCATTGATTTTGTATTGAAACCTCTGTGCTCACCTCAATTGCTCTTCTTTTTGTTGTCAACTTGTTTAATTCCCAGTGTATCTATCTTCAACTTAACCATATCTCATTAATTAAATTCTGTAAACTACCTATCCGATTAAGGGAGCTGTCATTTCACGGTCCTACCCATTGAATGACGGTTCGGTTTTTCTTGGTGACATCATCTTTAGTCCCCCATCTCATTACCCACAGTTTTACCTCTGGAATATTTCACCCAATAGAATGCCACAAAAATTAAGCCATACAGTAGAGATGCACGTCGTCAGGGAATATAATGGCCGTAGTTTCTCCCCTTACTTTCAGTCTTTTGCAGTACCGCCACAAGAAGGCCATATTGCCTAATGTTACAAAGCTAGATCCACCAGGTGGTTGCCCCTGTGACTACTAAAAAGCCTGGTGCCTGCCCCTGTTCAGGAACCATAGGTTAGTATGGCCTCTCCCCATATATACCTCCATCATAGCTGAACATATAGTATGGCTGGTTGTATTGTAAAGGCAGTCAAGTCATTCCATCCTGTCGCGGTGAGCCCATTATTCATGGGTGGTTGAAATTAAGGCCAGTAAAAAATAATTCTTTACTGAATCTCACTGATGATTGGAGCTTTTGTATGTAAAAAAAAAAATTACTTGTACCATTATCTTGTGTATTGTTTTGTTCTTGTTGATTAAGATTGCCTTATGGGAAGCAAATGCTAGTTTAAAAGCAACTTTATATAGATGTAAAATCTCTTGCTAGGGTGAGGTGTTCAGAAATGACAGAAAATTTCAGTGAAGACATTTTTTGACACGCCTTGCCGTATGTGATCATATGTTGTTTTTGATATACAGCTATGGCAATTGTGTGAAGAGCTTTTCGGTATGTTATTGTTTCCGCTAGATACGTAGTCACAAGTAACGTGAAAAGTAGTGATTCAAAGATTGTTTACAGATTCATCTACAGAGGCTGTATTAGTCATCTAAATTAAAGTGCTCAGTGTTACAACCATCTTCCCACAAATATAAATTCTGTTTCTTGAAGAAGGAAGGAGGCGGGGCTTCTTTGTCTCTTGATTTTGTAACTCTGTAAATACTTGTTAAACGAAATTTTATCACGCGTTTAGTTTGTACCGTAAAGCATAAATAAAATGTCGATTTTGGGTTTTGTTCATGTTTGTTGGTTCAGTTTAGTTTGGTATCACCCAGTACTACTTCACTAGCCTTCTGTATGGCCACAATGTTCTGTTAAAGGATTACATAATGTTTTCTATTTTTAATGACAAATCTGGCTTGTCTGTAGTTCTGGTCACTGTGTAGAATTTTGTGGACCAGCTATGCTGTGCCACAACCATAAGCACTTCTCAGACTCATCTTCTCTGCTGCAGGAAATTGCTAATGCTTTCCAACTAACAGCTTATACCAGATTATCAAATGATGAGTAAACACATTTTCACTTTCAACCATCCATTTCCAGATGTTTATTGCGTAACTGCATTTACAGTTCAGTCACATGACATTAATACATTCTTTGCCTATGAGAACGAAAACGAGTGCTGCCAGTCTCAATAATACAAAAACTTTCGTACATTACAATAAAAAAATCATTCGTTTTTCTCCAAAGAGATTCTATTATCTTGTTTTCTCTGTGCACCTCTTCTGTCTGTGGGCTGTGTATCAGATGCCTAGGAAGTACAGTAGAATCCCACTAATCTGAACTAATTGGGACTGGACCTTGTTCGGATTAGCCAAAATTATGGTGACGAGTTTTTAGACTGAAGTATACCAGGCAGATAAGTAGGTACAGCATGGTAACAAATGGGAACAAGTGTGGGAGCAATGGCTCACTCTCACTCCCTGCCCTTGTTGTTGTGCATTGTTGAGACCTTTTTAGTGTCTGAAGTCAGTGCACTACCAGTTGGCTCAGAAAGCTCTTGGTTATGTTTGTTATCGATTGCTGGCACATGTAACAGTTGTACTGTATTCGTTCAGGTGTAGTGGTTTACGTACTTTTGTCATGAGTAAACGGACACATACAATGTTAACTCTCAAAGAAAAACTGAATGAATGCTTTGAAGTGCATAGACAACGGTGAGAATGTATCCTAACTGGTAACAGAACTGGGTGTTGGTAAAGCAACCGTTAGTGATTGGAAGAAAAACTGATTGAAACTTGAACAATCCTGTGCAATGTCTTCGGGAAAACAATCAAAAATTCGGCAGACTTTGTAACAGTCCCAATACGATAAAGTGGATGAAGATCTTTTCCGTTGGGTTATGCAAGAAATAGAAAGGGGAACTCCTTTCGGTGGAGCACTGGTTCAGGAGAAGACTGTTTACCTGAACAAGTTAATGAATGAATGAATGAATGGTGATAAGTCTTTTAGTGCGAGTATGGGTTAGTTGGACAGATTAAAAAAACGTCATTGAATCAGTCGGCTAACAATTAACAGAGAAAAGCTTTCTTCTGACCGTGATGCAGCGAGGGAATACTTGGGTGAGTTTGAAAAAATAAGAGAGGGAAAGTATTATCCCCAACAAATTTATAATGCTGACGAGACTGGCCTTAATTTTAGGGCATTGCCAACAAAAAGCCTGGCATCAAAAGTGGACCACCATGCTCCAGGTTTTAAAATGTGCTATGATCGTGTGACTTTATTAGTGTGCAGCAATGCTGCTGGTAATCACAAGCTGCCTTTAATGCTGATCAGCAAATCTGCTAGGCCCAGAGCTTTTAAAAACTGCAACATGAAGTACCTGCCCATATATTATCGCAACCAGAAAAAAGCATGGATGGATGGGATGGATGGAAAGCTGTTCAAAGAATGGTTTCACGGCCAGTTTGTTCCTCTGTTAAACGGTTTTCTAAGGAAAATCATTTGTCTCCCCATGCAATCATTTTGATTCATAACGCGCCATCTCACCCCAGCATTGAGGAATTGTGATGGAGAAATTGTGGCAAAGTTTTTGCTGCCGAATGTTACACCACTTCTACAGCCGATGGACCAGGGTGTACTGCAAACATTAAAACCTATTTACAGAAAACAATTTTTAAGAATGCTGATCCAAGATAATAGCATTCGTTTAGTGGACAAAATAAAAAAGACCAACGTGAAGGATGTTGTTTATTGGGCCACTGAGGCGTGGCAGAATATGTCCCTACTCTTAGAAAATCGTGGAGAAAACTGTGGACATGTCTTGAATTTCAAGACAACATAGTTGAAAATGAAGAGGAAAATCTACTACAAATGATACAATCCCTGGATGTCAAGAAGCTAGTGAAGGAGACAGGGATGAGTGGATGGAAGTGGATGGGGCATGTGTGGAGAACCTTACTGACGCTGATTTAGTTGCTGTGACTCAAGACAGGGAGAAGTGGACCACTGTGACGGTAGTGACAATGAGCCTGAAAGCGACAAAGGAGAGCTGGTGCCACACAGTGACGCAGCAGAAGCCCTTGACCTTGCACTACATTATTTGGAGCAACAGCCCACTGCTTCACCTGCTGATTTGATGTTTGAGACAATGGCGCAACTATGCCTCATATAACAGACTGTCTTCATTATGCCAAAAATCAATGACAGAGTTTTTGTAATCTAAAAAGTAGGGATAAAATGTCCACTGTATTTTAGTAAGTTTGACACCTTTTCTTTCAATTTTATGCATTGTTTAAACCTAATGTTTTCTTGCCAATTTTTCTAATACATGTTTACTATAGTGTGTGTGTGTGTGTGTGTGTGTGTGTGTGTGTGTGTGTGTGTGTAGCAGTTTACTGCACAGTTTTCCATACTTAGACTAACATTTTTTCATGTTCACATAAACCGAACATTTGGATTACCAGGGTTCGGATTATCAGGACTCCGCTGTAGTCATTCTCCTGGCCTCCGTGCACTGCGGCTTCATCTTTCCTCGTATGCCGTCTCTGTAGGGACAGTAGGTCTGTCAGTATTTGACCCCCCCCCCCCCCTACTTTGTTTCAACATCACAAACATCTTTAGCTGAAGCAACAGTTCTTCAGATAGAGGAATAGGACTCAACCCACAATGTCTTGTTGCATTACTTATCCCCGTGTACAAGCTAAAGATGTCGCTTTATCGTTTTCTATTATAGTATGCAGTTTAGACATATTTTGTTCCTTATTGCATTATTACATAGGTTAGTATATTTTCTTGTATCTCATTCTCCAGGTTGTCACTGTCTACTCATTACATACAATTGTTGTATTATTTTGTTACACCATTAATAAGTGTTTCTTATAATATTATTATGTATAGATTTATTACTGGTACACAGTGAGTGAGTGTTATCCTCACGGATAAGAAAAATAAAACCTCACAGATTTATTTCTTTAGAGTTAGCTTCATGTTTCATTTTATTGGCTTATAACATAGGAAGGTTTCTTATATTTAAGAGCAAGAACGTCATATATTGTGAAACTTCCTGGCAAATTAAAACTGTGGTGGACTGAGACTCAAACACTCAGTCCAGCACACAGTTTTAATCTGCCAGGAAGTTTCATATCAGTGCACACTCCGCTGCAGAGCGAAAATCTCATTATATATTGTGTTTCAACAACAACAGAGTAGATCTTGATATCTCAAGTTACATTTGGGGATATATAAATCTCCTTAATTATCTTTTCTAGTTACGTACGATATCCTCTTCCATAGCGTGATCACTTCTCCCTCTAACTCCTATTTAAATTCTTTATTGCGTCATAGCTGAAGCACCCCATTTCCATTTTTTTAGGTAGTACGGCACAACTTACTTTTATTTGTATGTGAAAGTGACCCACCCTAAACTATTTCCATAAAAGTGGTAGGTACGATTTCTGTTCTGAATGGACCTGACCTACTGTATAGATTAGTCACTCCAGGATCTGTGTACCCGCATAATATCCAATCCCATGAGCCCACATTCTTTGTAGACCTTATTTTTTGTCAGACAGTACTGGTCCGCATCTTTAACAGTTTTACTAAACGAGAACCAAGAGGTTTGTTAATATGTTACCTCAAATTTTCCTCTGTTATAATTTCAACACCCCCTTTTTCCTCTCTCTAGGTATTCTGTCCTACTCACTATCCTTGCCCTGTAGTATAGATAACTGTTTTCATTTGTATTTCTTGCATGCAAGTGTTCTCGACGTGCATCGATAACCCACTGGGTTTGTTCATCATGATTTATGCGATTCATTTAGTGTGTCGTACATTATTTCATTGATGTAGTCTTTATTCCCCTCGAAAATGTGATGCAACTGAATTGTCATTTGTCCATGTCCTCCTTACGTCATGAGAGTAGTCCATTGTCGTCACACTTTCTGAACTGTTCTGTAAACTCATTGTACTTTTTACAAAATTTTGAAGTTTGATTTCTAGAGTGTTAAGTGTGTCATCATTATTTAAGAGCTTGTTGTGCTCTAAAGAGTGTATCCATATATTTGTATTGGAAATCTCTAGTTGTACTTTGTCAAAGTTAACTCTAAAATTATGAAAATATTGCCTAAACTCTTTATTTACTATTTGATGTACTTTATCAGGTAAGTTTCTGTGAGACTGTTAACCTTTGTGTCAATATCTGTTAACTTCATTGCCTGCTCTGTTGTCTGAACTGTGAAGTCCTCTTATACTGCTTCAGTTACCTTACTAGAAATAGTTTCTTGCATGGTATCCTGTTTTGCATTTAACTTAACATACTGTTGTTGTTTTTATAGTATCCAGTTTGTCAGGTCAAAGATAACATTTTGAAATTTGTGCTCAGTCTTGAATTTAGCGTATAAAGTGTCAAAAAAAATTTTGTGATTATTTTCCCTCAATTCATCTTTTAAATATGATGTTACGTGAGTACTAGTTTCTTCTAATTTTTATTAATGCTGTTAACTGTATATTGTTATCAGCCAGTTGTTACTTCAGCAACTTAAAAAATCTCACTTATGTCTGTTTCCAAAGCCACACGTTTGTTTCTGAAGCCATGCCTTGTCACAATAGACAGTAGGTCATAACTGTGTGTGTGTGTAAGTATTTATCGTAAATGACTTTGTGTATAGGCTTCTTTCTTATAGATGACACACACACACACACACACACACACACACACACACACACACACACACACACACACAGTATGACAATTAACTGCTCAGCACATGTAGCATCTCATCAAATGGTGGCTGCTTGTGCCAGGTGATGGCAGTGTGCCGTTTGTGTTTGTAGACTGTAATTAGGTGGCTGTGTGCTGTCCGTGGTCGAAGATTGTCTCGGCTTGTTCTGTTGAGATGTAGCATGCTGCAGTACTGACGATTTCGGTGTCTCGCAGATAAGATCTCCGTTGAAATTCTTTCTAGTCAGTAATTGGAATGGGATTTATCCCTTTTTTTGCATCAAATGACACTGTAATATAATTGATACTGGTTAGCAATTTTCAATTTAAATTCACAACTAACTGCATAGCTCTGTATCTTCGTTTGTTTTCTTGTTGCCTGTAGCAACTTTAATCTTCTTTGCATACATGCTTAGTGAAAAATAAAGAAATACCCATTTTGGGTTTGTCATATTTGTTGGTTGAGTTTAGTTTGGTATCGCTCCTTGCACCCTGTACTGTGTGTGTCGCAATGTTCTGCTAAAGAGTCAGTTAGTCACTTTTTTTTTACGAATCTGGCTTGTATGTAATTCTGGATGCCATGTAGAATTTTATGGACCAACCATGCTGTGCCACACCCGTGTGTGATTCTCAGACTCACCTGTTCTGCTGTAGGAAATTGCTAAAGCTTTCCAACTAATGGCTTATACGAAATTATCAAGTGACGACTGAACATGTGTTTTGACTTTCAACCATTTGTTTCCATGTGTTTATTGTATAAGTGCATTTACAATTCAATCCATTAACATAATGTTAAGACATTGTTTCTCTATGAGAAGTCAAACTAGAGTGCCACCGATCCCACAGTAATACAAACGCTTTCTTAAATTACAATAAAAAATATCATTTGGTTTTCTCCTAAGATATTCATAATACTATTTATTGTGTGTGCCTCTTCTGGTTACATGGACTGCGTACCAGAAGCTCAGCAAGTACTCAGCAGTCTCCTGGCCTCTGCACACTGCGGCTACATCTTTTGTTGTTCACACTCTCTGTTGGTACACGCGTTATGTCTGTCGATATTACACCCCCATACTTTACTTAAATGTCTTCAACAGATGCGACAATTCTTCATTCAGTGGAACAGGACGTGACCCACAGTATCCTGTTACACTATAACACTACATAATCTTTTTACATATTTAGATGTGTATGGCTACAAGTATAATGTGTGAGGGTCAGTCTGAAAGATTATCAGAAGAACCTTTATTAAGATTATTGAAATGTGAAAATTCTTTAGTTGTATTGTATGTTAACCGGGGGTCTAGAAATGACAGAGGCTCTGACCTCGTCACAGCCGCAGTGGTCCACAACCCCACGAACCCCCCTGCGGGTCCGGGGATTAGAATAGGCCCGAGGTATTCCTGCCTGTCGTAAGAGGCGACTAAAAGGAGTCCATCCCCCTCACGGGGGTAGTTAGCGCCTGCGTCCGGAGACGGACGGTTTCACGACCTATAATCGTGGTCTTTTTGGTTTTTCCTTCTCGTTTCTTCCTTCCTTTTGTTGGTTCCTTTCTTTGCTCTTCTCCACTTCACTGTCTTCCTTACTTTTTCCCTTGACTTCTCCTTGCCTTCTCATTGCCTTCTTCTCCTTGCCTTCTCCTTGCCTCCTTCTCCTTGCTTTCTCATTGCCTTCTTCTCCTTGCCTTCTCTGGTCTCCGCCTCGGCGTTTGAGACAGTCTGTCCTCTTTCTCCCTCTCTCTTCTTTTTCCTCTTCTTCCTTCCTCCCTGTGCGTGTCTGAAGGCCGACCCACGCGTTCGCACGCGTAGCCGGTGACGGGGTAACGCGTAAGTCCCCGCCCTGGGTAGACATGTAAGGCACGCGCGTACCCCCTGGTAAAGGCCAGGCCCGGGGAGGGGTGATTGCCTGAGCTGATACCTTCTGACCATGCCGATTGGTCCCTCCGTCTGTTTCTCGGGAGGTGTGACCTGAGGTGTAAACATTCACCTAAGGCGGGAGTGCCCTCTGAGAGGGTCCCCACAAGGAAGGAGCGCGCCATCGGAGACGCTGGCAATCATGGGGGATTCCTCCGCAATGGATTCTACTCCATCGCTTTCGACTTCGACCCACAAACGGAAACGTGACCAGCCAACAGTGACAAAAATACTACCGCCTGCCCCACAGTTCCTCGTCGTTTCTCGATCTGAGGACGGAAAGGATTTTTCCTCTGTCAACCCTTTCGTTATCCAGAAGGGCGTAGATGCCATAGCCGGATCTGTCAAATCTTGTACCAGGTTGCGTAACGGTACCTTATTACTAGAAACTGAGAGTGCCTTTCAGGCACAAAAACTGCTTCGGGCCACACTCCTGTACACATTCCCTGTCAGGGTGGAGGCTCACCGAACTTTGAATTCATCTCGTGGTGTGGTCTATACTAGATCCCTCGACGGCTTGACTGACGAGGAGATTCAATCTTTCCTCGCTGAGCAGGGCGTGACGGCTGTCCATAGGGTCATGAAAAAGGTCAACAATGACCTTGTACCGACCCGGACACTTTTCTTAACCTTCGATAGTGTTAAGCTGCCATCGCGCATCAAGGCGGGCTACGAGGTTATTTCTGTTCGCCCCTATGTCCCGACACCTACGCGCTGCTACCAGTGTCAGCGTTTCAGTCACACTCGACAGTCTTGTTCCAATGCGGCTAAATGTGTCACTTGTGGCAGGGATGCCCATGAGGGTGACTGTCCACCTCCGTCTCCTCGTTGTGTGAACTGTCAGGGTGACCATGCCGCATCCTCCCGCGACTGTCCTGTCTATAAGGAAGAACGCTGTATCCAGGAAATTCGAGTCAAAGAGAAAGTGTCCACCTCGGCTGCTCGCAAGCTATTGGCTAGTAGGAAGCCCACGCTGCTCCCAGCGGGGAAATACAGCACTGTCCTCGCCTCTCCTCGGACTACCCGGGAGGTAGCAACCCAGACATGCGATCTGACCTTCAGCACCACGGTCGTCCGTTCGGCCAGTGCTAAGATCGCGCGGTCGACGTCTCCTCTTCGTCCCATCACCCCACAGACACCAGCCCCTTCATCAGCTTCTGCTAAGACGAAGACCCAGAAGTCAGATGCACGGGCCTTCAAGAAGGAACCGTCCCGTGCAGACTTCCTACGTACCTCGACCTCCCAGCCTTCGTCCGGTACTTCCACCAAACGACCATCCAAGAAGGCTAATAGGAAGCACAGTTCTCCTTCTCCGCCACGGCGCATTTCTTCTCCTGCGCCACCCAGCGGTTGCTGCCCCAGGCCGTCATCCCTTTCGCCTGGCCGCACCGCTGGTAGCCGAATATCTGGCCGTTCACCGGCGGAGGAAGCTCCCCCTCCCGGCCATCTTCCCAAGATGGCCGATGAACCTATAGAACCAATGGACGATGACTGTCCGCCTACTGATAGCGGCGGCAGTGCTCGCTCGAAGCCAGGCCCTCAGCGGCCTTCGAGGTGACCCCTTCTCTCATCTTCCTTTTCTTCCGATGGCACTTATTAACTGGAATATTCGCAGCGTTCGCTCCAACCGAGAGGACTTGAAGTTGCTGCTCCGCTCGCATCGTCCGCTCGTCGTAGCCCTCCAGGAAACGAAGCTACGCCCATGCGATCAAATTGCCTTGGCACACTACACCTCTGTGCGTTTTGACCTACCCCCTGTGGTAGGTATCCCAGCTCATGGAGGGGTTATGTTGCTGGTCCGGGATGATATTTACTACGATCCCATCACGTTGCACACCGGCCTGCAGGCAGTTGCCATCCGCATTACTCTCCCCACTTTTACGTTTTCCTTTTGTACCGTTTACGCTCCATCGTCATCTGCCATTACCAGGGCAGACATGACGCAACTTGTTGCTCAGCTACCTGCACCATTTTTGTTAACTGGAGACTTCAATGCCCACCATCCTCTTTGAGGCTCTCCAGCATCCTGCCCGAGGGGCTCCTTGTTAGCAGACCTTTTCAACCAGCTCAATCTTGTCTGCCTCAATACTGGCGCCCCTACTTTTCTTTCGGACACATCTCATACCTATTCCCATTTAGACCTCTCTATATGTACTCCCCAACTTGCACGCCGGTTTGAGTGGTATGCCCTTGCTGATACATATTCGAGCGACCACTTCCCGTGTATTATCCATCTCCTGCAGCATACTCCCTCTCCGTGCTCCTCTCGTTGGACCATCTCCAAGGCAGACTGGGGGCTCTTCTCTTCCAGGGCGACCTTTCAGGATCAAACCTTCACAAGCTGCGATCGTCAGGTCGCACACCTCACGGAAGTCATTCTCGCTGCTGCTGAATATTCCATCCCTCACCCTACCTCTTCTCCACGTCGCGTACCGGTCCCCTGGTGGACCGCAGCATGTAGGGACGCTATACGTGCTCGTCGACGTGCTTTACGCACCTTTAAACGCCACCCTACAGTGGCGAATTGTATTAATTATAAACGATTACGTGCTCAGTGTCGTCGTATTATTAAAGAAAGCAAGAAAGCCAGCTGGGCTGCTTTCACCAGCACCTTCAACAGTTCTACTCCTTCTTCTGTTGTCTGGGGTAGCCTGCGCCGGCTATCTGGCACTAAGGTCCACTCCCCAATTTCTGGCTTGAAGGTCGCGAATGAAGTCCTTGTGGCCCCTGAGGCTGTCTCCAATGCCTTCGGCCGCTTTTTCGCCGAGGTTTCGAGCTCCGCTCATTACCACCCTGCCTTCCTCCCCCGCAAACAGGCCGAGGAGGCTAGGCCACGTGACTTCCGCTCCTCGAATTGTGAAAGTTATAATGCCCCATTCACCATGCGGGAACTCGAAACCGCACTTGGCCGATCACGGTCCTCCGCTCCAGGGCCTGATTCTATTCATATTCAGATGCTGAAGAACCTTTCTCCTGCGGGTAAAGGTTTTCTTCTTCGTACATACAATCGCATCTGGATTGAGGGACAAGTTCCCGCATGCTGGCGCGAGTCTATTGTTGTCCCGATTCCTAAGCCGGGGAAGGACAAGCACTTGCCTTCCAGTTATCGACCTATCTCGCTTACCAGCTGTGTCTGTAAAGTGATGGAGCGAATGGTTAACTCTCGATTGGTTTGGCTGCTCGAGTCTCGCCGCCTACTTACCAATGTACAATGTGGATTTCGTAGGCGCCGCTCTGCTGTCGACCATCTGGTTACCTTGTCGACCTTCATCATGAATAACTTCTTGCGGAAGCGCCCGACCGCGGCTGTGTTCTTTGATTTGGAGAAGGCTTACGACACCTGTTGGAGGGCGGGCATTCTCCGCACCATGCATACGTGGGGCTTTCGCGGTCGCCTCCCTCTTTTTATTCGTTCCTTTTTAATGGATCGACAGTTTCGGGTACGTGTGGGTTCTGTCCTGTCAGACACCTTTCGCCAGGAGAATGGGGTGCCACAGGGCTCAGTTTTGAGCGTCGCTCTCTTCGCCATCGCGATCAATCCAATAATGGATTGCCTCCCAGCTGATGTATCAGGCTCCCTTTTCGTGGACGATTTTACCATCTATTGCAGCGCGCAGTGTCCACGTGTCTTGGAGCGCTGTCTTCAGC
The DNA here is from genome assembly GCF_023898315.1 of Schistocerca nitens. Lineage (NCBI taxonomy): Eukaryota > Metazoa > Arthropoda > Insecta > Orthoptera > Acrididae > Schistocerca > Schistocerca nitens. Next base: position 357,432,715 of record NC_064622.1, read on the forward strand.
GTTCTCTTGACCGTCTTTACTCCTGGAGTGTCGCCAATGGCTTCCGTTTTTCTGCCGAGAAGACGGTCTGTATTAACTTCTGGCGCTACAAAGAGTTTCTCCCACCGTCCTTACGACTCGGTCCCGTTGCTCTCCCACTCGTGGAGACAATCAAATTTTTAGGCCTTACCTTTGACAGGAAACTTAGCTGGTCTCCACATGTGTCATATTTGGCCGCCCGTTGTACCCGTTCTTTAAATGTCCTCCGTGTTCTCAGTGGTATGTCGTGGGGAGCGGATCGAACCGTCCTACTTCGTCTATATCGGTCGATCGTCCGCTCCAAGCTGGATTATGGGAGCTTCGTTTACTCCTCTGCACGGCCATCCATCTTACGCCGCCTCAACTCCATACAACATCGGGGTTTACGACTTGCGATCGGAGCATTTTATACCAGTCCCGTAGAGAGTCTTCATGCTGACGCTAGCGAATTGCCACTCACCTACCGGCGCGATATACTGCTTTGTCGGTATGCCTGTCGGCTACTGTCAATGCCCGACCATCCTTCTTATCGTTCCTTTTTTGACGACTCTCTTGACCTTCAATACGGGTTGTATGTCTCTGCCTTGCTACCCCCTGGAGTTCGCTTTCGTCGCCTCCTTCAACACCTTCATTTTTCACTCCCTGCAACCTTTCGAGTGGGCGAGAGCCGCACGCCACCTTGGCTCCAGGCTCAGGTCCGCGTTCACCTCGACCTTAGCTCGCTCCCAAAAGAGGTCACCCCCGGTTCGGTCTACCACTCCCGTTTTTTGGAACTTCGTTCGAAGTTCAACAACTTGACTTTCATTTATACAGATGGCTCTAAGACCAATGACGGGGTCGGGTGTTCCTTTATTGTCGGGGCACAAAGTTTCCAATACCGGCTCCATGGCCATTGTTCGGTCTTCACAGCTGAGCTCTTTGCCCTCTACCAGGCTGTTCTGTACATCTGCCGCCACCGACATTCTGCTTATGTCATCTGCTCAGATTCCCTGAGCGCCATCCAGAGCCTCAGTGATCCGTACCCGGTTCACCCTTTCGTACACCGGATCCAACGCTCTCTTCAGCAGCTGGTGGACGTCGGTACGCCGGTTAGCTTTATGTGGGTTCCTGGCCATGTCGGTATCCCTGGGAACGAAGCTGCAGATGCCGCGGCCAAGGCTGCGGTCCTCCAGCCTCGGACAGCTTCTTGTCGTGTCCCTTCGTCCGATTTTAGCAGGGTCATTTGTCGGCGCGTTGTGTCGCTGTGGCATGCCGATTGGGCTGCACTTACCGACAACAAGCTTCGGGCCTTGAAAGCTCTTCCCGTGGCTTGGACGTCCTCCTCACGCCCTTCTCGGCGGGAGGAGGTCGTTTTGGCAAGGTTAAGAATTGGACACTGCCGGTTCAGCCATCGCCATCTGCTGACGGCTGCGCCGGCGCCGTTCTGCCCATGTGGGCACTTGCTGACGGTTAGTCACATTTTAATGTCCTGTCCCGATCTTAAAACACTGCGCCTCGATCTTAACCTGCCTACTACTTTAGATGCCATTTTAGCGGATGACCCACGAGCAGCTGCTCGTGTTCTTTGTTTTATCAATTTGACATACCTCGCTAAGGACATTTGATGATGTTTTTAATCCTCTGCCTGTCAGTCTGTCTTTTATTGTGTTTTCCCTTTTAGTTGTTGTTGTCAACTTGTGCCTCGCGGTGCATTCTTAGAGTAGTCAGGGCGCTAATGACCATTGAAGTTGTGCGCCCGAAAACCACAAAAAAAAAAAAAAAAAAAAAAAAAAAAAAAAAAAAAAAAAAAAAAAAAAAAAAACCACGAAGACTACTGCAGTCCACTTCAGCCCTCCGCCGCCCCACACCGAACCGCTCTTTCAGGGTTATTGTGCGGTTCAGTCCTGGGTGGACTTTCATGGCTGGAAATGTCACATTCCTATTTATAAAGTGACCCCAATGTTTCATTCCCATCTGTGGAAGACCATTCCAAAGGGGACTGTAGCTTTTTTGAATGTCTATGTCACTCCCAGGCTCGCTACTGATGGCAGCACAATTCCATTTACGTATATTCCCACATAGTACCATGGTGTCAGTTGCTTGAAATATCTGAGCCCAATTGGTCTTTGTTGGGTGCCATTGACCGCTATTGCTATCCCCCCATGACGAAAGACTGACGCACATCTTCAGCACTAAGATCCAGATGTCACTCAATTTAATGCCTTTCTCCTTTCTATCAAAATTCCTGGGATGTTATAAGTATCTATGGCCCTTCTGTATAGCCTTTCATGGTACCTGCTTGTGGCTTTCAGTACTTTGGTCTTGCCAAAACAAATGTGGTGGTCTTGTAGCTGCAGAGCCACAGTTCATCTACCCCTTCTACAATTGCTCTTGTGCTCTGTCAGTTTTTGACTGTTCTTATTGTAGTGCCCATGTACACCTCCCCACAACTACACGGAATCCTATAAATCTGTACTTTTTCCAGCAGTTTGCAAGCATCCTTGGTCAGTTTTAGCTGATTCTGTATCTTCTTGGTGGGTTTGTAGATTACTGTGATTAGTTTTTTCAAGATTTTTTTCCCTATGCGATCAGTAATGTCCTTAATGAAAGGCAAGAAAACTTTAAATTTCACAGGTGCTTGGCATCATTACTACTTTTGTGCAGCTGTCTTTAACTCTTTTTACCTCAGCAGATGAGTAACCATTTTTGAGCACTGCATTACTGAGATGTATTAATTTCGCATCAAGCAGCTCGGGTTTGCAGATGTTCCTTTCCCTATGTGCCATTATTTTTAATGATGCCTTATTTTTGTTGTTGTTGGTGGTTCAAATCCTGGTTTAGGTAACGCTCTTCCATGCGAAGGTTTTTGGTATACTGTGTGGCCTAAGCTACCATCATCTTTCTTGAAAACTGGCATGTCAAGAAAATTTAATCTCCATCCTGACTCTTCCTCTATGCTCAACTGAATCTTTGGATTAATCCTGTTGAGAGTCCTGTGAAAATGACTTAGTTCCTCTCAGTAGTGCCTCAGCAAAACACACACGTCATTCACATAGCAGAACCAAATACTCAGCTTTTTGTTGGAAAATGCATGCCCCTCTAATATTTCCATGAAGAAACTTGATGTGACTGGGCTTACGTGGCTTCCCATAGCCGTGTTATCTGTTTGTTTGCAGACTCATTGTTCTGTTTGAAATACGTGGTTGTGAGGCAGTACTTAAACTATTCTGTGCAATATTGGGAGGGGAAATGTGGTTCAGCTGTTGTGACACCTCATTGAGCAGAATCATAGTAAGTATAATGCATATCAAAACTATTGTGCCCTCCAGCTGGACCATTATGCTGTCTAATAATTTACTTACAAAACGTGGGGAATTTTTGATATAGGAATCCAATAAGCCCACATATGAGTGTAATAATGTTTTTCAGAACTTTGCAATTGAATAGGTGGGTTGAACCAGTGACACTAATGATAGGTCTTCAGAGGTACACATTCTTTATGCACCTTAAGCACCCATAAAGTTGTGGTGGTGGTGCAACTGAATTGAACAGACTTTTCTGAATGTTCTGTTTGATAGAGCACGTTTTTATCAATAGTGGAACAGTTCTAAGCACTCTGTCAGTGGTGTCTTTACTCAGTTTACTATATATCACAGTAAGACTAATGACTTACGGCATTCACAGGTATATAATTAACCGAGTAAAGACCTCACTGACAAAGTTTTTGAAACTGTCAACGCACTTTATAAAGTTCTGTATTGGACAGAACATTCAGGAAAATTTTGCTCAGTTCAGTTGCACTGTAAGAAAGACTGAGGGGTTCCTGGAGCTGCGCGCACACACACACACACGCGCGCACACGCACACACGCACGCACACGCACGCACGCACGCACACACACACACACACACACACACGCGCACACACACACACACACACACACACACACACACACACACACACACACACACACACACACACACACACTGAATCTACAACCCCCTTGAAAATGTCCTCCGCGTATGAGGATGAAACATTGGGTTTCAATGTGAAATCTATTCAAGCAAGACACAATAGTCGGAAATTTTATAAATTGTGATTGCTGTAGATGCCACTCATTAACATTTCTTGAGTAGGGGAATAGCCTGCTTAGTTGATGGAAATAAGCACCTGCCCAAACCCAACTTGGTTATATGGCTGTGAACATGAAATAAAGTTGCTCTGTACATTGTTTCTCATGTCTCCAGAAGTCCAGAATGTTATGACGTTTGTTGTGTAGCTATTTCTTTTTTAACATTAAGCTGCCTAAAACCAAAGAAGTAATTTCATTTTGTACCTTGACAGTACCTTAGCACTTAGCATACAGTTGTTAGACTTGTTAACTTTGACAAAAAACCTGTCCTGACAGTGACAGTACTTTCGTTCAGATGAAAAGGCTCACAACATCCTTAAAGATGTTGAAAGGTGTTAGCAAAGAAATGTACACTGATACTGCAGACTGTTGCAATTAATCGAAAATTTTAGATGTTCATGGTCAATATTTTGAAAAATGTGGAGCATTATTGTTGAAGATATGTGGTGTAACTGAGTCACGGGGGGAAAAAAAAAACCTGCAGATCATTTTCCAGCCAAAACTGGAATTACAACACTGACTTGGAAAACCGTTTTTCTTTCCAGTTGTGAAGCCATTTTCGTATGCTTTTAGCCACAATAAAGACTACTGAAAGAGTCGATTTATTGTGGCTTCATAGACAAAGGCAGTACCGTTACTGTAAGGAAGTGAGAGTTAGATGTAAAGAAAGATGACAGCAAAATAGATATATGTGACTTTTGATGAGAGTAAAGAATGAATTGACTGTATATGCTGTTAATGAGAAGAAAGCTCAACATAGATATAAGTAATTGAATCAATAAAACAATTTACTGACAAAGTGGTGGCACTGGCAGAAGAGTTGAAGGGGAAGGACGAAGAGTGAAGGAAAATGACATTGGGGAGGATGGAGAGAGATCAGGGAAACTAGTGGAGTTTGGAAAAATTGCCCAGAAACCTGGGTAACAGGAGGATACAGGACATTCACGTGCCTGATCGGTTTACGTAAGACAAAGTAAACAATCAATAGTTGCTGCTGCATTTGTGCAACTTCATTCTGAGTTGCCATAGTTTAAATATACATATAATGTCCCTACACCTTGCAAAATTTAGGGTAGTGTTGTGTATAATAGCATTAACAACCTTAACTCCAGTTGCAATAAGATTTATAACAATATTTCCTTTGGACATCTTTGGCTCATGATGTTTTTAAATGGAGACCTACTATTCCCTTACACTTTCAAATTGTAACAAATTGTGAAGGGAGCAAGTTTGTTTTATCACAATATGGGCTGTGAGTGGAGGTGTGAAATTCTCTTGCTCAAGTAGTCAGATAATACTGTATTCTATTTCTATACTGATAACCCACGTGGGCACAATCCTGTTACATGTTGGCTTATCTTTGCCTTCACAGGTCTTTGAACTGACTTAACATGCAAGTTTAAGGGGCACCTATATTTTAATATGGACTTTGAACCACGGTGCAACTTTGCATGTATTATACACACAAAATCATGGCCAGACATGAAAATCTGTGTCGTAGAAAAAACTTAGGACCAACTGAGTACTGAACCTCTGACTTCTGTAGCATATCAACAATACACGAACTGGGCACTTGTGGTGGGTAGTCTTATAGCAAGTACCCCAGTGACCCAAGTATCTGTGATAATTGTTTAGTTGTCCTTTGGCTTGAACAGGAATTACTTAATCAATTTTTGTAGCTATCTGAGAGTCCAACAAAACAGCTTTCAGCAATGGTACTGAAGAGTCAGTGCTGCTGCATCATTATGGTATGGTAGTTAAAAAGGCTGGCAAGTCTTCACTGTGCTGCAAGTTTGTATAGTGAGCAAGTGAAGTGTGTGCCTGGCCTTGGTGACATTGCTATTTAAGAGTGAGAGAGAGGTAATTATGTAAAGCCCAAAATGCAGAGGGAAAATGGAATTGTAACTGAAGCCTTTCATATTTGCTATTATTCTCCTTTTTAATGGAGAATTACATCAGAAACTAAGATATCTTAACGGAATGTAGGATGAAAGAGACAAAAGATTCATGCAGTATACTAAAGTTAACATTTGAAGACCTCCATTAAAAGCTTCTGTAGAACTAACACATCTTTGAAATTTAGAGATGACTGGCATTCTGTTGTTTATGACATTGCCAACTTCATTGGGCCTTTTTTTCACTGTCTTCAAACATATTTTTGGCTAATGTAACATAGATTTTCTCTTTTATCCTAATGATATTGAAATGTATAACTTCATGCAGGAGAGAGAAAATGCTTGTAGACAACATTCCAGTAGAAAGAGGTTTAAAGATGTATAAGAAACATTACAGCAACATAACTGATGTGTGTTTTCTTTCTTCAGTGTGAAGCTATGTTCTTTTTTAATTAGTTCAATCTCTCTCTCTCTCTTTCAGCGTGGGATGATATTCTGAAGGAGATGTCATCAACAGCGGTACAGTCTGGAGCCAAAGTCCGGTATTACAGTGGACAATGAAAAAGTGCATATAAGCTGTGATTTGCTATAAAATACAGTGCTATTTGTGCATTGTAACTTTCTTTTTTGTGCATATATTTGCGTTTTTATGTTCCTTAGTTTCTTGTTGCAAGGAACTAAAGAGCTTCAGGCAAGTAACTTGCATTTAAAACTGTGAATTTACCAATAGGAGCTCATAGAATTCAACAGTTTGTCACAGATGAGTGTTATAGAGGTATATTTCAGCATGTTGTTATTGTTAAATATTGCTGAAATGTGTGTTTGTACATGCCGAAGTGAGTGTGTTGGGGAAGTTAATAGTGAATAGTATTTTGAAAACTGTTGTGCCACACTGAAGAGCAAAGTGACAGACTTCACATTATTGAGGATGTATTTTTTGTCCGTATCCCAGAAAGTGACTCAAAACTAAGACAATAAAATAACACAAATGAAAATTATAAAGTTGCTTTGCTTTGTGCGCCATATTAAGAGAAACTGGGAAGATGACTGTTAGGCAGTGGTTATTCATTGTGTTATATTTAAGCAGCCTGAAGGGGAATGCATGTGATAGTAAGTGATAAATTATCGTGCGTTCTGGGTATACTGAGAAGAGTGAGTGAGCAGATGTGTGTGAGTGTGATTGTGTGTTAGGAAGTTACCTTGTAACTTTTTGAAAATGAAAGCAAAAAACTGTTGTTGGCAGTTGTTTTAAATTGATTTGTTTGCATGTTATGAGTTTATAGGTTCATGGACCTGTCGAATGTAATCAGTTTGTATGTACATATATTATGTGTAATCGAAAATGCACATACCAGTTTTCCTGCTAAAAATCAACATTTTTTGTGGATAAATGATCGTGAAGACTTTTGAGTGTGGCAAGCGAAGCTGATATTGTGTCATCAGTGAAGAGGCACACGTTGTGTGACATCGGCAGCGCTGTCTGAATGTCACAGCTAACTTGTGTAAAAATATACTAGTGAAATGGACAGCAACAATTAGCAGTCAGAAACTGAGATTTGAATGAAGTGGCTTTCGTGTATTCTGTTTTTGTTTTTTGCAGATGTAATTTATCTGTGCTTTGGAACCACAGAAGAAACAAATTGCTTTTTAAAGTTGTAGGAACTATGTTAAAACTGTATATGTTAACGGTTGGAACATGATGGCCCTCTCCGGAAAACAAATCACAAATCTTGTGGTATCAGACTTTTACGGAATAATGAGTTTGATTTCATACTTTGGTTTACTTAAAATATTTAATTGCTTAATACTGACTACCACGACCAAAGTTTTTAAAGACGTTACTAAATACTATCTTTGTTATTACCACAAGACATGTGAAATCATGTTGTTAGTTCCAGTTTTGAGTAATAATGATAAAATCATGAAATTAAGCAAGATATATCCGATGTTATAAATAGCAAATGGCTTTCGCGACACAGTTAAGCATTGCCATCAGACCTTATATGTGTGAGTGCTATCTCACATCCAGCAGTCTATGATACATTGTAAGTAAAATAAAGTAAAAAAAAAAATAATGACTGCATAAAGGCTGTTTACATCTTCTGCTCTTATGCTTGATAAAAGTTTCAAGCTGTCTGAAGAGCAGCAAAATGTTAAAACAGGCTTTGAATGGAAAGGTTTACAAACTTACGGATCTCATGTGTACAGAGGGTAGACATATGAGAAGTGTAAAAACCTATGTTTGTATTGTCTTCTGTATATTGAGCCCATTTTAATCATTTGGTTGTTAACCATACCAGTCTTTATCTGTTTTGCAAGACAGAAATAGTAATTTATAAAAACGTTGAAGGCTGTTTGATTCTAAAACTGCACATTCGAAAACACCCATACATATTCTACAGTCAGTACTCAAAATTGTTCTTACTGTTTATTAAATTTATAAGAGGAAGATCCTGTAATGGACAGATTTTGAAAACTTATTTTGGCATTTTCAGATAATTGGCATAACTTTGTTACATGCATTGGTTTCTTTATTTATGCAGTAAAGTCTTTGTTCTAGAACCTTTGTACAGTTTTTATAAGAGGTGCTATTGTTCTGTTGTTCCCTTTTCCTTGTTTCCTTTATGTATTTCCAGTACTGTGATATAACTTTACTTTATATTTCATATTTGCGTTAAATGATAATTCAGTCAAATTCTGCGAGTGAGTATGATTTCTGTTTTAAGTGAGGCTTACAAAACGTGTTCCTATGAGGTTTTAAATAATTAAGTTGGACTAACCATGTATAAATTTCCCTTTACACACTGTATAGTCTCGTTGCACTAGGTGGCACGCAAAGGATGAAAACTTGTATTTTAATATTAACTGTTTTAATAACATACAAATGTACACACACACACACACTTGTACATAGTAATAAGCAAAATTTGTGTTAATCGGTTATAGGATATGACCACTTCATGTAAAAGAGGGATGACCCAGTTCTACACTGAACATAAATTTCTTGATTGTCTTGATAATATGGGAATACAGAAATTTGGCATTGTGGTAAGCATCTAGAATGTTCTAACAGATTTCATCCACTGTGAGAAGACCTCAAAGCCAAAAGTTATACCCAAATCAACAGATTTACCCAAAAAGACGTGCAACACAAGTGAGGTGACATTATCTTGCCAGTCATAATCAGAAAGCGGTTTTCAGTGTTTCGAATAGAAGCCAGATTTGTCAGTGCTGTAATGCTTCTGTTCTTGTGGGTAGGTACACACACACACACACACACACAAAAAGCAGAATTGGTGATGGCCAAACTTGCTTACAACAGATGCAGAGCAAAATGCAAAAAACCAGTAGAACCTGAGACTATTACGTACAACATAATACTTCATATTCTCTGCAATTTTTGTTTGAAAATGCGCATCAACATACATTTTATAAGTATTTGAATTTTTTTATTGCCATTATTTCTATAATGTACCTTTTCTCATAAACTGATTGAGCAATAAAGCTGGAATTTCACTGTTTACATCAGTGTAAGAGGCTAATAATAAACTGTGTGGAATAGATTTTTGTTGAAGGTCATAGTTGCTTTGAAATTAATTTTTCAGTTTTGTGTTACCTGGGGCTTCTCCATCTTCCCCTGCATATGATTATTCAGTAAGTAATTCTTAAGAACCCTGTCAAATTTCAGGGTGTCAGCTTTTATGGTTCCTAAGAAAAAGTGGAGTATAGCCCAAAAAAGTCAGTTTAAAGCAATTTGCATTTAAAGATTTTATTTAAGTTTTTGTCAGTATAGCTGTACCTTTAGTGACTAATGCAGTCCATGTCCATAATCTTTATTCTCTTCCTTGTGTTCCTGGTGGAATCTCTTCCCGCCTGCTTTGCCTAGCCAACTTCTGCATTTTTTATTCTACTGACTGAGCTTTGTCCAGTCGTGTTTCATTGATGCTTCTGAGTGTCTTCAGTGTGAATGAATGCACCTGGATAGAAGCCTAATCTCTGCAGGCACTTAGTTCTACCTACACTTCCACTACCGATCACTAGATTTGCATCACATGCAGCTATCCTCATAACAATTGAGGACACATATACTGTTTTAGGACAACACATCCATATAAGGTGATTGTAGCTCTCATTTGTATTCTGTGTTTCCCATGTACATAGTTTATCAGCAGTTAATAATTGGCTAGGTACCTGAAAGTTGGTTTTATAAGACCTAAAACAGTGACGAACCATGTTTGTTGGTATATGGGTTTCCACTGGCTTCTGCCTGAAGATATTTGTACCATGATATGTCACAAAGGGAATGTTGAGGATTATCATGTGTGGAAAGTTTGTGAAAGAATATTGCCCACACAGCTTGCTGCGTTCTTTCACACTGTTAATTATCCCTGATAGTGTGTCCATAACAAATTTGGAAAGTGTGAATTTTCTTGTTTGGCAGTCTGTTAACACTTCCCAATGGCTTTCCATCTTCTAATTTCTTGCCTTTCGTCTTCTAATTTCTTGCCTTTCGTCTTCTAATTTCTTGCCTTTCGTCTTCTAATTTCTTGCCTTTCGTCTTCTAATTTCTTGCCTTTCGTCTTCTAATTTCTTGCCTTTCGTCTTCTAATTTCTTGCCTTTCATTTCTTTTCACTCAGTGATACCTTTCTCCCATTTGCTTTCGAATATGCCTCACATATTCAAGTTTTTCAAGTTTAGTTCGTGAGGCACAATGATTGGTCTCTGAAACAGTCTTTTAAAGTCCTGGAATCTTAATCACCCTGATATTTCACATACCTAACACCATACAGTTCAGCTGACTTTTGGAATATTAGTTCCATTCCAGCTGCTGCCATCTGACCACTTGAACCCTGGTAATTCTTACTGCACACTTTCTTGTGTTCCTGCTGCCACCTTTCTTCTTCACTGCTGTCATTGTTGTTTCTTGTTTCACACTGAAAGCAATAGTTGCTCATTAGTTGGAAGTCTAAAGGTTTTCCCAGTATCCACTCCAGTGACTGGAGATACACTGAAGTGATGCATGACCTCTCTTCATCCAGGTTCCATTACAAGAAACACACAAATCTGTCTCCACTATGCAGTGTCCTTCACCCCTTTCTTTTTTAATATCTACAGCTTCCTCAAGAGCTGCTCTCATGACGTCCTTGCACTCAACTTCAAGAGCACTGAGGGAGGAGTGTTCTGTTGTAATCACTGAATCTAGTCACTGGTTCATCTAGCATAAAACAAATTTGTGCCTTCTTCGCTTACACGTAAGCATCGCATGGTGTAACACAATCTTTTATTCGCCTAGTACATCTTTCCGTGGAGAGCAGAATTCTTTAACTGAACTGAACAGAACATATTTACAAGCTTTTACACAAAATATGCATATTACTTACAAAGCCAGTTCTGTCGCCGTCGTCATACAGTCTGAGACCCTTTGACCCACAGTTACCACAGAAAACATTAATCATATGGGCAAGTATTTCTGAGTCAGTTAACCTAAATCCACTGGAAAACTCATCTTTGGCACTGTACACAGCGTCATCAATTCTTTCACTAATTTTCTTCGATGAACTCAGTGACTTTGTTGAAAATCATTCTTCACACTTTGGAGGAGCATCGGTAACACTTTAGTTAAATTTTCTGTACCTTTTACAAGTGAAATTTGCCATTTTCTCACTTTGTTGAATATGCATCCACTGTTACAACCCATATGGAGCAAGAAAGATTGATATATGCAAAACTAAAAACTGAAATAAATTTGTAGGACATACTATTAAAAAAAGGATGTTGTAAACAAAGGAACAAGCAGAGCCAATCTTTCTGAGAGCCTTATAGACTCGTATGCCGTTTAGATTGTGTGAACAAGAAATTAATGCCCCAAAAATTTCTAGCGTAGAGGTGGTGTGGGTTACAGCATAGAAAGCCGTGGCATGGCGGGTGCAGATGTCCAGAAAAACCTATTTAAAACATGTTTCTAACCAAAATCTAATAAATTACGCAATAAAAAACTAAGTAAAGGAGCATTATGTTTAACGTTGCTCTTATATGACTTAGTTTTAGAAGCTTGTATTCAATATCGCATAGTCATTTAGGAAAGAAAGTTTGGTGATGAGAGATCTGAAGTTCAAACTTGATTGAAATCTCATATTATGCAGTTAATGATGTACCATTGTGGAATATCATTCATCAATATTAACAAAATTATTTTTTTGGATGTTACTCAGGTAAGTATGATAGTAACATTACTATCTGTTGCACCTTAACTGCTAGAGATACAGTGCAAGTCAGTAGTAGACAAAAATGAGGTTTACTACATGAATACTGGTGACAAATGTTACATTCTAGTTTTAGAGTGTGAAAAGATTGCTTCCATTGAATACAGGGAGAAGTATCGCTAATCACCGTACCTCATTCTTGTTGTAGACAGTGATAAAAGTAGACTTCTCAAGTTGAAATACTGAAATAGCATTTTCTCTCTGATAGCAGCAACACCTCAGTGTCAGTGTTGCGGTAGTCCTGTTCATAAGCACTCCACACATCAGCAGAGAATATACGAATGCTCTTCTGCAAAGATTTTCTTCTGTATATCAAGCTGTGTGTTTCTGCACCCTCCCCACTATCCTGCCTCTCAAGCCTTGCACTTATCCTGCTCCCCTGAAGCTTTGTACTTCATTTCACTTCCCACACTAATTTGCCATGGCTTATGTTGAATTCAAAGGGACTCAATCGAGTTTCATCTGCGTTTGAATTGTTAACCTAGGACTTGTGGAGTTTCATGGGGTAGTTTGCCGCTACCACAGGGTGTGTACAACCCAGAAGATCTGGGAAAAACCTGGGAATTTTTTCATCTGGGGGAAGACTGGGGAAAACCCGGAAGTTTTTTAGAATTCTGGGAATTTTTCATTGTTTTAGTTTTCAGTTAAATTTTTGTAATATTGACTGTTAAGAACCAATACTCTAACAAGGGATATTACTGTATCTCGCTGCAGCAGAATAATACTGCAGCAATAAAACATGACATAGGAAAACAAACAAAAATAAAACTTACGGTTGCTAAGGAAATGCGCCATATACAGCAACAAAACACAGTGCTCACACAAGTGTCTGCCAACAGCAAAATGTTAATTGCCTCAGAGTGTGATGTCACAACTGCTTACATTAGATTTGTTTGAGCAGTTGCGACTGAGCTCATGCGCATGCGCAGTTGGTCGTGTGTGAGTAGTACCTTCTCCTGCTTCTGGCTACAGAAGTGTGGCAGTTAGCTGTATAAGCAATAGCAACAAGCAGGCAGATACCACCTGGAAAAAAAATTATAGGGGGTGGGAGACAAAGTGGGGTATCTTCCCCAGTTGGCAATTTATTGGGGGGGGGGGGGGGGGGGCGCGCACTTTGTTTCACAAAGCGCCTAGCATCCAGCACACGTTGGTATATTGATTATTCATATGATTTTGAAACACATCCCTGTTGAATAACAGGCAGGAAAGATTACATATTATCTTCTCGGTGTATCCAAGAAAATGAAATTTTGGCAGAAAATTTTTTGCGAGAACTCTACCCTGGTAAGAGCAAGTTGTACAATGCCCAACTAGCAGCCACTAAAGTTCTATTCTGGGAGTAGTGTGGAAAACATGTTGTAGGAACACGTAATAACGCCTAAACGGAGAGTAAACGCGGGATAACTAAAACGGTGATTGTGGCAGTGTTAGTAAAGTTAACTGGAGAATAAGTTTTAACCCTGGCAGGAATATTTACAGAATTAGTGATAACAATATTGTTTGTTAGAACGAGGAAGGAGGAGAAATGAGGATGTCACACAAATTATGGAAGAATATGACTATTCCAAATTTATATAAAAATTTCGTGCTAGTATTTGATGTGCTTCAGAAGCTAGAATGTATGAATGAAATGTGAAACTATTTCCTAGCAAGAAACTTTTTGCTTGAAGTAGGCCTAATAAGTATTTGATATTCTACTTCGTGATTACATTATTTTGTTTTATAAAAATGACCCTGTTGACCAAAATGGTGCAGTTTATTCAGTGTGTGTTAAAATTGCTGCAGTATTAGGCAGACCTATTTCATGTTATCTAGCAGACAGTGACAAAATACATGTAATCAGATTGAGAAACCACACCAGTCGTGGGTACTATTCGTATTAATAGCTTTTCAGTATTAGACAACAGCATTGGATTTTTCATGTAGCAAAACGTTGGACGTACTTTGATGAGCTAATAGATTCTTTCCCAAAAGGAAAGCACGCCATGTAAAGCTGTACTAAGGTTGGTGAGAAAAGCAATGCAAGGATTGAAGAAATGTGTACTGTCTTGCTTGTCTATTGTCTTTAGTAGTTGTATGAATCCTATATTTAATTTTATGTCACACCGAACATCAAGGTATTAACTAACAGACAATAAAGATTGCAAATTTTCTGAAGTGTTCCTGTTCTCCCAGTTACAAATAACCCCATCCAGTATTGCGAGTTTTTTTTTAAGCAGGGGCAGGTTGTCAAAGCAGCAGGCTGGGAGGAGGAGAGGCACCACAGGACATTTTAATTTCCACTGTCCTGAATATAGTGTGATGACAACCATTACAAAATGTTACACGTTTGAATTCCACAGAGCGAAATACAGTGACGTGTGATAGAGGGATACTGTGTGAAGAGGCGTGGCTCTGCACTTTGGCTTGTTTAAGACCAAATAATATGTCTTCTATTTATTTATTGCTCAGATAATTCAATCGATACAAGATGTAGCCTCTTTAAGTTATTAAATACATTTTAAGAGATTTTTCCATGCATCTCTGTCCTACGCTGGTGTATAAAACCATAACCATTCAAAAGACTGATAAGTTTTACAGTTTCGAGGAAAAGAACACTCTCACTTAACGTGGAAAAAGTGTATTTTGACCTGGGAGGAAGTGTACTTTTAATTGGGAATTCTGGGAAAAATCCGGTAATTTTTTTTTTCCCCTCGTCCACGTATACAACCTGTACCAATATTGAGATCCATCTTCCAGCATCATAGACTTTGCAGCCAAAAATTTTCACTTCTGTTATGTCTTCCCAGCTGGATATGTACCTTTCATTTTGAATACTTACCAAAAGGAACCAAAGATATGTATTACTAAGACTAACAGGAAGCTATCAAGTCAGTTGGCTCATTTTAGTATTGTTGTAGATGCCAGAGGTATGGCTCTCACGTTTAATGGCGTCTGGATCGTCAATGTCTGTGCCCCATCATGTTTGGATCCCCACCTTGAACGTTCCACCTCCTCAGAGACAGTCATTCCTCTGTTCCTTGGTCGGCAGGATGCATTGATCACGGTAGGCGACTGCAAATGCACCCAAAGACCAACTACCACACCACTCTCTGCACAGTGCTAGCAACAGTTCATCAGCACCTCAGGTAGTGGATTCTTGGAATCATGTTCATGGCGATCGTCTGGGGTTTACACATTTCCGTAGCCATTCTTCCAGGCGACTCGATCGTGTTCACAACCCCCGCAATATTGTCAGTGGGGTGCTGGCTGCTGAAATCTGTTGCACTGTGTTCTCTGACCATGACGCTTGTATCTGCACCATCAATCTCTGTCACCAAAGGGTATGGCGTGACCATGGAAATTTAACATGGTCTACCTTACTTCACCTGACTGCCAGCAGCTCATTGAGACCACATGGGCAGCTTTTCGTCAATGCCGTGATGCCTGTCAGTCTGCCTTCTCATGGTGGGTGCTCTGTGCGAAGCTGCTGTCCACAAGGCCTTTGGTTACGGAAGGGAGGTTGCGACTTGGCGGCGACGGACTCAGGGATTCTATTTCACCATTCTCCAGGAATGTACTATGGCTCTGTATTTGCCAGAGCACCTGGTGATAGCGAGTTGTGCCAAGGCACAGCTCACATCCCCCTCTCACTGCCACCTTGAAGAAGCTATGGCCAGGGCGCACACACACACAGTGGGTTAGTGCAAGAGTGTCCATCTATGTATCATGTCATAGCGGAATGACGATGCTGTCGGAGGAATTTGATTAATGTTTTCACGACTGATGATGGGCAGCGTTTTGATACCCAATGGGATATCGTGTCTGCCCTCCATGCACATTATGTTATGCTGTACTCTGAACAATGTAACCGCCCTGCCAACATTACAACAGACTCGAGACTCTCCTTTGGCTTGATTCCTGTGGATGCGACAATGGATCTGAATGCTAACGTCATGGAGGACAAAGTCCACGACGCTATCCAGGCGGGTTCTATGAACAGGTCGCCAGGTCCTGACGGCCTCCCACTGGAGTTTTATCGGACATTTCGTCCCCTTCTGGCGCCAGTGTGGACGGAAATTTGTCAGGACCTTATGTCACCATTCATGCTGGTTCAAGGTGGTGTCCTCATTCCCATCCATAAGCTTCAGGGTACCTTACGGATGTGCGTTTACCATCCCTTGACGTTACTCAACAGCGAGACAAAGATCTTCAGCCAGCAATTGGCTGTGCAGCTTAAACGGACAGCTTGGTACATGGTTTCCCCTGATCACACTTCCTTGGGAGGTGCCAATAACATCGCCACTGCCCTCTGCCGCTGTCAGGACATAATTGCTCTTGCTCACACTGTCATATGCCTGGATTTTCGGCAGCTCTTGACTTCAGCCAGGTGTTCTATCGCCTCTATCACGACTTTGTGGGAGGGGTGCTCTGCAATATGGGCTACCCTGATACTACTGTCGATGTTGTAATGCATCTCCTTCATGGAGCTACATCTCATGTAGTCTAGAATGGCCGTCTCACTCCTCTGATCTGAATCCATTAGTCAGTGCATCAAGGCTGCCTGCTGTCTGCACTGTTGTATGCATTTGCCGTGGAAACATAGTTATGTGGCCTCCATCAATGCCTCTCTGAGATGTCTCTTGGTGAACATGTATGCAGCTGCCCTGCATATGCAGACGATCTTATCATCCTTCGTAGTGGTGCTGAAGACAGGAAGTCACTGGCTTGGGTTACCACCTACGGCGAAGCCTCTGGTAGCAGCCTTAACGTCCACAAATCGAGCGCCATGGCTATAGGACTTCCTGCAGACAGCGCTGATCCTTTGCGTGTAGCTGATACTCTCCTATGCTACGGACTCGATTTCGCAAGTGATCTGCAGTGTCAATCACACTCTTCTGCTGACGTCTACTTTCCCAACTACGAGCTGGGCTCTTAGATGACCATTTACGAGCACTCGATCTTCTGCAATGCACACAATATGTAAATCTATATTTGGTATCCCCCATGTGGCACGCACACTTCCTATTCCGCTGTGCATGGTCTGCTGCATGCTAGTGGCATTGGGTAAGTTTGCTTGCCACAGCTTGCTATTCAAGATAAGGTACAAAACCCTCACCCTCCCATGGCGCAGGGATGTTCTAGGTCTGTATCATGTCTCTGACAGAGCAGTAGCCCTTTTCATTGGCTCTCAGATTATGTTGTGGCCCCATAGTCCTGCGTGCCTTACCAGCCTACTGATGGAGGCCCTAGTGCCACACTCTCTCTCAGCACCTATCCAACTTTTGGCTGTCCCACCACCCTTATTTTACTTCCACTTTTTCCTTAAACTGAGCTACATCTGTACTGTGATATCGTGCTGAAATTAACACCTGCACGAGGATGATGTACAGTTTCCTTCAGCAGCACAGGTCACCAAATGTGGCTTAAGGGAAGCTTCCCCATGTCGACTGGCGTGCCATTTGGTGATCGGTGTGCCCTTCTTATCTTGACACTGACTTCCAGTCTGCATGGTACCTTACTGTCAGTGGGAAGCAAGTATGCCAGTCACACCTTCAGAGGATTCACGTCGGAGACACCCCATTGTGTGTTGACTGTGATGTTACAGACACCGGCGAGCACCACTTGGTATGCAGATCAGCGAGATGTGTCTGGTTCTTGGTGTGACAGATGTTTCTAATTACCAGTAAGACACCTCATCAGATACTTACTCAACTGCTCCTCTTTCCAGATGTGGGATACCTCCCTCAAGCAAAGGCGAACTCTGTGAGGGGGATTTGTTGACACGAAGCACACTACTTATTTGCTGATGGCGAGAAAAGTATCCTTGACTTTTTGCAGTTCCTTAATGAACGCCACTGGGCGGTGGTCCGCAATCCAAAATACAGATAATTTTTCTCCAGTTTACTCTGCAGTGGAGAATAGAAGCTTTTGAAATGTGGTGCTGCAGAAGAATGCTGGAGATCAGATGGGTAGATCACATAACTAATGAGGAAGTATTGAATAGGATTGGGGAGAAGTTTGTGGCACAACTTGACTAGAAGAAGGGATCGGTTGGTAGGACATGTTCTGAGGCATCAAGGGATCACCAATTTAGTGTTCGAGGGCAGCGTGGAGGGTAAAAATCGTAGAGGGAGACCAAGAGATGAATACACTAAGCAGATTCAGAAGGATGTAGGTTGCAGTAGGTACTGGGAGATGAAGCTTACACAGGATAGAGTAGCATGGAGAGCTGCTTCAAACCAGTCTCAGGACTGAAGACAACAACAACAACAACAACAACTCTGCAGTGTCTTTTTTAACCCACCCCATAACTGGGGTGTTCCTGCCATGAAGAGTTGATCTCCGTTTCTTTCACACTTAAAACCGATATATGTCTGGTAATCGGAATGCTGTTCTTAGTGTGCCGTTTTGCTGAGTCATCCTCACGTGATGCTGGTTTTCTGACATTCTCTGTTGTATTAATGACAAAAATAAATAAATAAATAAAAATAAAAAAGAACGAAAAGATAAATAAATAAATAAATGGTGTTCATTGTAGCTCTTCTTCACGTTCCCTACGCTTTCCTTTGTTCCTGGAGGGTGGGCGACCCCTGACTAGTGTCCCCACACCTCCCTTTGTGCGCCGGGAAGGTTCCTTAAAAAAAAATCGTTTTAAAAATCCCTAGTTCGAAACGCATTGATAGCGTTTTTTTAAACAGTTTATGCATGAAATTGTTATATGGGAGAACATTCTTCTGATATGTAAAGGGACGTTTCGGAATTTGTAACGATGTTCTTTTGGCAGTCTGCTTTCGCTTCGTTAATTCGAAGTAGCAAACCTACAGTGTACATTTGTATAGATATCACCACACCTATCTACCCAAATTTACTCTATTGGTGTGCTACTTTCAACTAACGAAGCGAAAGCAGACTACAGAGAACAATGTTACAAACTCTGAAGCGTCTTTTTGAATGGCAGTTGAACGTGGGACCTGTAGAATGACGATCTGACGCTTTAACTACGCATCTACCAACGATATTCATATTCACAGGGCATAGATACGATTTCCCTAGACTCCATAGTTCTGCTTTTACTTTTATCTGCCGTTTACTCATCTTCTACTGGACGACAGCACACAGCGCGAGCTAATATCGGTGTGTTGGTTGATACTCTATCGACACACGTCGTTTGGTGCCGATCTGAGGGTCTGCCATCTGGAGGTTTGGAAGTTAAGATTTTCTATTATTATGGGTGTTAGAAATAGCCACAAGTCTTTACAACGATTCTCGCAAACCATGACGCGCTGTGAGGCGCATTTTTGGCACGGACTTACAGCCCACTCACTCCGTCTTCAGGCCACGAGTGACCTACCGGGACCATTCGACCGCCGTGTCATCCTCAGTGGAGGATGTGGAGAGGAGAGGCGTGGGATCAGTACACCGCTCTCCCGGCCGTTATGATGATATACTTGACTGAAGCCGCTACCATTCGGTCGAGTAGCTCCTCAATTGGCATCACGAGGCTGAGTGCACCCCGAAAAATGGCAACAGCGCATGGCGGCCTGGATGGTCACCCATCCAAGTGCCGACCACGCCCGACAGCGCTTAACTTCTGTGATCTCACGGGAACTGGTGATCCACTGCGGCAAAAGACAATAAAATGTTTTTCGTCTACTAATTTTTATGTATTTATAAAGTGGTAAAACTCCCATTATAGTAAAACCAATACTTGTATGAAAAAAATTCTGAGCCTCGGTTTAAATAAGTAGGCCTATTTAGGTAAGGATGAGACAAAGTGTCCTGACTTACCGATTGCGCACGGTAAGTTGACGATTGGCGCGGTGGCTGTCGGGAATGGCCGTGCCCCTGCATGTGAGCTCCCGAGGAGAGAGGGAAGGCAGCGTCGGCTGCTGTAGCAGTGCTGGCGCCACTACCCGCGTTTTGTGCTTAACACGAAAACTGAGGCAGCTCTGGCGGAGGTATTGCCCGCTTAACTGACGCGTCCGTCGGATCGGAAATCACCTAATTTGTTGATGTATGCTGGAGAGTTTTACCTGCGATTTGTGTGTTATTTATCCATCGAAAATAATGAAAATTAAAAGCAGATGAATGTACAACTTACGGTACTATAAATCGAAAGTCAAAAACTCATTTTTAGAATCAGTTTGCGCATTACATTTATTAAACACAGCACAGCAGTAAATGTTTACAAAGTTTAATTAACTATTCTTGAAAGAACTATCAAAATTACTTTCACTAAAGATCACTGTCATTTGTGGTTGATTCATCATCCATCATCATCATCATCATCATCATCATCACTAGAGGGCGTGGTATTGACAACTTCAACGATGGCCACTTTCACTCCTCCATCCCGCGTCCAATACTCGTGCTCCAGCTGCTGCGATTTCCTGCAGTATCCTTGCCAGTCCTGTGCAGTAACTGAAAGGAAAGCAGTATTAACTAGTTTCTCCAATCTTTCCTTCGAAATTTCACCAGTGACACTGTTCTCACTGAAATTGTTTTATTTTGACGCACGCCTATTCTATCGGAATTAGGTCGAATTTGTAGGGTCGTAAACGGACTACTTTGTGTCCTCTCTGCTGTCAGTGATTTTACCCACAGCGTACATTTTCACGGCTGGTTTGTTTTCCTTTATTTTAGATAGAGGTCAGCCTTCCTAATTGAGTCATTGCACCACTCCATCATCGCAGTCATATTTATTAGGCATTCTGTCGAAGTTTGTGGTATGGCACATACATACAACTGCAGAACGGGGTGGAGTATTACGTCTTCAACCCCCACCCCCACCCCCGCCTCCTTTTTCCGTCGACGTCCGGTAGTTTCGTCAACTTCAAGTTCACTAGTTAGTGGAAACAAGTTTGTTGCATGAAACTTCCAACAAATTGAAACTGTGTGCCAGACCGGGGTTAGAGGTTCGACTCCTCTGCCGGCACACTGTCTTCATTTGTCAGGAAGTTCCAAATGAGCACACAATGAACTGAAGGGTGAAAATTCGTTCTAGTTAGTTTCTTGCATCTTTCTGCAAGTACTTGCAGAATTTGTCATTTCGTGGAAGTTTTTCTCAAATGTACGGAAGTTGTGTGTGTTGAGCATTGGTGCGAAAATATCAGTGTCGAAAAGGAGAATGGCACGAAAACAAATATGCTGAAACAAATGTGCAGTTGGAGCTCCTAAATACACATAAGTGGCACCACCAGTTGAGGAGGTGTGAAGTGAGTTTACCAATAAATTTATTTCATCAGAAGGAATATCAGAATGGCATTACAGACAACTTTAACAGAAATCAGGTAAAATCTAACGTTACTGTGAACGTAAATTCATTACATATGTGATAAAAATAATAAATACTGCTTTCAAAAATCGAAGAGTAATTAAAAGGTAGTCTCTTGATGAGATATGCGCCGCATTTTTTCTCCTGTTATCGAATAGTTGATTAGACAATAGACAAGAGACGTTGGAATTTGCGTACGATATCCTCGAAGTTTTCAATCTAAGTCCTCTGATTTTAGTTAAGTTAATAGCGTTTCTTGGTATCATCAATACGTAATTTTATAAATATTTCTCTATTTTTTTAATTTTTGTGTTCCGTCACGATTTTTGTTCATTACGTACCATAATAATAATAATAATAATAATAATAATAATAATAATAATGCAACAACAGTGGCGACTGCTCTGATTTTTAAGATTAACTGCACTGCCGCAACAGGTACTTGCAAGAAAGAAGTAAATTTGAGCAAGTTTTTCTTCTAATGTAAACCACCTTAGCAAGTGCATACAGAAGTCACTTGCTAGTGGACACAAGCTTTTCGTAATACTTAGCGTCTCGAGAAAGTTTGGCAGAGCCCGGAGACAAACCCTTTATCTATCAAGTAGTGGCGATTACGAGAGCAAGTGAAATCGCTTATTACCTCTTAAATTCAGAGAAACTGTTAATTCTCCATATCTTACCTTTAAATTAGTATTAATTGTTTTTGCGTAACGAATAAATTATCTTTTGATTTGAAGACAGTAGTTTTGTTTTTGTTTATAGTGTCTTACATATAAATTTACGTAAGTCAACTTTGACATTTTCATAACTTATTGAAAATCCGATATCTGCCGGATATTTATGTATTTTCTGGTACCTGACCGGATAGTAAAATTAATATGGATTCCTGGTAGTTGCCGGATATCTATTTAATCTCCATTTGATAGGATGATATCCATGATTGAGGAGTTCATTATTCTTATTTGCAGACATTTCCATGTATTTGGCATCAATCTCTGCAACAGCAATGTGACAATTGTAATTTATCGTTAAAAGTTTGTCGTACCAAACAGAATCCACCAGACAAACTGTCTATAGGAACGAGTAGGGTACGTGGGGTAGCAGAACTGTTTTCCTCCTGCCTTATACCATTCTCTGATTCTAATGTCGTGATTATTACGCAAGATTTATAGTGAAAGGAGAATTGCTTTTAACCCTTTCGGAACATAGGCACAGGAATTTCTTGAAGTATTTTGAGCATTATTGTGGAGTAAAGAAGCCTGTGAGGAATCGTGCGGGGCTTCATGGGATCTTCTGTGACTTTATTTTGATTAAACGTGCTTGTACACTGAGGCCGTCGAGCAGCAAACGAGAATTGCCTGAACGAACGAACGTTACGTCAACGATCTCTTTTGTGCGCAAATTACACTGAGTCTTTCAATAACTTTGAATCTGGCATCTATCTTCCACCCCAAACAATTGTGACGAATTTCAGTCCTTGGTCGCCTATCGCCTTTTAGAACGAAGTTACATCTTAACGTTTGTTTACGCTTATTGTATTGTACGGTATTGTATTTATTTATGTCGATGACCTGAAAATCTTCGCACCAGACGCTGATCATCTGCAAGTGTGCCTGAATTTCGTCCTTTCTGTGTGATTAACATTAATTGCGGAACTACGTCGAAGACTTTTTGGACGTCAAAGGCATTTAACATGAGATATTATAGACTGGAACAACTGGTGCCGTTTTCTATGTATGTCACATGTTCTGGTATCTGGTGACCTCCCTTATGCAGAAGAGGGACCATTTTCTTCCACATATTAGATGTAGAATCTGAGGGGGATAACTTAAAAAGTCCTGTGACCTTTCTTCAAGCAAACGAGCTCATTTATGGTTGGCACTATCTTATATCTAAGTCATTTTCGTATCTGTGCAACAATCGGCAATAGAGATACTTCAGTGAAGCAAAGTCGGATAACCAATATTAAATTTCTTCCTCCATTCGATGCCTTCAACTTTAACAAGCATTCTTTTTCTTTATTTAATTTTTAACAACTTGCTCGACAGTATCTTGAGTGCCAATTCATTGACTACTACTGTTCACCCTTGATTTTTAATAATACTTCTTCTCAAATTGAACATTATATCTGCTATTAGTGTTACCAAGTGAATAATCAGTCACGTGACACTTTGTATTTATATACAGTAACATGCAACACCTAAATTATATATCTTACCTTCTAACACACTGAAGCGCCAAAGAAACTGGTGTAGGCATGCGCTTTCAAATACAGAAATACGTAAACATGCAGAATACGGCAACGCCTATACTGTGTAAGACAACAAGTGTGTGGCGCAGTTAGATAGGTTACTGATGCTACAATGGTAGGTTATCAAGATTTAAGCGAGTTTGAACGTGGTGTTATAGTCGGCGCCCGAGCGATGGGATACAGCACCTCCGAGGTAGCGATGAAGTGGAGATTTTCCCGTACGACCTGTAAGTAGGCTGTTTAGGTTTTCTTATTGGTAACGCCACGTAGCGCTCTGTGTGAAAATCACTGGCTGTGCTGTGCTGTGTGCAGTCTGTGGCTAGTTTGCATTGTTGTCTGCCATTGTAGTGTTGGGCAGCTGGATGTTAACAGCGCGTAGCGTTGCGCAGTTGGAGGTGAGCCGCCAGCAGTGGTGGATGTGGGGACTGAGATGGCGGAGTTGTGAGAGCAGATGACCTGGATAGAGACAGTAAATTTGTAAGACTGGATGTCATGAACTGATGTATATATAATATGACTTTTGAACAATATTAAGGTAAATACATTGTTTTTTCTCTATCAAAATCTTTCATTTGCCAACTATGCCTATCAGTAGTTAGTGCCTTCAGTAGTTCGAATCTTTTATTTAGCTGGCAGTAGTGGTGCCCGCTGTATTGCAGTAGCTTGAGTAACGAAGATTTTTGTGAGGTAAGTGATTTATGAAAGGTATAGGTTAATGTTAGTCAGGGCCACTCTTTTGTAGGGATTATTGAAAGTCAGATTGCGTTGCGCTAAAAATATTGTGTGTCATTTTAGGGTTGAACAGAATAAGTAAAGAGAGAAATGTCTGAGTACGTTCAGTTCTGCTCAGCTGTTTGAAAATCAAATAATGTAAGAGGTCTATCTGCATAGTAATTCATTAATTTTTCTAAGGGGACGTTACAGACCATTTCAAGATTGTACCGTGAATATGAGGAATACGGTAAAACATCAAATCTCCGACATCGCTGCGGCCGGAAAAAGATCTTGCAAGAATGGGACCAACGTCTACTGAAGGTACTCCTTCAACGTGACACAAGTGCTACACTTCCGCAAATTGCTGTAGATTTCAGTGCTGGGCCACAAACAAGTATCAGCGTGCAAACCATTCACCGAAACATCGTCGTTATGGGCTTTCGGAGTCGAAGGCCCACTCGTGTATCTTGATAACTGCACCTCACAAATCTTTACGCCTCACTTGGGCCCGTCAACACCGATATTGGACTGTTAATGACTGGAAACATGTTGTCTGGTGGGACGAGTCTCGTTTCAAACAGTATAGAGCAGATGGACATGTACAGGTGTGGACACAACCTCTTGAATCCATGGACCTGCATGTCAGCAGCGGACCGTTCAAGCTGGTGGAGGCTCTGTAATGGTGTGTGGCGTGTGCAGTTGGAATGATGTGGGACCCCTGATACGTCTAGACACGACTCTTGACAGGTGACACGTATGTAAGCATCCTGTCCGATCATCTGCATCCATTCATGTCCATTGTGCATTCCGACGGACTTCAGAAATTCCAGCCCGACAATATGACACGCGTCCAGAATTGCTACAGAGTTGCTCCAGGAATACTCTTCTAAGTTTAAACACTTTCGCTGGCCACCGAACTCCCTAGAAATGATGATTATTAAGCTTATCAGGGATGCCTTCCAACGTGGTGTTCAGAAGAGATCTCCTGCTCCTCATACTCTTAGGGATTTATGGACAGCCCTGCAGGATTCATGGTGTCAGTTCCCGTCAGTACTTCAGACATTAGTCGAGTCCATGCCATGTCATATTGTGGCACTTGTGCGTGCTCGCGAGGACCGTACACGATATTAGGCAGATGTACCAGTTTCTTTAGCTCTTCAGTGTATAACAAAACAAATATAATGAGATCGCGAATTTTACGTGTGATGTCTACTTAACGATTGCGCTTAAGAATGCATACCTTTTACGCTAGATGAAATTCTGTAAGCAGACCTATTCAGAAATGTTACCTCAATTAAATCTCACAGTCTCTGTAGAAGACTGCGAATTGTTAGGTATAGCTCCTAATCATAACCTTGAAAGTTGCGAATTTTTGCAACTCAGGCCGGCCGAGGTGGCCGAGCGGTTCTAGGCGCTACAGTCTGGACCCACGCGACCACTACGGTCGCAGGTTCGATTCCTGCCTCGGGCATGGATGTGTGTGATGTCCTTAGGTTAGTTTGGCTTAAGTAGTTCTAAGTTCTAGGGGACTGATGATGTCAGATGTTAAGTCCCATAGTGCTCAGAGCCATTTTTGTGCAACTCAGTGTAACCACAGCCTAACTGGACTGTGGCTTAACACCTAGAGCAGCTGTTTTTCATGACACTATCTCTGAAACAGCTTGCTTAAACAATAGCTAGTTTCATTTAAATCGTTATGTACGCATAGTTTCCGCCAGTTGCCAACGTTATCTAGGAATCAATATTGCACGCCGTAGCGATAAAGCATTTTAGTAGGCATGGTGATATGTGAAAGTAACTCAGTCACAACTACTATTCTCTAACGCAGCAGCCCATACTTGAGGCGGGGATAGCGTGCTGTGAAAAGTGCTAAGTTGCTGTGGACTCTCAACAAAACTCACACGAAATTGAATGCTGCCTGGTGGCGTTGCGGGCACTTGATACGGCGAGGAATGTACACAGGGTGAACATTCACAAAACCGATAATCTGCAGGAACGGCTTCCTGACTGGAAGTGGAGCTAAAAACGCCCTATGAACATGTACCTGGAAATGCATCGTTTCCACGGAAATGGCGCTGACGAATGAAATTTCATCTGACCATGTGTCGTGTGTTCCTTGTGTGTTTAAAGCTGTGTGATTGAGGCAGCGTACTGTAAGCAGCAGATTGGTTCGGTATTCATGTCGAGAACAAGCCGAAATGTTGTTTGCATATGACCAAGCAGGTGGAAACGGTACAGAGGCAACACCGCTGTACCAAAACAAGTACTCTCACGGACACCAACCACATCACACAGCATGTCAAGCCCTGTTTGGGCGTTTGTGTGATCATGGGTCCTTTCAGACAGACGAACGTGCAGGGAGACGGCGGACTGTACATACACCAGATTTGGAGGACCGGGTTCTACATTATGTTGAGACAACCCTAGAACAATCTCCAAGTACGTGGCCCATCAACAGCATGTAAGCCAAAGAACGATTATGTGAATCCTGCATTACAACGGCTACTATCCCTGTCACCTGCAATCCTATGTAGGCCACTATGAACATCTGTTGTGAAGTGGATGTGATACAGCTCTGTACTGTGTTTCGGGACGATTTGTCGTCGTTGCGCGCACACCGACCTTTTCTGGACCCATGTTCATAGGACCTTCAGTTAGGCGGTTTTATTCATGTTCACTCTGTATAAGGGGAGTAGATGAGAAAATGAGATTATTCTAGCGACGGTAAGGGTCGCAAATGGGGAACGCCACTGACATAAGCAAATATGACACAAGGCAGATTGTTATGGCCTGCCGTCTGGGAACGAGCGTCTCTTAAAATGGCAGAGATAGTCGGCTGTTGCAACCACGACGTTTATGCCTCACCACAAAATGTGGGGATCGAAAGTTTGCTCGAGCTGTAAAGCAGTATATATGGCGATATGCAACAACTAGGTGGTTATAATTAAAATGCAGCTACTCACGGAAATCCAGTGTGGGCTTTAATTACCGTAGTACACCTAAACTTGGTATATAATTTAATGTGTTAATGCGGAACCGACTCACAGTTGAAAAATTACTTCCGATATTGGTCACCAGGTGCAAATCTGGCCGTGTAAATACAAGCAAGACTAGTAGAAATGTTTACTTATGTAATGAATTAGAAACAGGACGTGGGCAGAAAAGATCGAACAAGTGAGAAAGAAATAGTGTTGACTTTATTAGGAATTATCACTTGCACAATTTGTTCAATACGAGCACCGGAGACGTCGATGAGATACTGTACCGCGCCAGATTTACATTTGGTGGCCAAAGTTGGAACTATTTTGTTCTAGCGCAGATCGGTTCCGCATTAAGGGATTAACATATCTGCCAAGTTTCGCTCCCATACGATAATTACAGTCCAAACTGGACATCTGTGAGTAGCTGCACTTACAGTTCAAGTTTCGGGAAATAATTCCTATTACGAAATGCGTTTTTCGTGTTCTGTGCCATCTTAACTTTGTCATTTGCTATGTGCGTGCTGCTGTGTTATTCTGATGACATGACTGTAACGTAAACATGTGCATTTTTGTAGTTGCAGACGTACCTTTTCCGGTAAGTACTGACGAATTCAATTATAAAGCGTACTTATGGTTCTTATATATACTCTTATCACATTTCGAGTGTTTTCCGCTAGAGATGCTGCCATATATATTTGTCAAAGTGATATGTATATTCATATAGTTTGTTAATACACCACTGGCCATTAAAATTGCTACACCAAGGTGAAATGCAGATGATAAACGAGTATTCATTGGACAAATATATTATACTAGAACTGACATGTGATTACATTTTCACGCAGTTTTGGGTGCATAGATCCTGAGAAATCAGTACCCAGAATAACCACCTCTAGCCGTAATAACGGCCTTGATACGCCTGGGCATTGAGTCAAACAAAGCTTGGATGGCGTGTACAGGTACAGCTGCCCATGCAGCTTCAACACGATACCACAGTTCATCAAGAGTAGTGACTGGCGTATTGTGACGAGCCAGTTGCTCGGACACCATTGACCAGACGTTTTCAATTGGTGAGAGATCTGGAGAATGTGCTGGCCAGGGCAGCAGTCGAACATTTTCTGTATCCAGAAAGGCCCGTACAGGACCTGCAACATGTGGTCGTGTATTATCCTGCTGGAATGTAGGGTTTCGCAGGGATCGAATGAAGGGTAGAGCCACGGGTCGTAATACGTCTGAAATGTAACGTCCACTGTTCAAAGTGCCATCAACGCATACAAGCGGTGACCGAGACGTGTAACCAATGTCACCCCATACCATCACGCCGGGTGATACGCCAGTACGGCGATGACGAATACACGCTTCCAATGTGCGTTCACCACGATGTCACTAAACACAGATGCGACCAT
Organism: Schistocerca nitens; assembly: GCF_023898315.1. Classification (NCBI taxonomy): domain Eukaryota; kingdom Metazoa; phylum Arthropoda; class Insecta; order Orthoptera; family Acrididae; genus Schistocerca; species Schistocerca nitens. The sequence continues at coordinate 357,461,611 of NC_064622.1, forward strand.
CATGATGCTGTAAACAGAACCTGGATTCATCCGAAAAAATGACGTTTTGCCATTCGTGCAACCAGGTTCGTCGTTGAGTACACCATCGCAGGCGCTCCTGTCTGTGATGCAGCGTCAAGGGTAATCGCAGCCATGGTCTCCGAGCTGATAGTCCATGCTGCTGCAAAGTGCAAACGTCGTCGAACTGTTCATGCAGATGGTTTTTGTCTTGCAAACATCCCCATCTGTTGACTCAGGGATCGAGACGTGGCTGCACGATCCGTTACAGCCATGCGGAAAAGATGCCTGTCATATCGACTGCTAGTGATACGAGGCCGTTGGGATCCAGCACGGCGTTCCATATTACCCTCATGAACCCACCGATTCCATATTTTGCTAATAGTCATTGGATCTCGACCAACGCGAGCAGCAATGTCGCGATACGATAAACCGCAATCACGATAGGCTACAATCCGACCTTTATCAAAGTCGGGAACGTGATGGTACGCATTTCTCCTCCTTATACGAGGCATCACAACAACGTTTCACCAGGCAACGCCGGTCAACTGCTGCTTCGTGTCGGTTAAATTTCGCGTCTGTAGCACGTCATCTTCGTGGTGTAGGAATTTTAGTGGCCAGTAGTGTATATTTAGAGACAAAAAAAAAAACTGTAGTAGACGTAAATAAACGTTTTAAAACTGTTTCAGAGGGCATAATTACCGTTGCTTTTGAAGAGAATTTCAGATTTTTAAGCTAGATTTCTTTTGTTCTAGCATTATATTGTTGTGTGGTTTTGAACAATTTCTAATAGCAGATATGACTTCCTTTGTCGTACTTCTCTGTAAGTGCCATAAATGGAGCATTTTCTTTGCAATGAACTAACTTGCTTCAAAATATCATTTGCTTTTCATGCGCAAGCATTACAGATGCGTGTTGAAAACTCCTATTTAAACCAGCAATCAGTGTTTCATAGGTTACGATTTGCTTCTTCTTTATTGAGATAGCCTACGTTGTCTTCCATTTTTTACTTACCTTTTCAGTTTCTAGTGTGTTGTTTGTAATTGTACGCTGGACAAACACGCGTATTGTCGATACATTTAGACACGCTAAATACAGTACAGAGATATACTTTATTGAAGTCCTCTACCCGGAATATCGGATAACTACGGAATCCAGAAAATACAATAAAGAAATTTGGTAAATATGACAGTGTCGTACAAGAAAAGTTAGAAATGAAAACATTCTGGTCAGTGTTCAAATCAGACTTCTGAAGATGTGGAGAAACGAAAGAATCAGTATTTGTGTTTAACACTGGTAGCATGCCGCGACAGCGTGGACGTGAACCGTATGTGCAGTTGACGGACTTTGAGCGAGGGCGTATAGTGGGCATGCGGGAGGCCGGGTGGACGTACCGCCGAATTGCTCAACACGTGGGGCGTGAGGTCTCCACAGTACATCGATGTTGTCGCCAGTGGTCGGCGGAAGGTGCACGTGCCCGTCGACCTGGGACCGGACCGCAGCGACGCACGGATGCACGCCAAGACCGTAGGATCCTACGCAGTGCCGTAGGGGACCGCACCGCCATTTCCCAGCAAATTAGGGACACTGTTGCTCCTGGGGTATCGGCGAGGACCATTCGCAACCGTCTCCATGAAGCTGGGCTACGGTCCCGCACACCGTTAGGCCGTCTTCCGCTCACGCCCCAACATCGTGCAGCCCGCCTCCAATGGTGTCGCGACAGGCGTGAATGGAGGGACGAATGGAGACGTGTCGTCTTCAGCGATGAGAGTCGCTTCTGCCTTGGTGCCAATGATGGTCGTATGCGTGTTTGGCGCCGTGCAGGTGAGCGCCACAATCAGGACTGCATACGACCGAGGCACACAGGGCCAACACCCGGCATCATGGTGTGGGGAGCGATCTCCTACACTGGCCGTACACCACTGGTGATCGTCGAGGGGACACTGAATAGTGCACGGTACATCCAAACCGTCATCGAACCCATCTTTCTACCATTCCTAGACCGGCAAGGGAACTTGCTGTTCCAACAGGACAATGCACGTCCGCATGTATCCCGTGCCACCCAACGTGCTCTAGAAGGTGTAAGTCAACTACCCTGGCCAGCAAGATCTCCGGATCTGTCCCCCATTGAGCATGTTTGGGACTGGATGAAGCGTCGTCTCACGCGGTCTGCACGTCCAGCACGAACGCTGGTCCAACTGAGGCGCCAGGTGGAAATGGCATGGCAAGCCGTTCCACAGGACTACATCCAGCATCTCTACGATCGTCTCCATGGGAGAATAGCAGCCTGCATTGCTGCGAAAGGTGGATATACACTGTACTAGTGCCGACATTGTGCATGCTCTGTTGCCTGTGTCTATGTGCCTGTGGTTCTGTCAGTGTGATCATGTGATGTATCCGACCCCAGGAATGTGTCAATAAAGTTTCCGCTTCCTGGGACAATGAATTCACGGTGTTCTTATTTCAATTTCCAGGAGTGTAGTATGTTATTTACTTAAAACGTAGTAAATTAAAGTAAAACGAAAATTGGCTGGTCAAGGTCATCTCACCGTTTTACAGCATCGCCAGTTAGTGATAACTTAAAATGTTAGTAAAAATTTCGAAGAAACGTGTTAGGCATCTCTATTTTTAGTCTAGAAAATGGAGTGCTTTCCAAAAGGAAATTCTTGTCAGCTGCTATGGAAAAGGAGGCTAAAGTTACAAGAAACTTTCGAAAAAAATTTGTTTTTTACTTTAGCCTGTGGAAAAAACAGAACCACTGCCATATTTAGACTGAAAATAATATAAGAACATCCTCAAAGTTTACAGACGCATGTGATGCATATTTTATCCTATAAAAGCATTTCGAGATAAAAAATAAAATACCGTAAGATGTGTGAAACTCTTCCGCCTATATAACGAAATATGTCGTCGCTGATGAATTTGCTTCTCTTGGGTCCTGTAGAAATTCCAGCAAGAAAGTTGTAAAAAAACTATGAAATTAATTTTGGCAACATCTGAGACATCGTTATTGTATCGTGTTGCGTATGAACGCATTTTATTTACGAGAAACTCCGTGTGCGACTGTACGCCGCCGCAAGGATTTTAGTGCTGACGGCTCGCCTTAATAGCACCCTACCTCCCAGAATTTTTTTTTGCAGCCCCTTACTCTTCGTCACAGCACCCATCACCCAAATCGCCGATATACGCTATACAAAAGTAATTGTAGGTACTGTCAAGTCCCTATTTCCGTTGAAGGGGAAAAAATATATATTTTTTGAAACTGGAGTTTTATCGACTCTGCTACAAGACTGTTGTCCTCAGCAGGCAATAAATGCATTTTATCCAAATCTTCGTTCTTGCTGCTGCTACTGCTGTATCTCTTCTTTCCACTCCAAATTATCGTCCTCTGTTACACTTTCTGAATCAAAATCCAGGTGAGCGAGAAAGACAGAGAACAGAGTTCTCGGAGTGAGAATAATTAACTTCTAATGTAGTCTTCCTGTATTCGCCTTGCCGTCAGATGCTCTTCACTGTCGTAGTAACGAAGTACAATTGTACGCACTAACTTTAAGTCGAAATCGTCAAATTCCTTTTTTTTCCGTTTTCATTTATATCACTTCCTTGGACAATCAAAACACGTGCTCACACCTAGAGAGAGTCTGCCGATGTTACTGCACTGTTAATACGGAATACAGTCGGTTTGGAAATACCACTACTTGTCATTTTATGAACTAGCACGAAATTTATATTATTCCTGGCTTCTTCACTGTTGATCAGATCAGCAAAAAACTGCAGTATATTCGATACGATAATTTTAAATTGTTTTCAAATGTCATTTGAAAGCCCTATACGCACACCGACCGGAGTAGCCCCTTGCTCCTTCATTTTGCTCACTACCAAATGCACGACAGTGCACGGTTCCACGGAAGACGGAAACCACCCCTGAACACATAGTATTGCGTGGCAACACTGCCCCTCAGTCTGCAAGATCCGGGCGGTCGCAGAGGGTGGGCTTACTGGTAGTTGGGAGCTCCAACGTCAGGCGCGTAATGGGGCCCCTTAGGGAAATGGCAGCAAGAGAGGGGAAGAAAACCAATGTGCACTCCGTGTGCATACCGGGGGGAGTCATTCCAGATGTGGAAAGGGTCCTTCCGGATGCCATGAAGGGTACAGGGTGCACCCATCTGCAGGTGGTCGCTCATGTCGGCACCAATGATGTGTGTCGCTATGGATCGGAGGAAATCCTCTCTGGCTTCCGGCGGCAATCTGATTTGGTGAAGACTGCCAGTCTCGCTAGCGGGATGAAAGCAGAGCTCACCATCTGCAGCATCTTCGACAGGACTGACTGCGGACCTTTGGTACAGAGCCGAGTGGAGGGTCTGAATCAGAGGCTGAGACGGTTCTGCGACCATGTGGGCTGCAGATTCCTCGACTTGCGCCATAGGGTGGTGGGGTTTCGGTTTCCGCTGGATAGATCAGGAGTCCACTACACGCAACAAGCGGCTACACGGGTAGCAGGGGTTGTGTGGCGTGGGCTGGGCGGTTTTTTAGGTTAGATGGCCTTGGGCAAGTACAGAAAGGGCAACAGCCTCAACGGGTGCGGGGCAAAGTCAGGACATGCGAGGACCAAGCAGCAATCGGTATTGTAATTGTCAACTGTCGAAGCTGCGTTGGTAAAGTACCGGAACTTCAAGCGCTGATAGAAAGCACCAAAGCTGAAATCGTTATAGGTACAGAAAGCTGGCTGAAGCCAGAGATAAATTCTGCCGAAATTTTTACAAAGGTACAGACGGTGTTTAGAAAGGATAGATTGCATGCAACCGGTGGTGGGGTGTTCGTTGCTGTTAGTAGTAGTTTATCCTGTAGTGAAGTAGAAGTGGATAGTTCCTGTGAATTATTATGGGTGGAGGTTACACTCAACAACCGAGCTAGGTTCATAATTGGCTCCTTTTACCGACCTCCCGACTCAGCAGCATTAGTGGCAGAACAACTGAGAGAAAATTTGGAATACATTTCACATAAATTTTCTCAGCATATTATAGTCTTAGGTGGAGATTTCAATTTACCAGATATAGACTGGGACACTCAGATGTTTAGGACGGGTGGTAGGGACAGAGCATCAAGTGACATTATACTGAGTGCACTATCCGAAAATTACCTCGAGCAATTAAACAGAGAACCGACTCGTGGAGATAACATCTTGGACCTACTGATAACAAACAGACCCGAACTTTTCGACTCTGTATGTGCAGAACAGGGAATCAGTGATCATAAGGCCGTTTCAGCATCCCTGAATATGGAAGTTAATAGGAATACAAAAAAAGGGAGGAAGGTTTATCTGTTTAGCAAGAGTAATAGAAGGCAGATTTCAGGCTACCTAACAGATCAAAACGAAAATTTCTGTTCCGACACTGACAATGTTGAGTGTTTATGACAGGTACGTGCCGAGTAAAACTGTGAGGGACGGGAAAAACCCACCATGGTACAACAACAAAGTTAGGAAACTACTGCGAAAGCAAAGAGAGCTTCACTCCAAGTTTAAACGCAGCCAAAACCTCTCAGACAAACAGAAGCTAAACGATGTCAAAGTTAGCGTAAGGAGGGCTATGCGTGAAGCGTTCAGTGAATTCGAAAGTAAAATTCTATGTACCGACTTGACAGAAAATCCTAGGAAGTTCTGGTCTTATGTTAAATCAGTAAGTGGCTCGAAACAGCATATCCAGACACTCCGGGATGATGATGGCATTGAAACAGAGGATGACCGGCGTAAAGCTAAAAAACTAAACACCTTTTTCCAAAGCTGTTTCACAGAGGAAGACCGCACTGCAGTTCCTTCTCTAAATCCTCGCACAAACGAAAAAATGGCTGACATCGAAATAAGTGTACAAGGAATAGAAAAGCAACTGGAATCAGTCAACAGAGGAAAGTCCACTGGACCTGACGGGATACCAGTTCGATTCTACACAGAGTACGCGAAAGAACTTGCCCCCCTTCTAACAGCCGTGTACCGCAAGTCTCTAGAGGAACGGAAGGTTCCAAATGATTGGAAAAGAGCACAGGTAGTCCCAGTCTTCAAGAAGGGTCGTCGAGCAGATGCGCAAAACTATAGACCTATATCTCTGACGTCGATCTGTTGTAGAATTTTAGAACATGTTTTTTGCTCGAGTATCATGTCGTTTTTGGAAACCCAGAATCTACTCTGTAGGAATCAACATGGATTCCGGAAACAGCGATCGTGTGAGACCCAACTCGCTTTATTTGTTCATGAGACCCATAAAATATTAGATACTGGCTCCCAGGTAGATGCTATTTTTCTTGACTTCCGGAAGGCGTTCGATACAGTTCCGCACTGTCGCCTGATAAACAAAGTAAGAGCCTACGGAATATCAGACCAGCTGTGTGGCTGGATTGAAGAGTTTTTAGCAAACAGAACACAGTATGTTGTTATCAATGGAGAGACGTCTACAGACGTTAAAGTAACCTCTGGCGTGACACAGGGGAGTGTTATGGGACCATTGCTTTTCACAATATATATAAATGACCTAGTAGATAGTGTCGGAAGTTCCATGCGGCTTTTCGCGGATGATGCTGTAGTATACAGAGAAGTTGCAGCGTTAGAAAATTGTAGCGAAATGCAGGAAGATCTGCAGCGGATAGGCACTTGGTGCAGGGAGTGGCAACTGTCCCTTAACATAGACAAATGTAATGTATTGCGAATACACAGAAAGAAGGATCCTTTATTGTATGATTATATGATAGCGGAACAAACACTGGTAGCAGTTACTTCTGTAAAATATCTGGGAGTATGCGTGCGGAACGATTTGAAGTGGAATGATCATATAAAATTAATTGTTGGTAAGGCGGGTACCAGGTTGAGATTCATTGGGAGAGTGCTTAGAAAATGTAGTCCATCAACAAAGGAGGTGGCTTACAAAACACTCGTTCGACCTATACTTGAGTATTGCTCATCAGTGTGGGATCCGTACCAGATCGGGTTGACGGAGGAGGTAGAGAAGATCCAAAGAAGAGCGGCGCGTTTCGTCACAGGGTTATTTGGTAACCGTGATAGCGTTACGGAGATGTTTAATAAACTCAAGTGGCAGACTCTGCAAGAGAGGCGCTCTGCATCGCGGTGTAGCTTGCTCGCCAGGTTTCGAGAGGGTGCGTTTCTGGATGAGGTATCGAATATATTGCTTCCCCCTACTTATACCTCCCGAGGAGATCACGAATGTAAAATGAGAGAGATTAGAGCGCGTACGGAGGCTTTCAGACAGTCGTTCTTCCCGCGAAACATACGCGACTGGAACAGGAAAGGGAGGTAATGACAGTGGCACGTAAAGTGCCCTCCGCCACACACCGTTGGGTGGCTTGCGGAGTATAAATGTAGATGTAGATGTAGAACATATATCTGGCGCTGACATGCTGCCCTGTTAACAAATGTATGTGCGGCAACAAAAGTATTCAAATGTGTGTGACTTTGTAAGGAACCAAACTGCTGAGGTCATTGGTCCCTATACTTACAAAGTACTTAAACTAACTTATACTAAGAACAAAAACACACACACACACACACACACACACACACACACACACACACACACACATATGCCCGAGGAAGGACTCGAACTTCCGACGGGAGGGGCCGGGCAACAAAGGTACGAGGCAGGCGAATGTCTGGTGCTTACTGACGGTCGACTGCAGGGGTTTAACAATTTCGTGACGGACACTAGTAGTAGTAGCAGTAGTAGTAGTACAACAGGGTGGCCCATGTGAGTGTAAAGGAAATGCAGTGAAATTACAGATACGAAGACCTCAAATGGACTTAACGTTTACTTACAATGAAAGTGTCCGCCTGCAACATCAACACACAGCTGTGCACCTCTAAGCACATTCAGATACACCCGGCGTAAAGGTCGGTTATCGATGGTGGCAACTTCAGGGCTAGTCTCGTCTTTCAGTTCCTTTACTGTGTGTGGATTTGTTTCATAGACCTTCCTCTTCAAGTATCACATGTTGTTAGATGCGGCGAATGTGGTGGCCATAAATGTTTGCTGGGAGTTCGTTCTTCAGTGAAGACATCGTGGACACCGTTCCAGGGATACCTTAGACGTGTGGTATGCCCCATCTTGCTGGAAGAAGCAGTATTGTCTCTCATATTCAGTGGGTTAAGCATAGAATGTGTCAAAAATTTTGATATATGCAGTCGGTCCAAATATATCGGTCCAATGATGCGCGTCCCTGTTACACCGCACCACACGCCGGATAGTCTAGTTGCTGACACACAGTGTCAGGATGCTCCGTTGCCCAGTACCTCGCCGGCCGCGGTGGCCGTGCGGTTCTAGGCGCTGCAGTCCGGAGCCGCGCTGCTGCTACGGTCGCAGGTTCGAATCCTGCCTCGAGCATAGGTGTGTGTGATGTCCTTAGGTTAGTTAGGTTTAAGTAGTTCTAAGTTCTAGGGGACTGATGACCTCAGATGTTAAGTCCCATAGTGCTCAGAGCCATTTGAACCATTTTTGAACCCAGTACCTCGTGTCCTGTGAATTCACGTGATTGCAAACATGAAACCATGCTTCATCACTCTTCCTGTAATGTAAAGGGTATAACAAACTATCACTGATGTTATTTAAAAGCTATGTGCTGGAACCTGCAGATTTCCGTCTTCCTCCCGTAATTCCTATACAACCGTCATACGATATGACTTCAGAGTAAGACTTTTTAATATCCGCTGGCATCTACTCCTCCTCACATGCGACTGTTGGGTTAATTTAAGTGTAAACTTCTTTCGGCTCTGAGTAATTCTTCGGCGAGTGTCTGCAATAACTTCTGGTGAACTGAAGGAATTCTTTGTCGATTTACATTTTGCGTAGATCCATAGGTGCGCCAGTTTTTATACAGACTCTCTGTACTGCTCTCTTGCTGGTAGTCCTTTATCCGGATATTTGACCCCGAAAATTTCGCGAGTTTCCTTAATCGAACCTGTTTTCACAAATGCTTCCATAGTTTCAATGCTTTCTTCATTTTGCAGACTGTAAAGAGATGAAGTACACTGAAACGCCGACAGAAGAATACTAACTATCGATTATTGCATAAAACTGTCCATTGTTGTGGCTGTTTACACTATTTCAGAAATCGAAATATTGCATTCACATTCAACAGGAGGCGAGCAAGTTTTAGCGGCGGCGCCCTCTATTAGTAGTACCATTAAGACTGATGCATAGGAACAATGAAGATATACTTGTTCTGCTAGATGTAAATATTAAGAACAATCCACTCACCAAATTTACACAAATACTTTGCTTTGACGTGACGGTTTTTCTGTACTCGTTGTCTCCTATGTGAGGCATCTTTTGCGGAATGATGTTCAGCTCTTATCCATTCTGCTGCAATTCGTTCAGATGGAAAATCATTTAAACATGGTCCATAATGAACTTAAACATAATAGAAGCCATTGTTTTTTTTTTGCATTCTGTTCTAGAGCTTAATGAGAGTATACTCTACAGAAAACTGGTGTTGTTGGATGTGTTCTCTCTCTGCAACTAATTGAAAACCAGTTTGTTTTTTGGCATACGTGTGTCGTTTCTTTTATTTGTGAATTATCTTCAGTGGCCAGTAAAGCAGGCTTCTTTTTATATATACAATAAAAATATTATTTAAAAGTGACATTATGTTACTACGTTACATGTTTTTCTCTTGTTTTTTGGATTAGAAACAACTTCTGTATCACAAATATCGAAATGTTAAATTATCGTTTGACGTTACTTGCTGGCCGATTTCGGCGTTTTTCCACCCACATTTATTATAACACATCACTTGCAATTTTCATTTGTGCTCAATATGTGCATGTTTACAGTGTCTTGTGCTGCTCTCTTGTCACTGTGTGTTTATTTCTCGTCTATTGTATGTGTTGCGTGTGTAGTTTGATACGATCATGGAGCTATAGCTTATATTTATTTGGTCATTAATAATTTTCTTTTTTGTTCCATTTGCTCTTTGTATGTGAAAGTTTTCTTGTAATTACAGGAGTCTTTTGATGTGATTGTTCACTCTAATAATTTTCATGTATTGTTCTGTGTTGGATAATTCATGTCCATATTTTATCAGGTGTTTGGCAAAGGTAGAATGGTTGTTTTCATACTTCACACTTCCTATATGTTCTTTATACCTAGTTCTGCAATTCCTGCCTGTCATCCCCAGATATACTGATTCACATTCTTAGCATTCTAATTAGTATATACCTGCTCTTTGGCATTTATCTGATTTGTCTCTTTGTAAATGTGACTGTACTGTGTTTCTTGTTCTGGAATTAATGTGTAATCCCTGTTTCTTTAATATATTCTCTATCCTGTATGTTTTTACGTTAAAGTGTACCATTTCTTTCTGTTCGTCATGTCACAAGTATTATTGTTTTGTTTCTCCGTGTGTACTGTAGTGTCGGTGGGGTTCTTTGATGTTTGTGTTCTCTGCTGGTATTATTTTTCTTTAATTGTGTTTTGAATTTTTGGTTGTGTCTTTGTTCTATATAGGTGTTGTAACTACTGTTTGTGGCTCTGTGTTGGATTGTTTGTAATTCTTTTTCATAGTTTTGTGTGCTGAATGGCATATTATTTAGTCTGTGTAACGTGTTGTAGGGCTGCTAATTTTTGATTTTGCAGGTGGTTGGAGGAAGTATGTGTAACTGTATGTATGGCTGTTGGGTTTCTGAAGATGTCAAATGCGTGCTTCTTACTGTCTTCTTCATTGTTATATCCAAAAAATGTAATTGCTCTTGTAGTAGTATCTAAATGAGAGTTTTGACACAGATTATATTGGATTAAAAATTCCAGGATATAAACCAAATTCTAATTTTGCAGTATCCCCCACCAAAAATTTATCAATAACTGTAAAAAGAAATTTTCATTTAAAATTTAAAAAATAAATAAAAATTCCAAAATTTATTCACATTCAGTAACATGAATTGAACAAACTTTATATTGTTTTTTACCTCGATAAATAAAATTTAATCCAACAATTTTATCTAACTTTTCTTCATCTTCTGAAAAGATTTTTGTGTAACGACCTGGAAGAATGATTTTAAATTTATCATCTAATAGTAATAAAACTTTTTTGCTGTATTTAGTTGACATAACTTCAGCTTTTGAAACACTGTAAGCTTTATGTTTTTTCAACTTTGATAATTTAGTGAACAATTCTGCACAACCATTCATATAACTGTTAAGTTCACTTACTAGATTTTCAATGCTATAGATTTTGTTTGTTTTGAATTTATATCGTTACTTGATTGGTTTATTATTTTAAAATCTCTAAGATCATCATAAGCTTCAATTGGAAGATCAAGATTCCGCAATTCATTTCTTCCATTTTTCACATTGGTATTTTGTAATTTAATGTGATCGAATAAAGATGGATCATGTAACTGATTATTTTTTCGATTAGTTTGCAAAACAACGAAAATAAAGTAAGACATATCAAATTAACTAGAATTATAATAATTAGTATTATTTAGTACAAAATTTCTTTTCAATTGTAATCTAGCAAATTCAGTTGTTTGGAGTTGAAAGAAAGAAATCTGAATTTCAGTATTTTTCAGTCTTGCTTGTTCTACTTCAGGTGAATATTCTGGTTCATATTTAACAACGGGAACACGAATTTCCATACTTTTGACAACATTTTTACCTTCTTTTGGGAACATATTACTATCGTTATTAGTAGTCCATTGAAGATTAGAATCTTCTTAAACTTTTCTTGAACTCCAAGCAAAAGTTAGTTAAATCACCCACCCACATAGTTTCTTTATGATCTTTAAGAATTCCACCAAATAATTATAGTAGATAGAGCACTTCAGAGTGTTTGACTTTAATTTTACCATTCTTAAGAATATGTCCTTCCATATTTAATCCATATGATATGGATGAAGTTAATCGAAGAAGAGTTGAGGAAGAAATAAATGGATGTTTTGTTCTAGAAAAATTATTGTTTCCTTTTTCAATTGTAATAACATCAAACAATTTTAATAAATAATTATCAATTTGTTTAATATTAGATTTACCATCAAAGGCCAAATAAAGTTCTGAGCAATTAGGATGAATCCATCCATCACAAATGTTAATATTAATTCCTTTTTCCATGTTATGGAGATTTAAATTATATTTTATCATTAATGGTAAATGAGTAGAATTGATAACTCTCTATTTGGTTCATGATTTATTAGGGGAAAATTTATTAATTCATTACAAAAACGGCTATTACATAAGCACCATTGAAGTCAATCAATTTAACATTTTCATCAGTTATTGTTATTTCTAAAGTCTACATAATGTCAAAAATTGGAATATTTATAGGATGATTTTAGTTCACAAATTATCGATCCACCAAATTCAACATTAGGTGTAACCGAAACAATAATATTTTACTGAAACACACAGTCCTCATAGATTAGCAACTAAAATGGAAGATAAAGAACCAAAGGTCTTTGTTCAATTTAGAAAAATAAGAATAGAAATTGTGTTAAAATTTTTTTGTAGGTAATAGATCAAATATTCGTGAACAAATTATTATTGAATTACATAAACCTATGAGAGAGAATTTTAAAAGAAAAAATATAATTTCTTTTTGAATAGATGATTTATGTCAAGCTGGTTTACTCGAAATAGATTCAGGTAATCCGAAAGAAATTTCAAAAATAAATGAAGGATATAAATATTTGTTAACTATTATAGATGTTTTTTCACAATTTGCTTGGACTATTCCAATTAAAGGTAAAAAGGTAAGAATGTAGTTTTAAGCTTTTAAAATACACTCCTGGAAATTGAAATAAGAACACCGTGAATTCATTGTCCCAGGAAGGGGAAACTTTATTGACACATTCCTGGGGTCAGATACATCACATGATCACACTGACAGAACCACAGGCACATAGACACAGGCAACAGAGCATGCACAATGTCGGCACTAGTACAGTGTATATCCACCTTTCGCAGCAATGCAGGCTGCTATTCTCCCATGGAGACGATCGTAGAGATGCTGGATGTAGTCCTGTGGAACGGCTTGCCATGCCATTTCCACCTGGCGCCTCAGTTGGACCAGCGTTCGTGCTGGACGTGCAGACCGCGTGAGACGACGCTTCATCCAGTCCCAAACATGCTCAATGGGGGACAGATCCGGAGATCTTGCTGGCCAGGGTAGTTGACTTACACCTTCTAGAGCACGTTGGGTGGCACGGGATACATGCGGACGTGCATTGTCCTGTTGGAACAGCAAGTTCCCTTGCCGGTCTAGGAATGGTAGAACGATGGGTTCGATGACGGTTTGGATGTACCGTGCACTATTCAGTGTTCCCTCGACGATCACCAGTGGTGTACGGCCAGTGTAGGAGATCGCTCCCCACACCATGATGCCGGGTGTTGGCCCTGTGTGCCTCGGTCGTATGCAGTCCTGATTGTGGCGCTCACCTGCACGGCGCCAAACACGCATACGACCATCATTGGCACCAAGGCAGAAGCGACTCTCATCGCTGAAGACGACACGTCTCCATTCGTCCCTCCATTCACGCCTGTCGCGACACCACTGGAGGCGGGCTGCACGATGTTGGGGCGTGAGCGGAAGACGGCCTAACGGTGTGCGGGACCGTAGCCCAGCTTCATGGAGACGGTTGCGAATGGTCCTCGCCGATACCCCAGGAGCAACAGTGTCCCTAATTTGCTGGGAAGTGGCGGTGCGGTCCCCTACGGCACTGCGTAGGATCCTACAATCTTGGCGTGCATCCGTGCGTCGCTGCGGTCCGGTCCCAGGTCGACGGGCACGTGCACCTTCCGCCGACCACTGGCGACAACATCGATGTACTGTGGAGAATCACGCCCCACGTGTTGAGCAATTCGGCGGTACGTCCACCCGGCCTCCCGCATGCCCACTATACGCCCTCGCTCAAAGTCCGTCAACTGCACATACGGTTCACGTCCACGCTGTCGCGGCATGCTACCAGTGTTAAAGACTGCGATGGAGCTCCGTATGCCACGGCAAACTGGCTGACACTGACGGCGGCGGTGCACAAATGCTGCGCAGCTAGCGCCATTCGACGGCCAACACCGCGGTTCCTGGTGTGTCCGCTGTGCCGTGCGTGTGATCATTGCTTGTACAGCCCTCTCGCAGTGTCCGGAGCAAGTATGGTGGGTCTGACACACCGGTGTCAATGTGTTCTTTTTTTCATTTCCAGGAGTGTATATTCATCACTAGATCACGAAAAAACTTAAACAGATAAAGGCAAAGAACTTAATAATAAAGAATTTCAAGAACTAGTGAAAAATATAGGTATGAACCATTATTCAATTTTTAATGAATTAAAAGCAACTGTTGTTGATCCATTTATTAGAACATTGAAAGAATAAAAATGTGGAAAAATTTGCACTTCTATGATACTATAAATTGTATGACTTAGTTTCTAAATTAATTCACATATATAATATGACATAACATTCGATGTTAATAAAGCTGAAAGATGTAAACTAGGAAAACAGAAATCTCAATGAAAATCGTTTGTATGGTTAATTTGTTAGATACTGAACCTTAAAGTAAAATTGAAGATAAATTAAGAATAAGTAAATTAAAAGGAACTATCGAAAAAGGAGATGCTGTCAACTGGTCAACAGAAATTTTTGAAACTGGAAATGTTATTCATTCTAATCCAGTCACATGTAAATTGAAAGATTGAGATGGAGAACAAATAGAAGGAAATTTTTATGAACAAGAATTACTGAAAAACATTTTCCTGATGTTATCTTGTTGAAAAAGCTTTAAATAAGAAAGGTAGTAAAGAATATGTTAAATGGTTAGGATTTGATAATTCACACAATAGTTGGGTAAGTAAAAGAATTGTAATCTTTTACAATGTTAATAAAATTTTTTATATATGAATGGAGAGTGTTATTGAAAATTTAAACATGTTAGATACTGAATATATTCATTTGCTTATTGTTTCATTAAAGAAGATAGAATAATTTTGATATTCAAATGAAGGTTAGCAAAAATGACTTAATGATAGGATCATTTGAAGATTTTAATTTTGATGGAATGAATTTAGAAATGTCAGACATCTATAAAAATCTTCATGAGTGTTATTTTAAATTTATATACAAAAAAGTACTTGGAAATTTATTTTTATATTATCAGAAAGAGTCGATTTTCCTTATTGCTGACTTCAGTTATAAGTACAAAAGTTGAGTTTTGGTAAAGGTAGTGCATAGTTTCCCTTTTATTTTTTTATTAAAAAGGTCATTACATCATCGTACAATTGTTCTCTTGAATAATTATCTGATGCATTGAAACAATTTTGGTTACAATTATGTAATTATATTTATTTCATTTGGTGAGATAAATATACTTAATTTTTTAAATAATTAATTCTTAAAAAAATCTTTGGAATGTAGATGTGTATTTCTGACAATATCTGTTTGATTTTGCGCATTTTTAAATTGTGGTTGAATAACATGATATTCGTAACTAAAATCTTGTAATATTAAAATGACAAAAGTTGTTCTTAAATTTCTTCACTTAATTGAGGAACAACATGTCGTAGTAAACTATTTATTCATTCATTTGTTCCATGTAAAATTTCTATACCTCTCTCAAGTAGTTCATCTGCTATATTCATATAATTATCCTTAATTTTATTTAGCTCTCTTCAATGATTTATTTGGCCTTTATAGAGTCGTTTTACAGTAATCTTTATATTCATCATGTTCAAATTGATTGTAAAACATCTTGAGTAACCTACTGTTTAAATTCTTTTGAAGTTTTGACCCTATAATTAGATCATATAAACCATATTCTGTGATAAAAATTTATTTAGTTGATATGTCATTGCCAGGAGATCCTATGGATAGTCTGGCTGCCTGTAATCACTGTTGCTCAATTAGCACCACCCAGGAGACACGTGTAGGGTATTTTAAGGTTAAACCTACGGACGTGAGCAACGCTACCTCCCACAGTTCCAGACATTGACTCTGGACTGAAGGACATCAAACCTCTTAAGGCACCTGGATTCGATGGTATCCACCCAGAATTCCTGATCCATATGGGAGGAAAAGCTAAGAAATGGCTGGCAGAATTCTTCACTGACATCCTGCTGACTGGTCAACTTCCATCTGACTTTAAAAAGGTGAAGATAATATCTGTTCTGAAACCTGGCAAACACAGCAACAGGGTAGAAAACTACCGCCCCATTTTCCTACTCAGGTGCTGCTACAAGCTTTTTGAATGGCTAATATATAACAGAATAAGTAGCGCTATCTTAGAGAACGTTCCAGTTGATCAGGCAGACTTCAGACCAGGGCCTAGCTGCTGCGACCAAGTATTGTCTCTCACATCCTTCATAGAGTCAGTATACCAAATGAAGCAGAAAACATCTGTGGCATTTGTTGGTCTAACTGCCGCCTTCGACACTGTGTGGAGGGAAGGCCTTATCTACAAATTTCTCCGCATCACACCCTGCAGGACAATGGCTCGACTGATTAACAGCATGCTAAGTGATCGGAAGTTCCAGGTAATCACTGGAAGCAACATAAGTAAGGAGAGGAAGCTGAGCAACGGATTGCCTTAAGGATCAGTTCTCTCACCCTTACTGTTCAACCTATATCTATCTGATCTACCTGACACTTCGTCCAGAAAATACTGCTATGCCTATGACCTGACTCTAGCTGTCAAACACCAGGAAATGAAGACAACAGAAGAGATTTTAGCCAATGACCTGTCTGCATTAGACTATTACTTCAAAATCTGGAGACTCCAACCCAGTGTGAGTAAAACAGAAGTGTGTTGCTTCCATCTAAATAACCAGTTGGTGAACGTAAAACTGGAGGTAAGTTTCAGAGGCAGAATTCTTTGTCACAACTGGAACCCAAAATATCTTGGTGTCATCCTGGATCGTACACTATGCTTCAAACAATACCTTCTTAACTTAGCTCAAAAGCTGAGGACTCGAAACAACATCCTCCATAAGCTATGCGGAACTACCTGGGGATCTTCAGCAACCACCCTGCGAACTTCAGCTCTGGGCTTGGTATACTCAAGTGCTGAGTATTGTGCACCTGTTTGGATGAATAGTCATCATACAAGGCTTGTTGATACCCAGCTGAATACGACAATGCGCATAATATCTGGCACAATCAGATCTACTCCAGTTTATTGGCTTCCACTGTTAACCGGTATGATGCCTGCTGATCTACGCAGATGTACTGCCCTTATGAGAGAATTCCACAAGATCTGCAGGAATTCTAACCTACCCGTGCATAGCGACCTGCTACTTTTAAATCGCAAGAGACTGAAATCACGTCATCCAACTCTGTGCAATGCTGCTGACATGGTTGCTAAGAATTTCAAACCTCTTGAAGAATGGAAAGGTCGGTGGGAAGCAGTGACAGATGCGCACCTGCATAACATCTTCTCAGGTGCTAAACTTCCAAGTGGATTCGACTTACCACGCAAGACGTGGTCTACTCTCAACAGAATCCGTACCAGCCATGGGCGATGCAGGGATGCTCTCTTTAAGTGGAAGAAGCTGCCTGAGCCAGCTTGTGACTGCGGGGCTCCATACCAGACTGTTCACCACGTTGTCAGTGAATGCAGGATTCGAGCCTATCACGGCGCCAAAGAGGACTTCCTGCTAGCAACTCCAGATACAGTGCGCTGGATTGAAGAACTGGATATTCAGTTGTAAAGACAAACTTAAGTTTCTTGTGTGTCAATATGTACATATGTATATGTAATTTCATGATATGTCTGTATTAGCCATACGCTAAATAAAAATGTGATAAAAATAGTATTATTTCATTAAAACATAGGGGTGTTGTTGAGTCAGTTCTTACTATACAGGGTGGTCCATTGATCATGACCGGGCCAAATATCTCACTAAATAAGCGTCAAACGAAAAACTACAGACAAGGAAACTTGTCTAGCTTGAAGGTAGGTCAAACGGATATCAACTGCGTTTCTTTAAATAGGAACCCCCATTTTTTATTACATATTCGTGTAGTATGTAAAGAACTATGAATGTTTTAGTTGGACCACTTTTGTCACTTTGTGATAGTTGGCGCTGTAATAGTCACAGACGTATAAGTATGTGGTATCACGTAACATTCCGACAGTGTGGACGGTATCTGCTTCGTGATACATTATCTGTGTTAAAATGGACCATTTACCAACTGCGGAAAAGGTCGATATCGTGTTGGTGTATGGTTATTGTGATCAAAACGCCCAATGGGCGTGTGCTATGTATGCTGCTGGACATCATCCAAGTGTCCGGACAATTTGCCAGATAGTTACGTTATTTGAGGAAACAGGAAGTGTTCACCCACATGTGAAACGTCAACCATGACCTGCAACAAATGATGATGCCCAAGTAGGTGTTTTAGCTGCTGTCGTGGCTAATCCACACATCAGTAGTATTTTGCTGTTAAATGATAGTGATCTCTTACTTTCTTTTCACCAATAGTAAATTATTTTTCACTAATGAAACAAGTTGGTAAATTTATAAAATTTATTCATTTTTCGTTATAATTGGAATATTTTTTCAATATATTTTTTCAGTTTCCCTAGATTATTCCGTTAACTATTGAACAATTTTTTTGCAACCTCTTTTCCAGTTTATGTAACAGATTTTTATAATCACCATTAGAATATTTAACATAATAACTGAATGAAATTGGCGAGCAATTTTATATTTCTTAATATAATATTTTCAGGATTTGTTTGACAATTGTTAATGTATTTTAAGAAGCATTCTAATCTACATGAATTACAAAAGGTATCCTTAATGAATGATCATAATTATCAAATGAAGTTTTTTGACCTTGAAAAGGCACATCTATTTTTAATTCTTTATGTTCTTTGCAATTGCTTCCATGATTCCCCAATTTTTCTTGTGAATAAAAATATCTTAAATGTAGATCACAAAAATATATTCTTCCATTGTGTTCACTTGTTTGTGTACTAATTAATTTATATAGATTTTTAATTCAACAATAATGTGAATTATTTTCATCTTTAATTAAAAGAGGTTAATATGTTTTTCTTGTTTATTTTGTGTATGATAAAGAGGATATACAAATTTGGTCATTCTTCATCTTTGCTTTCATATGCATTAATATTAACTGGAATATTTGATTTTTTTCAAATATTGTAATATTTGTTAACTACACAGGAAGATTAGTTTTCTCTTTTTCAAATATTTCACCTAATTCTAATCCTATATTTTTATATTTACTAACTGATTATGCATTACATTCTGCTGGGTATAAAGATGATTTTATTGAATAAAGGCAGAATATTTTATCTGCATTTTTACATTAATTATCGCTTTTTATCGTTAATTGCTTGTGATAGATCGATATAAGAAGAACCAAAAATAGAATGCGTCTATTAACACTTAATTTTAAACTATCTATATAAAACAAAGACCAATGAGGTTTTTTCCTTTACATTTATTCCATGGGTTAATAAATAATTCATTGATTTTTATAATAATCTTCTAAGTCAGTTGTTCATAATAAAAATTGATTAGTTGTTTTAAAATTTAATTCATGTATTTCATCTTGTCTTTTAAAATTAAAATAAAATTTCATGTTAACTTTCATTGCTCTTCTTTGTCTTAAAGTATTCTTCAATTTGGTGATTATTTCTTATTTAATTTGATTAAAAAATTCTTGTGCCTCATAACTATTGCCATTATTGTTAATTCCGTAAGTTATTAGACTTGATTTAAAAGGAGAATCTTTTCTACAAAAATGTTTAAATGATTTGAAAACATATTCATTATCTAGAAAATTGAAAGCTGGTCAAGTTTTCTGATAATTTTTTTGTTTCATTTTAATCTGGTTGAAGCTTTCGAAAATAATCCTCGTTATCCTTATTATTAATTTTACCCTCAGATCTATTAATTTTTGTTTACTAAAACTCAAAAACAGCTTTAATTGTTCTTACATGTTTTTCGAAGATCATTTAAAGATTTTTTACTCAAATTGTTGTCGCTGTCACTTATTTTATCTTCAGGGCTTTCGATAAGAGTGATAAATTCTCCTTTTCTAATTTTAGAATTATTTTTTATTTTTTTGTTTATTAGACTTTATGAAGATCTTCTAAAGAATTCATTCAAATCTTTATCGTTATCTTTGTTATCAGTATTGTTAATACGATTTGCAATAAGATCGATTAATTTTTGTTTATGGAGTTCTTCAAATTGGTTGAAGTTCTTTCTTTATTTTTATATTTTAGTTTCGTCTTCTTGATTTTTCTTGTTGAAATAATCTATAAACTCTATCAAGTCTTGTCTAATTACATTTGAATAACCATTTTCTTTACAATAATTTTCTAAATCTCTATAATTCAATGCATATTTTTCTTTACTAATTTTTTCTAAGTTTTGAAATAGCTCAGCTTTGGAGTTCGTTTTTTGATTGTATTTATATAGAAGGAAATTGAAGTTTTTAGAAATTAAAACATGTACTGTTAAAATGTAGCTTTGAGTTTTTTTTTAATTTCAATTGATGGGATAGATATGTAATGTTTGATAGATATTGTTTATAAGGAGAAAAATTTATTAGATCGTTATTTTTTAAATAATTGAGAATTTGGATTTTTGGTATAGGCTGATGAGATTTGTTTTCTCTCATTTTTAGAGAATAAAATTTATTAGATTTATAAATTTTGAATGAAAATTTCATTTTGCATAGATAAATTTCTGGTGGGGTGATAGTATGAAATTGTAATCTTGGTTTGCATCCTGGAATGTGCAATCCAATATGCTCTTTGTGTTAGAACTCTCTTTTGGATACTACATTCTTTGTTCTCTTTCCATGGTGAACTGAGTATCTTTATGTATATTGTGTATGTCTGTGTGAACTTTATCTATTATCCTTGTTGGTTCATCTACCATGCAGATAATATCATCTACATATCTGTACCCATAAACAATTTTGTATCTTTTGTATGTGGTGACTGTATCAAAGATGTTTCCTAAATGGCTGATGAAGATGTTTGTCAATGTTCCTTATATTAGGAACCACATCGAAAGCTCATAGTTTTGTAAATAAAATTCCTTTTCAAATTGGAAGTAATTTTAGGATGTGATTGCTTCGAAGGTTTTGTCTATTTCATTAATAATGTCTGCAGGAAGACTGTTGATGTATGTAACTTTTCTTCAGTTAGTTTTAGTGTGTCTCACATTTATTTTACGTATAAAAGGAAACACGTATTACAGGCCACTGAGGATGCTTCACAAATAAAAGAAGCAAAACTTGTATGGCAAAAAACCAACTGCGTTTCATGCAGTTGCATAGACTTAACACACCTCCATGAATTTTGAAACAACTAAGGAATGATGGAAAAAGAAAAAAAATAATGGTTACTGATGCTACTTATATCTTTTGCATCAGTTTGTGTAAATTTCTGCCAACAAAATCTTTTTCGCTTGACTGAACTTTTGACATTCCTTTGGTTTTTACAACAATAGAGCTGTCACTGTTCAAAGGAACTGATTGCTCGGTTTTACACAATGACTCGATTTTGTCATCACCAAATATCATTTTCTCCTTGTGGCCACTGCATTTTATTTTAAACTTCTCACTCTTTCAAGAGTAAATTAGCACCAGGAGTAAAAAATTTTGTAGTTGTCCACTAATTCCTTAAGTTACTGATTGAAATTTGTGAACAATTCAACTATTTTTTCGAAGATTTGAATAAAACATGACCCATGAATGTTTTTGTAGCTGAATATTCAACTTGAGCAGCTTGCAGACGTACACCAGGCATGTCTTTCGTTGCAGTTAATGCACTAATACAGATACTGTAGCCTGCAGTGCAAGGAAAGTTATTTCATTGTTTCCAGAATATCACTAAATAGTAATAAGCCCATGGCAAAATTCTGTGAATCCATTTTTTTGAATGGCTTTTGGAAAAGTTGCTGTGATTAATGGAGGGGCTAAGGGTGATTGTTTCAGTTTGTGAAACCTCTGTTATGGTTTTGTGAGCAGCAGCAGACATCAAATATTCTTCCTATTTTTTAAAGGCAGCTCCCAATGGCTTGACGATTTCTGTCAATTTATGGTGTTTTTTTGGGCTGCCAGAAAAGTGTATATGTAGAGCATCCTGGAAGGACTTGGAATGTAATGCAGCAAACATTGTGTGTGTTACATTGTGAATGGCAAGCTACAGGTTTTGATTCAAGCAAAGAATAGTTGGGTTACATTCATCATCTGCTAGTAGTTATCAGGGGCTGGTCCTGGGACACCTACAGGCGACATGTCACTTCGAGTGACTTCATTCCTGGGAATAAGTAGGTTATCAAGGAAAACCTGGGCACATAACAGTCATATCACTTCCAGTGTCATGTTACACATCCAGTGTCAGGTTACCTATGTGGCAAGTTATATTCGAGGTTACCCCCACTCACCGCCTCTGGAGAACCAACAGTAATTGCTCAAGGTCATGCAGAGAACCACAAACCCCTCACCACTCCCCTCCCCATCGCTTGGAGCATTGGAATTGAAGAACCCCCTAGCCATTCTCATCTTTCATAACCAGGACACTTGAGGGTGTGGGATTCACTTTGGAGCTGGGTAGCATAGGGAGAGTATCAGCCTGTGTCTATTTGTGAATAGCACATTAATTATTATGTGTTAAGTCACATCTCTAGAGTTCTATGCTATGGCTATATGTTAATGACAGGCGCCGGCCGGAGTGGCCGTGCGGTTCTAGGCGCTACAGTCTGGAGCCGAGCGACCGCTACGGTCGCAGGTTCGAATCCTGCCTCAAGCATGAATGTGTGTGATGTCCTTCGGTTAGTTAGGTTTAAGTAGTTCTATGTTCTAGGGGACTGATGACCTCAGATGTTAAGTCCCATAGTGCTCAGAGGCATTTGAACCATTTTGTTAATGACAGTTTAGTGTTAAGTGATTTTCGTCATTAACTGCACTAGCAGAAGGCCACACCCAGGCATGTATGTAAGTAATCTTATCCATATATATATACTACTATATAAAAGTAAGTCTAGTTTAATGTTGTTATAGTTCATCATCCATTTAGTTTATATTTTGACACAATACTCCAATAAACATTCGGATGTGTAAAATATATATATATATATATATATATATATATATATATATATATATATATATATATATATATATACAAAATGTCAACAAAAATCCCTGGTTTACTTAAAATTTTTAATGATACTTTAATAAACATTCATAAGGACATATGCTACATATTTTTAAAATATAAAAAGCAAAGCAGTAGTCAAAAATTTCCAAAGTGCTTTAGCAATTATTCTGAGATTTTTACACAACTCTCAAATAAACGTTCAGTTGGACATAGGCTACATGTTTTCAATATATGTGGTATGTAAATGTGACATACTACATAAAGGGAAATGTAGTTAGAAAAATACTCAAAACATTCCCGATTGATCCACTTCAAATTTTTGAGCAATGATCTCATTAAGATTTGGACCAAAACTCATTATTTTTATATATATGGTCTGTAAATATCCACACATTAAATGAAGGGGATAGATGTTAGGAAAAATCTCAAACACTATTTGACTAATTTACTTCAAATTTTTGCTCGGTATTCTGCTAAATATTTCGGAAGAGATCGCTATATATTTTTTAAATCTATATTCTATATAAATATGCATGTAATACATACAGCACAAATCTCGAAAAATTCTTTACTGATTCACCTCAATTTTTATATGATACTGCAATAAAACTTATATTTAGACATACACGAAGTTAACCACTGTCAGGCATGGCCGGCACTTGTGTGGGTGACCATCCAGGCCGCCGTGCGCTGTTGCCATCTTTTAGGTTGCACTCAGCCTCCAGATGCCAATTGAGGAGCTGCTCGACTGAATAGTAGCGGCTCAGGCCAACGAAAACCATCCTAATGGGTGGGAGAGCAGTGTGCTGACCACACGCCCCTTCTATCCGCATCCACAGCTGAAGATGACACGGCGGCCGGATAGTACCGAACGGCCACTCGTCGCCGAAAGACGGCGTGAGTTTAGTTTAGTTTAGTATGGCATATATTATAGGACAATGTTGTTGCAAAAATGTCGAAAATTTCTTGGTCGATTTACTTTAAATGTTTGCACAACACTCTAATAAACATTCAGATGGACATAGGCTATATATTTACTAAACAACATTGTCCCGATGTACCATTAAAACCAACTGCCATAAAAAAATTGCAATGCTGTGCTGTGAAAATATGTGGTTTAGTTTTCTTTCTGGCAGTCAGTTTTCACTATGTTACCAAGGCATTTAAACCATGAGACAAATTGTTTCTCCTATATACATATATTTCCTCATTATGTCTAATGTCAAATAAAATTTGCATTTGCAACAATGTGCTGTTTCGTTTTATTCTCACAGTCGATTTTGATAGGAAACAGGAAAGTTGTATGTGTATCTTATGGACTTATGATTAGAATAATACTACAGAGTCCGAATTGTCAAAACATTTATAATCCCACCCATTTGAACATTAAAACCATGCATAGATCTAACACTTGGAGAGGTCTCTCTCATACTCTTTATTCAAATGATCCCAACAGATTTGCCCATTCATTTTAAGTGACGTTAATTCCAGATCAAGGCTTCCTGTGTAACACCACTAATAAGGCTCAAAGTCAGAGAGTGGGGCAAAAAGGAGATGGAGAGGGAGGGGTGTGGAAATGAACATAGAGGAGGAGGAGAAGAAGGAGGAGGAGGAGATGGACAGAGAGAGAGGAAGGAAGGAGGATATGAACAGAGAGAAGGAGGAAAAGAATAATGACAGTAAGAGGGAGGAGGAGATGCACAGAGTAAAGGGGAATGAGGAGGAGACAGACAAAGAGAGAGGGGAGAGGAGATGGACAGAGAGAGAGAGAGAGGAAAGAGGAGAAGAATGACAGGAAGAGGGAGGAGGAGATGCACAGAGAACAGGGGAAAGAGGAGGAGACGGACAGAGAGAGAGAGGGGGGGAGGGAGGAGGAGAAGAATGGCAGAAAGTGAGAGGAGGTGGTGATACATAAATGACAGGTGAAAGAGGAGATGGAAAAAGAAAGGGGGAGAGATGAGATGGACAAAAAGATGGAGGAGAGAGAGTTTAGGACATATATCGTATTTCTGTACATATGCAGCTATTGCAAAGGATTTCTGGGTTCACAAATTGTTGCATGTTGTAATTTGTTTTACATAGTTTATAGGATTACGTGGATTCTGTCTTGATCTCATGTCAATGCTGTATTGACTGTATGTGTGTGTGTGTGTGTGTGTGTGTGTGTGTGTGTGTGTGTGTGTGTGCATGTGCATGTGCATTTGCATGTGCATGTACAAACGAGTGTCTAGATAGTGTACCTGTTAGAAACGAACACAGTAGAAATAATGATGTCATGTCACGTTAATGTCATCAAAGGAAATTCTATAACAACTCCAGTTTTACTGATTTCCAACTGAAGATACAAGATAATACGTGTACAACAGAACTCCAGTTATCCAATTCCAACTATCCAGATCACCAATTATCCTGATGACTTTGAGGAAAGAGAAACTGATACTGTATGACTATAATTGTTGGTTTTATTCGATAGTTATTACAATGTACATTTCTTTATCATACTGCAATCAGTCCGCATAGAACCTATTAAAAGACAGAACAATGAATACATACACATATTGTTGTACATGCAATACATGAATTGTTGGATTTGTGATGCCTGTCATTGTGCAGCCTACATCAGTCTGTGTCATGATCTTAACGTATACACTATAATGCGTTTAAAATAAGTTGCGACTTCGACGTTTGGCTCACAGGAGGAGACGTGGCGCTGTTGCCCAGGTAACACCAATGGCGAGTCGGCTCTCCCTAACACGCTGCCAGCAGTTCGGTTGGTAAAGCGCCTCTGTTGCCACGCCGGGAATAAACAGTACCACGTGGTGTCGCCCTTCACATGCTTATGCGTTCGTTAGCTCTCTTTGTGATGTGTTATCTTTTGTCATTGAAGTGTTCTGTAGTGGTCAGGTGTTGCGAACGAATGTTTTTATGTTGGCGTTGGGTTGATAATAACAGTGCAGCATGTCCAACTGTGAAAATCGCAGTAAAAGAGGTTATGTAAGAACATATTCACTGGGTGCGAAGATAACGAGGTGTGAAAAGGGAATTCCAATCCGTGGCCAAGGTCTTGAATTTGCGTGCTCTGTGCACAATTATTTTGAACTCGAGTGCAATAACGGCGGTCCGATTTTAGATGTTACAAGAGCTGTGGACAGAACAGCTGCTGAACTTAACATTCATCGATCTACAATGCTGAGAATTGTCAAGAAGAAGGAAAGAAAGGAAGATGCGATTGAAGAAGCAACATCTGTTTATTAGAAACTCCTGGCAAGAAAAATTGTTGTGACTCATGGGTAACGAAGATCGGTACGTTCCAGCAGGATGCAATTCGAAGACATGTGTACCCTTATCAGTGCAAGGATTATCCTATTTCAAATAAATCTCTTCTCGGCTTCAAAGAAGCAAAGCTGTTCAGTGAGGGTAGGTCGTCACTTAGTAACTGTTTGGACGAGCTTGATTCATCATCGAGAGAAGTGACTTATTGACGTGGAGACGCCGATATCTGTGTGCAGTGAGGAGCGTTCGTTCGAAGGCATTGTGTGGGTGGACGAGACGTGGGTTAATTCGTGTCCCACGTTGACAAAGTGGTGGATGGATCGCCCAACACAAGGAACGACGAAAGCACCGATAGGCAAGCGATAATCGTCCTCCACGCTGGCTCTGCTCGTAATTTAATTCCAAATTGTTTATTGCTGTTCCGTTCCAGGAAGCAAGGTGACTGTCAAGAGGAAATGAATGCCACAATTTTCATGAAGTGGTTTTCTGATGTTCTGCTACAGGATTTTCCTCCAAATACGACAATTGTTATGGACAATGCGCCATACCACTCGTGTTGTGATAGATAAAGCTCCAACAATGCAGTGGAGGGAAGCTTTGTTCTGGGTGCAAATAAATGTTCCATTGTATAAAGCTGAACCTGGCATGAATAAGGCAGAGTTAATGAAACTTGTAGCACTTTACGAGCCAAAAACTCCACGCTATCAGGTCGATGAACTGGCTACCAATAAAGGACATAATGTAATCAGGCTTCCTCCATATCACGCTCACTTAAATCCTATTGAGGACATATGGCCGCAGGTGACAGGTAGTGTGGCAAAAAGAAGTTTATATGAAGAAGGTATCTGTTCTTTCGGATATGTCCGAAAGGACAGATACCTTCTTCATTATATATAGTTAAGGCTAACCGGCCATTTGGCCATCTTCTGTGCAGATGGACAAACAGTGCCCGAATTCGTACGGGAATAGGCAGTAAAGCCGCGAGTAATGAGTATAATGGGCAGGGGCATTATGAATAAAGTGCGGGACAGTAAGTTGCGAATGTGGGTCTCATGCGAGGTGTGACAGTCGCAGCCACACTATCCTCTATGTCCTCGGTGGCTCGGATGCATAGAGCGTCTACCATGTAGATCCCGGGTTTGAGCCCCGGTCGGGGCACATATTTTAAACTGTCCCCGTTGACTTATATCAACACCTGTATGCAGCTAAGGGTATTCATTTCATTTAAAAAGAAGTTTACGCTCAGTGAGCTTGAAACGGTGACAAAAGAAACCATTGCAAGTGTTAGCCCACAGGACTGGTCTCGAGTTGTCAGCCATATGGAGAAGGTGGTTGAGGAGACCTGGATTCGTGAAGGACTGATTGAAGATATGATAATTTCAGTCAAGGCCAGTACCAGTTCCGAGGAAGAGTACAGTGACGTTCTTCCCTAGGGGTCGCTCCACTTAAACCATAACTGTGAGTATGTATAAAAGACCATTGATTTGACTGCTCTGTTCATTACTGTCGTTTGTTTACCGCCAAAGAATGTTTGCCTGGCCGCCACTAACGTTCGCGGCGTAAGGTAGGCGTGGCTTTTGTTGCCGGCCGCTGATGCGCTCGGCTGGGAACTATGCTTCCCCCTACTCGCCCTGAGCCGAACTGTCAAAAGTTGCAACTAATTTTAAACACACTACAATTTGTTACTATACGTTCCATCTTCCATGTCTTTCATTCTGTTTGGTGCATGTGTTTTAATTTATTGTGCAGCATAAGTCGTCAAAGAAAAAAAAACGCTTTGTCATATCGCTGACAGACAAAACAAAAGTTCTTGAACAATGAGTGGTAAACAGCTAGCTGAGATTTTTAGCATGGAAACACCGACAATTTCAGACATAAAAATGAAGATGAGAGCGTCAAGGAAAGGTATGAAAAACAGCAGAAAACAAGAGCTTAAGAAGGCTGTACTCAAGTGGTTTTTGCAGCAGCGAGCCTTGGGAAACCGCGTTCAGGGCGGAGTGCGGAAAAACAAAACTTTTAGCCGAGGAAATCGGCAGTTTGTCCTCATTTAATGCAAGTAATGGTTGGCTGTGGTCTTTCAAGGCAAGGTGTGGTATTCCTGAGTTCGCTTTAAGTAGTGCAAAACTATCAGCAGATGCAAAAGCAGCAGAAAATTTTATTGAAAAATTCAAAATTGATGCAAACTCTCGTGGCCATGAGCTTTCATGCAACACGGATGAGACAGGCGTTATTTATAGGCTTTGCCTGAAACAACGTTAGCTGCAAAAAGGAAACTTAGTGTTACTATCCATCAGGTTAGTAAAATGTGAGTTACTGTGCTGATTGCTAATTCTAATTACGTCAGAATTATAAATATGACAGAATAACCCCTTGTGTTGATAGGAAAATTGAAAAATCCTTGAGCTTTCAAGAATGTTAAAAAGCTTCCCATATTTTACAATAATCTTCCAAAGGCCTGGATGACTACTACTTTGTTTTGTGAATGTTACAATTCACTTTCCATACCTAAAGTTAAAATACCAGAGACTACAGGGAAAGAAGGCAATAAGGTGACGTTAATTCAGACAGCACACCCATCCACCTGCCCACCCACAGAAAGCCACCTTGTGGTAGAGTGTGGAATTTAGCGAGGACAAACACATTAGAAAGAGTTTCGCATAAATTGAAAGGGATTTCAATTACAGATGAGGTACAGAATGATGACGAAGAAAGAGGAAGAAAAAGAAGTAATGGAAGACGAAATATCACTTGAGGACATAAGAAAGCTGCTTTCGTTAATTCCTGGACGTTGCAACTGCAGTGTAGAGGATGTAGGTGAGTGACTTGCTTGTGGTTCTTTGGACTCTTGATTCCCAGTGATAGTGAAATCATTCAAAGTGTGAGAGAAAAGACTGATGGCTAGGAGGAAGAAATTGACACTGAAACAGATGCGGGACCGTCAGCTGGTGAGTCGTTCGCATGTCTTGACATTGTACATACTTTAATGGAATGGCAGGCTGAGGGTGACTATGCAGCTGCTTACCGTGAAGCAAATGCGTGACTTTGTAGTGTGAAAACAAATGGGGACGATCAAAACACCTAATTCTGATGGATATGTCGAAGAACTGACACTGCATGTAAGTACAGTTCTGGACAAAATCTAAACGACATTGTTTTGTAGTCATTAAATTAATATTGCAGTAGTGTGTATACACAAATTTAGCCTTCTTTTTTAAGCAGTTTTCATGATTTATCCAATTATCTGGATATTTGATTATCTGGATTAGGTCCAGTCCTGTCATCTGATTAACTGGAATTTTAATTCGTAGGAAATAGCACACCACGATAGGTAACCCCCTCGATAAGCCACCACCACGTTACTAGATTTTTTGACATCGTAGCTAAATTCGGAGAGTTACCGATTTTCAACCAAATATACTTCGTATGTATAAGAATTAGTGCAGCACTAGAAAATGCGCACCTAGGGATAGAGCTGACCAGTATCTACGACCACCCAGCGAAAATCATGCCACCTGCTGTACTAGACTCTCCCCCATAATGCTGACACATCTTTTTTAACTGTGAACACTGCTCCAACCCAGCAATGGCCACGAAAATTGCGTTATTATCGGTGTAATCCTTTTCGGCCTGGTTGATGATACAAACGACACTGGTGCTATATCAGTTCTGGCTGAGGGACCTCGGCCGGCCTGAGTGGCCGAGCGCTTCTAGGCGCTACAGTCTGGAACCGCGCGACCGCTACGGTCGCAGGTTCGAATCCTGCCTCGGGCATGGATGTGTGTGACGTCCTTAGGTTAGTTAGGTTTAAGTAGTTCTAAGTTCTTAGAAGTTAAGTCCCATAGTGCTCAGAGCCATTTGAACCATTTTTTTTTTTTTTTTGAGGGACCTCGATTACATGGCAAACAAATTCCAACATGTGGGTGCAAATATCAACTCACGTTCCTCCTTCATTCGTTGGATAATGCAGGTTGCACAACCAAATGAGATGTCAGTAGGGTAAGGAACCCGTCGAGTGGCCATGACCAAATCCCAGGTTGCGAACGAGAGAGCTCCACACGTCTGCCAAACATTATGTCAGACCGTCTCCCCAGAGATGGTAGAGAAATCAGCAATATTTAAACAATAAGTACATGTAACTGTCTCGGATGTGACAGACCTGGTGTCTGGTGCAAAAGGCACTGCTACGAAACCTGGCATTCAGGGAGAAAGTATTCCAGCACAGCAAACCAGTTGTAACTTGGTGATGCCCACGTATTCACCAGTGGAGATATGTGGATGCCTTTACAGTTAAGCATTGCTAACAGTTCAAGTACCAAGCAGTCAACTCCCCTCTCACCCTCTGTGGATCAATCAGAATCAAGCTTTCAGAACTAGTGATCATGTGTGGCCGATGTTACTCTCGGTCAGCCAGAGATCGAAGGTGGAATGAAGACACACAGCATGGTATAAACTATTACATAATTATTAGAGAGTGTGTGATATTGAATTTTCTTCAAATGTGGGCAGGACCGGCGCAGCTGCTATATTCCCCACTCCTACACATGAACTGTACTGAGCATACTGGGTAAAATTCAGTGTCAAAATACAATCTTGCAAGCGCACTGACAGTTGATGAGAGGTCTGCCAGTGTTCCCAGGCAGAGTAGAAAGACATCTCACAATATTCGCGTGAAATGTCAGTATAAAACTCGTAGCTAAGGTGTGTATGTACCTGTCCCCACACAAATGAAGCTGAGCAGTGGTCACATTTGAGAAAAAAAAATTATTTCTACCTACCAAGTTTTCGACTCAAAGGTCATGACATCTCTGCCACTAGACGACAAAATGTAATCAATAAGAGCTGCAGTGTTCATGTGTCAACTGCTGATAAACCTCCGAAAAAATATTGGGCGAGGTGCAGTGCACCTCTCTGCAGGAGCTATCGACGCCCCATAGCAATAGGCTCTGAGGGTTACAGTTACCGACTCCAGTGCAGTCAACTCTGGGAATACTGACCGCCTGAGACCATCCAACACCTCTCTGTACACGCAAGTGCTAGCCCAGGGAAGTGCCACCATCTCATCAGCTCTAAGCAATGAAAGGAAACCATTATACACATCAGAGAACCCAGCTGTGTGTGTGGGTGTGTGTGTATGTGTGTGTGTGTGAGAGAGAGAGAGAGAGAGAGAGAGAGATAGAGAGAGAGAGAAAGAGAAAGAAATAGTCTGCCAGCGTTAATGGTCACGAAATTATAGATAGTTAATCATAGATGTTTACTTAAAACACTATACTGGCATTAAGACTGTGTGATGGAACCATAACACATCCATGCATATGACGTTTCTGGCAGCCATATCTGCAGGTGCATAATGATGCATGTATCCCAGTCTTGGTTTTATCGGAAATAATGGGGCAGAGGAAATGATTTTAGTCGTCCCACACAGTAGCTTTGAATTTCACCATTCGATTGTCTACAGAACAGCTGCCAGTATCTCTGTTCATGTAATTGATTTCCACGTTAAAACTATAGACACACAATGCATAATCCTATAAACCTTTATAGGTCCTTACTGTCCTTCTTTTTAAGGAGAGTATCGCACTCTACCATTACGAAATAATCCATTAAAAATAGTTTTCCACAACATGCACACATCAAGTTAAAAATGTTGCACTTATGTATTCTAATCTTAAGGGTCATAACTAAAAATGATGTCATGATAATGTGATCAACCACATATATGCTAATACCACATCCCATGGGACAATACTGCAGAACGACATGAGGAGTACTTCTACGAAAACTTTAACAGGAAATGGTGTAAATCTGCTCAACACGATTGCCTACTTTATGTATCAAGAAGGTATGATTTGTTCTTCGTCTTTGTCAGCAAGACAGTCAGACCCCATAGAGATGTATAGATGTTACTTCCATTTACATACACTCCTGGAAATGGAAAAAAGAACACATTGACACCGGTGTGTCAGACCCACCATACTTGCTCCGGACACTGCGAGAGGGCTGTACAAGCAATGATCACACGCACGGCACAGCGGACACACCAGGAACCGCAGTGTTGGCCGTCGAATGGCGCTAGCTGCGCAGCATTTGTGCACCGCCGCCGTCAGTGTCAGCCAGTTTGCCGTGGCATACGGAGCTCCATCGCAGTCTTTAACACTGGTAGCATGCCGCGACAGCGTGGACGTGAACCGTATGTGCAGTTGACGGACTTTGAGCGAGGGCGTATAGTGGGCATGCGGGAGGCTGGGTGGACGTACCGCCGAATTGCTCAACACGTGGGGCGTGAGGTCTCCACAGTACATCGATGTTGTCGCCAGTGGTCGGCGGAAGGTGCACGTGCCCATCGACCTGGGACCGGACCGAAGCGAAACACGGATGCACGCCAAGACCGTAGGATCCTACGCAGTGCCGTAGGGGACCGCACCGCCACTTCCCAGCAAATTAGGGACACTGTTGCTCCTGGGGTATCGGCGAGGACCATTCGCAACCGTCTCCATGAAGCTGGGCTACGGTCCCGCACACCGTTAGGCCGTCTTCCGCTCACGCCCCAACATCGTGCAGCCCGCCTCCAGTGGTGTCGCGACAGGCGTGAATGGAGGGACGAATGGAGACGTGTCGTCTTCAGCGATGAGAGTCGCTTCTGCCTTGGTGCCAATGATGGTCGTATGTGTGTTTGGCGCCGTGCAGGTGAGCGCCACAATCAGGACTGCATACGACCGAGGCACACAGGGCCAACACCCGGCATCATGGTGTGGGGAGCGATCTCCTACAGTGGCCGTACACCACTGGTGATCGTCGAGGGGACACTGAATAGTGCACGGTACATCCAAACCGTCATCGAACCCATCGTTCTACCATTCCTAGACCGGCAAGGGAACTTGCTGTTCCAACAGGACAATGCACGTCCGCATGTATCCCGTGCCACCCAACGTGCTCTAGAAGGTGTAAGTCAACTACCCTGGCCAGCAAGATCTCCGGATCTGTCCCCAATTGAGCATGTTTGGGACTGGATGAAGCGTCGTCTCACGCGGTCTGCACGTCCAGCACGAACGCTGGTCCAACTGAGGCGCCAGGTGGAAATGGCATGGCAAGCCGTTCCACAGGACTACATCCAGCATCTCTACGATCGTCTCCATGGGAGAATAGCAGCCTGCATTGCTGCGAAAGGTGGATATACACTGTACTAGTGCCGACATTGTGCATGCTCTGTTGCCCGTGTCTATGTGCCTGTGGTTCTGTCAGTGTGATCATGTGATGTATCTGACCCCAGGAATGTGTCAATAAAGTTTCCCCTTCCTGGGACAATGAATTCACGGTGTTCTTATTTCAATTTCCAGGAGTGTATTTACTGTAACTAGAATCTTCCACATCCTTAATACTGAAAAACCCTCTGGGGAGGTATTGTATCCCATACTGATTTGCTTATGACAAACAGACAATCATCCACACAGAGATAGTCGACAGAAAACCTGTCAGTATCACTACCTGGTAGATCATGTAATAGACTTCCAAGTTAAATATTTCAAACTATAGAAATACATGAACCATGGACCTTGCCGTTGGTGGGGGGGGGGGGGGGGGGGGCCTTACGTGCCTCAGCGATACAGATAGTCGTACTGCAGATGCTACCACAACGGAGGGGTATATGTTAAGAGGCCAGACAAACATATGGTTCCTGAAGAGTGGCAGCAGCATTTTCAGTAGTTGCAGGGGCAACAGTCTCGATAATTGACTGATCTGGCATTGTAACACTAACCAAAACGGTCTTGCTGTGCTGGTACTGCGAACGGCTGAAAGCAAGGGGAAACTACAGCTGTAATTTTTCCCGAGGGCATTCAGCTTTACTGTATGGTTTAATGATGATGGCGTCCTCTTGGGTAAAATATTCCAGAGGTAAAATTGTCCACCATTCGGATCTCCGGCAGGGACTACTCAAGAAGATGTCGTTATCAGGAGAAAGAAAACTGGCGTTTTACGGATCGGAGCGTGGAATGTCTGATCCCTTAATTGGCAGAAAATTTAAAAATGGAAATGGATAGGTTAAAGTTAGATATAGTGGGAATTAGTGAAGTTCGGTGACAGGAGGAACAAGACATCTGGTCAGGTGAATACAGGGTTATAAATACAAAATCAAATAGGGGTAATGCAGGACTAGGTTTAATAATGAATAAAAAAATAGGAGTGTGGGTAAGCTACTACAAACAACATAGTAAACGCATTATTGTGGCCAAGATAGATACGAAGGCCATGCCTACTACAGTAGTGCAAGTTTATATGCCAACTATCTCTGCAATTGATGAAGTTGATGAAATGTATGATGAGATAAAAGAAATTATTCAGGTAGTGAAGGGAGACGAAAGTTTAATAGTCATGGATGACTGGAATTCGAGAGTAGGAAAAGGGAGAGAAGGAAACATAGTAGGTGAATATGGATTGGGGGTAAGAAATGAAAGATGAAGCCGTCTGGTAGAATTTTGCACAGAGCATAACTTAGTCATAGCTAACACTTGGTTCAAGAATCATAAAAGAAGGTTGTATACATGGAAGAATCCTGGAGATACTAGAAGGTATCAGATAGATTATGTAATGGTAAGACAGAGATTTAGGAACATGGTTTTAAATTGTAAGACATTTCCAGGGGCAGATGTGGACTCTGACCACATTCTATTGGTTATGAACGGTAGATTAAAACTGAAGAAACTGCAAAAAGGTGGGAATTTAAGGAGATGGAACCTGGATAAACTGAAAGAACCAGAGGTTGTACAGAGTTTCAAGGAGAGCATAAGGGAACAATTGACAGGAATGGGTGAAAGAAATACAGTAGAAGAACAATGCGTAGCTTTGAGGGATGAAATAGTGAAGACAGCAGAGGATCAAGTAGGTAAAAAGATGAGGGCTAGTAGAAATCCTTGGGTAACAGAAGAAATATTGAATTTAATTGATGAAAGGAGATAACATAAAAATGCAATAAATGAAGCAGGCAAAAAGGAATACAAACATCTCAAAAATGAGATCGACAAGAAGTGCAAAATGGCTAACAGGGATGGCTAGAAGACAAATGTAACGATGCAGAGGCTTATCTCACTAGGGTAAGATAGATACTGCCTAAAGGAAAATTAAAGAGACCTTTTGAGAAAAGAGAACCACTTGTATGAATATCAAGAGCTCAGATGGAAACCGAGTTCTAAGCAAAGAAGGGAAAGCAGAAAGGTGGAAGGAGTATATAGAGGGTCTATACAAGGGCGATGTACTTGAGGACAATATTATGGAAATGGAAGAGGATGTAGATGAAGATGAAATGGGAGATACGATACTGCGTGAAGAGTTTGACAGAGCACTGAATGTCCTGAGTCGAAACAAGGCCCTGGGAGTAGACAACATTCTATTAGAACTACTGACGGCCTTGGGAGAGCCAGCCTCGACAAAATTCTACCATCTGGTGAGCAAGATATATGAGACAGGCGAAATACCCTGAGACTTCAAGAAGAATATAATAATTCAAATCCCAAAGAAAGCAGGTGTTGACAGATGTGAAAATTACCGAACTATCAGTTTAATAAGTCAAGGCTGCAAAATACTAACGCGAATTCTACAGATGGATGGAAAAACTTGTAGAAGCCGACCTCGGGGAAGATCAGTTTGGATTCCGTAGAAATGTTGGAACAGGTGAGGCAATACTGACCTTACGACTTATCTTAGAAGAAAGATGATGGAAAGGCAAACCTACGTTTCTAGCATTTGTAGACTTAGAGAAATCTTTTGATAATGTTGACTGGAATACTCTCTTTCAAATTCTAAAGGTGGCAGGGGTAAAATACAGGGAGCAAAAGGCTATTTACAATTTGTACAGAAACCAGATGGCAGTTATAAGAGTCGATGTGCATGAAAGGGAAGCAGTGGTTGGGAAGGGAGCGAGACAGGGTTTTAGCCTCTCCCCAATGTTATTCAATCTGTATATTGAGCAAGCAGTAAAGGAAACAAAAGAAAAAAAATGGTTCAAATGGCTCTGAGCACTATGGGACTCAACTGCTGAGGTCATTAGTCCCCTAGAACTTAGAACTAGTTAAACCTAACTAACCTAAGGACATCACAAACATCCATGTCCGAGGCAGGATTCGAACCTGCGACCGTAGCGGTCTTGCGGTTCCAGACTGCAGCGCCTTTAACCGCACGGCCACTTCGGCCGGCCAAAAGAAAAATTCGGAGTAGGTATTAAAATCCATGGAGAAGAAATAAAAACTTTGAGGTTCGCCGATGACATTGTAATTCTGTCAGAGACAGCAAAGGACTTGGAAGAGCAGTTGAACGGAATGGACAGTGTCTTGATAGGAGGATATAAGATGAACATCTACAACAGCAAAACGAGGATAATGGAATGTAGTCGAATTAAGTCGGGTGATGCTGACGGAATTAGATTAGGAAATGAGAGACTTAAATTAGTAAAGGAGTTTTGCTATTTGGGGAGCAAAGTAACTGATGATGGTCGAAGTAGAGAGGATATAAAATGTAGACTGGCAATGGCAAGGAAAGCGTTTCTGAAGAAGAGAAATTTGTTAACATCGAGTATAGATTTAAGTGTCAGGAAGTCGTTTCTGAAAGTATTTGTATGGAGTGTAGCCATGTAAGGAAATGAAACATGGACGATAACTAGGTTGGACAAGAAGAGAATAGAAGCTTTTGAAATGTGGTGCTAAAGATGAATGCTGAAGAGTAGATGGATAGATCACATAACTAATGAGGAGATATTGAATAGAATTGGGGAGAAGAGGTGTTTGTGGCACAAGTTGACAAGAAGAAGGGATCGGTTGGTAGGACATGTTCTGAGGCATCAAGGGATCACAAATTTAGCATTGGAGGGCAGCGTGGAGGGTAGAAATTGTAGAGGGAGGCCAAGAGATGAATACACTAAGCAGATTCAGAAGGATGTAGGTTGCAGTAAGTACTGGGAGATGAAGAAGCTTGCACAGGATAGAGTAGCATGGAGAGCTGCATCAAACGAGTCTCAGGACTGAAGACCACAACAAACAACAACCAAGATTCTTTACAATTTAGATGTCGATTTCTGATATCTATTTGATTTGGTACGTTTTTAAATTGTGCTCAATTAACATAATATTCATAATTAAAATCATAAAATCTTAAAATAACAAAGGTTGGTCCTTAAGCCATATCAACAGTTCCTATGAATTTTTTCCTCGTTTTCAGCCAATTTATATTGTGTAGTCATTATATACAATAATTTTTGAATTCTATATGATTTCTGTAGGAATCTATCATTTCTTTTCTAATCTTGTATTCACCATATTCACTAATGGCTGGTAATACTTCATGTTTTGAATGCCTTTGCTTCTACTTTTTTAGATTTTAAAATTAAACAATATAATCCAGATTCATTGATATATATAGTATATTTTCATTGCATCTTAAAGGGGAGTGGCGGCTCCCTTAATACTTTGTAATATATTTGTGTCATTGATATCATTATTTTTATTAATTCCTCTTTTAGTATCTTTATATTGTAATATTTCATTAACATCTTTTGCCTTAATCCACAGATTACTAATTCATCAATAATCACAGCTGGTTGCTTACCATTGTATGCAAGCTTGTTGTTATATAGAATAAAAATGTATTAAATAAATTAAAATTCTTTTGTGGGCACATTAAAAATTTCGTCATAAATATTTTTGTCTTTTCTGATTTATTTTGTCAACTATATCATTGGACTGATCTCGTAATTTCTCAACAAAATAAGATAGACTGTTAAAGTGAATATTTACATTTATTTACTTATATCTACTCTGTGTACACCGAAATAAATATTGAAAGGGTCCTGTAGCCACCTTTCATTGCCAACTCTCGTAGTGGTCAAGTCGGCAAAGAGGTTTCCGCTACTTGTGAGAAATCCACCTGCGTTAGGTTGGTGGCGGAAATGGCATCCTGGGGTTTTCCGGTCCACGCGG
Source organism: Schistocerca nitens (assembly GCF_023898315.1). Lineage (NCBI taxonomy): Eukaryota > Metazoa > Arthropoda > Insecta > Orthoptera > Acrididae > Schistocerca > Schistocerca nitens. Next base: position 357,499,974 of record NC_064622.1, read on the forward strand.
AGCGTGGAAGAGGCTGGAGAAGCGGGAGGCAGTCTGCCGCCGGTACGGGAAGCGTACACAGCTGTGCTCCAGTCGAAGAAGGGTGAGTTGGACTGACCGCGTGGCGCGTTGTCACATAGAGAGGGGAGCTTTTAGCTTTTGGTCTCGAATTTCGTCTTATAAAGATTTATTTGCTGGGTTGCAGCAGGGAATGCAAGGCTTTTGTAGACTTTCAGTTTGATTCCCAATGCAGTCTTGACTTTGATCCGTGAGAGGAACGCAGCACAAAGGAGTTGCATATGTTGAAGTGCCCTCGGTTCAGTGTGAATGTTTATGTGCCTACAACTGTGTGTGTATGCTTCTAATCTTTTCCGGATCTTGGTAATTTTTGTGTATTTGTGAATTTTCTTTGTCTCATGTGATTAAAATTTGGCCACGGTCCATAGAAATTGTCTCCGCAGACCGAGTGGGCACGCGAGTCTGTTATGAAACGTGTAGTATTTCACAAGCAATTGTACATAGTTAGCATGCAACAGCAGTCTATAGATGCACTACATCAATGTTTTAAGGAATAAATAATTTTGCCTTCAATCTTATCTTGTGTACCGATGTTACGTCGCCGTTACCTTCGCCATTTACCTTGTAGTTTTCCTTGTTGGCCCACCTATAGCGTTTCCATGTGCACAGGTGTAGTGATTAGTGTCCTTTTTTTTATCTGAAACAAATGCTCTGGAATAGATCGTGTTTTCACGAATCTTGCTGCAGGCTGCACTTACGCATGGTGTTCGCGCCCTCTTTACTTTACTCAATATTTGATTCACGGGAAGAATGCCTGGATCATATTAATAACTACATCCCATTCTTTATCAATGACTTTACAATTAATGTTCTTTTGTGAGTTTTTCTTATTAATAAATTAAGTAATTTTCCGACTCAGTGCTACCTCTTCTTTGTCGTGTGGCTAGAGTTGGTGGTGACCCTATCTTTTATATTGATTTCAGTGTCAAATAGCATTTTCTTATTCAAAGTGCGCGTGGCTCTTTTAGCTATCAGAATACATTCAAAGGGCGCTTCATGCTTCTTGCACATAGCGTCCTTTTATTCACGCCACTTACACATGGCGACCCTGCCAGGATTTCGGTAAACCAGAGATCTTCTGATGCGCAGTGAGGATTAGTTATTTTCGGTTGGATGTGCTAATTGGTATATTGTCTTTCTGTGATACAGAATTTACGTGAATTTATGATATAGGTGTGCATTTTTTTACATGTTTTATCTTGTATATGTATTACTGTATAGATATTGTGATTTAGTATTCAATTGTGTTACAAGTGTGGGTTGACTCTTGTCCTGTGGCGTGTATCGGTGTCATATAGTAAATCTTGGGTGCTTTGTGGGGATTGTGAGTCCATTAGGCGACTTTGGCATTATTCTTGTTGTATTTTGGAGCACGGAGTATCTATCCTTATGATGGAGATGCGTAGCTGTTCAGGGAGCCGCGATCGGGAAAACCTGCCAGACAATAACTCTGAACAAGGACAAGGTCAAAACGTCGAGTCCGACCAGGAACGAAACGCGGAAAACGCAAGTACAAGTGTTGTCCATCCTGAGCCCGCTGTAGTGATTTCAAATCATTCGATAGATGCAAATTCATTACAGGCTATGCTACGACAATTACTAGACAGTAATAGGAGACATATCGAGGAAGTGAATAAAAAACATGCAGAAGAAAATAGGAGGCATATCGAGGAAGCGAATAAAAGATTGACTAGTGAAATAGTACAGGGTGTTGGGGAGAAACTGGCGATCATTGACCAACGCATCTCCGCCTTAGAAGAGGGGCACCAAGTCATTAGCAAGCAGGTGATGGAGCAAGAAGAAAGGTTCGCTGGGAATATACGTATACTAGCAGAACAATGCCAGAGTGAACAAGCGGCTCTTGAGTCCCGAGTAGGACGAAATTCCGCCAGGGATCTCCACGCGTTAGCAGAACAATGCCAGAGTGACCACGCGGTTCTTGTGTCCCGAATCGAGGACACTGTGGCTAAGTGCCCAGTCCACCTTAGCACGCAGGTAAAAACCCTCAGCCAGGCGATAATAGCTCTCGAGCGAGAGCAAGGGCTTACGCAAACAAAACAAGACACGGCCCACCGAGAGATGCGAGAAGAAATAGCCAGGATCTCAGACGCAGTGGCGCGTAAGTCTGACAATAATAGGGAAACGATTACCTCGTCATCAGCGGATGCAGACGAAATACGGTCGATAACGAAATGTCCGCGTGGACAGTGTGAAATAAAAATACAACAAAGAGGGGTTACCGAGGGAATATGTGAGCGCATGGCCCGTTTAGAACTTCACCTAAAAGGGTTAAAGGCCCATGAAGTTGAAAGAAATGAACGAAAGGGCCATTATTCCGACGTTGATTCCGGGAACGATGGCGAATTTGATCATCGTCATGATCACGGATCTCGTACCGGGTGGGAACGGCGCGGATCCCCTCAGGAACATTCACCAAGGGAAACTCACGAATTTGACTTTAAACATTTTCTGACCGTGAGGAAGTTTGAAGTCTTCCGTTACTCAGCTACGGGGATTCACCTGCAGGCCTGGTTACAGCAGTTCGAGTTCTCCCTCCCTCCTACGTGGCCCAGTGCGCACAAAATAGAGTATATGTGCGGCTACCTCGAAGGTGAGCCAGCGGCGCGGATGAGGTCAATTGCACGCAATTGCTACACTGTTGGGGAGTTTCGTCAACACTTCCTGTCGATATATTGGTCAGTGGCAGCGCAAAGTCGTGTAAAACACGGACTCATTATGCTACCAGAGTTAAACAGGTCAAAATTCTCCAGCCCTGTGCAGATGTTCGAGCACATGCTGCAGGCGAATGAACATCTTGACGATCCTTATGGACCTGCAGAAATTATTCGTATTTGCCTGGGAAAGTTTCCAATGCAGTTGCGGCACGTTATCCTTGCAGGACGATGTAAGGATGACGTAGAGGGGTTTCGCAATTTCCTTTTAGAGCTTGAGTGCGATGCGAATGGCACCACGCAGAATTACGGTCAGAGCGCCTACGAGCAGCGGCCGCGCGAGCGAAGCCGCAGCCGTAGAGACAGGTGTCACTCCAGACGTAACGGGTCGCCTCAGAGTTACAGGGCGCGCAAGCGTTGGCAGCGTCGCGATTCCTCACGGAACGCGGGCAGAACGAACGATGCCAATCGTCATCATTCGCCGAGAGTAAATCAAAGACACCCCCGGGAGTTTAGAAGATATGGTAATGAGCAGAGATATTGGAGTAATTATAGCGGACCTAGGAACGGTAGTCGTGACCGACCACAGAATAATTATCGAACAAGCAACAACAGGGGTGCTGTAAACAGTACGGGTGGTCCGCCATTGGGTGTTGAAATTCGTCCCGCAAACCCGCGTCACAATCCGCCACATGACCCTAATCAAAGGGATCAATGACTAGCGGCTGACTCGGTTGGCGACAACTTAATGAGGACCAGGTTGGCGACAACTTAATGAGGACCAGTGATATTGATGTGCATTTGATAGAGGAAGACGATATTAGGGAAGATTTGTTGAGGGAGGACCACAGTATTGGTGTGCCCGCGGTAAACCCAGTCGTGTCTGTTTACATTCGGGGAGTCAGTCTTACATGTGTACTCGATACATGCAGCCCCTTTTCGCTGATTAGTGAGGCGGCGTTTCGGAAGTCTGAGGAAACGGGGAGTTGTCCAACTTTCCAGGTGAGAGGAACTACAGTCAGGGGCGCGATATATGGAAAAAATGTTAAAATTAAAGTTCAGACTCGAGTAAACTTCGTCTGTCAAGGACATGAGTTTGAATTCAATTTTTTTGTGATGCCGCTGATGAGCGTGGCGATGATATTGGGGACTGACTTCATGAATGCCCACCGCGCCGTAATCGACGTGGCTGGCGGTGTTATGACTATCATTGCCGGGAGCAACCCTGTCCGTCTAATTTTCGAGGAATGTGTTTTGCGCAAGGAGTCTGAGGTGAGCTGTCTGAAATTTCACGTTAGGACCTTGGCAGGAGGTTTTGGTCAATCTGATTAGTGACCTAGATTCACAACCTAATGAGTATGGTAGGAACGATGTTTTCACGAGCGCGGTGAAAAGGTGTATTGCTGGTGCGGGAGCCTCGGAAGCGAATCGTATGGAACTGTGTCGCGTTCTGAGAAGCCATTCCCGAGTATTTTCGGATTCACCGGGGGCAATTGATGGATTTCTGTACCGCTTTACGGTGCGCGAGCATCTTCCTTTCTTTGTTAAGCCCTACCCCATCCCACTGGTGCACAGAAGCAGTGTGGAAGCCGAAATAAGTAGGATGCTGGAGCAGGGTATAATAGAGCGAGCTAGGAGTTCATACAACTCGCCATTACTCGTTGTGCCAAAGCGGGACAAGTCCGTGCGTTTGGTGTTGGACTCGCGGCAAATAAATACGGTAATCATGTCTGAGACAGATAGGCCAGAAGGATTGGAGGAACTGCTGCAAAGGTTTCATGGCGTGAAAGTTTTGTCATCCGTTGACCTCCGAAACAGCTATTGGCAAATTATGCTCGATTCGTCTTGCAGGCAATACACTGCCTTCCTCTGCTATGGGAGCTGCTACCAGTTTAAACGTCTCCCTTTCGGGTTGAATGTTTCTTCAGCCGCCTTCATAAGAGGCCTGAATAGCATACTACCTGACGACCTAAGAGCGCGCGTAACTGTGTATGTGGACGACATTCTAATTGCAGAGAAGTCATGGGAGGAACACAACCGGGTTCTAAATCGGTTGCTCGAAGTATTCGAGAAAGCGGGGGTGACCGTGAATCTGGACAAATCCCAGTTCGGGCGTGAAAGCATAAAGTTTCTGGGTCATATTGTGTCGGCGGATGGAATTCATCCGGATCCCGAAAAAATTTCAGCAATTGCGGAGTGCGCAACGCCCACGTCAAAGCGTCAGCTCAGGGGTTATTTGGGGCGTTGCAATTTCTACAAGAGATTTATAAATCTCAATGTTTTGTCCACCCCTCGTTTATGTGCACTGACGGGTAAGAACACCGTTTGGATGTGGGACGAACAAGCACGGAGCGAATTTGACGAATTAAAGAATGCACTCGTTAACGCTCCATTGTTCGCCCATCCGGATTTGAATCAGGAGTTTTGCCTGATGACAGATAGTTCACTGACGGGGCTGGGAGCGGTGTTGTTCCAGACGGATGGTGGAAAGGACCCGTCCACCTGGAAAACTATCTCGTTCGCCAGCCGTGTGCTCTCGCGGAGTGAACGGAACTACTCTGTCACGGAGCTTGAAGCCCTGGCGATTGTCTGGGCATTCAAGAAATTCCGTTACTATTTGTTCGGGCGCACGACCAGGGTGTACAGTGACCACCGAGCACTACAATTCCTAATGAGCGCCAAAATCAATCACGGTAGACTCGGACGGTGGACGGTGTTCCTCCAGGAATACCACTTCACGATAGAGTACATTCCGGGGCACAAGAACATCATTGCTGATGCTCTATCTCGGATGCCTATCGGGCTCACCCATGCTGAGGATAACGCTATTGATGAAAACAATTTCAGTGTGTTATACCTTCAAAATGTGGCATTCGAGAATTTTGTCACTACGTCACTAGGCAATATCGGGGCGGAACAAGACAAGGACGAAGTCTTGCGTGACATCAAAGAGAAATGGCATGATAAATCCCACGCGGCCATCAGGCAGTATTATATTATCCGGAATGGCATCCTATTTAAGAGGCGAGCTCTGGATGACTCCAGGTGGCTGTTAGCGATTCCGGAGGAACTGGTGAACAAGCTCGTGTGGTACGTGCATTTGAGCTACGGTCATTGGTGCGAGGAAATGCTTGGAGAAGCTGCGGGAAACCTGTTACTTTAATAATATGCTTCGGCGTATACGTAAAGTAATTAGGGTATGCAAGCCCTGTCAGCAAGTCAAGCCGCCCACTGTGTCGTTTGCCGCACCAATACACCCGATCGTTCCCAATAAACTCAGGGATCTCGCAGCAGTAGATCTATTCGGTCCGCTAGTGCGTTCTAGGAACGGATTTGCGTACATTTTTGTGGCAGTAGAGCTGACGTCAAAATTCGTCTGCCTCACCCCGCTGCGTAGGGCCACCGGGAAGGCAGTAGCTGCCGCGTTCGCAAATCACTTCTTACGGGAGGTTGGCACTGTGAAGCGTGTGATTTCGGACAACGGGCCACAATTCAGGTCACGTCACTGGGAGCATATGCTTCGGAGAAAGCGAGTGAAACCGATCTTTATCTCCCTTTTCTGCCCTTCAGCAAATCCTTGTGAAAGGTGGATGAAGGAGATTGGAAAATTGTGTAGGTTATACTGCCACCGTGACCAACGGACGTGGGACACGAAACTAGCCGGTTTCCAGAACATATTAAATGAGTTGCCAAATTCCTCGACGACGTTGCCACCGATTCTGGTCCTGAAAAACAAGGAGCCTCCGAGTAAAATAAAAGAGGTGGTTCCCTGGCCAGTAGAACCCAGGTTACGAAGACCTGCAATTGTGGAGCTTGCCCTGAAAAATATAAAGAGTGCCGCCGAGGCTCGGATAAGAACCTACAAAAAGAAGGTGCGGAATATAACTTTTCACGTGGGCCAGAAAGTACTTGTACGCTCGCACAAGCTCTCTAATAAACGGGCTGGGTTGTCATAGAAGTTCTTCTTCTTATTCAACGGGCCGTACAGAATCAAGCGGATTCCACATCCGAATGCGCTTGAAGTAGAAACACTCCGCTCTCGAAAGTCGAAGGGCCTGCACCACATCTCCAACGTAAAACCTTACATTGAATAAGAAGCAGAAGATCTTGCCCCTCGGAGGTCGGATTGACGTATTGCCCATATGCTTTTTCGCACTCATTCTTTTGTGAGTAAAATTACAGTGCATATTTTCCAATGTTTTGATTCACACTGGTGTGATTAAAATTAAAGTGTATATTTTCTGTGTATTGTAAAGGGTCCCCCAATATGTGTGTAGTTATTTCTTCTTGTCAGCAGAAAGGAGTAGTGTTGTGCAGTTTCAAAACATCTGAATGTGAATGATTATGAGGCTCACATGAAGCGTTTCCTATTACAGTAAGATGGCTTTCGTTCTTTGATGACTAAAAAAGTATCGGGTGTGTTGGCGTGGCGAGTCTATGGTCGTAAGGTAATTCTTGATGATAAATTACAGTTTTAGTGTTCTTATTCCCCTTAGGTGAGCATGATTCAGTGAGATTTTTCAAATGTACTGCGATGTTAATGAAGCAACTTGGTGACTTGTAGGTGAAGGACTTGTGTATGAAGGGAGATTAATAGTGTTTGATTTTCAGAGTTGCCATCTTATAAGATATTTGGAAAGTGTAACTTGCTGTCACATACTACTAGGTATGGTTGAGGACACCAGGGTGTGAAACCCCAGAAGATGTATATGGAAACAGCTTATAAACTCAAGCAGCTTGATATTTAATAGAGAATCAATGCGACTACCTCCAAGCTAAAATAACATGACGGTAGGTGAGGACCCCTGGGGACATGTGGTGAGTAAGTGTGTAATCATTATGAGTATCTTATGATAGCATTAAGTTGGGTACTCATGGCCCTGGACAATGGATTTCTTTTGACAGTAATTTTTTATGTACTTATAGGACGAAGTGTTTATGTGTTTGCTAATAGGATAGGATGATTTTTATTTTCATTTTTATGCCCACTGACCTTTTGCATTAGTCTGATGAATAGATGTTGAAACATTTACCATTCCAGATATGACTTGAATGAACCTTCTGTGTCTCATTAATCATAACTTTTATTATGCAATGTCCATAGAAAAGAAGTCTCGGAAATTTTTCACAGATCAGCAAACATGTTCTGCAAACCTTGGAGAAGCAGTCAATGAACAACGATATGGGTATTGGTGTTGAAAGGAATATTTTGTTTATATGTGGGAATTGTAGTCGGGCTATATGGTGATGGTGACTAGTACGAGCTGTGTAGATTGTGTGTGAGAGCGTAGTTAGGAGCAGGTAGAGTTTTGTGTCTGTAGCTAGCAGCGGCGCCAAATCCTATCCAAATCCGGACCAAACCTTGTACAAGATCTACCCTGAATGATTGACAGCAGATGTAATGCTGGAACTATATTTTATAAAAAGGATTTTTTGTTTGTTTGAATATTAGTTATTTAATTTTCTTCATTGTTTTTTTTTATTAGTAATGTTAAGAAGGCCCTTTTTGTCAAGTTAATTTTGGGCACTATTCCATGTACTGATCAGGAGTGAGAAACTCCGAAGATTTTGTGGTAATCTGTACACATGATATTTTGTAACGATCCCTGTGAGCGCAGTTCTTAAGTGGGTGCAAGGCCGCCTAGGGAGCCTCCGCATCAGAAAGCACAGGGCTTGGTCCACCGGCAGGCGTTGCCGAACCCTGGTATCAACGGCGAAGCAGTGATGCGGCGAGCGGTCACAGCTGTTTCCCCGTCAGAGGGGAGGGGATGCTGGTCTTCCCCCAGGCGCAGGCTCACACCGGAGTCCTCAGGCGTGTCACCACGGCAGCGCCAGCTGATGGCCGGCGTTCCACCCCATGCGCTAGTCATCTGACAAGCGAAAGGGAAAGTATGACGCACACCAGACGAGGCCGCCGACCCCTGAGCGCCGCTAGTCCAGACGGCTGCTGCGGTGAGGTAACGCCCACTGCCCGGAGGGACGCGGGTCCCACCACTGACGCATCAGCTGAGACGGTGCAAAGAGGTGATAAGCGAGTCTCAAGCCCGACACCCGCACGAGTTTACGTCGACCTCGATGCGACGCAGAAGAGCGTGTGTCTCCCCATTGACACGACAGGAGACGGGGGCGTGTGTCGGGAAAACACATTCCTCCACAACACACGGACGACGACCGCCAAGCCGCCTTCTCGATGATGAGGCAGGGCCCACAAGTGGCGATATCCTGCAAATCTGCAACGCCGAACCATCCCACAGTATGGACGCAGAGGGTAGAAACGGGCACGAGGCAACGTCGCAGGGTGCTGTCTAGGATGAACAACCTGGGTTACAACGGACGTTACAATCAACGCCGCTGCGAACTCCCCAGTTCAGTGTTGTGGTCCCCTAGTGGCTTATCCTCCAAGTCGCCTTTAGAAGAGACGCCCACCCCAGCACCTAAAGAGAATACCCAGTGAAACAACCATGTGGCGAAACTGAAAAATGACAGCGTGTCAACGAGTTGATTTCTGGATGTGTTTTTGTACTCATGTCTTATTTTCCATAGGTGATTATTTACCAGCTGTCATACCATTGGGTTCATTAATGATTTTGTATCACTGTATTTGTTGTGAATATTGTATTTTGCACTTTCACTTGCATGTTTTTATATATGTCAGCACCAGATGATACTGCTTTGGTTCGTGATAATGATTTTGCATCATTGTATTTGTTTATATATTTATATATATTATGTACCTGTTCACCTATGTCTCTATGTTAACTTTTGATAGTTGGTTAAAGCAATTTTAAAATAATATCTCATGGTTGTGGTCGTAGTAGGTCAGATGACATGATGTTAGCGTAGTATATCACGCTTAATTTAATTTGTTCTGTTTGCTTTGCGGACCACATGAGGTCACAATTATTGCCTAAGGCCAGATAAAGCTCACTTGGATATAAGAGATTAATCAACTCCTTTGTGCTGCTGTTTACTGTTGCAATTGTTACTCGTTAGGGTATGTTTGTTTCGAAGACTGTTGGCGAATCTCCTAGCATGGCGAGAAAATTCGCGGCACAGTCTTCTCCGGGACGTTTGGGGTGATGAAAGGGTCCTGTAGCCACCTTTCATTGCCAACTCTCGTAGTGGTCAAGTCGGCAAAGAGGTTTCCGCTACTTGTGAGAAATCCACCTGCATTAGGTTGGTGGCGGAAATGGCACCCTGGGGTTTTCCGGTCCACGCGGAGCGTGGAAGAGGCTGGAGAAGCGGGAGGCAGTCTGCCGCCGGTACGGGAAGCGTACACAGCTGTGCTCCAGTCGAAGAAGGGTGAGTTGGACTGACCGCGTGGCGCGTTGTCACATAGAGAGGGGAGCTTTTAGCTTTTGGTCTCGAATTTCGTCTTATAAAGATTTATTTGTTGGGTTGCAGCAGGGAATGCAAGGCTTTTGTAGACTTTCAGTTTGATTCCCAATGCAGTCTTGACTTTGATCCGTGAGAGGAACGCAGCACAAAGGAGTTGCATATGTTGAAGTGCCCTCGGTTCAGTGTGAATGTTTATGTGCCTACAACTGTGTGTATATGCTTCTAATCTTTTCCAGATCTTGGTAATTTTTGTGTATTTGTGAATTTTCTTTGTCTCATGTGATTAAAATTTGGCCACGGTCCATAGAAATTGTCTCCGCGGACCGAGTGGGCACGCGAGTCTGTTATGAAACGTGTAGTATTTCACAAGCAATTGTACATAGTTAGCATGCAACAGCAGTCTATAGATGCACTACATCAATGTTTTAAGGAATAAATAATTTTGCCTTCAATCTTATCTTGTGTACCGATGTTACTTCGCCGTTACCTTCGCCATTTACCTTGTAGTTTTCCTTGTTGGCCCACCTATAGCGTTTCCATGTGCACAGGTGTAATGATTAGTGTCCTTTTTTTATCTGAAACAAATGCTCTGGAATAGATCGTGTTTTCACGAATCTTGCTGCAGGCTGCACTTATGCATGGTGTTCACGCCCTCTTTACTTTACTCAATATTTGATTCACGGGAAGAATGCCTGGATCATATTAATAACTACATCCCATTCTTTATCAATGACTTTACAATGAATGTTCTTTTGTGAGTTTTTCTTATTAATAAATTAAGTAATTTTCCGACTCAATGCTACCTCTTCTTTGTCGTGTGGCTAGAGTTGGTGGCGACCCTATCTTTTATATTGATTTCAGTGTCAAATAGCATTTTCTTATTCAAAGTGTGCGTGGCTCTTTTAGCTATCAGGATACATTCAAAGGGCGCTTCATGCTTCTTGCACATAGCGTCCTTTTATTCACATCACTTACAATATTAAGCATTTGTCCTACTACTTTAGAATCAGTTCATTCACTTCCACTATTATAACTGGATACTCTTTTTGTAAGATGATTTTTGGACAATACACCACCAATTTTAAAATAATTTTTCTTGGCATATTGCTTTGATATCTCAATGTAAATAATTTATTCTTCTTCATTTCCACCACATCATGTACTATATCTTTTAAATATAGACATCCTTTTTCTGTTCTTTTAATTCTAGTTGTAGTTTTTCTCTTTTCTTGTTATTCAATATTTAATTTATTTTCTAATTCAGTGGCTAATTGTTTAGCATGAACAGTTTGATATTTCTTTTATGTAGTTAAGAGAATAAACTAATATTTTCTCAATTGCTGTATAATAACCCTTTATTTCATCAGCAATTTTAGTTCTTAAACTTATTATTATTTTTTAAAATTCCTAACAGATAGTAAAATCCAAGTTTTACGAAGTAAATTACTTTGTGTTTATTGTTTGATCTTATTTTGGATATATTCGTATTCTAAAGCTTGAGGATTATCATATTTATTCTAGTATTTTCTAGCTTATAATTTGTCAAAGATTTAATTAAATCTCATCTGATATTTTTAAAATTTTCTTGGGTGCTGCTCTGCAGCCCTGGTTTTAATTTTTCAGCAGCTGGGATCAATGCACTGAAATTCCAAAGTAAATAAAACATATATCATTAGTTACTAAAATATATTTTGATTAAACAATGGAACCGAAATATCTTCAAACCAAGCACCTCAATTTATCTGATAATTTTCTTGGAATAAATTCAAATATATTCATGATAGGTGATTCTGAACCACAAAAAACAGTACTGGATGTATTTGAGACTGCTTCAGCTGTCGATAGAATCAACATAATTTATATAGATTAAAAATGTTAGATAAATTAAAACTCTAAAACTCTCTTTCCTGGCTGGAATATGATATAAAATTTAGTTCTGTTATCTCCTAAATAGTTTATCATTATAGATTACAATTTCCTTTCATGAAATGTGTATTGTACTGCAAAATTATAAATGAAATAAGAGATACACAATAAAAATGCTGGTGACAGGAAAAAAATCAAGAGCGTAAATTCTCTACCTAACAACTGTCTGTGCCACAACAACATGAAAGTGGATTCATTTACTAAGGAATAACTTTAATTAATCTAATGAAAAAGATCTGTATAATTGGAGATGTTCAAGAAGTGTAAAATGTATACAATGGATAAGCATTCACTTATCTGTAAACAATGTGGTAATCTTTATCAGAAAAATAGTGTATTAAAATTCTTTGTGTGTGAGCAAAATATACTTGATCTGAATAATAGAACATTTAAAACAAATTTCATATGAGGAGTATTCTAAAATATTGTTATCCATAAAAAATGATAACAGTGATAATTCTATAAACATGTATAGGCTGTGAAGAAATTAAAGATTTTAGTTGTTTTACTTTAACAGTTTATCTAATAACAAACTATCAAGTAAATATAAGATTTACCAACTAGAAGATAAGATAAAAAGAAAAACGGTGTGTAAATGTGGAAAAGAGATAATTACAGTTGATCTCAAAAGACATTTACGACCAGTCAAGCATAAAAAATCAGCTTCTTAAATTTTCGATTTCGTTTTTTGCAAACTTAATGTTTTTTGTTCTCGATAAACGGAAGCTTGAGTATTGCAGACAGAATAACTTACGAATGTATAGCAGATTTAGAAAATATGATTTAATTAATTTAATCATGTCAAATAATTTACCTGCTCCTACAAGAACTTTAGATAATTTGATAGTAAGTGAACTAAAAGCTAGAGCTGAAAATCTTAGTATTAGAGGATACAGAAAATTAAAGAAATCAGAGTTAGTTAATGCTATTGGTTTACAAAAGTTAAAATTTCACCCAGAATTATTCCAAAAAGCTAGCTCAACACTAAAACATGTACCTAATACAAATTATTTCTACAGATTTGATGATGTTATTAAAAAAACTCAACCACCAAGACAAGAAAAAATAAAGAGATTTGATCAAATTTAGCCATTGAGTAGCAAACTATTTGAGCAGGAAAAAGAGACTGAGCCATCTAAAAAACATTTGTTTGATATAAAAGAAATAAAATCGAGAGTTAATGAAAAATTTCGGGCTTGGTCTGATGACTATAAAATTGTCTTTAATGGTGATACTGTTGCTAAGCTCGATACCATTAGTGAGAAAACAGATTGTATAACGAAAGCACTGAATTCTGTGGTTGAAGTACCAAAAAAACTAACTTTCGAAAAGGAGATAAGTTGTATATAATATCCAAAAACTCAAAAAGTTTTCTCCAATTTCTACAACATTAGATAACACTCGAGAATCTACTCAAGGTTTGTGCAATAAAATCAGAGATATATTAACATCTGATGAGGCTATTGATATAGCAGATACATCATTTAATAGTCAGATGATAGCAATTCCTCATGGCAGTAAAGGCAAAAAAAATAATAAATTATCTGAAGACAAAAATACTAAAAAGTGTATCACAAGAATCAATAATAATGATAATCTGTGTTGTTCTAGAGCAACAATACTTCCAATAACATACCAGATAAATATCTTAGGTAGAGAACTAAGTAAAAATGAGATTAAGAAAATTAGAGAAGGAGATAAATACAAATTATGAAATGAGTTAACTATTATACAACCAATTAGCTGAATACAACGAAGAAGGGTTTACTTTAGATGACATTAAAAAAATGAAGAGTTGTTGAATATTTAAATAAATGTTGCATGGGAAGTTCAATGCAGTTATGTGTAGTGCCCCTGAGAAAGGAATAAAGACATATCTGTATAATGATCACAACGATTATGATGTAATTAACAGTATGAAGGCTTTCTTGGGATCAGCATATTTCTTTTATAAATATAATAAGCCATACAACAACAAAGAAAAAGGTAATTGCAAAATAGGCAGAAAAATCTGTATACTATGTAAAGGTCCAGAATATGAAACTGCAGAAAACAAGATATACTATGAAAACTGAAACAGATACAGTTATAATGAAGAGTGCTTAAAAATCACCAAGATGTTTGTGATACAGGTTACGAATGTAAAAGATGTAAGAATGTTTGTTTGAGATCTAAAAAACATAAATGTAGCTTTGATAAAGAAACTAATACTGTTTATCAATAACATGGGTGTTTCAGGCAAGGTTGAAAAAAATGTTTTAAAAGTGAGACAGTTAACGATAAAAATAAAGACACAATGGATGACCTTTGTCAAAGACTTTAACAAGAAGTGCAGAAATACAAAATGCCGGATATAATTTAGTAGATGTGTGGGAGCAGAGCATAAAGGGCTTAAGAGATTAAAGCAGGTACCTGAAATTGTTGAACCATTGAATCCACAAGATACTTTTTCTGGTGGTCAAACAACTGCAATAAAATTAAGAACTAAAACTGATGGTGTTAGCACAAAAATAAAATATATTGATGTATGTTGTCTTTATCCTACTGTGCAATTTTATGACTTTTATCCTGACAACATCCGAGAAAAATATATAGACCAAGATATTATTCTAAAATTTGGTATGATGTAATAAAATGTAAAGTAGTGCCACGTAAAGGATTGTATCATCCTGTTTTACCAGTAACAATAAATGAAAAATTGTTGTTTCCATTATGTGTCAAATATGTGGAAGAAAAAATAAGTAAACACAATCACAATGATGACAAAATAAGTTTTTGTGGAACTTGGGTGACTGATGATGTGAAGAAAGCTGTAGAAAAAGGACATAAAATTTTAAATGTCTAAGAAGTTTGGAGTTTTAGAAATAAACGCAATATGCTGTTTAAAAATTATGTGAAATATTTTCTGAAAATAAAATTAGAAACAAGTCCACATAATTTTGAAACTGATGAAGGGGATATCAAATCAGCTAAAGAAAAATTAGATCCTGATAGAACAAAGGAAAATCCAGGAACAGGTAGGTTATGTTGGTAGGATATGTCTTATTTCATTATGGGGGAAATTTGTGCAAAGGCAAAATATGACTCAAATAGAATATTTAACTGAGTTACAGCCATTTTATGAGATACTATAGGATGATCGATTAGATAATATAGATATAAACGTTCTTAATGACAATATAGTTCAGATGAGTTTGAAGGATTATTATGTGGAAAATAACACAGCTACAAATATTTTTATAGCTGCAGTCACTACATCAAACACAAGGCTTAGGTTTTATGATATGTTAGATGAACTGGGAGAATATGTTATATATTTTGATACAGAGAATATAGTATATATTCATAAGGGTGAAAATACTGTGGAAAAAGATTGTATGTTAAGCGAATGGACTGGTGAATTATGAAATTACTAGGCAAAAAATTGGGATTCAACTGGCCTAAAAAGTTATTATTTTGAAAAAATGATAAAAGCACTGAGATGAAAGTAAAGGAACTCGCGTTAAATTATAAGAATATTCAAAAGCTGAATGGCAAATCTATGATAAGATTAATTGAGAGTTAAGTGATGATACAGTTAGAATACAGTCAGATCACTACATGTGTTGATAATAAAAATGTAGTTAATACACTGGCTAAGAATGAATTCTCCTTTCAGTATGATAAAAGGGTATTTCTGGAAAATTATGATACAGTACCTTATGGATATTAAAATTATTTATTATTTAATAAATTTTAAATTTTAATAAGTTTAAAGTAAATTTTCTGTATTTGCTAATGTAAAAATAAAATTCATACTACATTTCTTATACTAATGATATAAATTTAGTAGTTGATTTTACTTGTATTCTCTATCACTTAAATCTCTAATTATTGAGTGAGAAACTATTAAAAATAATGAACAGGATTGAATATAGTTTTGTATTATTTTTGGTAAATTGTTTATTGGTAAATTATAATGCACTACATTTTTTAGAGTCATAAGAAGAGAGAATCTGGGTTTTTTGTTTCCTACCATATTTTTATATAAGTTATATCATAACTATTAAATCTTGCTTCATATTCTTCTTTATAGTTTTGTTTTAAAATATTGATACTTTCAATATGGTCCTCACGTCTCAAATGTTCTATAATTAAGGATGGTTTAAAACATTCTTTGCAAATATGACACTGAGCTTGTTCTCTCTTGGCTTATTATTTCTATGAACAAAAATACCAAATTTAAATTCATCCCACACACTAGTCATATTTATATTGAGTGAAAATGTTTCATATTATTATTTTTTGTTCTATATAAATGGAAACTAACGAAAAAGCTGAATAATGCAAGCAGTTCTAATTAGTTTAAAAACATTAGTGAGATATAAGTAAATGAATTGTATTACATTACAGGATGTGAATATTTAAAAACTAGACATGAAGAGAAAATTTGTATGGAACTTGAGAATAGATTTAAAATTATTTTACCAGACAGGTTTAACAAAGTAATAACTAACTGGGATTTTCAATTTTTTGAAGATAGTAATTTTAAGCGAGTGTATAAAGGAATGAAGAGAGCCAGAAATAATGATAATGAATTTCACAATCTGGAGTTCATTTTGGGGGTAAATCCCTTAGTGATATTGAGTTTAAATTTTCAAATATTTTATTGATTTAATTGTTATATTTATTTTTGCGGATTGGTGGGTTAGATCATTAAATAATCCCCTAGTGTGCTGAACATACCCACTTACCACTGGTGTAGGGGCGATCCTCAGGAACCCATGGACCCTGCATGTCAACAGGGAACTGTACAAGCTGGTAGAGGCTCTGTACTAGCATGGGACATGTGCAACTGCAGTGGTATGGGGCTCCTGATACATCTAGATACAACTCTGACAGGTGACACATATGTAAGCTTCCTGTCTGATTACCTGCATAGATTTGTGTCAATTGTGCATTCCAATGAACTTTGCCAATTCCAGCAGGACAATGCGACGCCCCCCCCCCCCTCCGACCTACATCCAGAATTGCAATGGAATGGCTCCAGGAACATTCCTGCATACTTGCCTAGATTTGATTTGTCTCCTTTCTTGTGCAGTTGATGGATTATAGCTTTAGTCCAATGTTCTGATAGTTCTTATTTGTTCCAAATTTTCGTTATGCAGTGGTGTAATGGTATCTTCACTGATTCTGCTGCATATGTGCAAAGCTCCGGAAGTTTTCGGTCTCGTCCACTTTGCTGTCCAAAGCCTTGTGGATTGCTGGTGGTTTTATATTATCTGCCAATGTTTTGAAAGGGCATATGTGTTTATTTGAAGTATTTCTAGCGGATCTTCACAATTGAGCAATTCCTTAAATGTCTGTTAAAATTTCTGGATTTTTTATTACTATGGCCCATCTTATTATTTTTATCCTTTAACATTAATGTTGTAAGGTCATATCTTTGTAGTTGCCTGCTAAATATTTTGTAGTAATCCCTCGAGTGTGTCTTCTCACATTTTGCTTCCATCATTAGAAATTTATCTTCTGATATTGACGTTAATCCTTCCTATTATTTTTTGTGTGCTTTCTTTGTTGTAATTATCCCATATCACTGAAGAGGATTTATTTCCGTTTTATTTCTAATTTTTAATTTTTATCTTTCTTTATTTTTTCTTCTGGGTACTAGGGGATCGTTTATTTTCTGAGGTTTGCCCCCGTATCCTACACTGGTTACACCACTGGTAACAGCTGACGCCACCAGTGGCAGTATAACAGACTGTAGCATGAATTTAGTTATAATAATAAGAAATTGTTTCATATGCAAGTTGTTAACCTTTGGGACTGGCTAACGTTTTCATTTGCAGTTTAACTAGTATTTCACTTCAGAACAGATACTGATCGTTCTTCCAGATATTGGGTTTCAGTATAAACTGCAATATACATATCATTCTTTACTTTGGTATTTACTAAGGTAGGTGAATAACATAGGAGTCTGATGATTAGTGGCACACTTTTCCATATCATTTCTGCTATGTACTTCGGAATCCATGGCTTACACAGGTCTTTGTACACGTAATCACAGCTTAGTTAATTAAACCAAGCAAAGTGAGAGGTTTACAACTCAACTTCTCCACTTGAAGCCATTGGCATAAAAACTTT
Source organism: Schistocerca nitens (assembly GCF_023898315.1). NCBI lineage: Eukaryota > Metazoa > Arthropoda > Insecta > Orthoptera > Acrididae > Schistocerca > Schistocerca nitens. The sequence continues at coordinate 357,518,090 of NC_064622.1, forward strand.
CTGCTGTCAAGATGACACTTAATGTGGAATACGTTCCAACATAACGAAAAGAAAGATACGCCAACTTCATGTCTACACCAGCCCCATAAAGTTTTAAAACTTGCTGGCAGATTAAAGCTGTGGGTCATCCCAGGACTCGAACCTTACCTCTTTGACTTCTCTGGGCAAATCCTCCATCAGCTTTTTTTCATAAATAACTCAATACATTTATTTCTTTGCACATGATGTAGAAATTTTAAGTTGAACTCTTTGATTAAGTGTATTTCTCAAGTCCACTTGTGCTTCTATACAACAATTTGCACTTTACTTCCTCCACCCCCAATAACAAGCTTCTCAGATCGAGCTGTTGGACAACGAGTTCCACTACTGCTGTTATAGAACCAATGTTCCTGTTATCCAAATATGCCTCTGCTGTTTTGAGATTACATATAACTCCTTGAAGGAAGTACTCAAGCAGTATTGCTATCACTGTGTGGGATATTAATTTATTGGGCGAAATATCAGATACATATGAAGGTTCATACAACCATTTTCCCTGTTTAGCTTCCATCAAACTATGGACCTTAACGTTATAAACTCCATCTCCGCTGAGTGGTGACACTATGTATGTCTCGCTGAAAATTCCTCATCCTGACTTCTTTTTCAAAGAATTTTGCCACCCTGGCTTCTGAGAGATGCTCATTTATTTTTGGATTCCTCATCTCTTTCTCAAGATTGTGGTCTATTTACACATTCACCAATTCCAGCGTTTTACTTTGTTTTCGTAGGATCTGCCCTGCTAACAACTAAGAATGAAGATTTCTCTGGATATAACTTAAGCAATTGCATTTAGGTATCCAGATGTCCAAAGGTTGCAAACATAATGTAGCATTCATTCTGTGGATGTAAACAACCCACACGTATCAAGAGATATTATCTGAGTAGCCTCTTTGATTGATACAGCCCAAGCACAGTAGCTTATTCCATACACTTTCTTAGATGCGGATCATAGTTTTCTGCCAGTCAATTTATTAACTAAACTCCTTGTACCAGCTTTGGGTGACCAGTAAAAGCAACTTTCACTATCTTCTCCACTTCACACTTGTAGTGCAAAGAATATTCTAAATGTCTTGACAGCTGAAAAGCTATAGTCGAACGCAACACATTTCCAGAAAATTGCCTCTTACAACTTTTGTATTAACTTAGATACAATTATTTAGGCATTTCACTAGCAAGTTATCGACATTAAAACCACAAAACCTTACTCCTTTTCTAAGAGCTAAATGCTGCCAGCAACGTAAGTCGTTCATTTTCTTTCGCAGAATATACAAAAAAGAAAACAAAAGACGCAACGCGAAGGAACTATCCGAAAGGGACGGAAATCTGTAGATGTGACGTGTATGTACAGACAAGCAAATGATTTAAATTTGAAAAAATGAATTGACATCTACATCTACATGGATACTTTGCAAATAACAATTAATTGCATGGCAGAGGATTCATCAAACCATCTTCCCCATTCTCTATCATTCCAATCTTGTATAGCGCGCGGAAAAACGAACATCTATATCTTTCTGGGCTAGCTCCGATGACGGTGGTCATTTCTCCTTATGTAGCTCGGCGTCAACAAAATATTTTCGCATTTGGAGGAGAAAGTTGGTGATTGAAATTTCGTAAGAAGATTCCGCTTCAACTTAAACGCCTTTATTTTAATGATATCCACCCCAAATCCTGTATCATTTCAGTGATACACTCTCACCGATTTCGCGATAACACAAAACGTGCTGCCCTTCTTTGAACTTATTCGATGTAGTCCGCCAGTCCTATCTGGAAGGATCCCCTACTGTGCAGCAGTATTCTAAAAGAAAATCGACAAATGTAGTGTAGGCAGCGTCTTTAGTAGTTACGTTACATTTTCTAAGTGTCCTGCTAATTAAACGCAGCCTTGGTTAGCCTTACCCCACAACACTTGCTATGAGTTCCTTCCAATTTTAGCTGTTCGTAATTGTAATTCCTAGGTATTTAGTTGAATTTACGGCCTTTAGATTTGACTGATTTATCGAGTAACCGAAGTTTAACGGATTTCTTTTAGCACTCATGTGGATGCTCTCACACTTTTAGTTATTAAAGGTCAATTGCCGATTTTCGCACAATTCAGATATATTTTCGAAATTGTTTTGCAATTTGTTTTGATCTTCTGGTGACTTTACTAGTCTATAAATGACAGCGTCATCTGCAAACAACCTAAGACGGCTGCTCAAATTGTCTCCCAAATCGTTTATAATAGGCAAGGAACAGCAAAGAGCATATAACACAACCTTGGGGAACGCTAGAAATCACCTCTGTTTTACTCGATGACTTTCCGTCAGTTATTACGCACTGTGACCTCTCTGACAGGAAATTACAAATCCAGTCACGTAACTGAGACGATATTCCATAAGCACGCAATTTCACTACAAGCCGCTTGTGTAGTACAGTTCAAAAGCTTTCCGGTAATCCAGAAATACGGAATCAATCTGAAATCCTTTGTCAATAGCACTCAACACTTGGTGCGATTAAAGAGCTAGTTATGTTTCACAAGAACATTGTTTTCTAAATCCGTGTTGGCTGTGTGTCAATAGACCGTTTTCTTCGAGGCAATTCATAATTTTCGAACACAATATATGTTCTGAAATCCTTTATCGATGTTAATGATATGGGCCTGTAATTTAGAGGATTACTCCTTCTACCTTTCTTTAATATTTGTGTGACCTGTGCAACTTTCCAGTCTTTGGGTATGGATCTTTCGTCGAGCGAACGGTTGTATATGATATGGAGCTACTGTATCAGCATACTCTGAAAGGAACCTAACAGGTATACAGTCTGGACTGGAAGACTTGCTTCTGTTAAGTGATTTACGTTGCTTCACTACTCCGGGGATATCTACTTCTACGTTACTCATGTTGGCAGCTGTTCTCGATTCCAATTCTGGAATATTTACTTCGTCTTCTTTTGTGAAGACATTTCGGAAGGCTGTGTTTAGTAACTCTACTTCGGCAGCACTGTCTTTGATAGTATCTCCATTGCTATTGCACAGAGAGGGCATTAATTAAGTTTTGCCGCTAGCATACTTCACATACGACCAGGATCTCTTTGGACTGTCTGCCAGGTTTTGAGACAAAGTTTCGTTGTGGAAAAATATTATGATCATCTCGCATTGAAGTCCGCGCTAAGTTGGGAGCTTCGGTAAAAGATCACCATCTTGGTGATTTTCCAACGTTTTAATTTTGGCGTGTTTTCTTCGTTGCTTGTGCAACAGTGTTCTGACCCGTTTTGTGTACCAAGGAGGGTTAGCTCCACCGTTTGTTAATTTATTTGGTATAAATATCTCAATTGCTGCCGATACTATTTCTTTAAATTCAAGCCACATCCGGTCTACCCTTACATTGTTAATTTGGAAGGAGAATTATATTTTTCGTTTATTTTTGGAGGATTTAGAGGTTACAATATTCAGTCTCTTACGACAACCCTGTGTTCACTAATCCCTGTATCCGTTTTAATGCTCGTTATTGGCTCAGAATTATTTGTTGCCAAGGGGTCAATTTTGTTTTCACAACCGTTTACTATTCGCTTGGACTCATTAACTAACTGCAAGAAATAATATTCAGAGAATGCGTTTAGCACAACTTCGGATGGTACTTTAAACGTACCTTCGGAATTAAACATGTATTTTCGCCAACGTATCGAGGGTAAGTTAAAGTCATCACCAACTATAACTGTATGAGTGTTTGAAATCAAATTCAAGTTTTCTTTCAGCCTTTGTATCATCTGAATTGGGAGTCGGTAAAAGGACCCAATTACTATTTTATTCCGGTTGCCAAGAATGACCTCTGCCCATACTAACTCACAGGAACTATCTACTTCAATTGCGCGACAAGGTAAACTACTTCTAACAGACAAACACGCCACCGCCAACTGTGTTTAGCCTAATTTTTATTAAAAAGAAAAAGTTTCACAAATTGAGGAAATCAGTAACGTGGTTCTTATGCAAGCAATTATTCGGCCTGGCAATGATTGACAGAGTTATTGGATATGCTCCTGACGGTATGAAGGCAAATTCTGTCCAATTCATGAGTGAGATCGTCAAAATGCCGAGCTAGTTCTAGGGCCCTCCCCATAACGCTCGAAACGTTCGCTGTTAGGGAGACATCCTGTGATCTTGCTGGCCCAGATAGGGTTTGGCTAGCGCGAAGGCAAGTAGTAGAAACTCTCGCCGTATGTGGGCTGGCATTATCTTGCTGAAATGTAAGCCCAGGATGGATTGGCATGAAGGGCAACAAAATGTGTAGAATATAGTCGACGTACCGCTGTGCTGTAAGCGTGCCGTGAATGACAACCAAAGGGTCCTGCCATGAAATGCAATCGCACACCAGACCTGGTTTTCAGGCTGTATGGCAAGTGCAGGCAGACCTGTATCCCATCATTGTCCAGGGCGCCTCCAGACACGTTTTCGCTGGTCATTGGGGGCCTGGAATCTCGCTGACTGGAGTAGATTGAGTCCCGCTTCGAACTGAGCCCTGACCAGTCAGGACGGGTCTGGAGATTCCTTGGAAACGGCTGGATACCAGACACCCAGGAGTGATGGTCTGGTGTGCCATTTCTTTTCTTCGCGGGACTCTTTTGGTTGTCATTCGCGGCACCTTTACAGCACAGCGCTACATCGACTATATTCTCTGCCTTGTTTTGTTCCCCTTCATGGAAAGTCATTCTCGTGTTATATTTCAGCAAGATAATGCCCGACTGTACACGGTGAGAGATTCTACAACTTGAAACTTCCTGGCAGATTAAAACTGTGTGGTCGACCGAGACTCGAACTCGGGAATTTGCCTTTCGTGGGCCAGTGCTCTACCAACTGAGCTACCCAAGCACGACTCACGCCCCGTCATCACAGCTTTACTTCTGCCAGTACTTCGTCTCCTATCTTCCAGACTTTACAGAAGCTCTCCTGCGAACCTTGCAGAACTAGCGCTCCCGAAAGAAAGGATATTGCGGAGACATGGCTTAGCCACAGCCTAGGGGATGTTTACAGAATGAGATTTCCACTCTGCAGCGGAGTGTGCGCTGATATGAAACTTCCTGGAAGATTAAAACTGTGTGCCGGACCGAGACTCGAACTCGGGACCTTTGCCTTTCGCGGGCAAGTGCTCTTCCAACTTTTTTTTTTTGTTCGGTGTAGTTCGTTGCGTTTGGTCTGGGCGGACGTCACATGACATCCGTTCAAGTTGATCGTTCATTTCTTGACTCAGTTTTTTTATCACAGAGAGCACGCAGCCCTCTGACCGAACACGCTGAGCTACCGTGCTGGCTTTAAAAATCTCATTTTGTTCGCTTTCGTTCGTTGCATCTGCTCGGGGCGGACGTCGTAAGACATCCGTTTAAGTTCGTTGTTGATCGATGAACTCAGTTTTTTTTGTTACAGAGGGCTGCTAACCCTCTGCCCGAACACGCTGAGCTACCGTGCCGGCTCACAGCTTTACTTTTGCCAGTACCTCGTTAAGAGCTTCTATAAAGTTTGGAAGGTAGGAGACGAGGTAATGGCAGAAGTAAAGCTGTGAGGACGGGGCGTGAATCGTGCTTGGGTAGCTCAATTGGTAGAGCACTTTTTTGCGAAAGGCAAAGGTCCCGAGTTCGAGTCTCGGTCCGGCACACAGTTTTAATCTGCTAGGAAGTTTCATATCAGCGCACACTCCGCTGCAGAGCGAAAATCTCATTCATACTACAATTTGCCTGGCGCTTGACAAACCCCGCCTTGGCCTTGGCCAGAAAGGTCGTTAGATCTCTTTCAAATAGAGAACGTTTGGAAAATTACGGGCAGGATCCTTCAATCAGTTCGGGATTTTGACGACCTAATGCGTCATTTGGAGATAATTTGGCATGATATCCCACAGGAGGACATCCAATAACTTCCTCAATCAGTACCAAGCCGAATAACTGATTGCATAAGGTCCAGAGGTGGAACAGCGCCTTATTGACTTGCTTAATATGTGAATCACATTCTCTTCAATAAATCATCCAATTTTTCTGAAATTGTAATCATGTGCTTGTCTGTACATGTACGTCACATATACCGATTTCCGTCCCAATCGGATACTTCCTTCTTGGTGTGTCATTTTTTTTCTTAGAGTTTATTTCGTATTTTTCTGCTTCTCCAAGACGACGTGTTTGCTTTAAGACACTGCTCTTTGATTTATAAATTATAGATTGCAGCAACCAGTCGTCCTTTTTAGATTTTATTATGCAAATCCAGATTTCGGTTAGTAGCTAGCCATTCTCAATGCGCTATTTTTTATTTTAAATGCATGTAAGCCCCTGAAAGAACTGTGAGTAACGCCCGAACAACACGGACTTACATGCATTCAAAAATGATTCAAATGGCTCTGATCACTATGGGACTTAACTGCTGAGGTCATCAGTCCCCTAGAACTTAGAACTACTTAAACCTAACTAACTTAAGAACATCACACACATCCATGCCCGAGGCAGGATTCGAACCTGCGACCGTAGCGGTCGCGCGGTTCCAGACTGTAGCGCCTAGAAGCGCTCGGCCACCCCGGCCGGCTTACATACATTGAGAATAAAAAATAGCGCATTGAGGATGGGTAGCTACTAGCCGAAATCTGGATTTGCAAAATAAAATCTAAAAAGGACGACTGATTGCTGCACTCTATAAGTTATAACTCACATACAGTCGCTCAGTGCATCCACTTTCCCAATGGAAGGTAACCTGACTGCTCTTTAATGTCAATACATTTTTGCACTCCAAAAAGGGAGAAGGTAGATTTGGGTTTAACATCCCGCCGATCACTGCTAAGACAGCTTCTACGTCTCTCTCTCTCTCTCTCCTCCCTGCAACAACTTTAATTCCGAAAAGTCCCTCCCTCGTACCTACCAAACATTACGGAAGTTCTCTTTCCTGCCTTCCAGGACTAACACTACTTGAAGAATGGATATTACGAAGAAATGCTTTTCCACAGGCTTGAGGATTGTTGCCGCAGCGGAGTGTACGATGACTTGTAGCTTCATGGCAGACTGAGGCTGTGTGCCACACCGGGACTTGAAAACATCAATCAGCCTATTCTAAGCATTAACATTCAGTTAAATGACGATGATGCTTCCAGCGAAAAAGTAACATTCTTCGTCGCGATTTTGAACACAGTGTATCTCATTAGAGTTTCGAGGTGTAGTCATTTTTTGTAGACCTTGACTCCCGAAATGAAGGGACGTTGGCGGGAGAAGAGAGCGATGTCATAAGGTACGGGTGTCTCGGGCATCACCGCGCAGGTTCGGCCGTCACCGCCTCTACTCGAGCGCGCGCCGGAGACGAGTGAGTAGCGTTCATCTCGCTTCGTGATAAACACGCATCACCGCACCGAGCTGGAGGTAGCGCACGCGTACCGTGGCATCTCGAATGGGCATCGCTCCTGCACTCGACCTGGAATCTGCCGTACCGGAAAAACAGCAGTGACCTCGTGGTTTATTACACAGGTAAGACGACGTCAGCACAGGAAATTTTCCACTCGTTTGGAGCTGATTGTACGTAAGGGTACGTTTATGTGGAATCTGCGATAAACGACGATAGCGAAGATAGTAGCGTAGCGGCGGATAGTGTAAACGGCATTACCACTGCAGTGTCTATATGTAGCGTGGCTCCGAGTCACGCTTAGTGACAGCGATAAGAACGTCGGTAATCGATTTTAGAATGAGAGCAACGATAATCGCTGGTGGAGCAGTTTCTTTTCACTAGTATCGAAGATGGATGTTAGGAGTTTTATTGATGAATTACTTGACAGGCCTGCATTGCCGGACCGGAAAGACAAAAAAAAGCCATAAGCAGGTTCGTTCTGGACAAATTTTGGAATGAAGTTGCAGTTAAATTGAACATCATGTGTGTAAAAAGTGTATTCCTGCAATAGTAATTATACTCGCAATAACAATTTTAAAAAAATGGTTCAAATGGCTCTGAGCATTATGCGACTTAACTTCGGAGGTCATCAGTCGCCTAGAACTTAGAACTAATTAAACCTAACTAACCGAAGGACATCACACACATCCATGCCCGAGGCAGAATTCGAACCTGCGACCGTAGCGGTCGCTCGGCTCCAGACTGTAGCGCCTAGAACCGCACGGCCCCTCCGGCCGGACAGTAACAAACACTGGATACTAAAAAAGATAGGTTTTGTAGAGATCACGAATATTTGTGGTCCTTGAATTTGGTCTTCAGGTGGAAGCTTTGTTAGGTGCACATTTACTGGTTGTGAAGTTGATTCCACTGTAAGATAATGCCGAGTAACGTACCTTCCACGTCAATTATTAAAGTATGCTGCTAGGTAATCCACTTAACAATACCGTCGGCCACATCTGTTTCGTACTCACATGGTTATTATTCTCCATTTAAAACACATTATACGAGAGGAGAATTCAACAGTTCGTGATCGTGCTAATCTAAAGTGGAAACAGTCGTTGTCAGCTTCCCTTGGTGACATTAATATTTAAATATATAAAGACACTGTAACACAGTAGAGTAGAGCATCATGTTTGTAATTTTTGAGCATAGAGTCAGAATGAGCTGTGGAAGTAATTCGAATATGTTTTGCGTCTATACTCACTAAGCAATTAAAAAAATTCAAATATTTTAGTAATCATCAACTACTGAAATCATCGATTATTGTAGTTTTCATTTTTTGACGACTTGACAATCTTCTCATAGACGATTTGACAATTTTCTCATATATGTTTAGTTACCATTCTTGCGATTTTCACGACATTTGCAACGTTAAGGAAGCGCTAGGCTGATGGAGACAGGAATATGACAAAAAAATTCGAAATTCAATAAAGCAAATGCTCTATTTTCTTAGTTTATTGTGTATTAATGGTTATGCAGTGCTTGTTTCAAGAGTAGTGTATCGTTAATCTCTCGTAGTTAGTTTCTTAGCCATTGCAGTGTGAAATTTACGTAAAAGCTTACGTGACACATTTAGATTTACAGTGGCTTCCATTCAAAAGCCAAAACCGAGGCGGTGCTCATTTCTTCGCTCCACGCTGTTCTTATGAGGGCGTGCTGGAAAGTAATACACCCGGATTTTTCATGTGAACACTCTTAAAGCTTTTTCAATAAAATAAACGTTATTAACATTCTACACCTTTATTCTTTACGTCTACATATTTATTTTTCAACATAGCCTCCATGGCGACAAACACTTTTCTCCAAACAAAAACTAGTTTGTTGATACCGTCACTGTAGAATGTTTGACTTTGTTCATGGAGTCACAACCTCACTTCTGCTTGCACCGCTTCGTCACTATCAAAGGGGATGCCTCGAAGGCGTTCTTCAGGTTTTGTGAAGGGATAAAAGTCCTATGGGGCCAAATTGGGATGTTCTGGAGAGTGATCGATGGCAACGATTTTTTGCAGATGTCTTAGAGCTCGTGTGTGATCTAGCATTGTCATGGCTGAATGAGTGAGTGCTCCATGTGTGGACGAATTCTTCTAGGCTTAGAAACTCGGTAACGACACGCCGTTTCTCACGTACCGACGTAGTTACGTTAAGTTCGTGTTACACGAACGACATTCTGGTCAAAATCGACTACGCGAAGTGCATGTGGTTTCCGTTCCTGCTCGTAAATCAGTAACTTACCATGACGAGAGCATGTCTGCAACGTCAGTGGTCTATGGACCGCGCCCGCGTGTGGAGTTCTAATTTCGGTGTTTGCTGTGTACTGCGCATGCGCGGAAACAAGGGACTATGATGACGTCTGCTAACAGCGCAATATACTCTGGCCTAGCTCCCTCATATTACAGAAATGGATTGTGGCTTTCGTGTCTTCTAAGTCTTTATTCTATTGTTTGCTTTGTTTTTCGTAACACATTGAAAAGCTACACAGGGTCCTTATATTTTATTCCACTAGTATTCTACAGGAGAGGCGAAATATCTGAAACAAAAATGATTTATGTTTTGCAGAGAAAGCCTACGTATGCATAAATAGGAATATAAATAGACGAACACGTTTCCATGAAAATTACATAAACAGTGAAAAAGTCGGGATTATTTGACGATAAAAGTAATTTTCGGTGTTGTTGGGTATTTAACAAGAACGCAAGATACAAAGGATCATCTAAATATTGTCGTGTTTGCAAGTACATCTTTTCGCGAGCAGATAAATGTATATGCACTGAAATTTTTTGCTGACACTTTTCCTATTATTTCAATTCATAGGAGTGTAAAGAATTTACCACACGACCTTTGGCAAGAACGTACACTATCAAATCTGCTTTGGTCATCAATAAACCCTATTATCATTGCTTGTTCCTGCATATGTTACTATATTGCCTTTTTTTCATAAAAAGGTTGTCACTCATGACCTCACTTTCAGCGTTCAGATGCCAAATATACAGCAGACAGCTCTCACAACACATAACTTTGTTGCTGACGTGTAAACGAAAGTGACCACTCGGAACAGACGAGACACAGCACGGGAACCAAACACCAGGGCCGCTGCAGAAAACTCACTTGTCTCGAGTAGTCAGTTAAGACAAAGAAAGTCGATCGCTTAGAAGGGGCATTACTCATCGCCATGTTAAACGCAATAATTCGGAGTCCTCTAGCGTAAAGGTGACCGAGTAATATGGATGACGTAACACCTCAAGCGATTTTGAGAAAGAATAAAAAATTCGGGGCCATTATTTTCAGCGCAGTCTCGTAAAACTCCGTCATGGACGCCTCGTGGAAACAGAGACACGCTTCGCCATAGACACTGCTCTCTTCGACTCGATATAGTTCATCGCAGCTCCACCACAACTGAGTCCTAACTCATTAATCAGGGGCTGTTCTTGACTGACGACGCTTTTGTGTGTCATACTGTTTGTGAGTGTACACTCGTAATGTTCCGCTGAGGACCTGCATCTCCACACACACACACACACACACACACACACACACAAACAAGCTTGGCGTTAAAACAGAGCTTCCGCGAATGAACATGCGTAATTCAAATCGCCTAATGGAAACCTTATACAGGAAAAGAAGTTGATCTGAAGACTCGCTGCCTTGTCGCACCTACTGTACCTTTGGAGCAGTGCCAACTGTTTCCACAAACTGTTGTCGACCGAAGATAGCCGCAAAATTCTTGTACCGAGATTACTCTGGGGTATTACAAAGAAAATACTATTGACTTTAGAACTGCAGATAATTTTCTCACTTCCGTTACAAATTATTTTCAGTGCTTATATCGTGTACCGCAATACAGAAGATGTGTTCACCGTCACACTCCATCGTTCACTAGTGCCATCGACATCTTCAGTATTTGTGCGTCGTGTCAACAGTTTGTAGTGTGGATAGTCATCGAGTGTGAACGGCTTCATGTTTTTTATGTTCATGTGTCTACTGTTTTTTCCCCGCCGTTTTGTTCCAACTCACGTGTTTTCTCTGTTTTACCATTGTAATATCTTTGGCTGAAGAGCGGCGTATTGTGCTGCTGCCAGCCTACCTGTTTTTATACGGGTATTAAAATCACAATAAAGAAAAAAAACAGATGATGTGGCATTTCAGCACTTCAGCGAATAACCACAGATAGTAATATGCTGGCATCTCAAAGTTACAGACAGATTTAGTGTTGCCGCTCTTTACTGTCTGATGCATCACGAAGGTCAGTTGCAGCAAGCTTCCCGACAACTCAATTCTTTGGCGTAGTTTGAAACACTAACTATAGTTAATAGTTTCAGCTGGTTTTTGTAAGGTTGCATTTTTAGTTTTGAAGTAACGACCAAACATGAATAGTTCCAAGCCCAGACTTCTGAACAGTTTACGAAAAAAAGTTCATTTGCATTATTTACAATAAAAATATTGTCTGATTAGAGTAAATCGTAAAATGCCATCAGCGTTAAATTGCTTTGAAATTTTTTTCCACGTTGATTACCGAATAATAACACAAAACGTGGAAAAGAGTCACTTCCTTTGCGCAAAGCTTAATTATGTCTCATAATAGAAGCACCTACTCGAAATAAATCTATCTGGAACTTTAAATTTAATCAATATATACGAGCAATTACAGGAAGTAAATCGACTGCTTTCCTCTGCTGCACATGTTTGTTAGTTGTTTATTCATCCATAGATCATTTGTAAAATGATATCAGACATCACATCTTAAATGACAAATGAAACAATTTTTTTTAAAATTCAGTAATTCATATATACAGTAATATTATCTCCTGTAGGACTACGTTAACTGTTGGGTTGTTCATTTTCATGACTTGTATATAGTGTGTTTTCGTACATATTTTCAATTAATTTATCACTTTTTACTGCCCATACAACAGACAGACACACACACACACTCGCACACACACAAACACACACACACACACACACTCACACACACTACGATAGCTTAGTGGAGAATGGCAGTTGTGTATTGTTCAATAATGTTAATTTCCTGCCGTTCCCTACACTCTTTTATCTAAATAACCGTTGACTTTCCAGAAAAAATTATTTAAAAGCTGTGCTTTAAATGATTTTTTTAAATATTTTGATTTTTGTTGTTTTTTAATCCCCTAGGGCTATTTGTTATACAGTTTTGTTCCTTTGTTGAATGCTATCCTACGCAGAGTGGACGTTTCTGTCAACTTTTTTTCACCTTTCCTTGTCCTACGTGCAGTCATCTTTTAGTCAGTTTTCCCTTTGGTTTCCTCGAATGCAATGCGCCCACCTCTTTCTAGGCCTTTCTCTTTCACTGGAAGTCATGGACTGTGCGGCTGGTCCCGGCGGAGGTTCGAGCCCTCCCTCGGGCATGGGTGTGTGTGTTTGTCCTTAGGATAATTTAGGTTAAGTAGTGTGTAAGCTTAGGGACTGATGACCTTAGCAGTTAAGTCTCATAAGATTTCACACACATTTGAACATTTTTTTCTTTCACTGGAGCCTTTCACTGCCACATCCATTACTCTTTTCTCAACATGAGTTTGGTCTCTTTTCATTATATGTCCACACCATTTAAATCTTCTGTACTGCACTTTCTTGGATACTTCAGCAACTTTTACAGTTCCTCGGATGTTCTCAGTTGCAATCCGGGACATTTTAGTAAATCTTCACATCCACCTCAACATCATCGTGTCAGCTACATCTAGCCTATGCACTGGTTCTTAATTGTTGTCCATATTTCTGCTCCATACAGCAATGTTGACCTTACCACTGCCTTACATACCTTCTCCTTGACTTTTGACATTTATTTATTTTTTGTCACAGAGGATTCCCGACGTTCTTTTCCAACTGATTCATCCAGCTTGCACTCTGTGATCTATCTCAGAATCCAGATGTTTGTTACTGGCCAATGACCCGATATCTTGACGCTATCTATCCTCCTTAGGCACTCCCCATTTATTACGACCGATTAATCTTCCTTGTTTCTCACGCATAAAGACACCGTTTTCCTTCTGCTGATTTTAAGCCCTCTGTCCTCCAGCGCTTGCCTCCAGTCTTCCAGCTTGCAGTCCAAACCATGTTTGCTGCTGCTGCTGCACAAAGCAATATCGACTGCAAATGTGGCTGCTGTTCGATGACCATGAATGACACTGTTTGTGATATAATTGCTGATGTTCTTCTTTATGTTCAAAAATGGCTCTGAGCACTATGGGACTTAACTTCTGAGGTCATCAGTCCCCTAGAACTTAGAACTACTTAAACCTAACTAACCTAAGGACATCACACACATCCATGCCCGAGGCAGGACTCGAACCTGCGACCGTAGCGGTCGCTCGGTTCCAGACTGCAGCGCCTAGAACCGCTCGGCCAGCCCGGCCGGCTCTTCTTTATGTGCATAACAGGTTTGTAGATGTTCAAACAGGTGTGTAAACAGATGCTTACAGGAAGCTCGGTTCCTACGTTTAGTTATTATCCTAATCGTCCTTTTCTGTAGTTTCAAGACCAGGTCGTATTTTGTGTATAGGACACCCAGAAAATGATTCCATAGGTAAAGGTGGAATGCATAAGGAACAGCATATTAGTATACACTGATCAGCCAGAACATTATGACCACCAAATAGCTGATATGTCCACCTTTGGCGCGGATAACAGCGGTGACGCGTCGTGGCATGGAAGTAATGAGGCCTTGGTAGGTCGGTCGCTGGACGGAACTGGCACCACATTTGCAAGCAGAAGTCACCTAAATTCCGCAAATCCCGACGAGGAGGCGATGAGTTATGAAACCACGTTCACTCACATCCCAGATGAATTCTACGGAGTTCAGATCTGGCGAGTTGGAGGGGGGGGGGGGGCAGCACATGAATTGGAACTTGCTATAATGTTCCTCGAACCACTCCATCACACTCCTGGCCTTGTGACAGGTCACATTATCTTGTCGAAAAATCCCACTGCCGTCTTGAGATGGTTCAAATGGCTCTGAGCACTATGGGACTTAACATCTGTGGTCATCAGTCCCCTAGAACTTAGACTACTTTAACCTAACTAACCTAAGGACATCACACACATCCATGCCCGAGGCAGGATTCGAACCTGCGACCGTAGCAGTCGCGCGGTTCCGGACTGAGCGCCTAGAACCGCTAGACCACCGCGGCCGGCCCGTCGTGAGAGATTATAGCCATGCAACCACTGTATAATACTCCTTGGCTGTCAAGGTTCATTACATGAGCTCTATTCGACCCATGGATGCCCACACGAATGTTTCCCAGAGCATAATGTAGAGGTATCAAGGAGCTATTCTCCTGGAAGACGACGGATTCGCTCCCTCCCATCGGCATGATGAAGAAGGTATCGGCATTCATCAGACCAATAAACGTTCTGCCACTGCGCCAGCTTCCAATGCCGATGGTTACGTGCTTATTTCAGTCGTAATTGCCGATGTCGTGGTGTTAACATTGGCATATGCATGGGCTGTCAGCTGCGAAGACCTATCGTTAGGAGTGTTCGGTGCCCCGTGAGTTCAGACACACTTGTACTCTGCCCAGCATTAAAGTCTGATTTTATTTCTGCCACATTTCTCCGCCCGTCGCGTTTTACCAGTCTGCCCAGCCTACGACATCCGATATCTCTAATGATGGGTAGCCGCCCAAACCCACAAAGTCTAGACGTGATTCCACCTTGCTTTCGCCTTATGTTGAAGACACTCGCCACAGCACTCCTCAAACACCCGAGGAGTAGCGCAGTTTGCGAAATGCTCTACCCGAGCCTCTGGGCCATTACAATCTGCCTTCGGTCGAACTCGGACAGGTCGCGCGTCTTCACCATTCTACACTCGACGGCAGGCTCACTGATACTACATGTATAGTGCGTGTCACTGACTAGCAGTCATTCTTCGCCAGGTGACGCTGCTATCGTCTGAACGGGTTTATATCGATAGTAGGTCGGTGGTCATAATATTCAGACTGATCTATGTAAGGCAGTCTCTTAAAGAGAAATGTCAGGACTCTAAAGCCACATTTTCTTTGCTAATGTACAGGGTGTTTCAAAAATGACCGGTATATTTGAAACGGCAATAAAAACTAAACGAGCAGCGATAGAAATACACCGTTTGTTGCAATATGCTTGGGACAACAGTACATTTTCAGGCAGACAAACTTTCGAAATTACAGTAGTTACAATTTTCAACAACAGATGGCGCTGCCGTCTGGGAAACTCTATAGTACGATATTTTCCACATATCCACCATGCGTAGCAATAATATGGCGTAGTCTCTGAATGAAATTACCCGAAACCTTTGACAACGTGTCTGGCGGAATGGCTTCACATGCAGGTGAGATGTACTGCTTCAGCTGTTCAATTGTTTCTGGATTCTGGCGGTACACCTGGTCTTTCAAGTGTCCCCACAGAAAGAAGTCACAGGGGTTCATGTCTGGCGAATAGGGAGGCCAATCCACGCCGCCTCCTGTATGTTTTGGATAGCCCAAAGCAATCACACGATCATCGAAATATTCATTCAGGAAATTAAAGACGTCGGCCGTGCGATGTGGCCGGGCACCATCTTGCATAAACCACGAGGTGTTCGCAGTGTCGTCTAAGGCAGTTTGTACCGCCACAAATTCACGAAGAATGTCCAGATAGCGTGATGCAGTAATCGTTTCGGATCTGAAAAATGGGCTAATGATTCCTTTGGAAGACATGGCGGCCCAGACCAGTACTTTTTGAGGATGCAGGGACGATGGGACTGCAACATGGGGCTTTTCGGTTCCCCATATGCGCCAGTTCTGTTTATTGACGACGCCGTCCAGGTAACAATAAGTTTCGTCAGTAAACCAAATGCTGCCCACATGCATATCGCCGTCATCAATCCTGTGCACTATATCATTAGCGAATGTCTCTCGTGCAGCAATGGTAGCGGCGCTGAGGGGTTGCCGCGTTTGAATTTTGTGTGGATAGAGGTGTAAACTCTGGCGCATGAGACGATACGTGGACGTTGGCGTCATTTGGACCGCAGCTGCAACACGGCGAACGGAAACCCGAGGCCGCTGTTGGATCACCTGCTGCACTAGCTGCGCGTTGCCCTCTGTGGTTGCCGTACACGGTCGCCCTACCTTTCCAGCACGTTCATCCGTCACGTTCCCAGTCCGTTGAAATTTTTCAAACAGATCCTTTATTGTATCGCTTTTCGGTCCTTTGGTTACATTAAACCTCCGTTGAAAACTTCGTCTTGTTGCAACAACACTGTGTTCTAGGCGGTGGAATTCCAACACCAGAAAAATCCTCTGTTCTAAGGAATAAACCATGTTGTCTACAGCACACTTGCACGTTGTGAACAGCACACGCTTACAGCAGAAAGACGACGTACAGAATGGCGCACCCACAGACTGCGTTGTCTTCTATATCTTTCACATCACTTGCAGCGCCATCTGTTGTTGAAAATTGTAACTACTGTAATTTCGAAAGTTTGTCCGCCTGAAAATGTACTGTTGTCCCAAGCATATTGCAACAAACGGTGTATTTCTATCGCTGCCCGTTTAGTTTTTATTGCCGTTTCAAATATACCGGTCATTTTTGAAACACCCTGTATTTGCGCGTTCATTCTCCTCCAGGTGACCGTCAATATCAAGTCTGAAGCCACATTTTCTTTGCTAATGTATTTGTGTGTTCATTCTCCTCCAGGTGACCTTCAATATCAAGTCATAAAAATTTTATGTTTGCTGTATAGTCTAAGAAATTTTCATCTACATTCAGTTTACAGAATTATTTGCCCTCTTTAACAAAAAATCCTTGCTGACTGTTTTATTCATGTTCAGTGGAAGTTATTGCGTGATGACCCATTATTAAGTTCCATTAGGGATTCTTGTGTTTTATCTGTGATTAAAATGTTGCTGCCCTCACCAAACAACTTTTTCGCAACGTCTAACAACGACAGAACAGTTATTGATATTACACACATCAGAAAAAGTTTTGTATGATCTCGGTTCAGAGAGTTCCGGAACCTCTGCAGAAAATTGGAATAGAGGCCAACATAAACATCATTTCCGCCCTTTTTATTGCTCATGAAAACCACACATTGCATGTTGTACCACCATACAGCGAGACCTTCAGAGATGATGGTCCAGACTGCTGTACACACCGGTACCTCTAGTACTCAGTAGCACGTCCTCTGGCATTGATGCATGTCTATTCGTCGTGGCATATTATCCACAAGTTCATCAAGGCACTGTTGGTCCAGATTGTTCCATTCCTCAAGGCTATTCGGCGTAGATCCCTGACAGTGGTTGATGGGTCACATAGTCTATAAACAGCCCTTTTGAATCTATCCCAGGCTTGGTCGATAGGGTTCATGTATGGAGAAGCACTATCGGTCGGAGGATGGCATTCACGTATCGTACAGCCGTTACGGCGGCTTCCATGACCACCAGCGACGTACGTCGACCCCACAGAGTGCTACCTCAAAACAGCAGGGAACCTCCACCTTGCTGCATTCGCTGGACAGTGTGTCTAAGGCGTTCAGCCTGACCGGGTTGCCTCCAAACACGTCTCCGACGACTGTGTGGTTGAAGACATATGTGACACTCATCGGTGAAGAGAACGTGATGCCAGTGTTGATCGGTCCATTCGGCATGTTGTTGGGCCCATCTGTACCGCGCTGCATGGTGTCGTTGCAAAGATGGACCTTGCCATGGATGTCGGGAGTGAAATTACACATCATGCTGCCTATTGCGCACAGTTTGAGTCGTAACACGACGTCCTGTGGCTGCACGAGAAGCATTATTCAACATTGTCGCGTTGCTGTCAGGGTTCCTCCGAGTCATAATCCGTAGGTAGCGGACATCCACTGCAGTAGTAGCCCTTGGGCGGCCTGAGCGAGGCATGTCATAGACAATTCCTGTCTCTCTGTACCTCCTCCATGTCCGAATGACATCGCTTTGGTTCTAAGAGATGTCTAGACACTTCCCTCGTTGAGAGGCCTTCCTGGCACAAAGTAACAATGTGGACGCGATCGAACCGCGGTATTGACCGTCTAGGTATGGTTGAACTACAGACAACATGAGCCGTGTACCACTTTCCTGGTGGAATGACTGGACCGGATCGGTTGCCGGAGCCCCTCCGTCTAATAGGCGTTGCTCATGCATGGTTGTTTACATCGTTCAGCGGGTTTAGTGATGTCTCTGAACAGTCAACGTCTGTCTTCAGGAGTTCTGGGAACCAGGGTGATGCAAAACTTTTTTTGATGCGTGTATATTAAGAACAATAGTTGCCCTAAGATGCAGCCGTGAGCAATTCCTACGTTAATGTGCTTGGGGTCTGATAAATGTTTCAATGAAAGTTTCCTTTTTTGAAATCTGTGCTATTTCTACCCGCAGCACACTGTTCTACAGGTATGTTCTAAATCAGTCATTGGCAGTTCGTCTTATTCCAAACAATTCCATATTTTTAATGTTGTATGCTCAACACTACCAAAGGCATTCGAGAGATATAAAAATATACCTGTGACACATTCATTCTTGTCCACTGCATAGATACCACTGCTTTAAATTCTACTACGGCGGATTTTGTATTTCTACGACTCTGGAAACCAAACTGTGCTTCTTTGAGGAGATTACATTTATTCAAGAAGTTAGTCACTCTGTATTTCAGAGATTTTTTTATGTACACCACCGGCGAAATGGGCCTGTAGGTTTTGTACATGTTCTGCGTCACCATTCCTTACTAGAGGCACAACTCTCGCGTGTTTCAGGTGCTCCGAAAACTTACCTGAACTGATAGACTTACTTATTATGCTAGTTAATGTAGCTTGAATACTAATTAAGCATTATTTAAGTCCACATACAGGCACTTCATATATGCCTGCTGACTTTTTGTTTTTTAAATTTTATATTTTTTTTCCTGTCTTCATACTGTGGGATGTGTAACAACATCAACCAAATTCAGAAAACTGTCTGAAGGATAATTATGAAATTCTACTCACTTCAAAACAGTTTTCGCGGAACAACAATTTTTATGGCAAACGATATGAAACAATATTTATTCTTCATAAATACTTGAAACGGTCCTAAGTTTTCACGTCGTCAATAACATAACTACTTTGAAAATTGTAAGTTGAGCTTAACAACATTTACTTAAAAAATAATTTTCTCACAGTGACCACACAAAATTTACACCGTATTCCGTTGTCTCCTCGCATTCTCTACCTTACCAAATTGAAAACGGCTTACGGAACTGTTGAAACGGCTGGTCTTGTGGAATGGTGGGTCCTGCATTTAATAGAGGCCTTTCTCATGAAAGGTCACGGGGCCTGTGACTGGTGATGATCGCTCGCGTTCGATATGTCCGCCGCGTTCGACTCTTAGGTCATATTTCACCATCTTATGCATAGCTATTATGGTTTTAAGCACAGAGATTTCGAGACACTCTCTCTCCTTTTCTGTCTTATCAGCATTCAGTGTCATGTCTCTCACCGACCTTAACGCTATTGTCTGAACAACGGAGAAGACACATTATTTTCCACCAGAGTAAAACTTTTCGTCTGTCCCACACCGCTTCCCCGAAGTCATTTTCAGTAACAGGAAAGCCGACTCTGGAATAACCTCCCTCCTTACATCAGAGGACCGAATAACATATCCACTTTCAAAACATAGTTAACGACATAGCTACTGAAGCACCAAGAATGTCACCTTCGTTCCTGTACCCGTTGCGCCATTGTATCCTTCCTTCCTTCCTCCGACATCTTCCTCGTTTCTCAACGCGCTTAGCTGGTGCAGTCTACCTAAATTTCTCTCCCTCAGAACTCTTTATATCAGAAAATATCACTTTTGTGTACCTACAAATACATTTTGTTTATGCCACTATTATCATTATCGTTATTTTTATTGTTATTATTATTATTAGCGGCAGTATCAGCAGTAGTAGTGGTAGACTGCTAGTATTAACCTTATTAGTTATCAGTCAGTACTATTATTTCACATGGTGCCTACATACATTCAGATCAGTTTTTACTGTGTTAGAACCATTTTATTATTATTTCATCATCATCATCATCATCAGCCAATTCAGTCATTAGATGATGTGGCCTCTTCGAGTCGTGGATTCAGGTAGGCTTTCAGAAGTCTTCTCCAAGTGGGACGGTCTTGGGCAGTTCTCTACCAGGTGTTACCAGCGATCTTCTTGATGTCTTTGTCCCATCTGTCTGGTGGTCTTCCTCTAGGCCTCCGGTGCTCTCTCGGACTCCCCTCCAGTACTAGCTTCGTCCATCTGTTGTCTTTTCTTCTTGCAACGTGGCCAGCCCACTGCCATTTCAAGGAACCTACTCTCTCTAAGATGTCATTAACCTTCGTCACAGACCGGATGTCATCTGCCCTTTTCCTGTCCTTTCTTGTATAGCCCAGCATTGATCTCTCCATGGCTCTCTGTGCTGTCCTAAGTTTCCCTTTTGTGAATGAGTTCAGTGTCCATGTCTCGCAGCCATAAGTCATCACAGGAAGAATGCATTGATCAAATACTGCTTTCTTCAGATTTACTGGCATTTTTGATCTGAATACTTTTGAATTCTTCCCAAATGCTTGCCAGCCAAGCTTGATGCGTCGATAGATTTCTGGCCTTATGTCTCCCTTCATATTTATAATCTGGCCAAGGTAGACATATTCACTGACCTCTTCTAGTAGACTGTCCTTGACTTTCACATCTCCAGCTGGGACCCATTTGTTGGATGTAAGAGAGAGCCTAAAGCCCATAATCTAATCAGATTAAATAAATATAAAACAAATTACAATCTGTCTTCATTAGCTGCGTTGGCTTGCACTGCAGGGTGCGCTCTTTTATTACTTCGGCAATAATTATACCTGGTCCGTCGCTGTGGGACTGGTCCCGGGTCGAATGATGGACTTCCCTCCACAACTATTTTTGGTTGATCAGCCGAGTTAAATAATTATTTTAGTTGATCGCCGGCGGTGTTGCAATTTGACGATCTGTAAATGGAGAGAATATTTACCTGACTGTCTCATATCTTAAGAAAGACCCCAACATCAGTAGCTGATTCATCCATATTAATTGTGATAGGAATGTATTTTTCTAAGCCGCGTAAAAAAAGCTCATACCAGATGACAACATAGCTATGAAAAAAATCTCTTCTAGGCTTCATCACTGCTAACTATTAACTTCTAACTGCGAGTCCTTCCAGCCACAGAGTCTCTTACAGAGAGCGCACAACGCTGTCAGTGATATTAACGCAGTCTAAAGAGCTGACAACATACAAACCTATAAACAGGCTATTTACATAGTGAATTTCTTTTCCTATGTATGCGTAATATGTTATATTTATTTACGTTCAGGGTCAACTGCCAGAGTCTGCACCATTCATCAATTCTCTGCAGGTCGTTCTGCAAATTCTTATTATCTGCTGGCGTTGCTACTTCGGTATAAACAACTGCATCACCTGCGAATAGCCTTAAAGAGCATCCAACGCTTTCTACTTGATCATTAATATACAGGGTGAGTCACCTAACATTACCGCTGGATGGTTTTCGTAAGCCACATCAAGTACTGACGAATCGATTCCACAGACCGAACGTGAGGAGAGGGGCTAGTGTAATTGGTTAATACAAACCATAAAAAAAATGCACGGAAGTATGTTTTTTAACACAAACCTACGTGTTTTTAAATGGAACCCCGTTAGTTTTGTTAGCACATCTGAACATATAAACAAATACCTAATCAGTGCCGTTTGTTGCATTGTAAAATGTTAATTACATCCGGAGATATTGTAACCTAAAGTTGACGCTTGAGTACCACTCCTCCGCTGTGTATCGGAGAGCACCGAATTACGTAGGGATCCAAAGGGATCGGTGATGGACCTTAGGTACAGAAGAGACTGGAACAGCACATTACGTCCACATGATAACACCTTTTTATTGTTCTTTTTCACTGACGCACATGTACATTACCATGAGGGGTGAGGTACACGTACACACCTGGTTTCCGTTTCCAATTACGGAGTGGAATAGAGTGTGTCCCGACATGTCAGGCCAATAGATGTTCAATGTGGTGGCCATCATTTGCTGCACATAATTGCAATCTCTGACGTAACGAGTGTCGTACACGCCGCAGTACATCTGGTGTAATGTCGCCGAAGGCTGCCACAATACGTTGTTTCATATCCTCTGGGATTGTAGGCACATCACGGTACACGTTCTCCTTTAACGTACCCCACAGAAAGAAGTCCAGAGGTGTAAGATCAGGAGAACGGGCTGGCCAATTTATGCGTCCTCCATGTCCTATGAAACGCCCGTCGAACATCCTGTCAATGGTGAGCCTAGTGTTAATTGCGGAATGTGCAGATGCACCATCATGCTGATACCACATACGTCGACGCGTTTCCAGTGGGACATTTTCGAGCAATGTTGGCAGATCATTCTGTAGAAACGCGATGTATGTTGCAGCTGTTTGGGCCCCTGCAATGAAGTGAGGACCAATGAGGTGGTCGCCAATGATTCCGCACCATACATTTACAGTCCACGGTCGCTGTCGCTCTACCTCTCTGAGCCAGCGAGGATTGTCCACGGACCATTAATGCATGTTCCGTAGATTCACAGCCCCGTGGTTTGTGAAACCCGCTTCATCGGTAAACAGGTAGAGCTGCAACGCATTCTCTGTTAATGCCCATTGACAGAGTTGCACTCGATGATTAAAGTCATCATCATGTAATTGCTGATGTAGCGACACATGAAACGGGTGAAAGCGGTGACGATGCAGTATGCGCATGACACTACTTTGACTCAGTCCACGGCTCTCGCAATGTCCCGTGTACTCATGTGTGGGTTCATGGCAACAGCAGCTAACACACCAACTGCACCCGCTTCTCATGTGACGGGCCTGTTACGGACCCGTTTGCGTGCTACGACCATACCTCTTGCATACAGTTGGCGGTAGATGTTTTGCAATGTGCGGCACGTTGGATGCTCTCTGTCCGGGTACCGTTCTGCATACACTCTGCAGGCTTCAGCTGCATTTCGTCGACACTCGCCATAGTTGAGTATCATCTCCGCCTTTTCAGAGTTCGAATACACCATGGTCACAGTTCCTACAACACTACACTGTCACAGACGTCTGGTAACACGGTGTACTACAGTTGGTCTGCGTGCGGAGACGAATGCAGAATAACAATAGCAGCAAGCGCTACATGCGGACACTGCGACAGCAAGACCAAACCACAACAGTGCACTACAGCCACACTCGTAAACACGGTCGTCATCGTAAACATGTCCCTGCAGATGCTGCTCGCCGACCATGGCCCGTGTTTGTTACAACACGCAACTGAACGTCGGAGGTTTCAAGCGTCAACTTTAGGTTACAATATCTCCGGATGTAATTAACATTTTACAATGCAACAAACGGCACTGATTACGTATTTGTTTATATGTTCAGATGTGCTAACAATACTAACGTGGTTCCATTTAAAAAAACGTAGGTTCGTGTTATAAAACATACTTACGTGCATTTTTGTATGGTTTGTATTAAACAATTACACTAGCCCCTCTCCTCACGTTCGGTCTGTGGAATCGGTTCGTCAGTATTTGATGTAGTTTACGAAATATATCCAGCGGTAACGTTAGGTGACTCACCCTGTATACTGTGAACACCAACAGTCCTATCACAAGCCGGCCGCGGTGGCCGTGCGGTTCTAGGCGCTTCAGTCCGGAACAGAGCGACTGCTACGGTCGCAGGTTCGAATCCTGCCTCGGGCATGGATGTGTGTGATGTCCTTAGGTTAATTAGGTTTAAGTAGTTCTAAG
The DNA here is from genome assembly GCF_023898315.1 of Schistocerca nitens. Classification (NCBI taxonomy): domain Eukaryota; kingdom Metazoa; phylum Arthropoda; class Insecta; order Orthoptera; family Acrididae; genus Schistocerca; species Schistocerca nitens. The sequence continues at coordinate 357,542,306 of NC_064622.1, forward strand.
TTCTAGGGGACTGATGATCTCAGATGTTAAGTCCCATAGTGCTCAGAGCCATGTGAACCAGTCCTATTACACTTCCCTGTGGTACTCCTGATATTACCTTTACATCTGTCGATTTAGTTCCGTTAAGAGCGGCATGTTAAGTTCTATCTGCAAGAAAGTCTTGAATCCAATCGCAGGTCTGCTCCTATAATACGTAAGCTCGTATTTTTTTCATTAAACGGCAATGTGGGACGTTGTCAAATGCCTTATTGAAATCAAGAAACACGACATCAACCTGAGCGCCGTTGTCCACTGCGCCGGTTTCTTAAAAAGAATTAATTATCAAGGTGCAAAGGATATAAAAAACCTCTGAATAAAAATTTAAAAAACGAAAGCTACTTACACCTAAACTCACATATTGGCGACGACAAATTTCAGAGCAAAGAAGCTCATGTACAATATCACGGTAGGTATGACCATCAGTAAAATCGAATAAAATCAATTAAAAGAGTTTTTTCATTGGAGTTGGGCTCCGGCCCGTATGTGGCTGGTGCCATGCAGGGAAACATCCGTACGTGGCGTACCTGCGAGAAAACGTACGCACATAGTAAACAGATAAAGCGTGAAATATCGACACGCGATATCGAAAAGACACTGAGAAAACTTTTTAGGTAGAAAAACGGGGAAGGTTGGAGGCAGGGAGGAGGAGAAGAGCTTTAAAAATGAATAGTAACAGTAAAAAGGAGGATAAACAGAAACAGACAAACTAGTTTTGTGTAAGGAGGTTAAAGAGTGGAAATTAGACTTATGTGAAGAACTGATATTTTTCAAACACACACTCAATGGGGATGATAACATTGTAACCTCCCCACAAAAATTTTATTCATATTTAACATCCCCATAAAATTCATTCACATTTAATGTAACCTCAAAACAGAAAAATTCCTAAACCTCTCAACAGTAAAAATTATAATTATGTCGTTCACATTCAGTGTAACGCCCCGATAAACAAAAAATAAATTCATTACCTGGTAATAATACAATGTAACTAACCTCTCAATTAAATTGTCGCTCACTTATGACTTTTCAATAATTGACTATGAATTTAACATGGTAAATTTTGGACGTCAGCAGCGCTGCGTCATGGCCCTGAAAGATCATTCTGAATAAAAAAAGAGAAAAATTCTTACCTCAATGAAGTCGCCGGATAACGCATATATATCTGGTCTTACAATAATTTTTTCTGGCACAGCCCTGTGCAATGCTGGCCGATAGATCTGTCATTTATGAAAGGAAGCAACTGATTTTTCTTTTGCAATAATCGGGATGATCATGGATTGAAGAAATTAGTAAATTCTTTAAATTGAAATGAATGGTTGTTAAAAATTACTTTATATGAGAAAGTTTATTATTAGGACATTTTTAAAACATTTACATGGGACTTGAGATAACATTGCTACATATGCGCGAGGCTGCTTTTTACCTTATACAATAATACTCAGGCTCCGGCATCGCTGCACCGCGACCGGCCCACCCAACACGATACACCAGACCAGACCACAGCAGACTGCAGACTAGCAACAACTTACTGCTACAGCTACACAGTTCCTACTGCAGTCAACACTGCTCTCTGGTCAGAGACCTTGCATATCACAGGCAGCGCATGAGCAATACATCGAAATTACATCTGCTCGGACCTCTTACAACATGTTAAATGATCAGCTGCAGCTTGCGAGGCGACAGTTCCTTGAACGTATGAAACCGGGTAATGTCAGAGTTCGCTGGTGGCCTCTACTTCATTCTCAGCAAAATTCTATTTTTCTTGTAAATATTTTATTTCTTTCTATCATCCTTTTTACCGTTACAGTTAATTTTTAAAGTCCCCCTTCTGTCACTACCTCCCATTTCCCCCCCTTTTTCTACCTAAAAAAAAATTCTTAGACCCTTTTCAATATAATGCGCATATACTCCTTTGTTCTGAAATTTGTCGTCGTCAGTATGAGATTTTACGTGTAAGTAATTTTTATCAAGTATTTTTGTTCATCCTTTACTCTTTGATATTTCTTTTTAACTATCATGCCTAAATTTCCTCAGTAGGTCCGTATACTTCTCAAGAATACAATTTTGCTATACTTGAAACCATGATCAAGGGTTGTTAATTAAGCTTTATACCTCCAGCTGGTTGGCTTTTTTTTTCAGGTCATTCAAAATTGAAGCAATTTGTAAAAATACGGTCCAACTTAAGACAGAGTGGTAGTGTCGAAGGTTGTTTTTGATGAAAGGAGGGTTGTTGTTAGAACTGAGTTGTGATACAGGTATTGTTAGTATTAGCAAGTAATACTTGTATGTTATTGGTGTGTACCGAGCGAGGTGGCGCAGTGGTTAGCACACTGGACTCGCATTCGGGAGGACGACGGTTCAATCCCGCGTCCGGCCATCCTGATTTAGGTTTTCGGTGATTTCCCTAAATCACACCAGGCAAATGCCGGGATGGTTCCTTTGAAAGAGCACGGCCGACTTCCTTTCCCATCCTTCCCTAATCCGAGCTTGTGCTCCGTCTCTAATGACCTCTTTGTCGACGGGACGTTAAACACCAATATCCTCCTCTGTTATTGGTGTGTAGAGTTGTGGACAGCGAATACCATTTTCCACTTAGTGAGCAAGAATTTGTTAAGACTTGGCGAACTCCTTTGTTATGTTTCGTGGAAGAATTATGAATAAGAATGACGTGGCAACAAATTAATATTTTTATGCAGTATAGTTGCATTAGCGTGCGAAGTTTCAAAGAATCATCCACCGATGATCCAGAAGACAACAGATTGCCGTCATGTCTTCTTTTTTACTTTACAGGCTTTCGGAACGTGCGCTGACAGACATCTCAGCACTGTAATTGTTATGCTGGAGTTTGTTTTGACGGTTAGGGTATACATTAGTTTATGTCATACCCTGCTACGAAGTGAGAGAGCCTTAACAAAGGGCAGATTCCAACACAACAGAAATTTTACATCCACAGTATACTGAAAAAGTCAACAAGAAAATGTAACACAGGATACACAGACGTGGTATACTAGTGGTAACACAATAAGAAATGATAAATCGCCTTTGATACACATTTCGAATATACCCAATACAATCCATGTTTAATGACTATGTATCTATATTAGTCATAAAATGTTCTTTTGTATGCCCTGCAAAAATTTTTTCGAAAGCTGCGAGCAGAGAATTGAATATTTATGCAGGTCTTAAGTACCAACTTGAGAGCAGTAGATAAGATCCATATTTCGGAATTTCAGCCATACATCTTTGCCGTCGTGATCCTTGACTTCTCAAAGGCTTTTGATACAATTCTGCACTGTCATCTAATGAACAAATGTGAGCGTTCGGAATATCAGATCAGCTTCGTGATTGGCTTGAAGATGTACTAGAAAATGGAGGTAAATAAGTCATTGTTAACCCAGATAAAAAATCACACGTATTATTAACTTCTGCTGTACTCCAAGGGAGTATTTTAAGCACTCCGTCTTCAGGCCACGAGTGGCGTACCGGGACCATCCGACCACCGTGTCATCCTCAGTGGAGGATGCGGATAGAAGGGGCGTGGGGTCAGCACAGCGCTCTTCCGGTTGTTATGATGGTCTCCTTGACCGAAGCCGCTACTATTCGGTCGAGTAGCTATTCAATTGGCATCACGAGGCTGAGTGCACCCCGAAAAATGGCAACAGCGCATGGCGGCCTGGATGGTCACCCATCCAAGTGCCGACCACACCCGACAGCGCTTAACTTCTGTGATCTCACGGGAACCGGTGTATCCATTGCGGCAAGGCCGTTGCCGGGGGAGTATTTTAGGGCTATTTCTATTCGTAGTACATATTAATGACCTAATGGATAACATCGAAAGCTTCATGAAGCTATTCGCGGATGACGCTGTCGTACTCGGACGTTAGGAAGTCATGGTGCTACAAAATTGCAGCTAAATGTAGAGGATCGACGCTTGGTGATGGTTTTGCAGTTTGCAATCACAAATGTAAAGTATAGCAAATAGATAGGCTGAAAGAGCCGTTATTGTTTCATTAAACTATTGCCGCACAATGTTTTGAAGCAGTCACAGCCATTACATATTTGATACTATGTGTACGTAGCAATTTAAAGTGGAACGGTAACATTAGAATTCTCGTAGGAAAGGCAGACATCAGATTCATTGGATGAATTCTCGGCAAGCGCAATCCATCCAAGCAGGAGAGTCTTACAAGAATACCACCCGACCGACACTTGAGTGTTGCTCCTCTATATAGGACTATTACCGGGTTTATTTGGCGGTTAGAGTACGAAGAAATACGATAAAAATACAAGAAAAAACAAGACATAAATACAAATTATACATTAAACTAACAAACAATTGTTACATGCTAATCACCTGCCTTCTTATACAGTCGAGGGCTGATGGTGTAGCCATAAAAAAATGGTTTGGACACCCAGGTAGGCTCTCAATTTAGACTCCTCGATAATGTGGCGGATAGTCTGGTTTGGCGCTCTACAATCACAGTTCAGGACTGCTGACTCAGTTTTTGAGGTTTGTATTCATACACTACTTGTCCTATATTGAAGGCGATTTATTTTCTTACACTCCAAGGAGGTTAAAATATAGAGAAGGTGACATTATCTATGCCGATCAGAGACTTTTGTACATTACTTGTTGGAAGTCTGTTACTTCCTTATTGAACCACTTAGGTTACTCTGTCAGTGTGTTAAACATATCCTGTTAGCACTAATGCGCTAGACTGACAGTGAGTTTTGAGTATGTACTTCGAAACAGTATATTTTCGTGGATGAATATTCATCATCAGACAGTTGATAAAATAATTATTTAATGCCAAATGTCACTCTTCGAGTAGGGTGTACACTTCTTCGGCGTAAGGGCGTCTACCATATTCTAATCTCCTCCTTCGAGTAATGCTATGTGAGTTCAAAGCCCTTGGGTCTCTATAGAGGGTCAATAAATGTCACGGTTCATGAGGAGCATTCGCAGCCCAGGTTTCACATCATTTGCCGTTAATGGTGTTTCTAATAGCAAGCTGTTTCTTGTTCAGAGGTGGACTTCTGGAACAGTCGGTATTTTGTCAACCTGGGAATACCTTCATGGGTGGAAAGTTGAAGATTATTCACTATTTAAGAATATTGTTTTAATAGGGCTTCTTGTGTTCTGTACAGAGGGGCTGTGTGTTCGAAGACAGCGTAGTGGATAGCTCTTATACAGACACAGATTCTCTTGGCTGCGTTGAAGTGAGTGTCTAATTTACGTGAGAGCTGTAGAACCACAGCGGAGCACGATATTTAGGTAAAACTGCAAGAGGAAATATAAAGTATCCAAAAAAGTGCGATACGTTTCGTTGCGGGTTCGTTTAGCAAACGTGAAAGTGTCATGGAGATGTTCGCCAAACTCCAGTGGCACACGCTACAGGCCCATCGCATTCTGGTTCACTGTTAAAATTCCGAGAGCGTCAGTCAGTCTATATCTTATAAACACCTCGAAAGCAAAGTTAGATAGATCTGAGTTCATTCAGAGGTTTACCATCAGTCGTTTTTCCTGCACAACATTCGCGGCGGGAGTAGGAAAAGGAGGAAGTTAGAGCGGTACACGAAGTGCCCTGCACCCCTCACGATAAACTGGTTTGCAGAATATAGATGTCAATGAGATTACTATTGAATAACTGCCAGTAAAAGACTTTGTTATATATTTAGTTTCATGCCTATGGACCATTTGCACGTTATATCGTAACGATGTGGAATGAGCTATTTTATATTCAATCACAAATTAATTTGTAAATATGGCTACATTCTGAACATTAATAAGGTTTTTTTCTAAATATTCAAGAGTGAGTTAGTAATTCCTCTCCACCACATTATAGAAATTACTGTAATATAAATTCTTCTGTTGAACAGGAGGAGTTTACGAGGAGGAACTTTTTCACTATGTTTCCAAATTTTACTTTACTGTCTGTCAGACGTTTTATTTCCCTGGGTATATGATCAAAAATTTTAGTTACAATGTTGTGCACCGCTTTTTGTGCTAAAGACAACCATGATGTGCAGTAGTGAGTGTCATTTTTTTCTTCTCGTATTGTAATTGTGTACATCATTGTTCCTTTTGAACAGAAGTGGGTTATTAATAACAAACTTCAGGAGGGGATAAATATACTGTGACGCGATAATCAAAGTTTCCAGCTCCTTAAGCATAGGTCTACAAGATAATCATGGTGAGCAGCACATATTATTCTTAGAGTAATTTTTTAACAATGAAGACTTCCGTTCTTAAGGATGAGTTATCGCAGAACCTTATTGTACATGACATTACTGAATGAAAATACGCACAATACGTCAATTTACTGATTTGTATCTCCCCAAGATTTGCGATGATTCTAAGTGGAAACGTGGCTGAACTAAGTTGTTCGAAAATGTGCTTTTTCCAGCTCAAATTCTCGTCAGTATGGTCACTAAAAATTTTCGAAGTTTCTACCCGTTTTACTATTTTCTCACCATGTGTTTCACGAATTGTTGGTGTAGTACCTCTAGATGTGCAAAACTACTGTGTATATGTTATGCTTTTTAAAACTGACAGCGAGATCATTCGCAAAAGCCAGTCAATGGCACTTTCAACATTTTTACCATTTCTTCTCGAACTGTCTGTACCCCCTGGATTGATTACAGTACTTGTGTCACCCGCAAAAAGAACTAATTCCGCTTGTTGTATATTTGACGGAAGATAGTACACACATATGAGGAACAATGGCGGACTTAAGATTGGGCCTTATGGAACCGTGTATGTCGTTTCTCCCCCGGCAGAATAACGTCCCTGGACTACACTGGATGCATTACTAAGTACAGCTTTTTGCGTTGTCTTAGTTAACTATGACGTTATCCACTGGTTGGTCGTATGAAGACCTTTAGCACGAACAGTGAACTTGAGAGTTATTGCGTGTGGGAACATAAAAGGTCCCTTGGCGACCTGCGGCCTTCCTCTTTTGACGCTCTGTATCTCGGCTTTGGCAGTGCCGCCTGCCTTTCGCGGTCTTAGTTTCACAGGGTATCGGACGGCACACAAGCTGGCCTGCAGACTTTGGATGTGATGTATCAGTGTCGATGTTAATACCAGTCGTAAAGTCATAGGCGCTATCTCAGCAGTCAAACACAGCCACTTATCAACTTTGATGACTTCCTTCCGACACAACCCTCAAACTATAGAACTGTCAGCATTTTTTATCTGTACCTGAGCCTCGCTGATTACTGTCAGGTACGAAAATGGAGCAAGACGAAACGTCTGTAAACCTAACATCCCACAACAACGGGTTTCCTTTAGTCTGAAGCATAAAATGAGACTTCTCTGGAACCCTATCTCCGGGGAGTTTTGCTTCTCTGCAGATAAACAAAACATTGCGCACAGCGAATGACCCACAAGAGAGCAGCGCAGTGGACACATCTCCGCATCTTTGTTCAAAAAATGTGTAGAATGTGAAAAAAATGGTTCAAATGGCTCTGAGCACTATGGGACTTAACTGCTAAGGTCATCAGTCCCCTGGAACTTAGAACTACTTAAACCTAACCAACCTAAGGACATGACACACATCCATGCCAGAGGCAGGATTCGAACCGGCGACCGTAGCGATCGCACGGTTCCAGGCTGTAGCGCCTAGAATGTGAAATTTAAAACTTTCCGAGTATGCACAGGGTGTCTACACCGATGTACCCTATTTTTTCAGTTTGTTCCAAACACAAAACTAAATAAAATAAAATAATTTCCTTCTCGAGAATAAGCTGCGTGTCAAGCTAAGTTTTCTAAAACAAATTACAACATCAAATCACAGCACATCCATGTGAGCTCTTGCGATAAAATGAAGAATTTCTAGTGCGTATTCAGTTTCCACGCAGGTCCGCTGCAACATATCCACATGGATGGTAACGATGACTTCACCTATCCGAACACAAAGGTCTTGGAGGGTCCCGCATTACAGTGCGAACATAGTCCCAAAGAAAAAATCCAGTGGTGTGGTGGCAAGAGAACGTGGAGGCCAATTCAAGGGTCCAATCCAGCGTCTGTTAATGTTCAATTTGCAGGTGTCCGAACAGCCAACGACCAGTGCTTTTATGCTATTGGCGTCTGGTGTCCGTTTGTTGTAAACAGAACGAAACTGCATTTGCACCATAATAATGGATTTAAACTCTGCAAATCAAAGCACAGTTCGTGACTTCTCCAGAAATGTCGCTATTTTCGTTTGGACGGACAACGCTAGAACAATGAAAGTGCGTCAAACGTTGACAAAAATTAGGCAGAAACTTTAAGTCCTTCAGCATCCAATGGACAAGTCAGATCTGAAAAAAGATCTATTTTTAAACTGCCTAAAAAAATAAAGCATTTCGATGTAGACAGCCTGTAGGTTATTCCACGAAATTTCAGGCGAACTACCGGATTCGTGTTAGTGAAATTAATTCAGCTGATAAACACTAATTTTTCTTTCAACGGTCTGATAGGCTACCTATTCTATTCTCTGTGGCCATTGCCTGCAGTGAAGAGATGTTTTCGCCAGTAGACGCTCTAATGTTCTAATCACTTCCGGCTGTGATTTCCCCTCACAGCTTTTGTGTTGTCGGGGTTCACTCAACTGATATCTGTGTAGTATTGGCAGCGGAATCGTTCTGGATTCACTGAGCAGTTCAGTTTGCATGAGACATACAACGTATTGTCACCGTATGTGAGTGATTCGTATTTGGCATAAGACGGATGATTTTGCCATTCTATATTGATGTGAACCAACTTTCATATAAAGTACTATATGCTATGTTATCAGCATGCAGTCTAGCTTTAAGATGGATGTATTTGGCTATCACTCATGAACTGAAAGTGAAGCAGTGAGTTTGGTCGACATACTGTTTACCATTTTGTTTACATCCATGCTATGTTCATATTGCCTGTACAGAATTTTAGAGCCAACGTGCGTGATAACCTGGCCTGTCACAGGAACACACCTACCTCTGAGCATGATTTTGTTGCGCTCCTTATCTGTAAGACGGTATTCCCTTACCTTTATGAAGTTTTAATAAAGCTGCAACTCGAGATCTGTTTTGTTACTATGTGGGAAGTAGAGTCCATGCAGGATACCGAGGCTGGTAATGTACAGACGGCAGGGCACGCATGGGGAGAGCGGTCGTGGTAGGGGCTGTGGGCAGGCACTGCAGGAGAAATGATGACCGCTGGAGGGGAAGCGCCGTTCTAAACTCAAACCTACACTCACGTTTCTTGTAAGTATTAAGCGGAGCCCCTCTGCACCCACACTTGCATGGCTACCATTCAAAAATATCTGTCACCTCTGTTTTGGTTGGTATCTAAAAGGAGTTCCACCGAAGTTGCAGCTACATATTTTCGCGTGGCTTGTTAACCACAACGAACTTTCAGAGAAGTGTCGCGAGTGGCGAATTTTGATTGAAACCTACAATTTCTCTTGCTGCCTTGTTAAAATTTGCTTCTTGTGCCAAAACATAGCGGAGTTTACAGTCTCACTTCACCAACATGTTGTGCAGACAATTGCGAGAGAATTCTGAAACAGTGGCTTATTAAGTTTATTAACTTTGCCGTCCGCACGTCTCGTAAAAATCTATTCGCTTGGCGCCGGCAACACTAAGTCGGATTACTTGGATTGTCGCCCGCTGTTCTTGACATTATCGGGATATTATAAATTGTTAAGTTTTACTAATCTCATCGTTAGTTCTCATCAGTTCTCAACCCTGTTCCCCTACATTCATGAAATTTTGGAGATATACATATGTAAATAAATACAAAATTTGTTTGTTTCTTATATTTGTTTATTTGCATTGTCTTTGGTGCTTAGTATTTCTCATTCATATGACACGCAGCAAAACAATCTCCAATATGTAACGCAACTCCACAAGACTTACGCATTAAATTTGGTGTTTTTTATTTTCTTTTTATTTATTTTTTAACATACATACCAGTTTCTTCGTTTTCGTTTATTCGTTTCGGAAATAAGTATTAGCTGGTGTTGCCTCATGCGACCGGAAAGTCTGTCAACTGGATCATGATGAGACGTACGTGATGTAGTGGCAACCTCAAGTTTTGATCAGCAGACTCTTTTATGTTCTGTATTGAAATATTGACATGTACGGAATGCATTAAATAATGTGCTATTAAAGAGGTACATGCAAACCTTTTTTGACCATTTTATAGTTTTTTCTGTATATAGGGTAATAACTCAAACACTAGTCTGCCAAATCCACTCCTTTCTTGTATTTTTTGTAGTCTAATACACTTTCAGGTTTTTTTTTATTGTGTAATTGGTTTTTCTACATGTTCTTTGAGTGTCAGTCAAAGTGGCAATATGTATTGTAGAGATCATTCGTATCGTTCTAGATTTCGAAGCTCTTCATACCTGTGCGAGTACTTCACCTTTCCATCGATGAAAAGCTTCAAACACATTGACTTTTTCGTGCTTTAATGTTTCCGGAAATCTTCTATTTTGCAGTATCGTTCCACAAACTCGAAATAACTTCTCTGCAAGTTCTACACTGTTATAATAAGTATCCATGTAGAAGTGATGCCACTTTCCATAAGAAAGTGTCAACAGTTCCATCACTGTTTTTGCTAAAGGCTGTCCGGAGCCGGAATATATCTTGAATGAGGAAATGTATCGCGTACTCGAATCACACAGCATCCGGATGAGTGTGCCATATTTCGTAATTTTCGACGGATTGTAAACCTTAAAATTTAACTGTCCACGCCATGGTATCATTCCTTCATCAGTTGAGATGTTTTGACGTAGATTAAAAGTTTCTTTAAACTTTTTGGAAAAATAACCAATTACGAATTGAACTTTGAAAAGCCGGTCGGCATTATCCGCTTTATTGTTGTTGTCGGAAAAGTGTAAAACTGATAATATTTGTCTGAATCGATTGTGGGACATCGTTTTGCGAAATATCGGATTCGTTGACCAATAATCATCCATCCTTGATTTGTTTACAATTTCCATAACGATAGCAAGCCCAAACCATTATCTAAGTTCGGGTCCCGTAACGTCGACATATTTGGCATTTTTTAAAAATAGTTTCCTTTTATTGCAATTTTGACTGTAGTACTTGTTGGTTTCATTGCTAATATATTCAAACAGATCATTCCCAATATATAATTCTACGACATCCTCGACGCTCTGTGTATGTTTGGGAAACATGTTTGGACCCGGAGATCCCTCAAATTTATGATTGGTCATCAGTAAATCAAAGTCTGACCACTTTCTACCGTCTTCTTCGTCTGATTCATTCGAATCAGTTGGCAACCGTAGCGTTCGCTGAATTCTTCTTGGACGTATTTCACTATCTTCCGACGATTCTGATTCACTTTAGTTTCTTTGATATCCAATGTCTTCTTCCCAGTGGGCCACACGCCCGGAACGTCAGAAAAGACGTCAGCGCATTCATCATAAATAATCGTATCGTCTCTTTCGTCTGTCATGATGAAAGGGCACAAGTACTTATAGAAACAAAAAACTTGTTGACGTGTGTAACGTATTGTTACCTAAACAAAACACCAACAGAATGCAAAAGATACTATAGTGCTGTCGCCGGCCACTGAGCGATACCATGCACACATTGTTGTGTCGCCGGCCGTTGACCGCTATTTCGCGCACGACACCACTGTGGTGTCACCGGACGGCAGGGTGTAAGTCAGGAACTGAGGAAAAGTAAGGTCAGTAGTTTATGAGAAAGCACATACTCAGTACAAAAAAAGTGTAATGTCTTTACTTATGTTGTTCGAAAATCCATAGTATTTCTCATTTCACTAGTTATCGGTGGCCCTTCAAAATTACATCCTTTCATCAAAAAAGTCTGTAGTTAGTGGACTAACACGGTAGATAATGAAGTTTTGCGTAATGATGATATGGAAAAATACTCTTCGCTTTGTGTGCTATCATTTGGAAAAATCTCATTTCGATATCTGAAATCGTTTATGGAATATGAGGAATGTTGTAGATATTTCACGCTGGCTTTATCGCTGGCGCGGCGCGATCGCAAATGAACGTACCACGTCAGATCAGTTTTCTTGGGATTGGTCACACATAGAGGCCTCCTACCAAGTCTAAAGAAAAATTCAATATTTTAGCTAAATTTCATAAGCAGCAGCTGCACCAAATGCAAAATCATAGTGACTTCTATTTTTCATTGCAAATGCTTCCGAATTCCGCGCACTGGCTTACTTCCACGTAAATATAACAATGACTATGACCATTAACAAAATTATGGGCACGTCATCATGAACCTGACATATAAATCTGTAAGTAAAGCAAAAATGAATTTTTTTTTTACCGATTGGTTTCCGTAAGATCGTTTGAGAAAGGCTGCAGTGAGTGCACCTCGATTCTGTCACGCCGACCGGCCGAAAGGCGGCAAACACTTGTCGGCCTCTCCTTCCCAACAAACGAATGGATTCGCCCAGTCTTTTGGACTGAAATTGGTCACTGCGCATCTGCCACAGCATCCTGCGCGGACTGTACAATAAAGAACACCATTCAGTCACAGATACGCCTATTTCGTCATATTATGTATAAAATTAGATTAAACGTTCTTCGCCAAACAGCTTATCTGCCCACAGCTACAAAAGTAAAACTGTTGAAATTATTGCTAATATAAAATTAACAAAGAATGCCTGAAGCATGCTAGATTCGCTTACTTTCACATGAAGATGAAAACCTGATCTGCCACAAATATAATTAAAAACAAGTCTGAGAAACTGGGAGTCATGTCAGAAATAAAATTCCAGTACAACAAGAAACGTGAAATTAGCAAGTGTTGTTCTTACTATACTATGATCGTGAGAACTAGACGCATATGTTGAAGCACATCTGGAAAGTTAGTGTAATGTAATAAAACTCACATATTTGCCACTGAAGAGTTGTTTATTATACTTTCGATGTATTGATACAGTCACGTCATCAGCTGCACACTACGGATAAAATTAGACTAAGCTATCACGTTTGTAACAGATTATTAAACTTTTGCTCGATGCACAGAGTCTGAATTTAGCAATAACTTTTAACGTTATCAAACAGTATAAGTTTCCATATTTGTGACTCCCCACCATCACGCATATACGTCCACACACGAACAAGCACAGAAAATCGAGGAATTGAATCACTATTTAGCAAGAGAGAAACTGCAATATAGATTTCATCAACCTTAATCGGTTTAAACGAAAAGCGTTCAAAATCACTGCAATCCTCCGGGCTGCTCAGCTATTTGGGTGAGGTGCCCTGTTTTCGGTTAGCTAAGGAAATCGAAGGACAAGGTTGGTTAAAAATCAGCCGAAAACTCTCTAAAATGACTGACGTATGTAAAAGATAATAGATTTTAGTTATATAAAACCTTTTACAGCGAAAGTGAACAGATTACATGTAATAATTTATGTCAAAGAAACTTCTGCATTTTGTGGGTCTACTGAAAGGGTGCGCAACTTCAGATAGTGTAGTCCTTAATTTCGGATAGGATTATTTCATAAGGAAAATTCAAGACTGCATGCCTATAGGAATATTGTCTTATTACAGAAAGTAATGTTGAGATATTCCAATTTGATTACAATAACGATACGCTTATAACTACTTTGAGGGTATTCTTTGCAGTTTTCACATATGTACCTCTTCGAGCCATGTTTCTCGGTCCCAGCTCACAGTTCATGTACCCAACGCAAACATCCTAAACAGCCTGCCCAACCGAAGTGGCCGTGCGGTTCTAGGCGCTACAGTCTGGAACCGAGCGACCGCTCCAGTCGCAGGTTCGAATCCTGCCTCGGGCATGGATGTGTGTGATGTCCTTAGGTTAGTTAGGTTTAATTAGTTCTAAGTTCTAGGTGACTTATGACCTCAGAAGTTAAGTCCCGTAGTGCTCAGAGCCATTTTTTGAGCCAACCTGCCCAATCTTTTCCAGATTTGTATTCCCGGAGTGGGATAGAATAATGGATCCATTTCCCATATGCGCTGTCCTCAACATCTGTGGAGACAAGTGAAACATAACTTTCGGAATCCTCAGCAGATGATAACTCGCATGTCGATTTTCCCTGTCCCCTGTTCATTTTAGCCACATATGTGTTCTTCTGGCCGGGTTTTTTGGTGCTTTGATGTTTTCTCCTATTAGAAGATTCTCCTAGTTCTTCTAAAATTGCCCTTTTGCATTTTAACTTGCACTGAGCTGAATGTTATTCCTAAAGCACATTTTCTACTTATCCTAGCGCCCGTTTCCTACCTTTAAGTAACCTGAAAGTGTAGATTTTGGCATTTGATGCATTTTAGACGCCTTTAAGAATTCCATTTCTTTTTTTGTAACGGCTTCCATTGCCTTTCTCATATTTTCCTCTGCCTAACACATTCTTTTCTTCCCAGTCATCTCCTGAAAAGAAGTAAAAAGCGAAATCTATGAAGGAGCGCATTTGTCAGACGGTCGAAATTAGGCAGCCTAGCAGTATCAGAAATTAGGCACCTCTACCACTTGGCAAACTTGGCTGAACTAGCGAAATATGTAATGAATTATTGCATTTAAAAGCTACTCACAAGTTTCATTAAATATGATGTATCAGTAGTGAATAAGACTAAATTATCAAACTACTTAACATGCAGCTGTGATACTTACGCTGAGTCAACAAAGTGTTGGATTAATATGAAAGATATTAAATCAGCTGCGAGCACAGAACACAACTGATGCGTTTGGCGGTTAGCAGGACACTAAAATGGTGGGAGCACAAGCATTCCAGCTAGTTTCCGCATTGGCAGCACTGTCCAGGGAACAAATATCCACCTATCCGACAGCACTAGCAATGTTTGGCCGTCAAGATAGCAGTAGTCACTACAACGCATTGTGTTTCAGCTGTCATACAGAAACCACTCATTAGCAAGCACTTTCTCACTCTCATCTACGCCGTGTAGCGTGAACAAACATGCCGTCATTTGAGAACGGCACAAACTTCCGTATGGAGGACATAACAACAGGCATCCCTTGCCTAGAGAAACAACCGAAAGAGTTTAAAACAAATAAGTTGCCAGGTCCGGATGGAACCCAAGTTCAGTTTTACAAGGAGTATTCTACGACATTGGTCCCACACTTAGCTTGTATTTAATTCGAATCTCTATCCAGCGCACAGTTCCAAGCGACTGGAAAAAAAGTAGGTGAATCCTATATATAAGAAGGGTGAAACACCCAAATTACAGACCAATATCCTTAACATCGATTTGCTGCAGAACTCTTGAACATATTCTCAGTTCGAATATAATGAATTTCCTTGAGACGGAAGAGACTCTGTCTACAAATCAGTCAGGTTTCAAAAAGCATCGCTTGTGCGAAACTCAGTTTGTCATTTTCTCACATGACATCTGCCGAAATATGGATGAAGGACGACAGGCAGATTCCATATTCCTAGAGTTCTGGAAAGCGTTTGACACGGTGCCCCACTGCAAACTGCTAACGAAGGTATGAGCATACGAAATAGGTTCCTAGATATGTGAGTGGTTTGAAGACTTCTTAAGTAATAGGACTCAGTACGTTGTCCTGGCTGTTCGCTGATGTTGCAGTCATGTATGGGAAGGTGTCGTCGTTTGAGTGATTGTAGGAGGATACAAGATGACTTAGACAAAATTTATAGTTAGTGTTATGAATGGGAGCTAGCTCTAAATGTAGAACATTGTAAGTTAAAGGAGATGAGGAGGAAAAACAATCGCATAACGTTCGAATATAGCAATAGTATTGTGCCACTTTACACAAAATCTAGATGTAATATCTAGGTGTAACTTGCAAGGCGATATGAAATGAAACAAGCATGTAAAAATTATAATGGGGAACGCGAATAGTCGACTTCAGTTGTCAGAGAGAGTTTTAGGTAAGTGTGGTTCATCTGTAAGTGGATCGCATATAGAACACTAGTGTGACGCATTCTTGAGTACTGCACGAATGTTTGGGATCCGCACCAGGTTAGATTAAAGGAAAACATAGAAGCACTTCAGTAGTGGGCTACCAGGTTTATTACCGGAGGGGTGGAACAACACGCAAGTATTACAGAGATGCTTTGGGAACTCAAAAGGAAGTCCCTAGAGTGAAGGCTACATTTATGAGGAACGCTACTGAGAAAATTTATAGAAACTGACTGCAGAAAGGTCCTACTGCTACCAACGTACATTTCGCATAAGGACCACGAAGATGAGATAAGAGAAATTAGGGCTTGTACAGAGCCATACCGACATTCGTTTTTCCCTCGCTCTGTTTGCAAGTGCAACAAGAAGGAGAAAGACTGGTAGTGGTACAACGTACCCTCTGCTACACACCTTGCTGTCGCTTGCGGAGTATAAATGCAGATGTAGAAGTCCCAATCCAAACACCGTCCACTGCTCCAACCAGAACGATGCCCGTTGCTGACAGCGAGCCAGACGCATCCTCGGCCGTCCACCCACTCAGCTGTCTTGCTGTTGCGCCACACTTCCAGGTTAATCTCCGGTGGTCCACTTGATAGCTGTTCTTGCTTTCGCTGGCTGATTCCGGTCCTTCTGCTCCGCTGTGACTGCCAGGCGTTGACGACGACAGCGGCCATAGGTCTTCCGTCTATACGGTACGCTGCTGACACCGCCACTTCCTGGACCAGCCACGCCGATACCCAAAGCTTGGCTGTCGCGCCATGCGTGGCCCGGCGACGCACTGACGACTTGTCAGCCGCTCGCTGCAGCGGCCCGGCTTTGGCTCCAAGTTGGAGTCGCCACTTCAGTTACATACGCCAGACTTCTCTTCACTCTGATAGCACGCGGCTTCTCGCCTCACTGTGGCACTGAACACAACGTCTAGCGGATACGCTCTGGTGCATTAGGAATGCATGCGTAGTGCAACCGCAACTACTAGGCGGAGCGTGAATTCAAGTGTGCAGTGAAATTGCTAATTTACGACACGTATTTGTGTAGAGGTGAGCCCTATGCAGGATGATTAGCATTTCAGTCCAGAAGAGAATAGAAACATCTTAAATGTGGAGCTATGGAAGAATGTTACAAATTGGTTGGGTAGACCGAATAGCTAATGACAAGTAACTCATGAAGAAAAAGGATTTATCGTACAAGCTTATTAACATAAGGGACTGTTTGACATTATGGGGTATCAAGGAATCACCAATCTGTTAATGAAGGAAGATGGATCAGGAGAGGGGGGGGGGGGTTAAAAATTATAGAAGTACTCCCTGGGCACGAATACAGTAAGTAGGTTAAGAGGGTATACGTTGCAGTACTTACTCATAGATGTATAGATTTACCCAGATAGACTAGCATGGAGAGCTACATCAAACCAGTCTCCCGACTGAATGAAAACGACAACACGCAGCAACCAGATATCCATTACATACTCCCGACATGCTGCCTATTGCAACTGCGATCAATTTATCAGAAGAAACTATTTGTTTTCAGTATGTAGCCGCACTTTCTCTCTGTTTTGCCTACTAGCTATCGGTTTCGGTACACGATACCATCCTCAGGCCATCCCCTGGCAAGCAATTCGCTTCCCCAGAAGCTTTGAGTATTTGACGCACCTGCTAGGGAAGCAAGCGTGACGGCTACGTGCCAGGTGATGGAGTGAAGATGGTACTGAGTACCGAAACCGATAGCCAGTAAGCAAAATAGAAGAAAAGTGCGACTATAGAGTGAAAACAATTAGTTTTTTTCTGATACCCGTTGCTAAGTTAATTCTGAACGATGTGATTCAATGTTTAAAATATAAAGCTGCTCAAATTTATTCCTTGTCTTCACGGAGTGGGTGAGGCATTTCGGTCACATGCGTGGTTTCCCATCAACTGGAGGAGACAGTCAACCACATTAGGGTAGATACTTAGCTGCAGTGGGGATCAACGACTAAACTTTGACGAGAATATCCAAGTGTCTCGGAATTTGTGCTTAAAAAAAATGGCTCTGAGCACTATGGGACTTAACATCTGTGGTCATCAGTCCCCTAGAACTTAGAACTACTTAAACCTAACTAACCTAAGGACAGCACACACATCCATGCCCGAGGCAGGATTCGAACCTGCGACCGTAGCGGTCACGCGGTTCCAGACAGAAGCGCCTAGAACCACACGGCCAAACCGGCCGGCGAATTTGTGCTATCCTCTTTAAATGGGATTGTATTCCCCATGGCGTATCTATACAGATATCCGACATCCTTCGTAAAACTGATAGTAGCCGTGTCAACTTGGATAAATTATAAATCTGGTACTTACAATTAGTTGGTTGTATGATGGCTTCGTTGTCTTCTTCGGGTTATGATTACTGTATCGATTTTTTCCTGTACGAAGAGCCCATCATAGCTCAATGGGTGACTTTACAGTACCTACCAAATAATAAAAAATTATTCATTTTACATTGTGTAGTTTTTGATCACTCAAAATACTACTCCATAATAATCAATCGACTTTCACAATAATATAATTTTCTTCTGGTCCCGTGAGCCATAGAATCCCAACGATTGCGCAACCATATATCTCTTTCATCTCTTTTCCCGCCAAGAGAGGGAGATCAGAGAGATTACAATTGTGATCAAAGAAACTAATCATATCCACTCTGTCTTTACACGTACTTTTTCCGTAAATATAACAAAAATTAGTCAAACCCTTTTTGTAAATACGAGGGCGGTTCAGAAAGTAACCTCCGATTGGTCACAGTGCGGGTTGTGGGGGGAGTAGCGACGCCATCTGTGCGTTCACGCACTCAACAGGTCAGTCGGCATCAAGCCGTGGTCGAGTGAACGTCGTACCTGCGCTAGTTTAGTTTTTGTGGCAGTTTGAAATGTGTGCTGCAATAGAAAACCCCGCCAAATGTGAAGTGCGTGCTGTCATAAGGTTTTTTACAGCCAAAGGATATTCTGCAGCAGCTATTCATCGTGAGCTTTGTGCCGTGTACGGACCAAGAGTTATGAGTGAAGGAGTTGTCCGTGAATGGGTACGTTTATTTAAAAGTGGACGAGAAAACGTTCATGATGAAGAGAGGAGTGGTAGACCATCATTGGTGACTGACGAACTCGTTCAGACAGTTGATGCAAAAGTCCGTGAAAATCGACGTTTCTCAATGTCGGAGTTGTCTACTGGTTTTCCACAGATTTCTAAGACTCTCTTGTACGAGATAGTGACAGCAAGATTGTGTTACCGTAAGTTCTGTGCACGATGGGTGCCCAAAATTCTTACCGACCACCACAAAACTCAAATAATGGCCTCTGCATTAGACTTTCTGTCACGTTATGAGGACGAAGGAGAACCATTGTTAAACAGAATCGTGACCGGTGACGAAACCTGGATTAAGTACGTGAACCCTGAGACAAAAGAACAATCAAAGATGTGGGCACATTCAAATTCGCCTACCAAACCAAGAAAAGCCTCGCAAGATTTTTCTGCCAGAAAACTGATGGCCACGGTGTTTTGGGATGCCAAAGGGGTGTTGTTGGTTGAATTCATGGAACGTGGTACGACCATTAATCAAGACGTGTACTGTGAAACAATAAAAAAGTTACGACGGGCTATACAGAACAAACGCCGTGGTATGCTGACTTCCGGTATCGTTTTTTGGCACGATAACGCCCGTCCTCACTCTGCTCGCAGAACAACGGCCCTTCTTGAGTCCTTCAAGTGGGACGTTATCAACCATCCACCTTACAGCCCAGACCTGGCGCCAAGTGATTATCACCTCTTCATGCATTTGAAGAAATGGCTCGGGTCAGCGGTTTGATGACGACGAAGAGCTCAAAGATGCGGTCACAGGCTGGCTCCAGGCACAAGCGGGTGATTTTTATGCAGAAGGAATTTCAAAGCTTGTGAAGAGATACGATAAGTGCCTCAATCGCTATGGAGACTATGTAGAAAAATAGTGCAAAGATGTAGTTGTAAGATGTATATATTAAAATATTTTTATTTAACTTGGTGTATTTTTTTAAATCAACCGGAGGTTACTTTCTGAACGGCCCTCGTAGCTTCGTGAAATTTACTTAGTTATGTTGTTAACTGACATCAAAATTATTCTGTTCCTGTCAAATGAAAGAAGTAGTTCACAAAGTATATCGTTTATACAGATATCAATTTATACATAGCTATTATTTTTATAAATGAAGTGTTCGTACAATCAAGTATCGAAGGGTTCCTAATATCCGTTAGGTTTAACTACATCACAAGGTTTATGCTGAACTCCGGACATTGCATCCCATTGCACGTACTTGCTTGTACATACATGCCCCGTAAACAGTTGTGCAGTGCACAACAGAGCGTATCTTGCAACATTGCTAGTTATTCCTTTCCTCGTTCCACACGAAATGAATCGAGGGATAAACAATCGCCTGTATGCCTCTGTAACAGCCCTATTCTTTATTCTGTTCTTACGCTCTTTATGTGGTGTGAGTGTTGGAAGCAGTATGTAGCAAATGCCGATTCTCTCAACTCAGTCAGTAGCATTTGGCGCAAAGACACTTCTTTTCTTTTGAAGGATTCCCATCTAAGCTCACCGAGAACATTTGTAACGCTCTAGTGCTGATCGAAGCGACCGGTGACAACTCTAGCCACGCGCCCTTTTAATACTTCGAGCTGGTGCTGGTTGAAAATAGTCGAGCAGTATCCAAGAACGGGTCACAGAAACATTCTTTACGCGACTTCCTTTATAGGTTCGTTACACGCCCCAGCACTCTTTCAGTAGACTGCAGGCGGGCGTTCACCTTCCCTACAAATGACCATATGTACTCTGATCAACAGCATCTGGACATCTATTAGTGTACGTTATGTAAGTAGGCTGTTTAGGTTTTTTATTGGTAACGCCACCTCAGTATGAAAATCACCGGCTGTGCCGTGTGCAGTCTGTGGCTGCTTTGCATTGTTGTAATACTCAACCATTGTAGTGTTAGGCAGCTGGCTGTGAACAGCGCGTAACGTTGCGCAGTTGGAGGTGAGCCGCCAGCAATGGTGGATGTGGGGAGAGAGATGGCGGAGTTTTGGAAGTTGTCATGAACTGCTCTATATATATATATATATATATATATATATATGATGATATAAAGGTAAATACATTCTTTGTTCTCTATTAATATCTTTCATTTGCTAACTATCCCTATCAGTAGTTAGTGCCTTCCATAGTTTGAATCTTTTATTTAGCTGGCAGTAGTGGCGCTCGCTGTATTGCAGTAGCTTGAGCAGCGAAGATTTTTGTGAGGTGAGTGATTTGCGAAAGGTATAGTTTAATGTTAGTCAGGGCCATTCTCTTGTAGAGATTATTGAAAGTCAGATTGCGTTGCGCTAACAAAATATTGTGTGTTGAAAGTCAGATTGCGTTGCGCTAAAAAATATTGTGTGTCAGTTTAAGCACAGTCGTGTAAAAATTGTTCAAAGGGGAGGTTTCATATGGCGACCCTGCCAGGATTCGAACCTGGAATCTTCTGATTTTTTTCTTGTAGTTTGTGTAATTAGTGTAGATTTTGTTTATTGCTAGCGCGTAATTGTAGAGAGAATTTCCATTGTAGTTGTAGTTTTTCATTGTTGTACAGTAAAACAGGTGTGGCATGCATGTAGATTTGCACCAAGTATTTCGCAGCTGCAATTAACTAGATATTATTTTCAGTGTTATGTTAATGTGTTCTCTTATTTTTGATCTTCAAATTGTGCTTTTCTGTGTTGTCGTGTGAAATACTGTGACAATAATGGCGTGTGAAAAACGTAATACTAGGCTCTAAACTAAATTGAGAAATGACAGTGAAGACGAAAGCAGTGTGTTAGCGCCGCAGAGTAATGAATTAACTGATGTTCAAAGTAGTAATTTGGTAATTGTGCATAGGGAAATGGAGCGGGCGGCAAACAATGGTGTAGACAGCGAAACAATTAGAGAACAGGGAAGCATTATCGATCGATCGGTCGGCAATAGCTCGGCTCAGGAATCCGAAATGACACGAGACGATCTCACAAATACTGTAGATTCAGGTTTTGGGTCCTCACCGTTTTCTCAAATAAGTCAAGACACATTTTCTGCTTGTCAAAATGTGAATGTTGCCGGTGCAACTTCACTGCCGAAAAGCACTGAGGAACGTGTTTCAGACACCAGTGCATTGTTATTACAATTAATGCAACAAATGGGACAAAAGCTTGAAAAATTAGACACAATGGAACAAAATCTTCAAAAGTTAGACACAACGCTTGAACAAAATCGGAGTCAAACACAGCAACAGTTAGACGCAATGGAACAAAAGCTTCAAAAGTTAGACTCAGTGGAAAATAAGCTTGAACAAACACGTGAAGATTTAACTACCGAGTTACATAATATTGAATCGAAATGTCAAAAAGTCTGTAATGATGTAAAAACACAAATTTGTGAGCATTTTCAACCTATTTTTTCGCGGCATGAAAATGCATTACAGAATCACGAAGCAGCCATAAAAGAACTGCAAACCATTGTTCATGAAAATCATGAGACCTTGTCGGCTAAAATTGACTCAGTTGCATCTACCGATTCGGTTACGCAACTTGCAAATACTCAGGAAAACTTGAAGGACACAGTAGATTCGATTTCAACACAAATGGATACTCTGAAACTTGGTTCAGAAAAACACACTGAGGAAATAAGTACACTATCGGAGAAAGTAGCCGAACTTTCGGATCAGTTCACTAACTTATCTACGAAGGTAGATGATAATCTGAATGACACAAAACCGGTAGTCTTTAATGACACAGAAGAGAGCGAACAAATTAGGAAACTGAAACAAAATCTGAGTCAAATTAACACGCAACACCAAAGAGAAATCCGCGAAGTACAAGATCAGCTGACACAGGTAATACAAGAATTACGTATTTCAGAGGACACTCGCGCCCCAATACGGGAAGAGGGACTTAGAAATATGGAACAGCCACAAAATAATAACACAGGACACTTCGGAAATTATGACAGAAATTGGCAAGGCGCACCGAATTTTGAAGTGGAACCGCCGGTACGACGTAACAATGACCGATATGCGACTCGCCGACATGATGACTTTGACTATAAGCTGTTCATTACTACACGTAAATTCAAAACGTTTAAGAATTCTGCCAACGACATTCATCCACAAGCGTGGCTCCATCAATTCTCACATTGTTTTCCTCCCAACTGGTCGTTAGAACACAGATTAGAATTTATGTGTGGCTACTTAGAGAATGAACCAGCTGTAAGAATGCGATCGGTCATTCACGATTGCCACAGTGAAGGAGAATTTTACCATGCCTTCCTCTCAGCATATTGGTCTCAAGCTACACAAGACCGAGTAAAACATAGCATCATAATGATGAAACATTTCAAACAATCTGAATTTTCCAGTCTTGTGAAATATTTTGAAGACATGTTGCACAAGAATCAGTATCTTTCAAACCCATACAGCCCCTCAGAACTCATCCGCATTTGCTTAATGAAATTACCTGAACATTTACGACACATTATTTTGGCAGGACGTTGCAAAGACGACATTGAAGCATTTCAGGGACTCTTACAAGAATTAGAAATTGACACTGACAGTCGCCGGATGCGAAAACAGGAAAACAATCACTACAGGTCACATACGTCACAATTCCGTGACGACAGAAACAAGAACTGGACACGACAAGGCTATTCTCACAACACAAATCGTGACCAAAACAGACACCACCCGTATGACAACCGTTGGCAGAGTAGTAATAGTTACAGAGAAAGATCGCATTTCCGTAGTAATGACTATCACAGAGACAATCAGAGAAACAGACAATATGGGAACCAAAACAATTATTATCAAGGGAGGCAGAATAACTTCAGACGCAACAGTTCGGCGCACAGTTACGATTCAGGGAGAAATTCTCCACCACGTGACGGACAAGGAAGAAACTACGGAACCTACCGACATGACGACAGACGATATATTCGTAACGACAGACCTGAATTGCATCAGAACTGGCGGGATTTAAACAGAGGTGGGCCCTCTCGTCACGGTGAATTTGTAGAAGTTCGGTCTCCTAATCCCAATAACGATGCGCGCCAACAAAGGGACAGACAATGACTCGCACCGCAGGGAGCCGCGTGCGCCGGCTGGCTCCGAGAAAAATAACACAGACGCTAACCTTGAGAAAAGATTTAGCATTCCTTACCGACGTATAAAATATGACAATTGCTTTTCAGTTGAAAGTCTGCGTACTATGAAGAGTAAAGGATTGCACCACCCTTCACATGTAAAACCGTTTATTGGGAGATGATCTGCTTTTTAACTTTGTCTTTGCCATAAAATTTTTCACTTCACATTTCTAGTATGCTTTGCCAGACTTAGAATCTGTTAACATGCAACAATGTTTGAAGTTAAAGATCCAGTCAAGAACCAAGAGAACTTATTTAAACAGAAATTACGAATGCATTGTTATTGTGAACAGACGACACAGTGTTGTTATTTCTAGATTCTTGCTTGTTAGCTGCACGATTACGTAACGACTATCAGGCTTACATACTTAGGACACATACTGGTACTGCTAATGAGATTTTAATGCAACATTTTGGTTTACTTTCAAATACATTATGGATTCAAGGTGCTTTCTGAGAGATACCAGATGACACAGAGGTTAGTTTATGTGACAGCTACACGATTTTATCACGACGCTACTAATGAGTGACAATTTACAATGTTGCTTTTGCGGTGTATCTGTTTTATATCTGCACAGTTTTCTGAATTCTCCTGGAAAGAAAAACATGTTTTAGTAGTAACTTTTGTGGTATAGCTACAAGGAGACAGCCTTTTCCGTAGCACAACAATACGTTACAACACAGTACTTTCCTCATCACGGCAATAAGCGTAATAACTAAGATATCTATAAGCAAAGCATTTCACTTTTGTTTATCATCAGGTAAGTACATTGACTTCAGCAGAAATTTGCTTACAGAGGACGATAAATACGAGACTTCCACAGAGATTATCTTACAACATGACGCACAGTTTAGCGCTACAGGGCACGTATTTGAGTGATTAATTTCGCACTTAAAACATTTATTTTTTTAAAGATATTTGAAGTGCAATGATACAAGGGTTTTCCGTGATATATTTCATTCCATTGCTGTAATCTGTAACACCTGAGGGTATAATTACATTATCCTCAGGGGGGTACACGCTTACTTTGTGTACCATGTGTGTGGCAACCACAAGGAACCCTAGCTAATATGGTATTTGCTTATACAACTTTACACATCGGTACCATATTTCTCCAACACATAAATTACACAGCTATCTGATCATGTAACTGAGAGATAAACATTTTTTTTACTACATCAGTGACAGATGTTTACGTAATTACACAGTTGGATAACTTCACTCTTACGAAATTGTATTTTGTATGTACCTTGTGAACTCTTCATATTTTTTTCAGAACCATTGTGATACTATGAGAGCTTTGAATGATGTATTTGGTAAGGGAGCATGATTTTTAAAGTACGTTTGAGGTAAATGACACTACTGACATGAGCAGAGAATTTTTTTAGGTTTTGAAATTATTGCAGAAAGCTACGACGTTTTTGAGATTTGACTGAGGTGTTATGATGTTATTTTGACGACGACGATGTGTTTTGTGCTGCTGAGGTATGTTTATGGTCAAGAAGCTGATGCTATATGAGGAATTTGATTATGCTACGTATTTCATGTAATGAAATATTAAAGAAGCGTCGACGAATATATATATGTATAATAAGGTAAGGAGTAATGAGTAACGGTTAGGAACTCTGCCCTGTGAAGACGTATGTTGGAAACCGAGAATCGTACTTTTAGAATTATGAAATGTGTGTAAATGCGTGAATGTATCACAATGCCGACGAAAATTTTTTGGACACTGTTATATTCATAGGATTTTGTTTTTACAGATTTGCAACGCTAATTCTTGACCTGTGAAATATTTAAGACTGCCATTGTAGTGGAAACTGCTGTCGTAAATATTTCCGTACGAAAGTTAAGTGACCACCTGCACGTAATGCGTCGCGGGCACCCACCTGGGCGACAGCCGCCCGAACAAAAAAAAAAAAAAAGGGGCCATTAGCCTTCCAGTGGCACAGGTAGAAGAAAAAGCCATTAGGGGAGGCCATTATAATTGCTATTGACGTTCCTTTGTAGAAAGCATCGCAAAAACGACACGGTCGAACTTGAAAACGATGAGAAACATTTCACGGCTATTGTCATGTTAATTGAGAGAAATGCCATATGGCTAGTGAATGACGTTTCACGCCTTGCTTTGCCCATTTTGTTTAATATCTAGTTTCTAGCTGCACTGCAGCACTGGTTAAAATAAAATTTTATAGATGTACTAATTTAAATATTTTCTGTCTACAGATCTATTAAATAATAATTTTGTAATCCACATTCTAAAAAAAAAAAAAAAAAAAGGAGCACTTGGAAAGGAAAGAACAATAAGAAGGGACTAGTAACAGTAACTGCACACATAATTTTCTTTTCAAGTATATGGTAATATTTTTTTTACAATACGTTGTTGTGGTGCACCACTTTAATTACTTAGACATTAAGATGTGATTATACATTTCCCTTATCTGCATTGTTATCTTTAGTCTACTATTTTTTCTGCTTGAGCTATGTCATGTTTAGGTATAAGTTGCTGCTGTTTGCCAGGCATAGTGTTATTGAATTTGACTTTGTATTATTCTGTTAAGCCAGTTTTACTAACGATTTCTTGTTATTATTTGTTGCACATTACCTTAGATTAGTTGTAATATTACAATTGCTTTGCTAATTTCTAAAATGCTGCTTCCTTTGCAAATCTGCAATTTTTGTCATTGCTGTTTGCGTTTATTGTTTTATGTGTTGCTGCATTGCCTCGTCCCTTAGTTTAATGTCTGAGCTCAGTAGATTTAAGTTACCTTAAGAGGGGGTAGACTATATAAGAGACTGCATTGTGATGAATTGGAAGAAATGCATTTAGAAGTTATACGAAAAAAATACAGAAAAGAGGTACAGATAGGACTTTTTGGGAATAATGACGAACGAAGGGAGATCTCCAAGAACAAACAAAAGGTTTTGTTCGCAAAATACTGCAGTACCAAAAGTTACACTGAAAACGAACCCTGTCCTTTCCATTGTGTTATCCCCCTATGTGTTTGTGTTCCCTTGTGTATTTATGTTTTTCCTGTATTTATATGTATATCTGATAAGACTTATGTTGTAGAATTTTTCTAATACTAAGCTACATTCACTATGATGAGGAATACTGTTATCCTCAAATATAATTTGCATTGATAATATGTTATTTACTTTGTAAAGATGTTAGACATTAGTAATTCTGTTCTATTTTAATGCTCATGTGTAAAGTTGATGTTTCAAAAGCTATTCTGATCTTTTATGTATGTACTTATGTCATTATTTTTGTAACACTAATGTATATGTTTATTTCTATTCTTTTGTAAAGCCTGTTTTACTACAAATGTTATCTGTATTGTTATGTTCTTTACTAATGTATTTTGTACCTTTGTAATTGTATTCTCATGTTATAATATTGTAATTGACACCAGGTCGTCAAATTAAGTATATTTTGACTGCACTCGTTTCTGTTGGTCATAGCATATGCACAATATGTGAGAAGTAGGGAGTGATAGTGTTTGCACATGTTTTAATGATTCAGCAAGGGACTGGATAACAGCATTGCTGGTTCTGAGGACTATTCCAAAAACTTTTTGAGTGCACAAGTGGTGGTTATGGACTTGCTATATTGTCCGCAAGACTCTTCGATGGTGATTGTGCACCTGCACAGTCGCAGCAGATGGTTGCTGGCCTTCTCTACAAGGACTACAGTGGGTCTGCATCTTTGATGGCCCACCAATACCATTATTTCTACAAAGACTACAGTGGGTCTGCACCACCAATACCATAATCTCTACCAGCACTACTGTGGGTCTGCTCTGTGATGACCTATCTACCAATATTCTTCAAAACTTCGATTGACTCCGCTGTGGGTTTGCTCTGTTGTGGCCCATTACCTGCCTGCATGTCAAGAGTCAGCACTGTCTTTCCGTTGGAAGGACAACGATACTTCTTCAAGACTGCATGGAAATCCACTACTTCCGTGTGCATTTTCTTTTACTGCTCAGACTTTGAGAAAAACACTGCAATGTGATGAATGATCAGGACTGTCTTTATGGACTGTGAGAAAATTTTAGCTTTTGACCAACATTGTATCAATAAGTGTGTGCATTTGATTTCTTTGTTATTGTAATTACGATTATGAAAAATTTTAACAAATATGTATTGGCCAGTGCCCAACAAAATTTGTAAAATTTTTTGTGGGGAGCATGGGGGCTATGTAAGTAGGCTGTTTAGGTTTTTTTATTGGTAACGCCACCTCAGTATGAAAATCACCGGCTGTGCCGTGTGCAGTCTGTGGCTGCTTTGCATTGTTGTAATACTCAACCATTGTAGTGTTAGGCAGCTGGCTGTGAACAGCGCGTAACGTTGCGCAGTTGGAGGTGAGCCGCCAGCAATGGTGGATGTGGGGAGAGAGATGGCGGAGTTTTGGAAGTTGTCATGAACTGCTCTATATATATAATATATATATATATATATATATATGATGATATAAAGGTAAATACATTCTTTGTTCTCTATTAATATCTTTCATTTGCTAACTATCCCTATCAGTAGTTAGTGCCTTCCATAGTTTGAATCTTTTATTTAGCTGGCAGTAGTGGCGCTCGCTGTATTGCAGTAGCTTGAGCAGCGAAGATTTTTGTGAGGTGAGTGATTTGCGAAAGGTATAGTTTAATGTTAGTCAGGGCCATTCTCTTGTAGAGATTATTGAAAGTCAGATTGCGTTGCGCTAACAAAATATTGTGTGTTGAAAGTCAGATTGCGTTGCGCTAAAAAATATTGTGTGTCAGTTTAAGCACAGTCGTGTAAAAATTGTTCAAAGGGGAAGTTTCAGTTAATACAGATTGTGTCCACCCTTCGCCTTTCTGACGGAGTGAACTCTACTGGGGGTACTTTCAATGAGGTGTCTCGATGTTTGTACAGCAATGGCAGCCGGCCGCTGTTGTCGAACGGTTCTAGGCGCTTTAGTCCGGAACCACGAGGCTCCTACGGTCGCAGGTTCGAATCCTGCCTCGGGCATGGATGTGTGTGATGTCCTTAGGTTAGTTAGGTTTAAGTAGTAGCCATTTGAACCAGGAATGGCAGCCCAATCTTCCTCAAGAGTCGAAATCAGATAAGATAGTGATACTGGACGCTGGGGTCTGCAGCAAAAGGCGTGCCATTTGGTTCAGGTGGAGACTCTTGGCAGATCAGTTCATTCCAGGTATGTTATTGTGCCTCAAACCATTTCTTCACAGATGTTGCTCGATGGCAGAGTTCAATCATCGTCTCCGAACTGTTGCTCTATTGTAAGCAGTACACAATGGTGTAAAATTAATTCATGTCCTTCGGCATTAGCGTTTTCTTAAGCACAAAAAGGGAACCACACATCAACCACGAAAAACACTCCCAAATCCTTTGTATTTCGCTGTTGGTTCAAAAAATGGTTCAAATGGCTCTGAGCACTATGGGACTTAACTTCTGAGGTATCAGTCCCCTATAACTTAGAACTACTTGAACCTAACTAGCCTAAGAACATCACACACATCCATGCCTGAGGTAGGATTCGAACCTGCCACCGTAGCAGCAGCGTGGTTCCGGACTGAAGCGCCTAGAACCGCTCGGCCACAACAGCTGGCTTCGCTGTTGGCAATACACACAGTGGCACGAACGTTCTCCAGTTATTCGGCATATCCAATCACTTCCATTGGATTACCCATTTCCATTCGTCCACTGCCCAGTGACGTCGTTCTCTAATCCACCTCGAATGTCTCTCAGAACTGACTACAGAAATATGTGGTTTATGAGGACATGTTTGACCATTGTACCCCATTCTTTCTAATCCCATACGCACAGTCACTCTCCTAGCTGGGCTACTGGCAGCACTTTGGAATTCACGAGTGATTCCTTCTGCTGAATTCATGCGATTTTTTACGATTACTCTCCGCAATACTCGATCATCGTAGTCTGTCAGTGTATGACGTCTACCAGGTCTTATCTGTGGTTGTTCCTTCGCGTTTTCATTTCGCTGTCACATCACCAACAGTCGACTTGGCAGGCTTGGAAGGTTTAGAATGTCCTGATAGATTTATTGCTCAGGTGACATCCAACGACTAGTCCATGTTAGCAGTCACTCCTGATCGACCGATTGGGCTGTTACTGCTTCTCTACTGACAACACAATTACCCCCCTCCCCCTCCCGCCTTTTGCTATATTGGCGGGTCCGCCTCTCCTGACTCCTAGGGATCAGTTCCAGATTACAAAGGGGCAACCGGACACTTTCGATTACGTAATGTATGCTCGTTCCGTTACATGTCGCTTCGATCATATTCAACGTGACTGAGTCAAGCAGCACCATATTATATTCTATTCGAACGTTACAGTATGTATTATCCAATTTATCGTCATTACTTTGCATGTATCCACTTTTGAAGTAAGCTGATTTTCTTTGCTTTTAACGTGTTGTCTATTCCGAATTGCTAAAATCTACTATGTTGTCACCAGCAAAACCGTCCGCCCCAGGTAGCTGAGTGGTCAGCGCGACAGAATGTCAATCCTAGGAGCTCGTGTTCGATGCCCGGCTGGGTCGGAGATTTTCTCCGCTCAGGGACTGGGTGCTGTATTGTCCTAACGATCATCATTTCATCCCAATCGACGCACAAGTCGCCGAAGTGGGTCGAATCGAAAGACCCGGCGTAAGGTCTATCCGACGGGACGCCCTAGTCACACGACATTTACATTTACCAGCAAAACTGTAGGTAGGGGTCAGAGAAATTGTTCGCATCTGCGACACATTTGTAGCGACACAGAAAACAATGGAAATGAGGCCAGTAGGCCGTAAGCATTGCTGTTCATTCATTATCTCTCTCTCTCTCTCTGTCTCTGTCTGTCTGTGTGTGTGTGTGTGTGTGTGTGAGTGTGTGTGTGTGTCTGTGTCTGTGTGTTTGCACGTGGATGAGCGTGAGACCCGCCAACGTCTGCTACAGTGTCGTAATCACAGGCTTTTGAAAGTATGATCACGTACCGTGAACGAAATTGAGAATGTTTTCTTGGTGAGGAGACAGTAGGTTATATCTGATGGAGGGTCATCGATGAATGTAGTAAACTCATGCGGTTCTCAGGAAACTGTGTTGGGACCCTTGCAGTTCATATTGTGTATTAATGACCTGGCAGATAGTGTTACTAGTAACCTTAGACATTTTTCCAGATAATGGTGTTACCTAAGATGAAGTACGGCCTGAAGACATTTGCACAAATATTTATTCAATTATCGGTGGGATTTCAAAGAGGTCCAAAGATTGGAAAATTGCTTTAAATGCGCAGAAATATCAAATCGTGTACTTCACGAAACGTAAAACGTGGTATTCAGTAGGCTACGACATCAATAAGTCAGCTCATACAAATACATGTTTCTAACTATTTACTGGGGTATGAAATGGCATGATAACGTAAGCTCAGCCTTCGCTTCATTGGTAGGACACCTAGAAAACACAGGCACGTCAAAAAGTAGACTGCGACTCATACTAGAATAGTGGTAAAATGTGTGGGACCAGTGTCAGAGCCGGCCGGTGTGGCCGAGCGGTTCTATGCGCTTCAGTCTGGAACCGCGCGACCGCTACGGTCGCAGGTTCGAATCCTGCCTCGGGCATGGATGTGTGTGATCTCCTTAGGTTAGTTAGGTTTAAGTAGTTTTAAGTTCTAGGGGACTGATGACCTCAGAAGTTAAGTCCCATAGTGCTCAGAGTCTTTTGAACCATCATTTTCGAAAACCACTTCGTAGTCATTCTGGAATTCCCGCATACTGCATTCGCCAGAACGTGGAGCTAACTGACGGCTCGGACGTACTTAGACCTGAGTAGGAAATAAATTTTTTCAAAAATTGTTAATAAAAGGATTTTCTCCCGTATGTTGTCCCCCTAGCACAGCACCTAGTGTACTAGTCGCTTCCGTGTCGTCCTGTCCAGGCGGGCGTTATGGGTGCTGGTCATGCACCCCCATGCGTTTTTTTTTATGTGGGTGTGACCCCCACCCTACGACTGACTGGCCCGTCTGCCATGCATTTATGTTCCCATAATAATTTGGTGGCAGCTGAAGATGAAGCAATAAGCTTCGAAACCGATCGTGGAATAAATTAAGAAACTTAATTCTAAAAAAGGGGTATATTAATACGAAATGATATTTGCCGGCCGTGGGGAACGGCCCCGCGATTGCCGGCGCTGTGTCCCGGACTGCGCGACCCCTCCTGCCTAAGGTTCGAGTCCTCCCGCGGGCATGCGTGTGTGTTGTTCTTAGCATAAGGTAGTTTAAGTAGTGTGTAAGTCTAGGGTCCGATGACTTCAGCAGTTTGGTCCCCTAGGAATTCACGCACATGTCAACATTTTTGATATTCGTCGTGTAGTTTAACGTTATTTGCAGTTACCGGCTTTTTAACACGAAGTGCCAACAGTTTGTGAGCGCATTGTTATAAGAGAGATTACAACACTGTTATATGTATTCCTGACATAATACTGTTCGTCTCACAGCAAGAAGGATTTCCTAAAGAATGGCCAGCAATGATTCGAGTGAGGCGTTGCACTCTTCACATAACAGCAGTTTTTCAATCAATATCATAATGTTCACTTATGTACAGGCAAAACGTGATCTTTTATATGTGTTGCCGAACGTAAAGGGCACATTTAATACATCTACATCTACATCTACATGACTACTCTGCAATTCACATTTAAGTGCTTGGCAGAGGGTTCATCGAACCACAATCATACTATCTCCCTACCATTCCACTCCGGAACAGCGCGCGGGAAAAACGAACACCTAAACCTTTCTGTTCGAGCTCTGATTTCTCTTATTTTATTTTGATGATCATTCCTACCTATGTAGGTTGGGCTCAACAAAATATTTTCGTATTCGGAAGAGAAAGTTGGTGATTGAAATTTCGTAAATAGATCTCGCCGCGACGTAAAACGTCTTTGCTTTAATGACTTCCATCCCAACTCGCGTATCATATCTGCCACTCTCTCTCCCCTACTACGTGATAATACAAAACGAGCTGCCCTTTTTTGCACCCTTTCGATGTCCTCTGTCAATCCCACCTGGTAAGGATCCCACGCCGCGCAGCAATATTCTAACAGAGGACGAACGAGTGTAGTGTAAGCTGTCTCTTTAGCGGACTTGTTGCATCTTCTAAGTGTCCTGCCAATGAAACGCAGCCTTTGGCTCGCCTTTCCCACAGTATTATCTGTGTGGTCTTTCCAATTGAAGTTGTTCGTAATTTTAACACCCAGGTACTTAGTTGAATTGACAGCCTTGAGAATTGTACTATTTATCGAGTAATCGAATTCCAACGGATTTATTTTGGAACTCATGTGGATCACCTCACACTTTTCGTTATTTAGCGCCAACTGCCACCTGCCACACCATACAGCAATCTTTACTAAATCGCTTTGCAACTGATACTGGTGTTCGGATGACCTTACTAGACGGTAAATTACAGCATCATCTGCAAACAACCTAAGAGAACCGCTCAGATTGTCACCCAGGTCATTTATATAGATCAGGAACAGCAGAGGTCCCAGGACGCTTCCCTGCGGAACACCTGATATCACTTCAGTTTTACTCGATGATTTGCCGTCTATTACTACGAACTGCGACCTTCCTGACAGGAAATCACGAATCCAGTCGCACAACTGAGACGATACCCCATAGGCCCGCAGCTTCATTAGAAGTTGCTTGTGAGGAACGGTGTCAAAAGCTTTCCGGAAATCTAGAAA
Organism: Schistocerca nitens; assembly: GCF_023898315.1. Classification (NCBI taxonomy): domain Eukaryota; kingdom Metazoa; phylum Arthropoda; class Insecta; order Orthoptera; family Acrididae; genus Schistocerca; species Schistocerca nitens. The sequence goes on from NC_064622.1 coordinate 357,576,169, forward strand.
TACGGAATCAACTTGAGATCCACTGTCGATAGCGGCCATTACTTCGTGCGAATAAAGAGCTAGCTGCGTTGCACAAGAACGATGTTTTCTGAAACCATGCTGATTACGTATCAATAGATCGTTCCCTTTGAGGTGATTCATAATGTTTGAATACAGTATATGTTCCAAAACCCTACTGCAAACCGACGTCAATGATATAGGTCTGTAGTTCGATGGATTACTCCTACTACCCTTCTTAAACACTGGTACGACCTGCGCAATTTTCCAATCTGTAGGTACAGATCTATCGGTGAGCGAGCAGTTGTATATGAGTGCTAAGTAGGGAGCTATTGTATCAGCGTAATCTGAAAGGAACCTAATCGGTATACAATCTGGACCTGAAGACTTGCCCGTATCAAGCGATTTGAGTTGCTTCGCAACCCCTAAGGTATCTACTTCTAAGAAACTCATGCGAGCAGCTGTTCGTGTTTCAAATTCTGGAATATTCCATTCATCTTCCCTGGTGAAGGAATTTCGGAAAACTGCTTTCAATAACTCCGCTTTAGCGGCACAGTCGTCGGTAACAGTACCATCGGCACTGCGCAGCGAAGGTATTGACTGCGTCTTGCCGCTTGTGTACTTTACATACGACCAGAATTTCTTCGGATTTTCTACCAAATTTCGAGACAATGTTTCGTTGTGGAACCTATTAAAGGTTCTGGGAGAAAAGTGTTAGCTGCGTCATTGAAGGAACATACTCGGCAGTCTGCAGACTAGTGCACCTAAAATTTGCTGAAATTCTGGAAAATCTTAGTAGTAGTACTTGTGTAATAACTTGTCCTGTGTGACGACGTAATTTTTCTCTCAATAAGCTTGCCACTTTGTCCGTATTTAAACAAGTTAGTAATCCAGGCAGTAATGGTTGCCAACAACGAAAATCTCCGTCTTAAATTAATTCTGCAAATACTCAGAGAATTTTAATTTTTACGTAAAGAAAATCACATATCACATTAAGAAATATAAGTTATATTTTAAAGATAACAAATACATAATTTCGATTATTACAGACTTTTTATCAACCGACCAATATAAGAGTTTCCAGGTATAGCAGCCCGCGTAGAGATAAAACACAAAGCAGAGTGATCACAAAAGAAAGATTGTCTTAAAGTAGTATTTGGTTTGATCGTATCACAGTTGCGACTGGTATATCCATTTGCAAACTCCGACAAAATTCCTGTGCCCCGTGACTGTTTTTTACATCTTTTTGACACAATCCACTTATATTTTGCACTAAATTTTTCCAGGAGACGTTGCTTCACGCTTTTGGACTCTCTCCTGGAAGATAGGGTTAGCACTTCGTGTTTTTGAGAGCGCGATACGTCGTGGTACTTCGTACTAATCTCAAGCGTTTATGCAGACGCTATCATTTCGCTATAATAGACATAACAATATGGATTAACCACAATCCAGTGGGTCATTATATTACTACGTGTAATATATTCCCTTACGAAATCATGTTATTCAGTGACTGCGTGTTGGCAATGTAATAAATAGAAATGTGTCTCATTACCATAAATATATACATATACAGAGAGGGCAACAGCCTCAAAGGGTGCGGAGGAAAGTCAGGACATGCAGGGACCAAGCAGCAATCGGTATTGTAATTGTAAACTGTCGAAGCTGCGTTGGTAAAGTACCGGAACTTCAAGCGCTGATAGAAAGCACCGAAGCTGAAATCGTTATAGGTACAGAGAGCTGGCTTAAGCCAGAGATAAATTCTGCTGAAATTTTTACTAAGGTACAGACGGTGTTTAGGAAGGATAGATTGCATGCAACCGGCGGTGGAGTGTTCGTCGCTGTTAGTAGTAGTTTATCCTGTAGTGAAGTAGAAGTGGATAGTTCCTGTGAATTATTATGGGTGGAGGTTACACTCAACAACCGAGCTGGGTTAATAATTGGCTCCTTTTACCGACCTCCCGACTCAGCAGCGTTAGTGGCAGAACAACTGAGAGAAAATTTGGAATACATTTCACATAAATTTCCTCAGCATGTTATAGTCTTAGGTGGAGATTTCAATTTACCAGATATAGACTGGGACACTCAGATGTTTAGGACGGGTGGTAGGGACAGAGCATCGAGTGACATTATACTGAGTGCACTATCCGAAAATTACCTCGAGCAATTAAACAGAGAACCGACTCGTGGAGATAACATCTTGGACCTACTGATAACAAACAGACCCGAACTTTTCGACTCTGTAAGTGCAGAACAGGGAATCAGTGATCATAAGGCCGTTGTAGCATCCCTGAATATGGAAGTTAATAGGAATATAAAAAAGGGAGGAAGGTTTATCTGTTTAGCAAGAGTAATAGAAGGCAGATTTCAGACTACCTAACAGATCAAAACGAAAATTTCTGTTCCGACACTGACAATGTTGAGTGTTTATGGAAAAAGTTCAAGGCAATCGTAAAATGCGTTTTAGACAGGTACGTGCCGAGTAAAACTGTGAGGGACGGGAAAAACCCACCGTGGTACAACAACAAAGTTAGGAAACTACTGCGAAAGCAAAGAGAGCTTCACTCCAAGTTTAAACGCAGCCAAAACCTCTCAGACAAACAGAAGGTAAGCGATGTCAAAGTTAGCGTAAGGAGGGCTATGCGAGAAGCGTTCAGTGAATTCGAAAGTAAAATTCTATGTACAGACTTGACAGAAAATCCTAGGAAGTTCTGGTCTTACGTTAAATCAGTAAGTGGCTCGAAACAGCATATCCAGACACTCCGGGATGATGATGGCATTGAAACAGAGGATGACACGCGTAAAGCTGAAATACTAAACACCTTTTTCCAAAGCTGTTTCACAGAGGAAGACCGCACTGCAGTTCCTTCTCTAAATCCTCGCACAAACGAAAAAATGGCTGACATTGAAATAAGTGTCCAAGGAATAGAAAAGCAACTGGAATCACTCAACAGAGGAAAGTCCACTGGACCTGACGGGATACCAATTCGATTCTACACAGAGTACGCGAAAGAACTTGCCCCCCTTCTAACAGCCGTGTACCGCAAGTCTCTAGAGGAACGGAGGGTTCCAAATGATTGGAAAAGAGCACAGGTAGTCCCAGTCTTCAAGAAGGGTCGTCGAGCAGATGCGCAAAACTATAGACCTATATCTCTGACGTCGATCTGTTGTAGGATTTTAGAACGTTTTTTGCTCGAGTATCATGTCGTTTTTGGAAACCCAGAATCTACTATGTAGGAATCAACATGGATTCCGGAAACAGCGATCGTGTGAGACCCAACTCGCGTTATTTGTTCATGAGACCCAGAAAATATTAGATACAGGCTCCCAGGTAGATGCTATTTTTCTTGACTTCCGGAAGGCGTTCGATACAGTTCCGCACTGTCGCCTGATAAACAAAGTAAGAGCCTACGGAATATCAGACCAGCTGTGTGGCTGGATTGAAGAGTTTTTAGCAAACAGAACACAGCATGTTGTTATTAATGGAGAGACGTCTACAGACGTTAAGGTAACCTCTGGCGTGCCACAGGGGAGTGTTATGGGACCATTGCTTTTCACAATATATATAAATGACCTAGTAGATAGTGTCGGAAGTTCCATGCGGCTTTTCGCGGATGACGCTGTAGTATACAGAGAAGTTGCAGCATTAGAAAATTGTAGCGAAATGCAGGAAGATCTGCAGCGGATAGGCACTTGGTGCAGGGAGTGGCAACTGACCCTGAACATAGACAAATGTAATGTATTGCGAATACATAGAAAGAAGGATCCTTTATTGTATGATTATATGATAGCGGAACAAACACTGGTAGCAGTTACTTCTGTAAAATATCTGGGAGTATGCGTGCGGAACGATTTGAAGTGGAATGATCATATAAAATTAATTGTTGGTAAGGCGAGTACCAGGTTGAGATTCATTGGGAGAGCGCTTAGAAAATGTAGTCCAGCAACAAAGGAGGTGGCTTACAAAACACTCGTTCGACCTATACTTGAGTATTGCTCATCAGTGTGGGATCCGTACCAGATCGGGTTGACGGAGGAGATAGAGAAGATCCAAAGAAGAGCGGCGCGTTTCGTCACAGGGTTATTTGGTAACCGTGATAGCGTTACGGAGATGTTTAATAAACTCAAGTGGCAGACTCTGCAAGAGAGGCGCTCTGCATCGCGGTGTAGCTTGCTCGCCAGGTTTCGAGAGGGTGCGTTTCTGGATGAGGTATCGAGTATATTGCTTCCCCCTACTTATACCTCCCGAGGAGATCACGAATGTAAAATTAGAGAGATTAGAGCGCGCACGGAGGCTTTCAGACAGTCGTTCTTCCCGCGAACCATACGCGACTGGAACAGGAAAGGGAGGTAATGACAGTGGCACGTGGGGTGCCCTCCGCCACACGCCGTTGGGTGGCTTGCGGAGTATGAATGTAGATGTAGATGTACCTCCTAAATCAACTCATTCAGTATTAAATTTCCCCCCCCCCCTCCCTACAATGAATAACCTCCCTCACATTTATCCTTCCTTTCCACTTCGCTTCATTCATAGCATACCAGTATAATTCGGCTGCTAACGAAGACATTTCATGAAAATTGTTTAAAAATATTTATACTTATTTGATCTGTTCCTTAGGAACCTCTGAAATACTTCTTCCCACACTACAGCATACATCCATCTTACTAAACATGTTACTGTCGCGGCCTTCAGTCTGAAGACTGGTTTGATAAGACTCTTCATACTGATGTATCCTGCGCAAACCTCTTCAGCTCTGCCTAACTATCACAACCTACATTCGTTTCAACCTGTTTACTGTATTCAAATCTTTGTCTACCTCTACAATTTTTACCGTCCACACTCCCTTCCATTACCAAATCGCTCTTATAATTTTGGGTTACTCTTTAAAAATATTTCTTAATACGATAATGACGAATGCCGGTAGCAGGAATAAACACCATCCGCTCCGTACGTTATCAATTACTGGCCAGCCACAACATTGTTGCAGCTACGAGTGAGGACGCTTCGGTCGGCTTCTCGTGAGTTTTTATCGTGATATTTTACGAGGACAGGCTGAAGCAGCTGATAGTATACGTACAACTGTCCTGACAACGGTCACAGTGCTATGCGTTCTCCGTAGTCGCCACTGTGCTTGTTTACTGAAACGACATCGTGTGTTTCTGATGACGGTCGCGCGACATCAATTGCAATAATATCGTGGTTGGGTATTAATCACCTTTGCTGGAATCTCTGTTTTAAGTAATTGTATGCTTCTTATACTATATACATTTCATGCTTATTTATTAGCCAGTTCCACTAAAAGCTGGTGTGAGAAACTCGCTTAGTTTCACAGTTACGCTCAGAGAAAGTATCTTGAATAGTTTACCTGTTGTGCTCAAGCAACGATGGTATTGAAACAAGCTCAGACTGCTCAAATGAACACTGCCGACAATTAAAAATACGGTAGAAACCTTAAAGATTATGCTTTTGTTGAATTAAATAAATAAATAATCAAGACTAGTTCGCCTTACTTAACGGAGGAGTGTACAAAAATAATTACCAAATAATTAAAAAATATAATTATTTTCCTGTCTTATTACAACGCATGTGTAATTGTTTCTTCATGTCGTCTATACGAAAATTACATTTTCCACATGGGTCTGGGCAACAGACACATTTACTGACAATCTCTCTATAATTTTTGTCAAACAATCTTCTTCACTCCATAACATATAGTTGATCTAAATATATTAGCAAACCATACACACCACTGAGATCTCTACCAATTGCCTTCCCTCTTACCGAGAACTGCAGTCGACTTACTAGAATAGACAGAAGGTGTTTAGAACTTGGGGATCAACCAAGTATTTTTCCGAATGGATACCTTTCAAAATAACATATAGGACCATCATATTTATCAGTGTATTCACCTTTATCTACACTCATGCTCATAAATTATAATTTCAGAATGTGGTGCCACACAACGTGGCACTACACAAAACTGGCGCTAATAGCATAGGTACTTAGGGAACACACACGATACAGATCTGTAACTCCACGGTATTGGTGATAAGTTGAGAAAACCGCCCCAAAACACATGTGCTACAAAACTCCACTGTTTCCTGCGCATATACCCCGACATCAGTATGGGATATGATCATCATGCACACGTACACAGGCCGCACAACGGGTTGGCATACTCTGGATCAGGTGGTCGAGCAGCTGCTGGGGTATAGCCTCCTATTCTTGCACCAGTGCCTGTCGGAGCTGCTGAAGTGTCGTAGGGGTTTGAAGACGTGCAGCGATACGTCGACCGAGAGCATCCCAGACGTGCTCAATGGGGTTTAGGTGTGGAGAACAGGCAAGCCACTCCATTCGCCTGATATCTTCTGTTTCAAGGTATTCCTCCACGATGGCAGCTCGATGGGGCCGTGCGTTATCATCCATCAGGAGGTTTAAAAATGGTTCAAATGGCTCTAAGCACTATGGGACTTAACATCTGAGGTCATCAGCCCCTAGACTTAGAACTACTTAAACCTAACTAACCTAAGGACATCACACACATCCATGCCCGAGGCAGGATTCGAACCTGCGAGCGTAGCAGCAGGGCGGTTCCGGACTGTAGCGCCTAGAGCCGCTCGGGCACAATGGCAGGCCCATCAGGAGGAATGTGGGACCCACTGCACCCCTGAAAAAGTGGACATATTGGTGCAAAATGACGTCCCAATACATCTGACCTGTTACAGTTCCTCTGTGAAAGACATGCAGGGGTGTACGTGCACCAAGCATGATCCCACCCCACAACATCAAACCACGACCTCCATATAGGTCCCTTTCAAGGACATTAAGGGGTTGGTATCTGGTTCGTGGTTCACGCCAGATGAAAACCCGGCGAGAAACACTGTTCAGACTATACCTTGACTCGTCCGTGAACATAACCTGGGACCACTGTTCCAATGACTATGTACTGTGTTCTTGGCACCAGGCTTTACGGGCTGTCCTGTGACCAGGGCTCAATGGAATGCACGTTGCAACTCTCTGGGCGAATAAACCGTGTCTGTTCAGCCGTCTGTAGACGGTGTGTCTGGAGACAACTGTTATAGTGACTGCGGTAAAGTCCCGAGCAAGGCTACCTGCAGTACTCCGTGACCGTCTGCGGGCACTGTTTGTGAGATATCGGTCTTCTTGTGGTGTTGTACACTGTGGACGTACCATACTGTAGCGCCTGGACGCGTTTCCTGTCTGCTGGAATCGTTGCCATAATCGTGAGATCACACTTTGTGGCACACGGAGGGCTCGTGCTACGACCTGCTGTGTTTGACCAGCCTCCAGTCACCCTAGTATTCTGTCCATCATAACGTTATCAATATGTGTTATTTGAGCTATTTTCAACACACAGTCACTATTAGCACGTCTGGTAACGTCTGCACACTTAGTCGCTGCACCGTACTCTGACATGCACCGACACACCTCTGCGTGTGTGGACTGCTGCCAGCGCCACCGTGCAACGACCGCAGGTTAGATGCACCGCGTGGTCATAATCCCAGGTGATTTAAACCCGCAAACCGCCCACCAGAGCGTTGTATCAGCATTATCCTTAATTTATGAGCATGAGTGTAGAATTTCTAAGCTTTATCTACTCTGACCTCCTTCCTTCAAGAATCTATTTAAATTTATCAAGTGTCTTACAATTATTTTGAGGCGAGAATCCACACTGCGTAACATCACTTCTTAGACAGTCCACAGTAAATATGATTTTCGTTCTCTCTGACCATTCCTTAGGAAAGACGTCCTGAAATGATTTTAAAACTGTAACAAATGTAAATCATTTACGTAGTCTGCAGTTTGCTGAACTGGTCGCAGACGAAGGAAATGCAATGCAGAGAAAACTGGAAACCAGTATTCCTTCATTTATTTGTCCATTTTTACGCGTTTCAGTGTTAGTCATCATTAAAATCTGTATACAAAAAGTGGATATATAGTAATACAAATGTATGGAGACACTTAGGGCTAGTACATAGCAAACGAAGGCACGTCAAACAATTACAGATAAGAAATATGTAGCAAAATGGAACCATAGTATACATGAAGACTAGAAACATTCAGATTTTACAAAAGATACCTACTCTAGTTCAGGCAAAACCCAGAGGATTACGTAGTTACGTGGTTGACTTGCAGTGAACATGAGCAGATTGACAGAGTCAGATTGCGAGCACAGGAAGGTACAAGAGCATGGCCGTTAGGTGGTGCCACAGTACATTCATGCTGACAGCTAGCGCCACCTAAGAAGGGAAACGGCAACACAATTAACAATTTATAACTGTGAAATAAGTCGTTACCGACATTGCATAAGCTATGTAGATTAAATGAAACTAGTCCGGTGGCCAGAAAGTTAAATTATTTTGACATACGGTACACAGTTATCAAACGCCTGAAACATTTGTACAAAGAAAAACAAAGAAACTTCTTTATTGCTACACGGCATACGTACAGTGAATGGCCACAGAAGCGTGAACTGTCAAATTGTTGTTGTTGTGGTCTTCAGTCCTGAGACTGGTTTGATGCAGCTCTCCATGCTACTCTTTCCTGTGCAAGCTTCTTCATCTCCCAGTACCTACTGCAACCTACATCCTTCTGCATCTGCTTAGTGTATTCATCTCTTGGTCTCCCTCTACGACTTTTACCCTCCACGCTGACCTCCAATGGTAAATTTGTGATCCCTTGATGCCTCAGAACATGTCCTACCAACCTGTCCCTTGTCAAGTTGTGCCACAAACTCCTGTTCTCCCCAATTCTATTCAGTACCTCCTCAATAGTTGTGTGACCGAGCGAGGTGGCGCAGTGGTTAGACACTGGACTCGCATTCGGGAGGACGACGGTTCAATCCCGCGTCCGGCCATCCTGATTTAGGTTTTCCGTGATTTCCCTAAATCATTCCAGGCAAATGCCGGGATGGTTCCTCTGAAAGGGCACTGCCGACTTCCTTCCCTAATCCGCTGAGACCGATGACCACGCTGTCTGGTCTCCTTCCCCAAACAACCAACCAACCAACCAATAGTTGTGTGATCTATCCATCTAATCTACAGCATTCTTCTGTAGCACCACATTTCGAAAGCTTCTATTCTCTTCTTATCCAAACTATTTATCGTCCATGTTTCACTTCCATACATGGCTTCACTCCATACAAATACTTTCAGCAACGACTTCCTGATGCTTAAATCTATACTCGATATAAACAAATTTGTCTTCTTCAGTAAAGCTTTCCTTGCCATAGTCAGTCTACATTTTATATCCTCTCTACTTCCACCATCATCAGTTATTTTGATCCCCAAATAGAAAAACTCCTTTACTACTGTAAGTGTCTCATTTCCTCATCTAATTCCCGCAGCATCACCCGACTTAATTCGACTACATTCCATTATCCTCCTTTCAAAACACTGTCCATTCCGTTCAACTGCTCTTCCAAGTCCTTTGCTGTCTCTGACAGAATTACAATGTCATCGGCGAACCTCAAAGTTTTTATTTCTTCTCCCTGGATTTTAATTCCACTCCGAATTTTTCTTTTGTTTCCTTTACTGCTTGCTCAATATTAACAATAATCACTATTAAGGATAAATACAGGGTGTTACAAAAAGGTACGGCCAAATTTTCAGTAAACATTCCTCACACACAAAGAAATAAAATATGTTGTGTGGACATGTGTCCGGAAACGCTTACTTTCCATGTTAGAGCTCATTTTATTACTTCTCTTCAAATCACATTAATCATGGAATGGAAACACACAGGAACAGAACGTACCAGCGTGACTTCAAATACTTTGTTACAGGAAATGTTCAAAATGTCCTCCGTTAGCGAGAATACATGCATCCACCCCCCGCCGCATGGAATCCCTGATGCGCTGATGCAGCCCTGGAGAATGGCGTATTGTATCACATCCGTCCACAATAGGAGCACGAAGAGTCTCTACATTTGGTACCGAGGTTGCGTAGACAAGAGCTTTCAAATGCCCCCATAAATGAAAGTCAAGAGGGTTGAGGTCAGGAGAGCGTGGAGGCCATGGAATTGGTCCGCCTCTACCAATCCATCGGTCACCGATTCTGTTGTTGAGAAGCGTACGAACACTTCGACTGAAATGTGCAGGAGCTCCACCGTGCATGAACCACATGTTGTGTCGTACTTCTAAAGGCACATGTTCTAGCAGCACCGGTAGAGTATCCCGTATGAAATCATGATAACGTGCTCCATTAAGCATAGGTGGAAGAACATACTGACGAAACTAAAATGAGCTCTAACATGGAAATTAAGCGTTTCCGGACACATGTCCACATAACATCTTTTGTTTATTTGTGTGTGAGGAATGTTTCCTTAAAGTTTGGCCGTACCTTTTTGTAACACCCTGTATAATAGAGGGCATACTACGAAAACATAAGTACATGATATACAACAAATAATGTCTTTTAAAATGCTTATGGATAACAGTGCTGAAACAATAATGAAATTTACTAATTCGTAAGTAAAATTACGGGAAAGTTAGAGGTAACAACATAACTTTAAAACATACCGTCAGTGACTTGGTCACTTATTTTGAATTTTATTGTACGAAATTATTATTTTTTTTTTTGGGTGGGGGGGGGGGGGCTAAGTTCGAAGCGGCACTCATCACAGAAGACAACTGTTTTCCAGTCAGTGAGATTCCAGGCTCCGATGAGCAGCGAAGACGTGTCTGGAGACGCCCGAGACAACAGTAGGATGCTATCCTGACTGTCTCCCGCCACATGGCCCGGCAACCGGAGTTGTGGGCTGGGTGGGGGTGCCATTTCATTTCATAGCAGTATCTCTTTCATTATCATCCGCACCACCCTTACAGCACAGGTGGTACGTCGACGAGATTCTACGCCCCGTCCTGTTGCCCTTCAGGCATCATGGCAAGATATCCTGAGCTTACATTTCAGCAAGATAATGCTTGTTTTCGTGCTTGACAAGCCCTACGTTGACCGGCAAGGTGTCCGGATTTCTCCCCGAGTGAGAACGTTGGGAACATTACGGGCAGGGCCTTCCAGCTAGCTCGGGATTTTGACGATCTAACGCGCCAATCGGACAGAATTAGGCGCGATATCCCTCAGGAAGACATACAACAAACTATCAATCAATCTCATACGGAATAATTGCTTGCATAAGGGCCAGAGATTGACCACTTCGTAATGGCTTGCTCAGTTTGTGAAGCTCGTACTCTTGAATAAACCATCCAATTTTTCCGAAGCTGTATCCATAGTTTTATCTGTACATGTACATCACACCTACCGATTTCCGTCTCATTCGGATAATTTCTTTGTGGTGCGTCGCTTTTTTTTTATATCTTAGAGCGTATTTAGGGATAATAATAAGAAGCGATGTAAACTTGGACAATCACGTAAAATCAGTAGCAGCGAATATGAATGGAAGACATAGATTTATTGGAGTAGTTCAGGAAAAAAAAACCCTTCATCTGGAAAGGAAATCATATACAAGACTGAGCTATTCATGCGTTAGTATTGATAGCTGCAGCTCATTAAACTTCTCTGTTTTTTGTATCATAACGACGACTTTGGCGGCGTTCTACCACAGGCAGTGTAGCCGCTAGCCAGTGGGAGTCAACCGCATGTACAGTCGCTCCTGCTCTTAATGTTTACGTGTTGTTCTGCATGCTAACTAGTGTTCCTCACTGAGGACTGATGTCTGGCTCGTCGTGTTACGTACAGGTGGTGCCTCTAATATCTGCGGGTTTGCGTCTACAGAGTCAGCACGTTTCTTATCTCCTATACAGTTAAGGAGTAGAAAGAAAATTGTGATCACCTTTTGTTACGTGTGACTAAAGTACTGGTTGTGATACTCGGAAACCTTATTCTTTGAGCGAGGCTTGTTGTCGTGGTTTAATTAGGTTTCTCGTATATAATGCTTTCTAACTTAGACTAGCGTCGATCATATTGACCTTAGTCCCCGTGTATAGTGGGTCACTTACCAGTACAAGCCCGACTTATTTTAAGTCTACTTGTGAGGAGCAAACAGAACCTAGATTTTAATGCTGATTGTTTTTATAGAAGTGCTATTTCTGTATTAATATTTTTTAAATTGTGTGCTTTCTCTTAAAGGCCTACGTCTTGAAACGGTTACATGTTAATCTTTTAAAGTGTTGGCTCTGAGCACTATGGGACTTAACATCTGAGATCATCAGTCCCCTAGACTTAGAACTACTTGAACCTAACTAACCTAAGAACATCACACACATCCATGCCTGAGGTAGGATTCGAACCTGCCACCGTAGCAGCAGCGTGGTTCCGGACTGAAGCGCCTAGAACCGCTCGGCCACAACGGCTGGCTGAAAGTGTTTGTTCTCATTTCAATGCTCATGTGTTAAATTCTCACAAACATTTTCAAGGGTACTGAGCCTGAGAGGGCCGTATCAGGTTTGTCGCCGTGCGATTTGGGACACATTTCTGTTGTTGTAACCCTGTGGATATATGATGTTTAGATTTTACCCTATGCGTGTTTTAGAGTTCTTAATCTGAGGTGAATGAAGGGACCGAGCGATGTCTGGGAGAAGCTCAATCTTATCACATTATGTCAACGTTTGAGTAATAAGCAGATGTATTTATTTCAGCTCCTTGAACAGCGATTTAATTCTGTCAATATTTTCATTATTTATATTTTGTTAATATTGATTATCTCGCTATTTATCGACTTCAAAATTCAGTTGTGACAAACTTTAGAATTTTCGTTAAATGTTTAATAATTAGTAGTCCCATTATCATTATGGGATTCATTAATAACTTTATGGTGGCTCTTATACTGCTGGTTTTGAACTGTTCAGTTTGTCAGTGTTGCTTAAATTCCACTGAGGCGAATAAATGTTATCAAAAGTCCTGTTTGTTCTGGGTTAAGCTCCTACCCCTCTCACAGGTCTATGCTCCGCGCCACTTCAAAGACACTAGAGCGACCAATTCTAGAATATTGTTCTACTTTCGGTGTCCGTACCAATTATGTACGACGACAAATGGTTGAAATGGCTCTGAGCACTATGGGACTTGACATCTGAAGTCATCAGTCCCCTAGAACTTAGAACTACTTAAACCTAACTAGCCTAAGGACATCACACACATCCATGCCCAAGGCAGGATTCGAACCTGCGACCGTAGCGGTCGCGCGGTTCCAGACTGAAGAGCTTAGAACCGCTCGGCCACATCGGCCGGCGCACGACGACAGATATCGAGCGAATTCAGAGACGGGTTGCTAGGATCGTTATGGGTCTGTATAGCTCATATGAAAGTCTGACGAGACACTGGATGAACTTAAAAAGAAATCCTTAGAAGAAAGATTATGCTACTGGGTAAATTTAACGACACTGTTTTGGGAGAAGACTGTGCGTCCATTATGCTGCTACCATTCCATATGTCGCGTACGGATTATGATAATGAGCTAAGAAGGATTAAGGTATGTACGGAGACATGCAGGCTGTCATTTTTGTCTCGTTCATTATGCAAATGGAATAGAGAAGATAAGCGATAATATTGGTATGATGTACGCTCCGCCATGCACTGTACAGTGTCTTATGGAAAATATATGTAGGTATATATGTGCGTAAGAAAGTAAATCAAAGCTTGAGAGTATTTATGATATTTACGAATTTATTAGCTCGTGCACCACTAGCTTAGTGGAATATTGTTATTCAGTAAGACTGCATCAGATGTACAACTGGTAAATAATGGTGTAAGTATGTGTGTGTGTTTGTTTTGAGTCATCGACAATCTCGTCATTATCGTCACTTGGTGCAAAGCCGACGTCGAGATACTGCAAACTCTATCGTTAGTTCAAACACAACAGTGACAATGGAAGTGTGTATCCTATCGTTGAGTCCACTCATCAACCCGTCTTAGGCAGTTGGGCGAGGTGTGCCACGTCATGAAGCCGCCTGTGACGCACACGCCGGCTCAGAGGGTGACGCACACAGTGGTGGAGTCTTCGCCAGACCAGCCACGAGACTGACACAGGCCTACAGCCCTTACCTTCTCCCCTCGTGACAGCACGTACCAAGACTTGTAGAGGTGAGTCTTACCCTAGGGAATGAAACGTAGCAAAACTGAATAGCTCCACTCTGTATAATCCTATTCCTTATATGAAAACTACGTTTTTTTCTTTTTTTCTCTCCCTGTTCCGTATCTAGTAGATGAGAGGCGTGTTTAATATGTAACGATAATTTTGTAATCTCGGGTGTTTTCTCCGTCCATTTCGCTCTATTTTTTGTTGTTCTGTTGATAAATATTTCTGAAGAGAATTTATATAGTATTAGCTATATGGGATATACAGGGTGGTCCATTGATCGTAACCGGGCCAAATATCTCACGAAATAAGCGTCAAACTAAAAAAACTACAAAGAACGAAACTTGTCTAGCTGTAAGGTGTCAGGCAAATCCAACACCTTCCATGAAAACCCTGATATGATAGCAAATCCGGCAGTATGTCACATAGCTCCAAATAAATCCTGACATTAAATTAACCAAAGTAATACGATCAACGAGTGAGCAAATGGAATACCACAGACTAACACAAGAACGCCTAAATGCAAGTCATACCTTCCCACCGTGAAACAGACGCAGTTCCGAGGGGAGAAACGAGAACAGAAGCCGAGAGCAGAACCGTGTTAAGCTAGAAGGCCCTACGATAAGGGACGGACACCCACGTCGCCAGCCGACTGCCAAGATCACGCCCAGCCCATGTTAAAAGATAGAGCCCTCCAGCCCATGTTAAAAGATAGAGCCCTCCAGCCCATGTTAAAAGATAGAGCCCTCCAGAAGAACAGTATAGATGTTACGATAACACTAAAACGGCCACACCAGCTGCAAGTTTTAGCGTGAGACTTTTTCGCGTCTCTGTTACGTTGCAAACGTTAAAAACATTGCCCCACCACGAAAAGTATAACGTTTCTCATTGGATAGACAGAATTTTGTAGGCGGAGCTTAAGGTTAACCTTGAGACCCTGATTGGTCAGTTGAAAACACAGCCAGATAGCTTTTTTTAAACCAACTTCGGTAAATTGTAGTAAGGAGAAGTTAGAAAGAGTTGCTTCGGAGATGGCGAGGTGCGTGGAGCTGTGCCGCCCGCCGCCCCCTGACGCTGCCTAAACACCGACAAGCTAATGAACGCACGCGATGCCGCATTTTTGAGCACATAAGGCTTCACTCAGAACTGCAGAAGTCTCATCTGTTACACCCCCGTTTTACGTAATACTAGTGTCGATCGTCAATTAAATCTCATGGTATTCACATTTGCTACGTGAAGTAAAAATCTGAAATGCGATGATTTTTCTGTTATATAATTATTGAGAAGCCACATCAGCCACTGTAATTTATGACAAGTTAGATAAGTAATTAAAGATAATTGAGGGTCACTGTAGACCATTTTAATAGTTTTTCGCATTTATGAAACTTAAATCTAGATTATAGATGTGATATGGCATAGGTCATCCTTCGATCCATTGTAGAACTTGGAAACCCATTCAGGGAATATTCGTTCACATTTTTGTTGAACGCAGTTGGTTTTTATCATCCTGTATTAAAATATTTCCTTTTATCAATACTGCAATTTATGAACAATGTTTTGTGAGTAGCATAAAATTTCCAATGGTAAACTTAACTGCTTTTTCGACGTTATTTTACCAGCTAACTAAAAATAGGAACTAAATTTAGTTAGTATTAAGATTCTTTTACAGGGAGTGCAGTGGAGCTGACTCTGAAATCATTAAGTATTATATCATCGCTAGACTCATTGAACTCTTCTGAGCTCTACATGTGTGGTCTGGCGTCTTCTTACCAGCAACAGGTCCCAGGTTCAAACTAGTCAATTCCCTAAAAAACACGCTCAGAGCGTCGTTGCGCGAAAGTGGTAGGGAGACACGACTTAGAACAGACACCACGTAGAATGTTAGATAGCTTGAAGGGGGAAACCAGATGGCGCTATGGCTGGCCCGTTAGATGGCGCTGCCATAGGTCAAACGGATATCAACTGCGTTTTTTAAAATAGGAACCCCCATTTTTTATTACACATTCGTGTAGTACGTAAAGAAATATGAATGTTTTAGTTGGACCACTCGATTTATGGACAGCCCTGCAGGATTCATAGTGTCGATTCCCTCCAGCACTATTACAGACATCAGTCAAGTCCATGCCACGACGTGTTGTGGCAGTTCTGCGTGCTCGCGGGGGCCCTACACGATATTAGGCAGGTGTACCAATTTCTTTTGCTCTTCAGTTTATTTTTATGTGTGCAGTATAACAGCGACGGGCGGAAGAGATCGAAAACATTGCCAAACCAAAGAAAAATTATACACCAAGCTATCTGTCTGATATCGTTGGCGTCTTTGACTACAAAATACGTCAGTGACACTATAAAGCCAATTTTCTTCGCTTATAGTAATACGAGAATGTATTGGAAAACATGTAAAATTGACACTTACACAACAGCCTTGTACAAAAATTTTTCGAGTGATCTGATGAAGCCCTATGTGCAGAAGAGCAAATCTCTTCTGTTAATAGACGAAAAATCCACAATTATAAGAGGTGATTTTTCAGGATGAAGGAGGGTTGCCATCGTCCTGTGTTAAAGTGATTGCACCAATACCCGCTAATGCAACCATACGATGTGTACATTGTCGGCAGGTTAACGATCTGATCAAAAAGCTGCGCCAGTCGCTGCGAAAAATCAACGCAAACATAAATGGCTAATGCTTTGCGGAACAAAACTGCTATTTTTTGTAGGCATTTGGCCATTTGGAGTTCCGATTTGTGTCACTTTCATTTCCGGCCAAGCCCTGCATACACGCCGGCCAGGGTGGCCGAGCGGTTCTAGGCGTTACAGTCTGGAACCGCGCGATCGATACGGTCGCAGGTTCGAATCCTGCCTCGGGCATGGATGTGTGTGATGTCCTTACGTTAGTTAGGTTTAAGTAGTTCTGTTCCAGGGGACTGATGACCTCAGATGTTAAGTCGCATAGTGCTCAGAGCCATTTGAACCTGCATACACCATAAATATTGACGAAATTGGTGATGACGGTCCTCTTGTGAATCTTTTAACGTAGCTCAGTGAATGAACAAACAAGACTGACTGAATTTTTTAGCACAGCACACATTTAAAGAAGCACACAACATGGTTTTTAGGACATTATAAAATAAGGGGTTCTTACATTACCAGTATTAACAGAAACGAAGAAATACTAGATAATAAATACATACATTGCAGCTTGAAGTTATTTTGTTTAACTGTGTTCTGTATAATGTTCGCCGGCCGAAGTGGCCGTGCGGTTAAAGGCGCTGCAGTCTGGAACCGCAAGACCGCTACGGTCGCAGGTTCGAATCCTGCCTCGGGCATGGATGTTTGTGATGTCCTTAGGTTAGTTAGGTTTAACTAGTTCTAAGTTCTAGGGGACTAATGACCTCAGCAGTTGAGTCCCATAGTGCTCAGAGCCATTTGAACCATTTTGTATAATGTTCAAAGGGACTAAATGATGAGTTATTTTTATGCAGCGGAAGTTTAGGCATGCAGCTTTAACCCTCGGCAACCTTTTATGGGTACTGGCGATCCAGAAAGCTTCAACTGCCACGATTGAGCCTTAGTTTCGACATTACAGCCGTTTCATAACATGGTTACGACACGTTTCACGAGTTGTTGACTTCATTCAGCGACTCCTCAGCAACTTACTTTCTCCACTTTGTTCGGAGTTCAGAAATTTTGGAACAAACTGTGCTGTCTCACGTTCCATACCAAAAATACCCGACAAAAAATCATGTCATGAGCCGACTGATACGCCAGTATCATTAGCGATATCTGTGACTGGGTTCCGGCGATCGAGCGTAATCATTTCTTTCCCTTTTTCCATAATTTCATTGGTTGATAATCTACTAGACTTCAATATCTTCACGGCCCTCTTTGGAACGCTAATGCTACCCGTAAACTTTTGTGTTACTCATAAAAAACTCATCCAAACATTATTTAACATAATTTTGCTGTCTTTACTCCGTTGTGATGGCAAAATTTAGTTCAAATTTTCTGCTCCATTTTTCAACAACATAAATAATCGCAGTTACTACGAAAATAAATGTTGACAGTTGGTAACACAAAATATTCGATATGGCTAAACGCTGTACATATCTTTCTCAGACATGTTTAAGAACACAAAAAGAAAAAATATAGCTAGTCGGACTAATGAAATACGTGAAATTACGAAATTCCTGTTACTTTTTGAACGCATTTCGTACTTGGTACATGTGGAGGGGGGAGCGGAAGAAAAGAAAAAAAAATACTACGCTGTTTGACAAGTGAAGCAAGCAAAAGAAAATTTCGGATGTCAGCAACATCGTACACGTACTCATAAAAAAAAGTTCAAATGTGTATGTAATCTTATGGGACTTAACTGCTAAGGTCATCAGTCCCTAAGTTTACACACTACTTAACCTAAATTATCCTAAGGACAAACACACACACCCATGCCCGAGGGAGGACTCTAGCCTCCGCCGGGACCAGCCGCACAGTCCATGACTGAGTACGAGGAGGTGGAGATCTCTTCTGAATAGCACATTGCAAGGCATCCCAGATATGCTCAATAATGTTCATGTTTGGGGAGTTTGTTGGCCAGCGGAAGTGTTTAAACTCAGAAGAGTGTTCCTGGAGCCACTCTGTAGCAATTCTGGACGTGTGGGATATCGTATTGTCCTGTTGGAATTGCCGAAGTCCGTCGGAATGCACAATGGACATGAATGGATGCTGGTGATCAGACTGGATACTTACGTACGTGTGACTTTTCAGAGTCGTATGTAGACGTATAAGGGGTCCTATATCACTCCAACTGTACTCGCCCCACATCATTACAGAACCTCCACCAGTTTGGACATTCCCCTGCTGACATGTGGTTGTCTCCAGACCCGTACACGTTCATTAGCTCGATACAGTTTGAAACGAGTCTCATTCGACTAAGCAACATGTTTCCAGTCATCAACAGTCCAATGTCGGTGTTGACAGGCCCAGGCGAGGCGTAAAGCTTTGTGTCGTGCAGTCATCAAGGGTACGTGAGTGGGCCTGCGTCTCCGAAAGCACATATCGATTATGTTTCTTTGAATGGTTCGAACGCTGACATTAATTGATGGCCCAGCACTGAAATCTGCAGCAATTTTCGGAAGAGTTGCATTTTTGTCACGTTGAACGATTCTCTTCAGTCGTCGTTGATCCAGTCCTTGCAGGATCTTCTACCAGCCTCAGCGATACCGGAGATTTGATGTTTTACCGGATTCCTGATATTCACGGTACAAAAAAAATGGCTCTGAGCACTATGGGACTCAACTGCTGTGGTCATTAGTCCCCTAGAACTTAGAACTACTTAAACCTAACTAACCTAAGAGCATCACAAACATCCATGCCCGAGGCAGGATTCGAACCTGCGACCGTAGCAGTCGCACGGTTCCGGACTGCGCGCCTAGAACCGCGAGACCACCGCGGCCGGCTATTCACGGTACACTCGTGAAATGGTCGTACGGGAAAATCACCAGTTCAACGCTACCTCGCAGACACTGTGTCCCACCGCTCGTGCGCCTTCTACAATGCCACTTTGAAACTCACTTAAATCTTGATAACCTGCCATTTTAGCAGCAGAAACCGATCTAAGAACTGCGCCAGACACTTGTTGATTTACATAGGCGTTGCCGATCGCAGGCCATATTCTGCCTGTTTATATATCTCTGTACTTGAATACGCATGCCTATATCAGTTTCTTTGGCGCTTCCGTGTATATGCTGCTATGATCAGACCTAATGGTCTATTTTGACCAGTAACATATTTTTGCCGTCAAGACTCAACCGAAATTTTCGGAGCACAAGATCAAATGCCAGTATTTTGCCCGAAGAATGTTTTGATAGAGTCATCGAGCTCTGGAAGAATGAAATTTTAAACCTTTAATTTTTCCATACATTACCATCTTGTTCTGTGTGGTAGAATAAAACCGTTTTTTATTCTAGTGTTGTGATCAAATTATAAAAATTCCGAATCATTATCGATCTAGTTTCGAAATTACTCTGACAAAAAAATAGAGATTCTTCATATTCCACTTAGTTGCCGTCATAGAAGAAATTTTAAAGGTTCTTTGCTATTTGGCATTGATGTGACAATGATACAACCATGTCGCACAGTATACGAGTTAAATTTACCGGTATTGCTTACAACATATACTTATAAAATTATCACTTTGTGATCGTTCTCTTTGTCATATACAAGGTGGTGCTGAAAAGTGATGCCTCCGAATTTTTTATTCTGTTCTCTATACCGGCTGAGGTCATATGTCATTCACATTACTCGGTCGACTTGCCTGCTTCGCTGACAAGTTACAACCCTCTGCCGTGAGGGCTTCAAAGTGTAGCGTGTAACATGGTGGTGTGTGGTGTAACTATGTAGGTGCGCGAGAAACAGCGTCCTGTAATCGAGTTTCTAACCGCCTGCAATGGAAATCCATAGAAGAATGTAAGTTGTGTACGGGTATGATTGTATCGACGTCAGTAACCTGCAACGTTGTGTTGTTGCTGTACACTTTGGTACTGATGTTGTGGTGCAAGCAGAGGTGAGGTTGTGGCTCCGTCAACCAAGTCAAACACTGTAGAGTCCCGGTATGAACAGTCTGGTCTCTCTTGGAAGAAATGTTTTCGTCACCAGAATGACTATGTTGAGAAATAAATATGTAGACACGAAGAAAAAAAGATGTTAAGTGTTAATAAAGTTTGTTTTATTTAAATGGTATAAGAATTTGCTCATAAAAAATTCGGAGGCATTACTTTTCAGCATGAACTCGTACATATGCATACTCGACACGCACTATCGCATTACAGTTCTTAATGCTGCACTTCCTGTGTGCAAGTCAACACAGATGCTATTTTTAATTCTTGACTGTGCCGGTCGTGTCTCATCTGCCCTCTCTCTGCAATAAGGATGTTCGGTGGTAGTTTGTAGATCCTGACTTTGGCAGTAGACAGAGGCATTTTGATGCTGTGACGCCTAGTGTGCATTTCTAATTCAGCAGCTGTTGAAGCAGGATATCAGTTGCAAACTTTTGTTATTGGCTTGCGAACACAATGTAGTTAATGAGTTAATGTCCTCTTGCTCTTCGCTCCCACACTGCGGCAAATCCGCCTTCCCAATTCTATCCAGATCTTATTTAAACGCCGGCCGCGGTGGTCTCGCGGTTCTAGGCGCGCAGTCCGGAACCGTGCGACTGCTACGGTCGCAGGTTCGAATCCTGCCTCGGGCATGGATGTGTGTGATGTCCTTAGGTTAGTTAGGTTTAAGTAGTTGTAAGTTCTAGGGGACTGATAACCACAGCAGTTGAGTCCCATAGTGCTCAGAGCCATTTTTTTCTTATTTAAACTGTTCACAGCTGTAAGGGTGTTACTGTTATGTAAAATCTGTGGCATGATTCATTTAGTATACCACTGGCATGCAACTATCTTCATCTCTGCGCGACTACTACTACCCACATCCATTGGAATCTGCTTACTGTAGTCAAACCTTCGTCTCTATCTACAATTTTTTCCCCTTACACTTTCCTCTGTCACCTATTTGATGATTTCCTGATGTATCAGAATATGTCCCAGCAACAGATCTCTTCTTTTAGTCCACATGTGACATGAATTTATTTTCTCCCTTTTCGACTCAGTGTCTGTTCGCCCATCTAACTCCAGCACTATTCTATCGCATCTCCTGTCGACAGCTCTGTGCAGTTTACCATCCACGCTTCTCTTACATATAAGGCTACTCTCCAGATAAACACTTCCAAAAACACTTCTCGACACTTAATCTTACTTATGAAACGCTTTTCTTGCTCTTTTCAGTTTATATCGTATTTTGCTGCCCGAATATCAACTCTAATCCGTTACTTGTAGTATCCCATTTCTTGATGTACTTCCCTCAGTATCGCCTGATTTAATTCGACTGTACTCTTATACAGTAGAGGTGCATGTCTGCAGGAAACGCACTGACGGAAAAAATCGCTGCACAAGAAGGAATTGTAAGCGTGTTTCTACATCTGAAAGATGATGTTTATTCAAATTTCGCACCAGTTGCACAAGAGTGCCGCTAGTAGTGCCATTATAAGGATGCAAATAAGATTTGCTATAAATACACACTGTAACCATCATGAGCGTCAGTTACCTTGGAGACTGGACGTGCTAAGCTGATAATAGTCAAGGTGCCATTATCAACTGCTCACTGACTTTTAGCGAGGTAGTATAATAGGCGTACGAAAAACTCGATGTTCCTTTTGAGATACTGCAAAGAGATTTGGCAGGAATGTAGCCACTGTACACGATTGGTAGCAGCAGTGCTCACGAGAATGTACGGTCACATGATGACCGGGCCCCGGATGGCCACTTGGCATTACCAAGAGGGAAGATAATCGTGTTCGGCGTATGGCTCTGGAGAATCGCACTGCAACAGCAATCTGAGCAGCAGTTGGCACCACCGCAACACAACGAACTGTTACAAATTGCTTACTTCAGGGACAGCACCGAACCAGACGTCTTATTGTGTACATTTCACTGTCCCCAAACAACCGCACATTTGCGATTTCAACTGTGTCAAGAGAGACAGAGTGGAGGTCTGATGTGTTTTCTGATGAAATCTCGTTCTGCCTCGGTGCCAGTGATAGCCGTGTGCAGCTTATAAGGAGGGTAGTTGGGGGTCTGCAACCAATGTATCTGCGTGCTAGACTCACTGGATGTATATATGAAGATAGTAAGTGTTTGCGAAGGAACAGATACCATTGATGACCGTGCAACTTCTCTAGAATAAATGATAATTAGTTGAAACCCTCAGCTTCCGACAGGTGTTGTTGATATACCTTGATGGGGACAGCTGAAAATGTGTGCCCCGACCGGGACTCAAAGCCGCGATCTCTTGCTTACATGGCAGTATCTGTTCCTTCGGGAACAGTTACTATCTTCATATACAGTTAAAGGCTACCCGGCCATTGACCTTTGTCTGTGCGAATACGCAGAGGTTGCCCGAACTCTTACGGGAATCGTCACCTTAGTGGGCGCGAGTGATGATTGTATGGTCAAAAATCTATTAGGAACACTACGTTTGTAGACTGTGGACAGTTGGGAATGTGGGTCTCACGAGAAGCGTGCAAGAGATAAGTTCCTGCAGTCTCGCTATTCATCTGTGTCCTCGGTGGCTCAGATGGATAGAGCGTCTGCCATGTAAGCAGGAGATCCTGGGTTCGAGTCCCGTTCGGGGCACACATTTTCAGCTGTCCCCATCGAGGTATATCAACAACACTAGTCAGCAGCTGAGGGTTTCAATTAATTATCATTTACACTGGATGTATACCTGCAGTTACGGTCTGAGGTGCTATTTCGTGTGACAGCAAGAGTACAGTCGTGGTTATCCCACGCACCCTGCCCGCATATTTGTACGTCAGTCTGGTGATTTGACCTGTTGCACCGCATTTCATGAATAGCATACCAAGGGGTGTTTGTAATGCTCGCCAACATACCGCTGTCGGCGAGACTGTCAACATGTGGCCTTGGCCTTCTCGATCACCAGATCTGTGTCCAGTCGAGCACATGTGTGACATTATCGGACGATAACTACAACGCCATCCACAAGCTACGCCCCGTCCCTGTATCGACCGAACAAGTGCACCAGGCACGGAATTCCATCCCACAAACTGACATCCGGCTCCTGTAGGACACAATACATGAACGTTTGTGTGCTTGTTCAACATTCTGGCGGTTACACCGGTTAATAGCGTACCATCATTTCGCATTTTGTTGTGGCTTATTCCGCTTACGTTAACCTGTGATCTTGCAATATTAATCACTTAAATATCTCATCTAGACAAATGTATTCCCGAAATTTCATTACTCTGCATTAACTACTCTTTGGTGCTGCGATTTTTTTCTGTCAGTGTATAACGGTACTGGATTCCCCTGGATCTCAGCGGTTCTCAGTACAAACATTGCAATGCCGTGTTGGCTGATATTACACGGACAGATCAGTCAATAACAATCACCCAGAGTTTTACCCCTGCAACAACTTAAAATGCTGCTACCCCTCTTCGGTAACCGATTAATTTCGGCTCTCCACAGGTAGCTCTCCGATGTGGTTTCACCAAACAAACGGCACAGCTACCTTTATCGTTGAAGCACGCAACTCTGACCACTGTGGCTGGGTCCATGGTTTGTGAAGCATTATACAGGGTATTTAGTATTAATATCAGGTAATGGCTATTATTGCCTGCAAATAATGTTGGTTGTTGTTTTTTTGGGGGAAGAGACCAACCTGCGAGGTCATCGGTCTCGTCGGTTTAGGGATGGACGGGGAAGGAGGTCGGCCGTGCCCTTTCAAAGGAACCATCCCGGCATTTACCTGGAGCGGTTTAGGGAAATCACGGAACACCTAAATCAGGATGGCCGGACGCGGGATTGAACCTGCAAATAACGCTTAGAATAACGCTTGGAATAAATACTTGACATATATTACGAGCGAAGAATGATACACAGATCGCTAACCGATCAAAGAAGTTCGTACCAGTGAAGTCAAATAAGAAGTCTTTGAGAGTTGTATGGTACTCGGGAGTCTGAGAGAAGTCTCCACTGCTGCAGAGTGCGTTATGCGTAAACGACCGTTCCGTCATAACGCGTGACGAAAGCTAATGGGTAGTGACATCACGGAGCTGAACCCGTTGGCAATGTCGTTTGCCTTGGGACTGGCTGTTCGCCATGGCACAGCTTAAGCTGATGCGGCGTTGTGTTTAACAGACCTGCGGAGGTTCAGTCACACGTATTCCATTCACTGTTATCCGTCAAGTTACTTTCATGTTTTACTCCATTTCTACCCATATTTACAGATAATTTTCAGTCAAGCTCAGTGAAGTTGCTATACAGAAATCGTATATACAATATTTCAAATAAACAAAGTCTACACACAACCACACGCACGCATGCATGTACATACACACACACACACACACATACACACACACACACACACACACACACGAAAAATAAATACACTAAAATCTGCAAAGACGCACCATTTACACACAAATAGGAATGCCATATAAAAGACAACACACACAGCTAAGAAACACACAGAAAACACACACACAGACGTGCACACACACACACACACACACACACACACACACACACACACGAAGATAAAATGCGAATAAAAATTCAAATTTGGCGCCGAACTCTCTGGTGAACAAATGAACACTGACTGGGCTGGGACACACAACAAACCACAATCACACTGTGCTCTGGTGTAGTGAAAAGAGTTTTACTACGTTATTTGTGGAAAATATTTATAGCTACGTATGCATCACAACATCTCAGCATTATGCGGAGATGTAGGCGAAAAACATCGATACGAAAATAGGCGCGAAAACATCGCGAAAAACTAAATCACATTCTAGAAGATAGATTATGTAGTGGACTGACAAGGCAGCCAGTCCACAGAGACGGGTAGCCGAAAGGGCACACGTACACACACGCCGACTGGCGCGAAGTCTGGAACAGGATACGTGATGAATGTGATAAAGAAAAGAACGTAGCTACTAGAACACTTAACTTTTATATCGTCCTTTGGTATACAGCATTCTTGATGATACAATTGAGACTCTTTAGATTCATGAAGTAACTAATGGCGCCTTGCTAGGTCGTAGCCATGGACTTAGCTGAAGGCTATTCTAACTGTCTCTCGGCAAATGAGAGAAAGGCTTCGTCAGTGTAGTCGCTAGCAAAGTCGTCGTACAACTGGGGCGAGTGCTAGTACGTCTCTCGAGACCTGCCTTGTGGTGGCGCTCGGTCTGCGATCCTGACAGTGGCGACACGCGGGTCCGACATGTACTAATGGACCGCGGCCGATTTAAGCTACCACCTAGCAAGTGTGGTGTCTGGCGGTGACACCACAGATTAACTCTAAGGAAAAAAAAAAACTATTTCATCAACATCGTTTGGTTGCAGATGACAAGCTACCTTTAATAATCAACAGAAAAGTGGTCCAGAAAATTCATGCTCACCAAATGTAAAGGTATTTACAAAAAGAAACGATCTGTTGTTTGAACTAAAATGCACATAATTTCATAATTATCTAACAAAAATGTTCACATTGCAGAATAAATGAAAACGAAAACCCACTGATGATGGCACAGTGGTCCCGAAACATGTTTGGGTACTGAGAAGAACGGTGTTTTGCGTAACTGGCGGACCTCAAATCCCAAAAATTTCAAATAAAATTGAACAGCACAGAGAACGTGGCAAACAACAGCTACACTCTCATCAATGTTTTTAAGCTCGCACTATGTGCGTGAAATTTTCAAAGAATTGTCTCTCATCTCCCATATACGCTATCTGATCAAAAGTATCCAGACACCACAATGTAATGCGGACCTGACCGCTAGATGTCGCGAGAGGCACACAAGCCAGTGCAAAAGGAATCGGACGGGGACCGTCGAGAACTACGGAGGGTGATTGTAAGAAACTGCGTGAAATCAAAAATGGTTCAAATGGCTCTGAGCACTATGGGACTCAACTGCTGAGGTCATAAGTCCCCTAGAACTTAGAACTACTTAAACCTAACTAACCTAGGGACAACACACTCATCCATGTCCGAGGCAGGATTCGAACCTGCGACCATAGCGGTCCCGCGGTTCCAGACTGAAGCTCCTAGAACCGCTCGGCCACAGCGGCCGGCGGGGTGTTTCAACTGGTTACGATGTAGTCCTCATATTTTGCTTAAGGAGACTCTAAGCGCGGAAGGATATGAACAAATTATATATCGTTATCTGTAGATGAACATCAACAAAAGCAAAACGAGGATAATGGAATGTAGTCGAATTAAGTCGGGTGATGCTAAGGGAATTAGATTAGGAAATGAGACACTTAAAGAAGTAAAGGAGTTTTGCTATTTGGGGAGCAAAATAACTGATGATGGTCGAAGTAGAGAGGATATAAAATGTAGACTGGCAATGGCAAGGAAAGCGTTTCTAAAGAAGAGAAATTTGTTAACATCGAGTATAGATTTAAGTGTCAGGAAGTCGTTTCTGAAAGTATTTGTATGGAGTGTAGCCATGTATGGAAGTGAAACATGGACGATAAATAGTTTGGACAAGAAGAGAATAGAAGCTTTCGAAATGTGGTGCTACAGAAGAATGCTGAAAATTAGATGGGTAGATCACATAACTAATAGGATAGAACTGGGGAGAAGAGGAGTTTGTGGCACAACTTGACAAGAATAGGGGACCGGTTGGTAGGATATGTTCTGAGCCATCAAGGGATCACAAATTTAGCATTGGAGGGCAGCGTGGAGGGTAAAAATCGTAGAGGGAGACCAAGAGATGAATACACTAAGCAGATTCAGAAGGATGTAGGTTGCAGTAAGTACTGGGAGATGAAGAAGCTTGCACAGGATAGGGTAGCATGGAGAGCTGCATCAAGCCAGTCTCAGGACTGAAGACCACAACAACAACAACAAACATCTATAGCGTGCGATAGACGTGATGATGAATGGTTCTATCAGCATGACACTGCGTCTTGTCATAAAGCAGCAACGGTGAAGCAATAGTTTGTGGGCAACAATATTCCTGAAATAAACTGGCCTCTCCAGAATCCCGACCTGAATCTATAGTACGCCTTTGGATTGAGATGTGGACTTCGCTCTAGACCCACGCGTCCAACAACACTACCTCCTCTGGTTTCGGCTCTTGAGGAAGAATTAGTTGTCATTCCTCTACAGAGATTCAGATACCTCACTGAATGCGTGCTCAGCGGATTTAAAGCCGTCGTAAATGCGATGGATGGACACCACACTACTGTCCGCTGATTGATGTCAGGTTATTTTTGATCAGATAGTGTAGTTTCCAGAATGAGATTTTTACTCTGCAGCGGAGTGTGCGCTGATATGAAACTTCCTGGCGGATTAAAAATGTGTGCCAGACCGAGACTCGAACTCGGGACCTTTGCCTTTCACGGTCCCGAGTTCGAGTCTCGGTCAGGCACACAGTTTTCATCTGCCAGGAAGTTTCAGATAGTGTAGTTGATACTACATCATTTACAGTCAAACAGATAACGTCGACAATCCATGATGTTTGGGTACGAATGTTGACATCTTTCACGCTGATCCCCAAAGTCTGTTACGATAAGGTTAGACTTCAACGATACGTTGATAACGTGGTTTTTAGAGACGCTATTTGGGGAATAATTTCATTCCTACACGATTATGAATGACTATGTGGGTCTTTCACAAAGTAAGTTTCCTTATTTCTTTTTTAAAATAAACATATTTAGCAAAAAATGTAGTGTATGCCCGACAGAGCTATGACGAAACGATCTTACGATGGCCGAACAAGTTTTGTCTGTTGGCAGAGGTGCTGTGACAGTGGCTGAAAACGGAGGCTCTTATTCTTTCTCTGCCGCCTATGAGTTCAAATCTGTGACACTCTTAATGGGCAAAACACAATGCCGATCTGAATTCATCGACAGCTGTGAAATTTGAGCAGTCCGAAGGTCATCTGCAAGTAAGTGGCGCGTCTCTGGTCTGGGATACTTTCTCAAGTTCGTCAAAGTGTCCATTTCAAAGATGACCGTGGCCAACGGTGGAGCTGGTGAGCCAGCGTACACTTAGGACACAAAAGTCATGGGATACCTCTTAATATCGTGTCACACCACCTTTTGCCCAGCGTAGTGCAGCCACTCGACGTGGTGTGGACTCAACAGTTCGTTGGAAGTTCCCAGCAGAATTATTCAGCCAAGCTGCCTCTATAGTCGTCCACAACTCCGAAAGCGTTTCCAGCTCAAGATTTTGTGTACGAACTGCTTATGACCCATAAAAGTTCGATGGTGTTTATGTCGGACGATCTGGGTGGCCAAATTACTCGCGAACGATTGCAGCCCGATGAAGCGGCGCATTGTCATCCATAAAAATCTCAACGTTGTTTGGGACCACGACGTCCGTGAATGGCTGCAAACGGTCTCCAAGTAGCCGAACATAACCATTTCCACCAGAGGACCCACTCCATTCGATGTAAACACATTCCACACTATTACAAAGCCACCAGCAGCTTGCCCAATATGTTGGCAACGTGGGTCCACGGCTTCGTGGAATCTTGCATGGGGGCTTAATTAAAATAGAATGCAAATAATTTTAATTTTTTGCTTTAGTAGCTGTCTGTTCGATTACGAAGTCTCGTAAACGGTTGGCCCTGACTAGTATTATTACGCTATCTGACTGCATAGAACAATAACAAAGAATGAAATGGAAATTTTCATTAACACAATTAATTAATTAAGTCCCCAGCAACTATAAAACCTACGAAGCCAAAGCACAAGTATAACTGTTCTGTGTGTGGAAGTATGACTCAACGTACGCATCTGGCACGGTTCTTCTTCAACAACACAAGAAATTTTAAATATCATTTATACTGAATTAATTAAAGAAAATAGAAATACCATAATTACTCAAGAAAACCAGAATTACACTCTAATACAAGAACACAAGCCAGATGCTTTGTTGACTGAACCTGTAATGACGCATTATTTAAAACATGGAAATAATGAAAAATAAGTCAAGTTTCGTTACCTTCATATATTGACCAAAATCACTCTAATCATTACAATATATCTCCACACAGACTCGCTATTACCACATCTCAACAAGAACTTTTCAGTATCACATCTCAGCAAGCACTGCCTACTAGCTCATCTCAACAAACACTCCTCACTACGACATCTCAGCACTGACTACCACGAGTTCTCCCAAAGCACTGCCCACCACGAGCTCTCAATAATCACTGCCAGTGGAGGCGGCGGAACAATGCTCTCTAGCGCGATCTCTGGCGCTGTGGCTCAGTGTAGCCACCTTTCATATGCCCTTCCTCCACGGGCTAGAATTTGATGGTATTTTTGCCAGCATTGGTGGTGAAAATACCACCAAATTCGTCAAAAAAAATACAGACAAAAATAAAAGATAATATTCATGCGTAAATATCATATAACTAGATAAAATTTTGGCTTTGCACTGACCTTCCAATAACCTATTATATAGAATACAGTAAGCAATACAAATTCTTTCATACATGTGACTTTACATAATAGTTTACACAAGTATTATGTGGTTAAACAGTTCAATCAATAGCGTCAGCAATGACGAATATGTGCAGGTAAGAGTCTCATAACTTTTCACAAACAGTAATACACAAAAAATCAGTTTATACAAATATTCACATAAACGCTTTCCATAGCTCAAGAAACAAGTAGTTGACAGTTCCAGCAGTAGCACCCAGCAATGGTCAACAGGTGCAAATACCAACAAGTAACATTATTTCAATAGAAGCAGTCCATCAGTGGCACCCAGCAATGTTGAACAGGTGCAGACACCAACAAGTAACACCATTTCAGTATAAGCAGTTCCATTAGTTGCACCAGCAATGTTGAACAGGTGCACACAGCAACAGGTGACATCTTTTCAGTAGAAGCAGTCCACCAGTGGCACCCAGCAATGTTGAGCAGGTGCCGACACCAACAAGTGACATCATTTCGGTAGAAGCAGTCCATCAGTGGCACCCAGCAATGTTGAGCAGGTGCAGACATCAACAAGTAACACCGTTTCAGTATAAGCAGTTCCATTAGTGGCACCCAGCAATGTTGAGCAGGTGCAGACATCAACAGGTGACATCTTTTCAGTAGAAGCAGTCCATCAGTGGCACCCAGCAATGTTGAGCAGGTGCAGACATCAACAAGTAACACCATTTCAGTATAAACAGTTCCATTAGTGGCACCAGCAATGTTGAGCAGGTGCACACAGCAACAGGTGACATCTTTTTAGTAGAAGCAGTCCATCAGTGGCACCCAGCAATGTTGAGCAGGTGCAGACATCAACAAGTAACACCATTTCGGTAGAAGCAGTCCATCAGTGGCACCCAGTAATGTTGACCAGGTGCTGACCGCAGTCCATAAAATTCACTATCACTAATCACACTGTTCATCAGCAGAAATTAAACATGTCCTAGTGGCACCAATCATGTAGAAAAAGTGCAAATAACAGTTCATAATATTCCCTATCACTAATCACACAGTTCATCAGCAGAAATTAAACATGTCCAGGTGGCATCCACCATGTTGAAAAGTGCAGCACCATCACTAATCAGACAGTTCAGGCATGAACAATAGTTTGAATACACATACAATGCTTTCACACTAAACATACAAATCATAACAAACACACAAATGATATCAGATAATTGTCCTATTAACTATTACAATACACAAATACCAGTAAACCTATAATATTTATGGGTGTCAGTGCAAGCCACAACAAACAAGTAAAATAATATTTAGGAGATAGGTTGGTACCAATTTGGGATAGGAAAAGGAAAACACACAAAACACACTCACTCATCTTTCATCCACATTAGTGCTACTGTGTAATTGAATAGTGTTAACTGTGTAAATGCAATTCTGTCAAAATTTTATGTTCATCATGTGTATCAAGTAGTAGTGGCAGCAATGTATAACAGTCAATAATAGTTAGTCAACGTCATAGTCATCATGTCAAGACCAATGTTTGCCAAGCCAGATCAAAATGTACGGTTGCTGAACAACTGTCAGTGAGCCAAGATATGCAAATGCTTCCTCTCTCCAAAAAAAAAAAGTATATACTGCTTATTGATTTAACAAAGTGTGTGTGTGTAGACAATCTTCTTTGTACTTGAGTGTTCTAGTCTGCCATCTTCATCCTCCTTGTTCCATATAGACCAACAAAAAAAATATGCTCCTCACTTACTTCACCTCTTATCCACCAAACTCCAATAATCATCAGCATTACATAATCTCAATACTTCAATAATACCTCATTTACCTTACCTCTTGTCCACGAAACTCCAATAATCATCAACTTCACATAATCTCAATACCTCAATAATACGTCGATACATATAAATCTCAGCACCAATATCATTTCACTTCCATAACAACTCCTTCCTCTAGTCAGTCTCCTCGAACAAGTACAGACAAAATCCTAGTGCAACTTCAATTCAGCATCCCATACAATCCGAAGACACAGTGTCCACACACAACCTCTGTGTAATCCATCTGACACAAATTTTCTACTCATTATAAATTATAAGATACATTTTGGTTCCTTGTCCATCATTAAATAAAAGAAATGCATACATGACCTCTAACAGCCTTTAGTTTGAATAACTTTCAGTAAGTAAGTACGATTACGAAGTGTTAATGATCATAATATTTCACAGTGTGTACACCACTTCAAGAATTATGGCAAACAGAAGCAAACATGTGGAGTATTTCTTGTGTCAATTGTCACTTCCTATTTCAATTACTCACGAAAAATGCAGTGTAATAACTGTCAATGGTCTAACCTAGTGTTGGTATGTCATGTCGTTAGCTTCCTTCCTATTAGCATAAATTTATACATCTTCCATAAAACCTCCAGCTCATGTGACTTCTATGAAGTTTCTCGTACTAATGTCGTTCGTCGAATTATAGCAGTTCATTTTCTTATCTTAAAAATATCAGGCACTGAGCGTAAGCAAAACACGCAATAGCGAGTAAATATACCAGTAGAGAACAGAATGTCAACAAGTGTATGCAGCACAATCCCTACAACGAGGCTCTGCCAAGCGAACAATCACTCCTCACTACGACATCTCAGCACTGACTACCACGAGTTCTCCCAAAGCACTGACCACTACGACATCTCAATAATCACTGACTACTACGAGTCCTCGACACGCACTGCCTACCATGACATCTCAAGAATCACTGCCAGTGGAGGCGGCGGAACAATGCTCTCTAGCGCGATCTCTGGCGCTGTGGCTCAGTGTAGCCACCTTTCAATCTGCGCCACACTCGTACCCTACCATCAGCTCTTACCAGCCAAAATCGGCACTCGTCTTGCCAGGCCACGACTTTACAGTCGTCTAGAGTCCAACCGATATGGTCACGAGCCGAGGAGAGGCGCTGCAGGCGATGTCTTGCTGTTAGCAAAGGCACTCGGGTCGGTCGTCTTCTGCCACAGCCCATTAACGCCAAATTTCGCCGCACTGTCCTAACGGATACGTTTGTCGTACGTCTCGAATTGATTTCTGCGGTTATTTCATGCAGTGGTGTTTGTCTGTCAGCACTGACGACTTTGCACAACAGCCGCTACTGTCGGTCGTTAAGTGAAGACCATCAGCCACTGCATTGTCCGTGGTGAGAGATGATGCCTGAAATTTGGTATTATCGACACGCTCTTGGCACTGCGGGTTTCGGGATACTGCATTCCGTAACGATTTCCGAAAAGGAAAGTCCCATACGTCTAACTCCAACTACCATTCCTCGTTCGAAGTCTGTTAATTCGCGTCGTGCGGCCGTTATCACGTCGAACACCTTTCCAAGTGAATCACGTGAGTACAAATGACAGATCCGCCGATGCATTGCCCTTTTATATCTCGTGTAAGCGGTACTACACCATCTGTGTATAATGCTGTCCCATGACTATTCTCACCTCAGTATATAATGGAGAACTGCGACTCCACGATTAAGGATATTAGCAAACATTTTCCGCAGGTTTCGCACTACTTGTTTCATGAAATTTTACTAAGCCCCTGCTGTTCAAGAAAGTGTGTGTCAAATGGGTGCCAAAGAACCTACCAGCCAAACATAAAATAGATCTTGACTGAAAGACCATGTGAAGGCATTGCTAATTACGCATATAAAATTTTTTTTCGTGATTTTCTTTGGATTTCTATCCTTTTTCTTTTGTTCATAAGGGCATTTCTAATTGTGATTATGTAACAATCTACTGTGGTTTTTAAATGTAAAGATGTAATTGTGATTATTTCGTTTGCCAACGGATAAATATGTTTCTTGCTTTGTACCTGTGGTAAAGTTTCTAAAGTTCTCTTTTGGAATATTATTAATTGTGAAAAATGCAGTCAATAACATTTATAAAGGTTTATGTAATTTACGATAACGATATAACATCTATAGACAGGGGACAGCGATAGTGATATCGAGAGTTGAAAGGTTGTTGTGTAGTAGAGGGGATGGTGGATGGCGTGTCTGTGAAGCGTGCGCGGAAAGAATAGTACTGTGTTCCATGAAAAGCATACGTAATTGTATGGACAGTGATACCGAACCATCAGATTGTTAATTCTCTTTACCACTGCGGTATGTAATGCCATCGCCAGCGAACTTTAAGAGCAAATAAACCGGACTGTGAAAGTGCCGCTAACATTACTTTGTTGTGGCCGACACGAACTGTGCCTTTATTCGAATGAACTTTGCTGGTATTGGTTTTGGGTGGTGGAACTGTTGTATATCACATTCTATCAAGCCATGAAAGTGAAGACTAATTAACTGTGCAATATAAATGGCTTTCAGTGATGTTGTCGAAGTTTGAAATGCGAGAACAGAGTGGACATTGTTTACGGTGTGCTTCACATACATGAACAAGTCTATGAACTGTGTATTTGTGGCTAAGACTATATGAATGTGACGAACCGTGTAATTATGGACGATAGCGTCACGGACAGCGCATAAAGTGTAAAAACGAGCGATGTCTACGTCATGTACTTTGAAAGAGAGGACATGTCAACAACGTTCGTATACTGGCGTCTTGTGGTTTGTTAATCACCACGGGGTTAATGATACAGCTGTGCCGGAACTTTATTTGCGTTTCGCCGGATAAGATTAACCAGCGGAACTGTCTGTATCCTGCTCTCATCATCGTAACCCGCCGACGTGCTGCCTAACGCAACGCTTCGTATGCAACAAAAAGTTAGGGATTTCGCTGGACGCTATCCCCTGACCTAGAAACTTTCTTTCTCTATTAAAAGTATAAGAATTACACACTCTGTTTAATTAAATTCTTTGTTTAGTTTGTTTACTTTCTGCTAACGAAAATAAAATTACCATCAGTGAATTAAAAGTTTCCAGAATGAGATTTTCACTCTGCAGCGGAGTGTGCGCTGATATGAAACTTCCTGGCAAATTAAAACTGTGTGCCGGACCGAGACTCGAACTCGGGACCTTTGCCTTTCGCGGGCAAGTGCTCTACCAACTGAGCTACCCAAGCACGATTCGCGCCTCGTCCTCACAGCTTTACTTCTGCCAATACCTCGTCTCCTACCTTCGAAACTTTACAGAAGCTCTCCTACGAATCTAGCAGAACTAGCACTCCTGAAAGAAAGGATATTGCGGAGACATGGCGTAGCCACAGCCTGGGGGATGTTTCCAGAATTAGATTTTCACTCTGCAGCGGAGTGTGCTCTGATATGAAACTTCCTGGCAGATTAAAACTGTGTGTCGGACCGAGACTCGAACTCGGGACCTTTGCCTTTCGCGAATTAAAAGTTGCCTGGTGGTCATTGTTGAAACACCAATAAATATAAACTTCTTCCTCTCATTAGGACTAATTCTCCTTGCATGTCAAAATTATTGTAGTTATTTTATGTAGTTTTATGTATTGTTATGAGACTAGATATATGACAGTAACTAATAAGAGTATTTTGTCGCGAAATATGGCTTCGCGCGAAAATTACGGCGACTGCCATAATTGCTTGCGTTCTGACCAATTATGTAAAAGCTGCTATTCCCGTATTGGTGCTTTTCCTGACGTGAGCGGGAATTATAAATGTCAGCTGTCAAATCACGTAGTGACTCTTTACCCAGTAATAAAAGTTTTTTGATATTGTATTGCTACGAGTCGTAGTATTAAGAGACACTGGTTATACTCAAAAGTGGGTAGATGTATGGTGAAACCCCCCAGTGTTCATGCGATTGTTAACAGTATTGTGTGTGATTCACGAAATTTTGTCACTTTTTCTAATTCCTTTGAAGTTTCAGAGAATATATACAGAATTTTGTCGGTTCAGTTTAATTTCAGAGCAGTTTCTCGTGAATATTAGAGTTTTCAGTTCATAAACAAAGTGGGATCGTGACCAATTGAGAAGTGGTTTTCCAACTAGAATTTTGGATGACTTCATAGTTCAGATTTTGATAAATATTTTTCCTGTGGGTTTAGGTCATCACAACTACCACCAGTTGATTTTCTTTTTATTTTAAAAATCAGGACTTGTTTCGGCCTCCAAAGCCCTTATCCAAAGTGGTACATGTCAGGTTGTCAGACATACTGAGACCGAGCGAGGTGGCGCAGTGGTTAGCACACTGGACTCGCATTCGGGAGGACGACGGTTCAATCCCGTCTCCGGCCATCCTGATTTAGGTTTTCCGTGATTTCCCTAAATCGTTTCAGGCAAATGCCGGGGTGGTTCCTTTGAAAGGGCACGGCCGAATTCCTTCCCAATCCTTCCCTAACCCGAGCTTGCGCTCCGTCTCTAATGACCTCGTTGTCGACGGGACGTTAAACACTAACCACCACCACCACCACATACTGAGAGATTGACATAGATACTTACGAGTCAGAAAAACACACGTAAAAAGTACTATTAAGAAAAGGGAAAGAACAAAATTTTAAAAAAGTGACACTGCTGGCATTGGATTCAAAATAAGTACTACACTTACGGAACCTGTATGAGCATGCTCAGAATACCCCCAAAAAATTAAACAAAATGAATGGCTATTGAGCATCATTGATATTTCTGAAACGACAACGAGTTCCTCAGCAGGGTCGTCACGGGTGATGAGACATGAGTTGCTCACTTTACGCGGAAATGAAGCAGCAGTCGATGCATCGTCGTCGCAGTGGGTTTCTGGTCAAGACAAACAGTGTCTGTGTGGAAAGCGACGTGCACGTAGTTCTGGGCTGGGAAAGGAATTCTGTTCATTGACTTTCTGCCCAGAGGCGAGGCAGTGAATGCTGACCATTGACTTCGTGGTGAGCGCTAGAATAGCGATGGGAAAACAATAGGAGCGCAGTACTCAGTGCAGGTGTGCTCACCTGGGACCGTACCCGCCCACACACAGCTCGGCGCGTATTTTCCATCAGATTTAATATATAGCCTGATTAGGTATACCCGATTTGTTACATATTGTGTGTTTTGCAATCCTGATACAGAGAAGTTAAATTTTGGAATCCATTTTGTCAAACAATGTCAGACTATTTGTCATGTAACAATCCAAGTGTTTTTAATTGCGACAGTAAGTGAGAATAGTAGAATAGTTGAGAAGTTCACTGATTCCGAAGTTAATGTAAAATGTTTCATGTCAGGTTCTGTGAAGGAGAAACTTTATTTTGAATACAAATTTCAAACTGAAGCATTTGGCCTTAGGATATCCCGTTATCAGTACCTCATCCTCTTCCTTTTCATGTTTATTTGAACCCAAGGAATATTTTTTTAAAGAAATCATTTTTCAATCCGTTTCAGAAAAATGTTAATGTGCCACAATCAGTATTAATGTTTGTAACAGCTTCAATGAGGGCAGCATTGCACAGCGCTGGGCCGATATCCAGTATTTTCACTGAACATTTGCAAGGTTATTCATCTATCAACCAATCTACTAATATTATTTTTATGAAGCTATTTTACTCAAGGCACCACAGAAAACGTGAGTTCCGTTTCCAAAAATAATGTGCAGTTTTCTCACAGAACGACTTCACCCAATTTACTATCTGCCCAGACTGTCGATTCCGGTATAGTAGGCGACGCTGAGGTAGATATTGCTAACACGCAGGTGTCAGAACACAATTCTTTACCGAATCAGTATTCAGTCCGTTTTAAAAACTCGGCCAAATTCCATTAGCAGTTATCATACAGATAATGCAACAACCCCCCCCCCCCCCCATGAACCATGGACCTTGCCGTTGGTGGGGAGGCTTGCGCGCCTCAGCGATACAGATAGCAGTACCGTAGGTACAACCACAACGGAGAAGTATCTGTTGAGAGGCCAGACAAACGTGTCGTTCCGAAAGAGGGGCAGCAGCCTTTTCAGTAGTTGCAAGGGCAACAGTCTGGATGATTGACTGATCTGGCCTTGTAACAATAACCAAAACGGCCTTGCTGTGCAGACTGCAAAGAGTGCATGCCGTTGATACAATCCAGTCATCTCACAATCAACTTTTTTATGCCGCCGAACCTTCTCAAAATCTATAACATGAAGGATTCGACTACGGCCGTAATTTTTCCCGAGGGCATGCAGCTTTACTGTATGATTAAATGATGATGGCGTCCTCTTGGGTAAAATATTCCGGAGGTAAAATAGTCCCCCATTCGGATCTCCGGGCGGGGACTACTCAAGAGGATGTCGTTATCAGGAGAAAGAAAACTGGCGTTCTACGGATCGGAGCGTGGAATGTCAGATCCCTTAATCGGGCAGGTAGGTTAGAAAATATGAAAAGGGAAATGGATAGGTTAAAGTTAGATATAGTGGGAATTAGTGAAGTTCGGTGGCAGGAGGAACAAGACTTCTGGTCAGGTGACTACAGGGTTATAAACACAAAGTCAAATAGGGGTAATGCAGGAGTAGGTTTAATAATGAATAGGAAAATAGGAAGGCGGGTAAGCTACTACAAACAGCTTAGTGAACGCATTATTGTGGCCAAGATAGATACGAAGCCCACACCTACTACAGTAGTACAAGTTTATATGCCAACTAGCTCTGCAGATGACGAAGAAATTGAAGAAATGTATGATGAAATAAAAGAAATTATTCAGATAGTGAAGGGAGACGAAAATTTAATAGTTATGGGTGACTGGAATTCGAGTGTAGGAAAAGGGAGAGAAGGAAACGTAGTAGGTGAATATGGATTGGGGCTAAGAAATGAAAGAGGAAGCCGCACTGGTAGAATTTAGCACAGAGCACAACTTAATCATAGCTGACACTTGGTTTAAGAATCATGATAGAAGGTTGTATACATGGAAGAACCCTGGAGATACTAAAAGGTATCAGATAGATTATATAATGGTAAGACAGAGATTTAGGAACCAGGTTTTAAATTGTAAGACATTTCCAGGGGCAGATGTGGACTCTGACCACAATCTATTGGTTATGACCTGTAGATTAAAACTGAGGAAACTGCAAAAAGGTGGGAATTTAAGGAGATGGGACCTGGATAAACTGAAAGAACCAGAGGTTGTTCAGAGTTTCAGGCAGAGCACAGGATAGAGTAGCATGGAGAGCTACATCAAACCAGTCTCAGGACTTCATCTCCCAGTACCTACTGCAACCTACATCCTTCTGAATCTGCTTAGTGTATTCATCTCTTGGTCTCCCCCTACGATTTTTACACTCCACGCTGCACACCAATACTAGATTGGTGATCCCTTGATGCCTCAGAACATGTCCTACCAACCGATCCCTTCTTCTGGTCAAGTTGTCCCACAAACTCCTCTTCTCCCCAATCCTATTCAGTACCTCCTCATTATTTATGTGATCTACCCATCTAATCTTCAGCATTCTTCTGTAGCACCACATTTCGAAAGCTTCTATTCTCTTCTTGTCCAAACTATTTACCGTCCATGTTTCACTTCCATACATGGCTACACTGTATACAAATACTTTCAGAAATGACTTCCTGACACTTAAATCTATACTCGATGTTAACAAATTTCTCTTCTTCAGAAACGCTTTCCTTGCCATTGCCAGTCTACATTTTATATCCTCTCTACTTCGACCATCATCAGTTATTTTGCTCCCCAAATAGCAAAACTCCTTTACTACTTTAAGTGTCTCATTTCCTAATCTAATACCCTCAACATCACCCGACTTAATTCGACTACATTTCATTATCCTCGTTTTGCTTTTGTTGATGTTCATCTTATATCCTCCCTTCAAGACACCATCCATTCCGTTCAACTGCTCTTCCAAGTCCTTTGCTGTCTCTGACAGAATTACAATGTCATCGGCGAACCTCAAAGTTTTTATTTCTTCTCCATGGATTTTAATACCTACTCCGAATTTTTCTTTGGTTCCTTTACTGCTTGCTCAATATACAGATTGAATAACATCGGGGAGAGGCTACAACCCTGTCTTACTCCCTTCCCAACCACTGCTTCCCTTCCATGTCCCTCCACTCTTATAACTGCCATTTGGTTTCTGTACAAATTGTAAATAGCCTTTCGCTCCCTGTATTTTACCCCTGCCACCTTTAGAATTTGAAAGAGAGTGTTCCAGTCAACATTGTCAAAAGCTTTCTCTAAGTCTACAAATGCTAGAATCGTAGGTTTGCCTTTCCTTAATCTTTCTTCTAAGATAAGTCGTAAGGTCAGTATTGCCTCACGTGTTCCAGTATTTCTACGGAATCCAAACTGATCTTCCCCGAGGTCGGCTTCTACTAGTTTTTCCATTCGTCTGTAAAGAATTCGTGTTAGTATTTTGCAGCTGTGGCTTATTAAACTGATTGTTCGTAATTCTCACATCTGTCAACACCTGCTTTCTTTGGGATTGGAATTATTATATTCTTCTTGAAGTCTGAGGGTATTTCGCCTGTTTCATACATCTTGCTCACCAGATGGTAGAGTTTTGTCAGGACTGGCTCTCCCAAGGCCGTCAGTAGTTCCAATGGAATGTTGTCTACTCCGGGGGCCTTGTTTCGACTCAGGTCTTTCAGTGTTCTGTCAAACTCTTCACGCAGTATCGTATCTCCCATTTCATCTTCATCTACATCCTCTTCCATTTCCATAATATTGTCCTCAAGTACATCGCCCTTGTATAGACCCTCTATATACTCCTTCCACCTTTCTGCTTTCCCTTCTTTGCTTAGAACTGGGTTTCCATCTGAGCTCTTGATGTTCATACAGGTGGTTCTATTATCTCCAAAGGTCTCTTTAATTTTCCTGTAGGCAGTATCTATCTTACCCCTAGTGAGATAAGCCTCTACATCCTTACATTTGTCCTCTAGCCATCCGTGCTTAGCCATTTTGCACTTCCTGTCGATCTCATTTTTGAGACGTTTGTATTCCTTTTCGTGAGCTTCATTTACTGCATTTTTATATTTTCTCCTTTCATCAATTAAATTCAATATTTCTTCTGTTACCCAAGGATTTCTACTAGCTCTCGTCTTTTTACCTACTTGATCCTCTGCTGCCTTCACTACTTCATCCCTCAAAGCTACCCATTCTTCTTCTACTGTATTTCTTTCCCCCATTCCTTATTGTTCCCTTATGCTCTGCCTGAAACTCTGAACAACCTCTGGTTCTTTCAGTTTATCCAGGTCCCATCTCCTTAAATTCCCACCTTTTTGCAGTTTCCTCAGTTTTAATCTACAGGTCATAACCAATAGATTGTGGTCAGAGTCCACATCTGCCCCTGGAAATGTCTTACAATTTAAAACCTGGTTCCTAAATCTCTGTCTTACCATTATATAATCTATCTGATACCTTTTAGTATCTCCAGGGTTCTTCCATGTATACAACCATCTATCATGATTCTTAAACCAAGTGTCAGCTATGATTAAGTTGTGCTCTGTGCAAAATTCTACTAGGCGGCCTCCTCTTTCATTTCTTCCCCCCAATCCATATTCACCTACTATGTTTCCTTCTCTCCCTTTTCCTACACTCGAATTCCAGTCACCCATGACTATTAAATTTTCGTCTCCCTTCACTATCTGAATAATTTCTTTTATTTCATCATACATTCCTTCAATTTCTTCGTCATCTGCAGAGCTAGTTGGCATATAAACTGGTGCTGCTGTAGTAGGTGTGGGCTTCGTATCTATCTTGGCCACAATAATGCGTTCACTATGCTGTTTGTAGTAGCTTACCCGCATTCCTATTCTCCTATTCATTATTAAACCTACTCCTGCATTACCCCTATTTGACTTTGTGTTTATAACCCTGTAGTCACCTGACCAGAAGTCTTGTTCCTCCTGCCATCGAACTTCACTAATTCCCACTATATCTAACTTTAACCTATCCATTTCCCTTTTTAAATTTTCAAACCTACCTGCCCGATTAAGGGATCTGATATTCCACGCTCCGATCCGTAGAACGCCAGTTTTCTTTCTCCTGATAACGACATCCTCTTGAGTAATCCCCGCCCGAAGATCCGAATGGGGGACTATTGTACCTCCGGAATATTTTACCCAAGAGGACGCCATCATCATTTAATCATACAGTAAAGCTGCATGCCCTCTGGAAAAATTACGGCCGTAGTTTCCCCTTGCTTTCAGCCGTTCGCAGTACCAGCACAGCAAGGCCGTTTTGGTTATTGTTACAAGGCCAGATCAGTCAATCATCCAGACTGTTGCCCTTGCAACTACTGAAAAGGCTGCTGCCCCTCTTCAGGAACCACACATTTGTCTGGCCTCTCAACAGATACCCCTCCGTTGTGGTTGTACCTACGGTACGGCTATCTGTGTCGCTGAGGCACGCAAGCCTCCCCACCAACGGCAAGGTCCATGGTTCATGGGGGATGGACCCCCTTGATTGGGTGCAACAATTTTCACTTTCGCTGCCACATGAGGGCCATAGCAAGGCAATGTCACTCCGTAGAGTTCCAAAATGCATTTCTATCTGCATATTGGTCGGAAACGACTCAGCAAGGCATTAAAGATCAGCTAATCAGTTTACCCAATTTTTAACACTCCAGTTTTCCCACTATCACCCAGTTTTTTGAGTATACGGTCCAACAAATCAGTCCTGAGCGAACCGGATAGCCAATCTGCGCTCATACACTCCTGGAAATTGAAATAAGAACATCGTGAATTCATTGTCCCAGGAAGGGGAAACTTTATTGACACATTCCTGGGGTCAGATACATCACATGATCACATTGACAGAACCACAGGCACATAGACACAGGCAACAGAGCATGCACAATGTCGGCACTAGTACAGTGTATATGCACCTTTCGCAACAATGCAGGCTGCTATTCTCCCATGGAGACGATCGTAGAGATGCTGGATGTAGTCCTGTGGAACGGCTTGCCATGCCATTTCCGCCTGGCGCCTCAGTTGGACCAGCGTTCGTGCTGGACGTGCAGACCGCGTGAGACGACGCTTCATCCAGTCCCAAACATGCTCAATGGGGGACAGATCCGGAGCTCTTGCTGGCCAGGGTAGTTGACTTACACCTTCTAGAGCACGTTGGGTGGCACGGGATACATGCGGACGTGCATTGTCCTGTTGGAACAGCAAGTTCCCTTGCCGGTCTAGGAATGGTAGAACGATGGGTTCGATGACGGTTTGGATGTACCGTGCACTATTCAGTGTCCCCTCGACGATCACCAGTGGTGTACGGCCAGTGTAGGAGATCGCTCCCCACACCATGATGCCGCGTGTTGGCCCTGTGTGCCTCGGTCGTATGCAGTCCTGATTGTGGCGCTCACCTGCACGGCGCCAAACACGCATACGACCATCATTGGCACCAAGGCAGAAGCGACTCTCATCGCTGAAGACGACACGTCTCCATTCGTCCCTCCATTCACGCCTGTCGCGACACCACTGGAGGCGGGCTGCACGATGTTGGGGCGTGAGCGGAAGACGGCCTAACGGTGTGCGGGACCGTAGCCCAGCTTCATGGAGACGGTTGCGAATGGTCCTCGCCGATACCCCAGGAGCAACAGTGTCCCTAATTTGCTGGGAAGTGGCGGTGCGGTCCCCTACGGCACTGCGTAGGATCCTACGGTCTTGGCGTGCATCCGTGCGTCGCTGCGGTCCAGTCCCAGGTCGACGGGCACGTGCACCTTCCGCCGACCACTGGCGACAACATCGATGTACTGTGGAGACCTCACGCCCCACGTGTTGAGCAATTCGGCGGTACGTCCACCCGGCCTCCCGCATGCCCACTATACACCCTCGCTCAAAGTCCGTCAACTGCACATACGGTTCACGTCCACGCTGTCGCGGCATGCTACCAGTGTTAAAGACTGCGATGGAGCTCCGTATGCCACGGCAAACTGGCTGACACTGACGGCGGCGGTGCACAAATGCTGCGCAGCTAGCGCCATTCGACGGCCAACACCGCGGTTCCTGGTGTGTCCGCTGTGCCGTGCGTGTGATCATTGCTTGTACAGCCCTCTCGCAGTGTCCGGAGCAAGTATGGTGGGTCTGACACACCGGTGTCAATGTGTTCTTTTTTCCATTTCCGGGAGTGTATAATTATGCATCTCAAAACTTCCACGCTCATTACGAGTTTCTCTTCTCACCGAACAGCAAAAGGAAAGCGTTTCAGCATTCAGGGACTTGTTACAATCATTAGAAATTCAGCACTCGGACTAATCATATGTCAATAAGAACTTTAATAACGGCAAACAAGGTAACAACTCATTCAGTTACAACGAGCAATCTCACCCATTCCATAACAAGAGAAATAACAGATTTGGTTCCGATAACGATTTTCGGAGACATTTGACAACAAATATATTCAGCAACGGCAACAATATCAGTATTTCGACACCCAACGGTCACAGTTTCCAGCCGCAATTCTTGCCGCAGCTGCAACAGCCCGGAAATATTCAACAACAATACGATCTACAATCTCAACCGAAGGTCCATGTGTCGCCGCCGAGCTTTGTCAGGACAACCCAATCTAATACATTTACGCAACCGCAAGGGAATAATTTCTCCCACAAAAACCAATGGTCGCAGTCACATCGAAACGATCAACAGCAAAGTAATTCTCGCAACAAACAAAGGGAATGACTAGCAATTTAAGCGTAATTTCGGCAACAGCTGCTTTTATCAGAATCAGCCTCAGGTCATTCTTAATGAACCTAATGTTCGTTTCCATCCGCCGCGGCATTCTGCAGATGAAAACAACCGTACAGTACATATGGTTCACCAGTAACA
Organism: Schistocerca nitens; assembly: GCF_023898315.1. Taxonomy (NCBI): domain Eukaryota; kingdom Metazoa; phylum Arthropoda; class Insecta; order Orthoptera; family Acrididae; genus Schistocerca; species Schistocerca nitens. The sequence continues at coordinate 357,620,903 of NC_064622.1, forward strand.
GTGATGAATGAAAGAGTATTCCAAAAAGTAACGCCGCCAATATCTGTCCTACCTTTCCACTCGGTAAAACGAAAGTTCGAGACTCAATCTCTAATAAGGGAGTAGATGTGAAACTACAAACCCACCTATCTTTTATAATTGCTGATCACATATTTCACGCTAATTTCTGGATCGTTCCCCTCTTAACAACCGACGTCATACTTGGCATGGATTTCCTTGTCGAACATGACGCTGTTATCAGTTTTAAGAAGTCATTGCTTATATTGAAATCCGATAGGCAACAACTATCTGTCACTTTTCAGAACACTTTGTCAACTGAAGAGCAAGACATTAACAGAGTAGAGGTCATTTCAGCATCTAAGAAAATTAATTGACATACAACATTCTTTACAGACACGTATTTCTGTAGTAACAATATCCTTGATGAATTTCATTATGACGTTGTACAGACGGTCAACAGTAAGGTGAATGAATTTAAGCTTCAACCGAAGAAGAGCGCCAACACTTGCAGGATATTCTTTTACAGCACTCTAAGTATTTAGTAATGTACCGCGAACCATGTCCAGTTTTGTTTACGAATTCCAAGTAAAACCACATGATACAAGGCAAAACATTATTCCATTCCGTTCATCTACAGAGACTAATTCAAGCAAGAACTTCAGGCTATGTTAGACCTAGATATCATTGAACCAGCTGTTAGGAACTGCTACCAGTTTTGTAAATTGCCTATTTGTTTAACACTTAGCCTCGCTGCTTTCATCCGTGTGATGAATACTATTCTTCCAATTGAATTAAAAGACAGAATCACCACTTACAGTGACGACATTCTAATAGCAGAACCTTCTTTGTCGGAACATAATCCTGTTCTTCGCATGCTATTGCAAACTTTTCTTGCAGAAGGTGTTACTGTGAACCTCAGTAAATGTCATTTTGGAGGGGCTTCCATTAAATTCCTAGGTCACGTAAATTCGGCTGCCGGAATTACGCCCGATCCCGACAAACTACAAGCCATCCGTGATACTTCAATTCCGTTTGCAAAAAACAACTCTGCAGCTTCCTCGGTTTGATCAATTTTTTTCGCCGTTCCATACACCAATCTGCACTAGATATCCCTAGATTATGTCATCTTACTGGTAAAAATACTATCCGGTCGTGGGATGACCAAGCACAGTCCGGGTTCCTCAATTAAAATGCTTTACTTAACGCTCCACTTCTATCACATACTGACTGACCCGACAAAGAATTTTTCGATTGCTACAGACAGCTCGAAGACTGCACTTGGTGTCCATTTTCAGGAAATAGAGGAAAATGGGAAAATTGTTTAGAAAAACATCGCCTTTTCCAGTCGCATCCTTATCCGAACTCGAAACATTATGTGTTGTTTGGGCTTTCACTAAATTTCGTCTCTCTCTCTACGGCAGACATACAACAGTATACACAGACTACAGAGCTATTCAGTTTGTGTTATCAGCTAAATTGACGCATGATAGACTTAGTCCATGGAAACTTTATTTGCAGGAATTTGATTTTACGATTGTCCACATCCCAGGAACCCAGAATGCTGTAGTAGATGCACTTTTACTTTCACTGTCCAGTAATCAGCAAGAAATTGTTGCTAATTTCTGTCAAAATAATTTTAACCTTCTCTATATTAAACAGGTAACTTTTGAAAATCTTATTTCAGCATCATTAAAAGAAATCGCCAGAGAGCAGAGCAAAGATCAAACGTCTCTGGCGTGACACGAGCCAGACAACAATGAGAACTTTTTACACCACGCACAATAACATTCTGTTTCAACGTGCTCGCCCTGACAGCGTTAATTGGACTATCTGCGTACCCGAATAACTTGTCATTAAATTAATCTGGTATACACACTTGAGCTACGCGTATTATGGTGCTCGCAAATGCATTTTGATCCTACGACAGAACTGTTATTTCACAAACATGGAAAAGCGTGTCTTGACGACTTCCAAAATTTGCCAAAAAGCTAAATCTTCTACAATATTTCACATTGCCCCTCTGTACCCCGTTGTATTCATGATATTAAGACATACGGCAGCGGTTGATCTATTTGGATCCATTGCAAAAGGTTTCTGTTACATATTCGTTGCTGTAGAACTAACTTCGAAATTTGTATCTAGAACTGTTTCTAATGCTTTTACTAAACATTTTTTGCCTCATGTTGGGCATATTCAGAAGGTAATTTCAGACAATGGACCGCAATTTCGATCAGTAATATGGAAATGTACACAGCAAGCTAGAAGTATTACACCCATTTTTACTTCCAGATACCATGCTTCTTCCAACCCATCAGGGTGCATCATGAAAGAGATTGGAAAACTTAGTCGTATCTACTGTCACAGAAAAAATATTGACTGGGAAAAGCACATTTCAGATATTCAGGACGTCATCGATTCCATACCAAACGACTCTACTATGCTTTCGCCATATCTTGTGTTGAAAAACATAGGTTCACCTAACAGAATTCGTGAAATTGTTTCTTTTCCAACAACAAGAAGATTACGCCACCATGAAATTATAGACATCGCATGTAACAAAATAAAGCGGTCAGCACAGCGCTGCAAACATAAACAAAAACAGATGAGTAACCTCCAGGAATTTCGCATAGGACAAGAAGTATTGATACGCACTCACTACCTATCCAACAGAGGAAAACGTCGTTGCAGTAAATTTGAACTTTTATATTCTGGACCTATTAGGATACGTATCTTCCCCATCCCAATGTAGTTCATATTGAAACTTAACGCACGAGAAAACCACGAGGTAATCATCACATCAACAACGTCAAGCACTTTATAGAATAACTTTTGCTTTGATTCATTTCACGTAGCTGGATAGAAATTTGATGATCACATAGTACAACTATTTATTTTTCCGCCATTCAGCTCTGTATAAGTTTTTTTTGCTTTTTATCAGAAATTATGCTAATTGCCAAATTTTTTTTACAGATGTATGTATTTATATTGCCAGCATTCATATTCTGATTTACATACGAGTGTACATAATAATATGACACAACATAGATCTTTTTTACCTGATGCGTTTACTATGCTTATACAAATTCTATTGGTACCTTATTTTTCACGATTCCTTGATTATTCGGCATTTTATTAGGTGGTGACGTGCCTGGTAGGGAGAATCTTGAAGGTCGGTTCTCTTACCGTAAGTTTAGGCCTTGCTCATTTTTCTTTTTTCATACGCATGTGCATTGAAACAACAACTGAAAGAGACACCTTTTTTGTTGTGTTGGAATGTGTCCAGCGGATCACATGATAGACTTAGTCCATGGAAACTTTATTTGCAGGAATTTGATTTTACGATTGTCCACATCCCAGGAACCCAGAATACTGTAGTAGTGTGGTCTGACCACTGCAAATGGTAATTCAATCATTTTTTTTCATAATAAGAATTTGTGTCCTTTGGAATATGGCCTCTATATATCTTAAGTTAATTTATTTCTGATGCTATTATATCTTTGCTGATACCATGCAATGTGTTTTTTGTGATGCTATGCTCTTCCACTCTGCCATTATTGCACACCCTATGCAAGATAGTATTACTACTGACAATTATGCTATTGTCTGATGAATTGTTATTACATTTTTGTTAGGTTAGTCACTCTTTGTACTTTATAATGTTGCCATGTTTCATTTATGCCCAGTCTTGTGCTGTAATTTGATATATCTCTTGTACTTGATGATGTCACTTGTTTACTTGCTTTCACCTATGTAGAATTAAGAAATCAGTGTAACCTGTAACTCATGTCCATTGCATATACTCATCTATGTTGTATATTTTGCAGAACCAATGTACCAAAGTCTCACTGTACCCAAAGGAGACATTATGGTCATAAATAAAAACACATGAAAGTGTGAAATGTGCAAGAAATGCATTACACAGAAAGCATTACATAAGCAACTTATATGAAATTCTAAACACCACTGACACTTCTCACACTGTTTCCTGGAAGGCTTTTCTACACATTTTCCTGTTAGTGTACTATGTAAATTAGGCAGATTGCCTGTAAAGATTTAGGATTAAGGACTTTTTTTTCTTTGCATTTTGTGTTAGATATAAGAGAAAAACACAAAAATAGTATGAAGAACGTTACAAACTATAATCGAGAAATCGCTGTAAACAGTAACTGTCGTACAATACCAAGGTGTCAGTTACCAGCATAGAATTTCTTTTTTTTAGCCACAACGGTTTTGTAACAGTTTAGGCATGGAAATAGCATTAGGGCACTAAATTTGAAAGTCCACATTCAAGTTTCAGGACACAGTATTGACGGATGTGTGTGTGTGTGTGCGTGTGTGTGTGTGGTGGGGGGGAATAACATTGTGTCATGACCTAGACATTTAATTATTTGTGTCGCTGGCGTGTTTATGCAGACATTTCAGACCTGAAAGAACATTGTGACACTTGACAAGCATCATAAAACAATTTGGCTACGGAAATAATAAATCTTAAGGTGTGTTGAGTCTTACACCAGGTGTATGATAAAAGTTGTATATTGTGACTTTCATCAAACTGATATTGATTTTGTAGGTCTATATGTGCGGCCAGGTAACGTGCAAATACCGATTACGTTGGTACATCTAATTTTTAAGCCTACACTTGGCATAAGGCACAATGGACTCTCATTTTCATATCCAAACAGTAATGTAATGCTTGCCAAGTGTTACAATGTTAATTCTCTTTCCAAGACATCTGCAAACATACGTATATTGTTTGCAGTTATATTATATTGTTGACAGCATAATAATATATATTGATTATATGTGCCCATTATTGTATATAAGACATTTGTGATCAGTGCCTCTTTCAACATTTTGTAAATTCAGAAAACTTATTCACACTTTTTCCAGAAATGGGAGCCCATCAAAAACTCCATGGAGTAGCGAGACTGAAGAGCAGGCCACAATATGGAGTTGCAGTGTTGGTGTTGGCGTCCTTGGCAGTTCCGCTCTCCACATGTTCGCTGGTGAAAATTCCCAAGTGCTGCCCTCTGCACCAGCAGCTGTCGTACGACTTTGATTCATGCATCGATTACGAGTAAGTAACACGCAATTTTGCCACGAAGTACGATATCAAATATAAGCGAACAATTAGCAATTCTGTGAGCTTCCAAGCTGTTGTTATATGGTATGGTGTTCCATAGCATATGCCAGAGACTGAGATCATGAAATTATTCTCCAGACAAACTATGTCTGAACTGAACGTGTCCACTTACAGCAACACTGTAAATCACGACTCCATTAGCATGCATTGCTTGTATAAGTGCCCACAGCTTTAAACAAACAATTAAAATTGAGTTAGTACACTGTTTCCAACTTCTTAACTCAGACAAGTCACAGCGTTAAGATCCAATACTCTGTTTCTTCAGACAATCAATGTGTCTATCTCTCTTCAAGAGACATACACATTCCACTGGCTGACACAGGCAATGTAGTGAGTTTTAGCAAGTACCATCTCATATTGTTAAGACTTGTGTATATGTTTGTGAAGGAGGTTCTCTTTGGACTGACCCATACTGTCGCCTCTTTAACATCGGCGCTTTGTGTGCTAGTGCAGTGCTAACATAGAGAACTGGACTGAGGTCTATCACCTTTCTTGATAATCAGATTTACTTTCTTCATTGTTTCCCGATGTTGCTTGGGGGGGAAAATTCTAGATTCTTTCTGTTGAGAAGCACATGAACCCTTCCCCAATTAAAGATTATGCTCCATCTTTAATGACCAAGTTGTTGTTTGCCCTTAATACACTTCCTTCTTTCCATCTTAACATTTGGACATGTATTTCCAAAAAACCCAGAACAGTTCCAATGGTCATATTTTTCCATAGGAAATGCGTAAAATTTCAACACTGAGACTATAGGACAATTTCTATGCTCGTCAATTTTGTGTCTCTCATACGTCACTGAGAACATGTAACTTGGGCATAGCTTAGGGCACCGTATAGGCTTTATTTTATAAAAATAGGATCAAGGAAAAAAAGTATTGTAAATGGAAGTTTTATTCATAGTAATATTATGAATGCGAAATGACTCTGTTACATCTTCGTAATTTACCCCCTCAATAATTTATCCCCTGAACAGATTTCGATGAACTTGGACTATTTAGCATATCTGGACACTTATTGATTTGCAGAATATTACGGGAATTAGGCAAAATATTTATTCTTTGCAAAGTTATTTACTCTTGGACTTCTCAACTTTATAATATTTGTGAAAATGCTTGTAGTGGTTGATAAGTACTATGTGGTGCAATTAAAAGTACTGAATACAATGCTTATACAATTTTCAGTATGTTTAACCAACACATCCATAGTATTTGTTGCATAATGCACACGTCGTACAATGTATAGTTACATCAATACCATGATATGTAAAGATGCCTGCTCCTACCTATCCCCATCTGTACACACTGCTCGGCAGCGACGCTGCGCATGCACTGTGTATTGAAACAGTATGGGACTATGGAGAGTTGGGTGCACTTCACGAGCTACGCTTACCCAAACAGGCAGACACGTGAGGGCAGCTGATGTTGCAAGTAGAAGAGCTTGCTTACTCATCATCACTGATCATAATTAAACTACTGATACGCATGCGTAGCTGCAGGAGATAACAACTTAAACATAGAACTGAAATAACGGTAGCCATATACGCCGATAGAAAAGAAATCCCGACACTAAAAAATAATGTTGAGTAATGAAATTTCGGGAATACATATGTAAGTGGTTAACACTGCAATATCACAATTCAACGTAAGAGCGAGATAAGCCAGTGAAAATGTGAAATTCTGGTACAGTAAATACCGCTGTAATCGCCAAAATGTTGCGTACAAGCATGCAAAGTGCATGTATTGTGTTGTACAGGCGCCAGATGTCATTTCACAGCCTGTTGCACATGGTTGGTCTATACAGGGACGGTTAATGGTGGTTGTGGATGACACTGGAGTTGCCATCCGATGTTGTCTACATCTACATCTACATTTATACTCCGCAAGCCACCCAACGGTGTGTGGCGGAGGGCACTTTACGTGCCACTGTCATTACCTCCCTTTCCAGTTCCAGTCGCGTATGGTTCGGGGGAAGAACGACTGCCGGAAAGCCTCCGTGCGTGCTCGAATCTCTCTAATTTTACATTCGTGATCTCCTCGGGAGGTATAAGTAGGGGGAAGCAATACATTCGATACCTCATCCAGAAACGCACCCTCTCGAAACCTGGCCAGCAATCTACGCAGCTATGCAGAGCGCCTCTCTTGCAGAGTCTGCCACTTGAGTTTGCTAAACATCTCCGTAACGCTATCACGCTTACAGAATAACCCTGTGACGAAACGCGCCGCTCTTCTTTGATTTCCCATATGTAATCGATTGGAGGCAGATCTGATGATTTAGCAGGCCAAGGTAACATGTCGACACTCTGTAGAGCATGTTGGATTACTACAACGGTATGTGGACGAGTTTTATCCAATTGGGAAACTGCTGCTGGAATGCTGTTCATGAATAGCGGCACAACAGGCGGGGTCACCATACTGACGTACAGATTTCTACTCAGCGTGCGTGGGATACCCACGAGAGTGCTACCGCTGTCATACGAAATCGCACCCCAGGCCATAACTCCAGATGTAGATACAGTATGCCTAGCAGGCACACAAGTTGGTTTGAGGCCCACAACTGGTCTCTTTGTGATCAACATCATCACTGGCATCGAAGCAGAACTAACGTTTATCAGAAAACACAACACACTTCTAACCTACCTTCCAATGAGCACTCACTTGACGACAATGAAGTCGCAAGTGGCGGAGATTTGGGCTCAATGCAATGCTCGCTACGGGGGAGCTGGCTCGGAGTTGACCTTGGAGTAACCTATTTGTAACAGTTCGTTGTGTGATTGTGATGCCTGCTGCTGCAGATGTAGCTGATGCGCCAGACCCATACGCCGAACATAGTGGCGGACTGGAGAGCGGTCTTCTTGCGACGGTACATTCCCGTGACCACCAATCACGTACAGTGGCTACATTGCTGCAAAATCTTTCTGCAGTACCGCAGAAAGAACATTCAGCTTGTCGTAGCCCTATTACGTGACCTCGTTCAAACTCAGTGAGGTGTTGATAATGGCGTCTTTGTTGCCTTAAAGATATTCTTCACTAACATCAATTCACCACGTCCAACCTCTAAGGTAACTAACGCTCACGGCCGTTACAGCGCGCATTTAAAGCAAACTTGATTTGTATCCTCATAGTTGAGCTACTAGCGCCACTCTTATGCATCTGGCTTGAAATTTGAATAGACAACATCTTTCAGATGTAGAAACACGCTTACGAACTTTTGTTTATATCGCGTTACTCCTTCTTGTTGTTGCGATTTTTCACCATAAGTGTATATTTTTCCTCTGTTATGTCAAACCTATATTAATATGACACTGCACCAAATGTCTAAACAAACACAGAGAACAAAACATGGAGACGTGACGCTAATACCGTGTCACTCTGCCTCTAGCCTTGATAATGGCTTCAGTTGCAGCGAGGAACAGGATACACAAGTTTTTTCAGGGATGTCATATCCAGCAGAAGCCATTTGTTGCTGATTATTACATTTCACCCGCTTTTCCAAATATTCCCAGACATTTTCTGTGGGACTAAGATCGTCTGATTTAATACACCAGTCGATGTCCAGTAGGGTGTCTGAGTGTTCGACAAATCAGGAATGTATATGTGCAGCTCTGAGGACATATCTTTGAAGGCGGGTGTGTGCACAGCGTACTCGTCACGGTGTAAAAGAACAGGCAACGCTAGGTCACCGAGAACGCATAACCTGTTGCTCAATCCGTGATACGAGAAACAGCCACAACGTCACAGAACCATCTCGGGGCTGCACTGCTGACCGACTGATTTGGGAGAGGGGACCAAACAGCGAAGTCATCGGTCCCATCGGATTAGGGAAGGACGGGGAAGGAAGCCGGTCGTGCCCTTTCAAAGGAACCATCCCGGCATTTGCCTGGAGCGATTTAGGGAAATCACGGAAAACCTAAATCAGGATGGCCGGACGCGGGATTGAACCGTCGTCCTCCCGAATGCGAGTCCAGTGTGCTAACCACTCCGCCATCTCGCTCGGTGGCTGCACTACTCACTCCACACAGTGGGATCAAACGCCTCATAGGTCAGCCACTCGCACCATTTGAAAAGAGGCAAAACAGCATCTCGTCACGCCAGTCTACACTCCTCCACTCACCTATTAGCCGACTGAAGACGTGCAGCTTTGTGTGCTGCTGTGAGAAATGGACTTCTGTGAGCTGCCTGACTTCACTTCACACAGTACCTTTCGCAATGTCGCTCGGAACCTGTTTGAGACGGACCTGCTATACGGTCAGCAATTATTCCTGTCAGGATTGATGCAGTTTTCCTTGACAGGTGTCACATTCTCTCTGGCCCCTGTCGTGTAGGGTACTTTTATACGACTTCTGTTCTTACGACATGTTTCATGGTTGCTAGTGGCACTCCATTCCTTGTAGATACGAGGTTAAGTCAATTATTATCCGCAAAGAAGTTATAAAATTTTATTGTAATCAAACAGGATACTTACAAGAACATCATTTTTGGATGTCACCTGAGTAACAAATCAATTAGAGACATTTCAGTCCCTCTACGCCTGCTCAAGTCATCTGTTGGTGATGTGAGTGTGAAGTGGAAACGCAGAAGAACAACCCACAGCTACATCAAGATCAGGTAGACCTCATGTATTGACAGGCAGGGACTGTCGATCATTGTGGAGGGTAGTTGTAAAAAATCGCATGAAATCAGTGGAAGGGTTTACTCGTGAGTTCCAAAACGCTACCAGTAGTCAGTTTAGCACAACAACTGCGCGTAGGAAGTGAAAAAGAATTGGATATAGTAGTCGAGCTGCTGCTCGTAAGGTACACATTTCTCTAGTCAATGGTAAGTGAAGTTTCAGATGGGATAAGAGTAAAGCCACTCGACAGTGGCTAACTAGAAACTTAATTATGCTATACCCCGCGGCAATCCAATGGAAGGATTTGGGTTTGGCGGAAGTCTGGTGAACGTTCCCTGCCGTCATGTGTAGTACCACCAATGCAGTACAGATAGATGGTGTTATAGTATCAGGGCGCGTTCCATGGTTAGGGTTTGGTTCCCTTATTGCCTTTAATATAACTCTAAATCCGGAAGTGTATGAACACATTTTGCAGCATTGTATAGTCTGTGGAGTGGAGAAAAAGTTCGGAGGCGTTGGTTATTTGTATTAGCATGACACACATCCAGTCATCAAGTAGCAAATATGTGGAAATGATTTGTAGACAACAATATTCCTGAAATGAAGTGGCCTATCTAGAATCCCAACCTGAACCCAAAGTAAAACTTTTGGGATGAGTCAGAATGTCGACTTCATACCACACCACAGCGTCCAAAATCACTACCTTCTCTGGTTTCAGGTCTTGGGGAAGAATGGGCTGCCATTCCTCAACAGACATTCAGCCACTTCATTCAAAGCGTCCCCAACACAGTTCAAGCCTTCATAAAGGCGAAGGGTGGACACAGCCCATGTTAACGATGACGAGAAGGTGTTCAGATACTTTTCATCAGATAGTGATCATCATGTAACAAGATCTCATTGCAAATGAAAATTATTGCAATTTACTTGTTTATTTATTTACTTTTTAACGCAAAAGCACCCAAACAAGTCCCATTTAGCTCACAAACACTGAGGGGGCAAAGATCATCGGACAGCTCCTAATATCGTATAGGACCTTCTTTTGCCCGGCATAGTGCAGCAGCTCGACGTAACATGGACTCAACGTCGTTGGAAGTCCCCATCAGAAATATTGAGCCATGCTGCCTCTATAGCTGTCCATAATCGCAAAAGAGTTGCCGGTGTAGGATTTTGTGCACGAACTGACCTTTCGGTTACGTCCCATAAATATTCGATGGGATTCATGTCAGCTGTTTTGGGTGGCCAAATCATTCTCTCGGATTGTCCAGAACATTCTTCGATCCAATCGCGAACAATTGTGGCGTGATGACATTGCGCATTGTCATCGTTGTTAGGGAACATGAAATCCACGAAAGGGGGCAAGTGGTCTCCAGGTAGTCGAACATACGGATAGTGGGCACAGTCAATTCCATATAAAGACAGCTAACACCGCTATGGATCCACCATGAGCTTGCACAGTGCCTTGTTGACAACTTGGGTTCTTGACTTAAGGCGATCTGTGCTACATTCGAAATCTACCATCAGTTCTTACCAACTGAAATCGGTACTCATTTACTGTGAAGCATGGGAGTTGGGGAGTAGTAGCTGCCATTGCTCGAGCACTAGAGGGTAATTTTAGCCAGACTCGTCAATACCTGTTGGACGTAGAAAGGATATTTTCGCTATTAGTGTAGCACTAGAGATTTCCTCCAGCTAGTCTAGCCTATAGGCTTATGTGGGAAGGATGGTTAAAAATGGCTCTGAGCATTATGGAACTTAACTTCTGAGGTCATCCGTCCCCTAGAACTTAGAACTACTTAAACTTAACCAAACTAAGGACATCACACACATCCATGCCCGAGGCAGGATTCGAACCTGCGACCGTAGCGGTAGCGCGGTTCCAGACTGTAGCGCCTAGAACCGCTCGGCCACTCCGGCCGGCAAGGATGGTTAATAATGACGACAAACTATCACTAAAATGTAGGGGAACTGCCTCCAGCTGATCGACAAGTTGTAAGGTGTATGCTTCGCCGGCGATGGGCGAGGCATGACAGAATCTCTGACCAGAGAGTAGTTTATTGTTAGTTGTTGCTTGTCGCGAGTGGACAGTACTAGTCTGCGCCAGTCGGATACAGTAGTAGTCGGTCGGCTTTAGTAGCGAGTGGACAGTAGCAGTCTGCGGGAGTCGGCATGCGTCGGCTGTGTGCTCTGGTCGCGGCTCTGGTCAGGACTCTGGACGATGAGTATTGTTGCAGAAGGTAAAGAAGCAGCATTGCGCATATCTAATAATGTATGTTAATAGTAATTAATTTGTTCAAAAAATGCCCCAATAATATTTTTTTTATAAAGTAACTCTTTTAAAGAAAAACATTCATTTCAATTTAAAAAATATTTCCTATGCATTCCCTCCAAGAATAATATATATATATATATATATATATATATATATATATATATATATATATATATATATATATATATATACGCTAGCATTGCACGAAGCTGTGTTGAAGAGTGTATAATTAAGAGCAGATATAGATGCAGTTTTTATTGAGGTAAGAATTTTTGTTTTTTTTTTTATTCAGAATACAGGGCCGAAGCTCAGCGCTGCTGCCCTTATAAAATTTGCCAGATATTATTATTTCTGTTGAGAGGTTACATTTGATTCATGGTTCATTATTTAATTAATATTATTGTGGGTTCATGGTCAATTTTCATTCATTAACATTTTCTGTGGCGAGGTTACGCTTGGCTCCATTTTTCATTATTATTTAACATTTTCTGTGGGGAGGTTACACTTGGCGACATCCGGCCAGGATCGTATTTCTTTGGGAATCTTCTGATAAGTAGTCATATATCTGCTCTTAATTACTTAAACGTAGTTTTCATCTGGCACAACGCATTTTCTAATTTGTCACTCTTTCTTTCACAGATCATCGGAAATTTGTTGCTCTTTGTTGTATTTGTGTTTGTTGCATTTTTGCATTGTGTTTGTTTCATTTGTGAATAAATTTGATTTTTTGATTTGTAAAAAAATGCCGCGAAAAACTGTTAACAGTACATCGCGATGTACAATGAGTGAAATAGCCGACTCGAATAACTTCACCGATAGTACTTGCGACACTCAGTGTCTTAATGACAGTCCTCTATTTACAGACAATCAGTGTGTGCGGATTATTAATAATGATTTTGATCATAATGATGAACAAATAAATTCAATTGTGTCCTCTGTTAATTTAACGACAATTGATGACGCGGGACGCTCTGTTGCAATGAGCGGTGCCCAGCTTGACACACCCGGTTTGCAGGATTTACGTGACGAACAGACAAATTTTTCTAATGAAAATGAACAGTGTAATCAGAGTACGACAGATTTATTTAATTCCGGTGTAGTGACTAACAGTGCACATCTGATTAGCAAACATTTTCGAGAATCACAGAATAACCAAATGGTTACACAAAACGTGACAATTGCAGATACGCCATCAAACAGCACAGAGAATAGAGTAGGTAATATTGGCTTGGATCAAATTATGGCAATATTGCTACAATATAGTGAAAATTTCAAACAACTTAATGAAACTAATGAAAATGTCAAACAAATTAATGAACAAAACAAACAAATTAGTGAACAGAACAAACAACTTAATGAAAATTTCAAACAACTTAATGAAAAACAGGACAACCTTAATGAAAATTCCAAACAACTTAGTGAACAGATCAAACAGCTTAATGATAAACAAGACAACCTTAATGAAAAATTAGACAACAATTCCAGACAGCTTAGTGAACAGATTACAGCCGTTGCCGCGCAGTGTCATGATACTAAAGATCAATTACGTGAGGAAATTGAGGCTTGCGCTAGGAAAAGTAGTGAAGAAATTAGATCTGTTGCTCAAGATTTAAGGGATATGCAAACAGCTACAACAGAATCACTTAGAGACGAAATTAGTGCAGTCGGTAAACAATGCTCTGAAAAAGCAACACAGTTACGCGACGAGTTTAAATTAATGACAGCAGAACTTTCGCGCACACTGGATGCAAAAGTAGACGCGAAATTCGACCAACAGAACAGTCAAATTGACGAACGTTTTAATCACCACCTGCAAAACAGTGAAACGCGTTTCCGTAAATTTATACAGGAACAAAATAAAGTAAAACGACAAGTCATGGAAACAATTACCGCAAGAGACAGGAAGATAAACTTAAATTGTTTACGAAAGCAAAAACATACGTAGACAACAATATTGCTACAGTATCGGACGAAATTAATACTATCAAACAACTGAACACCGAATTTGGTGATGAAATTACCGATCTTAAATCAAAAACAGATACACACACAGTAGACTTTCAGACAGTGACCGACAGACTCGAACAATTAGAACTAACACAGGATTCCGATGTCATTAAAGCTGATGTTAAAAAATTGAACGAAACCACACGTAAAATACAAAAACAAATTAATGCTTCTGACACTAAAAACGATGATCAGGTAAAAATACTGACTGAAAAATATGATGAATTGGCCAGTCGTATTGACGTTATTGAAAGTAATAATGACAGCAAATCAGACGATACTTCACCGATTTCGTTTAATCAAACACCTGAATTCCAAAATCTACAGCAGACAATCAGTGAGATAGATTCATCTAATAATACATTACGTAGAAAATTGTCAACTTTACAGCAAGAAGTGACAGAGATGAAAAATATTTCAGTTAATAACACGTCACAGCACACGGCACATTCCGAACATTTCTCACACTCACACAGCCAGTATAACTTAAGTAATTTACAGAGACTACGCGACTTAAAATCCGAAAAGATACAGACAAACAGATTCTTATGTAATCGTGAACCTGTTCACACATTCAGTGACGATAACGTTGATTACGAGCAATGTAATTTACAGAGACTACGCGAGTTAAAATCTGAAAAGGTACAGACAAACAGATTCTTATGCAATCGTGAACCTGTTCACACATTCAGAGACGATAACGATTACGAGCAATTTTTATCCGTAAGAAAATCTAAGGAATTTAATAATGACAGAGCATAGGTATACGCTTTGAACCGTATACTACAATTTGTTTTTGTATTTTCAATAGCATTGCCTGTAATGCAGAAACTACAATTAGCATGGATACAGCAATTTGCTTTTGAATTTTCAACGGCATTGCCTGTAACGCAGAAACTGAAATTTACTTGCAGCGCGTAATAGACCTCAGGGGATTCATTACGCTTTAATGAATATGTGCCGTAGCGTGCACAGGGCCCCAAGCCGTAGTAGTGCTGTTTCATCTTTAGTTTTCTGCACTGCTGCCTTCTCTTCTACTATCCTTTATATCTATCAGAACAGCTCTTCAACTATCGCCCTATGTGTAAGAATATGTAAAGAAAACCCGATAAGACAACTTTTACCGAAAGTGACATTTTTCATTAGACGCTCTAGAAATGACAACCATGAGAAGTTTAATAACAGACAAAAATTTAATCATCAGTATGTGTAAAATTTTCAGCAGTCGCAAACACATTTTGGTAACAATAGAGGTTTTTCTCCGCAACAGCAACAAAACCAGCCGGTTAGCATACCTAACCAACAATGTAATGTACAAGGTCAACTAAGCTTTAATGTTTCGCCGCCTGCACGTATAGCGTCAGCTCCAACAAATAGTAATGCACAGCAACAAGGAAATAACTACGTACAGAAAACACACCATTTCAATTCCTAGCGCAATGCGCCGTATCGAAATGACTATCACGACAGACGTAAAAATAATGAGCACAATTTTCAGCGTACATTTAATAACAGTCAATCTTATCAGCAGCAAGCACATCAGCAACAACATATTATCGTGAATGAACAAGACAGTAGATATCATCCCGAACGTAATACGTCAGGGAGAAATAATAGAACAGTACAAATAGTTGGAATGCCATAGCATCCTCCCGCAAATAATGACACGTCAGATGGAATTTGACTAGATACAGTACAGGTTGCATATTCCAGTAACGCAAGCAATACTTTTGACACGCAGAATATTGTTCACGAGAATGTTATTTGAAACATGCTTCGTTGAATGCAACACTTTTATCGCACCCAGATCTTACCAGAAATTTTTCTATTGCCAACGACAGTTCTAGCACCGCTTTAGGCGTACATATTTTTCAGGAAATTGAAGAAGATGGTTGTACAGTAATTAAAAACATCGCTTTTGCAAGTCGCATTCTGTCACCTGCTGAACGAAATTATTCTGTTACAGAACTTGAAACATTATGTGTTGCATGGGCTTTTACCAGATTTAGGCATTTTCTTTATGGAAGACACACTACCGTTTACACAGATCATAGAGCGATACAATTTTTACTTTCGGCTAAATTTACACACGACAGATTAAGTAGATGGAAACTTTATTTACAGGAATTTAATTTTACAATTGTTCACATTCCCGGTACACAAAATATTGTAGCAGACGCACTATCCCGTTCTCTTAACAACAATCAGCAAGACATCGCAACCAACTTCTGCAAAGCAAATTTCAGCGTCATGTACATTCAACAAGTTGCATTTGAAAATTTCATTTCGTCATCATTACAGGACATAGCACAAGAGCAGAGTAAAGACAACGTATGGAAAGAAATTAAACACCTTTGGCAAGATAGGAATAATGTTACCATTAGAAACCATTACACTGTACGCAATGACATTCTGTTTCGTCGCTCTCATCCTGACAGCAACAATTGGTTATTATGCATTCCTGACGAACTTGTTAACAAATTAATCTGGTATACTCATTTAAGTTATGCACATTACGCAGCTAGAAAATGTTTTCTTATACTGAGACAGAACTGTTATTTTACCAACATGGAGAAACGTATTCGACGAGTTTTAGCGTCATGTAAAATCTGCCAGAAAGCTAAATCAGATACGACTTCACATATTCCTCCATTACATCTCATTGTACCTGTTAAATTAAGACACATGGCCGCTGTAGACATTTTTGGTCCAATTCCCAGAACTAATAGAGGTTTTTGCTACATCTTTGTCGCTGTTGAACTCACTTCAAAATTTGTTACCTTCACTCCGTTACGCAAAGCTACTGCTAAAACTGTTTCGAAAGCATTTGTAAAACATTTTCTATTTCATGTAGGGCATGTGTTGTAAGTAATTTCAGACAATGGATCACAGTTTCGATCTGCTATATGGACACATGTTACGAGCTAGAAACATTTCTCCGATCTATATATCCAGGTACCATGCTTCTTCGAACCCTTGTGAACGATTAATGAAAGAAATTGGTAAACTGTGTAGAATTTACTGCCATAAAAAACATATTGATTGGGACACACACATACTCTCCTTCCAAGATGTAATTAATTCCATACCGAATGAATCTACTATGCTATCTCCGTCTGTTATACTGAAAAACGTTGAACCACCTAACAAAATTAAAGAATTAGTAACATCTCGTCGACTACGACACCATGAAATAATTGACATTGCGCTGAACAACATCAAACGTGCCGCAGAGCGCCGGAGAAGACAGCAAAAACAGGTTTGTACACGCCGTGACTTTCACATTGGACAGAAGATATTAGTACGTACACACTATTTATCCAATAGAGGAAAAGGTAGGTGCAGTAAATTTGAACTTCTATACGCAGGTCCATATCGGATTCGCGGCATTCCTCACCCCAATGTAGTACACGTCGAAACTTTGAGAACCAGAAAAACCAAAGGGAACCACCACGTGTCGAACGTCAAACCTTTTATTGAATGAAGATACTTTATGATTTATCACACTGTAATGCCATTTCCTAATTTTTTATGACCGCTTATGCAATTATATTCACATGAATACCTACTGATGATTATCGTAATTTTTTCTTGGCAAGTGCCCGGCAAGGTAAGGTTAGCAGGTCGCTTTTCTTGTCGTTACACATCAGACAGTGCACATTTTCCAGATAAAATTACGTATCTTACAAATAATTATGCAATTCTATCTAGTGATATATTAATTTTATCACATTTTCTCTCCATTAAAGTCTTCAATTCTCGCCTCCATTAACTACACAACATACAAGCTGTACACAAAGAAGATCACATTTCTTGTCGTTACATATCAGACCGTGCATATTTTCCATTTTTTTATGTATGTATGATTGTTTTCCTGTTTTGTTTGTATGCACTATGAAATATTTAAGATATAACAAACACCAGTTGGCTTTAACATTTTGCCTTATGATATCTCAACATCGTGACTACTTTACTTTTTTTTTTTTTTTGCTGCTACATTGTGATACACTGTGTACATTTTTGCTTCTGAACACTGTCGATGTTTTTGACATATTACGTTTTCTGTCATGCTATGCTGTATGCTCAATTATGTTACTATAAACCAGTTTTTATCTAATGGGTATATGAATTAAATGCAAAACATTAATCTTTGTTCATCATTTTCAGTAAGAAATAACGTGTAAACGAAATAAATTAAACAGAAATGGGAATTTCACCTTCGGAATGAACGAAAGAGGATGCAATACCTCGTGATGAAGAGTAAATGGATCAGAATTAACAAGCATTAACAAGAATATACTATACACATCGTATGATAGCAGTCTGAACTAATTTTTTCTTTCAGAATACGAGGCGATTGATGCAGGCAGTCAGACAGAACTACACATCTTAGTTTTAGTGATGAAATATGCTAGAAATAGGGAATAGTTGTATAATGAATAATGAAGTGACTTTTTTTGCAGATGATAATGAGTGGTGATGAATAATGATGAAGAATATGCTAATATGGATAATGATGTTTTTCTTTACAGGTGATGATAATAATGGAGTTATGATGATATGGATAATGAAGTTTTTCTTTACAGATGAGGATAATGATGAAGTTTATATATTTACTGTTAGTTAAGAGATGCTATGTAGTTATCTAAGTATTTGTTGCAGTTCGTTTTGACAGTATGTCTTATATCGCATGATATGATGACTGAAGGTTTTGGAAAGGACAGCTAGAGAACATATATATTTTTTATACACATTTCACTACCTGTTAATTCGAAGTTCACTACTTTCCAGCATAATATGCGTTTCTTCTTTCAGTTTCATAATCCATTTTGTATATTTTGCAGGAGAAATTATTCATGAAATTAATGTGCTATAAGCAGTTGTTTATTAAACCTATGTCGTTTATGAATGTGATCACATATACTCTACTTCTTTCATAACCTTGCTACAGCTGACTCATGACGAATGACGTTACACATCTTCATTTGCAGCAATAACTCAAAAGCAAACAAAGTAATTACCAGTCCCAAATAATGCTACGAGTTTAAGAGAGTTCTGAGTAATACTGATCAGCTCTGAATAGTATGTCACTTCAATAATGACTTCTGAATAATACATACAAAAAAATGCTTTGTAACTGGCCAATGAATGCCATTGATTATTGTAATAACATGACCTATGATGTCAATGATTACTATAATTAGATTAGTTATGCTATGCCAATAATTAACTCATTTTGAATACAAAAAAATGCTTTGTAGCTGGCCAATGAATGCCATTGATTATTGTAATAAGATGACCTATGATGCCAATGATTACTATAATTAGATTAATTATGTATAAATGCTATGCCAATAATTAACTCATTTTGAATAATGACTTCTGAAGAATAAAAAAAATGCTTTGTAGCTGGCCAGTGAATGCCTTTGATTATTGTAATAAGATGACCTATGATGCCAATGATTACTATAATTAGATTAATTATGCTATGCCAATAATTAACTCATTTTGAATAATGACTCCTGAAGAATACAAACAAACAAAAATGCTTTGTAACTGGCCAATGAATGCCACTGATTATTGTAATAAGATGGCCAATGAGTGCCAATGACTACTACAATTAACTGAATTATGTTACTACTACGCCATTCTTTAGCTTCTGTTTTGAATGATGACTTCTCATGGTTTCTCATGGTTTGGGCAATGAGTGCCAATAATTACTATATTCAGATAATTTTATGAACGTTATTCTGTAATACTACATACATGGTACAGAAATGTTCAGTAACTGGGCAATGAGTGCCACCAATTACTCAAATCAGTTGTTAGACTAGTGTAATTCTCAATGAAGACTACTATGTGACTTAATTTCCTTCACCTTCTGACCTAATTACCAGAAATTACTGCAATATCCATTTGTCCTGTCTATCCTCATGATCATGGAGCACTAAATTTGGTTTATGCACTAATTCTACGTTGGTCTACTTTACGAGAACATGGTGTTGACACGACATGCTGTCCACCACCTTGAGCGATGGAGATGTTATTATGGTCCCACTGTTTGGTGTACCTAGTGTACTACCAAAATGATAACATGGAATATTATTACGACATTTCAGTGTCTTGGCTACACTGATTAATACTTCAAGGAAAAGAACTTCAGATTGTATCACTTGGTGTTGTGCTTCCGTAGAAAGATATGGACTTTCAGTGCAGCTGCGTGCAAACTAAAGTGCTACAACCATGATGCAATCCTTCCCATTCCTTTCCTAATTCTTGTAAAATGATAAAGACATATACAGTGCGTGTGCACTTCATTTCATTTGTTAACAAGATCAGTTGTCCTAAAAATACTAAAGACTTCTATAGTGCATGTGCACTTTATTTCACTCCTTGATATGTTTATTTGTTGTAAAAAAATGCTAGAGAGTTTTACAGTGTGTGTGCACTATATGCCATTTGTTAATATGATTTATACTCATTACGTATACTTTTTTTTGTGATTCCCAGATATGTTCTGTATTACAGTGCGTGTGCACTTTCGTCATTTTGTTAACATGATTTGTATTCATTGCATATACATTTTGTGATTTGCTGATATATTCTGAACTTCAGTGCGTGTGCACTTTTGTCATTTGTCAATATGATTTGTACTCATTATGTTTATTTGTTGTAAAAATATTAGCGAGTTTTACAGTGCGTGTGCGCTTTATGCCATTTGTACTCATTACGTATACTTTTTTTTTGTGATTCCCAGATATGTTCTGTATTACAGTGCGTGTGCACTTTCGTCATTTTGTTAACATGATTTGTATTCATTGCATATACATTTTTGTGATTTGCTGATATGTTCTGAACTACAGTGCGTGTGCACTTGTGTCATTTCTCCACATGATTTGTACTCATTGTGTATACATTTTGTCATTGCTTGATATGTCTGTACTCAGTGCATGTGCACTATATTCTATTTCATGTTCTGCACACACACACACACACATATATATATATATATATATATATATATATATATATATATATATATATATATTCTGTGATTGTAAAGTTAATTATGAAAAATTTGTTGCTCATGGCAAGTCCAATTGACTCACCATCGCTGCCAAATTTTTGCCCCCCCCCCCCCCCTCCCAGTGGAGGGTTATGTAAGGTGTATGCTTCGCCGGCGATGGGCGAGGCATGACAGAATCTCTGACCAGAGAGTAGTTTATTGTTAGTTGTTGCTTGTCGCGAGTGGACAGTACTAGTCTGCGCCAGTCGGATACAGTAGTAGTCGGTCGGCTTTAGTAGCGAGTGGACAGTAGCAGTCTGCGGGAGTCGGCATGCGTCGGCTGTGTGCTCTGGTCGCGACTCTGGTCAGGACTCTGGACGATGAGTATTGTTGCAGAAGGTAAAGATGCAGCATCGCGCATATCAATAATGTATGTTAATAGTAATTAATTTGTTCAAAAAATGCCACAATAATAATTTTTTTTATAAAGTAACTCTTTTAAAGAAAAACATTCATTTCAATTTAAAGAATATTTCCTATGCATTCCCTCCAAGAATAAAATATATATATATATACGCTAGCATTGCACGAAGCTGTGTTGAAGAGTGTATAATTAAGAGCAGATATAGATGCTGTTTTTATTGAGGTAAGAATTTTTGTTTTTTTATTCAGAATACAGGGCCGAAGGTCAGCGCTGCTGCCCTTATAAAATTTACCAGATATTATTATTTCTGTTGAGAGGTTACATTTGATTCATGGTTCATTATTTAATTAATATTATTGTGGGTTCATGGTCAGTTTTCATTCATTAACATTTCCTGTGGCGAGGTTACGCTTGGCTCCATTTTTCATTATTATTTAACATTTTCTTTGGGGAGGTTACAAAGTGAATAAGTGTTGGGAACAGATCACAGTTTCCCATTCGTCTAGGGTGCAACCGGTATAGTCATGAGCCCAGGAGAGGAATTGCAGGCAGTGTCATGCTGTTAGCAAAGGTATTTGTTCGGTCCTCTGCTGCCATAGCCCATCAGCACCAAATGTCGCTGCACTGTCCTAACGCATACGTTCGTTATAGGTCCCAGGCTGATTTTTGGGGCTATTTCACACAATGCTGCTTGTCTTTCAGCACAGAACTCTGCACGAACACCACTGCTCTCGGTCATTAAGTGAAAGCCATCGCCCACTGAGTTGTCCACTCATGACACTATAGGTCACGGAATACTGAAATTGCGAAGTGGAATGTCCCATGTGTCTAGCTCCAATTACTATTCCACGTTGAACATCTGTTAATTCCCGATGCAGTCGTAACCACGTCGGAAACCTTTTCACGTGAATCATCTGAGTACAAGTAACTATTCAGCCTTGTACAGGCGACACTACTGCCTTCTGTATGTTTGCATTTCGATGTCCCTTGGCTTTGGTCACCAGAGTGTATTTTCTGCAAGAGGTGATACACCTGCCAACATTTGAAACTATTTCGTAGATTATCTGGAAGACGAGCTACACATCGTTTGTTTACTGTTACCAACCTTCCTCCAGCCCGCAATAATATTGATGTTCAGCCCACCAGGAAATAAGCACGGCAGTCATCATATTTAGTAGGTGTTCGTAATGATATGTGTGAGAAGATGTACGAGTGGTGCGGTGCGTGTTGTTTGTTGCAGGAGCGCGGCTGCCACTGACAACGACACCAGCTGGTGGTTGTCGCCCGAAGTGATCGACCAGATGAACGCTGAGTGGGTGGTGGGCCCGGGACAGCGGCAGGCCTGTTCTGCAGCCGAGTCGACGCTGTGGCTGCAGGAGTTGGGAGACGTGGTCATGACGGCAGGGGGCCGCCTGGAGCTGGACGTGGGTGGCGACAGCGAGCCGCTCCAGCTGGAACTGGACCCCCACCTCTACTGCCTGGACAGGACGCAGGTCAGTTGGAGCTCCTTTCCCTCAGGGTCTGACTCACACAGTGAGGTGGCAAAACGTAAATTTTTCATTCAACTTGAGATCCCACTGGTTTTCTACAGGAATTTGGTAACAGTTAAAGGGCCTACATTTTACTGCTTTCATGGTTTGCATGTTTACTGTATGCGTGTACTGTTATACAGGGTGGTCCATTGATCGTGACTGGGCCAAAAATCTCACGAAATAAGCGTCAAACGAAAAAACTACAAAGAACGAAACTTGTCTAGCTTGAAGGGGGAAACCAGATGGCGCTATGGTTGGCCCGCTAGATGGCGCTGCCATAGGTCAAACGGATATCAACTGCGTTTTCTTAAAATAGGAACCCCCATTTTTATTACATATTCGTGTAGTACGTAAAGAAATATGAAAGTTTTAGTTGGACCACTTTTTTCGCTGTGTGATAGATGGCGCTGTAATAGTCACAAACATAAGGCTCACAATTTTAGACGAACAGTTGGTAACAGGTAGGTTTTTTAAATTAAAATACAGAACGTAGGTACGTTTGAACATTTTATTTTGGTTGTTCCAATGTGATACATGTACCTTTGTGAACTTATCATTTCTGAGAACGCATGCTGTTATAGCGTGATTACCTGTAAATACCACATTAATGCAATAAATGGTCAATATTATGTCCGTCAACCTCAATGCATTTGGCAATACGTGTAACAACATTCCTCTCAACAGCAAGTAGTTCGCCTTCCGTAATGTTCGCACATCCATTGACGATGCGCTGACACATGTTGTTAGGCGTTGGCGGTGGATCACGATAGCAAATATCCTTCAACTATCCCCACAAAAAGAAATCCGGGTACGTCAGATCCGGTGAATATGCGGGTCATGGTATGGTGCTTCGGCGACCAATCCACCTGTCATGAAATATGCTATTCAATACCGCTTCAAACGCACGCGAGCTATGTGCCGGACATCCAATAGTGCATATTACGCCAGTTTACGTTACCGCTGTTGGTGAATGACGCTTCGTCGCTAAATAGAACGCGTGCAAAAAATCTGTCATCGCCCCGTAATTTCTTTTGTGCCCAGTGGCAGAACTCTACACGACTTCAAAGTCGTCGAAATACAATACCTGATGCATAGAAATATGGTACGGATGCAATCGATGTTGCTGCAGCGTTATCAATACCGACGTTTTTGAGTTTCCCGATTCTCGCGCAATTTGTCTGCTACTGATGTGCGGATTAGCCGCGACAGCAGCTAAAACACCTACTTGGGAATCATCATTCGTTGCAGGTCGTGGCTGACGTTTCACATGTGGCTGAACATTTACTGTTTCCTTAAATAACGTAACTGCGGGCCGGTCTGGCCGTGCGGTTCTAGGCGCTTCAGTCTGGAACCGCGTGACCGCTACGGTCGCAGGTTCGAATCTTGCCTCGGGCATGGATGTGTGTGATGTCCTTAGGTTAGTTAGGTTTAAGTAGTTCTAAGTTCTAGGGGACTGATGACCACAGATGTTAAGTCCCATAGTGCTCAGAGCCATTTGAACCATTTTTTTTTTAATAACGTAACTATCCGGCGAACGGTCCGGAATCTTGGATGATGTCGTACAGGATATCTAGCAGCATACATAGCACACGCCCGTTGGGCATTTTGATCGCAATAGCCATACATCAACACGATATCGACCTTTTCCGCAATTGGTAAACGGTCCATTTTAACACGGGTAATGTATCATGAAGCAAATACCGTCCGCACTGGTAGAATGTTACGTGATACCACGTACTTATATGTTCGTGACTATTACAGCGCCATTTATCACAAAGCGAAAAAAGTAGTCCAACTAAAACATTCATATTTCTTTACGTGCTACGCGAATATGTAATAAAAATGGGGGTTCCTATTTAAAAAATGCAGTTGATATCCGTTTGACCTATGGCAGCGCCATCTAGCGGGCCAACCATAGCGCCATCTGGTTTCCCCCTTCAAGCTAGACGAATTTTGTTCTTTGTAGTTTTTTCGTTTCATGCTTATTTCGTGAGATATTTGTCCCGGTCACTATCAATGGACCACCCTGTATATTAGGTTTCCTTGTCAAAAAAGCTAAATCACCAATACATTGTTTTTTTTAATTAGAGTTGTTCAAAAATGGTTCAAGTGGATCTGATCACTTTGGGACTTAACTTCTGAGGTCATCAGTCCCCTAGAACTTAGAACTACTTAAACCTAACTAACCTAAGTACATCATACAGACTGTAGAGCCTAGAACCGCTCGGCCACCCCTGCCGGCAGAGTTGTAAAATACTAACATGAGTTATTTGAAGAAGTATGGAAAAGCTTGGAGAACCCAATTTTGGGGAAGATCACTTTGCGTTCTGGAAAAATGTATGAATGTGTAAGGCCATACTATCTC
Source organism: Schistocerca nitens (assembly GCF_023898315.1). Taxonomy (NCBI): domain Eukaryota; kingdom Metazoa; phylum Arthropoda; class Insecta; order Orthoptera; family Acrididae; genus Schistocerca; species Schistocerca nitens. Next base: position 357,646,260 of record NC_064622.1, read on the forward strand.
TACTCAAATCCTAGAAAAAAGGTCCAATAAAGGACTCTCTCTGATGTTATTTAATCTGTACATTACGCAAGGCAGTAAAGAAGACCAAGGAGAAATTTGGTAAGGGAACTAAATTTTATGGAGGAGAAACAAAAATTTTGAGATTTGTCGGTGACATTTCAGTTCTGTCAGAAGTAGTAAAGCACTTGGAAGATGAATTGGTCTTTAGAGTAGGTTATGAGATCAACAGCAACATTAGCAAAATAAGGGTAATGGAATGTATTCCAACTACATCAGACGATAGGACGGAATTAAATTGGGAAATGAGAACCTAAAAGTGTTGAGTGAGTTTTGTTATATCAACGGCGCAATACACTGACGGAAAAAAATCGCAGCACAGAGAAGGAGTTCTGCGACATAAAAGAAAGTTGGTAGGCGTATTTCCACAGCTGATAAATGATGTCTTCAGATTTCGTGCCAGTCGCATAATAGTGGCACTAGTAGCACCACTATGGGGGTGTAAATCAGATTTGCTTTAAATGCACGCTTTAACGGTCGCGAGCGTTCATTACCTTCGGGATTGGACGTGTTGATATTAGTCAAGAATGCCTTTAAGGCGACGAACACGTCATTATCAACACCTCACCTCACTGATTTCGAAGGAGATGTGCAATAGGGTTACAAGCAGCTGACGTGCGTTCTGCGGTAGTGCAGAAGGCTTGGCAGGAGTGTAGCCACTGCACATGTTTACTGGCAGCAGTAGTGATGAGAATGTACGGTCGCAAGAAGACGGCTGTGAACAACCACGTGGCACCACCGAGTGCGATACCATCGTAATCGGCGTATAGCACTGGCGCGTCGCACTGCATCTGCAGTAGCAATATGAGCAGTAGTTGGCACCACAAATCGGTTATTTAAAGGACAGCTCCGAGCCAGACGCCCTGCTGCGTAATGACCGCAAACCACGACTATTAGCGTTCAGTGGTGTAAACCTAAAGCTTACTGGAGGACAAGGTGGAGAGGTCTGTTGTTTTTTTATGATGAAAGCTGGTTCTGTCTCGGGTTCAGTGACGGCCATATGCTGGTTAGGAGGAGGCCAGTTGTGTACCTGCAACCAACCTGATCTGCTTGCTACATATTGGGCCTACACCTGGAGTTATGGAATGCTATACGATTTCGTATGACAACAGGAGCACTTTCGTGGTTATCCCACGCACCCTGTCTACCAATTTGTACTTCAATCTTACGATGCGACCTGTTGTGCTGCCATTCACTAACAGTTTTCCGGGGGCTGTTTCCCAGTAGGATAACGCTCGCCTATATACCCACATTGTAACACAGTTGCTCTACTGAGTGTTGACATGGTGCCTTGGCCTTCTCGGGCACCACAACTGTCTCCAATCGAGCACATATGAGACACTATCGGACGACAACTACAGCATCATCCACAACCAGCATTAACCGTTCCTGTGTAGACCGACCAAGTGCAATAGGTATGGAACTCCATCCCACAAGCTGACTTGCGGCACCTGCACAACACGACACAATGCACGGATGTTTGCACTCTTGGATTTCAACATTCCGGCGGTTACACCGGTTATTAACGTAACAGCAGTTCACATTTGCAATGGCTTACCTGGCTCTTACATTAACCTGTGATCTTGCAAGGTTAATCAATTAAATATGTCATCTAGACCAATGTATTCCCGAAACTTCATTGCTATTCATTAATTATTTTTCGTGCTGCAATTTTTTCCGTCAGTGTATTTGAATTAGAGAGGATATATAACGCAGAGTAGCAATAACAACAAAAGTGTGTCTGAAAAAAGGAAAGTAGGGCTATGCTAGCTATCACACTGCACGATATTCTTAGTACTGTTTAGGCAGTTACTAACGACCTTACGATAGCGATTAACTGTGTAAACATGATAGAAGTGGAGAGTCATTAGTTAAACGAGTAAAGTCTCGCGTGGCAGAATACTTTAAAACGTTTCGTTAAGCGAGTGTAATTAATGATCGTCTGTGTGTTTAACTTCCTGTAGATTTTCCGACTTCAACGAGAGAAAGTGTTGGTAAGAAGATTAATGGCTCCCTGAAATCTGGCGTTACACACATATCGATTTGATTGGAACGTAATACTGCTATACTGCTATCGAAATCTACTCGGACCGCCATCCAGATGGCTGCATTGAAACTCTGTCGTCACTCAAGTGTACGGGATGTCTCAAACCTTTTCGAGCAAATTGAAATACGCGATAGTGGTTCCACAAGCGACTATATTGAGATAGGGAACCAATGGTCCAAAACGCATATTTATTGTGTTATGGACATACACAGCATACACCGCGTAACAACAACGAAGCTCGTAGTAATTATTCACAGTGACGATCGCCAGTCTCAATGGATGAGTGGCAACGGCGCATGAAATTCTGGCACATTCTCTCAAAGATCGCTGGTGTCTGTTGTACCAAGAGACAGGCACCTTGAACACTAGCAAAAAGGTTTTCATCCGTTTCCACTGGGATTTCACACACCAACGTGTTGACAAAACCGCCAAGGAAAAAGTCCAGAGATGTGAGATCAGACGATCGCGTTGGCCATCGGACAGGACCTCCCCTTACAATCCAACGATGAGGGTACATGTTGTTTAGGTGCGGTCATTAACATCGAAGTGGGCTGGTGCACATCGTGTTGAAACGACATCCTTTCGCGGAAAACAAGCGGTACAGTCTTCAGGAACTGTGGCAGCACATCTCGCAGCATCACCAAGTAACGTGAACCAATCAAACGGGGAGGCAGCAAATAAGGTCCTGTTAGGTAACTTTGGACAACGCCCGCCCATACGTTGGCATATAATCGTTGTTGGTGGCCACCGACGTGGGTGCCGTCGGGATTGTCCTCACTCTAGATATAGCTGATGTAACTGTTGCAAACTCCATCACAGGCGAATGTGACCACATTCGTTACCAATACAAACTGTACGAAGTTCGCCACGACTCAAAATCCGTTGGTCCCAGTGCTTGCACACACTCTTTATAATAAGGATGTAACACTTGCTCCACCAGTATCCTTCGAAGTGTGTATTTCACTGACAATAATGCTGGATGATCGGCCACATGGTCCAACATCATATCCTCAAAGTCTGGTGTTCGGACAAGTCTCTGGCAGAAACTTTGGCCTGCTCTCCGTGAGGTGAACGACCCCGTCTCTCGTAAGTTGGTATTGATATCCATGGAGGTAAACTTCTTCCGATTAGGATGACTCGTGTTGCTTTAGGGGCACTACATCCTGGCCGGCCGGTGTGGCCGAGCGGTTCTAGGCGCTTCACTCTGGAACCGCGCGACCCCTACGGTCGCAGGTTCTAAACCTGCCTCGGGAATGGATGTGTGTGATGTCCTTAGGTTAGTTAGGTTAAAGTAGTTCTAAGTTCTAGGGGACTGATGACCTCAGATGTTAAGTCGCATAGTGCTCAGAGCCATTTGAACCATTTTGAACTACATCCTGCTGTGGTACATAAAAGCATGTCTTCCAACTCCGTCTTTGTATCATGCGCTGTACACAGTAACACACCTCACCGTGCACACATCAAAGATGTCTCATGCAATGGACAATTGGCGACACAGATAGTGGCGTGCATGTGGCACACGTTAATGCGCCGGTGCGATACATGCTATCATCACATGACATACGTGCTATGAGCTAAGTTGTGGACGGTGTATCCGTTTATGGTCAAGGGTGTACGCCGTTTATCACCCGCTGTCTCATCCAGCGTCCAGAAGACACTCAGGGTCTTTGCAGAGTGCGGCAGAACTGCATGCGCCGTTGAAATACATGCATGACACTGGCGGTCGTCGCTTTGAATAATTACTATGACAAACGTTGCTGTTACGCAGTGCACGCTATGTATGTCCATAAAACAATAAATACTGGTTTCTCTGACCAGTACAATCGGTTGTGGACCCACTATCATCTGCTTGAACATGACGCTAAAGATTTGAAACACACAGTATACAACAGGGCTTTAAATCAAACGTCTACAGATTGTACAACACTTCATGGGGAACAACTTTTGTTAGAGACGAAATGTTTCGTGATGTTCCCCGCCGACGGTAGGTATCCTTTTGCACTGGTTATGCCACTGAGAGACGGCAGGGCGTAGGCACGCTGTGGTGTGCGTATGCCTTGTTGTTGTTGTTGTGGTCTTCAGTCCAGAGACTGGTTTGATGCAGCTCTCCATGCTACTCTATCCTGTGCAAGCTTCTTCATCTCTCAGTACCTACTGCAACCTACATCCTTCTGAATCTGCTTAGTGTATTCATCCCTTGGTCTCCCTCTACGACTTTTACCCTCCACGCTGCCCTCCAATACTAAATTGGTGATCCATTGATGCCTCTGAATATGCCCTACCAACCGATCCCTTCTTCTAGTCAAGTTGTGCCACAAATTTCTCTTCTCTCCAATTCTATTCAATAACTCCTCACCGAGCGAGGTGGCGCAGTGGTAAGACACTGGACTCGCATTCGGGAGGACGACGGTTCAATCCCGCGTCCGGCCATCCTGATTTAGGTTTTCCGTGATTTCCCTAAATCACTCCAGGCAAATGCCGGGATGGTTCCTCTGAAAGGGCACGGCCGACTTCCTTCCCCATCCTTCCCTAATCCGATGAGACCGATGACCACGCTGTCTGGTCTCCTTCCCCAAAACCAACCAACCAACCAATAACTCCTCATTAGTTATGTGATCTGCCCATCTAATCTTCAGCATCTTCTGTAGCACCACATTTCGAAAGCTTCTATTCTCTTCTTGTCTAAACTATTTATCGTCCACGTTTCACTTCCATACATGGCTACACTCCATACAAATACTTTCGGAAGCGACTTCCTGACACTTAAATCTATACTCGATGTTAACAAATTTCTCTTCTTCAGAAACGCTTTCCTTGCCATTGCCAGTCTACATTTTATATCCTCTCTACTTCGATCATCATCAGTTATTTTGCTCCCCAAATAGCAAAACTCATTTACTACTTTAAGCGTCTCATTTCTAATCTAATTCCCGCAGCATCACCCGATTTAATTCGACTACATTCTATTATACTCATTTTGCTTTTGTTGGTGTTCATCTTTTATCCTCCATTCAAGACACTGTCCATTCCGTTCAGCCGCTCTTCCAGGTCCTTTGCTGTCTCTGACACAATTACAATGTCATCGGCGAACCTCAAAGTTGTTACTTCTTCTCCATGGATTTTATTTCCTACTCCGATATTTTTCTTTTGTTTCTTTTATTGCTTGCTCAATATACAGATTGAATAACATCGGGGAGAGGCTACAACCCTGTCTCACCCCCTTCGCAACCACTGCTTCCCTTTCATGCCCCTCGACTCTTATAACTGCCATCTGGTTTCTGTACAAATTGTAAATAGCCTTTCGCCCCCTGTATTTTACCCCTGCCACCTTCAGAATTTGAATGAGAGTATTCCAATCAATATTATCAAAAGCTTTCTCTAGGTCTACAAATGGTAGAAACGTAGGTTTGCCTTTCCTTAATCTTTCTTCTAAGGTAAGTCGTAGGGTCAGTATTGCCTCACGTGTTCCAACATTTCTACGGAATCCAAATTGATCTTCACCGAGGTCGGCTTCTACCAGTTTTTCCACTCGTATGTAAAGAATTCGTGTTAGTATTTTGCAGCCGTGGCTTATTAAACTGATAGTTCGGTAATTTTCACATCTGTCAACACCTGCTTTCTTTGGGATTGGAATTATTATATTCTTTTTGAAGTCTGAGGGTATTTCGCCTGCTCACCAGACGGTAGAGTTTTGTTAGGCCTGGCTCTCCAAAGGCTGTCAGTAGTTCTAATGGAATGTTGTCTACTGCTGGCCGGAGTGGCCGAGCGATCCTAGGCGCTACAGTCTGGAACCGCGTGACCGCTACGGTCGCAGGTTCGAATCCTGCCTCGGGCATGGATGTGTGTGATGTCCTTAGGTTAGTTAGGCTTAAGTAGTTCTTAGTTTTACGGGACTGATGACCTCAGCAGTTAAGTCCCATAGTGCTCAGAGCTATTTTGTTCTCTACTCCCGTGGCCTTGTTTCAACTTAGGTCTTTCAGTGCTCTGGCAAACTCTTCACGCAGTATCATATTTCCTATTTCATCATCGGCTACATTCTCTTTCATTTCTATAATATTGTCCTCAAGAACATCGCCCTTGTATAGACCCTCTGTATACTCCTTCCACCTTTCTGCTTTCCCTTCTTTGCTTAGAACTGGGTTTCCATCTGAGATCTTGATATTCATGCAAGTGGTTCTCTTTTCTGCGAAGGTCTCCTTAATTTTCCTGTAGGCAATATCTATCTTACCCCTAGTGATATGCGCCTCTACATCCTTACATTTATCCTTTAGCCATCCCTGCTTAGCCATTTTGCACTTGCTGTCGATCTCCCCCTGCTTAGCCATTTTGCATTTGCTGTCGATCTCATTTTTGAGAAGTTTGTATTACTTTTTGCCTGCTTCATTTATTGCATTTTATGTTATCTCCTTTCATCAGTTAAATTCAATATCTCTTCTGCTACCCATCTTTTTACCTACTAGATCCTCTGCTACCTTCACTATTTCATATCTCAAAGCTACCCATTCTTCTTCTACTGTATTTCTTTCCCTCATTCTTGTCAATTGTTCCATAATGCTCTCCCTGAAGCTCTCTACAACCTCTGGTTTAGTCAGTTTATCTAGGTCCTATCTCCTTAAATTCCCACCTTTTTGCAGTTTCTTCAGTTTTAATCTACAGTTCATAACCAATAGATTGTGGTCAGAGTCCACATCTGCCCCTGGAAATGTCTTACAATTTAAAACCTGGTTCCTGAATCTCTGTCTTACGATTATATAATCTGAGACCTTCTATTACCTCCAGGCTTCTTCCATGTATACAACTTTCTTTTATGAGTCTTGAACCAAGTGTTAGCTATGATTAAGTTGTGCTCTGTGCAAAATTGTATCAGGCGGCTTCCTCTTTCATTTCTTAGCCGCAATCGATATTCACCTACTAGTTTCCTTCTCTCCCAGTTCCTACTCTGGAATTCCGGTCACCCATCACTATTAAATTTTCGTCTCCCTTCACTATCTGAATAATTTCTTTGATTTCATCATACATTTCTTCGTCATCTGCAGAGCTAGTTGGCATATAAAGTTGTATTACTGTAGTAGGCATGGCCTTCGTGTCTATCTTGGCCACAATAATGCGTTCACTATGTTGTTTGTAGTAGCTTACCCGCACTCCTATTTTTTATTCATTATTAAACCTACTCCTGCATTACCCCTATTTGATTTTGTATTTATAGCCCTGTAATCACCTGACCAAAAGCTTTGTTCCTCCTGCCACCGAACTTCACTAATTCCCACTATATCTAACTTTAACCTATCCATTTCCCTTTTTAAATTTTCTAACCTACCTGCCCGATTAAGGGATCTGACATTCCACGCTCCGATCCGTAGAACGCCAGTTTTCTTTCTCCTGATAACAACGTCCTCCTGAGTAGTCACTGCCCGGAGATCCGAATGGGGGACTATTTTACCTCCGAAATATTTTACCCAAGAGGGGGCCATCATCATTTAACCATACAGTAAAGCTGCATGCCCTCGGGTAAAATTACGGTTGTAGTTTCCCCTTGCTTTCAGCCATTCGCAGTACCAGCACAGCAAAGCCGTTTTGGTTAGTGTTACAAGGCCAGATCAGTCAATCATCCAGACTGTTGCCCCTGCAACTACTGAAAAGGCTGTTGCCCCTCTTCAGGAACCACACGTTTGTCTGGCCTCTCAACAGATACCCCTCCGTTGTGGTTGCACCTACGGTACGGCTATCTGTATCGCTGAGGCACGCATGCCTCCCCACCAACGACAAGGTCCATGGTTCATGGGGGGGGGGGGGGGGGGAGAGGGGGGCGTATGCCTTATGTGTTGCAAATCATCAGCTCCGTATGAAAGGGTGCAAGGACGAGCAGTACGAAAGTTACCTGATTCGATTCTAAAATATTTTTCTCCGCTTAGAGAGAGTCTTCCTTAAGGTTTTCTTGTTGAAAATCATTCTATCAATTTTCTGGGGTAGGTGGTATGCGGCACACCTGGTTTGTCTTGTTGATGTGGTGAATTCTCGTCGTCCCAATGTTAGTGAGGAACAAAGGACGTCTGGCATCACCAGGTAGCATTGACGAATATTTAGTCCGTAATAAAAATTGTTCAATGTGACGTGATGTTTGATGCAAAAACTCTGAAACATACCGTATATGGGACGGCTGCGTAACCTCGATATTGAAGGAAGGCGATGAGAGTGAAACTTTCCGAAACGCCGCGGAATTTCAACACAGATATTCGGATGGAAGCTTGAGATGATTTCTTCAGCACTGTACTTATGGATAACAATTCAACTGGAGTACAAAGGCCTCACTTTCTCTTGAGCCCTCAGCCTTCTTCTGGTTTGATGTTGTTCGCTACGAATTCCTCCACTGCGCTAACTTCTTCATGTCAAAGCAACATTTGCCGCCTACGCCCCCAATTGTGTGTCATATGTATTCCGATCTCTGTCTTCCCCGTCAGTTTTTACCCTCATAAGCTCCCCCTAGTGCCATGGAGCTCATTCCCTGATGCCTTAACTTATGTCTTAGCATACTGTCCCTTCTTCTTGTCAGTATTTTCCACATGTTCCTTTCTTCACAGATTCTGCAGAGCAGCTTCTCATTCCTTACGTTAGTAGTCCACGTAATTTTCAACATTCTTGTATAGCACGGTACCTCAAACGCTTCGATTCTCTCCTAGTCCGGTTTCCCGTCCCTGATTCACTACCATACAATGATGTGTTCCAAACGCACATTCTGTCAAATTTCTCTCTGAAATTCAGGGCTATGTTTGATACCAGCCGACTTCCCTTGGCCTGCAAAGCACTATTTGGCTGTGTTAATCTGCTTTTTATATGCTCCTTGCTTCGCCCATCATAGGTTATCTTGCTTCCAAGGTAGCACAATAACTTAACTTCGTCTACCTCATGCCTAATTTGATGTTAAATTTCTCTATGCTCATTTCTGAGACTTGTCATGGCAAAAATGGTTCAAATGGTTCCAAGCACTATGCTACTTAACATCTGAGGCCATCAGTTCCCTAGACTTAGAACTACTGAAACCTAACTAACCTAAGGACATCACACACATCCATGCCCGAGGCAGGATTCGAACCTGCAATCGTAGAAGCAGCGGGGTTCCGGGACAGAAGCGCCTAGAACCGCTCGGTCATAGCGGCCGGCATATAGAGAACAGCAGCGGTCCTATCACCTTTCCCTGGGGTACTCCTGACGACAGCCTTGTCTCTGTTGAACACTCACTGTCGAGAAGAACATACTAGGTTTTTTACTTAAAAAAATCTTCGACCAACTCGCATGTCTGTCAACTTATTGCATATGCTCGTACCTGTGTTAACAGCCTGCAATGGGGCCGCGTGTCAGATTCTTTCAGGAAATGTATAAATACGGAATCGACCTGTTGCCCCTCATCCACTGATCAGACAACTTTGCGCGACCTCTTTGCGTTGATGACAGACCCTTCGCCAAACGACTCACCGTGCGTTTGTTCACTGCGAGGTCTCCGTAGACTTTCTGCGAGCACTTACGAATTTCTGCGGTGCTCTAATTTTCTGACAACAGAAAGTGACAACTCTCTGCTTGGAGCACATCTCGGTTACACACGTCATTTTGAAGGCTGCGTATAGGTCGCCACCTATCGGATCTTATGAAACTATAGGGGCTGAAGGGAGGGAATATTGCACGATGTCTCACAATAAATTCCGCGTTTTTTCAACCGAAACTGACCCAGGAAAAAATGTGTTACCTACTTTGTCACTGAACTTTGAAAAAACACACTACATGCAGTTCAGAACTTGTAAGGATGTCCTCCGAGTATATGCCTAACATATGATGACAAGCAGATAGAAGAAGTGGACAGTGTTAAATTCTTGGGATTACAGCTCGATAATAAATTCAGCTGGGAGGAGCACACAACAGAACTGCTGAGACGTCTTAAAAAATCTCTATTTGCATTGCGAATTGTGTCAGACACAGGGGATATAAAAATGAAAAAGATGGCATAGTATGCTTACTTTCATTCCATAATGTCATATGTGATTATTTTTTTGGGTAATTCATCAAGTCAAGCTAACGTTTTCCGGGCACAAAAACGTGCAGTAAGAGTTATGTGTGGTGTAAACTCAAGAACATCCTGCAGAAGACTGTTTAGGGAACTAGGGATACTAACTACTGCTTCCTAATATATTTATTCCTTAATGAAATTTGTCATTAAAAATATATCTCGTTTTCAAACCAACAGCTCAATTCATGGAATCAATAATAAATATGAGAATAATCTTCACAAGGATTTAAAGTCACTTAGTCTTGTACAAAAAGGTGTGCATTATTCAGGAACAGAAATTTTCAATAACTTGCCAGCAGCCATAAAAAGCTTAACAACCAATGAAATTCAGTTTAAGAGAAGCCTAAAGGATTTATTGGTGGCCAACTCATATATATGCACGATTTCAGTACAATAATGTGTTCATTGTAAATAAGTGTGTGTGTGTGTGTGTGTGTGTGTGTGTGTGTGTGTGTGTGTGTGTGTGTGTGTGTGTGTGTACAATCTAACTTCTGCACCATTTCAGTGCAGTAATGTGTTCATTGTAAATAAGTATTATAGTAGTTGTATTACACGTTTATTACCTTATAAATAAATAAAAAACTTTTTTATTTTAAATTCAGTGCATTAAAATGATTCTTTCATATAGTGTTCATTAAAAAAATGACGATCATTCCACTTGGGACCTGCGGAATGGTACATTAGCTTATTTGTTCGAGTTGTAAATATTTGTCATATATTATTGTTTTCTTCACATGTTCTGCATCATGGAGGACCTCCTCACTACGGATCAATTGGAATGTAAGGAAATCTAATCAAATCTAATCTAAACTGAACGCTCCTCGTACTTATTTACTGGCCAGCCAACCTTTTCCCTGGCTTTTCATTTGATTCAGAGTGTAGGAATGCGTCTTCTGAAGGATCCCAACGTTGGAGGAGCTTGTAGAGTGAAGGATAGGGGGGGGGGGGGGTGAGTTTACAGGTTACAGTGTCACTGAGCTCAGAGGCTCGTGTAACACAACAGGTGGGTGTGAGCGTGTTACCGTGTGTGCCTGTAGCTTTGCTGGTCACCACAGCAGTGACTCCTTTGGTATAGAACTGTTGTATTTGTACCTTCACACAACGTGTAGAAACCGTTCCAAGATTTGTAAGTGCACTATTGGCCATTAAAATTGCTACTCCACGAAGATGACGTGCTACAGACGCGAAATTTAAGCAACCGGAAGAAGATGCTGTGATGTGCATATGATTAGCTTTTCAGATCATTCACACAAGGTTGGCGCCGGTGGCGACACCTACAACGTGCTGACACGAGGAAAATTGACAACCGATTTCTCATACACAAACAGCAGTTGACCGGCGTTGCCTGGTGAAACGTTGTTGTGATGCCTCGTGTAAGGAGGCGAAATGCGTACTATAGCGCTTCCGACTTTGATAAAGGTCGGATTGTAGCCTATCACGATTGCGGTTTATCGTATCGCGACATTGTTGCTCGCGTTGGTCGAGATCCAATGACTGTTAACAGAATATGGAATCTGTGGGTTCCGAAGGGTAATACGGAACGCCGTGCTGGAGCCCAACGGCCTCATATCACTAGCAGTCGAGATGACAGGCATCTTATCCGCATGGCTGTAACGGATCGTGCAGCCACGTCTCGATCCCTGAGTCAACAGATGGGGACGTTTGCAAGACAACAGCCATCTGCACGAACAGTTCGACGACATTTGCAGCAGCATGGACTATCAGCTCGGAGACCACGGCTGCGGTTACCCTTGACGCTGCATCACAGACAGGAGCGCCTGTGTTGGTGTACTCAACGACGAACCTGGGTGGACGAATGGCAAAACGTCATTTTTTCGGATGAATCCAGGTTCTGTTTACAGCATCACGATGGTCGCATCGGTGTTTGGCGACATCGCGGTGAACGCACATTGGAAGCGTGTATTCGTCATCGCCATACTGGCGTTATCACCCGGCGTGATGGTATGGGGTGCCACTGGTTACACGTCTCGGTCACCTCTTGTTCGCATTGACGGCACTTAGAACAGTGGGCGTTACATTTCAGATGTGTTACGACCCGTGGCTCTGCCCTTCTTTCGACCCCTGTGAAACCCTACATTTCAGCAGGATAATGCAAGACCGCATGTTACAGGTCCTGTACGGGCCTTACTGGATAGAGAAAATGGACTGCTGCCCTGGCCAGCACATTCTCAGGATCTCTGACCAATTGAAAACGTCTGGTCATTGGTGGTCGAGCAACTGGGTCATCAGAATACGCCTGTCACTGCTCTTGATGAACTGTGGTATCGTGTTGAAGCTGCATGGGCAGCTGTACCTGTACACGCCATCCAAGGTCTGTTTGACTCAATGCCCAGGCGTATCAAGGCCGTTATTACGGCCAGAGGTGGTTGTTCAGGGTACTGATTTCTCATGATATTCACCCAAATTGCGTGAAAATGTAACCACATGTCAGTTCTAGTATAATATATTTGTCCAATGAATAGCCGTTTCTCATCTGCACTTGTTCTTGGTGTAGCAATTTTAATATCCAGTAGCGTAGGCAGTGGAAAGCTGTAGACAGTTGTGGATGGCTGCAGATCGCCGGCGGGCGGCTCGTGGCGCTGTCTTGCCTGTGCGGCTCGGCGCCCCTGCGTTGCTGGACCAGCTGCTGCCCCGGCGGGTCGTCCCTCAGCTTAGTGGGCGAGCAGGCGGCGAGCTGCGTCTCCTCCCAGCACGAGCTGCCCGGCCACTGGGTGCCCCAGCCGCACCTCTTCACTCCAGGGGGCGGCGTGCCCTGGAGGGTCACCACTCTGCCCCAGGTGCGTCACAGTTTCACAACACTACGAAACTTGGCTACTACATTGTATCTTTCGATGTTTAATTTGAAGTTTTACAACTCAAGCAGAGATGCCATACTCTAGCATCAACTACAAACAACTTACGAGGAGAACACTCCAAGTGACATAACCTGATTTACCAGCAACTTCGCTCAGTGGAAGAGGAGTCAAAATAAGCGAACACGAGATCGGCAGATACTCCAATGGCTCTGAGCACTATGGGACTTATCTTCTGAGGTCATCAGTCCCCTAGAACTTAGAACTACTTAAACCTAACTAACCTAAGGACACCACACACATCCATTCCTGAGGCAGGATTCGAACCTGCGACCGTAGCGGTCGCGCGGTTCCAGACTGTAGCGCCTAGAGCCCCTCGGCCACCCCGGCCGGCGATTCTGAGAAAACGACGGTCAAAATTTTCTAGGTACTTTATGTGTCATTTAGCGATTTAATAGTTCAATCCAAGTTGTGACACAGTGACTAGTCCGCGGCTTTACACTTTTGCGCCCCGTGTTTGAAACCCGAGTATAAATTTTATTTTTATTTTTCAGTTATCTACCCATCTCCGTAGATTACCACACGAATATTTTCCTATGTATATTGAAATAACGTTGTCCTTACTCGTTTGCTAATTGTATATCTGGTGAATTGATTAAAAAAACAGTAAATGACAAATTGTATTGAAATTGTTTTTAGTCAAATTCCTGTGCTGTATCTTGATCTATAATCAACAAAAAGCGCCAGCGTTTGAAAAAGTGTCCTTTACGCATGGTTTGTAGCGGAACTATTGCCAACGTGTGAATCCTTCAGCAGCATTAACGACGTTTCTTTGTCGACTGAGATGCGTATGAAGAAATGACACTATGGAAACCCTGCTTTCACGTGATGCTCAAGGTGTTCGGAATGTCTATGTTTCGAATGTATCTACGATGAACCAAATCTTCCTGAAATTAAATGTCATATGGCTAATGCCTCCCCTCGGGTACACCGGTCGCCTGGTGCAAGTCTTTCGAGTTGACGCCACTTCGGTGACTTGCGTGTCGATGGGGATGAGATGATGATATGATAAAGCTAACACAACACCCAGTCCCTGAGTGGACAAAATCTCCGACACAGACGGGAATCGAACCCGGGCCCATTGGCATGACAGTCTGTCGCACTGACCACTCAGCTGTCCGGGGCGGACACCAAATCTTCCTGAAGAATAAACATACGAATAAAATGTAAGAATTAATATAAGAATTCGTATGAGAATTTAAAAAGATTTCGACCCCTGAAAATGCCACATACACCCATATTACAAATATGGATGTGTTTATGTGTGTTCCACATTTCCTCCTAAACCATTTGACACATTTCAACCACATTTGGTACACATGTACCTCACTGGCAGGCAACAATCGCTGTGGGGTAAGAATTACCACCTATCAAAGGGGTGAAAAAGTGGTATAGCCCATGATGCGTGCAGGCCGTGGTGGCCGTGCGGTTCTAGGCGCTTCAGTCTGGAGCCGCGTCACCGCTACGGTCGCAGGTTCGAATCCTGCCTCGGGCATGGATGTGTGTGATGTCCTTAGGTTAGTTAGGTTTAAGTAGTTCTAAGTTCTGGGGGACTGATGACCTCAGAAGTTAAGTCCCATAGTGCTCAGAGCCATTTGAACCATTTTGAACCATGATGCCTATTTATTCATCCAGTATTTGAGAAACGGTTCAAATCGCTCTGAGCACTATGGGACTTAACTTCTGAGGTCATCAGTCCCCTAGAACTTAGAACTACTTAAACCTAACTAACCTAAGGACATCACACACATCCATGCCCGAGGCAGGTTTCGAAACTGCGACCGTAGCGGTCGCGCGGTTCCAGACTGTAGCGCCTAGAACCGCTCGGCCACTCCGGCCGGTAGTATTTGAGAATGAGGGCATTTAGAGACATGCAACAATCTTAACACATAATTTCAAACCTTTACGAATTTTTTCTCGCTGACAACTTCTACATGATGATGACAGGAAAAAAATGTATTGTTTACTACTGTTCCGCTGTTCATGCAGTAAAAGTAACGCATGAGGCATGATGTTATAATTTGTTACTTCTTACTGTATTCGCGACACATCTTGCATACAATATGCACATATAGTATTGAATGTAACTGCACAGTTATATCATTGCACGACTTATAGCTCAGGAGATATGACGTCATAAACAATGAGATGCATGAAAAATTGCCGCATCACGCATGACGTTCAAATTTATTACCTCTTTGCTGCTAACTATTCGGAACAAATTTCTCAGACAGTAGCTACATACGTCGCTCTGAATGTACCTACCATATTTTATGATTGTATGACACAGTTCAGGACATATGACGTCATCTAGACGCGTGGAAAACTGCAACACCGTGGATAACGCTTAAATTTATTACTTCGTAGCTACCAACTCCATTCGCAACAGATCTGCGTGCGTTTTCCAGCAGATGGCAGTGCACCAATGAATGAAATAATATTGTCGCTGGGGCAACGCAAGTTCGCATTGAAGTGGTACAGAAAGTGCGGAAACGTGATGGAGGTACAACGGCAATGGTGTAATGTGTACGGAACTCAGCCAGAAACGCGTAAAATAATTTATTGTATTCGGAATAAATTTTAAGCTCAGAATACGCATAAGGGAAGATCTGGCCGATTAAAAACAAAAACAAGTCCAGCTTCCAGCGCTGTTGGGCTGCAACATTTTACTAGTTCACCTCAAAAATCTATGAGCCAGGGTGCACTGGAAAGCGGGGTAAGCCGATGAAGCGTACGATGAATTCCTAAGGCTGCAACGTGGAAAGTGTACATTCCAAGATCGCTGCACGCTATGAACGAGAACTACCCGGATCGAAGGATGGAGTACTGTGAATGGTTTGAAGGTATTCTTCCGAAGGATGAACGGTTGCACGGTAGATTATCTGGTCTGACAAGGCGCAATTCAAGCTGAGTGCTATGAACCGTCACGACTGTGTGTACTGGGCTCCTGAAAATCCGCACGTTCACGAGGACAAACATGTCGTTGCAGGATTCTCGAACATATTCTCAGTTCGAATATAATGAATTTCCTTGAGACTGAGGAGTTGCTGTCCATGCATCAGCACGGCTTTAGAAAGCATCGCTCCTGCGAAACGCAACTCGCCCTTTTTTCACATGATATCTTGCGAACCATGGATGAAGGGTATCAGACGAATGCCATATTCCTTGACTTCCGGAAAGCGTTTGACTCGGTGCCCCACTGCAGACTTCTAAGTAAGGTACGAGCATATGGGATTGGTTCCCTAGTATGTGAGTGGCTCGATGACTTCTTAAGTAATAGAACCCAGTACGTTGTCCTCGATGGTGAGTGTTCATCGGAGGTGAGGGTATCATCTGGAGTGCCCCAGGGAAGTGTGGTAGGTCCGCTTTTGTTTTCTATCTACATAAATGATCTTTTGGATATGGTGGATAACAATGTGCGGCTGTTTGCTGATGATGCTGTGGTGTACGGGAATGTGTCGTCGTTGAGTGACTGTAGGAGGATACAAGATGACTTGGACAGGATTTGTGATTGGTGTAAAGAATGGCAGTTAACTCTAAATATAGATAAATGTAAATTAATGCAGATGAACAGGAAAAAGAATCCTGTAATGTTTGAATACTCCCTTAGTAGTGTAGCGCTTGACACAGTCACGTCGATTAAATATTTGGGCGTAACATTGCAGAGCGATATGAAGTGGGACAAGCATGTAATGGCAGTTGTGGGGAAGACGGATAGTCGTCTTCGGTTCATTGGTAGAATTTTGGGAAGATGTGGTTCAACTGTAAAGGAGACCGCTTATAAAACACTAATACGGCCTATTCTTGAGTACTGCTCGAGCGTTTGGGATCCCTATCAGGTCGGATTGAGGGAGGACATACAAGCAATTTAGAGGCGGGCTGCTAGATTTGTTACTGGTAGGTTTGATCATCACGCGAGTGTACGGGAATGCTTCAGGAACTCGGGTAGGAGTCTCTAGAGGAAAGGAGGCGTTCTTTTCGTGAATCGCTACTGAGGAAATTTAGAGAACCAGCATTTGAGGCTGACTGCAGTACAATTTTACTGCCGCCAACTTACATTTCGCGGAAAGACCACAAAGATAAGATAAGAGAGATTAGGGCTCGTACAAAGGCATATAGGCAGTCATTTTTCCCTCGTTCTGTTTGGGAGTGGAACAGGAAGAGAAGATGTTAGTTGTGGTACGAGGTACCCTCCACCACGCACCGTATGGTGGATTGCGGAGTATGTATGTAGATGTAGATGTAGATTGGTTGGTTGTTTTGGGGAAGGAGACCAGACAGCGAGGTCATCGGTCTCATCGAAGTAGGGAAGGACGGGGAAGGAAGTCGGCCGTGCCCTTTGAAAGGAACCATCCCGGCATTTGCCTGGAGCGATTTAGGGAAATCACGGAAAACCTAAATCAAGATGGCCGGACGCGGGATTGAACCGTCGTCCTCCCGAATGCGAGTCCAGTGTCTAACCACTGCGCCACCTCGCTCGGTGTGTAGATGTAGATGTAGATGTTAATCTACTGGGTATTAATGTGTGGTGTGGTCTCTCAACGCGCAGTTTGATTGCCCATTCTTCTTTGAAGGTACCGTGACTGGTGAGATGTATCTTTATACAATGCAAACATCGATTTTACCTGGCATCCGAGAGGTGTTTGGAAATGGAGGATTTTACCTACAACAAGATGGCACTCCGCTTCTCTATCAGAGAGATGTCAGAGCCTACTTGGATGAAAATCTACCTGGACGATCGATAAGTCAAAGAGCAGCTGTTGAGTACCCACCACGGTCTCCGGTTTGAGTACCCACCACGGTTCCAGACCTTACGCCTCTTGACTTCTTCTTGTACGGGAGCTTGAAAAAACGAAGTTTATCAACAGAAGACAGCTACAGTGAACGAGCTACGAGAAATCATTGAAGCGTCCTGTGTGGCTTCCACACCGGCAAAACTGACAGCCGTAGTTTGGTCAACAATTCAGCCCAGTCGACGTTGATTGGCTGCTAATGAGAGTCATTTTGAACACATAAAATAACCCTCCCCCTATGCAAGAATTGTGACGGTATGTCATTTTCTTCCAATAGTACTGACTATCAAAGAGAGTCTACAGTTTTCTGGACCACTCTGTAGTTCAGGAGATAAACAGTAGGCGCAAGGCTAGACGCTGCAAACTACAGATGCGGACTCACAGCATAACTCGGCAACGCCGCGTTTCAAAAAATGGTTCAAATGGCTGTAAGCACTATGGGACTTAACATCTGAGGTCGTCAGTCCCCTAGAGTTAGAACTACTTAAACCTAACTAACCTAAGGACATCACACACATCCATGCTCGAGGCAGGTTTCGAAACTGCGACCGTAGCGGTCGCGCGGTTCCAGACTGTAGCGCCTAGAACCGCTCGGCCACTCCGGCCGGTAGTATTTGAGAATGAGGGCATTTAGAGACATGCAACAATCTTAACACATAATTTCAAACCTTTACGAATTTTTTCTCGCTGACAACTTCTACATGATGATGACAGGAAAAAAATGTATTGTTTACTACTGTTCCGCTGTTCATGCAGTAAATGTAACGCATGAGGCATGATGTTATAATTTGTTACTTCTTACTGTATTCGCGACACATCTTGCATACAATATGCACATATAGTATTGAATGTAACTGCACAGTTATATCATTGCACGACTTATAGCTCAGGAGATATGACGTCATAAACAATGAGATGCATGAAAAATTGCCGCATCACGCATGACGTTCAAATTTATTACCTCTTTGCTGCTAACTATTCGGAACAAATTTCTCAGACAGTAGCTACATACGTCGCTCTGAATGTACCTACCATATTTTATGATTGTATGACACAGTTCAGGACATATGACGTCATCTAGACGCGTGGAAAACTGCAACACCGTGGATAACGCTTAAATTTATTACTTCGTAGCTACCAACTCCATTCGCAACAGATCTGCGTGCGTTTTCCAGCAGATGGCAGTGCACCAATGAATGAAATAATATTGTCGCTGGGGCAACGCAAGTTCGCATTGAAGTGGTACAGAAAGTGCGGAAACGTGATGGAGGTACAACGGCAATGGTGTAATGTGTACGGAACTCAGCCAGAAACGCGTAAAATAATTTATTGTATTCGGAATAAATTTTAAGCTCAGAATACGCATAAGGGAAGATCTGGCCGATTAAAAACAAAAACAAGTCCAGCTTCCAGCGCTGTTGGGCTGCAACATTTTACTAGTTCACCTCAAAAATCTATGAGCCAGGGTGCACTGGAAAGCGGGGTAAGCCGATGAAGCGTACGATGAATTCCTAAGGCTGCAACGTGGAAAGTGTACATTCCAAGATCGCTGCACGCTATGAACGAGAACTACCCGGATCGAAGGATGGAGTACTGTGAATGGTTTGAAGGTATTCTTCCGAAGGATGAACGGTTGCACGGTAGATTATCTGGTCTGACAAGGCGCAATTCAAGCTGAGTGCTATGAACCGTCACGACTGTGTGTACTGGGCTCCTGAAAATCCGCACGTTCACGAGGACAAACATGTCGTTGCAGGATTCTCGAACATATTCTCAGTTCGAATATAATGAATTTCCTTGAGACTGAGGAGTTGCTGTCCATGCATCAGCACGGCTTTAGAAAGCATCGCTCCTGCGAAACGCAACTCGCCCTTTTTTCACATGATATCTTGCGAACCATGGATGAAGGGTATCAGACGAATGCCATATTCCTTGACTTCCGGAAAGCGTTTGACTCGGTGCCCCACTGCAGACTTCTAAGTAAGGTACGAGCATATGGGATTGGTTCCCTAGTATGTGAGTGGCTCGATGACTTCTTAAGTAATAGAACCCAGTACGTTGTCCTCGATGGTGAGTGTTCATCGGAGGTGAGGGTATCATCTGGAGTGCCCCAGGGAAGTGTGGTAGGTCCGCTTTTGTTTTCTATCTACATAAATGATCTTTTGGATATGGTGGATAACAATGTGCGGCTGTTTGCTGATGATGCTGTGGTGTACGGGAAGGTGTCGTCGTTGAGTGACTGTAGGAGGATACAAGATGACTTGGACAGGATTTGTGATTGGTGTAAAGAATGGCAGTTAACTCTAAATATAGATAAATGTAAATTAATGCAGATGAACAGGAAAAAGAATCCTGTAATGTTTGAATACTCCCTTAGTAGTGTAGCGCTTGACACAGTCACGTCGATTAAATATTTGGGCGTAACATTGCAGAGCGATATGAAGTGGGACAAGCATGTAATGGCAGTTGTGGGGAAGACGGATAGTCGTCTTCGGTTCATTGGTAGAATTTTGGGAAGATGTGGTTCAACTGTAAAGGAGACCGCTTATAAAACACTAATACGGCCTATTCTTGAGTACTGCTCGAGCGTTTGGGATCCCTATCAGGTCGGATTGAGGGAGGACATACAAGCAATTTAGAGGCGGGCTGCTAGATTTGTTACTGGTAGGTTTGATCATCACGCGAGTGTACGGGAATGCTTCAGGAACTCGGGTAGGAGTCTCTAGAGGAAAGGAGGCGTTCTTTTCGTGAATCGCTACTGAGGAAATTTAGAGAACCAGCATTTGAGGCTGACTGCAGTACAATTTTACTGCCGCCAACTTACATTTCGCGGAAAGACCACAAAGATAAGATAAGAGAGATTAGGGCTCGTACAAAGGCATATAGGCAGTCATTTTTCCCTCGTTCTGTTTGGGAGTGGAACAGGAAGAGAAGATGTTAGTTGTGGTACGAGGTACCCTCCACCACGCACCGTATGGTGGATTGCGGAGTATGTATGTAGATGTAGATGTAGATTGGTTGGTTGTTTTGGGGAAGGAGACCAGACAGCGAGGTCATCGGTCTCATCGAAGTAGGGAAGGACGGGGAAGGAAGTCGGCCGTGCCCTTTGAAAGGAACCATCCCGGCATTTGCCTGGAGCGATTTAGGGAAATCACGGAAAACCTAAATCAAGATGGCCGGACGCGGGATTGAACCGTCGTCCTCCCGAATGCGAGTCCAGTGTCTAACCACTGCGCCACCTCGCTCGGTGTGTAGATGTAGATGTAGATGTTAATCTACTGGGTATTAATGTGTGGTGTGGTCTCTCAACGCGCAGTTTGATTGCCCATTCTTCTTTGAAGGTACCGTGACTGGTGAGATGTATCTTTATACAATGCAAACATCGATTTTACCTGGCATCCGAGAGGTGTTTGGAAATGGAGGATTTTACCTACAACAAGATGGCACTCCGCTTCTCTATCAGAGAGATGTCAGAGCCTACTTGGATGAAAATCTACCTGGACGATCGATAAGTCAAAGAGCAGCTGTTGAGTACCCACCACGGTCTCCGGTTTGAGTACCCACCACGGTTCCAGACCTTACGCCTCTTGACTTCTTCTTGTACGGGAGCTTGAAAAAACGAAGTTTATCAACAGAAGACAGCTACAGTGAACGAGCTACGAGAAATCATTGAAGCGTCCTGTGTGGCTTCCACACCGGCAAAACTGACAGCCGTAGTTTGGTCAACAATTCAGCCCAGTCGACGTTGATTGGCTGCTAATGAGAGTCATTTTGAACACATAAAATAACCCTCCCCCTATGCAAGAATTGTGACGGTATGTCATTTTCTTCCAATAGTACTGACTATCAAAGAGAGTCTACAGTTTTCTGGACCACTCTGTAGTTCAGGAGATAAACAGTAGGCGCAAGGCTAGACGCTGCAAACTACAGATGCGGACTCACAGCATAACTCGGCAACGCCGCGTTTCAAAAAATGGTTCAAATGGCTGTAAGCACTATGGGACTTAACATCTGAGGTCGTCAGTCCCCTAGAGTTAGAACTACTTAAACCTAACTAACCTAAGGACATCACACACATCCATGCTCGAGGCAGGATTCGAACCTGGGACCGTAGCAGCAGCGCGGTTCCGGACTGAAGCGCCTACAACCGCTCGATCAAACGGCCGAGCGCCGGGTTTCTCTGCTAGTATGTTATATAATAAATGTATGACAGATGATGTGAAATCCAGCTGTAATTTAGCAATGACTGATTGGCGACTCCATGTTGTCTTGTGCACAACGACCAGATAACAGGTATACTTGAAAAAAGAGACAGCATTGGTCGTATATTTTTACTATTGCAGAATCGATTTTCTGTCACTGAGTGACCATCTTCAGTGCTAGAAGTTAAAAAATTTTTCACATTACGATCAGAGAGTACAACATAGAAAATCACAATTACATCTGTATATGAACATTACACTTGTTAGAAACAAACCTATATTGTATAACTTAAATTGGGATGCACTGTTGACACTATGCATTACGGCGATCACATAGACTGAGGTCGCTGTT
Organism: Schistocerca nitens; assembly: GCF_023898315.1. Classification (NCBI taxonomy): domain Eukaryota; kingdom Metazoa; phylum Arthropoda; class Insecta; order Orthoptera; family Acrididae; genus Schistocerca; species Schistocerca nitens. Next base: position 357,668,640 of record NC_064622.1, read on the forward strand.
TACCTGCACTTGTTCAGCAGACCTCGGTGTGACGGGGCTTGACACGCCCTCTATGTGACATGTGTCACGTGAAGACATAGTATTATTGGTTTTTCGAATTATTAACACTAAAACTCTTGTACTTTTGTGAATGGTGTAGTAATTCAAATTTAAAATGTACGTACAACACATAGCAGATGCAGGAGAATATCTAAAATACATTGGCATATTGTTTTTTATAAACTATGAAACATAAAATAGATCGATGATAAGTTATTAGAGTGCAGAACATGTAAAAAGCAAAAGACAATGCCAAAGAATAATAAATGAACAACATAAAAAGAGGCGCAACACACGTCTTTCTTAAAAAACGTAACACCCACCATCTGGCGTGGGAAGTCAAAAGTACAACGTTCGTAATTTAGGTAACAAACGTTAATATCAAGGAGTCAATATATAAAAAATAATAACATTAATACCAAGGAGTCAAATATATTAAAAATAATCACATTACGAAACTGCCGTTACTTAATAATTAAATTAAAACGCCGTGCAAATGTAAGGTGCGAACAAGTAGTATACATCAATCATCGAGAAACCAACATGAGGAAGAACAAGTAACAGTGTCACTTATACCAAAATGTACATCGTACTTTAGAGAAATTAAACATAGACTATGCACGATATCCAGCACTTATTCAAATAGCAAAAGAATTGTTAACCTACATTAAAAATAATTACGTAAAGTGATAACCGGTTTGTATTACTTTGTGTCAACGCCTACGAGATGTCGACTGTCGTAAAATTATGTTCAGTAGGCGTCCATAAGTTCTGTAAATTACAGAACAAACAAGAAAGAAGCATCTTTTAAAAACCGAAATTAGTAATGTTATTAAAACAAACTAAAAACATGTGTGTCAATGTGTTGAGACAGTTGAAATAGCGACCATTATACGTGTTCTCGTAGCGACTATGACTGAGGCGTTGTATATAAGGGATAACAAGCAGCTGACTATGAAATGCAAATTGTGATAAATGACCACAAGTTGACTTTATTTCATAGTAAATCGGAGAAGCATTCCCAAAAATGTGTGCTTCTCGATATCGTTTGCTCGTTGAGCAGCGTGATATCTGGAGCTTTATTATGACAAAAGATCTCCATCTCTTCCATAAGGTCGAGAAGGCGACCTTTTTTACCCTTGTGCAACAATTTCAATTGCGATGTCAAATCTGGAGTTGTATGACCAGTTGCTACCAGATGGGCTGCGAAATTCGATTTTTCAGCAATATCTTTCCTCTCAAGTGCTACGTGCTCACGGAACCTTGTTTCTAATTTTCGTCCTGTTTGCCCTATGTAACCTGCATTACACGCGGCACACATAAGTTTGTAAACACCTGATTCATGTAAGACTTTGCGTTCATGAATGTTATTCCTTAAAAGCACGCCCAGTCTGTTCGCCGTCGAGAAACCTACATTAATATTTCTCTTCTTGAATACACTGGCAATTTTATTGCTAATGGGACCATAGAAAGGCAATGTGATAAATTTTTGATTTTTAGTTTCGCTTATCTCATTCCGCCTTAAATTGTCTTTACTATATTTTTTGGATGTCATCTCATAAATGTTCATGACATATTTCAACGGGTAATTATTATTCCTTAGATAATGGTAATCGGAACATACGATGAAATGCAAAGTGGAAAAACGCTTTTTTGTGTTGGTCTGGGTGTTGTGAACGATAATCCAAGATGATATCTGTGAATGTTGATTTTCTGTAAATGTCAAATGTATGTTTTCCATTTTCCCTTCCAATGGTTAGGTCTAAAAAATTAATGACTCCATTCTGTTCTTTTTCAACTGTGAAAGCAATTTTGTTGTGTAAGCTATTAAATGTACTGACGACTTCTTCAATATCAGATTGACTACCATTAATAAGCAATAGCGTGTCGTCTACATATCTATAGTAGTATACGATCTTTTTAGCTACTGTTGGAAAATCTTTTAGTAATTTCAATTCAAGATAGTTAATAAAGATATCTGCCATAATCCCTGATACAGAGTTTCCCATGCTGAGTCCGTCTTTTTGGACATAGACTTTATCGTTAAATGTGAAGTAGTTATATTTTAAGCAGAATGATAATAATTCTATGAACTCGTTTATTTCCACGCTGGACATATTACTGTGGTTTCTGAAATTAGCGTCAATGATTTGTATTGTTTCATCAATCGGGATATTCGTATATAAATTGACAATGTCCAGCGAAAGAAACGTCATAGTGTCTGTAATAGGTATATCTTTTATTTTCTCTACTAATTGGGTACTATTTTTAATCGAGAACTGTTGCACAAATTTATAATGCTTATTCAAAATAGTTAAACATTTTTTCGCAATATTCACCAACGGGCCCCCTCTCCCATCAACTATCGGTCTAACGGGATTAGATTGCTTATGAACCTTGAATTGTGATCGTAACTTAGGGATTTTTGGATTCATTATCTTGAGATACTGTATCTCACGAGGGGTTATTATATTTGAAAGTGATTTAAGTTTTTCATTTAACTTTCTTTGGATCTCATTCGTTGGGTCTCTCGCAATTGATGTAATACCGTTTTCTTGAAAAAATTGTAAAGTTTTTTCTACATACATTTCTTTTGTAACAATAATAACAGAATTCCCTTTGTCTGCCTTTGTGACAATTGCATTACTTTCTTGTAATTTATTATTCAAATTTTTCACTGTCAAATGGTCCCTCCTGTTTTGGTTATTTTCTTTTCCTACCTCGTTCTTCAATAGCTTTTCTACCGCTACAGCCATTTTATTCTGTTCTACCTTATTTATTTTACAACTATCCATCCCAAATTTTACCTGCACTAGTGTATTCTTAATTGCCCTCCTATCTAATTGTTTATGTATGTTGTACTTTAAACCTTTATTCAAAAGTTCCTTTTCTTCCTGATTAAATACTATATCCGTTAAATTTTTAACTCTAGGATAGAAGTTATATTTATGTTCGCCATTTAACATTTGTCCTTTCCCTTGTCCCACTAGCTTAGCTATTTTTTTGACATGTTTAGCTCTTACTTTACTAACTACATTATACACAATCTCATTTACTCTTGAGAGTAGCAAATCTAAAATTAAAGGAGAGACAAGTTCACCCAAATTGGCGTGTGCTTCGAACAGTTGTGAATTAATAACACTTTTTTTGAAAAACAGTTTCCTAATTTCACTTCTCATCAAAACCAGTTCGCATTTTTTCATTGTCACTGTGCACATTTGTCGTCGTATATTAAAATAACTCTGTACATACCGTGGGGTAACATTTTTCTTAATACACTCTTTGTTGAACTGTATATGTTGACTTGTGATCGCCAGCTTGATTTTTAACTTCTTGTATTTAAAATACGCTGCACAAGCCCAGCTAGGCAAAATTTTATTGATTGGCGACTCCATGTTGTCTTGTGCACAACGACCAGATAACAGGTATACTTGAAAAAAGAGACAGCATTGGTCGTATATTTTTACTATTGCAGAATCGATTTTCTGTCACTGAGTGACCATCTTCAGTGCTAGAAGTTAAAAAATTTTTCACATTACGATCAGAGAGTACAACATAGAAAATCACAATTACATCTGTATATGAACATTACACTTGTTAGAAACAAACCTATATTGTATAACTTAAATTGTTACCCCACGGTATGTACAGAGTTATTTTAATATACGACGACAAATGTGCGCAGTGACAATGAAAAAATGCGAACTGGTTTTGATGAGAAGTGAAATTAGGAAACTGTTTTTCAAAAAAAGTGTTATTAATTCACAACTGTTCGAAGCACACGCCAATTTGGGTGAACTTGTCTCTCCTTTAATTTTAGATTTGCTACTCTCAAGAGTAAATGAGATTGTGTATAATGTAGTTAGTAAAGTAAGAGCTAAACATGTCAAAAAAATAGCTAAGCTAGTGGGACAAGGGAAAGGACAAATGTTAAATGGCGAACATAAATATAACTTCTATCCTAGAGTTAAAAATTTAACGGATATAGTATTTAATCAGGAAGAAAAGGAACTTTTGAATAAAGGTTTAAAGTACAACATACATAAACAATTAGATAGGAGGGCAATTAAGAATACACTAGTGCAGGTAAAATTTGGGATGGATAGTTGTAAAATAAATAAGGTAGAACAGAATAAAATGGCTGTAGCGGTAGAAAAGCTATTGAAGAACGAGGTAGGAAAAGAAAATAACCAAAACAGGAGGGACCATTTGACAGTGAAAAATTTGAATAATAAATTACAAGAAAGTAATGCAATTGTCACAAAGGCAGACAAAGGGAATTCTGTTATTATTGTTACAAAAGAAATGTATGTAGAAAAAACTTTACAATTTTTTCAAGAAAACGGTATTACATCAATTGCGAGAGACCCAACGAATGAGATCCAAAGAAAGTTAAATGAAAAACTTAAATCACTTTCAAATATAATAACCCCTCGTGAGATACAGTATCTCAAGATAATGAATCCAAAAATCCCTAAGTTACGATCACAATTCAAGGTTCATAAGCAATCTAATCCCGTTAGACCGATAGTTGATGGGAGAGGGGGCCCGTTGGTGAATATTGCGAAAAAATGTTTAACTATTTTGAATAAGCATTATAAATTTGTGCAACAGTTCTCGATTAAAAATAGTACCCAATTAGTAGAGAAAATAAAAGATATACCTATTACAGACACTATGACGTTTCTTTCGCTGGACATTGTCAATTTATATACGAATATCCCGATTGATGAAACAATACAAATCATTGACGCTAATTTCAGAAACCACAGTAATATGTCCAGCGTGGAAATAAACGAGTTCATAGAATTATTATCATTCTGCTTAAAATATAACTACTTCACATTTAACGATAAAGTCTATGTCCAAAAAGACGGACTCAGCATGGGAAACTCTGTATCAGGGATTATGGCAGATATCTTTATTAACTATCTTGAATTGAAATTACTAAAAGATTTTCCAACAGTAGCTAAAAAGATCGTATACTACTATAGATATGTAGACGACACGCTATTGCTTATTAATGGTAGTCAATCTGATATTGAAGAAGTCGTCAGTACATTTAATAGCTTACACAACAAAATTGCTTTCACAGTTGAAAAAGAACAGAATGGAGTCATTAATTTTTTAGACCTAACCATTGGAAGGGAAAATGGAAAACATACATTTGACATTTACAGAAAATCAACATTCACAGATATCATCTTGGATTATCGTTCACAACACCCAGACCAACACAAAAAAGCGTTTTTCCACTTTGCATTTCATCGTATGTTCCGATTACCATTATCTAAGGAATAATAATTACCCGTTGAAATATGTCATGAACATTTATGAGATGACATCCAAAAAATATAGTAAAGACAATTTAAGGCGGAATGAGATAAGCGAAACTAAAAATCAAAAATTTATCACATTGCCTTTCTATGGTCCCATTAGCAATAAAATTGCCAGTGTATTCAAGAAGAGAAATATTAATGTAGGTTTCTCGACGGCGAACAGACTGGGCGTGCTTTTAAGGAATAACATTCATGAACGCAAAGTCTTACATGAATCAGGTGTTTACAAACTTATGTGTGCCGCGTGTAATGCAGGTTACATAGGGCAAACAGGACGAAAATTAGAAACAAGGTTCCGTGAGCACGTAGCACTTGAGAGGAAAGATATTGCTGAAAAATCGAATTTCGCAGCCCATCTGGTAGCAACTGGTCATACAACTCCAGATTTGACATCGCAATTGAAATTGTTGCACAAGGGTAAAAAAGGTCGCCTTCTCGACCTTATGGAAGAGATGGAGATCTTTTGTCATAATAAAGCTCCAGATATCACGCTGCTCAACGAGCAAACGATATCGAGAAGCACACATTTTTGGGAATGCTTCTCCGATTTACTATGAAATAAAGTCAACTTGTGGTCATTTATCACAATTTGCATTTCATAGTCAGCTGCTTGTTATCCCTTATATACAACGCCTCAGTCATAGTCGCTACGAGAACACGTATAATGGTCGCTATTTCAACTGTCTCAACACATTGACACACATGTTTTTAGTTTGTTTTAATAACATTACTAATTTCGGTTTTTAAAAGATGCTTCTTTCTTGTTTGTTCTGTAATTTACAGAACTTATGGACGCCTACTGAACATAATTTTACGACAGTCGACATCTCGTAGGCGTTGACACAAAGTAATACAAACCGGTTATCACTTTACGTAATTATTTTTAATGTAGGTTAACAATTCTTTTGCTATTTGAATAAGTGCTGGATATCGTGCATAGTCTATGTTTAATTTCTCTAAAGTACGATGTACATTTTGGTATAAGTGACACTGTTACTTGTTCTTCCTCATGTTGGTTTCTCGATGATTGATGTATACTACTTGTTCGCACCTTACATTTGCACGGCGTTTTAATTTAATTATTAAGTAACGGCAGTTTCGTAATGTGATTATTTTTAATATATTTGACTCCTTGGTATTAATGTTATTATTTTTTATATATTGACTCCTTGATATTAACGTTTGTTACCTAAATTACGAACGTTGTACTTTTGACTTCCCACGCCAGATGGTGGGTGTTACGTTTTTTAAGAAAGACGTGTGTTGCGCCTCTTTTTATGTTGTTCATTTATTATTCTTTGGCATTGTCTTTTGCTTTTTACATGTTCTGCACTCTAATAACTTATCATCGATCTATTTTATGTTTCATAGTTTATAAAAAACAATATGCCAATGTATTTTAGATATTCTCCTGCATCTGCTATGTGTTGTACGTACATTTTAAATTTGAATTACTACACCATTCACAAAAGTACAAGAGTTTTAGTGTTAATAATTCGAAAAACCAATAATACTATGTCTTCACGTGACACATGTCACATAGAGGGCGTGTCAAGCCCCGTCACACCGAGGTCTGCTGAACAAGTGCAGGTAAACAGCGACCTCAGTCTATGTGATCGCCGTAATGCATAGTGTCAACAGTGCATCCCAATTTAAGTTATACAATATAGGTTTGTTTCTAACAAGTGTAATGTTCATATACAGATGTAATTGTGATTTTCTATGTTGTACTCTCTGATCGTAATGTGAAAAATTTTTTAACTTCTAGCACTGAAGATGGTCACTCAGTGACAGAAAATCGATTCTGCAATAGTAAAAATATACGACCAATGCTGTCTCTTTTTTAGCAATGACTGTTACACCTCTATATCATCTGACTTGATAAAAAGCACTCGTGTAATAAACTTCTATGGACATGGGTGGAAAAATGAAAAAAATAAAAACAATAATCGGGATTCGAGCACAGGGCGCAAAAGTAAGAAGCCGCGATGCTAGCTACTATGCAATATAAAAATAAAATAAATAAAGACATTACTCGGATTATGAACACGGGGTGAAAAAGTGAGAAACCGGGATGCTGTCCACTGTGCTTCCATTTCGGTTGAGATTATCGCAAGCTAAAGGCATCTATAGCACCTCGAAAAGTTTGACTCCTTTTCCATTAAGTGAAGTTTGTGGGAAATCGGCTTATCGCAGTTGTTGTGTTTCCGTCGTTAGTCAATTTGGAGCTAGTATGTGAGACACCCTTGAATGTCTTCTTTGAGCTCTAGGTGAACAAACTAATGAGATCTCTGTCCGCTTGCTGATAATGCTGGGGCAGGGTTGGAATAGCTTCTCTAGTGTTTGTGTCGTGTGGAAGGAACATGTACTCGATGTGAAACACCGTGGTTGCTATGCTGCTATACGGAGAGGTTCTAACATGTGCATGAGATTGTCAGAAGTATTAAAACACCACAAACACATTAATATGCCTAACTCGGTGTAGGAAAATCTTTGGCATTCAAAACAATTCTACCATTCTTTCTGCAAAACAGTGGTAAGTTTTGGTAACAATGATGAAGGTGAATAACGATGACGCACTCTTCTCTCCAGAGTAGACCACAGAGGCTCAATAATACTGAATTCTGGCCAGAGGAGAAGCGACAATTTATCCTCGTCCTCTTAAAACCAAAACCACTCCTGGACGATTCGAGCTGTGTGAACAGGGGCCTTATCAGCTTGGAAAACATCACCATTGGGGAACAAATGTTGTACCACTGGATGGAGCTGACAGTCAAAATGGTCCCACAATCCTTGTCAGTAATGCGAAGTTGCATAGTAACCATGTGGACACCATGAAATGGCTGCCCTAATCACCAACGAAACCCCGCCATACTTCATCCTTGGAATGTAAACTTGGTAGGAAGTTGGAAACAGTGTGAAACAATACTCATATGACTAAATGACGGTGTTGCATTGCTCCACAGTCCAGGTTTTATTGCTTAAACTACATGTTTGCTGTTACGGCCATTTACATCACTACCGAGTGGATTTGGAATCCTAGCTTGACCTGCATTTTCCTGCTTATGGAGCTGCCTTCGTGTTGTTTTAGTACGACATTGAGTTCTGCTGTAATCTTTGCAGCCTTCGTCCCTTATTTTTCGCCACAAACCTCTTCCATGACCATTTGTCACGATTAATCAACATACATTTTTGTTGTCGTTTTGATTTAACGGATGATGTTTTTCCACCATCTCTGTATGCGGTATAATTGATCTTCGTTACGGTGCCTCAGTTGGTTACGTAAGCACGCATCGTACAAACACCAACAATTTGCTCACGTTCCAGTTCACTTAGCACCGACATAATGCATTCACAATTACGCAGGAGATTGTTGGGACCACGACTGACACTTTCAACGCGTTGAGGTCATCGCTCAGGTGGCATTCGTCGTCAAATGCAAGAGCGCAACCTGTAAGTTGGTTAGTCTGGAACCGCGAGACCGCTACGGTCGCAGGTTCGAATCCTGCCTCGGGCATGGATGTGTGATGTCCCTAGGTTAGTTAGGTTTAACTAGTTCTAAGTTCTAGGGGACTAATGACCTCAGCAGTTGAGTCCCATAGTGCTCAGAGCCATTTGAACCATTTTTGTAAGTTGGTTAGCATCTGCACGGCGTTTCCTTATTTTTTGTTGGTTGGTTGCGTGCAGGAAATGCACACTTGCAATATGATTTCGCTATTCATACACGACGTACATGTGTTTCAGGCTAAACTTTTTCTTCATTTGCATCTGGAAGTTGCTATAACTTTAATGGTTCAAATGGCTCTGAGCACTATGGGACTTAACAGCTGTGGTCATTAGTCCCCTAGACCTTAGAACTACGAGGGTGAGTCAAATGAAAACCTTAAATATTTTTTTGAATATTATTTACTGTGCAGAAGTGGTAAAAAGCTGTATCACTTTTCAACATAACCTCCCCCACGCTCAATGCAAGTCCTCCAGGGCTTACGAAGTGCATAAATTCCTTTAGAAAAAAATTCTTTTGGTAGTCCGCGCAACCACTCATGCACCGCGTGGCGTACCTCTTCATCAGAATGGAACGTCTTTCCCCCCCATTGCGTCTTTGAGTGGTCCAAAGATGTGAAAATCAGTTGAGGCAAGGTCTGGTGAGTATGGTGGATGAGGAAGACACTCAAAATCCAGGTCTGTGATTGTTGCAGCTGTTGTACGGGCAATGTGGGGCCTTGCATTGTCATGGTGCAAAAGGACACCTGCTGACAGCAATCCACGTCGCTTTGATTTGATTGCAGGCCGCAGATGATTTTTTAGGAGATCTGTGTATGATGCACTGGTGACAGTCGTCCCTCTAGGCACGTAATGCTCCAAAATGACGCCTTCTTCGTCCCAAAAGAGAGTAAGCATAACCTTCCCTGCTGATGGTTCTGTTCGAAACTTCTTTGGTTTTGGTGATGAGGAATGGCGCCATTCCTTGCTCGCTCTCTTCGTTTCCAGTTGGTAGAAGTGAACCCACGTTTCGTTCCCAGTAACGATTCTTGCAAGGAAGCCATCACCTTCTCGTTCAAAGCGCCGAAGAAGTTCTTCACAAGCATCAACAAGTCGTTCTCTCATTTCAGGAGTCAGCTGCCGTGGCACCCATCTTGCAGACACTTTGTGAAACTGGAGCACATCAAGCACAATATGGTGTGCTGACCCATGACTAATCTGTAAACATGTTGCAATGTCATTCAGTGTCACTCGGCGGTTTTCCCTCACTATCGCTTCAACTGCCGCAATGTTCTGTGGAGTCACAACTCGTTGTGCCTGACCTTGACAAGGAGCATCTTCCACTGAAGTCACACCATTTGCGAACTTCGTACTCCATTCGTAGACTTGCTGCTGTGACAAACATGCATCACCGTACTGAACCTTCATTTGTCGATGAATTTCAGTAAGTTTCACACCTTCACTACGCAAAAACTGAATAACAGAACGCTGGTGCAAGTCGCAAGTGGGGCGGCCATCTTTATATTGATACTGCGACGCTATGTGTGCATCTGCACTTTGCTGCCACCGACAGGCCATTCTGCACGCTGTTTGGAGCACGCTTACCAACTTACAGGATAACGGCGCGAAATTTAGATTTGTTATTACAAATTTAAGGTTTTCATTTGACTTACCCTCGTACTTAAACCTAACTAACCTAAAGACATCACACACATCCACGCCCGAGGCTGGATTCGAACCTGCGACCGTAGCAATCGCGCGGTTCCGGACTGAGCGCCTAGAACCGCTCGGGTACCGCGGCCGGCTTACTTTAATGTGTTTGACTTGCGTCTCATCTGTGTTTATCGACTCTTTGTGACAGTATGAGGCGGGGTGTTTCGAGGTTCTGTACAGAAGGTGCTTGCTATTAATTTATCATCAAGGTGATACACTCAGTTTAGCCCCACTTCCTATTAGTGAACCTTTGAAAGTGCAATGCTGTCTATATGGATCATACTTTGTTCGATTTTATTAAGTTGCGCCACTGGTGGCCGGCGCTCATCAAAATAAGCATTCAGGTTTTGATGTATTCATAAAGCAGCGTCGCGGGCAGCAACAGTTTGGAGTGCGGTCGTGTGCGCCGGCGAACAGCGGCGAGGAGACAGGGCCTTCTTCCGAAAGCTCCGACGGAGGAAAACCAAACGTCTTACAGAGAAGCCACGAGGCGGATCCACTGACGGCTATCGAGATTGTAACTAATAGTTGTAACCTTCCCGTATAAATAAAAAATATTAAATAATGATGTGTAACCTTCCCGAACAGAAAATAAAAATAATTAAATTTGGATAATTTAATTCTGACGTATGAAAAGTGATAAATCTTAGCTCATGAAAAATTTTTACGTAAGCAGCGCTATTCCATGGCCCTGTGAAATCAATCTGAATCCGTCCGTGAGAAATAAACAGAAAAATTCTTCCGTCATAATGGCGTCGCCGGATAACGCTGTCTATATATCTGGTCGTAAATGGCACAGCTTAGTGCAATGCTGGCCTGTCTATTGATACTGGACAACATTTGCCTGAGATCTGAATTACGAGAAAAACTGACGTTACTTAGTTCAAAATGGCTCTGAGTACTATGGGACTTAACTTCTGAGATCATCAGTCCCCTAGACTTAGAACTACTTAAACCTAACTAACCTAAGAACATCACAAACATCCATGACCGAGGCAGGATTCGAACCTGCGCCGTAGCGGTCTCGCGGTTCCAGACTGTAGCGCCCAGAACCGCTCGGGCACCCCGGCCGGCCTTTACTTACAAGGGAACCTCCCCATCGCACCCCCCCCTCAGATTTAGTTATAATTTGAAAAACTGAATACAGATCAATCGAGAAAACAGGAAGAAGTTGGGTGGAACTATGAAAAAATAAGCAAAATATACAAACTGAGTAGTCCATGGGCAACATAAGCAACATCAAGAATGATGTGATCACAGGAACGCTGTGGTCCTCTGGTTAGCGCGAGCAGCTGCAGAGTGAGAGGTCCTTGGTTCAAGTCTACCCTCGTGCGAAAAGTTTACATACCTTATTTTTGCAAAGTTATGATCTGTCCGTTCGTTCATTGACGTCTCTGTTCACTGTAATAAGTTTAGTGTCTGTGTTTTGCGACCGCACCGCAAAACCGTGCGATTAGTAGACGAAAGGACGTGCCTCTCCAATGGGAACCGAAAACATTTGATTCAGGAAAACACGTCTGTACGACACTGGTGACGGCATGTGCGTCACATGACAGGAACAAGTCGTCGCCCCACCTAACGTACACACTTGGCGAATGGGTAAAAAGATTCTTCTACCTTTCCCGATTTAGGTTATCTTGTGGATGTGATAATCACTCCCAAAAAAGTGATGAAGACATAAGAGTGTGTCACACAAATTGCAACAAATGAATGCAACAGTTTCACAGTCGCACAGTTTTCTCTGTGCTCTGTCAAAACATATGTATTTAAGGTTTTCAAATTTTTCCGTGTGTAGACCGTCAAATCCTGCATATGTCCAAGCAAATCTGAACATGTCCTGGAATTTTGGAGAGCGAAATTGATTATGTGTGAGTGCCTGAACTTTGATAATTGTCTGAAAATAAAAATGTAAAATTTGTACTGGAGGGAAGACTTGAACCAAGGACCTCATATTTCGCAGCTGCTCACGCTAACCACGAGACCACCGCGCTCCCGTGCCCACCTTGTCCTTGGTGTTGCATATGTTGGCCATGGACTACTCAGTTTGTATATTTTGCTTATTTTTTCATAGTTCCACACATCTTCTTCCTGTTTTCTCGATTGATCTGTATTCAGTTTTTCAAGGCCTATCCACTGTGCCAAATTATAACTAAATCTGAGGGGGGTGCGATGGGGAGGTTCCCTTGTTAGTGACACAGTTGCTCGTGTGATTGCTAAAGAGCACATGACTATGATCTGACAAAAATTCTGTAATATTTTAATTTAGATAAATGACTGGATCGGGACTGGCAATGACTTAAGGGGAAACTATACTTTTAAAGTTGACTGGTAAAATCAATTATATTCTGAAAATTTTTTACTTTATTGATAAAGATCTACAATCCATTACACGGGAAAATTGAAAACATTACAAATCTGGGTCAATTGGTGCTGACGAATCACAAAAGTAAAGATTGGAACAAATTCAGATTAACATCTCAGAAAACTGACTTTACTATGCGCATGCCAATAAAAATAATAAAATTTACCATACAATAGGTGGATGGCTTAATTACTCTGTTGATTTTTCATTATATTAACAGTTATTCATTTGTTCATCATCATCTCATTCCATGGTATCATTTAGCTCTGCGGCTGATCACAATTATTCAGTTCCATATAGTTCTGCACTGTGACTTTAACAACTACTAACTATAAACTTCGTTGTACCGGCGACAGGCTGTGCTACACTGTAGCAGCGAGCGACTGTTCTCACCTGCGACTCTATTACAGCTATCTTTTAACAGGGCCAAAGATATTTTATGTCTCAGGCAGCGCCTGTGAATTGTCGTTCTAGCAAGTGAGCAATATATCGAGATTACATTTACTCCAGCGGGGTGGTGAACCCCTTACATAGTCACTGTTTTGTTAATTACCTTACACTAACGATTATGTTTCATTTTGTTGTCATTCTGAAAGGTTTCGTTTTAAAGATGTGATGTTACTTTTAAACTTTTTGGAAATTTGTGGTAAGTTCCTATGGGATGAAACTGCTGACGTCATTGGACCCTAGGCTTACACACTACATACTCTAACTTAAACTAACTTACGCTAAGGACAACACAAACACCCATGCCCGAGGTAGCACTCGAACCTCCGACGGGGGGATCCGCGCGAACCGTGACAAGCCGCCCTAGACAACGCTGCTAAACTTTTTATTCTGGCTTTTGCACAGTTGTGTACCTTTTACTTTGTCAGGCCAGGAGCTTCTCGTCATTACTCTTTACATGTTTTATGTGCATTTTAAGTATGAATCTAATTCCACATGTTTTATGCCAGTTCATGTTTTATTATCCGACGCTCCTGCTGCCATATGAAGTAATTTTAATTAATGACTACGCATACTGCACTTTAACTATCAAATTTACGATACTGGTTACTCATGTACCCTAGCCCCAGCGCCCTCTGCTGGCCTCAGTTATTTGTATAAATAGGGCTACTGGACGCATCTAGGCAATCACCAGCACTTACTATCTATCTACCTACATAAACAGATTTGGCATTGATAGCGAGATCCGAATATTTTATAGTATGTATGGGTGGCATGCATGGCTGCTCATCATATAAACAGTTTTTTATTTTTCTTATGTATCACTAGGCCTGTTGCAGATTTTGCTTCAGCTAACTGAACGTAGCTGGTTACACCACTGTTTTTTATTTATAATAGATCTGAAGATGGCAGTAACCGAAGCCTGTAATTGTGACTTGGACAGTTAATGTGATCAAGATGGACCATTACAAATAAAATACGATACCATAGCGTGATCGCAGACTCATTTTCAGACTACGCCTTTAATTGATAAAGCCTTTACAGCCATTCTCCTTGCCACAATTTCTATTTAAACGAATTAAGTCGAGTTGTAATGAACCTGATTTGAAACGTGTTATTTGGCTACCTCAGGTGATACAACTTTCCGATTTTCTCATTGCAGTTCATGTCAACAATAGCACTAATCACTACGAATATTATACTTCACATTTCTGTCCATGTTTTAAGCAGACTCGGTAGGTTTCGCTGCTGATGCAGGTCGCATAAACGCAGCGCTTTGTTCTTCAGAAAGTGTTTTTATACGATTTCTTATATTTTGTGTATCATTAATACAAATTGACAGCACATCTGTTCTCTTATCTCATTACACATTTTTTCAATCCCTTCTTGATCTACAGAGCTACTTGGTATATAAACTTCTACTACTGCGGTAGCTACCACAATCTGTTACCTATGCTGTTCATTGCAGCTTACCCGTGCTCTTATTTTCTTTTTCCTTATTAGATCTAGCCCTTTTTGATTCTGTATTTATAAACCTTTACTCGCATGACCATTAGTCCTGTTAATCCTGCTACTGAACTTCACAAATCCCCACTATATCTAACATCAACATATCCATTTTTCTTTTCATATTTTCTAACCCACCTACGTTAAGGGATCTAACATTCCATGCTCCGATCTGTAGAATGTCAATTTTCTTTTCCCTGATGTCATTATCCTCCTGAGTACTCCACACCCAAAAACCCAAATGGAGGCTATTTTCCCTCTCGAATATTTTACCCAAGGAGAAGAGCTGCATATCTTTAGGTAAGAATAACGTCTGTAGTTTCCATTGTTTTCAGCTGTTGGCAGTACCAGCACAGCAAGGTCATGCTGGCTAATGTTACAAGACCAGATTAGTCAATCATCCAGACTGTAGCCTCTGCAACTATTGGAAAAGCAGCTGCCCCTCTTTGGGAGCCACATGTTTTTCTGGCCTCTCTTCATATACCAGTCCACGCAGTTGCACATACAGTATAGATATCTGTATCCTGAAGTTCTCAAGCCCATCCATCTCTGCAAGGTCCATGGTTCATGAGGAACTGTGATAACTAATCTACAAAAACACGTTTTAAACCAGTTTCTGAATTAAAGGCTTATTACACAACTTCTAAGGATTATTATTTGATTGTAAAAAAATTTTCTATACATTTTATGATTTAATGAATTTATGGGACAAAATTGAAAATTGGGATCAGTAAGGTATTCGGCAATCTTCATTAACGTAATTACTAAGAAATACAGTTTTTAAAGTAGAACTAATAGCTGAGATTCATGTCAATGCACAAATTTAATACTTAGTTTGTATTTTATGCCAGTTCATAGTAATACATTACAAGTAGAATTCCTGTATTTGATCCTTTATTTTCCCTCTAAAAATCGTGGTCGATATGCCATCAATTAGATGCAAATTTGTAGTAAGGCCTAATGGGACAAACTGGTGAGGTCATTGGTCAGGTCATCGGTCTCTAAGTCTACCCACTACTTAATCTAACTTACGCTAAGGACAACACACACACCCATGTTAGATGTTATTGATCTTAAGATATCTTGTACTTTTCCTGCAGTATCTTGTTAACAAATTAAGTTAAGTGAAAATGTTTTTGACAGCTTCAGGAGCTTGTCTTACAACATGAAGTAGGAGTTTTACTAATGCTGATTTGGATTTCATGAGGTACAGAAGAAAGTGGCTTTTCGTGAAACTGAACTCTATTCAAACAGCCAAAGTTTCATTAACCATTCTTTCAAAAGTGTCAGCCATCTAGCCAACTGATGTATCATGCATTTGAGTGGAACCATCGAAATTTGAAGTGTAGGAACAGGTGGTTGGGAGAAGAATGTTGACAATCCCATAGAACGTATGTAAGTCTACGTTCTTAACAGTTACTAGAGGAACGTTACCACAATATTAAAATAAAGTAAAGGAAAAGAAAACACCATGATCAGGCCCTGAAGACCACATCTCCCATTTAAAAAGCTGTAGAAGCTCTCGGGTACGTTAGGTCGTGAAAAAATAAAACTTTTGCGCTACGTTTTCCCTGACGCTTGTTTGTAACACCCACCTTAACTTTGTCAGTGTTTGGCAATAGCCCTCTGAGTTAACTTTTGTGCCGCGCTCAAGAAAATCAACGAGAATCATTCCCTTCGAGTCCCAAAACACAGTAGCCATTATGTTGCTTCTAGCAGTGTTTGTAAACACCTCCTTGGTTTCTTGGGAGAATTTGTATCCCCCCAGGCTATCGACTACCTTTTTGTTTTACTGTTGACATGCTTCATCCAAGTCTCATCCCCAGTTACGACACGATTCATAATTTTGTTACCATTTTTCTCGTAATCTTCGAGGAAGGTCAGTGTTGCAGCCCTCCTCAGTCACAAGGCTAAGCTATAAAATAAATAAAAATAAAATGGAATAAAATATTAATGATTAATTATTCTGTATGTATGATGATTGGTTGTAATTGGTATTTGCTTATCTGGAACGTGGACGTTTAATTATTCGGTATCAGACGCTTGACAATGGCTATTTGGAAAAGGCAATGTAACTCGTAGTTGACCGTGAAAGAAAACTGAAATAATCGGACTTCGTAATTAAATCGTTTCCAAAGACTGCTGCGGTAGGTACGGACTCATGATCTAATCTCAATATTACAATGATTTGCCAGCCATGCCAATACGTCGTACAGAGGTGATTGTCTACTAAACATAAAAAGTTACACAGTTAGTTAAATCAGATATATTCAATGAAATAGCCTACAGTTCATAATCCTACTTACTTTTATAAATATAAATTCATTACAGAATCGAGTGCCTAGTGTGGTTGCAACTCGCAGTATTCTTCTATAACATGAAAATATGGCGGTGTGCCAGACAATAAAATAAAATACGTGCTTCTCGCACCACTTCTACCTGAGCTCTCTCTTCTCTTAATCAAACATAAGAGTAACGTAATTATTCTTTTGTCTTTATCAGCGACACAGCGCTGCAGTTGTGTGCCATAGGCTTTATTTATTAGTCACTGATTATTTATTTAATTAATATTTCGCGTTTCCGCGGAAACTCACGCTCGGCATGCAAATGTGCCTTTATATTGCCCCCTGAATTGCGAGGCGAAAGGACACACCTGCAGGCGAGCAATTCACCTAAAGGCACAAGAAAATCTAAGTTATCTACAACTATTCACATGACTTACATTACACACATTATACACATTATATACAAAATTTGAATGACGCGGGTGCGCCGTAAAAGTTCTTATGTTGGCAGATAGAGTGCGCGCATGCGCAGAAGCGTCTGTGTGACTCCGGCAGTGCCGTTATATCATACAGTTAGATCATGCGGCACAGTAATGCAGTTCATATTGTTCGTGTGCGCGCGTATCTTAGTCGTTGCACAAAGAAAATATTCAACCAAGATTACATATGAAGACTACATTCTATAACAGGTAACTTAGTTTTAAATTTACAATATTTGTTATATCACAATACAACTCAGATTGTTGAATGTTCTTAGTTACATAGTATTGTTTTGAAATACTTCAAAGAAAAATGTCCGTATGTTTCAGGTGCGTCGACCTATTTCACATCGTGTCGTTATTACAGTTCATATTCATCTGCTGCACAATAATTTTTTCACAGGTTAGTATCATCGTTGTATAACAACGTGATTAAAACATAAGCGTGTCCATTTTCATTTCCATTATAGTCGTTGTGATGCAGTTCGTTATGACAAAAAGGCATTGTTTATTACAGATCTGACGTGACCCGTTAGTAATTGGTCCACGTGCAGTTCGTTTTTTACATTCCGTGGAAGCTTGGTTGCAGAACCTCGGATGGCACATAGCTGGCGTGGATCCTTGGACAGTCCAGGTAAGAGTGTCCGTCACGTTTCGAGAACATTTCATTCCCTGAAGTTCCAACCAAAATTCTTCCACCCGTCGTGTTGTTTTCTGGACAGGCACTTTGTGTCCGTTTAATCCAGTTAACATCTTGAAGTTAGGTACTGTAGTATTGTCACTAGACGATGCACGAATTATGCACTTCACATTTTCAGTTTTTTGCTGTATATAGCTCACCTAAATGTTCGTAGTTATTAATCAAAGAAATGGTTCATCGCGTTTACATAGGTACGATGCATAATGAATGTCATTAACAGTTTCTTTCTCATAGGTTTCTGCGTAGTTGCAGAGTTAGTAATGTTCATTAATGTCCGTGAACAATGGTTCACTATGCAATGTCCTTTTGGCACTCGTTTTGTTCAAATTTCTTTTACATAGTAACAGTTACATTATACATCATTGAAAGAGAAGCAAAAAATATATATATATAAGTAATCATACATACACACGTCACATATTTTCATAGCATAAACATAATACAGTTGCACATAAACATGTTTACATCATTATTACATAGCTATGGGTTATTACATTGTGTCACATTTGATTACATGAATTGCAGATAATTACGTCCTCTTTAAGGGTTTTGCTGGGATTTTATCGATGTTTATTTTGTGATGTCATCTGAAATTAAGATAGGTTAGACACAACATTCATTACATCAGTAGGCAAGACCAGGCATTTTCACTACTCAATAAATATTCAAAATAGTAAGAGAGAAAATGTTTGATTCCTCGCGTTTTGTGCGTGTGTGTATAGTGTCTGTGTGGCCTTGACTACTGATAGATGCTTTTCGTGTTGAGAGATGTGCGTCTAATCTATTTCTCAAAGTAAAAGTTCGCTTCACAGATGACGTCTGTCGGTTCGTCAGGTGTCATACCAAGTCAGTGATACCTACAATCACAAATGTTCCGTGAAAAAATTAATATATCATTCACTGCTACGTAAACATAAATTTTATTTTAATATTCCGTCTTCCAGGTGGTGGCGCGCGCTGAAAGAAGAGTTCTTCTGCCTTCAACTGCGTCACTGGAACCGCTGAAATGAAAATTTCTATACTACTTACTATCTGTGTTGTAGCAACAGAGTTTTTTTTTTTTTTTTTTTTTTTTTTTTGGAGTTGCTTAGCAATGTTTTGATGGATGTGACTTTGACATTATTCCGCATGAAATGCTCTAAGATCTCGGTGTGCGTATAGCCCAATAATTTTGTTAGTTCTACGATGTTGTAACAAATACGCACCAGGATGCGGTATGTTAACAATTATATAAGGTCCTTCATATAGCAGACGCCACTTAGCGTTGCATCATTTGAGTGCTACAGATTTATGATGAGTACGAAGTAGTACAAGCATCCCTACCTCGAATTTTTGTTTTCTTTTTATTATGTTTCTGTGATGTTTGTTTCGTATCTGTGCGTGATGTGTCAGCGTAGTCAAAACTTCTTTTATTTTCTGTTCAGGTGTGATTTCCTTGTCTGACAACTTAGGTAATGGTTCTATCCACTGATCGTTCTGTTTGCAATTGAACATGATCTCGTTAGGTGTGTAATTTGTATCGTAAATATTTAAGTTATTGTGTACATCTTCGAAAAGACTTAGGTAGGACACCCAATTAGTATGTTTTGATGAAATATAGGTCCTCATGAATCGGTTTAATTCTCGGAAAAGTCTCTCAGTCGCGTTACATTGTGGACTAAACTTTGAAATAGATATACTTCTAATGTTATTGTCCTTCAAGAAATTTCTCCATTTGTACCCAGAGTAGTATGCTGCATTATCTGACAGAATTGCTTTTGGTTTTCCCACGTGCGTCAGGTAATCACTTGAGAATCTTCGTATAATAGCACTTGCAGTGGCGGATTTTAAAGCATAAAGTTTTACATGTTTAGAAAATATATCGTAAAAAGCCAAGATATATTTGACGCCTCCAGAGCTTGCTGGATGCGGTCCACTGATGTCAGTACACAGAATTTCTAGGGGTTTACTGGGTAAAATAGAATGTAAGTCTGTCTTTGTGGATAAATTCTGAGGTTTTGATTTTTGACATATGACACATGTTTTCAGTTCCCTGTAAATTTTTCTTCTCATATTGCTAAAATAACAGTATGTGCTGAGCTTTGCTAAACACTTCTTCGTCCCATAATGACCCCAAACTAAGTGTGTGTGCCAAATTAGATTACGTTCAGACTCTTTGGGAATGCATACACACCAGTTAGTAGCATTTGAATGTCGGCGATAAAATAACACATCATTGTGTAACTTGTAATACTTAGTCAAAGGATGATTGTGTTTTTCTACCAGTAATGTTATTATCTTATACCAGTGAGGATCAGATTTTTGTAATTTAGCCATGTTTCTGCACATATCAATATAATATTGGTGATACTGCTTGTCTTGCATTAAGAGAATCCTGTAGTCATTTATATTTTCTAAGTCACTGTTGGTTTCATTCATACCTTGTGGAAGTCTAGACAAAGCGTCGGCAATGGTGTTGTCCTTACCTTTTATGTACTTAATTTCAAAAGAGTAGTTCTGAAGTGTAACTGCCCATCGTGATAGTCTAGGATGTACAAGTTTACAAGTTAACAAAAATGTCAGGGCCTGGTGGTCGGTATAAATTACTGTATGTTTTCCAAATAAATAATAATTGAATTTCTTGAATGCCCATACTATGGAAAGTGTTTCTAACTCAGTAGTGGAGTATGTACGCTCGCATTCAGATAGAGTACGACTCGCAAACCCAATAATTCTTATCTGTTCCTTATCTTTATTCTTTACAACTTGAAATAAGCAACATCCCAAACCAGTACGTGAAGCGTCACAAGTCATACAAAAATCTAAATTGAAATCTGGATGGCTCAATAAGTTTGCATTCACTAAAGCATGTTTAATTGTATTAAAGTCATTCTGGCACTGTTCCGACCAGATCCAAACTTGATTCTTTCTGAGTAGATTTAGCAGATGTTTACTGTTCAAAAGTGGTTGTGGTAAAAAACGTCTGAAAAATGAACATAGCCCAAGGAATGATTTTAACTGCTTTTTAGTTCGAGGACTAGGAAAGTTTCTGATAGCATCTAATTTACTGGGATCAGGACGTATGCCCTGTGAATTAATGATATGTCCTAAATATTTTATCTCACTGCAACCAAACTTTGATTTTCTAAGATTGGCTGTGACTCCAGCTTGTGCAAATTTTTCTAAAATTCTTTGAAGTGTGTCAAGGTGTTCATTCCAAGACTGTGTAGCTATCAGTATATCATCAACATAGTGTGTGACTGTCTCAACTAAATCATCGCCAAGCACGGTATCCAGGGCTGTAATGAATACCCCAGAACTGACATTCAGTCCGAAAGGTAGAACACAAAACTGATAGGTTCGCCCCCCGAACATAAATGCAGTATATTTCCGAGAATCAGGAGTGATACTCACCTGCCAAAATGAATTCACGAGATCTATTGTGGAAAAATACCTTGCATCTAGAAATTTCTGTAATTGCTCTTCTAAATTTTCGGGTTTTGTGTGAACTGGTAAAATTATTTCATTAATTGCTCGTGCGTCTAACACTAACCTAATGCTTCCATTTGATTTTTTGACAACAAGTAGAGGACTACAGTAAGGTGAGGTGGATGGTTCAATGACCTCCCAGTCTAACATTTGTTTTAATTCTTGCCACACAGCAGGTCGTTGAGATAACGGTACGTTATATGTCTTGTGGTAGAAGATCTTGTGAGGCTTAACTTCAATCTTGTACGCATACGTGTTGATAACACCTATTCGTTTGGCAAAAATTTGTAAATATTTGGATAACACTTCCTGTAGTTTTATACGTTCATGTGCACTGAGAGCTGTAGCTTCATTTATCTTATGATCAAGCAATGTTTTCAAGTCCATTAGCTCTGTGTCGAATGAGTGTGTGTGCGTGTCTTGAATGTCATTGTCAAGTACTAACTGAACCTTGTACCCTGTACAGTGTTTGTCATGCTTTAGAGTTCTCCTGTCCAAATCAATAATAATTACACTGCCTCTATCATTTAAAATACATTTACCTTTGGAGAAGTCTATAATGCAGTCCTTCTCGCTCATAATATCTATTCCTAATATGCAATTTGTCACAAGGTTTTGTACAACCAGGAATGGCCATTGTACGGTTCCATTACCTATTTTAATGTTTACAAAAACTTGCTTCGTAACCCTACATGACTTATTACCTAGTGCAGTAGTTTTTTACAGTTTTGGGCAGGAAACTCAGGCACAGGTTCCAATTCACACATCTTTTTATAGAAATTAAAAGACAAAACGCTCACAGCTGCACCTGTATCTAGAATAATAGTAGTTGGAATCCCACCTACTACACCAGTGGTAGATGCTAAAACAATTTCATTTGTGTTTGAACGACATTGTGTACTGTCTTGTAAAAGTTCATCTGATATATTGTTATTGTGGTTGTATCTTATAAATAAAACAGGTAATTTTTGTTTAGAATTATTCGGCATATCATTATTCTGATGTTCAACTGTGGTGCCAAATAACTGATTAACATTGAAGTCGCCCCCCAAGAATTCCTCAGCCACGACCTGGGGCATAGAAGTGACTGTTTCTAGTTTGTTGGATTAGCATTTGTACTAGGTACTGACACAGATTGAGGTTGTGTGTCAGGTGTCATTTCTATTATATTCACATTCGGATATTGCCTATTGTGATCTCCAAACTTTTGCGGTTGTTGTTGCTGTTGCGCATTATAACTTACCTGTCGGTCATAAGGTATGCTCCAATTTTGTCCTGGTGGCTGCTGTGGTAAAGCAGTGTTTGAATGAAAGTACTGATCGTTACGAGTCCAGCCTTGACGCTGTCTTGGCTCGTAGTTATTATTATTGCTGTTTCTGTTTGTGTTTTTGTTGTTGCCTATGTATCCGTTGTTACCGTTGTAGTTATTACCGCGGTGCCTTTTGTATGGATTGCCGCATGAAGTGTTATTACTGTTGTAACTATTGTTTGTATTGGAATACGCGTGTTGATTTTGATTTCCGTATTGAGACGGCATGTGAGTTTGCTGTTTTTGTTGTACCGCGTATCCAACTGTGGGCGCGCCAGAATTGAGTTGGCAAGCCTGCATGTTTTGCATTCCACTAGTGTAAACATTGTGGCTGCTGTTTTGCCGCGCGAAGCGCTGATCTTCAAGTAACATGTCAACCGAATCTAAAGCTGTTAAAAAATAATCTGAATCGTCATCCGGGATATGTAGGAGTTTTTCTTTAATGTTGAAAGGCAATTTGGCCTTCAACGCACGGAGTATATCGCGTGTTGCGACTGGTTCGTCTAAAAAGTGTCCCATGTTCAAGTATTTTTCAAAATATCGGCGTAAGTTGCCATTTTTACTGTTAAAAGTTTCAGGTTCTAGAATTTGTCTTCTGAGTCGCTCCTGGACGGATTGCGACCAGAATTTGTTCAGAAAAGCACGCTCAAACTCACTGTACGTGGTACATACGTCAGCTTGACTGTATGCCCAGACAGCTGCATCGCCTTGGATGTAACCGACAATATATGAAATCTTTTTCCGGTCACTCCAAGTGCGTGGAAATGCGTTACTAAAAGATTTAAGAAAAATCACCGGATGAATGGTTCGTTTTTCTGGGATAAAAATCTGAAATTGCCTGTGTTTCATTAAGCTTTCTTCTTCCTTCGCATTGTGATATGGATTTGTTCCACTGTAATTACTGCAATGTTCAGCTGGCGAGTAATTACGATAATGTTGCTGTGGTTTACCATGATAATAGCTTGTGTTTGTGTTTGCACCTCGTGGTATGTGTTGTAGTCGTGGTGTGTTTTGTTCTTGTGTGTTTGTCGTGTGCGGTATGTGTGTGTTATACTCGAATGTATATTGGTTCCTGAACTGTACATTTTGACTGATATTTTCGTTACATTCAGACTGTGGTCGATCGGTGAATTGTGTCATTGGTCCAGTGACGGATTGTACTGCGTCACTGATCAGCTGTTTGTTATTAGTAATGTATTGCGCTACGGAGTCGTGCACAATTGTTGGTAAATTTTCACGTAGGCGGGGTCAGGGATTTTCTCTGCCTCGTGATGGCTGGGTGTTGTGTGCTGTCCTTAGGTTAGTTAGGTTTAAGTAGTTCTAAGTTCTAGGGGACTTATGACCACAGCAGTTGAGTCCCATAGTGCTCAGAGCCATTTGAACCATTTTTTTTTCACGTAGGCATCTATCAAAATGTTTGTCTTTGTTCACTACCCAATCATGAAATTCTTTATTAATGTTTTGAAAATGAGCTGTAGCATCAGATTGTAAGATGTCAGTCAGGTGTTGTTCAACATTGTCAAATTTATTCTGTACGTCAGTAATTCGTTTTTCAAGGTTGTCGTGTACTGAAGGATATGTTTGAATTTGTTCAGTAAGAACTTCACACGTGACATTAAGATTTTTTACTTGTGTCTGTAAAAGTGCTACGTCAGTTGTAGTCTTTTCTTGTGTCGTATTAAGCTGGGAAACTTTAGTACTGAGTTCAGTCATCTGTTTGGTCAGTGTGGCGTCTATAAGTTCCACACGTTTACATAAAGTGTCATTACTCGTCTTGAGTGCTATGAGGTCAGATTTAATTTCGTCATTTTGTGTCTGTAAGGTTGCCATGTTTTCGGCGTTCTATTTCATTATCATTTGTAACATGTCGGCAATGTTTACCGTTTGCAACGTCTGTGCCCCCGCCGCGTCATTAGACGTGACGTCACGCATTAACATGGGCTCTGACTGAGACTTTGAAATTTTTGTGGTGAACGGCCTATTGTCAAAATTTCCGTCAACACTTGCGTCAATGTTTGATAAATCGTCACTACCGGTTGCTGTCGTAAAGTCATTTTCTAACATTTGTCTCTCGTCCGAGTCGGATTGTGTCTGAATAGTACGTCTTTGCTGTTCCATTTTTGCGTATTGATTTCTAGTCATTACCATGCCACACGTGATTTATGTTTCAAGAAAATATTTGACACTGATTTTAAAATGAAATGCAGTTGAGCATGAATCGCTCGTAGCAACAATGGCTGTCCCGTTAATTTAAAATATAAACTGAATTTGAGATTATTGGTAATGGCTGCTGGCCATGTTACATCATATCGTACAGAAGTCGGCCATATTGTACACTCGTGTATTGGTATTGTTGGATACGTTATTGTTTAGGAAAAAGTGCTAAGAATGAAATTTGTTACTGAAAACTGTTATGCGCGAAAGAAACACTACAGAATTTACTGAAAAGCTAATACACTGAATTATACGTCTGGTCAAGCCTGCTAATGCAAAGATGCTGTGTCTTACCTTATTTTGCTGGAAGCTTCATTGCGTCTTCCGGCAAAACTTTAGAATTGGAAAATATCTTCAGATTTTCATTATCTCTCATACATTCACGTCCAGGTCCAGAAAGTTGATTTTTGACATGAAATAAAAAGAACAATGTAACAAATGACAAAATAACAAGTCCGACACGCAGTCGCCAATATAAAATAAATAAAAATAAAATGGAATAAAATATTAATGATTAATTATTCTGTATGTATGATGATTGGTTGTAATTGGTATTTGCTTATCTGGAACGTGGACGTTTAATTATTCGGTATCAGACGCTTGACAATGGCTATTTGGAAAAGGCAATGTAACTCGTAGTTGACCGTGAAA
The DNA here is from genome assembly GCF_023898315.1 of Schistocerca nitens. Lineage (NCBI taxonomy): Eukaryota > Metazoa > Arthropoda > Insecta > Orthoptera > Acrididae > Schistocerca > Schistocerca nitens. The sequence continues at coordinate 357,694,635 of NC_064622.1, forward strand.
GAAAACTGAAATAATCGGACTTCGTAATTAAATCGTTTCCAAAGACTGCTGCGGTAGGTACGGACTCATGATCTAATCTCAATATTACAATGATTTGCCAGCCATGCCAATACGTCGTACAGAGGTGATTGTCTACTAAACATAAAAAGTTACACAGTTAGTTAAATCAGATATATTCAATGAAATAGCCTACAGTTCATAATCCTACTTACTTTTATAAATATAAATTCATTACAGAATCGAGTGCCTAGTGTGGTTGCAACTCGCAGTATTCTTCTATAACATGAAAATATGGCGGTGTGCCAGACAATAAAATAAAATACGTGCTTCTCGCACCACTTCTACCTGAGCTCTCTCTTCTCTTAATCAAACATAAGAGTAACGTAATTATTCTTTTGTCTTTATCAGCGACACAGCGCTGCAGTTGTGTGCCATAGGCTTTATTTATTAGTCACTGATTATTTATTTAATTAATATTTCGCGTTTCCGCGGAAACTCACGCTCGGCATGCAAATGTGCCTTTATAAAGCCATCACTGTGGTCCTCATCATAAATATTGGTATGGTTGTGTATAAAATCAGCGCACTATTGCCACAGTTGACTTTCACTCATTATTCCTTTTCCGTACATGTAACAAAGGTTGCGATAAAGTTCCGATGGCTTGCAGCTTCTTTCCCAACAGAAACTTAATGAGACAAGGTACGTCACAAACGACGGGACTTTCTATTGCAGCGCGCAAACACGTCACAGACAGCAAAGTAGTAGAGACACAGAACACACGCTGCCAACACTGGATCCGTACTGAGTGTAGGAACGTTATGGGACCAGAATGGCGGCTGCAGCCCCACCCACCTACGCGATAGACCCACTGTTACTTTCTGGATAATCCTCGTAAGTTAGCGATAGCTGATGTGCATTTCGTTGTTTGGCGCAGTGTGAGGAGAACGAACACGTAGTGGTGCTGCCTGCTGGTAGGCGGTACCGGCTGCTGGCCGATGGCGGCGCTGCTGTGGAGGATGGGGAATCCCCAGAAGGGAGACACCTGTCAGCCCACCAGTACTGCGCAGACGCGGAGCATTTCCTGTACTGCAAGAGCAGGGTGGCCAACCCCAGCAGCGGCGAGCGCACCAGGCGCGTCGTCTACGTCTGTCTGCTGGTGCTGGGCACAGCCTTTCTGCTCGCCACTATCGCCATTTACTCCTGCTTCCCAGGTAACGATCAACAGTGACTACCTAACCTAAACAGTCCCAACTATTGCTCTGTGTACATTTAGTATTCGAATGTTTGCTTTTAAAGTCCTATGTCATATATTTACTTTCATGGCATGCACTACACATTTTAAATAATGACTAAAGCAATGTGGTGATTTAAACCATTTTAACCCCCCCTTCGTGAAGATGGTCCAAGACCGTAACCGGTAGAATTAGGGTTTAAAATTAAAAAAACTAGTCATGGTTCAAATATGCATTTTATACAGTTAACAGGTTCCAAAAACGTATTAATCATTTTATAGTTTCCACATAGTTCGTGAAGTAACTTGAAACCAGCAAAATAGTTCGCATCACTGTAGAACTTTGTCTGTGAATTCACAAGCTTAAATTGTACAGAAACCAGATGGCAGTCGAGGGGTATGAAAGGGAAGCAGTGGTTGGGAAGAGACTGAGACAGGGTTGCAGCCTCTCCCCGATGTTATTCAATCTGTATATTGAGCAACCAGTAAAGGCAATAAAGGAAAAATTCGGAGTAGGAATTAAAATCCATGGAGAAGAAATGAAAACTTTGAAGTTCGCCGATGACATTGCAATTCTGTCAGAGACAGCATAGGACCTGGAAGAGCTGCTGAACGGAATGGACAGTGTCTTGAAAGGAGGATATAAGATGAACATCAACAAAAGCAAAACGAGGATAATGGATTGTAGTCGAATTAAATCAGGTGATGCTGTGCGAATTAGATTAGGAAATGAGACGCTTAAAGTAGTAAATGAGTTTTGCTAGTTGTAGAGATGATATAAACTGTAGACAGGCAATGCAAGGAAAGCGTTTCTGAAGAAAAGAAATTTGTTAACATCTAGTATAGATTTAAGTTGTTGTGGGGCATGGATGGTCGAAGCTGGGACTCCAGATGGCCTAGCTGAAGTCGGGACCCACCGTGCCATATTTCGTCAGGGGGCCAAGCAAGTTCAACAGCGTCAAGGGGCAGTGCAGAATGATACAGTGGTATTCGGAAGCGTTTCTTTATTCACATAATTCACAGTACTCCGATGGGTGCAGTGTAGGGTCGGCGTGCCGCCCACAGCATTGTCCTGCGAGTCCAGCTGGCTCAGGACCTCCTGGTATGCTGACACCGCTGCTCATCAAGACCACTCAGCTGGAAATCAGCCAGGCTCGCCCCGGTCGCCGCCCGCTGATGCGTCACGTCTTGTGTCGTGTAGCTGCCTGTGATTCCGGCGACCGCTACAGTCCCTGGTCCTCGCCGCCCTGTGCCCCTTTTGGCCTGCTCTGTCTGACCATGGGACAAACGTGGACGTACTGGTCACCCATGACCCTCGGCCACTGCTGCTACCAGGACAGGACCGGACTCGAACCAGCGCCCTCCTGGACGCAGTGCTGCAGTTTGCCACTAGTGATGCTTGCTGGATGACAACACCTGCCACTGTCTCTGGCGTTGCTTCAGTGCTGCCACGCCTCCCACAGCATACGCATCGCCTGGACCCAGGTACGCCAGATGGGAAGTGAATGTGGCCCATCCTGGACCCATTGCAGACTGCTGTCACTGCCCTCCTTCAGGCAGACTGTGCAGTCTCCAAGTACCTCTCTGCCATTCTGTCTGGCCCTGGTGTTGTGTCCCAGGAGGCGGAATACAGCCCGAAGAAGTACATGGAAATAAAGAACAGATTTACATTGAATATTTACAACATTATTGCACAGACTGGCTCCTATAAGTGTAGACCAGCACTGGTCCGACCTCACTCTTGACTGACCTGGCACACTTCCTTTCTGATGTAGTGTCAGAGAGAGACAGAAACTATAGCAGTCACTTACACATCGCCCTCCTGGCTCTGGCCTAGCGCCCCGCCTCATACATCGCAATAACTTCCAACAACGCTGCGGGTTTTCCTGCCTTGTTGTTGCACTACTCAGAACAACTCGTACGTGCAATACGCCGCTGCAGCTCCATGCCTTGTTTAGTTTGCCTGGCCTACTAGCTGCCGACTGTTACCACATACGGCCAGCGGCCCTAGACATCATCGCCCAACCGCGCCTTTAGTGAATTTTAACAAAACTCCCCTTTCCTGTGACCAAGACTAATTCTAGAGCTGCAAAGTGTCAGGAAGTCGTTTCTGAAAGTATTTATATGGAGTGTAGCCATGTATGGAAGTAAAACGTGGACGATAAATAGTTTAGACAAGAAGAGAATAGAAGCTTTCGAAATGTGGTGCTACAAAAGAATGCTGAAGATTAGATGGGTAGATCACATAACTAATGAGGAGGTGTTGAATAGAACTGGGGAGAAGAGAAATTTGTGGCACAACTTGACTAGAAGAAGGGATTGGTTGGTAGGACATGTTCTGAGGCATCAAAGGATCACCAATTTAGTATTGGAGGGCAGTGTCGAGGGTAGAAATCGTAGAGGGAGGCCAAAAGATGATTACACTAAGCAGATTCCGAAGGATGTAGGTTGCAGTAGGTACTGGGAGATGAAGGAGCTTGCACAGGATAGAGTAGCATGCAGAGCTGCATCAAATCAGTCTCTGGACTGAAGATCACAACAACAACAACATTTCTCTGAATGGCTGTTTCTTGCCTGTCATGCTAAAGTTGTGTACTGTGTACTTATGCAAACTTATTATTATTATTATTATATTAAACAAATGATGTATTTATTGTAATTTTTATTAAAATCGTAGGTGTCTGCGTAACATTAAAATGTCAGGCGACCACAAGTACGATTTTTGAGGGAGGCTGCAAAATACTATGATCTCCTCTCCCCAGAACCGCTGGGTTCACACTTGCTCTGAAGGGATAGTGCCAAATGATGGTGCGCTTGCTGTGAGCTGCGCTGTAGTCTTCTGCCATTTTACAAGATGGATAATCCCTCGCCACGCTGTATTGTTCCAGTGCTGCTGAGCCGGGTCTTGTCTCGTGCCCTGGTAGCACACTGCTGCTCTCTGGTGGCGGCCTACGTCACTGCCGCCGTACTGCACGCTGCCTCGCATATCCCGCACCCTGCCTGCACCATCACAGGTAGGATGAGCTGCTCCAACACTGAACCACAGTATGCGAAACCGAGTATTAAAAATGATGGTTCTGAGTTATTTAATTAATTTATATTCCATTTGTTGCGAACTGCCATTGCTTACAGTGGTGGTTGTGGAATGCTGCCCAGTCGTCTCGTATAGGGTGCCTAAAGGATGCTGTGTTCTTGGAATGCTGTACAAAAATTCTAGCAAATAACATTAGTAGTTTTATTACGAAAAAGAAGAATGACAAGACTTGTAGCCGGCCGGAGTGGCCGAGCGGTTCTAGGCGCTACAGTCTGGAACCGAGTGACCGCTACGGTCGCAGGTTCGAATCCTGCCTCGGGCATGGATGTGTGTGATGTCCTTAGGTTAGTTAGGTTTAACTAGTTCTAAGTTCTAGGGGACTAATGACCTCAGCAGTTGAGTCCCATAGTGCTCAGAGCCATTTGAACCATTTACAACTGTGCGAATACTGTCCCAATACTGAGCAGCCGAGGCTGGCAGGAGTGGCGCTTATATTCTCTTCTTGCTGATGTCACTCCTGTCGTGGTGCGGTCCTAATCAGAGAATCATTGGCCGACATCGTTTCACAGGCTTCTCTTGAGTTCTTCATCTTCCTTCCGCCGCTTGTGGTATGCCAGAACATTGCTCCCCCCCCCCTCCCCCCAAAGCGACGGACCGTCGTGGTGTAGGGAGTGCGACCACGGCGGGGGAGGCACGAGTGTGGACGCATCGCCCAGCCGGAATCTGTGCCTCCAGGGGACGTCAAGCTTCCGGCCGTACCCTGCAATCCGGCCTGCACACTGGCGGAAACGTCCCCCGGAAAACCACCAGAAGGGTACGCGTCCACCTCCTGCTGCCACGAACCAGATGAAGGCGGCGACTACTGCGGTGTGGGCAGGTCCAGCTCCATCGCTAGGGCGAGAGGAAGCGGAGGAGGCGAAGGCTCCGTCTCCGTGGGGTCATCCCGTGGTGTAGTGAGGTCACCCGCTAGTGGTTGCTGTGGCCACGCTGTCCTCTGGACCCGAGAATCTGGGGGAAGAGACTGAAGGATCATCGTGTACTTGACAGAGGCGAAGTTGATTTTGATGGCGGCGCTGCAAGCCATCTGGACCTGAAAGAAGATACGTGCAAGCGTCTAGTCGACGGACGATCTCGCTTCACGCCCGCCGTCTGCTGTCGCTAAAAACCGTGTAAAAGACAATATCATGTGGCGCGAAGCGATACTTCCGGCCTCCCTTCGGCGCCGGATGCTGAGGAGGGTTGAGCTGTGCCCGATGGCAGCGGCCGTGAAGCAATTCCGCCGGCGATGGTCCATGTCGTGGGTGCGAATGATATGAGGCGATAAACTGTTTCAATGCTTGATCCCTGGTGTGTGCGGAGCTAAGTTTGTCTGTCTGCTGCTTGAAGGTTCTAACAAAACGTTCCGCTTCGGCGTTTGACTGTGGATGGAACGGTGCACTAGTTAGATGCTGTATGCCATCATGTTCACTGTATGTTTCAGATTCATTTGATGTGAACTGAGGGCCGTTGTTTGACACTATTACTTCAGGTAAACCTTCGAGACAAAAAATCGATACCAACACCTGAATTGTGCTACTTGAGTTGTCGAGGTCATTGGCACAGCAAAAGGAAACTTGCTGTACGAGTCAACTAAAATCAACCAACAGGTGTTCCAAAATGATCCCGCAAGGGCTATGTGCACACGTTGCCATGGCGATTGTGATTTAGGCCAAGGAGAGAATTTTTGTGCTGGAGCGGACCGATTTTCCGCACATGCGTGTCACTGTGACGTTATCGGTTCTATTTGGGCGTCCATACCCTGCCAAGTACAGTGTCGACGCGCTGTTTCGTACAATCCCCCAGTGTCCTTGGTGAAGTAACTGCAACACTCCTTTTGCAATGCTTTAGGGATCAACACACGTGACTCTCTACTGTCATTTTGAACAAGAAGCGTCGAAGTCTGTATCAGGGCCAATCGGAAGACGTGAAAGTGCGTCCGCATTACCATGTTGAACTGTCGGACGGTACACAATCACGTACTGGAACTGAGACAACAACAAAGCCCCTCTGCTATTTTTGGGCAGTCCTTACAGGAACCGGTTTCGTCGGATGAAACAAGGACTGCAAAGGCTTGTGGTACGTTACCAGAACAGAACTGTAATTTTCTTCCTGTTTTATTATTTCATAGAAATGAGAGACAAATGAAGCATTGCACATTATTGTTATGCCACATTGTACAAGTATTTTCAGATAACGGTTGGTGCTATTCTGCAACACAACAAATGTCTGTCGACGACAGTGACAAACTACCGTATACACCAAGCGGAGGCAGCCTTCTACACTGCTACAAGCCACGACACGTGCCAACAATGAGATTAGTGTCTCAGCAGTGCTGTACCAATTCCTGTGCCATGTATTTGCTGCTCGTTTCTGTAGGCATTGTTATAAAAATAGCTCTGATAGCTTTTCCCATTTTCTATGATAACGCAGTATTTCAAACCAACGCATATTTTACGAACGAAAGTTACATCGTCTTTTTTCTTCAAAAAGATTTATTTAAAAACGCGAAGTTTTAGGACCTCTATTAGAGGCAATTCATTTTTTTTTACTTATCTGATGGCAAAAGTAAAAAACACACCTGGTATTGTTGTTGTTGTTGTGGTCTTCAGTCCTGAGACTGGTTCGATGCAGCTCTCCATGCTACTCTATCCTGTGCAAGCTGCTTCATCTCCCAGTACCTACTGCAACCTACATCCTTCGGAATCTGCTTGGTGTATTCATCTCTTGGTCTCCCTCTACGAGTTTTACCATCCACGCTGCCCTCCAGTACTAAATTGGTGATCCCTTGATGCCTCAGAACATGTCCTACCAACCGATCCCTTCTTCTAGTCAAGTTGTGCTACAAACGTCTCTTCTCCCCAATCCTAATCAACACCTCCTCATTAGTTATGTGATCTACCCATCTAATATTCAGCATTCTTCTGTAGCACCACATTTCGAAAGCTTCTATTCTCTTCTTGTCTAAACTATTTATCGTCCATGTTTCACTTCCATACATGGCTACACTCCATCCAAATACTTTCAGAAACGACTTCCTGACACTTAAATCTATACTCGATGTTAACAAATTTCTCTTCTTCAGAAACGCTTTCCTTCCCATTGCCAGTCTACATTTTATATCCTCTCTACTTCGACCATCATTAGTTATTTTACTCCCCAAATAGCAAAGCTCCTTTACTACTTTAAGTGTCTCATTTCCTAATCTAATACTCTCAACATCACCCGAGTTAATTCGATTACATTCCATTATCCTCGTTTTGCTATTGTTGATGTTCATCTTATATCCTCCTTTCAAGACACTATCCATTCCGTTCAACTGCTCTTCCACGTCCTTCGCTGTCTCTGACAGAATTACAATGTCATCGGCGAACCTCAAAGTTTTTATTTCTTCTCCATGGATTTTAATACCTACTCCGAATTTTTTTTTGTTTCCTTTACTGCTTGCTCAATATACAGACTGAATAACATCGGGGAAAGGCTACAACCCTGTCTCACTTCCTTCCCAACCACTGCTTCCCTTTCATGCCCCTCAACTATTATAACTGCCATTTGGTTTCTATACAAATTGTAAATAGCCTTTCGCTCCCTATATTTTACCCCTGCCACCTTCTGAATTTGTAAGAGAGTATTCCAGTCAAAATTGTCAAATGCTTTCTCTAAGTCTACAAATGCTAGAATCGTAGGTTTGCCTTTCCTTAATCTAGCTTCTAAGATAAGCCGTAGGGTCAGTATTGCCTCACGTGTTCCAATATTTCTACGGAATCCAAACTGATCTTCCCCATGGTCGGCTTCTACTAGTTTTTCCATTCGTCTGTAAAGAATTCGCGTTAGTATTTTGCAACCGTGACTTATTAAACTGATAGTTCGGTAATTTTCAGATCTGTCAACACCTGCTTTCTTTGGGATTGGAATTATTATATTCTTCTTGAAGTCTGAGGGTATTTCGCCTGTCTCATACATCTTGCTCACCAGATGGTAGAGTTTTGTCAGGACTGGCTCTCCTAAGGCCGTCAGTAGTTCTAATGGAATGTTGTCTACTCTCGGGGCCTTGTTTCGACTCAGGTCTTTCAGTGCTCTGTCAAACTCTTCACGCAGTATTACATCTCCCATTTCATCTTCATCTACATCCTCTTCCATTACCATAATATTGTCCTCAAGTACATCGCCCTTGTATAGACCCTCTATATATTCATTCCACCTTTCTGCTTTCCCTTCTTTGCTTAGAACTGGGTTTCCATCTGAGCTTTTGATATTCATACAAGTGGCTCTCTTTTCTCCAAAGGTCTCTTTAATTTTCCTGTAGGCAATAGCTATCTTACCCCTAGTCAGATAAGCCTCTACATCCTTACATTTATCCTCTAGCCATCCCTGCTTAGCCATTTTACACTTCCTGTCGATCTCATTTTTGGGACGTGTTATTCCTTTTTGCCTGTTTCATTTACTGCATTTTTATATTATCGAAACCAAATACCGAAAAATACCTGTTATTCGGAAATAAAATACCGGTATCGATTTTAACAGTTCGGTTTTTGCCCATCTCTAGCCCTGACCAGAGCCATCTGACATCGTTCGGGAATGGGGCTATAGCATAGGCTCCCCGCCAAGCAGCCCCGTTGTACGCGTTCTTCGCATGCGTTAACCGCTTGGCCACATCTATGGCCACGGAATACAGGCCGATGAACTACGATCATGTGTTTGCCCAACTGTGCCCGCAGGCGCCCAGCTGTGTGCCACAGGGCACACGAGCTGAAACATTCTACTCTAACATTCCGAATTTCTAGTCCTAGTTCACTGATAGAGTAGTGTTCAATCTAGTACCGAGAGAGAGAGAGAAAGTTACTGAAAAGTGATGTTAGACATATAGGAGAGTGATACTGAAGATGCAGAACACTCTAAAAGTAGTGAATACGGAAGGCGGTCAGACAATCGTACTTTACTAAAACTTTCATTATAGGAAAGTAAAATTTACATGTGAACACTGTTGGAGATCTTCGAAGTACAAGAAATGTAATGCCAATTTTTTTTAGAGTAGGAACTGATTATGTTTAGTCAAGATGTGTGGCAAATCACGCTCATGATCCGTCACAAGATGGGCAGGAAATCAGTAACAAAATCATTAAAAAAAGGGAGGAAATTGAGTATGATAAAGGGAAGTGGCTTCATTTCTGCTCCTCCCTTCATGCCAGAACACGCATTGCTCACGCAGCTCCCTATAAACGCTGCAGAAAACTATTTTTACACGGAAACACATCTTTCTCCTCTGTATTTAGGCAAACGAGTCCTCTGCACTTTGGAGAAAAACAAATGCTTGCGGTAGTTTTCATTCTCGCTTTAACAGTGTGTTTGATTTGGCTCACACTAAAATTTGCGATTTGTTGGTGACATGAAAAGAATAAAGACAGACTCTTAAGAGTCAGCTAAATAACGTCGTCTCTGGTATCGAACCCGAAACTGACAAGGAAATCGGAAAAAGACCAGTGTTAGTCCAGAGCAAAGTTGTACACTGGCGAAATGGTGAGATGGATAGATTGTATGTTTTGAATTGTGTTTCGTCCAAAACTGAAAACGTTCTTGTGAATAACGGTACTTTCAGCTGAAGTTTGTTGACATGTAATTTCTTTCCCTTAAATTTTTTTCTTCATTTTTCTATGAAATGAAACGAAATGATCGAATGGCATTGTTGGCCAGGAGGCACCATCTGGGGAAGTTCGACCGCCGAGTCCAAGTCTTATTTCAGTCAACGCCACATTGGGCGGGTTGCGTATCGGTAATGAGAATAAAATGATGATGAGCACAACACAACACCCAGTCCACGAGGAGAGAATTTCCAACCCGGCTGGGAATCGAACCTGGGCCCGCTGCATGGGAGGCATGTACGTTACCACTATTTTTATTTTTTTAAATTATTTTTTAACCATCTTTTTTAACCCGGACCCTTTTTTATTTTTAGAAAGCCCCTTAATAAAATGAAACTACAAAAAAACCTAAGTGCCACCGCCACTTTTCATCCTATAACAAAAAAATCTGGTCCACTTCAGGCGTTGGCTCCTGACTAAACCTACTCCAGAGAGCTGCCTATATACCAGGGGAAATATGGGAAATCAAGGTGTGGGCTATCCTTACAAGCAAAACAAAATCTTCCTTTTTCTGAATTTTATTTTTATTTTTTTATTTAGTTTTGTTGTGTAATTGATCAGAGGCCTTCTGCGCCCCGCTGGTAATATGTTGAGTCACGTCTTCTCGAAATTGATGTGTTCCGTTGAATTGTTCAGAAATGTTCATTGGTTCAAACAGGAAACCTTCTTCTCTCTTGGCTTAACATATTCCAGCTGCGAGGCGGGTCGTGGAAAGCACTCCCAAGGAAGTTCGAGAAAAATTGTCTGTATTTTGGGTGACGGACAACGACATGATGACGGTCATTGAGGTATGTCCAAAAATCGAATACAGAGTCTACAGTTTGTCCAAATAGGTAGTGAATGGCATATCCGGGAATCCAATTCACAGCATTGGTCTTTGTCCGAGGAAAATAGTCACGTTCCGGAAATAATAAGGAAAGGGGAATAATCCGATCCGGAAAGTCCCGCGTTAGAAAAGCCACAATACATCGAACCAAGTGCCAAACCTCCGCCGCCGGTCCGCAAACAAACCGATGTTCATCATTGTCTGGCACTCCACACGTGGAACATAGAGGTGATTGGGCGAGGTGGATACGATGAACGCGAAATTGTTTGATTTGCTTACCATTGACAGTTCGGTACCAGACAGATTGAACATTCGTGTCAAGGTAACAGGCAAACACCGCGCGCCATACATGACGCCAGTCAACCTGGGAGAACTTTTGTTCAATCGGGTTAAGTGGACGACCTAACTGGAGGACATTGTATACTGCCTTTGTCTTGAGTAAAAGCTGTCTTGGTAAGGTGAGGCGTAGATAACCGAGTTCAAGAAAGAAGTATCGTATATAATGGAACTGGGCCGGAACATCCGAGATCATCACTGGGGCTGACAGTGAGACCGGCGTATATGCCGACAGGAGGAGACCAGTGAGGCTCGTTGGGCAACGTGTCCATACCGCCATTTACCACTCAGCTAAGCAGGCGGACTTCATTTTTCTATCAGTTAAGATAGTTAAGATGATAACTTAAGCCGCCACGGTGGCCGAGCGGTTCTAGGCGCTTTAGTCCGGAACCGCGCGACTGCTACGGTCGCAGGTTCGAATCCTGCCTCGGGCATGGATGTGTGTGGTGTCCTTAGGATAGTTCGGTTTAAGTAGTTCTAAGTTCTAGGGGACTGATGACCTCAGCTGTTAAGTTCCATAGTGCTCAGAGCCATGATAACTTACCTCCTTTTTGTAAATTTTGGCATAAATATAATATTTTATTCAAGTTGGATTTCGTGTAAAAAAAAAAAAAAAAACGTGGTCAGCGCGACGGAATGTCATACCTAACGGCCCGGGTTCGATTCCCGGCTGGGTGGAGATTTTTGAGATTTTCTCCTCTCAGGGACTGGGTGTTGTGTTGTCCATATCATCGTCATTTCATCCCCATCGACACGCAACTCGAATGGCTTGCACCCGGGGAACGGTCTACTCAACGGGAGGCCATAGCCGAACGCCATTTCCGTTTTGTGTACTCCGTGGTCGTTAAAAATTGCTGAAGAACAACCAGCCATAGCCAGTTGCGGGTTGTCATGCTCATCTTCAGATGGCTAACCTTTCTAGTGCTAGTAATGTATTCGTCAGCAGCACATCGTCCGCTTATGCACTGCACAAGAATAACTGAGTGTTTATCGTCGCTTGATATCTTACTTGAATAGCAAAAACATCTAAAGCGCCTGCCTATGATTAAAGAAAGTGAAACAGTCGTATGCCTTTACATACAGGAACTGGCCAAAAATATGGAAATACCGAGAGAAAAGTACCCTTAAACATAAATGCAGATAATTGACAAGCCTGCTGGTCGAGCTGTAATATTGCACGACGACCGGCACCTGAGCAATGTCCTCAATACGTTGCAAGTGTCACTCGTGGTCAGAACAGAGTTCAGCATAGTTGTGAGTGCAATATATCGGAGCTAAGTGAATTCGAGCGTGAGAAAATTGTTGATACTGGTGTGGTGAGTGCTTCTGTAACCACGGCAGCCGAAGTGTCTAGTGTTTCAAGAGGCACCATACCGATGATTTATACCACATATAGGTGGTAGGGTTCCAGCACTTAACTTAGGATCCAATTAGCAACTAATAAATACACGAAACCCTCCGTTGCCAAATTTACCTTTATTGTAATTTTAATTAACGTGGGAGCCATAAAAACACCAAACATGGGGGCAAAATGTACGCAATTAAAGGCTACTTAAAAAAAAGGAATAAAATAAATTTGTTTCTACAAAAGGTGAATACAACCTCCCAATTCGGACCTCGCTAACACTTACATTTTACTGACATTAAATATAACAAGATAAATAATCATACATGTGACGAGAACAACTGAATAACACTATCAATTTTTTACAGATGAGAATACGACTATATCTACGAAGGTTGGCGCCCTGGCCAGGGAGATAATTAACTTCAACATATAAGGAGATTACAATAAGCACTAATTCCACTCGACAAACGTAGTAACGATATAAGCGAGACAAATGTACTGAAGGAGGAGAGCCGGATGTGCCGTAGTAAAAAGGGCCACTACCAATCTCGTCAGGACGCGACTCTCGTGAACACGTCAGTTTCAGCTACACACGGAGTCATTTGTAGCTTCTTAAAAACAATTAACATGAAAAGGCACAACGCGTAACACACTAATAAAATATAAACAACTACTTCACAGAACTAGCTCCTGTTTAGACATAGCAAGCAACAGAATATTAATAACACGTAAAATACTTCTAATCTATAACAAACTAAGGTACCACCTTATAAAATATCGCCTTGAGCTCATAGAATACTCAGTTTGACTTGCCTGTTTATAGATCTTATAACTCAACAGTGTCAGCTTAAACAAACCCGCGAATACAAAACTAGAAATATGACAGGAATGATGATTGAAGCCACTGACAATGCTAGGCTGCCACACTGAGGAGACAATAGTAATTTACAGCTGCACACAACCGACCTTACATATCCAGTTTAGTATAATCAGAATAAACAATTTTGTGTATAATAATTACTTACAGTACCATGACAACCTTCCCCCATGAACCATGGACCTTGCCGTTGGTGGGGAGGCTTGCGTGCCTCAGCGATACAGATGGCCGTACCGTAGGTGCAACCACAACGGAGGGGTATCTGTTGAGAGGCCAGACAAACATGTGTTTCCTGAAGAGGGGCAGCAGCCTTTTCAGTAGTTGCATGGGCAACAGTCTGGATGATTTACTGATCTGGCCTTGTAACATTAACCAAAACGGCCTTGCTGTGCTGGTACTGCGAACGGCTGAAAGCAAGGGGAAACTACAGCCGTAATTTTTCCCGAGGACATGCCGCTTTACTGTATGATTAAATGATGATGGCGTCCTCTTGGGTAAAATATTCCGGAGGTAAAATAGTCCCCCATTCGGATCTCCGGGCGGGGACTACTCAAGAGGACGTCGTTATCAGGAGAAAGAAAACTGGCATTCTACGGATCGGAGCATGGAATGTCAGATCCCTTAATCGGGCAGGTAGGTTAGAAAATTTAAAAAGGGAAATGGATAGGTTAAAGTTAGATATAGTGGGAATTAGTGAAGTTCGGTGGCAGGAGGAACAAGACATTTGGTCAGGTGATTACAGGGTTATAAATACAAAATCAAACAGGGGTAATGCAGGAGTAGGTTTAATAATGAATAAAAAAATAGGAGTGCGGGTTAGCTACTACAAACAGCATAGTGAACGCATTATTGTGGCCAAGATAGACACAAAGCCCATGCCTACTACAGTAGTACAGGTTTATATGCCAACTAGCTCTGCAGATGATGAAGAAATTGATGAAATGTATGACGAGATAAAAGAAATTATTCAGGTAGTGAAGGGAGACGAAAATTTAATAGTCATGGGTGACTGGAATTCGTCAGTAGGAAAAGGGAGAGAAGGAAACATAGTAGGTGAATATGGATTGGGGGGAAGAAATGAAAGAGGAAGCCGCCTTGTAGAATTTTGCACAGAGCATAACTTAATCATAGCTAACACTTGGTTCAAGAATCATAAAAGAAGGTTGTATATCTGGAAGAATCCTGGAGATACTAAAAGGTATCAGATAGATTATATAATGGTAAGACAGAGATTTAGGAACCAGGTTTTAAATTGTAAGACATTTCCAGGGGCAGATGTGGATTCTGACCACAATCTATTGGTTATGAACTGCAGATTGAAACTGAAGAAACTGCAAAAAGGTGGGAATTTAAGGAGATGGGACCTGGTTAAACTGAAAGAACCAGAGGTTGTAGAGAGTTTCAGGGAGAGCATAAGGGAACAATTGACAGGAATGGGGGAAAGAAATACAGTACAAGAAGAATGGGTAGCTCTGAGGGATGAACTAGTGAAGGCAGCGGAGGATAAAGTAGGTAAAAAGACGAGGGCTAGTAGAAATCCTTGGGTAACAGAAGAAATATTGAATTTAATTGATGAAAGGAGAAAATATAAAAATGCAGTAAATGAAGCAGGCAAAAAGGAATACATACGTCTCAAAAATGAGATCGACAGGAAGTGCAAAATGGCTAAGCAGGGATGGCTAGAGGACAAATGTAAGGCTGTAGAGGCTTGTCTCACTAGGGGTAAGATAGATACTGCCTACAGGAAAATTAAAGAGACCTTTGGAGAGAAGAGAACCACTTGTATGAATATCAAGAGCTCAGATGGCAACACAGTTCTAAGCAAAGAAAAGGGAAGGCAGAAAGGTGGAAGGAGTATATAGAGGGTTTATACAAGGCCGATGCACTTGAGGACAATATTATGGAAATGGAAGAGGATGTAGATGAAGATGAAATGGGAGATAAGATACTGCGTGAAGAGTTTGACAGAGCACTGAAAGACCTGAGTCGAAACAAGGCCGCGGGAGTAGACAACATTCCATTAGAACTACTGATGGCCCTGGGAGAGCCAGTCCTGACAAAACTCTACGATCTGGTGAGCAAGATGTATGAGACAGGCGAAATACCCTCAGACTTCAAGAAGAATATAATAATTCCAATCCCAAAGAAAGCAGGTGTTGACAGATGTGAAAATTACCGAACTATCAGTTTAATAAGTCACAGCTGCAAAATACTAACGCGAATTCTTTACAGACGAATGGAAAAACTGGTAGAAGCGGATCTCGGGGAAGATCAGTTTGGATTCCGTAGAAATATTGGAACACGTGAGGCAATACTAACCTTACGACTTATCTTAGAAGAAAGATTAAGAAAAGGCAAACCTACGTTTCTAGCATTTGTAGACTTAGAGAAAGCTTTTGACAACGTTAACTGGAATACCCTCTTTCAAATTCTGAAGGTGGCAGGGGTAAAATATAGGGAGCGAAAGGCTATTTACAATTTGTACAGAAACCAGATGGCAGTTATAAGAGTCGAGGGGCATGAAAGGGAAGCAGTGATTGGGAAAGGAGTGAGACAGGGTTGTAGCCTCTCCCCGATGTTATTCAATCTGTATATTGAGCAAGCAGTAAAGGAAACAAAAGAAAAATTCGGAGTAGGTATTAAAATTCATGGAGAAGAAGTAAAAACTTTGAGGTTCGCCGATGACATTGTAATTCTGTCAGAGACAGCAAAGGACTTGGAAGAGCAGTTGAACGGAATGGACAGTGTGTTGAAAGGAGGATATAAGATGAACATCAACAAAAGCAAAACGAGGATAATGGAATGTAGTCAAATTAAATCGGGTGATGCTGAGGGGATTAGATTAGGAAATGAGATACTTAAAGTAGTAAAGGAGTTTTGCCATTTAGGGAGTAAAATAACTGATGATGGTCGAAGTAGAGAGGATATAAAATGTAGACTGGCAATGGCAAGGAAATCGTTTCTGAAGAAGAGAAATTTGTTAACATCGAGTATAGATTTAAGTGTCAGGAAGTCGTTTCTGAAAGTATTTGTATGGAGTGTAGCCATGTATGGAAGTGAAACATGGACGATAAATAGTTTGGACAAGAAGAGAATAGAAGCTTTCGAAATGTGGTGCTACAGAAGAATGCTGAAGATAAGGTGGGTAGATCACGTAACTAATGAGGAGGTATTGAATAGGATTGGGGAGAAGAGAAGTTTGTGTCACAACTTGACTAGAAGAAGGGATCGACTGGTAGGACATGTTTTGAGGTATCAAGGGATCACAAATTTAGCATTGGAGGGCAGTGTGGAGGGTAAAAATCGTAGAGGGAGACCAAGAGATCAATACACTAAGCAGATTCAGACGGATGTAGGTTGCAGTAGGTACTGGGAGATGAAGAAGCTTGCACAGGATAGAGTGGCATGGAGAGCTGCATCAAACCAGTCTCAGGACTGAAGACCACAACAACAAACAACCATGACAACCTCCGAATAACACTTATTACCGAAGGTAGGTGCAGGTTCAAATGGCTCTGAGCACTATGCGACTTAACTTCTGAGGTCATCAGTCGCCTATAACTTAGAACTAATTAAAACTAATCTAAGGACAGCACACACATCCATGCCCGAGGCAGGGTTCGAACCTGCGACCGTAGCGGTCGCTCGGTTCCAGACTGTAGCGCCTAGAACCGCACGGCCACTCCTAGGGGCTGGTATCGAAAGGCACCTTTAGTAATACAGAGTTCGAGTGTATTCACTTATTGGAAGGGTTTCAACTTTACATCCCTTTCCACATAGCTCTCTGTTTACACACTTCTTCTGCAACTAAAGAAGGGCATATAAATGCACATATAACTGACACAGATTTAAGCAGAATAAAACAGTACCTTAGTATGGTGCAAATGTCTTCATTTGCTTTACAAGTGGGATATCTTCACCATTCAGTAATTCCGAAATACACTCCTGGAAATGGAAAAAAGAACACATTGACACCGGTGTGTCAGACCCACCATACTTGCTCCGGACACTGCGAGAGGGCTGTACAAGCAATGATCACACGCACGGCACAGCGGACACACCAGGAACCGCGGTGTTGGCCGTCGAATGGCGCTAGCTGCGCAGCATTTGTGCACCGCCGCCGTCAGTGTCAGCCAGTTTGCCGTGGCATACGGAGCTCCATCGCAGTCTTTAACACTGGTAGCATGCCGCGACAGCGTGGACGTGAACCGTATGTGCAGTTGACGGACTTTGAGCGAGGGCGTATAGTGGGCGTGCGGGAGGCCGGGTGGACGTACCGCCGAATTGCTCAACACGTGGGGCGTGAGGTCTCCACAGTACATCGATGTTGTCGCCAGTGGTCGGCGGAAGGTGCACGTGCCCGTCGACCTGGGACCGGACCGCAGCGACGCACGGATGCACGCCAAGACCGTAGGATCCTACGCAGTGCCGTAGGGGACCGCACCGCCACTTCCCAGCAAATTAGGGACACTGTTGCTCCTGGGGTATCGGCGAGGACCATTCGCAACCGTCTCCATGAAGCTGGGCTACGGTCCCGCACACCGTTAGACCGTTTCCGCTCACGCCCCAACATCGTGCAGCCCGCCTCCAGTGGTGTCGCGACAGGCGTGAATGGAGGGACGAATGGAGACGTGTCGTCTTCAGCGATGAGAGTCGCTTCTGCCTTGGTGCCAATGATGGTCGTATGCGTGTTTGGCGCCGTGCAGGTGAGCGCCACAATCAGGACTGCATACGACCGAGGCACACAGGGCCAACACCCGGCATCATGGTGTGGGGAGCGATCTCCTACACTGGCCGTACACCACTGGTGATCGTCGAGGGGACACTGAATAGTGCACGGTACATCCAAACCGTCATCGAACCCATCGTTCTACCATTCCTAGACCGGCAAGGGAACTTGCTGTTCCAACAGGACAATGCACGTCCGCATGTATCCCGTGCCACCCAACGTGCTCTAGAAGGTGTAAGTCAACTACCCTGGCCAGCAAGATCTCCGGATCTGTCCCCCATTGAGCATGTTTGGGACTGGATGAAGCGTCGTCTCACGCGGTCTGCACGTCCAGCACGAACGCTGGTCCAACTGAGGCGCCAGGTGGAAATGGCATGGCAAGCCGTTCCACAGGACTACATCCAGCATCTCTACGATCGTCTCCATGGGAGAATAGCAGCCTGCATTGCTGCGAAAGGTGGATATACACTGTACTAGTGCCGACATTGTGCATGCTCTGTTGCCTGTGTCTATGTGCCTGTGGTTCTGTCAGTGTGATCATGTGATGTATCTGACCCCAGGAATGTGTCAATAAAGTTTCCCCTTCCTGGGACAATGAATTCACGGTGTTCTTATTTCAATTTCCAGGAGTGTATATTCAACAACGCGTGAGAGCAAGTCGTCGTCGTGCTATCAGCTATTTACTTCACATAATTTCCTGCACAGGCACAAGGCAGACGAAGCGTTTTCACATGCAACAGCGGCGAGCATCACACATTTCCTACGTCACGCCATAGGCACATCTCAGCTTCAATGGCCAATAACAAGTACCTATACATGCCCTCGCAGCAGAAAAGCCCGAAAACACAACAGTACACCACCGCGATACCAAACCCGAGGTCCCATCAAGTCACTGCCGGGATCTCTCGCTGACAATCCCCATAGCGTACAGGCGTCGTACCACAGGCCTCACGGTAAACGTCAACAAGCCACCTCCGCGCCTGCGAATCTCCACTCCGCTGTCCCTTTTCTCTCTCTCTTAACCACCCGACCACCGGCCTGAATCGCGGAAGACAAAGATGGTGACCCTATGATCGATGGCAGCGATGCCATTCTAAGTGCCCAATAGGGAAAGCGGAAAACCATCTTCCGCTAACGCACAGAGTGGACGAAAGTATGTGTTGAATGACCGTTACGAACTGTCATTTAAGAAAATTGTAACAAAAAGTAAGAGAACGACAGCTGCAAAAGTCACTGCAGAGTCGAACGTCGCACTGTCGAACCCTCTTAGCACTGAAACAGCACTAAGGGAGCTACATTAGCAGATAACAGCAATTGCCTGTAACAGGAAAACACGGTACTTGAGCCATAAAATCTGGACTGTGGAGCAGTGAAAGAAAGTCATATGGTCGGATAATTCTTGTTTCACACTGTATACAGCTTTTGGCCAAGCGTGAAATCTGGCGGCAGTTCGGTGCCGACATGTGCAGACATATCGTGGTATTCAATGGGCGCCCTGGTTACTCTACAAGGATTATGTGACCATTTTGACTGATCAGTTCCACGCCACAGTACAACGTTTGTTCCCAAGTTTGTAAGACGACACAGCCTCTGTTCACACAGCTCGCGTAGTCCAGGACTGATTTTGTGAGAACGAGGATGAATTGTTGCATCTTCTCTGGCCACAAGTCACTTCACCAAGTCTCAATGTTGCTGAACCGTTGTGGTCTGTTTTGGAGAGAAGGGTGTGTAATCGGTAACTGCCTCCCTCATTGTTACCTGAACTTGTCACTAGTTTGCACAAAGAATGGTATAAAATACCTTAAAAAGCATACAGGATCTGTATGTATCCATTCAGAGAAGACTAGAAGCTGATTAGAATGTTAACAGCTTTCCTAGGCACAGCAACCCCCCCCCCCTCCCCCCTGCGTTTCGAGTTGCGTTCGTCCTCATACTGGGTGGTGCACAAACTGTTACTTGCAAACGGCACAAATATTCTAAATAAATTGCTATGCCACACAACAATTTCGTAACGTTCTCCAGTCAGTTTCGGCGTGAGATATATGCCTTGCATTAGTTTTTTTCTTTACCAAGTCTAGAGCAACAACCGAATAACGATATTATTCACTACCTGTTATGCGAAGGTCTTAAACTAAGCAAAGAAAATGCGTGGGATATGCAATGCGTTAATAACAGAAACAATGAACTCTGAAAAAATTCGTTAAGGACTGTAGAACAAGATGTATTAAGTAAACTGGATGCTCGTCGAGGGTTAACAACCCTCTCCAATATGGTTTCACTGCGTTACCAATGTGCTACCTTGCTCGTTTTAGTTCCCGACGCGTTGGTTACAGTATAACGAGAATAACTGTAAAGATGACTGAAAGAAGAAAGAGAAAGGCGTAACGGCCATTCGACAACCTTGTTAGTGGCGGAGTACCAGTTCTAATTGGGGAATGATGGGCGAAGGAATTAGGTCACTTATTTTCACACACATTATACTGACATTAACATTATACAGACATTCTTTAACGACATAAGGAAAACCACTGGAAGAACGAAGTGCAGCAGTCATGCCTGTCCTTGCTCCCTCTCTCTCTCTCTCTCTCTCTCTCTCTCTCTCTCTCTCACACACACACACACAGAGAGAGAGACGCCGGAATGACGGAAAATAAAGTCACGGAAATTTATGACGCGCCATGCAGTGCAGCACTATGTTGTGTGTAAACAACACTCTTGAAGGTGCAGTGTGTCGTAACGAAGCAGAAATAACCGTGTTCTTATGTAAAAGAAGCGCCTTCTGTTCACGAGGAATTGAGGCTAAGATGTAGCTTTCTTTATTTAATGTTTTTATTCGAAGCTACAATGATAAACAGTTTAGAAACGAAATTTCTGCAATTTTCATTGAACTGAAATGCCACAGCTGGGGTGTTAGAAAATGCCGCTTCATTAAAAGCCAATGGTCTTTTAGCTTGGCCTAAAAAGGTGCGTACCTGGAGGCACTGCTGATGTCGTCCTCCAGAGGGGAACAGACTCCAGCTAATGAAGACTCCACACGTAAATAATACTTCCTCCCAAGAGAAATAATGCAAAAGAGGGACAAAAGTATCCTCCCCATTCTGTACATTAGTTTGTGAGTTCTCTTCCCCGATCCTGGAATCTGGTTAATAGAGGGCGATCGTACCCAAGCAGTATAAATTTACAGCGCGTAGCGAACCATCGTTTCAGTAAAATACCAACGCCGATTATCTGCAGAATAATGGAACAATTTGTGGAAGCCGATCTCGGGTAAGATCATTTTGGGTTCTGGAGAAATATTTGAGGAACAAATGAAGCAGTACTGAAACTAAGACTCATCTTAGAACATATACTGAATAAATACAAACACACATTTGTAACTTCAGAGAAGGTTGGCTGGAAACTAGTGTACGAAATTCCGACCTTCTCATGGATAAAATAAAGGGATCTAAACATTATCTACAGCTCGTACTGTTGCGAATTTAGTAACTGAATGTAGGATTTAATTCAGTTCAAACATCCACAGTAGGAGGGAAATGTTTTTCAGCTCAAACATCCACATTAGGAGAGAAGTGTTTCCTGCTGAAGTTACTAAATGGAAGCCATTGCACACTATGATAATTAACATTTGTTTGAGAGGGGTGCTATACCCTGAGGTGATAAAAGTCATGGGATACCTCCTAAGCCGGCCGAGGTGGCCGAGCGGTTCTAGGCGCTACAGTCTGGAACCGCGCGACCGCTACGGTCGCAGGTTCGAATCCTGCCTCGGGCATGGATGTGTGTGATGTCCTTAGTTAGATTTAAGTAATTCTGAGTTCTAGGGGACTGATGACCTCAGAAGTCAAGTCCCATAGTGCTCAGAGCCATTTGAACCTTTTTTGATTCATCCTAATATAGTATCCCACCTCTTATTGACCGGCACAGTGCAGCAACTCAGTATGGCATGGAATCAACAAGTCGTTGGAAGTGCCCCGCGGAAATATTGGTCATGCAGTGTCTGCAGCCGTCTATAACTGCGAAAGAGTTGCTGACGCACGTGTTTGTGCAGAGACTGATGTCTCGATTGTGTCCCACGAATGTTCGATGTGATTCATCTCGGGTGACCTCAGTGGCCATATCATTGGCTCGAATTGTCCAGAACGTTCCTCAAAACCAATCACGAACAATAGTGGCCCAGTGACATGGCGCATTGTCATCCATAAAAACTGCATCGTTGTTGGGGAACATGAAGTCCATGAACTGCTGCAAATCGTCTCCAAGTAACCAAACATAATCACGAAGTTCAGCCACCGAGGTGCACGTCTTTTCAGTCAACACCACACTGACCGATTTATGCATCTATGACGATGAAATGGTGATGAAGACGACACAACACCCAGTCCTCGAGTGGACAAAATCCGACCTGGCAAGGAATCTAACCCAGGCGAGCTGCATGGCAGTCAGACACTGACCCATCAGCTAAGGGGGCGGACTACAAGCTTGCACAGTACCTTGTTGACAACTCGGGTCCATGGCTTTGTCGCATCTGCGCCGTACTCGTACCATCAGCTCTTACCAGGTGAAATCGGGATTCATCTGACCAGGCCAACGTTTTCCAGTCGTCTATGGCCCAACCGATCTTTTCACGAGCCAATGAGAGGCGCTGCAGGCGATGTTGTGCTGTTAGCAATGGCATTCGCGTCGGTCTCTGCTGCGAAAGCCCATTAAGGGGAGGTTTACTATCTTTGGCCCAAAAAAAGCATGTATTTGAGACTTTTTTCTCGGGATGTGTTATAGATATCAATATCAAATTTGGTCAAAATATTTATTGATATTTCCCCTATAAACCGGAATTTTTTCGACCGGAAATGTTGAATAGCGAAAGTGCCGTTGGAACGAAACAAAATTTCGATGTAGACCTCTACGCTCGGTATGTCACAGGTCAGCCGACTCGTCTAAAATCAAAACTGAATCGACTTTAGCGAAGTATATAGGAGTCTTTAGCAGTTGTACCTCGCTTAAGTTATTTGGACCATCAGGAACCAAATGGCGGCCATTTGAAAAAAAAAAATTTTTTTTTTCATCGATTTTTCGACTTCGTCGGCCAAGTAAAAATATTTATAGTTGATGGATCGGAATAAAAGTGATACAACTACTGGACAATTTAGTTAGATTCGTCGGAAACAATCAAGCCAATCAGTTCAGTAGATTTGAAGTTACCATTTTTTTTTTGGTCATCAGTCTACTGACTGGTTTGACGCGGCCCGCCACGAATTCCTTTCCTGTGCTAACCTCTTCATCTCAGAGTATCACTTGCAACCTACCTCCTCAGTTATTTGCTTGACGTATTCCAGTCTCTGTCTTCCTCTACAGTTTTTGCCCTCTACAGCTCCCTCTAGTACCATGGAAGTCATTACCTCATGTCTTAGCAGATGTCCTATCATCCTGTCCCTTCTCCTTATCAGTGTTTTCCACATATTCCTTTCCTCTCCGATTCTGCGTAGAACCTCCTCATTCCTTACCTTATCAGTCCACCTAATTTTCAACATTCGTCTATAGCACCACATCTCAAATGCTTCGATTCTCTTCTGTTCCGGTCTTCCCACAGTCCATGCTTCACTACCATACAATGCTGTACTCCAGACGTACATCCTCAGAAATTTCTTCCTCAAATTAAGGCCGGTATTTGATATTAGTAGACTTCTCTTGGCCAGAAATGCCTTTTTTGCCTTAGCGAGTCTGCTTTTGATGTCCTCCTTGCTCCGTCCGTCATTGGTTATTTTACTGCCTAGGTAGCAGAATTCCTTAACTTCATTGACTTCGTGACCATCAATCCTGATGTTAAGTTTCTCGCTGTTCTCATTTCTACTACTTCTCATTACCTTCGTCTTTCTCCGATTTACTCTCAAACCATACTGTGTACCCATTAGACTGTACATTCCGTTCAGCAGATCATTTAATTCTTCTTCACTTTCACTCAGGATAGCAATGTCATCAGCGAATCGTATCATTGATATCCTTTCACCTTGTATTTTAATTCCACTCCTGAACCTTTCTTTTATTTCCATCATTGCTTCCTCGCTGTACAGATTGAAGAGTAGGGGCGAAATGCTACAGCCTTGTCTTACACCCTTCTTAATACGAGCACTTAGTTCTTGATCGTCCACTATTATTATTCCCTCTTGGTTGTTGTACATATTGTATATGACCCGTCTCTCCCTATAGCTTACTCCTACTTTCTTCAGAATCTCGAACAGCTTGCACCATTTTATATTGTCGAACGCTTTTTCCAGGTCGACAAATCCTATGAAAGTGTCTTGATTTTTCTTTAGCCTTGCTTCCATTATTAGCCGTAACGTCAGAATTGCCTCTCTCGTCCCTTTACTTTTCCTAAAGCCAAACTGATCGTCACCTAGCGCATTCTCAATTTTCTTTTCCATTCTTCTGTATATTATTCTTGTAAGCAGCTTCGATGCATGAGCTGTTAAGCTGATTGTGTGATAATTCTCGCACTTTTCAACTCTTGCCGTCTTCGGAATTGTGTGGATGATGCTTTTCCGAAAGTCAGATGGTATACCGCCAGACTCATATATTCTACACACCAACGTGAATAGTCGTTTTGTTGCCACTTCCCCCAATGATTTTAGAAATTCTGATGGAATGTTATCTATCCCTTCTGCCTTATTTGACCGTAAGTCCTCCAAAGCTCTTTTAAATTCCGATTCTAATACTGGATCCCCTATCTCTTCTAAATCGACTCCTGTTTCTTCTTCTATCACATCAGACAAATCTTCACCCTCATAGAGGCTTTCAATGTATTCTTTCCACCTATCTGCTCTCTCCTCTGCATTTAACAGTGGAATTCCCGTTGCACTCTTAATGTTACCACCGTTGCTTTTAATGCCACCAAAGGTTGTTTTGACTTTCCTGTATGCTGAATCTGTCCTTCCGACAATCATGTCTTTTTCGATGTCTTCACATTTTTCCTGCAGCCATTTCGTCTTAGCTTCCCTGCACTTCCTATTTATTTCATTCCTCAGCGACTTGTATTTCTGTATTCCTGATTTTCCCGGAACATTTTTGTACTTCCTCCTTTCATCAATCAACTGAAGTATTTCTTCTGTTACCCATGGTTTCTTCGCAGCTACCTTCTTTGTACCTATGTTTTCCTTCCCAACTTCTGTGATGGCCCTTTTTAGAGATGTCCATTCCTCTTCAACTGTACTGCCTACTGCGCTATTCCTTATTGCTGTATCTATAGCGTTAGAGAACTTCAAACGTATCTCGTCATTCCTTAGTACTTCCGTATCCCACTTCTTTGCGTATTGATTCTTCCTGACTAATGTCTTGAACTTCAGCCTACTCTGCATCACTACTATATTGTGATCTGAGTCTATATCTGCTCCTGGGTACGCCTTACAATCCAGTATCTGATTTCGGAATCTCTGTCTGACCATGATGTAATCTAATTGAAATCTTCCCGTATCTCCCGGCCTTTTCCAAGTATACCTCCTCCTCTTGTGATTCTTGAACAGGGTATTCGCTATTACTAGCTGAAACTTGTTACAGAACTCAATTAGTCTTTTTCCTCTTTCATTCCTTGTCCCAAGCCCATATTCTCCTGTAACCTTTTCTTCTACTCCTTCCCCTACAACTGCATTCCAGTCGTCCATGACTATTAGATTTTCGTCCCCCTTTACATACTGCATTACCCTTTCAATATCCTCATACACTTTCTCTATCTGTTCATCTTCAGCTTGCGACGTCGGCATGTATACCTGAACTATCGTTGTCGGTGTTGGTCTGCTGTCGTTTCTGATTAGAACAACCCGGTCACTGAACTGTTCACAGTAACACACCCTCTGCCCTACCTTCCTATTCATAACGAATCCTACACCTGTTATACCATTTTCTGCTGCTGTTGATATTACCCGATACTCATCTGACCAGAAATCCTTGTCTTCCTTCCACTTCACTTCACTGACCCCTACTATATCTAGATTGAGCCTTTGCATTTCCCTTTTCAGATTTTCTAGTTTCCCTACCACGTTCAAGCTTCTGACATTCCACGCCCCGACTCGTAGAACGTTATCCTTTCGTTGATTATTCAATCTTTTTCTCATGGCAGCCTCCCCCTTGGCAGTCCCCTCCCGGAGATCCGAATGGGGGACTATTCCGGAATCTTTTGCCAATGGAGAGACAATCATGACACTTCTTCAACTACAGGCCACATGTCCTGTGGATACACGTCACGCGTCTTTAATGCAGTGGTTTCCATTGCCTTCTGCATCCTCATGTGGTTGATCAATTTCCTACCCCAAGGACAAGAGAGTGCCCTGAACCTCTATCCGCTCCTCCGCCCTCTTTGACAAGGCCGTTGGCAGAATGAGGCTGACTTCTTATGCCGGAAGTCTTCGGCCGCCAATGCTGATTATTTATCAAAATTTAGGCAGTGGCGGGGATCGAACCCGGGACCGAAGACGTTTTGATTATGAATCAAAGACGCTACCCCTAGACCATGGGTACCACCCCTTACAGGATAACGGAGCAAAATTTCGATTTGTTATTACAAAGTTAAGGTTTTTATTTGACTCACCCTCGTAGTTACAGCGTCTGCCATAGGCCCTGATAACTTGTTCAATATGTGATGGCATCGATGCGTATGTGGCACGAATGGCGTCCTGTGGTCTAGCCATCCATGCTGCTTCATCTGCTTCCAAAGTTCATGTGTGGTGTTTGGCATTGGGTCAAAGCACTGCACCCATAGTTTCACCATATATTCGATTAGCAACAAGTCTAGTGATCTGGCGGGCCAGGGCGAAAGACTGGCATCCTGTGACACCAAGAAGACACGTGTTTGTGCAGCAACATGTGGTCGTGCATTGTCTTGTTGACAAACGGCGTCTGGGGTGTCGTGCAGAAAGGTTTTGGTTGTGGGCCGCAGGATGTCGTACACTTTGGCCACACTAGTCACAGTGCCTTGGACAAGCACCTGCTGTGATTTGTGATTGTATCCAATAGCTGCCCACACCAAGATGCGCTGTATGTCTTGTGTGAATGTAGACACTGTGATGTTACTCTACCTGTCTACGGCGAACCAAAATGTGGCCATCATTTTCAAACAAACAGAACCTGAATTCGTCCAAAAATACTATCTGATGCCATTCCTGTCCCCAGTGACGTTGTCCCTTACAGCATTGACGTCTAGCATGTTTCTACACATTCGTCAAAGGTAGGCGGAGAAAGGGACGATGCGTACATAACCCATGCCATAATAAACAGCGACGGACTGTCATTCCTGATAGTGTACGATTTGTTACACTGTTCCACTGTTGCGCCATAGCCCAGAAGGACGCTAATCTGTCCTGCAAATCCGTTTGGATGAGGTGTCGATCTTCTCAGCGGGTGATCTGGTTTGATCCATCTTGTCGTGAACCATTCTGCACACACCTGTTGCACTGACAAAACGCTTCGTCCTACACGAACAGCAATTTCCCCAATGGATGCATCACATTCTCTCATGGCAATAATGTGCCCTCTCACTGGTTTGATGGGACGCTTCGCGCATATGTCTGCGAGGCATCCTGCACATCTGCTCAAGTCACACTGATCCGTTATCCTGGTGATTATAGCGACAGGCACATTTTAGCAGTAGGAGGTTTTAGGCCGCGATATCGATGTTGACCTTGAATCCGCCGGCCTACATGGTTCAAATGCTAATCATTTCGGCAGAACATACTAATGTACATCCTATCTGTAGTCGTTCAAGGTGTTCTGTTTTTTTTCCTGAACATGAGTGCATTAGCGATCACAGTGCCACTAAGGCGGAGTTAAAAATAAAGTTTTCCGAAATTCCTTCACCAAAGAGGAGGAAGTAAATATTCCAACATGAGTAACTTAGAAGTAGATATCCATGGTGCAGCAAGCACTTAAAGTACTTAATAAAAGTAAGTCTTTTGGTCCAAATAACATATCAGTTAGGTTCCTTTCAGAGTATGCTGATATAACAGCTCCATACTTAGCAATTATATACAACCGCTCGCTCGACTAAAGATCTATACCTAAAGACTGGAACATTGCACAGGTCCCACTAATACTCAAGAAAGGAAATAAGAGTAATCGGGTGAACCACAGACACACATCACTGATGTCAATTTCCAGAAGGATTTTGAAACATATATTGTGTATGAACTTTGAGAATTAATGAAAGCAGTGCTCACCATTTGCAGCATAGTCGACAGGACCGACTGCAGACCTCTGGTACAGAGCCGAGCGGAGGGTCTGAATCAAAGTCTCAGATGGGTCTGCGACTATGTAGGCTGCAGATTCCTTGACTTGTGACAAAGGGTGGTTGGGCATTGGGTACTGCTGAATAGATCAGTAGTCTACAATACGCAGCAGGCGGCAGTAGTAGGGCAAGGGGGGGGGGGGGCAAAAGTGCGTTTTGTTAGTGTGGGTTGCCTATATAAGGGGCAGGTATGCAATCGAAGGAGGGCAATAGCTTTGCCCTTGATGTAGGCAACTCGCACTAACAAAATGCACTGATGCCCCCCTTGCCCTACTACTGGCAGCTACACAGGTAGCAGGGGATGTGTGGCGTGGACTGGGTGGTTAGATGGCCTCAGGAGAACACAAAAAGGGCTTCAGTCACAAAGGGGGCAGGCCGAACACAGGAAGAACTTAGATACAGGAACCATCAGTATAACAGTTGTAAATTTTCGCAGTTGTGTTGGGAAAATAGCAGAGCTCCATGCGCTAATAGAAGGCACTGATGTTCAAATTGTTATAGGCACTGAAAGCTGGCTAAAGTTGGGTATAAGTTCGGTTAAAGCCGGATATAAGCTCAGCCGAAACTTTTGCGAAGAACCTAACGGTGTTCCGAAAGGACAGGCTAAACACGGTTGGCAGTGGCGTGTTTGTTGCTGTTAGAAATAGTTTATCTTGTCGCAAAATTGAAGCAGATAGTTCCTGTTAGTTAGTGTGGGCAGAGGTTATTGTTGGCTATCGGAATAAAATAATAATTGGATCCTCTTACCGACCTCCCAATTCAGATGATACAATTGCTGAAAGGTTCGAAGAAAACTTGTGTTTGATTTCAAACATGTACCCGACTCAGACGGTTCCGCGACCGTGTAGGCTGCAGATTCCTTGACTTGCGCCAAAGAGTGGTTGGGTTTCAGGTTCCGCTCGATAGGTCAGGAGTCCACTATACGCAAGAGTTGTTGGTGACTTTCATTTACCCTCGATATGTTGGCGAGAATACATGTAATACATGTTTATTTCCGGAGGTATGCATAAAAGATGATCCGAAATTGTGCTATTCACGTTCACTGAAAGTGATTATTTAGTTCTGAAAATTATTATTTAGTTCATGCGCCCACGCGAATGGTAAACGGTTGTGAAAACACACTTGACCTTGGCAACAAAAAATCCTGAGTTAATAACGAGCATCAAAACGGATACAGGGGTTACTGAGCACAGCGTTCTTGTAGCGAGACTGAATATTGTAACCCCCAAATCCTCCAAAAATAAACGAAAAATATACCTGTTCAAATAAACAGGTAAAAATTCACTTGAAACCTTCCTGAGAGAGAATCTCCACTCCTTTCAAATTGACAATATAAGTGTAGACCAGATATGGCTTAAATTCAAAGAAACAGTGTCGGCAACAGTTGAGAGATTTATACCAAATAAATTACCAAACGACGGAGGTTATCCTCCTTGGTACACAAAACGGGTCAGAACACTGTTGCAGAAACCAACATGCCAAATTTAAACAGACACAAAATCCGCAAGATAGGCGATCTTTTACAGAAGCTCGAAATTTATTGCGGACTTCAATGCGAGATGCTTATAATAGCTTCCACAACAAAGCCTTTTATCGAAACTTGGCAGAAAATCCAAAGATATTCTGGGCGTATGTAAAGTATGACAGCCGCAAAACACAATTAATGCCTTCTCTGCGCGATAGCAATGGAGATACTATCGAAGACAGTGCTGCCAAAGCAGAGTTACTAAACACAGCCTTCCGAAATGCCTTCACAAAAGAAGACGAAGTAAATATTCCAGAATTCGAATCAAGAACAGCTGCCAACATGGGTAACGTAGAAGTAAATATCCTCGGAGTAGTGAAGCTACTAAAATCACTTAATAAAACCAAGTCTTCTGGTCCAGACTGTATACCAATTAGGTTCCTTGCGGAGTATGCTGATGCATTAGCTCCATACTTAACAATCGTATACAACCGTTCGCTCTTCGAAAGATCCGTACTCAAAGACTGGAAGCAGGATTTTGGAACATATATTGTGTTCGAACATTATGAATTACCTCGAAGAAAACGGTCAATTGACACACAGTCAACATGGATTTAGAAAACATCGTTGTTTTGAAACAACTAACTCTTTACTCACATGAAGTATTGAGTGCTATTGACAAGGGATTTCAGATCGATTCCGTATTTCTGGATTTCCGGAAGGCTTTTGACACTGTACCACACAAGCGGCTTGTAGTGAAATTGTGTGCTTATGAGGTATCGTCCCAGTTATGTGACTTGATTCATGATTTCCTGTCAGAGAGGTCACAGTTCGGAGTAATTAACGGAAAGTCATCGAGTAAAACAGAAGTGATTTTAGAATTAAGCATATATTCAAGAAGACTGAATAAAACTTCCTGTGATCTTCCACATGACATAGGTCCGAACAATACTATGCTTAACGAAGTGAATAATGATTTAAAGAGGGTACAATGTTAACAGAGAATTTCTATAAAAGTCAGACAGCTTAATCAGATAATATGTTAATGCATGACTCAGAGAAGTGCGGTGGTCTTTCTCTCAGCTCTGAGCAAGTGAAAAAAGTTAACTAGCTCTCAGTAATCGTTTCTACAAATTAGTGTACAGTGCTCCAGTCTTACCTCAAACTTCTTCTCTTCAAAAAATAATAACATTATACAAAATTTGTATTCTCCTCCCTTTCTAATATATACATCTTATTCATCCTTGCTGTCCTTTACAATCAATCTTTCTTCATCTACCATATACAATCACAATTCAACACAGCACTACAGAATACGTTCAGCACCCACCATACAGAATTTCTTGGAATGTGTGAATGTGTTTGTCCCAAGTCTGGTGTTGAAGATGACAATATATTCTACACAGCTTGTTCATTTCTCGCATAATACGTTCTGAAGGATTGGAGTGAGGCCAATAGATAACATGTCTAATTTTGTGACGTTGTAAAGTGCGTAACCAAATATTTGAGCGAAATTGTGGTCCGTTGTCGGAAATGACTTATCAATGTGACCAACTTCTCGTAGAAAATTATTTACATCGGCTTTGGATACTGTTTTGGCAGTAGCTTTGCGTAAAGGAGCGAATAAACGAATTTTGAAGTCAATTCAACAGCAACAAAAATTTAAGCAAATCCATTTAGTGATCTGACAAGAAATGATAACATGTCTACTGCAGCCAGCTCCTTTGGCTTAGAAGGAATTATAGGAAATAATGGCGCTCGATGTGTAATGGTTGATGGTTTGGCTTTCTGACACAATTTGCGTTTTGCTAAAACTTCCCGTATTCTTTTCTGCATATTATTAAAGCAACAAGTTGTACGAAGTTTGTGAAAGCATTTTCTTGGACTAAAATGAGCATAGCTGAGATGTGTAAACCAAATAAATTTATTTAGAAAATCATCGCATATGCATATAACCCAAAGAGACCCACTGATTGTACATCTTTTGAAAAAGATGTTGTTATGTACCAAATAAAATTGTTTTGTTGCAGTGTTTGTTTTGCATATCATTTACTTTTTACATCTTTCCAGATAGGGTCTTTTCTCTGTCCCTACACTATGTCTCGTAAAGAAGAAGAGATAAAATTTTCAAATGCTACCTTTGGTATATACAACAAACTGAAATTTTCCTGCAAATTATTTTACGAAGTGTTCTTGGCAAAACCAATACGAGCACCGGATAAAATATTCGCTACGACATTTTGAGTCCCAGGAATGAGAAAAACTGTAATAACTGTTAAACTCTTGTAAATACAAAGCCTATCGTTTCAAAACGATCATGTTTTACTTTAGACAACATTAAAAATTGGAATGAGTGTACTCCTTCATATGTTTTTCAAATAAGAAGAACCGAAATTTAGAAAATGCCGAAATAATTGACAATTCTTCCAACTCGGTTACAGAATAATTTCTTTCAGATTTAGACACGACACGACTGGCAAAGGCTATTCTTCTCTGCATAGGTACACCATTGTCTTCAAATTCTTGAAATAGATGAGCGCCAAGCCCAGTTTTCGCTCGAGTCCGTTGATAAGGAAAAAAGTCTCGTGGTAACTCAGGATGAGCAAGTATTGGATCATGAAGTGCATCTGTCAAACTCAAACTCTTAACAGTGCTTGTTCATCCCAGGGCCATATGGTGTTCTTTCCAGTAAGAGAACATAATTTAGGAGTGGCAGGAGGTTTTCGTATTTGAAGAACGGCGATAAAAATTTGCAAAACCAAGGAAACTTCGAATTTGACGTTACATGGAAGGAGGGGGATTGCCCTAATTGCTTCAAGTTTCTCTGGGTCTTTTTCAGTACCTTCTGATGAAATTGTATGACAAAGAAATTTTACTCTTGCTTTTCCAAAGTCTGATTTTTCTGAGATAACTGATTCCCAAATGCCTAAAAATGTGCAAAAAGCTTATCAAAATAAGGTTATGCTGTGACCAAGCTAAGAATTTTCTGCTGCAAGTTTGTCATCAACAAAGGGTTTTTTGTGCCTTTTCAAGTAGTTAAGTAAAATAGTATTCAAACTTCGACTAAAGCCAGCTGACGACATGTTGAGGCCAAAAGGTAATTTTCGAAACTGGTTGCACAAACCACAACATAAGAAATCAGTTGTTTTCTACAATCTGGATGTAGCTCTATTTGGCCGGCCGAGGTGGCCGAGCGGTTCTAGGCGCTACAGCCTGGAAGCGCGCGACCACTACGGTCGCAGGTTCGAACCCTGCCTCGGGCATGGATGTGTGTGATGTCCTTAGGTTAGTTACGTTTAAGTAGTTCTAAGTTCTAGGGGACTGATGACCTCAGAAGTTAAGTCCCATAGTGCTCAGAGCCATTTGAACCATTTGTAGCTCTATTTGCCAAAACTTACGCGGGGTTCTACAGAAGATAAAATTTGCGCACCATGGAAATTTTGCGATAGTGCTTCCAATGTTTGTGGTTTATCTGTTTCTATTCAAATAATAGTGTTAATCTGTCTAGAATCCAATACAAGTCTAACCAAACCATCTTTTTTCTTCACAATATACAATTGGCTGTTATATGAACTGACTGCAAGTTCTATGATCCCCTTTTGTAGCATTGACTGAATTTCTGCCTTCACTTTTTCTCTGTAGCAAGCTGGGATGATGTATGGTTTAACGGAAAACTTATTGTGCTCTTTGAACTGGAATTTATGCTGAAAACCCTTAAAAGTTCCTGCACAATGTGTAAAAACAGCGGAATATGTGCGCAAAATATCAGCAAGATCTTTTCGGTCAGTTTCTGTACACTGTTGTACTCTATACACTTTTTCCTTAATGAGACTATGTATCGATTTCCTGATCCATTTAATCGTAAAACGTATATGGACAACTTGTGTCACTACGAAAGTACCCTGCATTATCTGTCAAAAAGCATAAACAATTTATTTCTTCTTCTTGTTTCGAGATCCAGTCTTGAAATGTTAATGAAACTGACTTACCCTCCCCTTCCATTCCTACTTCGGCGTCACTGAAATTCAAAACGGCTTTATATTTGTTTCTACTCCTAATATTATTTCAGTGGACAAGAAAGGAACAACCAAGAATTTCATCGAAAATGTATAGCCTTGACACAAAAAGTCTAAATAGGTCTGATGCTTCACGTCAACACTTTTTCCAGAAATTGCTCCTTGTACGAGGGTGAGTTATATGAAAACCTTAAATCTGTAATAACAAATCGAAATTTCGCGCTGTAATCCTGTAAGTTGGTACGCGTGTTGCAAACAGCGTGCAGAATGGTCTGTAGGTGGCAGCATAGTGCAGATGCACACATACCGTCGCAGTATCAGTAGAAAGAGGCAGCCCCACTTGCGACTTGCACCAGGGAAGAACAGCGTTCTGTTATTCGGTTTTTGCGTAGTGAAGGTGTGAAACCTATTGAAATTCATCGACGAATGAAGGTTCAGTACAGTGATTCATGTTTGTCTCAGCAGCAAGTCTACGAATGGAATAGGAAGTTTGCAAATGGTGTGACTTCAGTGGAAGATGCTCCTCGTCCAGGTCAGGCACAACGAGTTGTGACTCCACAGAACATTGCAGCAGTTGAAGCCATAGTGAAGGAAAACCGCCGAGTGACACTGAATGACATTGCAACATGTTAACAGATTAGTCACTTAGTCAGTGCCTGGGTCAGCACACCACATTGTGGTTGATGTGCTCCAGTATCACAAAGTGTCTGCAAGATGGGTGCCACGACAGCTGACTCCTGAAATGAGAGAATGACGTATTGATGCTTGTGAAGAACTTCTTTGGCGCTTTGAACGAGAAGGTGATGGTTTCCTTGCAAGAATCGTAACTGGGGACGAAACCTGGGTTCACTTCCACCAACCGGAAACAAAGAGAGCGAGCAAGGAATGGCGCCATTCCTCATCACCGAAACCAAAAGAAGTTTCGAAAAGAACCATCAGCAGGGAAGGTTATGCTGACTCTCTTTTGGGACGAAAAATGCGTCATTTTGGAGCATTACATGCCTCGAGGGACCACTGTCACCAGTGCATCATACACAAATCTCCTAAAAAATCAAATGCGCAATCAAATCAAAGCGACGTGGATTGTTGTCAGCAGGTGTCCTTTTGCAACATGACAATGCAAGGCTCCAAACTGCCCGTACAACAGTTGCAACAATCACAGACCTGCATTTTGAGTGTCTTCCTCATCCACCATACGCACCAGACCTTGCCCCAAGTGATTTCCATATGTCTCGAGCACTCGAAGACGCAATGGGAGGAAATAAGTGCATGAGTGGTTGCGCGGACTACCAAAAGAATTTTTTTTCTAAAGGAGTTTATGCACTTTGCAAGCGCTGGAGGACTTGCATTGAGCGTGGGGGAGATTATGTTGAAAAGTGTTATAGCTCTGTACCACTTCTGCACAATAAATAATATTTAAAAAATATTTAAGGTTTTTATTTGACTCACCCTCGTATTTTAATCTTAAGTGAAGGTAAAGTCGGACAATCTGTTGTTGTCATACATCTGTGGAATGCAGTGTCACTGACCACGGAAATAGAGCAACTGGAGTAAAACAACGTAAAGTGTAGTGTTGCCTACTGAAATGTTTATTTTTGGATGTACTACAGAATTTTGTTTGTCATCAGTCTCTTCCAGTAAAATGTCTGTAATGTCTTCAAAACGTACAAAGTTCCAGTTTCGGAAACAGCGTGTTTTGTGTGATCCACAGAATTGGTTGTTGCCAGGGTCGCGAATGATTGTCTTGTATTGCTTCCTCGTCGTTGATTATCTCGTGGATTTGGTGATCTGACTTCAATTATTTCTATGTGTCGCGAATTATGATTTTGATTACTGTGATTGTGTTGGCTTTGACTGTGTTGGTTGCGGTTTTCATAATAGTTGTTGTGCCATGTGTTTTGCAGATTTGCTCTACCTGAATTGTGTCCATGAAAATTTGCATGATTACCACCTGGATTAGAGTATAGTCTATGTTTACTTTGATTTTTATGGTAATTGTGATTACGCCTATTTCCATTACCATAATTCTGGAGATGTCTTCAATTGTGTTCATAGTCAGAGTTCCGGAAATTACCACAATTATCATAATAATCATTATTCAACAGCGAGAATTGCGCGTCATACGGACGAAGTCGCTTATCCCGTCTGTAAATGTATCTGTGGTTGTGTTTGCTATGCGAATTCCCACAGTTTTTGTTTTCACGCGGTAAAAATGCATCTTGCGTGTCCTAGTTACGGTGTTATTGTGTCTTTACGTTAAACCATTGTCACTGTCCATTTCCTGCAGTATTGTTTGAAATGCTTCTAAACCATCTTTACTTCTGCGAGCCAAAATTACATGTCTCAAATGGGTGTGTAAATTTGTTCAACAAATGCGAATTAGCTATAACGGACTGTATGGGTTTGATAAATACAGATTTCTGCCTACCATGTCTTCAAATTATTTTGCTGGGCTCGAGCAGTCAGACTGTTCAAATTTCCATTAACATTACAATGCTATGTTTTACTCGATCTCGTGTGGCCTACGACCAATGCTCGACAAAAATCGTTTATGCTTTGGAAGTCTCTCACTATGAAGCGCATTCTTGCTGCAGGTTCATTTTCCAAATGTTGTTGTTGTTGTGGTCTTCAGTCCTGAGACTGGTTTGATGCAGCTCTCCATGCTACTCTATCCTGTGCAAGCTTCTTCATCTCCCAGTACCTACTGCAACCTACATCCTTCTGAATCTGCTTAGTGTATTCATCTCTTGGTCTCCCCCTACGATTTTTACCCTCCACGCTGCCCTCCAATACTAAATTGGTGATCCCTTGATGCCTCAGAACATGTCCTACCAACCGATCCCTTCTTCTGGTCAAGTTGTGTCACAAACTCCTCTTCTCCCCAATCCTATTCAGTACCTCCTCATTAGTTATGTGATCTACCCATCTAATCTTCAGCATTCTTCTGTAGCACCACATTTCGAAAGCTTCTATTCTCTTCTTGTCCAAACTATTTACCGTCCATGTTTCACTTCC
The DNA here is from genome assembly GCF_023898315.1 of Schistocerca nitens. Classification (NCBI taxonomy): domain Eukaryota; kingdom Metazoa; phylum Arthropoda; class Insecta; order Orthoptera; family Acrididae; genus Schistocerca; species Schistocerca nitens. The sequence continues at coordinate 357,731,451 of NC_064622.1, forward strand.
ATACATGGCTACACTCCATACAAATACTTTCAGAAACGAATTCCTGACACTTAAATCTATACTCGATGTTAACAAATTCCTCTTCTTCAGAAACGCTTTCCTTGCCATTGCCAGTCTACATTTTATATCCTCTCTACTTCGACCATCATCAGTTATTTTGCTCCCAAAATAGCAAAACTCCTTTACTACTTTAAGTGTCTCATTTCCTAATCTAATACCCTCAACATCACCCGACTTAATTCGACTACATTCCATTATCCTCGTTTTGCTTTTGTTGATGTTCATCTTATATCCTCCCTTCAAGACACCATCCATTCCGTTCAACTGCTCTTCCAAGTCCTTTGCTGTCTCTGACAGAATTACAATGTCATCGGGAAACCTCAAAGTTTTTATTTCTTCTCCATGGATTTTAATGCCTACTCCGAATTTTTCTTTTGTTTCCTTTACTGCTTGCTCAATATACAGATTGAATAACATCGGGGAGAGGCTACAACCCTGTCTTACTCCCTTCCCAACCACTGCTAACCTTTCGTCCCTCGACTCTTATAACTGCCATCTGGTTTCTGTACAAATTGTAAATAGACTTTCGCTCCATGTATTTTACCCCTGCCACCTTTAGAATTTGAAAGAGAGTATTCCAGTTAACATTGTCAAAAGCTTTCTCTAAGTCTACAAATGCTAGAAACGTAGGTTTGCCTTTCCTTAATCTTTCTTCTAAGATAAGTCGTAAGGTCAGTATTGCCTCACGTGTCCCAGTATTTCTACGGAATCCAAACTGATCTTCCCCGAGGTCGGCTTCTACTAGTTTTTCCATTCGTCTGTAAAGAATTCGCGTTAGTATTTTGCAGCCGTGGCTTATTAAACTGATAGTTCGGTAATTTTCACATCTGTCAACACCTGCTTTCTTTGGGATTGGAATTATTATATTCTTCTTGAAGTCTGAGGGTATTTCGCCTGTTTCATACATCTTGCTCACCAGATGGTAGAGTTTTGTCAGGACTGGCTCTCCCAAGGCCGCCAGTAGTTCCAATGAAATGTTGTCTACTCCGGGGGCCTTGTTTCGATTCAGGTCTTTCAGTGCTCTGTCAAACTCTTCACGCAGTATCGTATCTCCCATTTCATCTTCATCTACATCCTCTTCCATTTCCATAATATTGTCCTCAAGTACATCGCCCTTGTATAGACCCTCTATATACTCCTTCCACCTTTCTGCTTTCCCTTCTTTGCTTAGAACTGGGTTTCCATCTGAGCTCTTGATATTCATACAAGTGGTTCTCTTATCTCTAAAGGTCTCTTTAATTTTCCTGTAGGCAGTATCTATCTTACCCCTAGTAAGATAAGCCTCTACATCCTTACATTTGTCCTCTAGCCATCCCTGCTTAGCCATTTTGTACTTCCTGTCGATCTCATTTTTGAGACGTTTGTATTCCTTTTTGCCTGCTTCATTTACTGCATTTTTATATTTTCACCTTTCATCAATTAAATTCAATATTTCTTCTGTTACCCAAGGATTTCTACTAGCCCTCGTCTTTTTACCTATTTGATCCTCTGCTGCCTTCACTACTTCATCCCTCAAAGCTATCCATTCTTCTTCTACTGTATTTCTTTCCCCCATTCCTGTCAATTGTTCCCTTATGCTCTCCCTGAAACTCTGTACAACCTCTGGTTCTTTCAGTTTATCCAGGTCCCATCTCCTTAAATTCCCACCTTTTTGCAGTTTCCTCAGTTTTAATCTACAGGTCATAACCAATAGATTGTGGTCAGAGTCCACATCTGCCCCTGGAAATGTCTTACAATTTAAAACCTGGTTCCTAAATCTCTGTCTTACCATTATATAATCTCTCTGATACCTTTTAGTATCTCCAGGGTTCTTCCATGTATACAACCTTCTTTCATGATTCTTAAACCAAGTGTTAGCTATGATTAAGTTGTGCTCTGTGCAAAATTCTACCAGGCGGCTTCCTCTTTCATTTCTTAGCCCCAATCCATATTCACCTACTACGTTTCCTTCTCTCCCTTTTCCTACTACCGAATTCCAGTCACCCATGACTATTAAATTTTCGTCTCCCTTCACTATCTGAATAATTTCTTTTATTTCATCATACATTTCTTCAATTTCTTCGTCATCTGCAGAGCTAGTTGGCATATAAACTTGTACTACTGTAGTAGGTGTGGGCTTCGTATCTATCTTGGCCACAATAATGCGTTCACTAAGCTGTTTGTAGTAGCTTACCCGCGTTACTATTTTCCTATTCATTATTAAACCTACTCCTGCATTACCCCTATTTGACTTTGTGTTTATAACCCTGTAGTCACCTGACCAGAAGTCTTGTTCCTCCTGCCACCGAACTTCACTAATTCCCACTATATCTAACTTTAACCTATCCATTTCCCTTTTCAAATTTTCTAACCTACCTGCCCGATTAAGGGACCTGACATTCCACGCTCCGATCCGTAGAACGCCAGTTTTCTTTCTCCTGATAACGACATCCTCTTGAGTAGTCCCCGCCCGGAGATCCGAATGGGGGACTATTTTACCTCCGGAATATTTTACCCAAGAGGACGCCATCATCATTTAATCATACAGTAAAGCTGCATGCCCTCGGGAAAAATTACGGCCGTAGTTTCCCCTTGCTTTCAGCCGTTCGCAGTACCAGCACAGCAAGGCCGTTTTGGTTATTGTTACAAGGCCAGATCAGTCAATCATCCGGACTGTTGCCCTTGCAACTACTGAAAAGGCTGCTGCCCCTCTTCAGGAACCACACGTTTGTCTGGCCTCTCAACAGATACCCCTCCGTTGTGGTTGTACCTACGGTACGGCTATCTGTATCGCTGAGGCACGCAAGCCTCCCCACCAACGGCAAGGTCCATGGTTCATGGGGGGATTTTCCAAATAACCACAGAGAAATTCTAATTTGTGTTCAAGTGGCCAATTTGGTGGTGAGGAATATAGGGACTGATCAATCCAAGCTTGAGGGTGAAGTTCGTTGCTATAATTCCTGAAAACTTTGAATTTACGTACTGTCAGATAGTGTTTGTAATCGAAATTACCATTCTTGTACGAAACAGATTGTTCCTTATTGCACCACATCGGCGTTTCATTATCATATCTGGATGTGTGACACTGTTCTCGTGGGAATTCACCTAAACGCCATAAATTTGTGTGGTGACCAAGGTTTTCTGAATACGAACGTACACGTTCAAATTCGTCATTTTCATCGTCACGGTTAAGCTTTCTTTCAAGACACTCGACTTTTTCATATATAGTGTTCCTATAATGCTTGTTTTCCATATTAATTCTCTCTTGGTTGTATTTAAAATTTATTAATTACTGATATTCTGCTGAGTCTGAAAACTGTACCGGCATTGTGTCATTCGAATCTCTGTCTGCATTGGTTGGCAAGTTTGCTATTTTCGTTGTCAGGTCATCAACTTTTTCCTTAATTGTGCTTAACTGTTCTTCAGAATTTAATGTCAAAGTTTCCACCTGTTCGCCAATTTCTTTTACCGTTGCATTAAGATGAATGTTCTGTTCTTTTATCTATCTTAACTATCGCACTCAGAACTACAGTGCTGACTTTAGCTAGCAATTCGTCCTTATCATCACGCTGATCTGTTTTCATGTTTTGGTGTTCTGTTTCAAGATAATGTGTGCAAGTTGCATAAGTGCTCATTATTGCTTGAAGGTCATTTTTTATTTCTTCCCTAATCTCACCTGATAAATTTTGTTTTCAATTTCATTTCTTCCTGTAATTTCCTATTTTCATTCTGTGACTTGTCAATCTTCGCACTCATTTCATCTTGTGTTTTGTTGATTTTCTTCTCTCATTAAGCATCTGACGAATTGATTCTAGAAAATTTGTCTGTGCCTTGCAGTGTGGTTCTGTATAATTGTTCACTAAAGGTGATGTGTGTTGTGTTCGTTCAAAAGACATTGACGCTAAACTTGAGTCTGATGTGTCTGTTACGAGTCGTAAAATTTCGCACGACTGTGACTAGTTTGGAAAGCTTTCTCTAGACTGTGGCGACCTATCACCGACCGACTCAACTTCAGAATTTGCGTGTTCATTATCTATCGTTTGTTCTGTTTCATTATTGTTCGCTAAACTGCTTAATATATGCGGATCCGTGCAATTTCCTGCAATATCATGTAAACTATTGGTATCTGCTAATTGCTCAAAGTGGTTTATCTCATCTTGTACAGAATCGTTATTTTGCAACACCCTTTGTTGTAGTGTGCTACGACGGATTTTCATATTGTTTCCTGTTGTACCAAACACGAAGAAACACTATTTCTTGGAGAAACAAAATTGCCACAATGATCAAACAAACGAAAATAAAAACTGTACTATTGAACACGCAAATACTCAACAATGACAGAAATCCACACAATATCTGGCTATTATGCCGACCGTTTCTGTAAAAAGGTAATCAATAATCGTCACACGACACAAAATTTTGCAAATTGGACACACAATTTTAAATTCATTGCCGGAAAAAGAAGTATGACATTAATAAAATTAGTGCAGTGGCATTTCTTGTTTCGAGACATCCAACACAATCTGACTACGTATTACCGAAAAAACTCAACGAACAACACAAGGTCGAATATGTAACCTCCCCACCATATTTGTTTATGTTTGAATTTTAGCCCAACTTTACCTAACACTCTTTTAGTCTACGTATTACTAAAACTATGTCTCCACAAACGTTTAACCAACTTAAACTCGTATGCTAACCTTTGATTAAACAGAACTTAATTTTAACTGAAATGTAACAGATCTGACTGCAACTTGTCTTTACATTAGATGTGCCACTGATGTAAAAAGAGTTATATGGCCCTAATCAAAAATTCCACTTTCCTCGCATCTTGACAATATTGTAGCAGAGTTCTCGACAGCATAACAGCAAACAGGTAGCGGCTACGCTAGATTTCTATTTCTAAACAAAATTTCCAATTGTTGCACATCATGTGTGATAATGCATAATGATAAACAGTGGGGTGAGGAGAGTAACTATTCCTGTGAAGTGGTATTCCAAGACAACTATTCTAGAATTAAGTATATGTTCAAAAACACAGAGTAAAACTCCGCGTAATTTTTCACAAAACATAGGTCCGAACAATACTATGATTAACAAAGCTAACAATGATTTAAAGAGGGTACAGTGTTGCCGGAGAATTTATATAAAAATCAAACAGCTTAATTTATATGTTAATGCATGACTCAGGGAAATGCGGTCGTCCTTCCCTCAGTTCTGAGCAAGTGCACAAAGTTTAACTGGCTCCCAGTAATCATTTCTACAAATTAGGTGCGCAGGGCTGCAGTCTTACCTGAAACTTCTCCTTTTTTTTAAAAAAAATCATTATTCAAGGTATAATATACACATCTTATTTATCCTTACTGTTCTTTACAGTCAGTATTTCTTGATCTGGCAGATACGATCACACGTCAATACAGCACTACAGAACACGTCCATCATCTACCACACTTCAACTAAGAATGTGTCATCTACATCTACATACATACTCCGCAATCCACCATACGGTGCGTGGCGGAGGGTACCTCTACCACAATTAGCATCTTCTCTCACTGTTCCACTCCCAAACAGAACGAGGGAAAAATGACTGCCTATATGCCTCTGTACGAGCCCTAAGCTCTCTTATCTTTGTGGTCTTTTCGCGAAATGTAAGTTGGCGGCAGTAAAATTGTACAGCAGTCAGCCTCAAATGCTGGTTCTCTAAATTTCCTCAGTAGCGATTCACGAAAAGAACGTCTCCTTTCCTCTAGATACTCCCACCCGAGTTGCTGAAGCATTTCCGTAATGATCAAACCCACCAGTACCAAACCTAGCAGCCCGCCTCTGAATTGCTTCTATGCCCTCCCTCAATCCGACCTGATAGGGATCCCAAACGCTCGAGCAGCACTCAAAAATAGGTCGCACCAGCGTTCTATAAGCGGCCTCCTTTACAGATGAACAACATCTTCCCAAAATTCTACCAATGAACCGAAGACGACCATCCGCCTTCCCCACAACTGCCATTCTGCATAGAGGCAAAGACTGTGCCACGACAAGACCAAAGTTTGTTTAGCAGTAATGTAACTGGCTCCCTCTCTCTGACGTGCACACCGACAACATACAAAAACCAAAATGACATGACTACTTACAACAGTTAAACACTATTAACTAAATTTGCTTTTTTTTGGTGGTGCGCATGAAGGAACCCAACCTCCTTGGTATTACATATTACTAACAATGCGTCGGTATTACTGGGGTTAAGTAATGTAACTTGTACAAAATATCTTGTAACAGAAAGAAACTTCAAGGATTATTTGAAAAATAATTTCGAGAGAAGTATATGTAAATGAGGAATTTCATTATAGCTGTCGTCTTACAATTATTAAATACACTCCTGGAAATGGAAAAAAGAACACATTGACACCGGTGTGTCAGACCCACCATACTTGCTCCGGACACTGCGAGAGGGCTGTACAAGCAATGATCACACGCACGGCACAGCGGACACACCAGGAACCGCGGTGTTGGCCGTCGAATGGCGCTAGCTGCGCAGCATTTGTGCACCGCCGCCGTCAGTGTCAGCCAGTTTGCCGTGGCATACGGAGCTCCATCGCAGTCTTTAACACTGGTAGCATGCCGCGACAGCGTGGACGTGAACCGTATGTGCAGTTGACGGACTTTGAGCGAGGCCGTATAGGGGGCATGCGGGAGGCCGGGTGGACGTACCGCCGAATTGCTCAACACGTGGGGCGTGAGGTCTCCACAGTACATCGATGTTGTCGCCAGTGGTCGGCGGAAGGTGCACGTGCCCGTCGACCTGGGACCGGACCGCAGCGACGCACGGATGCACGCCAAGACCGTAGGATCCTACGCAGTGCCGTAGGGGACCGCACCGCCACTTCCCAGCAAATTAGGGACACTGTTGCTCCTGGGGTATCGGCGAGGACCATTCGCAACCGTCTCCATGAAGCTGGGCTACGGTCCCGCACACCGTTAGGCCGTCTTCCGCTCACGCCCCAACATCGTGCAGCCCGCCTCCAGTGGTGTCGCGACAGGCGTGAATGGAGGGACGAATGGAGACGTGTCGTCTTCAGCGATGAGAGTCGCTTCTGCGTTGGTGCCAATGATGGTCGTATGCGTGTTTGGCGCCGTGCAGGTGAGCGCCACAATCAGGACTGCATACGACCGAGGCACACAGGGCCAACACCCGGCATCATGGTGTGGGGAGCGATCTCCTACACTGGCCGTACACCACTGGTGATCGTCGAGGGGACACTGAATAGTGCACGGTACATCCAAACCGTCATCGAACCCATCGTTCTACCATTCCTAGACCGGCAAGGGAACTTGCTGTTCCAACAGGACAATGCATGTCCGCATGTATCCCGTGCCACCCAACGTGCTCTAGAAGGTGTAAGTCAACTACCCTGGCCAGCAAGATCTCCGGATCTGTCCCCCATTGAGCATGTTTCGGACTGGATGAAGCGTCGTCTCACGCGGTCTGCACGTCCAGCACGAACGCTGGTCCAACTGAGGCGCCAGGTGGAAATGGCATGGCAAGCTGTTCCACAGGACTACATCCAGCATCTCTACGATCGTCTCCATGGGAGAATAGCAGCCTGCATTGCTGCGAAAGGTGGATATACACTGTACTAGTGCCGACACTGTGCATGCTCTGTTGCCTGTGTCTATGTGCCTGTGGTTCTGTCAGTGTGATCATGTGATATATCTGACCCCAGGAATGTGTCAATAAAGTTTCCCCTTCCTGGGACAATGAATTCACGGTGTTCTTATTTCAATTTCCAGGAGTGTATTTTTGTCCTCAATTGGGATAGACATCTATTTATTTTTTGAGATTATTAACCCTCTTTCAATTATTTATCTGGCTTTAACTCAACTATAAGTGACGACTATACATACATGGTTTCCTACTGACATTCTGAAAGACGAGAATCAGTTTGAAAATTGTTCGCATCGGAAAGCCTTGTCTTCTGGAGATTCTATTAATTTTTATAGGTATATCTACAAAAAATGAACCGACGGAACTTCGTCTTAAGACAAGAGTTAAGATGAGATTTATTTCTTTCGTTCTCTCGTTCAATTACGCTTCACCAATGTCTGCCAAAGCCGCAGCGAGAAATGTTGAAATGTGCCGCGCACATTAGATGCTTGTTGCCGATTGTTCACTGCATTGTAATTTTGAGACATTTACAAATACCTTTGCCAAATCGCGTCGGCACAATAGTAAGTAGTTTGCCGCAACGACGAATATCTTAGGAGATACATCTGTTTATCGCTTCATACTTTCATACGAATGACCTTACAGCGTGAAAATGTTATAAGAATTCATTGTCTTGTTAACTATGTTAGGTTTTTTAAAGAAATTTACAGGCTTAATTGTCATCACAACTGTCACAAATCGGTCAAGCGACTTCATAAACAACGGATTCGATATTAATAGCGATTCTATTATCTTTGTATGTCACAACCTCCACATTCGCAGCCCACGTCTAAGGATGCCAGACAATAAGGTGTACAGGATGATTCCATGATGATGTTTCAGAGTTTCAGGAACGATGAACAGCAGTACATATATCAGTTTGAGGTAAGGAACCATGGTCTCACAGTATCGAAAAATTCTGAGTATTATATTCTAAGACTTTGCTTTCGTGGCGAGTAAGTCCCATGTCGCAGGGAGAGGGTATATAACATTCTCAGTGACCAATTCGGGATACAGTGCTTACCATCCTGTATACCAAATCTTGGATCCTGAGGAGAGACCTGCTAATAGACCAGTCGTTTCAGATAGGAGAAGTACAATCGTTGGGGGACGTCTCGCACTGTGTCCATTACTTCTGCAAGTGTGGTGTACATAAACTGATGGACATTTGGTCAAGTAAGTGTTCTCGCAGAAGTGTGGGTACTGAAATATAATTATTACTTGTTTCAGCCCGAATATACGCAGGAAACCTTTTCATCTCAGAGTAGTAATTGTAACGTACGTCCTCAGTTATTTGCTGGATTTATTCCAGTCTCTGTCTTTCTCTAGTTTTTACCCACTACAGCTCCCTCTAGTACTATGGTAGTTATTCCTTGATGTCTTGACAGATGTATAATTCTGTTCCTTCTTCTTGTCAGTGTTTTCCGTGTACTTCTTTCCTCGTCGATTCTGCAGAGAACCTCCCTGTTCCTCACCTTGTTACGTTAAATTCAGTTACATAGACGCATGTTTGAACAGTTAAATCCCCGTCTTACACCTTTTTCAAGCCGAGCCCAATAGTTTATGCCTATTTTTCTCGGACTTTCGAACATCTTGCACCATTTTACATTGTCGAACACTTTTCCCGGTCGACAAATCCTACAAACATTTCTTGATTTTTCTTCCGTTTTCTTCCATTACACTGATCAACAATGAAAATGTTTCGGGCTCAAAAATTGTTAATTCTTACGTATTTTCAGCTACCGAATTAAATAATCCCCATAAAAATGATAGATTAGTTATTGATTTGGTGATAAAGTGACATTTCTTTCTTATAGTCAACATTTTCAGTTTGGAGGAAATTTTGTTTTCGGAGTTGGCACACCTGTCCAGTAACAAAACACAGGTGCTCTCAAGGTGTTTGTATGTCATAAACATAAATACTGTTGCTGTGACTGAGTTTCATAGAGTTTCTGCCGTAATTAAAGCAGAATTTCTGGTTTGAGAGTGTTTTTGTGGTATAAAATTCGTAAAAATGCTACGAAAATGTGTAAACAAGGTGAATAATTTTTGTTAAATTTTTGGTGAAATAACATTTTCCTCACAGTAAGACAATCCGACGCCTCTTGTGAAGACTGCCTATTCGCAATATTTCGGTATGAAAGTAGGGGACCAGGATAAATCTTGGGCTCAACATATATGTTGCAACGCATGTCCAGTTACACTGCGAGAATGCCTGAAAAATAAGAAATGATCTATGGCTTTTGCTGTGTCTATGGTTTAGCGGGAGCCTACAAACCGTACAGATGACTGCTATTTGTGCTTGACTCCACCTATAAAGGCAGGATTTTCTATGAAGAAAAAAAGAACAGTTCAGTACCAGAATCTTCGATCTGATAATCGACCCATTCCGTATTTAGATAGGTTTACCAGTTCCTACTCCAACCGAAAATTGTGTGTTTGAAGTAGAAAATGAAGACAGTGTGAAATAAGAAGAAAAAGAAGAACCAAACAAGCCTCCGCATCCCATGACCCTAATTTCGAGGGAAAAGATGATAAACCGCACAGACTGAGTCAAGCTCATTAGAGACATTGATCTGTCAGAGGAAAATGCAGAAAATCCTTAGGAGTCGACTACAGCAATGAAATCTTTTAGAAATAGATGTCACTGACACACAGTACAGAAAACGTCACATGGAACTGCTTCCCTTTTTGGAGAAGAACAACAATCTTGTTGTTGAGTGTGACATTAATGGCTTGTTAAAATCTTTACCGCCCGCTGTGACCGAGCAGTTCTAGGCGCTTCAGGCTGGAACCGCGCGACCGCTACGGTCACAGGTTCGAATCCTGCCTCGGACATGGATGTGTGTGATGTCCTTAGGTTAGTTAGGTTTAAGTAGTTCTAAGTTCTAGGGGACTGATGATCTCAGATGTTAAGTCCCATAGTGCTCAGAGCCATTTGAACCATTTTTAAAATTTGGAATTTGTACCATGATCCAACTGAATGGAGGCTTAGTTTGAAAGCTGTGATACTTCATAATGGCAACCGTCTTCCTTCTGTTCCTGTTGGTAATGCAGTTCACATGAAGGAGACATATGCAAATATGAAAGACCTCTTGGACTAAATCAAATATCATGAACACAAATGGAAAATTTGTGGTGATCCAAAAGTCATTGCCTACTCTTAGGAATGCAACTGGCGTACACAAAATATGCTGATTCTTATGTAGACTATGTGATCAAAAGTATCCGCACACCCCCAAAAACATACGTTTTTCATATTCGGTGCATTGTGCTGCCACCTCCTGCCAGGTACTTCATATCAGCGACCTCAGTAGTCATTAGACATCGTGAGAGAGCAGAATGGGGCGCTCCGCGGAACTCAAGGACTTGGAAAGTGGTCAGGTGATAGGGTATCACTTGTGTCATACGTCCGTACTCGAGATTTCCACACTCCTAAACATTCCTTCGTCCACTGTTTCCGATGTGATAGTGAAGTGAAAAGGTGAAGGGACACGTACAGCACAAAAGCGTGCAGGCCGATCTCTTCTGTTGACTGACAGAGACTGCCGACAGTTGAAGAGGGTCCTAATGTGCAACAGGCAGACATCTATCCAGGCCATCACACAGGAATTAGAAACTGCCTCAGGATCCACTGCAAGTACTATGACAGTTATGTGGGAGGTGAATAAACTTGGATTCACGGCCGAGCGGTTCCCCATAAGCCACACATCACGCCGGTAAATGCCGAACCACGCCTCGCTTGGTATAAGGAGCGTAAACATTGGACGAATGAATAGTGGAAAAGCGTTGTGTGGAGTGACGAATCACTGCACACAATGTAGCAATCCGATGGCAGGGTGTGGGTGTGGCGAATTCCCGCTGAACGTCATCTGCCAGCGTGTGTAGTGCCAACAGTAAAATTCGAAGGCGGTGGTGTTGGGGTGTGGTCATGTTTTCCATGGAGAGAGCTTGCACCCCTAGTTGTTTTGCGTGGCACTATCACAGCACAGGCCTACATTGATGTTTTAAGCACTTTCATGCTTCGCACTGTTGAAGAGCAATTCGGGGATGGCGATTGCATCTTTGAACACGATCGAGCACCTGTTCATAATGCACGGCCTTTGGCGGAGTGGTTACATGACAATAACATCCATATAATGGACTATCGTGCATAGAGTCCTGACTTGAATCCTATAGAACAACTTTCGGATGTTTTGGAACGCCGACTTCGTGCCATGGCTCACCGATCGACATCAATACTTCTCCTCAGTGCAGCACTCCGTGAAGAATGGGCTGCCTTCCTCAAGAAACCTTCCAGCAGCTGACTGAATGTATGCCTGCCAGAGTGGAAGCTGTTATCAAGGCTAAGGGTGGGTCAACACCGTATTGAATTCCAGCATTACCGATGGAGGGCGCCACGAACTTTAAGTTATTTTCAGCCAGGAGTCCGGATACTTTCGATCATATAGTATATGTGGGAGAGTAGGGATAGGAAATTGCATTATGTTAAAGCAGACTGGCCTGCAAGAAACCTTAACCCTAACAAGGAAAATGTCGTTCCCGAGTCTTTCGTGGGCCCAAAAGGTATTCTTATTCAACCCCTGCATATCAGGCTGGGTTTGATGAAAAATTTTGGCAAAGGTATGAACCAAGAAGGATGGACCTTAAGTACATAAGAGAGAAATTTTCTAAATTAAGTGATGCAAGTTAAGGAAGATATTTTTATCGGGACACAAATTCGAGAACATGTGAGGGATCCTGTATTTCACCAAGTTTTGGAGGGGGAAGGAAAGTAAGCTTGGGAAGCCTTCAAGGGAGCTGTTCGTAGCTATTTAGGCAACAATAGCGATGAAAACTACACTCAGTTCGTGACAGTGCTCCTGCAAAAATACGATAACCTTGGATTCCACATCCCCCTTAAAATCCATTTTCTTCACTCCCACCTAGACTTTTTCCCTCCTAGTTGTGGAGCTGTTAGTGATCAACATAGGGAAAGACTCCATCAGGACATATCTGTAGTGGAACAAAGATATCAGGACCATTGAATCAATGCTTGCAGATTACTGTAGGGATGCTCCGGAACTTCGTTACAAGAGGCAAGCTAAAAGACGACTATCTCATGCAGCCACCACATGATTCTCTTCAGACCTAACCATTTACGAGGTTTTCTTCCAGCAATTTAGAACTCTTAAAATGTAACTACCATTTAAAAAAATTCAAATAGACTTTCAGTGTTGTTAGCATATGTAATTTAAATATATCTTTTTCTCCCAATCTGTTAATATGAAATACTTCCACCTAGTGTGTATCGCGGAAACTAAAATTAAGGCAAATTTTTCATTGCCATATTCGTTTTTCTCGGCCCGAAATTAATAGGAATTGCCTCATGAAGTGCAGGAAACATTAAAATTTTTTTTGTTAAGCAGTGTTACCAACGGAAATGTCAGAGCTGACTTTCTAGCTGCTTTACCTCTCCCAAAGCCAAACTGATCGTCATCTGACAGATCCTCCGTTCTCTTTTTTATTCTTTTGTTTGTTGTTCTTGTCAGTAATTTGGATGCATGAGCTTTTAAGATGATTGTGCGATAATTCTCGCACTTGCCGCTCTTACATCTTTGTGTGAATGATGTTTCGCCGAAAGTGTGGTGGTATATCGCCAGTCTCATACATTTTACATAGTAACGTGCATTGTCGTTTTGTTGCAACTTACACCAATGATTTTAGAAATTCTGATGGTAAGCACTCCGTCTTCAGGCCACAAGTGGCCCATCGGGACCATCCGACCGCCATGTCATTCTCAGAGGCAGATACGAGGGGCGTGTGGTCAGCACACCACTCTCCCAGTCGTTATGATGGTTTTCTTGGAACGGAGCCGCTACTGTTCTGTCGAGTAGCTCCTCAATTGGCATCACGAAGCTGAGTGCACCCCGAAAAATGGCAGCAGCGCATGGCGGCCTGGATGGTCACACCCACCCAAGTGCCGGCCACGCCCAACAGCGCTTAACTTCGGTGATCTCACGGGAACCAGTGTATCCACTGTGGCAAGGCCGTTTCTGTAAATTCTGATGGAATGTTATCTATTTCTTCTGCGTTATGTGGTCTTAATTCGTCCAAAGGTTTTAAAATTCTTATTTTACTTCTGGACCCCTATCTCTTATGTTGATTCCTGTTTCTTCTTCTATCATGTCATCAAACAAGTCCTCCCCCTCATAGAGGCCTTCAATGTACTCTTTGAATCTGTCTGCTATTTAGTAGAATTCTCATTGCAGTCTTTGATGTTAGTGTCCTTACTTTAATTTCACCGCAGGTTGTTTTGATTTTTCTCTATGCTGAGTCAGTCCTTCCGACAATTTCTTTTTCGAATTCTTCACATTATTCGTGCAGCCGTTTCCGCCTTAGCTCCTCATTTATTTCGTTCGTAAGGTACTTGTCTTTCTGTAGTGCTGAATTTCTTTGTACTTCCTTCTTTCGTCGATCTCCTAAAGTATTTCTTAACCATGGTTTCTTGACAGCTACCTCCCTTGCAGCTACGTTTGTCTTTCCAACTTCTGTGATTGCCCTTTTGGGAGATGTCAGTTCCCCTTCAATTGAACTGCCTGCTGAGTTATTCATCAACGCCGTATCTATTGCCACAGGGAATTTCAAGCGTATCTTTATATTCCTTAGTACTTCTGTATCCCACTTCTTTCTGCACTGATTCTTTCTGGCTAGTCTCTTAAACTTCAGCTTATTCTTCACCATTACTCAGTTGTGATGTGAGTCTACGCCCGCATCTCGTGGTCGTGCGGTAGCGTTCTCGCTTCCCACGCCCGGGTTCCCGGGTTCGATTCCCGGCGGGGTCAGGGATTTTCTCTGCCTCGTGATGGCTGGGTGTTGTGTGCTGTCCTTAGGTTAGTTAGGTTTAAGTAGTTCTAAGTTATAGGGGACTTATGACCACAGCAGTTGAGTCCCATAGTGCTCAGAGCCATTTGAACCATTTGTGAGTCTACGTCTGCTCCTGGGTATGACTTACAATTCAATATCTGATTTCGTAATCTCTGTCTGACCATGAAGTAATCTAACTCAAAACTTCCTGTATCTCACCGCCTTTTCCAAGTATACCTCCTCGTCAGGAGCAGGATGAGTGGCATGAGCACAATTTTGATATTAAATTAGTATCAAATTGGTATGCAGATTAATTAAATTGATCAATTAATAGCCCCCACCTCCACCTGTACCCCTACCCACGCCGACCCCATCCCACCCTTAGATGACGTCCTGTATTTTCTTCTGCTTGCACGTGAATCCCCTCCCCACCCCTCCCCATCGCCCACCTACCATATTGGGAAATTGCGAATTTTGAGGGGAATTTCGAATTATGTTGGGAATGTCTTTGTCCCAGGGCTGTGCTGATGTCCCATCCACCCACCACCTGGGAATTGGAGGGAAATTAAAAATAGTGGTGCCCTTTCCAGGGCTCCAACCCTGGTCCTTCTGAACAGCCCAAATACACGCCTCCCCCCCCCCCTCCCCTCCGAACACGTGGAAACTATCCAGATGCAGAAGAGGCAGATTAGGTTAGTATACTTTATTTATTTTGATTGGGAAACTGAAGTAAATATCGGTCCTAATTACGCAATTTATTACACTACTGGCCATTAAAACTGCTATACCACGAAGATGACGTGCTACAGACGCGAAATTTATACGACAGGAAGAAGATGCTGTGATATGCAAATGATTAGCTTTTCAGAGCATTCACACTAGGCTGGCGCCGGTGACGACACCTACAACGTGCTGACATGAGGAAAGTTTCCAACCGATTTCTCATACACAAACAGCAGTTGACCGGCGTTGCCTGGTGAAACGTTGTTGTGATGCCTCGTGTAAGGAGGAGGAATGCGTACAATCACGTTTCCGACTTTGATAAAGGTCGGATTGTAGCCTATCGCGATTGCGGTTTATCGTATCGGGATATTGCTGCTCTTGTTGGTCGAGATCCAATGACTGTTAGCAGAATATGGAATCGGTGGGTTCAGGAGGGTAATACGGAACGCCGTGCTGGATCCCAACGGCCTCGTAGGTAGATGGGTGATGGGAAGCTATGGGGAGTGGCTAGGGGTCTTGGCAGGAACCCACGTGAAGGGTGAAGAAAACACATGACATCATCTGGGAGTGGGGGATGGTGGTGAACCTGGATGGGGGTGGGGGTAATTAATTGATCAGTTTAATTAATTTGCACATCAATTTGGTATCAAAATTGTCCTTAAGCCGCTCTTACTGTACTACTATCCTCTTGTGATTCTTGAACAGAGTATTCACTATCACTAGGTGATGTTTATTGCAGAACTTAGTTAGTCTTTCTCCTTCCTACTGCCAAGCCCATATTTTTCCTTTACACTTTCTCCTACTCCCTCGCCTACAACCGCATTTCAGTTCAACATGAATATTTGGTTTTCATTTATCTTTAATGACTAAATTACCCTTTCAATATCCTCATATACTTTCTCTGTCTCTTCATCTTTTGCTTGTGACATCAGCATATATACCCCAACTATTATTGTTGGTGTTGGTTTGCTATAACTCACTCTCCGCTGTACCTTACTGTTCATAAGGAATACCTACTCATATTATTTTCTGCTGCTGTTCATCCTATAATCACCTGACCAAAAATACTTGACTTGTTTAAATTTCACTTCAGTATCCCCCACTGTATCTAGATTGAGCCTTAACATTTCCCTTTTCAGATTTTCTGGTGACCTACTATTGACATTCCACTCCCCGATTCGTAGAATGTTACCCTTTCGTTGGTTATTCAATTTTTTTTATCATGGGTACCTCTCACTTTTCAGTCTCCTCCTGGAATCCGAATGAGAGTAGTCCGGAATCTTTTGTCAAAATGTTCAAATGTGTGTGAAATCTCACGGGACTTAACTGCTAAGGTCATCAGTCCCTAAGCTTACACGCTACTTAGCCTAAATTATCCTAAGAACAAACACACACACCCATGCCCGAGGGAGGACTCGAACCTCCGCCGGGACCAGCCGCACGGTCTATGAATGCAGCGCCATAGACCGCTCGGCTAATCCCGCGCGGCAATCTTCTGTCAATTTAGAGATCAGCATGACAATTTCTCAGTTACAGGACACATGTTCCGTGGACACACATTGTGTGTCTTTAATGCAGTGGTTCCCATTGCCTTCCACATCCTCATGCCGTCGATCATTGCTGATTCTTCGACCTCCAAGGGGCAGTTTCCCATCCCAAGGGCAAGAGAGTGCTCTGAACTTCTGTCCGTCCTCTGCCCTCTTTGAGAAGGCCTTTGGCAGAACAAGTGTGACTTCTTATGCCGGAAGTTGGTTCAAATGGCTCTGAGCACTATGGGACTCAACTGCTGTGGTCATTAGTCCCCTAGAACTTAGAACTACTTAAACCTAACTAACCTAAGGACATCACACACATCCATGCCCGAGGTAGGATTCGAACCTGCGACCGTAGCAGTCGCACGGTTCCGGACTCCGCGCCTAGAACCGCGAGACCACCGCGGCCGGCATGCCGGAAGTCTTCGACTGCCATTGCTAATAATTTTTGTTAAGAATATAAGCAGTGGCGAGGTTCAGATCTGGGACTAAGGACGTTTAGTTTATTAGTCAACATCGCTACCCTCCTTTTCTTTTAAAGTAACAAGCTATTTACAATATCCAAATGGTGTGAAATAAATGAAGCACTAATCCTTTTAACTTCTTTTTTTATTTTTTGTTTTTTAGGGTCACACTCAGCCACAGCCTGTAGGGGACAAGATGGGCAGGGGTCGAATCCCGAGGACTGGTCACGATGCCTCCCACTTCCCACCGCTGAGCTGCATCCTCATACGGCTTTTTTTTTGCACATGTATACGCTGGAAAAACAAATTAAAACTAGACACCCATTCGGAACCCAGAAAACCCAGTAAGGCGATAAAGGATGACAGGCGAACAGAGTCCAAAGGTTCTGTATACACACGAAATGTTGAGTGCTATTAACAAGGGATTTCAGATTGATTGCGAAGTTCTAGATTTCCAAAAGGCTTGTGACACCGTACCACACAAGCGGCTTGTACTGAAATTGCGTGCTTGTGGCGTATCGTCTCAGTTATGTGACTGGATTCGTGATTCCCTGTCGGAGACGTCACAGTTCGTAGTAACTGATGGAAAGTCATAGAATAAAACAGAAGTGATTGCTGGCGTTCCCCAAGGTAGTGTTATAGGTCCTCCGCTACTCCATATATATTTAAACGATCTAGGAGACAATCTGAGCAGCCGTCTTACGCTACTGTCCATTAAAATTGCTACAACAAGAAGAAATGCAGATGCTAAACGGGCATTCATTGGACAAGTATATTATACTAGAACTGACATGTGATTACATTTTCACGCAATTTCGGTGCATAGATCCTGAGAAATCAATACCCAGAACAACCACCTCTGGCCGTAATAACGGGCTTGATACGCCTGGGCATTGAGTCAAACAGAGCTTGGATGGCGTGTACAGGTACAGCTGCCCATGCAGCTTCAACACGATACCACAGTTGATCAAGAGTAGTGACTGGCGTATTGTGACGAGCCAGTTGCTAGGCCACCATTGATCAGACATTTTCAATTTGTGAGAGATCTGGATAATGTGCTGGCCCGGACAGCAGTCGAACATTTTCTGTATCCAGAAAGGCCCGTACAGGACCTACAACATGCGGTCGTGCATTATTCTGCTGAAATGTAGGGTTTGGCAGGGATCGAATGAAGGGTAGAGCTATGGGTCGTAACACATTTGAAACGTAACGTCCACTGTACAAAGTGCCGTCAATGCGAACAAGAGTTGACCGAGACGTGTAACCAATGGCACCCCATACCATCGCCCTGGGTGATACGCCAGTATGGCGATGACGAATACACGCTTACACTGTGCGTTCACCGCGATGTCGCCAAACACGGAAGCGCATCATGATGCTGTAAACAGAACCTGGATTCATCAGAAAAAATGACGTTTTGCCACTCGTGCACCCAGGTGCGTCGTTGAGTACACCATCGCAGGCGCTCCTGTCTGTGATGCAGCGTGAAGGGTAACCGCAGCCATGGTCTCCGAGCTGATAGTCCATGCTGCTGCAAACGTCGTCGAACTGTTTGTGCAGATGGTTGTTGTCTTGCAAACGTCCCCATCTGTTGACGGGATCGAGACGTGGCTGCACGATCCGTTACAGCGATGCGGATAAGATGCCTGTCATCTCGACTCCTAGTGATACGAGTCCGTTGGGCTCCAGCACGGCGTTCCGTATCACCCTTCGGAACCCACCGATTCCATATTCTGCTAACAGTCATTGGATCTCGACCAACAAGAGCAGCAATGTCGCGATACGATAAACCGCAATCGCGATAGGCTACAATTCGACCTTTATCAAAGTCGGAAACGTAATGGTACGCATTTCTCCTCCTTACACGAGGCATCACAACAACGTTCCACCAGGCAACGCCGGTCAACTGCTGTTTGTGTATGAGAAATCGGTTGGAAACTTTCCTCATGTCAGCACGTTGTAGGTGTCGCCACCGGCGCCAACCTTGTGTGAATGCTCTGAAAAGCTAATCATTTACATATCACAGCATCTTCTTCCTGTAGGTTAAATTTCGTGTCTGTAGCACGTCATCTTCGTGGTGTAGCAATTTTAATGGCCAGTAGTGTAGTTTGTTTGCAGATGATAGTGTCGTTTCTCGTCTAGTATGCCCATCAGAAGCTCAAAACAAATTGCAAAACGATTTCGAAAAGATATCTGAATGGTGTGGAAATTGGTAATTGACCCTAAATAATGAAAAGTGTGAGGTCGTCCACACGAGTGCCAAAAGGACTCCGTTAAACTTCGGTTCCACGATAACCCAGTCTAATCTAAATGCCTTAAATTCAACTAAATAGTTACAATGTAAATTGGAAAGAACACATAGAAAATATTGTGGGGAAGGCAAACCAAAGACAGCGTCTTATTGGCAGAATACTTAGAAAATGTAAGAGATCTATTAAAGAGACTGCCTATACTACGCTTGTCCGTCCTCTTTTGGATACTGCTGCGCGGTCTCGGATCCTTAGCACCTAGGATTAACAGAGTACATCGAGAAAGTTCAACGAAGAGCAGCGCGTTTTGTGTTATTGTGAAATAGGAGAGAAAGTGTCACGAACATGATGCAGAATTTGGGATGGACACCATTAAAATAAAGGCGTTTTTCGTTGTTCCGCAAACTTCTTACGAAATTTCTGTCACAAACTTTCTCCTCCGTATGCGAAAATATTTTGCTTTCGTCGACTTACATAGGGAGGAACGATCATCATAATAAAATAGGGAAATCAGAGCTCGCTACCACCAGATAAGGATGCAGCACTTTTTGATATAAAAATTGGAATTAATCCTTACTTATGAAAATTAACATTTCTTCTTTCAACTAATTTCGAATTACATCGGTAGCAGCAACAGACAACATCATTGCTATTACTAAAACAGAGTAAATAACTGCAATATTAAAGTTTCAGTACTAGTGAAAAATGAAAACAACGTTATACGGAAGTCACGTTCCAGTTTCGGACTGTTGTTGACGATGTGTGCAGTATGTTATGCTCGCTCCGTAGATATTCATGCTCTGACAGCTTAGACGCAGAAACGACTAATCCTGAGTTGGCAGGTGTCTCGTACATGTGTTAACTCAAAACAAACGATTGGCATGGATATATTCCTGACTAAAAGAACTGTCATCAAATTTTGTCGATGTCATTCTGAAACACACTAGAACAGGAAATTCGTATATTCGGGAAAAAGATAAGAGCTGTAATTACAAAATGTCCTGTAACACAACGAACACATTTAAAAAATATATTATATTTCACGTGCAATGTATTTAGTGAGAGAAGGGAAAGAAATTTCCAGTTAGATACTTTAGAACTCTGCTGAGAGGACTAACTTTTGTTCTAACCACTTTGGTGAAATGTGTGTTTCAAATTAAAGTCACCATCAGTCAAGTCTCGGTGCAACATATAAAAAATAAAAATGAAATGATACAGAAATTTCTGATTACTTCTACAAATAGTGCAACAATGAGTATAATAACCCAAGCAAGTTATTTTGCTCTTTTTTTCAGCATTCGTCATGCAGTTCTCTTACCTGGCCGCATTCTTCTGGCTGAATGTGATGTGCATTGATATAGCACTGGCAGTGAGGTAAGTTTAGGTAGTCACTAGCAATATAAATCTAAGTGAAGAAATTCAAAGTACAAGAAATTATAGATCATAGGGTGTAAGAAGAAAACAATTTGCAACAATGTCATCCCTACGAAAAGAAGTGGTTACGTTAGGAAAGTTAACCAGTTCCTTCACAGTTATGAGTTTCAGCGTTTATATAAAGACCAGACTGCAGCTTTCAAGGATCAGCTGGAAATTACTAATAATGTAGACGTATTATGTCAGAAATGAAAGCTCTATGGCTTATGTAAATTACATATATATGGCGTTCCAATACACACTTCCCTGTTCCATGTTAGTCGATGCTGTGAGAACCAGATTACATATTAAAAAAGAAAACAGAATTGAAACCCATGTTTCGTACTAGAAATTACATTATTCATGTTGATAAAATTGAACATATGATAACCCCAGCCAGTCTTAAACTAGTAACATTTCACTTCACAAACTTATTTACAAATTGAGACATGCGCGGTAAAACGGGCTAACCCTCAAATATGAAGCTGGGTTCTATCAAATCTGACATTGGTCTCGCCCCTAAATCTCACTTAGGGGTGAGACCAATGTCAGTTTTGATAGTTCCCGTACCCAGAAACAGGTGGCAACACTTAGCTCTAAGCTTTTATACATTTGAGGGTTAGCCAATTTCAATAAGTCATGCTGAATGACATGACATAATCATTACCACTCAACCATGTGCAAAACAGAAATATGTACAGTTTGTGAACGCATATTATAGACAGTCAGACGGTATATCTATGAGTTCCGCTTGTGGTGTAGCATTGGCGTGCGCTATTGTTACTCCTTGGGAGCAATACAGACACTCAACAACAGCGAAAGTAGATTGCTCTAGAGACGCTCTGGAAAAAAAAAAAAAAAAAAAAAAAAAAAAAAAAAAAAAAAAAAAAAAAACTTTGCTACCACTATCTGCACAATGCTACGCTTTTATCAATCTCAAGTAACTATAAGCGTGTTCGAATTCCTGATGTGTACTTTATAAAAACTAAGTAAATCAACATTTTTATTTCACCCAGTAATATATTCAGCATCTACAAATGTCTCCTACTCGGTATTATGTTAGAATTTACCTTTCACTATTGATTAATTAATATTAGGTCTATATGTCAACTATGAAGAAAGAATTTTTTTCCCTTTTCACCCTTTCTTTGTCAATCAAATCTTAAATAGCCCAAAACATTGGCAGACTATTTCATTAGTGTGCACGCAACAGGTGTTTTAAATACTAAAAATTACAGCGCTTACACGAAAAATATAGTTTCAGGAAAGCAATTTTGAACGTTTTTCTGTTCATGAATGCTTATACGACGCTTTTGGCTTCGTTAATGAAACTTGTGTTTTGTTGACATACTTCGAATAAGCGAGAAGAGAAGGATGTGATGTGAAAAGGATGCTTTAATAATGCATTTAATTCCACTTGTACTTTATTTATGTCGATAGCAAATGAAGCTGGAACTCCGAAACCAGTGCTTGTTTGCTTACTGGCAATGTTTCTTGTTCGCCACATTTTCGGCTTTCAACTCATATGTACAACATTTTTATTGGTCACGTTTGCAAAAAACTTACCTACGTGTTCTTCGCTATGCCATAAACGTGCACAATGAGGAAAGAAGCGAGGCATATAATAGTATTTTGTGCATATCAACAAAGTGAATGATTATGAAAAGTCAAAGAAACAGAACTACGTAGAGGTGTACCTCCATGCAGAATAGAGCTCTTGTGTTATAGTTAGTTTTCACATCTTCTTACTTTGAAATCTGACGTATGATGTGTCTTTTTGATCTCCTTACTATGAAATCTGACGTATGATGTGTCATTTAGTGTGTGGTCAATAATAGCAATTTACGGGTTGAATAAACGATATAATTTTTTAAACATGTTACAGCATTATACAATGCTGTAAATGTGATTAATGGACTGGCTTCAAATACTTAAGACCCTGTAAAATGAATGTTTTCCTTTAACTTGTATTAAAGTCATTTTTTTAGTAACGATAGCCTAACCTATGTAACACGTAGGCCTACCTTTCCAACAGACGTCTGTTTGCTTCTTTTCCCGGAATATTTCTCGCCATTAACTCTCAGTTTTTCAGGAATAACCAAAAAATCACAATTGGAATGCATGTCTCCTTTGATCATCTGCTTGATTTTACTTTTGAATTTCATTTTGAAGTTTTCAAAGTATATAAGCCTATACCAAGCTTTGTGATATAACAGTAATTAGTCAGTTAGTTCCAAGTACACTGATGTGCCGAAACATTATGACCAGCTGCTTAATAGCTTGTTTGTCCGTCTTCGGAACGAAATACACCACTGATTACACAGTGACACGTTTCCATTTATCGACAGTAGGGTCCCAATGGTCCCATGCCCACTGCAAACGTAACTGATGATGTCATTGGGCCAACCTGTGAACACGTAGTGATGGTCCGCTGCGTAGCTCCGTTTGAACAATGTACGATGAACGATGTGCGCGGCACCAGCATTGCGGTCTTTCGGCAGAGATGCCACAGATCAGCATCTATCCTACTTTACAGAGCATACAAGCCTCCGAAGCCACGTTCTCTGAAGAGTCGTGGACGTCGAACCATTTAGTGCTTAGCGGTAGTTTTACTGTCGTTCTACCTCTTGCCGTAGATGCTCACGACAGTAACACGTGAACAATCGACCAGCTCCGCCGTTTTCGAGATACCCGTTCACAGGCTCTGCGCAATAATAATTTGCCCTTCGTCAAAATCACATAAATAGATACTTGCAGCCCATATCTTCGCTGGATGATACCCCGTCCTTGCGTGCTCCGCTTGCATACTTTTGTTACAGTGTCACGTGCCCACAAAATGACCAGGCGGCATCCAACGTCGCGGTGAACAGTCGTCATAATGTTTTGGCTTATCAGGGTATCATTTCCGCGATAAATCGTAATGATGTGGAACGAGTCATTTTATATTAACATCATTTCTTTTTCTAAATACGCCCCATGCTTATCATTTATTAGCCTTTTTGTTTTTTAATTAAAGACAGACAGATGTTAGCGATTCCGACCCGTCACCATTTACACATCACAACAGGAGGTGTTGTCAAACAGAAACGTTTTCTGTTTAGTTTCAAATTTTACTTTGCTGTCTGACAGGCATTTTGTATCAATGGGGAAGTGATCAAAACTTTTGGTTGCAGTTTATGACGTAATGGCAATTCTCTTCTTTTTTTTACATCCGTGGGTGTCTGCTAGATAATGTTATTTAGTAATTTGCAAGATGACATTTTCTTGCATAAAAATTACTTTTTATGGAGTGATTTTCAACAGATATCTTACTGCGTAATTACGTTTTCCATATCACCCTAATTAAATTAGTTGTCATATAAGGCTCCGACTGATACATCTGTAGGCGTGGATCTACACCACATACATAAAATACATGTAGTGAATAATGAATGAACGAAATTCTTTATTATTTACGATCTTGCCATAACTATTCAAGGACAACTATAATCAATAACTGCTAGGAAATTACGTAACATCCAGCAAAGAAACACCTCGCGCAACTGGGCGAAAAAATGTCACTGCCACAGATCCGAGATAGATTCTCCACTCAATTAAATAACTACTATGGTCACATTGTACGCGTTTCAGAGGGAAGCAACCTATGTCATTTTATTTTCTTTGATGATAAAGTTTTAAATCTACTTTTTGGGGCAAGTAGAAAAATAATTTGCTCAGAACCCTATCAGATTTGTTCTAATTTTTATATTTATACTAGAACTGCCACCGTTCTCACGGGACGCGATGCTGCCTATGGATGGCTACGCGTTCTGATTAACGATCGGCACATATGCCGATAAGACAACTTTCCCTTACAATTAAGCATACTTCCAAATTCATTCGAGCGGTAGTTCATTTCGCGAATAACTGATGATCGCCGGCCGGTGTGGTCGAGCGGTTCTAGGCGCTTCAGTCCGGTACCGCGCTGCTGCTACGGACGCAGGTTCGAATCCTGCCTCGGGCATGGATGTGTGTGATGTCCTTAGATTAGTTAGGTTTAAATAGTTCTAAGTTTAGGGGACTGATGACCTCAGATGTCCCATAGCGCTTAGAGCCATTTGAACCATTTTTTCAACTGATGATCACAATGTTTTCCCCAGTAGAGTATTTCTTTATCCAAAATAAGGCACATTCAAAATCTTCAAATTAAGTACTGCTTTGATAAGTGATTAACGGTTTCACCTCATCTCCCCGTAACTTGGAGAACCAAAATCTGAAAACCACATTAATTGGAGCTAAACTAATAACCACAGCAAGATCTAGTCTAACTGCCCAGAAGACAAAGTTTCCCTGTTACCAATCGGATGAACATACTTCGGCGACCGACATACCAAAACTCAATTGTTCTAAAAGGGCAATTGTTGTCCTGAATAGGAATTATAAAAGCAAAGTAACAGCTTTATTCTTACTTTTTGACAACGATTGCTTGTATGTAATGGATGGACGCTCACTACATAGTGGCCAGTTTCGTTATCGTGGCGCCTACTCCAATTTATGTGTTACGATTCTATGTACAAAACTTTATATTTCCCGATATCGTACAGTGATATAATTTTGTAGGTACCTTCACCGAATACCGTCTGCAAAATGTGTTGCGAATAGAAGTAGTGTTAAAGAATCATAAATCAAAACGTCGTGCTGCCAGTCTTAATGCATGATCATAGAAAATTTGATACGCCATAAACTTTCCCCCCGTCATCGGTTTTTTTTTTGGGGAGGGGGGATGCAGGCGGATGTCAGCGAGTAAAATGTCACAAAGGTCGAAACTAATGTGTAAAGTTTGTTGGAAGTCGCTAAATGCTCATTATCAACTACTCGATGAGTGAAGCCTGGGTAATTTGCGCGGTGTGTGTCACGCTTTCTCAAGAAACACACGGCTTCTAAATGTAATACTTATTCTCTTAAACTTTAGCATAACATCGTAGCTCTTAATGATCAGTTTATGACAGCATTTTAAATTCGCACAATAACTGTATGAAATATTGAAAAGTCCCTGGAAGTCATTACATAGGCAACTTGAAACTTGGACCGTGTCCCGGGTTAGCCACTAGGTATTAGAAATTCAACAGTTCCGACATATATATATATATATATATATATATATATATATATATATATATATATATATCACAGTTTACGTCATTTTCATTAATATTCAACCAAAAATTTATCTGCACGTAAGGTGATACAACAGCGGTCTAGCCGGCCGCGGTGGTCTCGCGGTTCTAGGCGCGCAGTCCGGAACCGTGCGACTGCTACGGTCGCAGGTTCGAATCCTGCCTCGGGCATGGATGTGTGTGATGTCCTTAGGTTAGTTAGGTTTAAGTAGTTCTAAGTTCTAGGGGACTAATGACCACAGCAGCTGAGTCCCACAGTGCTCAGAGCCATTTGAACCATTTGAACAGCGGTCTTATGTGACGTGCTATTCTCATTTTGCCCGCCATACTCTCTTAGACCTACATCATCTGATATTCAAGCATCACTTGCAGAGGATACAACGACCATTGAAATTAATGTACAAATTAAATACTACAGATCGTGTACTATTTGATATATTGCTTGTATCACTCTATAGACGAAATCTTCAGTTCTTTATTGTAGTGATGAGAACACTTTGAAAGTTCAAACTCACACTCAGTACCATTGACAATTCAAAGACTTTTGGCCGCCGGGAAATAGTTAATCAGAGCGATGCGTGACATAAAAAGTACTTCGCTGGAAAAAAAACTGTGTACCTCATGTTTTATGTATATTCTGGCCTTGTGCGTCGCCCTGTTAACATAATGCTGAATATATACATCAAAAAATTTCCTTCATTCTATAATTTTGATGCTCTTAATGTGTATCTAGATACAAATGATTTATGTCGTGTGACTAGAGCCTCCCGTCGGGTAAACCGTTCTCTGGGTGCAAGTCTTTCGACTTGACGCCACTTTGGCGACTTGCGCGTCGATGGGGATGAAATGATGGTGATTAGGACAACACAACACCCAGTCCCTGACCGAAGAAAATCTCCGACCCAGCCGGGAATCGAACCTGGGCCCTTAGGAATGACATTCTGTCGCGCTGACCACTCAGCTACGAGGGGCGGACATACAAATGATAATGAGTGGACATGTCCTGTGATTAATGATTTTTAATGTCTGAGGATGATATACTGTTTGACCAAAATTGGTAGCTTTCGTAATGTGACATACAGCCATTGCATCAAATCACGATTTTTCAGTAATATTAGTGTGGTGTCACCGCTAGACACCACACTTGCTAGGTGGTAGCTTTAAATCGGCCGCGGTCCATTAGTACATGTCGGACCCGCGTGTCGCCACTGTGTGATCGCAGACCGAGCGCCACCACACGGCAGGTCTCGAGAGACTTACTAGCACTCGCCCCAGTTGTACGGACGACATTGCTAGCGACTACACGTATGAAGCCTTTCTCTCATTTGCCGAGAGACAGAATAGCCTTCAGCTAAGTCCATGGCTACGACCTAGCAAGGCGCCATTAACCATATCTGGAGAGAGTCTCACTTGTATTATCAAGAGCGATGTACCGCAGAAGTGAATAAAAGTTAAGTATACGAGAAGCTCCGTTCTTTTCTTTATAGCATTCATAGAGTATCCTGTTTCAGACTTAACGCAAGACGGCGTGAGTTGACGCGTGCCCTTTCGGCTACTTCAGTGTGGCGTAGCTAGCTTGTTACGCCACTACAATTAGTACTACTGGTGAGACTTTTGCCAAGATGCTGAAACAAAACGGAAATACGGAAGCGTCCGATCCCGCCCGTCTGCTTTGACCCATGACGTCACAAATATGGCGGAAACAAAAACAAACACACACACTTTCCACAAGAAGCCTAATGACACTAACGGGACAAGCGCGGGAAATGGGGTGTTTTGGGCGGGGGGCAAACGAAATATAAACAAATTTAGACGTCTTGCGTAGCTACAACGTGTAAGTGAAGACAGCCATGCATGAATACCCACCCACCTCCCCAGGGGTCGTAACCCCTGCAACCCACAGAAGATAAAGATGCTTCAGTAGCTGATTAGTGTTTTTTGTCTTTAAAAAAAAAATCTCACGGGATAGAACGAACAGATCAGAAAGATAAATATAATAAACTAAAACAGAAATTGGAGGAAACAGATAATTAAAATAAGTAATAAGTGTTTTTAAATTAAAAGAAAATCTCACGAGATAGAACGAACAGATCAGAAAAGTAAATAAAATAAGATAAAACAGAACTGGAGACAGCCACACTCAAACCAAACTCTGCGCCGTCATGACGTCACACACGACAACAGCCTTACGTCACGGGTCAAAGCCGACCCGTGGGATCGGACGCTTCTGTCGACCCAACAAAACATCAGAATTCCAAACAATGTGAGTGAAGATGCCAAGACCTAGAGCAATAGCACTTTCAAAAATCAAAAGTGAAGAGAATGCTGATCTAGTTTTTACAACAGTAGCGTCGTTTACAGTGAATCTGTGCTATAGGATAGAACAGTAATAACGAATTCAATCAGTATGTATGAAAACGCGTGCTCTCTTGAACTCTCCAAGTTTCCTCTGGATTCTGTACCTCTCGTGATGTTTACCTGTGGCATGATAACGCCCCACCTCATTTACCAGCTATAAATCTACAGTTCCTCGACATAAAGCAAATCTCAGCGTTTCACCATCCATCTCATTCATCAGGTTTGTCACCTCCGTAATATTTCTTCTCCTGAGAATCACAGATCAACTAGGGTGAGGAGATTCAGAAGGCTGTGACTGACAAACTCAGGGGAACTCGAAGATATGACTTCTCTGATGCGATGTGAATACTGAGAACTCGTAATAAGCAATGTACGGCTCCCAGTGGATCTCTTTAGAGTAAACACTAAAATCTCATGTCTTTGAGTTTCATTTTTTTTCTTTTTGCCGTCGTCAGAGAACTTAAGGCTCGCGCTGTTTAGGTTAAGATACAGAGATCTAGGAAGAGAGTTCAAAATTTCATCCTAATGATTTATGTACATGACTGAAGGAAAAGCAAAAGCTTAAAGATATCGATGTTCTAACATTGGAGACAGATGATAAGCAAGGAAGCAATGGACGCTGCAGCAGGATAATTATTTACAGACGTCACCATCTTCTCTGGTTTTGCCTCTTGAGTAAGCATGGGCAGCTATTCCTCCACACATGTTAAGACGCCTCATTGAAAGTGTTCCCAGCAGAGTTCAAGCCGTCATAAAGGCGAGGGATGAACAGGCACCACATCAATGTCCACTGACACGTGTCCGTATACTTTTGATCAGATAGTGCAAGATGTTACACAACCCTCCTCTACACGGAGACCACAAGCAAGGAATATGTGAGCGAAACATTCCGCGGTTGTTTTCATTTTCAGTAAAATTTTTCCGTGTATGTGACCACGTCGTCATACTGATGAAGACCACATGCAGCAGTGGTCGAAACGCTGGTGTGTATAACAAAATGAGAACGGGGTCACATATCCGCTGGAGAATTCTATTGAAAGTACAAGAGTAGCTCACCAGTGAAAGAATTCCAGTCACCTGGCGTGGACTGTTACATACATTACGTCATTGTACTACGCAAGTCAAATTACTTCACGAAGGCTGCCGCAAGCATGTTTCACGAGCAGAAGGAATGAGAGCGAGAAAACATCGTTCGTAGCCTTGATCTTTTTATTATGCTTATTTACTGGAGACAAGGGGTCATTAGAAGACCCGCATTACAGAGTACTGACGCAGGTGCTATTGTATGTATAATTTGATAGCCTGAAGCGATTCTCATGTTAAATGATGGTTTCTCGGCGTGTGTAATGATCGCATCTTCAGAGTGTTCGAATATTCTTGACAACAAAGCATTGCAAAAAGTTCGCATGAACATGGTTCGAAAATCCTTCGCTAGGGAAGTATGCAAGGAATTCCCTGTAATAACTCCCGGGTGTGTTATTTACCTCAAATGTGCATTTTTACTCACTTTGTTACTTATGATTGGTCATGGCATTTGTTTTGTTTTGTCTGAATGTCATTTGTTCTGTTGTAGAGTAACTTCCATCTCAACACATCACAATGATGTATTCACTTTCTGAAATGACGGATGTACACTACATGTACGGCTTAGCGATTCGGAATGCGGACGTGGAACGTCAACTTTATGGTGAATGCTACCCTGGGAGGCAGCTACCCTGTGCAAAAACGTTTGTCTGCCGCCACCAACGGCTGCGAGAGACAGGCCCTTTTGAGAAGAGGATTGCTAATTGTGGAAGACCACGCGGTTTACGAATGCCTTAACTTGGAGACCGGGGTTCTTCGTACTGGGGATGAAACTCCATTAACTACTACAAGGAGAACTTCGAGAAGGGGTGGCGTTAATGACATGACAATCTGGAATATTCTCTTCAACAGGTGCAAGAATTAAATGAGGCAGACTTTCAGCCAAGAATAATCTTACGTCAACGCGAGATAAGCCAGTGTGCTGTTGTTTGTCCATTTCTTAATATGTAGCTTATTCACTGGTGAGGGTGGTTTTTCACATGATGGATTCTTCAATTACAATAACAGTCACATCTGGGCTTACGAAAATCCTCTTGAAGTGTGACTAGACAGATGTAATAAAGGTTCAGCCTCAATGTGTCGGGTGGAATCATTCATGATCATTTCAACGGGCTTTACCTAAACGTCTTACTAGTCAAAATTGTCCACAGTTTCTCAGTCATAAGTTGTTTCATGTATTTGACGTAGTGCCTCTAGATGCTATCCAATGGATATGGTTTAAGCCCGATGGCGCTCCACCTCATTTTACACGGGTGGTTCGCCAGTATCTCCATAAACAACTACCGAACAGGTGGACTGGTCGATGGGATCCATTGCATGACCTGTTCGATCGCCATATTTGAATCCAATGGATTTTTTCCTTTGGGACATTTAAAATACTTGCTGTGTTCAACTCCCACATCCAACGTCGATGTTCTGAGTGAGCGTATCGAAAATAGATATGACCAAATGTGGAACACACCCAGAGTTTTCCACAAAGTATGGGAAAGTATGGAACGCAGGCACGGCAGATGCGTGGAAGCAGAACATGGCCACGTCGAACTAGTTTATAAGTGAAGGATGTTCAAAAGAAAAAGTACGAAACAAAACTCAGGGTATAACTGAAGTCTTTATTCAAAAGTAAACACCAGAGGTCTAAGCGCAACTATCCTATTGTTTCACGAGCCGAAGGATTCCCTGTTCTGACAATTCGAGTGGCTGTTGCAGGAGCCAGTTCTCCACTGTGTCCTTCAGTTTGTCGTCCGAGTTGAAGCTGTTCTCTTTTGGGTAGGTTTTAGCGGAAGAACTACTCAAACCTAACTAACCTAAGGACATCACACACATCCATGCCCGAGGCAGGATTCGAACCTGCGATCGTAGCGCCTAGAACCACTCGGCCACACCGAACGGCCTTCCGGGCTGTAGGGCGGATGCTCAAGTTGCTCCCATTTGAAGTCGGCCAATACACTGTGTGTGACCTTGGGAATATCGTGAAGCAAAATCACTCCCTTCAGTCCTGATGGACTAGGGTAGGGTACGAATTGTCTCACAGTATACGCCACTTTTAATGGTTTACCGTGTTCGAGGAATTCGATGAGTGTAGCACCCCGAACGTCGAAAAAAAATTGGTGAGCATCACCTAGCCCGTTGAGGGCACAGCTTTGAATTTTTTATGGGGATATGACGCATGAACACAGCCACGCCAGACACTACGTAATCGCCCCTCTATGTTATCCCAAAGTAGCATATGCAAATTTCAACTGGTTTGGTAGTTTAAACATTTCGTACCTTTTCATTCGAACGCTCTTTATAATAGTATAATATTAGTAAACATATTGGGAACAGCAGTGATCCTAGGGAACTAGTAATAAAATAGTATATATAACAGTCTTTATCGCATAAAAACACACTTTTATACGTAGGTGGTGAAAAGGTTTTGACTCAGTGTGGATCGTCTTCGACCCATATATCACTGATGTGTGGAGATGATGACACAGAACAGGAACTGCGGATACCAACCGCTGCTGACTGTCTGCGAGATATGTTGTGAATAGAGTTAGTAGTAAAGAAGCAATAAATTAAAACGTCATACATAGTGTGGCAGTTTTTCACGCATATCAGTGTTTATCGGGTCATATGTCCTGAACTATATGTCGTACAACGATATACACACATCAAAAAAATTTTTGCATCACCGCGGTTCCCAGAACTCCTCAAGATAGACGTTGACTGTGGATATTGTATCACAGACACAATTCCTTTGACTGTTCGGAGATGTCACTAACCCCGCCCAAAGATGTAAACAACCATACATAAGCAGCGACTATTAGACAGAGGGGGTCTGACAGCCGATCAGTTCCAGTCATAAACGGCTCAGACCCCCGGCTAGTGTTGTCTGTAGTTCAACCATGCCTAGACGGTCAATACCGCGGTTCGGTCGCGTCCGAATTGTTATTTTGTGCCGGGAAGGGCTCTCAACAAGGGAAATGTCCAGGCCTCTCGGAGTGAACCAAATGCTAAAACTTCCTGGCAGATTAAAACTTTGTGCTGGACCGAGACTCGAACTCGGGACCTTTGCCTTTCGCAAGTGCACTTGCCCGTGAAAGGCACAGGTCCCGAGTTCGAGTCTCGGTATGGCACACAGTTTTAATCAAATGGTTCAAATGGCTCTGAGCACTGTGGGACTTAACATCTGAGGTCATCAGTCCCCTAGACTTAGAACTACTTAAACCTAGCTAACCTAAGGACATCACACAATTAATACCCGAGGCAGGATCGAACCTGCGACCGTAGCGCTCGCGCGGTTCCGGACTGAAGTGCCTAGAACCGCTCGGCCACCGCGGCCGGCTCAGTTTTAATGTGCCATGAAGTTTCATACCAGCGCACACTCCGCTGCAAAGTGAAAATCTCATTCTAGAAACATCCCCCAGGCTGTGGCTAAGCCATGTCTCCGCAATATCCTTTCTTCCAGGAGTGCTAGTTCTGCTAGGTTCGCAGAAGAGCTTCAGTGAAGTTTGGAAGGTAGGAGACGAGGTACTGGCAGAATTGAAGCTGTGAGGACGGGTTGTGAGTTGGGCTTGGGTAGCTCAGTTGGTGGAATACTTCCCCGCGAAAGGCAAAGGTCCCGAGTTTGAGTCTCGGTCCGGCACACAGTTTTAATCTGCCAGGAACTTTCATATCACCGCACACTCTGCTGCAGAGTGAAAATCTCATTCTGGTCACAGACAACTGTTATGCACACATACTGAGGAATACTACGCAAGTTTCGTTCGAACGGGACACAGGAAGCTGATGAGCCGGGAGCCATAGCTGTGGAGGATGGCATGCTCCCAGACGTATCCAGCCATCTGGCTTGCCAGAGCAGAGGGAAGTCCTCCCAAAAACACTGCTCAGGATGCGTGTCCAGTCCTGAGGGTGTCTCCTGGGGCGATAACTGCGACGGCGACGGCGATGGCGGGTCCAGTTCCATAGCGTTGGAGAATGGCGACAGTGGAGGCGAGCGGCTATGTCTTTTGGCTCGTCCTGGTGTGCTACAGCCCCTGTTCCCATGTGCAGGAGGTGCGAAGCTTGGCCATTTGTTGTTTCAAGGTGCAAACAAAGTGTTCCGCTTCTCCGTTGGACTGCGGGTGAATTGGAGCACTTGTTAGATGACGAATGCCATTTTGTTCACAAAATTCTTCAAGGTCAGGGGATGTGAACTGATGTCTGTTGTCCGTAGCAATGACTTCAGGCAATCCTTCAATCTAAAAAATTGAGGACGACACTTGAAAGATGCCACGTGACGTGGTAGAGTTCATAGGCACTGCAAATGGGAACCTGCCAAAAGGGTCTACCACAATGAGCCAACGAGTGTTCCAGAATAGTCCTGCGAAGTCTATGTGCACTCGTTGCCATGGAGATTGAGTCTTAGGCCAAGCTGCAAATGTCTGTGCTAGGGCCGATTGTCCACGCATGCGTGACACTGTGACGTCATCTGTTCAATGTGGGCGTGCATGCCCTGCCAAGTACAAAGCCGTCGCACTAACTGTTCAGTGCGAACAATTCCCTTATGTCCTTGGTGAAGCAGTTGTAATGCATCCTTTTGCAACACTGTAGGAATGAGCATACGTGACTGTCCACTGTCAGATTGTACTAAGGTCACACCTTATTGTACCGGAGGTTATGCTGACGAGCGAAGTATCGGCGCACTGCTGAATTCTGATTACTGTTCAATGAGCGAGGCCAAGTCTTACGAATGTAATACAAAAAAATCTTCAGATCAGGGTCTGCTTCCGTGACCTGTGCAATTTCTCTGTAATTAAAAAAAAAGCTCAAATGTGTGTGAAATCTTTTGGGACTTAACTGCTAAGGTCATCAGTCCCTAAGCTTACACACTACTTAAACTAAATTATCCCAAGGACAAACACACACACACACACACACACACACACACACACACACACACACACACACACATGCCCGAGGGACGACTCGCACCTCCGCCGGGACCAGCCGCACGGTCCATGACTGCAGCGCCTTAACCACTTTTTCTTTTTTTTTTAAATCTCATTTTGTTCTATATTGTTCGTTGAATTTGTTCGTGGCGGACGTCCGATGACACTCGTTCAAGTTGTTCGTTGATCCGTTTACTCAGTTATTTTATTAGGGAGGGTAATTAAACCCTCTGACCGAACACGCTGAGCTACCGTGCCGGCGAAACTATATCCACTGCACCAGATGTGACACGACCGCTCGGCTAATCCCGGCGGCTCTCTGTAGTTCAATGGAAAAGGTTGCAGCAATTCAGAGTCCTGCTCATCGATCTGGCACCAAGATGTGTGAGAGGGATCAAAATCAGAGTCGGGGCCGATCGGAAGGCGAGGGAGGGCGTCTGCATTGCCATGCTTGGCCGTAGGCTTTGGGAAAAAGCAATAGGTCAGTCTTGTGCACCAATTCCGTGCGAAAACACAGCGCATGGCAGGATCAAAATGTACTTAACATCTGTCACCGAACAAGCATTTTTGAGTTTCTGAAATGCGTCGTGACACTCTTAGGTCCATTTTTTGGATGCAAGCGATGCAATGGAGCCGCGATCTATGAAGTATTGGGAATCAAAGGAATGTGGTATGTTAACTTGCCTAGCTCGGACTGCAGTTCAGATACATTGAGAGGAACAGACTGGTCACGGATTGCAAGCAAATGAGATAGGAGAGGGTGCACACCCTGACTGTTTATCACATGACCTAAGTACTGTAATTCTGTCTGAAAAAAGTCACTCTTTGCGAGACGACACATGAGTCCTGCATCGAACAACACTCGAAAAAGAGGACGCAAATTGGCAGTGTGTTCCTCTGGCGTACGACCTGAGACAACAATATCGTCAAGGTAGCTCAAACAGAAGGGCACTTGGGCAGTCAGCTGTTCCAAGTAACGTTGAAAAATGGCAGGTTTGGAGGCATTGCCGAAGGGCAAACGCAAATACTTGCACAGGCCCTAGTGTGTATTAACAAAAAACACTTTCTGTGATTCTTCAGCTAGTTGTTGTTGTTGTGGTCTTCAGTCCTGAGACTGGTTTGATGCAGCTCTCCATGCTACTCTATCCTGTGCAAGCTTCTTCATCTCCCAGTACCTACTGCAACCTACATCCTTCTGAATCTGCTTAGTGTATTCATCTCTTGGTCTCCCTCTACGATTTTTACCCTCCACGCTGCCCTCCAATGCTAAATTTGTGATCCCTTGATGCCTCAAAACATGTCCTACC
Source organism: Schistocerca nitens (assembly GCF_023898315.1). NCBI lineage: Eukaryota > Metazoa > Arthropoda > Insecta > Orthoptera > Acrididae > Schistocerca > Schistocerca nitens. The sequence goes on from NC_064622.1 coordinate 357,767,233, forward strand.
AACCGATCCCTTCTTCTAGTCAAGTTGTGCCACAAACTTCTCTTCTCCCCAATCCTATTCAATACCTCCTCATTAGTTACGTGATCTACCCACCTTATCTTCAGCATTCTTCTGTAGCACCACATTTCGAAAGCTTCTATTCTCTTCTTGTCCAAACTGGTTATCGTCCATGTTTCACTTCCATACATGGCTACACTCCATACAAATACTTTCAGAAACGACTTCCTGGCACTTAAATCTATACTCGATGTTAACAAATTTCTCTTCTTCAGAAACGATTTCCTTGCCATTGCCAGTCTACATTTTATATCCTCTCTACTTTCACCATCATCAGTTATTTTACTCCCTAAATAGCAAAACTCCTTTACTACTTTAAGTGTCTCATTTCCTAATCTAATCCCCTCAGCATCACCCGATTTAATTTGACTACATTCCATTATCCTCGTTTTGCTTTTGTTGATGTTCATCTTATATCCTTCTTTCAAGACACTGTCCATTCCGTTCAACTGCTCTTCCAAGTCCTTTGCTGTCTCTGACAGAATTACAATGTCATCGGCGAACCTCAAAGCTTTTACTTCTCCTCCATGTATTTTAATACCTACTCCAAATTTTTCTTTTGTTTCCTTTACTGCTTGCTCAATATACAGATTGAATAACATCGGGGAGAGGCTACAACCCTGTCTCACTCCTTTCCCAACCACTGCTTCCCTTTCATGCCCCTCGACTCTTATAACTGCCATCTGGTTTCTGTACAAATTGTAAATAGCCTTTCGCTCCCTGTATTTTACCCCTGCCACCTTCAGAATTTGAAAGAGAATATTCCAGTTAACGTTGTCAAAAGCTTTCTCTAAGTCTACAAATGCTAGAAACATAGGATTGCCTTTTCTTAATCTTTCTTCTAAGATAAGTCGTAAGGTTAGTATTGCCTCACGTGTTCCAACATTTCTACGGAATCCAAACTGATCTTCCCCGAGGTCCGTTTCTACCAGTTTTTCCATTCGTCTGTAAAGAATTCGCGTTAGTATTTTGCAGCTGTGACTTATTAAACTGATAGTTCGGTAATTTTCACATCTGTCAACACCTGCTTTCTTTGGTATTGGAATTATTATATTATTCTTGAAGTCTGTGGGTATTTCGCCTGTCTCATACATCTTGCTCACCAGATGGTAGAGTTTTGTCAGGACTGGCTCTCCCAAGGCCATCAGTAGTTGTAATGGAATGTTGTCTACTCCCGGGGCCTTGTTTCGACTCAGGTCTTTCAGTGCTCTGTCAAACTCTTCACGCAGTATCTTATCTCCCATTTCATCTTCATCTACATCCTCTTCCATTTCCATAATATTGTCCTCAAGTACATCGCCCTTGTATAAACCCTCTATATACTCCTTCCACCTTTCTGCCTTCCCTTCTTTGCTTAGAACTGGGTTGCCATCTGAGCTCTTGATATTCATACAAGTGGTTTTCTTCTCTCCAAAGGTCTCTTTAATTTTCCTGTAGGCAGTATCTATCTTACCCCTAGTGAGACAAGCCTCTACATCCTTACATTTGTCCTCTAGCCATCCCTGCTTAGCCATTTTGCACTTTCTGTCGATCTCATTTTTGAGACGTTTGTATTCCCTTTTGCCTGCTTCATTTACTGCATTTTTATATTTTCTCCTTTCATCAATTAAATTCAATATTTCTTCTGTTATCCAAGGATTTCTATTAGCCCTCGTCTTTTTACCTACTTGATCCTCTGCTGCCTTCACTACTTCATCCCTCAGAGCTACCCATTCTTCTTCTACTGTATTTATTTCCCCCATTCCTGTCAATTGTTCCCTTATGCTCTCCCTGAAACTTTCTACAACTTCTGGTCCTTTCAGTTTATCCAGGTCCCATCTCCTTAAATTCCCACCTTTTTGCAGTTTCTTCAGTTTTAATCTACAGTTCATAACCAATAGATTGTGGTCAGAATCCACATCTGCCCCTGGAAATGTCTTACAATTTAAAACCTGGTTCCTAAATCTCTGTCTTACCATTATATAATCTATCTGATACCTATTAGTATCTCCAGGATTCTTCCAGGTATACAACCTTCTTTTATGATTCTTGAACCAAGTGTTAGCTATGATTAAGTTATGCTCTGTGCAAAATTCTACAAGGCGGCTTCCTCTTTCATTTCTTCCCCCCAATCCATATTCACCTACTATGTTTCCTTCTCTCCCTTTTCCTACTGACGAATTCCAGTCACCCATGCGCTGGAGCGAGATGGGGGCACAACCTTAAATGAATTACTGCTAGAATCTGTAGTAAGTTTTGGAAACACTGCATCCACAGAATGTGCATGAGACCTGTTGTTGCGGAAGCGGGCAGAATTGATGTTGTTTTGCCGTTGCAAGCAAACTGCCTGGACATAGCCCTTCTTTTCACATAACATGTCGCGTTGCACAACGGCTAATATTGCCGCTTATGGCAAGCAAAACAGCGAGGGCAAAGCTTCACTAGATTTACAGGCTTGGCTACTTATTTACTAGGCTGTCTGTTTGTTGATGATACAAGCATAATTATTAATCCAATAAAAGAAAGTCCGATAGAAAATGATACAAAATAAGGTCTTTGGAAAAGTTATTAATTGGTTTTCTGCTAATGGGCTTGCTCTGAACTTTGAAAAAACACAGTACATCCAATTTTCTGCTGCAAAAAATATAATTTCTTCAATAAATAATACACATCAAAAGAAGTCAGTAGCCAGGTAGAGCCTACTAAGTTTTTGGGTGTACATATAGATGAGAATCTGAATTGGAAAATTCATATTTACGATCTCCTAAAGCGAGTAGGTTCAGCAACTTTTGCAATCAGAATAATTGCCATATTTAAGGATGTAGAAATTTGTAAGGTAACATACTTTGCATACTTCCACTCTCTGATGTCATACGGAATAATATTCTCTGGCAACTCAACACTTAAGCAAAAGCTATTCACTGCTCAAAAGAAAGTAGTTAGAATAATGTGTGGTGTTCATAGTCACACATCTTGTAGGCATCTGTTTAAAAGGTTAGGAATTCTTACAACTGCTTCACAGTACATTTACTCAGTATTGAAATTTTTTATCAACAACATGGACCAGTTTAAAATCAACAGCGACATTCATGATTACAATACCAGAAAAAAGAGAGACATACACTATCCTTTACTTAACCTATCTTTGGCACAAAAAGGGGTAAAATATGGTGCTATAAAACTTTTTGTTAAATTACCAGATGAAATAAATTGTCTGACAGACAGCAGTAATAGTTTCAAAAACAAATTGAAATCATACCTCCTTGACAACTCCTTCTATACCAAGATGAATTCTTGAATATGAGTAAATAAATCTGGAGATATAATATATGCGTTCTGTGCCATTTTAGGGAATGGGGTAGATAATAGAAATATTTAGGGATGACACTATAATGTAAACAAAAAAAAAAGAATAAAAATGAACTTGTTTCCTGTGCTCATTCCTTGTGCATTTGACACGTTCCACATCATAACGGTTTTCCGTGCTATTGATCAATGGAACACGTAACTAACTAACTAACTCTGTGTGCATGCTTGTGGTGGCGGCTGAATGGGGCGGTCACGGGCAAGAGAAGACTCAACCCGACAAATCCGGACCTGATCAAATTTATTGGCGGTTATGGTGCTGGAATCGAATTGTTCTATTATTTACAACACTTGATGGAGCGAAGGATCTGAGTACTTGAGATTTCTCTAATTCTGCTATCAGGGATATTGAATGTGATTGCATCAAGGATCATCATGTCACTATAAAAGTTTCCACAACTACACTTGAATTTACACTTCCCAGTGAAACCCTCTAAGTCGGTATACCACTGACGATACGTCTGTTCCGGCTATTTCTTAAGTTGAAAGAACTGAAATCAGCTAATGCAGGTTTAATAACAAAAAAACAGGAGTGCGGGTAAGCAACTACGAACAGCATAGTGAACGCATTATTGTAGCCAAGATAGACATGAAGCCCACGCCTACCACAGTAGTATAAGTTTATATGCCAACTAGCTCCGCAGATGAAGATATTGATGAAATGTATGATGAGATAAAAGAAGTTATTCAGATAGTGACTGAAGACGAAAATTTAATAGTCATGGGGGACTGGAATTCGATTGTAGGAAAAGGAAGGGAAGGAAAAATAGTAGGTGAATATGGAATGGGGGTAAGGAATGAAAGAGGAAGCCATCTGGTAGAATTTTGCGTAGAGCATAACTTAATCATAGCTAACACTTGGTTCACGAACCATGAAAGAAGGTTGTATACATGGAAGGGGCCTGGAGTCACTGAAAGGTTTCAGATGGATTATATAATGGTAAGACAGAGATTTAGGAAACATGTTTTAAATTGTAAGAACAGGGGAAGATGTGGACTCTGATCACAATCTATTGGTAATGAACTGTAGATCAAAATTGAAGAAACTGCAAAAATGTGGGAATTTAAGGAGATGGGACCTCGATAAACTGACAGAACCAGAGGTTATAGAGAGTATCCGAGAGAGCATTACAGAATGATTGACAAGAGCAGTGGAAAGAAATACAATAGAAGAAGAAAAAGAATGAGTAGCTTTGAGAGATGAAGTAGTGGAGGCAGCGAAGGATCAAGTAGGTAAAAAGACGAGGCTAGTATAAATCCTTGGGTAACAGAAGAGATATTGAATTTAATTGATGAAAGGAGAAAATATAAAAGTGCAGTAAATGAAGCAGGCAAAAAGCAATACAAACGTCTCAAAAATGAGATTGACAGGAAGTGAAAAATGGCTAAGCAGGGATGGTTAGAGGACAAATGTAAGGGTGTAGAGGCATATATCACTAGGGGTTAGATAGATATTGCCTACAGGAAAATTAATGAGACCTTTGGAGAAAAGAGAACCACTTGTATGAATATCAAGAGCTCAGATGGAAAACCAGTTCTAAGCAGAGAAGGGAAATTAGAAAGATGGAAGGAGTATACAGTGTGTCTATACAAGGGCGCTTCCCCCATGAACCATAGACCTTGCCGTTGGTGGGGAGGCTAGCGTGCCTCAGCGATACAGATGGCCGTACCATAGGTGCAACCACAACGGAGGGGTACCTGTTGAGAGGCCAGACAAACATGTGGTTCCTGAAGAGGGGCAGCAGCCATTTCAGTAGTTGCAGGGGCAACAGTCTCGATGATTGACTGATCTGGCCTTGTAACATTAACCAAAACAGCCTTGCTGTGCTGGTACTGCGAACGGCTGAAAGCAAGGGGAAACTACAGCCGTAATTTTTCCCAAGGACATGCAGCTTTACTGTATGATTAAATGATGATGGCATCCTCTTGGGTAAAATATTCCGGAGGTAAAATAGTCCCCCATTCGGATCTCTGGGCGGGGACTACTCAAGAGGACGTCGTTATCAGGAGAAAGAAAACTGGCATTCTACGGATCGGAGCGTGGAATGTCAGATCCCTTAATCGGGCAGGTAGGTTAGCAAATTTAAAAAGGGAAATGGATAGGTTAAAGTTAGATATAGTGGGAATTAGTGAAGTTCGGTGGCAGGAGGAACAAGACTTTTGGTCAGGTGATTACAGGGTTATAAATACAAAATCAAATAGGGGTAATGCAGGAGTAGGTTTAATAATGAATAAAAAAATAGGAGTGCGGGTTAGCTACTACAAACAACATAGTGAACGCATTATTGTGGCCAAGATAGACACAAAGCCCATGCCTACTACAGTACTACAAGTTTATATGCCAACTAGCTCTGCAGATGATGAAGAAATTGATGAAATGTATGACGAGATAAAAGAAATTATTCAGGTAGTGAAGGGAGACGAAAATTTAATAGTCATGGGTGACTGGAATTCGTCAGTAGGAAAAGGGAGAGAAGGAAACATAGTAGGTGAATATGGATTGGGGGGAAGAAATGAAAGAGGAAGCCGCCTTGTAGAATTTTGCACAGAGCATAACTTAATCATAGCTAACACTTGGTTCAAGAATCATAAAAGAAGGTTGTATACCTGGAAGAATCCTGGAGATACTAATAGGTATCAGATAGATTATATAATGGTAAGACAGAGATTTAGGAACCAGGTTTTAAATTGTAAGACATTTCCAGGGGCAGATGTGGATTCTGACCACAATCTATGGGTTATGAACTGCAGATTGAAACTGAAGGAACTGCAAAAAGGTGGGAATTTAAGGAGATGGGACCTGGATAAACTGAAAGGACCAGAAGTTGTAGAAAGTTTCAGGGAGAGCATAAGGGAACAATTGACAGGAATGGGGGAAATAAATACAGTAGAAGAAGAATGGGTAGCTCTGAGGGATGAAGTAGTGAAGGCAGCAGAGGATCAAGTAGGTAAAAAGACGAGGGCTAATAGAAATCCTTGGGTAACAGAAAAAATATTGAATTTAATTGATGAAAGGAGAAAATATAAAAATGCAGTAAATGAAGCAGTCAAAAGGGAATACAAACGTCTCAAAAATGAGATCGACAGAAAGTGCAAAATGGCTAAGCAGGGATGGCTAGAGGACAAATGTAAGGATGTAGAGGCTTGTCTCACTAGGGGTAAGATAGATACTGCCTACAGGAAAATTAAAGAGACCTTTGGAGAGAAGAAAACCACTTGTATGAATATCAAGAGCTCAGATGGCAACCCAGTTCTAAGCAAAGAAGGGAAGGCAGAAAGGTGGAAGGAGTATATAGAGGGTTTATACAAGGGCGATGTACTTGAGGACAATATTATGGAAATGGAAGAGGATGTAGATGAAGATGAAATGGGAGATAAGATACTGCGTGAAGAGTTTGACAGAGCACTGAAAGACCTGAGTCGAAACAAGGCCCCGGGAGTAGACAACATTCCATTACAACTACTGATGGCCTTGGGAGAGCCAGTCCTGACAAAACTCTACCATCTGGTGAGGAAGATGTATGAGACAGGCAAAATACCCACAGACTTCAAGAATAATATAATAATTCCAATACCAAAGAAAGCAGGTGTTGACAGATGTGAAAATTACCGAACTATCAGTTTAATAAGTCACAGCTGCAAAATACTAACGCGAATTCTTTACAGACGAATGGAAAAACTGGTAGAAACGGACCTCGGGGAAGATCAGTTTGGATTCCGTAGAAATGTTGGAACACGTGAGGCAATACTAACCTTACAACTTATCTTAGAAGAAAGATTAAGAAAAGCCAAACCTACGTTTCTAGCATTTGTAGACTTAGAGAAAGCTTTTGACAACGTTAACTGGAATATTCTCTTTCAAATTCTGAAGGTGGCAGGGGTAAAATACAGGGAGCGAAAGGCTATTTACAATTTGTACAGAAACCAGATGGCAGTTATAAGAGTCGAGGGGCATGAAAGGGAAGCAGTGGTTGGGAAAGGAGTGAGACAGGGTTGTAGCCTCTCCCCGATGTTATTCAATCTGTATATTGAGCAAGCAGTAAAGGAAACAAAAGAAAAATTCGGAGTAGGTATTAAAATTCATGGAGAAGAAGTAAAAGCTTTGAGGTTCGCCGATGACATTGTAATTCTGTCAGAGACAGCAAAGGACTTGGAAGAGCAGTTGAACGGAATGGACAGTGTCTTGAATGGAGGATATAAGATGAACATCAACAAAAGCAAAACGAGGATAATGGAATGTAGTCAAATTAAATCGGGTGATGCTGAGGGGATTAGATTAGGAAATGAGACGCTTAAAGTAGTAAAGGAGTTTTGCTATTTAGGGAGTAAAATAACTGATGATGGTCGAAGTAGAGAGGATATAAAATGTAGACTGGCAATGGCAAGGAAATCGTTTCTGAAGAAGAGAAATTTGTTAACATCGAGTATAGATTTAAGTGCCAGGAAGTCGTTTCTGAAAGTATTTGTATGGAGTGTAGCCATGTATGGAAGTGAAACATGGACGATAACCAGTTTGGACAAGAAGAGAATAGAAGCTTTCGAAATGTGGTGCTACAGAAGAATGCTGAAGATAAGGTGGGTAGATCACGTAACTAATGAGGAGGTATTGAATAGGATTGGGGAGAAGAGAAGTTTGTGGCACAACTTGACTAGAAGAAGGGATCGGTTGGTAGGACATGTTTTGAGGCATCAAGGGATCACAAATTTAGCATTGGAGGGCAGTGTGGAGGGTAAAAATCGTAGAGGGAGACCAAGAGATGAATACACTAAGCAGATTCAGAAGGATGTAGGTTGCAGTAGGTACTGGGAGATGAAGAAGCTTGCACAGGATAGAGTAGCATGGAGAGCTGCATCAAACCAGTCTCAGGACTGAAGACCACAACAACAACATACAAGGGCGATGTACTTGTGGACAATATTATGGAAATAGAAGAGGACATAGATGATGATAAAATGGGAGATGTGATATTGTGTGAAGAGTTTGACAGAGCGCTGAAAGACCTAAGTCGAAACAAGGCCCCGGGAGTAGACAACATTCCATTAGAACTACTGACAGCCTTGGGAGACAAAACTCTACCATCTGGTGAGCAAGATGTATGAGACAGGCGAAATACCCTTAGACGTCAAGAAAAATATAATAATTTCAATTCCAAAGAAAGCAGGTGTTGACAGCTGCGAAAATTACCGAACTATCAGTTTAATAAGTCATGGCTGCAAAATGCTAACACGAATTCTATACAGATGAATGGAAAAACTGGTGAACCTGATATCAGGGGAGATCAGTTTGGATTCTGTAGAAATGTTGCAACACTTGAGGCAATACTGACCCTATGACTTATCTTAGAAGATAGATTAAGGAAAGGCAAATACAGGGAGCAAAAAGCTATTTACGATTTGTGCAGAAACCATATGGCAGTTATAAGAGTCGAGGGGCATGAAAGGGAAGCAGTGGTTGGGAAGGGAGTGGGACAGGATTGTAGCCTCTCCCCGATGCTATTCAATCTGTATATTGAGCAAGCAGTAAAGGAAACAAAAGAAAAATTTGGAGTAGGAAATAAAATCTTTGGAGAAGAAATAAAAATTTTGAGGTTTGCCGATGACATTGTAATTCCGTTAGTGACAGCAAAGAACTTGGAAGAGCAGTTGAACAGAATGGACAGTGTCTTGAAAGGACGATATAATATGAACATCAAGAAAAGTAAAACGACGATAAAGGAATGTAGTCGAATGAAGTCGGGTGATATTGAGGGGATTGGATTAGGAAATGAGACACTTAAAGTAGTAGATGAGTTTTCCTATTTTGGGAGCAAAGTAACTGATGATGGTCGAAGTAGAGAGGATATAAAATGTAGACTGGCAATGGCAACGAAAACGTTTCTGAAGAAGAGAAATTAGCTAACATCGAGTAAAGATTTAAGTGTCAGGAAGTCTTTTCTGAAAATATTTGTATAGATTGTAGCTATGGTAGCTATGTATGGAAGTGAAACATGGGTGATAGATAGTTTAGACAAGAAGAGAATAGAAGCTTTCGAAATGTGGCGCTACAGACGAATGCTGAATATTAGATGGGTGGATCACGTAAGTAATGAGGAGGTACTGAATAGAATTGGGGAAAAGAGGAAATTGTGACACAACCTGGCTAAAAGAAGGGGCCAGTTGGTAGGACAAGTTCTGAGGCATCAAGGGATCACGTTTAGTATTGGAACGTATCGTGGAGGGTAAAAATAGTAGAGGTAGACCAAGAGATCAATACACTAAGCAGGTTCAGAAGGATGTAGGTTGCAGTAGGTGCTTGGAGGTGAAGAAGCCTGCACAGGCTAGTGTAGCATGGAGAGCTGCATCAAACCAATCTCTGGAATGAAGACCACAACAACAAAAGTGAAACCCTCTAACGGGGTATACCACTGACGATATGTCTGTTTCGGCTTATTCTGAAGGTGAAAGAAGTGAAATCTGGCTGCCGTGACATTAATCTGCTGTTTGTAATACTAACTTAATGCACCTACTACTTCATCATAGGAGTGTGTTTGGGAGTCGACGTAGGTAAAAGTTTTTGAATTAAGCAAAACACAGGAGTTCCCACAGCCGACAGGAAATAATGAGGTTTCACAGTACCTTGAATTCGATGGACTTCACAGTAGGCCTGGAACTGGGTGAGATGTTCAAGCCATTCCTTTTGTTTTTCATCAAATTGCCAAAACAGTGAAAAGTTGTTTGGTGGGACTTATTGGATAGGTTGGTTGGTCAGTTTTGCAGCCGACACACCTTGTGCGCCAAGAAATTGCTGGACAGTAGACAGCAATGTGGCGATTTGATGGCTCTGGAACTGAAAAATCTGATTTAGTTCCAGAACAGGAGCAGTCTGCAGCTGAGGTGCAGCGGCAGGGGGGTGGATAGGGCAGCATAGCCATTCTAACGTAACTAAATTACAGCAAAATATGAAAAGACAAATAGCAAAGCAATGTGTAAAGCTTCTGAAAAGAGAAATAGATTAGTTCTGCAGCTCCCTTCCTGTAATACAAGCAACAGCAAGAACAAATGAGCAACTAGAATCACTGCAACAACAGCTCCCCTGAAGCAATCTAGAACACATGGAAACTAAGCAAAACTTGTTGATCAGACTCAATGCCACTTGCTGTGGGTGTGTCCTCTTGTAAGGTTTTGTGATTCCTGGCTGAATGAGGAGAGGGTGATATGATAGGTGGGTGGTCAGTTTCCTCTCACTACAACACAAAATGCTCATGTGGTTAAAATACACTTTATTACAGGAGCCAATTGAGTAATTAACTTTAATCATGTCCAGTCTGAAGTTCTGTGGTTAACAACAGTCAATAACATGCACTAAATCATGAATCTTGTCCATGTCCATATCACAACTATATCCAACTTCTAACATTCCCTCACAGCTAGCTAAGATGTGAGGCAATGACTATCAACTGTACAGTGTGACTTAGAGATTGAGGCAGCTCGGTACGTTGGCAGTGGCGGTGGCCTATATCCAAGTTGCCCAGGTGGTGTTATCGGCGCATAGCCTGGGTGTGTGTCTTGGTCTTCTCTTGTTCTAGGCACACTTAGTTCAGTGCCTGCTATACAGTATTTCTTAGTGCTGACTGGTGTGCTGGTGGAGGCATATGCCAGCACAAAAATATTTTCTACTTCTGACTTTTTGTTAACAAATTTTTCATTGAATTTGATAGAAATGCAGTCTTCCTGTGCTCTCAGTTGCCCTGTTTCACTTTTAACAATATTCAAAATTTTTTTTAATTTTGTTATCAGACATGCTAATCTCAGACATAATGCACATACTTCTGAAATTTTTAATAACTTTTCTTAATACAGTGCAGTAGTTTTTATAAAGTTTCACTGTTTATGGATCATTAATCCTTCTACGTGTAAGATACATTATGCTGTTTACAAGGTATTTTTATTCCTTTAGTAAGCCATGCCTTTTTTGATGCTTTTTTACAATTATATTGCAGTGTTTTCTTAGGGAAACTGTTTTCAAATATACTCAGAAAAGTATCATGAAATAGGTTAAATTTTAAATTAGCGTCAGGTTCTCTGTACCCCTCACCCCAGTCTAACTGTTCCAACCTTTCCCTAAAATTTGCAATGGTTAAATCGTTAATTGAACGTACTATTTTGGAGGATTGTTTTGCAAACACCTGCAGACATCAGTGGGAGAATGAAGAATGTGTGTGGGTGGAATGGTGCGCTAAGTCCCTTATTGGTTGCAATTTGACACAAGATACCAATTGATTTGGGAATCCAGCCTCATCCATTATAGACAACAACAAATGGGAGACACCCATCCTAAAGTCCTGACATCTCCCATTGAGATTATCACACCTTTGTTTCCTTAAATAAGGGCTTCAAGTGTCAACCATACCTGTCTGACGAGGATGTGCAGCTGGCAGTTACGGACTTCTTCAAGCGATATGACATCACTTTTTTAACAAAAAATAGGTGTCCTCAACCTGGTGAGTGAGTGTGATGATTGCCTCAATGTGGATGACCATTTTACCTGATTGACATACTGATTCTAGACTGTACAACTTTTGAACATAAAATTTTTCATCATCTCTTATACATGGAATGGAATTGGATGGGGGTGGGGAGGGGGGTGGAGGAAGGGGGGTAGCCCAAGAAAAATTACCAAAAGAACTGAAGAATAGCCGGCCAAGAGGCACCCCACTGCACACGTGTCCCTAGTTTAACAAACTGTCAGGCACCTTATAACATCTTGGCTCATTGAATCACCTGATCTTAGTCTTGTAGAAAAAGTTTGTGGCTAACTCGAATAGCAGGTGACATGTGGCAATCAACATTCCTGCAGTCTGATAACTCTGCATGTCCTAATAGAATGAGTGGCTTCAGTGGCCAAATTGAGGCCCCTATTTATGCTGGAGGCAATATCACACAGGATGAGTGACCTGTCTCTGGGGATGACAATTTTTTTGTCCTACGTGCTCACCTAAACTGTTTTTGTAACCTACTAGGAACCATCGATGCTATAAAGATCTTATGAGTACTGATTCATTGTTCTAAATCAGCTGTATGTGTATTCACATGTGTGTTTGCAGCCGGAGGAGCCGCCCCCAGGAAGGCAGCACACACAGGGAGCGGTGCAAGTTCCTGCTGTACTCTGGGTATGCCTGGGGTGTACCAGCCACTATTTGTGCCATCACAGCTGCTGTGGACTTCTCTCTGGCAGTGCCTACCACCAGCCAGCTCAAGCCCAACATTGGCACCAGAACTTGCTGGTTCCAAGGTACCATATGCCCTGAGGCAGTTCAACTGTATTTCACACTTAGTACACTGTCTGATTTAAAAGTATCCAGATGACACCCCTATGTAAAGCAGAATTGATGACTAGGTGTATGAGAGGCATAAAAAGGGACAGGGAATACTGACCATGGAGAAGCATACTGGGTCAGTAAGGATAACTCAAGGACTCTGAATGTGGATTAGTCATTGGATATCACCTAAGCAACAAATCCATCAGGGACATTTCAACCCTTTTAAAGTTGTCCAAGCCAACTGTTAGTGATTTGAAGGAAATGTGAAGAAACAATCACAGAAAATCAAGACTGGGCAGGCCTTTTGTACTGGTGGACGGGGACTGGTGAGCGTTGTAGAGGGTGGTACTAAAAAAGTTCATGAAATCTGCATAAGGACCATGAATGAGTTACAAAGTGCTACCAGCAGTCCAGTTAGAAAACTGACTGCTTGTAGGGAGTTAAAGAGAATGGGGTACAATGGTCAAGTGCTTGAGGTGATGTGAAACTGACACTATTCAACAGTGGATGATTGGAAACAAGTGATTTAGAGTGATGAAATACATAATACCCTGTGGAAGTCTGATGAAAGAATTTGGATTTGGCAAATGCCTGTTGAAAGTTCCATAATGTCTAGTGCCAACAGTTAAGTATGGAGGAGGTAGTGATATGGTATGGCAGTGTTTCTCATGATTGTGATGTCTCATTATTGTGCTTAAGATAATGCTAAATGCGTAAGGATATAAACACATTTTATAGCATCATATAATATGGATGTCAGCCTCCACGGGTGACTGCAATGCGGAGGACCTGGGTTTGATACTTAGTACAGCCAGAGAGTTTTCCTTAGTGGGTAGAATAGGGTGTGCACACACCATGATGCCAGCTGAAGAACTACGCTCCAGATCACAAAAACTTACAATGGCCGACTGACCCCACACATTGCCATGCCACACCTAATGACTCCATTGGTGAAGGATTGTATGATGGTCAGTTGGTACTGATGGGCCCCAAGGACCTGTGTATGGATTTAATCTGGTAAGTACTAGGCACAGCCGAAAGACAATTCAGAGATGATGATTGATTGTATCCGCACAACAATGCACCCTGTCATAAAACATCTGTGAAGCAATGGTTTGTAGACAATAATAGTCTAGAAATGGACCAGCCTGTACAAAGTCCTGATATGAATCCCTGGATGAGTTATAATTATGACTTTGCTCTGAACCCCAGCATCCAAAATTACTCCTTTTTTGGTTTTTGTCCTTGGGAAAGAATGGGCTGGCATTCCCCCACAGACGTTTAGACACCTCATTGAATGTGCCCCCAAAAAAATTGAAGGTGGCATAAAGGCAAAGGTTGAAAACATCCCATTCAGTAATAGGTGACCCAACACGTTTGGTCATATAGCATAATACATGCTACAGGTACTGCTCCATTATGGGCAGGACTCTACTGACAGAGTGATGAGGGAGGTGCAGGAATAGATGAGTGCAAAAATTGACATGAGAAAACTAAGAAAGAAATACAATATAACTGGGAGAGGTATGTGAGTTTTACTGTCCACCATGTTCCTATCTTACACCTGTGAGAAAAGCCCCTCGCTCAGTCTGTGAGTAAGTGCACACTCTTATCATAGTAGCATTTCGCTCAAGCAGCATCATAAGGAAAATAGTACTTCTGAACAGACCATGATCGCTAACATGGTTTATCTGGGGACTGTGTACTTGATCAACTAAGTTGCCGCCTACACATCTCACTGTTCAATGGTGGAATTCATACTGCTACTTTTCTGCATTATTGTTGGGACTTAAAGGTCAGCTAGCCACTGCTATCTAAACAAATGCTTTGGGTTTATACTGACTGAGAATGAGTAACATGGGAATGTGGATGAAAAGGGCAAAAAAAGAGTGGAGGTGATATGTAATTTAGTTGTCCCTTCAGCCAGTACTTTTGCTGCTCCCAGATTTTGTTTTTTAGCATCTGCTGTGTGGATAAACAAGATAGCTGTTTAAAAATAAGCCTTCTGTAGCTGACTAATAATGTTATGGCAGTTGTTAATGACTGTGCCTGTAGTCAGCGATACTCTGTTATCTGTTTAACCCTTTGTGTAAACAAACACATCTTCTGCCATTAGTAATCAGTGTATTTAGTGTTGTAAGATCACTGTAAGTAGGATCTACATGTGTATTAGGTATTTTGTTATTATTCTAGTGCGACTGAAACACTGACACTTTGTAAGGCTTTGGAAGTCGTAAGATCTTTTCATAATCACTGTGCTAAATGACTGACCAGTAGCTATGCAGTACCAGTATGAAGAAAGGTGTATGTCCGGCGACACATCACTTCCAGTGATAAGATAACTCTTGAACTGATAACTAGTAGTTATTTAGTGTGTGTTCTCACTTAGATTATGATCTTACCTCAAGTTTGGAGGTATCAGGTTACAATTGAGGCAGATGGGCAAGATCATCCACACTCTCCTTACCCAGGAAAGCACCTTGCAGCCTGTGCACCAGAGGCAACTGTGCACAGTCAACCTGGGGAGCCCCCACTCTACCCATACACCTGAGGCAATTGTATGTCGAACATGTCAGATCAGGACATAACTTGTGTGTGTGTTGTAATTTTTTTCATTCTATTTACACTTGTTACTCCTTAATGCAATACTTAAATTTTAACAATTTCCTTTCTGATTGATTTCATCATTCCGTGTACAGTATTCATATTGTAATCATTTCTTTCTAATCATATTCCTGCATACTACATAAGGAAAATGGAGACACATAGCTGCAGGTGAAGAAAACACACACACACACACACACACACACACACACACAAATAAATTAACCGACTACACACTCAGTCAGTCAATGAATAATGTGACTACAATATTGGAAAATGATGCATCATAAGAAAAAAATGTTCTAGGTGAAAAGCTAATATTAGTATAGGGGACATTTGTCTGTGCTACAACAGGCCACCTCCTAACAACCCCTCCTTTGTTGGTAAAGTCAATTTTGTATTTTCAAATGGGACCACCTCCCCTCCCCATTTTTATTGCATGTTCAGACTTTATGCCAAAAAATATGTATGGTTTACTCAACCATCGTTTTCCATTATTGGTAGATTGACAAATATCAAGTGTGCCTGTGTTTACAATTAACTGATGAATTTTATTCTACATTTCATTTACTATATAAATGTAAACCTTTGTGTTCTAATAGTTGTGATTTGTTCCAAAATTTACTTTATTGTTGCAAATTTCATTTTTTAGTACAGTATGGTTAACCTTCTCTTGGTTAGAAACAACATTTAGCATGATCCAGGAAAAACAATATGGATGTAACAGTTTTCTGTTCCCATTGTGGTGCCTGATTTTGTTGAGACCCCTTGCTTTTCATCATTTTGATGAGTTCCCTTGCCTCTCACCCTTGGAATGCTTGATTTCGATGAGTATTCATGGCAGATGCGACTGTCACTGTTACTTCATGGATATTTTACCTTATTACAGTGTTTGTGGTTTGTATTCTGCTGGTAGCCTAGAGTTATGGCAGCTGGAGGGAAACACACACTGAAATCAGTCAGCCTGATGGTGGGGTTCAATTGTGGCCCCCAAAATTAAGTGTTGCGATGGTTTGGGTACTCACAATGAATCAACCCCTTAGAGAACAGGAAACAACATTATTATACAAGCAGTTTATTTGCTTTAAATGCCAATATACAGTCATATTATCTGTACTGATCAATCACATTTCAAACAATGGAAAATCCAGGATGGAATATAACAGTATTATGAAAAGGAAAGCTGCCACACACCAATAGCAGAGATGCTGAGTCGCAGACAGACACAACAAAAAGACTGTCACAAATAAAGCTTATGGACAGCAAGGTCTTCATAAAAAAAAAAAGGTGACACACACACACACACACACACACACACACACACACACACACACACACACACACACAAAATCACGCAAACACAACTCACGCACACATGGCTGCAGCCTTAGGCAACTGAAGCCACACTGCGAGCATCAGCATCAGTGCATGATGAGAGTGGTGACTGCGTGGTGGTGAGGGGGGGGGGGGGGGACTGGGGACTGGGATATGGAGGGGGAGGGATAGTAGGATAGGGGTCATGGACAGTGAAGTGCTGCTGGAGAGCAAGCAGGGATGAGGTGGAGAGAGGGTAGGGCAGCTATGTGCAGTTGGGAGGTTAGACAGGGGGCGGGGGAGAGGTGGGGAGGAGGGGGGGGGGGTAGTGGAAAAGGAGAGAAGTAAAAAGACAGGGTGGGTGCAAAGGTAGAATGAGGGCTGTGTAGTGCTGGAATGGGAACAGGGGAGGGGCTGGATGGGTGAAAACAATGACTAATGAAGGCTGAGGCCAGGAGGGTTATGGGAACGTAGGATATATTGCAGGGGAAGTTCCTACTTGCACAGTTCAGAAAAGCTGGTGTTGGTGGAAAGGATCCATATGGCACAGGCTGTGAAGTGGTCATTTCTGCAAAATGAGCTCCTCATTATCTTCTTTTTCTGGCTTGCTATCATCTACATCCATGCCCTAAATGTGAGCTGAATAATTCACATTCTGCCTCTCAAATTTTAATAGTTCCTGATGTTTTATGGGAATGAGATCTTCAAAGTTAGGATGTCTGAAGATGTTTGATATGTTGTATATAGTTGTAAGCTCAGTATGAACAATACTTGTATAATATCTATTGCAATCCACAAGGGACCATGAGAAACAAAATTCGTCCTCCTCGGAAGTACTCTGGACATTAATACATGCCTGTTTAGCGGCAATATTTTTTGGAAGAGGGATGAAGCTGGATCCCTTTTTAAGTGAATCAAAGACACGTGAGTACACATCAAGGTAGAGTACTTGGCTGTGTGCCTTACCGACTCTTGCTCCTGGATTTCAGAAAAAATGGCCCAATATGACACTCTTGGTAAAGGTTCTGAACCACTTTGTGATGAAACACCCTGCAGTATCATGCTATGAGGCCCTCAGATTTGAATGATCCTCTTTTCCTCACCAGCATCACTACCTTCTTTTTGGGAATGTGTGAGTTCACACTACAGAACTTACTCGCACTTAGTGATGGGATACAATGGGTCACTGATGATTCAAGGGCACTCCTTTTTCAAAAGAGCTTGACAAACTTTGAGGAAAGTGGCAGGATCTCAATACTCCACATTATTATGTGTGCTCAAAATTGCTGAATTGGTTGCTAAACGAAATGCCAGTAGTTAAAAATCCATTTAACAAAGAATTCAGCAATTTTGCAGCACTAATATTAATTTGCAGTATGGCTGTATTTGTCTTGCATGGCTTTAGGTCACAATCACAATTTCACATTAGTGTTGTAAATGCGAGCTTGTAAAATTGTGTCCCCAAAAATGCCAGCAACCACAGAGTAGTCCAGTGCAGCAGCATGATCTGCTTGATGATCGGCAACAGAGTGGGCAGGTGAACTGCTACTGCTAGGCCAATGAAGATGTTGAGGTCATGCCCAGTGTCAATATCACTCGATGATGCATGATGCAGAGACCATGGCTGTATTGGCAGAGGAGCTGGTGTCATCAATTCATACCACAATAATGGTGATGGGCGATGCTGTGGTGGTGTTTGCAGCAGCTGTGAATCCACCATTGATAAACCAGGGCGGAACAACAAATGCATCATCATTGTGTTACGACATGGAGTTATTTTTGGATATATAATGAAGACACATATACATGGAGAAAAAGAAATCGTTTTAAATACATACCTCTATTGTCACTGTAGAGTCAAATTGGGGGTGATTATTAGTGCCTGATTACCATTATCATAACCATGTTCAATATTGGACTTCATCTTTGCTGATGCTTTCAGGCTTGCTGATGCTTTACGGCTTGCAGCATGCTGTGTCTGTTATCTGTGGAGCTCTGCCAATGCCTTAGATGCCAATAGACCATTTTTTTCTGGCCACAGTTCATTCTGGTGAGCGATGGCACGACTCTGTGAGTCTATAAAAAAGGGGAACATACACGTCGAACATCAGCAAGGACGCAAGTGTCAGGTCACAGTATGCACGATTTGTCCAATAATAGTAATGGATGGCAAACAGTGAGAATCTTTTACTCCACCAGTAAGACAACACATTACAGCTGCATAACACCCATCTCTTGCACCCAGCCTGCCTACATCCTGTTGTTGTTTGCTATCTGGAAATAGAGACACACATCTATATAAAGGTGTTACTAACTTCAGATACATGCTAAAATATGATACAAACCCAAATCAAACAATGGAAAATCCAGGATGGAATGTAACAATATTATGGAAAGGAAAGTTGCTACTCACTGTATAACGGAATGCTGAATCACAGATAGGCACAACAAAAAGACCATCACAAATAAAGCTTTAGGCCAGTAAGGTCTTCATCATAAATAGACAACAGACGCACACACACACTCATGCAAACACAACTTATACACACATGACTGCAGTCATGTGTGTGTGTATGTCATTTATTTTGGATGAAGGCCCTACTGGACAAAAGCTTTATTCGTGACAGTCTTTTTGTTGTGCCTATTATGACTCAGCATCTCCGCTATATGGTGACATACAAACCCAAATGTTTCACCAATATCGACTTGCAAGGAATAAAAGAAGAGACCTCTTTTTAACCATGTGGAAGAATGCCCATGTAAAAAGATGCTGGTATTGTTTGCCAGTTCTATACTTTAGCACTATAATCTTGGCTCTCTTATGTTGACCAGTTTTTTTAAAGGAAGTGATAAGATCACTTTGTATTCATTTAAAGAATTGGTGTATTTAGATATTATCTATCTCTGTATAGAATATCAATGTGTGTGATACCTATAATTCTATATTATCATAATCTAACCATGATAGGATCTCTAACACACTGTTAACTACACAGAATATCCAGTATTTGCATTTAACATCCAGATTTATTAAAAATAATACCAGCATACACATCCATAAGGTGATAATTGTCTCCAAGCATTTGGCAGTTAATATTGGCTTATGACGTAGCCATGCTCACTGTGTCCCACAACATCTGTGATTGTCAGCATCAGGCATCATCTCCACATCGTCCTGGCCTAGCACTAACAGTTCCCCTGTCAACTTGGTTAGTGATCATCACGTAAATCACACAGCTACATTGGACTACATTGGTTGTTGGCCTTTTCAGAACAGGATCACACATGCTCACATACACAACACTGCAAGGTATTGAGATACTATCATTTTCCTTAATTCTTGTCATGGCATTTTGGAAAGAGAGCTCACCCCCCTCCCCTGCCCCCCCCCCACCATAATTGTCAATGACCCACTTTATACCACCATTAAGAGCAAAGCAGTTCTATAGTGTGATGTATATTTGCTCACAAACATTTTTCAGAAATTCTGAATTTTGTGCCTGGGCACGTGCTCTCTGGATCATGCCTTATGTTGCACCATGTGAGAGCTACTGTGAGACACAATGTTAAGAAGAACACATCAGCATTGAACTGTTGACATGTTGCTCTTCTTCAAACATGGGATTCATGAGGAGCTGTGTGCATAGACATACCATAGTGAATAACCTGCGAATAAATGAGGAGTAAATGCCATTTGACAATTTAAGTTACATCCTTTACGTGAAGTAAATAACATCTACAGGCACACTGTGCAACAATCTGTGCTCTTAGGAAGGTTCTGATGGACACCTGAAGAGCAAATTTTCATATTTGAGAGAGAGATTGAAAATGTGGCTGTTGGTTCTGTTGAGAGATATTTCTTGAAAACAGAACTGATGTATCCCACCCATTTGCATGATGGTCACAGTGACTTGCTGCTGTATTTGTTATGACTAGTCCTGCGAAATGAATCCATTGCCAAGCTGATAAAAGTGCTGGAGAATAAGCAGAGATATCTTCTGCACTACAGAAAGCTCCAGCAATACCTCAGTTTGGGGATGTAACTTGTTAGAATCAACAGCAGCATCTCCTTCAAGCAGTGTTGCTAGTTGAAGGAGTACATTGATGTAAACACTGAACAGAGGACTCTTGTGATGTGTGACTTCGAGAAAGATATTTATAAATAATTCAGTTTTCAGGAAAATGATGGAAAATGTTAGACAATACCTCCAAATTTGTTTGGTTTACTGATGGATGTTTTGGTGCAAGAGATTACATTGCCTGGGCAAATCTCAAATGGGCCACCACCTCTAATAAATGACTAGTTCCTTGGGTCATGTTTCAGTGCAGTTCATGAAGCCTGTCTATGTTAATATATGTGTTCTGGACCTCACCAATCTCCACCTGTGTGTGTGTGTGTGTGTGTGTGTGTGTGTGTGTGTGTGTGTGTATTTTTCTTCACCTGCTGCTGTCAGTCCCTATTTCTCATATATTGTACACAGAAAAATGTTCAGAAAGAAATGATTAAAATGTAAATCCAGTATATAGAATGTTCAAACCAAACAGAAAAAAATGATTAAAATGTAAATATAGTAAAAGACAGTAACAAGTGTATATGGAATGAAAAAAATCCTATTACAAAGTGCAAATTCAATGTGAGATGTGGTATTTAAGATCTTCTCATCTTTACCAGTTTTACTGAAAATGATGTAGGGAACATGCAGCAGTCCTCAGCAGTTAGGAGGCCTAGGTCAGTTGTAAAGTCTAACAAAAAGAACAAGGTTCTGTTGCTAGGTAGTTCGTGCGGTAGAGGTGTGTGCCAGCAGTTGGAGGAAGTGTTGGGGAGTGAGTACCAGGTCACCAGCATTGTGAAGCATAGTGCTGGGTTGGCTCAGGTGACTGGCAACATAGGGAAGTTATGTAGGAAGTTTACGAAGGAGGATCAGGTAGTGATAGTGGGTGGAGCAAGGAACAGTCTTGATAGGGACGGGGAATATGATGTAGGTGGTTAGCTGTTAAAGATAGCTACTGAAACTGGTAGCACTAATGTGCATATCGTGCAACTGTTTCAGCGTCATGATGGGCCTCATCTTAATACACCTGTTTGGTACGTTAACATGGGGCTGGAGAGGGTGCTGATGGCAGAGGCCATGGGTCATATTTCAGTGGTGCCAGTTGGGTCTGTCAGTAGATCAGGTTTCACTAGGCATAGCCTGAACCTCAATAGGTATGGGAAGGGGAGGCTGGCAAAGCTTATAGGTGACAGTGTAGTGGGTGGTGGTGGGATCACTCATGGAAAAATTCCTGTAGGGGTAGAGCTGCACCTTTTTTAGATTGAAGTCAGCCGATAGGTATATCTGCTTAAAGGAAGTGTCTCTCTCTCTCTCTCTCTCTAACTAAGGGCTCACCTTCAGAGGGTGTCATGTTACCAAATAGAGAAGGAATTAGCATCAAAATATAAGAGGTATTAGAGATAAAATTAGTGAACTGCTTATAAATTTTTACTCTTGAATTATTGGTATAGCGGAGCACCACTTAAATAATTTGACTATTCAGAGGCTCCCTTTACCAGGATACAGATTAAATGGATGTTTTTCAAGGAGATCCTTGTGGGCTGGGGGAGTGGCTATGTATGTAAAAAACAGTATTCCGTTGGAGTCCATAGACATATCATGGCACTGCACTGAATAGGTATTTGAATGTTATGCAGGGGCAGTTGAATTTAGTGAAATTAAACTTCTAATTGTTGTTGTTTATAGGTCCCCTAACTCTGACTTCAGAACGTTTCTGCTCAAGCAATAGAGGGTTCTTGATTCACTTTGTAGGAAGGACCATAAATTAGTTATATGTGGTGACTTCAATATAAATTTTGTATATGATGGTGCAAGAAAAAGGATGTTGATAGATCTCCTAAATTCATATGATCTGATGCAGACTGTGTTTTTCCCAATTAGGGTGCAGGGGAACAGTAGCACAGCGATAGACAATATTTTTATTCATTCTTCATTGCTAGATGGGCATTCAGTTAGTAAAAGGGTGAATGGCCTTTCAGACCATGATGCACAAATTTTAACACTAAAAGGCTTTTGTACTCAAATAAACGTCACATGTAATTTCAAACTGTGTAGGTAAGTTAATCCAATAGCAATAGAGAGTTTTTTAAACCTTGCCAAGGAACAAGAGTGACAGGATGCTTATAGTGCCAATAACATAGATGATAAATATAATGCTTTCCTTAACACATTTCTCATACTCTTTGAGAGTTGCTTTCCATTAGAATGTTCTAAACAGGGTACTAGCAGTAATAGGCAGCGTGGATGGCTGACTAGTGGGATAAGGATATCATTTAGAGCAAAGTGGGAATGATATCAAAATGTTAGTAAATAAAAATAAGAAAGTAAATAGAAATAAATAAATAAAGTTAGAAGTAGTCACAATCAAGCTACAGTAGCCCATTACAGGCAGGTACTAGAAGTAATAGGCAGTGTGGGTGGCCGACTAGTGGGATAAGAATATCATGTAGAACAAAGTGGGAATGATATCAAAATGTTAGTAAATAAAAAAAAAAAAAAGTAAATAGAAATAAATAAATAAAGTTAGAAGTAGTCACAATCAAGCTACAGTAGCCCATTACAGGCAGTATTGCAAGGTGCTTAAATATGTTATTAGGAAGGCAAAGGATAAAATTAAACCCATATGGTCAGTTGTGAAGGAAGTGTCTGGTTAGCAGCAAAAGGTCGACAATATAAAGTCAGTTCATAATAAAAATATTTCTGTTACTGATAATCAGATATATGTACAGTATTTAACAATCATTTTCTGAGGATTGCTGGTGTATTAAATAAAAATTTAGTTTCTACAGAGAATCATATAACTTTCTTGGCAAATGCCTTTCCGAGGTTGATGTCTGAAATACTCCTCTGAGATTGAGTCAATAATTAAATCCCTGGAGACTAAGGACTCTCATGGATATGATGGAGCGCCTAGCAGACTATTAAAGTACTGTGTTGCACATGTTAGCCGTATATGTAGCCATATTTGTAATTTTTCCTTTAGGAGTAATCAGTTTCCTGAACAAGTACTCAGTAGCAAAGGTGCTTTACAAAAAGGGAGAAAAGGATCATGTAGACAATTTTAGACCTATTTCTATGCCATGAGTGTTTGCTAAAGTTATTGAAAAGGCAGTGAATGTAAGGATAATTGATCATTTTATATCACACAATTTGTTATCAAATGTACAGTTTGGCTTTAGAAGTCATTTAACAACTGAAAATGCTATATTCTCTTCTCTCTGTGAGGTATTGAATGGGTTAGAATGAATGTAGAATGTAGTTTATTCGTCTCATAACGTACAGTTATAAATCAAAGATTTTTTGTACTGGAGACACATCAAATTACTTTTAAAAAATGTTACAATAATTAATATATTTCAGCAGGCATTTCTGTATTTTTACACATGAACAATTTAACAAGAACATATATAACACTTATGGTCATTTTGCTGCTTGCAATGCAATTTATACAATGTATTAACAATTTATTATACAATACATAATTTTTATTGTTTCTTTTCTTTTCAAATTGCCAAACTGTCCTGCATGAATTCTTCAATTGAATAATAACATTTTTCCACTAGTGCATTAAATAACAATCTTTTTAGTGGGTTAAGCTCCATATTTAACAGATTTGTGTTGTTTAATGTATTGTAAATTTTTAATCCCATGTACAATGGTGTTTGAGCATAAAGTTTTAAATTATGAGAGGAAAGTTTGAAACTGTCTCTGTGATGAGTACTGTAATTAACAGACAGGGAAAGGCCATTATTCACAATGTTTAGAATTGCTGTGATGTGGGGTCTGAGTGGGGTACGGTCAAGTGGGGAGTGCCCCAGGGATCAGTGTTGGGGCCACTCCTGTCCCTTATTTATATAAATGATATGCCCTCTAATATCACGGGTAACTCTAAAATATTTGTTTGCTGACGATACTAGACTGGTACCTAGTATAGGATGTTGTGTGCAACATTGGCCCAGTTTCAAATAGCGCAGTTCATGACCTAAGTTCATGGCTTGTAGAAAATAAACTAACACCAAATCAGAGTAAGATTTAGGTTTTACAGTTTCTAAAACACAGTTCAACAAAACCTGACATTGACATTTTAATATCACAGAATGGGCATATGATTAGTGAAACCGAGCACTATGGGACTTAACATCTGAGGTCATCAGTTACTTAAACCTAACTAATGTAAGGACATCACACACATCCATGCCTGAGGCAGGATTTGAACCTGCGACCGTAGCAGTCGCGCTGTTCCGGACTGAAGTGCCTAGAACCGCTCGACCACCGCGGCCGGTTATTTTCATTCACTTATGTTGCATGGTATTATATTTTGGGGTAGCTCTTCCCATTCTAAAAGGATATTTTTGGCTCAGAAATTGGTGGTTTGGGCAGTAAGTGGTGTAAGTTCATGAACCTCTTGTCGACCCCTGTTCACGAGTTTGGGTATTTTGACATTGGTCTCTCAATATATACATATTACTTTCTGTCCTTTCTTGTTAACAATATTAGCTTATTCCAAAGAATAAGCAGCTTTCACTCAGTTGATACTCAGCAGAAATCAAACCTGTATTTGGATCATACTTCCTTAACTCTTGTGCAGAAAGGTGTGCAGCATAGTGCTGCATCCATTTTCAATAAGCTACCACTCAAATTCAAAAATCATAGCAGTAATCCGAGCACTTTCAAATCAAAACTGAAGAGTTTCCTCATGGGTCACTCCTTCTAGTCTGTCGAGGAGTTCCTTGAAAAATTAAGCTGATTCTTGTTGCATTGTTCATTGTGTTTACTTAAACTTTTGGATTGACCTTTTTGGGTTCATAAACATTTTATTTTTATCTGTTATTACTTTTATGTTGTAATTTCATGCACTGGTATGTTTCATGACCTTGGAGATTTGCTCCTCAATTCACTCTTATGGAACTTGACACCTAAATTAAAAAAAAAATGATAGTATTATTTCAAAAGACATATATAAGTATGTAATCTATCAGAGAAAAATTATAAAGAATAGCTTCATAAATTGTTATAAATAAACCAATGTACGGTATATATGTAAGCAGATACTTTGAGATAAGAACATACAGTACATAACTACTGCTTATTGATTACATTGTTATCACTGGAAGTTATGTGTCACCTGATGTATACTTGTTCTTGAACTGGTGCTAAATAACTACTTTGACCCAAGCACTTTTTGTATAATATCTCACTGGACAGTCTGATTCACTGTGCTTGATTTTTGTTAAACCAACTCACAAATTAATAGATTCACTAAATCCACGTATGCAACATTGCAGAAATATAGTTTTACAGGTGAAGCTGAGGGTGGGAAGGGTACGTTCAAATGGTTCAAATGGCTCTGAGCACTATGGGACTTAACTGCTGTGGTCATCAGTCCCCTAGAACTTAGAACTACTTAAACCTAACTAACCTAAGGACATCACACACATCCATGCCCGAGGCAGGATTCGAACCTGCGACCGAAGCGGTCGCTCGGTTCCAGACTGTAGCGCCTTTAACCGCTCAGCCACTCCGGCCGGCGGAAGGGTACGTCTTTGATTGTTCTCTATTCTGCCAAGGTTAGAGGATCTGCTCGGGATGGAGGGATAGGAGTCCCCGCAGTCACATGCCTAGCATTTTGTAGGAAAATTTAGTCTTTGGCAGTTTTGACATGAAACTAATTATGTTTTTTGAATATAATAGAGGGAAACATTCCACGTGGGAAAAATATATCTAAAAGCACAGATGATGTGACTTACCGAACGAAAGTGCTGGCAGGTTGATAGACACACAAACAAACACAAACATACACGCAAAATTCAAGCTTTCGCAACAAACTGTTGCCTCATCAGGAAAGAGAGAAGGAGAGGGAAAGACGAAAGGATGTGGGTTTTAAGGGAGAGGGTAAGGAGTTATTCCAATCCCGGGAGCGGAAAGACTTACCTTAGGGGGAAAAAAGGACAGGTATACACTCGCACACACACACATAGGGATATGTGTGGAGCTTGAATAACAGGTAAAAAGTAGTCACTATTTGATTTGTCACCGACACTGAGCTTTTCGTGAACATATCAAGGATGGGAGAAGAAGTCAACTGGCTCCTAATAAATGAAACATCCTGAAATGAACCTGAAATGATTTAGGAAATGATGGGAAATCAGAATGTCTGTTTGAGAATCGAGATTTTCTGGTAACTGATTTAGGTGTAAGTGGATGTCTTTGAAATCCATCTTGTATATGAAGTTTAGGAAAATAGGTTGGTAAGGAAGAGGTTTCGCAATCCATCTCATTAGCAATTTTTCACTCATTGTAAAAGTAGCAGATATTATAAGGTGGTGTAGCAAAGGCTGACAAGTGTTACTAGGAAAGACTGGAGACACTGTTTTCTCTTTAATCGAAATGCATTCACAATTGGAAATGGTTTCACATATTTGTTTGTGCTGTTCAGTTAGTGGTATGTTGCACAAATACTGAAAACTAGAAGCAATGGACTTGGCAGAAGTATATGTGCACATTCAAGGGGAAAACTCTCCTGATAAATATAGAATGGATAGCCGAGGGGAAGAAAAATAATTTTTTTAACATTTTTTGGCTTCTTTAACATACCATTACTATTTGTCTGCCTGCATGCAACTTTACACTATCATTTGCAGAGTACAATATCTTACATGGATTTCTTGTTTTACGTACTTCTGAAATAATTCTTCCCAATATGC
Source organism: Schistocerca nitens (assembly GCF_023898315.1). Lineage (NCBI taxonomy): Eukaryota > Metazoa > Arthropoda > Insecta > Orthoptera > Acrididae > Schistocerca > Schistocerca nitens. The sequence continues at coordinate 357,794,608 of NC_064622.1, forward strand.
CAGAAGTAATGGACTTTGTTCTAGTTTTCCTACATACATGAAAAACACACAATCTTTAAAGGAATAGCACTAAAGCTTCCACTGAAGCTATGTAATTACAAATTATTCTATGTGGGTCTTAGTAATTCTGTAAGATGTTTATTGAAGCAAGCTAATGAGAAATAAGAAGGAAATAAATGTCCTGTGGAAAGGATATGCAACTGACAAACTTCATAATAGTCATGAAAATTAAATCACTTAAGGTTATGGGAAGCCAGAGAAGAATTTACTAGTTATTTTTAATTGCAACACTGTGTTGTATTACTAAACCACAGATCCATATGTGTAGATTTCTGGACGTCATCAGAACACTGTTTCAAATGGGTACCAATAAATTTTGTGATTAAAACCTAACTGCCTTTAGCAGGAAATTGTGTTAAGTAAGTATATTCTACCATATTAGTAATAGAGCCACTATTTTTTATTCATTTAATATTTCAGGTGAGACAGCAATGCTGATATACTTCTATGGCCCTGTCTCATGTGTGATGGTTGTGAACGTGTTGCTGTTCATTTTAACTGCTGTAAATACTACAGTTAAAAGTGAAAACCATGGTGATGGTACTCAAACAGGTACTATCAAGCTCAAAAAGAGGACACAAAGAGAAAGGTGAGTCATTTCATATGAGTGATACAGTTGTTGATGACACTGATAACGATACATGAAATGTTTGATGACTGACTGATATTTTCCATAGCTGTGTGCAAGGTAATTCTGAAAGAGGATGGGTCTGTAATTCTGTTTAAATCTATATGATGGTAAATGCAAATCATAACTCAGCTGCCAGACTGAACCCTGAGATCTGAAAATTTAGTTTTACAATGAAACATAGTCCAGTTCATTAGGTAACAGATTGTACCATGAAATAATATACACCTAACAATCAGAACTCTCTTACACTGTGTTGATTATTTTTATAGTTTTTATACTAATTGACTTTACACTTTGAAGTTCTTCCATACCCATATGTATTTTATAGTAAATAACATGAAGTTGTCAGAACTGTTACCAATAAACTACACATACCAAGCTATAACTTCCATCAAGTGACCTCATGTAACATTGCATTATTTTACCACCTAGAGTAAAAATACAAAATATCACTATGCATGCAAACAAGAGAATGCTAGTTAACAAGAATGCTTTGTCTTAGTCACACAGTTAGAACAGACAATGCAAGCCTTCATTATTGCAACAAGGACTGCAGTGTTGCGTAATACTTCTTTGAATTCTTTCCATAAATTATTGAACCTGAGTACTGACCAGTAGAATTTTTTGTTGACATGTTCCATGGATCAATGTGTCAATAGGTTAAAAATGAAGATATATTTTCTCAGTAAAATCATTGTACAAGCTGATAATTTATATTATTGGAGTTTTGCTTTAATTTAATCTACAATAAAATTTAATAAATGTAAGACAACCACATAACACAATATCAAAAGTGCTTGGTGAAATATACATAATTTTAGGTGTAAAGATAACAACTCATTGAAGTGTGAAGGTATCGAGTCATCCATAGGCACATAAACAAGAATGAGCACTCTGTTAACTTACAGACAAACCTGCATGAGTGAATATGAGGTTATGGAGCTGGGTGTGATGGACCTGGGAAGGAAACTAATAGGGGCTGAGCACAGAATAATTATGAGATTGCAAAATGTTTCACAAAGACAACTCCCATCTACATAATTAACTGAAACAGGTGTCATAGGGAAGGATACAAATGGCACGGACTGTGAAGCAGACATTGAAACTGAGCATGTCACACTGTAACAGTGTTTTCTGCCTCTGGATGGTCAACTCTGCTCTTGGTTACAGTTTGGTACTGACCATTAATTCTGGTAGACACCTGTTTGGTGGTCATGCCCACATAAAATACTGTGCAGAAATTACAGCATAGCTAGTATATGATTTGACTTCTTTAGCAAGCGGCCCTGTCTCTGACATGATAGGACAAGCCTTTGACAGAAATCTGGGTGTGTGTATGAGACAGATCTTGCACCTACATCTTCCACAGAGACAAGGAGTTATGTATAGGTTTGGCATGTGGATGGAGTAGGTAATTCATAAATGAGATGGGTTGCAGGCTACTATTTTGGGAGTGGTGTGAAATATTGTGGATAGGATGTCCTTAATTTCTCAGAATGATGATAAATAGTCAAAGCCTTGACAAAGAATATGGTTCAGTTGTTCCCATCCAGGATGATGTTGGGTGATAAAGGGTTGCTCCTCTGCAGCTAATTTCAGAGTTAGGTTGGAGGATTAGGGGCATCCATGGATATGGAACAAGAAGTTTGACTGTGAAAGCTATCAAATTTCTCAGCCTTGTTTATGTGCCTATTGCTAACTCAGCTCCTCCTTTTTTTGATTTTTTATCTTCTATTTGATTTGTTATCTTCTCTACTTAAATTATTTATGCATATATCTATTATCTGCCCAGGAATTAATCTATTGCAGAAGTTGTCAAGCAGAAATGATTCAGTTCGTTTTAAAAACTGTTTTCATTGTCTTCTATCACTTTTAACAGACATAATAGGTGGATAAATACTGTGCAGATTAACTTGTGGAAAATGGAGATCATTATTGTTCCCATTACTGTATTTATGAGTGCTACTACTATTTTTAATTATGGTTGCTTCTTCACAACAAACATTATGAAAGAGTAAATGGACTGTGAGGATGTTGTTAATGTGTCAAATTTTTGTAAACTTTTTATAAACAATTGCCTAAATGAAATTCAGTAGCATTCTGTGTACTACATGTTACTCCAGCAGCATAGTTCTGTATAATGGACAGATTGTTTTTATGTGTAGAATAGCCTCAGAAAATTTCTTCAAATAGAGCATACACTGATCAACTCATATGTTTGAGATCTCTATTGTGTTATTCTCAATTCATGTTGAGATCAATATGCACATCCAGAAGTTCTGAACATTCAATTTTAGACATTTCCTCTCCCCTGGGATTTATTATTATTGATGGTGATTTATCCTGGCTTATACAGAATTGAATGTATCATGTTTTTATAAGTTAAGTGGTAGGCCATTTAATGAGAACCATTCAGCATTTTTTAAATATTTAATTTATTGTTTATTTTGTGTTGGTCAAAGGTGACATTTTAAACAGATGAATTCATTTATGGGTAAAGAGTAATGTAAGAAAGACTGCTAAGCAAAGTATTAATAACATAGTTTTTATTTTAAGCTTTTTTAATAACATATCCTCAATTAAAATTAGGTGGAAGCAAATGCTTTGCAAACCTACAATAAGCCTCATTGTAGCAGTTACCACAATCTAATACAATGGCCTTGTGTTAGCTAATTCTCATTTTGAGCACAAAAATATTACTGTAGGAAATTGATCATGCTATACAGTTGCACTTACTCAAACCTTGTTAAGTTTGACTTATATACCTAAATAAATAGTTTCATACGTTAAAGTAATTGGCTTGCAAGCAGATGACATACACATTGCTGCAACCATTTCCACATAGTATACATAATTTGCACCAAATGTTCTTGTAGGTAGATTTCAAAACAATTTCATCAGTAAATTGGTTGTATTATCCCCACTGCCAACATAGCCTATGCATCTACGTGTGGATCTCAATCACTAGAAATCTATGTATAAATCAGAGACAAGCCAGTAAATTAAATGGAGTACTATTATTTTTATTTATAATAGTAGAAAGTAACCAGAGGCAAAGGTCTGTCTGTTCACAGCCTGTTAAGTAACCTGTGTGGTTACTAGCAATGCTTTATTGTGACTGCTTTTTTCCCATGAGTTCCTCTCTGTATGACCAGTCACCCTTTTTATACCTTAAAATATTTTATTGGTTGCAATGTAAAAACATTAATACTTCCATTATCAGCATTTATTTCTCCAACAGGTTGTTAATGTTTAGCAAAATATTCATCTTGATGGGTCTAACTTGGGTAACTGACATTTTGTCATGGATTTTTGGTGGACAGCACAAGTATTATTGGATTGTGACTGACACAATAAATATTTTGCGTCCCGCTTTCATTTTCTATATCTTCTGCTGCAATCGAAGAATTCTGGAGATGCTGGCAGCTCACCTGCCATGTACCCCTGGCTGTTCTTCAAACCACACTAGCTCCAGTACAGAATCAGGTATGTTACTCTATTATAGAGTATATGTCATTTATTAACTGCTTCAAGCAAATTCATACTATACTATATCACAGTTATTGTAGTTTAGTGATTCTCAGATAAAGTAAATTTATGCAATTTATTTTCTACAGTGTGTGTGTTTGCTTGAGATTGATAGTAGGACAGAATCTATGAGAACTGCTAAAATATTTCAGATGGTTCTGAATACTAATATACTAGAAATCTGCTACAAGTTTTAAGATTTGTACGTGTAGAAATTTGTTCATTTTGTTCAAGAAAATGAAACAATGAAGCTGGCTAGTCCTTCAAAATGCGTAACAATAAGTAATTTTAAATAATTAAGTGCCTTTAAAGAAAGGGAGGGAACAGATGTACTTACAATCAAATATAAATTGACAAAACATCAGTTCACCAGCCAAGATGGATACAGAACCAGACATATTCATCACCTCATGGAAACTGTGGCCTCTTCATCTCACAAAAGAGAAGCAGAAGAGGTGGAAAAACCAAACTGCACTTGCATAAGGCAAGAGATTCACTTCAGACACAACAAAACAAAATCAGAGAGAAATGAATAACATGCATATGGTAGCTATGAACTTGGTGACTGTCCCACCACGTAGGTGATCTGGATTTTGGGATTGTGGCTGGTTTCTCTTTTCACATTTTTCCATTCTTTCATATTTTGCAGTTGGTTTAATTTGTTGTGTTTTCTTTTGCAATAATTTTAAGTCTACTGACAATTTGTTTCCTTTCTTCCCTTGCAGTAAACGCAAAAAAAGGCAAAATTCATGGGATTGTGGACCCAGAGGAATATGGATTGGGTCAAATATGAGACATGACTACTCTAAATTGAGTAGAGGTTGTTATATATTTAAGTCTTTCAAAATCTGCATTAATAAGCAGGAAATCATGAGAGCATATTATGAAAATTTTCATTAACACTAAATAATAAAACAGAATAAAACATTTAATTATGCTCTGAAATAACTCTCCTGTGACATTGTGCTATTATATTTACATCTACATATACATGACTACTCGGCAAAACACACTTAAGTGCCTGGGAGAGGGTTCATCGAACTACCTTCACAATAATTCTCTGTTATTCCATTGTTGAACTGTGTACAGAAAAAATGAACACCTACATCTTTCTGTGCGGGCTCTGAGTTCCCTTATTTTATTATGATGATCATGCTCTCTATTTAGGTCAACATCAACAAAATATTTTTGCATTCAGAGGAGAATGTTGGTGATTGAAATTTTGTGAGCAGATACTGCCGCAGTGAGAAACAGCTTTGTTATAATGATGTCCACCCCAATTCTGTATCATGTCTGTGACACTCTCTCTCTCCTATTTCTGGATAATACAAAATGTGCTATCTTTCTTTGAACTTTCTAGATGTACTCCATTAATCCTGTCTGGTAAGGATCCCACACTGCACAGCAGTATTCCTAAAGAGTACAGACAAGCATAGTGTCAGCAATATTGAGTTATTCTAACATTTTTCTGCATATATACATTGGAAATGTCCTTCATGAAGAAATTTGTAATTAGCATGAAAAAAGTCCAGACATTGACAGTTGGCATATGGGACAATTAGTTATTATTCCTACAAACACAGAAAAATACCAAAAAGACATGAAACTACACAACAAATTACTAATTAGTATAAAATCCATCACAAATGGAAAATATTTCAGAAATAAATAAAAGCATACCTACAGTAACAGTCCTACTCAATTACTGAATATTTGGATGATAAGTAACAGTGTGTATGTATGTTCTAAGTTGTAAACTATTTAATAGAATGTGTAATAGTAAATTATAATCTTAGTATTATGTTGTCAATATTATATAATAAACTGAACTGTAAATGATTTAATGGAGAGATAACAAGTAAATAAACTTTAATTTACAGCCAAAGATAAAAATTTATTAATAGCAGTTTACTGTTCAACAGGATGCAGCCTGAATGTTTACAGAGTGTGTTCTAATAATGACAGTCATAGCCCAACAGTGCAATATAGAGCACTCACTGGTAGAGAAATTTCACATGGAGACCATCATCCATGAAAAGCCTCAGCAATGATAACAAGGAATCTACAAGGCCAATAATAAAATAAGAAACACTTGAGCAGAAACTGAAAATCTGAAATCGAACAATATTCAGCTTTCCATTCTGTTACTGGAATATGACTTTCTGACTAAGAAATTTGGATAAAATAACTGGTAGTAGGATGAACAATGAAAAAATTACACTGAAGTACAAATTAAGGTTATTAATGAAATATGTAAATTAAAGATCTGATGTTGTTACAAGTTGAGGAAAATGGAGATTTAGGACATCCATGGAAGTTTAAAATTGTGGAACACCATAACTCATGGTTAAAGTTTTACTTTATGCATGGAGTTGCCTAAGTGTGTATCATGCACTAACTTAAAATTCAGTTTTGACTACCTCTCTGTTAGACTTTTAAATGTGCTAGCAAACTCACCAATGTGTACCCTACATCAAACTACTAAATATGCAATTGCTTCTCCCAGTTGTGTGCAACTAAATTTGTTTAGATATAATTGATGACTAAGCAAATAACCATGTGAATGTGATTGTAATTTGTCGTATGCTACATTTGTTTGTTTATGAGTGTGATCCGTTGCTTTCATAGATTGCCTATAAGTAGCATCTTTGGGTGTGATCTCATTCCTCAAAGCAGATGAGTGGAATTGGACACTAGAATTTGTCCACAAAGACAGGGTGCTCTGCTGTACACAGTACACAGTGCTGTGAAATGTGTAACATCCTTCATTTAACATTTTCTTAAGCACAACAATAGGACCACACACTAACAATGAAAAAGACTCCCATACTTTCTTGCATCCTCCATACTTCATGTTGGAATGCCAGATGATGGGATGTAACTTTCACCAGGCATTTGCCAAACCTGAATTCTTCCATTGGATTCATTACTACATATCACTCATTTGCAATCAACACTGTGTAGCAGTGTTGATCTTTACACAACTTCAAATGTCCCTTAACAGTGACTACAGAAATGTCTGGCCTATAAGGAACTGCTTGATGATCATACCCCTTTCTTTTTCAACTCCCTTCACACAGTCATTGTGCTAGCTGGACTGGTTGGTAGCACTTTTGGGCTACACAGTAACAGATTGTCCCTGTCAATCAATATATGAGGTTTGGCTGCTCTTGGCTCTAGGTGTTCCTTTGCATTTCACTTCACAATCATATTATCAAAAATCAACTTGGTCAGCTTTAGAAGGGTTGAAATGTCCCTGGTGGATTTGTTACTCTGGTGACATCTGATGACTAATCCAAGTTCAAAGTCATTGAGCTCTCTTGACCAACTCATTCTCCTGATATTTTTTCTTCACTTCTCATGAGATCTGGTGGTCAATTCTGCATTACATAGTGGTGTACAGACACTTTTGATCTGACAGTGTGTTTACTACAGTCAACACAATGCATGTTATTTGATATTTGTAAGACAGCTTTCTTTAGTAGATAATAAACTACTAACAGAATATAAAAAAGTAACTCATTTTCAACTGCTTTGGGACAGAATCGCTGGCCACTACTTTCTCAAACAATACAAAATTTTCAATATGTAAAATAGGAAGCATTTTTACCTCAATATAAATTGCTTGTTTCATATGAAGTGACACATTTCATTGAATTCAGTGTTAATAGATCTAGATTCTTCAGTCTCCACTAAATGGTTCTAGTCATTGGTAATACCTGTAACACAAAACATGTTACTGTTTCGTATGTTGTTAAATAAAATTCCAAGTTCTGGAACAGAAATTTTTTGCTGATGATACTTTTTACATTGTATAATGTGAGTAATGTATGGTGAAAAGAGTGGTTAAGGAAGAAGAATAAAAATCATATTCTGCTGGTCACTGTCTATCAGTAGGATGAGATTTTAAAATTATTGTTGCTCACTTACTGTTACCTTCAGAGCTAGATAAAATAAGATTTCGACATTAGTGATAAATCTAGTTGACTGAGGAGCTATGGTTTACACACGAGGCATGAGTGACACAGTTCAGCATCATGTTATGCAGTGTAGAGTAGTGTTGTTCTTGTGTCATTGATCATGGGGATGGTATCCATACTGGCATAACACTCAGCCTGAATATCAGTAAGGACATTTCCTGGGGTGCCAAACTTAACAGTATAATCTGGTTACCAACAGTGGCACATGCTCTCACTATAAGAGATCCTGTGGACATAATTAGAATTCAGCCCAGGACATTAGTGCATCATATGGTGATCAGAAGATATAAACCACCTCATCTTCTTCCTCTGGCTGCCAAATTCAGATGATGAAAATTTCTTCTTTCATTTGAAATATACTAGGGCATAACAATTAATTAGCAAAAACTTGTCTTTAATCCTCAGCACTCAATGATTTTAAGGTAATTGTAAATTTGCTGCAACTTACTGAGTTTTTGACAGTGTATCTACAGATTTGGTGATGCTAAGAGAAATTTCAAGAAATTCAGATTGACAAGATATTACACAATAAAACCTGTGATTTTGAAAATCACAGGTTTATTGCATAATACTGTAACAAAACTGGCTCATGAAAACTTTCAGAAATCTGACACTGCCATGATTGATTTGCCACTGCCTTATGTATTTGTAACAACTGCTGCCTATGTCATGTTATTAGAAACAGAAAATGTATGAATTACAATCAAAATCTTGCTAGTATACACAGACTGTCATCATTCAATTACACATTAATTCATTTCTCTCACATTGCAACGTAAGGTTTTACATGGCTTTTAGCCTTTAGTACTAAAATTTGTAACATATGTTTACTAATGATGTTTTTTTTAATAAAGTTGCTTATATCATGAGGATTATTAGTTGCAAAATGTTCCTAACATTTCTATGAGTGTATTACACAAACAAAAACAGACTGCTAATTTCTATCCTTATAAAAACTATACTGGAATTACAAAATGAGAATTGTTTACCTTTTATGTTCAAGTATTGATTAATAACAGTTGAACCAGCACAGAGATATATGTGTGCTTACTAAAGTAGGAATGAAATTAATGACAGAATATGAAGCAATATAATAAATTGAATTCTAAATGACCAGATAACTGAAATAAGGTTGTTGCAAAATTTATATAAGCCTGTAAATGCGGCAGCCTGACACCTGTGGTCAACACTTCATGTCATACTTTTCCTAATGATCATATATTGCTATGCTCCAACACCCCCACCCACAGAGCTATTATAGATGAGAATCAGAATGGTATTCTGTCGCCGGCCGGTGTGGCCGTGTGGTCTTGAACCGCGTGACCGCTACGGTCGCAGGTTCGAATCCTGCCTCGGGCATGGATGTGTGTGATGCCCTTAGGTTAGTTAGGTTTAAGTAGTTCTAAGTTCTAGGGGACTGACGAACACAGATGTTGAGTCCCATAGTGCTCAGAGCCATTTGAACCAAGGTATTCTGTCAAAAATAAAACTTCAGTCAATTACCAGCAACATAGCATAAAATTGTACAAAAATCACCAGTCACCACAACATGAAGTTGACTTCAGTGCACATAAAATGTGGCAGTGAGTGTATATCAAATATGCAAAAATTGTGACCACACACTCAAAATAAAGTTTAACACAAAAATTTAAACCTTGTCCATTTCCATATAAGCTGAAAAAGAAATAAATGAGCCAATTACAAAAAAATCATAAAGAAAAAACATATATATTATTTTTGTATGTTTGTCTCACTGCTTGAGAAGATTCCAATCCATTTGTGGTAACTCCTGCTTCCTGTCTCTTTGTAGTGCTCTGGTGTTTCCAAACACATAGTCTGTGCACAGTAATTTCTCCAAATAGATGCAATTGACTTTTAGTAACTTTTCACCACTGCAGCATAAAAGAAACAGAACAAGAAAAGTTGTCTGTGATTGATGCTAAAATACACATATATAGTGCTTGTATTAAAGTCTCATATTTCATTATCATTACACAAATTGTTTCATAGGCAGTAGCTTCGTAGCAAGTTAAGTTTTGGCCAATTCTACCAATATGGGTGCATGACTTCCTCAAATGGCATTTGTGGGTAACCTTGACATTCTTAAATAATACCTCTAAGACAGAATAAAAGTTAAAACAGTGCATATATACCAAGATAATGTCTGCATTTTAATTGATATAACTTATTTTCAGTTTCTTTGTGCATTTGTATATTCATTTTGACATGATACATGCCTTCTCTCTCTGCAAACTTAGAAAACGTCAAAATATTAACTTTTCTTTTTCTCTTTTTTCCCAGAAAATGGAAACACTGTGAAGGCATGCAATTGCGCTAGTGCCCCTCTCATGTCAGCAAAGTAAACTGTTAAAATTGTGGTCACCTAAGATAAAGACTACTGCACAGGAACATGCTTTCATGCAAATATTCATCATATATAATGACAAATCAATATGTTCAGTGTGCAAATTATATCATTAACAATTATTAGTCCTGTCAGATGTCTCTCCACAAGTGACAGCTTATATGCAAAATCTCTTCATGTAACTCCCTTTCTGATGCAACAAAGTTACATTACAGTAAGGCAACAACTGTCCTTTTGCCATAGCTCATCCAAAGCAACCCTTCTTTCAGATTCCCTTAAATGTACTGTATAAATAGCATTACTCGTGTCCGTCATACAATTTTTTTTCTGACATAATATACTGGAAATGTAGTGACAGGGTTCAATAGCAGACATGCATTTCATTTCAGCATGTCATTCACATGAATTTTGCAATTAAACACCTCTCAAAATGCAGTAAAAATGAAACCTGAGTATACAAATGCATCTCTTGACAAAAAATTCAACCCAATTATAAGTTTACAAGTGTTCCACTGAGGTTATGTGCCTTTGCCATGGTAAAATGTGAAATAAAAGTGTACTAAAATACCATAATACACAACAAACCTCTCCAATCGACCTGATCCTTGACCATTGGTCTTGCAATACATGAAAAGTGAACAACTCTTAAATACTAGAAAGTAAGAATGGATGTATCTGACAAGAGCATTGGCTAAATGGCTTCACAAACTGCTGTGACTCACATCAGTCAGACAATATTTTCTGTATGTTATTCAATATCTCTTTGCATAGATTCTGTATCTCTTTGCATAGACTCTCTCTCTCTCTCTCTCTCTCTCTCTCTCTCTCTCTCTCTCTCTCTCTCTCGCTCCCTGTGTGTGTATGTGTCATAAAACATAGATAATTCATGTTTCGGCAACAAGATATTACCAATAACATAACAGGCTATATACATTCAGCTCAGTTAAAATCACTTTTTAGTAGTATGCACAGAGTCAAAATGTAGAACTCCTCTATGTGAACAAATTTGGGACATTTTATTGATGAACACCAATGTCTTCTTCCTAATAGTCTTTCAGTCACTCAGCAGCTTGATGGCAAGAAAAGTAGTACACACATCAAAAAAAAGTTTTGCATCACTCCGATTCCCAGAACTCCTGAAGATAGACATTGACAGTGGATACTGTATCACAGACATAGACCTTTGACTGCTCAGAGATGTCACTAAACCTGCCCAGAGAAGTAAAGACCCATGCATGAGCAGTGCCTATTAGACTGAGGGGGTCTGACAGCCGATCAGTTCCAGTCATTTCATCATGAAGGAGGTACATGGCTCATGATGTCTACAGTTCAACAAGCCTAGACGGTCAATACCAAGATTTGATCATGTCCACATTGTTACTTTGTGCCAGGAAGGGCTCACAACAAGGGATGTGTCCAGGAGTCTCGGAGTGAACCAAAGCGATGTTGTTCAGACATGGAGGAGATACAGAGACAAAGGAACTGTTGATGACATGCCTCGCTCAGGCCGCCCAAGGGCTACTACTGCAGTGGATGACTGCTATCTATGGATTATGGCACGGAGGAACCCTGACAGCAATGCCTGCAAAGTTGATGTGCACACCATCCCAGACATACTACTATGTACGCTATGGTGCAGCAGACTGCCAGCACAAGTCAAGGCCATAATCGCATCTCAAACCAAGATGCCTCAAGATGTTGTGACTGATCTGGCTGACCAAATACAGGACACCATCATACTACCTTCTGTTCTGACCTGATGGTGAAATGGAAAGAAATGTCATGTGGCTAGGGCCTCACGTCAGGTAGACCTGTTGCCTGGTGCAAGTATTTTTAGGGGACGTCACTTCAGCGACTTGTGTGTTGATGGGGATGATATGATGATGAAGACAACACAACACCCAGTCCCGGAGTGGAGAAAATGCTCCAACCTAGCCGGGAGTCAAACCCAAGTCCCTTTGCCTGGCATCCTGCTGTACTGACCACTCAGCTATCGAGGCAGATGACCTGATAGCAATATATGAAAGTACTTTGGTGGATGTCAAATCGGATTGTGATAAGTTTACAAAAAAAGTCATAGCACTGGAACAGCAACTGAATGATGACCAGGTGAACGAGGCTGATCCGCTAAGCAAACAACTAAGTGACCTTCTTGCCAACCACCATGGTAAAGGCAGATACAGAGATAATGGAGTTGTTCTGCATCAAATGCTTCTCATCATGCCGACTCACGAACATCTAACTTACACTGATTCCATCAGAGGTTCTGTGAACAAGCTCATTGAGTGTAATCTGCTGTGCAAATATGTCAACCTTAAGCACCAGGCAGAAGTCGACATGTCTGTTTGTTCCTCTGCTTGCCTATTTATGACTGACTGCAAGATGGGGTGCAAATGTTTGGTCGACACAGGATCAGACTTGAGAATTTTACTGAGAGACAAACTGCATAAGTGCCACCCAGCCACATACTTCAGACTGTCAGTGGCTGACAACTCCACCATCCAGGCATATGGCATGTAACATGTGGAGCTAGTTCTGGGATTGCAATGTGCCTTAGCATAGAATCTCGTTTCACAGATGTGACAGAGTCAGTAATTGGGGCAGATCTGCTAGTGCACTACCAGCTGCCCCCAGATGTCGCAAACTCCTGGATGCCCTCACTGGTCTGTATACAGATGGGTTCTAATGCCACATAGCCGGCTGTGATACCAAGGTCATCCAGGTTGCAGAAGTAGGTTGCAACAGACTACTCGACTAGTTTCTGTTGCTCAGAAGGCCTCCCAGGGCCCAAAACAGGTATGCCACGATACTGTCCATTATATCAACACCACCTTAGGTGTCCTAATGTCATGTAGGCCCAGATGGCTGGCCTCAGACAAATACACCATTGCAAAAGTGGAATTTGATACCAATGCTGGGTGAAGGCATCATTCACCCATCCAGTGATGCATGGTCTTTACCCCTCCATCTCACACCCAAGAAGAATAGTACATGGCAGCCATATGGTGATTATCATGCCTTATATGTAAGAACCATCCCTGACTATTTCATTGTGCTGCATTTGAAAGACTACAACAATGCCTTAAGTGGAAAAAAAAAGTGTTCAGCATGCGTGATTGTGCCAAGGCATATGCCTAGATTCCTATTGCTAAATGAGATATTACTAAAACGGCCATTATAATACCTTTTGGCCTATTTGAAAGATTGTTTATGACCTTTGGCCTGAGGAACACAGCACAAATGTAGCAGTGATTTATAGACTTGGTGCTATGAGATTTATCAAATTGTTTTATGTACTTGGACAATATCCTCATCTTTCCAGAAACATTGGAGGAACATGAGCACCATCACAAGGAAGTCTTTGAGCTCCTTGCCACACATGGTATCATCCTGAACATTTATAAGTGTGTGTTTGGCCAACCTGAAATAACTTTCTTGGGTCACACACACCCCTTACCAGAGAAGATTGAGGTGATATTAAATATACCACATCTGGTAACAGCAAAGATTTCTTGGTGCACTCAACTTTTCCTGCTGCCATCTGCTGCAGGCAGCCAGACTGCAGGAGCCACTCGAAGCTACACTGGCCAGCCCAAAAGCAAAAGGCAAAGCACTCATGTATTGGAACCAGTGATGACTGACTCACTCGAAGTGGCCAACCAAAGCTGCACTACTCGCTCATCTGGCAGCTGATGTACCCCTAACAATAGTAGTGGATGCTACCCAGACAGCCCTTGGGGCAGCACTCCAACAATATGTAAATGAGACATGGCAACCCCTTGCCTTTTTCTCATACAAGCTAACACCCACACAACAAGCATAACATGTGTACAACAAAGAATTGCTGTGCACAACTGGAAGTAAGGGTATTTAAAATCTATATGGACCATAAACCCCTCATGCAAGCCTTCCACCAAAGCAATGACAAGGGCTTGCTGAGACAATTCAACCATCTTGAATTTGTAACACAATTTTTGATGGATACCCAGCATGTTCAGGGTTGAATAAAGTTGTAGCTGACTGCGTGTCATGAGTCAGTGTCATCAAAGAAACTGTTGACTTCTTACACCTGTCCAATGTGTGACAATATGATCAGGAGCTCCATTACCTGCTGAAAGAAGGGAAAAGCTATTAATATGCACTACACTAATACAACCGGTGTCTCATCATAATGCCATACAACAAATGGCTATCTTAATTTAACAAGAAATTTATTCTCATACTCAAATAGCTTTACCAGACTACAATCTAAATATGACAATGAGGCTCAGAGTAGTTGTTGCATGAAACACAGTTAACAAAGTATTCAGTGATACAATGGAAATGCTTACGGCCATGTACATTCCACTAATGTTATACACAGTCTGTACTGAAATTCAGATACAATTAAAGATGCCCACCTATTGAAAATGACAGCAAACTACCAACACACAGGTTGTAAACAACAACTGCAACAATATCACACTGCAGCATTTCTCCTCTCATGTGCGGGCAAACTTACAATCAGTGTCCCCACTGCCACAACCAATGACACGCATCCTGATCACTTCATGACAACAGACACTTTAACCCAGACATCAAGAGTCAAGGGCCAACACTAGCCAAATCCACTTCTCACTACAGTTTGCCTATCCATTTTCCTATGTGATTCACGCCATACTAGATGTGTGCCACCACTGCACTGCACTGCACCAGCCACCGTACACTAACATCTCACATGCCTCATAGAAGTAAACCTTCAACCATGCCCCCCTCTGCACTCCAGAGGAGAGAGGGGGGGGGGGGGGAGGGCCCCTGTGGGGATATCAAGTCATTGATACAAAGAGAATCACTGACCAGCACCATCAAGTGGCGATTTAGAAACTCTGTGACTGAGATAGCACTTCAGAACCAAGTGATCATACATCGCTGTTACCTCTTGCATTCTCGTATGTTGAATAATTGTATATCAACATTAACAATGTTAGTACTTTATTATTACATCACCTATCACCATATGGAGGTGTAATTCTACAAACTTTTACATGTGTCCACCTTTGTCAACCTCTGGCAGCCAATGAGATCTAGTCTCCTTTTGGTTATCTTGTTGTGTGCAATGCTGGAAGGCAGTAACTGCTGTCTTCCACATTGTGCCATGGCCATGCTTCATGGGATATGTAATTTCATTCAAAAACTCTTGTGGCTTTAACAAGTTCAGCAGGGACATCAGGCATCAAAGGTGAGTTACCTCTAGTGAAGCACTGATTGTCTGTCCACCCAAAGAGTGCATCCTCTGCCTCATTGCCAGTAATGTGAAGATGGTACCAAGCACATAACATGAGTTGGCAGAAAGACAGCAAGGACATCGCATCTGCTACAACCAAAATAAACCAAGAAGTTTTCCTGCATTGTAAGGCCAATATTGGAACTTAGGACTCCCTTCCCTTCTGCTACCCCCACCCCAACAACCCACACTCACATGTATTTGCAAGTGGGACTCCCAGCTAACTGGGACATAGTAGAAAAGAATGAATAAGCCCGTAGTGACACATCCTACACTGCAGGATAAAAAATAGAATACAGAAAAAAATACCAGATTGCTGCTGAATGTGCATCTTTGGACTGGTCAAAAACATTCTTTGTATCTTCTCCACAGGCATTCACCAAATGCAACGAGTTAATAATTTCATGGACAATGCCATGTAAGTTCAGGAAAGTGCATGCCTTTAAAATGGGTAAACTAAGTGAGACAATACATGAGTTGTCACTAGTTTGGGTTATGGTACTTCAAATACACCACAAAATAAGTAAAACATTCTGTCATTGTCTGGTATTGCATAGAGTCCATCACCAGATTCAGTGCTTAACGAAACTACTACACAGCAAATGTCTCCATCATCAAGTGCCAGTATGACAGAAAACAAATGGTCCTAAAAACCATGAGATGAAGAGCATGAGATGTGCACATAAA
Source organism: Schistocerca nitens (assembly GCF_023898315.1). Taxonomy (NCBI): domain Eukaryota; kingdom Metazoa; phylum Arthropoda; class Insecta; order Orthoptera; family Acrididae; genus Schistocerca; species Schistocerca nitens. The sequence goes on from NC_064622.1 coordinate 357,811,122, forward strand.
AGAGAGAGAGAGAGAGAGAGAGAGAGAGAGAGAGAAAGAGAGAGAGAGAGAGAGAGCCCCCACCGGGGGCTGAACCGCACAATAATACTGGGTTCGGTGTGGGGTGGCGAAGGGGTGAAGTGGACTGCAGTAGTTGTTGTGGTGTTGTGGACCACTGCGGCTGTGGTGTGGATGGAGCCTCTCCGTCGTTTCTAGGTCCCCGGTTAACATACAATACATATAATAGAAATGCTGACGTATGCCTACAAACTATTAATGAGGCTTATCAAAAGTTAAACAATAGTGCACTGGCCATATAACTGTGTATTATTGAGGTCTTGTGAACAGTGAAAGTAAAAAACTGTGAAACACAAATGTGAACCTATCGACTACATGACTTAAAAAGAAGTCAGTGTTAAACTTCCACCTCCCTCTATTTTTCAACCAGTATAACAATGCAGTACACTGATACCGAGAATCATCAACGAAGAAATAAAGCAGGCGACCATCACAAGTTGATGATACTGAGACATATAGTGTTTTATATATATATATATATATATATATATATATATATATATATGATACTGAGACAACCTCCTATGTTTGCGTGGTAGAGTAATGGTGGTGTATGTGTATGTGGAGAACTTGTTTGCGCAGCAATCGCCGACATAGTGTAGCTGAGGCGGAATAAGGGGAACCAGCCTCTATTCACCGAGGCAGATGGAAAACCGCCTAAAAACCATCCACAGACTGGCTGGTTCACCGGACCTCGACACAAATCCGCCAGGCAGATTCGTGCCGGGGACCAGGCGCTCCTTCCCGCCCAGAAAGCCGTGCGTTAGACCACACAGCCAACCGGGTGGACATACGTCAGCATACTGCTATAATAGTTTACTGTTGAATATCTATGAGCAGTAAAAACCTAGCCACACAGTTCACAAGACTTGCAGAATATTACGGTATGTTATGAAGAAACACCGTCATTTTTTTAACACATGGCCTAATTGTGTTACACTTATTTCACAGTTAGGTTGATGCATTGTTGTTGTTTTAACCAACTCAGGTTTCTTGTCTGAAACTTGGCCGTGGACTGTCTGTCTCAGGACCAAAATTCGGGCCCTTATATATCCTCACAATAACAGGCACTGTAACTATATATTGTTTGATGTTTAATTTACAGAAATTACAATTGAAACTTAACTCATTCAATTGACTGCATATATAGAAACATTCCGTCTTTTTAAGAGTTTCTTCTACTACAAGGGTTAAGCATTCTTATTTGTTTAAATGATGAAATTAACAGATATAGTTATACAAACAATACTTTTGATGAAATTGGTAATTACTTTGGAATGAATTAAGCTCTGGCTTTGCTAACATGTTTCTAAATAGAGTCAAATAAATAATTTATGAATACTATTAATTGTTCCTCCAAATGTTTATAATTAGTACAGTATTTATATTTGTTTATAATTCAACAACAGAATTTAAATCATGAAACAATTACTGATTTCACTCTATAACAAAAGATATTAACTAGGAATAGTCAAAATAAATTAGAAAATCAATTACATACATAAAACTAAGCACGAAGTTAGGTCCGGTGGTATATTCTTTGAGACTGAGGGCCAACCTTTTCTCTTTTATGGAAATGCAGATTATACTCATGCATGTTAATAGTAACTGTCAAAAATGAAAAATGAATTTTAAGGAGGCAGATGGCAAAACAACAGGGGAAGTAAAATTAATCCAGCTTGCTTCATCACGAACAACATGGACAAATAAGCTAAAGCAAGTTTTGTGAATCCAGTGGATTGATGGACTGACTCATTCATTTGTCATGTGCTGAAGAACCAATCATCGAGCAAGAGACATCTGTTTCTCTTGATGCTGTAATTAGCCTACTATGATTAATATTATGTGAATAATAAAGATTTTTATTTTTTTGTAATATAAAAAGACAAATGATGTGTACCACTCAATTAGTAGAAGAGGTAGTAGGTAGTCACAAAGCTATACTTTGCTTGTATGTTCATTATCGCACCAACAATGGATGTCCAAATCTGTTTGCCATCGATTCTTGGTGTAAAGCAGTTAGACATTATTTCGGTATTCTATTAATAATAAAACTAATATACACAATACCTCAAACTTTGATTATAATTTGATGAAAAATAGGTACTTTTTCCACAATGCTTTTAAAAACAAACTAAGCCTGACTTCTGACCCAGCCAATCATAATTTAGCTGAAAACTGCTGTGAAATGAACTGGTTTTATCATATGTGTTATATCTCAGTTTGCAATTCAGTTGTGGTTGTCAATAAAATGAAATAGTTTAGTTGCTAGAGGACAATGTGGTCAGCTGCGCCGGCCAGTGTGGCTGAGCGGTTCTAGGTGCTTCAGGCAGGAACCGGGCGACTGCTACGGTCGCAGGTTCGAATCCTGCCTCAGACATGGATGTGTGTGATGTCCTTAGGTTAGTTAGGTTTAAGTAGTTCTAAGTTCTAGGGGACTGTTGACCTCAGATGTTAAGTCCCATAGTGCTCAGAGCCATTTGAACCATTTTGATCAGCTGCATCTTTTTTTCTGTCTATACTGAGACTGGACAGGTTGTTCCAAAGGACAGCTGATCTATGTCTACTATCGGTTAAGGTATGGATATGACTGAATTTTAGAATATCTAACAGCTTGACTGACTCTGTTGCGCTTCTGCTTGTAAGCGATATGGGTTTCAGGGTTGGGGCATAATTAATTTTTTCCATGTGCAGCATCGGTGAGATTCATGAGATGGTGTAAAATGTTCAAATGTGTGTGAGTTCTTAACGGGCCAATCTGCAGAGGTCATCGCTCCATAGACTTACGCACTACTTTGTAGTGTGCGTACTGTAAGACCTTCAGTACACATACCATCAGATTATTTGACTTGTCGCTCTAACGAAGTAGGCGAGTGTCAGCAATATGTCTCGTGGTCTTATCGTGGCGTGTTTTTATCTTCTACCGTTAGGTCAGACGATAGAAATGCCACTTGCACGCTCAGATTGACGGTGACCAACTTTAAACAGAACTTGATTAATTTTCACACACATTTATTAAAATAATAACAAACATAAACATTACTTAACTTGATTCTGAATGCTATTTACAATTGACAATCTGAAGTTCCTGTGGTCTTGGTACGTTAATCTTATTCTCACATATCTCTGATACTTGACAAAGTGTCTATACATTTATCTTCATGGCTATGTACAGGAATATGATAATCTTCTTAGGTGCAGACTGAAACTCGACTATAGACTGGTACAGACTAATGCAGACTGGTAGAGACTGGTGCAGACTAATGCAGACTAATGCAGACTGACTAATCGGAGGTCTGTACTCTCGTTATAATACCCCGCGCGTTCAGGTATCACTGCGCGAGTGTGATCCGTGAGGAGAAAAGGTTCTACGTTAGCAGCAATCTCATTGGCTGTGTTGCATATTAGTATGCTGATCGGCGGAAGCAGAATTTGGTCCGTCTCTAAGGCAGCGCCATCTCGTAGTGCGGAGACGGACGAGCGCTGTGCCTGCGCTGTTGTGCTTAGCGGGACGTGCTCTAGTGGGAATGTTGTGTACGCGCTGACTACGTGGAACTATGTACACAACATACTTAAACTAAGCTATGCTAAGAACAACACACACACCCACGCCTGAGGGAGGATTCGAACCTTCGGCGGGAGGGGCTGCATAGTCAGTGACGTGGCACCTCTAACTGTGCGGCCATGAGCTTGTGTAACTCATCCGTTAGCCAAGGTGTGGCGTTCTTTATCAGTTTCCCAGTGTATGTTTGTCATACAGTCGAGTAATACTTTACTGTAGTGCAATGTCTGTCTTTTACTGTATAGCAGGAAGCAATGCATGCATGTCCGAAGAAGCACTGCTTCAAACCATATAGCACAACACAGACACTGCAGGACAGTACAGTATTTCACGCCATATCAGGCAAATGAGACAATAGAAAAATAGTACCTCTAGCTGTGTGGGAATCACGGAAGTATAGTACGACCACTGGAGAATGGAGACACGAGGACAAAAGGAAGTTTGTGTCGCTCCTATAAGTGTGCTAAGAAGTTGTTGAGGTGACTGCTCACGACATGTGGGAAATCCAGGTTTGAGTCCCAGTCCGTTACAAATTTTCATTTGTTCTGAAATATTCTACAGCAGATGTGGAACCATAATCGGAATTTGTGAATTATTTCTTACTGGGAGAGCAAGTTCGTTAGTAACTCTCCGAAGTTTGTCGTTTGACTTCGGAAATGGAGTGGAACTCATTTCCCAAACTATTTTACGTGTGTGAGCTGATACTTCCGGCACACTGATGTGTTTATAATTTCTGTTCGAATTTGGCTGCTATTTTTCTTCTTGGATGTTGTAGAGAGTACATTACGAAAATTCTGTCGTGTACAAAGACGCTAGGTACAAATGTTTGAGGAGTTTGGGGATTTCGTTACAAACAAATCTAAGAGAGTGTGACCATGAGCAGGTGCAAGGCGGTGCTCTCCAGAAGCCAAATAGTCTGAGATTATCGTGTATCTGATATTGTTCGAGCTCGTCAGATCTCTGTTGGAGCAATTGCGGCTTATGCACGTTTCCGTTTAGTGATTTATTCGAGGCAAAGAAAACTCTCATATTCTTCTCGAGCGTTTTCTGCGTTTTTTCCAACGCTGATGCAGTGACGGCATCTGTAGCTGTCCGGACAACGAGGCCCGAGTGTGGCGTGCCCCTGCTGCGCATTGTGATGTGGAACTGGAACAGCTTGATGACATCAGCGATGCAAGGCAGTGTGGCCGCTGTTGCTGCAGCTGGTGCCACCTCTACGTGAAGTGCACGCAGAAGAGGTGTGGCGCGGACGTCTGGATGCGGCGTGGCCCGTCTGTGGCACGGATATGGCGTGGGCGGAGCTCATTGGAAGAGTGACAAGACCATGCTACAGAAGAGTGGCAGACGTGCCGTCTAGATCAGACGCAGACAGTAGCGCACACGACATTTGGCAACGCGTAGACTCCGAGAAGATATTGAATTCTTCCATTATACTTGAAAAAGGAGAAGAAATATAAAACTTCCTGGCAGATGAAAACTATGTGCCGGACCGAGACTCGAACTCTGAACCTTTGCCTTTCGCACACCAGTGCTCTACCGTCTTCTTTTTTGTTGATCTCATTTTGTTCGTTATTGTTCCTTCTACGAGGTGTGATTGGAAAGTTTTAAGAATGGGCTTGTAATTATAAAATAGTCGTACTTACATGCTACTGTGATGCATCTCCTTCAAAATAGTCCCCTTCCGACTGAACACACCGACTCCAATGGTGTTTCCACTTTTGGAAACATTCCTGGAAATTTTTTTCCTGAAGTGTGTTAAGGACACTCTCCGTATTTGGCTGGATGTCTTCAATCGAGTCAAATCGCTTCTCTTCAGTGAAAATTTCAGTTTAGGAAACAGGTAGAAGTCCGCAGGGGCCAAATCAGGGAAATATGGCGGTTGTGGAAGCACAGGAGTTTTGAATTTGGCCAAAAATTCAACGACAGAGAAGGCACGATGAGCCAGAGTATTGTCATGGTGTAGCACCCCAACTCCTGTCTTTCCACAATGCAGGCCTTTTCTTCCACACCTTCTCGCGCAAACAGTCAAGGACACATTTGTAGTATTCCTGGTTAATTGCCTGTCCTTCAGGGGTAAATTGATGATGAACGACACCGGTAGAATCGAAAAAAATCACCAACATTGTCTTCACCTTCGACCGACTATGCCGTGATTTTTTCGGTCATGGTGAGCCTGGGGTCTTCCACTGGGAAGACTGCACTTTGGTTTCAGGATCATATCCATATACCCACGATTCGTCAACTGTAATAACCCTATTTATCAAATCTGGGTCATTTTTAGTCTGATTAACCAGTTCTTGGCACAATTCAATTCAGTAGTGTCTCTGGTCACTTGACGACACTTTTGGAATGAATTTTGTGGACACTCGAAGCATGTTCAGACCTTCAGTTGAAATTGACTGAACCGCATAGAAACTTAAATTAAGTTCATCAGGCATCTCCCTAATTGTAAGTCTACGATCAGAGCGCACTAAGTCGCGAACTTTCACAACATTTTCATTCGTTTTGTAGGTGGAAGGACGGCTGGACTGTGGCATCTTCACATGATTCGCGCCCATTTTTAAATCTGTTTAACCAGACAAAATCATTTCAATGGCTCATACAATTGTCTCCAAAAGCTGTTTTTAATAGTTCGTAAGTCTCAGAAGCTGATTTCCCGGTTTTAAAACAAAATTTCACACGACCTCGTTGCTCTGGTTTTACATCCATTTTCACGCAGGCAGAATCCGGCATCTGGCAACAAGCCCTAACAGACCCACACTCAACCAGCTGCCACAACGAACTGAATAAAGAAAACGCAGTTTCCTGTCAGAGGACATTCAAGGACAAGGCATGACTCACTCCCCACCCTCCATGTATCTGCCTGCCAAACCAGTAAACAGTAGCGGATCCATTCTTAAAACTTTCCAATCATACCTCGTATTTGTTCGGAGTGGACGTCTCATGACGTTTGTTCAAGCTCATCGTTCATCCATAAACCCAGTTTTTTATTACAGAGGTTTGCTTACCCTCTGACCGAACACGCTGAGTTATCGTGCCAGCACCATCTGAAGCACGGCTCACAACCCGTCCTCACATCTTTAATTCCGCCAGTACCTCATCTCCTACCTTCCAAACTTCACAGAAACTCTCCTGCCAACCTTGCTGAACTAACACTCCTGGAAGAAAGGATATTGCAGAGACATGGCTTTGCCACAGCCTGATGTTTCCAGAATTTCGAGAAGAAATATAGCACATTAAACATGAATTCCTTCCATTTCCAGATATTCCTTTCCTCTCCGATTCCACGAACAATATTATCGTTTCTTCTGCTATCAGATCCTTAATTCTCAGACTCCTCTACCACCAAATACACTGATGAGCCAAAACATTATGACCACTGTGCTCCGCGAGATTGTATGCAGCCTGGTATCGCTGAGGGCACGTGACTCGGTATATGAGCGGAGCAGAGGCGAATGGGGAATCATCCTAGAGACGATAAGTGGCGCAGATGCGGGATTCAGCTGATTTAAGCGATTTTGACAAAAGCCAGATTGTTGTGACCCACTGCCTGAGATGGAGCATCCCGGACATGGCGAAGCCGTTCGGCTGCACGCGTGCTACTGTCGTGAGCATCAATGGCAAGTGATGGAAGAATGCTGAAACCACGAGTAGGCGACCTCATCACAGACCGTAGAGATCGAAAGCTTTCCCTTCCTCTGAAGCAGGATAGGCGGTGGTCTGTGGCAGATCTGACGACGGAGTACAAAGTTGGCGCAGGCACAAGTGTTTTGGAGCACACCGTATAGCGCACACGGCGTTGAACATTGTGTTCCGCAGCGTGACCTGTACAGGTCCCCTTGTTAACCCAACAAAATCGTCAGTTATGATTACGGTGGGCACGGGATCATCGAGATTGGATCGCGGATCAATGAAATCATGACGCCTGATCGGATAAATCTCGTTTGTTGTTAAACCAGGTCGATGGTCGTGTCGAGGAACACCGTCATCCAGGCGAGCGGCTGGTCGAAAGATGCAGCACGTCACGGACGCAGGCCGGTGGGAACAACATTATGTTACGAAGGACATTCACCTGGGTTTCCGTGGGACCTACGGTAGTAGTCGGAGGTACCATGACAGCTGTGGACTACGTGAAGAGTATTAGGAGACACCTGTAACCCCTGAGCCTTGATGTCTTCTCCAACAGCGATGTCATGTTCCAGTAGGATAAGTGTGAATGTCACAAGGCCAGAATCGTGCTGCAATGGTTTGAGGAGGATGATAGTGAACTCTCGTTGATTTCTTTGACTCCAAATTCGGCTTATCTGAATCCCACGAAACCCAACTGGAACGCTGTTGGACACTTGCTCCTCTCCCACAAACTAACCGCCCGTAAATTACGCGAAGTGTGTGATCTGTGCGTCGGCATCTGGTGCCACAAACCTTTGGAAACCTGTCAAGTACTTGTCGAATTCATGGCACGCAGAATCACTGCTGAACTGCGCTTCAGAGGTGGACGACACGCTTTTAAGTAGGTGGCTCATCAGTGTATCAGATGCTTCGTTCCTTTTTTTTTTTTCACTTTCCTATACTCCTATAGAGTGCTGTAGTTCAGACGTACATTCTCAAATATTTTTTCTCAAGTTAAGACCTGAAGTTGAAGGCAGTGTAACGGGCGTGGAATTCGCTCTTTACGGTGATAGCCTGCTTTTCCAGTCTCGCAAGGTATCAGAATTCGTTCGCTTCGTCTACGATGTGCCCCCCCCCCACCCCCCACCCACACACACAATTTTAAGTTAAGCTCGTCACTCATCTCATTTCTGCTGCTCATTAATACTTCCGATTTTCTGTGGCTTACGCTGAACACCTAATCTGTACTCAAGTAGCCTGTTCATTTTTTTTAACGTATCTGTACTTGTTCCTAACTTCCACAGATTATAGCAATGTCATAACGAATGTCATCGTTGATCTCCTTTCACCACGAATTTTGAACGTATTTCTGAACTTTTATTTATTTCATTGCTTCTTCGACGTACAAGTTGAACAGGAGAAGAAAAAGACGGCATCCCTGCCTTAAGCCCTCTTTAATCCTAATATTTCTCACTTGGCCTTTCAATTCTTACGGATTCTTCTAGGCTGTTATATATACAGTACATTATCCGTCTTTTCCTATAGATTATATCTATTTTCCTGATAGTCTGTGTCATTTTTGGCACTGTTATACATTGGAACGCTTTTTCTAGGTCGACAAATACCAAGAAACTTGCTTGTCTCATTACGCGTAATGTGAGAACTTCTTTTCTAAGTCACACTTGCCGTCACCTAACAAATCCTCTATTTCCCTTTGTTCTGTGTGCTGCCTTAGCGCCCGCAGCTTCGCACGCTTTGACTATCGTCTGCACAGACTTTTTTGTTTTCGTTTAATACTTTAATAGCATTTATATGTTGTTCACAAATTGCCACGTCTTCTACACTTTGCGCGCTAATTAAGTCCATGGAACCATAGTCCTTTCCGAATGTACTTCTGACCAAAAAGCGATTCTTGCAGCTAGCATCGAAGATATTTGTTAACCATGCCTTTTGATTTCTTGTGGTGATATTTCCATAGAAACTTTGTAACGCGTTTTGCTATTGTTATTGTTAGAAAAATCTTTATTCAGTCGGTCGTCGAAATTTTGAAATAAAAGTTATCGTGGATGTCTCGTAATAAATATTTCGCGTGAAGCGCTGTTGCGACACAGGCAAAGATCAATTGTGGAAACTAAGCCACTGAATATTACAAATAATGTTATTAAAGAATACGGCCGACTGACTACATCAAATAAGAGGGCACGTACATTCGCGAATGAGTGCTCAAAAAAAAAAAAAAAAAGCGTTATACTGTGTAGGAAATGAGTCTTAAATGTAGTTACGCTTGTACACACTCAAATGTATGAGAACATACGAATGGGATAGAGGCAGGTACATTTTGAGTGCAATCATCCCCCGTGGCCTGGATAAAAAGAATTGCAGTTAAATGCATTTGTCCATCTTAGAACCTGGACTTCGAAATTAAATGAAAAGGAAGACTGCAGGTTCTGAATATCGCGGCAAATATATTGAAATTGACGGTAGCGGCCACGAAAGGAAAAAGATGAACACATTCAGGTACCTCTACTGTTGAGCAGCATCGCCGTTGAGATCGTCGGCTCCATCTAAATTCTCTGCATAAAATTAAAATAATAGTAATAACTTTCCAGAATTTCAGGAGCTGGGATCCATGCTATCACAAAAGACGAAATCGCTCTGCTTCAAAATCACTTCCATTATTTAACCCAATTAACACGTCTTAACACTAGGACAGGCTAACAGCAAAAGGTAACTTATTCTGAAACTAATAAACGGAGTGTAAAGCTTCTTTTGTTCAGCAAATGCTTTACGCATTAATCTCTGGTAGTTGAACTAGGGTCTATATATTCATAAAAATTTTTATATAATTCCTTTACAACTTCCATCCCTTAACACGTATTTCTTTAGAACACAAATACAGATTTTCATAGATTTAGCTTCTAAAATGTTTTTATATAACGAAATATGTACGTAAAAGTTTCCATCCCTTATTTCAGCCCCTTAGGGTTGAATGTCCAAAAAAACACAACACGTATTTTTTATTTCTAGCTGAGAAGCGAAATTCACTTTTTTTAGGTTTTACCTAAAAACGCTTTCGTAAGGTTTCGCTATTAATGCAATTTTGAAGCTAGAAGCACGAAAACTGATATGTAGTTTATCAGTCGTAAATACAATAATACCTCCTTCAGCATTTCTGGACATTTGAGCATTAGTGGGATAAAATAGTGGGTGAATTTTTTTTTAATAAATCGTTATTGAAGTGCTATTATGAAATATTTTCATAAAAATTTGCATCTTCTATTTCACCCTCTTAGAGGTCGAATTTCAAAAAACAATGAAACACATATTTTTTTACTTCTAACCAAGAAATCAAATACCAATTTACACACATGTAGCTTCAAAAATTCTTTTTAGTACATTCCTGCAAGTCTTTCTGCAGTATCGCAGAAGGAACATTCAACTTCTAGTAGCCGAAGTACACGACCTCGTTCAAACTTGATAACGGTGTCTTTGTCGCCTTAAATGCATTGTTGACTGACATCGACTCACCACGTCCACTCTCAAATATAACTAACGCACACGATCGTTGCAGCGTGTATTTAAAGCAAACATGATGCGCATCCGCATTTTTGCACTAGTAGCACCCGACAGGCGCGAGATATACAATGAAGAGCCAAAGAACCTGGTACACCTGCCTAATATCGTGTAGCGCCCCCGCGATCATGCAGAAGTGCCGCAACATGACGTGGCATGGACTCACTAATGTGTGACGTAATGCTGGAGGGAACTGACACAATGAATCTTGCACGGCTGTCCATAAGTCCGTAAGAGTACGAGGGGGCGAAGATCTTTCCTGAATTGCGCGTTGGTAGGCATCCCAGATATACCCAATAATGTTCATGTCTGGGGAGTCTGGTGACCAGCGGAAGTGTTTAAACCCGGAAGAGTGTTCCTGGAGCCACTCTGCAACAATTATGGACGTGTAGGGCGTCGCATTGCCCTGCTGAAATTGTCCAAGTCCGTCGGAAAGCACAATGGACATGAATGGATGCAGATGATCAGACAGAATGGTTATGTATGTGTCACCTGTCAGAGTAGTGTCTAGACGTTTCAGGGTTCCCATATCACTCCAACTGCACACGCTCCACACCATTACAGAGCCTCCACCAGCTTGAGCAGTTCCTAGCTGACATGCAGGGTCCATGGATTTATGAGGTTGGCTCCATACCCGTACACTTCCAACCCCTGGATACGATTTGAGTACGAGAGTCGTCCGACCAGGAAACATGTTTCTAGTCATCAACAGTCCAATGTCGGTTCAAATGGTTCAAATGGCTCTGAGCACTATGGGACTCAACTGCTGAGGTCATTAGTCCCCTAGAACTTAGAACTAGTTAAACCTAACTAACCTAAGGACATCACAAACATCCATGCCCGAGGCAGGATTCGAACCTGCGACCGGAGCGGTCTTGCGGTTCCAGACTGCAGCGCCTTTAACCGCACGGCCACTTTGGCCGGCTCCAATGTCGGTATTGACGGGCTCTGGCGAGGAGTAAAGCTTTGTGTCGTGCAGTCATCAACGGTGCACGAGTGGGCCTTCGGCTCCGAAAGCCCATATCATTGTTTCGTTGAATGGTTCGCACACTGACACTTGTTGATCGCCCAGCGTTGAAATCTGCAGCAATTTGAGAAAGGGTTGCAGTTCCGTCACGTTGAACGATTCTCATGAATCGTCGTTGGTTCCGTTCTTGCAGGGTATTTTTCCGGCCGCAGCGACGTCGGAGAATTGATGTTTTACCCGATTCCTTATATTCACGGTACACTCGTGAAATGGTCGTACGTGAAAATCCCCACTTCATCGCTACATCGAAGATGCTGTGTCTCATCGCTCGTGCGCCGACTATAACACCACGTTCAAACTCACTTAAATGTGGATATCCTGCCATTGTAGTAGCAGTAACAAATCTAACAACTGCGCCAGACACTTGTCTTTTATAGGCGTTGCCGACCGCAGCGCCGTATTCTGGCTCTTTACATATCTCTGAATTAGAATATGCTTGCTTATACCAGTTTCTTTGGTGCTTCAGTGTAGAATAGACAACATCTTTAAGATGTAGAAACACACCTAGCAACTTTTGTTTATGTCGCACAGCTTCATTTTGGCGTTGCGATTTTTTTTCTGTCAATGTATATTTAGAGATTATTATGATTCCATATCCCTCCGAACAAACTAATACACCCAAAGTTAATCCACGGTTCATGGCCGAATCAGTGTGCGTGCCAGTGATAATCCAAATTCACCACGGTCTCTAAATCCTAGGAATCACGCTACATATTCTAGAATCTCTTTTATTTCTTAAATGATTATGCGTTACATATATTACGTGACCTGTCAAAACGTAGTAAGTAACCACAAAATAGTGTACACATACACGAATAAAATTCAGTGGTACGGTGAAAAGACATATATCTACAGACATACAGTATATGAGAAAATATAAGAAATAGCAAATAGTGCACAATTTTTATGTGTAGCTAAAATCTTCAAAGGAGCACTTATGACATTGTAACAGCCAGCAGGGATCCATAAGTAATCGTGTAGTTTTGAATCTAGAGGGAAGGAATATAATTTGTGTGCCACTGTTAGAAGACTGAAAACAAATTAGTAAAGTAGAGTAATGACGATGCTAAAAAAAGCAAACATCACAGGTTGTCTATGATACGCTTGGCTATACCATTTCAAGATACCTGACACGTGCTTTCCAATAACACACGAATTCGCACGAAGATGGTTGCTATACTGCGAACGTCTCCACATACTGTACTGTTCTGTCGTAATTGTAGTCTTTCTCCGACTTCACTCAGCTTTCATAAACCACACTACTTAAAAATCACTGGAGAAAGTAATCCAGAGTGTTTCGGTCATCAAAGCTTACGCAGTAACAGGTTTCGACAAGTATTCCCGGGTCTCACATCACAGACATATCGCGGAGCCCTCCAGTCGTCCTATTTACAACAAACTGCAACTGAAAGACGGACTCGGCTGCAGTTGCATTCGTTGGATAGAAAAGGGAGTGTGCGCGGCCTTGGTCAAATCCAGTTTGCAGTCTACCGTGTAGCTAGGCTGCGTGTCGGATGGTTTCGTTCTGCTGATAACTAACGTGACTGTAGGTAGACAAGTCGACGCGAGTTTCCGGTTATGTGGAAGACTATTTATGGCTACAGGCAGTGGCCCAGGCCCAAAAAATTTACGCAGCAAAACACTAATCACTACAGTGATGTGGTAAACCACTATGATCACTCTATAGTGTTTACACAGTTCCCTCTAGTAACATGAAAGTTATTCCCTGATGATTTAACAAATGTCCTACTATTCTGTCCCTGCTTCTTGTCAGTGTTTCTCATGCATTCCTTTCCTCGCCGATTCGGTCGAAAACTTCCTCATTCCTTACCTTATCAGTCCGTCTAATTTTCAGTATTCTTCTGCAGAACCACATTTCTTCTGTTCTGGTTTCTCCACAGTCAGTTTCACTACCATACATTGCTGTGTTCCAAATGCACATGCTCAGTCCGGAACCGCGGGACTGCTACGGTCGCAGGTTCGAATCCTGCCTCGGGCATGGATGTGTGTGATGTCCTTAGGTTAGTTAGGTTTAAGTAGTTCTAAGTTCTAGGGGACTGATGACCACAGATGTTAAGTCCCATAGTGCTCAGAGCCAAATGCACTTTTCCAGACATGTCTTCCTCAAATTAACACCTATGTTTGATACCAGGAAACTTGTCTTGGCTGGAAATGCTCTTTTTGCCATTGCCAATCTGCTTGTTATGTCCACCTTGTTCCGACCGACATGTGTTATTTTGCTGTCTATGTAGCAGAATCCTTAGCTTCGTCTCCTTCGTGACCACCAATTCTGATGTTAAGTTTGTCGCTATTCGCATTTCTGCTATTTCTCATTACTTTCGTCTTTCTTTGGTTTGCTCTCAATCCATATTCTCTACTCATTCGACTATTCATTCCGTTCAACAGATCTTCATTTTCACTGAGGATGGCAATGTCATCAGCGAGTCTTATCACTGGTATCCTTTTACCTTGACCGATGAACTCGCTGTATGGCCCCCTTCCTCCAATCAACCAACAAACCAACTTTCACCATGAATTTTAATTCCGCTCTTGACCTTTCTTTTATTTCCGCCATTGATTCTTCGATTGATAGATTGAACAGTAGAGGCAAAAGAATACATCATTGTGTTACCCCCTTTTCAATTCGAGCATTACTTCCTTGGTCTTCCATTCTTATTGTTCCTTCTTGGTTGCTATAAAGATTGTACAATAAGAACATAAAAGTCATGGTATACCTCCTAATATTGTGTCAGACCTCCTCTTGTCTGGTGTAGTGAAGCAACTCGACGTGGCATGGACTCAACAAGTCGTTGGAAGTCCCCTGCACAAATATATAGCCTTACTGTCCACAACTGCAAAAGTGTTGCCGGTGCTGGACTTTATGCACGAACTATCCTCTCGATTATGTCCCATAAATGTTCAATGGGGGTCGCATCGGGCGGTCTCGCTGGCAAAATCATTCGCTCCAACTGTCCAGAATGTTCCTCAAACCAAATGCGAACTTTTCTGACGCCGTGACGTGCATTTTCAACCATAAGAATTCCACGAGTACACGAAATCCATGTATGGCCGTAAATGGTCTCCAAGTAGCCTAACAATACCATATCTAGTCTACACAATACACACCATGTGGAACGACCACCAACTTGCACAGTGCCTTGTTGACAACTTGGATCCTTGGGTTCGTGGGGTGTGCGCCACATTCGACCCACCATCAGCTCTTACCAACTGGAATCGGGACTCGTGTGGCAAGAGTACGGTTTTCCAATCTCGTAGGCTCTAACTGATGTGGTCACGACCCCAGGAGAGGTGTTGCTGGCCATGTCGTGCTGTTAGCGAAGGCACTCGCATCGGTCTTCTGCTTCCATAGTGCAATTCCGCTGCACCGTCCTAACGCATACGTTCGTCGTACGTCTCGCATTTATTTCTGTTGTTATTTCAAGTAGTGTTGCTTGTCTGTTAGCACTGACAACTCTTCGCAAACGCCGCTGCTGTCAGTCGTTAAGTGAAAGCCGTCGGCCATTGCGTTGTTGCTGGTGAGAGGTGGTACCTGAAAGTTGGTATTCTCGGCAGACTCCTGACACTGTGGATCTCGGAATATTGAATTCCGTAACTATTTCCGAAATGGAATGTCCCATGCTTCTAGCTCCAACTACCATTCCGCGTTCAAAGTCTGGTAATTCCCGTCGTTCTGCCACAACCATGACGGAAATCTTCTCACACGGATCACCTGAATACAAATGACAGCTCCGCCCATGCACTGCCCTTTTATACCTTGTGTACGCGATACTAACGCCTGCTTTTGTCACCTCAATGTGTATTACCGGTTTTTCCCTATAGCTTACCTCTATTTATATAGCTTACCAGGTTAACAAATACTATAAACGTGTCTCGATCTTCCTTCAGTCTTGCTTCCATTACCATTCGAAACGTCAGAATGGCCCTCTGATGCATTTACACTACTGGCCATTAAAATTGCTACACCATGAAGATGACGTGCTACAGGAAGAAGATGCTGTGATATGCAAATGATTAGCTTTTCAGAGCATTCACACAAGGTTGGCGCCGGTGGCGACACCTACAACGTGCTGACATGAGAAAAGTTTCCAACCGATTTCTCATACACAAACAGCAGTTGACCGGCGTTGCCTGGTGAAACGTCGTTGTGATGCCTCGTGTAAGGAGGAGAAATGCGTACCGTCACGTTTACGACTTTGATAAAGCTCGGATTGTAGCCTATCGCGATTGCGATTTATCGTATCGCGACATTGCTGCTCGCGTTGGTCGAGATCCAATGACTGTTAGCAGAATATGGAATCGGTGGGTTGAGGAGGGTAATACGGAACGCCGTGCTGGATCCCAACGTCCTCGTATCACTAGCAGTCGAGACGACATGCATCTTATCCACATGGCTGTAACGGATCGTGCAGCCACGTCTCGATCCCTGAGTCAACAGATGGGGACGTTTGCAAGACAACAACCATCTGCACGAACAGTTCGACGACGTTTGCAGCAGTATGGACTATCAGCTCGGAGACCATGGCTGCGGTTACCCTTGACGCTGCATCACAGACAGGAGCGCCTGCGACGGTGTACTCAACGACGAACCTGGGTTCACGAATGGCAAAACGTCATGTTTTCCGATGAATCCAGATTCTGTTTACAGCATCACGATGGTCGCATCCGTGTTTGACGAAATCGCGGTGAACGCACATTGGAAGCGTGTATTCGTCATCGCCCGGCGTGATGGTATGGGGTGCCATTGGTTACACGACTCTGTCAACTCTTGTTCGAATTGACGGCACTTTGAACAGTGGACGTTACATTTCAGATGTGTTACGACCAGTGGCTCTACCTTTCATTCGATCCCTGCGAAACCCTACACTTCAGCTGGATAATGCACGGCCGCATGTTGCAGGTCCTGTACGGGCCTTTCTGGATACAGATGTTCGACTGCTGCCCTGGCGAGCACATTCTCCAGATCGCTCACCAAAAGAAAACGTCTGGTCAATGGTGGCCGAGCAACTGGCTCGTCACAATACGCCAGTCACACTGTGGTATCGTGTTGAAGCTGCATGGCCAGCTGTACCTGTACACGCCATCTAAGCTCTGTTTGACTCAATGCCCAGGCGTATCAAGGCCGTTATTACGTCCAGAGGTGGTTGTTCTGGGTACTGATTTCTCATGATATTCACCCAAATTGCGTGAAATTGTAATCACATGTCAGTTCTAGTATAATATATTTATCCAATGAATACCCGTTTATCATCTGCATTTCTTGTTGGTGTAGCAATTTTAATGGCCAGTAGTGTACTTTTTATAAAGCCAAACTGATTGTTATCTAACAGGTCCTAAATTTTCTTCTTCGTTCTTCCTTATATTTTTCTTGTTAGCAATCTCTGTGCCTGTTAAGCTGATTGCACGATAATTCTCGCGCTTGTCGGCGCTTCCAATTTTCGGAATTGTGTCAGTGATGTTTTTCCGGAAGTCTAACGGCATATCGCCAGACTCATACATTCTACACACCAGCGTGAATAGACGTTTTGCTGTCAGTTTCCTCAGTGGTTCTAGAAATTTCGGTGGAAAGTTATCTACCCCTTCTACCTTATTCAATCTTAACTCTTGCAAAGCTCTTTACAGAAAATTCTGATTCTAATGCTGGATCCCCTATCTCTTCCCGACTGCTCCTGCTTCTTCTTCTCTCACGTCATCAGACAAGCCCTCTGGGTGATACTTATTCGAGAAACCCCTGGTAGATTTACAGAGATGAGTGGCACCATACTTATACACCGGTCACGCATTTCCGGCAAATTACGGGCCTGTAGTCTGTGGGCGCAGAGGTGGCGTTCCATAGTGTGTCTGACGTATTCCATCGAGTTCAGATCAGACGAATTTGGAGGCCACAACACCAACGTGAGTTCATTGTCACGCTCCTCAAACCACAGACTTGAGACATGGACAGTCATCCTGCTTGGACGATATTGTCGCTGTTAGAGAATATATCGAGCGTGAAGAGATGCAAATGGTCTGCAGTAATGTTCACGTCTTCCACAGTTGTCACCGTGCTTTCGAAAACTACCACAGGTCTCATAGAATCTGTTATCACCTGACGAAGCTGCAGTCGTCCGGTTACAACTATGGGTTCTTTGACTGCTCTGAAAGATGGTTGATCAGAACTACAACATATGAACTGTTAATTCTCTTTATTGCAAGAATGATACAAAGATTTACTGAACTTTATATAATCCATAATCACAGGAATGTGCCCAATATTTGCAACTGTCTTTGAATATGAAAACATCACTTGATGCACACATTTATTAAACTCCTCTTTCGAAGTGCAGAGTTCTCAATGTTCAAAAGTATAGTTCATCTAAGATATGAGTAACATATTTTCAGTATGTGGTGCCCCACAGTTCTTAAATATTTGATGTCAGACCACCTCCTTGAGCTGCTGGTAAAATTATTTATAGAACCAGTTTGGGTCGTCTGACCATCGTCAGGTTCCTAAAAGTATCAACACTTTGACGACGTAATTTAGGTTATGATACACTCCTGGAAATTGAAATAAGAACACCGTGAATTCATTGTCCCAGGAAGGGGAAACTTTATTGACATATTCCTGGGGTCAGATACATCACATGATCACACTGACAGAACCACAGGCACATAGACACAGGCAACAGAGCATGCACAATGTCGGCACCAGTACAGTGTATATCCACCTTTCGCAGCAATGCAGGCTGCTATTCTCCCATGGAGACGATCGTAGAGATGCTGGATGTAGTCCTGTGGAACGGCTTGCCATGCCATTTCCACCTGGCGCCTCAGTTGGACCAGCGTTCGTGCTGGACGTGCAGACCGCGTGAGACGACGCTTCATCCAGTCCCAAACATGCTCAATGGGGGACAGATCCGGAGATCTTGCTGGCCAGGGTAGTTGACTTACACCTTCTAGAGCACGTTGGGTGGCACGGGATACGTGCGGACGTGCATTGTCCTGTTGGAACAGCAAGTTCCCTTGCCGGTCTAGGAATGGTAGAACGATGGGTTCGATGACGGTTTGGATGTACCGTGCACTATTCAGTGTCCCCTCGACGATCACCAGTGGTGTACGGCCAGTGTAGGAGATCGCTCCCCACACCATGATGCCGGGTGTTGGCCCTGTGTGCCTCGGTCGTATGCAGTCCTGATTGTGGCGCTCACCTGCACGGCGCCAAACACGCATACGACCATCATTGGCACCAAGGCAGAAGCGACTCTCATCGCTGAAGACGACACGTCTCCATTCGTCCCTCCATTCACGCCTGTCGCGACAGCACTGGAGGCGGGCTGCACGATGTTGGGGCGTGAGCGGAAGACGGCCTAACGGTGTGCGGGACCGTAGCCCAGCTTCATGGAGACGGTTGCGAATGGTCCTCGCCGATACCCCAGGAGCAACAGTGTCCCTAATTTGCTGGGAAGTGGCGGTGCGGTCCCCTACGGCACTGCGTAGGATCCTACGGTCTTGGCGTGCATCCGTGCGTCGCTGCGGTCCGGTCCCAGGTCGACGGGCACGTGCACCTTCCGCCGACCACTGGTGACAACATCGATGTACTGTGGAGACCTCACGCCCCACGTGTTGAGCAATTCGGCGGTACGTCCACCCGGCCTCCCGCATGCCCACTATACGCCCTCGCTCAAAGTCCGTCAACTGCACATACGGTTCACGTCCACACTGTCGCGGCATGCTACCAGTGTTAAAGACTGCGATGGAGCTCCGTATGCCACGGAAAACTGGCTGACACTGACGGCGGCGGTGCACAAATGCTGCGCAGCTAGCGCCATTCGACGGCCAACACCGCGGTTCCTGGTGTGTCCGCTGTGCCGTGCGTGTGATCATTGCTTGTACAGCCCTCTCGCAGTGTCCGGAGCAAGTATGGTGGGTCTGACACACCGGTGTCAATGTGTTCTTTTTTCCATTTCCAGGAGTGTATGAAAACAGTGTGTTATTCATGTTTTTATCACCTGAATATAACGATTTTACACTGACGGAAAAAACTCGCCAAATAATAATTAATGTAGAGTAATGAAATTTTGGGAATAGCTTTGTCTAGATAATATATTTAAGTGATATAGGTTAATGTAAGAGCGAGATAAGAAAATGAAAATTTGAAAAGCTGGTACATTAATAACCGGTGTAACTGTCAGAATGCAGATGTGCATGCACTGTGTCAGATATCAGTTTTTGTGATCGAGTTCTGTACCTGTTGCACTTGGTCAGTCATTACAGGGACGATTAATGCTGTTTGTGCAAGACGCTGGAGCTGTCGTCTGATGACGTCCCATATGTGCTCGATTGGATACAACAAGGCCAAGGCACTACGTTGATACTCTGTAGAGCAAGGCAGGTTACAGCAGTGGTATGTGGGCGAGCATTATCCTGTTCGCCCCATGGAATGCTGTTCACGAACAGCAGCACAACATGTCTAATCACCAAACTGACGTACAAATACGCCGTCAGAGCGCGTGCAATATACTGCAGTCCGAGAAAATTGCACAGCCGACCATAACTCCAGGTGTAGGTCCAGTGTGTCTAACACGCAGACACGTTGGTTTGCATGTCCTCTTTCTAACCAATACACGGCCATCACCGGCACTGAGGCAGAACCAGCTGTCATCAGAAAACACAGCAGACCTCCATCCTACCTCCAATGAGCTCAAGCTTGACACCACAGAAGTCGCAAATGGCGGTAGTTTAGGGTCAGCAGAATGCAGGCTGCTGGACTGCTTAGGAACTACCCATGAAGTAACCAATTTTTAACAGGTCTTTGTGTCTCTGTGATGCCAGCAGCTGCTCAAAATGCTGCTTCAGGTGCAGTACGATGCGCCAGAGCCACACTCCTAACACTATGGTCTTTTCTCTCGGTAGTGCCACGTGGCCGTCCGGAGCATCGTCTTCTTGCGACCGTAGGTTCTCGTGACCACCGCTGCCAACAATCATGTACAATAGCTTCATTCCTGCCAAGTCTTTCGGTAATATCTGAGCTTTTCGTAGCCCTATTACACGGCCTCGTTCAAACTCAGTGAGGTGTTGGCGTTTTTGTGCCCTTAAAGGCACACGTGACTAACATCAACTCACCAAGTCCAATCTCTAACGTAACCAACGCTCACGACCCTTGCGGGATGTGTTTAAAGCAAACGTGATTTGCATCGTCATAGTGGCGCTAGTAGTGCCACGCTGATGCGATTGGTGCGAACTTTGAATACACGTCATCTTTCAGATGTAGAAACATGCCTACCAACTTTTATTTACGTCATACAGCTCCTTCTTGGCATTGCAATTTTTTTCCCATCAGTGAATATTTCGCCCAGTATGATGCAGTGAGTAGTTTTATCAATCTAATGATAGCTAGAAACTGAAACTGGTTGTATAAATGAAGTATTCTACCAGCAACTCTTGGCAGTAATATGACTTTTTTCACATCGGTACCACATGAGCCCTAAATAGATGATGTTGTCTTGTTGATTGGAAGTCTGGAACTGGGGCTGACAGTGAGCCTACTTCTGCTCAGCTGTATCTTGGTCTGCGTGCAGTGGCGTTGTAGAGCTGGGAACGAGGGTGTGGCTCCGCCAGCGCCCCCCATTCGTAGGCGAGGCTTGCAGCAAGACATCACTAACTTCTGTGGTACCGATGCGAGTTGTCGTCTTTGGTATGGCCCCGCGTTCTTTGGATGATACCACAGAATCCTAGGTGAACATCATTATAGCTTGTTACTGCCCCCACTAGTCTGCACCCGTGGCGTACTGCACATTGCGAGCAGCCATTTTCTGGGATGACAGCGTATGTGGACACGACCATCAACCTGATGTAAGAAGGTAAGTGATTCATTCGCCCAGACAACGTGTTCCCATTGATCCACGGTGCGATCACGATGGTAATGTGCCCATTGTATCATGTCATCAGGTCAACATTTGCTGCGAAGTCTCATGTTAAAAAATGTGCACTGTATGGTGTGCTCTCAAAAACTTGTGTCTGCGCCAGCGCTGAAATCTGTCATCACACCTGCTGCAGATCGCAGCATGGGCAAGCTTCTGACTTCCACACTTTGGTGATGAGGTGTTGATGCCCAAAACCTTAGCACCTACTCATGGTTTCGCTGTCATTCAACCACTTTCCTTAAGTGCTGACGTTCTGACGACAGTAATATGCGAGCAGCTGACTACCTTTGTCGTCACTGAAATGCTTGTTCCCATGCACTGGTTCATAATAATCTGACGTTTGTTATAGTCGCTTGTATCAGTGTATTTACCAGTTTGCAGTCCATATCGTAGCTAAAGTCATTCCCCATTTGGGTGTGCTCCACTTCTACACTTCCCCATACTGAGTCATGTGGTCTGCAACACGATTTGGTGGCATTCATTCTCGCAGTTGGTGTTTTTCATAACGTTTTGCCTCATCAGAGTACGTCAATAAAACACTTTAATGAAACAGTGAAGTATTTGTTACTTGTGCATATCACTTCTACATTATTACTGATGTTCGGTACAAAACACATGAAGCACGTGTTGTATCAGCACTGTGTGAGGGTGGGAGGTGGGAGAGGAAGATGGGGGAGGGGAGGGGTCGCCAGTTAGCGGTGCACCACTTTTAACCCTACAGCAGTGTATGGTATGACCATCATAGACTGCTTTCTGACTCTACACCCCCACTCCTGCCCCTCGGTTTACTACGCGTATAGGAAAAGTCTGATGTCCAAAAAGTAGTGCAGCCTACACCAAAGACGAGCAAACTTCCCTGTTTGCAAGCTGGTCTGAGTGATTGGCATTCTGATAGACTGGTAGCCAAGCCATAGCAGGAGAAGCATCTCTTACCAGATCAAAAAGCAAACACAGAAATGTGAACTATGGGAACGTTATTACCAAATGAGTCCCAAGAGGACCAATGTGCTGTTATTCTTTTCTTGGCTGCTGAAGTACAAACACTGGTAGACACCCGTCATAGAATATGTATGGGGCAGTATATCTGTCGAAAACCACCATTGTGGAATGGTGCCCCAAGTTCTGTGCTGGTCGCGATTCGACACAAGACACCAGTCGACCTGGAAGACCAACCTCATCCATTATGGGTCAACTAAAATGGAACACACTCGAGCACCCGCAATATAGTTCTGATCCGTCCCCATGCGATTGTCACACTTTCGGTCCCTTAAATATGGACTTGAAGGTTCGAAGATTCCTGTCGGTGAAGGATGTGCAGCAGGCAGTTACAGACTTCGCCATGCATCAGGATATGGCGTTTTACCGTATGGTTATCTTCAACCTAATGTGTGGGATGCTTGCCTCAATGGTGACGGTGATTTTGTCTGATTGGCACACTGATTCTGGACTGTACAGCCTCCAAACAGAAACTTTTTGATCGCCCGTTATGCTGTTATGCTCTAAATCAATCAAGTCAAATTTCAGATGGTCCAGCACACATACAATCTTCATGCAAATGGATATATTTTGAACTTGTACTCCACAGCTGTAACACGAGGGTTGTCCAGAAAGTAAGTTCCGATCGGTCGCGAAATGGACACCACAGTGAAAACCCAATGAAGCTTTGCACAGTTGTGTTGTTGGGTAGTGTCTCTAGTATGACTGTCGATCGCATCAAGACGCTGTTTTCAGTTGTGAGCGCACTGTTAGCGAGTAAAGGTGCCTAGAACCACAATGTCTGCCGCCAAGTAGGAGGGCCCACTGAGAGGCTTCGCCTTAATGAATGCAGCCCACCTAACACAACTGCCACGCACTTCCTTCTTCATGGCAATTCTCAGCCGCATTCTGCAGGGGCAGTGAAGACGCTCCTGCAGCCTTTTCGATGGGAAGTGTTCGATTACCCACAACACAGTCCTAATTGGCACATCCTTAGTATCATCTGTGTTCACACGAAACGCTGGATATGAAGACAACACTTGGGCGCAGGCTACGCACTATAGACCAGCGTAGAGAATTATCGTAAAGCACAGGTGGCTGCCTTCAATGACGATGGTGTTGGAAATTTGGTATAACTCTCCGACAAAGGTCTAAGTCGGAGCGTAAGAGTGAAGGGGCAAATATTTGAACAGTGGAGAGATTTATGCGGTTTCACAGAAGATACCAAAAACCTTAAATAACAAGAAGTATCTGAAAAGTGTAGGCTGACTCTTGCAATTAAAATGTTTCTGATTTTCACTGTGGTTTCCATTTAGTGACCGATCGGAACTTACTTTCTGGACAACCCTCGTACATTTGATGAAGAACATAGTGTAAGTACGCTGTTTGGGTTTTTATGTTGGTAATGTCACCTAGCGCTCTGTATGAAAATCACTGGCTGTGCTGTGTGCAGTCTGTGGCTGGTTGGCATTGTTGGAATATTCGCTATTGTAGTGTTGGGCAGCTGAATGTGAACATATGTAAGTAGGCTGTTTAGGTTTTTATGTTGGTAACGTCATGTATGAAAATCACAGACTGCACACAGCACAGCCAGTGGGTTTCATACGGAGCGCTAAGTGACGTTACCAACATAAAAACCTAAACAGCCTACTTACAATAGTTACATGCACCTCCATTATGTGTATAGGCCTAAATACGTATTTCATTTTGAATTTGCATGCCAATTTTGTGAAATTTCTGAATCAAGATTATCACAGATCACTCCACCTTTTGCTGTTCTTTACTACGTAATGAGTGATCTGTATTGTGGTTGATTAGTAAAATATTGATAATTTTTTCCTTCCTCTTGTTTTGAAACGAGATCAAGCTTCCTTTCAAAGGCGTCTATGATGAAATGAAATTCTATTGAAGTCAGCAAATAAATCAAAAGCAGTATACAACTGAAGATCAGAAAATTCTGGGAAAGCATTTGTTTTTTTGTTTCTTTCTCCAAAAACAGAACCGCTTCTTCTCACAGCTGCTACTCTTACATAGCAACTTTTCCCAAGACAAGCCACTCAACATTTGTCTGATGCAGAACATCTTTACGATTGGCTTCAGCGTCCTCCAAAATCGAGATGATCTGCTGATGTTTCAGATTTCTTGCAGCATCTGGAGAAGACGTTACGGTACATGTGAAAGTATTCTCTCAGAATGATTAAATACGAGAGAAATTACAGTGGAGTTTGTGGCACGAATGTTTCAAGACGATCAGAAATAACATTGCATGGAAGTCTACACGGAACTTAAACAACTACTTCAAAACAACCCAAACTTTATTTCAACGGTTATCTATCACTCGTGACGAATGGTGGGTTTACGGCCATAGGCTTGAAACCAAGGAGCAGTCGTCCTGCATGTCGGCCAAGAGAGGGTCCACCAAAGTGGCGCAGGTACGGCGAGGTGCTCCAGCATGGCAATGCACAACAACATACGGGCTACATTAGTCAGAAAATTTCGACTAAAAACTAAATGAAAGTTGTTCCCCACAACCGTAGTCACCATAGTTAGCTTCATGTGACTTCTTCTTCTTCCCTAAGATGAAAGTAAGAGTGAAGGGGCAAATATGTGAACAGTGGAGAGATTTATGCGGTTTCACAGAAGATACCAAAAACCTTAAATAACAAGGAAACGTCACCAACTTAACCTCATATGCTATGGAGAACAAAGTATACGTGCAAGATGTTAGCCCCAGAAATTGACCTCCCTTGAAAATCTGGGCCAGAATTCTGGCTGTACGCAGTTGGTACCTTCCGAAAATATAGCTTTTTAACTTTTGCGTGCGGTGGTTGTTTCTCATCCGCTCCGCCCCACCACAGTCTATGGATGTCGGTTATCGCTGAAACAACCGGTTTTCAGTTATATGGGTTTCTTTCATTACCAATTTTATCTGACTGTTAAAATCATTCAAAATACTCGTTTCTGAAACAACCGATTTTCGATTTTTGATTCCTATTATTTCTTATACTAAACGTAGAAATCGAATAAAGATTGAAAAGTTTTGATTCCCTCAGTTTCAGGGTACATAGAACCAACATATTAAATTACATAGGCAAATAAAAGAAAACTTAGTCCGTCTGCTCTTGGCTGCTTCTTTTTCGAAAAGTGGTAAGTGGTTGAATATTACACAAAAATCACCAGTATTCTCCTACTGATTCTAATTTATTGAAGCTCCGCTCAAAACTCGTGCTGTAATCGAGGATCACACCACTATTTGTGCATTAGAACAGCCGGTGCTAAAAGCTGAAAACTGAGGCTGAAGAATATTTTTCAGGTTAATTTCCCCATTTTCAAGCAGGTAAAGGCCTATTATGTAGACATAGGCAGCAGATCAACTACGTTCAATTTTTGCTTTAAACGATGAATGAAGTGTCAAGTTTTAAGTCTTTTCCTCATATGATGTCGCAAGTTTGTTGTGGCTCCTCCCGTTTTTCATCATTTATAGGAAATAGAACATTGATGCCGCACTTCGAAAAATACCTCCAGACTAACGACGACGCCATTCGATAACACAACAAATGTCTGACGACGACAGTGAGAAACTGCCGTGTAGACCAGACGGAGCAGGTATGGACACTGCATGTACACGCTTACCACCCAACAGATCACGCCACTTGATGTACTTTTATCATCTCATCAGTGCCGCACCACTTCTGGTGCCATGCATTTGTTGATCGCTACTGTCGGCATTGTTACTAACATAGAACTAATCGATTTTCCCATGTTTTATTATAACGCAGTATTTCAAAGCAATGGAAGTTTTACGAATAAAAATTACACATTTATTGAAAAAGGTTTATTTAGCAACAAACATTTTTAGCACTGCTGCTATGGCTAATTATTATTTCGGTCTTTATATTCGGTTATTAGTGAAAAACACCCCCCCCCCCCCTTCCATGAACTATGGACCTTGCCGGTGGTGGGGAGGCTTGCGTGCCTTAACGATACAGATAGCCGTACCGTAGGTGCAACCACAACGGAGGGGTATCTGTTCAGAGGCCAGACAAACGTGTGGTTCCTGAAGAGGGGCAGCAGCCTTTTCAGTAGTTGCGGGGGCAACAGTCTGGATAATTGACTGATCTGGCCTTGTAACACTAACCAAAACGGCCTTGCTGTTGTGGTACTGCGAACGGCCGGCTGAAAGCACGGGGAAACTACAGCCGTAATTTTTCCCGAGGGCATGCAGCTTTACTGTATCATTAAATGATGATGCGTCCTCTTGGGTAAAATTGTCCGGAGGTAAAATAGTCCCCCATTCGGATATCCGGGCGGGGACTACTCAGGAGGACGTCGTTATCAGGAGAAAGAAACCTGGCGTTCTACGAATCGGAGTTTGGAATGTCAGATCCCTTAATCGGGCAGGTAGGTTAGAAAATTTAAAAAGGGAAATGGATAGGTTAAAGTTAGATATAATGGGAATTAGTGTTGTTCGGTGGCAGGAGGAACAAGACTTTTGGTCAGGTGAATACAGGGTTATAAATATAAAATCAAATAGAGGTAATGCAGCAGTAGCTTTAATAATGAATAGGAAAATAGGAGTGGGGGTAAGCTACTACAAACAGCATAGTGAACGCATTATTGTGGCCAAGATAGACACGAAGCCCATGCCTACTACAGTAGTACAAGTTTATATGCCAACTAGCTCTGCAGATGATGAAGAAATTGATTAAATGTATGATGAGATAAAAGAAATTATTCAGGTAGTGAAGGGAGACGAAAATTTAATAGTCATGGGTGACTGGAATTCGACAGTAGGAAAAGAAAGAGAAGGAAACGTAGTAGGTGAATATGGATTGGGGCTAAGAAATGAAAGAGGAAGCCGCCTGGTAGAATTTTGGACAGAGAATAACATAATCATAGCTAACACTTGGTTCAAGAGTCATGAAAGAAGGTTGTATACATGGAAGAACCCTGGAGATACTAGAAGGTTTCAGATAGATTATATAATGGTAAGACAGAGATTTAGGAATCAGGTTTTAAATTGTAAGACATTTCTAGGGGAGGATGTGGACTCTGACCACAATCTATTGGTTATGAACTGTAGAATAAAACTGAAGAAACTGCAAAAAGGTGGGAATTTAAGGAGGTGGGACCTGGATAAACTGAAAGAACCAGAGGTTGTAGAGAGTTTCAGGGAGAGCATAAGGGAACAATTGACAGGAATAGGGAAAAGAAATACAGTAGAAGAAGAATGGATAGCTTTGAGGGATGAATTAGTGAAGGCAGCAGAGGATCAAGTAGGTAAAAAGATGAGGGCTAGTAGAAATCCTTGGGTAACAGACGAGATACTGAATTTTATTGATGAAAGGAGAAAATACAAAAATGCAGTAAATCAAGCAGGCAAAAAGGAATTCAAACGTCTCAAACATGAGATCGACAGGAAGTGCAAAATGACTAAGCAGGGATGGCTAGAGGACAAATGTAAGGATGTAGAGGCTTATCTCGCGAGGGGTAAGATAGATACTGCCAACAGGAAAATTAAGAAACCTTTGGAGAAAAGTGAACCCCTTGCATGAATATCAAGAGCTCAGATGGAAACCCAGTTCTAAGCAAAGAAGGGAAAGCAGAAAGGTGGAAGGAGTATATAGAGGATCTATACGAGGGCGATGTTCTTGAGGACAATATTATGGAAATGGACGAGGATGTAAATGAAGATGAAATGGGATATATGATACTGCGTAAAGAGTTTGACAGAGCACTGAAAGACCTTGTAACGCCGGAAATGCATATCCTCCTATTTCCATCTATTGTACTGTAAGTTTTTTCCTTATTTTGTTACCTGAATATATGACATTTCTGTGCCTTTGTATATTGTAATTGTTTTACTATTTGTATATATTTGTATATATTTATGTCGATGTACAATTGGTTTGTTTCGTAAATATTATTTGTATTTTTACGCTGGGTCTTGCCTAGGGAAAATGCTATCGAACGATTACATCGATAGGTCGTGTGAAGAATCAAAGTGTGTAGGATCTTTGGTAGTGTTAACTCTGCCGCGTGGAGCGCGGGCAGAGAGAGAGAGTCTGGCTGGAGTAGCGAGTGGAGCAGGTGTGTTGTGTGTAGCTCCCGCGAGTTGCCGCGCTTTCGGGGTTTGGCAGCATGTAATTGCGCTCGACTTGCGATGATAGTTTCTGACATGGTGTCGCGGGCGGGAAGCATTAGCTGCCGCACATCAAGAGCCCGTTTCGTCTGGTGACCGTGTTGAGAAGAAGGCGCGCCAACATCCAGCTTCTGCAACAGCGACGGCCGACAATGAGTGACTGTCGCCACCTCCTCGATCGACGGCTTCAAACCTTCAATCAACCAACAAGGAAGACTAAAAGCACGTGAAGTTTCAGAACTGTATGGCAGACCTCAGCTTTTCAAATTGTTCCATTTGCCTCGCAAAATTACAGCAACTTAGCATGAACCTTTGTTGCTCATTGTCCCAATTGCATTGCCAAGCAGGGTCCCTTCCTTTTCCGAAATGAACCCGAGTGTCGTTGAAATTCAAACGCCAGCATTAAAATAATATAATTAGATTTCACTGCTTTAATTTCAAAGTTCAGTTAAAGTATTCATAGCTGGCTACAATATTTAGATTACACGAGCACAAATTAAGAGTGCGAGTTTTGTTAGCATATTTTAGCTTACCTGTGACTGCAGCTCAGCTTGGTACGTACTAAATTTTACTATTGTTAATTGTTCAGAATCATTTAATTCAAGTTCAAAGTTAAATCTCTTGTTTCTAAATTGCGTAGAGTCAAGTTGCTTTTGAAATGATTGTTGAGGTAGTCCAAGACTAACCGTATTTTACTGGATTTCGATGTGCTTCAGAAAGAAAGCTCACTATTAACTTCAGTCACTAAATTAACTTTCGATTTTCCGGTTTTATTAATTCTTTTGCTAAATTAAGTCAGAGTGTAGCGAAATTTATTACTTCCGACAAACTTTCAGTTTTCACACTACACGTGTCAACCTTCAGTTGCCACGCTTCTAGTGCTAATTATATGTGTAATAACCTTTCTTTTTCAGTTACTATAGTAATTGTCCTTAGGACTGGCGACCGTGATTTCCCCCAAATCTCAAATATCTAATTACCGCTAGTTAATTGTTAACGTAACGGCCGCACATTTACTTTCTTTATTAACTTTACCCCTTTTCAAAATTAATTTCCAGCAGTTTCATTTGCATTTTTCCTTTCATTTAGATGTAACCCTTTCCTCCCTCTTTACCGACAGATTAACTTCGGTGACGATTGCTTTCCCAAATTTCCATTAGGTACACGCGGTTTAATTTTTCACTGTCATTAAGGTCGATAAGTGAGGGGGAGGTTACAACGTAAGTCGAAACAAGGCCCCGGGAGTAGACAATATTCCATTAGAACTACTGGCAGCCTTGGGAGAGCCAGTCCTGACAAAACTATACCATCTGCTGAGCAAGATGTATGAGACGGGCGAAATTCCCTCAGACTTCAAGAAGAATATAATAATTCCAATCCCAAAGAAAGCAGGTGTTGACAGATGTGAAAATTAGCGAACTATCAGTTTAATAAGTCACAGCTGCAAAATACTAACGCGAATTCTTTACAGACGAATGCAAAAACTGGTAGAAGCCGACCTCGGGGAAGATCAGTTTGGATTCCGTAGAAATGTTGGAATACGTGAGGCAATACTGACCCTACGACTTGTCTTAGAAAAAAGATTAAGGAAAGGCAAACATACGTTTCTAGCATTTGTATACTTAGAGAAAGCTTTTGACGATGCTGACTGGAGTACTCTCTTTTAAATTCTGAAGGTGGGTGGGGTAAAATACTGGGAGCGAAAGACTATTTACAATTTGTACAGAAACCAGATGGCAGTTATAAGAGTCGAGGGACATGAAAGGGAAGCTGTGGTTGGGAAGGGAGTGAGACAGGGTTGTAGCCTCTCCCCGATGCTATTCAGTCTGTATACTGAATAAACAGTAAAGGAAACAAAAGAAAAGTGCTGAGTAGGTATTAAAATTCATGGAGATGAAATAAAAACTTTGAGGTTCGCCGATGACATTGTAATTCTGTCAGAGACAGCAAAGGACTTGGAAGAGCAGTTGAACGGAATGGACAGTGTCTTGAAAGGAGGGTATAAGATGAACATCAACAAAAGCAAAACGAAGATAATGGAATGTAGTCGAATTAAGTCGGGTGATGCTGAGGGAATTATATTAGGAAATGAGACACTTAAAGTAGTAAAGGAGTTTTGCTATTTGGGGAGCAAAATAACTGATGATTGTCGAAGTAGAGAGGATATAAAATGTAGATTGGCAATGGCAAGGAAAGCGTTTCTGAAGAAGAGAAATTTGTTAACATCGAGTATTGATTTAAGTGTCAGGAAGTCGTTTCTGAAAGTATTTGTATGGAGTGTAGCCAAGTATGGAAGTGAAACATGGACGATAAATAGTTTAGACAAGAAGAGAATAGAAGCTTTCGAGATATGGTGCTACAGAAGAATGCTGAAGATTAGATGGGTAGATCACATAACTAATGAGGAGGTATTGAATAGAACTGGGAAGAAGAGGATTTTGTGGCACAACTTGACTAGAGGAAGGGACCGGTTGGTAGGACATGTTCTGAGGCATCAAGGGATTAGCATTGGACGGTAGCGTGGATGGTAAAAATCTTAGAGGGAGACCAAGAGATGAGTACACTAAGCAGATTCAGAAGGATGTAGGCTGCAGTAGGTACTGGGAGATGAAGAAGCCTGCACAGGATAGAGTGACATGGAGAGCTGCATCAATCCAGTCTCAGGACTGAGGACAACAACAACAACAACAGTAAAAAACAAAAGAAACCTATCTGTTATAATCGCGGCCAAACAAATGGCGACAAATATCGTTTATTCAGAAATAAACTACCGTTAGAGGTTTTAACACGTCGTTTTTTCCCATTGTTACCACAGCATCTTAATGGCCGTGCACGAAGTACGTACTTTGCAGTGGAGTGAGTAAGAGGTGTAATGAATTACTGTTTCGATGTTTCGACATTGGTAACATGCTTTGATCATTGCGTAAAAGTGCGAAGTTTCTAGTAAGTAGGTTGTGCCAAAAATCTCTTTGCTTTGAAGGATTTTATGTTATGATTCACATATTCAATGTAAAATGAATGAAACGAATTAGTGTGTCATTAAAGAAATGGTGTAGCATTCTTTAATTATTAATATCGCTGTTGTGCGCTATTTTCTTTGGATTTTAAAGGTGGCTCTGGTAAAGTGAAGAATATTTGCAGGAGATGCGCTATTCATTCAACCTGAAGACAGCTGTAGAGAATCTTCAATACCGACTTGTGTGCATTATCAAAAAGGACGCAGGATATGGGTTTAAAGCTCAACGCATCCAAAACCCAAAGGGCACTGGTTGGTCATTCTAGGCCCGTTAGCCTACATGGGACAAATATCACCTTCTCTCTTTGGGCTAAGAGTCTAGGAGTACTAACTAAAAGAGGAAAATCTAAATTGGACGCAGCAAATAACTGCAACCTGCAAGAAGGCATCCCCACAAAAGTATAAGAAGCTCTTCCCTCTTGATGTGAAAAAGGAACTTGCAGAAACACTTATACTTCCAGTTATTGATTACAGCGATGTTATCCTGCAAAGTCTTTCTCAGCAAAGCTGACAGCGCATGGGACCGTTTATGAATGCCCGTGTTCGTGATGTCTGCGGTGTTCGACTCTTTGATCATATGGCACAATCATATGCACGGCTATCCTGGCTGCGCGCAGACAAGCGAAGAGATTTTCGTACCTCTGTCTACTCCACTGTCTTATCGACGAACACTGTCTCGTTTCTCTCCTCGACCTCAACCCTCTTATGTGAATAACATGTCGAAAACAACAATTTCCATCAGAGCAAAACTCTTTCTGTCCCATTCCATCGTTCAGCCACTTTCTCGAAGTCCTTGTCAGTGGCAGGAACTCAACTCTGGAATAACTTCCCACGTTATATTAGGGAACTGAATAAAATCTCCCTCTTCAGACTACAGTTAATGACATATCTACTAAATATATAAGGAATATCATTGTCCTTGTACGCACTCTTTATCCTTGTACATTCTTCTTTCCAGTCAGATCTTCCTCATTTCCCATTACTCTTAGCTGGTGCGGTCTACTTAAATTTCCTTTCCCCAGAATTCGCTATATCAAAAAACATCTATCTTGTACACCTATAAATTCTTTTTAAGTCTGCCACCATCATATTTCTCATTATTATTATTATTACTATTATCACTATTAGTGCAGCAGCTGCAGTAGTACAAGTACTGCCAGCATTAACTATATTAGTTTATAGACAGTATAATTTACTCACACAACCACTTCAGACACTTAAATCATTTTAATACTGTCATAGTCAAGTTGTTTTCAGAAAACTATGTTATAAAAAGGTACTGTATGTGTGAAACCCTGGGCGGATGTAAGAGAGGGCCTGATGGCTACAAATAAATCACATTAAATAAATAAATAAATTGTAAATAAAAAGCAATTAACTTCATTTCATAACAATTTTCATTTGTATAGGCTTCTTAATTATGATTTTGAGGAACAGACATAGAAGCACAATATCGGTACGAGAATTCTTTAAAATAATACTGAATGTACACACGTCAAAAAAGGTTTTGCATCACCTCGATTCCAAGAGTTCCGGAACCTGTACGGAAAATTGGAATAGAGATCAACATAAACATCATTTTCGTCCTTTTTATTGCTCATGAAAACCACACATTGCATGTTGTTCCACCATACAGCGAGACCTTCAGAGGTGGTTGTCCAGATTGCTATACATACCGGTACCTCTAATATCCAGTAGCATGTCCTCTTGCATTCATGCGTGCCTGTATTCGTCGTCGCATACTATCCACAAGTTCATTGAGGCACTGCTAGTCCAGATTGACCCACT
The DNA here is from genome assembly GCF_023898315.1 of Schistocerca nitens. Taxonomy (NCBI): domain Eukaryota; kingdom Metazoa; phylum Arthropoda; class Insecta; order Orthoptera; family Acrididae; genus Schistocerca; species Schistocerca nitens. The sequence continues at coordinate 357,844,791 of NC_064622.1, forward strand.
CCTCAACGACGATACGCCGTAGATCATTCAGAGAGACTGGTGTGTCGCGTCGTCCATAAACAGCCCTTTTCAATCTATGCCAGGCATGATCGATAGGGTTTATGTCTGGAGAACATGCTGGTCATTCTAATCGAGCGATGTCGTTATCCTGAAGGAAGTCATTCACAAGATGTGCGCGATGGGGGCGCGAATCGTCCACGAAGACGAATGCCTCGCCAATGTGCTGCCGAAATGGTTGCGCTATTGGCCGGAGGATGGCATTCGTTTATCGAACAGCCATTAAGGCGCCTTCCATGACCACCAGCAGCGTACGTCGGCCCCACATAATGCCACCCCAAAACAACAGGGAACCTCCACCTTGCTGCACTCGCTGGACAGTGTGTCTAAGGCGTTCAGCCTGATCGGGTTGCCTCCAAACACGTCTCTGACGATTGTCTGGTTGAAGACATATGCGACACTCATTGGTGAAGAGAACATAATGCCAATCCTGAGCGGTCCATCCGGCATGTTGTTGGGTCCATCTGTACCGCGCTTCAGGGTGTCGTGGTTGCAAAGATGGACCTCGTCATGGACGTCGGGAGTGAAGTTGCGCAACATGCAGACGTTCTGTGGCTGTAAAAAAGCACTATTCAACATGGTGGCGTTGCTGTCAGGGTTCCTCCAAGCCATATCCGTAGGTAGCGGTCATCCACTGCAGTAGAAGCCCTTGGGAGGCCTGAGCGAGGCATGTCATCGACAGTTCCTGTCTCTCTGTATCTACTCCATGTCCGAACAACATCGCTTTCCAAAAACAGACATAATGTCTGATGGGATAGCAGCAATCTGTGATTGTATGATGTGACACAGCACGTGAAAGTTGCTGGATTTGGACGGGTTACTCCTGTAAGTGAAATATCAGATCTGAAGATGGTTCTGAATGAACCGAAACCGGTCATATGAATAAAAAATTTGCAATCAAGACGGATTATAAGTAACATTAAACATTGCTTTGGTTCACTCCTAGACGCCTGGAAACTTTTGAGAGGCCTTCCTGACACAAAGTAACAATGCAAACGCAACCGAACCACGGTATTGACCGTCTAGGCATGGTTGAACTACGGAGAACACGAGCCGTGTACCTCCTTCCTGGTGGAATGACTGGAACTGATCGGCTGTCGGACTCCCTCCGTGTAATAGGTGCTGCTCATTCATGGTTGTTTACATCTTTGGTTGGGTTTAGTGACATCTCTGAACAGTTAAAGGGAATATCTTCTGGTAAACCTTCCGGGATGTAAGGTCGTGGACCATGAAACTCTTCAGCTCCTAACGTTTCGTCCAGAGCTGCGCTGGACATCTTCAGAGGGGTGTTTCTCCTCCGGTGAGTCTTGCCGGCAAGACTCACCGGAGGAGAAACACCCCTCTGAAGATGTCCAGCGCAGCTCTGGACGAAACGTTAGGAGCTGAAGAGTTTCATGGTCCATGACCTTACATCCCGGAAGGTTTACCAGAAGATATGTCATCCGGTCGTGAAAGCTTTCATACTAGTTAAAGGGACTGCCTGTGATACAATATCCACAGTCAACATCTATCTTCAGGAGTTCTGGGAACAGGGGTGATGCAAAACTTCTTTTGATGTGTGTATATATGCACTCATATTGCTTATTATTCTTCACGTAGAATAACATGTTCTCCAACAAGATTTCAGAATACTTTGAGAGATGTGTCCACCGCCACCTCTACTTACCTCCCCTTCACACACCACGAATAGGAGAGGAGGGCTCTGGTTGTGACTCCTCTGTACAGTACTTGGCAGTCGGGCGTTAGGCGGCTGCAGTTGGGTGAGCGTGCGATAAACAACTGGTGCAGGCGAAAGTTTAAAAGCTGTACATTCAGAAAGTCACACCTGCGAACTTTCAGAATTACGGCCCAAATCTTCGAGTGGGATTGTTCTCTTGGACTGATATGTTGCAGCCCGCACCTCGTGGTCGTGCGGTAGCGTTCTCGCTTCCCACGCCCGGGTTCCCGGGTTCGATTCCCGGCGGGGTCAGGGATTTTCTCTGCCTCGTGATGGCTGGGTGTTGTGTGCTGTCCTTAGGTTAGTTAGGTTTAAGTAGTTCTAAGTTCTAGGGGACTTATGACCACAGCAGTTGAGTCCCATAGTGCTCAGAGCCATTTTTTTTGATATGTTGCAAATGTGCGTTTTCAATCTTAAAATATGTGGTCAAGTTGCTAATGATGCCTTGTGAGACACTCTTACTGGATGCATCTGAAAAAAAAGGCAGAATCGTTAGGGTAGGTATAATCGGTCCCAAATGGACTACGCTGATGGTGTAGGTAAGACGTAACAATTATAATTAATGTACGCTACTAATAAAAGTTGTGAAGATTTTACATACATGTAATTTTCAAATTAGTAGCTTTTTACAAAAATAAACTTACTTTACAAAACTGTCCGCATCATCTCGCATGGAAATGAATTCGAACCTTAGAACGGAGATAGTTTCCTTCCTGTCGTGTACAAAAAACTATAAAGAAGCGCAAGACTGAAGAGCATCTTGCTGCACATAAAAAATGTTTTCTTGCACTTGATATACGTAAGTAGCCCGGGTTCCCACTCTTGCTTCACAGCGTTTCGACATAGCTCGAAAGACCTTTCGAATGAAATTCCGTCGCATTTCCTGCCACTCCATTAATATGACTCCTTGTCTCTGCAGTAGCGTTCTTGAGGATTTGCACGGGTCCTAACTCGTCCCATACATGCTCTGTGGCGTTTAGGTCGAGACTACATGCTTGCCACGGTAGAATATTGATAGTGTGTCGCCGAAAAAGTTTTGCGCTTGGGCTGCAGGACGGGCACGAGCACTGTCGTGCATTAGAAGAAAGTCTTCCTTAAGTTCTTGTTCCAAATATCGTACATGAGGACCAAACATTTCGTTGATGCACCTCTCCCCCCTTAGACCTGTTCAATTCTTTCTGTGGAGCACAACCAAATTTCTGGTTTCCACTGTAATTTGTCCCCATAGCATTATAGACCCACCTCCAAAAGGGACTGTTGGAGACACTAGATTCCACACTGCGTTCCCCACGAGTTCCCAGTACCCTGGTATACCATTGTTCGCTCTAATTTCGTCGCAGGACAGCACTTTCCTCCAGCGCCGTAACTGCCAATGTCTATGGCATTCGCCAAAGCGCAGTCACCGTTGTAATCTGGTCCGTATGTAATCCGGTTAAAAGAGACACTTAATTCTGCCACGATACTGTTGCACTTGGCCTTCAGTGACTTATCGGAAAGGCGCGGTGACATTAATTTTTTTGGCTGTCGTATACACTGTGGAATCCTGAATAGCCTCACGGGCGAGTTGTCTGGTCGTTAAACAGCGGAGTACATTGTGATCGGCTTCAAGCGCACAGGTAAACACACGGCCGACCGAAGAGCTGCCGCCGGCCGCGGTGGTCTCGCGGTTCTAGGCGCGCAGTCCGGAATCGCGCGACTGCTACGGTCGCAGGTTCGAATCCTGCCTCGGGCATGGATGTGTGTGATGTCCTTAGGTTAGTTCGGTTTAAGTAGTTCTAAGTTCTAGGGGACTGATGACCACAGCTGTTAAGTCCCATAGTGCTCAGAGTCATTTGAACCATTTTTTTGAAGAGCTGCCACTCCAAGAAAGTCACACCTGCGAGGTAGTTGCACAGTACGTTTACTGATACCGGTGTAGTCTACTACGCATTGTTTGATCACTTCACAGTTGTCCAGTAGCTTGGCGAAAGTCTTCTCGAAGTTCAGGTGCTGCTTTTGTGCGGTTCCTTGATCAAAGGATTTGAAGACAGCAACAGTATGCCTTTCATTGTGTTTCTACAACTTAGATATTGTATTTTGATTTACACCAACCTCTCTTGTCACATACTGCTGTAAATGATAGTTCTGTAGAACAGTTACTCCACGACTGACTCTCTCCACTGTTAATTGTCTGTTTACCCTGTCACCGATTCTGCTTTGCCCTTTCACGCCCATGCAGTTTGTATGCTGTGTTTACAATCTCTAAAACAGTACACACTCGCTCCGTTCTGAGCGCTGTGTATTTCAGTTCCATCTGTTGACATGATGAGTAAATCTACAAGGCTAACAAGGAACTCCTTGGGTGCGAAGTCGCAGAAGGCCAATGACGTTTACGGCATTGGACGCCCAACAGATTGTCTGCCATGCAACTACAATATTGGTTGCTAATGGTAACAGAGGCAGGACTGGAGGTACCTAGTGCTGAGCACAGCATTAGGCTACGGAAGGTAGTTGAACTGGTTAGACGACGAGTAACTCGCAACGGCGTCGGTACAAAGCAGAGCAATGGCAACGTTAAACAAAGCAAATATTGCATTATATCTACAACGACAATTGCCGAAGTTCACGTTTCGTCAGAAAGGAGCCCAACGAATTTCGCAGAGTGAAAAAGTAGTGGCAGCTGAAATATTAATCTTTCTGCAAGATGAGTCAATGCAATGTGTGTTGTCATGTACGCACGACCGTGCGGACAATGTATGTGAGGAGTACAAGGATGACGATACGTGGTTAACAAGTGAAAGTGATACTGAAACAGGTGTCGAGCCATGTAGTTCATCAGCTTTGGTAAACAGGGAGCCACAAATCCACTCTCCAGTGAAACAATCGTTGTCCAAGGAGCGATTACTAAATGTAATTTCGTAACTGAAAGGTAATCCGCAGCGTAGTAAAAAATCGATTATGAACAGATTTCTAATAAGTCCGCAACAATATGACCGTGAAGTGAATATGAAAAACTATGGATATTCAACGGACAACAAGGCGCGCTTGATACAAAAACTGGTGTTGCGTGTTTCAAGGATGCTCGATACAATTTACAGAATGTGCGTGGTTATGCACATGAAATTGCGCGCGACATACAGTGATTTCAAGGCAAGTAGTGGATGACTGCATAACTTCAGACAGTGCTACAGAATTGGAAGACGTAACGTAACGAAATTTCAAACAAAGCGTCAACTCGACGATGCACAGCAAACTGCGGAATCGGCCCGAACTTTGTAGACGAGGTAAACAAACTGATCCCACCCTTCAATAAGAAATTTCTTTTTAAGTCTGACCAATCGGGATTTGAAGAGGAAATGCATACAAAAGGAACACTGGAAATTAGAGGTACCAAGAGAGTCGTATTAAGATCAACTAACATCAGTGGCTTAACTCATTCGTATACAATTAGGATGACTGTTAAACTGGATGGTAAATTGCCTGGAAAGTTATTTATTGTGCTGTGGGAAGTTGGAGGTGCTCTGCCCCCTATGATTCTTCCTCGTGTTTGTGATTTCGCCATGGCGATTGGGAATATTTACGCCTCAGCAAGCAAGAGTGGCAAAATGGGAGTGAGAGAACTACAACTACGATATGAGCACTGCTTTTGGACAGCTGATGTTCAAAATATCGTGTTTTTGCTTGATTACTCGACTGCGTATAAAAATCATACTCCTTTAGAGCAAACTACACTGAAGAGCCAAAGAAACTAGAATACACATGCCTAATATCGTGTAAATGGCCTAGTGTGCAAGCAGAAGTGCCGTAACACGACGTGCAATGGATCCAACTAATGTCTGAAGTACTGCTGGAGAGAATTGACACTATGAATCCTGCAGGGCTGTTCATAAATCTGTAAGAGTACTAGGAGGTGGAGATCTCTTCTGAAAAGCACTTTGCAAGGCATCCCGTATGTGTTCAATAATGTTCATATCTGGGGAGTTTGGTGGACAGCGGAAGTGTTTAAACTCAGAACTGTGTTCCTGGAGTGGGGCGTCATATTGTCCTGCTGGAATTGTCCAAGTCTGTCGGAATGCACAATGGACATGAACGGATGCAGGTGATCACACAGGATGCTTACGAACGAGTCGTATCTAGATGCATCAGGGCTCCCATATCACTCCAACTGTACACACCCCACACCATTACAGAGTCTCCACCAGTTTTAACAGCCCCTGCTGACATGCAGAGTCCATGGATTCATGAGGCTGTCTCCACAACTGTACACGTCCATCCGCTCGAATGAATTTGAAACGAGACGCGGCGGACCAGGCAACATGTTTCCAGTCATCAACAGGCCAATGTCAGTGTTGGGCCCAGGCGAGGAGTTAGCCTCGTGTCGTGCAGCCATCAAGGGTACACGAGTGGGTCTTCGGCTCCAAAAGTCCAAATCGATGATGTTTCGTTGAATGGTTCGCACGCTGACACTTGTTGACGGCCCACGATTGAAATCTGCAGCAATTTTCGAAAGGGTTGCACATCTGTCTCATTGAACGATTATTCTCTTCAGTCGTCGTAAGTCCCGTTCTTGTAGGATCTTTTTCCAGCCGCAGCGACATCAGAGATTTGATGTTTTGCCGGATTCGTGATATTCACGGTATACTTGTGAACTGGTCGTACGGGAAAATCTCCACTTCATCGCTACCTCGGAGATGCTGTGTCCCATGGCTCGTTTGCCGACTATAACACAGCCTTGAAACTCACATAAATGTTGATATCCTGCCATTATAGCAGCAGTAGCCGATCCAACAACTGCGCCTGACCCCTTTTGTTTTCTCGTATAGGCGTTGCCGATCGTAGCGCCCTATTCTGCCTGTTTACGTATCTCTGTATTTGAATACGCATGCCTATGCCAGTTTCTCTGGCGCTTCAGTGTATCTCTTCTGAAAGATATGTGACATTGCAATTTATACCACCTGGAGACAATGGACAAATTCAGCCTCTGGATGCTAGTTTTTTCCGTGTCTACAAAATGTATTATCGCACTCTCTGCAGCCACGTGTTGTGAGGTAGCTACTTTCGCGATAAGCTCCACGACAAACTGTTCCGCATTGAGTTGCATACCTTCACATTTCATCAGTTCTCATCACCCCGTTACACTAATATGACTCGGTATGCATTCTTGAAGAGTGGCCCCCTAGCTGAAAGTCCTGCACGGTTTATAATCCCCAAGGAACTCGCCTTCGATAATTGTGGTGCGAACCTTTGTGATAGCTGTGAAGCGCCATTTTTCATTCGATGTTCATGGTGTTAAGTTAATGGTTTGCTTTGAATGTTTCTTGAACGTCGACGATGTCCATGTTGTGAAGTGTAATACATAGATCCCATAGAAGGTTGATTTCTGCACCTTCTGGACACTCATTTTCTGTCGCCCTCCTGATGCCCATGATGAGTCATTAGCAGGTAATACTTTTCCCGTCATAATTGTTAATACAACATTTTCAAATCAGCCTTACTAAAGACTGAAATTGCGACCCCGCGCTCAACGTGGTGAAACGTCTCCTTAGAAATATTAGGAATGACAGTGCTGGAAAAAACTCTTACATTATTTGATTTTCAAACATCTGAGCAAAACTGAACGTACTCAGATAGTTCTCTCTTTACTTATTCTGATCATCACTAAACTGACACACAATATTTTTTAGCGCAACGCAATCTGACTTTCAATAATCCCTACAAAAGAATGGCCCTGACTAACAATAACCTATACCTTTCATGAATCACTTACCTCACAAAAATCTTCGTTACTCGAACTAATGCAATACAGCGAGCGCCAATACTGCCAGCTAAATAAAAGATTCTGACTACTGAAGGCACCAACTACAGATAGGCATAGTTAGCAAATGAAAGATTTTGATAGCGAACAAACAATGCATTTACTGTAATAATGTTCAAAAGTCATCATAAATATATCTATCAATTCATAACATCCATCTTTACAAATTTCCCTTTTGTGGCGGACACACGTCCAGATCGTCAGCTTATAGTAACCTCTCAAAACTCTGGCATCTCTCTCTCCACATCCACCACTGCTACGGGCTCACCTCCAATTGCCCAACGCTACATGCTGTTCAAATCCCAACACTACACAAGCGAATATTCCAACAATGAGTCTAACCAGCCACAGACTGCACACAGCTCAGCACAGCTACGTGGCGTTACCAACATAAACACCTAAACAGCCTACTTACAGTGTTTCTTGTAAGACTCATGTAAATGTGAGGATAGTACCGTGTATTTGTCAATGAAAATGAAAGTGCTGCAATGGGCATTATTTAGTCGTGCGCACAAGACCTCAAAGTAGCGACAACTTTTTTTTTTGAGTAGCGTATTTCGAAAACTTTTGGTTTCCATCTATTAATAGTGGCCGGCCGGTGTGGCCGAGCGGTTCTAGGTGCTTCAGTCTGGAACCGCGCGACAGCTACGGTCGCAGGTTCGAATCCTGCCTCGGGCATGGATGTGTGTGATGTCCTTAGGTTAGTTAGGTTTAAGTAGTTCTAAGTTCCAGGGGACTGATGACCACAGATGTTAAGTCCCATAGTGCTCAGAGCCATTTGAACCATTTATTAATAGTGTCAGTGTGCTGTCCCATTGGTGGTGGAAGCGGGTGCTAGTGGAGAGGCTCCAATAGTACAACGGGTACAGTTGGGCCTAACATAGATGCAAAGAAGCATACCCAGTCGCCAGTATCTCACAGTTTCGTTGAATGATATCCTTCATCGAACTGCTGTCACGGCACAACTGTAACCTGCAGTTCAACTTGAACGAGCTAGACGGAAAGGTATTGTCTGAGCTGTGCAAAGCTTCCAGCTTATTCGTCTGCACAGTCGCCTCGCGAGCGGAATGGCCTTGAAGGTCGCCGTGGGAGCTCCAGAATGTGGCCTCCGGTGTCCTTGCGGCCAGGCGCGTCGGACGACTGCCGCTGTCGTTTCATTCACGGCAGGTATCGGCGGGAAATACGGCGCCGGCAGGAAAACGAGCCGTCTGGTCGCCCTTCTCATGCCGCAACCGAGCGCAACCGACAGGGCGATCTCGGCCGGCCCTCGCCTAAAGTGGAGTGGACTCAGTTTCTGGTGGGATCGTAAATTCCGTCCACAGGCCCTGGCGGACGTAGCGGTGCCGACCGGCCGCCGTGTCATCCTTAGCGTCACTGGATGCGGATGTAGAGGAGCATGTGATCAGCACACCGCACTCCCGGCCGAGACCGTGAAAGGTATGTACGAAGGTCTGATCAGGGTAGATCCAGAAAATAAAATCGATGGTTGCCAACCGCAAAGTGGAATGAGTATAATATCTTCGAGTAGGAGGATCTTTGATGGTTAAGAGAGCCGGGCGCGCGCAGTAAAAAAACTCCGTCGTCGCAGCTAGGTGCCCAGAGGAAGCAGGCGTGTGGTGACAGGGTTAAGGTAGGATTCGCACTATGCAGTTTTCAGGTTGTACACTGAGCAAACTTTAGCACGTTAATGGGAGAAGCTATAAAATGATTTCAAAATGGTTTTTGTTAGATAATGTTCGGAGTTAGGATCTGTATCTCCAAGTTTTGACGCAGTAAGCGTTTTGTAAATTTTTTTAGTAAGAGTCATTCGTGCTACAAAAATGGTGGAAATGGTAGTTTTTATATATGACTTAAATTTTTAACAATATATAGATCGACATTGTGTTTAAATCCAACAGCGTGAATCATAATCCACATCCTTTGCTAGTTTTGAATGTGAAAATGAGTAGTTAAGTTATCCACCAAATGAAAGAATGTAAAGAAAATCAGGCCTCTATGCAATATATATGTGCAGTTCATGGTTTGAAGTCGATTTTGGTATAACTAAAATTATCAGAGCAAAGTTATTTCAAATAACTAATTTTATGTCATCGCACAACTGGCATTATTCAAGATAAAATTTCATTAAGTAAACATCAGGGCCAGAAGTTAATTTTTCAGTACCATCTTAATGCCATTGCACAAACGGCATTATTCTCTTAAACTTGATTGCTGAGTCAAATACATGTTTCATTATTGGAAAAATGGATTGCAAGAAACAAGTTCGCAGACGCAGTCAGATGCAGGTTTGTTGAATAATTATTTTGAACAATTTTATCTTTGATACTTTCACTAATTAAAAAGGACACAATTTTGATTAGATACCTTCACGTTTAAAGATAATTTTGGACATGATACTTTCAACCGGAGCCGCTACTTCTCAGTCAAGTAGCTCCTCAGTTTGCCTCACAAGGGCTGAGTGCACCCCGCTTGCCAACAGTGCTCGGCAGGCTGGGTGGTCACCCATCCAAGTGCTAGCTCAGCCTGACAGCGCTTAACTTCGGCGATTTGACGGGAACCGTGTTACCACTGCGGCGAGGCCGTTGGCTCTGGTGGGATCAAGGAAGTTAAAATCTATTGTAAACTCCTCGGGCGGTGTGCCACAAGGCCTGTGTGCTCGGAGGCCAGTGCTGCATTGCGGCTTTTGCTATTAAAGCGACGTCGAATGCACCTGAATGAGCTATATTTGTTCCAAAAAGAACGGGGAGAGTACTATATACTCTTTCTTTAGCTACTGAAATAACTAAACAAATTTTACGAAAATATGAGACGAACGGGAAACGTTCTGTTACATGGTCGGTGTCGCGTCTCCCCATCGCGCACTTTTGATTTTATGTGCAGTTTATGTTGCATAACATTTTAATTAACTGTATAGTGCTTATAGTTGCGAGCACAAAAGATAACATGCGATTCTCACTGTTAGTTTCTGTAGTTGAAGAACTTTAACTTTGTGCACCTCGACCTATTATGTGGGAATACACACAACACTAAAAGATTTCCTGCTGTGAACGTGTGATCTTTAATTTGCAAACTATTTTCGTATAACACTGATCTGGCCTATCAGAAATGGAATACGGTATCATTACTGTAACTAATTATGAAATTAAACATGTCCTGTTCTACTTTCATCTCTGAAATGCACTGAAAATTACTCTTATTTACACGTACAGATGTTACAGTATGCTATGTTCGCTGCAGTGGATTTTTTAACACATGAACACTAGTGATTGCCACGACTAACACGAGAGCATGAAACAAAAAATGAAATTTGATTTTAATATTATTATTAGCCAGAACAGGTTACAGCACAGCAGTCTTTGATATCACACACGTAAAGTTTTACCACTCAGATTTACATAAATTATTTACGTCACTGAGATTGTAATAGCAGTTGCTCATGTCCATCTGAAAATGACATAACAAAATCCACAGTTCACCTCTGAGGTCTCCGGGAAGCTGAAAGAAATAATTTTAATGTACCATTACCTGCCCGTTTAATTGCGGGAAAACTGCTTTCATTCAATTATAATTTGAATTTGCCGCGGCAGCGTCTGGCGCGATCGCGGCGCAGCTCTGCTTCATGAAAAATCCTAAATTTGCTGAAAACGGCTAAAAATGTGGAATGAAATACTGGGCAAGCTAGTAATAAATTATTACAAGTATTTTTAACAACTTCTGTGTTCAAAAATCAACATAAATTCAAAGTACACCTTTTTTATACATCAGCCCCCAATGGCGTCTTTCTCGAACAAAGAAAGGAAGAAAGCTAACCAAGCATTCAAGCGAGCGTCACAGGCTCTTACAACTTTAAGGGCTACAAGAAGACAGAGAGAGTAACATTCACGCCTCCACTGTTTATAATCAATTCAGTACGGTAATAAATATCTTTGTTAATTTTTTCAATTATCATCGTCTGCTTAGATTTGTACACCCGCCGACCACAGACGCTATTGGCAAAATATAGACACACAAGTCAAATTTGGCAAAAAATTGCAAGCAGGACTTTTAAAAGCAGCTGAAACTGTAGCACCGCAAACAAGAACACGTAAACACCCACGGTGGACAGATGAGTGTGACCAACTGATAAATCTCAGACAACAGGCGTGGCAAAATTGGTTGTGCAACAAAAATCAAAAGACCCTGGAAGATCTCAAAGATACCGGGAAAACAGTCACAAAAGCAATACGAACAGTCCGTAAACAACACGAAGACAAAAATTGCAAGACGTATAAAATGATTTCAAGAAAAACAATTCCCGAAATTTCTACAAAGTATTCAAACAAAAATTAACAGAGTACTCTCCTCCATCACTCCAATTCAAGAAGGAGCATGGGGAAATTGCCCATACCAACACCGAAAACTGTGAAATTCTTGTAAAATACTTTTCTAAATTACTGAATTGTGAAAAGCCTGCAGAAAAATTTGAGTTCCATCACACACAACGAAACCCAGACTCTAAGCCACCAAGTTTACAGGAGATTAAAGAGAGAGTTCAGTCAATGAAAAATAACAAAGCATCAGGAGAAGACCAAATCATCGCAGAATTATGGAAAAATGCAGGAGGAAATCTCATTGCAAAACTCAAAGAAATTATACATGAAATCTGGAAAACTGAAAAAATCCCCACAGATTGGAAGACAGCAATCATACATCCTCTGTACAAAAAAGGAAGTAAAAAAGACCCCAACTATCGTGGAATCTCTTTATTGTCAATAACATACAAAATTCTGTCTAAAGCCCTACTAAACCGAGCAGAACCTCAGCTGGATTCAAAACTAGGCGAATACTAAGGTGGGTTCAAAAAAGGTCGATCATGCGTAGAACAAATCCTTAACTTAAAAACTCAATGAAATATTTGCATAGTACTTCAAACAAACGTTATGTCATCACATTTGTCGACTTTAAAAAAGCATATGACAGTATAGACCTAGAATCCGTTTTTGAAGTATTAGCAGAATTTGGACTAGATCGAAAGACAACAAACATCATAAAAGAAACAATCACGGAGACCAAATCCAAAGTAAAATTTATGGGAGAATTGAGCACAGAATTTGAAATAGACACAGGAGTACGACAAGGGAACGTACTGTCCCCAGTGCTCTTCAGTTGTGCTCTTGAAAAAGTTGTTAGAGAATGGAGAAAAGCAGGTGTACCAGCACACAGATGGGACCAAGACGTAAGGGCATAGAATTAGACTATTTAGCATTTGCTGATGACATGCAACTGATCGCACAAGACATTACCGATGCACAGAAACAGCTAGAATTATTACAAGAGCAGGCAGCAAAAATAGGATTACAAATTTCATTTGAAAAAACAAAATTTATGACTGACATCAAAGATGCACCTTCTGATCTCAAAATTGGTAATAACTACATCTCTCGAGTAAAAGAATTTAAATATTTAGGTGAACGGATTGCAGAAAATTTCAATGAAAAGAAATCTGTCAGATCAAGAGTCCAGAAAATGGAGACGGCGTTTCAGTTAACAAAAAACATTTGCAACAAAAAGAGTCTCTCGTGGAACTGCAAAATACGACACTACACAACAGTAATTAAACCCGAAGCCCTCTACGCATCTGAGACACTAAACCTTCAACACGGAACACTAAAAGAGGAATTAGAAGTGAAAGAACGTAAAATAATGAGGAAAATCCTAGGACCAAGAACTAAAGATGGTGTGCATTATCCAAAACCCAATGCAGAAATATATAAAAATATCTCCAAAATAACAGACACAATGCGCATGAGAAGAATCCAATTCATGGGGCATTTAGAAAGAATGGACTCATCTACATCTACATTTATACTCCGCATGCCACCCAACGGTGTGTGGCGGAGGGCACTTTACGTGCCACTGTCATTACCTCCCTTTTCTGTTCCAGTCGCGTATGGTTCGCGGGAAGAACGACTGTCTGAAAGCCTCCGTGCGCGCTCGAATCTCTCTAATTTTACATTCGTGATCTCCTCGGGAGGTATAAGTAGGGGGAAGCAATATATTCGATACCTCATCCAGAAACGCACCCTCTCGAAACCTGGCGAGCAAGCTACACCGCGATGCAGAGCGCCTCTCTTGCAGAGTCTGCCACTTGAGTTTGCTAAACATCTCCGTAACGCTATCACGGTTACCAAATAACCCTGTGACGAAACGCGCCGCTCTTCTTTGGATCTTCTCTATCTCTTCCGTCAACCCGATCTGGAACGGATCCCACACTGATGAGCAATACTCAAGTATAGGTTGAACGAGTGTTTTGTAAGCCACCTCCTTTGTTGATGGACTACATTTTCTAAGGACTCTCCCAATGAATCTCAACCTGGTACCCGCCTTACCAACAATTAATTTTATATGATCATTCCACTTCAAATCGTTCCGCACGCATACTCCCAGATATTTTACAGAAGTAACTGCTACCAGTGTTTGTTCCGCTATCATATAATCATACAATAAAGGATCCTTCTTTCTATGTATTCGCAATACATTACATTTGTCTATGTTAAGGGTCAGTTGCCACTCCTTGCACCAAGTGCCTATCCGCTGCAGATCTTCCTGCATTTCGCTACAGTTTTCTAATGCTGCAACCTCTCTGCATACTACAGCATCATCTCCGAAAAGCCGAATGGAGCTTCCGATACTATCTACTAGGTCATTTACATATATTGTGAAAAGCAATGGTCCCATAACACTCCCCTGTGGCACGCCAGAGGTTACTTTAACGTCTGTAGACGTCTCTCCGTTGATAACAACATGCTGTGTTCTGTTTGCTAAAAACTCTTACTTTGTTTATCAGGCGACAGTGCGGAACTGTGTCGAACGCCTTCCGGAAGTCAAGGAAAATAGCATCTACCTGGGCGCCTGTATCTAATATTTTCTGGGTTTCATGAACAAATAAAGCGAGTTGGGTCTCACAGGATCGCTGTTTCCGGAATCCACGTTGATTCCTACAGAGTAGATTCCGGGTTTCCAAAAACGACATGAGACTCGAGCAAAAAACATGTTCTATAATTCTACAACAGATCGACGTCAGAGATATAGGTGTATAGTTTTGCGCATCCGCTCGACGACCCTTCTTGAAGACTGGGACTACCTGTGCTCTTTTCCAATCATTTGTAACCTTAGAGAAGGAACTGCAGAGCGGTCTTCCTCTGTGAACCAGCTTTGGAAAAAGGTGTTTAGTATTTCAGCTTTACTCGTGTCATCCTCTGTTTCAATGCTATCATCATCCCGGAGTGTCTGGATATGCTGTTTCGAGCCACTTACTGATTTAACGTAAGACCAGAACTTCCTAGGATTTTCTGTCAAGTCGGTACATAGAATTTCACTTTCGAATTCACTGAACGCTTCACGCATAGCCCTCCTTACGCTAACTTTGACATCGTTTAGCTTCTGTTTGTCTGAGAGGTCTTGGCTGCGTTTAAACTTGGAGTGAAGCTCTCTTTGCTTTCGCAGTAGTTTCCTAACTTTGTTGTTGAACCACGGTGGGTTTTTCCCGTCCCTCACAGTTTTACTCGGCGCGTACCTGTCTAAAACGCATTTTACAATTGCCTTAAACTTTTTCCATAAACACTCAACATTGTCAGTGTCGGAATAGAAATTTTCGTTTTGATCTGTTAGGTAGTTTGAAATCTGCCTTCTATTTCTCTTGCTAAACAGATAAACCTTCCTCCCTTTTTTTATATTCCTATTAACTTCTATATTCAGGGATGCTGCAACGGCCTTATGATCACTGATTCCCTGTTCTGCACTTACAGAGTCGAAAAGTTCTGGTCTGTTTGTTATCAGTAGGTTCAAGATGTTATCTCCACGAGTCGGTTCTCTGTTTAATTGCTAGAGGTAATTTTCGGATAGTGCACTCAATATAATGTCACTCGATGCTCTGTCCCTACCACCCGTCCTAAACATCTGTGTGTCCCAGTCTATATCTGGTAAATTGAAATCTCCACCTAAGACTATAATATGCTGAGAAAATTGATGTGAAATGTATTCCAAATTTTCTCTCAGTTGTTCTGCCACTAATGCTGCTGAGTCTGTTAAAGGTGCCAATTATTAACCTAGCTCGGTTGCTGAGTGTAACCTCCACCCATAATAATTCACAGGAACTATCCACTTCTACTTCACTACAGGATAAACTACTACTAACAGCGACAAACACGCCACCACCGGTTGCATACAATCTATCCTTTCTAAACACCGTCTGTGCCTTTGTAAAAATTTCGGCTGAATTTATCTCTGGCTTCAGCCAGCTTTCTGTACCTATAATGATTTCAGCTTCGGTGCTTTCTATCAGCGCTTGAAGTTCCGGTACTTTACCAATGCAGCTTCGAAAGTTTACAATTACAATACCGATTGCTGCTTGGTCCCCGCATGTCCTGACTTTGCCCCGCACACTTTGAGGCTGTTACCCTTTCTGTACTTGCCCGAGGCCATCTAACCTAAAAACCGCCCAGTCCACGCCACACAACCCTTGCTACCCGTGTAGCCGCTTGCTGCGTGTACTCAAACAGGTTAACGCACAAAATCCATACATTTTTAAAGAACAAAACTACAAGACCGAACTGGTACAAACAGACGGAAAAAGACCTGAAAGAATTAGGGTCTCCAAATCTACATGATAGAAATGAAATCAGAAAAATCACAAACACACGGGGTTTTGAGGAAGAAGAGAGAAAAGCTAACCGACATACGTGGTCTACGCAACGAAAACTAGCCCATTCGTTGTTCATGAAGGAATACTGGGCGAAAAGGAAGGCCAACAAATGTTGATTACGCGTGGTCCTAAGTGACCCATCCACGAAGAAGAAGACACACAAATATTGCACAAACACAAAAATGATTATTTCCTTTTTTTACAGACTCTACACAATCGACAGCCGTTCATACAGAAATGAAATAATAATAATACAGATAAATCTTTTTTCACATATATTACACCGACTTTGCAAATATCTTTCCAGAAGACGTCACATCGGCCACAGGGTACAAAATTTCACCCGTGCACCATGTGATGCATGCAAGCGGTCTGAGGCTCGGCCTGTTTCGTCACGACTCGGCTTTGATCGGCCCTTCCCAGAAATACTCGGTACACTGGATTTAGCAGTGCGACGCGACACTTACTTCCGGCATTTGGTGCGGTATTTTGCGGTCGGCACGACTTTCTCCAGTTCCACTGCATTATAGAGTCAGCGCTGTTTATCCTTCACAGTTTATTCGTTGTATAAAGGAATCTCACAGGTCCTGTGACTGCTTGAATAAAAAGAGACAATCTAGGGTTGTATCGTCCCATCCTATAAAAATGCGGCTGCTCCTGCCCTGTTAAATACTCAAGATAACTCGCGGTGACAGTGAAAAGCAAGGTTAAACACACTCTGCGCTACTTGTGATAAATTCAGGAAAAGAACGTTACTTAACCTTCAATGACGTCGTTCAGCTCCTGTGTAAAGGACAAAAATAAATTATAGAATAAGATCCTTTGAACATTGAGAGTACTGAAAAGTGGAAACACACGCCACATTTTCAAATTACCTCATATAAAAGACTCACCACTCTACTGTCACAAAAACGCCAGTAAGCAGCGATAACAATTTATAGAGAGCTAATGACCATCTACCCCAACAGAAAAAAAGAAACATCAAAATGGCTCTGAGCACTATGGGACTTAACATCTATGGTCATCAGTCCCCTAGAACTTAGAACTACTTAAACCTAACTAACCTAAGGACAGCACACAACACCCAGTCATCACGAGGAAAGAAACATCCTTTACAGCAACTTTGACCACAAAGTTTCACACTTGCCACCTTTCTTAACTTGAACACACAATTTTTTGACCTTGTAACCTAGGTGTGAAATTTTCGGTACAGATTTTGTCCGTGCTGCAGAAGACATGCCGCATTAAGTATGGACGTGAGGCTGAAATGCCTAGACAGCCACAGTACACGCACAGTGTAATATAAGGTAATGTTCAATTAATCATTATTAAAATTTTAAGTTGAGCGGAACTTGTGGTTTCCAGTAAAGCAACAATTTCAGACCACAGATTTCGAGACATATTCCTGTTGTTATACAGGGTGTTCGTTTTAACTAAGACACTGAAGTATATCGAAAACTACACATCGAATCAAAAAAGTTATGATTCCAGTTTGTTTATCTCTAAGGGAGACGTTCAATGACACCTCGCTCCACCTCCCACCCCACTCCCCGTGCGTAGGTGCCGGGGGCCAACTAAAATCTTCAATGGGAATCCCCGTTTTTATTGTAGATTACGATTCTACGGCAAAATCCATATAGCCTTGTCTGAAGTATTTTCATCTTTTCGCCACAGATAGCGCTGTAATCGGAGGAATAGAAATGTTGTTTCCATATTTTTGTGCACCCCTGTATGTTCACATAATATAATTAACATGTTATTTTACTCCAAGTCGATAATAATTGGAATAACGTGGATAAACGAAAGCAATGATGATAAAATTTTATTTCAGTATTTTAGAAATCACAAGATTTGCGCTGCCTCATACCGTTTTTTTTTTTTTTTTTTCACAGCCGTTGTAGTGCGCACGGCGCAACTATGTGTTCTTTAAAGTAATTTTTAATAACTTGTGGTCAGGCTTTCAGCCGTTCTTGTTTTTGGTGTGGTTTTGGGCCTTCAGCGCAGGACGTATCGCAAGTTTTCTTAACTAGCCCTATTGTTTTAATTTGAACCTGTTAAAGCAATGCGTAATTAAGTGCCGGCCGGAGTGGCCGAGCGGTTCTAGGCGCTACGTTCTGGAACCGCGCGACCGCTACGGTCGCAGGTTCGAATTCTGCCTCGGGCATGGATGTGTGTGATGTCCTTAGGTTAGTTAGTTTTAAGTAGTTCTAAGTTCTAGGGGACTGATGACCTATAAGTTAAGTCCCATAGTGCTCAGAGCCATTTTTGTAATTAAGTGGTTCTTAGGAAAATAAAAGTTTGTGGTTTGTGTGTTTTGTGCAACTAACAGTAACTGATTACGACCCCCTCCACAACAATAACCTGATCCGCTCTATCTTGCGAAATACCAGATTTCAATCGTCACTCCTAATACGGAGTAGCATCTCGTGGTCGTGCGGTAGCGTTCTCGCTTTCCACGCCCGGGTTCCCGGGTTCGATTCCCGGCGGGGTCAGGGATTTTCTCTGCCTCGTGATGGCTGGGTGTTGTGTGCTGTCCTTAGGTTAGTTAGGTTTAAGTAGTTCTAAGTTCTAGGGGACTGATGACCATAGATGTTAAGTCCCATAGTGCTCAGGGCCATTTGAAGGAATACGGAGTAGGAAACCCGCTGGCATTCAATACAGTTTACAGTCATCTCGGAATGGACAAATACAGGTCCTGTATAGTTTTTAAAGAAATCGTATACCATTCTTCCTGCAAAATAGTAGCAAGTTCAAATAACGATGATGGAGGTGGGTAGCTATAATGCACTATTCTCTCCAAAATAGACCAAAAAGGCTCAATAACACTGAGATCTGACGGCTGTGGTGGGTGCCAGGGGAGGTGCGACGGTTCATCGTCGTGCTTACAAAACCAGCCCTGGACAATGCGAGCTGTGTGCACGGGGACCCTGTCGTCTTGCAACAGAGCCTCACCACTGGGGGAACAAGTATAGTACCGTGGGGGTGGACCCGATTAGCCAAAATGTCCATAACATATTTCTAGTAATGTGATCTTGCAGAGTGCCCACGGGGCCCATGGAATACCACGAGATCGTCCCCAAAACCATCACAGAACCACTATCATGTTTCACTCTCAGGACCTAAACTCGCCAGAAGTTGGAAACAGTGTGCAACAAGACTCATCTAACCAAATGATTTTCTTCCATTGTACACAGTCCAGGTTTTACAGCTTTTGGAATTCCAGCTTGAACCGTGAATTTACTTTCAAAACTTTTCTTAAGAATTTACTTTATTTATTAGCGATTCATCAAGAACATTAACACATTTAATCACACTATGTGAACGTGGGAGTAACTGATGAAATCAAAATGAAATGGCTTGTAATAAATGTGAATTTTATTCCTAAAAGCTGTTTTTTTAAGAAACAGATTTAAAATTATAAGCAGAAAGCACCCTCTAAATATCAAGTTACAATTTATTCAGAGGCAGAAAGAAACAAATTTTTGAGTGTATGTACATTCGGGCTGAGAACCTTGGCGATCCCTTTTGACACGGCCGTAGTCACGACCGCTCACAACAACCTCTGAAAGACTACACAGGTGCAAATCTGCAACACACCAGATTACCTTAAAGTAAAAGTTTTAACAATTCACACAAGCACACATACTATGCACCCCGTAGGAGGGATGGAAATGGTACAAAACACTAAAATTAAAAGATTAACTTGCCACCGAAGGTGCAACTTGATTTTAACTTTTAAGAAAAGTCTTACCGTGGAAGGGTGGCAACTTTATATACTAAAATGACCATTTAAATAAAAGCCCATGAAATGCAATCTTACATAGAATTATACAAGGTTGGCCAAACTTGCTCTGAGTTCTCTTACAGGCGGAGTGGAAAGACTCTCGTTTTACCAGCTTTAAGGTTGATCCGAACGAAAGACGTAATAGCAGACAGACACTAACTGCCTAACAAATGCGAACGAGAGACAGACTAGCAAGCTGGGTCGAGAGACTGACCCCAGACTAACTGCAGACTGACCCAGAGTGACTGACTGACCCAGACCGACCGACTGGCGAGCTCATAGCGCCCCTTAAATGCACGTGAACAGGCAACCTTTCGCCTTTCCCAGCAGAGGGAGACACCAAAGCTGCGATTGCCACAGCGGCGCCACCGCCAGAAACGGAGGGCGACTGCTTCACACTACGCGCTGCGACGCGCTCTTCAAAATAGTAATTTTTACGACGGCTCACAGTCTCTCCTGTAATTCCTAGCTTACGGAGCTCCGTTAGTGTTGTTCTGGAGCTGACAGGGCTCGCGATTGCGACATTCTGCTCCTGTTCGAAGTCTGATAGCTCCATCATAGTGCAGCCACAGTTACACGAGACACTGTTCTGACCGCGACTGATACTTGTAACATACTGTGGGCACTGCACAGGTGCAGGCTTGGTCAGCATCCGCATTTATTTTCGGGCGTGCATTTTAACGGTGTTTCTACATTTTTGTGCAGTTCTTGTAGGCAGGTACACAGAACCGCGATCAGATTAGAGGGAAAGGAGATCGAGGTGATGGAGAGGCAAATGTCAGTTAATGTTCTTACGGCAGGGCTGGAGCCCTTGGTTTGTAGTCATAGCGCAAAATAATCGCACTCGCCGTACGGACCAAACGTAAGAGATCTCGAACGACATTGCTACGTTGCGTCCAAAGCAAGAGACAGCTAAATTACTGATAACTGTACGGTGGTAAATGACTATGGCAAAACGCAGAGTCGGCAGTGACGACAGTTACAGCTGCTACTCTGTCGAAGCTCAAATTGAATGGGCCAGGCACGGCGGAGGCCATATAGTTTATGAAGAAGCTGATACCACACTCTGGCAGCCTTCAGACTTCAAAAAATAGGACTGATGCCCAATACGTGGAAGGCGTGGGGGCCAGAGCCTGCCTGCTGAGATATGTAACTGCCACGTACTTTTATTTAGATAGATGTTTCCAGTTTGCCACTGTTGCTACCGTCGGGGCTTTCAACTTTGGCAACTAAGGAGGAAGAAGGTGACCGTTTAAAACTTGAGTACTTTTTAATGGTTTCCGCCATTTTGAGTGAATTAACAACTTCTCCCACAATTACGGCAGCCAAAATTTGTTTCCAGATTTCGGCTCATCAGTATGCTTGGAATTGAAATCATAAAGATTCTTTTCTCTCTGAAATTTCGTTAACGGTTTAATTCACGATTGAATTGTCAAGGAACTCGAAATAAAATTGTTGGGGAAATTATGTCTATAGCAGGGGTTGCTCGTTACCAAAGGGCTCTGAATCACCTCGTCGATCGTTCGTTTGTTCCTATGCGACCCTTCCCTCGTCTGCGGCGTTGTGAGGCCGTCCACGTGCTTGTCTCTCCATGTGGCGGTCCTGGGAAGACTCCACGTATTCCGCTTGGGCTTATTCTCGATCGCTGTTTCGGCCTATTAAGGCATTCTCAGGTGACCGCTACAACAACATAAATTGCTGGAAGACCAGCTGAAAAGTGGAAATGCCAAAAGTTCTAAGTGCCTTATCTGACATTGTCAGGAGACTGAAAAAAACAATGTATCTCTGTTTGTACTTACTTGATCTGAATCCCAACAAAAATGAGAAGATATTATGATATCACAGAATTATGCTGCTTATCACAAAAACATATTGAAACAAATTAGAAAATAAATAGGGGAAACGAGTTAAAGTATCCAGCACGGGAAAAGCAGGCATTGCATATTTTTGTCCTGCCTCGAAGTGTTGAAAGTAAGTCTGCTAGGCTGGTGTATAAGTTCGTGGCGTCTTTGTTTTGCATATTGGTAAATCGGTTGCTATGGGTTTATTTATCGTTTGTCATATTTTATTTGTAGTTTACTGTCGCTACACCTTCAGGGTGTAAGGTTTGTAGGTCAGAACACCTGTGTAAGCTGTAAATAACTTTGCTTTAATACTGCAAATGGTTCAAATGGCTCTGAGCACTATGGGACTCAACTGCTGAGGTCATTAGTCCCCTAGAACTTAGAACTAGTTAAACCTAACTAACCTAATGACATCACAAACATCCATGCCCGAGGCAGGATTCGAACCTGCGACCGTAGCGGTCTTGCGGTTCCAGACTGCAGCGCCTTTAACCGCACGGCCACTTCGGCCGGCTTAATACTGCAATCTGAGAATGTTACGACAGTTGTCAAACGAACGCATCTCGTCCTCGGATAGTGAAATAATCCTAAGCCCCACAATGGTAAATTTTAAGTAGAAGTTTCTTTATGTAAGTATTCTTACGACTACGTCATGATGTTGGCCAGTACTTCGATAAATCATCCGATTCCGTTTCAAAGTTCGATACTATTTAGGATGACAGTCAGGTCTACGGAGGATGGTTAGTTTTGTGACAAGCTGAGCAAAAGATTACCCAAGGTCGCTCGAGTTTACACTGGACGCAAGCTGGTGAACCAACAAGTTAACAAGTTTATGCCTCTGCACGTGGTATTTACCTTAGCTGCGATGAGCTGTCACCTTCATGGCTGCTCTCGTCCTCTGAATTTACTATAAAAATTAATTAAGGGCCCTACCATTGAACTAAATCGAAATCTCGGCACTTTACTCTTTCCTAGTTCGTTTCCACCAATCGGACGTTTCATGCCCACTCACATGTGTACCATTCGCTGCTCACGTAGTCAATTGCATCACTGGTTTTGTTCGTATCCATTTAGAATTCCGAAACGCAGTTTTCTGAAGCTTCTTTCTATCCTATTACTTGCTGTGCAGTATGCGTCACCTGTCCGCCCCCTAAGAGTTTTTCGTGGTGCCTCCCGTGGTATGGCCTCTGCGTCTGCCCGCTCCTGTTTCCACACAAAACATTTCCTCTCGCTGCTTGCTTCACCTTCGGCTCATTGACAAGCATCATATAGGAGCGGTGTGTTATTACTGACGATTGAGTGTCATCCCTTTTGCATTACATACTTATAGGCAAGTCTGCTCATTACTGCCGAAGTAAGTTAGGTGTTATATTCACCTTCCCATAACGGTGTATAAAACTCTTATGTAAGGTGCGAAATTGACCTTCATTTATTCTGACACCTTACACGGGTTTGATGATGATCGTTTAAACGCATTAATCCATAATGATCCACATCAGTATACTCGAGAAATGTCATGAACTGTGATCATTACACCATCGTACGACATTTACTTGCAGTGGGGTAGGTTCAACAATCGGGTGTGTGGAAACTGCATGTCCCAAGCCAAAATCTTAAAAATCAGAG
The DNA here is from genome assembly GCF_023898315.1 of Schistocerca nitens. Taxonomy (NCBI): domain Eukaryota; kingdom Metazoa; phylum Arthropoda; class Insecta; order Orthoptera; family Acrididae; genus Schistocerca; species Schistocerca nitens. Next base: position 357,868,296 of record NC_064622.1, read on the forward strand.
GGTTCATCTCTGCCTGCTTGGCATCAGTTGGCTCCAAACAACACAGACCATTCGTATCCTGCATCTTTACTGATGACAAGAAATGGTGTCTTTATGCTAACATAAGCAGCAACTCCCCGTACAAACACCTGCACACATCCACAAAAGATAATGTTATGTAAGTGGCTGAACAGCGGCGGTGCGGTGCACTATGAATTGCTTCCCCGAGGCGTAACCGTCACTGTCGACATTTATTGTCAACAACTGAGACGTCTTGCAGACACAGTCCAAGAATAGTGACAAGGAAGATTGCTCAAAGAATGCTAGCCAACGGTAACGCCCACCCACATTCTGTTAGAGTGATAAAAAAAACTGTACGGGGATTGGGAAGGCCTCCCACATCCACCTCATGCACCTGATCTTGCGCCCTCAGATTTTCTCCTTTTCCGCGCTCTGTCGAACAGCTTCCTTTCCGAATGAAAATACGTTCCGCATGTGGCCTGACGAGTTCTTCGCCTCAAAACCAAGTGATTTTTACAGTCACGGAATCGGAAAAGTTACCCAGCGCTGGCAGAGTGTTGTAAATAGTTAAGGAGAATATATTATTAATGACTTAAGACTCTTGTATGTGCTTCTGTTATGTTTATTAAACTTACGGAAAAACGCTACGAACTTATGCACATATCAAATAGTGAAACCACTTGTCACCTCACTTAAACGAATAGTAATACTTCTTTACGCTATCAGTTTTTGAACAATGCTTATTAAAGTACAAATGTAGTTTTTTGTTGTTTTTTCGGTTTTATAGTTTCACGTGTAAACCACCAATGCCGACATGACGGCCTATAGGGGAAAGTGGCCACCTTGTCCACTTTTTAGTCTGTTTACCCCGGAAAGATTTATTTACATCCATGTATCACACATAATACTGCAGACTGACTTCTAAATCCTTTTACAGAGAAAGCTATCATGCGTCATTCAACATGTGCAGGAATCTGCAGTAGAGTACTGGGAACACGATAACGCTCTTAAGAACTCAAAGCTTCAATCCTTTCAAATCTATAATCTTCTCCCCACACTTCCTTTCTTCTTTCTGGATGACTTTGAAACAAAGTGGTCAAAAACAGTCTGAAAAGCTTGTAAGGGCGTCGCATGGTAGTTTGAGCTGGGAAATAGCTGTGAAGAAATTCCGAGTTAATTAGCATTGAAGTTAGCCAATCGGGCCGTTGTGTGCGTGAACTGAAGCAAACGCCAGATAAAGTTAGGGTCAGTTATTCTAGTAGAGCTGATGATAGCGCAAGGGACGGCTCAGTCTTTGGCTCTGGTTCGATCTTCCCACCGTCCGAGGTCCGATTTTCGTTCTGCTCTCTTGTTCGGTTTTAGAAAACCAAACGAAGAACACGTTTGACCTCACCGTCTCTGGTTGGCTGCGTCAATTATCCCGCGCAACGTAATGATTGGCTAACTTCAATGCTACATAATTCGGAAACGGTGCGACGCATCGATTTTTTTCTTAAGAATTATTTTTCCCGACAGCCATAAACGCTGATTTCCAGGGTTCTTCTTCAACCAGACCATTGATGCACGAGTTTAGCATAACTTGGCAATATGAAGACTTTCAAGGAACGACGCCGATCGCAACGCAATAAATTTATAATCGTACAGCGGAGGCGGTTTCTAGGGTTCCATACTTCAGTTGGCAAAAACGGAACCTTTATAGGATGACTTTGTTGTCTTTCTGTCTATTCGACCTTGCCTTTTCAAAAACCTTCAAACGTTTGTGAATTCCTAAGGGACCAAACTGCTCAGGTCATAGGTCCTTAGACTTATACACTTCTTAAACTAACTTATGCTAAGAACAACACACACACCAATGCCCAAGGGAGGACTCGAACCTTCGGCGGGAGGGGCTTCGCAGTCCGCGACATGACGCCTCAAACTGCGCTGCCACTCCGCGCCCTTGCCTGCTTTCTCAGGAAGGCGTAGATGAATCAAGTGCAGATTTTTTGCTGATACTGAAGTCTACGGTCCTCGGTGTAAAATATTCAAGCTCCTGAATCAATGCAACCAAAATATACGGCCATTAATGGAACATATTTTAATATTCGCAAACTCACAAAACCTACAGGGTACTTTTCGTTCGTCTAGAATCATGAAACTTGGCAAAAAGCAATATTTGGCATTAAAATCTAAGGAAAAGATCCGAAAACTGTAAATCTGTTATTATATCAAACGAAAAAACGTTTTGGGTTATTTCTTATCTCACTCTCTATTTGTCCCTCTGTTAAGACTCATTATTCTTAGGAACGGGTAGGCGTATCAAGTTCAAATTCTTCACACATGCTAACGCCTACAGTTCCTTAGGGGTGTAAAACACTGAAGCTTCCAAGTCAATGCAGTGAAAAGATACGGCATTTTATGTCATATAAACAGAACAAAAAAAGAAACTGGTACAGCTGCCTAATATCTTATAGGGCCCCCGCGAGCACGCAGAAGTGCCGCAACACGCCGTGGCATGGACTCGACTGACGTCTGAAGTAGTGCTGCAGAGAACTGACACCATTAATCCTGCAGGGCTGTCCATAAATCCGTAAGAGTACGAGGAAGTGGAGACCTCTTTCGAACAAGACGTTGCAAGGCACCCCAGATAAGCTCAATAATTTTCATGTCTAGGAAGTTTGGTGGCCAGCGGAAGTGTTTAAACTCAGAAGCGACCGCTACGATCACAGGTTCGAATCCTGCCTCGAGCGTGGATGTGTGTGTTGTCCTTAGGTTAGATAGGTTTAAGTAGTTTTAAGTTCCAGGGGACTGATGACCTCAGATATTAAGTCCCATAGTGCTCAGAGCTATTTGAACCATTTTCAGTGTAGGTGTCGCGATCCCCTATGGAAAGTGACTGAAAGATGGTGAAACCTAAACTAGGGGACGAAGCGTTGGACGTCCATGCTTCATCACAAACGTAGAGGTCACAGGCTTAGTCTTTCCGTAAAGCAGGATAGGCAGCGATCTGTGGCAAATACGGCGGCAGAGTAGAATGCTGGTGTATGCAGAAGGATTCCGATGCACGTCGTTGAACAGGGGTCATTGCACCATTGACCCTCGACCCATGTCGAGGCAACTTCACTGTCAAATACGATTGCAATGGGCACTCGATCATAGAGTTTGTGTCGGGTGAATCACGTTTCTTGTTACACCAGGCCTATGGTCGGGTCCGGATACCCCAACATCCAAGCGTAAAGCTACACGAAACATTCATCGCACTAAGAACGTAAAGCCGGCCGGTGTGGCCGAGCGGTTCTAGGCGCTTCAGTCTGGAACTGCGCTACTCCTACGGTCGCAGGTTCGAATCCTGCCTCGGGCATGGATGTGTGTGATGTCCTTAGGTTAGTTACGTTTTAAGTCTAGGGGACTGATGACCTCAGATGTTACGTCACAGAGTGTTTAGAGCCATTTGAGCCATTTTAAGAACGCAAACTGCAGGGGACAGAATTACGTTATGGGCGACATTTACTTGGGCCTACATAGGCCCTGTGCTAGTAATCCATGACGGCTGCAGGCTACGTGAACATTATTGCCGACCATCTACATTCCTTCGCGATTGATGTCTTCTGCGACGGGAGATTGCATCTCCCTAACAGAATAACTCTCCATATTACAAGTCTGTAATCGTACTACTGTGGATTGAGAAGCATGATAGTGGACTCGCTTTGATACCTTGGCCACTAAATTCCCCCTAACTGAACTTGGTGAAATGTTCTTTGGACGCTAAAGGGCTTCAGGCCCGCAGGCACAAACCACTAGCAAGTAATTTACGGGGGACTACGTGATCTGTGCGTCCTGTGCTGCATTCGACCAGAAGTCTATCAACGACTGCCGAATCCACGTTATACAGAAGAACTGTTGCATTGCAGTCCAAAGGTGGATTAAGATGCTATTAAGTAGGTAGGCATGTGAGACGCCCTTCGAAACCCGCCGGGCAGGACAGGTAGTTTCAGTTGTGGAAAAGGGCCAAAATAAGAGGCTGCCAGTTACACTCGAACATACAACTTTTTATTTGATCAGACATTGCAAGAGCCAAGAAAAAAAAAACCCACAGCTTTAGTTTTGGAACTATCTCATGCCTTAAGGGCAAGACCACTTTAATTTAAAAACGGCTGAAAGCCAAAAGCTCAACCAAAATCAGAAATTTAAAAGGCAAAGCCTTATCTTAAAACAATTCCTTAATTAGGCTGAAGGCCCAAATCATCTGACGCCTTAAGGGCAAAACAACCTTAATCTAAAAATCGGCTAGAAGCCATACAAGTACAAACAACTAGAACAAACAAGAAAAGGCAGTACACCCAAGGGCGCTCAGAAGTTCCGAGGGTCGGCCTGGAATTCAAACACTAACGCTCGCTTAGGTGAGACAGGCGGTCGGCCCAACCATTGTCGATCCGACGACAACCCAACCGACAGACAGTCACCAGACCCACCGACACGATAAACTCTGCTTCACCCGACCAGCACACAGCAGGGAGTTCAATGGAACAACATAGAAGGAGTTGGCGCCCACAACCAATTATACATTGAGCTGTCAGACTACACACTGTGCTGGACAGCGACAATACGATGAGGAAAATACACTGCCTGAATTTATGCCAACGGCCAGGGCAGGTAACCGGAACATTAACGGCCACAAGGCAGAAGATTCCGCTGGTCCACTTCAATTCAAATAACCAAGTACAGTTAAGCTCCACCGGAGGGTTGTAATGTGTCAGGCAAATCCAACACCTTCCATGAAAACCCTGACATGATAGCAAATCCGACAGTATGTCACATATCTCCGAATAAATCCTGACATTAAATTAACCAAAGTAATACGGTCAACGAGTGAGCAAATGGAATACCACAGACTAACACAAGAAGACCTAAATGCGTCATACCTTCCACCGTGAAACAGACGCAGTTCCGAGGGGAGAAACGAGAACAGAAGCCGAGAGCAGAACCGTGTTAAGCTAGAAGGCCCTACGATAAGGGACGGACACCCACATCGCCTGCCGACCGCCAGGACCACCCCCCCCCAGCCAATGTTAAAAGATAGAGACCTCCAGAAGAACAGTATAGATCTTACGACAACACAAAAAGGACCACACCAGCTGAAAGTTTTAGCGTGAGACTATACGCGTCTCTGTTACGTAGCAAACATTAAAAACATTTCCCCACCATGAAAAGTATAACGTTTCTCATTGGATAGACAGAATTTTTGTAGGCGGAGCTTAAGGTTAACATTGAGACCCTGATTGGTCAGTTGAAAACACAGCCAGATACCTTTTTTTAAACCAACTTCTCTAAATTGTAGTAAGGAAAAGTTAGGAGAGAGTTGCTTCCGAGGCGGCGAGGTGCGTGGAGCTGTGCCGTCCGCCGCCCCCTGACGCTGCCTAAACACCGACAAGCTAATGAACGCACGCGATACTGCATTTTTGAGCGCATAAGGCTTCACTCAGAACTGCAGAAGTCTCATCTGTTACTACCCTTTTTATGTAATATTAGTGGCGATCGTCAATTAAATCTCATGGTGTTCACATTTGCTACTTGAAGTAAAAATCTGAAACGCGATGATTTTTTTGTTATATAATTATTGTGAAGCCACATCAGCCACTGTAATTTACGACAAGTTAGATAAGTAATTAAAGATAATTGAGGGTCACTGTAGACCATTATGATAATTTTCTCTTTTATGAAACTTAAATCTAGATTATAGATGTGATATGGCATAGGTAATCCTTCGATCCATTGCAGAACTTGGAAACCCATTCAAGGAATATTCGTTCACATTTTTGTTGAACGCAGTTGGTTTTTATCATCCTGTATTAAAATATTTCCTTTTATCAATAGTGCAATTTATGAACAATGTTTTGTGAGTAGAATAAAATTTCCAATGGCAAACGTAACTGCTTTTTCGACGTTATTTTATCAGCTAACTAAAAATAGGAAAGCCTTGAACCCCTTCCACTAAATTTAGTTAGTATTAAGATTCTTTTACAGGTAGTGCAGTGGAGCTGACGCTGAAATCATTAAGTATTTGATTATACCATCTTTAGTCTCACTGAACTCTTCTGAACTCTACATGTCATGTGTGCTCTGGCGTCTTCTTACCAGCAACAGGTCGCAGGTTCAAACTAGTCAATTCCATAAAAAACACGCTCAGAGTGTCGTTGCGCGAAAGTGGTAGGGAGACACGACTTAGAACAGACACCACGCAGAAAGAGGGTGGCTAAAATTTGCCAACTTGAAAACACACGTTGTTGCTCGCAGGAGTGTCCCAATAGCCGAAAACGAACTCCAAACGACACAATGTGAACAGTCGTGACTTGCTGGTAGATTAAGTCAAAACTCAACTTTCATGTCCAGGATCGGTGAGCCACGAACCTCGTAGCATTGGGAACAGCACCACACACTCCGACGCCGCATAGAGGCTGGCTGCGGGCCTGGCCAAACTACGCGCCGCAGAGATTTCCTCGCTGCTCCACGCCAACCGACCAACTGCCCGCACGCAGCCCAGCCGGAAACTATAAGCGCCAAGCCAAAGATAGTCCAAGGGGCTGCCACCCACGGAAAGAGGATAAGAGCATAATCGCGATAACCGCGGGAAACTAAAGACAGAATAGTAACCAACGTTTAATCCAATGCATAGCTTGAGCCAGCCATGGCTCAACATGCAAGAGACGGACAGAAAAATGGAAACACCAATAACACACCACTCACACCACTTACTGTAACTAACGCGGTTTAGGAAACCTGTTGGCATTCAAAACAGCTTCTAATGGTCTTGGCATCGATATATACAGGTCCTGTATGCTTTTCAAGGGAATCATACCACTCTTTATACAGAATACATGCAAGTTCTGGTAATGATGATGGAGATGGGTAGTAATCACGCATTCTTCTCTTCAAAGTAGACCACAAAGGCTCAATAATATTGAGATCTGGTGACTGCGGTAGTCAGGGGAGCTACAACAATACGTGCTCAGGTTCACAAAACCAGTCCTGGACGACGCGAATTTTGTAAACAGGGGCCGTGTCAGCTTGGAACACAGTGTCACTACTGGGGAACAAACGTTGTACCGTGGATGTACAGTATCAACCAAAATGGTCACCTAATCCTTACTACTAATGAGACTAACCATGGACCCCATGGAATACCACGATATGGCTGCCCAAGTCATCATCGAACCCCCGCTATGTTTCACTCCTTGGACGTAAACTCCACCAAAAGTTGGACACAGTGAGGATCAAGACTCATCCGACCAAATGAAAGTCTCCAATGGCCCGATAGTCCAACTTTTATGGCTACGACACAACATTTCCTGTTACGGCATTTGCATCTTCAAGTTTGCCCTGCAATTCCCAGCTGACGGTGTTCCCTTCGTGTTATTTTGGAACTGATAGGGTCCACAAGTGCGACATTCACTTCTGAATTGACTTTGTCAGCTGTCGTCCCTTATTTTTCGTCAGAGTCTTTTTCCATGACCGTCTGTCACGATCTTTCAATACGCACTTTTGACCACGTTGTTATTTCGTGAATGATATTTTTTCCACTTTCGCTTGTAAGTAGGCTGTTCAGGTTTTCTTATTGGTAACGCTACGTAGCGCTCTGTATGAAAATCACTGGCTGTGCTGTGTGCAGTCGGTGGCTAGTTTGCATTGTTGTCTGCCATTGTAGTGTTGGGCAGCTGGATGTTAACAGCGCATAGCGTTGCGCAGTTGGAGGCGAGCCGCCAGCAGTGGTGGATGTGGGGAAGTGAGATGGCGGATTTTTGAGAGTGGATAATCTGGAGGTGTGTCCATCAGAAACAGTACATTTGTAAGAATGGATGTCATGAACTGCTATATATATATATTATGACTATTAAGGTACATTGTTTGTTCTCTATTAAAATCTTTTATTTGCTAACTATGCCTATCAGTAGTTAGTGCCTTCCGTAGTTTGAATCTTTTATTTAGCTGGCAGTAGTGGCGGTCGCTGTATTGCAGTAGTTCGAGTAACGAAGATTTTTGTGAGGTAAGTGATTTGTGAAACGTATAGGTTAATTTAGTCAGGGCCATTCTCTTGTAGGGATTACTGAAAGTCAGATTGCGTTGCGTTAAAAACATATTGTGTGCCAGTTTAAGCACAGTCATGTATAATTTTTCTAAGGGGACGTTTCATATGTCGACCCTTAGCCGAGGATACCTCACTGGAATCTTCTGATTTTTTCTTGTAGTTTGTGTAATTAGTGCAGCCTTTATTTATTGCTAGCGCGTAATTGTAGAGAGAATTTCCTTTGTAGTTGTAGTTTTTCATTCGTGTACAGTAAAACAGTTGTGGCATGCATGTAGATTTGCACCAAGTATTTCGCAGCTGCGCTTGCAATTAACGAGATATTATTTTAAATGCTATGTTAATGTGTTTTCTTATTTTGCTCTTCAAATTGTGGTTTCTGTGTAATGAATTAACTAATGTTCAAAGTAGTAATTTGGTAATTGTGCATAGGGAAATGGAGCGGGCTGCAAATAATGGTGTAGACAGTGAAACAATTAGTGAACAGGAAGGCATTATCGATCGATCCGTCGGCAACAGCTCGTCTCAGGAATCCGAAATGACAGGACACAATCCTGCAAATACTGTAGATTCAAGTTTTCCGTCCTCACCGTTTTCTCAAATAAGTCAAGACACATTTTCTGCTTGTCAAAATGTGAATGTTGCCGGTGCAAATGCACTGCGGAAAAGCATAGAGGAACAGATTCCAGACACTAATACGTTATTATTGCAATTAATGCAACAAATGAAACAAAATCAGAGACAAACACAGCAACAGTTAGACACAATGGAACAAAATCAGAGACAAACACAGCAAAAGCTTCAAAAGTTAGACACAATGGAACAAAAGCTTCAAAAGTTAGACTCAGTGGAACATACGCTTGAACAAACACATGAAGATTTAACTACTGAGTTACATAAAATCTAATCGAAATGTCAAAAAGTCTGTAATGACGTAAAAACACAAAATTTGTGAGCATATCCAACCTATTTTTTTGCGGCATGAAAATACATTACAGAATCACGAATTAGCCATAAAAGAACTGCAGACTATCGTTCATGAAAATCATGAGACCTTGCAAGCTAAAATTGACTCGGTTGCATCTACCAATTCGGTTACGCAACTTGCAAAAACTCAGGAAAACTTAAAGGACACAGTAGATACTCTGAAAATTGGTTCAGAAAGACACATGGAGGAAATTAGTTCATTATCACAGAAAGTAGTTGAACTTTCGGATCAGCTAAATAATTTATCTACGAAAGTAGATGATAATCTGAATGACACAAAACCGGTAGTCTTTAATGACACAGAAGAGTGCGAACAAATTAGGAAATTCAAACAAAATCAGAATCAAATTAATACGCAACACCAAAGAGAAATCCGGGAAGTACAGGATCAGCTAACACAGGTAATACAAGAATTACGTATTTCAGAGGACACTCGCGCTCCAATACGGGAAGAGGGACATAGAAATACGGAACAGCCACTAAATAATAACACAGGGCACTTCGGAAATTATGAAAGAAATTGGCAAGGTACACCGAATTTTGAGATGAAACCGCCGAAACGACGTAACAATGACCGACATGCGACTCGCCGACATGATGATTTAACTATAAGCTGTTTATTACTACACGTAAATTCAAAACATTTAAAAATTCCGGCAACGACATTCATCCACAAGCGTGGCTTCATCAGTTCTCTCATTGTTTTCCTCCCAACTGGTCATAAGAGCACAGATTAGAATTTATGTGTGGCTATTTAGAGAATGAACCAGCTGTAAGAATGCGATCGGCCATTCACGATTGCCATAGTGAAGGAGAATTTTATCATGCCTTCCTCTCAGCATATTGGTCTCAAGCTACACAAGACCGAGTAAAACATAGCATCATAATGATGAAACATTTCGAACAATCTGAATTCTCCAGTCTTATGAAATATTTTGAAGACATGTTGCACAAGAATCAGTACCTGTCAAACCCATACAGCCCCTCAGAACTCATCCACATATGCTTAATCAAATTACCTGAACATTTACGACATATCATTTTGGCAGGACGTTGCAAAGACGACATTGAAGCTTTTCAGGGACTCTTACAAGAATTAGAAATTGACACTGACAATCGCGGAACCCGAAAACAGGAACACAACAATTACAGGTCACATCCGTCGCAATTCCGCGATGAAAGAAATAATAACTGTACACGACAAGGCTATTCTCACAACACAAATCGTGACCAAAACAGACACCACCCGTATGACAACTTTTGGCAGAGTAGTAATGATTACAGGGAAGGATCACCTCTCCGCAGTAGTGACTATCACAGAGACAATCAGAGAAACAGACAGTATGGGAACCAAAACAATTATTATCAAGGGAGACAGAATAACTTTAGACACAACAGTCCAGCGCGCAGTTACGATTCAGGGAGAAATTCTCTACCATGTGACCGACAAGAAAGAAACTGTGTTAACTACCGACAAAACGACAGACCTGAATTTCATCGGAACTGGCGGGATTCAAAGAGGGCAGGGCCCTCTCGACAAGGTGAATTTCTAGAAGTTAGATCTCCAAATCCCAATAACGACGCGTGCCAACAAAGAGACAGACAATGACTCGCACCACAGGCAGCCACGTGAGCCGGCTGGCTCAGCGAAAAATAACATAGACATTAACCTTGAGAAAAAGTTTAGCATTTCTTATCAACGTATACAACATCATAATTGCTTTGAAGATGAAACTCTGCGCACTAGAAAGGGTAAAAGATTGCACCACACTTCACATGTAAAACCGTTAATTGAAAGATAATCTGCTTTTTAACTTTGTCTTTGCCATAAAACTTTTCACTTCACATTTCTAGTATGCTTTGTCAGACTTAGAAACTGTTACCATGCAACAATGTTTGAAGTTAAATATCCAGTCAAGAACCAAGAGAACTTATTTAAACAGAAATTACGAATGCATTGTTATAGTGAACAGATGACACAGTGTTGTTATTTGTACATTCTTGCTTGTTAGTTGCACGATTACGTAACTACTATCAGGCTTACATACTTGGAACATATACTGCCAATGAGATTTTAATGTAACTTTTTGGTTTACTTGAAAAGATACTCTTTATTTGAAGTACATTCGGTGAGATTAAAGATGACTTAGCATTTGATTTCTTTGATAGCTACACAATTATATCAAGACGCTACTAATATGTGCACAATTTACATTGTTGCTTTTGCGGTGTATCTGTTTTATATCTGCACAGTTTTTCTGTATTATTCTGGAAAGTAAAACATGTTTTAGTAGTAACTTTTGTGGTATAGCTACAATGAGACAGCCTTTTCCGTAGCACAACAATACGTTACATTATAGTACTTTCTTGATCACGATAAGGTACGTAATAACTAAGATATCTATATGCAAAGCATTTCACTTTCGTTTATCATAAGGTAAGTACATTGACTTCAGGATAACTTTCCTTACAGAGGACGATAACTACGACACTTCCACAGAATTATCTTACAGCAAGACGCACATTTAGCGCTACAGGACACGCATTTGAGAGATTAATTTTGTACTTAAACCATTTATTTTTAAAGGTTTTTGAATTACAAAGAAAGTTTTCCGTGATAAATTTCATTCCATTGCTGTAATCTGTAACACCTGAGGGTATAATTACATTAATCCTCAGGGGGGTACACACTTACTTTGTGTACCATGTGTGTGGCAAGCACAAGGAGCCCTAGCTAATATGGTATTTGCTTATACAACTTTACACATCGGTACCATATTCCTCTAAAACAGAATTACACAGCTATCTGATTATTTGACAGAGAAACAAACATTTCAGTTAACTTCGTAGCAGATGAGGAGAGCTCCGCCTACCATCCTAAGGGAGCCATGGGTCTGATGATGGTTATGTAAAAATAACCGAAACCAGTTACCTATATCATTGAAACATAAATGGTGCGATCAAGACTGAACTTGAGTCAAAATATAATAATTTATTGATCACTGTATTCCAAAAATGTTTACCAAAATTGATCAAACATATTTTTACTACATCAGTGACAGATGTTTACGCAATTACACAGTTGGATAACTTCACACTTATGAAACTGTATTTTGTCTGTACTTTGTGAACTGTTCATTTTTTTTCGGAACCATTGTGATACTATGAGAGCTTCGAATGATGTATTTGGTATGGGATCGTGATTTTTAAAGTACGTTTGAGGTTGATGACACTATTGAAATGAGCAGAGAATTCTTTTTAGGTTTTGAAATTATTGCAGAGAGCTATGACGATTTTGAGATTTGACTGACGTGTTATGATATTATTACGATGACTATGTGTATTATGCTGTTGAGGTATGTTTATGATCAATAAGCTGATGCTATATGAGGAATTTGATTATGCTATGCATTTATTATGATGAAATATTGAAGTGTCGACGCAAGATTGACGTGTCGACGAATATGTATATGCGTAATAAGGTAAGGAGTAATGATTAGTGGTTAGGGACTCTGGTTTGTGAAAAAGGATGTTGGAAACCAAGAATCGTACTTTAAGAAATATGAAATGTGTGTAAATGCGTGAATGTATCGCAATGCCGGCGAAAATTTTTGGACACTGTTATATTTATAGGATTTTGTTTCTACAGATTTGCAACGCAAATTCTCGACCTGTGAAATTTTTGTATGAGACTGTCACTGTAGTGCAAACTGGTGTTGTAAATATTTCGGTAAGAAAGTTAAGTGACCACCTTCACGTAATGCGTCGTGGGCATCCAGCTGCGCGACAGTAGCCTGGAAAAAAGCCATTAGTGTGTGCCTTTCAGAGGCACAGGTGGAGAGAAAAAAAGAGGCCATTATCCTCGCTATTGACATTTCTTTGTAGAAAGCATCGCAAATACGAGACGCTCGAACTTGACAACATATGATTACACTGTGGAGCTCTTAATTTATGATATTTACTAAAATGCCTAATGAAATGATGAGAAACATTTTACATCTATTGTCTTTCTAGTTGAGAGATTGCTTATTTTGTTTAATATCTGGTTTCCAGCTGTGTTGCAGCATTGGTTTTGTAAAATAAAATTAAGTGCATTTGCTAATGTGAACACTTCCTGCCAACAGATCTATTAAATAATAATTTTATGATCCATATTCTTCGAAAAAGGAGCACTTGGAATGGAAAGAACAATAAGAAGGAATTAATAATAGTAACTGCATACATAATTTTCTTTTCAACTACTCAGTAATTTTTTTGGTAGAGTAAGTTATTGTGATGCATCACTCTAGTGTTAAGATGTGACATAGATATTAAACATGGCCATTTTTACTGTAATATTTTTTCTGCTTGAGCTTTGTCATGTTTAGATATAAGTTATTGCATTTACTGCTGCTGTTTGCCAGGCATAGTGCTACTAAATTTCACTTTGGCTTACTCTGTTAAGCCAGTTTTGCTACTGATTTATTTTTCTTGTTTGCTGCTCATTGCCTTATATTAGTTGTAATATTGCAATTGCTTTGCTAATTTATATTTTTTTGCTGCTTGCTTTGACAATTTCCATTTTTTTGTCATTGCTGTTTGTGTTAATATTTTTGTGTTGCTGCATTGCCTCATCCCTTAGTTTATGCATCTGAGGTCAGTAGATTTAAGTTAGCTTAAGAGGGGGTAGACTATATAAGAGAATGAGTTGCGATGAATTGGAAGAAATGCATTGAGAAGTTATACGAAAAAAGTACAGAAAGCAGGCATAGATAGGACTTTTTGGAAATAATGAAGAACGAAGGGAGATCTCCGAGAAGTAAAGAAAGTTTTGTTTGCAAAATACTGCAGTAAAACAAACCCTGTCCTTTCCTTGTGTTATTCCACTATGTGTTCGTGTACCCTTGGGTATTTGTGTTCTTCCTGTCTTTATGTGTTTTCTGATGAGAGTTACGTTGTAGAATTTTTCTGATAATATGTTATTTACTTTGTAAAGATATTTAGACGTTATTTATTCTGTTTTGTTTTAATGCTCATGTGTGATGTTGATGTTTCGAAAGTTATTCTGATCTTTTATGTATGTACTTATGTCATAATTCCTGTAACACTGATGTATCTGTTTATTTATATTCTTTTGTAAAGCCTGTACTACTACAAACGTTATCTGTATTGTTATGTTCTTTAATGATGTTTTCTGTATATTTGTAACTGTATTCTCATGTTATAAAATTTTAATGGACACCAGTTCAGCAAATTAAGTGACTTGTAAGCATACATTTCACTGCACACTTTTCTGTTGGTCATAGTATATGGACAATATATAAGTTGTAGGGACTGATAGTGTTCGCACATGTGTTGATAATTCAGCAAGGGACTGATTAACAGAATTGCTGGTTCTAAGGACAATTCCAAAAACTGTGTGAGTGCGCAAGTGGTGGTTTATGGACTTGCTATATTCTCTGCAAGCCTCTTCGATGGTGATTGTGCACCTGCACAGTCGCAACAGATGGCTGCTGGCCGTCTCTACAAGGACTACAGTGGGTCTGCACCTTTGATGACCCACCAATACCATTATTTCTACAAGGGCTGCAGTGGGTCTGCACCTCTGGTGGCCCAACAATACCATACTCTCTACCAGGACTACAGTGGGTCTACTCTGTGATGGCCTACCTACCAATATTCTTCAAAACTTCGACTGACTCTGCGGTGGGTTTGCTCTGTTGTCGTCCATTACCTGTCTGCATGTCAAGAGTCAGCACTGTCTTTCCGTTGGAAGGACAACACTACTTCTTCAAGACTGCATGGAAATCCACTACTTCCGTGTGCATTTTCTTTTACTGCTCATACTTTGAGAAAAACACTGCTATTTTGCTGTGATGAACGATCAGGACTGTCTTTATGGACTGTGAGAAAATTTTAGCTTTTGACCAACATTGTATCAATAAGTGTGTTCATTTGATTTCTTTGTTATTGTATATATGAAAAATTTTTTCAAATCTCTATTGGCCCAAAACAATTTGTAAAATATTTTGTTGGGACCATGGGGGCTATGTAAGTAGGCTGTTTAGGTTTCCTTATTGGTAACGCCACGTAGCGCTCTGTATGAAAATCACTGGCTGTGCTGTGTGCAGTCAGTGGCTAGTTTGCATTGTTGTCTGCCATTGTAGTGTTGGATAGCTGGATGTTAACAGCGCATAGCGTTGCGCAGTTGGAGGCGAGCCGCCAGCAGTGGTGGATGTGGGGAAGTGAGATGGCGGATTTTTGAGAATGGATAATCTGGAGGTGTGTCCATCAGAAACAGTACATTTGTAAGAATGGATGTCATGAACTGCTATATATATATATTATGA
Source organism: Schistocerca nitens (assembly GCF_023898315.1). Classification (NCBI taxonomy): domain Eukaryota; kingdom Metazoa; phylum Arthropoda; class Insecta; order Orthoptera; family Acrididae; genus Schistocerca; species Schistocerca nitens. Next base: position 357,883,671 of record NC_064622.1, read on the forward strand.
CTATTAAGGTACATTGTTTGTTCTCTATTAAAATCTTTTATTTGCTAACTATGCCTATCAGTAGTTAGTGCCTTCCGTAGTTTGAATCTTTTATTTAGCTGGCAGTAGTTGCGCTCGCTGTGTTGCAGTAGTTCGAGTAACGAAGATTTTTGTGAGGTAAGTGATTTGTGTAACGTATAGGTTAATTTAGTCAGGGCCATTCTCTTGTAGGGATTACTGAAAGTCAGATTGCGTTGCGCCAAAAACATATTGTGTGCCAGTTTAAGCACAGTCATGTGTAATTTTTCTAAGGGGACGTTTCACGCTGTTCGCGACATAAATCTTCGATATGGCGTCTCTTGAAACTCTAAACACTTGTGCTAGGTTGACCACAGAACCATCCATCGTCCAAACACCAACATTTTCCCGAGGTTCGAATTCACTTACCTCCGACGTAATGCATTCACAACTACACAGAACGCTATTCTGACCGCGACTAATACTTGAAACATATTGAGGACATGGCTCAGGTGTGCGTCATGGTCACATTCAACAGCGCAACGTGCAGGCTTGGGTAGCATCTGCATCTATGTTCAAGAACGCATTTCTCACAGTGTTTCCATGTTTTTGTCCAACACACGCAATGTCTCACCTCATCTGCGTATGTAGGATTAATATCGGTTTACTTGATGTTGACGACGACGAAGACGACAACAACAAATTTTGTATCATTTCACCGCTGTATTGATTAACAAAATTATGAGGGTTGCCCAGAAACAAACGCACTACATTTTTTTTCTCAGCCGAAAACAATGCTACGAATGCGAAGCGGTACGTTTGTATTATTTGAAGTCTCCTGAGCGAGCGCGCCAAGTTTCCGTCACTTCCGACAGATAGCGTAGCTGCAGGACAGTTTCAAAATGGCGTCTGTAGGTGATGTAAGTTACAAGCAACGTGCCGTCATTGAATTTCTCACTGCAGAGAAAGAAACTTTGGGGGATATTTACAAACGCTTGTGCGAAATTTATGGAGCACTTGCTGTCGACAGAAGTACAGTTAGTTGCTGGGCACGGAGGGTGAGGTCATCAGAATACGGTTCGGTGTAGCTCCACGATTTGCAGCGGTCGGGGAGACTATCCACTGCTGTCACGATTGAAATGTTGCAGCGAGCTGATGTTGTCTTTCGCGAGGACAGATTAATGGATGCCATTCGTGGAAGACATTTGAGGACAATGAGGAGGGATGCTCACAGTGAAGCACTAGCCCCAACACCAGGCGAAGGAATGGTACCGGAAGTGCTTACAAGACCTTGTTTCACTCTAGAGGAAGGTCATAAAATGAGATGGAAATTACGGGGAAAAGTAGGGCGTGTAGATAACACACCATTCTTTCGTGTGTGTAATTCTCATTATGTTCAATAAAGAATGGTTGTAGAAAAAATGCGGTGCATTACTTTCTGGGCAACCCTTGTAGATACAAAATGCGATTGCGCTCTCGGCTACCGTTGTGTTGCTAAGATTACTAGCAGGATAAGAACATTAATCACAAATTTTTCATTTCTCTCCTTCCATCATTGCGAAACCAAAATAGCATCAGAGATATGTGTGCCCAAGTGAGTGCTTAATCAACATTTAAAGAAACGCCATACGACCACTCTTTTCATGTACGGAAAGAATGAAAAGTAGAATATAATAATTCCAATCCCAAAGAAAGCAGGTGTTGACAGATGCGAAAATTACCGAACTATCAGTTTAATAAGTCACAGCTGCAAAATACTAACGCGAATTCTATACAGACAAATGGAAAAACTGGTAGAAGCGGACCTCGGCGAAGATCAGTTTGGATTCCGTAGAAATGTTGGAACACGTGAGGCAATACTAACCTTACGACTTATCTTAGAAGAAAGATTAAGAAAAGGCAAACCTACGTTTCTAGCATTTGTAGACTTAGAGAAAGCTTTTGACAACGTTAACTGGAATACTCTCTTTGAAATTCTGAAGGTAGCAGGGGTAAAATACAGGGAGCGAAAGGCTATTTACAATTTGTACAGAAACCAGATGGCAGTTATAAGAGTCGAGGGGCATGAAAGGGAAGCAGTGGTTGGGAAAGGAGTGAGACAGGGTTGTAGTCTCTCCCCGATGTTATTCAATCTGTATATTGAGCAAGCAATAAAGGAAACAAAAGAAAAATTCGCAGTAGGTATTAAAATTCATGGAGAGGAAGTAAAAACTTTGAGGTTTGCCGATGACATTGTAATTCTGTCAGAGACAGCAAAGGACTTGGAAGAGCAGTTGAACGGAATGGACAGTGTCTTGAAAGAAGGATATAAGATGAACATCAACAAAAGCAAAACGAGGATAATGGAATGTAGTCAAATTAAATCGGGTGATGCTGAGGGAATTAGATTAGGAAATGAGACACTTAAAGTAGTAAAGGAGTTTTGCTATTTAGGGAGTAAAATAACTGATGATGGTCGAAGTAGAGAGGATATAAAATGTAGACTGGCAATGGCAAGGAAATCGTTTCTGAAGAAGAGAAATTTGTTAACATCGGGTATAGATTTAAGTGTCAGGAAGTCGTTTCTGAAAGTATTTGTATGGAGTGTAGCCATGCATGGAAGTGAAACATGGACGATAACTAGTTTGGACAAGAAGAGAATAGAAGCTTTCGAAATGTGGTGCTACAGAAGAATGCTGAAGATAAGGTGGGTAGATCACGTAACTAATGAGGAGGTATTGAATAGGATTGGGGAGAAGAGAAGTTTGTGGCACAACTTGACTAGAAGAAGGGATCGGTTGGTAGGACATGTTTTGAGGCATCAAGGGATCACAAATTTAGCATTGGAGGGCAGTGTGGAGGGTAAAAATCGTAGAGGTAGACCAAGAGATGGATACACTAAGCAGATTCAGAAGGATGTAGGCTGCAGTAGGTACTGGGAGATGAAGAAGATTGCACAGGATAGAGTAGCATGGAGTGCTGCATCAAACCAGTCTCAGGACTGAAGACCACAACAACAACAACAACTGAATATTACAAGAATAATACACCATTTTTGTCGAGTAATATTTCAGATCTTGAGATTGTTATTCCGCAGCTTCAGGATGAAGACCTTAATCCAGTCTAGGAGTTTCTTTTCATATGTCAGTCGAGTTCCTTGAATTCCTCCATGTACTCTAATATGGCTATTTTTTTGATGATGTTATTGGATGTGTTAATATTTGTAAAGGAAAATTATATATTGAAGAATTGTGGTCACAGGAACAGTTGTTAGGCAACAGTATCTGTGTCTGCGATGGCAGCACTGTGGAGTCGTAGAATCTTTGACGGTCCGTAGTGGATAGCTGTGGCGAGCAGCAGGCGGGGGTTCGTGGAGTGTACGGTGTAATGCGTGGACGCACTTTTGGAACTATATGAGTTACAGATATATTACGAGGAGGAATGATGACTTGGAACCATGGTTGGATAGCATAAAGGTTTTTAAATGAAGAACGAGGTGTTGTTGATGAGGTAAAAAGTTAAATTTTATTTTTGTAGACTTGTATTGTTGGTCCACTTCACCCTCGTCAGAGTCGAGTTTTTGATAATTATTCTATTGATCGCTCTTCTGAGTTAATTTGCTGTACCATGGAACTTATCAGATTAAATAAATTTTCATAGTAGAGTCTATAATTCTTTTGTTTGATAAATTCCTTTCTAACTGAAATTTCAGTGATTGAAGGCTGAGTCATTTGTTTCATTAACATTCTCTGTCAAGATTATGAATCCAATTTCCCTGGACCAACTGTAGTTAGTTCTTAGTAAGACTCCGCAATAGCTAAAAAAATACTGCTAAGAACTAACTACAGTTGGTCCAGGGAAATTGGATTCATAATCTTGACAGAGAATGTTAATGAAACAAATGACTCAGCCTTAAATCACTGAAATTTCAGTTAGAAAGGAACTTATCAAAGGAAAGAATTATAGACTCTAATATGAAAATTTATTTAATCTGGAGAAGTAAAGAACTGATACAACAAGCATTGCGCAAAGGAAACCAAACAATGACGTATTACAAATTTCACCTGCAAAATGAAGTACTAACTGAAACAGCAACACAGCAAGACTCCTCAATAGCTAAAAAAAATACTGCTGTGTTGCTGTTTCAGTTAGTACTTCATTTTGCAGGTGAGATTTATAATACGTCATTGTTTGGTTTCCTTTGCGCAATGTTTGTTGTATCAGTTCTTTATTTCTCCAGGACCATGTGACAGTGCAGAAATTTTCGTGTGTTTCAGGTTACACGTCGACATTGCATTTTTTATACTGTTACGCTTTTTTTTTCAAACAGATCGCACTGTACAGCTCTATTGAGCGTGAAATTATTGGTTTACTTATGTATTTGCTTAGGAATGAGATCGGTTTTCAAATACGCAGGATTAATTTGAATTTCATGTAACTGATGTGGCTTTGAGCTCAGTAGCACATTTAGGTTGTCAGTTCACATTCCCAAGTTTGTATTTACGATAACACACACACACAAGTAAAGGTACCTACTTACAATACTACTTTTAAAATAGTGTTAAAGCAAAGGCTACGTACTATCACGAAACTAAAAGGAATATCTTACGTTGCCTTGAAAATTTGTATCATTATTAGAGAAACATACTGTACACCCATGCATGCTACACAGCCGCTCAGAATCACTTCTCCAATCTTGCTATGCTATAGAGGACGTTGTCAAATACTGCGCATTTACTGCCGTAGGGTATGTTATGAAACCTTCAAACGCTAATAAATGCAGGACAGCAAGTGGTTGGTACAAATGAATAAAGTGGACACAAAGGGCACAGGAGGAGAACTCACCATATGAGGCGTTTGGCACAGGTGATGCATTCGTAATGGACGTTGAGTGTGCGCAGAGGTAGCGCCAAAAGCCACTCCTGCGCCAAGACATGTGCATCACCTGCCAACGTCCGAGGCATTCTGCCCACAACTACGCTTTGCAGTCGCGCTGTGGAGAACCACAGTTAAACCCATATCAATTAGTACTCGGAGGAATTAAGGGAATTCGACTGGCACATGAAAATAAACTCCTAGACTGCAGTAAGGCCTTCATTCTGAAGCTGCGGAAGAACGATCGTTAGCATAGACGTAATAAAGGGCGACCCGAAACATTACTCGTCACAAAAACTGTACTATTGTTGTAATATTCAGTAGGAACTTGTTTCTTACGCGTATATGAGCTTTATTTTCTTTGAATACATGCAAAGAGTGATCGTGTGGCATTGATGGCCGGGAGGTCCCACTTGGAGAAGTTCGGTCACCGAGTTGCACGTCTTTTCAGGTGGCGCCACTTGGAACGACTTGCGTGTCGGTGACGATAGCAGCACAACACCCAATCGCCGAGATGAGAAAGTTTCCGACCCAGCCGGTAATCGAACCCGAGCCTACTGCACGGCAGACAGACGTGCTGACCATTCAACTAATGAGATGGACTGAATGCGTGAAAGTTTTACGTAAATCTTTGGAAGTCAAGAACACTGTAATGTTTTTCATATGTTTTGTTCCTCGGTCTGGCTTAGTGAGCAGACGCATATGGTAAGTGCATAGATGTGTGCTGGTTTTGTTCTTAGAATTAAATACGTAGCAAATGTAAAAACAACTCTTGTTATTATTCTTATCATAGGTTCACCTAGTGTGGATATTTACATTAACACTGTCCGTTTTGGCTTAGACAGCTAAGTCCACAGGTCGTTGTGAAGAGATGTAATAGCAGAAAGCACACTGCGTTCAGTCATCAATTTGCCGTTGCTCATAGCAAATCAGGGCCCTGAGATTGGGTGTCGATTATTATAATGTGTCTTTCGCTTATTACGCGAATGATTCGGTCTTTCGTCTCTGATCAGTGATACCGTCCGGTTTCGACATCATCACATGCGGACCCCACTAAATACTATTGACCGGTGGTGGTTGATGAAAACTATCTCAGATATTTGTTACTAACATTTCTATACTTTTTAACAAGCATCCCACATGATCATACCAATCACAATAGTGGTGCATAATTAAGGCCATATTCGTACCGTCTAAATGTTGTGTTGCTATCTCTGGTGATGGTTGTTGCCTTTTTGCTGAAGAATTACAATATTGTCAATTTCCATTAAATTAAACTGATTGGCTCACTTGAGAACCTCACGCGCAAGCAAAGCAAAGCAAAGCAAAGAGATAAGGAAATAACGCGTCAGACCGAGTACGCCAATCCACACTGGTTAAGAAATCGACTACTATTCGGGAAGAGTGAGGCGCAAATCTCCACCATCAACCTCATTTAAGCCCTCTGTTGCCTCCATTCCAGTCACCGTTAAATCCGAATTCTTCATCTCGACATCGATACGGCATTTAAATTCTAATCCTCCTTTGTTCTCTAGTGAATATACTGAGCTTTTCTTCCTGATAATAAACCTGAATACTGCCAGGAGCCCTCGTAAAATAACAAATTACTCAGAAAGCATTAGCTAAAATATCCATCACCAACAGGCCGGAGACACGAAATCATGTAACACCATCATGACAGTAAAGCCGCCACACATGCTGTTTACAATAAGAGTTTAGCTTTGGAGCAGATATTGATCTCTTTATCAAGTGCAGGTAAAGAGATAAGGAAGTTAATTCAAGAGAGACTGATTTCCGTCGACTACGGTAAATGAATGGTGACGAAATACGTGTAGCTCCAAAATACGCTGCTGAACCAAAACATTATATCGTGTTTGACAATGCTTGGAGCGCAGTATAGCAATGATTATGCGTGGTATAGAGTCAACAAGAGTTGGTAGGTTTCGGGAAGTATGCGGCACAAGATGCCTTTGCACAGGTCACGGAATTCCCTGTTCCATCGATTTCAGATAAGGCGAATTTTGGGGCCAAGTCGGAAACGAGTTCACTATGATGCTACTGAAACCACTGCAGCACGATTATTGTCTTGTGACACATATAGTTATCCGACTGGAAGATGCAGTCACAGTCGCGGAGGGTATCACGCAGAAGGGGATGCAGGTAGTGAGTAATAATGTTCACCAAGTTCACATCTATCGAGGTTCCTTCAGCTGCTATCATAGGTCTCAAGAAAGAGTTGGCGAACACCACCCTCCCCCCCCCCCCCCCCACTCCTCCCGAAGCGTAATACTGCCCCCAGCGCTCTGTATCCGTGATACGGTGCATGTTTCGAGCAGACATTCTTCTAGATCAGAGGTGCCCAATCTTTTATCTTACCCTGGCCGTGTTAGAAGAAGAGTATTTTTGGGCTGCAAATAATGTACTTGACACTAACGATAACTGCTAAGAAAAAGTGTACAGTTAACATATTTAAATAATTTACAATTTATTAATTTATAATTCTTTATTCTAAAAAAGTAAGTCGCTGTTAATTTGACATTAAGTACATGATATTTCATTACTAATGTTAGTTAGTTCTCAGTTATATGTACCATGTTTCATTTTGCGTGATAGATTGTAATGATGTGTAACGAGTCACTTTAAATTCACATCGCAAATTAATTTGTACATACGGTTACGTTATGACCATTTGTAAATCTTTTTTTAAAAAATAAAAAATGTTATACATATGTGAGTTATTAATTCCTACCCACCAAATTTTACTTTGCTGTCTGTCAGACAATTTATATCACTGGGTAAGTGATCAAAAATTTTTGTTGCAGCATAGTGCTCCCCTTGTTGTGCTAAAGGCAACCTTAACGTGGGGTAATGAATGTCATTTTTCCTTCTTGTATTATGATTATGTACCTCATAGTTCCTTTTTATGTGTAATGGACTATTTGCAACAAACTTCATGAGGGAATAAATATACTATGAAGCAAGAGTCAGAGTCCCGACTCCTTACACAGATGTCTACAAAATGATCGTGGGTGAGCACCACATATTATTCCTACAGGACGTGTTTGCTCAATGAAGACTTTCTTTGTTAAAGATATGTTACCCCAGAACATTACTCCATACGACATTACTGAACGAAAATATGCAAAATATATCAACCTACTGATTTGTCTCTCCCCACGGTTTGCAATGATTCTAAGCGCAAATGTGGCTGAACTAAGTTGTTTTAGAAGTTCCAAAATGTTTTTTCTCCAATTTAAATTCTCATCAATATCGACCCATAAGAATTTTGAAGTTTCCATCATATTTATTATTTCCTCGTCTTGTGTTACACTAATCGCTTGTATAGTATGTACTTCTACATGGACAGAACCGAATATATTGTGTCTTTTCAAAATAGAGGATGAGGCTATTCACAGGAAACCATTCAATAATACCTTTAAGAACTTTCTGAATACAGCTGAAATTTGAAAGTTCACTTAAATATATTATCTGTGCTTGTAAATAGTTATTCCGTAATACAATGCACCTCAGGCCAAAGATGACGATGTAACAAAAGTGTGATATCTAATATACGTTCTGTGAATAAATGTAAAACCAAGTGCAGCTAAACACTATATTTGCGTGTACATTTGCTAATGTTCATTATTGAAAAGAATTCTCTTGGATACTATTATGCAGTGTCAGCACCCAAAACGTAAAATTTCCGTTTCATAAACGTTTCGTTACCGATTATTAAATTTTCGTCATTTGGCCAACATCCCCATCATAGCGTCTAGCTACACTTGGTTCACGAGAAAATGTTCCTGTAACAACCTCCATCTGATGATGAGCTTGCAGTGTCTCGAAAACTAGCTAATGGTACAATAAATCGTATAAAAAATCCAAAAAGCGACTGGCTGCGTTTTCGTACCCAGATAAATCGCAAATTTAAATCACAGTTGCAGTTCGTCATCCGTAATGGATATATTGAAATCTAATATGCATGTACCTTAAGAGCAAAGAGCACTTGCTTAGCAGAAGAGATTTGTTTCACATTATCGAAGATGAAATACTCACAGCTCTTAAGGTATGTATTTTAGAGCTCATGTTCATTATGAATATTGACCATTCCTCACGGGACACCTGTGTGTTACGTTGACCATTTGAGGAGACCGTAGGAAATGAGAGTTAGTTTGCAGGATTATCGATGGTCGTTCTTTCTATGCACTATTCACAGCTAACGAATGGAACGGGAGGAGGATGACAGTAGTATCAAAAGTACCCTCCATCAAATACCGCAATAATTATTGTCGAGTACAGATGTAGGTATGGAGAAACTTACCTATAGTCAGGCCACAAAGACTGAAAAGTGCTGACCAGATGCGTCTAGTACATTGGGTGCTTAAACTGCGGCCGCGCGGGATTAGCCGAGCGGTCTTAGGCGCTGTAGTCATGGACAGTGCGGCTGGTCCCGGCGGAGGTTCGAGTCCTCCCTCGGGCATGGGTGTGTGTGTGTGTGTCCTTAGGATAATTTAGATTAAGTAGTGTGTAAGCTTAGGGACTGCTGACGTTAGCAGTTAAGTCCCATAAGATTTCACACACATTTGAACATTAAACTGCGGTGTGGTGGAGCATGTGGTCAGCCCAGTAATATCTCATACGTTGTCGCAGTTCCGGACTGCAGAGTTGCAGTCTCTCAATCAATGGCTCCTCTTTTGGCCTCACAAGGCTGATTGCACGCCATTCTTGTCCTACTATGAAGGAAAAATGTTCAAAAGTATGTGACTTCCTAAGGGACCAAACTGCTGAAGTCATCTGTCCCTAGACTTACATATTACTTAAACTAACTTACGCTAAGAACAACACACGCACATCCATGCCCGAGGGAGGACTCGAACCTCCGGTTGGAGGAGTCGCACAATCCGTGACATGACGCCTCTAACCGCGCGGCCGCTCCTCGCGGCTACGAAGGAAAAATCTTTGCAAGCACCGAATATTAGGCTCGTATCCTCCACATGGCAGATAGACGCAACGACCGCAGAATTGATCCATAGAGCGAGGCACATTGACTGAAGCGGAGTTCCGGGGTCAAAACATTCATTCGAGCTACACACCGAGCTATGAAGAAATGGAAGAGAAAACACGTTTACGGTGGCGGAAGAAAATTTTACTTGACAGTTCACGAGAACAAAATTTTGTCAGGAGCGCTGCTGTAGACGATGGTCCTCACGTATCCGTCTAAATTTGTGGAAGAGAGTGAGCTTGTTTAACGACCATAGCTTTGCTCAAGCGATTCACTGACGGGGCTTATTTTCTGTGAAAGGGTTTCTGCTCCCCCTCCTCTTTATGTTGACAACACGCTCCGCTATGCCATAGTGATTGTAATAAATGCCCACCTCTACAGCTGACATCATTAAGCCGCACTCAGTTTACGAAATTCCAGGACCATTTCCTCGGAAAAGACATTGCCGATTATCTTCCAGATCATTCACAATCTGAGCTTGTGCAGAGTGTCGGCGGCGATTGTTGCGTTACTAATTCCCTTTCGGTACACTGTCCTCGTGTGATATAGTTAAATTTAGCAGCCCGTAGAGGTATTGGTCTCGGTATAGCTTCGCAATGATTAGCGTCGTGAAGCGAGCGATTCTAGGATTGAATACGATTACGAAGCTGCCTTAAGCGCATAATGCACAAGATATTTGCGCTGACGTAATTAAAAGCTGTTAATTTATCAGATCGTCCTGTGTTCTACGTGAATAGAAAAGTTCGTATTCAAATAGTAGAAGGCAATTTTTCCACAAAAGTTCTATTGTGTTTTCAAAGAGTACCTGTAAAACCAAGGAAATAATTTTGATAATGGTAATTCTTAATACATCCATTATTCTCAAGTAGCTGTCCTTTAGTTTAGTAGTTTCTATGTTTCAATTGAGAATAAGTATTCTTTCAGGATTGCTTTAAGCTTTGGGAAGAAGGATAATCTGCATAAAGCGTCTGTTTTTTTTTTTTTTTTTTAACGCTGCTTGTTATCTGTCAGTGCGGTTGATGCACTTTTTGTATTACCTCTGCCGACGTCTTTCAGTCTGATAAATTTACAAAACATACTTTAGAAAAAATAATCACTGTTTCTAAAAATAACAAACACATTTACTCTTTTCCTGAAGTCTATTTGAAATGTTTATTGTTACGTCATACGAAAATACACTCGCTGGCGCACCAGTGGCTGCTTTAATTTGCTCCGGGAGGAAATTGAGCGGAAGTATAGCATGTAAGATATTAGTTCATTTATTACAACATATATTAGTACAATCCATTTTCACAGAAATGCCACCGAGCGAGGTGGCGCCGTGGTTAGCACACTGGACTCTCATTTGGGAGCCGGCCGCGGTGGTCTCGCGGTTCTAGGCGCGCAGTCCGGAACCGTGCGACTGCTACGGTCGCAGGTTCGAATCCTGCTTCGGGCATGGATGTGTGTGATGTCCTTAGGTTAGTTAGGTTTAAGTAGTTCTAAGTTCTAGGGGACTGATGACCACAGCAGTTGAGTCCCATAGTGCTCAGAGCCATTTTTTTCTCATTTGGGACGACGGTTAAACCCGCGTCCGGCCATCCTGAATTAGGTTTTCCGTGATTTCCCTAAATAACACCATGCAAATGCCGGGGTGGTTCCTTTGAATGGGAACGGCCGATTTCCTTCCCTAGTCAGATTCATGGAATGTAAGGCTGGTCCCGGCGAAGGTTCGAGTCCTCCATCGGGCGTGGGTGTGTGTGTTTGTCCTTAGGATAATTTAGGATAAGTAGTGTGTAAGCTTAGGGACTGATGGCCTTAGCAGTTAAGTCCCATAAGATTTCGAACTCATTTGAACATTTTTTGAACCTAGTCAGATGGGACCGATGCCCTCGTTGTTTGGTCCTGTCCCTACAAATCAACCAACCAACCATACGAATGTTCGGAGTATTTACAACTGTCTCCCATTATTAAATCGTCACCTGATACAAACTTACCAAGACTCTTCACTTGAAGTACACACATCAAAAGAAGTTTTGCATGAACTCGGTTCCGAGAGTTCCGGAACCTGTACAGAAAATTGGAATAGAGGTCAGCATAAACATCATTTCCGCCCCTCTTATTGCTCCTGAAAACCACACATTGCATGTCATACCACCATACAGCAAGATCTTCAGAGGTGGTGGTCCAGATTGCTGTACACACCGGCCGGCCGGAGTGGCCGAGCGGCTCTAGGCGCTACAGTCTGGAACCGCGCGACCGCTACGGTCGCAGGTTCGAATCCTGCCTCGGGCATACATGTGTGTGATAGGTTGGTTAGATTTAAGTAGTTCTAAGTTCTAGGGGACTGATGACCTCAGAACTTAAGTCCAATAGTGCTCAGAGCCCTTTGAACCATTTTGTACACACCGGTTCCTCTGATACCCAGTAGCACGCCCTCTTGCATTGGTGCATGTCTGTATTCGTCGTGGCATACTATCCACAAGTTCATCAGGGCACTGTTCGTCCAGATTGTTCCACTCCTCAACGCCGATTCGGCATAGAGCCCTCAGAGTGGTTAGTGGGTCACGTCGTCCACAAACAGCCCTTTTCAGTCTATCCCAGGCACGATCGATAGGGTTCGTGTCTGGAGAACATGCTGGCCACTCTAGTCGAGCGACGTCGTTATCCTGAAGGAAGTCATGCACAAGATGTGCACGATGGGGACACGATTTGTCGTCCATGAAGACGAATGCCTCGCCAATATGCTCCCGATATGGTTGCACTATCGGTCGGAGGATGGCATTCACATATCGTACAGTCGTTACGGCGCCTTCCATGAAAACCAGCAGCATACGTCGGTCCTACATAATGCCACCCCAAAACAGCAGGAAACCTCCGCCTTGCTGCACTCGCTGGACAGTTCAGCCTGACCGCATTGCCTCCAAACACGTCTCCGACGATTGTCTGGTTGAAGGCGTATGCGACACTCATCGCTGAAGAGAACGTGATGCCAATCCTGAGCGGTCCATTCGGCACGTTGTTGGTCCCCTCTGTCCCGCGCTGCGTGGTGACGTGGTTTCAAAGATGGACCTCGCCATGGACGTCGGGAGTGAAGTTGCGCATCATGCAGCCTATTGCGCACAGTTTGAGTCGTAACAAGACGTCCTTTGGCTGCATTATTCAACATTGTGGCGTTGCTGTCAGGGTTCCTGCGAGCCATAATCCATAGGTAGCGGTCATCCACTGCACTAGTAGCGCTTGGACGGTCGGAGCGAGACATATCATTGACCCTGTCTCTCTGTATCTCCCCGTGTCGAAAAACATCGCTTTCGTTAAGTCCGAGACACCAGGACACTTCCCTTGTTGAGAGCCCTTCCTGGGACAAAGTAACAATGCGGACGCCATCGAACCGCCTTATTGAGCGTCTAGGCATGGTTGAACTACAGACAACACGAGCCGTGTATCTCCTTCCTAGTGGAATGACTGGTACTGATCGGCTGTCGGACCCCCTCCGTCTAATAGACACTACTGATGCATGATTGTTTACATCTTTGGGCGGGCTTGGTGACATCTCTGAACAGTCAAAGGGACTGTGTCTGTGATACAATATCCACAATCAACGTCTATCTTCAAGAGTTCTGGGAACGGCCTATCTAAGACGATGCTGTCGTCTTGATCGTTGACTGCTAACAGCGGCGAACGTTCCTCTGCTCAGTCGTAACTAGAAGAGCGGCGTAGCGAAACTCTAGGAGGCGCGGCTATGCCCGTGTTCCTCATTCGTCGGTGCGGCATGCGGCGACTGTACTCTTCTGCGGTTTTATTGCGAGTTGTCAACCTTGCTTTGGTACCCCACTCTTCAGACGAGGCCACATGTATGTACTATACTGTGACTATAGATGATGATTGAACTGTTAGTATATAAACATTGTACTGCTGTCCTGTTACGACATCATGACGGTAAATCAGAAATTATGCATACATCTCAGAGAGGAGGCAGAAGATTGTATCAGTTTCACTAACAACATAGGAACTGACCCATGACAAATTAGAAAGGCCGATGCCAATCTTGCGATTTCGGATTTGCACTACATTATCTTTTAACAGCCAACTTCGCTCATGATCCGTGAACTGCATCTTGTAATGGAAATGGTCAGTGCACCTTATTTCACCACTTGTAAAATATGATGCACAGTTTAATTTAGAATATAACCTAATAGACTGCAAATTGTAATTTTGCGTTAAGTTTATTTTTCCAACATAACTAAAATATATGTTTCAGGAATTACTGCAACCAATCGCCGTTTTTTCTTCAATTTTTATTTATTCATGACCGGTTTCGAATCGTGTGGCGATTCATCATCAGATGATACAATTTATTTTGGAGTCTGATGATGAATTGCCAGGCGATTCGAATCTTGTCATGAATAAATAAAAATTGAAGAAAAGACGGCGATTGGTTGCAGTAGTTCCTGAAATCTTTAACAAGACAGTCGCAGTGTTCCAAATCCAGAAAGGATAAAAGTTTTAACTAAAATATTCTTGGTACGCAATACCCACGTCAAGCTGTCTGTGGCAGGAAGGACAGGGCCAAAGGGAGATTGAACATCATTCATGTTGTGAACTTCCCATTTATTTTAATAGAACACTTATTAACATCTATTGGTAAAACGCCACGAGTGGTATTGACAACTAAGAAACAAAATAATTTACAGTCATAAAAATGTACGAGACTGATTAAAAGCAAACAGATTAAGTACTATAATAAAAACGCTAGGAGTGCAATAAAAGAGCTAAAAATTCTTCTTCGAAAGAAACTTTAACTATTACAATCCAAAATAGGGGTAGAAGTATACTCTATAAATAAGAGTCACACAAGAAAATTAGTATACCGCCGGGTAGTGGGGCCGGCCGCTATGGACGAGCGGTTCTAAGCGCTTCAGTCCGGAACCATGCGGTTGCTACTGTCGCAGGTTCGAATCCTGCCTCGGACAAGGATGTGTGTGAAGTCCTTAGGTTAGTTAGGTTTCCATAGTTCTAAGTCTAGGGGACTGATGACCTCATATGTTAAGTACCATAGTGCTTAGAGCCGGATAGTGGAGGTGCGCCAGGCACCTAAGAGAAAAAACCAGACAAAACGTGTGTTAAATATTGCGCCCTGAATGGTACAAATAGTCAGAAAGAGCCTTCGTGACATTAACAGATCATAAATCTCCCACTGTTTGGCATTTCAAAACCCAACAGGGCATACAAGAAGTAAGATTAATAATCATTCAGTTGGCCGAGCCACACTTGCATAAACACGTTTAAGAACACAGATCTAGTAATTAGCCAGTTAACACTTCAACAATTTACATGAGCTGGAAAGTTAAAAAATTAAAAGGATTGGTGCAGGAGGCACGTAATTATTAAGATACAAATAAATACGTCGACAAACTTGTCTTGGCAAGATGTAGGACGCTTGGAAAAATTAAGTGGTGCAGGACCATCTGCACCCGGCTGGCCGTTCGTTCGAGCGCAGACTTAGGTCCGCTTTCGGACGCTGCAATTGTTTTATAAGCCAGGCAGATATCACGCAAGTTGCACGAAAAGAAACGCAGATAGTAGTCTAAGTAACAGAAAAATACAGAATTTCTTACAGGAATTGGGCCAGGCATCTACTATAAACCGAACGCCGCCCCACGACAGTCAAAAAAATAGTAACAAGAAAAACAAGTAAATAAATTTTCATTGAGTTAACGGAGTCACATCAATGAAACTTGTAAGGCGGCCTAAATCTAAGCCAGCCGGTGTGGCCGAGCGGTTCTGGGAGCTTCAGTCTGGAACCGCGCGACCGCTACGTTCGCAGGTTCGAATGCTGCCTCGGGCATGGATGTGTGTGATGTCTTTAGGTTAATTAAGTTTAAGTAGTTCTGATGACCTCAGATGTTAAGTCCCATAGTGCTCAGAGCCATTTGAAAAAAATGGTTCAAATGGCTCTGAGCACCATGGGACTCAACTGCTGTGGTCATAAGTCCCCTAGAACTTACAAGGGAACCTCCCCATCGCACCCCCCCTCAGATTTAGTTATAAGTTGGCACAGTGGATAGGCCTTGAAAAACTGAACACAGATCAATTGAGAAAACAGGAAGAAATTGTGTGGAACTATGAAAAAATAAGCAAAATATACAAACTGAATAGTTCATGAGAAGATAAGCAACATCAAGGAGACACGGAACGCAGGAACGCCGTGGTCTCGTGGTAGCGTGAGCAGCTGCGGAACGAAAGGTCCTTGGTTCAAATCTTCCATCGAGTAAAAAGTTTAATTTTTTATTTTCAGTTTATGTGACAAACTCTTATGTTTTCATCACTTTTTTGGGAGTGATTATCAGATCCACAAGAAAACCTAAATCGGGCAAGGTAGAAGAATCTTTTTACCCATTCGCCAAGTGTACAAGTTAGGTGGGTCGACAACAAATTCCTGTCATGTGACGTACATACCGTCACCAGTGTCGTATAGAATATATCAGATGTGTTTTCCTATGGAGGAATCGGTTGACCTATGACCTGGCGATCAAATGTTTTCGGTTCCCATTGGAGAGGCACGTCCTTTCGTCTACTAATCGCACGGTTTTGCGATGCGGTCGCAAAACACAGACACTAAACTTATACAGTGAACAGAGACGTCAATGAACGAACGGACAGATAATAACTATGCAAAAATAAAGAAAGTAAAATTTTCACTCGAGGGAAGACTTGAACCAAAGATCTCTTGTTCCGCAGCTGCTCACGCTACCACGGGACCAAGGCGCTCCAGAGCTTACATTGTCCATGATGTTGCCTATGTGACCCATGGACTACTCAGTTTGTATATTTTGCTTATTTTTTCGCAGTTCCATACAACTTCTTCCTGTTTTCTCAATTGATCTGTGTTCATTTTATCAAGGCCTATCCACTGTGCCAATTTATAACTAAATCTGAGGTGGGTGCGATGGGGAGGTTCCCTTGTTAGAACTACTTAAACCTAACTAAGGACAGCACACAACACCCAGCCATCACGAGGCAGAGAAAATCCCTGACCCCGCCGGGAATCGAACCCGGGAACCCGGGCGTGGGAAGCGAGAACGCCACCGCACGACCACGAGATGCGGGCAGAGCCATTTGAACCTAAATCTAAACACAGCTCCAAGAAAGTTACCGAACAGGAGGTTCAACTGCCAACCGCATGTTATACCAACCCCACGCCACGTGGACGAGGGCTAAACAAGTAACCACCACTAGGAACGGAGCACTATAGCCCAAGCAAACGCATTCGGTTCACTAACTAACTGCTAACAGTAGAAAGATCATGACCTTTTGAATAACATTACAGCCACCTATAGGACAATACTAACAAAAGCAAAATAAACTCCTCTCCCAGAGAGACTTAAAAATTAACAGTCGAAATTGATAGTACAGGTACAAACACCCGATAAAACAATAAATGAAACTGTGCACCCCAGTAATAGAACATACTGCATGTTGCACATGAGATAAACCCACTTAATATATGAAAGCGCGCCGTCGCAAATCCGACGCTAGTTTCCAATTCGGCCGCTCACCCCGAGCGAAATGTTTCACCTTCACGGTCTCACTGTATCTGCCCTAGCGCCTCCTTTCCCCGAGCGCACCACGCTCAACTAAGGCGAAGATGATCTCTTGGAGACCGTGACGCGATCTATCGATCGCACTACGGTTCAAGTCTTATATATTTATAAACAGAAAATATAAATTTAACATAAAAATCATTATCCTTCAAATAACATAATTATTTGATTATTTTCGAGGTCTTTCAAGATTGGGTTGGGTGGATTTGGAGGAGGAGACCAAATTGCTAGGTCATCGGTCTCGAATAGGGAAGGCTGGGGAAGGAAGTCGGCAGTGCCCTATCGAAGGAACCATCCCGGCATTTGCCTGAAGCGACTTAGGGAAATCACGGAAAAGCTAAAACAGAATGGCTGGACGCTGGATTGAACCGTCGTCCTTCCGAATGCGAGTATAGTATGCTAACCACTGCGCCACCTCGCTCGGTATATTTCAAGATTATAATTGCATTTGATGTCATTGACATTTAAAATTGTTACGATTGTGTTTAGTGTTTCCGTAGCTGTTTTGAAAAATAAGTTAAAAGACTTTTTTAATATGAACGATTAAACACACGCAAGTTTCTCTGGATGTAAAAAATCGATACGTAATTATAGGATCTCTGAGTTGCTATGTCGCTGGTAACTTGGCCGTGAGGTGTGATGGTGTTGTTGAGTCATGGCGCTTGGTGTTTTCTGGAAGATGTTTAATTTACAATTTTTATTAAAAATTAATATGAAGACAAAGTTGCCTGCGATGTCCATTTATTCCATCGTACGTATTTCAAAATTGAAACCCGATTACCTCTTGCAAGAAGAAAAACTATACCAGTAGACAGAAAGCCAACAAATTATTCACCAGTTTGCAGTCAAGTAATGCAAGTTACTTGTGGCCATACTAGCTACGTTTGAGTACCGCTACTGTGTGGAATAATTAGTTATTTGTACTTTCTGCTACCAAACAATTTTATTTGTTTTATGTTTAACATATTGCAATGCGTTTCGAGCGTGTCCTGCTCAACTTCAGGCGTTTATACATACAGAAAATTGTTAGTTAAAAATCAAATGTCTGAAACTAAATTAACATAGGACTTCCTGTTTATTGTTCGCTGCCGGTGCGGCTGTTGAGTTATTTGGAGGGATGTTGAGAGGCCAGTGGTTGGTTAGAAGTTGATATCCAGTGATATCGCCTGCACCCGTTGAGCTGTGTCTCGTTGTTTCTTAGGATCGGCGCTACAGCCTGTGTGGGATGCAGATAGTTTTGCATCAGTTGTTATGGTGCGAAAATAGTTTGATTCACTTTTTCATTTAACATTTGTTCAGTTACGAAACTGGCGTCTCAAAGCTCCGCCTGCATCGTTAATACACCGCCAGAGCTATTGCGAGACATTACACTATTGTAATATTTATTGTGGTACTATTTTCGACGTAATTTACCACACACATTTTTCTTCATACATATAAATAGTATACACTTAATACAACGTGACGGCCTTCCAGCATATCAATGGGTATCGCCTATTGCATTTATATCGATATTCGCGATACTGACAGTCTCGCAGTCGTTTGATTTACATTGCCACGTCTTACATTGCGTCACAAGCTGAAAACTACGTAAGAATTTTAAGTTCCTGAATCTGTTTCTCTTTATTTCATTAAGAATATTATCTCGGTAGTTCGTATTACGGATGAAAATTTTCATTTCTCCTAGGGTATCCATTCTTCCGCAATTGCCGTGTTTATGCAATATTCCTGGATCGTCGTCGATGTTCAGAGGGCGTCTTGTATCTTTAATGTGGTTTGCTAATGCTAATTTGTTACATTTATTTAGTATGTAGCAGTCTAAATGTTCTTGATATCGAATTCCGAAATTTATGCCTATCCGGTCTATACAATATTTGTAGTATCGGTTGTAGGTAGTGTTGTAAATACCAGATGAATCATGATCTGTATCTGGCAGTTTTGTAAATAAGCTTCCTACTTAGGTTGTTGTTGGTGCTAAAGTCTTATTTTTACATCGGTGTTTTTGGGATGCTGTTAGTGTCTTGTTGTTTGCTCAGTTTCTTTTTATCTGTTGTGACATTGTGTTAACGAGTGAACGATCAAATTCATTGTTTATTGCGGTACACTTCAGAATTTCTATTTGTTGTTGTATTTTTGTGTATTGAAGTGGTTATGTAATGCAGTTTGGCTGTAAGCCGTGCAGGTGTTCTTGGTAGCCAACATGCCACTGCATTTGTTTACTCCGGCGCTCTGTCTGAGCCATATTCGCCTATCCAGAAGCTCCGCCGCCATTCCTAGGAAGCTCCCTTGCTATGTTTAATTCATACCGGGGTTCTCCCTCGGTACCGTCACACCCGCGGCATGCTAACACTGAGGGCGCAGCTCTTCAGTTCTCCGTCTAAGCCGTTGGCACACGGACCGTACATTCGAACGTGAACGTTGAGCGTGCCGAGTTCTGACGTCATAGTGTGGAAAAAGCACGTTGGGGAGTCTCTCCGAACGTGCTGGGCAATATTTAGCATGTCTCATATTCTGAATGTGCGTTTGAACGTAGACAAATAAGATGGAATAACGCCATCTACGTCATACGACGCCATTTCTTCAGTACTGAGCCGAGAGATCCCATATTGGCTTTCAGTTGAAACCCGTTTGTATATATGCCGTTTCTAAGAACCAGAGCACTGAGAGAATTGAGGATCTCCATAAAACCCGTCGTTAATTGTACGAGCTGTTGTAATAAAACGTCAATTTGGAGGTTAAAGCATAACTGTATGAAAGTATGCTGTTTCAGGACAACGGTAGATTGAGTGTCCGTCAGAAACTTGCTACAATTAAAAGTCAGTTAATAACAATCTACTGTAAGGCTTTACGGGGATGATGAGATGGAAAGTACGAGGCGTGTTTTTTAAGTAAGTACCGTTTTGAAATTTAAAAAAAGATGTGCTAAGATATCTCAATAATTTTATTTTTACATGAAGCCTGTACCTTAATCTACGCACTGACGCCATTACTGTCTGATTCTTCCTTGTTTACGTTGTGTACTGAGTGTTTAAGATGCCTCCGATAATCGTGAGTCACGCCGACTGTGAAGTACGGATTGTTATAAGATTTCTTAGTGCTACAGGCCTAAAAGCGACCGATATTCATCGTGAGATCTGTGCAGTTTACGGAGAAAACATTATGAGTGATGGAATGGTAAGAAAGTGGGTGAGAGCATTTAAAGATGGCCGCACAAATGTGCATGATGAACAACGGAGTGGGCGTCTTTCGGTCGTTAATGAAAGTTTGGTGCAGGAATTGGAGAAAACAGACGCTTTACGATTTAATCCTTGCGGGATGACTTTCCTAATATTTCTCGTAGTGTTTTGTATGGCATTGTGACCGAGCACTTGAATTACCGAAAATTGTGCGCACGTTGGGTACCAAAAATGTTGACGGATGTGCACAAAACGAAACGTTTAGACAGTGCATTGACTTTCCTTGAGCGGTACCACAACGACGGTGATGATTTCTTAAGCCAAATTGTTACGGGCGATGAAACATGGGTGGCCTACGTCACACCAGAATCAAAGCAATAGTCCATGGAAGTTGAGCAAGGGCATCGTTTTCCTGCACGACAATGCCCGTCTACTCTAGATCATCCTCCGTACAGCCCCGATCTTGCGCCCAGTCACTACCATCTGTTCCTGCACTTGAAGAAACACCTGGGCGGTCAGCGTCTTCAAGACGATGACGAAGTCAAAACAGTGGTGATGCAGTGGTTAACAAGTCAAGCGGCAGACTTCTATGAGGACGGTATTCAAAAACTTGTACAACGTTATGACAAGTGCCTCAATATTGACGGAAATTATCTAGAGAAGTAGATTAAGGTACAGGCTTTCATGTAAAAATAAAATTATTGAGATATCAGGACGCCTTTTTTAAATTTCAAAACGGTACTTACTTAAAAAAACACGCCTCGTATATCATCTATAGTCGGCGTAGTACAATGAATAGACATGCAGCTTATTGAGGAAACAATTATATGTTGCTTGTTCGGTCTCATTGTTTAAACATTTTTTTTGCTATCCTTTGCTGTTCCTGGTAGTTTCTCATACTTTCGTATTGGTTTAATAGTAATATATTATACAATTTTCGATGTTATAAAAATATAATTGTACTCATTCTGAGAAGTGAGTTTGTTCCTTCGGCTTTATCTACAAGACAGATCACACTACTTATACACTCCTGGAAATGGAAAAAAGAACACATTGACACCGGTGTGTCAGACCCACCATACTTGCTCCGGACGCTGTGAGAGGGCTGTACAAGCAATGATCACACGCACGGCACAGCGGACACACCAGGAACCGCGGTGTTGGCCGTCGAATGGCGCTCGCTGCGCAGCATTTGTGCACCGCCGCCGTCAGTGTCAGCTAGTTTGCCGTGGCATATGGAGCTCCATCGCAGTCTTTAACACTGGTAGCATGCCGCGACAGCGTGGACGTGAACCGTATGTGCAGTTGACGGACTTTGAGCGAGGGCGTATAGTGGGCATGCGGGAGGGCGGGTGGACGTACAGCCAAATTGCTCAACACCTGGGGCGTGAGGTCTCCAGAGTACATCGATATTGTCGCCAGTGGTCTGCGGAAGGTGCACGTGCCCGTCGACCTGGGACCGGACCGCAGCGATGCACGGATGCACGCCAAGACCGTAGGATCCTACGCAGTGCCATAGGGGACCGCACCGCCACTTCCCAGCAAATTAGGGACACTGTTGCTCCTGGGGTATTGGCGAGGACCATTCGCAACCGTCTACATGAAGCTGGGCTACGGTCCCGCACACTGTTAGGCCGTCTTCCGCTCACGCCCCAACATTGTGCAGCCGCCTCCAGTGGTGTCGCGACAGGCGTGAATGGAGGGACGAATGGAGACGTGTCGTCTTCAGCGATGAGAGTCGCTTCTGCCTTGGTGCCAATGATGGTCGTATGCGTGTTTGGCGCCGTGCAGGTGAGCGCCACAATCAGGACTGCATACGACCGAGGCACATAGGGCCAACACCCGGCATCATGGTGTGGGGAGCGCTCTCCTACACTGGCCGTACACCACTGGTGATCGTCGAGGGGACACTGAATAGTGCACGGTACATCCAAACCGTCATCGAACCCATCGTTCTACCATTCCTAGACCGGCAAGGGAACTTGCTGTTCCAACAGGACAATGCACGTCCGCATGTATCCCGTGCCACCCAACGTGCTCTAGAGGGTGTAAGTCAACTACCCTGGCCAGCAAGATCTCCGGATCTGTCCCCCATTGAGCATGTTTGGGACTGGATGAAGCGTCGTCTCATGCGGTCTGCACGTCCAGCACGAACGCTGGTCCAACTGAGGCGCCAGGTGGAAGTGGCATGGCAAGCCGTTCCACAGGACTACATCCAGCATCTCTACGATCGTCTCCATGGGAGAATAGCAGCCTGTATTGCTGCGAAAGGTGGATATACACTGTACTAGTGCCGACATTGTGCATGCTCTGTTGCCTGTGTCTATGTGCCTGTGGTTCTGTCAGTGTGATCATGTGATGTATCTGACCCCAGGAATGTGTCAATAAAGTTTCCCCTTCCTGGGACAATGAATTCACGGTGTTCTTATTTCAATTTCCAGGAGTGTATTTTGCACTTTCTTGCTTCAAGTCTTGTGTTTCACATGGCGTAAAAATTAGGAACGGTGATCACGTAAGAATGACAGTAGAGGTTAGTAAAAAGTGGGAATGATGAAAAACATTTATCTTGTGTGGAGAAATGCTGTAAATTTCTATTGAAATATTCGTAATGTAACCTTTGGAAGCCAATGTCCTTATTGTTTGGACATGGTGCTTTCATTTTGTCTTATAACACGCTCATGAAATAAGTTCAGCCGAAATTCTTAAAAATGACCATACCATGTTCGGAAAGTTGATAGTGGAGTGTTTATTGCTGTCAGAAGTAGTTTCCTTTGTAGTGACATTGAAGTAGATAGTTCATGTGAGTTAGTATGGGTAGAGATTGTACTTGACAACCGGAAAAAATTAATACTTGGTTCCTTTTACCGCCCCCCCCCCCCACATCAGATGATACAGTTGCTGAACAGTTCACAGAAAATTTAAGTCTCATTTCAAATAGGTACCACACTCGTGGTGGTGACTTTAATCTTCCCTCGATATGTTGGCAAAAATGCATGTTTAAAGTCGGCGGTAGACATTAAACATCGCCCGGAATGCGTTTTCAGAAAATTTTATTGAACAATTAGTTCAGTAGACCTCTCGAAGTGTAAAATCAGTAAGTGAGTCAATATCATCTATTAATTCTCTCAGCGACTACACCGGCACCGAAACGGAAGGCCAAATACTGAATTCGGTCTTCCGAAGTTGTTTCACCGCGGAAGATCGTAACACTGTCCCTCCTTCCAATCGTCGTGCGAACGTCGAAATGACAGATATTGAGATAGCCGATCGTGGAATTGAAAAGCAGCTACAATCGCTTAGTAGTGGAAAGGCTTCAGGACCGATGAGACACCTATAAGATTCAATAAAGATTTTGCGTAAGAACTTGCTCCCCTTCTAGTAGTAATTTATCGTAGATCGCTTGAGCAACGAAAGGTACCTAACGACTGGAAAAAAGCGCAGGTCATTCCATTTTTCAAGAAAGGCCGTAAGACAGATCTACACAATTATAGACCTATATCGTTGACGTCAATCTGTTGTAGAATTATGGACCATGTTTTATGCTCTTGGAAAGTGAACATCTCCTCTATAAAAATCAACACGGATTCCGCAAACAGAGATCCTGCGAAACTCAGCTCACTCTGTTCCTCCATGAGACCCACAGCGCAGTGGACAACGGCGCTCCGGTTGATGCTGTGTTCCTTGACTTCAGTAAGGCATCTGACACCGTCCTGCGTTGCCGTTTAATGAAAAAAATACGAGCTTACGGAGTATCGGAGCAGACCTACATAGGAAAAGAAATCCACTACTGTACAGCTACACAATTGATAACAAACAGCTTGAGACAGCGTCGGCCGTAAAATATATAGGCGTAACTACCCAGAGCGACCGTAAGCGGAATGACCATATAAAACAGATAGTGGAACAATCAGACACCGGACTCAGATTCATCGGAAGAACCTTAAGGAAATGTAACTTATCGACGAAGGAAATGGCTTATAAAGCGCTTGTTCGCCCGATTCTTGAGTCTTGTTCATCTATCTGGGATCCCTATCACGTAAGACTGATAGAAGAGATAGAGAAGTTCTAACGAAGAGCGGCGCGTTTCGTCACGGGCTTGTTTAGCTAGCGAGAGAGCGTTACAGAGATGCTAAACAAACTCCACTGGCAGACATTACAAGACAAGCGTTGTGCATCACGGAGAGATTTACTATTGAAATTTCGGGACAGCACTTTCCAGGAGGAGTCAGAAAACATACTACATCTTGCGTATTGACCACGAGGAGAAAATTCGAGAAATTAGAGCCAATACAGAAGCTTACAGACAATCAGTCTTCCCACGCACTATTCGCGAATGGAACAGGGTTGGAGGGATCAGATAGTGGTACAAATACCCTCCGCCACACACTGTTAGGTGGCTTGCGGAATATGATGTAGATGTAGATGATGTAAATTCACTTATTTGCAGCAAACAGTCCTGAGCAAATAGTATGAAACGTCCCCTTTTGAACAATTATACACGACTGTGCTTAAACTGACACAATATTTTTAGCGCAACGCAATCTGACTCTCAATAATCCCTACAAAAGAATGGCCCTGACTAACATTAACCTATACCTTTCACAAATCACTTACCTCACAAAAATCTTCGTTACTCGAACTACTGCAATACAGCGAGCGCCACTACTGCCAGCTAAATAAAAGATTCAAACTACGGAAGGCACTAACTACTGACAGGCATAGTTAGCAAATGAAAGATTTTAATAGAGAACAAACAATGTATTTACCTTAATAGTGTTGAAAACTCATAATATACATAGCAGGTCATGACATCCAGTCTTACAAATTTCAAAACTCCGCCATCTCTCTCCCCACATCCACCACTGCTGGCGGCTCACCTCCAACTGCGCAACGCTACGCGCTGTTAACATCCAGCTGCCGCTGCCCTACACTACAATGGCAGACAACAATGCAAACTAGCCACAGACTGCACACAGCACAGCCAGTGATTTTCCTACAGAGCGCTACGTAACGTTGCCAATAAGAAAACATAAACAGCCTACTTACAATAGGAAGCATCATGACAGATACAGGGGTTAGTGACCCACGAGGTGGTTGTAGCGAGACAAAATAACGTAACATCAAAACCCACCAAAAAACGCGAAATACATCTATTTAAAAAAGCAGATACAATTCACTCGACACCTTCCTAAGGCTAGGCGCAAATTGAGAAGCGTATAGCACGTGTGACGTGACACGACACTACAGCGCGACACGCACGTGCCGCACGGGTCACGCGGATCCAGCGCATATTGCGACGCGTACACCATACTTCGCACGCACCGACTGGCGACGCTCTGCGCTGACTGAAGCGCGCCCAACCTCTTATTTTTCTCAAACGATTTTACAGAGACTATTCTCTGAAAATATATGATTTTTGCCTTACTTGTAGCGTTATATGTCAGCTTCGTGCCCATCACCTCGCTAATGACCAATCTCATTGTGATGTACACGTTTTAGTAAGACACTACGCAAAACCCAAAAAGTTTGCAACGAAAATTAGGGGTCGCTATGATTTTGCGTTTGGTGCGTATTACACCATATGTTGCTGCGTATCAAATTTAGCTAACATGATGAATTTTTGTTTAGACTTGGGGGAGATCTCTATCTGCCTCCGATCTCGAGAAAATGGATCCCATGTAGCGCGCTCACTTCCGATCTCACGCTCGCGAGAATGAAATACTCGCAACATCTCTTGTATCTCCTAAACCGCTCGAGACATCGAAACGAAAGTTTGGCGAATGATAGCACACAAGGAGGAGAGTGTTTTGCCAATTATTAAACACACGGAACTTTCTTATCTATGGCGATATATCACTACTTATACTTCTTTTTTTATTTATTTCACTGCAGTGACTGTAATTTTTTAAGTTATCGACAGCTAGCGAAACAAAAGCTTCCTAGTATGAAATTAAACATGAAATTTCTTTTTTTATGTTACTGCAAACCGATACTATGAGGTTTTTCGTAAGCTATTGAGCTCTGTAATTGCCAATTACTTGTTTAATGAGGCCCTACGTTTCGGAATTCTGTCTCAATAGCTGCTGTGAGATGAGTTTGGCAAATTACATTGTGACAAAGGAAGTACAATTAAACCAGTCACCAAGAAAAATGTGGCCTTTACTCATAAATGGTGATGCTTCTTCGAATGAGAAAAGGTTAACAACTCACACAAAAACAGATTGGCAATTCTGTTGGAATTTTGGTGGAATCCCCGTAACCCATGGCATTTTTAACACTGAGTGACGGGAATGGAAACTTACCAAAGGATTTTATTCCTTCTCTCGATCTGAGCAGTATTAAAATAATGACGAGCGTTTCTTCAGGCGGAATGATAGGCACATGCCAGATACTGTTTACTCACCTAGGGCTTGCCAAACTCACAATGCGTGATCGCGAAAAAATAGTTGTTATTCAGAAAAATAAACAATTGCTCTGTCGCACGACACAATGGTCAGTGTATTGTCAGCAACGGAGGATAATGCTCGCGACAGGAATGCACAAGCTAGCCAAGTGTGCCTTGTGAGATGGAGTTAAAAAAACATTGTCATGAAAGTAGATCTGCCTTTGTCAGCAGCAATTTTCAACAAATTAAATATATCTAATCATAACACTCTTTTAGGATATTCCTACTTTCGTAATAATACCGACCATTTTCTTCATTTGTGTAGCCTGTTGTTGTATAATTAGTTTATTAATGCTGATAATGTCCATGCAACAATTGAAATGCTTTTTCTCATCACAGCGAACCAATTAAAACATTGTTATTTGTGACTGCTTTTCGACTGTTTCTAGCTTGCAGTGGAAATATGTTGTTCACATGCATGTAGTACAGTGTGTCGTATTAAATTATTAGATACATATCAGAGTAATCACAGTGAAACTTATATACTTCATATCTTGGACGCTTTTTACCACAAGAACAAAGGGATCACACGTGTGGAGATTATCCCTTTCAAAAATTTTGTAACAGATCGTACAGATACGCTAGCATACCAGGCAGCGAGAATATAACCTTACTTTACTTTCCTGCCTTGATTCTTAATCACATGATTTTATAATATTCCTTGCTTCCTTATTCACTACCCTGTGTCCCTTCTTGCGATCTGAAAACATCACGGAGGCATATGGTGCAATTCCAGCGGCCAATGGCTCATCAGTTACTGAAGTATACATTTTTCTTGACAGAAGAAAAACAAAACAAAACTATGCAGATATAAATAACAGAAAAGTATAACGTGCTAACGAAGAAAGCTGGAGCGTTGAAATGGCGAAAAACGGAACACTACCCAAAGGCAATAAAATTCGGTACACAGTAAGGCAAAATTTATCGTATGGGCAATACTACCACTGCTGATATGCGCCGTTCCGATGTGAGCATATGGCTGAGCTACTTTTCCGCTCCCCTCCTAAAATTTCCCACGATGCTAGCGAGGCAAGCGCGACGCGAGGCGCGAGAAACTGTGCCTCAATCACAACGCCGCGCGACCTGGTGCAGGCGCGTGTCGCGTCCCAGTCGCGTCGCGTCGCAATTTGCGCGGTCACATTTGAACCTGTGATGTTACAAAAACGCGCGCTGTGCTGCGTCGCGCCACACGCGCTATACGCGTCTCAATTTGCGCCTAGCCTAAGACCGGACGACGTGGCGCAGTGGTTAGCGCATCGGACTCGCATTCCGAAGGACGACGGTTCAACCCCGCGTCCGGTCATACTGATTTGGGTTTTCCCCATATCGCTTCAGGCAAATGCCGGGATGGTTCCTTTGAAAGGACATAGCCGCTTTCCTTCCCTATCTTTCCTTAATATGAGGTCGTGTTTCGTCTCGCATGATCTGGATGTCAACGGGACGTTAAACCCTAATCTTCTTTGCTTCCTGTCTTTGTAAGAGGCGGTTTCCACTTCTTCCAGTCAGACTCTGCAAGTGTAGCCCAGATGTGATATACATTCAAAGAAATAGTATCGACGGCAAATTGAGAGACATATACCAAATAAATTAATAAGGGATGGTGCTGATCCCTCTTGGTACAAAAAACAGACCAAAACACTGTTGCGGAGGCAACGAAAAAAGCACATAAAATTTCAAAGAACATAAAACCCTAAACATTGGCAAAGATTTACAGAAGCCCGAAACTTAGCGCGAACTCCAATGCTAGGTATTTTTAATATTTCCAAAACGAAGCTATGTCGCGAAACCTGGCAGAAAATCCAGAGAGATTGTGGTCGGATGTAAAGTGCACGAACGGAAAGACACAATCAATACCCTGACTGCCCGATAACAATGGTGATATTACAGATGACAAAGCCACTAAAGTAGAGTTACTAAAAGCGGTAAGCCAATACCCCTTCACCAAAGTGGACGAAGTAAATATTCCTGGATTCAAATCAAGAACAGCTGCCAACATGAGTAACTTAGAAATATATTTCCTCGGCGCAGCAAAACAGCTTAAATAAACGCAGTGACTCTGGTCTAGATTGTGTACCAGTCAGGCTCCTTTCAGAGTATGCGGATACAGTAGTTATAATCGTACACAACCACTCGCTTGTCGAAAAATCCACTCCTAAAGACTGGAAAGTTGCACAAGTCACATCAATATCCAAGAAAGGAAATTCGAGTAAGCCGTGAATTATAGACCCATATCGCCAACGTCGATTTGCAGTAGGATTTTCGAACATTGTGGGTTACTTCGAAGAAAATGACTTATTGACAAACAGCCAACACGGATTCAGAAAATATCGTTCTTATGAAATTCAACTGTTGTTGTTGTTGTGGTTTTCAATCGAGAGACTGGTTTGATGCAGCTCTCCATGCTACTCTATCCTGTGCAAGCTTCTTCATTTCCCAGTACCTACTTCAACCTGCATCCGTCTGAATCTGCTTAATGTATTCATCTCTTGGTCTCTCTCTACAATTTTTACCCTCCACGCTGCCCTCCAATACTAAACTGGTGATCCCTTGATGCCTCAGAACATGTGCTACCAACCGATCCCTTCTTCTAGTCAAGTTGTGCCACAAATTTCTCTTCTCCCCATTTCTATTCAATACCTCCTCATTAGTTATGTGATCTACCCATCTAATCTTCAGCATTCTTCTGTAGCACCACATTTCTAAAGTTTCTATTCTCTTCTTGTCAGAGCTATTTATCGTCCACGTTTCACTTCCATACATGGCTACACTCCATACAAATACTTTCAGAAACGACTTCCTGACACTTAAATCTATACTCGATGTTAACAAATTTCTCTTCTTCAGAAACGCTTTCCTTACCATTGCCACTCTATATTTTATATCCTCTCTATTTCGACCACCTTTAGTTATTTTGCTCCCCAAATAGCAAAAGTCATCTACTACTTTAAGTGTCTCATTTCCTAATCTAATTCCCTCAGCATTACCCGAGTTAACTCGACTACATTCCATTATCCTCGTTTTCCTTTTGTTGATGTTCATCTTATATCCTCCTTTCAAGACACTGTCCATTCCATTCAACCTGTTCTTCCAAGTCCTTTGCGGTCTGTGACAGAATTACAATGTCATCGGCTAACCTCAAAGTTTTTATTTGTTCTCCATCGATTTTAATTCCTACTCCAAATTTTTCTTTTGTTTCCTTTACTGCTTTCTCAATATACAGATTGAGTAACATCGGGCAGAGGCTACAACCCTGTCTCACTCCCTTCACAACCACTGCTTCCCTTTCAAGTCCCTCGACTCTTGTAACTGCCATCTGGTTTCTGTACAAATTGTAAATGGTCTTTCGATCCCTGTATTTTACCCCTGCCATCTTGAGAATTTGAAAGAGAGTATTCCAGTCAACATTGTCAAAAGCTTTCTCTAAGTCTACAAATGCTGTCAACTAGCAGTTTATTATATGCAAATTGAAGGTAGAGAGGGGAAGAAAAGGAAGGTGATATTACTACTACCAGCTGCATTGGGGCATTACGCGGAATCAGCGGCGACGAGTGAAAATGCGTACTAGCCCAAGATTCGAAACCGGGACCTCCTGCTTATTACGTAAGTACGTTAAGCACTGCGCCATGCGGGACACAGCGTTGTTGCACCTGCACGGACTATATCGGCACGCCCCACGGCCGCTTCCCATTCCTATCGAGCGCCACCCATCCACTGTCCCTGTTGCTATCCTCCATGTCAGCTCTCTGAGATTCCCTGTGGAAGTTGGACGTATTTGTTCATCCCACTGAAGAAGGTGGATCCATTCCTCAGCTAGGCCAATCAGATTATATGAATGCGTGGTGTCTGTTCTTACGGACATGTCCGGAAGAACAGACACCACGCATTCATATGTTTACTCTCACGAAATAATGAGTGCTATCGACAGAGGATGTTCAATTGATTTCATATTTTTATATTTACAGGAGGCTTTTGACACTGTTCCCCACAAGTGACTTCTAATCAAATTGCGTGCCTAGGGATCACCGTCTCAGTAGTGCGATTAGATTCGTGATTTCCTGCCAGAAAGCCCACAGCTTGAATGACGGACGGTAAATCGCCGAGTAAAACAGAAGTAATGTTTGGCATTCTCCTAGGAAGTTTATGCTGTTTATAGTCCACATAAACGATTTAGGAGACAATTTGAGCAGCCCTCTTGAATTGTTTGCAGATGATGGTGTCATTTACAGTCGTATAAAGTCATCAGGTGGTTAAAACAAATTGCAAGACGCTTTAGCCAAGATATCTATATGGTTCGAAAAGCTGATAGTTGACTCTATATAACGAAAAGTGTGACACGTGAGTACAAAAGGAATCCACTAAATTTCCGCTGCAGGATAAAACACACAAATTTAAAGATTGTAAATTCAACTAAATACTTAGGGATTACAACTACGAACTGGGACGATCACATAGAAAATGTTAAGGGGAAGCCGGCCGGGGTGGTCGAGCGCTTCTAGGCGCTACAGTCTGGAACCGCGCGACTGCTACGGTCGCAGGTTCGAATCCTGCCTCGGGCATGGATGTGTGTGCTGTTTAGGTTTAAGTAGTTCTAAGTTCTAGGGGACTGATAACCACAGCAGTTAAGTCCCATAGTGCTCAGAGCCATTTCTTGTTGAGGGTAATGTAAACCAAATACTGCGATTTGTTTGGCAGAACACTAAGAAAGTGCAACAGATCTACTAAAGAGACTGGATGCATCACCCTTTTCCGCCCTCTTCTGCAGTATTGGTATGCGGTGTGGGATCCGCATCAGATAGGATTGCCCGAGGACATCGAAAAAGTTCAGGGAAGGGCACCTCGTCTCGTATGATCGCGTAACAGAGGAGAGTGTGCTATGGATCTGATACACGAACTGGGTTGCAAAGTCGATTTTCGTTGCGGAAAGATCATCTCATGAAATTTCAGTTACCAACTTCGTGGGGAGGAATGATCATCACAATAAAATAAGAGAAATCAGAGCTCGCCACGGGAAGATTTAAGAGTTCATTTTTTCCGCACGCAGTTCGAGAGTGGAACTGTAGAGAAATACCTTGAAGATAGTTCGATGGCAGGCAGGCAGTTAATCGTGAATTGCAGAGTAACCTTCTAGATATATAATATTCAAGTTTTTATATATGTATAGTACAGACAGTACAACATGATTAGCATATGGTGAAGGGAGAAAACGTGCGTTTTAATACAACTAACGTTGGAATTTTACGCCCTTCCGTTTTGTGTAGTGTGCAGATACGGTCGACAACTGTCTCTGAATCGCGCTGCGATCGCGTTTACTATGCTGAGGCACACGTGCCATCTGTACAAATCACATCGTTTCTGAGCATTCAGCTGCACGTTGAACTTAATTAATTTTATTTAATAAAATTGCAGCCAAATAGCCATGCACGTTGAACTCGGCACGCTCAACGTTGATGTTCGAAAGCACGGCCCGTGAGCAAGGCTTCACACACCGCTCCACGTGTTGCTTTTCGTGCTTTAAGACAACGATTTTCAAATACTAATCCGTAATGCCGATGACACCGCCTTCCTTGCCCTCGCCCCCACCTTGCAACGCTCCCAATGCCTTCTCCAATCCCATCTTGACCGGTTCACCGCTTGGTGCAACCAGTGGTTGCTCAAGGTCAATCCTTCCAAGACCCAGGCGATCATTGTAGGCAAAACCACCCCTTCCTTCCTTCTCCTCGACTTCTATACCACCATCTATGGCCGTCCTATCACCCTCACCCCCACCCTCAAGTACCTTGGTGTCACTCTTGACCGTCGCCTCTCCTGCACCCCCCATCTCCAGACAATCCAAGCCAAGGCACGCTCCTGCCTCCACCTCCTCAAGCTCCTTTCTGGCCGTACATGGGATCTGGACCCCTCCAGCATCCTCCACACCTATAAATCCCTCATCCACCCTATCCTCTGCCACGCCCACCCTGCATGGACCTCCGCCCCTCCTACCTTTTACAAATCCCTTCAAATGCTTGGACGCCATGCGCTCCGCCTCGCCTATCGCATCCGTCTCCCCTCCCCCACATGGATCCTCTATGACCTTATTCCGTTCCCCACCTCCTCCTTTTCCTCGAATGGCTACGGATCCTCTACACCTCCCATAAACTTGATCTCCCTCACCCGCTTGTCTCTCCCATCCTTTCCCACCCCTGTCCGCTACAGTGCCTGTATTTCCACGTCCCACCTGCTCTCCATCTCTCCACTCTCCATACCCTCTCCCAAGGTGGCTTCCACCAACTCCCTCTCCCTGGTGATGCCCTCATCCCCTCCATCTACCCCTCCTATCAACTTTGATACTCCCTATCCCCACCATGTGTTTCCTTAGGGCACCCTCTCTCCCTTCTCTCCCTCCTCCCTTCCTCCCTCCCTCCTCCCCCCGGGCTTCCTCTCCCCCGTACCTTCTTTCCTCCCCCTCCCATCTCCTCTGCCACTCGCATCTACACCCTCCCCTCTCCCTCCTACCTCACCTTTTCCCCTTTTGACAGGTCCCCGGACTCGCACACGTCATTCGCGCGCCGGAGATCATCGCCATCGGTTCTTTGTGTGTGCTGTCGTGTTAGGGCTTTAGTGTTTTCACCGCCCACGCTCCATCGTTCACATGTGTCGTTTCAGTCATCAATGTTCGTGTACAAATGCTAACGTGTTTTTTATTATGCTCCACCTGTGAACGGCTCCGTGTTTTTTACTCAAGTGTCTACTGTTTTTTGTCTAGCATTATGTTTTGTTTTTCTGTGTCTTCCTTGTGTCTATTTGTTCTATCTATGGCCGAAGAGCGGCGTAATATTGCCGCTGTTGGCCCACCTTTTGTGTAAGGTATTGCAATAACAAGAAAGAAAAAAATACTAATCCGTAGATAATTAAACAAGAAATCTGACAAATGCGCAATCAAAAGTATCCTAAAACTACAGTTGTACCTTTCACAGGACCGACACTAATATCGTTCATTAGATGAATGCAGTACAATTGCAAGCGTTAACTTGGTAACCATTATCTTCACGATGGTCTTTTCAGCAATTTATCGTAGATCGTTGGAGCAACGAAGAATACTTAGTGGTTGGGACAAAGCACAGTTCACTGCTGGGAGCTTCCATGCAGCAAGTACATTCCCCGCGGCGCTGAGAAACAAAGTTGACGAACAAGCCTTCGAATTATTCTTAAGTGTTCTGTGTGTCCTCAAACAGCGAGATAATGGCCAGCAATACAAGCTGCCAAAAACTTCACATGTGGCCAATAAGAGGTGCCGGCGAGCACTTACATCGGCCTGGCCTCTGAAGTCATCCAGGAAATGAAAGCGACCACGCTCCAACACGAACTCAGTTGATGGAGTTCTGTGCTATAATACCTGCCTCGCTGACACTGAGTGTACGTGACTGGGATGCTTACTGGATCTCACCTGCACAACTCTTCGGACTGCGGATACAGTGTTGCTGAGACACAGGCATGACAATAGAGTTTCTGGATTCTTCTCTCGGTCTGTGTCTACAACTTCGACGGTCGGGCAGGGACTGCTTTGTGAACTGTCGAAGAATAATTAAATAGCCATCTTTACTGTGTAACAAAGAGTGTTTGTTGCACTTTAGCAGATGTAATATTGCTGACGAGCGCCGAACTCGGCGTGTGTGTTACGACAATAGACTAACAAGGAGACTGCGCATACTCGTCATCGCCTGTTTCGTCTCAGTTTATTCTATAGCCAGGGACAGCCCAAAAATGAAAATGGCAGAAGTGGGAACTCCAGATGTTGAATCATTTATAGAAAATAATCTTCTCGGCGCAGGTCGGATGAGGCACGAGCCGTTTATTTTAGAAAGATTGCCAGGATCGATTGGCGCAGCAGAAAGCATACAGAACGATAATCGGAGGGTCGTGGGGTCGAATCCCTATGCAGTGACTTTTTTAATTTTCAATAAATGAAAAGCACCAGTTTGATTTTGTTTACAATATTACTTATTGTAGAACAAAGGGGAATTGGTGGTTTTCATTTATTGTAATGTTTTTCTACCAAGAACCGACGGATGATTTTTTTAATTTTCAGTTTTACTTTACTTACACTGCCAATAAACAGAAATAAGGTTGAGTGTATTGTATTTATTAATATTTTCATAAAAGACACAAAAAGAAAAGGCAAACGAAAATTTGGTATTGGATACAAACTTCTAGAATGGATCATAAGGCGTAAAAAAGAACTTCACATATAAAATTGAATACTTTTATCATATTAAAGTTGATGATTTACAGGTGCTGGGGTGAAATTGAACAGGGGAAGCAGTAATATTCTCGGCATCCTGTACACGTACAGTTACATTGTTATTTTAAAGATTCTGTAAAAAATCTTGGTTGATATTCATAAAATGTTTTCTCTCATCGCACAGTTTGCCAGAAAACAACGTGAATGCATAATTTCGACAAATACTCCCGAGTATAGTTGGTGATATACGGTGGAATGTATTTTGATACATTGTTCTCGTGACGTGGTAAGAGCAGTTATGAGGCTTTTTTTAAGTTCTTTAGCAGACTATAGAGAGGCTTTTTTTAAGTTCTTTAGCAGACTATAGAAACAGACATGGCAAGGTTGCGCTAGCTGAGTGCATTTGAGAGGAATCACTGACACTGCACGTTGCCAGCGCTTCTTCAAGTTGAAAAATGT
Organism: Schistocerca nitens; assembly: GCF_023898315.1. Classification (NCBI taxonomy): domain Eukaryota; kingdom Metazoa; phylum Arthropoda; class Insecta; order Orthoptera; family Acrididae; genus Schistocerca; species Schistocerca nitens. Next base: position 357,919,408 of record NC_064622.1, read on the forward strand.
TGTATAACCGTGGATTTATTTGCTTCCCCACGAGTCATTTAACTGCACGAATTTGTTCTCCTGTACGTAGGCTTTCATAACGGGTCAAAAAATTTTCTGTAAGGCTGTTGTAAGTTGCGCGGATTTTGGTGAAGTAATAACGAGATTGCTACTTTTTGCCGTCAACTCATAATCCGTTTTTCTTTAATCATCGGCCCAGAAGAGCCAGTACTCTCTCGTAGACTGTCGGGAACAATTTTCTAGATATGGTTGTAGTGTGGTGCACCTCGTATATGATACATATTGATGAAGTCGATTGTGGTGAATAGACGCGGTTCCCTTGTGAGTTCAGTTACCATGGATTCAGGAACTGTGTTAGCAATAGCTACAACTGGAAATGCAACGGCAGACACAACGAGAACAATAACAACAAAGGGAGCAAGAGCAAACTATGCAGCAGACAGCAGCAACTTATACTAAAGCAGCTCATCAAGCCAGAACACTATCCACTACGACCATTCGTGGCATTTCATCCAAACTGGAAATAGTATGGCATATGTTTGCAGCTAAACTTACAGGCGAGTAGCATAACCCATGTTTCGAATCAGTGTGCTTTCTTCCATCTACTAACAGCAAGTAATGTGTCTTCTACGAAAGTTGTATCACTAAATCTGCGTGATTAGAACGGTCCGAATTTATAGCTTTTTCTCTAAGTACTAAAAGTCGCAAACACATGTCGTAACAGACAGGCTCGAATTTTTTCGTTGCCACGAGAAATTGTCAGTTACATGCTGCTTAGGCAACTCATGTCAAAAGACTCACACGAGAGTGTCGATTGCTGTGTGTGAATCATAGTTGTAAACAATCATATGTAAAATCCTGTAACAAAAGTCTTCGAAATGTCAGACTCGGCACGGCAATACTTTGATGAAAGTGGCGTTATCTTCCGTGAAACGGATTCTCATTCACGCCACAGTAAGTGTGATCGGAACTCATCGAGTTCATTCACGTCAATAGACTTGGGTTCAAACCCATGTGTCCCTTTAGGGACAAATTCCAAACAATACACCAGCAGCGGCCGTTTTCGACTCACAGTATTCATGTGGTTCTTCCAACACCCATCCTCGCTTTAACAGCAGCAGGATGCGGCATGTGTGGAGCCCAGACAGTTTTTGTAAACACATGCACTCAGTGAACGCACAAGGAAACGCACTGTGCACGTTGCTGTAAGCAAAAGCATGTGGAGAAACAGTTGAGCAACGTACGAGTATTTATTTCACAGTGTCTGCATAGTTCGATGCAATGTTCCTTCCGACAGGACTGCATGTTCCTTCGGACATGCCGACGATTGAGAGCTGTATTAAAGTATGAAATGCATTCGCAAATTGTGAATACAATTGTAGAATGGCTACATGATTTACTAATAACATACGAAAATTTTGGCGGGTTGGGACTCGAATCCGGATATCCTGCTTTACATGAGCGATCGCCTTAACTGCCTCAGCCATCTGACCATACCTCCGGAACCGACGCAAACTTATGTATGTCCTAGTGTCTACGTTCTATAGTGCTCGCCGTATGATTCTCACACAAGAAGGCAGTGATCCTGTGGAGAAAAGCGGTCAGATGCCACGATATCATGGGAGGAGTCAATTGCAAAGTGGTACGGAACTTTTACTGAGGGTATTCTGAGCTGCTTTTCCGATAGGCATGTTTTTTGTCCACTTAATGGGGGGGGGGGGGTCAAGTTTCATACCTCTTGCAAAAGATATTTCTGCTAAAATAGTATGTATTAATGTCTAGGACGATGCTGAAGGGGATGAGTATTGCTCCACAGCACCACTTCCGACTTCGATAGAAGTTACCAAAAACATGTTCGGCATCTGGATACATATGGAACAACTAATTTCTGTAGGCCTATAACTTCAGTGGTGTCTCATTGCCAGTTAAAATCCTGGACTTACTAAAATTTGGAAGGCAGAACGCTGATTATTCAGTTCATGTTTATGGTCTGCAGGAAGATAAAAAAGCAAATGATAAGAGCATAATGTGCAGAGAGAAGTAATGTATAAGGTAGCTGGAACTACTTTTCCAAAGTAGCTGGTCAGAACCCAGACAGACAGATTTGTTGCTATTCGCCAAAGGCGAGAAGCATCACTACAGCCGGCCGCTGTGGCCGAGGGTTTCTAGGTGCCTCAGTCCGGAACCGCGCTGCTGCTACGGTCGCAGGTTCGAATCCTGCCTCGGGCACAGATGGGTGTGTTAGTTAGCTTTAAGTAGTTCTAAGTCCCATAGTGTAGTTCTAAGTCCCATAGTGCTTGTAGCCATACTTTAGCATCACTACATAAAAACATGTTCTACCTGCTTTCCGCCAAGTTGTCGAAACATTGCAGTATGGAGCATATTTGTCATAGATGCCTCAACTCAAGTGTATCTAGAAAGACACATAATTGAATGCTTGATCCAGGAACCTACACGTGGAGAAATGCCCACTGAGAATAAAAACGTGTTAAGGTTTATGAATGCCAACCACCACCCTTCATTGTATATGCTGACGTTACGTCACTGCTAGTTCCTACGGCACATTTTGAAGGTGATCCTGTAGCCTCTCAAGGCAGTGTATTCAAGTTGGATGTTCATATGACTCCACGTTCAACAAATTTGAATCATAAGGTTTTTAACATGGCTGTCAATCAGCAACTGTTGTATAATACAAAATTTTCAAAAACACAGCCCTCAATCGCGATCACAATTAATTTGTAACCTACGTTTCGGTGTCACAAGAGACACGTTCTTCGGACAAAATTAAAACTAAATGTTACAGCATAACGTACCAAAAAATACGAAAGCTGCGGTTATACCTGACAGCATCAGTTAGAATGAAAATAAGATGCAACAGAGGTGCAAGCCACTAGGGACTGCCATGTGTCCTTTGCTACGGAATCATAAATCGGGGATAATCCTGTGGGATACTTGCTCTCTATGCTCGAAAAACTTGCGTTGAGTGTTGATGAGATTCATTTCAACATTCCTATGGCCATCTCACAGGAGAATGATGCCTTATACAGGAAGGCAATCGACTGTCACATTTGTGGGCTGCCGTTGGTTAGAGATGCAGAAACTTCATGATGAGAACACTGTCATCTAACGGGGAAGTTGTCTGGTGCTGTTCACACTGCATTCCATTTGAAATACAAACTGCCCCAACACATACCCACCTTCTTCCACAATTTGAGTGGGTATGATGCTCACTTTCTTGTTGAGCACTTGAAGAATGATAAGGTCAATGTCATACCTGACAATGTAGAAAAGTACATTTCATTCTCCAAGTGTATCATGCCAGGAATCGTCTTCTGCTTCCCGGGTTCATTATGATTCATATTTCAGAAACTTGCTGAGACAATACGTGAAGAGGATATACATATCACCAGAGCCATATATCTTGATGATACAAAGTTTCAGCTTGTGATGAAGAAGGTGTCTTTTCTTATAAACAGCTGGATTTTATGGAGAGACTCCATGAAATCGAATTTTCCGACTACATTCACCAGCAGGTTCACAAGCACTGCCATAATGGATGCAGAGTATGAGCATGATGCGAATTTTCTCTAAATCTCTGGTTTAGAGGGACGTGCAAAATTATACACGGACACAGATGTGCACTTCCTTACAGTCATTTTTGAAAAATTCTGTAATATGTATATGGCATGTAAACCAAGCGACACACTGGTGAGAGGCAAGAGGATTCACCGGAATCAAGCACTCCAATGGCGAGAGACAAGAGGATTCACTGAAACCAAGTAACCCAAAGGTCAGAGGCAAGGGGACTCATCGAAATCAGGACCCCAATGGAGAGAGGCAAGGGGGCTCACTCATATCAAACATCCTGATGGGAACAGAAATCTATTACGTCCACGTCGATCGGGCTAAATGTAGGTTCTGACCAGACATTGAAATGGCTAACCATATTGTACTGTCAGTCAAATTTACAACACTAAAGTAAATTTCGAACTTAAATAACAACTGTAAGAATACTAAGCTTTACATTTACTTCATAAGTGAAATGTGGAATCAAATGCACCGGTTCTTAATTGGAAAACAGGCACATTTGATAATTATCGATTACAGTGCCATCTATCGCAAATGGAAAACAATGGTGTGAGTAAACCATACGTATTTTTTGGTATAGAATACGAGTGTGGAATAAAAAGGGGAGTTACAATTTAGAAATACAACGTTGACCCACGTACACAGGAGAGGTGGTTAGGAGGTGCCCATTTATAGCACAGACATCTCCCCTTTACTGATATTAACTTTTCACCAAGAATATTTTTTCCTAGGTCTCATCGTTTTCGATGTCTTCAGTTGCTGCAAGGTGAAACAAACGCTCTCTCTATGTATATATACATTGAAGAGCCAAAGAAACTGGTACACCTGCGTCCGCAGCTCGTGGTCGTGCGGTAGCGTTCTCGCTTCCCGCGCCCGGGTTCCCGGGTTCGATTCCCGGCGGGGTCAGGGATTTTCTCTGCCTCGTGATGACTGGGTGTTGTGTGATGTCCTTAGGTTAGTTAGGTTTAAGTAGTTCTAAATATGGGGACTGATGACCATAGATGTTAAGTCCCATAGTGCTCAGAACCATTTGAACCATTTGGTACACCTGCCTAATATCGTGTAGGGTCCCCGCGAGTACGCAGAACTGCCGCAACACAACGTGGCATTGACTCGACTAATGTCTGAAGTAGTGCTGGAGGTAATCGACACCATGAATCCTGCACGGATTTCCATAAATCCATAAAAGTACCGGTCGCAGATTCGAATCCTGCCTCGGGCATGGATGTGTGTGATGTCCTTAGGTTAGTTAGGTTTAAGTAGTTCTACTAGAGGACTGATGACCACAGTAGTTAAGTCCCATAGTGCTCAGAGCCATTTGAACCATAAAGTACGAGGGGGTGGAGATCTCTTCTGAACAGCACTGCAAGGCATCCCAGATATGCTCAATACTTTTCATGTCTGGGGAGTTCGATGGCCAGCGGAAGTTTTTAAATTCAGAAGAATGTTCCTGGAGCCACTCTGTAGCAATTCTGTACGTGTGGGGTGTCGCATTGCCCTGCTGGAATTGCCCAAGCCCGTCGGAATGCACAATGGACACGAATGGATGCAGGTGTGACCTACCTAAGACGTATCAGGGATCCAATATTACTCCAACTGCGAACGCCCCACACCATTACAGAGCCTCCACAGGCTTGTACAGTCCCGTGCTGCCACAGAGGATCCATGGCTTCATGAGGTTGTCTCCATACCCGTACACGTCCATCCGCTAGATATAATTTGAAAAGAGACTCGGCCGACCAGGAAACGTGTTTCCAGTCATCAACAATCCGATGTCGGCGTTGGCGGGCCCAGGCGAGGCGTAAAGATTTGTGTCGTACAGTCATCAAGGGTACACGAGTTGGCCTTCGGCTCCGAAAGCCCGTATCGACGATGTTTCGTTGAATGGTTCGCACAATGACATTTGTTGATGGCCCAGCATTGAAATATGCAGCAATTTTCGGAAGGGTTGCACTTCTGTCACGTTGAAAGCTTCTCTTCAGCCGTCGTTGGTCCCTTTCTTGCAGGATCTTTTTCCGGCCGCAGCGATGTTGGAGATTTGATGTTTTATCGGTTTCCTGATATACACGGTATACACTTTATCGCTTCCTCGGAGATGCTGCGCCCATCACTCGTGCGCCGGCTATAACACCACGTTCAAACTCACTTAAATCTTGATAACCTGCAATTGCCTGTTTACATATCTGTGTACTTGAATACGCATACCTACACCAGTTTCTTTGGAGCTTCGTGTTTTATATATTATACTGAAGGGCCAAAGAAACTCGTGTGTGTGTGTGTGTGTGTGTGTGTGTGTGTGTGTGTGTGGTTCCGTCTCCAGCTGCTCCTACTAAGTAAAAGCAAGGCGGATGTATAAAATCTGTAGTAGAAGTAGTGTTTTAGTATCTCTCACATAAACGATCTTTCCTTGAAAAACAAACCAATATAATTTTTATTGTAAATAGAATAATTTAGTGGGTTGTGGGAATGGAATGGGTAAGCACTACTGCTACGGATTTTCAGTTATAGTGCAGCTGTCGCTACGTATGAGCAGCGGAACAAAACAACAACAAAAACAAAAACTTAATTTCACTCAACACCTGTGAGGAAAATGCTTCATGATCAGCGCCTGTGGCTACCTGTCGCGGGAACATAATGGCAAGCAACAGGTAAAATGTTAGGTTCTAAGAAAAATCCGCATTTTCCGAGATTATAGCCGCATTTGACGAGTTATAAGAAAACAGAGTTCTTAATGATCCCATCTTCGTCCAGGATCCTGAGTATGGTCAGAGTCAGATGTAAGTAAGTTTGTTGTGCTTAATAAGTTTCATGAAGAATACTGTATAAGCTAATTTTTGACTGGCTGCTGTTGAAGGCTTCATGGTGTGTATATGCATGTTTCTTCATTTATATTCCTACAAGTAACATTAATAAAAAACTACAATAATAATTACAATGGTATTTTTTTTTGCTATTCAGGTAATCTGCGAAGGATTTCGAACTGATCCTAATATTGAGCAGTCTGTCACTGTCTCAGATACCTGTCACGAAGAAGCAGAAGAATATAAGAAGTCTTCTCAGAAAAGATTTGGATGCAGCTCACAATGGAAGTTAAGTAGCAGAGGTGTATTAAAGTCGAAGAATATGTATCTCGTTCTGAAAAAGAAAACCGTAAATAAAAAGAATTTGGATCTAACTAGCGCTGTCTTGTTAAAGGATTTGAGAAAATAGGTGAAAGCAATGTGAGGAAAACGATCAAAACATTCTCAGTAACTGGTAGCTTTGATGTTTGGAATACATCAGGCTGCTAGCCTAAGGAATGTACACAGGTGGAAGGTGACTTCTGAATACCCGTCATCTTTACTCATCAGCGAAACATTATGTCATGACGTCCGGTGCAAAACAAGTTTCTAGTAACGTGGGATGCAAAACGCAGGTCTCACTCGTCGATTAAAATGCGACAGGTCCAAACGCACTGAAAAGAAGAAAGTCCTGTCGTTCTGTTCCTGTTGGATCACATCCCTTCTGTTCATCATGGATTTTTCTTCTCACTAAAACAGTATTTGGACAATGGGTACATCTGTGATGGGAGTGATGAATGATTAAGCATTTTCAAGCAATGTCATCTAGTAAAACCTGTGTAAATATTCTCTTATGATTGTCTATCATTATGTTTTGTAGTTAGTGTATGTGATTTGGGTAATATAACGGTATCTCCACTAGAGTGATGTGTTTACTTTTGTATATTTCATGTGGTATAGTCTGTTTCTTTTTCATGACTCTGTGGAAGAACATAGATGTTGAATGCCATCCAGAACATAATGGATGTTGGAATAAAATTACTCAGATTTGTGGGTCAATTGCAAACGTTAGTTCTCTGTATCTTCACACTCGCATTTTGACATTTACCATTTTGTTCTCCCCATCAGCTCAATTATTAAAAAGTATTGTTAATAACTCCGAAAAAAGTATTGTAATGATATAACCCATTACACAATGTGTGGTGTCACCGCCAGACACCACACTTGCTAGGTGGTAGCTTTAAATCGGCCGCGGTCCATTAGTACATGTCGGACCCGCGTGTCGCCACTGTTAGTGATCGCAGACCGAGCGCCACCACACGGCAGGTCTCGAGAGACGTACTAGCACTCGCCCCAGTTGTACGGACGACATTGCTAGCGACTACACGTACGAAGCCTTTCTCTCAATTGCCGAGAGACAGTTAGAATAGCCTTCAGCTAAGTCCATGGCTACGACCTAGCAAGGCGCATTAACCATATCTGGAGAGAGTCTCACTTGTATTATCAAGAGAATTGTACCACAATGAATTAAAGTTAAGTATACGAGAAGCTCCGTTCTTTTCTTTATAGCTTTCATCACGTATCCTGTTTCAGACTTAACGCCAGTCGGCGTGTGTGTACGCGTGCCTTTCGGTTACCCGTCACTGTGGACTGGCTGCCTTGTCAGTCCACTACACAATGTCCTTAGGTTAATTAGGTTTAAGTGGTTCTAAGTCTAGGGGAATGATGACAATAGAGCTTAGAGCCATTTGAACCAGCAGAATATGATGTCGCACGATGCTCAGCACAAGTTCGAATAGAAGTGGGATAAGTAAGAAATTTGGTCGTGTCCCGGTGACGGCCATAAACATTTAGGGAACTGTTTAAACTGAATTTATTATTCCAATAACACATTCTACAAATATGCTGTCAATGTGTATGAGTTTTAAGTCTAGATCCTATAGCAAACCATATTTTACTAACTGTATAATAAAATTTTCAGTAAATTGAAACTTTGTGTACGTTGCCTGGTAAGCGCATAATCCAGACATTTTACTGTGTGGTTTTCAGGAGGAATGCTCCTGGGTCAACAGAGTTTTCATCTGGCTACAACATGTTAGAGGTTTCTCATATTTTGAATTCAATATAGATTAGTAATGTAAGAAATTTACTTAGGAAAAAATTAGGAGAAACTCAAGTTTCATTATAAAAGAAAAACGAAGGATTTCCCTAGTCTTTTTTTCCGTCCTGTCCTGCAGACGTGTTCATTTCTTGCACACGGAATGTAAAATCCACGAGACAGGCAGCTATGTACAAATGGGCTAACGAACTTAATCTTGCTACTTATGTCTCTAATGTGGTCTTCTTTTTCCTCAGGTTCTGCATGAAGGACACGTCTACGACCGCACATGCTGGGCTCATTCAGGGTCTCTGGAACCGGAGCTTCACGACGTTCTTTGCGTGGCTCCAGCTAATGCCAGTCACAGTGCCAGTACACAATGTGATCAAAAGTATCCGGATACGTATTTGTGCATATTGCCACGGAATGTGTCCGCTCTTCGCATTTATTACGGCTTGAACTCTGCTAGGGACACTTTCATTGAGGTGTCTGAATGTCTGGAATAATGACAGCCCATTCTTCCTCAAGAGCCAAAACCAAAGAATACAGTGACGGTGGGCGGTGGAGTCTGGAATGAAGTCGAACGTTCCGACTCAGTCTTCCCAGATCGGGACTCTCAGCAGGTCAGTCCATTTCAGGAATGTCTCTCGTGACATCTAGTGATGTCCGAATATTTTTATCAGATAGTGTACGTGTCACTGGAAGTTATGACTCAGCTCTCTTATCTTGTTGGTGTTCCTCTATTATTACATGACTTCAGTTGCTGCTGTATCACCTTCTACTTCCTCTTCCCACTCTCTTCTTCGTGTTGATACGACCAGCTGACTGGAGCTACGCTGTGGCTACTCCAGTTCTTGTTTCCCCTTGCTAGGTTCTATCAAAGAGACCTTATTTGTTGTTTTGTTAAGTTTGTTCCACATGCTTTATTCCCTCAACTTCTTCTGGAAGATATTCCTATCACCGTCTACCACTAACTGTTTCTTGCACTCCCATGTTACCTCGGATATGCTGTGAGTCCAGAGAAGCCATGTAACTTCGTAACTGACGCCCTAAATCGAGTGGTTGGACAGGGATTTGAACGACGTTATCCAGGAATGCCGTTTCACTGTGCTGATCACTGAACCACTCGTTCGGTAGCAGCTTGCGAGATATGGGAGATGAACATGGCCTGGCCAGCTGCAGAGAAAACTGACTCGCAGCTCCGGCTGAGGCAGCCCGCAGTAAACATACACTGCTGGCCACCGTAAATGCAACACCCTGAAGGAAGCATCCGAATCAAGTGAAATTTATACCATGAGTTTGCAGCGATGAGATGTGCAACTGATAAGAATTTCAGCGCAGACGCACATCACGCGCGCCTGTGGCGCCACCTCATAGCGCCATTTAAGGCTTGGCGATTTCGACGACTGTACGTTCGGCACGTGTGTTTACCTTGGGGTTGTTTCACAAGACGATCAGTTATGCCTCGTAGACAACAGTGAACATCTTTTGATCAAGTATCCGAGTTCGACAGAGGAAGGATAGTGGCTTACCGAGATTGTGGATTATCACACAGAGAAATCGCTAGTCGTGTTGGACGAAACCAAACAACTGTAATGCGGATATGTGACCGTTGGATGCAGGAGGGTACGACGGACCGACGTAGTCGATCGCATTCACCTCGGTGCACCACTGCACGTGCTGATAGGCAAATTGTGCGCATGGCAGTGACGGATCGCTCAGTGACATCCCGAACCATAGCACAACACATTGCGTCTGTAACGCATCATCCAGTGTCTGCGCGTACCATTCGACGCCGTTTACAGCAGAGTGGTCTGTCCGCAAGACGTCCATTGCTTCGTCTACCATTGACGCAGAACCACAGACGTCTCCGTCGCCAATGGTGTGATGACAGACGGATGTGGACGGCAGAATGGAATGACGTTGTCTTTACTGACGAGGCACGCTTCTATCTGCAGCACCACGATGGTCGGATTCGAGTGTGGAGACACCGTGGAGAGAGGATGCTGGACAGCTGCATTATGCACCGCCACACTGGTCTTGCACCAGGTATTATGGTATGGGGCGGTATTGGATATTACTTTCGCACGCCTCTAGTACGCATTGCCGGTACTTTAAATAGCCGGCGCTACATATCCGAGGTGCTGGAGCCAGTTGTCCTTCCTTACCTTCAGGGCTCGGCCACAGCCATATTTCAACAGGATAATGCGCGACCACACGTGGCACGCATTGTCCAAAGGTTCTTCGTCAATAACCAGATTGAATTGATTCCCTGGCCGGCTCGCTCTCCGGATCTTTCGCCGATAGAAAACATGTGGTCCATGGTTGCTCAACGAGTGACCCAGATTACATTCCCAGCTGCCACACCAGATGATCTTTGGCAACGTGTGGAAGCTGCTTGGGCTGCTGTACCCCAGGAACACATCCAACGTCTCTTTGACTCAATGCCGAGACGTGTGGCAGCGGTGATCTCCAACAATGGCGGCTACTCTGGCTACTGATTCTGGCAGGAACCACATGTCACAGACGTCTGTAAACGTAATCATTTGATACTTGGTCAACATGTTATCTACACAATAAATTTTGTTGTGCTACCTCTTGTCTTTGTTGGTGTTGCATTTACGGTGGCCAGCGGTGTAGTTTGTTCTGGAGTCGGCGCGGAACGCCGGGGAAGTCCTGCCTGTGAAGCACGCTCCGGCTCCTTCCATACATGTCGTGTACGTAACTACTGGCTGCGCCGCGCCTTCCCAGGATTTGTGGCGCCGCTTAAGTGGAGCTCTTTCGAGTACACCACGCACTTATACACCGATGTGTGAGGTCGCTCGAGTGCGCCAGGTGATGTGGAAATATCTGCCTCTGGTAAGACAGAGGATAAAAAAGTGTCTTGCGTAGCGATGATTGTATAATAAATATTCTCAGTATACTGCTTGATTAGACTAAACTGTCCACCTCTGATACTTCCACCAGTGCTTAATATACGGTAATTCAGCTTTCACCCAGGTGAATTTAAAAAAGTAGTCACTAATCGACATGCTATCTCTTGACATAGTTACTTGAATTAAAGGGCATCATTTCAAATAAATCTATAGTAATGCAGGGGCTGGACAAAAATATGAAAATATGGGGAGAGATGCATAGCTGAACATAAATGCAGATGCTAGTCACGTCTGCAGACTAAGCTGTTGTGTTTGTTCTCGAACGGCTCCAGTGCTACGTCCTTAATACGTTGAACGTATGAGTCGTGGTCGGAACAGAGTTCTGTATGGTTTTCGGTACATTATGTCGGAGCTAAGTGGCTTCGAACGTGGGCGAAGTTGGTTCTCGTATGCTGGATGATTCCGTAACCACGTACCCAAAGTGTTCGATGTTTCAAGAGGCACCGTATCAAAGATTTATACCGCATACACGAAAAGCGGGAAAACATCAACAGCTAAGTCACAAGGCGGACGAAATAGTGTGTTGAGTGATCACGACAAAAGGTTACTGAAGAGGGTTGTGACTAAACATAAGAGGATGAAGCTGGAAAAGTCATTGCAGAACTGGATATTGTACACGTGAACCCTGTCAGCACTAAAGTAACACGAAGGGACATCCATAAGTACGGGATTCCAAAACCACTCATCAGTGATGCCAATCTCTGTAACGAGAAAACGTGGTGCCAAAGCTGTAAAACCTGTACTGTGGAGCAATGAAGAGAGTAGTTTGGTCGCATGAGTCTTTTTGCAAACTGTTTTCAACTTACGGGCTAGTTATTGCCCCAAGAGTCAGGCCAGGCCCCATTACTGCAAGGGATTACGCGATCATTTTAGCTATCAGGCCCATGCCATGGTCTTTGTTCGCCAAAGATGATCCCGTGTTCCAAGACAATAAGGCTCCTGTTCACACAACTCGCATCGTCCAGGACTAGTTTTGTAAACACGAGGGTGTATTCTCGCGTCTCCCCTGCCAACCACACCCACCAGATGTCAATGTGATTGAGCCTCGTTGGTCTGCTTTCGAGGGAGAGGTGCTTAATCGCTATCCTCATCGTTATCCCGCCTTGTCGTTATTTTGCAGGAAGAATGGTATAAGATACTCTTGAGAACCATACAGGACTCGTATTTATCCTTTCAGAGACGACTGGAAACTGAATTATAACGGTTTTCCTGCAACGTATTGGGTATGGTAATGTGTTGCGTTTTTGGTGTTTATATTTTTACATTTATAACTTAAAATTAATCTGTTACAAATATCAAACCGATTGCTGTCACATGCGAAAGTTCGTGTTAACGTACGAAGCCGCTATGTCCGGTTTACAGTGTTACTAACTTCTTTGTGACACTCACTTTTCGCAACAGTCGACCTAATATACAGGGTGGAGAAAAACTGTGCGTCTAATTTTTAACCCAGGATAGCTGATGCCAGTAGGAACCAAAATTACTAATGTTGTGAAGATCGACAACGCACCATTTTTAAACTACGGAAACTTGGCACCACTCGCTCCTATTGGCCGCGGGATCGCCCAGTTGCCGGATGCTGTGGACAACGCATGACCGCGAATGCTTTGCCTGCTGGAGTTCGCGATGTATCCAAGGCTGCCAGCAGTCTCGGTGGTTGCGCGCCAGCCGTCCACTCATGGGGGCGAATTCGCCGGGGTCCCGACACATCCGTTGTAGTTTCGTGATAAGACGTGCCGGGAACAAACCCGTCCATAGCTGTTAGTTCGCGTAGAGAAAATCTTTTACAAATTGTGTCGGCCCTAAAAGGGTCTTTTCTCTAGCTAGGACATTATTTATTTAAAACAGGTGCTCGAGCTGGCGACCGTCCGACGCAACGAAAGCTTGGTAACGTCGAACGGTGTTTTTCCGAACTCTTTCGAAGATCGCTGGCATTGCCCTCATGTGATTGGCGGAATGTTGAATGCGATCCATTAATTCCTCTTCGTTTCTATGTGGTTCGCGTCCGGGCGGGTGAACTAGAACCTTCAAGAATCCCCACAGCAAAAAGTCCGGTGGCGTGAGGTCTGGTGATCGCGGGGGCCATGTCCTACGAGCACCTCTGACAATTACCCGGTCGTCGAAGAGTTCAGTTAAATATCCGTGCACAGCACGACTGTTATGTGCTGCAACCACGTGCGTCGCCGTATGTCCAGGGGAACATCTTCCAGCAGCCCGGGTAGTCGAGGAGGTAGACGGACCCGCCCAGCCAGATGGTCACCCACAATGCCTGCACAAATGTTGAGCGAAAATCGTTCCTGGTGTACATCGACGTACGGATTTCCCCTTGCCCTGTAATGAACGTTTCGAGTGTTGTAAAGGCCATCCTGATGGAAGGTGCACTCGTCGGTAAACAACACAATGGCGGGGAAGTCGGGATCTCGTGCAACACGTCGCAGAACCCATTGGCAAAACCCTAGCCTGTGCTTATAGTCCGCCACAGGATTAAGGCCTTGTACAGGGTGGAAACTAAATGGATGCTGACCATCATCCCTCAAAACCTCCCACACTAACCGATGAGTGACCACCATGTCGTGTCCAAACACTAGAGTACTTGTCGTAGGTGCTTCCTCGAAGCGTTCGAGAACAGTCTCTTCAAATGCAGCATCCCGTCGTGTTCGAGGTCTTCCAGCATCACCATGATATCACGGTAACCGAGCCTGTTTCACCAAGTCGGCCAGCCGCGGTGGCTGAGCGGTTCTACGCGCTTCAGTCCGGAAACGCGCGACTGCTACGGTCGCAGGTTCGAATCCTGCCTCGCGCATGGATGTTTGGGATGTCCTTAGGTTAGGTTTATGTAGTTCTGAGTTCTAGGGGACTGATGACCTCAGATGTTAAGTTCCATAGTGCTCAGAGCCATTTGAACCATTTTTTCACCAAGTCGCAGTTGAATTGCTGTAAACGTTTGCGGGTTTAGGTGGCTTCTTGCTGGGTAGCGTTCCTCATACAACCGTCGAGTTTCATGCGCTTTACCGTCGGCTAGTCCGTAAACAAAAACCATAACTCGTTGTTCTTCAAACGAATACTGTGCCGCCATGCTTACTGTATGACTAAATCGCAAGTGACGTGTGTGTGCTCCGAAGCGAAGCTTACGTGTGATGCCTCTGACGTGGAGACAAACAGCAAGACTTATTCGACACGTGTGCGTTTATCACGTTGGGGCAGTGACGTGGCGAGGGACGTTTGTATGTGTGAACCGACAACCATAGCGCTGCCCGTCAACCGACGATCGGCAGCAGGGCAATCCCACGGCCAATCGGAGCACCTGGCACCAAGTTTCCGCAGTTTAAAAATGGTGCGTTCTCGACCTACACAACATTAGTAATTTTAGTTCCTATTGGCATCAGCTATCCAAGGTTAAAATTTCGTGACACAATTGTTCTCCACCTGCATATTCTACATAATTTCTTCAAGTTTTGTTGTGTTTTTAATGATACACTTATGGTTTTTATAACTACGTATTTTGCTCTTTTCTAACGGCTGATCACTGGGGCACTGGGTGACGCCTCTGTTGACCGGGCAGTGCCCAGTGGCTGGCCACTTAGATAAGCGCTCGCGTTTTGTCCTTGTACTCCTTCCATAGGCCCTGGCGGGTCCACCAGCACTGGTCGACTGCCGTGTCATCCTCCGCGAATGGCGTCATTGGAAGCCGTATGGAGGGCGTAGGTTCAGCATACCACTTTACCGGCCGTTATCGGCATTCGTCGCTTACCTTTGCAGAGGTACTTCACCTTCAGGACACACACATAAATTTGAATACAACTAACAGACACGTCAATGAACGGAAGGACAGTTCATAATTTTGTGAAAAAAAATTGGCATAATGGTACTTTGAACATGGGTTCGTGCGCGGTGTAGTCGCCACTTAACCACGACACCATGGTCCTTCGTCTGTACTGCTTGAGCGTGGACCGTTCGGTGTTGCATTTTTTTTGTGGTTCAGTACACCTTCTTCCTGTTTTCATTCTTGACCTGTGTTCAGTTTCTGAAAGGATGTCCACTAAATCCCTTGTGAGAATCACAAAGAGTGTAAAGCACATCACTGTAGATTGTGAGATTGTAGCATTTATTCATACTTCTGAATTCTGTTGATCTTATGGTGAGTCAGTTTTATCTGTGCTGTAGGCACTCACTGTGTGTATGAAAAGCTGTATCGCTGGTTTCTCTGAAATTCACTTGTGGATCTCAGCACCTCATTTGTGTCCTAGCCAAGTGACCACGTTGGCGGACATTACTACCTGAGTTTAAACATTTCCTCAAATGAAGCTTTGTGTTTGGAGTTGGTTGTTTACTGTGCAAGAATCGGCTCTCGTGTACAGTGTAAACATGAACTATGTTGAATGTATTTTAAATGTTAACGGAAAAGTAAAGCTGTGAGGATGGGTCATGAGTCGTGGTTGGGTAGCCCGTGAAAGACAACATTCCGAGTTCGAGCCTCGGTCCGGCACACACCTTTAACCTACCAGGAAGTTTAATATCACCGCGCGCTCCGCAGTAGAGTGAAAATCTCGTTCTGGGAACATAAAAATGAATTACAAGGAAAAGTTAGCCGCAAAGGAACTAGGGCCTCCGAGAACAGAACCTTTGATTGAGACAGTGACCAAATCAAATAAGCGTGACTACTAACAGGAAGTGTACAGTTAGCACAAGCTGTTGTGTGGGTGCAGCGTATGAATAACTGATTTTCAGCCCGCAAGTAAATTCGTGAATACATCTGTTAAGGATATTGTACATTTGTCCAAAACATGGAAAGCACGAAGAACGAAGTGCTTGGATTAAAAAGTGTGTAAGATACGGAGGTAGTCTTTCTCCCCTACTGTTCAATATATACATCGAAGAAGCAATGATAAAGATTCGCTGATGAAATTATCCTGAGTAAAGGGGAATAACAGGATCTATTTGAAATAAGTCTAATCAGTACAGAATGTAGATTGAGAGTAAGGAGACGAAAGACAAAAGTAATGAGAAGCAGCAGAAATGAGAACAGCGAGAAAATTAACATCAGAAATGGTGATCATGAAGTAGATGAAGTTAAGAAATCCTGCTACTTAGGCAGCAAAATACCTCTTGACGAACGGAGAAAGAATGGCATAAAAAGCAGACTAGTACAGCCAAAAAGCGCGTTCCTGGACAAGAGAAGTCTGATGGTATCAAATATAGGCCTTAATTCGAGAAAGACGTCTGTGCGAATGTGCGCGTGGAGCACAGCATTGTATGGTAGTGAAACATGGGCTGTGGGAAAACCGATATAGAAGAAAATCAAAGAGCTTGAGATGTGTTGCTACAGAAGAATATTGAAAATTAGGTGGATTGATAAGGTAAGGAGTGAGGAGTTTCTGCGCAGGATCGGTGAGGAAAGGAATAATGGAAAACATTGATAAGAAGAAGGGGCAGAACGATAGTATATCTGTTAAGACATCAGGGAATAACTTCCATGGTACCGCACTTGCTTCCTTCACAAAACTGACAGTCACTTGATAAAAATTTCTATTTTCACCAGTTCGTCTCAGTACGTCTTGATTAGTTATTCGATCTACCTATCTCTTCTTCAGCCTTCTTCTGTCGCACCAAATCTCAATGTCTCCTCGACGCATTTGCAGTCGCTGATGCAAGTAATTTTGAACAGAGAGGGGATTCTGGAGACCGGCGTACACACTGCAACGCTACCATTATTAAATCCTCTGTGCCGTCGGAACTTGTGCATAGACTTCATCTTTGAGCCTACAACGAAATGTCGTTTAATCAGATGAAGGTATTAGCCACGTGACAACAATGTATGAGAGAATTCCAAAGTGGCAGATTGTGGGGGCCCGATTAGCTAGAGCATCCAACCAAGGCAGTCAACTTACTGTATGTTTCAAGAGCAATTGTTTCAACAATCATGACAGCCCACATAAAACATGGAAAGATATAATGGTGTACACGTAATAGTGGGTGCAAATCAAAACCAAATGACAGAGATCGTCGTACGCTAACACGAATGGTGGGAAAACAACACAAAAGTATGGCGGCTAAAGCGACTGCAGATCTCAATAGCCATCTTCGAAACCCCGTATCTATCGACACTGTCCGCCGAGAAGCGAATATTCATGGACGAGCTGCTATGCCGAAATCATTAGTGACGACAAGTAATTCAAAGAAGCGTAAAATATGATGTCAGGAGCCTAAATCCCGGACGGTTGATTAGTGGAAACACGTCATGTGGTCCGGCGAGTCAACGGTTTCGTTATTTCCAACATCGGGCCGAGTTTACGTCTGGAGAACGCCAAAAGAAGCCTACAGTCCTGATTGCTTGATTACAATGGTTAACCATGGAGGTGGAATTGTGATGGTGTGGACAGTCATATCATGGTATTCCGCTGGTCCCATCATTACTCTCAAAACCCGTGTTACAGCCAACGATTATGTGAACATTTTAGGTGATCAGGTGCACCCCATGATTCAAATTTTGTTCTCCAACAATGATGCCATATTTCAGGAGATAATGCACCCATTCACACAGCCAGGACAGTACAGTCGTGGTATGAGGATTATGCAACTGAACTGCAGCACCTTCCCTGGCCAGCACAGTCCCCGTACTTGAACATTATCGAACCCTTGTGGGCGGTATAACAGCGCAGGCTCCGGAGCAATTTCCGCCTACCTCGCCACTACAGGAGTTGGAAGAGGTTCTGGTCGAAGTGGCATAACGTTCCACTGGAGGCTATACAATCATTATACGACAGTATTCCAAGAAGAATTACGGCTATATTACGGGCAAATGGGGGTCCAACCCCTCATTAATAAACCATTCCCAAGTAAGTACAAGTGTTAACATTATTTTGCCTAGCTCCTGTACATCTACAGGGAGTGGATAGAAATATACAAATACCAAAAATACAACGTCGTATTATGTCTGTTGTGGTGTAGGGAAACCTTTGGCATTCAAAGCAGCTTCCAATCTCTTCTGAATGAATAAATATACGTCCTGTACGGTTTTCCCTCCTGCATAAAAGTAGCAAATTCAGTAAACGATGGTAGAGGTGGATAACGATCTCGCACCCTCCTCTTCAAAGCAGACCTCAAAGGCTCAATAATATGGTGGCCAGGGGAGATACCGCAATTCATTCACTCACTCGCAAAACCAGTCCTCAATGACGCGAGCTGTGTGAACAGCGGCCTTGTTGTCTTGGAACACAGCGTCGCCATGGGGAACAAACATTGTACCATGGGATTGGCCTGCTCAGCCAAAATGGTCACACAACCCTTGATGATAATGTGACCTTTCAGAGTAACCATGGGGTCCATGAAGTACCACGATATGTCTGTCCAAATCTTCACCGAATCCGCGATATATTTCACTCTTGGTACGTAAACTCGGCCAGAAGTTGGAAACATTGTGAAAGGAGACCCATCCGACCAAATGATGCCTTCTTCAAACACTTCGGCTTCCTTGCTTATGAAATCGCTCACCATAAGAGCACCAGCAATTTGCTTACGTTCGGATTCGCTTAGTTCCGACATAATGCACTCGCAACTACACAGAGCACTTGAAATAAATGGTTTATAGCTCCTTCATCAATTGAATTGAGAAGTTCTTTTTTATTTCTTGGGACACAGGTATCCGAAACTAGTCACCATCAAGAAATAAAAAATATAATTCTCAATGCAACTTATGACGGAGCTACAACCATTTATTTAAATTGTAAGATAAGTTACGGACCTACTTTTCACCTGCAGCATGCTGCAAGTTCGCACACAGAACACTGTTCTGAGCACCAGTGACATTTTCTGCGCATCTGAGGGCATTGCACAGGTGCCATCCGTGATCAAATACATAAGCGCCTACTGCAAGCACAGCAAGCATCTGCATCTGTGTTGAAACCTGGATTTATGGCGGTTTATTCATGTTTTTGTCCATCCCCTATACGTACTGCAAGCCTTACTTAATCCTGGAGAGCTAGTAGTAGTAGGCCTACTTTGGTAGAAAATTGTGTGTGTGTATATTTCACCCATTAAGATTCCCTCAGTGACATTAAAACCGGTAACATAGTCCGTAATACACACATCAAAAAAAAGTTTTGCATCACCTTGGTTACGAGAGTTCCTGAACCTGGACAGAAAATTGGAACAGGGATCAACAGAAATATCATTTCCACCCTTTTTATTGCTCACGAAAACCACACATTGCATGTTGTGCTACCATACAGCGAGACCTTCAGAGATGGTGGTCCAGACTGGTGTACACACTGGTACCACTAATACCCAGCAGCACGTCCTTTTGCATTGATGCATGTCTGTATTCGTCGTGGCATACTATCCACAAGTTCATCAAGGCACTGTTGATCCGGATTGTCCCACTCCTACACGGCGATTCGGCGTAGAACCCTCAGAGTGATTGGTGGGTCACGTCGTCCATAAAAAACCCTTTTCAGTCTATCCCAGGCATGTACGATAGGGTTCATGTCTGGAGAACATGCTGGCCACTGTAGTCGAGCGATGTCGTTATCTTGAAGGAAGTCATTCAGATGATGCGCACGATGAGGGCGCGAATTTTTGTCCATAAGACGAATACCTCGCCAATATTCTGCCGGTATGGTTGCACTATCGGTCGGAGGATGGCATTTAGGTATCGTACAGCCGTTACGGCGCCTTCCAAGACCACCAGCGCCGTATGTCAGCCCCACATAATGCCATCCCAAAACCGCAGGGAGCCCCCACCACTCTGCACTCACTGGACAGTGTGTATAAAGCGTTCAGCCTGACCGGCTTTCCTTCAAATACGTCTCCGGCGATTGTGTGGTTGAAGGCATATGCGACACTCATCGCTGAAGAGAACGTGATGCCAATCCTGGGGGGTCCATTCAGCATGTTGTCGGGCCCACCTGTACCGCACTGCATGGTGTCGTGGTAGCAAAGATGGACCTCGCCATGGACGTCGGGAGTGAAGTAGCGTATCATGCAGCCTATTGCGCACACAGTTTGAGTCGTAACACGACGTCCTGTGGCTGCACGAAAAGCATTATTCAACATGGTGGCATTGCTGCTAGGGTTTCTCCGAGTCATAAGTCGTAGGTAGCAGTCATCCACTGCTATAGAGGCTCTCGGGCAGCCTGAGGGAGGCATGTCATCGACAGTTCCTGTCTCTCTGTATCTCCTCCGTGTCCGACCAACATCACTTTGGTTCACTCCGAGACGCCTGGACACTTCCCTTGTTGAGAGCCCTTCCTGGCACAAAATAACGATGCGGACGCGATCGAACCGCGGTATTGACCGTCTAGGCATGGTTGAACTACAGACAACACGAGCCGTGTACCTCCTTCCTTGTGGAGTGACTGGAACTGATCGACTGTCGAACCCCCTCTGTCTAATAGGCGCCGCTCATGCATGGTTGTTTCATCTTTGGTCGGTTTTAATGACATCTCTGAACAGTCAAGGGGATACAATATCCACAGTCAATGTCTGCCTTCACGAGTTCTGGCAACTGAGGTGATGCAAAATTTTTTTGAAGTGTGTGCTTCTCAATGCAACTTATGACGGAGCTACAACAGTTTATTTAAATTGTAAGATAAGTTGCGGACCTACTTTTCACCTGCAGAATGCTGCAAGTTCGTACACACTGTTCTGAGCGTGATTGACACTTGCTACGGATCTGAGGGCATTACACAGGTGCCATCCTGCTGGCTCGGCTTGCGATGCATTTATCGCGGTGTTTCCATGTTTTTGACCCTCCTCTATACGTATTGAACGCCTTACTTCCTCCAGGCCCACGTTGGTAAGAAATTGTGTGTGGGTGTGTGTATATTTTACCCATTAAGTTTCCTTCAGTGACAGTAGAATCAATAACATAGTCCGTAATAATTTCAAATAGTCTGCAGTAACTGACCCCAAACATTAATACTCTGATCTTCAAGTTCCTCAGATGGTGCGGATTCACAGCGGTCCAATATTTCTTCAATGATTTATTAAGGTTACTTCAGCACTGAAGAGAATTCTTTGAGGAAAGGAGCTATTGTTCTGAAATAGTGTCAAATCCTAACGACAGAATTCGATGTAGCTTTTGCATGCTCCGATTAGTATGATGATGAAGTGGCACGTAAAATGGATGGAGGCTGTTTCCGCTAGCGCTGGTCAGAAGTATTTCAGTCAGTCGCAATTTCTTTGGAACCAATATGAAAATTACTAGCAAGAACTGGCGGATCATTTATTTTATTCATTTCGTGCACTCTGCTCGCTGCATGGCAGCCCCTTACTCTCTGCGAAGTATTCCGGTCCTTCCAGTAGCTATTTCTGCTCGTTCGCCGAATAGTCAATCTTGTTTGATACCATCTATCAGGATACTTTAGTAGGTATAACTCAACAGTTCTCTTCGTATGCGTAAGAAATTACGAGCAGCAGCGTAACACAGCAGACGGTTCGATGTTATAAACAGGTAAAACCTTGAGCTCAAAACACTCGTAATTTCTTCGAAACTTCTTCTCGGAATTCCGAAAGCGGATAGTGGCTGACGTCGTCCCTGCGAGATCTACACTACTACCAGCAGTTATTACTGTGGCTTAATTTGAAAAAAATTGATGCTGATATATCTGTAGGTAATACAGTGATAGTAAACGATTATTCGTCCTTTTTGAGGCCTTTCTTACAATTCATCTTCTTGGAAACAGAATATTTAAGGTGAATAGTGTTGATGAATAAATCACTGTTTTCCCCAGAAATAATCCGAGTTTGAACACTTGTTTTTATTTCTGCATATGACACAGCAATCATTAGGAAATAGGTGGAATGTGATGCAACCGATTAAACAGAGTTGTGGATCGGATCAGCTAGCTGCTTGCGGACAAAAGGCTGTCGCCTTAAGGGGGGTAGGACGTCAAACGGGCCGACTTGGAGCAGGGGAGGTACCACAGTACATTTTAATTTCCACTGTCTATACTTTTACAAATAAATTCATAAAACTTTGTCAGCATGACCAGGAAAGATCCATGATTCAAACTCACAGCAATGGAAGCTGGGATATTCCCGTGAGCAACAACGTGTGTTTTCAAGCTGGCAAATTTTAGCCACCTCCGGTGGATTTTAGCTGTACTCAGTTATTTGAATTAAAGTGCACCAGCGGAATTTTCTGCCTTGTGACCATTAACGTTCCGCTTATCTGCCCTGGCCGTTGACGTAGATTCAGGCAGTTATTTTCCTCATCGTGTTGTCACTGTCCTGCACGGTGTGTTGTTTGACAGCTCAATGCATAATTGGTTGTGGGCGCCAATACCTTCTACGTTGTTCCATTGAACTCCCTGTTGTGTGCTGGTCGCGTGAAGGGGAGGTTATCTTGTCGGTGGCTCCGTTGACTGTCTGTCGGTTGGGTTGTCGTTGGATAGACAATGCTTGGGCCGACTGCCTGTCTCACCTAAGCGAGCTTTAGTGTTTAAATTCCAGGCTGACCCTCGGAACTTCTGAGCGCCCTTGGGTGTACTGCCTTTTCTTGTTTGTTCTTCTTGTTTGTACTTGTATGGCTTCTAGCCGATTTTTTGATTAAGGTTGTTTCGCCCTTAAGGTGTCAGATGGTTTGGACCTTCAACCTGACTTAAGAAATGTTTTACGTAAAGCCTTTGGCATTTTTAAAATTAATGTTATTGAGTCTTCAGCTGATTTTGAATTCAAGTTGTTTGCTCTTAAAGTGTCAGATTCTTTGTTCCTTCAGCCTAATTAAGGAACTGTTTTAAGATAAGGCTTTGCCTTTTAAATTTCTGATTTTGGCTGAGCTTTAAGTTATTGGCATTCAGCCATTTTTAAATTAAGGTGGTCTTGCCCTTAAGGCATGAGATTGTACGGCGCATTCAGCCGCTAATTAAGTTCCAAAACTAAAGGTCTTTTTTTTAAATGTTTCTTGGGTCTTGTAATGTTTGATCAAATAAAAGGTTGTATGTTGGAGTGTAACTGACAGCCGC
Source organism: Schistocerca nitens (assembly GCF_023898315.1). NCBI lineage: Eukaryota > Metazoa > Arthropoda > Insecta > Orthoptera > Acrididae > Schistocerca > Schistocerca nitens. The sequence goes on from NC_064622.1 coordinate 357,942,773, forward strand.
TTCTTTTGGCCCCTTTCCACAACTTAAACTACCTGTCCTGTCCTGCGGGTGTACCAGGGCGTCTCATTAGGTTTAGAGAAGGGTTGGGGTTGTTTGGGGGAGGAGACCAGACAGCGAGGTCATCGGTCTCATCGGATTAGGGAAGGACGGGGAAGGAAGTCGGCCGTGCCCTTTGAAAGGAACCATCCCGGCATTCGCCTGGAGCGATTTAGGGAAATCACGGAAAACCTCAATCAGGATGGCTGGACGCGGGACTGAACCGTCGTCCTCCCGAATGCGAGTCCAGTGTCTAACCACTGCGCCACCTCGCTCGGTGTTTTAGAGAAGGGTTTTGACAATCTGAATGAATTATACTGTTTACAAATTATCAAGGGAGTAGAAATAAAATAAAAGGGGTGAAAACTGGTTTATAAGTTGTAGTGAAGTTATGAAGAGTCGAAGAACATACAAGCAGTAAAGAAAACCAAGGAAAAATTTTGAAACGGAAGTTAAGTTCAGGGAGAAGAAATTAAAAGTTTGAGATTTGCAAATGAGATAATAATTCTCCCAGAGAAAGCAAAGGACTTGGAAGAGCTGCTGAACGGATAGGATAGTGTCTAAAAAGAGATTATGACATGAACGCCAACAGAAACAAAACAGGGGTAATGGAATGAGGTGAAATTATGTAGGGCTACGCTTAGCGAATTACGTTTGGAAATAAACATATGGAAGTAATAGAAACGTTTTGCTGTTTGGGCAGCGAAACAACTGATGATGGCGCAAATGGAGAGAATATAAAATGCAGACTGGCTGTAGAAGGAAAAGTGTTTCTGAACAAAGAGCGAATCTGTTAGTATAGAATATGAAGTTAAGCGGTAGGAATCTTTTCTGAAGGTATTTGTCTGCAGCTTAGCCTGGTGCGGATTCGAAACATGGACGATAAACAATTCAGACATGAAGGGAAGAGATGTTATTGAAATGTGGTGCTACAGAAGAACGCTGAAGACTAAATGAGTAGATCGTGCACCTGAAGAGTTACAAATTGGGTTGGGGAAAAAAGAAATGTATAGCACAACTAGCCTAGAAGAAGGGATCGATTGATAGAACTGTTACAAAGCATTAAGGAATCGATGAAAGTACGTCTGAGGGAAAGAGATTTTCCAGGACGCTCACACAGCTGTTGTCGAATGGCTCCGTGACCAAGGAGCGGATTTCAATCGTTGTCGGATTGAGCGATTAGTACAACGTTCCGATCGTTGTTTGCAGAGACTTTTTGACAGTGTTGAAAAATAGCGCCAAGAATCTACGACATTTTTAGGTGGAGTGCAGTATTCAATAAAAGTTAGTTGCTCTGCCTTAATTACGTGTAAATTATTTTTTGAAGTCCCCTCGTTCCTTTATTTCAGGAAACGTTATCCTAAAAATACAAGGATAAAGCGCCAAGCCTCGCTGCTATTCTGGTACCGACTCATATCACGAAAGTACGTTCCCCTCTTCTTAGTCGGTGCTGAAAAATGGTTCAAATGGCTCTGAGCACTATGGGACTTAACTTCTGAGGTCATCAGTCCCCTAGAACTTAGAACTACTTAAACCTAACTAACCTAAGGACATCACACACATCCATGCCCCAGGCAGGATTCGAACCTACGACCGTAGCGGTCGCACGGTTCCAGACTGTAGCGCCTAGAACCGCTCGGCCACTCCGGCCGGCGGTCGGTGCTGAAAGTCTGAAAGTTTCGTCAGCAGTGAAGCTGTAAAAACTGAGCAACTGAGCGAGGTGACGCAAATGGTAAAAGCTATAGATTTCAAACCAGCAGGTGTGTGCTTCAAAACCGTGCACGGCCTTTCAGAGTTAGATTTTTCGTGATTTCCTTAAATTATTTAAGGTGATTGTCAGAACAATTAATTTATATAGTGCGCTGTCGACTTCTCTTACCGTCCATGTTCAATCCGATATTGTGTTCAGTCCTTAATTACAGCGTCTTTGATGGGACATCAGGTCTAATTTTCTTTCCAGAGACGGAGTGGTAGCGAAATTCACAAGCAAGAAGAAAACTCGGTCTCTGTCTAAATATCCATAAAGAAGAAGTTTAGGAAACAAGTGAAAACCACAAACAAAAGGGGGTTTTGCTTCAATTCGTAAAGAGTTCGTTGATATATGTAAGAAGCTCTACAGAGCCTGGTTCAAAGACAACCAAAATCATAAACAATGCTTAGAGAAAGTCCTAAAAACGCTTACTTTTAGACCAATAGCTAGTAACATACACTCCTGGAAATTGAAATAAGAACACCGTGAATTCATTGTCCCAGGAAGGGGAAACTTTATTGACACATTCCTGGGGTCAGATACATCACATGATCACACTGACAGAACCACAGGCACATAGACACAGCCAACAGAGCATGCACAATGTCGGCACTAGTACAGTGTACATCCACCTTTCACAGCAATGCAGGCTGCTATTCTCCCATGGAGACGATCGTAGAGATGCTGGATGTAGTCCTGTGGAACGGCTTGCCATGCCATTTCCACCTGGCGTCTCAGTTGGACCAGCGTTCGTGCTGGACGTGCAGACCGCGTGAGACGACGCTTCATCCAGTCCAAAACATGCTCAATGGGGGACAGATCCGGAGATCTTGCTGGCCAGGGTAGTTGACTTACACCTTCTAGAGCACGTTGGGTAGCACGGGATACATGCGGACGTGCATTGTCCTGTTGGAACAGCAAGTTCCCTTGCCGGTCTAGGAATGGTAGAACGATGGGTTCGATGACGGTTTGGATGTACCGTGCACTATTCAGTGTCCCCTCGACGATCACCAGTGGTGTACGGCCAGTGTAGGAGATCGCTCCCCACACCATGATGCCGGGTGTTGGCCCTGTGTGCCTCGGTCGTATGCAGTCCTGATTGTGGCGCTCACCTGCACGGCGCCAAACACGCATACGACCATCATTGGCACCAAGGCAGAAGCGACTCTCATCGCTGAAGACGACACGTCTCCATTCGTCCCTCCATTCACGCCTGTCGCGACACCACTGGAGGCGGGCTGCACGATGTTGGGGCGTGAGCGGAAGACGGCCTAACGGTGTGCGGGACCGTAGCCCAGCTTCATGGAGACGGTTGCGAATGGTCCTCGCCGATACCCCAGGAGCAACAGTGTCCCTAATTTGCTGGGAAGTGGCGGTGCGGTCCCCTACGGCACTGCGTAGGATCCTACGGTCTTGGCGTGCATCCGTGCGTCGCTGCGGTCCGGTCCCAGGTCGACGGGCACGTGCACCTTCCGCCGACCACTGGCGACAACATCGATGTACTGTGGAGACCTCACGCCCCACGTGTTGAGCAATTCGGCGGTACGTCCACCCGGCCTCCCGCATGCCCACTATACGCCCTCGCTCAAAGTCCGTCAACTGCACATACGGTTCACGTCCACGCTGTCGCGGCATGCTACCAGTGTTAAAGACTGCGATGGAGCTCCGTATGCCACGGCAAACTGGCTGACACTGACGGCGGCGGTGCACAAATGCTGCGCAGCTAGCGCCATTCGACGGCCAACACCGCGGTTCCTGGTGTGTCCGCTGTGCCGTGCGTGTGATCATAGCTTGTACAGCCCTCTCGCAGTGTCCGGAGCAAGTATGGTGGGTCTGACACACCGGTGTCAATGTGTTCTTTTTTCCATTTCCAGGAGTGTAGATGTAACTACCTACTAGATGGCCATATATTTAGTCTCGTTGTTGACTTCTTTTGCGGACAAAAATGATCACTATATCCTAAAATTCGAAGAGGTTTGTAGAGCATTCGTACAGTCAATAAGGCCTTTGCCAAATATAAACTAAAAAGTGAGGAAGTACATTGCGAAATTAATCCGATTTTATTAGTAGGTCACTTACTTTCAAACTTAAAAACCCTGAGTTACAAGTTGCTTCTACGTCGCCTCCTCCTAGGAGACCCATTGACATGAAGATAAAATTGTTAAGGTTAGAAATTGCTCTTGGAAAAATGTAAATGTTGTTGCGTCAGATAAATCGGAAATTGGACATTGGTGATAAGTTCTATGTGACCAAATTGTTAAGGTCATCGGTCCATAAGCTTACACACTACTTGATCTAACTTAAACTAACTTACGCTATGGACTACACACACACCCATGCCCAAGGGAGGACTCGAACGCCCTAGACCGCGCGGCTACCCCCCGCGGCGTCAGATAAATAAAAAGATACCTTACACAGTAATAATACGTTTCTGTATATGTTGTACTTTGTTTAAAAGAGACTGTCGCGATAAATAGTTCTTTAGTATGTAGTGTACAGTTGTGGTGACCGTCTCCTGATATTACCAGTATTTCCCTTTCTCCTGCACAACGTGTAGAATATTCTGATCACACGGAGAAGCCAATGCGTGCGCACGATAGCACGTGAAACATGATCCGAAATTAAATACACGGCTTGGCTGCAGGAAACTCACGCGAACTTTTATTTCATTACGGTAATAAGTCATATTTAGCAGGAATCAACCTGGAGTGGAAGCACTCTGCTATATTGAAGTGTGGTAAACGAAACGGTGACATGTAGATAGGAGTTCAATTAGCTAATTCACACAGTAGCCCTGTCTTTATCATGGTCAGTGTACGTGACATGGATATTCACAGGAAAAATCGTATGTATTCGGGTTGATGGCTGGAGTTTAAATGATAGTTTATTAAATTGTGTATCATGATAGCTTCAAGTTATGAAAGTCTGTAACAGGGGCGGAGCGTCGTAATCAACTATCAAATGAAAGAAAATAATTTGATGCCACTTGGTAAATCATAGATAAGGAACAATCAGTCTGGCGCTGAAAAAATATCTTCTCGATATTTTACGGCTGGGGCGACGAACGCGCCATCATCTTCTCAGGTCGTGGAGTAGTTGTTGCAGGCGCGAACCCGTGTCTGCAAGCGTCCATCACACCTGCAACAGAAGTAGAAGAAGATGAAGAAGAAATTAATCATAAGATTGCAGCAATAACGAGCATACACAAACATGAGAAAAAATCAGAAAATCACCTTAAATATATAAAATAAAGTAATTGAGCTATGTCTGTTTACAGCAGAATGTCAAAGCTCTACCCCCACAGCAATCCATGAACGTGCCTGTGTTTCAGCGTTGTACTTGGGACGTGTTAGGTGTGTTGACATTCGGAAGACGATTAGTTTGCAGATACTCTGGCTGGGTTGGGACTCTGCATCGCAGTTGGACGATAGAAAAATCAACCTACATTTGGTAATGTAAGCAATAGGAGCATATATACACTTCCACATTAGTTGAAGCATTTGAAAAAATCTGAAAGTATGGAAAAAACGGATAATGTGGAAAACACGGTAAAAATGTAAAAAATACGATAAAATCTGGATACGACATCGTCATACAGGATATCTATATTCATATATGTGGTAATAGCCGATTTTTTTTGTAACATAAACACTAGACCAAAGTGTCTGGAGATGTCTTGGATGATTTACTGGAAATCTGCATTTATGTACTAAGGAAGACAACTATTAAAATCACAGCACTATCTGATCCAAAAATGGCTGATAGATTTGCGCAAAAGTTTGAGAGAGCTCGCAGACTTAATTAAAAAAAAAAGAAAAGTGGAGTTTGTTATTTATTGAGGGCAAGGGAGAGACATGACGCCACACATACACTTATAAATAAAAAAGCTTTATACGGATGGAGTAATGGGTAGAGGGGGGGCTATATATAAGTTCTTAATGTGACGACTAGATATGAGAGAGGAACTGACACCACATATGCTTTAATGTTTGAAAGACGGTGCATTCCAGAGAGACATGGTGACAAGAAGAAATTGAGTCTGGCTGTGAAGCTATCTGGAATCGAGTAACGGGCCTAGGTGAACTCAAGTTAACTATCGGATGTTTTTACGGGCGTTCTAGTTCCGCTGCAATACTTGTAAAATCATTCAAGGAAACTCTACCTACATTGTGCAGTACTAGTGACCTTAATCTACCGGGTATAGACTGGGATGTCTATGATTCACTGCCGGTGATACGAACAGACAGTCTTGTAAAGTACTCTTGAACACATCTACCGAAAATTACCTTGAACAACTAGTTCGGTAGTCCACGCTCAATGGTAATATTTTAGACCTTGTAGATACAAACCGGCCTGACCTTATCAACAGTATCAGTATAGAGACAGGGATTTGGGATAATGAAATCATGATAGCCATGATGGTTACTAAAGTTAATAAATCCATCAAAAAGACTAGGGAGTACTTATGCTAGAAAAATCATATAGGTAGTTGTTGGCAACCCACTGAAACGATGAACTGACATAATTTAGACTCAATGCTACGGACATGAAGGAATTATGAGCAAAGTTTAAAATGTCGTTAATCACGCTTTGGAGGCGTACGCATCAAGTAAGTGGATTAAGGATGGGAAAGACCCGCTGTGGTTTAGTAATCAATTCTGGAGAGCACAAAATGCTGAGGAAACAGAGATTGTTGCACTCCCGGTTCAGGAAAGAATGCACAAATGTCGACAGGCAAAAGTTAATAGAAACTCAGCGTCCTGATCGATGCACAAAGCACAACAACTTCCACCATCATAAGTTGGTAAAGATCTTGTCGGGAAGCCTAGAAAATTCCGGTCATACGTAAAATCACTAAGTGGGCCTAGGGCAACTGTCCAGTCCCTCGTTGACCAGTTTGGTGCGGCAATAGAAGACAAGAAACGGAAGTTTTAAATTTTGCGTTTAAGAAATCATTTGCCCACGAGGATTGTACAAACATAGCGTCTTTTGACTGTCGCACAGACTCCTGCATGTAGGACATAGAAATAGGCTTCCCTGACGCAGAGAAGCATCTGACAGAGTTGAAAGCAAATAAGACGCCAGGTCGATATCGAATTCCAATTCGGTTTTATAGAGAGTACTCTGCAGCATTAGCCCCTCACTTAGCTTGCATTTATGGCGAATCTCTCGCCCAGTCCGAAGCGATTGGAAAAAGGTGTAGGTGACTCCGGTACATAAGAAGGGTACAAGAACGCACGCGTAAAATTACAGACCAACATCCTTAACATCGGTTTGCTGCGAAGTTCTTGAACATACTGTATACTCAGTTCGAATGCAGTAAATTTCTTTGAGGCCGAAAAGATTATTCCTGCGAATCAGCACGGTTTTAGAAGCGTCGCTCGTGCGAAACTCAGATTGCCCATTTCTCACTTGATATACTGCGAACTATGAATGAAGGGCAACAGGCAGATTCCATATTCGTAGATTTCCGAAAGGCATTTGACACAGAGCCCCACTACAGACAGTTAACGAATGCACGAGCATGTGAAATAGCTTTTCAGATATTTGAGTGACTCGAAGACTTTTTGAGTAATAGAAGCCAATACCTTGTCCCCGACGGCGATTATTGATCAGAGACAAGGCCATCGTCAGCAGTGGTCAGGGGAAGTGAATACTGGGATTAGGGCTGGGTTGGGTTGTTGTGGGGGAGGAGACCAGACGGAGAGTCATCGGTCTTACCGGATTAGGGAAGGAGGGGAAGGAACCATCCCGGCATTTGCCTGGAACGATTTAGGGAAATCACCGAAAACCTAAATCAGGATGGCCCGATGCGGGATTGAACTGCGTGAGGAAACGGTAGTGCTTTTTTATTCGGATTCTGAGCACTGTGGCATTCTCTGCAAATACAGCTGAGGAACAAGTCCCATTATTTAGAACAGTGAAGATATTTAGCTGCAGTTTATAGTGGTGTGATTCCATAAAAGGAAAGCTATTCACATGGATCGTATATTGACTGTTACACATGAAATCACGAGAAGTTTGCTGATCGTAGGTAGCACGTACTTTATCTGCACAACTTAGTTTAGCACCTAATACCGTTGCTTGTCTTTTGTCTAATTTTTAAATCATTCATCTCGCTCTTAACCATTTTTTTTATTGTTGTCTCCAACAGCGTCACTTGAAAGTCACTAAATGAGATATTTCATAATATTTCGCTAGAATTTCATTTTCCATGACTTTAGCACCTCATACTTTCGGTGCACTTAATAAATCATGCCGGGAAAAAGACTAGTAGCTGAATGTGTCATTATCAGGTACAAATTCTTCCATTCTTTGAAATAATGTTTGTTCTGTATCTCTTTTACAAGCATATATATATCGATTTAGTAAGTATATGTGTTCCCTCCATCTTCCCCACATTTGATTATGATTGTTTAATGTTGTGCTCTATCCATCTTTCCAATTCTTACTCACTTTGAATGACAAAGTGAGTGAATATGTCTGTGTATTGGATTTTCATAGTGTTGGGTGGCGGGTAAATTTCTGGTCTGCTGCTGTGGCAGTTGACCCAACTCTTGTGTAGGCTTAATGTGATGCAAAGAGGTTTCGTACCTTCTGGTCGAAGCGATATTGAGCTTAAGTTGAAAGGGTGCGGACGACTTTCGCTACATGTGTGGACCCCGATTCGGTTAGGATGTTCTTCACTCGTGCCTCCCATTTTGTTGAGCGGGATTGGTCGTGGGAGCTCGTTTGCAGTAGCGAGTATGTGTAAGTTTTAGCTTAGTTGAAGTGTTAACCCATTTCTTTTGCAGCTTCAGACCTTTATAATCACGCGGAATATTATATTCAGAACAGGAAGTGGTGGAGTTTTTGTAATTGTTCGATTTTACTGGTAGTTACCTCGCAGTATCTCCACGCTTCTTCCATGTATACAACCTTCTTTTATGATTCTTGAACCAAGTGTTAGCTATGATTAAGTTATGCTCTGTGCAGAACTCTACGAGGCGGCTTCCTCTTTCATTCCTCAATCCCATTCCATATTCACCTACTACATTCCCTTCTCTTCCTTTTCCTACTATCGAGCTCCAGTCACCCATGACAATTAAATTTTCGTCTCCCTTCACTATCTGAATAATTTCTTTTATCTCATCATACATTTCATCAATCTCTTCGTCATCTGCGGAGCTAGTTGGCATATAAACTTGTACTACTGTGGTACGCGTGGGCTTCGTATCTATCGTGGCTACAGTAATGCGTAGTAGCTTACGCGCATTCCTATTTTCCTATTCATTATTGAACCTACTCCTGCCTTACCCCTATTTGATTTTGTATTTATAACCCTGTATTCGCCTGACCAAAAGTCTTGTTCCTCCTGCCACCGAACTTCGCTAATTCTCACTATATCTAACCTATCCATTTCCCTTTTTAAATTTTCTAACCTACCTGCCCGATTAAGGTATCTGACATTCCACGCTCCGATCCGTAGGACGCCAGTTTTTTTTTTCTCCTGATAACGACGTCCTCTTGAGTAGTCCCTACCCGGAGATCCGAATGGGGAATATTTTACGCAAGAGGACGCCATCATTTAACCATACAGTAAAGCTGCATGCCCTCGGAAAAAATTACGGCTGTAGTTTCCCCTTGCTTTCAGCCGTTCGCAGCACCAGCACAGCAAGGCCGTTTCGCTTAGTGTTACAAGGCCAGATCAGTCAATCATCCAGATTGTTGCCCCTGCAACTACTGAAAAGGCTGCTACCCCTCTTCAGAAACCACATGTTTGTCTGGCCTCTCAACAGATACCCCTCCGTTGTGGTGCACCTACGGTACAGCTATCTGTAGCGCTCAGGCACGCAAGCCTCCCCACCAACGGCAAGGTCCGTGGTTCATGGGGGGTGAATAACACTAATCATACAAAATAATGACGTCACGCTGCCTCTGGCCCTCGGGTATCCTCGTCGCAGTACACACACACAAAACAGTGTAATTATCGAATCGATTATGCAAACTAGTGTTGTTGTTGTGCTGATATAAAATACCAAAGAACGATTTATAATCACTCTTTGCAGAGTGCTATTGATAAAAACACTCCAGTTTTTATCGTATTTTTAAACACACGTGTCAGAGGCTAACGTCGTCCTAATCTGACATGTGGCTGTTTTTCCGGGAAACGCTCGCGGGGCAGTGGGTGGGCTCTGAACTGTAGCGAGTGCCTGCTGGTGTTGTTTTCTCACGACCTTCGGCTACTATGCGTAGCGTGAGAGCTACAGGGCTCTGAGCGACGGCCGATGCGTACGTCAAAGACATCCGCGCTAGCGGGCACCTGCAAAAGGCGCGTTATTAAAATATGTGTGGTACTCTGCACAGAGCCGACAGTTGTATCTGATGCATGGATAGAACCGCACAGATACCGATCGTGGCATGCAATGAATGTAAAGGCGTCTTTCAACGGTGGATGCTCCATCCACCTGATGGGCCGGCACGCTTAGCTGCACTGAAATACGATCCTATAATTAAGAACACCGGTGGAAGCGGAGTAAGATGGCGCTACCTATGCACAAGTGTGAGCCGGTGCTATCCTACCTAAAACTGCATGACTAATGATACTCATTTTCTGTAGGCTGAAATAAGCAAAGGAATGTGGTTTTGGGTTATAAATACGAGTCGCCTCAGTGTGAGAAGCCCTTCCACTCTGAGATTAGCAGCAAGATCAAGAGCTCATATAGAATCAACAGACATGAAGCGCTATAACGGAAATGAAAGTTCAACAGGTGCGAATAAGTCACCACGATTTGACTCGAGTGATCCAAGAAGTATATATTTAAGATGAATTTTTTCCGTGTTCGTGTGTGCTTGTTAGAGTTGCATTCTTCTTTTTCTTCTTCTCCTCCTTTTTCTGTTGCAGAAGTGATGGATATATGCAGACTTGAGGTTGCAACCTGCAACAACTACTCCACCACCTGACAAAACGATGATGCTGTCGTCGCCCCAGCCTGATTCGTTTGCGATGTATTCACCACGCTTGCAAGCACTGCCACAACCCAGTCCGTCATCATCACTGTGGTATGGACTGACGACAACAGCTTGTTTGCCATCGCAGCCCTGCTCTGGACCATCTCGCAATCATCATGGACCTTCGTTTCTAGGTACACCCAATGACAAAGTTGCGACAGATCGGAAAGATGTGATATTACAAGGCATTGCTGCAAATAGAGATGTGATTTCGAAAATAACTAAAACTACTATAGATATCTGCATATACGAGGGTTTGAACTTAGATAGGGGCAAATATTTATTTACAACCGATACAAAAGAGTTACATGTTTGCACCTGTCCTTCAAAGTAGTCACCAACGTTGTGTAGAACGCGTCGCCAGCGATGTGGAAGGCGTAGTATACGCCTGTTCTGCTGATGGTGCGAATGGAGCGGTCTACTACCTGTCGAATCCCTGGAACAGTTCTGAAGCGAATGCCACGAAGTGGTTCCTCCATCTTCGGAATCAAATAAAAGTCACAAGGGCTTAAGTCCGGGGAGTATGGTGGATGATACAGTACTTCCCAGTCCCATCGACCGAACAGAGCAGCCACAGCTTGCGCTGTATGCGCCCGCGCATTTTCGTGCAAAATGATGGGTGGGTTGCGCAGAAAGTATTGCCGCTTCTTTCGCAAAGCTGGTCGCAGGTGATGCTTCAAAAACGAACAGTAATATTGTACAATGACGGTCTACCGTGGAGGAATGTAATATAACACCATCAGTCGTACAGGAGAATCACCATAACTTTCACCATACTGAGGCCCTGACGCACTTTCGACTTTCGCGGCGACCCATAATAACGCCATTCGTTGGATTGGCGTTTCAGGTTTGGCTCGTACGATGTGGGCCACGTCTCATCCAGTGTTACGATATGGCGTAAGAAAGCCTCTCCTTCGCGCTCATGGCGCTCCAAGTGCGTCTGAGCAGCGTCGTAACGCATCCATTTCTGCATTTCCGTCAAGGCTTGCGGAACCCATCGTGTGCAATTTTTCGCATGCCCAGGCGTTCCTTCAGGATGCGAAGCATAGTCGTATGCGCTAATCAGTTTTCGTGGGCGAGCTCACGAATCGTATGAAGTCGATCATTGTCCACTAACGCGGCAACAGCATGCACTTCTTCAGAGACGCTAGGACTAGCTGAAAGATGCATGTCTGCCACAGTTTACCGACCTTCGTTGAAGGCTTTTACCCAACGTGCCACTGTTCTGTACGGTAATGCCGATTCCCCCCACGCCTCTTGAAGACCTTGATGACACTGTCGTGTTGTACGACCTCTGGCACATTCAATCTTGATCCAACTCCGTTGTTCCTGTTTCGAAAACATAGTGACACGGTTACGTTAGAGGGCTCGCTCACAAGTGACTGTGTTTCCCTCGATTCTCGTTGGGCTGAGGACACCAGCTCACTTGCTGATGCAGCCACGCCCTGGACTATTTCTCAACCGTCATGAACCTCCACAGCATCGCACGTTGCTTCCATACCAATCTGGACATAGCAGCAGCATCACCCCGCCCACTCTGTTAGGGATCACCAAGTACAGGGTGTTTCAAAAATGACCGGTATATTTGAAACGGCAATAAAAACTAAACGAGCAGCGATAGAAATACACCGTTTGTTGCAATATGCTTGGGACAACAGTACATTTTCAGGCAGACAAACTTTCGAAATTACAGTAGTTACAATTTTCAACAACACATGGCGCTGCGGTCTGGGAAACTCTATAGTACGATATTTTCCACATATCCACCATGCGTAGCAATAATATGGCGTAGTCTCTGAATGAAATTACCCGAAATCTTTGACAACGTGTCTGGCGGAATGGCTTCACATGCAGATGAGATGTACTGCTTCAGCTGTTCAATTGTTTCTGGATTCTGGCGGTACACCTGGTCTTTCAAGTGTCCCCATAGAAAGAAGTCACATGGGTTCATGTCTGGCGAATAGGGAGGCCAATCCACGCCGCCTCCTGTATGTTTCGGATAGCCCAAAGCAATCACACGATCATCGAAATATCCATTCAGGAAATTAAAGACGTCGGCCGTGCGATGTGGCCGGGCACCATCTTGCATAAACCACGAGGTGTTCGCAGTGTCGTCTAAGGCAGTTTGTACCGCCACAAATTCACGAAGAATGTCCAGATAGCGTGATGCAGTAATCGTTTCGGATCTGAAAAATGGGCCAATGATTCCTTTGGAAGAAATGGCGGCCCAGACCAGTACTTTTTGAGGATGCAGGGACGATGGGACTGCAACATGGGGCTTTTCGGTTCCCCATATGCGCCAGTTCTGTTTATTGACGAAGCCGTCCAGATAAAAATAAGCTTCGTCAGTAAACCAAATGCTGCCCACATGCATATCGCCGTCATCAATCCTGTGCACTATATCGTTAGCGAATGTCTCTCGTGCAGCAATGGTAGCGGCGCTGAGGGGTTGCCGCGTTTGAATTTTGTATGGATAGAGGTGTAAACTCTGGCGCATGAGACGATACGTGGACGTTGGCGTGCCGGCCGCTGGTGGCCGAGCGGTTCTGGCGCTACAGTCTGGAACCGCGCGACCGCTACGGTCGCAGGTTCGAATCCTGCCTCGGGCATGGATGTGTGTGTTGTCCTTAGGTTACTTAGGTTTAAGTAGTTCTAAGTTCTAGGGGACTTATGACCTCAGCAGTTGAGTCCCATAGTGCTCAGAGCCATTTGAACCATTTTTTGACGTTGGCGTCATTTGGACCGAAGCTGCAACACGGCGAACGGAAACCCGAGGCCGCTGTTGGATCACCTGCTGCACTAGCTGCGCGTTGCCCTCTGTGGTTGCCGTACGCGGTCGCCCTACCTTTCCAGCACGTTCATCCGTCACGTTCCCAGTCCGTTGAAATTTTTCAAACAGATCCTTTATTGTATCGCTTTTCGGTCCTTTGGTTACATTAAACCTCCGTTGAAAACTTCGTCTTGTTGCAACAACACTGTGTTCTAGGCGGTGGAATCCAACACCAGAAAAATCCTCTGTTCTAAGGAATAAACCATGTTGTCTACAGCACACTTGCACGTTGTGAACAGCACACGCTTACAACAGAAAGACGACGTACAGAATGGCGCACCCACAGACTGCGTTGTCTTCTATATCTTTCACATCACTTGCAGCGCCATCTGTTGTTGAAAATTGTAACTACTGTAATTTCGAAAGTTTGTCCGCCTGAAAATGTACTGTTGTCCGAAGCATATTGCAACAAACGGTGTATTTCTATCGCTGCTCGTTTAGTTTTTATTGCCGTTTCAAATATACCGGTCATTTTTGAAACACCCTGTAAGTTCAAATGTTCAAATGTGTCTGAATTCCTAAGGTCATCAGTCCCTAGACTTACACACTACTTAAACTAACTTAAACTAACTAACTAAGAACAACACATACACCCATGCCCGAGAGAGGACTCGAACCTCTGGCGGGAGGGGCCGCGCAATCCTTGACATTACGCCTCAAACCACGCTGCCACTCCGCGCGGCTCACCAAGCAAGGCCTGCTGCCACAATGGACTACTGTTTGGTTACTGGCACTTTTGGGGATAGGGTCTCACAAGCCTATACTGACCAACGAATGCGGGCTACCGATATCCTGCACCATTTCTGGATGCCTGCCGAGGAATTTTGGGAAGCATTTTCCCCGAAATCGTCAGCGACCCGCGTATCCCGCCATTAAGTGTAACAGAGCTCTATATTGTGAGCTCACACACTCCTCCCGCCTCCCCAAAAGCAGGCAGTGATCCTATTGATAGGAAAAGGGCATCGACCACATTTAGTGGACAACTGCCACGATATCGCGGGGCAATTCTATTGCAGAGTGATTCGGAGCTTTTGTCAGAAGTGTTCATGCTCAGATATTTTTCCGAAATGCAGGAAAGATGGTCGGTAAGAATCTAGATGAAATGGATGAATATTGCTTTGCATGGTCACTTCTGATTAGCGATAGCAATTATCCTACAAATGTAGTGCTTTCAAGTATTTACAGTACATGTAATGTCTGCGGGCATTATAATTTGAAAGGCATCTCATTCCATATAAAATTCCAGGACCAACCAAGACTCTAGAGGCCGAACTCAGTTTATTCATTTTATTTAATGCCCTGGATGTTGATCATAGCAAGCCAGAAGAAGAAACTGACCCTGAGCACTCTGTGCAGAGCAAAGAATTAAAGTGATGAGGATAATGGCCAAGGGGCACTACATCAGTAGTGCGTGGATAAGTTCAGATTTTGGTTCTGATGCGAGGCATACAAGGATAACCCATGCAGTTGCGATGACCACTGCGTCCATATGGTGCAGTTGTCAGTGGAGCTGTCTAGTAAGCAGGAAACCTGAATTCAAATCCCGGTCCGACACAAATCTTCAACTGCCCCTATTGATTTAAATCAACGCACAAGCCTTTGTGCTGTGAACATTTGTGCTACTTTTCTTTGTGTACGTTTATATCCTCTATTGGTCTTGTTTGGAATGTGTCCCAAACACTTGAGCAATATTCATAGACGGCTATCACTGTCACACTAGTGTTTTGTAAGCTACGCTATGTGATCAAATGTATCCGGACACGTGGCTGAAAATGACTTACAAGTTCGTGGCGCCCTCCTTCGGTAATGCGGGAATTCAATTGGTGTTGGCCCACACTTAGCCTTGATAACACCCTCCACTCTCGCAGCCATACGTTCAGTCAGGTGCTGGACGGTTTCTTGGGGAATGGCAGCCAATTCTCCATAGAGTGCTGCACTGAAGAGAGGTATCGATGTTGATCTTTGTGGCCCGGCACGAATCGCCAGTTCTATAGGATTCAGGTCAGGACTCTGTGCAGGCCAGTCCATTACAGGGATGTTATTGTAGTGTAAGCACTCCGTCACAGGCCGTGCATCATGAACAGGTGCTCGATCGTGTGGAAAGATGCAATCGCCATCCCCGAATTGCTCTTCAACAGTGGGAAGCAAGAAGGTGCTTAAAACATCAATGTAGGCCTGTGCTGTGATAGTGCCACGCAAAACAACAAGGGGTGCAAGCTCTCTCCATTAAAAACATGACCACACCCGAACACCACCGCCTTAGAATTTTACTGTTGGCACTACACACGCTGGCAGATGACGTTCACCGGGCATTCGCCATACCCACACCCTGCCATCGGATCGCCACATTGTGTACCGTGATTCGCCACTCCACACAACGTTTTTCCACTGTTCAATCGTCCTGTGTTTACACTCCTTACATCAAGCGAGGCGTCGTTTGGCATTTAGCGGCGTGATGTGTAGCTTATGAGCAGCCACTCGACCGTGAAATCCAAGTTTTCTCACCTCCCACCCACCTGTCATAGTACTTGCTGTGGATCCTGATGCAGCTTGGAATTCCTGTGTGATGTCTGGGTAGATGTCTGCCTATTACACAGTACGACCCTCTTCAACTGTCGACCGTCTCTGTCAGTCAACAGACGAAGTCGACCTGTACGCTTTTGTGCTGTACGTATCGCTTCACCTTTCCACTTCACTATCACGTCGGAAACAATGGACCTAGGGATGTTTAGGAGCGTGGCAATATCACATACAGACATATGACACAAGTAACACCCAATCACCTGACCACGTTCGAAATGCGTGAGTTCTGCGGAGCGCCCCATTCTGCTCTCTCACGATGTCTAATGACTACTGCGGTAGCTAATGTGGAGTTCCTTAGCAGTAGGTGGCAGCACAATTCACCTAACATGAGGAAGTATGTTTTTGGGGGTGTCCACATAGTGTATCTCTGCTGTAGACGGCATTTTCCAATTATCACAGAAACTAAGTCTGACATTTGCCTCAACCATAACACGGGCTCCTCGTGCAGGCTTTGAAGACCCAAGGGATGTCGACCAGCCGCCGTGCCATCCTGTGCCTTATGCCGTCGTATGGATGTGGTATGGATGGGCATGTGGTCTACTCACGGTTCTCACGGCTGTTTTTCCGACCTTCCAGACCGTTGAACCGGTACTACTCATTCGAGTAGCTCTTCCATTGGCATCACAAGGCTCAGTGCACTCTGTATCCGTCCTCCCACCAAGGAAAAATCGTTGGCAGTACTAGGAATCGAACCCGAACTCTCTGCATGGCAGCCACGTACGCTGACCACTCAGCTTTGGGGATGTAGTGCCTTACCTCTGACTGAGTCTATATGATCATTACATTTCATATCCCCACAAGCATTTGTATGAGTTGATTGGGTCTAAATGTTGACATGGACATATTAGTCAGAGAACAGTACCTTTTTCTCGCTCCGTGTTTCACAGATATAACTTTAACCGATATCTTAAAACAAAATGTCGCTGAAGGACTGAGACCAACCGACAGGGCACTGGAGATACAACACTGACGTGCAGCCGCTTCCTTGTGTGACAACGAGAGGTCTCCATCTGGCGAGTCCGGCTGATTGACTTCTGCACGGCGTAATGGTTGACTCAGCCTCACAACCACTATAGGCTGTCAGCAAGAAAAACTGCATGCTAAGACCTACCTGCACCCAATAATGCCCACCGTCTAGTGGTGTAACGAGTGCGTGACGCGTTTAGACGAGTAGACAGCGTGTAACTAAATTCATTTTACAGACTTTGAGGACAGGTTCCCTACACCAAAACATGAAAAAAATCTGATAAACATGAGTTCTAAAACGCATACGTTAAGGGCTATGAGCACGTGCTCACCTTCGATACTGTGAAACACAACTCGTTGACTGCGATCTCTTTGATTTCCATATTTTGGGAGCTGGTAGTATGGATAAAAAATAGAAAAGAAAAAAATGTTCAGTAAACACTTGCTGTAAAATGCGTACCTTAAGAAATATGAGCACTTGTTCAATAGAAAAGCTGTATTTCACATTAGCGAATATGAGCAAATCCTCATACCTCTCACAGCAGGCATTTTAGAGCCCATGTGTACTAAAACGTTTTTCTTTTTTTAATCCACACTACCTCCACCCAAAATATGGAAAGCAAAGTGCTTGCAGTAGGATTGATGTGTTTCACAGTATCTAAGATGAAAAAGTGCTCATGGCTCTGAAACTATGCAGTTTAGTTCCCAAATTTACTAAATATTTTTCTCTTCACTTTGTGTAAGGAGCGTGTCCTCAAAGTCCGCAAAGGGAATTTAATTACGACTTGTTTAACCGAAGCATAAACGAATGGGGAATTATTCTACCGACGATATGGGACGCAAATCTGAAAATCCTCTGGCTTAAGACACATTGGCAAAGGGGTGATTTTTGTGGCCTGGCGCCTGCGTACGAGCATCTCTAAAAACAGGAAAGGTGGTTGCCTGTTTGGGTGTACAGTCATGAAGATCTATGGAAAATGAAACTTCCTGCCAGGTTAAAACTGTTTGCCGGACCGAGACTCGAACTCGGAACCTTTGCCTTTCGCGGACAAGTGCTCTACCGTCTGAGCTACCCAAGCACGACTCACGACCCGTCATCACAGCTTCAATTCTGCCAGTACCTAGTCTCCTAGCTACCAAACTTCACAGAAGCTCTTCTGCGAACCTCCGCTGCAGAGTGAAAATTTCATTCTGGAAATATCCCCTAGGCTGTGGCTAAGCCATGTCTCCGCAATATCCTTTATTCCATGAGTGCTACTTCTGCAAGGTTCGCAGAAGAGCTTCTGTGAAGTTTGGAAGGTAGTAGACGAGGTACTGGCAGAACAGAAGCTGTGAGGATAGCTCAGATGGTACAGCACTTGCCCGCGAAAGGCAAAGGTCCCGAGTTCGAGTCTCGGTCCGGCACACAGTTTTAATCTGCCAGGAAGTTTCATATCAGTGCACACTCCGCCACAGAGTGAAAATTTCATTCTGGAGCTATGGAAAATGGTTGAAGTATGGTGAAACAAAGCGTGACAATGTGACGTCACATCACAAAAAGTGGAGACCGGTGGTTTGCCCGCTCTGTCAGGCAGATCACACTACAGAGTGCAATGATAATGCACGTACAAGTGTTCCGAAGTATCTTATTCAGCGCATATAGTTGAACGTGGAGTTCCGAAGCAGATGACCGATACGTATTCCCACGTTGATCCAACCACATCGTTACGGTTGTTGTGTGCATGGGGTTACCGAGGTCTGACGGTTGATCATTAGAAAAGGGTCGTCTGGTCGAATGAATCATGTTCCTCGCTATACCGAGTCGAAGGGTGTCCGGATACGTCATTGCAGTTGAAAATTGCTCGAAAGACGCATCCCACCATGAGCACTGGATGGTGAGGGTAGTATTATGGTATGAGTGGGGGGTGGAGGAGGGTTCATATTTAGTAGCAATCGAAGGCACCACGGTAAGTGTGGACTGTATGAACTTATAATGGACCACCTGCTTTCTCGACGGCAGTCGTATCATCCAGCAGTATAATTGTGTCACAAGAGAAGAATAGTGCTGCAGAAGGTTGAGGAGCATGATTATGATCTCACATTATGTCTTGGCCACCAAGTTCATCTGATCTGACTCTGATGTAGCACATCTGGAACTCTATCGGGCACATCCAAACATGACAGACCCGTCACTTATGTGAGTGCGTGTCCTGTGCATAGGTGCATATCGTAAATAATATCCTACGACTTGTTACCTCCGTCTTCCTAATCGGTCTACTGGACTGCGGTGTAGTTGACCTTGACTGCGGGCGCCTAATGAAGTTTTAAAAGTGAGTAAGGCTATCGTTACCGAAGGAAAATAATACCGGTTAGTAGGAGGAAAGTGTACAACGGACTCTTCTGAAGGAAGAACCTATTCTAAACCTAATCTAAATACTGATAATAATTCAGAAATGGGTGGAATATAGTGCACGAACCACAATGGGCGGTAAAGCGAACCACGTAATATTTTTAATAAAGAAATACTTGCAATACAAAAAAATACTGATTAGTAAAAACAAAAAACAAAAAAACAAAAATTAAACAGTCGCAAGCCCATTGGGGCAATAAATATCCACACTCTTAAGAAAGCTAATGGCAAAGAAAATTAAGCAAATAATCACTGGCGTGGCAATAGAAGGTTGCCATGCTTTTCCACAACACTACAGTTCATGAGAAACAAATGAATCAGAAAGCACTAAGTTTTTAGTTACTTATTTTGAAGACAAACTTAAATTACTGGTTAAATAAATGATTGACTGCAGTTGAAACTTCGTTGCTACAAAAAAATGACTTTCAGTAACAGCGTAACGTAATGCAACAATTGGAAAAAGGCAACGAATTAGTTTTAATTAATGTAAGGTTTGTAAGGTGGCAGAATAAATGAAGGTCAACTGCGCACCTTACATAAGAGTTCATACGCCGTAACAGGAAGGTGAATATGACACCTAACGTACTTCGGCGGTAATGAGCAGATTTGCCTATAAGTATGTAATGCAAAAGGGATGACACTCAATCGACAGTATTAACAGATCACTCCTCCTATATAACGCATGTCAATGAGCAGAAGGTGAAACAAGCAGCGAGAGGAAACGTTTTGTGTGGAAGCCAGCACGGGCAGATGCAGAGGCCACACCCTGGGGGGCACTACGGAAAGCTCTTGGGGTGGGGGGGGGGGGGGTGTCCCGCAGCGGGTCAGTGACTGGACAGGTGAGCCATACTGCAGGACCAGTAATGGGGCTACCAGAAGTAGGACAGAAAGAAGCTTTAGAAAACGGCGTTTCAGCATTCCGAATGGATAGGAGCAAAACCAGGCATTCAATCACGTGAACGGCAAGGTGTACACACGTGATAGACACATATAACTTTTTAGGCGTCTGGAGCAGGCACAAGTCGTCCGATTGGCGGAAACGCACTGGGAAGGAGTAAAGTACCGAGGTTTTGACGCAGAAGGTATGAGTTTCACAATAGCGAAGATGAAGAAATGCTCATAGCCCTTAGCATACACATATTAGAGACCATGTTAGCAGACTTTTTCTCCTGTTGTTATATGAAGTTTAGGAGCCGAGTTTTGAAACACCCTGTATATGGAGACAAGTCCGAGGTCAAACCACGAGATGCGAACCAAGGACTGTATGTTGTGCTTACACAGTCGTTGGATGTTGCGATGTAATTGCCACTTACAGCTCTCTAATCCTCGTGTGCCATGTGGTAGACAGACAGTGGAAGCTCAGCTACGGAGGCGGATACACCCACTTGTAATTAACTTCCACCCGCAGTTCGATCGCTCGAGGAAGAACTGCGCTTTTTCCATTTTGTTTTCATTAGCCGTGAGTAGATAGAAGCACTGCGAAAGACCTCCTCTTATCGTAAACTGCGCCTACACGAAGCCCCCTAGTCGACCTGCAGTCTCGTGGGTCCGATACGAATGGAAATTTACCTCACATTCCCACCGCTAATTCCTCTTTGTCCGTTTCCAATAAACAGAGAAGGTAATTTGTAACTTTCGCTTCTCGGAAATGCCTCCCTCTTAAAACTATTTCCCATGCCGGCGTTTCGTTGTCCTGGCTTTGCACCTCTGTGGGCTTTCTAGCCACTGCTCCCTTACTACGTTAAGGGTACAAGTCACACAGTGACTCACTAAACTACGTATTGGCTCTTCAAGAGGTGCATTGCTGGGTATTATTTTACGCCTTGGACAGAAAGAAGGGAGACAGTAACAGTTGCGACGTCCAAATTAAGTGAAGTTTTCAGTTTGTACTTATCGTTTCTCGCCGCGATTTCATGTTTGTTGTAAAATGCTGCTCAGTTGCCTAGTTTGAGGATCGTTTCTGCAAAAGGACTTTCAGTTTCTTCTGTCTTCATGTGTCCGTTTAAATAAATAGTTTCATGTCAGATACTTGTTTCTTACATCGATTAAAACACAAAATAACTTGTCAATGACGGCTTTGTGAACGAATGTCTTTGCATATACTGCGGCTCAACAAAAACTGTATATAGTGGCCGCCCAAAGCTGATGTTTATGAGTGAGTGAATGACTCACATTAGAATTATTGTCTTAATGCAATTTATATTAAACGTCAAGTACCTTGTCAGTGTACTGTATTTCAGGCGGATTTAACTTAACCTATTAAACTGAATGAATTTCGAATTTTTGTCATATATTATAAGGCATCTTGCATTTGGCATTAGTAACCAATACCAACATTTTTATCAAATAAAACCATTTTAAATGAGTCAAATATATTCATACTGATGATTAGAAAATGTTTGAATAATCAATAATGATACTAAAAATGTATTACGATTACGTTTTGATACAGCAATTTCCTATTAAATTTCAGTTGCATCCTGCTATATCCAAATCCTTTCATTATGCAACAATGCTTTTACATACAGAATTATGATCCATTTTCTTCAGAATAAAGTATGATTCTTATTACAATGCCTTCGAAATTTACATTGTCGGAAGAGCCAGTTTTTGTCTTAAAAAAGGAAACCTCCGAGAACTTTATACATGTTTTAGGCATTTTGTATCTATACATACAATATACACATGATATAAATGACCAGGCAGTAACAAGCACTGGAATTCTGACTCCCTTGTATCGCACGGATAAAGTTGGTGGATTGGGTTGTATACAAAGTACAGTATAGTATTATGTCCTAGAGTACTGGATCAGGATGTATACCAAAACAAGTGTGACTAACCATCCAGTTTCATGAAACCTCCCATTTTATACGACGAGGTAGCACACGTATATGTTCATCACTGTGCTGCAGGCCAGTGAAGAAACCTCACGCAAGATTAGATGCGAACGGTGGAAGACACTCCATTCCCCACTCCATCCCACACACAGAATCTGTAGGGCAAAAGGAGAATAATGAAACGCCAAAACCAAAAAATGAGGATTGGCAGTGATGCAGAAGAATTGAGAGTATTGTCCTGGCTAGAAAGGCTCTTCGAAACGAGGTGGTTAATATATATATATATGGTGTACCATTTATCTTGGCCACCCTAAGTAACTGTTTGTCCAGATACAAATTACAAAATATTTCGAGCAAATGTTCTTTAGCCGCCAGGGGGACCTCAATCAGCACGATTGCCTTCGTTGTAGCTTTGCTTTTTTACAAACATATGAACAGCGGTATGACTTTTTTAAATGGCACTCTGTATTTTTTATTCCGTAATTCATTTCCTCTCCTAAAGACCTATTCAAAAATGTATCACCAGAATGCTTATGTGGTATCAACACGATGGATGTCCAGCACATAATGCATTGCGTGCACGTCGTGTTCTGAACCGAAGGTATCCTGGCAGATGGATTGGCCGTGGAGGAACACTTACTTGGCCTACTAGGTCTCCTGATTTAAATCTTCTGGACTTTTTACTTTGGGTATGCATTAAAGATGTTGTCTATCGCGATATTCCAACAACTCCAGAGGACATGCAGCAACGAATCGTGCTTGCTTGTAATTCTCTTCAGCAGGCAACACTGAAAGCAGTAAATAATTCTTTCATTCAACGAGTGCACCAGTGTATCGGTGTCCAGGGTCACCACTTTGAGCACCTTTGAATGTTCTACTCCTGGGAAATGGTACAGGAGACTCAATGTCAATTTTGTGTTATGTTTTACTTGGTTTTCATTTATTTTCTGACAACTCCAGCAAGTGGACGAGTTTGTGATCCCGGGCTCAAAGTCACTGTTGTGTTATGTAATTAATAACGTTGTGTTTCAGTGAGCGGTACACTGAGATACATTTTTGAATAGGAGAGGAAATGAATTACCAAATAAGAAATACAGGGTGCCATTTAAAAGAGTCATACCGCTGTTTATATCTTTGTAAAAAAACAAAGCTACAACGAAGGCAATCATGATGCCCCCCCCGACGCCTAAAGAACATTTGCTTGAATCATTTTGTAATTTTCATCTGTACAAACAGTTATTTAGGGTGATCAAGATAAATGGGACACCATATATATATAGTACTATTTAAAATTAATTGACATTATAAGGATCTATACAAATGTGAACATCAGGTCATACTTTGATTGTATACAAGAAAATCGAACCAGTCATATAAATAGTCCAGCAAATTTATCAAGTTAGATGTCAGTACCACACTGAGTAAATGGAGCGTAAACGAAATGAATCAACAAATAAACACTGTCAGACTAATGTGCTACTAATGGCTACAAAGCGACTACGGATAGCCAGACATATGGTATATGCTTAAGAAAGTAAAGTAAAAGCATAAATACCCTATAATTAGAAACTGTGAACCTCAATGGTAGGTCGTCGTGTAGGTGCTCAGCCCTCCGCAAGTCATGGACGCACAGCAAGACCGGTCAACAGACTGCTGCGTGAACCGCAGTGAGCTGCCTCAGTGCACATACACGTCATAGAGTGGGCACCGGCAGAATTAATACCGAGAGGGGAGGAACAATCAAAGAAATCATAGCTAACAACACAGCTGGACCCCGACGTTTTTTTTCCAAACTCCACCCGCTACTAACAGCGCTAAAACCATGTTACTCAATGAATGGCATTAACTATGACACACCTGGTGCAGAGAAAACAGTAAAAGGACAACATGCATTGAACAGTGCAGTTGTTAAGAAATAAAAATAACGAAAGTGTATAACGAAATTGTTAAGGAATAAAAAGATTGAAGCCATAGTATAAAATATAAAAGAGACCAAACCGACATAAACAAATTGAAAAAAAATAGTGCAAAATATGTCAAGTGTGCAGAGTACATTATATTATGAATATAAGGCTATGGAGGCAGATAGCGCGAAAACGTATAAGATAACCTATATAATCACGCTGCACAAAATATCTGGTAATGGAGAAGTCAGCGTGACTAGTAAAAACACACACACGTAAATAAGAAATTCAATTTTATGTAGTATCCCTCTTAGTTTACCTTTTTTTCGTAGCGCCTGAAGATGGAGTAGTATTTGCATCCTGAAACCTTGGTTGTGCGTACGATTTTATCGAAATAAAGGATTTCGTCAGTTACAACTGGAACGGATACATTGAAGATGAAAAAAGAAAAGTTTAGCAACAGTTGTGATTGTCCCGCATTGCGTACCTATTATATATGACGAGTATAACGATGAAAATGAGTATCAAAGCAGTCGAAAGACAAGACATAAAAGAGAAAAAAAATCCTCTTAATGAACGCGTCGCCAGATGGATAGTAGCAGAGTTCAGCAACCTCGGCATGTACAAAGAAGAAACTTATATGCCGATGGGCTAAAGATAACGATAACCAGTTTAGTATCGTGTTGGTCCACTCTTGGAATGCAATAGGAACAGCAGCGATTCTGCAGGACATGTATTCGACAAGTCCTTGGTAAGTCCCCGGAGGTATGTGGCACCAGATGTCTGTAGATGGATCACGCGATTCCCGTAAATTACGAACCGTTGGTTTGTGAGCGCGGAACTAGGGCCCAAAGGCGTGCCAGCTGTGTTCTATCGGGTTCACATCAGGGGCAGATATCAGGCTTGGAGGGATGCGGGTAGTGTTCTATAGTGTTCACGTACTCAGCAGCTGTCACAGTACCCTCAGTTACCACTGCAGGTCCAAAGGCAACCCACATGAACGTCCCCCATAGCATAAAGCTGTTACCACTGACCTGAATCATTTACCGCGGGGAATGTTTCCAACAGCAATTCGTTTGGCTTACGGCAATCTGCAAATGACCTTCGCGCTGGTGTAAAAAAAAAAGTTATTCATCTGACCAGGTGATACGTTTCTGTTGATGCACAGTCCAATCTCTACGATCTCCTGCCCACTGTAATCGGAAATGGCGATGTCGTCGAGTAAACATGGGAACAGGTGTTCCAAAACACTTGTACTGCCGCCAGCATAGTACTCCCGCAGTCAGAGCTGCCAAGTCCGAAAGAACATACAGCACACACACACACACACACACACACACACACACACACACACAAGGGCGCACGCGCGCGCGCGCGACGATTAACGATGCTTTCCTTCAGTGCAGATGCACGCTAGAGATGCTGATAAAATATCGATACATCGCTATATTTTACCAAAAAATATATAGGTATTGAAATGGCAATGTCGAGTGCAGATATTTTTATTTTCTATTATATTCTTTTCTGAGCTTTTGAAGTTGTTCTTTTGAAATTGTAGTATAATATAATTTTACTTTCAGTGTCTGACGGAGTCTTACTACGTTCTGAGCTTTCATCACGCCCAGTCTTTCTCTTTGACTGCGTGAAGCAAGTATAGGAGACACAAAGAAGAAGACCGCTTGCAGAGGGAGTGGGGGAGGGCGTGTGAATGGAATAACAAAATTTCCGATGTGAAGAATAGCCCACCAGATATGTTAAAAAACGATTTGCTGAAAATGATGAGCAAAAATCTAAAAGACAAGTTTGGTCTTTGGGATGGACGGAGACGTATGAGGCGAAATGCTGACGTAATCAGCGCTCAGTACCAACAGAAACTGCAACGTTTAACTTCGCCACGCAGTTTTACGTCTACAACCACTAGATCGCTGGCGTTGGAAAAAAAAAAAAAATGAAAAAACAGGAAGTCGACCTGAAGAGTTCGAGACAAATCTGGTATGTGACGAAACCCAACGACGGAGCCATCGTACACATTTACTTGTGCCATTTCGTACATGCAGTTACCATTATTAGCAAAGTGGTTATCACCAAAGGTGAACGTACATCGTTTTCCTTTCAATTCTTGCTCCAAGGGGGATACGTAGAGCAGCTTGTTGATGTACAGAATATCTAATAATATATCAATACTTAAAATATACAGCTGTAAAACCGAACCGGCCCCTGTGGGCGAGCGGTTCTAGGCACTTCAGTCTGGAACCGCGCAACCGCTACAGTCGCAGGTTCGAATCCTGCCTCGGGCATGGATGTGTGTGATGTCCTTAGGTTAGCTAGGTTTAAGTAGTTGTAAGTTCTAAGTTCTAGGGGACTGATGACCTCAGATGTTAAGTCTCATAGTGCTCAGAGCCATTTTTTTGTGAAACCTAGACTATATTGAAAATGTGCAGCCGAAATTTTTATTAGCCAGTACGTCGATAAGTTTCCATCGATATATCTATGCACCGATACCTCTTCCGAGGTATCGATGGCTGTCAATATATCGGAATCACAGTATATTTAAAAATATCAACAGTCCTAATGCACACCGTGCCCGATTTCATGCGGGAATCAGGGGCTGCGAGTAAGGAGTTCATTGGTAGGAGTCGCTACGTCAGAAGTGAATAACAGGCTAGGAATGTGGGCCGCAGGGGAAGCATGTTCGTATGTATGGCCGGGGTGCTTGAGGCGATCGCTTGCGTGAGGCGGGAAGTAAGGCTTCCAGTACCGGTACGACACAAATTTACGTCTGTTATCATTCATTCAATACCCAAGTGCGCCTAACGTCATTAAAAAAGATCTTTTGAAACGGTGGGACTAGGCACAAACTTGAGAATTACCAACCCATTTCACTCCTCTCGGCATTCTCTAAGTAACTGAGATGGCTGGCTCTGAGCACTATGGGACTCAACATCTTAGGTCATAAGTCCCCTAGAACTTAGAACTACTTAAACCTAACTAACCTAAGGACATCACACACACCCATGCCCGAGGCAGGATTCGAACCTGCGACCGTAGCAGTCCCGCGGTTCCGGACTGCAGCGCCAGAACCGCTAGACCACCGCGGCCGGCTGTAACTGAGAGATTAATACAATACCGAATAGCCAACTGCTTAGCCGATCGCAGCTCGATACGGTTAGCCACGAAATTCTTTTAGATAATCTGGAAGCAATGGGGATAAAAGAAATAGCGAACAAGTGATTTCAATGAATGGTTCAAATGGTTCTGAGCACTATGGGACTTAACATCTGTGGTCATCAGTCCCTGAGAACTTAAAACTACTTAAACCTAACTAACCTAAGGACATCACACACATCCATGCCCGAGGCAGGATTCGAACCTGCGACCGTAGCAGTCGCGCGGTTCCGGACTGCGCGCCTAGAACCGCTAGACCACCGCGGCCGGCGATTTCAATCATATTTGCAAAAAACACTCATCAAACGAAACATTATGACCACTCCCTAATGCGACACTGGACGCCACCCGATGACGTTGTGGGGGCGCTACTCTGTAGCAAAAGTATGCAAGCCGAGCAGAGACGGGCGGGGGATCACCCTAGCGAAGATATGGGCAGTAATTTGGGAAACTCACTGAGATAAGCGAATCTGGCAAAGGGCAGGTTAATGTTACGCTGGCCTGTGAACGACTACATCTATCTACATCTACATCTACATGGATACTCTGCAAATAAGATTCAGGTGCCTGGCAGAGGGATCATCGAACCACCTTCACAATTCTCTGTTATTCCCATCTCGTATAGTGCTCGGAAAGTACGAACACCTATATCTTTCCGTACGAGCTCAGATTTCCCTTATTTTATCGTGGTGATCGTTCCTCCCTATGTAGGTCGCTGTCAACAAAATATTTTTGCATTCGGAGGAGAAAGTTGGTGACTGGAATTTCGTGAGAAGATTCCGTCGCAACGAAAAACGCCTTTGTTTTAATGATTTCCAGCTCAAATCCTGTATCATTTCTGTGACACTCTCTCCCATATTTCACGATAATACAAAACGTGCTGCTTTTCTCTGAACTTTTTCGATGTACTCCGTCAGTCCTATCTGGTAAGGATCGCACACCGCACAGCAGTATTCTAAAAGAGGACGGACAAGCGTAGTGTAGGGAGTCTCCTTAGTAGCTCTGTTGCATTTTCTAAGTGTCCTGCCAATAAAACGTAGTCTTTGGTTAGCCTTCCCCACAACATTTTCTATGTGTTCCTTCCAATTTAAGTTGTTCGTAATTGCAATAACTAGGTATTTTGTTGAATTTACGGTTTTTAGATTAGACTGATCTCGGAAACAGCGAAGCTTGTCGAATGTTCACACGCAATTGTCGTGAACATCCAAGGAAAGAGGTAGAAGGACAATGAAACTACCAAAAGGCGCTAAATTTTTGGACGTCCACGACTTTTGACAGAACGTGAGGCTTGTCTATTCTGTAAAGTAGGATCTCTGCCGAAAGAGCACAATGCTGGTGCACCCACAAGTGTTTCGGAGCGCACCGTTCATCGTACATTGTCGAACATAGAGCTCCGCAGCAGACCATCCCTATGTGTTCACATGTTCAGCTGACGATATTGTCAGTTACGATTGCAGTAGGTACGGGATCGTCAGGATCCGACCGTCGATCAATGGAAATGTCTCGGCTCTCGGGTGAATCACATTCTTGCCACACTAGGTCGCTGGCCGTCCCCACAAACGTCGTCACCGAGGTGAGCGGCGGCTCGAAAAGTGCTGGCGGGATCAGTATTATGCTATGGGAAACTTTCTCCTGCGCTTGCATGGTATCTGTGGTAATAACAGAAGACACAGTGACAGCTGCGAACCACCTGCATCCCTTCACGCTTGGTGTCATCTTTCAGTAGCACGATCCAGAACCGTGCTACAGTGGTTTCAGGAGCATTATAGTGAACTCCCGTTGATGTCTCGGCCACCAAATTCGCCGGATGTAAATCTTATGGAACCAAAAAATGGTTCAAATGGCTCTGAGCACTCTGGGACTCAACTGCTGAGGTCATTAGTCCCCTAGAACTAGTTAAACCTAACTAACCTAAGGACATCACACACATCCATGCCCGAGGCAGGATTCGAACCCGCGACCGTAGCGGTCTCACGGTTCCAGACTGCAGCGCCTAGAATCGCACGGCCACTTCGGCCGGCTTCTTATGGAACCCATGTTGGTCGCTATCGGTCGCCATCATCGTGTATGCAAATAGGCGGCTCGTTAATTACGCGAATTACGTGACCTGTGGGCAAACATCTAATGCCGCATATGTCCATAAACCTACCAACGTCTGTCGGATGATATATTCCGCTCGAAAGACGGACAAACAAAGAAGCTATTGAACAGTTGGTCACAATGTTTTCGTGTCTCCTTTACAATGCATTGTCAACATCCACTAAAAGGTTGGAAACGGAAACGGGTTTAAGAGCGGAGTTAAATCTATTTATTGCTGAGAACTGTTTCTACAAAGTAAATAAGTATGAGTATGTTAGCTTACAGTGTTACTAGGCCCTCAGTTATTACTGAAATCTTTTTGATCCGTTAATCATTTATGCTGTGTTTATCTTTACAAAGAATGTTTCTGCTGTTGGCTTTCTGCTTCTTCTGTTTCAGATACAGTGTAATACATCTCCTCTGACAAGGGATGGTGCTAACCTAGTTGTTATGGGAGTATAGTGTGACAGGTTTACGTGCCTTTATACTTTATACATTTTAGCAGCCCTGTATAATGTTATCGCTTGTCTTTCTTTTTCAGACGTGTTTTACATCAAAGTTTCATGACTTACCTACATCATTGATTCACTTATTCTGAATGTTGTTCTTTTCAGCAGTGTTATGTAATGTGTTCATAAGTTTTCATTTTTTCAGCAATGCTTTCATTTTCGGAATTTCTTGTTCATTGATTTACTTATTGTGAATGTTGCACTCATAATGTAGATATGTATTTTTGATTCCTCTTCCATTTAAGTACCGAGCGAGGTGTCTATGCCAGTCTTCATGCACTGGACTCACATTCGGGAGTACTGGGGCTTATTTCCTGTATGGCCATCCTGATGTCGGTCTTCAATGGTTTCCCCAGATTGCTAAGGCGAATGCTGGGATGGTTCCTTTGATTAGGCCATGGGCGAGTTCCTGCCCTATCCTGACGTAATGCCACTTTTTTGTCATTTTATATACGTATGTATTATTTCTATAGTTCGCCTGATATGTCTGATATTATTGTACTTAACGGTCCATGGACGAATAAGTAATAATAATAATAATAATAATAATAATAGTAGTAGTAGTAATAATAGCAATAGTAGTAGTAATAGTAGAAGTAATAATAGTAATGACATAATTCACAATGTTCACTCAAAGATGTACTACCCTCGCAGACACAAAATTGGCTACTAATTCTTTGAGGCAGACAATTGCCTATCAGTAGGAGGGCATGGAGGCAGCAGGAAAAGTGTTTAAAAATGGACAGCTTTCATGTGGTTTCCCTAAATCACCTAAGACGATTTCCTTATCCACTCTTCAAGCTTGTGTTCTCTCTCTAAGAACCCCGTTGTCAGCAGGATTTCGAACCCTAATCTTCCTCCCTTCCTGTAAATCCCTCCGAGCAGAAAGTAATAGGCCTGCACTAGAAGCTCAGCCAATTAAACAGTTTTTACGGTAGCAGTTAAGTTGTTTATCGTATTGGTTACGACTGCTTACGAAAGTGGAAAGACTGTAAATTAGGAAGGTCCTTTTGTATAAATTATGACAAGAATTCTTCAAGAAGTTACCGGATTCGATACTTTCAAGAGACGAAGGCTTACGTTACGCGCTAACTACTAACTACGCCTTTCAGACCGTGATGAAGTTTACGATAAATACTCCAGCGCTACGCAGTGTCCTCTCCGATTTCCCTAATCGCAGCTGTTTTGGTGTCGCTTTCCTTCCCCTGATGCTCTTCTCAGAAGTCGTTGGAACACAAGTGCCCCTTGCTGTGCCGAGAAATAATGAGCCAGGCTCCACAAGCGCAGAGATGGCCAGCTGCAGATATGTGAAGGTCAGATGTAAGTCGGCAACTGCTATCGTTTCATCTTTCCTACAAGCTTCCCACGAACATGAAATGCTTTTGTCCGGAAATCTGCACCGTTCTGCGAATCTGCACCTCACTCGCTCCACATACGATATAGTTAAATTCGTGTACTCGGGTGAACGAGTAACTTCCATCTCTTTAAGTTTCCCAAAACTGTGCAAGATTATACAGCGTAGTCAATGACGAAAAACATACTGTCTGATGTAATGGGTCGACTTAGAGAGTCCTTACGAACAAAATCGAGCATATAAACCTTTTTGTCCAAGTACTGAGCCTATGCCAACCGGAAGTGTATTTCACTCTCCGCCGAAAACGGCGTAAGCTTCAGCGGGCCGAAAATCATATTGGGACGTCCAGTAATACGATCTTCGTTCACTGCCAGAACACTTGGAGCGGGGCTAGTTTATCAAAGCTCCATAATCTCATTTTCTTATTGGACGGTTTAGATTTAAAACGTGTTAATCACTGACAGAGTGACAAAGGTTGTAGTTTCAATTAAGAAATCAGTAAAATCTTACTCCTCTGTTCGAAAGTTAAACAACGTAGGTCTTTCAAGCAGAATAACATTTGCACATATTGTTCTGGCAGTAACCAACACAGTAGAAATATTCTTCCACTGTAATGCGGAGCATAATGTAGTAGAATGATTTAATATACACTCCTGGAAATGGAAAAAAGAACACATTGACACCGGTGTGTCAGACCCACCATACTGGCTCCGGACACTGCGAGAGGGCTGTACAAGCAATGATCACACGCACGGCACAGCGGACACACCAGGAACCACGGTGTTGGCCGTCGAATGGCGCTAGCTGCGCAGCATTTGTGCACCGCCGCCGTCAGTGTCAGCCAGTTTGCCGTGGCATACGGAGCTCCATCGCAGTCTTTAACACTGGTAGCATGCCGCGACAGCGTGGACGTGAACCGTATGTGCAGTTGACGGACTTTGAGCGAGGGCGTATAGTGGGCATGCGGGAGGCCGGGTGGACGTACCGCCGAATTGCTCAACACGTGGGGCGTGAGGTCTCCACAGTACATCGATGTTGTCGCCAGTGGTCGGCGGAAGGTGCACGTACCCGTCGACCTGGGACCGGACCGCAGCGACGCACGGATGCACGCCAAGACCGTAGGATCCTACGCAGTGCCGTAGGGGACCGCACCGCCACTTCCCAGCAAATTAGGGACACTGTTGCTCCTGGGGTATCGGCGAGGACCATTCGCAACCGTCTCCATGAAGCTGGGCTACGGTCCCGCACACCGTTAGGCCGTCTTCCGCTCACGCCCCAACATCGTGCAGCCCGCCTCCAGTGGTGTCGCGACAGGCGTGAATGGAGGGACGAATGGAGACGTGTCGTCTTCAGCGATGAGAGTCGCTTCTGCCTTGGTGCCAATGATGGTCGTATGCGTGTTTGGCGCCGTGCAGGTGAGCGCCACAATCAGGACTGCATACGACCGAGGCACACAGGGCCAACACCCGCCATCATGGTGTGGGGAGCGATCTCCTACACTGGCCGTACACCACTGGTGATCGTCGAGGGGACACTGAATAGTGCACGGTACATCCAAACCGTCATCGAACCCATCGTTCTACCATTCCTAGACCGGCAAGGGAACTTGCTGTTTCAACAGGACAATGCACGTCCGCATGTATCCCGTGCCACGCAACGTGCTCTAGAAGGTGTAAGTCAACTACCCTGGCCAGCAAGATCTCCGGATCTGTCCCCCATTGAGCATGTTTGGGACTGGATGAAGCGTCGTCTCACGCGGTCTGCACGTCCAGCACGAACGCTGGTCCAACTGAGGCGCCAGGTGGAAATGGCATGGCAAGCCGTTCCACAGGACTACATCCAGCATCTCTACGATCGTCTCCATGGGAGAATAGCAGCCTGCATTGCTGTGAAAGGTGGATATACACTGTACTAGTGCCGACATTGTGCATGCTCTGTTGCCTGTGTCTATGTGCCTGTGGTTCTGTCAGTGTGATCATGTGATGTATCTGACCCCAGGAATGTGTCAATAAAGTTTCCCCTTCCTGAGGCAATGAATTCACGGTGTTCTTATTTCAATTTCCAGGAGTATAGATTTACGTAATTCACAATGTGTCAAAATATATAGCTGGATTAGGTCCCTATCATGATATATAGTGATATTTGGCTAAATCGTATAATTAGCGGTATTACAAACTTCATTGTAGTAGTGGACTTGTTCAATGGAGTTACATCAACGATCTCTTCTGGAACAGTTTGCAGTAATATCATATGCAGTGTTAGTACACTCGACAGTCATGAGTTGCAGAACGCATTGCTATGCAGTACAAACGAGAATTCTGTTTTGCTTTTTCATTCCACTTTCTAGCGGCAGCACTAGATTAGGATTACAACTCAAGTTCTATTTGGTGACAATAACCAATGTCTGTCAGTACAGGTGTGTTGCATGTTCCTTCAGTCTTAAGATACAGGAGCATTAAATAAATTCAGAAGCACTTTTTCTGCTATTCGTCCTTTATTTCCCTCGAGTTTACTGAAACATATCACTTTAAAATATATCACCATTTTACTCATTCTCCATAGCTTTGCCTCCCTCCATTAAAAACAGTCCTCCAGCTCAGTGCAATGCATATCTCTGTTTGTATGTAAAAAAAAGTATTTTTCTATAAGATACGAACAGACGATGGTTAATTTCTTGTGAATATTATTTTAGCATATCTTAACATAACAAATTTGACACTGAAATACTCATATATTCCGGGATGCAGAAGTAGTTATTTTTAACCCAAAATTGGAACACATGGATGCAGATATAACAACATGCTTCGACCATCATCAGTTATTTTGCTCCCCAGATTGCAAAACTCAACTGCTACCGTAAGTGTCTCATTTCCTAATCTAATTCTCTCAGAATCACCGAAATCAGGTGATGCTGAGAGAATTAGATTAGGAAATGAGACACTTAAGGTATTAGTTGAGTTTTGATATCTGAGGAGCAAAATAACTCATGATGGTCGAAGTAAAGAGGATATAAAAGGGAGACTGGCTCTGGAAAGGAAAGCTTTTCTGTAGAAGAGAAATTTGTTAACATAAAGTGTAGATTTAAGTGTCAGGAAGTCTTTTATGAAAGTTTTTGTATAGAGTATGGCCATGTCTGGAAGCGAAACATCGAAGATAAATAGCTTGGATAAGAAGAGAATAGAAGCTTTCGAAATGCGGTGCTACAGGAGAATGCTGAAGATTAGATGGGTAGATCGCGTAACTAATGAGGAGGTGCTGAATAGAATTGAGGAGAAGAGCAGTTTGTGGCACAACTTGACTAAAAGAAGGGATCGGTTGGTAGGACACGTTATGAGGCATCAAGGAATCACCAATTTAGTATTGGAGGGCAGCGGGGAGGGTAAAAATCGTAGAGGGAGACCACAAGATGATCCAGATCCAGAAGGATTGTAGGTTGCAGTACTTACTCGGAGATGAAGAAGCTTCCACAGGATAGAGTAGCACGGAGAAGTGCATAAAACGTCTCTGGCCTGAAGACCTCAAAATCATCATCATCATCATCAACAACAACAACAGAATAGTCATTTATACAAATTTACAGTTGGGTCAAAGAATAAAACATTGAATAAGTGGAAATTAATTTGCAATGTAGATGAAGATTTATGTGCATGAAGATCTCTTTGTCAAGCAGATTTTGTAAACATTTCTACGCACAGGTTAAATACGAGCGTTATTCCAAAGCATATGGAACTGGTGTTACACCAACCTTCCCTTCCATTTATATTACACAGATGGTAGTGGTGGTAGTGATGATGGTGCCTGTAGCAGTACTATTGAAATGTTTTCATCACAGTATGAGACGTAGATATGAGTTTGGATGTAATAGGTTGCTGTGTAAACTCTAAAATATTGGGAGATTCAATAAGTCCTGTTTTTCAACACAGAGGTGATGGCGAGAACAACTTATTACGCACACCAATTTATGATTGTTGAAGTAGAAAGGGTGTAATGGGATCTGGAGTTTCAAAATGTGGTTTGACACTAGAAGTACCATACGAGTCACGTTTGACCCACGAAGGTTTTTCGAGTGCTCTACCCCCCTCCATACTCATCACAGAACCAAACACTCCTGTGACTTTTCATCATTTATGGGGTTGTACAAATCAACAAAATTTCATCGCCCCTAGCCACATAGAAGTATGAAAAATTTAACTGTTAAACCACTAGTACCATGTGGGTCATATTTGACCCATACACATTTTAACGCAGTTTTATATAAGTAACACCGGTTTTCTTACACTAAATAGTTTCTGGGCGTGTGTTACGTTACTCACGAGATTTTGGAGTATATTACAATTTGGGCCAAAAAGAACGTGAAATGCGGAGGTCTAGCGATACTTTATATCAGACAGGCGATATGCAGATCTATGAAGTGACAGTTGGAAGCCAAAGAGTAACGGTGGGGAAGCTACCACCTGCCCCCCTCCCCCCCCCCTCTCTCCTACACTCTGTCTCGCGCACTGCTAATGGTCTTGTAGGACAGCAGATGTCAGGCGCGTGGCCCTTACAGAAGTTTTCTGTCAGTATATCTTTGTCTGTGGCGAAGCCGAGTGAGCCGAGGTAGTCCTGACGCCAGCAACGTGAGATTGCACTTTATTTTCGAGAGTTCGCATCACTGAAGCTACTATGGCGAGATGACTGCTGAATCCAATGATTCAGACTCATCAGATGAACAGGAAGCAGAATCTGATCCATCTGACTATGATCTACCACTTGCATAATGTAAGCACGAACCAATGAGTGCGCAGTCCACTGTATGGTTTTCTTTCTTCTTTTCTTTAGGTGTCGGGTTTATGGATTCTACCCAAGGGCGTGGATACCCCTCCCAATGATGGGCCAAACGTTTGTGCAATGGAGGACAGGGTCTTCGACGAGGACAAGGATAGTGTGATGGAGAACTTATCGGTCAGCTACCTGATGGTAAGTCACTGATAATAAAGCTTTATTCAAAACTGGTTATCTAATAAAAACACATAAGTCAAACTATGTAATGGTCCATCTTCTGCCATAATTCCCTAGCTCTCACCAGTTACAAAGGATTTTGACATACGATTCTATTTGCAGCTGACAATGACTACTATCCCGGTGTTATAGACGACTTACAAGATGACAACAGCATGGCAGTCAGTGCAGTTGATGCAGCGGTGAGAGGTGGACATGGTCACACCACATGGGACGCCAGATGTGGTGTAGCTGCTCATCATGGATGAGGAAGAGGAAGCTCCATGTGGCATCCACTCCCTGGCAAGGAAGTGGAGAGTTCTGATGGCACCGAATGGACACAGATTGAGTCTGACGACACAGCAGGTAGGTACAGTGCCCAGAATCTGTTGCACGAGGTATGCAGGCCGACAGGACATGGCAAAATGACATCTTACAGACGACTCGCCAGTCTCTGCATTGCAGCTATATGTCAGTGACCCGATCCTGAAATTGATAAAAAAAAGTACACTGAAGAACAAACATTGCTCTGCTACCGCCGACTTATTTAGATATTTCAGTTGAGTGTGCCTTTGATGTTCTCGGCAACGATCTTCGATGGTGTGTACTGTTTGTCCGATATAAGTCTTCCCACACTCACAAGGAATTTGGTATATGCCGGCCTTCCTCAAACAGAGGTCATCTTTCACACTTCCCAGTAATGCCCGTGTTTTATTGGGAGGGCAAAAGAGGGTTTTAACTTGGTGTTTATTCAATATACAGCCGATTTTTCCCGATAGTGCGCCATTGTACGGAATAAAGGCAGTGGCTACCTCTTCTTCCGTGACTTCATCCGTCTCCACAGGTTGTGCTGTGGTGGTGGGACGGAGAGCGCGTCTAATCTGCCATTCCGAGTACCCGTTTTTTCGGAACACGGTTTTGATGTGTTCCAATTCCTGGGGCAGATTCTCTGCATCTGAAATGCTGCGCGCCCTGTGTACTAGTGTTTTTTGTACTCCATTCCTCTGAGAAGGGTGGTGGCAGCTGCCTGCATGCAGGTACAGGTCAGTGTGCGTTTTCTTCCTGTACACACCGTGGCTCAGGGTACCATCAGCTCTTCTCTTGACCATGACGTCCAGGAATGGTAATCTTCCTTCTACTTCGGTCTACATAGTGAATTTGATGTTTGGATGTATAGAGTTTACGTGTGTAAGGAAATACAGGAGCTTGTCCCTACCATGGGGCCAGATGTCGAACGTGTCATCGACATAACGGAAGAAATAAGTAAAAATTGGATGACGCCAAGGCTTCCTCAACAAATACGCCGGGAGAAACTGAAGAATCACAGTATTAATACACAAAAAGTTCGTTTTTACTATGTTTTCATCCTTTATGAAGGAAACCATTGTAACATTGTTACACTGTTACTTATTTTAACGATGATTGACGAAATAATGTGGAATTACTTGTGTACAATTTAAAATAAAAAACGATTATCTCTGAAAAATTGTGTTTGATAGTGTACTATTCATTTCAGAGAGCAAATTATCTTTTGGCTACATTTTAGAGTCTTCCTGAAAGTATTGTCAACATAGCGACA
The DNA here is from genome assembly GCF_023898315.1 of Schistocerca nitens. Taxonomy (NCBI): domain Eukaryota; kingdom Metazoa; phylum Arthropoda; class Insecta; order Orthoptera; family Acrididae; genus Schistocerca; species Schistocerca nitens. The sequence continues at coordinate 357,980,725 of NC_064622.1, forward strand.
CGAAAAAACACCACCAAAATACTAATAAAACGGTAGTCAAAGTATGATCAGGGGTAAGGTGAAGTTTGGTATTTCTAGTATTAATTCTTAGAGAAGAAAGAATGTGTAAGTTGCATCGAAATACGGTTTCCAGCAAGTATACATATGTGACCACATACTCCTCCTAACTGTCTGACTTCTGAAACCAGTACTTTCGCACATATCATTTGATACTGTATTTAATCCCGCTTTATTAAACATCTTAGCAATAGAAGTTGGTAATATGAATGAAAGTGGCAAATTTTGTGCTCTAGTCTTTGCTGAAATACCTCTGGATACTGTTATATATTATGAGGCAGACAACCTACTAACTTGTGGCATTCAGAACTTAGGCCACTTAGAACGAATGCGGAATGGCATTCACAGAACTTGGAAACAAGTTGTTGCATATTACGTTTCTGCGATCACTTTTCACTATGGCTGTTTGAAAGCACTCATTGTTCATGTCATAAGTGAGTTTCAGAATATTGGATTCAAAGTAGTTTGTACTGTATATGATTAGAATGCAACGAAACAGAAGGCTCTTAAAGAGCTTGTAAATAATCAAACTACTGTTACTATTTTAGATCTACCACATCTCCTCAGAAACAATAACCCTTTGATAGATAATGAAATCAATTTTAAAGTAGTAAAATTGGAGTATATTAGTATACTTGTCTAGTTGTTCAAAAATTAAAAAAATGCACTTCAAAACTCTACCTTGCTACGTCACAATGAAAGCAATAGTTGATCTGCATAAATGAGCCATATAGTTACAACAGCAACTGAAACATATGGCTCTGATATTGCCATCTGAGGCCGTATACACAGCTGAGCTTGTATAAAAGATAAATAACCTCTTTGATTCACTGAACAGTAATGAGCTGTATCCATATGACTGGAGAATATTAAGTGTGTTTTATCAGAAAATCCGCAGTAGAAATATGGTATAGCATACAGAAGGAAACAGGTATCTAGCTAATAAAAGATTTGAAAACAGGTAGAAACAAGACTAACGTGTTTAGTTTTATGAAAGGTTGACAGATTACATTATTTTCTTCTCGAAGACCTTAAAAGAAGTTGGTTTTAAGTACTTAAATTTAAAGGGCTTCGATCAAGGTGCTTTAGAGAATTTCTTTTGTTGTGTAAGGTAACACAGTGTTGTCAATAGGAAATCCAACCGGTTTTCAGTTCGTAAAAGCTCTGAAGGCTTGTGTTGTGAATCGTATGGTTTTGCCTTTCGAAAAACCGTGAGTGTAAATAATTGCGAAAATGATGATTACAATCCACTGACAATTCGTTGTAGTTTTTTGGAAGTAATGCTGGTAACAAACATTTAAATTAGAGGTAGTTGAATGATGGTAAAGACCAGATGGACCACAGGTAACTTTTAATTCTCACTCAGATGTAAGTTTCTCTGTAGATCACCCGGCTATAGCTTACATAGCAAGCTATATCCTGAAGTACACAGAAGTACTAGATGCCTGTGAAACAGTGTCTACTCACCTGTTATAAAAGAAAACCATTTTTACATCATTTAAAGAGAATAATGAAGTATCTTCTCATCTGAAATATGCAAGTAAAAAGTTATGATTTTCATAAGAACTCTCTATGACCAGTTGTATGACTTTCTAAATAGCCAAGCGCACACAACACGAATACATGAGAATTTAAAAAAAATTCTCTCTGCTGTATGCACTATTTTGTAATAAACATGCCATAGAAGAGACACTTCTAATGAGAAACTACATGTAAGATCGAAAAAAATGATCAAATGAAATTCTGTGTGCGACACCTTATAAGAAGGAACAAATTTAAATCACGTTGATAAATTCTGCATTTATATTATGCAACGTTACAGTAACTTCTATTTACATATTCAAGTGCATGTTATTGATTGGAGCCAAGCTTGGAGATATATAAATTAACAATACTTGTCATAGCTACAATACACTCATTTGTGAGTCCCTTTATATGTGAGCAAAAGCAACTCACACCTGTGAGCCACATTGGTGTCATACTTTGCAACACACTATCAGCATGCAACAAGATGTGAGAGGAGATAACTGACACTAAAGCAGAATTTAAAATATTTTCTTGAGATATGTATCAACAATTTAAGAGAACATGTTATCTCAAGGGATACTAAGCGCTAATGAAATTGCTGACTACATTTTTAATTTGATAATAAATATGTTCCTATACAAAATCGTTTCTGTTTTTGGTTTCCTGTTTCTCTGTGCCAGATGCAGCTTTCAGTACATGAATTTAATAATGGTAATTTGAGAAATAAGATGAGAGATTTAATTACTGAAGGACTGTTGGCAAGAATTCGAGTGTTCATTTTCAGATGTGCACTGCGCAAAATTTTTAATGGATAAACACATAAACTAAAGGTCATAAATAAATGTTGAACTTACAACTCATTTCATTACTCAAAAACACGCAGGTGTAGCAAAAAATACTGCCCAATGAACAATGACGAAACTGTATCACTAACAAAATGTGTCACTAACAAAAAAATTTGGCTACGCTCATGCAATGTATACGTTCTCCACTCTCAGTTTAGTTCTCAGTCATTGTAAAGAAATAGTCTGTGAATTTCATAAATTTCAGTTACTTGCAAGTGATTGCACAGAAGAACTATTTCAGGTGACAATAGATATATAAATATTAGTTAACAGAAATTAATAAAAACTGTTTTACTAGTATCAAACATAGACCTTAACTTGAGAAAGATTTATGAAAAATGTATGTCTGGAGTACAGCATTGTATGGTAGGGAAACATAGACTGTGGGAAAACCGGAAAAGAAGAGAATCAAAGCATTTCAGATATGGTGCTGCAGACGAAGGTTGAAAATTAGGTGAACTGGTAGGATAGAGAATGAGAAGGTACTACACAGAATCAGTGAGAAAAGAAATATGTGGAAAACACTGACAAGGAGAAGGGCAAAAACTGTAGAGGAAGACAGAGACTGGAATACGTCCAGAAAACAGTTGAGGACGTAGGTTACAAGTGCTACTCTGAGATGAAGAAGCTGGCACAGGAGAGGACTTTGTGGCGGGCCGCATCAAATCAGTCATCAGACTAATGGCTCAAAAAATAAAAAAAAATCAGTAGGCATTACAGCACGCTCTTCCTCCATAGTATGGCGTGTTGCACACAGCTTTTGATTGAAGTTCGTTCAATATATCACTTTACAGGGTCGCAAAAGACTTTTCGTTTCTAGGCACGCGCTTTACCACAAGACTATGCATATTATCCATGAAGTGTTAATGAAAAAATGTTGCCATCGGACAGCAGTACCTCAAAAACTAAGAATACGCATTTCCGTGCCATATTTTCCTATAGACTGCATTCTCTGTCTGGCAACTATGAATGCTTCTGTCGTTCTCTACTCATGTATCATAAGACCGGCAGCTCACTTCCTTTATTTTGGTGTTTTGTGGAAATCAACAGGATCAGGGACAACAGTCTGCATGACTGACTAATCTGGACTGGTAACATCGGTTAACATCTTACTGCCATGCTGATACTACGAACGGCTGGAAGGAAGAAGAAATCACAGACATTTTTGCGAAGGGCATGCAGCTCTACTCCGTGGGTAAATAATGATGGTATCCTCTTGGGTGAAATATTCCGGAGCTAGTCCCGATTTGGATCCCCAGATGCGGACTACTCAGGAAGATATCGACACAGGAAAAACAAAGCTGGAGTTGTACAAATCGAAGCATCGAATGTTAGAGATCTTTGTCGGGCATGTATGTTGGGACATCTAAAAAGATAAATCGACATGTTGAAATTAGATATACTGGGAATTACGTTCGGTGGTGGGAGAACTAGTTGGTTGATTTGAGGGAGGGGACCAACCAGCGAGGCCATTGGTCTCATCCGGATTAGGGAAGGATGCGGAAGGAAGTCGGCCATGCCCTTTCAAAGAAATCATCCCGGAATTTGCCTGAAGCAATTGAGTGAAATCACGGGAAGCCTAAGCTACGATGGCCGGACGCGGGTTTGAACCGGCGTCCCAAATGTGACTCCAGCGTGCTAACCACTGCGCCACATCGCTCATTGCATCTGGTGGGAGGAACAGGACTTCTGGTCAGATGAGTGCATAATTATAAATACTATACGAAATTGGGGTAACGTGGGAGTATGTCTAAAAATAAAGAAGAAAATAGAAATACAGATAAGCAGATATGAACAGTGTTATTAAAGCTTTATCGTAGCTAGGACACACAAAAAGCTAACATCGACCAGAGCAGTTCAAATTTATAGGCCAACTGGAACCACAGATCATGAAGAGATTGAAAGAAAAATGAGTTAAAGAAATTATTGAGATAATTGAAGGAAAGGAAAGTAATGGTGATGGGGGTTGCAATTCGATACTAGGAAAAGGAAGAGAAGGAAAAATAATAGGAGAATATGAACTTTGTGACAGAAATGAAAGGGGAAGCTGTCTGGTAGCATTTTTCACAGAGTATAATTCAATCATCACTAACGTCTCTAGAACGTCGGCTATGTGGAAGAAATGGGAGACAGTGGAAGGTTTCAGATTGATTATATGAAGGTAAAACAAAGATTTCTGAACCCTGACATGTTCAGGGACAAATGTGGACTCTGACCACAATTGATTGGTTATCAGCTGTAGGTTGAAACAGAAGAAATTGCAAAAAGCTTGTAAGTTACAGAGCTGGGACCTGGATCATTTGAAAGAAGCAGAGGTATGAAAAGCGAAAAAATAAAAATGCAGCAAATGAAGCAGCCAAAAAAATAAAATTGTCAGAAAGTTGAAAGTGGCTAAGCAGGAATGCATAAAAGAAAAATACGAAGCCGTAGGAGTATGTATAACTAATACTGAAAGACTTAAGTCGAAACAAGGCCCTTGGAGTAGATGCAATTCCGCCAGAAGTACTGATCCTTAGGAGAGACAGTCATGGCTAAACTATTCCACCTGGTGTGCAAGATGTGTGAGACAGGAAAATTGCCTCAGATCTCAAGAACAATGTAATAATTTCTATTCCAGAAAAGTATGTGATTAAACTATCAGTTTAATAACCCATGATTGCAAAATACTGACACGAAATATTGGCATGTCAATGGAAGAACTTGTAGAAGCTGACCTCGAGGAAGATCAATTTGAATACTGGAGAAATGTAGGAACACACAGGCGGTAGAACCACATGACTTGCCTTAAAATATGGATTGAGGAAATGCAAACCTACGTTTATAGCACTTGTAGATCTAGAGAAAGCTTTTGACGATGTTGAATGGAGCATACTCTTTTAAATTCTGCAGGTAGTACAGGTAAAATACAGAGAGCAAAAGGTTATTTACAACTTGTACAGAAACCAGATATCTGTTGTAATAGTCGAGGGGCATGAAAGGGAAGCAGTGGTTGAGAAGGTAGTGAGGCAGATTTGTAACAACCCTGATGTTATTCAATTTGTACACTGAGCAAGCAGTTAAAAGGAACCAAAGGCATATATTAGAAAAGAGAATTGAAGTTCAGAGACAAGAAATAAAAACTTACTGGTTTGCCAATGGCATTGTAATTCTGTCACAGGAAGTTTTTGAAGCATTTGAATGGAATGGACAGTACGCTGAGGTTGGGAAACGAGACATTTTAAGTAGTAGATAAGGTTTGTTATGTCCGCTCACGGTAGCTGAGTGGTCAGCGCGACAGAATGTCAATCCTAAGAGCCCGGGTTCGATATCTGGGTCGGTCGGAGATTTTCTCCGCTCAGGGACTGGGTGTTGTGTTGCTCTAATTATCATAATTTCATCCCCATCGACGCGCAAGTCACTGACGTGGCGTCAAATCGAAAGACTTCTACCTGGCAAACGGTCTACCTGATGGGAGGACCTTGTCACACGACATTTACATTTATTTTAGTTTTGTTATTTGAGCAGCAAAATAGCTGATGATGGCTAAAGTAGAAATAGAAAAGCGTTATTGAGGAAGAGAAATTTGTTAACATCGAACATCGATTTATTTGTTAGGAAGTCTTTTCTGGAGGTATTTTTCTGTTTTCTGAAGTGTAGTCTTGTATGGAAGTGAAACGAGTACAATAACCACTTAAGACAAAAAGAGAATAGAAGCTTTTGAAATCCAGAAGAATGTGGAATGAATCCAAAGTTAGCTGAGGGGCAGAAATCATTTATATGTAAATTTCGTGGCTCCTTGATGAAATGATTCTAGCAGAGATGACAAAAGACTTGGAAAATCAGTCGAATTGTACAGGAATAGTATTAAAATGAGATTATAAGATGAATGTCTGCAAAAGTAAATCAAGGGTAATGAAATGTAGTCGAATATATACATCTTGCTCTCTGTATATGGAAGTGAATCTCAGGAACTACTTCAGGGATTTTTATATCGTTTTCAGTAAAAGACTGATTAGTGAGGGATGGTTTTTTATGACTGACAAGTAGGCTGCCCTGCACAACAGGCCCCTTTTCTAGGGATACACATACAGATGGGCATGGCTGAGTAGAGCGAGTATGGAGGAAGATGTGTTGGACATAGAAAGGGGACAGAGAAGATGGACAAAGAGAAAAGTGAGGTGGGGATGGACAGAGACAGGAGGAGGAGGAGCTTACAGAGTGAGGTGGAGTACAATATTGTCAGAGTGAGGGGAAGCGATGGGTGGAACGAGGAGGACGTGAGGGAGATACAACAGGCAGATGTACACTCCTGGAAATGGAAAAAAGAACACATTGACACCGGTGTGTCCGACCCACCATACTTGCTCTGGACACTGCGAGAGGGCTGTACAAGCAATGATCACACGCACGGCACAGCGGACACACCAGGAACCGCGGTGTTGGCCGTCGAATGGTGCTAGCTGCGCAGCATTTGTGCACCGCCGCCGTCAGTGTCAGCCAGTTTGCCGTGGCATACGGAGCTCCATCGAAGTCTTTAATTGGTAGCATGCCGCGACAGCGTGGACGTGAACCGTATGTGCAGTTGACGGACTTTGAGCGAGGGCGTATAGTGGGCATGCGGGAGGCCGGGTGGACGTATCGCCGAATTGCTCAACACGTGGGGCGTGAGGTCTCCACAGTACATCGATGTTGTCGCCAGTGGTCGCCGGAAGGTGCACGTGCCCGTCGACCTGGGACCGGACCGCAGCGACGCACGGATGCACGCCAAGACCGTAGGATCCTACGCAGTGCCGTAGGGGACCGCACCGCCACTTCCCAGCAAATTAGGGACACTGTTGCTCCTGGGGTATCGGCGAGGACCATTCGCAACCGTCTCCATGAAGCTGGGCTACGGTCCCGCACACCGTTAGGCCGTCTTCCGCTCACGCCCCAACATCGTGCAGCCCGCCTCCAGTGGTGTCGCGACAGGCGTGAATGGAGGGACGAATGGAGACGTGTCGTCTTCAACGATGAGAGTCGCTTCTGCCTTGGTGCCAATGATGGTCGTATGCGTGTTTGGCGCCGTGCAGGTGAGCGCCACAATCAGGACTGCATACGACCGAGGCACACAGGGCCAACACCCGCCATCATGGTGTGGGGAGCGATCTCCTACACTGGCCGTACACCACTGGTGATCGTCGAGGGGACACTGAATAGTGCACGGTACATCCAAACCGTCATCGAACCTAGACCGGCAAGGGAACTTGCTGTTCCAACAGGACAATGCACGTCCGCATGTATCCCGTGCCACCCAACGTGCTCTAGAAGGTGTAAGTCAACTACCCTGGCCAGCAAGATCTCCGGATCTGTCCCCCATTGAGCATGTTTGGGACTGGATGAAGCGTCGTCTCACGCGGTCTGCACGTCCAGCACGAACGCTGGTCCAACTGAGGCGCCAGGTGGAAATGGCATGGCAAGCCGTTCCACAGGACTACATCCAGCATCTCTACGATCGTCTCCATGGGAGAATAGCAGCCTGCATTGCTGCGAAAGGTGGATATACACTGTACTAGTGCCGACATTGTGCATGCTCTGTTGCCTGTGTCTATGTGCCTGTGGTTCTGTCAATGTGATCATGTGATGTATCTGACCCCAGGAATGTGTCAATAAAGTTTCCCCTTCCTGGGACAATGAATTCACGGTGTTCTTATTTCAATTTCCAGGAGTGTATTATGTAGTGGTGTACATAAATATGTAAGGGGCGCCAAACGAAAACTGAACACCCACCATAATGAGACTATGAAATGGGCGATCCAAAAGTAACCACCAAGTGCATCAACCTATATCTGTGCCACTAGGAGATAAGACAATGAAATTTCTGTTCCTTGGAATGTGGTTGACTGCTGACATCCATAGCTGTACGAACTGTTGCACTTCCTCATCCAACTGAAACCAGTGGTCATGCTTGTCTTTCTTCAAGTCGTGAAAGATGTGAAAATCATATGGTGACCATTCTGGGCTATATAGAAGGTGCTGCAGTTGAGGTGTGAAGCGGCTGGCGTTGGTGCCGTTGGTAGGTTGTCATCGTGTAATAGGGTTAGTGGCGTCTTGTTTTCTTCTCATGTTTACTGGCGCCAGTGCGTTTGTTAGCGTTGTCTCTCCACGAGTGGCAGTAGCAGCAGTTATCGATATCTACTACTTAAGTACTATCTTTGGAAGGTCATCAAGTGTTTTCCAGATCAAGAGTGTATCGGGTAGTTCAGTTGGGACACAGTAGCAGTGAGGTCCAGCAGTGCGAGGACATGCCGGGACCACTGGCGGCACGCAGGCACTGCCGGATCACGGGGCTGTAGTTACGAGGGCGACAACCTCGTTCTCCACCGGACCCAGGACATTTGAGTTGAGTGAACATTAACCGAGTAGTGAAACCTCCACTATTTTGAGATCACACCGTTTGTTCGAACTTTGCTGCTCGCAGGGTTGCTGAGAAGAAGAACAACAAGTGGAGTGTTTGGAGCTGGCGAAAGTAATTAGCCATCGGCCACCTTTTATTATTAATCATTGAATTCCTTGTCTTTATTGATGAAGTTCAACCAGCGGTATTTTCTGCCTAGTGGCCGCTAACGCCCCAGTTACCTGTCCTGGGGGTTAGCGTATTTTTGTGGAAGTGTACCTTTCCTTGTGTTGCCGGTAAGTCGTGTAGTTCGACAGCCTCATTGATTGTGCTTCGGATATTTGTTTCTTTTGGACTACTTCGGTCGTAGTGGGTCCTTCTGCTTCTGGATGTTCTAAACACCGGATTCTGAAGACGCAGTGCTGTCTGCCAGTTCCGTCTTGCCTGGGTGGTTCCATCATTGTGTTGGTTATCAGACATTAGGTAGATGTTGCAAGAGTGTTGGCCTGCGTTTAAACTGTCACTAGTTTGAGTGAATACAACTCTTGGCTGCCTGTCTTGTCGTTAACGAAGTTGAGCGACATTCCCAGGTAGATCCTTGTAGCACTGTCTGAGGCTCACTTCTCTCTTGATTTGGTCAGATTGTGATATTTGTAAATAAAGCCTTCAGCTGTGAATGCAATTTGTCTTAAGAATTTTTAATTAGATATTGTCTCATAATAGTGAAAATTTGATGATTGTGTTTTTTTTATAATATTGTAGTATCTCTTGAAAAAGTTAACTCGTTCTTAAGAATTTGCTATCTAGGCCTTCAGCCGTCAAATTGTTTTTTGAGTTATTACTATTGGGGCCTTCAGCCGACAAATACTTTGAATGTCTTGTCAATAAGGCCTTCAGCCATGAATGCAATTTGTCTTAAGAATTTTTAATTAGTTATTGTTTCTTAATAGTGAAAATTTCATGATTGTCCTTTTTTATAATATTTTAGTTTTTCTTGGAGTAGTTAACTTGTTCTTAAGAATTTTCTATCTAGGCCTTTAGCTGTCAGATTGTATTTGAGTTATTACTATTGGGGCCTTGAGCCGACAAATAAGTTGAATTTCTAGTCAATAAGGCCTTCAGCCGTGAGTGCAACTTGCTTAAGAAATTTTTTATTAGACATTGTGTCTTAACAGTCAAATTTGATAATTGTTCCCCATTGTCAACCTTATTTGCAATTGTTTTCAAATAAAGTGTATGTGATAAAAAAAGACTTTCCCTAAGTACCACGTTTCAGCAGTGTTAGCCAACGAAATCGCTGAAGCGCAACCTTCATCTAACTGTGGGGACAGACATTATTGTGCAATAGGATGCTTCCGTCAAACAATTCCTGGACGTTTCTATAAAGTCTCTTCATATTGCTGCTCACCAGAGTAACTTAAAGACCAGAAGGTCCCTACAGTCGAAGAAGAAAGTTGAATTACCTTAGTGGAATTTGTGTGAACAGCTTCGGTGGGGATATGTGAGATATTTCCACTGCTGGCTTTGCCATTTGCCCTCACGCCGTCGGAAAGCTGTCAGACGGAATCCTCTTGTTGTACAATAACACCCAGCCCTACACTGCAAAATTGACAAAGGCTACACTTAAACGAATTGATTGGGAAACACTGCAGCATCCTCCGTACAGTCCAGATGATTCACCATGTGATTTTTACATCTTTGGCGACATGAAACAGGATATGTGCTGGACGTCAGTTTCAGTCTGAAGAGAAAAATACAAGAGTGGATGTGGCTGTGGATCTGTCAGCAGCCAACTGCATTCTATGGAACAGGAATTGATTGTCTCGTCTCCACTAGGATATATGTCTTAACGCAAGTGGTGATTACTATTGAATGGAACCGGTCTATGGTCTCATTGTGGTGGGTGTTTGGTTTTCATTTGACTGTCCCTCATATTTATAATAAAACGTAAAAAGGAAACAATATTAGTAAAAACTTTTTGAACAATTTACTTGAATTTTTTCATGATATTTTAATGAACGTATGGCTAGATAAAGATATGAAGTCACTTTTAAAGAACTTTTAGAAGTTTTTGCTAACACCTTGCTCCGCTGTACAGCGTGATCAGAAACAATACGCAAAGCTTGTAAGGACGTTGCAGGGTAGGTAGTGCTGAGAAATAATTATTAAGAAAAAATCGATATGTTTTGCCATTTCCAACATAATTAGCATTGAAGTTATCCAATCAGGTCACTATGGTCAGCTGTTCTCATATCATGGATGAGGATGCACAAGACTGCTCAGCCTTTGGCTTGGGCTAGATCCTTACTACCGACCGACGTTCAATTTTTATGTCACTTTCTTCTTCACTTTTAGCTGACCAAACAAAGAACACGTTTGGCGAGACTATCTCTTGTGGGCCACTTGAATTTTGACCCAAAGCAGCCTGATTGATTAACATCATTGCTGATTAACTTGTAAGTTGCGCAACATATAGATTTTTTCCTTAACAATTATTTCTCGGCATGACCTGCAGTGCAACTCCCTTGCAAGCTTTTCAGAACATTTCTGACCACATTGTATAGTTACATACATTTATATGCCATATATATTCAAAAATATGTTTTCTATGTCGTCTGAACGATTATGGAAGTATCGCGAAAAATTTGAAATAAATCAGTCAAGAACTTTTCAGGATATTTGGTGACATCGCTAAACATCGACTTTTCTTTGTACAGTAGTACTGATATGTTTAAATACTACTCTTTTCCCACAGTTTCTTCCGTGTATGCATTCAACACACATCCTACAAACACTTCCTCCTCCCCATCTTCATGTCCACCTTTTCCTCCACCTTTGTCTTTGTACACCTAATCCTTGCACCCCTGCCTGCTGAACATCTGCTCCCCACTTTCTCTCTATTCATCTCGTCCTCTCCAGTCTCTTTGTCCATACCCATCGCCACCTATTTCCAACCACACCTTCCTCACCATCTCTCTGTCCATATCCTCGTCCAATTCACTCTGTCCATCTATTCCTCCCCATCTTCCTTTTCCACCTGCCTACAGAGGCTCTGCTCACCTCACCGTCCTCATTCATTTCCATTCCCTTCTTCTCACTTTGTGGCACATATATTGCAGGGATCTTCTCCTCACCATCTCTTCCACGTTCCAGCCTTCTTCGTCTTCCCTCTCTCCATCTCCTTTCCCCTTACCTCTCTGTAATTCCTTTGCCTCCATCACACTGCACATCTCAGTTTTCTCCTCTCTATTATATCCCCTCACCTCTGTCTATACATCTCCTTCCTGTCATTGTCCTTCCCTTTATGTCCATCTCTTCCTTCCCCCGCTCTGCCTGTTCATCTATCCTCTAACCTGAATCTCTGCCTCTCCCCTAATTCCTTCTCTTCATTTGTACACCCCCTACTGCCCCCCCCCCTCTGTATAGCTTCCCTGCTATCCATTTCAGACCTCCCCAGCATTGCCCATGTGTATGTGTAGCACCTACAAAATGGTTCGATATAGTGGGCCCATTAATTCTGGCCTGTCATGAATGGCAGTCTGCATGCCAGGGACTTTAAAACTCTTTTTGGTTCCTGACATGGGCTGCCTACAAAACAGGTCGATTAGGCAAGCCAATGCTATCCCCACACAACATGCCAGTCATACAGGACAGCCTATGCATCAGAGCTGGAAAACTATTTCTTGCTCATGTGTCAGGAGCTGTAAACCATTTCTTGCATATGCATCACAGACAGGAAAACCGTTTCTTCCCCTAACATATGCGCTGCGTACTAAAGCTGGTCGAAAATGCAGGAAATTACTGTTCCCAAACAACATGCCTGTCTATATGGCAGGACTCCAGAACACAATTTTTGCCTGTATCTCTGCTCCTTTGGGTGTGAGGCGATTTGTGTATCTTTGGTACAAATCGATCAAGGTGTTTGGGAGAATATCTTCAACATACTAATGGGATTGTCTTACTTTTCAGCAGGGTAAGTAAAAATTTTGCAGCCCCTGAAATGTAGGCTGCTTTGCCAGGAAGCTTATTGTGTTGCAGTAATATCAGCATGCCTTACCGACGCTTTGCAGGGCAGCCAGTACGTCAGGGGTAAAGAAGATTTTCAAATCGCTGATATGTAGGCTGCCTGGCACCACAGGCCTGAATTTTCAACTTGACTGATAGGAGCTACATGTAGAGATAGGCAGCACTCAGCAGGCAGATTGGTGGGGAAGAACTTGTTGGGTAGAGAGGGAGGAAGGTGGACACCAGTAGGATAGAAGGAGGAGGAGGGCGAGGTGGCAAAAAGAGTGAGGATTGGAAGTAGGGAAATGGGAGGTACATGAGTGAAAGAAGTATGCAAGTGAAGCTGCAAAGAAAGGGCAAGCATATGTGTGCATGTGAGACAGAGAGAGAGAGAGAGAGAGAGAGTCCAGCATCTCCTCCAAAACCCACAAATTTTCTACCGAATTTGCTGCAGAAATAACAAATTTCATGAATATCAGCAATGTAGTGTGCAGTGAAGTTCTAGCCCTCATAGGAGATATGTGAAAAAACGTATGTTTCGGACCTTGTGTGTAGGTGGCGCTGCTCGACTGGTTAGTGGTATGTGAGTAATATTAGGCAACCTTATTGTCCTTTTTTAAAGGGAAGCCTATACCTGCTTTTTCGACCTGATTTTTGGACAGCCAATGCGCTGGATGCAAAAGAATGATTTTGAAGCCCCTGCACAACTGCTGTGATATGGATGTAATATTTGTCCATTTCACCAATATGTTTTTTAGGGCTGAACATGCAACTGTGCATGGCTCAGCAGAGAGAGGGGTGAGGAAGACAGATAGTTCAAGAGGAGATAAGGTTAGGTGGACAGAGAGAAGGGGAAGAGGAGAACAAAGATAGTGTGAAGTTGTGTGAAGTGGACAGAAAGAGGTGTAGAGGTGAAGAACAGAGAGAGGGGCGAGGAGTGGAAAGACAGAGAGAGTGAAGGAGGAGATGTACATACAAGAGGGGGTGGAGGAGATGTTGACAGAGAGGAAGAGCAGGTACGTTGTTCAAGTAATACTAGCATGCCTTTGAGGGACTACAAGTGCAGATAGGTACATCTAGCAGACAGAGGGGTGTGAGAAGATGCATATTGTGGGTGGAGGAGGACGTGATGGACAGAGACAGCGTGAAGGTGGATGAGATGGATAGAGAATGTGAAGGAGAGAGGCAGTGTAGATGGGAAAAACGAAGATTTAGGAGAGAGACAGAGAGAGAAGGAGGAAGAGATAGACAGAGAGAGTGTGGAAGGGGATGAGTTTGACAGAGTGTGTTTCCTTCCTTATATACTTTTGAACCATCCCTCTACACCTTCCTCCTGCTTCCTGTGTCTTCGTCTTCCCCCTCTCTTTATGAATCTCCTCCTGCCCTCTTTTCCCTATCCACCTCTTCCTCTCCCTTTGCTTATAAATCCCATCCTCCCCTCTCTATCCTTGCCCTTTCTCCTCTCTCTGTTTTTCTCCTCCTAGCACCTTCTCAATTTTCCATCTCAGACTTCTCTGAGCCACATCTATTTGCATGTCTAGTTCCTGTGAAACAAAAGGATAAAACAGTCTGATACGACTCATCTGTCGTGTTGGGCAGCATACACACCAGTGATGTGTGTATTGCCCTGTATAGTGGGTCGATAAGGCAGACTAATGCTACTCCCACTGAAAGTGCCTGAAATGCAGTACCAATCTGCCTGATCAACTGCTGGTCTCTGTATTCACTCGATCCTGCCCCTGTCTTTTGGTCCATTTGATCCTCTGTCATCTATTTGTCCAACTTTTGCTGCCCAGTCTCTGTGTCTCTCTGTCTCTCCAGCTCCTCCTCCCGCTCTTCCTTTTCCACATCTCTTTTTACTGCTGCCCCCTCCCTCTGCTCATCTCTGCCCATCCACACATGTGGCCTCTGCAGGGCACGCTGATATTACCCACACTATATGCATGTTCCAGTCGCTCTGTGCATTTCCTCCTGTCCCTCTCTCTGTCTATCCCCTCCTGCTACCTCTCTTTGTCCATCTTCTCCTCCCCACTCTGTCTACCCCATCCTCTCTCGTTTCCCTGTCCATCCTCTCATGCTCCACCTGCTGTCCCCCCTCTCTGTCAACCCCTCTATTATCCATCTCAACTGTCCCCTGACTGACCCAATCTGCCTGTGTAGCTCCTGCAAAACAGCTCTATAAATCAGGCCAATACTGCTTCAACACAAGAAGCTTTGCCTGTCAGCCTGCATGTCGGGTGCTGGAAAATCGTTTCTTGCCTCTGGCGTGTAGGCTGCCCTGCAGAGCTGATTAATAAGTCAGGCTGATACCTTTCCCTTACAATACACATGCTGTGCGGTGTAACATATATCTCAGCAGCTTAAATAAAATCTTTTTGCCCATGGCTCTACTCCTATTGGAGCTAGGAGGCTATAAACGCCACAGTGAAATCGCCTAAGGGGATTTGGAGGAGATACTGGACATACATTCATACTTACTACTTACTGTGTTTCTTATGCAACACAGCGAATATATATATGCTGGGTTGAAATTTGAATAAAATAATTTTACAGATGTAGAAATACCCTTCCCAACTTTCCTTTGTCACAGATCACCTTCTTGTTGTTTCGATTTTTTTTCTGTCAGTACACACACACACACACACACACACACACACACACACACACACACGCACTCACACACACAGTTGTCTTTTTCACTTTGTACGATGTTTTGCCCACATATGTGTTCGACTTATATATTGCACTAATCTCCTCCTCCCTCGCTATTTGCCCAACTACTCCTCTCCCACGGTCCGCCCATCTCCAACCTTTCGTCTGTCTCTATACCTATCTCTTATTTTCCACCTCTCTGTTCATCTCCTCCACCCCACACTTTTGTCCATCTCCATCTGCTGCCTCTCTGGCTTCTCCTTCCCCTCTCTCCTTCCCCTGTCTCACATTTAAACCTATCTTCTATCTACCTGTCTCCTCCTCCCTCCAATTTCCATCTTCTCCTGTGCCTTCCACCCATCTCTGTCCATTTACTCCTCTAACCTCTCTCTCCATCCACCTGCTCCTCACCTCTCCCTCCCTGTCCTTCTCTTACTCAACCTCTATGTCCCTCTCCTATACTCTCTCACTTCTGTCGATCTCTCCTTGGCCTCCCTCTCTTTCCATCTCTTCCAACCCCCTCTCCCTATCCATAACCTTTTGTTCCCACTCTTTCATTCCATCTCCCCTCCCCACCCTATTATCTCCTCCAGCCCTCTTCACCCTATTCATCTCCTCCTCTCTTCTCTGCCTGTCTCCTCTCTTTGTTCATTCCATCCAGATGTCATCTCTCTGTCCATCTCCACATGCTACTTATCTCCCTATCAATCCCCTTATGACCACTTTTTCCACTCAATCTTCTGCCAGGAGAAGATCCATATGTGTAGCCCTAAAAACAAGTCAATAAAGCAGGCTGATACTACTTTCACATCTGTAAAGGATGGGAACCTACACATCAGGGGGCTGACAAAACCTTTCGTTGCCCCTCATAAGTAGGCTGCCCTGAAAAGTAGGTCTATAAGGCAGGCCAATACTTTCACCACGCAATATCCCAGTTGTGGAATGCTGCGTACCCAGCAAGGGCTGATAAATCATTTATTGGCATTATCTCCGCTCCTGTGGGACCTAGGTGGCTCTAATCTCCACATTGCTGATTCTTGTGTGCCAAATTCTGTTCAAAGCTATCCAGGGATTTGGCAGGACATAGATACGAGCATGCTGATTTGTATACATATTAGGCCTTGCTCAGATACATTTCGGAATATATGTTGCGGACATCTACTTCTCCCCTTCGCTGTGACCATCTCTTCCTCTGAAGCCTCTTTGTTCAGCTCATCTTACCAACTCTGTCTGTCGACCTCCTCCTACCAACTACCTCTGTCTCTCCATCTCCTTTTAAAAAGAAGGAAGGAAGATTTGGCTTTACGCCCTGTCAACACTGGGGTCATTAGAAATGGATTACAAGCTCGGATTATGTCAAGGATAGGGAAAGAAACAGGCATTGCCGTTTCAAAGGAACCATATTGGCAATTGCCTAGAGTGATTTAAGAAAATCACAGAAAACCTTAATCTGCCCACATTCTCTTTACCACTCTCTTTGTCCACCCTCTCTGCTTCCTCCCTGTGAGCAATTTTTCTTCCCCTCTTCTCTGTCAACTTCCTCCTGCCATCTCTTACTTTTCCACTAGCCCACTGCTCTTCCACTTCCACATATTACCCTCCCATCTCTGTCCATATTCTTCACAGCTCTGGCCTTTTCCTCATCCAGTATCTCTGTACATCATCTCCTTCCAATTTTTCTTTCCATCTCTCACTCTGGGGCCTGTTCATTCCCCAGTTTCTCTCTTACATCTCCTACTCCTTGTCTGTCTCTACATCTTCCCTCTACAGGTCTGTCCTCCCACTCCTTGCCCCTCATTTCGTCCAGTTCCTCCCTCTTCGCTATCCATCTCCTCCTCTGCACCTCTCCATCTATCTTCTTCCTCTCTATCTGTCCCTTCCCTCCTACACCCTCTCTTCCTGCCCTTCTTTCTCTGCCCATTGATGCCTCCCATCCTCTTACTCAATCCATACTCTTCTGCACTCTTTCTCCATCCATTCCCACCTCTATCCATTTCAATATCTCCCCAGCCATTCTCATCCTTAACTGTAGCGCCCGCAAAACAGACCAAAGAATGAGGTCTGTACTATCCCCTTAACACGTCTGTTGTGCAGGACAGACCAAACATCTGGGGCTGGAAAACACTTTGTTGCCCCTGATTAGTAGACTGCTATGCATGGCAGGTTGATAATGCTGGCCGATACTATTCCCACACAGCATATCTGTCATTCAGGGCTGCCAACTCAGCAGGGCCTAAGAAACGTTTTTCCTGTATCACCATTCCTGTGGCAGCTAGGAGGAGGTTCTACCTCTCACAGCACTGATGCTCTCAAAGTGTGCTGTTTGTGCATGTAACTGAAATCGATCCAGGAGTTTCGTTGGAGATGCTGGGCATTCTCCTCTTTACCCCTCTCTGTGTACACCTCCTCCTTCTCCTTGTTCTGTCCACCTCATCCTCTTTCTGTCTCTCCATCTTTTCCTCTGTCCTCCCTCTCTAACCATATCCTCTTCCCTTCCTTGTGTCCTTCTAAGGCTCTCTCACTCTCTCTCTCTGTCTGTAGTTATTCCACATCTTACTCAGTGTCCATCTCTTTCTCTCCCCCTCTGTCCATTTCATTCTCTCTCCTCTCTCTCCCTGCCATCATCTCTCTTTGCGGATCCACCTATTCCTCTCCCTATCTCTCTCCTCCTATGCCCTTCACCCTCTCACTATCCACCTCCCCTCTCCCTCTCTTTGTCCTTGCCCTCTCTCTCCATCCCCTTTTGCTCATTCTCTCTTTCCATACCCTGTTTTACTCATCAGCCTTACTCAGTATTGCCCATCTGAATGTGTAGCCCCTGCAAAACAAATCTACGAAGCTGTCCAACAATACTGTTGTATGCCTGTTCTGTAGGGATACCGACTCATCAGTGGCTTGAAAACCATTTCTTTTGTTACTGACCTATAGGCTGCCATGGAAAGCATGTCAATAAAGCAGGCTGATACTACACCAACATAATACGCCTTCAGTGTGAGGGGAGACCATACATTGGGGCTAAAGAAGTGTTTTTTGCCCGTGACATCAAGGTGTCCCTGAAAAGCAGGTCGCAAGGAAGGCCAGTACTATCCCCACACTATGCTCCCCCTTTCCCCCCCCCCCTCCCGTATAGGGCAGCCTGCATGCCAGGGGCTGAGAAAACACCTTTTCACCCATAGCTCCACTACTATTGGAGCTAGGAGTTCCGAACCAACTGATGCTTAATACCAAATTTGGTTGAAATCGATCCAGTGGTTTACGTGGAGATACTGTACCTAAATATAAACATCCTGCTACATACATATAGTAGACTTTTCCGTGTGACTTTCCTCACATACAAATTTGACACATATATTGCATTCATCTCCTCTTTACCCCATCTGTGTCCACCTCTTCCTCTGTTCATCACTCTGTCTTCCTCATCCTCCCATCTCTGTCTGGCCATCTCCTTCCTCCATATCTTTGTTCATCTCCAAGCCCTCTCCCTATGTCTGTCACCTCCATTCACTCTCACTTTGTGTGTACCTCTCCTCCTGTCCCTACACTATGTCCCTGATTTCTGCCCCTTCTCCCTATGCTCACTGCATGTCTGCTCATTGCTTCCACTCCTGTCTCTCTTTCCGCCTCCTCCTGCTCCCTATCTGTTAGTCAGCTCCTGCCTCTTTCTCTTTATCCCCACTGCATCTGGACCCATCTCTTCAATCGCTGTCTCACTTTCCTGCTGCCCCTCCACCATATGTATCCTCCTTCCCACCTCCCTAAAGCAGTAGCAGGGCAGTCTACACACTGGGGACTGCAACAGTCTACCTTGACCATGGCATCTATGCTGCCATGCCAAGACTGCTGATAGGGTAAGATAATACTACTCCCACACCTCCCATTCCACGTCTGTCATTCAGGGGAACCTCCACATATACAGCTAGAAAATGTAGAAAATAGACACATAGGCTGCATACGGTATTGGTCTGCTTTACTGACCAGCCCTGCACTCCAGCCTACATGTTGGGGCCTTGAAAACGGTTTTCCCTTGATCTATAGGCTGCCACATCTTGGGCTAGAAAATATACATGTAGGCTGTCCTGCAAAGAAGGTCGATAAGGCAGGCAGCCTATATGGCAGGAGCTGAAGAAACATGTTTGTGCTAATATCCATGCTCCCACAGGAGTTAGAAAGTTCTAACCCCAAAAATGCTGATACTCGTGAAGTTTGATATTTGTATACCAAATTCAAATCGATCAAAGAGTTTTCGAGGATATGTTGGATATACCTACGCACATAATGCTTTGTATATGTACAGATAGTTGGGTAGACTTACCTTTTTAGCATGGCTTCAATTGTGTATGTGTTTGAGACATATGTCCACATCATTCTTCCCCATCTCTCTGTCCATCTCATCCTCACACATCTATCTGTACATTTCCTCCTTCACACTCTCTCTGTTTCTCCATCTTTGTCCTAATCTTTGTCCTAACCTTTGTCCCCTCTCTCTGACCATATATTCGTCATCCCTTCCTGTATTCACATCCTCCTTTGTCCATCTCGTGGTCCCCCCTTGGTTTCTCACTTGCCTATTACTCGCAGTACCTACCACCTGCCTTCTGCTTCTCTCCCTCTATTCCCCTATCTGTAAATCTTTTCTTACCTCTCTCACTGCCAATTCCCTTCCCATCCCTCTCCCTATCCATCTCTCTGAACCCTGCTCTCTGCCCATCTCTTCCTCCTCCACATTCTCTAGCTCAGCTACACTTTTCCCTCTGATCTTCTCCTTGCCTTTTCATTCCATCTTATCCTACCACCTATCACTCTTTATCCTCCTTCTTACACTCTTCCAGAAGACCCTTTCTTGCTCCCCCTCTCTGTCCATCCATATCGCCCCCTTTCTCTGTATATCGTCATAAAACCCGATTCTGAGTGTCCTTTTGTCCTCTCTTCCTTCACATTCTGCTCTGTCCATCTCCTACTCCCCCCTACATATGTTCATCTCCTCATCCCCGTCCACTCTGTCCATAGCTTCCTGCCCCTCTGTCCATCCCCTTCTCCCTATCTCTCGCTATCCATTCCTTCTTACTTCCTTCTCTGTCTATCACCTGCTCCTTTTCTGTCAATATCCTCCTTCCCTTTCTCTGTCCATCTCATCCTCCTCACATTATCCATATCCCCCTCTGTCCTCAGCTGAGCCAGTTGACTCTAGTAGCTCCTGCAAGGTGTGTCAATACAACCTGCAAAACAACTTTTGCTTTCTCCACCCTCTGTACCTACTTTCATTTCCTGCTCCCTCTACCCATATCATCCTTCTTCTCTCTCTGTCTGCTTCCTATCCTCTTTCTCTGTTTGTACATATCTTCTTGCACCCACCTCCCTACCCATCTCTCCCTCCTCTCTTTTCACCTCCTCTTCCTCCTGCTCCCTGTCAACCTCCTCCAACCCCTCTCTCTTTTGTCCATTTCGTCCTTCCCCCTACCTCTGTATCTTCCTCCCATTCAATCAGTCCATTCCTCCATTCCTCCTCCCTTTCTTCCTTTTCCATCTAGGCACTAGCGCTCTATAAATTCCACTTACAACCTGAATGTTTCCCACCTGCCCTCTATTTTAGTCCTTCTTCTAGCCATCTCCTCTCTTCCCTCTCCATTTCATCCTCCCTTCCCTGTCCAGCTCCTCCATTGCACCTCTCTGTATCTAACTTCTCCTTCCCTCTCTCCCTATCCAGACTCCCCAGTCCTTTCTCTTTGTCCATCTCCCACTGCCGATCTGTCACTATCCATCCCCTCCTATCCCCAGCCATCTCCTTCTTCCCTTCTCTCTCTGTCCATCACCTCCTTCATCCATTTCAACCTTCCACCAGCCTTGCCTATTTGCTCGTGTGCCCCTGCCTAACAGGTCGATAAAGCAAGCTGGTACTACTCCAACACAGCAAGTCTGTTCTGCAGAGCAGCCAATAAGTTGAGGCTAAAGAAACTTTTCTTGTCCCTGATGTAAAGCCTTGGGAAGAGACGCTGGACATACACAAGCACACATACATGCTACTGTAAGTTATATACATATATATATGCAAGTGTCCTCACCTCTTCGCAACATCTGAGTCACTGTGAATCATTCAAATTTAGTCTCCCCACAGAATATGAAACTATTCGAACAGTGGGTAAAAGTAGCAATGAACATCCCAGGAGCCTGCAAGCACTACAGCATCTAATCATCAGTGAGTACAAGGGTCGCTTAAGCATGAATAGAAATATGCCAATTGCACCACTTAATTCGCTGCAGTCAGTTCAAAATATACTGCTGGAAGTACTTCTACTTAAATTCGCTACGATGGCGAATTCTGTATATAGAAATAAACCCTTGTGATCATTCGTAGATCATAGAGAGCAAGAGCTGGCTACTGCATTCTGTATGAACGAAAAGGAAACAGTACTGGTTAAAAAACTGCAAAAGTCAGCTATTTTAGCAGTGCTTGAGCAAAAGTTGGCACTAAAAGTATCTCGAAAGTAGGGAGATGACGACGTCAGACAATTATAAGGAATGTCGTTGAAATTGCTTTGAAAAAGTTTGTAAAGAGTCCTTCTGATACGAGATGTAGAAAACGAATGGACTGTTTGAATGAGACGTAGTGGGATGAAAATCCTCGACGTTCAAGAACAGAGAATCAAAAGCACAGACTCTGCCACGCGTATTCCAAGAGGTCATAGACCAAATGAGAATCCCCAGCCCCGTAGGCCGTTAGTACGGAGTACAAGCCAATTTCGACACAGTCTGCAATGTTTCCAGATGGTGTTTCATATCTCGATAGACCACGATCCTGCTGGTGTCTAATTGCGCCATGCATTGTTTCCAGATTTCTCCTCCCTCACCCCTATGACGTCACAGCGGAACTAGGCCAGTTATCATATGTATAAGATGAAGAGAAATATAAAAAACCCGTGATAGCGGACCTCGCCTAACTTCCCTAAGTATAAAATCCAAGATGATGGACCTCAGCACAGGCCTATGACATCACAATCCAAGATGACTGATCATAGTGCACGCTGCATGGTTGACAGATTTCCTTGATTTTACCAACCCCTTTGATGTCAGACTCCAAGGTGGCTGATCTTAGTGCAGCCTGCATGGTGGGAAATCCAAGATGGCAGACGTTGTAGAATTCTAGGATATCCACAAAGGTCACATTGCAAGTTGTTCATGATATTTTGGGGAACAGACTCATTGTCAGAATGAGATTTTCACTCTGCAGCGGAGTGTGCGCTGATATGAAATTTCCTGGCAGATTAAAACTGTGTGCCCGACCGAGACTCGAACTCGGGACCTTTGCCTTTCACAGGCAAGTGCTCTACCATCTGAGCTACCGAAGCACGACTCACGGCCGGTACTCACAGCTTTACTTCTGCCAGTACCTCGTCTCCTACCTTCCAAACTTTACAGAAGCTCTCCTGCGAACCTTGCAGAACTAGCACTCCTGAAAGAAAGGATATTGCGGAGACATGGCTTAGCCACAGCCTGGGGGATGTTTCCAGAATGAGATTTTCACTCTGCAGCGGAGTGTGCGCTGATATGAAATTTCCTGGCAGATTAAAACTGTGTGCCCGACCGAGACTCGAACTCGGGACCTTTGCCTTTCGCGGGCAAGTGCTCTACCATCTGAGCTACCGAAGCACGACTCACGCCCGGTACTCACAGCTTTACTTCTGCCAGTACCTCGTCTCCTACCTTCCAAACTTTACAGAAGCTGTCCTGCGAACCTTGCAGAACTAGCGCTCCTTTCTTTCAGTCTAACATCTTTGTTAATTATACCAGCTTGGATCCTAATTTCAATTGCAAATGCATCTGGGAATGACAAAGGCTGCTTAAGTATCTTGATTTTTCTGTAATACATAGGATGGCCAGCTTTCATTCTAGGGTAAGCCAAAGCTGATTCTGTGGGCTGGCGTCAATGAGCGTGCCGATTACGTTCATTTTATGTTTATAACACATCTCCTCCGTCATGCGTACAGTTTCCCCAATGAGTATTATGGCAAGGGATTTGACGTATTCCTGGTTTGTGAAGGTCTAGAGCAGTCTTTACTGAAGCGTGAAGGTCTTACTCGACGGCAAACAGCATGACGAACACTTCCTTTGTAAACTGAATATCTGGCCTCTAATCTCGATAAACCTCAAGAGGATGACGGGTGTTCTTGTAACAGAACATCCACCACGCTTGATGTAGAGTAATCCATTTGAACTGGAAATTTCGAGGAAAATACAGAACTCGCCAACACATGGGCTGTTGCTAATGCTGTCTGAAGACCCTTGAAGGCGGCTTGTTGGGAAGGACCTAATTTAAATTTCCTTCTTTTCTTTCGCAATTCAGTCTATGGAACTGACATTTGAGTGAAATTAGGTATGAACTTCCGAAAAAAATTAATTCTTCCAATGAACCTTGCCACAGCTTTGGGACTTTTAGATGGTGATCAATTGTGGATAGCCTGAGTGCAGCTTTGATCAACAGTAATATCCTGGGATCAACTATACGTCTCAAAAACGACATCTTTGAATAAATTTTAGCTTAGAAGGCTTAACTCTGAGTCCCACCTCCTTTAACTATCACAAGGCTTCCTCAATTTGTCTAACATGCTCAGGTAATTATCACTGAAGATAGCCACACCATACAGATACAGGTAGACAAACTTAAATTTCATACCTGAAAAGAAAACTATCCAGGAGATGGAACACCACCACCCCTCCAGTTGAGAGACCAAATGGGACACGGCTAAAGTCATATATTTCAGTTGTTTGCAAAGGCTGTGATCGATTTGGTTGAGAACAAAAGAACAGTGAAAAATTTACCGAAGTAAAACTACGAAAAACATAAATGCGGGTTGGGCATCGGAATGGACTGTAATATTATCTTTTTGTTCAAACCACGATAATCTACGACTGGTCGAATTCCCCATCATCTTCTGGAACCAAAAATATGGGTTCAGAGTACAGAAACTGGGAAGGTCTAATAATTCCGTCCCTAAGCATTTCCACAATAAACAACTTGAGCTGTGTCATCCTCATAGGAGAAAACCTGTATAGTGGATGTTCAACTGGAATATTGTCAGTAAATTCAATCTTCTAATCAGTGAATTTTGCAACCCCCAAAATATTGGTAAACACATCTGGATATTTCTTTAATTGCGTCAAACTGCTTCATGAGTTTAATAAACTAATAACACACTTTATAAGTTCGCTCTGTAGCGGAACAGAATGAAAATTCCCATTCCCTCCTATTAAAAAACAGGCCAGTGTACTGGATAAAGTCAAAACCAAGAAATGCAAGAACGACTAACTGGCGTGCTATCTTTGCCATAAACTTCCAAGTGAAACTTTGCAGATCCTCAGTTTGATGGTGAACAAAAATGCAAAAAAATGGCTCTGAGCACTATGGGACTCAACTGCTGAGGTCATTAGTCCCCTAGAACTTAGAACTAGTTAAACCTAACTAACCTAAGGACATCACAAACATCCATGCCCGAGGCAGGATTCGAACCTGCGACCGTAGCGGTCTTGCGGTTCCAGACTGCAGCGCCTTTAACCACACGGCCACTTCGGCCGGCCCGACAAATGCAGTTCGCCAGAGTTAGCCGATATGTAGTTACCAACTTCTGTGCTCAATGGAGGAAACTGGTGTCACAATTAGCACTTTTGATACCATTCTTCATTAATTAAAGATAGTGAGCTCCCTATGTTAAATAGAACATAAAAAGGTTCTTCACTCATACTACGACAAGTTGTTGGGAAGGACCTAATTTAAATTTCCTTCTTATCTTTCGCAATGAACCCCCCCTCCCCCCCCCCCAAGAACCATAGACCCTGTCGTTGGTGGGGAGGCTTGCGTGCCTCAGCGATACAGATAGCCGTACCGTAGGTGCAACCTAAACGGAGGGGTATTTGTTGAGAGGACAGACAAACGTGTGGTTCCTGAAGAGGGGTAGCAGCCTTTTCAGTAGTTGCAGGATCAACAGTCTGGATGATTGACTGATATGGCCTTGTAACACTAACCGAAAAGGCCTTGCTGTGCTGGTACTGCGAACGGCTGAAAGCAAGGGGAAACTACAGCCGTAATTTTTCCCGAGGACATGCAGCTTTACTGTATGGTTAAATGATGATGGCGTCCTCTTGGGTAAAATATTCCGGAGGTAAAATAGTCCCCCATTTGGACCTCCGGGCGGGGACTACTCAAGAGGACGACGTTATCAGGAGAAAGAAAACTGGCGTTCTACGGATCGGAGCTTGGAATGTCAGATCCCTTAATCGGGCAGGTTGGTTAGAAAATTTAAAAAGGGAAATGGATAGGTTAAAGTTAGATATAGTGGGAATTAGCGTAGTTCGGTGAGAGGAGGAACAATACTTTTGGTCAGGTGAATACAGGGTTATGAATACAAAATCAAATACGGGTAATGCAGGAGTAGGTTTAATAATGAACAAAAAAATAGGAGTGTGGGTAAGCTACTACAAACAGCATAGTGTGGCCAAGATGGACACGAAGCCCATGCCTTTCACACTAGTACAATTTTATATGCCAACTAGCTCTGCAGATAACGAAGAAATTGAAGAAATGTATGATGAGGTGAAAGAGATTATTCAGATAGTGAAGGGAGACGAAAATTTAATAGTCAGGGGTGACTGGAATTCGATAGTAGGAAAAGGAAGAGAAGGAAACGTAGCAGGTGAATATGGATTGCAGGGAAGAAATGAAAGAGGTAGCCGCCTGGTAGAGTTTTGCACAGAGCACAACTTAATCATAGCTAACACTTGGTTCAAGAATCATAAGTGAAGACTGTATACATGGAAGAAGCCTGGAGATACTGACAGGTTTCAGATAGATTATATAATGGTAAGACAGAGATTTAGGAACCAGGTTTTAAATTGTAAGACATTTCCAGGGGCAGATGTGGACTCTGACCACAATGAACTGTAGATTAAAACTGAAGAAACTGCAAAAAGGTGGGAATTTAAGGAGATGGGACCTGGATAAACTGACTAAACCAGAGGCTCTACAGAGTTGCAGGGAGAGCATAAGGGAACAATTGACAGGAATGGGGGAAAGAAATACTGTAGAAGAAGAATGGGTAGCTTTGAGGGATGAAGTAGTGAAGGCAGCAGAGGATCAAGTAGGTAAAAAGACGAGGCCTAGTAGAAATCCTTGGGTGACAGAAGAAATATTGAATTTAACTGATGAAAGAAGAAAATATAAAAATGCAGTAAATGAAGCAGGCAAAAAGGAATACAAACGTCTCAAAAATGAGATCGACAGAAAGTGCAAAACGGCTAAACAGGCATGGCTAAAGGACAAATGTAAGTATGTAGAGGCTTATCTCAGTAAGGGTAAGATAGATACTGCCTACAGGAAAATTAAAGAGATCTTTGGAGAAAAGAGAACCACTTGTATGAATAGCAAGAGCTCAGATGGAAACCCAGTTCTAAGTAACGAAGGGAAAGCAGAAATGTGGAAGGAGTATATAGAAGGTCTATGCAAGGGCGATGTCCTTGAGGACAATATTATGAAAATGGAAGAGGATGTAAATGAAGATGAAATGGGAGATACTATACTGCGTGAAGAGTTTGACAGAGCACTGAAAGACCTGAGTCGAAACAAGGCCCCAGAGTAGACAACATTCCATTAGGACTACTGACAGCCTTGGGAGACAAAACTCTACCATCTGGTGAGCAATATGTATGAGACAGGCGAAATACCCACAGACTTCAAGAAGAATATATTAATTCCAATACCAAAGAAAGCAGGCATTGACAGATGTGAAAATTACCGAACTATCAGTTTAATAAGTCACGGCTGCAAAATACTAACGCGAATTCTTTACAGACGAATGGAAAAACTGGTAGAAGCCGACCTCGGGGAAGATCAGTTTGGATTCCGTAGAAATATTGGAACACGTGAGAGAGTACTGACCCTACGACTTATCTTAGAAGCTAGATTAAGAAAAGGCAAACCTACGTTTCTAGCATTTGTAGACTTAGAGAAAGCTTTTGACAATGTTGATTGGAATACTCTCTTTCAAATTCTGAAGGTGGCAGGGCTAAAATACAGGGAGCGAAAGGCTATTTACAATTGGCACAGAAACCAGATGGCAGTTTTAAGAGTCGAGGGTCACGAAAGAGTAGCAGTGGTTGGGAAGGGAGTGAGACAGGGTTGTACCCTCTTCCCAATGTTATTCAATCTGTATATTGAGCAAGCAGTAAAGGAAACAAAAGAAAACTTCGGAGTAGGTATTAAAATCCATGGAGAAGAAATAAAAACTTTGAGGTTTGCCGATGACATTGTAATTCTGTCAGAGACAGCAAAGGACTTGGAAGAGCAGTTGAACGGAATGGACAGTGTCTTGAGAGGAGGGTATAAGATGAACATCAACAAAACCAAAGCGAGGATAATGGAATGTAGTCGAATTAAATTGGGTGATGCCGAGGGAGTTAGATTAGTAAATGAGATACTTAAAGTAGTAAAGGAGTTTTGCTATTTGGGAAGCAAAATAACTGATTATGGTCGAAGTAGAGAGGACATAAAATGTAGACTGGAAATGGTAAGGAAAGCGTTTCCGAAAAAGAGGAATTTGTTAACATCAAGTATAGATTTAAGGGTCAGGAAGTCGTTTCTGAAAGTATTTGTATGGAGTATAGCAAATGTATGGAAGTGAAACAGGGACGATAAATAGTTTAGACAAGAAGAGAATAGAAGCTTTCGAATTGTGGTGCTACAGAAGAATGCTGAAGATAAGATAGGTAGATCACATAACTAATGAGGAGGTATTGAATAGAATTGGGGAGAAGAGGAGTTTGTGGCACAACTTGACTAGAAGAAGGGATCGGTTGGTAGGACATGTTCTGAGGCATCAAGGGATCACCAGTTTAGTATTGGAGGGCAGCGTGGAGGGTAAAAATCGTAGAGTTAGACCAAGAGATGAATACACTAAGCAGATTCAGAAAGATGTAGGTTGCAGTAGGTACTGGGAGATGAAGCAGATTGCACAGGATAGAGTAGCATGGAGAGTTGCAGAAACCCGTCTCAGGACTGAAGCCCACAACAACAACAACAACTAAGGCAAGTAAATAGAACTGCAGCAACATATGAAGTCACTATCCTGTTACAAACTGACGGTCTACTTACCATAATCTTGCCCCTATTCCTGGCCCCTAATTTTATTTCTCCCTGTTCTTTCGCCGGATGCCTAGGCAAACTTTTCTAAAATGGTCAGGACTCCCACGTCTAAAACACATATACAGCTTCCTGTTATCTGTAAGACAGCCCTTTCCGCCTCCCTTACGTGCCTCCGAATCCTGTCCTAGTCTCTGCCTTTCGCTTCATATCTGCATAACGGAAAGTGTCCGCGTGCTGTAATACAGCTTGTATATTGACAAATGAGTATGGGGTCGCCACAGACAGCAACCTACGAGATCTACCCTCCAGACTTATCTCTTCAGGAATGTTATTGATACCCTCTGCTTTGCTATACGACGAACATAACGTCTCTGCTTTGCGCCTGATATGCCACACATGCCTTGCTAACGGCTCACCGTTTTGGTTGCAGCTACCAGTGGTGCCTTTGTACTAACTCCTCCAGTGCCCCCAGAGGTATCAGTTTCTTGTACAAATAAACCGAAATTCACCAAGGCGATACTGCGCTAGAATAGCTGTATTAACGTAATCCATTAACTGCCCCGTACACTTTGGATATAACAACTTACAAAACTGATGTCCTCTCGAGTCACAATTTTCACCTTGTTGCTATGACTCAAATAGGAACCACAATAGATACTGAATCTGCGCTAAAGTATCGACCGACGATTTTGTACTCTTTTGTAACAACGCAGCTAAAGAATTAGGTAACTTTGCAAACAAGTCACTTCTCTATCTGTCCGTTATGCCCCCTTGGCTATCAGAACTTCTCGTGCCGGTTAAAGTAATACATTGTTCCCCTCCGGCAGTTCCCCCCTCGATTTGGAGCAGGCATTTTCTCAGTACGTTCCAAGAGAACAAAGGCTTGGTGCTGTAAGCGGTCTATCTGTTTACCCACTTGCCCGCTCCCTTGCCCGCTAGGTAAACCACGCGACCTTTTCAAATAATGCGTTATTTGGGTCTCCAAACGCCTTACTTGCATACAGGATGGTTCCTCTTTTTTATTTTGATTTTTTAAAAAAAGAAAAACTTAACCTATGCTATTTAGGCTTAAGCAGACGCAGTGAAGGCCACGGCCTCACTGTCTCATTCGAATATGTCGCTATTATGGCAATACGGCTCTGCTATACTTTCTTCGCTGCCAATGAGCTCACACCTCCTAATTCTAAGCTCGTATTGGGATTCCTCCTTTCTCCAGCTGCTTACTCCAGGCACAGGTAAAACACACCACTCCCATATATATATACTAGCTGACCCGGCGAACTCTGTTCCGCCTTAATGCGAATAAATAATCAGATTTTGGATGTTAAGTTCAATTTTTATTAGGAAATAAAAATAAAAAATTAAGTATTTTGATACAGACATTTTTTGTTTTATTATCAGGCGCAAGAACAAACAACGCAGATGGTCTTCCGACCTGCGAACATGCCACATATAAACTACTTTCCCACTAAGGCAGCACAATCCGTGCGTTTCTCCGGAAAACTTCAATGCGCCATAATGCAAACAACGGCCTTCCGCCCAATGCAAACACAACGATGCAAGCAGTAATCAGTGCTGCAATTGTATCTAAACGCTGCTCGATTCAAGTCATCACGTGATAAATCTCTTCTTGTGCTTCGAAAATTATCTACATGTTGATCTCAGTTGTTCGCTCGACGATTTGGTATTGCCAACCGAGCCGTTTCACGGGCTGCCTCACTTTGCTCTTGTGACTGAGAAGCAAGAAGTCGAGCCATACTAACGCGGCGCTCTTCACGGGCAATTTGTTCTTCTTCTTCAGTCCTCTCATTCGCAATGTTTTGTATCCTTCTTGCATTACGGCTTTGTCGAGAAATGTGCGATCGTCTTGGTCGCGGCATTGTTAATAACGATTCAAAGAAAATACAAATTATTTCTTTAAATTTTTAATTAATGATATATACTGATACTTAACCATAGACGTTTAGCTGACATTTGCGTTTTGTTATTTCATACCAGATGCGTTTTTGCTACACCACGTTTTATAGCGGTCGAGCGGGATAAAAAGTATCCTATGCGCGTCTCCTGGTTCTAAGCTACCTCTCCACCAATTTTCAGCCAAATCGGTCCAGCCGTTCTTGAGCTATAAATAGTGTAACTAACACGACTTTCTTTTATATATATAGATACAGAATAAAGATATCGAGGTGTTGTTTCCGCCGAGCTACAGCGAACAATATAGCGAATTTCCTGATATCCTAGTAATATTTATCGTTTGTAGACTCCGAATTACAACACAAACTTTGTCTTTTTTGCATCTGAATTACATGCTTTTTTTCTGTGGGATGTGAAGGAAGCTTCTAGGAGAACTTCAACGACAGAACATCAATGAGACTTGATCAAATAGTAGCCCGGGTTATAAGGCATTTCATGTCTTCAGGAGTCGCCGGTGGTTCCTAACAGACCTCTTGCTACAATTTTCTCTACAAGTTAAAGTATAGAAGTGTTAAGTTTGGTGAGGGTGCAGACCATTTTGGGTTTGCTGAACGACCGTCCCAATGTTCTTCAAATGTTCTCTTAAGAGAATCTGTCATAACACGTGCGGAATGGTAGAGACATCCTTCACGTTGGTGCCGCACTGATTGCCTTGCGCCTAGTAAGACGTCTTCTAATGAATGCAGCAGCGGAATCACGTGAACTCAAAATATTTGAATGTATTTACTCCATTAATAAAACAGGGACCAATGAAATGTATCTTAAAAAACACGCACCTAAGGCTAGGCGCAAATTGAGACGCGTATAGAGCGTGTGGCGGGACGCAGAGCAGCGCGCGTTTTTGTAACTTCACAGGTTCAAATGGGACCGCGCAAATTGCGACGCGACGCGTCTGGGCCGCGACACGCGCCTGCGCCAGGTCGCAAGGCGTTGGGCTAGGCGCAAATTGAGACGCGTATAGAGCGTGTGGCGCGACGCAGCGCAGCGCGTGTTTTTGTAACATCACAGGTTCAAATGGGACCGCGCAAATTGCGACGCGACGCGACTGGGACGCGACACGCGCCTGCGCCAGGTCGCGCGGCGTTGTGGTTGAGGCACAGTTTCTCGCGCCGCGCGTCGGGCTTGCCTCGCTAGCACCGTGGGAAATTTGAGGCGGGGAGCGGAAAAGTAGCACAGCCATATGCTCACATCGGAACGGCGCATATGAGCAGTGGTAATATTGCCCATACAATAAATTTTTCCTTACTGTGTTCTGAATTTTATTGCCTTTGGGTAGTATTTCGTTTTTCGCCATTTAAACGCTCCAGCTTTCTTCGTTAGCACGTTATACTTTTCTGTTACTTATATGTGCATAGTTTTGTTTTGTTTTTCTTCTGTCAAGAAAAATGTATAGTTCAGTAACTGATGAGCCATTGGCCACTGGAATTGACCATATGCCCCCCCCCCCCCCCCCCGATGTTTTCAGATCGCAATAAGGGACAGAGGGTAGTGAATAAGGAAGCAAGGAATATTATAAAATCATGTGATTAAGAATCAAGGCAGGAAAGAAAAGCAAGGTTATCTTCTCGCTGCCTAGTAAGCTAGCGTATCTGTACGATCTGTTACAAAAATTTAGAAATGGATAATCTCCACAGGTATGATCCCTTTGTGCATCTGGTAAAAAGCGTCCAAGATCTGAAGTACAGAAGTTTCACTGTGATTACTCTGACATGGATGTAATAATGTAATACGACACACTGTACTACATGCATGTGAGCAACATATTTCCACTGAAAGCTAGAAACAGTCGAAAAGCAGTCACAAATAACAATGTTTTAATTGGTTCGCCGTGATGAGAAAAAGCATTTCAATTGTTGCATGGGCATTATCAGCATTAATAAACTAATTATACAACAACAGGCTACACAAATGAAGAAAATGGTCGGTATTATTACGAAAGTAGGAATATCCTAAAAAGTGTTATGATTAGATATATTTAATTTGTTGAAATGTGCTGCTGACAAAGGCAGATCTACTTTCATGACAATGTTTCTCGAACTTCATCTCACAAGGCACACATGGCTAGCTAGCTTGCGCATTCCCGTCGCGCGCATTATCCTTCGCTGCTGACAATACACTCACCATTGTGTTGTGCGACATATCAATTGTTTATTTTTCTCAATAACAACTATTTTATTCGCGATCACGCATTGTCAGTTTGGTAAGCCCTAGGTGAGTAAACAGAATCTGCCATGTGCCTATCATTCCGCCTGAAGGAACTCTCGTCATTATTTTAATACTGCTCAGATCAAGAGAAGGAATAAAATCCTTTGGTAAGTTTCCATTCCAGTCGCTCAGTGTTAAAAATACAATGGGGTTACGGGGATTCCACCAAAATTCCAACAGAATTGCCAATCTGTTTTTGTGTGAGTTGTTAACATTTTCTCATTCGAAGAAGCATCACCATTTATGAGTAAACGCCACATTTCTCTTGGTGACTGGTTTAATTGTACTTCCTTTGTCACAATGTAATTTGTCAAACTCATCTCACATCAGCTATTGAGACAGAATTCCGAAACGGAGGGCCTCATTAAACAAGTAATTGGCAATCACAGAGCTCAATAGCTTACGAAAAACCTCGTAGTATCGGTTTGCAGTAACATAAAAGAAGAAATTTCATGTTTATTTTCATACTAGGAAGCTCTTGTTTCGCTAGCTGTCGATAACTCTTAAAAAATTACAGTCACTGGAGTGAAATAAATAAAGAAGTATAAGTAGTGATATATCGCCATAGATAAGAAAGTTTCGTGTGTTTAATAATTGGCAAAACACTCTCCTCCTTGTGTGCTATCATTCGCCAAACTTTCGTTTCGATGTCTCGAGCGGTTTAGGAGATACGAGAGATGTTGCGAGTATTTCATTCTCGCGGGCGTGAGATCGGAAGTGAGCGCGCTACATGGGATCCATTTTCTCGAGATCGGAGGCAGGTAGAGATCTCCTCCCAAGTCTGAACAAAAATTCAGCATGTTAGCTGAATTTCATACGCAGCAACATATGGTGTAACACGCACCAAACGCAAAATCATAGCGACCCCTAATTTTCGGTGCAAACTTTTTGAGTTTTGCGTAGTGTCTCACTACATCACAATAAGAATGGTCATTAGCGAGGTGATGGGCACTTCGTCACGAAGCTGACATATAACGCTACAAGTAAGGCAAAAATCATATATTTTCAGAGAATAGTTTCTGTAAAATCGTTTGAGAAAGATAAGAGGTTGCGCGCGCTTCGGTTCAGTCAGCGCAGAACGTCGCCAGTCGGCTCGTGCGAAGTATGGTGTACGCGTCGCAATATTCGCTGCACCCGCG
This sequence comes from Schistocerca nitens, assembly GCF_023898315.1. NCBI lineage: Eukaryota > Metazoa > Arthropoda > Insecta > Orthoptera > Acrididae > Schistocerca > Schistocerca nitens. The sequence goes on from NC_064622.1 coordinate 358,014,607, forward strand.
TGACCCGTGCGGCACGTGCGTGTCGCGCTGTAGTCTAGTGTCACGTCACACGTGCTATACGCTTCTCAATTTGCGCCTAGCCTTGTGGTTGTGGCACAGTTTCTCGCGCCGCGCGTCGCACGTGCCTCACTAGCATCCGCTAGCATCGTGGGAAGTTTGAGGCGGGGAGCGGAAAAGTAGCCCGGCCATACGATCACATCGGCACGGCGCATATGAGCAGTAGTAGCCCATACGATAAATTTTGCCTTACTGTATACTAAATTTTATTGCATTTGGGTAGTGTTTCGTTTTTCGCCATTTAAACGCTCCAGCTTTCTTCGTTAGTACATTGTACTTTTCTGTTATTTATATCTGTATAGTTTTGTTTTGTTTTCCTTCTGTCAAGAAAAATGGATACTTCAGTAACTGATGAGCCATTGGCCGCTGGAATTGTATCATATGCCTCCACGATGTTTTCAGATCGCAAGAAGGGACAGAGGGTACTGAATAAAGAAGCAAGGAATATTATAAAATCATGTGATTAAGAAGCAGGGCAGGAAAGTAAAACAAGTTAATCTTCTCGCTGCCTAGTATCTGTACGACCTGTTACAAAAATTTAGAAAAGGATAATCTCCACAGGTGTGATCCCTTTGTGCTCCTGGTGAAAAGCGTCCAAGATCTGAATTATAGAAGTGTGATTGTGATTACTTGGATATGGATGTAATAATGTAATACGACACACTGTACTACGTGCATGTGGACATCACATTTCCACTGCAAGCTAAAAACAGTCGAAAAGCAGTCACAAATAACAATGTTTTAATTCGTTCGCCGTGATGAGAAAAAGCATTTCAGCTGTTGCATGCACATTATCAGCATTAATAAACTAATTACACAACAGGCTACACAAATGAAGAAAATGGTCGCTATTATTACGAAAGTCGGAACATCCTAAAATAGTGTTATGATTAGATATATTTAATTTGTTGAAATGTACTGCTGACAAAAGCAGATCTACTTTCATGACAATGTTTTTCGAACTCCAACTCACAAGGCACACATGGATAGCTTGTGCATTCCTGTCGCGTAATTGTACTTCCTTTGTCACAGTGTAATTTGCCAAACGAATCTCACAGCAACTATTGTGACAGAATTCCGAAACGGAGTGCCTCATTAAACAAGTAATTGGCAATCACACAGCTCAATAGCTTATGAAAACCCTCACAGTGTCAGTTTTCAGTAACATAAAAAAATTTCATGTTTATTTTCATACTAGGAAGCTCTTGTTTCGCTAGCTGTCGGTAAGTCTCAAAAAATTACAGTGGTGTGAAGTAAATAAAAAGGGAAGTATAAGTACTGATATATCGCCATAGGTAAGAAAGTTCCGTGTGTTTAAGAATTGGCAAAATGCTCTCCTCCTTGTGTGCTGTCATTCGCCAAACTATCGTTCCGATGTCTCGAGCGGTTTAGGAAATATGAGAGATGGTGCGAGTATTTCATTCCTGCGGGCGTGAGATCGGAAGTGAGCGCGCTACATGGGACCCATTTTCTCGAGATCGGAGGCAGATAGAGACCTCCTCCCATGTCTAAACAAAAATTCAACATGTTAGCTAAATTTCATACGCAGCAACATATGGTGTAATACATACCAAACGCAAAGTCATAGCAACCCCTAATTTTCGTTGCAAGCTTTTTGAGTTTTGCGTACTGTCCTACTAAAATGTGTACATCACAATAAGAATGGTCATTAACGAGATGATGGGCACTTCGCCACGAAGCTGACATATAACGCTACAAGTAAGGCAAGAATCAAATATTTTCAGGAAATAGTTTCTGTAAAATCGCCTGAGAAAGATAACAGGTTGCGCGCGTTTCGGTTATGTCAGCACAGAGCGTCGCCAGTCGGCGCGTGCAAAGTATGTGTACGCGTCGCAATTTGCGCTGCACCCGCGCGACTCCTGCGGCACGTGCGTGTCGCGCTGTAGTGTCGTGTCACGTCACACGTACTATACGCGTCTCAATTTGCGCCTATCCTAACGTTGATAGACCGAGAGCGTTGTTTTTATCCACTTCTTTGAGTCAGCGTGGACTTTTATCTGACTATTATTGCATACTGCGAAGTCTGATTTTCCCTTGATTTGAACAACGACATTTTCTCTTTAAACAGAATTTTGTGCTGATATGCCGCATCACTCTACACTTCTCGTATGATAACATTCAGAAAACTGTAACCAGTTTTGGAAGTCATTGCCGCGAAGCTGTAGATGTAGCGCAATATGAAGAGGACGGAATGCGATGGAATGTAGGGTTCGCAGAGTATTCGTTAGGTTAATCCCTCTTGTACTGCCGAAATGCCTCTTAGTGGCATTTGCACTGTATGTTACTGTTGCTAAAATGTCGATTTCATTTCTTTCATCAGTTTCTCTTTTTTTCAGTGGCGTATTTGATTCTACTCACTTCCATTGTCTGGAGCGTCACAAAAGTTTTCAAATACAGATCGTGTGTGCTTCCGAACCGCTGCTATAATAGTTTGGCGACAATCACTGTGAACAATATTCACTTTTTCGACTGTCGTATACACTGTAACTGCTTCAATACATAGCTTTACGAGCAATTTATCTGATTTCTACAACAACAGAACAGGGTCTGATGGTCATAAAGCCCTCAGGTTAGCACAAGAACCGTGCCTGAGTTACGTGTTTGCTTACATTTGGTAAAATGCGAAAGACTTTTGTGGAACCTTATCTCCTGACGGCGGGATAGTGGTTTGCTGGCGTTCTTATATTGATACCATTTGATCAAGTCGTATACATGTTAGTCGTCGAAGTTGTCTCAGAAGCTCCTTTCAAATGCCACAGAAGAAGTATATGGTTTTATAATGCGGTATCGTAATTCGGCGACTAGAACCGATAAAAAATTTCTTGCCAACGTCAGGATATTCGTCATATTGTCCGCTAGAACACAGCGAAAACCGCGCCTCGATATATTTACTCATTCTAGATACACTTGGGGGTAGCCTGTTTTAGCTGCCTCAGCCTGGATGTGTCCCATATTAAGGAGAGTAAACTAATTGACAATAACCATCGTAATCAAAAGCGACCAGCTCTGCTGCCATTGTGTAACAGAGCGACGAGAGAGTGGAAGGGCTGGCTGATTAAGCTGGTTATCCTCAATATCGTTTATTAAAAGATATAAATTAGAACAAAGCTTAATCGCCTCCAGTGTACAAATTAAAAAAGGAAGAAAACAGAGATATAAAGCAGTTAGGTTCAGCGACCAGTTTATTAATAAATTTTAGAAACTGAATTTAATGATTAGGACCAATGGTCGCTTTGAGAAAACAGCACGGGGGTTGTCTTCTGTTGCCTATATCTTAACAAATTCTTTTACACACTAGGCGCAACTGTGTGAAATTGAAAAGACTAAAACTGTCATCGGCACCAATGCAGAACAGAGAAACATTTTAAGAGGCAAATTTGCTGAATAATTTTACAGACATGCAAAGTCAGTGATTGTTTTCAGCATCTTATTCTACGGAAACTCTTCCAGTATCTCCTTGAGAAGGTGACGGTTACATCAGAATTCCTGTTGCCATGGGGCGGTTCCACTACAGTCGAAAACACTTGTAAAGCCGTTGCTCTACACTACCAGCAGTCAGCAGCTGACCCCCTCAGTTCAGACACATCAGTCGTTCTGGCCGCCGGTTCTAGCTGCTCCACCGTGCAGGCGTCCATCACGGCGCATCAGGCCGCCACGAAATTCAAACCTGCACAGCTGTCAGTCACGAAAGGGAGCCATATCCATCACTGCACAGTAAGCACTTTTTAAGCTGACAATGTTTTCCTAATATTCTACTAACGAAATGAAGAACGAGAATTTCACTCTCCAGCGGAGTGTGCACACATATGAAACTTCATGGCAGATTAAAAGTGTGTGCCCGACCGAGACTCGAACTCGGGACCTTCGCCTTTCGCGGGCAAGTGCTCTACAATCTGAGCTACCCAAGCACGTCTCACGACCCGTCCTCACAGCTTCAATTCTGCCAGTACCTCGTCTCCTACCTTCCAAACTTCACAGAAGCTCTTCTGCGAACCTTGCAGAAGTAGCAATCCTGAAAGAAAGGGGGATGTTTCCGGAATAGAAAAGGCTGTGGCTAAGCCAAGTCTCCGCAATATCCTTTCTTCTGGTAGTGCTACTTCTGCAAGGTTCGCAGAAGAGCTTCTGTGAAATTTGGAAGGTAGGAGACGAGATACTGACAGAAGTAAAGCTGTGAGGACGGGTCGTGAGTCGTGCTTGGGTGGCTCAGATGGTAGAGCACTTGCCCGCGAAAGGCACAGGTCCCGAGTCTCGGTCCGGCACACAGTTTTAATCTGCTAGAAAGTTTCATAACGAAATGAAGTTTGGCATCTGTTTTCCTATGACAGAGTTTGTATGTCGTCGTTGAGTGACTGTAGAAGGATACAAAATAATTTAGGCAAAATTTCTAGTTATTGCGATGAATAGAAACTGGTTCTCAATGCATAAAAACGTAAGTTAATGAGGATGAGTAGGAAAACCAAACCCGGAATGTTCGAATACAGCATTAGTCCTTCTTAACACAGTCAAATCTTTGAAATATCTCAGCGTAACGTTGCAAAGCGATATGAAATGGACCGTGCATGAGGATTGTCGTATGGAATGCGAATGGTCGATTTCGGTTTATTGGGAGAATGTTACGAGAGTGTGATTCGTCCGTAAAGTAGACGGAATCTGCACCATGTCAGATTAAAGGAAGACATCGAAGCAATTTAGAGACGGTCTGCTAGGTTTGTAACTCGTAAGCTCAAACAACAAGCAAGAATTATGGGGATGCCTCGGGAACCCAAATAGGAATTCCTGAAGGGAAGGCGACGTTCTTTCCGACGAATACTGTTGAGAAAACTCAGATGACCGTCATTTGAAGCTGACTGCAAAATGATTTTATTGCCGCTAAAGTACATTTCTTGCAAGGACACGAAGATACAACAAATTAGGGCTCATACGGAGAAATATAGACAGTTGTTTTTCCCTCGCGCTATTTGCGAACTGAACAGGAAAGATTAGCAGTCTATAGGGTGCCCTCTTCCACGCACCGCACAGCGGCTTGCTGAGATGTGGAGATGCAGATATGTGAATTGCATTTAATATCCCTACGAATTCTGAATGCCAGGTATTTTTATGAGTTGATCCGATTCCATTTGGGGCTCACTGATATTGTACTCATATCATACTAACTAATTTCGTTTTCGAAGTACGCAGTTTTACATTTGTGAGCTGAGAGGAGATGACACTTTCTGTAACTCTTTGTACTCATATCTAGGTCCGACTTAATGCACGTGCAACTCTTTTTAAACAGTACTTCATTGTAGCTAATTGCAAAATATATAAAAAGTGTGAGGTTACTATTAATACGGTCTTATAAGTGACTAACATACAGCATGCCCGCCCGGTTAGCCGAGCGGTCTAACGTAGGGCTTTCTGGAGTGGGAAGGAGCGCCTGGTCCCCAGCACGAATCCGCCTGGCGGATCTGTGTCGAGGTCCGGTGAGCCGGCCAGTCTGTGGCGGTTTTCCATCTGCCTCGGCGAGTGCGGGCTGGTTCCCCTTATTCCGCTTCAGCTACGCTCTGTCCGCGATTGCTGCGCAAACAAGTTCTCCACGTACACGTACACCACCATTACTCTACCACGCAAACATAGGGGTTACACTCGTATGGCGTGAGACGTTTCCTGGGGAGGGGGGGTCCACCGGGGGCCGAACCGCACAATAACCCTGAAAGAGTGGTTCGGTGTGGGGCGGCGGAGGGGTGAAGTGGACTGCGGTAGTCGTCCTGCAGTTGTGGATCACTGCGGCTGCGTCGTTTCTAGGCCCCCGGTTGACATACAATGCAATACATACAGCATACGGCATGAGCAACAAGGGTTCCAGCACACGTCCCTGAGGCATTTCTGAATTTACTCCTTTGTGTATCGATTACTATTGATCCGAGATAACATCTACGTCCTCCGTACCAAAAAATATTCAGTCACAATTTTTTTTATATGCCGTACTATCACACCTTCATCAATAGTCGCTGTTGTGGTACTGTGTTCTGTCAATCACTTCACTTTCAGAAACGACATGATCTTTCTCATGGACTGTTATTAAATGTATTTAGTCACCATGACGCCATTCTCAAGTAAAAGCTCGCTGTGGATTGCGTCAGTGCATAATCTTTTCCTTTCAAGACAACACTGTTCTTTTGGCAACTATGGCTATCAACTATGTCTACATATTGCAACATCTTCATTCAAAGGTATTTCTGAGAAGGCGATAATGTGGACGGATCGTAACAGCAGGACATTTCATGTGGGCACTTCTGTTGGATGTGTGCACTTAGGGCGTCTCGTATAGCTGTGCCCCTATCGAAGAAGATTTCTCAAACAGTCGTAGGTCCATTGACCACACCCAACTGTAATGAGGATCTAGGACTCTGTGAATCTGATAAATGATTCCTTATTTTTCAGGGATGGAACAATAATTTTATTGCCGTGGAGGAATGTGTGCTACTATACTTTGTCACAGTTTGTATAAAAACTGACTGTCACATTTTGTATGTGATTGACCCAATGTACATTCCTTTCGAAATGACTCCATCAGCGTGGTATCAAGTTATTCTGGAGTCTCTGTTTCTCTTCAAGATATAGCTCCACGAATCACCAACATTGAAAAAAATTTCAGCGAAAACTTTAAAATCGTCTAGAAGGAAAAGCAACTGATGCCCGCTAATGGGGGTTATTTCCATTTCAAGAATGACGGTAGCTACTACACTACCGTCCATTAAAATTGCTACACCAAGAAGAAATGCAGATGATAAACGAGTATTCATTGGTCAAATATATTATACTAGAACTGACATGTGATTACATTTTCATGCAATTTGGGTGCACAGATCCTGAGAAATCAGTACCCAGAACAACCACCTCTGGCCGTAATAGCGACTTTGATAAGCCTGGGCATTGAGTCAAACAGAGCTTGGATGGCGTGTACAGGTACAGCTGCCCATGCAGTTTCAACACGATGGCACAGTTCATCAAAAGTAGTGACTGGCGTATTGTGACGAGCCAGTTCCTCGGCCACCATTGACGAGACGTCTTCAATTGTATCCAGAAAGGGCTGTACAGGACCTGCAACATGAGGTCGTGCATTATCCTGCTGAAATGTAGGGCTTTGCAAGGATCGAATGAACGGTAGAGCCACGGGTCGTAACACATCTGAAATGTAACGTCCAAGTGTCGTCAATGCGAACAAGAGGTGACCGAGACGTATAACCAATGGCACCTCATATCATCACGCCTGGTGATTCGCCAGTATGGCGATGACGAATACACGCTTCTAATGTGCGTTCACCGCGAAGTCGCCAAACACGGATGCGACCATCATGATACTGTAAACAGAACTTGGATTCATCAGAAAAAAATGACGTTTTGCCATTCGTGCACCCAGGTTCGTCGTTGAGTACACCATCACAGGCGCTCCTGTCTGTGATGCAGCGTCAAGGCTAACCGTAGCCATGGTCTCCGAGCTGATACTCCATGCTGTTGCAAACGTCGTGGAACTGTTCGTGCAGATGGTTTGTGTCTTGCAAACGTCCCCATATGTTGACTCAGGGATCGAGACGTCGCTGCACGATCCGTTACAGCCATGCGGATGAGATGCCTGTCATCTCGACTGCCAGTGATACGAGGCCGTTGGGATCCAGCACGGCGTTCCGTATTACCCTCCTGAACCCACCGATTCCATATTCTGCTAACAGTCATTGGATCTCGACCAACGCGAGCAGCAACGTCGCGATACGATAAACCGCAATCGGGGTAGGCTACAATCCGACCTTTATCAAAGTCGGAAACGTGATGGTACGCATTTCTCCTCCTTACACGAAGCATCACAACAACGTTTCACCAGCCAAGGCGGTCAACTGCTGTTTGTGTATGAGAAATGGGTTGGAAACTTTCCTCATGTCAGCACGTTGTAGGTGTCGCCACCGGCGCCAACCTCGTGTGAATGCTCTGAAAAGCTAATCATTTGCATATCACAGCATCTTCTCCCTGTCGGTTACATTTCGCGTCTGTAGCACGTCATCTTCGTGGTGTAGCACTTTTAATGGCCAGTAGTGTAATAAACGCAGTAAAGTACAAAAAATTGGTTTTATCTCACTCATGGAGTAAATGGGGTACACAATAAATGAAACGAATGAACTGTAAAAGAAGTTTTATTTCAATGCAAAAAATATATAAAAATATTCTAGCAAGGGATACGATAAATCTTTCTTGAGTGCCAAAATTCGTTGTTAACAAATCTGAATTTCTGAAGAGTTCAAAATATTTCATTTGGTGTAGGGAAAGTTCTCACTCACTGGTTCTTGTAAAAAACTGAAAACACACTTTATTGTGAAGAGAAAACTTAGACAAAGCAGTTGTTTTCTTGCTGAGCATTGGAATATTCTTCATGAGGCCAGGCACGATAAGATAGGTCCTAGATCCATTCATCCTTTGATAACTTCGTCTGGCTGTTTTTCGTCTGATGAAATCGCAGAATGTTGATATTTCAATTTTTTTGATCTGGTCTAGTCTTTCGAACCGTCGTTCTCTACTTCCTCACCTTTCGTTTCTTCCCCAAGCTTTCGTTTTCAGTTCGCTCTTCTTTTTTTGTTTTTCCTGGCTTTTTCTTCAACTTCCAAATCAATTTTATGTGCAGAGGAGGTCATTACGAGCGCTTTGCCGTTTCTCGAGTTGGTGATTTTATTTGCACTTCCTAACTTCCTACCTAGTCAACCTTTTAAGTAGACATGAGAAGCTCTTTCAAATCCAGTGTTACCCCACCCAGTACATCCGGTATTATCTCATAGTTGAAGATTGAATAAGACATGGCGTTGGAATGTTAGCATTTACATACTGTGCATCACACAAACACTGAAGTATCGTGGAAACATGCATAATGTAAATAGTGATTTGCCATTTTTTTCCGGTAATTTTCTCTTGCTACAAGAATCACCAACATTGAAGAAAATTTCAGCGAAATCTTTAAAAACGTCTAGAAGGAAAAGCAACGGATGCCCGCTAATGGGGGTTATTTCCATTTCAAGAATGACGGTAGCTACTACACTACTGTCCATTAAAATTGCTACACAAAGAAGAAATGCAGATGATAAACGGGTATTCATTGGTCAAATATATTATACTAGAACTGACATGTGATTACATTTTCATGCAATTTGGGTGCATATATCCTGACAAATCAGTAACCACCTCTGGCCGTAATAACGGCCTTGATACGACTTGGCATTGAGTCAAACAGAGCTTGGATGGCGTGTACAGGTACAGCTGCCCATGCAGCTTCAACACGATACCACAGTTTGAAACGTCCCCTTAGAAAAATTATACAAGATTGTGCTTAAACTGACACACAGTATTTTTAGCGCAACGCAATCGACTTTCAAAAATCCCTACAAAAGAATGGCCCTGACTAACATTAACCTATACCTTTCACAAATCACTTACCTCACAAAAATCTTCGTTACTCGAACTACTGCAATACACCGAGCACCACTACTGCCAGCTACATAAAAGATTCAAACTACGGAAGGCACTAACTACTGATAGGCATACTTAGCAAATGAAAGATTTTAATAGAGAAAATGTATTTACCTTAATAGTGTTGAAAAATCATAATATACATAGCAGTTCATGACATCCAGTCTTACAAATTTCCAAACTCCGCCATTTCTCTCCCAACATCCACCACTGCTGGCGGCTCACCTCCAACTGCGCAACGCTATGCGCTGTTAACAGCCAACTGCCCAACGCTACAATTCAAACTAGCCACAGACTGCACAAAGCACAGCCAGTGATTTTCATACAGAGCGCCACGTAACGCCGCCAATAAGAAAACATAAACAGCCTACTTACATAGCCCCCATGCTCCCCACAAAAAAGTTTACAAATTGTTTTGGGCAGTGGCCAATAATGATTTGATAAAATTTTTCATAATTACAATCACTAAGGTATCAAATGCACACACTTATTGATACAATGTTGGTCAAAAGCTAAAATTGTCTCACAGTCCATAAAGACAGTCCTGATCATTCATCACAGTAATATTGCAGTGTTTTTCTGAAAGTCTGAGCAGTAAAAGAAAATGCACACGGAAGTAGTGGATTTCCATGCTGTCTTGAAGAAGTAGTATTGTCCTTCCCACGGAAAGACAGTGCTGACTCTTGAAGAATATTGGTAGGTAGGTCATCACAGAGCAGATCCACTGTAGTCCTGGTAGAGATTACGGTATTGGTGGGCCACCAGAGGTGCAGACCCACTGCAGTCCTTGTAGAAATAATTGTATTGGTGAGTCATCGAAGGTGCAGACCCACTTCAGTCCTTGTAGAGACGGCCAGCAGCCATCTGTTGCGACTGTGGAGGTGCACAATCACCATCGAAGAGTCTTGCAGGGAATAGAGCAAGTACGTAAACCACCACTTGTGAACTCACAAAGTTTTTGGAATTGTAGTTAGAACCAGCAATGCTGTTAACCAGTCCCTTGCTGAATTATCATCACACGTGCAAACACTAACAGTCTCTACTTCTCACTTACTGTGCATATATTATGAGAAACAGAAATGTGTGCAGTGAAATGTAACGTACAAGTTACTTAATTTGATGAACTGGTGTCAATTACAATTTTATAACATAAGAATACAATAACAAACCTACAAAATACATCATTAAAGAACATAACAATACAGATAACATTTGTAGTAATAGGGGCTTTACAAAACAATAGAAATAAACATATACATCAGTGTTACAAAAATAATGACATAAGTAAATACATAAAGATCAGAATAACTTTTGAAACATCATCTTCACATATGAGCAAAAAACAATAAATAATGTCTAAACATCTTTACATAGTAAATAACATATTATCAGAAAAATTCTACAACATAACTCTCATAAGATAAACACATAAAGACAGGAAGAACACAAATACCCAAGGGTACACAAACACATAGTGGGATAACACAAGGAAAGGATAGGGTCTGTTTTACTGCAGTATTTTGCAAACAAAACTTCCTTTACTTCTCGGAGATCTCCCTTCGTTCTTCATTATTTCCAAAAAGTCCTGTCTATACCTGCTTTCTGTACTTTTTTCGTATAACTTCTCAATGCATTTCTTCCAATGCATCGCAACTCATTCTCTTATATAGTCTACCCCGTCTTAAGCTAACTTAAATCTACTGAGCTCAGCAAGGGATGAGGCAATGCAGCAGCACATAACAAATTAACACAAACAGCAATGACAAAATTCAAATTGGCAAAGCTAGCAGCATTACGTCTAAATTAGCAGAGCAATTGCAATATTACAACTAATATAAGGCAATGAGCAACAAACAAGAAAAATAAATCAGTAGTAAAACTAGCTTAGTACAATGTAAAATTCAGTATGACTATGCTTGGCAAACAGCAGCAGCAAATGCAATAACTTATACCTAAACATGACAAAGCTCAAGCAGAAAAAATATTACACTAAAAATGGCCATGTCTAATACCTATGTCACATCTTAACACTAGAGTGATGCATCACAAAAACTTACTCTGCAAGAAAGTTACCAAGTCATTAAAAAAATTATTTATGCAATTCCTGTGAAGGGAAATGTCTATTTGTGCTCTCTTTTCTATGAGAGTACAACATAAAGTTATTCTTTACTGGGTCTGTAGACAGAAAATAGTGATATTAGTACATCTATTAAATTTTATTTTAACCAATGCTGCAGTGCAGCTAGAACCTAGATATTAAACAAAATGAGCAAATATGTACAAAGGAAGGCATGAAACATCATTCATTAGCCATACGGCATTTCATAAGGTAGTAAAAAAATCTCTCAACTAGAAAGACAGTAGTCATAATCAGGAGTATAGACATAAAATATTTCTCGTCATTTCATTAGGCATTTCAGTAAATATCATAAATTAAGAGCTCCACAGTGTAATCATATGTTTTCAAATTTGAGCGTGTCGTATTTACGATGCTTTCTACAAAGAAATGTCAATAGCGAGGATAATGGCCTCTTTTTTTTCTCCACCTGTGCCTCTGAAAGGCACACACTAATGGCTTTTTTCCAGGCGACTGTCGCGCAGCTGGGTGCTTACAGTGACCTACCGAAATATTTACGACATGTTTCCGCTACAGTGACAGTTGGATACAAATAAAATTTCACAGGTCGAAATATTTGCATTACAAATCTATAGAAACAAAATCTTATAAATATAACAGTGTCCAAAAAATTTTCGCTGACATTGTGATACATTCACGCATTTACACACATTTCATAACTCTTAAAGTACAATTCTTGGTTTCCAACATCCTTCTTCACAAACCAGAGTCCCTAACCACTACTCATTATTCCTTACCTTATTACACATATACATATTCGTCAACAATTCTTCACTATTTCATCATAATAAATACATATCATAATAAACATTCCTCAACAGCAAAATACGCATGGTTGTCGTAATAATAACATCATAAAACCTCACCCAAATCTCAAAATCGTCGTAGCTTTCTGCAATAATTTCAAAACCTAAAAAGAATTCTCTGCTCATTTCAATAGTGTCATCTACCTCAAACGTACTTTAAAAATCATGATCCCATACCAAATACATCATTCTAAGCTCTCATATTATCACAATGGTTCCGAAAAAATATGAACAGTTCACTAAGTACAGACAAAATACAATTTCATAAGTGTGAAGTTATCCAACGGTGTAATTGCATAAACATGTGTCACTGACGTACTAAAAATATGTTTGTTTCTCTGTTAAATAATCAGATAGCTGTGTGATTTTGTGTTGGAGAAATATGGTTCCGATGTGTAAAGTTGTATAAGCAAAGACCATATTAGCTAGGGCTCCTTGTGCTTGCCAAACACATGGTATACAAAGTAAGCGTGTACCCCCCCCTGAGAATTAATGTAATTATACCCTCAGGTGTTACAGATTACAGCAATGGAATGAAATGTGTCACGGAAAACTTTTGTTTGTAATTCAAAAATCTTGAAAAATAAATGTTTTAAGTACAAAATTAATCACTCAAATACGTGTACTGTAGCGCTTAACTGTGGGTCTTGTTGTAAGATAATCTCTATGGAAGTGTCGTAGTTATCGTCCTCTGTAAGCAAAGTTCTGCTAAAATCAAGGTACTTACCTCATCAAAAACGAAAGTGAAATGCTTTGCGTATAGATATCGTAGTTATTACGTACCTTACCGTGATCAAGAAAGTACTATAATGTAACGTATTGTTGTGCTACGAAAAAGGCTGTCTCATTGTAGCTATAGCACGAAAGTTACTACTAAAACATGTTTTACTTTCCAGAAGAATTCAGAAAAATTGTGCAGATATAAAACAGAAACACCGCAAAAGCAACATTGTAAATGGTCACTCATTAGTAGCGTCGTGATATAATTGTGTAGCTGTCAGAGAAACCAAATGCTAAGTCATCTTTAATCCCACAGAAAGTACTTCAAATAAAGAATGTCTTTTCAAGTAAACCAAAATGTTGCATGAAAGTCTCATTAGCAGTGCCGGTATATGTTCTAAGTATGTGAGCCTTATAGTCGTTACGTGATCGTGCAACTAACAAGCAAGAATGTACAAATAACAGCACTGTGTCGTCTGTTCACTATAACAATGCATTCGTAATTTCTGTTTAAAAATGTTCCCTAGGTTCTAGACTGGATAGTTAACTTCAAAACATTGTTGCATGTTAACAGTTTCTCAGTGTGACAAATTGTACTAGTAGCGTGAAGTGAAAAGTTTTATGGCAAAGACTAAGTTAAAAAACAGATTATCTCTCAAGAAACGGTTTTACATGTGAAATGTGGTGCAATCATTTACCCTTTCTAGTACGCAGAGTTTCAACTTCAACGCAATTATCATGTGGTATACGTCGGTAAAGAATACTGGAATTTTTCTCCAGGTTAGCGTCTATGTTATATTTCTCTGAGCCAGCCGGCGCACGTGGCTGCCTGCGGTGCGAGTCATTGTCTGTCTCTTTGTTGGCGCGCGTCGTTATTGGGATTAGCAGACCTAACTTCTACAAATTCACCTTGTCGAGAGGGCCCTGCCCTGTAGGAATCCCGCCAGTTCTGATGCAATTCAGGTCTGTCGTTACGATTATATCGTCTGTCGTCATGTTGGTATTTCCTGTAGTTTCTTTCTTGTCGGTTAAGTGGTGGAGAATTTCTCCCTGAATCGTAACTGCACGCTGAACTGTTGCGTCTGAAGTTATTCTGTCTCCCTTGATAATAATAGTTCTAGTTGCCATATTTTCTGTTTCTATGATTGTTTTTGTCATATTCATTACTACGGAAATGCGATCTTCCTCTGTAACTATTACTCTGCCAGTGGTTGTCATATGGGTGGTGTCTGTTTTGGTCACGATTTACGTTGTAAGAATAGCCTTGTCGTGTCCATTTATTATGTCTGTCTTCGCGGAATTGTGACGGATGTGACCTGTAATTGTTGTGTTCCTGTTTTCGCGTTCTGCGATTGTCCATGTCAATTTCTAATTCTTGTTATAGTACCTGAAAAGCTTCAATGTCGTCTTTGCAACGTCCTGCCAAAATAATATGTCGTAAATGTTCAGGTAATTTGATTAAGCAAATGCGGATGAGTTCTGAGGGGCTGTATGGGTTTGACAGGTACTGATTCTTGTGCAACATGTCTTCCAAATATTTCACAAGACTGGTGAATTCAGATTGTTCGAAATGTTTCATCATTATGATGCTATGTTTTACTCGGTCTTGTGTAGCTTGAGACCAATATGCTGAGAGGAAGGCATGATAAAATTCTCCTTCACTGTGGCAATCGTGAATGACCGATCGCATTCTTACAGCTGGTTCATTCTCTAAATAGCCACACATAAATTCTAATCTGTGCTCTAGTGACCAGTTGGGAGGAAAACAATGAGAGAATTGCTGGAGCCACGCTTGTGGATGATGGCGTTACCAGAATTCTTAAATGTTTTAAATTTACGTGTAGTAATGAACAGCTTATAGTCAAAATCATCATGTCGGCGAGTCGCATATCGGTCATTGTTACATCGTTTCGGCGGTTCGATTTCAAAATTCGGTGCACCTTGCCAATTTCTTTCATTACTTCCGAAATGCGCAGTGTTATTATTTTGTGGCTGTTCCGTATTTCTATATCCCTCTTCCCGTACTGGAGCGCGAGTGTCCTCTGAAATACGTAACTCTTGTATTACTTGTGCCAACTGATCTTGTACTTCCCGAATTTCTCTTTTGTACTGTGTATTGATTCGATTTTGATTTTGTTTGAATTTTCTAATTTGTTCATACTCTTCAGTGTCAGTGAAAGCTACAGGTCTTGTGTCATTCAGATCATCATCTACCTTTGTAGATAAGTTAGTGAATTGATCTGAGAGTTCGGCTACTTTATCCGATAGTGAAATTATTTCCTCTGTGTGTTTTTCTGAACCAAGTTTCAGAGTGTCCATTTGTGTTGAAATCGTGTCTACCGTGTCCTTTAAGTTTTCCTGAGTTTTTGCAAGTTGCGTAGCCGAAGCGGTAGATGCAACTGAGTCAATTTTAGCTTGCAAGGTCTCATGATTTTCATGAACAATAATTTGCAGTTCTTTTATGGCTGCTTCGTGATTCTGTAATGCATTTTCATGCCGCGAAAAAAAGGTTGAAAATGTTCACAAATTTGTGTTTTTGCGTCATTACAGGCTTTTTGACATTTCGATTCAATGTTATGTAACTCAGTAGTTAAATCTTCACGTGTTTGTTCAAGTGTGATGTCTAACTTTTGAAGCTTTTGCTGTGTTTGTCTCTGATTTTGTTCCATTGTGTCTAACTGTTGCTGTGTTTGTCTCTGATTTTGTTCCATTGTGTCTAACTTTTGAAGCTTTTGCTGTGTTTGTCTCTGATTTTGTTCCATTTGTTGCATTAATTGCAATAATAATGTATTAGTGTCTGGAATGTGTTTCTCTATGCTTTTTGGCAGTGCATTTTCACCGGCAACATTCGCATTTTGAAAAGCAGAAAATGTGTCTTGACTTATTTTAGAAAACGGTGAGGACGCAAAACCTGAATCTGCAGTATTTGCAAGATTGTGTCCTGTCATTTCGGATTCCTGAGGCGAGCTGTTGCCGACCGATCGATCGATAATGCTTCCCTGTTCACTATTTGTTTCACTGTCTACACCGTTGTTTGCCGCCCGCTCCATTTCCCTATGCACAATTACCAAATTACTATGTTGAACATTAGTTAATTCATTACACGGTGGCGCTAACACACTGCTTTCGTCTTCACTGTCATTTCTCAGTTTACTTTGGAGCCTTGTATTACGTTTTTCACACGCCATTATTGTCACAATATTTCACACGACAACACAGAAAAGCACAATTTGAAGAACAAAATAACAACACACATTAACATAGCATTGAAAATAGTATCTAGTTAATTGCAAGCGCAGCTGCGAAATACTTGGTGCAAATCTACATGCACAACTGTGTACAACAATGAAAAACTACAACTACAAAGGAAATTCTCTCTATAATTACGTGCTGGCAGTAAACAAAAGCTACACTAATTACACAAACTACGAGAAAAAATCAGAAGATTTCAGTGAGGTATCCTCGGCTAAGGGTCGACATATGAAACGTCCCCTTTGAAGAATTATAGATGACTATGCTTAAACTGACACACAATATTTTTAGCGCAACGCAATCTGACTTTCAAAAATCCCTACAAAAGAATGGCCCTGACTAACATTAACCTATACCTTTCACAAATCACTTACCTCACAAAAATCTTCGTTACTCGAACTACTGCAATACAGCGAGCACCACTACTGCCAGCTACATAAAAGATTCAAACTACGGAAGGCACTAACTACTGATAGGCATACTTAGCAAATGAAAGATTTTAATAGAGAAAATGTATTTACCTTAATAGTGTTGAAAAATCATAATATACATAGCAGTTCATGACATCCAGTCTTACAAATTTCCAAACTCCGCCATTTCTCTCCCAACATCCACCACTGCTGGCGGCTCACCTCCAACTGCGCAACGCTACGCGCTGTTAACAGCCAACTGCCCAACGCTAGAATGCAAAGTAGCCACAGACTGCACACAGCACAGCCAGTGATTTTCATACAGAGCGCCACGTAACGCCGCCAATAAGAAAACATAAACAGCCTACTTACAAGTTGATCAAGAGTAGTGACTGACGTATTGCGAAAAGCCAGTTCCTCGGCCACCATTGACCAGACGTTTTCAATTGGTGAGAGATCTGGAGAATGTGCTGGCCAGGGCAGCTGTCGAACATTTTCTGTATCCCGAAAGGCCCGTACAGGACCTGCAACACGCGGTCGTGCATTATCCTGCTGAAATATAGGGTTTCGCGGGGATCGAATGAACGGTAGAGCCACGGGTCGTAACACATCTGAAATGTAACGTCCGCTGTCGAAAGTGCCGTCAATGCGAACAAGAAGTGACCGAGACGTGTAAGCAACGGCACCCCATACCATCACGCCTGGTGATACGCCAGTATGGCGATGACGAATACACGCTTCCAATGTGCGTTCACCGCGAAGTCACGAAACACGGAAGCGACCATCATGATACTGTAAACAGAACCGGGATTCATCCAAAAAAATGACGTTTTGCCATTCGTGCACCCAGGTTCGTCGTTGAGTACACCATCACAGGCTCTCCTGTCTGTGATGCAGCGTCAAGAGTGACCGCAGTCATGGTCTCCGCTCTGATAGTCCATGCTGCTGCAAACGTCGTCGAACTGTTCGTGTAGACGGTTGTTGTCTTGCAAACGTCCCCATCTGTTGACTCCGGGGCATATCACAGCATCTTATTCCTGTCGATTAAATTTCGCGTCTGTAGCACGTCATGTTCGTGGTGTATCAATTTTAATGGCCAGTAGTGTAATAAACGCAGTAAAGTACAAAAAATAGGTTTTATCTCACTCATGGAGTAAATGGGGTACCCATATAAATGAAACGAATAAACTGTAAAAGAAGTTTTATTTTAGTGCAAAAAATATATGAAAATATTCTGGCAAGGGATACGATAAATCTTTCTTGAGTACCAGAATCCGTTGTTAACCAACCTGAATTTCTGAAGAATTCAAAATATTTCATTTGGTGTAGGGAAAGTTCTCACTCACTGGTTCTCATAAAAGACTGAAAACACACTTTATTGTGAAGAGAAAACTTAGACAAAGCAGTTGTTTTCTTGCTGAGCATTGGAACATTCTTCTTGAGGCCAGACACGATAAGATAGGTCTTAGATCCACTCATCCTTTGATAACTTCGTCCGGCCTTTTTTTCGTCTGATGAAATCGCAGAATGTTGGTATTTCAATTTTTTTGTGCTGGTCTAGTCTTTCGAACCGTCGTTCTCTACTTCCTCACCTTTTGATTCTTCCCCAAGCTTTCGTTTTCAGTTGTGCTCTTCTTTTTTTGTCTTTCCTAGCTTTTTTGTCAACTCCAAATCAATTTTATGTGCAGAGGAGGTCATTACGAGCGCTTTGCCGTTTCTCGTATTGGTGATTTTATTTGCACTTCCTACCTAGTCAACCTTTTGAGGAGACATGAGACGCTCTTTCAAATCCAGTTTTACCCCACCCAGTACATCCGGTTTTATCTCACAGTTGAAGATTAAATAAGACATGACGTTGGAATGTTAGCATTTACATACTGTGCATCACACAAACACTAAAGGACCGTGGAAACATGCTTAATGTAAATAGTTACTTGCCTATTTTTTTCTGGTAATGTTTCTCTTCAAGACATTGCTCCAAGGATCGTCAACACTGAAGAAAATTTGAGCGAAAACGTTAAAAATGTCTAGAAGGAAAAGCAACGTATTCCCGTTAATGGGGGTTATTTCCATTTCATGAATGACGGTAGCTACTACATCTACATCTACATCTATATTTATACTCCGCAAGCCACCCAATGGTGTGTGGCGGAGGGCACTTTACGTGCCACTGTTATTACCTCCCTTTCCTGTTCCAGTCGCGTATGGTACGCGGGAAGAACGACTGCCGGAAAGCCTCCGTGCGCGCTTGAATCTCCCTAATTTTACATTCGTGATCTTCTCGGGAGGTATAAGTAGGGGGAAGCAATATATTCGATACCTCATCCAGAAACGCACCCTCTCGGACAGCAAGCTACACCACGATTCAGAGCGCCTCTCTTGCAGAGTCTGCCACTTGAGTTTGCTAAACATCTCCGTAACACTATCACGCTTACCAAATAACCCTGTGACGAAACGCGCCGCTCTTCTTTGGATCTTCTCTATCTCCTCCGTCAACCCGACCTGGTACGGATCCCACACTGATGAGCAATAGGCATAGGTCGAACGAGTGTTTTGTTAGCCACCTCCTTTGTTGATGGACTACATTTTCTAAGGACTCTCCCAATGAATCTCACCTGGCACCCGCCTTACCAACAATTAATTTTATATTTCTGTGGCATATTAGATGGATGGCTACACTGGTCACGGAAATGTGAAGCTAATCAGATTTGACTCGGTTTCGAGTGTGTGTGTGTGTGTGTGTGTGTGTGTGTGTGTGTATTGGACGGCATAAAGTGAAAGAGCGACAGTGATAAGGGACGGGAAGTGGAGGCGGCCAGACGAGGCTGTAGAGAGTAAACGCTGAATGGGCCTTGCTGGCCTCGCGGGCCTGACCTGGGAATCCCCGAGAGTTTCTCCCGGCAGGGCAGGCTCGTGCGCCGTCGGCTCTGCTCGGCTGCGTTCGGCTGGCGGGAGTCCATCGGCGGTGGACGAGCACCGGCGCACCAGCCAGCCGCCTCCAGTCCGTGGTCCGCGCTGTGCGCCTGTGGCAGCCGCGCCTCCACTGCAAGAAGCGAGGGGCTGCAGACGCTCGCGTGTAGCAGGCGCCTCTATCCGCTGCGGTCCTTTCGCTAAACGAGTGGGCGTACTCGCAGCACAGCGGCGACCCGAGCCCGGGATTACTCACCTTCCACCGACGTGACTAACGACCGTTACCAGTGTGTTTAGCTGCTAACGTCCTCACACAGGCTGCAGACACGTTTGAGAATTCGAATACATATTTACATATCTATATCAGCGAAAAGATAGAAAAGTCATTTCATCAGTCTTCTGTCGCGCTACAGAGTTTTCGAACTTTGTTGCCAGCAGCGGCAGTATCGCAGTTCAAACGTTCGTCGACGGTTAAAGTTGCTGAAGAATACATTACCGGCTACTCAGTATTTCGCGATTCACAAAAGTCGATACAATAGTAGGACAGATATATGACACAAAAAGTTGCTGTCAGACAACACCATCGGGTGGGAACGAGACTAGGAAATTGACAATAGAGGAGATGAACTTTCATCTGTAGAACAAACTCTGCTGTGGTTCTCGTACATACAGTTTCACTAACGGAACCGCTAACGCTGAACGGGTTGAAACCTACAAGCAGAAAGCCAATGTAACATCTCTAGGCTAGACGCTTCCAACTGTGGTTCTCATATCGCTGACGGACAGTATTCCTGTTGTCTCTCCCACTGTTCTGGCGGAGTCTAACGTTCCTTAAACGCCCGTATTTCCTTACGAATGATTCATTTTTGAGTTTTGTTAACTGACACATGGAACTCTTAGTACCATCGTACTTTTAAGAGAGAATTTGCTACGTCTCTTTCCCTCACCTTCTTTGCTGGAAACTCAAACAAATACGTCGCAATAGTAGGATTTTTGCAGTCATAAATGTGTTCTATGTCTAGATCGAATAGGTTTTATTAAACTAATTCACGAGTTTATTTACACTCTGAAATCGTCAAATTTATTTTATTCAAGGCGATTTACGTCAGATCATTCACACTGATATCCAGAACAGTTCTTGAATCATTAATTGTAGTTCGAACGTAATTCACTTTTACGTCTGTGCAGCTCCTACCTTGTTCGTTCAGGAAAACATATGATGAACGAAATTAGGTTTCAGTTTCTTAGTGTGAAACAGTAATGCATGAATTCCAATGCTTGATATTGTCTTTCTAAACAAGTTGTAACTCGTCCCGTTCTTAAGGACTGCCTTACAGCTCTAATTAGCCAGTCACCACGGGAATGTGCGGTGTCACAATCTGCTTTCGATATTAGGGATACGTGTGCATTAAACATCGTGTTTAACTGACTCTAGACAGAACAGAAATTTCGTGGGGAGCCACTTTTCTTTTAGAAAACAAATTGTGAAAACTCGTATCCGCATACCGATGCCGTCGGTGTGAAAATCCTTGTTTACAATGGCGAGTACTGCAGTACGACGACGATCGCAGCGTGTTTCCTGCCGGACTTCATGTGAACGAGCCTGAACTGTAAACATACCCAGTGGGACGCAGTGTGCCTGTCGAACGCGTTGTAACGGTGCTTAGGCCTGGGGAGAAAGTGCGGTTAGCGCGACAGTAACATTTCTGCTGGTCACAGCTCTGTGCTACAGAACAAGTCATCAAAACTGTGAATTCTTTACCTAGACACAGCTCTTTGCATTACTCGAGTTTGCAGTGAATATTTTCCACACGTGTTTTTTTGGAAGGGTGTTTCATCGTGTTACTTCCTCCTATTCAGTGACCTCCTGACAATGTGAGATAAGAAGGTTAGCCAGAAAGGAATGTTACCTGATACAGTGCGATCGGAGTGTTGGTGTAAGAGTGAGACGGACAGATAAGCAAGTGCGACACGGTGGTCCAGACTAGCAGGAGCTCGCCGGAGATGATGGTGGTCGCTGTGTTGGTGGCGGTGGTGGTGGCGGCTGTGGAGCTGTGCTGCGCGGCCGAGCCGCTAGTGGTGCGCGTCAACAAGTGCTGCCCTCTGCACCAGCAGCTGGCGATAAACATGACCGCCTGCCTCGACTACGATTACGAGAAGTAAGTCCATCTTCCTTCTCTAGTCTCATCCCACATTTACTTACATTTGTATTTAGTCAAGTCAGGACCACGTGAAACAGCTGGTTTATAACATCGTCCTTTTCTTTAGGTTCCCAGTACTTCTCTATTCTCTCTCTCTGTTGTTCTTTCTTCTGTCCATTTTCCTCCTTTCTACTTTAGTGTTTTCTTTTTGAAACCTTTGGCATTTTCTACTTTTACCTGAATTCATTCTGTATCTCTGTCTGTTATTCCTAACTCCTGTGCATCTTCTTAATTTTAATAAACCGTGAGATTCGATGTTTAGGATTTTTCTCAAAGTCGTCGAATAAGGTATTTATGGCAACCTTTTGATATCCAATCGTTTTAAATGACCATGAAATGTAATACTCCGCCTTCTCATTGTATCCACATACATTGTCGAATGTCTAGGGCAGCATCTACATCTACATCTACATTTATACTCCGCAAGCCACCCAATGGTGTGTGGCGGAGGGCACTTTACGTGCCACTGTCATTACCTCCCTTTCCTGTTCCATTCGCGTATGGTTCGCGGGAAGAACGACTGCTGGAAAGCCTCCGTGCGCGCTCTAATCTCTCTAATTTTACATTCATGATCTCCCCGATAGGTATAAGTAATATATTTGATACCTCATCCAGAAACGCACCCTCTCGAAACCTGGACAGCAAGCTACACCGCGATGCAGAGCGCCTTTCTTGCAGAGTCTGCCACTTGACTTTGCTAAACATCTCCGTAACGCTATCACGCTTACCAAATAACCCTGTGACGAAACGCGCCGCTCTTCTTTGGATCTTCTCTATCTCCTCCGTCAACCCGACCTGGTACGGATCCCACACTGATGAGCAATATTCAAGTATAGGTCGAACGAGTGTTTTGTAAGCCACCTCCTTTGTTGACGGACTACATTTTCAAAGGACTCTTCCAATGAATCTCAACCCGGCACCCGCCTTACCAACAATTAATTTTATATGATTATTCCACTTCAAATCGTTCCGTACGCATACTAACAGATATTTTACAGAAGTAACTGCTACCAGTGTCTGTTAAGCTATCATATAATCATACAATAAAGGACCCTTCTTTCTATGAATTCGCAATAGGTTACATTTGTCTGTGTTAAGGGTCAGTTGTCTCTCCCTGCACCAAGTGCCTATCCGCTGCCGATCTTCCTGCATTTCGCCGCAATTTTCTAATGCTGCAACTTCTCTGTATACTACAGCATCATCCACGAAAATTTCTCTGCCTCGTGATGACTGGGTGTTGTGTGATGTCCCCAGGTTAGTTAGTTTTAAGTAGTTCTAAGCTCTAGGGGACTGAAGACCATAGATGCTACAGCATCTTGCTGTAGTACCGGCAGTTCCAAAAACGTTTGATATTTGCGTCCATTCAACTTGTCGTCGATAAAATATGGAAAAATGAGTTTTCTACCCGTGATGCAATACAACGCGTTAACCTACAAAGAACGTTGATGGTCAACTTGCCGTAACCAGCGGGGATTGTCTGCACTCCAATAATGCTTGTTATGCCGGTTAACACTACCATGATTTGTGACTGTAGACTTTTAGGAAAATTATAAGGTTTTTAACACGACTGTCAATCAGCGACTGTTGTATAATACAAAATTTTGAAAAACACAGCACTCAGTCGCGAACACAATTAATTTGTAAATTAAATTAATTGTGTTCGCGACTGAGGGCTGTGTTTTTCAAGATTTTGTTTTAGGAAAGTACTGGGTTTCGTTTGCATTTGTTGACGTGCCCATTCACAAAATACTATACAATTATAAAAATCGGAGCCACGAAGTTCTTGATGCAGCGATATGTGTTGTGGCGGTGGTATTGTGACAATACGGACATATCGGAATCGCGTTGTAATTGCTTGGCGCTTATCCGTCGGTTGCGGTTAAATGCGTCTAGTACAGCTGTTTCATTAGCTTCTCCTGTAACACGTTTTTTCGTTTCCATTTTCCAGTCTTACGCTGACATTAGACATAAAGGCGTTCACAACTTTGTGAAAGAACGAACGAGAGCGAGCTTTCTCTGGAAAACGCTCGGCATACAAGGCAACGCTACACAGCCACGTGGCGCATCGAGTGGTCCCCTTTTCGTTATATCGGAGGAATATATTGTTACGAATGGGGTTTCCAACTAGAAGTTATGAAATACTGGCCTGTCCTACCCTCGCAGCATGGAGGTGGTGTCCCAGGTGCCATTGGATATTCAGGGGACATTGACTAGCGTATCGTAAATTACGATTGTGTATCTATTTCTATTCCTCTGATTACAGCGCCATCTGTGGCGAAACGAAGAAAATGCTTCCGACAAAACGTACGTATATTTTGCCGAAGAATCATAATCTGCAATAAAAAACGGCAGTTACCATTGAAGATTTCAAACTTGTTCCTCGCCACCCACGCACGGGGTGGGGGGACGAGTGTGGTTTATTGGATGTCCCACTTCGAGACAAACAAATCGGAATTATAACGTTTTTTGATCCGATGTGTAGTTTTTGCGATATTTCAATGTCTTCAGTTAAAATGAACACCCCGTATACGAGGTTTGGAACTTTAATAGTGGCAACTATTTATTTACAGCTCGTACAAAATAGATACGTGTTTCGAAGTTTTACTGACGTTCAAAGTAGTCACCAGCATTGTGTATAACCCGCTGGCAGCGATGTGGAAGTAGGATACTCTTAGCAGTGCCAATTGTGTTGACAGTTCGAGCGGCGCGGTCTATTGCCCTACGAATTTGTAGCAGTTCTGAAGCGAATGCCGTGAAATGTTTCCTTCAGTTTAGAAATCGTGTTGAACTTACAAGGGCTTAAGTCAAGGGAGTAGGTGATATAGCACTTAGCAGCCCCATCAGTGAAACAAATCAGTAACAGTTTGCACTGTACGTGCTTGAGGATTGTCATGCAAAATGATGGTCAGGTCCTGCAGAAAGTGTCTCTATGCTGTTCATTTTTCGAACACCACCTACGACGAGAGTATCCTACGACTTCCACATCACTGGCAACTACTTTGAAGGTCAGTAAAACTTTGAAACACGTATCTATTTTGTAAGAGCTGTAAATAAATAGTTACCACTATTAAAGTTTGAATCCTCGTATTATATTCTCAGTTTTTTCATAGACCTCTATCTTTATTCTCAATTTCCAAATTCACTTTTCATAACAGGTATTTAAAATTTTTCGAATTATTCTCCATTCTTCACCTAAAAATTATTTAGCTGTTTAGCTGTGTTTCTGGCAAGGAATCTGAGACATAAAGGCACTCAGATCTATTCACCACATTGTAATGCCTCAATTTTTCATTGCCCACATCTCGTGGTCGTGCGGTAGCGTTCGCGCTTCCCACGCCCGGGTTCCCGGGTTCGATTCCCGGCGGGGTCAGGGATTTTCTCTGCCTCGTGATGGCTGGGTGTTGTGTGCTGTCCTTAGGTTAGTTAGGTTTAAGTAGTTCTAAGTTCTAGGGGACTGATGACCATAGCTGTTAAGTCCCATAGTGCTCAGAGCCATCAATTTTTCATTAATGGAATAAAAGTCCTTTTGTTGTACGTGTTCTTCATTAAGTGGAAAGCCGTTTCCATTTTTCTGGCTTTATGTCAGCTGATTTGTTCACAGCATATGGCTACATTATTTCTTCCAAGTATTTAGATACTGGACGTTCCTGTACTTTCTCACGTTATAATTCTATGTATTTTGGTTTAACGTTGGTCATGTGTACGGTTTCCTTTTGAAGAATTTTTATGTGTTTCATTGCGTCTTGTATGTTCTCTACTAAGATTGCTAAGTTATCAGTAAAAGTAAAGCAGTTTCGACGTTCTGTCTCTTTTTTCCAAATTTTACTTTATTTATTCTATCTTTTTCTGTTCTTTTACTCCTCGTTTTACTTTCTCCAAAATGCAGTTGAATAATAATGGAGACAGTCCATCCCCCTGCCTCAGGCCTCTTTTAATTTCATTTGGTCCTTTGAGGAGCATGTAGAAACACTAGTTGTCTAATCAGCTAAACTTTACCGAAAGCCATGGACTTGTTCACTGTATAGTGGAATTGTTGACAATGGAAGTGTGGTCGCCAATGAACTACTGTTGGCCACATGTAACTTTATGCCGCTAATTCGAGTGCGCATTAATGGCATTTTGTGAACAGCCTTTCCCTCAAAAATATATTCCCGCATATTGACGTTTCTGTTTATGTTATAGACACCAGTTCAAAATTAGTATAACAATTATGAATGGATTTGACTATTCAGTGCATAGCAATACATCGATAAGAATGTCAGAGAATGTAAAACAAAGTTCAATTTCTATCGGTGTCCTATATGATTGTTGGCCACTCAGATAATATGTAAGATACAATGCACTTCTCGCTGTACGTTCTGAAATAAGGGTATAGGTGGTGTCACCATTAGAGCATAGGTGTCGCCACCGGCGCCAACCTTGTGTGAATGCCCTGAAAAGCTAATCATTTGCATACCACAGCATCTTCTTCGTGTCGGTTAAATTTCGCGTCTGTAGCACGTTATCTTCCTGGTGTAGCAATGTTAATGGCCAGTAGTGTATAATTACGTACGAGGGTTGGACAAAAATATGAAAACCCCGCAAGAAATGCATGCCTGAACACAGATACAGATGCTAGTCAAGCCTGCATGTTGCGCTGTTTGACCTCGAATGACCCATGTGCAGTGCCCTCAATATGTTGCAGGTATTGGAATAAGAACAGCGTTCTCTGTAGCTGTCAGTACATTATGTCGGAGATGTGAATTCGAACATGGGCAAATTTTGGTTCTCATATTTGGGTGCTTCTGTAACTAAGGCAGCTGAAGTGCTTTGTGTTTCAGGAGGCACAATATCGAAGATTTATGCAGCATACAGGGAGAGTGGAAAAACATCATCCGCTAAGTTCAAAGGCGGATGAAAATGTGGATTCATTAATCGTGACAGACGGTCATCGAATAGGGCTGTGACGAAAAATAAGAAGACAACTGCTAAAGTCGCTACTGAACTGAATGTTGCACCCGCGGACCCTGTCAACGCAAAAACAAAGCTAAGGGAGCTCCATAAGTAGGGAACTGCAGAGTTAGCTGTAGTTCTGAAACCTCACTTCATTGATACAAATGCCGAAACCATAAAATCTGGCCTATGGATTAATGGAAGAATGTCATTTGCTCGGGTGGGACTTAATCATAATATTTTCACAGCCATATCGTGATATTCCGTGGGCCCCACGGTTACTCTGTAAGGTCGTATTACCATCAATGATTATGCGACCATTTTGGGTTATCAGGGCCATCGCATGATACAGTATTTATTCCACAATAGTGACGCTGTGTTGCAAGACGATCAGGATCACGACTTATCCATCCCGAGAAAACTGGAAGCTGTTTTGTTTGCTAACGGCGGTTTTTCTACACAGTATTAATAGTGGTAATGTGTCGTGATTTTGTGTTTCCATGTGTAAATTCAAAGGAAAAGCGACTAGTAACTGCATTTTCTCAGTTAATTTAACCTATTAATTTAACCTACAGCCGCGGAGTCGTAGATGGATTAAGGTGTTTTCTTAGTTCTTCGTTGCCTCTGTGACACAGAATAATGAAGCAGGTGTATTCGTGACTCAGCTATAGAATGGCAGAGATTGTATTTCACAACGTTGGTAAATAATCGGCGTACATAATTACGTATGAGTTCCAGGAGACATTAACTGCAGTAAAGATGTAGAAAACAACGAAGAAGAATTCGAATTTTTATTCCGTTTATTTTGCTCTAAGGAAAGACGATTCCGGATTAACGTGAGGACAGTAGAAGAGTAGCATATTTTGAGTGCCATAACCAGTTTCGAATTTCATGTCAGAGCCCGTTGCCCAGCACATTAAATACCTGAATGTGCCACTGTTTCCATGCAGGTCATGTTGCCGGCTTCCCATGGGGTGGTATTTATATCCACAGTGATTACGCACGTGAATACTTAGGGGACTTCTTTTATTCTTCCGCCTTTCAAGCTACTAGTGGTGTTACACTTTCGCCATGCAAATGTTTACAACACTATAATCCCAAAATATGTTTCGTAAAATTACTACTAGCACTAGCAAAGCACTAGCAAAGAGCAACGACGCAAAAATGCAGTCAAGCAACGTTTCAGCATGCAACTGGTGAAAGTCTTGTGTCATTGACGTCATGAAAGCGGAAAGTAAAATACATTGCCCAAGCTATTACGCGCTTATCTTTTTGCAGAGATGCGGGATAAGCCGGCAAAACACGACGTGGAAGCAAAAAATCTGACGATGGGCGATTAGCTCTAAACCTGTTCGCAAAATAAACGAAATAATGAAATGATTACCTACAAGTCATTTACTACACTTACGTGATAAATTTTCGGCGAGTGTTTCGTGAAGACTAACTACTTATTTACCAAAGTCAAGGAAATCTATATTTGTCTTTTGTTATTCGATTAACATTGCAAGTTACTGCAGTTGTACAGTCACGGAGATTCCCGTAACGTTCCAGCATTGGTAGAACAGTCCTCTTCCTTTCGTTACGCTCAATTAAAGAGCGCGTTTGAACACTTCAGCTTCTTCTGACAACCTCATTTTCTTCGTCTCTTCACAAAATCTCTCTATGAATTCGCTGTGTTGCACTGTCCGCTATTTTTTTTTGGGTGGGAATGTGAGATTTGCAACTAGAATTCCGAAGACTTTGCGTTCTCTGGTAGTATCTTCTGTGGCATTCATTTCTTGTTAGTTCTGCTTAATTTCTGCTAACCAAGTAATTTTTACTTTTTTAAAATTCAGTATATCGAGCAGTTTTTTTTGCTAATCTAGTGTTGTCCATTCTGTGGGCGAGGCCAACGAACATCAAGCATCTTCTACGTATCAATGAACTTGTCTAGTGCTGTGTGTAGTTCCTCAGTTTTTCCTTTTATTCTTGTGCTGTTTATATTAGTGGAACCATAAGTTTTTCTTAGACTTTTTCATTCTTATTTCGCCTCCTATAAATGTAGTTTCTGGTGGATGTGGTGCTTCAGGCAAGAAACTGTCGTAGATTGTCGAAGTTTTGCGTTACGGGACATCACTCGAATATTCTGTACGCTTTCTGAAGATTGATGGCTGTTACCCTGTCGTGGCAGGGGGTGAGGGGGAGACGTGATCCACATGGCGCGTGAAGACACCCCTCCCCCCCACCCTGTCTTCACCTGCTCGCCGGCAGACTTCAGCGAAATAAAATAGCTCTCGCGGACCAAACTTACAAGGGGACCATGAGATCTGTTAATCACGTATTTTCATGAAGTCTTGGGTAAGTTGTAGACAGAGCTGTCTTCAGTATCTGGTTAACAGCTTTTCATGCAAGGGCCCTCAGTTTCCAAGAAAATCCAAGTTGAAATTTTATTGTTGTCTGCTATTGCGTAGAGCAGTGGCTAACATTTACGGCTACCAAGCCGGCGACACGCTTTTCAACCCTGACTACGTACTTTTTTCTTTCCTTTTTTTCAATTTCATGGAACATAATTTCATTAATTAGTATATGTCATTCAAAATTATTCACAAATAGTCATTTTTGCGGTGGTAATTTCATTAATAAATCAAGCATTGCAACGAATGTTCTTCAGATTACAGAATCGACCTGCTTGGTATCGTTTGCTGGATGGTATTTGTCGTAGAAACAACTGAAACAAAAATTCATACAGCAACATGCAGATTTAATGAAAGCTATTGCCAAGCACGCACACTGATTTTTCAGAAGTGATAAATGAAAACACAATTCTTTTAAATTTAAAAAGATCGTTGTTTCTTAGATCTACGTCGATACGAACTTCGTGTGTTTGATTATACCTGTGAAAGCAGATGCACAAAATTGGTGTAGAACTGAGGAATGTATTTTTATAGAATTTTCCCTCGAAGATATATCTCTGTTTCGCGTGAAAATTTTGACCAGCCTGTAAAAATAAACATCATTGCGGAGTCATAGTGGAGTAATTTGGGCGGGATAATTTTACGGTGCAGGTCCATGCTTTTCTTTCATCTGCAAGGATTTGATCATGAAATGCCTGATTAGTCTGCCCTCCCCATTTATATAAAATGTAAAGAAATTGTTCTTGGTAACCGTAAGGAAGAATGACAGATTTTAAAAACTCTTCGTACAGCACTTTCGTGAACTTCCCCTATTTCATGCTGGTCACAGTCATATATTTTAATTTATGATTCTATTGGTCAACTCTTCTTTGAACAATCTGACCAAATTTTCGGGATGGCTCTTGCGTACATAATAAAATGTAAGGGAATATCTTTCATGAAGTAATTATAGTATACTGTGCTTTGAAGCAATGAGTAATCTTGTTCAGAACTTTTTTCTGCACGAAGACGGTTTCGCTCCTTGTTCCTCAAGGGATCTGTTATGCGCCGCGAGGGGTAGCCGAGCGATCTAAGGCGCCATGCCACGGTTCGCGCTGCTCACCCCATCGGAGGTTCGAGTTCTCCCTCGGGAATGGATGTGTGTGTTGTCCTTAGCGTTAAGTTAGTTTAAGATAGATTAAGTATTGTGGAAGCCTACAGACATAACCTCAGCAGTTTGGTCCCATAGGAATCTGTTCTGCAAGCGTGATAGCCGTTGTCTTAGGCGCTGCGAACCGATCCCTTTCTCGAAATATGGATAGCGTTATGGGTAGCAGACACGCATAAAACTTGTAACACGCCCGGGGGTACAAATGGCGGGGGACCCTTAAAGTGTTTTTTCACTTCGGACCGTGCGCCTGTCCACACCACGTACCTGATAATCCCGCGGCGGTCATACTGCTCTGCTCCACACTGCTGCTGGCTTGACTCAAATTATGTATCTAAATATGCAAGCGGGTTAAGGGAGGCCACTCAACATCAAACAAAACACTGTCCTTCATCTGGTACAAACAACCATATTCTGAGACGACAAGACGAATAGCAGGTTGTAGTGTTTACACTCTAAGTCGTAAGTTTTGATGCCAACTTCTAGATGATTATCTGTCCACAATATCACTTGGACGAGCGTACGCGTAACCGACGCGACGCGAGTGATTGTTGATGATCCGGAAACTCGATGACCAAACGCTACACTAGCACATGAATGCACTCTTCTGTGGTATCTAATTTTTACTGATTACATTAATTCATGCTGGGAGACCGAACACGGCGCGGATGATTGATACTGTACGGTACGCCATGCAACGAGAGGATAGACAAATACGTTATCGGCGGCACTGCTCAGTTTTAATTACAACTTGACGCACTTTCCTTTGAATCACTTCCATATTTCATCAATTTACTGTAATAGCACTTGTAGCAACACTTCAACGTACATACTAACAATGCCCCTCACATCCAGAGCTACCCACAACACAACATAACAGTTCCGTGTCCCGCGCTCGACTCTGCAAACGCGCTGCCCGCAAAGATACTCCGCAACCAATCCAGCGATATGACGATACGCTTACAAACTTACCTCGAATATTTCGGAAACTAGGAGCCGTATGAGGTACTTAGGACTGGTCGCTCTACAACGTACCTGATACTTATCAAAATCCGTGATTAATAGGCCCGATGGTCCCCTTGTCAGTCGGAGAACGCCTGGAGGCACCTCTCCATCTCAACAATCTTTTCATAAAGATCGCTCTCACGCACAGTTTCAACTTGTGAAATTGGCACGATGGAACAAACACCACAAATGCCCCGGGCGGCCGGCCGGAGTGGCCGAGCGGTTCTAGGCGCTACAGTCTGGAACCGCGCGACCGCTACGGTCGTAGGTTCGAATCCTGCCTCGGGCATGGATGTGTGTGACGTCCTTAGGTTAGTTAGGTTTAAGTAGTTCTAAGTTCTAGGGGATTGATGACCTCAGAAGTTAAGTCCCATTTCGACTCATAAAACTTTAGGGTATTTGAAGGCAAACCAACCATAAAAAGGAAAGGCAAGTTATCAATACTTGTGACTCCCTATGCACTAAGGAAAACGATTTTATATTCAGTTATCGACTTAACATCCTCAAGTGAAAAGATCTCAGTCCTTACAGCGAAATCAAGCGCCAAATCATACGCCTTAATAGGTGCTCATGCTCCCACTAAGAGTGGTAACAAGAAAGATAGGAAGTGGAAGACTTTCGAGAAACACTACAGAAAACTACAAGCAAGATCTCCAAATGCTGTGCAAAAATCATATTAGGTGATTTTAATGCACAGGTTGGCATGGAGAAGAAATACAGATCAATAGTAGGATTTCGTGCAGCAAGTCGATGGACAAATAAGAATGGAGAACGTTGAATAAGCTTCTGTACATCATTTGTGCTGAGTGTTATGCCTACAAAACTTACGAGACCTCTACAGAAAAAGAAAACTTGTAGGTCACCTAATCCATCATTAGCGGGATTCCAGATTCATCATGCGGCAGTTTCTACAAAGAACATGCGCGAGATTCAAAAAGTCAGCGTACAGACGGCAGTTGTTAATTCAAATGTTTAAATGTGTTTGAAACCTTATGGGACTTAACTGCTAAGGTCATCAGTCCCAAAGCTTACACACTAATTATCCTAAATTATCCTAAGGAAAAACACACACACACCCATGCCCGAGGGAAGACTCGAACCTCCGCTGGGATCAGCCGCCTGCAGCGCCTAAGACCACTCGGCTAATCCCGCGCGGCTGTTAATTCAAATCACTGCTCAACACAAATCAAAATTAGGTTCCAACAAAAGAGATCCATTTAAATATAGCATTTTATGATGAAAACACTGTGCAACAAGAAAATCCTTAAAATTCTGTACATTGATCAAGATGCAAACAGAAGTTCTTGTACAAATAACGGTATACAACGACGTGCGTAGTGTGGCGCGTTGCTAACGCTTGGACATTTTCTGTAATTTCATCTTGTGTGACGCAATGGGACTGCGGCTGGTCGAAGACGTGGAGAAGACAGATACCAACAACTGTAATTGTATTTAATAATTTTATTTAGCTAGCAGTTTCATTGTCTCATTGGCACCATCTTCAGGCTTCTAGACACGAAACTCGGTAAGTCATCTAGTCGTTTGTGTTATTGTAGGGACTAGTATAGCCAACTGATTTCCTTAGGCTTATTATCGGTACACGTCGACTCTTCACACCTCCCACGGCAACAAACAGTATAGTTGTCGTTAGATACGAGGTGTGGCTAGAAAAAAACCGGACTAGTACTGGTGAAACAATAAAACGAATGCAATAAGGCTGAAAGTCGCGTGGCCTGTCACGTGACACTCGCTCCGCCTACTGCTCGAGTTTCATCTGCCTCCTGCACTCAGTCTGCCCGTGGCGTCTGTTTTAAGTAGTTGACGTTTTGTCTGTGCGTCGGAAAATGTTGAGTGTACAGAAAGAACAGCGTGTTAACATCAAATTTTGTTTCAAACTAGGAAAATCTGCAAGTGAAACGTTTGTAATGTTACAACAAGTGTACGGCGATGATTGTTTATCGCGAACACAAGTGTTTGAGTGGTTTAAACGATTTAAAGATGGCCGCGAAGACACCAGTGATGACACTCGCACTGGCAGACCATTGTCAGCAAAAACTGATACAAACATTGAAAAAATCGGTAAACTTGTTCGACAAGATCGCCGTTTAACAATCAGAGCAGTGTCTGAGTTAACAGGAGTTGACAAGGAAAGTGTTAGGCAGATTCTTCATGAAAGTTTCAACATGAACAAAGTGTGTTCAAAAATGGTTCCAAAGTGTCTCACAATTGAACAGAAGGAACGCCGAAGAATGATTTGTTCTGACATCCTGGAAAACATTGAAAGTGATCCCACCTTCTTACAAAATGTTATTACTTGCGATGAATCGTGGTTTTTTACTTACGATTCCGAAACTAAACGCCAATCGATGCATTGGAAAACTCCTGGTTCTCCACGACAAAAAAAAGCACGAATGTCAAAATCGAAATTCAAGGCAATGATGATTGTTTTTTTTTTTTTTTTGACATCAAAGGGATTGTGCACATTGATTGGGTACCAGAGGGACAAACAGTGAATCAGCATTACTACATTAGCGTCCTGGCTACCCTACGTGAGCGAGTACGGAGAAAACGGAACGATTTGTGGAGAAAAAAGTCATGGATCCTTCACCAAGACAATGCCGCAGCTCACAGTGCGTTGTCAGTGAAGACGTTTTTGGCAAAACACAACATTCCCATCTTAGATCATCCACCCTACTCACCTGATTTGGCCCCCTGTGACTTTTTTCTTTTCCCTAAAGTCAAGTCAGCTTTGAAAGGAACTAGATTTGAGACTGTTGAAGCAGTAAAAGAAAAAGCGACGGAAGTAATGTATGGACTTACCGAAAATGATCTGCAGCATTGCTATGAACAGTGGAAAATTCGTATGGAGCGGTGTAGAGACCGAGGAGGAGAGTACATTGAAGGAGATAACATGAAATTGTAAATAATTGTAAATAAATGTTTTTTCCAGCATCACTCCGGTTTTTTTCTAGCCGCACCTCGTATATGAAAGGTCCACGTGTACCGAGAAGAAGTCTAAGGAAATGGTTCAAATGGTTGTAAGCACTATGGGACTTAACATCTCAGGTCATCAGTCCCCTACTTAAACCTAACTAACCTAAGGACATCACACACATCCATGCTCGAACCTGCGACCTTAGCAGCAGCGCGGTTCCGGACTGAAGCGCCTAGAACCGCTCGGCCACAGAGGCCGGCTCTAAGGAAATCAGGTGGATATAATGGTCCCTACAATAACACAAACGACTAGATGACACCCAGGTTTTCGCGTTGAGAGGTCTGAAACTCGTGCCAATAAGGCACCGTAACTGGTAGCTAAATGTAATTATTAAATAAAATTACGTTTCTGGTATGTATTTTCTTCAAGTCGTGTAAATTTTCGTTCTAACAAGACACCGATATGACAATTTTTTTCAGTTGGGCTCTCCACGTACTTTGACATTCTAGTCATTTTGTTATACGACACTTATCGTTTACAGTCTACATCTACATCTACATCCATACTCCGCAAGCCACCTAACGACGTGTGGCGGAGGATACTTTGAGTACCTCCATCGGTTCTGCCTTCTATTCCAGTCTCGTATTGTTCGTGGAAAGAAATATTGTCGGCATGCCTCTGTGTGGGTTCTAATGTCTCTGATTTTATCCTCACGGTCTCCTCGCGAGACATACGTAGGAGGGAGCAATATACTGCTTGACTTCTCGGTGAAGGTACGTTCTTGAAACTTCATCAAAAGCCCGTACCGAGCTAGTGAGCGTCTTCCCTGCAGAGTCTTCCACTGGAGTTTATCTATCATCTCCGTAACGCTTTCGCGATTACTAAATGATCCTGTAACGAAGCGCGCTGCTCTCCGTTGGATGTTCTCTATCTCTTCTATCAACTCTATCTGGTACGGATCCCATACTGGTGAGCAATATTCAAGCAGTGGGCGAACAAGTGTACAGCAAAGTAGTTTACATTTGTCTAATACCACATGCTGAGAAAATTATTTTCTCATTCTCTGTTTATAGAATAAGTTCATCAGTTAAAAGTGACAGAATATTTATTAACTCTTTCCTCAATTTCATACACTAATGAGCCAACAAATTATGATTTCTGCCCACCGTGAGATCGAGTGGCATCTGGTGGCACTGCGGGCATGTGACACAACAAGAAAATTACGATAAGCAGAACACGGGGGAATGGGGGATCATTCTACGGACGATACGGCAGCAATTGGGAAAATCCACTCATTTCAGTAACTTTGACAAAGGACAGATTGTAATGGCCTGGCAACAAGCGTGTTGGGTACGGTGAAGTCGGTTCGCGTGCAACTGTGAGAATGTATGGAGAGCTGTTGAAGGACGATGAAACCACGAATAAGGTTGTTGGACGTCCACACCTCATAGCAGTTCGGAGGCTTGCATGCTGTGCAAAGTAGGACGGGCGACAATCAGTGGCTGCTATAACGACAGAATGCAATACTGGCGCATGCACAGACTGCACGGTTCAGCGCACATTGTTGAACCTGGGATTTCCCCAACAGACAACTCACACGTGCTCCTATGATGGCGCAACGACATCGTCAGTTACGCTTACAGTGCGCACGAGATCATCGAGACTGGCTCGTGGACTAACGGAAACGCCTGGTCGGATGAATCAAGTTCCTTGTCAACAGCCGTATCTGGATGTGCTGTCATCGAAGAGACCTGCTTTCGAAACATGCGACGCACCACTGATGCATGTAGTTGGGAGCAGTATCGTGCTGTGGAGGACATTCAGCTGGGCTCCAAAGTGGTAGTAATCTAAGGCTGCTGATTACATGAACGTTATCGTTGACTACCTGTGTCCCTTCATGCTTGGTCTCTTCCCTGATGGCGACGGCATTTTCCAGCAGGATAACAGTGCGTGCCAAAAGGCAGGAATCGTGAAAGGCACTCACGTTGATGCCTTTGTGACCAATTTCACATGATGGACAATGGAACTTATCTGGTGCTCTATCCGGCATCAGTTCCGTGCCGACATACCACCGGCCGGTACTTTACGGGAATGGCGTGGCCTCTGTGTAAACATCTGCTGCCACATACCTCCGGGAACGTGCCAAGGAATATTGTCGAATCCACGCCTAGCAGACTCTCCGTTAATTGCATTCCAAAGACGGACCAAAACACTATTAACCAAGCGACAGTGATGTTTTGGCTCATAAGTGTCTATTTAGTACGCATCGCTAAGAAATCTTCCCCGAAGGAGTGGGAATTACGGGTCATATATGCCCGCCCGGCTTGCCGCGCTGTCTAACGCGCTCCTTCCCTAGTGGGACGGCGTGCTGGCCCCGGCACGAATCCGCCCGGCGCAATAGTGTCGAGGTCTGGTGTGTCGGACAGCCTGTGGATGGTTTTTAAGGCGGTTTTCCATCTGCCTCGGCGAATACGGGCTGGTTCCCTTATTCCGCCTCAGTTACACTTTGACGGCGATTGCTTCACAAACACTGTCTTCACATATGCGTACGCCATAATTATTCTACCACGCAAACATTTGGGGTTACACTCAACTGGTGTGAGACGTTCCCGGGGCCCGGATCGGACAATAACCCTGGGTTTGGTGTGGGGCGACGGTGGGGTGGGTGGACTGCTGTGGCCTGTTGTGCGGTTGTGAACCACTGAGGCCTACGGCAGGACGAAGTCTCTCCGTCCCCGGTTCGATACACACACACACACACACACACACACACACACACACGCACACACACACACACACGCACGCATCATATCTTAAAATTGATGGAATATATTTCACATCACCATCATGAACAGCGTTATTATCAGCCATTTGACATTTGCAACAGGATAACATTTTCTCCGACACATAATCATGCATTTCGTACTTGAGCCTCACTCAAGTATAGACATCTGAATTTTTTTGTAGTAACATCGATCATCTTTCATCGAGTCGTCCTTTACGTTTTTTCTTATATTTGAAACCTAGCGAAGAATTTCCATCCATTCGGTTGAGTGCATGTCTTGCTGGCCTCTGTTTTCTTTCCATTAGCGTTCTAATTTCACCATCTAGTTCATTCTGTTCCCCCACGCAAGTGTTTGCATCCTCAGTCTTCTAGTAACTCCCGCAATACATTTCTCCGTTCATCGAGGAGCAACCCTTAGTTTTTTAATCTTTTCCCGTTAGACGGTAAATTTCAGTGCCATTAGTCAAACTTTGTAACACTGATTGTGAACTTCCCGTTTCAGACTTATTAAAAACTTAGTTCTGAAGAGTCTTTTAAGTTTACAGAAGTACTCCTGATTATATTCACTCTTCTATTTGTTCCTTTGACTGTTGATCCTATCGTTCAGTTCAGCTACCTAAATACACTTGAGCCAAATCCTTATGACCACCAGCTTAATAGCTTGTTTGTCCGTCTTGGGAACGAAATACACAACTGATTTTGCGTAACAAGGATTCGACAGTTTGTTGCAGGGATGCAGGTGGTTCTTAGCTGTCACCTTGTCTTCGATTATTACCACAGGTCCCATGCAAGCGCAGGAGAATGTCTCATAGCGTAATACTGCTGCCACAAGCCTCCGTCCGTGGCGCGCTGTACGTTTCGGGCCGCTGTTCACCTCGATGACGGCCTTTGTGGAAACGACAGATACTGCTTTTCATTGTTAATAAAGTTCGTATAAAGCTTGTTTGTTGATATTCCCTCGCAGCAAACGTCATAATCCCACTAAGCACAATAGACGAAGGACTGGAATACTCCCAAAGTATGACAGTGACAATCTAGCTAGATGAATGCAAATCTTGAAACTAACTTCGCGTGGAACGACCTGGGCTGGAACTGAGACAGCACAGCCTGAGGGTCTTGACATGGTGATACATAGCCATGAAGGCCTTGGCGTGTTGCTACAAAGCTACCTCCGTAATTTTTTTGGGAGTGAGGGTGGGAGGGGCCTGGAGGGAACGTAGACCAAACACGGGGTGACATCTATCGATTTACTTGTCTAAACAGTGTCTCTTCTTGCAGTGTGATTGAAACTAATAAGTCAGCTGTGATGGGTAATTGTTGTGTCTTTATTAACATTTTTTTATGTTAGCGAGATAACGTTTCAAAAATCGAACTGCCATCCTGAAATTAATGAAATGGTATTTTGTTAGTCGCTACTCTCACATATTATATGGAAGAAAAATAATACGTTTAGGAAAATTAGATTACATTTTGTTGAACGGAAATGTAGGATCTTCAGTCCGGAACCGACTTGCTGTTACGGTCCCAGGTTCGAATCCTGCCTCGGGCATGGATGTGTGTGATGTCCTTAGGTTGGTTGGGTTTAAGTAGTTCTAAGTCTAGGGGACTGATGACCTCCTATGTTAAGTCCCATAGTGCTTAGAGCCATTTGAACCATTTTTAAAATGGGACGCAGAACTGACCCTAGACTTATCTTAGAAGATGGGTTGAAGGTAGGCAAACTTACATTTACAGCATTTTGAAAAAACGTGTTACAACACTGACGGAAAGTTGACATTCTGATGGTAGCAGGGGCAACATATATGGAACGAAAGGCAACCTATGGCTTGTACACAAACCAAAAGTCTAAGTGTATGAAAAAGAAGCAGTAGTTGAGGAGGAAGTGACCGAGTGAGACGAGGTTATAGGGTATTTCCGCTGTTATTCATTCTGTACACTGAGCAAGCAGTGAAGCTAGCCAGGGTAGAATTTAGAAAGCGAATTAAAATTCAGGGAGAAGAAATAAAAGCTTTGGGGTTTGACGACATTGCAATTCTGTCAGACGACTTCGAAGAAAAGTTGAACGGCACAATAGTGTCTTGAAAGGGGATACAGGGTGAGCATCAATAAAAAAAAAAGGCTACGGTAAAGGAGTGCACTCAAATCAAATCAGACGACGCTGATACAATTAGATTAGCAACTGAAACAATAAAATCAATAGACGAATTTTTTTCTTTCCGTAGCAAAATAAGTACTGATGGATGGCGCAGAGAATACATAAAATGTAAAATAGCGAGAAAAGAATTTCTGAAAAAGAGAAATTTACTAACAGCGAATATAAATTATAATGTTAGGAGGGTATTTTTTAAGAGTGAAGCCTTGTACTGCAGTGAAACGTAAATGATAAACAGTTCAGACAGGAAGGGCGGACGATTCTGAAATGTGATGCTGAACATTAGACAGATCGATTAGATTACTAATGAGGAGTCGCTGAATGAAATAGGAGAGAGAAGTGAAGTATGCAGTAACTTGACTAAAAGAAGGTATCGAGTGATAGGACACATCCTGAGGCGTCAGGGATCAATCTGACAGTGGAAGGAAGTGTAGAGGTAAAACAGTGTAGAGGGTGACCAAGACTTGACTACGGTCAGCATGCTGAAATGAGTGTTTGTTGCAGTAGATGTGTAGAGCTGAGGAGGTTTGCACAGGACAGACTAGAGTGAAGAGATGCGTCAGAGCAGTCGTCGGACTGGTGTTAACAACAGCAACAACAACAACACTGCTGAACAGGCACCTCGCTATTCGTCAGTGCTACAAGACCTTAAACTGGCCCTGTTCAGTTGCACTGCCGAAGACAGACAGCTACATGAACAAGACAGCAATGGGGAATGAAATATAGGGAAAACCCCCGAAGACGGTCTACTGTGACCAAAACTTGTATGGATAAAGAGAGAAAAACAAGAAATTGTGTTTTGCTCAAGGCAGAATCCTCGAAATGTATCTAACATAAACGTAATTGCTTCTATTAGATGAACTGAAGGGGAGAATGGAGATAGTTGAGCCATATTTTCGTTTTTAATTATTTTAACTCGTTTTTGCTACATGCTCAAACAAGACAAACTGTCATGATGAACTTTGCATTCTTTTCCATTAAATTATGTACACAAAAAATGAATTTGAAAACATGTATCCATGAAAAAACTGTTTACAAAAAGGCTTTACACCATGGTTCCAGGATCTCCATGGTGGGGATACTTGATCCAGATAGCGGCAATGTTGATAAGACCGTAATGTTAAAAACTTAAAAGCAAGGAAATAGGAAGTTCGTCAAAACCAGTAATAAAAGTGGAACTAGTCACGTACTCATTTTTATTATTGATGATGGAAGGTCGAAGAATCATTTCTGCTTGATCTTCGTCAAGACCAGTACCATCTTCAGTTGGAGGCTACTTAAACTTAGTCGGCAGTTCTTCTTGCAAACTTTGCTTAACACTTTTTTCTCCTCGAATTTTACCAACAACCAATCATTGATGCATGGCTTCCTGTCCAAAACTACATCTTCACTTTAACTGTGATTGCTCTGTGCCATAGATGAGCTTTCGTTTTTCATTGAATAATTCTCATATTATATGTCGGATGGAGTCTTCATTTTGGATTTCTGTGGGAGACACTGTGCTTTGACTCTTTTCTGTTTTCGTGTAGGCCAAAGTTTTTTCATTGGCTTTTCCTGTCTGTTTTTATGTTTTCTGCGCTTTCCAGAAGAAACTTCTCAATATGTAACTTTTATGGAGTGTAAAAAAATTTTAAGCTTTAACACTTTTCCTACCGTCTTTCATAAAACGAGGTAAGGCTTTAGAGTAAGGTACCACAATTTCTAGTGTAACTGCGGATTCACTTGTTGAGGGCTCCAAACGGATCATCAGCATAGAAGTTGACAGTAGGCCGAAACCCACCCACAACAGTTTCAGTTTGCTCGGCATCTTTTAGATTGTTTGAAGACGCC
This sequence comes from Schistocerca nitens, assembly GCF_023898315.1. Lineage (NCBI taxonomy): Eukaryota > Metazoa > Arthropoda > Insecta > Orthoptera > Acrididae > Schistocerca > Schistocerca nitens. The sequence goes on from NC_064622.1 coordinate 358,055,789, forward strand.
CCAGTACTTTTCCGCCGGGACATGTAAATCAAGCCATATCTGTTAGGTACGAACTCAGAAATTTATCATCAATGAACATATTTTCATTCAGGGCGAACAAAGCACTTAACTTGTAATCCGTAGCGCACATTCACATTCGTGAAAGATAGTGGATAAGCTTTACCTACTAACAAATTATGCTATTAAATGATTTATAATTGCCTAAAGGCTTTTACAAACATTTTTTGTAATAAAAGTTTTATAAAACTGTTTGTATGAAAAAATTTCTTGTCTACAAATGTACCTATGAATGTAATTTTAGCATAGGGATAGTTGAGCCATGATTCCCAATTTGAGTGTCACAAGTACCCTTATCTCCACCATCGTTCGAGGGGCTACTTCTAGATTATGTATGCAACTAAACAAACTGTTATAGAACAAAAATAAAGTTCAAACTGCAACAGTTCCAGCCACTAAGTTTCTTTAAAACATAAAAATTGGAAATAATTTACTTAATTATACAATGCAGAGACGTCAGAAACAATAAACAGACAGCACAACTTCTGTCTCGCTCCAAGGCAGCTGATATTTTTTTCCTTAGTAGAATACTAATGAAAACTGAAGAGTGGTACTACATGTGGAAAACAATGACCTACTTATCAGGAAACATGGGTGACTCATACATCCCACACGCTAAAATGTACCCACTCTCCCCTACTGCACACAGGATATTCCATCCAGCGTCAGAACACCTACTATACGAAAACGGTTCGAGATATTGCTGAACATCTTCGCCATGTCTCAATATGTAAAACGACAAGCTTTTCCTCTATCGTCAATGTTCCTCAGCAATTAACTGAAGAGTTTACTACCAATCGAGAGATCGTGATCCAAATACCGTTGCTGTTTCTAGTGAAATCGTTACGGAAACGACTGTTAAACGACGTGAATGAGTTGGCTCAGTCATCGCTAAGAGACCCGTTCCGCGCTGCTGACTTGTCAGCAGAAGTGAAAGTTCCCGGCACTCTATGCATGCTTCCCGGCTGTGTTTTTGTGACTCGCAAGCATTAACGACCGTTATATCGGTGCGGTCCTCCATAAATGATCTAGTAGGAAGCGTCGGATTCTGTTTAAGTCTATTCGCAGATGATGCAGTTGTCTGTACCAAAGAAGCAACGCCAGAATGTAGTAAAAATTTGCAGAACGATCTACAGAGAATTGATGAATGGTGCAGGCTCCGGCAGTTGACCCTGAACAAACATATTGCGCATACATTGGAAAAGAAATACACTTCTGTACAGCTACACTATTGATGACAAACAGCTGACGACACCGTCTGCCGTAAAACATCTAGGCGTAATTATCCAGAGCGACCGTAAGTGGAACGACCACATAAAACAGATAGTGGGAAATGCTGATACCAGATTCAGATTCATCGGAAGAATCTTAAGGAAATATAACTCATCCACGAAAGAAGTGGCTTATAAGGCGCTTGCTCGCCCGATTCTTGATTATTGTTCATCTATATGGATCCCCATTAGGTAGGACTGATAGAGGAGATAGAGAAGATCCAACGAAGAGCGGCGCGTTTCGTCTCGGGATCGTTTAGCTGGCGAGACAGCGTTACGGAGGTGCTTAACAAACTCCACTAGCAGGCGTTACAAGAGAGGCGTTGTGCATCATGGAGAGATTTACTATTTAAATTTCGGCCAGCGCTTTTCAGGAGGAGTCGGACAACATATTACGTCTTCCACATACATCTAGCGTAATGACCACGAGGAGAAAATTCGAGAAATTAGAGCCAATACAGAGGCATCATTCTTCCCACGCGCTATCTGCGAGTGGAACAGGGTTGGAGGGATCAGTTAGTGGCACCGAAAGTACCCTCCGCCACACACCATTAGGTGGCTTGCGTAGTATGATGTAGATGTAGGTGTATAGTCCACTCGAATGGACCAGACACAGGTACACCGTGCGGCTGGTCCCGGCGGAGGTTCGAGTCCTACCTCGGGCATGGGTGTGTGTGTTTGTCCTTAGGATAATTTAGGTTAAGTAGTGTGTAAGCTTAGGGACTGATGACCTTAGCAGTTAAGTCCCATAAGATTTCACACACATTTGAACATTTTTTGAACAGGTACACCGTCTCATTAAAATAAAAACACTATCAGGTATTTAGGTACATCTTAAGCCCAACCTCGTGAGGTCGGTCGTTTCCTAAAGAGCTTCCGAATAGAGTTTCAGAAACGCATTATTCCATTAAAAGTACCGTATTTGCTTATACTTCTTCTTCTTTTGCCTGCGCCTTAATCCCGCAGAATTCGCAGGGTTGGCGTGTTTAGAATCGGATTTGGCATAGTTAATTTAAAGGGGTGGCCGGATGCCCTTCGTGCCAACCGCCCCCCCCCCTCCCCGCCCCGGACGGAATCCAGTGTAAACCATGAAAGAGTGCGAATGTGTTTCAGATGTCTGTCAGTCGTGTAACTGAGGCGGGATGTGAGGACTAGCCCAGTATTCAACTAGTGGGATGTGGAAAACCGCCTAGAACCACATCCAGGCTGGCTGGCACACCGGCCCATGTCGTTAATTCTGCGCGCCTACCCGAGTCCAGAAAGAAGCGCATTAGCGCTCTCGGCTAACCTGGCGGGTTACCGTATTTGTAGTGGACTGACAAGGCAGCCAGTCCACAGTGACGGGTAGCCGAAAGGGCACACGTACACACACGCCGACTGGCGCGAAGTCTGGAACAGGATTCGTAATGAATGTGATAAAGAAAAGAACGTAGCTACTAGAACACTTAACTTTTATATCGTCCTTTGGTATACAGCATTCTTGATGATACAAGTGAGACTATCTTGAGATACATGCAATGGTACAAATGGCGCCTTGCTAGGTCGTAGCCATTAACTTAGCTGAAGGCTATTCTAACTGTCTCTCGGCAAATGAGAGAAAGGCTTTGTCAGTGTAGTCGCTAGCAACGTCGTCGTACAACTGGGGCGAGTGCTAGTCAGTCTCTAGAGACCTGCCTTGTGGTGGCGCTCGGTCTGCGATCCTGACAGTGGCGACACGCGGGTCCGACATGTACTAATGGACCGCGGCCGATTTAAGCTACCACCTAGCAAGTGTGGTGTCTGGTGGTGACACCACAGTATTTGCTTCTACTACGTGTGAATCCTGCATAAAAATTTTTCGAGTAATAAGCGTAGAGGCGTACTTGATCGCTCATGTACGACCATAAAACCTTATTCCAATCTCTCGCACAGTTTATTATATACACTGAAGAGCCGGAACATTATGACCACTACACACCACGAGATCGGATGCCGCCTTGTGGCGCTGTGGGAACTGTATGTGGTGAAGAAAGTACATTGGTGTGCAGAACTAACGTACAAAATAACCTTCGTAGGATGTGTCACTGCCAAATAACATTGCTTGATGCATCAAATCCCATACACAGAAAGAACTGCTACAGGAGACATGAAAGAAATGCGTAAAGGGACGAACAGAAATGATACTTTTTTCAAAGACAATAATTACAAAGACATCACAATTTGTGATGGTCCCCTGGACATTATAAAAGGCGAGACATGGTTGTGTACAATCACCACACGGATACGTGAGCTCTTTAACGCACTCCCATGCTGGCCCCAAGGCTGGTAAATGCGTCCTTGTGGTACAGCATTCCATTCCTCCGCCAGTGCGATGACAACTGCTGGATGTTCGTTTTTGCACGTGGACGTGTTGCAAACGCATTCCGTACGGGCCCAGTGGATTTAAGTCGGGGGAATGTTATCCATAACAATGAAGTCAGCGCCGGATGCAACTCTAAAAAGACGGATGTGGGCAAGGGAGACAGTGTCACAACAATGCTGACTCGTGAGTGTAGGCTACAGTGTTCAAAGATTTGGAGGTCGGCACGCCCATTCTACTTTATTTCTCCCCACACCATAACATCTGGACCGGCAAAACAATCATGTTCGATAATGTTCTCACCTCTCGCCGTAGGAAGCCACGTCCAGCATTTCTGTTCGTCTCATTGCGTATTTGTTGCAGTTGCATCCTAAAACATACTGCAGCAATTCTGTCCATTGCCCTAGTTGCAACGAGCTATATTGCCTGACAGTGACACAACGCGCCAAAGTTACTTTAGTCCTTAAGTTCTGCACACCATTGTATATACACGGTTATTGAACTAGGTGAAAAAAGTACATTACTTTCAAACTAAAGCGTGCACTCTTTACTCAACATGTAAATGTCACTACAGATATTCGGATTTATGTTACGACATGTTTGATATGCCTGCCATCATTGGCGATGATGTGGCACAGACGAATAGCGAAATACTACATGACCCGATGAAATGTCGGTACATCAATGCTGTCGATGCTTGAATGGCTGTTATCAGCTCAGCGATGGTTTTGGGGATACTGTTGTAGACCTTGTCTTTAGTACAGCCCCACAAAAAGGAGTCGCACATGTTCAGGTCCGGAGAATATGGCGCCCAATCGAGACACACGCCAGTGGCCTCTAGGTACCCCAGAGTCAGGATGAAGTCCCCAAAATGCTCCTCCAGGACATAAAACACTGTCCTGCTTCGATGGGGTCGAGCTCCGTCTTGCGTGAAGTACATGTTGCCGAAATCGGGATCACTTTAGATAACTGGGATGAAATCATTTTCCAAAAGCTTCACGTACCGTACGGTAGTCACCGTGCCATCGAGTGATATCGCACCAGCTATTCCGTGACTGGACATAGCACACCACACAGTTACCCGCTGAGGGTGAAGAGATTTCTCGATCGCGAAATGCGGATTCTCAGTCCCCATAATGAGCCAATTTTGCTTATTGGCGAACCAATCCAAATGAAAGTGGGCTTCATCGCTGAACCAAACCACGCATGCCCTCAGTAATTCCCATCATACCCCGCGGCCAGCCGTGCACTGTGAACGTCCTACCGCAAAACTATGACGATTTTATTTCATATAGTTCAATAATTGTCACCCTGAAGCAGAATAGTTCAAAATGTGGTTCCAAGATCTCTGTCTTACCATACAAGCATTCTGAAACCGTGCTTGTTTCCAGGTCTCTTCCACGTGTAAACCTCTCACCATTCATAAACGTTGGCGATAATTAAATTACACTCTGTGCAAAATTATACCAGACGGCTTCCTCTTTTATTTCTTTCCATAGTCCATATTCACCTATTGTTTTTCCTTTTCTTCCTCTTCCCACTACATAATTCCAGTCCCCTATCACATTTTTTTTTTTTTTTTTTTTTAGGTGAGTTCTGTGGGACAAAACTGCTGAGGTCATCGGTCCCTAGGCTCACACACTACTTAATTTAACTTACGCTAAGGACAACACACACAGACACACCCATGCCCGAGGGAGGACTCGAACCTCCGACGGGGAAGCGGCGCGGACAGTCGCAAGACGCTCTAGACCGCACGGCTACTCCGCACGGCTATCCCAATTAAACTTTCCCTTTCCTTAACTGTATGAATAATTTATTTTATCTCATCATACATTCTTCTCATCTCTTCATCATCTGCAGAGCTAACTGACATTTAAAATTGTAGTACTGTAATGGGTGTGTGTGTCCCTTGGCTACAACACTGCGTAGCAGCTTACGTGTGTTACCAGTTTCTCATCTATTACTGAAACTCCCAGATTACTCTAATTTGATTTTGTATTTATAATCCTATACTCATCTGATCAGAAGTCGTGCCGCGAAACTTTGCTAATTCTCACTATGTCTAAATTCAGCCTACTTCCTTTTTTAAAATTTTCTAACCTACCTGTGTGATTAAGGAATCTAACATTCCACGCCCCAGTTCGTAAAATGCCAGTTTTGTTTCTCCTGATGATGAAGTCGTCCCAGGCCGGAGATCCGAATGGGGGACTATTTTACCTCCGGTATATTTTACCCAAGAGGATGCCATCATTATTTAACTACATAGTAGAGCTGCATATCCTTGTGAAAAATAATGGCTTTAGTGTCCCCTTCCTTTCTGCTGTTCGCAATACTAGTCAACAAGGCCGTATTGGTCGATGTTACAAGGTCAGATCAGTCCATCATCCAGATTGTTGCCCCTTCAACTACTGAAAATGCAGCTGCCCCGGAATCACACGTTTGTCTGGCCTCTCAATAGACATCCTCCATTGTGGTGTCACCTATCGTACGTCTGTCGATACTATTGAAACATGCAAGCCACCCAACTTCAGCAAGGTACTTGCTTCATGGAGGAGACTTAAGGTAACTGAAAGAAATACGCAGAAATACGAACGGAAATGAATCGTTCATCCAAAGACAATGAACACACTTAAATCACCACGACTCTTGACATCACAAAAGGTGGTACGCGAGTGTCAGAGAATCAAGCACTCGGCGAAGTGACACTTCGGAAAAGGAAATATCGGGTACGGCATTTCTGCCATACATGCCCAGAGGGATGGACCGAATCGGCCGTATGTTGTGAAAACGCGGTGTAAAGACTATTTATAAACCGACAAAGAAGATCAAATAGTGTCCCAGATAGGCAAAGGAGAAAAGGGACTCACTTGAAATATCGGGAATATACCGCTTACCATGTACATGTGAGGTTGGAATGACTGGACGATCAATCAACACTCGGTTCACCGAACATAAACGGCATTGCAGGCTGGTGGAGAAATCAGCCATGGCGGAGCACACGCTGTGCAAAACCGACCACATAGTAAAATTTGTCGACATGGAAGTTCTGGCTACAGAGAATAGCTATCGCACTCGCATGTTCAGGGAAGCTATAGAAATACACAAACGGGCCTACAGCTTCCACAAGAAAGGAGAAAGACTCAAGGTGAACGGATCCTGGATTCCCGTGCGGCAGAGAACTACCGTTGCAGGAAGCAGAGGGAGAACCGCAGCGGCAATGACCACGGAAAAGCACTTGGACGCTGGTGCGCCATGTGCATACAGTATAATAGCCGCCCATTCACAGCCTGACTGATCCACCGAACCGCTCACCGACCCGCCCCGTCTGTGTGTGGATACTGGCGGCTGCTTGGTAGATCCTACCTGCCTGCAATTACGGACTCTGGGCTGCCAGGTAGCAGTCGGAGCAACCAGGTAGCGGTCCGCCGATCAAATCGACAGAGCCGAACCACAGACCCGATTGGGAGCCCAGGAGCCCATCACCAACACACAGCCGAACGGGTTGGAACTGACCTGCTCACCCGTTCTGCGTATGGGGGCCCAATCTGCGGCCACGAGCTCGACTCCAGTCCACCACCAGCAATGGAGCGTGAAGCTTTGACAGTGGCAGCCACTCGTGCTGACAAAACGTTAGAAAATCATCTAACGTCTTCCCAAGAACCGGAGGCAGAAGTCAACAGGCAGTTCGTACACTTTTGTTTGTCTCATTACTTTTCTGATGACTCCTCTTTCAAGCGGTCCATCCAGTTTCTAGTCGAGTCCAAATCCTCCCATCCATATAAACATTCAGGTTTTACCACTATAGTACAGTACTTTAGTTTTGCTCTTCTAGAGACGTATTTTTTGTTGTAAATGTTGCATTTCATTAATTATTACCCGTATTGTTGATATGTCTAATCAATTTTTACGTGTGCTATCTCGAAGATAGTTTTCATTTTAATGTAATTTTAACTCTGCCGCGGAATGTGCGCTAATTTTGAAACTTCCTGACAGATTAGCACTGTGTGGTGTACAGGACATGAAGCTGGGACCTATGCCTTTGACAGACAATTTATCCAACTGACGACGAGCCCTCACAGCCTTACTTCCGCATCTACCTTATCACCTACCTTCCAAACTTCGCAGTAGTTCTTCTGCGGTCTCGAGGGATTAGGAGTATTGGAATAAAGGATATTGTGGAGCCATGGCTTAGCTACGGCCGGAGTATTTTATCTAGAAAGAATTTTTACTTTCTACAGGAGTGTGCGCTGATATGAATCTTCGTAGAAATTAAAAATTGTGTGCCGGACCGGTACTCAACCTGGTACCTTTGCCTTATGTGGGCAAATGCTTTACCGTCTTTGTGATTTTTAAATTTGATTTTCTTTTATTTTTTATTTTTTTATATCCTCATGCCTTCCCTTCAGCCCTTTCTTGCGTTCACTAATATTCTGCCTCCTCGGCCTGGCTTCAGTGCCGTTAACATTTTCCTCTGGAACTGTAAACATAAAGGTTACGTTTAGTACAATTGAAATTGAGAAAGCCCCTTTTCTTAAGAAAGGTTCTAAACTCTTGCCGGCCGAGGTGGCCGAGCGGTTCTAGGCGCTACAGTCTGGAACCGCGCGACCGCTACGGTCGCAGGTTCGAATCCTGCCTCGGGCTTGGATGTGTGTGATGTCCTTAGGTTAGTTAGGTTTAAGTAGCTCTAAGTTCTAGGGGACTGATGACCTCAGAAGTTAAGTCCCATAGTGCTCAGAGCCATTTTTGAACCTAAACTCTTGTTTCGAACTTAAACATTCTTCTTCAGTGACAATACTGCCAGACTGAGATGGGATATCTACATCTACATGGATACTCTGCAAATTATATTTAGGTGCCTGGCAGAGGGTTCATCGAACCACCTTCGCAATTCTCTATTATTCCAATCTCGTACAGCGTGCGAAAAGAACGAACACCTAAATCTTTCCGTACGAGCTCTGATTTCCCTTATTTTATCGTGGTGATCGTTTCTCCCTACGTAGGTCGGTGTCAACAAAATATTTTCGCATTCTGCGGAAAAAGTGGGTAATTGTTATTTCGAGAGAAGATTCCGTCGAAACGAAAAACGCCTTTCTTTTAATGATGTCCAGCCCAAATCCTGTATCATTTATGTGACACTCTGTTCCGTATTTCGCTTTAATAAACCTTTTTGAAGTACTTAATCTCAATCTCCAATAAATGACGTAGATAATTAATGAAAACGATAAAATACAGCTATGTTCGTGAACAATGCAGTGTTGCATCTTGCGCAGGTATAAATCAGTTATCCTTGTTTCCGTAAGTCATTGGCGTAATACAAATTATACGATTAAATGAAGTTACCGACTGAGCTGTCCAAGCATGAATCACGGCCCGCTCTCAAAGCTTTACTTCCGCCAGCAGCTCTCCGGAGATGATTTATTGACAGAAGTAAAGCTATGAGGGCGGCTCCTGATTTATGCTTGGTTAGCTCAGTCGCTAGGGCACTTATCCGTGAAAATTCGGTTTCAAGTCCCTATCTGACACAAAGCTTTAATCTGAATAATGAATGCGCAGATTGCGATTATGCCTTAGCACCTTGCTCGCACTAGATACTGTGAGTACTTCGGACTACACTGTGCAACACAGACACGGCAGTACAGAATTTAGTGCCCTGCCAAGGCAATTTGACGAGAGAAAAACAAGTGTATCATCCTGTGCAGGAATCCCGGTCCCGATCTGGCACGAACCTTATTTTGTTCTGAAATATTCTACAGCTGATGCCGACCCACAACCGGAGTTTGTGAATTCGTTCTTCAGTGAATGCGGCTGTTAATCGTTAGTGCAGAGTCTGTTCCTTCGGGCAGCTGTGCTTTGCTTCGTACTACGTACTACAACAGTGCACTACAGCAGTTTTAATCTGACAGGAAGTTTCAAAGGTAATTTCGTTTCCATACGTTGTGACAACTGTAAATTTATACTAGACTGGGATCCGAAAAGTGGTTTGCTGCCCTTAGTGAGCAGTTGCCTTATGCTACATGAATGCGTAACCAGGCCTCGCTCAAACTTTTATTGGCGCTGATGTGTCAAACTATTACCAAAGGGTCTTGCACACGGGAAGAGTGTCGTATTCTTTGCCACAGAAATATATATCCATTGAAATAAATTCACTCCAATGAAGTGAATGGAGTCACTTGGGATAAAATGAATGAAATTGTGTTATAGGTAAATAATTTGTTGGAGATTCTCTAATCGTACTGTTCGAATGAAATAAGAGAAAACAAACTACGAGTAACATTTTATTCTTGTCTGAAGGTGTGCTCGGGTAGCCTGATGGCTAAAACGGCTGATAGCGAAAAGCAGGAGATTTGTGTTCACACTCTGATCTGACAAACATTTCTATACGTCAGGAAATCTTTACCACAATACGGGATCAGTATTTCTACACTATTTACAATGATATCATTTCATGTGTTTGCATGATTAATAACTTTGTCGCCAAAGTACATTCATTTCATTATCAAAAAAAAAAAAATGTTTCAAATGGCTCTGAGCACTATGGGACTCAACTGCTGTGGTCATCAGTCCCCTAGAAATTAGAACTACTTAAACCTAACTAACCTAAGGACATCACACACATCCATGCCCGAGGCAGGATTCGAACCTGCGACCGTAGCAGTCGCACGGTTCCGGACTGCGCGGCTAGAACCGCGAGACCACCGCGGCCGGCATTTCATTATCTTCAATACCTAATGAGTACTTTTGCAAATGGAGATTCCAATCAAACCAAAGTAAAACAGAGACCTGTGTATTCCATTTCCTTTATAAAGAGGCTCGCACGAAGTTACAAGTGTTATTGAACGTGGTGGTGGCTCCTCGTAACTACTTCCCTCAATAACTACACTAAGTGATCAAAAGTATCCGGACACCTGGCTGAAAATGACTTACAAGTTCCTGGCGCCCTCCACCAGTAATGCTGGAATTCAGTATGGTGTTGGCCCACCCTTAGCCTTGGTGACAGCTTCCACTCTCGCAGGCATACGTTCAATCAGGTGCTGGAAGGTTTCTTGGGGAATGGAAGCCCGTTCTTCACAGAGTGCTGCACTGAGGAGAGGTATCGATGTCGGTTGGTGAGGCCCGGCACGAAGTCGGCGTTCCAAAACATCCCAAAGGTATTCTATAGGATTCAGATCAGGACTCTGTGCAGGCCAGTCCATTACAGGGATGCTATTGTCGTGTAACCACTCCGCCATAGGCTGTGCATTATGAACAAGTGCTCGATCGTGTTGAACGATGCAATCGTCATCTCCGAATTGCTCTTCAACAATGGGAAGCAAGAAAGTGCTTAAAACATCAATGTAGACCTGTGCTGTGATAGTGCCACGCAAAACAACAAAGGGTGCAAGCCTCCTCCATGAAAAACATGACCAAACCTCCTAATTTTACTGTTGGCTCTACACTCACTGGCAGATGACGTTCACCGGGCAGTCGTCATACCCACACCCAGCCATCGGATCGCCGCATTGTGTACCGTGATTCGTCACTCCACAACGTTTTTCCACAGTTCAATCGTCCAATGTTTACGGTAATTACACCAAGCGAGGCGTCGTTTGGGATTTACCGGCGTCATGTGTGGCTTATGAGCCGCCGCTCGACCATGAAATCCAAGTTTTCTTACCTCCCGCTTAACTGCCATAGTACTTGCGGTGGATCCTGATGCAGTTTGGAATTCCTGTGCGATGGTCTGGATAGATGTCTGCCTATTACACATTACGATCCTCTTCAACTGTCGGCGGTCTGTCATCAACAGACGAGGTAGGCCTGTACGCTTTTGTGGTGTACGTGTCCCTTCACATTTCCGCTTCACTATCACATCGGAAACAGTGGACCTAGGAATGTTTATGAGTGTGGAAATCTCGCGTACAGACGTATGAGACAAGTGACAACCAATCACCTGACCAGGTCAGGTCCGTGAGTTCCGCGGAGCGCCTCATTCTGCTCTCTCACGATATCTAACGACTATTGAGGTCGCTGATATGGAGTACCTAGCAGTAGATGGCACCTAATATGGAATCTAATATGGCACCTAATATGAAATACGTATGTTTTTGGGGGTATCCCGATACTTTTGATCACAGAGTGTATGTGTCACCCTCGATCGGACGCTGTCACTTACGCAGCACTGCACGAATCAATCAAACAAGCTTTTTTCTAGGATACTGGACAATAAATGCACACACGCTACACAACGCTGAAATTTCACTTGTGCGCTCAGTTGCTGAATATTTTCGTTTCATCGTCGGCGTCAAAGTAACCTGTGGTCACACAAGGCGCTACTACATCAGGTACATCTCGCTCTACATTTACATCTACATCTCCGTAAATACCTTGCAAACTACTACGAAGTGCATGACAGACGGTACGTAGCTATGGATAACATGCTAGTGTTAGTTCCCATTCCAAACACGCATGGAGCGCGGAGTGTGGTTAAATGCCTGTGTTCAATTTGTGATTAGACTAATCTTGTTTTCACGGCCCCGTAGAGGGATGGAAAATGTACCTAGATTCTTCTGATTTAGAAAATTTGTGAGTAAGCTTTCGCAAGATACTTGGCGTTTTGCTACAAGTGTCTGCAGGTGCAGGTCGTTCACCATTTTCATGACACATGCCCGTGACTCAAACAAACTTGTGACCTTACGTGCCGCCCTTCTATGTAAACGTTCAATGTCCCCCGTTAGTTCTATTTCATTTGAGTCCTACACGCTAATCAGTATTCTGAGATGGTATGCACAAGTGATTTGTAAGCAGTCTTTCATGTAGACCAACTGCATTTTCCCAGTGTTTTGCCAATAAACTGAAATCTGCCATCTGCTTTACCTACGACTTAGCCTATGTGAACATTCCACTTCATATCTGAGTAAATTGTTACACTGAGTTAAGAGCGGATTGTTTTCAATTGTGATTCACAGATAATGGGGTCACAGGGTACCGTTTCTCTGAATTTTGTTCAAATGGTTCAAATGGTTCTGAGCACTATGGGACTTAACATCTGTGGTCATCAGTCCCATAGAACTTAGAACTACTTAAACCTAACTAACCTACGGACATCACACACATCCATGCCCGAAGCAGGATTCGAACCTGCGACCGTAGCAGTCGCTCGGTTCCGGACTGCGCGCCTAGAACCGCTAGACCACCGCGGCCGGCTCTGAATTTTGTGACGTGCACTATTTTACATTGCTAAACATAAAAGAAAGTTGCCAATCTCTGCACAATTTTGAAATTTTATTAAAAGCTGTCGTAATGTTGAAACACGGCAAGCACTTTAGCTGGCCTCTTAATTTTTTTTTCACGTTTAATTCAAATGGCTCTGAGCACTATGGGACTTAACATCTATGGTCATCAGTCCCCCAGAACTTAGAACTACTTAAACCTAACTAACCTAAGGACAGCACACAACACCCAGCCATCACGAGGCAGAGAAAATCCCTGACCCCGCCGGGAATCGAACCCGGGAACCCGGGCGTGGGAAGCGAGAACGCTACCGCACGACCACGAGATGCGGGCTCACGTTTAATTGTACAAATGTAGGGGAACTGAAATAGTTTAACGGTAGTCATGATACGACAGCTGCCTCCACTTCCTCTATTTAAGCTGTTGTAGTCTAAGATGGTGCCTAGATACTTCCAGTGCTGTATAGGCTAACTTTGGAAGCGAGGAGTGCCGTGAATGCGAGTGATGTGTTGCAGGGGAAGGGGAATGAACCACGGGAACTATGAATGCACTGGTCTTTGCAGAAATCTGCCATCTGCTATACCTACGACTAAGCGTATGTAAACATTCCGCCTCGATGGAAGGGAATGGAAGTCGCTTTGTCACACACAAAGCAGGTGGACGTCGTCTAGTCTATGGGCGATCAAGATTAAAAAGCCTTCGTTCCATAAGACGGTACTTTGTCAGTGAGTGGTTGGCGCCAGGAGCTTGGTATAAGTGATTTACTTGGGCAGGCAAACATCTCCTAGATTTTCTAAAAACTTGGCAAAACAGCACTTGCCTACTTAACCGACGGGTGCTGGAGCAGAGTCAGCTAATGCCCTCATAGCAAGCTCTTCAACATTTCACATGACCAGTGATATGAGGCTTGCTGGTGGCTGAATGAACACCAGTTGGAATATTAGTAGTGATGTCACGAGGACGCAACATAGGATTTTTAGGAAAGAGGTAAATAAATGCGATTTATTGGCTTTTTGAAATTCACAATTTCCGATTTGAAATATTGTCTAAGAAATAATTGCCTCATAGGCAGTCTGTAGCAACTTTTAAGCGGATTGAAGGTCCCGTTTTGTTGGTGGGATGAGAGGAGCTGGGTGCTGTGAGTGGACCAGGAAAATGGAGATGCGTATTACCGGTCACAGAGGGTGAAGAGACGGGAGTCGGAGTAATTCTGAGGTAAAAGTCATAGCGAAGTGACAGACTAAGTTCTGGCTGTGCTCTCAAGTCAAGAGTCACTGTGTCTCCACTCTGCTCACACGACACTGAAGATTATGGTAAGCATTGCTTACAGCTCTGGCACAACACTGCAAGCGAGCATGTTGTTGTTCAGTTGCTACATAGATATCACTGGCTCAAATTCGCCAGTGCTTCCTCAGATCTTTAGGGTTCTTGGGTGTTGGTTCCAGACAGTCATTGCAGTTGTCATAGATTACTATACCTAGTTCACTGAATTATATCCGAAAAAATGGCTCAAATGGCTCTGAGCACTATGGGACAACATCTGAGGTCATCAGTCCCCTAGAACTTACAACTACTTAAACCTAACTAACCTGAGGACATAACACACATCCGTGCCCGAGGCAGGATTCGAACCTGCGACCGTAGCGGTCGCGCGGTTCAAGACTGCAGCGCCTAGAACCGCTCGGCCACACCGGCCGGCAATTATATCCGAGATTTTATGCAACTTATCTCTTTCAGTAACTTTGCCAGCTTAGAGCTTACAGTTCACATAGCAAGCCACATCTTTGTAAAGCTATTCCCACAGTCCTGTGTTTTCTGTCATTATTATTCATGTGTCTTTATAATTAACAACAGCGTTACTTAAATCTAGACAATCATACCTTTTAAAGTATAAATATTATGTCAGTTCCCCGTCTTCAGAGGAATACAGCCAACAGATTAAAGCTTTAGTGTTTTCGTTAAATACATTAAATTCAGCAGTGGATCTCAAGCCTGTGCCTGACTTTTTATTAATTTCAGCTTCAGTTTGATTTCACTTCTGCTATATTTCTGCAGTTTTTCTCACATAATAATTTATTAAACTACATCGTAATCAAAAAGTCTGCATTCGCTATTACTATGCACAAAATGAATAGTAAGCGTGCCAACGCACTTCCCCATGGACAAACCTGAAATTACTACTACGTTTCTGGATGACCCTCCATCCAAGACAATTTGCTGCGTCCTCTCTACCAAGGAATCCTGAATCCAGTCATAATTTTTCTCCTGATAGCCCATATAATGGAACTTTCGTTAATAATCATTAGTGTAGCAGCTAATCAAATGCTTTTCAGAATGTGTCCATCTGACTGGCTTCATCTATGCCTTTCAGAAGGTCAAGTGAGAAAATCACAAGTTGGCTTTCGCGTGATCGATGTTCTTGGAACCCATGCCGTTTACTTCTTCAACAGTCAACTGCTTTCCAGACAGTGGCAGTGGCGGGTTTTGTCCAAAGCTCGCATTTTCTTTGGGAGTTAAAGTGAAAAGTGCCAAATCTCACATTTGTCAGAGAAATAAAAAGAACCCTCTCTTGATACAAAATTTATTTGTGTACAGAAACGTAAGAAGATGCAACATAAGAAGATGCAACAATGAATCACGCTGGTCACCTCATCACTGCAAAAAATAATAAGACAAATTAAACAATAAATAACTTTTTAAGAACATTCTAGGTCCCATACTAGGGAACTGACTGGTTCTAAATGCAAATAATAAAATCTTAATTACGAATGGGATTCGCATTTTGCGAATCCGGATCGACGTCAGCTGTTTGCTGCAAATGAAAATTTGTGTCGAATTGCAATGGAAGGAGGACTTCCCGCTTACCACGAGAGGTTGCCTTAACAACTTCGGCTATCCTACCGAGCCTCCAGCACTGACCCAAACTTTCACATGTCACAGAGTCCACAATCCTTACGCTCGCACATTTCGTGATTGCCGCACAAGGAGAACAAAGTATTTTATCGTTATCTCAGCCCGTTGAAGCGTGGATACATTATTGATGGTTAACATTTCTGTAGTTGTACAGTGTCTGTATCTTCACATTAGGCTATTCTGTGGAGTAGATTTGTGGTAAATATTACGAAATGGATTAGCGTCAATGAGATACGGGTGCCTCGACGGACTAAAATTACGATAAAATATGTGTCTGTCCCTCTGTGGGAATCACGAAGTGTGCGAGCGTAAGGTATGGGGATTTTGTGACATGGAAACTTTAATCGGTCCTGGAGGCATGTTTCGATAGTTGAAGTGATTAAGGCGGCTCGCGGTAACGGGAAAATCTGGGTTCGAACCCGGCCCTCCACAAATTTTCGTGTGTTGCAAGCATTGGACATCAGTCCGGATTCGCAAAAAGGGAATAAATATCGTAATATTTATGACAACTGCAATCTTCAGAACAAAGTAACTGAAGAAACAGACACTGTCTAAGCACAGACATTGCAACCATCGTTCTGTTTCCAGACCTCGATGGGATAAAATGATGAAATATATCTCTCTCCCTGTGCGAGAATGAGAAAATGTGCGAGCGTAAGGGCTTTGGACTCTGCGACATATGCCAGCTAGTATGCCAGCTGGGATCGGCCCTAGAGGCGTGCCTGGACAGCCGTTGTATTATGGCAACAGCTCGCGATAAGCGGGAAATCCGAGTTCCAGTCGAGCACGAAGTTTCATGGCAGATGGTGTTGGGACAGCAACCAGCCACAAATTTACTTTCAGTTCCTTTATTCAAAAGGTACCGTTACCGGTTTCGAATCGTTATGATTCATCTTCAGACGGTTTACATGCTTTCCTTATAACATGTGGTGCGTTTTTTACAGATTAATTGTCTTAAAATATAAATAATACATCATTATAAGCACGCCACACACAGATGGTTGCGTTACAGATTTTCGTTGATGTGACTTACGTGAACTGTCGGTTTGGAGTGTTTGTTTCCATAACATTCGTCCAACAGATGTGGATACATTCCCACTGCATTCTTATTGTTGCACACGTAAATTTTTCTCGCTGAACACTTTAGATTTGTCATTGAAAAGATATCTACTACGCACCACATCTTTTGATACATACTGATACATACAAAGAGCTTACAAACATACGAGTATCAAAGATTCCATGATATATCGTAACATCTGAAGAAGTCCTATGTTTGGAAAAGGATCATATATTCACTTATGCAACTGAAATGCTTTTTACACTAGTACGGAGACATTGATACTGTTACATTAATTATAAGGTTGTTCCTCTTGATCATCATAATAAAATAAGAAGAATCAGAGCTCGAACGGAAAGATTTAGGTGTTCCTTTTCCCCACGTGCCATTCGAGAGTGGAATGGTAGAGAAGTAGTATGAAAATGGTTCGATGAACCCTCTGCCAGCCACTTAAGTATGAATTCCAGAGTAACCATGTAGATGTACACATATTCCTCACTTTCTTCAACCCTGTTAATAACGTCACATGTAGCTGTGTGCCTATGTTATCTACACTTTCGTAGAGTGCTGGAGAACAAGCAACATACTCTTTATAAAGATTTTACAAAGCTGGCTCTGAACGTCATTACCTGTGTGCGATGCGTAACTGTCGTGTTCGATAGCACCAAAACGGGAAACTGTTCCAGCAAAAGTGGACATAAATGTTCAGCAGCAACTAACAAGTATGCTTTTATTAAATCGCCATCTGTGTAAGGGCGCAAGAACATTGCCAAGAGGAGTGCAACTTTGTAGATCGCCCTAAAGGCACACTTTGATCGCGTATCACGTCGTTTCTGGAAACCCAGAATCTACTCTGTAGGAATCAACATGGATTCCGGAAACAGCGCTCGTGTGAGACCCAACTCGCTTTATTTGTTCATGAGACCCAGAAAATATTAGATACAGGCTCCCAGGTAGATGCCATTTTCCTCGACTTCCGGAAGGCGTTCGATAAAGTTCCGCACGGCCGGCCGCGGTGGCCGAGCTGTTCTAGGTGCTTCAGTCCGGAAACGCGCGACTGCTACGGTCGCAGGTTCGAATCCTGCCTCGGGCATGGCTGTGAGTGATGTCCTTAGGTTAGTTATGTTTAAGTAGTTCTAAGTTCTAGGGGACTGATGACCTCAGATGTTAAGTCCCATAGTGCTCAGAGCCATTTGAACCGTTTTTGAAAGTTCCGCACTGATAAACAAGGTAGGAGCCTACGGAATATCAGACCAGCTGTGTGGCTGGATTGAAGAGTTTTTAGCAAACAGAACACAGCATGTTGTTCTCAATGGAGAGACGTCTACAGACGTTAAAGTAACCTCTGGCGTGCCACAGGGGAGTGTTAGGGACCATTGCTTTTCTCAATATATATAAATGACCTAGTAGGTAGTGTCGGAAGTTACATGCGGCTTTTCGCGGATGATGCTGTAGTATACAGAGAAGTTGCAGCTTTAGAAAATTGCAGCGAAATGCAGGAAGATCTGCATCGGATAGGCACTTGGGGTGCAGGGAGTGGCAACTGACCCTTAACATAGACAAATGTAATGTATTGCGAATACATAGAAAGAAGGATCCTTTATTGTACGATTATATGATAGCGGAACAAACACTGGTAGCAGTTACTTCAGTAAAATATCTGGGAGTGTGCGTGCGGAACGATTTGAAGTGGAATGATTATATAAAATTAATTGTTGGTAAGGCGGGTACCAGGTTGAGATTCATTGGGAGAGTCCTTAGAAAATGTAGTCCATCAACAAAGGCGGTGGCTTACGCAACACTCGTTCGACCTATACCTGAGTATTGCTCATCAGTGTGGGATCCGTACCAGGTCGGATTGACGGAGGAGATAGAGAAGATCCAAAGAAGAGTGGCGCGTTTCGTCACAGGGTTATTTGGCAAGCGTGATAGTGTTACGGAGATGTTTAGGAACACAAGTGGCAGACTCTGCAAGCGAGGCGCTCTGCATCGCTGTGTACCTTGCTGTCAAGGTTTCGAGAGGGTGCGTTTCTGGATGAGGTATCGAATATATTGCTTCCCCCTACTTATACCTCCCGAGGAGATCACGAATGTAAAATTAGAGAGATTCGAACGCGCACGGAGGCTTTCTGGCAGTCGTTCTTCCCGCGAACCATACGCTACTGGAACAGGAAAGGGAGGTAATGACAGTGGCACGTAAAGTGCCCTCCGCCACACACCGTTGGGTGGCTTGCGGAGTATAAATGTTGATGTAAATGTACTAGATTTTTCTTTCTCTTCCTTCTCCTCATTAGAGACTTCTTAAGTAACAGAACCCAGTGCGCCATCCTCAAAGGTACGCCATCCTCAAAGGTGAGTGTTCGTCACAGACAAGGATATCGTCAGGTGTGCCCCAGGGAAGTGTGATAGTACCACTGCCATTTTCTATATATATATGACCTGGTGTACAGAACGATCAACAATCTATGGATGTCTGCTGATGATGCTGTGGTATATGGGAAGATGTCGTCGAGTGTCTGTAGGAGGATACAAGGTGAATTAGACAAATTTCTAGTTGGTGTGATGAATGGTAGCAAGCTCTAAAAGTGGAAAAGTGTAAGTTAAAGCAGATGAATAGAAGAAATAAAGCCTAAATGTTCGAATACAGTAACAGTAATGTGACGCATGACACAGTCACGCCCATTCAATATCTAGCCGTAACGTTGCTGAGATATATGAAATGGAACGAGCGCACAAGGATTGCAGCAGGGAAAGTGAATGGCTGACTTCGGTTTATTGGGAGAATTTTAGGAAATCGGAATTAATCTGTAAAGGAGACGGTCGCAGGTTCGAATCCTGCCTCGGGCATGGATGTGTGTGATGTCCTTAGGTTAGTTAGGTTTAAGTCGTTCTAAGTTCTAGGGGACTGATGACCACAGCAGTTGAGTCCCATAGTGCTCAGAGCCATTTTTTTGTAAAGGAGACCACCATCAGTAGCCAAATGCGACCCATTCTTGTGTACTGCTCGAGTGTTCGAGATCCGCCCATGTAGGATTAAAGGAAGACATGGAAAAAATCTAGAGGCGAGCTATTAGATTTTTTACTGGCAGGTTCGAACAACACGCAGGTATTATGGAAATACCTCGCGAATTTAAATTGGAATCCTGCAGGGAAGGCGACGCTGTTTTCGATGGACATTATTAAGAAAATATAGAGAACTGGCATTTGAATCTGACTGCAGCACAATTCTACTGCCGCCAACATACCATCTACGTAATGACCACGAAGGTAAGAGAGGCCTGTTGATAATAGTTTTTCCCTCGCTCATTTTGAGAGCGGAACAAGAAAGGACATGACTAGTAAAGGTGCACGATACCCACCGCTTACACTCCCTACTGTAGCTAGCAATATATGTGTAATGTATATACACTCCTGGAAATGGAAAAAAGAACACATTGACACCGGTGTGTCAGACCCACCATACTTGCTCCGGACACTGCGAGAGGGCTGTACAAGCAATGATCACACGCACGGCACAGCGGACACACCAGGAACCGCGGTGTTGGCCGTCGAATGGCGCTAGCTGCGCAGCATTTGTGCACCGCCGCCGTCAGTGTCAGCCAGTTTGCCGTGGCATGCCACACCATGATGCCGGGTGTTGGCCCTGTGTGCCTCGGTCGTATGCAGTCCTGATTGTGGCGCTCACCTGCACGGCGCCAAACACGCATACGACCATCATTGGCACCAAGGCAGAAGCGACTCTCATCGCTGAAGACGACACGTCTCCATTCGTCCCTCCATTCACGCCTGTCGCGACACCACTGGAGGCGGGCTGCACGATGTTGGGGCGTGAGCGGAAGACGGCCTAACGGTGTGCGGGACCGTAGCCCAGCTTCATGGAGACGGTTGCGAATGGTCCTCGCCGATACCCCAGGGAAGTGGCGGTGCGGTCCCCTACGGCACTGCGTAGGATCCTACGGTCTTGGCGTGCATCCGTGCGTCGCTGCGGTCCGGTCCCAGGTCGACGGGCACGTGCACCTTCCGCCGACCACTGACGACAACATCGATGTACTGTGGAGACCTCACGCCCCACGTGTTGAGCAATTCGGCGGTACGTCCACCCGGCCTCCCGCATGCCCACTATACGCCCTCGCTCAAAGTCCGTCAACTGCACATACGGTTCACGTCCACGCTGTCGCGGCATGCTACCAGTGTTAAAGACTGCGATGGAGCTCCGTATGCCACGGCAAACTGGCTGACACTGACGGCGGCGGTGCACAAATGCTGCCCAGCTAGCGCCATTCGACGGCCAACACCGCGGTTCCTGGTGTGTCCGCTGTGCCGTGCGTGTGATCATTGCTTGTACAGCCCTCTCGCAGTGTCTGGAGCAAGTATGGTGGGTCTGACACACCGGTGTCAATGTGTTCTTTTTTCCATTTCCAGGAGTGTATTTTACATAAACATTTGGACATGAGAAAACTATCCGCAAGATGGGTTCCGCGATTGGTCAAGCTTGGCCAAAAACAGAATCGTGTGAAGTGTTGCAAGGATGGTTTGCAGGTGTTCAGGTAGAATCCGAAGGACTTTAAGCGTCGTTCCGTCACTGTGGATGAAACATGGATATATTACTATACTCAAAAGACCAAAGAACAATGTAAACAATGGGTTACCAAGGGAGAATCTGAACCAAAAAAAAAAAAAGCGTTGACTATCCCTTCAGCCGGAAAGGTTATAGCGACTGTCTTTTGGGATTCGCAAGGGATAATCCTCATCGACTATCTGGAAAAGGGTAAAACTATTACAGGTGCTTATTACTCATCGTTATTGGACCGTTTGAAAACCGAGCTGTAAGAAAAACGCCGGCAGTTGTGGTCGCAAAATTAATGGAAATAGGATTCCAACTCGTTTCACATCCTCCCTATTCTCCAGACTTGGCTCCCTCGGACTACTATTTATTCCCCAATTTGAAGAAATGGCTGGCGGGACAAAGATTTTATTCAGACTAGGAGGTGATTGCAGCAACTAATATATTATTTTGCTGAATTGGACAATTCCTTTTTTTTTCGGAAGGGATCAACGAATTATAACAGCGTTGAACGAAGTGTAAAATCTAAAAGGAGACTATGTCGAAAAATGAAAAAGGTTTACCACAAACACATAAGTAGTTTTTGTTTTTGCATGGACTTTTCATACGCCCCTCGTAGAATGTGGAAGGCGCGCGATCTATCTGCGTTTGGCCAGGGGCAGATTGTGATGGCCACAGGCTCGGCACGAGCATTTCGGAAACTGCATGATTTGTTGGGTGTTCCAGGAGTCCTCTGATAAGTGTCTTCGTCTCGAAACCAAGGTGAAACCACGTCCAGATATCGTGGGGTTGGGCGACCACCTCTCATTACAGATGTCAGACAACGTAGGCTAGGCAGACTGGTAAAACAGGACAGGCGGGGAACGGTAGCGGAACTACCATCAGAATTTAATACTGGGTAGAGGACAAGCGTGTCTGAACACACAGTGCTCCAAACACTGCTAAAACAACAACTGCCGACAGCAAATGCGTGTGCCAATGTTAACACCACAACATCGGTATCTACAACTGAAATGGGCATGTGACTATTGGCACTAGATGTTGGCGCAATGGCAGAGCGTTGCATCGTCTGATGTATCCCGATACCTTCTTCATCATGCCGATGGGAGGGCGTGAATCCGTCGCCTTCCAGGGGAACAGCTCCTTGATACCTGTATTGCGGGACGGAGACAAGCTGGCGGCGACTCAGTTATGCTCTGAGGGACATTCACGAGGGCATGCATGGGTTCAGTGTAGCTCGTGCAAGTCGCCATGACGACGAAGGAATATCCTAACTGGTTGCAGACCACGTGCACCTCTTCGTGACGATCATGTTTGCCGACAGCAGTGGCGTTTTTCAATAAGATAATGTGCCATGTCATAACGTCAGGAGAGTGATAGAGTGGTTCAAGAAACATAGTGGCGAGTTGTAGTTGATGTGCTGCCCCCCCCCCCTCCCCCCAGTCGCCATATCTGAGCCAGATCACACTCATCTGGGATGGGACTGAATGTGATGTCAAAGCTCACCTCCCGGAAACTTACAACAATTATGTGACATCTGTGTGCAGATGTGGTGCTGAACCCCTCCAGCGACCAACCAAGGCCTCATTGATTCTATGCCACGACGCGTCGCCGCTGTTATCCTAATTAAAGGTTGATACACCGGCTGTTATGTAGGTGGTCATAATGTTCTGACTGATCATATAGACGGTCCATATGCTTTGTCTCGTGTCCACACTCGAATGCCTTGTTCCCTGATTTTTGCTATGGCTGACCTTGGGATCGCGCTTTGTGCAGCGATACTAATGGATAGTGAAAGAGCTCTATAGAGCTGACCTTGGTAGAAACGTCAGCTGTTTGCAGAGGGACCTCGTTTCGGTAGTAATTTATTTTCTACTTTCGAAGTAGAAAATCTCGTCTTTTCTTCTAGCATCAATCACTGGTATCATACTTAATATTGTATTGTTATCTAACCGGGGACCTAGAAACGACGGAGAGGCTCCATCCCTGCAGCAGCCGCAGTGGTCCACAACCCCACGACGACTATCACAGCCCACTTGACTGCTCCACCGCCCCACACCGAACCCAGGGTTATTGTGCGGTTCGGTCCCCGGTGCACCCCCCCCCCCACCCCCACCCCCGCCCAGGGAACGTCTCACACCAGACGAGTGTAACCGCTATGTTTGCATGGTATAGTAATGGTGGTGTACGCGTACGTGGAAAACTTGTTTGCGCTGCAATCGCCGACACAGTGTAGCTGAGGCGGAATAAGGGGAACCAGCCTGCATTCACCGAGGCAGATGGGAAACCGCCTAAAAACCATCCACAGACTGGCTGGCTCACCGAACCTCGACACAAATCCGCCGGGCGGATTCGTGCTGGGGACCAGGCGCTCCTTCCCACTCCGGAAAGCCGTGCTTGAGACTGCTCGGCTAACATTCTTAATATTAGTTGGGCAGCTATTTTACAACCAACTTCTTCTTGTTCCGATTTTCATGTTCGGAATTACAAACATGATGACGCACGAAAATCTTTAATCTGATGCAACAATTTCTCCGTTGGCCTCATCTAGAAAAGTTACATTTAACAGTAAGGAACACAGAAGTAATAAAAATCCGACGAAGTGTTTCCGTGGTGCAAAGAGTATAACTGAAGGCTATGTCTACCAACACCTCCACATTCCGAAATGTTAGGTAACACTGTCTAAGAGTTGTCTCATTTCTCCCATTTTGAATAGGAGTCACAAGTCACGCGTTCTTGTTACAAAAGGAGGCAAGAAATGTTGCTTGATTGTCTATAGTCACGGTCTAGATACAAAAATCGCTCGAATTTGTATGCTAATGTGTACAAAGCCTTACAGTTGTGGCATGTCTGGTGCCTGTCCCTGCTTGGTACTCCAAACGGCGACTTGTGCCGCTTGCTACTCAAACTGGCCCTGGTAAAAAGATAAGAGTCCTCGCACGGCGCATTGAAATGCGAAGATATCCTCGGTGTTACACAATGCCAACTCGACATTGTTGTTATTGAAGGACACCTCTGTCAAAGCCGACCCTCCCCTGTTTCACAGCTGGGACTTCTCATGTGTTGTCACAACAACGTGGCGCGGGCACGCACTTCCCTTACTCTCCGCCACGCCGCAACTGCTCCTCTCGCGAGCAAGAGCATGAGCAGTGAAATGCGCCTTCAAGCTAGAGAAATTTACATAAAGGAAAAATCTTCCAGTTCAAACGGTTCAAATGGCTCTGAGCACTATGGGACTTAACTGCTGTGGTCATCAGTCCCCTAGAACTTACAACCACTTACACCTAACTAACCTAAGGACATCACACACATCCACGCCCGAGGCAGGATTCGAACCTGCGACCGTGCCGGTCACGCGGCTCCAGACTGTAGTGCCTAGAACCGCACGGCCACTCTGGCCGGCAATCTTCCAGTTACCCGACATTTAAATATGCGAGAAACTCAAAGCTCCGCGTGCGTATTCTGCCGCGTCATGAAAACACATTCCGACAGCGATGGGATTATTTCTCGTTATCTGATCAGTTACTACAGGAAAACTTAATTATTTGGATGTTGAATAATTACATGTACTGTACTACAGTTGCTGAACATTAGCTCAGTGCTTAATGGTTGGCTCGCGACATTGTTCAATGAGCTTTGACTGTGAAACTTCAATGACATTCTTACACTGTAAAAATGTCAGATTAATCTGCGCATCTCTAATGCGAGGATGATTAACGAGTGAGACGTTTGGTCGGTGAAGGACGGGGTTCCGATCCTTACTGAAGACCACCTCTTGTAAAATATTAATACCCATTTCTGATTGAATAGTGATTCAAGTAATTCTACTGGATTGAAACACTTTGAGCATGAGAATTATCAATCTCTTTCTCGAATTTAAAAACGTAATACTATAGCAAGGACGAGGGCTCACGGTCAGAATCAGAGTGTTGTTAACCCTTTGAGTCCCAACCCTAAAATAATCAAAATCAGCGAAGTGTTAACTCTTTGAGTCCCAACACTATAAAAAATTAATTTTAAAATTTTTCACAAAATTGACCTTTATCGTCGTAGTAAGCAACGAATACGAGAAGAAATTGACGAAAAGCACAGTCAATTATTTTAAAGAGACGATTTCACTTCGGAAAATAATTTTAAAATTTTTCACAGAATTGAACTTCATCATCATAGTGAGCAACGAATGCAAGAAGAATCTGGCAAAAACTAAACAACCTGTTGTTTTGTGATTTCACTTTGCAACCCCTGGGGCCTACAGTTCTCAACCACCCGTCATTTCATGACATATATTGAAACCAATTTCTGATTTTTTTCTAGACACAATCCCACATCTCAGAATGTCCATGAACTCAAATGCCTGAGACGGAGTATAGAGCTAAACAACAATCAAAAATGGGTCTAAAATTCAATAAATTTTTATCAAAAGTACACAACTGCTCGAATGGTTTCATTTCGAGACCACTTATAATAACAGTAGTACAAACTCAGATTTTTTACGTTACAATAACTTTACATGTGCTTACTTTCACTGCCAATGAACTCAATATGATCACTACAAAAAAAAAAAAAAAAAAAAAACACACAATCACGTAGCACAAGCTCTGCTCCTACTACATTCGTAGAAATAGGTCAGTGTACCACTACATGTCACTGGTTTGCAATAGCATCGGTGGTTTCCTGAGAAAGACACTGGTACTTAACAGTAATAATAATAATAATAATAAAACAATGGTTTGAGGCAGAAATCACTAGTGTTTGAAGGGTTAAGCCCTGATTAGAGGTGTGCCCCACCAAAACTACGGTTCAGTAGTTTTCAAACAATGTTCACGTGTGTGAAATCTTACGGGACTTAACTGCTAAGGTCATCAGTCCCTAAGCTTACACACTACTTAACCTAAATTATCCTAAGGACAAACACACACCCATGCCCGAGGCAGGACTCGAACCTCCGCCGGGACCAGCCGCACAGTCCATGACTGCAGCGCCTGAGACCGCTCGGCTGATACCGCGCGGCTTCAGTAGTTTTGGTACACTACATAAATGACGTAGTAAATGGTAGGATTACCGGTAATATTGGTACGAAAAAGAAACATTAAGTGAACGTATAAGAGAGACACTGGCAGCCGACGATTTCTCTTAGTTTTTGTTTGTTTGGTTCTTTTCTTTGCACATTATTAGACTCGCACATTATTCAGTTTTGGTAAAATGTGTATTTTATATCTTTGTTCTTGTTGTTGAGGTCTTCAGCTCTCCGTGACATTCTATCCTGTGCAAGCTTCTTCATCTCCGAGTAACTACTGCAACCTACATCCTTCTGAATCTGCTTAGTGTATTCATCTCTTGGTCTCTCTCTACGATTTTTACCCTCCATGCTTCCTCCAATACTAAATCAGAGATCCCTTGATGCCTCAGAACGTGTCCTATCAACCGATCCCTTCTTCTAGTCGTGCCACAAATTCCTCTTTTCCGCAGTTCTGTTCAGTACATTCTCATTTGTTACGTGATCTACCCATCTAATCTACAGGATTCTTCTGTAGCACCACATTTCAAAAGCTTCTATTCTCTTTTATATCCTTACACAATAAAAATTACATTTTATCAATAATAAAAATCAGTTGATCGCGTTACACCTGCGCTTCTAGGTAACCAAAGCAATTACTTCTGATGCAAGTGTAGTTTACGTGCACAAACATAAAACAATATTTATTATTCTATACTCAATAGAATGTTCTTCATCATCATCAAAGGTAAGAGTTTGCTGTTATTATTGATAAATGCGAAAGTTGTTTATGAATAACAGAAACATGTTTAATATAAGTTCGACGAAGTATTGAAGCGACATTTGATACATTTTTGTTTTGTGGTTTTCTATATTTTAGCTTCTTGTCGAGGAAGTTGCGTTTTCCAGCGCTATAAAATAAGTCTGAATTGTTTTATTTATTATTATTGTAGCACCTCACTGTTTCGCGTCACAAATGAAAAATCTTCGAATAAATGCTGAATTAAACAGTGACAAGTTCAATTTTGCTATAAATACTGTTTATTTTTAAGTAACAGACAGGAGGATAGCTATGTACTTTAAGGTTACAAAAGTAGTGGGACAGCTATATGCACCCGGTCGGTGTGGCCGTGCGGTTCTAGGCGCTTCAGTCTGGAAACGCGCGACCGCTACGGTCGCAGGTTCGAATCCTGCCTCGGGCATGGATGTGTGTGATGTCCTCAGGTTAGTTAGGTTTAAGTAGTTCTAAGTTCTAGGAGACTGATGACCCATAGTGCTCAGATCCATATGAACCATTTGAACCAGCGATATGCAAACGTACAGATCGCGGTAGTTTGGCCTACACAAGGTGCAGAAGGGCAGTGCATTGGCGGAGCTCTCATTTGTACAGGAGGTGATCCATGTCAAAAGGTTTCGGACGTGACTATAGCCGCACGACGGGAATGGTAACTGGAGCTAGATCCTTGGGACATTAAATTTCGGTATTCGTTAGGGAATTCAATATCCCGAGTTACATAATGTCAAGAGTGTGCCCAGAATAACTAATTTCAGACATTATCTCTCACAACAGCCAACACAGTGGCTGATGGCCTTCAATTAACGACCCAGGACAGCGACGTTTGCGTGGACTTCTCAGTGCTAACAGACAAGCAACACTGCTTGAAGTAACCGTAGAAATCAATGTGGGACTTACGACGAACGTATCCGTTAGAACAGTGCGGCGAAACTTGACGTTCATGGGCTGTGACAGGAAATGACCGAGGCGGGTGCCTTTACCAACAGCACGACATCGCCTGCAGCACCTCTCCTGGACACGAGACCATACCGGTTGGATTCTAGACCGCTGGAAATCCGTGGCCTGGTCAGATGAGTCCCGATTTCAGTTGGTAAGAGCTGATGGTATCGCCCCAGTGTGGGGTAGACCCCACAAAGCCATCGACCCAGGTTGTCAACAAGGCACTATGCAAGCTGGTGGCGCCTCCTTAATGGTGTGGGCTGCGCTTACATGGAATTGACTGGGTCCTCTCGTCCAACTGAACCGTCATTGTTTGCATATGGCTATATTAGGCTAGTTGGAGATCATTTGCTGCCGTTCAGCCATGGAATTTTTATGGATGCCATGACACCGGACCGAACGGGGTGGCGCAGTGGTCAGCACACTGGACCCGCATTCGGGAGGAGGACGGTTCAAACCCGTCTCTGGCCATCCTGATTTAGGTTTTCCGTGATTTCCCTAAATCGTTTCAGGCAAATGCCAGGATGATTCCCTTGAAAGCGCACGGCCGATTTCTGTGGTGTCACCGCCAGACACCACACTTGCTAGGTGGTAGCCTTTAAATCGGCCGCGGTCCGTTAGTATACGTCGGACCCGCATCACCACACTTGCTAGGTGGTAGCCTTTAAATCGGCCGCGGTCCGTTAGTATACGTCGGACCCGCATGTCGCCACTATCAGTGATTCTAGACCGAGCGCCGCCACACGGCAGGTCTAGAGACACTTCCTAGCACTCGCCCCAGTTGTACAGCCGACTTTGTTAGCGATGGTTCACTGACAAATTACGCTCTCATTTGCCGAGACGATAGTTAGCATAGCCTTCAGCTACGTCATTTGCTACGACCTAGCAAGACGCCATTATCATTTGCATGTACCGTCAGACCGATGTTCACCAATCATGGATTAAAGTTAAGTATTCCAAAAGCTCCGTACTTTTTTTACTAGACTCAATTCCTTTAACTGTTCCAGACCTCACGCCAGCCTGCGTGAGCTTAAACGCGTGCCTTTCGGCTATCTCCTAGTGGCTTGGCTGTCTTGCCAAGTCACAACAATTTCCATCCCAATCCTTCCCTAATCCTAGCTTGTGCTCCGTCTCTAATGACATAGTTGTCGACGGGACGTTAAACACTGATCTCCTCCTCCACCTCCATGACATCGGGCCTTAGTTGTTTGCAATTGAAGAACATTCTGGACAATTCCAGCGAATAATGATTTGCCCACCGAGATAGTCCGACATGGATCTTATGGAACATTCATGGGGCATAATCGAGAGGTGCACAAAATCCTGCACCGTCAACACTTTCGCAATTATTGACGGTAATAAGGGCGGCGTGGCTCAGTATTTCTGTGGAAGACTTGCCAATGATATCTTAAGTCCATGCCACGTCGAGTTGTTGCATTATGTCGGGTAAAAGTGTGTCCGATATGATGACCTCAGTGTGGAACAGAAATGTTCCGTAGTTTACAAGGCCCTTTACATACCCTCACTCATTTTCTAGACAGTTCACCACATGCAGTTTTTAGGGGAGTCTAGTGAGACATTGATCGCTTGTGTAAAGGAAGCGTTGGTTGTGAGGTAACGCTGATGTGCATGCAACACATCAAGCAAACAGGTAATGTGGGTACGCCCATAGCCGACCAAGGCTACTAGAAGAACTACAGTTATCTACGCATACTTATGAGCGTCTACTGTAATTTTACAACTCTAGCCCTTATTTAAAACAGGAAGGATCTTTCCAAGCCGGAAACTGGGATTAACTGGCGACAGGTAGAGTAGCTTGCACGGGACAGGACTGACGAGTGCTGTGTTGTTGCTGTGTGGCAGGTACGAGGTGGCGCGCACGGCTCGTTCTACACCCACGCCGTCGACGGCTGCGTCGTCGTCGCCGCCGCCACCACCTCCGCGGCTGCCGTGGTGGGTGTCTGCGAAGCTGCGCGTGGTGATGCCGTCTGGGCAGGAGGTGGGGGCGGCGGGGGTGGCGTGGCTCGGGAGCCCGGGGGCGGCGCCAGGCTGCCCCGCGCCGTGGCGCTCCCTGCTCATGCAGCACCTGAACCAGTTCACCGTCACGCACGACGGCCGCATGCTGCTGTACGACGCCGGAGACGACGACGACGACGGCGTGGACGACGCCCCGCTGGAGCTGCCCGCCGGCGCCTTCTGCCTCGACAGGATCAAGGTCCGACAGGTTGGTGGCACCGCGCCACGACACACACCGCTAGCTACCCATCTGCCTGTAACCGGTATTACTACCCGCTAATAACATCACCGTACTAAATATCAGTCACCTCTCTAAAGAAAGGGCAATATTCATCATTTTGCGTTCCATAGCTTATTTATGTCAATGCGGAAGTACGCAACTCTTAAACGTTACTGTAAGAAACGTGACCAGAAAGAATAACTAATTAGCGATAATTAATTGAAACCCTCAGCTGCCGACAGGTGTTGTTGATATACCTCGGTGGGGTCAGCTGAAAATGTGTGCTTCGACCGGGACTCGGACCTGGGATCTGCTGCTTACATGACAATCGCGCTATTCATCTGTGTCCTCGGTGGCTCAGAAGGATAGAGCGTCTGCCATGTAAGCAGGAGATCGCAGGTTCGAGTCCCGTTCGGGCCACACATTTTCAGCTGTCCCCACCGAGGTATATCAACAAAACCTGTCGGCAGCTTAGGGTTTCAGTTAATTATCATTTATTGTAGAGTAGCTGCGCTGTCATCAATGGTATCTGTTCTTTCGAGAACAGTTACTATCTTCATATATAGTTAAATGGCTACCCGGCCATTGACCTTCGTCTGTGCGAATGCGCACAGGTTGCCCCAACTCTTACGGGAATCGTCACCTTAGTTGGCGCGAGTAACGAGTGGATGGGCAAATATCTATTAGGAACCTTAAGTACGTAGATTGTGGACAGTTGGGAATGTTGGTCTCATGGGAAGCGTGCAAGGGATAAGTCCCTGAGGTCGCGCTATTCATCTGTGTCCTCGGTGGCTCGGATGGACGCCGGCACGGTAGCTCAGCGTGTTCGGTCAGAGAGCTGGTTGGCCTCTGTAATAAAAAAACTGAGTGGAAGGATCAACAACAAACTTGAACGGATGACAGGTGACGTCCGCAACGACCAAACACATCGATCAACAACGAACAAAATGAAAAAAAAAAAAAATGGATAGAGCGTCTGCCATGAAGCAGGAGTTCCCGGGTTCGAGTCCCGGTCGGGGAACACATTTTCAGCTGTCCCCACCGACGTATATCAAGAACACCTGTCGGCAGCTGAGTGTTTCAATTAATTATCATTTATTCTAGAGTAGCTGAAGTGTCATCAATGGTATCTGTTCTTTCGAGAAGAGTTACTATCTTCATATATAACTAATTAACGTTCAGTTTCCTTACCGTCACATTTTTCCAAAATATTCGAAAAATTAATGAACTCAAGAATAATCACATATTTAGGTAGAAACAATTTGCTTAGCAGATCACATTTTGGATTCCACAAGAGTTATTCGACTGAGAAAGTTATTTATAATTCCCGACCAAATACAAAAAAGTGCTTCAATAATAAAATGCCGCTAGTTTGTACTTTCTGTGAAGTTTCCAAAGTGTTTAATTATGTCACATGTTAGACCCTTAAAAAGACGAAAGTTTTATGGAACATGGTTTTACTCACAACTGGTTTGAATCGTACTTAAGAAACAGAATGCAGAGAGATGCGCTGAATAATTTGAAAAACCTTTGTGAGTGGGGAGAAATCACATAGGCAGTCCCACAGTATTCAGTTGTGCGTCCACTCCTAATTCTTATACGAGGAGCGTTCAATATGTAACGCAACACATTTTTTTCTCTCCGCTAATTTCAGTTGAATAAATGCGGAGTTTCGATAGGTGGCGACATATCCTCCAACTTGTCGGTCTGTAATGGAGGGGCGTTCCGAGCAGAGAGCTGTCACTGAGTTTCTTTTAGCGGGAAACCGCAGCATCTTAGATATGCACAGGAGCTTGTAGAGAGTCTACGGAGACCTGGCAGTGAACAAAAGCACGGTGAGTCGTTGGGCGAGGCATCTGTCATCATCGCAGCAAGATCGCGCAAAGCTCTCTGATCCCCCTGCGTGAATGCCTGCCGCTCACAGTTGTGACTGCTGTAATGTTGGGACGTGCGGACACTCTTATTCGAGGTGATCGACGAATCATAATCAAACACTTCGAGACTCAACTGGACGTATCTGTTGGTAGTGCTCACAGCAGAGGTACTCGAAAGGTGTGTCCGCTTGGTTCCACCGCCGTCTAAAAGAAGATCATAAAGAGAAACGAAGGGCCACCTGCGCGCAACTGCATGCGCCTTACGGGGCTGATGGTGACAGCTTTTGTCGAACATCGTCACGAGTGGTGAAACATGGGTTCATCACTTCGAACCGGAAATAAAACGGCAATTTATAGAGCTGCGCCACACAATCTGTCCTCTGAAGAAAAAATTCAAAGCCGCACGCTCAGCAGGTAAAGTCAATGGCGACGGTCTTCCGGGTCTCCGAAGGGCTCCTTATGTCTCATGTTCTCCCTCATGGTGCAAAGCTGAACTCTGAAGTGTATTGTACTAACCCGAGGAATTCAAGGAACCACTTCAGCGTGTTCGTCTCCACAAAAGAGCAAACGAACTTCTCCTTCTCTATGGCAACGTAAGGCCTCTCACGAGTCTACGTACCAGAGAGAAGCTCACAATACAATACTTCATTGGACCGTTCTTCTTCATCCACCATACGGCCTAGATCTCCCACCTTCCGAATTCCGTGTGTTTGGCACAACGAGAGATGTAATGCGTGGATGATAGGGAGGTCACTGATACAGCAAGACGTTATCTACGACGTCGACCCGTAGAGTGGACAATTTGGGCATACAGGCCGTCACAGTAAGGTGCCGTAAGAACGTATTTGAACGGAGATTATGTTGACAAATAGGGTTTTGTAGCCAAAATAATAATATGGTCTATTGAAATCCTGAACAAAATCAGCCTACTTTCAGAAAGAAAATGTGATGCATTATTTGTAGAATAGCCTTTGGCTTGACATTCAACAAGCAGAATTGGTACTTCCTGCAGATGATACTAGTGTTATAATAAGTCTCATTAGGGAGAAAAAACGGAAGAGAGTGTTAACAATGTTTTTCAGAGAAGTGGTTCTCTGAAGATGGACACTCTCTTAATTTGAGAAAAGACGCTATCTTCAATCCTGTACAACAAATAGTCGTACTAACAGTTGATGTACCACATGAGCAGGAGTCAGTACGTACGGTAGAGGACTCCAAAATTTTTGAAGATGGAGAAATCTTGACACAAGAATTGGACCATCTTAAGGTTGTGGTCAAGGAGAATGGCTATACAAATTAACAGATCCGTCGTGCTTTCCAGTTTGGACCTTCACCTGAACCACCAGAAGATACCTGCAAATCGGTGGCTTTTCTGCCTTTTCCTGGGAGCATTTCCTCGAAGATAGGAAGAATTCTGAAAAGATACCATATCAAAAGTACTTTTCGTCCGCCAGCCAAGATTAGAGCGCTCCTTGGCTCTGTAAAGGATGACTTGGGTTTGAGGAAGCCCGGTGTGTACAAGATCCCTTGACACTGTGGGAAGGCTTATATTGGTCAGACAATCCGGACCATTCAGGACGGATGTGTTGAGCATCAGCGGCACACACGGCTGCTTCAACCTGAGAAATCTGCAGTGGCGGAGCACTGTCTCACCGAGGGACACAGAATGCTCTATGACGAGACACAAATGGTTGCCCCTGCATCTCGCTATTGGGACTGTGTTTTAAAAGAATCCATAGAGATTCGTTTATCTGACAATCTTATTAATAGAGACAAGGGTTATCTTTTAAGTAAGACTTGGGACCCGGTGTTATCTGACATTAAAAAACAACGGTCTGTGTTTCGATCGTCTGAATAAAAAATTTTTTAATTTTTGACAGCGATATCTCGATTTCGCCTATTTCCACCACTGGCGGCGCGGTATGTTTACTGCGCTAGAGGGCAGTTACGGCACCTCCTCGCGCACGCGTTGTGGGTCTTCTGCGGCCTATATAGGGGCCGCCGCTTGCGCTAGGAAGTCAGTTCCGGCGAGATCGTGCACCAGCACTCTCACCTGAAGATGGCGGCCAGTTGGACCGCGGAAATATTGTGTCATGAAGACGTTATGATCCGGCTGCATACCCGAGAAGAATATTATCGAATACCGTCTTCCATTTATACTTCCTAAGAAGTTATAAAATTACAGATATTATTAAAGTCCTCCATTACCTTTCTGAAACCATCTTCGACGTCTGCAAATTTACTTTTGTGACACTCCTCCTTCTTAATGTTTACAACGATTGAATCTCTTACGGAAAAGAAGGCGCTAGGCTGATAAAAACTTGACATGTTGACATACACACATCAAAAAAAGTTTTGTATCACCCGGTTCCCAGAAATCCTGTTGATAGACGTTGACTGTGGATATTGTATCACAGACACAGTCCCTTTGACTGTTCAGAGATGTCACTAAACCCGCCCGAATATGTAAACAACCATGCATGAACAGTGCCTATTAGACGGACGGGGTCCCACAGAAAATCAATTCCAGTCATTCCACCAGGAAGGAGATACACGACTCGTGTTGGCTGTATTTCAACCATACCTAGACGGTCAATACCGGGATTCGATCACGTCCGCATTGTTACTTTGTGCCACGAAGGACTTTCAACAAGGGACATGTCCAGGCGTCTCGGAGTGAACCAAAACGATGTTGTTCGTAAATGCACGAGATACAGAGAGCCAGGAACTGTCGGTAACATGCCGCCCTCAGCCGGCCCAAGGACTGGAGTGGATGACCGCTACCTACGGATTATGGCTCGGAGAAACCCTGACAGCAACGCCATCATGTTGAATGATGCTTTTCGTGCAGCCACAGGACGTCGTATTGCGACTCAAACTGTGCACAATAGGCAGCATGATGCGCAACTTCACTCCCGACGTCCATGGCGAGGTCCATCTTTGTAATCACGACACTATGTAACGCGGTACAGATGGGCCCAGAAACATGCCTAATGGACCACTCAGGATTGGCATCACGTTCCCTTCACCGATGTATAAGCCTTCAATCAGACAATCGTCGGAGACTTGTTTGGAGGCAACCCGTTCAGGCTGAACGCCTTAGACACACTGTCCAGCGAGTGCAGCAAGGTGGAGGTTCCCTGCTGTTTTGGGGTGGTATTATGTATGTGGGGCCGATGTACGCCGCTGGTGGTCATAGAAGGCGCCGTAACGGCTGTACGAAACGTGAATACCATCACGCCATAGTGCAACCCTATCGGCAGCATATTGGCGAGGCATTCTTCATGGACGACTACTCGAGCCCCCATTGTGCACATCTTATGAATGACTTCCTTCAGGATAACGACATCGCTCGAACAGAGTGGCCAGCATGTACTCCAGACATGAACCCTATCGAACATGCCTGGGATAGATTGAAAAGGACTGTTTATGGACGATGTGACCTACTAACCATTCTGAGGGATCTACACAGAATCGCCGTTGAGGAGTGGGACAATCTGGACCAACAGTGCCTTGATGAACTTGTGGATAGTATGCCGCGACGAATACAGGCATGCATCATTGCAAGAGGACTTGCTGCTGGGTATTAGAGTCACCGGCCTGTGCAACAATCTGGACCACCACCTCTGAAGGCCTCGCTGTATGGTGGTACAACATGCAATGTGTGGTTTTCATGAGCAATGAAAAGGCTGGAAATGATGTTTATGTTGATCTCTATTCCAATTTTCTTTACTGGTTCCGGAACTCTCGGAACCGAGGTGATTCAATACTTTTTTTATGTGTGTATGTGTGGAAAAAATATTTGAACTCAGTAAAAAATATGTTCTTATTTTGAGTTTATTATTAATAGCTACGCAACATGGTTCTAAAGAATAAAGCATTGTTCATTGCCTATCGGTATCTGCCCCCCGGTAGCTGATGACCAATAAATTGAACACATCTTTTTTTTTAAATGTTGTCTGTGCAACAGAATGTCAATCCTAAGTGCCCGGTTCCGATTCCCGGCGGGATCGGAGATTTTCTCCTCTCAGGGACTGGGTGTTGTGTTGTCCTAATCATCATCTTTTCATGCCTATCTACACGCAAGTCGCCGAAGTGGCGCCAACTCGAAAACTTGCAACCGGCGAACGGTCTACCCGACGGGAGGCCCTAGTCACACGACATTTATTTATTGTAATTGCTTCTCGGTCAGTTTTTTAGCAGCTCCAGTTGAAAATTTCATGTTCAACTTATATTTCTTCTTCTAGCCTTGTGTGTGTATGTGTCTGGTTGGTATTTGAGAAATTAGTAAAACTTATCTTCATATTTAAATGCGTAAATCTCAGTGCAGCGCAACAGAACTTTGTTAATGTTAAATTCAGAAATTTAAATTTTGAACGAAAGTATGTGAAGCTCACGCTACAAGATGCGAAACGCAGTCTAGCCAAAACGTCAAACAATTCACCTACGACATAGCAATACGTTTACAATGGAATTTACATATGCTGTCTGACTGCAAAACAGAATGATTCAAATAAAAACCTTGGGCCAGAATGATATTAATCTTTATCTTTAGTCTGCAAACAATCACTATACTAGAAGTGTAATTACAGAGGAAATGGACATAAAAACGAACACATCTGACTTTGTGTTAAAACTGCTCGAAAGTTCAAAAGAAATCTTTTACTGATTTGAAATCTCCGAAATGTACGATATTTTCAGAAATACATTCCGCCAATCACTGTACCTAATACTGGACGTGAGTACTGCTGATAGTAAAATTTGTTGGCCTTCCTGTGCAAACGGAACGCTTGTCTGTTCTGCAACCTGTTACTATTAAGATAATGATGAAACTGTCAAAATCAAATTTCATTTACCGTACTTACGACGTATAATGCAAGACAGTATCTTATCTCTTTTCATAAAAATGCTTCTTCAGCGCACAACTCGCGATGCGCATTGCGTGTATACAGAACACACTCATAACGGTAATGAATGAAAAACGAGGAACTAAGATTAACGACCGATAAATGAGAACAAAGACTCCAAGTATAATTATGCTTCAGTAGGCCATAACAATACACCCTTTCATAGATTTCTCACAACTAGACAAGTTAACAAAAATCTTTCTTAATAATTTTCTTGTGTGCATTTACTTTCCTAGACACTTATTTAAATTACAAGACAAATCCATGTTCTTCATTATAAAATTTCTTACACAACCATACACAATGTTCTAACAATAAGAAAATACACAATTACGAATATATAAAGAAACTATATTATCTTAGAAAACTTCCCTTCTGACATTCTTGCATTCATAACATCTCACTGAGCGAGGTGGCGCAATGGGTATCACACCGGACTCGCACTGGAGAGGACGACGGTTCGAACCCGCGTCCCGCCATCCGGTCTTGGGTTTTCCGTGATTTCCCTAAATCGCTTCAATCAAATGTTGGGATGGTGCCTCTGAAAGGGCACGGCCGACTTCCTTCCCCATTCCTCCATAATCCGATGGGATCGATGACCTTGCTGTTTGATTCCCTTTCCCCAACCAACGAACAAACCATTATCATCTCAGTTCCACATAATTTTTCCTCAGAATAAATTCATACAAAACCCTTTTACAATAATGCTGCCTCCACTACACGGCAGGCCAGCTTCCATCCTTCTCAAAGCAAGTACATAACCAGACTGTGTAACGCACACACACACACACACACACACACACACACACACACACACACACACACTGATTGCTACTCTGACAACGTAAAGCTAACCTCTGTGATCTGTGGTCTCAGGAAGAGATTTACAAAGGGTGTAGTTACATAGACACTACGGAGGTGGAGTATATTTATCAAATTCACAATTTCATTTACATTTGTAGCCAAAACTACCTCAAAGTGGTCACGGTAAATGAAACATCTACATTTCGTAGTACGGAATAAACGGAAAAACATGTGTAATAAGTGTAGTGCTACCTTGGCGTCCATTCCAGAGGCAAAACAAATACACTGGCCAACACTCTGCTACACCCTATTATAAAAGCTCTGTCATCAAAGCCTCACAAAAGCTTGTGGGAAAGCTTTACCTCGGTCGCCGTTCTCGTATTGTTTATCGCAGCGAAAAGACACAAGCAACCGTGAAGGCTGATAGAACAGGTCAGTTCTTCTCAGAAGCGAACATTCGCTTTTCCTGCAGTTATGTATCACGAGTCACTTCATGTGATATAGCCTTGTGGAATAGTATTTGATTGACGTGAGCAGTTCTGACAACATAGTACCGGTGCTATAATTGATCATTCCCGAGTATATTTTTTCCGCCAGCGTTCATGCACTACTTGGAATTACGTGCGTTCCTTTTTGTACTGTCTGCTGGTTTTATGCATGCTCTTTTCTTTTGACGAGGGTTCAAAATACGACCGACAGTTACACTACTGGAAGGACTCGTAAATGTCACGATGAAATATCTGGAGTAGATACTTTCATGTACTATTATTTCCGCGAACATTACGTGACTAGATTGACTGTAACATCTTGTTATAACGGATTAGTGTTGCACTGAGAGAGGTGTGCTGAAATTTCCAATAAAATAATACTATATTGACAACTACATGTCATTATGTAATAAAATGAGCGATAGTAATGTCGAGGTAATCATTATTTGAAGGTTTTATGTTTATGCTTGGTACTACTAGGTCTCGCAGTCAAAGCGATGTACAACCAGTTTAATTTCGACAGTGTGTCTGTAGGAGCTAGAAGTATTATTTTATCGATTATAGCTGTGAATGAACACCGAGACTACATATGCGGTCCAGTTACATTAATGTGACCATTGCCTACGTTTGACGTCAACGTGCAATAACCACTCACAGAGGTAAGTGGCGACAATGGCATTGGGGGGTGTATAAAGCACGGCGGGGAGTCGCTAAAACGGAACGATTTATCTGACGTCCAGAGGCTCCTGATTATTGGTTTTCAGGTCAAGGGTGGAAGGATTTTGAAACGGCTAAGTATGTAAACTGGTAAACGACGTTTACGCAAATGTGCACGGTTAAATACGAGGGTTATTCAGGAAGTAAGGAACAATCGGTCTCGATATGGAAAATACAGTGAAAATCTTATGATGCTTTGCACAAATGCGTTGGACACTGTGTCTAGTACACCCGTCGATCACATCATGTTGCTCTTTTCAGTCCTGAGCTCACAACGAGAACGTAAAGATGGCCAGAAATTAGCGCCTTCCGCCAAGCATGAGGGTCTGGAAAAAGATTTCGCCTGAAGCTATGCAATCCACATAACATAACTGTCATGCGGCTCGTTCAACACGACAATTCTCGGCCGCACCGTTTTCGATGGGAAGTGTTTGATCACCCACAATACAGCCCGCTATTGGCTACCCCTGAGGTTTGTCTCTGCTCAAATGCACCGCTGGCTATGAAGACAATATTTTGACACAGACAACGAGCTGCAGTCCAGAGTAGAAAATTGTCGAAAAGCACTGGTGGCTGTCTTCTATAAAGAGGGAATTGAAAAGTTGGTACAACGCTGCGACAGATGTCTAAGTCTGAGCGGCGACTGTGTACAGAAGTAGCTGGAAGGTGTAGCTAACTGTTGCAAATAAAACAGTTTTGATTCTTACTGTGGTTTCCATTTCGCGACCTATCGTTCCTTACTTTCCGAATACCGCTCGTAGACGTGCAACTGTCGAGCAACTGACCGCCCAAATCAATCAAGCGGCTACCAAGAGTGTCTGCTGTTCGACCGATCAGGGAACACGGCTGCTTATGGGCCTCCGCAGCAGGCACCTCGGTTATGCTGACAGTTCTTTATCGGCGAAGATGGCTGGCCAATACGGTAACTCGCGTCCGGAGAGAGGGGACAGGTGGCCTTTTCGGACGAATAATGGTTATCCAAATGAAAGAAAACATCCTGCAACAATCTGGAGAATGTTTTCGTGGAATTTTCTGAGCGATCTCGTCATTCCGGAAGGCACAGTGGATCAATACAAGTATGTATCGATCCTTGGGGATCATGTAAACCACTAAATGCAGTTTATTTTTTTCCTTGGCACGATAGCATCTAACAGCAGGACTATGCAGCGTGTCACGCAACTTGCAGTGTACGTATGTGGTTCGAAGAGCATCAGGGGAACTTTATCGTACGGCACCGGCCACAAAACTCCCCTGATTGAAACCCAATCGAGAATATGTGGGACCGCTTCGATCGGGCTGTATGCGCCGTGGATTCTCAACCGAGAAACCTAGCGCAGCAGTGGAGCTGTACTTCCCTGAACCTCACAGTCTCTCTTCCTGCACGTCCGCCTTGCAGAAGGTGGTTCTTCAAGCTTTTGACAGATGGTTACAATAATGTGATTGTACCGTGTATCAATTACGTGAAGTCTGCAGCTCGTGGGCGGGTGCAAGCGTCGCTGCCTCCAGGATGTTGGGTTCTGGGTCAGTGATTTTCTTCGCTCGGAGCGTGGATGTACATGCCGTCCCAATCATTTCATCTTCACAGTCGTGCAGCTTTTATAAGTGGCCACACATAGAAAGACTTGCACTGCGCACACGGAGAACGCCAGACAAGGTCTCTCAGATTTGCGATAACTTCCTTTCCATTTACTTGATGATGAAGTCCCGTGTACTCCTCGACAGAGCGTAGGAGACGATGCAGGAGACCCGCACCGCTGTACTAGGCAAGGTCCTACAGGAGGTGGTTTACTATTGCCTTCCATCGACCGTAATGGGGATGAATGATTATGATGAAAACGACACAACAACAACCAGTCATATCGAGGCAGATGAAAATCCTTAACCCCGCCGGGAATCGAACCCGGGATCCCGCTCTCGACACCATGAGCTGCGGACCCATTTACTTGAAGAAATACCTAAACCAGCCACTTTTTTATATTGTGTACGACAAAACGATCATCAGGCTTTCCTTCAACTTCAATTGGTTTAATACACTTCCATATTTGTAGTTAGTATCGAGTCTAAATTTTTAACACTCCTGTGCTTTAATACCCTTTTATATTTATGGATAGAATGGGGACTGAATTCTTAACACAGCCGCTGTCCTTTGAAAAGGAATACTATCTACACCCTCAATGTGTTTCGAGTCCCATATAATGGGTAAAAAATTCTTGTTTTGCCCAGGATAGCTGTAGCCCAAAAATGGAATTCTGTGTGTTGACAATAAAAATTGGATGACGTCTGAAGAAAGAGATCCCATGGCAAAGTTGCTGCCTCACAGTGGAACTGTCCGCGGCTCGTTGTCTTGCGGTAGCGTTCTCGCTTCCTGCGCACGGGGTCCCGGGTTCGATTCCCGGCGGGGTCAAGGATTTTCTCTGCCTCGAGATGACTGGGTGTTGTGTGTCTTTCATCATCATTTCATCCTCATTCACTCTCAAGTGAAGCGGCGGCCGAACCGCCCCGCGAGAAATAGGGGCCCCATAACGAACTTATCGCCAAGCCCGAAATACTTCGCGAACACTCGGCTGTGACCGATGCCCACGGGAAATCAATATGGCATGAAGAGGCGCTCAGTGAAGGTCTGAACTTTGTCATGAGTTATAGAGAGATTGCATGTAGGGGAAGGCGGGGCAAGATGGGACAGCTAACTTTAAACCCTTACAAAAGGGACAAAAATAAACAAATTCAAGTAGGTTTGATTATCATTTGTTTACTTAACCATTGAATTACAATAGCATGCAAAGAAACCTGCAAGACTGTTACATTTAGTTAGAAATATCTCGATTTGAAACATAAACTACCAATTACCCGTCTTGCCCCATATGCGGGGTAAGATGGGGAACTAGCATGAATTCATCTCTAAAGCTTAAATAAGGACTGGAATAACGAAATCATGTGACGATAAGGTTTCGAAACATGGTTCCGCGAATTGTAGAATCAGGTATTACGTTTTATTTAGGCCTCTTACTTTCACACAGTACACAAGTGTGGACAGCCTCGTCTTCGTCACTTTCTATCCCTGCACAAGTGTCGTGGGCCCAGCGTCCACATCTCCTTCAGAGAAGTCATAGCAGTATAAACATTCTTCACTCTCTTCCTCGTTGTCATTCTACCTCAGTTTATTATCCCTTGAACATGAAGGGGTGGTTAAGACGTCTCTAACGTTCGTCACTTTTTCGTTGTCATTATGTCCTTTTGGTGGTATCCCAGGTTTATTAAACGTCATTGAGAAGAGTTTTAATTTACATGCAGCACTTTTGGGGACTCCTTTTTAATTTCTTCAGATAGTTCACTCCTATAAGGAGATTCGGTTAAAACAACGGGTTTTCCACGCCTGTTAGATGGTTCCCGTTTGGTTTTTTTTATCCAACTTTGGAATAGCTAACACCATTTCAGAGCTCGTAACCTGAAAGTTAGACGAAACAGAGGCTTGATCGTCAGTTGTTAATTGTTCAGGTGTTTTACGTCTTGACACCATCTCTGGTATTTGGTCTCCCGTTTTTGTAACTTCAGATGTGTGCGCTTGATGAATGTCTGTAGTTGAACAGGGAAGGTAATCACTTTCTTGAAAAACATTTCTGTTTACAGGCCAAATGCCTGTTTTCCGAAACCCGTTCACTGCTGTGGACATTGTAGCTGAATGAATGAAGGCTTCGCCGAATAAACTTGCGATCTGATGCAGCGTAACAACTTTTCCAGGATGGGTGCGAAGCCACGATCTTACTTCATCTTCGTAAAATTTACTGAGAGGTTTCATAAATGCCACGTCCAATGGTTGAAGGCGGTGTGAGCGGTGTGGTGGCAAACACAGCAAGACAACCCCATTTTCGTGGGCCAAATCTATCAGTTCTAAATTCTTGGTGTGCATTTTGTGGCCGTCCAATATGAGAAGCATTGGTCTTTCCTTTGACGCTCCAGTAAATGCAATAAACTTCTTAAAGCAAGTCAAAAATAGTTCTTTCGTCATGCAACCAGTTTCCTGGACTTTTGCCCAGGCACCAGGGGCAGGCCAGTCTAAAACGCTTGTTGCATTAGTTTTCGAGGATACATTAACATAGGTGGTACGTAGCACCCCGACGCTGAAACGCAGATTTCTGCAGTCACAGTCTGGCCTCTTTCTGCTGAAGTAACTGCTCCCACCTGTCTGCACCCTTCGAAGCAACCACCTTTGTGTGACATTTTGGAATGACTGTTAAACCAGTCTCATCGCAATTGAAAATTCTGTCTCCCGTTAACTTGAATGTGCCTAATTGACTTTCTAACAGATCGAAAAACCGATCTACAGCAACTCGATTAAACCCCATTGCTCTTGCGATTGATGTGGCCTCTGGTTTTCGTATTGTTAAGGTAGGATTTCGTGCAAGAAACTCATTTAACCAATCTCTCCAGTAGATTTGGATGGATGTTTAATGTTGTTTCGTTCAGCTAGCTGAAAAGCAAGTTCACAAAGTTCTTTAAGTGTTAGGCCAAAATACTGTCCTTCCATCTGTGTTAAGTAGTCTTTAAGTTCTGCCTCTTGTTCTGGGGTAAACACGCTATTGATTGGTCCTAACCTTTTCACAACTGTATAGCCAGGATTAGCACGTTTCTTTGCCACATGTCGTTCAATCGTTGTCTGTGGCACGTTGAACTGTCGAGCAGCCCTGAAAGAACCCATTAGAGCTTCTATAACAGCATTTACAGCGCCTTCCATTGACTCCAATGACCAATCTTGCCTAGACGTTTGTCGCCGATACTAGCGAACCATCTGAAATAAAACACGTGGAACGTACTATTGAGTCAGATCATTCCTGGTAATCTGTATTATATGGTAAATACCATATTTCCAGTAGTCAGTCGCTACAGCATTACAAGAATACTGACTTTGCATGTTTTGTGTATTTTTATTCACCATATAGCTTAAGGCATACTTTGTAATTAATTAGGAAACGTGGGAATAACGAATACCATTCTGTTTACAATTGTATTCAACGTCTAATGTACGTGTTCAAAACCCGCAGCGAGCACGTAATGGTTGGACAAATAGTGGGGGCAAGACGGGAAAGTTCCCCATGTTGCCCAACCGTCTTGCCCCCTACCATGCTGTCAGGTTATGTTATGCCTACGTGAACACTATTTAGTGAACATTGACTACTGACACAGCAGTTTACTGTTAATAAGACGTACTATTCAGTGCTATATATACAGTCTGGACAAATGTTCACGAAGCATATATTTTAGGACCTCGAAAGCTGTAAAACATTGCAAATCAGTATAACAATTCTCCGTACCTTGCAAAGCTCACAGGAACCGCCGCGAAACTAAGGTTCAGCAATGTCAACACATTGGGACCTGAGTATTGATGTTGATGTA
The DNA here is from genome assembly GCF_023898315.1 of Schistocerca nitens. NCBI lineage: Eukaryota > Metazoa > Arthropoda > Insecta > Orthoptera > Acrididae > Schistocerca > Schistocerca nitens. The sequence goes on from NC_064622.1 coordinate 358,100,353, forward strand.
GCTATCCACAGATGGCAGCACTCTAACTGTACCTTATAGCCCTTCCCCGTCTTACCCCACCTCCCCATCTTGCCCCGCCTTCCCCCAATAAATGCGCAGTTAAAAATTTTTCAAGTCGTCTGCAATAGTAACTCGCTCTCTGCTGGAGATGGTAGCTGCGACTCGTAAGACCTGCTGTGGCGTAAATCACAGGGCTCATATATCTGGTTGGCACTGCTGGAAGAGTAGTTAGGTCATAGAGCAATGCACCTCAGCCCCGACTCTGCAATCACGCCAACTGTACTGAAGTTTACAGTCAATTGTGCATTGACACATGACTGTCAGTGTGTATCGTATGAGGTCATAACTTACTTGTTCAACGACAGACATTTCTTTCTGTCCGAATTAATTTCAAGTTTTAATAAGTTTTAGTAAAGTGATCTAGTATTTTGCGTGTCTTGTAAAATCAACTCGATCTCCTCTAGCAGTAAACATTGGCTTGCTAAAAGCCACTACATTGCCGAAGCGAATGTCTCAACTGTTTTTTCGTCCGGCACTACAAAAATGTCACTGTATTGAACCAACTGAAAATGTGCGAAAACCTGAAACACTTCTTGGCATAAATTAATTTCAAAAAAAGTAGCTGGATGCTACGAGGTACAGAAACACCATCAGATGTCAGCACTAGCGCAAGGAGGTTCTCAGTGATAATAGGCCACTCTTTGTAAGTAAACACGTGACGCTCAGTGCTCTGGACAGAGATCTGCGGTGCGGACGGCTCTCTGTCGTTGTTCCTGTGTACTGATTTGTGAAGATGGAGAAATCGAGTTTCGAGCGGTGACTATTTCGTAAAAGAGGGTACGAAAGCAGAGGAAATTCATGCCAATTTTCAGAACTCACTGGGAGGAACTCTGCTTTTTCATATTCAACGGTTGCAGAGTGAACGGACGAGCTTAAATTCAGACGGGACATCTTAGATGATGACACCTTTAATGATCGGCAAATATGTGCCACTACACCAGAAATTATTGCAAAAGTACGTAAAAACGACTGCTAAAAATTTCTGAAGCTGTACGGATGTCATCTGAACGGGAATATAAAATTTTAACAGTAAAATTGGATGTGAGAAAATTATCTGCTAGAGGTTTTCCCCGACCCTTAACACGGGATCAGAAACGCGTCAGAATGCAAACGTCAGATCCATTTTCAGAGCAACTAACAAGATTTTTCTGCAGTGGTTTGTGACCACAGATGAAACTTGGGCCCCCTACTATACCCCAGAGACGAAAACAACGGTCAAAGCAGTTGCAAGATGTTGATTCACCACCATCAAGAAAGTAAAGACAATACGGTTGGCTGCAAGGCTCATGGCGCCATTTTTCTAGGATTTGAGAGGGATTCTGCTGGCAGATTATCTTACCACTGATAAAAAAATAAGGAGACAATTCTACGCTAACCTCGTGGAGCAGTTACAGCAAAAGATACGCGAAAAAAGGGCAATATTAGGCAAGGAAGAGTTGGGTGGTTCAAATGGCTCTGAGCACTATGCGACTTAACTTCTCAGGTCATCAGTCGCCTAGAACTTAGAACTAATTAAACCTAACTAACCTAAGGACATCACGCACAAGGAAGAGTCGTGTTTCACGAAGGCAATGAACACCCTCAAAAAAGTGTCATTGTCATGATAAAAATACGTGAGCTAAGATAAGAAACGTCGCCTGACTTGGCTCCATCAGACTTCTGTCTCTTCCACAAGCTCAAACTTTTTCTCGATGAACAGAGATTCTCTTCAGACAAGGAACTTACAGCCGAAGTTCATATTTTGCGGTACTGAAGAAATATAATTTTCGAAATGGGATCAAGGCACTGCAACATCGCTGTACCAATTCTATTAGTCTATAAGGAGACTACGTTGAAAAATCAAAAAAATTTCACTGAGCTAAGTCGTTTCTTTCCGCTCCACTCCGAGAGCATGCCAAACTACCCTCATATATTTCCTCGTGTAGTTTGCTACAAGTAGCCTATCATAATCTATGGAACTAAATGGCTAAAATGTTTTATGGAATTAGCTTCGTTTACGGAGCCGAGCCAAAAACTCTAGCATCTAAACGTCATTTGTGACGATAGCCGCACTTGGGGAGATGGGATATGAAGAATGACGCTATCCGAGGGAGGTGGTGCAATGGTACGACACTAGACTCTTATCCGGAAGGACAACGGTTAAAATTTCCGTCCAGCCATCCATTTTATAGATTTTTCGAGATTTCCATAAATCACTTAAGGTTCTTTCGAAAGGCTCTGCCAGTTTCCTTCCCCATCTGAACTTGTGCTCCGTCACTAATAACCTAGTCATCAACTTGGCGTTAAACCCTAATCTTCTTTCCTTCCTTTCGCATCTCAAATTACAGTCACTGTCTGAAAGAATGAGTTAGATAGCCGGAGTCGTTGAACAAGGAAGAAACGAAGATTATCGTTTAATGTCCAGTCGTCTACCTTGAGGTGTTTGGCAGATGGTTCGTAGAATCACTATCAGACTGTTTCCTTATCGCTCCATTTCCGGATAGTACGTGGGAAGAATCAACACCTAAAAATTTACGTACCAGCTCTGAAGTCCTCATTTTATTACGATATTAATTGCTCTCTGTGTAATTGGAGACAGGAAAATATTTTGGCGTTCTGAGGAGAGCGTCGTCGATTGAAACTTCATGAAAAGTTCTCGATGCAATAAAAAAAGCCTTTGTTTTAATAATTTACACGCCGCCTCGCATATTATATCTGTGACACACTGTCCTCTATTTCGTGATAAAACTAGCTGCTCTTTTTTGAATCTGTTTCGATGTTCTCCGTCAATCCTATCTTGTAAGGACGGTACACAGCTTGGCAGTATTCCAGAAGAGGATGGAAAGGCGTAGTGTAGGCAGTCTCATTAGTAGATGTGTTGCAGCATCTGAGTGTTCTGCCGATGAAACGCTTGACATTCTCGCACAGCATTTCCTATGTGATGAAACCAATTTCCGTTGCTCGTCATTGTTATCCTCAGGTATTTCGTTGAATTTAAATTTGTGTGCTTTATCGTGTTACCGATACATAACACAACCATTTTAGTATTATATGGAGGGCCTCACGCTTTTTAGTCAGGGTGAACAGCCGGCCATTTTTCACCCCAGGCGGATATCTTTTCGCAATAGTTTTGTAGTATATTTTGGTCTTCTAATGACTTTACCAGATGGCGAACGACAATATCATCTCAAAACGCTCTAAGAGGGTTGCTCAGATTGCTTCCTAAATCGTTTACTTTAATTACTTGTAGTTATTTCTATTTTCAATTATTAATTATTTATATTTTTATTGTTAAGAAGGGGAGAAGATAAAGCATTCTTTGGGGACCTCAGATAGAATTTCGGTTTCACTAGGTGGCTTCGCCTCAATTACTACGACGTGTGACTTTTCTGAGAGGAAATCAGGAATCCAATCAGACAATCCTCCACAGGCCCGCAATTTAATTAGAGGCCGTTTATGAGTAACGGTGACAAAAGCTTTCTCGAAATTTGGAGATATAGAATCAACTTGAGATCCGCTATCGACAGCACTCATTACTTCGCGCAAATGAAGAGCCAGGTGTGTTTCACCACGACGATATTTATTAAGCTGAGCTCGTCATGTGTCAATAGACAGCTTTTTCTGGGTATTTCATAATACTGGGATACAGTAGAGGGTCGAAAATCCTACTGCAAATCGACGTCAATGATGCGGGTCAGTAATTCACCTGATTGCTTCCATTTCGTTTCTTGTGTGTTAGTTAAGACTGTGCAACTTTTTACGTACGAATCATTCGTTGAGCGCTCGGTTGTGCAGAGTGAATCAGGAGGAGAAAAGCTTCATATGGAGATGTGCCCCTTTACCATTGGTGTCCGAGATAGTACAAACACAATGTCACTTTGTACGTTCTTCCTGAAGAAATCCGCACCTTCCAGCGAAGACGTGGGGCACTAAAGAATTAAACTGTATTAAATTTCCTACAATAAAGGCTTTTCTCTAGGACTGATAGTTTGGGCGAAGAGAGCGCTAGAATACTGAAACTCTCTGTCGACGCGCATGCGCCCTAGCTTCGGTAGTTTTCTTAGGCCAGTTTGAGGCAGTTTCCCAACTTGGTAGACCACAGGATCCTGTATCAAACTGCTCGTCTGAACTTCCGTACACCACTATGGTACGTTGTAAACAATGACAATGTTTGAATAATACATGAAATAAATAACAATGTAATTAAATGTGATCTATCTCGAATACCATGCGGAATAGGGCATGTGTCAATATCAAGTCTTTTATTTAGAATCACTAATGCTATTGAAGGTTGTATTTTTCCTCCTGATTCACACTGTACATGATTACAATAACTGGTGCTGGTTCATCATTATACCATGAAAGGAACTTAATTTGCATACATTGTGGAGCGGAAGATTTTCCTTTATTAACTGCCTTTAATTGCCTCTCAGCTTCGAGAGTATGTAGCTGAAAATTGGCAGCTATTCATGATTCAAATTCTAAAATCTTTACTGCGTCTTCTTTGGTGAAAGAGCGCCACAAACTCGAGCTCAGTAATCTGTTTTAGTGGCGCTGTTGTCGCAAACCTCACCGTTGTTGTCAATTGATCGTGTCTTGCTGCTTGTGTACTTTGACCTAGGACCAGAGCCTCTTTGGATTATCTGTCAGGTTTCAAGACAAGGTGCCATTACGAAAACTATTAAAATGCAAGTCACGCTGAAGTCCGCTCTAAGTTTCGAGCATTTGTAGGCCGTCGCCGATCTTGGATGTTCGCTGCTGGTCGATGAGCTACGACCTCTAACCTGCCTCAACCGGGCGCGACCGGTTGGCCTCCACGATTTTACGACAACAAGCCGCTGTTTTTCTTTTTGTGGGGCCACATTAAGGACAGAGTTAACGTGGCGAGGAACCAGGCGCATCAAGGACGATTCCCTGCAGCGTTACTACGGAGGTATTGCAGTAAACCGACATGAACGGTAGGGTGGACTATTTGAACTAGACACTACTGAAGGATCTTTTAGAACTTGTTTGATAGGGAGGACGCTGCTTTTGTAGCGTTTACGTTGTACTGCACTGACCAGTGTGTTAGAATAAGTAGTCCATGACCAGCTAACAAACGACCTAACTGCAAACAATCTATCATAGGAATACCAGGTTTCTGTAAATATCGCCGCAGAACTTCTGCCTTAATAAAGGTGACAGATGACCTGAAACGTGTCATGGGTATACAAGAGGTGACTGTCACGTGTTTCCTAGATTTCAGCAAAGCCTTTGGCACTGTGATTTCGACATTTTGCTTGTCAAACTTAGCAGCCTAAATTTCTCGCCAATTGCAGTGCAATGGTCTCGCTCATACCTGACGTCTCGCTAGCAGTGCATCGTGTCTGGTGTCGTAAAATTACAATGCAGACAGGGAGAATCAGGTGCCCCCAGGGATCGATATTAGGTCCTATACTCTTTCCGTTGTACGTAAATGGTGTGTCATCAGTCTTGTCCTGATGCAAATACCGCATGTACGCTGATGACCTCCAGTTCTATCTAATTGCAAAACGTAAACCTGAAGACAGCTATTGAGATCTCAATGCCGTCCTGTGTGCACTATGAAAATGGGTCCAGGATATAGGGTTAAAGCTCAACGCATCCAAAACACAAGCGGTGTTGACTGGTCACTGTAAGCCTATTAGCCCGAAATATATGGAATCCCTACCATCTTTAGTCCTAAATGGGACAAATATCAACTACACTGCTTCAGCAAAGAGTTTAGGAGTAATAACAGATGGACAGCACGTGATTGCAATGTGCAAAAGGCATCAGCATCTCTTGAGGTCCTACAAACATATAAAAAGCTGTCCCCTTCTGAGGTGCAAAAGAAACTTTTACAAATACTAATACTTCCAGTTACTGATTACAATGATGCTATCCTGCAACGTTGATGCTGACTGGAATACGCTCTTTCAAATTCTGAAGGTGGCATTCTGAAGAAGAGAAATTTGTTAACATCGAGTATAGATTTAAGTTTCAGGAAGTCATTTCTGAAAGTATTTGTATGGAGTGTAGCCATGTATGGAAGTGAAACATGGACGATAAATAGTTTGGTCAAGAAGAGAATAGAAGCTTTTGAAATGTGGTGCTACAGAAGAATGCTGAAGATTAGATGGGTAGATCACATAACTAATGAGGAAGTATTGAATAGGATTGGGGAGAAGAGAAGTTTGTGGCACAACTTGACTAGAAGAAAGGATCGGTTGGTAGGACATGTGTTGAGGCATCAAGGGATCACCTATTTAGTATTGGAGGGCAGCGTGGAGGGTAAAAATCGTAGAGGGAGACCAAGAGATGAATACACTAAGCAGATTCAGAAGGATGTAGGTTGCAGTAGGTACTGGGAGATGAAGAAGCTTGCACAGGATAGAGTAGCATGGAGAGCTGCATCAAACCAGTCTCAGGACTGAAGACCACAACAACAACAACAACATCCTGCAACGCCCTTTTCAGGAACGCTCACGACACTTGGAACTGGTTATAAATGCCTGTGTTCGTTATATCTGTAATGTTCAGTTCTTTGATCACATTTCACCAATATATGCACAGCTATCATGGCTGCGTGAAAACAACCCTGTGTCTACTGTCTTATCAACGAACATTGTCCCTCATATCTTTCCTTGACATTAACGCTCTTTTCGAACAACATAACAGAACACCCATTCCAATCAGATCAAAATGCTTTCTGTCCCACTACATTGTTCAGCCACTTTCTCGAATACCATTTCAGTATCAGGAATCCGACTCTGGTATAAATTCCCGGATTAGAGCCTTTTTCGAATTTACAAATGATATACGCGTAAGTTTGCCTTTCCCCATTCCATCGTCCAACGAGGGAAGCATGCAGTCAATGTGTCACCGATTTTGCCCATCTTGTTACAGCTGTAGTACTAACTTATATCTAACAAATGATGCTCTAGTTCGATGCACTTAGCATACACACATACAAATGCACTAACATTTTTTATGAGAAAATAGTACTCATTTTGTTTTCTTCTGTCCATAGCACTTTTCTTTAGAACCTAATTTGAAATGGCTCTTTTAAATATGGTATGTCCAGTATTTATTCTTCTTATTTTCAGCGAAAATAAACGCATATAGACCCTCAACTAATATTGGTACTAATACATAATATATTCACGAATATATATATATACTTTATTGTTATTATTATTATTAGTATCTTTTTACTATGCTGAGACATAAATTTATAATCAATTAAAGCGTATAATAACTTCGAAAATGTTAAAAACAGGTCTCTTTATGTAAAAAGAGGGAGTAGGTCTAAAGGAAGCAACAAACTAAATAAATAAATAAATCACTGCAGCGGATCATGTTTCTTCTGAACGGAACATTAATAATAGTACCTAATAATAATAATAATAATATCTTATTATCTTAATAATCATCATGCACAGCTAAATTCAATTGAAGAAGACTTTAGAAACCACAAAACACAAGACTTTTCCAAACGTTTGCAAACCAAATCAAAGAATACACTCCACGAAACCTCTGTTTCAGGAAACAAAATGTAAAACTGACATTAATTAACAAAGAAGATTGTCAGGAATCAAGAACTAACCAAATATTTCTCACAACTTCTAAATTGCTCACAACCAAGTACGAAATTCACCAGAACACACGAATGAAAGTTCACTACCGCCAGCTCAAAAAGAAATCTATAGTCACGCTAAACAGCTCAAAAATAATAAGTTATCGGAAGAAGATGGAATTGTAGCTGAGCTACTGAAGAACCTTGGTCCAAATTCCTTAAAACAGATCACTCAAATCATCCAAGAAATTTGACAGACAGAAAATATTCCAGAAGATTGGAAAAGTACACTAATTAATGATTTGCAAAAAAGGGAGAGAGATTAGATGTAAACAACTACAGAAGAATTTTACTTTGGCCGGTCACTTACAAAATTTTATCTGTGTATCTCCTACAGAGATAAATTAGAACATACAATTCCAGATTACCAAGCAGGCGTTCCACCTCTTAAATCGTACCCGGATCTTATCTTTAATCTTCAAACTGTTTTAAAAATTAAAGCAATCAGGTCGAAACCAATAGTCTGCACATTTGTTGATTTTAACAAAGCTTACGATTATATAGGCAGACAATCTCTATGCAGTACTCTAGACACTACTCGGACTAGACACGAAAACCCGAAAACTGATCGAACAAACACCGACAGAAAACAAATCAAAAATTAAATTCATAGATGAAATATCGGAACCGTTCTTAGTTAAAAAGGCAAAGACATGAGATCTCGCTACTATTTTTCAATTTCGTTTTAGACAAAGTAATGAAAGAATGAGAAATTGAACTAAGAAAACAAAACTTTTGGAAGCTATTCGAACTAGGAAGAAGTCAAGGAAAACTGGACGTTCCATATATAGCGTTTCCTGATGACTTGGCTATTCTAACAGACAGTGAAGTGGCAGCAGTAAAACAAATCGAGACCCTCAAAGAAATGCAGAGAAGGTTGGCCTGTAAATCTCCTTTGAGAATATTGAATTCATCTGATCCAAATTAGATATTCCGTACCTTAAAAAAATTATTGTGAAACCGACCAAATTGTGGTGAAATCAACAGAGTCAAATACTCGGTAAATTATTGAACTAACAGAACATGAAAAAATAGCACAAGAAACAGATTGCAGAAAATCAAGAAAGCGTCCAGACATGTTCAAAATTTGTATAACAAAAAATGCCTGTCAATAAGATCTAAACTCAGACACTACAACACAGTAATCAAACAGTCACATATGCAAGTGAAACACTCGATTTAAATCGAAAATTTGAGTTGCAAGAAATTAAGAAAGCAGAGAGACAGATTATTACAAAACTTCTGGGACCACGACACACACAAGATGGATACAGACTGCAAACCATCGAGGCAACAGAAAAAGCATCACACATCGAAATTGACGTCAGAAAGAGACGAACGAAGTTCTATGGACGCCTAGACAGATTACCTGGAAACAGACTAGGTAAACGTCTATTAGTTTATGTGACATCATTTAAAGCATCAATACCCTGGATAACTGAACTTAAGATGGATCAGATAAGAGCAAACACACACATCAGATAGGGATGCATTCAAAAGCAAAATTGAGAAGTGAAAGTTTACTCCAGAGACGGAATCAAAATACCGACCAAGAAAATAGCGATAAATGCAGTTTAGTTAGAAAGGCCATGAATGATCGGTACAGCTGAATAACTGAAAATAAAGTGTTAATGATACACAACGCGAAAGACAAACTACCAAAGTTGTTTCGAACGTGGTGCCGCCAAGTTAGTTTGGAAAACCGCTGATAGGGGCGCCACCGACCCTAGCTGTTGACGATGGCTGTGAACTAGGCAGGGACAGCATTCTGTGTGCTAGAGTTCGTCCACTACCAGTCGGTAGTAATTGTGCTAAGAACTGCTCTTGGTAATTTTTGCAAGACACCACTAGTTCATAAGGGCATAGTGATGTGGCACAAGACATGAGGAGAATGATAGATGATAGTTTGTGTGGTGCAAAATGTTCGGAGCGACGGGGTGCGAAGAGCAAGCAGTGGACCATATGAGAAATGTAAAGTTGCGATATCCTACAAAGTCTACCTATCGAGCTATACAGACTGAATTTCCCTCAGTCAATAGCGTGGTGGATTCTTCGTATACAATTAAGAGAGGAGCCGTTAAAAATTGCAGCTCCTGCAAGCCCTAAAGATGACGACAAATTGCACCTTTTCCAGTTCCGCATTGATATGGAGAACCATCTTGAAAATGACGACTTCGCAAGTAAATTAATCTTCGATGTTGTAGCCACTCTTCATCTTTTCAGGAAAAGTCATCCCATCCAATACATGCGAGGGGGGCGGGAGAAGAGGGGAGAAATGAGGGGAGGGCCGGGAAAGATATACAACTCTCGAACATGTTCGGGATTCCTACAAAGTTAAGGTGTTTTTTGTCGCATCTAACAAGACAAACTTTAGATCCATTTGATCCGCTGACAGAACTTTCAGTGCTATCTTCTACCTCGAGATGTGCAGTTTTGGCTCCAGCTGCAACTTGAAACTGACAGCAAGTTTTTATTTTTCAACAAGATGGCAACTCTGCAGATTTTCATAACTGTGTACCAGATTACCTGAATGAGACGTTGCTACATCGCTGGATAGAACACGTTGCGGTCACTGACTTGGCGCTACTCAGCTGGCCTTCGGGAGCACCAGACTTGAAGCCTTGTGATGTGTTTTTGTGAAGTTACATCAAGGATACCGTTGACGCTCCACCTCCACCTCCACCGCAGAGTCTCGAAGACTCTTCACTTCACCGGAGCAGCTGTTCTGACCATCACTTCTGATATGCTGTCTTGGGGATGTTCAGAACAGAGCTACCGACTAGATGAGTGCCGTGTGAGGAAATTGTGGACACTCAGAACATTTATAAACATTGTAAAGAATAACTTCTACAGTCCGTCTTTGACATACTGTATCATTTGTTACATTGTTCTTGGCTACTTATAGGTACTGATTTTTTAAGTGATTCATTTCCAATGGCGCTGGTCGCCTCCTTAGCTAAGGAGACAGCGCTTCTGACTCCCACGCTGCAGGCGCAGGTTCGATTTCCGACCGTGTCGGAGATTTTCTCCGCTCGGGAACTGTGTGCTGTGTTGTCCTTATCTTCATTTCATCGTCACCGACTTGGAAATCGCCCAATGTGGCGTTAACTGAAAAGACTCGGCGGCCGAACTTCCCCAGCCACAACTCCCAGCCATCAATGCCATACAATCATTTAATTTTTACCTAATTACCCTATAAATGATCATATCACCACAATTGTCGCTCTGGTATTCCTCGCTATGAATATATGACAATGGCTATCATTATTATTATCGTTCCTTTCAGAGAAGAACATGATTCTTTGTGCGAATAAAAGAGTTTGGTGGGAGATTGTGGGGGAGGAGGGGAGGGGGGGGGGGGAATAACGTGATTCGAATGTCTCCCAATCTACTGCCCTAGCCAGTTGCTCTCACGCCGCTGCTCGACGACAGGAACTGTTCCTGGACGTCGGTATCTCGAAAACGCTTGAGAAGGGCGTCCTACGGGAGCAGCATTTGTAACAGATAATTATGTACTACAGTCGTGGGAAAGACGAGGAGAAATGGTGAGCCGGGGCCTAAGTGATAGGTTCAATATTGATTCGCATGTTTCTTCACTTCTGCGAACCACTCTGACCACTCGTCTGAAAAAAAAATTCCCTTTTCTCATACACAACAGCTTGCAAACAACAGACACAGATAAACCGGTAGGCTACATCTTTCTAGGTTTATGAAAGGTCTTTCACGCTGTACCACACTGCCAACTACTGACCAACATACCGCCACATGGAGTAACTTCACAATTATGTGATCGAGGAACACACAGTGGTGTGCAAAACTTAAGGGTCATACATAGAAAGACATGTTAAAGTGCAGTACAGAAGATAACCGAAGGAAATACGAAAGGAGACGAACAGAAATCATACACTACTGGCCATTAAAATTGCTACACCAAGAAGAAATGCAGATGATAAACGGGCGTTTATTGGAGAAACATGTTATACTAGAACTGACATGTGATTACGATTTCACGTAATTTGGGGGCATAGATCCTGAGAAATCAGTACCCAGAACAATCACCTCTGGCTGTAATAACGGCCTTGATACGCTTGGGCATTGAGTCAAACAGAGCTTGGATGGCGTGTATAGGTACAGCTGCCCATGCTGCCCCAACACGATATCACAGTTCATCAAGAGTAGTGACTGGCGTATTGTGACGAGCCAGTTGCTCGGCCACCATTGACCAGACGTTTTCAATTGGTGAGAGACCTGGAGAATGTGCTGGCCATGGCAGCAGTCGAACAGTTTCTCTATCCAGAAAGGCCCGTACAGGAACTGCGACATGCGGTCGTGCATTATCCTGCTGAAATGTAGGGTTTCGCAGGGATCGAATGAAGGGTAGAGTCACGGGTCGTAATCCATCTGAAATGTAACGTCCACTGTTCAGAGTGCCATCAATGCGAACAAGAGGTGACCGAGACGTGTAACCAATGGCACCTTATACCATCACGCCGGGTGATACGCCAGTATGGCGATGACGAATATACGCCAAACACGGATGAGACCATCATGATGCTGTAAACAGAACATGGATTCATCCGAAAAAATGACGTTTTGCCATTCGTGCACCCAGGTTCGTCGTTGAGTACACCATCGCAGGCGCTCCTGTCTGTGATGCAGCGTCAAGGGTAACCGCAGCCATGGTCTCCGAGCTGATAGTCCATGCTGCTGCAAACGTCGTCGAACTGTTCGTGCAGATGGTTGTTGTCTTGTAAACGTCCCCATTTGTTGACTCAGGGATCGAGACGTGGCGGCACGATCCGTTACAGCCATGCGGATAAGATGCCTGTCATCTCGACTGCTAATGATACGAGGCCGTTGGGATCCAGCGCGGCGTTCCGTATTACCCTCCTGAACCCACCGATTCCATATCCTGCTAACAGTCATAGGATCTCGACCAACGCGAGCAGCAATGTCGCGATACGATAAACCGCAATCGCGATAGGCTACAATCCGACCTTTATCAAAGTCGGAAACGTGATGGTACGCGTTTCTCCTCCTTACACGATGCATCACAACAATGTTTCACCATTCAACGCCGGTCAACTGCTGTTTGTGTATAAGAAATCGGTTGGAAACTTTCCTCATGTCAGCACGTTGTAGGTATCGCCACCGGCGCCAACCTTGTGTGCTCTGAACGGCTAATTATTTGCATATCACAGCCTGTCGGTTAAATTTAGCGTCTGTAGCACTTCATGTTCGTAGTGTAGCAGTTTTAACGGCCAATAGTGTACTTTTATTCAAAGACAACAATTGCTTATATGTCACCGGAATTTATGGTTCAAATGGCTCTGCGCACAATGGGACTTAACATCTAAGGTCATCAGTCCCCTAGAACTTAGAACTACTTAAACCTAACTAACCTAAGGACATCACACACATCCATGCCAGAGGCAGGATTCGAACGTGCGACTGTAGCAGGCGGAGGGTTCCGGACTGAAGCGCCTAGAACCGCTCGGCCACCGCGGCCGGCCCGGAATTTAAGACGGCCTCCTGGACTTAATAGTGTGTGTAAGCACCATAGACAGCAGTGCATGCTCCGCAACGTGCTCGCTTGCTGCCCACAAGGCCAGTAAGGTGTTCTTGTGGTATGGCGTTCCATTCCTCCACGAGCACGGTTGAGAATCGCTGGATGGTCATTGGAGCATGTGGAAATGCTGCAATATGCCACACCAACACATCACATACGCACTCGAAGGCATGTAAGTCGGGGGAACTGGCAGGGCAGTCCATTCGCTAAATATCCCCTCTCTCCAAGAGCTCCTACACTACGCTTCCGCCGGCCGCGGTGGTCTAGCGGTTCAGGCGCTGCAGTCCGGAACCGCGGGACTGCTACGGTCGCAGGTTAGAATCCTGCCTCGGGCATGGGTGTGTGTGATGTCCTTAGGTTAGTTAGGTTTAAGTAGTTCTAAGTTCTAGGGGACTTATGACCTAAGATGTTGAGTCCCATAGTGCTCAGAGCCATTTGAACCATTTGAAGCTACGCTTCATAAAGATGAAGTTGGGACCGAATGCATCCGTGAAAAGACGCACATGGGAAAGGAATGCCGTGACACAATAACAGTACGCTTGTGCAACATTACTGGTCTCCACACCGCTAATACCCTGGCCAGCGAAACGATCATGTTAGAGGAGGTTCCTAGGTGCATTACAAGTCCCTACCTCTCGCCGTATGTGTGTCCGTCCAGAATCAGTACTAGTACTGAATCTGCTCTCTTCCAAGAATAGCACGCGGCTGCACTCACCGTTGGTCTGTCCCTACGCTCTTGGCGCCATCGCAACCGATGCCGTCGGTGTGCGGGCGTGACCGGGAAACTACCTATCAGACACCTGGCCGGAGTGGCCGAACGGTTCTAGGCGCTACAGTCTGGAACCGCGCGACCGCTACGGTCGCAGGTTCGAATCCTGCCTCGGGCATGGATGTGTGTGCTGTCCTTAGGTTAGTTAGGTTTAAGTAGTTCTACGAGGGTTACTCCAAAAGAAATGCACACTATTTTTTTAAATGGTTCAAATGGCTCTGAGCACTATGCGACTTAACTTCTGAAGTCATCAGTCGCCTAGAACTTAGAACTAATTAAACCTAACTAACCTAAGGACATCACACACATCCATGCCCGAGGCAGGATTCGAACCTGCGACCGTAGCGGTCGCTCGGTTCCAGATTATCACTGAGAACCGCACGGCCACTCCGGCCGGCCAATTTTTTTTTTTAAATCCTTCTTTTATTCTACATGTTTGAAAGTTTAACAGTGTGTAGATACATCCTTTAGGAACAATATTTTCATTTCTCCACATAATTTCCATCCCTCTCAACTGCCTTACTCCATCTTGGAACCAGCGCCTGTATACCCGCACGGTAAAATTCTGGACCAACCTGTTGGAGCCACTGTTTGGCAGCGTGCACAAGGGAGTCATCATCTTCAAACCTTGTTCCATCAAGAGATTCTTTCAGTTTCCCAAAGAGATGATAGTCACATGGAGCCAGGTCAGGACTGTAAGGCGGGTGTTTCAGTGTTGTCCATGCGAGTTTTGTGATCGCTTCCATGGTTTTTTTGGCTGACATGTGGTCGTGCATTGTCGTGCAACAGCAAAACATCCTGCTTTTGCCGATGTGGTCGAACACGACTCAGTCGAGCTTGAAGTTTCTTCAGTCTCGTCACATACGGATCAGAAATGATGGTGGTTCTACTTGGTATGATGTCCACAAGCAAGAGTCCTTCGGAATCGAAACACACCGTAGCCATAACTTTTCCGTACGGATCAGAAATGATGGTGGTTCTACTTGGTATGATGTCCACAAGCAAGAGTCCTTCGGAATCGAAACACACCGTAGCCATAACTTTTCCAGAAGAATTTTTTTTTCTTGGGTGAATTTGCATGATGCCACTCCATTGACTGCCTCTTCGTGCTCTTCGTTTCTGGTGAAAAATGATGGAGCCGTGTTTCATCACCTGTCACCATTGTTCCAACAAATTCATTTCCACCATTCTCGTACTGTTCCAAAAGTTCGCTGCATATCGTTTTTCTTGTTTCTTTGTGAGCCAATGTCAACATCCTGGGAAACCATCTGGCACAAACCTTTCTTAACACCAACACTTTCAGTATTCTGCAAACACTTCCTTCCCCTATCCCAGTGTAGCGTGACAATTAGTTCACTGTGATGCATCTGTCAGCAGTCACCAATTCGTTAACTCTCTGCAGATTGTGTGGAGTGTGTGCAGTACGAGGCCTGCCGCTGCGAGGACAATCCTCAATACTGCCGTGCCCGCTTTCATCACGTAACCTGCTTGCCCATCCACTAACTATACTGCGATCGACAGCATCTCCATACTCCTTTTTCAACCTCTTATGGATGTTTCCCACTGTCTCGTTTTCACAGTACAGGAATGCTATGACAGCACGTTGCTTCTGACGAACATCAAGTCTAGCAGCCACCTTGAAGACATGCTGTGTTGGCGCCACTCACGGGAACAGGTTAAACTAAGTTTGGAAATAAGCAGGAAGGATGTATCTACACACTGTAAAACTTTCACACATGCAGAATGAAAAGTGTATTTTTAGAAAAATAGTGTGCATTTCTTTTGGAGTAACCCTCGTAAGTTCTAGAGGACTGATGACCTCAGAAGTTAAGTCCCATAGTGCTCAGAGCCATTTTTACCTATTAGACAAAGAGACCACACCCATGCAGTCGCAGCGCCACTGTTTGACGTGGGTTCCTTTCTGCACGTTGCACAATGTAGCGGTAATGTGCTGCTGTAGCTGAGCGTGGTCGACTATTTTCTCTCTCTCGTTCAGCAGCGCCTGTGGTTCCTAACGTTCACGTGCACTAGGAACAACGCTCTGAACAACAGCCAACTCGTGGACTACAGTCGCCACGCTTCACTCTCCTTGCAGTTTCCCGATGATCCTTCCATGGATGTAGTCAACCAAATTTTGTCTCTAGACTAAACTAAACTCAGTCCGAACATGCCATGAACGCCCAACGGTACTGACCGGCCGCCGTGTCATCCTCAGCCCACAGGCATCACTGGTGCGGATATGGAGGGGCGTGTGGTCAGCACACCGCTCTCCCGACCGTATGTCAGTTTACGAGACCGGAGTCGATACTTCTCAATCAAGCCGCTCCTCAGTTTGCCTCACAAGGGCTGAGTGCACCCCGCTTGCCAACAGCGCTCGGCTGACTGGACGGTCACCCATCGAAGTGCTAGCCCAGCCCGACAGTCCTTAACTTCGGTGAATTGACGGGGCCGGCCGCGGTGGTCTCGCGGTTCTAGGCGCGCAGTCCGGAACCGTGCGACTGCTACGGTCGCAGGTTCGAATCCTGCCTCGGGCATGGATGTGTGTGATGTCCTTAGGTTAGTTAGGTTTAAGTAGTTCTAAGTTCTAGGGGACTGATGACCACAGCAGTTGAGTCCCATAGTACTCAGAGCCATTTGAACCATTTTTTGAATTGACGGGAACCGGTGTTACCACTGCGGGAAGGCCGTTGGCAAATTTTGTCTCTAGGGCATGCTGTAATGAAGACCTCCACCTGAGTGTGTCGTTACTGTTCACTGGCTGACGCATACTGTGTTTTCCCGTTTCTTCAAGTGCCTCTTGTAGCGGGACCAGCCCCAATTGGCGCTACAGCCACGTTAACTTCACACAATGTGGCGTCCAGCTTTCTTTGCATGGCAGGGAGGCCTCTGGCAACATGCTCTCGTACTTTCATTCATTTCCAACGAGTAGTTAATGTATTATGTTGCTTTATCAAGCTCCCCCGTAAGTTTTACGGAACAGTGTGTACTACTAAACGGCTAAAACAGTAACCCGGACCCAGCTGAGGGTTCCTTACCTGATGACTACCAGAGACAACAAATACTTTATTTTCAGTTTGGCCGGCCGGGGTGGCCGAGCGGTTACAGTCTGGAACCGCGCGACCGCTACGGTCGCAGGTTCGAATCCTGCCTCGGGCATGGATGTGTGTGATGTCCTTAGGTTAGTAAGGTTTAAGTAGTTCTAAGTTCTAGGGGACTGAAGTTAAGTCCCATAGTGCTCAGAGCCATTTGAACCATTTTCAGTTTGTATATTACTAACGGAATTTCAAAGTTTAAAATTCTGTCATAATCTACTCACTAAGAGCCATAATATTCCTTAAAGGGTTTGACACAATAAGTCAAGTATTAAAGTTATAAACTGTGTATACATCTTCCGACGTCGTAAGTTGCGGCTCACGCATACTCAGATTATTTTAATCCATTATTTGAGAATGAGAGTGCTTATCGACTTGCAACAAACGTTCCACATAACTCCAAACCTTCCCTCTCTAATACCCCCTCCTCAAAATAATGAAAAGGAAAAAATTAATCACCGACTACATTACCTCTGTTCACGCAGTAAAGCATCAGCATCAAGAATCATGTCTTAATTCATTACTTCTTTACTGCTAACTCTGCCCGCAAAATGCAGACAGAATGTTCAGATACCGCAAAATATACCTGCCAATGATAGCATTGTACGACAAATTGTTCGGTAGATACGCCGTCTCATATTTATGACGGCGTATCTACCGAACAATTGAGAAAAACTTTTTTTCCGGAAGTCTCCACGTTCTATTCATCAAATGAAGTATCATTTAATCCTCCGTCGATT
This sequence comes from Schistocerca nitens, assembly GCF_023898315.1. Classification (NCBI taxonomy): domain Eukaryota; kingdom Metazoa; phylum Arthropoda; class Insecta; order Orthoptera; family Acrididae; genus Schistocerca; species Schistocerca nitens. The sequence continues at coordinate 358,118,198 of NC_064622.1, forward strand.
CATGCAAACCGCAGCTCTGTGACAATTAGTGCTCCGTCTATCAGGGGTCGTTACTAATGTTTGATTACAGAACCCAGTTCGTTACACTGGACGGCGAATGTTCAACAGAATCGAAAGTAGCATCGGGTGTGTTCCCGGAAGCGTAACTGGACCGACAGTATTCCCAGTATACATAAATGAATTATCAGACAGGATCGACAACATTACAAATTAATTTGATGACTCTGCAATTTTATACAGCAAAGTGTCGTCGTTGACGATCGTAATGAACTGCAGAGAGAATATATGTGAACTTAGTCTAATAAAGGCAGCGCTATGTAAATGTGGATAATTGTGAGATTATGCCTATAACAAAGAAAAACAATTTCATAGTGTCTGATTACAAGATTGTTGGTTAACATCTTGAGCACATTGTATCGTATAAGTGTTAAGGGTAATACTAACAAGCTACGTGAAATGACAAGCACGTAAAATCAGTATTAGGGAAGGTGAATGGAAGACGTTGGTTTGTTGGAAGAGTTCTGAGAAACTGCGATGCATCTATAAAGGAAATCACGTATATGAGGCTAGTGTGCCCAATTCGAGAATATTGTTAGAGGATTTGGAGCCCTTACCAAGTAGGGTAGGCAAGCGCTTCGACATCCTTTAGGTGCCGTTGCGTGGTCGTAGGCGCCAGAGCAGCCGCGAGGAACCGCTCAGATGAATGGCTGTCGAAATCTGCGAGAAATACATTTTTAACGTGCTCAGAAAAGGTGTGCGGATGTGTTCTATTCTTCATGCACGTGTCAGTGTTGCACCCGTCCTTTATCGCGGCACAGGAGGGCGCGAAACAAGGGGCTGATGAAGCATAAACACCCTCTTCTGCTATGGATCACGTTCACATTTCGTCGAATGATTCTGAACGGTCCCTAGTCGTTCCAGCAACTACACTAGAGCCAAAATTGCTTTCGCACTACGTTCAAGATCGAGCAGTGGTTACCACATCGGACTCACATTCGGGAAGATGATGGTTCAAGCCCACGTCTGGCCATCCTGATTTAGGTCTTCCGTAACTTCCCTAAATCACTTTAGGCAAATGCCAGGACGGTTCCTTTGAAAGGCTCAGCCGACTTCCTTCCCCATCCTTCCCTAATCCGTTGGCACTGATGACCTCGCTGTTTTGTTTCCTTTCCCAAATCAACCAACCAACCAACCACATTACAAATGGTTCAGATCATGTCCAGTGGGGTTGCAATCAACAATCTGTGGGAGAGTCTCGATCGGGCTGTTCGATCCATGGAGCCTTAACCGAGAAACCTACCCCAGCTGGCCAAGGCATTGGAGTCGCCATGGCTCCACATCCCTGTCAGTACCTTCCAGTACCATAATGACTCTCTTTCGCGCTGCAAAAGGTCGCGGTTCAGTCTTTTGACAGGTGGTCACACTAATGTCTCTGGACAGTGTGCAACGCTGAGTACGGCTTTTCTATTTTTGGAGCTGCCTACAATAACTGTGCGACTATTATGCTGCCAGCAACGTACATAGCGCGTAGAGTTCACTAGCGAAGAAAGAGATTAGCGCGTGTACGAAAACATGCAGACAGTAATTTTCTCCTCTCCCAGTACGTGAATGGAACACGACAGAAAATTCATCATATTTTTTAAATGAACCCACTGCAGTTTGACTGTATTGCTTATTTAATTACGACCTAGGTTTCGGCCTTTTATGCCATTTTCAAGTAATTGCTTTAACCGTTCACATTCAAACACTTCCTCAAATGCCTTGCTAGGCAAGCCAGTAAACAGTTTTTCATGTTGCTGAGGAAGTCATACAATAATTTTTAAACGAACACACCGCCATTTGACTGTATTGTAATGGGTCATAATCAAATAAACAGGAACACAGTCAAGTGGCAACGTGTTCGTTTGAAAATTATTGTATGACTGTTGCTCAGCAACATCAAAAACTATTCATGTTGTTACTGTGTACCCTCCACCTTGCACTGTGCAGTGGCTCATGGAGTATTTATGTATAGTCGTAGATCTTCTTCCACTTGGGCTTGATGCCCACCAGACAGTGCCTAGTGCAGTGGAAACGGACTCCGAGCATTAGGAGTCTTCACAGCAGAAAGCAGAGTCAAGCCTCAGTGGACTAGTCTTGTTGCTCTCCGGGCCGGCCGCGGTGGCCTAGCGGTTCTAGGCGCTCAGTCCTGAACCACGCGACTGCTACGGTCGCAGGTTCGAATCCTGCCTCGGGCATGGATGTGTGTGATGTCCTTAGGTTAGTTAGGGGACTGATGACCACAGATGTTAAGTCCCATAGTGCTCAGAGCCATTTGAACCATTTTGCTCTCCGGTTCCGGGAACGGATCGACCAGCGCGGCCTACCTGCCAGGCTACTGTGCTGATCTGCGGCGGGCGCCTGTCTCGGCTGTACAAGGCCAGCTGCCTGCGGACCACCTGTCGTCCTTCCCACACCGCTGTACGTTTCCCCCCAGAGCTTTCCTGCTTTCACTGCAGGCTTTGGCCGCTCTATCGGTTTATTGCAGTTATTTCTATAGCTGGCTGCACCTCGTTCCTCTTCTTCTTCTTCTCCTCAAACTCTACTCCTCTTCCTGCGGCCGAAGTATTCTGACACCAGGGTGACAACCGTCGCCTACGGCACGCATCTCATGTCGATTTACGCTCTATTTTGGCGTACTGTCGGTATTTCCGCTACTCATTTATTGCTTATTTAGAGTGGAAAATTCCACCCGGTTTGGATTTTCAGTATTTGCACGGTGTAATGAAGGCATGACGGACGTGAAAGTTTCATAATACATAGTACTATAATAAATTTACATGTTAGATGTTAGATAGACATGGGCGACTGGAATGCAGTTGTAGGGGAAGGAGTAGAAGAAAAGGTTACAGGAGAATATGGGCTAGGGACAAGGAATGAAAGAGGAGAAAGGCTAATTGAGTTCTGTCACAAGTTTCAGCTAGTAATAGCGAATACCCTGTTCAAGAATCACAAGAGGAGGAGGTATACTTGGAAAAGGCCGGGAGATACGGGAAGATTTCAATTAGATTACATCATGGTCAGACAGAGATTCCGAAATCAGATACTGGATTGTAAGGCGTACTCAGGAGCAGATATAGACTCAGATCACAATATAGTAGTGATGAAGAGTAGGATGAAGTTCAAGACATTAGTCAGGAAGAATCAATACGCAAAGAAGTGAGATACGGAAGTACTAAGGAATGACGAGATACGTTTGAAGTTCTCTAACGCTATAATACAGCAATAAGGAATAGCGCAGTAGGCAGTACAGTTGAAGAGGAATGGACATCTCTAAAAAGGGCCATCACAGAAGTTGGGAAGGAAAACATAGGTACAAAGAAGGTAGCTGCGAAGAAACCATGGGTAACAGAAGAAATACTTCAGTTGATTGATGAAAGGAGGAAGTACAAACATGTTCCGGGAAAATCAGGAATACAGAAATACAAGTCGCTGAGGAATAAAATAAATAGGAAGTGCAGGGAAGCTAAGACGAAATGGCTGCAGGAAAAATGTGAAGACATCGAAAAAGATATGATTGTCGGAAGGACAGACTCAGCATACAGGAAAGTCAAAACAACCTTTGGTGACATTAAAAGCAACGGTGGTAACATTAAGAGTGCAACGGGAATTCCACTATTAAATGCAGAGGAGAGAGCAGATAGGTGGAAAGAATATATTGAAAGCCTCTATGAGGGTGAAGATTTGTCTGATGTGATAGAAGAAGAAAAAGGAGTCGATTTAGAAGAGATAGGGGATCCAGTATTAGAATCGGAATTTAAAAGAGCTTTGGAGGACTTACGGTCAAATAAGGCAGAAGGGATAGATAACATTCCATCAAAATTTCTAAAATCATTGGGGGAAGTGGCAACAAAACGACTATTCACGTTGGTGTGTAGAATATATGAGTCTGGCGACATACCATCTGACTTTCGGAAAAGCATCATCCATTCAATTCCGAAGACGGCAAGAGCTGACAAGTGCGAGAATTATCGCACAATCAGCTTAACAGCTCATGCATCGAAGCTGCTTACAAGAATAATATACAGAAGAATGGAAAAGAAAATTGAGAATGCGCTAGGTGACGATCAGTTTGGCTTTAGGAAAAGTAAAGGGACGAGAGAGGCAATTGTGACGTTACGGCTAGTAATGGAAGCAAGGCTAAAGAAAAATCGAGACACTTTCATAGGATTTGTCGACCTGGAAAAAGCGTTCGACAATATAAAATTGTGCAAGCTGTTCGAGATTCTGAAAAAAGTAGGGGTAAGCTATAGGGAGAGACGGGTCATACACAATATGTACAACAACCAAGAGGGAATAATAAGAGTGGACGATCAAGAATGAAGTGCTCGTATTAAGAAGGGAGTAAGACAAGGCTGTAGCCTTTCGTCCCTACTCTTCAATCTGTACATCGAGGAAGCAATGATGGAAATAAAAGAAAGGTTCAGGAGTGGAATTAAAATACAAGGTAAAAGGATATCAATGATACGATTCGCTGATGACATTGCTATCCTGAGTGAAAGTGAAGAAGAATTAAATGAACTGCTGAACGGAATGAACAGTCTAATGAGTACACAGTATGGTTTGAGAGTAAATCGGAAAAAGACGAAGGTAATGAGAAGTAGTAGAAATGAGAACAGCGAGAAACTTAACATCAGGATTGATGGTCACGAAGTCAATGAAGTTAAGGAATTCTGCTACCTATGCAGTAAAATAACCAATGACGGACGGAGCAAGGAGGACATCAAAGGCAGACTCGCTATGGCAAAAAAGGCATTTCTGGCCAAGAGAAGTCTACTAATATCAAATACCGGCTTTAATTTGAGGAAGAAATTTCTGAGGATGTACGTCTGGAGTACAGCATTGTATGGTAGTGAAACATGGACTGTGGGAAAACCGGAACAGAAGAGAATCGAAGCATTTGAGATGTGGTGCTATAGACGAATGTTGAAAATTAGGTGGACTGATAAGGTAAGGAATGCGGAGGTTCTACGCAGAATCGGAGAGGAAAGGAATATGTGGAAAACACTGATAAGGAGAAGGGACAGGATGATAGGACATCTGCTAAGACATGAGGGAATGACTTCCATGGTACTAGAGGGAGCTGTAGAGGGCAAAAACTGTAGAGGAAGACAGAGATTGGAATACGTCAAGCAAATAATTGAGAACATAGGTTGCAAGTGCTACTCTGAGATGAAGAGGTTGGCACAGGAAAGGAATTCGTTGCAGGCCGCATCAAACCAGTCAGTAGACTGATGACAAAAAAAAAAAAAAAAAAAAAAAAAAAAAAAAATGGTGATTGAGTACAATAGAGATTAGTATGTACCGTATCAAAATACATTTGTTTCATAGTATCATTAAATATAAAAGATAATCAAGTATGAAACAAACATGGGGCGGACGTTGCTTACGCAGTTGGGTGTGGGTATGGAAGTGCGCTCTATTGGCAACTAGAAAAGAACAGATCAAACGTTTACTGTTGCGCCAGTTGTCTGCAGCACCCTGAAGGGTATCACGTTGCAAAATGTCGTTTCCTATCCCGTAATGTCGCCGGAGATGAAACACGGTGAGCCAGAGAGAAAGTGCCAGAGCCAATAGTGGAACCACATGGATTCACGTCTATCGAAAAAGTCCTAAATGTCGTTATGTTAACGTTAATATTAACGGACGACAACATCGTGTCCCGAGATAATGCCTGCCTACTTGTTACCAAGATTATTTCGGCTCGCTGCAGAAGTTTCGCTGGGAAACCCTTACATATCCTCCATACCGTCCCAAACACTCCGCATACGATTTCCATATTTTTGGGGCCCTGAAGGAAGATATTCGCGGCCGGCGACTTGCTTCGGACGAAGTGGTACACCCCCGGATACAACCACGGGTCCGTAGGCAACCGCAAACGTGTTTCCATAAAGGCTTTGACCCCTCTTCTCTTTCAGTGGGGTAAATGTATTAACAATTATGGCGATTACTTTTGAGATAATAAACAGCAGAGTTAATTTTTTTATCCTGTCTCGTTGTCATTTGATTGTACGTAACGTAGACATTCGTGGCACTACACAAAATTTTCTGCAGATCGATGCAAGGTTTCCGATAAGTCGTCGAACGCAAACGTGTGAGCATTATTGAACGTTATTCCACTTAACATTTCTATCTTAGAATTCGTCTTACAGGTTTCTAGAGTTTGTTGAGGGAACTCACCAGAAAGGGTTATGACGAGGAATCGACGTCCGGAAACCTACTGTTGGATATAAGTTTCAAGATCTCATCACTTTCAAATTCCCGTTTATGTTACGGACAGAAACTGTGGTGAGTGAGCTGTTGTGAGGTTCCTGCTGTAATTAGGACATCACATTCCATTTTCGTCCGACTACAATAACGACTGCGAGAAACTAATACTTCCGGAAGTATAAGGTTTAACTGTGGTGCTGCCTGGAGGCGCCGCCCTCTCTACTTCGAGGAGGACGTCTTCCGTCTCCTAGGCGCGCAGTCCGGAACCGTGCGACTGCTACGGTCGCAGGTTCGAATCCTGCCTCGGGCATGGATGTGTGTGATGTCCTTAGGTTAGTTAGGTTTAAGTAGTTCTAAGTTCTAGGGGACTGATAACCACAGCAGTTGAGTCCCATAGTGCTCAGAGCCATTTGAACCATTTTTTCTTCCGTCTCGTAGAAGAGGACCCGACGACGACTACATGAAGCATTTCCACTCCCATGGGCACCCCTGTAGAACACACAGTTCAGTGGTCATTGTCTCCGATGTGTCTGTACCGTGAAACGGGAGATTTGAAAGTGATCTAATCTTCAACCTATTTTACATTCAAATGGCACATTTTCAGGCAGGGATTCCTTATCAAAACTTTATCTACTAAGTCCCCTTACAGTCGCTAGAAGCTTGTAATAGCAACTGTGAAACGTCCCGTATATACCGCTGAAAATGATTTGAGCCATTTGAGCATCAGTGAACTTCTGTGGGCTTACATCATGGGCGAAAAGAGAATGAAATAATAAGTCTTCAGTCCTTGAAAACAAATCGCCTTATGAAGAAATAAAAACAAAACAAAAACAAAAGTAACCACAGTCTGTTAGAAAGTGCACATTTTTGAAATTGAAATCTGCTCTTGTATAACGTTCAATACTACATCGCTCAATCACTGCATTGTAAGATACTGAAGACGTCTTTGCCTTGATGACTACAAGGTAGTGGAAACGTTGCTGCCCGAGCCTCCACCTCCTTTCCTGAGGATATCCACTTGCGGCGACGCACTGCAAGTTTCAACTGATCTCAAGAGTTCCCAGTAGAATTCAGGCTGGAGGCCACACCCTTCGGTTGATGCCGGTCGCTTGCAGGAAGGTCTCCACGTGGAGTACTCGTGCATTAACAAAGACGTAACTATCGCCGAAATGTTGATCGTAGGGCTGGAAGACAGATTGGGATATCAAGTTACAATACTGCACAAACCTGAAATTATCTCCGATAGCGATGCAAGGGTCCGACATCCCTATACGAAATCAGTCCAAAATAAGACTGATCGCTGATCTGCTGAACCGGTGGGGCTGCATCCGTGACTTGATTATTGGTACTTAACCGGCTGGTCACACTTATGTGATGGTGTTGCTTGCTGGTAAGGAGAACCCGACGCTCTTCATCCACATTCTGATGTTCTCTGCACACAGACTTCGCGCATCGCAGTGCTAGGAGGAGGTGGCGGAACATATGTTCGGACTGCTCAAGACAAAAATCTTGACTAACCTTCCAGGAGACGTTGAAGTGTGCAACATCAGCTAAAGTGTCCTACACTAATTACTCCATGAAATCTCTTGCCTCCGTAGGTGTTCTCTAAAATTAGGCCAGGAAAGGTTTTTACTTTTGGCTAGTTAGCCCCAAATTCTTCATCGTGCAAATGAAATTACTTTTAATTACATCAGTTTCCCTTGAGTAACGCTCTACTCGTATTTTCCCTTGTGAAAAGGAAATTCACACAATCACGTAACTGTCAAATAGTTTTCTCTCTAAAAAAAATTATACTATTGGAGGCAGTATGTCATTGTCTTTTTCTCTTATCTGGCTTATACAGACGTAATTTTACGAGATGTACGAAAGTCGAGGATCAAGCGAGAGAGTGCAAGGTTGAAACAATAGATTCGAATTTGGAAGGAGAAGGTTCTGAATGCTATCTTTCCAACTGATTAACGTTTTCTTCAGGTACTGTCAATAAGGTCACAGTCGCCGGCCGGGGTGGCCGTGCGGTTCGAGGCGCTACAGCCTGGAACCGGGCGACCGCTACGGTCGCAGGTTCGAATCCTGCCTCGGGCATGGATGTGTGTGATGTCCTTAGGTTAGTTAGGTTTAATTAGTTCTAAGTTCTAGGCGACTGATGACCTCAGAAGTTAAGTCGCATAGTGCTCAGAGCCATTTGAACCATCTGAATAAGGTCACATCAGTTTCAATAAAGTCGTTGTAAAACACTAAAACAGCTACGGCCCGAAGTTTCGATTGTCTTTGCACCGGTTCTCTTCAGGGCGACCTGAAGACGACGGTTGCAAAGACGGTTGAAACGTTTGTGGTACATTTGCTTCAGTGTTTTATTATGACGCGGCCTAGCAGCCAAAATTATTTTATTCAAATTGACACTGGCCGTGGAAGCCCACTAACTTTTACAAGGAAACGTCAGATATCCTTTCTCATAATCAGTAACTACACTATGAACGACCACCTCGACAGGCCCTAAAGGCCCAAGGGATGTCTGCCGGCCGCCATATCATCCTCTGCGTTGCGGCGTGTGGTGAGCACGCCGCTCTACGGGCAGTTTTGCAAACTGTCCAGACCGTGTAGCCGCTACTGCACGGTCAAGTAGCTCCGTAACTGGCGTCGCGAAGCTGAGTGCACCTCGTACCGGTCCTCCTATAAAGGAAAAATTTTTGTTAGTACCGGAAATCGAACCAAGGTTCTCTGCATGGCAGCTATGTACGCTGACTACTCAGCCACGGAAGCGGTCTGCATTGCATATGACGGGATGTTAAGCTGTTAAGCTCTAGCGTTATTCCCTAAAATGAATCTCGTTGTGAATCACCATTTTCAACTCGTGGCTAAGCCACCTGAAAAGCTCAGAATGTCAGTGCGTGATCTGAAAGTAATCATTTCGTTTCCTGGTATGGAATAAGTTTCATCCTCGGGTTCATTAAGAAGAAGAGAGGTGATTGTGTACAATTCCTGGTCACAACACTGTGCTTCATTTCCTGAGTTAAATCCCAAAATTCTTTGCTGTATCTCACTGAATGTGGACATGTAAACGTGTTTATGATAATCAATCTGTCGAAGAGGAAGTTTAAGCTCTTAGTCGCTGACTGGTATTCAAGATGAGTTATCTATATAGGACTGGTTACATGATGGTTACTTGCTACAGTAACATGAGTCCACTCGTATAGACCCAAGTCACAAACATCTCAGGACAATTCAGAGAATTCCAGTTTTCGGAAATAATATTCACTTTTGTCTCAAAATGATAAGTATTAACTTTCACAATTACGATAAATCCCTTTGTCAGACATGATAGCACTGGGTGAATTTTGTACAAGCAATTTTTCCCTTCATTAAGAATTTCATGGCACTTACTAGCTAGTGTGTGTGTGTGTGTGTGTGTGTGTGTGTGTGAGCGTGTGTGTAGATGTTGGAAGGCAGGCTTGGAAGTCGTAAGTGTGGGAATAGAGGGATAATTCATGTAGAGCATAAGAAAGATGCGTGGCTGGAACCACAGTTCATAGGAGTAAGATAGCAGGAAGATAGATTCTGTTTAAGTTGGCTTTGAGTAAAAGGATATGATGTATTACAGGCGGAGCACATACTACGACAGGACAAGCGTGGGGGAACAGAATGGGCTGTTTTCTCTACAGATGAACCATTCTGGCATTTCGCAATACTAATTTCAGTAGGTTGCGGAAACTGTCAATTTATCTGGATTTGAACCTCGCACTTTCCAAATCCAGCCTCATACATTATTGTTCCATCTCGGTAGGTTCGCCTCTAACAAGGGAACCCCCACTTTCAGGTAAGGGAAAATCGTTAAGACAGTAAAGAAACTCACTTGACTAACAAATCTCACTTGTTCCATGGTAGATGACCTTCTTTCGTTTCAAGATATAATATGATGGATCACCGAAGAAGTCTGTCTTACTATCTACATGTTCTGTAAGTAGCTTTAAAAAAATGATATAATTTACGATGAGCAACAGGACAACGTTCTTGACAAACTTTGATCCTGCTGACACTCCACGGACGCTTCACTCCTTCTGTGAAGGCCTCGTGGGCTAACAACCCGACTGAACGTGATCGTGCCCCTTTGGAGTGCACTACAACTTTTGCTCTGTGGAATGCAAAGGGACCGTTCAATGCCATTCGACGAAATACGAACGCGATCCGAAGCAGAAACAGGGGCGTATGCTTTTCCAGCCCTCCAGTTCTGTGCCCTCTGTGACGTGATCACGGAGGGATGCGACATTGACACATGCATGAATAAAACGGCAAAGGGTCCCTCTAAGATCCCAGATCGGCAGTACCGCCAGCGCCCCCACGTTAGCTGAACACTTTAAAAATGTACCTGCACAGAGGAAATCCGTGATAGGCTCCTGGCCGCCTACTAGTAGGCGTGTCAGAACGGACAGCTGTCAAGTGGTTCCCAACCTGGAGGTACCTAGGACAATCGCCGCGGCTTTTCTGGACAGGTAAATTTTTAAAGTGCTCAACAATCGTGGGCGTGTGCCACTGAGAGTGTTGCCGAATTGGGTTGGGGAGGGGGGGGGCGGGGGAGGGGCGTATAGGGAGCCTTTATCATTTTACTCACATACGTGTCCATGTCGCACCCCTCCGTGATCACACCATAGCAGGGGGCAAAAGAGGATTACTGGAGATTGAGATACCACCTGCCTGCTTTGACCAATAATGTCACCATTGTGCCGAAAATTTCGAGCGGACCCAACAAGACAGCCAAAACGTCGATCGTAACATCCACAAAAATACAAATTCCACGCTAATCAAAATATGGTTCAAATGGCTCTAAGCACTATGGGACTTAACATCTGAGGTCATCAGTCCCCTAGACTTAGAACTACTTAAGCCTAACTAACCTAAGGACATCACACACATCCATGCCCGAGGCAGGATTCGAACTTGCGACCGTAGCAGCAGCGCGGTACCGGACTGAAGCGCCTAGAACCGCTCGGCCACAACGGCCGGCTCCACGCGAATCAATACACTGACTAAGCCCAATAAAATTAGTGGGATAACCGCGGGAAAACGAGGATCTGGGGCGGGCACGAACTAAATATTTGGTTATTAAAGGCAACAACACCGTTCAAGACACAACACTCTGCAAAAAGCGAAACACTTGAAACTGCCAAAAAGTAAAACCCGAAAAAACCTGCAAAACACACCATAAGATCACGCTATCCCAATCTTCAGTTCATCTATACAGCTCAGCCCTGCACGAGGACACCAATAAACCCTTACCCCTCCCCGGTATCCCAATCAGATCAGACCAGACCTAGACCAAGATACCACTAAACGCTACTACAAAAGCCGGTATCCTAATATCCAGTTTATATAGCTTAACCCTAGACCAGCAAACAATCCCGGCCGCGTTGGGATTTTATCTGCCTGGAGACTCGGTGTTTGTGTTGTCCTCATCATTTCATCATCATCATCATCATTCATGACAGTGGCTACATTGGACTCTGTAATAAATTGGACTGCGAAAAAATTGGGATTTTTTACAGGCGCTCATGATAACCAGTTGAGCGCCCCACAAATCAAACATCATCATCATCAGGATACCAACAATCCCTCCCCTCCTCAACTAGAAAAGCCGGTATAGCAATCTCTAATTCATACATAGATCTCGATCCCAGAATAAAAGTGCTCTTACGGCGTCGGCCGCTGCTCTGTTATGCGTTGTAGGTGGTAACTTTATGTGCAGTGAATGATGAGAACCAAACATGATGCATGATGAGTCGGACAGGACAAAATGGCGGAACCCACGAGAAAATAGTTTCCGATAAACATCGTTTGCGGATCAAGGTTTATTAAATAATGGGAGAAGTTAGGTGGATCAGTGTTTCTTAATATTCTGTGGATCAGTGCTTGTTAATATTATTTATAAACATTGATCCACCTAACTCTCCCTTGATTTAATTAAAAACATTGATACACTTCGTCAGTGGTTACACAAGCATGTAAGAATACATTTTCAATTTTACGACATATTCTGTTCTATATGGCAAAATTCTGCACAATATATTCCATTGTGCCACAACGTGATTTCATCACTCCACAACACGACGACTGTAGCAATAAAATTTCTCACAAACACACCGCAACCACATAATTAAACCGCTAGCTCACGCCACCTCTTCAGCACCGCGCCCTCTACAACAACATTTCACTTCCATCATTTTTTAAAGACTCGATGACGTCACACAACATATCGCGACACAGCGCAACTACATCACGGGTGAAACCGGACGGCTGATATCCTTCACACATCAAAAAAGTTTTGCATCACCTCAGTTCCCAGAACTCCTGAAGATAGACGTTGACTGTGGATACTGTATGACAGATACAGTCCCTTTGACCGTTCAGAGATGTCACTAAACCCTCCCAAAGATATGAACAACCATGCATGAGCAGTGCCTATCAGACGGAGAGGGTCCGACAGCCGATCAGTTCTTGTCATTCCACCAGGAAGAAGGTACACAGCTCGTGTTGTCTGTAGTTCTACCATGCCTAGACAGTCAAAACAGCGGTTCGAACGCGTCCGCATTACTACTTTGTGCCAGGGAGGGCTCTCAACAAGGGAAGTGTCCAGGCGTCTCGGAGTGAACAAAAGCGATGTTGTTCGGACATGGAGGAGATACAGAAAGACAGGAAGTGTCGCTGACATGTCTCGCTGAGACCGCCCAAGGGCTACTAATGCAGTGGATGACCGCTACCTACGGATTATGCCTCGGAGGAACCCTAACAGCAACGCCACCATGTGGAATAGTGCTTCTCGTGCAGCCACAGGACGTCGTGTTACGGCTGCATGATGCGCATCTTCATTCACGACGACCATGGCGAGGTCCACCTTTGCAACCACGACACCATGCAACGCGGTACAGATGGGCCCAACAACATGCCGAATGGACCGCTGAGGATTGGCATCACGTTCTCTTCACCGATGAGTGTCGCATGTGCCTTCTACCAGACAATCGCCGGAGACGTGCTTGGAGGCAATCCGGTCAGGCTGAACACCTTAGACACACTATTCAGCGAGTGCAGCAAGGTGGAGGTTCCCTGCTGTTTTCAGATGGCATTATGTGGGGCCGAAGTACGCCGCTGGTGGTCATGGAAGGCGCCGTAATGGCTGTGCGCCATCCTCCGACCGATAGTGCAACCATATCGGCAGCATACTGGGCAGGCATTCGTCTTCGTGGACGACAATTCGCGCCCCCATCGTGCACGTCTTGTGAATGACTTCCTTCAGGGTTACGACATCGCTCGACTAGAGTGGCCATCATTTCTCCAGACGTGAACCCTATCGAAAATGCCTGGGATTGAAAAGGGCTGTTTATGGACGATGTGAGCCACCAACCACTCTGAGGGATCTACGCCGAATCGCCGTTGTGGGGCAGGACAATCAGGACTAACAGTGCCTTGATGAACTTCTGGTTAGTCTGCCAACACGAATACATGCATGCTTCAATTCAGGAGGACGTGCTACTGTGTATCAGAGGTACCGATGTGTACAGCAATCTGGACCACCACCTCTGAAGGTCTCGCTGTATGGTGGTACAAGATGCAATATGTGGTTCTCATGAGCAATAAAAAGGGCAGCAATGATGTTTATGTTGATCTCTGTTCCAATTTTCTGTACAGGTTCCGGAACTCTCGGGACCGAGGTGATGCAAGACTTTTTTTGATCTGTGTACAACCAACTATACCCGAAAAAGCATACGCACTCGTGACCGCTTCGGATCACTTTCCAATTCCGTCGAATGATTTTGAACGGTCGCTTGTGGTTTCACACTGCCAGAGCAAAAGTTGTGGGTCGCAGTGTAGTACAACGGGACAAAATCGCGCCCTTTCAGGCCACATTGTACGCCTCCAGTCAGCTACTGTACAGGTTTTGTGTTGCTTTGGGCCCGTAGAAGACACGCAACGTTCTCTGTTGCGGTGATCAATGGCCTTCTGCGAGGTACTCAGTTGTAAAAATCGATTGCAAGCAATTCATTTCACAATATTAGCCCGGAAACCGTTTGAATTAGGTGAGCATTCATTGACAGCAGCAGTTTCTGTCGAATTTGAAACGGCCTGTCGTTGACAAGGCGTGACTGAATCTGCAGTCATTGTAGGTAAAGACTTTTTAGGAAGACCTATACTGTGCCATGTTACGTGGCTATAAGTAGTACACCATTTCTTGTATAGACACGTTGGACTGTCTGTATTTGTACACCAACAAATCGTGCAGCTTCAATCGCGATGTGGTCGTGAGCATGTCCAAACAAGATAACTTCTTTCTGGAATTTTGTCACATGTCGATGCGGTACACATTCTACACGATGTACAACTCTTCAAATCGATCTGTGTGCTATTTAATCCTTTGACTACCAATTTTACTTAAAAAACATTTATGATGGTTATTTCAATTAACGTCTTAGTCAGGAGCAATAATATTAAAAGAACGTTTCCGGCCATTGACCTTCTTCTTCTGTGCGGATGCACACGCATTGCCCGAACTCTTACGGGACTTGGTAAGATTGTCTGCCGCGAGTGACGAGTGTAATGGGCAGGGGCACTACGAATGTTGGGAATGTGGGTCTCATGGGGGCGTGCAAGGGATAAATCCCTGCTTTCGCACTATCCTCTGTGCTCTCGGTGGCTCAGATGCATAGTGTGTCTGCCATGTAAGCAGGAGATCCCGGGTTCGAGTCCCTGTCGGGGCACACATTTTCAACTGTCCCCGTTGATGTATATCAACGCCTGTCGTTAGCTTAGGGTCTCGATTAAATTATCGTTCCTGCCATTTTGTTTTCCAAGGAGTTTGGGAAGGGTGGGTGTATCGTTATTCGTAATTACCTCCGGGGTTTGAAAAGACAACTGCGCACGAACCTTAAGAAAAATCGAAACAGAGACACATCAGTGGACAGACCAACTCTCTAAGCTTGTAACACACTCTACAGGTGCTCAATATGGGCTTCGTTTGTGATATGGCAAGCGTCAATTCGTAGATGCAAGTCGTTGACATGACGTGTGCTGGAAGGCGTAAAGGCAGCTCGCTTTTGGAATCTGCAAGTGCGAACTAATTACATGTGACAAAACGGAGACGAGAGTTAACAATGAAACTTAACAACAACACAACCTATAGGTGCAATAGGTAATTGTAAGAATTCTGCGAACCATTAGCAGGTTTTCCTTTACCAGTGGGAGATTGATACAGAGCAATAACACGCAGCAGATCTCTGGTAACCTTACTTCCCGATGGTAGTCAAAGGGTTAAGAGGATGATTGTTACTTTGCCCAGTCAGCATATTAACTGAACCTGTTCTGGATACGATAGGCCTATTCAATAACACAGTATGATACGTGCAGTGTTATAGGTACTTCAAGTGACACCTGAAATATTTGACTTGTCGAGCCCAGTATTGGGGATCTTGAAATTTGGGATTCCCCGCGGAAGATTTTGAAGTTTGGGGTTCCCCTCGACAGGACGGCGACGGCCGGCTGGTGGCGCTGGTGTGCGAGTGCTCGTCGGCGTCGGTGTGGTGCTGGCGCAGCTGCTGCCCCTCGGGCTACAAGCTGGACGTGGCCGAGCTGGATCGCGTCCACCAGAACGTCGACTGCGTCAGAGACGCCTCGCCAGAGGCACCCAGGCCCTGGCTGCCCAAGCTGCCCAACATGCGCCGCCGGGAGGTCTACGGATTCCCCAAGGTACCTAGTCCAATTTTTTGCATCATTACAATGACTTGTGATGAGTATCCGCCATAGACAGGGTGGTAATAATTAAAGTTTCAGTTTTAAATTACTCTAAAACATTACTGTAACTTAGGAAGTTGTGACGAGGGTAACACTTAGCATGATAGGTCAAGGCTCATACAAGGTCACTCCTTAACACAATAACTAGCGCATGAATTAATAACAATTTATTCAAACAAGCTTTTATTAAACGAATTAGAGGTAATCAACACGTGGCCGTTCTTAAGACAAAATCAAAATGTACAATTACACCAACTTACTGGAGATTTCAGTACTTAAGAAACAAAAATTACAATCTGAAGGTGATTTTACAAGGTGGCACGTATGTTCCCCCCCCCCCTTTTTTTTTAAGTCAATACTCAACAATATGTAAATGATTTACAAAGCACACCGGTTCGTTACGAACCCAAATATCACAAGGAGCACAAGTTAATTAATGCAATTGATTCCCAAGCAATTAAAAATCCCTTTTTTTTACATATATATAAACGACAGTCAGCTTGGTGTCGCACTGCTGTTCAGGGCGTCTCCCAAACATCTTCTTTGATCGTCAGGGCTCAATTCGACGTGGGACTCATTCATTCCTGTAGACATTTAGACTCCAATAAATGAGATTCCGGGCTGAAGACATTGCGGGAGAAGCTCTGGACAGCGGTGAGATAGTAATGTGACTTGCCCGCCATACGGCCCAACACCCAGAAGCCATGAGCTGGGGGGTGCCATTTCTTTTCATAGCAGAACTCCTTTGGTTGTCATCCGCGGCACCCTTACAGCACAGCAGTACGTCGACCATATTCTGCGCCCCTTTGCTGTCCTTCATGGCAAGCCAAAAGCATTTTCAAAAATCTTCGAGAAAGCAATGTCCTCGAGAGTGGTCAGCCATCTCAACAGTAATGGGATACTTAGTAAATCACATTCCGGATTTAAAAAATGCTGTTCCACTGAGACAGCAATATACAATTTCACTGTCCACATAATAGAGTCTTTAAATAGTAAAATGTCACCAAAAGGAAGTTTCTGTGACTTGTCCAAAGCATTTGATTGTGTGAACCATGACATTATGTTACAGAAATTACAATTCTATGGTATAAATGGAATAGCATATGAGTGGTTTAAGTCATACCTACAGAAAAGGAAGCAAAAAGTTTCCTTATATGGGTCAAGTGATTTAAGCAAGTTTGCCACTTTATCTAACTGGGGAGAAATTACGTTAGGTGTTCCACAGGGTTCAATCATGGGTCCCTTTCTGTTCTTGATATATGTGAACGACCTCCCTTCCTAACTGAAACAGGAAGCTGAACTGACACTGTTTGCTGATGAGACAGCCATTATAATTAATCCAGTAAAAGAAACTCCAATTGAAAATGATATAAATAAGGTCTTTGGAAAAGTCATTAATTGGTTTTCCGCAAATGGGCTTGTTCTGAACTTTGAAAAAACACAGTACATCCAATTTTCTGCTGAAAAAGGTACAGTTCCTTCAATAAATATAACACATCAACAGAAGTCAGTAGACAGGGCAGAGCATTCTAAGTTTTTGGGTGTACAATAGATGGGAATCTTAATTGGAAAATTCATATGTTGGATCTTCTAAAGCGACTAGGTTTAGCAACTTTTGCAATCAGAATAATTGCTAATTTTGAGGATACGGAAATTAGTAAGCTAACATACTTTGCATACTTTCACTCTCTGATGACATACAGAATAATATTTTAGGGTAACTCAGCATTTAGACAAAAAGTATTCACTGCTCAAAAGAAAGTGTTTAGAATAATGTGTGGGCTTCATAGTTGCACATCTTGTAGGCATATTTTTAAAATATTTGGAATTCTTACAATAGATTCACAGTAAATTTACTCACTAATGAAATTTGTTCTCAACAACATGGATCAGTTTAAAAACAACAGTGACATTCATGATTATAATACCAGAAAAAATACCACAATCATCAGTATCCAGATGAAATAAAATGTCTGACAGGCAGCATATATATACATTGAAAAATCTTGTTTCGTATGTGCATTTCTTGTGCACTTGACACGTCCCACATCATAACGGCTACCGTACCGTGCGATTGATCAATGGAACATGCAACCAACTAACTAACTAACTAGCCATTGTGGGCTTACATTTCAACAAGATAATGCCCGCTCACACACGGCGAGAGTTCCTACTGCTAATCTTCATGCTTACTACTTCGACCTGCAAGGTCACAGGATCTCTACCCAATTGAGAACGTTTGGAGCATTCTGGACAGGGACCTCCACAATCACCTCCGGATTTTGACGATCTGACGCACCATTTGGATGTAATTTGGTACGATGTCCCTCAGGAGGACATCCAACAGCTGTGTCGATCAGTTCCAAGCCGAATAACTGCTTCCATAAGGAACGGAGTTGGACCAACGCATTATAGACTTGCTCAATTTGTGAATCACTTTCCCTAAAATAAATGATACAATTTCTTTGAAACTGTTATCATTTATTTGCCGATCCATGTACATCACATCTATCGATATCTGACCCATCGGATAATTTCTTTGTCGTGCGTCGTTTTATTTTGACTTAGAGTGCATGTATGGGAATCGGATATACGTTCTAATATGTTTCTCCGTTCTCTCACTGTGCGCCTCCTCATTTCTCCTCTCTTTGTCCTTCTTCTCCTTCTCCTCCACCTCTCTCTGTCCATCTTCTCCTCCTTCTCCTATCTCTCTCCTTCCTCCTCCCCTCTCTCTGTCCTCCTCTCGTTTAAGACTTGTTTCTTGTTATACCCATCAGTATCCTGATTGGGAACTGAAATCGCTTAAAATGAATGGGTAATCGGTGCCGGCCGCTGTGGCCGACCGGTTCTAGGCGCTTCAGTCTGGAACCGCGCGACTGCTACGGTCGCAGGTTCGAATCCTGCCTCGGGCATGGATGTGTGTGATGTCCTTACGTTAGTTAGGTTTAAGTAGTTCTAAGTTCTATGGGACTGATGACCTCAGATATTAAATCCCATAGTGCTCAGAGCCGTTTGAACCACTTGGTAAATCGGTTGGAATCATTCCTATACAGAGTATGACAGACATCTTGCTGCTGGACCTGTGAGAATAATATTCAATGCCAGCTATTTCGCATAGTTTTAATCTGTAAATGCTTAGGATTACGAAGTTTCAGATGATTTCGACTGCGTAGTACTACTCTGATCATAAGTCCCTGAGCTATAAGTACAACTCTTCAGTTTTCTGTTAGAACAGGCTGCGAGAAAGAAAACAAAACAACACATACTTGTGTATACAATTTTCGTTAAAAATTATATATGAGAAGACGGAATGTAAATGCGAGAAACAATTTGTCTAATGGTTTAAGTAACCTGGTATTGTAGTGTTTTCTTTCTCGCAGTCGGTTTTTACCCGAAAACCAGTACAGCATTGTTAAAAAAACGTATAGCCAGTTTCTGTCTGAATTTTTATTGGAGTATCTTGTAAAAATTTCAACTAAAGAAGAATCTTGCGAGATGTCATCGTCGAACAATGACTTGTATTTATGCAGTGTGACTGAGCTGCACCTACCGTTGTCGTTTTATGCAACCTGCGCTATATATAGATCAGGAACGGCATCCAGAAAGGCGACAACTACATAATCTAAATAAGTTCCATCTTAGAGCTTTGGGTGACTGCTAGCAAACGGAATCACACTGAAAATAGTGCAAGTGATGATTGGCCATGACTTACACAGCATTTCTGTCCGAAGATATACCTCACTTTTGCCGTAGTTATCCACCTGTCTCCAATCTTTCTTTGTGTGACTAGCGATGTAATCATACAAGTTTTGGATGTCTCTGCGAGTTTATTTCGTTTATAGTACTTAATCTATCCTAAATGATTCAAATCGTTACCTTATATAATGTGTCTCATCATCAGGAATAATGAAATTAACAGGAAATATCAAAATGGGAAGCATGAAAGTAACAGCCTTCCGGTATATAACCTAATGAAAAGATTACTGTATGACTCGCCGCGTTAATGTGCTAAAATAGTTTCACAAACAAAATTTATATAGTAAGTCTAAGATGTCTTCATATACTACACCGTTATTCTCTAATATTCTGAAAATGTTCTTCGCATCTCAAAAGTGAACTGGTCAACAATATTGTTCTGTCATGTGAGGTTGCGTAAAATGGCATCGGTAGGGCAGCTGAATCATTTTCATTGGGTTATATACCGTAAAGTTGTTAGTTGCACACTTCCCATTATGATATCTCCAAAAAAATGGCTCTGAGCACTATGGGACTCAACTGCTGTGGTCATAAGTCCCCTAGAACTTAGAACTACTTAAACCTAACTAACCTAAGGACAGCACACAACACCCAGCCATCACGAGGCAGAGAAAATCCCTGACCCCGCCGGGAATCGAACCCGGGAACCCGGGCGTGGGAAGCGAGAACGCTACCGCACGACCACGAGATGCGGGCTGTGATATCTCCCTTTAATTTCTATGTTTCTCGTGGTGAAACACACTTTATAAGGCTACATTCTTGTACCACTTACAAATGATTAAGTACAATAAGTGTAATAAACCTACAGACATTCAAAACCTGTATTACTGTGACTACACTGCCAATTATACAAACAAAGACTGGAGACATTTGGATAAGTATGGCGGAAGTAAGGTATATGTTGGACAAATAAAAAATCGTAGCCCATGGTCAATTCTCACTAGGCTTTTTACGGTATTATTCTGTTTGCCATCTGTCACCGAACGCTCTGAGGGGGAACTTACAGCGATTACATGGTTGTCGCCTGCCTGGTACCGTTGCTGATTCATATGTAGTGCCGTTTGCATAAGACTACATAGGGGCAGTTGAATCACGCTGTATAGTATTTCGGATTATCGCTACGCCAGACAAGTCATGTGGCAGTGCTCCCTGTGCGAAGCAGGAGTGGATCGCTAGTCTTGACTGAGCGAAGGATCAGTCGATATTACATACCCTGAGGAATCAAGGAATTGTCAGTTTGGCGACAGAGGAAACTCTGGACGGTAGTGAGCAGGTCCAAATGGTTCAAATGGTTCTGAGCACTATGGGACTTAACATCTTAGGTCATCAGTCCCCTAGAACTCAGAACTAGTTAAACCTAACTAACCTAAGGACATCACACATATCCATGCCCGAGGCAGGATTCAAACCTGCGACCGTAGCAGTCGCGCGGTTCCGGACTGCGCGCCTAGAACCGCGAGACCACCGCGGCCGGCAGCAGGTCCAAATGGATGTACGTTGCAGTAATTATGCCAGGATGAAGAGACTTGCACAGGACACACCTTCTTGGATAGCTGCATCGAACAGGCCTTCGGGGTCTAGTGAAGCAGGGGATACAACCCGTCGGCTTTGACCAATGACGTCATACGTTAAAAATGGTTCAAATGGCTCTGAGCACTATGGGACTTACTTCTGAGGTCATCAGTCCCCTAAAACTTAGAACTACTTAAACCTAACTAACCTAAGGACATCACACACATCCATGCCCGAGGCAGGATTCGAACCTGCGACCGCAGCGGTCGCGCGGTTCCAGACTGTAGCGCCTAGAACCGCTCGGGCACCACGGCCGGCGACGTCATACATTACTCATGGATATTAATGTCTTCACTTTGAGCCATAGATAAAAAAACAGTTCTGTGTTCCGGATAAGCGCTGTCATTGTACATTAAAATAATTGAATGTGATTTTAAGAGAGATTGCTACATATTGCTCAAAATATTATTCGTGTGCATTTATTTTAATAATTGGTTATTTGCAATTCATTCGGTACTTAATTTCATTCTTAGTGATATCGAGGTAATTGGACTATTAGTTTCTTATTTTATGACATTTTTAGTATCTCATTTTCGTTTGAAGGTGTAGATTTATCAGTTCCGATAAACCTGGATTTGAGACAGGCTATGGGCGTAGACATGTTGGCCACGACTTGTTTTTTACAAATGTGTAGTCTCGTTGCCGAGTATGTCCGATGTCGTGAGTGCGGCGAACATATGCGCCTCACAAGTGTATCTCGTCGCCGTACTCACGACTTATTCGTATGGCGCTGCACCGAAGATCGGTTGTGGCGGTCCATTAGACGAGGGAAGTGGTTCGAAAAATCTAAGCTCGCCTTGAGAGACATTACGAAAATCACGTACTGTTGGTGTCAGATATCCTGTGTGGCTGTGTGTCCATGAATGTCGTGTGAGTAAACGTATAGTTGTGGATTGGTACTCTTTTTGCAGGGAAGTTTGTGGGGAATACATGAAATAAAGGGCCATTGGGGGGGCCGGGTGTTATGGTCGAAATTGATGAGTCGCATTTTTGCAAAAGGAAGTAAAACAGAAGGGAACCTCCGATGGGATTATGGGTTTGGTGGGCTGTAGTTTCAGGTCATGAGTGTGACGATGTAGTGTTTAAAGTAGTACCCAATCGAAGGAAGGAAGTTTTGGTCAGTTTAATTGAAGATCACGTTGCAGAGAGTTCCATTGTAATTTCAGATGGTTTTTCTTCATATAGAGATTTAGGGGAAAGGGGTTATCAGCATCTCGTAGTTAATCACAATATTGAGTTCAGATCATTATCCACAGGGGCTTGCACAAACAGCATAGAGGGTTATTGGTCAGCTGTGAAATCTCTTGTAGGGAAGGGGAAACGCCGGATTTCCAGAATTCAAAGTCACTTAGACGAATATTCTTGGAGGCGTAGTATTCCCCAAACATCTTGCCTGTTTAAATGTTTTGTTAAACGTGTGCAGATGTACCGTCCGTAATATGTTAGCTAATTTCACATTAGGATTTGGGGGGGGGGGGGGGGGGCTGAATGTGTGTGTCAGTGCGTGTTTGTGTGTGTGTGTGTGTGTGTGTGTTTGTTTTCGTAATGTTTTGTTTGTTGTGTATGTGGGTATGTGAGTTTTGTTGATGTCTTTCTAGGCGAGCTTCGGTTCTTTTAAGAACTTCCCGTGTGGTAAGTTCAGTTTTCCATTTTTTTCTTTTACTGCATTTGATTATTTTGACTTATTTCATTGTCGTATTACGCCATTACGTATGTTTTCGTGTAATCCAGTACGTAATAGAAATTTCGCAGCTGTCGTTCTTCTTTCGTTTTCCAGCACTAGGATCAGTACGATGTTTTCGAATCTGTACCAGCAATATTAAACGGTGAAACGCCCGACACAACTAAAATTTGTATCCCGTCCTTCGGTTGACCTTTACACTGACACTACCTATTCGAAAAGAACGACATATGTAACATTGATGAGATTTACCAGTATATGTCAACAGGAGAGCAGGACACAAATGTTGTGTATAGCTATATAACTCAACTAAATAATGGGATACTATTGTCACTGCTGTGATGAAAACTATAACTTTCAGTCGATGCTATTAGCATCGAAGACGAAAAAAAAAAAAACTGTAAGCCATAGTGAAGTACGGGATACAAGTTGTATATTGCCTCTTCGTGTAGTTCAACTGAGGTACAGATTGTAAATGTAACGTACGTCAATTTTCACGTTTTCGTTAGCAGTGTACATATACAGGGTGTTACGAAAAGGTAACGCCAAACTTTCAGGAAACATTCCTCACACACAAATAAAGAAAATATGTTATGCGGACATGTGTCCGGAAACGCTTAATTTCCATGTTAGAGCTCATTTTAGTTTCGTACACCTACGCTCAATGGAGCACGTTATCATGATTTCATACGGGATACTTTACCTGTGCTGCTAGAACATGTGCCTTTACAAGTACGACACAACATGTGGTTCATGCGCGATGGAGCTCCTGCACATTTCAGTCGAAGTGTTTGTACGCTTCTCAACAACAGATTCGGTGACCGATGGATTGGTAGAGGCGGACCAATTCCATGGCCTCCACGCTCTCCTGACCTCAACCCTCTTGACTTTCATTTATGGGGGCATTTGAAAGCTCTTGTCTGCGCAACCCCGGTACCAAATGTAGAGACTCTTCGTGCTCGTATTGTGGACGGCTGTGATACAATACGCCATTCTCCAGGGCTGCATCAGCGCATCAGGGATTCCATGCGACGGAGGGTGGATGCATGTATCCTCGCTAAAGGAGGACATTTTGAACATTTTCTGTAACAAAGTGTTTAAAGTCACGCTGGTACGTTCTGTTGCTGTGTGTTTCCATTCCATGATTAATGTGATTTGAAAAGAAGTAATAAAATGAGCTCTAACATGGAAAGGAGGAGGAGGATATTGGTGTTTAACGTCCCGTCGACAACGAGGTCATTAGAGACGGAGCGCAAGCTCGGATTACGGAAGGATGGGGAAGGAATGCGGCCGTGCCCTTTCAAAGGAACCATCCCGGCATTTGCCTGGAGTGATCTAGAAAAATCACAGAAAACCTAAATCAGGATGGCCGGACGCGGGATTGAACCGTCGTCCTCCCGAACGCGAGTCCAGTGTGCTAACCACTGCGCCACCTCGCTCGGTCTCTAACATGGAAAGTAAGCGTTTCCGGACACATGTCCACATAACATATTTTCTTTCTTTGTGTGTGAGGAATGTTTCCTGAAAGTTTGGCCGTACCTTTTTGTAACACCCTGTATATAGGTCAACGGAAGTATGGGATACAAATATTATGAACGTAGCTCCTTCTGCCATCGGTAGTACTACTATCTACTTAAGAACAGACTATTAGTGGTAGCGGAGGCGAAAGAAACAACACATGTATGGTTTGTATCCCGTGCTTCAGTTTAGCTATATAGTTCAGCTGAACAGCAGGATATTAATGCTAACGAAAACGAAGAAATCGACGCACGCTACATTTGTATCCCGTACTGCAGTTAACCAATACAGCTCGAATGAGGTTCGAGATACAACCCATATACATGTGATGTGAGGTATTCTGTTGTTGTTGTAGTCTTCAGTCCAGAGACTGGTTTGATGCAGCTCTCCATGCTACTCTATCCTGTGCAAGCTTCTTCATCTCCCAGTACCTACTGCAACCTACATCCTTCTGTATCTGTTTAGTGTATTCATCTCTTACCCTCCACGCTGCCCTCCAATACTAAACTGGTGATCCATTGATGCCTCAGAACATGTCCTACCAACCGATCCCTTCTTCTAGTTAAGTTCTGCCACAAACTTCTCTTCTCCCCAATCCTATTCAATACCTCCTCATTAGTTATGTGATCTACCCATCTAATCTTCAGCACTCTTCTGTAGCACCACATTTCGAAAGCTTCTATTCTCTTCTTGTCCAAACTAGTTATTGTCCATGTTTCACTTCCGTACATGGCTATACTCCATACAAATACTTTCAGAAACGACTTCCTGTCACTTAAATCTATACTTGATGTTAACAAATTTCTCTTCTTCAGAAACGCTTTCCTTGCCATTGCCAGTCTACATTTTATATCCTCTCTACTTCGACCATCATCAGTTATTTTGCTCCCCAAATAGCAAAACTCCTTTACTACTTTAAGTGTCTCATTTCCTAATCTAATTCCTCAGCATCGCCCGACTTAATTCGACTACATTCCATTATCCTCATTTTGCTTTTGTTGATGTTCATCTTATATCCTCCTTTCAAGACCCTATCCATTCCGTTCAACTGCTCTTCCAAGTCCTTTGCTGTCTCTGACAGAATTACAGTGTCATCGGCGAACTCAAAGTTTTTATTTCTTCTCCATGGATTTTAATTCCTACTCCGATTTTTTCTTTTGTTTCGTTCACTGCTTGCTCAATATACAGATTGAATAACATCGGGGAGACGCTACAATCCTGTCTCACTACCTTCCCAACCACTGCTTCCCTTTCATGTCCCTCGACTCTTATAACTGCCATCTGGTTTCTGTACAAATTGTAAATAGCCTTTCGCTCCCTGTATTTTACGCCTGCCACCTTCAGAGTCTGAAAGAGAGTATTCCAGTCAACATTGTCAAAAGCTTTCTCTAAATCTACAAATGCTAGAAATGTAGGTTTGCCTTTCCTTAATCTAGCTTCTAAGATAAGTCGTAGAGTCAGTATTGCCTCAAGTGTTCCAATATTTCTACGGAATCCAAACTGATCTTCTCCGAGGTCGGATTATACCAGTTTTTCCATTCGTCTGTAAAGAATTCGTGTTAGTATTTTGCATCCGTGACTTATTACACTGATTGTTCGGTAATTTTCACATCTGTCAGCACCTACTTTCTTTGGGATTAGAATTATTGTATTCTTCTTGAAGTCTGAGGGTATTTCGCCTGTCTCATACATCTTGCTCACCAGATGGTAGAGTTTTGTCAAGACTGACTCTCCCAATGCCGTCAGTAGTTCCAATGGAATGTTGTCTACTCCCGGGGCCTTGTTTCGACTCAGGTCTTTCAGTGCTCTGTCAAACTCTTCACGCAGTATCGTATCTCCCATTCCATCTTCATCTACATCCTCTTCCATTTCCATAATATTGTTCTCAAGTACATCGCCCTTGTATAGACCCTCTGTATACTCCTTTGTGTTAGCTGAAGAACCAACACTGTTTTATGAGGAGAAGCTGAAATGCACGCGTTTTAGCTCACGCCGGCTGGCGTGAGGAGGGAAGAACTATACTGACGTGAGGTCTGGAACATGACAAGGAATGAGAATTCAGACAGCGGACGTAATTAGTTTCATACTTAACTTTAATCCATTAATGATGAACGTCGCTCTTGACGGTACATGATTCACAATATTATCTGTTCGGAATAGATTATTGAAGTAATTATAGTAACTGAATATGGCGCCTTGCTAGGTCGTAGCAAATGAAGTAGCTGAAGGCTATGCTAAACTGTCGTCTCTGCAAATGAGAGCTTATGTAGACAGTGACTATCGCTAGCAAAATCGGCTGTACAACTGGGCGAGTGCTAGGAAGTCTCTCTAGACCTGCCGTGTGGCGGCGCTCGGTCTGCAATCACTGATAGTGGCGACACGCGGGTCCGACGTATACTAACGGACCGCGGCCGATTTAAATGCTACCACCTAGCAAGTGTGGTGTCTGGCGGTGACATCACCTACTCCTTCCACCTTTCTGCTTTCCCTTCTTTGTGTAGAACTGGGTTTCCATCTGAGCTCTTGATATTCATGCAAGTGGTTCTCTTTTCTCGAAAGGTCTCTTTATTTTCCTGTATTCAGTACCTATCTTACCCCTAGTGAGATAAGCCTCTACATCCTTACATTTGTCCTCTTGCCATCCCTGCTTAGCCATTTTATACTTCCTGTCGATCTCACTTTTGAGACGTTTGTATTCTATTTTGCCTGCTTCATTTACTGCATTTTTATATTTTCTCCTTTCATCAATTAAATTCAATATTTCTTCTGTTACCCAAAGATTTCTTCTAGCCCTCGTCTTTTTACCTACTTGATCCTCTGCTCCCTTCACTACTTGCCGGCCGGGGTGGCCGTGCGGTTCTAGGCGCTACAGTCTGGAACCGAGCGACCGCTACGGTCGCAGGCTCGAATCCTGCCTCGGGCATGGATGTGTGTGATGTCCGTAGGTTAGTTAGGTTTAATTAGTTCTAAGTTCTAGGGGGATGATGACCTCAGAAGTTAAGTCGCATAGTGCTCAGAGCCATTTGAACCACAGAGCCCTTCACTACTTCATCTCAAAAAGCTATTCCATACTACCTATACTACCAAAGGTATTCTATACTACCAATATTTCCATACATTTTTTCCCCTTCGTTTTCCACAGAAATAATACGATACAAACAGACGATATCCTCAACGTGAAAATATTACTTGCCTTGATATATGTCAACCGTATTTTTTATCTTTCTTATCTCTTTGTTTCTGAACAATCTTGTCAGCTGTTACATCTGTGTAATAAATGATCTCTGGAAAACTCTGACGTCATTGGTCAATGCCGACGGGTTGTATCCCGTGCTTCACTAGACCCGGCCTAGGGAATGACGACCATCCTGAGAAGAGATGGTGCCGAGTTTTGACGGTGCCGGTTGTTGTCCGCAGTGCGAGAAGGGCGAGCACATCTCGGAGACGTACGAGGGGCAGTCGTGGCAGTTGCTGGCCAACGGCAGTGCGCTGGTGGGGGGCGTGGCGCTCGCGCAGCCCCTGGAGCGCTACTGCGCAGACGCGGCGGGCCACGGCGGCCGCGGTCAGCTGCTCTACTGCAGCGACAGGTCCGTCTCCTGGAAGCCCAACCGCCAGCGCGGCCTGCTCTACGGGCTGCTGTTCGGACTGGGCGCCATCTTCCTGCTCGCCACCGTCCTCCTCTACAGCTGCCTGCCCGGTGAGCTACCGCCGTCACTCCACGACTCGTGTCTCTGCTCTTTAGACCACTTCATTCGCATGACAGATCAAATATGTCCAAGTGTACCTGTGGAATGCATGAGGTGGTGACAGTAAGAAATTTCACACAAACAAAGTAATACCATGTTGTTAATAATTCTTCCGGATTCTATGGCCGTAGTCCATGGAATTCTTCTATTCCCAACATTTCGTCCAATACTACGTTGGACATCCTCAAGGGTATGGCTGGTCCTGCTGAGTCCTGCCGACTGTCGGCAGGACAGCAGGACCAGCCATACCCCTGAGGATGTCCAACGTAGTATTAGACGAAACGTTGGTAATAGAAGAATTCCATGGACCACAGCCATATAACCCGGAAGAATTATCAACAACGGTACCATCCGGTCGTGAAAGCCTTCATTGTATAAAAGTAATACCATACTCTGGAACAACATATTCCACAGCTGGGGTTGCTAATGCATGCCTGTTGTGGTCGTACAGGGTGACAATTATTGAACTATATGAAAAAAAAACAATGTAAATTAGTTACAAACTAAGGCGTGCATACATTTTATTCAACTTGTAAACGTCACTACAGATATTCGGATTCAGGTTATGACATGTTCGCTATGCCCGTCATCATTGCTCCAGAAGTTGGACCATTACGGAATACGGGGAGTAGCTCACAATTGGTTCGCCTCTTAATTTAGGAACAGGCAGCAAAAGGTCATTATTCACAATGTTGATAACGGCTGTGATGTGGGGTCTGAGTGGGGTACTGTCAAGTGGAGGGTGCCCCAGTGATCAGTGTTGGGGCCACTCCTGTTCCTTGTTTATATAAATGATATGCCCTCTAGTATTACAGGTAACTCTAAAATATTTCTGCTTGCTAATGACACTAGCTTGGTAGTAAAGGATGTTGTGTGCAACATTGGCTCGGTTTCAAATAGTGCAGTACATGATCTAAGTTCGTGACTTGTATAAAATAGAATAACGATAAATCACAGTATGACTCAGTTTCTACAGTTTCTAACACACAATTCAACAAAACCTGACGTTACAATGAAATGAACACCCTTAGCTGCTTACAGGCGTTGACATACGTCAATGGGGACAGATGAAAATGTGTGACCCGACCGGGACTCGAACCCGGGATCTCTGTCTTACATGGCAGACGCTCTATCCATCTGAGCCACTGAGGACACGGAGGATAGCGCCACTGCAGTGATTTGTCCCTGGCACACCTCCCGCGAAACCCACATTCTCAACGTATTATCCCACACTACATTCGTAGTGCCCCCGCCCATTATACTCATTACTCGTGGCGCGTTGCCGATTCCCGTAAGAGTTCGGGCACTGTTTGTGCATTCGCACAGAAGAAGAAGATGCTCAAGTGGCCTGTCAGCCTTAACTATATATATACTAAGATGGTATCTGTTCTTTCGGACAGTATATATAAAACCTGACGTTTTAATTTCACAGAACGGGCATGTGATTGGTGAAACTGAACAGTTCAAATTCCTAGGTGTTAAGATAGGTGGTAAGCTGTCGTGGAAAGCCCACGTTCAGGATCTTGTTCAAGGACTTAATACTGCCATTTTTACTATTCGAACAGTATCAGAAGTGAGTGATCGTTCGACACGAAAATTAGTCTACTTTGCTTATTTTCATTCGCTTATGTAGTATGGTATTATATTTTGGGGTAACTCTTCCCATACTAAAAGGATATTTTTGGCTCAGAAACGGGCTGTTCGGGCAGTAAGTTCACGAACCTCTTGTCGACCTCTGTTCACGTGTCTGGGTATTTTGACATTGGCCTGTCAATATATATATATTCCTTACTGTCGTTTTTTGTTACCAATATTAGCTTATTCCCAAGAATAAGCAGCTTTCACTCGGTTAATACTCGGCAGAAATCAAATCTGCATTTGGATTGGATTTCCTTAACTCTTGCGCAAAAAGGTGTGCACTATACTACTGCATCCATTTTCAGTAAACTATCACTCAAATTCCAAAATCTTAGCAGTAATCCATGTGCTTTCAAACAGAAACTGAAGAGTTTCCTCATGGGTCACTACTTGTATTCTGTCGAGGAGTTCTTTGAAAACTTAAGCTGATTCTTACTGTATTGTTGATTGCGTTTACTTAAATTTATGGACTGACTTTTTTCGGGTTCATGAACATTTATTTTTATTTGTTATTACTTTTATGTTGTAATTTCATGTACTGACACGTTCCATGACCTTGGAGATTTGCTCCTCAACTTGGTCCCACGGAACTTGACGCGTAAATAAAATAAATTGGCGATGATGTGGCGCAGATGAATAGCGAAATCTGCATGATCTCTTGAATGGCTGTTTTCAGCCCTGTGGTGGTTTTGGGTTTATTTCTGCACACCTTGTATTTAATATAACCCCACAAAAAAGAGTCGCATCAGATCTGAAGAATATGGTGGCCAATCTAGACCTATGCCAGTGGCCTCTCGGTACCCCAGAGCCAGAAAGCGGTCTCCAAAGCGCTCCTCCAGAACATCACTCTCCTGCTTTGATGGAGTCGAGCTCCGTCTTGCATGAACGACATCTTGTCGAAATCACGGTCACTTTGGATAATGGGTATGAAATCATCTTCCAAAACCTTCATATACCATTCGGTAGTCACTGTGTCATCAAGAAATGCGCCAATTTTGATTATTGTCGTACCCATCCAAATGTGGGCTCCGTTGCTAAACCAAACCATACTAATTCCCATCATCCCTTGTGACCAACAGTGCAGTTTGATGTCCTAACGCAAACTGTTCAGAAGTTATGACGCTTTTATTTCATATAGTTCAATAAATGTCACCCTGTACATAGTCCAGTCAGATTAATATGATCCCCGCCTTGTTATCGTGATGGTCCACAGACAGTATGTCGCAGCACTAGCAGTGCAATCTATATAAACCATGTCAGGTGGGGACATAGAAAGCAATCCAGTCATTGCTGTAATGTGAAAACAGGGCGATTTATCTCACATCCAAAAGGACATCTCCATTGACTTCCGGGCCAACTATAGAAGCATTTCCAAAACAGCAATGTAAACTGTTCACGTGCTACCATGATTACAGTATACTGTGCATGGCTAAATGGCACCATCTAAAACTGGTCCTGAAGCAGCTGTGCTGCACCACGGGCTATAGATTACAGGGGTGAACGCCGGTTGCAGAGATGTTTACAGGTGAATAGACGTGATACTGTCGAGCATCTGACCACTAAGATGAACAAAGGGGCTATCAACAATGTGTCCAAAATGACTGTTCAGCGAACATTGCTGTGTATGGACCCCTGCAAAAGGCGTCCAGTACATTCACCCATGCTGATTCACGTTCACTGTTGATGAAGGTTGGAACTGGCATATCAGTACCGCATCTGGACGGTCACTTAGTGGCGATAGGCGCCTTTTCAGATGAATCAGATCTATGCTCCATCAGACAGATGGCTGTTGTGTACAGCATGAAATGTCTGAAAGCAAACACCCTGAAACAATAGTGGGAAGGGTTCAGGCCAGAGGGCATTTCTTGGGTGATCTCGTAGTTTTGGAATGCACAACTGGTTCAACACAGTCATGCACCTATACTTGGGGAGTATGTCCATTTGTACATGCAGGTTGATTTGCTCGAAACAACGATATTTACTGGCAGGATAAGGCAACCTGTCTCACAGCTCACAGTGCCTGTGCATCGTTCAAAGAGCACCAGGATGAGTTTACCGTAGATCACCGACCGAGAAACATGCCAGATAGAGACCCAATTGAGAACCTGTGGGGCCACCTCAACGGGCTCTTCGCGCTGTGGGTCCTCAATCGAGAAACCTAGGACACCTGACCACAGCAATGCAGTCGACGTGGCTCCACATGCCTGCCAGTACCTTACAGAACCCCACTGACGCCTTTCCTGAGGGTCTCGCAGCGTTTTGCACTGCAAAAGTTGGTTGTTCAGGCTTTTGACAGGCAGTCACATTAATGCGACTGGACAGCGCATGTATTATCTGGGGCATTAAGGATTTCAAGGTGCTGTTGTTATAGTACACTAGCGCTGGCAGAATCTATCTGTACCTGATGTCAGATGGGTAGTCAGGATGTGTCGGCCATCTGGGAAAACCAGTAAAAGCAGCACGGAGTTTAATAGGTAAGGATCTCACTGATGAACAGTAGTATATAAAAAGTACAGAACTTTGAAACAAATTGACAAATTTATTTAAACGCACACTGAAGACAACCAATAATACGAGGGCGTGCTGAAAAATAATACCTCAGAATATGTTATGTGAAACCTCTTAATGCTTTTTAAATACAAAACTGTGTTAACATTCTAAATCTTTATTCTTCATGTCTACATATTTGTTTCTCAATATAGCCATCTTAGCGACGAACACATTTCTCCCAAAGCAAGACCAGAGCCATACCTCTGCTTGCACCGCTTCATCTCTATCGAATGAAATCCTGGAAGATGTTGTTTTACGTTTTCGAAACAGATGAAAATCAGAAATGGCCAAGTCAGACTCTATGGAGGATGATCAATGACAGTTAACTCCAGGCGTCGGATGGTTGCAAATTTCGTAGTGCTCGTGTGTGGACTGGCGTTTTCATACAGATGTAGTCGATGCTCCATTTGTGGACGAATTCTTTGAATCCGAAACTCGATTACTGCACGTTGTTTCTCCGAACCGACATAATAACGTTAAGCACCGCCGTGTTACACGCTACAATCCGAAGCCCTCTAGAGGAAAAGTGTTGCAACTTGCTTCGAACCGAGGGGGGAAAGTCGATCAAGCAAAATGCGTAACGTATCTGACACTGAGAAGAGATTGAAAAAATATGGAGGCACTATTTTTGGGACGCCCTTCTGTATGCCATTACATATTATATACGCGCTGTGATTGGTTGCGAATACAACACCGTACAGATGGCCGGAATCACGTTCCGCACATTTCTCCAGGCGATGAAGCCCAATTCGGTATGTTCAATGGGATCTCCTCCACAGATATGTGTATCCTTTTCTTGAATTCAGCCATGGTGTCACCACGTGTAGCGTACATCCGAGTCTTCAGGTACCCCCAAAAGAGCCCGCCCGGTTAGCTGCGCGGTCTCATCCCACTCATTTTTGGTCGGGAAGGCGTGCCGGTCCCCGACACGAATCCGCCTGGCGAATTAGTGTCGAGGGCCGGTATGCTGACCAGTCTATGGATGGTTTTTAAAGCCATTTACCACGTGCCTCGACGAATGCGGACTGATTCCCCTTATTCCCCTGCGCAGTCTCCACAATCGCCTACACCGTAATTACTCTACCACGCAAACATTTGGGGTTACACTCGTGTCCGCAGCTCGTGGTCGTGCGGTAGCGTTCTCGCTTCCCACGCCCAGGTTCCCGGGTTCGATTCCCGGCGGGGTCAGGGATTTTCTCTGCCTCGTGGTGACTGGGTGTTGTGTGACGTCCTTAGGTTAGTTAGGTTTAAGTAGTTCTAAGTTCTAGGGGACTGATGACCATAGATGTTAAGTCCCATAGTGCTCAGAGCCATTTGAACCATTTGGTTACACTCGTCTGGTGTGAGACGTTCCCGGGGGGGAGGGGGCGAACTTCACAATAATCCTAGGTTCGGTGTTAAGCGGCGGTGGGGTGAGTGGACTGCTGTAGCCTGTTGGGTTGTGAACCACTGAGGGCTACAGCGGGGACGAAGCCTCTCCGTCGTTTCTAGGTCCCCAGTTCGATACAGTACAATACAATACCTCCAGAAGAAGAAGCCAGAGGCTGTCTAATCGGGTGAAAGTGCTGACCAATGAGTATCTCGAAATCTGGAAACAAATCGACCAAGAAAATGAAGCCGCAAGACATTCATGGACTGTATGAGATTTTGCCCCATCCTGTTGCAACCATGTCGTTGTTCAACTTTGGATGGAAGAAATCGTGTAACATTTGGACATAGCGATCCTTAGTAACCCTTCTGCACGACTATGAAGATCCTAAGAAAATGTTGACCAATGATGTCCAACGAGGCCACGTCGTACCATCCAATTGCGCCTTCATAGGACAAGGATTTCTCCCTCAGCCAACAAGGAATGCCTTCGTTAATGTATCCCCAGCACTTGTGATTCCGTCTATTTACACAGCTACCTCGATGAAAATGGGCCTCATGCGCCATTAGTACGATTTTATCCGTGGAAGTACAGATTTTCATATATGAGACGCCGGAGAGAACGATCTTTCAATGTTAACGCCGAGGCATGTCTGGCAGCAGAATGGAGAACGTCTTCCTCTCGTGAACGGCTGTGTCCTTCATCACAGTGGACCATTGCTCTTTCACGCAAGATACAGTAATCCTGAATCGTTGCACCCACCATACAATAGCCCGATGACCGGAAGCTATCATGGCTTTTCAACACGAAATGATGACGAAATAGTCGCTGAAATGTGATGGAAGATTCATAATTTTTGAAATACAGCTCAACGATTAATGCTGTGGACTCCAGAAGGCAATAATTATAAATGATCATCCTTCCTCGATGTAGCGACCCCGTGGTACGTGATCAGATTCTACTACTGATTCTGCCAGACACTATAGAAAAGATGTATATTGTTTACTTCGAATTACAGTTGGGTGTACCCTACTGTTGGTAAAGTAGCCACCAGTCAATCAGAGGGGCCAAAACGGCCAGTTTGTGACAAACCATCAGGAGAGAGCGGGAGAGGGAGAGGGAGAGAGAGAGAGATAGGGAGAGGGACAGAGGGAGGGAGAAAAAGAGAGAGAGAGCAAGAGAGAATGGGGAGGGAGAGAGGGGGAGAGATAGAGATGAAGGGAGAGAGAGAGAAAGTGCAACGTCATCCTTTGCCGGGAGGTGAGACCAGGGCAGCGGAATGTCTCTCGATCGACGCCCAGGACGTGTCTCAGCGGACAGTATGTGACTATTGTCCCGAGAGTCCCATGAGTCGTTCAGGCGTGGCGAGGGAAAGTTTGATCTGTCAACATCCGTAACTACAATGAAGTGCTCTTATGCTGAAGTGCTCCCTCGAGCCAGCATGTAGCCCGCAAGAGTTAGCACCGAAGTACTGATATGACATGTTGTCTTCTTTGTTTTCCGGCCTCTTTTTTTTTCACACTTGCAGTTATATAGGTAGTGTAGGTTAAACGCCGTCTTTTGCAACTGTAATGAAAGTCTTATTAAGACCAAACGCGTTTTACTTTATCCTAAAGCATCTTCAGTGATCACTGTAGCAGTATGGTTTTCTTCCTCCTACACTTTGTTTGCTAGAATGATGAACAGTTCTCGTGACTTAACTTTAAATTTTATTAATTCTTATAGCTACTCACGGTTTTTCTGGATGTTTGCGTCATTCTTCTTGTTGTTTCACATATGTTAGACTTCAGCACACAGCTTCTTCTCTATCACTAAATATATTCATTCAAGTTTTTGTGTTGTACAGAATCGCTGACATTCTCGTCATTTTGTGTATTTTGTTCTGCTAATGAGGGGTGCGTTCGTCTTCTGTTTCTTTTGATAGGAGAGGGAGCATCTGCTACTGCTCTGTGTGTGTCAGTGGATATATTTTCCGTGTAGTGTGTGTGCGCGTGCATTTTTCTCGGTGGTAATGACTGTCCATATATTTGTGTGTTTGTTTGTTTGTAAAAGGAACTAATATATCGTAGCTACTGTGTGTGTAAATTATTGCTTTATTGTGGTACGCTAGCAGTTGATCTAGGGTGGGGATTGGCAACATCCTCGAGAAGCATGGAATAAAAATAGCGTATCCAAGCAATAACTCTATACAGAAATGTCAAGAAAAGGAAGACCACATAACACATACCAAAAATCTTTCACAATCTATTATCTGTTTAGCAATAGTTAATTGTCATCTCATATCGAATAAAACACGCAAACGAACTGGTATAATACACTGAAGCGCCAAATAAATTGGTGTTATAGTTGGACCTGACCGTATGTGATTATTTCTTGTGGGGGCTTATAAAAGACTCTGTTTATGTGCCTCCGTTAACAACAACAATGAATGAAATATCGCATAATAGCAGCTGTGGAAGCTGTAACTGCAGTGTGGGAACAGTCTGAATACCGCACGACACCTATGAGAAGGAATGAAAAAAAACTTTTTGAGTTTCCTGTTCATCAAAAAAACAAAATTCATTCTATGTATGTATTAGTTTCAGAAATCGGATGATTCTTTTTGATACACCCTGTATTTTATAAGAAGTACGGCTGTTAGTACGCCCTATTTCTACACGTTTATGACCAGGCGCAGTCCCGCGTCCACTTCAGTGAAGGATCATGTAGATACTGACAGCTGGCGTTGTGTTGGCAGGCCTGCTGGCTCGGATGCACGCGCGCGCCGTGGTGTGCCACGCTACCTCTCTGCTGGGAGCCTACGTGGCGCTCGCCGTGATGCAGACGTGGCCCGACATGCCGCTGCCAGCCTGCTCTGCCGCCGGTGAGTAGAGGCGCGCGACGCCCCATTAGCTACTCCTGTCGTTAACGACATGACAATTTGACGTTGGGTTTCAGCGGCGATACGTGTTTTGTGGCCTCTTTGTTAACGAGCTATGGTGGCAATGAGCAACTGAATATGAGTCTTTGGGCACAAAATTGGTTATAATAAATAAATAAAGCACTGGACGACTTATTTTCTTGAAACAATCTGACGCAGTTCAGGAGCGATGGCGTGGTGCATTGTCATAATGAAGTTTCAGGTTGTAATGGACCCTGTTTTAAATCAAATGAGATGGGACCACTATTGAAACTATCTATGCTGTTAGAACTGTACAGTTTTAATTAATTTAGTGAAACGTCCTGGCAGATTAAAACTGTGTGCCGGACCGAGACTCGAACTCGGCACCTTTGCATTTTGCGGGCAACTGCTCTACCAACTGAGCTACCAAAGCACGACTCACGCCCCGTCCTCACAGCTCCTACCTTCCAAACTTTACAGAAGCTCTCCTGCGTACCTAGCACTCCTGAAAGAAAGGATATTGCGGAGAGATGGCTTAGCCACAGCCTGGGGGATGTTTGGTAGAGCACTTGCCCGCCAAAGGCAAAGGTCCCGAGTTCGAGTCTCGGTCCGGCACACAATTTTAATCTGCCAGGAAGTTTCATATCAGCACACACTCCGCTGCAGAGTGAAAATATCATTCTGGAATTAATTCAGTGGTTGCATTTTTAGGTATACCATCACCTAATTACACTTCTGGAATGAGTTCACATGAACTATAAATGACTTACTTGCAATCAGTCTCCACTTTATCACAGTATCTATGAGGATGTGCTAAAAAGCAATGCCTCCGCGTAGTTTTTAAATAAAACAAACCTTATTGACATTCTACATCATTTTCTCCTTGTCTACATATTTAAGAGGGTGGTTTGAAAAATTCTGGTAATCACTGGGAGAGGTCGGCGTTAGCGCAACGAGTTGTTCACGTGATAATAATTGGACTGTTGCCTGCAAACACGTGCCAAATGGCTCTGAGCACTATGGGACTTAACATCTATGGTCATCAGTCCTCTAGAACTTAGAACTACTTAAACCTAACTAACCTACGGACAGCACACAACACCCAGCCATCACGAGGCAGAGAAAATCCTTGACCCCGCCGGGAATCGAACCCGGGAACCCGGGCGAACACGTGCCAGGTCAGTGCTCTTGGAAAAGAGCGGTGGTTGTTGTTCCCGCGTCGTGATTTGGGAAGATGGAAAAAAATCGAGATTCGAGCAGTGATTAAGTACTTCGTAAAGAAAGGCATGAAAGCAAAGGACATTCAGGCTGATTTCCAGAATACACTAGGAGACTCCTTCATATTCAACAGAGGCCGAGTGGACAAATGAATTTAAATTTGGTCGGGAGAGCTTAGATGATGATCCGCTCTGTGGTCGGCCAATGTGTGTCACTACTCCATAAATCATTGCAAAAGTGCACAAAATGGTCATGGAGGATCGCCGATTGAAATTGCAAGAAATTGCTAACGCTTGCCAGATGTCATCTGAAAGGGTATATCACGTGTTAACTGAAGAATTAGAAATGAAAAAATTATCTGCAAGATGGGTGCCGCAACAAGACAATGCGCGCCCGCACACATGTGCCGTCGCCATGGCAGAATTACACGAACTAAGGTATGAATTGTTGCTGCACTCGCCTTCTTCACTTGATATGGCTCCGTCAGACTTCCATCTCTTCCCAAAACTGAAATTTTTTATTGGTGGACGAAGATTCACTTCAAACGAACAATTGATAACCGGAGTTGACAACTATTTTGCAGGCCTGGAGGAAACTCACTTCCGAGATAGGATGAAGTGCATTAATGTATGAGGAGACTACATTGAAAAATAAAAAAGTTTCAGTGATGTAAGTACTTTTTTTCTATTTCGTTCCCAGAACTTTTCTAACCATCCTCGTAGTTTTCAACGTCGTCACTCTGGTGACGAACACATTACTCCCAACGAGAGACCAGTTTGTTGGAGCCGTCAATCTAGAATGTCACCTCACTTCTGCCTGCACCACTTCATCACTGTCAACGTAAAGTCCTCGAAGGTATTCTCTAAGTTTTGAAAACGATGAAAATCGGATGGGGCTTAGTCCGAACTGTGTCCGTGATCGATGGCAGTGAACCCAAACTGTTCGACTGTTGCAGATTTGTTTGTGTCATCCGACGACTTTCTCTGACGAGTTCATCAATCAGCTGCCGATGAGTCTCTTCGGTTGCTTTACGCGGTTTTCCACTCAGACCTGCCACACATATTGAGGTTACCGTCACCGTTACCTCCATTACGAGTACGAACAACACAACACCGCCTACGGCTTTTATTCTTCTACGAATTTCAGTTGGAGGCTCGTTTCTTGCGGTTAGAAATTCCACTGCAGTACGCTGTTCCTCACGCACCAACGTTACACAAAAAAAGCCATGTTACACGGTACAAATCGGAGCCCTCTAGCGGCAGTGCGTTGCAACTTGCATCTGCGAAGCGGGGAAGTCGACTGACAAGGGAACCTCCCCATCGTACCCCCCTCAGATTTAGTTATAAATTGACACAGTGGATAGGCCTTGAAAAACTGAACATAGATCAATCGAGAAAACAGGAAGAAGTTGTGTGGAACTATGAAAAAATAAGCAAAATATACAAACTGAGTAGTCCAAGTGTAAGATATGCAACATCAAGGACAATGTAAGCTGAGGAGCGCCGTGGTCCCGTGGTTAGAGTGAGCAACTGTGAAACGGGAGGTCCTGGGTTCGAGTCCTCCCTCGAGTAAAAATTTCACTTACTTTATTTTCGCAAAGTTACGATCTCACCGTTCATTCATTGACGTCTCTGTTCACTGTAATAAGTTTAGTGTCTGTGTTTTTCGACCGCACCGCAAAACCGTGCGATTAGTAGACGAAAGGACGTGCCTCTCCAATAGGAACCGAAAACATTTGATCGCAAATTCATAGGTCAACCGATTCCTCCACAGGAAAACACGTCTGAAATATTCTATACGACACTGGTGACGGCATGTTGTCGACCCACCTAACTTGCACACGTGGCGAATGGGTAAAAAGATTCTTCTACCTTGCCCGATTTAGGTTTTCTTGTGGATGTGATAATCACTCCCAAAAAAGTGATGAAAACGTAAGAGTTTGTCACATAAACCGCAACAAATGAATGCAACAGTTTCACAGTCGCACCGTTTTCCCTATGCTCTGTCAAAACATATGTTTTTTACGTTTTAAAATGTTTCCGTGTGTAGACCGTCAAATCCTGCATATGTCCAAGCAAATCTGAACATGTCCTGGAATTTTGGAGAGCGAAGTTGATTATGTGTGAGTGCCTGAACTTTGATAATTGTCTGAAAATTAAACTTTTCACTCGAGAGAAGATTTGAACCAAGGACCTCTCGAT
Organism: Schistocerca nitens; assembly: GCF_023898315.1. Lineage (NCBI taxonomy): Eukaryota > Metazoa > Arthropoda > Insecta > Orthoptera > Acrididae > Schistocerca > Schistocerca nitens. Next base: position 358,158,348 of record NC_064622.1, read on the forward strand.
CCGCAGCTGCTCACGCTAACCATGGGACCACGGCGCTCGTAAACCAACAGCCCCCTTGATGTTGCTTACCTTCCGCATGGACTACTCAGTTTGTATATTTTGCTTATTTTTTTCATAGTTCCATACAACTTCTTCCTGTTTTCTCGATTGATCTGTGTTCAGTTTTTCATGGCCTATCCCTGTGCCAACTTATAACTAAATCTGAGGGGGGTGCGATGGGGAGGTTCCCTTGTGAGTAACACGGATGACATGTAATACCCCAGCCTACTTGGAGATCACAATCAAAACTCCGGAGGCATTACTTTTCAGCTCGTAACAAACTGCCTAATGAAACAGTTACAGGCTTGTGTCTAAAGCGTGACCTATTCAAAGAGACAATGACATACAGAGCAACGGCCGCTAATTTTTCATATCACTTCCTACCTGCTTAGCATCCTTTAACGTTCTCACAGTTTTGCGTCAGTGCAGTTTACACACGCTAAGACAGAAGCTAATACTTACCATTAGACAATCAGACTGAAAGTTTTATATTTTAGAAAATGCTACAGAAACTTTGGATTGAATCTGAATGCTACCTTTTAAATGAAATTTGAGAAAGCGGGAACACTTCATTTACTGCCAGCGTAGATTGTATATATTGGAAATGGTTCTTTATACTTCAATAAATTTAAGAAAGATGTCAGAACAAAACCGTTACTGTTTTAACCACTCAAAGAAGAACAACAGAAATTAGGAACTAGCAATGCACAAGAATGATCACAGCTGTGAATCGGGACTGGTAATTTAGCGTTTCTCTGTACCGTCAATGAACAAATGTTGAATGGACTCCGTTCACAGAAAAAGAGATAGACATTAGAGCTTCAATAAGAAGGTAGTTTGCAGTCATTTAACCACGTTGAAATTATTACGTCATTTATCGTTCAATTTTAGGGGAAAACACTAATCTTCGCCCAGTTACAAAAATAAATTAAAGCAAATATCAGCTCTTTCCCTATGAGTGTGAGATTCAGGCTCAGTTAACAGGTGCTCAGACATGTTGCGTCTTCTTGCACAGCTCACGTACCATTTACACGTTCTGCTTTCTTGTATGGCTTTTTAGGTGCAATTACGATTGCAACTGCTGTACTTATTACAGGACATCAGTCCAAGGTAAACAGTCATCATCTAGAGTAGAGTGCAGCCACATGTTGTCTGATCTAAGATTTCTTCTTGCCTTGAACGCAGTGCAGAACAGCTATGTGTTTCCGTGAGCACACGCCATTACGATCTGTTAACTACAGAGCTTTTTGTGCGTGAGCGCCAATCTGCAGCACCCATCAACCTCACAGTGGGTTCTCAGACTCACTGCGTCTACGTACACCCAAAGATTTACAAATTATCTATCCAACGAGTGTGACATTACACATTAAACTGACAACTACAAATTCTGTGGTGTAATTACTAATCCTTTCTACAGGTACAAAAAAATGGTTCAAATGGCTCTGAGCACTATGGGACTCAACTGCTGTGGTCATAAGTCCCCTAGAACTTAGAACTACTTAAACCTAACTAACCTAAGGACATCACACACATCCATGCCCGAGGCAGGATTCGAACCTGCGACCGTAGCGGTCGTGCGGTTCCAGAATGTAGCGCCTTTAACCGCTCGGCCACTCCGGCGGCCTACAGGTACAATTTACGTAGCAAAACAATATAGCATTTAAGTTACAGTAGTCGTATAGAATCGATAAATAAATTAAACAGTGTTAGATAAATAGAAAGATATTTGACAAAATAAATATCGAGCTGTGTTAGACGTCCGTAAATTGGCAGTGTAGCTACGTTACGAAGTCACCATCAAGTGCTCAAGGCGAGCATTGTAATTTGCCACCCATCATCAGTCGAGTAGACACTAGTTTTCTTAATCTCTCGTCCGACTGTCATTCCACACTTCATAACGTCCACAAACAAAATTCATTCAATGTCACAGAAAACAGTAGCCATTGTTGGATGTTATAAACCCAGTGGTGAATGCTAGCTAGTTAACTGAAGATCAGGCTGTGGGATCGGTGTTGCTTGCCCAATATCAGCGCAGTGGAGTGGCACCACATGCGGGCACAGCACGATACCTGCTGGGGAAGCACTTTAGATCAACATACCATTACCCTCCACAGCCATCCACCAGCATGCAACACTCCATTGTGGTCCTCAGCCTAGAGAAGTGTAACATACTGCCGAACCAACGCTGGTAAGTGAGAACATAATAATCGTTTCATCAACGATAATGGAAAATGCTGCTATCGTAGCCCAAAAATGGCGAATATGTCCTGGGCAGAGGTAGGGATATAAAAGAAGGCAGTTTCAAAGATATTTAAATCAGAGCATCTTCAAATATTCACCCTTTTTTACATGTTAGTATTAGTACCCATGTCATGTAATATGATGCTTCGCATCAGGTAAAGTGATACATAATGTCATGTCGTATAACATGACACATGCCATCATGTCGTCCAGCATGGCATTTGTGATATGATACAATATGACACAACGTGTCATTGAAGTCTAGGATGCATGCATCTCCACTTAGGGATACTCCCATTATAGATATACCCCCAGTCTAGGATACTGGCTGTTGTAGATGTATTCCACTTTGGGGAAAAAAATCATGCCCCCCACCCCACCGCTCAGAAATCTGGGGTTGGATTTATGCTTGGGAGATGGGAGGGAGGGGGGCGCTAAAACAGTGTTTTGAAGTTTTATCCCCGCAGAAAAACGTTTTCAGCCATTACATGTATGCTCTTCAGCCATAAGATGCCATATGATATATTATACAGTATATTGTTTACTACCATTGGTGAATGTTCTGGATTCTGGGCAAAGAATCGGAGACTTAAGCCTATAAATGGTAAGATGTAGGTGTGCCAACACCTTTCAGCTAAAAGAGCTCACTATGATAGGAAAATAAATTTAACTAGTAAGGAAAGCGCGAACACGTCAAGATAATTTTGATTTAAAGGTCCCTGAAGCCGCCTGATAAGTCAAAAAGCTAGTTACCTTCTTTTACATCCCTAACTCTACCCAGAACATATTCGGATTATTGTGCTATGATAGGAGCATTTTTCATTCTGCTTCCCAACTTCCACTCGACCAGAATTTTGACATTAGATCGCCATAGTTTGACAGTCGATGTAGATTTTTGTTGACTCGGGCGATGACTGCTCCGGTATAGGTATTTTATTGTCTTTAGAATTTTAATGCTTGACTTTGGCATCGTTAGTCTGGCTCCTCTACGGTAACGAGCCTGCTATGATTGAACCTATCCATCCAGTATAGCCTACTGTGTTCTCAGAGCAGAAAAACCTCAACATCACGTTAAGGTCACATGCTTAGAGGAGGTCTTTTGTCTCACCTTTCGTGTTTTCAGTTTTCAGTTTTCATTAATTTTATTACTTTTTTTAATTTTTTCAAACTTCGTTTACATTTCATTGGTTTTTAATTTTTTTGTTTATACTTACGATTAGAGACATGTTATTCATGTAAGCATGAGACAGTATACGCAAACCTATAAAAATAACCATAAATACTTCAAACACTATACAAATTAACAGCAAACGTAAATACGATACGGAAAGAAATATTAAATGCTGTGCGAAGCTTATGATAATAATGCATGTAAATACTTTTATGACGTAGATAATCTTACGATACGCCTATATTACATGGATAAACTTACATAAAAGTTTACTAAATCGCAAGATGAACTATTCGCGCAACAAATAATAAACTATTGACAAGCATACATCTTGTTATTATCTATTTACCGAAAATTCTTGTCATTGTTTATTTAAAATATTGCAACACCAAAACTCAACTTTAAGAAACCGTCGCTTTCGCTGTCGTGAATAACTGTGGTGCCCAATTTTGCAACAACCAATCTGAATTAAGTATGATTATTATTGGCTGAAATAAGCAGAAGAACTTCGAAACAACGTAAGCACTACAAAATACTATCAACTTTTTAATCCTGTCCGAAAATAAATTTTCTACTGGGCAGCATAGCAGTTCCTGAAGCAAACGCATAAAACATTTTCTATTCGTTAGAAATAAGGTAACCTTTTTCTGACAATTACTTTTATAGCAATTTTCGTGTTAGTTTAATTTGTGCTTGGTCATGGATAAAGCTGCAAACAATATACCATTTTGTTTAGGGCTGGGCATAATTCTGGTCTGCTATATCCATTGTTTTGAATGTCCAACGATTTTTCGATGATTTTAAACCACTGGCGAATAAAATCTTTAATGTATAAACAACGAAATGATAATCAACTGTAATAACCATGTTTTAATTATATCCAAATGCAGTGCTTGGTTGGTTAGCTGATTTAGGGGAGGAGACCAAACAGCGATGTCATCGGTCTCATCGGATTATGGAAGGAAAGGGAAGGAAGTCGGCCGTGCCTTGTCAAAGGAACGATCCCGGCATTTGCCTGAAGCAATTTATGGAAATCACGGAAAACCTAACTCACGATGACTGGGCGCGGGATTGAAACGTCGTCCTCCCGAATGCGAGTCCAGTGCGCTAACGACTGCGCCACCTCGCTCGGTGAATACAGTGCTCAAAATCCAAGTAATTTCTACGAAACGCAGTTTCATGAGCAAACGCATGATTTTTAGCGAGTAAGAGCCGAACAATGAAAGATTTTTGCAAACGCTTCTTATAATTACGTCAAGAATATATTTTTTACTATCATTTGTATCGCTCTGAACTGTCTCAACACGTGCGATTCGTGTAAAACCAGATTTTATTGGCAGTTTATGTACAAGTTTAGACTGCTGTATCGTGACAACGGATAAAGCTTTCACAAAACAAAATGACAATCATTAATTATATATATTTATCTACCTTCCTACAAAATATGAACTGATTCGAACAAATTTGTAGCATAGAAGTGGTGAGTGTAAAAAATCTCACAGAGACTTTTTTTTGCACGTAAAATCCGAAGGAAGCTAAATTTTTGAAAGCGCCTTTTCTGTAGCATTTTTTAATTTATTGATCTGATTCACTTTAAACCATTTCCGCGCATTCAGTTCACATAAGAATGAGTTTTACGTGCTACGTTTAACTAGCCTTTAAACCAACGTATCTCGACAACGGATAATGATTATTGTCTAAAAAAATTGTTTCGACTTTATCCATTTATGTTCCTTTGTGCCAAGTTTGAACTGATTCGTACAAGTTTAAAAGTAGTGAAGTGGCGCGCTTGGAAAACCTCCTAGGAGCGTGTGTTTTTTCACGTAAAATCCGAACGAAGCAAGATTTTTTCAAACAGTTAAAACTTATCTGTGATCAAAGTCCAATACACTAGTGGACCAAATTTGAGCCGTCAGTGTAGCTCCAGTCCGGAGTTATTTAAAGGTGACTCGTTTCCTAAATAAAATCCGAGCGGTGCACTTATAAATTGTGCCACTAGCTGAGCAATAATTTCAGTTCAGTTAATATCTTTTGCAAAAAGAACTAATCGATTCAGACAATTTGCCCGGGCATTATCTCCGGTTCGGTTCGTCTTTCAAAGCTTGCTTAATGTATTGTAACACAGCCTCAGTAAGATAAATGTTAGTATGGGTATAAAAATGGTCGCTCTCCCGGGCTAAACCAAAAACTGTTTACCCCATGTTCCTAGCTAGGAAGCGTGCAGCAGGACTGTGCCCGTCACCCAGCCCCCCCCCCCCCCCCCCCCCTCCGCTCCAAAGATCGAATCACGATTCTGCGCCGTCCGCTGTGGTCGAGCGGTTCTAGGCGATTCAGTCTGGAACCGCGTTGCTGCTACGGTCGCAGGTTCGAATACTGCCTCGGTCATGGATGTGTGTGATGTCCTTAGGTTAGTTAGGTTCTAAGTCTAGGGGACTGATAACCTTAGATGTTAAGTGCTTAGAACCGTTTGAAGCATTTGAAAGATTCTGCTCGCAATCTTTGCGTACATACACTACTGGCCATTAAAATTGCTCCACCAAGAAGAAATGCAGATGATAAACGGGCATTCATTGGACAAATATATTATACTAGAACTGACATTACATTTTCACGCAATTTGGGGGGACAGATCCTGAGAAATCAGTACCCAGAACAACAACCTCTGGCCGTAATAACGGCCTTGATACGCCTGTGCATTGATTCAAACAGAGCTTCCATGGCGTGTACAGGTACAGCTGCCCATGCAGCTTCAACACGATATCACAGTTGATCAAGAGTAGCGACTGGCGTATTGTGACGAGCCAGTTGCTCGGCCGCCATTGACCAGACATTTCAATTTGTGAGAGATCTGGAGAATGTGCTGGACAGGGCAGCAGTCGAACATTTTCTGTATCCGCAAAGGCCCGTACAGGACCTGCAACATGCGGTCGTGCATTATCCTGCTAAAGTGTAGGCTTTAGCAGGGATCGAATGAACGGTAGAGCCACGGGTCGTAACACATCTGAAATGTAACGTCCACTGTTCAAAGTGCCGTCAATGCGAACAAGAGGTGACCGAGACGTGTAACCAATGACACCCCATACCATCACGCCGGGTGATACGCCAATATGGCGATGACGAATACACGCTTCCAATGTGCGTTCACCGGGATGTCGCCAAACACGGATGCGACCATCATGATTCTGTAAATAGAACCTGGATTCATCCGAAAAAATGACGTTTTACCATTCGTGCACCCAGGTTCGTCGTTGAGTACGCCATCGCAGCGTTAAAGGTAACCGCAGCCATGATCTCCGAGCTGATACTCCATGCTGCTCCAAACGTCGTCGAACTGTTCGTACAGATGGTTGTTTTCTTGCAAACGTCCCGATCTGTTGACTCAGGGATCTGGACGTGACTGCACGATCCGTTACAGCCATGCGGATAAGATGCCTGTCATCTCGACTGCTAGTGATAGGAGGCCGTTGGGATCCAGCACGGCGTTCCGTATCACCCTCCTGAACCCACCTATTCCATATTCTGCTAACAGTCATTGGATCTCGACCAACGAGAGCACCAATGTCGCGGTACGATACACCGCAATCGCGATGGGCTACTATCCGACCTTTATCAAAATCGGAAACGTGATGGTACGCATTTCTCGTCCTTACACGAGTCATCACAACAACGTTTCACCAGGCAACGCCGGTCAATTGCTGTTCGTGTATGAGAAATCGGTTGGAAGCTTTCCACATGTCAACACGCTGTATGTGTCGCTACCGGCGCCAACCTAGTGTGAATGCTCTGAAGAGGTAATCATTTGCATATCACAGCATCTTCTTCCTGTCGGTTAAATTTCGCGTCTGTTGCACATCATCTTCGTGGTGTAACAATTTTAATGGCCAGTAGTGTACTTCTTACAGCACTTCAGCGCTGTTATCATAGCTTGTTGATCCATCTTTAGAATGCAATACAGCAACGAGTTTGGGTGCATGGAATTGACGATTCCTTGATGGGTTTCTGGTGATATGTGACACGAAATGTCAACATGCGGATCGCATAATTCCATGAATTGCAGACCCGTGGCTTGTGGCCGAGGAACCGGCGTCCAGTAGAGTCCCAGATATGTTCCACCGGGTTCACATCAGGCAAACCTGGTGGCCAGGCCATCTATGTTAGTTGAAATGGCTCTGAGCACTATGGGACTTAACATTTGAGATCATCAGTCCCCTAGAACTTAGAACTACTTAAACCTAACTAACCTAAGGCCATCACACACATCCATGCCCGAGGCAGGATTCGAACCTGAGACCGTAGCGATCGCGCGGTTCTAGACTGAAGCGCCTAGAACCGCTCTGCCACGCCGGCCGGCTATGTGAGTTCACTATCATGCTACTCGTATCATTGTGGCACGTTTGTATCCTTGTGACACATACACGCATCGACGTTGGGGGAGATGCAGATGACCTACAGTAATGTTCACGTAGTCAACTATCATGGTGTCAGCGATTAGCCGTGGAATTGCAGGTGAGTTGCCCCAGTGGCCCAGTACTGCCAGGACTGGACTACGAACATGGTGGGGTGCAGGTTTTGAGCAGCCGTACTCCTGGGAGGTGGCATATTGCGACACGAGCATCCACCTCGTATAACAGGAAACGTAATTCATCCGGCCATGCCACATGTTTCCACTGATTCACGGTCTAGTCCCGTATCGTTTACAGTCGTAACTGACGATGTCGCAGTGGCAGTATGGGGAACGTAGGGGTGGTCTGCAGCAGACCTTATGTTTAACGAAGAGCGCTGTGTAAGTATGCTTCGAAGTCCTTATGCGCTGTCCAGTCACATTAATACGACTTCCGCAAAAAGCTTAAACAGCCACATTTTTCAACTCTGATCGCTGGGAAACGTGGAGGAAGAGAGTCGTTGAGATTCTGGAAGGTACCGACACGGAGGTGGATTCATTTCGACTCCAGAGCCGTGACCAGCTGCGATAGGTTTCTTGGATGCGGACGCATGGCTTGAACATTTCGATCGAGGTGGTCGCACAGATTCTCGATTAGTTTTAAATAAGAGAAGTTTGGTGGACAGAGGGGTAGAGTGTACTCATCCTGGCGCTCTCCGACCACATAAACTGCTACCTGTACCACACGGTGCATTGTACTGCTGGTAGATCTCATCGCACCGAGGACATATGAACCTCCGGAGCAGGCGCCTGGTTCATGCTCCCATGATGACTGTTGCTTATCGCCGACGAAGGCTGTGGTTTGCACACCAGTACCGCATCTGGATGTACACTAACATTCCCTGGGTAATTTAGTCATTCTGGAAGGCACATTAGACCCACACAAGTATGCATCTATCGTAGGGTCGTTGTCCACCACTAATTGCAGTTTGTTTTTGCATTCTACCAACAGGATGGTTCAAATGGCTCTAAGCACCATGGGACTTAACAGCTGAGGTCATCAGTCCCCTAAGAACTACTTAAACCTAACTAACCTAAAGACATCACACACATCCACGCCCGAGGCAGGATTCGATCCTGCGACCGTAGCAGCAGTGCGGTTCCGGACTGAAGCGCCTAGAACCGCTCGGCCACAGCGGCCGGCTACCAACAGGAGAATACAATGTGTCACATAGTTCGCAGAGTACGTGTGTGGTTCTAAGCGCACCAGGATGAATTTACCGTACTCCCATGACCACCAAGCCAATTGAGAATCAGTGGGACCACCTCAATTTCACTGTTCCTGCTACGCATCTTTTATAGAGAAACCTACCTCAGCTGGTCATGGCACCGGAGTCAACATGGCTCCATATCGCTGTTGGCTGGTACCTTCCAGAATCTCATTCACTTCCAACACGTCTGGCAGAGGCCCGCGTTGCTGAAGTTGGTTATTCAAGCTTTTGACACGTGTCCACATTAATATGACTGGAAAGTTTATATTGTCACTAAAAGCTATCTATAGGAACGCTTTTATATTTGCAGTTGTTTTCATTAGCAACACTCTTACAGAAGCAATGTCACCCAAATGTGACTACAGCTCCAAGCGCTCTAAATCACCGCATGAGTTAGTGCAGCAAGTTTTCCCTTCCCAAGCAGCTCTCCAACAGGAATGTAAATAAAACAAATCAAATGTGTGTGAAATCTCAAGGGACTTAACTGCTAAGGTCATCAGTCCCTAAGCTTACACACTACTTGCCGGCCGGAGTGGCCGAGCGGTTCTAAGCGCTACAGTCTGGAAGCGCGCGACCGCTACGGTCGCTGGTTCGAATCCTGCCTCCAGCATGGATGTGTGTGATGTTCTTAGGTTGGTTTGGTTTAACTAGTTCTAAGTTCTAAGGGACTGATGACCTGTTTACATGCACCTGTTCAGCAGACCTCGGTGTGACAGGGCTTGGAACGCCCTCTATGTGACATGTGCTTTTGAGGAATAACATTCATGTACGCAATGTCGTACATGAATCAGGTGTTTACAAACTTATGTGTGCCACGTGTAATGCAGGTTACATAGGGCAAACCGGAAGAAAATTAGAACAAGGTTCCGTGAGCACGTTGCACTTGAGAGGAAAGATATTGCGGAAAAATCGAATTTCGCAGCCCATCTTGTAGCTACTGGTCATACAACTCCAGATTTGACATCGCAATTGAAGTTGTTGCACAAGGGTAAAAAAGGACGCTTTCTCGACCTTATGGAAGAGATGGAGATCTTTTGCCATCGTAAATCTCCAGATATAGCGCTACTTAACGAGCAAACGATATCGAGAAGCACACATTTTTGGGAATGCTTCTCCGATTTCCTACGAGAAAAGTCAACAACTTGTTGCCAATTGTCACAATTAGCAATTCGTAGTCAGTTGCTTGTTATCCCTTATATACAACGCCTCAGTCATAGTTGCTACGAGAACACTTACAATGGCCGCTATTCCAACTATCTCAACACATAGACACACATGTTTCGGTTTGTTCTAATAACATCACTAATTTCGGTTTTTAAAAAGTATGCTCCCTTTTTTTCCGTAATTTTCAGAACTTATGGACGCCTACTGAACATAATTTTACTACAGTCGACATCTCTTAGGCGTTGACACAAAGTAATATGAACCGGTTATCACTTTACGTAATTATATTTAATGTATGTTAACAATTCCTTTTCTGTTTGAATAAGTGCTGGATATCGTGAATAGCCTATGTTTAATTTCTCTAAAGTACGATGTATATTTCTGATATAAGTGGCACTATTACTTGTCCTTCCTCATGATGGTTTCTCGATGTTTGATGCATACTACTTGTTCGCACCTTATATTTTTAAATTTATTTCAATAACACAATTAGAATTATAGGTACTTCTTAAGTCTGCTTTTATTTCATATAGGTCCCACTGCTACTATAGCTATGTAAAATCAAATTATTTTATTTATATTTAAAACCAGTTGCTTGGCAATTTTATTACTGTTTTATCAACCTGTGAATGTACGTATGGGTTCTGACCCAGTGCTTATGCGGAAGCGTACAACCAGTGATGGGACGAATGATATGTACATTATCACGTCGTTAAATATGATAACAAAATTGTTACTCTACACCCTCAAACCTTTTTCGTTGTTGTATTGAATATTGTTTAATGGCATTTGAATTGTTACTTAATGGCATTTTCGTACTATTACTATTTTTTATATTTTTTTATATATTTGACTTCTCAGTTTTAACGTAATATTTACGTAAATCATGAACGATATAATCAAATACGCCGGGAGAAACTCAAGAATCACATGAACGATATACTTCTTACATCCCACGCCAAATGGTGGGTGCTATGTTTTACAGTAAGCAACCGTGTATATTTGATGTCATGTATGTATAGTCCCCCATTCGGATCTCCGGGCGGGGACTACTCAAGAGGACGTCGTTATCAGGAGAAAGAAAACTGGCGTTCTACGGATCGGAGCGTGGAATGTCAGATCACTTAATCGGGCAGGTAGGTTAGAAAATTTGAAAAGGGAAATGGATAGGTTAAAGTTAGATATAGTGGGAATTAGTGAAGTTCGGTGGCAGGAGGAACAAGACTTTTGGTCAGGTGATTACAGGGTTATAAATACAAAATCAAATAGGGGTAATGCAGGAGTAGGTTTAATAATGAATAAAAAAATAGGAGTGCGGGTTAGCTACTACAAACAGCATAGTGAACGCATTATTGTGGCCAAGATAGACACAAAGCCCATGCCTACTACAGTAGTACAAGTTTATATGCCAACTAGCTCTGCAGATGATGAAGAAATAGATGAAATGTATGACGAGATAAAAGAAATTATTCAGGTAGTGAAGGGAGACGAAAATTTAATAGTCATGGGTGACTGGAATTCGTCAGTAGGAAAAGGGAGAGAAGGAAACATAGTAGGTGAATATGGATTGGGGGGAAGGAATGAAAGAGGAAGCCGCCTTGTAGAATTTTGCACAGAGCATAACTTAATCATAGCTAACACTTGGTTCAAGAATCATGAAAGGAGGCTGTATACATGGAAGAATCCTGGAGATACTGACAGGTTTCAGATAGATTATATAATGGTAAGACAGAGATTTAGGAACCAGGTTTTAAATTGTAAGACATTTCCTGGGGCAGATGTGGATTCTGACCACAATCTATTGGTTATGAACTGCAGATTGAAACTGAAGAAACTGCAAAAACGTGGGAATTTAAGGAGATGGGACCTGGATAAACTGAAAGACCCAGAGGTTGTAGAGAGTTTCAGGGAGAGCATAAGGGAACAATTGACAGGAATGGGGGAAAGAAATACAGTAGAAGAAGAATGGGTAGCTCTGAGGGATGAAGTGGTGAAGGCAGCAGACGATCAAGTAGGTAAAAAGACGAGGGCTAATAGAAATCCTTGGGTAACAGAAGAAATATTGAATTTAATTGATGAAAGGAGAAAATATAAAAATGCAGTAAATGAAGCAGGCAAAAAGGAATACAAACGTCTCAAAAATGAAATCGACAGGAAGTGCAAAATGGCTAAGCAGGGATGGCTAGAGGACAAATGTAAGGATGTAGAGGCTTCTCTCACTAGGGGTAAGATAGATACTGCCTACAGGAAAATTAAAGAGACCTTTGGAGAGAAGAGAACCACATGTATGAATATCAAGAGCTCAGATGGAAACCCAGTTCTAAGCAAAGAAGGGAAGGCAGAAAGGTGGAAGGAGTATATAGAGGGTTTATACAAGGGAGATGTACTTGAGGACAATATTATGGAAATGGAAGAGGATGTAGATGAAGACGAAATGGGAGATAAGATACTGCGTGAAGAGTTTGACAGAGCACTGAAAGACCTGAGTCGAAACAAGGCCCCGGGAGTAGACAACATTCCACTAGAACTACTGATGGCCTCGGGAGAGCCAGTCATGACAAAACTCTACCATCTGGTGAGCACGATGTATGAGGCAGGCGAAATACCCTCAGACTTCAAGAAGAATATAATAATTCCAATCCCAAAGAAAGCAGGTGTTGACAGATGTGAAAATTACCGAACTATCAGTTTAATAAGTCACAGCTGCAAAATACTAACGCGAATTCTTTACAGACGAATGGAAAAACTGGTAGAAGCCGACCTCGGAGAAGATCAGTTTGGATTCCGTAGAAATGTTGGAACACGTGAGGCAATACTGACCTTACGACTTATCTTGGAAGAAAGATTAAGAAAAGGCAAACCTACGTTTCTGGCATTTGTAGACTTAGAGAAAGCTTTTGACAATGTTGACTGGAATACTCTCTTTCAAATTCTGAAGGTGGCAGGGGTAAAATACAGGGAGCGAAAGGCTATTTACAATTTGTACAGAAACCAGATGGCAGTTATAAGAGTCGAGGGGCATGAAAGGGAAGCAGTGGTTGGGAAAGGAGTGAGACAGGGTTGTAGCCTCTCCCCGATGTTATTCAATCTGTATATTGAGCAAGCAGTAAAGGAAACAAAAGAAAAATTCGGAGTAGGTATTAAAATTCATGGAGAAGAAGTAAAAACTTTGAGGTTCGCCGATGACATTGTAATTCTGTCAGAGACAGCAAAGGACTTGGAAGAGCAGTTGAACGGAATGGACAGTGTCTTGAAAGGAGGATATAAGATGAACATCAACAAAAGCAAAACGAGGATAATGGAATGTAGTCAAATTAAGTCGGGTGATGCTGAGGGAATTAGATTAGGAAATGAGACACTTAAAGTAGTAAAGGAGTTTTGCTATTTAGGGAGTAAAATAACCGATGATGGTCGAAGTAGAGAGGATATAAAATGTAGACTGGCAATGGCAAGGAGAGCGTTTCTCAAGAAGAGAAATTTGTTAACATCGAGTATAGATTTAGGTGTCAGGAAGTCGTTTCTGAAAGTATTTGTATGGAGTGTAGCCATGTATGGAAGTGAGACATGGACGATAACTAGTTTGGACAAGAAGAGAATAGAAGCTTTCGAAATGTGGTGCTACAGAAGAATGCTGAAGATAAGGTGGGTAGATCACGTAACTAATGAGGAGGTATTGAATAGGATTGGGGAGAAGAGAAGTTTGTGGCACAACTTGACTAGAAGAAGGGATCGGTTGGTAGGACATGTTTTGAGGCATCAAGGAATCACAAATTTAGCACTGGAGGGCAGCGTGGAGGGTAAAAATCGTAGAGGGAGACCAAGAGATCAATACACTAAGCAGATTCAGAAGGATGTAGGTTGCAGTAGGTACTGGGAGATGAAGAAGCTTGCACAGGATAGAGTAGCATGGAGAGCTGCATCAAACCAGTCTCAGGACTGAAGACCACAACAACAACAACATGTATGGGTTCTGACCCAGTGCTTATGCGGAAGCCTATAACCACTGTTATAACAATGCTAGCTTTTCCAAAGGGACAAACGAGACGTACATCAGCATGTCGGTTAAATATGATAACAAAATTGTCTATCCACACCTACAAACTTTTTTGTAATGAACATTGTGTTTCACGGCATTTTAATTATTACGTAATGACAGTTTCGTACTATTACTATTTTTTATATACTTGACTCCTTAGTCTTAACGTAACATCTTACGTATATCACGAACGTTGTACTTCTAACTTCCCACGCCAGATGGTGGGTATTATGTTTTTTTAAAAACCTGTGTTATACCTCATTTCATGTTATTCATATATTATTCTTTTTTATTGTCTTTTTCTCTTTTGCCTGTCCTGCTCTCTGACAACTTATTATCGATCTGTTTTATGTTTTATAAGTCTGTTTTTTAAAAACAATACGCCAATGTATTTTACATGTTTCCTTCCCCCTTCGTCTGCTATGTGTTTTACGTACATTTTAAATGTGAATTACTTCATGATTCACAAATGCACAAGAGTTATTTAGTGTTAATATCTCGCAAAACCAGTAATATTAAGTCTTCACGTGACACATGTCACATAGAGGGCGTTCCAAGCCCTGTCACACCGAGGTCTGCTGAACAGGTGCATGTAAACAGCGGCCTCAGTTCTCAGTTTATGTGATCGCTCTAAGCTTGTTGACACCAGTGCCTACCAATTTTAATTATATATTACAGGTATGTTCCTACCAACTGTTATGTTCATATGCATATGTAGTTGTGATTTTCTGTTTTATACTCTCTGATCGTTATGTGAAAATTTTTAACTTCTAGCACTGAGGATGGTCGCTAAGTGACCGAAAATCGATTTTGTGGTTAATAAAACAAAAAAAATACGACCAATGCTGTCTCTCCTTCTATGTAAAACCTCAGTATGCACACTTTCCCGTGACTGTGACAATTTTTATACAAAAGTCGTACTTTCCAAATAGTTGTAACCGCTTACATGCAGTTCGGTTGTGCGATACACAGTGAAATATATGTATACGAGGTGTGGCTAGAAAAAAACCGGACTAGTACTGGTGAAACAATAAAACGAATGCAATAAGGCTGAAAGTCGCGTGGCCTGTCACGTGACTCTCGCTCCGCCTGCTGCTCGAGTTTCATCTGCCTCCTGCACTCAGTCTGCCCGTGGCGTCTGTTTCAAGTAGTTGACGTTTTGTCTGTGCGTCGGAAAATGTTGAGTGTACAGAAAGAACAGCGTGTTAACATCAAATTTTGTTTCAAACTAGGAAAATCTGCAAGTGAAACGTTTGTAATGTTACAACAAGTGTACGGCGATGATTGTTTATCGCGAACACAACTGTTTGAGTGGTTTAAACGATTTAAAGATGGCCGCGAAGACACCAGTGATGACACTCGCACTGGCGGACCATTATCAGCAAAAACTGATGCAAACATTGAAAAAATCGGTAAACTTGTTCGACACTTTCCTTGTCAACTCCTGTTAACTCAGACACTGCTCTGATTGTTAAACGGCGATCTTGTCGAACAAGTTTACCGATTTTTTCAATGTTTGCATCAGTTTTTGCTGACAATGGTCTGCCAGTGCGAGTGTCATCACTGGTGTCTTCGCGGCCATCTTTAAATCGTTTAAACCACTCAAACAGTTGTGTTCGCGATAAACAATCATCGCCGTACACTTGTTGTAACATTACAAACGTTTCACTTGCAGATTTTCCTAGTTTGAAACAAAATTTGAACACGCTGTTCTTTCTGTACACTCAACATTTTCCGACGCACAGACAAAACGTCAACTACTTGAAACAGACGCCACGGGCAGACTGAGTGCAGGAGGCAGATGAAACTCGAGCAGTAGGCGGAGCGAGAGTCACGTGACAGGCCACGCGACTTTCAGCCTTATTGCATTCGTTTTATTGTTTCACCAGTACTAGTCCGGTTTTTTTCTAGCCACACCTCGTATGCTTCATCACCCACAAAGTGGATATCTCCTAATATCAAACCATCTCGTAGCAATAGTACTTCTATGATCTATTTTGCAGGAAAACGCCATTTCTGTTTCCATCAACACAGCTTTCAGGCATATAATCCTCAAAATCTGAAATTTGGGTCAAAGGTTCGTACAACCTTCCTCTGTAATAGTGCGAAAGTGTGACGCTCTGAGGCGTCACTCTCTTGCTTGGCGATGCATCAGATTACAGGGTGTCGACACAAGTGAAAAAAAAGACGTAGGTCAAAAGTTCAGGTGAGGTTTAAGGTGCATTGGTAATGTTCCTGTTGTGTACATAGGTCCGCATAGACAGCGCGTACACAACATTCCCACTAGAGCGCGCCCCGCTAAGCACAACAGCGCAGGGGCAGCGCTAGTCCGTCTCCGCACTACGAGATGGCAGTGTACAAACCTCCGATCAGTCAGTCTGCATTTGTCTGCATTAGTCTGTACCAGTCTGCATTTGTCTGTACCAGTCTATAGTCAAGTTTCAGTCTGCACCTAATAAGATTACCATATTCCTGTATATAGCAATGAAGAGAAATGTATAGACACTTTGTCAAGTATCAGAGATATGTGAGAATAAGATTAACGTACCAAGACCAAAGGAACTTCAGATTGTCAATTGTAAATAGCATCCAGAATGAAGTTACGTAAGGTTTATGCTTGTTACTATTTTAATAAATGTGTGTGAAAATTAATCAAGTTCTGTTTAAAGTTGGTCACCGTCAATCTGCTACTCTAAGCGTGCAAGTGGCATTTCTATCGTCTGACCTAACGGCAGAAGATAAACACGCCACGATAAGACCACGAGACATATTGCTGACACTCGCCTATTTCGTTAGAGCGACAAGTCAAATAATCTGATGGTGTGTGTACCGAAGGTCTTACACCACAGTTCCTTTGGCTCAAAATTTCACCACAATTCTGCGTAGCGCTATCATGAAAACGTCACACCATAGGAAGAACGTTACACCCCCTCTTACCCGCTTTTCACTCCTTCTTTTGACGCCTCTGCGACGCAAGTAAGAACCGCGAACCCTGCATTGGAATCACACGGTTTTCTTAGAGTGACCGAGGAAGACGAATCAGACATATCGCCGCTCAGAATTGACACGGAAAGCCCTTAGGAGGTATCGTTTAAGACCCAATGAAAACATCCCTCCCCTTGGGGCACTGATACCCTCAAATCTCGTATCGAAAACGACATTTCACAGTGCGATGAGCAAGAGGACGACGGTCTTGACAGTGTGCGACACCTTGAAACCCCCTGAATGAAACAAGCCTTCTGAAAGGACGTCGTGGTTCTGCAACCCCATTGAATGTGACCTGACCCCTTTGGAGCGTAGTGTTCCCGCAATTTTTGCTCTGGTATAAAAAGTGGAAACACTACAGACCATTCGAAACCATTTGGCAAAAGATTAACATGATAGGAAGCAGCAAATGATATTTAAACTTTTACAGCACGTCTTCACACATGCGTGAATAAAACGGCCTCCAAAAGCCCCAATTATGGCATTACCCTCGGTGCCACCAGCCGAATTTTCTTGCGCACTTTAAAAATGTAGCTGTCTAGAGACTTCGACACTCATTCACCTGAGAAAAGTTATTCATCCGGTCAGGCCACATGTTTCCGCCGATTCACGGTCTAATCATGATGATCCTGTGCCCGCTACAGTCGTAACTGACGATGTCGCAGGGGCAGTATGTGGACACGTAACGGTGGTCTTCAGCAGAGCTTAAGTTCGAAGAAGTGCGCTACATAAGTGTGCTTCGAAACGATTATTCACAGTCCACACGTATTAATATTGTCACAGAAGAAGCTGAGTAGCACAGTCACCGTAGTGGGTATGCTACAAGACTGTTGCATGCAAGGTCGTGAGTTCAAAACTCACTTGAACTGGAGAACTCGAATTTCTATATTCGGTTCGAGTACATTCTTGAAGTATCCACAAATAGCAAGAATCATTGTCCTGGAATGTTCCGTAGCTGTATATATACCGTATGTGTTCTGGCCGGAGGCAGTTCATTCCGCGCTCTTGTATGTGCACGTGCTGAATAAACCTTTGTTAAGTAAAGTTAGTGTTCGTCATTCATCTACCTACCCCTTCTTCTATGTGACATTATGGCGACCTGTCAAAAGCTTAAACAACCACATTTTGCACTCTGATCGCCGCAAAACGTACAGAAAGAGAGCCATTGAGGTTCTGGAAGTTACTGACAAGGATGTGGATTCATGTCGACTCCAGAGCCGTGGCCAGCTGCGATAGGTTTCTCGGTTGAGGATCCATGGCTTGAACATCCCGATCGAGGTGAGCACACAGATTCTCGATTGGTTTTAAATACGGGAAGTTTGGTGGTCAGAGGACTACAGTATACTTATCCTGGTGCTCAAATTCTGAGAACTATGGGACTTAACAGCTGAGGTCATCAGTCCCCTAGACTTAGAACTACTTTAACCTAACTAAGGGCATCACAGACACACCAATGGCCGGCGCGGGATTCGAACCTACGACCGTAGCGGTCGCGCGCTTCCAGACTGAAGCACCTTGAACCGCACGGCCAAACCGGCCGGCCATCCTGTTGCTCTCCGAACCACGCACGTAAACTACCACCAACCCACTTTTATTGCGCACTTTAAAAATGTACGTTTCTAGAGACTTCGACACTCATTCACCTGAGAGCTTCTCCGCCGCTACTCTGGCTCCTAAGGGCAGGCAACCTCTTCGACACCCCTTAGAATCCGCATTCCTGCCCTCCGGCACTATGGCAGCAGCAGAGCATCACACAGCAGTGTGGGTGTCGAAGTCTCTGTACAGGTACAGTTTTAAAGTGCAGAATAACAGTACGCTGGTGGCACCGAGGGTGATGCTGAACTGGGGGTCTTAAGGACCCTTGGTCCTTTCAGTAATGCATGTGTCAATTTTGCACCGCGCCCCTCCCCCCGTGATCCGCGCTACAGGAGGATACGAAATGGGAGAGTTGCTGCTTCAGATCACTTTCAGATTTCGTCGAATGGTTTTGAAGGGTCCGTGGGTGTTTCACCGTGTACACCAGAGCAGGAAGTGCAGTGCCACCACACTATAAGGAGTGCGACATTCACACAGCCCCATGATATTCTTAGAAAACGGTTGAATCGTTCGGGGGGGGGGGGGAGGGGGGGTATCGGCAGTGTCGGACATTGTCGAGAACGTCCTCCTGTTGCTCATCGCTCTGCGTGCTGTCGTTTTCGACTGTGAAAAGTGCGGTAACCAGTACCCAAAGGGAAAGGCTGGTTTCATTAACGCTCTTTGTGGCACCTCCTCGAAGGTGTTTTCGTGTCGGTTCTGAGAAGTTGTGTGTCTAAAATGTTTTCCTCAGCCACCGATAAGAAAACCGCGTGATTTCGATGCTGGTCGTCGTGATTCTGTTCTGCATCGCACAGCCGTCAAAACAAGGGGTGAAATGTGGGCGAAAGGCCGGTGTGACAACCTACCCAACGTGTGACACTTCCACGATGGCGCTGAGCAGAGTTGTGGTGAATTTTGATGTCAGCGAGGATGTCATTAACCCACCTTACATCCCACATGAACTTCTGAAGTCTGGCCTTTTTTCGCACCTGTTGCTGCTTGAAGCATCGTGCTATCCACAGGTGACGTCACAGGATGCCATGCTTTTGGGGAATTATAGAGGAAGATTTTAGGTACCTTTAGCCAAAATTCAAACATATGCGTCGCGTTGGGAGACAATTCTGTAGTTTCGAAAAAGCGGTCCTTTAATAGTATTGCGCAGTGTATTTCACTTTGTCATACTGTGACTGTTTTGAGTAAATCAGTGTACGCGTCAGTTTGAGTGTCGAATCTTCAATGATGATGGTGATGGTGTTGAGGATGAGGATGAAGATCAGTACTGTCATTTATGAGTGATAGCGACGACGACAGTGATGAGAAGTGCTGGCGTTAATAATGAATGACGACATGGACGTCGTCAACGCTGAAGACAAGTGGCGTTGTTTGCGAAGTCGCTGCGCACGACAACAGACTGAGTGTTCGCGCCTGAGGCCACCTCGTTGGCGCCCACGCAGATACGCAGAGCCGCGGTCCGCTATGCGGCTCGCCCCTCGCCATTGGCGCCTCGCCAACACAAGCACGCGAGCTGCTTACCGCCGACTCGGCAGCATTCCGGATCTCGTGGTCGCTCGACGTCCTTTGTGTCACAGCCCACTCTCATCTACGCCGTCCGCCCAAAAAACTTCCGAGTTTATTTTATCCTAGGCGTTCACGCGACGGCATCTCAGATACCACAGCAGCAGTTTGAAGTAACGACTGTAAATAAAAGACGCGCCTTCGACTAGTCCGTTGTGCGCAGGCGGTATTATATCTCGCGCAGGGTACGGTGGCCGATGCGCAATAATCAGTTTTCGTCAAAGTCCCTGGAGGAGTTCATTCGATTGTTCAGAAGCGGAGGCCGGTAAGTGTTTTCCACCGTTTGGCCGGTCAGCAATGACAGAATCGAGGCGCGCACCCTACTATCTATCTCAAACGTTTTCAGAAACTATTCGATAAAAAAAATCATTTTTCCATTACTTGTAGTTATATATGTCAGGTTCACGGTGATGTACACATCATTTCGTGAATGGTC
This sequence comes from Schistocerca nitens, assembly GCF_023898315.1. NCBI lineage: Eukaryota > Metazoa > Arthropoda > Insecta > Orthoptera > Acrididae > Schistocerca > Schistocerca nitens. The sequence continues at coordinate 358,179,222 of NC_064622.1, forward strand.
ATAGTTATTGTGATATTTATGGGAAAGAAAGACAATGCGCCAGATTTGGAAAAGCGCGCAGTGAAAAATAGAGGTCTCTATAATTTTGCGTTTGGTTCATATTACATAATATGTTGTTGCGCATGAAATTCAGCTAACATATTGAATTTTTCTTTAGACTTGGGTAGAGATATCTGTCTCTCACCAATCTCGAGAAAACTGATCTGATGTAGCACGCTCATTTGAGATCGCGCCGAGCCAGCGATTAAAGCCAGGGTGAAATATCCACAACATTCCTCACATTTCGTAAACGGTTTGAGATAACGAAATGAAATTTTTGCAAATGATAGCGCGCAAGGAGCAAAGTATTTTACCATATCGTTATTACGTAAAACTTCATTATCTATGGTGTTATTTCAATAACTACAGACTTTCTCGGTGGAAGAAGGTAATTGAGGTCCATTGATAGCTAGTGAAACGAGAAATGCTATGGGTAAGCTACTGACTTTGTCTTTCCTCAGTTCCTCACTTGGTAAACCACTGTTTCAGAATTATCTTGCAATTGAGGCTGCACAACATGGTAGTGAGGTGAGACAATGTAAACTCCTCTGTGTTTTGGTAAAAGAAGCAAATTTTGAAATCTGACATGGAGACCAGAGAAATGTGTAAGTTTCACTCAAAATTCGCCACTCATGACGCTTCTCTGCAAGTTACAAATGGTGAACAAGCCAGGCGAAAATAAATCGTTGCATTTTTGGCGGAATTCATTTTAGTCATTAACAAAAGCAGAGGTGACAGTAGAGCTTTTTGAATGGTCACCATGCAAGTGTGGGCGTGGAGGGCCCCACTTAATATTTGCAAAGGAAGTGAGCGTAGGCTTCAGTTTAGAATGGCACTTGCCCTCCAGCGCTCGACGTTTCCCCTACAGCGCTCTAAGCGACCGCCACCACTGCCACTCTCCGCACGCCGCCGAAGCCGACTGTGCATCTGGCGGCCACAGTATTTTGCATACGCAACAAGTAGTGGTCGTGCAGCTGTAGTCCGTCAATGTTTTGGTCAGAAATCTCAGTGGAGAAAGTCTCTGAAACAAACGTTCAAAACATTCTCCAGAATACATTAAATGTATTTGCAGTTGCGAATACGAATGACCGTCAGCTCTATAAGGGAATGACGACAGTGAAAATGTGTGCGTGACCGGGACTCGAACCCAGCTTCCCCGCTTTACACGAACGGTCGCCTTAACTGCTTTGGCTGTCTGTGAACGACCGCACGCGTAAAGTGAGAAATCCGTGTTCCAGTCCCAGTCCGGCACAAATCAGTCGTCATTCCCTTATTGTTCGTAGTCGCAACTGCAGATACATTCCGTGTATTTCATAACGGCTCTAGTTGCAACACGGGCACTGTAATAAATCATAGTCTACAGAATGCTCTGATGAAGAGAGAAGTGTGTGCAAAGTTTGTCCCGCGCACCTAACTCTAGAACAAGGACAACGAGGTGTAGACACCTGCCGCGATTTGATTGAAATCGAAAACCGATGAAAGCTCTTTTCTGGAAAAAAAAAATCATCGTGGGTGACAAGACTTGGCGTTACCAATACGAACCCACCACAAAACGATAATCTGCACAAATTCACCTGAGGGATAAACGGCTTGACGACGGAACCAACATTGAGGGCAATGTGATGCGTTTGTTGAATAATATTCCAAAGAAGGACTTTTCTGACTGTTTCACTTGGTTGTATCAACGTTCTGTGCGTTTTATTAAAATATGGAGGGGGGTCTATCTAGAACACGTGAAGATTTTAAACATCGTTGAAACAGCAACTGCCGAAATTCTTCTCGGTAAATGATGACAGCCAAAACAGTTGCAGGATAAAGATTTATTAAAACTCTTCACCACGGTTTCGGTATATATAAATTTACCTTCAACAGAAGTAGAATACCTAAAATTACATCCTGCAATGGAGACTAATAAAACAATTGTGCCAAAGGCGTCGTCAGTAGTTAAAACATCATCTCCATTTATACAACATGATTATGGACCTGTTCCCATTGACCCTCTGTCCATAATCATGTTGTTCGAGCGGTTCTAGGCGCTTCAGTCCGGGACCGTGCTGCTGCTCCAGTCGCAGGTTCGAATCCTGCCTCGGGCATGGATGTGTGTGATGTCCTTAGGTTAGTTAGGTTTAAGTAGTTCTAAGTCTAGGGGACTGATGACCACAGATGTTAAGTCCCATAGTGCTTAGAGCCATTTGAACCGTAATCATGTTGTATAAATGGAGATCATGTAGTAACTACTGACGACGCCTTTGGCACAATTGTTTTATTAATCTCCATTGCAGGATGTAATTTTAGGTATTTTACTTCTGATGAAGGTATATTTATAAATACCGATATCGTGGTCAAGAGTTTTAATAAATCTTTATCCTGCAACTGTTTTGGCTGTCATCACTTACCGTGAACACGTGAAGAATTAAACTCACCATATTAACGTTTATCTGTTAATCCGATCTCGAAAATTTTTTAGACAAACATGATACATCCGTCCTCTGTATACCACTGTCAGGAACACGGTGGAGGGCACCTCACATTTCACCACTTAATAAATGAATCGCCTATTCCACTGACGCATGGAGCGCGAGAAGGATTATTGCGGAAGCGCGTTTGTTAGCGCTGCAATTAGCCTAATTTTCTAGTCACCATCCTTACGGTGGCGATATGGAAGGGGGAGGGGGGGGGGAGCTGCAGTATATCCTTACAGTAGTCTCTTAAAGCTGTTTCTTGTATTTGTAAGTAGGCTTTCAACTGATAGTTTACGCGTAACTTCAAATGAGTGCCAGTTCAGTTTCAGCAGCATCCCCGTGACGTTCTTCCACGGTTCGATGAAACCTGTGATCACACGTATTACCCTTCCACGTATGCGTTCAGTAGGCTCTCGCGTTATAGGTATCACAAACTTTGTAATAACCTAGGTTGGCTTGCTCTGCGTTTAGTGAAGTAATCAAATATACATTTTGAATATTTAAAGGAAGTTTCATATGTTTGTTCTGTATAACTGATCACGAAATTTTTAGGTGGCGGCTGCTGCAAGAGGTCTGTACTTACACATAAATCCCTATTTAAATGTTTAATCACATATTACTTTTTAAAATTAACGTTGCATTTTTAATTGACATTCGTACCGAGACCTGAGTGAAATAATCAAAGGCAAGACGAAACGCGAGAGAAAGTTAGTATTCCATGACATTGCTCTATTCTCCGAATTGCCAGAGAAATAATATACTGCTTTCTTCGTGAACCATCTGTAAAATTCAACTACTGTTGGCGTACTCCAAGTCACTCTGGGCGCGCTGTGTGATGGAAGAAATTGAATCGATTGAAATCATGTGGAGTCTATTGGTATCGAGAACTTTCTGGTTTTGCCAACTTCAAAGTGCGGATAACGCTGTTAGGACTTAGGTAACGACGAAACCAGAACTGACTTGCGGAGTTAACGACCTCTGAGAGTCCTAAGTAATTGAAGTTTAAACTAATGGTTTGTTAGACGCATGAAACACGTCATCACCTACTCACGGATATGGATAGCTACCGTAAAGCATTCCAAAGCAGTCGAAGTATTTCAACTTCTGCCGATATAGCAACTCCCACCAGACTTCACGAAGTTAACGAATGGCACCTACTTGTCACTATTCCAGTGATAAGTGACATCTGAAACGGCAGCTGCGGTATGTCGTCATATGTGCACTTTGTGAAAGTCGATTAAAAAATGAATAGTTTAATCCAGAGTTAAACAAAAATAGTGCACTGATCGATATTCACAACGTCATTACGTGAAGACGAACTACTCTTCTGTGTGTTCTGTTATGTGTACAAAATAAAAGAAGAAGCAAATAAATAATAGTGAAAAAAGACCAAAAGTTACTTAACATAAGTTGTAGTAGCACTCTTTATCCAGGTATGGTCTAATGTTAAAGTTCTGAGAGAATACACTCTAGAGAAGTCAATCAATATACAGGGTGATTCAAAAAGAATACCACAACTTTAAAAATGTGTATTTAATGAAAGAAACATAATATAACCTTCTGTTATACATCATTACAAAGAGTATTTAAAAAGGTTTTTTTTTCACTCAAAAACAAGTTCAGAGATGTTCAATATGGCCCCCTCCAGACACTCGAGCAATATCAACCCGATACTCCAACTCGTTCCACACTCTCTGTAGCATATCAGGCGTAACAGTTTGGATAGCTGCTGTTATTTCTAGTTTCAAATCATCAGTGGTGGCTGGGAGAGGTGGCCGAAACACCATATCCTTAACATACCCCCATAAGAAAAAATCACAGGGAGTAAGATCAGGGCTTCTTGGAGGCCAGTGATGAAGTGCTCTGTCACGGGCTGCCTGGCGGCCGATCCATCGCCTCGGGTAGTTGACGTTCAGGTAGTTACGGATAAGGTTTCATAACTAACCTTTTTCGTAGGACTCTCCATACAGTTGATTGTGGAATTTGCAGCTCTCTGCTAGCTCTGCGAGTCGATTTTCCTGGGCTGCGAACAAATGCTTGCTGGATGCGTGCTACATTTTCATCACTCGTTCTCGGCCGTCCAGAACTTTTCCCTTTGCACAAACACCCATTCTCTGTAAACTGTTTATACCAACGTTTAATACACCACCTATCAGGAGGTTTAACACCATACTTCGTTCGTAATGCACGCTGAACAACTGTCGTCGATTCACTTCTGCCGTACCCAATAACACAAAAAGCTTTCTGTTGAGCGGTCGCCATCTTAGCATCAACTGACGCTGACGCCTAGTCAACAGCGCTTCAAGCGAACAAATGTACAACTAAATGAAACTTTATAGCTCCCTTAATTCGCCGACAGATAGTGCTTAGCTCTGCCTTTTGTCGTTGCAGAGTTTTAAATTCCTAAAGTTGTGGTATTCTTTTTGAATCACCCTGTATTGCTTCCTCGCACTATAGCTCACTAAAAGACCATCAAGATCACACTAGAGGGATTCGTGCCTGCGCGAAGGTTTACCAGCAATCGTTTTTCCTGCGATTCATTTGCGACTGGAACAGAAAAAGAAGGAAGTGACAATGGCACAAAAAATACCCTCGGCCATGCATCGTAAAAAAAATAAATTTGCCAACTCTTGAGTGAACAGAATCCCTTACTGACGCGATAGACACGAAGAACAAGAACAAGAAGCTTACGTGTAATAAATGCTATCTATTAATTCCCGGTTCTTCTGGTGTCATGGTCGAGGTTACAATGAGAAAAATTTTCATGTTGCTGAAAATTCCTCTCTTGAGTAAACTGCAGGTGACTGTTGCTAAGCGATCATTTTTTTTTTTTTTTGTGGCTGTTAAACGAGGGGGAGGGGAGTGATTTGAATTATGGTTGTGGTAAGATACCGCTAGAGGTCGGGCGTCAACTACCACGCTTACGACGTCGCCAACCTCAGGAAACAATTGTGCTGTAGCTCTTATCCCATGTTTTGCGTGCTCCGCTTTGCTTTGTGTTGTGCGTTGCTTGTTGTTTTCTTTTCTTATTTTGAAATGAGTGAAGAGATTAACCTTGGTCGATAACGGGGATCGAGTACGACACTCAGAAGACAAGAAAGAATCGGCGATCCCTACGACCATTATGCCAGGACTGATTTCGCAGGAGAACAAGGCACAGGGAGGCGGGGCGGGCGTGTTCCCCCCTCCCTTCCTCTCCCCCGAGCGCTCTGACTTCTCGGTTGTTTACGATCGCAGCCGACTGTCACTATACAGTGCCCGCACTGTAGCAGCATGGAAGAGTCCTTGACAGAAAATAGAGGACGTTCCGTTACAGTGCCAGCCAACATGATCCAAGTTACACTGCTGGCCACCGTAAATGCAACACCCTGAAGGAAGCATCCGAATCAAGTGAAATTTACACCATGAGTTTCCAGCGATGAGATATGCAACTGATTAGAATTTCAGCGCAGACGCACATCACGCACGCCTGTGGCGCCACCTCATAGCGCCATTTAAGGCTTGGCGATTTCGACGAGTGTACGTTCGGCACGTGTGTTTACCTTGGGGTTGTTTCACAAGACGATCAGTTATGCCTCGTAGACAACAGCGATCATCTTTTGATCAAGTATCCGAGTTCGACAGAGGAAGGATAGTGGCTTAACGAGATTGTGGATTATCATACAGAGAAATCGCTAGTCGTGTTGGACGAAACCAAACAACTGCAATGCGGATATGTGGCCGTTGGATGCAGGAGGGTACGACGGACCGACGTGGTCGATCGCATTCACCTCGGTGCACCACTGCACGTGCTGATAGGCAAATTGTGCGCATGGCAGTGACGGATCGCTCAGTGACATCCTGAACCATAGCACAGCACACTGCGTCCGTAACGCATCATCCAGTGTCTGCGCGTACCATTCGACGCCGTTTACAGCAGAGTGGTCTGTCCGCAAGACGTCCATTGCTTCGTCTACCTTTGACGCAGAACCACAGACGTCTCCGTCGCCAATGGTGTGATGACAGACGGATGTGGACGGCAGAATGGAATGACGTTGTCTTTACTGACGAGGCACGCTTCTGTCTGCAGCACCACGATGGTCGGATTCGAGTGTGGAGACACCGTGGAGAGACGATGCTGGACAGCTGCATTATGCACCGCCACACTGGTCTTGCACCGGGTATTATGGTATGGGGCGGTATTGGATATTACTCTCGCACGCCTCTAGTACGCATTGCCGGTACTTTAAATAGCCAGCGCTACATATCCGAGGTGCTGGAGCCAGTTGTCCTTCCTTACCTTCAGGGCTCGGCCACAGCCATATTTCAACAGGATAATGCGCGACCACACGTGGCACGCATTATCCAAAGGGTCTTCGTCAATATCCAGATTGAACTGCTTCCCTGGCCGGCTCGCTCTCTGGATCTTTCGCCGATAGAAAACATGTGGTCCATGGTTGCTCAACGAGTGACCCAGATTACATCCCAAGCTGCCACACCAGATGATCTTTGGCAACGTGTGGAAGTTGCTTGGGCTGCTGTACCCCAGGAACACATCCAACATCTCTTTGACTCAATGCCGAGACGTGTGGCAGCGGTGATCTCCAACAATGGCGGCTACTCTGGCTACTGATTCTGGCAGGAACCACATGTCACAGACGTCTGTAATCATTTGATACTTGGTCAACATGTTAGCTACTAAATAAATTTTGTTGTGCTAACTCTTGTCTTTCTTGGTGTTGCATTTACGGTGGCCAGCAGTGTATTTCAACTTACATGCATGTTTGAAAGAACAGACACTTTTGACAATCCACAGTTGTACGATATACTTTCGAATTCAATTTGCTGACTCTTAATTCCTTGACATCAGCTGTGTTGTAAAAAGATCTACTGCTCAATAGTGACACATGACAGTTTGTGACAGACCGGAACTGGAACCTGGATTTCCTCTTACCGCGAGTGATAGGCTTAAAGGGAGGTTTATTATATTTTGGTTCAAAAAATCGATTTTAATTGCATTTTTGGATCCATAAAAGTGTTTAGAATCCACTCCTGAAACGGTTTTTCAGAATACGGAACGGAAATGTTTTTTATTCGTGGCTGAACAAAAAAATACACCTGCCTGAAATCGGCCTTTTTCACGCAACAGTTTTTTTTTTCTTTCGGAGGACGAGTTATTGTACCGGTGCTTGGGAGGAAACACACAAAATTCAAATGAAAGTTTGAACGCGTGTGTTTGGAAGTTATCCCCCAAACATTTGCACTCTGGTGCGAAGACTGTGGAGGTTGCGACTTTGCTGGCAGTGAGCAGCTTCAATGAAGGCTATTCAGCAATTCTGAAGACCATGACAACGATTGACGTCACCCTGGGACTCTATTCGACGCAGTTCGCCAAGCATCCGGGCGACCACCTGATTCAAGCGGCCGAAAACCGCTTGTCACCAGTCGTACGAGCGGCTCTGGAGCAGCGCAGGATGGACCAGATCGAGCAGAACGGTCTCTATGAGGAAGAGGAAGGACTAGTTTATGGACCCGGAATAGCAGATTGAACGCAACTTGCATAATATTGCATTTAAATGTAGTCAAAACTACAAACGCGTTTTTCTCGAAGTGAGTTTTTTTATCGCACGATATGGTAACTTCAAATCTACTGAACGGATTGGCATGATTCTTCGTTTCCGACAAAGCTTACTAAATTACCTAGGAGTTGTACCACTTTTATTTCGATCCATCAACTATAAATATTTTTACTTAGCCGACGAAGTCGAAAAAATCGATGAAAAAAATCCTATTTATTTCAAATGGCCGCCATTTTGTTTCATATGGTCCAAATAACATAAGCGAGGTACAACTCCTAAAGAATCTTATATACTTAGCTAACGCCAACTCAGTTTTGATTTCAGACGAGCCGGCTGACCTGTGACATACCACGCGTGGAGGTCGGCATCCAAATTTTGTTTCATTCCAACGGCACTTCCGCCTTTGCCCTTCGACATATCCGGTCGAAAAAATTCCAGTTTGTAGAAGAAATATCAATAAACATTTTGACCAAATTTGACATTGATATCTATAACACATTCCGAGAAAAAAATTCTCAAAGAACATACTTTTTTCGGGCCAAAGATAGTAAACCACCCCTTAACCACTTTGCCAATCCATGTACTCTTCTCAGAGCAAATTTCCATGTATCATACTGTCTGTATCATTATATCGTAGCCCAACATATTCGTCGCTTTCACTCATCATTCGAGTCGGTCTGTGGAGCGTAGACAGATGGCCAATGTAGTTAAGGGGACCGCTTGTGATAAGCAGGTGATCTGGGTTCGAGTCCCAGCAGATCAAAAAGTTCGTATGTCACTATTGTGTAGTAGATCTATACATAATACAGCTGATATGAAGCAATTCACAGTCAGCGAATTCATTTAGAAAAATTATTTTAACTTCGTTTAGCCGGCTGTGGGCAAATTATCAGGGGTGACAAATCGAGAGCTTTACTTTCTTGAGAAGGTTGGCGATTGGCTGAGTTCTAAGGACTCCTTCATTTGTTTGTGAAAATAGGAAGTAAATAATCTAGCCGACCCCGAAGAGACTCTGAAGAATTATTCGTCAGGTTCAGTTATGAAGGAGAAGGAGAATGTAAGTCTGCAGGCTTTCGTGGCCGTTGTCACTGAAGTTAAAATCTTCCGGGTTATTAGGCCGCGTTATGTTTCTTCTAAAATGTTCGACGTTTCGACCCCTCTGCTGGTATCTTCCTCAGGATCTTTTGGTGTTCACTACTGCTAGAACACTGTCAGAGACGAGTGTCGCGTCCACTTATAAAGGGGGAATTTTCTGGCGTTCGTGCTGGAGAAGTGGTAGTATTGGTTAAAATACATGTGGCTACCATTGGTGGGCCATAGTCATAGGCTAATACAGAAGAAGAGGCGTTGGTAGCTCATCTTCTGTGGATACCATTGGCGGTCCATCGTCATTGGATAGAAAGGCACTATTCCACACTTACGATGGAGAACTGTTATTGGTTGAAATGCCTGCTACCGCTATTGGTTGGTCGTCATCAGTGGCTAGATTCGAAACGGACAGAGCAAGAGAGGGGGAATGTTTACCCAAAATATTATTGTCCGCCGAGGTGACTTGCAGCGCGTTGTTTATGACGCTCACACACCGCGGCCGCGTATTTACTTCCTTGATGGCGGGGAGCCACGATGCTGGAAGCCTGTAGCCGTCCTCTCTATTGAAATTAGATGAATTCTCAGAAATTTCAACCGCTTCTCGGACCTTTCTTCTATAAATGTTTGTTCCTTTAGCCAGTACACGTACGTTATTAAAATCGATGTCAGAGACACAGTTCTCATGATGTTCCGCTACTGCCGACTTTGCACTTTGTTTTAGCCGCATGTGCCGTTCGTGATCCTTAATGCGTTCTTTAACAGTTCTTCCCGTTTCGCCCTTATACACTTTGCGCAGCCACATGACACTTGATAGAAGCCTGCATTGTGGAGGTAATCAGCTGCATCCGTATTCCGTCGAAAAAAGTCTTTTATTTTGTTTTGACTACAGGAAGATGTCTGAATACCATTTTTCTTTAAAATTCTGCTTATGCGGTCAGTGACCCCAGAAACGAACGGTAACCTGACGGAGAGAGAAGGCTATTCCTCGTCATTATTATTAGCGGTATAATTGTTGTTGTGGTCTTCAGTCCTGAGACTGGTTTGATGCAGCTCTCCATGCTACTCTATCCTGTGCAAGCTTTTTCATCTCCCAGTACCTACTGCAGCCTACATCCTTCTGACTCTGCTTAGTGTATTTATCTCTTGGTCTCCCTCTACGATTTTCAGCCTCCACGCTGCCCTCCAGTACTAAATTGGTAATCCCTTGATGCCTCAGAACATATACTACCAACAGATCCCTTCTTCTACTCAAGTTGTGCCACAAACTCCTCTTCTCCCCAATTCTATTCAATACCTCAATATTTATCTCTTACCCTCCACGCTGCCCTCCAATACTAAACTGGTGATCCCTTGATGCCTCAGAACACGTCCTACCAACCGATCCCTTCTTCTAGTTAAGTTGTGCCACAGACTTCTCTTCTCCCCAATCCTATTCAATACCTCGTCATTACTTATATGATCTACCCATCTAATCTTCAGCATTCTTCTGTAGCACCACATTTCGAAAGCTTCTATTCTCTTCTTGTCTAAACTATTTATCGTCCATGTTTCACTTCCATACATGGCTACACTCCATACAAATACTTTCAGAAACGACTTCCTGACACTTAAATCAAAACTCGATGTTAACAAATTTCTCTTCTTCAGAAATGGCCGGCCGCGGTGGTCTAGCGGTTCTAGGCGCTCAGTCAGGAACCGCGCGACTGATACGGTCGCAGGTTCGAATCCTGCCTCGGGCATGGATGTGTGTGATGTCCATAGGTTAGTTAGGTTTAAGTAGTTCTAAGTTCTAGGGGACTTATGACCACAGATGTTGAGTCCCATAGTGCTCAGAGCCATTTTTTTTCTTCAGAAATGCTTTCCTTGCCATTGACAGTCTATATTTTATATCCTCCCTACTTCGACCATCATCAGTTATTTTGCTCCCCAAATAGCAAAACTCCTTTACTACTTTAAGTGTCTCATTTCCTAATCTCATTCCCTCAGCATCACCCGACTTAATTCGACTACATTCCATTATCCTCGTTTTGCTTTTGTTGATGTTCATCTTATACCCTCCTTTCAAGACACTGTCCATTCCGTTCAACTGCTCTTCCAAGTCCTTTGCTGTCTCTGACAGAATTACAATGTCATCGGCGAACCTCAAAGTTTTTATTTCTTCTCCATGGATTTTAATACCTACTCCGAACTTTTCTTTTGTTTCCTTTACTGCTTGCTCAATATAAAGATTGAATAGCATCAGGGAGAGGTACAACCCTGTCTCACTCCCTTCCCAACCACTGCTTCTCTTTCATGTCCCTCGACTCTTATAACTGCCATCTGCTTTCTGTACAAATTGTAATTTTGTAAAATTGTATAATTATTCCGCCTAAAAGCCCTGTCGATTGAATAACTATCATACCCATTTGCCTTCAATGTCCTCTTTAAAAAATTCAACTCCGATTCTAAGTTATCGTCATCGCTGATACGGAAGGCACGTGAAGACAGAATGTTGAGTACTGCTTGCTTCTGGGCTGGGCGGTGGTGCGAAGTGGCATCTAAATACCTGTTTGTGGTTCAAATGGCTCTGAGCACTATGGGACTTAACATCTGTGGTCATCAGTCCCCTAGAACTTACAACTACTTAAACCTAACTAACCTAAGGACATCACACACATTCATGCCCGAGGCAGGATTCGAACCTGCGACCGTAGCAGCCGCGCGGTTCCGGACTGCGCGCCTAGAACCGCTAGACCACCGCGGCCGGCTGCATGAAGTTCTTCTTCGACGTGTGGCCATATAACAAATGTATCTTCCACGTAGCGGAGCCAGCAAGAAGGCTTCAAAGGAGCACTACTTAACGCCTGTTGCTCAAAATGTTCCATAAAAACGTCAGCGGTGATTGGCGAAATGGGTGAACCCATAGCAAGGCCGTCAGCCTGTTCATAGAATTCACCATTGTACTTAAAGTAGCTCGAGTGAAGACGTAATTCAATTAAGTCACAAACATTTGGAGCAACATTCTCTCTTATGATCTCCATTGTATCTGTTACTGGGAGTTATTAAATTACGATGTCACATCGAAGCTAACAAGAATGTCACCCGCAGATATCCTCAGTGTGCGTATAATTTCTAAAAAATGTTTCGAATTTTTTATAAAAGTATTTGTTTTACCAACGAGATGTCTCAGTTTTCCAGATAAATGACGTGCTAAAAAATAAGTCAGCGAGTTAATCCCACTGACTATAGGCCTCAAAGGAACCGATTCTTTATGTATTTTCGATAGTCCGTACATTCTGGGTGAGACAGGTATTCGAGATGTTAGATTCTTTGTAATAGAGCTGTCCAGTCTGGAGTCTGATAACAGGTTTTTCACTTTCCGAACGATTGTTCGTCGGATCGCTTTTTAACTTGCGATACACAGGATCAGCTAGTAGTTGTTCCATCTTCCTGTGATAATCTACAGCGTCAAAAACAACAGTAGCATTCCCCTTATCCGATTTTGTTACAACGATGCTTTCGTTTCTCATGAGTTCAATAAGAGTATTATGCGAATTTACTGCCACGTTTGGGCGAAGAAATCAAGCAAAAACGGCCGCATTTGGCCAAGAAGAAAGTGTTGTTTCTTCAGGGCAATGCACCAGCTCACAAGTCCGTTATTACAATGGCCAAAATTAATCAATCAACGTTTGAATTGCAACCTCATACACCGTATTCGCCTGATTTAGCTCCGTCGGATTATTTTCTGTTCCCAATCTTGAAAAAATGGCTCGGTGGTCGAAGATTTTCAACAAACGAAGAAGTGATGCCGGCAGTTAATGGCTGTTTTGAGGAGTTAGACAGTTCTCATTGTAAAAAGGGTATCGAACTTATTGAAAATCGCTGGAAAAAATGTATAGAGAAGAAAGGAGATTATGTTGAAAATTAATACTTTTTTCCAAAGTGTTTGTGTTTTTTGGGTACTTATGGGACCACCTTTGAATAGGCATATTTGAAGAATACTAATGAGGAGTAATTCACTCACGAAAGAGGTCGCTTACAAAATCTCCATGTGACCAATTCCTTGGTGTTGTTCGACGGTGTGGGACTCTCAGCAAATTGGATTAACAGAAGAGATAGAGAATAGCTGCACTTTTCGTCACTGGTTTATTTATTCGGCCCGAGAAATTCTCAAAGAATTGCAATGAGAGGCAGTACAAGAGAGACGGAGTGTATTGTGGCGACACGTTGTTTATCGAAGTCAGCTTCATCCTCAAATGTCTTACAAGCCTCATCTCGAAACTAGATGCACCTACTGCAGACAGCTCCCTTTATGATATCGGCAGAAAAATTATAAACATTCGGGTTCATACAGAGATGTACCAACAGTCTTTCTTCCGGCGTACCATCTGCGAATGGAATCAGCAGGGACAAAGTGAATCTGATAAAAATACGGGTTGATTCGACTGCCCCTATCGATAGGTTTTATACAACCTGCAACGCCTTCAAATACCATGAGCAAGATTTGCGTATCCTCTCCCTCGCCTTGCGCAAACAACGAGGAGAATGAAGATAGTAAGTTTCCCGATGTTGGCCAACCACTCTGGCCGAGTGGTTTTAAGCGCTTCAGTCAGGAACCGGTCGTAGGTTCGAATCCTGTCTCGGGCATGGATGTGTGTGATGTTCTTGGGTTAGTTAGGTTTAAGTAGTCCTAAGTCTAGGGGACTGATGACCTCAGATGTTAAGTTCCATAGTGCTTAGAGCCAATTGAACCTATTTCCCGATGTTGTTTCCTTTAAAATAGACGTATGTAGTAGGGGAAGTAGCGCATGCGCAACTGATCTGTGGCGTGACAATCAAATGAAGGCCGGGCAGATCCAACTTGATGTCAGTGCCGTGGCAGCCGTGCCCCGAAGTGGCGTCTCTTGTTCGTTCTCCCGCCGTCTGCAAGGTTCGGTCAGTGATAAGATTCCTTAATGCGCAAAACATAACGCCCATCGAAATTCATTGTCAGCTCTATCAGGTCTAAGGGCAGAACATCATGCGCAAACAGATGGTGCGTAGCTGGTGTAGGCTTTTTTCTGAATGTCGCCAAAGTGTTCATGACGAAGAGCGTAGCGGGCGACCGTCCCTCACCAATGATCACCTGGTTGAGCTGGTGAAACAGCTCATCCTGGAGAACCTTCGCTTCCCGATTATGGAGCTCAGCAGCCATTTTCCGCAGATATCGCTATCCTGGTTGCATGAAATTTTCACTAAGCACCTGTTGTTCAAGAAATTGTATGCCAGGTGGGTGCCGAAAAATCTGACACCCGAGCACAAAGCGAAACGCTTTAGAGCAGCACTGACGTTTCTGCAGCGGTATCATGATGATGGCGACGAGTTCCCCGACAGGATCGTCACAGGCGATAAGACGTGGACTTCTCTCTTGAGCCGAGAAGCCAAGCAGCAGTCAATGCGTTGGCATCACAGTGGATCTCCAGACAAGACGAAATTCAAACAGATTTTGCCAGTGCAGAAAGTGATGTGCACGGTGTTCTCGGACAGGAAGGCCATTGTTCAAAAAATGTTCAGATGTGTGTGAAATCTTATGGGACTTAACTGCTAAGGTGGCCAGTCCCAAAGCTCACACAGTACTTAACCTAAACCATCCTAAGGACAAACACACACACCCATGCCCGAGGGAGGGGACTCGAACCTCCGCCGGGACCAGCCGCACAGTCCATGACTGCAGCGGAAGGACATTGTTCTCATTGACTTCCTGCCGAGAGCTGAAACACCGAACACTGACCGTTACTGTGAAACAATGCGTAAACTGCAACGTGCCATTCGGAACAAGAGGCGTGGAACGCTTACTGCAGGTGCTGTGCTGCTCCATACGAATGCTTGTCCCCATACGCCTCGGCGCATAGCAACTGTTTTGCAGAAGTTCGACTGGGAGCTGTTTGATCATCCAGCATACAGTCCTGGGCTTGCTTCAAGCGATTTCCATCTTTTCTTGCCCATCAAGAAATTTCTGTCCTCCGGCCAGCGTTTTGACAAGGACGAAGAGCTGAGGACGACTGTCACATGCTGGTTCCACACGCAATCAGCAGACTTCTACGGCACAGGAATACAAAAGTTGATCCCACGATACGACAAGTGTCTTTGTTCTTTTGATGACTATGTCGAGAAATAGCCCATACATTACTGTACCTGTTGCCAATAAAGTTTTTCATGTAACTACACTTCTGGAAATGGAAAAAAGAACACATTGACACCGGTGTGTCAGACCCACCATACTTGCTCCGGACACTGCGAGAGGGCTGTACAAGCAATGATCACACGCACGGCACAGCGGACACACCAGGAACCGCGGTGTTGGCCGTCGAATGGCGCTAGCTGCGCAGCATTTGTGCACCGCCGCCGTCAGTGTCAGCCAGTTTGCCGTGGCATACGGAGCTCCATCGCAGACTTTAACACTGGTAGCATGCCGCGACAGCGTGGACGTGAACCGTATGTGCAGTTGACGGACTTTGAGCGAGGGCGTATAGTGGGCATGCGGGAGGCCGGGTGGACGTACCGCCGAATTGCTCAACACGTGGGGCGTGAGGTCTCCACAGTACATCGATGTTGTCGCCAGTGGTCGGCGGAAGGTGCACGTGCCCGTCGACCTGGGACCGGACCGCAGCGACGCACGGATGCACGCCAAGACCGTAGGATCCTACACAGTGCCGTAGGGGACCGCACCGCCACTTCCCAGCAAATTAGGGACACTGTTGCTCCTGGGGTATCGGCGAGGACCATTCGCAACCGTCTCCATGAAGCTGGGCTACGGTCCCGCACACCGTTAGGCCGTCTTCCGCTCACGCCCCAACATCGTGCAGTCCGCCTCCAGTGGTGTCGCGACAGGCGTGAATGGAGGGACGAATGGAGACGTGTCGTCTTCAGCGATGAGAGTCGCTTCTGCCTTGGTGCCAATGATGGTCGTATGCGTGTTTGGCGCCGTGCAGGTGAGCGCCACAATCAGGACTGCATACGACCGAGGCACACAGGGCCAACACCCGGCATCATGGTGTGGGGAGCGATCTCCTACACTGGCCGTACACCACTGGTGATCGTCGAGGGGACACTGAATAGTGCACGGTACATCCAAACCGTCATCGAACCCATCGTTCTACCATTCCTAGACCGGCAAGGGAACTTGCTGTTCCAACAGGACAATGCACGTCCGCATGTATCCCGTGCCACCCAACGTGCTCTAGAAGGTGTAAGTCAACTACCCTGGCCAGCAAGATCTCCGGATCTGTCCCCCATTGAGCATGTTTGGGACTGGATGAAGCGTCGTCTCACGCGGTCTGCACGTCCAGCACGAACGCTGGTCCAACTGAGGCGCCAGGTGGAAATGGCATGGCAAGCCGTTCCACAGGACTACATCCAGCATCTCTACGATCGTCTCCATGGGAGAATAGCAGCCTGCATTGCTGCGAAAGGTGGATATACACTGTACTAGTGCCGACATTGTGCATGCTCTGTTGCCTGTGTCTATGTGCCTGTGGTTCTGTCAGTGTGATCATGTGATGTATCTGACCCCAGGAATGTGTCAATAAAGTTTCCCGTTCCTGGGACAATGAATTCACGGTGTTCTTATTTCAATTTCCAGGAGTGTATGTTGTCTTCGTTTTAAAAAAATAGGGAAACTTACTTTCAGGATGCACGTCGTATTAGTCCTACAGAAAAAAGTATACAGGACCTTTTTGTAGAAAATTTAATGTAATTAAATTTTGCGCTGTGATTTTTTTTCGCTAGAGGCAGTATTTTTCGAATTATTCAAGAAAAATGTACTGCGCATAAGTAGCCAAAAAGACTCATTATTAGATGATTGCGCAACATCTACTGTAATAAGCCATTTCCATTGTTATTTAAATTGAAGGGGAGAAAGGAAAGTAAAGGGAAGGAACTAATGCTATCAGCTGCAGCAGCATTTTGTGTGGAATCAGTGGCGGTGAATGAAAGTGTGTGTTTCGCTAGGATTCGAGTATGGAATCTCCAGCTTATTAGGCAGTTACGTTAACCACTGTGCCAGGAAAAGGTAGGAAGTATGGTTTTACGCACCGTCGACATCAAGGTCATTAGAGGCGGAGCATATGCTCGGATTGTAACAAGTATGGGGAAGGGAATCAGCCATGCCCTTTCAAAGAAACCATTCTGGCGTTTAAATCTTTTTTGTCTAAAACTGACATGGTGAGACCGTGGCTGTGAACAATTAATGTAGGTTGATTCTTACAAAGAAGATAACAGCAACCAACCACAATTAATACTACTATTTATTAAAGTAAATAGCGCCGTAACCGGCTTCGAACTGGCAAGTTCATCGTCAGACGGCTGTTCACATGATTTGCAAGATACACTTTACATAATCGTCAGTTTTTGATTTTTATTCTTCCACTGTGGCGAAATATTCTTGGTCTGTTCGTGCCCTACGGTAGAAAACAGTGTTAGAAGCGGCCTATGTGAACATTACTAATCAAACGATGAAATACAGAGTAAATAAATATGTGAGGTTAATTGGTTATGGGATTTACATCGAAAATTTGTTGCGATGTTGCAGGATTGTATTTTTCAAATATTCCAAAATATTGAAAAATACAATCCTGCAACTTCGCAACAAATTATTTCTATGTAAGTACCATAACCACTTAACCTCACATATTTATTTACTCTGTATTTCATCGTTTGGAGATTAGCTATGTTCACATAGGCCGCTTCTAACATTGTTTACTACCGTAGGGCACCAACACACCCAGAATATTTCGCCACAGTGGAAGAATAAAAATCGAAAACTGACGATTATGTAAAGTGTATCTTGCAAATCATGTGAACAGCCGTCTGACGATGAACTTGCCAGTTCGAAACAGGGTTACGGCGCTATTTACTTTAATAAATAGCGGTATTAATAGTGGCTGGTTGGTGTTATCTTCTTTTTAAAAATCAACCTACATTTATTCTGGGGTTTGCCTGGAGCAATTTAGGGAAATCACGGAAAACCTAAAATCTGGATGGCCAGACACGGGTTTGAACCGTTGTCCTCCAGAATGCGAGTCCAGTGTGCTTTGTACTGCGCCATCTCACTCATACCACTGTGCTACCCAGACACATTGTTTATCGCAAATGCATAGACTTTCTCAGCATTCTACCCAGCCAATACACATTCCCACCTAACGCCATCCATCCGCAGTCCCCGTTCATGCCCTATATGTCCGCTTTTTGAAGACCGAATGCAAATGTGCATTCTCAGTTGCGGTTGTGGATTCATTGCTCATCAAGGCAAATGAATTATATGAATGTGTAGTGACTGTTCTTTTGGACGTGTCTGAAAGAACAGACACCATGCGGAATCCGCAGATGTGATACATATTATGCAAATTGAAGGGAAGGGGGAGGAAGGAAAGGATGCGAAAGAAAAGGAAAGAAACTAATGATATCAGCTGCATCTGGACTTTGTCAGGAAACTGCAGTCCCCTTCTCGCCAGGCATTTGCATTAACCACTGCGCCACCCACACACTGTTTATCACAAATGTGTGGACAATCGTCATGGTTCCTGGACGATCCCCATCCCCATCCCCATCTGTCCCAGTCGCCATCCGTGTCCTCTGTGCTCACTAATTTTAAATTCCCACTGGAGATCTAATGTAAAGGTGCATCCACACTGAAGGTTGACATTGCCCATCGTGGCGAATCAGTTGTAAGAATGCGTGGTGTCCGTTCTTTTGGACATGCCCAAAAACTCACACCGCCCAATCATATAATTTCCATTATTTTCTGTTAATTTGTGCACAGAGCAATTTAAGTACAATGGCCATATAAAATTAATTATGACAGGCAGATCGCAGACTGAAAGCCACAGAAAAAATCGTCAGAAATCGTAGTCCACCACGAAAATGGTAGCTCACAATACTCTCGTTTCACCGATATGTCAAAATTACTTGTTAGTATGGGAGCCACATCAATTGGGGTTGATGGAGGAAATAGAGAAGATTCAAAGAACAGCAGTGGGTTTTGTTACACGTTCATTTAGTAAGTGCAAAAGTGTCATGCAACTGCTCATGTGTGGCACACCCTACAAGAGAGGCATTGTGGATTACGGAACGTTTCCTGTTAAAATTCCGAGAGCATACATTCTTACAAGAGTCAAATATTGCTTCCTCCTAAGTATATCTCGAGAAAATGTTGCGGAGGCAAAAGTAGGGAGAAGGCAAAATTAGGCAGATTTTGACGTCACCTGAAGGCTTGGCATGAATCGTTCTTCCCACAAACAATTCGTGACTATAGTCGAGACGGCATAAGAAGGCCCCTGACAGTTCATAGCGCTGTTGTCAGCTTACACCTGTGAAACGCTAACGGTTGCAGATGGAAACAGTAGCCGTCTACAGAGCTATGGCAACACTGAGCCGTTCCTTTAGATATGTTTACAAAATCGCTTTACATTATTGGTGAGGTGGCCGCGAAGCTGCAGTCCACTGCAACTGTCAGGGATCAGCTTATGCCGACTGGTCCATAGAACAAGAAAGGGAAAGTGGCAGTCGCACACAGAAATACTCTCACTCATACACCATAATGTGTCCTGTGGGGTACAAATGTAGATGCGGAAGTAACACGTTTAAACCCTGGTTTTGGAAGCAATTTTTTTCGGCTGGTAATTGGAGAAAAGTTGTGCCTCTGGTTTCTGATCATCAGTGTCCTCTGAAATTTTCTGAGAAATTTTCGGAAATCTCTCCCAGGTGTTCCGTGGAGTCCAAATTACAGCATGGGCAGCAATTTCCAGACACGGCCTTATTGGACCCTTTTTCTTTGAAGAAACTGTGAACAGCGAGCGTTATTTGAGCATGTTTCGCAATAGCTTCATTCCGCAGCTTCTTGCTACTGCCTTGCCCTTCAACACGCAGTGGTTCATGCAAGATGGAGCAAGGCCACATACTGCAAACACTGTGTTGGAGTTTTTACACGAGCATTTCGACATGCGGATCATTTCACTCAGGTTTCCAGGTCGCTTCAATGACGGACCAAATTGGCCCCCCAACAGTCCAGACCTCAATCCACGTGACTTTTATCTTTGGAGATACCTTAAGGAAAAAATTTTCCCGAAACGTCCACGTGATTTAATGGAGCTCAGAAGACTTATTCTTCAAGCTTGCAGTGAAATTACGGAGACATGTGCCGTAGGGTAATCCCTAACTTCAGTGTTCGTTTGAAGGATGTAAGGAAACGAAATGGTGGACATATTGAGCATGTGCTGAGTTAGAAAAAATCTCCATGGATTGCTCTTCATTGTAGTATATGTTCCTTCCAAATTGTATTGACAATAAAGTTTACCGGGTGATCAAAAAGCCAATATAAATTTGAAACCTTAATAAGTCACGGAATAATGTAGATAGAGAGATAAAAATTGACACACATGCTTGGAATGACAAGGGGTTTTATTAGAACCAAAAAAAAAAAAACAAAGTTCACAAAATGTCCGACAGATGGCGCTGGACAGCAAAATGTCAGTGACTGCGCATGACAATCGCGTAATGAGAGAGAGAATCAGATGAGTCAGCAGCCGCAGCATGTTGACGTTACCTGAAAAGGCGCTTTTAGTGACGCTGTATTATCAGAATGGGGAATTTGCTAGTTCAGCGTTACGATCCTATCGCCATAGGAAGGGGATTCGAATGGGTAAAGGTCCGTTGACAAATGCAGCCGTGGCGAGAATGATTTCGAAGCCACGGGTTGTTTAGACGATAGACCCCGTGGTGGACTACCAAGCACAAGGCGTAATGCTGCTGAGGCAGTTCAGGAAGAAATAGAGACTGTAGCGGGTTCGTCCATGCACGGGGAAGTCAGCGCTCGTGCAGTCGCACGTCGCACCGGCATTCCATACACTACTGTTTGGTTGGCACTGAGGCGTACCCTCCGATGCTATCCGTACAAAATCCATCGGCATCATGAACTGTTACCTGGCGATTTAGTGAAGCGGAGGGCATTTGCGGTGTGGGTGTTTCAAAAGATGGCGGAAGATGACGATTGGTTGAGTAACGTGTTGTGGACCGACGAAGCTCATTTCACGCTCCGAGGGTCTGTCAACGCCCACAACTGCAGAATTTGGGCTACCGAAAATCCTAGAACTGTCGTGTAAACTCCGTTGCACGACGAGAAAGTCACGGTATGGGTTGGATTTACCACATCTTCGAGGAAATGCGTGATTCTGGTTTTGTAACTGCTACCGTGACGGGTGAGAGGTACGCCGATATGCTACAGAATCGCATCATCCCCAGCTTGACTGATAAACACCTGCTGGAACGTACGATGTTTATGCGGGATGGCGCTCCACTCCATATTGCTATGCGCGTGAAAGATCTCTTGCGCGCGCCGTTTGGTGATGATCGTGTCCTCAGCCGCCACTTTTGTCATGGTTGGCCTCCCATGTCCCCAGACCTCAGTCCGTGCGATTATTGGCTTTGGGGTTACATGAAGTCTCAAGTGTATCGTGATCGAGCGACATCTCTAGGGATGCTGAAAGACAACATCCGACGCCAATGCCTCACCATAACTCCGGACATGCTTTACAGTGCTGTTCACAATGTTATTCCTCGACTACAGCTATTGTTGAGGAATGATGGTGGACATATTGAGCATTTCCTGTAAAGAACATCATCTTTGCTTTGTCTTACTTTGTTATGCTAATTATTGCTATTCTGATCAGATGAAGCGCCACCTGTCGGACATTTTTTGAACTTTTTTATTGTTTTGGTTCTAATAAAACCCCATGTCATTCCAAGCATGTGTGTCAATTTGTACCTCTCTATCTACATTATTCCGTGATTTATTCAGTTTTCAAATTTATACTTTTTTGATCACCCGGTATATTCAAAAACAAAATGGTAACACATTTCGTTCGCCACTCTTGAGGCGCAACACTCACAGTTAATGAAGGATATGCACCAAGTGGATTTGCTTACAGAAAGCTATTAAGGTGTCGAGGCTCTTGGGGACATCCCAGCCAGTATCGTGGTCCAAATTAACATTTCATTTTAATATGAAGCATAAGAAACCAAACTCTGCATCGTAGTCTACAAACACGTGTGATAACCGTCTGTGCTAGACAAACAGGCACTTGAGACGGCAATATATGGAACCTTACCACGTTATTTCCATTATTTGCTCCGGGCACCAATCAAAATGGATCCCATCCACTTGGACCGCAGCGGTACTGCTACATGTTCGGCAATAGAGGGCGGTAGTGACAGCCTGCGTCCGAAACTCCTTATTTGGCAGGCGGTATTTCCGTAACGGGGGCCAATGCGTTATGCAGCAGGAAGCTGGGAATCCCGCCGACTCCGACGCATTAATGCCTTGGAACGGCCTCTGTCAAAACAACGCAACTAGAACCTTCCTCGTTCGTCTCAATGCGTAATGGAACAGCTAGTTTACCAGACTTTCCTCAGTCGTTTCTTAGTGAACTAATTTTAAGAAATGTTATCATTGGACGAATGCAATAAACCGTGTATATCTTTGCTCTCCTCTTAGATTTGCAGGTACAAGTTTTCGCCTAACCCGACTACGATACATGGCATCATGAAGACAAAAGCGATGTAGTGGTATATCGCTGGCATTTTCGATAGCAGTGTTGTCTATAGAAAGTAGCTCTCTTCGACCTCGCCACGTAAGTGCGACTTATCAAGTAATTTCAACCATTATGTAGTGAAGTTCTGCTATGGAGAATGAACTTCTTTATTTAACAGCGATGGCAGTTGATATGACTATGTAGACAAATTCTCGTGAAAAAAGAGTTGCATTTGTCAAAGTTGTTTTATAATAACTGAAGAAAACTGCAAAACTATCATACATTACAGATTGCCCCCAGACTGACAATGTCAGGGATATATAAACTTGTTTTAAAATGAGTTTCGTTGACACTAAGTGCTATCCACAAAGGAAATGCTCACACTTAAATTATCAACTACTTACACAAAAAAACGTAATAAAAGTGTCTGCAATTTTGGGGTCTATCTACATCAGTTCATTATTAACCATCAATGAAATTTCCTTTTTTTCTTGATCCCTTTTCCTGTCTAATTTTTCATTGTCCTCCAAATAGTTCTTGTCTCTTTGGTGGAGGAATTAATATTTACTTGAAAATTCATACGTATTGATGGCCTGATGATTTTTCTTAGAATTTTACAACGCAATTTTATATATGACTTAACCTTGTAATTTTCCATGGCCTTAAATGCTAAGTAAAGTCTTCATCTGCTGTTAACGATAGTGTGATTATATTTGTAACCCGTGGTTTTGGAACATTCAGTCTAGTAGTTCATTTTTTTTTTAAAGACAACAGTACAAAGCAGACTGTGATTATGTTGCACAATACAACATATTTTTCATTAACGTCAAATATGATGTACACATATTTCCATTTTGTATTTCACAAATAAATCTTGAAGTTCTCAATTTCTTTTTAATTTATTGTCTTGTAGTTTAGCTACAGGTATTTAAACAGTGGATTTACAGTCTCGATGTGTACGTAAAACGCTGTGAATAGCTGTGTTGCTAGTTCCCACAACACATATTGTTAATTTATGAGGGAGAGTTAAATTATACGAAACAGCAAGGTCTTAATTATATATTGTGATTTTTATATGATTTTTTCCTTAGTATAAATGGCAACGCCTCCTCCTATTTCACTGTCGTGAGTGATTCTTGCGCGCTGAAGAAATATAAATTCTATCGTGTAGTCCATACTCCACGTAGCCGTAATAAAACGACATAAAGCCACACACCCACGCTTAATATCCATTCAAGTGGACACATACCAGATAATCGTCACCTGTAATTCGTGGAATTATACGGGAATTATGAGCGATCAGCGATCTATCATTGCAATCTGCGCGGGCACATGGTGCGACCTAGCCACATATTGCTGCGATCCGGCGCTATTCTGTGTCAATGGATATCAACCTAGAACGCACACATTAACGAGTGTAGATTATAGCCGATACCAACTCTAGCACGTAACTAAATTTTAAGTTAAGAATATAAGTATTATTATTGATTAAATGACGAATGACAAATTGCATTTACTTAACATTGAAACGAAGAAAAACTGTTTATTTTGGTAGGAGTTTTATTAAATCTAGAAGTAACGAGTCAATGATACGACTGATACTTCTTATTTCAAACACTCATTTTTGTATTTTATTTGCTCTCAAGCTCTGCACGTCACTTAAAATCTATTTTCACAACTCTCTTAAATAGATTCCTGGTAATAATGGAATCTCGCCATCAACTTTTCGTCGAAATGTTGCCAGTTCTGCTTCACCAGATTGTATTTTCAGTTGGCATCGTGGGGTTCAAAAATTTGTACTCTGGCTGTAATTTCAGTATCTGAAACTATTCCTTCAATCACTGAAAATCGCCTTAGAATCCAGGCATTTATCTTTTGATTTTCCAAATTAGTTGCAAGCTGAATTTTTTACTACTGGAAAGTGCTTTCGTAATATATCTGTGAGAAATGTTACACACTTCTTGTGTCGAGCATCATTGCCAGATCTGTCAACATTGAAACGTTTCAATTTCAACTAGATGTTGATAAATCCTCAGTGTGGAAAGACAGCTGCCAACCTAAACATGTGCTGGTAATACACTGAAGACCCAAAGAAACTAATATCGTGTAGGGCTCCCGCGAGCACGTAGAAGTGCCGCAACACGACGTGGCATGGACTCGACTAATGTCTGAAGCAGTGCTGGACGGAATTGACACCATGAATACTGAAACTTCCTGGCAGATTAAAACTGTGTGCCCGACCGAGACTCGAACTCGGGACCTTTGCCTTTCGCGGGCAAGTGGTAGAGCACTTGCCCGCGAAAGGCAAAGGTCCCGAGTTCGAGTCTCGGTCGGGCACACAGTTTTAATCTGCCAGGAAGTTTCACATCAGCGCACACTCCGCTGCAGAGTGAAAATTTCATTCTGGAACCATGAATACTGCAGGGCTGTCCAAAAATCCGTAAGAGTACGAGGGGTTGGAGACCTCTTCTAAACAGCACGTTTCAAGGCATCTCATATATGCTCAATAATGTTCATGTCTGGCGAGTTTCGTGACCAGCGGAAGTGTTTAAACTCAGAGGAGCGTTCCTCGAGCCACTCTGCCGCAACTGTGGACGTCGGAACGCACAATTGACAAGAATGGATGCAGATGATCAGACAGGATGCTGACGTACGTGTCAGCTGTCAGAGTCGTATCTAGACGTATCAGGGGTCCCATATCACTCCAGCTGCCCACGCCCCACACCATTACAGATCCTCCACCAGCTTGAACAGACCCCTGTTGACATGCAGGACGCATGGATTCATGAGGTTCTCTCTATAGCCGTACACGTCCATCCGCTCTATACAATTTCAAACGATACTCGTCCGAACAGGCAACATGTTTCCAGTCATCAACTGTCCAATATCGGTGTTGACGGACCCAGACGAGTCGTAAAGCTTTGTGTCGTGCATTCATCACACGAGAGGCCTTGGGTACCGAAAGCCCATATCGATGATGTTTCGTTGAATGGTTCGCACGCTGACACTTGTTGATGGCCCAGCAATGAAATCTGCAGCAATTTACGGAAGGGTTTCACTTCTGTGACTTTGACCGATTCTCTTCAGTCGTCGTTGCTCCCGTTCTTGCAGAAACTTCTTCCGGCCGCAGCGATGCCGGAGATTTGATGTTTTACCAGATTCCTTATTTCCACGGTACTCTCGTGAAATGGTCGTACGGAAAAATCCCCACTTCATTGCTACCCCGGGGATGCTGCGTCCCATTGCTGGTCCGCCGACTATAACGCCACTTTCAGACTCACTTAAATCTTGATAACCTGCCATTTTAGCAGCAGTAACCGATCTAACAACTGCGCCAGACACTTCTTGTCTTGTATAGGCGTTGCCGACCGCAGCGCCGTATTCTTCCTGTTAACATATCTCTCTATTTGAATACGCATGCCTATTCCAGTTTCTTCGGCGCTTTAGTGTATATTCCCCTAGCATTAGCATATTTATAACAGATATGACTCTTTAAAATATTTCTTTTTGCTTTGCTGGTTACTCGGAGCTGAACGTCTGTGTGTTCTAATACCAGAACAGTTGTTATAATTTTTCGTTCTCTTTCATTGGTGTTTTCAACGTTAGTTTCCTATTTAGCTCAGTGTTTTAGACGCGTAGAAACTTGTTGGTTTAACGATGAGATAACACTAACGTGTGACATGGATGCACACAATTATTGTTCTACATATTCCAAGCAATTCACTACGCTGTTTCCGTACGCTGTTTCAAGAAAGCTCATTATGTTTCTTTGTATCCCGTTTTCCTGTATAGTTTCACCAAGAGACTTAAACAGCGCAACTTGCACGGTTTTTCCATATTTTGTTTCTAGATCATTTTTTTTTCAATAATGTATTAATGAAAATAATTTGGAAGACAGTCTGTCTGTCATTTCCTTGTATCTCTGCTCATTGTGACTTATTGGTTAATCGCAAGAATGATTTATTACGTACGCCAGTCTCTTACTACAAAGGTGCAATGTACAGGGGAGAATACGTTTTCTTACATTTCTCGAGGTTTGCTTGTGATTGGTTTTGAAGGTTATTCTATAAAATAAACCGTAAATTTTTCTTTGGTTTGTTTTCCATTACAAAAAAATGGTTCAAATGGCTCTGAGCACTATGGGACTTAACATCTGTGGTCATCAGTCCCCTAGAACTACTTAAACCTAACTAACCTAAGGACATCACACACATCCATGCCCGAGGCAGGATTTTCTATTACATTATTATAGGTTCAATTCTACGACATTACTATCAACATTTACGAGTTTATGATGTTAAGTGAGACAGAAAACATAAGGTGATAAAATTTGAGACGACACTACATTGCATCTTTTATCAATGAAATAGCTCCCTCGATTTATGGGAACTTATAGAGGAACTTGTCGTGGTTCTGCTGGGAGGAACCCCGATCATCCGAAGACAAGGTACCTTCTTGAGGACCATCGTAGAAGCTGACCCTAGAACTGTCGTTGCCCTATATGTTGCGGTAATCAACAACAGATGAGCCTGAGGACTGGAAGATTTACATCCTAACAGAACATTGAGTTTTTCAAATGTTGACAAACTAAACGTTTCTCAACGCACGTATGCTTTTAGGGAGGAATATCCTTCGCGAGAGTGTGTTTGTTTTAGCATGGTGCCGCATAAAACAAACTGCTAACATGTAATTTGACTGCTAAGTCGAAGAATTTGAGTTGACCTGTCAACTGTATAGACACGCCCAAAGAAAAGTTTTCGAGCGGTCCGAGGAGAGATACCCCTGTTGCAAGGCGCTGAACTGGAAGGAATAATGTAGGGCACCTCAGTTTTTGCTTGGAAATCAGCCATGACTTTGGTTCTGAGAAATATAGCTGTCAGCTGAAGCCATTGGCGGTAGATGCAGAATGGAAGCACATCTCGAGCTCTACGTGCAAATCGGTTGATAATGGCAGGCACCAATCCATTCCTGTAAAAGCCCAGTTGGCATGGTCTATATGTCTCGAAGTAATAACTAGAATCTCTGAATAATTAATAAGTAATACAATGGGCACAATATCGTTTTTTTTTTATTTGTGGTGTGTGACTGAAAGACACGCTATATGATCAGAAGTATCTGGAGACCAGGATGCTGTGTGGAATCGACCACTGAATTAGGTGGTCCCGCAAGTATGAATGCGGGGAACGGCGAGCATTGCGGAGGGTGGATGTATTAAATCACATGAAACCAGCACGATTACTGTGCTTGGGGAGTTAAAGAGAATGGGATACAGTAGTCGAGCAGCTGCCCATAAGCCGCACATTCTGTAGTCAATGGTAAGCGACGCTCGATGTGATGTAAAGAACAACGTCACTAGACGGTGGATGATCGCCAATCCGATGGAAGGGTTTGGGTTCGGAGAATGCCTGGAAACCTTACCTGCCGTCACGTGCAGCGCCAACACTGAAGTACAGAGGAGGTGACGTTATGGTAGGGGAGTGTTTTTCATGGTTAGGGTCTCGTCCTCTTATCGCATTTGAGAAAACACTAAATATATAAGATGACAGTCCGCCATGTCATAAAGCAGCATCTGTGAGGCAATGATTTGTGGACAATTAAATTGCTGAAAGATAGTGACCCGCTCAGAGTCCCAACCTGAACTCAACGAGACACCTTTCGGATGAATTGCAACGTCGATTTCGCTCCAGACTCCAGTGTCCAACATTACAACCTTCTTTGGTTTCTGCTCTTGAGCAAGAATGGACTGACATTCCTCCACGGACATTTAGGCACCTCAGTGAAGGTGTCCCCAGAAGAGTTCAAGTTGTATTAAGCTGAAGGGTGGACACATCCAATATTACTGTACACCAATACGTCTCTGGATACTTTTGACCAGACAGAGTATTAATTGTGCCACAATAAGGTTTCTAAAGGATAATAGAAATCAATTTAACTGCAGGCCAAAATATAATATTTTCTAGAAATAACAGCAATTCTAATGTGCAAATGAAGGAACTGTTTGGACCAGTGTAGGCTCTCAGTTTTATTCCTTTAATGCATCATACATTTAAACTGCATTACTGGGCATTTCCGTCCTCTGGCCATTTTGAAATGTATGATACTGGTGATGTGTGTGTCACATTAAAAAAATTTTTTTTTCATGTTGTAACATTCGACATATGTATGTGTGGAAACGTTCCTTTCCCTACATAACACGAAACGCATTTTTGGAATGTGACACACACATCACCAATATCATAATTTGAAAGTGGCCTAAGGCCTAAAGTGGTCATTAATGTGGTTTACATGCATGGCGCATCAAACGAATAAAGCTGACAGCATGTAGTGGTTGAAATGTTCCATCATTCAGACGATGTATTGAGATTGTGGACCCGTACACACGAAGTCACTGTAATGTACTTTATTTGCATTCCTGCAACTAGCCACTAAGCCACCCTGGAACCCCGTCGATCCAAGTTCTCCCTGCCGCCCCAGTCTACTTTAAATACACACGAACAGAATTGCCGAAGCTCTCCATGTTCTGCAATAGCACTTTAGCATCGAACGTAAACGGTGGATCCAGCCTGAAACCAGGTGCAGGTACTTATACAAATGAAATGACCCAATTTCAGAGACTTTACTGGTCTCATACTGATATGACTTTATGTATAGAGCCTGAACCGGTGAGTGAAAATTTGTACAGATTTGGATAGAGGGAGGAGGCGTGCCAGGGTAGTCGGTGTAGTTGTGTTAGCTGATGTGCCAGGGTGGCTTAGTGGCTAACGCACCAGCCTAGTAAGCACGAGACCCGGGTTCTGATCCCGGCCTTGGTACAAATTTTCACTCGCCGCTTCAGCCTGTATACATAAAAATGGTTCAAATGGCTCTGAGCACTATGGGACTCAACTGCTGTGGTCATAAGTCCCCTAGAACTTAGAACTACTTAAACCTAACTAACCTAAGGACAGCACACAACACCCAGCCATCACGAGGCAGAGAAAATCCCTGACCCCGCCGGGAATCGAACCCGGGAACCCGGGCGTGGGAAGCGAGAACGCTACCGCACGACCACGAGATGCGGGCCCTGTATACATAAAAACAGTTGGGAAGTGAGAAGACTGAAGAGTGGTTGAATGATAGCAGCAGAGGAAGACACGTATGACTGACGGAGATGCACAGATGCTCTTTGTACATGATACTGCAAAGATAACGTAAAATACATTACAGTAGAACTGGAAGCCAACTGTAGCCTGCAGAAGCTGTGGGTCATTGTTTCAGAATAGTTGCGCTATTTTAAATCTCTGCAAGAGCCCTCAGCCTCTTAATGGTATCAAATAGCATTGGCGGAGCTCGTGGCTGCTAACAAAGCAAAATGCTGGATGGGAAAATAAGTGGACGTCGTTAGCGGCAATTGGCAACCCTTGAGACAGTAGGCTGGCTTTATTTCCACGTACTCGGGTCGCGTTCTCCGTGTGGTGACCAGAGGAACGTCCAATTGACCTCCTATTCTCTGTGATGTACCTCCAGGAACTCAGGAGTAAGCGACAAAAATCAGTGTGCGTCAGCGTCTATGTGTGTGCTTGCTTGAGTGGATGAAAAGTGTGTGGGATGTGGGTGTGTGTATGTGTGATTTCTCGTCATCATCATTACGCAAAAATTATGTTACCTGACACCTCTTGAAGCATTCTATTGCTTTTGTTGCTTTATGTCGTAGTTTTTCAACTCCAAATAACAATCCAAACTTCGAAGAATCTTCTCCGATGTTCGATGTAATCTACTATACACCAGAATTCGTTTACTAATTATGCTATTTTCCTTTCGTTTGGCCGGCCGAAGTGGCCGTGCGTTTAAAGGCGCTGCAGTCTGGAACCGCAAGACCGCTACGGTCGCAGGTTCGAATCCTGCCTCGGGCATGGATGTTTGTGATGTCCTTAGGTTAGTTAGGTTTAACTAGTTCTAAGTTCTAGGGGACTAATGACCTCAGCAGTTGAGTCCCATAGTGCTCAGAGCCATTTGAACCATTTGAACCTTTCGTTTGTGGGATCGGCTTTCTCATTGTGAGAGGGGAAACTTAATAGGATACGTAGAGCAGAGCTGTGATAAACTTCGAATCTGTCTGCCGTCAGTACCACTCATTAAACTGTCGCCGAGTGGCCCAGAACTTCCATATGGCGTTCAAAAATAATAAATGCAAATCTTGTCACCTAAAATATACTTAACCTCTTCCAAAAGCCATCACTTTCTATTTAAAATATTCTGTCAATACATTGTCTGTCTCCTGGGCTGGTAAAAATAAAATGTAGCACATGGCCGAAATAAGCTTTGTCAGATAATGAATCAGTACGTTACTTTCTATTACCATAAAACTTTATGCGAATAAACATCGGCTCTCGCTAACTTTAACATTTCTTCTCTTGGAAGTTAAACTAACAAAGCCTCCCGGTAATAGCTACACTAAAATTATCCAATTCCGGTAACACAAAGTTGCGTGTTCATGATATGAGTTTCACGGGAAAAACGGGGACAATACGTGATCGTTAACCTAGGAACGATG
This sequence comes from Schistocerca nitens, assembly GCF_023898315.1. NCBI lineage: Eukaryota > Metazoa > Arthropoda > Insecta > Orthoptera > Acrididae > Schistocerca > Schistocerca nitens. Next base: position 358,210,447 of record NC_064622.1, read on the forward strand.
GCCTTCAGTGCTTATCGGCTTGTGACGAGGTATCCGACAGCGCGGTCCGTCTTCAAAGTCGCACACATTCTCCCTCTGATCATTCGCTGCATGAAAAAAAAATGCAGCCTGTAGTCACACAAGAGACATGCATGTAATTCAAAACACCATGAAATGTGTCGAATACACATTTGGTCGGTTCTGCGTAAAATGAGTGGTACGAATATGTTTGCAACTACCGTTGTTGATGCACAGCCACTGACTCGTAATGTCTGCCACTGGAGTTCGGAGATTACCCCCGAGACGCTTTTTGGCTTACTAAATGAACAAGTAACGAAACACGCCGCTCTTCTTTGGCTCATTTGTATCTGCACTACTATTCCTATCGGGTAAAGGTGCGAGGCTGACTAGCATTACTCAAAAATCGGTGGAACGAGGGTTTTATAAGCTACCTCTTTCGTGGGTATTCGGAAGAATAAAACTTTGGGAATGGGGTTTACAATTAGAAGTTATGAAATACTGGCCTGTCCTATCCTCGCAGCATGGAGGTGGCGTCCCACGTGCCATTAAATATTCAAGGGTCATTGAGTAGCATGTCGTAAATTGTGTGCCCGTTTCTATTCATCCGATTACAGCGCCATTTGTGGCGAACCGAAGAAAATGCTTCAGACAAAACGTTTGTAGATTTTGCAATAATCTGCAATAAAATACGGTGGTTCCCATTCCAATTGAAGATTTCAAACTTGCCTCCCGCCACCCACGCACAGGGTGGGGGGACGAGTGTGTTATCATTGGATATCCCCCTCCGAGACAAACAAATTAGAATTATAACGTTTTTTGATCCGATGTGTAGTTTCGGGATATTTCAATGCCTTCAATTAAAATGAACACCCTGTCTACTTTTAGGGTTCCATAGCTCAAACGGTAGAAAAGAAACACTTATAATATCGTGGTCCGCCTGTCTGTTTTTACGTATGTGTGTCTGACTGTTAAGAACTTCTCCTCTCAGCAACGGGCAGACGTATGAGGTTGAAATATATGTCACATATATGGTCTCTTGGTGATGTAAAATTTTAAAGCTTCTATGTCAGTTAGATACGGCCATTTATGTCACACATTTTGATACGAGGCGTGTTTTTTAAGTAAGTGCCGTTCTGAAATTAAAAAAAGACGTCCTAAGATATCTCAATAATTTTATTTTTACGTAAAAGCCTGTACCTTAATCTACTTTTCTACATAATTTCCGACAATATTGAGGCACTTGTCATAACGTTGTACCAGTTTTTGAATACCCTCCTCATAGAAGTCTGCCGCCTGACTTGTTAACCACTGCATCACCACTGTTTTGACTTCGTCATCGTCTTGAAGACGCTGACCGCCTAGGTGTTTCTTCAAGTGCAGGAGCAGATGGTAGTCACTGGGCGCAAGATCGGGGCTGTACGGAGGATGATCTAGAGTTTCCCATCGAAAAGATGTGATGAGATTTTTGGTCTGATTCACCCATTGTCTTGCAAGTGCATTGTCTTGCAGCAAAACGATGCCCTTGCTCAAATTCCACAGACTGTTGCTTTGATTCTGGTGTGACGTAGGCCACCCATGTTTCATCGTCCGTAACAATTTGGCTTAAGAAATCATCACCGTCGTTGTGGTACCGCTCAAGGAAAGTCAATGCACTGTCTAAACGTTTGGTTTTGTGCACATCCGTCAACATTTTCGGTACCCAACGTGCATACAATTTTCGGTAGTTCAAGTGCTCGGTCACAATTCCATACAAAACACTAAGAGAAACATTACTATTTCCTCCTTGTGGGATGACTTTCCTAAAGTCTCTGTTTTCTCCCACCTTATTGTCCACTTCCTGCACCAAACTTTCATTAACGACCGAAGGACGCCCACTCCGTTGTTCATCATGCACATTTGTGCGGCCATCTTTAAATGCTCTCACCCACTTTCTTACCATTCGATCACTCATAATGTTTTCTCCGTAAACTGCAAAGATCTCACGATGAATATCGATCGCTTTTAGGTCTTTAGCACTGAAAAATCTTATGACAGCCCGTACTTCACAGTCGGCGGGACTCACGAGTGTCGGAGGCACGTAAACAAGGAAGAATCAGACTGTAATGGCGTTAGTGCGTAGATTAAGGTACAGGCTTTCATGTAAAAATAAAATTATTGAGATATCTTAGCACGTCTTTTTTTAATTTCAAAGCGGTACTTACTTAAAAAACACGCCTCGTATCTTGCAGTATCATTATCGACAACAGGCAAAAACCGTTGAAAATCTCGATTCCCAGGATGGATGAACTATCTACATACAAAGTTAAGTTCATACGAACCTCTCGGTGCGTGAGTCCCATTTGCACGCCGGCCGCGGTGGTCTCGCGGTTCTAGGCGCGCAGTCCGGAACCGTGGGACTGCTACGGTAGCAGGTTCGAATCCTGCCTCGGGCATGGATGTGTGTGGTGTCCTTAGGTTAGTTAGGTTTAAGTAGTTCTAAGTTCTAGGGGACTGATAACCACAGCAGTTGAGTCCCATAGTGCTCAGAGCCATTTGAACCATTTTGAACCCATTTGCACGTACCTGGATCTTTTCTTCTCTTTTATTTTCTGGCTCCAATTGAGATCAATGCGGACACATACTACTAGACATTACGACGGTGTTATCATATCCAACGATTGAACGCGAATCGTGTAACCGGTCACTAGTGGGCCTTCTTGCACATTACTGTGCTGTAACTCTTGACACACGGTTGTCTGTTCAAATCCTGATAGCTGAAGAAAATTTCGTCGCCAGTATTTTGTGTGCAATGCGAGTACAGATTTTCTGATCACCATATTCCAGATTAAATCCAAGACATCTGTTAAGAATGGTCGCTGACCCTGTCGTTTGAGATATCGGGTTCAAAAATTGTGGGTATCACTAGCATGAGAGTGTCCTTCGGGATGAAGCTCTGTGACCATTGCGCACGGCCTGTATCTCAGATGTGCCTCTGAGCTATCCTTCTCACCGCATGAGGGTAATGGGCAGCATAGATTTGCGGCGGAGGTAACGGGTAAGTGCCCGTGGAGCTGCCGGTTAGAGATGGCGAGATAAATCTCGTCACCATATTAAACGAGACTGCAGGTAAATACTGATTGAAATTAGGATTGTGTACCCACGAACGTGCAATATTTTTTAGCACTGACTTGATACCGACTACTTGATGTTTTCGTCATGTTTAGTCGCGTCCGACTGACTGGCTTTGTGCGTTGTGCACGACGCCTATTTACAGATGCACATATTACAGATGATTACAAATTGGTAGCACACTTAGCTATTCCATTTCAGATATTAACAAAAAGACGGGAAAATGAAAAGGGACGAAGACACATTAGACAGTGAAGTAAATTTGTTCTACAATTAACTGTATAGCTAGAAAGTGGCAAAATGTGAGTGGCGTTTACCGGACATCGCCAAATAGTTTCCAGAAAATTAGATCGTCTAATGTGAATTATTAGCAAATTAAAAAGTTATTTTAGTGAAAGTACACATTTTTGGAAACAGAAACATCGAGACATAAATCTATGGCACTGCATTTTGAACATTTTAAGATTCGAACATTCTGGAACGCGGAAATTTTGAATACGAATATCACTTGATACATTGAGTTTTCAGAAAAAAAAAGACTGTCTTGAAAAGAGGTGAATCAGGACTTTTAAATGAGCCATAGCAGTCTACACCGTTCAGTCACACTAATGAGACCATGTGCCAAAACCCTGAACTACCACTTTTTGCTGTGCGACCACTGCGAGAGGAAGAGGCTCTGAGGTTCTGGAATGGTACCGACAGGAGTGTGAAGCCATGACGGCTCCAGTGCTCCTGACGGCTGGGCTAAGTTTCTCGGTTGAGAATCCATGGTGCGAACAGCCCGATCGAGGTGATTCTACAGATTTTCGATCGAATGTGTCTCAGTGGATACTGACCAATCAGGGGTGTTATAAATGGCGACAGTAACAGGGTCTGTGATCGCTGAGGAGAAGAACAAGAATAGGACATACTCGAATGACGCTATATTAATCCCACCATCTGACCAATGTCTTCATATGTTTCTTCTGACAACACAATTATCTTTCATTCAGTGAAATTTTTCCGATAGTGGCCGTATTACGGCAATGAAATTAATGGGTGATGCGACTTCAAAATTTGTGCCGGACCGGGGCTCGAACCCGGATGCTTCGCTTCTCTACAACGGTTGCCTTAATCACCTAAGGCATCCGGTCACAATTCTCGGCCGACTTGTCATAAGCCAATATTGCGCCTTTTCCAGGTACCCGTCGCTCACAGTGCGACTGGTATTCCCGTAAGAGAAATATCCGACAGAAGAGACATCACACACATATACACTCCTGGAAATGGAAAAAAGAACACATTGACACCGGTGTGTCAGACCCACCATACTTGCTCCGGACACTGCGAGAGGGCTGTACAAGCAATGATCACACGCACGTCACAGCGGACACACCAGGAACCGCGGTGTTGGCCATCGAATGGCGCTAGCTGCGCAGCATTTGTGCACCGCCGCCGTCAGTGTCAGCCAGTTTGCCGTGGCATACGGAGCTCCATCGCAGTCTTTAACACTGGTAGCATGCCGCGACAGCGTGGACGTGAACCGTATGTGCAGTTGACGGACTTTGAGCGAGGGCGTATAGTGGGCATGCGGGAGGCCGGGTGGACGTACCGCCGAATTGCTCAACACGTGGGGCGTGAGGTCTCCACAGTACATCGATGTTGTCGCCAGTGGTCGGCGGAAGGTGCACGTGCCCGTCGACCTGGGGCCGGACCGCAGCGACGCACGGATGCACGCCAAGACCGTAGGATCCTACGCAGTGCCGTAGGGGACCGCACCGCCACTTCCCAGCAAATTAGGGACACTGTTGCTCCTGGGGTATCGGCGAGGACCATTCGCAACCGTCTCCATGAAGCTGGGCTACGGTCCCGCACACCGTTAGGCCGTCTTCCGCTCACGCCCCAACATCGTGCAGCCCGCCTCCAGTGGTGTCGCGACAGGCGTGAATGGAGGGACGAATGGAGACGTGTCGTCTTCAGCGATGAGAGTCGCTTCTGCCTTGGTGCCAATGATGGTCGTATGCGTGTTTGGCGCCGTGCAGGTGAGCGCCACAATCAGGACTGCATACGACCGAGGCACACAGGGCCAACATCCGGCATCATGGTGTGGGGAGCGATCTCCTACACTGGCCGTACACCACTGGTGATCGTCGAGGGGACACTGAATAGTGCACGGTACATCCAAACCGTCATCGAACCCATCGTTCTACCATTCCTAGACCGGCAAGGGAACTTGCTGTTCCAACAGGACAATGCACGTCCGCATGTATCCCGTGCCACCCAACGTGCTCTAGAAGGTGTAAGTCAACTACCCTGGCCAGCAAGATCTCCGGATCTGTCCCCCATTGAGCATGTTTGGGACTGGATGAAGCGTCGTCTCACGCGGTCTGCACGTCCAGCACGAACGCTGGTCCAACTGAGGCGCCAGGTGGAAATGGCATGGCAAGCCGTTCCACAGGACTACATCCAGCATCTCTACGATCGTCTCCATGGGAGAATAGCAGCCTGCATTGCTGCGAAAGGTGGATATACACTGTACTAGTGCCGACATTGTGCATGCTCTGTTGCCTGTGTCTATGTGCCTGTGGTTCTGTGTGATCATGTGATGTATCTGACCCCAGGAATGTGTCAATAAAGTTTCCCCTTCCTGGGACAATGAATTCACGGTGTTCTTGTTTCAATTTCCAGGAGTGTATATCAAAAAATGGTTCAAATGGCTCTGAGCACTATGGGACTTAACATCTGTGGTCATCAGTCCCCTAGAACTTAGAACTACGTAAACCTAACTAAACTAAGGACATCACACTCATCCATGCCTGAGGCAGGATTCGAACCTGCGACCGTAGCAGTCGCGCGGTTCCTGACTGAGCGCCTAGAACCACGGCCGGCCATATACGTATATCCAACAAATTTTTTTGCAGATGACGGCTTTCGACAGTTGCAAACGACCTTTTTTCAGATCTATAAGTAAACATTAAACTTCTATATAATTTAATATGTCAAATACAACTTTCATTCAGTGCCTATAAAATACTGAAATAATGAAATTCTCGTACCGAGCTGCTACACAGGAGAACAATGGGTTGTCATTAATATAAAATGTGTTCTGTTATAATTACTTCACATAGTCGACTCGAAAATCAGAATGAAATACACTGAAGCGCCAAAGCAACTGGTATAGGTATGCGCATTCAAATACAGAGATATGTAAACAATCAGAATACGGCGTTGCAATCGACAACGCCTTATATAATACAGGAAGCATCTGGCGCAGTTGTTAGATCGGTTACTGCTGCTAAAATGGCAGGTTGTCAAGATTTAAACTTCCTGGCAGATTAAAACTGTGTGCCGGACCGAGACTCGAACTCGGGACCTTTGCCTTTCGCGGGCAAGTGCTCTGCCAACTGAGCTACCCAAGCACGACTCACTACCCGTCCTCACAGCACTACTTCTGCCAGTACCTCGTCAGTTGGCAGAGTACTTGCCCGCGAAAGGCAAAGGTCCCGAGTTCGAGTCTCGGTCCGACACACAGTTATAATCTGCCAGGAAGTTTCATATCAGAGCACACTCCGCTGCAGAGTGAAAATCTCATTCTAGAAACATCCCCCAGGCTGTGGCTAAGCCATGTCTCCGCAATATCATTTTTTTCAGGAGGACTAGTTCTGCAAGTTTCGCAGGAGGGCTTCTGTAAAGTTTGGAAGGTGGGAGACGAGGCACTGGCAGAAGTAGAGCTGTGAGGACGGTCGTGAGTCGTGCTTGGGTAGCTCAGTTGGTAGAGCACTTGCCCGCGAAAGACAAAGGTCCCGAGTTCGAGTCTCGGTCCGGCACACAGTTTTAATCTGCCAGGAAGTTTCATATCAGCGCACACTCCGCTGTAGAGTGAAAATTTCATTCTATCAAGATTTAAATGAGTCTGAACGTAGTGTTATAATCGGCGCACGAGCGATGGGACACAGCATGTCCGAGGTAGCAATGAAGAGGGGATTTTCCTGTACGACCATTTTATGAGTGTACCGTGAATATCAGGAATCCGGTAAAACATCAAATCTCCGACATCGCTGCGACCGAAAAACATCCTGCTAGAACGGGACCAACGACGATTAAAAAGAATCGTTCAACGTGTCAGAAGTGCAACCCTTCCGCAAAATGCTGGGCCGTCACAATGTCAGCTTACGAACCATTCAACGAAACATCATCGATATGGGCTTTCGGAGCCGAATGCCCACTCATGTACCCTTGATGATTGCACGACACAGTTTTACGCCTGGCCTGGGCCCGTCAACAGCAAAATTGGACTGTTGGTGACTGGAAACATGTTGCCTGGTAAAACGGGTCTCGTTTCAAATTTTATCGAGCGGATGGGCGTGTGGGAGTATGGAGGCAGGCTCACGAATTCATGGACCCTGCATGTCAGCAGGGGACTGGTGGAGAATCTGTAATGATGTGGGGCGTATGCAGTTGGAGTGACAGGGGACCCGTGGTACTACATACCAGTCAGACAGTTGACACGTATGTGAGCGTCCTGTCTAATCACCTGCACCCATTCACGTCCGTTGTGCATTCCGACGGACTTGGGCAGTTCCAGCAGAACAATGCGACACCCCACACATTCAGATTTTCTACAGAGTGGCTCCAGGAGCTCTCTTCTGAGTTTAAACAGTTCCGCTGGTCACCAAACTACCCAGACATGAACATTATTGAGCATACCTGAGATGCCTTGCAACGTGCTGTTCAGAAGAGATCTCCACCCCCTCGTACTCTTAGGGATTTACGGACAGCCCTGCAGGATTCATGGTGTCAATTCCCTCCAGCGCTACTTCAAACATTAGTCGAGTCCATGCCACGTCGTGTTGCGGCAGTTCTGGTTGCTCGCTGGGGCCCTACGCGATATTAGGCAGGTGTACCAGTTTATTCGGCTCTTCAGTATAAAAATACGTTCGCTATCGACATCTGATAGGGGCTACAAAAGCAGTGTGTTAAACAGTTTCATTAAAGTAATGAATGCAAAACATAAGATTTAAAATTTCATTAATTTGTTACTAGAACATCTTTTCTCCTGTTTTTAGTATAAATTTTATAAACATCAGTGAAATATTGACTCAGAGGTGTCCAAGGTCCATTAGAGGACGTATCTTCTTCGACAGTTGGTTTGTTTACGTCGTACTCAGTCCAGTCTCGCAGGCGTCAAGAGCAGGATGGATGCTGCAGAACAACAGATAGACAAACCGGAAAATATAAACCTTAAAAATATTTCGACTATTTTCACAATCACAGTCGTCTCCAGACGACGAAAGTGATGTCGTGGTTTGCACATCGACTCATAACCTTGATCCACGACGGAGCACGTGTTCACTTCATAAGAAACTCGCAATGAAATGGGCCGTGATCTTGACCGAAGAAGCGTCGAGACACTAGCCTCAAACGTAGATCGGAGAGAAGCGTTGAGAAATCTGTAACGCTGTTCCCGTGTTGTTTCCACACAGTCGTGACTAGGCGGGAAGGTCGCACGGCCTCAAGGTCGCCGTCCGGCACAAAACTTCCTGCCGTACCGGTCTGTGGCCACCAGTTTTGCGCTCTGCAGTCAAAGAGCTTGTGTACACAGTAATGCTGCACACGCACCCCACGCCATAAGCTCCTTTTTACAACGCTGAATAAGTTGCTGATAAAATCTTGAAACATTTATCCATTATGGATACGGAACACTGCGACTGTGATATAAAGATTTACAGAAATAACTCCAACCACTCGCCGTTTATAACTGCTCAATTCATGACCTCCATTTTCTTCCCATCTTGAACAAGAGAATAAAGGTGGACCTCCTGGAACAATTAGAGACTTTTACTTATAACAATAAATCACCTCACATCATCGTAAGTGAACAAACTGAATGAGCAAATCCCATTTTTCATTGCTTGTTCTGTTCATTTTACTTTGTGGTCTCATATTTTAAATGTTTGAAAAAGGTAGAGAAATTACTCATGTAATCTCTAGTTTTCTCTCAATATCTGATCTTATAATTTCGTCCTGTATGACCTATGTAAAATTTTTCGCAGTTCTTACAATCGATTTTATGTATGCCTAGGTTGGTGTGAACTCGTAATTTCGTTTTCCCAGGGTGGATTCGTGATTTTAAGTTATTGCTGGTTTGGTAAGCGAATTTGACTGTTGTATTTTTTAGAAACGCATTCAATTTATTAAAAATGTTTCCTAGATATCTCATTGATATGTACGAGGTTTTATGTTTCGTTGGTGATTCTTTTATTAATTTTATGCCCTTACGGATTTCGTTGTGTGTGGTTTTAGCGTGTGTTTCATAGAGTTGAACTACAATGTCTGGCTTGAAATCTGGGCTACATATTGGAGTGTGGCAATTTCTTCAAATATGGCTGGTTGTTGTAGTGCTAAAGTGATCTTCCTATTGATCATTCTTTGGAGATATGCGTATTTATGTGCTTTAGGAGGCAGGAGTTTGTGTTGATAATATTGTCTATCGTTGTGTGTTTCCTCGAAATTGCAAATTTGTGTGTATTGTTGATGTTGCTAATAGATCTAGAAAATTTATTGATATGTTGGTTTCAGATTCCATTGTAAATTTCATTTTTGGATGTAGGTGATTTAGTACTTTTTTATTTGTTGAATGTCAGTGTCAACACTATCTGTTAGTAACAAAGTGTCATCTACATATCTGTGGTATATAACTTTCTTGACTAGTGGATTTGTGGGATTAAAAAATATTCCTTCTAAGTTATTTAAGAAGATGTCTGCTATTGTACTGGCAATACTTTATCTCATAGCCACTCTGTCAGTTTGTGTATAAAATATTTTTGTTGAGTTCGAAGCACCTTTGTGTTATAAAATGTACTGTTGAAATCGTAACAGCTTTGTTTTAGAACCAATTTTAGCTGTTCTATGATTTCGTGTATGCGTGCAACAAACAAACCATACTGAAGATGGCATAGAAGGTATTGAAAATATAGCTCTCATTCATGTGAAGTCAGGTGTCAAACTGACCGTACTTCTACGAACGTAGTGGCAAGGAAAACATTTGCCATCAACAGTTGGGGTAACAATCATACAGACAGTAGCTGGCTATCAAAGAACATAACCATTAGGAAGGCACACATTGAGTATATATCGAATATGTATATAAGACAGAAAGCCGTAGAGGGACAGGCACAATACTTTAAAAAGGCGAATTGTGTAATGTACAGATTGAAAAATAACTAAATATAACAAAACATACAGACTAGAATAAGGCTGCTGGCTGTTAAAATTATGAAACATAGAGGAGTTATTAAATGAAACGCACATGAAAACAAAATGCAAGATATAATTGCAGAAAAATTATGACTTAGATTTACAAACAATTATAGTACATCATAATGTATCCGCATTTATATCTTGTACTTCGTTTTGATTTACGTTTCATTTAACAATTTCTCTATGTTTTACAATCTTAACAGCTAACAGCCCGCATGGAATCTGTATGTTATGTTATATTTGTTTACTTTTCAATCTGTACATTACATAATTCGCTTTCTTAAAGTATCAGGAGAAAGAAAACTGGCGTTCTACGGATCGGAGCGTGGAATGTCAGGTCCCTTAATCGGGCAGGTAGGTTAGAAAATTTGAAAAGGGAAATGGATAGGTTAAAGTTAGATATAGTGGGAATTAGTGAAGTTCGGTGGCGGGAGGAACAAGACTTCTGGTCAGGTGACTACAGGGTTATAAACACAAAGTCAAATAGGGGTAATGCAGGAGTAGGTTTAATAATGAATAGGAAAATAGCAACGCGGGTAAGCTACTACAAACAGCTTAGTGAACGCATTATTGTGGCCAAGATAGATACGAAGCCCACACCTACTACAGTAGTACAAGTTTATATGCCAACTAGCTCTGCAGATGACGAAGAAATTGAAGAAATGTATGATGAAATAAAAGAAATTATTCAGATAGTGAAGGGAGACGAAAATTTAATAGTCATGGGTGACTGGAATTCGAGTGTAGGAAAAGGGAGAGAAGGAAACGTAGTAGGTGAATATGGATTGGGGCTAAGAAATGAAAGAGGAAGCCGCCTGGTAGAATTTTGCACAGAGCACAACTTAATCATAGCTAACACTTGGTTTAAGAATCATGATAGAAGGTTGTATACATGGAAGAACCCTGGAGATACTAAAAGGTATCAGATAGATTATATAATGGTAAGACAGAGATTTAGGAACCAGGTTTTAAATTGTAAGACATTTCCAGGGGCAGATGTGGACTCTGACCACAATCTATAGGTTATGACCTGTAGATTAAAACTGAAGAAACTGCAAAAAGGTGGGAATTTAAGGAGATGGGACCTGGATAAACTGAAAGAACCAGAGGTTGTACAGAGTTTCAGGGAGAGCATAAGGGAACAATTGACAGGAATGGGGGAAAGAAATACAGTAGAAGAAGAATGGGTAGCTTTGAGGGATGAAGTAGTGAAGGCAGCAGAGGATAAAGTAGGTAAAAAGACGAGGGCTAGTAGAAATCCTTGGGTAACAGAAGAAATATTGAGTTTAATTGATGAAAGGAGAAAATATAAAAATGCAGTAAATGAAGCAGGCAAAAAGGAATACAAACGTCTCAAAAATGAGATTGACAGGAAGTGCAAAGTGGCTAAGCAGGGATGGCTAGAGGACATATGTAAGGATGTAGAGGCTTATCTCACTAGGGGTAAGATAGATACTGCCTACAGGAAAATTAAAGAGACCTTTGGAGATAAGAGAACCACTTCTATGAACATCAAGAGCTCAAAAATGGCTCTGAGCACTATGGGACTCAACATCTTAGGTCATAAGTCCCCTAGAACTTAGAACTACTTAAACCTAACTAACCGAAGGACATCACACACACCCATGCCCGAGGCAGGATTCGAACCTGCGACCGTAGCAGTCCCGCGGTTCGATCAAGAGCTCAGATGGAAACCCAGTTCTAAGCAAAGAAGGGAAAGCAGAAAGGTGGAAGGAGTATATAGAGGGTCTATACAAGGGTGATGTACTTGAGGACAATATTATGGAAATGGAAGAGGATGTAGATGAAGATCAAATGGGAGATACTATACTGCGTGAAGAGTTTGACAGAGCACTGAAAGACCTGAGTCGAAACAAGGCCCCCGGAGTAGACAACATTCCATTGGAACTACTGACGGCCTTGGGAGAGCCAGTCCTGACAAAACTCTACCATCTGGTGAGCAAGATGTATGAAACAGGCGAAATACCCTCAGACTTCAAGAAGAATATAATAATTCCAATCCCAAAGAAAGCAGGTGTTGACCGATGTGAGAATTACCGAACAATCAGTTTAATAAGCCACAGCTGCAAAATACTAACACGAATTCTTTACAGACGAATGGAAAAACTGGTAGAAGCCGACCTCGGGGAAGATCAGTTTGGATTCCGTAGAAATACTGGAACACGTGAGGCAATACTGACCTTACGACTTATCTTAGAAGAAGGATTAAGGAAAGGCAAACCTACGTTTCTAGCATTTGTAGACTTAGAGAAAGCTTTTGACAATGTTGACTGGAATACTCTCTTTCAAATTCTAAAGGTGGCAGGGGTAAAATACAGGGAGCGAAAGGCTATTTACAATTTGTACAGAAACCAGATGGCAGTTATAAGAGTCGAGGGACACGAAAGGGAAGCAGTGGTTTGGAAGGGAGTAAGACAGGGTTGTAGCCTCTCCCCGATGTTATTCAATCTGTATATTGAGCAAGCAGTGAAGGAAACAAAAGAAAAATTCGGAGTAGGTATTAAAATCCATGGAGAAGAAATAAAAACTTTGAGGTTCGCCGATGACATTGTAATTCTGTCAGAGACAGCAAAGGACTTGGAAGAGCAGTTGAACGGAATGGATGGTGTCTTGAAGGGAGGATATAAGATGAACATCAACGAAAGCAAAACGAGGATAATGGAATGTAGTCGAAGTAAGTCGGGTGATGTTGAGGGTATTAGATTAGGAAATGAGACACTTAAAGTAGTAAAGGAGTTTTGCTATTTGGGGAGCAAAATAACCGATGATGGTCGAAGTAGAGAGGATATAAAATGTAGACTGGCAATGGCAAGGAAAGCGTTTCTGAAGAAGAGAAATTTGTTAACATCGAGTATAGATTTAAGTGTCAGGAAGTCTTTTCTGAAAGTATTTGTATGGAGTGTAGCCATGTATGGAAGTGAAACATGGACGATAAATAGTTTGGACAAGAAGAGAATAGAAGCTTTCGAAATGTGGTGCTACAGAAGAATGCTGAAGATTAGATGGGTAGATCACATAACTAATGAGGAGGTACTGAATCGGATTGGGGAGAAGAGGAGTTTGTGGCACAACTTGACCAGAAGAAGGGATCGGTTGGTAGGACATGTTTTGAGGCATCAAGGGATCACCAATTTAGTATTGGAGGGCAGCGTGGAGGGTAAAAATCGTAGGGGGAGACCAAGAGATGCATACACTAAGCAGATTCAGAAGGATGTAGGTTGCAGTAGGTACTGGGAGATGAAGAAGCTTGCACAGGATAGAGTAGCATGGAGAGCTGCATCAAACCAGTCTCAGGACTGAAGACCACAACAACAACAACAAAGTATTATGCCTACATAGTTCCTCAGCGTTTTCAAGTTTATGTAATATGTAACCGATGTACTCAATACATGCTTTTCTAGGTGTTACGTTCTTTGATGGCCAACTGCTGTCTGTATGGTTGCTAACGCCATGTGCTGACGGCAAATGTTTTCCTTGTCACCAGTTTGTCGATGCGTGTCGGTCCGATGCCTGGCACTATATGTATGAGAGCTATATTTTCGGTACCCTATGCGCCTACTTTTGTGTGGTTTGTGTTTGTACTTCATTGTAGGTATCCATGGAAACTGTTGTCCACAGCGCATATACTTTTCCTGAGGCATTCTTTTTGTATTCTATTTCTTTGTTTTCTCTCAGCTATGTCTGTTGATGGTATAGCGAAACGCGTCAGTAAATTAATTTTCGACCACAATCTTTTACAATTCATTGCATGCAAAACACGCTGTGTTTCTTACAACCTAAGTGCTTCACCTCTATCAAAAATGGCTCTGAGCACTATGGGACTCAACTGCTGTGGTTATCAGTCCCCTAGAACAGAACTACTTAAACCTAACTAACCTAAGGACATCACACACATCCATGCCCGAGGCAGGATTCGAACCTGCGACCGTAGCAGTCGCACGGTCACCTCTATCGCTTATACCGCACGAAAACATGCTTTTCTGTATTACTCACTCATTCTAAAAATAGCGGTATGAGCCAAACATATAAAAAAATCGTGTTACTACGAGAGCCATTTGAATAATCATCTGTTCCAGATCTAAGGGGGGAATTTTGGTAACGGGAACAAAATATCAATACAACAGGACGCTTCAGGATCACGATTTATGCTTATTTCCCTCCGCTTTAAATAATTACGCTATTTGATCAACAAACTTTTTCTACTGATCTGACAGTGTGCACAGATATTTAGCCTTCAAAGTGCAGGTGTGGGATGACAAGTGAAGAGGTCACAGCAAACCGGAATAGAAAGCAATATCTTTAAGAACTTATTTTATTTTGGCCAAACCCAAATTACTTTTCTACATACTTTCCGTCATTTTTGAGGTCATCATTGCTGGTTAGTTGAGGCATGAGTGTCGATTACTAGTTTTAGTGGGTCAGAGAGAATCCCGGGTGTGAACGTTTGGGATGGGATTTACAGTTCCGGCATTTGTCTTAACAACCAACGGAAACCTCCCGATATCCTGGCGTGAACTATTTTTAGTTGAACTACTCACAAATGCTCCGAATTGAGATTCTCTCTACCCCAGTTGGTATTCGATAATGCCATGCACTGAATGGTTCTCCGCAATGATGATAGCCTCAGCAGTGACGGAAGCTATGCAGAAAAGTAGTTTAGTAGGTAAACGAAACAAAATAAATTCTTAAAAACATTGTGTCCCTTTAGGAAAACATTCTCTGCTTGCTTTTCGGATGCGTATTTCGTGTTTCCTACAGTCGTTTGAAGGTTCACTGCATATCTCCAAATACCATTGGTCACATCGACACTTCCGTTCAGTAACACGTACACAGACATACGAGGGCGGTTCAGAAAGTAACCTCCGATTGGTCACAGTGCGGGTTGTGGGGGGAGTAGCGACGCCATCTGTGCGTTCACGCACTCAACAGGTCAGTCGGCATCAAGCCGTGGTCGAGTGAACGTCGTACCTGCGCTAGTTTAGTTTTTGTGGCAGTTTGAAATGTGTGCTGCAATAGAAAACCCCGCCAAATGTGAAGTGCGTGCTGTCATAAGGTTTTTTACAGCCAAAGGATATTCTGCAGCAGCTATTCATCGTGAGCTTTGTGCCGTGTACGGACCAAGAGTTATGAGTGAAGGAGTTGTCCGTGAATGGGTACGTTTATTTAAAAGTGGACGAGAAAACGTTCATGATGAAGAGAGGAGTGGTAGACCATCATTAGTGACTGACGAACTCGTTCAGACAGTTGATGCAAAAGTTCGTGAAAATCGACGTTTCTCAATGTCGGAGTTGTCTACTGGTTTTCCACAGATTTCTAAGACTCTCTTGTACGAGATAGTGACAGCAAGATTGGGTTACCGTAAGTTCTGTGCACGATGGGTGCCCAAAATTCTTACCGACCACCACAAAACTCAAAGAATGGCCTCTGCATTAGACTTTCTGTCACGTTATGAGGACGAAGGAGAACCATTGTTAAACAGAATCGTGACCGGTGACGAAACCTGGATTAAGTACGTGAACCCTGAGACAAAAGAACAATCAAAAATGTGGGCACATTCAAATTCGCCTACCAAACCAAGAAAAGCCTCGCAAGATTTTTCTGCCAGAAAACTGATGGCAACGGTGTTTTGGGATGCCAAAGGGGTGTTGTTGGTTGAATTCATGGAACGTGGTACGACCATTAATCAAGACGTGTACTGTGAAACAATAAAAAAGTTACGACGGGCTATACAGAACAAACGCCGTGGTATGCTGACTTCCGGTATCGTTTTTTTGCACGATAACGCCCGTCCTCACTCTGCTCGCAGAACAACGGCCCTTCTTGAGTCCTTCAAGTGGGACGTTATCAACCATCCACCTTACAGCCCAGACCTGGCGCCAAGTGATTATCACCTCTTCATGCATTTGAAGAAATGGCTCGGGTCACAGCGGTTTGATGACGACGAAGAGCTCAAAGATGCGGTCACAGGCTGGCTCCAGGCACAAGCGGGTGATTTTTATGCAGAAGGAATTTCAAAGCTTGTGAAGAGATACGATAAGTGCCTCAATCGCTATGGAGACTATGTAGAAAAATAGTGCAAAGATGTTGTAAGATGTATATATTCAAATATTTTTATTTAACTTGGTGTATTTTTTTAAATCAACCGGAGGTTACTTTCTGAACGGCCCTCGTATAACCTACATACACAATTCACATTCACGACATTTTAATTTTTGAATGGAATGACGTTCTCAACGAAGGAAAATGTTTCAGAAATGAGTTAATAAGTTACCAATACCCCGGTTGCGACCAAGATTTTTGGGAGGTTTTCCTTTGTTGTGAGGGGTATGCCAGAACCGATAAGCCCTTCCCATATGTTACGGATGGGGATGCTCCAATTGCCCCGTTATCATCTTGACTGATACTTGGCTGAATAGAACTGCGACTCATTAATGTGTCAGATCTCGAAGTCATCGTCTTTACTTAGTAACCGACTCTTACTGTACATATCCATGAAGACATTTTGCTACTGACCATGTGTCCAGGTAATAATAGGTTGGGTGCATTTCTCGGTGTTACTGTATGTTGGTATCCGCCTTCGTCAATTCAGTTTCAGTTTACCCTGGATACTTACAACACCCTATTCTGCCAATGCTATTTTACCCTTTGAATAGGTACACTTTTCAAAAGAACCACGTGTGATAAAACAATGAAATTTTTCCTGTATATATATATAACATATATACCTCAATTTACAAGTAAAATGAACATAATACCTCTTGTGGTTTTGAAGAAAAAAAATTGTTCTTTCACTAGTAAAATTTTACTTTTTTGCACAGTAATTATTATAAAACAGTTTGTGATTGTTTGGTGGTTCTCAATTTACTTGTAATAACTTATTACTGGCGGCAGTACAAATTGACCAAATTTCATGTTTCCAACCCCATTAGTTTATCAAATGATGGTACCTGAAAGTAAAAAAAAATGTAGTTTTGAAAAAAATCCATTTAAAGATTTTGCAGTATTTCTACTAGATTTTATGTCCAATAATTCCAAAACATCGAGTTTTCTAATTACAGCATTACTGAAGCACAAAATAGCATCATAAACACCAAATTTGAGGGTTGTAGGCTGAACTAATACAGTTTTCGGTAACCAGTTCCAAAGGACAGAATTCACACATTCATTTAAATTTTGGGTTTTCCCAAGAAGATATTTCTTCAACAAGGTATCTTTACAAAGCTCTGTAAATATGGGTTACATTTCATTTCATTTAATTAAAAGCTGTGCATTATCTCTGCATGGCATTTAAATACTAGGTTGCACAAGGCGTCAGGAACACCATTTTATCTCAAGAAAAATTGTCGTATTTTTATAAAACGAAAACTGTTTCACGCAGGAAAGACCAGGCATTTCAAATGTGCTAGAAATCTAAAAATCGAATTTTTGAAGCCCACTTGCCTTCCGTCTCCCCTTAAGTGTTCTTCAGAATGCTTTACCAAAAAAACCTCGTTTTGGAACGCATTTATTTATGAATACAAATATATTCAAAATGGTAAAGAGATATTTTCACAGACGACTACTGCAGAGTTTCAAAAAAAAAAAAAAATCTACGTAGAGTTCAAATTGCTTCTTCTGGCATGAAAATAAATTTCTCTTTCTTGTTTCTGTACCGTAACTGAGTCGTTGTTTATGGTCGTCGACTTCTATTCTTGACGTAATATTATAATCTAAAATTGTGTATATGTGTACGGTACAAGATGAGCTAATCTTTTTTCGTGTTAAAACTTCTGAAGATACACAGTCCAGTCACATTAATGTGTACATTGTCCATGTTCGACGCTAACGTACGATAACTACTTAGAGATGGCAGGTGGCAGCACAAGCAGTGGAGGGAACATAAAGTGTGTCGGGGGGACGCGGAGAAACAGTGCAGTCGTTGTTTATGTCCAAAAGGTCATGATCATTGGCTTTCAGGAAAGACTGGAAGCATTTCTAAAATAACGAAGTTTTTGGTCTGCATTCCACTGTAGCTTAAGGGGGAAAGTTGATGAAATTGACCAAAAATGTCAATTTTCGATTTATTTTTTATTTGTTTGTACAACTCAGGGACAAAAGTTCCCAAAGTTTCAATTATGAAATCGCATCCGAAGTGCCTGAAAATTAATTAAAAGTGCGACGCGGCCTCCCTGCGACGCCCACGTTTTGAAGCAGCACTTCCATACCTGTTCAGTGAACAATGATTCTGTGTATTACTTTCAACCAAACGTGTGCGCGATACGTCTAGAAGGCTTTGATACATACTCTTTGGTTTTATAGATCATCTTTGACTCTGTTCCGTATCTTATGAACAATAACAAACTAGCTGCATCGTTTATGACGAAGCAATTCTTCTTTTGCCTTGTGATACTGACGGAGTTTATATTATTGAATTTAACTATGGGAACGTCGGGAGGATGAAGGTATTAGAAAGAATAGGCTTCAAGATGGGAGCCGGCCGCGGTGGTCTAGCGGTTCTAGGCGCGCAGTCCGGAACCGCGCGACTGCTACGGTCGCAGGTTCGAATCCTGCCTCGGGCATGGATGTGTGTGATGTCCTTAGGTTAGTTAGGTTTAAGTAGTTCTAAGTTCTAGGGGACTGATGACCTCAGATGTTAAGTCCCATAGTGCTCAGAGCCATTTGAACCACTTTTTTTTTTAATTGCGTTTCCTGAAAAGTTTGTTTTTTAAAGTGTATGTACCTTTTCCTCAGATTCTATGAATGCTAGAATTATGAAATTTTGTACACATATTTCTGTAAACCTCTTAAACGTTGTCTCAAGAGCAAATTTTGAAATTCTGATTTTCAAGCTGAGGTATGGGGCAAAGTACTCGGAAGTTTGTATGAATTTAAAATTGTATTTGTGGAATTATAATTAAAAAATTATGAAAATTCTCCTATTTGACCTATTCCCAAAACCTCACGAGAGAAGCTTACAACATATAGAGAGATGAAACATAGAAATTTTTGTAGAAATCTCTTGAATACTTTCTGAGAAAAAGGGACATACATTATTTTTTGAAAATAAAACCAAATTTCATTAAAAAAAAGTTGAATCTATATAATCAAAGGATTTTATATGTAAATGTGTTACTTTCATGTAAAGCGTGGTACAAAATTTCATTGCCATATCTCCAAAACTGTGGATTTTATGCATTTTTGAAATTTTGTGTGTTTTTCATCAACGTCCCCCCTTAAGTATACTGTGTATGGCAAAATAGCGGTATCAAAAACGGCGCATGGCAAATGTGGTGCACCACGGACCATAGCAGACAGTGGGGAACGACGGCTGCGGAGGTGTATGCAGGCGAATAGCCGTGCTACTGTTGAGCAACTAACCGCCCAGATGAACCAACAGGCTACCTACAGTGTCTGGTCAACGACCGTTCAACGAGTGCTGCTGCGTACGGGCCTCTGCAGCCGGAGACTGCTCCACTACACATGCTGGCCTGCTGTTCATCGGCGACGAAGGCTGGAATATGCTCGTCAGTACCGAAACAGAACGTCCACTGAGTGGCGACAGGTGTTCTTTACAGATGATTAACATTCAACGCTCCATTGGACAGTTGGCGTGTACTGCGTGAAACGTCTGAAAACAAGCCTACAACCAGTAGGGGACATTAGGGCGTGGGAAATGATTTCATGGCGTGATCTCGTTATTCTGAAAAGCACAGTGGATCAATATCAGTATGCATCTATAGTTGGGGACCATTTCCACGCCTACATGCAGTTTCATTTTCCTCGGCACGATGGCATCTACCAGCAGGGCAGTGCAATGTGTCACACAGCTCGCTGTGTGTTGCGCGGTTCGAAGAACACCAGAATACGTATACCGTACTCCTCTAGCGAACAAGCTTCCTGGACTTACAGTAAATCCAGAATCTGTGGAACCACTGCAAACGGGCTGTTCGCGCTATGGGTCCTGAATCGAGAAATCTAGCGTAGCTGGCCTCCGCGCTGGAGTCGGCATGGCTCCACATCCCTGGCGGTACCTTCTGGAACATCGTTTACTCTCTCCCCGCACGTCTCGCGCTGCAGAAGATGGTTCGTCAGGATCTTGACAGGTGGTCACATTATTATGGTATCAGCTTTAAAATTGGAAATATTCAATTTCAAAACACTGACAGTTCACTAACACATATAATCAAGCAATCATACAGAACAATGCATTCATATGTATGCACACAGTTTCACAAGCTGTTACATTATACTCACTAATAACAACATGAAATTAAAAATGATCTACACTTTCTGTCATCATACCATCACGTATCTTGCACATCACTGTTGAAAATACACACATTCTTTCATTACTCAGCATGTGTCACCTAAAATGTTTACATATCTTTAGAATGTACAAAAGAAAGTGAACTGCTTCGTTTTGATTGTAGAAAAATAAACATAATTAATTTTTAAAAATTCCTTGTAAACGGTAAGGAATGATCTCTTCAGTCTTGAAAAAAATTATCATACAATAACTTTCGAGTACTTTTAATATGTGGCTTTGTACTTTCTACGTTATCTAATTCTTTGCCATTCTGTTCTTAGAAAATTAACAAAAATCTCCAATTCCTTTTCACTTTCACTTATGACGTAGTGGACAAAGTTTCCCATCAGCCGTAGTACAGCAATCTGTTTTGTTGACGTATACCGTCTCTTCACTGGTTTTAAAGCTTCCGTTACCTTTATACGACTTGGATCTGCTCTACTCTTTAAAGAAAGTTTAATTTACGCTCATTGGTGCATGTGCTCCAGATTATCGTTTACTTCGCAGAATGAGTAGTTAGTAGCACAGTTTGAGTTAAGCTTTTCTTTTCTTTTTTCTTTTTTTTTTTTCTTTGCCATTGATTCCTCCGGCCAACGGCTTTGCCGCAGTGGTAACACCGGTTCCCGTCAGATCACCGAAGTTAAGCGCTGTCGAGCTTGCTTAGCATTGGGATAAGTGACCATACGGTCTATCGACGGCTGTTGGCAAGTGGGGTACACTCAGGCCTCGGAGGCCAATTTAGGAGATACTTGACTAAGAAATAGCGGCACCGGTCACGAAGACTGATAACGGCAGGGAGAGCGGTGTGCTGACCACCCATCCAGTGACGGCTATTGTCTGAGGATGACACGGCGGTCGGTCGGTAACGTTGGGCCTTCCGAGGCTTGTTCGGAAGGAATTTTTGTTGTTTCATGCATCACTTAGTAGCAAGTTGACTGTATCTTAAGAATTTAGTGTTTGTTAGCTGTATTTGCCCATATTACTGTCCAGTTTCTGTCGGTATATGTCAATTCTACTCTGTTAACTTCGGATTTGTGGATTATCTCTTCATACACATCTGCAGCTTTTATGAAAGTTTTGTCTTACCTTGTCCAGTGTATACACTTATCAGCCAGAAAATTGTGACCACCGACCTGCTATCGATATAAACCCTTCCAGGAGATAGCAGCGTCACCTGGGGAGAAATGACTGCTAGTCAGACAAACGCACAGTGCATGTAGCTCCAGCATGCAGTACCGTGTGTAAAATAGGGAACGCAATCGATCTACCTGAGTTTCACCGAGGACAGATTGTGATGGTCCGGAGGCTCGACACGAGTATTTCTGAAACTGCACAACTTGTCGGATGTTCGGTCAGTGCTGTGGTGAGCGTCTTCACCACATGGCGAAACCAAGGTGAAACCACGTCCAGGCGTCGGGGGGTTGGGCGGCCACCGCTCATAAAGATGTAGGACGTTATAGGATGGGAAGACTGGTAAAACAGTGGGCAGAGTACAAGTGTCTAAACACGCAGTGCACCGAACACTTCTAACGATGGTCCTCCGCAGCCGAAGACCCATGCATGTGTCAATGTTAACACCACGACATCAGCCGACTACGGCTGAAATGCACACGTGACCATCAGCACTGGACGTGGCGCTGTGGCAGAGCGTTTCATGGTCTGATGAATCCCGATATCTTCTTCATCGTGCTGATGGGAGAGCGCGAATCCGTTGTCTTCCAGGGGAACAGGTCCTTGACATCTGTATGGCGAGACGGATAGAAGCTGAGGAATACTCACGTGGGCACCCATGTGTCCAGTGGGGCTCGTACAAG
Source organism: Schistocerca nitens (assembly GCF_023898315.1). NCBI lineage: Eukaryota > Metazoa > Arthropoda > Insecta > Orthoptera > Acrididae > Schistocerca > Schistocerca nitens. The sequence continues at coordinate 358,232,914 of NC_064622.1, forward strand.
ACACCCTGACGGGCAAGGAGTATCGTACACTGGTTGCAGACCAAGTAAACCCCGTTATGACGATCATGATTTCCCGAGGCAGTGGCATTTCTTAAGAAGTTTGTACACCATATCACAAGGCCACGAGTGTGATGGAGTGGTTCGAAGAACACAGTGACGAGTTCCAATTGATGTGCTGCCCCCCAACTCGCCAGATCTGAACCCGATTGGATACACCTGGGATGTTTCTGACATCAATGATATGCTGTTTTATCGTCTCCCAAAATTCCATGTAAAACTCGGCATATATTCCGTCTGAGTCCGATGACTGTCCTTTTGCTGACTGAGCTCTCCAGGCAGTTTCAACACCCGCCCTCGCTGCTTCATTTATGTCGACGTTCTACTATCCAAACTCCACAGAAACGCTTCTGCAGATTTTGCTGAAGGCACAAGTTTCTGGATTCGAGTCCTGGTACTGCACAAAGTTTCAGTCTTCCAAAAAGCTTCAAAACCGCACACACAACGCTATTCTTACCTCGGTTAAGATTCTGACAATATGCAGAGAAATTATACTCATAGTTTTTTAAAACTGTTGTGGATGGTTACTGTTAATGTTCCGTTGATGACGAAGTCGTTAGAGAAGAGCACTCATCTGACAGTAAATAAATCATCCTGAACACTGATGATCTTCGAAGCATGCTTCTTGCGAAAAGGACTCCAGTGCATGATCTCCAAATTTCATCTGTTACAGTAGACTCTAGGCGCGCGCGCTCTCTCACATTGACACACACACACACACACACACACACACACACACACACACACACACACATACGAACATGCACCAAAAAGAACCTTTCTAACACACCAAAGTTCTACGCTGATGAGATTTTAGAGTGTTGATCACGATTGACGAAGATCCGGATTTAAGCCTCATATGGTCGGTCTCATTACATATTCTGCAGTATACGGCAATTTTGCTCCTGGGGATGTTTTCAGTACTTTGCTCCATCTAGAAGGTTCAAACCTTTGAAATAATTCAAACTGAATAATTCAGTCCAATTCGCCAAAAAAGTCGTGAAAACTCATCTTGCGTAGTTGTTAGTAAAACGTCGCTTCTTTTCCGGACCTCAGACACGAAATATCCACGTCTGCTTGCAGACATGTTTGTTGGAACTTCCCCAGCCTTCAAGGTCGACTTCCGCTTTATTTTCACAAGCGTTTTCTTCCATGCTCTCGAGTTTTTATCCACTAACTTACGTATTTTCTGTCCTTGTAGAAACTAGTAATGAGAAAGGAGAGGTATTTATCGACATCTTATTTCTGCGTGAGTCCATTCGAAAGTGTTTTTCTTCTATTTTTGTCTCTCTAAATTGGAGAACAATCTGTTTGCCGACACGATACACAAAATGTTTCATGTGGAGTAAACGTGTAAGCAAGCTTGGGGGAATTTCTCTGTAACGATTTCTGAGCTCGAGTCATTGATTTGTTTCAGTGTCTCCAGTAAATATGTGTCTTAAGATTGCTAGTTTGGTGTTCCTTTTTTGTACAATTTCGACATGTAACAGGATTAGCCAGTCACGAAAAACGTAAGGCTTTACATTCACTTTAACTGTTGTTACTTCTGTGGATTACAACTGCGGCACCTACCTGATAATATTTATTTCTGTAATGTACTTGGTGAATCTATAGTTCCCTCACTCTTATCGTTCGATTGTATATTTAAATTCATATCAGATATCTGTATGTTAGTACGATTTCATAACAATGGTTCAGTTTGACGAAGTGGGACCATTATTAATTTTTATTTCCTACTGTTCACGGGTATACTATGATTTCGGTTTTTAAAATCATATGTACGAGGGTCACTCCAAAAGAAAGGCACACTATTTTTTTTTAAATCCATCTTTTATTCTACATGTTTGAAAGTTTTACAGTTCCTTTAGGAACAATATTTTCATTTCTCCACATAATTTCCATCCCTCTCACCTGCCTTACGCCATCTTGGAACCAGCGCCTGTATACCTGCACAGTAAAATTCTGGAGCAACCTGTTGGAGCCACTGTTTGGCAGCGTGTACAAGGGAGTCTTCATCTTCAAACCTTGTTCCACGAAGAGAGTCTTTCAATTTCCCAAAGAGATGATAGTCACATGGAGCCAGGTCAGGACTGTAAGGCGGGTGTTTCAGTGTTGTCCATCCGAGTTTTGTGATCGCTTCCATGGTTATTTGACTTACATGTGACCGTGCATTGTCGTGCAACAGCAAAACATCCTGCTTTTGCCGATGTGGTCGAACACGACTCAGTCGAGCTTGAAGTTTATACTGTGTCGTCACATATGCATCGGAATTTATGGTGGTTCCACCTGGCATGATGTCCACAAGCAAGAGTCCTTCGGAATCAAATAACACCGTAGCCATAACTATTCCAGCAGAAGGTGTGGTTTTGAACTTTTTTTCTTGGGTGAATTTGTATGATGCCACTCCATTGATTGCCTTTTCGTCTCTGGGGAAAAATGATGGAGCCATGTTTCATCACCTGTCACCATTGTTCCAAGAAATTCATCTCCACCATTCTTGTACTGTTCCAAAAGTTCGCTACATACCGTTTTTCTTGTTTCTTTGTGAGCCACTGTCAACATCCTGGGAACCCACCTGGCACAAACCTTTTTCAACGCCAACACTTTCAGTATTCTGCAAACACTTCCTTCCCCTATCCCAGCGTAGCGTGACAATTCGTTCACTGTGATGCGTCTGTCAGCAGTCACCAATTCGTTAACTCTCTGCACATTGTCTGGAGTGTGTGCAGTAGGCCTACGAGGAATGCCGCTGCGAGGACAATCCTGAATATTGCCGTGCCGCTTTCATCACGTAACCTGCTTGCCCACCGACTAACTGTACTGCGATCGACAGCAGCATCTCCATACACCTTTTTTCAACCTCTTGTGGATGTTTCCCACTGTGTCGTTTTCACAGCACAGGAATTCTATGACAGCACGTTGCTTCTGACGAACGTCAAGTGTAGCAGCCATCTTGAAGACATGCTGTGACGGCGCCACTCACGGGAACAGGTTGAACTAAGTTTGGCCGCGCGGGATTAGCCGAGCGGCTGCCGGCACGGTAACTCAGCGTGTTCGGTCAGGGGGTTAGCTGCCCTCTGTAATAACAAAAACTGAGGTAATGGATCATCGACGAACTGAAACAAAAACAGTATGCATCTCTTTTGGGGTGACCCTCATATTTCATTTGGTTAGTTTCTTCTCTGTAACCCAAAGAATCTAAGGTTCCACGTTTCGTTTAGTGAAACATGGCCTCATCTCTTCCTGATAATCCCTCCTAGGTAGTCCCAAGACGGAACTACGAGAAGATTTTACGGGATTTCAGCACCTTCTTTTGCGTTGAAGTGATTGTCACTTTATACAAGGTTTTAGGGGTATAATTGCAGATATTTTTATTGATGACTGAGGAATGTACTGAACAACATTACATCAGTATTTACTTCATTTGCAGACTAATAATTATAGGTATTGCGAGTAGTATGCTTTTAGATGGTTATTACCTCCAAATGGACAAAGCAGAAGTAAGTCATTAATGTTTATTTTCTCCAGGACAGCAGATAGAGTAGATGCGCCGACTCAAAACAAATCGTCTAAACTGACAGGCGTAGCCCACCTCGTGGTGCAGTTACGACCGCGCAAAAAACATAAGATAGTAAGTTATGTGACGTGTTTGCAGGGAGACTGTTAGACACAGAGAAAAAGTCACTAACACCCTGATGTGGATACACATTAAGGTACCAATTATCACAATATCTGTACGTAGGAGGTCTCATAAAAATTTCCGGAACGTTCGAGATAGTGTGTTGGAGTGAAATGTGGTTGGCATACCTGCACACGCCTGTATTTAATGTATAACTGCCGGAAGTTTCATTGTTGTATGTCTGTTAGTTATTGTTTAGTGCTGTACTGAGTAGAACGTTGTGTCGCACAGTTTGTTAATTTCGAGATGGGAGAGTGAGGAGAGCAATGCGTCTGCATTAAATTTTGCGTGAAACTCAAGAAAACCTTTACAGAGATGCACCAAATGATGCAGGGAGCCCATGTTGATGAGTGCTTGCACCATATTCGGTGTTACGAATTGTTCACACGTTTAAGAATGGCCGGATGGAAGTTAAAGATTACCCTCTTTCAGGACGGCCTTCGACTTCTACCAACGACGCTAATGTCAGGAACTTCAACGAAATTGTGCGTGCCAAAAGAAGACTGACTGTCAGAGATATTGCAGAAGAATGCAACATTTCAGTTGGATCATGTCATGAATTCCCTACACAGCATCTTTGGAATGCATCGTGTTGCCTCTAAGCTCGTCCCACGACTCATGAGTTAAGACCGGAAAGGCTTCGCCTCGCAATCTGTGTAGAACTTTTGCATCGCGCAGATGAGAACGGGATGTTCCTTACGAGAATTATAACTGATAATGAGACGTGGGTCTATGGTTATGATGCTGATACCAAAATTCAGTCTTCACGATGGGTCGGGAAAGGTTCTCCAAGGCCAAACGAAGCTCGTCATATTAGGTCAAATGTCAAAGCTATACTGATAGTTTTCTTTGACTGGAGGATTAGTTCATAAGGAATTCATCGATGGTACTATCGGGATGTGTTGCGATACCTGCGGGAAAATGGGAGAAGGAAACGGCCTGAAATGTGGCGAGACAATTCGTGGCTCTTGTATCACGAGAATGCACCCGTTGGTGACTGACTACTGCTCAAAAAACGAAATCATTGTGCTGCCTCATCCTTTGTGCTCTTCAGACTAGTGCAAACTTTTTTTTTTTTTTCCAAAGTGGAAGGCGAAGATTTGCAACGATAGACGAGATAAGAGAAAAATCGTAGGCGACGCTTAGCGCGATCCAGCAAGATTCGTACCAAGACTACTTCCGGAAGTAGAAACGACGTTAGGAGCGGTGTACCAATTGTCGAGGACAGTGTTTCGAAGAAGACCATGCACAATAAGTAAAAGGTGAGCGTGGAAAAATTTTGTGGGCAAAGTTGCGTAATTTTTTGAACAGACCTCGTATAACCCTAACACCTTGTTTGGACTGTGAAGAGAGATCTACATACATACTCATAGTGCCACGTGATAAGGATTCTTTCCGTTCTAGTTGTTTATGGAGTGCACAGATAATGACTGCTTCAACGCCTCTATGCGTGCTGTAATTGGTCGTACCTTGCCTGCCCGGTCCCAACATGAATGCTACCTAACAGATTGAAAAATATATAGATTCTTCACTTAATGCGAGTTCTTGAAACTTATAAGTAGGTTTTCGCGGGATAGTTGGCGTCTTTCTTCAAGGATCGTGACGCATTCCCGTGGGTTGAAACAAATCTGTGGCCATTCGTGTCATCTTTCTTGGAACATGTTCAAAATCCCCTGTGACCATTTGTGCCCCATTTCTTGGTATATGTTCGTTAACCACCTGAACATATTGTAAGATGACACGCGCAAATAATTTGCAATCAGCATTTTATACACTGACTGCATTTTGACACGATGCTATTAATGAGTCGAAGTCTACCACCTACTTCAGCGACAACTGAACCAATGTGGTGCTAACCATTTCATATGCCTAGAAATTGTTACATCCTGGTACTTTTGTGGGTTGACTGATTGGTAGTGTATTCATAGGACACTAAATTTTGTTTTAAATTCGCGAAGTGTGTAATGTTACGTTTCTCAGTATTTAAAACTATGTGCTAACCTTTGTACCACTTTGAAATATTATCAGGATCTGAGTGAAAATATGTGCAGCTTTTTTCAGACAGCACTTCATTATTGCTAACTCCACCGACTCCAGAAAGTCCGAAGTAACTATTAACATAGTGTGCCAGGTCATTGATACACAACACGAAAACAAGGGTCCCAACACACACACTGGGGCACGCCTGAAGTTATTTCTATTTCCGTTTATGACTTTCCATCCAATTACGAGAAACTGCGTCCTCCCTACCTAGAAATCGTCAATTGTTCGTCTCTTTCAAGAATAACGAATTGTATTCTGTTTGCTAGGAACTCGTAAATACACCCACAAAACGGGTGCGGTATTCTGTGTGCTCGTATTTTGTTGATTAGGAGACATTTGCGGAACTGCAGCGAACGTCTCCTGGAAGCCAAGGAACACTGCATCAACCTCGGCGACGGTATCTGCTGCATTCTGGAACAGACCAAACACGATCATTGCTTGCGGAATCAACGTTGACTTCAACAGCGGAGAGTTTCGGTCTCCAGAAATATCATGATACGCGAGTATAAAATGTGTTCCAAAATTCTGTAGCGTACCGAGGTCAGCGAAATAGACCTATGGTTTTGTTCGTCCGTTCGACGACCCTTCTTCAAAACGGAAAAGACCTGCACGTATTTCCAATCAATAGAAACGCTTCACTCCTCCAGCTACCTGAGGGACACTACTGCTGGAAGAGGAGCAAATTCTTTCGTGTGCTCTCTGTAAAATCGAATATGTATCATCCCATCATATCTAGTCTCCTCTCTTGTATTGAGCGATTTCAGTATCTCACAGTCTTGTCGTCTTCACGTACGTATAACGTTTTACAGGGGGAATCCCCTCCCAAAGATTCCCAACTGGGATTCTCTCTGCATCACTATCAGCATGCAGAGATGTTTGGCTCAAGAGAAGAAAGTAAGCCTTGCATCAGCCCGTGCTGATTTCACAAGTTGGGAATTAAAGATGAAACGAAACGCTACCCCATCTTCATCACTAAAACTATTTTGCGACAAAAATATAAATAAACAAATAAATTAAAAACAAACTGGTGAAATGGTTCGTGAAATGGTCTAATGTGACACTTCACTTGCACAACTAACAGCAAGCTTCGTGAAATATTTCATTTTCCCTCAAATCACCAATTAAGTACTCCTTGGTGGCCCTGATTACTTTCAAGCAATTAAATCCTTTTTTTGTAAGACTAGACATCTCGCTGGTGAATTTGCTACCTCATTTGTCCATTTCCCATTCTTAGTTTAGCTACAAAAATTTGGACAAATCTCCATTCTGTAATTATCTCTCAAATCGCTAATTAAGTTTCTCTTATTACTCTGATTGTTTTACATTTAGTAAATATTGTTTTGCGAAACCAGACACCTTGTTGATTAATTTGATACCCCATTTGTACATTTCCCATTCGTTTGTCTATGAAAACCGGGACAAAAACTCATTTTGTAATTTCTAGGGAGTCTGAACAAAATGTTGTCGAGGTTCCAGCCCTCGTCAAATAGTTAAAATGCGAAGATCTTTCGAGCAAGCACTCCTTGGCCATTGTCAGGCGATATGACTCCCAGCTGGCCGCTGCTACGCCCTCATACAAACTAGTTCCAGGCCGTGCTCACGGCATCGCCGTGTATGGACATATGTTGACTCGGCTTTGGATGCGCCCGTTTCAGCTCCGCGATCGGTGGATCTCACGCCGCGTTGAGCTGCAGGCCGCCGCCCCTCTTATGGGTGCTGTCAGCGATTTTTATTTGTATGGCTTCTTTAAGCTGTTAGTGTGAGCCACGACAGAGGTTAAGTCAAATTGATCCGATGACCGTTCTCTAGAGCATCCTCAGCTAAAGTGGAATTGTCGGGGTAGCGTAGGCGATAAAACCTGCGTTGTTGTACAGAGCGCATATTTGTTCGACCTGAGATTGGGTCACTCGCAAGGTATCTTGTAGACTTCAGGTGTTCTGAGACATGTTGCATCTTCAGTTGGTCTCATTAATTGCCGGATTTTTGTCGGAGGACGGAAGATCGATTTGATTTTGTGACTTTGAGTCTTTTCTTCGCTCCGCTAAAGCTTGAGACCGAAAAACGAATTTAGTATTTAGGCCACCTCTCTGTCGTACTCTGTTTCGAAGCCATTATGATCAGAGAGCATTTGGAGATACGGTTTCGATCCTGTAACTAATTTAACATACGACCAATACTTTGAAGGATTTTTGTAAGGTCGGTAGATAGAATTTCACTTCCGTATTCGCTGAACGCTACACGCATTGTGGTCCGAAGAACGGGTTGCCAAAGCAAGGTTGACACCTCGCCCAGAAACCACAGAAAAGTATAGTCGCACTGGCGATTGAGAAAGACTTACGTAGTCACGCCTGTCACAGCTTCTCCACGCCACCGCAAAGGCTCGTCTGCTTACTGGCTAAGCAGAGAAACTCAGCCAGCCCCCTGCAGAAATGCGGGAGGCCGAGGTGGTGCCTGCCCACCCCCTCGAAGGGGAGGTTGACCAGCAGACGCAAGATGAAGAGACGCCCACCGCAACAACCCCACAAGAGGCCGCGTCGGAGGAAGAACGTACGAATACCTGCGGCTCCCAAACGAGCGCAGCGTGCAGACTGTGCTATAGAAGATCGCCACGTCACTTCGAGATGGGACTTATCCACACTTGATCAATCCCTACGTATGAATACCTGCGGCTCCCAAACGAGCGCAGCGTGCAGACTGTGCTATAGAAGATCGCCACGTCACTTCGAGATGGGACTTACCCATACTTGATCAATCCCTACGTATGAATACCTGCGGCTCCCAAACGAGCGCAGCGTGCAGACTGTGCTATAGAAGATCGCCACGTCACTTCGAGATGGGACTTATCCACACTTGATCAATCCCTACGTATGAATACCTGCGGCTCCCAAACGAGCGCAGCGTGCAGACTGTGCTATAGAAGATCGCCACGTCACTTCGAGATGGGACTTACCCACACTTGAACAATCCCTACGTATGAATACCTGCGGCTCCCAAACGAGCGCAGCGTGCAAACTGTGCTATAGAAGATCGCCACGTCACTTCGAGATGGGACTTACCCACACTTGAACAATCCCTATCCTTTTACCCCTGTCCGTAGCTCGTGGTCTAGTGCCTAGCGTTGCTGCAGCTGGATCACGGGGTACTGGGTTCGATTCCCGGCCAGGATGGGAATTTTCTCTGCCCTGGGACTGGGTGTTTGTGTTGTCCTCATCGTTTCATCATCATCATCATTCGTGACTGTGGCTGGTTGGACAGTCAAAAGGAATGAACTATGTAAAACTGGGACTTTGTACGGGGACACCCAGTCCCAGAGCAGAGAAAATTCCCATCCTGGCCGGGAATCGAACCCAGTACCCCGTGATCCAGCGGAAGCAACGCTAGGCACTAGACCACGAGCTACGGACAGGGGTAAAAGAATATGGATTGCTGAAGTGTGGGTAGTCCCATTCGAAGTGACGTGGCGATCTTCTATAGCACAGTTGAGCGCCCAACGAACTAAACATCATCATCCTTTTACCCCTACAGACACTCCCAAACCTCCTGATCCTCCCAAACCATATAACCTCAGCGATATTTGCGGGATCATCGTTGGTGTAATCTCCAGGAGGGAACTCAGGATCACAAATGTCAATACTGTATTCATTCCCAACTACTTTCTCAGAAAAGTGTGTGTAGGAGGAATGGTGGTTGGGAAGGAAGAAGTCTCCCCTGAGGATATACCAGCCACCGATTACTTCGATAACCTCCGGCAGGTCCACGTGCATGCAAACTGCCGAACTGCGAACGCTAGGTCCAGTGCGTAGTCAACGATAAAAAAGGCGACACTCTCTTAGATAGGCCATTAGGGTATTAGACGTCTTAGGCACAACTTAATGTGAACATTATGTCCCTTATTCTTCAAGTGAGAGTCTTGTAAATTTGTATGTATCGAGTAATAATTTAAAATTCAGAGAAAATTATAAATAGAATATTCCTGTGGAAATGGATTGTACGAAGCTATGTAAACCTTCATATCTACACTGGCGGAAAGAATCGCAACACAAAGAAGGAGTTGTGCGACATAAACTAAAATTCGTAAGCGTGTTTCTACAACTGAAAGACGATATCTTTTCAAATTTCGCGCCAGTCGTATAAGAGTGGCGCTAGTAGCACCACGACGAGGATGCAAATCGTGTTTGCTTTAAATTCACACTGTGATGGTCGTGAGCGCTATTCACCTTTGAGATTGGACGTGGTTAGTTGATGTTAACCAAGAATGGCTTGAAGGCGATAAAGACGCCAATATCAACGTGTCACTGAGTTTGAATGAGGTCGTGTAATAGTGCTACGAGAAGCCTCAGCAAAAATCAAAATATTCAAATGTGTGTGAAATCTTATGGGACTTAACTGCTAGGGTCATCAGTCCCTAAGCTAACCCACTACTTAACCTAAATTATCCTAAGGACAAACAGACACACACCCATGGCCGAGGGAGGACTGGAACCTCCGCCGGGACCAGCCACTCAGTCTATGAGTGCAGCGCCTCAGACCGCTCGGCTAATCCCTCGCGGCGAAGCTTCTGCCATAATGCGGAAAGACTTGGCACGAATGTAGTCACTCTACATGACTGCTGGCAGTCTTGGACACGAGAATGTACGGTCGCAAAAACAGTGTGCTCCACAGGGCCACGTGGCAGTACCGAGAGGGAAGACCATCGCGTTCGGCGTATGCCCGTGCAGCATCGTACTGCATCTGCAACAGCAATTTGAGAAGCAGTTGGCAACACAATGACGCAACAAACTGTTGCAAATGGGCTACTTCATGGACAGCTCCGTGCCAGATGTCCTGTGGCTTGCATTCCACTGACCCCCAACAACTGCCATTTGCGACTTCAGTGGTGTCAAGCGAGAGCTCACTGGATGGCAGGTTGGAGGTCTGTTCTGTTTTCTGATGAAAGCTGGGTCTGCCTCGGTGCCAGTGATGCCTGTGTGTTGGTTAGAAGGAGGCCAGTTGGTGGCGTGCAACCAACCTGTCTGCGGGCTAGACAAGTTAGCCCTACACCTGGATTTATGGTTTGAGGTGCGATTTCTTATGATAGCAAGAGCATTCTCGTCGTTACCTCACGCACCCTGACTGCAAACTTGTACGTCAGTCTGGTGATACGACCTGTTGTACTGGCATTCATAAGCAACCGTCCAAGTGGTGTCTTCCAACAAGATAACGCTGGTCCATATACCGCTGTTGTAAGCCAACTTGCTCTAAAGACTGTCGACATGTTGCCTTGGCCTGTCTCCAATCGATTACATGCGGGACATTATCGGACGACAACTCCAGCGTCATCCGCAACGAGGATTAACCGTCCCCGTATTGACCAACCAAGTGCAACAGGCACGGAACTCGATCCCACAAACTGACATCCCTTACCTCTACGACACAATGCATGCATGTTTGCGTGCTTGCATTCAACATTCTGGCCGTTATAGCAGTTATTAACGTATCAGCATTTCATATTTGCAATGTCTTACCTCGCGCTCACATTAACAAATGGTTCAAATGACTCTGAGCACTATGGGACTTAACTGCTGTGGTCAGCAGTCCCCTAGAGCTTAGAACTACTTAAACCTAACTAACCTAAGGACATCACACACATCCATGCCCGACGCAGGATTCGAACCTGCGACCGTATCGGTCACGCGGCTCCAGACTGTAGCGCCTAGAACCGCACGGCCACTCCGAGCGGTTCACATTAAGCTACTGTCTTGTAATCTTAATCACTTACATAGCTTGCCTACAGAAATATATTCCTGAAATTTCATTACTGCATATTATTTTTTGGTGTTGCGATTTTTTTCCGTCAATCAGCTGAACTAATATATTACGTGTCATAGGTCATCTCATTGCCTCCGTGAACAAACAAAAGGACCCATCGACGTGCCGGCGAATGTATATACGTAAGGAACAACCCCCATTGTCGTACGGCACAATACGCATGGCTCTCCTTTCGTTAATTCTGACTTCTTTAAGTTTTTGTTAGCAATCGTTGTGGGAGGCCACGACGTTTTGAACGCGGATTTACTGCAAACTTCGTACACTCGTAGTACTCCATGAGGGCAACAAAATGTGTAAACAGTAGCGCGTACTTCTCAAGCGTTATTGAGAAAATCGCAAGATAATTTCGGTCGTCAAATATATACCTGTGCGTGGCCATTTTTACCATGAAGCGGCGCCAGCCGAGTGATTAGCGTTCAAGATCCGTAATCACTGGATCGAGTTCCCTTCGTCTGTTTTTTTTTTTCAACACTATTTATATGACAATTGATATAATGGGAAAAATACGTGTAATTGGATGAAATTTTATTAAATTTACAATGCTATTTGGCAGTCTACTAATTTTTATTATCACAAATAATATAATATTCATAACTATCGAGCAGTAAACGACCAAACGCATAAAGTGATACGGAAAATGTATGCTTGTCCATGATTTGAGAAATCCCTTATACCTGGAAGGAGCCCGAAACGACTTGTTACCTCCAGGTTTTGACCGGCACAGACGGCTTTCGAAAGATGTACAATTAAACGTCGCTTTCGACATTACAGGTACAAGTTGCAGCATGGTATTTTTCGTAAAAACATGGAAAACATAAAGTTAAACGGCACCAGCTGCATTGAATAAATGCTATGTTTCCGCATACGGAAGGTCTTTTGAGGTTTTCCATGGAAAAACAAACCTCGTTAACATTTTCAAAAACCTCTCTTTCAGACGATAATTTGGAAGCAAACCATGCATAACGCAGTATTTCCTTAAAAATCGGCGCTGATAATTGGTTATGCAGTATCGAGTGTATTTTAGTAGCGTCTTCCGAGAAGCAATTTCTCGTTATCTTTCGATTAACTACGAACAATTTTGAAGACACGGACAAGCATACATTTTCAATATCACTTCATGCGTTTGGTCGTTTACTTGTCGATAGTTACGAATATTATATTATTTGTGATAATAACAATTTGTAGACTGCCAAATAACATTGTAAATTTAATAAAAGTTGATTCGATTACACGTATTTTTCCCATTATATCAATTGCAATATAAATAGTAAAGAAAATGACTGTGTTGAAAATAAAAAAAAAAAGTGACGAACGGAACTCGATCCAGCGATTACGTGGCTTGAACGCCAACCACTTTTTTTAAAATTTCATTTTGTTCTCTAGTGTTCGTTGAATTTGTTCAGGGCGGGCGTCCGATGACACCCGTTCAGTTTGTTCGTTGATCCGTTCGCTCAGTTTCTTTATTACAGAGGGTAGTTAACGCTCTGACCGAACACGATGACCTACCGTGCCGGCACCACTCGGTAGCCGCCGCTTCATGGTCAAAATGGCCACGCACAGATATACAGGGTGATTCAAAAAGAATACCACAACTTTAAAAATGTGTATTTAATGAAAGAAACATAATATAACCTTCTGTTATACATCATTACAAAGAGTATTTAAAAAGGTTTTTTTTCACTCAAAAACAAGTTCAGAGTTGTTCAATATGGCCCCCTCCAGACACACGAGCAATATCAACCCGATACTCCAACTCGTTCCACACTCTCTGTAGCATATCAGGCGTAACAGTTTGGATAGCTGCTGTTATTTCGCGTTTCAAATCATCAATGGTGGCTGGGAGAGATGGCCGAAACACCATATCCTTAACACACCCCCATAAGAAAAAATCGCAGGGGGTAAGATCAGGGCTTCTTGTAGGCCAGTGATGAAGTGCTCTGTCACGGGCTGCCTGGCGGCCGATCCATCGCCTCGGGTAGTTGACGTTCAGGTAGTTACGGACAGATAAGTGCCAATGTGGTGGCGCTCCATCCTGCTGAAATATGAATTGTTGTGCTTCTTGTTCGAGCTGAGGGAACAGCCAATTCTCTAACATCTCCAGATACTGTAGTCCAGTTACAGTAGCACCTTCGAAGAAAAAGGGACCAAAAACTTTATTGGCTGAAATGGCACAGAAAACGTTCACCTTAGGCGAGTCACGTTCATACTGAGTTGTTTCCCGCGGATTCTCAGTGCCCCAGTGTCGTCGATCCACTTCTGCCGTACTCAATAACACAAAAAGCTTTCTGTTGAGCGGTCGCCATCTTAGCATCAACTGACGCAGACGCCTAGTCAACAGCGCCTCAAGCGAACAAATGTACAACTAAATGAAACTTTATAGCTCCCTTAATTCGCCGACAGATAGTGCTTAGCTCTGCCTTTTGTCGTTGCAGAGTTTTAAATTCCTAAAGTTGTGGTATTCTTTTTGAATCACCCTGTATATTTGACGACCGAAATTATCTTGCGATTTTCTCAGTAACGCTTGAGAAGTACGCGCTACTGCTTACACATTTTGTTGTCCTCATGGAGTACTACGAGTGTACGAAGTTTACAGTAAATCCGCTTTCCAAACGTTGTGGCCTGGCCTTGTCAGTGCCGCCGGAGATCCCAGTGAGCAGCACTGTCGCTGGGTCAGAGCAACGAGGCGGAAATCTCTCCGCGAGCCGTGTGTGTCGGTGCGTCTGTTTCCCGACTTGTTTGCCGGCGTGAGTCACGCGCGCTTCGCGCAGCTGCACCGCCGTCCCACTCTGGCGAATTACTCGCGACACTTCGCTCAAAGGTCGCGTTACCTACACACAAGCGGCCGCGTTCCGACTGCGGCCTTGAGACACTCAGCTGCCGGCCAGCCTGACCCCTTAACACGTACGACAGGCCATTAGCCACGGAATCACCGGAATACAGCTATTTCGGGCTCCCGTACCGCTTGTTCGCGTCGCGGTTGCTCAGCGAACAGTAAACAAATCGGAATGCCAGCTGCTCGAGTAGGCCACGAGATCGTGTCGAGCGGTGGTGGGGAATCGTTGTGCAACGGTCGTTAGACGAGGATGACTGACAAGTTTGCTGTACACAGGTGCAGCATCCTAATATTGGTCTGATGCAGCTCTGCGCAATAGTCTTTCCTGCGCAAACCTCTTCATCTCTATGTAACTTCTCTCACCTACACTAGTGTGACCAGACTTCCAAAATCAAAATATGGGGCAAAAATTATAAGTTCAAATGATCTGACATTTTGTGGAAACTTTTCTTAATATCCAGTGCTATGTCTGTATAGCAAATATGCGTTAAAATACTTGCCTAATGCAGTAAGTACATCATATCCTTTTGTTAAAACTAGCTCTAAGGAAACATCAAAACACCTTACATCTCTATTTTTGCTACAAGGTGGCACCAGCAACACTCTTCGGAGTTTAAACACTCCCCCTTGCCACCAAACTCCCCAGACATGAACATTATTGAGCATATCTGGGATGTACAAATCTTTAACATAATGCAGCGCTTCAGTAACCGTGAATTGTCCAGACAATAAGAAATTCAGCCTTCAGTTGCAAGGTAAATTTTTTTTAGTTGACCTAGGTTTCGATGCCTATAATGGTATCCTCTTCAGAACAAAAATTACATTATTTTGAAGGCCAAACGCTGGCCACGTCACAGAATAAAACTAATACAGAATAAAGATTATGTCTGACAGAAATAATCTGTATTCTTTATTCAGTATTGACAGACATAATCTTATGATTATGCGCCTTTATTCTGTATTAGTTTTATTCTGTGACACGGCCAACGTTTGTCTGTCAATACTGACAGACATAATCTTATGATTATCGTCTTTATTCTGTATTAGTTTTATTCTGTGACATGGCCAACGTTTGGCCCTCAAAATAATGTAACTTGTTTTTCTGAAGAAGATACCATTATTGGCATCAAAACTTAGGTAAACTAAAAAAATTTTACCTTGCAACTGAAGGCTGAATTTCTTATTGTCTGATATCTGGGATGCCTTGCAACGTGCTGTTCAGACGGGATCTCCACCTCATCGTACTCTTACGGATTTATGGACTGATTTATGGACAGCCCTGTAGGATTCATGGAGTCAGTTCCCTCCAGCACTACTTCAGACTTTAGTGGAGTCCATGCGACGTCCTCTTGCGGCACTATATTTTATTGTTTTACTTTCGTCATATGCAAACACGATATATCACTTTACTATCACGAAGTCTTTAACTATGGTAGACAAGGATTATTGCTTACATAAGTTACTTTCACTGAAGAGCCAAAGAAACTGGTACACCTGCCTAATATCGTGTAGGGAACTTGCAAGCACGCGGAAGTGCCCGAACACGACGTGGCATGGGCTCGACTAATGTCTGAAGTAGTGCTGTAGGGAACTGACTCCGTTAATACTGCAGGGCTGTCCATAAATCCGTAAGAGTACGGAGGGGTGGTGATCTCTTCTGAACAGCACATTGCAACGCATCCCAGATAAGCTCAATAATGTCCATGTCTAGGGAATTTGGTGGCCAAGAGGATTGTTTAAACTCCGAAGAGTGTTTCTGGATCCACTCTGTAGAAATTCTACACGTGTGGGGTGTCGCATAGTCCTGCTGGAACTGCCCAAGTCCGTCGGAATGCACAATAGACAGGAATGGATGCAGGTGATCAAACAGGATGCTTATGTACGTGACACCTGTCAGAGTCGTATCCAGACGTATCAGGCGTCCCATATCACTCCAACTGTTCACGCTCAACACCATTACAGAGCTTTCACTCGCTTGAACAGTCCCCTGCTGACATGGAGGCTCCGTGGATTCATGAGGTTGTCTCCCTACCCATACACGTCCATCCGGTCGAAACAATTTCAAACGAGACTCGTCTGACCAGGCAACATGTTTCCAGTCGTCAACAGTCCAATGTCGGTGTTGACGGTCGAGGCGTAAAACTTTGTGCCGTGCAGTCATCAAGGATACACGAGTGGCCTTCGGCTCCGAAAGCCCGTATCGATGCTGTTCGGCTGACACACGTTGATAGCCCAGCATTGAAACCTGCAGCAATTTGCGGAAGGGTTGTACTTCTGTCACGCTGAACGATTCTGTTCAGTCCTCGTTGGTCCCGTTCTTGCGGGATCTTTTTCTGGCCGCAGCGATGTCGGAGGTTTGATGTTTTACCGGATTCCTGATAGTCACGGTATACTCGTGAAATGGTCGTATGAGAAATTCCCACTTCATCGCTACCTCGGAGATGCTGTGTCCCACCGCTCGTGAGCTGACTATAACATCACGTTCAAACTCACTTAAATCTTGATAACCTGCCATTGTAGCAGCATTAACCGATCGAACAACTTCGCCAGACACTTGTCTTATATAGTTGTAGCCGTCAGCATCGCGGTATTCTGCCTGTTTACATATCTCTGCATTTTAATACCCATGTCTATACCAGTTTCTTTGGCTCTTAAGTGTATTTCTAACCGTCAATTACATTTTGCAGAAGAATAGTTGTCATTTAGGAGTCTGATATTTTCAAATATAATTTTATAAAAATCGACACATGAACCGTACTGAAAATGAGTTGTTGTTGTTGTTGTTGTTGTTGTGGTCTTCAGTCCTGAGACTGGTTTGATGCAGCTCTCCATGCTACTCTATCCTGTGCAAGCTTCTTCATCTCCCAGTACCTACTGCAACCTACATCCTTCTGAATCTGCTTAGTGTATGCATCTCTTGGTCTCCCCCTACGATTTTTACCCTCCACGCTGCCCTCCAATACTAAATTGGTGATCCCTTGATGCCTCAGAACATGTCCTACCAACCGATCCCTTCTTCTGGTCAAGTTGTGCCACAAACTCCTCTTCTCCCCAATCCTATTCAGTACCTCCTCATTAGTTATGTGATCTACCCATCTAATCTTCAGCATTCTTCTGTAGCACTAAATTTCGAAAGCTTCTATTCTCTTCTTGTCCAAACTATTTATCGTCCATGTTTCACTTCCATACATGGCTACACTCCATACAAATACTTTCAGAAAAGACTTCCTGACACTTAAATCTATACTCGATGTTAACAAATTTCTCTTCTTCAGAAACGATTTCCTTGCCATTGCCAGTCTACATTTTATATCCTCTCTACTTCGACCATCATCAGTTATTTTGCTCCCCAAATAGCAAAACTCCTTTACTACTTTAAGTGTCTCATTTCCTAATCTAATACCCTCAACATCACCCGACTTAATTCGACTACATTCCATTATCCTCGTTTTGCTTTTGTTGATGTTCATCTTATATCCTCCCTTCAAGACACCATCCATTCCGTTCAACTGCTCTTCCAAGTCCTTTGCTGTCTCTGACAGAATTACAATGTCATCGGCGAACCTCAAAGTTTTTATTTCTTCTCCATGGATTTTAATACCTCCTCCGAATTTTTCTTTTGTTTCCTTTACTGCTTGTTCAATATACAGATTGAATAACATCGGGGAGAGGCTACAACCCTGTCTTACTCCCTTCCCAACCACTGCTTCCCTTTCATGTCCCTCGACTCTTATAACTGCCATCTGGTTTCTGTACAAATTGTAAATAGCCTTTCGCTCCCTGTATTTTACCCCTGCCACCTTTAGAATTTGAAAGAGAGTATTCCAGTCAACATTGTCAAAAGCTTTCTCTAAGTCTACAAATGCTAGAAACGTAGGTTTCCCTTTCCTTAATCTTTCTTCTAAGATAAGTCGTAAGGTCAGTATTGCCTCACGTGTTCCAGTATTTCTACGGAATCCAAACTGATCTTCCCCGAGGTCAGCTTCTACTAGTTTTTCCATTCGTCTGTAAAGAATTCGTGTTAGTATTTTGCAGCTGTGGCTTATTAAACTGATTGTTCGGTAATTCTCACATCTGTCAACACCTGATTTCTTTGGGATTGGAATTATTATATTCTTCTTGAAGTCTGTGGGTATTTCGCCTGTCTCATACATCTTGCTCACCAGATGGTAGAGTTTTGTCAGGACTGGCTCTCCCAAGGCCGTCAGTAGTTCCAATGGAATGTTGTCTACTCCGGGGGCCTTGTTTCGACTCAGGTCTTTCAGTGCTCTGTCAAACTCTTCACGCAGTATCGTATCTCCCATTTCATCTTCATCTACATCCTCTTCCATTTCCATAGTATTGTCCTCAAGTACATCGCCCTTGTATAGACCCTCTATATACTCCTTCCATCTTTCTGCTTTCCCTTCTTTGCTTAGAACTGGGTTTCCATCTGAGCTCTTGATGTTCATACAAGTGGTTCTCTTATCTCCAAAGGTCTCTTTAATTTTCCTGTAGGCAGTATCTATCTTACCCCTAGTGAGATAAGCCTCTACATCCTTACATTTGTCCTCTAGCCATCCCTGCTTAGCCATTTTGCACTTCCTGTCGATCTCATTTTTGAGACGTTTGTATTCCTTTTTGCCTGCTTCATTTACTGCATTTTTATATTTTCTCCTTTCATCAATTAAATTCAATATTTCTTCTGTTACCCAAGGATTTCTACTAGCCCTCGTCTTTTTACCTACTTGATCCTCTGCTGCCTTCACTACTTCATCCCTCAAAGCTACCCATTCTTCTTCTACTGTATTTCTTTCCCCCATTCCTGTCAATTGTTCCCTTATGCTCTCCCTGAAACTCTGTACAACCTCTGGTTCTTTCAGTTTATCCAGGTCCCATCTCCTTAAATTCCCACCTTTTTGCAGTTTCTTCAGTTTTAATCTACAGGTCATAACCAATAGATTGTGGTCAGAGTCCACATCTGCCCCTGGAAATGTCTTACAGTTTAAAACCTGGTTCCTAAATCTCTGTCTTACCATTATATAATCTATCTGATACCTTTTAGTATCTCCAGGATTCTTCCATGTATACAACCTTCTATCATGATTCTTAAACCAAGTGTTAGCTATGATTAAGTTGTGCTCTGTGCAGAATTCTACCAGGCGGCTTCCTCTTTCATTTCTTAGCCCCAATCCATATTCACCTACTACGTATCCTTCTCTCCCTTTTCCTACACTCGAATTCCAGTCACCCATGACTATTAAATTTTCGTCTCCCTTCACTATCTGAATAATTTCTTTTATTTCATCATACATTTCTGCAATTTCTTCGTCATCTGCAGAGCTAGTTGGCATATAAACTTGTACTACTGTAGTAGGTGTGGGCTTCGTATCTATCTTGGCCACAATAATGCGTTCACTAAGCTGTTTGTAGTAGTTTACCCGCGTTCCTATTTTCCTATTCATTATTAAACCTACTCCTGCATTACCCCTATTTGACTTTGTGTTTATAACCCTGTAGTCACCTGACCAGAAGTCTTGTTCCTCCTGCCAGCGAACTTCACTAATTCCCACTATATCTAACTTTAACCTATCCATTTCCCTTTTCAAATTTTCTAACCTACCTGCCCGATTAAGGGACCTGACATTCCACGCTCCGATCCGTAGAACGCCAGTTTTCTTTCTCCTGATAACGACATCCTCTTGAGTAGTCCCCGCCCGGAGATCCGAATGGGGGACTATTTTACCTCCGGAATATTTTACCCAAGAGGACGCCATCATCATCATTTAATCATACAGTAAAGCTGCATGCCCTCGGGAAAAATTACGGCCGTAGTTTCACCTTGCTTTCAGCCGTTCGCAGTACCAGCACAGCAAGGCCGTTTTGGTTATTGTTACAAGGCCAGATCAGTCAATCATCCAGACTGTTGCCCTTGCAACTACTGAAATAGTGCTGCCCCTCTTCAGGAACCACACGTTTGTCTGGCCTCTCAACAGATACCCCTCCGTTGTGGTTGTACCTACGGTACGGCTATCTGTATCGCTGAGGCACGCAAGCCTCCCCACCAACGGCAAGGTCCATGATTCATGGGGGGGGGGGGGGGGGGGGGGAAATGAGTCTTGATTCTAATTATTTTCTTAACGGTCTCCACATTAAGCCTATTCTATCCATCTGTCCATAAAACATTTGTGATAGGGTACACTCTTTCTGAGGTAGCGTCGGTGTGTGCTAGTACAAAAGCAGTGTTGAGCTGCAAAGTTTTGGAGAAGGCATCTTGAGACGCAAAGAAATTAAAAATTATAGACAGTTTTTCACCAGCATCTTTAACCGTTCTTAATTCATGATTGCGTCCCGTATGTATTTTGTCGGCACATACATTTTTAACATGGTTCACTTCCTCAGTGCAGTCCATTGACAGGAAGGAATGGTTATGTTTCACTGCTTGGAATTGCAGCAAACCTTCCTTAGCAGTAAGACGCTTTTCTTCATCATTCGTGCCGGCCGAGC
Source organism: Schistocerca nitens (assembly GCF_023898315.1). Classification (NCBI taxonomy): domain Eukaryota; kingdom Metazoa; phylum Arthropoda; class Insecta; order Orthoptera; family Acrididae; genus Schistocerca; species Schistocerca nitens. The sequence continues at coordinate 358,253,820 of NC_064622.1, forward strand.
GGTTCTAGGTGCTTCAGTCTGGAACCGTGCGACCGCTACGGTCGCAGGTTCGAATCCTGCCTCGGGCATGGATGTGTGTGATGTCCTTAGGTTAGTTAGGGTTAAGCAGTTCTAAGTTCTAGGGGACTGATGACCTTAGATGTTAAGTCCCATAGTGCTCAGAACCATTTGAACCATTTCATCATTCGTGACGCCAAAGTTCTCACTTTTTGTAACTAAAGACATCATACTTTGTGACGAAGTTTTGCTGGAAACAGTTAGCTTGTGTTTCTTCTCATTAATGTGTTGCACAACATCATATCGACCTCCGAGGGCGATTGAACAAGTACTTTTACACAACGTGCTAAATAATTTTTCGCTTTGCTGTACTAATGTGTAATGGAAAGTCAGCTTCAATTTTTTCAGTAAATACACGCTTTCTTTTTGGTGTTTCTGTGAAAAGTTTGCAGTATATCACATCAGGTAACGTAATCTGTGACTCTAACGGCCTAAAACCACACTTCTAAACGCGACGACATGAAGCAAGAGGTAAAGCTCAAAGAAAGCGGAACCGACAAACTACTCGCCACGTGGAACATTATGTAGTGATAATCAAAGAACTTCACAAATCCTGCCTCCTTCTGGTTGGTTTAATGTACCTGTTTTCTTTATTCTTTGTTTTTGATAACGTTTGTTTATTCTCTATGCCACACATAACTTAAAAACAGGCTGTTTGAAAATATACGAGAAGGTTAATGGAACACGGAAATATATGCGTACCGTATGTATTTTCCGGGACAACTGGGCACGTAAACTAAACAAGGGACAAACCCGTAAAATACGAGAGATTTGGTCACCCTAACCTACACACTTTTGAACCTGCTTACTGTATACAAGCTTTGTTCTCGCTCTATTGATTTGTCCTCCACACTTCCCTCCATTACCAAATTAACAGTTCCTTCATATCTCGGACACTTTGTTTCGTTATTTATTTTGAACTGATCTGGGCCATTGCACCCTCTCTCACATCGGACCAGGGTTTCACACATACAATATCTTTTTTATACACTGTTACGTGAGAAATAACAATTTTAATTTGCTGACTAACACGAACCCACACCCAACAAAACGAATTCGAAATTCCCACGCAAAACACACAAAACAAGATGGCGTAACAAGTGAATATCTGATAAACAGTGACAGTACATGTTAGAAAGCACAGTTTACATACCCTGTAGAGGCATGAAAAAGTTAAATCAATAAAAAGTAAGTACACACTCAGTTTGCATATAGCCCCCCCCCCCCCCCCCGCGCACCAAGCTCATTCATGACCAACTCACCCCACACAACATTTTCGAAAATAATACAACAAATCAGTGTTGACTGCAGAATGATAGCAGTGCCATAATCTAACATCAGAGAAACGGGAAAAAGCAACAATTTCATTCTAGGCCTACCGTTTTGTTAAAGGTATGCATAATATTGAAGAAATTATAATTAATTGCAGGCTACAAACGGGAACAAATCAGCTGTATTCCAAATATCAGAAAGCCTCACAAAAATCTGTATGTGACATTAAGGTATATATCTTTCTGCTTGTAATTTTATGAAAGTAAATCCCATAATCTCAAAACTGTTATGAAGCATTTCGAAAAATTTCTTTATATGTTGATTGACAGAAAATAATGTAACTTAATCGAAACATGTTTGGGTGTTGAACAAGAAGAGTCTGTGTTTGCTCAAGGCAGAACCGCATTTACAAAATTATTTAATAGCAGTTTCGTACTATTAAAAATCGAAAACTATCAGCCTATAAATCTTAAGGTCCAAGATTCGATCTGTACTCGGCTTCGGGATTTTTTCCTGTTTTCCTGTCATTCATCGCTTCTTTCACACCCGTACGTGAAAAATGCAAGTTGCTCCGTGGCTCGAATCCAAGTTAGACATCAGGTCTTCCGGTAATTAACTGGGCACATCAGCTCAAAGGCCGCAGTAAGGCAAAGGCATAGCACCTCCTCTACCGTTATATCTAGTAGAACAAACTAAATTTCGGTCTGAGGACAACTTTACTCTACTGTTGCTTGTCCCGACGTGCTCTTACTTTCTACACATCACTGTTTCTGTTTCCCTTGATATACAACACGTTTCAAACCAGCTTTCTCATTCTTTGTAGGTACTCTTTGTTTAACGATCTTATATTAGCACGTATTATGTTTCCGACATGCTACCTGGTGCCTATCCTTAGAGCCGGAGAATACACCACGTCATTATCGAAACTTACTTGGTAGCTGGTTTGAGTCTAATGTGACTTCTAAAATGACTCTTAGATCTCTTCCTTTTAAGTTCATTTCAAGGCAGGTGTGTGTATTTCACCACGATTTATGAAGTTAGAGAACATTCGACCATTCACGCATGTTTTATGTCACGACATGGCACAGTTTGGTTCGTTGCCTGAATTCCTCTTCAGTGTTTTGCGTAACACAACACTAGTCCACTGACTGTGGACCTTTGGTACAGAGCCGAGTGGAGGGTCTGAATCAGAGGCTGAGACGGTTCTGCGACCGTGTGGGCTGCAGATTCCTCGACTTGCGCCATAGGGTGGTGGGGTTTCGGGTTCCGCTGGATAGGTCAGGAGTCTACTACGCGCACCAAGCGGCTACACGGGTAGCAGGGGTTGTGTGGCGTCGACTGGGCGGTTTTTTAGGTTAGATGGCCTCGGGCAAGTACAGAAAGGACAACAACCTCAAAGGGTGCGGGACAAAGTCAGGACATGCGGGGACCAAGCAGCAATCGGTATTGTAATTGTAAACTGTCGAAGCTTCATTGGTAAAGTACCGGAACTTCAAGCGCTGATAGAAAGCACCGAAGCTGAAATAGTTATAGGTACAGAAAGCTGGCTGAAGCCAGAGATAAATTCTGCCGAAATTTTTACAAAGGCACAGACGGTGTTTAGAAAGGATAGATTGAATGCAACCGGTGGTGGAGTGTTCGTCGCTGTTAGTAGTAGTTTATCCTGTAGTGAAGTAGAAGTGGATAGTTCCTGTGAATTATTATGGGTGGAGGTTACACTCAACAACCGAGCTAGGTTAATAATTGGCTCCTTTTACCGACCTCCCGACTCAGCAGCATTAGTGGCAGAACAACTGAGAGAAAATTTGGAATACATTTCACATAAATTTTCTCAGCATATTATAGTCTTAGGTGGAGATTTCAATTTACCAGATATAGACTGGGACACTCAGATGTTTAGGACGGGTGGTAGGGACAGAGCATCGAGTGACATTATACTGAGTGCACTATCCGAAAATTACCTCGAGCAATTAAACAGAGAACCGACTCGTGGAGATAACATCTTGGAACTACTGATAACAAACAGACCCGAACTTTTTGACTCTGTAAGTGCAGAACCGGGAATCAGTGATCATAAGGCCGTTGCAGCATCCCTGAATATGGAAGTTAATAGGAATATAAAAAAAGGGAGGAAGGTTTATCTGTTTAGCAAGAGTAATAGAAGGCAGATTTCAGACTACCTAACAGATCAAAACGAAAATTTCTGCTCCGACACTGACAATGTTGAGTGTTTATGGAAAAAGTTCAAGGCAATTGTAAAATGCGTTTTAGACAGGTACGTGCCGAGTAAAACTGTGAGGGACGGGAAAAACTCACCGTGGTTCAACAACAAAGTAAACTACTGCGAAAGCAAAGAGAGCTTCACTCCAAGTTTAAACGCAGCCAAAACCTCTCAGACAAACAGAAGCTAAACGATGTCAAAGTTAGCGTAAGGAGGGCTATGCGTGAAGCGTTCAGTGAATTCGAAAGTAAAATTCTATGTACCGACTTGACAGAAAATCCTGTGAATTATTATGGGTGGAGGTTACACTCAACAACCGAGCTAGGAACTCTTCAATCCAGCCACACAGCTGGTCTAATATTCCGTAGGCTCTTACTTTGTTTATCAGGCGACAGTGCGGAACTGTATCGAATGCGTTCCGGAAGTCAAGGAAAACAGCATCTACCTGGGAGCCTGTATCTAATATATTAACTCAGAAACCGGCCTTCGGATTATTAAGCCATCATTACCTGAAACTGAATGTCGCAGCCACAGACAAGTTTCTTGGATCTTAATATAGAGAGTAGCGCAAAAAGATATTATCACAGACTTCTGGTCTTACGTTAAATCAGTAAGTGGCTCGAAACAGCATATTCAGACACTCCGGGATGATGATGGCACTGAAACAGAGGATGACACGCGTAAAGCTGAAATACTAAACACCTTTTTCCAAAGCTGTTTCACACAGGAAGACCGCACGGCAGTTCCTTCTCTAAATCCTCGCACAAACGAAAAAATGGCTGACATCGAAATAAGTGTCCAAGGAATAGAAAAGCAACTGGAATCACTCAACAGAGGAAAGTCCACTGGACCTGACGGGATACCAATTCGATTCTACACAGAGTACGCAAAAGAACTTGCCCCCCTTCTAACAGCCGTGTACCGCAAGTCTGTAGAGGAACGGAAGGTTCAAAATGATTGGAAAAGAGCACAGGTAGTCCCAGTCTTCAAGAAGGGTCGTCGAGCAGATGCGCAAAACTATAGACCTATATCTCTGACGTCGATCTGTTGTAGAATTTTAGAACATGTTTTTCGCTCGCGTATCATGTCGTTTTTGGAAACCCAGAATCTACTCTGTAGGAATCAACATGGATTCCGGAAACAGCGATCCTGTGAGACCCAACTCGCTTTATTTGTTCATGAGACCCAGAAAATATTAGATACAGGCTCCCAGGTAGATGCTGTTTTCCTTGACTTCCGGAACGCATTCGATACAGTTCCGCACTGTCGCCTGATAAACAAAGTAAGAGCCTGCGGAATATTAGACCAGCTGTGTGGCTGGATTGAAGAGTTTTTAGCAAACAGAACACAGCATGTTGTTATCGATGGAGACGTCTACAGACGTTGAGGTAACCTCTAGAGTGCCACAGCGGAGTGTTATGGGACCATTGCTTTTCGCAATATATATAAATGACCTAGTAGATAGTGTCGGAAGTTCCATGCGGCTTTTCGCGGATGATGCTGTAGTATACAGAGAAGTTGCAGCATTAGAAAATTGTAGCGAAATGCAGGAAGATCTGCAGCGGATAGGCACTTGGTGCAGGGAGTGGCAACTGACACTTAACATAGATAAATGTAATGTATTGCGAATACATAGAAGGATCCTTTATTGTATGATTATATGATAGCGGAACAAACACTGGTAGCAGTTACTTCTGTAAAATATCTGGGAGTATGCGTGCCGAACGATTTGAAGTGGAATGATCACATAAAATTAATTGTTGGTAAGGCGGGTACCAGGTTGAGATTCATTGGGAGAGTCCTTAGAAAATGTAGTCCATCAACAAAGGGGGTGGCTTACAAAACACTCGTTCGACCTTTACTTGAGTATTGCTCATCAGTGTGGGATCCGTACCAGATCGGGTTGACGGAGGAGATAGAGAAGATCCAAAGAAGAGCGGCGCGTTTCGTCACAGGGTTATTAACCGTGATAGCGTTACGGAGATGTTTAGCAAACTCAAGTGGCAGACTCTGCAAGAGAGGCGCTCTGCATCGCGGTGTAGCTTGCTGTCCAGGTTTCGAGAGGATGCGTTTCTGGATGAGATATCGAATATATTGCTTCCCCCTACTTATACCTCCCGAGGAGATCACGAATGTAAAATTAGAGAGATTCGAGCGCGCACGCAGGCTTTCAGAAAGTCGTTCTTCCCACGAACCATACGCGAAATGGAACAGAAAAGGGAGGTAATGACAGTGGCACGTAAAGTGCCCTCCACCACACACCGTTGGGTGGCTTGCGGAGTATAAATGTAGATGTAGATGTAGATGAAAGAGGACGTCTTCCTTGTTGTTCCACGAGCGTTATATATTAACTCAGAAACCGGCCTTCGGATTATTAAGCCATCATTACCTGCAACTGAATGTCGCAGCCGTAGACAAGTTTCTTGGATCTTAATATAGAGAGTAGCGCAAAAAGAAAGCACATTTAGTATTTACATAAAAACAACAGCTCCTCTCGGTTCACAAGCATGCAGTTTTCCATTCCATGATTCACTGCATCATATCTATTCGAACATCAGCACCCGCCTTTCAAATAGATTTACGGACAACCCAACTGATCGCTTTCAGTAATGGGTGTATATTAAAAACGCTTGTACAGATGCGGATCTCAACTGTAACGTTTTTCTTGAAAGACGTTCTTTTCTTTCGGAACTATATGGTGCTAGTTCATACGGTAAATAAAATTAATCTTTACGGCCTACACAATACGTATGATTTCTCCGTAATAATTACTGTTGTAAAGTAGACTGAAAAGCTTCTTGTTCCATACTCCAGAAATTAATATTTTGTATTACTGATTTTAGGTTTGAGCGTCATGTGGGGCAGAAATATCTGGAGGTCCTACAGCGTCTATAAAGGCATCGTAACTGCCACATTTAGGACACGGTAATCAATGAAGACACACGCTCCCCCGGATAACTGTGCCTGTCTACAGGTGTTTGCGGTAGCAGCCGATGGTATCTGCTGTGTCATTAGCGTAGACGATGAGGTGTAGCGGTTTCTACACTCGCGCTACGACATACTAAGCGAGTATCGGAGAAGCAATATAGTGTCGTGTAACACTGAAGGCTGGTATTTAAACAGAGACCGCATCGTTTATCAGATGACTTGATAACGGTGATCCGCAGCAGTAAGGGGCGTCGAGTTGTCTGTAGAAATAGAAACTATCGGTGCGCTCTGGTAAATACAGGGTGTCTCAAAACGAAAATCCGGGTTTTCGGGCTTTGTAGCATTTATTACAGTCAACTTACAATTGTAAAAATACATCCGACGAAGGAGCAATGAAACGGTTTCCCTTACAGGTGTTCAGTGTGAGCACCAATCATCCCATGGCATTCATCGAGTCGATAGGCGAGATCTTCTCAAACTTTGATCAGTGTGTCTGGAGTAACTGTTGCAACAACTGCTTCAGTCCGGTTTCTTAAGTCGGGTAGATCAGCAGGTAGCGCAGGTACATTCACATGATGCTTTGTGAACCGCCAAAGGTAAAATCGCTTGCCGTCATATCGGCTGAACGTGGAAGCCAAGCAAAACAAGCTCTGTAATCTAACCCTTGCTACGCATAAAATGGACCGAAAGAAGAACAAATGTGCCCATTATTAAACAACTCGATATCTCCAGACGCCTTTCATTTCGAGTCACCGACAAAAATTGTCCCGGTCTTTGGCCATATTCTGAGAAGAGATGGAGAAAATCTAGAGAAAATAATCTTGCAAGGAAAGATCGAGGGCACGAGACCAAGAGTTAGAGCAGCGAGCAGATGGATAGATCAAGAAGATCTCCGGTCTACCTCTTCAGCAAGCACTAAGAGAAGCTGGAAACCGTCCGGGATGGAGACGCGTGGTTCATGGGGTCACGACGCTCAGCAGTTAGCAAAGCGACTTATGATGATGATGATGATGATGGCACAAAAACACACGTGATTTAGGAGAGTCTCGTTCTAGCTGTGCCATACCGTGGGGATTTGCTGACCCACAGAAGAGCACATTATGTGTGTTCACATTTCCATTTAGATGAAGTGTTGATTCATCACCGAAGAGGACACAATCCAGAAAATCTTCATCGTCATGCTGTAATATTTCGTTTTGGTTCTTGTAGACTCGATATCTGTTGTGTGATGAACACTCATAATAAAAATTGTATGTGTTGCTCTTTTATTTGGCGTATTATTTACAATTGTAAGTTGAATGTAATAAATACGACAAAGCCTTAAAATCCAGATACTCATTCTGAAATACCCTGTACGAGAGATCGTCGAATTAATCTTCCGTCCTGCAACGGAGATCGCTTTGTTCTGAAACTTCTTGCCAGACTGAATCTGTCCGCCAGACCGGATTTCGAACTGGATGATTCATCAAGGGACGAGTCACGACTCAGCCTCACAACTGTACTTTTGCTGGCACTTCTCTCCCACCTTCCAAACGTCGAAGAAGCTCTGCTCTACACCCCGGTGGAACTAGCACTCGTGTAAGAACGGACAACGCGGAGATATGTCTTAGGCATGACCTAATTTTGGGTCTAGAATGGATCTTTGCGTCGTAGGTTAGGGGAGTCCTCTTACTGGCGAAAGTGTTGTGCATGGATAGCTCGTTGGCCAAGTTTTGCAGACCGATTGGAACTTTTCCTCTGACACTAAACAAAATGCCTATTTCTAGATTATCGGCTATTTCACATTTTTTCTCACCAAAGTCAGGGCACACGCGTACATGAATGAATCGAGTTTCTGTTGTTCAAAATTAGTTCTCCACCAGCACAGAATTATCTGCGTGCTATTATCGAGACTATTTTCATGAAGTGGTACCCCTGAGCTCGTGCAAATGTCGTGATTACCGCCTCGAGCTGCTGATAAAATCCTTTATTTAACAACCACTTTCGGTCGACAGATCTTCATCTGGTTCTTAAAAGCATATATACACTACGTGATCAAAAGTATCCGGACACCTGATTGAAAATGACTTACACGTTCATACCGTCCTCCATCGGTAATCCTGGAATTCAACATGGTGTTGGCTCACCCATAGCCTTGATGACAGCTTCCACTCTCGTAGTCATATGCTCAATCAGGCGCTGGAAGGTTTCTTGGGGAATGGCAGCCCATTCTTCACGGAGTGCTGCACTGAGGAGAGATATGGATGTCGGTCGGTGAGGCCTGGCACGAAGTCGGCGTTCCAAAACATCGCAAAGGTGTTCTATAGGATTCAGGTCAGGACTCTGTGCAAGCCAGTCCATTACAGGGATGTTATTGTCATGTAACCACTCCGCCACAGGCCGTGCATTATGAACGGGTGCTCGATCATGTTGAAAGATACAATCCCCATCCCCACATTGCTCTTCAACAGAGGCAAGCAAGAATGTGCTTAAACATCAATGTAGGCCTGTGCTGTGATAGTGGCAAGCAATAAAACAAGAGGTGCAAGACCCTTCCGTAAAAAACACGACCACGACATAACACCACCGCCTCCGAATTGTACTGTTGGCACTACACATGCTGGCAGAGAACGTTCACAGGACATTTGCCATACCCACACTCTGTCATGGGATCGCCACATTGCGTACCGTGATTCGTCACTCCACCCAACGTTTTCCCACTGTTCAATCATGCAATGTTTACACTCCTTACACCAAGCGAGGTGTCGTTTGGCATTTACCGGTGTGATGTGCGGCTTATGAGCAACCGCTCGACCATGAGATCCAAGTTTTCTCACCTCTCGCCTAACTGTATTAGTACTTGCAGTGGATCCTGATGCAGTTTGGAATTCCTGTGTGATGATCTGGATAGATGTCTACCTATTACACGTTACGGCCCTCTTCAACTGTCGGCGGTCTCGGTCAGTGAACAGACGAGGTCGGCCTGTACGCTTTAGTGTTGTACGTGTCCTTTCACGTCTCCACTTCACTATCACATCGGAAACAGTGGACCTAGGGATGTTTAGGAGTATGGAAATCTTGCGTACAGACACAAGTGACACCGAATCACCTCACCACTTTCGAAGTCCGTGAGTTCCGCGGAGCGCCCCATTCTGCTCTGTCACGATGTTTAGTGACTACTGAGGTCGCTGGTATGGAGTACCTGGCAGTAAGTGGCAGCACAATGCACTAATATGAAAAACGTATGTTTTTGGGGGTGTCCGGATACTTTTGATCACATAGTATAGCATCATATTAGACGAATACAAACTGATTGACGTCAGATAATAAAACCATGAAATTGTCAATTAAAATAATACTGTTATCACATCGTACAATACACTGTCCACTCACATTAATGCGACCGCCTGCCATAAGCCTGAATAATCACGTTCTGCAGTGCGGACCGCTGCTAGATGAACAGGAAGAGAGTCAGTCAGGTTCTGGAAGGTAACAACAAGGGAGTGTGGAGTCATGCCGGCTCCTGTGCCGGACCCAGCTGCTCTAGGGTTTTCGGTTGAGGACCCATGTTGCGAACTGTCCGATCGAGGTGTTTCTACAGATTTTCGATTGGGTTTACATCCGTGGACTATAGTAGCCAGCGGAGTACGATAAACTCATCCTGGTGCTCTTTAAATCGCGCACATACATTGCAAGCTGTAAGACACGTTGCATTGTCCTGCTGGTATGTGCTATCGTGTTGAGGAAAAACAAGCTGCATTTAGGCGTGGACATGGTCCCCAAGAATAAATGCATATTTGTGTTGATCCAGTGTATCTTCCAGAATAACGAGATCATCCAGAGAATGCCGCGAAAACATTTCCCAGATCATAACACTCCCTCCTATGGTCTGGATCCTTCCGATCATCGTTGGAGGAATTTTGCCTGCAATCCGATGGAGCACAAAACGTGATTCATCAAAAGGACGTCCAGTTGCGATATTGGAGTGAAATTACAGCCTTCATTGCCGATGAACAACGGTCAATATTCGTGCGTGAACCGGGCCCCTGCTGTGGAGGCCCATACACAGCAATGTTCGCTGATCTGGATGGCCAGTTTCCCAACAGTTGCTCGTGTGTTCGCACATACACATCTCAGCAGCCGTCGTTCGCTTCTGCCATTATGGCCTGTGGTCCACCTCAGTTGCCTTGACGCCGATTTTGGACAGTGTCATTTTGCCGTGCACGATATACTTTAACCATGACAACACGTGAAAAGTTTTAGACTTGGCAGTTTCGGAAATGCATCCACCCTTGTCCTGACAGCGAATGATCATGCTCTTTGGGGAATCAGATAAATCGCTCCATTCCCGCATTGCAATGACTGCACTGTTTTCCACGTGCCACCTTCCCCTGACAGGCCTTCTGAACCCTTCAGTGCTAGTGCTTCCACAGACCCGCCAGGGTAGCCGAGAGCACTAACGCGCTGCTTGCTGGACTCGGGTAGGCGCGCCGGCCCCGGATCGAATCCGCCGAGCGGACTAATTACGAGGGCCAGTGTGCCAGCCAACCTGGATGTGGTTTTTAGGCGGTTTTCCACATCCCACTAGGTGAATACAGGGCTGGTCCCCACGTTGTGTCTCAGCCACACGACTCGCAGACATTTGAAACACGTTCGTATCATTCCATGGATTACACTAGACGCCGACGTTGAGGTACACACATTCTATTCTGGGGTGGGGGGGGGGGGTACAGGGTAGTGACAGGAAGGGCATCCAGCCACTCCTTAAAATTAACACTCCAAATCCGGTTAACCATAACAGCAGATCCCGCGAGTTGGGATTAATGCTTGGAAAGAGAGTGCTACTGCTTCCACAGGCCATCTGTAAGTGTTTATTGCGCATTGACGCCGAACATAGACGGTGATCAGATTACTGTAACTGGGCAGTGTAAATTACGTCATTATTATATAATCTGTGCTAGGCAGTGCACTCTTACGCATCAGCAATTGGCATTAAACTGTGCACAGATGCCGTCTATATTACGATATGACGACTGTTTTATTTTCGGTGACAGATTCATGATGTCATTATGATGTCAATGAATTTATGTTCGCCTAACATGATGCTGTAAATGCTTTCAAAAGCATGATGATGGTCTATTGACCGAAACCGATTGTCCAATAAAGAATTTTATCAGCAGCTCGAGGCAGTAGTCATGATATTTTTCAAACTCTCGAGATAGGTTAAGAATTGTAAAATATGATGAAGAGTTCTCATTCAAACTAGTAACACAATCGCCTGACGGAACAAGCAAAATCTTGTAAAAAGAAAATTAACAGAATGCAGACTGTTTTGAGAATATTATCAGAATGCGACCGATACAAAAATATCGCTTGGCTAAAATTGTTCATATAATATAAATATCACGTGTTCGTTATATGTAACACACCTGAAATATTTATTTAAAATAAGATATATTCAATGACAGTTGTCGCAATCCTGCTGTTTAATTTCTCTAATTTACTTCTAAAAGCAGTTTAAACAATACATCATCATACCACAGAGAAAACATTTTCTGCAAGAAGAAGTAAAATCAGTTTTTTGTTTAAAACATGATATTCTTGCGGACACAAAACGTACACTGGTGTTGTCATGTTTTCGTTTTTATTATTTGTTTAATGTAAATAATTGTCAGGGTGCATTGATAATAGTTAAGCTTTTTAAGCATTTCATAAATATTTGTACAACTTCGTAGTTTATTGTAGTTCAAAACAATGACAGATTCTAGTAAAAAATAGAAAAGATGGTTCAGTGGGTAAGAGTTTTGTCCACGGAAGGCAATGTTACTGGCTTGACTGCCGGTCCATCTGCCAGGAAGTTTTTCGGCGGCCGAAGCGAAACGGGTGGTAAATTAGTTCACGTATCGTCTTCCAAGCAGTTATGGGATAAGAAATTACTTAGATGGTTTGCTTTCAGGTAGTGTAGGTGACCATTTCATTTTGTTCCTCAGTGCTTTGGTGACTGCTCTAGTTTTACAGATACTGCGAGCGGTTGTAAGAAATCCCACGCAAAGATCATCGGCCGGAGTGTACACTGAAAGAATCAGTCATTATGGGGAAATCTCAAAAAATAATTTGATAGGGAGTAATCTGAGGGGAGCCTCGTCAACATCAATATGATTACGAGATTAAGGTACTGAATAGACCATAGCCTGGTTGAAAGATAGATCTAAGCCATGGAATGACGTGATTTAGCAATACTGCAGAAAAGCTAAATGTGAATTATCAGACAGGTATTTGAGTCCCGCGGCGCGGGATTAGCCGAGCAGTCTGGGGCGCTGAAGTCATGGACTGTGCGGCTGGTCCCGGCGGAGGTTCGAGTCCTCTCTCGGTGTGTGTGTTTGTCCTTAGGATAATTTAGGTTAAGTAGTGTGTAAGCTTAGGGACTGATGACCTTAGCAGTTAAGTCCCATAAGATTTCACACACGTTTGAACATTTGAGTCCCGCCCTAACGAGTATGAGACTGTCTATATCTGTACGTTGCATATCACTACAAATTCGAGAGGATACTTTTCGTCGTATTGTACGTTAAGCGTTCCTCGCCGCTCCTCTCACGGATGGAACTAGTGAAAAATGGTTGGTTGTATGCTTACGTGTCTTAAGCCTAATGGTCTCATCAGTAGAGATACGATGTGGCGGAACGGCGGGGGATGGGAGGGGGAGAGGGCGTTCGGAGGAAGGAGGAGACAGACGTTCTTGAAATTCCCAGTCGAGGTATACTGTGTTTTTCCTCGACAAGCGAATGGCTGACAGGAACAAAGTACCATCCGAACTACACTTTTAGTAGGCATGTAAAGCCTGGAGAAATTTCTTTGTTTTTCTTTCTTTTTGGTGCAGAAATTCAACATGCAACAGGCCTTCTATCTTCAAATATACAAGAGACTGCATAAGCTAGTATTGAAACAATTAATAGTTTATTCTGACTTTCCAAATCTCTCTTATGTAAATGGTCAAATGTCGCGCAATATGAGGGTTTATCGAACGATTATTCTTACTTACAATTGCATTTCATTAATTTTATTCACGAAGAGTACACATGAAACAAAGGGGGTATGAGTAATGAAAGTCAGGAAATACGTAGTTGTTTTAAGCATCAGTTTCCAGGTATATGTCACAGTTTATGCTTTGAGAGTTCTGTAGAGCATTTAAAAACAGCAGGTACAATTTTTATGGGCGTCGTAGTATCGTGTTTCGACTTTTTAAAAGACCTGCCGTAATAGGTTGTTTTATCGGAAGGCTAACATCGCGTAGCAGAGGAGATTTCCTTTTCTCTGTTCCCAAACCACTTTCTTTTCCTTCTATAGCTATGCCAGTGAAGGTACATACACATTTATGGCTGTAAAATTGAAACTTCGAATCCTATCTAAAGCACATTACTTGTCTAGTGGCATGCTTCTTTTGTTAACATTTTATTTAGAGTAGTAAAACACTTTAAATCCTCAGCTCTCATTTCGATGACTGTGCTGTTTTTATTTTTATTCTGATCTGCCATAAAGGCATGTGGGTAATCTACTTTTGTTCTCTTTCATAACTTTGTTACACCAAAATCTACATCACATGGAAGTTGTGTAGAGCCTGGCACAAGAAACTTACGTTGAATTTCCTCAAACCGGCTGCAATTTCTCGTCTACAGACAGAGTCCCAGTACTACCAAATTTTTATTTATCTTATTCATCATATAACATTGATTACTGTCATTGAGTTTCTTCACAGGCATCATTTTTCCAGAAGAGTAAATATATTCCTCTGAGACGCTGCACAAAATTTTACTCTTCAGCTAACTGAGTACCCAGTCTTGCCCGGGTATGTATTCCGATTTGTTAGTTGATCTCCTCCTACCTCCTATCTCTCTCTCTTCTGCCTCCCTCTTTCTATGCATCTCCTCTCCGCTCTCGCTGTCCATCTCCTCTTTCCATCTCCTCTTCCACCCTCCCTTTGTTCATCTCTTCTTCTTCATTTTCATTGTTCATTTCCCACTCCTCTCTGTCCGTTTCTTCTGCCACCATATCTGTGTCCATCTGCTCCTTCTCCCTGCAGTTTCGTTTTCATGCAGATCATTGTTTTTCGTGTCACAGCTTCTGAACTATATATCGTACAATGGTATAATTTTGTAGGTGCACTTAGCGGTATATTTGTATGTTGTCTGCAAAATGTGTTGCGAAGAGAGCTAGTATCAACGAAGCAATAAATCTAAACGTCATGCAGGATGCGGCAATTTTGCACGCATCTCGGCGCTTATGATGTCATACCTCCTGAACTATGTGTAGTATAATGGTATCAGTAGTATACACACACCAAAAAACGTTTTGCATCATCTCGGTCCGAGAGTTCCGGAACCTGTACAGAAAATTGAAATAGAGATCAACGTAAACATCATTTCCGCCCTTTTTATTGCTTATGAAAACCACGCATTGCTTGTTATATCACCATACAGTGAGACCTACAGACGTGGTGTCCAATACTGCTGTACACACCGGTACGTCTAATACCCAGTAGGACGTCCTCTTGCATTGATGCATGCCTGTATTCGTCGTGGCATAGTATCCACAAGTTCATCAAGGCACTGTTGGTCCAGATTGTCCCACTCCTCATCGGCGATTCTGCATAGATCCCTCAGAGTGGTTGGTGGGTCATGTCGTCCATAAACAGCCCTTTTCAATCTATCCCAGGTATGCTTGATAGGGTTTATGTCTGCGGAACATGCTGGCCACTCTAGTCGAGCGATGTCGCTATCCTGAAGGAAGTCATTCACAAGATGTGCATGATGGGGGCACGAATTGTCGTCCATGAACAAGAATGCCTCGCCATTGTGCTGCCGATGTGGTTGCACAATCTGTCGCAGGATGGCATTCACGTATCGTACAGCCGTTACGGCGTCTTCCATGACCACCAGCGGCGTACGTCGGCGCCATAGAATGCCACTCCAAAACAGCAGGGAACCTCCACCTTGCTGCGCTCGCTGGACAGGGAGTCTAAGGCGTTCAATCTGACCACGTTACCTCCAAACACGTCTCCGGCGATTGTCTGGTTGAAGGCATATGCAACACTCATCGGTGAAAAGAACGTGATGCCAAACCTGAGCGGTCTATTCGGCATTTCGTTGGGCCTATCTGTACCACGCTGCATGGTGTCGTGGTAGTAAAGATCATCTCGCCATGGACGTCGGGAGTGAAGTTGTTCATCATTGCAGCCTACTGCGCATAGTTTGAGTAGTAACGCGACGTCCTGTGGCTGTACGAAAAGCGTTATTTAACGTGGTGGCGTTGCTGTCAAGGTTCCTCCGAGCCATAATCCGTAGGTAGCGGTCATCCACTGCAGTTGTAGCCCTTGGGCGGCCTGAGCGAGGCATGTCATCGACAGTTCATGTTTTTCTGTATCTACCCCATGTCAGAACAACATCGCTTTGGTTCATTCCGAGACGCCTGGATACTTTCCTTGTTGAGAGCCCTTCCTGGCACAAAGTAACAATCAAAACGCGATCGAACCGCGGTATTGACCGTCTAGTCATAGTTGAACTACAGACAACACGAACCGTGTACTTTATTCCTGGTGGAATGACTGGAACTGATCGGCTGTCGGGCCCCATCTGTCTAATAGGCGCTGCTCATGCATGGTTGTTCACATCTTTGGGCGGGTTTAGTGACATCTCTGAACAGTGAAAAGGACTGTGTCTGTGATACAAAATCCACAGCCAAAATCTATCTTCAGCAGTTCTGGGAACCTGTGTGATGCAAAACGTTTTTTGATGTGTGTTTGGGAATACTGTGTCGCGAGTACAGTTAGTAGCAATGAAGGAATAAATTAAAACGCCCTGCCTAATGCTGCAGTTTTGCCGCATGAACAGCTAAAATGTAGAAAGCAATCAACTTTTTTTTTCTCCCCTCATCATTTTGTGGGGTTGTCAGCGAGTAAACGTTACCTACAGGTTTGAAATTATGTTTAAAATTTGTTGCGAATCACTAAGTGCTCTCATTCTCAAATGCTGGATGGATAACTTCTGGGTTCGCGCAACGTGAGGAACATGTATTGTTCAGCCTCACACCCAACGTTTTTGATGGGCAGGTGGTTCTTATCCTCACAGAGATTATTTTCAGACAATAGGTGATATGTGTACCAAGAGTGGCTGAAATCGGTCCAATAAATTAGCAGAAGATGTAAAATATACATACATACATTTTTAAAATATGTATGGATTTGTTTCACTCAAATACGCTACATTTTCTCTTATTCGCTTTATTTCCACTGGCAGCTGCACTAGCTCTGTTAGACTGGGCATTTGTTGAAAAAAACGTACTCCACTTGCTACAGAGAAACGTAAGCTACCTTTTGCCGCCAGAGCAATCCTGATACGTGCTCTGAATTGGAATGGACAATTTTTCCACCCAAGCTCGTGGACGCTCGAATCGCGCAATTTAAAACAAACTTCAGCTGCATCCTAGCGGAGGAAAATACATCTACATTTATACTCCGCAAGCCACCCAACGGTGTGTGGCGGAGGGCACTTTACGTGCCACTGTCATTACCTCCCTTTCCTGTTCCAGTAGCGTATGGTTCGCGGGAAGAACGACTGCCGGAAAGCCTCCGCGCGCGCTCGAATCTCTCTAATTTTACATTCGTGATCTCCTCGGGAGGTTTAAGTAGGGGGAAGCAATATATTCGATACCTCATCCAGAAACGCACCCTCTCGAAACCTGGACAGCAAGCTACACCGCGATACAGAGCGCCTCTCTTGCAGCGTCTGCCACTTGAGTTTGCTAAACATCGCCGTAACGCTATCACCAAATAACCCTGTGACGAAACGCGCCGCTCTTCTTTGGATCTTCTCTATCTCCTCCGTCAACCCAACCTGGTACGGATCCCACACTGATGAGCAATACTCAAGTATAGGTCGAACGAGTGTTTTGTAAGCCACCTCCTTTGTTGATGGACTACATTTTCTAAGGACTCTCCCAATGAATCTCAACCTGGTTCCCGCCTTACCAACAATTAATTTTAAATGATCATTCGACTTCAAATCGTTCCGCACGCATACTCCCAGATATTTTACAGAAGTAACTGCTACCAGTGTTTGTTCCGCTGTCATATAATCATACAATAAAGGACCCTTCTTTCTATGTATTCGCAATACATTACATTTGTCTATGTTAAGGGTCAGTTGCCACTCCCTGCACCAAGTGCCTATCCGCTGCAGATCTTCCTGCATTTCGCTGCAATTTTCTAATGCTGCAACTTCTCTGTATACTACAGCCGCATGGAACTTTCGACACTATATACGCATGTTACTCTGTAAACTAACGACAGATGGGACCGCGGCAAGTGCGTTATTCATTTTCGATCGTCGGTTCGGAAGGGAGGCAAAATTAGATGTTAGCGTCCCGTCGAATCAGCTTTCGATTGGGATCTGCCCCCTCTTCCACTGAGCCACTCATATTTGTACTTGTCAGGATCAACAAGCTTGTGACCAGTGACACTACTCTTCTTTCTTTACGTTCGGAACAGAAGCAGATCCCGTATGTTTGAAAAGAAGTTCTGTTTGAATCGTACAAGCGTATCGTAACTATGTGTCGTAGAAAAACTGGAGACTTTGGAGCAATAAATCGAAGCATACTATCTATTACCTAACGTTTCTCCCCATGCATTATTACTTCCAGACAGCTGGTCGCTATGAATGATTCTAAAAATTATTGCACGGAAGGCAAATCTCATTGGAAAAAACTTCGGGATGTTGCTTACAGCCCGCCGGGGTGGCCGAGCGGTTCTAGGCGCTGCAGTCTGGAACCGCACTACCGTTACGGTCGCAGGTTCGAACCCTACCTCGGGCAAGGATGTGTGTGATGTCCTTAGGTTAGTTAGGTTTAAGTAGTTCTGATGACCTCAGAAGTTAAGTTCCATAGTGCTCAGAGCCATGTAACCATGTATGTAGCTTACAAAAGCTAGCTTCGATCAATATTGGAATATTGCTTCTCAGTTTGGGATCCGTATCACGTAGGATTGTTAGAGAAAACAGAGATGATACAAAGAAGAGCAGTGCGCTTCGTTACAGGTTCATTCAAAGCGCGAAAGCCTCACAGTGATGCTCAGCGGACTGTAGTGGCAGACACTTTACGAAAGGCGTTGCGCATACGGTGTGGTCTACTGTTCCGAAAACGTTCGTTCCTTGTAGATAAAACCACTATATTGCTTCCTCATTCGTATATCTCTCAAAAAAGCTATATATGTAAAATTATAGGTATTGGAGTTGCACAGAGGTTTGCCGACAATCGTTCTTCCCGCGAATCATTCGTGATTGGAACAGTGAAAGAGGGATGGTGATAGCGGTGCTAAAAGTACGCTCCATCACAAACCATAAGTTTGCTTGTGGAGCAGAAATGTAAAATTAAGTTATACATCTTGTTAGGTGCATAGTTTTACAATATTTTCACTTTGAGCAAGTTGCGAATCTTTTGACACGATCTGACGAGATATTACCAGTAATCTTTATCGTGTAACAGTAGCTCATCAATAACTCTGTCAGCTATGGAAATGATATCTAAAATTACCCGTTACGATATTAATATATCACATGAAGAATAACTGCCCTAATTTGCTGCCCTGGAATTACCTCTTAGTTTGTGTATGACTCTTCATCCAGGATAATGTGCTGCATTCTGCCTATTAAGAAGCTTTTAATACTATCAAACTGGGATTGGTATCATATCAGCAAAAGCTCACCGGACAATGTATTAAGCACCGGCCGCGGTGGCCGAGCGGTTCTAGGCGCTTCAGTCCGGAACCGCGCGACTGCTACGGTCGCAGGTTCGAATCCTGCCTCGGGCATGGATGTGTGTGATGTCCTTAGGTTTAAGTAGTTCTAAGTTCTAGGGGACTGATGACCTCAGATGTTAAGTCCCATAGTGCTCAGAGCCATTTGAACCATTTGAATGTATTAAGCACTTCCTGAAAAGAGCTGACCGGCCGTTCTAGGTCGCTGCAGAAGGTGTAGAACCGGTGCCAGCCGGGAAATGCATGGCAGCGCTGTGTATGTGCCAGTCGCTTGTATGGAATCAGCGCAGTAATATGGATCGACGTGGGTACGTGACGAAATGATAGAAAAGGATCTGTCGGTTCGGGCTTGTTCATGACCACTGCGAAAGAAATTGCCCAGGTTGTTGGTGGACTAATGCGAACTCTTCAGCGAGTATACAAGGAATGGTATACTGCTCGTGTCCATCTTAACACGGAGCAACAACAATGCTTTCCTCAGATGACAGATAAATGCTTCCATCCATGAGGCAGACAACCATTCACAATTGCCGCTTATACATTGTGTAAAGCCTTGTGGGAAGTCGTGGTCGCAACTTAATTTACTGACGCGTTTCTGTACATCATCATCAGAACATAGCTGTGCTAAAAAGAAGAAGGAAATACAGTATAAAATGCCAGCCGTTGCATCAGTACTTACAAGATGGCGTTGGCAACTAATGATGATATATGGTTTGTGGAGCACTCAACTGTGTGGTTATCAGCACCCATACAAATTCCCAATCTTTTCACTGTCTAGTCTCGCCACTTTCCCCGGACGATGATGAAATGATAAGGACAACGCAAACATGATGAAATCGTTTGTCACAACACTTAGTCACCAGGTGGCGAAAATCTCCGAGCCGGCCGGGAATCGAACCCAGGACCCTGTGGTCTAGAGGCAGCAACGCTAGCCACTACACCACGAGCTGGGGATGTGGGCAACTAACACAGCGCATAAATGACTATCGCAAAATGTAATCAACAAGAGATTATACACTGAAGCGATTGTGCACTTCTTTCTTTCACTGGTGCCATGTCCCGCGCTGACGCAGGGTCGGCATTGTTAGGAACGGATTTGGGAAGGTTAGTGGAAAGGGGTGGCCGGATGCCCTTCCTGCCGTCACCCCGAACCCCCAGGGACGGAATTAGTGTAACCCTGCTGTCTGCGTCGAGTGTAATTAATGGAATAGTGCGAGCGTGTTCAGATGTCTGCGAGTCATGTAACTGAGACGGAACGTGGGGACCAGCCCGGTATTTACCTAGCGGGGTGTGGAAAACCGCCTAAAAACCAGATCCAGACTGGCCAGCACACCGACCGACGACGGTAATCCGTCGGGCTGATTCGATCCGGGGCCGGTGCGCCTACCCGAGTCCAGGAAGCAGCGCATTAGCGCGCTCGGCTAACCTGGCGGGTTTGAATCGATTATGTACTGTACAATGTGAAAACAGTGGGGAAACATACAGGCACAGTATTTAAAAATTCATGTAATATACAGAATAAAAATTAATTATGTAACAAAATACACAGATTTCATGTGGATTGCTAGTTGCTACAGTTATTAAAAAAGGAGCAGTATCGCCAGTTCGAGTCGACAATAAACATTGCGTTATTCTGTAGTGACAGAGGATTTTACGTTTGTTAATCGTTACGAGAGCGTGGTGTAATGTAATGCCTCCGATTTCTTTATGTGAAAACTCTTAAAGCTTTATAAATCAAACAAACGTTATTAACCTTTTACATTTTTATTCTTCATGTCTAGATATTTGCAGCCCACTGCGCTGGAGGGCACCGAATTGTAGCGTGTAACATGCTGGCGTACAACGTCACCATGTCAGTGTGTAAGAAACAGCGTGCTGTAATCGAATTCCGATTTCTATGAGTTCGTCCACACATGGAGTACACTCTCCTTCAGCATGACAGTCCCAGACCATACGAGCTCTGCAACATCTGTAACAATTCGCTGTGATCGATCACCCTCCGTACAGTCTCAACTTCAATGAAACAACAAGTTTACTGTTACCAGTCACCGTTACTGCCTAGTGGAGCAAGACACTATTCCAGAACATGGTTTAGGACTACTTTTGACAAAAAATGAAACTGATATCTAATGGTAAACATAAATTAAATAAATTAGAGTACCTCCAGTGGTCACAGGTTCCTTTCGCTGTCGTAACACATCACATGTATGCTGTCACATTTGTAAACAAATATGGCGTCTGGAATCTGCTGGGTGGAAGGTTCGTATAGCAGAAGAGAAGACATAATCGCAAAGTGCAAAGAATATACATCGTAACAACATTATTACAGAATAATTGTTTAAAGCATTTGGAGGTGTTTGTTTTGAGGTGTCGAATATATATGTGTGTAATTCAGGTGGTATATAAATCCAATTTTGACAAGTTAAAACAGCTAAACATTCGTACTCGTTTATACAATCAGGTGAAATGTTAAAATGGCTTAAACTTCATACTTGTTAATAACAAGCAGCTGAAATGTTACAGACTTGAAGTACAATAATCATATTGGCTACAGCAGTAAAATCATACATAGATGACACTATTTGATTGGGATTAATAAACAGATGTGAGAGGCTGGAGGAAGGAGGAGAGGAAGAGAGAGAGAAAGTGAGGGAGGGGAGAGAGAGAGAGAGAGAGAGATAGAGAGAGAGAGGGTCGAAAGAGTGATTGTATAAGAGCAAACATTTACATGGCAAGGAGTATTAAGATTACATGTTACATATATTAGCTGCCAAAAGGTTGGGGTAATACATTGGTTAATGCTATAAAATATGCAGATATAGATACAATTTGTGCCAGTAGTTGATGTACATACAGTTCCAAGCTGACAAGGGGTACTAGCTGTTGGTGTGATGAATTATCTGTAAATGAGGTCAATCTCTTGTACTCTTGGTGGCTGTCAATATTTATGGTAAATATCAAGACGTGTGTGTGTGTGTGTGTGGGTGGGTGTCTGTGCATTTTCGACACCTCCAAATGCTTTAAACAATTATTCTGTAATAATGTTGTCACGATGTATATTCTTTGCACTTTGCGATTATGTCTTCTCTTCTGCTAGACGAACCTTGCACTCAGCAGATTCCAGACGCCATATTTTTTTACAAATGTGACAGTATACATGTGATGTGTTACGACAGCGAAAGGAACCTGTGACCACTGGAGGTACTCTAGTTTACTTATTTTATGTATAACATTAGATATCAGTTTAATGTTTTGTCAAAAGTAATCCTAAACCATGTTCTGAAATAGTGCCTTGTTTCTCCACTAGGCAGTAACGGTGACTGGTAACAGTAAACTTGTTGTTTCATTTAATGTCAATAACAGTCACGGTAAAGCCTAACCTAAAAATGTTCGCATTTAAAGTCTCAACTTCGTTCTATTCGATTTTTATCTGCTTTTCATTTGTTAACATAACCTCCAACATGAACGAGATTGTCCATTTCAGTATTGCTGCTGACCATGTGTTCTCTTGATTGTTATCTTTATGGGTATACTGTGAACACTTCCATCTTTTAAGAAGACAACAACCATCTTCATAGGGCTGCATGCTTGGTTTGATGAATACTCAAGCACCTTGTCATATCTCGACTGATCCGTTGAATTACCCAATCTTAATCCCACATAAAATGTCTGGGGCTATTAGGAAGAGCAGGTGAAACTTTAGGTCTCGGTAGTGCTGCGTAGCATACCTCTAAGATGCTACAGGTCCAGTACCTGGTGACCTACATAGAGGGATAGATCTCTTTAAGATCACACAACTTAAAGAGAAACATTTTCGCACATTTCGCGTAATGCCTTATTAAATGAAAATTACTATGGGTGGCTCAGTTAGACATGAAAGTGTAGATGCGACACCTCAGATGGATTTACACTGTTGGAAAAAATCGCAACAACAAAGAAATAATTAATGTAGAATAACGAAATTTCAGGAATACAATTACCTGGGTAATGTATTCAAGTGATTAACACTGCAAGATCACAAGTTAATCTAAACGTGAGATAAGTCATTGCAAATGTGAAATGCAGATACATTAATAATCAGTGTAACAGTCACAATGTTGAATGCAAGCATGCAGACGGGAATGCATTGTGTTGTACAGGTGCCGGGTGTCAGTTTGTGGGATGGAGTTTCATGCCTGTTGCACTTGGTCGGTCAGTACATGGACGTTTAATGCTGTTAGTGGATCACGCTGGAGCTGTCGTCCAATGACATCCCACGCGTGTTCGACTGGAGACAATTCTCCTGACTGAGCAGGCCAAGGTAACAGGTCAGTTACTCTGTGGAGCATGTTGTGTTACAAAAGCACTAAGCGGCCGAGCATTATTCTGTTGGAAAACAACCCCTGGAAAGCTGTTCACAAACGTCAACACAACAGATCGAATCAACAGGCTGAGGTACAGTTTTGTAGTCAGGGTGTATGGGATACCGACGAGAGAGCTCCTGCTGCCATATGAAATCGCACTCCAGACGGTAACTCCAGATGTAGCTCCAGTATGTCTAGCATGCAGACAGGTTAGCTGCAGGCCCTCAACTGCCTTCCTTCTCAGCAAAGCACGGCCATCACTGGCACCAGCTTTCATTGGAAAACACAACAGACCTCCACCCTGTCCGCCAATGAGCTCTCGCTAGACACCACTGAAGTTGCAAATGGCGGTGGTTTGCGGCAGTGGAAGGCACGCTACATGGCATCTGGCAGGGCACTGTCCTTGAAGTAGCCGATTTGCAACAATTCTTTGTGACACTGAGATGCCAACTGGTACTCAGATTACTGCTGCAGCTGCAGTAAGATGTGCCAGAGCCTCTGCCGAACACAATGATCTTTCCTCTCTGTAGCGCCACGTGGCCATGCGGAGCCCGCTGTTCTTCCGACTGTACATTCTCATGACCACCACAGTCAGTACAGTGCTGTACTGTGGCTACATTCCAGCCAAATCTTTGTGCAATATCGCAGAAGGTGCATCGAGCTTCTCGCAGACCTATTACACTACTTTGTTCAGATGCAGTGAACTGTTGCTAATGGCGTCTTTCTCACCTTAAAGGCATTCTTGACTACCAGCAAACTTATCATGTTAAATCCCAAAGCTACACTACTGGCCATTAAAATTGCTACACCAACAATAAATGCAGATGATAAACGGGTATACATTGGACAAATATATTATACTATAACTGACATGTGATTACATTTTCACGCAATTTGGGTGCATAGATCCTGAGAAATCAGTACCCAGAACAATCACCTCTGGCTGTAATAACGGCCTTGATACGCCTGGGCATTGAGTCAAACAGAGCTCGGATGGCGTGTACAGGTAAAGCTGCCCGTGCAGCTTCAACACGATACCACAGTTCATCAGGAGTAGTGACTGGCGTATTGTGACGAGCCAGTTGCTCGGCCACCATTGACCAGACGTTTTCAATTGGTGAGAGATCTGGAGAATGTGCTGGCCAGGGCAGCAGTCGAACATTTTCCGTATCCAGAAAGTCCCGTACCGGACCTGCAACATGCGGTCGTGCATTATCCTGCTGAAATGTAGGGTTTCGCAGGGATCGAATGAAGGGTAGAGCCACGGGTCGTAACACATCTGAAATGTAACATCCACTGTTCAAAGTGCCGTCAGTGCGAACAAGAGGTGACCAAGACGTGTAACCAATGGCACCACATACCATCACGCCGGGTGATACGCCAGTATGAAGATGACGAATAGACGCTTTCAGTGTGCGTTCACCGTGATGTCGCCAAACACGAATGCGACCATCATGCGACCACAACCTGGATTCATCAGAAAAAATGACGTTTTGCCATTCGTGGAGCCAGGTTCGTCGTTGAATACACCATCGCAGGCGCTCCTGTCTGTGATGCAGCGTCAAGAATAGCCGCAGCCATGGTCTCCGAGCTGATAGTCCATGCTACTGCAAACGTCGTCGAACTGTTCGTGCAGATGGTTGTTGTCTTCCAAACATCCCCATCTGTTGACTCAGGGATCTAGGCTGGTTCAAATGGTTCAAATGGCTCTGAGCACTATGGGACTCAACATCTTAGGTCATAAGTCCCCTAGAACTTAGAACTACTTAAACCTAACTAACCTAAGGACATCACACACATCCATGCCCGAGGCAGGATTCGAACCTGCGACCGTAGCAGTCCCGCGGTTCCGGACTGCAGCGCCAGAACCGCACGGCCACCGCGGCCGGCAGGGATCTAGGCGTGGCCGCACGATCCGTTACAGCCATGCGGATAAGATGCCTGTCATCTCGACTGCTAGTGAGACGAGGCCGTTGGGATCCAGCACGGTGTTCTGTATTACCCTCCTGAACCCACCGATTCCATATTCTGCTGCTAACAGTCATTGGATCTCGACCAACGCGAGCAGCAATGTCGCTATACGATAAACCGAAATCGCGATAGGCTACAATCCGACCTTTATCAAAGTCGGAAACGTGATGGTACGCATTTCTCCTCCTTACACGAGGCATCACAACAACGTTTCACCAGGCAACGCCGGTCAACTGCTGTTTGTGTATGAGAAATCGGTTGGAAACTTTCCTCATGTCGGCACGTTGTAGGTGTCGCCATCGAAGCCAACCTACAACTCTGCTCTGAAAAGCTAATCATTTGCATATCACAGCATCTTCTTCCTGTCGGTTAAATTTCGCGTCTGTAGCACGTCGTCTTCGTGGTGTAGCAATTTTAATTGCCAGTAGTGTAACTAATACTCACGACCGTTACAGTTTGTATTTAAAGCAAATCTGTTTTGCATCCTCAAAGCTGCGCTACCAAGGTCAGTCTTAAGTGACTAGCATGAAACGTGTCGAAGTAGAAACAGGCCTGCCAACTTTCGTTTTGTCGCACAGCTCCTTCTTGATGTTGAGATTTTGTTTCTATCAGTGTATATTCTTCAGCATTCCTCAAGCAAACGTACTCTTTGATGATCTGCATCAAGTCTTGTTTTGGACTTCTCTACAGCAAGTGTGTTCTGACTTTTAGCATCCAAAAACGGGCTGTCTGTGCTTGCGTAGAAATCTTTCCAGCCAACAGCAGCAGACCTTGTGAGTTGTGGACAATAATTATTTTATAAACACGCTCAAAATTCTCCTTCTCTCACGGATTTCGTCATGGTTAACCAACATGGTGTTCCGTGGGAATTAAATATCCAACCCTGACCAACCAGAAGCTTTGCACATAGGCACACAAGGGAAATCTTGCCTTCTACCAAAATAATTACTATGAGCCAATCATAGATCCTTTTACTGAGATTGAAGCAATCATTCCTGCATGGCATGACTGCAACCAATGGTAGTCCCATGATCTCAAGCTCTGCGTTTATTCCTGGGTTTCAGACCTATCTTGGCAAAAACGATTCCTTCTAGCATCTCGCACAATGCAGTTTTATGGACCGCAGACCACCCTATACGTACTTCCTGTGTGGACACAGGAAATTTCAACTTTTCTGCTCCATAGCTGCTAAGGGGCGGCTTATAGTGTCGAATAAGTTGATGACGCTCCGTTTCTTCTAACTTAACGTCCTTAGCGAAAGCGAGCTACAGAAAGCCCCACAGGCTGCAGAAATTAACAGGTCTTCCTCACCATAATAAAAAGCAAAGGAGTAGAAGAAGTAGTTAGCAACACGATCATTGGCAGCAGACAATGTTGCCTGCAGTCTTTATACACCGTTAATCGAACGACTATGCTGACTATTGGTATGTACATATTATGGAAATTGCTTCCATGATAGTGTGCGCCTAAAATGTCATGTAAGAAAATGAAGTAATCAACATCTCCACAGTTTGGTAGCTCTTTGGTCCTAGTCATCAACGAGTGGCTCCAGCTGGGTATGCCATACCTCAAGAAACTTGTCGTGTTTCTTCTTCGCTGAATTGAGGCCATTGTCATGGCTAGAGGCTGTGCTACATGGTATTAGACTGATGTCTGATTTTTGTCTGGTGTGTTTACGTTTCCCTAGATGGCATTTATGGAGTGCTAGGTTAAAATATTTTGAAAAGTCTAGAAATGCCAAATTCACAGGTTGTCTTTATCCATGACTTAGAGAATATCGGATGTGAACTGTGTTAAGGTGTGTCGATGTGTCTCAAATTGCAGGTGTCTTTGAAATTATGCTAGTTGCCACGGAGGATGCTTTTTTCATGTAGGCCGTTTTGATTAGACACAGGATATGTTGAAGAATTCTGTTGCAAATAGATGTAAGTGATACAGGATAGCAGCATTACATACATGTTAACTATTGTGCTACTGGGCACGTAATAGATGTTAATGTGTTGCTGTCTTTGCTGTTGCAGCATTCATTGTGCAGTATTCCTTCCTGGCGGCGTTCTTCTGGCTCAACGTCATGTGTCTGGACATTTCCTGGGCATTCAGGTGAGTAAAGACGATCTAAACGAACTGTACTCCTCACCTATGGCTTATTGAATTTCGTTCGAGATCCGTGGAACTTTTAGATGCTAACCAAACGCTGTTAATATGGTTGAAGGAATATTCCGCGGACACTTCAGGATATTTCGGATATACTTAGGATTTCTTTGCAGTTAAACACTACAATTACATACCCACAATTCTCTTTCGTTAAAAAATGACAACGATTAGTTTAGCAGACGTTTTGTGTAAGGAAAAAAATCCTTAGAAAGAAATAATAGCATTCTAGAAGTGCTTAAGTGTTCATTTTCTCCTTATGTAAGAAGACAAACGTCACGCTAGTTCGAAGACTGACCTTGCAACTGGTCACGCATGAAATGTGGAACCCAGCATAATTCAAAAGGCGTACTACGTTTCTCAAGGGCCTGTTTGAGCAAAATTGCCTCTAATTGCAAACGCCGTTTGTCTTTCAAATTTTTCCTGAACACTGCTGATAAAATGAAGTCCAAGCCTCTAGGACGACAGTACCTTTTTGGGAGTTTTAATGAGTTGCTTCGCACTTCATACTGGGCACATTCCTAGATTCAACTATAATAATACGGCTGTAGATACTTCCGGTCTCGTTCTGCAGTTGAGAACTTCCAGGATATAGGTTTTTTCTGGACAGAATTTGTTGTTAATTTTATTTTTGTAAAGTGCAGTTTAAGCTCGTTCACTTACCAAAAGACAAAACAGTATTAGAACTTTCTTGATGACTTTTGTTTTATGGGAATCGGGCGTGGTCCAGGGCATGTTGCTGTGTCTTACATTTCGTCTCCTAATGCTAGTGACAGCTTGAGAGGTTATAAAGACTAAAATAGTGGTTTCATACTAAAGGTAGCTCAACAACTCACACTGTTGATGTACATCTGTAAAACGGTCGGTTCATGGCACACACTGCGGTGTTGTATGACTCATGATGAGTGTTAGAACAACTCATTTGCGCATGCCAGCTAGCGGGAACGTCAGGATCTAACAGCATTAAGCGTGAATAAAACTTGTAGATATACTGCTTGCAGCGCTGCGTTAAACATTTCTATAAGTTATTTACCATTTTCTCTGTTAACAGTTACTTTTCCAAAAGCAAATGTATTTCGAGTTAAAAACATTAAAATGCTATCATGATCTATCCACTAACCAATGTAATCTCATGTTAAAGGTTAACATAGTGAGACAGTTATTACAGTTATAAGTCGTGTGTATATCTTAACGCAGCGTCGCTCAGGGCGAACACATACCCAGACTATATTCATATAGTATTTAAAACTGAGACACTTATCAAATTGCAACAAGGCCTTAGGAAACTTCTAATCGCTGATACACGCCACAATATGAAGAAAGGGAAAAAGCTATCACTTACTACATTTTTGCCGTTCATGCAGTAAAACTGCGGCATCACACATGACATTTTAATTTATTGCTTCTTTAATGCTACTCTATTCGTAATCCATTGAACAGACAGTATGCACGTATACCACTTAATGTACCTGCAAAAGTGTATCATTTTACGACACATAGTTCGGGAGGTACGACGTCAAAAAACTTTGATGAGGGGAAAACCAACTTGTCCTTAAAATGGAGCGCAAATAACCCACTTTATATTCATCCAGTGTTTGATAATGAAAACACTCAAAGACTTCCAACAAACTTTAAACATAATTTCAAACTTTTAGTTAACTTTTTCTCGCTTCCATGTTTAACATCAACTATAAGGAGAGTTCAAAGAGTTGCCATTTGAGGGCGTTGCTGCAGCGTATATACACTACTGGCCATTAAAATTGCTACACTAAGAGGAAATGCAGATGATAAAAAAAATGGTTCAAATGGCTCTGAGCACTATGGGACTCAACTGCTGAGGTCATTAGTCCCCTAGAACTTAGAACTAGTTCAACCTAACTAACCTAAGGACACCACAAACATCCATGCCCGAGGCAGGATTCGAACCTGCGACCGTAGCGGTCTTGCGGTTCCAGACTGCAGCGCCTTTAACCGCACGGCCACTGCGGCCGACAGCAGATGATAAACGGGTATTCATTGGACAAATATATTATACTAGATATCTGATTAGATTTGCACGCAATTTGGGTGCATAGAACCTGAGAAATCAGTACCCAGAACAATCACCTCTGGCTGTAATAACGGCCTTGATACGCCTGGGCATTGAGTCAAACAGAGCTTGGATGGCGTGTACAGGTAAAGCTGCCCGTGCACCTTCAACACGATACCCCAGTTCATCAAGAGTAGTGACTGGCGTATTGTGACGAGCCAGTTTCTTGGCCACCATTGACCAGACGATTTCAATTGGTGAGAGATCTGAAGAATGTGCTGGCCAGGGCAAAAGTCGAACATTTTCTTTATCTAGAAAGGCCCGTACGGGACCTGCAACATGCGGTCGTGCATTATCCTGCTAAAATGTAGGGTATCGCAGGGATCGAATGAAGGGTAGAGCCACGGGTCGTGACACATCTGAAATGTAACGTCGACTGTTCAAAGTGCCGTCAGTGGGAACAAGAGGTGACCGAGACGTGTAACCAATGGCACCCCATACCATCACGCCGGGTGATACGCCAGTATGGCGAAGACGAATACATGCTTCCAATCTGCGTTCACTGCGATGTCGCCAAACATGGATGCGACCATCATGATGCTGTAAACAGAACCTGGATTCATCGGAAAAAATGACGTTTTGCCATTCGTGGAGCCAGGTTCGTCGTTGAGTACACCATCGCAGGCGCTCCTGTCTGTGATGCAGCGTCAAGGGTAACCGCAGCCATGGTCTCCGAGCTGATACTCCATGCTGCTGCAAGCGTCGTCGAACTGTTCGTGCAGATGGTTGTTGTCTTGCAAACGTCCCCATCTGTTGACTCAGGGACTGAGACGTGGTTGCACGATCCGTTACAGCCATGCGGATAAGATGCCTGTCATCTCGACTGCTAGTGATACGAGGCCGTTGGGATCCAGCACGGCGTTCCGTATTACCCTCCTGAACCCACCGATTCCATATTCTGCTAACAGTCATTGGATCTCGACCAACGCGAACAGCAATGTCGCTATACGATAAACCGCAATCGCGATAGGCTACAATCCGATCTTTATCAAAGTCGGAAACGTGATGGTACGCATTTCTCCTCCTTACACGAGGCATCACAACAACGTTTCACCAGGCAACGCCGGTCAACTGCTGTTCGTATATGAAAAATCGGTTGGAAACTTTGCTCATGTCAGCACGTTGTAGGTGTCGTCACCGGCGCCAACCTTGTGTGAATGCTCTGAAAAGCTAATCATTTGCATATCACAGCATCTTCTTCCTGTCGGTTAAATTTCGCGTCTGTAGCATGCCGTTGTCGTGGTGTAGCAATTTTAATGGCCAGTAGTGTACAATGCAGCCCGACTCCGATGCAGATATATAAGCACCGACATGTAGGGTGGCCATCGGACGGCAACCTTCTGATCGTCCCTCATATTTAATATCATTTGTAAAGTAATCAAAGTCTAAAGCTGTTTTACGTATGGGAGCTCGGTTCTTTATAGAATCTGGGGTTTCCTGGCATAAGGCAAGAAAGGAGTGATGCCAATTGCACCCAAATCATCCCCTATTTTGATAGTCGCAGTATTCGGTGTTCAGAATGGATAAGATAAACATTTACACGTGGTTTCAAGGTAACACATTGTAACAGGAAGAATATTAAGCCCCAGTCGTAGGACTCTACGTGTTCTTTCAGCTCCCCCTTCCCCCCGTCCTTCACCGCCAACCCCCCCCCCCTCCCCTTCTGTCTGTCTGTCTGTCTGTCTCTCTCTCTTTGTTTCTTTCTTTTTTGTTTCAGAAGCACAAACACAAACACACACACACACACACAGGTAGGTAGCCAGCCAGGATACGTGCCGTCTCCTAAATAGGTTATAAAATTAATATCAGTAACAGTACATAGGAAATGGAGAAAAACCGAATTAAGTTAGGTGATGCTGGAGGAGTGAGATAAGGTAAGAGGACTCAAAAATCAATGTTGCTTTTTAGGCAGGAAAATACGTGATGATTTTACAACTAACGAAGATATGAAAAGCAGACTAATGTGAAGTCGTAATGGCATTGTTGGTTGGGAGACCTCGAAGGGCAAATTCATCCGACTAACAGGAAATGTTTTTCCTTGCATTCATGGACAATGACACCTTTGCTTCGCAAAGTGTGAGAGTAGTGTGTTATAAGCATATGACGTAAATGCAGGTGACTGTCATGGGCGCGTGTAGTGTGGTGTCATGTTTGCGCCATATGATGATGGGAGAAGGAAGAGGGTGGTAGCTGGTGCCCGGCACATGCCTTACTTCTCTCGAGTAGCACAAACAGGGTCGTCGAGCTCAGTCCACATCCGGCACCATCAACACTGTTATATGCCCTCACTTCACGAGAACGAGCGCAGTGGCCGGCACACTGCACTCGTCTTCGGGAGTACAACGGCTCAAATCCGTATTTGACCATACAGATTTAATTTTTTCCCTAGATCACTCCGGGGAAATGCTGGGATGGCTCCTTTGAAAGGACACAGTCGATTTCCTTCAAACAGTCCGAGCTTGTGCTCTGTCTCTAATGACCTCGACGTCGACGGGACGTTAAACCCTAACCTTCCTTTGTTTTCACTTTATGAGACATTCCGGAAAAGTTTGGAGTATAATGTAAGACATTGGCGCAAAAACTGGTGATCAGGTACTTTTTGCCATCAGCTCTTCTCTCCTTTGCCGCAAAGACAAAGAGAAAACAGTCAACAGCACGTGGCATACACAGGCAGTTAACCCATCCAAGTACTGGCCACGCCCAACATTGCTAGCTTCTGTGATCTGACGTGACCCGGTGTATTCAACGAGGCAAGGCCGTTGGCTAATGCAGACAATAGCACAAGAAATCGAGCTGAAGAAAGCAAAAAAGGAATTAATACGTGAACGATAAGAAGGCAAGAAGAGAATAGATACTTTTGAAGTATGCCATCACAAAATAATGATGAAGATGAAATGGGTTCGGGCAACTAATGAAGAAGCACCGCATCGGTATGCAGACAAAAGATATTTGTGGCTTAACTTGACCAAAAGGGTTAATATATAGCATCCTGACACACCAAGGAGCAGCAAATTTCCCAACGTAGGGAAGTGGGCAAGTAAGGTAAAGGTAAGGTGTGTGGCGCAAGACCGTCACCGGACTACCGGCATTACGTCACTAGAGTGCTGTCTTACAGTTTACCGAGGCGCCAGGACGCGGCTGTGGTCTAATTTTGACAATAGGCTGGTTTGACTTCGAGCCATCATGGACAGGAACGAGCAGCAAAATTCCCTGCAACTTTTCGAGATTGAACTGGAGACCTCTAGGGCCGGAGTGTAGTGCTCTACCAGCTAGACCACCACGGCTGTTAAGTGTGCGGAAGGCGGGGGAGGGGAGGCGTGGGGGTGGGGTGGGGGGGGGGGAGGAACGGCGAAAACATTGTAGAGGAACATCACGGGGTGTATACAGTAAGTAGGTTCAGTTGGATGTAGTCACGAGTGGTTCAAAATGGTTCAAATGGCTCTGAGCACTATGGGACTTAACATCTATGGTCATCAGTCCCCCTTTTTTTTTTTTTTTTTTTTTTTTTTTTTTTTTTTTTTTTTTTTTTTTTTTTTTTTTTAATCTCATTTTGTTCACTGTTGTTCGTTGCATCTGTTCGGGGCGGACGTCGTAAGACATCCGTTTAAGTTCGTTGTTGATCGATTAGCTCAGTTTTTTTATTACAGAGGGCTGTTAACCCTCTGACCGAACACGCTGAGCTACCGTGCCGGCTTCCCCTAGAACTTAGAACTACTTAAACCTAACTAACCTAAGGACAGCACACAACACCCAGCCATCACGAGGCAGAGAAAATCCCTGACCCCGCCGGGAATCGAACCCGGGAACCCGGGCGTGGGAAGCGAGAAACGCTACCGCACGACCACGAGATGCGGGCAGTCACGAGTGGTAAAGAGTACTCGGATTACTACGACACTGTTCCTTAGGTATACAGGACGTCCCAGTAGGAATGTTCAATATTCAAGGAAATGATCATTTGCATAAAAACGTCTTATTGATGTATGCCCTATTCCACATAGTTTGAAAGATAGAAGACATTTCATGACGGTACATTGTTATTTATTTTCTGCCTTATTCAATACATTTCATATTGACACATGTATACATGTACAACAGCTGTTAAACATTGCAACATGCGTTTTGCGAAGTATCAATCGAAGAATACGTATTTTTGCCACATTCACCTCAAAGCAGTATCGATCCTGGTTGTATGACTACGCTACACCGTTTCAACAGTGTGTTGCTGTTCCAACACAAGTTGTTGAACTACAGAAGAAAATGGGGCCTTGGAAGAATACCTGTTTCAAGTCATGTGCTGAAAACTCAGGTCAGTCAGGAATTCGACGTGCGGCAAAGTGCCGCCGATATTCTTCTACGGTAGCAGGAACACTGCCATCACCAAAAGCCACAAAAGATAAACCATATCTGCTTGTTCTTCATTAGTGTAAATGTGTGGCATTTTAGCCAGAGCGTGTACAAACACAGTTAACTGATGCTTCTCTGTGATACCTTCTCAATCCCTCGCACTACTCCACTCACATCACACCGCGGACGACAGCACGTTCAACGGGCTAGTTTACAGGCAGAAAGACATCCCGAACAAAGGGACTGAAAGCAACGAGGTAGGTCAGAGGGGACGGGTGGATAAGACACATACGTGTGAGCCACTAACCCAAAGACAAATGTACATTACATGTGCTCTATCTTGCAAACCATTCGGAATATGAAATTTTTGACTTCAGATTATATCCCTGAATAGTGACAATTCCTTCTAGGACACCTTGCATAGGAAGTGAGACCATTTATTCCAAATCCCATAACTTCAGAAACAATGTGTATTACTAAAGGGCTGACCGGTCATCCGCTATAAGTTACAGGTTGCTAGTCTTCTAGCGGAAACAAAAAAAAAAATGATTTTTCGTACTTCTTATAATTATTAAAAGTAATTAAAAGTTTAAAACCCTACCATACTCTGCACATTAAAGAGATATAATTTTACACAGAAAGTCAAGCATTAAACACAGAAGCTGTGGACATCTTGACGCAGCGAAGCTCATGACGCGCAAATTACCCAGACTCTTTCATCTAGTATTTGAGAATGAGAGTACGTAACAACTTAGAACAAACTTTATTTCGAAATGTTTTCTCGATGACACCTTACACAAAATAATGAAAGGGAATAAGTTTGTCACTTACTTTTTTATGATCAAGCCTAAAACAAGCAGTCTGACACTATGCACAACAACAACAAAATCTTGAATGAACATGTGAAGAGGTTATTGCTTTTTCGATTTAGTAGATTTGTTTTTACTTTTTCATTAATCTGTGGGTGATCACTCCGGATCTTATGAAACCAACATACACTACGTGATCAAAAGCATCCGGACACCTGGCTGCAAATGACTTACAAGTTCGTGGCACCCTCCATGAGTAATGCTGGAATTCAGTATGGTCTTGGCCCACCCTTAGCCTTGATGGCAGCTTCCACTCTCGCAGGCATACCTTCAATCAGGTGCTGGAAGGTTTCTTTGGGAATGGCAGTCCATTCTTCATAGAGTGCTGCACTGAGGAGAGGTATCGATGTCGGTCGGTGAGGCCTGACACGAAGCCGTCGTTCCAAAACATCCCAAAGGTGTTCTATAGGATTCAGGTCAGGACTCTGTGCAGGCCAGTCCATTACGGGGATGTATTGTCATGTATCCACTCCGCCACAGGCCGTACATTATGAACAGGTACTCGATCGTGTTGGAAGACGCAATCGCCATCCCCAAATTGCTCTTCTACAGTGGGAAGCAAGAAGGTGCTTAAAACATCAATGTAGGCCTGTGCTGTGATAGTGCCACGCAAAACAACAAGGGCTGCAAGCCCCTCCATGAAAAACACGGCCACTCCATAACACCACCGCCTCCGAATATTACTGTTGGCACTGCACACGCTAGCACACAACGTTCACCGGCCATGCGCCATACCCACACACTGCCATAGAATCGTCAGATTATGCACCGTTATTTGTCAATCCACACAACGTTTTTCCACTGTTCAATCGTTTGGCATTTACCGGCGTGATGTGTAATTATGAGCAGCCGCTCGACAATGAAATTCAAGTTTTCTCATTTCCCGCCTAAGTGTCATAGTACTTGCAGTGGATCCCGATGCAGCTTGGAATTCCTGTGTGATGGTCTGGGCGGTCTCTGTCAGTCAACAGACGAGGTCGGCCTGTACGCTTTTGCGTTGTTCGTGCCCTTCACGTTTCCACTTCACTATCACATCGGAAACAGCGGACCTAGGGATGTTTAGGAATGTGGAATTCTCGCGTACAGACGTGTGACAAGTGACACCGAATCACCTGACCACGTTCTAAGTCCATGAGTTCCGCGGAGCGCCCCATTCTGCTCTCTCACGATGTCTAATGACTACTGAGGTCGCTGATAGGGAGTAACTGGCAGTAGGTGGCAGCACAATGCACCTGATACGAAAAAAGAATGTTTTTGGGGATGTACGGATACTTTTGATGACATAGTGGAATTATGGTTTTGCATCTTCAGCCATTTAGGTTTTACATGCTTAACGCCAGGTATTTAACACAAAAACGCATTTGTAAAATGATCAGACGTTACAACCCGTTTCACACATGAGAGTTCGATTATTAACAGGTACGCTCGTGGTGTTGATGGTGGGGAGCTTACGGGCGGATCATAAACGTGATGATGAAGCGACGAAGTATGGAGGAATCTGGAGAAACACTAACGGAATCTAACAGGAACTGTGATGTAAGGTTTGTAGAAGGATATCTGTACCTCATTAAGGTCGTCGGATTTGTCCCGAGAACTGGTTTCCCTCACGTGGAGCATTACGTGAGAAACCGCCAGCGTCCCGTCTGTTTGTTTGTCGTCCTTTAGTTCACGACGTTAGCAGCGCCAGAAACAAGCTTTTGCGAAAACTTTCCATGGGTCCAGTTGCCGGCTCCGCGAGAGCGAACGGAAACCTTGGAGGAACGAGTTCTGCTGAGTACATATGCCTTCTGAAGCCACAGACCAGTGGCAGTACCGTATACTTACAGTAAGAGCACTCTCAGCGAGGTGGCTGATGGGATTTACAAATCGGAAGGAGTCGGATTAATTGATCGGTATTGTATGATTTCTCCTGGTCACTACCAGATGTGGCTAGCAGACAATACTGTGTTGAATCTCGGAACCAGACCGCCTGGATCAGCAGAGGAGACCAGTGACCTTCGTAACGGTGCAGATTACAGACTTAAAAGTCTTTGCACGCATAGGTTTATTAAAATTTATGTACACGTGCCAACATGTCGCTGCCGTCCTCGTTGCATCTAATGGTGGATGCAAAATTGAAACCAGTCATGAATTTTAATAAAGTAATGTACGACCAAGACACTGATTCATATAATTTAGCTGTCTATCGTGGTTCTACGTCTACGAAAGTTGCAGTTACACTCGGAGTTGGCGATCGCGTGCTCATAACTAGGAATCTTGACTACGTCGCCTTGTTTCAAAGTTTGCCATTTAACTTCTCCAATTCTTCCTGTTACACACTACACAACCCATTACGACTCTAGCGCGTCTCGCAGTACGTAGTCATAAGGACACTGTAAAGTCCGTTTCCAGTTCAGCATTAATACTGAAATACTTCATCTCAAATATCTAACACATTCGCAGATAACACTGACGTAAGCCATAGACGTTGCAAGGTTCATTTCATAAAGGAACATTACCCACATTCAGTTTAAATAACCCCATTCAGCTAAGTCATTAGTAAAAAGCACATCAAAAAACAAACATCCACCACAAGAGTGAGCCACCGGTAACAATAACACGACGCCTATAAGAATAATCGATTTCATATATGCATCGCCTCACGACGTCACATTTGAAGAAACACAGCTAAATATTTTTAAAAATCAAAATTAGAAGCAATGTTACTGCTGGTTCCTCTCACGACTATTCGAGCTATGCTCTTAGAATCATGGTTAATCTCACCCTCACAAACTTGAACATTACAAAAGCAGACAAATAATTAAAAAAACATGATAATTATAACCAATAAGCGTTTCACTCGCAATAACTTAACTTGTGCCGCCCTTCAGTTTCTGCCTAATCTTATCCTCGAAAGTCCTGTCAAATACAAAAACAAACAGCCAACTATTTATGAAAAAAAGAATAAAAATATAACAGGTACTAGTTTCTCTATCGATAATTCCATCAATGCTTTCATGTTCCAAGTAAGCCACACTCTCCGACATACACTCCTGGAAATTGAAATAATAACACCGTGAATTCATTGTCCCAGGAAGGGGAAACTTTATTGACACATTCCTGGGGTCAGATACATCACATTATCACACTGACAGAACCACAGGCACATAGACACAGGCAACAGAGCATGCACAATGTCGGCACTAGTACAGTGTATATCCACCTTTCGCAGCAATGCAGGCTGCTATTCTCCCATGGAGACGATCGTAGAGATGCTGGATGTAGTCCTGTGGAACGGCTTGCCATGCCATTTCCACCTGGCGCCTCAGTTGGACCAGCGTTCGTGCTGGACGTGCAGACCGCGTGAGACGACGCTTCATCCAGTCCCAAACATGCTCAATGGGGGACAGATCCGGAGATCTTGCTGGCCAGGGTAGTTGACTTACACCTTCTAGAGCACGTTGGGTGGCACGGGATACATGCGGACGTGCATTGTCCTGTTGGAACAGCAAGTTCCCTTGCCGGTCTAGGAATGGTAGAACGATGGGTTCGATGACGGTTTGGATGTACCGTGCACTATTCAGTGTCCCCTCGACGATCACCAGTGGTGTACGGCCACTGTAGGAGATCGCTCCCCACACCATGATGCCGGGTGTTGGCCCTGTGTGCCTCGGTCGTATGCAGTCCTGATTGTGGCGCTCACCTGCACGGCGCCAAACACGCATACGACCATCATTGGCACCAAGGCAGAAGCGACTCTCATCGCTGAAGACGACACGTCTCCATTCGTCCCTCCATTCACGCCTGTCGCGACACCACTGGAGGCGGGCTGCACGATGTTGGGGCGTGAGCGGAAGACGGCCTAACGGTGTGCGGGACCGTAGCCCAGCTTCATGGAGACGGTTGCGAATGGTCCTCGCCGATACCCCAGGGGCAACAGTGTCCCTAATTTGCTGGGAAGTGGCGGTTCGGTCCCCTACGGCACTGCGTAGGATCCTACGGTCTTGGCGTGCATCCGTGCGTCGCTGCGGTCCGGTCCCAGGTCGACGGGCACGTGCACCTTCCGCCGACCACTGGCGACAACATCGATGTACTGTGGAGACCTCACGCCCCACGTGTTGAGCAATTCGGCGGTACGTCCACCCGGCCTCCCGCATGCCCACTATACGCTCTCGCTCAAAGTCCGTCAACTGCACATACGGTTCACGTCCACGCTGTCGCGGCATGCTACCAGTGTTAAAGACTGCGATGGAGCTCCGTATGCCACGGCAAACTGGCTGACACTGGCGGCGGCGGTGCACAAATGCTGCGCAGCTAGCGCCATTCGACGGCCAACACCGCGGTTCCTGGTGTGTCCGCTGTGCCGTGCGTGTGATCATTGCTTGTACAGCCCTCTCGCAGTGTCCGGAGCAAGTATGGTGAGTCTGACACACCGGTGTCAATGTGTTCTTTTTTCCATTTCCAGGAGTGTATTTGGAATAAACAGCATAGTTTACAAATATCATAGATTACACTAGTTACTAAGACCATAGAGTATAGATAGCTATGGAATGAGCATTTGGAAGCGCCGAACGAGAATTCTGTCCGCAGCATCTGATGCAGCTCAGGTCACGTGATTTTGTGACGACGCATTTTTAGCCCGTATAGAGCTTAGCGCGTTTTGAGCGTTGTAATTCGCTGCTACAGATAGATGAACTCCAGATGTACAGCGAAACTTTGTAAATGCGTTTTACAGACATCTTAACAATTTGATACCTGAAACTGAAGTTCGCTTAAAGATGTGAGGAGCAATGGTATTGTGCTTTTTCGCCACAGTATCATAGCCCAGCTTCCACTTCACTTACATTTTTCCGTAACGGCCTAAGAAGTGACAGCCAACAATACGTTTTCTATTGCACTTATTCATTTTGTCGAATCTCTGTTTTCATTAATTACGTCACAGTGACACTGTAGACGGCGTCGAAGTGTCACGGAAAATCAACGCATTTGAAAA
Organism: Schistocerca nitens; assembly: GCF_023898315.1. Taxonomy (NCBI): domain Eukaryota; kingdom Metazoa; phylum Arthropoda; class Insecta; order Orthoptera; family Acrididae; genus Schistocerca; species Schistocerca nitens. The sequence continues at coordinate 358,293,818 of NC_064622.1, forward strand.
TATGAAATTGTTACAGTAAACACGGCAAGCGATTTGCGCCACCGGCTTGTCCATTATTACTTCTAGTTTTCTTTTATTTAGGCTTGGGTTTTTTATTTACAAGTAAAATGCCGATATCATTTTTTCGCCATCTCATCAAACAAATAATTTAGGGTCAGTGCTCGAATTATGGAGTAATAAAAGAAGTAATAGTCCACATTTTTTAATTACGTTTTTATCGCACTGGTTCATATTGTCGAATCTGTTCTAATTAAATGTTTCAAATGTCTCTGAGCACTATGGGACTTAACATCTGAGGTCATCAGTCCCCTAGAACTTAGAACTACTTAAACCTAACTAACCTAAGGACATCACACGCATCCATGCCCGAGGCAGGAGTCGAACCTGCGACCGTAGCGGTCGCGCGGTTCCAGACCGAAGCGCCTAGAACCGCTCGGCCACACCGGCCAGCTGTTCTAATTAATTATGGTACAGTGACACTGTATAGGAAACTGTCTCATGCAGAAAAAGTTGTATACACACTAGAGTTTGAGAACCTGCGTAAATTGGAGGAAATTGATCAGACTGTTGTGTATAAATTTATCTGCATATGAACGCCGATATTTATACACTTGCAAATTGATCTAGCACTTGACTCGTGCCGGCCGCGGTGGCCGTGCGGTTCTGGCGCTGCAGTCCGGAACCGCGGGACTGCTACGGTCGCAGGTTCGAATCCTGCCTCGGGCATGGGTGTGTGTGATGTCCTTAGGTTAGTTAGGTTTAAGTAGTTCTAAGTTCTAGGGGACTTATGACCTAAGATGTTGAGTCCCATAGTGCTCAGAGCCATTTGAACCATTTGAACTTGACTCATAAACACGTGCCATAAAATCAGAGGCATTGTCTTTGCAGCACAAGACTTTATCATGCTGTGTCTCGATATTTTTCAACATAAAAAGTGCCTCGTATCAGTATTATATCACAATTACACATTTTTTTGTATGCACCTATGAAAAGTAATTAGCCTCCTTTCACATACTTCTCTTCACATCCGTAGCAAAGACAGTACTGCACCATACCACTTACTAAAACTCAAGCGTCAAGAAACGTATATAAAACAAGGCGAATACTTGTAATGCTCAAGTTTCGCTATCGCCGCAAATTGTAGACAAGCAGCGGCCTCCCAAAATCACGTAACTATCCCGGTCTGATGCTGAGAAAATTCGCAGTACGCTGTGCTGACTCCATAGACATACATACTCTTATGACTAAGACAACCTCAGATAACATACAATAACAGGCAGCTTACATCCTTCAAACGTAGACTCATGGTATGGCTCAAAGCAGACGTATGGAATCGGACCCTGCGTTTGACCCCAAAACTACACTCCAGACAAACACTTACAGAAAATACTTTCTAACATGTAGTTTTATATTCGATTTTAACAAATTCCTCTTTTTCGCAGAAAATTTTGTAGCGACTTCGCAAAGACTGGAAAACTTAGCTGTGTATTACCCTAATCGTTAACAAATTACGATGTATGGAAAATGTGGATGTTTTACATGAAAACACTGCTTATTACAACAGCTGTTCGGCAAATGTGTGACGCACATGTTGACGTTTGAGGTGTAGCAACGCTGAAGTGATAATGCGGGAGCGAAAAGCTGTTACGTGTAATGACTACATAGCCATTAACCTCACAAGTCCTCGCTGTGCAGCCTTTCAATAATTCACGAAGCCGCTTTTTAAGAGGAAGGCGCTAATTACGTCACGAAGAAACCGTCTCCCGAAGTCAGAGGACACTAACGTCAACAATAGAACACTCTAAAATACTGAATGTAAGTTTGTGATTAATGGTAACCGCGGCCACGGTCTCCGAGGTGATAGTCCATGCTGCTGCAAACGTCGTCGAACTGTTCGTGCAGATGGTTGTTGTCTTGCAAACGTCCTGCCCGCATCGCATCTCGTGGTCGTGCGGTAGCGTTCTCGCTCCCCACGCCCGGGTTCCCGGGTTCGATTGCCGGCGGGGTCAGGGATTTTCTCTCCCTCGTGATGGCTGGGTGTTGTGTGCTGTCCTTAGGTTTAAGTAGTTCTAAGTTCTAAGGGACTGATGACCATAGATGTTAAGTCCCATAGTGCTCAGAGCCATTTGAACCAATCTTGCAAACGTCCCCATCTGTTGACTCATGCATGGAAACGTGGCTTCACGATCCGTTACAGCCATGCGGATAAGATGTCTGTCATCTCGACTGCTAGTGATACGAGGCCGTTGGGATCCAGCACGGCGTTCCGTATTACCCTCCTGAACCCACCGATTCCATATTCTGCTAACAGTCATCGGATCTCGACCAACGCGAGCAGAAATGTCGTGATACGATAAACCGCAATCGCGATAGGCTACACACAGTTGGAAACGTGATGGTACGCATTTCTCCTCCTTACACGAGGCATCACAACAACGTTTCACGAGGAAACGCCGGTCAACCGCTGTTTGTGTATGAGAAATCGGTTGGAAACTTTCCTCGTGTTAGCACGTTGTAGGTGTGCCACCGGCGCCAACCTTGTGTGAATTCTCTGAAAAGCTAATCATTTTCATATCACAGCATCTTCTTCCTATCGGTTAAATTTCGCGTGTGTAGCACGTCATCTTCGTGGTGTAGCAATTTTAATGTACAGTAGTGTAATTTATGTCGCAAATCCATTGTTGCTCTCTTATTTTTGGAGTCAAAATTCTGAACCTTGCTTTCATTACGTGTCACAATATTGTTAATGAACCCATTACCCTCAGGCTCAAAAAGCAGAAGAAGTTGCTGACAGATGCGCAAGCTCCTCTGTTTCATGTCATGAGTGAGCATTCGAGGCACCCACCGTGCACACAGTTTTCTGTAATGACGGCCTGCGTGCGCTCTCGTACATGCCACACTTACCTCAGAGCTATGCCTGTGATATCCGACGATTTTCTCTCATGAGTTCATCAACCCGATACCGACGAGTCTCGTTAGTTGCCATACGTTGTCGCCCACTCTGAGCTCTGTTACATACGTTGAGGTTAGCACCAATGCTTCCTTCATTACGAGCAAGATCAACCTACCGTCGCACATTACTGATGTCGATACAATCATCCTGTACACAGCTTTCATTCTTCTGTGGATTTCAACTGGAAGCACGTTTTTGGCGGTTAGAAACTCGATTACAGCACTCTGTTTCTCACGCAACGACATAGTTACAGGGTGGCGCACGAAATGTGTTACCATTTTGTTTTTGAATATAAACTTTATTGTCAATACAATGTGAATGGCACATATACTACAATGAAGAGCCGTCCATGGAGATTTGTTCTAACTCAGCACATGCTCAATATGTCCACCATTGCCGGAGTAGCCGTGCGGTTCTAGGCGCTGCAGTCTGGAGCCGAGCGACTGCTACGGTCGCGGGTTCAAATCCTGCCTCGGGCATGGATGTGTGTGATGTCCTTAGGCTAGTACGGATTAATTAGTTCCAAGTTCTAGGCGACTGATGACCTCAGAAGTTAAGTCGCATAGTGCTCAGAGCCATTTGAACCATTTTGTGTCCACCATTTCGTTTCCTGACTTGTAAAGTCTTTTCAAGTCACTATCGATTCCGTTCAACTGCTCTTTCAGCTCGTTTGCTGTCTCTGCCTTGATCACAATGTCATCTGCAAAGCATGTAACATTTACTTCTTCTCCATGAATTTTGATTCCTTTTCCAAATTTCTTGTTAGTATTCTTTTGAATTTATTTGTCGTAAACCCTTTGAGGAAATACATGTACAGGACATGACTTTTAGTTTTCACAGACGTTTCAACGATTGTCTACTCGAAATTCACGAACTGATAACCGAAAACCACATTGATCGACTTCCTCTGTGTTAGGAACAGTGGCGGCTGCTGTGTAAGAGCACAACAGCACGTGAACAACCTAACTTTCGACAGCTTACGAATTTATTGCTTCTTTTTCTTTGAATGCTGTTAAATGTAACATAGATGCTGCAACCTGAAAGATACGGCACTTAAATCTACTGCGCTACTGCTCCTTTAGAGTACGTTAAACTTGACATCAGGGTCGCGAGCACATCTTCAGTTGTGCACGTTTTATGGGCCTTTCGCGCATGCACAACTCGCGGACGTAATTGCCTTATGGGGAAAATTGATACGGGTTTGATCAACAACGTGCACGGTTGCCGATGTCCACAGCTAGCCCTTGCCACTCAAGTAGAAGTTTACGTCAGTGCCACCAGGTGGTAGCACACTGCGGCAGACTTTACCCACGGTCGCTCGGCTTTCCTGCTGCACACTCCTCAGATATGCTAATCCATTCACTATAAATTGCAGGAAATTCATAGCGGACGTAATAATACGTTAAAGTTGTACTGACAGTAAAACCAATTTTGTGGGCTTATGAATAGGTTATAGCATAATAAGTTATGAATTTTATCATATAGTAATCCACTGAGGAGCTGAGAATCATTAGGGCCTAAACCACATTACAGATGAGTGTGGGACTGTAGCATTTATTCATGCGTCTGAAATCTGTTGAACCTATGGTGAGTCAGATTTATCTGTGCTGTAGGCCGACATTGTATATACGAAAATTCACGAAAAGCTGTATCACTGCTTTCTCTGATATTCAGTTAAATGAGGGACCGACGGCGGTGTGCTTTAGGCCTTTATGGATCTTAGCGCCTCATTTGTATTCTAATCAAGTGACCATGTTAGTAGACACTATCACTTGAGTTTAATCATTTCGGATTTGGTTGTTTACTATGGGGGAATCGGCTTTCGTGTGCAGTGTAAATGCAAACTATGTTGAATATATTTTAAATGATAACAGAAAAGAAAAGCTGTGACGACGTGTCGTGAGTCGTGTTTGGGTAGCTCAGGCACCAGAGCAATTGTACGCGAATGGCAAAGGTCCAGAGCTCAAGTCCCGGTCCGGCACACAGCTTTAATCTTCCAGGAAATATCACATCAGCGCACACTCATTCTGGGAACAGAAAAGTAAATGACCAGGAAAAGTTGGCGGCAAAGGAACTATGGCCTCCGAGAACAGATCCTTTGAATGAGAGAGTCACGAAATCAAATAAGCGTGACTACAAGCGAACATTTAACCAGGAGGTGTACAGTTAACTTGATTCTGTAGGTTCAGTGTAAGAATGCCTGATTTTCGAGTCCGGAAGTAAATTCGTGAACTAATACAACTGTTGGGGATTTCCACATTGCCGGCCGTTGTGGCCGAGCGGTTCTAGGTGCTTCAGTCCGGAACCGCGCTGCTGCTACGGTCGCAGGTTCGAACCCTGCCTCGGGCATGGATGTATGTGATGTCCTTAGGTTAGTTAGGTTTAAGTAGTTCTATGTCTAGGGGACTAATGACCTCAGATGTTATGTACCATAGTGTTTAGAGCCATTTGAACCATTTGATTTCCACATTTGTCGGAAAAAATGGAAGAGTACGAAAACTCCCATTTACACAAAAAAGCGAGATGGAGAGTTGCGAAAGCTTACACGTTATTTCGTTATTGCTCTAATCTGTTCTTAATTATGTACAAAAAGTCATAATCCCACAAAAACAATTCTTCTTTTGTCAGATAAGTTATGCATCTTATTAGTACTGTTATTATCACCGGTAGCGCCTGTAGTTTTATAAATTTCTTGATAAGCATAGCTGTTATACAGCAGATGCTATTATTTTACACTCTCATATTTATCTTAATCTCAAAATTTGTAAACACCCAGAATGTATACTCACGAGCCGCCATTGGTTAAGAATGTCCTTGTATGCAATTCCCAGAGTTGCCATGGGACACAGTTGTGTGAAAAAAGTAAAAGTAAACTTACTTGTCGCATTCAGTAGCAGTGACCATGAAAGTTACTTTTTTAGCTATAAGAGCAGCGCACATTTCCTGCGCGTGGTCATGACTATGATATTTCCAAACAAGATTTTCATCTGTCTTCGTTCTACGTTTTTGTAATATTTAGCTTTGTTGAGTACTAGCCTTTTTCCCGCGGCTTCGCCCGCGTTCTACACACGTATTGAACATATCATCTCCTCAGCCCTCTCTACATTCACCATTTCAAAAATGATGGTACAAATGGCTCTGAGCACTATGCGACTTAACTTCTGAGGTCATCAGTCGCCTAGAACTTAGAACTAATTAAACCTAACTAACCTAAGGACATCACACACATCCATGCCCGAGGCAGGATTCGAACCTGCGACCGTAGCGGTCGCTCGGTTCCAGACTGTAGCGCCTAGAACCGGTGGGCCACTCCGGTCGGCCTTCACCATTTCCTCCTCAGCTCTCTCCGCGCAGGAAATGTGGAATGTTTAATTATTCCAATATGTAACAGTTGGTGAAATAATGTGAGGAGTCTTTGCAGTGCCATATGGAGAAAATGTCATTCCCATTTAACCGAGACAGCAGCGTAGTAATTACTAGTCCGCGTTCATCTAGGTTAAAAGCTATTTATCCTTTTCCTGAGGTCCTAGTTGAAAACAAACTTATACTTACGCGTTTCATGATTAATTAAACTCGAAACGGTTATTTTATAGCACCTAAAATGGACTGTTTCGCTGTTAACGCCTACTTTTTGCCTATTTAGGTTTAAAATCCTAAAAGATACCTATTTCTTCAACGTAACATAAAATTTTCGGATTTTCAAATGATCAGAATTGCTTACAAGTATCAATGATCCCAGGACTGAAGGCGCTATTTGGAATAAATAAATAAATCTGTAGTTTATAGAATCCTGGTCAACTGCCTTTTCTACAAAGAAAGATATTCACATGCCTTGAACTGACCTCATATGTAAAACAAACAAGGGATGGTTAAAGTTGCCTAGCCACTGAAATAAAGAAACCTCACCTCTTTCCTTGGTTATACACGGACTCTCATAGTATGAAACCGAGGCATTGTCGAATTTCTGTTATCCATCCGCCAAACTAAACTAGCACGCCGTGTACCGTTGGGCGTATAAAATGTAACATGTTCATTGTTCAAAATCTATTCTAGTTTCAGTATGCCAACAGTTCAACAGAAGAAAATGCCGAAAACAGCTAGTCGAAAGTCCAGTCGTATTAAGACTGATTGCCAGAGTTTGCAGATGGCAGATGGCAGATGGAAACATATATTCTGTGAAATATGCGAGAAAGAGTGTAGTTGTTATGTTTTTATGCTTCTTAGTTTTTCCTGAAATTTCGGAATCTCTATTGTTTTCTCGCATCTTTCGACACCAGAGCATTTGTGAAGCAGATTATTTTGCAAACATTGTTTAAAATTATACTATGAGACACCGAGACTCAATTGTTCACTTTTATTATAATTTTTAAGTTGCTGAGTTCAGTTGTGGTGCAAAGGAAAGGGAAGGAATATGAAAATGTCATACCTATAGGAGAAAGGAGAAATGTTTTTAAAACGGCACACCAAGTTTTGACTTTTTTAATATTTAGAGTTGTAACAAAAATCTGTTCTGTGACAGGATAGTTACAAACTAAAGTTGCTAATTGCGTTTAATTGTAATAAAATTGCTGTATTTATTAATTTTTATTTTGCTAAAATTAAGTACCGGTATCCATTAACAATATCAAATACTTTTTATGTGCACTTCTGTATAGCATATCGTTTCTTTCTTGTATTTGTTTTCGAGTGACAAAAGGTCACACGCGACTCACCACGCATATGGAGCGCTACCTAAGGCAAATACTGAACGAAAATCAAAACTGAAGCGTTGTTGTCTTGCTTTCAACAACATCTAATGAATGTACGTACCAGAAACTACTGACAGTCTAGGCCTGTACACCGCAGATCTGGTTGTTGGCAAGTTGGACCAGATGCGCCATCCAGGGAATATTTGATTTGTTCAAAACTACTCCGAAACAATAACCATCAAACAACTGCACACTTTGCCAACAATGGGCTACTGTATCCAAATGCCGAGGATGAAATCAAGGAGCTTATGGCCTTCACAGGTGCCACTGGAAAGAATAATGCTTGCAACGTTGCAGTTGCTTAATCCTTAACTCATGAGGAGAATTTCTGTGACGCATACTACGAGGGCGGTGGGGGGTGGGGGGGGGGGGAGTCTCTGGGACCATTGCCTGTAAACCTAGAATTAAGACTAAAGTCATCTGAAAATTTTGAGTTATATAAATGTATTTTTACAGTTGTTAAGTGCTGTTTAAATAGTCCTTATTGACTCTATTGCACTAAATAAATCTTCTGCAGAATTTTACTTTTCATCATAGAAAATCACAAGCTATGTGCAATTTTTGAAATAGTTCACATAAACGAACAGTTATAAAACAGAATTTTTCATTTTGAAAAATTGTAGTATCTCTGTAGCAAGTAAATTTTCACATAAAACTTAAGTTTAGGGTTTAAACTTGCGCATAAAAATTTCCCTCGATAGGTACAAAAAGAAAGTCTGCAAAACTGGCATTAAATGTTGATATCTAAATCTCTCTACATCACGAAACAGAATAGATTTGATTTTATCTCATTATGTATTTTATTGGAAAAACGGAGAGGTCTCCATCCCAAGGTTATGTCATGTTTTATCTCCCAGAGAATCTCTAAATCCGTATGATAGAATAGGATGTATGTGTGTGTGTGTGTGTGTGTGTGTGTGTGTGTGTGTGTGTGTTGAAACGTCCCCTTCGAAAAATTTATGAATGACTGTCCTGATAAACCCCTTACGTTATTTGATTTTCAAACAGCTGAGCAAAACTGAACGTACTCAGACATTTCGCTCTTTACTTATTCTGATCAACACTAAACTGACACACAATATTTTTAGCGCAACGCAATCTGACTTTCAATAATCCCTACAAAAGAATGGCCCTGACTAACAATAACCTATACCTTTCATGAATCACTTACCTCACAAAAATCTTCCTTACTCGAACTACTGCAATACAGCGAGCGCCAATACTGCCAGCTAAATAAAAGATTCTAACCACTGAAGGCACGAAGTACTGATGGGCATAGTTACCAAATGAAAGATTTTGATAGAGAACAAACAATGTATTTACCTTAATAGTGTTCAAAAGTCATAATATACAGGGTGAGTCACCTAACATTACCGCTGGATATATTTCGTAAACCACATCAAATACTGACGAATCGATTCCACAGACCGAACGTGAGGAGAGGGGCTAGTGTAATTGGTTAACACAAACCATACAAAAATGCACGGAAGTATGTTTTTTAACACAAACCTACGTTTTTTTAAATGGAACCCCGTTAGTTTTGTTTGCACATCTGAACATATAAACAAATACGTAATCAGTGCCGTTTGCTGCATTGTAAAATGTTAATTACATCCGGAGATATTGTAAACTAAAGTTGACGCTTGAGTACCACCCCTCCGCTGTTCGATCGTGTGTATCGCAGAGCACCGAATTACGTAGGGATCCAAAGGGGACGGTGATGGACCTTAGGTACAGAAGAGACTGGAACAGAACATTACGTCCACATGCTAACCCCTTCTTATTGGTCTTTTTCACTGACGCACATTTACATTACCATGAGCGGTGAGGTACACGTACACACGTGGTTTCCGTTTTCAGTTACGGAGTGGAATAGAGTGTGTCCCGACATGTCAGGCCAATAGATGTTCAATGTGGTGGCCATCATTTGCTGTACACAATTGCAATCTCTGGCGTAATGAATGTCGTACACGCCGCAGTACATCTGGTGTAATGTCGCCGCAGGCTGCCACAATACGTTGTTTCATATCCTCTGGGGTTGTAGGCACATCACGGTGCACGTTCTCCTTTAACGTACCCCACAGAAAGAAGTCCAGAGGTGTAAGATCAGGAGAACAGGCTGGCCAGTTTATGCGTCCTCCACGTCCTATGAAACGCCCGTCGAACATCCTGTCAAGGGTCAGCCTAGTGTTAATTGCGGAATGTGCAGGTGCACCATCATGCTGATACCACATACGTCGACGCGTTTCCAGTGGGGCATTTTCGAGCAACGTTGGCAGATCATGCTGTAGAAACGCGATGTATGTTGCAGCTGTTTGGGCCCCTGCAATGAAGTGAGGACCAATAAGGTGGTCGCCAATGATTCCGCACCATACATTTACAGTCCACGGTCGCTGTCGCTCTACCTGTCTGAGCCAGCGAGGATTGTCCACGGACCAGTAATGCATGTTCCGTAGATTCACTGCCCCGTGGTTTGTGAAACCCGCTTCATCGGTAAACAGGTAGAACTGCAACGCATTCTCTGTTAATGCTCATTGACAGAATTGCACTCGATGATTAAAGTCATCACCATGTAATCGCTGATGTAGCGACACATGAAACGAGTGAAAGCGGTGATGATGCAGTATGCGCATGACACTACTTTGACTCAGTCCACCGGCTCTCGCAATGTCCCGTGTACTCATGCGTGGGTTCATGGCAGCAGCAGCTAACACACCAACTGCACCCGCTTCTCCTGTGACGGGCCTGTTACGGACCCGTTTGCGTGCTACGACCATACCTGTTGCATACAGTTGGCGGTAGATGTTTTGCAATGTGCGGCACGTTGGATGCTCTCTGTCCGGGTACCGTTCTGCATACACCCTGCAGGCTTCAGCTGCATTTCGTCGACACTCGCCATAGATGAGTATCATCTCCGCCTTTTCAGGGTTCGAATACACCATGGTCACAGTTCCTACAACACTACACTATCACAGACGTCTGGTAACACGGTGTACTACAGTTGGTCTGCGTGCGGAGACGAATGCAGAATAACAATAGCAGCAAGCGCTACATGCGGACACTGCGACAGCTAGACCAAATCACAACAGTGCACTACAGCCACACTCGTAAACACGGCCGTCATCGTAAACATGTCCCTGCAGATGCTGCTCGCCGACGGTGGCCCGTGTTTGTTACAACACGCAACTGAACGTCGGAGGTTTCAAGCGTCAACTTTAGGTTACAATATTTCCGGATGTAATTAACATTTTACAATGCAACAAACGGCACTGATTACGTATTTGTTTATATGTTCAGATGTGCTAACAAAACTAACGTGGTTCCATTAAAAAAAACGTAGGTTTGTGTTAAAAAACACACTTCCGTGCATTTTTGAATGGTTTGTATTAAACAATTACACTAGCCCCTCTCTTCACGTTCGGTCTGTGGAATCGGTTCGTCAGTATTTGATGTGGTTTACGAAATATATCCAGCGGTAACGTTAAGTGACTCACCCTGTATGTATCAGTTCATGACATCCAGTCTTACAAATTTACTGTGTCTGATGGACACACGGCCAGATCATCCGCTCTCAAAACTCCGCCATCTCTCTCCCCACTTCCACCACTGCTGACGGCTCACCTTCAACTGCGCAACGCTACGCGCTCTTCACATCCAACTGCCCAACACTATAATATCGAATATTCCAACAATGCCAACCACAGACTGCACACAGCACAGCCAGTGATAGTGATTTTCATACAGAGCGCTACGTGACGTTGCCAACATGAAAACCTAAACAGCCTACATACAGTGTGTGTGTGTGTGTGTGTGTGTGTGTGTAGGTAGGTAGGTAGGTGGCTTGGTGGGTGTAAGACTGCTGTGATTCTCCAGAACACCTCCTCTCGAAAGGTCGCCGCCAAACCAGCCAACCACGGCCATCCAGGGTAGTGCATAATCGCGATTCATGATTCATGAGTGAACAGAATGCGACGCTTTTCATCAGTAGTACGTGGTTCCTAGTCACGCCACCACTCTAAAGAGAGTCGCCTGTGTTGTTGTGTTAACGTCTACCTACTCATGAGCCAATAATTCCGTACTTCGGCTGCTGCTAGTCTCCGACCAGTGATGCGGGATGACACGTAACATTGCAAGGAGTCCCTTACCTGTCATCGGAAAGCATGCGTAGATGTGAAGAGGGTTACAACCCTCCCTCGTAGTGGGCAGACGTCGCCGACCACAACCCTGACGACGAGTATGCCTCACATCCCCACGCAGTCCAACATCGGGCCGCTGTCATATCCGAATGCTCCAAAACTCAGGATATTGCGTGATTCAACCAGTTGGGAAAATGGTGGACCGCAATAAGATTCCTTTCAGACGCTCAGGTGCTGCTAACACTGTCTCCCGCGAGTACGTGACATCTGACGCTACTCACACACCTTACATATCCTAGCAGACCTGGTAACAAACTAAACATGAACAGCACTGACGTACTCTGGTAATCACTCTAGTTGTCAGAGAGAATTGCAGCCCTAGTCATTTACATTTCTGAAGATGTGTGTACGTGTACAAATTTACAATGCTTCACATTCTTTTGTCAGCCAGTGTGCTTCGAGTTCTGGAACTAATGATTGAAAATAAATATTTCATGTGTTACGGAATCTGTAATGAGCAACGTGTGCGGGGAACGTGTCTGTAAGTCGCTTATGTTCAAAGCAGACTACTACCTCCCCGTCGTCGCTAACGGCGCAGCGTAGAGAAACAATACACAGGCGTCCGTGATGTGTCCACTGTGGAGTTTACCATTCTTCACAGTTCTAACTCTACATGCATACTCTATAAACTCCATGAAGTGCAGTTCCAAAGAGTACTGCCCATTCCACCAATTATTTGCTGTTCTTCCCAGTTTATTTAAGTATGGAGTATGGGAACATTGTTTTACTTGCTTAGGGAGCGTTTCGAACCACAGGCACTGTTGCCCCAAGGGGAGGAAATGCTCGACCAGGATCAACTGCTGCAGATGATGGCCGCTATATTGTGTAACAGGCCAAAAAGGAGCATGTCATGTGGGTGAAATTGAAACCACACTTAACAGGACTGCAAGCCACGCGATCTCACGCTCCAGAGTGGCACGGCGACTGCATAGGTTTGGTCTCTTTGCCTGATTACCAGTACGTTATGTTCCGTTGGCATCTGCAGATCGACGGTACCGATTGCTGTGGGGCCAAGAACAAAGGAACTGGACCAAAGAGAAGTGGGTCACGTGCTTTTCTCGGATGAGCACAGACTCAGTCTGAGTAATGATTCTGGACATAACCTCATATGACACAGGAACGTTGTCGAACATAGTCGGTTTTGTGGTACTCGTGTTTTCGTGTTGGGTGGCATAATACAATATGAGCGCACTGACCTCCAAATCTTTAAACACGTTTCATTCACTCGTCAACGTTATTGTGACACTACTCCTCCCCTGTTGGCGCCTTCTCAGGGCGCAATTGGCCCTGACTTCATTTTTGTAGATGACGGTGTGGGACCGCGTCGAGCAATGCATGTAGAGGAGCTCTTGGAACGAAAGGAAATTCGGCAACTAGACTGGCCGGCCTGTTCCAGCGGCACAAATCCCATCGATGACGTGTGGGATGCGTTGGGGATACGTACTGCAGCACGTTCAGATACACCATCCAGTAGTCTTCAACCGCGCTGGTGGAGGAATGGAACACTCCTTACCAACCTTGTCGCCAGCAAGGGACCTCGTTGCGGAGCGTGCTTTGCCGTTCGTGGTCATCACGAACACTATTAAGAACCATGACCTGCCTTTTGTAATATCATAAATCGCAGTGACTTCAGTCTAATTACAGTCTTTGAGAAAAGTACACTATGTGATCAAAAGTATCCGGGCATCGGACTGAAAATGACTTACAAGTTTGTGGCACCCTCCATCGGTAATGCTGGAATTCAATATGGTGTTGGCCCACGCTTAGCCTTCATGACAGCTCTCGCAGGCATACCTTCAGTTAAGTGCTGGAAGGTTTCTTGGGGAATGGCAGCCCATTTTTCACGGACTGCTGCACTGAGGAGAGGTATCGACGTCGGTCGGTGAGGCCTGGCACGAACGCAGCGTTCTAAAACATACCAAACTTGTTCTATGGGATTCAGATCATGACTCTGTGTAGGCCAATCCATTACAGGGATGTTATTGTCGTGTAACCACTCCACCATAGGCTGTGCATTATGAACAGGTGGTCGTTCGTGCTGAAAGATGCAATCGCCATCCCCGAATTGCACTTCAACAGTGGGAATCAAGAAGGTGCTTAAAACATCTGTTTAGGCCTGTGCTGTGATAGTGCCACGCAAAACAACAAGGGATGCAAGCACCCTCCATGAAAAACACGATGACACCATCGCCTCCGAATTTTACTGTTGGCACTACACACGCTGGCAGATGACGTTCACCGGGCATCCGCCATACCCACAACCTGCCATCGGATCATCACCTTGTGTACCGTTATTCGCCACTTGTTACAACGTTTGTCCACTGTTCAGTCGTCGAATGTTTACGATGCTTACACCAAGCGAGGCGTCGTTTGGCATTTACCGGCGTGATGTGTGGCTTATGAGCATAGGCTCGACCATGAAATCCAAGTTTTCTCACTTCCCTTCTAACTGTCATAGTACTTGCAGTGGATCCTGATGCAGTTTGGAATTCCTGTGTGATTGTCTGGATAGATATCTGCCTATTACACATTACGACCCTCTTCAACTGTCCGCAGTCTCTGTCAGTCAATAGACGAGGTCAGCCTGTACGCTTTTGACCTGTACGTGTCCCTTCTCGTTTCCACTTCACTATCACATGGGAAACAGTGGACCTAGGGATGTTTAGGAGTGTGGAAATCTCGCGTACAGACGTATGTCACAAGTGACATCCAATCACCTGACTACGTTAGAAGTCCGTGAGTTCCGCAGAGCGCCTCATTCTGCTCTCTCACGATGTCTAATGACTACTGAAGTCGCTGATATGGAGTACCTGGCAGTAAGTGGTTACGCAATGCACCTAATATGGAAAACGTATGTTTTTGGGGGTGTCCGGATACTCTTGATCACATAGTGTATCATTTCTGTTCATCTCCTTGCGTATTTCTTTGTTACCTTCTGTAACACACGGCAGTTCATTTTATGTATGGCCCACGCTTCATCGAGCTATTTCAGTTGACAGCGACACATCAAGTGAAGGTTTTTTCACCCTTAAAAATTACACGCCATTGTATTACATCACGGATTACAAGTCGTACGCCGTGATCCAAATTTCACCAGAGCAGCAGCGAAGAACGAAAGGGGAGCACCGTGTGAGTGGATGGTAACCGGAGGCCGATCGTAACTGACCGCGCTGCGGGGCCAAGTCTAGGGTTGCACCGCACTGACAGAATTCGTGCTCCATAATGAGCGGATGCATAACCGTCTGAACCAAGCGAGCTCCTACTTCCGTAAGGGAGAAATTTGGAAAGGGAAAGTTCTGGCAGAAATAATAATTACTTGTGTTTTGCCAACGACCCTATTACAGAGACAGCAAAGGACTTGGAAGAGCATGTGAACGGAAAGGTTATGAGATTGATACCAATAAAGGTAATACAAGGACAGTGGAATGTATTGAAATTAAACCAAGTCGGACAAGAAGAAAATACACTCCTGGAAATTGAAATAAGAACACCGTGAATTCATTGTCCCAGGAAGGGGAAACTTTATTGACACATTCCTGGGGTCAGATACATCACATGATCACACTGACAGAACCACAGGCACATAGACACAGGCAACAGAGCATGCACAATGTCGGCACTAGTACAGTGTATATCCACCTTTCGCAGCAATGCAGGCTGCTATTCTCCCATGGAGACGATCGTAGAGATGCTGGATGTAGTCCTGTGGAACGGCTTGCCATGCCATTTCCACCTGGCGCCTCAGTTGGACCAGCGTTCGTGCTGGACGTGCAGACCGCGTGAGACGACGCTTCATCCAGTCCCAAACATGCTCAATGGGGGACAGATCCGGAGATCTTGCTGGCCAGGGTAGTTGACTTACACCTTCTAGAGCACGTTGGGTGGCACGGGATACATGCGGACGTGCATTGTCCTGTTGGAACAGCAAGTTCCCTTGCCGGTCTAGGAATGGTAGAACGATGGGTTCGATGACGGTTTGGATGTACCGTGCACTATTCAGTGTCCCCTCGACGATCACCAGTGGTGTACGGCCAGTGTAGGAGATCGCTCCCCACACCATGATGCCGGGTGTTGGCCCTGTGTGCCTCGGTCGTATGCAGTCCTGATTGTGGCGCTCACCTGCACGGCGCCAAACACGCATACGACCATCATTGGCACCAAGGCAGAAGCGACTCTCATCGCTGAAGACGACACGTCTCCATTCGTCCCTCCATTCACGCCTGTCGCGACACCACTGGAGGCGGGCTGCACGATGTTGGGGCGTGAGCGGAAGACGGCCTAACGGTGTGCGGGACCGTAGCCCAGCTTCATGGAGACGGTTGCGAATGGTCCTCGCCGATACCCCAGGAGCAACAGTGTCCCTAATTTGCTGGGAAGTGGCGGTGCGGTCCCCTACGGCACTGCGTAGGATCCTACGGTCTTGGCGTGCATCCGTGCGTCGCTGCGGTCCGGTCCCAGGTCGACGGGCACGTGCACCTTCCGCCGACCACTGGCGACAACATCGATGTACTGTGGAGACCTCACGCCCCACGTGTTGAGCAATTCGGCGGTACGTCCACCTGGCCTCCCGCATGCCCACTATACGCCCTCGCTCAAAGTCCGTCAACTGCACATACGGTTCACGTCCACGCTGTCGCGGCATGCTACCAGTGTTAAAGACTGCGATGGAGCTCCGTATGCCACGGCAAACTGGCTGACACCGACGGCGGCGGTGCACAAATGCTGCGCAGCTAGCGCCATTCGACGGCCAACACCGCGGTTCCTGGTGTGTCCGCTGTGCCGTGCGTGTGATCATTGCTTGTACAGCCCTCTCGCAGTGTCCGGAGCAAGTATGGTGGGTCTGACACACCGGTGTCAATGTGTTCTTTTTTCCATTTCCAGGAGTGTACAAGTTTTAGAAATGTGGTGGTACAGGAGAATGTTGAGAATTAGGTGGTTAGATCGAATGGTTAATGAAGAGGTACATGATCGAATTGGTGAAAACACAAAATATGCTGAGATGACGAAAATCGAGAACTTGACTAAGAGAATGATGGAATATACACTCAGACGTCAACGAATCGTCAATTTGGCGATGGTTGGAAGTGTGGAGGGTAATGTAGAGGGATACCAAGGCTTGAATAATCAGGTTCGAATCGATGTAGGTTGCCGTAGTTATGCGCTGATGAAGAAATTTGGAAATTTGTGGTAAGGTGTTATGGGACCAAACTGCTGAGGTCATCGGTCCCTAAGTTTACGCACTACTTAAGCTAACTTAAACTAACTTACACTAAGGACTACACATTCACCCATGTCCGAGGGAGGGCTCGAACCTCCGACGGGGGAAGCCGCGCGGACTGTGGCAAGGTGCCATAGACCGCTCGGCTATCCCGCGCGGCGCGCTGATGAAGAGGCTTGCACTGTATTTTGTAGCATGGAACGCTGCTGCAAACCAGTGTTCGGACAGCAGACCACAACAATAACAACAATGGATTATCACTATGTTTTCAGAGTTCGCTCTTCACTTATCGAATGTACTCTCTGTTAACTCAGAGATTAAAATGAGCTCCAGAACATAATCATTGGCTGCTCGAAACATGGGAAAGATCCTTGAACTATTGAGTATACCGGCACTTCATTGCCACATCATGTCTGCAGTTTTCCTTTGCAATGTGACTTCGACATTGAGATACTGGGCTATACCGTTGTGAACTGAAGGTCGGCAACACAGCGTCATCTTTTTGTACGTATCTATGTTATGTCTGTCTAATTACAACTCAACCTTTTTTTTTTTTTTTTTTTTTTTTTTTTTTTTTTTTTTTTTTTTGCGAGCCCGTTTCATCTTCAATATCGACGCTTCTTGAGTGACGTCAAACACATCCGTATTTTCACTTAAGTGCAACACTTTAAATTTACTTATTGTTCCGCTGTGCTTATAAGCTACAAACAGAACTTGTCCCGGTACTTTTTTCGGTGCATACGTTTTATACAGGATGTATAAAAAAATCATCCGATTTGGCACATCTATATTTCTGAAACTAATAAACATACACAATGAATTTTGTTTTTTGATGAACGGGAAACTCAGAAAGTTTTTTTCCATAACTTTTCATTGATGTTCAGTATGCTCCCATTCAGATGCACGACATATATCGATGCGATATTCAAATTGTTCCCACACTGCAGCGCACGTGGCTTGAGTTACAGCTTTCACAGTTGCTGTTATGCGATGTCTCAGTTCATTCATTAAAAAAAAACACAAGAAATAATCGCTTACAGTCACCTCCGGTAACTCCGGAGGGCAGTAATGTAAGGCTGAATCATTTGGTCCAGTGCGACCAATTCATCGTTCTATAATCCTTTTATTGGAAAATTCCCGCACTTCCAGATGCCAGTGTGGCGGTGCCCCATCCTGTTGGTAAATGAAGTCGTCGGATCAGTCTCCAGCTGTCTCCAGAAGTTCTCCAAAAGTTCTCCAGCATTTCGAGATATGTGCTTCCTGTAACAGTGTTCTCGGCAAATAAAAATGGACCATACACCTTATCTCAAATAACATAATAGTTATGATTTTTTTTTTAAATCGGATGATTTTTTTTGATGTACCATGTAAAAATCAAGAGTTTTCTCTTTACAATTGTACACATTATACACGGTCCAGCAATGTTAGTGTGACCACCTCCTATCTTCGATGTCAACGTGCAATAACAACTCCACAAACGGCAGGTGGCAACACTAGAGCAATATAAAGGGTTGCGGAGGGACGCGGTAAAGTCTGACGTCCAAAAGAGTATGGGCATGGCTTACGGGACAAGGGAGGAAACATTTCCAAAGAGGTTAAAGTATACTGTACATGACACAATAGTGGTATCCAAATCCTATATCGAGACAACTGTGGTGCACCAGAGACCATATATGACAGCGGTGAAGGACGGCTGCAGAGATGTGTACGGGTGAATAGACGTGCAACTCTTGAGGAACTAAGTCACCAGATGAACCAATGGGCACCAACAGTGTCTCCTCAACGACCACTCAGCAAACGGCGCGGCGTATGGGCATCAGTAGCAGGCGCCAGGTCCATGCACCAATGCTCACTGCTGTTCATCAGCGACGAAGACTGAAATTTGCATGCCAATACCGCGTCTAGACGTCCACTGATTAGCCTTTACACATGAATCACGTTTTATGCTCCATCGGAAAGATGGCTGAGGGCGTGTACCGCGCGAAGCATCTGAAAGCAAACACCCTGCGTGCGTTATCGTCTGGGAAATGTTTTCGTGGCATGCCTGGGTGATTTCGTCATTACGGAAAGCACAATGGATCAACACAGGTATGCGTATAAACTTGGTAACCATGTATATCCCTATACGCAGTTTGCTTTTCCTCGGTTCGACGGTGTCTTGCAGTAGGACATGCAACGTTTCGAACAGCTCTCAGTGTAAATGCGTGGCTCGTAGATCACCAGAATGGGCTTACCGTACTCTCCTGCCCACAAAAATCTGCGGATTTAAACTCACTCGAGAGTCTGTAGGACCGCTATGATCGGGCTGTTTGCGCCACGGATCCTCAACCGAAAACCTATTGCAGCTCGCCACGGCAATGGAGGCTCCACATTCCTGTCGGTACCTTCCAGAACCTCAATGGCTGTCTTTCTGTACGCCTCACAGCGATCTCCGCTGGAAGCGGGGTTATTCATGCTACTGATAGGTGGTACGTTACTGCAGCTGGTCAACATACCCCAGAGTGCGTACTGGGTTCAGTTCAGTTCGGTAGTTTGGGGGAAGAGACCAAACTGCGAGGTCACTGGTCTCATCGGATTAGGGAAGGACGGGGAAGGAAGTCGGCCGTGCCCTTTCAAAGGAACCATCCCGGTATTTGCCTGGAGCGATTTTAGGGAAATCACGGAAAACCTAAATCAGGGTGGCCGGATGCTTACTGGGGAAGAAACAATCACGTAGAGAACTGTTTTCAGTTTATAAGGAAAATGGCACAATATGTAAAGGTGCTGCATGTCAGGGAAAATGGATTTTCATTTCAGGTCATTGAAGATAAATTTATGCGAAACGTATCTGGCAAAACGTAAATGCATTTATTCATTATCATATATATGAAAACAATCTAAATATCAATTTGATTCCACGATTTCTGTAAATCGTTCCACGACTTTTTAACGCGCGTCAATCTAGATAATTGACAACTTTCGATTTACCAACAGGATTCGAGGAGCGTCAATAATAATGCAAGACATTTTTCCTCGACTGATTTCAATTGAAAAAGTCCGGAATTTGTTGTGTGACATCGTGGAATATTCCCGCTTCAGTCCCTTGAATTTCATGAACTTCTGGTAGGTAGCGGCGCTATATGTAGTTTCAAAACGACGTCTGTATAGGAGGTGTGTTCCAAAGAGAGAGCTGTCACTGAGTTTAAATATTTTGACGGAAAACCATAGCATCGTAAATAATCATAGGTACTTGCTAAATGTCTACGAAGACCTAGCGTTGAACAAAAGCACAGCGAGTCGTTGGGCGAGGTGTGTCTTATCATCTCAAGAAAGTCACGTAAACCTGTACAGTCTCCCGCGTGCCGGGCGGACCCACACAGCTGTGACTCCTGCAGTGCTGGAACGTGCAGACGCTCATTCGAGGTGATCGAAGGAAGCTAACGAACTTCTCGTTCTCCATGACAACCCAAGGCCTTACAAAAGTCCGTGCTCATGAGAGAAGCTTACAAATCTTCTTTGGACTGTTCTCCCTATCCATTCTACATTCCAGATCTCGCACCCTGGATTTCCATCTGTTTGGCCCAATAAAGCACGTGGGTGATGGGGAGGTTATTGATGCAGCAAGACATTGGCACCGACGTCAACCAGTAGAGTGGCGTCATGCGGGCATACTCCTGTAGACCATCACAATATGGTGGCGTAGATGTTGTCACAAACACAAGGCTGCCTTTAAGTACTGAGAAACGTGCCGTGACGCTGAGCTCAACAGACTGGAAGTAACAGGTCTCAAAGACCTTTCCACCCACCATGATTTATATACTGCGTAGTTTCATAAAATGCCTGAATGCAAATACAAGGACTGATCCTATACTGATGTTTATTTCATTAACTTTGAAACACGAATCTTACAAGCTGGTAGCATTGAGAGGCCAGGAGGAAAGCGAATATTAGACAGGCAAGAATATTTATTTATTTAATTGTCACCATACGTGAGCTCTTCCACCTAGTGTCTACGCAAAAGCGTGCTGGTAACTACAGAAAGCTATGTACTCAATAATTTTATTTTTGTTTTATCATGTTTAGCATATTATTACTGTTGCTTTGATTCTAGTGTAATGTGTTGCTAACACAGATAACAGTTCTTGGTGCATTAAATGAACGGAAACAATAAGAATCAGTGTTCTTCAGGACTGTGTTCCCGGTATTCATTTGTTTGCGTAAATTACGGAAAACAGCCTAGCTAGGAACTAACGAGGAAAAAACAAAGCATTTGGTACTAAAGAGGATTATGCGGTTACCGCAGCAGACCTTGATAAAATTATCATCTAAAACCAACGACACCACAGTCTGATTACGTTATACCGACATAGGAGAGAACTATCGGTTTGAGAGCTAGATTGCAGTTGGTGACGTGATATTGAGAAGACAGCTCAGACATCCAGCTTTGGCAGACAGGCTCGGAACAAATCTGCGAGTCCACTAAGTAAAAATGGTTCAAATGGCTCTGAGCACTATGGGACTTAACATCTGTGGTCATCAGTCCCCTAGAACTTGGAACTGCTTAAACCTAACTAACCTAAGGACATCACACACATCCATGCCCGAGACAGGATTCGAACCTGCGACCGTAGCGGTCGCGCGGTTCCAGACTGTAGCGCCTAGAACCGCTCGACCACTCCGGCCGGCAGGCCACTAAGTAATGAAGACCCATTGGCTGAGTGAAATCAACGCACATTCGTCAGACATGACAGCGTCATTATTCTTCTCCGCGCAATAGGTGGTGATTTTACCCTGTATGACCACTCCAGACTCATCTCATCGACGATCACCTACTGGGCTTTTCAGAAATAATAGTAAATATTTCAGGAGGAGGTATTGAGGAGTAACTCGAATAAAGCTTTCTATACATTTGTCTGTTTTTTATTAGTTAGATACTGTTGTTAGAATACATCACAGACAAAAACAAGAGATATCAAACAAAGGGAAATGATTAAGTTCAAATTTGACTTTCATAAATCCCTCCGACTTCAATGAATTTTCGACTTCTATTGACAAGAACACTTGTAGCGTTTTGGGGTCCTGTTGGCTTGCTTTTGTGGGAGCATTACTAGTAAACATCACCTTCAACCATTCTCACAGGCAAAATTCAAAAGGGGAAAGACCCTAGACCCGTGCTGGTCAAAAATTTGACACTTTCTGACGATCCGTCTTCCAGGGAATGTTAGCCTTACATGTCTGTCGACTGACTTCTAGAATGTGCAGGGCCAGCGTCATGCTGGAAGAACATACCTATCCTTGCAGCCAAAGGAACATCTTCCAACAACGGTCAAAGTTCGTTTTCAAGAACGTATAGATAACGGAACTCTGTAAGACGATATGCTACTACAACATGCCCAGTCTAGTGTCTGTCTATCATACCACACCACACATATACAGAGAATGTTCTTTAAAATGTATCTTCACTATGGCATCTGGGTTTTCGTCGAACTTTAAAGGCCATCAAAAAGTTTCTGTGCGAAGGCCGCACAGTGCATAATCGATATGCCAATCAGGTAAAACCGCCGTGATGATAGAGGCAATGATCCCACTGACGCACCAGGTTGAAGGTACCCCCTTGGTAAAGCACCGCTGTCGTGCTGCGTGAAGAAGTTCGTAATTGCCAGCGCCACACCCATGTTCGGCAGAAGTCGTTTGCTCTTCAAGACCGTTTTTAAGAGTTCAAAGGCATGAAAATCACATGGAGAGAGATCAGAACTATAGCAAAGGTGCTCAGGTGTCTCCCACTCGAGTTGGCGTAACTTCAACATCACGACATTTGCGATATAGGGACGTGGGTTATCATGAAACAGCACCACCCCTTGCCGCATTTGGTTTAGGACAGACATGCTGTCCCATACACACGCTTCATTCTCCGATGGATGTCTACTGGTGTTTGTCCATCGGCAGCCAAGAAAAGAATAACAACACGTCGGTCCTGCTTGGAGGCACTTGGTAATAACGTCGCCATAGTTCATGTTACAGCATTCACCGTACACACGCCGGAAAGACACAGGTACCACATTGATTCCTTGACTACATGTCGGTGCTTGTGTATCAGCATCGGAGTTGTGCTATGTTGCATATGAGTGCAGAAACTACAGCAAACGAAAACTTTTTTACCGCCCCTTGTATCTAAGTGAGTTATAAGTGTTATCGACCCCGTCGGAAGTTCCCTCATCAGTAAACAGTATAAATCGGATTACTTGCTGATTTGTAATTAGGTGACAGCAAAATTCCAATCGTGTACCTTCATCCCCTTCTTGAAGGTGTTGTATCCTCTATAAATGATAAGGACAGAGGTCGTGCACGCATAATATCCTCATATTCTCGCACGTGGAATACAGAAATATTTAGAAATTTTGTATTTGTTTGTTGAAAGAATAAGTTTCACAAACTGACTAATGTCCTCTACTTCATCCATATTCTGTACATTTGTACATTCAACTGGAAGAGGATGGTTGGACACTGGGCTAGCCTCACACAGCTTACTGAAAACACGAGCAAACATTCTTGTTTATGGTACACTGCAGTTAGGAAATCGTCTACCGTATTCTTTACAAGCAGCAGCGGCGTTTTCTTTCCAAACCCCGCACACAGAAACCATAACGACGTTCTCAACGTTTGAAAACATGTTTCACATGCTTAAAAGATACAGTAGAATTGGCCAATAAATCACAATCATAGCAACACGGAGTTAATTCAATCATATAAACTAGAGAGCAATTTGACAGCTTGAACTTCAGAACAAAAATGACATTCGATAAATAAATCCATACGCACTAGAGTACCAACACTTGAAATGAAAACTTATCTCTGTAATGAGCTATATCTCTGTCACCAATAAAAACTGGACATATATTGTATGAAACATTATATTCTAATTATTCTATACTACCATTTCCTAAAATATTTACTGCTTGCCCTCGCTCTGAGGCTTCATTCGCATATGTGTTCGACACACACATCGAGCACACCTTTTCCTTCCCATCTCTATGTCAACCTTTTCCTCCCTCTGTCTGTCCATCTCATCTCTCTATCGGTCGACCTCCTCTACCCACACTCTTTGTATTTTCACCTCCTCCTTCCCCTCTCTTTTTCCATTTCTTCCACCTCCACCTGCCCACTACCCCTCTACATGTATGTCTCACACATCTCCCCATCCTCTCCTTTCTCTCTAAATTTCCTCCTCCCCCTCACACTATCTATTCCCTCCTCTATCCATCTCAATTTGTCCTGAACCACACTCATTGCCACATTTAGCCCCTGCAATACAATTCAATAAATTATACTTTTACTACTCCCTCAACACACCTGTGTCGCCAGGCAGGCTACACTTCTGGATCATTTTACAGTATTTTCCCCTGACATACAGGCTGACATGCAAAGCAGGTCGATAAAGCAGTCTGATACTACTTCAACACACCTGTCATACAGGCCAGCCTAGATGTCAGCAACCTGGAAAACCATTTCCTCAATGCGACACACCTCTTATGCAATGGAGTCTATATGCGGCAGCCTGGAAACAATTTGTTGCCTCTGACATGTAGGCTACCTTGCAAAGCCAGCTGATTTGGCAGGTGGCTACTGTTCCCACACTGCATACCTGTCTTACATGGCAGCCTATATGATATAGGCTGGATATAACACGGTGTTGCCTGTTACTTCGCCGGCCGAAGTGGCCGTGCATTTCTAGGCACTGCAGTCTGGAACCGCGAGACCGCTATGGTCGCAGGTTCGAATCCTGCCTGGGGCATGGATGTGTGTGGTGTCCTTAGGTTAGTTATGTTTAACTAGTTCTAAGTTCTAGGGGACTAATGACCTCAGAAGTTGAGTCCCATAGTGCTCAGAGCCATTTTTGAACCTGTTACTTCACTCCAGTTGGAGCTAGGAGGCTGTAAGCACTAAACTCCTGATATTCATGAGGCCTTCCAACTTTGCCACATTAGGCTGAAATCGATCTAGACGTTTGGGAGGATACGCTGGACGCACACACACAAACACACACACACATACTCTGTTAGAAAGATATGTATATAAAACTGCTGAAATATGGTGTATATGAATGAACAAGTCAGTGTCTGCAGTGGTCAACTTCGGATTTTCATCTTAAATTTATGGGGAGGGATGTTGCTGATATGAACAGAGCAATTTGAGAGAAAAATGAAAAGTACTTCCTATAGAGCAAATAATCACTATGACTGCCAGCATCGCTATCACTCTGTTGCAGCTCAAGGTACTCACCCTCTCTCTTACCCCTTCCTGCTCTATATCAATGAGTACCACCGACTCCACACATTTCGAAATTGTCCTAATTTCAATTCTGTGCTTACACAGCTTAGTCATGCCATTCTGTATGTTACACACATTGTCTGAGTTTCATCAGAATTGACGCATTTATTTTGAGGTTCTATAACGTCCTTGTAAGATTCAGACAGTGTTCTCGTCTGGTAGAAGAAACCATTCAGTGTCCAGTGTCGCCTATGATGAGAAACAGGTTCGATTGGTATCTGTCACCTCGTGTTCAGAAATCGCTGTTGACTTGTTGATATACTGACGCATCCGCTGCCTCATGCATTCCCAGTACTGGGAAAACCGGAAAATGAGTATTTCTCCGAAGACCCTGGAACGCTGTTGTGAGAACTGTGATGCTAGCTCGTTAGCGTGCAGTTGGAGCGAAGTCCAGCTTAGAGACAACAGCTCCTTGTATTATTTTTATTTTCCCCCCCTTTTCCGTATGGAGTCCAGACAAGCGCTACAAAATAATAACAATTATTTTAAGAGATTGCTTTCCTGTGTCCCTTAACTATAAACTGAGCCTTGTCATACCTTCTTCAGGCATCTTTTGAGAGACTGGAAATAATAAAACATTGAAGTGTAAATCATACCAGAGCAGCATAAGATATTTGTTCCTGAAAGATCGCGGAAGTTTGAAACCATTTTCTGCCAGAAGGATTATGTGATCCATTACTTCCAAAAACTTTAAACTTCCTGTGTATGTATAAAGCATTTACAAGGAGGAATGGTAAATATTAAGGGATATGATAGGATCGATCTTTGTTGTTGTTGCTGTTGTTGTTGTTGTCGTTGTTGTGATCTTCAGTCCAAAGACCGGTTTCATGCAGCTGTCCATGCTACTCTATTATGTAGAACCCTCTTCATCGCCAAATAATTACTGCAGCCTACATCTCTCTGAATCTGCTTAGCGTTTTCATCTCTTGGTCTCCCTCTATTATTTTTACCCTCCACACTTCCCTCCAATACTAAATTGGTGATGCCTTGATGATACAGAGTGTGTCCTACTAACTGATCCCTTCTTCTAGTCACGTTTTACCACAAATTTCACTTCTCCACATTTCTGTTCAG
This sequence comes from Schistocerca nitens, assembly GCF_023898315.1. Taxonomy (NCBI): domain Eukaryota; kingdom Metazoa; phylum Arthropoda; class Insecta; order Orthoptera; family Acrididae; genus Schistocerca; species Schistocerca nitens. The sequence goes on from NC_064622.1 coordinate 358,320,314, forward strand.
TACTTTCTCATCAGTTACGTGATCTACCCATCTAATCTTCAGCATTCTTCTGTAGCACCACATTTCAAAAGCTTCTATTCTCTTCTTGTCTAAATTGTTTATTGTCCATGTTTCACTTCTATACATGGATGCACTCCATACAAATACTTTCAGAAAGGACTTCCTGACACTTAAATCTATACTTGATGGTAACAAATTTCTCTTCTTCAGAAATGCTTTTCTTCCCATTGCCGGTCTACATTTTATATCCTTTCTACTTCGACTATCATCACTATCATCAGGTATTTTGCTTCCCAAATACCAAAACTCCTTTACTACTTTAAGGGTCTCATTTCCTAATCTAATTCCCTCATCATCACCTGATTGGATTCGACTGCATTCCATCATCCTCATTTTGTTTTTCCTGGTGTTCATCTTATATCCCCCTTTCAAGATACTGTCCATTCCCATGAACTGCTCTTACAAAGTTATTTGCTGTCTTGACAGAATTACAATGTCATCGGGCAACCTCAAAGGTCTTATTTGTTCTTCCTACCATAAATTTTGCTTTTGTTTCCGTTACTTGAATAACATCGGCGATAGGTTACAACACTGTCTCATTTTCTTCTCAACCACCGCTTCCCGTTAGTGCACTTTGACACTTATAACTGCCATCTGGTTTCTGTAGAAACTGTAAATAGTCTTTCGCTGCCAATGTTTTACCCTTGCCACCTTTAAAATTTGAAAGAGAGTATTCCAGTCAACATTGTCAAAAGTTTTCTCTGAGTCTGCGAATGCTACAAACGTAGGTTTGACTTTCCTTGACTTATCTCTTATGAGGAGTCGTAGGGTCAGTATTGCCTCGCGTTTTCCTATATTTCTCTGGAATCCAAATTGATCCTCCCCGATGTCGATCTCTGCCAGTTTCTCCATTCTTCTGTAAAGAATTCGTGTTAGAATTTTGCAGCCGTGACTTATTAAACTGATAGTGCGGTAATTTTCACATCTGTCAATACCTGCTTTCTTTGGGATTGGAATTATTATATTCTTCTTGAAGTCTGAGGGTATTTCGCCTGTCTCATACATCTTGCTCACCAGATGGTAGAGTTTTGACAGGGATGGCTCTCCCAAGGCTGTCAGTAGATCTAATGGAATGTTGTCTACTCCCGGGGCCTTGTTTCGACTTAGGTCTTTCAGTGCTCTATCAAACTCTTCACGCAATATCATATCTCACATTTCATCTTCATCTACGTACTCTTCCATTTCCATAATATTGCCCTCAAGTACATCGCCCTTGCATAGACCCTCTATACACTCCTTCTACCTTTCTGCTTTCCCTTCTTTGCTTAAAACTGGTTTTCCATCTGAGCTCTTGATATTCATACAAGTGGTTCTCTTTCCCCCAAAGGTCCTGTAGGCAGTATCTATCTTACTCCTAGTGAGATATGCCTGTATATCCTTACATTTGTCCTTTAGACATCCCTGCTTAGCCATTTTGCACTTCCTGTCGATCTCATTTTTGAGACGTTTGTATTTCTTTTTGCTTGCTTGATTTACTGCATTTTTATATTTTCTCCTTTCATCAATTAAATTCAATACCTCTTCTGTTACCCAAGGACTTCTACTAGCCCTCGGCTTTTTGCTACTTGATCCTCTGCTGCCTTCATTATTTCATGCTTCAAAGCTACCCATTCTTCATCTACTGTATTTCTTTCAATTTCTTGTCAATCGTTCCCTAATGCTCTCCCTGAAACTCTCTACAACCTCTGGTTCTTTCAGTTTATGCAGGTCCCATCTCCTTAAATTCATGCTTTTTTGCACTTTCTTCAGTTTTAATCTACAGCTCATAACCAATCAATTGTGGTCAGAGTCCACATCTGTCGCTGGAAATGGCTTACAATTTAAAATATAATTTCTAAATCTCCGTCTAACCATTACATAGTCAATCTGAAACCTTCCGGTGTCTCTAGGTCTCTTCCACTTATACAGCCTTCTCTCATGATTCTGAAAACAATTGAAATTATGCTCTGTGCAAAATTCTACTAGGCGGTTTCCTCTTTCATTCCTTTCCTCCAGACCATATTCCCCTACTACTTTCCCTTCTCTGCCTTTTCTCAGTATCGAATTCCAGTCCCCCATGACTATTAAATTCTCGGCTCCCTTAATTATCTGAATAATTTCTTTTATCTCATAATACATTTCCTCAGTCTCCTCCTCATCTGCAGGACTAGTTGGCATATAAACTTGTACTACTTTCGTGTATGGTGCTCCGTGTCTATCTTGGCTACAATAATGCGTTCACTATGCTGTTTATAGTAGCTTATCCGCGTTCCTATTTTTTTACTCATTATTAAACCCACTCCTGCATTACCCCTATTTGATTTTTTATTTATACCCTGTATTCTCCTGTCCAGAACCAATCCTCCTGCCACCGAACTCCACTAATTCCCACTATATCTAACTTAAACCTATCCATTCCCCTTTTCAAATTTTCTAACCTACCTGCCCAGTTAAGGGTTCTGACATTCCACTCTCCGATCCGTACAACGCCAATTTTGTTACTCCTGATAACGACATCCTCCTGAGTATTCGCTGCCTGGAGATCCGAATGGGGAACTATTTTACTTCCAGAATATTTACCGGAGCGGATGCAATCATCATTAAACCATACAGTAGAGCTGCATGCCCTTGGGAAAAATTACGGCTGTAGTTTTCCCTTGCTTTGAGCCGGTCACATTACCAGTACAGCAAGGTCGTTTTTGTTGAGGTTATAAGACCAGATCAGTCAATCATCCAGTGTGTAGCCCCTGCAACTACTGAAAATGCTATTGCCCCTCTTCATGAACCACACGTTTGTCTGGTCTCTCAACAGATATCTCTTTGTTGTGGTTGCACCTATGGTACGGCGTTTTGAACTGGCTAATTTAATGGTAGAAAGATATCTCGAGTTAAGAGGTTGAAAGGAACGAGATGATTGGGCTTGTAATGGTTCTTTATTTGCGAAACCATTACCACCCGCCAACCCTGTTTTTCGATGCCGTAGATTAATGAATATTTTTCTACGTAATGTCTCATATTTTTCACTCTATTCAAATTTGGTTTCATTTTTATATGTATGTACGTTGATATTTTGAGATGTTGAAATCGATATAATATCTAGTGTGAATATCTTTGTACTTATTGTTATCTTTGATGCTGGCTTGTGACTTTTGGCGCGGAAGCGTACAGGGTAGTCAAGTTCTTGTGTTGAATATGAACAGTCTTGACTTTGTTGTGAGTTTTCTTAAGAGCAGTAACGGCTGCGAAATTGTATGACGAAGTAATGTTTTGAACATGCGAAAGTATAAAAAGTTTAATAAATGTGAATTTTTGTGAAAAGTGAGTGTCAAGAGTTATTTTCAAATGACCGATGTTTAAAAAAAGTATGAAGCACGTTGCAATGAAAAACATAAATCATCAAATTAATCCTGAAAGATTGTCTTCGTAATTTCTTCAAGTCGGCGTAATTAACACCCGCGTGCCTTTCGCACCAACAGCGATAGTCATGCTACCTAGACGCCAATTTTAATTACGAGCCAAAGCCAGAGTGAGATCGTCGTTGGATTGCAAATACAAGATAAGTGATGCTATTGTTAATTTTCTTCAGTGACTGTAATCAATTGATGTAGCAACACCTACCACATTAAAGACCTTTTAGTTGCGCCATAAGAAGATCATGCTTTGAGTGCGCGACGTGATAATTTTTGAACTAATTAACTGTTAGTGGAGGCATTGTTATAGGCTAGAATAAAACATCGAAAAGGTTGGGTCGGTAAGACACACGCGCGCTCCACTAGCCCAAAAACAAAGGTACATTGAATGTTTGCTATCTCGTACACTGTTCGGAATAAGGCGTATGTCCATATGGAGTTTTTTGTTTCAAGTGAGCGTCCTTGTCTTATCCCTGAATATTGACCACTCCTTCTGGGACACCTTGTATATCTAAGTCGATGTATGTTTCAGGCGTATAGATATGTTCCATCACGAATCTGTAACGCTTGGAGAACGTCAACCTAAATAAGAGCACAGATGACTTAACAGGAAAAGTATTTGGGCTAAGGCATCAATAGCGTCCCTAGGAATCCCAGGAGAGAGCAGAACCAGGTACAGGGATGACTCTCTCTCTCTCTCTCTCTCTCTCTCTCTCTAAAACATGCTGTGTGGGACGGATCTGGTGGATGGGAGGAAAGGATGAATGCATAAGTTGGCACACGATCAAATCGGTAAATCCACTTACAGATAACATTCTTCATTGACTCCGTTACTTTCGACTGAAGTACTAAAACTCATTTATTAATCACCATACTCGTCTCGTTTTATTGAGTAATCACGCCATCAAGTGTCTGAAAAATACATATCCTTAACAATCACGATATCTCTGAGATCCAATAACATAATCATTGAACTATTGAAGTTAGGGTCCCGCACTTATTGCGTTTTCTTTGTTTGTCTCAATTTATAAAGATCTCTGGAGCCAACGCACATCCACCATAGCAGGGAATCACTGAGACAATATGCGTGTCCGCGCGACCGCTACGATCGCAGGTTCGAATCCTGCCTCGGGCATGGATGTGTGTGATGTCCTTAGGTTAGTTAGGTTTAAGTAGTTCTAAGTTCTAGGGGACTGATGGCCTCAGAAGTTAAGTCCCATAGTGCTCAGAGCCATTTGAACCTATATGCGTGTCACGGAATATTAGCATGCGCTCTGAGAAACAAACGAGGATCGAAGGGTATAGTGGGTACTGAGAGTCGAACCTAGCTATAATTAGCGGCGCTAGACCGACAACGGTTCACAATATGATTGGAGCCCATGCAGCGAGTATATACAGCAGCAGAACTCGTCCTGCGCGTTAACGCGTCGCTTCCGGGACACGGAGAGTCGAGCCTGCACGAACTGAGACTGCTCCGCAGATCAATGACGCAGACAGTGAGGATGTGGTTTTTAGACGGTTTTCCACATCCCGCTATGTGAATATCGGGCTGGTTACTGTGTCTCGTCTCTGATACACGCTACGAAAACATTTAGAACACGTTCTCACACTTACATGTAGGATATACTCTAGCACAGACAGGAGGGATACACAGATGCCATCCTGCGAGACGAATAAGAGACTGATAACCTAGGCTGTTTAGTGTTGAGGTGCTGTAGGAGAATACTGGTGTCAGTTGAGACCAAACATATACGCTAACAGAAAAGTTAATTCCTACTATTGGTCAATGAAATGGATTGCGATTTTCACACTAGTATTACCAACGAAACGCTTGCTTGACATGGCGCTTCTAGAACGAAAATGTGGCAACAGGACAAGAAATAACCCACAACATTTGTCAAGAGTCTGTTTAAAAACATTGGTGACAGTTTTATGCATGGCACTTGATGTCCTATACCCTATTCAATAAAATCTGAATAACTTTGCTCTCCCGTGATAGTCTATGATATTGTCACTATGACGGAAATTAATTGAGCAGATACTCATTTAACTGTCCTAGTTCCACGTAAATAGTAACTTCTAAGTCAGAAGGTCATCTTCAGAATAGAACTCATGAAACTGTTCTTCGCAACATAATTGTAAGAACTGAACTGACAAGTAGAGCGTCTCAGATGAGTCACCGATTTTGATCAAGTTTTGCAAGGACTTTCTATACTGAAAATAAAGAGACACGTGTTTCGGATTTTTGCTAGACACTTCCTTGTTTTTGAAAAAAAAAATCAACGTCAAAGCTGATGACGAGAATTGGTATTTTAATTGGTATACATCGAAAGGGCGTCTAGAAACAAACATTTTTATTAATATAATGTAGGTTCCAAAGTTAATAATGGTCGAGTTGTTAAAGTTCTTATGTTTTCTCCCTGTAACTTGGATACCCGTTGTTCAGTAGAGCGGAGACGGCGGTCGAGCGGTTATGGTGGGGGGGGGGGGGGGGGGGACGCAGTCAAAGTGTTAGATTTCTAAACCGCTGGTCCGTGTTCAACTTATGTTCGTGGCTTTTTCTTCATTCGAAATTTTTTCTGTGTATTTGATAATATTCTGATAATCGGATAACTTTTATTTGCATTTATTGGAAGTAAAACATAGGGAGGTGCGATTAATAAGCAAATACTCTATAACGTATTGACAGTTATTTTCATCGTGATTCATAGTACAGTTTGATATTGCGTAATCCCAACTGATGACTATTCGTAAGCGTTCTCACTATCAGCGGGATGAAACATATCATAGAAACAGGCAAAACATGAATGTTACTCGTACCATGAACAAGACACGAACGATTTCTCGCCGCACTGACATGTTTTCCGGTTCACTGTTCGTGGGAAACATATCTGATTCACGGTGCTATAAATAGATCTATCAGACATCAATTTGGATGCGTACCAAGCGTATAAAAGTGCATCCTGAAAGCCTGGCGTGGACAACTTTTTATGGACCAATGTATACATCTTTATAGCATCTTCGTTACCTTGTAGTTCCCTGCTCTGTTGTGATATCGCATGATTTTGAATTCGTGAGATGACGTTCTTTTCGTGCCGGAAAAAGTAAACGTAGCTCGGTTGATAGAGAGATGCGCTTTTCGGTGGCATTACTTTCACGGTGCAGGTCAGCTGGGTATCATGATTTACGAAAGTCCTGTCTAGCGTGTCATGTATCACGATGAAAATAACTGTCAATACATTATAATATGTGTTTACTAGGTTATTAATTACATCTCCTGACATTTTGTTTTTAAAAATGGAAGGAAAGCTATGCCCTTTATCAGAATATTACGAGATATACCGATAAAAACATCGAATGAAAACTAAAGCCATAACCAATAATCGAATACGGGTCAGCAGTCTTGTAGTCCAATGTCCTGACCGCTCGACCACTACCTCGCTCTGCTACACATTTTCAATGACAGGTGTCCACGCTATAGCATGAAAAAACAAAACATTAGTAATTGGAACATTATTAACGTTGGGCCCAATATTGTATTAACGGAAAATATTTGTTTTTAGACGATCTTTCGGCGTATAGCGTTGAAAATACGATTTTACATCAACATCTTTGACCTCGATTTTTTTTAAACTGGGAAGTCTCTAGCAAAAAGCCGAAACACGTGTCTCTTTATTTTCAATTACTTGATCAAAATCGGCAACAAACATGTCACAACCTCCGCTTGTGATTTGGCTGCAGGCAGTCAACTGTTCCTGACCGCAGGATCGGAACTGATTTAGTGTCCACGCGGCGGCGACATTTCTACCTGTTGGCGGGAGAATCTCCACCCGGCCAGTAAAAGCGAAAGCAAATTAGTTCACCGTTGACAGCATCGTCTTTGGCGGCTAGCAGCACTACTGGCGGACGAATACGATGTGCTGATGGACGTGGCGGCGGAAGCAGAAAGAGCGCGTGTCATCGGGATTCGGCTGCACGGAACTGAGAAGGCGGCAGCCTTTCGTGGTATTTGCTATGTACCTCATGAGCCTCGTACACAACATTTAGTCTCTTCACACCCCCAAATCATCAGCATCATCACACCTCGTAGCACCCGAAGTAGACGACTGGGTGACTCACCCGATTATTGTACATAAAACGGAAACAGCACCATTACTCAGGGGGACGTTGTCATCAAGAAAAACCAATTCATGTTCTGCCAGTCGGAATGTAGAATGTTACATCCCTTAAAATAGTAAGTTGGGTTGGTTCAAATGTATGTCTGTTGCAATAGTTACACAGAGAAAAAGTGGTTTTGCACAGGGCAGGATAGCGTGAGGAGCAGCATGAGACCGATCTGGTGACAGAAAGCCCCAGCAACAGACACTGAAAATTTCTTCCACGACGGAGATTCAAGCCGGTTACGAACTCCGGCGCCTCCACACAAGTATACGTCAGCGAACTGCATTAGGGAGGCGAGTAACGCCTTCCTTCTACTCACGGTCTGACATCAGTAGATTTCTCGTATGCGTTTAGTTTTTAGTCTCACGTAACACACGTCGCTGCCCGGTAGGATGTGATATTTCAGAAGTAAATAAATAAATAAAAAAGTGTGACGTCATCTGGTGAGAGTGGATGTCCTTGCGCTGCGCCCTGCTGACTTGTCAGAAAATCACCCACGCGGCCTCGCGGCTGCTAACGGAAGGAGGCGTATGAACCGAGATCTCCAGTGTCCACACTGTTCTCAGCTTCCCAAGGTCACACCCTGGGCGTCCTCTTCGCTTCATTCAGCCCAGGTCTCGTTACGCAACCACATCCACAACTATTTTCAACTTCCTGTCAAGTTCTTTCCCGCCTTCGTTGCTTTGATCGCTAATGAGCGTCTGTGCGCTGGCCCTCGAATCGGAGGCAAGCCGCTCCTAATCTTGATGGTGGCTGAAATCTTCACTGCTAGTACACTACTGGCCATTAAAATTGCTACACCACGAATACGACGTGCTGCAGACGCGAAATTTAACCGACAGGAAGTAAATGCTGGGATATGCAAATGATTAGCTTTTCAGAGCATTCACACAAGGTTGGCGCCGGTGGTGACATCTACAACGTGTTGACAAGAGGAAAGTTTCCAACTGATTTCTCATACACAAATAGCAGTTGACTGGCTTTGCCTGGTGAAACGTTGTTGTGACGCCTCATGTTTCCGACTTTGATAACAGTGGGATTGTAGCCAATCGCAATTGCGGTTTATCGTATCGCGACATTGCTGCTTGCGTTGGTCGAAATCCAATGACTGTTTGCAGAATATGGAATCGGTGGGTTCAGGAGGGTAATATGGATCCCAACGACCTCGTATCACTAGCAGTCGAGATGACAGGCATCTTATCCGCATGGCTGTAACGGATCGTGCAGCCACGTCTCGACCCCTGAGTCAACAGAAGGGGACGTTTCCAAGACAACAACCATCTGCACGAACAGTTCGACGACGTTTGCAGCAGCATGGACTATCAGCTCGGAGACCATGGCCGCGGCTACCCTTGACGCTGCATCACAGACAGCAGCGCCTGCGATGGTGTACTCAACGACGAACCTGGGTGCACGAATGGCAAAACGTCATTTTTTCGAAATAATCCAGGTTCTGTTTAGGGCATCATGATGGTCGCATCCGTGTTTGGCGACATCGCGGTGAACGCACATTGGAAGCGTGTATTCGTCATCGCCATACTGGCGTATCATCCGGCGTGATGGTATGGGGTGCCATTGGTTCCACGTCTCGGTCACCTCTTGTTCGCATTGACGGCACTTTGAACAGTGGGCGTTACATTTCAGATGTGTTACGACCCGTGGCTCTACCCTTCATTCGATCCCTGCGAAACCCTACACTTCAGCAGGATAATGCACTACCGCATGCTGCAGGTCCTGTACAGGCCTTTCTGGATACAGAAAATGTCCGACTGCTGCCCTGGCCAGCACATTCTCCAGATCTCTCACCAATTGGAAACGTCTGGTCAATGGTGGCCGAGCCACTGGCTCGACACAATACGCCAGTCAAACTCTTGATGAACTGTGGTATCGTGTTGAAGCTGCATGGGCAGCTGTACCTGTGCACGCTATTCAAGCTCTGTTTGACTCAATGCCCAGGCGTATCAAGGCCGTTATTACGGGCAGAGTTGGGTGTTCTGGGTACTGATTTCTCAGGATCTATGCACCCAAATTGCGTGAAAATGTAATCACATTTCAGTTCTAGTATAATATATTTGTCCAATGAATACCCGTTTATCATCTGCGTTTCTTCTTGGTGTAGCAATTTTAATGGCCAGTAGTGTATTTGGCCGGTAAGGGGAGAAGAGGTGGTGTCAGACATGATGTCTTTGCACCAGTGTCCTGAATTAACAAACGAACCTCTCCGCAGTGTTTCATGTGAGTTCATACGCCACTGCTAATGGCGATCCGTCCGTCAGATGGGGATGTTAACCTCGGCCTCCTTGGTGCTACACGGGAGGAGTACGCTCTGTGCCATTACCGAGTTTGACCCTCTCCCCTCCTTTCATCCCTTAATACACACACCGAGCGAGGTGGCGCAGTGGTTACCACACTGGACCCGCATCCGGGAGGACGACGGCTCAAACCCGCGTTCGGCCATCCTGCTTTAGATCTGCCGTGATTTCCCTCCACCGCTTCAGTCAAATGCCGGGATGGTTCCTTTGAAAGGACACGGCCGACTTCCTTCCCCATCCTTCCGTAACCCGTCCTCGCTAGTTGGTCCCCTCCCCCAAATCAACCAACCTTACTGCACGAATCCATCACTACAAGGTGCAGGCACTCGTCAGAGTCATGCTCACGACGCAGATACACACTTGACATTTCACGGTCGGTCGGAGGAAGGCAACAGCAAGCCACATGCACGCGGACCTTGCCTATAACAACGGTGCGAGATTACTGCATCTGCTCCCTGACGCTCATTCCCCAAGTATGGGTCTGTATGTTACTGATGTGAGTAAACATCGATATCCAAAACAACGAGGCTACGCCTTGTAGAATCGTTTGTATCGCCAGTGATCCTTCTTCTCAATCTCCCCTCACAAACTAGTCCTTCTAAAGTGTCTATTAGCAAGCACTCTCGTCTCAACTGATGTCCCATCCAGTTATTCTTTCCTCTTATAACGTGTATCCGTCTGATGAAGAGGACGAGCATTTCTGTGGTATTTACTTCTTGACATACGTAAACGTGCTCCCCCCCCCCCCCCCCCCCAATAGGTTCGTAAACCTCCGCCGTACTCGGAGCACATTTACGCATTCCACTAGAGCCTATATAAAATTATTTTACATTCTTCAATGTAATATTGAATTAGAAGCATAGAGGGTGGGCGGAAAATCCCGTCACAAACTTCTAGGGTTCTTAGAACGGAGTGAGTATTTTGAATAGGAACTCATGCCCGGAAACGTACCGTTTCCGTGATACATTGTTTTGAAAACATTAAAAATTATGAAGAGAAATCCACGTAAATGTGCCATTGTTACCCCTGTGTCGGACTAGGACACGAAGATAGGACGTTCAGCTATCGCTGGATAGTGCGCTACTGACTAAGTCAGGCTGCAGGATAACTCCTGCGAATTTTGGAAGGTAGAATATGTACTGGCGGAAGTAAAGCTGTGAGGGCGGGTCGTGGACAGCTCAGTCGTTAAGAGCACTTGCCAGCGGAAGGCAAAAGGTGTCAGGTTCGAATCCTGCTCCGGCACACACTTTTAATCTTTCAAATCAGCGCACACTACGCAGCAGAGTTCAAATTCATTCTGGTCTGTTACTGTAAACATACAGACTGAGCCATTACTTCACCGACAAACTTTGAGGTTGTTCAGGTATACCTTTTGAATGTTTTCGGATAAGGAACACGCGGTCTCAGGCGGATCTTTGAGCGTAATAATGTATTTATTGTTTATTCGTTTTGCTGCCGCAGTCACTCTTGTTTCTGCGAAAATACCATCAGAGCAGTGAAGAAACGTATTGTGCAATAACCTAACGTAAAACACAGAAACAGAGTGATGCAACAACCCTCAGATTAAACATGTACAATTTTATCACAGTCTGTTCTGCCAGTGTGCAATACAGGAAATAACAAGTACAGAATTGTTCCCTTACAGCTATTGTTCAAAATGTCGACCACCATGATCACGGGAGAGTGACCAACGACCCACCACCGACTGTATAACGAGCCCAAGAATTCAAGAAGTTTGGTGTACTACTTCCAAGACCGCGATAATGCTAGCAACCAGATCCGTGCGAATATCACCGCGACTAATCCATTCTCGCCCAAACTGTACTTCAGTGTGGTTCCTAATATCGAGTGCTGGCGTCCTATCATGGTGAAATCACATAAGCTAACGAGGTCTCAGCGACACATACTGTCGACATGTTCACTGTTATCTTCAGTGCCCTATGAAGTGAGCAGGTAAATCTAGTCACCAAAAGTACTCTTGCCCGTCGGGACAGTGGGTGCGTTCTGAGGCAGAAATCAAAAGAATAGGAGAATACAGTCACTGAGAGTAATATTGTAATATACTCAACTTTGGTACAAAATATTCCTCGGCGAAGTCGGTGTACAAGTTCCTGGCAAAGCCGGGTAAGTTAAACTCTTTACCTTTTCGTAATGTAGAAATAAGCACAAATTATGAGGCCAGTTCTGATGTACTGCACTATGACGATGCTTCACTGCTGCTGACTGAAGCTACTCTACAACTGGGCAAAGACTGCGCTACAGCTGCAGTCGGGCGGCCTCTTATCCACGTGATCCGTGGCGCTCAGGGGGCGTGGCACTCGTGAGGTCAACAATTGTACTTCCTCCCGAATGTTATCGTCGGCTATGATACCAAACAGTACAGGTACAAAGCTAATTGCGTCAAGAAACCAAATGAATTGGAAGTTCTGTAACGAGCCATCCAAGAGTGTGGGTCCTCTCTACCGTAACACTTACAAGTTATCCCTGAACCACCTCTGCAACTTTGTCGGTGGTTTTCCGACTCACCACGTATATAAATGATCTAGTGCATAATGTAGGAAGATGAAATAGGCTGTTCACAGACGGTGCGGTTGTCTATAAGAAGGCAGCAACGCTAGAAGACTGTAGCGAACTGTAGGAAGATGGTGCAGCAACCGGCAGTTGACACGGAACATAAATAAATGTAAGGAAGTTCGCATAAATAGGCTACAGAGAGCCGAGTGGTGACATCTCTTTCTGAAGCCAGATAGCTGTTGGAAATCTGTGAGGCATCTTGGACGCTAATAAAACAGTCATTGCTTTACAGTGTTTACAAGTCGTCGCTATTCCACACCAGCCTCGGCTGTTGCTCATTCAGCTGCTTGTTGGATTCTAGCTGACCTCCTTCAAATCACCTCAACGTCTGCAAGCACAGGAGAAGATGGTCTTCATGCCCGCCGTGTCATCCTCATCTCACAGACGTCACTGGATGCGGATATGGAGGGGCATGTGGTCAGCACACCGCTCTCCCGGCCGATGTCAGTGTACGAGATCGGAGCTGCTACTTCTCAGTCAAGTACCTCTTCAGTTTGCCTCACAAGGGCTGAGTGCACCTCGCTTGCCAACAGCGCTCGGCAGACCGGATGGTCACCCATCCAAGTGCTAGCGCTTAACTTCGGTGATCTGATGGGAACCGGTGTTACCACTGCGGCAAGGCCGTTGACTTATAATATGGCACACTGATGTGCAAAACTTAAGGACGAAAGTAATTTTCACGCGATGTGTCACTGTCAAGACACATAGTTCGGTGAAACGTAGATTATACATACAAAGAAGTGTTGTACAAAGGTAACTGAAAAGTATATGGTGACGAATAGAAATTACACTTTTATTCAAAGACAATAATTACACTGAAGTCTTGGTCCCCTGACCCTATAAATGGCGGGTCCTGGTTCTTTATAGGATGTGTGATCGCCACGTACGGCAGTGAATTCTCTGCAGCGTGTGGCCACGAAGTTGGTAAGGAGTTGTTGTGGTAAGACGTTCCATCCCTCCACCAAGACTGTTAACAACTGCTGAATGATCGTTAGTGCATTTGGACGTGCTGGAATACGTCTCCCCAACGCACTGCACACGAGTTCGATGGGATTTAAATCGGTGTAACGTGCAAAGCAGTCAATTCGCCGAATATCCTCTCATTGCAAGAGCTACTCCACCTCCGCAGTTCGAAGCGCTCGCTCATTGTCATCCATAAAAATGAAGTCAGGGCCAAATGTACCCTTGAAAAGCTGCATGTGGAAAAATATTATAGTGTCACAGTAACTGCTGAGTTTACTGTAATCAAAAATTTGAAAGTCAGTACGCTCGTGCATCATTACGCTTCTCCACACCATAACACCTGGGCATCCAAAACGATCTCGTTTGAGAATGTTTGTGAGCGCATTACGCGTTCCCACCTTTCGCTATGTGAGGAGACGTTCAGAATAACTGCTCAGACTGAGTCTGCACTCAACCGAGAACAGTATGCAACCCTACTACTCGCTGGTGTCATTGCAAACGTTGGTGCCGATGTGCAGGTGTCAACGGAACACAATTTACTGTCGTCCGGAAAAGAGACCACCCCCATGCCGCCACCCTGCCACTGTGGAGTGTGACATTGAGTGCACTGCACTTTTGAGAAATGCTGTTTCCATTGTACCCGCTGTTTGACTTGGGTCCCTTCTTGCCAGTTGCACAATATAGCGTTCATTTTCCGATGTATAAGACCATTATCGACGACCTCCTCATCTTGAGGCAGCAGTGCCTATGATTAGGAACGCTTCCCATGCAACTGAAACAATGCTGTGAACAATACGATTTACATAAACGATCTGGTTGATGGTATTGACAGCGGCCTTAGACTGTTTGCCGATGATGCTGTAGTCTACAGGATAGTAGTATCACATGAAAGTTGTGAACAAATCAACGAGGATTTGCAGAAAATAAATACGTGATGTATTGACTGGCAGTTCTCTCAATATTAGTAAGTGTAACCTATTGCGTATAACAAGGCGAAAATCCCCATTAATGTACGAGTACAAAATAAATGCCCAGTCTTTGGAAGCGGTAACGTCCGTCAAGTATCTGGGTGTGACGATTCGAAATGATCTCAAATGGAATGATCAGATTACACAAGTAACGGGTAAGGCGAACTCTAGATTGCGATTTGTTGGTGGAATCTTGAAGCGATGCAATCCGTCAACAACGGAAATAGTTTACAAAAAAATTGTTCAAATGGCTCTGAGCACTATGCGACTTAACTTCTGAGGTCATCAGTCGCCTAGAACTTAGAACTAATTAAACCTAACTAACCTAAGGACATCACATACATCCATGCCTGAGGCAGGATTCGAACCTGCGACCGTAGCGGTCGCTCGGCTCCAGACTGTAGCGCCCAGAACCGCACGGCCACTCCGGCTGGCAAATAGCTTACGTTACGTTAGTTCGTCCAGTCTTGGAGTATTGTTCTTCTGTATGGGACCCTTACCAGTTGGGTCTGATTCAAGAGATTGAGAAGGTCCAAAGAAGAGCGGCAAGATTCGTGACTGGTACATTTAGCCATCGCGAGAGCGTTACAAATCTCATAGAAAGTTTGAAGTGGGACACACTTGCAGATAGACGGCGCGCTAAACAGAAGGGGCTGCTCACTAAATTCCGAAATCCCATCTTCACCGAGGATGTAGAGCATGTCCAGAATGAGATTTTCACTCTGCAGCGGAGTGTGCACTGATATGAAACTTCCTGGCAGATTAAAACTCTCGTACCGAGGCGTTTAAACAGTCGTTTTTCCCTCGCGCGATACGCGAGTGGAACAGAGAGGGGGGGGGGGGATATGACTTTGGCGCGAATTGTGTTCTCCGCCACACACCGCTTGGTGGCTAGCGGAGTATACATGTAGATGTAGATACCCATCCACTGTGCTACACTCGTCACACTTCTTCCTTCTTTCCATGTCCCTGTGATACTACTCGGTGTGAAGTCAACCGAATGTTGTCCCCAAGCCACGTTGCAATGAAAAACACCACCGCATTGCAACGTAAATGGTCACTGATTAACACGCACTATGTTTTCCTGTTCGTCCAACTGCCTCGTGTTGCTGGGCCAGTGCCATTTGGCGCTATCGTCACTCTGACCTCACGCCATGTGACGCACTATTTTGTATGCACGACTGGGAAACCTCCGGCAACATGTCCCCGCATATTCATTGATTTCCAGCTAGTAGTTAATAATTCTAAGACAAAAAAGAGAAACACACCATGAAGCAATTATCCGAATGGGAAGCAATTAGACAGATGTTATGTACATGTAAAGAGAAACAAATGATTATAATTTCAGGAAAATTGGGTGATTTATTTAAGAGAAAGTGCTTCAGAAACTGAGCAAGTCAGTAACGCATTGGTTCGTCTCTGGCCCTTATGCGATCAATTATTCGGCTTGACCTTGATTGAGAGATTGTTGGATGTCATCGTGATTGATACCATGCCAAATTCTGTCCAATTCGTGCGTTAGATCGTCAAAATCCGGAGGTGGTTGAAGGGCTCTGCCCGTAATGCTCCAGAAGTTCTCAATTCGGGAGATATCCGGCGATCTTGCTGGTCGAGGTAGGGTTGTACGATTTAGCAATGACGAAGACAAGCAGTAGAAACTCCCACCGTGTGCGATCGGGCGTTACCTTGCTGAAATTTAGGCCTATATGGGTTGCCATCAAGGGCAATAAGACGGCCGTAGAATATCGTCGACGTACCGCTGTGCTGTTAGGGTTCCGTTGATGACAACCAAAGGGGTCGTGCTATGAAATGAAATGCCAATATCAGACCATCAACCCTGGCTGCGGGACGTATGGCGGGCGACAGTCAACTTGGTATTACACCGCTGTCTGGGGGCATCGCCAGACATGTCTTCGGCCTGGAATCGCAATGACCGGATAGAACAGTCTTCAGTGATCGGTCTTGCTTCGAATTGAGTCCCGACGACCAGCGATGACCACGGCACCCATACAGCACAGCGGTACGTCCCGTTTCGTTTTTCTTCCTTGCACGACACCCTGGGTTTACATTTCAACAAGATAATGCCCGCCCGCTCCCGTCGAGATTTTCCGTTGCTTGTCTTCATGTTTGCCGAACCCTACCTAGGCTAGCAAGGTCGCCAGATTTCTTCCCAAATGAGGACGTCTGCAGCACTTTGGCCAGAGCCCTTCAACCAGCTCTAGATCTTGATGATCGAACGCGCCGACAGAATTAGGCACAATATCCCTCAGGTGGACATCAACAACCCTGCCAACCATGCTAATCCGAATAACTGCTTGCCTTAGGGCCAGAGGTGGACCAAAACGTTACTGACATGCTCAGTTACTGATGGTCTTTCTCTTGAACAAATCATTGAGGTTTTCTGGAACTCTAATCATTTGTTTCTCTCTGCATGTACATCACACCTACCGATTTCCGTTGTTGTTGTTGTTGTGGTCTTCAGTCCTGAGACTGGTTTGATGCAGCTCTCCATGCTACCCTATCCTGAGCAAGCTTCTTCATCCCCCAGTATTTACTGCAACCTACATCCTTCTGAATCTGCTTAGTGTATTCATCTCTTGGTCTGCCTCTACGATTTTTACCCACCACGCTGCCCTCCAAAGCTAAATTTGTGATCCCTTGATGCCTCAGAACATGTCCTACCAACCGGTCCCTTCTTCTTGTCAAGTTGTGCCACAAACTCCTCTCCTCCCCAATTCTATTCAATACCACCTCATTAGTTATCCGATCTACCCATGTAATCTTCAGCATTCTTCTGTAGCACCACATTTCGAAAGCTTCTATTCTCTTCTTGTCCAAACTATTTATCGTCCATGTTTTACTTCCATACATGGCTACACTCCATACAAATACTTTCAGAAACGACTTCCTGAGACTTAAATCTATACTCAATGCTAAGAAATTTCTCTTCTTCAGAAACACTTTCCTTGCCATTGCCAGTCTACATTATGTATCTTCTCTATTTCGACCATCATCAGTTATTTTGCTCCCCACATAGCAGAACTCCTTTACTACGTACCATTCGAATAATTCGTTTGTGGTCCTTTTTTTCTGAGTATATGTCATGGTACTTTATCTATCTCGTCCTAAAGTTTTGCAGAGCGGTGTACATCTATCGGGGCGACTGTGTCTTGGATCCTTTAAGTACGAGCTGCCTCTGTTATCGAGGTATCGATACGGTGTCAAGTGTAGGTATTATTGGTCCAGTTGTTTAGCAGCAGGTGCCCGGCAGAGGCGCTGATGGCGCGGTGTTGCGGTGTTGCAGTGGGCTGCGTTCGCTGCAGGGCGGCGCCTGGGACGGTGACCGCCGGCGCTTCTGGTGGTTCTCCGCCTACGCGTGGGGCGGCGCCGCCCTCGTGTGCGCGGCCACCGCTGCCGTCGAGTTCTCCGACTCCGTGCCCAAAGGCGCCAAGCTGAAGCCAGACTTCGGCGCCGTACGATGTTGGTTCAGGGGTGAGTCCGTACATCCACATCCTGTTCTGTTCACGTATGGAGCGCGGAACAAATGACAGGTTAACCGCTCCTATGTGTGTTGTAATTAATATAATCATGTACTCACGATCCCCACAGCGTAATAGGTAAGCGATTGTAGCATTGTGCCGGCCGCGGTGGCCGAGCGTTTCTAGGTCTGGAACCGCGTGACTGCTATGGTCGCAGGTTCGAATCCTGCCTTGGGCATGGATGTGTGTGATGTACTTATGTTAGTTAGGTTTAAGTAGTTCTAAGTTCTAGGGGACTGATGGCCTCAGATGTTAAGTCCCATAGTGCTCATTTGAACCATTTTTGCCGGCCGGTGTGGCCGAGCGGTTCTATGCGCTTCAGTCTGGAACCGCGCGACCGCTATGGTCGCAGGTTAGAATCCTGCTTCAGGCATGGATGTGTGTGATGTCCTTAGGTTAGTTAGGTTTAAGTAGCTCTAAGTTATAGGGGACATGACCTCAGATGTTGGGTCTCATGGTGCTCAGAGCCATTTGTACCATTTTTTTGAACCACTTTGTAGCATTGTCCTAGAGCAGTGGTTCCCATCATTTCTGAGTCCATTACTCCAACATCTACATCTACATTTATACTCCGCAAGCCACTCAACGGTGTGTGGCGGAGGGCACTTTACGTGCCACTGTCATTACCTCCCTTTTCTGTTCGTGTATGGTTCGCGGGAAGAACGACTGTCTGAAAGCCTCCGTGCGCGCTCGAATCTCTCTAATTTTACATTCGTGATCTCCTCTGGAGGTATAAGTAGGGGGAAGCAATATATTCGATACCTCATCCAGAAACGCACGCTCTCGAAACCTAGCGAGCAAGCTACACCGCGATGCAGAGCGCCTCTCTTGCAGAGTCTGCCACTTGAGTTTGCTAAACATCTCCGTAACGCTATCACGGTTACCAAATAACCCTGTGACGAAACGCGCAATCAGATACTAACTGCTACCCCCTCACCACCACCACCCCTCCAAATGGGTCAAATGGCTCTAAGCACTATGGGACTTAACATCTGAGGTCAACAGTCCCCTAGACTTAGATCTACTTAAACCTAACTAACCTAATGACATCACACACATCCATGCCCGAGGCATGATTCGAACCTGCGACCGTAGCAACAGCGCTGTTCCGGACTAAAGCGCCTAGAACCGCTCGGCCACAGCGGCCGGCCCCATCCCTCCCACCTTAGTCATGAACATTAGCGCATAAGTGAACTTTATAATGATAAACAGTTTTCTTTGATTATTTTTATTTTTAAAATGACGTAAGATGAATGATGTTTAATTTTCGTGCAATACACTCCCATTTAAAATCAACCACATTAAAACGTATGCACTATACTTAGGCCTACTGTTTGAGAATCACTTGATTGTTGGACTCCTTATTTCTCAGCTGACATAAATTTATAATAATAATAATAATAATAATAATAATGCAGTGTTAGCCCTACAGCAGTGTAGTAGCCATTATATAGTAATTCTTGAGCAGTCGATTACTTCCTTTATAGTTGCGGGGTGATTCACGGAGCTATTTCTGAACTACAGCGGGAACTACAAACAATTTGCGGAAGACATTTTCATGAGCTATTTCGGTGTATCTGATGTATAGTCTTAATTTTATTGTCTTAGGCGCGTGGTGCAAAGTATGTCTGTAGTGGATGGACTATGTCACCTAGATGATGTTTGTACATTCGTTTCATAGGCTACAACCTATAGCACATTGTCTCACGCGTGAACCTTGGTATCTGAAAAAATGAAATAACTGGTAACCCATGTATTCAGTATTACAGCCTCACAAAATAGTGACAACAGTAACTACCTTTCAAAAATAATTTAGTATAATGACCGGAACGCTGTTGAACACTTTTGTTTTTACCCCTGAGGAGGTAATTATCCCCGGGTTGTGAAATATTGTCCTAGAGTCGTTATTTAAGGCCGGTTCTAGATACTTACGAATTAAGCTTTCCGGGAACTGTTTGCCTCTATTTTCAGGTGCCTTTCCATCTCCTCTGTGACACTCTTCCACATATCAAACAAATAAGTGACCATTCGTGCTGATCTTCTCTGTGCTGTGTATGTTCAGTATTCCCTGTAAGTCTCGCTTTGTAAGGATCACGCGCACTTGAGCAATATTCTATGCTGTATCCCACGAATGATTTGCAAGCAAACTCCTCTGTCCACTGGTTATGTTTCCTTAGTAACCTACCAATAAACCGAAATCTGCCACCCGTTTTACCCATGACGGAGCGAAACGATCATTTCATATCACATCCCTACAAAGCGTTACAGCCAGGTGTTAGTATGAGTTGAGCGATTCCAGCGGTAGCTCGTTGATACTTTAGTCACAGGATACTACTTTTTATTTTCCTGAAGTGCACAATTTTACATTTTTGGACATTTAAAACAAATTGCCAATATTTGCACAACTTTCATATCATATCAAGATCTGATTGAATACATGGGCGGATTTTTCCAGGTAATACTTCGTTATAGGTAACCGCATCATATGTGTAAATTTAAGATTACTATTAATATTGCCTGCTAGATCATTAATATACAACCTTAGCGGAAAGGGCCCCAATACATTTCTCTATGGCACACGTGAAGTTACTTCTAAGTCCGTCGATGACACGCCATTCAAGATGATATACTGCGTCCTCCCAGTTAAAAAAGCCCCAGCCCAGTGACAAATTTCGCTTGATATCCTATATGTTCATATTTTTGATAATAATCGTAGGTGCGGTATTGAGTCAAATAATTTACATAAATCGAGAAAGAGTGCATCCACATGACTGCCTTTATACAAAGCTTTCAGTACGTCATGTGACAAAAGTGCGAGTTGGGTTTCACTTGACCTATGTTTTAGGATTCCATGTTGGTTGGCGCGGAGAAGATAATTGTGTTTGAAACACCTTATTATGTCTGAGCTTAGAATATGTTCTAAGATCCTACAACAAATGGGTGTTAAAGATATTGGCTGGTAGTTTTGTGTCTCGTTTCTGCTATCCTCCCTGTAGACGGTGTGCCCTATGCTTTCTGCCAATTACTGGCTAGGTTTTCTGTTCGAGGGAGCTGTGGTGAACTATAGCTAAAGGGGGGCTAGTTGCACAGCAAATTCGGTATTGAATCTGATGGGATTCCATCGGGCCCTGGGGCTTTGTTACGTTTTAGCGATTTCAGCTGCTTCTAAACGCCCTTGGTATTAAGATTTGTGTCACACATCTTTGCAGCGAGAATTGGAGCGAGAATTGGAGTAATACGAATTTTCATTTGTAAAGAAACATTTGAAAACAGAGCTCATCCTTTCTGTTTTTGCTTTGCTACACTCAGTTTCAGTTCCTGTCTCATCCATGAATATCTGGACACTGACTTTGTTACCACCAACAGGCTTTACGTATGAGCAGAATTTCTTTTGCTTTTGTGAGACATCCTTCATTAATATTGTGGTTCGGTAGACAATGAAGGCTTCACGAACTTCCCTCTTGACAGCCAAATGCGTTTCGTTTAGCATCTCCTGATCTCTAGCCCTAAGCTTCGTTTTAGAACTATTATGCGGTAGTCTCTGTTCCTTTAGAAGTTTCCTTACACTGATTGTATACCGTGAAGACTCTCTCCCATCGTGATGCATAGCTACGTGGTCCACTATTCTTCTGAAGGCAGTTCTCCTACATGCACTTCTCCAGAGCTAAACGTTTCGAATTTGTTACTGAGGTGCGGTGCTACTGCCTCTTCATGCACTTTGATGAAAGTATACATCTTTCAACTTGTGTCAGTGTCCCTTTGTACTTTAGAAGTCATTGTTGCTACAACTGCCTCATTTTCACTGCCGCCAGATTCTGTTAAGTCTTCAAGTTAGGTTTATTTGTTGTTTTAGACACAATAGAATTCCATAATGAGTGAGCTTCCGAACAATATGTTCTAGGTAGTTTTCAGAGAACTCATTTACTAATCTATCGCAGAACGTCTTTTCACGCCCACCGCTTGAAATAGTGTAATTTTCGCTATTGATTTTGGACTACTAATGTCTCCTCCAGTAATGACAGTATGACAGGGGAACTTACTTCCTAGTGAACTTAGATTTTCTCTGGAGATGAGTCCGATGGCTGATAGAAGGATTCGGCTTTAAGTTCATGTCCCACCCTTGTGTGCACCCCACACACTGTAAGCTACCCGGGTAGCTAGCCTAGCTTGTCGCAGAACATTGTGAGTCTCTGGTTCAATCCTTCCACTCGACTAACAACTAGCAGCCCCGATCAGTTCTTGGGACAATGCTGCAAGTCGTAAACGTCGATGAAATTGCATATGCAAGACTGGTCTTCTCAACCTTCGCTTCCAGTCACTGGAATGATCCAAGTATGACCTCGGAGCCCGGATGATAGGTACCGTTTGTTGCAACGTGCACCACAACCTGTAGTTGGTTGCACCCTTTTCCTCAGTAGTTGCCGGAACAGCCTCTTCAACATGTTGAATGAAGCCCCAAGGGGTACACACTGAGTGCCCCTAGAGTTCCGTCCCAGTCCTTGCTGCCATTGCCCTAATGGGTACCATTATTCGCCATGCATTTGAACTGCTGACGATTAACAAACCCTTACCCTTTTGCATTTGACTCGTCTTGATACAGGACATAGCAAGTTTTCCAACAGGTGGTGTGAGTCTCAGTGGTCCAGTTTCGATCTTAGTGAACGGCAGCATCTTGAACCAGTTGGTTAGGGGGATCAGTATATAACACTTCGAGTTCTCCATGGTCCATGCATTCCCTGTACAGGACAACTAGCCCACCGCTTCGACACCACTCATAGTCAAGTGGATGAGTAGTGAGAGTTTCCGTATTTCCCATAGAGAAGAACAGAATCTGGAGGAGAGGATAGTAATTAAGGTACCTTTGATATCTCCGTTTCATTACTGTTGGAAGCGCTCCTAAAACGCGCATTCGTAGCGCCTTTCAATCTTTTGATAAGAGTCATGGCCATTTCCAGCTGCTTATGAATGTCAATCAACTCATACTGTAGTTGCATTATGGCTGGTGCAATACTTTACAGAACAGTAAAAAAGTAACTCAAAACTGAACCTTCTGATTCTCTTTTAATTTTTGGATCTATTAACATAAAAGTGTTACAAACTCCCTGTAAGAACTGAAGTAATTAATATGCAAAAGAGATTTCTGTTAAGGTACCCGATAAAACCTATGATAAAAGTTACTAATTTATTGAAACATGTTTGAGGTTATAGTCTCTAACAAACTCTAAAACTGTGTTAATTGGCGATAAATGTAGATATATATCCGCTTGTTCAAATGGAAAACTAAATTTTACACTGTATGTTAGTTATAATGTGTGCTACAGTAAATAAATCACAAACGCCGATTTACACTCCAGTCTAACTTCTCACCTGTTCTTTGCCATCTAGTTCTTCCTCAAATACCGTCTTCGCTTGAGACAACAGTCACTAAATGTTGTTAACACTCCCGATTCTTGACTGCGGGGCGGGGGTTGGGGGTGGAGGGGGGAAGAAGGGAGAGGAGTTTATACGAGGGCTGAATGAAAAGTAATGCCTCCACCTTCGTTAATTGGGTCTGGATGGGAATACTTTAATACAGCAAACGCAGAAATAATCCTTAGAATGTGATCTTTAATTAGCAGAAGTTTTCTGAAGCCGCCACGGAAGAAGTCGACACTCCGTTACCGCAACCACAGTCTCACAGTTCTCTCAACGTCTTCATGAGAAGTATAATGATGTCCCCACATATCGTCTTTCATTATCGAGAACAGATGGAAGTCAGACGGTGCTAAATGTGGACTGTATGGAGGATGCCGTACGGTGGTGAGATTCAGTCTCTGAAGTTCTGCTGTGGTGGCACGTGAAGTGTGTGGTTTGACATTGTCATGCTGCAGGACCCTTGTTACCCGTCGTTTCAGAGTTCGCAACGTTGTGATGTAATGCTCTGAATTTATTGTTGTCCCACGATCAAGGAAATCAACATGAATAACACCATTGCATCCCAGAACACTGTGGCCATGATTTTTCCAGCTGAGTGCTGCGTCTTGAATTTCTTTTTCTGAGGGGCGAGTGTTTTTGTCGATATTTCATAGACTGACGTTTCGTCTCCGGGTCGTAATGGTGTACCCACGTTTCGCCTCCTGTCACAGTCGAATGGAGAAGGGCGTCACCTTCATTCTCGTAACGCGAGAGGAGTTCCTAGCAAATTTCAGATCTGTGCTCTTTCATTTCAGGAGTCAGCATCCGGGGTACCCATCGTGCACAGACCTTCCGATAGCCAAGCAAAGCAATAATGTGACCCACACGTTCTTGGAAAATGCCGATTGTGCTTACAGTTTCTCTCTGAGTGATACGACGATCGTCCTGAATCAATGTCAACATTTTGCTTGTGAAACTCGATGGTTGCTGTCACAGGACGTCCAACTCTTTGTTTGTCACGCATGTCAGATGTTCTCGCTTCAACATCCTTAAACTTACTCGCCCAACGACGCACAGTATTCACATCAACACAGTCACCATAAACTGCTTTCATTCTCTGATGAATCTCCTTTGGGGTGACACCTTCTGCTGTCAAGAATTCAATGACTGCACTTTACTTAAATCGCACTAACCGACTGTCTGCGCAGGGTTCCATACTTTACACTGTAACAAAACAACCGTTCAATGCTAAGGCTTCCCGCCAACTTTAGACGTAGAGAAGAGGCTACGGAACACGCCAGTACCTACCGCACACCAACGCTGCCAACTGGTGAAGACTTACGAAGGTGGAAGCATTACTTTTCAGTCAATCCTCGTAGTATATATAGATAGAGGTTTGTCCATTTTTCTCGATTTTTCTTTATTCAGTTTTTTCTTCTTTATAGACAAGCACAGAGTAATCGTATAACTTTTATGATATCTACGTTGCGCAAATTATGTACAAGTATCTTCTCCAATGTAGAATAAATATCACATAAAATAGATAAAACAAGTTGAACCACTGTACAATAAAGTCAACCAACATAAAACAATACATTTCATTCTCTTGTTCAGACATTCTTGCGTATAAATAAAACGACTTAGTTTAAAGATGTGACTTGTAAAATTTAAGTTGGGCTACAGTGTTATACATTTCGTGATAGATCAATGTTATAGCAACAAAGAAGAGTGAACAGAATGACATTCAAAATTGTGTTGAAGGCATCTCATACCTTAACATTTTTCATCTGGCTTAATCAAATGGCGAAAACAATAATCTTAAGGAAAAATCCAGCAATGTATTTTCTTGTCACATTATTTTCCTCATTAGTCGTAGACCTTTCCTTCTCGTAAATATATGACCACAGAATTACACAACATAATTCTGATGTATTGAACCTTCATTTCAGTTTCTCCATATTTTTAAGACATAAAGCTTTTCTTACTTGTATAATAACTATAATAAAACTATTATGCCTCTTACCTATGAAAAGCAACTGTTCCTTATTCCATGTACAGATAGTTCGAATTGCATCTATAGGAGCAGCAGCTGTTAACCACTGTTTGCCTAAATAAAAGTGTAAAATAGGACAAATACCTGTAATTGACGGTGTATGTAGGTAATATGCAACTAATCACTTTTTGAAATTCATGAGATTTATTCTCCATTAACCAGTTTTCGAGTCACTGCAAGCGCGTCATCAGATAAAGACGTTCCAGAAAGACTTCTCTAGACCACGTGCAGCTAAACCCTAGAGTCGTGGTGTTGGCAAAAATAACGATAACTGTGACATATGTTACCGAAATGGATACGTTACATAGCACTGACTGTTGGTATCCAGGACAAATTCGTTCCGGTAACGTATATTTCTCCCAGCTTACAGTACTTTATCGGAATTAAATAGTCAGGGTACCTCGAAGAAGTACGATGCAGTTGTTCTAAAACTTGACAATTTTTCGCATCGTAAAGACTTCGGCAACTTATGCCTCGGTTTTCGTTAGCACCGGACTCTAGAACGTAGCCGTACATAGTCCAGAGAATAATCTTCCTGTAGCACCAGCATCTGATGATGAGCTAGCACTGCGTTGAAAATGATTAATGGCTCAAACAAGTAAATCGCATCAAATTCAAAAAGGTACTAGTTGCATGTATCTAACAGGTTGGCCAAAAATATGGAAACAGCAAAAACACAACACATTACTATACCTAATCCTACGCAGGAAAACCCTTGGCATTCAAAACTGTTTCCAGTCATCTCAGAATGTGTAAATAAGGGTTATTTGTGGTTTTCAAGGGAATCTCATACCATTTTGTCTGCAAAATAGTCGCAAGTTGAGGTAATGATCTTGCAGGTGGATAGCGACCACTTTCCTTCTGGCCAAATCAGATCACAAAGGGTCAATAATTCTGAGATATGGTGACCGGAAAGATGCGACAATTCAACCTCCTGCTCTCAAACGCAGTCCTGGACGATGCGAACTGTTTGAACAGGAGCCCTGTCGTCTTGGATCAGAACATCACCATTGAGGGAAAAAAATGTATCTTGAGATGGACCTGTTTAGGTAAAATGGTCTAAGGGTCCTTGGCAGTAATGTAACCTTGTACAGTACCCATGGAATACCACGATATGGCTGCCCAAATCATCACCGAAACCTCGCCGTGTTTCCCTCTTGGGACGTAAATTTGCTCAGAAGATGTTAAGAGTGCGCAGCAAGGCTCAACAGACCAAATGACTATCTTCCACTGCTCCATAGTCCAGATTTTACGGCTTTGGCACCACGTTTTACTCTGACGGGCGTTTGCTTCACGAAAGAGTAGTTTTGGATTTCCAACTCGCCCTGTTATGCCTAGCTGATGGTGCTCCACTCGTGTTGCGGTACTGTCAGGATTTGCAAGTGCAACATTCGGTTCCGCAGGGACTTTTGCAGCTGTCATCCTCTAATTTTTGTCACCGTCCTCCTAAATTACCGTCCGTCATAATCACTCAACACACACTTTCGTCCGCGTTGTTAATTGCTGGATGATGATTTTCCGCTCTCTCTATATGCGGTATTAATATTCGATATGGTGCCTCTTGAAAATTCTAACACTTCGGCTATCTTTGGTGCAGAAGCACGCACTATCAACACTAACAATGTGAATATGTTCTAATTCACTTAGCTCCGCCACAATGCACTCACAACTACACATAAAATACTTCTCACCACGACTGACACTTGCAACGTATTGAGGACACTGCACAGGTGCCGTTTGTGGTCAAATACAACAGCGCAACCTACAGGCTTGTTTAGCATCTGTGTTTATGTTCAAGCACGCATTTCTCACGGTGTTTCCTTATTTCTGTCCAACCCCTGTGCATAAACCGCGAATTTAAATCAAAGCTGCAGTTCGTTACAACGAAATGGATATAATGAAAATACATGTACGAGGGTCGTTCAATAATTAAAGAGACAAATTGGTCTGGGGAAGAAACTGTTTGTATGGCAAGTATGGTACTTTTATGGTTTTAAGTAGGCATCACGGGGATGAACCCTGGTCACCTTATGTATCAACATTGTTTTGTTTATAACCTCAAAAACACATTCCAAGATGGAGAGTCCGCTGAAAACGTCCACATTAGTTGAACAACGTTCTCTTATCAGTTTTTTACTTGTTGAAGGCGAGAAACCAGTGAATATATACTGTAGAATGTCTAAAGTTTATGGTGAAGGTTGTTGAATCGTTTAAATTTTTACAAGTGGGTAGAGCAGTTCAAAAATTGTCGCGACTCAATGACAGACGATCACCGTTACGGCCGACCAGTTGCGGTTTTAACTCCCTCATTTGAAAGCCGAATTGATGACATTATTTGTGCCGACCGACGTGTGACTGTGGAAATGCTAGTTGATAAGATTCAACTTAGTACTGGTACAGTTCATAGCATTATCTGTAACAAGCTGAAGTACCGCAAGACATGTGCAAGATGGGTCCAAAGGAGTTGACGCGGCTACACAAGGAAACAAGGTTGAGAGTGTGCACAGAGCTAAAGGAACGTTATGGACGGGAAGGTGAGCACTTCCTCAACAAAATTTTAACTTGTGATGACTTGGGTTCACTATTACGAGCCAGAAACAAAAAGACAAAGCATGCAGTGGAAGCACGCCAACTCACCTGTCAAGAAAAAATTCAAAATCCAAGCCTCAGCAGGAAAAGTCATGTTGACGGTGTTTTTGGATGCTGAAGGTCAAGTTTTTTGTGATTATCTCGAAAAGAAGCGTACAGTGAACAGCCAATACTACTCGGATTTGCTTTTAAACAAGGTGAAGCCAGCCATGAGGCAGAGACGTCGTCGATCTCAGAGGAGAGGTGTCGTTCTCCAGCAAGACAACGCACGTCCTCATATTGCTCAACTAACGCCATCGACAAAAAGGGCTGGGAAGTACTGCCTCATCCCCCTTACAGTCCTGATTTAGCACCTAGTGATTTCCATTTGTTTGGTGCACTGAAGTAGGCATTACATGGGAAGAGGTTGCAAGACAACGAGTACGTGACAAGTGTGTGGGAAATTGGTTCAAACATCAAGATAAAGAGTTATCTGCAGCCGGAATAAAACAGCTTGTAGCTTGTCGGAACAAGTGCATAAATGGTCATGGGGATTATGTCGAAAAGTAGAAAAAGTATTGTTCTGTAAAAATAAACGCTTTTTCTCCAGACCAATTTGTCTCTTTAATTATTGAATGACCCTCGTAATATTAAAGCCTCAGTTTTAGCATGAAATGAAAACGAACGCCTATATAGTAAAGTCATTTGACACTCTCGGTATGATGGTGAGAACATATGCAGTGCGTTATGCTCACTCCAGACACATTTCTACGCTGCGGCCGCAGCCAAGAACGTCGCGGGAGGCAGCCCAGTGTTCCGTTTCCAAATAGATTCTCGCACTTCTTCCACGTTCTAGATCTGGCAGCGCCTGAAGCATGCGTTTTCGGCTCTAGATTCCTGATCTCATAACTTTGGTCTTAAGATCAGTATTTTGTATACAGCAAACATAGGTAAGAGATCTCCCTTGAAGCCTCTATGACCGCACAGGCTTCCGGCCAAACAATAGAAGATTCGCTCTGCTTGGAAAAATTGCCAATGTATGTTGTTCATTTACAAGTTCACCTACTTGGACAGCAGGATTAAAGCTACTAACATATTTATTTTCAAAGGGAATTCTGTTTATGTTTCGTATAAAGGTAAATTTCATTGGTCGAACCAGTCCGATAGACAACTGCCCTAAAAAACTGTGAAAAAAGGAGCAGAACAACAGAGGAAATCATTTATCTATTTAAAGTAATCATATTTCAAATGATAGTTTCAGAGAAGAAATTGAGTACGGGATGTGGCATCGATAAGCCCATTTTTTCACACTGAGACCCATTTATTACCTTCAATAAATCTATACAGCACAGAGAGTATAAATATCTATTTTCATAACGGTTCATTCTGTTGCAAAGGTTTCAGTTGTTGCCACTGTTAAAATTATTTTCGCAGTCTATTTTTATAATACACCGGAATGGATAGCATACCGTGTTTCTCAGTGTATGTATTCTGAGCCTCTGAAACACATAGCTGACACGTCACTCGTGTGCGACACCCAGTGCTATAAACACACGAAATGGAATCCTAGAAATTAGTACCCTGTCGTAAGTTCTTCATCACCGGTGATTCTTTGTGTGACGCATGGAAAGATAAATGTGTCACTCGTGACGTCACGTCTATTCGAGTCGCTAGAAGAACCCGGTTTGTTTTTTCAGATGTGCACGAGGAAGAGCCGATACAGTTTCGAAACAAGTAGGCACTAACGGTTGTGTGAGCGACTACAGTCGCGCACTGAACATCCTGCCGAGTGAACGCGAATGTACAAACGTGATCAACTCAGTATATGGTAATTTTTGATTCCTAGATCCAGTCTCGATCTTATTCAACACGTTGTGAGACTGACAAATCGAAGACTACAAAATTATTAAATCCTTAAACTAGTATCTTGCTTCCAGAATGAGATTTTCACTCTGCAGCGGAGTGTGCGCTGATATGAAACTTCCTGGCAGATTAAAACTGTGTGCCCGACCGAGACTCGAACTCAGGACATTTTAGTATCTTGCTTGTTTCTTATAACTTCTCAGAGAACAATTAGCATCTCTCTTTTGCAGGATCTATTAATTTAGATAATGCATCACCTTGTCAGGTCTCATATTGTGCTGATTTATATGCCCCAAAGTCTTCGGCCAAGAAAAAGAGTTTGTTTCGTGAGGCACTGTAATAGCGTATAATCCCATAGAAAGATTATAACATATCTATTAAACGAATTACGCAGATACACATCCAGTGCGTGTGATCAATATACATACACTGCGCAACAAAATTAAAGGATCACTTCTTCGAAACCGCGTAATTGTCTTCCATTGGGACGTATAAGTTTGAAATTTGGCTCAAAGGTACCTATAATCTTCCTCAGTAGTGATGCAAAAGAGCGGCATCCTGCGACGTCATCCTCAGGATCAACGACGCTGCAAAATGGTTCAAATGGCTCTAAGCACTATGGGACTTAACATCTGAGGTCATCAGTCCCGTAGATATCTTGCGAACCATGGATGAAGGGTATCAGACGGATGCAATACTCCTTGACTTCTTGAAAGCGTTTGACTCGGTGCCTCCCAAATATGTGAGTGGCTCGAAGACTTCTTAAGCAATAGAACCCAGTACGTTGTCCTCGATGGTGAGTGTTCATCGGAGGTGAGGCTATCATCTAGAGTGCCGCAGGGAAGTGTGGTAGGTCCGTTGTTGTTTTCTATCTACGTAAATGATCTTTTGGATAGGGTGGATAGCAATGTGCGGCTGTTTGCTGATAATGCTGTGGCGTACGGGTAGGTGTCGTCGTTGAGTGACAGTAGGAGGATACAAGAAGACTTTGACTGGATTTGTGATTCGTGTACAGAATGGCAGCTAACTCTAAATATAGATAAATGTAAATTAATGCAGATGAATAGGAAAAAGAATCCCGTAATGTTTGAATACTCCATTAGTAGTGTAGCGCTTGACACAGTCACGTCGATTAAATATTTGGGCGTAACATTTCAGAGCGATATGAAGTGGGATAAGCATGTAATGGCAGTTGTGGGGAAGGCGGACAGTTGTCTTCGGTTCATTGGTAGAATTTTGGGAAGATGTGGTTCATCTGTAAAAGAAACCGCTTATAAAACTCTAATACGACCTATTCTTGAATACTGCAGGAGCGTTTGGGATCCCTATCAGGTCGGATTGAGGGAGGACATAGAAGCAATTTAGAGGCGAGCTGCTAGATTTGTTACTGGTAGGTTCGATCATCACGCGAGTGTTACGGAAATGCTTCAGGAACTCGGGTGGGAGTCTCTGGAGGAAAGGAGGCGTTCTTTTCGTGAATCGCTACTGAGGAAATTTAGAGAACCAGCATTTGAGGCTGACTGCAGTACAATTTTACTGCCGCCAACTTATATTTCGCGTAAAGACCAGAAAGATAAGAGAGATTAGGGCTCGTACAGAGGCATATAGGCAGTCATTTTTCCCTCATTCTGTTTGGGAGTGGAACAGGGAGAGAAGATGCTAGTTGTGGTACGAGGTACCCTCCGCCACGCACCGTATGGTGGATTACGGAGTATGTATGTAGATGTAGACTTAGAACTACTTAAACCTAACTAACGTAAGGACATCACACACATCCGTGCCCGAGGCAGGATTCGAACCTGCGATCGTAGCAGGAGCGCGGTTCCGGTCTGAAGTGACGACGCTGCAGACATCAAAATGTTGACACATACGAAAAAAAGGCCAGACCTCAGAAGTTCATCTGTCGTTTCAGGTGGATTAATGGTACCGCATTGGCACCAGCTTTCATCACAATACTGTATAAAGGCACCGTGGGAAGGCCGTCACACCCCCTATCATCGATATTCCATCCCTCTCTGCGGTGGAGGTGAAAACCGCGACGCTCCGAGTTCAGATCAGTAGGTTTTCTTGTGGGTTGTCAAGGAAAACATTTCACACACACCGCCGCTCAGAATCGACACGAAAAGGCCTGATGGGGTGGCATTAAGGGCGTTAATGAAACCACCCCTTTCCTTGGGGTAGTGGTTCCCACACATTTCGCAGTCGAAAACGTCTTTCTCATTACGATGAGCAGTAGGAGGACGTCTTGACAACATTTGACACTGCTGACACCCCTTGATGTTTCAAACTGCTCTGAGAACACTGGGGTCGGGGGTTCGCCACTGAACGTGATCGCACCCTTTCAGAGTGCAACGCGACCACTATTTTTGCTCTCGTGCACAGTTTGGAACAACTAGGAACCGTTCAAAACCGTTCGGCGAAATATGAACAAGTAGGAAAGCGTGCTTATGCATTTTCAGCCCTCCTTTGGAGTGTTGATGGAGGAGAAGGGGGCGGGGGGGAGGCGAGTGGGGAGAGCGTGGGCATGGGTGCGTTATTGACATATACGCGAATAATGTATGGCTTGCGAGTAGTACCACCAGACCCTCTCTCTCTCTCTCTCTCTGTCTCTTTCTCTCTCTCTCTCTATTTTTGTCTTTTCTCTTTTTCTTTTACGACTCATAAGAGCAGGGTGGCCTGTTGTAGCACTTCGTCTGTTCTAAAGAGGAGTCGCTTTCCGTCCCTTGTCGAGGGAACTCGGTGCGATGTTAATGCCGGAGGGTGCGTATTAGAAATTTGATGCGCTAGTTGTGACTTAGCTGGCCCTATGTTGTAACAGCGGTGCGAAGGGACTCGACTCATGATCACGATGTTGTGATGATCCAGAGGGTTGAGTGCCCCAGTTATGGCGACACTGATGGAACATCGTCTTTCTTTGCACACACCACCACTACATCGCCATCGTCAGCAGCATCACCGCGACGACTAGCTGCCACGGTGCCAATTTTTTGATCCGATTCAATTTCAGAATCTTTTTGGCCAACTATAGATTAGCTGTAAATCTTCATATCGTTGGTTATCACTGTTGGCATTCAACCGCGATTCTTATACATACTTTAACAACGCGTTTCAAGAGACAATGCTCCCATCATCAGATTGTAAAATCTATGTCATGAAATTAAATGGACTAAAAAGACAAAATACCATCACCAATAGTTGGGAAGTCCATAGAGTAAAACAGAATTAAAATTATATTGGACTGTGGCCATTATAATTGCTACACGACGAAAATGACGTGCTACAGACGCGAAATTTAACCGACAGGAAGAAGGTGCTGTGATATGCAAATGATCAGCTTTTCAGAGCATTCACACAAGGTTGGCGCCGGTGGCGACACCTACAACGTGCTGACATGAGGAAAGTTTCCAACCGATTTCTGATACACAAACAGCAGTTGATCGGCGTTGCCTGGTGAAACGTTGTTGCGATGCCCCGTGTAAGGAGGAGAAATGCGTACCATCGCGTTTCCGACTTTGATAAAGGTCGGATTGTTGACTATCGCGATTGCGGTTTATCGTATCGCGGCATTGCTGCTCTCGTAGGTCGAGATCCAATGACTGTTAGCAGAATATGGAATCGATGGGTTCAGAGGTTTAATACGGAACGCCGAGCTGGATCCCAACGGCCTCGTATCACTAGCAAAAAATGGTTCAAATGGCTCTGAGCACTATGGGACTTAACATCTATGGTCATCAGTCCCCTAGAACTTAGAACTACTTAAACCTAACTAACCTAAGGACATCACACAACACACAGTCATCACGAGGCAAAGAAAATCCCTGACCCCGCCGGTAATCGAACCCGGGAACCCGGGCGCGGGAAGCGAGAACGCTACCGCACGACCACGAGCTGAGGACTATCACTAGCAGTCGAGATGACAGGCATCCGCATGGCTGTAACGGATCGTGCAGCCACGTCTCGATCCCTGAGTCAACAGATGAGGACGTTTGCAAGACAACAACTATCTGCAGGAACAGTTCGACGACGTTTGCAGCAGCATGGACTATCAGCTCGGAGACCGTGGCTGCGGTTACCCTTGACGCTGCATCACAGACAGGAGCGCCTGCAATGGTGTACTCAACGACGAACCTGGGTGCACGAATGGCAAAACGTTATTTTCTCGGATGAATCCAGGTTCTGTTTACAGCATCATGATGGTCCCATCCGTGTTTGGCGACATCGCGGTGAACGCACATTGGAAGCGAGTATTCGTCATCGCCATACTCGCGTATCACCCGGCGTGATGTTATGGGGGTGCCATTGGTTACACGTCTCGGCCACCTCTTGTTCGCATTGACGGCACTTTGAACAGTGGACGTTACATTTCAGATGTGTTACGACCCGTTCTTCTACCCTTCATTCGATCCTTCCGAAACCCTACATTTCAGCAGGATAATGCACGACCGCATGTTGCAGGTCCTGTACGGGCCTTTCCCTGGCCAGAACATTCTCCAGATCTCTCACCAATTGAAAACGTCTGGTCAACGGTGGCCGAGCAACTGGCCCGTCACAATACGCCAGTCACTACTCTTGATGGACTGTGGTATCGTGTTGAAGCTGCATGGGCAGCTGTACCTGTACACTCCATCCAAACTCTGTTTGACTCAATGCCCAGGCGTATCAAGGCCGTTATTACGACCAGAGGTGGTTGTTCTGGTTGCTAATTTCTCAGGATCTATGCATGAAAATGTAATCACATGTCAGTTCTAGTATAATATATTTGTCCAATGAATACCCGTTTATCATCTGCATTTCTTCTTGTTGTAGCAGTTTTAATGGCCAGTAGTGTATACATGGCAAGAGCAAGCTATTAATGCTAATTTTCCCCTGGGAGGCAAGTCAGGGGTTGTAATGTGGACACGAAACGGTTAGTCTATACTGACGGGCGTAGTCCACTTAATGGTGCAGTTAGGACCGTGCAGAAAACATCAGGTCGTAAAGTCTGTGACGTCTTTGTGGGATGACTGTTCGACAAAGAGCAAAAACACCCAATACACTGATATGTGTACATCTTAAGATGCCACATATAAAAAATATCTCCACTTATACCCTTTATACCCATCATAAGCGCTGACCTGTAGTTGAAGGATTAGTGTGGCCTTTGTGTCTTTCCGAGGTGTGTGAAGTAAATGCGAAAACGTGAACTATGCCGACGTAACTATCCAAACAGGACCAAAGTGCTGTTACTTTTTTCTGGGCCGCCGAAACACAAATACCTGCAGACATACATCGGACAAAGAAGAATGTTTATGGGATAACATGTCTGTCGAGAACCACCGTTGTGGAATAGGATGCTGGTGCTTCATAATACATACGTTCCTACACCGCAAATTTGACGCAGAAGTTGTGACAACTCCAGTGGGAGACACTCGAAAACCCGCCCTATAGACCTAATCTCTCCCATGCGATTATCACCCCTTGGATCCCCCCTACGGTCGATGAATCCTGTCGGACGAGCGTGTGCATCAGGCAGTTACGGACTTTTTCATGCAGCACGACACGGTGCTTTGCCAAGCGATTATCTTGAACCTGAAGCGACGCTAGGATGATTTCCTCAACGCTCACCGTGACTTTGATTGGCATACTGATTATGGACTTTACGGCCTTCGAACAGAAACTTTTTGATCGCCCCTTATATTTCGCCGTAGTTTGTTCTTGTTTTCTAAAACTTTATTAAAAGTAATTCGTTACGTGCATTAAAATTGTTTTGGTTAGTTTAATTCAACTCATAGTGCAACAGTTTTGTATGTACACTGACGCACCGAACACTGTTGTAAGTATTTTTTTCCTGTAACAAGCGTAAAGCTTTAGTACATAATTCTTTCAAGACTTATCACTTACAGTACCTCCATGTGAACCTTTGTGATTATGGAACTAGTAAGTCATTATTTTTGTTCAACATGCACATGTCATAAATTACACAATTCGTTGTGCACGCGTGAGTTCAAATATCACGATTAACAGTTTAATTAATTATTCTGTTTCTATTCAACAATATAGACCGTGATAACCGGAAGCTAATTAAATCCTAATGTGATCTGCACAAACAATATTAATTATTAATTAATTACAATTTTAACATTATCATGATGAGGAAGGCATTACTGTAACTTACGACAGTGAACTGAACAAGCCGCCCACTTTGATTCGTATTGCTTGCGAGACAATACCTTGTTTCTGACCCATTCAACTAAGCGGAATACGTTAGAAGGTACTTAACGTATTATTCTCTAATTAGACTCATAAGACAGTTCTTATTGGACTTTTTAAATATGTTGCACTGTGATAACGAAATAAATGTGACAAAATTAGAGCAGTTTCTCAAAATTATTCTTTTGTTACCACTTGTACAGATTGCTGCGTAAGTAGTTTATGTTACGAAACAGAACTTAGCACGTTACATTGAATTTTCTATCACATACTAACATTTTCAATACCTATGCAACTTAAAATAATATAAATATGTCAAAACACAGTAATATACAAACAATAGAAAATTGTGGTACCTTTGTACATGTATGCTGTATATATGAAGACCGAAGTGACGAATGAAAATTTGTACCTAGGCCGGGATTCGAACCCTGGTCTCCCGCTCACTAGGCAGATGTACCAACCATTACGCCACTGTGGCGCAATGGCTTTGCACGTCTGCATGGACTATCCCAGCGTGCGTCCCGCTTTAATCCAAATTCCCTTTCACCCATCAGCCTCTTCGTATTGCTCCTAAGCTCGAACAGCATTGCAGAGGCTCAACTGTACTGGAGTAGCACCTCAGCATGGAACGAAACGGGGGATCCTGCCTGAAACCCAGGCACAGGCTCTTTAATCAAATGAAACTACATTGTTTTAGAGAATTTTCAAGTCTCAAACATCTATGATGTATGCATGCAGACTGAAGCGACAAATGAGAACTTGTATCAAGGCCGGGATTCGAATCCGAGTCTCTTGTTCACTAGGCAGATGAGCTAACCCATACGCCACCTTGGCACAGTGGCTTTGCACAACGGCACGTACTACTCTAGAAAGCCTCCCGCCTCAATCCAGATTCTTTGTACATAGTTACCCTCTGATTTCTTTGCATTAATTTTTAACGTGTACCCAGTTTTGAAACAGTTAACTTGTGAAGGAAAATTCTTTCAACCGGATGGCGGTGTCAAAATACCGCAACGTTTCGACGCGTATCACACTCATTATTTGCCGGTGAAATCACATCACCTGAAGATAATGAGTATGACACTGTTTGAAACGTCGCAGTATTTTAACACTGTCACCCGGCTGAAAACACGAGAGTTCATCATCAATAGACACATGGTATCAGAATCTCTACTTTGCGGAATATCGCGATCAACAGTCTCCCTAACTTAAAAAATATCAGCAAAATCAAGCGCACTGCGCGGACGAAATCTTAGAAGTCCCGCCGATTTTCTGATACAAAATAAATATTTTTTTTAAAAAAAAGAGCAAAAATATGAAAACCAGCAACACTGCAGAGAAATATACGTCAGACTGTGCCCGGCAAGTGCCGCCGCAGCAGCCATTAGCATTACATCGCTGGTCAAAATTGAGTTCAGTATCCTCTTGACTTCAAAGTATCTATGCAGCAAGCGTGCACAACTGCTAACAGAATAGCTTGGTTTTGACAATTGTTTTACGAGAAATAATCATAAAGTTCTAATTACCACCGCTAGAAATATGTGAACGAATTCTGGGCGTATTACTTCATCCCATAGCCAAAGCAATACGGCAGGCACTGGAAACACTTGAATTCCCCACTGGAGATAAATACGAAAACCCAGCAGTCATCGGGCAAGGGAAATATTTTGACGAGGTACAGGAGCCTTTGAAGACGAAGCGTCGTGGGTAGTAGTACAAGGGGATGTTTTCAGTGCCCAACTTAACATGTGCAGGACACAATAACATATGCTGCTTCTTTGGGGTATCAAAACCTGACGCTGCCATGCGTACTTTTCTTACATGGCACACTGTGACTTCCCTCTCTTTCTTCGGATGAAGAAACCATTGCATGGCAAGCTTTTCCAGAATGATTTCTGAAATGGAACGTTTCCTCGACAGTCTAAATACGGACTTCTACAGCTAAAGTTTCCACAAAATCATTCATCATTAGAGAAAATGTGACGCATTGGAGAGTGAAAATGCAGAGTAGGTCTAACCCGTTCTATTAGTCTTATGGTCGCAGCGTGATTTCTTTGAGACTTCATGATCCTCGTGTTGTTGTCGTATTTGTTTCGCCACCACAGTAAAATGCTACCTAAGTTTAATTAAGGACAGAATAATATGTTAAGCACCTGTACATGGGTTTTAGGGCTAGAAAAACATTGTGCTTTAAGGATGAAAGTAACTTTCGCATTATGTGTCATTGCCACGTAACATAGTTCGAAAAACTTGGACCATACATAGAACGAACTGCTACGGTGTGGAACAGGAGGTAACTGAGAGAAATACACTATGAGACGAACGGAAATGGCACCTTTAGGCCTACTCAAAGACGACAAATACACCGAAGTCACCCCTACTAATCATGGGCCCCTGGACATTACAAAAGGCGGGACGCAGTTCTTAATAGAACCACCACGGACGGCGATGCATGACCTGCAACGCGCCCCCATGTTGGCCACAAGTTTAGTCATGAGTTCTCATGGGAGGTCGTTCCATTCCTCCGTCAGAGGGATTGACAACTACCGGATGGTCGTCGGTGCACGTTGTCGTGCTGGAATACTTGTGTGCAACGCATCGCACACGTGCTCAGTGGGATTAAATTAGGGGAACGGGCAGGACAGTCCATTCGCCGAATATATTCTCGTTCCAAAAGCTGCTCCATCAGTGCAGTTCGATGCGATCTCTCGTTGTCATCCATAAAAAATTGGCCAAGTGCGAGTAGGGTTTCGTACAGACTTAATTGTGTGTATACATAGTAGATCCGTCTTGGGAATCGAGAATCTCAACGATTTTTTCCTGTTGTCATTATCGATACTCGCGAGATATGGGTACCGGGAATTTCAAGAACGTATAAAAATCCGTATTTCAGTTCCTCGTATTATCCCGGACATACAGAAAGAAGGAAGCAGGGAACTTCAACTCATATATATGCAGAAAGACACAATGTAGCAAAACATTTTTATTTACTTCCTAAAACATGACTAAGACTTATATTTTATGTTTGCATGCAATAATTTTCGTCTATTATTCTTTTGACGGACAATGAATGCGATGTAATTCCAGTGGGAAAAGATAGCTTTATGTGATCTAGTTACAATTTAGTAAGTTTTAGATTTTTTGCATTACCTGTACTGTGAAACGTTGCTTCTTGTCGAATTTCATTGTTCTAGCTCAAAGGGAAGTATCCTACACGTTTTGATGAGTGAGTTCTCGAGTATCAAAACACGTGACATAAGTGGTCATATCTTTTAACTCCATTGACTTTGAAGCTTGCAATTTTTACATAGGTAAGGGACTATAGACTTTAGTACGTGACATATATTTGAACTTGATACGGCGACCAGGTAAAGGGTCTTAACAAACGTACAGACAGACAGATGGAGAAAAAAAATTGACAGAAAATATATTTTTCTTATATATAATTACAGATCAACAATTTACGGATTTTTCCCTTTACTTGTACTGTGAAATCTTGCTTCTCGCTAGATTTCATGATTCTAGGTCCATGAGTCCTATAGATTTTGATAAGTGAGTTTGTGAGTATCAAAATATATGACATAAATCGCCGTATCTTTTGATTGAAGTGACTTAAAATTTTTAGGCCCTTAAGGGACCATGGACATGAACAAATATGTGACATAAATTTGGAATTGATACACGTGCTCATTCCTGAGAAAAATGATTCTGAACAGTCGGACGTACAGAGAGACGGATTCTATAATTACAGATCGAGACACGGTACCCTAAAAAGACAGTGTAGACTGAAAGCCCTGAAAAGGCGCACATGGGAAAGGAGTACAGCGTCACAATAAAGCTGACCTATCAGTATATTGTGTCCATAGATTTGGAGGTCAGTACACCTGTGTAACATTATGCCTCCCTACACCATAAAATGAGGGCCATCAAAACGATCATGTTCGGTAACGTTGCTGGCTGCATTACATACCCTCATACGGCGAGTGATGGAAACACGTAATGCACCCTAGAATATTGTTTAACACAATCGTTTCGATGATCCAGGTGTTGTGGGGTGTGGGGCATGTTGCATGTAAGTGTGATCTCCAAATCTTTGAACACAGAACGGTTACTGCTCAACGGTATCGTGACACTGTACTGCTTCCCCGTGTGTGACTTTTCAGGGGTGCATTCGGTCTTGACTTCAGTTTTATCGACGACAGAGCGCGACCGCATCGAACTGCGCAGGCGAATGAGCTCTTCCAACGAGACGATATTCGCTGAATGGACTGGTCTGCACCCCCCCCCCCTCGCCCCCCCTCCCTCCCCCACTTCGACTTAAATTCCATCGACCACTTGTGGAATGCGTTGGGGAGGCCTACTTCAGCACGTCCACTTGCAGCACCGTCAATCCAGCAGTTTTCGACCTCTTAGATGGAGGAATTGGACGCTCTACCACAAGAACTCGTTACCAACCTTGTGGCCACCATGGGAGCACAAACCTATTAAACACGATGTCCCGCCTTTTCATCATAAATCCCTGTGACTTGACTGTAATTCTTGTCTTTCTGTTCGTCTCATTGTATTTCAGTTACCTTCTGTATTACACTGTAGCAATTGCTTCTATGTATGGTCTAAGTTACTTCGAGCTACTTTACGAGGGTCGTCCACAAAGAAAGTTCCGTTTCTATTTCTATCCGCGGCAGCGCTACGATCGCAGTTCCGAGCATGCGCGACAGTTACTCTGACTCAAGGAGAAGACATGAACGCCGTTTTCAGATCACTCCTGCCGACGTGCGGTTTGCAGTGCTTCCTTATAATGTCAGCCATAATTTAAAATGCCGCCGCGTGTGAAATCAGATCTGTGATTCGTTTTCTAAATGCAAAGAAAGTTAAACCAAAGCAAATTCATCAGCAAGTCTGCGAGGTTTACGGACAAAATGCTGTAAGTGATTCAGTGGTTAGAAGATGGGTCAGATTGTTCGATGAAGGACAAGATCAAGTGCAGGATGAAGAACGAAGTGGACACCCGTCTGTGGTTATTGATGAACTGGTTCACTCAACTGAAGAGAAGATTAAGCACAACCGTAAGTTTACACTTACTGCCCTTGCTATGGATGTTCCGCAAATCTCACGATCACTAATTCATGACATTGTTTCTGAAAAACCGAAATTTGGAAAACTTTTCTCACGTTGGGTACCCAAAATTCTTACTGAACAACACAAAAAACAACGGATGGGCAGTGTACTTCAGTTTCTCACACGCCACAATGAAGAAGGCGATGGTTTTCTTTCTAGGATAGTCACGGAGGATGAAATTTGGGGATTGTACGACACCCCTGAAACAAAACGCAATCAGTGGAATGGAGGCATACTTCATCCCCAACCAAGGTTAAGCCAGAGCAAATCTTGACACCTCGAAAAGTCATGCGCACCGTTTTTGGGGCAGAAATGGCATTTTGCTGATTGATTTCTTATCACGAGGCCAAACAATCAATGCACATGGTTACTGCGAGACCATTAAGGAATTGCGCCGTGCAATACAGGACAAACGCCGAGGATTACTTTCAAAATGTGTTGTTTTTTTCTGCGATAATTCCCGACCTCTCACGGCAAATGTGACCATACAGCTCTAATGGGAATTTCACTGGGACGCATTTGATCATCCTTCATACAGCCTGGACCTCGCTCCTAGCGACGTTCATCTCTTCTTACAACTAAAATCAGTCCTTGGTGGTCAACGGCGATGACGAACTGAAAGAACATGTTACCACATGGTTGAATACACAGGCAGCAACCTCCTATGACAAGTGCCTACAAAATTTCGGAAGCTAGGTATAAAAGGAGTTTAGCAGTT
Organism: Schistocerca nitens; assembly: GCF_023898315.1. NCBI lineage: Eukaryota > Metazoa > Arthropoda > Insecta > Orthoptera > Acrididae > Schistocerca > Schistocerca nitens. The sequence continues at coordinate 358,362,186 of NC_064622.1, forward strand.
GTAGATTTTTGTACAATAAATATTTTTTCTGTATCTGTACACGTTTGTTTTATATAACCAAACGGAACTTACTTTGTGGACATACTTCGTATTTGGCAGTGACACATCATGCAAAAGGTACAGTAGTGTAAGAACCGCGTTCCCGATCGCTGAAGGCTGATGTTCGTACCTTTACACGTAACGACTGTAGTGTTAGTACCCGCAGATACTTTGATGACTGTGCTGTGGCAGGGCGCGAGGCGACGCTGCTGTTCTTCTACGGGCCGGTGGCTGTGTTGCTGCTGGGGAACCTCTCCCTCTTCACCTACACCGCCGTCAAGATCGTCTCTGCTCACAAGGAGACGCAGATACTCAACATGGTGGACGGGCGGCGCCGCGGCAAGTCCAGCGGACACAGCGTCTACCGCAAGGAACGCCAGAGGTGAGCTTCCGCCTCCCTACAGTACCGTTTGAAGTATTCAGCATCTCACAGAGAGCTGGCTGGACGGCTGTCGCCAGCAAGGCACCAATGGCAGTTGTGGTGGCAGTGTTGCCTCGCGCTGTGTTGCCACTTTTGCTGCGCAAAGCAAGGTGCCTCCTTATTCTCGACTAGGAAACGTTTCCTGATGCGAAAATTACATTTATTTTAGGGAAACACCTAATTCCAGCCCCAATTGGAATTAAGAACAGATTTTTCACACTCTTGGGCACATTATGGAGGTTTACACTACTGACAAGTTCAAATGTGTGTGAAATCCTATGGGACCAAACTTCTGAGGTCATCAGTCCCTAGACTTACACACTAATTAAACTAATTTATGCTAAGAACAACACACACACCCATACCCGAGGGAGGACTCGAACCTCCGGCGGGAGGGGCCGCGCAATCAATGACATGGCGCTTCTAACGGTACAGCCACTCTGTGCGACTACCGACAAGTTTTACGTTAGTTTTGTAGGAGATAGAAACAGCAAAATACTGTACTAACAGATTTCCAAAAAAAAATCATCTTCTACATGGCAAACACAGTGAGATACGAAACTCGGGAATCATTCGTTGCTGAGGAGGTAATTTTGTAATCCAATGAAAACAAAACATGTTTCGGTGATAAGTATTTTATATCGGGTGCCACAGCCACAGATTTATGAAAATATACTAGCTGACAAACTTGGCATTATGCAGGTATTTATTTTGCCAATTTTTTATTAGAAACGAAAACATAAATGGCCAGTAAAACTTTCATCCATTATGGATTACGATCACTGCGACTGGGATGAATAAATCTTTCTTGAAATAACTGCAACCAGTCGCCTTTTGTTTCGTTCTTCAATTTTTACTATCCCATTACCGCTTTCGAACCGCCTAGCGAGTCATCATCAGATGTTACACTTTTATTGATTGTCTGCAGCTGTGTGGGAGTCGTGCAACTGTGGCAAGATATGTGATCAGAACATGCAAGCACTGAGTTAGGCGATAATTATTCACATTATAAGATAGATTTTGTTGTGTTACTAGCAGTGAATAGTATCCGTTGGTTGGTTCTTAGTGCACACAGTATTCCAGTAAACATAAAAAAAATGATTCAAATGGCTCTAAGCACTATGGGGCTTAACATCAGAGGTCATCAGTCTCCTAGACTTAGAACTACTTAAACCTAACTAACCTAAGGACACATCCATGCCCGTGGAAAACATAATGAATGTTTTCCAATGACGTTAATTTTACTGCACTTCACACCCTTAGCCACAGGTCCGAAAACGAAACAAATTTGATTAAAAAGTGAACACTGTAGATATGTCTTTAAAATCTACAGAAGCATGAATTCTGTAAGCTTTACATAAAACATTAAAGCTAGTGATTTCCTTTGTTGTTTAACTTAAAGTCTATGAACTAAAAGATAAAAACAAATATATGTACTGAAAACACATGGCGCAAATCCTGTCGCTCTTTTAAAAAAACTTCACACAAAAATACTGGAGGACCTGCAATGAGAAAAAGGATTTGGGGAGGGAACTGTATAAAAAATTTTGTGGGTCCGTTGGGAAGCAGCTATGGAGATGAAGATAGGTGTTGGTGTGTACAGTGGAAAGACGGAAAGTGGGGAGGAGTCTGGCAGCTGAGCAGGTCCATGGTATCATGAAGAGAAGGAATGGGGAGAGATTGGGAGGGAAGAGATAGAAGGGATCACTGGTGTGGAGTGGGATAGGTGGGAAGGTGTTATAACCGATAGGAAGGATCAATATCAGGGCGAATTTCAATGTCTCATAGAGGGAGTTGATTGAAATTTCTTTGGAATAGGATATGGAGTGTGTGTAGATGTCGGGACAGTGGGATGTGCTGGTAAAGGCATGGCTGCACATCAGAACTGGTGATCACAGTAGAAGTAATGAGGTCATTGTCTAGTTTTCAGTTAGTGCAGGACATGTGGTGTCCATTAAAGGCGAGGAGGGGTGGGAACTTGATGAGATGCAGAAGAATCTAGAGGAAAGGTAAATGGGTGTGGAAAGCAAAGAAGAATGCATGATGTTCACGGATAGTGACTAACTGTTAGAACTTAGACAGGGCATATACATGGTACAGTCTTACCCTAAAACCTGGGAGCCGGCCAGCCACTGCAAAGACTGATTCCGACTTGTTCACATAGTGCACCAAGGAAACTGCGCACCTGTCACAACTATAAGACCGGCCATCTGCACGATCTGGAAACAATGTAGGATGTGGAACTTCTGGAGGAGGCGTTGTTTTCCACTCGTTCTCTGCCAACAGAGGTAGATCGAATCATTCATATTGTGTGGAGGACAAGAGCCTATGGGCAACTCACGTCAGAAAAGAATTTTCTTGTTTCAAAAAGATCGTTCTGGCATGTATAATTTTCCGTATTCAGGAAGCCTCGATAATTAACATATTTTATTAACTGTTACCTTTTAACTTTTCTGTGACATTTGCATTCAGTACATAAGGTTGACATGTCGGATGTAGGAGTATTGCATGCTCTAATTCAGAGCAACAGAAATCAGAAGGGCTGACTCTCACTGTATTTTTGGTTGTACATCAACAGTTGACTCACTAAGCATTCCTGTGCAGTGCTGTTTCTGATGACAAATTATATGTTGACATCTTAAAAGTAAATGAATGGCTGAGCCCTAAAAAAGACGACAGTGTGAAAATAATATTTTGTAGCGTCTCAAAACTGCATCAAGTGTTGCTGCTACACGATAACACACTGTATTGATTTGCCAAACAATGCTATCCAGTATATTGTTTGGGAATCATCTCTCATACACTTCTTCTTATAACCTTTTCCCATCAAATGTTTACCTTTCCCACTCCCTATCTAACAAGTGAACCCACTTCAAATCTGGCTTGACGACAATAATAACTCAGAACCAGTAGGTTTCTACAGGGATGAAATCGGTAAACTACTTAAGCATTGTCAGACGTTTTCAGATAAAGTGGGAGAATATATTGTTGATGATAATTTTCCCTCTTATGTTTATTGTTGTGTTCAATAATCTACTGGAAAAATGCCACTTATCTAGTGTACTAACATAAATGAATTAACGTACAACTACAACCTTGTAATGCACGTCTAATTTAAGAAAACATTAAGTATTTGCAACATGAATGTGCCTATATCGGTATGAGTTTGTAAGATATTTCTTACTCTGGAATTTTAAATGGTGTATGTTTACATGCTGTTACGTGTCATACCTACGTAGTTTGGAAATGTAGCATTTCATAGATAAGATTGTGTACTTTAAAAAAAATGTGAGCGGAAATGGCAAGAGAAATTATCAAGTGTGCAGTATCTACAATTTTTCGCCCTTACACTGTGGGGTACTGGAAGAAGCGAGCCGACTTTTGATGGAGAGATTTACTTAAGATTTTCTTATTTATTTTAAATGTGGCTGCTTGTAACTTTGTCACAGAACAGGTAAGAATGAATCTTTATGCACCCCATTTCACAAATAATACTTTTAAATATTACGTGACAGGTTAACAACTGCTCACAATACAGTTAAAACATTCACCGCTACTTGCAAAATCTAGCTTGCACCGACGTCTCTTGCATTAGGCATCAATTTGAATAATATGAATTAAGGAACGTAATCGTCAACTCATGAGATACAAATATGACAACAGAGTTCACTGTAGCATTAATACTGCAGATAAGTGCAAAGCAAATATTACCGTCCGCTATGCAACTGGAATGACAATCACTACACAGGTTCTATATGTTACAGTTAGTCAAATAATCAGCTATCTGTAACCCTACTTCCACTGTTGTGAAATGTACTAACCATTAATTATTTGACTAAATAGAGACTGCTGCACTCTGATTCACATACCTGCTGTAATCCGGCTAACAGGGACCACTGTTAAGATAAAATAGCGGTAGTTTTGTGTCATGAAACAACAGTGTTTGGATAGTCTCCGCAAGTTCTAGAACCGTCTAACCATCTGTGCCGTCTAATTACCACTCGTAAATTTTCGTATTGTGGTGGTCTAGAGGCATCTTTCATATCAAAATGTCAGGAGCTAAATTAATAACACTCAGTGCTGATTGCGAGGCGCTGTATAGAGCCACAGCGCCTATCTTAGCTTGCTGAACCAGTAGTTATTTCACGTTCTCTCTGTCTCAAACGTACTGCAAGAGATAAGCGCTTTTCTCTTTTATTGACAAGGCATCAGTAGGAATTTATTGCAATCATAACGAGTAAATGATGCTTTTCGTTCTTTCGATATTTACAGATTAAATGACAGAATTGTTTAAGGATGCGTTATACTAGACATTACTGTCAGCGTTTTATATTATTTGTTCCGCGTTCTGATAACAACTGCTATTGGCAGAAACTGGAGTAGAACGTGCACTGAGCACGCCCTTCAGTGGTTTCACTATCAACAACTTTCTGAGTCTACTTCTTCAGTCATTGTGTATGGTTTCCTGCACAGTAGCCTTTCTTGAAATGGAACTTTGTCTTTCGTACCTTACGAAGTCTCCCTGTGGATGTTCATGTTTAGCAATCAATGTTGTGTTGTTGTCTCTTCATATGTGTGCCTCTTTTGAAGATACCACCATTGACATGAGAAAAACATTGTCTAAGTCTATAACTGTAAAAAGGATATGTTCCTATTCAAAATGTTTGCAATATAACTCTGGAGAATCTCCAAAAATGCGTATCGTGTCTGGTGAATGAGCTTTTCAGTTTTCATTGTGCTTATAACAGGAAAACAAAACTAACTGTGACAGATAGCGATTTACGATATTTAATTTGCAGCCGGTGCATCTGAGATATGAGGTAGACTCTAAACTAATTACAGAAGTGAGAATAAAACCACTTTTGGTATTCTAGACCTGGCAGCTCTATCTTTAAGATTGCTGTGTTCACTTCCGAGCTGACTCAAGGAACAGATCGGCTGGGAAACTTATCCTTCTGCTGGTAATGTAACTGAAACGTGGTAAAAACGCACAATATGTTTGGCAATTGTGTGATCATCAAGTTCCGCCCTGAATTTCATGGAATTATGCTGCCAAATTTACTTGATATTTTCTTGTCATTTCCACTGAATAATGTGAATGGTTTCCACTTAATGAGTGATACAAAGTCATAAATTTACGGTTTTGAGTCCAGGGACGTCTTCGTACACCGATATTGCAACTAATCTCGTCTTCTACTTCGCAATTTACCCTCCTCGTCAATAAGGCAGAGACAGATGCCACAGGTCTTTGCTAGCTCTTAGGCAGATGTAAACTGAAGGCTGCTTTGGCACACGGTTCCAGTCTTACTGGAGACCAGATTTATACCTGTTTTATGACAGAGTTACGAGCAGCCACATAAATAAGAAAATCTTAAGTAAAATTCTCCATCAAAACTCGGGGCGCTACTTCCAGTACACCATAGTGTATGGGCCAAAAAATTGTTGATATTGCACATTCGATAGTGCGTCTTTTCGCTTGTGCCAAAAATGTTGTTGGTTTTTGTGAATACACAATCTCATTTATAAAACTCCGCATTTTCAGACTACTTGAGTATGAATCACGGCAGCAAATAAACACAGACTTCTTCGAACTCCAGAGTGAGTAGTATCTCATTAACTCATGCCGACACAGGCACAGTAGTGTCACAGATAATTTATGTTTTCTTAAAATAGACATGCATTATAAGATTATCTAGGTAAGTTGTAATTCATTTGTATTAGTAAAGTGCATTCTTCCAGCAGTTTATTGTAGAGAACTGTAAACATAGGAGAACTTATCATCAACGATATATTCCCTTACATTATTTAAAACAGTCTAACAACGCTCAAGTATTTTATCAATTCCACAACTATAGAAACCTAGTGGTTATGGGTTAAAGATATCGTCAAGTCAGCTCTGAAGTACATTATCGTCAGGAAAGGAATTTTATTGACAGTTGTTCGACAAGGAGCAGGAAATATTTGAGGGCAAAAGGTCATAAGAAGTGGGTGAGGAATGGCTTCCCAAACAATATCCGGGATAGCTTTGTTTGTCAAACCAGTAGAGTGTGTTATCGTGTAGGGGTAACACTTGATGCAGTTTTGTCGGTCGTCTTTCTTGCACTGAGACCAAAATGTGTCTCAACAGTTGGCAACAAATACCAGGCGTGATGGACACACCCTTGGGGAGAGACTCATAGTGCACAATACCATTTTTGAGAGACCACGTGCAAAATAATGTTTTCACATTCTCCTTGTTCGAGTTATAAACTACGTTTCTGATGTCTGCTAATGGTATCAGTCTCATAGAATCCCAAACATAATTCGCTTCACTTTCTAACACCACCAATAATACCGAGCGAGGTGGCGCAGTGGTTCGACACTGGACTCGCATTCGGGAGGACGACGGTTCAATCCCGCGTCCGGCCATCCTGATTTAGGTTTTCCGTGATTTCCCTAAATCACTCCAGGCAAATGCCGGGATGGTTCCTCTGAAAGGGCACGGCCGACTTCCTTCCCGATCCTTCCCTAATCCGATGAGACCGATGACCACGCTGTCTGGTCTCCTTCCCCAAAACCAACCAACCACCAGTAATAGCAAACACTGCCGAAAACAATTCCACAAAATAGTTTACATCCATGTCGAAATCAGAACAGTGTACACTGTAGTGTTTCGTCGCCCTACAGCAGCCACGAGCCACACACCTCCGGCCACCCAACATCATATGCCACCCGATTAGGAAAACGTAGCACAGTGCATCTTCGACACGTCTCTGCTCTCTTATTAGTGAGCATAAAATTGTTTATTGGTTTGATTTTCCGCACAAAGTAACATCGATAAACTGAGTAAACACGTTCATTAACACAAAATATAGGTTGATACAAGTTTATTTAACCGCTGTCACATTCTTATTTGAAATTCTGGTATTTGTCTTGCATTTACATATGGGATTTTGGATAGTTGAAACTTATGAATATCGTTTAAGTGTTGTCAGATACAATTGCAAGTGGAAAAGTATCTAACATTTGCGACATATTGCTTGCTTTGAGTTTAATGGAGAGGCGAAGGCACCAGAGGCAGATTGAGGCATTTGTATTGTGTGGGGGACAAGTGCCTCTGGGCAACTCACGTCAGGAAACAATTTTTTTGTTTCAAGAAAGATCGTTCTGGCATGAATGATTTTCCACATTCGGGAAATCTCGATTAACGGTAGAATGCCACATTGCAAAACTAGTCGCATCCACTTAATAGTAGAATACCCCATTGTAGAACCAATCACAGCCACCATTACTGGTAGAATGACATATTTCAGAACACTATGCCATCACTATTGTAGTTTCAAGAATGAAATTTTCACTCTGCAGCGGAGTGTGCGCCTATATGAAACTTCCCGGCAGATTAAAACTGTGAGCCGCACCGAGACTCGAACTCGGAATCTTTCGCCGGAAAATGCTCTATCTGTCTGCGACATTACGTAGGTAGCGGGCTGGCATACCCATTGGCTGTTTGCGATGGCCTGCCTGAGCATTATGCCGCATAAGTTCTTACAAGTTATTGAGAAAGTGTAGGAGAGACGCAAACTGATCTACTGAAGATGTGTGCTTGGGACCAAAACATTTTTCGTGTTAAAAAACTGAAGAGATATGAAAGGCATTCAGTAGGGAACTGGGAATGGGAAATCTTGTGGAAGTGGGGGAGGGGTATAAAAGGAAGAGCTGAAGTGATATGATGGAGAGCTAGCAGTCTGGAAGAGGACAGAGTGACAAGCTTAATGTATAGAGTTGATGTGCTCTGGGAGAGGGCAAGCCAATGGTCTGAGAATATGATGTATTTAAGATATAGCATGATAGTAAGCTGGATAGCTAGACAAATAAGGACCTTTTGAGCTGCAGAGATTACAGGATGATCAGCTGCAAAGGCGACATGCCTACGAGCGCCTTGGATTATTCCCTGTTGATTGTACTCTACAGCGATGATAAACTTCAGCAATGAGCTCTAGTAGCACTGGAAGTTGCTGTTAAAATTATTCTTTAATATGCGACTGGTTTCATTCAAAGACCATTTTCCAGCACACTTGGTTCAACAGCAAGAGTTACATTGGGATACAACGATGTTAGAAATGACACACAGTGTCAAAAAATGGATTTGAAACTGTTTGGGAAGTGAACATGCTAACATTTTTATTTTATTCCTTACACATTTTCTAGTCGACTTTTTGATATTATGCTGTGTCCCTTTTTGACTTTATTGTTTCCCAGGGTAGCTCCTGGTATAAACTCAAGTCTTTGACGAAAAAATGAAGTATGGGACAGGGAATAGGGAAATGATGTAATCTCTAGGTGCTGAGTTACTTATGATGCCACATACAATTGACCTGCAGAGAGGATATGCTCATGTGATATAGCTGCTGAAAAGGTTGTCTAGAAACAGGAGTTCCTGACAGTCTCCTTGTAGCTTGTGGATTAGTTTGGGCTGCAGTCTGAGATGACGTTGTTATACAGAAGGAACCTGCCACTGATCAATGGTAGAGGTTTGCTGACAGTTCCCAGGCACTAAGCAGGTGGTGTAGGTACAGGACTTTCTGTCAGGCTGCATGTATTGGGTTGATCATAAGGACGTAATTTGTTGTCAGGCTGCATGTATTGCACATACGAGCTATGGAGGGAATGTGTCTGTAGGCTGAAATCGCGTTTGGCTGGTGAAGAGGCATAAAACTAATCTATGGTTTGGATGTGCTATTGGACTTTATGGGCTAATCTGATGATATATGGACAGTATTTTCTGTTAGTCTTCTTGCATCCGATAGTTGCGCCAGGGAGGAAATATGCCAACAGGTTCGCTAGATAAGGTACATGCCACTGATCGGTGGAGGGATATGCTGATCAACTCTGGTTGGTGGCCTAGGGACTGAATTTGGTGTCAGGTTGGATTACTGGTTAGATCAGGTGATAAACGAATGTGCCAACAGGCTGAAATGGTGTTGAGCTGGAGGAGAGGCACACCAGAAAGCTGGTCCACGTGGCTGTCAAAATGGTTCAAATGGCTCTGAGCACTATCGGACTTAACTTCTAAGGTCATCAGTCCCCTAGAACTTAGAACTAATTAAACCTAACTAACCTGAGGACGTCACACACATCCATGCCCGAGGCATGATTCGAATCTGCGACCGTAGCGGTCGCTCGGTTCCAGACTGTAGCGCCTAAAACCGCTCGGCCACCCCGGCCTGCTGTGGCTGTCGATCCATAGCAATTGTCTCATATCAGGAACATCACACAAGTCAGTTACAAGACATTACTGAACCCTTCTTGCACCATATTGTGTCACCTGTCCCACACTGTGCACTTTTCACCACAGGCTAGTGCTGTACACCAAGCTGTTTGGGCTGATGGGACTGACCTGGGTGATGGAGATCGTGTCATGGGCTGTGGGAGGACCTGCCTACTACTGGTACCTGACGGACCTGGTGAACCTACTGCGGGCTGTCTTCCTGTTCTACCTGTTTTGCTGCAAGCGCAGCGTGCTTCGGCTGCTCAGGTCGCGACTGCCCTCCTGGTGCCCGTGCTCACTGCCGCCATCAGAGGGTCATGGAGGTTCTGGATCAGGTGCGTACTCTACCTTAAGGCCTTATTTGGCACTCTGTCTCTGCTGCCACAGCACAAATGTCTAGGCTGTCCTTGTGGACCCGCTTTCTTTCCAAACTACTTCCATTTGAAGGACAGTATAACCTGACTAGCACCTAATTTGACCAGTGACTTTTGTCAAGGAATGCCAAGTAGCTGGCTGGTACCATGGCTATTCTAATCACTGGTATATCGGAGGTACCTGGCACAAATTACACTCTGCCTCCATCATTCCTGAATTCAGTGTTTATAAATGACAGCATTCTAATTGCCCTGTAGTTTATGATAGGTGGAACATTAGAACAGTTTACGAACCATGTGGTGTGCTCTGCTAATAGTTTTATATTGTACAGCTCTTTCCGCTTACAGTGTGACGTCTGTCTCACAGTTCTCTGATCAGTTATTTTCCTCGAATAAATAGAGCGAATGACTTTGGTTGATGGGCGGATGTGCTACAGTATGAGATGTATAATCCACTTTATGCATTACACTTTTATTCTGTCTCTCATCGTGTGCTGACGGTAGTTCAGCCTTCTTGATAAATCATACTAGGAGGGTTGTCTAGGAAGTAAGTTCCCATCGGTCGCAAAATGGAAACCACTGGGAAAATCCGGTATAGCTTTGCACAGGTGTGTTGGGCAGTGTCTCTAGTATGCCCGTCGATCGTGTCGCGACGCTCTTTTCATTTTTGAAAGAACAGTGAACACGGAAAAATGCGTAGGGAATAGTGTCTCCCGCCAAGTATTAGCGCCTGGTTAGAGATTTCACCTGTGTCATGCAACCCACAAAACACAACTGTCGAGCAGTTTCTTCTCCATGACAATTCTCGGCCGCATACTGCAGGGGCAGTGAAGACGCTCCTGCAGCGTTTCCGATGAGAAGTGTGTGATCACCCACAATACAGTCCGTAATTGGCTCCCCCTGAGTCTCATCTCTGCTCACAAGAACCGCTGGCTATGAAGACAAAATTTTTCCACAGACAACGAGCTGCAGACCGGTGCAGATAACTGGCCGAAAGTACAGGCGGCTGCTTTCTGTGACGAGGATATTGGAAAGTTGATACAACACTACGACAAAACTCGAAGTTGGAGCGGCGACTATGTAGAGAAGTACGTGGAAGGTGTACCTAACCGTTGCAGATAAAACGTTTCTGATTTTCACTGTGGTTTCCATTTCGCGACTGATCGGAATTTACTTTCTGGACAACCCTCGTATTTCTTAGAGATTACACAGAACTCAGTGTTAACATGGAAATGAAATACTGATCAAGTCTCTCTGCCTTGGGTTGGAAATGCTAACCTTAGTATCCGGCAGTGATTGAAATTCCACACCTAGTGCAAGTGTCAACGTGAAGGAAGGTTATAAACAGCCAACTGCAACTTTCTCTTGCGGAAGATGCCTCTGCAGGTGCAGGCAGGTAACATGGGACAGTCCACTGACGTGAGAGTGCCTATAAATTCCTCGGCTCTGCACTTATCCAGCACTTCTCAGTATTCTCTGAAGCCCTCCATATGTGTCTTTGACAGTAGAGTGATTAACCTTCTTTGTGCTTACGTATTCCATTTCGGATGGCTCCATGAGCTCTCTGCATGTGCTTAGTATGAGTTTCACAACTTTCTGGACTTGGATTCTGGGTAGCAGTTCACTTTGTGAAATCCACCATCGTTAGACACAAGAACAGCCTGTTTATTCCATCGGTTTGTGCATCACTGTGTGAGTGTGAGTGATCATAAACATTGTTATACCTATGCGGAGTAGGATATAATACTAACGTTATATGCCCAGAAATTTGAAGTTGCTCATCTTTATTACTAGGTGCAGCCAACACATACATTTTTGTTGACAGATAACTGAACTACAGCTCCATTTCGTCTGCATCAGAGAGAGTCATTACTTGGCTGACAGCAAGGTCAGTATCATTACTGAACCTTTTAATTTATCTTTGGACATCTTCACACTCATTTGTGGATAATTGGGTCACAGTGTGATCATTGATTGTTACTGTATATCTCTATTGGATATTATTTTTGTATCATCGTGACAGAGTTTTATTGACATTCAGAGTTAAACTGAGTCTTCTGTGTCCTTCGTAAACTGCTTTAAACATAATTACATCGTTCACTGCGATCAGCCCAGGCACTCTGTGACCCAAGCGACTTCATTACGTCATCCAACCGTTGACATGTAATCCTTTCATTCGAAGACCCATATCAGCTTCTTGTTCTACTGCAATCGGTACATTGCTTCAGTTAGGGTGGTCAGCTTTGCCCTGACAGGCTACAGAGCCCTACCCCAACGAATCGAACTGTGTCTACTTGCACAAAGAATACTCTTGATCCAACCACTGGACTAGGTGCTGCTTTGTGACGGAATTCCTCACTCAGTAACTTTCTGGCTCCAATGGACGTTCTTAGACCTCTACAGGAAAATCTCTCTCTATCACAGTTAAAAGTAAGAGGGTCAAGTCATACACGTGCTGACACTTTTTTCTTCGAAACGAAACAGTTTATTGCCGCTTTAAACCCAGTCACGTCCAGTCACTAGACCAAAATTCCTTTCCAACTTGCTACACATACCACTGTCATCATCATATCGCGGAAAGGCTGTCAACAGAATAGCGCTCTCGCTGCCTAATCGAAATTCTTGTCTTGCAGTTGCGCTCCCTGAGGGAGACTGTAACAGCAACTTCTCGCTACCTCGTTTTGGCAGTAACTCCGTTGGCCCCTTTCGATCAAACTTTCCCGTTTGGAGTAAAAAAATTCGAAATGCTATCATCTTCTCTACTTGTCCCGCAAGATGGCAAACGTCGCTTCTGAAGTCTTAATAATCCTTGGTAACCCCTCAGGATCCACAAATGTCAAGCAGCTTTGGGAAATTGTTTCAGGATTCATCCATTTGTCAGTCAGCACTGCTGTTGTGTGTTATTCGTTACTGAGACGAAAAGCAGTCACTCTGATTGGTGCTGTCCTCTCTCTCGAGTTAAAATTTCGTGTGTATAGTGCTACCCCCTAGCCATGATTCCAGACGGAAGCTTTGAAAAGTTTCAATTGATTCCATGGATAACATGTTACACACATAATGTCAACCAAGGGCTTCTACAGGAGTCCTTTTCGTACAGGAACCCTTAATCAAAACAAATGGCAGGTTGTAGCACTAGCAGTGGAGAGTATATAAAGCAAGTGGGATGGACACTGTGCCCTCCCTGTCAACTATGTCCATCTGATTGCCTCCTTCCTCTCCTGCCGCCCCTCCTATGTTACCATCCATAATGGCGATTCCCGCACCTTCTACCCCTCCGCGGGTGTGCCCCAGGGCTCTGTCCTCTCCTCTCCCCAACCCCCCCTCCCCTCCAGTACACCTCCTGCAGTATGCCGATGACACTGCCTTCCTTGCTCTCGCTCCTACCCTTCAACGGTCCCAACGCCTTCTCCAGAATCACCTTGATCTTTTTGCTACATGGTGTAACCAGTGGCTCCTTCCAAGACCCAGGTGAGTATCATAGGTCGTACCACTCGCTCCTTCCAGCTCCTTGATTTCTCCCTTACCATCTGCATCCGTCCTGCCCACCTCTCCCCCACCCTCACCTACGTTGGCCTCACCATTGACCATCACTTCACCTGGATCCCTCATCTCCAATCTATCCAATCCAAAGCCCACAATCACCTCTGACTCCTCAAACTCTTCTCTGACCGGACATGGGGGTTGAACCCCTCTACCATCCTCCACACCTACAGATCCTTAATCCCATCCTCTGTTATGCCAGTCCCACTTGGATATCCGACCCCCCCCCCAAATTGTATAAGTCCCTCCGGATCCTTGAGCACCACGCACTCCGCCTCGCCTTCTGTATACTCCTCCCGTCCCCCACGCGGGTCCTCTACGACCTGATTCCTTTCCCCCATCTGCTCCTTTTCCTCGAACATATCCGCATCCTCTACACCTCCCGCCGCCTTGATCCCCCTCATCCCCTGATTGCTCCTCTCCTCTCCCACCCCCTCCCCCTGCCACGCCTTCACTGTTGTGTCCCCCCTACCCTCCACCTCTACACCCTTCATCTCCTTTCCCAAGCTTTCCCAAGGTGGCTTCCACGGACTCCCCCTCCTGGATGATGTCCTCTCTCCCTCCATTTATCCCTCCTATCAACTCTGATCCTCACCTCCCCCTCCCTTCCTCTGTCCTTTTCCCAGGCTCCCTCTCCCACCCCTTCCATCCTGTTTTTTTCCCCACCTACCCTCTCTCTGCCTCCCTTCTCTCCCCCTTTTGCTCTCAACTCCACTGCCTTTCCCACTCCTTCTCGTGTCTGGCCAGCCCCCCTTTTCTATGTTCCCTCCCTCCATTGGCTCTCCGCTTTTTTCCTTTCCTTTCCTCCCCCCCTTTTCCCCTTCATCGGTCTGGGTCCTCGGCCCCCCCCCATCTGCCGCTGTGTCACCTGTATAGTGCTGTTTTAAGTGAGTGTTCAGTGTTGTGCGTCCCCTGTTAGTGTTGCGAAAAGCCACCATACTACCAGTAGTTGTGTTTTTTTATCTCATGCCCCCCTCTGGGGGGGGAGGGGGGGAATCGAAATCCAATAAAGAAAAAAGAGAAAAAAAGACGCTATAAACAGTGCAGTTGTTGTAGTACCGAAACTGGGCTATTTACCTGACGTGCAAAAGGGTTTGGTCATTGGCTTTCAGGCCACAGGTGGAAGCGTTTCCGAAACACCTAAGTTCGTGTGTCACCATGGTTAAACTATACCATGCATGGCAAAATGGTGCTATCCCAAACCAGTGCAGAGGCAGCTGTGCTGCACCACAGACGTGCAATTGTTGAGCAACTGAGCGCCTGGATGATCCAAACGTCAGCGTCTCCTCAGCGATCGATCAGCGAACGTTGCTGCGTAATGGGCCTCTGCAGCATGTGCCAGGTTCATACACCCGTGCTGGCTGCTGTTCATTAGCGACGCAGATTGGTTTTGCATCCCGGTACCGCAATTGTACATCAACTGCGCGGTGACAGATGACCTCTTTAGCGAATCAAATGCTTCCACTGTTGTCCCGAAGCCAATGATCATGCCTTTTTGGACATCAGATAAATCTGCCCCTACCGCCTGATGACAACAGCTGTTTTCCACATCCCCTCGCTCCTCCCCCCTTCCCCCTCCCCCGACCCACTTCATATACTCTCCACTGCCAATGGTGCCACTGCTGTCTCTGTGTGGTTATTGCACGTTGACGTTGAAGATAGGTGGTGGTCATGTATTTCCACCTCTAAAAACACCTCATCATTCTGAAGGTACCTTGAATGCAAGGGTTTCTTCATCCAAGGAAATACGAAGAGGCCACAGGAAGCCACGTGAAAATAACAGAAAGGCGGACATCGAAAGGGAGAGCATGAGCCAATATTTGATAGCCCAAAGAAGCAGCACGTGTGGCCGTCTTGTGCAGAATAAGCAGAGGTGTTATCGTGGAGCGAAGGCACCCCCTTCGGCAGATTTCTGTGACACTTCGTCCTGACAGCATCCCGGAACCTTGTCCAGCGATGTCGATGGTATGATCTTATTAAGGTTTGTCCCTTATGAACCTAATCTGTTATGCCACACAATGGCAGTCCCAAAAAATATTCGGTATCACTTTGCTCGATAATGGTTCGGTCGTCGCGTTTTTCAACAATGGCGAATACACGTTTCCAGTATACCCTTTCGTCCGTCGTCTCATGGTTGCAGCTATACACCTTTCACTCGTCTGTGGTAATTAGCCAGGTAAAGAACTGTGTGATGCACAAAATGTCGCAAAAAATGTTGAAAATTAAGGCATGACTGATTTTCTATTCTTCCACTATCGGGTCAATTTAATATGCTGGTCTTCGAACACTAGTTCCTCTTGAAATTCCTGATTATACACTGCAAAGTGGTTAGAGACTTCTTCTTCGTCGTTCATAATTGTTTAGCCACAATGGAAGCATCTGTGGCATCTAAGAGCTGTCATATGATGGTACACTGTTGGTATATGCTTTAACCACCTAAGCACGGATTGTTGCAACGTTGTCTCGTCCCAGATGTAGAAACCTAGTTACGGCACGATTCTCCACTCCATTAATGTACTGTGCCATTCTGTCTTGGCTCCTCTTGCGACGTGTTATAGTGGTGATTTAAATGTTCCAGCACTGCAGACCTGTACCTGCACTTAAAAAATAATAATTAGCGAAATTTATTCACAATTTGGACTCACATTAGCTGCATTATGTATGAAGATGTTACCTATTGATGACACATGAAAATTTATGCCTAACCAGGACTCGAGCCTGGACTTCCTGCTTGTCACGAGTGGTCGCCTTAGCCACTTCAGCTGTCAAAGCACCTTCTAGTGCCGACCCGAATTTCCACATGTCATACTGTCTACAACCCCATCGCACCACAGGGTTTCGAGGAGACAAACGTATTCACCATTAGTATTACGATCGTAATTTTGTCCGCTGAGGCTTGTAATACTTGTTTTTAACAATGTCTGAAGAAACAGACATTGGAGAAAAGGTTGCAGCTGTTCTACATTTATGATATTCATTCGCAATTGCGGAATATTTCTGACATTAGCTGCAATTGATATGAAGATATTACCTATTGGTGTTAGACTCTCATCAGTAAATATTACAAGTCCTGACTGGCAAAACTGCGCTCGAAATACTAGTGTTTAAAACCTTTGTCTCACTTAAATCTTATGGCGGGAATTCAAGTAAAGTTGCGAGCAGTGGTGTCATAGACTGTATGACATACGGTAGTTTGGGTCAGTGCTGCGAGCGTGTTCAGATAGCGGAAGTGGTTAAGGCGACCTTCCGTGACAAGTGGGAAATCTGGAATCGAGTCTTGGTCCGGCACAAATTTTCATGTGCCACTAACAGGTAATATCTTCGTACGTAATGCAACTACTGTCAGAACATCAATTTAGTACTGCTGCAAGACCATCATCAATGACTGTTGCTTCAGACATTGTTAAAAAAATAATTATGTAGCTTTAATTTTTTATTTGATAATTAAAAAAATGTATGACTATGCTCTCATACAGGTTTTGCAGCCACATAGTTGTTGCAGTTTCACTAATTCGGGCGTCTGTACCAGTGCGAAAAGAACAAAATAAAAAAGGTCGTCTGGAGGTGAGGATGTCATTCTGACAGTAACGGCTAAATCTACCTAATATGATTGCCTATCTAATGATGTTATTACTGAACATGACACTAATTTGTGTTTGTCATTTGGTTACTTATGATAAATTTTGTGTGCATCTAGCATGAAATGTGGCTATTAGGATTGCTCTACATGTATAAACTCGGAACTCTGCTAACTGTTTCAGTATATCGTCCAGAGTTGTGCTCTAGCTAAGATGCTGGACTTATATTTTGGAGAATAGGCACTAAAGCCCTCTTCTCATCATGATTTACATTTACAGAAGCTTCCTTAACACATTTAATGCTTCATTTCACGCTTCTTTTTAGAACACTAAAAATTTTGTTATTGAAATCGTTCAAGGATGTCAGCTAAAATGTTGAAAAAAAAATACATTCTTAACTTTGAAAGAAATATATATATTTTTTACATTTTACATTTATGCAAACCTCTGTGAAACTTATGCAAAACTGTGTGAAATTTGCAGCATTAATAAACATATGTTAAGTATAAAAACATAGTTTTAAACAATGACTTAATCAAAAGCGGGTGAATGGCATCTGTTTGTAGATGCTATGCAAACCTAGAAATCAGTTTTTGTCTTTATGGAACTTAAGTTTACTTTGCACTTCGCACATATGACAGAGGCACAGTAACATCTTTCCAAACATGGCGAGCAGCGGTAGGAGGAGAGAAAGAGCTAATAATGCATATGCCTATAAATTTGTGAATGTCATGAACATACACTGAAGGGCCGAAGAAACTGGTACACCTGCGTAAAATCGTGTAGGGCCTCCACGAGCACGTAGAAGTGCCGCAACACGACGTGGCGTGGACTCGACTAACTGCTCAAGTAGTGCTGGAGGGAACTGCCACCATGAATCCTGCAGATCTGTCCACAAATCCGTAAGAGTACGAGGGGGCTGGAGATCTCTTCTGAACAGCACGTTGCAAGGCATCCCAGATATGCTCAATAATGCGCATGTCTCGGGAATCTGGTGACCAGTGGACGCGTTTAAACTAAGAAGAGTGTTTCTTGAGCCACTCTGTAGCAATTCTGGACGTGTGGGGTGTCGCATTGACCTGCTGGAATTGTCCAAGTTCTTCGGAATGCATAATGGACATGAATGGATCGATGCTTACGTATATGTCACCTGTCAGAGGCGAATCTAGAAATATCAAGGGGTGTCATATTACTCCAACTACACACGCCCCACACCATTTCAGGCCCTCCACCAGCATGAACAGTCCCCTGCTGCCATACAGGGTCCATGGATTCATTAGGTTGTCTCCATACCTACACAGATCCATCCACTCAATACAATTTGAAACGGTCTCGTCCGACCAGGCAACATGTTTGCAATCATCAACAGTCCAATGTCAGTGTTGACGGACCCAGGCGAGGCGTAAAGCTTTGTGTCGTGCAGTCATCAAGGGTACACGAGTGGGTCTTCGGCTCCGAAAGCCTTATCGATGATTTTTCGTTGAATGGTTCGCACACTGTCACTTATTGATGGCGCAGCATTGAAATCTGCAGCAATTTGCTCTTCTGTCTTCGTTGGCCCCGTTGTTGCAGGATATTTTTCCGGCCGCGGCGATGTTGGAGATTTGATGTTTTACCGGGTTCCTGACATTCACGGTACACTTGTGAAATGGGCGTTTGGGAAAATCCGCACTTCATTGCTACCTCAGAGATGATGTGTCCCGTCGCTCTTGCACCGACTGTAACACCACGTTCAGATTCACTTAACTCTTGATAACTGGCATTGTAGCAGCAGTAGCCGATCTAACAACTGCGCCAGACGCTTATTGTCCAATACAGGTGTCGCCGACCGCAGCGCCGCATTCTGCCTGTTTACATTTTATTTGAATACGCATCCCTGTACCAGTTTCTTTGGCGCGTCAGTGTAGTAAAAAGATGTTTTGTTTTTATTTTTCTGTGTGTTGTAAGGAGAAGTTTCATGTACAATTTTTTCCATCAATTCGTCAGTGAAAAAACATTCAAAAAAGTGGTACAATATAGACAACTCTAACATTGATTGGGACATCGCGATATTTCCTTTCAAACCAAAAAGAGCATTTACAAATCAAGCACTTTGGTTTTCTCCAAATGATAAGATTTTCAGCATCTTAGTGTATTTTTCAGAAGCTTGTATTTGCGGTACATCAGCAACAACTTGATTATTATCGCCCTCCAAAAAATTATTTGAACTCTTGCGAGTAGTTCCTCTAGTAGTCTCAGGCTCGCTATCACTATCTACAGATTCCAGATCATTTACAATTACAGTAAGATCTCCATCCGAATCGTCAAAATCTAAGGTATCTTCACTGTCAGACGGACATTCTAGGGCCATGTATTCTTGATAAGTAACCACTTTCGTCGTTTATTTTTAAAATACCAGAATGACTCCATTATAACACTCAAACTAGCAATGGAATCTAGACGAATAAAATGGTTCAAATGGCTCTGAGCACTATGGGACTCAACAGCTGAGGTCATTAGTCCCCTAGAACTTAGAACTAGTTAAACCTAACTAACCTAAGGACAGCACAAACATCCATGCCCGAGGCAGGATTCGAACCTGCGACCGTAGCGGTCTTGCGGTTCCAGACTGCAGCGCCTTTAACCGCACGGCCACTTCGGCCGGCTCTAGACGAATAAAGTAAACACTAATTTGTTATCGTTCGAGTGTACTGTACATATGCAAACAATATTGATTCCTGTAGTACTCACATACTTATGAGCAGAAGTAGAAGATGAACTGAACAGTATACTCTCCAAAGGTTAAAGAAGCACTATACATTTTTTTCATTCACATGTTCTTGTGTGTAACTACTAACAGTCACCATAAGAGAGCAATATGTGCCACACTGACATTGCTGTACAGACCAACACGCCGGCCGTTGTGGCCGAGCGGTTCTAGGCGCTTCAGTCCGGAACAGCGGTGCTGCTACGGTCGCAGGTTCGAATCCTGCCTCGGGCATGGATGTGTGTGATGTCCTTAGGCTTAAGTAGTTCAAAGTCTAGGGGACTGATGACCTCAGATGTTAAGTCCCTTAGTGTTTATAGCCATAGACCAACAGACACTGTCGCGTCATGAGCTCACTCTCAATAGCGCATTCTAGTGGCAGATTCTTTTCTGTTACCCCCAAAAAGCAACATTTCCCGTAAGCAAGGCAGTTTGCAGTGTTAAATGTCAAGGACATCGATGAAAAGAGAGTTGAACCTAGGCTCTGCACATCTGCAAAGCAGCGCAGTGAAGCGTTGAAAAGAACTTCGGCCCGGTCCGTCAGAAAAAGAGGCTAGAAAGCCAAGATCTCAACTGGAAACTGGTTGAGATTGACTTACGATCACATACATGCGGAATGCCTGATGGGTTTGAATTAGAATATCATTGATACGTGAGTGTAGTCTCTTTTTCCTGTCGGTTAGATTCTTTTTACTACCACTGTTCAAAGGCTACCGTCAAACGAGGCCTCTTTTTTGCTCCCCATACTTTTGACTGGTGGTCACATTACTGTGACACGACAGTGTACCGGGTGATCAAAAATTCAGTATAAATTTGAAAACTGGATAAATCACGGAATAATGTAGATAGAGAGGTACAAATTGACACACATGCTTGGAATGACATGGGGCTTTATTAGAACCAAAAAATACAAACGTTCAAAAAATGTCCGACGGATGGCGCTTCATCTGATCAGAATAGCAATAATTAGCGTAACAAAGTAAGACAAAGCAAAGATGATGTTCTTTACAAGAGATGCTCAATATGTCCACCATCATTCCTCAACAATCGCTGTAGTCGAGAAATAATGTTGTGAACAGCACTGTAAAGCATGTCCGGAGTTATGGTGAGGCATTGGCGTCGGATGTTGTCATTCAGCATCCCTGGAGATGTCGGTCGATCACGATACACTTGCCACTTCAGGTAACCCCAAAGTCAATAATCGCACGGACTGAGGTCTGGGGACCTGGGAGGCCAAGCATGACGAAAGTGGCGGCTGAGCACACGATCATCACCAAACAACGCGCGCAAGAGATCTTTCACTCGTCTAGCAATATGGGGTGGAGCGCCATCCTGCATAAACATCGTACATTCCACCAAGTGTTTATCAGCCAGGCTGGGGATGATGCGATTCTGTAATATATCGGTGTACTCTCACCCGTCACGGTAGCGGTTTTGCTGTCCAGCGCCATCTGTCGGACATTTTGTGAACTTTGTTGTTTTTTTTTTTTTTGTTCTAATAAAACCCCATTTCATTCCAAGCATGTGTGTCAATTTTTACCGCTCCATCAACATTATTCCGTTGTTTATTAAGTTTTCAAATTTATACTGACTTTTTGATCACCCTGTATAACCCGTTGTCAAAATGGCCTTTTTTGCTGCGTTTGGTGATTTGTACGTTTTTGTGAGCTGATGCAACATTCTAGAAACTTCACTGTAACGCAGACACAGGAAAATTTGTCTTCACTATCATTTCTGATACTATACTGTGAGATATTTTTCTTAGTTGCTCGTGAGTCTTCCAAGTGGTATGGTATGGTCCTCGTCCACGAAACTTTTCTTCCAGAATTGGATAAACGTTAGAAACGCACAGGTTTCATGATTCACTACTATACAGCGCGAACGCGTTGTGTTGCATTCGTTCTGCAAGCCTTTTTTTTTCTTCTTTTTCTTTTTCTACTCTGCAGTCCAGTTGGCACTGGCCACACTTGCGGGAAACGCGCTGCGTTTTTATGATCTCTCTGTAAACTGAGGAGCGAGCAGCTTTGCAGTAAGCGGTCTTCCAGGAAGAACGGCACTGCAGCCTGAATAAGAATCTGTTGCGTGTCTATCACCGCAGTGCAGCAACCTATGATTTAAGTAAATTCTGCTCATGTCTCACGTACATTTAAGACTATCGACAAAACATTTATCACCAGAAGACCGATGACAAAGGAGTACCCCGTGTAGTGATACCATGTGAATAGCTTTGTAGATTTTATTCACGGTACAAAGACATCAAAGACATGAAATGGATTTGTTGAAGAACACGAAATACACTGGCATTAAAAAGAGATGAAGACAACGTACTAGATGAAAAACTTAACGACTTAGTGAAGGTCTCGAACTGTTAAAGTAAAGCAAAAGTTTTACAATAGTTTCTTTAAATAAATTACCGTATAATTATACTGAAGAGCCAAAGCAACTGGTACACCTGCCTTATATCGTTTAGCCGCGCTGGGTAGCCGTGCGGTCTATGGCGTCTCCTCACGGTTCGCGCGGCTCCCCCCGTCGGAGGTTCCAGTCCTCCCTCGGGCATTGGTGTGTGTGTGTTTTCCTTAGCGTAAGTTACTTTAAGTAAGATTAAGTACTGCGTAAGACTAGGGACCGACGGCCTCAGCACTTTGGTCCCATAGGCCTTACCAAAAATTTCCAATTTAATATCGTGTGGGACCCCCGCGAGCACTCTGCAGGGTCGCAACGCGACTTCGTATCGACTCGACTAATGTCTCAAGTAGTTCTGGAGGGAAATGACACCATGAATCCAGCAGGGCTGTCCATAAATCCGTAAGAGTACGAGGGGGTGGATATCTATTCTCAACAGCAGTTGCAAGGCATCCCACATACTCTCAATAATTTTCATATCTGCGGAGTTTGGTGGCCAGCGGAATTGTTTCAACCCATAAAAGTGTTCCTGTAGCAATTCTGGACGTGTTGAGCGTCATGTTGTCCAGCTGGAATTGCCCGAGTCCGTCGGAATAGACAATGGTCAAGAATGGATGCAGGTGATCAGACAGATCAGGGTTCCCATATCACCCCAATTGCACACGCCCCACCCTATTACAGAGCCTCCACCAGCTTGAACAGTCTCCTGCTGAAATGCAGGGTCCATGGATTTACGAGGTTGTCTCCATACCCGTACACGTCCATCCGTTCGATACAATTTGAAACAAGACTCGTCCGACCAAGCAACATGTTTCCAATCACCAACAATCCAACATCGGTTCTGACGGGCCCAGGTGAAGCGTAAAGCTTTGTGTCGTGCAGTCATCAAGGGTACACAAGTGGACCTTCGGCTCCGAAAGTCCATATCGATGATGTTTCGTTAAATGGTTCGCACGCTTACACTTGTTGATGGCCCAGCATTGAAATCTGCAGCAATTTGCGGAAGGGTTGCACTTCTGTTACGTTGAACGACTGTTCAGTCGTCGTTGGTCCAGTTCTTGCGGGATCTCTTTCCGGCCGCAGCGACGTCGGAGAATTGATGTTTTACCAAATTCCTGATAGTCACGGTACACTCGTCAAAAGATCGTACGGAAAAAAACCCACTTCATCACTACCTCGGAGATGCTGTGTCCCATGGCTCGTGCGCCGACTATAACACTACGTTCAATCTCACTTAAATCTGGATGACGTGCCATTGTAGCAGCAGTAACCGGTCTAACAACTGCGCCAGACACTTGTGGTCTTATATAGGCGTTGCCGACCGCAGGGCCGTATTCTGCCTGCTTACATATCTCTGTTTTTGAATACGCATTTCTATACCAGTTTCTTTGGCGCTTCACTGTATTATACGAGCCATTAATCTTACGTATACTGTTAAAATTTTACCTCTTCTGAGAGTGCAATATCTTGGTCCTGTTGACAGCCTATGTGTCTGGAACATTAATGTTTTCGATGGGTATAATACATATCTGCGTCTGGTTTAAGTATGTTTCTCTTTCTGATATATTCAAGTCCGTATGTTTCTACTTATGACGGGCACAAAGGAACAGAATAGGTGGTGATTAGCATGGGCGACCTGGCACACAACAGCACACAAATTTCCAAAAGAAAAATGTCTTTCAATGGAAATTCCGTGTGGCTAGGGCCTCCCGTCGGGTAGACCGCTCGCCCGGTGCAAGTCTTTCGAGTTCACGCCACGGCGGCGACTTGCGTCTCGATGGGGATGGTTCAAATGGCTCTGAGCAGTATGGGACATAACATCTGAGGTCATCAGTCCCCTAGAACTTAGAACTACTTAAACCTAACTAACCTAAGGACATCACAGACATCCATGCTCGAGGCGGGATTCGAACCTGCGACTGTAGCGGTCGCGCGATTCCAGACTGAAGCGCCTAGAACCGCTCAGCCACTGCGGCCGGCCGATGGGGATGAAATGATGATGATAAGGACAACACAACACCCAGTCCCTGAGCGGAGAAAATCTCCAAACCAGCCGGGAATCGAACCCGGGCCGTTAGGTATGACATTCCGTCGCGCTGACCACTCAGCTACCACTGGCGGACATGTCTTTCAATGGAGGTTTTCATGAGCTGGTGAGTGTTCCGGGTCATATATACTCGTGATTCTAACGTTTTGTCCAATTCTGGAACGGAAAGGCTTTATGGACGAGGACGAGGACGAGGACCGTACCACCTGGAAGACCCACGAGCATCTACAAAAAATATCTCACAGAATCTAAAGGATCAGAAATGATAGTGAAGACAAATTTTCGCGTGTATACATTACAGTGAAGTTTCTAGAATGTTGCATCAGCTCACAAAGACGTACAAATCACCAAATGCAGTAAAAATGTCGCTTTTGGCAACGGGAAATACACTGTCCAGTCACAGTAATGTGACCAGCAGTCAAAAGCACAAGTAATCAATTTTTCCAGCACGGACTGCTCCCAGACGTATACTGCTGCCACCTATCGGAACTTCACAGGTGGTAATGTGGAGCCCTGCCGACTCCAGTGCCATTGTCAACCACGCTAGATTTTTCGCTTGAGGATCCATGGCGCAAACATCTGATCGAGGTGTTCCCACAAATTCTCGACTGCGTTTAAATCCAGGGAGTGTGATGGTTGGGTATGTTTGTAAACTCATCCTGGTTCTCTTCAAAACATGATACTGCATGCCATATGACACGTTGCATTGTCCTGCTTGTAGAAGCCATCGTACCAAGCAAAAACAAACTGCATGTAGGGATGGACACGAACACCAAGGATAAATGCATACTGCGCCTTCCACAATTAAGAGGTCACTCAGGGAACGCCACGAAAACATTCCCCAGACCATAACGCTTCCTCCTCTGGGCTGGACATTTCACGACACACACGCCAACGGCCAACTGTCCAATGGAGCATGAAACGTGAGTCATCTGAAAAGGCCACCTGGCGAGACCCATTGGACGTCCAGTTGCGGTATTGGCGTCGAAATTCCAGCCTTCGTAATGTGTGAACAGCAGTCACCATTGGTGCGTGATTTAGGCGCCTACGGTGGAGGCCCATACGCAGCAAAGTTTCTGAACGGTCGTTGAGGAGACACTGTTGGTAGCCTTCTGGGTCATTGGGGCGGTCAACTGCTCAACTGTTGCATGTCTATTCACCTGTACACGTCTCTATAGATGTTGTCCAACCCGCCATCTATGGATCATGGATACCACAGTTGATATGCCACTGGTTTTCGATAGCACCATTTTGCCATGCATGGAATTCTTTAAACATGGCGGCACACTGACAATTTACAAACTTAGTCGTTTCGGAAATGCTTCCACCTTTGGCCTGAAATCCAATGATTGGACGTCAGTTAAACAGCTCCATTTCTGCAAACCCTCTTTCAGCATAAATTCCGTTCAGTACCAAGGCCTCATGCCACCTTACTGTCTGAGCCTGTATGCCCACGTAGTACCACTCTACTAATCGATATTAGAGTCAGCATCATGCTGCATGAATGACCTCCCCATCATCCACGTACTGCTTCCGGCGAAGTGCAGCCTTCATTGGGCCAAACAGATGCAATTCAGAAGGTACGAGATCCGGGCTGTAGGGTGCATAGGGCAGAATAGTCCAATGAAGTTTGGTGGATGAGTGTGTCAGCACTATCAACGTCCGCCACCAGTAGTAGAGTGGTCAGCGTGACAGTATGTTAATCCTAAGGGCCCGGTTTCGATTGTCGGCTGGGTCGGAGATTTTCTCCGCTCAGGGACTCGGTGTTGTGTTGTCCTAATCATGATCATTTCATCCCCATCGACGCCCAAGTCGCCGAAGTGGCGTCAGATCGAAAGACTTGCACCCGGCAAACGGTTTACCCACGGGAGGCCCTAGCCACATGACATTTTTAGCAGTAACAACATAGACGTCCAGGTGAGAAGCGAGTTGTTTGATTTCGATACATCTATCATCTCGAATGAGTGTCTGTACGCTCCAACTATGCAGGAGTTGCAGGTCTGTGCGGCCAGCCGGCACGTGGAAGATCGAACAGAGTTGCTGGACCTTGTTGCGACGATGACACAGACGCATCGCCCAGCGACGCACCGTGCTTTTGTTCATTGCCAGGTTTCCGTAGACATTTACAAACGACTATCAATATGTCCAATGTTCTGGTTTTTCGCCAAAAGGAACTCAGTGAGAGCTCTGTGCATGGAACGCACCTCCATTACAGACGTTACTTTGAAGGCTACGTATAGTGCTGCCACCTATCGAAACTTCATGAAACTGCAGGTGGTGAAGAGAATATTCCGCTATATCCCACAATAAAGTCTGCATTTTTTCAATCGAAACTGGCCGAGAAAAAAAAGTGTTGTACTACTGTTCATCGTATATCAGGGCGGCAGTACCATGGCACGGACTCTGACAGACCAGAGGCTCCAGCGTCTCAAACCGGGGAGACACAGGGCGGCCTCAGCAGCCGAGTCAGCATGCCGAGACTTGCGCAGAGCTATGATCAATGCGCGCAGATCAAACTGCTTCCCACTACTGCGGAAATCGAACATATGGTATGTCACCAAGAGGTGATTATCTTGGCTCGCGCTCTGACTCCAAAAGTCAGTTCCAACACAGCAAGCAGCCCCAGAAATATTTCCCTAGGACATCACTCACTACAACGCGGACACCTCTCCACTACGCATGTCGGTGACGGAGCGGACTTGGCCACTGTACAGAGCCGTCCTGGGAGGCCTTGCGTCGAAAGCGTCAGACTTGTATGGCTAGTTGAATTGAGTGCTTGTGCAGTGTCTTATTGTGTTCTACATATACATCTACATCTACATCACTACTCTCTAACTCACACTTAAGTGCCTGGCAGAGGGTAATCTGAACCACCTTCAGCCTGCGGGGGCTATTCGGAAAGTAAGGTCTGATCAGTCGCGAAATGAAAACCACTGATACAAACAAAATTGTTTTATTTTCAACAGCTACATGCGCCTTCTGACTTAGGCACTGGTCATAGCACTGTACCAACTTTCCAACACCCTCGCCATCGGATGTGCATAGACACAGAGCGGGCTACATGCGCAGGGGACACCAGCCTGAAGCGACGTGGCCCAGCGTGGAAAACATTCCCTTGTTATCTAATGAGGCGGGACACAATGACTGCCAGCTGGTGGCACCGACTGGTGCGGACTCGCACCTGTCGGCGAGCCCGAGTAGCTGAGACATTCTTTCCGGCTTTCGGCGCGCCGATTCGCGAATTCGCGACGTGCTGCACTCACAGAATCGAGGTGCAAGTTCTGCAATCTTTCTCAAACGATATTCCAGAAACTAGTCGGAAAAAATTTATTTTCGCGTCACTTATAGCTTTAAATTTCAACTTCATGGTGGTCCTTAGTGGAAAATAACCGAAGGGCCTATTACTCAGACAAAGCTTCCCGCTAGGAATTAGAGGAATTTCGTTCCCAGGTCATAGCATAAATCACTTTGATCACTGTTTACGATTTATATCCACCGATTCCCAGGAGAATTCGAGACTGTTTTCCATTGCACTCAACATATTGTACATTTTGTTGTCGTCTTCAGTCGGAAAACTGGTTTGACGCAGCTCTCCGCTCTCGTTTGCCTTGTGCAAGCTTCATATCAGCTTGTCTACAGTGAAAAACATTCACTCGAACCTGCTTACTCTATTCGAGTCTTGGTCTCCCCTCTGCACTTTTTACGCCGAACATCTCCCTCCATTACCAAATGAACTAGTCTTTGATGCCTCATATTGTGTCCTATCAACTGATCCCCTGTTTTAGTCAAGTTGTGTCACCATATCTTTTTTCCCCACTTCAGTACCGCGGGATTGGTTATTCGTGCTACCCACTTAATCTTCTCCATTTTTCTGTAGCGCCACATGCCAATAGCTTCTGATATCTTCTTCTTTGTGCTGTTTAGCATTCAAGTTTCACTTATGTGCTAGGCTTTATTACAGAGACATACCTTCAAAGACGAGCTTCTAATACTTAAATTTATGTTCCATTTTAATAAATTTCTCTTTTTCAGAATTTGTTATAGTCAGGTTAATTTTATATCCTCTCTATTTCGGCCATCGTCACCTATTTTACTCCCAAAATGGTGAAACTCATCTAATATGCTACTTTTTGTGGTGTATTTCCTAATCTAATTCCCTTGGCAGCATCTGTTTTAATTCGACTACATTCCATTACCATTGTTTTCGTTATGTTGCCTAAATAAGCTTGGAGTCCAACAGAACTGGCAGCACGAGGGACAGTGCATCCCGGTAGGTCAACAGCGCATGATGATCAACCATCCAAGTGTGAACCAGGCCCAACAGTGCTTAAATTCGGTGTTCTGATGGGAACAGGTATCTCCACCGTGCCACAGCTGTTGAAAGTTTATTAATAAAAATATTCGTAATACTTAACTAAAGTCTGAAGATGAGCCGAGGAAATATTATTAATAGTATCCTATGAACGTTGGCCTATTCCTGAATCCATTGAACAATGACTAACTAAACTGGTAGTATGACCAGTCTGGCTCTGAAGGCGGTGACAGTGGATACTTCCTGGCGCCGTATGTTGATACACGCACTGTGCAACACTCGGCGGATGCTAACACACTGTGCGGCTCTGGAGGAACGGTTGGTTGGTTGGTTGGTTTGTTAGCTACGGGTTCCATAGATCGTTTGAACGATTCTTTTATCGAATTGACGTGAAACGAGTCAATTTACAGGATATCTATGCAAGATTACTGTTTACATTTTTTTTTACTGTCTACCAGTTTTTAAATAAAAATTCGTAAGTAGAATAAAAGGAGATGTCAAAGAAAAATGATTTTAAGTTAGACTTAAAACTTGCTTTGCTAAATCTCAGACATTCTATGTTATTTCACTAACGGTCAAAATTTTTTGTTGCTGCATACTAAACTCCTTCCCAAGCCACAATAAACTTTAATAACGGGTAATAAAGGTCATTTTTCGCTTTAGTGTTGTAGGTATGGATATCACATTCTTCTCAAATTGTGATGGTTTACCTATGGCGAATTTCATTAGCGTATATACACTGTGTGATCAAAGTATCCGGACACCTGGCTGAAAATGACACTAGTTCGTGGCTCCCTCCATCGGTAATGCTAGAATTCAGTATGGTGCTGGCCCACCCT
Organism: Schistocerca nitens; assembly: GCF_023898315.1. Taxonomy (NCBI): domain Eukaryota; kingdom Metazoa; phylum Arthropoda; class Insecta; order Orthoptera; family Acrididae; genus Schistocerca; species Schistocerca nitens. The sequence goes on from NC_064622.1 coordinate 358,391,732, forward strand.
TAGCCTTGATGACAGCTTCCTCTCTTGCAGGCATACGTTCAATCAGGTGCTGGAAGGTTTCTTGGGGAACGGAAGCCCATTATTCACTGAGTGCTGCATTGAGGAGAGGTATCGATGTCGGTCGGTGAGGTCTGGCACGAAGTCGGCGTTCCAAAACATCCCAAAAGTGTTCTGTAGGATGCAGGTCAGGACTCTGTGCAAGCCTGACCATTACAGGGACGTTATTGTCGTGTAACCACTCTGCCATAGGCCGTGCATTATGATCAGGTGCTAGATCGTGCTGAAAGGTCCCCGAATTACTCTTCAACAGTGGGAAGTTCGAAGGTGCTTAAAACATCAATGTAGTCCTGTGTTGTGATAGTGCCACGCAAAACAACAAGGAGTGCAAGTCCCCTCCATGAAAAACACGACCACACTATAACACCACAGCCGGCCGAAGTGGCCATGCAGTTCTAGTCGCTGCAGTCTGGAACCGCGAGACCGCTACGATCGCAGGTTCGAATCCTGCCTCGGGCATGGATGTGTGTGATGTCCTTAGGTTAGTTAGGTTTAACTAGTTCTAAGTTCTAGGAGGCTAATGACTTCAGACGTTGAGTCCTATAGTGCTCAGAGCCATTTGAACCATAACACCACAGCCTCCGAATTTTACTGTTGTCACTACACACGCTGGCAGATGATATTCACTGGGCATTAGCCATACCCACACCCTGCCGTCGGATCGCCACATTGTGTACTGTGATTCGTCACACCACATAACGTTTTTCCACTTTTCAATCGTCCAATGTTTACGCTTCTTACACCAAGCGAGGCGTCGTTGGCATTTACCGGCGTGATGTGTGGCTTATGAGCAGCCGCTCGACAATGAAATCTAAGTTTTCTCACCTCCCGCCTAACTGTCATAGTACTTGCAGTGGATCCTGATGCAGTTTGGAATTCCTGTGTGATGTTCTGGATAGATGTCTGCCTATTACACATAACGACCCTCTTCAATTGTTGGCTGTCTCTGTCAGTCAACAGACGAGGTCGTCCTGTACGCTTTTGTGCTGTACGTGTCCCTTCACGTTTCAACTTCAATATCACATCGGAAACAATGGATCTAGGGATGTTTAGGAATGTGGAAATCTCGCACACAGACGTATGACACAAGTGACACCCAATCACCTGACCACATTCGAAGTCTGTGAGTTGTGTGGAGCGCCCCATTCTGCTCTCTCACGATGTCTAATGACTACTGAGGTCGGTGATATGGAGTATCTGGCAGTAGGTGGCAGCACAATGCACCTAATATGAAAAACGTACGGTTTTGGGGTGTCAGGATATAGTGTATGTGCATACCTTCGGCGCACTTAATATGCCTACTCCTTGAAAAGATACCCAGACAATGTCTATGGTTGAACACCACGCTTTATTCTTACTGCTCACTTTTCTGCAATCAATACTTTCTTCCTGAATAATGAGGTACCATAACAAAGTTATTGAATAATACATTATTGAGTGGAAATATGCAAAAAGCATGAGGAGGTTGATTCATTTGTTTCTAAGATTAGAAGTTAAATGCATAGCAAAAGAAGCTGAATTTAATTGTTTGAGAAGCTCAGTAAATACTCTTCTTCCATTTTAAGCTTTCATCAATATGTACACACAAAAACGTGGAGCGCCACTGCAGTTGTAACCTTGGAGTCTTACCACGGCCTTGTTTTCACAGGCAGCAGCAAGAGCAAGACGGAGACGCGCAGCCGCAGCTTGACCTCGCAGCGCACCACCTCCTTCAAGCTGACGGAGCAGCAGATCCTGCAGCTGACTCAGCAGGCCTTGCCTCAGCAACTGGACGCTCAGCAGCCGCCAGAACGGCAGCCACAGCAGGCCAACGGCCACGCCACCAGCCCCCCACACACCACTCCAATTTGAGGCTACACCACCTCAGATGGACATTCTGTGCGCTTCACAGCTGCTCACCTCCATGCTGGTGCTTATGATGCCTGCCGGGCCGAATGATCAGGTGTATCCCTGCATCAAAACTTCAGTACCAGCGAACAACAGCTGCATCTTGCAGCTGCCTTTGTGCCACTATCTCTGATGGGCATCCTCCCAGTCACTCGCATGTCTGCCATTGCGGCCTAGGTTCATGCTGGAGCCGACACTGCCCACCAGGCTGCAGAAACCAATCAGACGCCATTCCATATTACCACTGGCGACGTTGACGAAGCAACATCAGCGTGAAGAGAAGCTGACACACGTGTGTTCCTCACTAACTGTGATGACCACATGGCAACAACACTGAAGACCGTGCAGCTCAGTATTCTTGCGTGTGTAGCATTTCTGTCCAGATTGGATTTGTGGTGTTGATAAAATTCTGTCTGTTTCGTTGACTTTTTCAGAGTGACGAGACGGCAACTTCTTTTATAAAACCAGCTCCATGATAACCTTGACTAGCGCGTCCTTGTCCTAACACCTTCTGACGGACAACTGACTTTATTTGTGCTCAGTGTTGTAGTTAAATACCAATTATATTCTGTGAACGGCAGGCTTTTAACCACGCCTGTCAGTGATTTTGTCCCTCATACATTCTAACGGGAAAGACTAAATCAAGCGGTATGGGAGATTAGCTGTCGCTGTATGACCTCTGGGAACATTTTTAGAAGTGCAGCTGGATGTGGAAAGTGTTTTCTGACATTAATAAGGAAATGACAACATATTAACTCCTTCTAAAACTGTTGATTGTTCTCAGGTGTGAGACGCTGTTTTAAAAGGTAGGGAGAGTATGTTCTGAGGTTTTGATATGTAACTGCCAACATGGAGCAAGCAGCTAGTCATCTTTCTTATTAAATACATACGTTGTAACGACAGAGTAATCTTTTGGCACGAGCCAGTGGAGTACACTTCCATATCTCGTAGGACAATTTCGAATACGTGACCGTTTCTGAATCTGTAACTACCGACGAAGTTACCACGAAAACAATGAAGAACAATGAAAACTTCAAAATAAGTGATGTAACTAGTGGAAAGTGACGATTATGACATTTCAGTGGTGAACGAAAGTTCAGAATCGACCAGCATGCATTTTGAAAGATTGGGTTTCAGCGTTTCCGCACTGTTGTGAGAAATGTCAATCACACTTCGGGTGTTTCAAAACATAAAGCTTTGAAATTTAAAGCTAAATTTCACGACTGGTGAAAAGCTGTAAGCAACTGGCTACCCAAAAAAGAAAACGTGGAATTTTGACACTGAGGAAATGGATGTTTGTAGACTCCACGCTGATCAGTTTATTTCACGCAGAACATCCTGTTGACACCACACTGTTCAAGGGATTCTTTCGCTGGAAAACTTCCTCGTATACGTAATTGGTCAGACAGGAAGACACACGCAGAATGGTAAGAAGTCATTGTTCCTAGTGTCTTGGTTCCCAGCATCCTTTACACGGAACGTTTCGGAGCAAGAACCTCGAGTGAACCAGTAAGAGGTCCATATCTAAGTGAATTACGTGAACCATGCAAAGTTGGGAATATGGTATTATTCATACGTTGCCTCAACTAAAACATACATGTGTAATGAGATATTGAAGACGTAGCGTATTATTATAAAGGCATCGCTCAATACGTTCCAATAGGTATATGAATTAATTTTTTGCCTTTGGGTATCGCAAATGCCAATTTATTTGATATAAATGACATGATCTGTGCCTGAATGGCATGAGACTCGCCAATTATATTTCGCAGAATGGGACGGAATGTCGTAGGACAATTTTGAATACAAGTCCGTTTGTGAATTTGCAACTATCGGAGAAGTTACCGCGGAAAAAATCCAGAACGATGAAAAATAGAAGTTAAGAGATGAATTTAGTACAAAGTTGAATGTGATGCTCCGGTGGTGAATGAAGGGGAGCATTGAAAGGAGAATCTATGGGGGATAGACTGTTAACGACAGCTAATGCATGTGACAATTTATGTTTCCCGAAGTAGTTTATTGATAGTGAATAAAAGCTTATACACGCAAGTGCACTGCAGTGATCGTACTATCATGTTGAACCCACTACTTGCAAAGGCCAGTTAAAACAATGACACGAGACAGGTGTTCTTAGTGATATCACTTGCATGTTTTTGAGTTATTTTACGTTACGACCATCGAACAATGATACAACTAAGTTACAAATAAATATGGAGAGGTTTTAATCTTCTTAGAAAAACATTTTTGGTAGTGCACATAATATTGGGTTGCTGGGACAACCTTAAAAAACAATTGAGGTAATAATAAATTACGATGGACTTCGTACAGAAGTGATTTTTGCACTCAGCTCTTCGTCTTACACTAGTCATTTGGACAACTGATGTCTAAAAAATAAATGTTTATTTCTCCATTTAAGAACTACACAGTTCTGATAGCTGTTTTTGAAATATTAGAGTCTCTTGAGAATTGTTGTACCTTACTACAATAAAGATATTCAACCTTTGTTGCACATGTTTAATCTTTTTTTATCTATTTTAAGTATTAGAACGCTTCTACTCCCAGCAGCCTCTTACATAAGACAACTACACAAAGCAGTAAAATTCAGCAACACACAACCGCTCTCTGGAAAGAGAATCTGTCAGCGCAGTTCCTTCACTAGTATAAATATAGTAGCGTGACAGCACCTTCAACAGAAAGCAGCAGTGTTTCTAAATAAACGTAGCCTGGTTTCCTTTCGTTGAGATAATTCTCGTCCTGAATGGAAAACTAGAAACTACGCCAGCAGCGACAATGTAGATTCTTGTAGACACTTCTGTAGCGGAGACTTAGTTGAAAGTTGCTTGTTGCTATGTCAGCTTCCATATTCTCTTTGTTCTGCATATTCTGGACCGTAAACATATTTTATACCATATGACCGATTACTAAATTTTTAAAATGTATGGATTAAAAATCCTAGGTCAAGACCGTAAAAATAAATTGATAAGTAGTTTCAGCTCACTCAGAGCCATCTTTTGATCCAAAATATAGAAAATTGCACGTAAGAGATGAACAATAACAAGATCCATTTAATAATTAAGCTTACGTTATTCGTTACATACCGATATAAAATAATTACACTCCTGGAAATTGAAATAAGAACACCGTGAATTCATTGTCCCAGGAAGGGGAAACTTTATTGACACATTCCTGGGGTCAGATACATCACATGATCACACTGACAGAACCACAGGCACATAGACACAGGCAACAGAGCATGCACAATGTCGGCACTAGTACAGTGTATATCCACCTTTCGCAGCAATGCAGGCTGCTATTCTCCCATGGAGACGATCGTAGAGATGCTGGATGTAGTCCTGTGGAACGGCTTGCCATGCCATTTCCACCTGGCGCCTCAGTTGGACCAGCGTTCGTGCTGGACGTGCAGACCGCGTGAGACGACGCTTCATCCAGTCCCAAACATGCTCAATGGGGGACAGATCCGGAGATCTTGCTGGCCAGGGTAGTTGACTTACACCTTCTAGAGCACGTTGGGTGGCACGGGATACATGCGGACGTGCATTGTCCTGTTGGAACAGCAAGTTCCCTTGCCGGTCTAGGAATGGTAGAACGATGGGTTCGATGACGGTTTGGATGTACCGTGCACTATTCAGTGTCCCCTCGACGATCACCAGTGGTGTACGGCCAGTGTAGGAGATCGCTCCCCACACCATGATGCCGGGTGTTGGCCCTGTGTGCCTCGGTCGTATGCAGTCCTGATTGTGGCGCTCACCTGCACGGCGCCAAACACGCATACGACCATCATTGGCACCAAGGCAGAAGCGACTCTCATCGCTGAAGACGACACGTCTCCATTCGTCCCTCCATTCACGCCTGTCGCGACACCACTGGAGGCGGGCTGCACGATGTTGGGGCGTGAGCGGAAGACGGCCTAACGGTGTGCGGGACCGTAGCCCAGCTTCATGGAGACGGTTGCGAATGGTCCTCGCCGATACCCCAGGAGCAACAGTGTCCCTAATTTGCTGGGAAGTGGCGGTGCGGTCCCCTACGGCACTGAGTAGGATCCTACGGTCTTGGCGTGCATCCGTGCGTCGCTGCGGTCCGATCCCAGGTCGACGGGCACGTGCACCTTCCGCCGACCACTGGCGACAACATCGATGTACTGTGGAGACCTCACGCCCCACGTGTTGAGCAATTCGGCGGTACGTCCACCCGGCCTCCCGCATGCCCACTATACGCCCTCGCTCAAAGTCCGTCAACTGCACATACGGTTCACGTCCACGCTGTCGCGGCATGCTACCAGTGTTAAAGACTGCGATGGAGCTCCGTATGCCACGGCAAACTGGCTGACACTGACGGCGGCGGTGCACAAATGCTGCGCAGCTAGTGCCATTCGACGGCCAACACCGCGGGTCCTGGTGTGTCCGCTGTGCCGTGCGTGTGATCATTGCTTGTACAGCCCTCTCGCAGTGTCCGGAGCAAGTATGGTGGGTCTGACACAGCGGTGTCAATGTGTTCTTTTTTCCATTTCCAGGAGTGTATTTTGTTAGTAGGTATCAACTACTGGGCATTAACACATCGTCATAATCTGTTGAGGTGAATCGCTCCTATTAAACTGAAGAATTGTATGGGCATATACGTACTGGAAAATATATTGGATTGTGACAAAAAAAAAGACACACTAAAGCATATTTGGTACATGGCGTAAACTGTTATGCATTGCTCCGTCTGAAGAATATGCTCGTGGAATTCATCATACTCTCGTTTAGTTACGTGTTTCCAGCATTCACCAATTATTTACTTAGACAGCGATCAGGGACGTTGCAGATCAGGTGCCGACCCTACAAACTGCCTCCAGCAGATCCTGTCCTGTGCAATTTCCAACCAGTTTCCTTTGAACCTTAGTTGTTGCAGGTTTTTCCATAGTCCATGCTCCCAGCTCGTTCGTGGTCTTCCCGAGTAGTGCTTTACCTCTGGCCTCCCTTCCAACACTGCTTTTCTTTTGGCCTAACATCCTCTGTCATTGCAGTCGCTTGACTTTTGCTTTTTGTGCAATATTAGGCTTTTTCGTCCTAGCATATATTTCTTAATTTTTCGATCTTCTCCACCCTACTTCTCATGCTCTTTCTCTCAAACACCATCAGTTTTTTTTATCACTCTCAGTGGTACCTACGCGGCGTTTCTATGCCACACAGCAAAAGTAGGGTACTTATTGTACTTCACAATAATTATCTGTTATTCCACTCCCGAACAGCGGGCGGAAAAAATGAACACCTGTATCTTTCCGTGTGAGCTCTGATTTCCCTTATTTTATTATGATGATCGTTTCTTCCATCTATGTTCCCGTCAACAAAATATTTTTGCATTTAGAGGAGGAAGTTGGTGATTGAAATTTCGTGAGAAGATCCCGCCACAACAAGAAAGACCTTTGTTTTAACGATGTCCACCCCAAATCCTGTATCATGTCCGTGACACTCTCTCCCCTATTTCTCGATAATAAAAGACATGCTGCTCTTCTTTGAACTTTCTAGATGGACTCCGTTGCTCCTATCTGGTAATGGTCCCACACCGCGCAGCAGTACTCCAAAAGACGACGCACAAGCGTACTGTAGGCACTCTCTTTAGTATATCTGTTGCATCTTCTAAGTGTTCTGCCGACAAGAAAAAAGGTCTTTGGTGCACCTTCCCCAGTACATTTCCTATGTGTTCTTTCCGATTTAAGTTGTTCGTAGTTGTAATTCCTAGGTATTTAGTTGAATTTATGGCATTCAGATTGGACTGATTTATGGTGTAACCGAAGTTTAACGTAATCTTTTAGCACTGATGTGGATGACCTCACACTTTTCATTATTTAAGGTCAACTGCCGGTTTTCTCGCCATACAGATATTTTTTTCTAAATCGCTTTGCAAATTTGTTTTCATCTTCCGATGACTTTACTAGACGGCAGCCCCCCCCCTCCCCCCACCGCCACAACCCCCCCTCCCCTCCGGCACAGCAGCATTATATAGATGAGGAACAGTAGAGGGCCTATAATACTACCTCGAGGAACGCTAGAAATCACTTCTGTTTCACTCGATGTCTTTCCCTCAATTACTCCGAACTGTGACCTCCTCTGATTTTATTTTCGTTGGGATTATTTTTGATTTCGTAACTGGATTTAGACTGTTAACATAGACTTGATGCATTAACAATTCGTTGATTGATTTCTAGCTGGACATTATTTCTCCGGCTGAATGTGGTTCCAAATATTAAAAGTTCTCATCTACCTTCAACTTCATCTCTCTCACTTGTAAGTCCCCAGGCACTCCCTCTACTAAATTCCATCACTTCTCTCTTTTCTGCGTTTATTTTCATCACTCTACTCTGATATAGCTGTCGTATCATCCGCATACGCTAGTATTTGCAAATTTCCATTCAGATTTATGCCCTTTCCTACGCTTTTCATCTCGCGTACATCTTTTTCAACGACAAAGTTAAATAAAGTGGGTGACACCGCGTCACCTTGGCGTAGCGCACTCTATATCCACTTCCTTTGACATTCCTCCTTAACATCTTACTGTAGCTTTCGTATCTGTTGCCTACGCTTTTGGCAGGTTGATTAATTGCTCAGGTACCCCAAACTCCCCAAGGCTCACTCTGTGGATATTATGGTATGCCTTTGAAAAATCTACGAAATCAGCAAGCATTGGTTTGTTAAGTTCCCAATAATTTTCCCATCTCGTAGTAAGTATATCTGCAATTGCAGATTTTCCAATGCATATGGAGCATCTTGTTGTTCAATTCTTTTTTTTTTTTTCTTTGGGTGGCACAGTATGCGACATGTTTGACATATGGTCAGTTGTATCCATTCTTGCATCAGTGATTATATGATTATATTTTGAGACGAAATAATTGTGATTTTAACTTCAGGAGATTGTGTGATTTATTCACATTCCCTTGACGATGATAAATTAATGCCTGAGGGCCCTATTACCTTTGTTTCATTGTGTGCAAGTTGAAACCTACATTTAACTGTAGATTATCGCTTTATATGCTCTCCATCTTCAGTAGGGATACTAGTGAAAGTGGGCCACAATTGCAACCAGTATACACATTTTAAGAACTGCGATCATAAGAACGCTTTTGCTGTTTTTTGCATGCCTTGCAGTTCGGAAGGTAAGTGACAGCGTGGAATTCCGAGTGCCGACCGCTTATCGTATCATGTTCGACGTCGTTGTTTCGTATACATATGTTTCAAGTTTCTAGGCAGAAAAGTGTTAGGGTATCAGACAGCCACATATACTCATTGAATGTAACTCGCCTGTAAGGTGGTTTATCAACACGTTTTCGAAATCCTGCAAGTAATGGTCATGGCTATAAAGTTCTCTTAAACACTCACCCGTGCCATCTACTCTTTCCGTTGCGCGAAGGAAGTAGTTACTATTCTTAAACATGTTCTTGTTGTTTTTAATAATGTTAGTCAGATTGCCTTATAAAATATTTCTTTGGTGTATACATTATGTAATATGGGCATTTCACTCAGGTATGTTTCTGAACACATACTTTTAAGATGAAAGGTAGATCACTTTGAATGTCCACTGCCATCCCGCACCCCGACTCCTTTGTTCTGAATCAGCAGGAACTAGAACACTTTGGGTTGTTAGTGTTTCATGTCTGATCACCACCAATCTTACTGATCAAACATTGGTGCAGCAACATCATAGTAATTATTGGTGAATGATGTCTTTTATGCGCCTGATAAATAATTGTAGAAATATGTATCATTAATCCATGGCGATTCATTAAAGGCGTGCAATAATTAAACAAGTTATGGCAACGTGCAGTTTTCTGGTCTAAGGAAAATCACCAGTGCACGCAAAAAAAAAAAGAAAGAAACTACACGGCATGAAGGAACCGTCCTAATAATAGGACGGAAATAGGCAGATGTGACGTGCGTGCGTAGACAAACAGTTTGTTACAATTACAGAAACAATGGATGATTTGAAACTTCCTGGCAGATTAAAACTGTGTGCCCGACCGAGACTCGAACTCGGGACCTTTGCCTTTCGCGGGCAAGTGCTCTACCAACTGAGCTACCGAAGCACGACTCACGCCCGGTACTCACAGCTTTACTTCTGCCAGTATCTCGTCTCCTACCTTCCAAACTTTACAGAAGCTCTCCTGCGAAACTTGCAGAACTAGCACTCCTCAAAGAAAGGATATTGCGGAGACATGGCTTAGCCACAGCCTGACGGATGTTTCCAGAATGAGATTTTCACTCTGCAGCGGAGTGTGCGCTGATATGAAACTTCCTGGCAGATTAAAACTGTGTGCCCGACCGAGACTCGAACTCGGGACCTTTGCCTTTCGCGGGCAAGTGCTCTACCAACTGAGCTATCGAAGCAAGTTTCGCAGGAGAGCTTCTGTAAAGTTTGGAAGGTAGGAGACGAGATACTGGCAGAAGTAAAGCTGTGAGTACCGGCCGTGAGTCGTGCTTCGGTGGCTCAGTTGGTAGAGCACTTGCCCGCGAAAGGCAAAGGTCTCGAGTTCGAGTCTCGGTCGGGCACACAGTTTTAATCTGCCAGGAAGTTTCATATCAGCGCACACTCCGCTGCAGAGTGAAAATCTCGTTGTGGAATGGATGATTTAATTAAGAGAAAGAGCTTCACAAATTGAACTGGCCAGTAATGAGTTCGTGCACCTCTGGCCACTATGAAAGCAGTTATTTGGCTACACACTGATTGATAGAGTTGTTGGATGTCCTCCTGAGGGATATCGTGCCATATTCTGTCCAACTGGCGCATTGACTCGTCAAAATCCTGAGCTCTTTGGAGAGCCCAGCCCATAATGTTCCAAACTTCCTCAACTGGGGAAAGATCCGGGGAAAGATCGTTTCTAACCGAGGTAGGGTTTTTCAGCAGGAAGACAAGCAGCAGAAACTCTAGAAGTGTGCGGGTGGGGATTGTCTTGCTGAAATGTAAGATCAAGATGCCATTCCTTGAAGGACAACAAAACGGGGCGCAGAATATCGTCGACGTAGCGCCGTGCTGAAGGGTGCCGCGAATGACATGCTCTGAAATGAAACGGCATCCCAGACCATAACGCATTGTTTCCGGACGATATGACTGATGACAATCGAGTTAGTATGCCACTGCTGTTCAGGGCGCCTCCAGACACGTCTTCGCTGGTCATTGAGACCTGAAATCTCATTGGCTACAGTAGAATTGTCTTTAGTGATGAGTCCTGCTTGGAACTGAGCCCCAGTGTCCAATGAAGAAGTGTTTGGAGACGCACCGGGCAGCAGTGGGATAGTAACCTGACTATCACGCCCCATAAGGCCTGACAACCAGCAGTGATGGTCTGGGGTGCCATTTCGTTTTATAACAGGCTCCCTTCGGTTGTTATCAGTGGCACCCTTGTAGCACAATGGTACGTCGTTCTGTTACCCTTCAATGCAAGCCATCCTGGGCTTACGTCTAAGCAAGATAATGTTCGCCCGCATACGTCGAGAGTTTGTACTGCTTGCCTTCATGCTCATCAAACCCTACCTTGGTCAGAAAGGTCGCCGGATCTTTCCCCAATTGAGAAAGTTTGGAGCGTTATGGACGAGCCTCTCCAAACAGTTCAGGATCTTGACGACCTTAGGCCCTAATTGGACAGAATCAGGAGGGCGTCCACCAACTCTGTTAATCAATACGTGATCATTTGCTTTTTTTTCAGAATGTGTGATATAGATCGGTGTATCATCGTGATACCTGTTCCTACATTATTTTAAAGCGTACGTGAATGGCAGTTCCTATTTTTACCGGTTGAAAACGCGCTTAACTCCTGAAAACAGCTGCGGGAGTTCCTCGATGAACTATTTTGAGGCTACTGGACTGGGTATGATTCAAGAATATTTCCAGATCCACAGAAATGGCCACTACGGAGTCCAGACTCATATACGCCAAACAGCTCATTACGGAGAATAATCTCTGTGGTTCAACGTTGGTACGAGACCCATGAAGAATTGCGCAAAAGTTTGAGGAGGCCTTGGTTGCATAACTCCTGAGATGATACAAAAGACGCCAAAGATGTCACAGAGACACAGAACGACTTAATACATAGTTTTTTTTATGTCAGTCGCTCCAATATGCAATGTAATGTTGCAATGCAGGTGTACAGGTACGTCTTAGATACACTGTATTGTAGCACAGTAATCATGTTTAGCTTTCAGGTGTGAGTTAGTCTCATTGTCCATAATAATTATATTGAACACAATAGCTCTTCGAATTTACGGCTACCAATCTCAATTCACGCAAATGTCCCTTTCTGTACGCAGTAACATTATAGATGGCTACAGTCATGCCAGCTAAGTCTATATTTTTATCCACTCTGAAACAAATTATACTAGAGCTTCCCTTAGGAAATATTCAAGACCATTAATTTTGGTAGACTTTTGTGGTAGAATGGGACCGACGCTTAACTACAATAAGGAGATTCAAAACAGATTCAGGTTGGAGTAGCTACGCAGATATAATAAGGAGCAGAGACTTTCTAGTGTGGAGAGCAGCGCCAGACCAGTCTTCGGATTGATGACGACAGCATCAGCAACAATAATAATATGTGCCGAACAGGTGTGGAATCTCAAGTTGATATTGCAACACCGAAGTTCAAACCGCACAGTTGTAACTTTCGTAGGCTTCAAAAAGCTTACAACCCGATCATCCCGTTTAATTCACTCCATGGATACGGCGTGGATAACAAAACAAATAGGATGATGGTCTGTCCCTGCTCCTGTTAAACCCAAAAGTCGATAAGGTCATCAGACCTTAGAAGAAATAAATACTAGAAATAAGTATGGATACAAAAGATGAACGAATCAACACTAAGTGCTCTGCTTTTGCTGACGACATATCAGTAACTATCCGGACTCTTGAGAAAACAGCCACGCCATCGAAAAACGTCATGAGAGTACCTTAAAGACCGGATCTCTTTACGAAAAAACACAATACGTAAACCCCATGAGCCCAAACCTGGCATCACTTGCAGACATGTATTGTAAGTAGGCTGTTTAGGTGTTTATGTTGGTAACGCCACGTAGCGCTCTGTATGAAAATCACTGACTGTGCTGTGTGCAGTCTGTGGCTGGTTGGCATTGTTGGAATATTCGCAATTGTAGCGTTGGGCATTTACATGTGAACAGCGCATAGCGTTGTGCAGTTGGAGGTGAGTCGCCAGCAGTGGTGGATGTGGGGGCATAGATGCCAGAGTATTGAGAGCTGACGATATGGATGTGTGTCCGTCACAAAGAGGAAATTTGTAAGACTGGATATCATGAACGATGCCAGAGTATTGAGAGCTGACGATATGGATGTGTGTCCGTCACAAAGAGGAAATTTGTAAGACTGGATATCCTGAACTGATATACATATGATGACTTTTGAACATTATTAAGGTAAATATATTGTTTGTTCTCTATCAAAATCTTTCATTTGCTAACTATGCCTATCAGTAAGTAGTTAGAATCTTTTATTTAGCTCGCAGTATTGGCACTCGCTGTATTGCAGTAGCTCGAGTAACGCAGATTTTTGTGAGGTAAGTGATACATGAAAGGTATAGGTTATTGCCAGTCAGGGCCATTCTTTTGTGGGGATTATTGAAAGTTAGATTGCATTGCTTTAAAAAAATATTGTGTTAGTTTAGTGATGATCAGAATAAGTAAAGAGAGAACTGTCTGAGTACGTTCAGTTTTACTCAGATGTCTTTTACTAGCACATTCATTCATAAATTTTTCTAAGGGATCGTTTCATATGGCGACACTGCCAGGATACCTAACTAGAATACTCTGATTTTTTCTTGTAGTTTGTGTAATTAGTGTAATTATTGTTTATTGCTAGCATATAATTTTAGAGAGAATCTTCTTTGTAGTTATAGTTTCTCGTTGTTGTACTGTAAAACAGTTGCGGCACGCATGTAATTTTGCACAAAGTATTTCGCAGCCGCGCTTCCAATTAATTGGATATTATTTTCAGTGCTATTATAATGTGTTTTCTTATTTTACTCTTCAAATTGTGCTTTTCTGTGTTATCATGTGAAATATTGAGACAATTATGGCGTGTGAAAAACGTTATACTAGGCTCCAAAGTAAACAGAGAAATGGCAGTGAAGACAAGAGTAGTATGTTAGTGCCACCGTGTAATGAATGAACAAATATTCAGAATAGTAATTTGGTAGTTGCGCATAGGGAAATGGACCAGGTAATAAATAATCGTGTAGACAGTGAAACAGCTAGTGAACAGGGTAGTATTGTCGATAGATCGGTCGGCAACAGCTCACCCCAGTAACCCGAAATGACAGGACACACTCTTGCAAATACCGTAGATTCAAGTTTTGCGTCCTCACCTTTTTCTCAGTTAAGTCAAGACACATTTTCTGCTTTTCAAAATGCGAATGCTGCCGATGCAAATGCACTGCCGATAGGCACTAAGGAACATGTTCCAGACACTAATACATTATTATTGCAATTAATGCAACAAATGAAACAAAATCAAAAGCAAATGGAACAAATTCAAAAATAATCACAGCAACAAATGGAACAAAATCAGAAACAAATTAAAGAAATACTTCAACAAACACTTGAAGGTTTAACTGATGAGTTACTTAAAATAGAATCAAAATGTCTGTAATGACATAAAAAACAAATTTGTGAGCATTTTCAACCTATTTTTCGCGGCATGAAAATGCATTACAGAATCACAAAGCAGCCATAAAGGAACTGCAAACTATTGTTCATGAAAATCACGACACCTTGCAAGCTAAAACTGACTCAGTTGCATCTACCGATTCGGTTACACAACTTGCAAAAACTCAGGAGAACTTAAAGGACACAGCAGATACACTGAAACTTGGTTCCGAAAGACACACGGAGGAAATCAGTTCCTTATCAGAGAAAGTAGTCGAACTTTCGGATCAGCTAAATAATTTATCTACAAAGGTAGATGATAATCTGAATTACACAAGACCGGTAGTCTTTACTGACACAGAAGAGTATGAACAAATTAGGAAATTCAAACAAAATCAGAATCAAGTTAATACACAACACAAAACAGAAATCCGGGAAGTACAAGATCAGTTGGCACAAGTAATACAAGAATTACATATTTCAGAGGATACTCGCGCTCCAATACGGGAAGAGGGACTTAGAAATACGGAAAAGCCACAAAATAATAACACAGGGAATTTCGGAAATTATGCAAGAAATTGGCAAGGTGCACCGAATTTTGAGATGGGACCGCCGACACGACGTAACAATGAACGATATGCGACTCGCCGACATATTGATTTTGACTATGAGCTGTTATTACTACAAGTAAATTCAAAACATTTAAGAATTCTGGCAACGACATTCATCCACAAGCGTGGCTTCATCAATTCTCTCATTGTTTTCCTCCCAACTGGTCATTAGAGCATAGATTAGAATTTATGTGTGGCTACTTAGAGAATGAACCAGCTGTAGGAATGCGTTCGGTCATTCACGATTGTCACAATGAAGGAGAATTTTATCATGCCTTCCTCTTAGCATATTGGTCTCAAGCTACTCAAGATCGCGTAAAACATAGCATGATAATGATGAAGCACTTTGAACAATCTGAATTCTCCAGTCTTGTCAAATATTTTGAAGACATGTTGCACAACCTGTCAAACCCATACAGCCCCTCAGAACTCATCCACATTTGCTTAATCAAATTGCCTGAACATTTACGACATATTATTTTGGCAGGACGTTGCAAAGACGACATAGAAGCTTTTCAGGGACTGTTACAAGAACTGGAAATTGACACTGACAATCGCGGGACGCGAAACCAGGAAAACAACAATTACAGGTCATGTCCATCACAATTCCGTGACCACACAAAACAATAACTGGACACGACAAGGCTATTCTTACAATGCAAATCGTGACCAAAACAGACACCACCCATGTGACAACCGTTGGCAGAGTAATAATAATCACAGGGAAAGACCACCTCTCCGCTGTAATGACTATGGCAGAGACAATCAGGGACATAGACAATATGGGAACCAAAATAATTATTATCAAGGGAGATAGAATAACTTCAGACGCAACGGTCCACTGCGGGGCTACGACTCACGGAGAAGTTCTCCACCACGTGACCGACAAGAAAGAAATTACAGAAACTACCGACATGATGACAGACGATATAATCATAACGATATACCTGAATTTCATCAGAACTAGCTGGATTCAAACAGGGCATGGCCCTCTCGACAATCTCCAAATCCCAATAACGATGCACGACAACGAAGAGACAGTAGACAATGACCCACACCGCTAGCAGCCGCACAACGTACTTATGAAGCTGACGATGTAGCTGCCTTCTTGTTGTTGTGGTCTTCAGTCCTGAGACTGGTTTGATGCAGCTCTTCATGCTACTCTATCCTGCGCAAGTTTCTTCATCTCCCAGTATTTACTGCAACCTACATCCTGCTGAATCTCTTGGTCTCCCTCCACGATTTTTACCCTCCACACTGCCCTCCAATACTAAATTGGTGATCCCTTGATGCCTCAGAACGTGTCCTACCAACCGATCCCTTCTTCCAGTCAAGTTGTGCCACAAACTTCTCTTCTCGCCAATCCTATTCAACACCTCCTCATTAGTTATGTTATCTACCCATCTAATCTTCAGCATTCTTCTGTAGCACCACATTTCGAAAGCTTCTATTCTCTTCTTGTCTAAACTATTTATCGTCCATGTTTCACTTCCATACATGGCTAGACTCCATACAAATACTTTCAGAAACGACTTCCTGACATTTAAATCTATACTCGCTGTTAAAAAATTTCTCTTCTTCAGAAACGCTTTCCTTGCCATTGCCAGTCTACATTTTATATCCTCTCTACTTCCACCATCAGTTATTTTGCTCCCCAAATAGCAAAACTCCTTTACTACTTTAAGTGTCTCATTTCCTAATCTAATACCCTCAGCATCACCCGACTTAATTCGACTACATTCCATTGTCCTCGTTTTGCTTTTGTTGATGTTCATCTTATACCCTCCTTTCAAGACACTGTCCATTCCGTTCAACTGCTCTTCCAAGTCCTTTGCTGCCTCTGACAGAATTACAATGTCATCAGCGAACCTCAAAGTTTTTATTTCTTCTCCATGGATTTTAATACCTACTCCGAATTTTTCTTTTGTTTCCTTCACTGCTTGCCCAATATACAGATTGAATAACATTGGGGAGAGGCTACAACCCTGTCTCACTCCCTTCCCAACCACTGCTTCCCTTTCATGCCCCTCAACTCTTATAACTGCCATTTGATTTCTATACAAATTGTAAATAGCCTTTCACTCCCTGTATTTTACCCCTGCCACCTTCAGAATTTGAAAGAGAGTATTCCAGTCAACATTGTCAAAAGCTTTCTCTAAGTCTACAAATGCTAGAAACGTAGGTTCGCCTTCCCATAATCTATTTTCTAAGATAAGCCGTGGGGTCAGTATTGCCTCACGTGTTCAAATATTTCTACGGAATCCAAACTGATCTTCACCGAGGTCGGTTTCTATCAGTTTTTCCATTCGTCTGTAAAGAATCGTGTTAGTATTTTGCAGCTGTGGCTTATTAAACTGATTTTTCGGTAATTTTCACATCTGTCAACACCTGCATTCTTTGGGATTGGAATTATTATATTCTTCTTGAAGTCTGAGGGTATTTCGCCTGTTTCATACATCTTGCTCACCAGATGGTAGAATTTTGTCAGGACTGGCTCTCCCAAGGCTGTCAGTAGTTCTAATGGAATGTTGTCTGCTCCCGGGGTCTTGTTTCGACTCAGGTCTTTCAGTGCTCAGTCAAACTCTTCACGCAATATCATATCTCCCATTTCATCTTCGTCTACATCCTCTTCAATTTCCATAATATTGTCCTCAAGTACATCGCCCTTGTATAGACCCTCTATATACTTCTTCCACCTTTTTGCTTTCCCTTCCTTGCTTAGAACTGGGTTTCCATCTGAGCTCTTGATATTCATACAAGTGGTTCTCTTTTCTCCAAGGGTTTCTTTAATTTTCCTGTAGGCAGTATCTATCTTACCCCTAGTGAGATAAGCCTCTACATCCTTACATTTATCCTCTAGCCATCCCTGCTTAGCCTTGGCTATTAATTACGTAAAAATGGAAGGCATTAAGGACATCTTACTCCAGGAACACGACGTAAAACATAACAACATTGCATATCCTGAAATTCACATTACAGTAAATGACGTAAAATTTACGGCAGTACTTGACTCTGGCAGTCCCATTTCAGTAATTAGTGAAACAGCTTTTAGCAAATGGAACAAATCGAACGATTGCCCCACACTTCCTTTACGTAACATTAAATTACAAGGTGCAATTTTTGGAAAAAGTGTAGATGTACGCCAACAAACTAACTTAGATTTCTTTTGTCAAAGCCACAGATTAACTATGAACTTTCTTTCCTTTCCATTATTGTCGACAGAAATTATATTGGGAGTAGACTTTTTGAGTGAATAAAAAGCAATCTTAAACTTTCACGAACCTGAAATAAATTTAGAGAAAGAAGGTAAGTCATTAGCTTTGAAATTTGAAGATTGGCTCTCAAACCATGATGAGGAAATTAATCGGCTGTACCTCTTGTTAGACAGCAGTTCAGAACTTTCGACGGAACTTGACACTAACAATCACTCTGCAAGTATTGACATGGATGTCATCGACGGCGTATTTAATACTAATGAGTTAATTCAATTCAAACAATTGAGAATTGTAATGACACTGATAGGCAGGACTTTTATGAGATTTTACAAGCACATTCCACAGTTTTTACTCATAAAACAGGAACAGTCAAGGGATTTCAATAGCAATTTCGTGTACGTGAGCATACTAAATTTTGTGTTAGACCATACGTAATTCCGGCACATTATAAAGGCCGTGTTAGAACAGAAATACAATCTATGCTTGACAAGGGCATTATTGGGCCTGCAGTAAGCTCATACAACAATCCATTACATGTTTTTGAAAAGAAAAATGGATCTATCAGGCTTGTCTTAGATTCGAGACAAATCAATACCATCATCATTCCTGAAACACACAGGCCGCAAACGTTGGAAGAACTTCTTCAAAATTTTAATGGTGTAAAAGTATTGTCTTCTATTGATCTCAGATCCAGCTTTTATCAGATCGAACTTCATCCAGAATTTAGAAAATACGCAGCTTTTCTTTATTTCGGCGTTCGTTATCAATTTCGGAAACTTCCTTTTGGTTTGAACATTTCTTCAGCAGCATTCATTCGTGGGCTAAATTCCATATTACCTGAGTTCTTAAAACTTCACATCACCTTATATGTGAACGATATTCTAACAGCAGAAGCCTCATGGGAACAACATAACCGCATCCTCAACAGTGTGTTACGTATTTTTGCAGAATCTGGAATTACAGTTAACTTGGAAACGCCTGAATTCGGTAGGACAAAGGAGAAGAATTTTGGGACACATTATTTCTTCTGAAGGCATTCAGTCAGATCCTGAAAAGTTAGAAGCAATCAGAGCCATTCCAGTTCCATACACAAAAATACAAGTCCTCAGTTTTCTAGGTCTCATAAATTTTTACCGTCGGTTTCTGAAAATGCAAATTCTAGTTACACCAAAAATTTGTTCTCTCACTGGAAAAAATATTGCTTGGAACTGAGACGAAAAGGCACAGTTGGAATTTAATTCTCTGAAAGAAGCACTACTTAACGCGCCAATACTAGATCATCCAGATCTGTGACAAGATTTCTGCCTTAGCACGGATCTTTCTGAAGTCGGTCTTGGTGCCCATTTATTTCAAGAAGCCATAGAATATGACACTACTGTTCAGAAAACCATTGCTTTTGCTAACCGCATGCTCACAAAATCTGAAAAAAATATTCCGTTACTGAATTAGAAGCTTCAGCTATCGTTTGGGCATTTAACAAATTCCGTTTGTTTCTTTCTAGGAAACACGTAAAAGTTTACAGTGATCATCATGCATCGCAATTTCTTATGCCTTCAAAATTAAATCATTACAGGTTCAAACGTTAGGCATTGTTTTTTCAAGAATTCCACTTCACAATAGTCTACATCCCCGGCAAGGAAAACATTGTTGTGGACGCACTATCACGTGCACCGGCTGGGCTTGAGAAAAGTAACACATAAGGCAACCTCGAAAAAAATTTCAGTATTCTTTACATTCAGAATGTCGCCTTTGAAAACTTCATCAGCACATCTTTAAAGGACATTGCTCATGAACAAGATAAAGATCCGATTTGGAAAGACATCAAAAGTAAATGGCATGAAAAGACACACAGACAGATTCGGCATTATTATCTGGTTAGAAACAACATACTCTTCAAACGCTGCACTGTTGATGACAAGCTATGGGTACTTTGCATTCCTAACTATTTTGTCAATAAGCTCATTTGGTACATTCATTTCAGCTACGTACATTTTGGTCCACGAAAATGTTATCATATTCTTCGGACGACTTGTTATTTTAACAATGTGGAAAAGAGAGTTCCAAGTGTCTTGTCTATTCGTAAACTTAGTCAAAAGGCTAAACCATCTACTATATCACATCGTACTCCGTTGTTTCCTATCTTGTCTTCTAAATTAAAAAGAATTTGCTGCTGTTGATCTCTTGGGACCCTTTGTCAAAACATCGAATCGAATGGATTTTCGTGCATTCTAGTCGCTGTTGAATTTGTTTCTTTCACACCGTTACGTAAAGCCAATGGACGCTCTGTACGCAACGCCTTTGTTAAAAATTTCTTACATGAAGTTGGACACGTTAGTAAAATTAGTAAAGTCATTTCAGATAATGGTCTGCAATTCAGATCTGCTGTTTGGTCACGCATGCTTCGGAATCGTAAAATCAAACCTTTTTTTTATTTCATTGTACTCACCACATTGTAACCCGTCTGAAAGGATTATGAAAAAATCAATAAGTTTTGCAGACTTTATTGGCACACAAAGTATCTGTTTTGGGACAGATATTTACATTTATTTCAAAACGTGCTGAATGAAATGCCTCCTGACTCCACTGCTTTACCACCTATTCTTGTACTTAAGAATGAAGAACCACCGAACAGAATCAGTGAGCTTGTACCTTTTCCGAATACACGTAAATTTCGACACAAAGTCATAATTGATTTGGTTATTAAAAATATAAATTCTACTGCAAACAAAAGGAGAAACGTACATGGTAAAGTAAATGCAAAGAAACTATATATTGGTCAGAAAGTTCTCATTAAAGCTCATTCATTGTCACATAAGAAGAAACACTTGAATCACAATTTCGTTCTGATTTACAATGGACCTTACAGAATCCGACTTATACCACATGATAATTGCGTTGAAGTTGAAACTCTGCGTACTAGGAAGAGTAAAGGTTTACACCACATTTCACACATAAAATTGTTTATTTAGAGATAATCTGCTTTTTAACTTAGTCTTTGCCACACAATTTTTCACTACACGTTACTAGTATGCTTTGTCACACGTAGAAACTGTTAACATGCAACAATGTCTTGAAGTCAACTATCCAGGCAAGAACCTAGGGAACTTATTTAGACAGTAATTATGAATGCATTTTTGTAGTGAACAGACGACATAGTGTTATTGTATGTACATTCTTGCTTGTTCGTTGCACGATTACATAAGGCATACATATTTCGAACATATACTGCTAATGAGATTTTAATGCAACATTTTGGTTTACTTGAAAAGACATTCTGGATTTAAAGTAATTTCTGAGAGATAACAGATAACACAGTGGTTAGTTTATTTGACAGCTACACAATTATATCACACTATTAATGAGTAATGCAATTTACATTATTGACTTTTGCGCTGTATCTGTTTTATATCTGCACAGTTTTTCTGTATTATTCGGGAAAGTAAAACATGTTTTAGTAGTACCTTTTGTGGTACAGCTATAATGAGATAGGTATTTTTCGTTACACAACAATACGTTGTAGTACAGTACTTTCTTGGTCACGGTAATGTACGTAATAACTACAATATCGATACGCATAGCATTTCACTTATTTGTTGATGACGAGGTAAGTACATTGACTTTTGCAGAACTTTGCTTACGGAGGACGATAATTACGACACTTGGCACATTTTTACTGTTAAGACAGAAATTATCCTACAGCAAAACGCACAGTTTAGCGCTACAGGACACGCATTTGGGTGATTAATTTTTGTATTTAAAACATTTTTAAAGGTTTTTGAATTACAAAGACGCAAAGAAGGTTTTCAGTGATACATTTCATTCCATTGCTCTAATCTGTAACACCTGAGGGTATAATTACATTAATCTTCAGGGGATACACGCCTACTTCGTGTACCATGTGTTTGGCAAGCACAAGGAGCCCTAGCTAATATGATATCTGCTTATACAACTTTACACATTGGTACCATATTTCTCTAAGACAGAATTACACAGCTATCTGATCATTTAAGAGAGACAAACATTTTTTTTTACTATGTCAGTGAATTCACACTTACGAAATTGTATTTTGTCTGTACTTTGTGAACTCTTCATATTTTTTGGAACCATTGTGATACTATGAGAGCTTTTAATGATGTATTTGGTAAGGGATCATGATTTTTGAACAACGTTTGAGGTAGATGATTTTACTGAAACGAGCAGAGGATATTTTAAAGGTTTTGAGATTATTGGAGGAAGTTACGACAATCCTGAGATGTGATTGATGTGCTATCATGATATTATTTGACAACAATGTGCATTATGCTGTTGAGGTATGTTTATGATCAATAAGCTGATGCTATATGAGGAATTTAATTATTCTATGTATTTATTATGATGAAATATTGAACAAATGTCAACAAATATGTGTATGTGTAATAAGGTAAGGAATAATGAGTAGTGGTTAGGGACTCTGGTTTGTGACAAAGGATGTTGGAAACCAAGAATCGTACTTTAAGAGTTATGAAATGTGTGTACATGCATGAATATATCACAACACTGCTATTCATGAGATTTCATTTCTACACATTTCTACTGTAATTTTTCAGCCTGTGAATTTTTTTTATTTTATATGAGATTGCCATTGCAGCGGAAACCGCTCTCTTAAATATTTTAGTAAGGAAGGTAAGTGACCTTGATTTAGCGTGCTGTAGGCACCCAGCCGTGAGACAGTCACCTTGAAAAAAGCCGTGTCTTTCAGAGGCACAACGAAAAAAAAGGAGAGGCCCCTTATTGACATTTCTTTGTAGAAAACATCACAGATACGACATGCTCATACTTGAAGACATATGATTACACTTTGTGGCTCGTAATTTCTGATATTTTCTGAAATTCCATATGGCTAGTGAATTATGTTTTATGCCTTGCTTTATGTACATATTTGCTTTTTTTAATATCTAGTTTCTAGCTGCACTGCAGCATTGGTTAAAATGAAATTTAATAGATGTACTAATAGAAATGTTTCCTGTCTACAGACCTAGTAAATAATAATTTTATGATCTACTTTCTTAAGAAAGACATTTCCCTTCACAGGAATTTTCAACGACATGGTAACTTGTTTGGTAGAGTAACTTATCGTGCTGCATCATTCTACTGTTAAGATGTGACATAGGTATTAGACATTTCATATCTTTACTGTAATATTTTTTCTGCTTGAGCTTTATCACGTTTAGGTGTAAGTTATGACATTTACCAGTCATAGTTCTATTGAATTTTATGTTGTATTAAGCCAGTTTTACTACTGATTTATCTTTCTTGTTGCTGTAAATTGGCTCATATTAGTTGTAGTGTTGCATTTGCTTTGCTAATTTAGATATACTGCTGCTTGCTTTGCCAGTTTGCATTTTTTTGTCATTGTTGATTGTGTTAATTGTTTTGTGCTGCTGCATTGCCTCGTTCTCTAGTATATATATCTGAGCTCAATAGATTTAAGTTAGCTTAAGAGGGGGTAGGCAATATAAGAGAATGAGCTGTGATAAATTGGAAGAAATGCATTGAGAAGCTATAAGAAAAAGGTTTGGGCAAAAAAGTAGTGTACACTGAAGAAAAATTATTTTGAAAGAGGATATGAACAAAAAAGTAGGGCTTAGGGACAACACGTATAGGTAGGACTTTTTGGGAATAATGATGAACTAAGGGAGATCTCCAAGAAGTAAAGAAACTTTTGTTTGAAAATCAAATACGATAAATAGTGCAGTACCAAATGTCATACTGAAAACAAACCCTGTCCTTTCCTTTTGTGTTACTCTGCTATGTGTTTGTGTACCCTTGTGTTCTTCCTGTCTTTATGTGTTTATCTGATAAAAGTTATGTTGGTGAATTTTTTTAATACTCAGCTACATTCACTATGATGAGGAATACTGTTATCCTCAAATATAATTTGCATTAATAATGTTATTTGCTTTGTAAAGATGTTTAGACAGTATTTATTCTGTTCTGTTTTAATGGTCATATCTGAAGTTAATGTTCCGAAAGCTCTTCTCATTTTTTTAAATTTATTTCCTTACGTCATAGTTCCTGTAACACTGATATATATGTTTATTTCTATTCTTTTGTAAAGCCTGTATTACTACAGATGTTATCTGTATTATTATGTTCTTTAATGATGTTTTCTGTACCTTTTAACTGTATTCTCATGTCGTAAATTTGTAATTGTATAGACACCAGTTCTTCAAATTAAGTTTCATTTCAGTGCACATGTTTCTGTTGGTCATAGTACATGCACAATATGTGAGAAGTTGAAAAAAAGTGAGACTGTTAGTGCTCGCATGTGTGTTCATAATTCAGGAAGGGACTGGTTAACAGCACTGCTGGTTCTAAGGACATTTCAAAAAAATTTTGTGAGTGCACAAGTGGTGGTTTATGACTTGCTATATTATCCGCAAGACTCTTCAATGGTGATTGTGTACCCGCACAGTTGCAACAGATGGCTGCTGGCCATCTCTACAAGGACTACAGTGGGTCTACACCTTTGATGGCCCACCAGTACCATTATCTCTACAAGGACTGCAGTGAGCCTGCACTTTTGGTGGATCACCAATACCATAATCTCTACTACGACTACAGTAGGTCTGCACCTGTGGTGGCCCACTAGTACCTTTATCTCATCAAGAAATACTGTGGGTCTGCTCTGTGATGACCTACCTACTAATATTCTTCAAAACTTCGACTGATTCTGCTGTGGGTTTGCATGTCAAGAGTTACAACTGTCTTTCTGTTGAAAGGACAACAATACTTCTTCAAGACTGCATGGAAAGCCACTAATTCCGTGTGCATTTTCTTTTACTGATCAGACTTTGTGCAATGTAATTACTACTGTGATGAATGATCAGGAATGTCTTTATGAGAACAATTTTTACTTTTGACCAATATAGTATCAATAATTGTGTGCATTTGATATATTTTTACCGTTAATATAAAAAAAATTTGGGCACTGGCCAAAACAATTTGTAAAATTTTTTTTGAGGAGCCTGGGGGCTATGTAAGTAGGCTGTTTAGGTTTTTATGTGTGTCCGTCAGAAAGAGGAAATTTGTTAGACCGGATAACATGAGCTGATATACATATGATGACTTTTGAACATTATTAAGGTAAATACATTGTTTGTTCTCTATCAAAATCTTTCATTTGCTAACTATGCCTATCATTAAATAGTTAGAATTTTTCATTTAGCTGGCAGTATTGGCGCTCACTGTATTGCAGTAGCTCGAGTAACAAAGATTTTTGTGAGGTAAGTGATTCATGAAAGGTATAAGTTATTGTTAGTCAGGGCCATTCTTTTGTGGGGATTATAGAAAGTTAGATTGTGTTGCGTTAAAAAAAATATTGGGTCAAATTCAAATGGTTCAAATGGCTCTGAGCACTATGCAACTTAACTTCTGAGGTCATCAGTCGCCTAGAACTTAGAACTAATTAAACCTAACTAACCTAAGGACAACACACACATCCATGCCCAAGGCAGGATTCGAACCTGCGACCGTAGCGGTCGTTTGGCTCCAGACTGTAGCGCCTAGAACGGCACGGCCACTCTGGCAGCAATATTGTGTCACTTTAGTGATGATCAGAATAAATAAGAAGAGAATTGTCTGAGTACGTTCAGTTTTACTCAGCTGTCTTTGTATCAAATAACGTAGGAGTTTACTGGTACAGTTACTCATGAATCTTTCCAAGGGGACGTTTCAGTATGACAGCAACACATGCGTTAAACACTCGAAGTATCTAGATGAAATTATTGGAAACACTAACAATGAAAGAGTAAATAGAAAAACACGTGCAGAAAAACTACATAAAGCCCGCACAGTTACCTGGTATATATATATATATATATATATATATATATATATATATATATATATATATATATATATATATAGTCGTGCTCAAAAGTATCCAACCGACCTGAATTGCATTTCGCCTGATTTGCATGCAACCCGCATAACGCAGCTGTCTAGCAGGTCCTCTAATCACTCCTCAGCACAGTCGTTTGACTATTGAAAATGGTTCCAACAAGTCACCACTAGAAAACACTGCTCTGTATCGCAATAACTCAAGATGTAAAGTAATACCACGATACTACAAACATCAGGGAACACCTTTTCACAGGTAAGACTGTCCTTAAATTTTGTAAGTTCACATTTATTACAATACATGACATACCTGAAATGTTACCACTCCCATTGTTACATCAGATAGGTAATGCACGTAGTAAGTTCGTCGTATTCATGATTTCCTCTTCAAAGTAACATACTGTACTTATTATTTAACACAAAATGACATTAAAAATTTAAATTATTCACGAGCAGCTAGTTGAGAATACGTATGAACTTCAAATGACACGACGAACCGTCTCGTTCTGCATATGGATTCAAACCCAGGTCATACAGAATAAGGGAAGATTTCCTGACTGATGGAAACTAACAGTCATTCCTGGCTAGGCATACAGAGGGTGTTATACCTCTATTTACACAGTATCAGTTAGCAAATATCAACTTCAAATTACATAACGTTAACATTTTTAACAAACGTGAATTCCTACCCAACATCTATTGTCCCTGTTAACGAACTACGAGAGATGTTAAATATTACTTCTGCAGAATCAACTGTGACATATCGGATTTTCTCGGCATTAGCTAGATATTTTAACTGAAACATCAGTGTTTTCCTTCCCAGGACTCCAGCCCGGCACCTACCGTTGTTATATTCTAGAGAAAACGAACGTTAAATATGAGTTTCTTACACCAGCAGCGACATGTGAGCATGTTTGAACTAGAAATAATATGACGAAGAGTTCAGTGCTGACTGGGAATCGAACCTCACACATATCGTTGTTGAGTACACACAAAGAGACGTCAGCTACGAATTTTACTCCACCAGCAGCTCGGAATAACATTCTTGAACTTGCAGTGATCTCGCGAATAGTTCTGTGTCTCACTGGGAGTCAAAAACGTCAGACATCGTTAGTGTTGACAACGAATGAAAATACATTAAAAATCAAAAGTATTAGCCACCAGCAGATAGGTGTTCCCATGCTAGAGCTTGATAACACATAATGAAAACTTTAGTGCCGGGTCAGGATTCGAACCCATTCATGCGCAATATGTGGAGATGTTAGGAAACCTGCAGTTTTGAACAAACAACAAATTGTATTGTCACGAAGGGATCAAATTCTGCGTTAAGGGTGGTCTGAGTCGCATTCCCAGTTCAAGACCATTTTATCGGCATACAGAAGCTCAAATAAAAGATGGAATAAGTGTCCTGTAACTCTACATAGTGTTTGTTTCGTCACTAGAAATAAATAATTAGTATAAGAAAGGTTACTTGTGATAGAGTTTCTACATATCGCCACTCCTGCCTTTATTTTGATTAACCTAGCGTCTACTTGGTAGAGAAGGAATATCATGTTTAATGTTAATCTCAGACCACAATGCCATTATACCTTCTTCACTTGGCGTAGCCAGAAGAGAATAGAATCTGTCTCTCCCTATCAAAAATCATTGGCAGAAGTTGGAATTGAAACCAGACCATAACAATATGAACCTATCATGAAACCAACAGACCACTAAACCCTCTGCTCTTTGACTCATTTTTCTATCGTAACGCCGTTATGCCGCACTGGATGAGAATTCTGACACACAGGCTCCCTGTAGTGGTCTGGAGCATGTTCAGTACATTGATTTGCTTGGTTGACCGAATCGCCATGAACTAGCTGCCTTGGCTACCCAGTGTATTCGACTCTATTTGGTAATCACCAAAACAAAATCACGTAACTGCCACCTACACAGAGCTGCCCACACTGTAGGATGCATAAATATAAATAGGAAGTGTTCCTTTCCACTTGAGCTACTCTATTGCGCTGTTTGTTGAAAACATCGTGCAGTGCAAAAGAAAAGCTTTAACTGTCTGTATCTCAGAATTCTAGATCCAGCGATATGCATTTTCTCACAGCACTGTGAAATGCGGAAGTTCTGCAGGAACTGCTGTTGACTTCTGGAGGTGCTGGCGCTATGTGTCAGGTAGTAGCGTAAGGCTAAGTGTCGCGAGTTTGAGTGCATTCACTGCACTACATTTTTTTAAAATGGAATTTTCCTGTCTGCTGAAGTTATCTATCTAATGGAACTTTTGGAAGTTGCGAGCTCTATCTTCTTATCTCGTGTTTTCTACTGAAAATCTCGTGCTTGTACTCTTGTTAACTATTACAGAGATCGCCAAAACTTTATTCTTTTTTTTTATTGGTCCTGTGCGCAACAAATAACTTACTTGGTCTTTCTGCTGCCACTGCTTGATCTACTGCATTCCATTATTTAACAAAAACAGAAAAAACTATTATTCATGCTGAGTGCAATGCATGTTCTGTATGGAGGCTCCTGCAGTTGCTGCGGCTGCTGCTGCTTACTACAACTACATATAATTCAAGAGAAAGGGTTTGGTCAAATCTAAACTCGATAAATGATAACCCAAACAAAAAACTATATTCTGAAAGCGATTCTTTCTCATTCAATTAACAAAACGCTAGAAGCTATCTGAACAATCGCATCATTTGTAAATCTGCCTCCAGTGACGTTAAAGCAATATTACAAATTAATCAAACTCTTGAGACAGACTGAAATACTTCTCAATTGAATACATGGTGAAACAATTCCCTGACAATTACAAAAGAAATCAATGACAAAAATCAATGCTTAATCTAACAATGGTTTCCCCTTAAGAATTCAATTCGTATCATTATCAAAATTACCGTCTGCTGCTATGCGCATACACAAACCCTTTTCTTTAAATTAATGTGTGCTGCAAATTATAAAAAATATCAACTAAATACCAAATCCTGTGTCACTGCTGGCGGACACTGCAGTACGGCAGCTTGGCGACGACCCCTCGCCCAACACACCTGCGCACCACAGCAGGCGGGCTCCTACACTGGCTTCCAAACTGCCACTAGTTAATCCGTGCGCTGCGAGACGCGACAACAATATCTTAGATTCCAGAGCTTGTGTATGCGTGCTGTAGCCAACCTTTACATCCTAAGAGAGTATTGTCAACTCTCATAACCCCCAACCTCATTTTTGAAAATTTTGCGGGGTGATTCTTGCCTAACATATTGGCAAGGAACAAACACTAAATTTTTTTTACAAAACGACGAAAACATTAAGCAAAGAGAAAAAATATTACAATTTATATCTAATGACTAAAAGTATTTCTTGCTTAGCGTCTAAGTAAATTTTTTTTGCAAAAGGACGAAAGTTTTCTTTCATGGCATATAGGCAAGAGAAAATGTTAAAATTTCATACAAAATGGCAGAAATGTTGCTTGCTTAATTGATTGGAAAGGAGAAAACATGGCTCCTTTTACAAAAATAATATGAAAATGTTGCTAGCCTAGTATGTATGTAACAAGAAAACATTAAAGGAAAATAACAAGATCATATAAGTTTTAACATATGTGTAACAGTAACTACTTAAGCATGGAATTGTCTTCAATAAGCTAATATAAGCTAATAACCAGTAAAAAATAATATTTTATTTTCTGCATTTGGGCACTTACGTTTCTATGACATTAATCAGTAGTGGTCTGACTACATGATACTGTATGTTTTTATGCTCGCAGTTCCCTCTGGTCAAAAGAAACCAGGCCTACATGTTTTAAGTGCAGTAGACTCAGGAATTTCATATCCACTGACAACCACACTAATATTCCAACATTAGTTAATTTAAGGTGTAGGCAAACTCAGGGACTTCATATCCACTGACAACCACACCTGAAGTCAAATTTTCCTCTGGTGAGACAGTTTGACAATATGCAGACTCAGGGACCTTGTTTCCACTGACAACCATATGTAACGTCCACTTTCCCAGGATGACACAGTTTTGACAGTGTTGGCAGACTCAAGGACCTCATGTCCACTGACAACCACACGTCACTGCGTTATTGCATAAGTACCTCCTCAAACGTATGTAGTACAAGTCTCGGTCGAGTATTTCTCTACACTGAAAACGTCATATTT
Organism: Schistocerca nitens; assembly: GCF_023898315.1. Lineage (NCBI taxonomy): Eukaryota > Metazoa > Arthropoda > Insecta > Orthoptera > Acrididae > Schistocerca > Schistocerca nitens. Next base: position 358,422,175 of record NC_064622.1, read on the forward strand.
TATAGAAGATAGATTCTCCCTTTAAAATACGATATCTCTACCCTAATTACAGAAATTAAGCAAGGAATAATATTATATCATATAAACAGGCATGTGAGCTCTGAGCTCATTCAAATGTTTTCTTTAACTCTATTGCCACAGCAATTACAGATTTGTGGCATATATCTCAAGTCATGAATAATATGAGGCTCACCACATGGTGGCAAAGTCAATTATCTTTAAATTTCTCGCCACAGCAGTCACAGATTTGTGACATGTATTTTTCAATTCAATCGTAATATGAGGCTCATCACACGGTGGCAAGTTAATTTTCTTACGATTAGTTTGGCCAATAACAGTGGCGAAGTTTTGATTGTGACCACAAATGTGGCACCATACAAAAAAATAGCATTGTAATTTCAAGGCATAAATCCTGTGCCATCGAACTCTAATTACCTACTATTTTTACATTACTAGTGATGCTGAAAAAGAATGTTACAATATTTGTTACAATATTTGTTAAGTATATTTTGGTTATAAAATATTTAAATAATCCTACAAATAGAGAAGTAATTCCATAGTGATGCTATTATATATAATAAAAGTTACAGAATCATTTAGAAAAAGTCTAGCCAACGGCTCGCCAAAACAGTTCATGAATATGTACAAAATTTAGTGAATAATTATGTGACTTTACGTCCGAATCTTTACACTCTAATTACTAAGTTATACCAAATTTATAATTATTAGTCTGTAATGACTGTCATCATTTCTGATGTCAAACGTCAATGTCTGTGGTATAGCGTCTCAATCGTTTTTATATGGAGTCCTCATTGTCTCTGTTTGGAGGCCTCCCTAGTCTTTGTATGAATCTGTGTGGCCATACCTTGGATGGTCACAAAGAACAAGAATAAGAAACAACCTACAAAGTACATAATAAAAAAATAGATTATTAACAAAAGACAACACACAAAACCCCTCCATCAGTCCAGTAGAACCTGAAAGAAATGGAATTAAATTGATTTACACATTCATAAAATATGGCAGATACTCTCGCCTCTTGGCGTAAGAGTCATTTCGCTCTGGAAAGAGAAAAGAAATCGTTTAATGCACGACATAATTATCTAGGTCATAGCTCGGTGTTTTTGTCACGGCCGACTGTTTCCGGAACGTCTTTCTTCTCGCGACCCTTAACGGTAAGCGTGGTACGCTCCGATCTGAAAATATCGTCTACTACACAAAATTACGTCACGTTAAGTGCTTTCGTTTCTGCAATGGAGAAAACTTCCGTTGCGATCATGTTTCCTGTAAGAAATGCAATAAATTCAACCTTAACAACAATAAGAAGAGAAACAACACTATCATTCTTACCATTCCACAATTTCACAGAGCAGAAAAAAAATATTCTTGGCACTCATTCATCACATGATTCAACACTTTGCTGTGTATTTGTATCAGAACTCCTTTCGTGACTCATTGCTATGTTTTAACTTTATTGTGACTTAGATTTTAAGTAAGTGTGTACTCTACCTTAACATTACTGTGACTTAAATTTTACGTAAATGTTTATAAGCTATATCTTCCTTCATAGAATACCGTTGTGGGTTTCTTCGTTTAGAAGTGTATCTTTATTACCTTCTCTTGTTCTATAAATGTCTGCAAAGTGCTCCCTCATTGTGTCACACTAACCATGAGTGGTCCATAAATCCTAATACGCCTTACCTGGCAAACTAATAAACACGAAAAATCCACATAAATCGTCACTCTTCAAACTACCTCATAAATCAGAACAAGTGTCAGTTCGAAGGTTTCCTAATTATACTATTACCCATCAAATATACCTTCGCAATTCAGAGCCACTTATACACTATATTTTACCAGAAGATAATGTCAACAGTTTCTGTTATTTCATGTTATTTCTCCCTAAAAACGTACATAGTTATTTCTTGCATTTTCCTTCAAATACGAAAATTTCATTGTTTCAGTGAACAGTCGCGAAGTTCTCATTCTCTCAAACAATACAAATCATTCATAATCATTCATTCTTGGTCTTTCATACAGGATAGATTGATGGTAAAAGATCAATAGATAAACAGGTTAGTAAAAGATTATGAAACAGTACTGAAAACTAAAATTGGACGAATATACTGTAACGGCTGGGGCACCTATGCTCGCCAAACATATATTTACTAAAGATCAGTAAAACCCCTAGGGCCTTATTCGTTGAAAATTTTAATGTGTGATAAGCGATGAAGACCTCGCGATTTATGTGTTCGTATTGTCTCAAGTTCCACAGCGTTTGTGTGTGCAATGCGTCGTATACCGAAGGGTCCTTCATACACCAAGAAAAACTTCCTACTCAAATATTTTCCCTTATCAGATAGTCGATGTGATCCAAGCAATACTTTTTGATCTACCTGTAAATTCTTGACGTTGACTCGTGGATTATGCAGCTTCTTTCTTCTGTTTGCAGCTTTCTTGATCTTCTGTAATGCTGTACTTACCACTTCATGGTGTCTTAAACGTCGCTGTGCAGGGAACGCTACTAATTGTTTTATCTTATCTGGTGGTTGTTTATTTTTTAACACAAGCAGTGGAGGCAGGGTAGTGGAATCATTAGGTAGTTCATTAATAATGTTTTGGAAATCGGATAAATGTACGTCCCAGTTTCTATGTTGGCGATGGCAGTACAATCTGCAAAGTTTACCTAACTCCTTCATGATACGTCCTGATGGGTTACATGATGGCATAAAACGTGATATAAATACTGGTTTAATTTTCCTGCGTCGCAAGGTTTTCAGCCAACTGTTGGAACGGAATTGTGGGCCATTGTCAGAAATCACCTTGTCAACGTGCCCTACTTCCTTCAAGAAATTCTTGACGAATGCTGTAGAAACTGATTTTGCTGTAGCTCTTCGTAAAGGTGTGAATGAGACAAATTTCGAAGTAAGCTCAACAGCTATGAAAACATATGAATGGCCTTGTCTAGATCTTATTACTGGTCCGAAGATGTCCACGGCAGCCATCTCTTTCAATTTGACTGGGATGATTGGAAATAGTGGTGTTCTGTGTGTCACTGTTGGTGGTTTTGCTTTCTGACATAACTTGCATATTGGCAAGACTTTACAGATTCTCTTTTCCATATTGTAAAAATAACGTGTGTCTCGTAATTTTTGAAAACATTTCTTCGCACCAAAGTGGGCATAACTGAGATGTGTGTACCAAATGAGTTTATTTACAAGTTCGTCTGGTATGCATAAAACCCAAGAAGGACTGTCAGGACGTCTGCGCCTGAATAAGATGTTATCACGTATGATATAAAACTATCTTATAGCAGGATGTGACTTACTCTTCCACTTCCTTTTTATATCCTTCCAAATCGAATCTTTTTCTTGTTCACGAGCAATGTCACTTAATGAGGATGAAATGAAGTTTTCAAAAGCAACCTTCTGCATGTAGAGTAAGCTGTAATTATTTTCTAGGCAATATTCCTCGTTACTTTGAGCTAAACCAACAGGTGCTCGTGAAAGCGCATCAGCAATGATGTTTTGTGAACCTGGAATATATATAACAGTGAAGTTAAATTTCTGAAGAAACAAAGCCCAACGTTTTAAACGGTCGTGATTTAATTTGGCTGACATGAGAAATTGTAACGCCCGATGGTCGGTGTATACTTTTGTGTGCTTGCCTTGCAGATAGTAACGAAATTTATCAAACGCCCATACTATGGCTAATGCTTTCAGCTCCGTGACTGAATAGTTGCGCTCTGATTTTGTTAATACTCGACTGGCAAAAGCTATACTTTTCTGAGTAAGAATTCCATTTTCAACAACTTCTTGGAACAAATGGACACCAAGCCCAGATCTTGAGCTATCTGTCGAAAGGCAAAAATCAAGGGATAAATCAGGATGTGACAATATAGGTGCATTCAGTAGTGCAGTTTTCAAATCGTGGTACTCTGTTTGAGCATCATGATCCCATCCCAGACTGTGTTCTTACCTGTTAGTTGACATAATCTAGGTGTTGACAAGCTTTGTCGGCTAATAAAACTACGATAAAAATTTATTAGTCCCAAAAATCCTCTTAACTGTCGCTTGCTTGTTGGTAGGGGCATTTCTTTGATGGCATTTAATTTTTCTGGATCAGGTAGAATGCCTTTTGTTGTAACAATGTGGCCAAGAAATTTGATTTGTGTTCTACCGAAGTCCGATTTCTCTAAATTGACTGTAATGCCATGTTCCCGAAATGTTTGTAATAATTCACTTAATACTTGCTTGTGTTTTGTCCGTGAATTTTCTGCGATCAAAATGTCGTCAACGTAAGTGGTGATCCTATCTTTTAAGTGTGTCGGTAATATTGTATTCAAACCACGGATAAATGCAGCTGACGAAATGTTGAGACCAAATGGCAATGTTCGAAATTTGTAACAGTTTCCAAAACAGAGGAAAGCTGTGTATTTCCTACACCTCGGATTTAATTCTATTTGCCAAAAACTACTTCTTAAATCCAAAGATGTCATCACCTTCACTCCATGGAATTTTTGCAATAGTTCATCTAGTGTCTGTGGTCTATCGGTTTCAGGTTGGATTACTGTGTTAATTTGTCTGGAATCAAGAACCAGTCAAATGGAATTATCCCTTTTCTTAACCACGTGTAATGGGCTGTTATATGAACTCGCAGCAGGTTCGATGATTTCCTGCTCTAACATGGATGGTATTTCCTGTTTGACTTTGTATGTCAATGGGATGACGTACGGTGGTACAAAAAATTTATTATGTTCCTTGACCTTGAATTCATAAAGAAAGTTACGTATTGTTCCTGTCTTTTGAGAAAAAACTTCACAATTTGTTTGTAATATTTCAAATAACTGACGATGCTCGAGGTAGAAGGGATATAAAATGTAGACTGGCAATGGCAAGGAAAGCGTTTCTGAAGAAGTGAAATTTGTTAACATCGAGTATAGATTTAAGTGTCAGGAAGTCGTTTTGAAAGTATTTGTATGGAGTGTAGCCATGTTTGGACGTGAAACATGTGGACGATAAATAGTTTGGATAAGAAGAGAATAGAAGCTTTCGAAATGTGGTGCTACAGAAGAATGCTGAAGATTACATGGGTAGATCGGATAACTAATGAGGTGGTATTGAATAGAATTGGGGAGAAGAGGAGTTTGTGGCACAACTTGACAAGAAGAAGGGACCGGTTGGTAGGACATGTTCTGAGGCATCAAGGGATCACAAATTTAGCATTGGAGGGCAGCGTGGAGGGTAAAAATCGTAGAGGGAGACCAAGAGACGAATACACCAAGCAGATTCAGAAGGATGTAGGTAGCTTGCACAGGATAGAGTAGCATGGAGAACTACATCAAACCAGTCTCAGGACTGAAGACAACAACAACAACAACATTTCAAATAACTCATCAGTGCCTGCATTAGGAGCTACTTCGTCTCGGTAAACTTTCCTTTTAATTAATTGTTCTGTACTAATGGGTTGTTCTGTTTCACAGTAAAATGTAGTGACGTTATCTGTGCAAATATTAGACAAATTCATTGATTGTTGTGCCTAAAGCGGAAAGAGAAAATGCAGATAAATCACTTCCTCATACTCCTTTGTTAACCATCCTTGAAATTTAAGCCCAACTAGCATTTGATTTACTCGTAACCTGACTTCAGCATCACAAAAGTTTAACATTGCTTTATATTCACGTAGGAATTCCACACCCAAAATCACTTCTGTTGATAAAAGAGAGACTACTAAGAAATTTGCAGAAAACTCGTGTCCTTGACACCTGAAAACTAAAGAAGTTTGATTGCGTACGTCTACACTCTTTCCTTGAATGACTCCCTTTAATTTGGTCTTTAATAATGGCAAGGTTGGACAAACAGATGCCTGTTCACACTTCTTAAACATTGTCTCGCTAATTACATTCACAGGGCTGCCAGAATCAAGTACAGCTGAAAGTAGAATATCTCCCACCGAGATTTTTGTAAATGGATGAGGATACATAATTTCGCTGTTATCATTTTCTTGTAATAATGTGTCTCTAATGTCCTCCAGTCCAACAAAGTTAACATAATTTGTGAGTCGGCTTTCCGCCGCTACAAACGGTTCGTTTGTAGTCCTTGTTGCTAGTCATTGTTGTGCCGGCTCGTATTGCCGGGAATTATTGCTTGGGTTGGGTGGTCTGATTTCTACATTGTCCCCACGCTCTAAATTGGAATTTCTGCGATCCTGCGAATTTTGATTTGTCCCCTCATCATAACTGTTTTGGTTCTCATAATTGTTATGACCATAATTATCACGTGGGCTCGATGCTCTGTATTCTGCATGAGCACCGCGTTCCGAATTGTAATTTGCGTGTCCGATCAATTTCGGTTGGCCCTAGCGCGACCATTCCTTCTAAAATAATTTTCATTTCCATAACGCCTTTGCTCTCGCGGTCCGCGATCTCTATTACTGTACTGAAAGTTCCTATGATTATAAAAATCATTTCTCTGGCGTCTATGATCTGTGTTATACGGTTGATGCCGAATATCGCGCCTATCTTCTTCCGCCCTGTACGCGTGAGGTTCGTCCGAGTTCCATACGCGTTTACGGTCACGCCGCGGATTATTATTTTCCCAGTACTGATTACTATTATCTCTTTGTGTGTTTTCATAGTTGTCAAATTCTAATTCTTGCAAAAGAGCTTGGAATGCCTCCAAATCATCTTTGCACCTACCTGCCAAAATTATGTGGCGTAATCTGATCGGCAGTTTTGTCAAACAGATACGAATTAATTCCGACTGACTATACAGAATCGTTAAATATCTGTTTTCAAAATATTGCACTGGAGTTGAAAATTTCGACTGCTCATAACTTTGCATCATAATGATGAAATGTTTTACACGATCTTGTGTAGTCTCTGACCAGTAAGCAGATAAGAATGCGTGATAAAAATCACCATATGTGTGACATTCGCGTACTACTGAGCGCATTCTTGTTGCATGCTCTCCTTCGAGATAACTCCAAACGAATTCCAGTTTGTGGCCAATTGGCCATGTCGGTGGTAAAGAATAGCCAGATTGTTGTAACCACTCTCGAGGGTGGATTTCGTGACTAGCATTCCGAAAAATTTTAAATTTCCTAACTGTGAGAAAATGCTTATAGTCAAACTCGTCATTTTTCTTAGCGGAAGAGTTTTCTTTCACAGCATGACACACATTTCCTTCATTACGTCCCGTAAACATGTCATATCCACGAGAAAAGTGGTCGGCATTTCCATAATTAACGCGCTCACTGTCGTAACCAATTTGGTAATTATCGGATCTACCTGTGTCATTGCTGCGATCGATCTGTTCTTCGATGCTGGCAAGCCGTTCCTGTATTTTTTTTACATCACGTTTGTTTTGCTGATTAATTGTCATCTGCCCTTGTTTAAAGCGTTGCAGAGACTGAAATTCTTCGGCATCCGCGATCGGTACCGGCTGAGTGTCATCTGACCTCATATGTAACCCGCTACTCAATTCCGTCACTTTCATGGATAATTCATCTACCTGTTTAGCTATGACTCAACATTTTTCGCTAATTCCTCTACTTGCAGTTCTTGTTGTGACGTCTGTCGTTTCACTTCAACAATATCAACATTTTGTACGTGATCAAGTCGGGATACAAAATTATTAATATCTGATTTGAATTCTTCACGTAGCTGACTTTTCAACTGACTGGTCATTTCTTCAAATTTACTATTTAAATTGTCATTCACCTCACCCTGAAACAATGTGAGATTCTCGTTAATTTCGGTCTGAAGCGATTTGAAATTCTTTGCATTATTGTCATTAAATTCAGTGAGTTTACTCTTAAACTCAGTGAGTTTACTCTCCTGTCTGTTATTAAATTCAGTGAGTTTACTCTCCTGTCTGTCATTAAATTCAGTGAGTTTACTCTCCTGTCTGTCATTAAATTCAGTGAGTTTACTCTTAAATTCAGTGCGTTTACTCTCCTGTCTGTCATTAAATTCAGTGAGTTTACTCAGTATAATAATTGTAAAACATCATTACTGGGGGGCAGGGAGTACAACGTTACTCTTCTCTGTTACAGCGGAAACAGTGCCTGCATTTCCACCAACAGAAGGAAAGGCAAAATTACTCCGCTCTATCGGAGTGGCAACCAGACCTGAATTTCCACCGAAACTGGGGAAAACAAAATTACTCTGCACTTTTGAGGCGGAAGCAACGCTGGAATTTCTCATAATGCGTTCTGTTTGCGTCACTGTATTGTCATGTCCTAAGTTGCGTGTAGCACACAGTTGTTCATCACGCATTGTTGGCAAATGATCGCCTACATTCCGATTCTCCGCAGTATTGTTCGAAAATTCCCGGATCTCAATATTCTCAAAAGAATTTTCTACTCTCTGTTCCGAATTTTCGGAAACTGCGTTTGAAATCGCTCCTACATTCATGTTTGCAACCGTATCTACGTTCGCGTTTGCAGTAGCATCTGCATTATTTTCCATTTTCTTTTATGCTCGCGTCTTCATTGTCGCAATACGAAAGAAAACATGTCACTAAAATACACCGCTATCTGAAAAATTCCACTGTTCAATTAACTATTACACAATGCACCAACAAATTCAAAGACAAAACTGCTGAAATATAATTTTGTGTTAATACAAAGCAGTGCGCAAGCGATCAAAATGCTGTGCCTCCACTAATGATTACTGTTGCGTAAGCTTGCAGTTGGCAGTAGAAAGACAAAGCATATCTAATTACGACTCATCAAAAAAAAAACGTATCCTGCAGGCATGTCGACAGGTCAAAGTCGCTAGCTCTATCTTCTTATCTTGTGTTTTCTACTGAAAATCTCGTGCTTGTACTCTTGTCAACTATTACAGAGATCGCCAAAAGTTTATTCTTCTTTTTATTGGTCCTGTGCGCAACAAATAACTTACTTGGTCTTTCTGCTGCCACTGCTTGATCTGCTGCATTCCATTATTTAACAAAAACAGAAAAAAAACTTTTATTCATGCTGAGTGCAATGCATGTTCTGTATGGCGGCTCCTGCTGTTGCTGCGGCTGCTGCTGCTTACTACAACTACATATAATTCAAGAGAAAGGGTTTGGTCAAATTTAAACTCGATAAATGATAACCTAAACAAAAAACTATATTCTGAAAGCGATTCTTTCTCATTCAATTAACAAACCGCTAGAAGCTATTTGAACAATCGCATCGTTTGTAAATCTGCCTCCAGTGACGTTAAAGCAATATTACAAATTAATCAAACTCTTGTGACAGACTGAAATACTTCTCAATTGAATACATGGTGAAACTATTCCCTGACAATTACAAAAGAAATCAATGACAAAAATCAATACTTAATCTAACAATGGTTTCCCCTTAAGAATTCAATTCCTATCATTATCAAAATTACCGTCTGCTGCAACGCGCATACACAAACCCTTTTCTTTAAATCAATAAGCGTGCTGCAAATTATAAAAAATATCAACTAAATACCAAATCCTGTGTCGCTGCTGGCCGACACTGCAGTACGGCAGCTCGGCGACGACCCCTCGCCCCACACATGTGCGCACCACAACAAGCGGGCTCCTACACTGGCTTCCAAACTGCCACTAGTTAATCCGTGCGCTGCGAGACGCGACAACAATATCTTAGATTCCAGAGCTTGTGTATGCGTGCTGTAGCCAACCTTTACATCCTAAGAGAGTATTGCCAACTCTCACTTTGAACATAATTCCCTTCACTTCTCAACCCAAAATAGTCGCATGTGGAATAAGGGCTAACTTCTGCGATATTTTATTCTTTTCAGGTTTAATAGATGGCCAGGCAGCAGATGCATCTCGAAACTTTTGTATTATGTATGGGGAGAGTGCATGGTGCCAAAATTAGTCAGAAAAGTATTTTCTCCATTAGCTGTCGTGTGGTAGTTGCATTTTATTCATTTTCAAACCTTGTTTGACGGCTTTAACTCAGAACAAGTTTTCTACATGCACGTAATCAATGAACTGCATATGCATTGTCAGACTGTTATAGATAACATCAGAGAATTCGATATATCGTTGATGATTAATTTCTCTCTCATGTTTACTATTGTTTTAACAACACTAAAAGAAATCTTACGAAAATTGTGCACTGTGTTATAAGAAATGAAATAAAGCTACCCATGATAAGCTTAAGATGAAAGTCTGTTTTAATAAAACTGAGTATCTATACAAAAGTGTGCCTCCATCGGCACGAATTAGTAAAATACTACTCACTTAGATTTCGATTGGGTCTGTGTTTAATTGGTATGCTGTGTCATACTCAAGAGGTATGCAAATGAGGCATTTCATAAATAAAGTTATGTATTCCTAGAAATCCAAAATTTGCTTGCCAGCAGCGGAAAGATGTGTTACCTGTTGTGCAGCATTGTAAGATTTTCACCATTGCACTATGAGCTGAAAGTATTTTCTTGCTATCTCCTTATTGATGTTTGATCTGACTGCTTGTAGCTTTTTCACAGAAGGGATAGAAACATTACAGTTAGCAAGACTGAACCGCGAACCATGACCGACTATTTTTCATAGGTCAGCACACTACCACAGAGCTAGCGAACAGGTATGCGTTTTGTCTTCCTCGTACAAGGCCAATAGTGGCTAGAACTCGTAAACCGCTACTTAAAGGACGAGATTAGTTGTGATTTCCATGTACAACGACTTTCCTGGGCTGAAAACCGTAAATTTACAATCTTTTGTTACACCTCAAGCAATAATAACTCAGATTATTCAATGGAAATGACAGGAAACATCAAGTGAACTTTGAGACTTTAAATCCGTGCACACCAGGAAGTAATTCGTCGATCACAGAGTTGCCAAACATACCATGCCTTGAAGCCAAATCTCATTTACAATACCAGCAGGAAGAAGACGAACCGATGTGTTCCTACAGCGGGCTGGGAAGTGACCATAGCTGGCATCTCAAACACGCGGGTGCCATGGACTGGAATACGTAATGTCCGCAGCTCGTGGTCGTGCGGTAGCGTTCTCGCTTCCTGCGCCCGGGTTCCCGGGTTCGATTCCCGGTGGGGTCAGGGATTTTCTCTGCCTCGTGATGACTGGGTGTTGTGTGCTGTCCTTAGGTTAGTTAGGTTTAAGTAGTTCTAAGTTCTAGGGGACTGATGACCATAGATGTTAAGTCCCATAATGCTCAGAGCCATTTGAACCAATACGTAATGCGTCTGATTCGCATTTCTGTAACTATGTTTAGGGACTGGAGCGTGGTTACTAATAATACTCGGAACTGACTGCAAACTAAGGATCATAAATCAGTAACTCTCATAGTTGTTTTTATATTTCTTCTGTAAGTCTACTCAAAACTAAGAAACTCATTCACGGACATTTTCGTGCCTGACTGGTAGTCGAGCACAACAAACATACAAAAATAAAAAACTGAATCATGGTATGTAAAGAAATCTTTCATTAAAATGACATGTTCCACATCATTACGAAATGTCGTATTCATTATCTATGGAACAAGTATTAACCCGATCTAATCTAATCATGCCCGCATCTCGTGGTCGTGCGGTAGCGTTCTCGCTTCCCACGCCCGGGTTCCCGGGTTCGATTCCCGGCGGGGTCAGGGATTTTCTCTGCCTCGTGATGGCTGGGTGTTGTGTGCTGTCCTTAGGTTAGTTAGGTTTAAGTAGTTCTAAGTTCTAGGGGACTTATGACCACAGCAGTTGAGTCCCATAGTGCTCAGAGCCAGAGCCTAATCTAATCATACTGCTGACTAGCCATGAAGAGTCATAAATTACCGAAATTTTCGCCAATATCAGCAACCAAATCTAAACTTGGAAATAAAAGACGACTCCTATCAAGACTCTTTCGTCCTTGTTAACTAACCACGACAGATGTCTGATATACCTCCATTCAGAAGTAACGAAGTGTGCATGCATTTAAAGATGAAGCGCACGATGTGAAGTTCTGTGACGGAGATATGAACCCAACACGTAATCAGATTGTTAACTAAGTAAAATCAAATGTTACATATCGATTTTTGTTACCAGCTGCTAGGTGTCTGAATCTAAAATAAGGATACAAATTGTTTTGCCTGAGCGACAATCGAACCGCACACCTACCGTCCTTCTTTATCATCCACGAATATAGCTTAAGTATCAATTGCTTACTCACCAACAGTAAGATGTGTGCGTGTTTGATCAGAAATAACGACACCTATTGCGATTGTTGGCAACACATGAACAGACATTAAAAATGCACGTTAATTTTCCCTAGGAGGCCGGTGTGCACGTGATAGGGCTTGAAATGAAATTATGAATATTTTTGTACTGGATCAGGATTCAGACCCACATACTTACCCTTGGAGGAGACCTAGAGAAGATTTCAATCTTAGGAAAAGGAACGAAATGATTGAACTATACTGTTCCGAGAGATTCGGATCCTCAAAAGAGGAGATACGAATTCGAATCACAGTCCAGCACCAAATTTTTCAACGTCTCTAGTTCACTCAAGTATAAGTAAAAAAAGAGCTCTGTTCCTTTAAATGGCTATCGGTTCATCAAATAAAATAAAATTTTCTAATGTAAGTAACTTTACTGACGACAGTATTTCTGTTGACCATGACTTCCGCCTATGTCATTTCCCAACGTAAACTGACTCTGTCCAGTTGGTAATGAAGGAACGTGATTTTTAATGCGGATTCTGGATTATAACGTCTTTCTCTTGAGGTTACCATATTTAAAGTAAACGTGTTTGTGCCTCTTAAAAGTAAATGCCTGAACCCAAGCATTGCACCTGTGATAGTTCGTTCCTCCAGACCATTGTGGCCACATTTCCCAGCCCCAGGAGTGTGCTGTAACGGATGATGTGCTTAGCTTACAAAATTAGTCACGGTGGTAAAAATGTGAGTCTATTAAATGGTTAAGTAGAAGCAAGCTACTGACGCGGAGATTATGCTATTCTCATGTCAGCATGATGTAAAGACTCTTCTAGATATCATAGCCTCGATGTGAAGCCATTTTGCAACTTTCAGTAATTCACCAAATTTCTTAGTTCGAGAAAATCCACTGTGAAGTGTGAAGTTACCGAATAATTCGATTATTGCCGTCTTTATTACTATCATTTTCTTCATACCGCTGCTGGAATACATGTGCTTGAAGATCATTTAACGCCTTTTGGTTATTATACAAGTAGTTGCCCAAGAGCAGGTTCTTTCCCTGTCTACGGAATCCTTTTCATGTTAGTATCAAACATCAGCCATCACTCGTAGATTACATTAAAATAAAGTAACTGATGAAGACGTTACTTGATAACAAAAACGTGCTGCCTTTCTTCATTTACTTGCACCTAGAAATGGCTGTCGAATAATGCCAAACCAAAAGCCAAGGGATCTTACTGCTTCCGATATACGTCGCTGTCAGTTCTTCCACATGATTTGGTCGGCGTGACCTGTTTCAAGTTGTATATGACAAAGAATGTTTTAGAAAATCAATTGTTTTCCTTTGCAATACACACAAAGATTTTCATTCTAAGCTATCCAAGTTCAAAATATTCGCAATATTATTTCAAATTTAATATTCGCTTCTATAATGTAGGAAAGTATTTCACAGTTGCAAAACCCGCATCCGACTCATTGACCTTACCCTAAGTCGCTGACCATGCATTCTAGCTCAGAGTGACACCAGTTTAAGTAACCCTATGTAGCGAAGACTGTTTGCCAGTGCTCTTTCCCACTGTAAAATACGCAATTCACTCATTGGGCTCCATAAGTACGCTGTAACAGTAATTTCTGTGTGTGTGCAATGCATACGGATTGTAGAATTTAGTAGTGCTCTCTCTTCCACTTCTGTATACAATATGCCTGAACTAAACGGGCCCTTTGTCATTACAGGCCCTGGTCAGTGCAACATCATACTGACAACAGTAATGTGCTTATACTGACAATCTCACTGTCCGTTTTACCTGATTTTGTAATCATTAAAATAAAACAAGATGATCTTCCAGTGGGAGACATTTCGTCCCCCTTTTCCTTCTGTGAAATTTGTCAGTGAGCTTTTTGTCTTCCAACCAGCAAAATGCGGCCGGTAATCAATTTACAAACCACGATTTAGTGCCGTTAATATGATTTCTTTAAACATTGTCATAGCTGAAGGAATTTAGTTTCTTCTTAAATCGTCTTCTGCAGCAACGTTCACAGATATCTTAAACAGGAAAAGCTCTTCATCCAGGTACGAAGGTTGTAAACAAACTTCATACAGTTTGTTTCAGGTTGATCTTTTCGTCTGGTAACACTGCCTCAGTATATTGTCTAAGAGGTATCACAAGTAGTGTTCCTGTAGCTGTGGGAATCATTGGTTGAAAACGAGTTTAACACCTATGGGTACAGTACTGCTAAATATTCAAAATGATTATCAACCTAAGTTTGAGTTCATCCACAAACTGAGGCGTATTTATAATACTGAAGCTAAACTGTGTATTCTTATCATCCTTGAGTGGGCATTGGAAGGCGTTTACACACATGTATACAATACCTTGAGTACTTCGAATGCTATAGTTAACGTTGTTCTCATAAACTATTTTTTTTAATTCTTTTGCGTCTTTAGTGTGCAATGTGTGTTGTAGATACAGTCTTATACAAAAAAAAATTGCCCGCCGAGTCGAACACATAAGGTGGACAATACAGTCACACTCCCCTCAGAATTCTATGTCCGGCAATATGCTCGATCTGGCAATATGGTAGACTGAGGCACTTCCCGGAGGAAGTCTTGACTGAAGTCTGAGTACATCACTGTTGACTATGACCGTAGTCCTGAGGTAAAACGCGAGACTAGCTAATACAACATCTGGCAACCAAAAGCACACGTCGACAAAACTTTTATCACCCCTTTCCTCTCGGTGCTGAAACTGTGAGTGTAATTCAAGCGAATCTATAATATATTTCGCTTTCTGTCACATTGGTAACAACAGTTTGGTTCAACAATATTTTAGCGAGGGATTTCTTGGCCGACCATCTGCCTGTGAACACCGCATGCGTCTGAGTCCTCTGGGACCCGTATGCTACCTACCAGCGGGGACTGAGGCACTGCAGTGCCTCGCCTTCTCCTGACAACGTATGATCCACTCCTCACTCTCGATGGTGTAAAATGCTTTAATGTTGTTGACTGTTCCACACTCGATACTTACGGAGGCACAAAACCGTTTTTATTTTATGAGTATTTTATTACCTAGTGTGCAATACATCAATGTGGCACAGTATTAATTTCATTGTTTCTGATCCAGTGCACTTTAATTAAAGTGTCACATCCTGTTCTTTTTCCTTTCACAGGAGATTATTCAAATAATTTATTTTTGTCATGGATTCATATGTGTTAGTCAAGGCACAGAGAGGAAATGCAATGTAATGTATTTCGTTTCTTTCTTTGATTCCCCATGGTAAATGGATGCGAAACATTGTGTCAATACCTTTCAGAACCTGCCTCATAGCTACTGAGGCAAGCTGCTGGTTTTGAGGTCCATGCATTAATTAATGGAGAAGTGACCGCTGTTCAAAAGTGATATTTAAAATATTCAATTGGATTTAAGGCGAAAAGCTTACTGACAAGTTTCACAGAAGGAAAAGGGGGACGAAATGCCTCCCACTGGAAAGGTATGTTGTTTTATTTAAATGATTACAAAATCAGGTAAAACTAACAGTGAGGTTGTCAGTACAAGCACATTACTGTTGTCAGTATGATGTTACACTGCCCAGGGCTTGTAATGACAGATGGCCCATATAGGTCAGGCATATTGTATACAGAAGTGGAAGAGAGAGCACTACTAAATTCTGCAATACGTATGCATTGCGTACACACAGAAATTACTGTTACAGTGTACTTATGGAGCCCAATGAGTGCATTGCGTATTTTCCAGTGAGAAAGAGCACTGGCAAACAGTCTTCGCTACATTTGGTTACTTAAGCTGGTGCCACTCTGAGCTAGAATTTATTAAGGCCCTACGTCCACACCAGGCTTCAAACTTCACATTTTTGCCACACTAGGTCGATGGTCGCCTCCACAAACGCCGTCATCGAGATGAATGACGGTTCGGAGCTGGCAGCGTGGCACTGACTCAGGCTGGTTGGAGCGGTATTACGCTATGAGAGATATTTTCCAGCGCTTGCATGAGATCTGTGTTAGTAATCGAAGACCCCCTGACAGCTGCGAATCACCCGTATCCCTCATGGTTGGCGTTTTCTCCGACGGCGATGTCATCTTCCAGCAGTATAATTGTCTGTGTCTCGGAGCCAGAACTGTGCTTCAGTGGTTTCAGGAACATTATAGTGAACTCAAGTTGATGTCTCGGTGATCAAATTGGCCTGAGGTAAATCCTATGGAGCCCATATTGGCGGCTCTTATTTACGTGATTTGCATAACCTATCCGTAGACGTATAATGCCACATACCTCCACAAATCTGGCATCCAACTGTCGCATTCCTTACACACAGGATCAGTAATGTATTTCGTTCCAAAGATGGAGAAACTACACTCCTGGAAATGGAAAAAAGAACACATTGACACCGGTGTGTCAGACCCACCATACTTGCTCCGGACACTGCGAGAGGGCTGTACAAGCAATGATCACACGCACGGCACAGCGGACACACCAGGAACCGCGGTGTTGGCCGTCGAATGGCGCTAGCTGCGCAGCATTTGTGCACCGCCGCCGTCAGTGTCAGCCAGTTTGCCGTGGCATACGGAGCTCCATCGCAGTCTTTAACACTGGTAGCATGCCGCGACAGCGTGGACGTGAACTGTGGTGTCACTGCCAGACACCACACTTGCTAGGTGGTAGCTTAAATCGGCCGCGGTCCATTAGTACATGTCGGACCCGCGTGTCGCCACTGTGTGATCGCAGACCGAGCGCCACCACACGGCAGGTCTCGAGAGACGTACGAGAACTCGCCCCAGTTGTACGACGACGTTGCTAGCGACTATACTGACGAAGCCTTTGCTCTCATTTGCCGAGAGACAGTTAGAATAGCCTTCAGCTAAGTTAATGGCTACGACTTAGCAAGGCGCCAATTGTATCAGTGCATGTATCATACGAGTCTCATTTGTATCGCCACAATCTCCAGATGCATAATCAAGAACGATGTATACAAGGACGGATTAAAAGTTAAGTAGTCCAGAAGCTACGTACTTTTCTTTATAGCATTCATTAAGTCTCCTGTTTCAGACCTCACTCCATCCTTCGTGAGTTAGCGCGTGCATCTTGGCCGCCTCTTTCAATTAGTGTGCGTAGTGTTGGCAAGTCTGTCGACACTACATGAACCGTATGTGCAGTTGAAGGACTTTGAGCGAGGGCGTATAGTGGGCATGCGGGAGGCCGGGTGGACGTACCGCCGAATTGCTCAACACGTGGGGCGTGAGGTCTCCACAGTACATCGATGTTGTCGCCAGTGGTCGGCGGAAGGTGCACGTGCCCGTCGACCTGGGACCGGACCGCAGCGACGCACGGATGCACGCCAAGACCGTAGGATCCTACGCAGTGCCGTAGGGGACCGCACCGCCACTTCCCAGCAAATTAGGGACACTGTTGCTCCTGGGGTATCGGCGAGGACCATTCGCAACCGTCTCCATGAAGCTGGGCTACGGCCCCGCACACCGTTAGGCCGTCTTCCGCTCACGCCCCAACATCGTGCAGCCCGCCTCCAGTGGTGTCGCGACAGGCGTGAATGGAGGGACGAATGGAGACGTGTCGTCTTCAGCGATGAGAGTCGCTTCTGCCTTGGTGCCAATGATGGTCGTATGCGTGTTTGGCGCCGTGCAGGTGAGCGCCACAATCAGGACTGCATACGACCGAGGCACACAGGGCCAACACCCGGCATCATGGTGTGGGGAGCGATCTCCTACACTGGCCGTACACCACTGGTGATCGTCGAGGGGACACTGAATAGTGCACGGTACATCCAAACCGTCATCGAACCCATCGTTCTACCATTCCTAGACCGGCAAGGGAACTTGCTGTTCCAACAGGACAATGCACGTCCGCATGTATCCCGTGCCACCCAACGTGCTCTAGAAGGTGTAAGTCAACTACCCTGGCCAGCAAGATCTCCGGATCTGTCCACCATTGAGCATGTTTGGGACTGGATGAAGCGTCGTCTCACGCGGTCTGCACGTCCAGCACGAACGCTGGTCCAACTGAGGCGCCAGGTGGAAATGGCATGGCAAGCCGTTCCACAGGACTACATCCAGCATCTCTACGATCGTCTCCATGGGAGAATAGCAGCCTGCATTGCTGCGAAAGGTGGATATACACTGTACTAGTGCCGACATTGTGCATGCTCTGTTGCCTGTGTCTATGTGCCTGTGGTTCTGTCAGTGTGATCATGTGATGTATCTGACCCCAGGAATGTGTCAATAAAGTTTCCCCTTCCTGGGACAATATATTCACGGTGTTCTTATTTCAATTTCCAGGAGTGTATTAAGCAGGTGGTCATAATGTTTTGTCTCATCAATGTATTTTCCTCCCACCTACGCACACATTGCGAAAATATCATGGAGGTACAATCAGAGAGATTCCAGCTTGCATTGAGGCTTACCAGAAATCGTTCACCTGGCGCATCATTCGCGGTTAGAACAGAAAAGAGTGCCGAAGTGACAGGGGCACGCAAAGAACCTCCCGCGATACCATAAGATAGCTTGCAGCTTACAGAGTATGATATAGTTGTACGCAAAACAAAATACTTGAAGAAATAATTATTTATACTGAGCATTTCATTTACTTAACGTTTTTGTTAAAGATTGCACTACGTGGAAATGAGGATAACAGCAAACTAGTAAATCAGCATTAGGTCTACTGGTAATTTCCAAGATCACTTGCAAGCGATATACATTGAGTACGTCATTATCATGGCCCCAGATATCGATTAGTTGCTGCATTTGTTTACAGTGCTCTATACTCCCGTGGTCTAGGGGTAGCGTCTTTGATTCATAATCAAAACCTCTTCGGTCCCGGGTTCGATCCCCGCCACTGTATAAATTTTGATAAATAATCAGCATTGGCGGCCGAAGAATTCCGGCATAAGAAGTCAGCCTCATTCTGCCAACGGCCTTGTCAAAGAGGGCGGAGGAGCGGATAGAGGTTCAGGGCACTCTCTTGTCCTAGGGGCGGGAAATTGCCCCTAAAGGCGGAAGAATCAGCAATGATCAACGACATGAGGATGCAGAAGGCAATGGAAACCACTGCATTAAAGACACATAACGTGTATCCACAGGACATGTGGCCTGTAATTGAAGAAGTGTCATGATGATCTCTCCATTGGCAAAAGATTCCGGAATAGTCCCCCATTCGGATCTCCCGGAGGGGACTGCCAAGGGGGAGGTTACCATGAGAAAAAGATTGAATAATCAACGAAAGGATAACGTTCTACGAGTCGGGGCGTGGAATGTCAGAAGCTTGAACGTGGTAGGGAAACTAGAAAATCTGAAAAGGGAAATGCAAAGGCTCAATCTAGATATAGTAGGGGTCAGTGAAGTGAAGTGGAAGGAAGGCAAGGATTTCTGGTCAGACGAGTATCGGGTAGTATCAACAGCAGCAGAAAATGGTATAACAGGTGTAGGATTCGTTATGAATAGGAAGGTAGGGCAGAGGGTGTGTTACTGTGAACAGTTCAGTGACCGGGTAGTTCTAATCAGAAACGACAGCAGACCAACACCGACAACGATAGTTCAGGTATACATGCCGACGTCGCAAGCTGAAGATGAACAGATAGAGAAAGTGTATGAGGATATTGAAAGGGTAATGCAGTATGTAAAGGGGGACGAACATCTAATAGTCATGGGCGACTGGAATGCAATTGTAGCGGAAGGAGTAGAAGGAAAGGTTACAGGAGAATATGGGCTTGGGACGAGGAATGAAAGAGGAGACAGACTAATTGAGTTCTGTAACAAGTTTCAGCTAGTAATAGCGAATACCCTGTTCAAGAATCACAAGAGGAGGAGGTATACTTGGAAAAGGCCGGGAGATACGGGAAGATTTCAATTAGATTACATCATGGTCAGACAGAGATTCCGAAATCAGATACTGGATTGTAAGGCGTACCCAGGAGCAGATATAGACTCACATCACAATATAGTTGCGATGAAGAGTAGGCTGAAGTTCAAGACATTAGTCAGGAAGAATCAATACGCAAAGAAGTGGGTACGGAAGTACTAAGGAATGACGAGATACGTTTGAAGTTCTCTAACGCTATAGATACAGCAATAAGGAATAGCGCAGTAGGCAGTACAGTTGAAGAGGAATGGACATCTCTAAAAAGGGCCGTCACAGAAGTTGGGAAGGAAAACATAGGTAAAAAGAAGGTAGCTGCGAAGAAACCATGGGTAACAGAAGAAATACTTCAGTTGATTGAGGAAAGGAGGAAGTACAAACATGTTCCGGGAAAATCAGGAATACAGAAATACAAGTCGCTGAGGAATGAAATAAATAGGAAGTGCAGGAAAGCTAAGACGAAATGGCTGCAGGAAAAATGTGAAGACATCGGAAAAGATATGATTGTCGGAAGGACAGACTCAGCATACAGGAAAGTCAAAACAACCTTTGGTGACATTAAAAGCAACGGTGGTAACATTAAGAGTGCAACGGGAATTCCACTGTTAAATGCAGAGGAGAGAGCAGATAGGTGGAAAGAATACGTTGAAAGCCTCTATGAGGGGGAAGATTTGTCTGATGTGATAGAAGAAGAAACAGGAGTCGATGTAGAACAGATAGGGGATCCAGTATTAGAATCGGAATTTAAAAGAGCTTTGGAGGACTTACGGTCAAATAAGGCAGAAGGGATAGATAACATTCCATCAGAATTTCTAAAATCATTGGGTTAAGTGGCAACAAAACGACTATTCACGTTGGTGTGTAGAATATATGAGTCTGGCGACATACCATCTGACTTTCGGAAAAGCATCATCCACACAATTCCGAAGACGGCAAGAGCTGACAAGTGCGAGAATGATCGCACAATCAGCTTAACAGCTCATGCATCGAAGCTGTTTACAGGAATAATATACAGAAAAATGGAAAAGAAAATTGAGAATGCGCTAGGTGACGATAAGTTTGGCTTTAGAAAAAGTCAAGGGACGAGAGAGGCAATTCTGACGTTACGGCTAATAATGGAAGCAAGGCTAAAGAAAAATCAAGACACTTTCATAGTATTTGTCGACCTGGAAAAAGCGTTCGACAATATAAAATGGTGCAAGCTGTTCGAGATTCTGAAAAAAGTAGGGGTAAGCTATAGGGAGAGACGGGTCATATACAATATGTACAACAACCAAGAGGGAATAATAAGAGTGGACGATCAAGAACGAAGTGCTCGTATTAAGAAGGGTGTAAGACAAGGCTGTAGCCTTTCGCCCCTACTCTTCAATCTGTACATCAAGGAAGCAATGATGGAAATAAAAGAAAGGTTCAGGAGTGGAATTAAAATACAAGGTAAAAGGATATCAATGATACGATTCGCTGATGACATTGCTATCCTGAGTGAAAGTGAAGAAGAATTAAATGATCTGCTGAACGGAATGAACAGTCTAATGAGTACACAGTATGGTTTGAGAGTAAATCGGAGAAAGACGAAGGTAATGAGAAGTAGTAGAAATGAGAACAGCGAGAAACTTAACATCAGGATTGATGGTCACGAAGTCAATGAAGTTAAGGAATCCTGCTACCTAGGCAGTAAAATAACCAATGACGGACGGAGCAAGGAGGACATCAAAAGCAGACTCGCTATGGCAAAAAAGGCATTTCTGGCCAAGAGAAGTCTACTAATATCAAATACCGGCCTTAATTTGAGGAAGAAATTTCTGAGGATGTACGTCTGGAGTACAGCATTGTATGGTAGTGAAACAAAACATGGACTGTGGGAAAACCGGAACAGAAGAGAATCGAAGCATTTGAGATGTGGTGCTATAGACGAATGTTGAAAATTAGGTGGACTGATAAGGTAAGGAATGAGGAGGTTCTACGCAGAATCGGAGAGGAAAGGAATATGTGGAAAACACTAATAAGGAGAAGGGACAGGATGATAGGACATCTGCTAAGACATGAGGGAATGACTTCCATGGTACTAGAGGGAGCTATAGAGGGCAAAAACTGTGGAGGAAGACAGAGATTGGAATACGTCAAGCAAATAATTGAGGACGTAGGTTGCAAGTGCTACTCTGAGATGAAGAGGTTAGCACAGGAAAGGAATTCGTGGCGGGCCGCATCAAACCAGTCAGTAGACTGATGACCAAAAAAAAAAAAGTACTCCGATTAAAATTACTTTGTGACTGATGTCTCAGCAAGTGTAGCGGTTCGGCAGAAGTAAATTGACGACACAGCAGAGCATTGTTTTGGTCTCTGATAGACTAAAGAATATGAGTTAAAAGTCGCTACTTCAGGAACTGAATTATCTGCAAATACTGTTTGCTGTTATTATGGTTTTTTGTCGTGATGTGTGTTGCGTGGTAGTAACGAACAGTACATATTTCAGCACCTGTATTGGCTACGGAAGAAACAATAGCTCTTGACTTCGTACTCAACACACGGAATTGTCGATGATGAAGATCTGGATGACGAATAAGATGAGTTAAATTACGGTTATCTCTTGCCATTGTCGTCAACGGTTTTAATAAAATCGTTGTCTGGCACCATGACAGTCACACGTTCAATATATATCACTTGCAAGTGACAGGAAATCACCGGTCTACTTACTATTCTGAATGATTTACTATCTCTCTAGTTGCTGTATTATCTGAAAAGAACAGCGGGGAAGGAGATGTGACTGGTATTTAAGTGCCTCAAAAAGTTCCATTAGCTTTTAAATTTTTATTTTCCTCTTCTAAAATCTTCTTCAATTCGTAAGAACGTGCGTTCTATTAGTACCTCAGAGTTACTGCTGAAGAGTTGTTAACGAATTCCCAAACGAGCAGATAGAAAGAATATGTGTCTTAAGACCACGCAGAATCTGTACACGCTCTTAAGAGGAGACACCTTCGGACAAGTAAAGCCTAATTCACATGATGACACTAGGTTGCAGGCAATTGCGCTACTCGTTGGTGAAACTAAACACTTTCGGCTTGTTCCAACTTTGGCGACACTAGTTGCACGAGTTTTGAGGTTATGTGTGTTCGTAGAGTGTAGACAAATTGAAATATGAAGTGGGTAACGGAGAATAATGTTCGCTTTTTGGATATCTATGCTTTGCATAGGTGTTTGTGGGATTTCAATGATGCTGATTACAAAAATAAGCAACATATTGCTGCCGCTGAGACCGTCATGTGCGATCATAACATAGATGGTTTGACAATATCTGAGCTGCAGGGCAAAATGTATTAAGAGCACATATACAACTGAATTAAGAAAAATAGAAGCAAGTGGAATTCTAGCTGTGGCAATGCTCTCGTGTACAAGACTAAAATCGCATCGTTTGCATTGGCCAACTCTTTGTTAAGGAATATTGTTGACAGGAGGGAAGGCTATACAAATTCAGGAAGGTGCATTGTTTATTCAATATTCACCTGTTTAAAACGTCGCTGCAGTGCTCCCCATTCACATATGTTAGAATTTTGAGATATTGCCACTGTACATATCTATCTTCAAGAGAGTAGTTTACAAACCATTCTCTTCTTAATGCGTCCTGCTTCGAATAATTATTGTTGCTAATGTTAGTAACTATTACTGTTAATGTTAATAATTATTGGTGTTAATGAAAAGCGTCACCAACAACTAAAACCGTATCTTACAGCATGCCGAGTGGATTGTAATGCACGCAATATTTGATATGTAATTTAAGTTCTGGTGACAATGCTTCATGCATTACAGTACCTTTATTCCTTATCACATAACTAACTCTATTTAGAAGAAACGTGAACAGTTCTGGTGACGTTCGAAGATAATTAAAAGAACATCTTGTATCTTCCGTTAGCCAGCCGCTGGTGGCCGAGCAGTTCCAGGCGCTTCAGTCTGGAACCGCGCGACCGCTATGGTCGCAGGTTCGAATCCTGCCTCAGGCATGGATGTGTGTGATGTCCTTAGGTTAGTTAGGTTTAAGTAGTTCTAAGTTCTAAGGGACTGATGACCTGAGATGTTAAGTCCCATAGTGCTCAGAGCCATTTGAACCATTTTTTTATCTTCCGTTATAAATGGTTCAAATGGCTCTGAGCACTATGGGATGTAACATCTATGGTCATCAGTCCCCTAGAACTTAGAACTACCTAAACCTAACTAACCTAAGGACATCACACACATCCATGCCCGAGGCAGAATTCGAACCTGCGACCGAAGCGGTCACGCGGTTCCAGACTGAAGCGCCTATAACCGCAGGGCCATACCGGCCGGCTATCTTTCTTTATAGATTATTTCAGCAAGGATGCTGAGCAACCGAGCTGACGTCTTTTCTTCATCTAGTCAGGAATTGAAACACGTATCTTATTTTTACTAATGCAGCGATTCCACGCAACAAGCTTTAACTCCATCACAACTCGTGCAACGTGGAGCTCCCAAGGTTTTCATTTCAGACACGACTCAGAGACCCACAAAACGACGAAACTGAAGTATACACTGGTGTCTAGCGTGTCTACAGGCATATATGAAACCACTTGCGTGCAACTCGTTACACGCAATGAGTGGCGCAACCTAATTCGTCGTGTAAACTAGGCTTAATACGTTGGTATAAATAATGTCGCATGGTGAATGCTTTCTTACCTCTGAATATCGTGACTGCATTGCGTTTCTCAGCAACATGTCCATTCCGTCGATTTCCTAGCAGGTCTTCTTTGGGATGAGTTTGTCATGGCGGTGTCCGTAGCATCCAATGGTGTGACGTTGATTCGCCCGACACACTGCAGTTCGCTAATAAACGGACGAGTTTCTTCAAATTTTTCTTCTAATAAGTTTCGAAGAGTGCCTACCGATGTCTGCTGGAGGGCTATAGGTCCACTCGCAGAGGGCTACAATCTCGGTTCAACGTTTCTTCCCTTCTCGCTGGCCACATGAAGCATGATAGACAGCTGACGTGGCGTGATCACTAATTCAACGATGTATTATCAAAAACACACAACACGGTGTTGTTTATCGAGGCAAAATCACACATTTTTTCCACTCGACACGAGCTGCCTAGAAGACCGTAGTCGGGGTCGATACACCCTCGAACACTTCTTGTATTAACCTGAATAACTCAAGAGCAGAGAACATCGATAGCGCTTCCATAGAACAGCCGTTGCTAGGCAACTGCCTAGCTCGTTAAGGGTGCAGGAATTAAAAAATAACAATGAAAATGTTCTTCTTTTCAATTTGGCATCTGAGTAGAGAGTCACGCACAGTCATCAAGCATACATACATATATTCACAGCCATCAAAATACTTGCACCTGATCCAATACAAATTTACAGTTACCAACCCACTTATGTTAATTCTTCGTTCCCACACAATAACATAAAAAGTAAAATACAGCTGCACCACATGATTAACGTTGGTAACACAAATACACGCAAGCTATACATTTGTTACACTCAAAATAATTGTTTCATATTTTTTCCTTTTCTAAAATAACGTGTTTGTCATAATTTCAAATGTTTATGTATGACGTTTCATATCGTAAAATTATATACTTAGAGAAACCTGATTATGAATGTGATGTTGCCCTGGTTATACACATAGAACTTTGGACTGTATAATTAATTTCTGAGAGACAGAACAAACATTCATGTCAAGGTGCTGATATTTTTTATAGAGCGTTTCGAACAGAAGGCATTAAGTAATGCGGAACTAAAACCATACTGCAGCCTCTTCTATGTGGATGGCACGTTTTTTGTATGGCCACATAATAAGGACGAGGCACACAAATAGCACGAAATTCTAAAGAACGGCCATCGGAGTCCTTGGAGTTAGGAAGTGACGTCGGCCTCCTGCTCTCATATATACTGATGTACAGAAGAGATGAAAAGCTCTAGGACGCGGTGTTTACAGGAAGCCTACAAATTCAAACAGGTACTCAGACCCCACTTCCCATCACCATCCAAACCAGAAGCAAGTAGTTCCAAACATTCGGTCTTCGCATGTATTCCGCATCAGTAACAGTAAGAGCCGGCCGCGGTGGCCGAGCGGTTCTAGGAGCTTCAGTCCGGAACCGCGCGAACGCTACGGTCGCAGGTTCGAATCCTGCCTCGGGCATGGATGTGTGTGATGTCCTTTGGCTAGTTAGGTTTAAGTAGTTCTAAGTTCTAGGGGACTGATGACCTCAGATTTAAAGTCCCATAGTGCTCAGAGCAATTTTTGAAAGTAAGACCTTGCCATCAGAACCAAATTTTTCGAAGAAATATTTATTAGCTAACGACGATGATGACGTGTCCATAAATAACGTCTTGAATAGAAGCGGTAATAATACGAGGTGAATTCAAGTTCTAAGGCCTCCGATTTTTTTTCTAATTAACTACTCACCTGAAATCGATGAAACTGGCGTTACTTCTCGACGTACACATTTTTCACAACGCTGACGCCATGATTCCATGGCAGCGGCGAAGGCTTCTTTTAGGAGTCTTTTTTGACCACTGGAAAATCGCTGAGGCAATAGCAGCACGCCCGGTGAATGTGCGGCCACGGAGAGAGTCTTTCATTGTTGGAAACAGCCAAAAGTCACTAGGAGCCAGGTCAGGTGAGTAGGGAGCATGAGGAATCACTTCAAAGTTGTTATCACGAAGAAACTGTTGCGTAACGTTAGCTCGATGTGCGGGTGCGTTGTCTTGGTGAAACAGCACATGCACAGCCCTTCCCGGACGTTTTTGTTGCAGTGCAGGAAGGAATTTGTTCTTCAAAACATTTTCTAGGATGCACCTGTTACCGTAGTGCCCTTTGGAACGCAATGGGTAAGGATTACGCCCTCGCTGTCCTAGAACATGGACACCATAATTTTTTCAGCACTGGCGGTTACCCGAAATTTTTTTGGTGGTGGTGAATCTGTGTGCTTCTATTGAGCTGACTGGCGCTTTGTTTCTGGATTGAAAAATGGCATCCACGTCTCATCCATTGTCACAACCGACGAAAAGAAAGTCCCATTCATGCTGTCGTTGCGCGTCAACATTGCTTGGCAACATGCCACACGGGCAGCCATGTGGTCGTCCGTCAGAATTCGTGGCACCCACCTGGATGACACTTTTCGCATTTTCAGGTCGTCATGCAGGATTGTGTGCACAGAACCCACAGAAGTGCCAGCTCTGGAGGCGATCTGTTCAACAGTCATTCGGCGATCCCCCAAAACAATTCTCTCCACTTTCTCGATCATGTCGTCAGACCGGCTTGTGCGAGCCCGCAGTTGTTTTGGTTTGTTGTCACACGATGTTCTGCCTTCATTAAACTGTCGCACCCACGAACGCACTTTCGACACATCCATAACTCCATCACCACATGTCTCCAACTGTCGATGAATTTCAATTGGTTTCACACCACGCAAATTCAGAAAACGAATGATTGCACGCTGTTCAAGTAAGAAAAACGTCGCCATTTTAAGTATTTAAAACAGTTCTCATTCTCGCCTCTGTCTGCCATACGGTGCTGCCATCTCTGGGACGTATTGACAATGAACGCGGCCTCATTTTAAAATAATGCGCATGTTTCTACCTCTTTCGAGTCCGGAGAAAAAAAATCGGAGGCGTTAGAACTTGAATGCACCTCGTAATGCAGACAAGAAGAACTAGCAACCTCCGTCTCTTTGTGCGGGGTTAAAGTTTGTCACTGGAGTAACTGACTGCATACATAAAGTTCTTCGGAAGTCTTCTCTCGACCTACAACGGAACTGATCGACGGCCTCCACGCTGCAGGAGACTATCAGGCGACGTGTACAAAAATTGGAAATTTGTAGTAAGGGCTTATGGGACCAAACTGCTGAGGTCATCGGTCCCTAAGCTTACGCACTACGTAAGCTAATTTAAACTAACTTACGCTAAGACACACATACCCATGCCCGAGGGAGGACTCGAACCTCCGACGGGGAGAGCCGCGCGGACCATGGCAAGGCGCCCTTCACCGCGCGGCTGCAGCGACGTGTGGTTGTGGCAAAGTATGGACGGTGGTTTCGCTAAATGAGGGTAACTGCAGGAACCGAAAACTCTGAGAGGGTAAGAAACAAAGGCGGCGGGTAAATGTGCTCCAAGAGAGGCGCGTCCACGTGAAGGTGGAAATGAACGATGTTTGAGAGTGCCCCTTGTATCAGAACCAAGAAAGTGATCCGCCGGTGTGGGGTAAGCCAGACTACCGTCTAGAACATTCTCCACGATAACTCCCATTGTTCGTATCACTCACAACGCGTGCAGGCCTTACTACCTACGGAATTACTTCCGTGGCGACAGTGTTTTCATTGGTTTGTCGCAAAGGCCACCACGGTGCTGCGTTTTCCGTCGCCCACCGTACTCACAATTGAGGCCACCTTCACGACAGACGATATTCTCAGCTTTCATAATACCTACCTGTGGAATGCAGAGAATCTCCATGGTACACGACTGGCCATTAAAATTGCTACACCACGAATATGACGTGCTACAGACGCGAAATTTGACCGACAGGTAGAAGATGCTGTGATATGCAAATGATTAGCTTTTCAGAGCATTCACACAAGGTTGGCGCCGGTGTCGACACCTACAACGTGCTGACATGAGGAAAGTTTCCAACCGATTTCTCATACAAAAACAGCAGTTGACCGGCGTTGCCCGGTGAAACGTTGTTGTGATGCCTCGTGTAAAGAGGAGAAATGCGTACCATCACGTTTCCGACTTTGATAAAGGTCGGATTGTAGCCTATCGCGATTGCGGTTTATCGTATCGCAACATTGTTGCTCGGGTTGGTCGAGATCCAATGACTGTTAGCAGAATATGAAATCGGTGGGTTCAGGAGGATAATACCGAACGCCTTGCTGGATCCCAACGGCCTCGTATAACTAGCAGTCGAGATGACAGGCATCTTATCCGCATGGTTGTAACGGATCGCGCAGCCACGTCTCGATCCCTGAGTCAACAGATGGGGACGTTTGCAAGACAACAGCCATCTGCACGAACAGTTCGACGACGTTTGCAGCAGCATGGACTATCAGCTCGGAGACCGTGGGACTGCGGTTACCCGTGACGCTGCATCACAGACAGGAGCGCCTGCGATGGTGTACTCAACGACGAACCTGGGTGCACGAATGGCAAAACGTCATTTTTTCGGATGAATCCAGGTTCTGTTTACAGCATCATGATGGTCGCATCCGTGTTTGGCGACATCGCAGTGAACGCATATTGGAAGCGTGTATTCGTCATCGCCCGGCGTGATGGTATGGGGTGCCATTGGTTACACGTCTCGGTCACCTCTTGTTCTCATTGACGGCACTTTGAACTGTGGACGTTACATTTAAGATGTGTTACGACCCGTGGCTCTACCCTTCATTCGATCCCTGCGAAACCCTACATTTCAGTAGGATAATGCACGACCGCATGTTGCAGGTCCTGTACGGGCCTTTCTGAATACAGAGAATGTTCGGCTGTTGCCCAGGCCAGCACATTATCCAGATCTCTCACCAATTGCAAACGTCTGGTCGATGGTGGCCGAGCAACTGGCTCGTCACAATACGCCAGTCACTACTCTTGATGAACTGTGGTATTGTGTTGAAGCTGCATGGGCAGCTGTACCTATACACGCCATCCAAGCTCTGTTTGACTCAATGCCCAGGCGTATCAAGGCCGTTATTACGGCCAGAGGTGGTTGCTCTGGGTACTGATTTCTCAGGATCTATGCACCCAAATTGCGTGAAGATGTGATCATATGTCAGTTCTAGTACAATATATTTGTCCAATGAATACCCGTTTGTCATCTGAATTTCTTCTTGGTGTAGCAATTTTAATGGCCAGTAGTGTATAAGGCGGCAAACCATCAGCACCGGCTCAATGTCCGTGCGGAGACTGTTGACGGTTGCCTTGTGTAACCATTCATCCTTCTACAACGCCTCACGGACGAGACATATCTACACTTCTGCAGGTGACTCCATCTTTCCTGCTGGATGGTGTGCCTTTTGTGGTACGAAGCGTAGTGTGACTGCTAGATTATGGTACTCCAGCCCAATGCCGTCGTGACTGTGGATGTAATACATTAGCACAGACTGAACATCCCTATTTGCCTGATGAGTTCTCACGCGGGCTTTCAGTCACTGAAATTTTCACTCCCAAAAATCTTTTATCTCCAAATGGGTATACCTCCCTTGGAACCCATTTCAAGCCATATTTCCACGTGACCAGTTTTGTTCCTTAACCTGCGAAGGATCGTTTCCTGCAACTTGGCTCCTTATATTAAAATTGTCCTGTAGATTCACTGACAAGTCATGGGATAGCGATATTCACATATACAGGTGGTAGTAGTATCGCGTCCACAAGGTATAAAAGGGCAGCGCATTGGCGGAGCTGTCGATTGTACTCAGGTGATTCATGTGAAAAGGTTCCCGACGTGGTTACGGCTGCACGACTGCAATTAACATTCGAAGCGAAATGGTAGTTTGAGCTAGACGCATGGGACATTCCATTTTGAGAATCGTTAGGGGATTCAGTATTCTGAGATCCACAGCGTCAAGAGTGTACCAACAAGACCAATTATCTTGCACCACGGACAACACAGTGGCCGACAGCTATCACTTAACCATCGAGAGCAGCAGCGTTTTCGTAGAGTCGTCAGTGATAACAGACAAGCAACAGTGCGTGAAATAAGAGCAAAAATCAATGTGTGACGTACGACCAACGTATCCGTTAGGACAGTCCGGTGAATTGTGGCGTTAATCGGCTGTGGCTGCAGGCGATCGACGCGAGTGTCTTTGCTAACAGTACGATATCGCCTTCTGTGCCACTCCTGGGTTCGTGACCGTATCAATTGGACCCTAGACGACTGGAAAACAGTGGTCTGGTGAAATGAGACCCGATTTAATTTGGAAAGAGCTGATGATAGGATTCGAGTGTGGCACCATGGACCACTGTGCAAGCTGGTGGTGGCTGCATAATGGTGTGGGCTGTATTTACGTGGAATGGACCAGGTCATCCGATCCATCTCAGCCTACCATTAACTGGAAGCGGTTATGTTCGCTTACCTGGATACCATTTGCAGCCGGTCGTGGACTTCATGTTCCCAAAGAATTTTTTATGGATGACAAAGCCACCGGTTTGAAGATCATTCAGCACAGTTCCAGTGAATGATTTTTTTATCACTCAGATCTCACGATATGAATCCCATCGAGCATTTATGGGACCTAAGCGGGAGGTCAGTTCGTGCACAAAATCCTGCACCGACAACAGTTTCGCAGTTATGGACGGCTATAGAGGCAACATGGCTTAATATTTTTTGTTGAGTCCGTAACACGTCGAGTTGCTACACGACACCGGGTGAAAGGCTGTCTGACACGATATTAGGAGGTATCCTATGACTTTTGCCACTTGAGTATGTGAGAAATTGGAAGGACAATATAAAACGCATTAAAGAGTAAAATGACTAAATGTTATAAACGGAGCACAGTGTTATATGTCTCAGAACCTGGACAATGCGTAAAGAAGAAGAAAGAAGAATAGAGACACTGGAAACTTTGGTATGGAGGAAACTAGAGGGTGTGTGTTCCGAAGGCAGAGTGACGAACGAGGACGTGTTGAAAAGAATTGCAGAAAACAACAACAAACACAATAAGTACATGAATGCGATACTGTGTGGCCTCATGTTGAGACACCAATGTTCAGTCCAGCAGCAAACTGAATTGATGCTAAACAGAAAGAAAACGAAAAGAAGTAGTAGATACCACTAACGGAGAGTTTGAAGGAGGAAAGCGATAACTACGTGGAACTGAAGAGGAAAGCACGAGACGAAGAGAGGTGGACAAGTACCGTCTGTATACCTGGCGCAGGGCGCAACCACTGCTGATTATGATTAAATGGTTTTTCGTCTCTGTGAAATCTGTACCTCTAAAATTAAATGAAATGTTCGTTCGGCATATTAGGCTGAGTGTCCGAGTTAGGTCTCCTGATGGAAATATTTTTATTTGACGCCACATTGGGGACTTGCTTGCCGATGATCATGAAACGACGATAGGACATTTATTTATTTATTTCTCAAGTAAAGATCTGCAGCTTTTCGTTATATAGCAGACAGCGCATTGTGTGATTTTACATGTTATATCGTACAAATTCAGTTTTATTACTAGTACATTTGTCTGAGAAATTTACAAAAGGATGAAATAAAAAATAACAAATAAAAAATATACAAAAACTCCAATAATAGGTTATGGATGTATTTTAAGTTAAAAGTGTACTTAGTTGAAGAAACAAGAGACAGCAATTTGACTTACATCTGATATGACAGTTCTTCCCTTGTGTATGGTTACAATAGGACATCACAGCACCCATCGAACCCGAGCCTCTCGCACTACATTCAGCCACGCTGATAATTTTTTTTTTCGTTAATCTCATTTTGTTAGTTATTGTTCGTGGCGGGCGTCCCATGACACTTTTTGAAATTCATCGTTGATCCATTAACTTAGTTTATTTTATTGCAGAGGACAGACAGCCCTCCGGCCGAACACGCTGAGCTACAGTGCCGGCATCAGTCAGCTAACGATTAAATGCGTTTTGTAAGCCAATTATTGTTAAGAAAGGCCTTAAGTTTTTCAGACTCACTACGATCATATGTGGTTTTTTTTTTTTCACATTTCGTAAGTCGAGATTTCAGTCGCAGGCTCCACTTGCTGGACATTCAAATTACTGATATGTCTGTATTTTCTTCTGCGGAATGGACTCCAACAGAACAGACTTGGTAAATAAGAGATGTTTTATTACCATAATTTTATTTATGTCTATGTGTTGTGCGGTTCGTAAAATGTTGCACTGCACTCCTTAAACGGGGCCAAGAAGTGCTGCTGTCTTCAATGGAGGGACGCTGAGCTTTGCCCTGATCCAGTTTATTTTTGAGAAAAGACATTCTACGCATGTCGGGAAGGCTGTGGCTTTTAAATACTTCACCTACGTCATATCGTAGGTTATAGCTGTAGAGACGTCTAAATCCGCAGATTTCTTGAAAGTGAAAGAAATGAAGTCTCTATAGTTGCAAGCCCGAAATCTAGCGGACCACTTCAAAATCGAGTGTAGAAAATTTTAAGCCCTAACCAGAAACCTCCTTAAGTTATTGTGTGATTGCAGATGAAAGTGGAAGCACAATTACACCTCAGAAAAAAAAATTGTTTCAGACAGAGAGTTGTAGGCGAATCTGCACCAAAGAAAGAGAAGACGGCTCAATGGACGGCAAAAATGGTGAATGTTATTTATGAGTCAAAGGGCGCCATCAAACCATTTGGGAAAGCCTCAGAAAATATAATTCTCTCACTACCTGATATTAACGGACCGTTTTCACAGCGAGCTGAATCAGAATTGACGTAGATGAATACTCAATAAATGAGTTCCTACAGGATAACGCGCATACTCTCACACTTGAAGCGCCGCGTCGATACAAATCCACACCATGGTCTTCGAAACAGTTCCACACCCACCTTGGTCCCCACATTTTGATCACGTGGCTGTTTTTTCTTTATTGCATACTAACAGCTTCGAGGGAAGAAAGTATGGTCGAATTTGGAGGTTGCCTGTTATGTAGAGGAGTACTATGCAGAGTCGGCTGCAGTTATCTTTTCTGAGGGAGTAAAGTACTGGAGTCTCTCTAGAAGAAATGGACTGAGATAAATGGAGATTATGTTCAGAAATAAATTTTCGATGTATTGTCCGGAAATGACTGTTTCTTCTTGTTCAACCGATGAGGCGTGAGTGATAACTGACGTTTCGCCAGATGAACTGGATGGCCTTCTCATAGACTTACCTTGCTCAAGGCAGACTGAAATGGAGCTAGTGGATGGAGGTTATGTGTCTTCGCAGCAGCACTACCCCAGTGCCTCTCCGTAGCCTTGTGTCTTCCCACTTGCTGCCAGTATCTGCGGCTGTCGTTCTCAGGAATTCAATATCCGCTTATCCTAAGGCTTCTCTGTTTCTAGTTTAAGTTATTACCGTGTTTGTAGATCTCGATGGCTTCAAAAATGGTTCAAATTGCTCTGAGCACTATGGGACTTAACTTCTGAGGTCATCAGTCCCCTAGAAATTAGAACTAATTAAACCTAACTAACCTAAGGACATCACACACATCCATGCCCGAGGCAGGATTCGAACCAGCGACCGTAGCGGTCGCTCGGCTCCAGACTGTAGTGCTTAGAACCGCTCGGCCACTCCGGCCGGCTCGATGGCTTCCCAAAGGAAGATGATATGGTAATTCATTTTAAACAGACATAACTTTAGTTTCGCTGAATTTTATACAATGTTTCACAGCATTCCACACATTCTGTGATGAAACTGGAGATTGTACCATACTCCTTCTATAGAAGAAGTCGATCAACCACTTTACTGAAAAACACTGTCCACTAACTGAGATTTGAATAGTGTATCTGTAATTTTGTACGAGCATGAAACTTTTTACTTACATATGTCATTCTATTGTAATTTATTCAAACAGATTATTCATTTCAAAAAATTGAATAATTATTGCAGTTTAAAAATTATTTTATTACATTACTCTATTAGCTAAAGTAAATAAAATTGTGGTATGTGACTGTCATGTAACAAATCTCTCAGAAAAATGTAGGCCCCTGACTCAAAACAACTGCAATTACGTTTTATTTCATATATATTAAATAATTTTTTTGAAGATAAATAACTTTTCTGCAAATTTAAAATTCATTTAAATGTCAATATATCAAGAATTATCTTGTTGTGTAGCTGAAATCTTCAATATTTCATATTTGTGATTTTGTAGTATACAAAACTTAAATGTCCATTATCAGTTTCTGAATTCCAAATAATACACTCCTGGAAATTGAAATAAGAACACCGTGAATTCATTGTCCCAGGAAGGGGAAACTTTATTGACACATTCCTGGGGTCAGATACATCACATGATCACACTGACAGAACCACAGGCACATAGACACAGGCAACAGAGCATGCACAATGTCGGCACTAGTACAGTGTATATCCACCTTTCGCAGCAATGCAGGCTGCTATTCTCCCATGGAGACGATCGTAGAGATGCTGGATGTAGTCCTGTGCAACGGCTTGCCATGCCATTTCCACCTGGCGCCTCAGTTGGACCAGCGTTCGTGCTGGACGTGCAGACCGCGTGAGACGACGCTTCATCCAGTCCCAAACATGCTCAATGGGGGACAGATCCGGAGATCTTGCTGGCCAGGGTAGTTGACTTACACCTTCTAGAGCACGTTGGGTGGCACGGGATACATGCGGACGTGCATTGTCCTGTTGGAACAGCAAGTTCCCTTGCCGGTCTAGGAATGGTAGAACGATGGGTTCGATGACGGTTTGGATGTACCGTGCACTATTCAGTGTCCCCTCGACGATCACCAGTGGTGTACGGCCAGTGTAGGAGATCGCTCCCCACACCATGATGCCGGGTGTTGGCCCTGTGTGCCTCGGTCGTATGCAGTCCTGATTGTGGCGCTCACCTGCACGGCGCCAAACACGCATACGACCATCATTGGCACCAAGGCAGAAGCGACTCTCATCGCTGAAGACGACACGTCTCCATTCGTCCCTCCATTCACGCCTGTCGCGACACCACTGGAGGCGGGCTGCACGATGTTGGGGCGTGAGCGGAAGACGGCCTAACGGTGTGCGGGACCGTAGCCCAGCTTCATGGAGACGGTTGCGAATGGTCCTCGCCGATACCCCAGGAGCAACAGTGTCCCTAATTTGCTGGGAAGTGGCGGTGCGGTCCCCTACGGCACTGCGTAGGATCCTACGGTCTTGGCGTGCATCCGTGCGTCGCTGCGGTCCGGTCCCAGGTCGACGGGCACGTGCACCTTCCGCCGACCACTGGCGACAACATCGATGTACTGTGGAGACCTCACGCCCCACGTGTTGAGCAATTCGGCGGTACGTCCACCCGGCCTCCCGCATGCCCACTATACGCCCTCGCTCAAAGTCCGTCAACTGCACATACGGTTCACGTCCACGCTGTCGCGGCATGCTACCAGTGTTAAAGACTGCGATGGAGCTCCGTATGCCACGGCAAACTGGCTGACACTGACGGCGGCGGTGCACAAATGCTGCGCAGCTAGCGCCATTCGACGGCCAACACCGCGGTTCCTGGTGTGTCCGCTGTGCCGTGCGTGTGATCATTGCTTGTACAGCCCTCTCGCAGTGTCCGGAGCAAGTATGGTGGGTCTGACACACCGGAGTCAATGTGTTCTTTTTTCCATTTCCAGGAGTGTATATTTCAACAAATAACTTTGAAGTAACTTCACAACTATCGTTCTTGGAGATATTACGACTAGATCGTTTCTATGAAATAAAAAAAATTAAAATTTGTTTAATTAAGAAAATTTGAATAGACAGTGCCTATCTCTAACCTGCCTTTAGCAGAGCTGTGAAAAGCTCAGTGCGATGCTCTAAAATCATAAGTCATAACCACAAATCAAAATACGCTCATATTTAATATTTAAACGAAACTGGTCGGCACCTTCTTTGCAATGGAACACCATCACAGTGAGACAAACAAATTAGGAATGTTGCTGTTATATTTGTTTTTAGAAGATCTCCTAACCAGGATCAGTTGTAGGACAGTAGTTTGGTTCTGACAGTCAAAACAAATCTGAGTTTAATAAGTCACTTATGCACTCTAAGATCTTGGACATGCCATACTGAAGAGACAGAAAATAAATTTCCAACGAAATGAACATAAAACCTCGTAATGTTCACTGAAAAAGTGCTCCAACACCAACAGCGCAGAGTCACCTAAAATTGTGATATGTGACTGTTGTGTAACAAATTTCTCAGAGAAATGCTGGCCCCTGATTTAAAATAAGTATATTTACTTTTTATTTCATTTATATTAATATTACCTGAATGAATGTATAAATATTTGTTTAAACAGAACATTTTAAACATCAGTTTTTGATATAATAAATTTGTAGTAAAAAGTAACTACGTAAAACATGAAATTCCATGTAAAACGTTTGTAATTTTTGAAGTTACTTGGAAGAATGATGTTAAGATGTGTTGATATACGTTCCAATGTAGTCCAAACGATTGTGAATTCGCCAAGGTTGGAGATACCGTAAAATTGCAGTATCATGGATGAAATCGTAACACTCACCAAAACTGCTAAGCGGACAGCAATAGGAAACATTATTTATGAATGGGTGTTAAACTGTAGAACTTAAGCGATATTTAGAGGAATCAATCATCTAGGCAGCAACAGAAGAAGATATTTACGAAGGAGACAAGTTCATTTGAATTGCTTGTTATTATCTGTATCCAGCTGGTTAATTCTGCAGGCAACTTGCAATCATAGGCAATAAGTTGCTGATATCTCAGTTACGCAATGTGAGAGCGCGTTTGGAACTAGCCAAAAATGTAAATTAATTATCGAATTTATTATTCTTCATATTTGTTAAGAAGTTCATGTCGTTGCAGTATGCGGGGGCCGTTAGAATGCTTACCCACAGCCGATTCCTCCGTCTGTCCCTTCATGCAACATTATACAGGGTCTTTCATACATTTCGCAATTTTTAAAAATGCAATAATTAAGTTAAAAATGCTTCGAAATAAAAAATTCTTTTTTATTTTCGTCTACATACGCACCCATTCAAGTGCGGAAGATTATATCAGGCATATGTCAGCCTCCACTATCTCGGTTTATGTAGTTCGTGATGACCCTTTCACAGACACCTCTGTTGGTATCTTTGATGAAACGTTGGTTTTCTTCCTTAAGTTAGAGAGTTGTTTGTGGTTTATTCTCGTAGGCCTTGGACTTCACATAACATTTATTTATCAATCGCAGAACTGTTGATGCTGTAGGAGCATTATTACGCAAAGATCTTGCGAAGTCTACGAACAGTCTATATATAGCACTCGCCGGTTCTGTAAAGGGCCGGCCGGGGTGGCCGAGCGGTTCTAGGCGCTACAGTCTGGAACCGCGTGACCGCTACGGTCGCAGGTTCGAATCCTGCCTCGGGCATGGATGTGTGTGATGTCCTTAGGTTAGTTAGGTTTAGGTAGTTCTAAGTTCTAGGGGACTGATGACCTAAGATGTTAAGTCACATAGTGCTCAGAGCCATTTGAACCATTTTTTCTGTAAAGGGTTTTCACAATGATAACACGTTCCACCTTTGTGAACCACTCCATGGCAACTGAGAACCTGAAATACACAAATAACGTTTGATCAAGTTATCAGAATGACAATCGATATTGAAAGTAATAAGTACAGTGCTCTAAGCTTGGAAAAAAAATTTTCGTTTTGTTTAAAAATTGTGTGATCTATGAAAGATCCGGTGTAAGTGACATGATCCAGGTGTTTAGGGGTCGTCCCATCATTCAGGTATATACTTCGCCTTAAATGTAGTCCGCAGTGCGTGGTCCAGTGGCTAGCGTTGCTGCCTCTGGATCATGGGGCCACGGGTTCGATTCCGGGCTACGTTTGGGACTTTGTCTGCCCGAGGACTGGATGTTTGTGTTGTCCTCATCGTTCCATCATCATCATCATCATCATCATCCTTCGTTCCATCATCATCATCATCATCATTCTTCGTGACAGTGGCTCGATCGGACTGTGTAGAAATTGGACTGCGAAAAAATTGGGACCTTGTACGGGCGCTGTGACCGCGCAGTTGAGCGCCCCACAAACCAAACATCACCATCATCGCCTTAAATGTACGGTATTCGGTGAATCCTTGACGCTGTCTGTGGGTTCCGTTTGCCTTTAGCCTATCTGAGGCTCTCAAAAATTTTCTTAGTCGGTTTGTATACTAGCTTTACACCTTGTTTTATATTTATAGTGTGCCTATCACCCAGCGATGTAATGTCCTCCGTTTGCGATGCTACAGCTCTATTGCGATGCTGCAGCTCTAGTCAGTCCATCACGAGCGATGGAGGATGATTCTTTGGCAGTGTCATCCACTCATGGTGGTGGAACTTCAGATTATCGGTCTACCAGCCGTCGGCCAAAGAGCCCGAAACAAACACCTCAACCCAATACGTAAAGTACGGGTTGCGAATGTCTCAGAGATTTACAAATAATTTTTAGTTTTCGTAAAAGGTGCACATCTACGGTAAATATGTCACTAGTCTGCATATCGTTTTGACCACTATAATGTTGTATAGACATGGTCCTACTTCGAGTAGTATTTATTTGACTTCTTTCGTTATTTGCACTTATTCAGTCGGCTATAGGGGTGACGATCAGTTTGGCTTTAGGAAAAGTAAAGGGACGAGAGAGGCAATTCTGACGTTACGGCTAATAATGGAACCAAGCCTAAAGAAAAATCAAGACATTTTCATAGGATTTGTCGACCTGTATGGTGCAAGCTGTTCGAGATTCTGAAAAAAGTAGGGGTAAGCTATAGGGAGAGACGGGTCATATACAATATGTACAACAACCAAGAGGGAATAATAAGAGTGGACGATCAAGAACGAAGTGCTCGTATTAAGAAGGGTGTAAGACAAGGCTGTAGCCTTTCGCCCCTACTCTTCAATCTGTACATCAAGGAAGCAATGATGGAAATAAAAGAAAGGTTCAGGAGTGGAATTAAAATACAAGGTGAAAGGATATCAATGATACGATTCGCTGATGACATTGCTATCCTGAGTGAAAGTGAAGAAGAATTAAATGATCTGCTGAACGGAATGAACAGTCTAATGAGTACACAGTATGGTTTGAGAGTAAATCGGAGAAAGACGAAGGTAATGAGAAGTAGTAGAAATGAGAACGGACGGAGCAAGGAGGACATCAAAAGCAGACTCGCTATGGCAAAAAAGGCATTTCTGGCCAAGAGAAGTCTACTGATATCAAATACCGGCCTTAATTTGAGGAAGAAATTTCTGAGGATGTACGTCTGGAGTACAGCATTGTATGGTAGTGAAACATGGACTGTGGGAAAACCGGAACAGAAGAGAATCGAAGCATTTGAGATGTGGTGCTATAGACGAATGTTGAAAATTAGGTGGACTGATAAGGTAAGGAATGAGGAGGTTCTACGCAGAATCGGAGAGGAAAGGAATATGTGGAAAACACTAATAAGGAGAAGGGACAGGATGATAGGACCTGCTAAGACATGAGGGAATGACTTCCATGGTACTAGAGGGAGCTGTAGAGGGCAAAAACTGTAGAGGAAGAGAGAGATTGGAATACGTCAAGCAAATAATTGAGGACGTAGGTTGCAAGTGCTACTCTGAGATGAAGAGGTTAGCACAGGAAAGGAATTCGTGGCGGGCCGCATCAAACCAGTCATTAGACTGATGACCAAAAAAAAAAATAGGGGACTTACAATTTAAATTGGACGTCGAACCACGGTGTAAGTAGCCATTTTTGGTAGTTTTGGTGACACAATTAAAAGTGCCTTTGGCCGCAAAGGCAGTGCTGAGTGATCAATAAAAGTTTACACCACACTGCCAATCCCTACTATACTTCCGTTTTACAAATGTGAAATCCTGTCCCAAGTACCTGCATGACGCCATTCAGTAGAGATTAAAACGTGCGAGAACAACTTCCAGGGGACAGTGGAAGCAAGTTTTCGACAGTGAGAAAATGAGGGGAAATTCGACGAATTGTCCACCCTTCTATGGGACCGGTAACACTGCTAGTGCAGACGATGCTAACATCTACTGCAAGATGACGTAACAGTGACGTAACCGTCCAATTAGAAGCCATCTGCAGGCTACAAATGGCTTCCGCAAAGAAAATCACAATAGCCAGTAGCTCCTGAGGAAGATGACTGTAGTGACTGTCGAAGGCTAGACGTTTTGGCCAGATTTAGCACGGCAAGAAAATCAAGAATACTCTACAGGGCAGTATTTGATCTCGCAAACAAAAATATCAGCCGAAAGATATAAAGTTTCTGCCTTCGATTTAAGATATAAGACTCATTGTCAGATTATTTAGAAAGAACATGATGAGTTAAAACGAAGCACATCAGTTCAGTTGGCAAGATCGTATTGAAGGAATGAGTGACAGTACATACACAAAAATAATGTTGTTCAGTCTGAACACAGAAACAGTAGTAGAGGAAACCAAGGAAAATTTGCTAAGGTGATTAAACT
Organism: Schistocerca nitens; assembly: GCF_023898315.1. Taxonomy (NCBI): domain Eukaryota; kingdom Metazoa; phylum Arthropoda; class Insecta; order Orthoptera; family Acrididae; genus Schistocerca; species Schistocerca nitens. The sequence continues at coordinate 358,463,291 of NC_064622.1, forward strand.
TTATGAAGAAGAAATAAAAAATTATAAGATTTGTTCATGGCATTGCAGTTCTGTCAGAGGTGGCAAAGGGCTTGGAATGTCACTTGAAGGCAATAGATAGTGTCTTAAAATAGCGTATAAAATGAACATCAATAAAAGTAAATCAGTAATAATGGGGTGTAAGCGAGTGGAATCATATGATGCTAAGCGAGTTAGTTTAGGACGTGAGACGCTAAAAGTGGTAGAAGAATTCTGACATTTTGGAAGCAAAGAGTCAATAGGATGTAAAATACAGAACGATAAAATGGGAAAACATACCTGAAATATAGAACTATGCTAACATCTACTATATAAAAATAAGTCATTTTTTAACTTCGCCATCAAAAATCTCGGGAAGTACTTGATCGACTTACTTCAAATTTTTACACGATACTCTACTGAACATTCAGACAGACATACGATGTATATTTTTTAAAATAAACCGTACAGGTTTTCTGTTAAAACTAACTGCGAGAATGTGCTCTGCTGTAAAACTGTGCAATTTTGTTTTCTTTCTCGCATTCAGTTTTGACTAAGGTAGCAGGGCATTTAAACCATTAGACAGATTATTTGTTCCACATACATTCTCTCTCATTACATATATTCTTAAACAACAATATTCTGCTTTGTTTCCTTCCTCGCAGCCAGGTTTCACGAAATATGGGGAAGCAGTATTTATGGCTTACGGAGTCTGAATTTTCAATAAGCAAATAAGGCTCAAAATCAGAGACAGGAAAGAGAAGGAGAAGGAGAAAGAGGAGGGAGGAGGAGGGAAACATGGACATAGAGAGGGGGCAGGAGCAGGTGGACAGAGACAGGGGGAAGAGAAGAAGGAGAGAGAGGTGGGGAGGGAGAGAGAGAGGGGAAGGATGTGAAGGAGATAAAGAGAGTGGAAGAACGAGATGGACAGAGAGAGGGGGGAGATGGAGATTAGGACGTATTTCCAATTTACATACATATTTAGCAGATACAAAGTATTGCCTGGTTTGATAGTGTAATATAATTTAGGTGTTAGTAAGTCTTCACTCGATGTAATTTAGGTGTTAGTAAGTCTTCACTAGATGTAGTTACTTTGAATGTAGCCTTATGAGAAATTGAAACGATGACGATAAAAAATACAGGCAAGAAGAGGACAGAAGCTTTTGAAATGTGGTGCTGCAGGAGAACGCTGAAAATTAGATTGATACCTCGGATAAATAAGAAAGAGAAACTGTGGAAGTGGGGAGAAAAGAAATTTATGGCACAGCTTGACTAAAAGCAATATACGTTGACAGTAGGCAAGAGTATTGTAACTTGGTATCCTTCCAGTTTTTCGCCTCTAGCCAGCCCTATAATAGCATTTAATACATCATTTTTAAACGATGGCTTTCGCGAGCTGAAGCCTTTTTCTCAAACTATAAAAATTACTCCGTAAAATTAAGGTTTCTGAAAATGAGAAAACATGCACCTAAGAAAAAATAATGAAATTTAGAAGCGTTACAGTCCAGGAAATCCTTTCAATACTGTATTTCGCCTTATATCTGTTACATTATTGCTCTACTACTCGCCGTACCTAAAAGCCACTGTCACTTTCATTTCAGTCTTCTCTTTCTTTATCCATTTCGCTTCTGATAATACTAAATATGGCTTCAAATGAGCTTACCTAATTTATATCATTCGAAATGCCCTTTACTATTATTATTATTATTATTGTCAGTTATTATTATTATCATTATTATTATTATTATTGGGAATGTTTCGTAATATCTTTGATATGTGTTGTTCCTGGTCAGATGTAAGTGAAGGCACTGAGGCAACAATCTGTTCAGGCTAAATAAGTACTATATAAATAAATAGTAATTGAAATCAAATGAAGCAGAATTTCTATCAAAAACCAGTTACAAGTTAAATACATTCTTAAACTGAAACTATCGAAAACTAACACAAATTTTCGCTGTAAAGAGACGTAAAATTGTTTAGACATTAACTAAGCTCAGTTAATTTGCAAATATCGCATGTTCATGGTAAAAGACCTTCTAAAGTTTTAAGGTATAAGATGATGCACGACCGACGAAGTTTAGCTTAACCTTCCATACGTTGTATAACTAGTTCTAAAAAAAGTGGTGCTTTACCTGCTATAATAATCTGTAATTGAACTGACTATGTATTCCAAATAGTTTTAATATTTTGTAAAGAACTTATACGCGTAGAGCTCGAAAAATCCTCAAATGCTGCACAAAATGCAACCCTGTGTCTAGCAACAAGAAAAGCATGGAAAATGGCAGATACTGCTTATGGCAGCCTCTAGTCTGCATCCCTTCATGCGATTCCAAAATCAGTAACTAGACGGAATTATCCAGCAAGAAAACTGCACGTATTCCTTGAAAACACTATCCTCTAGGTACAGCACTTATCCCTACACAAGCTGAGTAATCAGGTAAGAGATAACTTGGTAATGGAGGAAAGTTTACGGAATAAAAAATGCATACGGGGGACAAGGGTTGACTACAGGAAACATCTTCAAGTGAATGTTAGCTGCAGTACCTATGCAGATTCGAAGGAATTTATGCAGCTTGGACTAGCATCAAGATGTCAAAAAAACCTGTCTTTGGCCTGAAGACCACAAGTACATAACAGAAAAATTGGGAAGACTGAGACCCTTAAAAGTGGATTATCTCAAAAAGACTGTACTTGATGTCTGTGAGCGTAATAAGAAACTGTACTGCGTTAGTTCTTTTCCGCCTTGTCTATCCAGCACTTCTGGAGCAGGTTCTGCGGCAGTTCTTGCAGACGTTAGTGACCTACACTGTTTTTCAGATGGTGTTTTATTCAGGTGGTCTGGCAAATTACGATAAGAGAGCACGCGCGCTGATTTCGGCGATCACCGGAAACTCTGTTCCTGCTGTCCGTGCGGCACCTCCTTAGGGCATTCCTACTGGCCAGTGGTGCTTCCCCGTGCCTAACTACGGGACAGAGGCGACTGCCAAGGTGATTCACAGTCCCACGGCTCTCGCTTCTTTTTTACCTGTTAACTTCTCGGGCCGTTGCACAACCGCTGAGGAGAGGATGACAGCGGTTTGGTTGGAAAGTGAGTTTCTCTCTTCTCGTTCACTGCTCAGTAGAGTGAACGAAGCTCAGTTCGACGCTAAATTTGTAGTAGGCCACCGAACGCAACAGGTGTACCACAGGCATCGATGTTGCGTCCATTCTTGTTCTTGTAGTCTTTACCAGCGGTAAATATGGGCCTGAAGCTAAAATCTTGCTCTGCAGAGAATTGAAGGTGATAGTTTGCCTCTAACGATATGAGTAATGTACCTCTCGATACGATGTTTCACACATCAACCAATGACACACTAACAGATATAAAAGAAAAGTAATTCTGTTTGACTTCCGCTCCTTTTCTGCTCATGACGTGTGATGTGTCGGTAACTGAGGTGGCGAATAAAGACAATCAGACATCTACAAAAAAAGGAATAAATTTATTTACGATACGTACCGCACATATGTAACTTTGGAGTGCTGCAGACTCTTCTCTAGTGCTAAGTTGTACACACTAAGAGTAATGTTCTTCATAGAAACAAACACTCCTGAATGCTGCTACAATCAGATAAGTCACTGAAACGTTGTAATGCTTACGAGGAGAACACGGGAAGTGTCCTAACCCAATTCCCCAGAAACTTCGCTTAGTGGAAGAGGAGTTAAAATAAGCAAACACGTGTCTCGGCTTATCCCCAGGTACTCGGCCGTTTCTGAGAAAACAACTAGATTCCTTTCAAAGCATACGATATTCTCAGCCGAAATTGTGGCACAGTGGCTAGCGTCACTTTTGCCCTCCGTGTTAGAAACCCAATTATTGTTTTTCTTTCTTTTTTTCTTTTCATTTATCTACCCATGTACGTAGAAGGTTAGTACACGAAAGTTTCTTCCCAAGTTAGGGGATACAAGGGTGTTCAATTAAATGTAAAATCACTACTAGCTTTCACAATGTGTCATACATTTATTATACAGGGTGTTACAAAAAGGTACGGCCAATGGAAATTAAGCGTTTCCGGACACATGTCCACATAACATCTTTTCTTTGTTTGCGTGTGAGGAATATTTCCTGAAAGATTGGCCGTACCTTTTTGTAACACCCTGTGTATGTCTGTATGCTATTTTCTTTTTAATTGTCCTCAGCACGTGGTCTAGTGGCTAGCGTAGCTGTCTCTGGATCACAGGGTCCCAGGTTCGATTCCCGGCCAGGTTGGGGTTTTTGTCTGCCCTTGGGCTGGGTGTTTGTGTTGTCCTTGTGTTGTCCTCGTCATTTCATCATCCCCATCATCATTCGCGTAAAGGGGTGGCGACAGGAACGGCATCCGGAGGCCCCTTAAATTAACCCTGCAAATCTGACCATAACCATGCCGACACTGCGACACTGTAGGAAAAAGACACCAGGAAAAAAAGAGAAAAGGTATTTTCTTTTTAATTCTCATATTCTTATATTTCAGTCCTACATCAATTCTTACATTAATTATTTTACTTTATTCTTACTTTTATTCTTCAGGAAGATCGGATGCATTTCCTTGAATGATACCGATCGCAGAAACATTTGAAACCGAAATTTCGAACACCACGAGCATCGCGCGAAGGTAGGTTTCCCACACTGACATTTCTTCATATGAATCTTACTCGGAAAAGAAACATCGTCAACATTGCTGAAGATTTCACACAATGGCAACAATTTCACAGTAACGACTTATAACGCATCACTTTACCGAAAACTGGCGCCTACAGTTGATTATGAATCAATGTGCACTACGGGAATTTCACTGAAAACAATTTCAAATTATTCTTCCATACATTTATAGTTCTTTTCTTTCTTTCATTCGCCAGCCATACAATTAGAGGACTAATAAGGACAAGATGATTTCAATATACATTGGAAAACATTCGTGTAGTAATCTTCTACGGACATGGATAGATAAATGAAAAACAAAGATAAAGGGCATAATAGGGTTTCGAACACGAGGCGCAAAAGTGTGAAGCCACAACGTTAGCCAGTGCAGCACCGCTACGGTTGATCTATTTGCTCTTTATAAGGCACATAAAGTATCTCGAAAACTTTGACTGTCATTTTCTCGGAAATGTTGGAGTATCTACAGATAAGCTGAGACACGTTTTCGCTTATTTTGATACCTCTTCCACTGAGCGAAGTTTCTGAGAAATCAGGTTATGGCATTTACTGTGTTCTCCTCATTAGTAACATCGTGCTATGGCAATGTAATTTTCTCGCTGCAGTCTACCGTTAGTAACGTTGATAAGTCTATAGATACACTGAATCTGAGTACGGATACTTACAAAGACGCGCCAGCCAATAAGAGTCGCAGGCAATGAGGTCATGTTAATTTAACGCCCTATTGTGGCGTGTATGCGTGCAGCTACCAATCGGAGACAGCGAGGGATAGAAGAGCAAGCTTGCCCGGAGGCGGTAGCGGGAGATTTAAATACGTCTCTGTGTAGCTGTTAGCCGCTCGCGGAGTGCCGGGTGCCGTTGACCACGGTGCTGTCAACAGCGTAATGTGATATTCTTAACGTACCTCACGCAGATCGTCAGAGAAAATCTGACCTAGTAACATGCCACGTGGTTATAATTAAGCTGACGGTGTTCCGCGTGCTGCATTACAGGCTGCATACATCACAGGACGCTGCAACGTCGTAGTTATGTTCATTAGCTGGTGCGCTCGCAGAGTATGCTTAAAAAATAATAATAAATCCGTTTTCTGCTGACAGGTGAAAACATGGCATTGTAAGCAGTCCTGTTTCGACGTCAGTTAGCTGTTAGTCGCTTGCAGATTTTTTTTTCTGTTGTGACTGTTGGTGTTAAGGTTTAATAAGGTTGGACTTAACCGTATGAAACGCGATAGCTATTGAGAAGAAAGACTGTACTCTACTGGTGAAATTGTTTTACCACCAATATCAGCGCTGCATTGCATGAGTATCGCCGACAGAAACAGCTGTGAAGACGCCATATCAATAAGTCGGCTAAAGAATATGTTCAGGTTGTTTTTGTTGTTGTGGTCTTCAGTCAAGAGACTGGTTTGATGCAGCTCTCCATGCTACTCTATCTTGTGCAAGCCTCTTCATCTCCCAGTATCTACTGCAATCTACATCCTTCTGAATCTGTTTAGTGTATTCATCTCTTGGTCTCCCTCTACGATTTTTACCTTCCACGTTGCCTTACCTTCCACGCTGCCCTCCGATACCAAATTGGTGATCCCTTGATGCCTCAGAATATGCCCTACAAACCGATCCCTTCTTCTAGTCAAGTTGTGCCACAACATTCTCTTCTCCCCAATTCTATTCAATACCTCCTCATTAGTTATGTGGTCTACCCATCTAATCTTCAGCATTCTTCTGTAGCACCACATTTCGAAAGCTTCTATTCTCCTCTTGTCCAAACTATTTATCGTCCACGTTTCACTTCCATACATGGCTACACTCCATACAAATACTTTCAGAAACGACTTCCTGACACTTAAATCTATATTCGATATTAACAAATTTCTCTTCTTCAGAAACGCTTTCTTTGCCGTTGCCAGTCTACGTTTTATAACCACTTTACTACGACCATCATCAGTTATTTTGTTTCCCAAATAGCAAAACTCATTTACTACTTTAAGCGTCTTATTTCCTAATCTAATTCCCGCAGCATCACCCGATTTAATTCGACTACATTCTATAATCCTCGTTTTGCTTTTGTTGATGTTCACCTTATTATGGTGAAAAACGTGAATTAGGTATGAAGCAGGGAGAGGGTGGCGGCCCATTCCCACGGCAGTTATTGAGAAACTGCTATAGCTATGCCCGAACGTGCAGCACATGCCTCTAAATCTGTAGCCAGTACTCCAGATGTGTCATGAGAATTCTCTCCCCCCTTGTCAACGGTTCAAAAGATTTTGCGGCGCATTTTAAGCTGGTATCCTTACAAGATACAGAATGTGAACCAAAAGAAGTACCAAGATAGGCTACAACGCCGTGTCTTTGCTCTACCTTTTTTGGTTTGCATGGGAATGGCTGACATGTGACTGGGGAATATTCTTTGGACAGAAGAGGTGCATTTCACTCTGAGCGTTGCGTTAGTGCACAAAACTGTCGCATATGGGGTTCTGCTCCACCACATGTTGTGCAAGAACATCCACTGCACTCGAATAAAACCAGTATCTGTACTGGAATCCAACGTCGTTTGTTCAACACATGCGTGTATTGAATCCCAGTACAACTGTTGCTCTTGTGATCATTATTCAAGTACTTCATGTTCGGCTGCCGTCCCACTTTCCTTGATGAATTACCAGAGACTCCGCTGCACTCAACATCTGTGACTATGTGGTGTGGTTTGACAAGTTCCTTCATTCTCGGTCCGTTTCTCTTTGAGGAGATGACACCTCGTGGCCCTGCTAGGAATAAAACGACATCTGCTAGTTATAAGGACCTCCTTGTGCAACATGTCATTCCAGCTTTGCAAGAACACAACTGTGTCCACACCACTATTTTCGTGCAAGATGAGGCGATACCGCACGTCACTTGAAAGATTTGCTTCGAGAAACATTTGGTAACGATCGCATCATCTCCAGGCAATTTCTGGATGTGTGGCCCCGACCTAAATCCATGTTACTTGTAGTTGTAGGGATATCTGAAAGATCGTCTGTCAGAGACATATCCACACTCTGAAGGATAGTATGCAACATTATATTACCCTGATTACACTTGAAATTCTGCAACTGTCGACCATGGGGTGTTACTGATTCAGCACGTTGCCAAACTGGAGACCATATTGTGACGTGTTGTAATTTGTGACCATATCCTAAAAAAAGTGCCAGAACCACCTTTGTTAAACGTTTGCTCGTTCCTCCACTTTTCCTGCAGCCACACCACATTCTGATTGTTTTCAGCGCCGTAGTTTCACCTGTATGCCGCGAGCGCACTGATCGATGAACATACCTACAATATTTCAGCTTCCCACGATGTGTAAGAGCCATTAAAATGAAACCCGGTCACTAGTGTAAAGTAACGGTAACGATTTTATTAACACAAAAATGCAGTTATACACAGCACACATACTCAAAAATAGTTGCCAAACTTTTGGCACACTTATCCCATTGTGACACTAGCCGGTCGATTCCATCTTTGAAGAAGCTAATAGACTGGTGTCGGATCCAGGCCTGGACCCAGTCACACATTTCGTCGTCCGCTTGCGAATCGATGTCCTCAAATAGCTTGTTTTAGAGGTCCAAACACATGAAATTCACACAGTGAAACATCGGGACTGTCTACATCTACATCTACATTTATACTCCGCAAGCCACCCAACGGTGTGTGGCGGAGGGCACTTTACGTGCCACTGTCATTACCTCCCTTTCCTGTTCCAGTCGCGTATGGTTCGCGAGAAGAACGACTGTCTGAAAGCCTCCGTGCGCGCTCTAATCTCTCTAATTTTACATTCGTGATCTCCTCGGGAGGTATAAGTAGGGGGAAGCAGTATATTCGATGCTTCATCCAGAAACGCACCCTCTCGAAACCTGTCGAGCAAGCTACACCGCGATGCAGAGCGCCTCTCTTGCAGAGTCTGCCACTTGAGTTTGTTAAACATTTCCGTAACGCTATCACGGTTACCAAATAACCCTGTGACGAAACGCGCCGCTCTTCTTTGGATCTTCTCTACCTCCTCCGTCAACCCGATCTGGTACTGTACGGTGGTTTTTTTCAGCTTTTCCTACCGAAACTGCTACAATGTCGTCTTCACCTCATTGGCCGTGTGTGGGCGGACATTATCATGCAGGAGGATAATGCCACTTGACAACATGCCTCGGCGTTTCGACTTGATGGCTGGTCTAAGGTTCTGTAAAGTGGCTTGATAAAGCTGGGCAATGATGGTGGTCCCCCGTTCCAGGAACTCGACAAGCAGTGGGTCCTTGTGGTCAAAAAAGAAGGACATCATGACCTTACCAGAACTGGTGTGCACGGCCTTTGATTTTTTTGGAGGTGGTGAAGTCGCATGTTTCCACTGCTTGCTCTGATGCTTGCTTTCCGGTTCAAAATAGTGACACCATGTTTCGTCACCTGTGACAATAAGCGACAGAAAGCCATATGCCTCCTCATGATAACGTTGCAGATGACTCAAAGACAGCGTCATTCGAGTGTTGCGCTGTTCGGCGATCAGTTGGTGGGGAACCTACTGCGCACAGATGTTTCGAAAGTTCAAATGTTGATGCATTATGGTGTCGTCGGTACCCACGCTAATAACCAGTAACCGATGGATCTGTCCACGGTGATTATGCGGTTGTCCAAGACTAAAGTATTCACTTCCGCAACCATTTCCACTTTGACGACATGCTGAGCGCGTCCAGGACGAGCATCGTCTTCCAGTGACTCTCGCTCCTCAAGGAATCGTTTGCGCTATTCCACAACACTCGAACGACTCAGACTGTACTCACCGTACACAACCTTCATCCGTCGATACATTTCACGGCCTCCAACTCCCTCCGCCGCCAAAAATCGAATCACTCCTCGTTGTTCCTGCTTACTCGCCTGCATGTTCGGTAGTGGACGATAAAGTTGACCACCTTCTCTTCGGCGCGAAAGTACACCGGCGCTATGCAACATCAAACAGTGCGCACGCGTCAGTATCTCTACCAATAGACGGCGCCACCATACCCGCCGTTACGTGGTGCCGCCTTACGTGTAAGGCAAAGGTAGACGCACTGACCAGGTTTCATTTGAATCAACCTCGTACGTGGTCCACACTGCAGCACTCAGAACACCATCAGTTTAAGTATAACCAGCCGGTACAAAAACTTAAAACGAGGTCAACCAAAATGTCCTGCAGAAGAATTGTTTGTACATCCCATAGCGGGATATAAGCAATAAGGCTATATTAGACAGTAAAATCCCGGAATTCATAGATTTATTGCTCTGGCCCTGATTTTCAGATGCTTTGTTTCCTTTGTTGGTTTCTTACTCACTGTTATTTTCAATACCTCTCATTACACGTCAGATGTCTAAGACAATGTCACAATTGCAGTTTAAGATTGGATATGTTCAATATGCTGGTTGTACCTTTGCATAATACTAAATCTGTCTCCATAAGGCTGTGAAGCCCTGTAACCTTCGTCTTATTCAAAATCACTTTCCATTCAAGAAGATATGAAGCTTTTTTTGTTATCACTGGCGTTGCTTCCCTCTCGGCTTATCCTACCTGGTTTCTTTCCTTCACAGCAAAGAACTAGTATCTATGTAAACTGCTACTGTGCACTAACCATTCTTTTCTTGTCCACTGCTATTTTCCTATTTTCAGCTCATCTGTTAATCTCACCTCGCTAAACACCTCTAGCTAGTTGATCATGAGCCCGCTGTTCTTGATGAAATGTTCTAATGTAACTACTAATAAACGGGCTAAGGCTCTGAAGTTTGTGGGGACGCCATCTACTTTTTGTTATGCTTATGGCAATTGGAAATTTGTGGTAAGGTCTTATGGGACCAAACTGCTTAGGTCATCGGCCCCTAAGCCTACACACTACTTAACCTAACTTAACTTACGCTATGGACAACACACACACCCATGCCCGAGGGAGTACTCCAACCTCTGACGAGGGTGGGGGTGGGGGGGGGGTGGGGGGGGAGGGCGGGAGCTGCACGGACCGTGACAAGGTGCCCACAGACCGCGCGGTTACCCCGCGCGACCACATGGAAACAGATAAAATAAAAACCGATCACATAAATTATGTGGTAAAAAAGCGACGCCTACAAGATTCAGACGTTAAGTAACTAATCAGCCTTACTAATCACAAATAAAAGTCCTTGCACAGTGTTAAACGTATTAGAAAGTATGCTAAATACATCAAATACGAACAATCATCAGCTGTATAAGTGAATGACAACAAAAAATTTTGTGGGGTTGGTACTCGAATCAGGATTTCCTGCTTTAGGCTAGTGGTCGCCTTACCCGCTTTGGCTATCTGTGCATGACACATGGCCAGTCCAAAACGTCCATATGTCGTCGTTTTTGCTTTACAACCTGTACTCGTACACATATTACGTAATTCCCGTGCATGGTGTAAGTTATCTGTTTAAATTGATTTTAATTAAAGCGAATCTGTAACGTTGATTATATTTTTCAAGTTAAATTGTCGATAACATAACTGCGAAATCTAACTACTAAGATACTCAAAGGTGCAATTTTTTCTCTAAAAGCATTGATATCATTCTTGGTTATATTTTTTGATAATGGTTTTAAATAAAATTAATTGACTCTTGGGATGTGAACAATAATTCTGTGTAAAATTAATTGAATATCGATCTCATATCATTTGACTTAATGACGTTTAATGAAACTTCAATAATAGTTAAACTTTCTTTGAAATCATGTAACTGCAATAAAAGAATTACAAAAATTAAACTTTACATGTATAGTGCTACCTTAAATAAAATCCAAAAATCTAATTCTTAAATCCACTTCTCTCACAATGATCAATGAATCTTAACAAAAAAGCAAAAAGATTCCTCATTTGGATGTCTGACGAACCAGGAATTCTGCATTATCAAACTGCTGCCCCAGATAAAACAAACTTAACCATTACCTGTAATCCATTCTTCACAAAGAGTATAAGCGAACCAATGTGAAATCAGTTCCTTTTTTCGCAATAAATCTTCCATAAACCCATAATATAATTCACGAAAATCCTCGTTGCCAGCTGCTTACTGCTACTAAACCAATACTCGACTGTTCACATATAACACCAAAGCTCAGCTGCCTACCTCCTCCTCTCTTCTCGCGATCAACAGATAAATCTACCACGCAGCTTCGCAGAGCATAGACCATCTGTAACTCATCTCTATGCAGCACAGATTCTCTGCCAAGGCTGCGTTCGAATGTCTAAAGCAATTCTAAGCTTACAAGCACGATTACAGACACCCAAACCAATGAAAAATTCCTACAAAAATTTACACACACGCCTTTCAAGGGGAGGAAATTTTATGTGAAAGTCGGTTCCCCATAGAGTCCACGCAAAATACAGTGTCTGGTAGATGCGCAGTTGGCAGGACATGTGTGTGTGTGTGTGGGGGGGGGGGGGCAGTGTTAATGGTGAGGGTAACGGGGAGACGCTGTAGGATAAATACCGAGCGCTGGAATGGAAGTGCCGTTCTAAACTGAAGCCCATAATTTTTGTAAATATTAAATAGAGTCCTCCACTCAGAATTATTCAGAAAGGTCTGTCACCTCTGCTTTGGTTAGTATCTAAAAAGAATTTCGATGGAAATGCAGCGAATTATTTTCGCTTGGCTTTTTAACCATTTGTAACTTTCAGAGAGGCATCATGAGTGACGAAATTTTGAGTGAAACCCACACATCTCTCTTGTTGTCATGTTGAAATTTGCTTATTTCGCCAAAATACAGTGGAGTTTACACTGTCTCACCTCACTAACATGTTATGCAGAAAAAACTGCTAGAGAATAATGCCATGTTAATGGTGGGATAACTGCTTCACACAATGTTAATTAGACTGACTTTTTAAAAATTGACACATTCATTATGATATATTATCATTATTATTTAATATTGTTCATGTATACTACAAATTGCAATAACAATATATATATATCAAAATATAGTGCCTCTAGGCAATAGTAGACTATAATATTTTCCTATTTTCCGTAAAAAATGGCAATGAAGCAGTTTACGTAGGGTTTAACAAAAGATGTCTTCAGCTACTGATTACTCCTTTATATGCCACAGTTACAGTTAATAATACTTCCAGAATAGCTAAAATAATTAAAGGTAAAAGCTAATTGTTAGTGCTTAAGTTACAAATTAGAGATTTTTAAAACGCAACACATTTACAGTCATGAGAGCTACACGTTTAGAACAGAATTTGAAAGCCAAGTAGTCGCACAATTAGTTCATCAAGATGAAACAGGTAATTTGTAAAAGTGTTAGTAGCCTTTCAACATCAATCCAGCTCAGACCTGACAAGAAAATTAAAAGCTTGTGTAACGAACCCACCTCCAAAAGTATAAGTAATTCCTCAGAAATACATGACTTCTCATTAAGGGTAGTCAGTTTAATGGGTATTCTTTTTCTTCTAATGATGAACAGGCCTTATTCATCAAGAAGCTACAATATAGTATTTATGAAGAGTTAGAAACAAACGAGCCTAAAGGAATTATAGCATATATCAAAATAGCTACTGAATGTACGAAAATGAACATGTTCCAAAGAATAAATACTGTTGTCAAAACCAATGGCATTTTAAAAGAAGCGAAAAAGCCTTCGCATAATAACAGGAAAACTCTGGTGCTGAAATCCATAAATATGATACTGCATGATAACAAGTCAGTTGTGACAAAAGTCAATAACAGTATTGCTGGCATCATTATTGTAGTGGACTGACAAGGCAGCCAGTCCACAGTGACGGGTAACCGGAAGGCACGCGTACACACACGCCGACTGGCGTGAAGTCTGGAACAGGATACGTTATGAATGCTATAAAGAAAAGAACGGAGCTTCTCGTATACTTAACTTTAATTCGTTGTGGTACATCGCTCTTGATAATACAAGTGAGAATCTCTCCAGATATGGTTAATGGCGCCTTGCTAGGTTGTAGCCATAGACTTAGCTGAAGGCTATTCTATCTGTCTCTCGGCAAATGAGAGAAAGGCTTCGTACGTGTAGTCGCTAGCAATGTCGTCCGTACAACTGGGGCGAGTGCTAGTCCGTCTCTCTAGACCTGCCGTGTGGTGGCGCTCGGTCTACGATCACACAGTGGCGACACGCGGGTCCGACATGTACTAATGGACCGCGGCCGATTTAAGCTACCACCTAGCAAGTGTGGTGTCTAGCGGTGACACCACAATTATTCATTACAATGACTATGTAGCTAACAGTGAAAACGTTTTTGCATCTAATAACATTGCAGAAATTAAAAATGATCCCACTAAAAGTTCTCTAAGTGCCCTTAGGAAGAAAATCGACAGTTGCAAATTTCTGTTTTTTTCTGATAAAGAAGGGAACATTGCTAAGACTGTGAGCTTTTCACTTCCACATTTACAGTCTCAAATCGAAACATAAATCCAATAAATCAGTACATTTGATACTTGAGAAAAGAACTTCACCAAATTATAAATTAAGCAAGTTACTTAATAAGAAGTTGAAAGAAGCTTATACCTTTAAAAATCCAACAAATCTGAAAAAAGCTATGAGCTTACACAGTTTTTCAAAACATTATTGTACCTAATGATTCCATTATAGCTTGATTCGATACAAGAAATCTATGTATAATCGTTCCTAATCCCAAGTATCTAGAGAGTACTAAAGAAAATGTATCTCCATCAAAGAACCTCTATTTAGGCAAAATGGTTGAGCTAGCAGAACTTTTAGAATTGTCATTAACTCACAATTATTTTGAATTCAATAATAAAGTATATTATCAAGCAACTAACAATAGTTTAGTAGGTACGCTAACCAAACTTTTTGTCAACGTTATGGAAAATAAGTTTTTCCAAACACAAAACGACATAAAAGCCAAAACTTTTTATTACAAACAATAAGTACATGACGTGTTAGTCCTATTCAATCGTACTGAAACAGCTATCCAAAACTACCTGTCATCATTAAATAATATGGATCCAAAAATTAAATTTATGTTAGAAATTAAGGAAAATAGTTCTATTAGTGTCCTAGAGCTTACCATCACAAAACAGAATGGGAAATACATTTTCAGGATGTACAGAAAACCATCCAGCAGTGCTGGCTGTTGTGGCCAAGCAGTTGTAGGCACTTCAAAAATGGTTCAAATGGCTCTGAGCACTATGGGACCCAACTGCTGAGGTCATTAGTCCCCTAGAACTTAGAACTAGTTAAACCTAACTAACCTAAGGACATCACAAACATCCATGCCCGAGGCAGGATTCGAACCTGCGACCGTAGCGGTCCTGCGGTTCCAGACTGCAGCGCCTTTAACCGCACGGCCACTTCGGCCAGCTTCTAGGCACTTCAGTCTGGAACTGTGCGACCACTACGGTCGCAGGTTCGAATCCTGCCTCGGGCATGGATCTGTGTGATGTCCTTAGGTTAGTTAGGTTTAAGTAGTTCTAGGGGACTGATGACCTCAGATGTTAAGTCCCATAGTGCTCAGGGCCATTTGAACCATCCAGCAGCGATATCATCAACATCACACTGTGTCTCCCAGAATGATATAAAATGACATTTTGCACAACGATATATATATATATATATATATATATATATATATATATATATATATATATATATGTATATGTATATGTATATATATATATATATTTGTCTGTGGTTTTCTGTTTCTTAATTTATTATATATTTTAGTTACTGTATTTTGATCATAGTCACTCGTGATATCTATTTGTTTAATAACTGCTAGTTCTCTTTCAACATTTTTAACTCAATAGATTGTTTAATATATATATATATATATATATATATATATATATATATATATATATATATATATATATATGTTGAAAGAGAACTAGCAGTTATTAAACAAATAGATATCACGAGTGACTATGATCAAAATACAGTAACTAAAATATATGATAAATTAAGAAACAGAAAACCACAGACAAATGGTACAAGTCATACACATAACTCAAGAGTCGCAAAGAAATACGAAGAAACTGTTTAATTTAATGTGAAATTTGCCTTCAGTAAAGCTAATACAGTAAAAACAAAATTACACCAACACATAGCCAAAAACAAAAAAGATAAGTACACTAGTTCCAGTGAATATAAATTGTGATAATTGCTATAAGTTTTACATTGGGCAGACTCAGTATTCTTCTTCAATGAGATATTGCAAACATACAAGCACCCAAAATAAAACTGTGTTTGGGCTGCACTTGAGAAATAGCAAATATAAAACCACATATGTCCAACATAATATGAAGGCCCCAATAAAGCCCCAAAAGAAAGAAAACTATGCTTATTAGAATAGATACAGATTTACAGCAGTAGTAGAAAGTTGCCTGATTTGATCTTAAATTGGCAAATAGAATTCACTCAAAGTAACTTTTACAGTATTTTTGATGATATGCTATAAAATCAGTGTCATTTACCTCTACTGAAATTAGTAACATTCTCTTCGTGCACTCAGATAATAGCCTAGACCTCAAGTAATATATAGATTCTTCTCATGTTATTATTATGACCTAGACCTCAGAATATGTAACAGATATTCCATATGTTCTAATACAATAATAATAACCCTGATATCAGCCTAGGTATAATACATTTCATATTTCCCCTTAGATCAAGACATCAAGTGATATTTAAGTTCCCGGAGTGAAGTTTTAACTCTGCAATGGAGTGTGCACTGAAATGAAACTTCCTGGCAGATTAAAGCTATGTACCAGACCAACACGAACTCGGGACCTTTGCCTTTCACAGTCAAGTGCTCCACCGACTGAGCTATCCAAGTGCGACTCGCAATCCCTCCCCACAGCTTCAATTCTACCAGTACAACGTCTCCTACCTTCCAAACCACAAAAGCTCTTCTGGAAAGATCCCCCAGGCTGTGTCTAAGCCATATCTCCGTAATATCCTTTCTTCCAGGAGAGCTAATTCTGTTAGATTCACAGAAGAGCATCTATGAAGTTTGGAAGGTAGAAGACGAGGTAATGGCAGAATTGAAGTTGTGGGGACGACTCGTGAATCGTTCTTTGATTGCTCAGTGGGCACTTGCACGTGAAAGGTAAAGGTCCCGATTTCAAGTCTCGATCCAGCCCACAGTTTTAATCTGCCAGGAAGTTTGATATATCAGTTGTTGCTATATCTTCTAATTGTGATCTAGACATCGAACTAGCCATCATACTTTTCATGTGGTTTTAATCTAGACTTCTGCTCAAAAGTTTTTAGGCTACGTATAAATTCACTTAACCCAGGCATTTTTGAGGCTTATGCTTTGTACCTATAACTTGCATATACTTCTTAGC
This sequence comes from Schistocerca nitens, assembly GCF_023898315.1. NCBI lineage: Eukaryota > Metazoa > Arthropoda > Insecta > Orthoptera > Acrididae > Schistocerca > Schistocerca nitens. The sequence goes on from NC_064622.1 coordinate 358,480,289, forward strand.
TTTAGAGAATTAATCACAGATACTGGTCATTATAGATAATTAGCGATTAGGTCTTGTTTATTATATTATGATCAGAACTTATAACAATGCAATGCATATCTAAATTAGGGTGTACATTGCAGTGTATTCCTGGGATTAGTTGTACTTGTATGGGAAGCGACAGTCATTGTGAACAGTCTTAAACACTACATGTATACATTTTAAATAATGGGTTCTTATTGTTCACAGGTTTTGATCATAAATTTTATTGTTAACTAGAATACACAAACTTTTAACTTACACGTCTGATATGATGCCAACTGTAAGGTGGCAGAATAAATGGTCAGATTCACACCTTACATGAGAGCTTTATACATCGCAATGAGAAGGTGAATATGACACCTAACGTAATTCGGTAGTTATGAGAACATTTGCCTATCAGTATGTAACAGCAAAAAGGGATGACAGTCAATCAATGGTAATTAACACACTGTTCCTATACAATGCATACCTTTGAGCGGAAAGTGGAACAGGCAACGCGAGTCGTTTTTAGTTTGAAAAGCCAGGCAGACACCGGTGTAATGAAGGGATCGCAGGGGTTATGACGGAAACCACTTAAAGGGGTGGCAGGAGGAAGGGAAACGACCGAGACCAGGTGATTCAGGAGGGAGGACCGCGTGTAGCGGCACATCTGCACAAGGGACAGAGAAAAAGCTTTAGAAAGCTGCGTGTCGGAATTCCAACAGGATATTAACAAAGACTAGTAACGCATCTCGATCACGTGTCCAGCAAGTGCGATACACGGAAAGGTCAATGTACTTTAGACATCTAGAATGGGCACAAAACGTCCGATTGGCGCAAACGCACTAGGAAGGAGAAAAATACTGAAGTTTCGACGCAGTTTGATAGAAGGGACATTGCGACTGGTAGAGAGTTTTCACAAAATAAGAGGATCGCTCCTATTGGTCGAAAAAGGCCATGACATGAAGAATGAATGAACTCAAGTGGGGGGGGGGGGAAGTTCTGTCATTAGTAGGACAAGAGAGAAATTTTCGAGAGCTCTTCTCTGAACTGGCGGCAAGTGCAGAATTGAGCGCTTAACGCTCTATACGACGCAGAGAAGAAATTTGTGTGGACACTGCGTTCACAGCGGCTGCAATCCAGCTAGAAATTAACTGTAACAACATTTAGCTCCAACTGCGGAGAAACTAACCAGCCAAATTAGTTAACTGCTCTTGCGAGAACAAAGAGGGCACTATAATATGTATGCTGCTCCAATCATGTGCGTGTATATCGCCACCTACAAACACTAGGGATTATTACATGTTTTCTCGTATAACGAGAAACATACGGAAAATTGCTGCTGGAAAGTTCAGCAAAGACCAGATTAGTTTTATAGGAATTTCAGCGGGAGAGAGCGGCCTTGCAGTCGGTAGCTCGTCGCAGCTTAAGGTGAATACTGCGTGCAGATGCGTAAACCAGCTTGCGTCCACTGTAAACTCGAGCCTTGGGTAATCTTGCGCTCAAATTTGTCACATAACTAACCATCCACCGTAGACTTGATTGTCATCCTAAACAGTACCGAACTTTGAACCAGCCTCGGACGGTTTTCGTAGTACTGCTCAACATCATAACGTAAGTGTAGGAGCAATTTTGTAAAGAAAATTCCGATTAGACTTTCATATTATTCTGCTTAGGATTAATGTTCTTTCAGAGAGCTAATGTTTAATAGTGTTGTGTATAGGATTATCTCACTTTTTTATGTTGGCGAGATGCGTTATCCATTGCTCTGTTTTTAAGTTGTCGAGTTGAAAACTGTGTAAAAGCTGTAATTTTTGTGCTAAAATTTGCGACATTAAACTTATCATTTCAACTTACACAGTTGTTCGCAATTCTAGAATAAGCATCCACATTACACAACTATTGTGGTAAACTTTTCCATGTACTATTCTTACAATCTACCAGGTTATACAATGACGTCTAAGTACTTCTTTCGAACAATTTTGCAACCTCATGTTATTATTTATAGTTTGCCCAAATATGATTTGCGAAATGTTATAATTACGCTGTCTAGTATTCTGAATGTGCAGTTCCCCCTGTTGTGAATTGGCAGGAGCCAATCCACGGGGTTTGGAGGAAGCCGAAAGGCACGCGTTTAAGCTCACGCAGGCTGGCGTGAGGTCTGGAATAGGTCAAGTAATGGATACTAGCAAATAAAGTACGTAGCTTCTGGAATACTTAACTTTAATCCATAATTGGTGAACATCGGTCTGACGGTACATGCATCACAAGATAAATAGCAATTGATAATGGCGCCTTGCTAGGTCGTAGCAAATGACGTAGCTGAAGGCTATGCTAACTATCGTCTCGGCAAATGAGAGCGTAATTTGTCAGTGAACCATCGCTAGCAAAGTCGGCTGTACAACTGGGGTGAGTGCTAGGAAGTGTCTCTAGACCTGCCGTGTAAAAGCTGCAATCACTGATAGTGGCGACACGCGGGTCCGACGTATACTAACGGACCGCGGCCGATTTAAAGGCTACCACCTAGCAAGTGTGGTGTCTGGCGGTGACACCACACACCCCACATAGGCTTATGTGAATCTGATGAAACTAATCTGGGATGCTACTGAACGCCAGCTCCTCGCCCACAAACCAACCGCCCGTAAATTACGGGAAGTGTGTGACCTCTGCTTAGGCATCTGGTACCACAAACCTCTGGAAACTTAATCAAGTACTCGTCGATCACTGCTGAATTGGGTTTCAGAGGTGGACCAACCCGCTTTTGAATAGGTAGTCATAATGTTTTAGCTCATCATTATACTTAAATCCATTTTTACAGTATGTATGGATATATTGTTCGCGCTATTATTATTCAATTCTGGAACCACAGGACCACGCGATGTACAACGTGGAGCAGTTTTAGAGGTTTGTATTAGCTTTTCTATGTGCTCAGACTACTCTCTTTCTTTCAGAAAGGGCTGTTTTCGGTTAGTCGAACCATCTTGTCCCGATCATCTCTGGTTGTTCCAGGCCAACTTTCCAGTCGTGCCTTTTCTGCCCCGTATATCAAGTTGCGTTATACCTGCTTCCTCAGGGTCTTCCTTCGCTGCACTGATCCGTTTCACTGTTTCATTTTTTGCTTTATGCGAGTTTCATAGAACTCCACAACTTGTCTGGTTAATCTGGTAGGTTCCATTAATTTAATATGCCTAGAGAATTTTAGTTTGCATTTCATATCCGTATACAGCTTGCTATACTTTTCAGTTTCTTTATTTGCTCTTACTCCATACGTGCCTTCTACAGTATAAATCGATCTAAAATTATCCTGATTAGTTTTCATTCACTCTTTTGGATTTCTTCAGTGTTTCTCTTTCTATCTGAAATGAGTGTCTCAGCCCCATAAACATGCTATGGTTTGATGACTGTGTTGTAATATTGCAGCTTGATGTATTTTGTGCTTTCACTCGCTTGCTCCATGTATTAGATGTTAAAAGGGGGGAAAATGCGTTGAGCGAGATCCGGGGTGCCTCCAGTGTGGCGCAATAACTCTGTCGATAACGAACAAAAACTGTATTTCCCATCCTGCACCAGACGAACGGTCTACCCGACGGGAGGCCCTCGTCACACGACATTTCATTTCATTTCATCCGGCAAGACAATGTCCTTAGTATTGATAAACACTGTAACTGGGTAATTATCAGCTTCATTTGTATGACGAAACTTCGAATATAATGTTCGAACTGTTACTTTTGCCTAAATATGTTCAAGTCGGTCCTCCTGTCATGCTCGCATTATTTCATTTTACCTGGCTTTATTTCAGCTTGCCTGCTTTGCTTAATTTGTCAAGAGTATTCTACATAAAGTCAATATTTGCTGTTTCACGGTCGTAAAGCTTCATTCCTACTCTGAAAGTGGTTATTGTAGGTTTAATTGGATTTTTATAGCTTCCATGTGGCCTTCAGTCATGGTTTAGTCTCTTGTATTACACCGCATGTACTTCACAAGGTTACATAAAAACGTTATCTCACCATGTTTACTAAACAGTTGTGGACAGATCAGAGTACTGTAACGTTAAATACTTCGTGACGATTTTATGTCTCATTTGATTATTATTCTTATAATGCTCTGACAACTCCCTTTACTAATGTAGCTAATTAGCCGAATGGTTTAAATCTATGTGACAGAATGTATCTGTGACGTTTTTACTTGTTTCCTTTGACAAAATCATGACAGAGGAGTCAGGCAGCAGTAGATATTTTTGAAAACATTGCTGGCGAGTCAGAGATCAAAATAGAATATTTGGAACTATTTATAAAACAGTATAGATCGCAAAGGCACATTTATTAGAAGGTGACCGCTTTGTATCATCAGATGATTATCTTCAGACATTCAAAACTGTAATGTGATACAGGATATAAATTAGAGGGATAAATACATAGAATTTTAAATTAGCTAATCATTACAATACATAGATAAGCCCATATCGATGGACAATGGTTGTACACGGAGCACGAACCGCTGAATGACAGTAGTCAACTACTGGAGAGAGCGGCACTGCTATTTCTTAAATACTCCAGGCTCCGCCTACAGCTCACATCAGTCAGGTAAAATCCGAAAGAACTATGTACAAAAAGATGTACTTATTAGTAAATAGGATGTTCACGTATATAAGTTCTTGGTTTTAACCTATAGTGCCCTGTTAACCTGCTGCGTAGGATATCCACTTTCCGTGAATATTGTCTTTAGGTGGGCGATCTCTTTTGGTATTCTTTGGTATTCTATCTGCACCTGAGACTGTACGCGCTGTGTACAAGTTTTTTAAGCCTAGTGTATGGCCTCATTGATAAGATGAGTTAGTGGTGTTCTTTACCTTCTCAGCCAACGGCCTTACCGCAGTGGTAACACCGGTTCCCGTGAGATCACCGAAGTTAAGCGCTGTCGGGCTGGGCTAGCACTTGGATGGGTGACCGTCCGGTCTGCCGAGCGCTGTGGGCAAGTGAGGTGCACTCAGCCCTTGTGAGGCAAACTGATGAGCTACTTGACTGAGGAGTAGCGGCTGCGGTCACGAAAACTGACAACGACCGGGAGAGTGGTGTGCTGACCACATGCCCCTCCGTATCTGCATCCAGTGACGCCCCTGGGCTGAGAGGATGACACGGCGGCCGGACGGTACCGTTGGCTTCCCGAGGCCTGTCTGAATGGAGTTTATCATCTCAACTTCATAATAAGAACATCCGGTTCGGTACGGGTTTAGAGGAAGACGATTGTCTGCCTTTCCTGAATGTTTCGGTTAGGCAGAAGGATGATGGCTCTTAGGGACATTCGGTTAATGGTAAGCACACACATACCGATTTGTATTTATAATCGTCGAGTTGTCTTGACCCATTGCAAACTATTAGTCTATTTCGATCATTTCGCTGCAGAGTGGAATGTAAAACAAGTGTTAGTTGCCGGACTGAGCCGAGAAGTCGTATTACCTTTCAGACGACCTGTAACGCTGATGCGGTCCTGGAGACTTTTTACCTTGATTATTTTCTTGTGCGGTCACCTTTTTTAATTACTCTGATACAGTGGACTTGTTATGCAATGCGACCAGCTCTTGCCTTGTGCAATGAGAGAGTCGATGGCTGGAAGAGAGCTTCGATATATCAAGCCACGTAAACGTCTTTCAGCAACTCTCGTGTATTTTGTTGCTCGGATATATCAATTACAACGTTGGCTGAACAGATCTCTTATTCAGGGATGGTTTAAGGCCCAAGCGACACAAGCCACCACTTGAGGCGCAAGCTGAGAGGGACGCTATCGGATGTATGATTTCTATAGAGAACGTGCACAATAAGCAGCGGCCGTTTGGGACGTTACATTGAGAGAGGCGGCCAAGTACAGAGTAACTGAACTGTACGAAATAAAATCGCCATAGCTTCTGAACGGGTTGCGTTAGGACGTTCAAAGTGCACGGTTGGCTACGGGCATGATTGGAACTAGTATACGCATGCGCACGAGTCTTGTTGTTGTCGGCCATTTTCACGTGTGAATGTCACGTTACAGCGTATAGCGCATGTGAAGACCTAGCATACGAACAATAACAACCCAACTCCTGCTCGAAGGAACTTTGCGACCGAGTTCTAGCTGAAAACAACCGGTCCAAGAAAGCTAACAGTGAAGAATTTGATTCGCAAGTTTCAGAGACGCTGTGTTTCAAACCAACCCCAGGAAATCTATCAAACGAGCTGCACGACAGGCGGGAATGATCCGAGAGACACTGCGACAAATTGTTGTTGAAGACCTGCTTCTCTCCCCACCCAAAATTCAAACCCATCAGCCATTAAGCCCCAGGGCCATGGAACAGCGGTTGTGTTTGGCCAACACTATTGCCCAAGAGGACTTTGATGTGAATATGGTTTGGCTTAGCGCCAAGACCCACTTTAATTTGGATGGGTTCGGCAATAAGAAAATTGGCACATTTGGGGGACTAAGAATCCGCATTTCGCGATCGAGAAGTCTCTTCACCCTCAATGGGTGACTGTGTGCTGTGCCATGTCCATTCACAGAATGATCAGTGCGATCTTCTTTGATGGTACAGTGACTACCGAACAGTATGTGAAGGTTTTGGAAGACGATTTCATCCCCATTATCCAAAGCGACCCTGATTTCGACAAGATGTGGTTCATGCAAGACGGAGTTCCACCTCATCGAAGCAGGAGAGTGTTTGATGTCTTGGAGGAACACTTTGGAGATCGCATTCTCGCTCTGGGATACCCAGAGGCCACTGGCATGGGCCTCGATTGGCCGCCATTTTCTATGGATCTGAACTCATACGATTCCTTTTTTTGGAGTTATATTGAAGACAAGGTGTACAGCAATAATTCCAAAACTATTGCTGACCTGACAATTGCCATTCAGGAGGTCATCGACTGCATCGATGTTCCAACACTTCAGGATTTCGCTATACGTCTGTGCCACATCATCGTTAATGATGGCAGGCATATCGAACATGTCGTAACCTAAATCCGATTATCTGTAGTGACGTTTAGATGTTGAGTGTACATGTCGGAGTTTGTAACTAATTTACGTTTTTTTTTCATATAATTGGTAACGGCCTTACCGCAGATGACCGAAGTTAAGCGCTGTCGGGCGTGGCCGGCCCTTGGATGGGTAGCCATCTCGGCCGCCGTGTGCTGTTGCCATTTTTCGGGGAACACTCAGCCTCGTGATGCCAATTGAGGAACTACTCGACCGAATAGTAGCGGCTCTGGTCAAAGAAAACCATCGTAACGACCGGGAGAGCGGCGTGCTGACCACATGCCCCTCCTATCTACATCCTCATCTGAGGATGACACGGCGGTCGGATGGTTCCAATGGGCCACTTGTGGCCTGATGACGGAGTGCTTTTCATATAGTTCAATAATTGTCACGCTGTACGAGGTTCCTATGCACAGCGTATCGTAATTAATAGTGAAAACTGACATGGATGGAAGTGCACAACGAAAAAGGAGATGCAAAATAATAAGCCGCATCTGCGAAAAAATGTAGTCTAACTAGCTCTGCTCTTTTCAATCAGGACAACATCTCCAAACAGACTCAATAAAATTACATTTTTCTCAAGCTTCTTCAACCATTTTGGGGGGCTGTCATTGTCGCCATTGCGTATTGTTCTTTGTGTTCCAAAAAAACTGCCAAGCCGCGGTGCCAAAACATAAGCGACACCTACAAACTACGTTTAGGACACAAGTTTTCACTTATGTTTCACAAATGTTCAATGCGCCTTCCGCTAGACACCTACATTACACCCAGACGCTAGTCAGTCTCGTCGCATACTTTTTTGAGCGTTGCTGTTGGTTGCTTTGTGTTGTCTAAGACCACCCGATGCTGTTAGAAGGGGAGACTCACATACGGAGCCTCCCACAAACCTCCACATTAAAAAAAAAAAAAATCACTTAGCTTGAAATCGGGCGACCTTGGCGGCTAATGGTGCCATGTGAGATCCTTACATCACTTACTGCCGATTCATTGTTGAGGCAGCTCATTCTTAAGAAACGCTCTCACGTGCGCTCTCAGTGCGGTACCGCCCCGTCTTGTCGAAAAACGAAATTTTCGGCAAGTTGTCGGGATTGAGTAATGAACAAGGGAGGGAGCTACCTACACCAGGAGGCTCCCTGGTGGCAACCACATGAACCGGGAAATTACAACAAGCACCAAGGTAAACTTCTAGTTATGATGTGCTAGTAAGAATTCGCCCGAAGTTTTTATCTTCATTCATGTAATAAACATACTCTTGCAAATCATATGAATCTTCTTGAAACATAACTACGAAAGGCGTTCAATGAGTAATGCAACACATTCTTTGTCGGCCAGTTTAGGCTGAAAAAATTGCGGAATTTGTTGTGGGACATCGTGGAAAATCCCCGCTTCAGCCTCTATTGCTTCATGAAGTTGCGACACGTGGTCTTTAAAATAGCGTCTGTAACGGAGTTATGTTCCAAGCAGACCGCTGTCATTGAGTTTCTTTTGGCGTAAAACAGAAAAATCGGAGATATTCATAGACGCTTGCAGAATGTCTACAGAGACCTGGCAGTGAACAGAAGCACGGCGAGTGTTACGTGAAACATCTGTCCCATCTGCCGCGTGCTGGCTGGCCGTACACAGTTGTTACCCATGCATTCTTGGAACGCGCTTACTCTCTAATTCCAGATGATGACAGACCGCAATCAAACACCTCGCTGCACAACTGGACGTTTCTGTTGGTAGTGCCGATACACTCGTCCACCAGTTGGGGTGCTCAAAGCCGTGTGCCCGCGGGATTCAAATTCAGACGGTTCAAATGGCTCTAAGCACTATGGTACTTAACATCTGAGGTCATCGGCCCCCTAAGAACTACTTAAACCTAACTAAGCACATCACACATATCCATGCCCGAGACAGGATTCGAACCTGCGACCGTAGCAACAGCGCGGTTCCGGACTGAAGCGCCTAGAACCGCTCTACCACAGCGGCCGGCCCGCGGGGTTCCTCGCCACCTAACACAAGACCATAAAGAGCAATGAAGGACCAACTGTGGGGAATTGATTGGGCATTACGAAGATGATTGTGACAGTCATGAACATCGTCACAGGTTATGAAACACTGGTTCATCAGCCTGAACCGCTGAAACGTCCCCTTTTGAAGAACTATATACGACTGTGCTTAAACTGACACACAATATTTTTAGCGCAACGCAATCTGACTTTCAAAAATCCCTACAAAAGAATGGCCCTGACTAACATTAACCTATACCTTTCACAAATCACTTACCTCACCAAAAATCTTCGTTACTCGAACTACTGCAATACAGCGAACGCCACTACTGCCAGCTAAATAAAAGATTCAAACTACTGAAGGCACTAACTACTAATAGGCATAGTTAGCAAATGAAAGATTTTAATAGAGAACAAACAATGTATTTACCTTAATAATCATAATATATATAGCAGTTCATGACAAATTTCAAAACTCCGCCATTTCTCTCCCCACATCCACCACTGCTGGCGGCTCACCTCCAACTGCGCAACGCTACGCGCTGTTCACATCCAGCTGCCGCTGCCCAACACTACAATGGCAGACAACAATGCAAACTAGCCACAGACTGCACACAGCACAGCCAGTGATTTTCATACAGAGCGCTACGTAACGTTGCCAATAACAAAACATAAACAGCCTACTTACACCGGAAACAAAACGCAAGCATGGAGTAGCGCCACACCACCTCTGCTCCAAAGAAAAAGTTGAAAGGCGCAGCCTCAGCCACTAAATTCACGACGACACTCTTTTGGGACTCTGATTGGGTTATTTTGTTTGATGTCCTCCCTCGTGACGAAACGATCAACTCTGAAGCGTATTACGCTACCCACAGGAAACTGAAGAAACGAAATCAGAGTGTTCGTCGCCACAAAAACGTAAATGAACTTCTTCTTCACCGTAACAATGTCAGGCCTCAGACAATTCTGCGCACCCGAAAGAAGCTCAGAAATCTTCCTCATTCACCCTACTGCCCGGATCTCGCACTTTCCATCTGTCTGACCCAATGAAGGATGCTCTCAGCGGGAAAGAGTACGTGGATGATGGGGAGGTTATTGATATGGCAAAACGTTGGCTTCGACGTCGCCCAGTAGAGTGGCACTATGTGGGCATACAGGCCTTCCCAGTAATGCGGCGTGAGGCCGTCACAGTGTGCGCAAATTATGTTGAAAAATAGTGTTTTGTAGCCAGAAGAGTGAGGAATGATATTTTGTATTAGAATCCTGAATAAAACTAACATGTTTTCAGAAGAATTTTTGGAAATTTGTGTTAAGTTCCTATGGGACCAAATTGCAGAGGTCATCGGTCCCTAGGCTTACACACTTCTAAATCTAACTTAAACTAAATTACGCTAAGGACAAGACACACACCCATGCCCGAGGGAGGAATCGAACCTCCAACAGGGTGAGCCGCGCGAACCGTGACAAGGCGCTCAAGACCACGCGGTTACTCCGCGCGGCTGCCTTTCAGAAGACATGTGTTGCATTACTTATTTAACATAACCGTATATAAGGAATTAAACTATACAGCAAGAACTAGATGCTCTTTTTCTGCGCCGGCCGAAGTGGCCGTGCGGTTAAAGGCGCTGCAGTCTGGAACCGTGAGACCGCTACGGTCGCAGGTTCGAATCCTGCCTCGGGCATGGATGTTTGTGATGTCCTTAGGTTAGTTAGGTTTAACTAGTTCTAAGTTCTAGGGGACTAATGACCTCAGCAGTTGAGTCCCAAAGTGCTCAGAGCCATTTGAACCATTTTTTCTTTTTCTGCAGTTTGAATATTGTGAGCACATTTTACGTACTTGATTTCAAGAACTGATATGGAGTGCGTGTAGGAACAGTATGTAACTATGAGGAACTTGCTGGTACTCACTGGTGGCAGAACCATAAAGATATCCTCGCGTACAGACTCGAGAGGTAGCATACTGGTTGACGGACGAGACTTTACATGTTTCTTAGAGATCGGACGAACACTGTTAACCTCCAGGGGTACACATATGAGGTACAGTTACCACGCCCGCGAGATATAGTCGGTCCAGACGTCCGCTTAACGAAAGATAATGCGCGACAGCACGGACATAATCTGGTTGAAGAATATTTCACTGATGGCGGTATCTACCGCATGGACTGGCCAGAGCAGTTTCCGGATGAGAATACTGCATATCATATCTGGGAAGTATTTAAAAGATCAGCTGCAGATCGACAACGGTGATACAAGTGTCTGGTACAATTAGACACCGCTCCTTCTCAGAATGGTATCGCCTCCCAAAAGAGTTCTAAAATCAATCGATAGATCGCGTACCCAGTCTTCCCAAGGTTCCAGCTTAGCTCCCTCATTGTTTTCTTGCGTATTTGAAAGACTTTTATCAGTAACATTCCAGATGCCAAGTTAGTTCTGTTTGCTGATGGTACAGACACGGCAATAAATAGCAAATAAAGAGTAATTTTAGAAAGACATTAATAAGTGGCTCTTGGCGAATAGTTTGTCATTAAACTTTGAAATGACACATTACATGCACTTCAGAACTTGTAAGAGGTTTCCTTCAAGTTCATGTCTAACATGTGAAGACATCCAGATAGAAGAGGTGGACAGTGTTAAATTTTTGGGACTACAACTTGATGGTAAATTTAGTTGGGAGGAGCATTGAAAAGACCTCTTGAAGCACCTAAACAAATCTTTCTCCGCAATGTGGATGTTGTTAGGCATAAAAAATTAAAAATGTTTCAAAGGGGTTAGTAAGACCCACTTTCATACTGTTGAAAACAATTTGGTTCTTCACTTGTTCATTTATGTCCATTTTTGCTCAATTCTATCGTTTAGCTGCAAAATCGGTCACACAATCTCTGGTAAAGGACAATGAGAGCGTGTTTATTTATTTTTTTGCTTTTATGCAGTCCGTTTTCGTCCTCACCTTCCCTTTGTGTATGTATGTATGTGGATAGGTGGGCATGTTTTACATGGAGGTTACGAGTGTTTGAAGTACACTCCAACGGATTCAGAGGGTTCCGTAAAGTCGTAGGTTAGTAGTGCCAACCTAACCTTCCGGCCGCCTGAGACAGCAGCGGAACCAGAGACACTGGTTAGTCACAGGGAGTGGATGTACCGTTCCGCTGAATACAGGTGCAGAGTTGGCAACAGGTCTCTCCCACTTGCTCGGGTTAGAGTCGCTCCAGAACAAATGACGGGGCACTGTTTGCTTGGGTCCGGTAAGCTGCAGGTGTGCTTTGCTAGATTTTTGCAGTGAACACATATTGTATTGTAGGACGATCACTCTATTGTATAAATAATTCAAAAGCAAAGATCGCTTGCAGTTGTTTTTTTAATTTTTCTTTCTGCGACAGTGGTTTTATATCAGCTGGTCTGCCTCATGCATCGTTATATCCAAATGATTTATGCATGTTAAGCTACATTCAGGTATGTGGTGCTGTACTACTAGTAATGTACAGTAATGTATATAGTGTAACTCTTGTAAGCCCTCCCTCAAACCTGTCATGTTATATCTTCACAGATCCGATGATGGCACCTTTAGTGTGTTGAAACCGGTCATCTAGTAAACAGTGTTTAAGCGATCTTGGCTTTTGATTTATTTATAAATTATTTCAGATGGTGTTTGTAATTAATTTCGTTTTTCGGTGTGATAATGCGTAATTTTTGCAAGTTTTGATTATTCTGATTTTTCTGGGATAAATTTATGCGTTTTATGAAGTCCCATGGGTCTTTCTTGTACTGAGAGAATGACCATTGAATCTGTCGTCTTGTGGTAGTTTCTGTAGAGTAAATATGTGGGACATAACTTGCAAAGAGTTTCCATGTTCTTACTGCCCGTGAATTGCATTGTAAATTTTGGTTTTCTCCAGTTTTTAATGGTGGTTCCTATGTGTAAACCGACTGATTTTGCCCATCAGCTCACCACGTGTCTCTCATGTCAAAGTATCCTCCTCATCGTCATCTTCAATGAGTAGATCTTTTTTCCTCAATGAATATTCACATGCCTCTACACATACATTTAGATCATACTCTGCAAGCTACCTAATGGTGTGTAGCGGAGGGTACTTTCCGTATCACTATCTCATCCCTCCAACTCTGTTCCACTCGCGAATAGTGCGTGGGAAGAATGACTGTCGGTAAGCCTATGTATTGGCTCTAATTTCTTTAATTTTATCCTCGTGATCAATACGCGAGATGTATGTGGGGGAGGGGGGGGGGGGAAGTAATATGTTGTTTGACTCCTCCTGAAAAGTTCTGTCCCGAAATTTCAATAGTAAATTTCTCCGTGACGCCTCCCTTGTAACGTCTGCCTGTGGAGTTTCTTTAGCATCTTCGTAACGCTCTCTCACTAGCTAAACGATCCCGTGACGAAACGCGCCGCTCTTCGTTGGATCTTCTCTATCTCCTTTATCAGCCCTACCTGATAGGATCCCAGATAGATGCAGTTTCTGAATTTACATGAATTGATTGATTCCGGCCACCAGCCCAACAAGTGTCTCTTAAGTCAGTTTTCTCCTCATGGTCACGTTCAATGAATATCTTTTTCTCCTGAACTCAACGAAAACCTGTATGTCCGTATTTTTTGATCAATTGTTTCACGGTTTTTGAATTTGCCTAAACTGATGGATTTTTGCCCAACTGCCCACCATGTATCCACCAGTTCATAGCTACCTTCTTTTTGCATTGTTTGATGCATAGGTCTGTTTCCCTCGAGATCGCCGGCCACTGTAGCCGAGCGGTTCTAGACGCTTCAGTCCGGAACCGTGCTGCTGCTACGGTCGCAGGTTCGAATCCTGCCTCGGGCATGGATGTGTGTGATGTCTTTGGGTTAGTTAGGTTTCAGTAGTTCTAAGTCTAGGGGACAGTAGCTCTAAGTCTAGGGGACTGATGACCTCAAATGTTAACTTCCATAATGCTTGGAGCCATCTGAACCATTTGAACCCTCGAGTTCAACTGATACCTAAATGCATGTGTGATTACAGCTTACTTCTCATTTTCTGAATTTATGAAATCTCACTGATTTTCAGCCACTAGCGAGTGTTGGGTTATGAGTATGAACTACATTGGAACGCTACCCAATCAGCCACTGGAGCTCGTTATTGTAGAGCATAAGTAAAACGGTAACACGCATTTGTGGAAAATTTCATCCAGTAAATGATTTCGGTTAAAGGCGCTGCAGTCTGGAACCGCAAGACCGCTACGGTCGCAGGTTCGAATCCTGCCTCGGGCATGGATGTTTGTGATGTCCTTAGGTTAGTTAGGTTTAACTAGTTCTAAGTTCTAGGGGACTAATGACCTCAGCAGTTGTCCCATAGTGCTCAGAGCCAGTAAATGATTTTTATATTTTTGTGCCCTTGCCTGTATTGGTGCTTGATTCCGGAAGTACACTTAGGAATACCCCTCTGATACCCCCAGTGATCATTAGATACTACCAAATGCTTAGCCAGTTAGCATGACATGTTTATGCATCCAATATGAATTATACACTGAGGTGACAAGAGGAGGTAACTCAATACTGTGTCAGGATTCCTGTTGTCTGGCGTAGCACAGCACCACCATGTGGCATGAATCCAACAATTCGTTGGAAGTCCCCTGCAGAAATATTGTGCCATGCTGCCTCTATAGCTGTCCCTAAGTGCGAAAGTGTTGCTGGTGCAGGAGTTTGCGCATGAACTGACCTTTCGATTATGTCCCTTAAATGTTCGATGGGATTCATGTCGGGCGAAACGGGTGGCCAAATCATTCGCTCAAATTGTCCTGGATGTTCTTCAGACCGATGACGTGGCACATTGTCATCCATAAAAATTTCATGGTTGTTTGGTAACATGAAGTCCATTAATGGCGGCAGATGGTCTCCAAGTAGCCGATTAATAATTATTTCCAGTCAATGATCGGACCAGAGGACGCAGACCGTCCCACATAGACACACCGCACACCATTATGAAACTATGCGCAGTTTGCACAGTGCCTTGTTGGCATCTTGAGTCCACGGCTTCATGGGATTTGCGTCACACTGTAATCCTACCACCACCTCTTACCAACTGAAATTGGGACTCATCCGACCAATATGATCACAAGGCCAAGAGAGGCGCTGCAGACAATGTCGCGCTGTTAGCAGAGGCACCCACTTCGGTCGTCTGCTACTATAACCCATTAACGCCACATTTCGTCGCACTGTCCTAACGGATACGTTCGTGTACGTCCCACATTGATTTCACACAGAGTTGCTTGTCTGTTATCACTTACAACTCTACGAAAATGTCCTGCTCTTTGTGGTTAAGTGAAGGCTGTCGGCCACTGGACTGTCCATGGTGAAAGATAATGCCTGAAATTTGTTATTCTCAGAACACTCTTGACGCTGTGGATCTCGGAATATTGAATTACCTAACGAATTCCAAAATGGAATGTCTACATCTTCATCTACATCCATACTCCGCAAGCCACCTGACGGTGTGTGGCGGAGGGTACCTTGAGTACCTCTATAGGTTCCCCCTTCTATTCCAGTCTCGTATTGTTCGTGGAATGAAAGATTGTTGGCATGCCTCTGTGTGGGCTCTAATCTCTCTGATTTTATCCTCATGGTCTCTTCGGGAGATATACGTAGGAGGGAGCAATATACTGCTTGACTCCTCGGTGAAAGTATGTTCTCGAAACTTCAACAAAAGTCCGTACCGAGCTACTGAGCGTCTCTCCTGCAGAGTCTTCCACTGGAGTTTATCTATCATCTCCGTAACGCTTTCGCGATTACTAAATGTTCCTGTAACGAAGCGCGCTGCTCTCCGTTGGATCTTCTCTATCAACCCCACCGGGTACGGATCCCACACTGGTGAGCAATATTCAAGCAGTGGGCGAACAAGTGTACTGTAACCTACTTCCTTTGTTTTCGGATTGCATTTCCTCAGGAATCTTCCAATGAATCTCAGTCTGGCATATGCTTTACCGACGATCAACTTTATATGATCATTCCATTTTAAATCACTCCTAATGCCTACTCCCAGATAATTTATGGAATTAACTGCTTCCAGTTGCTGACCTGCTATATTGTAGCTAAATGATAAAGGATCTTTCTTTCTATGTATTCGCAACACATTACACTTGTCTACATTGAGATTCAATTGCCATTCCCTGCACCATGAGTCAATTCGCTGCAGATCCTCCTGCATTTCAGTACAGTTTTCCATTGTTACAACCTCTCGATGTACCACAGCATCATCCGCAAAAAGCCTCAGGGAACTTACGATGTTATCCACAAGGTCATTTACGTATATTGTGAATAGCAACGGTCCTACGACACTGCCCTGCGGCACACCTGAAATCACTCTTACTTCGGAAGACTTCTCTCCATTGAGAATGACATGCTGCGTTCTGTTATCTAGGAACTCTTCAATCCAATCACACAATTGGTCTGATAGTCCATATGCTCTTACTTTGTTCATTAAAAGTCTGTGGGGAACTGTATTGAACACCTTCGGGAAGTCAAGAAACACGGCATCTACCTAGCTCCAACTACCGTTCCGCGTTCAAAGTCTGTTAATTCCAGGCGTTCGGCCATAAGCATGTCGTAAACCTTTTAACATGAATCTCCTGAGTACAAATGATAGCTCCTCCAATGCACTGCCATTTTATACCTTGTGTACGTGGCACTCCCGCCGTCTGCATATGTGCATATCGCTTTCCCATAACTTTTGCCACCCCTATGTATGAGCATGCACCCTCTCAGGTACCCATTTTGATTCTCAGGTCCTCGTAATGTGAGTTGTACTTCCCTAAGCCTTACCTACCTAATTTCATTGCCATGTTGCCCGCCTCCGTAGCTCAGTGGCGTGTTAATTTTGGCCACAGTTGTCTGACGATGATTACTCTAAACGTGTCATAGATAAAGTATTTAGCGATCAAGATGGGGTCTCCCGCCCAATAATACCACACAACCATTTCCATTAGCCTTTCTTTCCCACCGCGCTAAGAACGGTGGTATGTGATAACGACTGAAAAACTCTCCAGCCGACAACGTTTATGCAATATACTTGTACATCTTGCCGAGGACCATCTCTGCCCCAGATGCGCCGCTGTTGACACCGGCATCACCGTTTCGTTTGTGATACGGCAGCCGACGGTCGGCTCCTCACACGTCGCATGTCGGCTTTGTTGCTGCGACGGAGCATTATTCCATCCTGACATCACTTACTACCCTGATGCTCGACATAACGCCACGGTATGGGTGAAAGGTATGGCGTTGTCATACTTTTTAGTGAGGCCATTGCAGAGTTATTAAATTTTTGGCACTATTTAACGAATAATTACACGGTTTTACGGCACAAGACGTCGTATGCTTCGCTCTTTGTGAAATACTTCGGGTTGCTGTTTAAGCACCCACCAGAGTACTGGTGTGTGCATGGTGTGAGAAGAAATTGAAGATATAGCACAGGATAGTCTGATCAGAGACGTCAACGGTAATTGTATGGTGTTTTAATCTCGGTAAACAAGAAGACGACCTGGATATCCCACCGTCTGCACCGTCTGGCTGCTGTGGAGACCCCCAAAGAAGATAAAAAAATGCAAAAAGCATTCTCCCTCTTTTTTTCCTTTTTTTACAAAATGATCGGAGGTCTATTTTTTTTTTTTTTTCCATGAGTGGAGCCTGAATTGGTCGCTAACATCTGTCCTAGTTGGCTTCCAGTGGGAAAATGGCGGTGGCACTAGATATTGATTGTTTTTGTATGTAAGTTGCATAGTTTTTGGGGTTAGTATGGATGTTAGCGGCCCCAACCATCACCCCCTAGGTTGTGGTGCCCCAACGCCCTAAGTGCAAGAGGTCAAAAGGCAGACAGCCGTGCGAGGTGCGAATAATGACACCCAGCAGCTAATACGCGTCTCCCTTCCCCCGTCAGTCTGAAGCACCCCACGGAAGAATAATATGAACATGAGTTTTGAGTATATTGAGCCTTAAAAGAAAGCGTAGCCTTCTTAGGACACAAATCACATGCCTCGTGACATTATTTTCCCCTACTTCATGCATGCCCATAGAGTATTGAATTGATTCGCATTGTTATCCGGTGGGCATCAGAAACAGACCTCTCAATAATCAGTTTACGGGTCTTATATGCCGTATACCTTTGTATAGAAGATGGTGAAGAAAATTCACGTTTGCGAGATCTGGCTACGAGACAAAGGAATAAAAGGTCTGAATAAAAGTAAAAGGTGAATGAGGTTAACTTGTACCGAGCGACACAGTTCACAGAACAAGGCGGCTTTCTAGCTAGCATACTTCTCCCATTGAAAATGAAGTGACCGTATGGCATTGTTGGCCGAGAGGCCCCTGCGGGGAAGTTCGGCCGCCGTATTGCAAGTCCTTCTTAGTTGACGCCACTTCGGCGACTTGCTCGTCAATGATGATGAAAGACACACAACACCCACTCACCACGAGGCAGAGATAATCCCTGACCCCGCCGGGAATCGAACCCGGGACCCCGTGGGCGGTAAGCGAGAACGCTACCGCAAGACCACGAGCTGCGGACTCTTCCATTGTCATTCCGTAATTCACGAAGCCGAGCTGAATTTTGCCGAGTCCAAAGAGTGTAGAACGAATTCTTCAAGGAATTTGGGGTACTAATTACGCTTCCAGTATATTTATTCCTCAATGAAAGTTATCATGAATAATATATCTCTTTCCCGAACTCACAACTCAGTACTTGTGATCAACATAAGGAATAAGAATAACATTTATAACGACTTGACGTCACTTACTTTGGGCCAGAAAGTGTCCATTATTCAGGAACACACATTGACAATAACTTGCCAGCAGCCATAAAAAGCTTAACTACCAATAAAGTTTAGTTTAAGAGCATCCTAAAGGTTTTATTGGTTGCCATCGTCTTCCACTCCATTGACGAGCTTCTTCGTAGAACCGATTAATGAATTTTCCACGTCTCCTCCCAAGCCACTACATCAGTTTCAGTCAGACTTGGTACACATATCACTTACTGTCTGCAAAGGATCTCTGTGGCGGTAAGAACTACGCAGCAATCAAAGGGGTTAGGGTGGGGGGTGGGGGGAAGTAGTGTAGATCGTGACACGCGAGTACCCAGACTTTATTCATCCATTTGAGGATGAGAGCACTTAGTGACTTGCAATAAACTTTACACATAATCTGAAATCCTTACTAAACTTTTTCTGGCCTATAAGGCCCACTAGATGCTGAAAAGAAACAATTTTATCGCTTACTATATTTTCGCTATTCAGACAGTAAAACTACCGAATCAGTCATGGTGTTTTAATTTATTACTTTTTTACTACTAACTGTATTCGCGACACATTTTTCAGACAGTATTCATACATATCACTGAATGTACCTGCAAAATTAAATCATTGTACGAGACAGTTAAGAGATGCGAGGGTTATTCGGAAAGTAAGGAACAATCGGTCGCGAAATGGAAACCACAGCGAAAATCCGATGAAGTTTTGCACAGGTGTGTTGGGCAGTGTCTCTAGTATGACCATCGATCGCGTTACGTCGTTCTTTTTAGTTCCGAGCACACAGGGAGCACATAAAGGTACCTGGAACAATAGTGTCTCCCGCCTAGTACGAGGGCCTGGTGAGGAATTTCGCCTGAAGCTATGCAGCCAACGTTACATAACTGTCATGCATTTTCTTCTTCAAGAGAATTCTCAGCCGCATTCTGCAAGGGCAATGAAGATGCTCCTGCATCGTTTTCAATTGGAAACGTTTGATTATCCAAAATAGAGCCCGTAATTGTCTCCCTCTGAGTTTCATCTCTGCTCACATGAACTGGCTACGAAGACAACATTTTGGCACAGACAACGAGCTGCAGGCCAGCGTAGAGAATTGGCGGAAAGCGCTGGCGCCTGCCTTCTATAACGAGGGTGTTGGAAAGTTGGTACAACGCTACGACAAACGTCTAAGTCGGATCGGCGACTATGGAGATAGGTAGCTGGAAGTTATAGCTAACTGTTGCAAATAAAACAGTTTTGATTTTCACTGTGGTTTCCATTTCGCCACCTATCGTTCCTTACTTTCCGAATAGCCCTCGTACTTGTGAGATATGATGTCCAATATTGAGTTGCGTGAAAACCACCGCATCATGCCTGATTTTTTAATTTGTTACTGCTTCACTATTAACTCTGTTCAAAACACATTTCGTAGACAGTAGCCACATATACAACTGAATTACCTGCAAAATTATGTCATTCTACCACACATAGCTCAGGATATACGGCACCATAAACATTGAGCTGTGTGGAATGGAAGCAGCAGGGCAACGTTTGCTAGAGGTACAGCTGATATGAGTATACAAATACGCGTCAGATGTGTTAAATACAGGTGAAATCTATTTAATGTGTACATAAGTGGACAAAGCAACAGGTAAAAGACTCACCGTAAACCCCTGGAATGATTTCAGCCAAATTTGCTACACGTAGTTGTTACGATCTGGAAGAAGTACTGTGGTGGTAAGACCCAGCAGCCTCCTATTGTGTTGGGAGTGATAACGTGGAGACAGAAGGCGCGAGGAAGAGATGGGCAGACAGAGATGAGGAACAAGGAGAGGGACAGAGAGAAGGGAAAGATGATATGGTGTAATGGAACTGGGATGAATAGATAGTGGGCAATGTTGGGTACTCACCTTGTATCAGATAAAGTAGGTATTACACAAAATATGACTTCACATCTTCAGTGCAGTAAAGTGATTAGTGTAAATGATCTGTCTGCCTGAATCATTAGTGGCGTGCTTCCAGACATCTAAATTTAGAAATTTGCGGTAAGTTCCTATGGGACCAAACTGCTGAGGTCATCGGTCCCTAGGCTTACACACTACTTAATCTAACTTAAACTAACTTACGCTTAGGACAACACACCCACCTATGATCGAGGGAGGACTCGAAACTTCGACAGGGACAGTCGTCCAGATATTTAACCGAATCGTCGAGTCCACTTTATGCACGATATTTCGACAGCCCAAGTTACACTGTTATTTGTGTTCGCTGCCTGGACTCCAGACTGTGAACTATTTATAGCCGAGTTCGGCTCTCGACGCCCACTACACACTGCGATGCTCTTACGTTTTTCAGGGCCGCACTGACATTCCGTAAAACGGGCATTGTTCAGAGTTTTAAAGTTTTGGTGAATGTGATGACCAGCGTGATCTTAGCACATTAAGTGTCGGACCCAAAGCCTTGTTTAAAGTGAAGCCGCGGTTCCGGTTTTTAAGTCTTGTTACATTAATATTTCGAGAAAGTTGTTTGCATGACGATACTGCTCTTGCCGCATTTCATTTCGTTTATATTCAAGGTAGTGCTCAGGGACAGCTGATTTGCCTAGTTGTTTTGGTCGGTTGTGTATCTGATGTTCCTTGCGTCTCTCTTCGACAGTTCTAACTGCGTGCTCCAGGTAAGACATAGGACATTCGCATGGAATGTGATACACAGACCGCTTTCAGAGACTTAGATCGTCTTTATCATTACACAGAAGGATTTTTATGGTTACTGGCGCGAGCGAAGTAGGTACGGAAGCAGAGGGTGTCCTCGTGAAACCTTCCTGGTTTCCGAATGCAGTGGAAAAACTATGAGACACAGGTACTTGCGGTATCCAGCATCAAGTGAAGCAACTCAAAACGTTTTATACAGATTTCTTCTCTAAACGGTTTCTGTTCTTTTGTTTCAAGTGATAAAGAGTTACAAGAAATGACTATAGATCAATAGAAAGCCCAATGCATAGTGTGGTATATGGAAACGAAATCATCCATTGCTGCCAAAGAAATTTCCGACGTGAATTTCAAAGGGAGCCACCAGACGTTAAAACTGTTAAGGGTTGGTATGATAAATTCCTACCCACTGGGAGGATAAAGAGGTAGATTCAGGCAGCAAATCAGATGAAATGGTAGAGGAGACCAGAGAGACCTTCCACAGAAGTCAATCACAGAAAGTTCACCGAGCATCTAGAAAGACAAACATTCCCCGCGCAACAGTTCACAAGGTACTGCCTAAACGACTTCGTGTGTGCGCTTACAAAGTTTAAATTGTGGAAGTACTGGAGCGAAACGATTTTAAGCTTCACTACGAAATTGCCATTGATAAGTCAGATCGGATCGGGCAAAGTACCTAGGAAATGTCGTTTTCTCTGATGAAGCCCTCTTCCACACATATTGGAAGGTTAGGCGGCATAACATTCGCATCTAGGGATCGGAAATGTCACACATTTTCCGAGAATATGTCAAAGACAGCGAAAAGGTGTTACGTGTGGAGTGCGCTGCTGAAAGACAGCATAGATGGACCATTTTCCGAAGTTTCTTCCCCTTCAGCCAAATATGATCTTGCAGCAGGAGGGCCGGCCAGCGTGGCCGAGCGGTTCTAGGCGCTTCAGTCTGGTACCGCGCGGCCACTACGGTCGCAGGTTCGAATCCTGCCTCGGGCATGGATGTGTGTGATGTCCTTAAGTTAGTGAGGTTTAAGTAGTTCTAGGGGACTGATGACCTCAGAAGTTAAGTCCCATAGTGCTCAGAGCCATTTGAACCATTTTTGTACGAGCAGGAGGGTGCACCACCACACTGGTGTTTATATGTTCTTGACTTCCTGGGCCGGACATGTCCACAGCATTGGATAGGACCTGTTGGCCCCTGCCGAGTAGCCACCACGATCTCCAGACATAGCTAGCGTGGATTTCTTCGTGTGCCGTTAATTTAACTACATTGTGTGTGCTTCGCTTGCACATGACTTCAGCGACTCTGCAGAATAATTGTGGATGCAATAGTTTCCTTCATCCCGGACATGCTTGTATACACATGAGCCGCGACAGCCTATCGTCTAGACATTTGAAAGTCAGCAAAGGAGCCCACCTAGAAATGTATTCATTTTTCCTACAAATCTTTTTGAGTTACTTTACATGATGCTGCAAACTGCAAGTATTCATGTCTCATTGTTTTTATTTTTAATGACATTTTGAAGTCAGGGAGGTTTCGTGTGGACATCCTGTGCAATATTTTGATTTTGATGTAACTCCTCTCAGTTTATAAATTTCAATTTTCACTAATATGGGTGTGTGCTCATTAAACAGGCTCCTCTCTATGAAGGATGATACAAGGAGCGCAAGGATAGGACTGTTAGCCGTCAGGTCAGGACCAGCCAGAGAGTGGTAAAGCAACAAGGCTATAGGTTCCCTGAGGACTTATTGGCATACTCTCAGTCACAAAGTTTGAAGGGCTCTATAACATGGTAGTTGATCCCATTCCTGTACGCGAATTCAGGCAACATCTCATTACCCAAGTCACGTTGTTCTTATTTATATTCTATTCAATATTTGCCTCGGGTAATAGTTTAGCAATTCTCACAATAAATCATTTATGATACCAAAATCATTGTATTATTTAGTAGTTAAATTTCACCCTTATTATCAGCGATCACATAAACTGTTTATGTGATCGCTGTAAGCTTGTTGACACCAGTGCCTATCAATTTAAATTGTATATTACAGCACTGAAGATGGTCACTAAGTGACCGAAAATCGATTTTGCGGTTAATAAAACAAAAACAAAAAGCAAAAAAAAAATACGACCAATGCTGACCCTGCTTCCAAGTAAACTCAGAAGTAGTTATCCTCGGAGCAGTGAAGCATATTAAATCACTTAATATAGCAACTCTTCCGGTCCAGACTTTACAGGTTCCTTTCAGAGTGTGCTGATGCAATATCTCTATACTTAACCATCATATACAACCGCTTACTCGACGAAAGATCCGTACCCACAGACTGGAAAGCTGCACAAGTCACATCAATATTGAAGGAAGGTAGTAGAAGTAATCCACTAAATTACAGGTCCATATCATTAACGTCGATATGCAGCAGGATTTTGGAACATATATTGTGTTCGAAGATTATGAATTACCTCGAAGAGAACAGTCTATTGACAAACAGTCAACACGGATTTAGAAAATACAGTTCTTGTGAGACACAATTAGCTCTTCACACCCATGAAATGTTGAGTGCTATTGACAAGGGATTTCAAATTGATTCCGTATTTCTAGATTTCCAGAAGGATTTTGACACTGTACCACACGAGCAGCTTGTCGTGAAATTGCGTGCTTGTGGAATATCGTCTCAGTTATGTGACTGGATTCGTGGTTCCTGTCAGATAGATCACAGTTCGTAGTAATTGACGGGAAGTCATGGACTAAAATAGAAGTTATTTCTGTCGTCCCCCAAGGTAGTGTTATAGGCCCTTTGCTGTTCCTCATCTATATAAGCGATTTAGGAGACAATCTGTGCACCTGTCTTCAGTTGTTTGGAGATGATACTGTCGTTTATTGTCTAGTAAAGTCATCAGAAGATCAAAACAAATTGTAAAACGATTTAGAAACGGTATGGTGGAAAAATTTGCAGTTGATCCTAAATAACGAAAAATGTGAGTCATCCACGTGAGTGCTAAAAGGAATCCTTTAAGCCGGCCGAAGTGGCCGAGCCGTTCTAGGCGCTACAGTCTGAAGCCGCGCAACCGCTACGGTCGCAGGTTCGAATCCTGCCTCGGGCATGGATGTGTGTGATGTTCTTAGCTTAGTTAGGTTTAAGTAGTTCTACGTTCTAGGGGACTGATGACCTCAGAAGTTAAGTCCCATAGTGCTCAGAGCCATTTGAACCATTTTTTGAATCCCTTAAACTTCTGTTACACGATTATCAGTTAAATCTAAAGGCCGTACATTCAACTAAATACGTAGGAATTACAATTACGAACAACATAAATTGGAAAGAACACGTAGGGAATGTTGTGGGGCAAGGCAAACCAAATACTGAATTTTATTGGCAGGATACGTAGAAAATGTAACAGATCTACTAAAGAGGCTGCCTGCACTACATTTGTCTGTCCTCTTTTAGAGTAATGCTGCGCGGTGTGGAATCCTTACCAGATAGGATTAACGGAGTACATCAAGAAAGTTCAAAGAGGGGCAGCAGGTTTTTTACTATCTCTAAATAGAGGAAAGAAGTCACTGAGATAGCACAGGATTTGGAGTGAACATCATTGAAACAAAGGAGTTTATCTTTGCGGCGGAATCTTCTCACGAAATTTCAGTTGCCAACTTTCGCCTCCGAATAATATTTTGTAGACGCCGACCTACACAGGGAGAAACGATCATCATAATAAAAATAAGGAAAATCGGAACTCACTCGGAAAGATATAGGTGTTCGTTTTAACGCGCGCTTTTCGAGATTGGCATAACGGAGAATCTTTGTGAAGGTGGTGTGATGAACCGTCTGTCAGGCACTTAAGTGTGATTTGCAGAGTGTCCATGTGGATGTAGATGTCGGATGTGTGACGACATTCCCATCGTGTGACACGTCCACTGTTGTACTGAGCGGAGTTTTGGTGAAATTTGGCGTCAACATTAACTCTTATTACACCCCGCATTAACTTCTGAGCTCTGGCCTTTGTTTCGCATGTGTGAACACATTGCTGTTTAAAGCGTCGCCGACCCGAGAGTGACGTCACAGAACGCCAGGCTTTTGCGCCATTACAGAAGAAGGCTATGGGCATCACTGAACCAATTTCAAACTTGAGCGTCGAAATGAGAGACCATTACGCGGTTTCGAAAAGTGGTCCTGTGATTGTGTCGTGCAGTGTAGTTTAACTTCAGATTCCACCTGGTACAAATTGTATGAATGATGATACAATTTTTAGTAAAATTCAGTAACACGCTTAACAAGTGATCAGGAGGAAAGCGAATGTTACGAGAGATGAGCAACAGAAAAACGTGTCGCAAATTGTGTGAGGTATGTCTAATGTAAAAACTGATTTTCGAGCTTTCGCAGTACAAGCAAATACTGAAGCCACGAAAGGCAGTACTTACAGTCAGTCGTCCGGTAATCTCTCAACTTTATCAAATCAGAATTCGAGAAATCCAGTTCACTGCTAGCGCCGATCAACAACAGCATCTATGAAGCCACCCAATTCCGATGCATCCACCTGCAACTAGGCAGTACGATTCACAAAATCATCACATTGTAACGATGTAATGTAGCACGCATCCAGCAAGCATTTGTTCGCAGCCCAGGAAAATCGACTCGCAGAGCTAGCAGAGAGCTGCAAATTCCACAATTCTCTGTATTAAGTACATTTTAATAACTAAGTACGTACTATATAGTTGTTGCGTCAGTATGTTTGTTGATTTGCATTTTTTTTCAGCTTTATGTTGTAAGGGACAGAGCTTCGGTTCATGTACCGTTCCTGCTTCCGTACACCAATATAGTTGCACCCTCCTTCTCTTCCCCCTCCCTTTGCCCGCTCCCCTTACTACATGTCCTGAGTTCATAACTGACTGCTGGCAAGCTTGTGCACTACTATTACAAGCATCTTCTTTCGTAGTACTGTCGGTTGTTCCCAAGAATCCCGGCATTAACTTTCCGACCAACAATAATAGCTTTAGGCGGAGTGATAACAGCACCTGTGAGGTGGGAACCCCTCGGACACGCCCCACTCTTACGTCGGCAGCGGTATTTCCGCGTCATCTGCGGCGACATGGCAGACCGCAGCTCGGAAAGACGTCATGTGCAGTGGTAACAACTTCCACCTGAAGCTACCGCTTTCTGCGTCTCTGTTACATTAGATGTACACTTTTTGCTCCATTCCACAGTGAGGAGATCATCGAGGAAGTAGAACACGTCATAAAACAAGAACATGCAGCACATATTTGCAAACAGTAGGTGATATACTGATGTCCGCTCCACAGGTCCCAAGTAAAATGGTCCTCAATGATGTAGATTAAGTCAAAAACTGAAGCACACTTTCATTTTAAAGGTAATAAGAAACTTCTCACACAACATACACGGTCCAGTTTCATTAATGTGACTACCTGTCCAAATGATTTACTGTATGATTAAATGATGATGGCCTCCTCTTCGGTAAAATATTCCGGAGGTAAAATAGTCCCCCATTCGGATCTCCGGGCGGGGACTACTCAAGAGGACGTCGTTATCAGGAGAAAGAAAACTAGCGGTCTACGGATCGGAGCGTGGACTGTCAGATCCCTTAACCGGGCAGGTAGGTTAAAAAATTTAAAAAGGGAAATGGATAGGTTAAAGTTAGATATAGTGGGAGTTAGTGAATTTCGGTGGCAGGAGGAACAAGACTTTTGGTTAGGTGAATACAGGGTTATAAATACAAAATCAAATAGAGGTAATGCAGGAATAGGTCTAATAATGAATAAAAAAATATGAGTACGGGTAAGCTACTACAAACAGCATAGTGAACGCATTATTGTGGTCAAGATAGACACGAAGCCCACGCCTACTACAATAGTACAAGTTTATATGCAACTAGCTCTGCAGATGACGAAGAGATTGATAAAATGTATGATGAGATAAAAGAAAGTATTCAGGTAGTGAAGGGAGACGAAAATTTAATAGTCATGGGTGACTGGAATTCGAGAGTAGGAAAAGGGAGAGAAGAAAACATAGTAGGTGAATATGGATTGGGGCTAAGAAATGAAAGAGGAAGCCGCCTGGAAGAATTTTGCGCAGGGCATGACTTAATCATACCTAACACTTGGTTCAAGAATCATGAAAGAAGGTTGTATACATGGAAGAACCCTGGAGATACTAAAAGGTATCAAATAGATTATATAATGGTAAGACAGAGATTTAGGAACCAGGTTTTAAATTGTAAGACATTTCCAGGGGCAGATGTGGACTCTGACCACAATCTATTGGTTATGAACTGTAGATTAAAACTGAAGAAACTGCAAAAAAGGTGGGAATTTAAGGAGATGGGACCTGGATAAACTGACTAAACCAGAGGTTGTACAGAGTTTCAGGGAGAGCATAAGGGAACAATTGACAGGAATGGGGGAAAGAAATACAGTAGAAGAAGAATGGGCAGCTTTGAGGAAAGAAATAGTGAAGGCAGCAGTGGATAAAATAGGTAAAAAGACGAGGTCTAGTAGAAACCCTTGGGTAACAGAAGAAATACTGAGTTTAATTGATGAAAGGTGAAAATATAAAAATGCAGTAAATGAAGCAGGCAAAAAGGAATATAAACGTCTCAAAAATGATATCGACAGGAAGTGCAAAATGGCTAAGCAGGGATGGCTAGAGGACAAATGTAAGGATGTAGAGGCTTCCTGCCTACAGGAAAATTAAAGAGACCTTTGGAGAAAGCAGAACCACTTGCATGAATATCAAGAGCTTTGATGGAAACCCAGTTCTAAGCAAAGAAGGGAAAGCAGAAAGGTGGAAGGAGTATATAGAGGGTCTATACAAGGGCGATGTACTTGAGGACAATATTATGGAAATGGAAGAGGATGTAGATGAAGATGAAATAGGAGATATGATACTGCGTGAAGAGTTTGACAGAGCACTGAAAGACCTGAGTCGAAACAAGGCCCCCGGAGTAGACATCATTCCATTGGAACTACTGACAGCCTTGGGGGAGCCAGTCATGACAAAACTCTACCATCTGGTGAGCAAGATGTATGAGACAGGCGAAATTCCCTCAGACTTCAAGAAGAATATAATAATTCCAATCCCAAAGAAAGCAGGTGTTGACAGATGTGAAAATTACCGAACTATCAGTTTAATAAGTCACAGCTGCAAAATACTAACGCGAATTCTTTACAGACGAATGGAAAAACTGATAGAAACCGACCTCGGGGAAGATCAGTTTGGATTCTGTAGAAATGTTGGAACACGTGAGGCAATACTGACCCTACGACTTATCTTAGAAGAAACATTAAGGAAAGGCAAACCTACATTTCTAGCATTTGTAGACTTAGAGAAAGCTTTTGACAATGTTGATTGGAATACCCTCTTTCAAATTCTGAAGGTGGCAGGGGTAAAATACAGGGAGCGAAAGGCTATTTACAATATGGCAGTTATAAGAGTCGAGGGGTATGAAAGGGAAGCAGTGGTTGCGAAGGGAGTGAGACAGGGTTGTAGCCTCTCCCCGATGTTATTCAATCTGTATATTCAGCAAGCAGTAAAGGAAACAAAAGAAAAGTTCGGAGTATGTATTAAAATCCATGGAGAAAAAATAAAAACT
Source organism: Schistocerca nitens (assembly GCF_023898315.1). NCBI lineage: Eukaryota > Metazoa > Arthropoda > Insecta > Orthoptera > Acrididae > Schistocerca > Schistocerca nitens. The sequence continues at coordinate 358,509,336 of NC_064622.1, forward strand.
TTGAGGTTCGCCGATGACATTGTAATTCTGTCAGAGACAGCAAAGGACTTGGAAGAGGAGTTGAACGGAATGGACAGTGTCTTGAAAGGAGGGTATAAGATGAACATCAACAAAAGCAAAACCAGGATAATGGAATGTAGTCAAATTAAGTCGGGTGATGCTGAGGGAATTAGATTAGGAAATGAGATACTTAAAGTAGTAAAGGAGTTTTGCTATTTGGGGAGCAAAATAATTGATGATGGCCGAAGTAGAGAGGATATAAAATGTAGACTGGCAATGGCAAGGAAAGCGTTTCTGAAGAAGAGAAATTTGTTAACATCAAGTATAGATTTAAATGTCAGGAAGTCGTTTCTGAAAGTATTTGTATGGAGTGTAGCCATGTATGGAAGTGAAACGTGGACGATAAATAGTTTACACAAGAAGAGAATAGAAGCTTTCGAAATGTGGTGCTACAGAAGAATGCTGAAGATTAGATGGGTAGATCACATAACTAATGAGGAGGTATTGGATAGAATTGGGGAGAAGAGGAGCTTGTGGCACAATTTGACTAGAAGAAGGGATCGGTTGGTAGGGCATGTTCTGAGACATCGAGGGATCACCAATTTAGTACTGGAGGGCAGCGTGGACGGTAAAAATCGTAGAGGGAGACCAAGAGATGAATACACTAAGCAGATTCAGAAGGATGTAGGTTGCAGTAAGTACTGGGAGATGAAGAAGCTAGCACAGGATAGAGTAGCATGGAGAGCTGCATCAAACCAGTCTCAGGACTGATGACCACAACAACAACAACCTGTCCAAAGCCTGAATAACCACCTTTTGCAGTGTGAACTTGCGGGAACAGTGAGGTCCTGGAAGTTGTGACACGTTATATTGTCCTGCTGGTGAATGCCGTCGTGTCGAGGGAAAACCGAACTGCATGTAGGGGTGGACATGGTCCCCAAGGATAAATGCATACTTGTACTGAGCCATTTTGCCTTCGAGAATGACGGGATCACCCAGGGAACTCCACGAAATCATTCCCCAGACCATAACGCCACCTCCACCAGCCTACACCCTTCCGACAGTTGTTGCGTAGCCTTACACACTAAAGGCCATTTTTCGATGGAGCATATAACGTGATTCGTCTGGAAACGCCACCTGTCGCCATTCAGTGGACGTTCAGTTGCGGTACTGGCGTGCAAATTTCAGTCTTCCTCGCTGATGAAGAGCAGTCAGAATGGGTGAATGAATCAGGCGCCTCCTGCGGAGGCCCATTACACAGCAACGCTCACTGAATGGTAGCTGAGGAGACACTGTTGACAGCCCTTCAGTTCCTATGGGCAGTCAGTTGCCCAACAGTTGCACGTCCATTCGCCCATTCACATCTCCGCAGCCGTCATTCACACTGTCGTCTATGGCGCAAAGTGCACCACAGGTGTTTGGGGGCCGGTTTTGGATAGCACCATTTGCCATGCACGATATACTTCAACCTCAGCGGCACGCGAAAAATTTATAAACTTGGCCGTTTCGGAAAAGCTCTCACATTAGGCCCGAAATCCAATGATCATGCCCTTTTGGACGTCAGATAAATCGCTCCGTTTCCGCATTACAACGACTGCACTGTCTTTAGCAATGTTTTAAATACTTTTCACTGCAAGTGTTGCTGCCTGCCGTCTGTGAGTAGCTGTTACACGTCGATGTCGGACATAGGCGGTGGTGACATTAAACTGACTGGACTGTGTACAGTGAAGAGCCAAAGAAACTGGGACACATGTCTAATATCGTGTAGGGCCCCCGCGAGCATGCAGAAGTGCCGCAACACGACGTAGCATGGACTCGACTAATGTCTGAAGTAGTACAAGAGGGAATTGACACCATGAATCCTGCAGTGCTGTTCATAAATCCGTAAGAGTACGAGGGACTGGAGATCTCCTCTGAACAGCGCATTGCAAGGCATCCCAAATATAGTCAATAATGTTCACATCTGGGGAGTTTGGTGGCCAGAGGATGCAGGTGATCAGACAGAATGCTTATGTACCGTACGTGTCACCTGTCAGAGTTGTACCTATACGTATCAGGGCACCCCTAATCACTCCAACTGCACATGCCCCAAACCATTGTAGAGCCTCCACCAGCTTGAACAGTTCCCTGTTGACATGCAGGGTCCATGGATCCATGAGGCTGGCTCCATACCCACACACGTCCATCCACTCGATACAATTTGAAACGTGACTCGTCCGACCAGGCAACATGTTTCCAGTCATCTGCAATCCAGTGTTGCTGTCGAATGGCCCAGGCGAGGCGTAAAGCTTTGGGTCGTGCAGTCAGCAAGGGTACACCAGTGGGCCTTCGACTCCGAAAGTCCATATCGATGATTTTTCGTTGAATGGTTCGCATACTGACACTTGTTGATGGCCCAGCATTGAAATCTGCAGCAATATGCGGAACGGTTGCACTACTGTCACGTTGAGCGATTCTCTTCAGTCGTCTTTGGTCCCGTTCTTGCAGGATCTTTTTCCGGCCGCAGCGATGTCGGAGATTTGATGTTTTGCCGGATTCCTGATATTCGCGGTACACTCGTGGAATGGTAGTACGGGAAAATCCTTACTCCATTGCTACCTCGGAGATGCTGTGTCCAATCGCTCGTGCGCCGACTATAACGCCATGTTCAAACTCACTTAAATCTTGATAATCTGCCATTGTAACTGCAGTAACCGATCTAACAACTGTGCCAGACACTTGTCCCATATGGGCTTTGTCGACCGCAGTGCATTATTTTGTTTGTTTACATATCTCTGTATTTGAATACGCATGCCTATACCAGTTTCTTTGGCGGTTCTGTGTATATAAGAACAATACACTGAGGTGTATACGATAATTTTTTGGCTGTTAATTCTGGGTCTCTGTTTAATTGTTGCAGATCAACACGTTCATCAGGCTACTTCAGTACAAAGAATTTTAAGACTTAAATTTCATAAAAATCTGATTCTGAAATTCAGTGTCATAAGGTGGCTCTTATTTCTCTAGTTTTTAGAACAAAAACAGTGTAATAGTTATTCAACCTTAAATGTGATTTTTTTCTTTGCGTTGCCTGCTCCCATTATGATTCCACCGCACAAAAAAATGGGTTGTGTATAATTTGGCCTCAAAAGGAAAAGGGGAGATCGTGGTTTCCGCCACTACATCTATAAAAACCAAAAATCATTTTACAATCATTTATTTCTTTTATATAGAAGTACACTCTAAGACGTAAAAAACAACGCACTGCGAAGAAATTATCCGAATGGGACGGGAATCGGTAGATATGATGTACAGTCGTGGACAAAACGAGCGAGACCCCTCGCCTTTTCATTATGCTGACCCGCACGGCTTTAAAGTCTGCTACACAGCATAACAGGCAAGGCGACGAAGTGCTGCCAACATACTATGCACAGGCGTGAAATTGACAAACTATCTGAATTTTTTTAAACTGTTTTCAATAATTTGTAAGACTATATCAATGCTGATTAGTGTGTTAAATACAACACGTAAATATAAGACAGAACTGAAAGAAGAAACGCTAATTGGTATGAACTGTACCAAAAAAAAATAATGAATTTCAACTTATCGAGATAAAATAACTGTTTTAGTAAGACAAAGAACCCCAGATTGTTACGAATTAGCAAAATATTATCCGCATTCGGCCGCGAAACGGTCTGTGTCAACGTTCAGACCAGTCATACTGGATTACTGTTGCTGACCTACCATGAAAGTGTGCAAATTTAGCAATGCGTGAAGATTCATAACGAAATTCAGTTAAAAATCTTTCAGTGCCACATTTAAGTCAATTCCATTATTGACAGAAGCGGAAAAAGTAGGCAGTAACATGTATGAAATTCTACAAGAGTGTCATATTGACATCCACAGGGCGCCAGTACAGAATAAAGGTAGCGATAAAACGTATTGGGGGCGCGAGAATTTCTTAAAATTGCTTTGCTGATGTTCTACCTGCCTCCATCGAGATTAGAACCGAAAACAAACCAGACCTTCCTTTCACTACGCTAGCAGACAACCCCGGCAAACAGCCCTCTATTATTACCCCAGAAATGAATAAGCCGGCAATTTCGCAATGAAAATGGCAAAATGATCTGCAGTTTCTGTTGCATAGAGCTTTCTGGACTCAAAAACATGAATTTTCTTCCTTTATGTCACCGCTTATGTGACAATCATTCGGGATGTTTATCGAAATAACAAAATACAGTTATTAGAGAGTAAATTTAGTAGGATAATTCTGCACCACCCCAGGAAATAAATGGCTACATAGCTGCCAAACGTATTCTACACTGTTTCTAATTCTCCACTAGACTCGCCACAGCCAGAAAACGTTAATTAGCCGAAGTGTTTCTTAAGCTAGCTAGCAATGGGAATGTTCGCACTTCTAAAACGCGGTGGCATTAATACTGAGATGTGAATTACCACGTGTATAGGCAAATGGATTCTATTTGCATTCCTGTAAACGTGATTTAGATCGAAAGCGTAGCTACGATTAATATGCTGATGTATCGACTGCAACTAGAACATTTCGAATAAAGAGTAGGGGGTGTTATTTATGCGGCCCTCATCTTCAGTAGCTGTCGTAGCTGTTTTCGTTGTTCGGATTTCGACACCTAAACCGGTAAAAGCGGAACCGTACTAGTCTCACTTTCTTGACCGTCTATCGGTCTACCCAACCCTTAAAACCAGTTTACCTCCAGAACGGGTAGACATAATAAGTGGAAATGTATCGCACTTCTTGCGGTAACCCGTCCCTTGGTGGTGCAAACAAGTGAGCTTCTATGTCAACGCAGTCTAAAGATACGGCCGTTTATGTAAAGAAAATTTACGCGAAAGGTCAAAAAATGGGTTCAAGAACTATGCGACCAAACTGCTTGTCATCAGCCCCTAGAACTAGAACTACTTACACCTAGCTAGCCTAAGGACATCACAGACATCTATGCCCGAAGTAGGATTCCACCCTGCGACTGAAGCAGCCGTGAGGTTCGTGACTGAAGCGCCTGGAACTGCTCTGCCACCGCACCCGGCGAAACCCTATTCACCTCATGTATAATGATAAAATATGCTGTCTAGTGAGGATAAACTGTATTCGCCAGCAACTCAGATCGTTTGATCACAGAACTTTTACGAAGCTACATTCAAAGTTTGTTCGAAGTCGTCTGCAATACCCATTTATAAACACCCTAGGAACGTCGTATGCGATATCCACTTCTGAAGACGCTGGCAGATACTGCAGTACCATCACAAGTAGGTAAGAATTTATTGTTATTGGTCCATGCATGACACTTTATTTCAATATCAATTTAACGCGCCTAGGTGTTCGTATATGGCTGAAGCTAATGAACAAAAAGTAAATAAACAGCAAGCAACTTCGATGTTCAAATCAAATGAAAGTCACATGTCGCAATTACAACATAATTTCGTTGTTACATCTACATGACTACATCAACAGGATTTCTTTGCAATCCAGACTTACGTGCTTGGCAGAAGGTTCGGACTATTTCTCTACCGTCAATACAGTGTGTGGGAAAAGGATTACTTAAATCTTTTCTTGCGAGCCTTGAATATCATTATTACTATGGTTTCTTCCTGTGTAAGTTCCCGAGGAAATAATGTTTTGGCATTGAGAACAGATGTTGGTGATTGAAATTTCGTGAAAAGATCTCGCACCAACGAAAAACGCTTCATGAATGTTACCCCAACTCGATTGTCAAATCTGGCACTCTCTCTCCCCTATTTCGTGACATTATAAATCGTGCTACCGTTCCTTGGACGTTTTTGCGTGCACAGTCAATCACGTCTGTCAAGGATATTATAGCAGTGGACGGACAAACGTAGTGTAGGCAGTGTTTTCAGTTTGCCTGTTGCGTATTCTTAGTGTGCGGCCAATAAAACGCAGTCATTCGTTTGCCTTCCCCACAAAAGTGTGTTTTCGATCGTTCCAGTTTAAGTTTTACTGGGTACTGAGATGAACTGACAGTGATTTGACTTGTGTTTTGTCATGTAACCGAAAGTTAATTATTGTTATTGGTCGCAGCTTTCGTGTTTAATGTATTCCTCATTCAACAGAGTACACTCCTCGTACACCACACATAACTATTTCAAAGTATTAAATTGTCACTGATGTTACCAAGTTGCAGTGGTCACCTTAACTTGCCGTTTTGAAACAAAGGAAAATATTATAGCGAAATGTAGCAACTAAGAAGCTGAGTATCCAAATAAACAAACATTTCCGGTTTAAGTAGTTGCAGTAGGTCTAATACACAGTGACGTAAATTAGGAGCAAAGTCCATTAGTAGATTGTTATCAGGAAAACCAGAACTCATAATGCAAAGTGCCACTACAAGAAAGAAAATTTCCAAACATGTCAATGAGTAGTCAAGGAAAGTGGACGCATTCTGTCTACTGAATTCCAACGCACGCCACTTACGAGGGGACACGCCAAATGTCATACCCCTATCTTGCTGAAACTTCGCTCAGTGAGAGAGGGGACAAAATAAGCGAACACGTGTCTCGGCTTATCTGCTTACACTCTACCGCTTCTGAGAAAACGACGGTCAAAGCGTTCAATGCGCTGTTGCTATAGTGTAGATACCTCTTAGCGGGTAAGGATTCAACTGAAGCGGTGGCTCTGCGGCTACCATAGCAACTTCGGAACTTTGCGCTGCGAGTTCGAAACCCCGTTTTTCCTTTTTTCCCCCTCACTCTCTGAATTATCTACGAATGTTTATTCTAATTGATGTTGAAACACTGTTGTCGTTATTCGTCAGTTAATTTACTGTGTAAAGAAATAAGTTAAAAAGGGAACACACAGTGAGTGGTGGGGCGATCACTCTGTTGTAGAAATAATTCAGAAGCCAAGATCGCTTAAATACTGTCTACTGGATAACCGGTTTCAAGGTATGCCATCATCGGATCTGAATGTAGATTAACATTTATAAACCATTTGGATATAACGATACATGAGGCAGACCAGATGATGTTAGATCAGCTTGTCTCATTCGTTTATTATTTTTATAATTCATTAATTACACATAAAGTTAATTGGCGAATAATGACAACATTATTTCAACATAAATTAGAAAAAAAAACATTCGTAGATAATTCTGATAGAGAGGCACGAAAATAATAATAATAAAAAAAACAATATGGTCTCGAACACGGGAATCAAAGTTAAGAAGGAACGACGGTAGCCACTGAGCCACCGCTTCAATTGCGTTCTCGGCTGCAGAAGGTATCTACACTATAGCAACAGCGCGTTGATAACTTTGACCGTCGTTTTCTCGGAAACGGTCGAGTGTCTGCAGATAAGTCGAAACACATGTTCGCTTATTTTGTCCTCTCCTTCACTGAGCAAAGTTTCCGGACAATCAGCCTATGACACCTGGCGAGTTCCCCTCGTTAGTCGAGTCGCTTCTTACGCCCGGCGAGAATTATGTATGCCTCAGAGTAAACTGCGTCACTTGGAAACACGGCGAGCGGGGATAAACACGTTTTCCTTCTTATAAGGCAACCTTCTACAGCTAAAATTCACGAAGTGCTCTTCAGGTTGCCTCAGATATTTCAGAAATGTTTCTTGCGTTAGGCCTGCCGCATATGCAAAACGTAAACATTTCATTTCATGTAATATTTATCAGGATAAGACATGACAAGAGTGGACCAGTCCCTTCTGAGATAAATTACAGATTCTAAGTTGCTCCACTATGTAATGCCACGGGTACGGGCTTGCGATCTCTCGTTTATGCCATCGATTTCCGTGTTACACATACTTGGCCACTGCGTTGTGGCTGCCATCGTGGAGGAGGCAGCTGTTTCCTGCTAGCGCTGTTTCCGCAGCAGATATTAACCGCGACGAATCATTCAGTCAACGCTAAATGGTCCATCTAGCTGAGGCAGACAAGGGTGCTATAATAGCACTCCATGCAGAGGGATTTTCAAATGGCTATGTAGCAAGAACTATGGGTCTTCACGAGTCGACGGTAGCCAGGTGGGTCAGACGAAAGGAAGAGAGTGGTAACCTGAATGGGAGGCCTCATGGCCGTCGCCGTAAAACAACAGCAGCTCAGGATCAGCAGATACGCCGTTTCAGTGAGAACCACCCATTTGTCAACGCACGACAAATTCAGCAAACGTCGGGTCTCGTCACTAGTCGTCTAAGGGAAGGTGGACTGAGAGCAAGAAGCGCTGCTGTGAAAGAGACATTGACTGTTTCCCACAGAGAAGCTCGCCTTGCTTTTGCTGCTGAAAATGTCGACAAACCTCTCCAGTTTTGGAGGCGAGTGAGTTTCACGGACGAAAAAGTTTTCTCTACGGCATCAACCGCAAAAGTACTTGTTTACCGGCCTAAAGGTGCTAGGTATAATCGAAAATATATTTACAGTTGCCGAAGGAGTGGCAGGGAGTCGGTAACGGTATGGGCATGGATATCGGCCGAAGGGTGTGGGCTCCTGTGAGAAGTGGAAGGAAGATTCGATGCGCGCAGTTACATACCAATTCTGGAGAACGTGATGTTGCCTTCTGTGACAGCAAGATTTGGCGATGGTCAGATCATGTTCCAACAAGATCGCTCACCTATTCATATGGCACCTGTGGTTAAGAAGTGGTTCGACGACCATAGTAATATTACTGTAACGGAATGGCCAGCTAAAGGAGCTGACATGAATCCCATTGAGAATATTTGGACAGAAATGGTCAGAGTAGTACGAGAAAAGGGGCAGTCACCGTCGACTCGCCGACAGCTTTCTGATGTGATTCATGACGCTTGGAATGAGTTACTTGAATATCCTAGTTATGTGGCTCGAGTTGTGGGCTCAATGCCCAACAGACTTCAAGCTGTTGTGGAAGCCGAAGGAGGTTATACGCGATACTAAGCAGCATCAGCAGAGGTGTTTTTCTTTTTTCAGCCCTTCACCAATCAGCTGCAACAGCTGTTTCAAGTTTTTTTTTCAGACGTATATTTTATATAATTTCAAGGAATCGCAGAAAGTGGAATGTGGACAAACAAATTAATTCACAGCAAGATATGTAATATTTAATTTGATAAGAGAAGAAATACTCACCTTATATGTTCATGCAGTCTCTAAAAATTACATGGCACACGTGTATATGCAAGAAGGGTACAAAACAATTCAGTGCAAAGGAAAAATATTGAGCAGAAGCTCGCCGATGAAGGCGTAATTGGAGAACAAAGGTTGGGCTAGAAGGAGAGGTAAGGAGGCCCGAAAAAGCAGAGAAAAATCAAATACCCTGAGTCGTTGTCGCAGCAGAGGGCGGTTGGTATATGCGATTCGGAGCAACAGCAGAAGAATAGTTTTATTTACTGATTTTTGAGGCTTTATTTTGTGACGGCTAAACAGTGCTGCATCATGAGACCCACTATTTGTCCACATGTGGCTAAACATCAGAGGTGTAAAAAATTTTGAGAGATTGCGAAGTTCTCTGGAAGAGTAACGTGTTTTAAACAAGAAGATGATTTTTAGTTCATTTCATTTTAACCATTCACACTATGCTTTGACATTCTAATCTTTGATTTCATTTTATTATTATGTATCTTTTCTTCGGTGAAAGTCAACGGTAGTAAGTTTCAAGATATGTAGAATAACTGGAAGTTTTTAATTTGTGGAATAGCGTATTTAACAGTTAATATTTTCAACAAATCTTTAGTTACAGGACATATTAAGAAGCAAGTCAAAAATGGCATTGTGGAAAGATCAGGTTGGTCTCTAAAGGGTAGCGACGGTAAAATAGCAAATGCGAAACTATGGGTAATAACTATTGTTAATGGCGAGGAGCCATAATCGATATGCCACTACTCTGTAATTTTATTTCTGAAGTTTATCGTCAATCCTAGGACTGAAACCGATACTCTGTTTTACGTAAAGAATATAACCTTCAAAATTTATTTAGCAACGCAGAATATTAAATCATAGTTGATTGATCAGGAACCTAATCCAACTGCCTTTAATTTTATTCTCGCGGATGACATTGAGACAGTAAATAACAACAGAAATAACAAAACTCTCAGAATCAATATAGAGAATTCAAGTGTCCAGTGAATTCAAAAGTTTGCTATAATAGCGAATAATTGCTTTTACTGACTCCTTCATGCTTACGTTTCCTGTCAGACAATGTTTGAAACTAGGACTAGCAAGGTAAACAATTTTTCCACAAATTGTGAAATTGGAAGTCGGAGAACCAGTTACATAAATTACGATGACGACAAACGTTTTTCAAGTAAACTGATCACAGGAGGCATCCAACGCATTTATCGTGTGTTACATGCACAGTATGTAAACTGGCAACGCCACCAACACACAATACCACTAACAAGGGAACATCCCCATCGCACCCCCACAGATTTAATTATAAGTTGGCACAGTGGATAGGCCTTGAAAAACTGAACACAGATCAATCGAGAAATAAGGAAGAAGTTGTGTGGAACTGTGATAAAAATAAGCAAATTATACAAACTGAGTAGTCCATGCGCAAGATAGGCAACAACAAGGATACGGTGAGCTCAGCAGCGCCCTGATCCCGTGGTTAGCGTGAGCAGCTGCGGAACGAAAGGTCCTTGGTTCAAGTCTTCCCTCGAGTGAAAAGTGTAATTTTTTATTTTCAGACAACTATTATCTGTCCGTCCGTTCGTCCGATGCGAGGTAACTGCGCCGTAGTATGATGACGCTACACCTAAAGAAACATCGAATCACATGACGTAAGTCGACTACAGCGCACGGAAAAGAGAGTATTCCTGCTAACGAGGCTCCCTGGCTGGCAGTTGACTGTTCGCTACTTTGGACGAGAGTGCATTAAATACGTGGGGTGCATTCCGTGGGCAATATGAATCCAGCAAATATAGCTCGCGACTTCAATAACAATGCCAATGAATATTTTCCGAACTGTAAGGCATCGGAGTGTTCCTTAAGGGATCGAACGATTGTCGAATATTTGTATGATTATTTCCTACATTTGCTGATAAACGGTACGTGTGGTGATGATTGTCTGAAAATAAAAAATTAACACTCAAGGGAAGACTTGAACCAAGGACCCCTCGTTCCGCAGCTGCTCACGCTAACCACGCGACAACGGCGCTACCGAGCTCACACTCTCCTTGATGTTGATTATCTTGCACATGGACTACTCAGTTTGTATATTTTGCTTTTTTTTTTCATAGTTTCACACAACTTCTTCCTGTTCAGTTTTTCAAGGCCTATCCACTGTGCCAACTTATAACTAAATCTGAGAAGGGTGCGATGGGGAGGTTCCCTTGTTAGCTATAAACCAACTGTAGCAAAACGGAGCATCCTCGTTATCCATGTGATGGATAAGACGACTAATTCTCAACATAAATGTCAATGTAAGCATTAATTTCTGTTGGAACGTGCTTACTGGACCAAATAACATACATTTCCCTCGTCTTCAATGCGAATCATGTAGCAAATGTAATTTAAAGGACATAAAAAGATCGAGTGAATTTACTAACATAATTATGAACCACTCACGAACGTAAATCGATGGTCACATAGTTGTCAAAAGTATTCTATAGTATCGCCATTGTCCATTAGACTAGCAGCAGGAAGAAAACGTTCGCTCAGCTGTGCTGAGACATCTTGCACTGACAAAGCTCGAGCTTCGAAGACGCCACAGCATCGTCTGCCACCATTTCATGGGAAACGAAATATCTCAAGTATACAGTCTTAGACATAAAAACTAACCGCCAGCCGGCCGCCTCAGAGACTAAAAAAATGGTTCAAATGGCTCTGAGCACTATGGGACTCAACTGCTGAGGTCATTAGTCCCCTAGAACTTAGAACTAGTTAAACCTAACTAACCTAAGGACATCACAAACATCCATGCCCGAGGCAGGATTCGAACCTGCGACCGTAGCGGTCTTGCGGTTCCAGGCTGCAGCGCCTTTAACCGCACGGCCACTTCGGCCGGCCTCAGAGACTAAGTCCGAGTCGTTCACTTAACGTGGCCAATAAAACACAATCTGGCAACACTGTTAGATGCGGAAGTCTTAGGAGGAAGTGTTGTCTACTTCCGAGATGTTCTCGGATTGTGTGAGCCCTTGGTCTAGTGGTGCCCGAACGGTAGTTCAGTGTGTTCGGTCAGAGGGCTAGCTGCCCTCTAACAATAAAAAAAAAAAAAAAAAAAAAAAAAAAAAAGCTGGTTTAATGGATCAACAACGAGCTGAAACGGGTGTCTTTCGACGTCCGCCCCGAGCAGATACAACGAACGAAAACGAACAAATTGATATGAACTTTGTGCATTCTAAACTTATGGTCGCCTGTTTGCGTCCAACTGTTTTTTTTTTTTTTTAACCGCATTTCGGTCTAAAGTTATGAGTCTGATTGAGCATCGAAGATAATTCGCATAAAATTCTACTCACCAGCAATAACAAGTATTCCAGAAACAACTCCGCAGGACAGCTCGCGGCTGCGTCGCGATCATAACAGCTTACGCTCGAGCGTTTCCTCGCGCTGCAGCGGCTACCGGCCACCGGCCAGACGCCACCCGCCACCTGAAATTCGGCGCCGCCCATGTGAACGCGGCACCTCGCTGTCAGTGTATGTATCAACTGTCATTTTCAAATTTGAAGTTCTAGTTATCATCTTGCAGTTAAGCACTGGATTTTGCATACGTGAAAATCATGAACTACAGTTAAGCATTGTAAAATTGAGGCGCAAGTGGAAAGAGGTGTAACATCTGCAACACAACGTTTACTTTTGGTATAACAGAGGGGTGAATGCAGAGGAGGCAGCTAGAGAGATTTGAACTGTGTTTGGAGCGAGTGCTTTTGGGAAAAATACGCCAGAAAAAGATATTCGTGTATCAACAAAGATCGTTCTGGCGTGAATGATTTTCCACATTAAGGAAGTCTCGACTACTGATATATGTGATAGATTACCATTTTACCATCATGCGACATTTGCATTCAACAGGCAAAGTTCAGAAGTCTGGTGTAGGAGTACTGCATGCTCAAATTCGAAACAACAAAAATCAACGGAGTGACTATTATTGAACGTCATCAGGTCGCACATCGAGCATTCCTATGCAGTTCTGTTACTGGTGACGTGTCATGATGCCTTTATCGTTAACTTCCTAAGAGGAAATGAAAGGGGGAGCCCCACCAAAAGAAGTAAACTCGAGGAAAGAGTAGTGTGAACATAATATTTTACATCTGATAAATCCAAAAGTGTGTTTTGGGCTACGAATTCTGCCCCTAGGGTGTGTGCAACACAGCTGGAATTTGTTGCCAACAACTGAGACACTTTTCGGTATCAGTGTAAGAAAATCGAGGAACAAAACTACATCACCTGTGCTACTGCATGATAACGCACTATGTTGATTTGAGAAACAAAACTATCCAGGAGATCGATAGGAAAGTCGTCTCTCAGGCACTTGTATTGATAGGGAAGTCCTCTCTCAAGAACTTGTCCCTCTCGTCATATATTTGTAAAATTTTACCTTTCCCGCTCTTGATCGATCAACCATCAAGGCAATTCATTTCTAGACGAAAATACTCTTATAACTACTCTGGTTTAATGACATCGTTAGAACCAGTAGATTTCTACAGGCGTAGAATTTGTAAACAACTTTAGCATTGTCAGATCGTTTTAGATATCGTGAAAGAAAATTCTGCTGCTGATTAATTTCTCCTTGATAATCACTGTTGCGTTTAGTAAACTAATGGAAAATGCAATTAAAATACTCACTGTACTATTACAAATTAAATTCAGCTTACTACAGAAACATCACGACGGCAGTCTAACTTAATGAAGCATTAAGTGTCTGTGAGACGATTAAGCCTATGTTAACACGAATTAGTAGGATATTACCGACTTTTGACTTCGAAAAGATCTTTATTTATTTCATTTCCTGTACCATTCGTAAGTATTATGAAAATGTGACATATCATAGATAAAATTATGTATTTACAACAACAAAAAGTATGTCGGTAGAAAACAAAAATGGCATTATGAATTTGGCAGTACCGTAAGGTACTAAGGGTTACTGAAAGAAGCAAGACGAATTTTGCTCTAGCGTTGTCTTACGATTTCCTTATTGAGATTTTGTCTGCCTGCTTGTAGCTGTGCTACAAAAGAATGAAAAGTCTGGCTTTCAGCGAGTCTCGAAAGGCGTACGAAAGCAGCTTGCACCTGGCAGCTAAGCATGTTACCTGGGAAGTGGTTTTTTCCTAAAGTGGGAAGACATCCTTTTGTGGTTGAATTGTTGGCAAATTGTCAGTCAGACGCGTGCTGTTGGTCTAAGCGTTTCGGTGTGTTGAATTTGTACCAATGATTTTTCTACAGGTTTTTTTCTGTCCCAAATAGAGAGTTGAAGTCTCCCATTAGTATTTTCATGTCATCTTGGTGAATTTTGCTCATAGTATTTTCGAGTGGGTTCCAGAATTTTCGGCATTTTCGGTGTTTTTCTTATTTTCGATGTCGGTGGGGACACGTGCATTGATGAGTGTTTATTTTTTCCAGGGGCTCTGAATGAGCATAGTCGTAAGTCGCTTGTTGATGGGCCGGCTGCGGTAGCCGAACGGTTCTAGGCGCTTCAGTCCGGAACCGCGCGACTGCTACTGTCACAGGTCTGAATCCAGCCTCGGTCATGGATGTGTGTGATGTCCTTAGGTTAGTTAGGTTTAAGTAGTTCTAAGTTCTAGGGGACTGATGACCTCCGCTGTTAGGTCCCATAGTGCTCAGAGCCTTTTGAACCGTTTGATTGTTGATGGGTGTGATTTCTTTGACAGAGTTGATGATAGATCTGTGTTCGAGAAATGCAATGCCGAAGACTGGTACGCCTTTCGCTACCTTTTGTTGTATTTTGCTCTTGCAATGGTTTCCCTAATGCAAGATTTCATTGTCAGTTAGTCGTGGTTCTTAAAGAACAAGGATGAGAATTTTTTGTCGGTCGATTTCTTTTGTGAGATTATTTAGTTTTCGTGTTTGGATCAATGTATCGATGTTTATTTTACCGGACAGGACCAGAGGGTGTTGAAGCCTTTGAAAAATATTTTCAGCCAAGCTCATTGAGCTAACAGACGCTGACCAGAGTAACGGTGATTTTCACTCAGACGTGTCTGGATTTTGGGTTCAACGGACTGAGTAGCCGTTCAGGATTGTGTTAGTATTTGGTTCACCCCCCTGTATTTGATTTACTCGGTACCACCCATATGGGGGAGGGTTTCCCCTATCCGCCACACGCGATTATTATTATTATTATTATTATTATTATTATTATTGTCATTATGTCATCAGCAAATCCGATATGGTGTATCTTCCCACCACTGAAATAGACGTGTATTGTTCGACTCAGTATTTCCATCACATAAATGTGGGTTATAATTACGTTACATTGTTGCTAGTAGACATATTTCTCAATTTTTCGTAGACAGTTGCTACGTTACTCCATCATAGGAATTTATGTGCGCAGCATTGTTGCAATACAGACGTTCAAATTATCCGATTTCTGTAATTTGATTTCGATACCAGATCGTTCTAATCGGATTTAGCCAGGCAGTCTTAATGTGGAAATCCGACTACGACTCTCATCATATGATAGACGGGGTAAACCACATTCTTAATCGGACTGTTGAATATAGATCACTTATCTATGACAGGGCCTGAATTCTTAAACACTGTGGAAAATAATAATCCAATGTGCTTATTACAAATACGTTATTTAAATATAAATATATGAACTAACGAGATAACACTCAATTTACAGGAGCAGAGCCCCATCCATCATAGCAAAGCAGTGCGAGATTGGTTTCAGGGCCAAGAGAGGGTAAAGCTGTTGCCGTTTGTTCCACGATCACCAAACATCAACCAGATAGAGAATATGTCCATGTGGATCTACAAAAGCAAGCGACCTTTGCACAAATATAGAAAACATATGTTGGGAAGTAAACCGTCACGCTACACTGTCGACGGCTTAATGAAATCAACTCCCCTACGCCTTCGAGAAATCTTACGTAATGGTCGTGGGTGGTTTGGTTACTAAAAGTATAAAATATGTTCAAATGTGTGTGAAATCTTATGGGACTTGACTGCTAAGGCCATCAGTACCTAAGCTTACATACTACTTAACCTAAATTATACTAAGGACAAACACACACACCCATGCCCAGGGGGGGACTCGAACCTCCGCCGGGATCAGCCACGCAGCCCATGACTGCAGCGCCCAGACCGCTCGGCTAATCCCGCGCGGCTACTAAAAGTATACTCGTCCACAAAACCCATGTGGACAGTTATCTGATAATCGGTCAAGCTTTGCTTTGTCGCAGCTCTTTAGCATACAAGTCCATTTACTTTCTGTCTCCTCCTTGCAATTCTTGCAATGCAAGGTAATTGAAAAAACTCATCCACTCGACGCCAACTGAGGAACTGACTGGTGCATATGTTGTTCAACACACAGTAGTTGTCACCCTCACTGGAATCAATGATTGTGTGTGTGTGTGTGTGTGTTTTCGTGTTTATGCACAATCTGAATCAATACTATTAACATTAGAGAGACAACCAACAATAAATATTGAATCAGATATGACTGTAAAGTATTTTAATGCGATGGGAAGTTACAAACTGAATTTTCACCCAACCCACGTCCTGCAGATTACGTTAAGTAAGACATATTAACTACATGGTATCGTTAGCAGAGGCAGTGCGCTCTTCTTGTCGAGGTTCGCGACACGTGCAGTGATCGGCAGTGCCCAATGCCGCCGCGATTTGTTTATGCTGGCTGAGCGTGGACACTGCAGCAGACGCTTCGCCATAAACAGAAAGAAATCACCTTGGCTCTGACTGCAGTGAGCGGATATCACTGCCTGCGTGTTCTTATAGTAACCAACGTGAGACTCTACTCACAGGTGCCATGGAGCAATTGCAACGGGTATCATGTCATTAGTCATCAGAATATTAACCAGTGACGAAATGTCCACTCTATTTGAATCCGAAGAAAATAGGAACCTGCTCGCAAAGGAATGTGAGGTGATACCAAAATTTATCCAGCATAGAAAAATTAGCTGCAGCGTTTTCATGTATGCAGTAGTAGTACACAAGGAAATATTATGTTTTGGAAGCGTATATTTCATTTCCTCGTCTCATATTAACGCCCTTGTTTTAGCATGAAGTGAGAAAATAAACACGAAAACCTTAAGTTCCTGAGAAGCATATGAGTCATTTCCTCTTCTCGTATCATACCTGTTGTTTTAGTATGAGGTAAAAAAATAAAGAGGTTAGGGTTCTGAAACATTATATGACACCAGATTCTTATCGTAAGCGCTATCGGAAACGCTAAAAGCAGGGAGCTATCCATTCTTTTGTCCAAAAGTCTGTTTCCTTTCATGCATTACTCACGCTAGGAGATTCTTATTTAAGGATTTGTGAGCATCAAGTTCTTCAGCAGAACAAGCCTTATGTTATTGTGCTAATTACGGTATGGAAAAAATGCAACAAAGACGAGTTCCGCTGGAGCAGTGAGGATATTTGCACATGTCTGTATTCAGCAATGACTGCCAGCTGCCACAGAATCCTTGCGGCAGGCAACACAACTGTGCGTGCACTTCAGACTTCATTCAGTAAGTCGTCAGGAAATGGATGGAAACGACAAATTAACGTTGCTATCCGAGTCGTATTCAATCCAGAATGAGGTGTTATTAAGGTAGTTGAACGTCCTAGCAATTACACTTCTATAATTCCCGTATGAGTATTCCGATAGCCAAAAGAACTCGTTAGTGTGAAACCGTCTGGAACTGCATTAACCTCAAACTGCAAGAGCTTGAGACAATACGTGGACTCTTCTCTTCGCTAGGTGATCTATTACTGATAGCCCGCATCTCGTGGTCGTGCGGTAGCGTTCTCGCTTCCCACGCCCGGGTTCCCGGGTTCGATTCCCGGCGGGGTCAGGGATATTCTCTGCCTCATGATGGCTGGGTGTTGTGTGCTGTCCTTAGGTTAGTTAAGTTTAAGTAGTTCTTAGTTCTAGGGGACTGATGACCATAGATGTTAAGTCCCATAGTGCTCAGAGCCATTTGATCCATTTATTACTGATATTTAGGATTCTCTGCGTCCTAGGCGAACTTCAGAGGCGCTTTCCGCTATTCTTGACAAACATGAGAAACTTGTAATCACTGCGAGTTACAACTGCGTGATGATAATGGTTCAGGTTGTCAGTAGTTGTGGTTGTGTTATGCTGTCAAACTGCTTACAGCAACGTTAATGGTGGCACACATAATTTAGCGCTGACTACCTACTTAAGTAAAGATAGTGTTGTGGCGTCGTCGCTTGTCTTTATTTGGCCTCAGTTTGAGTAATCCGATTTAACGAACATAGTACTACATCCGCGGGCTGCTAATGATACAGTATGACTATAGAGATCATCTTGCGGGTATTACATTATTTCAGGAATGAATTGCTTAAAAAAAATTACCCTCAGCTATGCAGCTGGAATGACTCACTACACAGGTACTCTACGTTAAAGTTTGTTAAGTGATCAGTTCGCTGCAATCCTGCTTCTACTGTTTGTAAATACTTGTATACTTCAAAAACGGTTCAAATGGCTCACAGCGCTGTGGGACTTAACGTCTGAGGTCATCAGTCCACTAGAACTTAGAACTACTTAAACCTAACTAACCTAAGGTCATCAGACACATCCATGCCCGAGACTGGAGTCTAACCTGAGACCGTAGCTGTCGCGCGGTTCCAGACTGTAGCGCCTAGAACCGCTCGGCCACCCTGGCCGGCATACTTGTATACTGACCATTCGTTATTTGACTGAATATGAACTACAATCTAATTCGCATGTATACGACATGGGTTAGCGCCGGCACAAAGGTATGACTAGGGATTGGATGCCGTTGGAGTCCCGTTATTTTGATGGCAAGACAAATGTTCGCAAATCACCTCTATTGCCTCAAAAGACAATTGCATCTTAAATATCGAGGGACCGATGGCCACACTGTCACAGCGTGTTGAAATACAGCAACGACGGCAGTTGAAAATTTGTGACCGACTGAGCTTCGAACCTAGACCTCCTGCTTACTAGACAGACGTGCTGACCACTGCACTATTATTTGTTTAAAAAGTTTGAGAAGACTTTCAGCACCAGCTAGGCGGGGGCAAAGAGGGCAGGGGTCGAAAATCCGAGGCCTGGCCACAATGCCTCCCCCATACCTGTCACTGAGCAGCTGCATTATTCACATGTATTCCATGTGTGCATTCATATATTCCTTTAAATTGAAGAACAGAACTGAAGTAGTCATTAAGGTAAAATAAATTACAGATTGTCGCCTCCAATGGCGTGCGTTCCTTGTGGAACATAACTTATAACATTGAACAGGGTGACGGAAAAATAAATAGCAAACATTCATTCAGAAATATATTCACAATTTAAGTTATTATGCACTGGATGTATATGAGGCCTGTAAGGAAGCCATATATTTGTCAACAAATGGAAGAAGTTTCGGAGCCGGAGTGGTTTTGCCAAATTAGAACAGTTCTGATTTTAGAACCAACGTAAAAGAATATTCCAGGAATAGAAAAAAGTGAAAGAATATTATTCTGCTTCTAATCAATAAAATTGTCCACCTCTTTGTAGCCCACATAAAGCAATAGATAAAAAAATTTTAAACCATTCCTTATATTTGTTATTCTTCTTCAGCTTAAAATGTTCTTCTGCAATATAAAACATGCACTCTTCTAAGTTTTGTTTATTACGACGTAAAACACAAACTGTCCCAGAAGCCACGAATAACTGTTATTCTTTGCGGACGGGTAACATTTCCAGTCGGGCTGTAAAGCTTCAGTTATAGGTATATGACTTTCTGCGGTTCTGTTGATAGTGCTAATTTCTTCCTAGTCCAGTTCGAAATTCTGATTCTATTTTCACATAAGAAGGTGTGCGTTACAGTTTCTACAAGCCCACATTTGTCGCAGTATAGAGATGGTCTCAATTTTATTTTTCATAATCGTTCGGCTGTGGGTATGGTTTCGTCTACAACGTCGCACCGTACGGCACTGACTCTAGTTGGTATAATTTTATTGTTCATATTTTTCCAGACGTTCCTCCAATTTTTTGTAGGTTAATTTACCGGAATTGGTTTGTGTAGACGATGTCTGGTAACATAATCATAGACGGTTCTAGTGTTGGTTTGTGCTGGTAGACGTCTTATACAGCTCCAGTCGCCATAGTACTTTCGGACGTAATCTATGCTGGCGTGCTACATTACCAGGAGCGTTCCTGTCCCCAGGCTCTAACGAGAGGAACAGAAGTTTCGTGATGCCTGTCTTAATGGCGTGTATTAGTTTAAAAGCACGTCTTTAATTCCAAGTCCTCTGTTTTGCCTCTGCAAAGTCGCCGTGTGACAGGTTAAAGGCGAAGTCTACAAAGAAAAAGTAAACCCAAAAGCCGATTTGATCGTTCGGATTATGAATAGTGCAGCCCCCATAAAAGAACGCAAAGACGACCTAAGAAGAGCTACACGTGGTGTTATCTAGAGAAGTCAAATGTGCATTGAAGTTGGTGGCGGAATTTTTGAAAGTCAACTTTGAACGTTCTCATTTGCCTTTGATTTGAGTGTGTTAGGGTTACGTACTATCAGCTGTATCTCTGTCCTCAATAAAAAGTGGACCCATTTATATGGAAGTTTTTTATGCAATTCGTCTGTACTACCACCTGCTAAAATATCTACTATTCCTCCCGAAACACCCTGCCTATGGAGATATGTGTGGTGTCTGTTCTTTCGGACATGTCCGAAAGAAAATGCTTCATGGCATTCTGCCACGACCTTCGATCTAGTTACAGGGGCTGATAGAGATTTCAGAGCTGCTTGGCTGTCTGAATAAAAGTAGATGCTACGATTTTTGTAGGCTCTACTCCAATTCTCCTCCGTGCACATGCTGATAGAAGATGTCATGTAATACTGTGGCCGTCTTCCCTAAAGAGATTCTAGGCAGTACACCGGACCCAGTACTTTCATCTGTTTTCGACCTGTCAGTAAACCACTATATTATGTCTACTGCACGGTGTAGTGGTTCGTTCTTCCACTGCTCCCTGCTTCCAAGTGTTACATGGCAAGGTTTATTGAAACAGCTAGAAGTTATTGTATAGTTAGTCGGCATTTCCCCAACCATCGCCATACTGATTTGGGATTCCGTATATTCTAACTATATCCAGATATTTACAATTTATAGCCTTTATGTCCCTGCCGCTGCCTCCATTTTAAGCCACAGGTGTAAGGCGGGCATGTCTAGCGTAATATCAATCACAGGAGTGGATGTCCTGCTAATTCCATCTGTTTGTGAAAGCAGATCAGTCTCTGCACTTTGCCAGACTCCCTAGCAGCCACCTTCTGTTCGACTTTGTTCATATTATAGGCCTATAAATTATCAATGGTCTTTTTGCAGAGGTGTATATCCAGTAAGTATTGGGTTTCGACCCCAGTTTACCCTACAGCAGCTTCTAGTGCTTATAAGATTGTCTTTCGCAGTGGAACACATTCTTTATGTGAGGTGTTCATAATATTTTTTCCATCCAGGGCTACCTCTAGATACACTACAACCCAGCTATATGTATGTTCGATAAAAATTGGACACATGTTATATGTCACTGTTTCAACAATTTTTTCTATACTACCATTTCCTACAATGTTTACTACTTCTCCTGAAACATCCTATATAACTAATTGGGTCTCGGCGGCTCATCTATAGTTTTCAGTGCTAGACGCACGACATCGTCCGAACCCACGCGGGAATACAGTGTAGGGGCGAGCGAGTGAAATAATGGCCGGGGGGCCTGGTCCCATAAGTTCTTGTCACAAATTTACAAAATTTTAAATCCAAAATACTGTATCTCGGTTCTTACAGTAGTGCAATAGGTGCGCACTGGTTAGATGTAACTGCCGGCCTGAGTGGCCGAGCGCCTCTAGGCGCTACAGTTTGGAACCGCGCGACCGCTGCGGTCGCAGGTTCGAATCCTGCCTCGGGAATGGATGTGTGTGATGTCCTTAGGTTAGTTAGGTTTAAGTAGTTCTACGTTCTAGGGGACTGATGACCACAGCAGTTAAGTCCCATAGCGCTCAGAGCCATTTGAATCATTTTTTTTTGTTAGATGTAACTGAAGAGAGACTCTAACTCGGATTGTGATTAAGGGCGAATCCCAAGCGCATGGCCACGAACAATTGGGAGCGGAAACTTAATGTCATCAGAACCTTGTTGAAGGTCCATGACATGCGATCGTTAGACTGGCTGCAGAAAGTTCAGTTTATAAATACACACATACTTAGCAAAATTTATCATGTCGCAGCAGTCTTACCGATACTGCAGGTCACAGCACATTAAATATTAGCTGTAGCCTCTTGGTATGAGTGGAAAAAAAATCTTCAAAGTATCCTGTCACACGGCGACTTTGCAGAGGCAAAACAGAGGACTTGGAATTAAAGACGTGCTTTTAAACTAATACACGCCATTAAGACAGGCATCACGAAACTTCTGTTCCTCTCGTTAGAGCCTGGGGACAGGAACGCTCCTGGTAATGTAGCACGCCAGCATAGATTACGTCCGAAAGTACTATGGCGACTGGAGCTGTATAAGACGTCTACCAGCACAAACCAACACTAGAACCGTCTATGATTATGTTACCAGACATCGTCTACACAAACCAATTCCGGTAAATTAACCTACAAAAAATTGGAGGAACGTCTGGAAAAATATGAACAATAAAATTATACCAACTAGAGTCAGTGCCGTACGGTGCGACGTTGTAGACGAAACCATACCCACAGCCGAACGATTATGAAAAATAAAATTGAGACCATCTCTATACTGCGACAAATGTGGGCTTGTAGAAACTGTAACGCACACCTTCTTATGTGAAAATAGAATCAGAATTTCGAACTGGACTAGGAAGAAATTAGCACTATCAACAGAACCGCAGAAAGTCATATACCTATAACTGAAGCTTTACAGCCCGACTGGAAATGTTACCCGTCCGCAAAGAATAACAGTTATTCGTGGCTTCTGGGACAGTTTGTGTTTTACGTCGTAATAAACAAAACTTAGAAGAGTGCATGTTTTATATTGCAGAAGAACATTTTAAGCTGAAGAAGAATAACAAATATAAGGAATGGTTTAAAATTTTTTTTATCTATTGCTTTATGTGGGCTACAAAGAGGTGGACAATTTTATTGATTAGAAGCAGAATAATATTCTTTCACTTTTTTCTATTCCTGGAATATTCTTTTACGTTGGTTCTAAAATCAGAACTGTTCTAATTTGGCAAAACCACTCCGGCTCCGAAACTTCTTCCATTTGTTGACAAATATATGGCTTCCTTACAGGCCTCATATACATCCAGTGCATAATAACTTAAATTGTGAATATATTTCTGAATGAATGTTTGCTATTTATTTTTCCGTCACCCTGTTCAATGTTATAAGTTATGTTCCACAAGGAACGCACGCCATTGGAGGCGACAATCTGTAATTTATTTTACCTTAATGACTACTTCAGTTCTGTTCTTCAATTTAAAGGAATATATGAATGCACACATGGAATACATGTGAATAATGCAGCTGCTCAGTGACAGGTATGGGGGAGGCATTGTGGCCAGGCCTCGGATTTTCGACCCCTGCCCTCTTTGCCCCCGCCTAGCTGGTGCTGAAAGTCTTCTCAAACTTTTTAAACAAATAATAGTGCAGTGGTCAGCACGTCTGTCTAGTAAGCAGGAGGTCTAGGTTCGAAGCTCAGTCGGTCACAAATTTTCAACTGCCGTCGTTGCTGTATTTCAACACGCTGTGACAGTGTGGCCATCGGTCCCTCGATATTTAAGATGCAATTGTCTTTTGAGGCAATAGAGGTGATTTGCGAACATTTGTCTTGCCATCAAAATAACGGGACTCCAACGGCATCCAATCCCTAGTCATACCTTTGTGCCGGCGCTAACCCATGTCGTATACATGCGAATTAGATTGTAGTTCATATTCAGTCAAATAACGAATGGTCAGTATACAAGTATGCCGGCCAGGGTGGCCGAGCGGTTCTAGGCGCTACAGTCTGGAACCGCGCGACAGCTACGGTCTCAGGTTAGACTCCAGTCTCGGGCATGGATGTGTCTGATGACCTTAGGTTAGTTAGGTTTAAGTAGTTCTAAGTTCTAGTGGACTGATGACCTCAGACGTTAAGTCCCACAGCGCTGAGAGCCATTTGAACCGTTTTTGAAGTATACAAGTATTTACAAACATTAGAAGCAGGATTGCAGCGAACTGATCACTTAACAAACTTTAACGTAGAGTACCTGTGTAGTGAGTCATTCCAGCTGCATAGCTAAGGGTAATTTTTTTTAAGCAATTCATTGCTGAATTAATGTAATACCCGCAAGATGATCTCTATAGTCATACTGTATCATTAGCAGCCCGCGGACGTAGTACTATGTTCGTTAAATCGGATTACTCAAGCTGAGGCCAAATAAAGACAAGCGACGACGCCACAACACTATCTTTACTTAAGTAGGTAGTCAGCGCTAAATTTTGTGTGCCACCATTAACGTTGCAGTTTGACAGCATAACACCACCACACTACTGACGACCTGAACCATTATCATCACGCAGTTGTAACTCGCAGTGATTACAAGTTTCTCATGTTTGCCAAGAAAAGCGGAAAGCGCCTCTGAAGTTCCATTTCCATTACGCCTAGGACGGAGAGAATCCTAAATATCAGTAATAGATCACCTAGCGAAGAGAAGAGTCCACGTATTGTCCCAAGCTCTTGCAGTTTGAGGTTAATGCAGTTCCAGATGGTTTCACACTAACGGGTTCTTTTGGCTATCGGAATACTCATACGGGAATTATAGAAGTGTAATTGCTAGAACGTTCAACTACCTTAATAACACCTCATTCTGGATTGAATACGACTCGGAAAGGAACGTTAATTTTACGTTTCCATCCACCTCCTGACGACTTACTGAATGAAGTATGAAGTGCACGCACAGTTGTGTTGCCTGCCACAAGGATTCTGTGGCAGCTGGCAGTCATTGCTGAATACAGACATGTGCAAATAGCCTCACTGCTCCAGCGGAACTCGTCTTTGTTGCATTTTTTCCATACCGTAATAGCACAATAACATAAGGCTTGTTCTGCTGAAGGACTTGATGCCCACAAATCCTTAAATAAGAATCTCCTAGCGTGAGTAATGCATGAAAGGAAACAGACTTTTGGACAAAAGAGTGGGTAGCTCCCTGCTTTTTGCGTTTCCGATAGCGCCTACGATAAGAATCTGGTGTCATATTATGTTTCAGAACCCTAAACTCTTTATTTTTTTACCTCATACTAAAACAACAGTTATGATATGAGAAGAGGAAATGACTCATATGCTTCTCAGGAACTTTAGTTTTTCGTGTTTATTTTCTCACTTCATGCTAAAACAAGGGCGTTAATATGAGAAGAGGAAATGAAATATACGCTTCCAGGACATAATATTTCCTTGTGTGCTACTACTGCATACATGAAAACGCTGCAGTTAATTTTTCTATGTTGGATACATTTTGGTATCACCTCACATTCCTTCGTGAGAAGGTTCCTATAAGGTTACTATAAGAACACGCAGGCAGTGATATCCGCTCACTGCAGTCAGAGCCAAGGTGATTTCTTTCTGTTTATGGCGAAGCGTCTGCTGCAGTGTCCACGCTCAGCCAGCATAAACAAATCGCGGCGGTATTGGGCACTGCCGATCGCTGCACTTGTCGCGAGCCTCGACAAGAAGAGCGCACTGCCTCTGCTAACGATACCATGTAGTTAATACATCTTACTTAACGTAATCTGCAGGACGTGGGTTGGGTGAAAATTCAGTTTGTAACATCCCATCGCATTAAAATACTTTACAGTCATATCTGATGCAATATATATTGTTGGTTGTCTCTCTAATGTTAATAGTATTGATTCAGATTGTGCATAAACACGAAAACACACACACACACACACACACACACACACACACACACACACACACGCACGCACACACACACAGTCATTGATTCCAGTCAGGGTGACAACTACTGTGTGTTGAACAACATATGCACCAGTCAGTTCCTCAGTTGGCGTCGAGTGGATGAGTTTTTTCAATTACCTTGCATTGCAAGAATTGCAAGGAGGAGACAGAAAGTAAATGGACTTGTATGCTAAAGAGCTGCAACAAAGCAAAGCTTGACCGATTATCAGATAACTGTCCACATGGGTTTTGTGGACGAGTATACTTTTAGTAGCCGCGCGGGATTAGCCGAGCGGTCTGGGCGCTGCAGTCATGGGCTGCGTGGCTGATCCCGGCGGAGGTTCGAGTCCTCCCTCGGGCATGGGTGTGTGTGTTTGTCCTTAGTATAATTTAGGTTAAGTAGTATGTAAGCTTAGGTACTGATGACCTTAGCAGTCAAGTCCCATAAGATTTCACACGCATTTGAACATATTTTTATACTTTTAGTAACCAACCCACCCACGACCATTACGTAAGATTTCTCGAAGGCGTAGGGGAGTTGATTTCATTAAGCCGTCGACAGTGTAGCGTGACGGTTTACTTCCCAACATATGTTTTCTATATTTGTGCAAAGGTCGCTTGCTTTTGTAGATCCACATGGACATATTCTCTATCTGGTTGATGTTTGGTGATCGTGGAACAAACGGCAACAGCTTTACCCTCTCTTGGCCCTGAAACCAATCTCGCACTGCTTTGCTATGATGGATGGGGCTCTGCTCCTGTAAATTAAGTGTTATCTCGTTAGTTCATATATTTATATTTAAATAACGTATTTGTAATAAGCACATTGGATTATTATTTTCCACAGTGTTTAAGAATTCAGGCCCTGTCATAGATAAGTGATCTATATTCAACAGTCCGATTAAGAATGTGGTTTACCCCGTCTATCATATGATGAGAGTCGTAGTCGGATTTCCACATTAAGACTGCCTGGCTAAATCCGATTAGAACGATCTGGTATCGAAATCAAATTACAGAAATCGGATAATTTGAACGTCTGTATTGCAACAATGCTGCGCACATAAATTCCTATGATGGAGTAACGTAGCAACTGTCTACGAAAAATTGAGAAATATGTCTACTAGCAACAATGTAACGTAATTATAACCCACATTTATGTGATGGAAATACTGAGTCGAACAATACACGTCTATTTCAGTGGTGGGAAGATACACCATATCGGATTTGCTGATGACATAATGACAATAATAATAATAATAATAATAATAATCGCGTGTGGCGGATAGGGGAAACCCTCCCCCATATGGGTGGTACCGAGGAAATCAAATACAGGGGGGTGAACCAAATACTAACACAATCCTGAACGGCTACTCAATCCGTAGAACCCAAAATCCAGACACGTCTGAGTGAAAATCACCGTTGCTCTGGCCAGCGTCTGTTAGCTCAATGAGCTTGGCTGAAAATATTTGCTTTCAAAGGCTTCAACACCCTCTGGTCCTGTCCGGTAAAGTAAACATCGATACATTGATCCAAACACGAAAACTAAATAATCTCACAAAAGAAATCGACCGACAAAAAATTTTCATCCTTGCTCTTTAAGAACCACGACTAACTGACAATGAAATCTTGCATTGGGGAAACCATTGCATCTTCAAGAGCAAAATACAACTAAAGGTAGCGAAAGGCGTACCAGTCTTCGGCATTGCGTTTCTCGAACACAGATCTATCATCAACTCTGTCAAAGAAATCACACCCATCAACAATCAAAAGGTTCAAATGGCTCTGAGCACTATGGGACCTAACAGCGGAGGTCATCAAAAATGGTTCAAATGGCTCTGGGCACTATGGGACTTAACATCTATGGTCATCAGGCCCCTAGAACTTAGAACTACTTAAACCTAACTAACCTAAGGACATCACACACACCCATGCCCGAGGCAGGATTCGAACCTGCGACCGTAGCAGTCGCGCGGTTCCGGACTGCGCGCCTAGAACCGCGAGACCACCGCGGCCGGCAATGACAATAATAATAATAATAATAATAATAATAATAATAATAATCGCGTGTGGCGGATAGGGGAAACCCTCCCCCATATGGGTGGTACCGAGGAAATCAAATACAGGGGGGTGAACCAAATACTAACACAATCCTGAACGGCTACTCAATCCGTAGAACCCAAAATCCAGACACGTCTGAGTGAAAATCACCGTTGCTCTGGCCAGCGTCTGTTAGCTCAATGAGCTTGGCTGAAAATATTTGCTTTCAAAGGCTTCAACACCCCCTGATCCTGTCCGGTAAAGTAAACATCGATACATTGATCCAAACACGAAAACTAAATAATCTCACAAAAGAAATCGACCGACAAAAAATTCTCATCCTTGCTCTTTAAGAACCACGACTAACTGACAATGAAATCTTGCATTAGGGAAACCATTGCATCTTCAAGAGCAAAATACAACTAAAGGTAGCGAAAGGCGTACCAGTCTTCGGCACTGCACTTCTCGAACACAGATCTATCATCAACTCTGTCAAAGAAATCACACCCATCAACAATCAAAAGGTTCAAATGGCTCTGAGCACTATGGGACCTAACAGCGGAGGTCATCAAAAATGGTTCAAATGGCTCTGGGCACTATGGGACTTAACATCTATGGTCATCAGGCCCCTAGAACTTAGAACTACTTAAACCTAACTAACCTAAGGACATCACACAACACCCAGCCATCACGAGGCAGAGAAAATCCCTGAACCCGCCGGGAATCGAACCCGGGAACCCGGGCGTGGGAAGCGAGAACGCTACCGCACGACCACGAGATGCGGGCAGAAGGTCATCAGTCCCCTAGAACTTAGAACTACTTAAACCTAACTAACCTAAAGACATCACACACATCCATGACCGAGGCTGGATTCGGACCTGTGACAGTAGCAGTCGCGCGGTTCCGGACTGAAGCGCCTAGAACCGTTCGGCCACCGCAGCCGGCCCATCAACAAGCGACTTACGACTATGCTCATCAGAGCCCCAGTAAAAAATAAACACTGACTAACAATTTGCCAACAATTCAACCACAAAAGGATGTCTTCCCACTTTAGGAAAAAACCACTTCCCAGGTAACATGCTAAGCTGCCAGGTGCAAGCTGCTTTCGTACGCCTTTCGAGACTCGCTGAAAGCCAGACTTTTCATTCTTTTGTAGCACAGCTACAAGCAGGCAGACAAAATCTCAATAAGGAAATCGTAAGACAACGCTAGAGCAAAATTCGTCTTGCTTCTTTCAGTAACCCTTAGTACCTTACGGTACTGCCAAATTCATAATGCCATTTTTGTTTTCTACCGACATATTTTTTGTTGTTGTAAATACATAATTTTATCTATGAAATGTTACATTTTCATAATACTTACGAATGGTACAGGAAATGAAATAAATAAAGATCTTTTCGAAGTTAAAAGTCGGTAATATCCTACTAATTCGTGTTAACATAGGCTCAATCGTCTCACAGACACTTAATGCTTCATTAAGTTAGACTGCCGTCGTGATGTTTCTGTAGTAAGCTAAATTTAATTTGTAATAGTACAGTGAGTATTTTAATTGCATTTTCCATTAGTTTACTAAACGCAACAGTGATTATCAAAGAGAAGTTAATCATCAGCAGAATTCTCTTTCACGATATCTAAAACGATCTGACAATGCTAAAGTTGTTTACGAATTCTACGCCTGTAGAAACCTACTGGTTCTAACGATGTAATTAAACCAGAGTAGTTATAAGAGTATTTTCGTCTAGAAATGAATTGCCTTGATGGTTGATCGATCAAGAGCGGGAAAGGTAAAATTTTACAAATATATGACGAGAGGGACAAGTTCTTGAGAGAGGACTTCCCTATCAATACAAGTGCCTGAGAGACGACTTTCCTATCGATCTCCTGGATAGTTTTGTTTCTCAAATCAACATAGTGCGTTATCATGCAGTAGCACAGGTGATGTAGTTTTGTTCCTCGATTTTCTTACACTGATACCGAAAAGTGTCTCAGTTGTTGGCAACAAATTCCAGCTGTGTTGCACACACCCTAGGGGCAGAATTCGTAGCCCAAAACACACTTTTGGATTTATCAGATGTAAAATATTATGTTCACACTACTCTTTCCTCGAGTTTACTTCTTTTGGTGGGGCTCCCCCTTTCATTTCTTCTTAGGAAGTTAACGATAAAGGCATCATGACACGTCACCAGTAACAGAACTGCATAGGAATGCTCGATGTGCGACCTGATGACGTTCAATAATAGTCACTCCGTTGATTTTTGTTGTTTCGAATTTGAGCATGCAGTACTCCTACACCAGACTTCTGAACTTTGCCTGTTGAATGCAAATGTCGCATGATGGTAAAATGGTAATCTATCACATATATCAGTAGTCGAGACTTCCTTAATGTGGAAAATCATTCACGCCAGAACGATCTTTGTTGATACACGAATATCTTTTTCTGGCGTATTTTTCCCAAAAGCACTCGCTCCAAACACAGTTCAAATCTCTCTAGCTGCCTCCTCTGCATTCACCCCTCTGTTATACCAAAAGTAAACGTTGTGTTGCAGATGTTACACCTCTTTCCACTTGCGCCTCAATTTTACAATGCTTAACTGTAGTTCATGATTTTCACGTATGCAAAATCCAGTGCTTAACTGCAAGATGATAACTAGAACTTCAAATTCGAAAATGACAGTTGATATATACACTGAGAGCGTGGCGCGCGTTCAAATGGGCGGCGCCGGATTTCAGGCGGCGGGTGGCGTCTGGCCGGTGGCCGGTAGCCGCTGCAGCGCGGGGAAACGCTCGAGCGTAAGCTGTTATGATCGCGACGCAGCCGCGAGCTGTCCTGCGGAGTTGTTTCTGGAATACTTGTTATTGCTGGTGAGTAGAATTTTATGCGAATTATCTTCGATGCTCAATCAGACTCATAACTTTAGACCGAAATGCGGTTAAAAAAAAAAAAAAAAAAAACAGTTGGACGCAAACAGGCGACCATAAGTTTAGAATGCACAAAGTTCATATCAATTTGTTCGTTTTCGTTCGTTGTATCTGCTCGGGGCGGACGTCGAAAGACACCCGTTTCAGCTCGTTGTTGATCCATTAAACCAGCTTTTTTTTTTTTTTTTTTTTTTTATTGTTAGAGGGCAGCTAGCCCTCTGACCGAACACACTGAACTACCGTTCGGGCACCACTAGACCAAGGGCTCACACAATCCGAGAACATCTCGGAAGTAGACAACACTTCCTCCTAAGACTTCCGCGTCTAACAGTGTTGCCAGATTGTGTTTTATTGGCCACGTTAAGTGAACGACTCGGACTTAGTCTCTGTGGCGGCCGACCGGCGGTCAGTTTTTATGTCTAAAACTGTACGCCAATGTGTTTCTTTCACATACCTGTGTGGCGCTAAAGTGTGGTTATGGATAATAGGTATGCTCAGATTGCGAATCTTAAATCATAAATAAAGAGAGGGAAATGAATCAGGCGTCCTTCGTCTTCCGTAACATCTAATATATTTTAGTTATTCTATCTTAAATGAACTGCGCGGAAAATCATTCACCAGAACTAAATAACTTGTTAGCAACATCAGATGATATTAACAGCTTGCCGGCGCGGGTTAACCGTGCTTTCAACGGCGTCATTCCGCGGACCGCACGGCTGCTTGCGCCGTCAGTTCGAATCCTTCCCCGGGCATCGATGTGTGTTAGGTTACTTTGATTTAAGTAGTTCTAGGTCTAGGGGCTGATGACCTAAGCAGTTTGGTCGCATAGTTCTTGAACCCATTTTTTGACCTTTCGCGTAAATTTTCTTTACATAAACGGCCGTATCTTTAGATTGCGTTGACGTAGAAGGGTTCCATTTTTACCGGTTTAGGTGTCGAAATCCTAACAACGAAAACAGCTACGGCAGCTACTGAAGATGAGGGCCGCATAAATAACACCTACTCTTTATTCGAAATGTTCTACTTGCAGTCGATACATCACCGTATTAATCGTAGCTACGCTTTCGATCTAAATCACGTTTACAGGAATGCAAATAGAATCCATTTGCCTATACACGTGGTAATTCACATCCCAGTATTAATGCCACCGTGTTTTATAAGTGCGAACATTCCCATTGCTAGCTAGCTTAAGAAACACTTCGGCTAATTAACGTTTTCTGGCTGTGGCGAGTCCAGTGGAGAATTAGAAACAGTGTAGAATACGTTTGACAGCTATGTAGCCGTTTATTTCCAGGGGTGGTGCAGAATTATCCTACTAAATTTACTCTCTAATAACAGTATTTTGTTATTTCGATAAACATCCCGAATGATAGTCACGTAAGCGGTGACATAAAGGAAGAAAATTCATGTTTTTGAGTCCAGAAAGCTCTATGCAACAGACTCTGCAGATCATTTTGCCATTTTCATTGCGAAATTGCCGGCTTATTCATGTCTGGGGTAATAATAGAGGGCTGTTTTCCGGGGTTGTCTGCTAGCGTAGTGAAAGGAAGGTCTGGTTTGTTTTCGGTTCTAATCTCGATGGAGGCAGGTAGAATATCAGCAAAGCAATTTTAAGAAATTCTCGCGCCCCCAATACGTTTTATCGCTACCTTTATTCTGTACTGGCGCCCTGTGGATGTCAATATGACACTCTTGTAGAATTTCATACATGTTACTGCCTACTTTTTCCGCTTCTGTCAATAACGAAATTGACTTAAGTTTGGCGTTGAATGATTTTTAACTGAATTTCGTTATGAATCTTCACGCATAGCTAAATTTGCACACTTTCATGGTAAGTCAGCAACAGTAATCCAGTATGACTGGTCTGAACGTTAACACAGACCGTTTCGCGGCCGAATGCTGATAAAATTTTGCTAATTCGTAACAATCTGGGGTTCTTTGTCTTACTAAAACAGTTATGTTATGTCGATAAGTTGAAATTCATTTTTATTGATACAGTTCATACCAATCAGCGTTTCTTCTTTCAGTTCTGTCTTATATTTACGTGTTGTATTTAACACACTAATCAGCATTGATATAGTCTTACAAATTATTGAAAACAGTTTAAAAAAATTCAGATAGTTTGTCAATTTCACGCCTGTGCATAGTATGTTGGTAGCACTTCGTCGCCTTGCCTGTTATGCTGTGTAGCAGACTTTAAAGCCGTGCGGGTCAGCATAAAGAAAAGGCGAGGGGTCTCGCTCGTTTTGTCCACGACTGTACATGTACAGACTGCATGGGGGCTTAATTAAAATGAAATGCAAATAATTTTAATTTTTGCTTTAGTAGCTGTCTGTCCGATTACGAAGTCTCGTAAACGGTTGGCCCTGACTGTTATTATTACGCAATCTGACTGCTTAGAACAATAACAAAGAATGAAATGGAAATTTTCATTAACACAATTAATTAATTAAGTCCCCAGCAACTATAAAAACCTACGAAACCAAGCACAAGTGTAACTGTTCTGTGTGTGGAAGTATGACTCAACGTACGCATCTGGCACGGTTCTTCTTCAATAACACAAGAAATTTTAAATATCATTTATACTGAATTAATTAAAGAAAATAAAAATACCATAATTACTCAAGAGAACCACAATTACACTCTAATCCAAGAACACAAGCCAGATGCTTTGTTGACTGAACCTGTAATGACGCATTATTTAAAACATGGAAATAATGAAAAATAAATCAAGTTTCGTTACCTTCATATATTGACCAAAATCACTCTAATCATTACAATATATCTCCACACCGACTCGCTATTACCACATCTCAACAAGAACTTTTCAGTATCACATCTCAACAAGCACTCCCTACTAGCACATCTCAACACGAACTGACTACTACGAGTCCTCGACAAGCACTGCCCACTACGACATCTCAATAATCACTGCCAGTGGAGGCGGCGGAACAATGCTCTCTAGCGATCTCTGGCGCTGTAGCTCAGTGTAGCCACCTTTCATATGCCCTTCCTCCACGGCTAGAATTTGATGGTATTTTTGCCAGCATTGGTGGTGAAAATACCACCAAATTCGTCAAAAAAATACAGACAAAAATAAAAGATAATGTTAATACGTAAATATCATATAACTAGATAAAATTTTGGCTTTGCACTGACCTTTCAATAACCTAATATATAAAATACAGTAAGCAATACAAATTCTTTCATACATGTGACTTTACATAATAGTTTACACAAGTATTATGTGGTTAAACAGTTCAATCAATAGCGTCAGCAATGACGAATATGTGCAGGTAAGAGTCTCATAACTTTTCACAATCAGTAATACACAAAAAATCAGTTTATACAAATATTCACATAAACGCTTTCCATAGCTCAAGAATAAGCAGTTGACAGTTCCAGCAGTAGCACCCAGCAATGGTCAACAGGTGCAAAAACCAACAAGTAACATTTTTTCAATAGAAACAGTCCATCAGTGGCACCCAGTAATGTTGAATAGGTGCAGACACCAACAAGTAACACCATTTCAGTATAAGCAGTTCCATTAGTGGCACCAGCAATGTTGAGCAGGTGCACACAGCAACAGGTGACATCTTTTCAGTAGAAGCAGTCCATCAGTGGCACCCAGCAATGTTGAGCAGGTGCACACAGCAACAGGTGACATCTTTTCAGTAGAAGCAGTCCATCAGTGCCACCCAGCAATGTTGAGCAGGTGCAGACACCAACAAGTAACACCATTTCAGTAGAAGCAGTCCATCAGTGGCACCCAGTAATGTTGACCAGGTGCAGACAGCAAGAAGCAACATCATTTCAGTAGAAGCAGTCCATCAGTGGTACCCAGTAATGTTGAGCAGGTACACACAGCAACAAGTCACAATTCTCAGCAGAAGCAGTTCCATAAAATTCAGTATCACTGATCACACTGTTCATCAGAGTTTATAAGCAGAAATTAAACATGTCCTAGTGGCACCAATCATGTAGAAAAGGTACAAGTAACAGTCCATAATTTTTACAATCACTGATCACACAGTTCATCAGCAGAAATTAAACATGACTAAATGTCACACATCATGTTGAAAAGCGCAGCACCATCACTAATCAGACAGTTCAGGCATGAACAATAGTTTGAATACACATACAATGCTTTTACACTAAACATACAAATCATAACAAACACACAAATGATATCAGATAATTGTCCTATTAACTATTACAATACACAAATACCAGTAAACCTATAACATTTATGGGTGTCAGTGCAAGCCACAACAACAAATAAAATAATATTTAGGAGATAGGTGGGTAGGATTAGGAAAGGAAAACACACAAAACACACTCACTCATCTTTCAACCACATTAAGTACTACTGTGTAATTGAATAGTGTTAACTGTGTAAATGTAACTCTGTCCAAGATTTGATGTTCATCATGTGTACCAAGTAGTAGTGGCAGCAATGTATAACAGTCAATAATAGTTAAGTCAACGTCATAGTCATCATGTCAAGACCAATGTTTGCCAAGCCAGATCAAAATGTACGGTTGCTGAACAACTGTCAGTGTACCAAGATATGCAAATGCTTCCTCTCTCAAAAAAAAGTATATACTGCTTAGTGATTTGACAAAGTGTGTGTGTAGACAATCTTCCTTCTACTTGAGTGTTCTAGTCTGCCATCTTCATCCTCCTTGTTCCATATGGACCAACAAAAAAAAAATATGCTCCTCACTTACTTTACCTCTTATCCACCAAAACTCCAATAATCAACATAATCTCAATACTTCATTAATACCTCTTCAATACGTCGATACATATAAACCTTATCATCAATATCATTTACCTTACCTCTTGTCCACGCAAACTCCAATAATCATCACTTAATCTTAATACTTCAATAATACCTCTTCACTACGTCGATATATATAACCTCAGCACCAATATCATTTCACTTCCATAACAACTCTTTCCTCTAGTCAGTCTCCTCGAACAAGTACAGACAAAATCCTAGTGCAACTTCAATTCATGATCCCATACAATCCGAAGACACAGTGTCTACACACAACCTCTGTGTAATCCATCTGACCCAAATTTTCTACTCATTATAAATTGTAAGATACATTTTGGTTCCTTGTCCATCATTAAATAAAAGAAATGCATACATGACCTCTAACAGACTTAGTTCGAATAACTCTCAGTAATTAAGTACGATTACGGAGTGTGAATGATCATAATATTTCACAGTGTGTACACCACTTCAAGACTTATGGCAAACAGAAGCAAACATGTGGAGTATTTCTTGTGTTAAATGTCACTTCCTATTTCAATTGCTCACGAAAAATGCAGTGTAATGACTGTCAATAGTCTATACCTAGTTTCGGTATGTCATGTCGTTAGCTTCCTTCCTAGTAACATAAATTTATACAGCTTCCCTAAAACCTCAGCTCATGTGACTTCTATGAAGTTTCTTGTACTAATGTCGTTCGTCGAATTATAGCAGTTCATTTTCCTATCTTAAAAATATAAGGCACTGAGCGTAAGCAAAACAAGCAATAGCGAGTAAATTTACCAGTAGAGAACAGAATGTCAACAAGTGGATGCAGCACAATTCTTACAACGAGGCTCTGCCAAGCGAACAATCTATAATTAATACCACAGTGTAACCTAAACTCTATGTTCGTACACTGTACATCAGCAATGCTATATTCTAAATTGAAGAGTAATTATGACAACAAAACAGAAATGTGTAAATATGCAATCCATACAAAAAGCAGCAAACATATATCTTACGTGATAAACAAGTCATTAGCATCATATCAGCATAAGCAAATAAATGTTTATATGTAATCTTAATGAGTAAACATGAAGGCGCAAGCAGATAAATCACAAAGTGTAACCTACATACATAACAGCACAACTAATCAGGTGGCAATTATAATTTAAATAAATAAGCACAGCAGGCACATAAAAAATATGACATCAGTGAAAAAGCATAGCAGCCAAGCGATGCATAATATATACAAATAACAAGCCTGTTCATTAATCAATCATTGTCAAAATCAGTTAATGTCCGCAAGCACGTCGTTTCATAAGTAAATTCATAGAACATGAAATTTAGCACAAAGAATGAATCACGTAATCGCGAGCAGCAAATTACGTCTAAAGTGCGTACCTAAGTGGAAATATGTTACCTGAAAAATAAACTCAATTAATCGTTACCTTTTTTGTTTATTACTTTCTTTTCGAAATGACATTCTTCCTGAAATTTTCTCAATAGCAAGTCGTCTTAACGTCGGACACGCACAGAATTTACCTGAAGTTCTTAAATATTTTATAGAACCATATCCTGAAAAATACTGAACGTTAATAACATAATTTATCAAGTCACTATAGCTTTATACAGAATTTAGTCGGAGAAATTAGACTGTGTATTTGTTTACGTCTGTCAATGCATTCGCACTGAGCGCTCGATCAGCTGTAGGCGCGTGACGTAGGAAGCGAGTGTTTGCGGTCAACGACTGCCTTGTGCGGTGCGCCGACTTGACTGTTGCTTTGAGTATGTGCCGCCGCCGGAACACGGCGCGGTATCCTTGTACTCTCCGCATGTTTACATGTAGTTGTTAGTTTCTCTAAAGTATGTCATTCCACAAAAATTTTTACGTTCGATATATGATGTATTCCTTTAGAGCGCCGAGATTTAAGAGTTTCTACTTCAACAGTGTTATCATGAATGATTTTGCGAACTCTATATGGACCGTTATAAAGCAGAAAAAATTTGCGACATAAGCCTTTTCCTTTATGAGACAAACGATGAGACTTAATTAACACCTTTTGACCGACTGACAAAATTTTTAAACGACCAGGACGTTTAGCTGATTTCTCTCTTCTTGCAGCCGCAGACGCAAGACAACTTCAGAATGCCGCAGTTTCCGTGAAGGCGGAAAAGGGACGATTTCAGAAATGCGATTTGTTGGTACTTTATTTTTTAATATCAGTATAGGCGGTAAAGAAGTTGAGTCATTAGGAAGTTCATTCAGAATGTTTTGAAAAATATGAAGATACTGATTCCACGTTCTGTGATTCTGATGACAATAAAGACGACACAATTTATTAATTTCTTTCATCCATCTTTCTGAAGCATTAGATTGAGGGTGAAAAAGTGAAATAAAAATTGGTTTAATCTTACGACGCCGTAGAGTACGAAGCCAAATTTTAGAGCGAAACTGTGATCCATTATCTGATATAACCTTATCAACATGACCAACTTCTTTAAGAAAATGTTTGATGAAAGCTTTAGATACTGAACGAGCTGTTGCTTTGCGTATAGGTGTAAAACACACATATTTTGATGTCAATTCCACTGCTACGAAAATGTACGCAAAACCATTAGTAGAACGAACCACTGGACCGAACAAATCGACTGCAGCCATGTCCTTTAATTTCGCTGGAATGATAGGAAACAACGGTGCTTTGTGAGAAATAGTTGGCGGCTTAGCCTTTTGACATAATTTGCATTTGGCCAGAACAGATCGAATACGTTTTTCCATATTACTGAAGTAGCAATTTTCTCGTAATTTATGAAAGCATTTTCTGGGACCAAAGTGCGCATAACTGAAATGTGTAAACGAGGTGTGGCCATATCATCCAATCTAACAAAGCGTCTAAGAAAATTACAGACACCAAGGAAACTACGAACATCACGTTTTGTGGAAGGAACAGCATAATTACGAATAGCGTCTAGTTTTTCTGGATCAGGAAGAATACCTTCTGTAGAAATAATGTGACCGAGAAATTTCACCTGTGAACGACCAAATTCAGATTTTTCCAAGTTCACTGTCATGCCAACTCGTGCAAAAATACGTAATAATGAATCCAAAATTTTGTTGTGCTCACTCCAAGAACGTTTAGCAATAAGAATATCGTCAACATATGAAGTAAT
Source organism: Schistocerca nitens (assembly GCF_023898315.1). Taxonomy (NCBI): domain Eukaryota; kingdom Metazoa; phylum Arthropoda; class Insecta; order Orthoptera; family Acrididae; genus Schistocerca; species Schistocerca nitens. The sequence goes on from NC_064622.1 coordinate 358,548,222, forward strand.
ATTCTCACGAAGAGAAACAGGTAAAATTTCGTTTAAACTACGAATGAATGCTGCAAAAAATATAGTAAGTCCAAATGGTAATTTCCAAAGTCACTTTTGGGTAAAACAGTCAAATCCGGTTATTCTTTAACTACTGTCTAGATAGATGGATAGTAGAAGAATTGTTTTTATAGATGCAAAGAATAGTGAAAGAGTAGGCAGCGGTGCAGAAAACTAAAAGGGAAATAGCACCACTACAGCTCGGGGCCCTGTGATCGCTACGGCACATATTCACTTAGTGTAGTGAATCCCCTGAGGACTTTAATAACTGCACATAAATTTCATTTTGTGACTCAGTGGCAAATCTGGCTGAAGTGCGCACGTAAATCGATCCAACCATGAACATGGACGTATGTCATTCCTAGAATTGCAAAAGATCTTAAATTTCCGAACAGTCAAGAAGTGTTTACAGTCAAAGCTTCCGCCTCGCGGCGACAAAGACCTACCGCGTCTGTCCCAGTTTGAATGTCGATTATTGTCAAGTTCGCGCGCCTGGCGCTCTCTTGTTGCATCCCGTAAATGAAATAAATTACTTTCTTCCAACCCCTCTGCTATCTGTGATTCCAAATTTCTTTTGCTGTCTTTTCCTACAATTTCGCCTTCGATTTGTTTGACTTGCATTCGTAATGCCTCAACTTCCTTTTTAACGCTTTCATTAAATTTTGCCGGATTTTCAACATGCTTATTTATGTTCTGGTACTCTTCGGTTTCTGCAAATGGTAATGGAGCTGTATCATCTGAATCTCTGTCCCCATGTAAACTAAGATTTGTCAGTTTATCTGAAATCTCCTCAACTCTTTCCGATAAGTCACCTATTTTTTCTTTCTGTTTACCTACGTCTTCCGTAAGTGTCGCGACTCGGGTTTCAGTGTTGTCACATTTGGTAGTTAACTGTTCATATTGTTGTGTTAGATTATTTATTCTGTCATTTGGTACGGATTCCTCGATTCTCTCAAATATCTCTTCCTTATCGTGTGCACATTGTAAATTTAGCTCTGAAACTTTTTGTACTATCACGCGATCTCTTTCTTCCTGTTCTCTATCCTGTTCCTCTTGTCTGATTTCTACTGCAATTAATCTATTATTGTGAGAATTCAAAATCGGCTGTACTTCCTCTCTAATTTCTTTCTTTAATTCATCTTTCATGTTTTTGAAACATGTCCCTATTCGTGAATCCAAACGTGTTTCCATTGTTCCTATCTCAGTTTTTAATTCAGATCCTAACTGTGATCCCAGTGAGTCAAACCGTGTTTCCATTGTTCCCCTATCTGTTTCTAATTCAGATCGTAACTGTGATCCCATTGTTCCCATCTCTGTTTTTAATTCAGATCTCAAAGTTCCCATCTCAGTTTTAATTGTTCCTATTTGTGATCCCAAATTTAATATTGCACTCATCAACTGCTCCGTACTAACTTGTTCGAAATTCTTTTCGCCCCTAACATTTCCCGCAAAACCAGTTTCCTTCGTCACAGCTGTAAAGCTATCTGTGTTCGATACTATTCCAGAATCTTCTATCGTTAATCTCGTATTCTGTGAATTTTCTGATTGAGAAAAATTTTGAAAGGCTTCTGGACTATTTTCCTTGCTTATTAAATTGTTTTCAACTTCATTATTTATCATACTGTTCTCCTGTGTTGGCGAGTTCGCCATGTTAACAATTTCGTCATTCTCACTATCCATCATTTTTGCCTTTTTCATCGATCGAGTAATCATTTACAAAAAATACAAAACTCGTCACTGTACGAAAATTACACACAATGACTCTTTATAATCAACAATACCATTCACTCGAAATGTTTCCCTCAAACACGATTAACGAACAATTGAAATAATTGCGCTAAATCGTCAACGCGTATACAAGACAACAAATCAAATTCAGAGAAAAAATACCATTATAAGAATGACAATTACCAAATCTACACATGCAAAATAGACTATAATTACTAAACTACAAATTACTACAACAATGCTACTGTCTACTATTTTTACAATCAGAAGATTCCAAGGGACAATCCTGGCAGGGTCGCCACGTGCATGGGGGCTTAATTAAAATGAAATGCAAATAATTTTAATTTTTGCTTTAGTAGCTGTCTGTCCGATTACGAAGTCTCGTAAACGGTTGGCCCTGACTGTTATTATTACGCAATCTGACTGCTTAGAACAATAACAAAGAATGAAATGGAAATTTTCATTAACACAATTAATTAATTAAGTCCCCAGCAACTATAAAAACCTACGAAACCAAGCACAAGTGTAACTGTTCTGTGTGTGGAAGTATGACTCAACGTACGCATCTGGCACGGTTCTTCTTCAATAACACAAGAAATTTTAAATATCATTTATACTGAATTAATTAAAGAAAATAAAAATACCATAATTACTCAAGAGAACCACAATTACACTCTAATCCAAGAACACAAGCCAGATGCTTTGTTGACTGAACCTGTAATGACGCATTATTTAAAACATGGAAATAATGAAAAATAAATCAAGTTTCGTTACCTTCATATATTGACCAAAATCACTCTAATCATTACAATATATCTCCACACCGACTCGCTATTACCACATCTCAACAAGAACTTTTCAGTATCACATCTCAACAAGCACTCCCTACTAGCACATCTCAACACGAACTGACTACTACGAGTCCTCGACAAGCACTGCCCACTACGACATCTCAATAATCACTGCCAGTGGAGGCGGCGGAACAATGCTCTCTAGCGATCTCTGGCGCTGTAGCTCAGTGTTTCCACCTTTCAAGACAAACAAGTGATTAAAATTTCAGAAAAATTACATTTGATTTATTCAAGAGACAAAGCTTCACAAATTGAGCAAATCGGTAACGGGTTTGTCCACCTCCGGTCCTAACGCAAGCAGTTATTCAGCTTATTATTGATTGACAGAGGTGATGGATGTCCTCTTGAAGGATATCATGCCAAATTCTGTCCAATTTGCGTGTTAAATCGTCAAACTCCGGAGATGATTGGAGACCTCTGCCCATAAAGCTCCAAATATTCGCAGTTGGGCAGAGATCGGGCGACATTGCTGGCCAAGGTAGGGTTTGACAAGCACGAAGACATCAGTAGAAACTCTCACCAGACGCAGGCGGGCGTTATCTTGCTGAAATGTCAGCCCAGGATGGCTTGCCATGAAGGGCAACAAAATAGGGCGTAGAATATTGTCGACGTACCGCTGTGTTATAAGTGTGCCGCGGATGACAGCAAAAGGAATCATGCTATGAAATGGAGTGGCACCCCAGGTCATCACTCTTGGTTGTCGAAACGTATTGTGAGCAACAGTCTTGTTGGTATCCCACTGCCTGGGGCGTCTCCAGACACGTCTTCGATGTTGTTGTTTGTTGTTGTGGTCTTCAGTCCTGAGACTGGTTTGATGCAGCTCTCCATGCTACTCTATCCTGTACAAGCTTCTTCATCTCCCAGTACTTACTGCAACCTACATCCTTCTGAATCTGCTTAGTGTATTGATCTCTTGGTCTCCCTCTACGATTTTTACCCTCCACGCTGCCCTCCAATGCTAAATTTGTGATCCCTTGATGCCTCACAACATGTCCCACCAACCGATCCCTTCTTCTAGTCAAGTTGTGCCACAAACTTCTCTTCTCCCCAATCCTATTCAATACCTCCTCATTAGTTACGTGATCTACCCACCTTATCTTCAGCATTCTTCTGTAGCACCACATTTCGAAAGCTTCTATTCTCTTCCTGTCCAAACTATTTATCGTCCATGTTTCACTTCATACATGGCTACACTCCATACAAATACTTTCAGAAACGATTTCCTGACATTTAAATCTATACTCGATGTTAACAAATTTCTCTTCTTCAGAAACGATTTCCTTGCCATTGCCAGTCTACATTTTATATCCTCTCTACTTCGACCATCATCAGTTATTTTACTCCCTAAATAGCAAAACTCCTTTACTACTTTAAGTGTATCAATTCCTAATCTAATCCCCTCAGCATCACCCGATTTAATTTGACTACATTCCATTATCCTCGTTTTGCTTTTATAGTTAATTATAGAATTTCAATTCGAAACGGGACTTATCACTGAAAACAATTCTACTCCATTCAATGAGATTCCAGGCTGAATGTGCCCGACACCACTGCAAACTGGCTTTTTACTCAGCCCCCTTCCTGTGAGCCGGCTGTTAACGGTGCTCATCATCACTGAAGCATCAGCCGCACGTCGGATTGATGATAATCATGAATCCGGGGCTCTGAGTGTCTCTCTGACGATTGCTCCGCTTTCACATTCTGTCGTTTCTCTAGGTCGACCACTTCTTTCTTGGCGATGTTTTTAGACTATGGTCCACCCATTCCTCCCAACATCGTCCAATAGTGGCATCACTATTATTCAAATGTCGAGCGATTCGTCGGTTACTTCTTTGAGACCAACTACACGTCCTCTCTCAAATGCTGAATTCCATGTATATTATTCACATGCCTGTCTGTGAGGCATAGTTACTGTCTAAATGAGTACACGGAATAAAATGAATGAATGAATGAATTCCTAATATCGACATGTGCCCTGTTTACTGTCCTTGCCAGCTAAGCGTTGAAACTGCGTTGCAGCTTCACGCATTCATTCATCGGCCACCAAAGTTTACAATTTTGCGTTTTCCGCTGGTACCTATATGAATATCAAATTGTGAACAATTTGCATAACTCCATCGAGATCCATCTTTTTTTTCTTATAGTGTAATTGTTCAGAACTAGCTTTTTAACCAGAAACTTTCGCACTTTCAAATCGATTATTAATGCTGTTGTATTAACTTTAATAAAACTGTCTACAGAGCTACATTTCTTAAACAAATATTTCGAGAAAATCGTAATTCCTTTTAAACACTGTAGTTCTTTAACAAAATCTCTTATCACGCCCTCTAAACCCATGCTGATATTGAGACACCACCTAGTCTTTGTGAACGATTCACTGTGATTTACTATAGTCCTCCGTTAACTTGAGACCCATCTCAGCTTTCAGTTCTGTAATTTGGTGTAGTGCGTGGACAAAATCTTCATGTACCTGCCACTGCGACGAATCTGTCTTAAGGAGCTAGACACTCAAGACTAATCTGGTAAAACAGTCTCATTTTACTAGAAAGAAATTGTTCAATACCATTATTGACAATTTATATCATTTGACATATTCATACTAGAATCTTTTTCATATTTTCGTCTGATTGTTCTGGCAGACGATTCAGTGCGTTGACTACTTCCTTTTTTGACTCAGGCACTTAATTAGGATCAAAGATGTCCAAGCTGACAAGACAGACACAGGCATTATAAATGTTTTTTTTTTTCAGTCTTACATGAGAGGCATCATGATCTACAACCTGATGCTGGTTAAGCTTTAAAAGCATACTGAAATTCGGTTAATGTGCTTCGGCTGTTAAAGGGGGAGGAGGCTCCAGAAGGGCTTTCTAAATACGCGGTGATAAGGCAAACACAAATATAACGAACATATTCTCTTAATCTATTGTGATCATGATTCAGATTCATCAAAAATATCATTTTCAAGCAATAAATACCGCGTTGTGTAGCCCCTGCAGCATGGAAAGATATTCCACGAGGTCTTTCTTCAACAAGAAAGATCGGATTTAAATCTAAAACTTCATTATAATTGACTAGGCTGGGGCATAATTTTAGAAGCTGCTTGGATTTTCAGAGATGACACATTAATTTTGAAATATCGGATTAATTAATCTTCGTAAGTAATGATTTCCTGCAAAGGTACCATGGGTTTGGGGAAAGGAACACTCATCGAGATATCTGCAGTCATAATGGAAGATACTATTGGTGATCACTTAATGATGATGATATGAAGGAAATGCAGTTAAGGGGGGACGTTGATGAAAAACACACACTATTTCAAAAACGCACCAAAACCGGAGTTTTGGAGATATGGTAATGAAATTTTGTACTACGCTTTACATGAAAGTAAGACATTTACATATAAAATCATTTGATTACATATATTCAACTTTTTTTAATGAAATATCAAGTTTTATTTTCAAAAAATAATATATGTTCTTTTTCTCAGAAAGTATTCAAGAGATTTCTACAAAAAATTCTCTGTTTCATCTCTTTATATGTTGTAAGCTTCTCTCATGAAGTTTTTGGAATAGGTCAAATAGGAGAATTTTCACAATTTTTTAATTATAATTCCACAAGTACAATTTTAAATTCATGCAAAATTCCAATCACTTTGTCCCATATCTCAGCTTGCAATCAGAATTTCAAAATTTGATCTTGAAACAACGTTTATTAGGTTTACAGAAATATGTGTACAAAATGTCAAAATTCTAGCTTTCATAGAATTTGAGGAAAAGGAACATAAACTTTAAAAAACAAACTTTTCAGGAAACGCAATTTAAAGTTCAACCTAACTTTCTTCCTTATGTCACTTCTTCAGAAGGCACCACATTTGTACTCTGGGTCGTCTTTCCCTTCAAGGCTTCTCTTCTGGTTTCTTGTTGTCTGTCTTCTTTCCTTTACCAGGTCTTCTACTGACTTTTCAGCTGCAGAGAGGCGCTGTAAATCTGTTTTTCTCAGGATGTCTTGACTAAAATTTCCTATCTTGAAGCCCATTCTTTCTAATACCTTCATCCTCCCGACGTTCCCATCATTACAATAACTGCATCATAGGTTGCAATTCTGACAACTGTAGCAGATACAAATGTGTTTTTAGGGCATCGTTTTCATATGAGTGAATTTAGAGACTCATTTGGATTTTGGGTTTTGCCATGAACATACTTTTTGAGAAGTGCAGTATCGGTCAAAGATGATCTATAAAACCAACGAGTATGTATCATGGCCTTCTAGATGTATCCCTAGACGTTTGGTTGAAAGTAATGCACAGAATCGTTGTTCACTGAGCTGATATTGAAGTGCTGCTTCAAAACGTGGGCGTGGTGGGGAGGCCGGGTAACACTTTTAATTAATTTTCATGCACTTCGGATGCGATATCAACATTGAAACTTTGGGAGCTTATTGTCCATGAGTCGTACTAACAAATAAAAAATAAATCGAAAATTGATATTTTTGGTCAATTTCATCAACGTTTCCCCTTGTAATGCGGAGCCAGTTTATGGCGAATGCGGAATTTCATACCTGCGCCCTGGGTGTCACTACTGGCATTAAACTCCTCAATCTTAATCACAGTGATGTCAAGGTCATCTCCTTAGATCACAGCAGTGATGATAGGTGTGCCAATTGCTGATTGATATTGTCTGGGTCATGGAGAACCGAGAGGGAGCAGTGATGTTTGGATACCAAAATCAGGAGTGAACATACGAGGCATGTTTTTTAAGTAAGTACCGTTTTGAAATTAAAAAAAGACGTGCTAAGATATCTCAATAATTTTATTTTTACTTGAAAGCCTGTACCTTAATCTACGCACTGACGCCATTACAGTCTGATTCTTCCTTGTTTACGTTGTGTACTGAGTGTTTAAGATGCCTCCGATAATCGTGAGTCCCGCCGACTGTGAAGTACGGGCTGTTATAAAATTTCTTAGTGCTAAAGACCTAAAAGCGATCGATATTCATCGTGAGATCTGTGCAGTTTACGGAGAAAACATTGTGAGTGATGGAATGGTAAGAAAGTGGGTGAGAGCATTTAAAGATGGCCGCTGGTTTTAAATAGCCTAACTCCAGTCCATATTTTTTTTTTTTTTTAGTTTGACATTCTTTGATATTCTGAAGGTGGCAGGGGTAAAATACAGGAAGCGAAAGGATATTTACAATTTGTACAGAAAGCAGATGGCAGTTATAAGAGTCGAGGGGCACGAAAGGGAAGCAGTGGTTGCGAAGCGAGTGAGACAGGGTTGTAGCCTCTCCCCGATCTTATTCAATCTGTATAGTCAGCAAGCAGTAAAGGAAACAAAAGAAAAATTCGGAGTAGGTATTAAAATCCATGGAGAAAAAATAAAAACTTTGAGGTTCGCCGATGACATTGTAATTATGTCAGAGACAGCAAAGGACTTGGAAGAGCAGCTGAACGGAATGGACAGTGTCTTGAGAGGAGGGTATAAGATGAACATCAACAAAACCAAAACGAGGATAATGGAATGTAGTCGAATTAAATCGGGTGATGCCGAGGGAATTAGATTAGGAAATGAGACACTTAAAGTAGTAAAGGAGTTTTGCTATTTGGGGAGCAAAATAACTGATGATGGCCGAAGTAGAGAGGATATACAATGCAGACTGGCGATGGCAAGGAAAGCGTTTCTGAAGAAGAGAAATTTGTTAACATCGAGTATAGATTTAAGTGCCAGGAAGTCGTTTCTGAAAGTATTTGTATGGAGTCTAGCCATGTATGAAAGTGGAACATGGACGATAAATAGTTTAGACAAGAAGAGAATAGAAGCTTTGGAAATGTGGTGCTACAGAATAATGCTGAAGATTAGATGGGTAGATCACATAACTAATGAGGAGGTATTGAATAGAATTGGGGAGAAGAGAAATTTGTGGCATAACCTGACTAGAAGAAGGGATCGGTTGGTAGGACATGTTCTGAGGCATCGAGGGATCACCAATTTAGTATTTGAGGGCAGCGTGGAGGGTAAAAATCGTAGAGGGAGACCAAGAGATGAATACACTAAGCAGATTCAGAAGCATGTAGGTTGCAGTAGGTACTGGGAGATGAAGAAGCTTGCACAGGATAGAGTAGCATGGAGAGCTGCATCAAACCAGTCTCAGGACTTAAGACCACAACAACAACAACATCCGGTGATACCAATGTTGAAGACTATGCCGTGCCCCAGGGATAGGAGGTGGCGGCAACTTTGAAATCTCTAATAGAAATATTCCATATTTATTGGGGAATCTGATTTTACGGCAAAAAATACGCATCCTTTGTAAGCATCACTTTTGTCATTGCACAACATATAACGCTGTGATCGACAAATTACACAGTTGAGTTGCAAACTGGTATTACACTATGTGATCAAATGTGTCCGGACATCTCCAAAAACATAAATTTTTCATATTAGGTGCGTTGTGCTGCCACCTACTGCCAGGTCCTCCATATCAGTGACCTCATTAGTCATTAGACATCGTGAGAAAGCAGAATGGGGCGTACCGCAAAACTCACGAACTTCGAACGTGGTCAGGTGATTGGATGTAACTTGTGTCATACATCTGTACGCGAGATTTCCACACTCCGAAACATCCCTAGGTACACTGTTTCCGATGTGATAGTGAAGTGGAAACGTGAAGGGACTCGTACAGCACAAAATCGTACAAGCCGACCTCGTCTGTTGACTGATAGAGACCGCCGACAGTTGGTACAGGGTCGTAATGTTTAATAGGCAGACATCTATCCAGACCATCATACAGGTATTCCAGACAGCATCAGGATCCACTGCAAGTACGATGACAGTTAAGCGGGAGGCGAGAAGACTTGGATTTCTTGGTCCAGCGGCCGCTCATAAGCTGCACATCACATGGCCTCGCTTGGTGTAAGGAGCGTACACATTGGACGATTGAACAGTGGAAAAACTTTGTGTGGAGTGAAAAATTACGGTACACAATGTGCCGATCCGATGGCAGGGTGTGGTTATGACGAATGCCCGGTGAACGTCATCTGCCAACGTGTGTAGTGCTAACAGTAAAATTCGGAGGTGGTGATGTTATGCTGTGATCGTGTTTTTCAGGGAGGCGGCTTGCACCCCTTGCTTGCGTGGCACTATCACAGAACAGGCGTACATTGATGTTTTAAGCACCTTCTTGCTTCCCACAGTTGAAGAGCAATTCGGGGAGGGCGATTGCATCTTTCAACACGATCGAGCACCTGTTCATAAAGCACGGCCTGTGGCGGAGTGGATACATGACAATACATCCCTGTAATGGACTGGCCTGCATAGAGTCCTGACCTGAATCCTATAGAACACCTTTGGGATGTTTCGGAACGCCGACTTCGTGCCAGGCGTCACCGATCTACATCGATACCTCTCCTCAGTGCAGCACTCCGGGAAGAATGGGTTGCCATTCCCTAAGAAACCTTCCAGCACTCGATTGGACGTATGCCTGCGAGAGTGGAAGCTGTCATCAAGGCTAAGGGTGGGCCAACATCATACTGAATTCCAGCATTACCGCTGGAGGGTGCCACGAACTTGTAAGTCATTTTCAGCCAGGTGTCCGGATACTTTTGATCACATATAGTATATCCAGGAAAATTTTCTTAATAGGAAACACAAAAACAAATGTGTGTGGAAAACGACTCAGTGTTTTGCAGTTATCTCTGTGTGCCTGTTTTGAAACATTCATTAATAAATCATATGACTTGATTTCATTGCGTGTACATCGCCCCTCATTTGTTAAATACGATTCTTCCTAACCTCACTGAGCTATTAGAATCTAGATAGAAGAAAAAATTGAAATTGGTCGGATTTATGCAGAAAGTGGCAGGAATTCGATAATACTCAATGTTTTTCACGCCACTCTTTTTGTCGGTTTATTAGACAGTTCTCCACAGGTGTAACTGTAGAAACAAGGAAAAGTAACGGTCAAGGAATCGTTGCAGGACAGAACAAGGAAACTGTGACATTAGCTGCAGTGAATCATAACCCCCACAAAAGAACTAGGCAGTTAAGTCGTGAATCGGGTATCACTCGGACTACTGTCTGCAGAATTTTGAAATGTAGACAATGTCATCCGTTTCACAATTCCCCCAACCACGAACATCATGACAGTGATTTCTAGAACCTGGTAACATTTTCCACTGGTCGCTTCAGCTAATACAGAGCACCCCAATTACTTTTGACGCGTTGCACCTCAATTTTTAACATAAGCTTTCTGTTCATTTTTAGAACCTTCCTAGAAATCAAAGCTTCATTGTAAGATGGTAATCACCTAATTATTAAAATTGAGCCGGTGTTTGACATCGGCAAAAACCTATAGCATCATTGTTCGGAGTCCAATGACCGAATCATTTGTAACATCTCTTGGATGGAATGGTTGCAAGATCGCTGATTGCTATGAACAAGTACAAATTAATGACTGAACATAAAGCGCGTTCGGTTATTTTGTCTATCCACAATGATCTACTGACTCCACTGGATCCTACGGCAAAAATCATGACAATTATCAAATTTGGAGGAGGTAAATTTAAAATAATTGCATAGGTTCTTAACAGATATCACATTTAATTGCACTAAAACCAGAAAACCAAACTATAGCTTCCATCAGAGAATTTACATAGCACGTCTGCTTGCTAAGACAGACTACGAGAGAAAGACAAAGTAAGACAGACTGAGACTGACACGAGCTCCTTTTCAAAAACAAGTATAGCTCAGGACAGTAGTACCCTAATAGATAATGTATTTGTACAGCAAGAGGATGTAGAACAAACACATGCTTTCCCTGTGGTTAATGCATTATCTGACCTTGATGCACAACTGATTAACTTACAAAACCTAACAGGGTGTACACTTCAGAAACCATTAAGTAAAAGTATGAGGGTGCTCAACCCGTTATCTATACATCACTTCAGAGAAAGTTTAGGAAATGTAAACTGGGAAGATGTATATAATGATCCAAATGCTAATGATAAATGCAGCATATTTCTTGATAAATTTATATCGCTTTTTGAACATTGTTTTCCAAAGAAAATTACTACAGGTAACACCACAAACTTTTCAAAGAAACTTTGGATTACTACAGGTATTAAAGTGCCTTCAGAAAGAAAAAGAAAACTGTATGAGACAGCAAGAACTAGTAAAGATCCAGAAGTAGTTTTACACTATTAAAATTATTGTAACATACTGAGAAAAGTTGTAAGGAAATCAACAAATATGTATGTTAGAGAAGAAATTAAAAACTCCAGCAATAAAATCAAATCAATATTGAATGTTGTTAGAAGGGAGACAGGATAAGTATCCACTGGGGTAGGTAGTATTACTGTTAAAGAGAATGAGACCATCTTAACCAACAGTACACAGGTAGACAATGTATTTAACAATCACTTCTTAAGTGTAGGAGAAAAAATTGGTGAGAATAGTTCGAAAGAAAAAGCCAGGCAGTACATGGAAGAGTCAGTTTTGAAAAATTTTAGTCAGATTAAGTTTCACCTAACAACCTCTTGTGAAATAAGGAAAATTATTAAATCTTTGAAAAATAAATGTTCTGTTGGAGTAGATGACATCTCTAACAAGTTATTAAAACAATGTGGAGCAATTACAGCTTATATTTTGATTCACATATGTAATGCATCACTGACTCAGGGTATTTTTCCAGACAGGTTAAAATATGCCATTGTCAGGCCTCTCTACAAAAAGGGGGAAACCACAGATGTCAATAATTACCAGCCAGTATCCTTGCTTACAGCATTTTCAAAAATATTTGAGAAAGTAATGTACTTAAGAGTGGTTAGCCACCTGAACAGTAATGGGATACTTAGTAAATCACAGTTCAGATTTCAGAAATGCTGTTCCACTGAGACAACAATATACAGTTTCACTGTCCACATAATAGAGTCTTTAAATAGTAAAATGTCACCAGTAGGAATATTCTGTGACTTATCCAAAGCATTTGATTGTGTGAACCATGACATTATGTTAGAGAAATTACAATTCTATGGTATAAATGGAACAGCAAATGAGAGGTTTAAGTCATATCTACAGAACAGGAAGCAAAAAGTCTCTTTATATGCTTCAAGTGATTCAAATGAGTTTGCCACTTCATCTAACTGGAGTGAAATTACATTTGGTGTTCCACAAGGTTCGATCATGGGTCCCTTCCTGTTCTTGATATATGTGAATGACCTCCCTTCTTATGTAAAACAAGATGATGAACTGACACTGTTTGATGATGATACAAGCATAATTATTAATCCAGTAAAAGAAAGTCCGATAGAAAATGATACAATTAAGGTCTTTGGAAAAGTTATTAATTGGTTTTCTGCAAATGGGCTTGCTCTGAACTTTGAAAAAACTAGCTGAATTCTTGAATATGAGTAAATAAATCTGGAGAAATAATATATGCATTTTGTGCCATTTAAGGGAATGGTGTAGATAACAGAAATATTTAGGTATAAACTATAATGTAAACACAGTGTATCCAATTTTCTGCTGCAAAAAGTATAATTCCTTTAATGAACATAACACATCAAAAGAAGTCAGTAACCAGGGCAGAGCATACTAAGTTTTTGGGTGTACATATAGATGAAAATTGGAAAATTCATGTTTTGGATCTCCTAAAGCGACTAGGTTCAGCAACTTTTGCAATCAGAATAATTGCCAATTTTGAGGATGTAGAAATTAGTAAGCTAACATACTTTGCATACTTCCACTCTCTGATGTCATACGGAATAATATTCTGGTTCAACTCAACACTTAGGCAAAAGGTATTCACTGCTCAAAAGAAAGTAGTTAGAATAATGTGTGGGGTTCATAGTCGCACATCTTTTAGGCATCTGTTTAAAAGGTTAGGAATTCTTACAACTGCTTCACAGTACATTTCCTCAGTAATGAAATTTTTTCTCAACAACATGGACCAGTTTATAATCAACAGCGACATTCACGATTACAATACCATAAAAAAGAAAGACCTACACTATCCTTTACTTAACCTATCTTTGGCACACAAAGGGGTAAAATATACTGCTATAAAACTTTTTGAAAATGTCTGACAGACAGTAGTAATAGTTTCAAAAACAAATTGAAATCATACCTCATTGACAACTCCTCCTATACCTTAGCTGAATTCTTGAATATGAGTAAATAAATCTGGAGAAATAATATATGCATTTTGTACCATTTAAGGGAATGGGGTAGATAACAGAAATATTTAGGGTTAAACTATAATGTAAACAAAAAGAAAAAACCTGTGCACATTTCTTTTGCATTTGACACGTTCCACCTCATAACGGTTTTCTGTGCTATTGATAAATGGAACACGTAACTAACTAGCTGTCCTGGCCGTATACAAAAACGTTTTTTCAGGTCGTGAGGGTTCAGTTTGAAGCGGGACTCATCATGGAGACAGTTCTACTCCAGTCAACGAAATTACAGTTTTCATGCACATCACATCTACCTATAATTCCTTCTCGATGTGCCTTTTTTTTCCACTGCATCTCTTGATTCTTTGAAAGGCCGTTTCAAACTAGACATTTTTTCTGCTAAGTGTCTTCTTGCAACTGGATATGCACATCATCGCACGTCTGGAGATACTCTTTGTCTGTAGAAACTGACAATCCTTTCTATTGAGTCTTTGCTTAAGTATGCTTGGAAAATTAGATTGAACGATCCAATTTTGATATTTTCCGAAAATTGAGAGAGTACCAATATAGCTACTAATTGCTGCAACCACTAACATAGTAAAATATTTATTTCTGTCATGAGTTTCTACACCATTATGCCTTTTCTTCAGAAAAGGTGCACAGAAGAACGATTACCTCATTACTATTGAAGTGTCAGTGGAGATTATTTGATTGTGACAAAAGTTTGGATACTTTAATGTTGTGCCTTGAGTGACAGTTTCTTCTGCAAATTATGTCAAAGGTTTAGCTTGTAATGCTGCATTTAATTGGCTTGTGGGTAAGCTATAAAAATGTAAATTGAATATTGATTAGTTAATAACTAATTTTAAAAAACTGCTCGAGTTCAGAAGTAAAAATAAAGATGTTAAAGAACGACTGTGAGTGCCTGTTGCATTAGTGAAATGCATATACTGCGTGTTCGAGGAAGAGTTGTGTATAATACGAGGGGCGTTTGAAAAGTCCGTGTAAAGTCCGAGAGATGGCACCACCGGCGCATATCGAGGTCATGTTTAGTTAGTAGCATCTTTGGAAGGAACGCGCACGAAGTTTCAGCCATATGGGTCTATTTCTTTGCGTTCGGCATTCGTGTGAATCAAGGAAGTCGAGTGATTGTCAAAAAATGGACGAAAAAGAATTTATTGTGGTGATTAAACATTACTTTATGAAAGGCAAAACGCCTCAGGAGACTAAAGAGAAGCTTGATAAACAGTATGGTGACTCTGCACCTTCGATTAGAACAGTTTATAAGTGGTTTCAAAATTTTCGTCACAAGTGATGCTGAAACATCTGGACGCCCTGTGGAGGTTACGACTCCAGAAATCATTGATAAAATCCATGATATGGTATTGGTTGACAGAAGAGTTAAGGTGCGTGAGATTGCTAGTACTGTGGGCATCTCGAATGAACGGGTACATAATATTTTGCATAAACATTTGGACATGTGAAAGCCATATGCAAGATGGGTTCCGTGAATGCTCACGCTTGTCCAAACCCGGAATAGTGTGAAGTTTTGCAAGGATGGTTTGCAGCTGTTCAGGAAGAATCCACAGGACTTTAATAGTCGTTTCATCACTGTGGATGAAACGTGGATACATTACTATACTCCTGAGATCAAGCAACAATCTAAACAATGTGCTACCAAGTGAGAATCTGCACCAACAGGAAAGGTTATGGCGACTGCCTTTTGGGATTTGCAAGGGATAATCCTCATCAACTATCTGGAAAAGGGTAAAACTATTAGAGGTTTGAAAACCGAGCTGCTAGGAAAACACTGGCGACTGGACTGTAAAAAACTCCTTTTCCGTCATGACAATGCACCAACACACACCTCAGTAGTTGTGGTCGCAAAATTAATGGAAATAGGATACCAACTCGTTTCACATCCCCCCTATTCTCCAGACTTGGTTCCCTCAGACTACTGTTTTTTCCCCAATGTGAAGAAATGGCTGGCAGGACAAAGATTTTATTCAAACGAGGATGTGATTGCAGCAACTAATAGCTATTTTGCAGACCTGGACAATTCCTATTAATCAGAAGCGATCAACAAATTAGAACAGTGTTGGATAAAGTGTATAATTCTAAAAGGAGACTATGTCGAAAAATAAAAAAGGTTTACCCTAAACACATAAGTAGTTTTTATTTTTGCACGGACTTTTCAAACACCTCTCGTACAGCTGTTCTGTAAGTAATGCAACACCTTTTTTTTCTTGGCCAGCTTCAGTTGAAAAATGCGGTATTTGTTGAGGGACATTGTGGAATATTCCTGCTTCAGCTCCTGAAGTTTAATAAAGTTCAGACAGGTGACGATGCTATATGTAGCCTTTGAAATTGAATCTCTAAGGGAGGTGCATTCCAAGCGGAGACCTGACATTGAGTTTCTTCTGGCGGAGAACCAGAGCATAACGGATGTTTGTAGACCTGTCTACGGTGACCTGGCTGTGAACAAAAGCACGATGTATCGATAGGCGAGGCATCTGTCATCATCGCAACAAGGTCGCGCAAACCTGTCCGATCTCCTGCGTGCCGGCCGACCAAACACAGCTGTGACTCCTGCAATGTTGGAACGTGCAGACACTCTCATTCTATGCGACTGACAGATCACAAACAAACACCTTGCTGCACGACTTGATGTCTTTGTTGATTATGCTGACGCGTTTGTCCGCTATTTGGGGTACTCAAAGTTGTGTGCCCGCTGTGTTCCTTGCCGTGTAGAACAAGACCATAGAGAGCAACAAAGGACCATCTGTGCGGGATTGATTGTGCATTACGAGGCTGATAGTGACAAATTTTTGTCTAACATCACAGGGAACGAAACATGGGTTCGCCGCTTCAAACTGAAAACAAAACGCTGTTCATGGGGTGGGCCACATCACGTCTCCTTCGACGAAAAAGTTCAAAGACACACGCTCAGCCAGTAAAGTCATAGCGACAGTCTTCTGGGACACTGTTTAATTTCCTTCCTCATGGTGCAACGATCAATTTGGAAGTGTACAGTGCTAACCTCAGGAAACTGAAAAATGGAAATGAGCGTTTGGCGTCATTGTCCGGGAGGTCCCTTATGGAGCAGGTCCGGCTGCCTTGGTGCAGGTCTTATTACAATCGACGCCACATTGGGCGACCTGCGCGCCGGATGGGGATGAAATGATGATGAAGACAACAAAACACCCAGTCCCTGAGCGGAGAAAATCCCCGACCCAACCGGCAATCGAACCCGGGCCCGTAGGACGTCAATCCGTCACGTTGACCACTCAGCTATCGGGGCGGACAGGAGACTGAAGAAACGACTTCAGTGTATTCGTCGCCACAAAACTGCAAACGAACTTCACCATGACAACGCAAGGCCTCCCACAAGTCTGTGCTCCTTAGAGAATATCACAAAGCTTCTTTGGACTGTTCTTCCTCCTCCACCCTGCAGCCTGGATCTCGCACTTTCTGACTTCCATCTATTCCGCCCAGTGATGGATGCAGTAGACAATAACCAGTACACGGATGATGGAGATGTTATTGATGCAGAAAGCCATTGGTTCCGACATCGACCAGTAGAGTGGTGTCACGTAGGCACACAGGTCCTCCCAGTAAGGTGATATAAGGCCGTCACATTGAACGAAGATTGTTAAAAAAATAGGGTTTGTTGCCGAAAGAGTGGGGAATAATATGGTCTTTTGTAATCCTGAATAAAACCAACGTGCTTCTAGAAAAAAAAGTGTCGCGTTACTACACGAACACCACTCACATTTAAAACAGTCCATATACATGTGTTCTACTGCTCTTGTGTATAGGTATATTTGCTGGTTACAGAGAGGAGTTTTGATTTCGCTTATTGGTACTCCAGTTGCTATGGACAGATTTATCGATTGTCATTTTTGTTTTGAAATCAAAGGTTAAGTTGGGCTTGGGTTTACATTATTGAATTTTCCACCTGTGATCATGATGACGAATTGTTGGCAAATTCTACTATATCATTCAAACTAGCAGCACGGATTTTCAAATGCTAAATATGTCGATATAGTATTGCTGTGCGATTTTGTAATAAACGCCGCTGCTACTAGTAGAGAATGTGCTACATAGACTATTTTCCAGCTGCACAGTACCAGATGCAAGAGTGTTTACAATGTTCTCACTAACCTGGGTGAGACTGTTATAGTGCCCTGCAGCCATACTTCGTATGAATGTGCAAATTAACAGAGTGTGAACGAAGTAAAAGACAGTATTCAGTAGGTACATTGTAATCCTTACACAAGCACACACAGAATTTCTACACGTATCTGTGTTCTACACACGAGAGTAAGGTGGATGTTGCACATGCGCGTCATGTAGTCTTATCATTTGCAGCGAATTCGACACCTTCGAGGATACATTACTGGTATTTTGCTATCGGCTAATTGCATGACCCCAGCAGTCCACTTTATACATTTTACTGATAAAGCAACGTCCACTCGTGTCGGTTTCAACAACACTTGTCACTCTCTTACCTGTGAATCAAGGACGCCCGTGCCCCCTCTCCCTCCCCACCACTAGGTCTCGGGGAAGGAGAAAAATGGCTCAAATGTCTCTGAGCACTATGGGACTTAACCTCTGAGGTCATCAGTCCCCTAGAACTTAGAACTACTTAAACCTAACTAACCTAAGGACATCACACACATCCATGCCCGAGGCAGGATTCGAACCTGCGACCGTAGCGGTCGCGCGGTACCAGACTGTAGCACCTAGAACCGCTCGGCCACTCCGGCCGGCGGGGAAGGAGAAAATATAGTGCAGCCTCTGTTTTTCTTTCAAGAAAATTGTTTAAAAAGTTGGCACTTTTTAGAAATGGTTCAACAGTAAAATATTTCTTATACAGGGTGTTACAAAAAGGTACGGCCAAACTTTCAAGAAACATTCCTCACACACAAAGAAAGAAAATATGTTATGTGGACATGTGTCCGGAAACGCTTACTTTCCATGTTAGAGCTCATTTTATTACTTCTCTTCAAATCACATTAACCATGGAATGGAAACACACAGCAACAGAACGTACTAGCGTGACTTCAAACACTTCGTTACAGGAAATGTTCAAAATGTCCTCCGTTAGCGAGGATACATGCATCCACCCTCCGTTGCACGGAATCCCTGATGCGCTGATGCAGCCGTGGAGAATGGCGTATTGTATCACAGCCGTCCACAATACGAACACGAAGAGTCTCTACATTTGGTACCGGGGTTGCGTAGACAAGAGCTTTCAAATGCCCCCATAAATGAAAGTCAAGAGGGTTGAGGTCAGGAGAGCGTGGAGGCCATGCAATTGGTCTGCCTCTACCAATCCATCGGTCACCGAATCTGTTGTTGAGAAGCGTACGAACACTTCGACTGAAATGTGCAGGAGCTCCATCGTGCATGAACCACATGTTGTGTCGTACTTGTAAAGGCACATGTTCTAGCAGCACAGGTAATCCCGTATGAAATCATGATAACGTGCTCCATTGAGCGTAGGTGGAAGAAACTAAAAAGAGCTCTAACATGGAAATTAAGCGTTTCCGGACACATGTCCACATAACATCTTTTCTTTATTTGTGTGTGAGGAATGTTTCCTGAAAGTTTGGCCGTACCTTTTTGTAACACCCTGTATATTGTGTGGTGACCAGGCGAAACTACTTTCGTCTGGCCACAACTTTGGATTCTTTGATTGCTCTGAGAGAAAGCTCGTCATACTGGAACACATGATTAATTCACTTTATTACGTAAATGAATAAAAGATTTACTTGACCTCGATACACTTCTTTGACATAGGAGTACTGGATAACTTATAGACTAGCAAAGCATCGCTTGACACACTAAGTAACAAAGTTTTCTCTTGAGGTGCAATGTTCGAAGTTCACTATAGTACACGTTCATCTGAAACCTTAACGACCCTTTTTGGGTCTTATACTATGCTGTTGACTGCTGTAGCTGAGGTCTCGAACTGGTGCTCTGTTCCTATATGCTCGATACTGAATTAAATTCAGTGCGAGGGAGCTGCTGTTGCCGAGAGGGAGGCACGGTATCCTGGAGCGCCTCCCATTCGTCATTGCAGGTTGCTGCAGCGATACTTTGGTAACGTCCGTGGTACGGAACTGTGTTCACAACTTTGCTGTGGCACAGCGATCTCTGGACGATACCACATAGCGTTTTTCATATAATTACGTACTTCATTGATATATATGCAGGGTGGTCCATTGATGGTGACCGGGCCAAATATCTCACGAAATAAGCATCGAACGAAAAAACTACTAAGAACGAAACTCGTCTAGCTTGAAGGTGGAAACCAGATGGCGCTATGATTGGCCCGTTAGATGGCGCTGCCGTAGGTCAAACGGATATCAACTGCGCTTTTCTAAATAGGAACCTCCATTTTTATTACATATTCGTGTAGTACGTATGGAAATATGAATGTTTTAGTTGCACCACTTTTTTCGCTTTGTGATAGATGGCGCTGTAATAATCACAAACGTATAAGTACGTGGAATCACGTAACATTCCGCCAGTGCGGACGGTATTTGCTTCGTGATACATTACCCGTGTTAAAATGGACCGTTTACCAATTGCGGAAAAGGTCGATATCGTGTGGATGTATGGCTATTGTCATCAAAATGACCAACGGCCGTGTGCCATGTATGCTGCTCGGTGTCCTGGACGACATCATCCAAGTGTCCGGACCGTTCGCCGGATAGTTAGGTTATTTAAGGAAACAGGAAGTGTTCAGCCACATGTGAAACGTCAGACATGACCTGCAACAAATGATGATGCCCATGTAGGTGTTTTAGCTGCTATCGCGGCTAATCCGCACATCAGTAGCAGACAAATTGCGCGAGAATCGGGAATCTCAAAAACGTCGGTGCTGAGTGTGGTGTCACCGCCAGACACCACACTTGCTAGGTGGTAGCCTTTAAATCGGCCGCGGTCCGTTAGTATACGTCGGACCCGCGTGTCGCCACTATCAGTGATTGCAGACCGAGCGCCGCCACACGGCAGGTCTAGAGAGACTTCCTAGCACTCGCCCAGTTGTACAACCGACTTTGCTAGCGATGGTTCACTGACAAAATACGCTCTCATTTGCCGAGACGATAGTTTAGCATAGCCTTCAGCTACGTCATTTGCTACGACCTAGCAAGGCGCCATTATCAGTTACTATAGATATTGAATCATGTACCGTCAAGACCGACGTTCACCATTAATGGATTAAAGTTAAGTATTCCGCCAGCTACGTCCATTTATCTAAATTCTAATTTCCTTGTCCTGTTCCAGACCTCACGCCAGCCTGCGTGAGCTAAACGCGTGCCTTTCGGCCTCCTCTAGTAACACGGTGTTGGCTCTCCTGCCAACCAAAACACTGAGAATGCTACATCAACATCGATTGCACCTGTACGATACTTCTATGGGCCAGGAATTGGATGGCGACGACTTTGAATGTTGTGTACAGTTCTGCCACTGGGCACAAGAGAAATTACGGGACGATGACAGATTTTTTGCACGCGTTCTATTTAGGGACGAAGCCTAATTCACCAACAGCGGTAACGTAAACCGGTATAATATGCAATATTGGGCAACGGAAAATCCACGATGGCTGCGATAAGAGGAACATCAGCAACCTTGGTGGGTTAATGTATGGTGCGGCATTATGGGAGGAAGGATAACTAGCCCCCATTTTATCTACGGCAATCTTGGTTCAAATAGCTCTGAGCACTATGGGGCTTAACAAAAAAATTGTTCAAATGGCTCTGAGCAATATGGGACTTAACATCTGAGGTCATCAGCCCCTCGGCCATCCCGGCCGGCGATGGCAATGTAAATGGTGCAATGTATGCTGATTTCCTACGTAATGTTCTACCGATGTTACTGCAAGATGTTACACTGCGTGACAGAATGGCGATGTACTTCCAACATGATGGATGTCCGGCACATAGCTCGCGTGCGGTTGAAGCGGTATTGAATAGCATATTTCATGACAGGTGGATTGGTCCCCGGATTTCTTTCCGTGGGGAAAGTTGAAGGATATTTGCTATCGTAATCCACCGACAACGCCTGACAACATGTGTCAGCGAATTGTTAATGCATGTGCGAACATCACGGAAGGCGAATTACTCGTTGTTTAGAGGAATGTATTGCCAAATGCATTGAGGTTGGCGGACATCATTTTGAGCATTTTTTGCATTAATGTGGTATTTACAGATAATAACGCTGTAACAGCATACGTTCTCAGAAATGAGTTCACAAAGGTACATATATCACATTGGAACAACCGAAATAAAATGTTCAAACGTACCTACGTTCTGTATTTTAATTTCAAAAACCTACCTGTTGCCAACTGTTCGTCTAAAATTGTAAGCCATATGTTTGTGACTATTAAAGCGCCATCTATCACAAAGCGAAAAATTGTAAGCCATATGTTTGTGACTATTAAAGCGTCATCTATCACAAAGAGAAAAAAGTGGTCCAACTAAAACATTCATATTTCATTCCGTACTACACGAATATGTAAGAAAAAGTGGGGGCTCTTATTTTAAAATAACGCAGTTGATATCCGTTTGGCCTATGGCTGCGCCATCTAGCGGGCCAACCATAGCGCCATCTGGTTTCTCCCTTCAAGCTAGACCAGTTTCGTCCTTTGTAGTGTTTTCGTTTGACGCTTATTTCGTGAGATATTTGGCCCGGTCACGATCAATGGACCACCCTGTATACATATCCAGTTGCAAGAAGACACTTGCAAAAATCAAGAGAAAAAAGAGACACACCACGAAGGAATTATCGGTAGACGTGGTGTACATGAAAACTATAATCTCGTTGACTGGAGTAGAATTGTCATCGTGATGAGTTCCCCTTCGAACTGAACCCTCACGACCAGCAAAAACGTTTCTGTATACGGCCAGGTCAGGTGTGGAATGACAGCCTGACCATCGCCCGCTTTAAGGTCCAACTACCAGGAGTGATAGTCGGGTGTGGCATTTCATTTCATAGCAGGATTCCTTTGCTTGTCATCCGTGGCACTCATAACGCAGCGGTACGTCGAAGACATTGTACACGCTGTTTTGTTGCCCTTCATGGTAAGCCATCCTGGTCTTACAAGTCTGCTAGATTTCTACTGCTCGTTTCCACCCTCGCCAAACCCTACCTTGGCCAGCAAGGTCACCGGATCTCCTCCCAACTGACATAACGTTTGCAGCCTTATGGGCAGGGCCCTCCAACCATCTCGAGATTTTGACAATTTAATGCACCAGTTGGACAGAATTTGGCACGATTCTCCTCAGAAGGACGTACAACTCTGTCAATCAATAGTAAGCCGAATAACTGCTTGCATAAGTGCCGGATGTGGAACAACGTGTTACTGACTTGCTCAATTTGTGAAGCTCTTTCCCTTGTACATCCCGACTGTCCATTTCTGTCCCGTTCGGATAATTCCTTCGTGGTGCGTCGTTTTTTTTTTTGTTTTTTTTTTTGAGTGTATTATCATATTCCATATTCAAATGATGGCATTTACTTTTTATGTGCTGCAATATTTTTCTGCAGCTACAGAAATAACTCCAGAAGATTAAGGTTTTTACCACGATACAACATGGTCTTGCACCTGGAATCAAACTTCCATTAAAATTCATAAGCGTCATAGTCTAGAAAATATTGCAATACTGCATTTAATTGCTATCTATTACATAATTATTCTGCTACACATTAATGATCAGTAAACGAAATCAAATTAAGCAGAAGTATTAAAAGAGAAAATAGTTCCTAAACTTCTGCCAAATTTTGCAGAACATTAGGAAGCGTTTTCTTTTTTATTATAAGTTATCATGTTTTGCCAAGCTTAACAGTTAAGCTTAGCATGATCAAAAACCATTTCGAAGGTAAATATATTTTGTAGTAGAAGTTGCTGGGGACTATCACAAATTTTCTTTTTCAAGATAGGTAAAATTATTGAGGCATTGAAGGAACTTATTTCGTTTGCAAGTACCACATGTTCCAAGGTAAAAGACATCCTTGTGTTTCGAGGTACAGGATGTTGAACGATCGATGAAGATGACTTAACTGTCCTCGTTATATAAATAGTTCTAATAATATATATCATTTTACTCACTATAAAAGTTGTACCTGAAGAATTAACAACACATTCAAAACAGCTTTAATACGTTATACGGCTTTTAATGTGTGGAATGCGAATATTTACAAATCCTGTAAAAAACGCCGCCTCATGTCTAAGAACAACAAAAGCTGTGCTTACTGGCGGAAACTGTTTATGGCGGTCTCTAGCGCGCATTCGTTCATGTGATTCTAAAATTAGTCACTCGAATAAAGTACCGACCAAAAAGCATCGAGTGTTCCTAGGTTCACTTTCCTTTAGGTACAAAACTTTCCCCTGTCATTCGTACATCTAGTGATTGAAAGCTCCAAGCAATTTCCTTGAGAAGACTGAACAAAAAATTTTGGTCGGGCCTCTGTTAGCAACTGGAATACCCAACTCACCGTCAGTTCAAAGAAACACAGCTCCTTACACGAAACTAACTGTTCCTTTGAGTCCACCACACAAATCACGCCGACATTGCAGGGGTGTAATTTAAAGCATGAATGGTTGCCGTGACCCCGGCGCAATAAGAACGTTTCAAGCCTTTTAAGAGCCTCGTAAGGAGGAGCCATTGATCTCCAAAGTGGAACGACCGCAGCAGTATTACGCTCTGTGTGTTCCCTTTAAATTTAAGCCTTTGGCCCTCTGTCCCTTTGAAAGAACATCAGTACCAAATTTTATTCCGATACTTTTCTGTTACAGCATCCTGGTTGGCAGCCTGCCTGAGTAAAACCGCCCGAAGTCTGCAACGGACAGTCACCATCGTGTGTGTGTGTGTGTGTGTGTGTGTGTGTTTTAAATACCTCGATTATCGTAGAGTAATATGGTTTTTCGGAAGGAAAGAAGTGTTTCTGGTTATTTCAAGGAAGTTTGGCTGTGAAAAATATGAAAAATGTATCTTTTTTGTTTTCCGTTGCTTAACAAAGAGCTGTGGTAGTGCAGGTAACGAAAATGTTTTAGGCAAACTAAACTAATATAATGTAAGTTCCATCTCCTCAAACGGCTGACAATCATATATCCATTAACAGATTGTAGCACAGGAGTAAACAAAACGTCGAAATTTCGCCTCCCAACGTTCTTGGCCACTCCTCTTCTTGATGTATGTGTATGTACACTAAGGATTTTCTCAAAAACTGTGTTTCCCACACTATGAGAATATTAAACAAGTACTGGACTTAAGCATCCCATATGCGGCCAAAGATTGGTTCTTTGTAAAAACGTTATTTCTACTGTGTACCATCCTTGTCATAATAGACCTATAAGTATGCAAATGTATACAGGGTGGGTTTTTTATCTGGTGACAACGAAACATATCAAAAACTACCAATTGGCTAAAAATTCCGGCGATTTGAATTCTGACCGACTTGTCTCCGTCCCACCCCCTCCTTTTTTCTGGGACATTGGAGGCAAATAGGAAAATCAAACAGTGGATACTTTTTAGCAACCATCAAACTTCTCGCAAAGTACAATCAAGTATTACGCGATCTATTAAATAAACAAAAGTTGGCCTGTACACAATAGTACCTTGGCCCTTTAATTCAAATGTCCTATCCCATGTAGGTGAGAAAGAAAGTATTAACGACATTAACGTTGCCTCATTATTTTCTGTTATTACAAATGCAACGTAGGACATCACAAAAAGAGATCGGTTACCTCAGATATTTAGATACAGGGTGGCGCACGAAATGTGTTACCAATTCTTCCTTTCACAATTTACGACGCACTTTAGATATCCCGCTGGGATCTCTACAGCAGTACCAGCAGAGCTTGGAAAAACAAATGAGTTACGAAATGACGTGTAATTCACGATACTGCCGCTAGGAGACTAGTAAGCAGCAATGGCTGACAATGGAAGACTGACGACACAGCAACGATCGGCAATTGTGTTACTTTTTCATGAAACGAAAAGCCTTGTTGTGACTCAGAGGCGTTTTCGACAACAGTTTAATACACGATGGGTCCTTTGCAAGAAGACCACCCATGGGTTGTACGATAAATTTGTGTAGGAAGGAACAGTATTGGAAGCTAAGCGACCTCAGCCTAAGCTTGTTTGTTCGCCGGAGAATATTGAAGCGGTACGAGTTGCTGTACAGAGAAGTCCCGGGAAATGGTGTAGAAGAGGCAACAGTGCAACTGGGAATATCCAGACACTCCGTTCAACGCACTCTTAAAAGTGAGCTCCATGTGTACCCATACAAGATGACCTGTGCATAGAAGCTCACTGAAGAACACAAGCAGCAGAGACTACTGTTTGCTCAGTGGGCGGAGGATAGGGAAGAAACTCTCAACAACGTTTGGTTTTCGGACGAGGTGCATTTTCATTTAGACGGTGTGGTTAACAAACAAAATGTACGCTTACCCACAAGTGCTTCATGAACGACAACATTATGCTCCGAGGATTACAGTGTGTGTTAAGTCCCATAGTGCTCAGAGCCATTTGATTACAGTGTGGGCAGCAATTTCCAGTCACGGACTTATTGGATCCTTTTTCTTTGAAGAAACTGTGAACAGCGACCGTTATTTGAGCATGCTTCGCAATAGCTTCATTCCACAGCTTCTTGCTACTGCCTTGCCCTTCAACACGCAGTGGTTCATGCAAAATGGAGCAAGGCCACATACTGTAAAAACTGTGTTGGAGTTTTTACACGAGCATTTCGACATGCGGATCATTTCACTCAGGGTTCCAGGTCGCCTCAATGACGGACAAAATTGGCCCAGTAGTCCAGACCTCAATCCATGTGACTTTTTTCTTTGGGAGTACCTAAAGGAAAAAATTTTCCCGAAACGTCCACGTGATTTAATGGAGCTCAGAAGACTTATTCTTCAAGCTTGCAGTGAAATTACGGAAGACGTGTGCCGTAGGGTAACCACTAACTTCAGTGTTCGTTTGAAGGAAGTTAGGAAACGAAATGGTGGACATATTGAGCATGTGCTGAGTTAGAACAAATCTCCATGGACGGCTCTTCATTGTAGTATATGTTTCTTTCAGATTGTATTGACATTAAAGTTTATATTCAAAAACAAAATGGTAACACATTTCGTGCGCCACCCCTTATGTTACCGTGGAAAGCCTTGTGACATGAAATTAATGAAATAGTTTTAAGTTTTCACGAAATGAGATCAAAGTGCATTAGGAGTAGGAAATGAAATACTAAGCGCAATAGATGAAAAAGGAGCTTTTTAACTCAGTGCTGCGTCAGGGTTATGACGGTTGCGCCAATATGTCAGGGATACCCAAAGCTATCAGAACGAGAATACAACAAAGACAAAAGACTGCAAAATATGTGCATTATGCAGTGCACGCTTTAAGTCTAGCACTTAACAATGATATATGTGGAATTCAAGAAGTTAGGTCCTTTAACGACACAGTAGTGTTGTATCTTTTCATCAGTCATAGAATTAAAAGATGGGAATCTCTGGTATCTTCTTGTGCCGTAAAATGCGGTGAATTGGATCAGGTGGTGTCAATCCGATCATTTATCGGCTTTTCCACGTTTGGATATGCACCGCAGCTGACCATTGTCGTGAATTCTTGATAATTCATCAACAACAATGGCGTCCTGGAGTCCGCACAGTCAGCAAATCGCATTGGCAGTAGGTGTGTGATTCTTGTGCTATACTCGTGTAGTCAACACAATAGTGCGAAAACTTCTGCTGGCGCCTGTTACTTCCGTAGTGTAACTGGCAAGCTGCAGTATTATTTCTTGCATATGAACGTCTTAAGGGGATACGGAATCACCTATCCCCGCAATGTTAATATATGCCTACTATAGGTAACATTTTCTCACAAACTACTGGAGACAGAGAGGTAAAAATTTTACTGTATGTGCATTCATATGTTACAACAATACTGAAACAACAGTTTATTGTCAAAGTATTTTCTTACAGAGATATTGTACATTTATTTTTAAGTAAATTTTTTCCATCGCTTTTTACTAGACTATCACCCCTAAGTCTTTTGTAAATCAACTAATTAAAAAATCGTTGTTTCAGTATGTAATAGGGACCTATGTCACTACGTCATAAAAATTTCAGACTTCTAGGTTGACCAGTACCTGAGATAATGTTCCTAGATGAAGTAAAAAGTAAACTTACGGGAAACGGAGAAAGAAGATTAAAACATTCCTGATCCGTAGCTAATACCCCCTTCACAGTCTTCATAATCATCTTCAAGTCTTCTTTTGGCACCCCTCTGCACCTGTCTTGCTTTTTTCACTAATGTCTTGATTATATTATCAGCATGCCTTAGTCTGTGCTGATCTAAAAAGAACATAGCACGTACCGTACGGGAACCAACACACATACCCCACTTTTGAAGGACCTGGCATTTAGTTATATTTCCAAGATTGAAGGTTGCCACAGCATCATACACACCAAAATGTAGTGTATTAATTCCGACAAACACTGTTTTTGGGAGACGATGCCATATCACACTATTCAAGCACTCGTTGGGGTTCTGCGTTTTTCCGTGAAGACATTTCATCAGAAGACTTCTGTCAGCCAGATCTCTGAAAATGGGCTTTATTTCTGCCATGATGGCTGATGGTAGACTGTGGTGGTGAATGTATTTCTCTCCTGTTGTTAGTCCCCTATTGTATTTACACCAGCTGTTTTCACCTTTGGGGCACAAACCATGTTGTGGATGCTCATCCGTGGATGCGGTGTGGAAATATAAAGCCCATATAGCTCTCCTCATTTCTTCAAGATTGCCTGTATTTTGCCTGATTGCAAGGCCATAGCAGTTCTGAATGTGGTCTATTATGAAATCAGTCAATCTTCCTCTGCCATCCAAGGTTTTCCCATCATCTAGTTTTTTCCCTTTCATAACTGATTTTAACCTTCTCAGCCTGGCACCCATTCTCTTCTGCACATGTCCTATACATTCAAGTTTGCTTATATTTACACTGTTCCCATATGGTTTGCTTTCCAAAACTTCTTTGAATGCTTTAGAGTCACCATCTCCCAGATATTTGACATAGCGAACATTATACCACTGTGAAGAGCGATGAAAAATTTTCTTCACCCCAGCAACCTCCATGCCACCACTACTACCATAATAATTAGCAATACAGTCATCACTGTGTTCATTTTTCAGCCTGCCTGTGCACCTACAGTATTTAGACATTATTGCAACATCAATAACCTTGCCAGTATCAACACTAGTTGCTGTTACAACACCATTGTTGGAGGTGTGGCCCCTTTTCTGCCACGTGCCATCAAACGCCACTGTGAGGTCACGACTGCCGTCATTTTCTTCCACTGCTTCTTCCACAGCAACCTGCATTGACTTCTGTGCTACATCTTCAACTGCAGATCCTAGTACATAATTGTAAGCTTCAAACTTTGAAGGTGCACTTGGAAGATTTAGAACACCACATAGCATATCACCAGCTGCTTTGCCCTTACCAATTGCTCGCAATCCATAAACTAACCTAATATTTACACTATAAAGTTCAGTTTTCTTGTATCCATTATTTACAGTTACTGAAACCGAACTTGGAAACTTACAGCTGTATTTACAAACACTGCATATTAAATTAAACTGGGCAGCCAAGCCAACATGGGATTCTACTTTCAGAGAAACGTTTCCATGACATTTTTTGCTGCACAAACTGTTTTCAAGAGCTTCACACAATATATTCGTATCAATGAGTTCAAAAACTTCATTCCCTCTATCAAGTAAATTATATTTCTCTTCCAAATCTCTTAGTTTTTTATGAGAAGCACTGTTTTCATTTGGTGTAAGTTCGTTCGGCAAATCAGTAATAAGTGGATTCACATTTTCCAACAGTGATGATGATGAACTGCTTTGCTTTGCTAATGAATCATTATTTCTTTTCTTTTGCCAGTTCACACGCTTTTTAAATACTTTTGCTTTAGCTCTAGGCATTTTCACTGCGAAAAATGAAGCACTAAATACGAAATAACTCAACAACAACTACTTTCTTATATCACACTGTTTACAAAACAGTCCCGCCACAAAGTCAAAGAGTAACTTGAGGAAACCAGAGAGAAACATTTTCGGGCAACTAGTGTATAAATAGTCGCTGGAAA
Organism: Schistocerca nitens; assembly: GCF_023898315.1. NCBI lineage: Eukaryota > Metazoa > Arthropoda > Insecta > Orthoptera > Acrididae > Schistocerca > Schistocerca nitens. The sequence goes on from NC_064622.1 coordinate 358,578,165, forward strand.
CCGGGATATTTGAATTCATGTCACTTTAAAGGTACTGCCAAAAAGTTCATGGTCAGCCACGAGAGACGTGTATAACTAAAGCACAATACCCGATCTCACAAATATATAAAAATAAAATAGTTATAATTGTAGTAGAGCTATGTATGATACGTCATTTTAAAGAGGAAACATGGCAGAATATAATACGCCAATAAAAAAAAATTCGATTTTTTAACCCAAAATCCGATTCCGTATCCCCTTAAGTGATAGTTTTTTTTTGTTTTTTTTGTTAATACTGCTTAGTCACTGTGCAGGCCTAAATACAAAATTGCATTTTTGTAGGGTGAATCCGATCATGCGAGTACACCAAAAGGTTCTGGGACCAACACGGAAATCTAGCTACAAACTAGAATTTCTTCTAAATGCGGTGAAAGCCGTCAAATTAGGGAAATTAAGCATCCGGAAAGCTTCAGAGCAATACGCAGATCCATGTACTACATAAAATGGCAAACTCAAGGAAAGTTACAAATACATAGGCGGCTTACCAGCGTTAACCAATAGTGTGGAAAATAGCCTAGTTGAAGGACTATTGTGTTGTGGGAAATTGGGGTTTCCTTTGAGGAATAATGATGTTAGGGGCATTGTACAGGCATATCTCAATCGAGCACGGAGGATTGAAAAAAGATTTCGTGACAATCGACTTGGGCACAAGTGGGTAAAATCTTAACTGAAAAGAACTAAAGATCTAATGGTTAGAGTATGTGAAAATGTGGAGAGGGCAAAGGCAGCAGTTACCAGAAAAACAGTGATTGATTATTTTAAAAACTTGAAGTGACCTTGAGTGGTGTCCCTCCCTCCAACTTTATAAACTATGACGAAACAAACTTTTGTGATGATCCTGGACAAGTGCAAGTAATAGTGAAGCGAGGCACAAGACATCCTGAATGGATAATAGAAAGTTCTAAGTATCAGTATGATGACAGCAGCAGTTGCCGATGGCTGTCTTCCCACCATACACAGTTTATAGGGAAAAACACCTCTGCGATACTTGGACTGAAGGGGACATAACTGGTGCAGGTTATAATACGAATCAAAGTGGTTGATTTGATCTAACAATGTTTGAATCATGGTTTGTTGAAATTGTCTTGCCTTATCCCAGCAATTAGAGGGACTTAAAGTGATTATAGGTGAGTCATCTGTCATATAACATGATATCTTTGATATAAAGTGCCGGCAACAGGACATTAAAATTGTTCTTCTATCACCTAATTCTACTCATTTGTGTCAGCCACTTGATGTAGCCTTTTTTTTAGACCTTTAAAACCTGCGTGGAGAAATGTGCTAGATGACTGGAAAAGGAAGAATAGAGGAGTGGTGCCAAAATCCGAATTTCCTAGGTGTTGAAAGAAATCTTTGAGAATATACCTATCACGTCCAAATCAAATGTAACATCTGGGTTCATAAAAGCAGGAATTTTTCCTTTCTGTCCAGACAAACTCATTCCACAGATTCCAGAAGCAATCGATAACAATGCACACGGCACCAGCTGATCAAAAGCAATTGAAACAAGTGCGCTCCAACGAAACAAAACGAAAGCCGCGCCAGGCCAGGCCCCCACAACCGCACGAGTGGTCGACTGTGAAGCGCGGACAAATTGAATAGCTGGGCGGCGGCCATTAGAGTGCTAAACTGACGCGCGGGGTTCGAATGTTTATACATCGCTTTTGGTTATAAAATGCCTTCCCTTGAGTTAAGTCACAAACATATGCCTCATTTAAATACGTTACTACAATATACTTTTTAATTTATGAACAAACAGCAACTAGTCACTGTTTATGAATTTATCTTACGTACTACATGGAATCTGCCGTTGCTAAAAGTTTTGTACTGGACCCCTAGCATTTTTCGTAGTTCATTTACGATAGATGTACGCAAAATGCATCAAAATACTCGAAGATTTGCCCACTATATTAATAGATATTTTCTGACTCTACCTTGCTTTAGATTTTATAACGAGAAGTGCATTATATATGGGCATAGTGCTTTGGCAACTCACAACCAAATTATCAAGTTTCAACCTAACCTAGGCCATGAAAAAACAACCGATCAGCCAACTTTCTTCAAAATGATCGGAACATATAAAAAGTTATTATGTCGGTCGGAAATCTTCCCTCCTGACAGCTGTAACCATTTTTTTAACAGCTGTGGTTTTAGAAAGGAAACCTGCAAATAGATGCACAGACATTATGCTAATACCGTGTTACAAAAACATTTATTAAGCAAATGCACTGACATACAAAACAACTTAAAATACCCACATACCTGTGAAATGTAATATTCGTTCCTTTCTCGAATTTATTTGTACAATTAATCGCTGCACAACTCTTCACCATTGTACTTCTTTTGATAGGAACGTACAAACAGTAGAATTACGAGTAACAAATACTGTATGTACACCCCAACAAATATACAACGTTGAATCAGGGTCTTCATAAACAACAATACTACACAATACATCAGACTACAACCACTATAATGGCGTCCAGCCGAAGGTTCAAATTATACCGCGACTGCAGCGCCATAAGTGAGTCTAGTTATTTTTTACAAGTCTTTGCGCCAGGCAAAGCGTTTAACATTAACTCCAGGAAGAGGAATAGTTATCAGCGACTTCAATGAAAATGATAGTGACAGGGCGGCTAGCTGGAAGTTCCTATCCGGAACATCTAACAGTGATCTAGGACGTCACGAGTCAAATGAAAATGAAGATATGGACAAGGAGAAGGATAAAGATTGGCAGCAATTTAAAGAAAATTATTTCCTATGAAAAAAAAAAGTTCAAGTTTTTTTGGTAAAATTGGAAGCATCTCTAATGACACCTATGAAATGACATTTCAGAGAAAGAAAGTTCGTGATGGTAATGTTTATTTTGTCTTTCCAAAAACTGACGATGCAACTGAGGTACAAAGAGCCCAAATTATTAAAAAAAAATTGTTCCAGGACATAGAAGGCGAGGTAAATTTATTTTTGAAGGGACAGGCGATTATAACACTGAGTAAATACTTTTCACATTCATTATGACATACAATAAACAAAAATTAATATTTGTTTGTCAAATGCAGGTGTTTTTATTGCAAAAATCTCAAGTTTAATTTGCTTGTAAAAATTTGTTTAGTCAAGAAATTGTAAAATTTTGTTGCAAATACAGCAATATATTTTAAAAAAATCAAAATAGTGGTCGGATTCACTCCACTGGAAGTCTGATTCCGTTCCTGCCTACAAAATACAATGGTGATCGGATTCGCCCCAACTGAGGAGGTGAAACCGATCAACAATTAACTTAAAATAATAACTGTAGTTACAAACTAAAAATAACGTAATACTTGAATATGTCGTTACCAAGGTTGTGAAATTAACACACTGAATTTTTATTCCGATATCACAACAGAATGGACGAAATTTAAGAAAAACCGCCGTTTTTGATCGGATTCACCTCATTTTACGGTATCTTAAAAAAGTATGGCCCAACACATTCATCTTCAAGATACCAGTCCGTAAAAGCCATTCGTTATACTTGTGTCCACTAGACTACTTAAGGTTCCATAAAAAGCAATATAGACATCTAAGTAAAGAGAATAAAGAGAACAAGCTGTTATTTTGAAAAACCAATTGGAGAAAAGTGAATTCATTTTTCACATAGTGCGGCAATTGAACCTTTGCAATTTAGTCTCAGATTATGCAATCGGAAGATGTAGAGTTTGATGGAGCATGTTCTCTTTTTCAGATGCAGCTGATAATTTATCTTGCTATCGACACAATTTTTAAGAAGCAATATCATCGGCTACATCTATGGCAAAGAAATGGGACATCTCAATGACTGTCTAGACATCACTGTAACCAAGTAAATGGGAAAATTTGAGGGTCCGCGCATAATGTTAACCATTCCTTCAAAATTTTATAAATTCTGCTGCCAATGAAGAGACTCACAATGCATTAATAATTCTTCAAAATGAATATGAGGAGGATTTATCCAGTAAATTCCTAGACCAAAGAAGCTCTGAAAAAAGAAACAGCCTCATTAACCTCAGTAGTTGATTAACAAAACTTATAATAACAGAGAATTCAATTGTAGCTGTAGCATTCCAGATTAATGCACAAAATTTTACCTGCTTTTAACTATTCCTTAAGCTGTTTCTTCAGCATAATGCTTATTTTTGAAACACATACTTATAGAGAACTATCAGTGGAATTCTGTGATCCAAGACAAAGTAAGTAAACTCATCCTCCACAGTACCCAAAGTGACCTAGTATTGATGCTAGTGAAACAATAACAGAAGGTACGCTGCACGGCCCAGTTTCACCAGAGGTCAAGGTGATTACAGTGAGGTTTTATAATTACAAATTAATCAAACAACAGATAGAACTATAGGCCTGTGCTTATTAGTATTGACTGTCAATATATGCAATGTGTTTAAATTGTAATAACATTTGTCGATATTAATAATTTTTGTTTAATACTTTGATTATGGTAAACAAATGACCTCTTTGTGTATGGGATTTTACAACACACTCCATAAAATTTCTACTTCTACCTGCTGTAATGAAAGCTATGTTAGTTAATGACAGGGTATACATTTTATGTTAGGCAGGTCAGGAGTTTTATTTTTGCAGATGGGCCCTTATCGCTTATGTGATCTCATTTCTGTTTAAGTCAGCTGTGTTACTGACTGAGGTGACAGTCTCAGTGTATGCTTATAGAACTGGTATATTTTACTTCGTCAAAGTACAGATCTTTATGACACAGGCAACATTCATAAAAGATTACAAATGAATGGTAATCATTTCAAAAAATATTGAGGCTCCCCAGAAAACATTTATTACATTCCCCCACTGATATGCACACACAGAAATTTTGGAAAGACAGTGCCCTTGATCACACCCCACGTGAGACAGGGTTTATACTAAGTTACTGGGGATGAGACGTGTAGTGTAATGGACAAAGACAATTTTCGTTTACCACTTGACATATATTCTTAATGTAGTAGCTGATCCAAGAAAACAAACAGTGTGATTTTTTATAGCTACTGTCAATACTTTATTGTTCATTATCCAGTGTTGTAAAGAAGTATAAAATCTTATAAAACTTGCAAAAAAATATTATTTTTGTGCTAGAATTGGGTAAAATCAACATGAAAATGTTTATATTTAAAAGAATGTTCAACTATACATTATCAAAAAAACTGATGTAAAACATAGTACTTTCATATATGATTTTGTTAACATGTTAGCACATTTCAGCTTGATGTATTTATTATATAGTTTTATTAAAAATTGTTGTTAACTGTACTGATTTCAAAAAATTTAATGACAAAGAAACTTTGAATATTGTATCTGTGATTTACATTTCCAGGCAATCAGTAAACTGTATTGATGTCATTAAGTTATTGTAAAAGCTATAACTTTTAATTATAAGTTTAATTAACTGACCATTGTAGGAACACTTTTGTAACATTTGCATTGTAAAAATCTGATACTGTATAATGTGTGGTTGTGTCAGCCATGAGTGTGTGTACTTATGGTCATGTTAAGAACTAAACTTGATACAATTATTGTGATTTTTTTTTATAAAAAGGGATCATAAGTTTATTGAATCATAGTGATAAACTGAAAACATGTGTTGATCATTTACATAACCTCGAGCAATACAGAAATGATTGATTTTACATTTATCTGCAGCACAGCTGATAGTGGTATGACTGTAGCACACTATAATTAATATAATCCCATTCTCGTGATCACTAAGAGAGTAATTGTAGAGAATTGTAGTACATTCCTAGATCCATCAATTAAAGATAGTACTTCAAAATTTGTAAGTAGCCTTACCCAGCGTAATTTGTGTATATCTTCAAGTATCCGCCAGTTCAGTTTCATCGGCATTGCCTTGACACTCTCCCATGGACCAAACAAACCTGAGATGATTCACACTACCTTTCTCTAGGATGAGTTGCATGTGTTATGCAACCTTAGCTACCACTCTGAGACAATTTCTGACTGAAACCACAGGCAGCACTTTGAAGTTTGCTGCCAACCACAAGCTTGGCCTAGTCAGCAATCTCCACGCCACTGTCAATGAGATGGGCTTCTGCATTGCGATAAGTATCAACCACAGGAAGCAACAGACAGTTCATGTTTGACTTTGGCATACAACAGTTCTAGTATGTAGTTTCAAGGTTGCAGTTCATTGCTACCATTCATAGTGGAGATCTTCATGCAAGACATAGCCTACAAGTGGGTTTGCCTATAGTCTTCACACAGGGACAAGTGTTTACTACATTGATTGAGAGTGTAGTGCCCAGGATTGATGTAGTCTTGTTGACATTGTACTCAGTAACACATACTTTGACAGTGTGGCACATAGGACAGACATAGTCTTGCTGACATTGCATTTAGTAACGCATGCATTGACAGACCACTGCTTAGTTGTATCCGTCAGCCAGTGCATCCAACGAGTTGCTGTACAACTTTATTTAAGTATCACAGCACAATAAAGTATATATTTGTGTGTCACTAATTTGTTTGCACTCTCACAGCTCCTCTGGCCCACTCGGAGCACCTAAACCTAATATGACATGTGTGAGCTGTTTTCTCCAAATGACCTGTACACATTTGGTGACAAGGATCCCAAACTCACTGTGCTGCATCATTTCCTATGTCACTTTGCTATTCGTTGCTTTCTTGTTTCTTAACTTTTCGTGCTTGTGGAAATATTCTGTTATAGATTGGTGCTCTTTGCTTTTTCTATTTATTTCCTGTGCTGCCGCAGTTCATAAATTAGTTTTAGGATTTCTTGTGTGTTTATATACCATGTCAAACCCATCATTCCAAATCCCTCACTTGCCTGCCTCACAATTAGTGACGCCCCAATGCAAATTACTACAGCACCACCACTGTGCCACAAATGCAAATGCCTGTGGCACCACCACTCGATCTAAATCAGTTTCTTCAGTTACAGACACAGTCAATGAACCAGCTTACAGAACTGCTGAAGGGGTTCATCCAAATGCAGATGGCAACAACTAAGATATGGAATCAACTTCCATCACCCACAGCACTGCCACAGCATCAAATTCTCTGTTGCTGCCTCCATTTTGACAATTTTAAGAAGAAAAGGAAGACAGGTCAGAACATTTGCCACAGTTTGAAGCACACTTGGCTGCTCACTATCTTTAAGGTACTGTGAAGCAGTCTTTCTTTCTGTCCGCCATTCCCTATGACGAGACAAGAACTAATCAGCTATGAGGAGCTGTAAGCCTGTCTGGAATCTGCTAAATCCAGAGTCAGAGTAAGGGCTGCCAAAGATCGCTGCATCAGCCCCGAGCACAGTAGTGCGGCAGGCAGGTTGCTCACCCAATGGTTTGGAAGGCATTTCCCATAGGATGGTCTGCTATGGATGAGTCTGTCACCACAGTGTGTGTGTTTTTGGTTCACATGCTGTCCTAAGAGTACTCTGTTCCTCTCAGGTCACTGCCCATTTTGTCTCATCAAATGAAACATGATGTCAGGTGCCATGATGTGTTAAAGGCTGATCCTGGCCTGCCAGCTTGGTAGGCCATCTGATAAAAATGATACTGAAATTCCAGAGCAGTTGGTGCCCTGAACTGGAACAGTCTTTGTAAACTCAAGGACTAACCATCAGTGGTGGCTTCTGTACTGGGTGCTTGTTCATAGTCATCTTTGGCTACAGATTGACATTCATCACATTAGGCAGTCAGAGTATAACCAATATTGGAAACAATCTCACACAAAGTCTTACAATATAATTTCCATGTACCAGCAGTTCACCCAAAGGGATCAGCAACCCCTCAGACACTGAAGCCTCATGGTCTGGCACATGGACAAGGCATTGCCTCCCCAGACTGCGCCAATCACAACAAGGATGACAGAATAAGAGCCACCAGAGGTCCTCCATAACAGGGACCTATTTCCTCTGCCGTGTCGTGTGTGGAACTGGATCGGTGTGAATTCCTCTACACCCCAGTTATATAGGGTGGCACAAGCCAACGCATGGGCAGTTCCCTCCGCCAGAGCTCTGGGGCAATTCATGCACTGGCTCTTAGCAGCCCGTCAGTCAGAGCCCAGTCAGAAGCCACCGCAGCAGGACCTATGACTTTCCAGCAATATCCCAAGATGTACCTGTTGACCATCTATGCCGAACGCTCAACCTCTGACATTAGGAATTATCAGTGACATATTCTTCATGTCCCTCTATGTTTATTCACTGTGTTTTCCATGTGTATGCTGTTATTGTCTGAGAAGATGTATTATTTTTTGTTGAGAATAGTTCTCCTACTGTGGTTGTAAATGACCCTTGTTCTTGTTTACCTGTGTCTTATCATTTCTTATCAAGCATCTCCCCATGTGAACATGACAATAATAATCAGAGAATCAAGTTTAAATGACATGAACACCATTAATCCTAATGATAAACTCACTTCTAGGCTAGGAGGGTGGAGTATTTATGGCATCAAAGAGCGGCTTTGTTTATATTTGTTTATATAACATCATTTGTAATAGGCCTAACTGAATCAGTCTCAGTCATTATGAGGCATCAGCGGTCTTCAGTTTTGCTGTATTGACTTAATCGATTTGTTTCAGTATCATAACTGCTTTTAAACCCCAGACAGATGTTGCATCCTGCCTAGTGCTTCTTAAATAATATTACAAGAGTAATGGGGGCAAGTTGTTTGACACTTGTCTTATACTTTTTAGCTAAGTTCACTCACACTTTGACACTGAAGTGTTGATGTCACACTCTTGGTGGCTGACTAACTGCGTTGAAATTTTTACACCTAACAGCTGGCTATGTTGACACTTCCATGTGCATGAGCAATGCCAGGTTGCAGTGACTTAGAACAATTTTCTGTCTCCCATTCCCTTACTATCTTCATGCATAAGAAAACATAGATGTATGGTACTGAGTCAATACTTTTCAGAAATCAAGTAGTACTGCATCTATCTGATTCCCTTGATCAGTGGCTTTTAGGGTGACATGACAAAATTTCAAGTTGGGTTTTCACATGATCAGTGTTTTTGGAAACAGGAATGGAAAAACTGGTAGTAGCCAATCTTGGGGAAGATCATTTTGGATTTCAGAGAAGTGTAGGAACATTTGGGACACAACTTATTGTAGAAGAGAGGTTAAGGAAAATGCAAATCTACGTTTATAGTAATTGTAGACTTAAGCAAATGTGTTTCGATTTGTGACTGAATGAAGAAAAGACGTCAGCTCGGTTGCTCAGCATCCTTGCTGAAATAATTTATAACGGAAGATCCAAGAAGTTCTTTTAATTTTCTTAGAATGTCACCAGAACTGTTCACGTTTCTTCTAAATAGAGTTAATTATGCGATAAGGAATAAAGGTACTGCAATGCATGAAGCACTGTGGCCAGTAATGAATTACATATACTGCGTGCATTACATTCGAGAGCACTCGGCATGCTATAAGATACAGTTTTAGTTGGTGATGATGCTATTTCACTAACACCAATAATTATTGACATTAACAGTAATAATTATTAACATTCACAACAATAATTATTTGAAGCAGGCCGCATTAAGAGAAGAATGGTATGCAAACTACTCTCTTGAAGATAGATCTGTACAGTAACAATATTTCAAAAATCTAACATGTGAGTGGGGAGTACTGCAGTGATGTTTTAAATAGATGAATATTGAATAAAGAGTGCAGCTTCTTGAATTTGTATAGACAAGAGCATTCATAGCTAGAATTACACTTGCTTGTATTTTTATTAATTCAGTTGTATATGTGCTCCTAACTCAATACATTTTGCCCTGCAGCTCAGATATTGTCAAACCATCTATGTTATGATTGCACATGACAGTCTCAGGGGCAGCAATATGTTGCTTATTTTTGTAATCAGCATCACTGAAATCCCACAAACACTTATTCAAAGCATAGAGATCCAAAAAGTGAACATTATTCTCCATTCCCCACTTCATATTTCAGTTTATCTATACTCTACAAACACATATCCTCAAAACCCATGCAACTAGTGTCGCCAAAGTTGGAACACACCGAACGTGTGTAGTTTCACCAATGAGATACACAAACTCATGGCATGCATGCGCAGTGGCCGGTAGTGCAGTTGCCTGCAACTTAGTGTCGTTGTGTAAACTAGGCTTTAGAGAAAGCTTTTGGCAGTGTTGACTGGAATATTATCTTTTAAATTCTGAAGGCATTGGAGGTAAACTATGGGTACAAAAGAATCTTTATAGTTTGTATAGAAAGAAGATAACTGTTATAAGCATCGGGGAGGGGGGGGGGGGCATGAATAGGAATCAGTGATTGAAAGTAAGTGAACAGGGTTGTAGCACACCCCTATGTTATTCAATCTGTGCAGTGAGTAAACCACAGAAAAATTTGGAGAAGGAATTAAAGTTCAGGGAGAAGAAATAGAAACTTTGGAGATTTGCTCAAGACACTGTAATTCTGTCAGAGACAGCAAAGGACTTGGAATAGCCACTTAATGGAGTGGCCGTTGTCTTAAAAGGACAATATATAAGATGAACATCAACAAAAGGAAAACAAGGATAATGGAATGTAGTCAAATTAAATCAGGTGATGGTAAGGGAATTAGATTAGGAAATGAGACACTAAAAGTAATAGATGAGTTTTGCTATTTAGGTAGCAAAATAACGATGATGATTGAAGTGGAAAGGATATGAAAGGTAGGCTTGCAATGGTAAGAAAAGCATTTCTGAAGAAGAGAAATTTGTTAACATGGAGTATACATTTAAGTGTTAGGAAGTCTTTTCTGAAGATATTTATCTAGAATGTAGCCACATATGGAAAGGAAAAATGGATCATAAACAGTTTAGACAAGACGAGAACAGAGACTTTTGAAATATGGTGCTATAGAAGAATGCTGAAAATTAGATGGGCAGATCATGTAACTAATGACGAGGTACTGAATAGAAGTGGGGAGACAAGAAATTTGTGGCACAACGTGTCTAAAAGAAGGATTCTGCTACATCAAGGGATCACCAATGTAGTACTGTAGGGAAGTTGGGGGTTCAAAATTGTAGAGGGAGACCAAGAGATGAATACAGTAAGCAGATTCACAAGGATGTAGGTTGCAGTAGTTATTCATATATGAACAGGCTTGCACAGGATAGAGTAGCATGGAGAGCTGCTTTAGACCAGTCTTTGGACTGAAGACCACAATAACAACAGCTGGTCGGCATGGAAGAGGTCATTCAGCTTGAGACACCGCATAATATTTTAGCTCTAATTCTAAGAATTTACAGGTGGATGTTAAGGATATTGTGCTTATATAGCTTGTGCTTTCGGACAGCTTCTAGGTCAGTGCTAATTAACTTGAAAATGGTGCCAAATAACAGATTTTTTCCTCAACAATTATTTCTCAGCACTACCTGCTCTGCAACACGCTTTTCAGACTGTCAGACTGTGTCTGACGACACACTGCACAGTACAGTCCTCTGCTTTGTTATACACTGAGGTGACAAAAATCATAGGATAGCAATATGCACGTATACAAATGGCGGTAGTATCAATATACAAGGCATAAAGGGACAGTGCATTGGCAGAGCAGTCATTTGTACTTAGATGGTTCATGTGAAAAGGTTGAACTTTGAATGCGGAATGGTAGTTGGAGCTACATGCATGGACATTCCATTTCAAAAACTGTAAGAGAATTCAATATTCTGAGATCCACAGTGTCAAGAGTGAGCCGAGAATACCAAAATTTGGGCCTTATTTCCCACCACAGACAACTCAGCAGGTGAAAGTCTTCACTAATGCCTGAGAGCAGCACCAGTTGTGTCGAGTTGTCAGTGCTAACAGACTAGCAAAACTGTGTGAAATAATCACAGAAATCAGTGTGGTATGTATGATGAACGTATCCATTAGGGCAGTGTGGTGAAATTTGGCATTAATGGACCATGGTAGCAGATGACCGATTCAAGTGCCTTTGCTAACAGCACATCATCATCTGCAGCACCTCTCTTGGGCTAGTGGTCATATTGGTTGGACCATGGATGACGGGAAAACTGTGGCCTGGTCAGATGAGTCCATATTTTGGATGGTAAGAGCTGATGGTATGGTCTGACTGTGGTGCATACCCCACAAAGCCATTGACCAAGTTGTCAATAAGGCACTGTGCAAGCTGGGGGTGGCTCCACAATGGTGTGGGTTGTGTTCACTTGGAATGGACTGCGTCCTCTAGTCAGATAAACTGATCATTAACTGGAAATGTTTATGTAGAACTACTTGGAGACTGTTTGCAGCCATTCATGGACTTCATGTTCCCAGACAATCACGGAATTATTACAGATAAAAATGCCTTGTCACCAGGCCACAATTGTTCGCAATTGGTTTGAAGAATGTTCCAGACAATTCGATCAAATGATTTGGCCACCAAGATCACCTGACATGAATCCCATTAAACATTTATGTGATATAATTAAGTGGTCAGTTCATACACAAAATCCAGCACCGACAACACATTCACAATTACAGGTGACTATAGAAGCAGCATGTCTCGATTTTCTGCAGGGGACCTCCAACATCTTATAGAGTCCATGTCATCTTGAGCTGCTTCACAGTGCCAGGCAAAAGGATGCCCATTATGGTCATATGAGGTATTCCATGACTTTTGTCACCTCAGAGTACACCTATTACACAGTTTCTTTGCAGTGACTGTATACCACCGAGTTCCGTGCCATCATGAAGTGTTCTACTAGTCACATATCTATCAAGTGCATGGTCTACTATTCTTCTAAACCTAAGCCACAATTCTTCTACATGCTCCTCTCCTGAGCCATATGTTTTAAGTTCCTTATTAAGATGTGACACTGCTCCCTATTTATATAGTTTGCTGAACATATAAATCATTCTGCTTGTTGTTTTTGCCCTTGTACTTTGTTATCACTATTATTTCAAATTCCTCACAGTAGTACAATGCATCCAGGATTATATTCTTTATTAAGAGAACATCATTGTTAAATTGAAGACACTTACAAACTTTCGCTAGGCAAATATTTGCAGACCAATGACACTGTTATATATGAGACAATGAAAAGGACAAGCTCATTTACATTATGAGAATGTTTTCATCAATGATGATGATGAAGTCCCATACTCCTTGATAGAGCGTAGGGGATGATGCGGGAGACCCGCACCGCCGTACTAGGCAAGGTTCTAACGGAGGTGGTTTGCCATTGCCTTCCTCTGACCGTAATGGGGATGAATGCTGATGATGAAGACGACACAACTACACCCAGTCATCTCGATGCAGGTGAAAATCCCTGACCAGGCCAGGAATCGAACCCGGGACCCGTGCTCGGGAAGCAAGAATGCTACTGCGAGACCACAAGCTGTGGACTTTCAAAAATTAAAGCTACTTTTTATGATGTCGCAGAAATATAAAACCCAAAACCATCAATGATGTGAATCAAGAAGTTAATGCAGACCTGAGGGAAATGGAAATAATGGAGGAAGAAATAGGAGAAAGAGAGAAGTTTAGAGTAACAGTAAAAAGTTGCAAGGACTTCCAGGGAAAAGGAAGAAAATGACAAAAAAGAAGAACACAATGTAGGGAAAGAATGGAAAAGGAGAAAAGAAAGAAGGCACATGTTTGTTTATTTGTCCTCAGTAGGCAAAACCAATAATAATAATAATTCTTTACGTTCAACAGCCTAGTTTAAATTTCAATTGGATGTCACTGTGTCAACATGCATGTTCCTTCTTACGTCAGTAAACATATTGGGGGAAAGGGGACCTTAGTCCAACATGGAATCTGGACCACATGTCTTTCCTGGTGAAATTTCACACAATGAGAGATGAAAGTTAGGTTTAGGCAGACTGAAATATTCCGTGGTTCAACCTGGATTCAATCCCATGATCTTATGGTTTCCAAGAACACCCTCTATGACTAAACCGCCACACCAAACATGATAGGCATTGCTAGATGACTATAATATGGACAATTTTTCATTTCTGGTGCATAGCATTTATTGAAACTGTGGCTTGCAATGGTGTTGGTTAGATGAGTTTAATACAGTGGTCTGAACATTAAGACAAAGAACAATTTTGTATATGCAATTATACAAGGTGTTGAAAAATTTAACTCCCAAAATTGCACATATGATGATGGGAACATTAATAAATACATTTTGTCTAACAACCAGATGGCAGAAATGCATGTCGTGCAAGTAAGAAACATCTAGGACATCTGGGATGTGACTGAGATTAAAATAATATTAAATATGTTTACCTTTTATTGTTCTGAACAACTTTACAATAAATGTTCAAAATGAGCACCATTACCTTCAGTACAGCACTGGTATTGATGCAGTAGGATGTCCCATGTTTGACAGACAACGTGTGGTGTGTTTCTATGTTGGAATAATCCTTGACACTAATTTTTCCTCTGAGTTGTACAGGTCCTCCCCAGCCAATCCATCACAGTCAAAACTTTGTAAATGTACATGTAAACATACATATATATGTACATTCAACCATGTAATGTACATGCTGCATGTACTGGATGTGCAGAGTGCATCGAGGTCCTTTCATGCTTGAACCACATCCTCCCTCTGGTATGTAGGGGTACCTCCTCCAATAATGTTGACACATGCTTTTGCAAGAACAATCTGTACACTGGCCACTTGAGTTGAGAGGCAACTTGTAGGGCCCATGCAAGTTGTTGCCCATGATACCATCTCACATGTTTACTGCAAATAGTCTCTCATGGCATTGCATAACTGTTGTACATAAGTTTTTATCCACCCATACATGTCAGTTGTGACAGTTGCACATCCCTTCTGAGTAAAGTGAACCACTTCATAAACAGAACAATTTCAGGAAATTGAGGACCTCCATTAACTTGTTGCAGAAACCAGAATACAAACTCAAAATGAGGCGTATAATCTCCTGGTCCCATGGCCTACATTTGGTAGGACAAAAAGGATGAACCAGCTGCTCACGCAATATGTTCCATACTAATTATGGTGAACACAAGACTCAGCAGCAATTGCTCTCATCCTTGCCTCAGACCACCAGTTTTCATAGAGTAACAGCACATCTTTCTCAAAGGCAGGTGTACCTTCTGTCCAAAGCCTGCTTTCATTACGATGCTCTGAGCAAAAAATGTGCAAATTTAGAGAAGCAACTGCCTCTTAAAGATTGCTGTCATCTGAGCAATTCAAATACAAACAGTGACAAGGCACCAACCTAGAAATAGAGCAAAAACTGAAAGTGCAAACATATTAAATGTCACAAATAAATTTGCTGCTCTTGAGCTTGAAGAAAAATGCAGCAAAATGAAAAATGATAAAAATGTTTTTCGTTGCCAGAAGTGAACAACAGATTGAAAACACATGAAACAAGCGATACCATTATTGATACTGCAAATATCTCAATGAAAAATGACCCAAACAAACACAGAACATATACAAATATATATGAATGGTCACAGGTTTGTTTAATCCATGGGAGAGTGTCATAGAGATACTGAAGGAACTGAACTGGCAGACTCTTGAAGACAGACATAAACTATCTTGATAAAACCTATCAACAAAGTTACAAGAACCAGCTTTAAATGAGTACTCTAGGGATATACTACAGTGCCCTACATATTACTCACACAGTGATGATAAAATCAGAATAATTACTGCATTCAAAGAGGCATTCTAACAATTATTCTTCCCACACTGTATAGGTGAATGGAACAGACGAAACCCTAATAACTGTTACAATGGGACGTACCCTCTGCCATGCACCTCACGGTGGTTTGCAGAGTATGGATATAGATGAAGATGCAGATAATAGGTGTAGATGAAAATGAACTATGCACTGCGAAAAAGAAAGAAACAAAAATAAACGTATGAGGTGCTATCCAAAATTTTCGGGATTGGTGCTGCCATCTGTAGAAAACGTGACCTGTGGACTAATGTTCACCATCACCCTTGAAGTAATTGCCATCCCCACGTACACACTGGTCCCAGCACTTCTGCCACTGGTCAAATGTTTTCTGGAAGTCCTGTTCTTTGAGGGTGTTTATCACCGCCAGCGATGCTTCTTGAATCCTCTCTAGAGTGTCGAATTGACGGCCTTTCAACTTGAGTTTCAGTTTTGGGAGTAGCATGAAGTCGCAAGGTGCCAAATCTGACAAGTATGGTGGGTGGGGTATACCCACCATGTTGTTTTTTACCAAAAAGGTCCTGGTGAGCAAGGACGTGTGACAGGGCACTTTGTAGTGATGCAGCAGCCAGTTCCTTTGACGCCAAATTTCGGGCCATCGTTGCTGCACGTTTTCATGGAGCCATCACAAAACGTTGAAGTAGTATGTGGAATTCGCTGTTTGGTTGGGTGGGATGAATTCTTTGTGCACAATTGCCTAGATATCAAAGAAAACAATGATCATGCTCTTCATTTGGCTCTGCACCTGTCTCACTTTTTTGGGTCTTGGAGAGCCCGGGCTCTTCCACTGGCACGATTGTTGATTTGTCTCTTGGTCATAACCATGAATCCAGCTGAATCACTGCAAAGGTCTCTGTAGCACTTTTCCCAAGATTCGCACAGAATTTGATACACACGCGCTGTTCTGTTCGCAGATCCATCGTAAAATTGCCACACACCAAACACAGAGTATTACGGAAATCACTGTGGACACGCAACGCATCCTCCCAGCTGAACGCCACTCTGCACACTGACTCATCAGATATGCAGCTCTCGCCACGTAGCGATGCAAAGATCTACTACTCCTACTTTCCGGATGGCAGCAGCAGTCCCGAAAATTTTGGATTCTGCCTCGTATATAGAGACAATAATGCAAAAGGACTTTCTCAGGTACTTAACATCAGTAGTAATTCATTGGCAGTAAGAGGTATGATTAACCAGGTGCCAATTTCAAAAAGGTGATGAGAAATATCGTGAAAAATGACTACACTGAACAGGATGGAGTAATGACTTGTGCTGGAGCAAGTAACATTTACAAAAATAGAGCCTTAACCACGTTTAAACAGTTCTTGAGACTTCTGTTACTTCTCACTAATACAAATATCATACTCGGAAATTTCAGCCACAGACATGACCTACCAGAATGCTCACCTATGCACACCGAAATTCACAGAATAAATGAACACCTAAAAAACATATGTAAGTTGTCCAGTAATGTCAAACTAATAGAATTCAATTCACTTCATAAAGTATGTTTTGTCAGACATGGACTTCACTTGAATAGTAAAGGAAGTGTATGTTAGGAAAGTTGTAAGTGAAGCAATGAAAAGTAAGTCCCAGAAGAGAGTCAGTGAACTTGGGTGATGTGAACCATATACAAGTAGCCCAGATGCAAAATCTGCTCCTGCATGATAAGCAAAACTGATATAATCACGAAAAACTCAATGCATCCAAACTATTAAAGTTACAGACTTCATTCTTTTCTAAAAATAAGTAAAAAAATAATTAATTACACAGTATTAATAGCTGAAATCTGTGATTATGTTCTATACATTAAAATCTTAACTCAAATATTGACTTAGCAGTTTCTTCACTTGATTTACGCAGTTAGCAGGTTTTGCATATGTATTGATCCAATTACAAAACAAACTTTTGTTTGCAAAACCCACTATTCGGTGATATGTTAGAAGTGACAGAAAGGTGGAATTTAATCATTGCGAATGTAAACAGGATATGTTTTATTTGAAAGAGAAGTCTGAAAATTCTACAAAGATGGAATATAAAAATATGAAGGTGACATTATTGTACCAGGAAGAACTTACTTTCTTGATGTCAAAAAGAGAACAGAGATGAAAGTTTAACATTAGGTTTCTTTTAAAAAAATACACCATCAAGTTTTTGACGTCACGAGATATTGTAGAAAATAAAATAAGCTCCAAATTGCATCTTTGTAAAACATCAAAAAATTTTAGAAAATAATAAAATTGAAGGAAAAGTTGCATCTTAATTAAAACAGTGACAAAAAATTCTGGAAAATGAAACTGGGTGAAAAATGCTTTTAAATGACATCGACCTCAACACTGCCCATCAACTCAAAATCACTTCTGGCATCTTAAGATGGTTGGCAGTGGCAGGAGTGACTCTAGGGAGTGCCTTCCTGCTCATCTAACATCTCAGTGAAGAGTCTGAGTTTGTCATTGGTCACCCAGTCTCCACCAAAGCAGAGCTCCAAAACCTTTTTGATGTCTCCGAGTACGGCTTCTGAAAGTTCTGTACCCGCTGTGATTGGTGTTTGGCCATTTCCCTTGCTGAAATTTTTTCCCCTCTTCAGGATGTTCTTCCCGTCTCCAACTTCAGAGTTGTAGAACAGCTCTCCATGAACTAGACAAATCCTCTTGTTTTTGCTTTTTGTGAACATAGGTGTTTTTTTTTTTTTTTTTTTTTTTTTTTTTTTTTTTTTTTTTTAAATCTGGAAATGCCAGTTACCAGTAACTTTCACTAATCCTTTCATAACAATTAATGGCAACACACTATTCATTGCATAACACAGCTTTAAAAATATTTTTCGTGTTCCTATCTTTCTGACATTCCATTTCTTTCCCCCACTCCATTGACAGGAATGGGGGAAAGAAATACAGTAGAAGAAGAATGGGTAGCTTTGAGGGATGAATAGTGAAGGCAGCAGAGGATCAAGTACATAAAAAGAAGAGGGCTAGTAGAAATCCTTGGGTAACAGATGAAATATTGAATTTAACTGATGAAAGGAGAAAATATAAAAATACAGTAAATGAAGCAGGCAAAAAGGAATACAAACGTCTCAAAAATGAGATCGACAGGAAGTGCAAAATGGCTAAGCAGGCATGGCCAGAGGACAAATGTAAGCATGTAGAGGCTTATCTTACTAGGGGGTAAGATAGATACTGCCTACAGGAAAATTAAAGAGACCTTTGGAGAGAAGAGAACCACTTGTATGAACATCAAGAGCTCAGATGGAAACCCAGTTGTAAGCAAAGAAGGGAAAGCAGAAAGGTGGAAGGAGTATATAGAGGGTCTATACAAGGGCGATGTAAATGAGGACAATATTATGGAAATGGAAGAGGATGTAGATGAAGATGAAATGGGAAACACGATACTGCGTGAAGAGTTTGACAGAGCACTGAAAGACCTGAGTCGAAACAAGGCCCCCGGAGTAGACAACATTCCATTGGAACTACTGACGGCCTTGGGAGAGCCAGTCCTGACAAAACTCTACCATCTGGTGAGCAAGATGTATCAGACAGGTGAAATACCCTCAGACTTCAAGAAGAATATAATAATTCCAATCCCAAAGAATGCAGGTGTTGACAGATGTGAAAATTACTGAACAATCAGTTTAATAAGCCACAGCTGCAAAATACTAACGCGAATTCTTTACAGATGAATGGAAAAACTAGTAGAAGCCGACCTCGGGGAAGATCAGTTTGGATTCCATAGAAATACTGGAACACGTGAGGCAATACTGACCTTACGACTTATCTTAGAAGAAAGATTAAGGAAAGGCAAACCTACGTTTCTAGCATTTGTAGGCTTAGAGAAAGCTTTTGACAATGTTGACTGGAATACTTTCTTTCAAATTCTAAAGGTGGCAGGGGTAAAATACAGGGAGCGAAAGGCTATTTACAATTTGTACAGAAACCAGATGACAGTTATAAGAGTCGAGGGACATGAAAGGGAAGCAGTTGTTGGGAAGGGAGTAAGACGGGGTTGTAGCCTCTCCCCGATTTTATTCAATCTGTATATTGAGCAAGCAGTAAAGGAAACAAAAGAAAAATTCGGAGTAGGTATTAAAATCCATGGAGAAAAAAAAAAAAACTTTGAGGTCCGCCGATGAGATTGCAATTCTGTCAGAGACAGCAAAGGACTTGGAAGAGCAGTTGAATGGAATGGATAGCGTCTTGAAAGGAGGATATAAGATGAACATCAACAAAAGATAAACGAGGATAATGGAATGTAGTCGAATTAAGTTGGGTGATTCTGAGGGAATTAGATTAGGAAATGATACACTTAAAGTAGTAAAGGAGTTTTGCTATTTGGGGAGCAAAATAACTGATGATGGTCGAAGTAGAGAGGATATTAAATGTAGACTGGCAATGGCAAGAAAAGCGTTTCTGAAGAAGAGAAATTTGTTAACATCGAGTATAGATTTAAGTGTCAGGAAGTCGTTTCTGAAAGTATTTGTATGGAGTGTAGCCATGTATGGAAGTGAAACATGGACGATAAATAGTTTGGACAAGAAGAGAATAAAAGCTTTTGAAATGTTGTGCTACAGAAGAATGCTGAAGATTAGATGGGTAGATCACATAACTAATGAGGAAGTATTGAATAGGATTGGGGAGAAGAGAAGTTTGTGGCACAACTTGACCAGAAGAAGGGATCAGTTGGTAGGACATGTTCTGAGGCATCAAGGGATCAACAATTTAGTGTTGGAGGGCAGCGTGGAGGGTAAAAATCGTAGAGGGAGACCAAGAGATGAATACACTAAGCAGATTCAGAAGGATGTAGGTTGCAGTAGGTACTGGGAGATGAAGAAGCTTGCACAGGATAGAGTAGCATGGAGAGCTGCATCAAACCAGTCTCAGGACTGAAGACCACAACAACAACAACATCTTTCTGTTTTGGAAACATTTCTTTACCACTGATCAGGATGCATCTTCCTTTTCTGGGAGGGACTGTTGCCCTCGGCCGCATTCTTGTCTTTTGCAACTACAACTCTGTATTCAACTTTTTACAGAACTCCTACTGTTTCAATTGTTCTCACTTCATTTGTACCATCTTCTGCATTTAGACCATCCACAAAATCACTTATTTTCTTCAAAGCACTAATGCAAATTTGTCAACAAACATCCTACTGATCAGCTGAACTGTGCTTATCAGCGTATATTTCAACATCACATGATAGCAAGGGCTTCATTGTTGCATACACATTTGCTACAGTGCAACCAACCTAACTCTGAATAAGAAAAATATCCCTTCAAATTGTAACAAACGGAAAGGTTGCTTTGAATGTCCAGATTGGTAAGTCTGACATCAGTTGGCATTCCCTGCACCTGGACATGACAAGACAACCACCATGCCTAATGAACTTGGCAGGTTTTGCAAATGATGGACATTTAGTGGGCTTTGCACCAGAAGAGAACCTGCAGTTAGTGGCTTTTGCAACCAAACACAATTTTCTACAGCCAATTTCAATGTTTTATAACAAGTTTTGCAGCCTGAAACTTATTTCATCATATCCACACTGAAAAAAATCTATACAGTACAGTGCTCAAAAAATGCATTTAGTGGCTTTTTGCATCCGGGCTTCTCATGTAGATCCCACTACTGAGCCAGCAGCAGCAATCACTTCAACAGATCGTGAGAACAGTTACCTGGCCAAAACTTTAGATACAGCCACATCAGCAGCCAAGAAGAAGGATAGTGCTGCCACTTGTTCATCTACCAGAAGCAGGTATGTGAGTAGCTGCAGTGAAAATTTTCCGTGACCTGTCATGCTCCAGCCAGTGCCATCAAAGTTGTAAATACAGATACATTATGTTCTTTACATCAGAATAGTGTTCAGAGATGTAGCTCGAATGTACCAACAATTGAGAAGAATGGTAAAGCAATAAATTTAAAAACCAACATAAATGTTTCTACTGTATGATTTCTACACCAGCATGTATATATAGTATGTATCAAGTAAATTAGTTAGATAGAAGTACTAGTAGTAGCAGAACTATGACGTATATTTACTATGACAGAACATGGGTTAATAGAAAATGAAATTGGTATTTACAACATACAGACTATGGCTCAGCAAGATGGCCGCCGAGTAAGTGACGCCAGAAACCATTTCCAGAAAGTTAAGTGATTTAGACAGGAATATAATTTAGTTTAACGCCGACAACAAATTAAATACGTGCATTAGTGTATCGTTTAGTCTTGCCGTTAAAGGTTTGTCTTTTCTTTGCGTATTTTTTCAGAAAACACGAAAAGATCGTAACTTCGCGAAGTCGCGCTTAGGCTTAAATTTTGTAAACGTGTTTACTTCTTGTTTCACGGTAATTTAACTAGTTTCTCGGTAACAAATAAGTAAACTACCGTAAATAGCGAATAACTTCATTGTTTTAATACAGATTTCAGAAAAACAGCGTAACTTTATATCAGAAACTTGCTTATATACATTTGTTTATAGGCCTAATTCTCGTAACGTTTTTGGAGAATCAAAGTTAAAGTATCTCGTTTAATTGTCCTTTTTTTTCATTCCATCGAGTGAAATATATAATAAATTGCGTATACCTTCATTGTTTTAATACAGATCTCAGAAAACCAGCGGAATTTTAAATCAGAAACTTGCTTATATACATTTGTGAATAGGCTTAATTCTTGTAACGTCTTTTTTGATTTTCGGTAATTTAATTGATTTATTCTAGCTAAAGTATTATTTTTGCCATGAGTGAGAAGTGCCTGACTTGCCGTAGAATTGTTCGTTCCGGGGTTTGGTGTGATGGATGCAGTAGTTTTATTCACTGGGGGGACTGCAGTGGCGTGGGTGTTGGGAAAGTGGATCAGGCTCATCAGTGGTTATGTAGGATTTGCAGCAGAGATAGGAAGATAGTGGAACAGGAGGGGAAAATTGCTGCCCTTCAGGCTGAGCTAGATCAGGCTAGGGAAGATCTGGACAGGTTAAGGAGGGAGAAGGGCAAAGAGAGGTGGGAAGTGGCAACAGGTAGCAGAAGGAACAGGCCTAGAACTAAGTCTGACAGTTTTGTGGTGAATGTCAAAAATAAGTTTGACCTGTTGCTTCAGTTAGAAACTGTTGAGCCTCAAGCAGAGGTAGGTGTAGACAGGACACAACAAACTTTCAATAGGAAATTGAAAAAGAATGTAGGAAAGTCATCGAAAAGGAAGAAAGTTTTGTTGTTAGGCAGTTCTCATGCCAGAGGTGTAGGCCAACTTCTGCAGGAGGAATTAGGACCAGAATACAAGGTCACAAATTTTTTCAAACCAAGTGCTAGTCTGGATCAGGTGACAGAGGATTTAGGTTCACTCTGTAAAGGATTTACTAGGGAAGACACCGTGGTTATTGTGGGAGGGCCAGGGAACAGCATCGACAGAGATCCTAGGTACAGTATAGAGTGTGACCTGGTAAAGATTGCGTCGGCATCGAGACACACCAATGTTGAATTTGTATCTGTCCTGAGACGCCATGACCGGCCTCATTTGAACTCTTCTGTTGGGAGAGTTAATTTGGAGTTGGAATGGCTGCTTGGGTCGGGTGCGGGGGCTCATATTGGTGTGGTTCCTGTTGATTATCTCAGTAGGTGGGACTATACCAGGCACGGCCTACATCTCAACAGGAAAGGGAAGGGGAAACTGGCTGGGGTAATAGCAGGAAATTTAAGGGGTGGAGGCACTGCCATGAATGGTAAAATACCAGTGGTTACAGGTGTTGGAGCAGCACCTTTTTTAGGATAGGTAAGACAGAAAGATGTCAAGTTCTACGAGAGGTTAGGATTGAAACAAATCTTCAGTTTAGGAAAGAAATTAAACAGCACAATTCTAGCACATTGGATCACCAATCACAGCTGTCAATTATAAATTTTCACCAATCACCAGAAATTTTATCTCCACCAAGTTGTATCTCAGTCCTAGGTAATTGCATTGATCAATTAAAGTCACCCAACCCAGTTGACATAATCTGCCTCTCTGAACACCATGTGACCACTGGTATAGGAACTAGGCCTAAGCACAATGAGAAACTCAGACAGGAGAGTACTGCAAATGTTAGAATAAGGAAAGGTTCTCGTAAAAGTATAATTAAAAATAATGTAAGTATATTTCATCAAAATATTGGGAGTTTAAAGAATAAAGTAGATGAGCTTCTGGTTTGTTTAGAAGATTTAGAAGCTGAGAATGAAATAGATATACTATGCCTTCTGAGCATCACATTGTTACTGATATGGATAAGGTAAATGTAAGTGGATATAAGCTCTCTGCACATGTAATGAGAGAAAATATGGAGAAAGGAGGAGTTGCCATATATGTCAAAAGTTATCATTGTGCAAAAAGTATAGAATAAAAAAGTTTTGTGTAGAGAAACATATAGAAGCATGTGCCTGTGAGCTTAAATTAAATAAATGCACATTTATAATTGTAACTGTATATAGGTCCCCATCAGGAAATTTTCATCTATTTCTGAAAAATTTGGACTCCTTGTTGTGCTATCTGTCAGACAGAGGGAAGCAAATTATTATTTGTGGGGACTTCAATGTAGATTCTCTTAAAGAGGGTAATAGGAAAAATGACCTTGAAGTATTACTTGGTTCTTTCAATTTGACACCCGTTATTGATTTTCCTACTCGGGTGGTAAAGGATAGCAGCTCACTGATAGATAACTTCTTTATAGACCAAGATAAGTTTAATCAGATAAATGCTCAGCCTGTCGAGAATGGTCTTTCTGATCATGGTGCACAGCTAGTTACAATATATGACATAGCTCCATTCAGCAATACTAAACAGTCCTCCAAAGTAGTACGTTCAGTCAACGATTTAACAATTGCAAATTTCAGGGAAAGCCTACAGCAGTTAGACTGGGATGAGGTGTACCGTGAACCTGATGCCAATTTAAAATATAATTTATTTCATGACATTTTTGTAAATGCATTTGAAAACTGCTTCCCCAAGAAAATAGTTAAATATACTCATAAGAAACCTTATAACAAACCATGGCTTACTAAGGGTATAAAAATATCTTGTAACCGGAAAAGGGAAATGTATCTGACAGCAAGAAAGAGTAGTGACCCAGAAACTATCAAACATTATAAAAACTACTGTGTTATATTAAGAAAAGTTATTAAAAAATCCAGGAGTATGTGTATCATGTCTGAAATCAGCAACTCTGATAATAAAATTAAAACAATTTGGAATATTATTAAACGAGAAACAGGTCAACCAAGAGCAGAGGAAGACAGTATTACCATCAAATTGAATGAAAACTTTACGAACAAAAAGTCAGAAGTTGAAAATCTTTTTAATAATCATTTTCTAAATGTTGTGGATATAGTAGGATCCAGGTGTTCATTAGAAGATTTGATACAATTGAAGTCTCACCCACTTCTCCCTCTGGAATTAGGAAAATAATAAACTTGCTTAAAAGCAAAAACTCACATGGAATTGATGGCATTTCCAGCAAAATACTAAAAGCTTGTTCTCATCAGATAAGTAAGATTCTCAGCCACCTGTGTAATAGCTCTCTGGAACAGGGCATTTTCCCTGATAGACTGAAATATGCTATTGTTATACCTTTGCATAAAAAGGGGGATAGATCTGATGTCAACAATTACCGTCCAATCTCCCTTCTAACAGCTTTATCCAAAATTTTTGAGAAAGTGATGTATTCAAAAGTAGCTTCACATATCTGTAAAAATGAAGTACTAACAAAATGTCAGTTTGGTATCCAGAAAGGTTTTTCAACAGAAAATGCCATATATGCTTTCACCAGTCAAATTTTGAATGATATGAATAACCGAACACCACCCATTGGGATTTTTTGTGATCTCTCAAAGGCTTTTGATTGTGTAAATCATGAAATTCTGCTAGACAAGCTCAAGTATTGTGGCATGAGTGGGACAGTGCACAAATGGTTTAATTTGTACCTAACTGGAAGAGTGCAGAAAGTTGAAATAAGTAGTTCTCATAACATGCAAAGATCAGCACATTCCTCAAACTGGGGAACTATCAAGAATGGGGTTCCACAAGGGTCAGTCTTGGGTCCTTTGTTGTTCTTATTATATATTAATGACTTGCCATTCTATGTTCATGAAGAGGCAAAGTTAGTTCTCTTTGCTGATGATACAAGTATAGTTATCACACCTGACAAACAAGAATTAACTGATGAAATTGTCAATACTGTCTTTCAGAAAATTACTAAGTGGTTCCTTGTAAACGGACTCTCACTGAATTTTGAAAAGACACAGTACATACAGTTCCGTACAGTGAATGGTATGACGCCATTAATAAATATAGACCTTAATCAGAAGCATATAGCTAAGGTAGAATATTCCAAATTTTTAGGTGTGTCCATTGATGAGAGATTAAATTGGAAGAAACACATTGATGATCTGCTGAAACGTTTGAGTTCAGCTACTTATGCAATAAGGGTCATTGCAAATTTTGGTGATAAACATCTTAGTAAATTAGCTTACTACGCCTATTTTCACTCATTGCTTTTATATGGCATCATATTTTGGGGTAATTCATCACTGAGGAATAAAGTATTTATTGCACAAAAGCGTGTAATCAGAATAATAGCTGGAGTCCACCCAAGATCATCCTGCAGACATTTATTTAAGGATCTAGGGATATTCACAGTAGCTTCTCAGTATATATACTCTCTTATGAAATTTGTTATTAACAACCAAACCCAATTCAAAAGTAATAGCAGTGTGCATAACTACAATACTAGGAGAAAGGATGATCTTCACTATTCAAGATTAAATCTAACTTTGGCACAGAAAGGGGTGAATTATACTGGCACTAAAGTCTTTGGTCACTTACCAAATAGTATCAAAAGTCTGACAGATAACCAACAAGTATTTAAGAAGAAATTAAAAGAATTTCTGAATGACAACTCCTTCTATTCCATAGAGGAATTTTTAGATATAAATTAAGGGAAAAAAGTATTAAAAAAATAAAAATTAAAATTAAAAAAATAAAGAAAAACAAAAAAACACAAAAAATAAAGTTGTTATATTAACTTAAGTATGTTGTTAAATTAACCTAATTATGTCATGTATTGGAAAATTTGACTCGTTCCACATCATTACGAAATATCGTATTCATGATCCATGGAACTTGTATTAATCTAATCTAATCTAATAAAAGGGGTTACTTCTGCAGATGTCAACATTAAGGTGGAGGAGTTACAGACTGCCTACCATGGACAGTGGACCACAGTACAGAAATGCTATTTGAAGCAGCAGCAACACAGACAACATTTGAAGGGGAAAAGTGTTTGATATTAGGAATATGCAAATCACCAAACAGACAGGTAAATGGTTTTCTAAAAGAGTTAGAAGTTTTGTTAGGCTAGGCTGTTAGGCAATTCACATACATAATAGTAGCAGGAGATCTAAATATTAACACACTGAATGAAAGCTGTTACACAAGGAGTTTCAGTGATTTAATCAACACGATTGACGAGATACCGTGCTCAGTCATGATGAGATGTGCTAGTGTCATATCAGACCCACTCTCACACATCATAAACATATCATTTTCAGAAGGTGTCTTTCCACAACGATTAAAAATTGCAAAAGTAAAACCATTGTATAAAAAGGGCAATATACATGAAGTGGGAAACTATAGACCAATAGCTTTATTATCGGTATTTTCAAAAGTAATAGAGACAGTCATGAAAAACAGAATTACAAATTACCTCGAGAAATTCAATCTATTGTCTGTAAACCAACACGGCTTTCGCAGAGGAATGAGTACAGAGTCAGCCATCACCCAATTCATTGAAAATATTGTAACAGGGGTAGATAAGAACAACAGTACAATAGGAATAAATTTGGACCTCTCAAAGGCATTCGATACTGTCCAACATAATATCCTGCTAGACAAATTAGAATATGTCGGTATACGAGGAGTAGCTAAAAAGTGGTTTCAGTCATATCTCCATAGTAGGAAACAGGTAGTAGAAATTGCAACAACAAACAGTAAAAACCAAAGTATTGTTTACAGATCGGATATTCAGACTGTGCCAATAGGGGTACTGCAGGGGAGTGTTCTAGGACCTCTCCTATTTCTTCTTTACATAAATGATATCAAGATTCCAGTAAATGGTACTCATATAACCCTGTTTGCGGATGACACAAACATTGTAGTAACTGACATAAACCGGGTATTGCCAACATCTGCAACCAGAGTTATAGAATATTTGCAAAATTGGTTTGAAGTGAACAAATTAACCATAAATATCTCTAAAACTAATTATATCCATTACAGGAAAGCAAAGTCACATTCTGATCTAGATCTCAGAATACAAAATAAAGAAATTGTGAGAGTTGCTACCACAAAATTCTTAGGTGTACATATAGATGAAAATTTAGACTGGAAATCCCATATCCTGTATCTCTCGCATAAGTTAAGCTCTGCTTGCTTTGCTTTACGCGTTATTAGTTTTGTATGTAGTAGGGAATGTAGCAGAGCTGTTTACTTTGCTTATATACATTCTGCTATTACCTATGGCCTCATCTTCTGGGGTCATAGTAAGAAAAATCTCAAAACCATCTTCACTCTACAAAAACGAGCTGTTAGAATAATTACCAACAGTTCAAGGCTAACTCCTTCAAAGCAATTATTTAAACAGCTGAATATTCTACCCCTACCGTGCCTCTATATACAGAAAAGCGTAATTAATGTAAAACGAAATATTAACAATTTCCAATCCAACTCGGATCTACATACTTACAACACAAGAAAGTGCAATGACATTCATATAAAAAGAGTTAACAAGGCTTTGGCGCAGAAACAAACAAACATACAAGGAAGCAGATTGTATAACAAACTACCGTTAAAGATAAAAGAAATAAAAAAAATTGTCTTCATTTAAAGAAGCAGTATTCAAGTTTTTAATGACCAACTGCTATTATAGTGTAAAAGAATACCTGGAATAGCTTCATACTAAACAATTATATTTATGTACTCTGTGCCAATAGTAATTTTTATCTGACTGTTACTATGATCTAAATAAATAATATGTACAAAAGTGCTAGAATTGTATGTGTTATATCTAAATGTCAACTGTGTATTCCATGTAAAAAGTCTTTCTCATACATCAATGTAAATAATCAAAGTTGTACATGCTATTTCAATGTGGTCTGATGTTATGTAGTCCACTATGCACATCTGTATTTTGTATAGTATTGTTCACCCTATATGTGTGTGTATATATATACACTATGTATTTTTTGACGAAATCCATGCAATGTAAATTGTCTCGTGTATATATATACTATGTATTTTTTTGACGAAATCCATGCAATGTAAATTGTCTCTGGATGAATAAACAACAACAACAACAACAACAACAACTTAAAGATACAGAAACATTAATAGATGATGCAATTACCAATATACCACAGTACACACAAAAAGCGCATGTTATAAACACAGCCACTGATGATCACCATTGGGTATTAATAGAGGTATGAGATAAGGTAATTTTTGTTAAAGAGTTGCGACCAAAAAAAAGCAAGTAAACATATGAAGGCCACAAAGATTAATGCATTGTGACGACTGGAGTGATATACACCAAACAGCAAATGTAAATGAGGGATGGGAATCATACCCCAAAACATTATGCTATTGCACAGATATTCCATGTCCACTAATATGTAGGCATAAAAAAGTTAAGTACAATAAAAATTGGGTCACAACAGATATAAAAAGGAAGAGCTAAAAACTATGTATGAACAATCTCAGATAAATCCAACACAAGCAAACTGTGATACCTACAAGAATAAGAAGATATCATATAAGAAACTGATAAAAGAAACCAAATGCAGTTATTACACAAACAAAATTACACCTTTTAATAGTATCACAAAGCCCATACAGTCACACATAAAGAAAGAGAGGTAAAGTGTAGACATAAAAAAAGAGTGGGAATGTAAATATAAAGAAAAATGGGAAGGAAATTAGGGCCCCTTAAAAAGTCAGTAATATTTTAAATCAACATTATGTTGAGGAAGAGGGTAAATTAATGAAGCAAAACTCTCCTGACAGAAAACGCACACAACATACTGCTCATGAGACAAAAAATTGTTCCTTCTGTCAAAAATGAATTAGTAAAAATAACACACTGATTAAAACCAGAAAATACTTGAGGACTAGAGTAATTAAATGCTGCCCCATTGGAATAAATTATCTCCTGTTGGTATCTTCTGTGACCTTTCTAAGGCCTTTGATAGTGTTAGTCATGAAATCCTCTTAGCAAAGGCTGAATATTATGGTATAAGTGGCTCAGTTGGCTCATGGATTAAATCCTACCTAGCTGGAAGAAAGCAGAAGGTCATGTTGAACGACTCTGAGGGGTGCTCTGTGTCATCTAGCTGGGGCTCTATTGGCTATGGTGTTCCTCAGGGCTCTGTACTTGGCCTCCTTCTCTTCCTCATCTTTATCAATGACCTTCCCTTGCATACTAGCTTTAAAACTCACTTTACTCTTTTTGCTGATGACACCTCTATCCTCATCAAGAAGACTACCAACCTCAATCTTGAGGAATCGGCCAATATTGTCTTTAGTGAAGTATGTAACTGGTTTGTAAATAATGAGTTATCACTAAATGTTAATAAGACCCAGTTTGTGCATTTCCAAGTAAGGAAAAAAGTTGAGGATCAATTAAGTATTACATTAATGGTAGTGAGTTACTACAAGTTGAGTCAACCTAGTTTCTTGGTGTACACATTGACAACAGTCCAAAATGGTCTGAACATATTTTGCACCTCCACAAAAAACTCAGCTCAGCAACATTCGCTGTTCATATTATTTCCACTGTATGTGACCGAGACACCACAAAAATTGCTTATTTTAGTTATTTCCATGCATTATTTCTGTATGGCATAGTTTTCTGGGGTAATCAGCCACTATCCAAAAAAATATTCATTGCCCAAAAGAGAGTTATTAGGATAATGAGCGGAGTCCAGCCTAGACATTCTTGTAGGAACCTTTTCAGAAAATTAGGGATACTGACAACTGCATGCCAATATATCTCCTCCCTGTTATGTTTCATTTGTAAAAATGGACAATCGTACAAAACCAATGATTCATACCATACCCACAATACCAGGAGGAAGATGGGCCTCCATTATGAATCAAAAAACCTTACTATTGTACAAAAAGGAGTCCATTACATGAGCTGCAAGGTGTTCAGTGCTCTCCCACCATCACTGAAATTACTTATCCATGACCTTCCCAAATTTAAACAACAGCTCAAACAGTATTTATTAGATAATTCCTTCTATTCGGTAGAAGAATATTTCAGTAGAGTTAACTGTAATTGATTTTTTCATTTACTAATTTGATATGCTATTGTGCATTACCATACTCACAGTCACTGTTAATATTACTGTGTCTTTCATTTAGCTATTAAGATCTACCATATTTTTAATGTAATTTTTTCTATACCTATTAATGTGTATTTTGTCTTATACCAGATATCCTCTTGCAAGAGGTACTTTTATGTATTCCTTTTGTATTATTTGTAATAATTCTGACACGTCCTACATCCCTGCGAATGCCTCGCAGTATTGGATCTATGGGATATAAATAAATAAATAAAGCCTATCTGGCTTTTCTCATAAACTTAGCCATGAAGGGAGGGATATGTTTCATTGGTAAAAATGGACAATCGTACAAAACCAATGATTCATACCATACCCACAATACCAGGAGGAAGATGGGCCTCCATTATGAATCAAAAAACCTTACTATTGTACAAAAAGGAGTCCATTACATGAGCTGCAAGGTGTTCAGTGCTCTCCCACCATCACTGAAATTACTTATCCATGACCTTCCCAAATTTAAACAACAGCTCAAACAGTATTTATTAGATAATTCCTTCTATTCGGTAGAAGAATATTTCAGTAGAGTTAACTGTAATTGATTTTTTCATTTACTAATTTGATATGCTATTGTGCATTACCATACTCACAGTCACTGTTAATATTAGTGTGTCTTTCATTTAGCTATTAAGATCTACCATATTTTTAATGTAATTTTTTCTATACCTATTAATGTGTATTTTGTCTTATACCAGATATCCTCTTGCAAGAGGTACTTTTATGTATTCCTTTTGTATTATTTGTAATAATTCTGACACGTCCTACATCCCTGCGAATGCCTCGCAGTATTGGATCTATGGGATATAAATAAATAAATAAAGCCTATCTGGCTTTTCTCATAAACTTAGCCATGAAGGAAGGGATATTCCCAGCGTGCTGTTTTAAAAATATAAAGTATCCCTATTTTTAAAGGACGCAGCAAGGAAGACCCTGGAAATTACCAACCAGTAACTATTACACTTGTCTTATCTAAAATAATAAAATGTGTAACTATAGACAAAACAGTAACTTTTATAGAAAAATGCGACACTTTCAATGATGTACAGCATGGGTATAGGAAGGGTAAATACACCAATAGCTGAATTTATTGTGTTTGGAACTAAGGTGTCAGATGAACACAAGAAAGTTTGTGGTATGTTTCTTGATCTTTTAAAAAGCTTTTCATTGTGTAGCTGTGGCATATTATTAGAAAAGCTTAAATGCTGTTTATAAGAGGGATAGCAGCCGATATAAAATCATTCATGGAAAATAGAGAACATTGCAGGGAAATAAAACAAAATGTAAACAATACTATTAAAATGTGTACTCAAATTTTGAATTTTTTTTATATGCAATGCCTTGAGGATCAGTGTTGGGCCTGCTACTTTTATTTTATACGTAAATGATGTGCTAAAAATAGTTGGTGGAAGAGTTGTCATGTATGAAGATAAAACTTCATTTGTTATAAGCAGATCAAGGCGTTGGGGCAGGGTTGTACGGGGTTCAGCCAAGACTGGAGAGCAGTATCTCTCTAGGGAAACTGGCCTCTGTATTCCAAGCTGAAATTACTGCAATCAGGGCATGAGTGGAGGAGAATATGCATAGGTGCTACAATGATCGTAGCATCTACATCTATTCAGACAGCCAGGCAGCCCTGAAATCATTGGCAGCTCCTGCAACAAGATCTAAAATTGTTGCAGATTGCCACAGGGCTCTGGTGGAGCTAGGGGGAAGCAATAGGGTAAACCTAGTGTTGGTCCCTGGCCACTCAGGGATCTGTAGCAATGAACAAACTGATAGATTGGCTAGGATGGGGGCAACAACTCCATTTATTGGACGAACCTGTTTTGATAACCACCAAGGCTATGATCAAATTAGAACTACAAAACTGGCTTAGGAAACAGCACGTAGGATGATGGACCAAGGTCCATAAACAAAAACATGGTAAGGTAATAATGCCCAAGCCGTGTTTTAAAAGAAGCTCTGTAATCCTGGGATTGAACAGGAAAGAGATCAAACTCATGACTGGACTGATGACCGGCCATGGGAACTTCAAAAAACACCTACACACAATGGGTATAATGGAAGAGGACCCTAAATGTAGGATCTGTGATGAGGGTGAAGAAACTGCATCACACCTAATCTTTGAATGCATGGCATTGGAAAGTAAAAGATACGGAATCTTCGGGACAACTACACCTGAAGAAATTGTGTCTAACAAAAAACTGGTAGAGGGACTCCTTGCACTATTTAAGGGCACTGGTTGGCTTTACTAGATATACAGGGAGCAATAAACCTAGTTTCGTTGCAGGCAGTGGTGGGTTAGACCTAAGTTGTTTTAGCTCTCCTGTTAAAATCAAATCAATACCCCGCGTGGTGTAAGGCTACCTACTCAGGGATGTTGCCTGGTATCCCTGAGGCTCCATTTGCAACACATCTTCCCATGTGCCATGCACTCCTCGGCACAGATCACAACACACCTTGGGTTGAGAAAGGAAATTGCGTGGGACTAGGAGTGGAGAGGGAAGATGGGACATTATGGGACACTCTTAGTCTGATCCATCAGCTGAGGCCTTTCTGACAGTAGGTCCTCCAACTTTGGCATAGCCCTAAGCTTCACGTGGATACTCAAGCCTCTCCACCTGCACAGACAGTGCTTCGTCAAAGTGGTGTCCCCTGGAGATGAATCCCATCATGTACTGGTGCTGCTACTTGCAGTGTGGTATCAGTTGCCTGAGACTGCAGTCTCACGTGTGTGTGTGTGTGTGTGTGTGTGTGTGTGTGTGTGTGTGTGTGTGTACTTAGTGATCGAATTGCTAAAAATGTGTACAAGATCAATGGATTTTTAATGGTAACAGAGGAGGGGTTCATGATAATGTGTACAAATGAATGGTTGTAAACACTGGCAAGTTGTCTGTAGATGATGGTCATTCACATCCATTTGTCCCAATATGAACAAGACTTAACCCTTTCATCGTTGTTGGGACACATATGTCCCACTAATTTAAGACATAATTTAAAACACTGGGAGATGAGTTGCATACTTCTGCATAGTCCTGCCATCTGTTGGCAGCCCTTCTGAACTCAGAAAAAAATTAAGGTGCATGAATTCTCATTGTATAGAAGGCTACGACTCTTAAAATGGGCTGTCACATGAGTTTCCACTGTTTCTTGTGTCTCAAAATGGTTTTGTTGTTTTCTTGCTACTAAAAATGTCTTAAGTATGTATTTTTGCCATCTTATGTTTCTTAGATGTTTACGAACAATAACTACACTTTTTAAAACTCATTTTACTTCTAAAGCTTTTTTTCGGTGTATTTACAATATGTAAGATGCATGTGGCCCAGTGACCATTGTGTGGCCCTGTAGTGCCTTTATGTTGCGATATTGTAGTACACATATTTCAAAGCCATACACTATTTTCTGTAAATCTTGGTGCTAAAAAGCACAGCATGTGGTTCACAACAATTACCTATAATTTTAATTACAGAAGCCGAGAGTCAACGAAATCTGTTTTTTTTTTTTTTATTTTCACTGCCAGATAACCCAGAAGACCCATAAACTGAAGCTGATAACAATGACATTTATGAAGATATTTCATTTTGTGATCATTTGTCTACTCCAAGCACCTCACTAGAAACACGCACAGACAGTGTTATAGAACAGATTGGTACAAATAATATATTGATTTGTTGATAGAGGAAAACATCAGTGTTGCAAGTAAACTGAAGTGAATTATGATCAAAATGATGAAACTGGTGAGTCTGTAGATTCTGACTTGGATGAAAATTTAACACATTTCAAATGACTAAATTTACCTTCGGTGCTTGAACCAAAACCAACAACAAACTTCACTTTGACAGACAATGGATTTGTGTATTTTGAAAAATTATTTGATGATTCTTTCATGCATAAGATCTGCTTTCAAACAAATCTGTATACCAAACAGAAGAATAGTGCACAATGGAAAGAGCTCACAGATCAGGAACTAAAAGCCATTCTGGGCATGGTAACAGTAATGGGTATTCATCGGTTACCTGAAGCAGCCAGTTACTATATCTAAATGTAAATGTACTTGTCCAGACTGGGCAGGAAAATCGACCATTGGCCCAACAGGACAGGCATCCTGTGCTGTCTCAGAGTTATCATCAGCATTGGGTAGCACCTCGTACCTGTTGCTAAGACGTAGGGAGCCAGCCGCATAGCCTGCTTCCTCTTTCACCTTCTGCCCGGTGACATGTGAACGCAGCACTGTCTGCCACCCACTCTAAAGTGAGGATGGACCGGTCAGATGTTGCATATCAGAAGCCACAGCACTGTCCGGGTCAGCAGCAGATCCCAGTGGCACCAAATGTGTCACAGGTCTCGTCACTGGTGCTATAACATCACCTAAACTTTGAGCATTAGCTAGAAGCTTGTCAACAGTAGCCAATGCAGCTTCCAGGTGTTTACGGACAGCAGCGAACTGTCCTTGTATCTTCTCACAAGAAGCACAGACCATAGCCATACCGTACTGTGTATAAAATAGATATAAGGTCTCAAATGGCACTACTGAGTTTGAAAATATACCAGATGAGAATAAAGTAACACTAAAAGTTGCTGTGCAGATTTCTCACTGTATTCTGAGACCGCAAGCCATCAAACAGAAACAAATTTCTCTACCGAAGGGGGGGGGGGGGGGGGGGTTGGTTAAGACATAATATAGCTCAACTCAGTTGATTGACACCTTGGTCAGTGGCCGTTGTGCTCTGTGTTGAGCGTTCTCTCACTGTGGGTGATGATATGGTGCAGACTGAGTAGGACAGCCGAAATGGTGGCTGCACCATGCCGGTGTGTAGCACGATGTGTGTAAAGTGCCACAGATTGGTGTGCCCGATTACTTTACTGGTGCCATGCCGTGCTGGTGAGTGTGGTTGAGGAGGGCTGTGTGGGTGCAAAGCTTTCTGCCAATGGTGGGGCTGAAGCATCATGAAACAGTATTACTTTCTTCACAAAATCACCAGGGATGGTGAGAGGTTGTCTGGAAAAAAGGTTGGTCAGTGAGGCACTGACCTCTTCTCTCAGTATTACTGGAAGGCCAAGGAGTACCAGCCACAGTGTTTCCATCCACTCTATGTTGTGGCAAGTTAGAGAGGCTTTCTGTGTTCAACAGAGTCACTTGACCATAACATTAGATGCTCAGTTGTAGCTGGTGGTTCTGTGCAATTGCGTGCCACTCAGTCGGGCGATGTGTGTGAACAGTGCGCAGTTGAACTGACAGCTATGTTCCATTGTGATATGAGTGGGGCAGCTGAAGCATGCCAACCAGATGTTGATGAAGGCAGTAGTGACAGTCTGGTGATTAGCACTATGAGTGTTGCCTCGAGCCAACGAGTGAACCAGTCTCACA
Organism: Schistocerca nitens; assembly: GCF_023898315.1. Classification (NCBI taxonomy): domain Eukaryota; kingdom Metazoa; phylum Arthropoda; class Insecta; order Orthoptera; family Acrididae; genus Schistocerca; species Schistocerca nitens. The sequence goes on from NC_064622.1 coordinate 358,614,658, forward strand.
TAGTCAATGAGCAACTCTTGCCATGGAAAAGGGGCAGTGGGCCCTGATGTCCATGTGGACGTGTGCAAAATGGCGTGTTGCATCAGAGAACGTGCTGATGGGTGCATGAGTGGACTGGTGTTGTTATGCTCTCGAAAGTAGGTCCTACTTATGTATTAGAGAGATTATTATTAAGTTACATTAAATGAAACTTTAAATATTTTAATGTAGTAACAGCAATCAACATTTTTCTTAATCATGCTTTAGCTACGTAGTTTTTATTTCAAAAATCGTGTACAGCCACAGTTTCTGTACTACTGTGCTCCAATTGTCACCCTGTTAATACACAGTATGAAAATGGCTGAGGCTGCTTCCTGCTCCATAGTGAAACGTGGGTATGGAAAGTGGTTAAAAAGTGCCAATAAATAGGTTTTTCTTGATGTTTTTCATAAATTTACAGAAATAATTTGCTTTGAAGTTTTCCAATGGACTATATTTCATCCACTTGAGATAGAAATACACATTGTATTTGTAAGGATAGTAGAATCACTAGTGTCAGGTGCAATTCATGGATTGCTGGTTCAAATCTCGCCTCGGTCATCCTTTTTTTTTTTTTTTTTTTTTAAGTAAATACATCTCATAGTTGTAAAATTCAAAAACATTTTTTATGTGCAATGCATGTCTTCTTGTTTCTAATTATACATTGCACGCAAAATTCCTGTTTTCATTTGAAATATAAATTCTTAATGGGAGATGGCATCAGTCTTGCACTGATGTCTTTATAATTCCATGTATATCTCTGTCATTTTTTGTTCAATCTCATCGAAATTTTGCGCACTTATGTATAGGGATCCAATACGGTTTAAACAATTTTTACATAATTGTTAACTGGTACAATGGGGCGTACCGTCTGCCGTGCATCTCACAGTGTTTTGCAGTGTGTAAATGTAGATTGTTCTTTCATATTTAGAGAAGCTTGCTTTTGAAGTCACCTGTTGAAACAGTGAACCAAACGATGTCCCCCGTACGGTGTCGAACTGTTTTCTCCCACTGCTGCCTACTTCCAATTATTATATTGTAAGGCTTGTCAAAGCAGTTAGGAGTTATTATATAGTCAGCGGGCATTTCCCCAGCCATTCCTATATTTACCTCACTCACTATGTTAGTGTGTGATTCTGGATATCCAAATGAGACCCAGTTTTGGCCAATTTTAAGTCTGTATGCCCCAGCTGCTGCTTCCATCTTAACCCAAAGGTGAAGTGGAGGCATGTCCAGCATGGCTTCCATTCCAGCGGTTGGTGTGCTGCTAATTCTGCCCGTTATGGCTAAGCAGGCCAATCTCTGCACCCTAGCACTTGAGCAGCAACCCGCTGTTCTACCTTCTTCCACCACACTACGGCCCCATAGGAAATCCTAGGTCTAACCACTGTGGCGTATATCCAGGGCATACCTCTGGGGCTTAAGCCCCAGTTTTTGCCACAAGCCCTCCTAGTACTCACTAAAGTGCTTTTTGCTTTGGAGCAGATACTCTTAATATGAGGGGTCCAAGTTGGCTTCTCATCCAAGGTTAGGCCTAGATATTTCACTGTCCCCTTCACAGGTAGATTTTCATCAAGGAGCTTTAGATTCCAACTTGCATGCTGAATATGTCTCTTTGTAAATGGCACCACAACAGCCTTCTTAGGATTAACTCTCAGATCCTGATTATGCACCAATTTTGCGCAACATCCAACCCTCCTTGTGCCATATTCCTAACTGTATCAGTGAATTTGCCAAGTATTACTATGACAAGGTCATCTGCGTATGCTTGGCAGAAGCATTGTCTGGAATTTAGTTCCTCAATGAGTTCGTTCACCTCTAGATTCCACAATAGAGGGGACAAAACTCCTCCTTGTGGGCAGCCTCTAGTGGTCTTAATTACCATCTTTTCATTCATCACGGTATCCCCTACCTTCCTTCCACTAAGCATGGCTCTGGTCCACCTACATATAGTGGTCCCCAGGTCAGGCACCTCTGCTGCCCTTACCATGAAATTGAAGGTCGTGTTACTGAAGGCCCCCTCGATATCCAGGAAGATGCAGAAGGCTATTTATTGGAAGTGAAGTGCCTTCTCCACCCTCCCAACAAGTTGGCGGAGAGCTGTCTCACATTATTTACCTGGTTGGTATGCATGTTGGTTCAGTTGTAGAGGGACTCTACATAGCCTCCTCTCCTCAACGTGTACATTAACCAGTTTTTCCAGCGTTTTGAGAATGAAGGAGGACAGGCTGATTGGTCTCATATCCTTGGCCTTGGTATGATCAATTCTCCCTGGCTTTGGAATGAAGACAACCTTCACTGCCCTCCAAACATTGGGAATGATTCCTACTGCTAAGCTAACCCTAAATAGCCTGCATAGGATTTTTATAAGCTTTCCTCCTGCCTGTTGCAGGAGAGCTGGAAAAATTCCATCTGTGCCAGGTGACTTGAAAGGCTGGAATGTTCCCACTGCCCACTGTATTTTGTTGAAGTTCACACACTCCTTGGCCGATTCCCAGTCCTCTCTTAGAGTATCTGAGAACTGTTGTCTCTCTGGGGTCACATACTGGTCGGTGTTAGCCGGCAGAGCATATTGAGGAAAGTGAGTTTTGAGGAGCAATTCCAGGATCTCATGTGCTGTCTTTGTATATTCCCAATCCTACTTCCTCAACGTACCTCCTGGGTTAGTTGGTACTCTAGTGAGAATCCTGTGAAGTCTGGCTTGTGCAGCCATGCCTTCCCCTTCCTCACAGAATGCCTTCCAGGATGCCTCCATTGCTTGTCTTATTGCAAGGTTGTAACTGACAAGGGCCTCACGATATTTAGCCCATTGTCCTTTGTGTCTCTCAATATTAAACAGTCTCTGTACCTGTTTTCTTTGCGTTACCAATTTGTTATTCCACCAAGGAACACTCCTGTTTGTGCACTTCCTGGTGATTGTGCAGTTATCCTGATATTAAGTCACTATGGCAGAGGTAACAGCCTCTGCTACTTCCTCAAATTCTACTGGTTTCCTTATCGTGGTTTTAATTTCCGATAAGCCTAAGTCAAGGTCCCTCCTATATGTCTCCCAGTCTGTTTTCCTGGGATTTCTATAAGTCATGGTCTGTCTGATTCCCATTTGAACCTTAAATTTAATGTACATGTGGTCCGATGAGGATGGCTCCAACACCACATGCCATTGTTTGACATAGCTACCCATCATCATGGAACCAAAAGTTATGTCAATTACTTCTTCCCTTCTGCTATTCCTTAATGTAGGTTCATTGCCCCTATCCAGGACCTCTAAGTTGTTAGCTAAGAAGAATTCAAGAAGGTACTCACCTCTACTATTGGTTTCCTTGCTGCCCCACACTAGGTTGTGGGCATTGGCGTCGCAACCCACCAGCAGTTGGTCTCCTTGCCGATGGCTAGTCTCTACCAGTCTCGTCACCTCCAAGGGAGGGGGAGAACTGTCTTCATAAGGAAGGTATGCTGAGGCCAAGACAATTTCCCCCATGATACCTTCCTCACATTGCTGCATTTTGATGGTCACTAAGTCCCTAGAGCAGAAATCCATCATTGGCATGAAAGAAATGCTGTTTCTAACATAGATGCATGTTCTAGAGTTTCTTAGATTTCTAGCATAGATCAGCTTACCTCCAGTGCCTCCGAGGCCCCCGATACACCCCCTTTGTATAAATAGGGTTCTTGTATCAGGGTCACGTCCACTTCCTGTCTCTACAGGCAGCGGCTCAGGGCAGCAGAGGCCCATTTACTGTGCTCTAGATTAATCTTCAGCACCTCCAGGCTCCATCTTACTGCCATCCTTGAGGTCCTTGAGAACCCTGACGGTGACCTGCAAGAACCCTAAAAACAGTTTCAGGTCCTGCTCCCGCATCACCAACCTCCACCACCAGGGTTCGTCCTTCCGGAGCAACCTTCTGGTTAATCACCCTCCAGTCTTCTGTCTGGACTTTTGGGTTCTGGGCCCCTATTTTCCCGAACAGAGTCTTGGGAAAGACTTCATTAAGCATCTTTGGTATCCATATTGACACCTTTGCAGTCTTAAGAAGCTCCGCTGCCATCTTGACCAGCAGCTTCGCATCTTCCCATGGGGATATCATGGGCACCTTGTCCTTAAGCCATTCTACTGTGTGCACCCCCTCACAGACAAAAATGAGTGCACCACGGTCTAGATAGACCCTCCTGAAGTTGGGACCTGGGCCAGTGTCCCCCCAATCTTTTCAAAGAGGGCCATCCGTACTAGTTCCTCCTGCTGCGAGGTAATGGCCACCAGTGGATAACTTTCCTGGATAACTGCCATCCTAAAAACTGAGACTATAGGTCTGTTTCCCTATTTCTTGCCTCAGTTTTTTCTGGACTCGCTTATCCAGGGAGGAGGGAGTCTTCGATTCCTCCCTTATCTGCTTACTACCTGTCTTTGACATTGTGGGGGTCTGCGTGTCCCCTTCAACCTGAGACAGTTTTTTCCTGGGGTCTTGGGTTCTTGTCCCTTTACTTTCCTCCATTTGTGTTTAGGAAGCCATTCTTTTCCTTCCTTTTCCCTCTGTTCCCTGAGTAGCTTCCACCTTTGGGCCCCAGACAAGCCTTTGATCTTAATCTGGTCTAGCTTCTCGGGTACAGTTCCCACTTCTGGCTAAGGTCTAGACCCTGATTCAGTAGTGGAAGTGCCTTCCATTGGTTCAGTCCCCGATGTTTGGGTATCTGAGGTCTCAATTTGCCCCTCAGTTTCTTTTTCTGTAATCATGTCCATGTCGGTCCCATGAGATTTGGGGATCTAGAAGGTTCACACCACAAATACCCCGCACGGTGGAAGGCTAATTACTCAGGGAGGTTGCCCGGTATCCCTTAGGCTCCATTTGCGACACATCTTCCCATGTGCCATGCACCCCTCGGCACAGATCGCATCACAGCTTGGGTTGGGTCAGGGAATAGGGTAGGACTAGGAGTGGATAGGGAAGAAGGGACGTTGTGGGACACTCTGATTCATCGGCTGAGGCCTTTCCAGCAGTAGGTCCTCTACCTTCGGCATAACCCTCAGCTTCCCGCGAATACGCAAGCCTCTCCACCCAAGCGGACAGTGCTTCTTCAAGGTGGTGTCTCCCGGAGAGGCGCGGGGTATTCGTGGAGTGGTGGACTGTGTAGATCTACAAATCTCGTGGAACCAATATGGACATGATTAGAGAAAATAAAGAAAAACAAACTGAGCGGCAAATTGAGACCTCTGACACCCAAGCATCGGGGTCAGGACCGATGGAAGGCATTCCCACTACTGAATCAGGGTCTAGACCTAAGCCAGAAGTGGGAACTGTAACTGAGAAGTTAGACCAGATTAAGATCAAAGTCTAGTTTGAGCCCAGAGGAGGAAACTACTCAGAGAACACAGGAAAAAGGAAGGGAAAGAATGGCTTCCTAAAGACAATTGGAGGGAATTAAAGGGACTCGAACCTAAGACCTCCAGGAAAAAATTGTCTCAGGTTGAAGGGGATATGCATACCCCCACAATGTCAAAGACAGGTAGCAAGAGGATAAGGGAGGAATCTGACTCCCTCCTCCCTGGATAAGCAAGTCAAGAAAGGAAAGAGGCAAGAAATAAGGAAAACAGACCTATAGTACTGAAGTCTCAGTTTTTAGGATGGCAGCTATCCAGGAAGACCATCTGCTGGTGGCCATCACCTCACAGCAGGAGAAATTGGTACAGATGGCCCTCTTTGAAAAGATTGGGGGTGACGCTGGCCCAGGATCCAACTTCAGGAGGGTCTATCTAGATCGTGGTGCCCTCATTTTTGTCTGTGATGGGGTGCACATGGTGGAATGGCTTAAGGACAAGGTACCCATGATATTCCCATGGGAAGATGCGAAGCTGCTGGTCAAGATGCCAGTGGAGCTTCTTAAGACTGCAAAGGTGTCAATAAGGGTACCAAAGACCCTTAAGGAAGTCTCCCCTAAGACTCTGATCAAGAAAATAGGGGCCTAGAACCCAAAAGTCTCAACAGAAGACTGGAGAGTGATCAACCAGGTTGTACCAGATGGATGAACCCTGGTGGTGGAGGTCAGAGAGAAGTCCCTGAAGGCAATGCGGGAGCAGGACCTGAAATTGTTTTTAGGGTTCTCTCAGGTCACCATCAGGGTTCTCAAAGACCTCAAAGATGGCAGCAAGACGGAGACTGGACGTGCCTCTGCTGCCATAAGCCGCTGCCTGTGGAGGCAGGAAGTGGACGTGGCCCTGATACAAGAACCCTATTTATATAAAGGGAGTGTATTAGGCCTCAGTGGCACTGGAGGTAAGCTGATTTATGCTAGAAATCCAAGAAACTCCAGAACATGCATCTATGTAAGAAATGGAATTTCTTTCATGCCAATGATAGATTTCTGCTCCAGGAAATGCAGCAAAGTGAGGAAGGTCTCACGAAGGAAATTAGTTTGACCTCAGTATACCTCCCTTACGAAGACAGCTCACTTCCTCCTTTGGAGGTGAGGAGACTGGTACAGGCTTGCCATTGGCAAGGTGACAAACTGCTGGTGGGTTGTGACACCAATGCCCACAATTTAGTGTGGGGCAGCAAGGACACCAACAGTATAGGTGAGTAGCTTCTTGAATTTCTTTTAGCTAATGACTTGGAGGCCCTGAATAGGGGCAATGAACCTACATGAAGGAATAGCAGAAGGGGAGATGTAATTGACATAACATTTGGTTCCATGACGATGGGTAGCTATGTCAAACAATGGCATGTGGTGATAGAGCCGTCCTCATCGGATCACATGTACATTAAATTCAAGGTTGAAATGGGAATCAGACAGACCATGACGTATAGGAATGCCAGGAAAACAGACTGGGAGACATATAGGAGGGACCTTGTCTTAGGCTTATTGGAAATTAAAATTTCAATAAGAAATCCAGTAGAGTTTGAGGAAGTAGCAGAGGCTGTTACCTCTGCCATAGTGACCTCATATCAGGACAACTGCACAATCACCAAGAAGTGCATAAATAGGAATGTGCCTTGGTGGAATAATAACTTGGAAATGCAAAGAAAACAGGTACGGAGACTGTTTAGCATTGTGAGACGTAAAGGCCCTTGTCAATTACAACCTTGCAATCAGACAAGCAAAGAAGGCATCCTGGAAGGCATTCTGTGAGGAAGTGGAGAGCAATGGCTGCTCAAGTTAGGCTTCACAGAATTATCACTAGAGTACCAACCAGTCCAGGAGGTCCATTGAGGAAGGAGGATGGGAAATATACAAAGACAGCACATGGGACACTGTAATTGTTCCTCAAAACTCACTTTCCTCAATATGCTAAGCTGGACAACACAGACCAGAATGTGATCCCGATGAGACAATGGTTCTCAGGCACTCTAAGAGAGGACTGGGAATTGGCCAAGGAGTGTGTGGACTTAAATAAAATCCAATGGGCAGTGGTAACATTACAACCGTTCAAGTCACCTGCCCCTGATGGAATTTTTCCAGCTCTCCTGCAACTGGCACAAGAGAAGCTCATAGGAGTCTTATGCAGGTTATTCGGGGTTAGCCTAGCAGTAGGAATCATTCCCAGTGCTTGGAGGGCAGTGAAGGTTGTCTTCATTCCAAAGCCAGGGAGAATTGATCGTACCAAGGCCAAGGATATGAGACAAATCAGTCTGTCCTCTTTCATTCTCAAAACACTGGAAAAACTGTTAATGTATACATTGGCGAGGGGAGGCTAATTAGGGCCTCTATACATTCAAACCAACATGCATATCAACCAGGTAAAGCATGTGAGACAGCTCTCCGCCAACTTGTTGGGAGGGTGGAGAAGGCACTTCACTTCCAATAAATAGCCTTCTGCATCTTCCTGGATATCGAGGGGGCCTTCAGTAACACGACCTTCAATTTCATGGTAAGGGCAGCAGAGGAGCATGACCTTGGGACCACTATATGTAGGTGGACCAGGGCCATGCTTAGTGGAACGAAGGTAGGGGCTACCATGCTGAATGAAAAAGTAATTAACACCACTAGTGGCTGCCCACAAGGAGGAGTTCTGTGCCCTCTATTGTGGAATCTAGTGGTGAACGAACTCATTGAGGAACTAAATTCCAGACAATGCTTTTGCCAGGGATATGCAGATGACCTTGCCATAGTAATGCTTGGAAAATTTACTGACACAGTTAGAAATATGGCACAAGGAGGATTGGACATTGTGCAAAATTGGTGCATCAAACAGGATCTGAAGGTTAATCATAAGAAGACTGATGTGCCATTTACGAAGAGACATGCCCAACACTCAAGTTGGAATGTAAAGCTCTTTGATGAAACTCTACTGTGAAGGTGATAGTGAAACATCTAGGGGTAACAGTAGATGAGAAACTAACATGGACCCCTCACATTAAGAGCATCTGCTCCAAGGCAAAAAAAAGTACTCTAGTGAGTACCAGAAGGGCTCATGGCAAAAACTGGGGCCTAAGCCCCAGGGGTATGCACTGGATATACATCGCAGTGGTTAGACCTAGGGTTTCCTACGGGGCCGTAGTGTGGTAGAAGAAGGTAGAACAGTGGTTTGCAGCTAAGGAGCTTGCTAAGGTGCAGAGACTGGCCTGCTGAGCCATAACAGGCGGAATTAGCAGCACACAAATTGCTGGAATGGAAGCCATGCTGGACATGCCTCTACTACACCTTTTGGTCAAGATGGACACAGCAGCTGGGGCATACAGACTTAAAACTGGCAAAACTGGGTCTCATTCGGGTATCCAGAATCACACACTAACATAGTGAGTGGGGAAAATATAGGAATGGCTGGGGAAATGCCTGTGACTGTATAACAACTCCCAAGTGCTTCAACAGGCCTTACAATATAATAATTGGAAGCAGGGAACAGTGGGAAAAAGCAGTTCAATACCATATGGGGGACATCGTTTAGTTCACCGTTGGGTTGACATCAGACGAAGGAGTTGGTGCAGGGGTGTACGGGGTTCAGCCAAGACTGGAGAGCATCATCTCTCTAGGAAAACTGGTCTCTGTATTCCAAGCTGAAATTACTGCAATCAGGGCACGAGTGGAGGAGAATATGCATAGGTGCTACAGTGATCGTAGCATCTACATCTATTCAGACAGCCAGGCAGCCCTGAAATCATTGGCAGCTCCTGCAACAAGATCTAAGATTGTTGCAGAATGCCACAGGACTCTGGTGGAGCTAGGGGGAAGCAATAGGGTAAACCTAGTGTGGGTCCCTGGCCACTCAGGGATCTGTGGCAATGAACAAGCTGACAGATTGGCTAGGATAGGGGCAATGACTCCACTTATTGGACCGGAACCTGTCCTGATCACCAAGGCTATGATCAAACTAGAACTACAGAACTGGCTTAGGAAACAGCACGTAGAATATTGGACCAAGGTCCATAAATAGAAACATGGTAAGGTAATGATGCTCAAGCCATGTTCTAAAAGAAGCTCTGTAATCCTGGGATTGAACAGGAAAGAGATCAAACTCATGACTGGACTGATGACAGGCCATGGGAATTTCAAAAAACACCTACACACAGTGGGTATAATCGAAGAGGACCCTAAATGTAGGATCTGTGATGAGGGTGAAGAAACTGCGACACACCTAATCTTCGAATGCATGGCACTGGAGAGCAAAAGATACAGAATCTTCGGGACAACTAGACCTTGTGTCTAGTAAAAAATTGGTAAAGGAACTTCTTGCACTATTTAAGGGCATTGGTCGACTTTACTAGATATACAAGGAATGATACTGCACAATAAACTCAGTTTTGGCATGGGCAGTGGTGGGTTAGACCTAAGTTGTTTTAACTTCCCTGTTAAAATCAAATCAAATCAAAATCAACGTGATGGGAGTGGTGACTGGGTGTGGGGAAGGAGGAGGTTGGAACGGGGAGGGGGAGGGATAGTATGGTAGGGGTGGCAGACAGTGAAGTGCTGCAGGTTACAAGGAGGGAAGGGAAGAGGTGGGGAGGGGGTGGGGGATAGTTGAAGAGGAGATAAGTAAAAATATTGTGTGTGGTGGTGGAAAGATGGCTGTGTAGCACTGTTACATTCCATCCCAGATTTTCCATTGTTTGGTTTGTCAAAATTATAGCTTACTTAGTAACCATTGTGTTTGTCTATTATGCATGATGGGTTCAGTTATTCACAAATAAAGATCTATTGCATAATGAACTTTTAACCTTCATTATTTTTCTTCATGTCATGTTTCAGTTTAATTTCAGAGTTTGGTTTACAGTCTTTAACATCACAATTTCTTGACAGGATCTTTAGAAGATCTCACTTCAAAACAGACATCTTCTAACTACTTGTACCATTACTCAACTTTCACTGCTTGTTATGCACAAATCAACTACATCCAAAGAGTCTTATACAGTTTATATTTCTTGTTAAATATTTTCAGAATAAATCACATACATATGAATAATGACAGTAGCTTCAAATTATAATTACAATTTTAAATTAATTTGGCAGTAAATCTTGTGTTGTTATTACATAGCAGTTGTATTTATGAGAAAATGAGGTTATTAGACAGTAAAAATTATTTATGTTGGATTGAGTTATAAATGTAATGTTAGTATTGTACTCTATGATAGGAGAGAGAGAGATAAGAGCACTGACCAGTTTCATTACACCATGAACAAGTGTTTTTACTGGAGAGAATGGAAGAGAGAACAAGAAAATTAGCATAGCCTGCCAACATTATGGACATTGCGTTATTGTTTTTTCGGCACTGACAATTGCTTTACAACATTGTCTCCAAACTGTTCCTCTACTGTACACAGTAAATAATTTTGTAAATTGTGTTCCTATTCTTCCACATTTAGTATTTTCTTAAGCACAATTTCCATGAGAAACACCCCCATACTGTAACATCACCTCCTCCATATTTCACTGTTGCCACTACACGCCATAGCAGCTAACATTCTCCAGGCATTTGCCAAACCCAGTCTCTTCCAATGAATTTCTACAGAGCACTGCATGATTCATCACAGCAAATCACTCATTTTCAGTCATCTACTGTTGAGTGGCATCACTCTTTACATCACATAAGCATCGCTTAGCACTGACTACAGAAATGTATGGCTTATGAGCAGCTACTCGACCTTCATTCCCCATTCTTTTTAACTTCCTGTGCACAGTGCACAGTCATTGTGTTATCTGGATGGCTGACTTCAAGGGTGTCCAAATGATAGCAAGGGGGGGGGGGGGGCGGAGGCTGCAATATTTGGGAGAATGTAGTACTTTCAGTATTTTGGAAGTTGAATGGTGACTCCCAAGTACTCACAAAAAAGATACAGTTCTGACCCTGTTAAAAACTTGCATAGAACCAACTTTTAAAACATTTTCTTGAATGAAAACTGCTTGACTACATTATATTTTTTCCTTTGTCTGAGAGCTATGGGGGGAGGAGGGGGGTTGTAGTACCTCCCTTGGCCCCTGGGTATGGTGGGCGTCCTTGAGTGGTAGCACTTGGGAAATCACGGGTGATTCCTTCCACTGTGTAAGAACACAGGACAAAAAAATTAGCCACACTCAGCAGGTATCATGCTAATACCATGTGACACTGGTAAAGTAGTCAAGAGGAAACTCCACAAGGTTGGTTATGCTTCTTCTTCCTTTTCTTTTCTTCCAGGGAGGTAGGGGGTTGTGATCATTTTTGAATTCATTATAAAACTGAAACTGAGCTAAAAGTTTCTCTTCTAAAGTGAACTGGACAGATTATTTAAATGTGATATTGCAGTACCATGATACAGCGGAGTGAATCAGGCTTATATAGTGTTTGCACTGATGAAGAATAAACATTGATATGGAGTCAGGCTAATGCTTATTTAATACACCAATAAGTACTCAAATACTTCATTATTTGAACTTTACACAATTTGAAAATAATTATTATTGCAATCATAGAATATATAACAGTGAATTTTTCACAGCGACAGCAATAAACAGAAAGTTGTCAAGACATTCAACAATGAGGGCAAACAGTAAAAACAATTGTTCCACAATATTTAGCCATCAATGTTAAATACAAAGAAAATTTTCTGGAAATTAAACTTTAGGTTTGAAGAATAAAAAACTGAAAATCAGAGCACTTTGTGTGCACTTTCTGTGGGAGATGACTGTGGCTCATTTTCTGGGAAGAGCAGCTCAAGACAGCAATGACAGAGAGTGCAGCGAGTGTGCTACAGCTGTCTAGCAGTGATTGGCACTAAGTGTTCACAGTCAGCAGTTCCACACATCGAAGGGAACCACAGATTGGGCTTCCACTGATGATCAAGCACATAGTCTCTATAGACATGACCTACATGAACTTTACATGGGATTTTCTTCATTAAAACTCAATGGGATCAGTTTAAATAACATACCATTTATAGTGCAGTAGATATTTTATTTTTATTTATACAGTGATCTTTTTAGGTAAACTCCAATTTATACAGTTAACTTGTTAAATGATTTTCAATTTAATTGGTTTACGAAAAATTTGGATCAAAGAAATAAACATCCTTTGCTATTAGTACCTTCCTACTTATTGTCAATACTATTTGCACATTTTTTAATTATTATTTGTGAAGACATTGATTACCATGGCACTCACAAAGGGAAAAGAGTTAACAGAAGCAATTATGCAGCTGTTGACACACCTGGCAACAGAAATGAAGGCACTGACACATCTGTCAAGAGAAATGAATGAAAACATATCTCAAATAAAGAACAGATTTTTCCAAAATGAATGAAAGATTTTCTCAAATGGACAGTACACTGCTAGATTTGCATCCTTAATTAAATGAAAGAGTGTACATACTACAAAAGAGAAACTGATACTGAATTTTGAAATATGTACAATATTTAGATGATCTTCTACAGCTGGTGAAAGAAAAGTTAGAAAATGAAGTTGAGCACTTACATATAATTAAATCAGTATAGGATATTTTGGTGAATAAAGTGTAAATATTAGAAAATTAATTCATAGAAACAAAAGGTAATTTAGAACAAGTCATGAATAAAAATGACAAAGCACTTAACAGGATAAGGAATGAAATGGAACCACCGTTGGGAAAATTAGAAGCTAGTAGAGATGTTCTGGTAGTGAGAGAAGTGATCAAAATAGAGATCTGATATGGGGTACATTCTTACATTCTGTTATTAATGTACAAGCTGAGATAGGAACATCATTACATAACAGCGGAGACAAAAGCTCTGCTACACAGTAGTCATATATAAATAATTACTTAAACTTTGAACATGTCAGACATGAAATAAGTTAACACAGCTGATCTATATTTTGGTCGCAAACAGTGTGTGTTGCAAATAAAAAATGAAAAGCACCATTTTAAGAACTTGTTTAGTACAGTGAAGAAAATACTGGGAAGATACAGCACATGTTAGAAAGTGAAAGTAATTTCTTTAGGTACATACAACAGTTTATATCAAATAACACAAGATTTTTTTAGAATCTTGTGGCTGTGAACATCTCTGGTTCATTGTCTCATTACTACATCATTTTTGTAGTAACACAAAAATACCAACAACAAATATTACAAATGTAACACAGAAATACCAACAATAAATATAACAAAACATGACAGAAATACCAACAACTAATATGTGACTAATATATGACACAAATATTAACGAATGTTTAAGAATGGAGAGAAAAAGAGTGGAAGAAAAGATCGACCACAGTTTCAAAATTTTGGGTACTGTAATATCTTCATGATCATCAAACAATGGTTTGGCACTGGAGGGGGGGGGGGGGGGGGGGAGCAAACATTCATTGCTGTAATGATTTAAGAGAATATTTTTGAGGACATCTCACAGGTAACTACATTTGTTTTATCTATATAAACTGTAATGGGCTGTTAGAAGATGAAATGGAATATGTAATTATAGTGTGAAAAGCAGGAAAGCTGTCTAGCAGAAAATGAAGATATGTATACAATATTACACACTGAAGCACCAAAGAAACTGGTATAGGCATGCATATTCAAAGACAGAGATATGTAAACAGGCAGAATACAGTGCTGCAGACAACAACGCCTATATAAGACAAGAAGTGTTTGGCGCAGTTGTTAGATCGGTTACTGCTGCTGACAGGTTATCAAGATTTAAGTGAGTGCACAAGCAATGGGATACAGCATCTCCGAGGTAGCGATGAAGTGGGGATTTTTCCCATACGACCATTTCACGAGTATACTGTGAATATCAGGAATCTGGTAAAACATCAAATCTCTAACATTGTTGTGGCCAGAAAAAGATCCTCCAAAAAATGGGACCAACAATGAATGAAGAGAATGATTCAGAGTGACAGAAGTGCAACCCTTCTGCAAATTGCTGCAGATTTCAATGTGAGCCATCAACAAGTGTCAGTGTATGAACCATTCAACGAAACATCATTGATATGGGCTTTCGGAGCCAAAGGCCCACTCGTGTACCCTTGGTGACTGCATGATACAAATCTTTATGCCTCGCCTGGGCCCATCAACACCAACATTGGACTGTTGGTGATTGGAAATATGTTGCCTGGTCAGATGAGTCACGTTTCGGATTGTATCGAGTGGATGTACGTGTACGGGTATGGAGAAAACCTCATGAATTCGTAGACCCTGCATGTCAGCAGGGGACTGTTCTAGCTGGTGGAGGCTCTATAATGGTGTGGGGCATGTGCAGTTGGAGTTATAGGGAAGCCCTGATATGTCTAGATACAGCTGTGACGGTGACATGTACGTAAGCTTTCTGTCTGATCACATGCATCCATTCATGTCCATTGTGCATTGCGATGGACTTGGGCAATTCCAGTGGGACAATGTGACACCCCACACATCCAGAATGGTCTTAGTATCCATTGTCCTCTGTGCAGAGAGGCATTTTTTCTAATTTTGTAGTCAGAATTTAGCTTACAAAAGGGAGTCCAACAGAAATGATAATGCTACTGTTGGAGAAGCTGCAGGAAAGATGACATCCTCGTGGAGTTTTCTGCTATGGGAGACTTGCTCTAAATTAATGATTGTGTCAATCCCCTGTCAAATTTCTAGATTAAGATTATGGGTATATAATTTTATTTATTTTTATAGTGGAATTTTGTAAGTGTGATTTATTAAACGGTGACATTTGATATGGGTTTGTACTGTTTTTAACAAAGTGGTAAGATTAAAATGGTAAAGCTTTTGCACAAATGGAATTTATACTGTTTGAATTATCTGAATGATAATATGGTTGGACTGTATAATTTTCTAAGAGTGGTCATCTTAACTGTAGTATAAGTAGTCAAGCTTATTTTCATTACTGCCATGCTCAATGATTTGAAGAATAGGTTGCATGTATCACTAGAGTTATTCAATCCAGTTTGTAGTCTGGTTCATATATCCAGACAGTGACCAGTCAATATAGCTTGTTTAATTGGTATCACACCAGACATGACATAAAATTTATCTAAATAAGAAATCATATTAACGCTTACTTTAAAATACACACATCAGAAAAAGTTTTGCTTCACCTCAGGTCCGAGGGTTCCCGAAACTGTACAGAAAATTGGAATAGAGACCAACATAAACATCATTTCTGCCCTTTTTATTGCTCATGAAAACCACACATTGCATGTTGTACTACCATACAGTGAGACCTTCAGAGGTGGTGGTCCAGATTTTTGTACACACCAGTACCTCTAATACCCAGTAGCATGTCCTCTTGCTCTGATGCGTGCCTGTATTCGTCGTGGCATACTATCCACCAGTTCATCAGGTCGCTGTTGGTCCAGATTGTCCCACTCCTCAATGGCGATATGATGAAGATCCCTCAGAGTGGGTGGCGGATCACGTCATCCATGAACAGCCCTTTTCAATTAATCCCAGGCATGTTCGATACGATTCATGTCTGGAGAATATGCTGGCCACTCTAGTCAAGCGATGTCATTATCCTGAAGGAATTCATTCACAATATGTGCATGAAGGGGCCACAAATTGTCTTCCATGAAGGCGAATGCCTCGCCAATATGCTGCTGATATGTTTTCACTATTGGTCGGAGTATGGGTTCACGTATGGTACAACTGTTACAGCACCTCCCATGACCACCAGCAGTATACGTCGGCCCCACATAATGCCATCCCAAAACAGCAGGGAACCTCCACCTTGCTGCACTCACTGGACAGTGTGTCTAAGGTTTTTGCCTGACCGGGTTGCCTCCAAACACGTCTCTGACGATTTGTCTGGTTGAAGGCACGTGTGACACTTATCGATGAAGAGAACTTAATGCCAATCCTGACCAGTCCATTCAGCATGTTGTCAGACCCATCAGTACCATGCTGCATGGTGTCATGGTTGCAAAGATGGACCTCACCATGGACATCAAGAGTGAAGTTGCCCACATGCAGCCTATTGCACACAGTTTGAATCATAACACGGCGTACTGTGGTTGCACAAAAAGTATTATTCAACATGGTGGTGTTGCTGTCAGCGTTAGTCTGAGCCGTAATCTGTTGGTAGCAGTCATCCTCTGCAGTAGTAGCCCTTGGGCGGCCAAGCGAAGCATATCATCGACAGTTCCTGTGTCTCTGTATCTCCTCCATGCCTGAACAACATAGCTTTGGTTCACTCTGAGACACGCCTGGCCACTTCCCTTGTAGAGAGCCCTTCCTTTCACAAAGTAACAACACGGACTCAATCAAACCGCAGTATCGACCATCTAGGCATGGTTGAACTACAGACAACACGAGCCGTGTACCTCCTTTCTGGTGGAATGACTGGAAAAGATCGGCTGTTGGACCACTTCTGTCCAAAAGGTGCTGCTCATGCAAGGTTTTTTACATCTTCGGGTGGGTTTAGCGACATCTTTGAACAGTCAAAGGGACTGTGTCTATGATACAATATCCACATTCAACATCTATCTTCAGGAATTCTGGGAACCAGGGTGATGCAAAAGGTTTTTTGATGTTTGTATATTGGGTGTACCAATATGGAGCAAATATTTTTGTGTAAAAGAAGTAAATTACCTAAATATCCTATGGTACTGTCACTGGGAGGTCATTAGAACCTTTGTTGTAATAAGTGGAAGATGGTGGGATGGTCACTGGAAAGTCAGGAGATCCTTGTTATAATAAGTGGAAGACTGTAACCAGCCAGAAGTGATGGGCCTGTTTGGTCACACATGGTATACTTTAGCATTAGCATAAAAAATGATATTAAAATTAATAATGTCCTTTCACTTTGAAAGAAAAATGAGAATAATAATAATAACAACAATAATAAAGGGTAATGATACAAAAAATATGTATTTACTTACCTGATATAAATCGTAAATCACTACTTTCGAGATTAAATCAAGAATGATACAAATGTTTTGAGCAGTTTAATATTTAATTAAGGAAATGAAAAAATAAACATGATTACTACTCAAGTATTTGTTGCACATCATAACTGAAGAATGATTCTTCTCATGGTAAATAAAAAATTTTAAAATGGTCAATTTTTTGTGAAATGATTTGTCTAAAAGTAAGAACTAAAATAATTACAGAAACATTTGATATGTTTCTCGTTCATTCTTAGAAACATGTACAGAAATTCAAATACCGAAGCAAAAATGTGGTTGACTTTGCTTGGCAAAAGCAAGTACACTCTAAGACAAAAAAAATTATGCATCATAAAGGAATTATCCAAACTGGATAGAAGTCAGAAGATGTGATGTACATATGATTAAAATTTCAGAAAAATTGGATGATTTATTCATTAGTTTGAGTTTCATAAATTGAGCAAGTCAATGAAGTGTTGGTTCACCTCTGGTCCTTATGCAAGCAGTTATTTGACTCGGCATTGATTGGTGGTGTTGCTGGCTGTCCTCCTGAGAGATGCTGTGCTAAATGGTGTGTTAAGATTATCAGCAGCACCCTTGCAGCATAGTGGTGCACCAACACTATTCAAGCACCGTTTTGTTGCCCTTCGTAGCAGGCCATCCTGGGCTTACATTTCAGCAAAATAATGGCCACCCACACACAGCAAGAGCTTCTACTGCTTGTCTTCATGCTTGCCAAACCCTACCAGGGGCAGCAACATCACTGGACCTCTCCTTAATTGAGAACATTTGTAGCATTATGAGCAAGGCCTTCCAACCAGCTTGTGATTTTGACGATTTAATCCACCAATTGGACAGAATTTGGCACAATATTCCTCAGGAGTACATCCAACAACTCTATCAATACCAAGCTAAATAACTGCTTGCGTAAGGGCCAGAGGTGGACAAAGACGTTATTGACTTGCTCAATTTGTGAAGCTATTCCTCTTGAATAAATAATCCAATTTTTCTGAAATTGTAATCATTTGCTTGTCTAAACAAGTACATCACATCTACTGTCAGTTGGAATACTCCCATGTTAATTACATAGAAAGAGCACTGAGGAGACTCTGCAGTTTGATTGGAATTGCTATCTGATTTACAGTTCCAATTTAATCCATTTTTTAAACTAATTTTTGTATCAGGAACAGTGAGTGCGCAAGAACAATAATATCAACAGCACTTGTAAGGAAGGCATTAGTTCCTGTGCCACATACATTCCCTTTCCTGATATTTGAAGGATTCCCTATTGAGAAACTACTTAGAATGAAAAATTGTTGGAATTTTTTTACACCTGAGACACAGCTGAGATAAATATGTCAAGGTCACAGACTGAAGACTGCATGGTCTACATAATCCACCTGGTTAATGTACTTTAGAACTCTTTAAATTTCTCTGATTATGAGTTAAAAATTGATCTTTAAATTCTCAATAGGCTTTTAATATGATGTACGTGATTGCAAGCATCACTCAGGAGCACATCGAATGTTTCTCTAATCTATTTTATTTCTTACTTTTAGCCAAATCATTTTACAAAACATTGACACTTTTTTTATAATTATTTTTTTTATTTTCATGTTTTGCTCAGAAAGCATGAAGAATAATATATTTAAATACCAACCAGTACTGGTATTTTATTATTATTAAGGGTACATAGATCAAAAGCAAGCAAATGAGGTGTCAGTTGTCAATTTAAATGTCTATGTTTAACTTAGAATTTTAAATAGTGCTGGAGCATATTTGTCTGGTGGATTTTTCTTAATCACCCAGATTACTTTCAAGCAATTAAATTGTTTCCAGTATGAATTTTCACTTTGCAGCAGAATATGCAAGCATTTTAAACTTCCCAGCAGATTAAAACTGTGAGACAGCCCGGGACTCAAACCTAGGACCTTTGCCTTTCATGGACAGGTGCTCTACTGACTGAGCAATCCAAGCATGATTCATAACCCACCTTCACATCTTTACTTCTGCTAGTGCCTCACCTCATACCTTTCAAACTTCACAGAAGTTCTCCTGCACATAATGCTGGACTAGCACTCCTGTAAGAAAGAATATTGCAGAGACATAGCTCAGTGACAGCCTGGAGCATAGCTTAGCGACAGCCTGGAGGACTGTTTCCAAAATGAATTTTTCATTCTGCAGCAGAGTGTGAATTGATTTGAAATTTTCTGGCAGTTTAAGACTGTGTGTCAGAGCAGGACTTGAATCTGAGACCTTCGGCTTTCCTGCGTAATTTGGAAAAGGGCACAGGTCATCCCCGTTTTCAAGAAGGGACGTCGAACAGATGTGCAGAACTATAGACCTATATCTCTAACGTCGATCAGTTGCAGAATTTTGGAACACGTATTATGTTCGAGTATAGTGACTTTTCTGGATACTAGAAATCTACTCTGTAGGAATCAGCATGGGTTTCGAAAAAGACGGTCATGCGAAACCCAGCTCGCGCTATTCGTCCACGAGACTCAGAGGGCCATTGACACGGGTTCACAGGTAGATGCTGTGTTTCTTGACTTCCGCAAGGCGTTCGATACAGTTCCCCACAGTCGTTTAATGAACAAAATAAGAACATATGGACTATCAGACCAATTGTGTGATTGGATTGAAGAGTTTCTAGATAACAGAACGCAGCATGTCATTCTCAATGGAGAGAAGTCTTCCGAAGTAAGAGTGATTTCAGGTGTGCCGCAGGGTAGTGTCATAGGACCCTTGCTATTCACAATATACATAAATGACCTTGTGGATGACATCGGAAGTTCACTGAGGCTTTTTGCAGATGATGCTGTGGTGTATCGAGAGGTTGTAACAATGGAAAATTGTACTGAAATGCAGGAGGATCTGCAGCGAATTGACGCATGGTGCAGGGAATGGCAATTGAATCTCAATGTAGACAAGTGTAATTTGCTGCGAATACATAGAAAGATAGATCCCTTATCATTTAGCTACAAAATAGCAGGACAGCAACTGGAAGCAGTTAATTCCATAAATTGTCTGGGAGTAGGCATTAGGAGTGATTTAAAATGGAATGATCATATAAAGTTGATCGTCGGTAAAGCAGATGCCAGACTGAGATTCATTGGAAGAATCCTAAGGAAATGCAATCCGAAAACAAAGGAAGTAGGTTACAGTACGCTTGCTCGCCCACTGCTTGAATACTGCTCAGCAGTGTGGGATCCGTACCAGATAGGGTTGATAGAAGAGATAGAGAAGATCCAATGGAGAGCAGCGCACTTCGTTACAGGATCATTTAGTAATCGTGAAAGCGTTACGGAGATGATAGATAAACTCCAGTGGAAGACTCTGCGGGAGAGACGCTCAGTAGCTCGGTACGGGCTTTTGTTAAAGTTTCGAGAACATACCTTCACCGAAGAGTCAAGCAGTATATTGCTCCCTCCTATGTATATCTCGCGGAGAGACCATGAGGATAAAGTCAGAGGGATTAGAGCCCACACAGAAGCATACCGACAATCCTTCTTTCCACGAACGATACGAGACTGGAATAGAAGGGAGAACCGATAGAGGTACTCAGGGTACCCTCCGCCACACACCGTCAGGTGGCTTGCGGAGTATGGATGTAGATGTAGATGTAGAAATGCTCTACTGACTGAGCTATCCAAGCGCAACCCATGACCCGCCCTCACAGTTTTACTTCCACCATTACCTCATCCCCTACTCCAAACATACATCTATTCTTCCAGGAGTGCTAGTCCCACACAGTATGCTGGAAAACTTCTGTGAAGTTTGGAAGATAGGAGATGAAGTTCTAGTGGAAACAGAGCTGTGAGGGTAAATCATGATTTGTGCTTGGTCCGATCAGTTAGTAGAGCACTTGCTCAGGAAAAGCAAAAGTCCCAGGTTCAAGGCCCGCTCTAACTACTCCAGCTGCTGTGACTACACTCCTAGCAATAACTGGTTAATTTCTCTCTTCATTTTGAAGTTATTTACATGCATTAGGTATGAGTAGTATCTGCACTATGTTTCATACAAATTCATTATTCCTATCATAATTTTTAATCTACTGATTGCAATAATATACATAGTTTTACTGAAAATTGTGTGAATTAAAAGTTGCTGATAATTGAACTTATCATAATGATGCAGGGATAGATTTTGAGTGAGCTAATCAGTCATATTAGACATACTGAACTTCACTAGTAGAAAGCTAAGAATCCAGACTTTACAACAACATGGTTAAATTTTCCTAAAACTAATTAACTTAGAGAAATTGCAATCAAAGTTTGCAGCCATCGAAAATTTCTGTTCCCAATTTAAACATTGTGCTTGTTAGATTCCAGCTTTCACTGCTATACTTCTGTTGCCTTAAATTTTCCGAACTGAATGACACCCTTTATCAATTAATTAAGAATGTCCATAAATTATTATAAGTGTAAATATGGTTGCCATACTTGTAATTAGGGAATTCACAGCATAGATACACTAAATAGTTCTGTTATCTTTTTTATTTCATTAACTGACCTATCTATTACTGTATGTTAACAAAATTATTGTGGAAACACACGGCTCAGCCAAATTTGTAAAATCTAATATAGCAGTTTTTCAAACCATTACATTTTTCCAAAATCACAATATATCTGTACGTAAGTCTTTATAGGGCCAGCTTCACCCCAAAATCTTCATCCTGCATTCCGCTACCACCAAGGTTATATCTCCCTGTCACTATGATTAATGTATTTGTGTAAATGTCACGTAATCTCGTACATTGTATCTTAATAAAAGCTCTTCAGAAAAAGTTAAGTTCACAGCTAAACATCGATCATGCAGTGTTTCATGGTCTCTACCAGCTAATAATGCGTCAATTGCTCAGTAACAACTATATAAATGTATGTTTATCATTACCAGCTGTTGTGCAACTTATTATGTCCACTAACTGTAATTTGGTACCAAACTGAGATTGTTCATTTTTCAGACTTCAAATACAAAATTGTAAATCTCTTACTGTGATACTGTGTGAGGGGATTGCAAAAATGCATACCTTTAAACAACCATTTCACATGAAAACTGGAACTGGTCATCATGTATATAATAAGAATAAATGTGAAAAATGTCACCTCAATTAACACCTTTGATATGTCACCCAAGACTCATTAGCTGCATTAGAGACTAGGGTATCATCTTGAAATTGTTAGAAGTGGTGTGATGTACATTAATGGAATATTTCCGATAACACCAGTTTTACAGCAAGTTGACAAACTTTCTTCATTGAGACACTGATAGCAGGATAAAGGTTTTCAGAAAGCTTGGATTTCAATTAACTCTTGGTTTGGGTATGAAAATTTGGATCAAAATGTTCTCTCAAATCTCTGATTAAATTTTTCTCAATTACCTCATTTACTTTCAAGCAATTACACCGTTTATTGAAAAACTAGACCTCATGTTGGACGATACGATATCCCATTTGTCCATTTCTGACTGTTCTTTTGGCTGTGAAAAATACATTTGTTTTTTGCAAACCCATACCTCATGCTGATCAATTTCATACGCCATTTGTCCATTTTTCACTCTTCATTTGCCTATGAAAATTCGGTCAAACACCCACTGCATAATTTATAGGAGGCTTTATTTTCTCTCCACTCAAACATTTGACCAGTTACATGGATAAGAAAATAGAAACATGTTTACTCATTTATATAGGTGGCATATGTGAGAGTACAGAATTTGGCTGAATTAAGTTTGCAGTTTTCTTTATGAAACTTTATGGTAATTTTATTATAATTTTAATAATAATTAAATGAGATAAGACTAGTACAGAAAGTTGTTATTTATGCATATGCTATGTTAACATATTTGTTTTCTGTTTTTATTATTTGTTTGAGGTACACTACAGGTGGTGTGTGGTGGCTGAGTTTGTAAGCAAGAAACCTTACATCACAATAGGTGCTCGCATGGAGCTGCCAATGCTGTATAGAGTGTCAAGGAGGACCTCAGTGTACCCTTTGCTATGAAAAACCATGGAGAAACCAGTTAACGATAACAAATGTGTCCAATAGGAATTGATGTAAAGTTTTAGTTTCAGTGTGAGCTCAGTCGCTGCTCAACATTTGTAATCATATTTGTATATATAATAAAAGTTTATAATTATTTGAAAAATGTGGAAATTACTCAACTCAAATAGTAACAGAAATTTATTTATTACAATCAAAGGATAAATGTATCCAGAATTGGTGTCCACTTTTATCACACAAAACAGCAGGTGAGTGCTTTTGTATTGTGAGCACTGAAGTAGAAAGCACACAACCTTCCTTAATGGTTCTCTGAAAGACCGACAAATACTGGAACACAAGAATGAGCACTTGCGAATATGAACCAAATATGACCCAATGCTATTTGCTCACACTTGCTTAATGTTTACCCCATAGAGACCACTAGGAGCACTTGCGAATGTGAACCAAATACGACCCAATGCTATTTGCTCACACTTTCTTAAAGTTTACCCCATAGAGAACGCTAGTTGGTTGATGGACATTCCCTTATGGTAGCCTTGGTTTAAATGAGGCCTTATTGATACACTAGGATATCTTGACCTAACTCTTAACCCCAAAGTAACTTGGTGTTCCTTGTTTGCTATCCATCAAAACGCCTACTACAGACTAAAATTACTAAAACTATTAACAGTTTGTTCATGGGAATTACACCCTTGCATCATCTTCCACTTCCACAAAAACCTTATTCTACTGATTCTTATTTCTGCCATCATAGACTGCATTGCAGACCCGTAAAATACAGGGTGATTCAAAAAGAATACCACAACTTTAAAAATGTGTATTTAATGAAAGAAACATAATATAACCTTCTGTTATACATCATTACAAAGAGTATTTAAAAAGGTTTTTTTTCACTCAAAAAGAAGTTCAGAGATGTTCAATATGGCCCCCTCCAGACACTCGAGCAATATCAACCCGATACTCCAACTCGTTCCACACTCTCTGTAGCATATCAGGCGTAACAGTTTGGATAGCTGCTGTTATTCTCTGTAAACTGTTTATACCAACGTTTAATACACCACCTATCAGGAGGTTTAACACCATACTTCGTTCGAAATGCACGCTGAACAACTGTCGTCGAGTCACTTCTGCCGTACTCAATAACACAAAAAGCTTTCTGTTGAGCGGTCGCCATCTTAGCATCAACTGACGCTGACGCCTAGTCAACAGCGCCTCAAGCGAACAAATGTACAACTAAATGAAACTTTATAGCTCCCTTAATTCGCCGACAGATAGTGCTTAGCTCTGCCTTTTGTCGTTGCAGGGTTTTAAATTCCTAAAGTTGTGGTATTCTTTTTGAATCACCCTGTATTACCAGTCTTTACCAGTCCTAGGAAAATGCTTTCCAAGTTTTCCCCATGGTGACACCCTTCTAATGTATACACTTCCATGAGACACCCTTTCACTATTCTATTGCAGAACATCATATTTTAAAGAAATATTAATTTTTATAATTATAAGTACAGTATAAACAACTATTGCGAGAAATCTACTAACAAAGTTTCAAGAACTGGCTTTAAATGATGATTCTAGGAATATAGTACACCCTCCTCAGTATTGCTCGCATAGGGATCATCAGGACAAGATTTAGAGGTACAACTGTTCACAGCTCAAAACAAATGTTTGCAGGTTAAATTACTGTTTACGGGTTCAATACTTTTCAGTACTATTATGAATTCTGTGACTCAGGTGGGCTTGACAAGCTTAACAAATCTGTTTAATACTACTTTATATTTAGGGCAAATTCACACATAATGCCTCATCTAACTTTCTTAAATTTTCACATTTAACTGTTTTTATATTAGTCATAACAGAAAAAGCACTTTCACCTGAATGTGTTGTACAATACTGCAGAAAAATGATGAGTGCTCATTTACTCAGGTGAGTTAATGCATAGAAATTCAGAAGTTGCTTGTA
This sequence comes from Schistocerca nitens, assembly GCF_023898315.1. Taxonomy (NCBI): domain Eukaryota; kingdom Metazoa; phylum Arthropoda; class Insecta; order Orthoptera; family Acrididae; genus Schistocerca; species Schistocerca nitens. The sequence continues at coordinate 358,639,879 of NC_064622.1, forward strand.
CACACAAGTTTTAACGTGCAGTTTCTCTTGTCTGCCAGGTCACAAGTGCTGAAAAGTGTGAAAGGATTTCTTATCCATCATACTGGTTTATGTCTAGGAAAATGTCCATCAAATCTCTCTCTCTCTCTCTCTCTCTCTCAGTTGCACACCTACGTCTACGTCCATACTCTGCAAACCACCACAAAGTTCATGGCAGAAGGTACATCTCATTGTCCCAGTTATTAAGGTTTCTTTTCATTTCATTCACATATGAAGTGCTGGAAGAATGATTGGCTGAATGCCTCCTGCATGCTGTAATTACCGTGATTTTTCCTCATGATCCCTATGAGAGTGATACTTAGGGGGTTGTAGTGTATTCCCAGAGTCATAACTTATAGCCGGTTCTTGAAACTTCGTTAGATTTCTTGGGAAAGTTTGTGTCTATTTTCAAGACTCTGCCAGTTCATTTTCTTCGGCATCACTGTAACACTCTCTCACAGGTCAAACAACTCTATAACCATTTGTGCCGCCTTCCTCTGTATGCGTTCAGTATCCTCTGTTAGCCCTATTTTGTATGGGTCCCATGCACTTGAGCAGTACTCTCAAATTGGTCGTACGAGTGATTCATAAGCAATCTCCTTTGTATACTGATTGCACTTCACCAGTATTCTACCAATAAATCGAAGTCTACCACCTGCTTTACCCACCAATGAGCCTATGTGATCATTCCTTCTCATATCCCTACGAAGTGTTACAGCCAGGTATTTGTACGAGTTGGCCAATTTCAGCTGTAACTCACTGATATTATAGGATACCAAGTTTTTTTTTCATTTTGTGAAGTGCACACTTTTACATTTCTGAATGTTTAAAGCAATTTGCCAATCTTCGCACCATTTTTAAATCTTATCAAGATATGACTGAATATTTATGCAGCTTCTTTGAGACTGTACTTCCTTATATTTAACCGCATCACCTGCAAAAAGCATTACATGAACAGCAAGGATCCCAACACACTTCCCTGAGGCACACTCGAAATTACTTCTACATCTGAAGATGACACACTATCCAAAATAACTTGATGTGTTCTCCCTACCAAAAAGCATTCAGTCTAGTCGCAAATTTCACATTATAACCCATATGATTCAACTTCTGACAATAAGCATAGGTGTGGCACTGAGTCAAAACTTGGAAATCAAGAAATACTGCAGCTACCTGGTTGCCTTGATCCAATGCTTCCAGTATGTCACGTGAAAAATGTGCAAGTTGGGTTTCACATGATCAATGTTTTCAGAATGTTAGTTGGCATGGAGGAGGTCATTCCATTCGAGAAACCTCATTATGTTTTAGCTCGGAATATGTTCTAACATTCTACAACAAATCAGTGTCGAAGATATGGTCATGAGTCAATGACTGTATTTGTTACTGATTATACATTTAAGATGTCCATGGAAATATTTCAAAATTGTGTTTTTTCATTTTTCTCAAGCATATCTTGGCTTTATCTTTTAAGGATGCAATTTTATCTGTGGTGGTAAGAAGAATTAAATCCTTTTCTTGTAGATTAGTACTTGTCTTATTGAGTATTTCAAATAAATCATAAATGAAAGCTAGCACTGGGCTACGCAATTCACCTTTCAATGCATAAACAAACTCTGTTTTGTTTTCTTGCTCAAATAACTGCATCCAGAACTTCATACACATGACTAAGTATTCTCCCTCTGGACAGCCAATAGACTTGTGTATGGAGGAAGTGATTATAATTGCGTGTTTCTAGCTCACCACAGATTTGAGTGAAAAGTCTTGACTTGGAAGGCCTGCCTTTGATGTCATTTATCGTTTTAACAGTCTTGTCCAAAACAGATTTAAAACCCTTTTGAATTGTTTTTGCTATGAGCACTTCCATATGTAAAAAGCAGTGTGTAATAACAAAGTTTTCACTTCGTTGTTTGGCTGGTGTGAAGAATCCTTTTACGGAACCTGTAATTGATGGGGTGCCATCTGTGCATATGCTGACAGAATTCTTCCACGACAAATTCAATGCCCCATGTAGCACTTATTACTGAAAAAATGTCTTTGCTTTTGGTAGTTAAGGGAATTTCCTAGCAGCAGAGACATTGAGTTTTAACTGAATGTTCAGTGTTTCTAGACATATCCTGGATATGTCTTCTGACTGTCTTATCAGCTAATGGAATTTGTTTAACATCATGTTCATATTCAGGGACAAACATTGGTTTGGCTTTGGCACTGCAACTACAAGAAGTAACATGAGTTTGCATTAATCTCAGCTACAAGATAACTAGCTTCTTGAGATTTATCACATGGCTTACATTTCTTGGTAAACAAAGAACTTTGTGAGTCTTCTCTTAGAATTTCTTTGAAATAGTAAAAGCTTTTTCTTGTAAATGTCTGCACTTTGTTGAAATAAGGCACGGCAATTTATTCATTACCATGCTTGCACTGGAGTGCTTTTCTTCACATATCACACGCAACTGGTATAGGATACCATTCATCTCCACACCATATGAACCTCATTTTTAAGAATTCATCATACAGCCTTAGCCTCACTTTTGTTCTTGCTACAGCATGATGGTGTGGAACAAGCACAGAGCATTTGAGATAAGGAACATTGCTTGACTGTTGCTCTGCTCTGATGTTTCACAAACTGGCAAAGATATCTTTCTGACAATAAATTCATCCATTTTTAATGACTTCTGTAAATTACATCACGAATGTCACAAATGAAGCAAAGACAGAAAATGTACAATCTCACATTATTGCCACACGAACAGATTGTTAAGACATGGACTGATAGTGTGTGCGCCAATGTACAGCAGCAGAAAAGAAACATCTAGTGCCATATCTAATTGGAAGTTACATGCACAAAATAGTGGAATTCAACATACATGTCATTCATTTAATACATGATCTGATCAGTGGTTACACTGAACAAAGAGGATATTTTGCAGCACTTCATCATAAGTTTTTTTGTTTTAGATTCTGAATTTACCAGTCTCACAACATCCTTGATGCTACTACTTGATACCTGCATTGTCAGGGTATCCAGTATGGAAAGCTCTTTCCTAGAACATTGTGCTTTCCATATCAACTTATCTTTCCTGTATACATTATTAGCTGATTAAATTGCCTCCTAAATACCTTTGTAAATCCTATACTTGGAAGATCGAAATCCACTGCCTCCACAAACCTCTCCTACCCTGGGCTGCTGCCCCTCCTTTCACCTCCACACCCTACCCCAAACAAGCTTCAACAGGCTACCTCTTGCTAATATAAAATTCTGCTCTAGCATTTACTCAGCCCTTGCCCTTCTTAGCTCAAAGTTCCAATATCCCTCCAAACATCCTGGCCACCGTAACATGACCTGCCTCTTCCTTGTCCCAGTGCCCACTTACCCATCACTTACCAGACAAACACTCACCCTCATGTCCCATGTGCTCGCAGATGTATTGATACTCAGATCACGTAATAATTCTTGTCCAATCTGGAGTGATTCATACCTTCTGCATAACTCTACTTGGAAATAACCTCTGTGCACTTGCAAGAAGAAGCAACATCACCTATGGTATAGTACTCGCCAAAGCATCACTTACTGTCCCATAAAAAGGAATCTGTTTTTATTTAATTCATGTCAATTCTTCATACCTATATATTATATTTGTTTTAACACTGCTTTTTTAAAAATCGGCAATATGGCCTGTGTGGGATGAATGAGTGCGTGATGAAGAGATAGTGGAAAGGTACTACAAAAATTTGACCAATGATGTTTTTAATGTTGTGCTAAAACTTGCATTAAAACTGAAACATCCCAACCCTCACTACCTGCTATTACTTATGCATTTCAGACTGCACAAGCAGCCATCCTAATAAATACTAGTCCAACATCCAGAAAAAGTGCATCTGCAACTATTTGATTGTACAACTATTATCAGACCCCCCATGTGTGGGGGAGCAGAACAGTCTGTTGAACAAATTGTAGAGGAATGTTCCAATAGATGTTTTAGTGGAGGCTGGAATGGCATAATCAACGCCTCACCAACAGTACTGGATTGGATAGACTCTTCTGGATATCAGTTTGTGATATAATTAATGACCATAACTCTTGTACATTCCTTTTGTTATGTATAAATATTTCTTTTGTATTGTGTCAATATCGCTGTGAACTGAATGTGTATTTCCATATGATAAATAAATAAAAAATTCAGAAAAAGCCATGCCACTAGAAGCAAAAGGATGCCTCCAGTAACTGTAGAAATTAAAGCGGGAAGAGATTACAAGATATTCCGGGTACTATAGACTGAAAACATTTCAGGGACTGATGGTAAAATCACCAAGTCTGTGTTATCATCAAAAACGTACTTAATTGTATTAGTGACTAATCTGATTTTAGCCTTCATAAATCATTTTTAATCATAGATTACTATTCATGTAACATTTACAATCATCCCATTTGTTATGAAATACATAGGTACATTCCAGGAATCAACACTTTAAATTGCAAGTTTTTGAAAGTAAATTGTTTCCAACACAGTAATGATAAATTTCAGATCTGGTTGTTGAATTGAAATTTTATGATGGTGTGGCAATTTAACTCATTAGTGCAAAACCACACAGATACTTTAAGTTACTGTTGACCTGAATGCAAATTATGTGTAGGTACACAATGTATCAACAGGTGTCCGAAAATAATTCATTTATTATTTATGAACAATTCTAATGATATCTATGAAGTACTGAACAACTACCTGGCTGCTTCCATTTTATCAACAATTATTAAATTATTGAGTTAAAAAACAACACTGTTTCACTGACACCCATACAAATTATTTCAGCTGATGTATATTTGGCTTTTAGGAATTCCAACAGATGTCTGGAAATAGTAATTAATGTCATTGTGGTGATGGGGTATTGGATTAGTTTCCAATGCATGAAGAAACAGCTGTATTTCTAATATCCAAATTGGACTGCACATGAAAAGATAATTTTTGGAAATTTGTGGTTAAGTTCCTATGTGACCAAACTACTGAGGTCATTGGCCCCTAGGCTTACACACAACTTAATCTGACTTAAACTAACGTACACTAAGGACAACACACACCCATGCACCAGGGAGGACTCAAACCTCTGACGGGGGCGGGGGAGTCGCCTAAACCGCACCAAGGCACCTCAGATTGCGCAGCTGCACATGAGAAGGAAACAGAATCTCAATATATGTAACACTCCAAGATGCACAGTTTGGCTGCTAGTTTCCTACATAATGCCAGCAATCATTTGTTCCTTGAGATACACTTCACAATTATTACTTATCAATCCAGTCTTTTCTATAAAGGTGTAGTTCTTGCGATAGAAGTGGAACTACTTGGTACACAAAATCATTGCAGCCATACCATCCTCCTCTTTCCTGCTGCCAGAACCATGTGCACTTTTATTGTCAAAACTGCTACAGTAGGTTGTTTCTTGCTCTTTTATGGCATACAAAAGAATCATGTTCCTCACTTGCCAGTAGGCCAAAAACATTACTACATAAGAGACTGGGCCTAGGTTCAGCTGTAGACCAATCAGGTATGGCATTGATGGAACATTTGAAAGGAACATTATGGCTTGATGTCCCACTCACAATTAGGTCAGCAGGGCACAAGCTCAGATTGGCGAAATAAACTTGCTCTCTCTTCCTCAAATAAATAGTGCCAGTATTTGCTTCAATTAAATTTGGCAACATGTTACATGTGAGTTTTGGAAAGATAAGCCCGTGTCTTGGTTACATCACATCAGTGTTTGATGCCTTCCCCAACAAGGATGTGAACTAAATCACAAATGAGGTTATCAGTGCAATGAGACTGTAAAACTTACTCTAAGAAGTATTTACCACTGATAATACAAAACTTCTGAACAAAAGAAGTTGTGTATCCCATCTATATTTGTACTCTTACAATTTGTCACTTGACAATATTTTTTTACCACTTATAACTATGCACTAAATCGTTAACTGTATCTTGCAGCCACAGACAAATGTATAGCAACAAAGTTGACTTTGATGTCAAACACACCCATCACCAGTTTAGTGTCCAGTTGACAAAAGCATTAAGAGGCAGGCACTATTAAACAAGACAGATATAAAATAGCTTCAGAAACATATCAAACCATGCCACTTTTAGTTTAAGAAAAAATTCACAACTGATCAGTACTTAGACTTCTCTTACATATTCATGTCTCAAAAGCTATTATAACACACTGACTGCCATAAGTTTAGTGATGGATGTTTCCCAGCCGGGTCAGGGTGGTTAATTCTAATGTCATGACTCCAGTTTTACCCCCGTTCCACTATATCATTCAGCACATAGTTCTTGTACTGAGAAAGACAGTCTAACTATTGAGAACATGATTTTCAAATGCATTCCATTAAGTACAATCTTTAACAAAACCTCTCGAACTGCATAGAATTAAGCTGAAAGAAAATTGATGTCACCCACAGTTTTAAATATCCAAGTGGGTAGCAAAATGTTAAAAGCTTAACCAGAATGAATGAACGAACAAATGAATGAATGCACTACCAAAAATTATGCACCATTTATAAATTTTAGAACATTTAACCTAAACCTGTGACAGACTGCTGACCAATCCCATTCAAAGTGAGTGAGAGATAGCCATATGGAGATATGATGTGGGCAAAGGTATGTACTGATAATTCTAATATGGGAGAATTCAATGTATGACCATTATAAGAAATGGTTTACTATGATCAGAGTGTTCAAAGATTTAAAGCTTAACATTCTAGCTAACACTGCTTGGATGAATCACTTGAATCAGCTTTTGCTGTCCTCACAACAGCAATCGAAATTCATGCCTATGGATGAAAAATTCACTCTTTGGCAGGTGCACAACACAATGAAAGTATTAAAACACACACACACACACACACACACACACACACACACACACACACACACCTCAACAAGGCCCAAATTGAAAGAATAAGGATTCAAAATATAATGTATGAGGTGTAAAACAAGACAGTTATAGATTAAAATGAAAAACAACTATGCCATTTCAGTGTCTTTATTTTACATTTGATACGCAGCAGTTCATTTCCACTTGCTTTCAGACCAAATGATTGTGCATTTTTGTTATTTTTATATGCACCACAATGAAAACAAAGTAACATAGAATAATTATACAAAACATATCTACATTTCCTATAGCAGTCGCAAAATTAACAATAATACAAACAACATTGATGCCACAAAAACTACAACTTTTACTAAAACAGGGCTTGCCTATAAATTACAAAAGCTTACAATTTACAAGACATCTCACAAATCAGGCAACTGTTATGAATACTTACAAATATGCACAAATACTTAATTTGTAGACAAGTAAAACCTACTCTGGAGGAACAGATGTAGGGACAGTAGTAATGTGGTTTCAAACCCACAACTTAAAACCAACAATATGTTATATATACTTATAAATTACATCAAATGTTGTGATATGGAATATACTCAAATACAGCCCACATTATATTGTTCAATATCAATGTCAACATCAGGGACTATACACAAAAGAAGATAATCACAATGGGCACACTTTTCTTTTGGACCTGTCAAGTCACAAGTACAGTGTATTATAAAACTTAAATCGTGATCTGATGTTAGTAATAACACAAACCAGCTGACATTTCCCAATTCAAACATAAAAAATACTGGATAAATTACGTGAAATTCAGTCCTTTTGTAGTAAAAAGGATCACTTGTAATCATTTTTTATCTTCTTTTACACACAAACACCATAAATCTGGACAGATGTGAAGCTTAACAGGTTTAACGTCAGGAATAGAGCAACAAAAACAGTAGTTCACCCTATTCATGCATGGTATTCCACTTTTTTAAATTGTGCACAATGACAGAAGGTGTTTTCATGTTCACGTCTCATTGTTCTTAAAGCACTATGTGCAAAACACACACACACACACACACACACACACACACACACACACACACACACACACACACACACATACTTACCTTTCACTGGCTGCAGAATCAGTCACTGATTGACAATATTCCTATGTACGCCTAATATGTTACACTCAGCATTACAATCTACATTAACTAAATTATCAATTTAAGCACAATATCAATGAAACAGCATTTAGTGAATGAGGTGACAGTCACACTTTAATATTCTCAAAATGTTTGTTATACAATACAACAATAAACAAGGATTAACTAATTTTGAAGACAAATTTTCCACTTTACAGCTGTTCCACAGTACGATATGAAGTGCACAGTCCTACAGTTCAGTGTCATCAATTCCTCCTCTGCATGTCATGCCACTGCTTTCCACACTACACAGAAGTGCAATTATACTTTCGTAACAGAGCCTTCTGGGAATATAAGCTGATATATTAATATGTGCATGATGTGACAATGAATTTCTTCTACACATTCAAGCCAGTTCACTATTACTGCATCGACTTCATTTGTCACCAATCAGGTTTCCACAATTCTCAGCAAAGCGACTTTATCGCTAACATTCAGCATGCCTCCATAGAAATATCTTTACTTCTAGTACTTTAAGTGAACTTGTTATTTTCAACTGCCGTTCACTTTAAGATCTCAGTTATACTGCAAAACAATTCTAAACAGTTGCTCATTACATGGCACAACTAGGGTTCAAGTTAACTGTGGCAACCGGGACATGTACAAAATATTTATTATTGACAATATGCAGTCAACATAAAGGGAAATGCCTAGCAACATACATAATTCCCCACTGCTATGCACAGATTTCCTTTCTACCAATTTCGTCTTCTTATGAAGTCTGTTCATTGCATTTTTACTCAGCAATTTATATAATTATTAGGCACAGCATTTAAGACTACAAGGAAAACGTGGTTCTGAAAGAATTTGAGCTGCTGCATCATTCATGGCAGCAACAGTTGTTTAAGACAAATCTGAAATCACAAAATAAATAGGTATATACTATGTTCTAATTTTATAATACTACATTACAAACAAACATGAAATGACGTAGTTGAAAATAACTGAAAATAATTACTGCACATTTATAAAATATACGAAGTTAAATTTTAAAAAAGTACTTAATACTGAAAAACATTAATAATGCGATTGGAAAGTTTTCTACTATTTTGCACCTCTGTAGCTCTCCTGCAAACAAGGATGTTTTATTCACCTTCATTATAATAACTTGCAGATCCTTAATATACGGAGTGTTTCAAAATGACTATATGGGTTTTAATGCTTTATAACATTTACTGAATTCAGCTTATGATTATAAATAATACATCAAATGAAACAACAACTCAAACAGATTTGTCTGTGTACCCATGCTCAGAGTGAAGAGTATGGAACGACCAAGAATGACTGAAGAACGCGTTGAACAAGTGAGGGTCTTTCACGTGTAGCCCCAAGAAATTACTTCGGAAGTCTATTCGTGAATTAGCAGTTCCAGTGACATGTGTGTGAAGACTTTTAAGGAAATGCTTAAAACTACATTCGTATCATTTGCAGTTATTACAAGAGCTAAATCTGACGGACTATGGTTTACTTGCCATGTAATGGTACGGTAGCAACAAGACTCCCCTAAATTGAATGTTTTATCTGCCATATCCTGGTGGAAAGTTAATGGGCCATTGTTTTTCAGTGAAGCAGCTGTAACGGGTGTTTATATCTTGAGTATTAGAACTATGGCTGTTTCCTCAATTGGAAGAAGCTGTACCACATAATTTTATTGGCAGCAAGATGGTGCACTGCCTTACTGGCATAACTCTGTAAGCGACTGGGTAAATGACGACGTACCCGACCACTGAATTAGTCGCAAGGGGCCACATGACAGCTTGTTTTGCATGACCTCCACGTTTACACATGATCTCATCCCATGCAATTTTTAGCTTTGATGTACATGAAAGACAATGTGTATGTGCCTCCACTACCAGTGGATCTACCTGACTTTAGAAACAGCGTTGTTGCAACAATAACTCCAGACACACTGTTCAAGGTTTGGGAAGAACTCTTAATGACTGTGTGACAAATCGTGTTCACATTTAACACTTGTAAAAAACATAATTGTTAGTCGCTGTTCATATGTAATGCCATAAGCTAAATAAATAAATACTTGTAAAAAAAGTGTTCGAGCTGCTCTTTCATTTGATGTATTATTTTATAGCTGTAAGTTGAACATAATAAATGCTACAAATCTTTAAAACCTGTATATTCATTTTGAAACACACTATACTAGAAACCACCATAAAGCATCTACCTGGAAAATATTCGCAACAAGTCTCGTCTGTGTTTATATGCATGCAAACTATACAGGTTATACAGATTTTACAACTTTTTGGTCTCACCAACCTGCATATTTTTTGGTACAAAACTTGCATGGTCAGCTCTACTTGTTAGTAAAATATCAAACTCACATTATATATACAAGGCAATATTTATCCATCACGCACATTCTGAAGCTTCTCTTCAATGAACATATGCAAAGAAAATTGCATAAAAAACTGCTATGAATCAAAGTCAGTGCCTGACACTATGCATTATCACAATTTAAAGCAAATGTTTACAAACAGGTGACTAGCAGAAAATTTTGGTGTTCAGAATGAATTCTGATTTTTTAATAATGTGGCAAAGAGAAGAAATATTACAGAAAATAGAGAAACAGCCAGTTAAAAATATCAAATTAAGATTGTCACGCACAAACAATTTGGTCCGAATTCTTTCTGGCAACAAATGTGATGTTCAGATCTGGCAATTTGCTATAGATTTGGAGGATAGGTGGTGGAAAAAAGCTCCCACCCTTATACAGTGAGCCAATTCTCCTGGTGTATATATGAGGGCAAAGGCACATGCTACATCTCCCACCCCCACCCCCTTAACTGATCGTGGCTAGTGGAGTACTGAGGCACTCAAACCATAACTAAATTTGCTTCAGCTCTCTTCACTTCAATTTCCATGGGAGCATTCTCTCCATTGCCAAACTGACTATGATATTATACACTAGTCTATTTCCTACTTCTGAATTACAAAATAACAGCTGCAACCTAAATACCACCACCCAATAGCAATTTTAGCACAGAAAAAAGTTATTGGCTCCAGCAGTCAACCCTGTGTGAAAATATGGACCATAATTCTGACAGTCTGCCGTTCTGACCATCTGAAAGTACAGCTTTTAAATTTATTTGTATACTATTGATACGGAAACATCAGCCCAATGCGTTTTTAAATTCTGTCCAATAACACATTATTCTATATGGAAAATAGTAAGTAATAAGAGTATGAAATATGTCAACCTCGTGCACATATATGTTCAATATTATTTCAGTAATATTCTTGTACTGAAATTCTACAGCTATGTATATGCTTCAAAATCAAAGTGAAAAAACCTAAGCAACTGAAGAATCGTTAATGAGGTTAATTATTTTAGATCTACAGTTTAGTCATGTCCAAACATTTGGAAAAACAGTGCATTTGCCAAATGCATTTATCCTGCACTTGTGAACTGCAAGTGTTCTCTGGCAACAGTTACAGTTTAGAAACCATGCATTTTCACACAATAAACTAATCATTCTGCGAGTGTCGAAACAGTAATTAACAAACTTTTCTCACTTCACTGTATAGTACTTCGCACTCAGGCATAATGTGGCTGCAGTGTGGCAAAGTCAATGTAACAACTGGTAAGTGGAAAAATTTGAAAGCTGTAAGTTTCAGAAAGTTATAATTATAGCCTATATTTTTGCAGGATCGACTGCTGGGTCTGATATCTCACAAGAGTGCTTTTTTTCCCCTCCTTAAAATGTGAGAACAAGTTTGCTATGTTTCCTTGTTAGCTGACCAACATCCACATTATGCACAATCTAATGACATCCGCATGTTATGAAATACTGCCTTAAATCTTCAAACCCAGCAAGATGCTGACATCCAATCGACTGTAAATATAAGTATCTTTTCCACATTACTGTCATGTGGTAAAATCTGTTCTATGCAACTTTTCAGCTGTAGATATTCTAATCCTATCACTGACAGTAAAAAAAATCTTCAAGGAAATGGTGACCACTAGTTTATCTAACATTTAATTATGTCCATTTTATATAACAGCAAGTGTTACAGCACTTGTTTTAATAACACTCAGATCATCTGGAAAATCTCTCCAAACACAACTACTCCTGAACTCTGGAAATGGAAAGTGATTCTCCAATATGTGCTAGGCCACAGGTATCTGCTATGTTTTCACATTAATGTGTTACTGCTCTGAAAATCATGTCAGCGTATTTCAAAATTTCCCCATTTTAGTAGCTGACGAGTATACTGTCTCAAATCAAACAGATATTTTTCTGTGCATCTTTCAATTAAAAGTAACTGGTTCAAAGAACATCAACAAAAATTTCAATTACTATTTCCATTCTGTGGAGATAAGACACTTTCAATCATGAGATATTAAACATTAGATCATTGAAATTTTTTATAGTACAAGACTAACATTGAATTTAAGAAATCACAAATATCTACACTTACAACTTGGTACAGCAGCAGCCTCAAAACGTTTCTGAATCTGATCGTAAGTAAATTTCACAAAGGCATCATACTGCTCTGATAGCTTTATGTTTAAAACACGATCGTACTCCTCACGAATTTGGCTCTCTCGCTCCTTCAGCATGCGTTCACAAATCAAACCAACCTGGAAAATGTTGAAACATATAACGAGTATCAATGACATTGACAAAATCTGTACATTTTATTATAATTTTAATACAGTAATGCTAATTTTACACCAATAATCTATTCTTAGTGTTAGCAATACTCAAATTTTAACCAGCAATTGACAGACTGTCCCTAGAAGAATTACGTGAATAAATTCTCAAAACAAAAAGTAAGCCACATATAAAGCCTTTTATTGCTTATGAAACTGCTAGTGCACGTAATGTCAATGAATCTGCTTGCTCTTAAAGCATATGTGGACACAAATTTTGGGTGTAGATCACTAAGATGATTCTGTCTAACCCTGTGCCTGGTTAGTATTAAACAAAGATCTGGAAATTCAGGGTACCAGAATTCTGAAGCAACAGCAACCATTTTATCTTACATTTACCTTATTTTGATTACTACTTCTATAACAGTGGCAGTCCTTCCAATACCACAATGGTCTTGCTCTCCAAATGAACAACAGGAATTTATAAAAGTGTAGGATTAACAATGACATGGTACTGTATTAAATATTTCAACAGCCCACTACAGTTCACTTTCTTCCTGTTTACCACTGTCAACTCATCAAACCGAATGCCATGCATATGCAGAATTAGGAATTATGTACATGTTTCATATGCAACTATCGGATTTGTGCACAATGATGAAAACTGATGAATTGGGCAATAATTGAAGTTGCAAGTTTTCAAAACACAAGGTGCTAATCAAAAGTTACTGAAATTTAACTAAGCATGTTAACAAAAGAGTTAGTCAGTCCACTTTGGCACTCCACTATCCATATTGACAAATGTTCCTAAAATTGTAGCAAGCAGCACTGATTGGAGGCATTACATTTATCATCCATAACTGTAGTTTCATAGTCGTGTTTTCTGAGTGTACAGTTTTAACTGTACCTGGCATGAATGAAATACCAAAACAAGGCAGAACTGCGCAAAATGTCAAAGCAAACTTTTGATGACAATGCTAGTCCAACCAACTTTGGAAATAGGATTGAAAAAAAAAAGGACCAATAGGTTGATGATTACAGATAACTGAACTGGTATCACTGAGTCCATACAATGGGGAACACGATTCTTAGATGACAAAGACCTCTACCACTGACAAACAAAGTTACTGTATGCATCAATGAGTCACATTAAGGACTAATAGCATTAAGAGGGGGTTAGCAGCAAACAAAGGGTTACCTACAATTATTTGCTACTAATGCAATACATGGTTCATGGTGTGGGTTCCTGTAGTCATGTCATAGTTCATGAACCACGGGCAACGTATGAGTGGCCAAGTAAGTGGTCCCGACAGTCGGGATACCAGTTACTTTGGAATAAGGCTGGGCATCTCGGACAAATTCTGAGTCGTGGTCACCTTTGTGCTCATACGGCAAAGACTACCAAATCCACCGGTTCGTCCCTCAGCCGTTAGGGGTAAAACCCAATGGGACTCGGGGTAAGTAAGGCTAGCAACCTGCTTCCCTGGTACTTTAAATATGATGCTGGCAACAATCAGAGCAAAATGCCTCGGACCTTTGGAGGTGACAGAGTCCCACCTCTAACTGACAAACCAGGGACTCCTAAGATACGACTTGGCAAACAAATGGTAATGCGATGGGGAGCTATTAATATCAATGGGGGTTACTCTGGGAAGAAGGTAGAGCTGGCAGAGGCTGCAAGTAAGATGGGGCTGGACGTTTTAGCTGTTAGTGACATTCGGGTAAGGGGTGAGAAAGAAGAGGAAGTGGGAGAATACAAGGTCTACCTGTCAGGAGTCAAAGCAGGAATAGCACAATGGGGTGTAGGGCTTTACATCAGGAAAGAAATTGAACCCAGCGTAGTTGCAATAAGGTCTGTAAACGAACGACTGATGTGGATAGATTTGACAGTGTCTAGCAAGAAAATTAGGATTGTGTCAGTATATTCACATTGTGAAGGGGCAGATCAAGATAAGACGGATAGTTTTTATGAGGCACTCAGTGATGTAGTTGTTAAGAGTAAAGGACAAGGACAGTGTTCTGCTCATGGGTGATTTTAACGCCAGGATTGGAAATCGAACAGAAGGGTATGAAAAGGTTATGGGTAAATTTGGAGAGGATATGGAGGCCAACAGGAACGGGAAACAACTCTTGGATTTCTGTGCCAGTATGGGCATAGTAATCACAAACTCCTTTTTTAAACATAAGAACATTCACCGGTATACTTGGGAAGGTAGGGGAACCAGATCTGTCATTGACTATATAATAACAGATCAGGAATTCAGGAAGGCTGTGAGGGACACACGTGTATTCAGGGGATTCTTTGATGACACTGATCATTATTTAATCTGCAGTGAAATTGGGATTGTGAGGCCGAAAGTGCAGGAGGTCAGGTCCATATGTAGGAGAATAAGAGTGGAGAAGCTTCAGGATAAGGAAATCAGGCACAAGTACATAACAGTGATCTCAGAAAGGTACCAGTTAGTTGAATGTAGTCAATTACAGTCATTGGAAAAGGAATGGACAAGGTACAGGGACACAGTACTAGAAGTGGCTAAAGAATGTCTTGGAACAGTAGTGTGCAAAAGAAGGATGAAGCAAACAGCTTGGTGGAATGACACAGTCAAGGCAGCCTGTAAAAGGAAAAAGAAGGCGTATCAAAAATGGCTACATACTAGAACTCAGGTAGACAGAGAAAGTTATGTTGAAGAAAGAAACAAAGCCAAACAGATAATTGCAGCATCCAAGAAGAAATCTTGGGAAGACTTTGGAAACAGGTTGGAGACTATGGGTCAAGCTGCTGGAAAACCATTCTGGAGTGTAATTAGCAGTCTTCGAAAGGGAGGTAAGAAGGAAATGACAAGTATTTTGGACAGGTCAGGAAAACTGCTGGTGAATCCTGTGGATGCCTTAGGCAGATGGAGGGAATACTTTGAAGAGTTGCTCAATGCAGGTGAAAATACGATCAGTAATGTTTCAGATTTCGAGGTAGAATGGGATAGGAATGATGATGGAAATAGGATCACATTTGAGGAAGTGGAGAAAATGTTCAATAGATTGCAGTGCAATAAAGCAGCTGGGGTGGATGAAATTAAGTCGGAACTCATCAAATACAGTGGAATGTCAGGTCTTAAATGGCTACACAGGATAATTGAAATGGCCTGGGAGTCGGGACAGGTTCCATCAGACTGGACAAAAGCAGTAATCACACCAATCTTTAAACATGGAAACAGAAAAGATTGTAACAACTACAGAGGTATCTCTTTAATCAGTGTTGTGGGTAAAATGTTCTCAGGTATTGTTGAAAGGAAAGTGCGAGTATTAGTTGAGGACCAATTGGATGAAAATCAGTGTGGGTTTAGGCCTCTTAGAGGTTGTCAGGACCAGATCTTTAGCTTACGGCAAATAATGGAGAAGTGTTATGAGTGGAACAGGGAATTGTATCTATGCTTTATAGATCTAGAAAAGGCATATGACCGGGTTCCAGGAGGAAGTTAATGTCTGTTCTACGAGATTATGGAATAGGAGGCAAACTTTTGCAAGCAATTAAAGGTCTTTACATGGACAGTCAGGCAGCAGTTAGAGTTGACGGTAAACTGAGTTCATGGTTCAGAGTAGTTTCAGGGGTAAGACAAGGCTGCAACCTGTCTCCAAATGTTGTTCATATTATTTATGGATCATATGTTGAAAACAATAGACTGGCTGGGTGAGATTAAGATATGTGAACACAAAATAAGCAGCCTTGCATATGCGGATGACTTAGTTGTGATGGCAGATTCGATTGAAAGTTTGCAAAGTAATATTTCAGAGCTAGATCAGAAATGTAAGGACTATGGTATGAAGATTAGCATCTCCAAAATGAAAGTAATGTCAGTGGGAAAGAAATATAAACGGATTGAGTGCCAAATAGAAGGAACAAAGTTAGAACAGGTGGACGGTTTCAAGTACTTAGGATGCATATTCTCACAGGATGGCAACATAGTGAAAGAACTGGAAGCGAGGTGTAGTGAAGCTAATGCAGTGAGCGCTCAGCTACGATCTACTCTCTTCTGCAAGAAAGAAGTCAGTACCAAGACTAAGTTATCTGTGCACCGTACAATCTTTCGACCAACTTTGTTGTATGGGAGCGAAAGCTGGGTGGATTCAGGTTACCTTATCAACAAGGTTGAGGTTACGGATATGAAAGTAGCTAGTATGATTGCAGGTACTAGTAGATGCGAACAATGGCAGGAGGTTGTCCACAATGAGGAAATCAAAGAAAAACTGGGAATGAACTCTATAGATGTAGAAGTCAGGGCGAACAGGCTTAGATGGTGGGGTCATGTTACACGCATGGCAGAAGCAAGGTTACCCAAGAGACTCATTGGTTCAGCAGTAGAGAGTAGGAGGAGTCGGGGAAGACCAAGGAGAAGGTACCTGGATTCGGTTAAGAATGATTTTGAAGTAATAGGTTTAACATCAGAAGAGGCACCAATGTTAGCACTAAATAGGGGATCATGGAGGAATTTTATAAGGGGGCCATGCTCCAGACTGAATGCTGAAAGGCATAATCAGTCTTAAATGATGATGATGATGATGTGCAATACACTTTGTATTAAATGCATTTGCAATAGCTGCTGCAAAGAGAAATCTTCATTCTGGGACTAACACATTCCTCTGCCATACTGCATTATGCAGCTAAAACATGAAGTCACTACATTTCCTCAGAGTTTGTGACTTTGCTTTACATTTATTCATTACCTTTAGCTTCAAAACTTCTCATTTCTACATTACTGCATACAATACTGTTGTTTACTACTAAAGATCCCTAAACACTAACAAAGCCTAAATTTTACAAACTTATTGGATCAATGAGAGAAATTCAAAATTGTCTGTGTCAATGAACTTAAGGTACAGCTGTTGCAATTAAATCAAAATCTTTAACATCACGCATAATTTATTCAGCACAGTCAACATACGATCAAACTGACCATGCTTTCAGCATTTCATATTCACATGTTTATCCCCAATATCTGAAGTTCTGTGTATTCATAATGTGCAATCTGAAATAACTACAGAAAACAAAGACTGTGTTTATCTGCTGACAGAGGGCTCTAAGTCCAAAAGAACTACCATGCCTTGTATTTTACTTGTAAGTTCCTCTTATTATTAAAGATGATCACAGTATGTATTTAAAAAGCTTACATTGCTTTCACAATTTTCTGTAAACTTTTTACACACATTTTCCATCATATTTTATGCATCATCAGCTTCAAAAATCAGAGTAATTTCAAAGTTATTTTTTCACTTGAGAACACTATTAGAAACTAGACTATTAAAAATGAGAAGGGCATGATTTATTGCTGGAACCAAAAATTTGACATTCATTACTGGAAGTGACAGTGTGTAGAGGTGCGACAGATATAGAAGATGCTTCTCACTATTGCATCCTTTCACATAGCAACATAACTTTTGGTACCATTTATGTAGTGGCTCTTCCTAGTTTTTTTTTCCTCCCTTTTCTGGTGTCTTCATCCCAAAAATACATAGGGTTGGCACAGTTACTATTTTGCATCGATTTGGTATGGTTAATTTAAGGGGTGGCGTGATTCCCTTCCTATCATTTTTTTGTCCCCCCCCCCCCAAAGATGGAAAAAGAGGGAAACAGCCCAAAAACCACATCCAGGTGCTGACTGGCACACCAGCTATCATTAACCCACAGGACCTGCACACCTGGTCAAATCCCAGAAGTGGCCTACTGCTATCTGCATTTTTCAAGGTTTGTGGTAATATGTATTCATAACATGTGCCAAAATAATTTAAGGCATGTTCTATAACATAGCTCTAAACTCTGCCCCATCAGTACTAACTGACCATCATGTCATCCTCTGCCAGTACCTCTGCCAGGCCTCTGGTATTGAGTGGCACGCAGTCGGCACACCGCATTTCTATCCATTGCCAATTTTCACGACCTGGAACCACTACTACTGACATTACTGACTTCATCCAAATATGTTATACGCGGCGTTTAGCCAAAAATAAAAGTGACTGATGTAGGAGCTCCAGATGGCCAAAGATTTAGAAAAAATAGCATTTTTGGCATGGGTCAGGTGAGGCATTAGCCATTTATATAAGTGTACAGAGGAGTCTCAGAAAAATGTAGACACTCTTTGATAGTTACTATTTTTGGAACAAAATGACATACTGTTGCCAATTTTGTGTGGTAACATAGTCCATTGTTTTCTCAACAGATCTTCACATGCGTTTTTCCAACATATGATAGTTCAGTAATGAATGAAGCATAATTGTCATTTCAGCAATGAAAGGCCATATTGAAGTGGTACTGTAAGTACAAAAGTATGATTGAGGTACAACGGCAATGGCGTAATATATACAGAACTCAGCCAGCAACATGTGCAACAACTTATCATATTCATGATAAATTTGCAGCCAATGGTCCTGTTCAGGATGTGCATCAGGGGAGGTCTGGCCAAAGAAATACATCAACAAGTCCAGCTCCCAGCACTGCTGTGTTGCAACATTTTACTAGGTCACTTCAAAAACCAGTGAAGCAGCATGCAGGTAAAAGTGGGGTAAGCTGATCAAGCATACGATGAATTCTGAAGGCTGCAAAGTGAAAGTATACATTCCAAGAGCATTGCATGCTATGAACAAGGATGACCCGGATTGAAGGATGAAAAACTGAGTGGTTTGACAACATACTTCCCGAGAATGATCAATTTGCATTTCTGGTCTGACAAGGCGTAATGCAAACTCAACACAACTGCAAACTGCCACAACTGCATGTACTGAACCCACGGCGATTACAATCAGACGAGATCCCCTATCACTCAAAACAGCTCCACAATTGGCACCACGCGGCTGAGGAAAAACCTCTGGCAGTACCGGGAATCGAACCCAGGTCACTCAAATGGCAGTCTGCCACACTGACCACTCACCTACGAAGATGAGCCATTATAGAACATTTGTTTTCCAATTTTAATTTTTTAAGAGGAAAAGGGTGTATAAATGTGACATGAATGTAAACATTATGCTACACTATTGGTCAATCTGTTTGCAAATCTATATTTGGCGTTCACTTTTGTTGGCTTTGCCAACTCTCAACAGAATTATAACTTTTCAATCTAATCCAGACCTCGGGCTACACTGCAAATAAGTGTCACCGCAGCCAAAATTTCAAAGGGGTTCCAACATTACACTCTAGCCCATTTTTTAAAAATATAATACAGACTTTTTTATAGCTACAAATGTTACCACAATAGGTTTTGTTCTGAGAAATGCCTAATGATTTTGGCACATTAAATCTCAAAGTTCACACACTTCACTTGAAGATAGTTGAAAAATTAAGAATCTCTTCATGTTCTTTTTGCATATGTGCAGTTGTGTTAAGATAATAGCAGAAACTGGCTAAATCAGAATCACACTTAGCAACAACAACAAAGAATTCTGTAGAAAGAATTGCAAATTGCCGACAATGTAATAGATTTCAAACTGGTAGTAATATTAATATTGTAGGCAAGGCTAATTCTGAATAGCTCAACTGGTGAATCAAGGACAGACTCGTTTATGAAAACGAATAATTGACAGAACATTAACATAGTGATGCGAATTACAGCCAAGACGTGAAACTGGAATTATTAGCACTTTAGACAACGCATTCCCAATTTATTGCTATATACGTTCATAAAATGAACAGTAATTGCCACTTAATTCAAAGGTTTCCTCTCACATATTTTTTCTAGACACAAGGTGCTTCATTACTCAAGACTACCTTTCTCCCATCTTCATGAGAGCAACATTACACGACCTGTTCTATCCTCATAAAACATATGTATGCTGTGTGTGGTGTATTCTGGTCTATTAATTTGCACTGTATTACCTTGACAAACCCTGCACCATTGTGAGATGATCCTTGGATGAATAAAGACAAAGTTTTTTAGCTCAGTGTTTGCCTGACTAGACATCTACATAAAGTAAGTGTATGTTAAAGTGTTAAGTGGGTAATCAATATTTCTAATGTGGTATTTTAAAGTGGTTTCAAAACCATAGCTGTACAAACTTTCATGACGGAATCTAAGATCTATTCATGTCGTAACAAAAAACAACATCCTTTAATTTTTTTATTATACTGACTTTTCGCTGTAGCCAATTACCTTTGAACTCCACACATACTGCAAAAAGGAAAGAGAGCGCTCAAAGACAATGTTACGCGAAGAAGAGAAGATGGAAAGGGGAGGAAATATAGTAACATACAAATGTGTTTCTCATGTACAATGGTATATTTTGTGGCTTTTTGTGTCACTTCGGTTGAGCATCACTAGACTGTAAAGTGCCAAAGCTTGAACAATAATTCTGTAATTATTCTATTAGAAGTTCTCCTTAAATAACAACACTATATTAATGAAAAATTGTGTAAAGAACCGATATGTAAAGTAGGAAATATTTTTTAATTTGTTTCATAAGTATTGAAATTGGCACTTTCAATCCTGTTATACCCCTTGGAGTAACCAAACTCAATATTCAATGATACCAAATGTTAGCTCACTGAATTCACCTGGTATCAGACTCCACTATTTCAGTAATGAACTGTATTTTGAGACTTCAACTATTGCAATTTACAGATACTGGTTTATGATATACAGAAGGTTCATTCAAGCAGCTGTCACTGGGCTCACACACATGCACAGAGCTGACGTCACATTTGAGTAGTATCATCTCCAAATTCTGGTTATTCTGAGTGTGGCTGTTAGCTATTTGAGCAGGAAGTCATAAGTAGCCAGAAGCTTACTGGAAAATTTTTCTGTTGCTCTCACACTGCAACATTTGCACGTGTGAGTACCTGTCTCAGTTTTAGTGAAGGTAATCTCTCTGTGTCCCATGTTTATTGTTCTGGTGTTTCGTTTCCGAAGCTGTTGCAGTAGTCATGTTTACACTTCATAACTCACTGTTTAATTGTAATGTATTGACACAAACTTTATATAACAATGGAACATCCAGGATAGAATGTAATAATATTATGAAAAGGATAATTGCTACTAACCACATAGAGGAGATTCCGAGTCACAGAAAAGCACAAGACTGTCAGAAAGAGAGCTTTCCGTCAACATTCGTTATATATATATATATATATATATATATATATATATATATATATATATATATATATAAAAACAAAGATGTGACTTGCCAAACGAAAGTGCTGGCAGGTCGATAGACACACAAACAAACACAAACATACACAAAAATTCAAGCTTTCGCAACAAACGGTTGCTTCATCAGGAAAGAGGGAAGGAGAGGGAAAGACGAAAGGATGTGGGTTTTAAGGGAGAGGGTAAGGAGTCATTCCAATCCCGGGAGCAGAAAGACTTACCTTAGAGGGAAAAAAGGACAGGTATACACTCGCACACACATATGCAACCGCACATACACAGACTCTTTGCCTTTACAAATGTCTGCTTGTGTCTGTGCGCGCGCGCGCGCGCACACACACACACACACACACACACACACACACACACACAAAAGCAGACATCTGTAAAGGCAAAGAGTCTGTGTATGTGCGGTTGGATATGTGTGTGCGTGTGTATACCTGTCCTTTTTTCCCCCTCCCGCTCCCGGGATTGGAATGACTCCTTACCCTCTCCGTTAAAACCCACATCCTTTCGTCTTTCCCTCTCCTTCCCTCTTTCCTGATGAAGCAACTGTTTGTTGCGAAAGCTTGAATTTTGTGTGTATGTTTGTGTGTCTGTCGACCTGCCAGCACTTTCGTTTGGTAAGTCACACCATCTTTGTTTTTAGATATATTTTTCCCACGTGGAATGTTTCCCTCTATTAGACACACACACACACACACACACACACACACACACACACACACACACACAGTCGATGGCTGCTGAAGCCACACTATGAGCAGCTGCACGATGGGAAATGTGACCGTGTGCTGGGGTAAGGAGGAGGGATAGCAGGGTAGGGGTGGAGGACAGTAAAGTGCTACTTGTGGGAGCATACAGGGATGAGGTGGAGAGGGCGTAGGGCAGCCAGGAGCAGTCTGTTAGATGGAGGGCAGGGGAGTGGGGTTAATGGAAATGGAGAGAGGTAAAAAGACCAAGGGTGCATTGCTGGAATAGAGGACCGTGTAGTGCTAGAATGGAAACAGGGAAGGGACTGGAGTATGAAGACAAAGACTAATGAAGGTTGGGGGTTACAGGAACATAGGATATTTTGCAGATAGAGTTCCTACATGTGCAATTCAGAAAAGCTGGTGTTGATGGGAATGATCTGAATGGCATAGGCTGTGAAGCAGTCATTGAAATAAAAAAAACATTGTGTTGGGCTGCACACTCAGCAATGGCGTGGTCCAGCTGTTTATTGGCCACTGTTTGTCGGTGGCCATTCATGCAGACAAATAGCTTTTTAGCTGTCATGCCCATGTGGACTACAGCCCAGTGGTTGCAGCTTAGCTTATAGATCACATGACTGGTTTCAAAGGTAGCCCTGCCTTATGATCAGACTGGAGTAGGTGATGGAGGGAGGATGTATGGGACAAGTCTTACCTTATGTCTATTACAGGGATACGAGCCACAAGGAAAGGGGTTGGAAACAGGAGTTGTGTAGAGATGGATGAGGATAGTGTCTGTTTAGTGGGCAGTGGAATACCACTGTGGGAGGGATGGGAAGAATAGTGGGTAGGACATTCATCCTTTCAGGGCAAGATGAGATGTAGTCAAAAACCTGGCAAGGAATGCGAGTCAGTTGCTCCAGTCCTGGGTGGTACTAAGTCACAAGGGGAATGCTCCTCTGTGTCTGGATGTTGGGATTTTGGGAGGTGATGGATGACTGGAGAGAAGGCATGGGAGATTTGTTTTTGTACAAGGTTGGGAGGGTAATTACAGTCTATGAAAGCCTCAGTAAGACCCTCACTGTAGTTTGAGAGGGATTGCTTGTCACTACAGATGCAACGGCCAAAAGTAGCTACGCTGTATGGAAGGGATTTCTTGGTACAGAATGGGTGGCAGCTGTTGAAGTGGAGGTATTGCTGGTGGTTTGTAGGTTTGATATGGAGGGAGGTACTGATGTAGCCATCTTTGAGGTGGAGGTCAACATCAAGGAAGGTGGCTTGTTGGATTGAGTAGGACCAGGTGAACTGAATGGGGAAGAAGGTGTTGAGGTTCTGGAGGAATGTGTATATAGGGTGTCCTCACCCTCAATCCCAATCATGAATATGTCACCAGTGAATCTGAATCAGGTGAGAGGTTTGGGATTCTGGGTGTTTAGGAAGGATTCCTCCAGATGATCCATGAATAGGGTGGCATTGGACGATGCCATGGGAGTGTCCTACAGCTGTACCCTGAATTTGTTTGCAGGTAATGCCATCAAAGGAGAATTAATTGTGGATGAGGATATAGTTGGTCATGGCAATTAGGATGGATGGAGACCATTATTCATCTATTACCTTCAGAATGGTTACTCTTCCTGCGTAACTCTTGCATGTTATTTCCTGTACTTTTCTGTGCCACATGAACATGTATATCATCCCACCAACCCTTCACTAGCCCCCACTTCTCCTTGCTATTCCAGTTTACACATACTGACTTCACCTACCTAGTCTCATCTGCTGCCCCTTCTTCCCACTTATCCACAAACAACCCTCATTGCAATTTTTTCCCCCTTTTTGATCTCATTATATCTTCACACCAATTTCAGTTGGTTTTCACCTTTCACTATCATTCTACTCCCTCAGATTTCATCTTATTTCTCCCTACTCCATCTGTTTTAATTCTTTCCATGATTTTTCCCACATGTTTGGATGTATTTTGCAAATTTTTCTGTGTATTTCTACATTATTTACATTACTTTTGTGTGTTTTGATCCTCCTCCATGGATCCTTGTTCCTTCCATCTGCTTCAATACAGAAAAGTTTCCTTATCCTTAGCCACAACCATTCCCACATACTGTTCCTGCATTGTTGCTTGGCCATGGAATTTCCCCAAATGGTCTTACTATGAGATTACCCATCTCCAATTGTCACCCTTCCTCCTAAAATGATCATCTTTTCAGGTCCCGCCAGTCTTTAACCCTCACCAACACAGTCCTACAAAACCATATCAATCAGACCTACACCTCCTTGCAACACTTCCTCTTCATCTGTAAAATTCTCCTGCTATGCAACCTCAAATTCCTGGATCCCATATCACACACTGAACCTTGCCCTTCGAAACTAGAGCAACATGCACAATGCCACCTCAAAAACTCCCAATCCTGGTTCATTCCTACTCCCACCTCCGACTACTACTACCCACTACCTCCACGACAATCTCCAAACCTGCCCCCACCCCCACCCAACAAACACTGCCTCGCAAACTACTACATTCACGTCACCCTGAAAAACTCCCTCCCACTACCATTCAGAATCCAGAATGTACACAGCCCTGAAACAGTCATAAACCGTTCCTCCAGAAGCCTTAGCCCTGCAGAACTATCTGCCCTTTCCAAAGGCCTCAACTTTTGCCCCACTCCCATATCCAATCATGAAGGATTTGTTAAAGACTTTCTCCTGGTCCCTATAGTGTAAACACTCTTTTGCCACCATAGTGCTAGAATGGAAACAGGGAAGGGACACAACCAAAGTTCAATGTTGAACCCTGCCCCTGACTCACTTCACTCTTTCATACAACCGTGATCCACCCCCATTGCCCCAAATCACCCCATGCTTAACCTCAAACATTGCCTCACCATCGATCCCCAAATCCCTCAGCATACAAACTAACCTTACATTTGCAGAAAGAACCACAATCCATCACCTAAAAACTGATCCCAACCTTACAATCCTACCTCCACCACTGTTTTGAACTACAAGGACTACCTGGTGGAAAGACTACATCAGCTGTCAGATTCATCCACCTACAAACCCTGCCACAGTGACAATTCCAGAAATGCAGCAGGATCTCCGATCTCCCCTCAAATCCTTAGACCCATCCCAGGACCACTTCTCTCTCTCTCTCTCTCTCTCTCTCTCTCTCTCTCTCTCTCTCTCTCTCTCCCCCCCCCCTCCCTCCCACCTACCTTCTACATGCATCCTAAAGTCGATAAATCCAACCACCCTGGAAGCCCCATTGTGGCCGGTAACTGTGGCCCCACTGAGAGAATCTCTGCTCTCGTAGACCACCCCCATCAGCCTATTACGCAACCTACGTTGCTATATAATACCAACCATTTCTACTACCAACTCTCCACAGTTCCTGTTCCTTTACCACACGGTGCCCTGATTGTGATTATTGATGTCACCTCCCTTCATACTAACATCTTAATGCCCATGGGCTTACAATTATTGAACCTACCTTTCCCAACGCCTGATGAGTTCCAAACCTACAACCTCCTTCCTAATCGCCATGACCAAGTATATCCTCATCCACAATTAATTCTCCTTTGAAGGTATTACCAACAAACAAATTCAGAGTACAGCATAGGACACTTACATGGCACTATCCAATGTCACCCCATTCATGGGTTATCTAGAGGAATCCTTCCTACACATCCAGAATCCCAAATCCCTCACCTGGTTCGGATTCACAGATGACATCTTCATGATCAAGACTGAGGGTGATTCCTCCAGAATCTCAAGACCTTCTCCCCATTCACTTCACCTGGTCCTGCTCAATCCAACAAGCCACCTTCCTTGATGTTGGCCTCCACCTCAAAGATGGCTACATCAGTACCTCCCTACAAATCAAACCTACCAACCACCATCAGTATCTCCATTTCAACAGCTGCCACCCATTGCAT
Source organism: Schistocerca nitens (assembly GCF_023898315.1). Classification (NCBI taxonomy): domain Eukaryota; kingdom Metazoa; phylum Arthropoda; class Insecta; order Orthoptera; family Acrididae; genus Schistocerca; species Schistocerca nitens. Next base: position 358,666,345 of record NC_064622.1, read on the forward strand.
ACCCAGAAATACCTTCCATACAGCCTAGCTACTTGTGGCCACTGCACCTGTAGTGACAAGCAATCCCTCTAGAAACACAGGGGAGGCCTTTGCAGACTGTAATTATCCTCTCAACCTTGAACAAAAACTTATCTCCCATGCCTTCACTCTCTGCAGCCACCCAACACCTCCCAAAGTCCCACTATCCAGACACAGAGGAGCATTCCCCTTGTGAGTCAGTACCACCCAGGACTGGAGCAACAATCTCATTCTCAACCAGGGGTTCTGACTACCTCTTGCCAGGCCCTGAAACAATGTCCTATCACTATCCTTCCCATGCTTAACCCCCCCACCCCCACCCCCAAACCAGTGATATTCTGCCACCCATCAACCCTACACAATATCTTTGTCCATCTCTTCATAACTCCTGCTTCCCACCCCTTGTCTCATGGCTCATATCCCTGTAATAGACATACAGGCAAGATCTGTCCCATACATCCTCTCTCCACTACCTATTCCAGCCCAGTCACAAGCATCACCCATCCCTTCAAAGGCAGGGAGGGCTACCTGTGAAACAAGTCATGTGATCTACGAGCTGTCTGTCCACATGAATGGCCACAGACAAACTGCAGAAACAGCTGGACCACCCCTTTGCTGAGCATGCCACCCCACACAATGTTCTTCATTTCAATTACTGTTTCACAGTCTGTGCCATCTGGACCCTTCTCACCAAAACGAGCTCTTCTGAACCACACTGGTGGGAACTCTGCTTGCAATACATCCTACATTCCCACAACCCTCAACTTTTGTCAGTCTTTGTTCTTGCACCCTAGTCCCTGCCCTGTTCCTAATCCGGCAATACATAGTCTTCTATCTGAACAATGAACTCTCAGCCTTTTTACCTCTCTCCTTTTTTTCCGTTAACCTACCTAGCCTTCCCCTGACCTCCATCTAACCTCCCAACTACACCTAGCTGCCGTACCCTTTCCTCCATCTCGTCCCTGTATGCTCCCACAAGCAGCACTTTACTGTACCCCACCACGCCTACCCTGTTATCCTTCCCCCTTCCTGCCCCGGCCCCCTCCTCAACCCCCACCAAGCAGCTGCATCTCCCATCATGCAGCTGATCACAGTGTGGCCTCAGCAGCCAGAGACTAGGGTCATGTGCAAGTGTGAGTTGTGTTTGCGCGAGTATATCCTATCTCCAACAAAGGCCTTATTGGGCTAATTTTCTGACTGTCTTTTGAGCCTATCTGCAACTCAGTATCTCCGCTATGTGGTGAGTAGCAACTATCCTTTTCGTGATATTGTTAAACTAAGTATAATTTATTCTGTGTGTATGTATATCTTGATTTATTTGTATGTGTGTTTTATTTTCATTGTATTCCAATGACTAATCCCATATCCCTAGACGATTAGCTGTTACGTAAGAACTTGAGGCTTGTAAATTCAATTCTGATAGTTCAACTCATATGAAACCTTGTAATTCAGTAAGTACCATCGAAACAAAGCAAATGCTTTCATAAATAATATTTCTTGAAATAAAACCGTTGTTTTATCAAATAACCACCACATCTCAACTACATTCATGTATTTCATTTGATGCCCATAATAAGTAATGAATTCTAACAATTGTGTAATAGTTCATTCCCTGCAGAAATCCATTGTAATCTGCACTCATATTCTTACTGGTTTCTCTTAAGTAGGCCTATCTGAAGATGCACTGGTGACTTTTCTACATTGGTACCAAGGTCCTGTGATCAGTTTAGGTTTATCTGTATGTATCTGAATAGTCGCACACAAGGAAAATAATAACAACAGTTGAAAAATGTGTTCTAGCTTAGTTGGTGTTAATTTGACCCAACAGTTACAGCAGGCTGGGCTTGGCAGCTTTGTGCACTTACCTCAACTAATAACATAACAAAAAATTTGTACGTGCCTCTATGGCAACACCACACTGTTGTCACAGTTCTATACACGGCCACTGTTTCCACTTGCTGCCACTCGTGCTTCGGAGTTGACAGCTGTCAACAGCACTGTGAGCTGTCGGGGATCATCTTATGTTGTCTCTACTATAGTGCTCCATGCAGTGTGCTCCATACCAGTACAATTAGTAGGCAGTATTTTGCACGAGATTTATACATTGACGGAAATTTGCATTATTATGTAACTCAGTAATTAATTAACATTCACAAAAATGAAATACCACAGCATGGAAACATTAACGTCAGATTCACACATCTTGTATGATGGAGGTACAGAAGTTTTCTGCTTCAACATGTAATATATAAGCTACGGCTGTCTCATGTTTAACCTTTGTGCAGTGTTCTGAAGTAGTTGTAGAAGTAGCAGCACAAAGCTGCTAAAATGAACACTGCTTTAAATACAACATCCAACATTAGGCCCTGCAAAATACACACACACACACACACACACACACACACACACACACACACACAGTCCAATAAGTCAACTGTATAGAAGGGTTCCATTTTTGAACTACCTGAAGTATGTACCTCATGCTACGAAATACTTCCTTAAACTGTATTCCTGATCTGAATAGTATAATGTAAATGCTCAAATGCAGTAACTCCATATGCCTGCTCTTAAGAAAATGCCACAGAACTACACACAGTGTCGTGTTGTTCAAGTACATGCATAATTCCAAGCAGAAGTGGGATGAGGAGCATTTGAGCAAAGCAAACACTGAACATGGGGGGGTCCTGTGTCACTGTTCCTGTATATCCGCAGTAACACCCATTTTCTGGTGCTTGACAATACCGAGGATGGGCAAAATGGTATGAACACCTGACATACACACAATATTTGTCTATTAATAAGGAGTTGGATCACCAATGGCTTTGAAATAGTTGCAATTCTTCAGAGAATAGATTCTTAGAGTGTGTGTGAATAGTTTTGAACTGCGTGTCCTCCCATTCTTATACCAAAACATCCACCATTTTCTTCAACAATATTAGAAATCAACATCTGCTCCTCCCTCTCTGCTCTAAAACTCCCCATAATGGTTCAATGATGTTAAGGTCTGGCAATTGTGTTGGCCAGGAAGATATTATCAAATATTATGCTGCTCCACAGACCACACCTGGGCCTTTTCGGCTGTGTATCTGGGGACATCATCATCTCTGAATATGACAATGTTTGGCAGTAATATGCTAGTCACAATAAGCACTTCGTTGTCGAGATGTCAAAATATTCATTCATAGTAATCCGGCCAGCGACGGTAACGAACAGAACAAGCTACATACCACAGTATAGTCACCCAAATCATAACCGGATATCCCCGTACTTGACTGCAGGAAGAAGGCACGCTGGACTGTAGGCTTCCTTTGAAGTTTTCCACACAAAGCCAGCTCTTTGTAGAAAACAATGTAAACAATGATTCATTGGCCATATGACGTTCTTCCAGTCTTACCTGTTCAGATTTGATGGTTATGGCATCACTTCTTTGGCAACTTTGAGTTTGCTTCCATTATTAATGGTATCACAATTGCAGCCCTTTCATTAACGTTAATCCTGTGAAACCCTGCTGTACTGTTTTTGTCGGCACAGTATTACTCAAGTGGGTGTTGAGTTCTGCAGTCACTTTTGCTGCGGTAGTTTTATGCTGTGTGGCCACAATATTTTTTAATGCTCACCGGTCTCAGTCAATGAACTTCAGCTTTCCACCCACTATTCCTCTTCACCAATGACATTTTACCATGTTTTGTATATTGTGTCATTATTGTGGAGTCTTTTGCTTGTGAAATGCTAAAGAGTCTAACTGTTTTCACTACAGATTCTCCCACTAATCGTGCACCAATGAGTCTTCTGTTTTGAATGTAATATCACATTTCACCAACTGTTTACTTAAACTGCTGCAGAACAACGCATAGGAAACACTGAAAGATAACTTCCAAGACTTTCCAAATCAGCTGTTCTCTGCGAGCTGTATCACATTATTTACACATATGCAGTGGTGCAAACTTGTGACCAGATGTACTATATAGCACAGTGTTCGTCCCCTGTACCTCTGGCAGCTACTTGAACAAACCTATAATTACAGAGAAAAATGATGTTTATTACTCTACATTAAAATTATCTTAAGCTCAAGAGGGTGCGCACAATGCTGCAATTAAAAGTTTTGGTCACTTACCATATGCTATAAGATGTCAGGCAGCAAAGCAAAATTTGAAAACAAACTGAAAAAGTTTCTCCTAGACAACGTCTATCCTGTACAATTTCTATTACTGTCATGTGTAAAAGGTGGTGGGTACAAATTACTCACACACATCTGAATAGTTAAAAAAATTGTGTGTGTTCGGCAAACAGCCACATTTACAAGTTTGTGACACAAATGTACAACGATTCATTCCAAATCATCACAATTTATGGTGCAAATGATCCACAGAACAAGAAACTAACACACCACCGCAGGAAAATAAGATCTCCCCAACAAAGAGGCCTAGAGAGAATACCTGCCTTTATGATGGAATCAAGTGTTTTCTTCCACGTGATTTTTTTGTAAGCAGTTCTTAACAATAATATTGTAACTTTCAGCTACTGTTCACATTTGATGATGTATTACTAATAATGGCAAAAAGCAAGTATGACAACAATAAAAAATAACTTTAAATAATGAAAAAGTATTGTGACTGACGGAAGAAACATTTAAGTGGACAATGCCTAAAGGTAGATTTTCGAAAGTGAGATTTCAGTATTAACAGAGAACAATTAACTATCATATATTAACATGACTGAAGTATGAAAGGGAAAAATGAGCACAATTAGAAAAGAATTCACATCAACATACTGATTCAAGTATTAAAAGCAATCTCTTAGTTACTCTCAGCTACAACAAATCTGCACCCAATTTTGTTCGCGTTGCTTAATTCATATATATTGCAGTACTGCAAAGGATTTAATATTTCAATAACTCCCATTCTCTGTGTGAAAAGTCTTGAGAAGTCTTCATGTATGGTAATACCACAATGTTTCTTAATATGCCGAATCATCTAGCCGACTTTCCTCTACAAACTTAGGTGCAGCCTCAGGACCTATCACCACAATCGCAGCATATATAGCAAGACCATATGTAAGAACATACCATACCCCGACCAACCCCATTTTTCACTTTAAGACTGATACAAACACCAACTGAAATTAAGACAGACCCACACATTGTACAAAAATTTACACACAAAAAAAAATTAATAAAATTTGGGCATTTTGTAGATTAAACAATTTCAATTAATATGACACATGACAATGCAGTTACATATCTGGTAAGACCTAGTACTAGCCTCATAAACGGAATGGTCTTAGTACTGCTCTAGAAAGCAAAAAATTATATTACTGTGTGTCAAATTATTAAGTAGCTAGAATGAGATTTTCACTCTGCAGCGGAATGTGCACTGAAACTTCCTGTCAGCTTAAAACTGTGTGCCAGACCAAGAGTCGAACTCAGGACCTTTGTCTTTCGCGGGCAAGTGCTTTACCAACTGAGCTACCAACAGCTAGTAGCAGCTGAAATTCATAAAACCAAACTCATTTTAAGGCTGAAGAAGGGGAATGGGCAAACCAAAGAGGCAATAATGATTGACATAGCACTGTTTGTATGAAATTCATTCATCAAATAGGTACAAAGATTACTTACTTGATATAGTTTTCAGGATTCCACAACCGAGCAAATAGAGAGTGTAACATGTTCGACTGTCAGTTACATTATCAGGCAAATCAAGGTTTGGCACACACACTAGCAACAAAATACACCTACCAACAGTAGAAGCATTTAGGCCTACACCAACTTTTCTGGATTAGAAAAGGCCATAAGCGCTCTCATATGACATCGTTGTTTCCTGTCAAGTTTAACTTCATAAGAGATCTCTGATGACTAACACTAGACTTAAAGAAAGGGTGTGGACCAAACACCAACTTATTAATATGAGTTATCAAAATATTGGTAGGATTGTTGACACACTACATTCAGTGCTCACATGCCTGTATTTTGATATCTGCTTTATTTTGAACGTGAAAATTAAAGGCGCATTTTCTTTGCTGATCAGATGTATTTCTATGTCAGACTGACTTCCATTAAAACTTTTTGAGTGTTGTAAAGTAGACAAAAAGATACAATAGAATGGCAAACACGCTTTCTACATCTACTGGAAAACGAGGAGAAAAATTTGCAAAATATCAGTAACTTTACCTGAATTAATACTCACAAACTACACAAATCAGTGCCCTTCCCCTCCCAACAACAACAGTTCAGATGATGTCTTGCAATGTTTTGTTCCAAAACTCTAATACCAAAAGTAACTGTTCAATTCTTCTGTATATGTTCAGCAAGCCTAACACATTGTGGAATGTGTGAATTCTATTTCGAAAAATACTTTGGGTAAACATGCACATACACAATAGTCATGTGACATAAGTAATAGTACGAACAAATTCACAAACCTCTCTAAACGTAAATAAAGGTTTCTCCCGGCTGCTGGAATATGTCGTTGCAAATGATGCGGTAGACGGTGAACCTGGGGACTCCATCGCTCCATCTGATGATGATTCCTGATTTGAGCATTCATGACCCGGATAGAAGCCAAGCTGTTTTCGCCGATGAAGCCGCCGAATTTCCTCACGAATGCTTGCAGCCATTTTCTCTAATATACGAGAAAATTTTCATGAGACGTCTACATCTACAATCAATGATCTCTCTAATAACCCTCAATTATTATACCAAGGCCAAGGCCGTCCTTACCCGGAGTGAGTTTTGGGCAAACCTCCCCAAAAGGAGACGGATGAAGTTCAGGCTGGTTAGATGTTGATGAATTAGGTGATACACACATTGGAGCACAACGTCTACGTTTTGATGGTCTTCCGTGGTTGTGGACTGGATCGAAATCCAGCGTTCTCTTCAAAGTTGCGCAGGCCATCTTTACTCTTGGGAACTTCTACCACTTAATGCACGTCACGCCCTTCAGCACTCCAATAACAATGATATTCCTTACGTCAACAGCAAACGTTGCAGATAAAAATATCAAAGTTAGTCAGACTTATTTTTCGAAAGTCCAGCCGTTATTCGTTGCTTCCTCCCCAGGAACACGATACTCGACCTTAAATCAATATGGCGAACATTTAAATCGCTTTTGTATACAACTCCCAAGATTCTCGCCCTACCGTTTTACAGAATAATGCACTAAGACTGCTGCGTTCTTTGAATTTTCGATACGCTGAAAATTCTTTCTTCGAAGCACAACACCAAAGACATGAGAAGTTAAAAATAATTTTAATTTTTTATATTGCGAATTTGAGTACCGGCTTGATATCGAGACGTAGTATTCACGAAAAATTTAATGACAACCAGAGTGCCAGCTGTGAGACGGCCAGGTATTGCGGACACGTTGGTGTACCGTTACGTCTAACGTCTTTGGTACGTGTGAGGCCCACAACAAACTGAGCTTAAGTGACACTGAAAGCAGTTTATAGTAGTTTTTTTAATGGGTGGACAAAAATTTCAGTATGATGAAAGCGGTGGAACGTTTTTCTACTTTTTATTGTCATTTTTGGCGTTACTTCTCATACCAGGAACTTATTATTGGTGGCCACGTAAACGACGCGAAGGTAATGTTATTGTAAGCATGTTTTGTTTAGTAGTTCGTAACATAAAACGTTCTTCGTCTCTGAATTGACAATGAAGTCATGAATCATTTGACATTCACTTACTACCGCAAATCAATTTGCTGTTGTCATTTCTTTGCGTAAATACCCGGGATGTGATGTGGTGGTGACTGATAATAATTCGTGCCTCCAAATGTGGCTCATTTTACATTATGTTATGTCCTTTTGTTGCTCATAGCTTTAATACAAAGTACTCTTATTCTCTAAAGGAGTGTGAATCCTATTTGAAAATTTTCTGCAGCAGTTTGTGGAGATCGGCCTTCACTAAACACCAATATTTGTTTTAAAGGTTTGTACGTACGTCACAGCAATTTCACCCTCTACAGTGCTGTTTTAGTGCTTATGAGGCATCATGTATTACCTGCCCTCAGATATTTTGACACTATTGTAACTCCATGCTTGAGCAAGTCTGATTGACGTTGTATACCCATCATACACAAAATGCACATTGCAATCAGTAGTCCAAGATACTGTGCTACGAGGGATAGTGGATTTTTTTTTTTTAATCGTGAATATATTACCATCAGCCAACGCAATTTCCTGTTGGATAAAGGCCTCCCATTCCATATTTGGCTGTATGCATCCATGTTGCTCCTTCATGTTTTCTGATGTCAGCTACGCAGTTTCCAGTATGTTATCGTCTTTGTCTATTGGTATGAGCCAGCTACATCCATTCACAGTTACAATCATGCCCACTTCTAGTTCATAGTCATTATAGTTTTAAAATGACGGCCGGGTGTATTTGTATTTAGACCCACGCCCTCTGTCCCCATGCGCACTGACAAGTTTCTGAATTGTTTCACTGAAAGTGTTTTTTTCATTAACATTATAAGCCAAAATGTTCGATACCAGGCATTGGCTTTGGCGTGTGATATCATCAAAATAGCAGTCAGTCATCTCATCTCTACATTCAGTATGGTGGGTATTCATGCAATGATAACAAACACATAGCAGTAATAATGTCGTATAAAATAATATATTTAAAATCACCAAAAAATTAATATTGAATTAATGGATTACTCGTGTGAGAATCTGTGGTTTTGCTCTTAGCCAAACCTAACAAAAGATTTCCCCACCCCTAACACACCAATCAAATCCAAAAATTAAAAACCCACAAATCCCATACTGCATAAATCCCCCACAAACATCACAAAATTATTTTCATCTTCAGCTAAGTCGTCACCATGGTACCTTCTGGCAAAGAAACACCAGTTTTCACTAAAATACAACTATTGGCATCAATAAATCTGCTTGACCTGTGTTGATAAACAGCTAATGACAAAACGGTGACTTCAGTAAAAATAGATAAACATATGAAACTAATCACATGCTGGTTGAAAATTTCATGCAACCGATACAGGCACAATGAAGTCCATGATACCCACCAAAGATGAATCTCTGATATCAGAAAAATAACAAGTCAGTTAGAAAATATAAAGAATGTAATTGTATCCTTTTACCTACATAGCTAACGTCTACTCAGTAATGTCCATCAACCACCAATAGACAATGTTTAAAAAAAAAGATACAAGTTTCTCCTCTCTGTCACCTATACTTAATTCCTAGAATACACTTCTCTGCAAAAAGAAAACTTATCAGTAACAGAATGTTTGCTAATGCTCATCTTATGGTTATAAAGTCACTGACAGATTTATTTAAATGAAGTAAATTATCGATTACCAGGCTAGATTTGTCAAACTATGTTCTGCACCAGATGGACTCCCAACACTGTCCCCACAGCATCACCATATGAAACCATAACTAGTGCTTGCAGAGCAACCTTTACCATTTTCATTCACTTTTGACTGTGGGGACCGTTAATATATCTGTCAAAATAGTATATTTTTTGCAGATAACCAATGCCTTATGGTACATCAACTGTCACTAGGTTCGTCACATGACTATCACAACTGAATGTCAGGTATGTGGCGTCTTACTCCACAGATCAACTTTCAACAAATAATATTCCTGAAATTGAAATTCGACATCTGAGTGCCTCTACTAATAACATACCTGCTGCAAAGTGCTCTCTCTTTCATACTCTACTTTTCAAATATACTGCCCATACGTGTTCTGTAATGCATAGATATGGTAAATTTTCCATTGGAACTTAGTTTTTACAAATTTGAATATTTGTAGTTTACCAAAAGCATTCTATGCAGTTTTGCTGTTCTGTTTTTCTTGCTACCCAAAATACAAAACAATCATGAACTGGTTCTGTGACGTCATTATTAATTAGTACTCTTTTCATTTTGTTATGTTGGTTGTACATTATATTAATCTTGATGTAATTTGTTTTCAAGTCCACTTTCAAACTTCCTCAATTAAGTTACAGCTTCATTTGTGATTCAAGATTGTCTGCAGTAGAGACAAAGAGTGCAGTGTCATCAGTAAAATGAAGGTGTTTCAGATATATTCCTGTTTACTTTTTTGAGTTGTAAGGATTGGAAAACTTTCTCTAGGACTGCTGACAATAATTTTACTGGCATACACCCCTTGCTTAACCCATTTCAATTTCTGTCCCTACCACTGTACCCTGCATTCAGCTGTAAAATACACTCCTGGAAATGGAAAAAAGAACACATTGACACCGGTGTGTCAGACCCACCATACTTGCTCCGGACACTGCGAGAGGGCTGTACAAGCAATGATCAAACGCACGGCACAGCGGACACACCAGGAACCGCGGTGTTGGCCGTCGAATGGCGCTAGCTGCGCAGCATTTGTGCACCGCCGCCGTCAGTGTCAGCCAGTTTGCCGTGGCATACGGAGCTCCATCACAGTCTTTAACACTGGTAGCATGCCGCGACAGCGTGGACGTGAACCGTATGTGCAGTTGACGGACTTTGAGCGAGGGCGTATAGTGGGCATGCGGGAGGCCGGGTGGACGTACCGCCGAATTGCTCAACACGTGGGGCGTGAGGTCTCCACAGTACATCGATGTTGTCGCCAGTGGTCGGCGGAAGGTGCACGTGCCCGTCGACCTGGGACTGGACCGCAGCGACGCACGGATGCACGCCAAGACCGTAGGATCCTACGCAGTGCCGTAGGGGACCGCACCGCCACTTCCCAGCAAATTAGGGACACTGTTGCTCCTGGGGTATCGGCGAGGACCATTCGCAACCGTCTCCATGAAGCTGGGCTACGGTCCCGCACACCGTTAGGCCGTCTTCCGCTCACGCCCCAACATCGTGCAGCCCGCCTCCAGTGGTGTCGCGACAGGCGTGAATGGAGGGACGAATGGAGACGTGTCGTCTTCAGCGATGAGAGTCGCTTCTGCCTTGGTGCCAATGATGGTCGTATGCGTGTTTGGCACCGTGTAGGTGAGCGCCACAATCAGGACTGCATACGACCGAGGCACACAGGGCCAACACCCGGCATCATGGTGTGGGGAGCGATCTCTTACACTGGCCGTACACCACTGGTGATCGTCGAGGGGACACTGAATAGTGCACGGTACATCCAAACCGTCATCGAACCCATCGTTCTACCATTCCTAGACCGGCAAGGGAACTTGCTGTTCCAACAGGACAATGCACGTCCGCATGTATCCCGTGCCACCCAACGTGCTCTAGAAGGTGTAAGTCAACTACCCTGGCCAGCAAGATCTCCGGATCTGTCCCCCATTGAGCATGTTTGGGACTGGATGAAGCGTCGTCTCACGCGGTCTGCACGTCCAGCACGAACGCTGGTCCAACTGAGGCGCCAGGTGGAAATGGCATGGCAAGCCGTTCCACAGGACTACATCCAGCATCTCTACGATCGTCTCCATGGGAGAATAGCAGCCTGCATTGCTGCGAAAGGTGGATATACACTGTACTAGTGCCGACATTGTGCATGCTCTGTTGCCTGTGTCTATGTGCCTGTGGTTCTGTCAGTGTGATCATGTGATGTATCTGACCCCAGGAATGTGTCAATAAAGTTTCCCCTTCCTGGGACAATGAATTCACGGTGTTCTTATTTCAATTTCCAGGAGTGTATGTGGCAGAGAGTACTTCCAGCTGTTACTAGGGCTTCTTCCTATTCCATTCATGTATAGAGCTTGGGAAAGATGTACATTTTCATTAGTCTAATCAGAAAGTATTCCAAGATTTTATGTCAATTATATTTTAAGGATATTGGTCGATAATTTCGTGAATCACTTGTACTGCCCTTCTGGTAGACAGGTTTGTTCTTCAAACTACTTTGCGTGTTTTTTTGTTAGAGGAGGTTCAGTATATTACAGTTAAAAGTGGGTCTAACTCACCACAAATTTGGTATAGAATCTGATAGATATTCCATAAGACCCTGAACTTTCTTCAGTTTTAGTGATTTCAGTTATTTCTCAACACCACTGACACTAATAACAGTATCACTCATTTTTGCAGTGAGTTATAAAGTAACATTTGAAAATGGAGCTCAGCCTTTCTGCTTTTGCGTTGCTATCCTCCCTTGCAATTCCTGTCATTTCCTCAAGTCTATGGACATTAAAATTTTGACACCATTATTGGCCATTATACAGACTAGGACTTAGGCCTATTTGGATTTCCTTAGAGATACGTTGAAGGCTTGACAGCCAAATGCATTTCATTCAGCATCCCTCTGTCTATAACACTACATTTTGTTTTGTGCATGTTATGCAGTAGTATTTGTTTCTTTAAAACTGTGTGGCATGACTCTCCAGTCATGACTGGTTCTAACAAACAATCTTACATGCAGCTTCACTTTCTATCTTGTTACATTTGAGTTTCTTATCTCCTGTGACAAATACACCACTTCCATTTCCTCTTAGTTTATCCATTTACTGTTAAATTTTCCCTAAAACTCTTACTGCTATGAATTTCATGTTTTAACCAGCTTTTTGTATCTTGGTACTTTGTGATATCCACTACTTTTTTAGGAACACTACAAAGTTTGACACTTTGTTGTGAATGATTCTGTGGTTAATCACAAGGGTGTTAATGCTCTCAGTTGTTGAGGGGCATTTCTTTGGATCTTACACTGCTACTTCAGGGTCTTGTTACCTGGACTGGATAGTGTGTCACATGATCTACAGAAAAAAAACTCCTATGTGCACCCCTCACAGCACCTGGATAGCAGGCTTTGATGATTAATGCATACCTACCCCTTTAGGGAGGCCCTACAGTTCTTTACCCTATGACTCAACTCTATAATATTGCAATCTAGTCTCATAACTTCATGTCTTTCATCCCACTCAAAACAAGGAGGCTCTATTAGGTCAGGAACAATGTTGCAGATTATGAGGTTTGTTGGAACACTGCGAGCAATGCTGGTCTTTTCAATCTCCTCTGTCAGTAATTGGAATGATACATGTATGACCTCATCACTTAGATGACAGGCATCATGTGTTGCTCTGTGTGCCACATTTTGCAGTTAGTTAAACCTAGTTCCCTTAACAGTTACCAAAACAGCCTCATCAACATGTTGGTGCCATTATTCTCAGGTCAAGCGTCCGATTCCACCCGTCGTCTTTGACCCGTCACATAAGGCTGTTGTGGTGTGTGACGTTACGACGGCATGGAGTTTAGTTTGTGAGAGTGGTGGGTTTGTAGGTGTCATTTTGATGTGATCAGTGGTGCTCTATGGTGGTGTGTTTATGTGTTGTATGTTAGGTGATGTTTTTGGTTTAGTTTGCTTGTGTGGCGTGTTTATGGGTAGCGTATTGTTGCAGTCGGTGGTTCTCTCTGCTGGTGTGTTTATGGGTAGCGTGTTATGTGGCATATGGGGTTCATTCGTGTGGTAGCATTGCACGTAGGCCTATGTAGTATTGGAGGTGAGTGTGTTTTCAGCGGAATATTTTTCAGTGAGTTAACGATTTTGGTTTCGTTATGTTGACGTTATTGTAATTTTTTTCTGTTCGTTGTGTGTGAATTTTGGTAAATTGCTTTGTCTATGGCAGGTATGGATATGACTGACAAGGTCAACAGTTTTCGGTTTTTGGTGATGATGGGGGACAGTGCGTTGTCTCTAATAAAATTTCTTCAGCTATTCGGCCTGTTGCCTGAAGTCATGAAGTGTTCAGTATGTCGTGAAGAAATGAGGCTTACTGAAGTTCCGGCATCTCGGACCAGGGGCAGCTGTATGTAGAGATGTCTTAAGGATAACTTACAGCACTTGATTAGGCGAGGATCCTGGTTTGAGAAGTCTAGGTTGGGCATGCGAGAAATTGTGTTAATGATGCATCATGTTTCTTATAAATCCTCTCACAATATCTGTACGCATGAGGTGGGTGTGAATGACAGAACAGTGCTTGATTGGTATTCTTATTGTCGTGAGGTATGTTCTGAATATATTAAGTACAGGGGTAGGTTGGGTGGGCCTGGTGTTGTGGAGATTGATGAGTCGTAGTTTGGGAAGAGAAAGAATGAGAGGTGTAAGTCTTTGGTTGGTTTATGGGTGGGGGGTTCAGAATGTGTATGTAGGGTTCTGGAGGGCCGGACAGAAAGGTAATTAGTGAGATTGATTGAACATTTTATTGAAGAGGGTACCACTATAGTCTCAGATCCGTTTTCATCTTATAGGGGGTTGGGTCAGCAGGGGTACAATCTTTTAGTAGTGAACCACAGTGTTGAGTTTAAAAATTATGATACGGGGACCTGTACGAATGTTTTTGTTTGTACATGCACGCACGCACCTGTGTGTGTGTGTGTGTGTGTGTGTGTGTGTGTGTGTGTGTGTGTTTGTGGTGTCTGACCTTGATGGCTGCGCCGGAGCTTTTTAGTGGTAAGTTGACTTTTTTTATTTATTTATTTATTTATTTAAATGGTTGGTGGGGTGTTTGTGAGTTGTTTGCTTGTTATATTGGTGATTTGCTTTGCTGTTTACATGTATTACTTTAGAGAAGTGTTTGATTGCACGGTGTGGATGTGGCTGTGGCTGGTTTTGTATCGTTAGTTGCTGTTGACCTATATAGGTTGAGGGAAGTGTTTGATTCCAATTTTGATTTCCTAGGTGTTTTCTTTTGTGGTAGGATTAAGTGTGGTGGTGGTGAAAATTTTGAGATTTATAGTGTGGTGTCGGTTGTTTCTGTTGTCCTATATAGGTCAAGCGAAGTGATTGATTCCAGTGGATTTTGTGTGTAGTGGAATTTGGGAAGGTTGTGGGGTCTTGTTATTTTAGTGTTTTTTGTCATTTGGTGTAGTGGTGTGTGTTTATATTTAGTTTGACCCCATCCAAAACCCCCAATTTCCCCTGCTTGTCCTGTTAGTTTCATTATATTTTTGGAGGAATATCTGTTTGGTGGTTTTTCGATCTATTTTCGTGTTTGTTGTCATGTTTACGTGATGACGTCGTAGGAGCGGTATGGGAGTTGTTGTTAACGGTCTTTTCTGCCATATTGGTGATGTCATTGGTCAAAGCAGAGGGGTGCAATCGGACACTTCCGCTATCCCTTATTCTCAGTGTGTTTGAGCTGCCAATACGTAATAGATCCATCCCCTTTTGCATTTGCCTCTGTTTTGACACTGGACACAGCATGTTTCCCAACAACTGAAGTGAATCTCACTGGATCAACTTCAGTTTCAGTGGAAGATGGCAGCTTGAGCTTTTTGGTAAGGGGTATACATATAACAGACTTGAGCTGTACTTGGTCCCCATCTCCCCTCTACATGATACCTTGCCTTACCACTGCCACGCCACCCAAGTAGGGTGTCCATTTCATTTTCATTGATAAAGGGGACATTTAAAATAAATTAGAGAAAAACCTGGGACAATGAAGAAAAAAACGGGACATAAATATTGTATTGACTAAATTTAATACACATACAAGTTTACCTTTACAACGTGCACTCAGATGATCCCAAATCACTTTTTACAATTATTCTGCCACACTATCACCGTACTTTTCACTTTTATGTACTTTATCAAGAAGTGCATTTTCGTTTGAAATTGTATCATAAAAGTCAGTAAACGATACACCATTAAAGTGTGTTTTGACAATGAGCAAGGCCCTCACTGTTTCAACTTTCATTCTGTTTTTTTCATCTGACCACAAAGAGTTCACTAAAGAAAACACACATTCCACAGCAGCATTTGACCCAGGAATTGCCAGACAAAACTCCACCAAATGAATAATGTTTCTCATGTTAATGTTATTACTTTTGAAATAAGCAAATATTTTACACCACGTTGCACTAACACTTTCTTTGTCTCCTTCTTCACTTTTTATGAAGTTCTGTGCACATGAAAATTCATCGAACTACTTCGTCTTCATCAACAGGAAAATTTGGTACAATACTTTTAACAAAAACACAACAGTTCTGAATATCCTTCCACTGTAGCTGCTCCTTTTCAATATTAACGCAGTCAAATGCTTTAAAAGGTGTGAGAAATTGTAAACACCATTCTTTAATATACTCAATGCAAGAGTCATAGAAGATGTCAGCATAAATATGAAATTGTTGTACAGTAATTTCACCCTCTTCTTCCAGCCTTCTTAGAGTCTTACGTACAAAGGATGTGAGAAATCTTTCAGATTTTCTACACTGTAATTTGCCCAATAATTTGTTTATTTCTTGATAAACTTCCACTATTGTGATTTCTTGTTTCTCAATACATTTAATTGTTGTGGAATAAGGTTTTAGCTGGCTAACAAGAAAATGTAGAACAATGGACACAGGGTTATCAAAGAATTGTTTAAGGATAAAAGGACACTTATCAAGGGAAATGAAATATGATTTCAAAGCAGGAAATATCTCTACAATTCTTTCCAACACTGGCAGCAGAAATAGCCACCTTGTCTTGCTGTGCACAAGTACAGTCTTGTATTCAGTTACAGTAAACTTACAGAATGACTTCAGAGATTCAACCTTTACTGTATATATGTGGAAATGCTGGTAGATTTTGTTTACAATTAATTGACAGTCGATGGGTAGGCAATCTGAGCCAGTTTGTAAGGATTTGTGCACCACATGTGCTGGACAGCCAACACCTACTATACTATTCACTGTGTTCCGTTGCAGTTTATAGAACAAATTGTTTTTCCCTTTCCTCTGCATACCACCAAAATTGGTGTTAGTGTTGTCTGCAGAAACTGCAATCACCTTTCCCTCAAGATCATATTTCTTTAAAACCTCCAGCACATAATTCTGAAGTAAATCTGAAGTTTCTCCAGCTAAATTAACCAGTTCGAGCACTTTCACCGTGATGCCATTTTCAGGGTGAAAATACCTGACAAGAGAGGAACCAACTTCAAATCCAGATGATTCGATGTATCAATCATTACAGAAATGAATCAAGCACTTTTCAGTTCATTTAAAACCTGCTGAGGTGCATACGGTGCAATAACATTTGAAGTGATTGCATTACAGTTTGTGTGTCCACATGTGAATTTAGGATTGAAAAGTTTTTTTAACAACTGCTGTAGTACAGTCCATTGACTTAAAGCTATGGTTATGCATTGCACTGTGGTATGGAAACGTAGCTTCTTGTGCTACCAATTGGCTATCCATTTCTGTTACTGATTTTAAGTTTACATAGTAGTCACTCACTCATTTATTTGCTCTTTTCGTTTGATCACTCATGCGATGTTTCTTCGTCTTAATGTGATTCACAATGTCAGACCTTCCACCATGACCAATAGCAAATTTTGATCTGCACAATGTACATTCTACAGTTTCTCTACTACCAGTGATAAAAGGAAACTCGCTTTTTATATTGCTGTTAAAATTACACTTTCGTTTTGGCATAATGAAACAGTGATTGCACAGTGCAAAACATTAACAGTGTGATGACGAAAGCCAGAGAGCAAGTATCAGTGGTATAGAGTATCTCTGGACAGAAAGGACACATTCAGTGGATCGATTTAGAAGAGAAAAATCTTCGTTGTTATTCGTAACCTAAAGTGCGTTTAAAATTACTTGCGATTTTTGACAGTTCGGTACATGGCTCTGAGTGCTATGGGACTTATACATGTTTAGAGTATGCTGAAAGTCATCACACACTTCCTAGCGTAAATAATTGCGCAGTTAATAGCAAGTCAAACTACCAGTAGCGTAAAATACTGTAGCCAAGCGGAATCATAAAAAAACGGGACATATGAGCGTCCCCAAAAAAACTTTCGGGACAGCGGGACATTTTGGTAAAAAACAGGACTGTCCCTGGAAAAATGGGAGGAATGGACACCCTACACCCAAGTCAAGTGTGCAAGTAATGATAGACACAGTACTTCATGTAGAAGAGACAGAATCCACCAGAGAGGATAGTACGTGAGGTACCTGTGGTACCTCTGCTACTTGACTCTCGGTAGTCCTCCCAGTACACCCATTCACAATTGCTTGATGGTAGTCAGGATGATTTTGAGCTGCTTACAAACGCCAACTATCTCTACCTGTGCTTGAGAACAGCATTCACAGTAAGCGGCATTGTGGTTAGTGCAATGTTTTACAGGAGACTGTCCTCGATTTAGCAAATAAAAATACAAATTTATTAACATGTGGTGTACTGTCACAGGAATGTAACATGCACTGCAGGCTGTTGGGCTCTTTAACTGGAGGAGAAATCCATGTATCAGGGAAGTTTGTCCAATATGGAGGCATGTTAATATCACTTCATTCCATCTCTGTGACTGGAAGGATGTGTCCCACAGTTAGATTGTTCATTTCACTAACCATAGTTTATCTGCCGCTTCCACCGACACTTTCTGTCTGTGATGCAGGATCCATTTTTTTTTTTTTTTTTTGCTAGGAAAGGTTGTAAAGGGGCATTATGTTGAGTAACTATGAAAACTGCACAAGTGTCCTTGGCTGCTGCATATGCCTGAATTGCCACATGTCCTACCACCCAGCGGAATGCTACCTCATGGAGGATGTGCTGGGATTGCTCTCTCTTCTTGATATGTACATTGCATAGTTTGCAGCGGAATCGTATAAAAAGGGGAATTTCATATCTCAAAAAGTCTCATCTGTTCTACAGCCATCAAGTCTACCTGTACCATTACATTGCATAAAGTGAATTCATTTGCTAACCATACATTGAGGACACAGTCAGGATAAACTACAGTGTAACTTAGACCCAGCATTGTAGTTTGATACGCTGATTTAAATTATTATGAAAAATATTTTTAAAATGTAATCTGGAGGTCTCACTATCTTGTGTCTGTTGATTGTGAAATAATACTGGGCCTGGATAGCAGCCACGGTGGATGATGAATCCAACCCTGGGTGGGAAATAACTGATTCTTTATCCACACCTAGATCTGTGTGCTCTGCTTTCACATTGATTTCAAACGACTGTCACTTGTAGATAATTTGTTGAAGCCAATTCCATGGACAGCTGCACGTGCTGGCAGAACACTGGTAGTGTCTGCGGGTCAACCAGAAACAATAAGCGTGGCCCCTGAGGAGTTCCCATGGGTTGGATGGTTAAGACTCATCAGCCTCTTGCAGATACTAGGCCTGGAGCTGGTTATTCAGACACTTGTGTCTGGCCTAATCCCCTCATTGTGTAGGGCACATAAGATCCTTAAACCTGAAGGTCCTGCTGATCCAGGTGCGTGGCTTTTGTTATAGAAGTGGAGTCAGTACATTGTCAGCTCCCCTGATCTGTGGCCGAGACACATTAAAGTGTTCAGCACTTTGAGAGACTGTGCTTTCGTGTCTGTCTAGTCTGGTAGTTCCAAGGGCTTTTCTGGAAAACTAGGCCCAGAAGCTGCACCAAATCTCTGACACATGGAATGATCATGTTGGTGAACTACATAGTGCCGTGAATGGATGAAATCCAAGCACATTGTTTTAAATGTCAAGAACTTAAAATTTTTATACACTGAAGAGCCAAAGAAACTGGTACACCTGCCTAATATTGTTATAGGTCCCATGAGCTTGCAAAAGTGCTGCAACACGACATTGTATGGACTCGACTAATGTCTGAAATAGTGCTTGAGGGTGTTGACACTATGAATCCTGCAGTGCTGTCCATAAATCTGTAAGAGTACGAGGGGGTGGAGATCTCTTCTGAACAGCACATCACAAAACATTCCAGGTATGCTCAATAATATTCATGTTTGGGGAGTTTGGTGGCCAGTGGAACTGTTTTAAACTCAGGAGAGTGCTCCTGGAGCCACTCATTAGCAACTCATTCCAACTGCACACATCCCACACCATTACAGAGCCTCCACCAGCTTGAAAAGTCCCTTGCTGACATGCAGGGTCCAAGCATTCATAAGGTTGTCTCCATACCCGTAAATGTCCATCTTCTCACTACAATTTGAAACAAGACATCCAGTCATCGAGAGTCCAATGTCGGTGTTGACGTGCTCAGACGAGGTGTAAAGCTTTGTGTCATACCGTCATCAAGGATACACGAGTGGACCTTCGGTTCCGGAAGCCCCTTATCGATGATGTTTCATTGAATGATTGGCACATTGGCACTTGTTGGTGGTCCAGCACTGAGATCTGCACCAATTTGCAGGAGGATTGCACTTATCTTCAGTCATCGTTGGTCCTGCTCTTGCAGGATCTCTTCCCCGCCGCAGCAATGTCGAAGATTTTATGTTTTACTGGATTCCTGATATTCATGGTACACTCGTGAAATGGCCGTACGGGAAAACCTCACTTCATTGCTACATTGGAGATGCTGTGTCCCATTGCTCATGTGCTAACTATAACACCATGTTAAAACTCACTTATATCTTGATAACTTGCCATTGTAGTAGCAGTAACCAATCTAAGAACTGTGCCAGACACTTGTCTTATACAGGCATTGCTGACTGCAATGCCATATTCTGCCTGTTTACATGTCTCTGTATTTGAATATGCATGCCTATACCAGTTTCTGTGGTTCATGTAGTCCACTCCTCCAGTCTCTTTAGTATAAGTTGCAGCTGACATCTTGCTGTTGCTGGGTTGGGGAATAAGCCAAGTATAGAAAAATTCCACAAATAATGACATAGCTGTTGTTATTAGCAATACAGAAGAGAATAACTCTCAGTGTGTTACCTTGTGGAACAAATCAGTCTCTGATAAAAATTCCTCTGCTCTGTATCTGAAGGAACGCTGTGACAGAAAGAACGGCAGAAAGGTTAGTATCATTCTCCAGAAGTCCCACAAATGGAACTATCCAAATATTTTATGCACCCAAGTGTGAGGCACGCAAGTCTCCCCACCAACGGCAAGGTCCGTGTTTCATGCGGGGGGCCGTTTAATGACATAAATAAATATCATAATATGTAAATTTACTTTTGGTGATGGGCCCACATCATCAGTATTGTAGGCCTGCTGCAGATAGAAAAAGGTTTCTGTGAAGAGTTGCCTGCATAGGCAGACTACAACAATTTGAGTAGCCGTGTTTTTTGAAATGATCCTTTCCATATGGGTTGCAAACGGCTTGATGCCAAATGAGTATTTCTGCAGAGCACAGATTGCATGTGAATGCAGGAACACTGTCAATGTTTCCAGAATGAGTTTTTCATTCTGCAGTGGAGTGTGCACTGATATGAAACTTCCTGGCAGATTAAAACTGTGTGCTGGACCAAGACTCAAACTCAGGAACTTTACCTTTTGCATGTAAGTGCTCTAGCAACTGTTATCAGTTAGTAAAGCACTCGAAGGCGAAGGTCCCAAGTTCAAATCTTGGTCACTGTCAGTGTTTGCTTGAGGCTTAGAAAAGATTGCATGGATTGTTGAGTAATGGTTCATAAGCAATGCATGAATTACATGTGCAGTGCATCCCACTTCCTGAATTGGTAGCTCAAATTAATATGATGGTATCCTTGTGGGAGGGATGTGTAAATACAAATGAGAGTGAACCACAGTATATCTGCCCCATCACTGATATGCAAGCAGTACAGGGACCTGAAATACATTCAAATCAGACATTAAGTTGGATTTAAAAAAAAAAAGGGGGGGGGGTTGGCTGAAAATTGGCAGAAACATTCAGTACAGTGTTCAGATCAAACTCCCAAAAAATGCACTTTGGGGAAAGTCCACCATATTGGACTTGTCGAGTTATAACCATAGTAAGCGAAACAAGCCTCCAACTGGGTTCCTTTTAGTGTCAAATTAATGGGTTTAAGCACCACTATCATCTAAAAAGATAAAACAGCTTACTGTAGTGCAGTTTTGTTTTTGTACTCAACTAGTGTTGAAAAAATAATTGATCTAAAAATTTGCAGCTTTTGATCATACATTGCTGATTTTTTTTAAAAAAAGTGTGAGTAATGTTGTAACATACAATAAAAACAAAATGCAGTTTAAATAATTTTCATAAAATGGGAAAAAACAGCGACAATAATACATTGTTTTTCATGAAAGTGGGCAGAATTGTTGTATGCTTGAAAGGTTCACTTACCCACCACCAACTAATGACAGGAATACGGTATATGGAAAAAAAAACTAACATTACAGTTTCTTTTATAAAAATGAGAAAAACTATGTACAGGTCTTTTTACATTTTGTGGTTATTTATCTAAACGCATCAGTCACAGTCTTGATGTCTCGGTTTCAATGGCTGCTTCACTACCCGAGCCATCTGAATCCATCCCTCCACCACCAGCTTTTCTGGACTGCACAGATGGGAGTTATCCATACAACGCATTCTTCGCTCCTTTAATTATCCCGGTCTCAGCCTATGGTAACGTACTGTGCCCACCCAACAGTTTCCAGCCAGCCAGAGTGGCTGAGCGGTTCTAGGCGCTTCAGTCTGGAACCGTGCGACCGTTACGGTCGCAGGTTCGAATCCTGCCTCGGGCATGGATGTGTGTGATGTTCTTAGGGCAGTTAGGTTTAAGTAGTTCTAAGTTCTAGGGGACTGATGACCTCAGATGTTAAGTCCCACAGTGCTCAGAGCCAACAGTTTCCATCCCCTCTGTCCCATCATCTCCTCCTCATTCTCATCTCCCACCCTGTTTATTTGCGGCCCTCTGCCAACGCATCCGCCTGTCTTTCCCTGCTCCTCACATTTTGTTCCTTTTTTTTCCCACCTCCCTGCCCCACAACCTCCTGACTCTGCACCTGTTGGCAGTCTAGTCCCTGCACATTCCACCAGACGGCATTCGTCTCTCTTCCCACATGTACACTACTATCCCTTAGCCTTCCCTGACCCCTCCAGATGGCTGCTTGCATCCCACTTGATAGTTGCATTCTGGCCCGAGATGCTGAAGTTGGCAGTCATGTGTGCTTGCTGGTGTGTGTGCATGGTGTTTGTCTCTCTTTTACTGATGAAGGCTGTGGCCGAAAGCTTTATGTAAGTCCTGTCTGCAACTTGACATGTCTTCTTTACAGTAAGTAGCGATCTGTATTTTCCTACATAGTTGATATTCCTACCTGGAGTTTCCATTACCTGATTCTGGCTTTTATTTAAAATTGACTTGCTGACTTCTAGTATAAGTCACAATACCAACATGGACAAACATTATATATGGATATTATTATTATTACTATATTGAAGCAGGAGGATTGTGTAATGATGTAAATGTAGGTACGTTGTTATTCTATGTATTGCAGATCTTGGCTATAATTATGTGTGCTGTCATGTTAGTTGCTGCATCTAGCATTTTTGGTCCCACCTTTTGCAGTTCTGAAGATGGCAACGGGGAACTGCCAAAACTGGTAATCTGTATGAAGAAATGATTTTAGCGATCTTGACAGTCAACAAAATATTCAGTGTTCATACTGCTACACCCAACACTGACAATGTCAGAAGTGTATACAAGTACTCTTACTAAAGTTTTGGTGTACATGTAGTTGACTGCTGCAAAATTCAAAACCTAATGCAAGGAACACAAAAGACTGGAAGTATGAAAACAGTGGAACATTTTAAGAAAATATTACAGTTAGTCAACAAACATTGAATAGGTTTGGAGATTGTAAGAGTGAATAGGTACATTAGGCTCTTGTATAAAAAAGAAATTCACAAGAAAATCAAGGCAGCATAAGAAATCAATCATTGATAATTTTAGCCTCAGACATGTCTGTGAAGTGAGCTGTAATGAAGATCCATAACATAATGTTGTCTCATTCTAACTTCCCTGCACTAACATACCCCATATATTCACCTCTCACACCCCCTGCTCGCTAGCACCATCTTCACTCTTCCTAGACTCCTAACATCAAGAATAAGTGTCCAACAAAAACCAGTAAAAAGCCATCCTATTGTCTCCTCCACCCAGTAAGACCTCAACGGCTACACTTTACTGTGAGCCATCCACACACAACTCTTGCTCAGGATATAGTGCAAGTATTGGCAATACCTGTGCTTGTATAATTGGTGGTAGCCGATTGGAGACAGGTATTTGTAAAGCGAATAACAAGCTGTAACCGGAAAATATGAAGTACTTGCGTTATTTCTACACATTTATTTTTGGCCATATATTGACCTGATGTGTTGTTGTTGTTGTGGTGGTGGTGGTCTTCAGTCCACAACTGATCTGATACAGCTCTCCAGGCTACTCTATCCTGTGCAGACCTCTTCACCTCCGAATAACAACTGCAACCTACATCCTTCTGAATCTGCTTAGTGTATTCATCTCTTGATATCCCTCTATGATTTTTACCCTCCACACTTCCCTCCAATACGTGATGCTTCAGAATGTGTCCTACCAACTGATCCCTTCTTGTAGTCAAGTTTTACTACAAATTCCTCTTCTCCTCAATTCTATTCAGTTCCTCCTCATTAGTCACGTGATCTACCCATCTAATCTTCAGCATTATTCTGTAGCACCACATTTCGAAACCCTCTATTCTCTTCTTGTCTAAACTATTTAATGTCCATACATGGCTACACTCCATACAAATACTTTAAGAAAAGACTTCCTGACACGTAAATCAATATTCAATGTTAACAGATTTCTCTTCTTCAGAAATGCTTCCCTTGCCCTAGCCAGTAACACTTTATATCCTCTCTACTTCAATCAATGTAAGTTATTTTGCTCCCCAAATAGCAAAACTCGTTTACTACTTTTAAGTTGCTAATTTCCTTATCTAATTCCCTCAGCATCACCTGATTTAATTCGACTACATTGCATTATCCTCGTTTTGCTTCTGTTGATGTTCATCTTATATCCTCCTTTCTCGACACTATCCACCCCGCTCAACTGCTCTTCCATGTCCTTTGCTGTCTCTGACAGAATTACAATGTCATCGGTAAACCTCAAAGTTTTTATTTCTTCTCCAAGGATATTAATTTTTACTCCAAATTTTTCTTTTGTTTCCTGTTCCGCTTGCTCAATATAGATTGAATAACATTGAGGATAAGCTACAACTCTGTCTCACTCCCTTCTCAACCACTGTTTCCCTGTCGTACCCATCAACTCTCATAACTGCCATCTGGTTTCTGTACAAATTATAAATAGGGTTTCACTCCCTGTATTTTACACCTACCATCTTCAGAATTTGAAAGAGAGTGTTCTAGTCAGCATTGTGAAAAGCTCTTTCTAAGTCTACAAATGCTAGGAACATAGGTTTGCCTTTCCTTAACCTATCTTCTGAGATAAGTTGTGGGGCCAGTATTGCCTCACGTGTTCCAACATTTCTACGGAATCCAAACTGATCTTCCCTGAGGTCAGCTTCTACCAGTTTTTCCATTCGTTTGTAAAGAATTTGTGTCAGTAATTTGCAACCATGACTTACTGAACTGATAGTTTAGTAATTTTCACACCTGTCAACACCTACTTTCTTTGTAAATGGAATTATTATATTCTTCATGAAGTCTGAAGGTATTTTGTCTGTCTCATACATGTTGCTCACCAGATGGTAGAGTTTTGTCATGGCTGGCTCTCCCAAGGCTACCAGGCTATCAGTAGTTCTAATGGAATGTTATCTACTCCCAGGGCCTTGTTTCAACTTAGGTCTTTCAGTGCTCTGTCAAACTCTTCACGCAGTATCATATCTCCCGTTTTATCTTCATCTACATCCTCTCCTGTTTCCATAATGTTGCCGTCAAAAGATAAACAGCTTACTGTAGTGCAGTTTTGTTTTTGTACTCAACTAGTGTTGAAAAAATAATTGATCTAAAAATTTGCAGCTTTTGATCATACATTGCTGATTTTTTTAAAAAAATTATTATTGTATAGACCCTTCATATATTCCTTCCATCTTTCTGCTTCCCCTTCTTTGTTTGGGACTGGTTTTCCATGAGAGCTTTTGATATTCATACAGGTGGTTCTCTTTTCTCCCAAGGTCTCTTTAATTTTCCTGTAGGCAGTATCTATCTTACCCGTTGTGATATACGCTTCTACATCCTTACATTTGTCCTCTAGCCATCCCTGCTTAGCCGTTTGCACTTCCTGTCAATCTCGTTTTCGAGACATTTGTTTTACTTCTTTCCGCCTGCTTCATTTACTGCATTTTTTTATTTTCTCCTTTCATCAATTAAAGTCAATATATCTTCTGTTACCCAAGGATTTCTACTAGTCCTCATCTTTTTACCTGCTTAATCATCTGCTGCCTTCACCATTTCATCTCTCAAAGCTACCCAATCGTCTTCTACTATGTTTCTTTCCCCTTGTCAACCCTTCCCTAATGCTCTCTCTGAAACTGTCTACAACTTCCGGTTCTTTCAGTTTATCCAGGACCCATGTCCTTAAAGTCTTGCCATTTTGCAGTTTCTTCAGTTTTAATCTACAGTTCATAACCAATAAATTGTGGTCAGAGTCCACATCTGCCACTGAAAAGCCTTACAATTTAAAACCTGGTTCCTAAATCTCTGTCTTAAAAAACAATTATATAATCTATCTGAAACCTTCCAGTGTCTTCAGGCCTCTTCCACGTATATTCTACCAGGCGGCTTCCTCTTTCATGCCTAACCCCAGTCGGTATTCACATACTACTTTCCTTCTCTTCCTTTTCCTACAGCTGAATTACCCCATGACTGTTAAATTTTCGCCTCCCTTAACTATCTGAATAATTTCTTTTATCGCATCATACATTTCCCCACTCTCATCATCTGCAGAGCTGGTTGGCATATAAACTTGTGCTACTGTGGTAGGCATGGGCTTCGTGTCTATCTTGGCTATGATACTGTGTTCACTATACAGTTCGTAGTAGCTTTCTGTCTCCCCCCCCCCCTCCCCCCTCCGGATTGTTAAACCACCTCCTGCATTACCATTTGGTTTTGTATTTATAACCCTGTTTTAGCCTGACTAGAAGTCTTGTTTCTCCTGCCACCGAACTTCACTAATTCCCTATCCATTTCCTTTTTTAAATTTTCTAACCTGTCAGCCCGATTAAGGTATCCGACATTCCATGCTCCGATCCGTAGAATGCCAGTTTTGTTTCTCCAGATAACAATGCCCTCCTGAGTAGTCCCTGCCCGGAGATCCGAATGGGGGCTATTTTACTTCCAGAATATTTTACCCAAGATGACACCATTGTCATTTAATCATACAATAAAGCAGCATGCCGTTGGGAAAAATTATGGCTGTAATTTCTCCTTGCTTTCAGCCATTTGCAGTACCAGAACAGCAAGGCCGTTTTGGTTGATGTTACAAGGCCAGATCAGACAATCGTCCTGACTGTTGCCCCTGCAACTACTGAAAAGATTGCTGCCCCTCTTCAGGAATAACACGTTTGTCTGGCCTCTCAACTGATACCCCTCCGTTAGTGTTGCACCTATGGTACAGCTGTCTGTATTGCTGAGGCATGCAAGCATCCCCACCAACGGCAAAGTCCGTGTTTCAGGGGGGGGGGGGGGATGTTTATGACATAAATAAATATCATAATACACTCCTGGAAATTGAAATAAGAACACCGTGAATTCATTGTCCCAGGAAGGGGAAACTTTATTGACACATTCCTGGGGTCAGATACATCACATGATCACACTGACAGAACCACAGGCACATAGACACAGGCAACAGAGCATGCACAATGTCGGCACTAGTACAGTGTATATCCACCTTTCGCAGCAATGCAGGCTGCTATTCTCCCATGGAGACGATCGTAGAGATGCTGGATGTAGCCCTGTGGAACGGCTTGCCATGCCATTTCCACCTGGCGCCTCAGTTGGACCAGCGTTCGTGCTGGACGTGCAGACCGCGTGAGACGACGCTTCATCCAGTCCCAAACATGCTCAATGGGGGACAGATCCGGAGATCTTGCTGGCCAGGGTAGTTGACTTACACCTTCTAGAGCACGTTGGGTGGCACGGGATACATGCGGACGTGCATTGTCCTGTTGGAACAGCAAGTTCCCTTGCCGGTCTAGGAATGGTAGAACGATGGGTTCGATGACGGTTTGGATGTACCGTGCACTATTCAGTGTCCCCTCGACGATCACCAGTGGTGGACGGCCAGTGTAGGAGATCGCTCCCCACACCATGATGCCGGGTGTTGGCCCTGTGTGCCTCGGTCGTATGCAGTCCTGATTGTGGCGCTCACCTGCACGGCGCCAAACACGCATACGACCATCATTGGCACCAAGGCAGAAGCGACTCTCATCGCTGAAGACGACACGTCTCCATTCGTCCCTCCATTCACGCCTGTCGCGACACCACTGGAGGCGGGCTGCACGATGTTGGGGCGTGAGCGGAAGACGGCCTAACGGTGTGCGGGACCGTAGCCCAGCTTCATGGAGACGGTTGCGAATGGTCCTCGCCGATACCCCAGGAGCAACAGTGTCCCTAATTTGCTGGGAAGTGGCGGTGCGGTCCCCTACGGCACTGCGTAGGATTCTACGGTCTTGGCGTGCATCCGTGCGTCGCTGCGGTCCGGTCCCAGGTCGACGGGCACGTGCAACTTCCGCCGACCACTGGCGACAACGTCGATGTACTGTGGAGACCTGTGGTTCTGTCAGTGTGATCATGTGATGTATCTGACCCCAGGAATGTGTTAATAAAGTTTCCCCTTCCTGGGACAATGAATTCACGGTGTTCTTATTTCAATTTCCAGGAGTGTATTTTTCAAAGAATGTGAGAAACTTGGTGACAACAGAGTCGTCATGGAGATCGATAAGGCTTTGCTCAGAAGAAGAAAATTTACCAGAGGTAAAAAAAAAAAAAAAAGAGGAGGGTGTATTTTCAGAGAAATCCAAAGAGGAATCCAAGAGTGCTTCTTCACGAGTTGTTCTCAGACTTAGTGCTCAATATTGTCAAAGATTACATCCATTCAGGAGTGACTGTAATTTCTGACTTCTTTAGGTTGTACATATGCTTGAATAATGAAGGGTTCATAAAGTGACATTTAAATGTTCCAAAACTGGTGCACACACATATAGCATTGAAGGCACCTGAGCTTCCATAAGGAGATCTCTTCATGGAACCAGAGAGAGCAAAAAATTTTTTATATTATTTGTTGAATGTGTGTGGCACAAAACATACAGTCAAAATAAGGATTTATTTCTGCATTTTATGAAGACTGCAGCAACATTGTATAAGCCCTAGTTTGATACTTTGTTTTCAATAAAATCTTGGTGTTGTTATTTTTACATTTTCTGGTTTTTCTTAGTTGTTTCTGTATTATTATTTTCTTGTAGATGAGGTCCATGTATGCAGCTAAATAAAGGTTGTTTGTTTTTACGCTATACATGTTTCACATCCTTTTATTTACGAAGCGTCAATAGTGGCCTTTAATATGTGTCATAAATAAAAAGAAGCAAAATCTATGTACAGTAAAAATAAAGTATTATTTTGTTGCTTATACAGACTACATCTGCAAGAACATAATAATGTGATAACATTTGTTTTAAATAATTTGTTTTAAATGTGTGACGAGAAGAGGAGAGAACTGGACGAAGGTGGAAGAGGGGGAATGGTGGAAAGACAGAACACGATGGAGAGGCTTGTGTTTCCGACAGACCCAGCCAGTGGCTGGAAACTGTCCAAGATGATGATGATGATGAATTTCTTACGTGCTTCCTGTGTATCTGTCTTTTTCTGTGACACTTCAATTCCATCACACTACAATAGCTCTACATCTACACCTATATGTATACTCCGCAAACTACTGTGAAGGGCATGGCAGAGGTTACATCCCATTGTACCAGGTATTAGAGTTTCTTCCCATTCCACTCACACATAGATTGTGTGAAGAATGATTGTTTGAGTGCCCCTGTGCATTGAGTGCCCCTGTGCATGCTATAATTAACTTAATCTTATCATGATCCCCATGTGGACAATATGTAGGGGTTTCTAGTGTTCCTATGGTCATTTAAAGCTACTTCTTGAAACTTTGTAAGTAGGCTTTCTCAGGTTAGCTTACATCTATTTTCAAGAACTTGCCAGTTCAGTTTCTTCAGCATCTTTGTGACACTCTTTCACGGCTTACACAACCTGTTTGGTAAGGGTTCCACACACTTGACAGTATTCTAGAACGGGTCGCGTGAGTGGTTTATAAACAATCTTCTTTGTAGACTAAATGCATTTCCCTAGTATTCTACTGATAAACCAAAGTCTGCCACCTGCTTTACCCACGAATGAGCCTGTGTGATCATTCTATTTTATGTCCCCACAGTGTGTTACACCCAGGCTTCTGTATGAGTTGCCCAATTCCATCTGTGACATTTTGATACTTTAGTCATAGGATAGTATGTTTTTTTCATTTAATGAAGTGCACAATTTTACATTTCTGGACATTTAAAGCAAATTTCCAGTCTTTGCACCACTTTGAAAAAATACTATGCTAAAGGGTGTTATGTTAACATGTAATATTTATTTCTCCCGTGATTGGAACTAAAACATCGTTGTTATTGGGTTCACAAACTGGGTATTCCACCATATTAGCTTTCCATATGACTCACAGCAAGCATTACTAACAAACACTTTCTGGTAAGATTGCCTATGGCCCCTTGTAAAGTTCTTCTAGCCTCACCTTTTTACTCCAACCTCTTTTATGATGTGTGCATCTGCGCACCCTCAAAACGCACGCAACAAAGAAATGAGGACTGAATGCCATAGTTTTGCACAAAAATCAAAAGAACTCACATTCACCCCAAGACAACTCCTCCCAGGGGGCACACAACTCTTTTGTGAGTATGTGCTTGGCTACCATGGGTCCCCAGCCTATGCAGCATTACTTCCTTTCTGTGCTATAAGCTTATACTTGCACTGTCTCTTTCCCTCTCTGCCTCTCCATTGGGTGGTTGTGTTGGTGAAAACCCTGCTTGGATCTGGTTCATGATTGGGACTCGAGTTTCCGCTTCTGGAGTCTTCTACAACTTTTCTTTAAATAAACATATGGTCTCCATTGTTGAGTTCGACCTGCCACCAATTTTCAAAATTCTCCAGAAGTGTGGATTGTGCAGGGAAGGTCACCCGAAGTGGTGTATGCTCCACCTTTATTCCTTTCCATCTTTGCACCCTTCCCTACGCAGAACGGTAGACCCCTGAACGTGCAGGCATCACACTGTTGGTACCTGAGCTGAAAACTCCCCACTTGTAACAAGGAGTATGTGCCCATCATGACTTGGGACCCAGACTGTGACAGATTACTGGCCAGGTAGCTGTTGCTGAGGCTGGGTGGCACACTTAGGAAGAGCCACTGTTCAGAATGGGTGGCACCATGAGCTGCAAATCAAGTTGATGAAGTTATCTCTTGCTTGTGGTGATATGGCCCCTGCTGTGTCTATGGAAGGAAAATGCTCTTGGCTCCAGCAGTCTCTACAGAAGGAAAGTTCTCTTTTATACAGGGAAATATGACCCTAAAACCTTCCCTTCACTGGCTATGTCAGGGGAAGAACATAAGGCTAAGGCACAAGCAGAAAAATACCCCCCTCCCCCCCCCCCCCCCAAAAAAAAAAAAGCTTAGTTAATACAAGGGCTGATGGGAATTCCTTCTTGGTCACAGAGCCCTTATTAATTGTGGAGAACTTAGAAGACGAGTTTGGGATAGTGGCAGCCATCTCTGAAATAAAAAGTGGGTCAATTTTGATCAAAGCAGTACCCCCTGCCTAGTCATAAGTGCTGCTCACTTGTACCAAGAAGGGTGACGTACTGGTGACTGTCACTCCCCGTTATAGTCTAATTATGGTTCAGGGTGTCATTTTCCATCATGACCAGCTCTTGCAATCTGATGATGAACTACGTGCCTACTTTGAGCGACGGGGTGTACACGTTGTCCGTTGTTTACATAGGGGTTGATACTAGTGCCTTCATATTGGCCTTTGAGAGTGATTCTTTGCCTGAGAAGATCAAGATGATGGTATACCAATTTAGTGGTCAATTGACACCATGTGAAACTGTGTGTCCTCCCTCTTCCTTCACACACGCACGCACACCCGCGCGCGCGCGCGCACACACACACACACACACACACACACACACACACACACACAGTGCTTCAAGTGCTTGAAAGGGTATTCTGGTACATATCTTCACATCACAATGCTAGCCCCATTTGTAGAGGATGGGGATGAGCAATGCGTGCGAACACACCTTGTGCCCCTGCCCCCCATCTGTGATCTGTGTCACCTGTGTAAAGCACCATTCTGCTGCTCACCAGGTTGCACTGTTTTCTAGAGAGAGAAGAAAATACAAGAATAGAAGACTCCGGAAGAACTAACCTATGAAAAGGCCAAGAAAAAGTGTGAGCTCTTGCATGCAACATGTAAAACAACCTAATATGCTACAGCTATGATGATGTTGCCTCCTTTGGAGACGGTACTCCCACCCATTTCACCTTTTACACCGGCCCCTCAGGGCCACTCAACCATGCATGCCCCAATGGTTGGAGGCTCCCCTCTTATTGCTTACTCCCATATCTACTATGGGATCGATGACTTCCTGCCCAGCAGAGACATTGGTTCCCACCTCCCAGCTGGAGACAAATCAGCTTCCTTTGGCTTCTCTTTCCAGGAAGGGGTACCTTGGGGGGACACTTCTTTCCGAGGTTTCCGCTGTCTCCAACTGGACACCAGCCAGTGGCTGAAGGAGCCACAGGCTGCTGGCCACATGGCTTCATGATCATCATCTTTACCTGAAACTGATTCATAGAAGCCCTTGCAATCATCAAATTCGTCTAAGGAGAGGAAAGACAAGAAAAAGTCTTCCAAGAAGGACAATCCAGTGGCCCTTGCACCATTACAATCCAGCTGTTCCACTCCTGTGGCCAAGGTGTAGATTGCACCAGTGTGTGGTTTGCACAACTCAGTGGAACCCAGAAAAAATATATACCATAATCCCCCAACCAGTGCCAGCAGGCGACCTTAGGGCACAACCTGCCTCCTTTGTCCCTTCATGGCCTCACAGCACATCGAACAACATTATTTTCCACTGAAATTGTAACAACATTATTCTCCACTGAAATTGTAGCAGTTTTTTTCCACCACCTGGCTGAGCTACGACATCTTTTAATCACTTCCCATGCCTTCTGCATAGCCCAGGAGACTTGGTTTCCAACAAAGTGAACCCTGTCCCTTCATGGATACCTATGACAGGGTGTCGGGAAGAGTTTGCAAATATGTACTGGACAAGCTATACAGCAAACTTGTGCCTCTTAATACACCTTTGGAGGCCGTGGCTGTTCAGGTAAGGGCATTTCGGGATATTACCATCTGCAATGTTTACCTCCGTCGCGATGGTGAAGTGCCTCAGAACATTATGTTTGCATTGGCTTCACAGCTCCGTCCACCTTTTCTAATCTTGAGTGATTTCAGTGCCCATAACCCTTTGTTCAGTGGAACCACAATTACTGGCCATGATCTCTAGAACTGACTGGCGCAACTTGACCTTCACCTCTTGAATATTGGAATCCCCACACACTTCAGTGTGGCACACGGAACTTTCTTGGCCATTGCCATTTCCATTTGCAACCCTTGTCTTTTCCCATCCATTCTTTAGAGAGTCCACAATGACCTAAGTGGTAGTGACCATTTCCCGCTCTTCCTGTTCCTCCCTCAACATCACTCCAATGGATGCCAGCCCAGATGGGATGTGAGCAGTGTTGACTGGGGTGCTTTTGCTTCTGCTCTCACCCTTGGCTCTGCGTGACATGGAGATATCAGTGAGGCAGTCCAGAATACAACTACAGCTATTCTTTTGGCAACTGATCTGGTGATCCCTTATTCCTTGGGCCCATCGCGACAGAAGACAGTACCTTGTGGTCATCAGATTTTGCAGAGGTCGTTAGAGATCATAGACGGGCTGTCCAGTGCCATAAGTGGCACCTCTCGATGGATCACCTCAGAGCCTTGAAATGGCTCCCTGCCAGGTCCCCATCTAACAAAATGACAGAAACGAGAATGCTGAAAACCATATGTTTCGAACATTTGACCATGTACCTCCCCTTCACAGCTTTTGGCAAAGATCCGATATCTCTCTGTAGACATCTGCATGTCTACACTTACCCAGATGGCGTTGCTGAACATCTTGCTCTGCATTATGCTCGAGCCTCTGAGTCTGAGAATTATTAATCTGCCTTTCATGTCCTAAAACAGTGGGTGGAGCAAAAGCAATTATCTTATACTACTTGCCACCTAGACACACAACACTCCATTCAGTGGGTGGGAATTTGTCTGTGTCCTAGGCGTGATACAGCCCCATGGACGGACTGCGTCCACAGCCAAATGATCAAGCACTTATCAGTGGATTGTCAATGTCATATCCTTGCAATCTTTAACCACATATGGAGTGAGGACGAGTTCCCATTGCATTGGTGAGAAAGTGTCATCATCCCAGTACTGAAACCAGGTAAGCACTCTCTGGAGGTGGACTATCATCACCCAGTATGTCTCACCTATGATATGTGAGAGTTGCTTGAACACATGATGAACCGATGGCTGTGTTGGCTCCTTGAGTCTCAGGATCTCCTGGCTCTGTCCCAGGGTGGTTTTCACCTAGGCCATTCCACTACTGACAATCTCGTTAACCTGGCGTCTGCCATCTGAACAGCTTTTGCTCAACGTCAACACCTTATAGCTGTCTTCTTTAACCTGCAAAAGGCTTATGACTCCACATTGTTACATCACATTCTTGCTGCCTTACATGGGTAGGGTCTTCAGGGTCTGCTCCCGATTTTTATTCAGAGCTTCCTGTCGCACTGTATGTTCCAGATTCTAGTTGCACTTCCCACAGTACCCCACATATGTAAGAGAATGGGCTCCCGCAGGATTCTGTACTGAGTATCCCTGTCTTTTTAGTGACCATCAATGGTCTAACAGCAGCCGTGGGATCCTCATCATCACCCTCCTTGTATGTTGACAACTTTTGCCTCTGCAATTGTTCCTCTAATACGGGCGTCACTGAACATTGACTGCAAGGCACCATATGAAAAGTGCAGGCATGGGCTCTAACCCATGGCTTTTGGCTTTCAACCGCCAAGACCCATGTTGTGCACTTCTGTTGAAAGTTCACCCACAACCAGAACTTTACCTTGGCGACCAACTACTAGTCTTTGATTCTCAGTTGATGTGGATTCCCCATCTTCACCAGCTTAAGCAAATGTGCTGGCTGCTTTTAATACACTTTGCTGCCCAAGTAACACCAGCTGGGTTGCAAATCGCACTACCCTTCTGGAGCTTTACATGATATGATCCCATCTTGATTATGGGAGTCTGACGTATGGTTCAGCATCACCCTCAGTGTTGCAGATACTGGATCCAATACACCACTGCAGGGTTCGACTTGTGACAGGAGTCTTTCAAACTAGCATTGTGAACAGCTCACTGGTGGACACTCCATTGTAGATCAGGCGCCAATGAGGGATTATCAGTTATGGTACCCACATTCACAACTCTCCTAAGCATCTGAATGCCATCTTGTCTTTCCAAACATGAAAATCCATCTCCAGCAACAGTGGCTATATAAGAGATTACAATTGCAATCCACGTCTGGTGCCCCCTCTCGGAATTCCAGTTGCTTCCTCTTCCATCTCTCCTCTGGGCCTACTCGTGTACATCTCCATGGTGCATCTCTGGGCCACAGCTTATTCCAAACTTATCACAAGGTCTGGAAGACTCTGTCCTTCCCGAGGCCCTCGGCCATCAATTTTTCTCCATCCTTGCCACATTCTGGGGTTCTGAAGTAGTCTACACTGATGGCTCAATGGTTGCTGGTCATGTACGTTTTGCTTATAATCTTGCAGGACATACTGAACTACACTCCTTGCTGTATGTCTGTAGTGTTTCATTATGGAGTTGCTAGCCATCTCTCAAGCTCTTGAGCATATGTGTTCCTTCACCAGTCAAACCTTTCTCATCTGCAGCGACTCAAGCAGTTT
Source organism: Schistocerca nitens (assembly GCF_023898315.1). NCBI lineage: Eukaryota > Metazoa > Arthropoda > Insecta > Orthoptera > Acrididae > Schistocerca > Schistocerca nitens. The sequence goes on from NC_064622.1 coordinate 358,702,076, forward strand.
CCAACCTCTCGACCAGCGTTATCCTTGCCATCCCTTGGTCATTTTTATACAGGATTCCCTGTGTGCCCTCAGACAGTGTGGATGCTTAGTGACCCCTTTCTCGACCCCGTCCCAAGTTGGTATCCGGGGGTATGAACTCTCACTAATAGCCAGACCAAAGTCACTACAAGTAAACCAACTCTTGGGATTGGTGTAAACAGACCTCCGATCGTTATTACACCGTCAAGTTTTAGGAATATCAAATACAGAATGGCTCACTCTGACTTCAGCAAACAAGCCTGATAACGGAGACTACAAATGTGTGGAGGTCCATCATGCAGGCCTCTTGCAGGGATACTACCATCCTTTGCTGGCTCTGCAACAGCCATATTTGGCTGACACGGGGTATCTCCTCTATCGGAAGGACACACTGCACTGTTGTTGTGGTTCCCATTTGGCTGTGTTTCACATTTTGCTGGATTGTCCCAACCTAGCACCATGCGGTGGACTTTTAATCTCCCTGACTCGCTACCCGTGGTATTAAGAGACGATGCCGCAGTGGCTGACTTAGTTTTATGTTTTATTAGTGAAGGGGGCTTTCAACCACTCTCTTTAAGGGAGGGCAACTTAACCTTATCAGACCATTGAGGTGTTGGCAGAACACTCTGTTGCCTCCTCTTCCCAGAGTGGGCTGTGGATGCCTGGGCATGGTGGGCTGCCCCGGCCCTCACCCTACCTGTTCTTTTACTCTTCCTTGCCTGTTTCACATGACCTGTTAAACGAGTTCATATTTTCTCTCTCTGTGCTTCTGCAGCCCTGTCCATGTCACTAGTCTTTTCAAGGCAATTTCTGAGAGGAATACATCTGGTATGCGGTGGGGTGGGGATGTGTCCCCCCTGCATTGCACTCTGCCTTTGTGGGCTTCCAGCTGCTCCCTAGAGGGCGCCTGGCTTTTTTCCTCTGTCACCCCCCCCCCCTTTTTTTTTTTTTTTCTTGCCTACGTTGACCTTTCATAGACCTTTGGGGGTTTTCTTCCTCTGGGTTTTACACGGTAGGCTATCTCTGATCTACAGTCATGTAGACGTGTTTGAGGAAAAAGGGACTAATGACCTAGTAATTTGGTCCCTTTAACCATCCATCCAACCAACCAAAGCAACAGGAAACATTACCGACCAATAAAGGAACAGGAAACAGATGTCCATCTATGAGTTGACAACATTATAAACAGTAAAATGTGCTTGCAAGTTTTACACAGAACTATTGAAGTGTACCTCCATTTCGGAAAAAGGTTTAACACAGGACAGGTAGAACACTGACTATGAACTAAAATGAAACATCAAATGCCTAGAACAGCTGTTTTCATAATCTGCTTGTTAGTCAATATACGTTTAGTAATACCAGTCTGAAGTGAATTCTTGTAATATTCTACTGAACTCTTTGATGCAATAACTAAGAAATGTAAGCAAATTCTGGAGTGGAGTTCAAATCCTTGACTGGCTGCACTCGTAGAAGTTTCCCAAATCTCTTTAACCAAATGCTCAGATAGTTCCTTCATACAATCTGCAGATGATTTTCTGTACTATCCTTGAACAAGCCAAACTTTTACTCTGTCACTAAGAAACTTGACTTCGACCATTCACTAAGCCTTGATCTCCCTACAATAATGATTGCTAGTGGATTTTTCCTCTTCTGTTAAATTCTTTTCTTTAGTCTTTTTAGCGATGAGAATTTACCCAATATATTGATGGCTTAGTTCTAACTTTGCACAAAAGAAAAACGTTTTAAGGACATACACAATTGAAAACAAATGACTAATGAAATAGTCATCAACGTTTCAAACATTAGATATTTATCTGTTGTGATACTCATGTTTTCCTTGGTCTTTCTGATGCTATTGTGGGTGTCATAAGTAGCTTTAGTGTCACTGAATGGATTATTAACCCAGGACAGTTAAGATTGGTGTTGAGGCTGCCATCACACCTTTCAATCACTGTGGTTTGGATTCAGTATTCAGTGGCAGATGTTGTAACTGAATGGGCGAACTGGCTCTCAGTTCTGAGACAGGCAAAAGCATTCCTCTTCTAATGGTATTAAGCTTAGTAAAGCACTGTAGAGCTCAGGTCAGTGTCCAGTCCACTTTTACCTCACTGACTGCTGTTGCAGGTGATTATCATGCATAGAGGATATTTGCTCCATCGATATTTAAAGAGTAAAATGTCATCTGTGCCATTGTTCGGATGAGAAAATATATATTTTTTATACTGACAAGAGGGAAACATTTTATCTACAAAAGGGTTTTCTCACAATTGTTGGTGATAAATGGATGATGTAAGAAAATTATTAAACTTTTGCATGGGGCAGAGTGTCTTACCAATTTTGTCAGACAGAGATTCAAGTGGCTTATAGGACTGTTGATTTATCCTATTAACTGCACAATCATCCAACCACCAGCCCCATACACGTTTTATTTTCTTCCAGAACTTAAAATATGTATAATCACATTGACAAAATTTGCACAGGCATTCAGGGAATGTCTATGTAACTTTTAACAATAAATTTTATAAATATCTACTCCACATTATGAATTTTAATTACCCTAGCTTCCCAATATTAAGCAGTGGTCACTGATAACCTTACTATTTAGTATCCTGTGACACCAATCCATCCATCCATGATGGAGGCATTTTACTCTTCAAAAGCACGCCTGCAAGCTATTGCAGCTAAAATCAGCATATAGAGAATATAAAAGATGAATGCCTGAACAGTTATTTCCCATTATTAAACCTAATTTCGTGGTCAGAAATTTCAATTTGATTAATGCAGCTGCTAATTAATCAATGGATGTGTTATAATTATGTTGAGGAATGTAAGTCATTTTGTAACACATTTCCAACTAAGTTTTCAATTTTTCTTTTATGTAGTACTGTAACATCAAGTGTTGTGATCACTCATGTGAATTAGGGGTTTGCTCACTATCTAGTCTTCAATCCAATTGTTAAGTAAAAACAGCTGTTTGCACTTTATTTGCAGCAGTGGCAGAACCCCTTATCTTATACCCAGCTAGATTTCTGGCACAGTGTTTTGAAAAAGTTTTTTAATTTTTCATGTTAAGCATTTGTTTTGAAAAGGTTTCTTATATAATATTAATTAATTAAAAAGTGTAAGTGCAACATGTTAGGCCTAACTGAATCTTCCATCAGTTCTTGGTAGAACAACATTATAATAAATGAAAAACATTAGTTTGCTTTTGTTCTACAGTATTACCTTTGTTGTGTTATCTGGTCAGCACAATAAAAGTAATATACGATGTTTATAAATGAATATCGGGGTTTTAATGCTTTATAATATTTATTACATTAAACTTACAGTTATAAATGATACGTCAAATGAAAGAGCAACTCAAACAGTTTTACCAAGAACCTTGTAAATGTTCATTGTGAGCACCATTTGTCACACGGCACACATTCACTGTACCCAAGTGCTGCCCAATGACAGGGCTTGCTCTGCATGGCCTCCATGTTCACCCGACCTAACACCATGCGAATTTTTCCTTTAGGGCTTAATCAAGGATCGTGTGTACATGCCTCCGCAACCAGCAGACCTCCCTGAATTAAGAAACCGGATTGAAGCAGCTGTTGCTACAATCACTGAAGATACACTTATCAACGTTTGGGAAGAACTCGGCTATATACCGTACTTGATGTGTGCCGTGCGACAAATGGTGCTCACATTGAACATTTATAAGGTTCTTGGTAAAACTGTGTGAGTTGCTCTTTCATTTGACCTACCATTTATAACTTCAAGTTTAATATAATAAATATTGTAAAGTGTTAAAACCCTGATATTCATTTATAAACACACTGTAATGTAGAACAAAAGCAAACTACCGCTTTTTATTTATTTAAGTATAACATTTAACTATAATGTATTAGATGATTGCAGACGGCTATTATTTCATGGCAGCAGCGACACAGGTGATGGAAGAGAATACTGGATTCTGCAGAAGCTCATGACCTGGTTATCACAGCAACTTTATTGGAGAAGCGAGCCTTGTATCTTTTGATGTACTACAGTGACAGCAACATCAGCCAGATTGACTTTCTTCTTGTGTGAAAACATGATCAAAAACTAGTTACAGAGGAAGGGTTGGACACACCAGCTGGCAAATGTGATATCTTATCACCTAGGATTGGAAGTGGCGACAGCTTTTGACAGATAGTAGACTTAGAGAACTTCTATGGCATCAGTGATAAAAAAAAGGTAAATTTATTATTGACCAAAAGAAGGCCCCAGAACACTGGTAGCAGTACTTTGAAGCATCCATCATGTTGATCAACAAGCCTGAAGTTCAAGAAGCCAGAGGGAAGATGACTGGGCTGGGTGACATCCCAGCAGTAATTTGGTGACAAAGACATTGGGAGGCGGCTGAATGGCTGACAGGTTTCCTCAATAATATCATTGAAGAGAAGAAAACATCAACTGTGTAGTCATTAAGCAGTACAGTCTCAGTTTGGAAACGAAACAGTGGTCAAGCTGAATGTTCCAACTACCAACTTGTATGTCATCTTCCACAAACAATCAAGATCTTAGAGTACAACATATAAGGTCTGTTAAAAAAATTCCAGAACATTCCTAATTTTGTACAAGTGGTGTGTTGGAAGACCGAGAGGAGGTCGCCGAGTAACCCTGTAGGGGCCACACATCGACTGCTCCAGTCAATGAAAATGTAACATGTATCCATGATTGTTAAATTCTGACCGGTGATTGAGCCTTCCGTTGATAGCTGAAACTATAAACATGATAAAAATAACAATTTGTCACAGTATAACCAAATATTTGAACTTGTAAAAGGTGTGCACCAAACTGGTCCCAAAAAGTATTGATTGACAAACAAAGGGATGTGTATGTGTTCCAGTGCCTAAAACTATTGAAAATGTGTGTCAAAATGATCCTGATTTTTAAACTCTTATTACCACCGGTGATGATTAATGGATTTTTGGGTACGACCCAGAGAAAAAAGGCAGAATTCAGAGTGGCATGCCCGGTGTTGCCCCACCCCAAGAAGGCACATATGAGCAAGTCAAGGATCAAAACTATGCTCATTGTCTTCTTTAACATGAGGCATTTTCCATCATAAACTCATACCTACTATTGTCTTCTTTGTTGCAAGACATTTTCCACCATGAACTCAAACCTGCTAGGCCCACTGTGAACACCAGTTTCTACTTAAAAGTGCTCAAAAGACTGAAAAGTAGCGTCACACACTGCTGAAGAGACACAGCAAATGTCTGTAATTTTGATAATTCATTCCTAAGATCCCTATCTTCAACAACCTTGTAAATTTTCTTCATATCTGTATCTGTTTCCGAGGTACAGAGGTTGAAAGTTACTCTACTTGTGAACTTAAAATACGCTTATAAAATCTGGTGTGAGGTGAAAGCTTAGTTTATAAAGAGATTTAGTATGGAGAAATTTGGTGTAAAGTGTGTGTGTTATCATCTGGGAAGCCCTTGTTGTAGTACTGAAGCACAGGCAAAAAAATTTTGCACGTAAAATCTGATCTGAGTTGTAGAATTAGTTTCACGTTATTATTTTTCATAAGTAACTATCCACATTTTACTGATCTGTACATTTCTTTTCCTATGAGTCACATGCCCAGCTGCAGCAGGGAAAGGAAGGGAACCAGCAGAAAAGTGCTTGTGTTTGAGCACAAAAAAGGTAAATTGCTCTTGTTTGAAGTACACTGAAAAGTGGGGTACCAGCTACCTTCCACAGCATCTTTAAAAATTTTCTCAAAAATTTTTATGCTCAAAGAGAAGAAGGTAGTGGCAGTGGCAAAGAGACGGAAAAGTAATAAATACTGGAAGATTGTAGACAGTGGTTGTGTTATAGAAAGAGCGAAGGAGACAGTGGCAGTGTGAGAGAAGGAGGGGGATACAGTGGCAATGGAACACAGTTGACAGTATCAGAACAGTGCTAGGAAAATAGTGGAGGAGACAGTGCCGGGAGGAAGTAAGAGAAAGAGAAAGTGGAAGTGAGTAACAGCCAGTGATAATGAGAGGCAAGAGTATGTGACAGTGATAAAGAGGAAGAGAAAGATGGTGACAATGAGAACAGACAACAGCAGTAAGAAGGAAGGATGAGATGTTAGCAGTAAGATAGAGAAAGAGGGAGATAGTGACAGTGAAGGGAGACAGTAGTAGCAGGACAGAACAAAGAGGACTGTGGGTGTGACACAGGAGGCAGTGACAGAGAGGCACAAAGAGATAATGACAATGAGTGAGTGGGAAAGGGCATCTGGGAGTGGATGGATATGAGCAAGTTACAGCGATCGACTAATGGGTGTGAGTGAGTTACCGTTAGGGGAGCTTGTGAGAGTTTGAGGTGAGTTGCATGTTAAAAAAAAAAAAAAGGTATGAATGTGTTTGCATACCAAAATTTTTGAGAAAATATTTAAAGATGCCGAGGAAGATGGACTGAGGCAGCTGGTACTCCACTTTCCAGTCAACAGTCTGTTACATAAACAGGAACATTTTTTGTACTCCAGTAGGAGCTTTTTTCTGCTGGTGTGGTATGGTTGGGTCAGCCTGATTCTCCAGCTCTTGTCTGGCAAGTAGTCTTCAGTTAACTCCACAGAACTTTTCTAAATAACAAAGAGGAGGATGCTGCACACTGTTGATATCCCACACAGGCTTTAGAGATTTAAGTGAGATATGTGGGGAACAAAAGGATTTAGTTGTTTGTGTAGTTTCTAGAAACTGATCCAACAAATGTCTCATTTAGTTTTTCAATCCACTGCCTGTGATGATATTATTTTAAATAAGACATGAAGCTAGGAAAGTATTGTTAATTACAGCTTGCCAGTGACAATTCTCAGCCTGACATCAGTCTTGTTGATAAGATTACTTCTAGCCCTCACAGGAGCACATTGTTTGGCAACTGCTCTGCAGCTTGTGCCAGTGAGCTTTCTAATAATGTTTTTAATTTTAATTTGTATACAGTTATGTATACGTGTTTCAGAGTAATACCTCTGAATTTTTTATGTGAAAACCCTTAAAGCTTTTTAATTAAAAAAAAAAACGTTATTAACATTCTACATCTTCGTTCTTCACATCTACATATTTATTTTTGATCATAATTCCCTGCCGATGAACACATTTCTCCCAATGAGAGAGCAATTTGTTGATATTACTGTAGAATGTTTGACTTCATTGATGGAGCCACAACCTCACTTCAGCTTGCACTGCTTCATCACTAACAAAGAGAAGTCCCCAAAGGTGTTCTTTAAGGTTTGGAAACAGATGAAATTTGGTGAAAATCAGATAAGGCTTAGTTGGGTCTGTATGGAGGGTGACCGATGACGTTGAACCCAAGGCGTCAGATTGTTGCAGGTGTCACAGCGCTCGTGTACAGTTTGGCATTGTGATGCTGAAATAGAGGATGCTCCAAGTGTGGATAAACTCTTCACATTCGAAACTCGATTACAGCATGCTGTTTCTCACACACTGACATAGTTATGTTACACACTGCCATGTTACACTCTAAAATTTGGAGCCCTCTAGTGGCAGGGGACTGCAAATATGTAGACACGAAGAAAAAAGATGTAGAATGTTACGTACCATTTGTTTTATCTAACAAGCTTTAAGAGTTTTCACATAAAAAAGTTGAGGGACACCACTTTTCCGCACACCCTCATTTTAGGTAATTATTGAATGTTACGCATGGATACTTATAATGCAGGTTATGGTTGACTTGTGCTCCATACAGGTCAGCATTAAGTTGTACTTATGTGAACTTTTTATTAAGGTTGAATACTGGCTGGAAAAGTTTTAACTGTTTTTAATGGCTGTTTAGCATATCTAGGTGCTCTGAGAGGTTTTCTCCTTCTTTTTTGAAAAAAAAAAAAATTGTGTTGAATTGCTAGAGTAACACAATCTGTGACGAAATTTTTCCCTCCTCCCTTACACAACTAGTTCAGACAAAATCACATCAAATCAGATGTGAAACTGGAGCTTTCAGTGACTTTTATTGCCACCACCATCATCTGGGTTAAAATTGATACCCAGGATTGTCATGCTGGTTTTTATATACAGTAAACAATAGGAATGTAACAATATTATGAAAAAGAAGGTTGCGACTCACCATATAGCGGGGATGCTGAGTCACGATAGGCACAACAAAAAGACTGTCACAAATAAAGCTTTCTGCCAGTAAGGCCTTCATCAGAAATAGATCACTCTCTCTCTCTCTCTCTCTCTCTCTCTCTCTCTCTCTCTCTCTCTCTCTCTCTCTCACACACACACACACACACACACACACACACACACACACAAATGCAACTCACTCACACGATTGAAGTCTCAAGCAACTGAGGCCACACTGCAAGCAGCAGCACCAGTACATGATGGCAGTGGCGACCGGGTGGGGGTAAGGAATAGGGAGCGTGCTTAGCAACAGGGTGGTCCACCTGTGTCTTAGCCACAATTTGTTGTTGCCCATTAATGCGGACAGACAGCTTGTTGGTTGTCATGCCACATAGAATGCAGCACAGTGGTTGCAGCTTAGTTTGTAGATCACATGACTGGTTTCACAGGTAGCCCTCCCTTTGATGGGATAGGTGATGTTTGTGACTGGACTGGAGCAGGTGGTGGTGGGAGGATGTATGGGACAAGTCTTGCATCTAAGTCTGTTACAGGACCATGAGCCATGAGGTAAGGAGTTGGTAGCAGGGATTGAGTAGGGATGGGTGAGTATATTGTGTAGGATCGGTGGACGGCAGAATATCACTGTGGGAGGGGTAGGAAGAATAGTGGGGATTTCTCTTTTCAGGGCATGATGAGAGGTAATTGAAACCCTGGTGGAGAATGTAATTCAGTTGCTCCAGTTCTGGGTGGTACTGAGTTACGAGGGGAATGCTGCTCTTTGGCCGGACAGTGGGACTTTGGGAGGTGGTGGGAGACTGGAAAGATAAGGAATGTTATGTAATATAACAGTGGGGGCCGTGCAGTTTGAGTATCTGACGAAATTGTACATAATCCTCGAAATCAGTTATATATGTGACAGTCATTGAAGACAATGAAAGCTCAAGTTACATATCTAATTTGGTGTATTTAGCATATGTTGTATATGCCGTAGACTGCTATAAACTGTGGGATCATACATAACTAGTGTGCCTGTGTGTGTTATTTAGAAAGAACTCTCTGAGACTGTAAGATCATGTTTCTATATCTTACATAATTTTTGATTGACAGATCCGGCCAAATATGAAAAGGAGTGCCATTGTGATGACTGCAAAAAGAAAAAGCTTATACTCCAGTCAAATGAACCATGGAAAGGCACAAAACAGATGCTTACGTAAGTTTTGATTTTATTCTATTTGTACTCAAATTGTATAATAAATTCTTTTTGTTGATTTTTATAGGTAACCCCTGTGCACCTCTGCACCTCTGCTTGTCTCAACTGCTCGTTCATGACTTTTACTTCTCTTTATGCCATGCACACCGAAAATAAATTTTAGTAGAAACTCGCATAACATTAAGCACTTCAAGAACGACCAGTTTAGTGTGGGGCAGGGTGCCCTCCAGTGTGCCGAGACAAGGGACATAATTGAAGGTATAGCAGTTGTGCGGCATGAGGGACTCAATATCAATACAAGTGATGCAGTGTTAATAATGTAATGCCATGTCTTCTTTTAATGATGGTGTGCTGGCTTTAATCAACTTAATTAATGTTAACCAACAAAAGTCTAAAACATGCTTAATGGTATAATAATGTGAACAAAGGTAGTGCTTTGAAGGTGTTTAAAGAGTTAAGTATGTGTCACACTGTCCTTTTATTTTTTGGGTAAGGGGGAGAGTGTGGTGGGGAGGGAGAGGGATAGCAGGATAGGCGTGGGGGACAGTAAAGTGCTGCTTATGGTAGCATACAGGGACAGAGTAGGGCAGCTAGGTGCAGCAGGAAGGTCAGATGGGGGATGGTGAGGAGCAGTGGAGGAGAGAAGTAAAAAGACTGTGGGAGTGTTGGTGGAATAGAAGGCTGTATAGTGCTGCAGTGGGAGCAGGGAAAGAGATAGGTGGGCAAAAGATAGTGACTAATGAAGGTTGAGCCTAGAGGGCTTACAAGAAGTAGAATATATCACAGTGAGAGTTCCCACCTGCACTATTCGGAGAAGCTGGTATTGGTAGGAAGTATATAGATGGTGTAGGAAGTATATAGATGGTGTAGGCTATGAAGCAGTCATTGAACTAAAGAACGTTGTGTTGGGCAGCCTGCTCAGCAAGTGGTCTCTTGGCCACCGTTTGGTAGTGACCAGTCATGCAGATAGACAGACAGCTTGACTCTGTCTGAGAGTTTGATTCAGTAGCTCCGGTCCTGGGTGGTACTGAGTCATGAGAGGAATGCTCCTTTGTGGCTTAACGGTGGGACTCTGGGAGGTGATGGGTGACTGGAGGGAGAAGACATGGGAGATCTGTTTCTGTACAAGGTTGGGGTAGTAATTTTGGTCTGTGGCCTCATTGAGACCCTTGGTGTATTTGGAGAGGGACTATTCGACACTACAAATGCACGTACTTCCAGACTCTTGAAAAATATCTATACAATCTCAAAGATGGCAAGGGTAGGTAAGTGCGAGAACTATCACACAGTTATCGTAACAGGTCATGCATTCAAGTTGCTGACATAAATAATTTACAGAAGAATGGAAAAGAAAATTGAGACTCTGTAAGATGATGATCACTTGGCTTTAGGAAAGGAAAGTCACCAAAGAGACAGTTCTGAAACTATACTTGATAACGTAAACAAAATTTAAGAAAAAGCAAGTCACATTCATTGGATATGCTGACCTTGAAAACACATTTCACAATGTCAAGTGACAGAAGATGTTACAAATTCTCAGAAAAATAGCTGTAAGCTAGAAGGGAAGATTAGGAGTATGAATTGTAGTATCCTAGAGGGGGGAAATAAGAATGGAAGATCAAGCAAGAATTGATCAGAGTAGAGAAGGCAGAAGACAGGGATTTAGTCTTTCCCCCTACTGCTCTACTTATAAATTAGAGAAGCAGTGATGGAAACGAAAGAAAGGTTCAGAAGTGGGATTAACATTCAAGATGAAGGGAGATTTGCTGATGGATAGTGCTATCCTCAGTGAATGTGAGGAAGTATTTTGGGATATGTTGAATAGAATGAACAGTCTAATGACAACTAAGACATACGACTCTCTTTTTAAAACATGGAGTGACAGCAATGTCCCAAGTGATACAGAGAAGAATGAAAGGAAATGTAAACATGGCAAGTTGCGTCCCCTGTAGCATGTATAGTAGATATTTTATGCTTTTAATTTTGCTACTACAACTTTTTTAAACTTCCAAAGTAATTATTTTGGCTAGCAATGTGAACGTAGCTGTAACGTTCTGCAATATGATAGTGACTTCAACACACCTTTATCACAGTACTAGTGGTATTTGTACACATATTTCAGGAAACTTGCACTATTAACCACTGACATTTTTAAAAATGTTTCTACATCTTAAAAGAAGTGGAAATGCTTCAACACAAAAGCAGAAATATCATCAAGATTAAGAGAAAAGTATCACAATAGGACATGGGGATAAAAACAGTAAAATTAAAATAAAAATTACTTACCACTTTTTATTTCTTAGGCAGGCAGTAAAATTTATCCCTAAAGTGTCAAACAGCTTACTTAATGATTAATGGAAAATCTCATATAAAGATGTGAAACAAATACTAACAAAGAGATAGAGGGGCTGGCCAGTACTTACCTCAGCTCAGTACAGCCGATAGATACACAAAAAACAGAACCGAAAATTTACGTTCCTAGCTTTCGGAACAAATGTTCCTTCATCAGGGAGGAGAGAGGGGAAAGAAAGGGAAGAAGGGAAAGTGGATTCAGTTACTCATAACCCAGGTCATGAAGCAACAGGGAAAGGAAAACAGGGAGGGTAGCAAGGATGGAGGCATGGTTGTCAGAGGGAAGCCAAAGATATTCTACTGTAAGTACTGTGCCAGCTTCAAACCAAAGAGGATGCATACAGAAGGAAAGAGGTATACAGTATAAAGATAAACACAACTATGTAGGATGAAAAGATGCGTGAATGGCTAAAGAGGAAAGGGAAAGAGGAGAAGACTGAAGAGTAAATGGGAGTGAGGTTGTTTAACGTAGGTTCAGTCCAGGGGAATGGTGGGATGAAAGGATGTGTTGGAGTGCAAGTTCCCATCTCCGCAGTTCAGAGGGACTGGTGTTGGGTGGGAGAAGCCAAATGGCACATACGGTGTAGCAGGTTCCTAGGTCCCTAGAATTATGCTGGAGGGCATGCTCCGCTACTGGGTACTGGACATCTCCTAGGCGGACAGTTCGTCTGTGTCCGTTCATGCGCTCAGCCAGTTTAGTTGTTATCATACCGGTGTAAAAGGCTGTGCAGTGCAGGCATGTCAGCTGATAAATGACATGTGTAGTTTCACACGTGGCCCTGCCTTGAATTGTGTATGTTTTACCAGTAGCAGGGCTGGAGTAGGTGGTTGTGGGGGGATGCATGGGGCAGGTTTTGCAGCGGGGTCGGTTACAGGGGTAGGAACCGCTGGGTAGAGAAGGTAGTCTGGGAATATTGTAGGGTTTAACAAGGATGTTACGGAGGTTAGGGGGGCGACGAAAGGAAACTCTGGGTGGTGTGGGGAGAATTTTGTCAAGGGATGATCTCATTTCAGGGGTTGACTTGACTAAGTCATATCCCTGGCGGAGTAATTTGTTGATGTATTCGAGGCCAGGATAATATTGGGTGACAAGGATGCTTCTGTGTGGTCTGGGGGTAGGAACATTGTTGTTGGACGGGGAGGAATGTATTGCTCGGGAGATCTGTTTGTAGACAAGGTCTGCAGGATAGTTGCGGGAGAGGAAAGCACTGGTCAGGTTATTGGTGTAATTGTTGAGGGATTCATCACTGGAGCAGATACGTTTGCCACAAATACCTAGGCTGTAGGGAAGGGAACATTTGATGTGGAATGGATGGCAGCTATCAAAGTGAAGGTACTGTTGTTTGTTTGTGGGTTTGATATGGACAGAGGTGTGGATGTGAGCTTCAACAAGATGAAGGTCAACATCCAGGAAGGTGGCTTGGGTTTTGGAGAAGGACCAGGTGAAATTCAGATTCGAAAAGGAGTTGAGGTTATGGAGGAAATTAAGGAGTGTTTCTTCACCATGAGTCCAGACCACAAAGATGTCATCTATAAACCTATACCAGGCCAGGGGAAGCAGCTGTTGGGTCTTCAGGAAAGCCTCCTCCATGCGGCCCATGAAGAGGTTAGCATAGGACGGAGCCATCCTGATTCCCATGGCCGTTTCCCTGATTTGTTTGTAGGTCTGGCCTTCAAAAGTGAAGTAATTATGGGTTAGGATGAAGTTGGTAAGTGTGATAAGGAACGAGGTTTTTGGAAGATCTTCGGGTGGGCGTTGGGAGAGGTAGTGCTCAAGGGCAGAGAGACCATGGGTATGTGGGATGTTAGTGTAAAGGGATGTAGCATCTATGGTGACAAGAAAGGTTTCAGGTGGGAGAGGAGTGGGAATGGATTTGAGGCGTTCTAGGAAGTGGTTTGTGTCTTTGATGTAGGATGGGAGTGTGCGGGTGATAGGTTGGAGGTGTTGGTCTACCAGAGCTGAGATACGTTCTGTTGGGGCTTTGAAGCCTTCTACAATGGGACGGCCAGGATGGTTCTCTTTGTGGATTTTGGGTAATAGGTAGAAGGTAGGAGTACGGTGCTCAGGTGGAGTGAGTAAGTCTATGGAAGCCGTTGTGAGGCCTTGTGAGGGACCTTGAATTTTTAGGATTTTCTGCAGCTCAATCTGGATGGAGGGAATGGGATCCTGGGTAACAGCTTTGTAGGTTGAGGTGTCGGAGAGTTGACGCAGTCCTTCTGCCACATACTCCACACGGTCAAGTACCACAGTTGTGGAGCCTTTATCCGCCGGGAGGATGACAATAGAGCGGTCTGTTTTCAGCTCCTTAATGGCACGGCATTCAGCTGGGGTGATGTTGGGGGATGTTCTTCAAGAAGGACTGTGAGGCAACACAGGATGTGAGGAATTCCTGAAATGTCTGCGTTACCCGCCAGGCCTCAACCTCCGCTAATTTCAAGTTGCCGCTGCTCATACCTCACCTGTCTTTCAACAACATCTTTGCCTCTTTACTTCCGCCTCGACTGACATCTCTGCCCAAACTCTTTGCCTTTACAAATGTCTGCTTGTGTCTGTGTATGTGCGGATGGATATGTGTGTGTGTGTGTGTGTGTGCGCGCGAGTGTATACCCGTCCTTTTTTCCCCCAAAGTAAGTCTTTCCGCTCCCGGGATTGGAATGACTCCTTACCCTCTCCCTTAAAACCCACATCCTTTCGTCTTTCCCTCTCCTTCCCTCTTTCCTGACAAAGCAACCGTTGGTTATGAAAGCTAGAATTTTGTGTGTATGTTTGTGTTTGTTTGTGTGTCTATTGACCTGCCAGCGCTTTTGTTTGGTAAGTCTCATCATCTTTGTTTTTAGATATATTTTTCCCACGTGGAATGTTTCCCTCTATTAATATATATATATATATATATATATATATATAACAGAGGGAAACATTCCACGTGGAAAATATATATATATATATATATATGTGTGTGTGTGTGTGTGTGTGTAAGTATTTGGCCTAACATTGTATTATGGCATTTATATTCCAGGAAACTTCTTATTATATCTGGATGGTTGATATTAGCACTCTTGGCATACAAAGTTTCCCAGTTTGATTATGAATATGCAAATTTTGATCCATATGAGATCCTTGGAATACCTCTGGTAAGTACTCTGAAAAGTATGTTCTAGCATTGTTGTATGGATGAATTCCTGTTCCATTCCAGCATGAACTTTTTACAATTTAATTCTCATGTTTGCTGGTGTATGCACAAAGCCTCTTTTTAAAAGAGAAATAGCAGAATTAACTATTATTGGTAAGAACAGAACAAGATCTATAAGAGTGTACAGGGTTGCCACAAGTTCTGGAAATCAGGGAATTTCAAATGTGTCAGGGAAATTTGAAAAAATAAAACTGGAAAATTTTTGTTTTTTGTCCCAGTAGATGAAACTGTTTGTTAATTGAAACGTCATGCAGCATCACTGGCTGGGCAGAGTGGAGCTGAGTATGTGCACCACTTCCCTACTCCCTTATTCCTACCACTTCCCTCGGCTTGCAGCTCAGTGCTGCCACCACTATTTGCCACTAGCCTAGCAGCTGCCAACAAGAGGAAGGGAGGCATGAGGTGTTGGTTATTTGGATCTGATTCTAAGAGATTGTTGACACAGCAGCCGGAGAAAGCAGTCATGTGTCAATGAGTTGTGTCTGAGTGATTGTGTGAATGTGTGTGTGTGTGTGCTCTCATTTTCTGATAAAGGCTGTGGCCAAAAATTTATTTCTGAGAATGTGATTGTCTTTTCTATGTGCCTGCCTGCATGTCATTGATCATCTTTACAGTGAGTTACTACCTATCCTCATTAGTATTGATTCTCAGAGTATTTGGACAAATTATCTGTTACATGGATTGACCATCACGATCTCATTTCATTAACGTGGTGTCTTTGACACACTGAATAGCTGGCCACATGAGTGGATTTCCATGACAGGCCAAAACTGCAGGCCATATCTGCGGGTACCTCTAACAGATTGGGCCTGCTGATCTGAAGCCTGTCGTTTGCCACTAATGTGCAGGCCCTGCCGATATAATCTAGTCTCTCCAATTTGTTCACAGGCCAGGTCTGTCTGTGTGTGGCATAATGCGGCGGATTTTTGTGATTTATCCATGGACCCAGGACAGTGGTGGTCCTCAGCAGGCCAGAGGCCATGGTGGGTGGATTGCAGTAATTGCTACTGTCTCACCACAAGTACATTGTACAGCGCTATGTTTTATAGACATTTTATTTATTGTAGATCATTTTGGCACTTCGAAAGTAGTTTATATATTAGAAAGTATGGACGATAATAAGAAGAAAATTGTGGCAGTCGCTGGCGGTTTGTACACTGTGTACTCATATACTTCTCAAAAGAAAAGTCATATACAATACCTGCAAAATAATAGACATAACACTGTGGATAATGTCTGACAATAACGAACATAGTAGAATCAACATTTTACTGGTAGTCACCTATAGTGTTGGTTTACACAACTCTTCCCTGCCTTATACACTTCTTTCAAGAGGCCTACTTTTTTCTGAGGTTATTTCTGAAAACAGGGAAGGTATTTTAAATCTGTCATACGACTACAAGGAAAAGTGTATTTTTGTCACCAAATGTATTTCGTTTTATTGAAATAAAATAACAAGAGTGGTCTTAATGAAACACACAAACCATTTGACTTGCTTTCTCCATCTAAGAACAGTTCACTGCAAAAGATGTTGATGTTAGTACTTAAGATTTTTGCTCACACGAGGAGAAATACAGAAGTCCTTACATTTTTTGACATCTCAAAATTTGTCAGTGAAGAATTCTAAAACTTGTCTGGAAATCAGGGAAATATGAGAAAATTTCACTTGAGGAAACTTGTGGCAACCCAACCCTTGTGTAACTTCACAGCTTGTAGTAGTAGTAGTAGTAGTAGTAGTAGTAGTAGTAGTATTGCTTGAATGACAAATATAGCAGAAGCATTGCTTGAATTACAAATAGAGCAGATTGTAAATTGGTGTTGTTGTTGTTGTTGTTGTTGTGGTCTTCAGTCCTGAGACTGGTTTGATGCAGCTCTCCATGCTACTCTATCCTGTGCAAGCTTCTTCATCTCCCAGGACGTACTGCAACCTACATCCTTCTGAATCTGCTTAGTGTATTCATCTCTTGGTCTCCCTCTACGATTTTTACCCTCCACGCTGCCCTCCAATGCTAAATTTGTGATCCCTTGATACCTCAAAACATGTCCTACCAACCGATCCCTTCTTCTAGTCAAGTTGTGCCACAAACTTCTCTTCTCCCCAATCCTATTCAATACCTCCTCATTAGTTACGTGATCTACCCACCTTATCTTCAGCATTCTTCTGTAGCACCACATTTCGAAAGCTTCTATTCTCTTCTTGTCCAAACTATTTATCGTCCATGTTTCACTTCCATACATGGCTACACTCCATACAAATACTTTCAGAAACGACTTCCTGACACTTAAATCTATACTCGATGTTAACAAATTTCTCTTCTTCAGAAACAATTTCCTTGCCATTGCCAGTCTACATTTTATATCCTCTCTACTTCGACCATCATCAGTTATTTTACTCCCTAAATAGCAAAACTCCTTTACTACTTTAAGTGTCTCATTTCCTAATCTAATCCCCTCAGCATCACCCGATTTAATTTGACTACATTCCATTATCCTCGTTTTGCTTTTGTTGATGTTCATCTTATATCCTCCTTTCAAGACACTGTCCATTCCGTTCAACTGCTCTTCCAAGTCCTTTGCTGTCTCTGACAGAATTACAATGTCATCGGCGAACCTCAAAGTTTTTACTTCTTCTCCATGAATTTTAATGTCTACTCCGAATTTTTCTTTTGTTTCCTTTACTGCTTGCTCAATATACAGATTGAATAACATCGGGGAGAGGCTACAACCCTGTCTCACTCCTTTCCCAACCACTGCTTCCCTTTCATGCCCCTCGACTCTTATAACTGCCATCTGGTTTCTGTACAAATTGTAAATAGCCTTTCGCTCCTTGTATTTTACCCCTGCCACCTTCAGAATTTGAAAGAGAGTATTCCAGTTAACGTTATCAAAAGCTTTCTCTAAGTCTACAAATGCTAGAAACGTAGCTTTGCCTTTTCTTAATCTTTCTTCTAAGATAAGTCGTAAGGTTAGTATTGCCTCACGTGTTCCAACATTTCTACGGAATCCAAACTGATCTTCCCCGAGGTCCGCTTCTACCAGTTTTTCCATTTGTCTGTCAAGAATTCGTGTTAGTATTTTGCAGCTGTGACTTATTAAACTGATAGTTCGGTAATTTTCACATCTGTCAACACCTGCTTTCTTTGGGATTGGGATTATTATATTCTTCTTGAAATCTGTGGGTATTTCGCCTGTCTCATACATCTTGCTCACCAGATGGTAGAGTTTTGTCATGACTGGCTCTCCCAAGGCCATCAGTAGTTCCAATGGAATGTTGTCTACTCCCGGGGCCTTGTTTCGACTCAGGTCTTTCAGTGCTCTTTCAAACTCTTCACGCAGTATCTTATCTCCCATTTCATCTTCATCTACATCCTCTTCCATTTCGATAATATTGTCCTCAAGTACATCGCCCTTGTATAAACCCTCTATATACTCCTTCCACCTTTCTGCCTTCCCTTCTTTGCTTAGAACTGGGTTGCCATCTGAGCTCTTGATATTCATACAAGTGGTTCTCTTCTCTCCAAAGGTCTCTTTAATTTTCCTGTAGGCAGTATCTATCTTACCCCTAGTGAGACAAGCCTCTACATCCTTACATTTGTCCTCTAGCCATCCCTGCTTAGCCATTTTGCACTTCCTGTTGATCTCATTTTTGAGACGTTTGTATTCCTTTTTGCCTGCTTCATTTACTGCATTTTTATATTTTCTCCTTTCATCAATTAAATTCAATATTTCTTCTGTTACCCAAGGATTTCTATTAGCCCTCGTCTTTTTACCTACTTGATCCTGTGCTGCCTTCACTACTTCATCCCTCAGAGCTGCCCATTCTTCTTCTACTGTATTTCTTTCCCCCATTCCTGTCAATTGTTCCCTTATGCTCTCCCTGAAACTCTCTACAACCTCTGGTTCTTTCAGTTTATCCAGGTCCCATCTCCTTAAATTCCCACCTTTTTGCAGTTTCTTCAGTTTCAATCTGCAGTTCATAACCAATAGATTGTGGTCAGAATCCACATCTGCCCCTGGAAATGTCTTACAATTTAAAACCTGGTTCCTAAATCTCTGTCTTACCAGTATATAATCTATCTGATACCTTTTAGTATCTCCAGGATTCTTCCAGGTATACAACCTTCTTTTATGATTCTTGAACCAAGTGTTAGCTATGATTAAGTTATGCTCTGTGCAAAATTCTACAAGGCGGCTTCCTCTTTCATTTCTTCCCCCCAATCCATATTCACCTACTATGTTTCCTTCTCTCCTTTTTCCTACTGACGAATTCCAGTCACCCATGACTATTAAATTTTCGTCTCCCTTCACTACCTGAATAATTTCTTTTATCTCATCATACATTTCATCAATTTCTTCATCATCTGCAGAGCTAGTTGGCATATAAACTTGTACTACTGTAGTAGGCATGGGCTTTGTGTCTATCTTGGCCACAATAATGCGTTCACTATGCTGTTTGTAGTAGCTAACCCGCACTCCTATTTTTTTATTCATTATTAAACCTACTCCTGCATTACCCCTATTTGATTTTGTATTTATAAATCTGTAATCACCTGACCAAAGGTCTTGTTCCACCTGCCACCGAACTTGGTGTTATATTTTCTATTGATTCTGGGAGCTTACAGAAAAGTGAGAGAGATAACATTTGGATAACAAAAATAGTAATTATGAAATCTTCTGGGTACAACTGAAAGAAAAATTTTGTGGAGAAGATGAGATGAAAATTAAGTTGAGTTAAAAGTTTGTATGAAATGATCAACTTGTGTCAGAATGTTGCAAGTTAGAAGCATTTTCCTGGTGAGAAAGAAAATTTGCTCTTGTAAGAAAAAAAGGGAAAGGACAATAATTAAAAGTAACAGAAGCACAAGAACAGCCCTCGACAAACTGTTAAGTTGTGGATAGTTATAGAAAAAGAACAGAAATTTTTAACTTCTGATCTTCATGTATATGTGCTGTGTAAGTCTTTCCCAGTGCAATAAATGTCAGTAAAGGTCTTAAATATTTCATTGAATGCTATTGGAGCTCTGCAATATACATACAAGACATATTCTTATCAACCTTGAACAGTTATATTGACTGTTTGTGGATGTCTGCAGCAAGGCTGCAACTGTTGTGACAGAACATAGGTGTACAGGAGTTAAACAATGTAGGAAAAGACAGATTGCTATTTATAGTAAAGAAGACTCATCAAGTTGCACGCAAACACAATTAAAAGACAGTCACACACAAGGTCAACATCTAGGAACACAAGACTATACACCAACATCGCTGAGTCTGCAGCTCATGGTCTAGTGGCTAGTGTTGCTACCTGTGGATCACGGGGTCCCAGGTTCGATTCCCAGAAGGATTGGGGATTTTCTGCACCTGGGGAATGGTTGTTTATGTTGTCCTCACCATCATTTGGAAAGTGGCGAGATTGGAACTGGAAAGATTCAGAACTTGTACAGGTGCTGATGACTTCAATGTGAGAATGAACCACAAACCATCATCATCATCATCATCGTCGTCATCATCATCCCTGATGCCCATGGTCTTACCACTATTGAACATTACCCTTCCCAACATCCTCAGACTCCAAACCCACTACATCATTCCTCACACACCATACTAAGTTTATCATAACCCACAACTACTTCTCATTTGAAGGGAAGGTATTAAACAAAGCCACGGTGCAGCCATGGTCAGACGCATGACGCACTCCTATGCTGACCTCATTATGGGCCATCTAAAGAAGACCTTCCTAGCCTTCCAAAACACCAAACCTCTAGCCTAGTTTAAGTTCATTGATGATATCTTCATGATCTGGGCACAGGGCCAAGACACCCTATCTTCATTCCTTCACAACCTCAACAATTTCTCTCCCATTTGCTTCATGTGATCCTCTTCAGTGTAGATGCCATCTTCTTAGATGTTGACCACCTCCTCTCTGACGGCTCCATCCTCACCCTTGTCTACATTAAACCCACCAACCACTAACAGCACATGCATTTTGACAGCTGTCATCCCTTTCACACCAAAAAATACCTCCCGTATAGCCTGGTTACGTGAGGACAGCGTGTCTGCAGTGACAAAATCCCTTGCTCATTATGCTGAGGGTTTCACGAAGGCCTTCACAGACTGGCGCTATCCCCAGACCTAGACCGCAAACAGATCTCCCATGTCATTTCCCCTCATAACCCCAATCCTCCCACCACTCCCAAAAAACCAGCTATAAAGGAGTGTCCCCTTCGTCACCCAGTACCACCTCATACTGGAACAACTGAACCACATCCTTCATCAGGGCTTTGATTGCCTATCATTGTGCCCTTAAATGAGGGACATCCTACCTGAGATACTTTCCACCCCTTCTAAAGTGGTGTTCCGTCACCCACCCAACCTCCACAACATCCTAGTCCATCCCTATGCCACTCTGTCCCAACCCCTTCCCACAAGGATCATATCCCCATGGAAGCCACAGGTGGCTAAACTTGCCGAATCCATCCACCCAGCACTTCCTATTCCAGTCCTGTCACAGGTTTGCCATACCCCATCAGGCACTGGGTCACCTGTGAAAGCAGTCGTCATTTATCAGCTTTGCTGTAATCATTGTACAGCTTTTTATATTGGTATGACTACCAGCCAACTGTTCACCAGGATGAACGGCCACCGCCAACCTGTGATCAAGAGCAAAGTAGACCACCCTGTGGTACAACATGCAACTGAACATAACATACTTGATTTCAATGGCTGCTTCACTACCTGAGCCATCTGGATCCTCCCCTTCACCACCAGCTTTTATAAACTGCGCAGATGAGAGTTTTCCTTGCAACACATTCTTGCTCCCGTAATTATCCTGGCATTTACCTACTGTAACATATCACCCAACAGTTTTCACCCCCTGTCCTATCATCTCCCCATTCTCGTCTCCCACCCTGTATATTTGTGGCCTTCTGGCAACGCATCTTTCCCCGCTTCTCTCAATTTTTGTTCCTTCTTTCCCCTGCATCTCTGTCCCTCAGCCTCTTGACGCTGTGCCTGTTGGCAGACTAGTCCCAGCACATGCCACTAGATATCGTTCATCTCTCTCCCCACCCATACACTACTTCCCCTACCCCTACCCCTACCCATTCCTCTTCCTCACCCCTCCAGATTAGTGCTTGCATCCCAAGTGATGGTGCATTCCGACCTGAGGTACTGGAGTCAGTGGTGGTATGTGCATGAGGTGTGCTGGCTTGTGTGTGTGTGTGTGTGTGTGTGTGTGTGTGTGTGTGTGTGTGTGTGTCCTTAATGATGAAGGCTGTGACCAAAAGCTATATGTGAGTGTCTTTTAATCGTGCCTGTCTGCAACTTGACATGTCTTCTTTATGGTAAGTAGCAATCTATTTTTTCCTATGTTGTTGATATTCATACCTGGTGTTTCCATTGTTTAATCTTTCTCAGATATTCCAGCGTAGCCAATGCAGGGTAGTATATTGCCCTGCTGAGGTTGCATCCCGTGTCTCTGTTGGTTAAATTATAATTCATTTAGATATGAGTAGCCTCTTTGTAATACCATTTCATAAAGAAGAAGTATTAGTGAGAGTCGTCATATTTTTGTAGTTTACACTGTCTCCTGTGTTCTGTATCAGACAGTACCCAGCAACTGCTGATTTTGCCATGTGCCCTAACTGTGTATGGTGCTTGTATTTGTTATATTTATGTATAGCAGTGTGACAAGTTTGATCAATGTAAGCTTTCTGGGCTGGCACAGAATATTGTAAAAACCTTGCTGTCAGAGACCCATTCAACCCAGGAGAGCATTCAAGCATGTCAAATGCCAACACACATTTAATTTATATATATTTTTTTTTCTCCCCAAAATCACACTAGTAATGGACAAAACTCTGCCAAGATGATCATTGTTTTGAGACCATCTCTTTCTTCTGTCTGCTGTTTTTGTTTCATAGTTACAGGTTGAAATGCATGATGAATCTATTGTTCAGAGCAGCCATTGTGGTTACAAATACTCTGTAGGTGGCTGAGCTCTCCCTGTGAATCTTATAGATTTGAAATGACTTAACTATGCTTTGCTGCCTTGGATGGAAATCACTAGTTATTTGAACACACGGGTCAGGATATGTGAGCTTTGGGGAAATTACATGACTCAAAGACTCTGAAATTACATGACCCAAAGACTCTTCTTTTTTTCTTTTCTATGTTTTCGTACAGCTAGAAAGTGTGACTTCGCATTTTTCTCCCCCTACATGGTAAACTGAATTAGGGCATTTTAGGATGTAGAGAATTAAGATGCAAAAACAAATGTAACACAGCCATTCCATGTGGCCAGCTGAAACATGTCTCTCCAATCAGTTGCTTCCTCAAAGTCTCCTTGTAAAAAAAAATTCATTACTATAAATTACATAAGGCTGCCACTAAGCGCAATGTTGACATAAAGTTTTGCTAGGTAATACGTTCCAATGATGTAATGAGCATGACTGATATTTTTGCAAGATTGGAATGCATATAATATGTAAATTTAGTATCATCTATATGGGAGGCATATGTTTGACAATACAATATCAGTTCAACTTCAAAGATAAAGGGCACTCAAAAAGTTTCCATTTGAGGGCCTTGCTGCATCTTATGTACACTATAGTGCGTCTCTGATGTGGGTATACAAGCACCGACATGTAGAAATTGGATTGGTTAGGGGTATGTGTCTTTCCAACTTGCGTGCGGTAAATATGGAAACCTGGACTACAGCAATATTATTACCAGATGTGTCCAAACAGGAGCAACCTGTTGTTGTTCTTGCCTTGGCTGAGGATAAACACTGGAAGACATCCACTGGAGAGTGAAGAATGTGTATGGGGCAAATATCTGTTGAAAATGTGGAATGGTGAGACAAATTCCATGCTGTTTGTGATTCGGCACAAGATTTTAGTTGATCTGGAAAGCCAGCCTCATCTATTACACAAAAATGGGAGATAATAGAGCATCTTCCCTATAATACTGATCTGTCTCCTGCGATTATCACACCTTTGGTGCCTCCAAAAAGGCCTTGATGGGTCAATGATTCCTGTTGGACAAGGATGTGCAGCAGGCAGTTACGGACTTCATCAAGCAGCAGGCAGGACATGACATTTTACGAAATAGGTGTCTTCAACCTGGTGTGCCGGTGGAATGGTTGCCTCTACACTCAAGGTAATTTGTCTGATTGGCATACTGATTCTGTACTGTACAGCCATCAAACAGAAACTTGTTGGTCGCTACTTGAACTTTTCTCCTGGTGTTACAGTTTATTTTGTGTTACATATTATCTCAGTTAAATAACATTTTTCACTATCAAAAGCAGCACCAACTTGTTTTCGTCATCAATATCATCTTCTTCTTCTTCTTCTTCTTCTTCTTCTTCTCCCGTGTTGGCATTATATCACTAAAGTAACGGTTTTCATTTTGACATGGGTTTTTAGGTTTGTGAATAGCTACAAAAATTTGGGGGGACCTGGTGAAATGCATAATGAGACACCTCTGGCAGAAAAATTCTGTAGTTATTCCCTTTGAATAACAATGAGAGTAGCTTGTATACACATGTAGCTTGTATACACATGTGAGTTTTATCTTCCTTCCAGGAGTACAATGCTTTTTGTTCTATTACATAACTGTATTCATGTGATATCGCATTGTTTTCTCAGTTGTTTGCTATACAAAAAATGGCTTGAAAGGAAATTTGATTGCCGTTCTTTTGTTTGATCTTGTGTGTCTTTGCCTTTTATTGTACATTATATAAAGGTGTTCATTACCATTCCATTAATTATTCACAGTTTGTAGCAGAGTCATTGCTTGAATCACAAACAGAGCAGGTTTTAAATGAATGTTATGTTTTCTATTGATTTTGAGAGCTTGTAGCTACGTGCAACTTTTTGGAAGTTATATGTAACTCATTTTCCTGCTTGGTAGCTATCAATGTTAATCAATTTTATAATCTAAATTACATTGCATGTGGCTGTTAAGAGGATACACAACAGAATCTACAAAATATGTAATTGTGGATCTTGTCTTTGACTCCTCTATTTAATTTTCATTTCTTATTTTAGCTAATGGATGATGGTTTTATTGTCAGTGCAAATGAGAATTGTTCACCTCTAATTGTGATGAGCAAGTCTTTTATGTTGTAACACTTTTACAATTGTTTATTTCATTTTTCACAGGGTGCATCACAAGCTGATATCCGTAAACAATACCGTAAACTGTCACTTATTCTGCATCCAGATAAGGAAACAGGAAATGAGAAAGCATTCATGAAATTGACTAAAGGTATGCATCTAGTCAAGGGAGTAAAGCAACGATTAATTTATCTCACTTTTTGTTAGTAAAGTTCATTGAAATTAATTACAGCATATCAGGCTCTGACTGATGAGGAGGCACGGCGTAACTGGGAGAAGTATGGGAACCCTGATGGCCCTGGTGCTATGAGCTTTGGCATAGCACTTCCATCATGGATCGTTGAGAAAGAGAACTCTGTTTGGGTATGCAAATAAACACAATATATATAACATTAAATTATCTTCTAAAAATTAATAAAGCAAATAAAATATTGTTAATTAGAACACAGGGTTTGTCAAAAGAGTCATTTAATTTTACAGGACTCTTATGTTGTGCATGAATGAAGATAGACACTTGGATTGAATTTTAACTTAGACATCGAAACTAGAAATTTGCCTCACCTGGATAGCTGAGTGTGTTAACAGACCACTTACTGGATTTGGGGAGGTGGGACTGTTCCAGATTGATTCTGCCTCGTGGATTAACGATGATGGCTGGAGAGCCGGCCAGCCTGCATGTGGTTTTAGGCAGTTTCCCACATCAGGATAGGTGAATATTGGGCTATTATCCATTTTCTGCCTTAGATGCATGCTACACAAACATTAACAAAATATTCTCGTAGTTGAACATAGGTTTACTCAAGACACAGACAGATTGAGTACGTAAGAGTGTGTCCCAGGGGGTATGTTGGTATCAGAAAGGACATCTGGCAGCCACTACCAGTAACATTGCCTCATTCTATATAGCATTGCCATCTCTGTCTATGGTGTATCCCTTTCAGAAAACTTTGGGTGAATTGTGATGTCACATAGCAACATATTTGGATGCTGTAGTGCCAGACATACTTGCAAAAGTATAGGAGGAGTTTGATTATCGTCTGGGTGTTTGTTGTGCACCCAATGGAGAGCGCATTGAATATTTGTGAAAGATGAACGAGAACTTTGCTCTTAAATTTTAAAAAAATACCACAATGGTTAATGTGCATGCATGTAGAAGATATACCTTCGTAAAATCAAGTGATTCTTTTGAAATTGAAAAGGTTGTAGTTCTGTGCATAAGTTAAAAATTTACCCCAAGTTTCTATCTTCAGTCATTCGGATAGTTTGGATTTTTGAAACATATTGTAGTTTTCTAGCCATATTTACCAGATTCTGGAGTGTGAATGAACTGACAGCTGTGTGACTTTAACAACTAAGGCAAATGACCAATAACGGCAAAGGTTTAATTTGGGTGTCAAATGAATAGCAATTTGTGCTTCGTAGAGTGTCAGTGTGCACTCAGCCCTTGTGAGGAAAATGAGGAGCTACTTGATTGATAAGTAGTGATTCTGGTCTCGTAAACTGACATATGGCCTGGAGAGCAGTGTGCTGCCCACATGCCCCTCTATATACACATCCAGTGATGCCTGTGGGCGGAGGATGACACGGCGGCCGGTTGGTACCATTGGGCCTTCATGGCATGTTCGGGAAGAGTTTAGTTAACTTAGTTTAGTAGATGTAGAGGGTATATATTAATTAAAATAACTAGGTGTGAGTGGACTCCAACATGTGAACAGTCAAGTACTGTGGATCAAATGATCTGAAGAAATACTTAGCCTGTTTCATCTTATGATGAAAATTGAAAGTGTTATACCATGAAGCATCAGTCTGATATTTATAAAACTTCATCACATAACAAGTTTTAAATGATTAAACTTCTCCATTCAGAACCTGTCTGTGATCGACATTAGTATGTGTGGCTCCCAATTGTCACAAATAAGCTCTTGTAAACACATGGCATGGAGGCAAACAGCCACTGAATGTCACCTTACGGAAATTCTTGCCATGCCACAAACTCACGCTATGTGAGTTCACAAACATTATTGGTTTGTGGCTGGTATGAAAGTATGTGTCTACCCATTACATCCCAAATCTGCTCTGAGTGAGAAATCAGGGAACTGGGCAGGCCAGTCAAGCGACTACAGATTCCTAATGATATTTGAACAATAATGTGAGGATCTTGCACTATCCTGCTAGACAATACCATTTGGTACCCAGAGAGCATTCAGCCTGCCTTCAACAATTACCAAATCATTTCCACTGTCATGTCAAATAGGAGCCACACCATGATTCCAGGAGTTAGAGGGCTGTAGGCCTCGAGGAACACTGCCTTTGGCATTTCACCAAGTCATCTACATATAGCTTTCATTTCCTTTTGTGTTTCTCAGTCTATGTGAAACATTTTAGAATGTAAACTATGTATCTATAGCTGTTTCTGTTTTTTCCCAAAATGCAGTGTAGTGTAAACAGTCAAGTTTAGTTTTAACTAAAGGATGATGATAACTATTCAGAATATGTATGAAATTTAGCTTTATTGTATTGCTGTTGTCTATCAGCTGATATTATGAATTTTCCAATTCTTTTGTAACAATTGTAAATAGTATTTCATATTATGAATTTTGTTTTTACTTCAAGAAATGTTTTTCATTGTAGGTTCTTGGATTATATGCTCTTGTTTTCATGGTTGCTCTGCCCACTGTTGTGGGAATGTGGTGGTACAAGTCCATTCGATATTCTGGAGACCAGGTCAGTATAATTATAATGTATCTCCTGAAACTGGTGGTTACATCAAACAATGGAAAGCCCAGTATGGGATGCCAACAATATAAGAACAGAGTGCTACTCACCACATAGAGGAGGCGTTATATGACAGACAGGTTAATGAAAAAGATTGGTAGGTATTATTCAGCTATCAGTCTGTATGTCTTTAAGGACTGAGTAACAAGTAGCAGTCTATTTAATTTTATCTGTCTGTGACTCAATGTCTCCTCTATATGGTGAATAGCAATCTATCCTTTCTATAATATTGTTGAAACTAGTGGTTAATTATACTAAAGCAGTCGAATTCTCGCTACATGGTTTTATCTTATCATCACTGAAACAATTTGTTTACGGGTAGAACCATGCTGTTACTACATTTTATAGTTTTTGCATTTAATATTCACATGAGGGAAATAAATTTTGTGTAACAGATAGAATAATCGAGTAAATTGGAATATATGACTTTATTTTTTCTCACAACAATATTATTGTTTTCTCTTCTTTTGTTTTTTCTGTTTTGACTTGTAAAGCAAATTTAAGAAATAGTTAACTGCGATCAGTAAAAATTCTGAATAATTGATAATACAGTGAATTACTTGTTCCCATCTTGCTCATGTATGTGACCTTGAAATTCATAAGGAACTGAATCTTTTTGGAAGTGCGTGGTATTTGTTGTTTCTGAAAATTAAATGAAAAAGTAGCTTTAATTTTTGCTGTGCTTTTTATTGCATTGTTTAATAGAAGACAATCCACCAAGTGTGCTTAAATTGCTGTAAGCAAATCAGTGTGTATATCAGGAAAAATCAATGACTGCATAAAAATGTTGTTGAACATTCTGCAACATTGTCAATCGAATAATTGGAATTTAAAAAAAAAAGAGAGAGAGAGAGAGAGAGAGAGAGAGAGAGAGGGGGGGGGGGGAAAAGAAAAAAGGTTTCTACAATTGCTCATACAGAATTTCTCTACTCTTCTCTAAATTTTTTCCAATAATAAAGACAATATTATGAAGATAGTATTTTTTACAATTTTGAACTGTAAATGTTACTGGAATAATGTCCAGATAAATGAGTTGTGACAGTTCTAGATCCACATCTACATCTACATGGATACTCTGCAAATCACATTTAAGTGCTTGCAGAGGGTGGTCGAGCAACCTTCTCAATAATTCTCTATTATTCCAATCTCGAACAGCACAGAGAAAATGAGCACCTGTGTCTTTCTTAGCAAGATCTAATTTCCCTTATTTTATTATGATGATCATTTCTCCATAATTATGTAGGTCGGTGTCAACAAAATATTTTCGAATTTGGGGGAGAAAGTTGATGATTGAAATTTTGTGAGGAGGTTCTGCCACATTGAAAAATACCATTTTTAATGGTCTTTGACACTCTCCTATTTCGTGATAATACAAAATGTGCTGCTCTTCTTTGAACTTTCTCAATGTACTCCATTAATACAATCTGGAAAGGATACCAGACCGCACAGCAGTACACTGAAAGAGAACGGACAAGCATAATGTAGGCAGTCTCTTTAGTGGATCTGTTGCATCTTCTGTTTTGCCAATAAAATGCAGTTTTTGGTTCACTTTCTCCTAAATATTTTCTAGGCGTTCCTTTCAATTTAAGTTGTTTGTAATTGTAATTCCTATGTATTTAGTTGGAATTTGTGGCTTTCAGATTTGACTGCTTTATCGTGTAACCGAAATTTAATGGATTTCTTTTCGCATACATGCGAATGACCTCACACTTTTCATTATTTAGGGTCAACTGCCAATTTTCATACTATACCTTTATCTAAATTGTTTTGCAATTTGTTTTGATCGTCTGATGAGTTTACTAGACAATAAACAACATCATCATCTGCAAACAACCTAAGGCGGCTGCTCAAATTGTCTCCTGAATCATTTATATAGATAAGTAACACCGGAGGGCTTTTAACACTACCTTGGAGAATGCCAGAAACCACTTCTGTTTCACTCGATGTCGTTCTGGCAGTTACTATGAACTGTGACTTCTTTGACAAGAAATCACAAATCGAGTCACGTAAATAAGATGATTTTCCATAAACATGCAATTACACTACAAGCCACTTGTGTGGTAGTGTCAAAAGCCTTCTGGAAATCTAGAGATATGGAATCAATTTGAAATCCCTTGTCAGTAGCACTCAACATTTCGTCTGAGTAAAGAGCTAG
This sequence comes from Schistocerca nitens, assembly GCF_023898315.1. NCBI lineage: Eukaryota > Metazoa > Arthropoda > Insecta > Orthoptera > Acrididae > Schistocerca > Schistocerca nitens. The sequence continues at coordinate 358,732,003 of NC_064622.1, forward strand.
TTGTGTTTCACAAGAATGATGTTTTCGAAATCTGTGTTGACTGTGTGTCAATAGGCCATTCCCTTCATAATGTTTGAACACAGTACATGTTCCAAAGTCCTGTTGCATATCGATGTTAATGCTGTAGCTCTGTAATAGGCGATAACCCATGCTCTAGGGGTAGCGTCTTCGGTAAGTAATCACAACGTCCTTGGCCTCCAGTTTGAAACTCGCCGCCGCTTAAATGTTGGTTAATAATCAGCATTGGCAGCTGAAGACTTCTGGCTGAAGGGTGACATCTTATACCGGCATAAGAAGTCACTCTCCTTCTGCCAACAGCCTCGTCAAAGAGGGCGGAGGAGTGGACAAAGATTGAGGGCACTCTCTTGTCCTTGGGATGGGAAACTGTCCCTAAAGGGGGAAGAATTAATAATGATCAACAGCATGTGGATGCAGAAGGCAATGGAAACCATTGTATTAAAGACACACAACGTTTATTCACAGGACACGAGGCCTGTAATTGAAAGAATGTCGTCATCTCTCTATTTGCAAAATATTCCGAAAGAGACCTCATTCGGATCTCTGGAAGGGGGCTGCCAAGGAGAAGGTGACCATGAGAAAAAGATTGAATAACAAATGAAACGATTACGTTCTACAAGTCGGGGTGTGGAATGTTGGAAGCTTGAATGTGGAAGGGAAGCTAGAAAATCTGAAAAGGGGAATGCAAAGGCTCGGTCTAGATATAGTAGGTGTCAGTGAAGTGAAATGGAAAGAAGACAAAGATTTCTGGTTGACGAGTATAGGGTAATATCAACAGCAGCAGAAAATGGTATAGCGGGAGTCGGATTTGTTATGAATAGGAAGGTAGGGCAGAGAGTGTGTACTGTGAGCAGTTCAGTGATAGGGTTGTTCTTATAGGGATCCGACATCAAACAAACACCGACAACTATGGTGTAGGTATACATGCTGATGTCACAAGCTGAAGATGAAGAGATAGAGAAAGTTTATGAGGATATTGAAAGGGCAATACAGTATGTAAAAGTAGATGAAAATCTAATAGTCAGGGGGGACTGGAATGCAGTTCTAGAGAAAGGATTAGAAGATAAGGTTAAAGGAGAATTTGGGCTTGGGACAAGAAATGAGAGAGAAGAAAGACTAATTGAGTTCTATAATAAATTTCGGCTAGTAATAGTGAATACTCTGTTCAAGAAACACAAGAGGAGAAGGTACACTTACAAAGGAAAAGGTTCGGTGATACGGGAAGATTTCATTAGATTACATCATGGTCAGACAGAGATTCTGAAATCAGGTATGGATTGTAGGCATACCCAGGAGCAGATATAGACTCAGATCACAATGTAGTAGTACTGAAGAGTAGGCTGAAGTTTCAGAGGTTAGTCAGGAAGAATCAATACGCAAAGAAGGGATATACGGAAATACTAAGGAATGATGAGATACGTTTGAAGTACTCTAAGGCTATAGATACAGCCATAAGGAATAGCTCAGTAAGCGGTACAGTGGAAGAGGAATGGACATCTCTAAAAGAGCTATCACAGATTTTGGAAAGAAAAGCGTAGGTGCTAAGAATGTAACTGTGAAGAAACCATGGGTAGTAGAAGAAATACTTCAGTCGATCGATGAAAGAAGGAAGTACAAAAATATTCAGAGAAATTCAGGAATTGAGAAATACAAGTCGCTGACAAAATCAAATAAATAGGAAGTACTAAGACAAAATGGTTGCATGAAAAATGTGAAGAAATCGAAAAAGAAATGATGGTTGGAAGGACTGACTCGGCGTATAGGAAAGTCAAAACAACCCTCGGTGAAACTAAGAGCAAGGGTGGTAACATTAAAAATGCAACAGGAATCCCACTTAAATGCAGAACAGAGAGCAGACAGGTGGAAAAATTACATTGAAGGCCTCTGTGAGGAGGAAGATTCGTCTGATCTGATAGAAGAAGAAACAGGAAGTGATTTAGAAAAGACAGGAACCCAGTATTAGAATCAGAATTTAAGGGAGCTTTGGAGGATTTAAGATCGAATAAGGCAGAAGGTATAAATAACATTCCATCAGAATTTCTAAAATCATTGGGGGAAGTGGCAACAAAATGACTGTGCAGGTTGGTGTATAGAATGTATGAGTCTAGCAACGTACCATCTGACTTTCAGAAAAATATAATCCACACAATTCCAAAGACTGCAAGAACTGACAAGTGTGAGAATTATCATACAATCATCTTAATAGCTCATGCATCCAAGTTGCTGGCAAGAATATTATACCGAAGAATGGAACAGAAAATTGAGGATGTATTAGGTGACGATCAGTTTGGCTTTAGGAAAGGTAAAGGCAGCAGAGAGCAAATTCTGATGTGGTTGATAATGGAAGCAACACTGAAGAAAAATAAAGACAGGTTCATGGGATTTGTCAACCCAAAAAAAGTGTACCACAATGTATAAAGGTGCAAGATGTTCGAAATTCTGACAAAAATAGGGGTATGCTATAGGGAGAGACGTGTAATCTACGATATTTACAATAGCCAAGAGGGAATAATAAGAAGTGCTCCAATTAAAAAGGGTATAAGTCAGGCATATAGTCTTTCACCACTACTGTTCAATCTGTACATCCAAGAAGCAATGATGGAAATAAAAGAAAGTTCAGCAGTGGAATTAAAATTCAAGGTGAAAGGATATCAATGATACGATTTGTTGATGACCATTTTATCCTGAGTGAAAGTGAAGACGAATTACATGATCTACTGAATGGAATTAACAGTTTAATGACTACACATTATGGATTGAGGATAAATCGAAGAAAGGCAAAAGTAACGAGACGTACAGAAATCAGAACAGTGTAAAACTTAACATCAGGATTGGCTACGAAGTCTTTCGCGACGTATTTCTTGAGTAAAAATCTCTCGGTGTACATGCCGCGTCAAATCAGGATAAAACTCCAAGCTTTCGACCACTACCTCCATGGTCGTCGTCAGGGCTAAAACTGACTGTCTTGAACTAGCGAGGTTCCCACTTTTATATGCAAAGGACGGCTTCTGATTGGCTCCTGATTCAAGGGATGGCGCTGCAAGCAACGCGGGATAGCAACTACATCTATGGAAGTAGAGGGCACCACTTCACTACGCGCCATATCGCTGACGTATTCCAGCCAATCAGAAGCTGTCCTTTGCATATAAAAGTGGGAACCTCGCTAGTTCACGACAGTCAGTTTTAGCCCTGACGACGACCATGGAGGTAGTGGTCGAAAGCTTGGAGTTTTATCCTGATTTGACGCGGCATGTACACCGAGAGATTTTTACTTAACATCAGGATTGATGGTCACAAAGTAGATGACGTTAAGGAATTCTGCTGCCTAGGCAGTTAAATAACCAATGATGGACGGAGTAAGGGGGACATCTGTAGCATTGGGAAAAGGGAATTTCTGGCCAGGAGAAGTCTACTAGTATCAAACATTGACCTTAATTTGAGGAAGAAATTTCTGAGAGTGTACATTTGGAGCACAGCATTGTATTGCTAGTGAAACATGGACTGTGGGAAAACCAGAACAGAAGAGAATCAAAGCATTTGAGATGTGGTGCTACAGAATGTTGAAAATTAGGTGGACAGGTAAGGAATGAGGAGGTTTTGTGCAGAGGAGAGGGATATGTGCAAAACACTGACAAGGAAAAGAGACAGGATGATAGGACACCTGTTAAGACATCAGGGAATGACTTCCATGTTTCTAGAGGGAGCTGTAGAGGGCAAAAACTGTAGAGGAAGACAGAGATTGAAATACATCCAGCAAATAATTGAGGATGTAGGTTGCAGATGCTACTCTGAGACGACGAGGTTGGCACAGAAGAGGAATTTGTAGTGGGCCATATTAAACCTCTCAGAAGACTGATGACCAAAAAAACAGAATTGAGCAGATTACTCCCACTACTTTTCTTGAATATTAGTGTGACATGCAACTTTCCAGTCTGTGGGTACAAATCTTTCATCTAGCGAGTGGTTGTACATGATTGTTAAATATGGAACTATTGCACCAGCATACTCAGAAAAGAACCTGATTGGTGTACAGTCTGGACCGGAATACTTGCTTTTATTAAGTGATATAAGTTCTCACTGCTCTGAAGATATCTGCTTCTAAGTTACTCATGTTGGCAGCTGTTCTTGATTTGAATTCTTGAATAGTTACGTCATCTTTTTTAGTGAAGGAATCTCAGACAACTGTGTTTAGTAACTCTGCTTTGGTAGCACTGTTATCAGTAGAATTTCCATTGCTGTTGCACAGAGAAGGCAGTAACTGTGTCTAGCCGCTGGTACTACATACTACCAGAATCTCTTTGGATTTTTTGTCAGGTTTTGAGACAAAATTTCGTTGTGGAAACTATTATAAGCCTCTCGCATTGAAGTGTGTGTTAAATTTAGAGATCCTGTAAAAGATTGCCGATCTTAGAAATTTTGCAAATCATTTGAATTTGGCATGCCTTTTTTGTTGCATCTGCAACAGTTTCCTGACCCATTTTGTGTACTAAGGGGATCAGCTTCATTGTTTCTTAATTCATATGGTATTAATCACCCAATTGCTGTTGATATTATTTCTTTGAATTCAAGCCACATCTGGTCTACACTTACATTGTTAATTTGGAAGGAGTGGAGATTCTTTCTCAGCAAGGCATCAAGTGAATTTTTACCTGCTTTCTTGAATAGGTATACTTTTCATTTATTTTTAGAGGATTTGTGATTTACAGCATTCAGTCTCACTATGACAAAGCTGTGTTCACTAATCCCTGTATTCCTTTTGATGCTTGTCATTAGCTAAGGATTATTTGTTATTAAGATATCAAGAGTATTTTCACAACTGTTTTCTATTTGTATGAGCTCATGAACTAACTGCTTGAAATAATTTTCAGAGATTGCATTTAGTGCAATTTCAGATTTTATGCGTACCTTCAGATTTAAACATGTATTTACACCAACATATTGAGGGTAAATTAGTCACCACCAATGATACTTTTATTAGGATGATATATGTTTGTAATTAAATTCCAGTTTTCTTTGAACTCTTCAGCAATTGTATTGTGTAAGTTGGAAGGCCGGTAAAAGGATCCAGTTATTATTTTATTCTGGTTACCAGGAAGGACATCTGCCCATACCAACTCACAGGAACTATCTGTTTCAGTTTTGCTACAAGATAAATTATTTCTGCAACAAACACTCCACCACCAACTGTGTTTAGCCAATCCTTTCTGAACACAATTAGGTTCTTCATAAAAATTTCTGCTAAACTTATCACAGGCTTTAGCCAGCTTTCAGTGCCTATGATGATTTGAGCATCAGTGTTTTCTGCTAGAGTTTGTAGCTCTGCTACTTCCCCAACACAGCTACAACTGTTATACCGATGGTTCCTGGAACTACGTTCTTCCTGTGTTTGTCTTGCAGCCTTTGAGACTGAAGTTGTTTTTGTGTTTCCCCAACAGTCTCTAACTTAAGAAACTGCCCAGTTCACATCACACAGCCCCTGCTATCCTTGTAGCCACCCCTTGTGTGTAATGGACTACTAATCTATTCACCGGAACCCGAAACCCAACCACCCTGTAGCGCAATTTGAGGAATCTGCAGCCTACACGATCACAGAACCGTCTAAGCCTCTGATTCAGACCCCCCACTCGGCTCTGTAGCAGAGGTCCGCAGTCGGTCCTGTTGACTATGCTGCAAATGGTGAGCTCTGCTTTCATCTAGCAAGAAAGACTGGCACATTTATCACTTCTGTTAGCCACTTGAAACTAGAGCAAGTCTCTTCCGATCCAAAGTGACATGCATCATTGGTACCTTCGTGAGCCACCACCTGCAGTTGGCTGCATCCTGTGCTCTTTATGGCATTTGGAAGGACCTGTCCCACATCTGGAATGACTCCATCCACAGAGTGCACATTGGCTTTCTTCCCCATCTTGGCAGCCATGTCCATATGGTGTTCCATTACGCAACTAACATTGGAGCTCCCAGTTACCAATAATCCCACTCTATGTAATTGCCTGGATCGTACAGACTGAGAGGCTTCCTCTGAAACAGGACAAGCAACTGCACCCAGTTGAGGGACAGTGTCAGCCACAGACAGCCCCTGGAACCTGTTTCTCAGGATAACTGGGAGGTCTTACATGCGGCCCCCTGCGAAGTTTTTCGCCGCCTGCCATATCCCAAGGCGATCTCCCACTCGACCATGGGTGGGAGGTCAACCTAAGTGCGAACAGCAACTGGACTGGCCACCCGTGTGGATTGATTGGCGGACTCAGACATGCTGGGCATTCATTAGACTCACACAGCTGGTCCACCAACAGTGATGACCATACACTGCAACTTCAAGCTGTGCAACTGAATCACAGCCTGAAGCTGAGAACGAAATGTCATCAACTCGAATTCTATCCGCAAACAGCAATCTGAGTCCCTATCAGTACTAAAGACTGTGGAAAACTACACTACACAGGCAAACAAAGGACAATTGACACACGCTATGGAACTCTACAATAGACACAGAGGAAAACACAAGAACTGTGTCTAATAAATTAGATAAACACACAGAGATTCTAAGACTGAACTACCAAAGCATTCAGGCGGGGCTAAATGATTCACTCCTGATTAGGAACTTGTGACATTTCACAAAATTGATTTTACTTTATGACGCAAATAAGAACTTGAGAACTGTCTCCATTAAATATTAAACCAACACACTGAAACTGAACTACCAAAGCATACAGATTAAATTTTACAATTCGCTCCTGGATAGGAACTTGTAAAATGTCACAAAATCACTTACTTCCCTGTTGCTGCTTGTGTTTTAGCCAGCTGCTGCTGCCTGACTGTTCACAGTAATATTACACAAAGAATCAAATTTGAGAATATAATTAATTTTTATGAATATTTAATTGTATTGGTGTTAAATATGAACATAATTTTGAAACAGTGTGGTTTGAAGCTTTGATGCTGTGGAAACAGCTGTAGTTTTATCAGAAATCCTGAGGGGAAGTTACATTCTTAGTTACTTACTGTGATAAAAACAACTGCATCATATTCATTATGTGGGTTTCAATAAAATGAAATTGGAAAGTATTATTAGCAAAAGACTTGCATTCTTCAAGTTAATTACCACCTAATCCATTCATCAATTTTATTATGCCTTGTCCTCAACAGTACTTTGTCTGTTTGATGCACTACTACTTCAATAATGCCTCTGTTCACCATGAATTGGTACTCTCCCATACCACCCTTCAGTTTGCCAAAAACTGGGCAGAATCAAGGAATTCTCCCTTCATAATGAAATTCCATTGCAGTGGGTACTATGTGTCATGTTCCACTGATTATTGTGATGATTGCTGTGCAAGAGCTATATTTCATCCAGCATGTCTATATGATGCAGGAAATCATTCCCAGTACTGTAATTATTTCCTGAAAGTTCTATAAAACACTCTGGTTTTTTAATTTTTTGTAGTTATTTCCCAGACTCTCTTAATAGTGTTTATAGTTACTGTGTTTGCTTCTTGCGGTCTTCAAAATGCAATTTCTTGAGCGGGATCTGTAAGGCTTTAGTTAAAGTTGTTTGATATTATCCTGTTTCTGATCAATACCAACATTAGTTTGCTACAGTATTTTATAGCAGTAATTGTTATCTGTAGTAACAAGATTTTATTTTTGTGAACAGGTTTTTCAGAGACTGCTACTAGTCAAAGTTCTTTGTTAACTGGCTTAATTTACGTAATATTGCAACATATTTTGATTTGTAACCTGGTAATCAGGCAAAAAATGGTAATACATCTTCTTCGGTTTCTGTGATAGCGACTGAAAAGTCTCCCAAAATTGAGAACAGGAAGCACTGTCAGCTTGAATCAAAAGAGGAAACTATATTCATTTGAATATTCGAAAAAGGTTAACTTCTTCTTGAAGTGTCCATGTCAGAAAGAACAAATTTAGTCAGTTTCTAGAAGGAAACTCAAGAGCATTTAGAACAAAATAACAAGCAAAGTCACAATCCTGGCACATAATATGTCATGCCTTGGTTCTGAGTTAAAGTCTGTTAAGGGTTAAGAAAATTTGTCCAAGTTCGTTAGTCCCCCCTGAAAACTTCTCCAACCCATCCCCAGAAACACGTCTTCAAAAGCAGCCAGTGGCAAGTATTGGACATGACAGCAGCAGCGGTGGCAGCTTCGGTGATGAATATGTAGTAAGTGCGTAAATGAACTACCAGTTGCAGCCAGAGCGTGATCCTAAATCCTGGCCGTGTGGATGACTACAACTTTCTTTTTGGCTGGTTCCCTTGTTGGTGGATGCATAATATAGCCCAACTGGCATGCGCTGTTCACTTGTACTCGTGTCAATTGCTGGGTAGTTACAGCCGCTAGTATCGCCCTCTGGCGTCCCACTGGATGATGTCTTGTTATGGTCCAAATGTCGACTGCTAGTAGAGGCTTGATGCAGTCAGCTGTTGGCAGTTTACTGAGGGCACACGACAACATTTCCCTCTCCCTGCCTCCAGGACGGAAATGTCTAGGACGAGGTAAGTGTCGGAGTCCTCAACGACATCTATATCCTCCGAGCCCATGTGGGAAGAGCCCAGCTGCGGATTGATGTCCATCGGCATGAGCAGTTGGTGCTCTGGGATCCATGGATGGGCCTTCTTCCAGGATGGCACCAGGTCACCGGCTGCGGGTGGGAAGGAGGCTCTGGAACACATATTGGAGGTAGAACATTACTTGGTGGGTCAGCATGTCTTCTGCGATGAAGCTGGTTAACATGCTGCCAGTACCTGGTTCCATAGGCACCCTCAATCTCCACCACGGCATGGAAAGGTGCTAACAGTGGCCAAGATCCATCTTGGCCTACCACTGGTGAATGTGTTGGGCCAGACAGCATTTGGTTGCTTGTCCCACACGATAAATTCGCACTGCTGCAACAGAGTGGTGCAACCACTGCTCATGCTAATATTGCACCTGGGTGTTTCCTCGCTCGCCGAGTGGGCAGTTCTTCCTCCACTGAGCAAAGCCGTGGCTATCCTACCAGAGGACACAACAGCTAGTGCAACATTCCTGCACTAGTGCAGTTAACAGCAATATCTCGCCAGTAGCCCCAGATGCGGCCACGAAATAAAGACCCCTTTCTCCATTCCTTATACAACTCAAAATTTTGTTAAAAATGTGCCTTTGCTCTGACATTAGCTGAGACTCACTTGGGCAACTTGAGCTCCCAAGGCTGCAATGCTGTAACCGAGCTCCTTGAGCAAATCAGTGGACAACTCTTCCACTCATTGTGGTGTTGGCAAGCTAAAATCAGACAGATATTTTCCCACCATTGAGAAAACTTTGTCCTCATTAAGTTTCAGCACTTCATTCAAATGTAAGTCTTCGCTGGCTCATGCTACGCATTGGTGCTGACGTGCAATCACTTCCAATAATGCAGTTTTATGTTTGTTCCAGAATGTCAAGGGATTCGAGAGTTGACAGGTGCTCAGCTTGATCGTGAAGAGCTCTCTAAACTTGGCCAGTGAGTGGCACAATACAGCATCCTCCAGCATAGCATCCCAGTAGCCATAATCTACCACAAATCCCATTGCATCACATGCTTCCTGGAATGTGGCATTTTCCTGTTCAACAACTGTTTTGAGGACTGAAAACTGATGGGGTCCCAGACAAAGGTCAGCAGCAACCGAAAGCAGTAACACTCCGGGTATTACATGCCCAGTGTAAATTCTACCCAAAGAATCTGACACCTTTATAAATTGCCAGGTTTTGACAAGGGTGCCCTGCACACAATGCTTTGTTTCCATGATGTGTTCTATGTGTAATATTTTGGCAGTTCTCCATACAAAGTTTGGGCAAAGTCATCGATCTGGGACCGACAGAAAAATGTGGTGAGGGTGGTAGTTGTCGGTGTTGCTACTTGATCAAGTGACTTGCCCTCTGTGAAGTACACACATTCTCCATTGGTAAGTGCATCATAAGATGTGTCGTCGTCGGGTTCCTCTCAGGAAGTAGCAAGCTCAATATCTGCCATGCCGCTTCGTTGCTGCTCGCATATTGATATCTGCCATGCCACTTCGTTGCTGCACACATATTGACCTGCTCTAAACATCTGTACTTTATTTCTTGAGTTCAAGCATCAGTAGTTTTGGAAAGGAGGGGTGAGTACAGAACCACCCGCTGTTGTCCACTACATCGTCTTGCGCTATACCTCTCACTTTGTGACTTTGTCACCCGTCCCTTGGCACTCTGCATCTGTACAACACATATCCATTCTTGTTCATTTGGGTCTCTTTTTAAGAGTACCTGAGGCTACTCTTTGGTGCATTTCCCATTATTAATGCATGGGATGTAGGGTTCAGCACTCCATAAGAAATGCGGATTAGACTTGTAGTGACTGTGGCATATAGTGTTTGTCCACCTTGGGTTCGAGCAGTTCTGAACGTGCCTTGGGTGTATTCGTGGAGGTACGTGAGACTGTTCACAGATAGTGATTGGAGGATGGCCATATGACCTAAGTCATTCGGATTGACATTGCCGTCTTCCAAAATGGCGTCTTGCATGTGGATGTAATTCTCTTGCTTTGGTATAGTGCAGTGTACCGTAGGTACTCTTTCACCATCTTCATGTACAGGTCTACCAGAAATTGGGACAGAAGTACTCTACATTGCAGTGGCAAGCTGAATTCGTGTTTGTGGGCCATCAGATGAAACATTAAAAAATCCATGCATGTCACTTTTTTGTTCAGGTTTGATCACTCAGTGGATTGCTAGACAGTTTGAGGAATAATGAAATTATATCCTTCTCGCCCTTCCTCAAACATAATGGGCTACTATAGTGGTGTGCATCAGCAATCACGGCAAGAGAGTAGTTGTGCTTGCACTGTTTAATGTTCCTCAGGGCGTTAGGGTCCACATCTGTGGCCAGCACATTGTTTACTTGTGTACGTGACACCCGCTCAGCACGCAGTTCACGTGGATCAACAACTTACAGCTCTTGTTGGGCATCTTCTCAAGAGCTGTTTTAAAGTCGTGCACTAACACATTGTGATTGTACAGAACATGTATTTTTAGTACAGTTACCTGTCCAACTCCCTGAATCATTTGATACCATTGGTCACCTATAAAGCAAACTTGCAGAAATTGCAGAGGTAAAAGGGGCCCTATTTTATGGTGCACTTGCCCCTGCACCATAAAGGTTGGTGAAAACCCAGGCTTGGCAACAACACTCTCTGCCCCAAAGTAGGTTCTGTGAAAACATGAATTATACTTTTTTGTATGGTTTGGGAACATCTGTGGCTTATCAGTGTCGCCAGAAAATAATTCCTTTAAAGAATCGAAATGTGGGTATGTTTACCTTGGCCCCAGAGCAGTACATTCCCGCTGTTTCCTCCTTTCATTTCAGTGCCCACAAAATCTGCATGCCTTGTTCAAACAACAAATTTTAATGAGCCTGTTTGTAATCTGAAGTTGGATCACAGTCGACTGCACAGTTATTTTTAAAAAAATCTTCAAGTATCCATTGCACATATTTGCCGACATTCAAATTGTCATTGAGCGATAGTGTGTCAGCATGCATCTGCTTCTTCGACTGTTTCAGAGGCATGCGCAGACACCATGTGTGCTGCATTCTCCTGACACCGAAAATTCACATTTTTGGCTGTCTCAGAAGTACGCTAAGAGGCCAAGAAGTCTACTGTCATGGAGCATATGTCTGCTCTGGTGTCTCAGCTGCTTGCCAAGATGCAACATGTTTTGCTGATGTTGAACATCAGTCTGCGCTGAGTTTTCAGTTGCTCAAGCATTTGCTTGATACTCCACCTGCTCAATTCCCCACTGTTCAGCATGAACTAACAGCTGTTACTGTCTAGCAATCCTCATAGTTCAACCTCATTATGAGCCCTGTGAAAGATTTCGAATTGTGTTTGCTAGTCGTTAGGAATTTTAAAAAATTGTTCAGATGGCTCTAAGCACTATGGGACTTAACATTAGAGGTCATCAGTCCCCTAGACTTAGAACTACTTAAACCTAACTAACCTAAGGACACCACACACATCCATGTCCGAGGCAGGATTCAAACCTGTGACCTTAGCAGCAGCGCGGTTCCAGACTGAAGTGCCTAGAACCGCTTGGCCACAGCAGCCGGCAGAAATTTAAACAATAATAGCCAAACTGAAGAACTGATGTCGTAAGATAGCTGACGTAAACAACTTGCCCTAATAACTAACTACACCAACAACAGTACAGCCCCCCCACGGGGGCTCGCCACTCTTTGGCAGATTCGTGCTTGGCTACCACGGGGCCCCAGCCTTTGGAGCATTTTTTCCCTTCCATACTGCATGTGCTTGCTATTCTTTTGCCCCTCCCTTGAGAAACATGTCTGGGATGTTATTGGGAATGTTCTGCATTGTCTGCTGCTGGCGTAAGAACAGTCTCACCTTTGATTTTGCTCTCTTTTCCTTTCTTTGTTTCCCTTCTCCTCTCATTCCTCTGCTTCGGTATTTGAGGTTCCTATTTTTCTTCTTCTTCTTCTTCTTCTTCTTCTTCTTCCCTGTGCGCTCCTGAAGGCCGGCCCACGTGTCTGATGTGTAGCAGGTGACAGGGTAATGCGTAATTCCCAGCCCCGGGTCGACAGGTAAGGTTTGCACATACCCCCTGGTACAGGCCAGGCCCACGGAAGGGTGATTGACTGAGATGCAACCTTTCCAAATTGCCGATTGGTCTCTCTGTCAGGTGTTTGGGAGGTGTGAGCTGAGGTGTGAATAATCACCTAAGGCGGGTGAGCCCCCTTGTGAAGGGCACCATTGGAGATGCTGACAATCGTGATGAGGGATTTTATTGCAATGAGTCAATCATCTTCCCAATCAATGTCTACGAAACATAAACAGAATGAGGCTAATGATTCAAAGACCCTTCACACTGCACCACAGTTCCTCGTGGTCTCATGTATTGAGGACGGTCAGTCTTTCGCCACGGTAAATCCGTTTATTATCGAAATAGGTGTCGATGCAATGCTGACCCTGTGAAATCCTGCTCTAGTTTATGGAATGGCACTTTGCTTTTGGAGACTACTTCTGATTCTCAAGCACAACAACTGCTTGCTGCCTTGCTTCTTGTTCGTGTCGAGGCCCATAGAACTTTGAATTCTTCCCGTGGTGTAATTTACACTAGGCTGCTAGACGATCTGACCAACACTGAAATCCATTCCTGCCTCTCTGATTACGGTGTCATTGCTATCCATCATGTAATGAAAAAGGTAGATTCGTCCTTAGTGCCCACCCACACTCTTTTCCTCGCCTTTGATAGAGTGGTGTTGCTGTCCAAGATCAAAGCAGGCTATGAAATTATCGCAATCCAGCGGTACATTTCAAACCCGATGCGCTGCTACCAGTGTCATTGTTTCAACCACACTAGAACGTGTTGTCGACACCCAGCCAAATGTGTAACCTGTGGTAGGGATACACACGAGGGCAATTGTCCACCTTCTAACAACCCTACCACAACAAAGGTCAAAATTTAATAATGATTGTGGTGTTGCTCACGCTGCTAAATACTGCATTTTCGGGCAACAACAAAGTTATTATGTGGCAGGTGTCATTAGAGCACAGTTAATAAAGTCATGTCATGTAATAATGAATAAACTAGGCACTCATCTTTTCATGATTCCCACACTGGTCTCGTTGTAAAATCATGGCTCAATCGTTGAAAATCTAGGTGGTGATGATTCCAAGCTCGGATGCAAAGAGACCTAAGTTTTATTCTGCTATATTCAAAAGTTTTATGGATGTGTTTCACAAACCATTCTTGAAGATTAAACCTTTGAAAGTTAGCACAATGGTGATGTGAAAAAGTAATCAGCACTCCGAATTTAAGTTACACTTCTTTTTTATTGCTTTTGTTGCAATATCACGTAACACACAAAACATCACTTCACAATACAAAACATACTTGAAAACATCTTCCTCACTGTTATAAAGTTCACATTTTATAAGCTGACTACAATATGCGTCTTTCCAACATGACGTCCAAGACTTGACTTTTTCTAGGTCCGACACACTAACTAACTGCTTGTGCGCCCAAAAATCAAGAGTTACAAGTGCGACAAAGATCATAGTGACAAAAGAAAGAATACACATAAGAATAATATCATTGCAATATAAACATATCAATGAATCAAAGTACTTCCAAATTAATGAAATCAAACATGAATGTTGTCTCAGAAATATGTTAACTACTTTACAGAAACACAGTAGAATATTGCTGGTATTGAGAGGTTGAGTTGAGGTGTCGTAATGGTTACGTAATTCAAGTACCATTACAACCTCCTCCTTCCCGCTGTATCAACTGCAATGACGGTCATGCCGCTGCCTCTCGGGATTGTCCCGTGTATCTTGATGAGTGGTCTGTCCAAGAGATCCGCGTAAAGGAGAGAGTGCCTTATCCAGTCGCTTGCAAATTACTGACTAGTCGCAAACTCTGTGTTATCCCGTCTGGCACCTATAGTACTGTTCTTGTTACCTGTCGCTCCATGAAGGACATGGTCACGCTGACATGCAACCTCAAATTCATCTCTGAGGTGAAATCGCCCAGTATCAAGGTAGCATTGCCATCCCCCCCGTCCAGCTGTGCAACAAACCGTTAAACTCATGCCTCAAGGGGGCGAAGCCACCAACTACACAACCGATAGGCCGGACAGGACAGAAGGAGTACTCCCATGTAGACTTCCTCCGTTCCTCCAGCCAAACAACACCCGGGTCTTCCTCTAACCAGAAGGGCTCGAAGAAGTTCACAAAAGGCAAACAGTCTTCTCCTTTGCCAACTCGAAGATCTTCTTTGATGGTGTCGCCATGTGGTACATCAGCGCGGCTGGCGTCTGTATGGCCAGTGTGCACCGCCAACTGTTTTTCAGAGTTGGACTCCATGTACCGTCCACACAAGCAAGCCGATTCTTCTGTGGACCCCATGGAGCAGTCAGTATCCTCCTGCTCTTGTGCCCTGTAGTAGCTACTCTACACCTGCTGTCACTCAGCAACTGCCTAGTTGACACCCCTACGTCTCTTCCTCATCATGACTGTCCTCCAATGGAACATTCATGGCCTTCAGTCCCACAAAAAAGGATTTACAGCTGCTTTTAGCATCACAGCATACCCTTGTACTCTGCCTTCAGGAAACGAAATTGTGCCCTCACAACCGCTTTGAACTTTCACATTATGATTTGTTTCGACCTTCTCCCTGGGGTCAGTATTTCATCTCATGGGGGCGTGATGCTGCTCATATGGGATGACATTCATAGCCAACCCATCTCACTGACTACCCATCTTTAAGCTGCTTGCAGTTAGCCCTTACCTTCCCCACCTGACCATTTATGTCCCTCCGTCATTTGATGTAACCAGGGCAGACTTCCTTCAGCTTATTGGGCAGCTACCTACCCCATTTTTGCTACTTGGCGACTTTAATGTGCATCATCCCCTTTGGGGTTCTCCCAGGACCTGTCAGAGAGGTGCCCTCTTGGGGCTGAACATCTCAACCAACTTAACCTCTTCTGCCTTAACACTGGAACACCCACTTTCCTTTCTGACTCCTCGCACACCTATTCTCATTTGGTCCTATCCTTTTGCACTGCCCAGCTTGCCCATCGTCTTGAGTGGTCAGTTCTTTCTGACACCTACTCGAGCGACCATTTCCCTTGTGCTATGCATTTGCTGGCTCCTACCCCATCCACGTGCATGTCCAAATGCCAGCTCACTAAGGCTGATTGGCAGCTTTACTCCTCCCTGGAAATCTTCGAAGAACAAGATTTTCCCAGTTGGGATGACCAGGTGGAATATCTCACAAACGGTATCCTTACTTTGCAGAACGTTCCATTCCTTGCACTTCCCTTTTACCGCATCATGTACCAGTCCCTTGATGGACTGAGGCATGCTGCAACACAATTTGCGCACAGAGACATGCTCTCTGCATTTTTAACTGTCATCCTATGATGGCAAACTGCATTCATTATAAACAGATGCGTGCAAAGTTTCGTCACATTGGTTGGGATGGCAAAAGAGCTATCTGGATTTCATTCACTAGTTCTTTTAACAGTTCCATTACTTCCTCTGTCATGTGGGCCAACCTCCGATGGCACTCTGGAACCAAGATACATTCCCCAATTTCCAACACCTTGAGCCACCATTTTGCAGAAGTTTCGAGCTCTTCCCACTATCACCTTGCCTTCCTCCATCGGAAACGAGTGGAGGAGGCTCGGGCGATACCCTTTTCTTCTTTGAATTGTGAATGCTACAATGCTGCCTTTAGTATGAGAGAGCTAGATTTTGCTCTCAGTTCTTCCCGGTCCTCTGCCCTAGGACCAGACGCCATCCACATTCAGATGTTGCAGCACCTTTCTCTTTCAGGCAAGCAGTTTCTGCTTAACACGTACAACCGCATCTGGGCAGAGGGCACATTTCCCGGACGCTGGCATGAAGCCACCGTCATACCCATACCTGAGCCCAGTAAGGACATAAACCTTCCTTCTAGCTACCACCCCATCTCTCTTACCAGCTACATTTGCAAGGTGATAGAACGTATGATTCATGCCCAGCTGGTATGGTGGCTCAAGTCTCACAATTTACTGACGAATGGACAGTGTGGATTTTGAGCGCAACGTTCTGCAGTTGACCATCTCGTTACTTGTCCATCCATATCATGAATGGTTTTCTGTGGAAATCCCAGATTGTGGCCGTGTTTTTCGATTTGGAGACGGCCTACGACACCTGCTGGAGAACTGGTATCCTCTGTACTCTTTACATGTGGGGCTTCTGTGACTGCCTGCCCTGTTTCCTTCAGGCATTTCTAAAAGATCGAGTTTCCAGGGTGCGTGGGTTCTGCCTTGTCGGACACCTTTATCCAGGAAAACTGTGTGCCTCAAGGTTCCGTCCTGAGTGTCGTCCTCTTTGCTATCACCATAAACCCTATAACGGCCTGTCTCCTGCCAGGCATCTCCGGCTCCCTTTTTGTTGACAATTTTGCCATCTATTGCAGTTCTCCATGGACCTGTCTCACTGAGTGGCATTTTCAGTGATGTCTTGATTGTCTTTACTCCTGGAGCATTGACAATGGTTTTCACTTTTCCACTGACAAAACCATTTGTATGAATTTTGGCAATGCTAGTGGTTTCTCTCACCATCTTTACATTTTGGGCCTGTTGCCCTTCTGTTTGTTGAAACTACAAAATTCCTGGGGCTCATGCTCGATAGGAAACTCTCTTGGTCCTCCCAAGTGTCTTACCTGGCAGCCCACTGTACGCAATTCCTCAATGTTCTACATGTCCTCAATGGTACTTCCTTGGGTGCCGATCGAACCACCCCTCTCCCTTTGTACCGGTCCCTCGTCCGTTCGAAACTCGACTATGGGTGCTTTGTTTATGCGTCTGCACACTCATCCCTCTTATGCCATCTCAACACTATCCACCATCGTGGCGTCCGTTTGGCCACGGGCGCCTTTTACTCTAGCCCGGCTGAGAGTCTGTATGCTGAAGCTGCTTAACTACCACTGTCCTACCGCCATGACTTTCTCCTCAACAGGTATGCACGACGTTTGTGTGCAATGTGTGGCCACCCATCCTATGCCTCCTTCTTTGAAAATTTGTTTGATCATCAGTATGGGGCACATCCCTCTTCTCCGTACCCTCCTGAAGTCCGCTTTCGGCACTTGGTATGGCGGCTTAACTTCACACTGCCTGCAACTTTCCTGGTGGGTGTGAACGCTTCACTACCCTGGCTTCGTGAAGCAGCCCTTGTTAAACTTGGCCTTCATTCGCTTCCTAAGGACACTACTCTAGCCTCGGTCTATCGCCTTCAGTTTCACGACCTTTGCATGAAACTTCGCGATAGTACCTTTGTACACACTGATGGCTCTCGGACTGACCATGGGGTTGGGTGTGCCTTTGTCATTGGCAGCTGTGTCTTTCAGTATCAGCTTCTGGCACACTGCTCAGTATTTACAGCAGAGTTCTTCAAGTTGTATCAGGCAACGGAGTACATCCGGCAACACAGCATTTTCAATTGTGTCCTCTGCTTAGACTCACTCAGCGCCCTTCGAAGTCTGTGTGCGCTGTACACCGCCCATCCCTTAGTGCAGCAGGTCCAGGAAAACTGTCACTTGCTCACTCTTGGTGGAGCAGTATGATGTTTCTGTGGGTACCTGGTCAAGTCCATCTGCTAGAAAACGAGGCTGCCGACACTGCTGCCAAGGCTGCAGTCCTCATACCTTAGCCCGCAAGTACCTATATTCCCTCCGATGATTTCTGTGCTGCCGTCTGTACCTTTGGCATCGCCAATGGTCCTCCCTTCACGGGAATAAGCTCCGGCATATTAAGCCTCTCCCAGTGGCTTGGACCACCTCCTCTCGGCCCTCCCACAGGAAGGAAGTCATTTTAACTAGGCTGCGTGTTGGGCACTACCTTTTTAGCCATCATCATTTGCTAAGTGGCCCTACCCCACCACTTTGTACACATTCCACACGTTTTAACTGTTCGCCACTTCCTGATGAAATGCCCGTCTTTTAACTGTTTATGTTTCCGCTTGGGTTTGCCGTCCAATTTATCGACTGTTTTAGCAAATGATGCGCGGACTGTTGACCACATTTTACTTTTTCTCCGCCAAAGCAATATGGCAAGGGCAATTTAATTTTTAGTTTTGTACCTCTGTTTCTGTATGGTGTCTTTTTTAGCCCTTTTTTCCACGTGCCTGTTTTTAGCTGTCTTCTATTATGTCAATTGGGACCGCCTTATAGTCGTTTTTTAACTCCTCTCTGTCTTCATGTTCTATAGTTTTGACTTTGGTGCGTGTGACCCCAGTTGGTTTTTGTGCCCTAAAGCAAAACAAAACAAACAAAAACAAAACAGTGCAGCCAAATGGACAATGCACTCAGTAATACAAAACAAATATCAATTAAAAGAAGCAAAGAAACAACAGACCTAACTGAGAAACAAGCTGTCGAGATCCTATAGATCAATAAAATTATCAGAGAAACTATGAATCACTGAAAGCTAACCAGAAAATACATGTCCAGTGTCCAAAAAGCAAAATTTTGGTATGCCAGAAATAATCGAGATCGAAAAAGAAATTATGAGTCTTTGAAGTCCAAAGAGAAAAACTAAGCCAGTGTTCAAAATCACAGTAATATCATAATCTAATACACTTCCACAATCCAAACTCGCAACATTCATTAGCAATTTAAACAATAATGGCTAAACTATGATGTCATAAGATAGCTAATCTAAACAACTTACACTAATAACTAACTACACTAACAACAGTACAGCCAGTCCAGAAATGTAAAATTGTGCATTTCACAAAAAGAAAAAAATGTAGTATCCTATGACTGTAATATCAACGAGTCACTGTTGAATTGGCCAACTCTACAAATACCTGGGTGTAACACTGTGTATGGATATAAAATGGAATGATCCCATAGGTTCAGTTGTGTGTAGAGCAGGTGGTAGACTTTGACTTATTGATAGAATACTGGGGAAGAGCAATCAATCTACAAAGTAGATTGCATACAAATTACTAGTGCAACTGTTTCTGCAATATTGCTCGAGTGTGTGGGACCCATACCAGGTAGGACTAACAGGGGGTATTGAACATATATAGAGAAGAGCAGCATGAATGATCAGGTTTGTTTAATCCGTGGGAGAATATCACAGAGATACCGAAGGAACTGAACTGGACGACTCTTGAAAGTTTACATCACTTTCCTGAGAAAGTTTGTTAACAAAGTTTCAAGAACTGGCTTTAAATGATTACTCTAGGAATATACAAAGGGTGTTCAAAAAGTTTTGCACAGTCATCTCTAATTTTTTTATTTTTTGCTGGAGGAGAATGAAATTTTTTGTGAACATACTTGGAACATTTAGCTGTACATTGAGCCTACCCAATGTAGCCTCCATTAGCTGTGACGTATCTGGCCCCCTTGTTATTTCCATGATGTAAATGCACTTTGGTAAAATTCTGGGGCTTGACTTTTACACCATCGCTTGACACAGGAAATAAGGTCTTTCTGTATGGGGTTTGGCATTGTCATGTGGTGTAGTCTGATGAGCTGACCCTGAAGCTGTGGTCTGTGGGTCTTGATGGCACATTGCAGCTTGTCCATTGACAAACAGTAACGGTCCCAGTTAACTGTGGAGCCAGGCTCCAAAAAGTCAATGAAAATGAAACCACACTGATCCCAGAAGAAGGAGCCCATAACCTTTCGGCCTGCTGTTTGTGAATGTCTTGGTTTCTTCTTCTGATGGGAACCCAGATGACGCCACTCCATGGATTGGGTTTTGCTCTCAGGTACAGACAAAAACAACCGTGTTTCATCCTGTGTAATGATGCCGTCAAAACACTGTTTCCACTCTTCAGTAAATGTCTTCACAAGACCCTTGCACATATTCTTTCTCAACGTTTTCATTTCTCTTGTCAATAATTTAGGCACCCTATGAGCATAGATTTTTCTGTACCCTGGTGACTGTACCAGTGATACCACACTACCCAATGACAAACGAGTCATTTCAGCAAGCTGTCGCATTGTCACACATCTGTAATTTTGAATGATTTGATCAATGGTCTCCTTATTCACATCACTCACTGCCGTCAATGGTCTGCTGGATATTGCTGTAATCCACTGCGTCCTCCCCATCAACAGGGAGCAACTTCCTGTGGATCGATGTGGCAGAGTCATTTCCGGTCTTGAAGAGGAACTCCATCACCAACCGTTGTTGCAACCTGAAATCTACTTCATAGTCCATTATGGCTCACATGTAAATAAAAAAAAAAACTACTTTTATATACCAACTTATAGCTAAATGTTCCAAGTATGTTCACAAAAAATTTCATTCTCCTCCTGCAAAAAATAAAAAAAATTTGAAACGACTGTGCAAAACTTTTTGAATGGCCTTTGTACTACAACCCCCTACGTATTGCTCACACAAGAATCATGAGGATAAGATTAGAATAATTACTGCACCTGCAGAGGCATTCAGTCAATCATTCTTCCCGTGTACCATACGTGAATGAAACGGGAAGAAACTCTAATAACTGGTACGATGGGACATACCCTCTGCCATGCACCTCGTGGTGGTTTCCAGAGCATAGATGTAGATCAATTCTTCTGAACTTTCGAGACCTAGGAGGGGAAAGAAAAAGTTAAGAAGTCATTCAAATCCAAACAGAAAAGCCAAGTCACTGTTTAAGAATCCTGGTAATCCAATCCAATTCCCAAACATTCTATGTGCGGTGTAATATTTTCAAGCGTATATTTTACATTGGTTTGGAGTTGTCGATTCTGACCACAATCTATTGGTTATGAACTGCAGATTGAAATTGAAGAAACTGCAAAAAGGTGGGAATTTAAGGATATGGGACCTGGATAAACTGAAAGAACGAGAGGTTGTAGAGAGTTTCAGGGAGAGCATAAGGGAACAATTGGCAGGAATGGGGGACAGAAATACAGTAGAAGAAGAATGGGTAGCTCTGAGGGATGAAGTAGTGAAGGCAGCAGAGGATCAAGTAGGTAAAAAGACGAGGGCTAATAGAAATCCTTGGGTAACAGAAGAAATATTGAATTTAATTGATGAAAGGAGAAAATATAAAAATGCAGTAAATGAAGCAGGCAAAAAGGAATACAAACGTCTCAAAAATGAAATCGACAGGAAGTGCAAAATGGCTAAGCAGGGATGGCTAGAGGACAAACGTAAGGATGTAGAGGCTTGTCTCACTAGGGGTAAGATAGATACTGCCTACAGGAAAATTAAAGAGACCTTTGGAGAGAAGAGAACCACTTGTGTGAATATCAAGAGCTCAGATGGCAACCCAGTTCTAAGCAAAGAAGGGAAGGCAGAAAGGTGGAAGGAGTATATAGAGGGTTTATACAAGGGCGAAGTACTTGAGGACAATATTATGGAAATGGAAGAGGATGTAGATGAAGATGAAATGGGAGATAAGATACTGCGTGAAGAGTTTGACAGAGCACTGAAAGACATGAGTCGAAACAAGGCCCCGGGAGTAGACAACATTCCATTAGAACTACTGATGGCCTTGGGAGAGCCAGTCATGACAAAACTCTACCATCTGGTGAGCAAGATGTATGAGACAGGCGAAATACCCACAGATTTCAAGAAGAATATAATAATTCCAATCCCAAAGAAAGCAGGTGTTGACAGATGTGAAAATTACCGAACTATCAGTTTAATAAGTCACAGCTGCAAAATACTAACGCGAATTCTTTACAGACGAATGGAAAAACTGGTAGAAGCAGACCTCGGGGAAGATCAGTTTGGATTCCGTAGAAATGTTGGAACACGTGAGGCAATACTAACCTTACGACTTATCTTAGAAGAAAGATTAAGAAAAGGCAAAGCTACGTTTCTAGCATTTGTAGACTTAGAGAAAGCTTTTGACAATGTTAACTGGAATACTCTCTTTCAAATTCTGAAGGTGGCAAGGGTAAAATACAGGGAGCGAAAGGCTATTTACAATTTGTACAGAAACCAGATGGCAGTTGTAAGAGTCGAGGGGCATGAAATGGAAGCAGTGGTTGGGAAAGGAGTGAGACAGGGTTGTAGCCTCTCCCTGATGTTATTCAATCTGTATATGGAGCAAGCAGTAAAGGAAACAAAAGAAAAATTCGGAGTAGGCATTAAAATTCATGGAGAAGAAGTAAAAACTTTGAGGTTCGCCGATGACACTGTAATTCTGTCAGAGACAGCAAAAGACTTGGAAGAGCAGTTGAACGGAATGGACAGTGTCTTGAAAGGAGGATATAAGATGAACATCAACAAAATCAAAATGAGGATAATTTAATTATTTATTTATTTATTTAACCTGGCAAGATTAGGGCCATGAGGCCCTCTCTTACATCTAACCAGGCATTCTACTTATTTTACATTTATATGTTTTAGTAGGCATGTTAAATTACATCTAGTACAAAAAGTGAAATAAACAATTAGAAAGGTACACCTGGAAAAATACATACATATAGAGTTTATATTCGTAGATCATAAGTACTGTTATAATTAGACATTATTGAAGAGACAGATTTTATATAGGAGTGCTGGCAGCAGGGAGTATGAGGGAGACTCATGGTGAAGGGAGGAGAAGAATAGAGAGACATGATGAAACATAATTAAGGAAATATAAAGACTGCGTGGCTAATAGAGATAGATGAAGAGGAAGGCATCTCAGGAGCAAGATAGACTCTAGCTTTGCTATTTGACAGATGAGAGGATTGGCCTTGTACATTAATTTTGTGGAGTACTTTATGAGGATGATAGTAGGAAATGCTTCAACTTCTTCTTGAAAGCAGCAGGAGATTGAATTTTGCGCAAGGTAAGGGGCAATTTGTTCCAGAGGCGGACAGCGGCAACTGAGAAGGAGTTTGCAAAAGTTTTTGTTTTGTGAGTGGGCACAGTTAGGATACCAAATAAGAGTGACCTCGTGTTTCGATTATGATGGCATGACAAGTTTTTAATCTCTGAAGCAAGGTACTTGGTGCTTGCGCGACGAGGAGTCGGTGAAGTAGACATAGTGTGTGGTAGTTACGCAATTTGTCCGGCCGCAGCCACCCTAGCTCGGAGTATGAAGCACTAACATGATCATATCGGCGAATGTTGCAGGTGTAATGCACACAGGCATTCATGGTTAGCTCTAGCCGTCTTTCGATTTCACTACTCATGTCTTGTTGAATCACGTCACAATAGTGGAGGTTCGGTAGAACGAGTGCTTGCACGAGCTGGCGTTTCAAGTCCTGTGGAAACATGTTCCGAAACTTTTTGAGAGCATAGAGACAAGCAGACGTCTTTCGGCACACTGCGACTGTATTCTCCGCCCAGTTGAGATGCTCATCCAAAGTTACACCCAAGTTCTTCACTGTTTTCTGATATGGTATTGGAGTACCGTCGAGCAGAATAGGAGGTAGCCGTTCGCGGAAATCTGAACTTATTAATTTCTGATGGGCTATTAAGATTACTTGTGTCTTTTTTGCATTTAGTTTAAGCCCCAGGTTTTTCGCCCGTGTCACTACTGAAGACAGATCATCATTCATCTGAGTGATTGCAGTGTTTACATCTTCAGGTCTGACGCTTAGGTAGAGCTGGAGGTCGTCGGCATAGAAATGATATTTACAGGAGGACAGAACAGACGCAATATCGTTGACATATAAAGAAAACAAAAGTGGTCCTAAGACTGATCCTTGTGGCACTTCCGAGGAAACATGTTTCCAGGAAGATTTTTCATTTACGCAGACAACACATTGCTGTCTGTCTTTTAAGCAGCTTTCAAACCATCTCATTGCACTATCAGAGAAATTAAGCTGTTGCATTTTTCTGAGCAATATGTCAAAGTTAACAGTGTCAAAAGCTTTGCTGAAGTCCAGTAGCGTCAATATTGTTGCCTTTCGATTGTCGATGGCATATTTCAGGTCATCAGTTACTTTAATTAGAGCAGTGTTTGTGCTGTGATGTTTATGGAAACCGGATTGAAATTTGTCATATAGGCTGAATTCATGCAAGTGTTCAGTGATTTGGTCATGAACAATATATTCAAGTGCTTTGGAAACAGCAAGCAGTATGCTAATTGGTCGGTAATCACTAGGCAGTTGCGGGTTTTCGATCTTAGGGATGGGTCGAATTATGCTTCTTTTCCATGCAGTGGGGTATATTCCGTTCACGAGAGAAAAATTAAATATGTCAGTTAAGACAGGTACTAAGATATCGGCAACATTCTTAATCATGGTTATACCGATACTGTCGTTGCCTATTGCATCAGAAGAGATTCTCATTATTGCTTTTCTTGCCGTATTTGTTGTTATAATGGAATGTAGTCAAATTAAATCAGGTGGTGCTGAGGGAATTAGATTAGGAAATGAGACACTTAAAGTAGTAAAGGAGTTTTGCTATTTAGGGAGTAAAATAACTGATGATGGTCGAAGTAGAGAGGATATAAAATGTAGACTGGCAATGGGAAGGAAATCGTTTACGAAGAAGAGAAATTTGTTAACATCGAGTATAGATTTAAGTGTCAGGAAGTCGTTTCTGAAATATTTGTATGGAGTGTAGCCATGTATGGAAGTGAAACATGGACGATATCTAGTGTGGACAAGAAGAGAATAGAAGCTTTCGAAATGTGGTGCTACAGAAGAATGCTGAAGATAAGGTGGGTGGATTACGTAACTAATGAAGAGGTATTGAATAGGATTGGGGAGAAGAGAAGTTTGTGGCACAACTTGACTAGAAGAAGGGATCGGTTGGTAGGACATGTTTTGAGGTATCAAGGGATCATAAATTTAACACTGGAGGGCAGCGTGGAGGGTAAAAATCGTAGAGGGAGACCAAGAGATTAATACACTAAGCAGATTCAGAAGGATGTAGGTTGCAGTAGATACTGGGAGATGAAGAAGCTTGCACAGGATAGAGTAGCATGGAGAGCTGCATCAAACCAGTCTCAGGACTGAAGACCATAACAACAACAACATTGGAGTTTAATGATGATTTTATCCTGCAGAAGTATTTTTGCTGTCATAGATTTATGTTCATTGTTTTGACAAATGAAGTAACATTTGGTAGTTACCTTTTATGGATGACTTCTTAGTCATGTTACCCATACCATGGCAGTAGTAATGTTGACCATCCCATGGGGCTAGTGATTCTTTTGGAATAAAAGGCAGCCAGTGTTAATTCAGGATATGAGCTGCCTGCATTCCAAAGTTCACCAAATCCATCCACATGATTCAGTGTGAGGGAGTAACAAACATACTAATTTGATGAAGAAAGAGAATAAGCAATTTCTATGAGCAGCTACAATAAGTAATGCAACACATATTTATTTATTTATTTATTTTCCTGAAGGCAGGTTGAATTTATTCAGGATTCCAGTACTCCATATTATTCCCACACTTTTGGCTAGGCACTCAATGCCACAGCCTTATGTCACCTTAGTGGAAGGGCCTGAATGCCCGCATAGTATCACACTAATGCTTGACGATGGAGCCAAAGTCGTGCTGCATCAGTAAATTCCCCATCATTCACAAACTGTTTCCAGTGAAGTGCATCTGTCATTGGGCCAAACAGATGGAAGTCAGAAGGTATCGTATCTGAGCTGGGGGAGGATGGGGAAGAACAGTTGAATGAAGTTTTTTGAGCTCCACTCAAGTGTGCAGACGTGTGTGAAGCCTTACGTTGTCGTGGAGAAGGAGACGTGTGTTTGCATTTTTGTAGCGACGTTTGGGCTGAAGTCATTTCTTCGGTTTCCTGGGAGTAACATACGAGGTTTGAATGAAAAGTAATGCCTCCATCTCCGAAAATTGGGTTTGTATGGGAATATTTTAATAAATCAAATGCAGAAATAATCTGTAGAACATGATCTTTAATTACCAATATTCACTTTTCCACATAATCACCGGCCAGTTGAATACATTTCTGCCAACGATGAACAAGTTTTCTGAAGTCGTCATGGAAAAAGTCAACACTCTGTTTCCACAACCCCAGTCTCACAGTTCTCTCAATGTCATCATTAGAAGCATAATGCTGTCCCCGCAAATCGTCTTTCATTATCAGGAACAGATGTAAGTCAGACAGTGCTAAATCTGGACTGTATGGAGGATACTGTACGGTGGAGAGATTCAGTCTCTGAAGTTCTGCTGTGGTGGCACGTGAAGTTTGTGGGTTGGCATTGTCATTCTGCAGGAAAACATTTCCTTTTTCCTTTCGTACCCTTGGTAACCGTCATTTCAGAGTTCACAGCATTGTGATGTAACACTCTGAATTTATTGTTGTTCCACGATCAAGGAAATCAACATGGATAACACCATCTGCATCCCAGAGCACCGTTGCCATGATTTTTCCATCTGAGGGCTATGTCTTGAATTTCTTTTTCTGAGGTGAGTTTTCATGTCGATATTAAGGTGCGTTTACACTGCGATTTGTATCGGCACATGTATGAGATACATGTATATGCGACTTTGCGACATGTATCACGACTTGTATGAGTTGACAAGTATCAACCTCATACATGTATGAGCGTGCGTTTACACTGGTTGATATGTATCACTGTGCGATAGCTTCCGACGACGATTTGGAAGATTTCACATTTTTATGTGCTGATACACTTGCTCTTTTGGAAGATGATAGGAAGAAAAGGCGGAGGAAGCGTAGATGGTGGCACAGAGAGTTTCTCACGAATTAACGCTAGAGGATGGCGCGTATTTTAGAAATTATGTTAGGATGAGTATGGAGGATTTCCGCGGTTTGTTATCACTTGTGGCTCCTCTTGTGTCCAAAACCAACACAAACTTTCGGGAAGCGATTCCACCAGAGGATCAGTTGGCAGTAACACTTTGTTTTTTAGCCGCTGGGGATTCCTCATAAAATGAAGATTTCATGACAACACATTTGCATTGTCGCGCGATTGCTAATGCCAATGTCTCACGATTGTCGGCATCCGTTGTCAACATTATCATGCGAGGCCGCCGGAATAATAGCAAAACATTGATATACGTGCCAGATGCATGAAAAAATTATATAATGTATTACATACTCTGATATATATATATAAAACTTTTACCTTCACTTCTTGGGGTAAAACTTGCACAATGGCCTCGCAAACACGAAGAATAATGTTGCATATGGCACTTTTTGATATTCTATGCAGATACATTAACGTCGAAACGACAGTCGGCACCTTCAAAACTCAAACAGCCGCCAAAGAGCCTGGTACTACGCATGCGCTAATCGTCAAAATAAGCGGCAGTCGACAAGACGACAGGAAATGATAGTACTGCGCATGCGCGAGTTCTTCAAATGTCGCTCATACATGTCGCGTATATGGCCAAAAAGCGATATACAAAATGTATACGCGACATGTATGAGCTCGAGGGTCCACATACAAGTTCCGTGAATTTTTGTATGAGGTGATGTATCGCGACATGTCAAATTGACATGTCGCTCATACATGTCACGATACATGTATCCCAGTGTAAACGTACCTTTACATAGACTGACGTTTTGACTCCAGGTCGTAATGGTGTATCCACGTTTTGTCTCCTGTCACAATTGAATGGAGAAAGGCATCGCCTTCATTCTTGTAACGTGAGAGGAATTCCTGGCAAATTTTAAGTCTGTGCGCATTCATTTCAGGAGTCAGCATCCGAGGTACCCATTGTGCACAGATCTTCCAATAGCCAAGCAAAGCAATAATGTGACCCACACATTCTTGTGAAATGCTGATTGTGCTTGCAATTTCTTTTTGAGTGATACGGCGACCATCTTAAATGAATCTGTCAACATTTTGCTTGTGAAACTCGATAGTTGCTGTCACAGGACATCCAACTCTTTGTTTGTCATGCAGCTCAGATGTTCTTGCCCCAACATCTTTAAACTTACTAGCCCAACGATGCACAGTACTCACGTGAACACAATCACCGTAAAATGCTTTCATTCTCTGATGAATCTCCTTTGGGGTGACACCTTGTGCTATCAAGAATTCAGTGACTGCACATTGCTTAAATCACATTGATCGACCATCTGCGCATGGTTCCATGCTTTACACTGTAACAACACAACCGTTCAATGCTAAGGCTTCCCGCCAACTGGAGCTGTAGAGAAGAGGCTATGGAACAAACCAGTACCTGCCGCATACCGATGCTGCCAACTGTTGGAAGAGTTACAAAGGTGGAGGCATTACTTTTCAGTCAACCCCCATAATATATTTCAGAGTTCATCACTGGAACATGAGGGAGAACACAAAACAGAATAACCCCTTCAGAATCCCAGAAGACCATCACCATGACTTTACCAGCTAAGGTAGCTGCTTTGAACTTTCTCTTCAGAGGAGAAGTGGTGGCACCACTCCTCTGATTGCTGTTTTGTTTCCAGTTCAAGGTTATGAACCCATGTTTTATCACCTGTGATAATGTTCATCAAAAAATTGTCATAATCAACTGTGTAGTGCATAAGCAATACTGCATAGATAGTCCTTCATTGGTCTTTATTTTATTCTGTTCTGTGGTGAGAAACCTTGCAGGAACGCACTTTTGAGTACCCAAATCGGTTGACAAATGTGTCAGCCCTGTGAACAGACACATCCATTTGAGAAGCGAGATGTTTGATTATGATCAGTTGATCACCTGGAATTAGTGTGTCTACACATTCCAACATTGCAGAAATCACAGCTGTTTGTGGTTGCCCGCAATTGGACAAGTTTGCGCGACCCTTTTGTGAGGATGACAGACACTTTGCCCAACGACTCGCCGTGCTTTTGTTCAGTGCTAGGTCTCCATATACATTCTGCAATCAGCTATGAATATCTGTGATGCTCTGGTTTTCCATCAAAAGGAACTCAATGACACGTCTCTGCTTGGAATGCATTTACATTACAGACACCATTTTGAAGGCTTAGTATAGTGCCATCTCCTATCAAAGTTTCATGTAACTATATGAGCTGAAGTGGAAATATTCCATGATGTTTCACAATAAATTCCACACTTTTTTAACCAAAATTGGCCAAGAAAAAATTTAATTCTTGCATTACTTATTGAACATTCCTCATTGTTCAGAGTAGCACAAATTTTATAATATTTGTATGTGCAGTGGTGCCATCTGCCCTCGTGTGTGGCTATTACCACTGGACTTGTTTGCATATCATAATCAAATCCAGCCTCACTAAGAGTCCACTACTTTCTAAATGTAAAGGCATGTCATCTGCCTGTCACGTGGCATTTAGATGACACCATCATTGTGATTCTTCAAGCATCTCAGAAGCTATAAGATACAACTGACACTCAGCAGCTAAAAAGCCATGAGCTTTTATGGAAGTATGGATTAAACCCTTGGGGGATTGTATAAGCATTGTATTCGTTGTGTTGCTGGAGCAGGAAGATAGACAAAATAAATAAACAGTTACGCACAGTGCAGCAATAAGCAGTAAGCAGCAAAAACGTTACTTACTTGAGTACTGTTTATTTTTTGCTTTCGTTGTACAGAGTTAGAATATTCCATTGTTGATTATTCGCTTTTGTGTTTTACGAGAAAGAGAAATAAAGTTGTATGTTCTTGCATATACATATAAGAAGTTGTTATTTAATATGATGATATGTAGTGGCCATAAAGTGGTGGCTACAGATACAGATGAATTCACACAGCAAGAAGCAAACAAGCTAGGTGACATAAATTTACTGACACGTAGGACAGATGACAGAAGTCCTATGACACATTTAGTACAGCTATAGAATGTGCTGCGTAGTCTGATACAAGACTTATGGAATGAAATAGCGCAGCATGGAAAGTTTCACCAGAACAAATTAATGATGTGCATGTGACGGGCTCTACAGTCGACAAAATTATGAGAAATGATGATTCATGTAGAAGATGTATGAAGCTGTGCACACCTCAGTTCCTGCATGATAAACTGAAACTCTGGTTTTTATTGTTAGAGTTGGCATTCACTCATAATAAAGTAACAAACGATCAAGAAAAGTTTGCTATAGCAGTCAACATCTGGACGCCAGAGCAATGACGTTAGTAGAAGACAAAAGGATTCTGGCGGCAGTTTCGGCAAATAGTGACGGAAGCAGTATTTGCAGATGCTATGCTCAGATACGTTTGGACATCACAGCTTCCCATGGCAGCAAGAGTGGCAGTGCCTATGAAGGATGGGTGCAACATGATCACTATTCTCCAGCTGTCCAACAGAGTTTATGCAACAGTGGGGACAGCAAGTATAATGAGCGTCGCAGAAGCAGCAGTGAAGTCGGAAAAACATAAGGTGGTGGCAATTCACAAGGATCAGCAGGTGGATACAACCACAGAGTTTCAGAAACTAAAGGAACAAATAGACGGTCTGCAGAGACAAATCAAGGCTTGGAAGACCACTGGTTCTGAGGGACCTGCAGTGCAGTTACGGACAGTTGACTGACGAAACCTGAACAACTATGTTGGTATCATAAAAAGTTTGGTCAGTGAGCTGCCAAGTATATTCTGCCATGCAGTTACACACGCTGTGTCAGTATCATGGAGATTCTAAGCACAGACACTTCCTTTTTGCCTGTATCGTGACAACTGTGTGTATGAGAGATGAAGACGTTGTGTTATTATCTGGTAGAAACCAAGTCTGATGTAAGCACGTCGTCAGTAGAGAGAGATGTGTCAGTCAAGGACAGTTCGCTAGTTCATCTCACAGCAGCAGATAAACAGCTGGTAGCAACGTATAGCAACTGCAACAAGGACGTGAATTTAGGTGTTGTAATACTTGTCACTGAATGTTTGTAATGGTGGGTGTGGCTGAAGCAATCCAGGGGGAGGGGGGCAGATTCTCTGTATGCATACAGTATCAACATTGAAATTCAATTTGCTTGACTTGAGAAATGAGAAGAAGTGGTTACTACGCTTCTAGAAAGGTTCAGAGAAAGAGAAGGCCGTGTGGTACAACTGACAGAGGTAAACCAGCATTTGGACCCGACAGCATGAACACTAACCACAGTGGCACATAATACAATTCATCACATAAACACAATGCTAGGTCATCCAGTCTCTTTTAGACCGAGAAGATTGTCACCAGACAGGTTCACAGACGCAAAGGCAGAGTTTGAATGTATGTTAGATCAGTGAGTGATACGAAGATCTGATAGTGCATGATCCATCTCTACATCTAGGTAAAAAAGTAGAAGAAGAAGAAGAAAACAAGAACAAGAAGAAAGGCAGAAAGTGGAGTTCTTGCAGTGATTACAGGGAATTGAATGCTCGCACGATAGTCAATCAACATCCAGTGCCCACTATTTGTGATTTTACGAATGTACTAATGGGAGCAAAATATTTCAGTTTCATAGATTGTCAAAGGTCATCCCATCATTTACCAGTTGCAGACATTGAAGACAGCTGTCTTTAAACCTTTTGGCCTCTTTTAATTTTTGTGTATGTCATTTGGCATTAAAAACATGGCTTAAACGTGGCAACGTTTCATTGATGAGGTGTTATGGAGGCAAGACTTCACCTTCACCTATTTTGACGATATACTAGTGTTTTCAGCAACACAAAATCTTCATAAGGCACACCTAAAAGCAACATTTGATAACAACATATAGGTACAGGATAATAATTAATAAAAGTATGTGCAACTTGTGAAAAAACCACATTACCTACATGTGTCACTTAGTTTTAGCAGGTGGCATCTGCCTGTTGGAAGAGAAACTGGAACTTACACTACAAATACTTAGGCCGTTGGATTTGCAACAGTTACGTAAGTTCTTAGGTGCTGCAAATTTTTACCATCGACATCTGCTGGGAGCAGCTGCTTTTAAAGCACCGCTCGCAGAGGAGCTGACGGGCCCTAATACCGCTAAACATCAGAAGGTAGATGGGACACCCTGCAAGCAGAAAGCCTTTGAACAGATCAAGACAAACGATTTCATTGCCTCATCCTGAGAGAGATGTGGTACTATTTATAATAGCCGATAAATGTCAGATAGCCATTGGAGCAGCATTACATCAAGGGTCTACTCAACACTGGCAACCATTAGGGTTTTTCTTGCAGGAACTCATGGAAGCACAAAGGAACTGGAGTGTGTATGACTAAAAACTGTTATCGGTATATAAGACAATAACACACTTTCGGCCTTATATGGATGGTAAACCATTTATGGTGTTCACAGGCCACAAACTAATCACCTTTGCATTCAGCAAGCATTACAGATGCTCTGTCACTTAGGCAGTTCAGACAGAGTACATAAACCAGTTCACCACAGACTGAAATCATGTAAAAGAGGTGGAGAATATCATAGCAGACTATTTCTCAAGGGTTGTGGCGATAACCAATTCTGTAGATTACGCGAGATTGGCAAGAGAACAAAGAGAAGACACACAACTTCAGGTTTTTCAGCAGAGCACCTCCACAGTGTTGAGACTGCAGGACGTATGTCCGGAAGTGAGGCCATTTAAATATGTTGCGATACCTCACAAGGACGACCTAGACTGTTTGTGTCTGAACATTTACTGCGAAAGACATTCAGAAGTATTCGTAATTTGGCTCATTCAGGTACACGACCAAGAGTCCAAGTTGCTGACACAACATTTATGTGAACTGGAGTTAGAAATGATTGTCAAAGGTGGACACAACAATGCTCTGCCTGTCAACACTGTAAGGTGTGATGTCATGTGAAGAACCCCATGGGATACTTTGATAAACCATATTTTCAATGTTAACACATGCACCTCAGCATCACTGGCCTACAGCCAATGTCTGGAGGTTACTGTTATCTACTAACAGCAATTGATAGATTTACAAAGGGGCAGGCGTTGTACCGATTCGAGACATATCAGCGGGAAGAGCCAGTCAAAGTATCTTGGCGACACGGGTAGGAAGATTCTGTTGCCCAGTGCACGTCACAACTGACCAGGGTCATTAGTTCGAATCTTCATTATCTCTTGAAGTGGCTAACATTTGTGGAGTCCGACATCATCATACGACAAGTTATCATCCAGAAAGTAACTGTATGATGGAGCGATGGTACAGAACACTTGGAGCTGCATTGATGTGCCATGGTGACAGTGGTTCTGCAACATTTCTACTGGTGTTACTGGGTCTGAGCATTTATTTTCAAACAAGTCCAAGAGGCATCCACAGCAGAGCTTGTGTATGGGAAAACCTTGCACCTTCATGGCAATTTCTTTGAAGAGCTTAAGAACGAGATTGGCCTACTGTAGTTATTGAAGATGGTTAAAGCACAGCTGCCAAACCTCCGGCTACAGCCATCGAATTGGCAGGGCGACATTCCATCATTTGTGCACCGAGACTTCAGCAACTTTCACATGTGATGTTATGAGCCAACAGTGCAGCCACCATATACCATATGTTATAAAGTTCAGCAATGTAACACACACATAATGAAGCTCCAGATTCACAATAAACTGGTTATTGTGTCAGTTGATCGAGTGAAGCCAGCTTACTTACTGCCAGAAGACTTACAGCAGGAAGACATACAGGACTCGCAGTGGAATATGGTGTCACAGCGGGAGCAAGCATCTTCAAGAACAGCAAATACACCAAATCTGGTGGAAGAAAAAGTTGCACAACTGGTGATTTGTACAAGGGCACATCAAAAGATCCAATACAGGTTTCCAAACCTACCTGGAGTTCTACTCTAGCAGGAGGGGGTTGTGTGGGCGCGGGAAGATAGACAAAATAAACAAGCAGTTACACACAGTGCAGTAGTCAGTGGCAAAGACATTAATTATTTGAATACTGTTTATTCTTTGTCTTTGCTCTATGAAATGTTCCATTGTTGCTTATACGCTTTTATGTTTTATGACCGAGAAGTGAAGTTGTATGTTCTCGTATGTGCGTCTAAGAAGTTATTATTTAATATGATGTTAGGTAGCGGCCATATGTTGACTCTTGTTATGTAAGTCAATTCACAAAAATGAAGTAGTTCAAAAACTAAAGAGTAAATGGCTTTTTTTTTTTTTTTAAGAGTAATTATTGTTCCACATTTCGCATTATATTCTTCAAATCAATAAATTTGTGCTACTACACACTTTCAGGAGTGGCCTATGTGTTAATTAATGGTGTAAGCTCGTTTTATTTCTTCCAAATCCCTCCAGCCATTTCAGCGTGAAAGAGGGACAAACATACTCACACACAAGCTTTACCATTTATAGAAGTAATACATACAGGACATTATGATACAGATACATCAGATGACGGTGATTATGATTACTGTTTGTTATTCAACAGCTATTTGTCCTATGATTGTATTACTCAGTTTAGTCCATACATTGTGGTCCTGTTTCATTATTGCTTTCTTATTTGTTGTATGTTATGTATTTGAACCTGTTGCCTTGAACTCCTCTTTTTTGACCTGGAAGTGTATTCATACTTTGCTTGCTTCTGCTTGGATTTTAGCCTCTTTCACCCAAAAGAGGAAATATTTGTTCAATAGAACTACAGGATTATTGTTTTTGTCATCCTGTTTAGTGTTGTTATAGTTGCCATGGTCAGAGAATAAAACCTTTTCCTTCTTTTATAGCACTAAAATGTCAAATAAAGGTTTTGCTGAGAATAGATTCTGTAGGTGTCACAAAATTAATTTTTATGTTTATTTGATTTTTTGTTTTAGCCGCACGGTTTGAAAGTGCAGCATAACTTATATCTGACGTACAATTATGCTTGCAGGTTCTGCTTAATACTACACAGATGTATTACTATTTCTTTCATAAAACACCTTCAATGGCTCTAAAAAGGGTAATTATGATCCTTGCAGCCTCACTGGAGTTTGAGAAGAAGCACAACAGTGAGATTGTTGAGAGACCAACAGACAATGAAGAAGTTCCTCATGTAAGTATAACTGTATTTTCTGCTAATGTTTTACTGGATCTTAATTACACAAGAATTATTGTGACATTAAAGAACAACACTACAGACTTAAAATGTAATGCATAAAGGTACTATCATTTTAACATTTGAAACTATAACTTTTTAAATGTTGTTTATTTATAATTTATTCATATTTGTTTGTAATAATACAGTATGAACAATGTGTGTTAAGTTTTAAATGTTGTAAAGAGCATGTTTATGGAATTAAATTAAGGTCAGTTGTTAAATATATTGTCAGTATCTTGTAATTTGTTTACAATGTGCCTCTCTTTATAAGGATAATGTATGAATGATGATTGTAAGGACACACATTGTTTGTAATAATACTTACTCTTCAAATGCCAGTCTTGAGGTGATAACAATAAATACAGGACCTCAAGGGAAAACTGCAGTTGTAGGAATAGGTAAAAAATTTACAGCTGCAGGGCATTACAGGTGATACTGAATAACAGTTCTTCCTCTTAACTAAGTATTCTGTTCAGAAAATGTAGTGGATAGTGCCAGACGTTGTAAGTAGAGGAATAAGTCTGTCACATAAAGATGAATGTACAAGACATCAATTGTGCTATTGGAATACTGTTCTGCAGCTGGACTAAACCTAGAAGACATGTTACCTTTCAAACAATCTGCCACCTTGATTCTATCCTGAATATGTTTTATTTTAATTATTTTCTTGTACGGTCACTGTTATTAAATTATCCTGATGCAGTGGAACTGCTATGCAGTGCCACCATCCCTTGCCATGTGACTTCTCCATCTGCAGAGGGTCGAGGGCTGCAAGAGAGCTTCATAGTATTCAAGCTACATAATGATGTAAATGTCGTTCAGTAACGCTTTTGTATTTCATTGTTCCAATATAACAGTTACAACATTGGGTGAATGAATCAGTGCAGCAGAACATCATCTGTGAACAGTCTTAAGGGTAAGAAGTGATGCTATATGTGGTGTGGTAGAGGGATTGTGTTGCCACAGCAAAGTAGACAGCGCAAATTGAAACCACAGATATTAGCGACGGCTCCTGAAGACCACGCATCGCCTCTCAGCATGGCAGCGCTTTCACGCTGAGGTCAGTTTAGTGTTGAGCTAGCAAGAACTCTCCCAGTTCAAGATATTACTTGCAGCAGTCAACATCATTGAGTAGGAGAGTGACAGTTAAAGTTTCTAATGGACATATACTTTCATCAGTGTTGAACATTGTACCTCAAGAGAATGGTTTGTTAATTAGTGCGTTGAGTAATACTTCGCTAGCCCATGACAGTTGTAAATTATCCAGTACTTCTCCGATGAAGAAGTTTGTCAAAGTTAAGTAAATCTTTTATTCTTTAATGTGATAAAGTGAATTACTATTTTATGGTTTCTAGTATGATAAGCCTTCTTCCAGAGCAGTCAAGCAACCCACAGTTGTGACTAGACGAAATTAATTTCACATGGCCATAATACTATCCATTCATCAGATAAAATTAGTCTTCTTCTATTATCTTTGCCGTTTTCTTGCCACTTTGCTCTACCTAACGTTGCCTCATGCCAGTTGAAAAATTCTAAAAAAATTTTTACTCCTCCATATGGGATTACATTTACCTTCCCAACCAGAGCTATTTGTCCAGAAACTGTGTCAGTGATACAGCAGTCAGCACAGGATTCAAGGAAATAGTCATCTGAGTTATGACATTTCTAGAGATTTTGTATAAGAATCAACATAAATTACAAAAACAATTATCATATGAAACCCAGCTCTTTCTGCTCATCTACAAGATCTGGAGAACAGTAGATACTTGTGGCCAGGTTGGTATGATGTTCCTTAACTTCCAGGAGATATTTGATATAGCTGCACTCTGCCACCTAATGAACAAAACAAGTGTGTCCCAAATATCAGACTAGTTGTGGGATTGAATTGAAGAGTTTCTAGCAAATAGAACACACTAGACCTATGTCATTCTTAAGGGAGAGAAATATTCAAACATAACCGTGACTTCAGACAAACCCTGAAGGGGTGCTGTAGAACTCGTTGAAAGTTCCTTCAGGCTTTTTGTGGATGATGCTGTTATATACAGACATGCCTCACTAAAAATGTATTGTGTGGATGACTAATAATTATTTGTTGTATTGTTTTGTGTGTGTTGTTGTATAAATGATTATGGAATTAAATGAAGGGCTAGGGTGGAATCTGGTGATGGCACATAACTTACTGAGGTTACCTTCCATTAGGAAAGTGGGTGCGTAGAGTGACTGTAATATGATTTATAAATTATAGAGTGCAGCAATCAGTCCTCTCTCTCTCTCTCTCTCTCTCTCTCTCTCTCTAGGTTTTATTTGGCAAATCCAGATTTCGGCTAGTGCCTTACCATTATCAATGTACTATTTTCTAGTTTCAGTGCATGTCAGTTCCCTGTTGTTCGGGTGAAAGTCACAGTTCTTTGAAAACTACATACAGTATGCAGCACGTAGTATTCAAAGAACTGTGACTGATGCCTGAACAACAGAGAACTGACATGTGTCAAGACTAGAAAATAGTGCACTGATAATGGCCAGGCACTAGCCGATATCTGGATTTGCAAAATAACATGCAAAAATGTGGAAAAAAAAAAATAATACGACAGATTGCTGCACTCTATAATTTATAAAGCGTAACTTACTCCTCTGGAATGACAGAAATATGTTACCAAGCTTAACATTTGCCTCTAATTGACTAATTGTCAACAGTGACACAATCCCAAGAGACACTGCAGGAAGATTAGAAATATAACCCCTTAAATGTGAAGGACTGCCACAGTAGCCGGTGTGCTCCACGACCCAGTTGCCATTATTTTAACATAATTTCAATATCAGTGCAGCAGTTGGACCCTTATCACACAATGTCATTTGCATTAAACTGAACAGATAGGGAGTACATGAGTTTATTCTCAATCATTACCATCAGTGGATACTCATCGTATTGTATAGTTTCCATATTCTGCCAAGCAAAGTGTTGTAACCAAGTAACACACAAAACCAACCAAGTCACTCAACTATGACATTCTTCTTAACCTCTGAACATCAAGCCTCTCGGGATCCAGAAGACACAAACTAGAAATACAACAAAAGGTTCAGTGAGCATCCGCCGGTAGATGGCACTGTGGAAAATGTGCTGTGTGCACGCTTCCCACCATCGGCCACTCGTGACTGGCCTGCATTGATACAGTTGACAGGTGATTTGAGCGCACACATGGCAAGCCACACTCGATGCACTCAAACTCGCATGCACTAGTAGCAGGATACAGCACAAAACTCTTTAGTAAGGAATAAAATGTGCTTCAACATGTACCTCACTGAAAGGATTGGCATTAAACAATCTGACTTTCGTTTATATTATGTGCAGATATCTTGCAGCCGAAAATGTATTTACGTGTGCATTCAATGAAAATACATAACACATAAAAAGGAGGGAGTATGATGGAAAACGAAGAAAATGTCACAGGAATATTTAGAACGTTGGCTCAAAATCTGGTGACCTCTTCTGTCCCTGCTGGCTCAGTGCCAGTGGTAAAATTTTCTTTCATTACCAGGTTTCATACGAACTCTCTCTTGTGTGGGTACCACTACCTTCTGTGTTTTTATGACCTTGTCTTCAGAGGCCACTAAAATAATTTCTAAACGAAAAATAAATAAGAACCAGATTTTCCAAAGTATTAGATTGTTTCTTCTTTCCTTAGGCACAACTGGTGACGTTTGAGATGCTCATGTTATCTTGTAGTATTGTTCTTTCCTCACTGAATGACCACTTTCTTTCCTTCCAGGGCAGAAGGATTTCTACACGGTTCCTAATGTTGTCTGTTCCTTCAGACATGCATCCATGTCTGAAGGACATTGTAATGTGAAGGTACAGACACTCTATAAACACAGACATTGTGAGCATCAATGATGTATCCATGCCTCAATGGGCTAAAATGACAATAAAATATTTCTCTCATCCTGTGCAGGAATCACGAAATGGGCTATTGGACTTTTTCATGACATGTGGAAGTTTGGGTCGGTCCTGGAG
Source organism: Schistocerca nitens (assembly GCF_023898315.1). Lineage (NCBI taxonomy): Eukaryota > Metazoa > Arthropoda > Insecta > Orthoptera > Acrididae > Schistocerca > Schistocerca nitens. The sequence goes on from NC_064622.1 coordinate 358,771,388, forward strand.
GCTCGCTCAGATAACTGAAGTGTTTAATGTGACCACTCATGGTAACTGCGAAACATAGATTCCAGTATCAGTCTGGCACAAATTTTTGAGTATCACAAATAACTGACATCAACCCAGATTCACAAAATTCAAATCCATTTCAAAATATTCGACAGGGCAGCTTTCTATAATCTTATCAAAGTGTATACTTTGCTGTATACAGGTGTGATTAAAATGGCTGCTTTTCTGTTTTTTGCACACCTTATAGCCTTCCATCTATCTACAATAGAAGAGATGAACTATTTGAAGATTGCAGTCTCTTTTGATTTCGGTCTTTTGACTGTCTTCGGTCTTTTGACTGTCTTTGGTTTGTCCTTGCCATAGTAGCTGTGAGCTTTTTTAATTTGGAGTATCATTTGCATGCATCTTAGGCTGTGAAGCTTCAGTGTTTGATTTCCACAGTAGACAGCAGACATTTTCACCATAAAGTGTCATGATGTTGTGGCTAGAGATTTGATTTATTTTGCTTTCAGCTAGCATACTGATGAGACTGTGGACTTTCTACATTTTTCCTTCAAAGAAAGGCTTTGTTGTAAATGAAGTGAAACACGCTTTTAAAAAAGGAAGGATAAATTAGCTTAGAGCTCTTGATTGTAGGGCAGCCATATATAACTAGTACTCCTCATTGATACTCCTTTCATTTACACAAATATATTTGGGACCGATGACCATCGCAGTCTGGTCCCTTTCATCCCACAAACCAACCAACCACAAATATATTTATCTAATTAAATCTTATATAAGCTTCTTATTTTTTATTTACAAGCAGATTTACTGAGGGATCAGCTTATAACTTAAAAGAAACTTATTTTAGTAACTTAATAGATAAAATTGGGCCACTGCCTAACTGCAACTATTGATTTATTAATCTGTCATCCAATTCAGTCACTCCAGCATCACTTTCACCATAATAGTTTCGAGCCCTTGTGTCATACTCCAACCGTGATTCGGCTGTGTAGGAACTAGCTGAGACGGTCATAAAACAAAACATTATAATACTGCTTTTTTCCCCCTTTATAATAATTGACAGAGACATTTCTGTTCTCTTACTGGCATTTAGCTAGCGAATGTGGTTGATACCTGACTCCATTCTTCAACTTTGGGAAACTCTAAACTCTACTGTCAAGTGTGACTCTTGTATCTGCTGGCTGATGGATCTATGAGATGTTACTCACGTAGCTTACAGAAAATCTAACATTACAAAATGGGCTGTTCCCTTGTCATTGGGGTTTCCCTTCTCAGTCTAATGGACTTTCTACACAGCAAATAAATGAAAGTCCAAAATAATTAAGAAATGTTCCCAGATGCTGGATTTCAGAGTTCATAATATAGTAATTACAGAACTCTTTGTGTGCTCTCATTTTTGTTAGAGGTGAAATCTGATTACTGTATGTGATTTACTATTATACCATTGTAGGATCATAGTAAACTTAATTTTTTTCTTAGACTGCTGTGTAATTCTGTATTAAAGTATGGCAAAAGTGTATTATTTCTTTAAATTCTTTTATGCATAAGGATCAAACAGTGGAAAATCCAGGATGGAATGTAACAATATTATGAAACTTCAGCAACTTTCCTTTTCATAATATGTATACATAAGGGGTAACCCATCATCAATTTGGACAGTTTACATGGAGCCAATTATGTTGATTTTTTTTTTTCCTTTTTTCTTCAACAGCTCATTAAGCAGATACCAAACCTCAGTGAGAAGAATCGTGAGCGACCACTGTGCTTCCTGTACTCTTTGAAGGCACGTGCAATCATTCATGCCCATCTGTCTCGAATTCCTCTCAATCCAGAAACTCTTGATAAGGATCGGCAGTACATTGTAAAGAAATGTCCGTATCTTATCCAAGAAATGGTCAACTGTGTGTCCCAGCTCATTCTTCTGGCATATGCCAGGCGAAGTAAGTATTGTGTGAATGCTATAAGGTGATTTGAGCTCTGTGCATTTAGATTTCAGAGTGGAAGAAAGAGATAGCTCAAAGTGACAGTAGAAAACATTGTAATGTGATATGTATTGTTGTAGACCTATGCCCATCTTAATGAGAATTTGTTTGTAATTTGTAATGCTTAGCAGTACTATGTTCTCAGCTTTTTCTTTTGCTGTGCAGCTTGTATTTATAGCTGCCTTCTTATGTTTTCAACTGTAGCATGAAAATTCTATGTAAATCAAATAAACCAAATAACTTTTCTAAGTAGATTAGCTGTATTGGTACATGATTTTTTTTCAGTTATGTGAAAGTAACGGTTTAAAAAACATCATATATTTGCTGTAGATATAGTAAATTAGTAAGAGCCATGTCATCAAGTGTCCATGAATGGATATGAAGACAAGTGTGAATATTACTTGCCAAAATGCAATGTAGATGCTGTGGTGGGCAGAATAATGGTCAGGGTTCTCCAACAGATGGCAGCACTGTGACATTGCACCGAGGCAATAGCTGCAGACATACACAGTGTACAATCATGGGTTGGATCAGTGAGTAGTCGTAAGGCTGTTTGCATGTTGTGCTCAAGTGTTGTTTAATTGAGCAAGTCCATTGTGTCTGTGCATAGCAACATGCCGCATACATGCAGTAAAAGCATAACTCTAGTTTGGAGGCATTTAAACCAAATGTTGTATGTACATGACTCATTATTTGTGGAATTGTTTGTGTAAAGTACTCTGAGGATAACATACTTGTACTGTCTCATAGGGGTGGGGCTGAGAAGCCACGATATGAAAAAATATTAGATAGCAACCCATATGAGTATAGAATCCATTGTTTTTGGTGTCACAAGGTTCATTGGTGACAGAATCCGTAGTTTTCGGGGTCACAAGGTTCATTGGTGACAGAATCCGTAGTTTTCGGGGTCACAAGGTTCATTGGTGACAGTCCTGGTATGTTCCAATCGTAGAGGGGGAGAAGGGGGGGAGACACTGTGACGTAACACTGTGCCTCTGTAACACCTGAAGCAATTTCTGCCAAACTTGGCACAAGTATTACTTCTGCCTGAAAAAAAATTTGTAACAGACAAGCATATGAGCAAAAAAGCACGACTCAGAAACATCTGGAGCAATTTCTATTAAATTTGGCTTGTACGTGACTCCTTATTTGTAGATAAATACTGTGGGAGTAAGGTACCCCTACAACTACTGGAGGTGCTGTATTCCTTTCCGGCAATCAGCTGACTTCAAATACTTTAAAAGTATGAACTGCAGCATGTCTCTTACATGCCTCATTCATTGCGTCAACCAGGTACAAGACCTGAGCCGTGCAGCAACCCAACAATTTTGTTAACGTGTTTAGTGTCGGAGATCATGAAGCACGACAGAATACTTCAGGTACATTTAATATTCTCTCTAGAGTTGGGGGGGGGGGGGGGGGGGTTGCGCAAGTAGTTGAGTAAGAGATCATTTGCAGATGTTTTTTTGGGGGAAAATGTGGGATTAAGAAAGCTGACCATTAGCACTCAGTTAGATCATGGGAGAAAACTAGTACATATTAGTATTAGTTTGTAAATGTAATCATTATTATTTAATGTAATTTTTATGTTTTTCTATAAATTGTCCATGATATTTCACAACATATTCTCAGTTTAACTGAAAAAAGTAACACACAAATATTGCACGTGGGTACCTTTTATTATGTTTCAGTACCAAGACTGCCAAATATTGAGACAATAGAAAACTGTATGAAACTGTGTCCAATGATAGTACAGGCTATGTGGGAATATAAAAGTCCACTCTTACAGCTGCCATATGTTACAGATGACAATTTGAAGTATTTTGTAAATAAAAAGGTAAGTACAAGTAAGAAGACTGGTAATAGGTATCTGCATAATTTAGTTACGTAAAATCTGTTACTTGCATAATTATGATTCTTAGTGTATCCCAGCTGTGGAGTAAATGGGTTCTATGCCTGTAAATAGTAAGGAGGCAATATTAATGTTCTCGAGATTCTAGAGTGTTGCTAGACTGCCTTGTTAAAAACTGTATGATGTTTCAGTGAAGTGCAATGAAGGGACTCATTTTCCAAAATTTGGATGATTTTTTTTGTATATCTACCTTATAGGGTGATATTCTCAAAGTCAAAGTTATGCCCCACTCCAGGAATCAGCATAGGGGGAACAGGTGCAAGAATCCTGCATTGGCATTCTAGACAAGGTTGTAATGGAGGTGCTTCACCATTGCATTCTCCGACCTGTTATGAAGTGAAGTGTCAGTTGTGGGAATGGCTGTGACGAGAACTTGTACAGTGTAGTGTTGGATTTGTATTGTCACGAATGAAGGGAAGGGAGAAAGTAAAGTCAAGTGCCAGCATCTAGCCTAAATGTGTTGAAGATCACAAGGGGATTGCCGAGCTCGGCGCCCTCAGCCATCAACAGTGCTAGATGCCCTCACTTCATAAAGCCCTATGGAGTGTTGTCAGACTGCCTTGTCAAAAACTGTATGATATTTCAGTGAAGTTCAATGAAGGGGGACAACCAACGGCACTGACTCAAAGGCTGGTGACTTATCCCACTACCTCTCCTCCTCTTGTCAGCCGAATACTGATTGGAAAATTTTCCCCCACTAGGATTCTAACTGGCTTATGTCTCAAGTCTACTGCTGCTGCACAGACCTGTGTTGGTGACCTGCCCTACAGAAGCAGGTTCAAAGTTACTATTGATAATTTATTTCATGTAAGACACAGCATTCCTGAGGTAAGTTCAAGCAAAAACGCATATGTGCATCTCAAGTGCACACCTCGTATGTTGATTGCACAGAACTGAACAATAGTATATCTATTCATTTTCTTCACAATTGCCATTTGAAACAGCATGAGGCCCAAAGCACACTTTGTAATACCCTTTTTCTCTTAAACCGTGGTTTCTGGTCTGTTCGACTGGGCTTAAGGTAACAGATGAGAACATTGAAATTTGGAAAGAAAGTCTGCATAATGAGGCACAGGATTTTCTGTACTGTGAATTTTTATGAACATCTTGCTGACTTGCACCGTTGAAATAAGAGAATCCAGAAGCACGCTCACACTTTTAAAATGAACAAAAAGCACAAATAATCATGCATCTTTTTAAGGTACTGCTACTCTTTGATGCAGATCTGCTGACAAAATGAGATTGAGTCATTTTGTACAATGACTTACTTGTAGTTATCATCTCTGTTTCAACAAACATAGGATGAAGTGAATGATACTGAGTTCGACACAAAAGTTGGTCTCTATGTGACTGAACTGTTATGCAATGGTTCTTGACTGAACTCTTCTGCGACAGTTCTGAATCTGAAACTGGCCACTCTTCTGCACTAAAATGAATAATGATAATGTGTTGCCTGAAAATTCAGTTTGGTGGCCTTCTCATTAAGCCTTCTTATCACCTATGTACCAATTGTTCCAGGAATAAACTCCATTTTTTTCTCTACTTTTTTTTCCCTGCTTTCAGAGTGAACAGAATATTAGCAAGGCGAGAATTGAAATGTTACAGACATTAATGTTATGTAACAGCTTCTTTTGGTGAGATGACAAAGATATTATTTACATATCATTTAAAAGAAAAAGAAGAATGTGAGCTAAAAAGAAATGCTTTGCATCCGTCCACTAATGTCTCACCACAACAATTCGCTATTGTGGTCTTCCATTAATAATCAGAAATGATTTTCTGAAGATAATCAGTTGGTGATTCATTAAAACGTCACAGAAATTTAGCCACACCTGTGTCTGAGAGTCCAACAACATTTACTACCCCAGAAATCCTAAATGGAACAATTAAGTTAGGAAAAAACGACATTTCTGTAGAGCTGGAGATAACAGCAATTGTTTAATTGTAGAAATAATGTAATTATCTGGCATAATCACATACATGTCTTTAGAAATAAATGTGATTTAATTATTCTAAGAACAGTTAATGTAAATTTTTAAAACCATTAATTAATTTTAAAAGATTTTAAAATGTCTTATTTTATTTTTTTAAATAAACTTCTTTTGTATAGTTTATCACATCAGTACAAATTTTCTAGATTCATCTAACTACATCCAGTACAGAATTCTTTGCAATTATAAAATTTATAAAACATTTGTTCGCTTTTACAGAGATATATAAAAACAATTCAGCAGTTTGCTCAATTAAAACATGAAGAGAGGAGGAGCATTTTACGCAATCTTTCTGATGAACAATACCATGATGTTATGAAGGTTGCAGGGAAAATGCCTTATATTGAGTTTAAAGTGAGATCTGAAGGTGAGTATTTTACAGATTACAGTCATTGCCTGATTCCTGTTATTATTATTATTGTTATTATTATTCCTTCATTATTTCAATCAATTAGAGACCATAATAACTAACACTCTCTTTTCCTGGACATTAACTGCCACCCAGTGCTCCTGCATTTGTTTGAGGTGTTATTTTCTCTCTTCAGTCTACATCTTCAGCTTCGGCTTTTCCTGGAAACCTTTATGTGCTCGTAGTTTTTTCTTAAGCAGGTCATGTGACAGGATATCTTTAAAAGAATTATCCAGTTCTCGTAGACCTTTTTCAACTTCGTGATCTATGCTCCTTTGGGTTCCTTTAACTAGAAGGACAGTTAATATCCTTCTAGATATCCTTTCTGAACTCATTTGGGTCATGTGGCCATAAAAGGCAATCCTGTCTTGAATCATGTCATGTGTCTCCTCCACATGCTTATATAGATCATGATTGTGAAGTGTTTTGTACTAGCTGTTTTCTTTGACAGGACCTTGGACTTTTTTCTACATCTCTCTTTCTTTGGCCTCACGTTTCTCCGTTAGGCCTTTCCTGTTCATTGTAAGAATCCCTGTCTCACACTGAGCCTCCTATCGAATAATTGTGCAGCAGTGTGTAATTTTGGCATGTAAGGATATTGATTTCTTGGTGTAGGTGCCTTTAGTAAGTTTGTAGGCCATTTCCAGTTTCTAAATGTGGGCACAGAGTCTTTTGTCTCTGATATGTTAGGCTTTATCCATTCACCTAGGAATTGAAAGTTTCCTTGCCCAATTAATTTTTTGTAGTCGGATCTCCAGTTCTCTTGGCATTTATTTTATGTTCGTCATAAAGAGAGCCTTCTGAAAGGAGAACTGAAGTCCAGCCTTCACTGCTTGTGTCCTCAATTGATTAAGCTGTTTTTATGGCATATCTTCGGAATCTGAAAAGGTCATTAGATGATCTGCAAAGGCTAGACAGGGGTTAATGAGATTCGTGTACTTGTAGACTAGCCTTTATTGATTTTCTACCCCTGAACTCTTTCAGTCATTCTCAGATCATCTTTTCTAAAATACAGTTAGAAGTGATGAAGTTCAGATTAACAATCTGTTCAGCACATGATTTTGCTGAAACCCTTCGATATTTCCCTAACTGTGGATCGATTTGTTGTTCTATCTTATGCTGTAGAGCCTTTGAAAGGATATTGTGAGTTGTTAGCAGGAGAGATATGTCATGGTAGTTGTTCACATCTGTTCCGTCATCTTTCTTATGTAGTGGATGAATTATGGCAAAGGTCCATCCATTTGGAATTTTTTTGCTTTCCCAAATCTCTTGAATAATTGCAACAAGTTTATTGATTGCCTTTTGCCTTGCATACTTCCACACGTCAGCATTTATCAGATGTTCACCCAGTGGCTGTTTGTACTTCAGTGCTCGGATGATCTTCCTCATTTTTTCCTTTGTGGAAAGAGGTTTGGATGGGTGTTGGGATTGTTTTTGTACGTGAATGTGGTCTCTGGAACCTTGTATTTGAGGAGACATTCAAAATAACTAGTAGTTAGCAGTTACCTTTGACACAATACGCTACCTTCCCTTTGAAATCTTTGAATCATAGACTCGTGCCGTTGTACTTGTTCAGACTGTACTTGAAGGTTTTACTGAAGTTACATGTATTATCGCTCTGGAAGCCCTGCTCAGTCTATAGAAACTGCTTCATAACCAAGTGCAGAATTCACCCCGTGGATGGCTCTTTTATGCTAATTTTCTTCTGTTGAGGAAGTTGACCCTGTTTGCTTTATTTTTCTGGCAATTTCATTTCTGTCAAGCATTTGTCGTAGTTGTACTACTGCATCACATTTGTTATACCACCAAGCATGCTTTCTTCATTTTGTGAGTGAGACAGTCTCCTCAGATTTTATGACTATAGCCTATTGTAGTAGTTCACAGTTCTCAGAATTTAAAGTAGCCAACATGTGGGTGAATTTGTGGCTGCTCCTTAACCTGTCTCCGCCACACTTTTTTTCAGGAGTAAACTTCTTGCTAGTCAATGAAAATAATCAATTTTTGAAAATATTATGTCATTGTATGGATAAAAAATCTACTTATCAAGCAGTGGGAGGCAAACAAACTAATAAAGGTATTTAAATTTGCAAGCTTTTGGAGTCCATGGCTCTTTCTTCTGGCAGAAGGGTTGAAGGCTAGGGGAGAGGGGTGAAGGAAAAGCACTAGTGAGATTTAGGAAATGGGGTGAGTTTGAAAAAATCATCCAGAATCCCAGGTCAGTGGAGACTTACCATATGGGATGAGAAGGAATGACTAATTATTGGGGACTGCACTGGGCGAGATTTGGAATCGTGAGAGCTTAAAGTTGGAAGGTGGATAATGCACTAGACAGAGATTACTGCCAAAACATAGCGCATAAGTTAATAACAGTGTAAAGCTAAGTGTTTTGTGGTGATCAGTATATGATGGTGAGACAAGGCACCCGTGACTTGTTTCAATTTGCTGGTCTTAAGAATGGTGTTTGAATTGAAAGTAAGGAAAGGGCACCAAGGTCACAACTGTCATGTTCTAGAGAATGCGCTGCACCCACATATTGCCGGCCGCGGTGGTCTCGCGGTTCTAGGCGCGCAGTCCGGAACTGCGCGACTGCTACGGTCGCAGGTTCGAATCCTGCCTCGGGCATGGATGTGTGTGTGATGTCCTTAGGTTAGTTAGGTTTAACTAGTTCTAAGTTCTAGGGGACTGATGACCTAAGATGTTAAGTCCCATAGTGCTCAGAGCCATTTGAACCACCCACATATTGTGTGTTGCCAGTATACACCCTCTGCCTATGCCCATTCATCCTAATGGATAACTTGGTGGTGATCATACCGATGTACATAACAGTTGGTATATGAAATGCATCATTTTGCAGGTGGCTCACCCTAGATAGTGCGTGTTTTATCAGTATAGATGGTGTTAGGAGGATGAATAGGGCAAGTCTCACAAAGCAGGAACTATGTTGTTGTTGTTGTTGTTGTTGTGGTCTTCAGTCCTGAGACTGGTTTGATGCAGCTCTCCATGCTACTCTATCCTGTGCAAGCTTCTTCATCTCCCAGTACCTACTGCAACCTACATCCTTCTGAATCTGCTTAGTGTATTGATCTCTTGGTCTCCCTCTACGATTTTTACCCCCCACGCTGCCCTCCAATGCTAAATTTGTGATCCCTTGATGCCTCAAAACATGTCCTACCAACCGATCCCTTCTTCTAGTCAAGTTGTGCCACAAACTTCTCTTCTCCCCAATCCTATTCAGTACCTCCTCATTAGTTACATGATCTACCCACCTTATCTTCAGCATTCTTCTGTAGCACCACATTTCGAAAGCTTCTATTCTCTTCGTGTCCAAACTGGTTATCGTCGATGTTTCACTTCCATACATGGCTAAACTCCATACAAATACTTTCAGAAACGACTTCCTGACACTTAAATCTATACTCGATGTTAACAAATTTCTCTTCTTCAGAAACGATTTCCTTGCCATTGCCAGTCTACATTTTATATCCTCTCTACTTCGACCATCATCAGTTATTTTACTCCCTAAATAGCAAAACTCCTTTACTACTTTAAGTGTCTCATTTCCTAATCTAATCCCCTCAGCATCACCCGATTTAATTTGACTACATTCCATTATCCTCGTTTTGCTTTTGTTGATGTTCATCTTATATCCTCCTTTCAAGACACTGTCCATTCCGTTCAACTGCTCTTCCAAGTCCTTTGCTGTCTCTGACAGAATTACAATGTCATCGGCGAACCTCAAAGTTTTTACTTCTTCTCCATGAATTTTAATACCTACTCCGAATTTTTCTTTTGTTTCCTTTACTGCTTGCTCAATATACAGATTGAATAACATCGGGGAGAGGCTACAACCCTGTCTCACTCCTTTCCCAACCTCTGCTTCCCTTTCATGCCCCTTGACTCTTATAACTGCCATCTGGTTTCTGTACAAATTGTAAATAGCCTTTCGCTCCCTGTATTTTACCCCTGCCACCTTCAGAATTTGAAAGAGAGTATTCCAGTTAACGTTATCAAAAGCTTTCTCTAAGTCTACAAATGCTAGAAACGTAGGTTTGCCTTCTCTTAATCTTTCTTCTAAGATAAGTCGTAAGGTTAGTATTGCCTCACGTGTTCCAACATTTCTACGGAATCCAAACTGATCTTCCCCGAGGTCCGCTTCTACCAGTTTTTCCATTCGTCTGTAAAGAATTCGTGTTAGTATTTTGCAGCTGTGACTTATTAAACTGATAGTTCGGTAATTTTCACATCTGTCAGCACCTGCTTTCTTTGGTATTGGAATTATTATATTCTTCTTGAAGTCTGTGGGTATTTCGCCTGTCTCATACATCTTGCTCACCAGATGGTAGAGTTTTGTCATGACTGGCTCTCCCAAGGCCATCAGTAGTTCTAATGGAATGTTGTCTACTCCCGGGGCCTTGTTTCGACTCAGGTCCTTCAGTGCTCTGTCAAACTCTTCACGTAGTATCTTATCTCCCATTTCATCTTCATCTACATCCTCTTCCATTTCCATAATACTGTCCTCAAGTACATCGCCCTTGTATAAACCCTCTATATACTCCTTCCACCTTTCTGCCTTCCCTTCTTTGCTTAGAACTGGGTTGCCATCTGAGCTCTTGATATTCATACAAGTGGTTCTCTTCTCTCCAAAGGTCTCTCTAATTTTCCTGTAGGCAGTATCTATCTTACCCCTAGTGAGACAAGCCTCTACATCCTTACATTTGTCCTCTAGCTATCCCTGCTTAGCCATATAGGGAACTATAGGGTAAGGAAATGGATGCAGAAGAAGAATAGGGTCTGACAAGGATACTGCGGAGATTAGGAGGGCAATGAAAAGCTATTGTAGGTATCATGGGCAAGACCAGAATAACACTGAGTGACAAGAGGTGTACTCTTAAGTTGTTTTTGGAAGGATTGGATGTGCTGGCTCAGGAAATCTGCTTTTGAACTGGGCTGGTGGGGTACTTACATCAAGTAAGGGTTGAGATGAGAATGGTGATGTATAGCAGTAAAGAGTCTGCATCCAAACAAATACACTTGCCTCAAATGCCAAGATTGTATGGGAGGGAACGTTTGAGATGGAAAGGATTGCAACTGTCAAAATGTAAGTACTGTTGTTTGTTAGTAGGTTTGATGTGAACAGAAATCTGTTGCTAACCTTCAGTGAAGATCAGATCAAAGTTGAGGAAAGTGACATGGGATCTGCAATAGGACCACGAGAAATTCAATTGGGGGAATGTATTGAGAGGTTCCAAGAATTTTAACGGTCAACCTTACCATGAGTCCATGTGGCAAAGATGTCGTCAATGTGTCTAAACCATACTAGGGGCTGAAGGCTAATGAATCTTAGGGAAGTGCCCCCCCCCCCCTCCCAGGTGAGGCACGAAAAGGTTGGCATACAAAGGAGCCTTACTGATACCCATGACTGCACTCCCGATCTGTTATAGTTCAATTCTTTTATCTTGGCGGCTCGCGCATGCCCGCCTAGACGCGGGAGATTGCTGCGTTGCCAGTTGCACACGACGCACGCGCCAAGAGAAGCAGCGCCATAGTATAGCATAGTTCGCAAGCTTACGTTTAGGGGGGAGCGCGCAGTTCATGAAGTAAAGCCACCACGGCCGCATTAACCCTTTCGCTGCTACAAAGACGTGCTCCCTGCATTCCGCGCTGTGGGCGATTTTGTCACTGCACTGTTCGCCTGTGCAGACACATTGTGTTCCGACTGCTTTGACACTCTTTACCATTCGATTCCACAAAAACTATTTGGCTCAAAAATTAGATTTTTACCTATCTTCTTGACTGATACCTTCCCCCCATAAATGACTTAATTTTGTTTCGATGTTCAACACAGTTATTATGCAGCATTAAATATAGTAAACCATTGCACGAAATTTTGAAGAGTTTGCAGAGGTAAAGTCCATAGAGTATACTTTACGGATGGTCGATTTTAGTTGCCACAATGTTGAGAATGAAATGTGGACAAGATACCTATATATTTCATTTAATTTAAGAACCACATAAGTGTCGTATGTAATATTGAGAAATATTCCACCTTTTGCGACTATAACAAAAGTTTTACTTACACTGGGCACGTTTGGCTTTATTTTAAAGCACTTCAATCAGTCAAAAGGAAGTAGACAAAATACATTAAACAAAACTGTGGACTTACAAAAACATTAGGACTTGAATATACCGTCTGTCAGTGAAGTGCTCAGAGCTATGTCAAATATAATTTTGTTTGTGGCACACACAAATAGCATTTATTTGCTAAAACACTGATGAGCCAACACAAACGTTGAATATTGTGCTACCGCAGCACAAAACTACGAAAGGTGACTTGGCAATGGAGGACACAAAATACAGTCCTCTTATGATGCTTCAAAAGAGAGAAACGCGTCTGGTCTAAATAAGTCGCTTATTACAGTTGCAGAAGAGGGATATATTTCAATACCATTGGTAAAACTGCGACTGTGGAACAAAAACAAGAAATAGAACATGAATACCATTGTGTATGAGCCATACCTTTCACCGATGGAAGTGCTTTAAAATAAAGCCAAACGCGCCCTGTGTAAATAAAACTTTTATTACAGTCGCGAAAGACGGAATATTTCTCAATATTACATACGACACCTATGTGGTACTTAAATTAAATGAGATATTGTTATACAGTAAATATTATATGAAATTTAGGCATCTTGTCCACATTTCATTCTCAACATTGTGGCAACTAAAATCGACCATACGGAAAGTATATGCTATGGACTTTTACCTCTGCAAACTCTTCAAAATTTCATGCAATGGTTTACTACATTTAATGCTGCACATCAAAACAAAATTAAGTCATTTATGGGGGGAAGGTATCAGTCAAGAAGACGTGTAAAAATCAAATTTTTTGGCCAAATAGTTTTTGTGAAATCGAATGATGTGTGTGTCAAAGCAGTGGGAACACCATGTGTCTGCACAGGCAAGAAGTGCAGTGATGACAAAATCGCGCACAGCGCGGAATGCGGGGAGCACGTGTCTGCAGCAGCGAAAAAGTTAATGAAGAGGCGAAGCACTAGAAACTTCATTCAAACGAATAAAATTCGTGAAGTAAGGCACTCCAATATTGTTTTTAAATAAAGAAAATATGAAGAACCGCACAAGGTTTGAACTCACAACCTTTCACTCGGCAGCCCAACACCTTAACCATTCCGCTACATCAGCTCATCGAACAATGTAACTCCATAAGGACTCTTAACACCTCACGCAACTACTTATTAACACTGTTGGTATGACTGTGAATTACTCATTCTTCGTCGAAGTACAATAGGAAATAAACAATTACCACTGTTCTTTATTGCGAAAAAGCAGTTCGTGAGATTGAAACAAACACCTTTCCTTGCTATCGCCTGAATTAGGAGTCTTATTGCTTGTTTGGTTTAATTAATTAATATAATATGAAGCAATTGGTATAAAGAATGCTTTTTCCAAACTTTCTATAAAAGAAAGTCTGCTATCAAGACATTGCTTTTGTTCTATTTCTTTCTTTATGACTGAACGTTTCTAAAACTGAAGACACTCGTCCGTGCTCTGCACTGCAGTCGAGATCTGGCAACGTCGTTCTCTGTTCATTGGCTGACTGTGTTTTGTGACTTCAGATGCGCAGAACGAACCTAAACTCGGCCGCCAAGATATATGACGCGCACTTTAGTATGTGTGCCCCTCAAAGGTAAAATAGTAGTTGGTAAGCATAAAGATGATTAAACTGAGCGGAAAGGATGTCACAGGTTTGGAATCAGATGGATGCTGACTGAGGAAATGTTCAGCAGCAGACAGACCATGCACATAGGGGTAGCTAGTATAGAGAGAGGTGGCATCAGTGGTGACAAGCAGGGTATGTGGTGAGAGTGGGATGAGACAATCTACGAAATGGTCAGTGTCTCTATTATAGGAGTGAAGTCTTTGTATTATGGGTTATGGGTGCTGATCAACTAAGGCAGATATGAGTGTGGTTGTTGCTTTGTAGTCAGCAACTACGGGGCGGCCTGTTGTAGAGCATTTCTACAACATGAAAGTAATGACCTCGGTGCCTGTTCCATCACATGTGTCACCTGGATTCGTTCCCCAGACACCAGTTTCTCAGAATTGCGCAGATGGGATCTGGTATTGTAACCTGTCCTCTGTTCTCTCCACCCATGTGGCCTTAATTTACATTAATTTCTTTGGTTGCAGCATTTCTTCACAGCAACTATTCATTTCCTCTTTTCCTTTGAGTTTTCTGCACCTTTTATTTTATGATCTGTCTGTTCTCCCACTTCTGTCATGACCAAGGCACTTAGATTACTGCGATTATTAACTCGTGCACGATGTTTTGGCAGTAATATCTGTCTTACATATTACCCTATCTTTCACCTTTAATCTCTCAGGTTTACAAATCTCATTCAGTGCAGTCACCTAAAATCTGTCTTTCCTTCCCGTCTGATAAGTCTCCCGTGATCCAGGACTGTTGATGACTTTTCCAAATTCTCACCATTTACTAAATCTCACTAGTCCTTTTCCTTCACTCCTCAACCTTTCCGTTTAACTCTTCTGCCCAAAGGAGGAGCCACTAGATCCAAATCCTTGCAAATTTAAATATCTTTATATCTGTATTCCCCTTTCGCGACATGGTGAGTAGATTTTTTATCTATCTAATTACATTATTTGATCTTTGAAAGTTAGTTATCCAAGTCTACATTGGCATTTCTCAGAATCTTTACTTTCTGGATCTCTTGCACTTTCCATCAAATGACGAAGTGGACAATTTGGTATTTACCGAGGCTGGAGTTAGGAGATGTCCAGATCTTTAGTTTTCTGGGCAGGTGTTTGAAAGCAGTTGACTTAAGAACCAGATTGAATGTTCTGCATAACTCCACTAATCTCCCCATTGCAACTGGTTCTCATGTGCGCTCGATAGCTTGCAATAATCTTATGATGTTTTCTTTCTTTGTCAGGCTGGGCGTTGAAATTCTCATGCAGAATGGTGATCTGTGTGTCAGGTAACTTTGAAAGGATATCTTCTGTTTCCAGAATGCACCTCTTTCTTCTAGGTCCTTCTTAATTGCCCGATTGATTGGTGCATGTACATACACAATTGTATAAACTCTACTTGCACACTGAAAAGAAAGAGTATTGACTTGTCTGTTAGGGGAGGTGAAGTCCCTAATCAAATCCAAAATCTTCCTCCTGACAGTAATAAATCTGTGTCTAATTGTGGGATGGTTTTTACTGCTTGTTAATCATTCTTGCCTTTGAAGATTCTATAACCTTGTGATTGAAGAATTTTGATTCATGAATCTTGATCCCTAAATTGTTGCGATCAGTATGTGACCTCAAGAAATGGCATCATTGATTTATTCCAGTTTTTTGGTCTTAAGAATGAAGTTTGAATTGAAAGTAGAAAAATAAATCATCAGCATTTACATCCAAACAGTGTTAAATTCTCTTATATCTCCGAGCATCTCAGTACAGGTTCCCGAGGATCCAGAACTCTGCTTGGTTCACCAAAGGTGGTGGTGGTGATGGTGGATTCGTTACCACCTGGGAATTATTGATTCTCCACCTGCTACAGCAGCATAGTAGATTGTTGTTGTTGTTGTTGTCATTATAGAATGACACGTTCATTTCACTGAGATGAATGATTGGTAACACTGCAGATTATTTGTGGCCATTTTTATCTTCAGTCTTTATCTACATTTCAGTCATTCCATTTGTTTTGCTGTGAATAATGCTAAGGAGTATGGAATTCTAGGACTACATTGTTAAATACATTCATCATAGAACCTAAGATGTGAGACTTGCCGTTGTGATGTGTGTGCCCATTATTGCCCTCTCATTTCAAAGAGATCTGCACAAATGGTGATATTTTGTTTTCTGGAATTTTTGTAAGAATACTGATACAGACTACACAGTCATTTTGAACATTTCTTCCCCCTCCCTCCCCTCCCCCTTTCTGTTCCTCGATAGTTTATGATGGCTGATTTACAACTATTCTTCAGTTCACTTCTAAAGGCTCTAAGGGTCTCTGGATGCCTACCCTTCTCACTAAAGGTGAATATTTTGTGTCTCGGGACCCAAGTGATCTTAGTGATTTTGATCAAGATAAACTCACATTGCAGTGTTCTTCTTCGACATACCGGTGTGGAAATGTGCACAGAATCAGCTAAGTGAAAAGTCTGTGCAATACGCACGTTTATTTACATATAAAAAACTACATAGGAATTTTCATTTGTGCAAGACTGCATGTATAAGATATGTGCTGATTTAAAGTTCTAGATTCACATATTTTACTGTGTGTTGTTTCCGTGTAATCTTTCATTGCTTTGCCAATACTCATTTGTATTGTGGTATATTGTGAATTTCCAAACATTTGCGAGTGCCGCAGTAAACCCATACTGTTGTCGTCAGTTGTGGGCTTAAACTTAATTGTGCTCTTTTAAAAATTTTGAGAACAGTAGGCCTATCCTCATTCAGAACAGTCATTCTCTCTAATTTCACTGTACAATTATGTGAGAAGTGCATTATTTTGAGAATTTTTGGATGCTTACAAAAATATATTTTCATAAGTTACCAATAAGAGTGTTTTGTATATGTAATTTATTTCATAGGAAGTCAGTGTTTTGGTTCACAATTCTGCCAAACAATAAATCACCCTTGTACTTCATTATACATCAGCGCAAATAAACAGGCATTATTGAAAATTTTCGGAAGCTATCATTGTCCTTGCGTAATCTATAAGCAGTTCGCAGCAAATTGGCATTTGTGATTTTGTTACTGTAGCAGATTTTCTAACTAACATATTATATTACATCTATTTTTCCCTTAAAGAGGAGTAACCCTATATATTATCTGCATTTATTGTAAATTAGCTCTGTTTTTTTTAATTTCTAACAGCTACAGTTAACCTCAAGACATTTTAGGAAACTAGTAGTTTTTACCACAGGTTTTGTGTTGCGTTAATAGATATCTCATTTTGTGTATTTACTTCAATTCTTATAGGTAAGTAGCAACTTTTTAACTCGACAGTTTAAAAGATATTTGTAGTTGTCGTTGTTGTGGTCTTCAGTCCAGAGGGTGGTTTGACGCAGCTCTCCATGCTACTCTATTGTGCAAGCTTCTTCGTCTCCCAGTACCTACTGCAACCTACATCCTTCTGAATCTGCTTAGTGTATTCATCTCTTGGTCTCCCTCTATGATTTTTACCCCCTCCCCCCGAGCTTACCTCCAATACTAAATTGGTGATCCCTTGATGCCTCGGAACATGTCCTGCCCACCGAAACCTTCTTCTAGTCAAGTTGTGCCACAAATTTCTCTTCTCTCCAATCCTATTCAATACCTCCTCATTAGTTATGTGATTTACCCATCTAATCTTCAGCATTCTTCTGTAGCACCACATTTCGAAAGCTTCTATTCTCTTCTTGTCCAAACTATTTATCGCCCATGGCTACACTCCATACAAATACTTTCAGAAAAAGACTTCCTGACACTTAAATTTATACTCAGTGTTAACAACTTTCTCTTCTTCAGAAACGCTTTCCTTGCCATTACGAGTCTACATTTTATATCCTCTCTACTTCGACCATTATCAGTTATTTTGCTCCCCAAATAGCAAAACTCATGTACGAATGTAAGTGTCTCATTTCCTAATCTAATTCCCTCAGCATCACCCGATTTAATTCAACTACATTCCATTATCCTTGTTTCGCATTTGTTGATGTTAATTTTATATCCTCCTTTCAAGACACTGTCCATTCCATTCAACTGCTCTTCCAGGACCTTTGCTGTCTCTGACAGAATCACAATGTCATCGACGAATCTCAAAGTTTTTATTTCTTCTCCATGTATTTTAATTCCTACTCCGAATTTTTCTTTTGTTTCCTTTACGGCTTGCTCAGTGTACAGATTGAATAACATTGGGGATAGGCTACAACCCTGTCTCACTCCCTTCTTGACCACTGCTTCCCTTTCATGTCCCTCGACTCTTATAACTGCCATCTGGTTTCTGTACAAATTGTAAATAGCCTGTATTTTACCCCTGCCACCTTAAGAATTTGAAAGAGAGTATTCCAGTCAACATTGTCAAAAGCTTTCTCTAATTCTACAAATGCTAGAAATGTAGGTTTGCCTTTCCTTAATCTATCTTCTAAAGTAAGTCGTAGGGTCAGTATTGCCTCACGTGTTCCAACATTTCTACAGAATCCAAGCTGATCTTCCCCTAGGTCAGCTTCTACCGGTTTTTCTATTCATCTGTAAATAATTCGTGTTACTATTTTTCAGCTGTGACTTATTTAACTGGTAGTTTGGTAATTTTCACATCTCTCAACACCTGCTTTCTTTGGGATTGGAATTATTATATTCTTCTTGAAGTGTGAGGGTATTTCGCCTGTCTCACACATCTTGCTCACCAGATGGTCGAGTTTTGTCAGGGCTGGCTTTCCCAAGGCTGTCAGCAGTTCTAATGGAATATTGTCTACTCCCAGAACCTTGTTTCTACTTAAGTCTTTCAATGCCCTATCAAATTTTTCGCGCAGTATCAAATTTCCCATTTCATTTTCATCTACAGCCTCTTCCATTTACATAGTATTGTCCTCAAGTACACCGCCTTTGTATAGACCATCTATATACTCTTTCCACCTTTCTGCTTTCCCTTCTTTGCTTAGAACTGGGTTTCCATCTGAGCTCTTGATACTCATACAAGTGGTCCTCTTTTCTCCAAGGGTCCCTTTAATTTTCCTGTATGCAGTATCTATCTTACAACTAGTGGGCTATGCCTCTACATCCTTACATTTGACCTCTAGCCATCCCTGCTTAGCCATTTTGCACTTCCTGTCGATCTCATTTTTGAGATGTTTGTATTCCTTTTTGCCTGCTTCATTTACTGCATTTTTATATTTTCTCCTTTCATCAATTAAGTTCAATATATCCTCTGTTACCTGATGATTTCTACTAGTCCTCATCTGTCTGCATACTTGATCCTCTGCTGCCTTTACTATTTCATCCCTGAAAGCTATCCATTCTTCTTCTACTGTATTTCTTTCCCCCATTCATGTCTATTGTTCCCTAATGCCCTCCATGAAACTCTCTACAACCTCTGATTCTGTCTGTTTATCCAGGTCCCATCTCCTTAAATTCCCACTTTTTTGCAGTTTCTTCAGTTTCAATCTACTGTTCATAACCAGTAGATTGTGGTCAGAGTCCACATCTGCCACTGGAAATGTCTTACAATTTAAAACCTGGTTCCTAAATCTCTGTCTTACCATTATACAATCTATCTGAAACCTTCCAGTATGTCCAGGCCTCTTCCATGTATACAGCCTTCTTTCATGATTCTTGAACCAAGTGTTAGCTATCATGAAGTTATACATTGTGCAAAATTCTACCAGGTGGCTTCCTCTTTCGTTTATAAGGCCAGTATTACACTATCAAATTTCTTTGTCAAAGAGTTGATCAAAGATGTGGTCAAATATTCCGTCAAATATATTTGACAAAGACTTTTGACATAGAGCTAGAAGGGGTATTACACTGTCATCATATTTTTCGTCAAAGTTCAAGATGGCTGACAACAACAACTTGTTATTAACCGCAGCAGTTGCATGCACTACAATTGCACAATGTGCACATGTGGAAGAGAAGCGGTGGGGGAAAAAAGGAAACATACCTGGGTGAAGCCGTGGGTTTTACGACGACACGATAAAAGCATTCAACAAAACATGTTACATGAGCTTATAGTGGAGGATGTCAAGCCGTACATCAATTACTTAAGAATGGATGAGCATACATTTCTGTATGTGCCCAGTGAAGCGTATCCTCATATCACAAAGCACAATATTCACTTAAGAACTGCTACATCTGCAGAAGACAGGCTCACTGTAACACTCCAATTCCTTGCTACAGGGGAGGGTTGGGTCAGGTCAGGTCAGGTCAGGTCTCCAATCTTCTTAATCTGTTTTTGTATTCATTGTGCTTCATGTTGTAAAGTGCCTCATCAGCTTCATACATCTCTATTAATTTTGTAGTTGTCGGCACATACCAATTGTATTTACCGGCAATGTTTATAAAAACACTACAGACGACAGAACGCTGCAGCGATGCTAGAGCACTCCTTGTGGTAACATGTCACATTGCAGTGAACAGAATACAAGCAACTTCTTTGATCAAATCTACAGTGAGGCCCTAGATTTGATCAAAGATTGGATTTGACAAAGTTCTCTATTACACCATCAAATATCTTTGGCAAAGATATTTGACAAAGAAATTTGATAGTGTAATACCGGCCTTACCCCCATTCCATATTCACCTACCATGTTTCCTTCTCTTCCTTTTCCTGCTGTCGAATTCCAGTCACCCATGACTGTTAAATTTTCGTGTCCCTTCACTATGTGAATAATTTCTTTTATCTCATCCTACATTTCATCAATCTCTTCGTCATCTATGGAGCTAGTTGTCATATAAACTTGTATTGATTATTAAACCTACTCCTGCTTTACCCCTATCTGATTTTGTATTTATAACTCTGTATTTACCTGACCAGAAGTCTTGTCCCTCCTGCCACCGAACTTCACTAATTCCCACTATATCTAACTTTAACCTATCCATTTCCCTTTTTAAATTTTCGAACCTACCCGCCAGATTAAGGGATCTGACATTCCATACTCCGATCCGTAGAACGCCAGTTTTCTTTCTCCAGATAACGACGTCCTCCTCAGTAGTTCCTGCCTGGAGATCTGAATGGGGGACTATTTTACCTCCGAAATATTTTACCCAAGAGGACGCCATCATCATTTAACGATACAGTAAAGCTGCATGTTATTGGGAAAAACTACGGCTGTGGTTTCCCCTTGCTTTCAGCCATTCTCAGTACCAGCACAGCAAGGCCGTTTTGGTTAATGTTACACAAGGCCAGATCAGTCAATCATCTAGACTTTTGCCCCTACAACTACTGAAAAGGCTGCTGCCCCTCTACAGAAACCACATGTTTGTCTGGCCTCTCAACAGATACCCCTCTCTTTTGGTTGCACCTACGGTACAGCTATCTGTATCGCTGAGGCACACAAGCCTCCCCACCAATGGCAAGGTCCATGTTTCGTAAAGGAAAAGATATTCAGTGAACTTACTGTTATTTGTTCACAGCCTTGTAATACATTGCACAAGCCAAAATGCAGCACCACTATGAATACTGTTCTGGAAATTACCTTGATTGGTAGCAGTTGTGAATTGGTGTGTTGTAAGAGCTCTCAAGAGTAATGTACATAGGTGCCTCAAGGACTATCCTCTCCTGTGAATCCTGTCTCCTCTGCAGAAAGTACAAAATCCCTCTAACCAACAAGTTGATGTTCTGTCCTTCACTAAAACTGAAACTGAGCCAGTAAAACTGACTCCACCTGTTTTGGAGAAACCTGTTTTGTCTGGTGTCAGCCGGAGACAAATGCAAAAGTGTAGGGGTCTATTAATTGTCAGCAGATCAAATGTACAGCGAATGATGGTACCCCTTAGGGAAATGGCACCAAGGGACAGGAAAGGACACCAGGTGCACTCAGTATGTATGCCTGGGGGCTCATTTAAAATGTTGAAGAAGCTATTCCAGCAGCTATTTTGGGAACAGGATGCAACCAACAGCAGATTGTGGCACACGTTGGAACAAATGATGTCTGTCGTCTGGCCTCCGAGGTCATTCTTGGGTCATTCCCACGACTGGCAGAGGAGGCTGAGAAGACCAGCCTTCCCCAGAACTGATTGTGGGTCTTTGGTTCTGTATTGAGTGGAAGGACTGAACCAGAGACTTCAAAAGTTCTGTAACAAGCTAGACTGCGACTTTCCGGACTTGCACCATAGGGTTGAGAACTAGGGTCCCCTAAATAGGTCAGGATTGCACTACACATCATAGGCTGCTACTCACATAGCTGACTGTGTGTGAGGCGCACACAAGAGGGTTTTTTTTTTTTTTTTTTTTTTTTTTAGATTAGGTGACTCTCCATCCAATCCAGCTAACAATAGCTGTAGAATACCCAGAAGTACCTGTGTAAGATGGAAAGAAATGCCTCCCTCGGGTGAGAGTATTAAAATTCTAATGGCAAACTGGCGAAGCATTGCAACAAAGTGCCAGAGTTTGAAGAAATCGTGAAGAGCAGTGAAGCTTACATAATACTAGGTACAGAATGATGAAACCTGACTGAAGTTGATTGCAAGGAGATTTTTGAGGAAAATTTAAGTGTATACTGAAAGCATAGGCAAGGAGGTAATGGAGGTGGTGTATTTGTCGCAGTAGACAAGAAACTGAAATCCACTTAGGTAGTAACTGAAGCTGCATGTGAGATTGTTTAGGGAAGACTCAGTATCAGGGATGGGCATAAAATGATTATTGGATCCTTGTAATACCCACCAGACTCATGTCCTGATGTAACTGAAACTTTAAACCTTGGTTCACTTGTATGTAAGTTCCCCAATCATACTGTAATCATCAGTGGAGACTTTAATGATCCAACAATTAATTGGGAAAATTATGGTTTTGTTAGTGGTGGGCATGATAAGACATACTTTGAAGCTTTACTAAATGCATTCTCTGAAAACTACCGTGACTAGATATTAGCAACCTCATTTATGATGCAAATATATTGGATCTAAAGGCAAGAAATAGACCTGATCTCTTTGAGGATGTTCACATTGAAACTGGCATCAGTGAAAATGACACAGTTGTGGCAACAATGATTCCAAAGTACAAATGACAACTAAAACAAATAGAAAGATGTATATGTTCAGTAAACCAGATAAATAGTCAGTAGTGTCACGTCTCAGTGAGGAACTTGAAACTTTCAGCACAGAACAGGAGCATGTAGAGGAACTATGGTTCAGGTTTAAAAGAATAATTGAGCATGCTGTGGACAGATACATACCCAGTACAAAAGTTCATAATGGGAGGGAACCTCCATGGTATACAGTCACTGTAAAGGAACTTACAAAGAAATGGAGGTTACTGGATAATAGGTGTAAAACAAAGCAAAGGGTATAGAGGTATATGTTGAATTACATGCATTTGGCTGTCAAGGAAGCAATGTGTGATGATGCCTTCAGTGACTGTTGTAGCAGAATGTTGTTAAGTGATCTCTCACAGAAACCAAATAAATTCTGGTAATATGTAAAGGCTGTTAGCGGCATCAAAGCTAGTGTCCATTGAGGGTAGCAAAGCAAAAACTAAAACACTTAACTCCATGTTCCTTTACAAAAGAAGACCAAGGAGAATTACCCCAATTTAATCCTCATACCAGTTTAAAAAGGTAAATGACATAATATTAGTGCCAGTAGTGTTCAGAAATAGCTGAAATTGTTAAAATTGAACAAAGCTCCATGGCCCAATGGAATCCCTGTCAGATTCCATTCTGAATTTGCGGCTGAGATAGCCTCTCTTCTAACTGTAATATGATGTAAATGCCTCAAACAAAAAGCTGTGCCCAGTTCTTGGAAAAAGGCACAGGTCACATCCATCTACGAGAAGTGTAGTAGAAGTGATCCACAAATCTGTCCAATATCCTTGACACTGATTTGTTGTAGAATCTTAGAACATATTCTGAGCTCAAACATAATGAAGTGTCTTGAACGTAATGACCTCCTCAATGCCAACCAGCATGGATTTCGAAAACATCGATCATGTGAAACTCAACTTGCACTTTTATCACATGACATATTGAAAACTTTGGATCAAGGCAGTCAGTAGAAGTTCTATTTCCTGACCTCCAGAAAGCACTTGACTCGGTAGCACACCTACATTTATTGCCAAAAGCATGATCTTATGGGGTATCAAGTGAAATTTGTGACTGGATTGGGGGTTTTTGGTAGGGAGGACACAGCATATTATTTTGGATGGAGAGTCATCATCAGATGTAGAAGTAACTTTGGGTTTGCCCCAGGGAAGTGTGTTGGGACGCTTGCTGTTCATGTTGTGTACTAATGACCTTGCACACAATATTAATAGTAAAACCAGATTTTTTTGCAGCTGATGCAGTTAACTATAATTACTATCTGAAATAAGCTGCATAAATATTCAGCCAGCTCTTGATAAGATTTCAGTGTGATGCAGAATTGGCAGTTTGCTTTAAATGTTCAGAAATGTGAAGTATTGCACTTCACAAAACAAAAAAATGTAATATCCTGTTACTATAATATCAATGAGTCACTGTTGGAATCAGCCAACTCACACGTATACTTGGGCATAGCACATTGAAGGGATATGAAATGGAATGATCACAAAAGTTCAGCTGTGGGTAAAGCAGGTGGAATACTTCAGTTTATTAATAGAATACTGGAAAAGTGCAGTAAGTCTGCAAAAGATATTGCTTACAAATCACTCTTGCAACCAGTTCTACAATATTGCTCAAGAGTGAGAGACCCGTACCGGATAGGACTCAGGGGATATTGAACATATACAGAGAAGGGCAGCATGAAAGGTCACAGGTTTATTTAACCTGTGGGAGAGTGTCACGTAGATACTGAAGAAACTGAACTCGAAGACGTGTTAAGGTATACTAAACTATCCTGAGAAAGTCTGTTAACAAGGTTTCAGGAACTAGCTTGAATAATTACTCTAGGAATATACTACTACCCCCTACATATCACTCACAAAGGGATCGTGAAGATAACATTAGAATAATTGCTGCACACACAGAGGCAGTCAAACAATCATTCTTCCTGTGCTCCATATGTGAAAGGAACAGCAAGAAACCCCAATAATTGGTACAGTGGGATGTACCGCCTGCCATGCGCGTCGCAGTGGTTTGCAGAGTATAGATGTAAATGTAGATCTGCCGCTCCCTTCTAACTTTCCCCAGCCTGTCTCTCTTTCCATTCTGAAGAAGCAATGCACTCTTCTCTGAAGCATGAGTGTGCCCAAAGCATGAGTGTGCCCAAAACAGCGGAACAATGATCTAGGTAGTTTCGTTAGTCTGTAGTGTTGTATGCTGCAATGTTGGTGGATGAAGAAGCACATTTTCACTTGAATGGGAGTAGTGAATAAACAGAATTGTAGGTGGTAGACATTCCACAACAGCTGCACCAATGCCCCCTCAACAGTGTCGAGGTCAAAGTATCGTGTGGAATCATTGGCCTGTATTTTTTGAAGATAAAGATACCATCATGACAATTATGTTCAGGGTAGTGAAGCAGCCAAAACTGCCCTAATCCATAATCAACCATTTCTTACATATTATGTGACTGCCATGTTCCCTCATTTCTTCTTACCACACATAGTAGGGACACGTATCACTAAAATCACAATTTATTGCAAAATTTCAGTGCTTATGTTAGAGAGTACAGTGGATAACTTTGCCCAGCAACTATGAATATATACCCAGAACTATGACGTGTATATTCTGCATATTATTTACTTATTTCCTTCCTTTGTTGTGTGCCCTGGTCAGGTTAGTGTTTTCAAGTAACTCACCCCCCCCCCCACCCACACCCCTCCCACCCCGCTTACATTGAACTTGAGACATATTAAAATATTTTGTTTGTAACAATTAAGGGTCACATATAAATATATGTAAGCAGTTGGTGTTACAGAGGGTTCCAGAAAAATGTGTACTGTCTTTGATAGTCCATATTAATGGAACAAACTGATATACCATTACAATTCTTGTGCAGGAGAAGGTTATTTTATCTCTCTAGCAGCCAAACAACGTCGATGCTGCTGAACTATTGACCAAACTATGGCTATCAGTGTTGCTAATGTGTGTGACAGCTGCACAGGATGCCTCAGTAGTTTCTCGTACCTCATTCAGTGTATCTGACTTGTGTTGATAAACTCCATTTTTCAAGGTCCCTCCATAGGTAGAAGTCAAGAGGTGTAAGGTCTGGAGACCATGGTGGGTATTCAACAGACCCTCTTCGACTTATCCATTCTCCAAATAGATTTTCATCCAGATAGGCTCCGCCATCTCTACGGTGGTGAGGTGGAGCGCCATCTTGTTGTAGGAAAAATCTTTCATTTTCAAACACCTTTCGAATGACAGATAAAATTGGCATTTGCAGCATATGAAGATACATATCACCAGTTAAGGTACCTTCGAAGAAGAATGGGCCAGTCAAACCACATGATGACAGACCACACCACACATTAACACCCAGTATATTAACATGCTTGTTCATGTGAACATGAAGGTTTTCAGGAGCCCAGTATGCGCAGTTGTGCCAGTTTACAGTACTGTTCAGTTTGAATTGAGCCTCGTAAAACCAGATAACCGTCCCTGCAAACTGTTCATCCTCATATAGCATGCCTTCGGACCACTTAAAGTACTCCATCCTTCAAATCGGGTCACCCTCATTCATAGCACACAGCAAGCTTGCGGTGTAAACTTACCACTTTGCTGCCTTCAGAATTTGTTGCACACTTGATCACTTTACCCCGTGTTTACGTGCACCCTACTATCAAATTTTTGAGATGACCTAGTGAAATTCCGCAACACATCAGCACTGAAAGCTGGACTAGTTGATGTTTTTGGTTGGCCAGACCTTTCATTACGTACATCCTGAACAGTACCATTGGCTTCAAATTTGCCCCAAATACGATAAGTTGTTGTACGTGTTGGTGGCAGAGTTCCATACACATTATGCCATTGTCCTTCTACCTGCATCATGTTTTCGTACTTTCAGTACCGCTTCAGTACCGCCTGGCATTGCTCAGATAACAGTCTTAACTTCATTCATTGCTGCACTGTCACCCGCTGGAAAACATGCGCCAAGATCTGTTGAGAAAACAATGGACGAAGTTACCCCACAAAATTGCAATGATATGTCATTTTGTTCCAAAGATATTAACTATAAGAGAGTGTCTACACTTCATGGGCCCCTCTGTATTTATTTTATGA
Source organism: Schistocerca nitens (assembly GCF_023898315.1). Lineage (NCBI taxonomy): Eukaryota > Metazoa > Arthropoda > Insecta > Orthoptera > Acrididae > Schistocerca > Schistocerca nitens. Next base: position 358,798,555 of record NC_064622.1, read on the forward strand.
TAATTATAACATCAAATTAAAGTTGTTTTCATTTTACCAATAATTTCTATTTATGCATTATTCTGCAGTGTTTTAGTGTGCATTGATGCATTATTTCTTTTAAGAGGACACTGTTCTTGTGTCATTCATGTTTGAATATTCCACGTGTATAACACAAAAGGAATCGTCATTTATAAAAGAATGTAGCCCTTCATATAATAATTGCTGTCAAATCCACATCATCCACAAGCTCACCAGGTGCGACACTTAACAACTAAAATTCTCCGAACCTGCTAGCGACACTCTTCAATGAAGCAAACAATATTTACTTTTCCTAACTGTCTACAAAGCTGCTTTTTTCTGTGTTTTACATGGCAAAATTTTAATTTTACCATTGTTTTATTTCATGTATTTTGCAGTGATTGATGATGAAAATCCAACTGTCTACACGGCAGGGGCAATTGTCACTGTGACGGTAACACTAATACGTCACGACATGAGCATCCTCTTTGGGGATGATACAAAGGCAGCACAACATGCTCCTCCCCAGGAGATGTTGGAAGATTTAGCAGAGAAAGAAAAAGAGCAGGAAGATCAGGAGCAGCCTCCAAAGAAAGAAGAACAGGTAAGTAAACTCTATCTGCTATAAGGAATTTTATGCTTTTTACTGTTTGTCTACCACAACACTTGTGAAAATCATTGCTAAAACTTTCTCATCTCTGGTAAGTAAAAAATAATTTTGCAAATTTTCATCTTACAGCTATTTTAGTAGTGCTTTGGCTGCTACAGGCGTGCCTTCTGCATCCTGTGCTGAGAGACAGCTGCCATTATAATCTGATACTAAGGAGCTGTTTGGTGAAAAATTTTATGTTTGCAAATCTTACAGTCTGTGTGCCAGATAAAAGCACTGAATTCCTTCTCATTATCTGTAATAATTACTGTGCTGCATCAAATTAAGTAACGCATTATGCAAAACTTTAAAGAGTTTGCTGGGATAGAAACTATTTGCATAAACTTTGCATATGGTTGATTTTAGCTCATAGATTGCTGTGGATGAAATGTGGTCAAGTTATCGAAATTTTATTTAAAATTGAGAGCAGAATATAATCTCGTTTTATTATCAACTTAGTTTTTATATCCAGCAGATGGTTGCACTCAAAGCACCCATTTCTGTACCTACAAATCAAGAAAAATATGGTCATAACAGTCATAATACTTCATGAACAGTTCAAGATATCAAAACAAAGTTCTTTGCAAATGATAGCAAAGAGGCATGTATATTATATGATGGAAATGGAAATGAGCATATGGCATCAGTGGCCGGGAGTTCCCAGGCAGGAAGTTCGGCCGCCAAGTGCAAGTCTTATCAAGTGCGACACCACATTGGGTGACTTGCGCGCCGACAATGGGGATGAAATGATGAGGAGGACAGCATAACACCCAGTCCCTGAGGGCAGAAAATCTCCCATCCCAGCTGGGAATGGAACCCAGGCCCCCATGCGTGGCATTTCCCACACTCTGACTTTTCGGCTAATGATAAATAGTAGGAATTGTTTTATTCACAGAGATATGAAAGCAATTCATTTGCAATTGTGTGCTGTTTTTGCCAAATTTGGATTCCCCCCCTTCAAATTTGACGGGATGGGATGCGTACATGCATCAGTAGTGCTTAGGAAAACTCAGAGGACAAGTTTAAACATGTCGTCGGCACCTGGGAAGCTGTGGAGCATGATGATTATCTTGTCCACAGCAGTCTAATGGTTAATTAGGCAAATATGTGACAATATTAACTTATAACCCCTATACACACACATGCACACTTACGTATTTCTCTGTTGAGCATTTATGTTACCATACGAATTAGGGTCAGTTGTCAAGAATTTCAGTGCTACAGGCAGACTGATGCTATTCTTAATGACTAATTTCCTGAAGGAATACATTTATTGAATGTAACTAATAGAGGGAATAAAGGTAACATCTCACTTTCCAGTTGAGGCATTGGTTCATTGATATGTAGGGACATGAAAAAATCAATCTATTTGTGACAAAATTTGATGTTTTCATCCCCAGATTCAATGTTATTTGTTGCTAAATTTTGTATGATTTTTGCTAAAATTGTTGCTATTTTTGTCAAAATAATTGTTATTAATTTGCTGTATTTGGTGTTACATTTTGCTACATTCAGTGCCACATTTGGCACTCTTTTTCTTTCAAATTTGGAGTTGTCTTTGGTGAATTTTGTGGTTCTTGCCAAATTCGGTATTATATTTTGCCAGATTCTGCGTTTTAATCAAATTCAGTGTTGTTCTTCTACCATATTTGGAGGTGGTTTTGCTAAATTCAGGAATTTTTGCCAAATTCAGTCTTGCTTTTTTTGTGAAGTTCTGCATTATTTTTTGTCAAGATCAGTAATTTTGTCAAATTTCCTGTTGCTTTTTTTTGCCAAATTATGTTTTTCAAATTTGGTGATATTTTTTACAAATGTGGCTTGTTTTTTGCCAGATTCTGTAACTTTTACCAAATTGTGTGCTGTTTTTGCCAAATTTGGATTCCCCCCCTTCAAATTTGGTGCTGTTTTCATCGTCACATCAAAGTTCGTTACTTGGTAAATGAACTTTCATTTTAAGATTGTACACTAACCTCAGTCTAGATGAGATTAGAAGTCAACATGTGGTTTTAACATTCAACAACTATCAATTACGAATTCTAGTAAAAATTGCTGCCCTCAGATTTATAAACTTTTGTGTGGCAAAATTATCGTTTCAGATATCTCGCAAAAATTTGACAGTTATTTTGCCAAAAAGTCTATTTTCACATTATTTTTCATGAAATTTTTCTGTGCCTATTGATAGGCACGTAAATGACTGAGAATGTTGCTAAGAATTCAGATCAGTCCTCCTCCAGACCTAACAGAGTACACACGCATGTGCATGGCTATGTTGCGCTGCCCGATTATATTATGCTAGCGCTGCAGTTTGATTGAGATAAGGCGTTCTGTCGGGAGGAATGGGTGAAGGAAGAAAGGAGTCGGAGGGAGTTCTGGAAGGAAGAGTGGTTGGCAGCTGGGAGGAAGGGCCAGCAAGCACACAGAATAGGAATGTAGCACCGCTTATCTCACTCTAATGCAGGGAAGAAGAGTATACAAGAATTTGGAAGAAGTAATTGGATAGGAGAGGCAGTATGGAGGAATAGGGAGACTGTGGAGATGGCGGGGAGTGAAGTGGGACTGATGGGGACAGCGTTAGACAACAGACACATACACATTTGTGCAGATGCAACTTGGACACACATGGCCACTGTCTCTGTCTGCTGAGGCCGGAGACAGAGACAGTGGTACTGTGTTGTGTTTGCATAAATGTGTGTGTTTATTATGTTGTCTAATTTGGAAGGCGGCTTTTTGGCTAAAAGCTTACTTGTTAAGTGCTTTTGTTGTGCCTATCTGCAACTCAACATCTCTGCTATATGGTGAGTAGCAATCTATCCTTTTCATAATATTACCTCTACTTAAAAAGCACAAGTGGATGATGTGGGAAGGAGATGAAAGAGAGAAAATCTTATTTCGGGACTTGCATTGAGATATTTATAGCATATATATGAAGATAGTAACTGTCCTCTAAAGAACAGATACCATTGATGACCGTGCAGCTTCTCTAGAATAAAGGATAGTTAATTGAAACCCTCACCTGCCGACAGGTGTTGTTGATATATCCTGATGGGGACAGCTGAAAATGTGTGCCCCGACCGGGACTCAAACCCAGGATCTCCTGCTTACCCCGGTCGGGGCACACATTTTCAGCTGTCTACATCGAGGTATATCAACAACACCTGTCGGCAGGTGAGGGTTTCAATTAATTATCTTTTATTCTAGAGAAGCTGCACGGTCATCAATTGTATCTGTTCCTTTGAGAACTATCTTCATATACAGGGTGGTCCATTGATAGTGACTGGGCCAAATATCTCACAAAATAAGCATCAAATGAAAAAATTACAAAGAACGAAACTCGTCTAGCTTGAAGGGGGAAACCAGATGGGACTATGGTTGGCCCGCTAGATGGCGCTGCCATAGGTCAAACGGATATCAACTGCATTTTTTAAAATAGGAACCCCCATTTTTTATTACATATTCGTGTAGTACGTAAAGAAATATGAATGTTTTAGTTGGACCACTTTTTTCGCTTTGTGATAGGTGGCGCTGTAATAGTCACAAACGTATAAGTACGTGGTATCATGTAATATTCCGCCAGTGCAGACGGTATTTGCTTCGTGATACATTACCCGTGTTAAAACGGACCGTTCACCAATTGCAGAAAAGGTCGATATCGTGTTGATGTGTGGCTATTGTGATCAAAATGCCCAACGGGCGTGTGCAGTGTATGTTGCTTGATATCCTGGACGACATCATCCAAGTGTCCGGACCATTCGCCAGATAGTTACGTTATTTAAGGGAACAGGAAGTGTTCAGCCACATGTGAAATGTCAACCATGACCTGCAACAAATGATGATGCCCAAGTAGGTGTTTTAGTTGCTGTCGCGGCTAATCCGCACATCAATAGCAGACAAATTGTGCAAGAATTGGGAATCTCAAAAATGTCGGTTTTGACATCGATTGCAACCGTACCATATTTCTATGTACCAGGAATTGCACGGCGATGACTTTGAACATCGTGTACAGTTCTGCCACTGGGCACAAGAGAAATTACGGGAAGATGACAGATTTTTTGCACGTGTTCTATTTAGTGATGAAGCGTCATTCACCAACAGCGGTAACGTAAACTGGCATAATATGCACTATTGGCCAACAGAAAATCCACGATGTCTTTGACAAGTGAAACGTCAGCGACCTTGGTGGGTTAATGTACGGTGCGGCATTATGGGAGGAAGGATAATTGGGCCCCATTTTATCGATGGAAATCTAAATGGTGCAATGTATGCTGATTTCCTATGTAATGTTTTACCGATGTTACTACAAGATGTTTCACTGCATGACAGAATGGCGATGTACTTCCAACATGATGGTTGTCCGGCACATAGCTCGCATGCGGTTGAAGCGGTATTGAGTAGAATGTTTCATGACAGGTGGATTGGTCGTCAAAGCACCATACCACCATAAAATTGTGAGCCATATGTTTGTGACTATTACAGCGCCATCTATCATAAAGCGAAAAAAGTGGTCCAACTAAAACATTCATATTTCTTTACGCACTACACGAATATGCAATAAAAAATGGGGGTTCCTATTTTAAAAAACGCAGTTGATATCCGTTTGACCTATGGCAGCGCCATCTAGCGGGCCAACCATAGCACCATCTGGTTTCCCCCTTCAAGCTAGACAAGTTTAATTCTTTGTAGTTTTTTCATTTGACACTCATTTCGTGAGATATTTGGCCCAGTCACGATCAATGGACCACCCTGTATATATAGTTAAAGGCTACCCAGCCATTGACCTTTGTCTGTGCGAATGCGGACAGGTTGCCCAAACTCTTACAGGAGTCGTCACCTTAGTGTGCGCGAGTAATGAGTGGATGGGCAAATATCTCTTAGGTTCATTACGTATGTAGATTGTGGACAGTTGGGAATGTGGGTCTCACGGGAAGCGTGTTGTTGCGCTATTCATCTGTGTCCTCGGTGGCTCAGATGGATAGAGCGTCTGCCATGTAAGCAGGAGATCCCGGGTTTGAGTCCCAGTCGGGGCACACATTTTCAGCTGTCCCCATCGAGGTATATCAACAACACCTGTCGGCAGCTGAGGGTTTCAATTAATTATCATTTATAGTATAGTTGAAATAATGTATGAGACCTTCAAGGATTGTGTGGCACTGGGTTAGAAGGAGGGTACTTGAGATGAGGTTGTGTTCTAGAACACATTGCCAATTCTGTAATCACATCCAGTGGAATGTTCACTTTAAAGTCCCCTTGAAACCTCAGCTATTGTTTCGTAGCAAACTTCATGAAAATGATGAGACTTGTCATAGCATAAAGATACAGTTGCAGTTCAAAAATAGGTGTGTGCTAAAATGTCACAGCAGATAGCAATCAACAGCATCATTCTACTTGTGCTGAGGTACAGTTACCAGATCAGAGATGGTCAAGAATATATTAAGTACAGCATTTTGTTACTCCAGTCAGCAAGTTGATTACTGGGTGCTTTACCTACAGGGCAGGGTTTTCATGTGTTCCAAATACCAACACAGAGCCACATGACATACTGGCTTTCCCTAAGATAAATCCTTTAAGAAGGTATGCAGAGGACAGGAGAGTGACTATGGTGGATTGAATCGCTTCGAAAATACCCATTTGTGGTGCTATCTATGATCATGATAACTTCTGTTTTTGTGTGGCATTAAACCAAGCTGTAGGGACTGTTCGGAGGATACAAAGAAATCATTTTCCAATGGTATAATATTCATTCTACTCAGATTTACATCTTAAATATTCATTTCATTATTGCAATTTGACGTAGTTTATTACACAGTCTTGCAGTGGAAGTAGTGATAGCAGATTTTAGGAATAATTCTTTACTGTTCACAATTCTGTTTTATTAAAGTACTTCACTGTGTAGCTGAGACTATCAACACCTATTTCCAATTTATTGGAATTAACAATTAATTGTGTTAGCTACTACATGTTGTCCATCATTGTTAGAAACCTAAAAAGGCAAGTGTACATATTTTTGAGTTTGCTGCTGTAATTTTTTTTTTTTTTTTTTAAGCAAGAACACATGCTAGTATTGTCTGCACTCAATTAAAACAAACTATGCGGCTGTACATTTTTCATAATTATGAGAGAACCTAATGCCATCTTGTGTAAGCAAGTAGGAGCAGGCCCTCTTGCCGTACAATGTCTCTGCCTTTTTTATAGCAGTATTTATGGTGAGAGGCTTCAATTTTAGGTGAAAAACTTACATATTTGTCTACATTAGAGTCGACACAGTTGAAGAAATAGTAGTGAGTAAAAGACATTTAGTGCCAGTAACTATATTTGCACTTTCAGGTAAAATACATCGAACACAACAACCAAGGAACATTATATTACCCACAAAAAAATCAGAGCATACAATAGCACCAGGGAAGTCTGTTGTATTTCACATTATGCACTTTGCCGCCGTCGAACAGATGTGCAGAACTATAGACCTATATCTCTAACGTCGATCAGTTGTAGAATTTTGGAACACGTATTATGTTCGAGTATAATGACTTTTCCGGAGACTAGAAATCTACTCTGTAGGAATCAACATGGGTTTCGAAAAAGACGGCCGTGCGAAACCCAGCTCGCGCTATTCGTCCACGAGACTCAGAGGGCCATTGACACGGGTTCACAGGTAGATGCTGTGTTTCTTGACTTCCGCAAGGCGTTCGATACAGTTCCCCACAGTCGTTTAATGAACAAAATAAGAGCATATGGACTATCAGACCAATTGTGTGATTGGATTGAAGAGTTCCTAGATAACAGAACGCAGCATGTTATTCTCAATGGAGAGAAGTCTTCCGAAGTAAGAGTGATTTCAGGTGTGCCGCAGGGTAGTGTCATAGGACCGTTGCTATTTACAATATACATAAATGACCTTGTGGATGACATCGGAAGTTCACTGAGGCTTTTTGCAGATGATGCTGTGGTGTATCGAGAGGTTGTAACAATGGAAAATTGTACTGAAATGCAGGAGTATCTGCAGCGAATTGACGCATGGTGCAGGGAATGGCAATTGAATCTCAATGTAGACAAGTGTAATGTGCTGCGAATACATAGGAAGATAGAACCCTTATCATTTAGCTACAAAATAGCAGGTCAGCAACTGGAAGCAGTTAATTCCATAAATTATCTGGGAGTAGGCATTAGGAGTGATTTAAAATGGAATGATCATATAAAGTTGATCGTCGGTAAAGCAGATGCCAGACTGAGATTCATTGGAAGAATCCTAAGGAAATGCAATCCGAAAACAAAGGAAGTAGGGTACAGTACGCTTGTTCGCTCACTGCTTGAATACTGCTCAGCAGTGTGGGATCCGTACCAGATAGGGTTGATAGAAGAGATAGAGAAGATCCAACGGAGAGCAGCGCGCTTCGTTACAGGATCATTTAGTAATCGCGAAAGCGTTACGGAGATGATAGATAAACTCCAGTGGAAGACTCTGCGGGAGAGACGCTCAGTAGCTCGGTACGGGCTATTGTTAAAGTTTCGAGAACATACCTTCACCGATGATTCAAGCAGTATATTGCTCCCTCCTATGTATATCTCGCGAAGAGACCATGAGGATAAAATCAGAGACATTAGAGCCCACACAGAAGCATACCGACAATCCTTCTTTCCACGAACGATACGAGACTGGAATAGAAGGGAGAACCGATAGAGGTACTCAGGGTACCCTCCGCCACACACCGTCAGGTGGCTTGCGGAGTATGGATGTAGATGTAGATGTGTTGTTTACACAATTCCAATCACCCCCCCACCCCCCCTTTTGAACATACATTTTGTGGTTTGCCTTCACAAGATAAACCAAATAGCCCCACAGTCTTTTCAAACTTCTTTTTATCCAAGGGTTTTGTCAGATGGTCAGCCAAAATGTCTTCTGTCCACAGCTGTGTTCTGTCGCTCTGTGTGGTCCCATATAAAATGGGGCCTTATGTCAATATATTTTGTCCTAGTACTAGTGACATCATTTTTACCTAGGCGAATGGCTCCTATATTGTCACAGAAGATCGTTATGGGTTCCACTATTAAATTGGGTTCTGTTTCACATATTAATATTCTTAGCCACAATGCTTCCTGTGTGGTGTAAGATAACGCCATATACTCAGCCTCTATGGTATTCAATGCAACAGTTTTTTGCTTTTGACAGGACCATGAAATGAGCCCCCCTCCCCCTCCCTCCCCTCAATTTAAAGCAGCAGCCAGTAGTGAAGTGTCTATCTTCCAATTCACTTCCCCAGTCTGCATCACTATAGCCTTCTTCTAGTTTTGCATTACCTTCTCTATTGTATCTTAATTTGTGGTTTGAAGTTCCTTTTAGATATGGGAATATCCTGTTCACAGCTTTTTAGTGCTTTTCCTGTGGGTCTTTGCAATATCTGCTCACTGCGTTGGTGGCAAAATCAATGTCAGGTCGTGACATTTGAGACAAATATAACAGACTCCGTACTGCTTCTAAATATGGAACATTCTTATCACATTCCACATCTGTGTCATTTATGTTTTACTTCATTCCTACTTCCATTGGAGTAGTTATGGGTTTACAATCACTCATGCCAAATTTCTTTAAGATTTTTTGCTGTATATAATGATTGATTTGTGCTCAATTCTTGTCTCTCTTCATCCTTAGTGATCTGCATACCTAAATAATGTTTAACTTTTTCCAAATCATGCACCTTAAACTTGGTTTGCAGCTGTTTCTTAAAAATTCTCATTTCGTTTTCAGTCAGGATAAAGAAGTCGTCCACACATATTGCCATTATTATTATCCCTTCTCTTCCCATTTTATAGTATATACTGGAATCTGCCTTAGATTGCTTCATATTCATATTTGTTAGAGTTTTATATAGACATCGACTCCAGCAAAATAAGTCTATAAATACTTTTTCGCAAATGCCAGATCTTTTCCCTTTCTGATCTGGTTTTCATAACTTCTCTTTGTGGAATGACATATATCTCCTCCTCCAATTTCTCATTTAAATATTCTGTTTTTACATCGGTATGATGAATTCTTAAATTTTGTTTTGCTGCCAGGGCTTGAAAGATATCTCAGTGAGGTATACTTGACTACAGGTGAAAAAGTTTCTTTGCGATCTACCCCTTGTTTTTGTGAATATCCTTTTATTACGAGTCGTGCTTTGTACCTTGGTGATGAATTTTCGGGGCTCTGCAAAGTGAATACCCATTTTGCCTGTAGTGGTTTCTTATCCGGCAGCGTATTTACCCACTCAAATGTTTCATTCTGAGATAAAGATTCCAATTCCCTCTCCATTGCTTCTTTCCAGTGTTGAGAGTTCAGGCCGATCATTGCTTCTTCTGCTGTTGCTGACTCATCATTAAAAGACTGGGCTGCATACATCTCAAAATCTGGATATTCTTTCGGTTTTGGTACGCAAGAAGAACGCCTTACATTGTTCTCTCCATTTTGTTCGACCTCAAACTCATTGTCATCATTAATATTCTCCATTTGCCTTTGACTGCCCTCTTCTTGTTCTTCACTTTCTTCGCATAAGATTTCACTCTCAGAACTAGGTGCAATTAACTTAGTAGTCTTGGATTCTTCATAGTCCTTTGTATTTTCAAAGAATACTACATATCTGATTGTAACTATCCTTATATTCAATGGGTCCAGTAATCGGTAGCCCTTTGAATTCTCACAATAGCCTAAAAAAAAGTGCTTTTTAGCCTTTGGTTCCCATTTTCCTCTCAGTTGTTTGGGAATGTGCGCCATTGCATCATACCCAAAAACCCTTATATTGCATAGGTCAGGTTGCCTTCCTACCCATATGTGATAGGGGGTTCTGTTCCTTAATGCTTTTGTAGTTGATCTATTGTTCCAATATATATGGCCGTTGATACCACATCTGCCCAAAAATCTTTTGATAATCCAGCATCAGTTATCATGCTCCTTGCTCTTTCAACAGTGGTCCTATTAGCCCTCTCAGCAACCTCATTTTGAGATGGGCTGTACCTTGTGGTAGTTTGATGCCTGATTCCCATTTCTGCCACAAATGTCTTCAATTTCTGGTTAATATATTCTCTCCAGTTATCAGACCTGTTGATCTTAACCCTTTTGGTGCCATGCGATTTTCAGGGTATCAGCTGAAAAGTGCCAGGCGATTTTGTAGTGAATTGCAGAAGTTTGTTAAAATTAAAATCTGAACCGTTTATCATAGGACCTTAATTTTTTTCTTCTTTTATAGGTAGTACCTTCAGCTACAGAAATATGAGCAGAGTACACCATTAGGCCTCATACAAAGAAAACAATATTTATATTAGAGGTTTTTTTTTTGTACAGAAACAGCCACATGTAATATAATTGAACTTAAAATTTGTGTTCATATTATCAATCTACATAGTATTCTGAATGATATAATATTTGTTTGTGTCTTTCTGTCACATATTTTAGAAAATAATGCAACCTGAAAAAACTGATGTGAAAAATAGGCAAAAAATCTATAATTTTGTCACCAGTTCCAACAGAAAATAACATAATACCAAGTGAGTTTTAGGATCATTTATTGACATATAAATGTTGACCAACACATTTGGGATGTAATCCTTTCTTACAGAGTACACACATTGTTCTTGATCGTCGCCTTGTATCTTTTGTAGAGCACACATCACAGGCTCGCTCCTCCTTTCCCGGTAGTATTTCTGCACCATACACTGTGGGGGGTGCTGCATTTGCACTTGATGTAGTGGATTCTAAGTTTTGTATCTCGAACCACTCCTGGGACAACCTGCAGATGATTTTGCTGTTGAATTTCAGATGTGTGAGTGGTTTCTCGGACAAAGATAGATTTTCTTTATAAAGAATGTAAGTATTCAGAAACATTCTGTAAATAATGCCGAAAACCACTTTCTTCCATTATTTCACAGTCTCCTCTCATCCAGATAACAGTACGTCGTCATATCTGAGGAATCCCTCCCTCCCATATGTTTATCATATTGAAATATGACATAAGGTTTCTTCAAAGTTGTCATTTGCGAATACTTCTCTCTGACACTTTTGCAGTAGAGGAGGAACTGATCAACAGAGCTGGATTTATCTGTGACTTCTTTTCCCTGAAGTCACAGAGAAGCACAAAGGCCTTTCTAAAGAATTTGACCTGCCCAATGTCAAATTTGGAAAGAAGATTAGGTGGGAGAAATTTTCCGTTCCTCCGTATTGTGCCAGTGAGGAAGGTTCCCATGGAATACAGTTTTTCCACTACTGGAATAGACGTAAAAACATTGTCACAGAAAATGTGGTACCCCTTGTTCATGTAATTTCCAAGAACAAGTAATTTTGTAATAACTACATTGCCTAATTCGTGCTCTTTTACCTCCACTCTCTCAGCTTCACATCTTGCTCCATGATACACATAAAATCCGAGGCAGTAGTTCACCACAGAATCACATAGCACCCAGAACTTTTCACCCCATCTGTGGTGATGTTTATTAGGGAGATACTGGATGAGTTGAGAATGAGTTTTAGAGCCAAGACTTTCGTCAACACACTCACCTGTTGATGAGGTGTATAATGGTGACGAAACACATTATTGGCAATGTTTAGCATAATATCAAACTTTGCAGTGGGGTCCTATGCTGGATGCCCAGGAGGGTACAATTTTGTATTGTTTGTCAAGTGGAAAAATTTTAGGAGCAACTGAAATCTATTTCGCGAAAACATGCGGGGAAACCATGGAGTTGCCATATTTTCGTCTGTGGACCAGTAACTAAAAATTGTCGGTTTCTTTATGAGTCCCATATTTAATATTATTGCCACAAAAGCCCTCATTTCTGGCACAGAAGTAGGATACCACTTTCTCACACGAGAGTTCACTGATAAGTTTAGGTTTGTTTCGAGAAATTGCCGAGCGTATCTGTTTGTTTCTGTTGCCATTATCGTAAACAGTTGCACTGTAAAAAACAAGTTAAAAAATCAGTTGAGGTAGCATTTATTGGTACATGTTTGGGACCCAGTAATTCTGAAAACGTGAAGCAGTGAGGAGCAAGATTGTCCAACTCATCAGTTCCAATTTCAGCAAACGTGTCGCTGGCTGCAGTCAATTCTTCAACATCGTCTTCATTGCTGCTGGGTGCAAATTCGGCTATTGATGACTCATATGATGAGATATCACCACTAGTAGATTGATCCACTGTCCGAAAAACCTGCAAAATCATCCTCACTTTCACTACTTTCCGCGGTATACATTGCACTCAAACGAGACTTCTTCCTTGGTGGCGCCATAGTACCTTCAAAACGAACGAAAAACAACCTTGTGTTTGGAACTCGAAAATATTGATTATTGGCATCGACTATCTTTCGACCTTCATTTGTCTTCACAACATCGATATACCATGATCTGTGCCTTAGTTTGAAAGAAAAGTGCGCGAAAACGGCAGTACGATTAGATCGTACGTGGCACTTTTCACGCATACCGTACGATCCGATTAGATCGTATTTGGCACTAGAAGGGTTAATCTTCTTTAGTGTCCACCTTTCGACCAAATTATAATATTCCTCAAAAGTGTCACTCACTTGGACTTTGAAACTAAGAGTATAAATATAAGTATATCGTGAATAACCATCAGTAAATGTAAGAAAATAATAACTCCCACCTATGGATTCACACTCCATCGGACCACATACATCTGTATGGATTAAATGTAAGACATCTGCAGATTTAGTTTTACTAGTCTTAAAAGGTAGCCTTGCTTGTTTTCCTTTTATGCACGTCTCACAAGGATCCTTGAATACATTATAATTCTGTATTCCCTTTACCATATCCCTTATAAAAGACGTACCCTTTCTATGTAGGTGTCCAAGTCTGCTCTGCCGTTAAAAAAAAAAACCTTCCGTTGAGTGTAATGAATCACTTAACATTTCTGTGTTTACTATCAAAGGTATCCAACTTAAAAATACCCCTTTCGTTACTTGCTGTAATTATAATTTCACTGTTTTCATTGATTACTCTTGCTCCATGCATGTCAAAAGTGACTGTATTTTTGTTCTTGACCATATCCACTACAGACAGCAGGTTAGTCACAACATTTATTACATAATGAACATCCAAGTGCTGTAACAATATCGGGTTCACCATTTACACTACAAGTAGTTCTAGTTTCCCAGCCAAATGACATTGGAGCTTGCTGCCATCAACAGTAGATATTCCTGTATGAGTCTTACCTTTAATATCATAAAGAAGACATTTGTCTTTAACAATTTGCACAGATGCACCTGAGTCTAAAATCCATTCCAGTTGACAATTACCCACATCTCCAAAAGAATAAAAACAATTGGTCCCTCTCTCTGAGCTATCAGCAGCATACCTCTTGCTGTGTGTCTGACCTTTGGTTTACTTTTTCTCTGCGCTGAGATGCAATATGCCCCTTCTTCTGACATCTATAGCACTTCACTGATTTCCTTCTTTTGTTTTTTTAATAAAGAACAGATGCAGTTTCCTTCTCCAATACATGACATCTTGAAGTACTCTTGACATCCTGTAGTATTTTCCCTTTAACTCTGTCGCCCATGATTGGTATAGCTGAGCTTTCCAGCTCCATAATCATAGGCGCATACCTTTTGGACAGTCCTGCCGACAGTAGTGCCCCTATCCATTTGTCAGCAATCTCAAACCCAATGTTTCTCAGTCAGTTCGACATAGCTATTATTTTATTGACATATTCGTCTACACTCTTGCATTTGTCTAGCTGAGTGGTAATTAACTCACGTAATAGTCCTATTTTCCTTGTAAGACCTACATCCTGAAATGCTGTTCGTAATTTGTCTCTGACTTCCTTTGCTGTCACAGCTTTATCAATGTGAACATAATTCACTGAGTCATCCAGTAATATCAACTTTGATTTTGCTTTCCTATTTGTACTTGAATAATTCTGATCTGTGATTTCCATTGTCCCGTCCACTTCACTCCATAGGTCGTCCAAACGTAAATACGCTTCTACTGCAAATTTCCATGTTACATAGTTTTTGCAACCTATAAGTTGTTCAATCTGCAGAATTTGTTCTGCACTCATTTTCACAGTAACTTTGGTCTTTCTTAACATAAAGAATAATACCAAAGAATAATACAAAAGAGTTGCATTCGCCTTGTAAGGATAACTCTTACTTCATGCACATGCACTTCTTGTAACTTTTCCAATACTTCCTCACTACTATATTATGAATATACATATTCCAAATGCATCGCGGGCCCATAATCTGTATTAGAGTCAACACAGTTGAATAAGTAACAGTGAGTATAAGACATTTAGTACCAGTAACTGTATTTGCACTTCCAGGTAAAATACATTGAATAAAACCACCATGGAACATTGTATTACACACATAAAACTTGAAGCGTACAATAGCACCAGAGACGTCTATTATATTTCACGTGATGCACTTTGCCACCGTCTCACACGAAATTTATTGTTCATACAATTCCAGCAGTCTTCCTACTTAATTATTGTACACTGCTAGAAGTTAAGAAAGATAAACTGTAACAAATTGTTAGGTCATGTGATTTTTTTCATTACTGTATTTCTCATTTGATTGCACTCCACTGCTCGAAAAATAACACATGCAGAGAAGGGAAGTCAGACTGACCTAGCTCTGGTTTATATGCCAGAGTCTGGTCTGATCCCTCAGAGGGAATACCTTGGGATCTACATCATCTGAGTCATGACACCCCATAGCTGTGAACACGGAGAGGAGGGAGAGGGAGGGGGGGAGGTAGAATAAAATAGGTTGTATGTGGTCCAGAGGTGCCGACATGTGGGAAGGTGGCAGAACGATGTCCATGACCATTACTGTGAAAAGTGTGGGCAATGGGAGTGCTCAATGGGAGTTACATGTTTCACCGTGGAACCGAAGATCTACAGGTGTGGAGAAACCAGCAATTGCTGGCCAGCATGGAGAGGCAAAACTAATGTCAGTTCTGCTGTAGAAATTTGTGAGCAGAGGCCGGGCTACATGATACGTCATAGACCCATGGTGGGCAGAAACCATCCCACAGATACAGGTTGCATGGCATCCACCCCTGTGGGCCACACAAGGGTGACAATCTGGGAAGGAGAAGCCTTGGTGATGACATGCCCCGGTACAAGGTGTAAAATGTCCAAGAGGATGCAGTAATTGGTGGCCATCAAACTGTTCTGGTGGACTGTGGCTTTTAGCCTAGATGGCCATGGACAATGCTATAAGAGCACTGTGTGTTAGGTGCAGTATTGGATGTCTTTTCCTTGCAGGTCGTGGCCATGAAAAAATCTTCCTCTTATTCAAGTCGTCAGCAGAGAGATTAAAACCCAAGTCCGTCACTGGCAGTTGCCTGTATGAATACTTGTGGAAGTAGCATTTTCAGTGTTTTACTGTTTCATGAATTGAAAATCCAAAAGTGTGAAGAGAATCTATCCTGAAAACATTGTTGACAGAGGGGGGGGGGGGGGGTCATAATAAAAAATTACTGGGTGAGTGGCTTTGTCGTAAGTAAGTAAAACTGTAAATTTTCCTAGCAAGGCTCGATAGCTCCAAAGGTTTGTCTCATCTATCTCCAAGTGTGGTGCCCCTAAACTTAAATAAGTAGATTGGTTTAGCAAGGCCACAGCTACTGTAGTGTCCAGAAATAATTTTGTGAAGTGCTTGCCTATGAATGCATCTTAAGGACTTTCTCTGGTTTGCATCCTGAAAAGGCGGCACTTCCATGGATTTATCACATACTTGGCAAACTTCCATAGGCTGGGATGTATTTGCATTACAACTGCTGAAATATATCTCTTGCAAGTGTCCTTTTTTGTCACATGTGTGGCATGTTTGTGCCGATGGGGGACAGACATGCTGCATGTGTGGTGACTGGAAACAATGTTTATAGCCACGCAATAGTGCTGCTGTTGATGCACAAACATTTGAAATTGCAAATTCTACTTAATTCCTGTAAATCAGCAGCCGAGTTCAGATATGATTATTTGGGGATTTTTATCAGTGCCAAATTCTAACATGCCTGTAATGATATGTCTCTTCGTGTTCTTGCAGGCGAAGAAAGGATCTAGGCAAGTTCCGCCAGATTCGTTAATGATGCTAATTTTTATATTAGATGGTAAAGTTTGGGGTTTCCTAACAAGAATGTGGCCTTTTGTCTTTCCAAGTTGGCAATTTGACAAGCCAAAAAATATAATTGCAGTAATCATCATTAAGCATCCCACTCTCCACATTGTTAAGTGGTAGAATGACTGTAAATATGCATGGAGTAGGAGACGTTCCTGCTACATTCTCCAACTCTTGTGCTGTTTACAATATAGCTATCATTAGCTCCTGATAATCCTGTGTTGCTTGCATTTGGAGTTACTGTAAATATTCCATAGTTGAAAACCCACATACCTGATTAATTCTGAAAGATCAATACTGCAACTAGAGTCCATCAGAGCCAATATAATAGCACTTGCAGCGTGCACCCCACTGCTTGCAACATAACGCACAGAGAAATAAGAGTGAGATTGCTTTGAGCTGACTTATATGCTGGAGTCTGGCATGATATCAGCAGAGGATGTGTCTGGATCAGTGCCAGCTGAATACTAGCACCACAGTGATCGATAGTAATGTTACACCTACTACTCACTTTCCGTGGTAATGTCAGGTGGCACCACTACAGGATTAAAATAAAAGGTTTATGATAATTTTGGAAAGTATTCAGAGGATGAATAGCAGTAGCTTGAGCTACAATTGCTGAGAAAAAGAAAAGTTGTAAGTGAATTGGAAGGCACTGATTTCTTATTTGCCAGTGCACTTCAACATTGGATTAATATTTCAAGAACAATTAATTACACTGTTTGTTATTGAGTTACAACAGTTCATCTCCCGACTCAGTGTTTGGGTTACTGTGATTTGATAAAACAAAAATAAAATATTCCAACAATATTACGAAAATTGCTACTTACCATATAGCAGATATGCTGAGTCACAGATAGGCACAACAAAAAGACTGTCGCAAATAAAGCTTTCAGCCATTAAGGCCTTTGTCAACAATAGACGACACACACAAGCAAACACAACTGACACAACTGCAGTCTCAGGCAACTGAAACCACACTGCCAGTATTGTTACATTCCGTCCTGGACTTTCCATTGCTTGAAATTAAATATTCCATTATCTGTATAACAAAAATGAAGAAATTGTTTCTTCTCACTCCCTTGTTGTACTGTTCATTAGAAATGTACTTTGATCTCCAGTCTTGTTTACCTAATGCCTTTCCCAATCTGACATACTTTTATGTCAGTTGTCACTTTTGAAATAAATATAGGAATTTTAATTTAGTATTTTTCTGCCTATTTTGATAGGCCAAAAAACCAGTGTGGCAAAAGCAACAGAAGAAGGGCAAAAAAACGAATAAGAAGAGCTCCAGGGGCCAAAAAACTTCATCCAGAAGTACACCTGCCAAGAAGGTTGATGAAAAACCTCAGGCTCCATCCGAGGTAACCTTAAAAATATTTTCAAGTTTTTGCAGATAATTATCAATAGTCCATAAGATATTGGCCAAAAAGGAATTATTTAAATATAGGAAAATAAATGTTTCGGAAAAGTTGCAAGAGTTGTAACATAAATAAATTATTGAAGCAAGTAATGTTTGAGCTAATGGAGGCACCACACTAAGTTACTTGCTTTAAAGTACTTCACGCATTATAAAACGAATATGTAAATGTTTTAAACAGGTAAATGTTTTAAATGGCTGTTGTGGGTTGATTGAATTTCTCCATCATTATATCAATTGTACTTGGTTTTTATTATATATTTACCAGTGAAAATAATTAAAAAGAGTTTGCCTTTATTTGTTTGTTAATTATACTCTTTATTATATTAGTACATTGATCACCCACAACATGGTGATCATAATGGCAGCAAAACTGAAGACAAAACAGATAAGCCTGAAATACTGTATTTGGAATTCCGAAACTATTTCATTGCAAAATGCCAGATATTGACATAAGTGACCACAGAATAGGAAAGCAACAAAAACTGCTCAACAGGTGAAAGGCAGTTGGACCAGATGAAATACCTGGAGGTTTTGCAGAGATTATGCAAAAGAACTCGCTCCACATTTAGCAGAAGTGTATCGTGGGTCACTTGAGCAATGAAGGGTATCTAATAATTGGAAAATTTGCAGGTCACTCCTATTTTTTTAAAAAATGTCATCAGACAAATGTGAGTAATTACAGGCCTATACTGCTGACGTCAGTCTGTTGTAGAATTATTGAACATCATTTTGAAAATTGAAAATGTTCTCTGTAAAAATCCAAATGGATTCTGGAAACAGAGCTCTTGTGAAACTTGGCTCGTTCTGTTCAATTCTGAAATCCATAGTGCCTTAGACAGAGGTGCTCAGGGTGTGATGCCACATTCCTGGGTTTCCAAAGGGTTTTAGAGTGCAACAGGCAGTTTCCATATTTCTAGATTTCCAAAAAGCATTTGACAAGATGTCCCACTGAAGCCTGTTAAGAAAGGTATGAGCATATGGAATAGGTTCCCATAATGTGAGTGGCTTTGAAGACTTCTTAAGTAATAGAACCCAATACATTGTACTTGGCAGCGAGTATTTGTGAGAGACAAGGGTATCATCATGAGTGCCCCAGGGAAGTGTGATACCACCACTATTATTTTCTTTCATACATAAATGATATGGCGGACAGGGTGGGCAGCAATCTGCAGCTGTTCATTGGTGCTGTGGTATTGGGGAGATGTCGTCGTTTCATGACTGTAGGAGGACACAAGATGTCCTACACAAAACTTGTAGTTGATGTGGTGAATGGCAGCTAATTCTAAATATAGAAAAATGTAACTTAATGCAGGTGGCTGGGGGGGGGGGGATAGGGTAATGTTCGAATACAGCGTTAGTAGTGTGCTGCTTGACACAGTCACGTCGTTTAAGTATCTGGGCATAACATTGCAAAGCAATATGGAATGAGATGAACATGTAAGGATTATAGTAGGGAAGACAAAGGGTCAACTTCAGTTTATTGGGAGAATTTTAGGAAAGTGTGGTTCATGTGTAAAAACAGACTACATATAGGATACTAGTGCAACCTATTCGTGAGTACTGTTTGTTTGTTTGGGATCCACACCAGTTTGGATTAAAGGAAGACATTAGAGCAATTCAGAGGCAAGCTATTAAATTTGTTACCCTTAGGTACGAAGAACTTGCATATATTATGGAGATGCTTCAGGAACTCAAATGGGAATCCCTGAAGGGAAGAAACCATTATTTTTAAGGAAAATTTTTGAGGAAATTCAGAGAACCAGCATTGGAAGTTGAATACAGAAAGATTCTAATGCCGCCAATATACATTTCGTATAAGGGTCATGAACATAAGATACAAGAAATTACAGTTTGTATGAGGCATGTAAACAGTCGTTTTTCCATCGTAGTGTTACAGTGCACCTTCTGCCATTCTGTACTGTAGTTTGTAGAGTATGTATGGCGATGCAGAGGTACTATACCAGTGATAAATATAGCACATGATGAGAAAATAATAAGTAGAGTGGAAACTTAAAAAATTTGAGATTTCCATATTTCTGAGAATTCAAAATGGAAAAGGCACATTTTGAACTCCTAAAACAGCTTAGTTGATCCACATTTGCTCTTCAAATCATTGCATATCCTTATGAGAGAAAACAGTAAGTTGCAATATTGTACATATTTTCATTCAATAACATCATATGGAATAATGTTCAGGGATAATTCATTTTCAAGAAAGAAAATGTTCTTTGCTCAAAAACACATTGTAAGAATATTATGTGGTGCTCACACACTATCATCTTCTAGACATCTGTTTAAGAAGTCAGGCACTTTATCTGACACCTCACAGTCAGTTTGTTCCCTCATAAGTTTGTTGCAAAGAATCCACTGCAGTTCAAAAGGAACAGTGATTTACATTATTACAGTACCAGAAGAAAAATGACATTCAATGCTCTACATTAATGTTGTCTTTAACACACAAAAAATGGGTGTTTAATGCTTCCACCAAAATTTTTGTCACTTACGCAATGATAAGGGGGGGGGGGGGGGAGAAACTTTCTAATGAAGTTTCTCCCTGACAATTTGTTCTACTCCATAGAAGAAATCCTACTTTTGTAATGAGTTAGAAAGTGGTGGGTTATAACTGATAACAACTACTATAGAATAATAATAAACAATTGTAAATGGTCACTGGGTCGCCATATTCTCACGTGAATGTGTAGCATACTGTGAATGTAAAACGACTCATTTCACTATACTAGTGATCCATGGAACGTGAAACTAGCTAACTTGCCTGATGTATTATTTGTTTATGTTCTTATTATGAGATATTTAATAATTTTTCTAATTTCAGTTTGTTTATGGAATGAAAATTTTTGCAGATCAATCTTTTGCTTTTGCTTGTACCAAAATTTGGTCTATTAACAGGATACACTTGCATACCTGGTTCAATGTTCCAGTTCATTTGATGATTATGATTCTAGTGTAAAAGTCATTGTATCCATCATTTTGACAATCTCTCTGTGCATTCGTAAGAGGTAAAGGTGTAGTGCAATAATGAAAACAGTTTTTGACAAGACAATGTAATGGGATGGATTTAAAAAATCTACTAACCAAGTGGCGGCAGAACACACACATTTAAAAAAAGTTGTTGTTATGCAAGCTTTTGGAGCCAGTGGCTCCTTTTCCAGCAGAAGGGTTGGAGGGGAAGGAAGAGGGTGAAGCAAAAGGACTGGCGAGGTGTAGGAAAAGGGCTAGATTTCAGAAAAGTCACCCTAAACTGCCGGTGAGGGGAGACTTACTGGATGGGATGACAAAAAAAAGATTGGTTTTTGGGGACTGCACCGGACAAGATTTGAAAACCTGAGAGCTTAAAGGTGGAAGACAGGCTAATACGCAAAATGAGATCACTCCTAAAATATTGTGAACAAGTTAATAAGAGTGAAAAGCTAAGACACCAACCATTTCCTAGATTGTCTAAAATCCGTGCCTGTCCGACTCACACCACACACCTTGCTAGTCAGCAGTGATACCACCTCCCTCGATACCAACATCCCCCACATACATGGTCTGTCTGGAGCTTATCATTTCCTCAGTCAGCGCCCAACTGATTCCAGACCTATGACATTCTTCCAGCTCACCTTAATCATTACAAGCAACTACTTCACCTTTGAGGGGCAGACATACAGACAGATTAGGGGTACGGCCATGGAAACCAGGATGGCTCCTTCCTATGCCAACCTTTTCATGGGTTGCCTGGAGGGGGCTTTCCTGGGATCCATACGTCTTCAGCCTTTAGTTTGGTTTAGGTACATTATCGACATCTTTGCCATATGGAATTATGGTGAGGCTGAACAGTTAAAATTCCTGGAATCTCTGATTACTTTCTCCCAATTAAATTTCTTATAGTCCTATTGTGCATCCCATGTCACTTTCCTTGATGTTGATCTCTTGCTCACCGAAGGCCAGCTACACACTTTTGTCCACATTAAACCTACTAACAAACAAAAGTACTTCCATTTTGACAGTTTCTGTCCTTTCCATGTCAGATGTACCCTTCCATAAAACCTTAGCATTCGAGGGAAACATATTTGTTGGGATGTAGACTCTTTTTGGCACCCTTTCCATGTCAGATGTACCCTCCCATACATAAAACCTTAGAATTCGAGGGAAACATATTTGTTCGGATGCTGACTCTTTTTGGCAGGACACCACCATTCTCACCTTAGCCTTCACTGAATGTAATTACCTTACCAGCAGGGGCCATCACATCCAATCCTGGTATTGCTGATCCCTCCATAAAACAACTTCGGAGCACACCACTTGTCACTCAGTATTATCCTGGTTTGGAATGTATTAATCAGCTACTTCGAGAAGGTCATGCCTTCCTAAAATCGTATCCTGAAATGAGCTCCATTTTGCCCACCTCATCTAGAATAGCTTTTCGTTGCCTTTCAAATCCCCGCAATGTCCTTGTCAGGCCCTATGTTCCTTCTGCACCCATCTCCCTACCCTATGGTTCCTACCCCTGTGACCAACCCTTCTGTGAGACTTGCCCTGTGCACCCTCCTACCACCACCAATACCAGTCCTGTAACTGGAAAAAGGTATACTATCAAAGGGAGAGCCATCTGTCAAATGACACATCATTTACCAGCTGATATATAAACACTGTTTGGCCTTTTACATCGGCATGACTATCACTAAATTATCAGCCAGGATGAATGGGCATAGGCAGAGGGTGGATACTGGCGACCCACAATATCTTGTTGCAGAGCATGCTCTACAAAATGACAGTCATGACCTCGGTGCCTCTTTCACCACACGTGCTATCTGGATTCTTCCCTTGGACATCAGTTTCTCAGAATTCTGCAGGTAGGAAGTAGCGCTACATGTCCTTGGTTCTCGCTAACTGCTGGACCTAAATTTACATTAATTACTTCCATCTCACCATTTCTTCACAATAACTACTCCTTTCTGCACTCCTTTATAGTTTTCTACATATTTCATTTTCTGACCTGTCTCCTTTTTTGCCATCCCCCTCCCACCTCTTTTACATACAATGCACTGAGCTTTTCACTCTTATTAACTTCCGCATGATGTTTTAGCAGTAATCTCTGTCTTGTGTATTACCCTGTCTTCTGCCTTTAAGCTCTCAGGTTTTTAAATCTCATCTGTTGTAGTCCCCAACGATCAGTCTTCCCATCTCATCCCATCCAGTAAATCTCTCCTCACCCACAGTTCTTGGTGACTTTTCCGAAGTCTACCTCTTTTCCTAGATCTCTCCAGTCCTTTACCTTCACCCCTCTTCTTTTCCCTTCAACCCTTCTGCTGGAAGATGGAGTCACTGGCTCCAATAGCTTGCATAATTATAGCGTTTTTTTTATGTGTGTGTTCAGTTGCCGCTTGGTGAGTAGATCTTTTATATATACAATTATGAGACATATGATGTGGCAGAAAATGAACTAGAAGTGTATGTAGTATTGAGTTTCCACTCAGTGCCTTGTAATAAGTTATCTCATAGCCATTGATGAGCTGTGTTACAGGAGGTTAGGTTTATTTAAAAGTGCTTTTCTTCCTGGCTTCATTTTGCTAGGTATTTTTCTTTTACCGAAATCTCTCTCTCTCTCTCTCTCTCTCTCTCTCTCTCTCTCTCTGTGTGTGTGTGTGTGTGTGTGTGTGTGTGTGTGTGTGTGTGTGTGTTTCTTTTGCCACATCACACATGATGTTTAAATTTAGAGCTTTCCTGCTACTAACCTTATTTACAATTAATTTCCCATACGCTGATAAATATGCCCAACAAAATTACATCATGCTAACACACATAGGTCAGGAGATATGATGTCATAAACACCGATATGCATGAAAACCTTCCACATCATGCATGACATTTATATTTATTACTTTTTTGCTCCCAACTATACTTGCAACATAATTTGCAGACAGTATCCATGTATGCTGCTGACTGTACCTACACAAATATATCATTGCATGTCACATAGTTCGAAAGATATGACATCGTAAACACAGAGTTGCATGAAGTTTTAATACATTTATTCTTTACTAATACCTACAGTCAAGTCAACTTAAGGAAATCCCTGACACCTGGCAGTGCTTGTGACACTTTTCAACTGCGAAGCGCAGGCGGCTGCAGGTGAAAACAATTGCAGCCTATAGAGCTATGAAGAGACGTTGGCATAGAGATCTTTACAAAATTGCATTGTACACACACAAAGCAACTGCACCAAGTGTACAGAAACTGTCTGGGATACCGTACATACATTTGTTCAGTATGTAAACTTCTTTGTGTGACTTTCATGATTTCAAAGGCATTTTCATGAATACCTGGAAATAAAGATTTTTCACTGTTACTCTACAGATACAGTTCATTTTTTATTTTCATTTCTAATTGAAAGTTGGCAAAATGAAAACCTGGGCAGTGTCGGGTTTGTCAACCAGTAGTAAATAATAAAACTGTTTTACTCTGGAGACAAGCAAAATAGGACCTATATTGCCAATTTCTCATCTTTGTTAACATCTGTTTTATATAAACATACTCTACAGTGCTTATATGGTCACTCATAGTAGCCAGAAAGGAATACAGACAACATTGTGTGTTACATGTTTTGTATGTTCACATTCGCCTTCTCGCCGCACCTCACAATTTCACATGCTGTATAAAGGTCATTGGTTGTTGTCTTTCATACACTTTGTATTTATTTTCAACAATGTCTTACAGTTCTGTACTAAAAAATAGAAAAGGGCTAACTGAAAATTCATTTTCTCAGCAGCTGAAACAAATAAACTTTTGTTTGACAGACAAGAACGATTGTGTTTTGTGAAATGAGAGGACGTTAGGAACTTATTTCTTTTGATGACAAAACACAAAATGATAGTATCTAGTGTCAGCACTATAACAGAACTATAAATAATACAGAAGATGAAACTTGACTGTATTTTGAATTATGCCAAACCAAGGCTGGTGTGGGAAGTAGTAGTAGTAGTAGTAGTAGTAGTACTTGTTGTTGTTGTTGGTGGTGGTGGTGGTGGTGGTGTCCACTTCTGGCCACCCATGGGTGTAAATTTGTAAGTTTTATACAGAAGTCAAGGCCTGCTAGCAAACATCATGCGTCTTGTTGAATTCATTACTAAATTGGCACTTGCTTTGGTGAACAAAGGTTGAATCAAATTCTACTCAAATTAGATCACCTGTAAACAGACTCAGGGAAAGACATTTCCCTAAATTGGATCTGGCTACAAAATTGTCTCGGAGCAGAAATAAAGCTTGCGCAGGCAAGATCTGTGAAAGTGGCAAGAAAAGATACCAGGTACTATTGTCAAGAATGCGATGTAGGACTTTGTTTTTCAAAATGCCTAAAAATTTTTGTTGTCGAGAAAAATGTAACTAAGTAATTTTCAATTCTTTTTTAATTAAGTTTTTATACAGTTTTTGATTTTAGAACCAACAACTTCTAATCCTATCTCCATTTACGAAACAAAAGACAAAAACATTTTTCAGTTTTTGTGAGAACAACACATTTTCATTTCAGTCTTAAGAAATCATCACTGATGTAAGTCTATTTCTTCACGGTATTACATAGAGTAGAGACCCCTCTTGCAGGCGCTATAAACTGACTTAGGTCCTGTGCAGTAGAACCTGATACACAACATTTAGAAAAACTGCGAAACAGCACAGTGTCAGCCTGTTGAATGACATCCTAGCTGCCCAGTCCTCAGAGTGTTAGTATGTAGTTTTATGGCAATCAATATCTTTAATCTTTCATTATCAATTTTTAATTTGGCGCTCTCTTCAAAAACCATACATTGAGTGCATGCTGTACATATTTAAAAACATTATGTGAATAGATCTTATGTGAGCAAGCCAAGACAATTATCATGGTGTCCCAAGGTGGATATTGTCTGAGATTGATCAACATGGGTATTCAGCCAGTTGGCCAAAGTCAGGGGGAGGCTTAACTTAACTGGACGGAGATCCTTGTGTTATATAGTGAGCATCAGAGGATGGTGTTGAGAATAATTAATTCAGAATATACAATTGGCTTCTTAGTTCATCATAAAAGTTTTAAATTTTAGGGAATGGCTGACATAAATGCAATAGTATTATTTTACACGTCTGGAGATTGTTTGTGAGTAGGTAATAATGACTACCTCTGCTGAAAAATGTGTGTGTCAGAGGCAGAGAAAAAGGGGAGGGAGGGGGGGATCAGGATGTAAAATGTTTTTGTTAGGAAACTAAGACTTATGGACATTTTGTCATTAGGTAAACTTTTGGCATTGTGTAGTGATAAATTTCTTTGTATTTCCTTTATTGAAAATAATCTTCCCGTGCAATATTTTATTTATATATGTTACACAGTTGCAAATTCACTATACTTGGGGATAATGCACTAATTAGCATCTGGAGGTGAATGTTTGACTCTTTGAAATTTCTGTTAACATTGTTATGTGAGAACAAGTATGATTTAGAATTTTTGAAAGCATTGTCATTTGCCAACATCAAACTTGGCGGAGGTGTATGGTGTTTCTTCCTCCTCCAATTGACATTCTTTTCTGGAGCAACTACAGCTGCCCATTGAGGTTGGTCATTTTAACATACTGAAAGCATTCGCAGATCATATAAGTGTACCAAAAGATTTTTTGTGAAATTGGTTAATGTTCTTTTTGCAGCAGTCTCATGAGATACCTACAAAGAAGGTTGCTGCAGAGTCAGGAGATGAAAGTGATATGTCAGATGATGATGTGGAGCGGTCTGATGATGAAGAGAATGAACATAGTCAGGGAGACAAGAAGGTATGGTAAATTGAGAACTCCTGGATAGTACAGAAAGAAACTTCAACACTTCTCTGTTCATAATCAACATTTATTTTTATAATTGTAATTGTTAATGTTTCAATTTCTTGTATTTTCTAAGTTCCATAAAAGTATGAGTTAAAAAACTGAAACAGTGACCTACTTTTAGTTGTATATTTGACATATCTTCAGTTGAAAACTGCTTCAATTAAATTAGATTAACTTTCATTCCAATTGATCTGTAGTGAGGTGGTCCTCCAGGATGTAGAACATGTCAGAAAAACAATAATACAGGACAAATATTTACAATTAAAACAAATAAGCTTATGTACTTCCCACAGGTCCCAAGTGGAATGATCGCCTTTCTTTTTATGAACACTATATCAAAGGATCATTTTACGACACTCATTTACTAAGATTGCATTAATGCACTGAATTTAAAATTTAAAAAAATGTTTTTTTATTTATAAGGTAATAAAACTACAATATTTATTTACAATGAACACATTACTGCACAGAAATGGTGCAGAAGTTAATTGTTCTTACACACACACACACACACACACACACACACACACACACACACACACAAATCAATTGATTCTACTTAGAAATTCATCAATGGAATAGGAGGAGTTGGCCACCAATAAATCCTGTAGGCTTCTCTTAAACTGAATTTCATTGGTTGTTAAGCTTTTTATGGCTGCTGGCAAGTTATTGAAAATGTGTGTTCATGAATAATGCACACCTTTTTGTACCGAAGTAAGTGACTTTAAATCCTTGTGAAGATTATTCTTATTTCTAGTATTGATTCCATGAACTGAGCTGTTGGTTTGAAAAAGTTATATATTTTTAAAAAGAAATTTCATTAAGGAATTAATATATTGGGAAGCAGTAGTTAGTATCCCTAGTTCCATGAACAGGCTTCTGCAGAATGTTCTGAGCTCACACCACATATAACTCTTATTGCACATTTTTGTGCCAGGAAAACTTTAGCTTGGCTTGATGAATTACCAAAAAAAAAAAAATAATCCCATATGACATTACTGAGTGAACGTAAGCATAGTATGCCAGCTTTTTCATTTTTATATCTCCTATGCCTGACAGAATTCAATTGCAAATAGATATTTGTTTAGACGCTTCAGCAGTTAAGTGGTGTGCTCCTCCCAGTTGAATTTATTATCAAGCTGTTGTTGTTGTGGTCTTCAGTCCTGAGACTGTTTTGATGCAGCTCTCCATGCTACTCTATCCTGTGCAAGCTTCTTCATCTCCCAGTACCTACTGCAGCCTACATCCTTCTGAATCTGCTTAGTGTATTCATCTCTTGGTCTCCCTCTACGATTTTTACCCTCCACACTGCCCTCCAGTACTAAACTGGTGACCCCTTGATGCCTCAGAACATGTCCTACCAACTGATCCCTTAGCAGATGGCAGTCATAAGAGTCAAGGGGTATGAAAGGGAAGCAGTGGTTGGGATGGGAGTGAGACAGGGTTGTAGCCTCTCCCCGATGCTATTCAATCTGTATATTGAGCAAGCAATAAAGGCAACAAAGGAAAAGTTCGGAGTGGGTATTAAAACCCATGGGAAAGAAATAAAAACTTTGAGGTACGCCGATGACATTGTAATTTTGTCAGAGACATCAAAGGACTTGGATGAGCAGTTGAACGGAATGGACAGTGTCTTGAAAGGAGGGTATAAGATGAACATCAACAAAAGCAAAACGAGGATAATGGAATGTAGTCGAATTCAATCGGGTGATGCTGCGGGAATTAGATTAGGAAATGAGACACTTAAAGTAGTAAAGGAGTTTTGCTATTTGGGGAGCAAAATAACTGATGATGGTCGAAGTAGAGAGGATATAAAATGTAGACTGGCAATGGCAAGGAAAGCGTTTCTGAAGAAGAAAAATTTGTTAACATCGAGTATAAATTTAAATGTCAGGAAGTCGTTTCTGAAAGTATTTGTATGGAGTGTAGCCATGTATGGGAGTGAAACCAGGACGATAAATAGTTTAGACAAGAAGAGAATAGAAGGTTTCGAAATGTGGTGCTACAGAAGAATGCTGAAGATTAGATGGGTAGATCACATAACTAATGAGGAGGTATCAAGCTGTAATCCCAAGAATTTAACGCTGTCCACTTCTTCTATCTGCTTGTCATCGTGTGTTAGGCATATACTCATGGGATACCTCTTACATGTTGTGAACTGCATGTAGTGTATTTTTGCAATGTTTAGTGACAAAGAATTGGCTAGGAACCAGTGATTAATGTCCACAAATATTTTATTAGCCGCTCTTTCTAAGACTGCACTTGATTTGCTATGTATTGCAATGTTTGTATCATCAGTAAACGAAACAAACTTGGCATCTTGTAATGTTACTCATGAAAGGTCATTGATATACACAAGAAAAATTAAGAGCCCTAAGGTGGACCCCTGTGGGACCCCACATGTAATTAGTTCCCAGTTGGATGATGCTTGATAGCTTAATACATGTCTCTTTCATAATGACACCCTTTGTTTCCTGCCAGAGATATAAAATTTGAACCATTTTGCAGCATTTAGTGTTACGCCACAATATTCTGATTTACTTAAAAGGATATTGTGATTTACAAAGTCAAATGCCTTTGACAGATCACAAAATGTACCATTTGCCTGAAATTTTTTGCCTAAAGAATTACGTACATTTTCACTGTAAGCGTAGATAGCCTTCTCGAATATCGGGACCGTTTACAAATCTGAACAGCGACTTTGACAGTATGTTATTTGTAATAAGATGGTTATAAAGACGATTGTACATTGCCTTTTCTAAAATTTTTGAGAATGCTGGCAAAAGTGAAATTGGACAGAAATTGGACGCTATTTCTTTATCTCCCTTCTTGAGCAGTTGCTTAACTTCAGCATATTTCAACCATTCAGGAAATATTCCACTGATAAACAACTGGTCATACAGATGGCTTAATATGTTACTTAACTCAGAATACATTCTTTAATTAACTTTGTTGACATTTCATCATACCCACTAGATGTTTTTGATATTAAAGATTTTATGATGGACATTACTTCTGCTGCAGCAGTGAGGAGCAAATTCATATTATGGAAGTTACTTGAAATGTCTGGTCTGAGGTATCCCATGGCAGCGTCTACAGAACCTGACAATCCCATCTTTTCAGTAACAGTTATAAAATGTTTGTTAAAAAGTTCTGCAACACTATACACATCTGTCACCAATATATCATTTACTCTTAATGTTATTTGCCCCTCTTCACATCTGATTCTACTGGTCTCCTCCTTCACTATATCCCGCATTGTCTTTAATTTGTTATCTGATATGACACTCTTCTCCTCGTAATATATTTGCTTTGATATTCATATTACAGTCTTTAATATTTTGAAGTATTTCTTGTAATGTGCTATAGCATCAACATCAGAACTTTTTCAGATTGACAGATACAGTTTTCTTTTTGTTTTACAAGATACCTATATTCCTTGAGTAAGCCATGGCTTCTTTGTAGGCTTTGCTCTAACCTCGGTTAGTTTTGGGAGGAAACATTGTTCAAATAAGGTAAGCACTTTATTAGCAAAAGTGTATTTTTCATTCATGCCATGAGCACTGTAAACTTCTTTCCAGTGTATGTCTCTGAGGAGTGTCCTAAAAAAATCAATTTTTGGCTCATTGATTACCCTCTTGAGTTAAGATTTTATATCCTGTTCAGTATTAACGTTTAACAGAAGAAACTGCATGTCATGGTCTGAGAGGCCATTGACTATTGGTTTTGTAATATAATTTTGTTCATTGAACTTTGCTATAAAGATATTATCAATGGCTGTTTGTGAGCAATTGGCTACCCTAGCTGGGAACTTTACATTGGGAATTAAGTTGAATGATAGTGTTACTAACTCAAATAAGTTCTTATAGGTAGAATCTTTAAGGAAATCTACATTGAAGTCACTAGCAACCACTATTTCTATGTTTTGGTATTTAAATGGGACAGTGCAGCTTCAAGGTGGTTTATGAACAGATTAAAGTTACCTGCAGGTACTCAATATGCACTTAATATTATGAAGGATTTTTTTATGAAATTCTACTTCTGTTGCACGTACTTCCATATGCTGTTCTAGGCAAAATTTATGAATGTTTATGTTCTTAAATTTATGACAGTTACCGATGAATGTGGCAACTCTTCCTTTCTCCATTTCTGCTCTACAAAAGTTAGATGATAACCTAAATCTTGTAACACTTAAAAGTTCTATACCAGTGGTCACATGATGTTCAGAGAGGCAGATTATGTCAGCTGGGTTTGAGGACTCTAATTTATCTCTGCAGATAATTAATTTATTAATTTCATTTCTCAGTCCTCGAATCTTTTAATGCAATAAAGACAGCTGACATTACACATTGACTGAGTTAAAACTGGGTAGAGTTGAAATTTCTGCTGATCGTTGAAAATTCTTAACCAACAGCTAGCTGTTTATGCTGATTAATAAGCTATAAGGTCTACAACTTTGCTTCCGCCATTTTGCAATAGATTGCAGTAGTGCAAAGTAGTGGTGCAAGTCGTTCGTCATAAGTGTCATAAGTAAGCTTAGGCATTTGAGAACAAAACTCCATCAAAATATCAGTCGATTTTTAATTGCATCATAAAGTTATTCTCGACTGAATACGTCAACTTATGAGCCCAGTTCTCGTCATCTGCGGGAGGTTTTAATTTTCTGCTTTGATAGGAAGAAATCTGCGGCTGAGGCTCATAAAAAGCTGGGTAAGACCTATGATGAGCTGCCTGTTAGTGACAGAACTTCGCAAAAAATGGTTTCCGTGCTTCAAGAATGGTAATTTTGACGTTGAAGACCGGCATGTTTGTGAAAGAGAGGAAGCTTTCGATGCTACTGCAACCCATGGGGACAATCACGGGAGATCATTATCGAAAGCAGTTGATGTGTTTGAGCCAAGCACTGAAAGACAAATGGCCACACTACAGCGATAGACATGAAAAAAAGATTTTGCATCGTGACAGTGCACGATCCCATTAAAAAATCCCGTCAAAACATACTTGAAACGTTGAACAGGGAAGTTATACCCCACCCGCTGTATTCTCCAGATACTCCTCCCTCTGACTGCCACCTTTCTCAATCTATGACATACGACCCAGCTGACTAACACTTGCGGTCATATGAACAAGTGCAAAATTGGATTGATTCATGGTTCCCCTCAAACGATGCCCAGATGCCTAGTTTAGACAATCGCCAATACTTTGAATCGTAAATTTTTTGTAAGTTTTTCACAATAAAGTCTCGAACTTTAAGAAATGGCAGATGCAAAGTTGTAGACATTGTAGAATTATTATTATTATTATTATTACTTTAACTAAAGGTTTGTCTCAATCCTAACCTCTCTTAAAACTTGGTTTCTTTCTGTCCTCCCTACCCTAAAAAGGGGGTCTTTTCCGATGATCTTGGAAGACTTTTAACTGAAACTAGCTACTTACACTTCTAAAGGAATCATAGTTGCCCCTTCATGCAAACGCTTCATTACTGTAGTGTTTAACCATTAGGAGTATGCGGCAGAGGGTCATAGCTCAAGGACATCTTGACATACAAACTGGTTTCTAATGGCCTCATTCCTTCAGTCCTGACTGAGATGGAGAAAATCCTTAATACCAGGTTCCTCACCAGGACTCACTACTTTCTCCATAGAACTCCTTACCCCTTGTGAGCATGCATCCCAGTCTTCTACCTACTTCCTAAAATACACAAAAACAAGTATCTTGCCCATCCCATAGGAGCTGGCTTCAAAGGCCACCACCGAACGTATCACAGTCCTGCTACTTCCAGCCCTTCATATAGTCGCCCAATATACATAAAAAACACCAACGTCTCAAATCAGTTCCCACTTCTCTCCCTCCCGGAACCATCCTTGTCACTATTAGTCCAAATTTGCTGTACAGAAACATCAAACACACATACAGTCCCTTAGCCTGAGAGATATCTCACTCCCAGCAGCCATCTGAAAGTCTCCCTAAATCCTCATGTATTGTCACCCTGTTGAACCTCGCCTTTGAGGGCCAGACCTACAAACAAATCTGGAGTGGGGGGGGGGGCTACTAAGGGAACCAGGATGGTTCCACCTTAGGCCAACATTTATGTGGGCGACATGCAAGAAGCATTCCTCAAGACTCAACAACTTGGCCTCTGGCTTGGTACAGATTTATCAACAACATCTTTGTGGTCTGGACTAATGATGAAGAATACGCTTCAAGCAATAGCTTAACTCTCTTTCCCAACTCAAATTCACTTGGTACTTATCCAAATAATAGTAAACTTCATTGTATTGACCACCTCCACCTTACTGAAGCCCACATCCAACCCATATAAAACCAACAAGTAAGCAACAATACCTGTCCTGTGATAGCTGTCACAGCTTCCATGTTAGATACACCACAAGAAACACACCTGTTCTAGTGCTGAATCTCTTAGCACCTTTGCCAACAACAGGCTTTCATCTTCAACAACTACTGCACAGACTTTATTCTCAAATGAATCTCCCATGCAATGTCTTCCTCTCACTGCTTCACTAATACAGCTCCCACTGCCAAAAAACTCAGAAGCATTCCCATGTCCCAGTACCACCCAGGCTGTGAATACCTCAGCACAGTACTCTGCCAGACATATGTCTTTCTCATGTCAAGCCCTCACCCTAGAATGGGGTAACTTCTTCCTGATATCCTCCCCACACCACCACAGTGGTCTTCTGTTACCTTCCATTGCTGGGGCATCCTTGTGAAATTGTATGACATCCCCAAACCATAATCCTTACCTCAAGGTTTTCATTTAGCCTCACTGAGGTGGTTTCCTCTCCCTACTTCAGAAATCCACTTTCTGTTCTTTCTGTATTTCTTGTGCCCAGTACTCTCATAGAAACAGTTCTTGAAACTCGTGCACATCTGCATACATTTCCATGACACCATGTCCTCATTTGGCAGTGTATCTCATTGTGTGACTAATAATAGAAGTAGTCTGTTTCCTTTGCCTCAATGAATTAGGCAAACTATTGTATGAGGGGTGTTCAGTAAGTAATGATACACTTTAAAAAAAGGGAAGGTTGGTTTTCTTTCCAGCTGGCATGAATTTGCTTTTATAGAGAATTCCAGTGCACCATGTTATTCCCCACTCTCTTAGCTACAAAACCCTAATTTTCAATATAATCTCCATTCAGTGTAGTGGCCTTAGGTCATCTTACTGGGAGGGTCTGTATGCCCACATGGTACCACTCTACTGATCGATACCAGAGCCAATGTATTGCTGCATCAATAACCTCCTCATCATCCAGGTACCACTTTCCACAGAGTGCATCCTTCATTGGACCAAACAGATAGAAGGTATGAAATCCAGGGTGTGGGAAGAAAAGTCCAATGAAATCTTGTGGGCTGCTCTCAGCTGTGCAGATTTGTGAGAGACCTTGTGTTGTCATGGAGGAGAAGGAGAAGGTTGTTTGCATTTTTGCACAGGAGAGTCACAGCTGTATGCTACCAGCCATCACATGTGGGGTTTGGACATGTTTGCATGCCCTCCTTGCGATGATAACAGATGGCAAACCCAATGACTCACCATGCGTTTGTTCACTGCTAGGTCTCTGTAGTCATGCTGCAACACCTCTGAATATCTGTGATGCTCTGGTTTTCCGCCAAAAGAAACTCAATGGCAGATCTCTGCTTGGAACACATTTCTGTTACAAACATCATTTTGAATTCTATGCTTAGAGGCATCATATATCAGAACATCATGAAACTATAGGGACTGAATGGGAATAAATGGTAATATTCCATAGTGTCCCACAACAAATTCTGGATTTTTTCAACTCAAATTGGCTGAGGAAAAAAAGTGTTGCATTTTTTATTGAATGCCCCTCATAAGTGATGTCCCAGAAAATCTCACAAAAAAATCTGAGCACTAACAGGGGAATAATTGTAATTATACAGCCATTAGCATCTTAAATACTATTGTCAAGACAACACCAACATGAAGTGCTAGCATGTTGGAGACTTACCGTATTTTACAAACTACAGACTATAAGACACACCTTAACTTTAAAACAGTTTTTTAAGTAATATTTTTACTATTTTTATTATTAGATTGCAAAGCCAGATTTAAAAAAAAAAAAATCCTTACGTTATAAAACCGAATTGACCTTTAAAATCCTTGAAAATCAACATCTGAACTCTTGCTTTAGCCATTGACACATTTTTTTGATTGTAGGTCATTTTAAAGCTCCCTTTGGCATGAATTCATGTTGGGGTTCATCCACCATCCATTGGTTCCATTGCTCTATCATATACATTTTAAATGGTTTATTTATCGAGACATCAAGAGGTTGTAATTGTGAAGTAAGTCCTCTTGGAATAACAGCAAGCTGTGTGTTTTCTTGTCACAATTTCTTTGCCACAGAATTTTTTCAAATGACTACTAAACTGATCTATCACAAGAAGAGAACTCTTCTTCAGTGAAACGTCTTTCCTTCTTTCACACAGTCTGTTAATCCAAAATTTCATACCAGTCTCATCCATCCAGCCCTTGTTATGTACGTGAACCCACCATCTGGCAGTATTTCAGAAGATTTTGGCATTGTTTTGTATTTGAAAATGTTGATTGGATTAAATTTAGTACCATCAGCACAACATGAAAGGACAACAGTGTAGTGCATTTTTTTACATCCACTTGTTTTCATAGCTACAGTTTTAGCAACTTTCTTGGCAGCAGTTCTGTTACTCAGCACATCAAATGTCAGAGAAGTTTCATCCACATTCGCTGTTTGGCTTAGTTCCACTATGATTTTCTTTTGCTATTGAATAATATCTTTTCACAAAATCCAAAGAAATTCTGGTTGTATGTAAAGGCCGTTAGTGGCACCAAAGTTAGTTTCCAGTCCCTGGCGAATGTGAGGCAGGAACTGAAATTGAGGGTAGCAAAGCAAAAACGGAAATGCTTAATTTCGTTTTCAAATGTTCCTTTACAAAGGAAAACCCCGGACAATTGCCCCAATTTAATCCTCATCCCACTGAAAAGATGACTGAAATAAGTATGAGTGTCAGTAGTGTTGAGAAACAGCCAATATGGTTAAAATTGAACAATGCTCCATGGTCCGATGGAATCCCTGTCAGATTCTATATTGAATTTGTGGCTGAGTTAGCCACTCTTCTCACTATAATATGTAATAGATCTCTCGAACAAAAAACGGTGCCCATTACTTGGAAAAAGGCACAGGTCACAACCCATACAAGAAGGGTAGTATAAGTGATCCACAAAACTACTGTCCAATATCCTTGACATTTATTTGTAGTAGAATCTTAGAACATATTCGGGACTCAAACATAATGAGGTATCTTGAACAGAATGACCTCCTCAATGCCAACCAGCATGAATTTCAATAACGTCGATCATGTGAAACCCAACTCGCCCTTTGCTCACATGACACACTAAAGCTTTAGATCAAGGCAGTCAGGTAGGTGCAATGTTTCGTCATTTCCAAAAAGCATTTGACTCAGTACTGCACCTATTCTTATTGTTAAAAGTATAATCATATGGGGTATTAAGTGAAATTTGTGACTGGATTGAGGACTTTTTGGTAGAAAGGACACGGCATGTTATCTTGGATGGAGAGTCACCATCAGATGTAGAAGTAACTTTGGGTGTGCCCCAGGGGAATGTGTGTGGACCCTTGAGTTTATGTTGTATATTAATGACCTTGCAGACATTATTAATAGTAAAATTGGGCTTTTTACAGATGATACAATTATCTGTAATGAAGTACCATCTGAGAGAAGCTGCATAAATATTCAGTCAGATCTTGGTAAGATTTCAACATGGTGCAGAGATTGGCAACTTGCTCTAAGTGTTCAAAAGTGTAAAATTTTGCACTTCACAAAATGAGGAAAATAGTATCCTATGACTTTAATATCAATGAGGCACTGTTGAAATCAGCCAATTCATACAAATAGCTGGGTGTAACACTCTGCAGGGATATGAAATGGAATGATCACACAGGTTCAGTCGTGGGTAAAGCAGTTGGTAGACTTTGGTTTATTGGTATAATACTGGGGAAGTGCAGTAGGTCTACAAAAGAGATTGCTCACAAATCAATCGTGCAACCCATCCTAGAATATTGCTCAAGTTTGTGAAACCCATACCAAATAGGATTAACAGGGGATATTGAACATATACAGAGAAAGGCAGCACGAATGGTCATAGGTTTGTTTAATCCGTTGGAGAGTGTCACAGAGATCTCAAGTTACTGAAATGGCAGATTCTTGAAGACAGACAAAAAACTTCAACAAGAAAGTCTATTAACAAAGTTTCAAGAACCAGCAAGGGATATACTACAACCCCAAAATACTGCTCACACTGGGATCGTGAGGATAAAATTAGAATAATTACTGAATGCACATAGGCATTCAAACAATTATTCTTCCCACACTCCATATGTGAATGGGGCAAGAAGAAACCCAAATAACTGGTACAATGGGATGCACCCTCTGCTACGCACCTCAAGGTGGCTTGGAGAGTACAGGTGCACAGGTAGATGTAGAAGATGGAGATGGGAAGATAATATTTTCTCTTCTTATTCTTAAGGATATTTGTGAGATATTTTGATTTTGGTTCACATGCTAAGTCCATGACACTCCATAAACCTGGAGCACCAACCAACTCCACCCTTAAAGTCTGTTAAGTTCCACTGTAATGCTAGCTTGCTAGTGTGTATTTGAATCATTTTTCTATTAATTCCAGTGACATTTTGAGTGTCCTTGAATCCATTTCAGTACAACATCTTCTAGTTTTGGCCATTTTGCATTCAGCAGACCTCTATTTGCACATTCAGTCTTCTCCTCTTCCACATTTTTGTTCCCCCCTCCTCCTTTGTCAGTCACAAATGCCAATAAATCTTTGTCCATAAAACTCTTTATGCGCTATTTTGTGTTTTCCCCCTGTTTAGGAAAGTAGATGGTCCTATTCTTGAAGCAAGGATGTATCCTTGCAGAAAAGCTATAAATATAAGAATTCAGTGGAATTATCAGTGTTCTATAAGCTCGGAGACCAGGAACTGAAACTGTATCTGGTATGTCAACCAGAGACCTCGCCGTAAATGCTTCTCCAATGAGAAGTGCCATAAAGTTGGCCATATTGGCTCCCAATGCTTTGGTTTCTGCGCAGCTTTCTGTCCATAATTCCAGCTGTCAGTAATGCAAAAAAGCACTTAGATACATAGAATTACCCAATAAAAATTTACTATTGCATTATCCTACATTTTCTTAATTTCTATAGGTATGCAGTGAATAGCTTGAAGATCGAATGGAGTTAGGACAAAAACGCAGTGTCATGCTGCAACATACAATTTCTCTCTCTCTCTCTCTCTCTCTCTCTCTCTCTCTCTCTCTCTGTGTGTGTGTGTGTGTGGGGGGGGGGGGGGGTTCCGGAAAATAATTACGAAAATTTGAACAGTCCATTTCCTCACTTCTTCGTTGCCTCAGTCTTTTTGCCGCATCATTTCATACATGACTGGAAATTCTTTCTTTCTGCCATTTCACAGGCTCTATATCTTTTCTTCTCAATATACACAAACCTTCAGTTGTAAGCTGAATATCCTCCATTCTCCCTCAATTTTAAACAAATTTTTCATTTTCCTTAGCAAAGTTTCATTCTAGTGACTTCTGCTTAACTTCATCTATCAAAAATACATTTATTTTTGTGTACACTAATGCAGATTCCAACACTGCCAGCACACACATTTATTAAACGTATATTTGCAGCAAAATGTACTGTTTGGCGTATTGCTCATATTGCTTCTTAATTGTATCTTCTTACATCTTGAGTCTCATTGACAAAATGCTTCATTTTGTGACAATAAAGTCTCACAGAATATCTCATTGTTTCCTTTCTTTCTTTCTTGTCACCCACCTCATCACATTATTGTAGCTATACTTTTTTCTTTTTAAATGTTTTTACAAGGGGAAGTCAAACTAAAACTAGCCAGATCAGAAAAGTAAACTGTTTATTATTTCTAAGGTAGTCCCTATAACTGTTAATACATTTATCCCTTGTGAGACAAGACAGTCAGTGCCTTCATGGAAAAAAGGTTTGCAGTTCTTACAGAACCAGGACAGTGGCCAGGCGTGCACCTTATTGCCGAAAGCAAATTGACGGCCATGAATTGCTTTCCTCAGGACTCCAAAAATATGTAAATCACAGGGGCAGATGTTGGGACTTTGTGGAGCAAAACTTTTGCAATGTAGTCTAAACAGCAAGCACACCAAAAAAGTCGTGATGACCTTTTTCTTCGTCTGCAAGGGCCCCACTGCTCATTGACCTTTAGGAACACGGTGCCACAACTAATTCACAGTGTTACATCGACACTTTGCAAAAATTGAAGCATGCTATCAGCAGCAAATTCTAAGTAATGTTGACGGAGAGCATCTTTCTGTTGCAGGATAATGATTGCTTGCATGTTGCCAAAGATGTTTCAATTACACTGCAGATGTTTCGCTTCAAAATCCGTACATATTCTCCTTACAGTCCTGACCTTTCCCATGTTTTTTCCATATTTTTTGAGCCCTGGAAAAAAAAAGAAAATAATGCCCATTGATTTGCTTCGGATGCAGCGGGTGCATGCCTGGGAAGGTATTGACCAGCTTGTCTCACAATTAAATAAATACATTAACCGTTATGGTGATCACTTTTGAAATAAAAAACAGTTTACTTACTTCCTTTAAACGCGCAAGTCAAAAGTTTCCAATCTTCTATAGAAACTGGCCGGATCACAGTTGAGTAGCCAATCTGAAACAATACGAACTTCTGCAATGACACTATGCTATTCTGTGACAGAATATGCATGTTTTGTTAGGTATAATTAGCATGTGCCAAACAAGAGGACGTAGCTCTCAATGACTCCTGCAGAATCATAACAGGCTGCTTGAAAACCGCTCAAGTCGAATGACTTTACCACCTTGTAGTAAAAGCACCACCTCCTATTCAGAGAGAAATAGCTGTGAATAAGGAAAGGAAGACAGTGGAGTAGGAAAGTACCCACCCTCTGTAAGAGCACAAACTGCACCCACAGCAATTGAATTCAAGGAGGAGTTTCCATAGAACATGGCACTTAGGATAACTACTAAAAAGCTAGGTTACAATTATGGAGGGCTACAGTCTACCTTCCCTCCGACTGGAAAAGGATTCCTGAAATGTTACCTCCTGGCTGTGATCGGGAATGGATGACTTGGAAATCCCTGAATAGACTGAGGTCTGGAGTTGGCAAATAAAAGGTTTCTTGGCAAGGTGGAATTAACACTGGTCAAAATTGTATTCAGTGTGACTGTGGAGAAGACCAGACTGTTCAACATGTCAGCCTCTTGCACAGAAGATGAACTTCATCAAGGAACAGAAAATGCATTGGAAGTGGCTATGTTTTGGAAAAAAGTGATATAGTCATAACTGTGTATAATTTATACAGGGTGTTACAAAAAGGTACAGCCAAACTTCCAGGAAACATTCCTCACACACAAAGAAAGAAAATATGTTATGTGGACATGTGTCCAGAAACGCTTACTTTCTATGTTGGAGCTCATTTTATTACTTCTCT
The DNA here is from genome assembly GCF_023898315.1 of Schistocerca nitens. Classification (NCBI taxonomy): domain Eukaryota; kingdom Metazoa; phylum Arthropoda; class Insecta; order Orthoptera; family Acrididae; genus Schistocerca; species Schistocerca nitens. The sequence continues at coordinate 358,839,140 of NC_064622.1, forward strand.
TCAAATCACATTAATCATGCAATGGAAACACACAGCAACAGAACGTACCAGCGTGACTTCAAACACTTTGTTACAGGAAATGTTCAAAATGTCCTCCGTTAGCGAGGATACATGCAGTCACCATCTGTCGCATGGAATCCCTGATGCGCTGATGCAGCCCTGGAGAATGGCGTATTGTATCACAGCCGTCCACAATACGAGCACGAAGAGTCTCTCCATTTGGTACCGGGGTTGCGTAGACAAGAGCTTTCAAATGCCCCCATAAATGAAAGTCAAGAGGGTTGAAGTCAGGAGAGCGTGGAGGCCATGGAATTGGTCCGCCTCTACCAATCCATCGGTCACCGAATCTGTTGCTGAGAAGTGTATGAACACTTCGACTGAAATGTGCAGGAGCTCCATTGTGCATGAACCACATGTTGTGTCGTACTTGTAAAGGCACATGTTCTAGCAGCACAAGTAGAGTATCCCGTATGAAATCATGGCGGTGAATCGAGGAAGCATAGTACATACTGACGAAACTAAAATGAGCTCTAATATGGAAATTAAGCATTTCCGGACACATGTCCACACAACATATTTTCTTTATTTGTGTGTGAGGAATGTTTCCTGAAAGTTTGGCCGTACCTTTTTGTAACACCCTGTATATGTTTTTGAGTCAAGAAATAATAATTTAACTGCCCCTTGTAGACCAACAGCTGAAAATATGGTGGTTGTGTGATGCTGCATGTTCTTTGTTGGGCGCATAAAGTCCAGTCTTTTTTCACACGATTTCGTATTTGCAATGTATACTCTACATGCTTTTACAAGTGTGTGTGTCATCTTACTGTTGTAAACCTTACATCTTAACTCTTTGTACAAGCCTTCACCTGCCTTTTTTTTATTTCTGCCTAATTCTAACTGCTGTATGTGTGTCCCTTTTTTATCTGTCAATATTTTTATTCTTTAGTAAGTGTAATTGATTGGTAGCTTTCTCGTGGATCATCACGGTGAAAGTGACAGTAATTTCGGTAATTGTTTCTGTTCAAAGAAAATTATGCCATTACTGCATCAAATATTCCCACATTTTATCCATTTTGTTTCTGTATTGTCAGCAACCACTTTGTTTTGTCATTAAATTTAGGTTTTGCATATGCCACATAAAATTGTGTTTTTGTGGGGTCTAGCTTTTCTGTGTACTACACAACACTTGTAATATATGACAACCAGTGCAAATGCACATTAACAACAATAACAACAAATACACATTATATTTTTGTAAAGAAAAAGAAAGTAAGTTTTCTTTGTTTCATAATATTTACTGCTGACAACACACTTAAATGCCCTTTTGACTCTTTACCTTCAGGCTTGAAATCCGACAACAGCAGGACACCACCAGAAATTGGAACATGTGACAAACACTTGCTGCAACCTGTTATGTATACCTCAGTACATCACAACATAGAACAGTTCTGTGTAGGAGCGATCCACAATATTGTCAGTGACAAAAATAATTGCAATAATAAAGCAAGTAAATAACTTTGTAATGAGACATGGGAAACAAGCTATTTTTTATAGCAAAATACCTGGTAAACAACCAAACCCTGTCTTTAAAATGTGTCAATAGAATCCAAACTTGCCTTTTAGTCCGTTGTTCAACAATTTTTGCTGCTGTTGTGGTGTACCTTCTGAGAGTACCACTAAACTATTTTTTCAGAACCTAGGTTACTGTTATTATTCAGTAACACTTACAAAACAGAGGAACATAAAATGATGTTTCATCTTTCATCACAATACTGTTCACCTTCATTTATGGCATTCAAATGAATGTTTCTTATATTGAATCTCTTCTTTTTGCAGGGTTCTTCTGTGGAAGATGATGACACTGAATGGGAGAAATTCCAGGCTCGATTGCATAAACGAGAAAAAGTTTTGGAGGGTAGAAGTAAGCAGTCTCATAGTGTGCACTGCCCATTTTTCCCAGAGGTGAGTTCATTTGAAATTAAGGCTGCAGAATAATTTTTAATTTGATAAATAAATGTTTAAGATGTAAGTATTCAGAAACAGCATCTGCATAGTAATTTTATTTTCTATGTGCAGCATTAATTACACGACATGCATTACAGTTTGTTTGACCTAAAAGTGACTGAATGAAAAATAATAAATATAAAGCAAAAACTAATTTTAGTTTATTTGTTCTGTTTGTTTGTCATGTAAAAATTTTCACTTAAAAACTAGAATGGCAAAAGAACAAATGCCGTGCAACTGCAAAAAGGATTGTAGTGCATTAAAAGGAATGTGATAGGAAGTGGGAGGTCTCAGATAGTAGTTGTAACACTGTAAATGTGAATTCATTGCTGCGTGAGGGATGCAGTGACATATGCGCATACTATCAAAAGGCTGCACGTGCTACAGTGCTGTGTCATAGGCAGAGTGTGCCTAATATCACTGTCCTAGCCTGCCTTGACCCCCAGTCTATTTAAGGTTAACCAAGCTATGCTCAGACCCAATTCTCCATGTGTATTGCTACAGCTCTTTGTGTTCGTAATTGGTTCCTGTTGAATGTTACCTAAATATTCCATGGAATAAAGTTGTGTTCAGTCTGCTGATCATGTTGTGCTTGTAAGTAATTGCAACATGGTTGGTAATCAGTGTGACCCTGTTGTCTGCACAAAGTTCTACTCTGGTTGGTCCTCCTTTTATTCACACAATGACTGGTGGTGTTACAGAGGACATTTTACATTGATTGGCTGAACAGCAATAAACATTTGTTGCAGCATTGCACCACCAATCACAGGCACTGGACAATCAAGCTCAAGCACTTCAACCATTTGCTTCTGTTTTGTCTAGTCGGCATGCTCCTCAGTCTGTGTCACCTATTGTTTCGCCTTCCACAGCCCATGTGGTTTATCTACCTCCCTTTTCTTCATACAGTGAGTCCATTGAGAAATGGGATGCATACAAGAAAAGTCTGTGACAACAATTTCAAGCTTTTGGTATTACTGATGCTATTTTATGTTGTATCTTGTTTTTTCCATCGATATTGCCAAGAATGTATCAAGTCCTATGTCAGCTCATCCCTTTGCAGGATCCATTCTCTTTAACATTTGACCAAATGTGTGAACTTCTTTCAAAATACTTCAGTAAGTGCACACATGTTATTTCATCCTGGGTTGGGTTTTACTGCTGTGGGAGGCAACCACATCAATCCAATCGAGCATGGGCGGCTGAACTCCATGGGTTAAGTAGTTGTCATTTTGCATCCGATGTGCCTAAAGTGCCATATGCTGATCAGATGTTGAGAGATGCTGTCATTTGTTACCAAATTGAGTTATGGTGTGAGGTATCGGCAAACCAACTCTCTTCTCCACACCAATATTCTCACATAGTTAGCAGGCGGAAGATATAGCCACGGCAGTCCACACACATTCACAGCATCACGGGGGCCAGCCTCGTTCCCAGCAGCAGCCGCATGAACAAAGTAAACAGGCTAGTAGACAACAGTGTTTGCATTCCATGCTTCTGTCCTGTGCTTATTGTTCCATTAACTATGAGTACATAGCCTGCCCAAAATGCTGATCCGCCTGGTAAAGTTCTGGACATGCAGGTAGATACAGCAGTTGCAGTAAACTTGTTAAACTCACAAAATTACATTGACTTGGGCTCCCCTACACTTCTCCATGTGTCATGAAAGTTAGTAAGTTACAATAAACCGAGTATTCCTATTCTCCGCCAATTTTCCGCACCAATGACCTGCAAGTCAGTAGTCTCGTCACTTCATGTGCACGTTACCACCAAACCTTTTGCTCATCCTCATCTTTTTTGGGCCCATCTGGTTCCAGTGGCACTTTGGGAACAAGTCAAAGGTGAATTAGATTAACTCATGGAACCCGGCAGTGTTCGACTTATTGCATCAAGTGAATGGCCTATCCCTTTAGTTTAGCAAAGAAACCATTGGACCAGTTACACCTGTGCAGTGATTTTGAAGTTACTGTGAATGCACACTCGATAGTGGATACATTCCCAATACCGCACCTGGATGAGCTCTTTTCAAAGTTATCAAGTGGTCAATATTTCTCAAAAATTGACTTTTGGATGCCTGTTTTCCCCTTAGATACAGAGTCACGTCATATGTTAGTTGTCAATACTGCTTTTGGGCTGAACCAGTACTTGCAGTTGGATTTTGGAGCTGCCAGCATTCCCGCTATTTTTCAACCCCCCTTTTTATTATTATTATTATATATATATATATATATATATATATATATATATATATATATATATATATATTTTTTTTAACACAGCATCTATGCCAGGTTGTGCAAACTATTTGGATGACATTGTAGTTTCCACTGCCTCCACTGAGGAACATTTACAAAATCTTCCTACTATTTTTTTTTCCCATCCACGCAGCCGGATTGAAGTGTAATTTAGAAAAATGTCAGTTTTTTCAACCTTTTGTCATTTATCTTGGGTCTGAAGTATCTCGTGAGGGTCTCAAACCCCTGCATCGGTATGTTTCTGCTATTGTGTCTTTTCCAAGCCCTATGTCACTCGAAGAACTTCAAGTTTTTTTTTTAGGCAAAGTCGTGTACTACCATAAATTTTTGCCTGGGGCAGCGACAGTCATGCAGCCATTACATGTGTTGCTGTGTGAAGGGACTCAGTTTCGCTGGTCGCCATTTTTAAAACCACATTTTCCGCCCATAAGATCATGTTACACCTTGCACCCTGCTTAGTGACTTACCACCTAGGTCTCAATTTGATCCTTGCGATGGACACTTCACAGTACTGGTTGAGGGTGGTACTGGCTCATAGATGTCCTGATGACACCAAGTGGCCTATTGCTTATGCCTCGAAAATGCTGACTCCTGCTCAAACTAAGTACTCTCAGATGGAAAAAGAAGCTTTCGGCATTCTATATGCTGTGAAGAAACTCTGTGTTTTTCCCTACAGTACCAAATTAACACTTGGTCACCGATCACAAACTGTTGGTTTCCTCATTCAGCCCTTCTACGTTGTTACCAGATAAAGTAACATATCACATTCAACATTGGGGTCTTTTCCTGTTGTATTACAACTATGAGATTCATTTTTGCCCTATGAATCAACACATAAATGCCAATGCTTTGTTCTGGCTGCCGGCAGGTCCAGATCCAGGATTTGGTGAGGAGGAATTGCTTTGTTTCCACATTGATGTTGCCACACAGACAGTTGATGGTTTTTCTGCAACTAACACACGGATAACAAAGTCTGTAGCTTTGGATCATGTTTTGCGGAAGGTCACAACATTCGTACAACATGGTTGGCCGAATTCGCCACCTTCTCATGCATCAGACCGCTCTGCAATTATTACATCTTTCAACATATATTCCCTTTTGTGGATGGCCATGGATCACTTGTCTCATCAAGCTGTGATCCCCCCAGTGCTTCGTTCAGAGGCTCTTCATTTATTGCATGCATATGACTGGGGTGTATCACACAAAAGTGTTGGCTCATCGACATGTGTTTTGGCCCAGCTTGGATGGTGACATTACCCGCCTGGTTACCTGCTGTTCACAGTGTGCAATGCACCAAACAGCTCCGCAGATATCATCATCTCCTTTTCCAACACCACCGCGTGCATGGGACTGTAAACATGTGGCTTTCATTGACCCCTTTCTCAACCGTTACTTGCTGTTGGTCATTGACACAAAGCCTCAGTTTTTGTATGTTGTCTGTTGTGTTTCCATGTCCACAACTGCTATCATCACAGCCTTACACAAAAAAAAATTTTCTGTTGAAGGCTTGCCCATGATGTTAGTGTCCGATAATTGTCCAAATTTTCACCACAAGAGTTTGTGGCATTTTGCAATTCCCATGGTATCCGTCACATCCTCGCTCCGCTGTTTAACCCACCATCTAATGGTGAGATGAAGTGCATAGTGCAGGTGTTCAAAACTCAGTTGAAAAAGTAGGTTGCCAACTCTTTTGGGGTCGGTTTCTCTCCCTGTACCGTTTCATGCCATTCAGCAGAGCTACTCCATGGGCACCAGCCAAGGATGCTGCTACACCTCCTGTGCCCTTCACCTGGACATCAACTCATGCAGCTGCTGCACCTCTTCTGCTCAAGTGTAGCTGTCTGGGCACGTGGTTTGAAACATCGCCCTAAATGGGTTTTAGCTTCATCACCAGATGCCGGGGACGGCGTCTCTGCGACATCTGCTCGGAGTACATCCCCGAGGCACCATGATCAGCTTCACTCTCATGTTGGTAGCCAGGTGCCCCCTGATGTCACACCATCGCCTCTGAAGCCAACCTCATTGGGCATCGTATCACCTGCTGCTTCCAGTTCACAATTGCACATGCACGGGCATCAGTCGTCTGTGGCCGCACCAGCAGTTCCTCTATTGCTTCCAACACCATCATCAGTGATTCTATCACCATTTTCTGTGCAACCACTGATGCCAGTACCATCAGCACTGTGAGCAACATCACCAGAGCCGATGCCCATGGTCGACTGGAAACATTTCAGGTGTAGTTGGTCTTGCCATATGGTTTGACATGGGAAGGTGGGTGCAAAGTGTGTCTGCGCCTGAAGCACTTCAGACCATTTGCTCCTGTTGCAGCCTGCCACATTAGCCAGAGCCTAGTGAATGAGGAAGACTGCATGAATGTCTCAAGAATCTGTGATCTCCCTAAGAGAAGAGGAGTGCAATGACGTGCGCATAATTTCTATAGGCCACATGAATGCAGCAGTGCCATGTCATCCAAGAGGCACTTCAGACACCCCCCCCCCCTCTCTCTCTCTCTCTCTCTCTCTCTCTCTCTCTCTCTGTCTGTGTGTGTGTGTGTGTGTGTGTGTGTGTGTGTGTGTGTGTGTGTGTGTGTGTGTGTGTGTTTGCGAGAGAGAGAGAGAGAGAGAGAGAGAGAGAGAGAGATCACTGTCAGAGCCCACCACAGGCCTAAGTCTGTTTGAGGTTAGCTGAGCTACACCCAGCATCAGTTCTCCAGGTTTATTACTGCAACTGTATGTGTACATAATTAGTTCCTGCTGAATGTTACTTAAATACTTTGCCCAAGTTATTAAAGCTTCCATGGAGTAAAGTTGTGTTCAGTCTACCTGTCGTGTTGTACTTCAGGGTTGCCACAAGTTTTGGGAAATCACGGAATTCGAACATGCCAGGGAAATCAGGAAATATCTGGGAAATGTGAAAAACAAACACTGGAAAAATCTTGTTTATGTGTCTCAGTAGATGAAATGGGTTGTTTACTGAGATGTTGGGCATCGTCGCTGGCTAGGTGCAGCGGGTACGTGCGCCACTTCCCTGGTCCCACATTCTTACTCTTCTCCCCTTTCTACCACTCCCCACAGCTGTCAGTCATTGTTGCCACTATTTCTTGCTGCTTGCCTAGCAAGGCATGGAAACGTGAGGAGTGGTTTGTCTGGATCTGATTCTCAGAGACTGTTGACACAGCGGTCAAAGAAGGTTATCATTTGTGCATAAGTTGCGTCTGAGTTATTTTGTGTGTGTGTGTGTGTGTGTGTGTGTGTGTGTGTGTTTTCTGACAAAGGCTGTGGCTAAAAATTTGGTTGAGATAGTGTGATTGTCTGTTCTGTCTGCCTGTCTGCAGCTCAGTGATCATCTTCACACAGTGAGTTGCTACTGATCCTCATTTCTATTGATTCTCAGAGTATTCGCAAATTATCTGTTGCTTGGATTGATCATTGTGGTCTTATTTTATCAGCATGGTGTCTGTGACATGTGAATGGCTGGCCACAAAAGTGGAATTCCGTGATGGGCCAAAACCGCAGGCCTTTTTTGTGGGTGTCTCTAATGGATCTGGCCTGTCATGTAGCTGATTTTTGTGGTTTATCTATGGATACAGGAATGCAGTGTTCCTCGGCAGGTCAGAGGCGAGGGTGGTGGATTTCAGGGATTGCGACTGCCTTAACTGCAAGTACATTGTACATTGTGTATAAACATTTTATTTTTTTCTAGTAAAGTTTTGACACTTCAAAAGTAGTTTATATGTTAGAAAGTATGGATGATAAGAAGAAGAAAATTGTGTCAGTTGCTGGCAGTTTGTACGCTATGTAGTCATGCATTTATGGAAGAAAAACCACACAATACCTGTAAAATAATAGACATAGAAGCAGGTAATAACTGACAATAAAAAACATAGTAGAACCAACATTTTATTGGAGGTCATCTATAATGTTGGTTTACATGACTTTTCGCTGCCTTATAAACTCCTTTCAAGAGGCCTACTTTTTTCTGAAGTTATTTCTGAAATCAGTGAAGATATTTTAAATCTATCTTGTGACTCCAAGGAAATGCGCTTTTCTGTCACCAAACGTGTTTCGTTTTATTGAAATAAAATAACATCAGTGGTCTTAATGAAACATAATATACCATGTGGCTTGCTTTCTCCACCTAAAAACAGTTCATTACAAAAGATGTTGGTGTTAGTACATAAGATTTTTGCTCACATGTTTAAAAATACAGAAGTCCTTGCATTTCTTTGTTAACTTATGCCTTTACTTGCCCTTGAGATCTCAAAATTTGTCAGGGAAAAGTGCTAAAACTTGTCTTCAAATCAGGGTAAGTTGAGGCAACCCTGTACTTATATCTAATTACAATAATTACCAACAGGAATTGCTAGAAAAATTCTCTGCACACATATGCATATTTATGTCTTATATTCTTTATTTCAGAGAGGCAGTAGCAGCTGAACACAAGTGTTACGGTGTTATATGAGAGAGAACCTTTTTGTGAAAGTAAAATGTAAAATGTAGAATGTAGAAATTAATTTATTTTGCAGGGGTGAACAAACATAAAGAGTAGTAGAAAATGTGATTATTATATGAAATGTACCCCATAAGGAGAAATAGACACACTAGCTTTTTTGTTTTTATTTTTTTATTTTTTCTAAGAAAATTATTTTAGGCATTCAGAATTCATTATATATTTATTGTTACACAGGATAAACAGGAATACTGGTGGGTTTATATCAGTGATCGGAAGAGCCACACTTTACTAACTTCTCCATACCATGTGACAGCTCTTGTGGAGGAAGAGGAAGTGCAGTTAAAATTCACTGCCCCACGATGGCCTGGCATCTACACGTTCACTGTTTGTCTGAAGTCAGATTCGTATCTTGGCTTTGACCAAATGCAGGACATAAAGGTCAGTTCCATACCCAATCTCTATTTTGCAAACTTATCTACAACTATACTGCTTATTGAAAAATGATTTTCAGTGAATGAATATGTATTAGATTGTAATTTTTGTTAACTTGAGTAGTGGTACAGTAAGGAGAACAAACCAGATGTTTGTTCATGATATACATTTCTATTACCCTTCTTTTACTTTCATTGATGTTCATCTCATAAATATTTTCTATTCGGCTTGTCCTTTGCCATCTCTGACAGAATTACAATGTAATCAACAAACTTTAAAAATTTTATTTCTACCACATGATCTTTAATTCCATTTCTCAAATTTCTCTTTTGTTTCCTTTACTGCTTGCTCAATGTATTGGCTAATAACACAGTACATATACAACTTTCTCTCATTCGCTAAGATAGCAGTTTTGCCCTGTATTTAATTCCTGCTATCCTCAGAATTTCAGAGAATATATTCTGGTCAACATTCTAAAAAGGTTTTTCTAAATTTGTGTTAAATATGGTTTGTATTTCTTCAGTCTGTATTCTAAGAAAAGTCAAAGGATCAGTATTGCTTCATGAGTTCTTAAATATTTGTCCAGAATCAAAATTTATTTTCCTGCAGATCAGGTTCTACCAGTCATTCCATTCTTATGTAGATAATTCATGTAAATATTTTGTGAGCATGACTGTTAAAATGTTGGTTGTGCAGTTTTCATCCCTGACAGTAACTGTGTTCTTTGGTACAGGGACTATTACATTCGTATTAAAGTCTGAAGGTATTTTGCATGCCTCATATATCCACGAAACATGTTGAACAGGAAAAAAATTCCACACTGTCTTTGAACATTAATGATTGACTGTGTCAGAAAAATATAACAAATAAAAGACCCTAATCAGTAAGAATGCCGATCAAAAACAGTCATGGCATTATGGAATGTTCATGTGATTGTATGATTAAAATTTAAAATTCAGAATAAAAGAACATGTTGAATAGTGTTGCTTGTCTCGAAGATCTAAATAATTCTGAAGGAATGCTATTTCACTGTGTCAGATAGCTTATTTTGGCTTTGTTACATTCCATTGTGGATTTTACATTGTTTGATTGTTATTTTGGCTTACATATTTCAGTGCTCTTTCAAACTCTACTCACAATATTGCCTCTCTCATCTCATCTTCATTTACTTTCTCTTCTTTCCAGATAATATTGTCTTCACATTTCTTTTGTTTATACATCCCTTCTATTGATTCTTTCCACTTTTCAGCCTTCCAACTTTTGTGTAGCACTGGTTTGCCATCTGAGCTTTTGATGTTTTTACACTTGCTTCTGTTTTCTCCAAGAGTTTCTTCAGTTTCCCTTTAAGTGAATCTGTCTTGTCCATAGGCAAGCATACTTCTACAGATTTGCATTTCTCCTTTGGCCATTACAGTCCTGTAATTTTGCAGTTCCTCTCGGTCTAAATTTTTAAGCACCCGTATTCTCTTTTGTCTGCTTCATTTTCTGTATTTTTGTGTCTTCTCCTTTCATCAATCAAATTTAATAATTTATATCTAAAAACAAAGATGATGTGACTTACCAAATGAAAGTGCTGGCAGGTCGACAGACACACAAACAAACACAAACATACACACAAAATTCAAGCTATCGCAACAAACTGTTGCCTCATCAGGAAAGAGGGAAGGAGAGGGAAAGATGAAAGGATGTGGGTTTTAAGGGAGAGGGTAAGGAGTCATTCCAATCCCGGGAGCGGAAAGACTTACCTTAGGGGGAAAAAAGGATGGGTATACACTCGCACACATACACACATATCCATCCACACATATACAGACACAAGCAGACATATTTAAAGACAAAGAGTTTGGGCAAGCCTCAATCTCCGCTAATTTCAAGTTGCCGCCACTCATACCTCACCTGTCAGTCAACAACATCTTTGCCTCTGCACTTCTGCCTCGACTGACATCTCTGCCCAAACTCTTTGTCTTTAAATATGTCTGCTTGTGTCTGTATATGTGTGGATGGATATGTGTGTGTGTGTGTGTGTGTGTGTGTGTGTGTGTGTGTGTGCGCGAGTGTATACCCATCCTTTTTTCCCCCTAAGGTAAGTCTTTCCGCTCCCGGGATTGGAATGACTCCTTACCCTCTCCCTTAAAACCCACATCCTTTCGTCTTTCCCTCTCCTTCCCTCTTTCCTGATGAGGCAACAGTTTGTTGCGAAAGCTTGAATTTTGTGTGTATGTTTGTGTTTGTTTGTGTGTCTGTCGACCTGCCAGCACTTTCATTTGGTAAGTCACATCATCTTTGTTTTTAGATATATTTTTCCTACGTGGAATGTTTCCCTCTATTATAACCATAAATTTAATAATTTGTATGTTACCCAACAATTTTTATTGATCCTTGTTATTTTGTCTAGTTGTTCTTCTGCAGCTTTCACAATTGCCAATTGGTGACCAGTAGCAGTTGGTACTAACTCCGTGCACTGGCTCCTCAGATCATCTGAGCCTATTTCTGTCAGTTTTGCCTGATGTTCCCTTTGGAACTATCAGCTACTTCTGGCATTGTCATCCCATCCAGGTTCTATCTACTTAGTTTTCTGTTTTGTATTGTTTCTTCGGCTTTAAAATGCATTTCATAACATACATTATAGTCAGATCCCACATCTGACTTGGGAAATGTTTTACAGTTTAAAATATGGTTTCTAAATCTCTGTCATACCACTACCAGGATGTATACACTGTGGGACAACTAGGAAATTCAGGAAACACCTAGGATTTTTTTCATCTGGGAGAAAACTGGGAAAAACCTGGGAATTTTTTAGAATTCTGGGAATTTTTCATTGTTTTAGTTTTGAGTCAAATTTTTGTAATTTTGACTGGTAAGAACTGATACTCTAACAAAGAGTTTTACTGTAGCCCATTATTGCAAGATGTTGCAGCAATAAAACATAAACGAGAGAAAAACATCAATATAAAACTAAAGTTGAAAAGAAAATACACTGTTTACAAGAACAAAACACAGTGCGCACACAAATGTCCACCGACAGCAAATTTGTGAAAGATTTTAAGACAAAGACTACGTAATAGTTCTTAATAGCAAACTGCTTTCGATGAGTGTGGCTTCAAAAATGTTTAAATTAGGTTGGTTTGAGCAGTTGCCAGTGGGCTCATGTGAGTGTGCAGAGCTGAAGTCTCATATTAGCAGAACCTTCTCCTGCATCTCACTGCCGGCAGTGTGGCTGTTAACTGTATAAGCAGTAGCTGCAAGCAGCAACATGTTACCCAGAAAAATTATTTTTGCACACCTGTGCTGCCAGATTTGTGCTTGCACAGAGCAATCAGAATTGTAAGTGGGAGAAGTCTCCATGTGACCTGCATTCACATTTCTTGATTTTGCTATTCTCTCTTTGTTTAGAGCTCTTGCATCAAATGAAAACAAAATGGATTTCTGGGGCTGGGAGCTACCAAATAATTTAAAATACATTAATATAACTATGGAAGACTAAAATATGTTATTAGTTCCAGTTCTCTGGTTTTATTTTATTTCCACATTATTGGCCACCAAACATTAATTGCTTTGCAGAACAATGAAGTTATTTTTATTGGTTTGCTAAAGAAACTTTGTATTTATTAATCTTTTCCACAGAGGTAATCAGTTTATTTGAACAAAGTGTTTCATTTCATACTATTAGCTACTTTCAACTGTTCTGTAAATTTCAAGTGCACATTTTCATTTTATGGCACATATTATGTCATAATAATGTTACATGATAATAAAGAACCAAACATGAGGTAATATAGTAATGGTACTCTAAGAAACTTGGCTTTCCGAAAACCATACTAAAAAGCTTTAACAGAATTTTTCCTATCTGCCTTCCATGAAACACAATGCTTTTTGATTACAAGACATGTTTCAACATCTGTCTTGCACCTCCTCTAGGTTTGACATTATTTCTTCATTTGGGTTGTTTATGTGCAAGAAATTTATATTCCTACTTACTAGGTTTTTGCAGTGCTATTTGGATGTTAGTTTGATCGGAAATGCTGCATACCAGTATTCCAGGGTACAAAAAAAAAAAAAAAAAATCTATGTTAAAGTCACCACATAAGAAAATATTAGGGCACTTTGAACTGTAGAGTCTAGTTTTAAAACGATTATTGTGCCAAGGACTGCTTTCTAATTTTCCATTCCTTTTCTGAATAAGATATGATAAAAGCAATGGTTCTAAGTACAATAAGTCCATATGTCCCCCATGAACAACATGCCCTGTGGCATATGATCATTTGATGTCCCATCGCACACAAAGTTGCGAACAAAAATGCAACAAAAGGTGTATGAGCAGAGTGTCATTGTAGCTGTGCATGTGCAGTAATGCCTGACTTCTGGTGCTCTTTGGCAACTGCTTGAAATGAACCAATTTCGAACATGTTGTGAGTGGTAGTTTGAGAAGCATTACTTTCAAAGTAAATTTTCTTGTTCGCAAGATGAATTATTTTACTTGTGCAAATGTGTTATGAGTTTCTTAAACCACGGAGCATTTGACTCTCATTCATAACTTAACAATCTGAGGACCAGCCACTTAGAAAAAGACCAGATCATTTAAAATTTTACTGGCGCATATGTGTTTGATAGATCTTAAATGATACAAAAAAGACTGATATTGTATGTGAAAGCTTAGCTTTTCCTGTAACTATGCTGTATGTATACCGTATTTACTCGAATCTAAGCCGCACTTTTTTCCGGTTTTTGTAATCCAAAAAACCGCCTGCGGCTTAGAATCGAGTGCATAGCAAGCGGAAGTTCTGAAAAATGTTGGTAGGTGCCGCCACAACTAACTTCTGCCGTCGAATATATGTAGCGCTACACAGGCATGCTTTGTAGGCACAAAGATAAATACTGGCACCAAAACCTCTGCGTCAGTAAATAAATTAAAAAAAAAAAAAAAAAAAAAAAGTGGAAGACGAGCTTTTTTTTCTCTGCCCCGAGTTTCGACCACTGCATTTTCATACATTATCCAACGAAGTAAATACAAATTCCGTATTGTTCATCTTCGAATGTAGCAGAATTTCAATGTACTACGAAAATCCGACTGGCAAGACTGTTTGGGATGTTTGTCAATATAGCCAACTCTACGTTCTGAATTTTTTCCTACCTGTGAGAAGAGATGGTTGCTAATAGCAACCTGATGAAATGTGAATCACAAGCAGTATTCTTTTCACCATAAGAATAATACGAATATAAACATTTTGCCATGTATTGTTCCGTGTTTGCTGCTATCTCATTTAAATCCTGTCTGCCTAATAAACTATGAAACTAGAGTGAGACAACAGCAAACGCAGAAGAATATACTTATCGTGTCATGTTTATATTCGTATTATTCTTATGCCTAATAGTGATACAGTCAGAAATGGAGCACGGCAACTGACTAGATATTTAAATGTAAGATGACTCTAATTTCTGTGCAGAATTTGATGTAATAAAGAAGCGGCCGCAAAGATTTTCAAACGGAGAAAAATTTTCGCCTAACTCTCGTTCAGAACATGTTCTATCATACACAGTCTATTATTTGGTTCTTGTTGATCATTATCAAAGAAAGCAGCAGTGTAAGTAACAACAAATAGCAGTCTCTTGCCATTGCTTCGCTAATGAGACGATTCGCCTCTTTTTAGTTGTAAGTGGCGTTAGCACGCACAAAAGCAAGCCATGCTGCGAGCGGTGACAGGTCGTAAACACGCACTATCAGAATGCGACAAACAATGCATGACACAGTACAGTAATGCATTTTCAGCTTAGAGTGACGTAAAAACCTGTAACAGATCAAACGGCACTCATCAGATCAAAGCAAAATAAGCAATCGATTCAAACCAGACGAAACACGTGAAAAAGGAAGCGTACCCGTATAAATACGGACAGAGCACCTGACACATAGCAATGGCTACCTGGTAAAGCTTAACTGCTAAGCTTACGACTCTAACCAAACTACTGTAGCTATATCGTCATTCATTCGACCTAAATTGTGTCTCATATTACAATGGACCAACTTTGTTTCGATTTGGAGGTGCGGCCTAAAACTTTTCTCTCCCCTTGAATTTCGAGTCTCAAATTTCAGGTGCGGCTTAGATTCGGGAAATCTTTGTTTCCTTTATTTCGAGTTTCATTTTTCATGTGCGGCTTAGAATCGAGTAAATATGGTATTAATTTAAACCATGAACTTTTCTTATTTTTGTGTTCATGTTACTTAAGTGATGTTGCTATTGGCTGACTATATTACATGTTCTATCCTCTGTGTATCTGCTGTCATTTGCTGGCAAGATAATGTGATGTAAGCTATGATTGGCTAACAAAAGCGCATTGCAATCTCAATTCAGTGCTTAAGAAAGTAATGTGCTGTGGTTGGTGGAATTCATATTTATATTTTCGTATTACGAAAATATGCAAAGTATGTGATGTTGCGCATCAAAGATCTGTCCAAAACATGTCATTTTTTTTGCTGGGTTTAGTTTCCTAAAGTGACGCAAAGTACTACACCACTGTATAAAACCTTCACTGTTGTAAGGATTGATAATTTTCACAACTTCGAGGCAGAGTGTATTGTCATTTAACACGAGAAAGTGTATTTTCATCTGGGAAAAAGTGTATTTTTAACTGGGGAATGCCGGAATATTTATATTTTTTCCCCCCATGTTTACACCCTGATTACATAATCTGTCTAAAACCCTTCTGGTGTGTCCATGAATTTTCAGAATGCACTACCTTTTTGTCATGATGCTTAAATGAAATGTTAGCAATGGTAAAACTGAGCTCTGTACAAAATTCTACTACACTCCCTATCATTCTGTCCCCCAGATTAAATTCCAGTTCTCCATCGCAATTAAATTTTCGTTTGCATTAATGGAATGAAAATCTCATCACAGATTTGTTTCAATGCGACAGCCTCAAAGACGGTGTTCAATGGCACCTTGATACAAAATGTTCATACTGGGTGGATGTAGTGTTAATGATTCATTTGTCGCAGTCATCGGCAGTCAGGAGGCCTTTCTGTGCATCCTCTAGTTTGAATCTGCAGGGAGTAATTGTGCTGAGTTTAGGTGTAAACAGCGCAACATTCATTCTAGGCTACAATTGTGTCCCATTGACCAGTATGTATTATTGTTGAATAGCTTCAGCAATTTGAATGGGGTCACATTGTAGTTCTATAGGAAGCTGAACGGACACGTCGACAGATTGCTGCATGTGTTGACCACAATGTATCAGTTGTGTGTCACTGCTTTCAACAGTGGTGTGAAGAACATTCCCACACTAGTAGACTAGATTCTGAACATCTGCATAGGACAGATTCACGTCAAGATCGACGCATTGTGTGTGCCGTGGTGGCTGACCGAACATCATCCAAGAACGAAATCCACGCACATGTTGCACCTGCTGTGGCATCAGAGACCATCTGGAACTATCTGCTTGCAGCAGGATTAAGGCCATATGTGCCCCTGTCCAATCTGCCACTAACACCATGACGCTGCCAGTCGTGGATACCCAGGTGATGCAAAAGAATTGACTGGAGCGTGGGATGGTGCTTCATTGTCTTCAGTGATGGGAGGGGGTTCAGTGAGTATGCAAGTGATTGACATACATGTGTATTTCATGGACCTGGTGAGCTGTCTATTCCAGAGTGTATTCGCCATAACACACAAGTCCCATGCAAGGCTTCTTGGTGTAGAGGAGCATCAGATTTAACTCGCAGTCAAATTTGGTGCTACTGCAGGGTAAAGTAACCAGTACCTGCTACATTGCACTGCTGTTAACCCCGTACCCTGCCATTTCTTCGATAGGAAGGTGATGTGCTTTTTCAGCAGGACAGTGCGTATCCACATACTGCAGCTGTGATGCATCAATAGAAGCATTATTGTCTTGGCCAGCAAGATCACCAAATCTCTCACCAATTGAAAATGTATGGGACACGGTGAAGTGGTAACTTACATGGTAAAACCATTACTGAACTGCAACAAAAGGGACTGTGACAATCTATAACAGAATCCCATATATTCAGACACCCTAAATATTTAAAAATTGTTTGAAGTAGTAGCACACTGTTAAGGGGCTCCGGAACGCCCTATACTTGCAATGTTAAAATAACGCTTATAAACTACATCTTTCCTCACAAAGTATTTGAGGTAGGAAGTTGAACTTTTTACAGATTATTTATTGGAATATGGGCTACAACTTAACACAGGGATTTTACAAAATTTTAGTTCAGTTATTAAAGATGATTTTTTTTCAATTGTAATGAAAATTCACAACATCTTTTTGCAATTTTTTATTTATATATTCAAAAATATACAGTTTTTTGGAAAAAGGCTGTGTTAAATTATGCAGAAGGTACTGTGTAACATTTACTGAAAGTTTGAAACAAATATGTTTGGAAGATCCTTAGAAAACATGTAATTAGTACGAGAAAATAAAAGTTTTGGGAATCGAGCAACAAAGATTGGATTAACTTTTTAGTGCATTCCAGGTCCATAGGATGGATTATCTTCATCCTCTGCAAACTCCTCCTCCAGCTTCCTCTTGTTCTTCCTCCTGTTTACTCTTGCTTGTATTTCTAGACTCTTTACAGCCCTGTCTGCAGCCCGAAGGCGTTCCTTGTCTAAAGCAAGCATCGCTCGTACCATGTTAGAACCTATCTTCATTCCCATATTTCTAAATACCTTGCACCTTACAATATTGCCGTCATTGAAAGTCGCAACAGCATCATACACACCAAAGTGAAGTGTTTCTATTCCAACAAATACAGTCTTGGGGATTCTCGACCATATAACACTATTTACACTTTCATTGGGGTCTTGAGTGTTTCCATGAATACACTTTTTCAACAGTTCAGGTGCTGCTAAGTCTCTGAAAATAGGTTTTATCACCTCCATTATTGCATGAGGCAGACCATGCTTATGAGTGTACACTTCACCAGTTAGCAATCCTTTGTTATATTTACACCAACTGTCTTCTTCTTTGGGACACAAGCTATGTTGGGGATTTTCATCGGTTGAAGAAGTATGTTTACAGTAATAACACATACCTTTGGCTTTCCAACATTTCTCCTTTTCTTAAAAGCCTTCAGAGGATTTCTAATAACTTTACTTTTACTCATTATTATACTTCAACAAAACAGAGACTCAAGGAACAGAATTAATTACGAATATTTTCGAGATAACGACAGAGTAAATAAACATGAAGCAATCGACAATCACACCAGCGATATATATTGAACCATCACAGGTTAGCCACAACACATACTTTATATCACATCACTAAAATGTACCTGATGAACACGGACGTTAATAATAACACCATTTGACAGCAGTTTAACAGCGCCACAGTGGGTCACGCCCATGTAGAACACATTTCAAAAAAAATTTAAAAATAGTTGTAGTCTTCAGAATTGAATAAATTATATATCTATTAAAAGGTAATAGTCTGCAGATTCAGAAAACACAAAAAAGTAAAAATTGAACTTTTCATGATTTTGAGCCTTTCCGGAGCCCCTTAAATGCATTCTTGTGGAGTATTTTTTCATATTTGTATTTTCTAAAATTATAATCTGCCATTGTAGGAGGTGTAATATAAGGTATTGCTCATGTTAAAATTAATAATATGGAGATGCTTCGGGTTCTCAAATTGGAATCCGTGGAGAGAAGGTGATGTTCTCTTCAAGGAATGCTGTTGACAAAATTTAGAGAATCAGCATTTGAAGCTTACTGCAGAATGAACCTAGTGCTGCCAACCTACATTTAGCTTAAGAACCACTAAAATAATGTTAAAGAAGGGCCTGTATGGAGGCATATATGCAGTAATGTTTCCCTCTTTCTATGTGAGAGTCAAACAGAAAGGGAAATGACCAGTAATGGTACAACATACTCTCTGCAACATACCGTATGGTGGCTTGCTGAGAATGTAGATGATGATGATGATGATAATAACAATAATGATGATAATAATAATAATTGTTCTAGATTTTGTAGTAATATAAATAATGAATTCTTTGCAGCTGGATGTGAAAGAAGCTCCTGAAATACCAACAGAGCATCCTCAGTGGGAAATGTCAGATGAGGAGGAAGATGAACAAGAGGCTGAAGGAAGTGATGTGTCAGAGTTCACCACAGATGAGGATGTTGAAGATGATCAGGATTAACACAGTTTCAGGACAGATAGTACAGGTAAGAAGTGAGAGAGAGAGAGAGAGAGAGAGAGAGAGAGAGAGAGAGAGCACGCATGTACATTTTATTTTTTATACTGTACTTGTCAGTCTAATCATCTGTTTTAAAACAGAAGAAAATCTGAAATATGATTGACGATCTTAATGTGACGGACTTTTGTCATAGTGTCATAATACCATCTACCATTTACTGAGAGGAAATGTCATTAAGATACCTGAAACATGGCAAATCTTCAAGGTTCATAGGATGCATTTATCATTTATTCAGTAGTAAATGATTTTGAGTGCTGTCAAAAGGCCTGTGAGCTTACCTTAGCAGGAATCATACCTGGACCACAATCCTCATGTTATATAAAAGTGTTTTATCATTGCACTTCCTTTAATTAGATAGATTAAGATAGATGAAATATGTGCAGGATCCTTAAAATTTAATTGTCCTAGGTCACAGGAATGCTGTAACAGGGGAAGGTGCAGAAGGCAAAATTATCGATGTATATAGGCAGAATGAAACAAATGAGTGTGTAGAGAGACTTCTAAATTTCTACAGTAGTTTTTATGTGGTTGAAATCAGCAAATGCTATCCTCAAGAATCACAAGAGGATAAGGTGAATAAAGCTGTGATTAACATGAAAGTTGGTACTTTCACTATATACTATGACACAACACTATACTAGGTGTAGTCCTATTGTAGGTGTTAAGCTGTTGCCTTCCTCTGACCTTTGAACAGGCTGACCCAGCCAGTTATAGGGGGACCTAAAATTTAACATTACATTAACAAATTAACCATGGTACAGTTTGACGTTTTTCCACATTGACAAACATTTCCAGAGGTGAAAAGAGAGATAAGTGACAAAAGTCCTAGGACAAACCAGGGTAGTTAACCAATGAACCACTCGAGAATAATGTATGCAGTAAAATGGCAGGAGATGGATGAATATATTACTAGATTACACACTAGCTATACAAAGGTTTATAAATAATAGTGGACTGCAGTGCATACCTAAGTGTAGACAATAAATCAGATCATAACTTAGTATTACTGAACAGTTTGCTGAAACCCAAATGTAGTATATGAAGAAGTGGAACACTTAATGTTTAGAATAGAAAATGTTTAGAATGAAACAAAATGGGAATTCTCAGAGGCAGTGTCCAGTGACCTAAGTAAAAGTACCAATACTAGTTCAACTTAAGTTCAGTGTTATACAATATATAATGAAAGCAGAGGCACAAAAGCCGCAGAAATCACTAAAAATTCTCCGTCTTATTGATCAAGGTCAAAAATAGATTGCTAAGAAATGAAAGTAATGGATTAAATGAAAATGAATGAGAGACATATAAATAGAACAATGGAAGATCCAGGATGGAATAATGACAGTGTTATGAAAAGGATAGATTGCTACTGACCATACAGTGGAAATGTTGAATCACATGCAGGCACAACAAAAAGACTACTACACATGTAAGCTTTAAGACAGGAGGCCTTCTTCTGAAACAGGTAACACAAACACACACACACACACACACACACACACACACACACACACACGACCAACCACTGTCTCTGGCTACTGTTTCTGAAGGATGCAATCTGTTGTTATCCTACTTTAATGTGCTTTGTAGATTGTTCACTTTTTGCATAGGTTTATTTGCTTTTTTATAATTTTTGTTATGTTACTGTGTCTGTAATGTAATTTTATTACGTGCCAGTTGTCTTTTGTGGTTGGCACTGCTCCTTATGTAAACGCCACCAGGGCATAAGTTTCCTGATGGCTTGTCTATGTTGTGACTCGATCTTTCAAAGTGCAGCTGCGCAGTTACACGCGTCCTCTACATGCGGCGCTGTCTGCCAGCCATGCAGCAGCAGCACCACCTAAGCGGCCAGCCAGCCAGCCAGCAGACGCTAGACTCGGACTCAGTTATGATTTGACTGTTAAAGTGTACACACGTCTTACTCTGTTTACTTGATCTGTGACTTTCATGTATTGCGTCTTCCTTGAAATATATTTGTTCAACTTGAAGTTATAACAGTCTATTCTTTCCTGTTAGGTGTCCATTTGTGTGTATGATGCACATCTACCTTAGATTTTTCATGGATCATTTTTACTGTTGATAAGATTCCATATTATTTATATGGATCATTTTATTGTTATCTAAGCCCTATGACTGTTTCTCTTTTCATGCAATATGTAACATTTAAGTTTATTTTATATTTCCACTATATGTAATTTTTGATGTTTCTTTTTTCTGTGAATATAACTTCCATGTATTGTTGTAATATATCCTATTTGTAGGTGTTGTTACTTCTTTTCAGTAAGACAGGTTACATTTGTTGAAACCTAGGTAAAGGTTTGAATAAACTTTTGACATGCAACTGGTTGGCTGAATGATTCTCATTGTATCCATGCAGGATTTTGTTACACAGTAATAAAACATTCTAGTTCTGTAAAAGAATTTTGAAAGTTGCCTGGATGGGTAGAATGATGAATGTTAGTGTGCTGGAGTGTAGGAATGGAAAAACGTTTGATGAATACATAAGAAAACTTAACTAGATGGGTTGTATTTTGAGATATGATGAGTTATGTGTGCTATTTTGAAGATACAGTCAAGGGGTAAATTGCTACGGATAAATCGACCTTGTTGGAAAGCCAGTGTTTGGATTAATGAGTTGAAAGGAGGAGGAATAATCTCAAATAAAACACAGAACTCTCATGTAATTAAACGTAAACAGCATAGAATGCGTTTGTCTAACTGAATAACTGCCATAATAACGCTTGAGAGTACAGAAAAAGTAAACAAATTGTTTATTCCTCCAGTAAAACACCAAGCAGTAGATAGGGTAACATAGTGGATCGACGCAAAAGATGGTAAAGTGTCAAACTTTTAGAATTAGATATTTCTCATATTTCTCACTATAGTATTAGAGGTAACACAAAAAAGATATTGATAAAAGTGAGTCTTAATTGAAAAAAATTATTGAAAACAATCACTAAAAGATAACATCACAAAAAATGGAAATGGAAATGATCGTATGGCATCAGTGGCCGGGTGTTCCCAGGCGGGAAGTTCGGCTGCCAAGTGCAAGTCTTATTGAGTGTGATGCCACATTGGGTGACTTGCGCATCAAAAATGGGGATGAAATGATGATGATGATGATGATGATGATGATGATGATGATGACAGCACAACACCCAGTCCCTGAGGGGAGAAAATCTCCCACCCCAGCCTGGAATTGAACTCGGGGCCCCCGTGCGTGGCCTTCCAATGTGCTGACCATTCAGCTAATGGGATGGACATTACATCACAAAGTGGACCAGAAAGGAAATAAATAATTGAAAGCAAGTTTTGAAAAAAATTAAAATTTAAAATACTACACCAGCAGAGAGGGGATAAAAATTTTCTTTAGATTATAGGAAGACAAATGCCAAACTCATTTGGCAAATATTCTAATAATCAATGCAAGAGGAACTGTTGACGTGGTTGCAAAGTTCTCTGTAGGTGATTAACAGGAGGAGGAAAGCTCTTTTAGCAATGAATACTCCAGTTATCGTTTATCTCTACACAGTCAGAGTACACCTCCGTTCCTTAGCACAGTTCATTAAAATAACAATCAGAAGGGCTGCCCAGCACATAACCTTAAGCACTGCTGATAGTAACATACAAAAATAGATCACAGCACTCGCAGTATTCTGAACCAGAGGTTCCTTCTTCAGAGAGGAAAGAAGAATTGGTTTCTAAAGAAAGGCATCAATTTTTCATCATAAGATTGTTCCCCATTCTGGCTTGAAGCAAAGTGTTTTCAACTACACTTTTGTCTGTTTCATTCAGATTGCATTTATGGTTGAAATGTCTGTATTTATTTTCCGAAATTTCACACATAAATACACATCATTTCATGATTTGTAGAATTTCTTGCTCAGTTTGTTGTGTTTGTTGCCGGGTGTGGAATATTTTTATCTAGAAAATATTTTGTTTTGGCTGTGTTGTCTGCTTCCCAATGTAATTTACATTTTTTGTTCTGTTATTGTTGGAACTGTTATTTCACTTATTGCTGAATGTCATTTTTCATCTGCCTATGTTATTATTCAGTGCTCTCATGTATTGAGCGTACTAAAATTTAATAATTTAGAAAAAATGTTGTTGTTTCAGATCTGTACAATGTACTGAAGAAAGAAGAAGTATGAAGAAGTATGACGCTTGAGCTGCATGTCATATGGAGTTATGGAGTTACTCTCTCATGACACATAGACAGTACATGTGAACATGTGAACTGTTATACTTAATTTATTTGTTGTATTTGTATAATTTCCATGGGTGTGTTTTGTGTAAAGCAAATCTTTTTGCATTTTTTGTGTACATCATTGCCCAACCACAGAGCAGCATTTTCTTGTATGGTTCAGTGACTACTTCTTAAAATATTCAAAGTGATAACAAGATTTGAGTGTTACCTCTCTCTCTCTCTCTCTCTCTCTCTCTCTCTCTCTCTCTCTCTCTCTCTCTCTCTCTCCTCTGTTCTCTCGCTGTGGATGCGCTCATGCTGTTGAAGTGGAATGTGTGTGTGAGTCTGTGTTTGTTGCAAAAAATGGAGTTGGGACTATCATTTAATCATTCCTTGCTCGTACAGAATTAGCATGAAATGTTTTCTCTTGGATTCCTAAATGCAGCTTGTTTTGGCTTCCATTGAAAGCTATGTTTGTAATAGACATTCTGGTTTTTTATGTCACCATAGTCCCTTTTGTTCCTTTGTGACTGAACAGAGACAGGGGAAGGTTTTGCACATTATCTTGTAGTGAGGTATTTTTATTTTTGAAATAATAGGGTATTCATCTTTTTTATTGCTTTTTATGCTTGCCTGTGATTAGTGTGTGTAATGATTGGATCAGTGAAATTCATACTCTAAAGAAAAGAGGACAGCAACTTTTTAAGTAGATGTCAATACATGTGTTCAGAAACTGAATATGGTATTATCCAGAGAAAATATGTGGAGTAATGTGGCATGTTTGTTTTTTATCCAGTGTCAGAAGTTTAAAAATGATTTCAAAGGAGTCATATTATTATTGCGTAAGGAATAAAAAGCAGTGGAGCCTATTTGTGATTTATTGTGTTTAGTCACTCCTCATTTCATTGTGAGGGGGAGGAAAATCCTCAAATCACATTGAATTGTATTTCAATTTTGAGATCTTTGTTCTTCATTTTTGTCTGTGCTGTTAAACAGGGAAACTCCACAAGGTGATGAGTAATTTCAGCAAAAAACTATGCCTCTAAATTGGTTGGAGGTCAAATCAAAGATCCTATTTTTGAACATACATTTCTCTACAACTATGAGGTTGGTGCTATATCCAGTACTGCTCCCATTCCCAAACAGGCCTGCATTTGTATGAGGACTTATAATATTTTTTAACTTATTTGATTGTGAATCAGTTTATGTATGTGAAAGAATGAAATTAATGTTGAAGCATTTTTATTTGATAAAAGAAAAGGTCAAACAATATAATATTGTATATATGATAACGCAACAATGTACGTTAGAAACAAAAATGTTATAATTTGTGGGTGTTGAGTAACTATTGATGTTAAATATGAGACTGTATTTTCTCAAAGGTGTTTATAAACGTCATATAATACATTGGGCATGAGCCTAAACTTTTATAATTTTATTTCTGTTTTACCTTGTGTATTGTATGTTAAACTGGGGACCTAGAAACGCCGGAGAGTCTTTGCCCCGCTGTAGCCCTCAGTGGTTCACAACCCCACAACAGGCCACAGCAGTCCACTCACCTCACCACCGCCCCGCACCGAATCCAGGGTTTTTGTGTGGTTTGGCCTGCCAGGATCATCTCATGCTCATACCAGACAAGTGTAACCCTAAATGTTTGCGAGGTAGAGTAATTATGGTGTACGCGTACGTGGAGGCAGTGTTTGCACAGCATTGCCGACATAGTGTAACTGAGGTGGAATAAGGGGAACCAGCCCACATTCGCCAAGGTAGATAGAAAACCGCCTAAAAAACCATCCACAGGCTGGCCAGCACACTGGACCTTGACACTAATCTACCAGGCAGATTCGTGCCGAGCACACCTCCCACTCAGGAATCAGCGCATTAGACCACGCGGCTAGCTGGGAGGCTTTTTTACCTTACTTGCCTGAAAATGCAGCTCTTCACTTCCACACACAAAAAGTTTCTCAGAAGCTATATTTATGGTCATTTCCTAGTAATTGTTTAAATGCAGTGAATTAGTGCTGCCTAAAGTGCAGAGGCCAAACTGAAACTTCAGTGCATTCACATTGTTCACTACAAACATCTTCCAGTAGTGAGTCAGAAAATATCCACATTGTAAACCGACAGTCAGCTCAAGGCATTACTGATCGTGAAGTATAATGGCACAGCAGTTGTTTCTAGTGAGCACGTACATTTCTAATCTAGGTAGGCTGATAACTACAAGGGATAATGCTCAAGGTTTAACCAATAATTATAATGCTTGCAGCTTCCTCTGGCAGACAGATATAACTGTTATAAACAATTCTCAACATGTTGAGAATATAGGACAGTGTTCAGTGCACAAATAATTTCACCAATAAAATATTCCTGATTTCTGCCAGAGTTCCAGAAAAGACAGCACACTCAAACTATTATTGTGATACATATCTGAAAGGTATTTATTCATACACAGATACACCATGATTTTTTAATATCTAAATGTTAGCACCATTTTCCTATTCTTAACACATTTTTTTATTGTTTTGGAGACACCAATTACTTGATCTGAAAGTGCAGCCCTGATATTGATAAATTTTCCGAAATTATTCTAACAGTGACAAATCTGTCCCCTGATTAATTCAACCACCACTCATACCATGAACGAATTCAGTTTTTTATTGACCATTGACCATTCAGTTTTACTGAATTTGCTTTCTGTTACCGGACAATCCTAGCAGAAGTTCCTGTGTTTTTCTTCCTCCCCTTCCCAGCATAGTTAATCAGGACTAAGCCCTGCAGCACACCTACCTCTACTTTCTGCACAGCAGCATGGCTGTGTTCTGTTGCTTAAATATAAGTCAACTAGCTGACAGAGCCAGTTTTATCAAGGTATTCATTTTGCCAATATTCTATTAGAAATGTACAGTTTCTGTATACTGGGGCAGCTGCTTCTAGTATCTACAACACAATTTTGTACGAGTCTCTGTGGCAACACCTCTTCGAAACTCTATAGGCAGCTATTGTTTTCACCTATAGCCATTTGCACTACGCAATTGAAGGCTGTCAAAAGCACTGTCAGGTGTTAAGAATTTCCGTATGTTGACTTGACTGTAGGAGTGTCTTAGTAGTAAAGAATAAATGAATTAAAACTTCATGACTGATGCATCATTGTTCCACACATCTCAGTGTTTATGACATCATATCCGTGGCACTAAATGTCATACTACGATATATTTGTGTAGGTATATTCAGCACTATGTGTATAGTGTCTGCAAATAGACTTCTTAGTAAAGAAGTAATAAATTTAAATGCCATGCATGATGCGGTAGTTTATCATGCATTTCAATGTGTATGATGTTATGTATCCTGATCTATGTATCATACAGTGATGTAATTTTGTAGGTACATTCAGTTGCATATCTTGATACTGTCTGAAAAATGTGTTGTGAATAGAGTTAGTAGCAAAAACATCATGCATAATGCAGCAGTTTTTCACACATTATGCATCTTCAGAACTGTTTGTGATATCAACATATAATTTTGTAGGAGCACTTAGCAACATATGTGGATACTGTCTACTATTTTATTGCAAATATGTTTAGTAGCAGAGAAATAACATACTTAAATGTCGTGTATGGTAGGAAGTTTTTTGCACATCTCCTGAACTATGACAGGTAGAGTGTTCTTAACCCCACAGAAATTGTTGCCTCACACTAAGGGATACGTGTTCCAAGTTTGAAATCTGTCCAGTAATTTAGGAGGAGATATAGGAGGGACATATCTACATACATATATACATATATCCAAAAACAAAGATGATGTGACTTACCAAACGAAAGCGCTGGCAGGTCGATAGACACACAAACAAACACAAACATACACACAAAATTCAAGCTTTCGCAACAAACTGTTGCCTCATCAGGAAAGAGGGAAGGAGAGGGAAAGACGAAAGGATGTGGGTTTTAAGGGAGAGGGTAAGGAGTCATTCCAATCCCGGGAGCGGAAAGACTTACCTTAGGGGGAAAAAAGGACGGGTATACACTCGCGCGCACACACACACATATCCATCCACACATATACAGACACACATATACAGACACAAGCAGACATATTTAAAGACAAATAGTTTGGGCAGAGATGTCAGTCGAGGCGGAAGTGCAGAGACAAAGATGTTGTTGAATGACAGGTGAGGTATGAGTGGCGGCAACTTGAAATTAGCGGAGATTGAGGCCTGGTGGGTAACGGGAAGAGAGGATATATTGAAGAGCAAGTTCCCATCTCCGGAGTTCGGATAGGTTGGTGTTGGTGGGAAGTATCCAGATAACCCGGATGGTGTAACACTGTGCCAAGATGTGCTGGCCGTGCACCAAGGCATGTTTAGCCACAGGGTGATCCTCATTACCAACAAACACTGTCTGCCTGTGTCCAGTCATGCGAATGGACAGTTTGTTGCTGGTCATTCCCACATAGAATGCATCACAGTGTAGGCAGGTCAGTTGGTAAATCACGTGGGTGCTTTCACATGTGGCTCTGCCTTTGATCGTGTACACCTTCCGGGTTACAGGACTGGAGTAGGTGGTGGTGGGAGGGTGCATGGGACAGGTTTTACACCGGGGGCGGTTACAAGGATAGGAGCCAGAGGGTAGGGAAGGTGGTTTGGGGATTTCATAGGGATGAACTAACAGGTTACGAAGGTTAGGTGGACGGCGGAAAGACACTCTTGGTGGAGTGGGGAGGATTTCATGAAGGATGGATCTCATTTCAGGGCAGGATTTGAGGAAGTCGTATCCCTGCTGGAGAGCCACATTCAGAGTCTGGTCCAGTCCCGGAAAGTATCCTGTCACAAGTGGGGCACTTTTGTGGTTCTTCTGTGGGAGGATGAGGAAGTGGCTCTGGTTATTTGCTTCTGTACCAGGTCGGGAGGGTAGTTATGGGATGCGAAAGCTGTTGTCAGGTTGTTGGTGTAATGGTTCAGGGATTCCGGACTGGAGCAGATTCGTTTGCCACGAAGACCTAGGCTGTAGGGAAGGGACCGTTTGATGTGGAATGGGTGGCAGCTGTCATAATGCAGGTACTGTTGCTTGTTGGTGGGTTTGATGTGGACGGACATGTGAAGCTGGCCATTGGACAGGTGGAGGTCAACGTCAAGGAAAGTGGCGTGGGATTTGGAGTAGGACCAGGTGAATTTGATGGAACCAAAGGAGTTGAGGTTGGAGAGGAAATTCTGGAGTTCTTCTTCACTGTGAGTCCAGATCATGAAGATGTCATCAATAAATCTGTACCAAACTTTGGGTTGGCAGGCCTGGGTAACCAAGAAGGCTTCCTCTAGGCGACCCATGAATAGGTTGGCATACGAGGGGGTCATCCTGGTACCCATGGCTGTTCCCTTTAATTGTTGGTATGTCTGGCCTTCACAAGTGAAGAAGTTGTGAGTCAGGATGAAGCTGGCTAAGGTAATGAGGAAAGAGGTTTTAGGTAGGGTGGCAGGTGATCGGCGTGAAAGGAAATGCTCCATTGCAGCGAGGCCCTGGACGTGCGGAATATTTGTGTATAAGGAAGTGGCATCAATGGTTACAAGGATGGTTTCCAGGGGTAACAGATTGGGTAAGAATTCCAGGCGTTAGAGAAAGTGGTTGCTGTCTTTGATGAAGGATGGGAGACTGCATGTAATGGGTTGAAGGTGTTGATCTACGTAGGCAGAGATACGTTCTGTGGGGGCTTGGTAACCAGCTACAATGGGGCGGCCGGGATGATTGGGTTTGTGAATTTTAGGAAGAAGGTAGAAGGTGGGGGTGCGGGGTGTCGGTGGGGTCAGGAGGTTGATGGAGTCAGGTGAAAGGTTTTGCAGGGGGCCTAAGGTTCTGAGGATTCCTTGAAGCTCCGCCTGGACATCGGGAATGGGATTACCTTGGCAAACTTTGCATGTGGAGTTGTCTGAAAGCTGACGCAGTCCCTCAGCTACATACTCCAGACGATCAAGTACCACCGTCGTGGAACCCTTGTCCGCCGGAAGAATGACGATGGATCGGTCAGCCTTCAGATCACGGATAGCCTGGGCTTCAGCAGTGGTGATGTTGGGAGTAGGATTAAGGTTTTTTAAGAAGGATTGAGATGCAAGGCTGGGAGTCAGAAATTCCTGGAAGGTTTGGAGAGGGTGATTTTGAGGAAGAGGAGGTGGGTCCCGCTGCGACGGAGGATGGAACTGTTCCAGGCAGGGTTCAATTTGGATAGTGTCCTGGGGAGTTGGATCATTGGGAGTAGGATTAGGATCATTTTTCTTCGTGGCAAAGTGATATTTCCAGCAGAGAGTACGAGAGTAGGACAGTAAATCTTTGACGAGGGCTGTTTGGTTGAATCTGGGAGTGGGGCTGAAGGTGAGGCCTTTGGATAGGACAGAGGTTTCGGATTGGGAGAGAGGTTTGGAGGAAAGGTTAACTACTGAATTAGGGTGTTGTGGTTCCAGATTGTGTTGATTGGAATTTTGAGGTTTTGGAGGGAGTGGAGCTGGAAGTGGGAGATCGAGTAGATGGGAGAGACTGGGTTTGTGTGCAATGAGAGGAGGTTGAGGTTTGCTGGAAAGGTTGTGAAGGGTGAGTGAGTTGCCTTTCCGGAGGTGGGAAACCAGGAGATTGGATATTTTTTTGTGGTGGAGGGTGGCATGCTGTTCTAATTTGCGGTTGGCCTGTAGGAGGATGCTCTGAACAGCCGGTGTGGATGTGGGAGAGGAAAGATTAAGGACTTTTATTAAGGATAGGAGTTGACTGGTGTGTTAATTGGCTAAGTTGATGTGTAGGTGAAGGATTAGGTGGGTGAGGGCAATGGATTGTTCAGTTTGGAACTGGTATAGGGACTGATGGAAAGGACATACATTTTTATAATGTGTATGGATTACATCTATGGATAAGTTAATTGTCCCACATTATTCAAACTTTGCAAGCAGTATATCATAAGGGATACAGTTAAAAAAAAAAAAAAACTACTAAAATCACACAGCACTGGAGATATATTTCGTTTTCATGTGTAGTCAGTGCTTTATTAATTATGTCTAGGACAGCATTTGGAGCAGTATTTCCCTAACAGAAATTGAACTGCCTAGTGAAGAGAAAATCATACTTTTTAAGATAGATACCCAGTTGTTAGTACATTAATTTGCATTGGGGCAATTGAAACAGGTCACAAATTTTATTGAATGTGCCTATCTTGTTCTTTAAATAGTTGTATGCCCTTAGAAATTTTCATTGCCTCAGGGAAAATTCAAAATTCTAACCAGACATTAAACACCAAGCGAGGCGGTGCTGTAGTAACACACTTGTCTCATATTCGCAAAGATGGCAGTTTGACTCCTACCTGTCCTTCCAAATTTAGGTTTTTGCTGATTTCCCTTAACTGCTTAAAGTGAATGCTGAAACTGTTCCTTTTTCAAGGGCACAATTAGTTTTCTTTCAAAGACCTAGCTTGTCCTCCATCTATACTGGCCTTGTCATCTATGAGACAGTTAACAATCAGCTAGTGGACGACTGTTTAACTTGCATCTGTCACAAGTTGGAAAATATGAGTGAATATTCAACTGTGTGTAATCACAAAAAACTGTAAACTGCGGCTGCTTTCTGTTTATCAACTGCCTCATTTATTTCTCTATATTTTTATTTCAAATTCAGAAATTATTGCTTCCTAAAAAACCTAACAGAAAGTTCATACTTATGCACAAGAAGATTCTCAAATTGGCGGGAATTATTTGGTTTACCATATCCCATACAAGATGTGGAGCGATTGAGAATATAGTAGACTATGCTGCAAGGCCTTAGCGGGATCCTGAAGATAAGATTATAAAAAATAATTATAGTGGATCCTTAAATTAAAATATTTGTTACATTTTCTTTGCAATAACTGAAGTTTATTCAAGACTGTTTGCTGTTAGTTGATTAACTTAAGCCTCAAAGGACAAACGTGTTGCATAATTCATATAAATTAATCTTTGAACCCTACTCTCTTTAATTAGCTGTACAGGTAGAATTTGATTGCCGTCCTTCCAAGAAATTTCTTTCCAATGACTTGTGGTTTTCTTCAGTATTTAAACAGAAACAATATTCAATACGATATTCATTCTTAATGTATTGTCTTGTTGCTAACAAGTCAGTGACTAAAAATATTAGAACTATGCATTGCTAATAAACTGCTTCACTCAACATAATTAGCTTTGAAGTAGTCAACTCCAAAGTACTCAACTGCACTGGACACTTCATACGTTAGGATGTGTGGGACACAAACCATGAATGTATCTTCTTTGTTTCAACTTTGCAGGTAAAGCAGTAGAAACTAACTCTATTACCAAGAACATTATTCCTTACATTTAGCAGTCCTTCGGTACAAAATTTAATGAGAAAAACACAGGTTCCTTGCTACATATTTCTTTTTATTTCAAACAAACATGTCATGGATTTATTTATTTTTTATTACAACTGCTTAAACTTGTGTTAAAACAAATGATCATACTATTATGAATTGCCTGATCAATAATCTGATTTATAGTCGCTGTTTTATTTTCATACATCACCATAATGCACCCCCTTCGGAGTGGGTATCACTTGATGTCAATTGTGAATTCAGTAGGGAATTTCACCACATGTCCTGGTTAGTATCTTCCTGGGACACTTTGGATAATCTCATATCCTAGTTAGCTTACAGCTGATCAATGGTTTTGGATGCTCATGTGCAATGCCATCGAGAAGAAAAAGGCCTTGTTTGAGTCAGTCAATAGAAATGTTGACTCATCTATCTTTAATATTATTGGTGAAAAACTTGGGTATATGACAAATCAAATTGTAAGGAACTATTGTGCAAGTTCACATGGTTTGTGTGCATCTGAGATCTTTGTGGATGAAAGGAGTTTCTTTGGCCTTCTTGCTGTAATCTGTAGGTTTCAACCAATGTGTCCATTTCTTCCGTTTCGTATGAAAGTGGTGGAAGGTCATTGTCTGATGTGATTTGATGTCTCCAGCTAATTTCAATATTGTACCATACATCATTTCCACCACTGTAGAGTATTTTTTGCTTTTGGAGGCCTGGCAACTGTGATTTAGACAGCTGAATAATATTGTGGTTCAACTCATATTGGACTTTTTGCTTTGTAATATACAGTTTGTGTATATCTAATCTGTGAGGCTTATAAAAGATGAAAGTTGGTTGACATCGAGATGTAATGCTTAACTTAATGTTTAACTTCTTTTGGCATGACACAGGAGTTTGGCGACATGTATATGTCCCCTATATCTGGCCGCTGAGGCTAGATTTAGTTGCCTTTTGTCCGAAAATTTAAATGTATAGCTGTTGTCCTTATTTCACCTGTCTTCAACTTAACATGTCCTCTATATGGCAAGTAGCAATCTGTCCTTTTAAAATTTAGAGGAAATATGAAAGCAATTAATTCCTTCAGTTGCTTCAATATATTCTACATTCAACAGAGTGGTGTTATTAGTTACACGTTTGTTCTTGAGATCAATCAAAATGTGTAAATGAGTGTCTGGAGGTTTCCGGTGATTAAGGATGGTAGTGTGGTACTGGTGTGCAAGAATCACACTCCCCCTTGGCTATTGAACTTACTTGGAGTTGCTTCGCCGATCTTCTTTTCAGGATAGCCGGCTGCGATGTCCTGTACAACTTCTTCTCCGAAGATAAGATGCTACTTTGGAGGAATTTTTTATACTTTTAAAATAACTCCGTACACTCGATAATACTTTGAACTCAATCTCACTGTATTTGGATCATACATAACAGTTTTCATACAACTAAAACATTTTTCATAAGCTTGACACTTTCTGGTCTGTCAGAAACTATCACTTTTATTTTTCCGTAAGCACAGTCTACAAATCTCTCCGAGTTTAACAAGACAACTGTCCGGACCTTGCGAAAGTAAGAGAATGAATGAATAAGTAATTGTCTCTTCTCTTCTTTCAACAACATTCAAAATGTTCACACAATAATGTTTGACTTCGCACAGAGTACAGTGCGTTTATTCCTTGAGCTGGACGTGTAACTTCTTAGGCGGGCTCGGCGACTACCTGCCCACGCTGATCATCCGTCCAATACACAGCCGTCGTGTACACACATAATTGTGGTGCAGTAGACAAAGTTCTACTTTACCACACTCATCTCTAAAATAACGCGTGTTCGAGACGGTGGAAGAATTTACCCCGAAATTCTCAAGGCACTACCTATCCCTCCCCTTAGCTCGAACACACAATATTTTATACATGTTTGTTATGTACATCAATACTGTATTCATATATTACTACTTTACGTTTCCATCAATTTATATAACTTTTTTTTAGCCGTCAGGTACTTCGTTTATAGCTCTCTTTCCTTTTCCGTGTTAATACCATTATAATCATGGACTTTTTGATCAATGTAAACTTTGTAAGGACAAGAATCTTTCTGTTCCCTTTCCATTCATAAACTCCAAGTGCGCATTACCCAAACGTATGCTGTTATTTATCCTTAATACTTCGCGTACTACTTTTTCTAAGTATGGATTTATTCAGTACCTTTTACAATCTGGAGGAACTCTGGGTAAATAAAGGTGTTCTTTTCAACACATGTAAATTCACACAAACATACAGTGCGAGTGGAAACGAGAATTCAAACTTACCAGAATAGTCCCTACAAAATGTGTGATTTTTGTCACGATACTGCCCTTTTCCTTTAGGCACAGTACCTACACATCACCCACAGGTTGATACTATGAAAGCACTTCCTCGTTCCGTTTTGGTAAGTACACCCCTTTAAACAAATTCCTAATATACTATGGTACAGGTCAATCCCCTTCTTGTTTCCCTGCCCGCACAGTATAGGTCAACCTTTCTTAGGTCTGCCTACCTGCCCTTTTCCATCCAATAAATGCTGAGTGCGCCCTCCTCCTCCTTCCTGAGTATGCTTCATAGTCCATTGCCCTGGCATACACCTTTATGTACCCTAGAATTCGAATACCTCTTAGAGAAATTAACATCCTACTTCACTCCTTACACTGGCTTCTCAATACTTTCTTTAACCCTTTTGAGTCCTCCATTACTTTTCCAGTCCTGTGTTCCCAGTAGACACCACACTTGGAAATATTATTTAATACACATACATACACACACACACCTACATATATTCTGCTTGTCCCATTATCCTACAGTTCATCAGAATAGTCGTTAGACTGACACCAATTCTGTCCACTTAAGTATACGATGTATGAGGTGCATCCAAGTTCTAAGGCCTCCGATTTTTTTTTCTAATTAACTACTCACCCGAAATCGATGAAACTGGCATTACTTCTTGGCGTAATCGCCCTGCAGACGTAAACATTTTTCACAACGCTGACGCCATGATTCCATGGCAGCGGCGAAGGCTTCTTTAGGAGTTTGTTTTGACCAATGGAAAATCGCTGAGGCAATAGCAGCACGGCTGGTGAATGCGGCCATGGAGAGTGTCTTTCATTGTTGGAAAAAGTCACTAGGAGCCAGGTCAGGTGAGTAGGGAGCATGAGGAATCACTTCAAAGTTGTTATCACAAAGAAACTGTTGCGTAACGTTAGCTCGATGTGCGGGTGCGTTGTCTTGGTGAAACAGCACACGCGCAGCCCTTCCCGGACGTTTTTGTTGCAGTGCAGGAAGGAATTTGTTCTTCAAAACATTTTTGTAGGATGCACCTGTTACCGTAGTGCCCTTTGGAATGCAATGGGTAAGGATTACGGCCTCTCAAATTTATAATGTAAACCTTCGCCCTATGCTTCTAACTTTTCACTTAAAGTAGTACTTATTTCATTTCTCAAAAAGTCAATTTGAGCAGTTGAAGTTACACTCTGTGCTCCTAACTTTTCACTTAAAGTAGCACTCTGTGCTTCTAGTTTTTCATTTAAAGCAACATTTTGATCTCTTATTTCGAAATTTGAGCAGTGGCGGCTGCACTTTCCCCATCTATTTTTTCACTTAACAAAGCATTCTGAGCATCTAATTTGGTATTTAACTTCAGACTTAGTCCCTTAATTAAATTTGCTACTTCAGTCCAGTCTGGCATGACCTTAGTTTGATCTTGTGATCATTAAAAAAAATCACCTCTGTAAATAATGACCACCCTAGTTTACATTCAAATAGTTATTATCTTGAGCTCACCTGTCATAGGATTGTAGGTTGCATCGGTGAGGTGTAGAAACAGCACCGGTGAACCGCACAGGCGCCGGCAGCGTCAAATGTTGGTCGTGACGTCAACATTGGCGGGCGCAAAGTCAGCAACTCAAGCAGCAACCAGCAATGATGGTGGGTTACTGCGACTGCGTCAGCTGGTTATTGCATCGGTGTCGGCTGGTTACTTCGTGTGTGAGGATTGCTTCCTCCCCACAACCAAATATTCTTAATTGAATCTTGCAGACTAATTTTTTCGTCTCATTATTATGTGTTGCTATGGCAACTCTCAACTTTTTCTCATCTCAATCTTCTTCAAAAAAATTCCTCCTAGTTTACGGTGATTAAGGGTGGTAGTGTGGTACTGGTGTGCAAGAATCACACTCCCCCTTGGATATTGAACTTACTTGGAGTTGCTTCGCCGATCTTCTTTTCAGGATAGCCGGCTGCAATGTCCTGTACAACTTCTTCTCCGAAGATAAGATGCTACTTTGGAGGAATTTTTTATACTTTTAAAATAACCCTGTACACTCGATAATACTTTGAACTCAGTCACACTGTATTTTCATCACACATAACAGTTTTCATACAACTAAAACATTTTTCGTAAGCTTGACACTTTCTGGTCTGTCAGAAACTATCACTTTTATTTTTCCATAAGTACAGTCTACAAACCTCTCCCAAGTTTAACAAGACAACTGTCCAGACCTTTGGAAAGTGAGAGAATGAATGAATAAGTAATTGTCTCTTCTCTTCTTTCAACAACATTCCAAATGTTCACACAATAATGTTTGACGTCACACTGAGTACAGCGCGTTTATTCCTTGAGCTGGACGTATAACTTCATAGGTGGGCTCGGCGACTACCTGCCCACGCCGATCATCTGTCTGATACACGTCTGTCCTGCACAGTAGACACAATTCTACTTTACCACATTCATCTCTAAAACAACGCGTGGGAATACGAGCGTCTCTTAGAATTCACCCCAAAATTCTCGAGGCACTACAAGTGGACAGTTGCCTTGATATGAAATAACCTTTACATAGTACATTTTCAAACTAGGTCAACATCCAGTAACTCTGAACTGTAGGCTGGAATCTGAGAACCATTTGTTGTAAACAGTTAACATCCAGCCACTTTTTTAATTTCATTTTTTTGTTTTTATTCTTTGGGTCACTTTTTGTTGCGAGTAGAACAGAGATGTTTGCTGCTCTATCTACAAAACACAATCGTGTGTTTAGTTGCATTCTGTAATAAATAAGTGATACTGTCAACCTGTGACAACTTATTTGGTGAGCCTGTTGAATAAGCCTCCTGTTGTTTCCCCGATTCTTCCCGTTCACAAGGCAGAATGCATTTTTTTAGTCTATAGTCTACAACAAAATGAAAATATTTGTGCCAGTACTTCCTCAATCAGCTTGTGCTTCTGCTATGAGACTGGTGTAGCCCATGATTAACCCTCTTCTTTTCCAGTTGACATTTTTGTTCTAAGATTTTTAAGCACAATTTACATAACTGGAACATCTGCTCTATAGCTGATAATATCTTCTACATTGTAGTTGACTTAATTTCATTAACATATCATACTTTCATAATTTTATTGGCAATGAAAGCAATTTCATACACATCTTCCTCACAGATAGTTTAAATATTTTGAACATGACAGGGAAGTATACCTAACAATAAAATTTAACATTGTATCGCACACATTCTTCCCTGGATAACCTTCAATTTTTTGTTTTTTATTTTTTTTAGTTTGATATTCTTTGGCACCATCAGTTTGCCTGTTACATGTTCCAAACCACTTTCAGCTCATTTTCATTACATTTTCCTCGCCTAAAATCAAATTTGCTCTGTTAATTCCTTTCCTTATTTCAACTTAATATGCACTGAAGGCAAATAGTATGATTCCATCAACAAAACTGAGGTGATTCAGATATATTTTGTTAACTAGTATTGTTTTTTTCATTTGCCCTGTTTAGATACCTGAAAACTTCAACTCCGGTTCTTTAGAATATTTTCGGTGATTTGTCTCTTTGGCTGTTTTCTCTTTCATATTCCATTCTACACTTTCATTCATGACCATAAATTATCATTGTGCTACAATCTATATTACGAAACAGCTAACCCAGTTCATGGCTCCCAGTCCCAATTACAGGTTGCCATCCTAACAGCATCTAGGGACAACGAAATTTTGATTTCCAGTATTTTATATAATTATTGGCTGAATTTAAAAATTTTTAAGTTCTGTCATAATTGCTCATTAAGGGGTAAAATCTTATATTCAACACAATAAGACAAATATTACATTTAGAAACTGTGTGTATGTCTCGAGGCACCAAACTCACCACACACAAATATCTGGACTATATTCATACAGTAATAGAGACCGAGAGCACTTAGTGACTTGCAGCAAACTTCACTTCCAAAGCTTTTCCTCACAGACACCCCCCCCCCCCCCTCCCAACACACAAAATGAAAGCAAAAGTTTCTTACTTCCAACATTTTCACTGTCCATGCAGTAAAACTGCCACTTCAGGCATGACATGTTAATTTGTTACTGCTTTACTGCGAACTCTATTCATAACATATTTGCTGACAGTGTCTACACATACCACTGAATGCACCCACAAAATAATATCGTCGTACAATATGTAGTTCAGGATATATGGTATCATAAACATAGGGATGAACAAAAAACTAACTTTTGCTTAAAACAGAGTGCAAATTACTCAGTCAACACTTGTACAGTGTTTGACAATGAGAGCACTTAGTGACTTCTAACAAACTTTAAACACAATTTGAAACCTATTTTTGTCACTTACATTCATAATGTAAAATATGTAACATGTTAACTCATTTGCAAAGTAATCAGAACTTTCTAACTTTTATACGCTGAAAATCAATTCTTTTAAGAATCACTAGCTTACTGGTACTAAACTAAACTCCGCTATTAGCCCAAGAAGATCATGCAACGTGGACCGTGCACTGTGTCATCCTCTGCCATATGGTGTCATGGAGATCCAGTATAGAGGGGCATGGCATCAAATTCACTTCTAAGCCCATCTTATTCCTTTGCCTGCTTCACTGTTTCTACCCCTATGTTTGCTAATAGTTTTTCTGTATCTCTTGAACAGAATGGAGAGGAGCCCAATAGGTCTATGATGTTTTACATCTTGTATGTATCCTTATTGTGAAGGACAATAGTTAAAACAATATTCCAGTTTTGTAGTATTGTCTTTCATCACAGGAATTCTGTAAATAATTTTGCAAGCTCCTTTTTGCCCAGCTTTAACAATTTCAGTTTTTAAACCTAATTATTTCCAGACATGCTTTCTTTCTTCATACCCCAAATCGCTTTGTACATCTCATATGATTTTATTTCTGGAACATTATTAACTATTAATGTTATAACTATTAGTGCTTCTGTTTCATTCATTGAACTATAGGCAAATTTAAGCACATTGTGAATACTTGTATAATTTTGTTTATACCGAATATGTGCTGTATACCTGACAAGTTGCAGTTTTCTTTTCTTCATACTTTCATTGTTTTCACCTTTTTTTCCTTACCAATGTTTCATTGCATATTCACACATCGGCTCACAAACATTTCAGATAGTTCTATTTAATTCAGGTTATTCCATTTGAACTTTTCTTTTCTTTTGCTTTGTTCGTACCTGCTACATTTGCTGCTTCCATTTAGTGTGCTACCTTCACCTATGTTTGTATAAC
The DNA here is from genome assembly GCF_023898315.1 of Schistocerca nitens. NCBI lineage: Eukaryota > Metazoa > Arthropoda > Insecta > Orthoptera > Acrididae > Schistocerca > Schistocerca nitens. The sequence continues at coordinate 358,878,550 of NC_064622.1, forward strand.
TTTCATTTTCTAAGATGCTGTACTTGCTGCTCAAATTAATCTCCTACACCTCTCTAGTATTAAATAAATTCTTGTAATAAATAATGAAGCAATATTTATCCCTCAGCTGACCATTAATAAGTATAATTGAAATTTAGATTATTTTAATCTCTGTCTGCCTCAACAAAGACTTTAACATAAAAAAGTGTGCACTTTCCTCTGTAAACACAGGAAGCTTGGTTTGCACAACTCTGGTCTCCTAAGATAATAAATCCATTAATCTGTCTTTCCCACTTCCATTGCAGATCATATGTTTACCTTCACCTGCCACCTATTGGCACAATTCCAGTGTGATTCCCACTATAGTTTACACTCTGCAAGAACTGTTTCTTTGCTAAAAGTTAAAAAATCTGTTGAACTGAGATTCAGTCCTGGATATTTGCTAAAAATCAGAAACATGGACAACATTAATGTGCCTCATGGTAAAAATATGAAGTTACAGCTCCAATCCAGTTCAAAGGTTTAATTTATCGGAAATGCTCACCTCATCAGAATGTACATTTTTGTCCTTAACTGGTGTTGGTCAATGCTGCTACCAACCAGAAAGTTCTCTCTCCAATTTGATTTTACTTACAAGTTGCCTAAAGGTGTACCACGACATGTGTACTGAACATTGCTTTCCCGTGTCACTGTATAAAGCCAGTAAAGCTTTTGGTATTCAGTTATAAATATTTTTCAGTTCAACACTGTCGACTGCTCTCTTCCTGGTATTAATTGAACATTTCCCACATTGAAACTTCCTGGCAGATTAAAACTGTGTGCCGGACCGAGACTCGAACTCAGGACCTTTGCCATCTACATCTACATGATTACTCTGCAATTCACATTTAAGTGCTTGGCAGAGGGTTCATCGAACCACAATCATACTATCTCTCTACCATTCCACTCCCGAACAGCGCGCGGGAAAAACGAATACCTAAACCTTTATGTTCGAGCTCTGATTTCTCTTATTTTATTTTGATGATCATTCCTACCTATGTAGGTTGGGCTCAACAAAATATTTTCGCATTCGGAAGAGAAAGTTGGTGACAGAAATTTCGTAAATAGATCTTGCCGCGACGAAAAACGTCTTTGCTTTAATGACTTCCATCCCAACTCGCATATCATATCTGCCACACTCTCTCCCCTATTACGTGATAATACAAAACGAGCTGCCCTTTTTTGCACCCTTTTCAATGTCCTCCGTCAATCCCACCTGGTAAGGATCCCTCACTGCGCAGCAATATTCTAACAGAGGACGAACGAGTGTAGTGTCAGCTGTCTCTTTAGCGGACTTGTTGCATCTTCTAAGTGTCCTGCCAATGAAACGCGACCTTTGGCTCGCCTTCCCCACAATATTATCTATGAGGTCTTTCCAACTGAAGTTGTTCGTAATTTTAACACCCAGGTACTTAGTTGAATTGACAGCCTTGAGAATTGTACTATTTATCGAGTAATCGAATTCCAACGGATTTATTTTGGAACTCATGTGGATCACCTCACACTTTTCGTTATTTAGTGTCAACTGCCACCTGCCACACCATACAATAATCTTTTCTAAATCGCTTTGCAACTGATACTGGTCTTCGGATGACCTTACTAGACGGTAAATTACAGCATCATCTGCGAACAACCTAAGAGAACTGCTCAGATTGTCACCCAGGTCATTTATATAGATCAGGAACAGCAGAGGTCCCAGGACGCTTCCCTGGGGAACACCTGATATCACTTCAGTTTTACTCAATGATTTGCCATCTATTACTACGAACTGCGACCTTCCTGACAGGAAATCACGAATCCAGTCTCCTCACAACTGATACGATACTCCATAAGCCCACTGCTTGATTAGAAATCGCTTGTGAGGAACGGTGTCAAAAGCTTTCCGGAAATCTAGAAATACGGAATCAAATTGAGATCCCCTGTCGATAGCGACCATTACTTCGTGCGAATAAAGAGCTAGGTGCGTTGCACAAGAACGATGTTTTCTGAAACCATGCTGATTACGTATCAATAGATTGTTCCCTTCGAGGTGATTCATAATGTTTGAATTCAATATGTGCTCCCAAACCCTACTGCAAACCGACGTCAATGATATAGGTCTGTAGTTCGATGGATTACTCCTACTACCCTTCTTAAACACTGGTGCGACCTGTGCAATTTTCCAATCTGTAGGTACAGATCTATCAGTGAGTGAGCGGTTGTATATGATTGCTAAGTAGGGAGCTATTGTATCAGCGTAATCTGAAAGGAACCTAATCGGTATACAATCTGGACCTGAAGACTTGCCCGTATCAAGCAATTTGAGTTGCTTCGCAACCCCTAAGATATCTACTTCTAAGAAACTCATGCTAGCAGCTGTTCGTGTTTCAAATTCTGGAATGTTCCATTCATCTTCCCTGGTGAAGGAATTTTGGAAAACTGCGTTCAATAACTCCACTTTAGCGGCACAGTCGTCAGTAACAGTACCATCGGCACTGCGCAGCGAAGGTATTGACTGCGTCTTGCCGCTTGTGTACTTTACATACAACCAGAATTTCTTCGGATTTTCTACCAAATTTTGAGACAATGTTTCACTGTGGAACATATTAAAGGCATCTCGGATTGAAGTCCGTGCCAAATTTTGCACGTCTGTAAATTTTACCCAATCTTTGGGATTTTGCGTTCTTCTGAACTTCGTGCTTTTTCCATTGCCTCTGCAACAGCGTTCAGACCTGTTTTGTGTACCACGGGGGATCAGTTCCATCTCTTAACAGTTTATGAGGTATGAATCTCTCAATTGCTGTTGCTACAATATCTTTGAATTTGAGTCACATCTCTTCTACATTTGCATAATCAGTTCGAAAGGAATGGAGATTGTCTCTTAGGAATGCTTCTAGTGACACTTTATCCGCTTTTTTAAATAAAATTATTTTGCATTTGTTTCTGGTGGATTTGGAAGAAACGGTATTGAGCCTAGCTACAACGACCTTGTGATCACTAATCCCTGTATCAGTCATGATGCTCTCTATTAGCTCTGGATTGTTTGTGGCTAAGAGGTCAAGTGTGTTTTCGCAACCATTTACAATTCGCGTGGGTTCGTGGACTAACTGCTCAAAATAATTTTCGGAGAAAGCATTTAGGACAATCTCGGAAGATGTTTTCTGCCTACGACTGGTTTTGAACAAGTATTTTTGCCAACAAATCGAGGGAAGGTTGAAGTCCCCACCAACTATAGCCATATGAGTGGGGTATTTATTTGTTACGAGACTCAAATATTCTCTGAACTGTTCAGCAACTATATCATCGGAGTCTGGGGGTCAGTAGAAGGAGCCAATTATTAACTTAGTTCGGCTGTTAAGTATAACCACCACCCATACCAATTTGCACGGAGTATCTACTTCGACTTCACTACAAGATAAACCACTACTGACAGACGCAAACACTCCACCACCAATTCTGCCTAGTCTATCTTTCCTGAACACCGTCTGAGACTTCGTAAAAATTTCTGCAGAACTTATTTCAGGCTTTAGGCAGCTTTCTGTACCTATAACGATTTCAGCTTCTGTGCTTTCTATTAGCGCTTGAAGCTCAGGGACTTTCCCAGCACAACTACAACAATTTACAACTACAATTCCGACTGTTCCTTGATCCAAGCATGTCCTGTATTTGCCATGCACCCTTTGAGATTGCAGCCCCCCCTGTACTTTACCGAGGCCTTCTAACCTTTCGCGGGCAAGTGCTCTACCATCTGAGCTACGAGTCGTGCTTGGGTAGCTCAGATGGTAAAGCACTTGCCCGCGAAAGGCAAAGGTCCCGATTTTGAGTCTCGGTCTGGCACACAATTTTAATCTTCCAGCAAGTTTCATATCAGCGCACACTCCGCTGCAGAGAGTGAAGATCTCATTCTGGAAATTTCCCACATTGCCTACGCCCATACCTAAATGTGCACTTAGTTCTTCACAGCACTCAAGTGCTGCTTGAAGCACACAACAAGGTTTCTCAATTTTGGTCCAGTCATCTGAATAAATGGCAATACTATCACCCCACAAAACAAATCTAAACTAGCCCCCAACAGCATGTTGTTGTGGTCTTCAGTCCTGAGACTGGTTTGATGCAGCTCTCCATGCTACTCTATCCTGTGCAAGCTTCTTCATCTCCCAGTACCTACTGCAACCTACATCCATCTGAATCTGCTTAGTGTATTCATCTCTTGGTCTCCCTCTACGATTTTTACCCTCCACGCTGCCCTCCAATGCTAAATTTGTGATCCCTTGATGCCTCAAAACATGTCCTACCAACCGAACCCTTCTTCTAGTCAAGTTGTGCCACAAACTTCTCTTCTCCCCAATCCTATTCAATACCTCCTCATTAGTTACGTGATCTACCCACCTTATCTTCAGCATTCTTCTGTAGCACCACATTTCGAAAGCTTCTATTCTCTTCTTGTCCAAACTGGTTATCGTCCATGTTTCACTTCCATACATGGCTACACTCCATACAAATACTTTCAGAAACGACTTCCTGACACTTAAATCTATACTAGATGTTAACAAATTTCTCTTCTTCAGAAACGATTTCCTTGCCATTGCCAGTCTACATTTTATATCCTCTCTACTTCGACCATCATCAGTTATTTTACTCCCTAAATAGCAAAACTCCTTTACTACTTTAAGTGTCTCATTTCCTAATCTAATCCCCTCAGCATCACCCGATTTAATTTGACTACATTCCATTATCCTCGTTAAAAGTACAATTTATATCAAATGGCTCTGAGCACTATGGGACTTAACATCTGAGGTCATCAGTCCCCTAGAACTTAGAACTACTTAAACCTAACTAACCTAAGGACATCACACACATCCATGCCCGAGGCAGGATTCGAACCTGCGACCGTAGCGGTCGCGCGGTTCCAGACTGTAGCGCCTTTAACCGCTTGGCCTCCCCGGCTGGCACAATTTATATCACTCAAGCTATATTTGTATACAGAAAAGGAAATTAATGTGACTTTGCTCTTGTTATTTGTCCAAGCTGCATACTAGTTATACTAAAATCTGAGTTATTTTCTGTTTTGCAACTATTTTGAATTATTATTTGATGCAGTATCCCACGGCTGAAACTTCATGGCTATTCAACTTGAAAAACTGCAGCACTGAGTGCATGTAGGATTCTGAGTATCCCATTATCATTTGTTGAATTTGACAAAAATTTTACGTGTATTTTTATTGGTGAGTCTTTTGTAGCTTGGTTGAAATTCAAGTTGCCAGCTGCTACTTTTCTGCATGAACCTCACTCTTATCCAGAGCATAACGAGGAATGTATGAATTGGCATCTCTAGCATATGAAAACTTTTGAAGCCAAATGCCATTCATCAATTTCTTAAGATACTCAATGTGGGCTATCAAACAACTGAATTCTTCTTTATAGTCCCATTGGTAAGTGTTTCAAACCCGTTTTTAAAATTGAAGAGAAGCATTGACATGGGGGTCTTTATTCCGTATGCTGTGGGCGTATCATTTAAGACTGGAGGAATTTTACAGAGATTTGACATTAAGATGTCTCTCATCCACCTGTCAATACTGAGGATTTACATGGCTCTGTGAAAGTGATTTAGGACTTACGAAGCTTTGCATCTACAAAATGCTGTGTCAGTGTGGGAAAGATTACATCAGTGGTCAGTTCTGCACAGCTATGCAGAATATTGTCATTATAAGCAGCCTGAAAATTGGCCAAAGTGGGTAATTGTTTAAACAAGGGATATGACCACAGCATAGGGAATGAATGGCACAGAATTACGCTCCTCTTCCCACACTTCCGTGGATGGCCGAAACTCCATAGCCTTACAAATATGTTTCTTGGTGTATCCATTTTTCTTAAAAACATGTTTCAAAGCATTTGAGTTTCTGTGTTAGACTATCTGCGCTAAAATAGCATATGCTCTGCCTACCAAGGACCCTAAGGATGCCACTGTGTTGGTATGGTGGGTGGCAGTCTTCGGGGCAATACCTGTGATGGACAGCGCATGTGCCATGTACGGTATGAGGACCCGTACAGGATTATGATTTCCAGCCTTGGCATCAGTTTTCAGCAGTATCTTTCCTGAATATGGAGAGCAGATGGATTGCAAAAATGGCAAGTCATGTTACCTAACGAGACTACCAAGAACTATTTACACTGGGATTGTCTATGCAGGACCTGGTATATATCTCCTTGGAGGTCATATTATAGTGCTAGATAACTGGTGATATAATGAAATTTTCACTCTGCAGCGGAGTGTGCGCTGATATGAAACTTCCTGGCAGATTAAAACTGTGTGCCTGACCGAGACTCGAACTCGGGACCTATGCCTTTCGCGGGCAAGTGCTCTACCAGCTAAGCTACCGAAGCACGACTCACGGCTGGTACTCACAGCTTTACTTCTGCCAGTACCTCGTCTCCTACCTTCCAAACTTTACAGAAGCTCTCCTGCGAACCTTGCAGAACTAGCACTCCTGAAAGAAAGGATATTGCAGAGACATGGCTTAGCCACAGCCTGGGGGATGTTTCCAGAATGAAAGCTGTGAGTACCGGCCGTGAGTCGTGCTTCGGTAGCTCAGTTGGTAGAGCACTTGCCCGCGAAAGGCAAAGGTCCCGAGTTCGAGTCTCGGTCGGGCACACAGTTTTAATCTGCCAGGAAGTTTCATATCAGCACACACTCCGCTGCAGAGTGAAAATTTCATTCTGGAAACATCCCCCAGGCTGTGGCTAAGCCATGTCTTCGCAATATCCTTTCTTTCAGGAGTGCTAGTTCTGCAAGGTACGCAGGAGAGCTTCTGTAAAGTTTGGAAGGTAGGAGACGAGGTACTGGCAGAAGTAAAGCTGTGAGTACCGGCCGTGAGTCGTGCTTCGGTAGCTCAGTTGGTAGAGCACTTGCCCGCGAAAGGCAAAGGTCCCGAGTTCGAGTCTCGGTCGGGCACACAGTTTTAATCTGCCAGGAAGTTTCAACTGGTGATATGTTGGTGTAGGTCATTTGCTTTTTCACCCAAGGTGTTATATACATCATAGCACAAAATATGTTAATTACAAAAAGAAATCTTAAATTTTTTGGATAGCAAAGTAATGAAGACTCTGTAAACTACATTCTGCCATGAATGTAATTTTAGTACACAATAAATCAGCTTTGGGTCTACTGCACACAGAAGAGACAGATCAGGGCAACAGAGTCTCTGCACTGCACTTGCATTGTAAAGTTCACTGCAAACCTATTGATGCAGATAGATCCAAATTATAAGTCTGATTTGGAACTCAGAAACATTGCCTTGTTGTGCTGTGTATAAAAGCAAAGAGAGTTCTCTCTGGAAAAGTAAATATATGAAAAAGTGAAGAGCATATGTTGTCACTAAAAGTTTCTGATCCCGTATTCACCCAATGAACTGATGCCAGTTCAAAGAGAATTACACACTGACAGAGCAAGGCAGAAGATGAGTAGTTCCTGTTATTTTCCTCCATATTCTTTTCTTTAGCTTACTCCGCATATCATTTGGATGACAGGTTATTTTGAACCAACTGAATAAAATGTTCCGTGTCTAAATGACTCTATGTGAACAACAAAAGTAAACTACTGCTGCAGGTGTGCACACTGCAACTGAAAGCTAACTGTTGATGACTGACACAGAGAAAAGTCAACAAAGACCTTGAAGCAACGAAAGCATATGCAGGTAAAGAGAAATCTGTAGTTCTCAGATAAAAGGATAGAGAACTGCTCTAGTCTACCACCTGCATTGCACTTAGGCTGTCTCCCTATGGAGTGTTTAACATATGCTGGGCTCCTTTTGTTTGAAATGCATATCAATTAGAGTGGAGAGAGAGCATTGGGAAATAATAATAAAATGCATTGCAGGCTGGAGCACATGATGAAGTCTGCTATAGGTGACCATACATAGAGCACACCGATTGCATAGTATAATTAGTGACAGAAGAGCCACTGAAATACGCAAGCATGGTAACAGCTTGAACAAGAAAGATAAAAGCCTTAAAATAAGTGGAGAATGGACTTCCCCTCTTGTAGCAAACTTCCCACTCAGGTAAAAAGAGAAAAGCCTCATTGACAATATGGATAGATTTCGCATACAGCTGTGAGCTATATTCCAGTCTGCAAACAAAAACGGAGGGATAATATTGACTAATTCTAGCCAGTTGTGCTGTTGGAATGGCAGAAAATCTTTTGACCAAAGCTCCCAAGAACATCAACAAACATTACACGAAGATATGGCAATGAAACCTCAATGAATTAAAACACAAACATACTAGCAGGCCCCATTTGAAACCGTCATGTAGATTTTATGACAGTTGTAGTTAAGCACTGTTTACCATCTTCTTTCTTTATTTTCACTCCCTGAATATTGTAGTACAAGTGAAATTGTGATTTGAGGTTGCCTTCTGTAACAATGTGTAATTACAATTTACATTTTTCATTGTTGCTTCAGTTCGGGCCTATGAAAAAAAATCCCAAATACTCTATTCATACAATGTTGCTTAGTGGCAACCAAAAAGAAGATATGATGCTGAATAAGGTAGAGTGAGGATATTTGAACCACTCACGTTTTCTCATCTGTGGGTCTTTTGTGTTTCTCCATAAGTATTTTCCAGTGGAAAAACATCAGTTGTTTAGGAGCAAAGTAGAAGTCGTACTGTCCATTTATTGTTATTAGCTCCCTGCAATTAATCCTTGCACAACTGGTTTCCTTTTTTTTTTTTTTTTTTTTTTTTTTTTTTTTTTTTTTTTTTTTTCCCCCCCCGCCCCCCCTCCTCTCTATAACAGTTTGAATAAACGATACGAAACTTGTGAATTGTGATTTATTAGTCTCATAACATACACTTACAAATCATGTGATTATGGTACAGGAGACACGTCAAAAATTACAAACTACAATCTAATATTAATTTTTAAAACTATATTTAGTCTATGTAACAGTATCAATATTTTCTTGATAATGGACAATTTTTTTTCCACAATATAATGCTAATTTGCAGTTGGATTCTGCTCAAGTTATCAGTTCATCTTCCATGAACTCTTCTAATGAGTAATAACATTTGTGTATAAGAATTTCGTGTAACTTCTTTTTTAGTATCCCTAGTTCCATGTTTAGAATCTTTTTGCCTTTAAGTTTGTGGTAGACTTTCATGCCCATATATTGTGGGGTCTGAGCATATAATTTCAATCTATGGGCAGGAAGCATAAAATTATATCTATTCCTTGTACTGTAGGATGATCAAATTGGTTTTTAATGAACAGTTCCGGTTTGTTGTGTAAATATATCATTAGCTCGTATATGTATAGGGAGGGGACAGTCAAAATTTTTAGTTTCTGTAATAATGGACGACATGATTCTCTTTGCTGTGCAGTGCACATATTTCTGATAACTTTCTTATGGAGCTTCAGTACACGAGATATATTATTGGAGCTCCCCCAGAAAATAATGCCATATCTTATCATTGATTCAAAGTAACTTAGGTATGCTACTTCGTGATGGACATGTTAGTAGCACTTGATAATATATGCATGGCATATGCAAAGCTACCCAATTTGCTGCACGGGTACTCAATATGTGTATTCCAGTTTAAATTCTTATCGAGGTGTAGACCCAGAAATCTGGCAGACTGCACTTCTGTTAATTCTTCACTTTTATGATTTATACTAATTTCCTCATCTCTTGACTGTTTGGTTATGAATTGAATCAAGTTTGTTTTTGATATGTTACACTTCAGATTATTTAACTGGAACCATGACTCTAGCCTGTCTAATGTACAAGTGACTGTATCAGGAATCATTTCTGTTTCTTCGCTTTCTATCAAGACAGACGTGTCATCAGCAAACAGAACGGATGGTGAATTTATTTTTAATGGCAAGTCGTTGACATACAATAGAAAGAGAATTGGACCGAGGATCGAACCTTGCGGGACACCCTGTGTTATTGTTTTCCAGTCTGAATGGTAGTTTACACCATTTGAAAAGATGATTGTTTTTTGTTTTCTATTACATAAGTAAGAAGTAAGCCACTAAAGTACTGCACCCTTAATCCCATATTTTTCTAGTTTGTGGATTAGCAAGGAATGATTTACAGAATCGAAAGCCTTTGTCAGGTCACAGAAAATTCCGGCTACTTTAATGTTTTTGTCGAGAACTGTGCTAATTTTTTTAATGAAATTATTTATTTATGGCATCTGTTGTATTTTTCCTTTACTGGAAGCCAAATTGATTGCACAAAATAATCCCCTGAAACTGCCACTTGGACAAAAATGGTCAAGGTGGGCATACTTGGGACTCTCAGATTGGAACTAGTTGAGCCATAGCTGAATAATCCTTACACTAAAATTACATTCATAGGTACATTTTATATTTTCACATACACAGTTTTATAAAACTTACATTACAAAAAAAGTGTCTGAAAAGTTTTTTTATAATTAAAAAATTACTTTATAGCCTAATCTGTTACTACTTCAACTAAATTTGCACTAAAATAGTACTTCAGATAGTCTAAATAACTATGCAAACATATTATTATTGCAAAGAAACTCTGATTTGAAGTTTTTTGTGTTCGTCTATACAGACTGTGCTACAGAAGAATGCTGAAGATTAGATGGGTAGAGCACATAACTAATGAGGAGGTACTGAATAGGATTGGGGAGAAGAGGAGTTTGTGGCACAACTTGACCAGAAGAAGGGATCGGTTGGTAGGACATGTTCTGAGGCATCAAGGGATCACCAATTTAGTATTGGAGGGCAGCGTGGAGGGTAAAAATCGTAGGGGGAGACCAAGAGATGCATACATTAAGCAGATTCAGAAGGATGTAAGTTGCAGGAGGTACTGGGAGATGAAGAAGCTTGCACAGGATAGAGTAGCATGGAGAGCTGCATCAAACCAGTCTCAGGACTGAAGACCACAACAACAAAACAACTATACAGACTAGTCAAGACATTATGATTGCCTGCTTAATACCATGTTGGCCCACCTCTGCAACACAATAAAGCAAAGATTCTGTGTGGTATGGATTTGAAAAGTCCTTGGTAGGTTCCTGGAGACACATTACACAAGACGTGTATGCACAGTTCATGTAATTCCTGTAAATTATGAGTCGGTGGTTTATGGGTGCAGAGCTGCTGACCAATTCTCAAATTGAATCTGGTGGCCATGACATCAATGTGAGTTCATTATCAAGTGCATCATACCACTATAGCATGATTCGGACTCTGGCCTTGTTACATGGACAGTTATCCTGCTGGAATATACCAGTTCCAGCAGAGACGGCATTAAGCATGAGCCATTTTGGTCCCTCAAAAAGTGAAACTAGTTTTTTCCAGAAACAGGGAGCTCACCCAAAAGCACCACCCCGTCGATTAAAGGCGTTACGAAAAGCAGCTTCTCCCAAATAAATCCAAAATGAATCTAGCAGAATCAAGCAGTACAAAGGCAGACAATTCTACAAAAAGCATGAGCTTGACCATGGTATAGTAATCCTAATGATGGGAAAAATGATGTGGTGAACAGGAAGTGAAGCATCAATGACTGACTGTAACACTTTGTGTGGGGAAGACAGGAGGTGGGGATATGCAAAGTAGTCTGTTGGAAATGTGAAAAGTTACTAACATCGAACAGAAAGTGCCAAAAGTTCAGTTGACAAGAAGAACTGCAGATTCTAGATTTAAATAGTCTCCAGCTGAAAACAACTTTGATACGAAGACAAAATTAATACGATACTTCAGTCACTAACCATCAGTACTAAAAATGATTATATGATAAGCTTAATTTTTGAAACTTGTTTTGAAGGATCTTCCTGTTTATTTTGAAATTATTTTTTAAAAATTGTAATGGTTTTAATATAAGACTCTTAAGCCTACATAAAAATGTTTTATGACTTCATGTATCAGGTATCCCCATCATGAGGATCCTTCAGTCATGGTGTAAGTAATTTTGTCACTGTTACATAATTTGCAATTCATGTTTTTAAATTTAACAGAACTGGCAATTTCTATTACATTTTCAGTTCCTTTTAAAAACTTGGAAAAAAAAGAAGTTCAAAATGAAAATGTGTGTCACAAACAATCCAGAAACCACACTGAAGGCCTTCAGGCATATGCTAGTTAAAATCTTTCAGCAATTTGTGATGCTGTCTCGTGGGCCAGACATACTTGCGACCATATGTTTTGGCCTTCTTTGTGTTCATTCAATAATGCCTGATGCCCTATTTGGTATGGGTTCCACACACTCTGCCAGTATTATAGAAGGGTGTGCATGAATGTTTTGTAATTATTTTCCTTTGTATTCTGATTGCAATTTCCTAGTATCCTTCGAATGAAATGAAGTCTACCTGTTTTACACACAGTTGAGCGTATGTCTTCATTCCATTTCATATCCCTGTAAATTGTTGCACCAAAGTATTTGTATGAGTTGAGTAATTCCAACTGTAACCCATTGATGTTGTAATCATTGGATACTATATTTTATGAAGGACACAGTTTTACATTTCTGTATATATAATGTTGGTTGCCAATGCTTGCACCATTTTGAGCTCTCATCAAGGTCTGCCTGAATATTTGGGTAGCTTGTTCCACACAATACTTCACTATAGATAAGTGCATTGTCTGCAAAAAGTCTGAGGTTAGTATTGATACTGTCTGACAGGTTATACAACATGAATAGCAAGGGTTCCAACACACAACCCTGGTGCACACCTTAAGTTACTTCTATATCTGTCGATGACTCTCCATCCAAGATAAAATACTGTATCCTCTATACCCAGATATCCTGTATGTGGTCACAAAACAATTTGATAGTCCATAAGATCATACTTTTATTAATAATTGGTGGTATGGTACTGAGTCAAAAGCTTTTCAGTAGTCAATAAATACTGCATCTACCAAAATGCTGAGATCAATGGCTTTCAGAACAACATGAGAAAAACTGGTAATTTGGTTCCACATGACTGATGTTTGGAATCCATACTGGTTGGCATGGAGGATGTCATTCCCTTTGAGATATCTTATTATGTTTGCACTCAGAATAGGTTCTAATCTTGTGCAACAGATAGTTGTCAAAAACAGTGGGCAGTAATTTCATAAGTAATTTCTACTGCCCTTCTTGCAAGTGGGTGTGGCCTGTCAACTATAGGGCATAGTTTTTGTTCGAGGGATCTGTAGTACATTAAGGATAGATTTTATAACAAATGCCTTTGGGCATTGAACTTTGTTCAGTTTTACTGATTTCAGCTGTTTCTCAAGCCACTAATACAAATATTTGTATCACTAATATTTGCACTCGTGCAAGAACTAAACTGGAGCAATACACCTGGAATTTCCTTTGTAAAGGAAGAACTGAAAACAGAGTGAACAGAATTTCATCTTTTGGTTTGGTACTCTCAACTAGGCCTACAGTTTCCGCATCATCCAGAAGGGTCGGGGCATTGCATTCAGTCTTTAAAAATTTTCCGAATTTCTTTGGGTTTGGGAGAGATGTTTCCACAAGAATTTTTTATGGTAGTTGTTACAGGCTTTATGCATCACCCCTTTACACAGCACAATATGTTACAGGTACTGTTTCGCTATTCGTGAGTCTATGCTTTGCATGGTGCAGTAATTCTATTTCTTTACAAAGACTGTATGCTGTAAAGTATATTTTAAAATACATATGTTATAAATATAATCCAAAGGCAGTAATCAGAAAGGCCATTTTCACACAATGATGCAAATGAACCAAATTTATTAACCAATATAAAGCTCTGTTTCCCAAAGAAGTAAGATCAGTGAAAGGGTGCAATGTTTTAATAAGTGTCACTGGCAAAGAGTCAAGGCAGTGTCTTGGTTATAATAAAACAACTTTATATTAGATTAACTCACTGAAACAGACAATGAGATTAATTTATTAGCCTTCACTGCTAATTACCCTGACAAGAGCATGTGCCATGACGACCTATGGGCCTCTGTACTTCTAAAACAATTCTTCATCTTGAAACAATTCTTCATCTTGAAGCGGTTTCCATACACATGAAAATTAACAATGCGGTATTAAAAAGCTATAGGAAGCAGGTTTTGTAGTTGTGGAAGAGAAGAACAACAATTAGTGCTATGCGTTCGTATTATTTTTATTTACACAATACTGCACTGATGTTCAAAACCAAAGTCCATTCGATTAAAGCACAAATGAAAATTCTATTTACAATCTTCTCGAATACTGACATCTGGAGGATATTTTTGCTTAACTGCAAATGTGGCTTCAAACTACTTAAGTATAGTTGAAAATCATTTGGCTATCCTGATAGTAAATGCACTTATACGGTATCAATGAAAACAAAGCGTTAACACAAATACCGAGCGCATGTGGCCGTCTGTGCACATTCATGACTTCAGATTTTACCACAATTCCCACTTCAACGTACTCCTGCTGCATGACTTCCTCCGGAACCCAAACGAATACTTATGTCCATCGGAGAATCCCTATCGTATGAGACTTCCATGTCCAAATCTTCGTCGTCTTCATCATCATGACTATCGCTGTCGTCATCATTATCATCTTCTTCTTCGTCGTCTTCTTCTACTTCCTCTAGCTGCTCAGAGGGCTTTTTACCGATAGGCAGTAAGTCACAGTTCTTCTGCACAATTACTGACATCCAGTTGCTCTGTTCATTTTCTAACGCGTGTAATTCGTTCTCGTCATCACAAGATCTATCAATACTAAACCACAAAGGATCTGCAATTTTGTTCTGTAAACTGGGAAACATTGGCACCGGCATTGTGAGTTTGCAACAGTAGTCAATATCAAAAACTCAACAGCACTACCACAAACATCAACCGTGCGACAAGCACTTCAAAAGTAAACAAATATCGACAACACTCACTGTCATATGATGAATCTTTGGAAAAAACATAAGCACAATGATTTCCACCAAGGATATTTTGCTTTCCGCGGACACGACAGTGAATCGATAAGGCTAGGCTCAACAAAACAACTTTTAATTGCAGTCACTAACATCAGCAGCTGTAGTGACTGTATTGTTTGCTACAAATAGCCAACAAAATTAATTTAAAAAAAAAACAGAATCAAAAACTTTTTAAAGGAATTTCTCTGAAGTCACAAGATCCACTCATAGAGAGGCACCTTCTGTCATCCATAAAAAGTTCAACTAGGGTTCACTTTTTAACGCCATTTACCTTCCACCACTATTCCTTGGTGGCTGTATTTCGGAGCACGAGTATTCTGTCACAGTTATTGTGGAGAAACTGCTGCTGTACTTCATTCTATTTCAACATGTTTACATTTTGTTAATCGAAAAAGTCAAAACATTGGTCAGCAGGAGTATTTTCGCAGCTTCTGGAACCATAAGAATAAAAACCTAATATTATCGTTAAAATATTTGTAGCAGTTGGTGTGCGTGTTTGTGTGTTGTGTGTTATGAGTGTGTGTGTGTGTGTGTGCACATGCAAAATATTTGTAAATGAATGATGTAACCCACATCTTTGAAAGATTTTTAGATGAGTGGATAAATAACTTAAAATGTCACCAAAAAAAAGAAAATTGTATGAACTTGTAGTTTGTGGGACCAAACATGGTATAAATTGTGCATTATATGCAGGAAATAATGCCCGAGTGTGATGTGACAGGTGTTAAACTAAAAATTAGTTATTCGAATTGCTTACATCAATTAATACATCAAGATTGTGAAATCTTGAAATAGCACTATGTCTGCAAATAATATGAACGTGCCAGCTGTTGATTAGTTTGCCATAGCAGACAGCGTTTTCGTCTTTGAGTTTCCGATGTGAAAGTGAAGTGGAACCATGATGGGGCACTTATAGCACACACAAAAGCGTACAGGCCACATCGTCTGTTGACTGACAGAGACGCTGACAGTTGAAGAGGGTTGTAATGTGTAATAGGAATACACCTATCCAGACCATCACACAGGAATTCCAAACTGCACCAGGATCCACTGCAAGTACTATGACAGTTAGGTGGGAGGTGAGAAAACTTGGATTTCATGGTCAAGTGGCTGCTCATAAGCCACACACCACTCTGGTAAATACCAAGCGTCGCCTAGCTTGGTGTAAGGAGCGTAAACATTGGACGATTGACCAGTGGAAAAACGTTATGTGGAGTGACGAATCACGATACACAATGTGGTGATCTCATGGCTTGGTGTGGGTATGGCAAATGCCCAATGAACATCATCTGCCAGCGTGTGTAGTGCCAACATTAAAATACGGAGGCCGTGGGGTTATGTTGTGGACGTGTTTTTCATAGAGGGGGCTTGCACCCCTTGTTTTTTTACGTGGCACTATCACAGCACCGGCTTACATTGATGTTTTAAGCACCTTCTTGCTTCCCACTGTTGAAGAGCAATTCGGGGATGGCCATTGCATCTTTAAACACGATCAAGCACCATTTCCACAGCCTGTGGCGAAGTGGTTACACGATAGTAACATCCCTGTAATGGACTGACCTGCACAGCGTCCTGACCTGAACCCTACAGAACACCTTTGGAATGTTTTGGAACGCCGACCGACATCGATACCTCTCCTCAGTGCAGCACTCCGTGAAGAATGGGCTGCCATTCAACAAGAAACATTCCAGCACGTGATTGAACGTATGCCTGCGAGAGTGGAAGCTTTCTTCAAGGCTAAGGGGGAGCCAACACCATATTGAATTCCAGCATTACCAATGGAGAGCGCCACGAACTCGTTAGTCATTTTCAGCCAGGTGTCCGGATACTTTTGATCACATAATGTATGTTAACAGATTTTTTTCTCCATTTAATAATGTTATGTCATTAGCCTTCTGTATTTTTCGATCTGTCTCAATGACTTCAATATTTTTTATAAGGGGTTGAACCAAAGTGATTCAAGTACAGATCCTTGAGGTATATGGTAGTTAATACCCCTGATTTCAGATTCGTATTCAAATTCTGTAGTCACATACTGCTTTCTGTTACCAACATATCATCTTATCCACTGTACTTCATGTCTGTATGCCACAGGTTTCAAGTTTTTCAATTAGTGATTTATGGGTGATCGTATCAATGATTTTAGACAAATCCAAAACATCAGATACCGAATTTCCTTTGTTTAATGCATCTATAACAGACTGTATTAGGCTTGTGCTAGCTGTTGCTGTAAAATTTTCTACTTGGAAGCCATATTGTACCAGAACCAGAACACTATGTGCCTTGTGTTAGGTCTGTTGGTCGATTCTGGAATAACCATGCTGGGAGGCAGCCCAACAGCTAACACAAAGAGTATTAATCGTCATGAAATTTTCATAATGGGAGATAATTACTACTTGCAGTACTGGAATTAAATCACAAGTTCTTGTTGTAAGTAATATTTAATAGAAGTCACTATTAAGTTACACTGACATAATTAATTTACCTCTAATTTTCTGTGGTTGCTGATCATACAGTCCATCCATGTATGTAATTCTTATAAATATGTATGTGGTCGAGTTGCATTTAGTTGCATTAGCTGATGGTCTTTTATCATGTCAGCTGTCTGATAATTAAATCTCCTGCAGCCTTGTTTACATGCACATGTGTGCAAGTTGTTGCTTTCACCTCGTCTGCTGACATATCTCACCGTTGCGATTACATCACAGTGTACGTTGCAAGTTCTGCTCTGCTTCGCCGCTCTTTGTGTCAAGCGAAGTGCTATAATGTTTAATACCCCTCTCAATTTCACTTACCTGCTACTTTATACATCAAAATACAAGTAAAATCTCTTATATCTAAATATGCTTGCTTAACACTAGTTTTCGAAAGAAAATAGAAGTTAAATTACTATTATGTACACTATGTACAGTCATTTTCCTTCTCATCTGGAATAGACACGCCCTCAGACCTCACATCTGTGCACAGATGGAATTTCTTCTCCATACTGGTGTGACTAAGCATATTTGCATTAACTAATGCCTCTTTTTTGTCACAAGGAATGGGATATGATGATACACGAAAGGTTTCATGTGGGTCAATATCCATTTTGTACTGATAATCCTTGATAACTCCAGGTTGTTTTCCAAATACATGTGCATACTTAAATAACAGATCTGTAAGTTCATGTTGCTCCTGTTCATTTAAGGTGGTGGACTCACTTACCTTTTTCTCTACCATTTCACAGTTTACATCTGATTCTGGCACTTGTTCATTAGAGTGAGTGTTTACAGGCAATACGGTATGAAATACGAATTGAAATGTCACATCAGACTCCTCCTTCTGCTTGACCTTCTTGTCTAACGTTTTTATTAAATCGACAGAAAACACCTGTTCGTTTACACTGAAGTAGCATTTACCACTTCCTGTGTCAATTTGCGTCTTATAAGTCCTAAACGTGTCCATCCCAATCAAACAATTTACCATTAATTTGTCAATGACGAGGAAATTACATTTGACAGTAAAGTGTCCTATTTTAAATGGACTAAGTGCTTCCAACTTCACTACTTTTGATTTGTGTCCAGTGGCCATCTGTATTCTACAACTGTGCACTGGGAACGTGGGAACTTTACCTCTTTTCTTTGACTCTTGGAAAAAATCCGTTGACATTAGGTTAGTCGTTGCAAATGTGTCTAGAACTAAGTGTACGTCCTTACAGGTTGGTTGTGGCACTTCGTGCGGCATCTGATTGTTGCCAATTGCTTGCCACTCCATCAGCAGGCTGTTACCGCTTAGAGGCGGCGGATAGCCTTGTACTGGTGGACCATAGTTCCATTGTCAATTGTAATTGTTCTGATAACCTCTTGTGTTTTTGTTTTTGCCATTTCCATTGCCATATCCATTCCCTTTTTGTATGTACTGTGCCCGATATGTTTGCCATGTTTGTTGCTTAGCAACATTATTGTTTACAGGTTGGTTTCCAAAGACAGATTGAGGTGTTTGTTTATCTACTGCTTTATGTTGCCTCTTCTTAAATCAGGTTAATGGAATCCAAAACTGACAAAAAGGACTCAGTGTCGTGTTCTGGTGTGCTTACTAATATTTCTCTTATGTGTGGCGAAATCGACTCTTTACTATCTTCAATACATCCACCTGTGATATGGGGTTGGTCCAATTTCTGGTCTTATTTAAATACTTTTCGACATGACCCCACAAGCTTCCATGCTTGCTATTTATTGGAGCCAGGTTAAAGACTTCACATCTTAATCGCTCTTGAATGGCTTCTGACCAGTACTTGTCTAAGAAAGCACATTCATATTGCTTGTAACTGTGACAAAGTTCTACCATTTCAGTAGTCCACAAAAGAACGTCATCTTGGATTTAACCAACAACAAATCTTATCTTCTGAATCTCTGTCCAGTTACACGGAAATACGTTGTGGAACCCACTGATAAAAACTACCAGGTTCATCTGATTTCCATCTGTTGAATACGTGGGAAATTGCCTATGTCTAGGGCAACCCTTCATCAGCGAAGATGGATGTTAAACATGCGGCGTTATCTGACATCAGTGTGTTGTTACAAGCGTGTGGAGCACTATGTGACAAATGCTCATGTATTGTAGGTATTGCTGTAGGTAAATTACGAATTTTACAGTCTTCACTTGCGCTCGCTATCGGGCTTGTGACAGGATATGGAAACTATTACATCCACTTGACCTACTTCATTTGATGATTCTGTTTCCCGTTTCTTCATGGCCTCTTCTACCACTATATATACTTTGCATTCAGATACTACCTTCTGCGCTAATGAACTACTTAGATCTGAGGTAACTGCTTCTGCTCTTTTACTTCCATTGTCTAAATTTTTCCTTATCTGAGTTCTTTCTCTTTTGGCACATTCAGACTCTAATTCAAGCTTTCAACTCTTAATGTTAGCTCCTCTACTACCAATCGTAAACCTTCATAGTCCTTGTGTAGCTTGTTAACAGTAGTGATCACGTTCTTTATAGTATTACACATTTGATTTTGATTTGCTCTTATACTATTATTCGTGTGCATGATTTTTTTTAATTCACTTTCTGTATATTCTTGATTGTCACAAATTGAACCTACCTTTTCTTTCAAGACATCAATACTTTCTTTAAAGTCAGAAATAACCTCCTGTTTTAGTTGGTTTTTTTCCATTTCTTTTAAGCTTTCGGATATCACTGTGTGCGGATTTTCTGTCAGATCATTGAATTTTTGCGTGACACTGTTTTGTAAATTTTCCATCTGTGTTGAAATCTGAAAAACCTTGAGACAAATCGTTAAAGTTTGTGAATCTTCAGGTTTTGGCGGCGCAAAGACTGTTCCATTAAGTTTCGGGTGTGCAGCCGCAAGAAATCTCCTTCTTCTTGGAGATTTCTTGCAGCTGCACACCCGAAACTTAATGGAACGTTACATTTTGTGTTCAACTTACAAAAGCTGTTGTATAACTGTATTGAATTTCATGTTCATGTCGTTCACAGTTGTCAGTAACTGCTGTAACAGCGCATTGGTGGTACTATTATCGTTGCTATTAGCTGTATGTTGCATGTTAATAACAAATTACCGATAATCAGTGTCATTCCTATATTGTCAAAATACATTGTTGTTTCACATTCCTCTGTTTCGTTCAGCAGCAATATATCGCTTCAGGAGATGCGTGAAACAGTCTCATTGATAGTATCATGGTATCGTCATAGTTTCTCCGCCTATCTGTGCTGTCGTTTGTTACATCTGTGATACCTATCTCTGATTTATGTCGGCTTTCTGCTAACTGCGCGGTTGGCGTTTTCATTTACCTGTTCGTGCAAATCACCGCCATCTTGGCCGATTGCACGTTCTGTATTGCGATCAATATTGCGTAATTTTTCGTCATCCATTTTGATCGTACCAGCAATTACCAAAAATTTAATAAAAACCAGTGGAAAAATTTTCATGTGAATATACCTTACACCTGAAACCTGCAATTTCCTGTGAAATCGTGTTTTGATAAATTCCTGTTAATTTGTCGAAAAGAACACTGACACAAATGATTGAAAATTTCGTAATAGTTTACACTATTCTGAGGAGTCAAGGTTAGGTATGATTTTTGAGTCCTTTCGATTAACAGATTTTCTGCTAGGGAAACAGTGAGGAAAAAGAAAGCTAACTACAAGAGAGGCGCCACTAAGCACAATCATGCAAGCTATTGTGGAAATTTCCTGCCTTCTCTGCATAGTCAAGCAGCTCACTTACATCTACCACTGGTGGATAAATTGGTCTTTTTAATTCTCTACTCCTCGTTTTTTACGTTATGCTCCTCGTTTTTATATAGTATGGCTTTTGTTGCACTCTTATTCATGCAATGAGAAAATAGAGAAAAATCAGTTATTCTTTACACAATAATGACAAAATTTTTGTGTGCATTCATTTAACATTCTCTAGAAGAAGTCTGTTCATGTTTAGTTATGACTTTGTCCTGGGAAACTGGTCGCCAGTTGTGTTAGGTCTGTTGGTCGATTTTGGAATAACCGTACTGGGAGGCAGCCCAACTGCTAACACAAAGAATATGAATCGTCATGAAATTTACATAATGGGAGATAATTACTACTTGCAGTAGTGGAACTAAAGCATGAGTTCTTGTTGTAAGTAAATTGATGCCATGAACAATAAGAAAAATACAATGCAACATACCAATACTGAAGTCACACCAACTGTATTTTGCAGCAAACGTGGTGCTTAACAAAAAGTCAATTTTTCAGTTATGACACACACATATATATTTAAAAGAAGTCACTATTACATTACGCTGACATCATTAATTTACCTCTAATTTTCTGTGGTTGCTAATCATATAGCCCATCCAGTAAATCTCGATGATTAGCACATATCTATTTTTAGATGCCATGCAGGATGAAAGAAATTATTGCCTCTTCTTATGATTGCAAGCAAACGTCATGCTTATGAACGAATATTGGCGTAGTAAAAATATTCTTGCGTCTATGATAACTCTTTATATATATATATATATATATATATATATATATATATATATATATATATATATGGCGTAGTAAAAATATTCTTGCGTCTATGATAACTCTTTATATATATATATATATATACTCCTGGAAACTGAAATAAGAACACCGTGAATTCATTGTCCCAGGAAGGGGAAACTTTATTGACACATTCCTGGGGTCAGATACATCACATGATCACACTGACAGAACCACAGGCACATAGACACAGGCAACAGAGCATGCACAATGTCGGCACTAGTACAGTGTATATCCACCTTTCGCAGCAATGCAGGCTGGTATTCTCCCATGGAGACGATCGTAGAGATTCTGGATGTAGTCCTGTGGAACGGCTTGCCATGCCATTTCCACCTGGCGCCTCAGTTGGACCAGCGTTCGTGCTGGACGTGCAGACCGCGTGAGACGACGCTTCATCCAGTCCCAAACATGCTCAATGGGGGACAGATCCGGAGATCTTGCTGGCCAGGGTAGTTGACTTACACTTTCTAGAGCACGTTGGGTGGCATGGGATACATGCGGACGTGTATTGTCCTGTTGGAACAGCAAGTTCCCTTGCCGGTCTAGGAATGGTAGAACAATGGGTTCGATGATGGTTTGGATGTACCGTGCACTATTCAGTGTCCTCTCGACGATCACCAGTGGTGTACGGCCAGTGTAGGAGATCGCTCCCCACACCATGATGCCGGGTGTTGGCCCTGTGTGCCTCGGTCGTATGCAGTCCTGATTGTGGCGCTCACCTGCACGGCGCCAAACACGCATACGACCATCATTGGCACCAAGGCAGAAGCGACTCTCATCGCTGAAGACGACACATCTCCATTCGTCCCTCCATTCACACCTGTCGCGACACCACTGGAGGCGGGCTGCACGATGTTGGGGCGTGAGCGGAAGACGGCCTAACGGTGTGCGGGACCGTAGCCCAGCTTCATGGAGACGGTTGCGAATGGTCCTCGCCGATACCCCAGGAGCAACAGTGTCCCTAATTTGCTGGGAAGTGGCGGTGCGGTCCCCTACGGCACTGCGTAGGATCCTATGGTCTTGGCGTGCATCCGTGCGTCGCTGCGGTCCGGTCCCAGGTCGACGGGCACGTGCACCTTCCGCCGACCACTGGCGACAACACGTGTTGAGCAATTCGGCAGTACGTCCACCCGGCCTCCCGCATGCCCACTATACGCCCTCGCTCAAAGTCCGTCAACTGCACATACGGTTCACGTCCACGCTGTCGCGGCATGCTACCAGTGTTAAAGACTGCGATGGAGCTCCGTATGCCACGGCAAACTGGCTGACACTGACGGCGGCGGTGCACAAATGCTGCGCAGCTAGCGCCATTCGACGGCCAACACCACGGGTCCTGGTGTGCCCGCTGTGCCGCAGTGTCCGGAGCAAGTATGCTGGGTCTGACACACCGGTGTCAATGTGTTCTTTTTTCCATTTCCAGGAGTGTATATATATATATATATATATATATATACACTCCAGGAAATGGAATATATATATATATATATATATATTGTAACCTCCCCACAACAAATTCTAAAATAAAAACAATATTTATTAGAAATGGTGCCACAGCTAAGTATAAACTCCCCACAAGAATATTAATGGCAAAGACAATTAAATGAAAGCTCGCTATCTGACTCAAGTACAAGTTCCCATTAAATAATAAACGCTAATCCCATGATAATGAAACTGTAATGATAACCTAAACTCAATTCAACCGAAAAGTCGGTGTTTGCCCTGTGCGAAACGAGAATAAATTTCTTACCTTAGTGAAACTGCATGTCAAAATTCTGCTCTTATTGTTCTCTGTTGCTTGCATGAAAAGCATTGGAAGTACCTTTTAAAAATCTTTGTTAAAAGGAAATGGAAGGAAATTTGAATGATTGTCTCTAAAATTGCTTTTAAATCAAAATTATTATTGGGGGCGATTTTTGAAAGTTAAATTACAATGACTGTTCGTTACATTATCTGATGAGCGCAAAGCTGCATGATTATTTATTTAAATAAATTATACCTCGTCCTGAATCTCGACCATTGCGATGCCGACGCCCGCCGACTGCTCTCCGCTACTGCTAGCAACCGACTCCAAGCACTACTGAGGACTGACTACTGCAGACTGACTGACTGCTCGCTACTGCGAGTCGAGCGCAACTGCTCTGGTCAGAGATTCTACAATGTCTCAGCATCGCTGCCGCACAACATACGTGTTTCATAACCCTCCACTGGGGGGGCAAAAATTTGGCAGCGATGGTGAGTCATTTGGACTTGCCATCGTAACAAATTTTTCCTTTAATTAACAAAATATTTAGATGTATCACATGAATTAAATGTTGTGCGCATGCACCGATTACAAAACATTACAGACAAGACAAAATATAAGTACAAAACAAATCAGGAAAGATGTATATACAAATTATTTGACAGATAACAAAGTGTACACACACTAAAAAATTCTTTAGCAGTTTCATAACAGGCAAAAAAAAAAAAAAAAAAAAATCATGTTGACAAGTGTCATGAGTGCACATGCACTGCAGTGGAGAACATATCAGTAAAAGACGAAATGTATATACAAGAGTAACAAATGACATAAATCATAAAAGGTATACAGAATGAACACAAATCATATCGAAAATTGAGAAGAGTGCACAGGCACTGTAGTTCAGTTGAAAACATATTCACATAAGTGCACATGCACTGAAAAGCTTTTGAACATTTTCATAACAAATAAACACAAGGATAGAAAAAATCATCAAATCACAAAAAGTATATACAATATAGATGACAAGAGTGCACACATACTGCACTTCAAAACAAATCGAAAATGTCTTTAGTATTTTGACAACAAATGGCAAAAATCATGTCGACAAGTGACACAAGTGTACTCGCACTAGAGTTCAACAAATCGAGAAAAAATGTATATGCCATGAACATAAATGGTGTTAGTCAAAAAATGATTTTCACTATTAGGATAGGAAAGGAAGGATTGCATCATGGTTGTAGCACTTTAGTTTGCACATAGCTGCACTGAAAGTCCATATCTTTCCACAGAATCACAACTAAGTGATACAATCTGCAGTTCCGTTCCCAGAAGTATTTATCAGCTTATCAAGACAGTGAAACGTCGTAGTAGTATTCCATACTATCATTTGGCAGTATACCAGGTACACCAAACAGTGGGACCAGAATAACGTCTTCATCGCTTACGGTGGTGGACAGCATGTCGTGTCAACACCACGCTCTTAAGAGGCGGCACACAGTGCTCCATAACAAAGTCTTGATTAGTGATTACATAAGTAGTTTCTTCGCCTACAGTGGTGGACAGCATGTCGTGTCAACACCACGCTTTTAAGAGGCGGCACACCAACGTAGAATTAGTGCAAAAACCAAATATAGTGCTCCATGATAATGAGGATGGACAAGACAAATGGATGTTACAATAATTTCAGGTAGTTAGGTCAGAAGGTGAAGGACATTAACTAACACACAAGTCTTGATTAGTGATTACATAAGTAGTTTGCGGTATCCATACTCTAGTCATTGAACATTTCTGTACCATGAATGTAGTATTACAGAAAAATGTTCATTAATTAATTTAAAGACAAGAGTGGTAATCAATCGCCATCAAGTATTGAGTATTACAAAACATTTTTCCTCATTCAAATGACATATTTACAAGTAACTATTAACACTCAGTGGCCTAGCAACTTTCGATTAGTACAAAATATTTATCATCATTCAGTATTAATATGGGAAGTCATCATTGAAAACACTAACAAAACGTTAAGTTACATTAATTATTGGCACTCAGTGGCCAGCAAGTATTGAATAGTATAAAACATTATTCATCATTCAGTATTATTCATATCATTAAGAAATCATTATTAAAAATCAGTTAATTACAGTCATAGCATTAATAAGCATGGGCATTATAAGTTACATTAATTATGGGCACTCAGTGGCCAGCAAGTATTGAATAGTATAAAACATTATTCATCATTCAGTATTCTTCATATCATTAAGAAATCATTATTAAAAATCAGTTAATTACAGTCATAGCATTAATAAGCATGGGCATTATAAGTTACATTAATTATGGGCACTCAGTAGCCAGCAAGTATTGAATAGTATAAAACATTAGTAGCATTAATAAGCATGGGCATAATAAGTACTCTCATTACTATAGATAGTGGCAATTATGTTTAGGTATCATTAAGAAGTCATTATTCAAGTGACATACAATTCAGAGCTGATCAGTGTTATTCAGAATTATCATAAACTAGTGACATTATCTGGGACTGTTAATACATTTTGTTTTTTCTGCTAGCAATGCATTGCTTTGGGTAATTATAAGGGAAAGCAAGAAGAAATAAGAGAAAAAATTGCTTCTAGGTTGTTCCTATAAATGAAAAGATTGTGTAACGTCATTCGTCATGAGTCAGCTGTAGCAAGGTTATCACATTCATAAATGATAGACACAAGTGGGTAAGAAAAATGCAAGTACTAGAACAGGTATAATAAGTAACAAGTTTAGTAACTATCATAAAAAGCTTTTCCTGAAAGAAAAATACAAAATGGATTATTGAACTGAAAGAAGAAACGCAGACTATGCTGAAAAGTAGTGAACTTCGAATTAACAGGTAGTGAAATGTGTATAAAAAATGTGTTCCATAGCTGTCCTTTCCAAAACCTTCAGTCATCCTACTACGCAATATAACACCTGCTGTCAAAGTAAACTGCAACAAATACTTAAATAACTACATAGCATAAATACATAACTTCAACATTATCCTCATCTGTAAAGAAAAACTTCATTATTCATATCATCATAACTCCATCATTATCATCACCTGTAAACAAAAACTTCATTATTCATAGTACCATATTCTTCATCATTGTTCATTATCAGCATTCATTATCATCTGCAAAAATCATTTCATTATTCATCACACAACTATTCCTAATCCCTAGCATATTTCATCACTTAAAACTAAAATGTGTAGTTCTGTCTGACAGCTTGCATCAATCGCTTTGTATTCTGAAAGAAAAAATTAGTTAAGACTGCTATTCTGCGATGTGTATAATATATTCTGGTTAATGCTTGTTAATTCTGATCCATTTACTCGTCCTCATTAGCTTATTGCATCTTCTTTCGTTTATTCCATAGGTGAAATTCCCACTTCTGTTTAATTCATTTCCTGTACGCATCATTTATTTCTGAAATTGATGAACAAAGATTAATGTCTTGCATTTAAATCATATACCCATTAAATAGTGACTGGTTAATGGTGACTCAATTAAGCATACAACATAACATGACAGAAAACGTAATATCTCAAAACACAGACAGTGTTTAAAGGCAAAAAGTGTACAGAGAATATCGTAATGCAGCAGCAAAAAAGGAAAATGTAAAACAGTCATGATGTTGAGATATCACAAGGCAAAATGTCAAAGTCAAATGGTGTGTGTTATACCTTAACTAGTTCACAGTGCATACAAACAAAACATGAAAACAATCGTACATACATAAGAAAGACAAAATGTGACATTCGTTGTGTTCAGCTTATATGTAGTGTAGTTAATAGATGCGATAATTAAAGACTTCAATGGAGAGAGAATTTGATAAAATTAATGCGTCATTATAGAGAATTGCATAATTATTCATAAAATGCGTAAGTTCATCTGAAAAAATGCACGGTCTAGTGTGTAACGACAAGAAGAGCGACCTGCTAACCTTACCTTGCCGGGCACTTGCCAAGAAAAAATACGATAATCATCAATAGGTAGTCACATAAATGTAATTGCATAAGTGGTCACAAAATGTGTAAGTTCATCTGGAAAATATGCACGGTCTGATGTGTAACGACAAGAAGAGCGACCTGCTAACCTTACCTTGCCGGGCACTTGCCAAGAAAAAAAAATACGATAATCATCAGTAATTAGTCATGTGAATATAATTGCATAAGTGGTCATAAAATGTGTAAACGGCCTCATAGCATGTTACATCGTAAAGTGGTTTCATTCGATAAAGGGTTTAATGTTTGACACATGATGGTTGCCTTTCGATTTTCTGGTTCTCAGAGTTTCGACGTGTACAACATTGGGGTGAGGAATGCTGCGAATCCGATATGGACCTGCGTATAGAAGTTCAAATTTACTGCACTTACCTTTTAATTTGCTGGATAAATAATGTGTACGTACTAATATCTTCTGTCCAACGTGAAAGTCTCGGTGTCTACAAACCTGTTTTTGCTGTCTTCTCCGGCGCTCTGCGGCACGTTTGATGTTGTTCAGCGCAATGTCAATTATTTCGTGGTGTCGTAATCGACGAGATGTAGGAAAATTTACTAACTCTTTGATTTTGTTGGGTGGTTCAACGTTTTTCAGTATAACAGACGGAGATAGCATAGTGGATTCATTTGGAATGGAATTAATTACATCTTGAAATGAGTGTACGTGTGTGTCCCAATTAACATGTCTTTTGTGGCAGTATATTCTACACAGTTTACCAATTTCTTTCATTAGTCGTTCACAAGGGTTCGAAGAGGCGTGGTACTTAGATATATAAATCGGAGAAATGTTTCTAGCTCGTAACATGCGTGTCCATATAGCAGAACGAAATTGTGATCCATTGTCAGAAATTACTTTCTTCACATGCCCTATATGAAATAGAAAATGCTTTACAAATGCTTTCGAAACAGTTTTAGCAGTAGCTTTGCGTAACGGAGTGAGGGTAACAAATTTTGAAGTGAGTTCAACAGCGACAAAGATGTAGCAAAAACCTCTGTTAGTTCTCGGAATTGGACCAAAAATGTCTACTGCGGCCATATGTCTTAATTTAACAGGTACAATGGGATATAATGGAGGAATGTGTGAAGTGGTGTCAGACTTAGCTTTCTGGCAAATTTTACATGACGCTAAAACTCGTCGTATACGTTTTTCCATGTTGGCAAAATAACAGTTCTGTCTCAGTATCAGAAAACATTTTCTTGCTCCATAATGTGCGTAGCTTAAATGAGTGTACCAGATTAATTTGTTAACCAGTTCGTCAGGAATGCATAATAACCAATTGTTACTGTCTGGATGAGAGCGGCGAAACAGAATGTCATTGCGTACAGTGTAGTGGTTTCTAATCGTAACATTATTCTTATCTTGCCAAAGGTGTTTAATTTCTTTCCACACATTGTCTTTGCTTTGCTCTCGTGCTATGTCCTGTAATGACGATGAAATAAAATTTTCAAATGCAACTTGTTGAATGTACATGACGCTGAAATTTGCTTTGCAGAAGTTGGTTGCTACGTCTTGCTGATTGTTGCTGAGAGAACGAGAAAGTGCGTCTGCTATAACATTTTGTGTACCGGGAATGTGAACAATCGTAAAATTAAATTCTTGTAAATACAGTTTCCATCTGCTTAATCTGTCGTGAGTAAATTTAGCTGAAAGTAAAAATTGTATAGCTCTGTGATCTGTGTAAACGGTGGTATGTCTGCCATAAAGAAAGTGCCGAAATCTCGTAAAAGCCCATACAACACATAATGTTTCTAGTTCAGTAACAGAATAATTTCGTTCAGCAGGTGACAAAATGCGGCTTGCAAATGCGATGTTTTTAATTACTATTGACCCATCTTCTTCAATTTCCTGAAAAATGTGTACGCCTAAAGCTGTGTTGGAACTGTCGGTGGCAATAGAAAAATTTCTGGTAAGATCTGGGTGCGATAAAAGTGGAGCATTCAACAAAGCATGTTTCAGGTTCACGAATTCAGAGTGCGCTTGCTTATCCCATGACCAAATAGTGTTTTTACCTGTTAATTGGCATAATCTAGGCGTGTCTAAAGCAGAGTGATGAATAAATTTACGAAAAAAGTTAATTAAGCCCAAAAAACTGCGTAATTGTTTCTTTGTTGTAGGAACAGTAATGTCACGTAGAGCTTGAAGTTTTTCTGGATCAGGCGCAATGCCTTCTGCTGAAATTACGTGTCCAAGAAATTTTATAGAAGTTTTACCAAAATGCGATTTACTGAGGTTAACTGTAAGTCCTTGTGCATGGAAAGTTTGCAATAGTCGTTCTAAAATCAGATTATGTTCAGACCAGTTAGCTTCTGCAATAAGAATGTCGTCTACGTATGTCGTAATTCTGTCTTTAAGTTCTGTCGGAAGTATTGTATTCAAACCGCGAATAAAAGCAGCAGAAGAAATAGTTAGGCCGAACGGTAATTTACAAAATTGATAACAGTCACCAAAACAGAGAAAAGCTGTATACTTTCTGCAATTCGGATGAAGTTGTATTTGCCAAAATCCCGATTTCAAATCTAATGTGGAATAAATAGCTGTACCGTGAAATTTCTGTAGTAGTTCTTCTAATGTCTGTGGTCGATCTGTTTCATTAATAATAATGTCATTAATGTGACGTGAATCAAGTACGAGGCGAAGTGAGCCATCTTTTTTCTTAACAATATGCATCGGGTTTATGTACGGGCTAACTGCTGGTTCAATAATTCCTTGATCGAGCATATCCTGCAATTCTTTTTTAACTTGTTCTCTGTGGATATATGGAATGGGATAATGCTTTGCTTTAAATGTGTCGTGCTGTTTGACTTGAAATTCGTACATAAAGCCGGACATAGTACCAGGAATGTTGTCGAAAACTGGAGCTTGTTGTAAAAGAATTTTATGTAATTGCGTTCGTTCGTCGTCTGTATTTGCACTGCTTTGTTTAACTTTATCAGAAATCATTTGCATTACGTCGTAGTCAGTTTCGTCTGGAGTGTTATAGTTATGTACGTACGTGTCGGTGAACAATGCGGAATTACAGTTTATGTTACGTGTTGCGGAAATGACCTCTGTGCAGTTAATTGTTTGTTCTTCTGCAGATAGTGAATGTTGAAATTCTAAAGCTAATTGCACATTTTCATCTTTTAACATTAAATAAGAATTTTGGAAATCAACCACTGCGTCGTGTTGTACGAGAAAATTAGTACCTAAAATTACGTCTGTTGTCAATAAAGGAACAATCCAAAAATTTGAGTGAAAAATATGACCTCCAATACAAAATGATAAATGCGTCTGTAATTTTACATCCACTCCTTTACTCGATACTGCTCCTTTCACTTTCGTTTTGCCTAAAGGTAATGTAGGATAAGTATTCTCTTTGTTACACTCGTTGAAAGTTTCCTCATTAATGACTGACATAGGTGATCCGGAATCTATTACTGCTGAAAATTTCGATGAACCTATTTTAATTTCGATGACAGGATGTGAAATAATTTTCTGAACAACTGGTCTTTCCTGCAAAAGTGTGTCTCTGATGTCGTCAAAAGTAATTACATTTTCATGAACAACATTCTGCGTGTTAAAAGTAGTGCTTGTATTATTGGAAGATGCGTCCTGTACAGTATCTAGTCAGATTCTATCTGACGTGTTATTACTATCATCACGAGGATGTTGTGGCATTTCTACAATTTGAACTGTCCTATTACTTCTTCCAGACGTATTACGCTCTGGATGATACCTACTGTCGGGTTCATTCATGAGAATAGGTTCTTGTGGATAATTTTGCTGTTGGTATGACCGACTGTTGTTAGATGTACGCTGAAAACTATCGTCATTATTTTTACGTCTATCGTAATAGTCATTCCTATACGGTGCATTGCGATTGGAATTGAAAAACTGTCTTCTCTGTACGTAGTTATTTCCTTGTTGCCGTGCGTTACTATTTGTTGTACCAGGGACTATACGTGTACGCGGCGAAACATTAAAGCCTGGTTGACCTTGTGCATTCCATTGTTGGTTAGGCATGTTAACCGGTTGACTTTCATGCTGTTGTGGTGGAAAACGTCTATTGTTACCAAAATGTGATTCTTGTTGCTCAGAATTTTGATGATATTGATAATGAGAATTTTGCCTGTTATTAAAGCTTTGGTGGTTTTCATTCCTAAAATGTCTGTTACTTTTCCTGTTGAAATTACGTCCTTGATCGTAATTACTGTAAGTTTGTTGACTTTGATTACTATATGAAAAATTTTTGTTTACAAAAGAATAATCAGATTGCTGCACTTCTAAAAGCTGCAATAGCTCTCTGAATGCTGAAATGTTTTCTTTTTGCTGACCTGTTAAGAGTGACACTCTTAATGATCGTGGTAATTTAGAGATACATAATTGAATAAGTGCAGATTCACTATAAGGTTCACTCAGGTACTGGTTTTGTTGCACCATGTGCTCAAAAAATTGCGTCACACTCGGAAAATTGGAGTTCTCATAATTTGGTAAGCTAATTAACTGATCTTTAATTCCGCGCTGTGTCGTTTTTGACCAATACGCAGATAGAAACGCATTCTGAAACTCTTCCACTGAATAACATTGCCTCGCGATCGGCCTCATACGAGTTGCCGGTTCGCCTTCCAAAAAACTGCAAATAAATTCAAGTTTATGCGTAACGGGCCAAGTCGGTGGAAAAGCAAAGCTAAACTGTTGTATCCAATCTAGCGGGTGAATCTGTGTTCTGTCGTTTTTAAACACTTTAAACTTTCTCACTGACAGAAAATGTTTGTAATCGAAATTGTCGTCTCTGTGTGATGAAACAGGTTCATGGTTGTAAGAGAATCTGTTGAACTGTGATTGTTCGGAATCTAAGTCCCGTACTCTCTGTAGATTACCCAAATTATACGCGTTGCGCGAGTCTGGCAAATGTTCGACAAGTGGTGTCTGCTGTGCTGTGTTATTAACTGAAGTGTTTTTCATCTCTGTTACTTCTTGCTGTAAACTTGACAGTTTTCGACGCAATGTGTTATTAGACGAATCAATCTCATTAATTGTCTGCTGTAAATTTTGAAATTCCGGTGTTTGATTAAATGCAACCGGTGAAGTATCGTCTGATTTATTGTCATTAGTAGTTTCGATGACGTCAATACGACTGGCCAATTCATCACATTTTTCAGTCAGTATTTTTACCTGATCATCGGTTTTAGTGTCATTGGCATTAATCTGGTTTTGCAATTTACGTGTAGTTTCGTTCAGTTTTTTAACATCAGCTTTCACGACATCGGAATCCTGTGTTAGTTCTAATTGTTCGAGTCTATCGGTCACTGTTTGAAAATCTGTTATGTATGTGTCTGTTTTCGATTTCAGATCAGAAATTTCGTCACGTAATTCTGTGTTTGACTGTTCGATGGTATTAATTTTGTCCGAAACTGTGGCAATATTATTGTCTACATACGTTTTTGCCTTCGCAAACATTTTACGTTTGTCTTCTTGTCTCTGTGCAGTGATTGTTTCCATTACCTGGCGTTTTACTTTATTTTGATCATCAATAAATTTACGAAAACGCGTATTACTGTTTTCTATGTGAAGACTAAGACGTTCGTTAATTTGTGTGTTCTGTTGTTCGAATTTTGCGTCAATCTTTTCATCCATTGTGCGCGAAAGTTCTACCGTCATTGCTTTAAACTCGTCGCGTAATTGTGTAGCTTTTTCAGAGCATTGTTTAGCGACTGTACTGATTTCCGCTCTAAGTGTTTCTGTTGCAGCTGTTTGCAATTCCCTTAATTCCTGAGCAACAGACTTAATTTCTTCGCTACTTTTTCGTGAACAAGCCTCGATTTCCTCGCGTAACTGTTCCTTAGTGTCATGGCATTGTGCGGCAACGGCCCTAATTTGTTCACTTAACTGTCTGCAATTGTTATCCAATTTTTCATTAAACTGTTTATTATCTTCGCTCTGTTGTCTGACCTGTTCACTAAGTTGTTGTTTGAGATCTTCTTTAAGACTGTCTTGTTTTTCAATAATTTGGTTAATTCGTTGCAGCAATAGTGCCATAATTTGATCTGAGCCAAAATTAACATTTCTATTCTCTGTGCTGATTAATGGTGGATCTGGAATCGTTTCGCTTTCTGTAACCATTTGGTTATTTTGC
The DNA here is from genome assembly GCF_023898315.1 of Schistocerca nitens. NCBI lineage: Eukaryota > Metazoa > Arthropoda > Insecta > Orthoptera > Acrididae > Schistocerca > Schistocerca nitens. The sequence continues at coordinate 358,912,385 of NC_064622.1, forward strand.
GATTTACAAGAAGGTTTGTCAGTCAGATGTACACTGTTAGACATTATTTCGGAATTAAATAAGTCTGGCGTACTTTCCGTACACTGATCATTTTCATTAGACAAATTTGTCTGTTCGTCACGTGAATTTAGTAAACCGGTTGTGTTAGGCTGGGCAGCGCTCATTACAATAGAGCGTCCCGCGTTATTGATTATCGTCAAATCCACAGAAGACATAACCGAGTTCGTTTGTTCATCATTAAGGTAAAAGTCGTCATTCGCGATTGGAACGCACTGACTGTTAGTGAACGCAAGATTGTCATAATTACACTGCGTGTCACAATTACTATCGATCACATTGTTTAGGTCGGTAAATTCATTCATAATACCTCGCGATACACTATTCACAGTCTTTCGCGGCATTTTTGCTATAGTCACAATTAATCACAAAACAAATAAGCACAATGCAAAATCAACACACAAATACAACAGAGCAACGAATTGCCGTTGACCTGTAGAAAGAAAGTCACAAGATTAGTAAAAGCGTTGCGCCAAATCCTAATTATATCTAAGAAATAAGAGCAGATATCTGACTGTTTTTCAAAAGATTCTCTACGAAATACGATCCTGGACCGGGTGTCGCCAAGTATAACCTCCCCACAACAAATTCTAAAAAAATATAATAACTATTTATTAGTAATGGTGCCACAGCTAAGTATAAACTCCCCACAAGAATATTAATGGCAAAGACAATTAAATGAAAGCTCGCTATCTGACTCAAGTACAAGTTCCCATTAAATAATAAACGCTAATCCCATGATAATGAAACTGTAATGATAACCTAAACTCAATTCAACCGAAAAGTCGGTGTTTGCCCTGTGCGAAACGAGAATAAATTTCTTACCTTAGTGAAACTGCATGTCAAAATTCTGCTCTTATTGTTCTCTGTTGCTTGCATGAAAAGCATTGGAAGTACCTTTTAAAAATCTTTGTTAAAAGGAAATGGAAGGAAATTTGAATGATTGTCTCTAAAATTGCTTTTAAATCAAAATTATTATTGGGGGCGATTTTTGAAAGTTAAATTACAATGACTGTTCGTTACATTATCTGATGAGCGCAAAGCTGCATGATTATTTATTTAAATAAATTATACCTCGTCCTGAATCTCGACCATTGCGATGCCGACGCCCGCCGACTGCTCTCCGCTACTGCTAGCAACCGACTCCAAGCACTACTGAGGACTGACTACTGCAGACTGACTGACTGCTCGCTACTGCGAGTCGAGCGCAACTGCTCTGGTCAGAGATTCTACAATGTCTCAGCATCGCTGCCGCACAACATACGTGTTTCAATATATATATATATATATATATATATATTCTTGCATTTTTGTCACATATAGCATTTACTATACACATTGTTGATGCATGAGTAAAAATTACACGTCTTTTTGTTGTGATATCTAAAACGTAAGTACTCCCAAGCAAAACTAAAACAAAAGTTGTTAAAAAAATGAATATTCCCATGACATTTCTCTTTTGTTAAAAACATAATTTTAAAAGCGTATCCTTGCTGTCCTCTGCGGTAGTGTACAAGTTTCCCAATTCTAACAATGAAAACAAAACATCTGTAGAAATTAATAGTGAGACAAAATGTATGATATTGGGAGCTAGTTGTTTAGGTACACTCCTGGAAATGGAAAAAAGAACACATTGACACCGGTGTGTCAGACCCACCATACTTGCTCCGGACACTGCGAGAGGGCTGTACAAGCAATGATCACACGCACGGCACAGCGGACACACCAGGACCCGCGGTGTTGGCCGTCGAATGGCGCTAGCTGCGCAGCATTTGTGCACCGCCGCCGTCAGTGTCAGCCAGTTTGCCGTGGCATACGGAGCTCCATCGCAGTCTTTAACACTGGTAGCATGCCGCGACAGCGTGGACGTGAACCGTATGTGCAGTTGACGGACTTTGAGCGAGGGCGTATAGTGGGCGTGCGGGAGGCCGGGTGGACGTACCGCCGAATTGCTCAACACGTGTTGTCGCCAGTGGTCGGCGGAAGGTGCACGTGCCCGTCGACCTGGGACCGGACCGCAGCGACGCACAGATGCACGCCAAGACCGTAGGATCCTACGCAGTGCCGTAGGGGACCGCACTGCCACTTCCCAGCAAATTAGGGACACTGTTGCTCCTGGGGTATCGGCGAGGACCATTCGCAACCGTCTCCATGAAGCTGGGCTACGGTCCCGCACACCGTTAGGCCGTCTTCCACTCACGCCCCAACATCGTGCAGCCCGCCTCCAGTGGTGTCGCGACAGGCGTGAATGGAGGGACGAATGGAGACGTGTCGTCTTCAGCGATGAGAGTCGCTTCTGCCTTGGTGCCAATGATGGTCGTATGCGTGTTTGGCGCCGTGCAGGTGAGCGCCACAATCAGGACTGCATACGACCGAGGCACACAGGGCCAACACGCGGCATCATGGTGTGGGGAGCGATCTCCTACACTGGCCGTACACCACTGGTGATCGTCGAGGGGACACTGAATAGTGCACGGTACATCCAAACCATCATCGAACCCATCGTTCTACCATTCCTAGACCGGCAAGGGAACTTGCTGTTCCAACAGGACAATGCACGTCCGCATGTATCCCGTGCCACCCAACGTGCTCTAGAAAGTGTAAGTCAACTACCCTGGCCAGCAAGATCTCCGGATCTGTCCCCCATTGAGCATGTTTGGGACTGGATGAAGCGTCGTCTCACGCGGTCTGCACGTCCAGCACGAACGCTGGTCCAACTGAGGCGCCAGGTGGAAATGGCATGGCAAGCCCCAACATCGTGCAGCCCGCCTCCAGTGGTGTCGCGACAGGCGTGAATGGAGGGACGAATGGAGACGTGTCGTCTTCAGCGATGAGAGTCGCTTCTGCCTTGGTGCCAATGATGGTCGTATGCGTGTTTGGCGCCGTGCAGGTGAGCGCCACAATCAGGACTGCATACGACCGAGGCACACAGGGCCAACACCCGGCATCATGGTGTGGGGAGCGATCTCCTACACTGGCCGTACACCACTGGTGATCCTCGAGGGGACACTGAATAGTGTACGGTACATCCAAACCATCATCGAACCCATCGTTCTACCATTCCTAGACCGGCAAGGGAACTTGCTGTTCCAACAGGACAATGCACGTCCGCATGTATCCAGTGCCATCCAACGTGCTCTAGAAAGTGTAAGTCAACTACCCTGGCCAGCAAGATCTCCGGATCTGTCCCCCATTGAGCATGTTTGGGACTGGATGAAGCGTCGTCTCACGCGGTCTGCACGTCCAGCACGAACGCTGGTCCAACTGAGGCGCCAGGTGGAAATGGCATGGCAAGCCCCAACATCGTGCAGCCCGCCTCCAGTGGTGTCGCGACAGGCGTGAATGGAGGGACGAATGGAGACGTGTCGTCTTCAGCGATGAGAGTCGCTTCTGCCTTGGTGCCAATGATGGTCGTATGCGTGTTTGGCGCCGTGCAGGTGAGCGCCACAATCAGGACTGCATACGACCGAGGCACACAGGGCCAACACCCGGCATCATGGTGTGGGGAGCGATCTCCTACACTGGCCGTACACCACTGGTGATCGTCGAGGGGACACTGAATAGTGCACGGTACATCCAAACCATCATCGAACCCATCGTTCTACCATTCCTAGACCGGCAAGGGAACTTGCTGTTCCAACAGGACAATGCACGTCCGCATGTATCCCGTGCCATCCAACGTGCTCTAGAAAGTGTAAGTCAACTACCCTGGCCAGCAAGATCTCCGGATCTGTCCCCCATTGAGCATGTTTGGGACTGGATGAAGCGTCGTCTCACGCGGTCTGCACGTCCAGCACGAACGCTGGTCCAACTGAGGCGCCAGGTGGAAATGGCATGGCAAGCCGTTCCACAGGACTACATCCAGAATCTCTACGATCGTCTCCATGGGAGAATACCAGCCTGCATTGCTGCGAAAGGTGGATATACACTGTACTAGTGCCGACATTGTGCATGCTCTGTTGCCTGTGTCTATGTGCCTGTGGTTCTGTCAGTGTGATCATGTGATGTATCTGACCCCAGGAATGTGTCAATAAAGTTTCCCCTTCCTGGGACAATGAATTCACGGTGTTCTTATTTCAATTTCCAGGAGTGTATTACACATCCCCTAGGACTGCAATCAAACCACTAGGCATAACAATCTCTGATATTTCTGAGAAATACTGGTACTACTTTGCTTATTTTTAGTTTTTATACAATTACTCCCTCTCTGAAGGAGAAGCTGTTATATCTGAAAGTGGTTCCATTCACTCACATGTGTTATTAGATAATTTGATATTTCACTGTCTGTTGCATACTTGTAGGATTGCAGTTGCTGAATTGTTTTTATCAGTTTTGAACTTATCGTTGGTTCCATGAAATGTGAGTGGAATGGTTGCCTAAGAGATAATATAGGATGCTATGACCCCTGGTTACTTCTTTCATGTTTTAACTTTTGTGTGGCACCTATAAATTCGTTGTTCAGTATATTAGCAATTTTTGTTCAATATGTAACTACTGTGCTCTCGGTTTTATTGACTTGTAGTGTTGATTATGTCCCACACTGTCATACTTTAATGATTTCAATTTGTTAGGGCTCTGTTTATTGAACTAACCTTTGCTGTCCTTATTAATTGCGTATATTATCCATGATACAAAAAGTTGGAACATAGTATCACAATTAAACAAACAGCAATGATAAATTTTGTTAATGCCTAACGCAAACTTCACAACTGATATCATTGTCAATGTATTTATGATAAAATGGTAAAATGTGAAAATTAGGAAACGTGTAATCCAAACATTCAGAACATCTTTATTTACTTGTTAAAGAATATTAAGCAATAATTAGACAGGATACATAGGGGCTTATTACCTTATAGAGAGACTTTCTTTTCTTTCCAAGTGGGTAAAATACAGGGAGCGAAAGGCTATTTACAATTTGTACAGAAGCCCGTTGGCAGTTATAAGAGTCGAGGGGCATGAAAGGGAAGCAGCGGTTGGGAAGGGAGTGAGACAGGGTTGTAGCCTGTCCCCGATGTTATTCAATCTGTATATTGAGCAAGCAGTAAAGGAAACAAAAGAAAAATTCGGAGTAGGTACTAAAGTCCATGGAGAAGAAATAAAAACGTTGAGGTTCGCCGATGACATTGTAATTCTGTCAGAGACAGCAAAGGACTTGGAAGAGCAGTTGAACGGAATGGACAGTGTCTTGAAAGGAGGATATAAGATGAACATCAACAAAAGCAAAACGAGGATAATGGAATGTAATCGAATTAAGTCGGGTGATGCTGAGGGAATTTGATTAGGAATTGAGACACTTAAAGTAGTAACGGAGTTTTGCTATTTGGAGAGCAAAATAACTGATGATGGTCGAAGTAGAGAGGATATAAAATGTAGACTGGCAATGGCAAGGAAAGCGTTTCTGAAGAAGAGAAATTTGTTAACATCGAGTATAGATTTAAGTGTCAGAAAGTCGTTTCTGAAACTATTTGTATGGAGTGTAGCCATGTATGGAAGTGAAACATGGACGATAAATAGTTTGGACAAGAAGAGAATAGAAGCTTTCGAAATGTGGTGCTACAGAAGAATGCTGAAGATTAGATGGGTAGATCACATAACTAATGAGGAGGTATTGAATAGAATTGGGGAGAAGAGGAGTTTGTGGCACAACTTGAGAAGAAGAAGGGACCGGTTGGGAGGACATGTTCTGAGGCATCAAGGGATCACAAATTTAGCATTAGAGGGCAGCGTGGAGGGTAAAAATCGTAGAGGGAGACCAAGAGATCAATACACTAAGCAGATTCAGAAGGATGTAGGTTGCAGTAAGTACTGGGAGATGAAGAAGCTTGCACAGGATAGAGTAGCATGGAGAGCTGCATCAAACCAGTCTCAGGACTGAAGACAACAACAACAACAACAACCAAGTTATGCTAAAAGAACCCGTTTTCGTTCAATAGAGCTGAATTTCTAACTCCTAAAGAGACTTTATTTCATGAAAGTTGTTATGTATGCACAGTGTAGACTTTTTCTTTGTCCAGATATTATTAAACCGATATCAATTTTATCTTTCAGATTTATAGCCTCCTTAGGGGAAGAACAGTCATGGAAGCAAAAGTTAAGTCATCATGGGATATTTTTGTTGTTTCACAAACACAATTAACTGCAAGGTGTTAAACAACTATTTAGAACATTTTATCGTTCTTCTGAAAAATTTATCTTGACAAGGGTTGTTTTTGCTATGAAGTCTTCAAATGTTATCAGCCATCCTGTGAACGTTGGTTGCATGATTTAAAATGATTAAATTAAATTGTCTCTTGCAACTGCCACCCCACAACAAAGACTTTGCGAGCCCCTGGGTTTCGTGATGCACATGTTGGAAAACATTGCTATAGTGAATACCATCAATGTACCCATAGTGGGACACTGCGGTGAGGAACTGAGTCGAATTTGTGGCCTTATTGAAAGGGACACAGCTGCAGGAGAATTTGCTGGTAGGCCTTAACGTAGTATCTCTTTTCATACAAGTACCTCTTTGAGACGCATTAGCATCCTTAGTAGATAATTTTGAGCCCCAAACAGTGAAACTGTTTGAATTTGTTCTCACCACAACCTACTTAAATACTGTGAGGAGACCTACGAACAAGTCATTGGAGTAGCGTTGGGCTTTCCACTTGTAACCAGAATTATCAGTCTCCGTAAGGAGCCCTTTGAGAACATGGCACTCAAAACTGAAGGGATCAAACCTAAACTCTTCTTCCATTACGTGGATGACACCTTCGTTGTGTGGAAACATGGCAGAGAGGCACTGAATGAGTTCCTCTATCACCTCAGCGGTGCCCATTAAAATATGCAATTTGTAATGGAGCTAGAACAGAATGAATGTCTTTCATTTTTGGACATTCTAATGGGAAGAAAGTAGACTTGGTTCTATGACATGCAGTCTGCAGAAAGAAACCCCCAAAAATCTCTCCCTTCATGCAACAACTTGTCATCATCTGGTGCAGTGGTACACAGTTCTAACGACTCTGGTACACAGGGCACCAACCATTTGTGACAAAGACAGCCACCCAGCTGAGCTGCAACACCTTAGAAATGTAGTTTGTCAAGACTGGTAAAACAAAGCGAATATTAGATGTGCATTGAGGAAAAATAATGAAACAGCCGTCCACAAAGAAGAAGCACTGAAAGAGGATGAGCAACTGGTATTGTACCACCCTCAGCCAAAATTGCGAGAATTCTCAGAAAAAAAATCAAGGTCATCTTTCGACCGCCACCATAAACGAAAGATGTGCTTGGCTTGGTAAAAGTTGAATCTCGCAATGCTGCATTGGACACACTAGATGCATATATCTGGGGCATAAGGATAAATCAGCAGTGGCAGAACTCAGGCTCGACGAGGGACGTACTTTCGAATTTGAGAAAACAAAAGTGTTGTACAGAGCTAGTGACTTTTAGGAGAAAATCGCCAAAGAATCAATTGAGATAATGCTCCATGACAATCTCGTCGACAGAGATGAGGGCTACTAGGTAAGTTCGCCAGAGAACCCTCAACTAGCATGCAAAGAATACACGCAGCAGTTCACGCTTCGTGAGTCTGAGCAAGAATGAATGCACCAAGAGTGTAATGGTGATCTGCTGCGCTCGCGATCGCAGGTCTCTGGAACCCGCACCTGAGGAGAAGATTAGAAAGAGACGGCCATATATATATATATATATATATGCCTGCACCATATCGACACTTCCCCAGAAGATAATCAGAATGCTACTCATCGAAATATTACGGAATTTCGATGCAGCGATCTGGATGGAAGCCTGAGAAGATTTCATCAGCAGCATATGTTGAAAAAGTCTATATATTTAAGAAATATTTTCTAATAGAGCATAATTTTGTTTAATCTACCTCTAAGATTATAAAATTTGCTAATTCTGCATACAAAAATTCCAGAAAGGTAATATTATGTAGAGGAGGCGCAGTTTTGGCAGTTCTACAAGGGGTGCAGAATCGCTTCAATGTGTCTTTACTTGTGGAATGTTTTGATGTTCTATCATTGTGCCATTTCATCAAGTGTGAATCGACCTTGATGGTGTAGAATTGTGGTAACGAATAACTGTAACTTCCAGAATGCTTCCTTCTTGCAAAGCATCAGAATACATTTTTAGCCATAGATATTAATGTCCAAAGTGTTATGAAGTTGTGTCTAGACCAGAACTCTATAGTACCTCGACGTAGGAAAGTATTCTCTGAGCATAAAATTTCAGAGCGTTTGTAGAATTCTGTCGCCTGTATCGCCGCCATAATGTAATTAGGTAAAACATTTTCATCAGCCTATATATGACTAAGGATTACTTACATGTTTGTGGTTATTAACTGTATCATTTGCTGCAACAGTTTCTAAGCAAGTAACTAGAAGGATCGTAGGATAGATGCATGTTTTATGCTCATTTTCAGGAACAGAAATCTCCTCTATAAAAATCAACATAGATTCTGCAAATAGAAGTCTCGTGAAACTCAGCCTGCTTTGTTCCCCCATGAGACCCATAGCGCTGTCCACAAAAGTGCTCAGGTTGATGCCTTTTCATTGACTTCAGGAAGGCATTTGACACAATCCACATTGCTATTTAGTAAAAAAAAAATTAAAAAATACCAGCTGACCGAGTACTGGGGCAGATTTGCGACTGGATTGAAGATTTCATTGTAGATAGAACTCAACACACCGCTCTTAACTGAACAAAATCGACAGATTTAAAGGTACACTACTGGCCATTAAAATTGCTACACCAAGAAGAAATGCAGATGATAAATGGATATTCATTAGACAAATACATTATACTAGAACTGACATGTGATTACATTTTCATTCAATTTGGGTGCATAGATCCTGAGAAATCAGTATCCAGAACTACCACCTTTGGCTTTAATAACGGCCTTGATGCGCCTGGTCATTGAATCAAACAGAGCTTGGATGGTGTGTACAGGTACAGCTGCCCATGCAGCTTCAACACGATACCACAGTTCATCAAGAGTACTGACTGGCGTATTGTGATGAGCCAGTTGCTCAGCCACCATTGACCAGACGTTTTCAATTGGTGAGAGATCTGGAGAATGTGCTGGCCAGGGCAGCAGTCGAACATTTTCTGTATCCAACAAGGCCCGTACAGGACCTGCAACTTGCGGTCGTGCATTATTCTGCTGAAATGTAGGGTTTCGCAGGGATCGAATGAAGGGTAGAGCCACGGGTCGTAACACATCTGAAATGTAACGTCCACTGTTCAAAGTGCCGTCAATGCGAACAAAAGGTGACCGAGATGTGTAACCAATGGCACCCCGTACCATCACGCCGAGTCATACGCCAGTATGGCGATGACGAATGCACGCTTTCAATGCGCATTCACCGCGATGTCGCCAAACATGGATGCGACCATCATGATGCTGTAAACAGAACCTGGATTCATCTGAAAAAATGACGTTTTGCCATTCGTGCACCCAGGTTCGTCGTTGAGTGCACCATCGCAGGCGCTCCTGTCTGTGATGCAGCGTCAAGGGTAACCGCAGTCATGGCCTCCGAGCTGATAGTCCATGCTGCTGCCAACGTCGTCGAACTGTTCGTGCAGATGGTTGTTGTCTTGCAAACGTCCCCATCTGTTGACTCAGGGATCGAGACGTGGCTCCACTATCCGTTACAGCCATGCAGATAAGATGCCTATCATCTCGACTGCTAGAGGTACGAGGCCGTTGGTATCCAGCACGGCGTTCCGTATTACCCTCCTGAACCCACCGATTCCATATTCTGCTAACAGTCATTGGATCTCGACCAACGCGAGCAGCAGTGTAGCGATACGATAAACCGCAATCGCGATAGGCTACAATCCGACCTTTATCAAAGTCGTAAACGTGATGGTACGCATTTCTCCTCCTTACACGAGACATCACAACAACGTTTCACCAGGCAACGCCGGTCAACTGCTGTTTATGTACGAGAAATCGGTTGGAAACTTTCCTCATGTCAGCACGTTGTAGGTGTCACCACCGGCGCCAACCTTGCGTGAATGCTTTGAAAAGCTAATCATTTGCATATTACAGCATCTTCTTACTGTCGGTTAAATTTCGTGTCTGTAGCACGTCATCTTCGTGGTGTAGCGATTTTAATGGCCAGTAGTGAAATTTCTGGAGTACCCCGAGGAAGTTTGATAGGAGCGTTATTATTTACAACACATGTAAGTGACGTAGTAGAAAGCGTTGGAAGCTCTTTAAGACTGTTCGTAGATGATGCGATTATCTATAAGAAAGTGGCAACACCAGAAGACAGTATCGATTTGAAAAGTGACCTGCAGAGAATTGATGAATGTGGCAGGCTCTGGAAATTCACTCTGCATAACACATTGTGCATATATAGGAAAAGGAATCCACTTCTCTACAACTACAGTGTGAACGTCAAATTGCTGGAAACAATGTCTACCGTAAAATTTCCAGGAGTAACTACCCAGTACGACCACATAAAACAAATAGCAGAAAAATCAGATGCCAGACTAAGATTCGCAGGAAGAATCTTCGGGAAATTAACTCATCCACGAAAGATGTAGCTTTAAAGACGCTTATTCGAGCGATTCTTGAGTACTCTTCATAAATCTAGGAACCTTACAGATAGGACTGATAGATGAGATAAAGAAGATCTAATGAAGAACGGTATGTTCCGTCACAGGGTCGTTTACTCTGTGCGAGAGTGTTACAGAGATGCTCACCAAATTCCAGTGTCAGGCGCTATAAGGGAGGCATCGGGCATCATGGAAAAGTTTACCACTGACATTTCGAGAGAGTACTATACGTGAAGTATCGGACAACATATTATTTTTTCCCACATACATCTCACGAAATGACTTCGACTAGAAAGTTCAAGGAATTAGAGCTAACACTGAGGCTTACCTACACCTATTCTTCACACGCGCCATTCACTACTGGAACAGGGATAGGGGCCTCAGTTAGCTGTACCTGAAGCATCCCTCCCACTACTATGTACTGACGTAGATGTAGAATTTTCACTTGAAAACATTTTCTCAATCTGTCACTTACTTTATTTCCATTGGTTGTTCTTGTTGTGGCCTTCAGTCTGAAGAGGTTTGTTGCAGCTCTCCGTGCTACTCTATCCTGTGAAAGCCTCTTCATCTCCGAATAATTACTGCAACTTACATCCTTCTGGATCCGCTTGCTGTATTCATCTCTTGGTCTCCAACTACGATTTTTACCTGCAAATTTCTCTCCAATGCTAAGTTGGTGATCCCTTGACGTCTAGAATATGTTCTATCAATCGATCCCTTCTGTTGCTCAAGTTGTGCCCCAAATTTCTTCTGTCCAGTACCTCATCATTAGTTTCGTGATATATCCATATAAACATCAACATTCTTCTGTAGCACCACATTTCGAAAGTTTTTATTCTCATTTTATCTAAACTGTTTATAGTCCATGTTTCACTTCCATACATGGCTACACTCCAGACAAATACATTCAGAAGAGACTTCCTACATTTTAAATCTATATTTGAAGTTAACAAATTCCTCTTCTTCAGAAAGGCTTTTCTTGTCATTGTCAGCCTATATTTTATCTCCTCTCTATTCGGCCATCATCAGTTATTTTGCTGCTACGTTAAGTGTTTCCTTTGCATCGCTTGATTTAAAACGACTACATTCCATTATCCTTGATTTGCTCTTGTTGATTTTCATCTTACATCCTCCTTTTAATTGTGCATTCCATTCAACTGCTCTTCCAAATCCTTTGCTGTCTCTGAGAGAATTACAATGTCGTTGGCAAACTTCAAAGTTTTTGTTTCTTTTCGCTGAACTTTAATTCCTGCTCTAAATTCTTCTTTAGTTTCCCTTACTGCATGTTCAGTGTACATATTGAGTAACATTGGGGACAGGCTACAACCCTGTCTCACTCTCTTCTCAACCACTGTTTTCGTTTCATGTCCCTCGACTCCTATTGCACATGCCCCAAACGTCTTTCCTTAACTTATATTCTAAGATAAATCGTAAGGTCAGTATTGCCTTGCATGTTCCTACACTTCTCAGAACCAAAACTGATCTTCCCTGAGGTCGGCTTCTATTCGTGCTAGTATTTTGCAACCTATACTTATTAAAATGATGGTTCCGTAATTTTCATACCTGCAAATTTTCCTTGGAATTATTACATTAGTCTTGAAGTTTGAGAATATTTCGCCTGTCTCATACATCTTACACACCAGATGGAAGAGTTTTGTCCTGGCTGGCTCTCCTAAGGCCATCAGTAGTTCTGACGGAGTATTATCTACTCCTGAAGCCTTTTTTCGACTTAGATGTTTCACAGCCCTGTCAGATTCTTCTTGCAGTATTGTATCTTCCATCGTATCTTCGTTTACGTTCACTTCTCTTTCTATAAAACTGCTGTCAAGTATATCTTCCTTCTATTGACCCTCTTTTGGACGGTTTCCCATCCGAGCTTTTGATACTCATACAGCTGCTTCTTTTTCCTCCAAAGGCCCCTTTAATTTTCCTGGAGGCGGTATCTGCCTTTGTCCTACTGAAATATCCTTCTAAATCCTTACATTTGTCCTCTAGTTCTTTCTGCATAGCCATTTTGCTCTTCTTGTCAGTCTGACTTTTTAAACATCTGTGTTCCCTTTCGCCTGCTTCATTTGCTGCATGTTTACATTTTCTCCTTTCGTCAATTAAATTCAATATCTCTAGTGTTATCCAAGGACTTATACTTAGCCTTGTCTTTCTACCTATTTCATCCTCTGCTACCTTCACTATTTCACATCTTAAAGCCACTCATTCGTCTCTTGCTTTATTCCTTTACCCTGTACTAGTCAACAATTGCCTAATGCTCCCTGTTAAACCCTAAACAACTTCTGGTTCTTTCAAATTATTCAGGTCCCACTTTTTTAATTTCCTACCTTTTTCCAATTCCTTCAGTTTTAATCCACAGTTCATCACCAGTAAAATGTGGTCAGAGACCACAACTGCCCCCTGGAAATTGTTTACAGTTTAAAATCTGGTTCCTAAATCTCTGTCTTACCATTATAAAATCAATGTGAAACTTTCTGGTAGCTCCATATCTCTTCCATGTATACAACCTTCTTTTATGATGCTTAAACCAAATGTTAGCGATGATTAAATTATGCTTTGTGCAAAACTCTACCAGGTGGCTTCCTCTTTCGTTCCTTTTCCCCCAGTCCATATTCACCTACTATTTTTCCTTCTTTTCTTTTTCCTGCTTTAGAATACCACTCCCCCATCACTATTAAATTTTCGTCAACGTTAACTATCGGAATAATTTGTTTTATACCACTATACACACACTTCTTCATCTCTACATCATCTGCTGAGATAGTTGGTATATAAACTTACACTACTGTGGTGGCGGTGTGGGGGGGGGGGGGTTGGTTCATGTATATCTTGCCTACAATAATGTGTCCACTATGTTGTTCATAGTAGCTAGTCCGCATTCCTATTTTCTTATTCATTATTAAACACACTCCTGCATTACCTGTCTCTGATTTGGAATTTATAACCCTGTATTCACCCGACCAGAGGAGGCTGCCACCAAACTTCACTAATTCACACCATGCCTAACTTCAACTTATCCATTTCTCTTTTTAAATTTTCTAACCTAGCTGCCCGACTAAGGGATCTAACATTCCGTGCTCCAAACTGTAGAATGCCAGTTTGGTTTCTCCTGATGACGACATCCTCCTGAATAGATCCCGCCTGGAGACCTGAATGGGAGACTATTTTACTTCCAGAATATTGTACCCAACACGACATCATCATTATTTAACCATACAGTAGAGCTGCGTGCCCTCAGGAAGAATTACCGCTGTAGTTTCTCCTTGCTTTCAGCCGTTCACAGTACCAGCACAATAAGGCCATTTTGGTTGACGTTATAAGGCTAGTTCACTCAATCATCCAAACTGTTGTCCCTGGAACCACTGAAAAGACTGCTGCCACTCTTCAGTGACTACACATTTCACTGGCCTCTCCACAGATACTTCTCCGTTGTGGTTGCACCTACAACACTGCTATCTCTATCACTCAGGCAAGCATGCCACCCCAGCAAAGGCGAGGTCCATGGTTCTTGTGGGATGTATTTCCATGGGTACTGTGTCTAATAGTTTTATAGCTGCATATTTCACACTTTATGCACCAAATTTAGATTCATTGGGAGGTAATGCAGATCATTTCCCCTTCCACTATTCTACCTGTCAATATCTCTGTTATTCTGAATCTCAGTTGGCTTATTGATAGCAAATATCATGAGCGAATAGTTGTGATAAGGTATCAAGACTAGCAACATTAGCTGCAAATTTATAGTATGTGACAATTCGTGTATATTATAAGTGACTTAGCAGAAGTAAAAAGAAACATGCTGCCTGTTGACATTACAAACAGATTTCCATTCTGTGCAATAAGAATTGCTTTAGCTACTTTCAAGTTTGGATGAATCCATCCAAAGACAAATAAGATTTATATTACATTGAGCAATACAATAATTTCCTTTAATATATCATGGGATACAAAGACAATGCTACAGTTTAGAAGTGTACTAACAACAGCAATAATCGATGTGCATTGTTTAACAAGATGTAGACAGCCAAAGGCATTCTCTCCTGAGAAAAGAAAACTTTATTCTCATTATTAGGAATAGTTCACCATATGAAATACTAAAAAAGTATTGCAGACGCTGTACTTAAATCGACAGAACCAATCATTATGGTTTTGAAGTAATACACTTCTTGCACGTGATGATACAAAGCAAGATTTTCCTTGCCTTTTTCTTATTTCAAACAAAGCAGAGCAAGCCATGACATCACTGTTTATTTTATTGAATAAAGAAGAAAGTAGAGGAAATATATCCTCAATTGTTTCTGTCAGTTTTTGGTGTCATCAGTCTTTGAACTGGTTTGATGTAGGGTGCCTGGAATTCTTCACATGTCCCTACCTCTTCATCAAAGAGTAGTACTTAGATCCTCTACCATTTGTTGGATGTATTCCCATCTCTGTCATCCCCTACAATTTTTACCTTCTGCATCTCTCTCTAGTGCCACGGAAGCAATTCCCTAAACATAACTGTTTCCATTTTTGTCATACTTAGCTGAATCAGTTTGAAATGTTTAGCTTTCGCATAGGAAAGAACCGATCAGAGGACAATATTGTTCAAAACACATTGACAATGCATGGATGTATGAAAATTAAATGAAAGGAAGGACAAGTTGATGTGAAAGTAAATCACTATTATACACTAATGGGGAAAAATCACAACACCGAAATACAATTAATGCAGGATAATGAAATTTCGGGAATACATTTATTCAGTTAGCCAACGGCCTTGCCACAGTGGTAACACTGGTTCCCATCAGATCACCAAAGATAAGCACTACTGGGCTGGGCTAGCACTTGGATGGGCTACCATCCGGTCTGCAGAGCACTGTTGGCAACCAGGGTGCACTCAGCCCTTGTTAGGCAAACTGAGGAGCTACTTCATTGAGAAGTAGCGGCTCTGGTCTCGGAAAATGACATACAGCCAGGAAAGCAGTGTGCTGACCACATGCCCCTCCATCTCTGCATCCAATGACGCCTTTGAGCTGAGGATGACATGGCGGCTGGTCAGAACCATTGGACCTGTTCGGGAGGAGTAAGTTATTTATCTAGATAATGTATTTAAGTGATTAACATTGTAAAATCACAGGTTAATGTAAGTGTGGGATAAGCCATTGTAAATGTGAAATGCTGGTACATTAATTATACCAATTGCCAGATCGTTGAATTGCAAGCACGCAAATGTGCATGTGTTGTGTTGTACAAGTGCCAGATGACAGTTTGCTGGATGGAGTTCCATGTCTGTTGCACGGACTGTCGATGCTGTTTGTGGATATTGCTGGAGATGTTATCTGATGATGTCCATCATGTTCTTGATTGGAGGCAGAGCTGGTGATCGTGCAGGTCAAGTCAACATGCTGACACTCTGTAGAACATGATTGAAGGCATACTTATAAAACTGTTGGAAGCTTACGAGTGTCATGCATAATGTATTGCATAGTAAATCGACCCTTGTGATCTTCATTTGTGTATTGAGTAACTTATGAAAGCAATGTGTTATTTGGAAAATCGTTTCCCCTTAATTCTAATATAGGCACTTACATCCCTAGTGCAATATTTCCACATTTTCCACTCAGTATCCACTTTTCTGTAAGGAAGTAATAGCTACTTTATGATCAAGTCATAACTTACAAAATAGTAGCCTGTAGTAGTGAAACTTACAGCTAAAATAATTTAAGAAGATATAAATGATTGACAATATTTTCGAAAATTTGATGGTTATGCACTGTACACTGTCTTTGGTATAAGCACTAGATAACTAGGGTCTCCTGGTAATTGTGTATAGGAAGGGGACATGGGAAATATGTGGAAAATAATGTGAAATGTGCATATGGGAAAGAAATAATAGGTAGGATGTAAGTGTTAGAAGATAAGTGGGATGCCAATTTCACAAGGAAACAGTCCGTTGGAGCCATGTATCTGGGATGTCATGTATAGGGTAAGATTTGATTTCAAGGAAGGCTATATTTCAGAGATGAATTCATGGTCTACGAAGAAAAGACGATAAGAATCGTGCTCGGAAAGGACATGTAGTGCTTGGAAATGGAGGAAAGATGGGACATGTTGACAGAGTCTGGCAGCAAGTCACGTTGCACTGTTGTCACAACATTAGGAATTAATAGAGTAGCAAGGGTGGTTACTTCAGATATCGGCTCATATAGCCAGCAATAGTATCCATGATCCTACCACCAGTGGTACTTTCAGCAGCTACATGATCTGACAACTTCTTTCGCTGCATAAAAATCTGCTCCATTCTCAAAGGTAAAAACTACACAATGCAGTGTAGTACCACCAGGCAATGAAAACGTAGGACACAACACAGCCTCTCAAATTCTGACACAAATGGTGATGATATCCACTGTGATCTACTTTGAAACGTAGTCAGCCAATGAGGGTAGAAGTTACCATCAGGCAATGAAAACGTATGACACAACACAGCCTCTCAAATTGTGATACAAACTGTGATGATATCCACTGTGATCTACTTGAAACGTGTAATATTGGAAGTACTCGTTACAGAAAGTTTTTATCAGAGAAAAAACAACAGTTTAACTTCTGTGGATAAACAGTAGTGTACTATTTCAATATGAAGATTTTTTTAATACTTATTGATGACCGAATAAGCTAAATAAGTAATAGTTTTAATGAATTCAGCGGGGATATGTTGCATACTATGCATCTAAAGCAGCTTCACACCATTATTCAGTAGTATGATTCACAAAAATGGTTCTACAAAGGCATTACAGGTCATTTATTATAAAACTCCAGCCACTATGACACTGATACAAGGCCAGTCTTTCAACGATTTGCTGAAATTAATACACTATACCAACACAATATTTCAAAAAGGATTATATAAAATTTCAATGAATCTTTTTGAAACACACTTTATTTTAATATTGTCACTTCTCCATTTAATGTACTTGCTGTGCCTACCTACCTGTCACACACGGACTTGATGGCTATGTTGTCATGTTCCACTATCTAAGCAAAAACTAATGTTGAAGTAAATCTCAATTATTTATATTATTATTATTATTAGAAACTAATAATCACTGAACACACCATAAATCTAATAAGTTTATTGTAAATTGTTATACTTGAAGAATTCGAACATCAGGAGATTTACAACATTTTTAGCTTAATGTTCATTCTTCATTGAGTACTGTCAGACTGTTGATATGAGCAAAATACAAGGAATTTTAGTTAAACCATTTTATAGTTCTATAGGCTGCAAGACTTTTTCGTGCAACAGAATTCAAATTCTTGAGTGGACAGAATAGATTTTCCCCATGCAGCAATTACATTATAAAGGCTAATTCACATTGGCTGTCATGTCTCATTATGTCAAAATATTCCATAATGCATTTAAAATGGTTGCTTTAACAAAGGCCGTGTCGACATCTGCTAACATCGGAAGTTAACATGTTTTCGCCATGCTTTATTGACATAGAAGTGAATTTTGTGCTTTTGTTTCTTCTTAATCTTTATTTTTATTACTGTGCTTTGTTTTTGTGGCAAATCGGAAATGTTCCACGATTTGAATACTTTTTGCATTGAGTGTTCTTCCAAAAGGGAGCTCAGATACCTAACAACCTAAAATTATTTAGCTTTTACAATAACAGAACAGAGCTGATGCCCACAGTTACATAAATAAGAACATACGTTGATGAAGCAGTTTTCAGTGTATAACGCTTTAAATGAGAACTTCAGCTGTAATGAAGAAGAAAATTACCGTTGTTTATGACAGAAATAGTTAAATAAGGGAAAAACATAATGGGTAAGGTGTGCTCTGTCTATTCCCTTAGAACTATTGTTTGATGTATTTGTGTGTATATATTTTCGCTAGCATATAAATGTCGATTTTTTGAAACGTTGTTTCATTTCTCAGAACTTTACTTCAAGTAACAGATCAGGGACATACGTTCGAAAGTTTGCTTTGGCCGTTAATAAACTTTATAGTTCCTCAATCCCAATAGTCTACTCCAACTTTTTGTATCATAGATAGCGTCTCATAACATCGCTTTCACCATCTGATACAGTACTAAGCAAACTGACATGTAATGGAAAGTGCGAATACACCTTGATGTGATGATGCCATAATGTGATGACATCCAGTGTAAATTGGCATCAACCTGTTGCAATGTTAGTGTGTAACTTGTAAACTATGTTTAGTGTACAGCACTATCGGTAGTTCACCTCCAGTGTGACATTTTTCTGTTTTCATGTGGTGGTAGAATACTACTGACCTGATGTAGCTGGGAAGTTCCACAGTAGTCAGTTCACTCACTGGAGCATAGAGCTGAGTGCGGTGATAAAGTAATTAATCGTCAGTGGGTGTACAAGAACGTCATGGAATGAGACAGGCAATGCATTTGCGTGTTTATTTAAAGCAGTTAGTGCAAGAAGTGATTTATATTTGTGAATGCCTGCCATGTCATATTGACCATTCCATATGCATTGAACTGGGACCTGAACTGCAAGGATTAATCTTGCAAGTGTTGTCTTGAGCATTCTATAGTGACCACAGAAATGTTATCGTAATATCTGAAACTGAAGTGACTGATTATCACAATAGGCAGAATATAATTATACTCGAGAAAAATTGGTCGCTAGAATTGTGTAAGATGGCTATAAAAGAGATTCTAATGTGTTTAAAATATTAGTGTATGAGAACTACAGTCAACTAAAGTAATATTTCAGAATCGAAATTGTACACTGGTAGAAATGAGTTACTTTGAACTGCAGAGTAGCAGCCAACCCTCTGCAATTGAATTGTAGCTTTGTACCTGAACGTTATAGTATTTCCAGCATCGATAGTGCCACAGATGAGTAAGCAGCTCGCCATGAAAATATAGGTAGGTGACTGAGGACATTGTCAAGAAGTATTCCCACATCTAACTGTGCAATATAGAGTGAGAACATCATTACTTTTGCAAATATAACGTTATTTATATCGGAGCTGCCTGCTTATACCCATTGTTAAAATCTCTAAGAATACAATGTGAGTCTATTTGCCACCTTGGACGTTACTGGTGCTCTGTTTAGCAGTACATCTAACTTTTTACCACTATTTTGAGTACACTGATGTCCTAACAGCAACTGTTTCTTAACAGTTGTAACAAAGAGGTAATTTGTTTTTGCTTGGACAATTTTCAGCTTTGATCTGCTTGCAGTTTTACATGTCTATAGGCAAGGATGAACACACTCTGCTCTCAAGATACCCAGGCTAAAGAACGAGGAAAAAATGGAATAATGACTTGAAAATGAAGTTTTTACATAACATAATATGTTGTATAATACAATATTTATATGATATAATATATGCATAAGTTTTTATGTAACATTATACTAATGTCATTACTGCAGGAGAGGCATTTATTGGGATTGTCTGGATACAACATTTCATTTCATAGCCATTCTGTGGAAAGTTACAGATTTCTGAGCCAGAACAAATAGTTGTCCCCTTCATCAACATACAAGCTGTCCACACCTAGAAAAGAAAAAAATCAACATGTTAGATTCTATGATTCGATTTTGCAAGACTTATTTATTGCATACAAACTGAACAAGTTTTCATCTGATATAACATTTCCCTTGGGCATGTCTTTGATTTTTCATACTCTTCCACATCATGTGATTTTAACATACTGGAGGTACTTCTGTAGAGAATCACAATTTTCTGTTCGTTTTATGAAACAAATAAGTAACACAACTGTAATAACTGTAAATGGTGCTATTAAATATACATGAATGGCACGTTTTTCACAACATAGTAAAGGATCAGATTAACCTATCAAATGACATGTTATCATTTCATTTCAGGGCATTCATCACATTGAGTTTCATTTCAGAAGTGAACGGAAGGAGGGAATAGAGATCGTAGAACTGTTACACTGGTGTCATGGCAGTAGTAGCGGATGCGGCTGGGGAAAATACGAAGAACACAGTTTGGCGATAATGTGTACATTTTCCACTCAATTCCTGTACGAACAGTGAGAAATCACTACAGTCTCCCCAGTGATAATCTCTGGCTTTCAGTGCATAAAACCATTAGATTGGGAGTTAGTGGTGTTTTCCTATTAGGAATTAAAACATATTCATATCAAATAGCAAGTCTGTTTGCTTATGAGTCTCTTCTGTGTCTTGTTTATGTGCTTGGTTTCAACTGACCATCTCGCTTCCCCACCAAAAAGAATAGAAATCGGATAGCTTTCCTTGCAAAACAGCAGAAATGTCAAAATATTAGCAAAAGCACATTTACCTAAAACATTGTTCAAGACCCAGAACTCAAGTTAAATGAACTGCTCAATGCAAGTGTTGCACTAACTATGAACATAACTGAGCTCAGGCTCCAGGGAAGCAGAGAGCGAAATAACAATCATAATAAAACTAAATGAAATAACATTACTGTGAAATAAAAACGAAACAGTAATAAAAATAAAGACAATGCATTCGAAAGTACATATCTCTGTATATATGTGAAATCAGATTCTGCTGCTGGTTATATACAGCAACAATGGCTCTAACCTAACTAGGCCTCCAGGTGAATAAGTAGTCGATGACAGATATGGATATGTGCTTCAACTTTATGCTAGCGTTCATCAATTTATTAATGTTAGTGGCTGGAAAGTGTCAGCCTGTCAGCAACTCATGGCCAGATATTTTTTTGTGAGTGAGAGATTTGCTGAAAGTGCTTAATAGGGCAGCAGTTGAATAGTCTTCCATGGTAGGACAGGGCAGCATGGACAGCATGTAGTCTTGCTTTATCTTGTTAAATAATAATATCACAGTGATCTCGAAGACAGGCCATGGCCAAAAGACTTAATGTGCCTGAAATGTGATGCATGTTCTCCAAATTACCAACTACGTGAAAGAGATATGCTCATACTGCGTATCCAGTGGCATCTTATACCATCATGCAAAGTGTTGGCCCAACATGTGATAATGAATGCAGTGTGGCAATTTTAGTTGTCCTCAGACCCTTTATACATGGATGCATCCAATGTAATCCTCTACACAGAACTGGAACTCGTTGGGCACACCGCTGTCAGTGTGCCTCTCTCTACTGTCTCGCCAAGGGAAATTACGACAATGGTCACCATGCCAACAGTCTACGGTGATCTAGACGTCGTCGTACTGTCTGTGTGAATACTTGACTTGCTGCAAACAAGCCTGTTTCCTAGTTCACAGAATGTGATATGGCCGTATAGTCCTGCACAGCTGAGCAAACCATATATTTCTCTTCTTGGGCACTAGTCACATGGGATTGTTGAGTATGGGTCTTCTGAACCCATAAATGCCAAATGTTCATGTAAGTCATGCGTGTCTTTCCAACACAAGCAGCAATATCACAGAACAATAAACTATACTATTAATAGGCTGTGGTCCCATCTCTCTGTATTCCAACACATGATATAGACATTCTCGTTCTTACACTAGGTGTAACACGATCTTCTCACAAACACTCTCAAATACAATTTGAGGAAATCATTTTTTATACAGAGAATGCAGATGATGTTACAGCTAGCTATTTTATGTGGCTGCAGTGATGCATATCCAAGCATGTAGTACATTTCGTATGTATCCTTGACGTTTTTTACATGTATATCAGTATATGTGAACTACATGACCGACATACTTCTGCGTGATATCATCTAGAGATCGCGCTATTACATCAAAGTCAGCAGCGCAAATCAATGCCACAGACAGACAGAGCTCACTGCAATCTGACATATGGAAGGCGCTCCAGAAGACCAAGCCTCCCTCTCACCAAAGGAGTGCCCTCACACTGAGGTCAGTGTATGAGTAGTGTCAAGCATTCAACAGCTAAGCCCCAGTTTTTTAGCTCAGCTTCAGAGTCAACAACATCATGAATAGAGATCTTGAAGTTTCAGAAGACCATGTACTTTAATTAAAGTTGAATATTGTACTCTAGGAGAACAGTTTGTGATTGTATGCATCAAGTGATACTTTCATAGTCAATAACATTTGTAAATATTCTACACTCTCCTGTTGCAAAGGACAGTCTCAAGTTCAGTAAATCTTTTTATTCATCCATGTAATAAAGTGAACTGATATTTCATCTGTTGTAGTTAAAAATGAACCATCTCCCAGAGCACTCAAAGAACCTACAGTTGTGGCCAGGTGACTGTAGTATTGCTTGGTCTTAATGGCCCAGGCGTTGTTTTTACTGATTATTTAATGTAAATTCTTTACATTTTTGGTGTAAGTGGGTCTGATATTTAGGGTCTGTGGGTTTATTGTGATGTGTCCATTAAATAGTCCCTGCGATATCGACGTAAATTTGTCGATGTTGTGGTCGTTGCAATCGATAACTCGTTCTCAAATAGATGGGGCGAGACTGTGTCTAACATATGCGAGGAGTGAAGTTCAAATATCGCGTGGACCATCTGTTTCAGCTTCTAGCTATGTCACGTGAATATCAGAATAGATCCTTCCCTCTTGCATCAGCTGGTAGCCCATTTTTATTAGCTACAGTACCATTTGTAGAACTCTCTCGCACTGTTCGCTCTCGTAATTTCTAGAATAATGCATAGTTTTTTTTTCTTGAAGCGGCACCAGCTGCCGTCTGTTGGTGTTTCTTTGGCACTCTTATGCCGATGAAGCAAACACGATAACATTTCGTGTAGACCTTTTCTTTTCTTCCATCAATACAATGTGATCAGGATCAAAAGTTGTCAGAAAAACATTCTGGTTTTTAGTCATTTTGTCACCTTCCTCAAAAGATAAACCACAGTTCCTCAGTATACACCAAAGAAATTCAGCCTGACAGTTTCTTTTTTCAAATAAATAGAATTCCATGGCACTATAAATCCTTCTGAGTTGATTTTCCTAGACATTTAACTGTCATGATTGATTCCAGTAGTCGTTTGACGCTTTTGTAATCAATGAATATGTAGTACTTTTGCCTATTTGCGCATGCTGTAGCCTTATATCACTTGGTGTGGTTCAAATACCAACACTGACACGCCTTTGGAGCCAACTGCTGTTTTGGCTAATGAAGAAGTCAAGCATAATTTTAGATTTAGTAAGATACATGAGAGACTACACACTTGCACACGTTTTTAATTCGATTTTTAGAGAAATCTTAGTTAAGCACCACAACTCTACACCCATATCTAAAGATGGGTCTAACCAGCTGCTCAATGGTTTACCAACGAATTTACTGTATGTGACGTAGAGTCGCATGAAGTCTTGACTGGCAGATCCTGCAAATGAAGTCGATTACCTAAAATATATTAGTTTCATGATAAGGTTCAGCAGAGGGTTAAGGTTCTGCAGAGGGTTCAATCTGTTGGAAACACTTGATTGTAGCTCTTTGCAGACATAAATGATAAGACAGGATGATGTATTAGGTGGTTCCCATGGTTGTGCTAGTCCAAGGAACTTTCCAGTCTTTTGTACTGTCACCAGATGTACTGAGTAGATCATATGATAAATCCAGTGACAGAAATGGGAAGTATTACACTATGAACAACTTG
This sequence comes from Schistocerca nitens, assembly GCF_023898315.1. Lineage (NCBI taxonomy): Eukaryota > Metazoa > Arthropoda > Insecta > Orthoptera > Acrididae > Schistocerca > Schistocerca nitens. The sequence continues at coordinate 358,936,555 of NC_064622.1, forward strand.
AATGGATGTTACCAATCTGAAACTGCAGTATTTTAATATCTGTGGGCTAGGTTGATTAAAATTTCATCTGTAGAATAGCTTACATTTAGTATTTCCAGTACAGAAAAAAGTCTTTCTTACAGATTAAGGTTGGAGTAATTACATGAAGGCTTGTGAATGTGTCTATCGTTATGGAACTTATCAGGCAGAAATTACAAGACAACATACCCAGATGATGTGCACATAGAGACTATCGCCAACTTGCAGATTTTAAGAAAGGTTGAATCATTGGCGTGAGCGAGATGGTAGCATCATAGTGACAGATCCTGGAGACAGTTGGCTGTGCTGCAATGAATGCAGAACGTGTGGTGACATCATGGACTCAGAAGATCAGTATGGCAAGGAGACTTCACTTCCAAAAGGATTGCACCATGACAAGACTTTATGATTGTCTCTCATGGCCAGGTCACCAAATATCATAATTAGTTAATTAATTTCGTGTTACATGGATCGTTTTGCATGATAATTTGTAATGATGTGGAACTGGTCATTTCACATTCACATTGCAAATTAATTTGTAAATATGGCTACATGCTGAACATTATTAAGTTTTTTTTAAGAAGAAACATACAGATGAGAGTTGTTAATTCCTACCCACTACCTTTTACACATTACAATCATAGAAATTCTTCTTTAGAAAAGAAGGAAGTTGTCAATGAGAAACTTTTTCACTTTGTTTTCAAATTGTACTTTACTGTCTGTCGGACATCTTATACCACTGGTTTAGCGATTAAATATTTTAGTTCCAGCATTGTGCACCCCTTTTTATGCAAAAGACAACATTTATCTGAAGGAATGGATGTCATTTTCCCTTCTGGTATTGTAATTAGGTACAGCATTGTTCCGTTTGAACTGCTGTGGCCTATTTACAACTAACTTCATGAGGGAATAAATATATTGTGAAGTAGTAGTCAGAATATCTAAATCCTTAAACAGATGTTTACAAGATGATCGTGAGTGAGCACCACATATTATTCTTGCAGCACGTTTTTGAAATATGAACACTTTCTTAAGGATGAGTTACCCCAGATAATTAATTCATATGATATTATAGGATTAAAATATGCAAAATATATCAATGTAATGATTTGTCTCTCTCCCCTAGGTTTATAGTGATTCTAAGTATAAATGTGGCTGAACAAAGTTGTTTTAGAAGTCCCAAATTTCCTAGTTTAAATTCTCATGTATATTGAGTCCTAAAATTTTTGATCTTTCCACCCTGTTTATTATTTCCTCACTATGTGTTACGCTTATCATTGGTGTAGTACACATGGATGTGCAGAACTGAATATGTTGTGTATTTTTAAGAACATTATTTATCATTCATTCTATTTCTGTATTTATGCTAGGACTAAATACAATACTAGTGTCATTTGCAAAAAGAACTAATTCTGCTTGTTATACATTAGACAGATGATGGTTTACATATATATATATATATGACAAACCATAGTGGACCTATGATTCAGCCTTAGAGAACCCCAAATGTGATTCCTCTCCAGTCAGAATAACAGCCCCAGACTAAATTGGTTGAATTGCTAAATTCAACTTTCTGCATTCCTTTGGTTAGATATGACATTATCCATTGGTTGACTATACCTTCAATCCCATAATTTATCCAGGAGAATATTGTGCTTCACACAGTCAAATGCCTTAGATAGGTCGAAGAATATACCAGTATTCCAGCAAAATTATGCAAGACCTCAAAGTGCAGTTCACATTACAGATTCCTTGACGAATGTGATGTGACAGATAGATGTATATATTCATGCCAGCCTGCAGAATGCAGTATTAATGGACTGCCAAAGCATATGTTTCACCCATGGCAAGAAATTTCTCAAAATGACATTCGGTGGCTGTTTACTTCTGTGCCACAAGCAATACAAAAGTGTTGAAGTTTTCCTGGCTGATCGAATATTCCAACATTTTTTGGGAGTGCACCCAGGATGTTATTAACTCTTGTTCCAATATTTCGGCTGACAACCGTTCAGCCACTCTCTAAGCGAGCCGCTTGCAAGATTTTGAAAGCACTTTACACTGAGGAGTAAACACACATGTGTAAAAGATAACACTGTTAGCAACAAGAGCGTCAGTCACAGTTAAAACTTAACGTCTCTAAGAGTAACACAAAACAATAACAGTCAACAAATCCACAATGCTTACTAAGTATTTGTTAAGTTGTTGTGCGTGGCACATGTAAGAATTCCAGGCTATGAAGACCTAGAGCACCTTTCGGAGCACAGATGTGAAATGAGGGGCTTCCACAATTTGTCAAGCTGGAAATCCTCGTCTTACGTGAGCAGGTTATTGGCTAATTGTATTTCCATTGGCCATCCCAAAAATTACGAAAAAGATAAGATACTGACCACAGCGTCGTCCTATTTTGATTCAGAGGTCAAGGAAGCTCGGAAATACGATTAGCAGACAACTTGTTCAACTGGGATGAGGGTTTCCAGCTTGACAAATCATTGAAACCTGTCATTTTATGTCTGCGCTCTCAGAGGGAAATTCTTCTAGGCTGTCACTACCTGGCATTCAAATATATGTCATCCATAATAATGAGATAAATACTTTGTAAGCACTATGAATTGGCTGATTCTGTGCTTGCTCTTAGAGGTGTAATATTTCATCTATGATTGATGCTCTTATTGCCAACAGTTTTATCTTTGACACATGAGCCTAAACTCCACGGTTTAGTGTTTTAAAAATCTTGCAAGTGCCTACCATTGAGAATGGATGAAAGGTTGTCAGCCGAAATATCGACACAAGAATAAATAATATCCTGGGTGCACTCACGAAAAATGATGGAATACAAGAGTGTATTCATGGCCTTAGCCGGTAACACCTCATACTGATGTTGATAGCAGAGATCAGTTTCAAACAAAATGAAAGTTCAATCACTTAATGTTTGTTATGTGTGGGTTACCACCACTGAGTTCATAAATAGTTAACTGGTGTTTCATGGCATAATACTTTCTATTTATGTTACCGTTTCTAATGAGCCTTGTCAATGTGACGTAAACCCCATGTCCTTCCATTTCAATCAGGGTACTGGGTGACAAGCTACAGTGGTTCAAAGCTATCCAGTCGTCCAGATTTAGGTTCCTTGTTTTCCCTAAATTATGTAAGCCAAGTGCTGGGACGGATTGTTTGAAAAAGTCTCAGCTGATAAACAGCCCTTTCCTTGGAAACGAGGAGATTGTGTTCTGTAGCTTCAGGAAGTAAACCACTACGTGGATTTCATGTACCTTAGATTTCCAGTAATGATAGTTCTCCACATACTAGTGAGGAGATGGATTTTTCATGTATTATCAAATAACATCGTGACTACTTTCAGTGATTGATTTGGGTACAAAAATGGTTAGACATTATCCCAAAAGACTTTGCTTACAGTACAATGCATGCCTATAGAAATTCACTTGGCATGACCATGAAGTTGTTTGCCTGTATCACCACTGCTGTTGGACATAACTTCAGTCTTGTGGCAGGGAACATGCCACTTCCAAAAGATGTACATTTTGAAGAGACAGGGAATCCTATGCAGCAGACTGTTCCAACATTGTTCTATGAGGCATGGGTGCCAACGCCAACATGCATGCTCTTTGTCTACCATTGCGATGGAACAGCCAGCTGTACAGTATTCCAAGGGTATCAGGTATCGTCTGACGTTACAGTGCCTTTGACAGACTTCAAATTAACTAAATAATTCACACAGTTGGTAAAGTAAGTAAGAATATTGCAGGTGCAGTGGCCATACCAACAGGAGTGAGGAGTTCATTGCCAGGTGGGCTGGCAGGGTCGGGCACCTGTGGTGTTTGGTAGATCAGCCAGAACAGGTAATTGGCAGGGTCCTCCCTGTAGCCAGCCAGCATCGTGATGTAATGCCCATAGGGCCACTCTGTCGCCTCAAACCTGTGAATTAATTCCAATGCTACAGTCCTGTGTACAAGTTTCCTTCACAGCTTCAGAAGAATGTTTCCTCTTTGGAATCTAATATTAGGTAAATATGTCGCTTTTCCATTAACATAATTGAGTAATCTTCAAGATGATACCACAAATAATATTATAAAAGATGTCATATCATGTAGACATTTAACTGTGGTGTGCAAACGAGGCATTTATTTAAGGATCGGTGCATATCCCAACTCAGCTTCATGGTCGAGGTCACTAACACCTATACTAATATGCAACTCTCGATTAAGATCCTGGCGGTAGAAAAAACCTTCACTGCAAATGTTTGAGCGACAAGGGGAGCAGAGGTGGAGGAGTGAAGCTTTTGGCACCCAGAATAGCACCAATTAAGAATGTAAGAGTCATATGTGATTGTTGGCTGGAAGATCCTGTGAGTTAGGTTCAGTCAGGTAATTGGAAAGGCGTTTTGTTCTTCTGTGCATATTTGCTGTGTGGATAGTGTGGCATCATGGCACATAGCCTACTTCTCTTGACTACAATCAGGAAGGTTGCTGATCTTAACATTCCCATTTGATGGACTGTTAATCACTAACAGTGTTATATGCCCTTATTAAATGAGATGCAGTGGAAAGATTTGTAGTTTAACCAAGGGGACTGCGGCAAAGTCTGGTGACAACCCCCTCTCCTCTCCTCGCCAGCCAAGTACTGATGGTGCAAATGTCTTCTACCACTGGGATTCGAATTGACAATCTCTGAGTCAGGCACCCCTACACAGGGGTACATGAGCAAGCTCAGGAATGGGGGCGAATTATTTGTGCAAGTGTTCTGTGCTATATTCAGTATCTTTCCACAGTGTCTCATGGAGAGAAGGTATATGACACTATTGGTAGGGGTGTTAAGTCCAACAGCCCACTTAGTGCTATTGGAGAGAAGCATGGTACCAGGTTCTAGCCTTTCCTTTCTTTTATTGTTATCAACAACTCAAACGTGATACAACACTCTACAGACAATCATTACAGTCACTTACACTGGACAGATACACTTAACACACATAATATGCAACTCTCCCAAGTGGTTTCATATTGAAAGGCTTGCACAAGACTGTGAAACACACAAATTTGTTCTTTTATTCATTATATACCCCGTGATGAGATATCAGTTTCTACAATTAGGGTAGTATTTAGGATTCAATAACGTATGCAGATGCCACATGGGAAATATTTGTCATACAAATAGAGTATTTGCTGTACAGACTTTGGCATGCAACTATTGAAACACGGTATGTCCTGTAGAGCAAAACTAAGTGGTAAATGATAAGTAGCAAGGGTTTTCGGGTGGTACAAGTCGTCAATATTATACGAATCCAGCTTATAAAGGCTCTTTGAATACTCAGGTGCAGCATCGATATGTCGATACATTTAGAGGTATCGCAAGTCAATTCCCTTGTCTCAATAGTTGTACCCGTAAGACCAAACAGTTTCGAGACTGGATTAATAAAAAACAGAGACAAGGTGTGTTGTGTACATAGTTCCGCGTAGTCAGCGCGTACACAACTTTCCCACTAGAGCGCGCCCCGCTAAGCACAACACCGCAGGCGCAGCGCTCGTCCATCTCCGCACTACGAGATGGCGCTGCCATAGAGACGGACCAAATTCTGCTTCCACCGATCTGCGTATTAATATGTAACGCAGCCAATGAGATTGCTGCTAACGTAGAACCTTTTCTCCTCGCAGATCACACTCGCGCAGTGATAGGTGAACGCGCGAGGTATTATAACCAGTGTACAGACCTCTGATTAGTGAGTCTGCATTTGTCTGCACCAGTCTGTACCAGTCTACATTTGTCTGTACCAGTCTATGATCAAGTTTCAGTCTGTGCCTAATAAGATTACCATATTCCGGTACATAGCCATGAAGATAAATGTATAGACACTTTTGTCAACTATCAGAGATATATGTGAGAATAAGATTAACGTACCAATACCAAAGGAACTTCAGGGGTCAATTGTAAATAGCATCCAGAACCAAGTTAAGTAATTTTTATGTGTCTTATTATTTTAATAAATGTGTGTGAAAATTAATCAAATTCTGTTTAAAGTTGGCCACCGTCAGTCTGCTACTCTAAGCGTGGAAGTGGCATTTCTATCGTCTGACCTAACGGCAGAAGATAAACACGCCACGATAAGACCACGAGACATATAGCTGACACTCGCCTACTTTGTTAGAGCGACAAGTCAAATAATCTGATATTGTGTGTACTGAAAGTCTTACAGTACGCACACCACAAGGTGAGATGGTAGTTTAGGTGTTTTACATTGTCGATCATACAACTATGTAAAGCTGTCTGAGAAGTGCTTGTTTGTGGTATTGTACGACCCACCCATCACTTTGACTTGGGTGTCAGTTATATTGTTAACGCATTGACCTCCCTTGTAAATTTCTGCACTTCGTCATTTTGTGGTACACTCGTACTGATGACACGAAGTCTCCTCACCTGAAGTGATTTTTTCCAGATCTTGGAATATGTCCACACATCTTTGTTTTTATTTGGGAGTCAAAGTGTGCAGGATATAATTTGCATACCTCTTTCTCTTCTTCAAATCGTGCTATAGAATGTATTGAACACTTTATTTAGATATGTTTCATTGCAAATTGTTTGACAACAAAGTTGACACACTATAACCACACGTTCAGTACTTGACACAGCCTTCTCGCAACTGACTGGTCGAATGCACGTCTGTTGTTTACAGGTGTTAGTTCAAGCTACCAGCGTAATTACTGCGCTGGCGTCGCTTATATGTGAGAAATTAATCAGTCACGGAACTTTTAGGACAGACGGTGTATTCTGCAGTGGTAGTGAGAGAGTACTTTCCGATACACTCACGGTCAATTACACCCGACTTCAAAACGTTGATCTCGTCACCATTTGACAGAATCAGTCAATATCTTCGACATGTAAAAAACAGGTAACAGTACATACTCTGAACAAAGCGTAACGAGACTTCGTTAAGACATATCAAAGAATGAAGGTGTGTTACACATTGCAGGAAGTTGCTGAGGGGACATTCGCTTGCATTGCCCCCAACACTTATTCTTTTGAATACCGTGTCACGATGAGACAGTGACATCATCAAATCAAAAATCACTTCGGCGAAATCTCTGAATCAATCATTAACCAGTGCAATTAGTTTGTTCGGCCACTACCCACAGCAAGTATATAAATATGCGTTTCATAAATTGAAACACCTTTTATTGCCGCAAAAAGGCGTTTCAATTTATAAAAGTAATATTACAAGCTGTTACAACGTCTAAGAAACATACGACGTATTCTCAGCGGGCCTTTTCTGAAGACTCACTGATAATGCTCGTCTATCGAAGCGGCGAGTATCATAACGTCATAGAAGGACGTGTTGCGCACAGGGTGAAGTAAAAGGGTGTACTTCTCTGATACGTTCGTTCCCACCCAGATGGAATATGTGATGGTCACGTGCGGGTCCTTTCGATGGTCCACGCCAGTGATGTCTGCCACTCTGAGGCGATCTGCAACTGTTTAACGAAATTAAGTCAGGTACAAATGTCTCTACACCATTATAGTTTTGTGTGATCACGAAGAGTAAAAGATTGTCGATCTAACTAAATACTTAGAGATAAAATTATGGATAACTTAATATGGAACCATAGCATATGAAATGTTATGAAGGAGCCGAACCAAGTACTGCGTTTTATTTCGAGAAAACTTAGAAGGTGCAACAAATCCACAAAAGAAACTGTCTATACTATACTTGTTCGTTCTCTTGTGGAGTACTGCTGCACAGTATGGGATCCTTACCAGATGGGACTAACAGAAAACAACAGAAATGTTAAAGAAAGGGCAACTTGCTCTGTATTATCACGAAATAGGGGAGACAGTGCCACGTTTATGGTAAGTGAGTTCGAGTGGAAATCATTAAGGGAAAAATGCTTTTTGTTGTTCTTTTCACAAAATGACAATAAATAACTTTCTCCTCTGAATGCCAAAATCTATTGTTGACTCCCACGTGAAATAAGAGAAACTACTGTCAATTTTAACCACATGTATTCGAGAGTAGGGAAATAATTTGAAGGTGACTCTTTGATTCCTGTGCACTACTTAAGTGTGAATTGTAGAATAATCATATAGATTATATAAATGTGAAATAGCCAGCGCCTTTTACTTACGAGCTATTCATATGAAAATTAAATTCTTAATTGAAGAATCCTGGGAAACAAATGTACAAAACATGAAAGCACTCTTCAAGCTACAAAAAAGGGCTACAAGGACAGCAACAAAAAATAGCAATGAGGTCCACTGTAAGAAGCGGTTCAAAATATTGAGGTTTTACGCCATGTGAGTATATTATTTACCAATTAGTTACACACGCGAAAAGATCTCGATAATTATTCGCCAAATAACTCTTTCCCATGACCGCAGAACGAGATCTAGATTTAACTTGCACTTACCAAGAAAGAACAAGTTGAAACCACCAGTTTCTACCAAAGAATAAAATTGCAGAATAAATTGCTCAGATTCATTACTAAAAGGAACGTATTTAAAAAGTTGCTAAAAAGTATCCATTATGCAAAACATTCAATAAAATGAAATGTCAATTACATTTCATAAAGTACAGATATGGTAAAAAAATTTAATATATGTAAACCACTAAACCCCCGATTCTTTATAGAATCGAACTGCTATTTATAAAACAGCTACAGACGTCTGATTGCTTTACAAATCATTTAATGAGTGCAATTTTAATGCTAAGTACATAAGCGAGAAAAAGTTCAGGAAATATTTTAAAGTTCATTGGAAGGCGTTAAGCGCTGTCATTATCAAATACTGGATGAGTATAACATAGGTAATGGCACTTCATTTTGAACAATATCTAGTTTTTCAAACATCTCAATGTTTGTGACGTTATAACTCTTGATCTGTGAATCATAAAATGACAGAATTTTGCAGATACATTCATTGGTATATGTATTGCGTTCGGAGTTAGTTGTTGTTGTGGTCTTCAGTCATGAGACTGGTTTGATGCAGCTCTTCATGCTACTCTATCCTGTGCAAGCTTCTTCATCTCCCTGTACTTACTACAACCCACATCCTTCTGAATCTGCTTAGTGTATTCATCTCTTGGTCTCCCTCTACGATTTTTACCCTCCACGCTGCCCTCCAATGCTAAATTTGTGATCCCTTGATGCCTCAGAACATGTCCTACTAACCGGTCCCTTCTTTTTGTCAAGTTGTGCCACATACTCCTCTTCTCCCCAATTCTATTCAATACTTCATCATTAGTTATGTGATCTACCCATCTAATCTTCAGTATTCTTCTGTACCACCACATTTCGAAAGCTTCTATTCTCTTCTTGTCCAAACTATTTATCGTCCATACATGGCTACACTCCATACAAATAGTTTCAGAAACGACTTCCTAACACTTAAACCTATACTCAAGGTTACAAATTTTTCTTCTTCAGAAACGCTTTCCTTGCCATTGCCAGTCTACATTTTATATCTTCTCTACTTCGACCATCATCAGTTATTTTGCTCCCCAAATAGCAAAACTCCTTTACTACTTTAAGTGCCTTATTTCCTAATCTAATTCCCACAGCATCACCCGATTGAATTCGACTACATTCCATTATCCTCGTTTTGCTTTTGTTGATGTTCATCTTATATCTTCCTTTCAAGACACTGTCCATTCCGTTCAACTGCTCTTCCAAGTCCTTTGCTGTCTCTGACAGAATTACAATGTCATCGGCGAACCTGAAAGTTTTTATTTCTTCTCCATGGATTTTAATACCTACTCCGAATTTTTCTTTTGTTTCCTTTACTGCTTGCTCAATATACAGATTGAATAACATTGGGGAGAGGCTGCAACCCTGTCTCACTCCCTTCCCAACCACTGCTTCCCTTTCATGCCCTTCGACTCTTATAACTGTCATATGGTTTCTGTCGAAATTGTAAATAGCTTTTCGCTCCCTGTATTTTACCCCTGCCACCTTCATAATTTGAAAGAGATTATTCCAGTCAACATTGTCAAAAGCTTTCTCTAAGTTTACAAATGCTAGAAACGTAGGTTTGCCTTTCCTTAATCTTTCTTCTAAGATAAGTCGTAAGGTCAGTATTGCCTCACGTGTTCCAAATTTCTACGGAATCCAAACTGATCTTCCCCGAGGTTGGCTTCTACTAGTTTTTCCATTCGTCTGTGAAGAATTCGCGTTAGTATTTTTCTGCCGTGGCTTATTAAACTGATAGTTCGGTAATTTTCACATCTGTCAACACCTGCTTTCTTTGGGATTGGAATTATTATATTCTTCTTGAAGTCTGAGGGTATTTCACCTGTCTCATACATCTTGCTCACCAGATGGTAGAGTTTTGGCAGGACTGGCTCTCCCAAGGCTGTCAGTAGTTCTAACGGAATGTTGTCTACTCCCGGGGCCTTGTTTCGACTCAGATCTTTCAGTGCTCTGTCAAACTCTTCACGCAGTATCGTATCTCCCGTTTCATCTTCATCTACATCCTCTTCCATTTCCATAATATTGTCCTCAAGTACATCGTCCTTGTATAAACCCTCTATATACTCCTTCCACCTTTCTGCCTTCCCTTCTTTGCTTAGAACTGGGTTTCCATCTGAGCTCTTTATATTCATACAAGTGGTTCTCTTTTCTCCAAAGGTCTCTTTAATTTTCCTATAGACAGTATCTATCTTACCCCTAGTGAAATAAGCCTCTACATCCTTACATTTGTCCTGTAGCCATCCCTGCTTAGCCATTTTGCACTTCCTGTCGATCTCATTTTTGAGACGTCTGCATTCCTTTTTGCCTGCTTCATTTACTGCATTTTTATATTTTCTCCTTTCGTCAATTAAGTTCAATATTTCTTCTGTTACCCAAGGATTTCTACTAGCCCTCGTCTGTTTACCTACTTGATCCTCTGCTGCCTTCACTACTTCATCCCTCAGAGCTACCCATTCTTCTTCTACTGTATTTCTTTCCCCCATTCCTGTCAATTGTTCCCTTATGCTCTCCCTGAAACTCTCTACAACCTCAGGTTCTTTCAGTTTATCCAGGTCCCATCTCCTTAAATTCCCACCTTTTTGCAGTTTCTTCAGTTTTAATCTAAAGTTCATAACCAATAGATTGTGGTCAGAGTCCACATCTGCCCCTGGAAATATCTTACAATTTAAAACCTGTTTCCTAAACCTCTGTCTTACCATTATATAATCTATCTGATACCTTCTAGTATCTCCAGGATCCTTCCATGTATACAACCTTCTTTAATGATTCTTGAACCAAGTGTTAGCTATGATTGAGTTATGCAATGTGCAAAACTCTACCAGGCTGCTGCCTCTTTCATTTCTTAGCCCCAATCCATATTCACCTACTATGTTTCCTTCTCTCCCTTTTCCTACTCTCGAATTCCAGTCACCCATGACTATTAAATTTTCGTCTCCCTTCACTACCTGAATAATTTCTTTTATGTCATCATACATTTCTTCAATTTCTTCATCATCTGCACAGCTAGTTGGAGTTAGTAGTGAGGAAGTAATAAATTAAAATGGCATGTCTGATGTCGAAGTTTCATTGCATGAACAGCAAAAATATAGTAAATGATGACCTTGTGAGGGTGTCAGTAAGAAAAACCGCTTGTTGGAAGTCGCCAAATTCTCTCATTCACAAATACTGGAGGATATATTTTGGATAATTGTTACACCACAAGTTACACTGACTCAAGACATATAGGCCTATATAGTTTCTAACTGAAATACTTAGCTTACTGTATTATACTTTTAACATAAGATTATACCTCTTAAAGAGTAGAATATCATAGCATTTTAAATTTTTAAATTCGGTCAATAATTACAGGGAATACCGAAAATCAAATATTTGTTACCCCTGGATAGTGCTAGACAAGCAGCTGGCAACTGAGACCATGGACCATAAAACATGAGTCGGGTTAGTTGTATAGAAAGAGATATAGTAATAAAACATCTTTCTACTTTCACAACTCACTTTCGGAGTATAATAGCTACCTTTCTGTAGCACCTTATGTCAAAGCTATGCAAGAGGGAATGGCAACACCATGCAATCTTTCTAAAATGAAATACGCACTATTATGGAGGAACAATTACTCATTGTTACAGGCGAGCATATAAGAGGTTGCGCTGTACAAAACGGAAAACAAGTCCATTTCACCTTATGAAATAATTTCTTTGTAAACATGTATAAACAATACATTCCTGTACACTAATGATTCATCAAAGGAGACTGCGTTTTTATTTTTATTTACTGGCCTTATATTCGAGAGCATGGAGTTTGTTCTCCCCATCTGGTCATTCTGAATCAAGTATTCCATGGTTTACCTAATTTATTGTTTAAATGAATTATGTTTTCTCTTTTTTCAGCTGTAAGACCATACCTTGTCGAATATCCTTGAAAAACTGATCGCTAAATAAGTCAGATTACTACTACTAATATACTAAAATACTATTCTGCAATAACAACTGAGGCTGCATATCTGATTGTTCTATTTTTTTTGTCTCACACTAAGTAATAATAAGTGAGGCCTACTACATTTTATAAACATCTCTACACATAAATGTGAAACTACTCCTCCATAGATCACTCAAACTTTCATTTATTATTTCCACACATCTATGAAGGCACTAAGAATTAGAAAACAAATATGCACACTGGATGTTCGTCCTACTGTGCCAGGTGGAGGCTTCGATTTTGGTGGCCATGCCCCTTTGATACACAATGTGATCAAAAGTATCCGGACACTTGGCTGAAAATGACTTACAAGTCAATTCGGTGTTCACCCACCTTTATGACAGCTTCCACTCTCGCAGGCATACGTTCAGTCAGGTACTGGAAGGTTTCTTGGGGAATGGCAGCCTATTCTTCACGGAGTGCTGTACTGAGGAGAGCTATCGATGTCGGTCGGTGAGGCCTGGCACGAAGTCGGTGTTCCAAAACGCCCCAGAGGTGTTATATAGGATTCAGGTGACTCTGTGCAGGCCAGTCGATTACAGGGATGTTATTGTCGTGTAACCACTCCGCCACAGGCCGTGCATTATGAACTGGTGCTCGATCGTGTTGAAAGATGCAATTACCATTCCTGAATTGCCCTTCAACAGTGGGAAGCAAGAAGGTGCTTAAAACATAAATGTAACCATGTGCTGTGATAGTGCCACGCAAAACAACAAGGGGTGCAAGCCCCCTCCATGAAAAACACGACCACACCGTAACACCACCGCCTCCGAATTTCACTGTTGGCGTTACCGACACTGCAGATGACGTTCACTAGGCATTCGCCATACCCACACCCTGCCATCAGATCGCCATATTATGTACCGTGATTCGTCACTCCACACAACGTTTTTCCACTGTTCAATCGTCCAATGTTTACGCTCCTTACACCAAGCGAGGCGACGTTTGCATTTACCAGAGTGGTGTGTGGCTTATGAGCAGCCGCTCGACCATAAGATCCAAGTTTTCTTACCTCCCACCTAACTGTCATAGTACTTGCAGTGGATCTTGATGCAGTTTGGAATTCTTGTGTTCAAATGGTTCAAATGGCTCTGAGTACTATGGGACTCAACTGCTGAGGTCATTAGTCCCCTAGAACTTAGAACTAGTTAAACCTAACTAACCTAAGGACATCACAAACATCCATGCCCGAGGCAGGATTCGAACCTGCGACCGTAGCGGTCTTGCGGTTCTAGACTGCAGCGCCTTTAACCGCACGGCCACTTCGGCCGGCAATTCTTGTGTGATGGTCTGGTTAGATGTTTGCCTATTACGCATTACGACCCTCTTCAACTGATGGCGATCTCTATCAGTCAACAGACGAGGCCGGCCTGTACGCTTTTGTACTGTACGTGTCCCTTCACGTTTCTACTTCACGGAAAAAGTGGACCTAGGGATGTTTAGGAGTGTGGAAATCTCGCATACAGACGTATGACACAAGTGACACCCAATCACCTGATCGCGTTCGAAGTCCGTGAGTTCCGCGGAGCGCCTCATTCTGCTCTCTCACGATGTCTAATGACTACTGGCGTCGCTGATATGGAGTACCTGGCAGTAGGTGGCAGCAAAATGCACCTAATATGAAAAACGCATGTTTTTGAGGGTGTCCGCGTACTTTTGATCACATAGTGTATCTACATCTACACACATAGTACGCAAACCACCATACGTTGCAAGGCTGAGGGTACCTTGTACCACTACTAGTTATTTCCTCCCCTGTTCCACTCGCAAATAGAACGAGGGAAAAACGACTGTCTAAAAGTCACAATATGACCCCAAATTTCCCGCATCTTATCTTCGTGGTCCTTATGCAAAATATACATTGTCGGCAGTAAAATCGTTCTACAGTCGGGCTCAAATGCCCGTTCTTTAAATTTGTGTAATAGTGTCTCGCAGAACTGCGCAAAATAGCATCGTCTTTCTTTCGGGGATTTGAATTTGAGTTCCAGAGGCATCTCCATAATATTTGCATGCTGATTGAACCTACCGGTAACAAATCTAGCATCCCATCTCCGAGTTGCTTCAATGTCTTACTTTAATCCAGCCTGGTGGGAATCTCAAACACTCGAAAGATACTCAAGAATGGATCGCACTAGCATTCTATACGCAGTTTCCTCCATGGATGAACCACACTTCCCCAAAATTTTCCCAATGAAACGAAATCGAGCATTCGTCTTCCCTACTATCAACCTGACGTGCACAATCCAAGACGGTGGCAAGCCACGCCACTCTTATCAATCACTGACAAGCCATGCCTCCCTTATCAGTGACATGATCAGCATCGTGTGGCACTTCAATGCCCCTCCCCACCCCTACTCCTACACTGTACCTCTCCTGCCCCACCCCTCTACAGCCAATAACAGCATACTATTAAAACGAAATAGCCGATCACAGCTTATAATTTTAGCTGGCATGAAAATGAAACAGCCAGTCACAAAGTAGCCTCAGAGCTGCCGTCTTGGCCATGTTCAGAAGTATCCGAATGATCAGAATCTTTTCGCGTCATTTACAAAAGCAACTTTAAAAAACCGTATAAACGGTGTCTCCTGACACTGAGAGCTGTTCAAAAAATTCTGGAACTTTGTCCACAAAATTTTTCTACCCTTAGCTTTTACTTATTGTGGATGGTCTCCTTCGAAATAAGCAGTCTTGGCATGCCTCTCGCTGCATCGCGCGAAGCGCCGTCTAAGAATTTTCTTTTATTTCGTCTACCGTTGCAAATCTTTGCCCTTTCAATGGGGTTTTCAACTTCATAAACAAAAAAAAGTCAGCAGGGGTCAGGTGAAGCGGCACAGTGATTTCGTTTCTTGTGCAATAGTCACGCACTAACAGGGATGAATGTGCGGATCATCGTGACGCTAGAGTCATGAAATGTATCGATACATTTCAGGCCGTTTCCTTCTCACATTTTCTCGCAGGCATCGCAACACTTCCCGACAGCACCATCGATTAACAGTTTGTCCCTGTGGCACGAATTCATGATGAAATAATCCTTCAAAGTCCAAGAAAACTATCAGCATGTTTCGGACATTTGACATGACCTAACGAGCTTTTATTGGTTTTGGAGAACATTGCTCGGCCCATTGTAAAGACTGAACCCTGACCTCAACATCATAACCTTAGACACACATCTCTTCTCTTAAGGGACACCTCGTTCTCCTTTGCACGATCCAAAAACTCTTCACAGATTGCGAGGCGAACGTCTTTCTAGTCTTGACTCATGAGCCGTGGGACGAACTTGGCGGCAACACAATGCATTCCAGATGCCGCATCGGGATTTCATGATATGATATGCAACTGAAATGTTACATTCTTCTGCAATCTCTCGGATAGTCAATCTTCTATTGGCACGCACAGTTTCGTTGACGTTCCTGACTAGAGCGTCGTCGTTAGACATCGAAGGGTGTCCTGAACGAGGGTCATCTTTAACTTCCGTTCGGCCATTTTTAAACCGTGTGAATCAAATGTAACACCGACTTACTTAAGCACGCATCACCATAGGCTTCCTGCATCATTTGGCGTGTCTCTGTAAAAGTTTTCTGGAGTTTCACGCAAAATTTAATGGAGACGCGTTGCTCCTCTAACTCCGCCACCTCGAAATTCGCAAACTGTGGGACAGAACGTTCTACTCAATACAGCACTGAACAATAACTAACACACATACAGCATTGAAACTCCCGACAGTTACACATTAAACACAGGCGTGTCCAGGGATGGCAATCGCATTTAGCTCCAACACACCGCTGGCGCGCGATTACGAATGTTCCGGAATTTTTTGCACAGACCTCGTATATTCCTGTTAGTTTGGTACGTAAAATATCATTGTGAACTCTCACATTAAGTGCCCCAATGCAGTTTTATGCCTAAAAGTTACAAAGCACCAGTGACTAAAAATAACATGAAAAACAGGCAGATGGTACTTCCTGTTAGGCCTGAACTAAGTTATGTAGCAAAACTAACCTGACCAAGTCTGTAACTGCAGAAACATGTTGGTTAAAATATTATGCTAAGCAGATAAGCCCACAAACAAATGGGCACTCTGAATTACTGTCAGCTACACTTAGTATGAGTCGCAATGGATACCTAAATTGTTCTATGATGC
The DNA here is from genome assembly GCF_023898315.1 of Schistocerca nitens. Lineage (NCBI taxonomy): Eukaryota > Metazoa > Arthropoda > Insecta > Orthoptera > Acrididae > Schistocerca > Schistocerca nitens. The sequence continues at coordinate 358,953,157 of NC_064622.1, forward strand.
TTGTCAAGTGTTACAATGGTATCTCCACGTCTAAAACATGCAAATGGTATCGGAATTTGAGCCTGTTGCTACGTACTTGGTGGTTCATAGAACAGACTGTCATCACTGGAAGTTTTTAGAAGTTTTTTTAGATATGCTTCACATTAACAACCACAATTTTAGGAGGGCAAAGGAGGGGGAGGAGAATATTATGTGTCATGTTCTGCACTAGGAAAACACAATCGACGATACTGATTGACAGCTATTCCTTATATTAGGTTATGCACAAAAACAACTATTGAGAAATGCCGCAATATTCACAAACCGAAACTATGCTGTCAAGACTCCGTGAAACGTTTACAGATCGTATTTCCCATTATCAACCACTAAATAGTACCAAAATCTCATCAAAACACGCATTGTGCGGTGCTTTTGAACATGGCTACGATAGCACCTCTGGGGCTACATTGTGACTGGCTGCTTCATTTTAACGACCGGTAAAATACTAATCTGTGATCCACTGTTTCGTTTTAATAGTATGCTGTTATGCCTGGAGAGAGTCAGGGAAGGAAAGGGGTGGGCAGGAGAGACAGAAGGGAAAGGGCTTTTCGTGAACTGTCAATGATGATGATGATGATGTCATTGATAAGGGGAGCGTGGTTTGTCAAATGATTGATGAGTGTGGCGTAGCTTGCCGCCATCTTGGGTTGTGACGTCAGAGGGGCGTTGCCTTCATCTGCCACAGTCTGAGAATCCACCCCCTGTGGAACAGCTGTTGTCCAAATTTTGTTTTCGAATGCCTGTTGCCATTCTAGTCACATATACGAATAAAATGGAGAATGTGAGGGAATTTTAGATGTTTTGTTTCTTTTTGACGAATGGCATCTATATTAACCTGTTTTGTAACTCATTCTCCTAAGTCAACTTCAAGTTGGATGTACATGAAGATAAATGATTTCATTTAATTTTAATTTTAATTCATCGGGATAACTATGTCCATGTGAGACAAGGTCTCTTGGTCACGAATGAGTCATTACATGGTTTATGAAAAATTGATAATATATTTAAAAATAAAAAAGGAGAGCAGTAATCAATTAAATGAACATAAAGGATTCAGGCAGCAGCAGCCGTCTGAGACAGACGAAGTAACAGGGAAGAAACCGATTTTGTGACTTTTACGAATTCCTAACCAGGAGCGAATTTTATAAGATCATCTGTTTGCTTTAAGTACTTTAGTTTCTTGAATTCTGCGTGTTAATTTAATATCTAATAGCCACAGTTTTCGCATTTTCGTTTGCGTCAGAAAGTAAACCGAGTTTGTGACATATTACAAGTTTCTAATCAGAGGCGAATTATTTAGTTTCGCCTGAGTGCTTCGGTAGTTAGGTGTTTGAATCACTGCATATTATTCTAATTTATTAGATACAGTTACTGCATTTTCATCAGTGTCTAGAACAGAGTTGCACAGCATGTGCTGATAGTCTGTTTCTCTGCAAAGTTTAGTTTTCCACGATCTTTATTATGGACAGGGACTGTGATTGTTGTGTGCTGATGCGAGTCGAGTTGTGACACTTCGCTCTCAGCTCCAGGCTGTGATGGCTTCAGTTATACAGCTTGAGGCTGCAGTGGATGGCCACCACTGTTGTCGGTCAGCCATGGGGATCCAATGGATGTCCAGCACGTCCGAGTCCTCCAATCGGTCTTCACCAAAGGCCAGCCCTGTTACTGCTTGCACTGAAGTTGACCCCTCACCTGTGGTATAGTGGGAGGTCTCCCTGGGGCGTAGCAGGCAACGAAAGGCTTCCCAGGCGGCCGCACATAAGTCCTCCCCGGTTTGTCTGACAAACAGGTTCCAGGTGCTGTCTGTGGCTGACACTATTGCTGAGCCAAATGCCAATGCCTGTTGTGTTTCAGAGGAAACCTCTCAGCCTGCAATATCTGGACAATAACAGAGTGTGGGATTATTGATAGTTGGGAGCTCCAACGTTAGGCGCATTATGGCGCCCCTTAGGGACATGGCTGCCGAGAAGGGAAAGAAAATCAATGTGCATTCAGTGTGCATACCGGGTGGGGTAATTCCAGATGTGGAACGGGTCCTCCTGGTTGCCATGAAGAGCACAGGGTGCAGCCAACTGCAGGTGGTGGCTCACCAATGATGTGTGTCACTTTGAATCAGAAGAGATTCTCTCTGGTTTCGAGCAGCTAAGAGAAGTGGTAAAGGCTGCCAGTCTTGCTTGCAAGATGAAACCATAACTGACCATTTGCAGTATAGTCGACAGGACCGATTGCGGACCTCTGTACAGAGCCGAGTGGAAGATCTGAATCTGAGGCTCAGACGGTTCTGCGACCATGTACGCTGCAGGTTCCTCGACTTGCGCCAAAGGGTGGTTGGGTTTCGGGTTCCGCTGAATAAGTCAGGGGTCCAGTATACACATTAGGCGGCTACACGGGTAGCAGGGGCTGCGTGGCGTGGACTGGGCGGTTTTTGTAGGTTACAGGGTCTCGGGAAAACACAAGAAGGGCTTCAGTAAAAAAGGGTGGAGGTTCAAAGAATACTTGAGTTTGATTTCAAACACGTACCCGACTCATACGATTATAGTTGGTGGTGACTTTCATTTACCCTCGATATGTTGGCGAAAATATATGTTTAATTCCAGAGGTACGCATTAAACATCATCCAAAATTGTGCAAAACACATTCTCTGAAAATTATTTCGAGCAGTCAGTTCATGAGCCCAAGTGAATAGTAAACAGTTGTTAAAACACACGTGACCTCTTAGCAACAAATAATCCTGAGTTAATAACAAGCAACAAAACGGATACAGGGATTAGTGAAAACAAGGTTTTCGTAGCGAGACTGAATATTGTAACCCCAAATCCTCCAAAAATAAACGAAAAATATACCTATTCAAAAAAGCAGATAACAATTCACTTGACGCCTTCCTGAGAGACAATCTCCATTCCTTCCAGCAATTGAGAGGTTTAAACCAAATATCAAACGACGGAGCTGATCCTTCCTTGGTACACAAAACGAGTCAGAACACTGTTGCAGAAAAATGAAACAAACATGCCAAATTTAAACAGAATCAAAATGCCCAATATTGGCGAACTTTTACAGATGCTCGAAATTTAGTGTTGACTTCAATGCGAGATGCTTGTAATATTTTCCACAACGAAACTTGTCTCGAAACCTGGCAGAAAATCCCAAGAGAATCTGGTCGTATGTGAAGTATGTTAGCGTCAAGAAACAATCAATGCCTTCTCTGCACGATAGTAATGGAGATAGTATCGAAGACAGTGGTGCCAAAGCAGAGTTACTAAACACAGCCTTCCGAAATGCCTTCACAAAAGAATACGAAGTAAATATTCCAGAATTCAAATCAAGAACAGCTGTCAATATGAGTAATGTAAAAGTAAATATCTTCGGAGTAATGAAGTGACTTAAATCACTTAATAAAGGCAAGTCTTCTGGTCCGGACTGTATACCAATTAGGTTCCTTTTAGAGTATGCTGATGTATTAGCTCCATACTTGGCCATCATATACAACCGTTCGCTCGACGAAAGATCCGTACCCAAAGACTGGTAAGTTGCACAGGTCAACCCAATATTAAAAAAAGGTAGTAGGAGTAATCTACTAAATTACAAGCCTATATCATTAACATAGATATGCCGCAGGACTTTGGAACATATATTGTGTTCGAGCATTATGAATTATCTCGAAGAAAACGGTCTATTGACACACAGTCAACAAGAATTTAAAAAACATCGTTCTTGTGAAACACAACTAGCTCTTTATTCGCATGAAGTGTTTAGTGCTATGGACAAGGGCTTTCAGATTGATTCCGTATTTCTGGATTTCCAGAAGACTTTTGACACTATACCACACAAGCGACTTGTAGTTAAACTGCGTGCTTACGGAATATCGTCTCAGTTATGTGACTGGATTTGTGATATCCTATCAGAGAGGTCACAGTTCATTGTAAATGACAGAAAGTCATCGAGTAAAATAGAAGTGATTTCCGTCGTTCCCCAAGTTAGTGTTATAGGCCTTTTGCTGTTCCTTATCTATATAACCGGTTTGGGGGACAATCTGAGCACCGTCTTAGGTTGTTTGCAGATGACGCTGTCGTTTATCGACTAGTAAAGTCATCAGAAGATCAAAACAAATTGCAAAACAATTTAGAAAAGCTATCTGTATGGTGCGAAAGTTGGCAATTGACCCTAAATAATGGAAAGTGTGAGGTTATCCACATGAACGCTAAAAGGAAACCGTTAAATTTCGGTTACTCGATAAATCAGTCAAATCTAAAGGCCGTAAATTCAACTAAATACCTAGAAATTACAATTAAATTGAAAGGAACACATAGAAAATGTTGTGGGGAAGGCTAACCAAGGGTTGCGTTTTATTGTCAGGACACTTAGAAAATGCAAGAGATCTACTAAAGTGATCCACTACGCTTGACCGTCCTCTTTTAGAATACTGCTGCGCGGTGTAGGATCCTTACCAGGTAGGACTGACAGAGTACATCGAAAAAGTTCAAAGAAGGGCAGCACGTTTTGTATTTTCGCGAAATATGGGAGAGAGTGTCACTGAAGTGATAAGAAGAAAGGCGTTTCTTGTTACGACGGAATATTTTCACGAAATTCCGATCACCAACTTTCTCCTCCGAATGCGAAAATATTTTGTTGACACCGACCTACATAGGGAGAGACGATCACCGCGATAAAATAAGTGAAATCAGTGTACGGAAAGATATAGGCATTCATTCTTTCCTCGCGCTGTACGAGATTGGAATACCGAGGATTGTGAAGGTGGTTCGATGAACCCTCTGCCAGGCACTTAAATGTGATTTGCAGAGTATCGATGTAGATGAAGATTTGTAATAGACCAGAAAATAAGAAATATCTGCAATGTAAGACTCTAAACCACTGTGAGTAGCTTCTGTGTGGATTGAAAGCGGGGTTGCGGTAGGAAGCCGACATAGCGAAATTTGAAAATTTGGAGTGTATCATTGTTTTCAGTTCTGCAGGAAGTCCACTGAAAATGCAGTATTCGCCTGTAGAATAGCGCATACCTGTATCTACAACGGTTAAAGAAATGTTACCCAAGTGCAAATCATTTTTCCGTCTAGTGTTCAGAGAGTGAATGTGGCAATTTCTTTGAAATGAGTACATATTATTAATCACGAATACTATGAGGGAGTGCGTGAACAGGGCTGGAAGTGAAAAATCGCACAAGCTTTAGCTGCCTGCATATGTCGTGTTGCATGCATCTATCTCGCAGTAAATAACGTTTTTTAAAGTCAGGTACACGTAGCATACCAGTGATAATTAACTCATTTTGCCTCTTCCGTTTTCATACATGTGGATGCACCGCTGAAGTTGGTAACACACAGAGAGCAGTCTATGCTGTCTCTAATTCGATTTTTATAGCTTTAGTTACTCTCATCAGTTACATCGCCAGAATAATGTTCTTAGAGTGCATGTTAATATTCACCCAATGCATTCTGTGCTGCATACGTAACTGAAAGTTTCCTCATTGACACTAGAATTGCCTGAAAATGGCAAAAAGTCGGCTTTCCGAAATGTCACGCCTTCTGGACAACGCGACCCTGCTGCCTATTGTCAGTCTACGGTTATGTGACACCACGAGAGACTTGCAGGGAGATCAACTCGTAGCACCGACATCACATCAGTTGCCCACACCTACATGTGTCACTGATTGCATCATATGGTGAAATGAAGAATTTTATTCCCTTCCCTCTATAGATACCCAACCACTGAGTCGTGTCAGTGCCCTCTGATAGTTGCATTGATTATTTGTACATGATTATAATTCGCATACATGTGCCCCTGCTTTATTAATTTCAATTTATTCCATTTGCTTGACATTTATTAATCTGAATTTCACTAAAGCAAGCATGGCGACATCCCATTTGCAATTGCATATCGATTTCCTTATCCATTTTATTACATTTTTGGAACCCAATGTGGAGACATTTCCATCTCCTTACAGTGTAATGTGTTACTTCTTCAACATACAGGGTGATTCTCGTTAACGTTTGAAAACCTCTGAAGCGACGTAGGTGACGCCGAGACAAGTAATTTAATATAAGAGACGGGGGGCTGTAAATGCCGGGAAATACCGCAAAAGCGGATGACACGTGTTCAGTATGTGACGTCACCAGATGCCGTAATTCGCCGCACGGGCAGCGGTTGAATCTATCGGTCTGTCGCACCTCATTATCCAAATACAAGTTAGGTGTTCACGTCGGTGTGGCTCTGCGCCTACATGCGCGATTTAGCGCGTGGGGCTCAGGATCCGAGTCTTGCGCCTGGCAGGTAGAATTTTTTTCATTGCGTGAGACAGTAATGTGTTTACATTATGGTATTGATTTGTTAAATTATTTACCAGTTGCGTACTCTCTGCTGGTTTATTGCAAAGTGTAGCACAACAAAAACATTTCTCTTACTGAATAACTTCTGTAAAAAAAAAGGGGGGGGGGGGACAGAAGGACACAAACAAACATAAGAACAGCTTGTGCTTTGTTACAGCGAGGATAATATTTTTATAACTTCTATGTTTCCAAGAGGTCACATTTATGAAAGGTGTTCGAAATTTGCACCGTTTGGTTGACTGCAAGAAATGCATCGCTCCATCGTCCGTTAACGCACATGCTCGAAAGTATCCTTCATATCTTCGATGTGAAGTATCACGTTCAGTATTTGCCATCCACTTTAGGGGTATTTCCTGACGTTTGCGCCCCATGTGTCTAGTATTAAATTAGTTGTCTCAGTATCACATACGTGGCATCGTTTTTTTTTTTAATTTTTTGAATAAGAATCGTTCTGTATAGTTGATTCATAAGATCTTTTTTCTACGTTAGTAAAGCTATTTATACGAATTGTGTATCAAGAACAAATATGATAAACCTACCTGTGTGCACCTCTGCTGTGGCATCAGACAGTTCCCTCGATTTTGCGGATCCACTATCATTACCCTGCACCTGTGGACAACCACAATGTAGATCTCCATTATACTACGCAACATATATCTCCTGACAAAACATTTGCTTCAAAGCACGTTATGTGGAATGAATACTCTCCTAGATAGACTATTGAAGCCTTTTACATCCATGAGAGGTATCCAGCACTGTGTTACCTGCTTTTTATGTGTATAGGATCTATTTCTCGCCGACGACTCCAATGACACGTCACAGCAGAGATTCTACAAGATACTACAGAGCTACTGTTTATTTATTTGGTCTACCTTGCCGCCTAGTATTCTACAAAAGACAGTGTTTTCTCAGTACGGTAGTGTTCCTACTTTCAAGTGGGTCTGAATAATAATGTCAGTCAAGGCAATTTTACAAGACAGCAACAAAATAAAATATGTTCTTGGCTCAACGAAAGATTGAGTCGGTAAGTTACATACAGGGTTTGTATAAAAACTAAAGAGATTGAGCTTGTGAATCAAAATTTATTGCAGATGGCGCTACAACCACTTAGTACTGCCGCGCAGGGTAGCCGCGCCATCTAAGGCGCCTTGTCACGGTCCGCGCGGCTCCCCCCGTCAGAGGTTCGAGTCCTCCATCGCGCATGGGTGTGTGTGTTGTCCTTAGCATAAGTTAGATTAAGTAATGCATAAGCTTAGGGACCGATGGCCTCAGCAGTTTGGTCTCATAAGACCCTACCACAAATTTCCAAACTTAGTACTCTTCAATGTATGACCATTGAGAGTCAACAACCCGCTGCAAGCGAGATTTCCTCGCTTCGAACGCTGCCACGAACGCTGAGTCCGGGATGGCCTTCAAAGCCCTCATTGGGACAGCTTGGACCTCCTCCAGGGTCCCATGACGGTGTCCTCTCAAGGAAGTTTCTAATTTGAGGAACAAAAAAAAGTCTGGTGGTGCCACATTGGGACTGTAGGGGGGCTGCGGAATCGTTGGAATCCCTTTCTTGTCCAGGTAGCTGGCCACCATGAAGCAGGTGTGACTTGGCACGCTGTCATGATGCGTCTTCCCATCATCGGTGATGGCTGGCCTCATGCTATGGACCCTGGCTTTCAGTCTCTTGAGCACTTCACAATAAAAAGCACCGTTGACAGTTTGGACTTGGGGTACAAACTCATGACGAACCACGCGCCTGACGTCGAAAAACACAATCTGCATGGCTTTCACCTTCGATTTGCTCATGTGAGCCTTATTGGGCATGGGGATGCTGCAGTGGCCATTCGGCACTCGTGCTATTTGTCTCCGGGTCGTACTGAAACACCCTGGTTTCGTCTTCGGTGATAACATTATCTAAAAATTCCGGATCAGCTTCAAGGCCCTGGAGATTGTCTTGGTAGGCATCCACACGTGCTTGCTTTTGAACATCTGACAAAATCTTTGGGACCATCTTGGCGCAGATCTTCCTCATCGACAATTCTTTGGTGATGATGTTGTGCATTGTCATTTTATCATGTCTGAGGTCGTCTGTTATCATCCTGACACTCATCCGACGGTCGGTGTTCAATAACAATAATAGCTCTTCACTCATCTGAAAACCTAGGCCTTTGACAGGCAATCATCGCTGTACGCTTGCCCACACATATCCAACGTTTCCATACCCGATTTTCCTAGTTTCACACAAAACTTGATAGCGTAACGTTGCTCGATCGTTTGCTGCATGTTGCGCCACGACCGACAACTTTGTGACGTGTCCACTCAACGCACGATGCTGCCTAGACAAGAGCCCGCAGGTGACTGGCACGCCGCTCGTTTTCAGCCAGACACCCCACCACCACCAATCTCTCCAGGCGAGCGCACACTGCGAAGTACTGTCACGTCATGTGAGCAAAAAATCAGTCGCATTACTTTTTATACAAACCCTGTACTGCTGGAGTCTACGATATCAGCTGCGATTGTGGCTTAGTGTGTGTAAGCCGCTACACTCGCAGGTTCGAATCCTGCCTCAGGCATGGATGTGTGTGATGTCCTTAAGTTAGTTAGGTCTAAGTAGTTCTAAGGTTTAGGGGACTGATGACCTCAGATGTTAAGTGCCACAGTGCTCAGAGCCATTTGAACCATTTGGTGTGTGTAAGCAAGATGGGTGACCAACTAGTACAAGGATTTTCATGTTGAGATGAACATGAAAATACATTCGCCTAAGACAACACACCAAGCCAGCAGTGGAGAAACACAAGGATGAGTGTAGCAAACAAACAGTACAGGTATTTCAAGAACCCCGCATACTGGTGACACAGCCACTTACACTGAGGAAGAAGATCAGAAAGGCGATACAAATAGCGAAGCGACCTGCTATCTTTAATAGAGAAGATGGTTACAGGCTTCCAGCGTCTTGGCTGCCAGGTGTTGAGCGCTACCAGCAGAACGGCCAGCGGACCTGCCATGACGTCTCAGTGTGGTAGGGTCCTAACAGTGCTATGGGACAGCAATTTTTACATAGCAAGACTTAGAGGCGTCTTGGAGGGCACATCAGTAGTAGGTACACAGGTTACTCAAAAAATGGTTCAAATGGCTCTAAGTACTACGGGACTTAACGTCTTAGGTCATCAGTCCCGGCCGGCCGGGGTGGCCGAGCGGTTCTAGGCGCTACAGTCTGGAACCGCGCGACCGCTACGGTCGCAGGTTCGAATCCTGCTTCGGGCATGGATGTGTGTGATGTCCTTAGGTTAGTTAGGTTTAAGTAGTTCTAAGTACTAAGGGACTGATGACCTCAGAAGTTAAGTCCCATAGTGCTCAGAGCCATTTGAACCATCATCAGTCCCCTACACTTAGACCTACTTAAACCTAACTAACCTAAGGGCATCACAGAGTACTGGCACGCCTCAATCGCCATAAGACATCAAGTAAACAGTGCTATGTTTTTCATTCTCCTAGCTCCACCAATGACAAGAAACAAAGCAAACACCAATAAAGGTCGTCTAACACTCCTCCTCATCCTCAATACCCTAACAGATCAGGGAAACAGCTTCTTCCACTAGTATATAGGAATCAAAGTTCTTCTCATTCACAGTAAGGATTGGAGTCCCTTAACTCGCAGTAACTGATTCGCTAGAAGCTACTCTTCTAGATTTGGAATATGACGAGACCGCTCTTATGTCGCATCGGACTGTCACCACCACCGTGACACCCATCGCCAGCAGTGTTTACAAAATCGTCGCCGAGAGGTCAGCTTGTTCTGTCGCAGACAGACCCTACCACCATCGCCGGATTGCTATACGGCATCAGAATGACATCGTCCATAACCGCTGAAACAACAAACAGAGCCGCAGTCTACAGAACACCGCCTGCTACCTGGTCAACAACATGGGCAACAACTATCTTTCGAACGTCCACAGAGTCTGTTAACAACACTGCAGCACCATCAGCGGCGCCGCCGACAGCCCAGGGCACAGCACCAGCTCCATCAACGCCAGGTCTCTCAGCACCAGCCACATCATCACCAGCAGCGTCATCAGTCGCAGCACACTAGCAAGAGCAGCAGCCACAGCCACACCATCTTCTGGAGCAGCCCCGACACTGCCGGCCACAACATTAGCAAAGCCACAGATACCGATACCAGCAGGTAAACATTCCCTACATCCAGTCATCCCGCAATCTCCCTTCCACATTGTAACGGAACGTATTAAAGGCTTTACTTTACCGAAGTATGCGGTACCCTCCAAATTCAACCAGTTTAACGAGTATTTATGATTATAGAAAAGTTATTGTGTATGTTAACAATGATTGCATAACCGAGCTGGGTTAATAATTGGCTCCTTTTACCGACCTCCCGACTCAGCAGCGTTAGTGGCAGAACAACTGAGAGAAAATTTGGAATACATTTCGCATAAATTTCCTCAGCATGTTATAGTCTTAGGTGGAGATTTCAATTTACCAGATATAGACTGGGACACTCAGATGTTTAGGACGGGTGGTAGGGACAGAGCATCGAGTGACATTATACTGAGTGCACTATCCGAAAATTACCTCGAGCAATTAAACAGAGAACCGACTCGTGGAGATAACATCTTGGACCTACTGATAACAAACAGACCCGAACTTTTCGACTCTGTAAGTGCAGAACAGGGAATCAGTGATCATAAGGCCGTTGTAGCATCCCTGAATATGGAAGTTAATAGGAATATAAAAAAAGGGAGGAAGGTTTATCTGTTTAGCAAGAGTAATAGAAGGCAGATTTCAGACCACCTAACAGATCAAAACGAAAATTTCTGTTCCGACACTGATAATGTTGAGTGTTTATGGAAAAAGTTCAAGGCAATCGTAAAATGCGTTTTAGACAGGTACGTGCCGAGTAAAACTGTGAGGGACGGGAAAAACCCACCGTGGTACAACAACAAAGTTAGGAAACTACTGCGAAAGCAAAGAGAGCTTCACTCCAAGTTTAAACGCAGCCAAAACCTCTCAGACAAACAGAAGCTAAGCGATGTCAAAGTTAGCGTAAGGAGGGCTATGCGAGAAGCGTTCAGTGAATTCGAAAGTAAAATTCTTTGTACAGACTTGACAGAAAATCCTAGGAAGTTCTGGTCTTACGTTAAATCAGTAAGTGGCTCGAAACAGCATATCCAGACACTCCGGGATGATGATGGCATTGAAACAGAGGATGACACGCGTAAAGCTGAAATACTAAACACCTTTTTCCAAAGCTGTTTCACAGAGGAAGACCGCACTGCAGTTCCTTCTCTAAATCCTCGCACAAACGAAAAAATGGCTGACATCGAAATAAGTGTCCAAGGAATAGAAAAGCAACTGGAATCACTCAACAGAGGAAAGTCCACTGGACCTGACGGGATACCATTTCGATTCTACACAGAGTACGCGAAAGAACTTGCCCCCCTTCTATCAGCCGTGTACCGCAAGTCTCTAGAGGAACGGAGGGTTCCAAATGATTGGAAAAGAGCACAGGTAGTCCCAGTCTTCAAGAAGGGTCGTCGAGCAGATGCGCGAAACTATAGACCTATATCTCTGACGTCGATCTGTTGTAGAATTTTAGAACATGTTTTTTGCTCGAGTATCATGTCGTTTTTGGAAACCCAGAATCTACTATGTAGGAATCAACATGGATTCTGGAAACAGCGATCGTGTGAGACCCAACTCGCGTTATTTGTTCATGAGACCCAGAAAATATTAGATACAGGCTCCCAGGTAGATGCTATTTCTCTTGACTTCCGGAAGGCGTTCGATACAGTTCCGCACTGTCGCCTGATAAACAAAGTAAGAGCCTACGGAATATCAGACCAGCTGTGTGGCTGGATTGAAGATTTTTTAGCAAACAGAACACAGCATGTTGTTATCAATGGAGAGACGTCTACAGACGTTAAGGTAACCTCTGGCGTGCCACAGGGAAGTGTTATGGGACCATTGCTTTTCACAATATATATAAATGACCTAGTAGATAGTGTCGGAAGTTCCATGCGGCTTTTCGCGGATGATGCTGTAGTATACAGAGAAGTTGCAGCATTAGAAAATTGTAGCGAAATGCAGGAAGATCTGCAGCGGATAGGCACTTGGTGCAGGGAGTGGCAACTGTCCCTTAACATAGACAAATGTAATGTATTGCGAATACATAGAAAGAAGGATCCTTTATTGTATGATTATATGATAGCGGAACAAACACTGGTAGCAGTTACTTCTGTAAAATATCTGGGAGTATGCGTGCGGAACGATTTGAAGTGGAATGATCATATAAAATTAATTGTTGGTAAGGCGGGTCCCAGGTTGAGATTCATTGGGAGAGTGCTTAGAAAATGTAGTCCAGCAACAAAGGAGGTGGCTTACAAAACACTCGTTCGACCTATACTTGAGTATTGCTCATCAGTGTGGGATCCGTACCAGATCGGGTTGACGGAGGAGATAGAGAAGATCCAAAGAAGAGCGGCGCGTTTCGTCACAGGGTTATTTGGTAACCGTGATAGCGTTACGGAGATGTTTAATAAACTCAAGTGGCAGACTCTGCAAGAGAGGCGCTCTGCATCGCGGTGTAGCTTGCTCGCCAGGTTTCGAGAGGGTGCGTTTCTGGATGAGGTATCGAGTATATTGCTTCCCCCTACTTATACCTCCCGAGGAGATCACGAATGTAAAATTAGAGAGATTAGAGCGCGCACGGAGGCTTTCAGACAGTCGTTCTTCCCGCGAACCATACGCGACTGGAACAGGAAAGGGAGGTAATGACAGTGGCACGTAAAGTGCCCTCCGCCACACACCGTTGGGTGGCTTGCGGAGTATGAATGTAGATGTAGATGTCTCCATAAACAGTCAACCCATTAAATTATACTGAATAACTGACCCACACAAAAGTTAGTATCACTAGATCACTGATACAGCAAATGTCATCATGTAAAAACGCTAACTTCATCTTAAATAATTAATATGAAGTACGAAAAATAGCAGCCAACTTAGGTATTTTGGATCTCCTTAAATAAAAATCACCCAGTGAAACCTATTTGTTCACTAGGAGCGTTTTCACTCAGTATTCACGTAATCAATCCTATTTTAGACGAAAACCAATGTAATTCTTAATAATTCATGTTACTTACTTATTAATGCAAATTAGAGAAGTCAATTGACAAACTTCTAAAAAAAGGCCTTTTTGTAACAAAGAATTATTCTGTCAAGTCAACAAATCTGTCTGTCATTTTAACAACATGTTAAATTATGTCACTCGATGCAAATTAATAACTTTTCTGCACAAATTATGATAACAGATGTACATGTGACTTATAAACTATATCTCTTTTTAGTAGTTCTTTGACAATGTTATAAATACAAGCAGCAAGAAGGGTCGAGAGACAGTCGGAACGTCACTTTGGTAAAGTGTGTTTGTGTGTTATTGTTTGAGGTGGATAAACAATGCAAAGAACATGTAAAGGAAGTACTACTTTGTGTTGTGTCATGGTCTTTGGTGGACAGTGGAATTTAGATGGCCACCAGAGTAATAAATATTTGATGTTTACATATCTGTTGGTTTCGCTCGTTCTTTATCATCAACAGCACATAAAAAACACAGGACCTCATGTTTCTACCCTAGACAACCAGATTTAGAGCCAGCATCAGCATCGAGACACAGCAGCGATCCAGCAAGCAGCAGCGATTACTACAATGCATTTTAATGGCGCCAACCTAACATCAAGTGCTAACAAGCTCCGTAAATTGGAGTGAAATAGTGCGATTATAGCAATTAGCAATATCTACGACTAGGCGACCATTACAACATCCAGCCTAAAACTGGCACTAAAACTAACGAAAGACCGAATGCCAGCGATCATCAGTGTCAAACTCCCAGATGCTGATGACATGCAGGTCGAAATCATCTCACAACAGCAACACCTAGTACATTCCTTTCCGCTTTTGGTCAGCAGGTTTGACCCCAAATTTGTCAATCCAAAGACACTCCTACTAACTCACATTCAGCGCTACAGACTAACAATGCAAGTACAGCAACTCATCCATATGAGAAATTCCATCATCATTAAAACTAATGATCCTCATTCCCATTCACCCATCGTCCAAATTATTCCCTCTTTTGGAGGCAATTCTATCATTACAACCCTTACAAACTCTCTGCCTAAACAGCCCCCGATTACCAGATGTACATCTAACGGTTCTCGGCTGACGCTCCCGGTTACAGTAGTCAAGGATAACTCTTTATTAATAATTGTAATACAAAGTAATATCACCAGTTACAGTTACATTCTGGTTGGTTGGTTGGTTGGTTTGGGGGAGGAGACCAGACAGCGAGGTCATCGGTCTCATCGGATTAGGGAAGGAAGTCGGCCGTGCCCTTTGAAAGGAACCATCCCGGCATTTGCCTGGAGCGAATTAGGGAAATCACGGAAAACATAAATCAGGATGGCCGGACGCGGGATTGAACCGTCGTCCTCCCGAATGCGAGTCCAGTGTCTAACCACTGCGCCACCTCGCTCGGTTTACATTCTGGGAAAGTACACCAAGTCCTTTCATCCATACATGTATTTTTTCATCATTCTAACTTTTCTACAAGAGCGTGTATACAAAGTAAAAGGCGTATTACTATAGACAAAACTAGGTCTACTTTGAGTTTTGGGGTCAATTCCACAGTGCCCTATCTTGTAAGCTTTGAGCTCTATCTGCAACACTATTGAAGCATTATGCCTCGTCGACGTGTGTATCGTCAACGCCGACACCGCATGCCAGTCTACAAACACATAATCAGCCTCGAAAATAAACTTGGCACAAATGGCACTGTACAATCTGTTATTCTCAATGGACCCATATTCTTTCGTGGTGGTCGAGTTAATTTCTCACTTGACCGACCCCCCACATCAACAGCAGTGATCAAAAAGATCAACTTAGAGTACACCGACGAGGAGATCGAAAGCGAACTCAACTCCAAACCAGGAAACAATGTGCGCCAGGCACTCCATATTCAAAGAGATAATGGACTTCGCTTCTAAATAAAAGTGTTCTGGGAATCACCCGATACCACTGTCACATTTATTAAACGTGGGGCCTTGATTTATTGCAGGAAGCATCCTGTAGAAGCTTCTCAATCCACTACCCAAACATAGAGGTTTCATTGATGCCTCCAATACAATGACCATCTGATACAAAATTGCAGGCTTTAAAAACTATTCTAGCAGTACTTTCGTGAACTTCCTTGATTTTGCACAAGTCACAATTACATTTTCTTAAATTTGTGAGTCAAGTAGTTAACTCTTTTTTGAACAATCCGACTTAATTTCCGAATGATTCCTGCATACGTAAGAGAACGTATTGGAGTATCTTTCCTGATACAGCTACAGTGTGCTGTGCTGTGAAGAAATGACTGATCTTGTTCAAATCTATTTTTGCTCCTTGTTCTGTAGGTTGACTGGTACTTGCAGAGGGTCTGATCGATACTGATTACATAATCGACGTGAAAATTAGGGGTGAGTATTTTCTTCTGTAACTGAAATCATTCTGAAGGTATACAATTATTAGGAATTTTTAATACTTACCACTTTCGATGCTACTTAATGATATTCTGTACGATGGAAGTGAAAGAGTACACTGGCAGTGTTTGAAATTGAACTGCCATGGTCGTTAGCTCCTGCATTACACTCGGTCGCTCGAAGTACAATTACAATTACGGATAGAGGAGATACACATTAAAATTCAACACTGATACTGTCGGGAACTACGGACAATCGAATGAATAGCCGTTAGCTTTGTACTCAGGTCAGGTCCCTTTATAACATAGCTAAGACTGATCCAATCCGTAATTAACAGGTCTGATGGTCCCCTAGTTAGTGTGGGACGACATGTGTAATTTACATTCAGAAGTCCTTGCATATGTATGGTTGTTTATAGAAGATCTGATTTGTAATTTAGTTTCCTAATATTTTACTTCCTCCCATTTCCTTCTTTTTAAACAGATCATCTGCTGGCGATGGGTCGAAACCGATAATGATGCCAATTTTGCGATGCTAGACGGATGTGAATAGTAAAAATTTTACAAGGGTGTCCCTGTGTGCCTAGTGTGTGTAAGAATTTTCCAGAAGACGGCAACTTTCTCACCTCTGTTGCCGGCGGACCGGCGCGGACGGAGAGAAGGCAACTGCTGATTACCAAAATCGACGCCAGCAACATGGTCTGCGACTTTTCTGCAGCTGTGTGCTTCGCTACCACGCAGATAACTGGTACCGCAGTGGCTGGAGCGGCGCACGTGAAGGAGTGTAGGCCAGGAAGTTCAGACAAATAAAGATCGCGTGTCGCAACGTCGTAGCAGAGTGAAAGCCATACTGCGTCACTTCCTGCTTATTGGTATTATACCTGTCACGCATCTTGTTATGCTGCAAGAGATCATTACAGTGCTTTTCTTTCCGTGCAGTAAACGCATTTCTGTGGCTTTAAGCTTTGTAGCACAATAATGTTTAACTCGTGCTGTAGATTATCCAATTGCAGATTATCTGGTTTTCGGATTATCTGTCCATATTTCGGCGATTTCTGAGGAAATAAAAACAAAGCCTGACGTCTAGTATCACAAAGAAAACGAATTTTTTCACTTACAATACACTGTCACGGCACCTGACTTAGTTAAACCACCGGAAGAAAGTACAGACTGCACCCTCGACGTAGGGTATGCAAACAAAACATTATGGGCACTGCTCAGTGCGGGATATAGTGCTGCCTGGTGGTGTTAAGGTAATGCAGCGCGCTAAGGACAGTACACCCTCTGATCAAAAGCGTACTACACCCCTGCAGTGTAGGCAAATTAGACTTTTGATGCTCAATAAATATGTACAAACTGGAAACCATTTCAGTCGATGTTAAGCATCCAAATAAGAGGTAGATGAGTTTGCGGCGATTTCTGGCTTATGCTAAGCATTTGAGTCCCTCAAAACTACGAAATCTTTGGACTTTTTTCAGTTTTTTACTTATGCCTCAAAAACGATACATCCTACAGAAAATTCTCAAAATACCGAAACGAAAGAGCATAAAATTACCCGTAGAGTGCCCTATTTAAAAGTTAAAAGCGCTTCCGCTGTTTAGCCTCAATCTACCGCTAAACAGCCACAATGTTTACCAGCCTGCCGGAAAAGTGAGTTATGCTCATGTTCCAATGTCTGTAACTCAAAAACAGCTGCTCCAAAACAAATGTGTCATTTATGAAAGTTGGGGACCATCAAGAAAGGGCTCCTAAATTTAAAAATTGACTCACTAATTTGCAAATATATTAATAACAACTTGAAAGTATTCGTAGCACTAAATTCCTGCTAACACCAAAACCTCGAAATGTCAGACAGATCGGCATCAAACGTTGTACATTGGCAGAGTATCGACCAAATCTCCGATGTAATTTGTGCTATGCGCTATCGCCCAGGAGAAAGTGCGTTAACGGTAAGTACGAAGCACAGGAAAAGCATTACTGTGAACGTCTCTCGTATACAGCTTCAGCGCGGAAGTCGGTTGAGCTTCGTTTCTTGTACCGAGAGTCCCGAGTTTGACCCTTCGTCATGTCAGTTTTGTACCGCAGTGAGCGTGAAACAGTTACATGCGACAACACGCATTTGGCATGTAGATGTTGTGACTCCCTTTGCACGCTTTGTGATTTTTTAGTTGGATACAGGAGAGAGGCACAGATGCAGTTCGAGGACAGAGAATTCAGGTATTAATTTGTTCTACGAGGGCTATCCAGAAAGTAGGGAACGTTTCCGTCTGACGCCGCTAGGCGCGCGCCGATCTCGTACATTTTGGTATGTGCGTGCTCGGCAGTGCAGTCGGAAACCATCTGTGACGGCGGGAACGTCTCTGCGCGTCTGGTTTTTTCGGTATTCGAATTTGAAATGTACGCTGCAATCGAAAATCCCGCCAGTTGTGAGGTGCGGTCTGTTATACGGCTTTTGCTGGCAAAAAACCTAAAACCTATAGGAATTTATCGTGAACTGTGCGAAGTGTATGAAAACAACGTAATGAGTGTATGTTCCGTCCAGAAATGGTGCATTCGATTTAAAAATGGCCGCACCAACGTTCATGATGAAGATAAGAGTGGACGCCCGAGCATTGTGACTGACGATCTTGCCGCTAAAGTTGATGAAACGATTCGTGAAAACGGTCATTTCACAATAATGGAACTTCTGCTTTCTTTCCCACAAGTTTCACGGACTTAGTTGTTTGAAATTGTCACTCAAAAGCTAGGCTACCACAAATGTTGTGCACGATGGGTGACCAAATCGCTTACAGAGCAACATAAAGAACAGCGAATGGGGGCAACGTTGACATTTCTGGAGGCCTACCACAAACATGGCCCAGATGACTGGGCGTTTGTGTTGTCCTCATCATTTCATCATCATTCATGAGAGTGGCTAGATTGGGCTGAGCAAAGGTTGGGAATTTGTATGGGCCCTGATAACCGCACAGTTGAGCGCCTCACAAACCAAACATCGTCATCATCAACAAACATGGTGATTCATTACTGGATCGAATCGTAACCGGTGACGAGACTTGGGTGAAACACGTCAGTTGCGAGACAAAATTACAGTCCATGGAGTGGGAGCACGCAAGGTCCCCCCGAAAAGCAAGAAAATGTTTGCAAGTCAGCAAGGAAGTTGATGGTGACAGTGTTTTGGGATAGGCAAGGTGTGCTTCTTATTGATTTTTTCGAACGTGGAACAACCATAAATTCTGCCCAGTACTGTCAAACTTTGCACAGCCTTAGAAGAGCAGTCAAAACAAACGCCGAGGAAAACACTTACAAAATTTTGTTTTTGCACGACAATGCCCGACTTCACACGGGAAACCGCGCTAAAGAACTCCTTAATTCCATCAAATGGGAAATTTTCTCTCATCCGCCCTACAGCCCCGATCTTGCACCAAGCGACTTCTACTTGTTTCCCAAGATAAAGAACTGGCTTGCAACGCAGCGCTTTGATGACGACGTGGAACTCCAGGCGGGCGTGACTCACTGGCTGAAGTCTCAGGCGGCAGGATTTTACAACGAAGCTCTTTCAAAGCTTGTCCACCGTTGTGACAAGTGCCTCAATGTGTTCGGTGACGACGTGAAAAAGTAGTATTTCAGTCGTTCTTTCATATGTATATAATAAAATGTATTTCTTGTACTTAGTTTTTTTTAATGCTATAACATTCCCTACTTTCTGAATAGCCCTCGTACATCTAATATGAAATAGTAAAAGTAATACATAATTTTGTTTGCTGTAGTTGCAGAGTCAGTTGCTAACAGTAGATCTGAATGCTGAAATGTATACAGATACAAAGATTTACAATTCAGTCAGTGCTCAGTGCAATGATTATTGCGTAGATGATGAGTCCTGACTGCTATGAAAGTCTGTAAACGTTATGAAATGGCAAACATACCAAAAGCTGCTCGATGTCTGAAATTAAGTAGACCCGCTGCTGGAGCTCCAATAAGGGCATTATTACACAGTTGTAGCGCCCTCAGGTTGCTGTGATGGGCTGTGGGAAACGCAGCGGCGTGACTGGAGACGCGCGTGTTAAGTGCGGCCCGCAGGATGGCGGCTGATACCGCAGTGAAGGGACTCTTCGGAGTTAATAGCAATGTTCTGTGGACAGGCCGCTTTGGCTTCATTTACCTGAAACTAGCAAACCAATTGAGTTTATTCGTAGATTCACAGAATAATCATAGTTGGAACAGAAGAATAAGGAAACAATTGCATCACACACGCGCAATGATAATAGTAATAGTTTTGTGTTATCAGAAGAGCCAACACCGTGTTACGAGTGGAGGCCGAAATGCACGCGTTTTAGCTCACGCAGGTTGGCGTGAGGAGGGAAGAACTATACTGGCGTGAGGCCTGGAACATGACAAGGGATGAGAATTCAGAAAGCGGACTTAATCAGTTTGATACTTAACTTTAATCCATTAATGATGAACGTCGCTCTTGACGGTACATGATTCACAATATCATCTGTTCAGAATACATTCTTGAAGATAGTAATTATAGTAACTGAATATGGCGCCTTGCTAGGTCGTAGCAAATGATGTAGCTGAAGGCTATGCTAAACTGTCGTCTCTGCAAATGAGAGCGTTTGTAGACAGCGAACCATCGCCCGAGCGAGGTGGCGCAGTGGTGAGACACTGGACTCGCATTCGGGAGGACGACGGTTCAATCCCGCGTCCGGCCATCCTGATTTAGGTTTTCCGTGATTTCCCTAAATCACTCCAGGCAAATGCCGGGATGGTTCCTCTGAAAGGGCACGGCCGACTTCCTTCCCCATCCTTCCCTAATCCGATGAGACCGATGACCACGCTGTCTGGTCTCCTTCCCCAAAACCAACCAACCAACCAACCAACCGAACCATCGCTAGCAAAGTCGGTTGTACAACTGGGGCGAGTGCTAGGGAGTCTCTCTAGACTAGACCTGCCGTGTGGCGGCGCTCGGTGTGCAATCACTGATAGTGGCGACACGCGGGTCCGGCGTATACTAACGGAACGCAGCCGATTTAAAGGCTACCACCTAGCAGGTGTGGTGTCTGGCGGTGACACCACAAGTAGTAATAATAATAAGCATGATAAAAATAATAATAGTACTAATAAACAAAATAATAAGAATAATAACTACATAACGTTCAGGAATCAACACAAACACCAGCACACACGCACTGGTTCCTTCATTCAGGAACAAAGATTTCACAATAGTGGCTCCGTACAGGGAAGTGTGTGGAGAAAATTTTTTTCATACACCAAGCACAGAGGATGAATACCATATTTGCGTGTCCAGCCTGTGGATTGCAGAATGGAAGCTTGTGTCTGAAACAGAACTGTGTCGAAGTTTCATAGGATCTGGGCTCGTCAGCAGCTTTAGCTATTATCCAACCATGATGGTGATAATTATAGAAACGTGGAGAACGCAGTTGGTTGTATGTGAGGACTGCAACTTAAGAAGGTTATTCCGTCGTTGCAGATTAATCTCTTACGAAGAATCTCAAGCAACATCGGAAATTTTTTCGAATCATTTGCTTGCACAGTCTGAAGAAATGAAGATCAAGCATTTGGCAAATGGAGGCTGTGTTTGCTGGAAATATGTGAAAGTAATTTTGCTTTCTAGTAGATTATTTTGTACATGCAGGTCACGAAGAACTCTGATGTCTTCGTGGGGCCCTTGAGAATGCAGTACTGGCAGAAGTTTCTCTCCATTGACTTGTTGGAGTGTCCTGAACTGTTCTTTGCTAACTTTGCCGGAGGAGTGAAAGTGGGTGATCAAATTTGGTGCCGCGAACATGGACTGACGTATACGAGCAATCAAAGAACAGGGCTCTGGAAGGACTACAAACAGCTTTGGAGGGCGTTTGCGTGTCTGTGAAAGCAATGGAATAATTGTATATATATGGGCTGTAGCTTGAACATACAACCCCTATAATATCTGAATAGCCTCTAGCTGCAAGAGTGCGGTCCACAGTCACCTCCTCGTTGATTTCACTTCCGTCGTCGTTGTAGATATTTGCATCTGTGTTGTTGGGTGCCACGAGTGCACGAGCTGCTTCTTACCAGTCCTCTAAAGGTTTTTGAATGTCGTTTCTGTACTGGTACGATTTTACTGTAACAAAAGATTTGACTTTACGATCTATATAATATTGTTTTTACGCTTGCAGCGCAAGGCCCATCCGTCACTTGCGTCAAGGCTTGGGAAATTTAGCTGTCTGCCTTTTGTTTTCGCCCACACTTTCACGACATAGTGAACGCAGCGATCCTCGTGGAGAGTGTCTCCGAAGGCCTCCATCGTAATTTTTTTGTGCTTCTCTTTCATATGGTATATTAACTCCCCACTTTCCCATCGCCGTTTCCACTGATAAAACGTACATCGTGAAGGACATCTAGAGTGAAATCTGTTTTTCACTGCAGACATCGTGCGATGTGCAAATGTTCGGGTTGACTTTGGCTGCTTTCTTACTTTAAACCAATGTTTGAACATTTAGATTTTCTCGTTAATAAGATAAAACATTACCTTTTTCTCCTTTCGTGGTACTTCGTCATTTACATCACTTGAGGACTCTTCTGACGTTGACTTTTGTCCATGCAGATGGTCACAAGCGAACGATTCCGCTCCATCTTGAGTGCGCTCGTTGGTATTTAATGCGACGTTCGACCCGTCCCACTGATTAGTTATGTCCAGTAGGAATGCCGCACAGTTTCTCTAATCTTCACTTGTAGGCACACAATCGCCTCTATGGAACAGTCCACAAGAATATCAGTCAGGTTCTACAGATTACTATCGCAAAACAGCACTGTCAGCTGCAACAGTAGCAGCAGCGTGCGGTCTGGACAGCAATTTAAGACCAACTTGTTCGTGTGTGCACAAACACTAGCTCTAGCCACAATCCGTACGTCTGATGGTACGGAGTGCTGTTATCTATCAGTAAAAAATAATTATTATTATTATCATCATCATTGTTGTTGTTGTTATTGTTATCATGACTATTAATACTTCTGTACGTGTGAACCAGTTCGTTCTTCAACCTTCTGTTCCTATTGTTTATGTTTACTCTTGTGAAAATACTTGTGCACTCAATAGGTTTGCTACTTTCAAATAAACGATGCGAAAGCGGACTGCCAAAAGAGTATTTACATAAACTCCGAACAGTCCTTTTGCATGTCAGGAGAATGTTGTCCTATATAACAGTTTCACACTAAGGTGGCACGGCCAACGCTAGGAGCCGGGACCTAGCGACAAATTAGCACTGAAACGACTTCTCCACGGAAGCTCTTCACAACAGCCGGCCGCTGTGGCGGAGCGCTTCTAGGCGCGTCAGTCCGGAACCGCACTGCTGCTACGGTCGCAGGTTGGAATCCTGCCTCGGGCATGGATGTGTATGGTGTCGTTAGGTTAGCTAGGTTTGAGTCTAGGGGACTGATGGCCTCAGCTGTTAAGTCCCATAGTGCTTAGAGCCATTTGAACCATTTTCTTCTTCACAACAGATGCTCACCATTACTCTTTTCCCGCGCTCAGTAGGCCAAGTGTTACTTACTGCTCACCATTTACGCACGTTGTGGACAACAGCACATAGCACAAACTATATACACAAGTTGAAAAAGTTTTGCATCACCTCGGTTCCGGAACCTGCATAGAAAATTGGAATAGAGATCAACATTAACATCATTTCCGCCCTTTTTATTGCTATTGAAAACCACACATTGCATGTTGTACCACCATACAGCGAGACCTTCAGAGATGGTGCTCCAGATTGCTGTACACACCGGTACCTCTAATACCCAGTAGCACTTCCTTTTACAATGATGCATGCCTGTAATCGTCGTGGCATACTATCCCACAAGTTCATCAAGGCACTGTTGGTCCAGATTGTCCCACTCCTCAACGGCGATTCGGCGTAGATCCCTCAGAGTGGTTGGTGGGTCACGTCGTCCATAAACAGCCCTTTCCAATGTATCCCACGCATGTCCGATAGGATTCATGTCTGGAGAACATGCTGGCCGCTTTAGTCTACTGATGTCGTTATCCAGAAGGAAGTCATTCACAAGATGGTTATGATGGGGGCGCGAATTGTCATCCATGAAGACAAATACCTTGCCAAAATGCCGACGATATGGTTGCACTTGAAACCTCCCCTTAGAAAAATTTATGAATGATTGTGCCGATAAACCCCTTACGTTATTTGATTTTCAAACAGCTGAGCAAAACTGAACGTACTCAGATATTTCTCTCTTTACTTATTCTGATAATCACTAAACTGATACACAATATTTTTAGCGCAATGCAATCTGACTTTCAATAATCCCTACTCTTTGGCCCTAACTAACAATAACCTATAACTTTCATGAATCACTTACCTCACAAAAATCTTCGTTACTCGACCTACTGCAATACAGCGAGCGCCAATACTGCCAGCTAAATAAAAGATTCTAACTACTGAAGTCACTAGCTACTGATAGGCATAGTTAGCAAATGAAAGATTTTCATAGAGGACAAACAATGTATTTACCTTAATAGTGTTCAGAAGTCATAATATATATATATATATATATATATATATATATATATATATATATATATATATATATATATATCAGTTCATGACATCCAGTCTTACAAAAATGGTTCAAATGGCTCTGAGCACTATGGGACTTAATATCTGTGGTCATCAGTCCCCTAGAACTTAGAACTACTTAAACCTAACTAACCTAAGGACATCACACACATACATGCCCGAGACAGGATTCGACCCTGCGACCGTAGCGGTCGCGCGGTACCAGACTGTAGCAACTAGAACTGCTCGGCCAGTCCGGCTGGCTTCCAGTCTTACAAAGTTAACGTCTCTGATGGACACACGTCCAGATCATCCGCTCTCGAAACTCTGCCATCTCTCTCCCCACATCCACCACTGCTGGCGGCTCGCCTCCAACTGCGCAACGCTACGCGCTGTTCACATCCAACTGCCCAACACTACAATAGCAAATATTCCAACAATGCAAAACAGCCACTGACTTCACACAGCACAGTCAGTGATTTTCATACAGAGCGCTACGTAGCGTTACCAACATAAAAACCTAAACAGCCTACTTACATAGCCCCCACGCTCCACATAAAAAATTTTACAAATTGTTTTGGGCAGTGGCCACTAATGATTTGATAAAATTTTTCATAATTACAACAACAAAGATATCAAATGCACACACTTATTGATGTAATGTTGGTCAAAAGCAAAAATTGTTCTCATAAAGACAGTCCTGTCTCTTTTTTTTCTCAAAGTCTGAGCAGGAAAAGAAAATGCACACAGAAGTAGTGGATTTTCATGCAGTCTTGAAGAAGTAGTGTTGTCCTTCCAACAGAAAGACAGTGCTGTCTCTTGACATGCAGACAGGTAATGGGCCACAACAGAGCAAACCCACAGCAGAGTCAGTCGAAGTTTTGAAGAATATTGATAGGTAGGTCATCACAGAGCAGACCACTGTAGTCCTGTTAGAGATTATGGTATTGGTGGGCCACCAGAGGTGCATACCCACTGCAGTCCTTGTAGAAATAATGGTATTGGTGGGCCATCAAAGATGCAGACCCACTGTAGTCCTTATAGAGACGGCCAGCAGCCGTCTGTTGCGACTGTGCAGGTGCACAAGCACCATTGAAGAGTCTTGTGTACAATATAGCAAGTCCATAAACCACCACTTGTGCACTCACAAAGTTTTTGGAATTGTCCTTAGAACCAGCAATGCTGTTAATCAGTCCCTTGCTGAATTATTAACACACTGCAAACAATAACAGTCCCACCTTCTCACATATTATGCATATACTATGACCAGCAGAAATGTGTGCACTGAAATGAATGCTTACAAGTTACTTAATTTGATGAACTGGTGTCAATTACAATTTTATAACATGAGGATACAATCAGAAAGGTACAGAAAACATAATTAAAAACATAATACTACATATAACATTTGTAGTAATACAGGTTTTACAAAAGAATAGAAATAAACATGTACATCAGTGTTACAGGAATTATGACATAAGTAAATAAATAAAATAATGAGAATAGTTTTCGAAACATTAATTTCACTCATGAGCATTGGAACAGAACAGAATTAATAATGTCTAAACATCTTTACAATGTGAATAAAATAGTAGTAGAAAAATTCTACAACATAACTCTTATCAGATAAACACATAAAGACAGGAAGAACACAAATACACAAGAGTACACAAACACGTAGTGGAATAACACAAAAGGAAAGGGCAGGGTTTGTTTTACTGCAGTGTTTTGCAACAAAACTTTCTTTACTTCTTGGCGATCTCCCTTCATTCATCATCATTCCCAAAAAGTCCTATCTATACCTGTTGTCCCTAAACCGTACTGTTTTGTTCATATCCTCTATCAAAATAATTATTCTTCATTGTACACTACTCATTCTGGCCCAAATCTTTTTCATATAACTTCTCAATGCATTTCTTCCAATTCATCACAACTCATTCTCTTATACAGCCTACCCCCTCTTAAGCTAACTTAAATCTACTGAGCTCAGATGCATAAACTAAGGGATGAGGCAATGCAACAGCACAAAAGAATTAACACAAACAGCAATGGCAAAAAATGCAAATTGGCAAAGCAAGCAGCAGTATTTCCAAATTAGCAAAGCAAATGCAACATTACAACTAATATGAGCCAATGTGCAGCAACAAGAAAAATAAATAAGTAATAAAACTGGCATAACAGAGTAATACAAAGTGAAATTTAGTAGCACTATGCCTGGCAAACAGCAGCAGCAAATGCTATAACTTATACCTAAACATGACAAAGCTCAAGCAGAAAAATATTACAGCAAAGATGGCCATGTCTAATACCTATGTCACATCTCATCACTAGAGTGATGCCTCACGATAACTTACTCTAGCAGACAAGTTACCAAATCGTTAAAAAGTTACTTATCCAATTCCTGTGAAGCGAAATGTCTATTTGTGTTCCCTTTTTTTTAATGAAAGTAGATCATAAAATTATTGTTTAATGGATCTGTAGACAGAAAGTATTTACATTAGTACATCTATTAAATTTCATTTTAACCAATGCTGCAGTGCAGCTAGAAACTAGACATTAAACAAAATAGGATAATATATATATACAAAGCAAAGCATGAAACATCATTCACTAGCCATATGGCATTTCATAAGGCAGTAAATATCAGAAACTAGGAGCTCAAAACTGTAATCATATGTTTCAAGTATAAGTGTGTCTTATTTGAAATGCTTTCTACAAATAAATGTCAATAGCGAGGTTAATGGCCTCTTTTTTTCTTTTTCACCTAATGGCTTTTTCTCCAGGCGACTGGCACAGCTGGGCGCCCATAACACATTACATCAAGGTCACTTAGCTTTCTTACCGAAATATTTACGACTGCAGTTTGCGCTACAGTGACAGACTAATGTGTAGAAACAAAATCCTATAAATATAACAGTGTCCACAAAATTTTCGTCAGCATTGCGATACATTCATGCATTTACACACATTTCATAACTCTTAAAGTACGATTCTTGGTTTCCAACATCCTTTTTCACAGATCAGAGTCCCTAACCACTACTCATTATTCCTTACTTTATTACACATATACATTTTCGTCGACACTTCTTCAATATTTCATCATAATAAATACATAGCACAATCAAATTCCTCATATAGCATCAGCTTATTGATCATAAACATACCTCTACAGCATAATACACATCGTCGTCATAATAATAACATCATAACAACTCAGTCAAATCTCAAAAACGTCGTAGCTTTCTGCAATAATTTCAAAACCTAAAAAAAATTTTCTGCTCATTTCAATAGTGTCATCAACCTCAAACGTACTTTAAAAATCATGATCCCATACCAAATACATCATTCAAAGCTCTCATAGTATCACAATGGTTCCGAAAAAAATATGAACAGTGCACAAAGTACAGACAAAATACAATTTCATAAGTGTTAATTGCATAAACATGTGTCACTGACGTAACTGTAGTAAAAAAAAAATGTTTGTCTCTCTCAGTTAAATGATCAAATAGCTGTGTAATTATGTGCTAGAGAAATATGGTACTGATGCGTAAAGTTGTGTAAGCAAATATCGTATTAGCTAGGGCTCCTTCTGCTTGCCAAACACATGGTACACAAAGTAAGCGTGTAACCCCCTGAGGATTAACGTAATTACACCCTCAGGTGTTACATATTACAGCGATGGAATGAAATGTATCACGGAAAACCTTTGTATCTTTGTAATTCAAAAATCTTTAAAAATAAATGTTTTAAGTACAAAATTAATCATTCAAATACGTGTCCTGTAGCGCTAAATGTGCATCTTGCTGTAAGATAATTCTGTGGAAGTGTCGTAGTTATCGTCCTCCGTAAGCAAAGTTCTGCAGAAGTCAATGTACTCACCTCATCATAAACAAAAGTGAAATGCTTTGCATATAGATATCGTAGCTATTACGCTTATTGCTGTGATGAAGTAAGTACTGTACTGTAACGTATTGTTGTGCTACGGAAAAGGCTGTCTCATTGTAGCTATACCACAAAAGTTACTTTTTAAAACATGTTTTACTTTCCAGAATAATACAGAAAAACTGTGCAGATATAAAACAGATACACCGCAAAAGCAACTGTGTCATCTGGTGTCTCTCAGAAAGTACTTTAAATCCAGAATGTATTTTCAAGTAAACCAAAATGTTGCATTAAAATCTCATTAGCAGTACCGGTATAGGTTCTAACTAAGTAAATAGTCGTCACGTAATCGTGCAACTAACAAGCAGGAATTTACACACACTATAACACTGTTCACTATAACAATGCATTTGTAATTACTTGTCTAAATAAGTTCCCTAGGTTCTTGATTGGAAAGTTAATTTAAAACATAGGTGCATGTTAACAGTTTCTAAGTGTGACAAAGAGTACCAGTAACATGAAGCGAAAATTTTTATGGCAAAGACTAAGTTACAAAATAGATTATCTTTCAATAAACGCTTTTACATGTGAAATGTGGTGCAATCTCTTACCATTTCTAGTGCGCAGAGTTTCAACTTCAAAATAATTATCATGCTGTGTACGTCGGTAAGGAATGCTAAAATTTTTCTCGGAGCCAGCCAGCGCACATGGCTGCTTGCGGTGCGAGTCATTGTCTGTCTCTTTGCTGGTGCGCGTCGTTATTGGGATTAGGAGACCTAACTTCTACAAATTCGCGTTGTCGAGAGGGCCCTGCCCTGTTTGAATCCCACCAGTTCTGATGAAATTCAGGTCTGTCGTTACGATTATATCGTCTGTCGTCATGTCGGTATATTCCATAGTTTCTTTCTTGTCGGTCACATGGTGAAGAATTTCTCCCGGAATCGTAACTGCGCGGTGGACCGTTGCGTCTGAAGTTATTCTGTCTCCCTTGATAATAATTGTTTTGGTTCCTATATTGTCTGTTTCTATGGTTATCTATGTCATATTCATTACTACGGAAATGCGATCTTTCTCTGTAACTGTTACTACTCTGCCAACGGTTGTCATACGGGTGGTGATTGTTTTGGTCACGATTTACGTCATAAGAATAGCCTTGTTGTGTTCACTTATTATTTCTTTCATCGCGGAATTGTGAGGGATGTGACCTGTAATTGCTGTGTTCCTATTTTCGCGTCCCGAGATTGTCAGTGTCAATTTCCAATTCTTGTAAGAGTCTCTGAAAAGCTTCAGCGTCGTCTTTGCAACATCCTGCCAAAATGATATGTCGTAAATGTTCAGTCAATTTGATTAAGCAAATGCGGATGAGTCTGAGAGGCTGTATGGGTTTGACAGGCACTGATTCTTGTGCAACATCTCTTCAAAATATTTCACAAGAGGGGAAAATTCAGATTGTTCGAAATGTTTCATCATTATGATGCTATGTTTTACTCGGTCTTGTGTAGCTTGGGACCAATATGCTGAGAGGAAGGCAAGATAAAATTCTCCTTCACTGTGACAATCGTGAATGACCGATCGCATTCTTACAGCTGGTTCATTCTCTAAATAGCCACACATAAATTCTAATCTGTGCTCTAATGACCAGTTGTGAGGAAAACAATGAGAGAATTGATGAAGCCACGATTGTGGATGAATGTTGTTGCCAGAATTCTTAAATGTTTTGAATTTACGTGTAGTAACGAAAAGCTTATAGTCAAAGTCATCGTGTCGGTGAGTCGCATATCGGTCATTGTTACGTCGTGTCGGCGGTTCCATCTCAAAATTCGGTACACCTTGCCAATTTCTTTCATAATTTCCGAAATGCCCTGTGTTATTATTTTGTGGCTTTTCAGTATTTCTAAGTCCCTCTTCCTGTGTTGGAGCGCAAGTCTCCTCTGAAATTTGTAATTCTTATATTACTTGCGCCAACTGATCTAGTACTTCCCGGATTTCTCTTTTGTATTGCGTATTAATTTGATTCTGATTTTGTTTGAATTTCTTAATTTGTTCATACTTTTCTGTGTCAGTGAAGGCTTCGGGTCTTGTGTCATTCAGATCATCATCTACCTTTGTAGATAAGTTAGTGAACTGATCCGAAAGTTCGGCTACTTTCTCCGATAATGAACTGATTTCCTCAGTGTGTTTTTCTGAACCAAGTTTCAGAGTGTCCATTTGTGTTGAAAACTTATCTACTGTGTCCTTTAAGTTTTCCTGAGTTATTGCAAGTTGCGTAACACAATCGATAGATGCGACTGAGTCAATTTTAGCTTGCAAGGTGTCGTGATTTTCATGAACAATAGTTTGCAGTTCCTTTATGGCTACTTTGTGATTCTGTAATGCATTTTCATGATGCGAAAAAATAGGTTGCAAATGCTCACAAATTTGTGTGTTTACGTCATTACAGACTTTTTGACATTTTGATTCGATTTTAAGTAACTCAGCAGTTAAACCTTTACCTGTTTGTTCAAGCATGGTGTCTAACGTTTGAAGCTGTTGCTGTGTTTCTCTCTGGTGCTGTTCCATTGTGTCTAACTTTCGAAGATTTTGTTCCATTGTGCCTAATTTATGAAGCTTTTGCCCCATTTGTTTCTGATTTTGTTCAAGCGTTGTGTCTAACTTTTGTAGCCTTTGTCCCATTTGTTGCATTAACTGTAATAACAATGCACTGGTGTCTGAAACAAGTTCCACAGTGCTATTCGGCAGTGAATTTGAACCGGCCATATTCGCATTTTGAAAAGCAGAAAATGTGTCTTGACTTATTTGAGAAAATGTTGAGGACGCAAAACCTGAATCTACGGTATTTGCAAGATTGTGTCCTGTCATTTCGGTTTCCTGAGGCGAGCTGTTGCCGACCGATCGATCGATAATGCTTCCCATTTCACTAACTGTTTCACTGTCTACACCATTATTTGCCGCCCGCTCCATTTCCCTATGTACCATTGCCAAATTACTACTTTGAATGTCTCTTAATTCACTATACGGTGGTGCTGATAAGCTACATTCGTCGTCACTATCATTTCTCAATTTACTTTGGAGCCTAGTGTTACGTTTTTCACACACCATAGCTATCAGGTAATTCACACGATAACAAGAAAAGCACAATTTGAAGAGCAAAAATAAGAAAACACAATAACATAGCACTGAAAATAATATCTAGCTGCGAAATACTTGGTGCAATTCTACATGCATGTCCACATAACATATTTTCTTTCTTTGTGTGTGAGGAATGTTTCCTGAAAGTTTGGCCGTACCTTTTTGTAACACCCTGTATATACATCAGTTCATGACATCCAGTCTTAAAAATTTACTGTCTCTGATGGACACATGTCCATATCATCCACTCTCAAAACTCTGCCATCTCTCTCCCCACATCCACCGCCGCTGGCAGCTCGCCTCCAACTGCGCAACGCTACGTGCTGTTCACATCCAACTGCCCAACACTACAATAGCAAATATTCCAACAATGCAAACCAGCCACAGACTTCACACAGCAGAGTCAGTGATTTTCATACAGAGTGCTACATGGCGTTGTTGTTGTTGTTGTTGTTGTGGTCTTCAGTCCTGAGACTGGTTTGATGCAGCTCTCCATGCTACTCTATCCTGTGCAAGCTTCTTCATCTCCCAGTACTTACTGCAACCTACATCCTTCTGAATCTGCTTAGTGTATTCATCTCTTGGCCTCCCTCTACGATTTTTACCCTCCACGCCGCCCTCCAATGCTAATTTTGTGATTCCTTGATGCCTCAAAACATGTCCTACCAACCGATCCCTTCTTCTAGGCAAGTTGTGCCACAAACTTCTCTTCTCCCCAATCCTATTCAATACCTCCTCAGACTAATGACCTCAGCAGTTGAGTCCCATAGTGCTCAGAGCCATTTGAACCATTTGAATACCTCCTCATTAGTTATGTGATCTACCCACCTTATCTTCAGCATTCTTCTGTAGCACCACATTTCGAAAGCTTCTATTCTCTTCTTGTCCAAACTAGTTATCGTCCATGTTTCACTTCCATACATGGCTACACTCCATACAAATACTTTCAGAAACGACTTCCTGACACTTAAATCTATACTCGATGTTAACAAATTTCTCTTCTTCAGAAACGCTTTCCTTGCCATTGCCAGTCTACATTTTATATCCTCTCTACTTCGAACATCATCAGTTATTTTACTCCCCAAAATAGCAAAACTCCTTTACTACTTTAAGTGTCTCATTTCCTAATCTAATTCCCTCAGTATCACCCGATTTAATTTGACTACATTCCATTATCCTCGTTTTGCTTTTGTTGATGTTCATCTTATACCCTCCTTTCAAGACACTGTCCATTCCGTTCAACTGCTCTTCCAAGTCCTTTGCTGTCTCTGACAGAATTACAATGTCATCGGCGAACCTCAAAGTTTTTACTTCTTCTCCATGAATTTTAATGTCTACTCCGAATTTTTCTTTTGTTTCCTTTACTGCTTGCTCAATATACAGATTGAATAACACTGGGGAGAGGCTACAACCCTGTCTCACTCCTTTCCCAACCACTGCTTCCCTTTCATGTCCCTCGACTCTTATCACGGCCATCTGGTTTCTGTACAAATTGTAAATAGCCTTTCGCTCCCTGTATTTTACCCCTGCCACCTTCAGAATTTGAAAGAGAGTATTCCAGTTAACATTGTCAAAAGCTTTCTCTAAGTCTACAAATGCTAGAAACGTAGGTTTGCCTTTTCTTAATCTTTCTTCTAAGATAAGTCGTAAGGTTAGTATTGCCTCATCTGTTCCAACATTTCTACGGAATCCAAACTGATCTTCCCCGAGATCCGCTTCTACCAGTTTTTCCAATCGTCTGTAAAGAATTTGCGTTAGTATTTTGCAGCTGTGACTTATTAAACTGATAGTTCGGTAATTTTCACATCTGTCAACACCTGCTTTCTTTGGGATTGGAATTATTATATTGTTCTTGAAGTCTGAGGGTATTTCGCCTGTCTGATACATCTTGCTCACCAGATGGTAGAGTTTTGTCATGACTGGCTCTCCCAAGGCCATCAGTAGTTCTAATGGAATGTTGTCTACTCCCGGGGCCTTGTTTCGACTCAGGTCTTTCAATGCTCTGTCAAACTCTTCACGCAGTACCTTATCTCCCATTTCGTCTTCATCTACATCCTCTTCCATTTCCATAATATTGTCCTCAAGTACATTGCCCTTGTATAAACCCTCTACATACTCCTTCCACCTTTCTGCCTTCCCTTCTTTGCTTAGAACTGGGTTTCCATCTGAGCTCTTGATATTCATACAAGTGGTTCTCTTCTCTTCAAAGGTCTGTTTAATTTTCCTGTAGGCAGTAACTATCTTACCCCTAGTGAGACAAGCCTCTATATCCTTACATTTGTCCTGTAGCCATCCCTGCTTAGCAATTTTGCACTTCCTGTAGATCTCATTTTTGAGACGTTTGTATTCCTTTTTGCCTACTTCATTTACTGCATTTTTATATTTTCTCCTTTCATCAATTAAATTCAATATTTCTTCTGTTACCCAAGGACTTCTATTAGCCCTCGTCTTTTTACCTACTTGATCGTCTGCTGCCTTCACTACTTCATCCCTCAGGGCTACCCATTCTTCTTCTACTGTATTTCTTTCCCCCATTCCTGTCAATTGTTCCCTTATGCTCTCCTTGAAACTCTGTACAACCTCTGGATCTTTCAGTTTATCCAGGTCCCATCTCCTTGATTTCCCACCTTTTTGCAGTTTCTTCAGTTTTAATATACAGTTCATAACCAATAGATTGTGGTCAGAGTCCACATCTGCCCCTGGAAATGTCTTACAATTTAAAACCTGGTTCCTAAATCTCTGTCTTACCATTATATAATCTATGTGATACCTTTTAGTATCACCAGGGTTCTTCCATGTATACAACTTTCTTTTATGATTCTTAAACCAAGTATTAGCTATGATTAAATTATACTCTATGCAAAATTCTACCAGACAGCTTCCTCTTTCATTTCTTAGCCCCAATCCATATTCACCTACTATGTTTCCTTCTCTCCCTTTTCCTACTCTTGAATTCCAGTCACCCATGACTATTAAATTTTCGTCTCCTTTCACTACCTGAATAATTTCTTTTATATCGTCATATATTTCATCAATTTCTTCATCATCTGCAGAGCTAGTTGGCATATAAACTTGTACTACTGTATTAGGCATGGGCTTTGTGTCTATCTTAGCCACAATAATGCGTTCACTATGCTGTTTGTAGTATCTAACCCGCACTCCTATTTTTTTTATTCATTATTAAACCTACGGCTGCATTACCCCTATTTGATTTTGTATTTATAACCCTGTAATCACCAGACCAAAAGTCTCGTTCCTCCCGCCACCGAACTTCACTAATTCCCACTATATCTAACTTTAACCTATCCATTTCCCTTTTTAGATTTTCTAATCTACCTGCCCGATTAAGGGATCTGACATTCCACGCTCCGATCCGTAGAACGCCAGTTTTCTTTCTCCTGATAACGACGTCCTCTTGAGTAGTCCCCGCCCGGAGATCCGAATGGGGAACTATTTTACCTCCGGAATATTTTACCCAACAGGACGCCATCATCAGTGAATCATACAGTAAAGCTGCATGTCCTCGGGAAAACATACGGCTGTAGTTTCCCCTTGCTTTCAGCTGTTCGCAGTACCAGCACAGCACATGGCGTTACCAACATAAAAACCTAAACAGCCTACTTACACACTATCGGCAGTAGGATGGCATTCAGCTATCGTATTGTCGTTACCGCGCCATCCATGGCCACTAGCGGCGTACGTCGGCCCCACATAATACCACCCCAAAACAGCAGGAACCCCCACCTTGCTGCACTCGCTCTACAGTGTGTCTAAGGCGTTCAGTCTGACCGGAATGCCTCCAAACATGTCCCTGACGATTGTCAGGTTGAAGGCATATGCGACACTCATCAGTGAAGACAATGTGATACCAATCCTGAGCGGCCCATTCGGCATGTTGTTGGGCCCATCTGTACCGTGGTGCATGGTGTCATGGTTGCGAAGATGGTACTCGCCATGAACGTCGGGAGTGAAGTTGCGTATCATGCAGCCTTTTGCGCACCGTTTAAGTCGTAACACGACGTCCTGTGTAGTAGCCCTTGGGCGGCCTCAGCGAGGCACGTCATCGACAATTCCTGTCTCTCTGTATCTGCTCCATGCAAAACATCGGTTTGGTTCACTCCTTGTTGAGAGCCCTTCCTGGCACAAAGTAACAATGCGGACGCGATCGACCCGCGGTATTGACCGTCTAGGCATGGTTGCACTACAGACAACACGAGCAATGTACCTCCTTCCTGGTGGAATGACTGGAACTGATCAGCTGTCGGACGTCTTCCGTCTAATAGGCGCTGCTCATGCATGGTGGTTTACATCTTTGGATGGGTTTAGTGACATCTCTGAACAGTCAAAAGGGCTATGTCTGTGATACAATATTCACGTCTATATTCAGTAGTTCTGGGAACCAAGGAGATGCAAAAGTTGGTTTGATATGTGTATATGTTTTGGTTGATACTCTATCGATATGCAACGTTTAGTACCGGTCTGACTGACATCTAGAGGCTTGGGTATAGGACTTTTTTGTGAAGTCAGATTACATTTTAACCCCAAATCATCCAAATTTGCCCAAATATTCAAATTCAAGAGCAATTTAGATAGGTACCCACCTACGTAGATAGTTGGCTCTAGGTATTAAAATTAATTAAATCCCATGCCAGTCCAAGCTGACATTAAACTGGTTTAAAAATGAAAAAAAAAAAAACATGTCAAATGTAAGGAAAAGTACTTCAATTACCATATAAAACAGACGAGAGATAAATTATTTACAAACATTCTTCATAACATAACATAAAAGTAATAACAGATAAAAATAAAATGTTTATGAACCCAAAAAAATCAAGACACAAATTTAACTATACGCAATCAACAATATAACAAAAGAATCAGCTTAATTTTTCTAGGAACCCCTCAACAGAATAGAGGGAGTGATCCAAGAGGAAACTCTTCAGTTTCGATTTGAAAGAGCGTGGATTACTGCTAAGGTTTTTGAATTCTTGTGGTAGCTTATTGAAAATGGATGCAGCAGTATACGCCAAAACTTTCTGCACAAGAGTTAAGGAATTCCGATCCAAATGTAAGTTGGATTTCTGCCGAGTATTAACTGAGTGAAAGCTGCTTACTCTTGGGAATAACAGGAAACAACAGTAAGGAATATATATATTGAGAGGCCAGTGTCAAAATACCCAGACTAGTGAACAGAGATCAACAAGAGGTTCATGAACGTGCACCACTTATTGCACAAATCGCCCATTTCTGAGGCAAAAATATCCTTTTAGAATGGGAAGAGTTACCAAAAAATATGATACCATACAACATAAACAAATGAAAATAAGCAAAGTAGACTAATTTTCGTGTTGAACGATCACTTACTTTAGATACCTAAAAATGGCAGCATTAAGACTTTGAACAAGAGCCTGGACCTGGGCTTTCCATGACAGTTTACTATCTATCTCAACACCTAGGAATTTAAACTGTTCAGTTTCACTAATCATATACCCATTCTGTGAAATTAAAACGCTGGGTTTTGTAGAATTGTGTGTTAGAAACTGTAAAAACTGAGTCTTACTGTGATTTAGAGTTATTTTTTACAAGCCATGAACTAAGGTCATGAACTGCACTATTTGAAACTGAGAGAATGTGCACAACATCCTTTACTACCAAGCTAGTGTCATCAGCAAACAAAAACATTTTAGAATTACCCATAATACGAGAGGGCATATCATTTGTATAAATAAGGAGCAGGAGCAGCCCCAATGCTGAACCCTGGGGCACCCCCCGTTTGACCATACCCATATCACACTCATTCTCAACACTGTGAATAATGACCTTTCTCTGTCTATTACTAAAGTAAGAGGTGAACCAACTCTGAGCCAATCCCCGTATTCTGTATTTTGTGATCAACACAATCAAATGGCTTAGTTAAATCAAAAAATATGCCTAGCGTTCGAAATCTTTTGTTTAATCGATCCAGTACCTCACAGAGAAAAGATAGTATAGCATTTTTAGTTGTTCAACGACTTCTAAAGCTGAACTGTACATTTGATAGCAAATTATGTGATGTAAAATGGTCAATTATCCTTACATACACAACCTTTTCAATAACTTTAGCAAACATTTATGGAATAGAAACAGGTCTGTAAGTGTCTACATGATCCCTTTCTCACTTTTCATAAAGCGACTTTACTGCTGAGTACTTTAATCCTTCAGGTAACTGACCATTCTTAAAGGAAAAATTACAAAAAACGGCAAAATACAGAGCTAACATGTGCAGCACAGTACTTTACTATTTTGCTAGGCTCTCCATCATATCTATTATCCTTAGTATTCAGTGATCTAATTATTGACTCAATCATTCATTTCTCAGTATCACAGAGGAGTATTTCAGACAGCAATCTCAAAAAGAAATTTGCCAAGAGAATTTTCTGTTTCTCATTTTAGTTTCTGTGATATGTGTTTTTTGGTAGTGTGGATTATCAGGCCACAGCCCCCGAGTGTCTTGGTGGGGCTGCCACCTCATGACCTGGACACCTAGCACGGTTTTATTTCAGAAAACTTTATGGAAGAGGGAACTGAAATAGGTTGGCAAAAAATCAAAGACAGTTATTTAGATGTGGGAGAAAAAATCTTAGGATTTAAGAGACATCAAAGGAAGGCGTGGATCTCTGATGCAACATAGAATGAAATCGGCCACAGGAAAGAATTAAAACGTAAGTTAAATCTTTGTAAGACAAGAGGGCAGAAGAGCGAAGCGCATACAGAATACACAGAAGCGAAAAAAAGTGAAAATATGGCTACATCGAGATAAAATGAAATGGATAGGTGAGCAAGCAAAGTTAGCAGAAGATGCAGCAAGACAAGGAAATGTGAAAAGGCTCTACAATATAACCAAACGGTTGTCAATGAAGAACTTCAGACATGAGGGGCCAGTTAAGAACAAGGATGAGGTGATGTTTACAACTCAACAGGCACAGCTACAGAGATGGGAGGAGTACTTCAAGGAACTGTTAAATTGTGAAGACAGCCAAGAGGAACAGGTAAGAGATGTTTCAGAGGAAGTTGAAGAAGATCAAGATATAAATCTGCATTGCTCCACAGTGGACGAAATTAGGATTGCTTTGAAAATGCTAAGGAATGCAAAGGCTCCAGGCCTAGATAACATAGAACCAGAGCTCTTAAAAGCTGATATTGAAGGTCTGTTAAAATCTCTTCCTGAAGCATTGGCTTGAAGACAAATCTCCAAAGGAGTGAGGAGTGGAAAAATAGTTTGGTAGTAAAGCTCCCAAAAAAGGGATATTTGTCAGACTGTAACAACTGGCGTGATATTACGTTGTTGTCAGTGGCTAGTAAGGTCCTCACCAGTATTATTTTAAACAGAATTAAAAAGTCTCTTGAAAATCGGCCGGTTTTGGGGCACAACGCGGTTGTGATTATCTTATTAACACTCTTAGGATCATTTTAGAGCAAAGCAAAGAATTTCAGGCAACCCTGTACCTGGCATTCATTGATTTTCAAAAGTCCTTCGATTCTGCGAAACATAAAGTGATCTGGCAGGTGTTGCGGAAGTGTGGTAAACCACAGAAAATCTTAAACATCATAAAAGATCTATATGATGACTACAAATGGTGTGTACTCCACAAGGGAAATATGACAGAGCCCATAAAAGTAACAACTGAAGTCTGGCAGGGTTGATTTATCACCAACACTTTTTCTACTTGTTCTAGACTCAATTATGAGAAGAGTCACAGCAGGCAGGAGGCAAGGAATTCAATCGGGGATCCATGAACGTCTGGAGGATTTATATTTTGCGGATGACATAGTTTTATTAGCTCAAAGGCTGACTGATATGCAAGCTAAATTAAACTTTCTGAAAGAAGAAGCATAGACTGCTGGCCTCAAGATAAATATAGGCAAAACAAAGGAAATGAGAGTAAATTCAGGGAACATGGAGGTGCCACTATTACACCATTAAGGGGCTCCAGAAAGGCTCAAAATCATGAAAAGTTCAATTTTTACTTTTTTGCGTTTTCTGAATCTGCAGACTATTACCTTTTAATAGATATATAATTTATTCAATTCCGAAGACTACAACTATTTTTAAATTTTTTTTGCAATGTATTCTACATGGGCGTGACCCACTGTGGCGCTGTTAAACTGCTGTCAAATGGTGTTATTATTAACGTCCGTGTTCACCAGGTACATTTTAGTGATGTGAGATAAAGTATGTGTTGTGGCTAACCTGTGATAGTTCAATATATATCGCTGGTGTGATTGTCGATTGTTTCATGTTTATTTACTCTGTCGTTATCTCGAAAATATTCGTAATTAATTATGTTTCTTGATTCTCTGTTTTGTTGAAGTATAATAATGAGTAAAAGTAAAGTTATTAGAAATCCTCTGAAGGCTTTTAAGAAAAGGAGAAATGTTGGAAAGCCAAAGGTATGTGTTATTACTGTAAACAATAAGGACTATAACCAAGTGAGTGAACCTAACCTCTCAAGTACACCTGCCCATAGCAGTCAAAGTGGGAAAGAAAATACTTCACAGAAGAAGCTTGGTTCAATTAGTGAAAACTATGAATGTTTTATGGGCGAATCGGATGTGAATGAAATATTTGATATGTCGGTTCTCAAAGGAATTTTTTCAAACTGTGTAAGATGTATTCATTGTAGTGAAGTTGGTCTGGAACTCTCCATAATAAAGCACGTAGGACTTGCTAGTGAAATGCAACTGAAATGTGATACGTGTTCATACATGACCACCTTTTGGAACAGTGTTGCAGTAACTGCAACTGAAGAAAATGGTAGCAAAATCTACGAACACAACATTAGATTTGTTTATTCCTTGCGTTCAGTTGGTAAGGGTGCTACTGCAGGTGCAATTTTCTGTGGCATCATGAATCTTCCAAATCTCCCAACCAAGTTTACGACCTATAATAAATTAATAGGGTCTAAAGTAGAAGATGTCTGTATAGAATCTATGAAGAACGCTGTGGAAGAGGCAGTAATGGAAAATAATGGTAACAGAGATTTGACTGCAGCATTCGATGGTACCTGGCATAAATGGGGACACACATCTCTTCATGGTGTAGTATCTGCCACCAGTATGTATACAGGGAAAGTTTTAGATGTAGCAGTAATATGAAAGTATTGTAGATGTCCACAAAAATATAAAGGTACACATGAAAATAATTGCAAACCTAACTATAGTGGCAGTAGTGGAGGAATGGAAGTGGCTGGTGTTGCCAGTATATTCCAGCATTCTGAGGCGTGTGATAAAGTGCGATATGTTAATTACCTTGGTGACGGTGATTCTAAAAGTTTCAAACACGTTCAAGGACTGAAGCCCTATGGTGATGATGTTGTAGTGAAGAAATTTGAGTGTATTGGACACGTACAGAAGCGAATGGGAACAAGACTTCTGCGACTGAAAGCTTTGTACAAAAAACAAAAACTCAGTGATGGTAAAGGGTTGGATGGGAAGGGAAGGTTAACTGACAGTGTAATTGACAAAATACAGAACTATTATGGAATGGCTATTAGGCAAAATACACAAAGTGTTGACGAAATGAAGAAGGCTGTTTGGGCTCTTTCTTTTTCATACTTCTTCAACCGATGAAAATCCCCAACATAGCTTGTGTCCCAAAGAAGAAGACAGTTGGTGTAAATATAACAAAGGATTGCTAACTGGTGAAGTGTACACTCATAAGCATAGTCTGCCTCATGCATTAATGGAGGTGATAAAACCTATTTTCAGAGACTTAGCAGCACCTGAACTGTTGAAAAAGTGTATTCGCGGAAAAACTCAAAACCCCAATGAAAGTGTAAATAGTGTTATATGGTCGAGAATCCCCAAGACTGTATTTGTTGGAATAGAAACACTTCACTTTGGTGTGTATGATGCTGTTGCGACTTTCAATGATGTCAACATTGTAAGGTGCAAGGTATTTAGAAATATGGGAATGAAGATAGGTTCTAACATGGTACGAGCGATGCTTGCTTTAGACAAGGAACGCCTTCGGGCTGCAGACAGGGCTGTAAAGAGTCTAGAAATACAAGCAAGAGTAAACAGGAGGAGGAACATGAGGAAGCTGGAGGAGGAGTTTGCAGAGGATGAAGATAATCCATCCTATGGACCTGGAATGCACTAAAAAGTTAATCCAATCTTTGTCGCTCGATTCCCAAAACTTTTATTTTCTCATACTAATTACATGTTTTCTAAGGATCTTCCAAACATATTTGTTTCAAACTTTCAATAAATGTTACACAGTACCTTCTGCATAATTTAACACAGCCTTTTTCCAAAAAACTGTATATTTTTGAATATATAAATAAAAAATTGCAAAAAAATGTTGTGAATTTTCATTACAATTGAAAAAAAATCATCTTTAATAACTGAACTAAAATTTTGTAAAATCCCTGTGTTAAGTTGTAGCCCATATTCCAATAAATAATCTGTAAAAAGTTCAACTTCCTACCTCAAATACTTTGTGAGGAAAGATGTAATTTATAAGCGTTATTTTAACATTGCAAGTATAGGGCGTTCCGGAGCCCCTTAATAGGGGAGCAGCAGGTGGAGACTCAACTCATTCCTGTATCTGGGTAGTATAGTGACGGAAGATGTTGGAGCTGGAGATGACGTGAAAAACTGCATTAAAAAGGCAAATGCTGCCTTTATACAATTGTATGCAATATGGAAAAATTGAAATATCAGGTACAAATAAAAAATCCGTATTTTTAATAAAAAATGTGAAGTCTGTCCTTCTGTACGCCAGTGAAAGCTGGAAAATGGATAAAAAGATAACGTCCCAGCTATAAAGCTACATAAATAGATGTCATTGGTGCATCATGAATATTTGGTGGCCAGAAAAAATATGTAATGAGGAGCTCTGGCGAATAACAAACCAGGTACCTATAGAAGACCATATACGAGAGAGAAAGCAGGGGTGGTTGTGGCACACATTGAGAAACCCAGAGGGAGCCATCGAGAAAAAAAGCATTGGTATGTAATCCCCAGGGAACAAGGAAGAGAGGAGGACCCAGGGGCATATGGAAGAGGACAGTGCAAGGGGAAGCAAATAGAGTTGGAAAGACCTGGGCAGAAATGAGGCAAATTGCAGATGATGTGTTCTCCTGGATGCCATATGCCCCCATAGGGGCCAAAGGAATTAAGTGAAGTAAATGATATATGAGATTCTGATTTTCACAGAGGAAGGAAGGAAGATTGGGTTTAACGTCCCGTCGACATCGAGGTCATTAAGGATAAAGCACAATCACGGATTGTGTCTAGGATGGGCAAGGAAATATGCTGTGCCCTTTCAAAGGAAGCATCCCAGCATTTGCATGGAATGATAGAGGGAAATTATGGAAAAACTAAATCTGGATGGCCGGACATGAGTTTGAAACATTGTCCTCATGAATGCGACGTGCAATGTGTTAATGACTATATCACCTCACTTGGCACAAGTTTTTGAGGGCAACTGCTTCCTGCATCAGTAGGAGACTGGACATAGGGCAGTGATGTGTTATATACTCACAGACTAAAACTATACAAGGAACTCCGCACTAAACGGGCATGAAATTTATAAATATAACCTGTAAGGACAAATGCGATCCAAATCTAAAAAATACTGAAGAAGACCTAGAAAAATATTTGAGAAATAAGTGCCATTATAGTGTAGAAAATTTCTTGAATGACGAGTATGTAACATGGCATTATCTTTAAAAAAAGTAGTAGTATTGTAATCATGGATTCTTTTTTAAATGATAACAATGTAAAATAATACCTACTTATTTGAAGAGCAACAACATATATATTGTAGCCTTAGATCAAGTTTATTAGTCTGTATTAAGTTTTAGGATTTGCAAGTCGCCTGTTTCACAATCTTTGATTGTAGGTGCCATGTTATGTCATAATAACAATTTGATTTGATCTGAATCACCTAATGGTCCGCACAGGCACAAAACCGCTACTCTACTGAAGATATCCTCTGCAGATACGGATGACACATTGTGTTACATAGCA
This sequence comes from Schistocerca nitens, assembly GCF_023898315.1. Taxonomy (NCBI): domain Eukaryota; kingdom Metazoa; phylum Arthropoda; class Insecta; order Orthoptera; family Acrididae; genus Schistocerca; species Schistocerca nitens. Next base: position 358,996,647 of record NC_064622.1, read on the forward strand.
GATCGCAAAAGACCATGGTCCGAAGTATTTTCGTAACTTTAACCTTACCGTCTGTTTCAGTACGCAGTTATTCAAATAGTCTATGTATGATATTTCCTGCTTCTTTTGTTAATATGTATCTTAACTGTCACAAATGCTTGGACGTTCACCTTCAAGATATGATCTATAGAAAATTTTAGATAGTTAGACTGAATGAACGATGTACGACAAAAAATGAAGTTGAATGGCGCCAGTATCAAATACAAGTTTGTCAAATGACAAAAGGGACTGATAATCGATTATGGAACAAAATATCGATTGTTTTGCCGGTTTGTTTATATTCGTTTGTAGCAGAAGAGCTGTAGCATATGTTGATGTTTACGTTAAATCTAGTGTTTGTCTTCTGAGGAATAAATCACCGTTTTCTTCACACTGTGGTTGAATTTACGCTGTGAGTTCTCACGAGATCGTGTTGTTTCGATTTTATTGGTGTTTTTGATTTTCATGAGTATCTGTTCATTGTCTAATCCGTACAATAACGTGCGGCTGGTTAGAAGATTACGATTAAATATCATCATCTTTGTTTATTGTTTACCAACAGTCGTTGGAAAACATACACAATTAAAATTTACGAAAAGATTTCAGAGTACAAATACACGTGTGATTGTTCACATTTATGGATGCGTTAGTTAGTTCACAATTCTTTTTATAGAGACTGTCTACTCTCAGAATTAATGGTTAAATTTCTCACAAGTTATTATATTTTGTACATAGTTTCATGTTAATATATTTAAAAATTTTATCTCATATATCCAGTGTGCTGTATCGCATGTCTAAGTCTTCGTACTTTTATAGTAATCAGCAATTCACATGCACATTGTGTTTGTGCTGAAATTTTCTTTCACTAAAAGTAGAAAGAGTTAAATATAGGAGAACAATACTTTAATGTCATCACCTCTTTACTTTGAGGCTGACATTGTTCTATGCTGGTGTAGCTTCTATATGCCCATCTGATTTCTTCTGCTACATAGACAATGTTTGTGCATTGAATGAGTTGACATGTAGGATAAGTCTTTGTGAGAGTATGCAAGCTGTTGTTTAGCTACAAAGAATGTTACTGATACACCAGAGATATAACTGTGGATATTTTATTCTGCGTTTGTTGTTCCATTATTCCCTTATTCATTCATATATGATGTATTGTCACTTCTTTGATTACCTACCACCATGCCCAGAAAGTAGGGGCAGCCTACCAAGATCCTTCCCACCCGCTACTACAATGTCCTCAACATCCTAGCGTGTCCCTATGCCACTCTCAGTCCCGAGCACTTGCCACAGGGATCATATCCCTGTGGAAGATCCAGGTGCTGTGTCAAATCCACCCAACCAACACTTTCTGTCCCAGTTCTCTCACAGGTTCGTTCTACCCCATTAGAGGCCAGGCCATCTGTGAAAGCAGCCATGTCATATACCAGATCTGCAGTAGTCAACACATCTTGCTATATTGTTATGATTACCAACCATCTATCCACCAGAATGGACAGCCACTGTCCAGTTGTGGAGAAGAGCAAAGTAGATCATACTGTGGCACAACACGCAGCTGAACATAACATGCTCGAATTCAATGGTTGCTTCACTACCCAATCCATCTGGATTATCCCCTCCACCACCAGCTTTTCCGAACTGTGCAGTTAGGAGTTATCCTTACAATACATCTCTGCTCCTGAAATTATCCCATCCTCAACCTACAATAACCTACTGTCTGCATGCTGTCTACCCAACAGTTTCCATCTCCTGTGTCCTGTCACCTCCTGCCCATTCTGATTTCCCCTCCCTCTTTGTGTGCTTTCCTTAGCCAACACACTCGCCCATCTCTCTAGCCTTTGTTGCTCCTCTCCTTTCTTTCCTCACAAAAGTCTCTGTTAAACCACCAGTCATACACGTAAACAATACTCTGGTGGATCACCAGAGCTACTTATATTCTATGTAATTAATACAATGCTTATCTCTTTTAAAGAAATGATTTGGTGACAAGATGGTATATATTGAGTAACAAAATGTTAATGAAATTGTCACTGCAGTAGCAAGTATGCTTAAAATTTTAGTGTTTGTAGTAGCATCATGTAATTCTGGCAATCTCAATATGTTGCAGTGTCAGGAGACACTTTTTTGTCATGAAAAGATTGAATTATTTTATTACATCTTCTCAGGAAACTAGAACAACATGATACCTCAAGAATTTCAAGTAGTCTTGCTTGCTGGGGGCAAAGGTTCTCGGATGACTGAGCTCACAGCCAGCAAACCTAAATGCCTTTTACCAATTGGCAATCGGCCTGTGATATATTACCCACTGCGCATGCTAGAGAAAGCTGGTTTCAAAGGTAATGTATGTTTTCATACTTTCACGTTGCATGCACGCTGTCAAATAACCATGAGGTTGAGGAAAAATCAGCATCAGTTATCCATATGTTATCATTAATCATTAGTTGCAGCAGATACATTTTACTTTGGTTCACCAAGGTGAAGCTAATTGTCTTTCACGTAATATGTACACCATGCAGACAGTGTTACTTTTTTTAAGCTGCATACCACAGTTGATTAAAATTAGTAAACATGTGGTAGATGCATTATTTCATGCTTATCAAACAAGTCTTGAAAATTACCTTCGAAAGGCAAAATTAATAGTAAAGAAAAAATTGTTCCTGCTTTTGGAACGATTAGTTTTTTCCTCAGTGAGGTAACAGGGAATGGTTGGGGATGTTAAAAAGGAGGGACAGGTCACTAAGGCCCCCTGAAAAGAGTCACACCTGTTGTGAACACGAGGGGACATAGGAGGTCAAAGATAGTGTATTGGTAAGTACTGTACCATCTTCAGTCTGGAGATGCTAAGAACAAATTGGAGAATAAAGGTGGATAGTGGAAGAGAAATAAATACTGACATAGGAGGGAAAGTAGATGAGACAGGAATTACAAAAACAACTGAATAAATAAATATAAAGTAGTAGTAATAATAAAAGGAATGAGAGAATTGCATATTGACGGGGGTTAACTCCAGTAGTGTAGCAGGCTGTGAGGATATGTTGAAAAGCACATTTCCATCATTGGAGTTGAGGGAAACTAGTATTAGGAGGGAGCATCCAAACAGTCCATGCGGTATAGGAGGCATAGAGGTGTTCTGACTCATGCTGCATAGAATTAACAAGAATTGGGTAACGGATGTCTATAAAACAAACGTATTTCTGTGTCCCTTAACATGCTTAATCAGTTTGTAGGTGGTCATTCTTATAAAGTGCTGTGCAGTGAACACATGTTAATTATCTAACAATGTGAGTAGTTTCACAGTTTGCTATACTGTTTATATTGTTGTATTTACCAATGGTGGGACTGAAGTAAGTGTTTGTGGGTGGGTCCATGAGGCAGGTTATGCACTGGGAAAAATTACAAAGGTGAGAACCTAGGGGTAGGGATAATAGACTGGGAATTTCATATGGTTTGAAGAGGATGATATAGAGGTTAGGAAGGCAACAGTGAGTGGTGTGGGGAGAATATCGAAGAGAGAGGATCTTATTTCAGAGCTTTATAAGTCACTGTCGCAGCAGAGTAATATATTGGGACATTTAAGGTCTGGGTGGTACTGTGTGACCAGTGGGGGATGGTGCTTCTGACTTTTTTGAAAGTGGAACTATGTTTCTGAGAGAATGAGAGGAGGTTGCTTCCCTGGAGATCTGGATATAGACAATATGTGTGGGCTAGCTTTATGAAAAGAAAACATGGCAAGGTGTAGATGCTAAGTGGCTTGGCGGTGGAGCAGTTGTGTTTGCCTTGGTGCATATGCTTAGGAAAGGAAGTGTTTGATGTGAAAGGAGTCATAGCTGTCAGAGTGGAGAGTTGTTTACTGGTCGGCTATATATGAAATGACTGGAAGTGGACATAGGAATGGAGTTGATGATAAGAGGGTTTTAACAAAATTCTGATTCCTCATCATTTCTTTCACCTGAAGGTTGGTATGAACTGTAAAACAACACCCATCTACGTACTTCATATGTATAAATCATTATGAAACACAAATGTTTACTGAAAATTTAATATCCTAATAAGTGGTTATGTAGAGTTTTGGTGAAATGGTAGGTTCTGCCAGTATTCAATGTTATTGTTATTTATTTTTCATTCTTGACTTAACATTGTATTGTAGCTGATCTGTGGGAATTTTTCAGAGGTTATTATTGTGGTGCTAGAAACTGTGCGCCAGGAAGTTCAGACAGCAGTAGATCAGTGTGGTTTGAAGATCCACCTTGATTGGGTGGGAATACCAGCTAATGAAGACTGGGGCACTGCTGAATCTTTGCGACATGTTAGTGAGAAGGTGAAGGTAAGTCACATTGCAGTAAAGTAAAAATTTACATTTCCTACAATTCTATTTCTCCAGTTTCAGTGTCACGGAGCTGGTGGCACAGTGATGAGACATTTGACTTGCCAGGATGGCACTTCAGATCCCATCCAAACATACGAATTTTCCGTACTTTCCCATAAGCACTTAATGCAGATGTGAGGATGATCCCAGCTGATTCCACATCCCCACCATTCCCCAATCTGAGCTAGTGCTCCATCTCTAATGATCTCATCATTGACAGGTTGTTAAATTGTAATCATGCTTTTTTTTTTCAGCCAGAAACTGCAACTGTATTAATTTTGCTCACTGCAGTTGTGGCGTATCAAACATATATTGATCAACCAAAATGTTATGATCACTGCCCACCATGAGATTGAATGCCACAGGGTGGTGTTGCAGTCACATGACACATTACGGTCATATCGAGATACACCCTCATCCTGGTGAATGGCTGCTCAAAACATGCATTGTGCTGCTCATTCAGGCCAGTGGGAGCAGTATTGTGCTGTGGCATCTTCTTGCAGGATAACTGTCCATGCTGCAATACCAGAACCATGCTTGTGAAATGAAGTTGATGTCTTTGCTTACCAAATCTGCGTGGTCTAAACCCAGTGGAACACACCCAGAATGCCAATTGCAGGACCTGAGTGTTAACATCTGGTATCACATACCTCAGGAAACCTACCAAGGATTGGTTGAATCCATGCCAGGCAGATTCTCTGCTGTATTGCTTTCCAAAATGTCAATCAACATGCCATTACACAAGTGGTTTTATTTGGCTGATCTGTATATGTAATTGTGCCAATGTAATGTTTCTTGAGAAAGAATAACCAGGCGTGATCACAAACCTTGTGACAGCAAAAAGGTAAATGGCAACAATGTAGAGATGAAGATGGAAAATAAAATAAAGCCTTTTGTGATAGGAAAGTAGGGTACACATACAAGATCCAGTTGTCTTAGTAATCCAGTTACCACCATTACAGCAGTCCTGTAATTTGCCATGCTTGTCCAGAGGGAAGGCAACTTGTGAAAAATGCATCTCATTTATCAACTGCAATGCATCTACATCTACGTGGTTACTCTGTAATTCACACTTAAGTGCCTGGCAGAGGGTTTATTGAACCATTTCATACTACTTCTCTACCATTCCACTCTTGTATGGCGCGTGGGAAAAAGAAACACCTAAATCTTTCCTTCGAGCCTTGATCTCTCATTTTATTATGATGATCATTTCTCCCTACATAGGTGAGTGTCAACAAAATATTTTCACATTCGGAAGAGAAAGTTGGTGATTGAAATTTTGTAAATAGATCTTGCCACAGAGAAAACCGCCTTTGCTTCAGTGACTGCCACCCGAACTTGTGTATCATATCTGTGACACACTCACCCCTATTGCACGATAACATGAAACGAGCTGCCGTTCTTTTCACTTTTTCAGTGTCCTCCGTCAATCCTACCTGGTAAGGAACCCATATCGGGCAGCAATATTCCAGCAGAGGATGGACAAGTGTAATATAGGCTGTCTCTTTAGTGGGTTTGTCGCATGTTCTAAGTGTCCTGCCAACAAAGCACAGTCTTTTTTTCACCTACATGGTCTTTCCAGTTTAAGTTGCCCGTAATTGTAATTCCAAGGTGTTTAGTGAAATTGACAGCCCTTAGATTTGTGCGATTTATCGTATACCCAAAATTTATCAGGTTTCTTTTAGTACCTACGTGGATGACCTCGCACTTTTCTTTGTTTAGTGCCAATTGCCACTTTTCGCCCATACAGAAATTCTCTCTAGATCATTTTATAATTGGAATTGATCATCTGATGATTTTACTAGACGGTAAATTACAGTGTCATCTGTAAACAATCTAAGGGGGCTGCTCAGATTATCACCTAGATCATTTATATAGATCAGAAACAGCAGAGGGCCTATGACACTACCTTGCCGAATACCAGATATCACTTGTGTTCTACTCGATGATTTACCGTCGATCACTGCGAACTGTGACCTCTCTGAGAGGAAATCACGAATCCAATCCCGCAACTGAGATGATACTCCATATGCATGCAATTTGATTAATAGTCGCTTGTGAGGAACGGTATCAAAAGTCTTCTGGAAATCTAGTAATATGGAATCGATCTGAGATCCCTTGTCGACAGCACTCATTACTTCATGGGAAAGACCTGTGTTGCACAAGAACAGTATTTTCTGAATCCGCATTGGTTATGTATCAATAAGTCATTTTCTTCAAGGTGATTCATAATGTTCGAGTACAGTATATGCTCCCAAATCCTACTGCAAATTGAGGTCAGTGATGTTGTTGTTGTGGTCTTCAGTCGTGAGACTGGTTTGATGCAGCTCTCCATGTTACTCTATCCTCTGCAAGCTTCTTCATCTCCCAGTACCTGCTGCAGCCTACATCCTTCTGAATCTGCTTAGTGTATTCATCTCTTGGTCTCCCTCTACAATTTTTACCCTCCAATACTAAATTGGTGATCTCTCGATGTCTCAGAACATGTCCTACCAACCGATCCCTTCTTCTAGTCAAGTTGTGCCACAAGCTCCTCCCCAATTCTATTCAATACCTCCTCATTAGTTATGTGATCTACCCATCTAATCTTCAGCATTCTTCTGTAGCACCCCATTTCGAAAGCTTCTATTCTCTTCCTGTCTAAGCTATTTATCGCCCACGTTTCACTTCCATACATGGCTACACTCCATACAAATACTTTCAGAAACGACTTCCTGACACTTAAATCTATACTCGATGTTAACAAATTTTTCTTCTTCAGAAACGCTTTCCTTGCCATTGCCAGTCTACATTTTATATCCTCTCTACTTCGACCATCATCAGTTATTTTGCTCCCCAAATAGCAAAACTCCTTTACTACTTTAAGTGTCTCATTTCCCAATTAAATTCCCTCAGCATCACCCGACTTAATTCGACTACATTCCATTATCCTCGTTTTGCTTTTGTTGATGTTCATCTTATACCCTCCTTCCAAGACACTGTCAATTCCGTTCAACTGCTCTTCCAAGTCCTTTGCTGTCTCTGACAGAATTACAATGTCATCGGCGAACCTCAAAGTTTTTATTTCTTCTCCATGGATTTTAATACCGACTCCAAACTTTTCTTTTGTTTCCTTTACTGCTTGCTCAATATACAGATTGAATAACATCGGGGAGAGGCTACAACCTTGTCTCACTCCCTTCCCAACCACTGCTTCTCTTTCATACCCCTCGACTGTTATAACTGCCACCTGGTTTCTGTACAAATTGTAAACAGCCTTTCGCTCCCTGTATTTTACCCCTACCACCTTCAGAATTTGAAAGAGAGTATTCCAATCAATATTGTCAAAAGCTTTCTCTAAGTCTACAAATGCTAGAAACGTAGGTTTGCCTTTCCTTAATCTTTCTTCTAAGATAAGTTGTAGGGTCAGTATTGCCTCACGTGTTCCAATATTTCTATGGAATCCAAACTGATCTTCCCCGAGGTCGGCTTCTATCAGTTTTTCCATTCGTCTGTAAAGAATTTGCGTCAGTATTTTGCAGCTGTGACTTATTAAACTGATAGTTCAGTTATTTTCAGATCTGTCAACACCTGCTTTCTTTGGGATTGGAATTATTATATTATTCTTGAAGTCTGAGGGTATTTCGCCTGTCTCATACATCCTGCTCACCAGATGGTAGAGTTTAGTCAGGGCTGGCTCTCCCAAGGCTGTCAGTAGTTCTAATGGAATGTTGTCTACTCGGGGGCCTTGTTTCGACTCAGGTCTTTCAGTGCTCTGTTAAACTCTTCACGCAGTATCATATCTCCCATTTCATCTTCATCTACATCCTCTTCCATTCCCATAATATTGTCCTCAAGTACATCGCCCTTGTATAGGTTCTCTATATACTCCTTCCACCTTTCTGCTTTCCCTTCTTTGCTTAGAACTGGGTTTCCATCTGAGCTCTTGATATTCATGCAAGTGGTTCTCCATTCTCCAAAGGTCTCTTTAATTTTCCTGTAGGCAGTATCTATCTTACTCCTAGTGAGATAAGCCTCTACATCCTTACATTTGTCCTCCAGCCATCCATGCTTAGCCATTTTGCACTTCCTGTCGACCTCATTTTTGAGATGTTTGTATTCCTTTTTGCCTGCTTTATTTACTGCATTTTTATATTTTCTCCTTTCATCAAATAATTTCAATATTTTTTCTGTTACCCAAGGATTTTTACTAGCCCTCGTATTTTTACCTATTTGATCCTCTGCTGTCTTCACTATTTCATCCCTCAAAGCTACCCATTCTTCTTCTACTGTATTTCTTTCCCCCATTCCTGTCAATTGTTCTCTTATGCTCTCCCTGAAACTCTGTACAACCTCTGGATCTTTCAGTTTATCCAGGTCCCATCTCCTTGATTTCCCACCTTTTTGCAGTTTCTTCAGTTTTAATATACAGTTCATAACCAATAGATTGTGGTCAGAGTCCACATCTGCCCCTGGAAATGTCTTACAATTTAAAACCTGGTTCCTGAATCTCTGTCTTACCATTATATAATCTATGTGATACCTTTTAGTATCACCAGGGTTCTTCCATGTATACAACCTTCTTTTATGATTCTTAAACCAAGTATTAGCTATGATTAAATTATACTCTATGCAAAATTCTACCAGACGGCTTCCTCTTTCATTTCTTAGCCCCAATCCATATTCACCTACTATGTTTCCTTCTCTCCCTTTTCCTACTCTTGAATTCCAGTCACCCATGACTATTAAATTTTCGTCTCCCTTCACTACCTGATTAATTTCTTTTATCTCATCATACATTTCATCAATTTCTTCGTCATCTGAAGAGCTGGTTGACATATAAACTTGTACTACTGTAGTAGGTGTGGGCTTTGTGGTTATCTTGGCCACAATAATGCGTTCACTATGCTGTTTGTTGTAGCTTACCCGTACTCCTATTTTTTTTATTGTTATTAAACCTACTCCTGCATTACCCCTATTTGATTTTGTATTTATAACCCTGTATTCAGTTGACCAAAAGTCTTGTTCCTCCTGCCACCGAACTTCACTAATTCCCACTATATCTAACTTTAACCTATCCATTTCCCTTTTTAAATTTTCTAACCTACCTGCCCGATTAAGGGATCTGACATTCCACACTCCGATCCGTAGAACGCCAGTTTTCTTTCTCCTGATAACAACGTCCTCTTGAGTAGTCCCCACCCGGAGATCCGAATGGGGGACTATTTATACTCCGGAATATTTTACCCAAGAGGATGCTATCATCATTTAATCACACAGTAAAGCTGCATGCTGTTTGCAGTACCAGAACAGCAAGGCCATTTTGGTTAGTGTTACAAGGCCAGATCAGTCAATCATCCAGACTGTTGCCCCTGCAACTACTGAAAAGGCTGCTGGCCCTCTTCAGGAACCACACGTTTGTCTGGCCTCTCAACAGATACCCCTTCCGTTGTGGTTGCACCTACGGTACGGCTATCTGTATCATTGAGGCACGCAAGCCTCCCCACCAACGGCAAGGTCCATGGTTCATGGTCAGTGATATGGGTCTGTAATTCAGTGGGTTACTCCTATTTCCATTCTTGAATATTAGTGCGACCTGTGCTACCTTCCAGTCTTTAGGAACAGACCTTCTGTCAAGTGAGGGGTTGTATATGATTGCAGTCGCTGTGCATCTTTGTATGTGAGCATGATGATTATCAGAACTGGTCACATGGTTTAAATGTTGTTATCACACTGTACCAGTGACACTGTCCACTGTCTAGCACCTGTTACAAAGCAGGGTGCACAGCTCAGTGGAACGTGCTGAAACTGTTTCAAAGATTGTTTCATCTATGTCGTAGCACTGCTTCCCCTCACCCCACCCCATTTTCTTGTATAGCTCACAACCATGGTGCAGGAAGGAACTGAGCCATCAACACGTCCCAAAGTAATGCTGCAGTTATGTCCCTGTTCTCTATTAGACCCTGTCCACATACTAAGTGAGGTAGCACAGTATTTAAGGAATAAGACTCGCACATGTAATGAGCAGCATTAAAATTCCCATCAAATTTTATGATTTCTGTGGTTCTGTAAATCAAGGAAGGCAATTGTTGGGACTGTTCCTTTGAAAATGACCCTGTCAATTTCCTTCAGTATCCTTGTCTAACAATCTGAACTTGTTCTTCATCTGTATTGACCTTGTCATTGATGGAGCATTGCATGCTGATCTTGTTCCTTTCTATCTTGTCATCTGTGGGTGCCACATTTTCATTCCTCTCGTATTTTATTTAACTTTATTTTTATTCTTGCCTTGCCACATACTTAAAATTTTGATAGCAAAACTGTGCAGAAGGGGGTGAGAGTACAATTCTGAAAACCCGTCTCATCCTGTGAAGAAATGCACATAGAAGTGCTGAAAACAAAGCATTTTGGAAGATTTCATGAAAAATGGAAAAATTAATTCTGTGCTCTGCAGTAAATTGCATGTAGGTATGTCTGTCAACCATGACTTGGAGAGCAGCATCTGTAATATAGTTGATTTTTATGAATACATAAATTAATATACATTATTTTTTGTTTGTCAGCTGCTTTGAGAAAAGTTTAATGTGTTTAATTTCTTGGTGTAAAAACCCTGTGAGCGACTATTTGTTCTACACGCTTTAATTACAGCAGAAATTCAACTACTTAAGTACAATAAAAGAAAATATTCCATGAAAAATAAAATAATTGTTATTTTTATTCATATCCAAATACAACTAAGCTGCTTCATTTTTAATCTGTTCTCATTTTCTTGTTGCAGTCAGACATCATTGTCATGAGCTCTGATCTGGTCACAGACTTCAACATTGAGAATGTGCTGGATGTTTTTAGAAAACATCAGGCTTCTATTGCCAGTGTCTTTTTCCAGTCACCTCCCGATGTTGGAGCACTACAGACTGGTCCGAAACAGAAATACAGGCCAGGTATATGACACTTGTACCTATAACAGCAAGGCACTGAAGGAGCCTGTCTACTCTTTTGGAGTCCCTGGAATGAATGTCAGTCATTAAGCAATGTGATGTGGTATAGTAGAGTAATATTAAAGAAAAAAGTGATCTAGCAGCTTGCTTTTATGTATAAAGAGTCATGTAGTTCCCACACTTCTCCTTTGTGCATATTTAAAGATTATGCACCTCAGAAGATTGTGATGCATGTGCCGGTATCTCAAGCATAGAGAAAAGTTTATAATCGAATAGTTTTATATGTTGACTTGTGAGAGAACTGATACTTTTGCTCGTCCTGTCTGGTGGCACATGGCCAATTAGAGATATAATTCTTTTGAGTGTTATCACAATGAAGTTAAATCTTTGGACAAAATGGGTAAGGCAGCAGATTCTTCATTTATTATAATTAATATAAACATTTATTTCCAGCTTCGTATAATTGCTGTCCCAGATAAGACCTGATTTAATTATAAAATGTTATTTCTGTAATTATTCTCAATGGCCATGAATTTCTTTTAATAATTTACATCTTTGAAGTGAAGGGATTGTAATGAAATGTGTACACATTGTTTTATATTATAACATTTTTACTTTTAACACTCAGAATTATACACATACCTTTTTCTAAGCTGAGAATACTCTTCGAACAACTAAAAATGAGTGAATGAGTGGTATTTTACAATGGTTGTTTTAACAGTGCATGCAAAGAGTTCATTAGATTTTGTAAATAAACATGATGACTTTGCACCATTATCTGAAATATCTGCAGTGTTATTACACCATCAGCTTTACAGCAGTTGATGTCATTAGGCTCACCTGAAAATATGCTAGGGGAAGGATGTGTTACAATCTTTGTTTCCTACATGTATACAATGCTCTGAAAGCCACCATACAGTGCATGATAGAGGGTAACCTGCACCACTGTTAGTCATTCTCTTTCCTGTTCCATTTGCAGATGGAGTGAGGAAAAACAACATGTCAGTATGCTTCCATATGAGCTCTAATTTCACTTATTTTGTCTTCACGGTGACAGTCTGAAACAAGTGCCAGTTCTCTAGATTTACTCAGTAGTGTTTCAAGAAAAGAACATCTTCTTCCCTTCAGGATTCCCACTGGAGTCCACGGATCATTCCATTAAACTTGCATGTTCATTGAACCCGTCAGTAACAAATCTAGCAGCATGCTTCTGAAGTGCTTTGATATCTTCCTTTAATTGGACCTGGTGGTGATCCCGAACACTCAAGCAGTGCCCAAGAATGGATTGTGCAAGTGTTTTGTACACAGACTCATTAAAGTTTCCTTGAATTCTCCCAAAAGTCCACCATTTGCTTTCCCTGCAACTGGCTTTCATGTGGACACTCACTTTCAGCATTATGTCTGTATGTTTAATTGATGTGATTGTGTCAAGAAACACAGCACTAATACTGAATTCGATCATTACAAGATTGTTTTTCCTACTCATCTTCATTACCTTACATTTTTTCACATTTAGGGCAATCTGTCATTCATCACACAAAACAAAAATTCTATCCGAGTCATCCTGTATCCTCCTACAGTGACTCTAAGACTACACTTTCCTAAACACTACAGCATCATTGAAAAATACTCGCAGAGGGCTGCTCACCCCATCAGTTGGATCATTTATGTTTGTATGTCCCTGTGGCACTCCTGAAAATACCTTTGTCTCCATTTAACATGTGCTCTCCAGGACAATGTACTGAGTTCTATTAATGAAAAATTCTTTGAGGTCTCACATATTTGAGAACCTGTTCCAGATATTTGGATCTTTATTAACATTCAGCAGAGTGTTACTATGTTAAATACATTTTGGAAATATAGGAATATGGAATTTGCCTGTTGTCCTCCATTCATGGTTCATATCGCTTGAGAATAGAGTATGCTGGGTTTTGTGGGAGTGATGCTTTCTAAATAATTGTTGATGTGTGGATAGAAGCTTTTCCCTTTCAAGGAAATTTATTATATTCAAATTTATGATATACTAAAGGATTCTGCAGAAAATCAAGATTAAGAATTTTAGTCTGGAATTTTTCTGGTCTGGTCTTTTGCTGTGCACTTTTTTCCATCTCTGCTGGACTTCCCACTGAGAAAGGGGGGGGGGGGGGAACTCTTATAAAATCTACCATTCAGCAATTGCTTCAGTATCTGCTTTTATAGAAAGCAAATGAGACAGTGTATTTTGGCTTCAGTTTGTTATAACTCTTGAGATACAGACACCATAATAATACAGAGTCTCCCACTCAACCTCCCTGATTTCAAAGACCCAGGAAAAAAGCCACAGTAAATATGTCAATGAAAAATGCACCACATCATAGAGCATCTCAAAGAATTTATATTCCTGCATCAGAAGTGCCAAGTATCGTCACCATTGTGCAGTATGGTCGCATGAAGTGAAAATAGCAACTCCATGCAGCGCAAGTAAGCAGTAGTGTGGTTTGCAGAAACAAAATTGCCGATTACTGTTCAAAGAAATTATCGTCGTGTGTATGAATGTGATCCAGCTGATGTGAAAACAATTAAGGAATGGCATAGGAAATTTCTGGCAACAGAAAGTGTTCTGAAACATTCTGGTGGTGCACGTTTATCGAGTTTCAGAAGAGACGGTGGAGGACATCAGACAAACATTTCCCAGAAGCCCATGTAAGTCAATTCGTCAAGCATCTACACAACTTGATGTACCTTGATGAACATTGCATTGTGAAGTCCACCAGCGTCTTCGTATGTGTGCTTACGAAGTGCAAATTCTGCAACATCTGACGCCAAACGACAAGCCATGCCGACAACAATTTGCTACGGGTATATATGCTGCAGCGTATTGATATGGATGCCAGATTCCTGGAAAGATGTTTATTCTCAGATACGGCAACCTTTCATCCATCAGGAAGGGTTAATAGGCATAATGTTTGGATTTGGGGTTCGCAAAATCTGCACATTGTCACTGAACATGTTCGTGATAGCCCTAAACTAAACGTCTGGTGCAGGCTAATGCACGATAGGATTGTTGAATGTTTCAGAACACTTCCTGTTGCCAGAAACTTCCTATACCATTCCTTAATTGTTTTCACATCAAGTGGATCACATTCATACACACAACAATAATTTCTTTGCACAGTAATCGGCAATTATGTTTCTGCAAACCACACTACTGCTTGTGCGTGCTGCTGTGGAGTCACCTTTTTCACTTCATGCGACCATGCTGCACTCTGGCAAAGATGCTTGGCACTTCTGACACGGGAATATAAATTCTTTGAGATGCTTTACGATGTGGTGCATTTTTCATTGTTGTATCTACTGTGTGTGTGTGTGTGTTTTCCCCTCTGTGTCTTTGAAATCAGGGAGGTTTGAGTGGGACACCCTGTATTATCAGGACTGAACATCCTGCAATGTTCTCAAACATTAACAGTGGCATTGTACTGTGGTATTTTGTTTAACAGCACAGAATTTGTATAATTTCATGCATTGTAAAGTTTACTGATGATGTTTGTATCCAGAAGGAATTGTTTCAGACTTGATAGGGAAATCTTTTGTTAATCTTTCATTACGTTGCTCTGCAGTGGAGGTAATGGACGAGTGCACCTCCATGTTTTTTATTTCTGTACTGGAATAGGCCACGACAAGGAGTGCTGGTGTGTAGGGAAAAGAGATCCAAAGTCATTAATTAGTGTCACATTTTTTGTATTTTTGTCAGTATAACACATACATAATTACTTAAGCAAGTATGTGTACTGAGTTTTCTGTCAATTCCATTAATAAATTTTTCCAGCACGCACCTGGGTGAAACAGCAAGTATTCATCTAGTGGAGAGCTACTAGCCAAGAAAATATTATGAAATTCTAAAGCATGTTAAATGGGTGACTAATTTTTCTTGATTGATCTGGTGGATAAAATCTTCATGGTTATGTTACTTGCTACAAAACTGAGACAGTTTTTTCAACATTTTTTTCTGTGGAGGTAGAAAGTAGGAGAGAGAAAGAGAGGGGGAGGGGAGGGGGGGGAGAGAGAGAGAGAGAGAGAGAGAGAGAGAGAGAGAGAGAGAGAGAGAGAGAAGGGAATGAAACTTCCCCTTCATAGTTGTGCAAACTAAACATGAAGAAGATGCCAACTAAATTGCTCTGTGTATCGGAAAACTACACGCTTTGACACATATCAAAATGAAAGCTGTATATTAGAAACATGTTCATGTCACACCAATGATTGCACTGGAAACCATAGAAAGCTAAGATAACAACATAACCATGAAGATTTTATCCACCAGATCAATCAAGAAAAATTAGTCACTCTTTAACATGCTTTAAAATTTCATAATATTTTCTTGGCTAGTAGCTCTCCATTAGATGAATACTTGCTGTTTCACCCAGGTGCGTGCTGGAAAAATTTATTAATGGAATTGACAGAAAACTCAGTACACATACTTGCTTAAGTAATTATGTATGCGTTATGCTGACAAAAATACAAAAAATATTAATGAAGTAACAAAGCTTTGAGCCTTTATGGAAAATTTACTCTTATACGGATCTAAGAAGGAAGAGGTAGGGTAAAGTGTTTGTACTGTTAGGAAAAACAGTAAAGATAAGAAGTGACAAATTACTCAAACCTGCATATAAAAGAGTTGTTTGACCAAAGGAATGAAGAGAGGCAACCACATCCATACAGCTGAGACATTTTGTAGTGGGTAAGCACATGAGCCAGAAATAAGATGTGAGCACATACACACTACTGCATTCTCCTGGCATTGCACCCAGAAAGAGATGAAACTTTTACTTAGATGTATGGAGGGGATAAGGACTTAGGATTGGAAAATATTATGAATACTATGCCAGAGAAAGTTCATCCCAGTTATGAGCTGAGGTAATTGTGTGTGGTTCACTGAGACTGAAAAAAAGGCATATTTTATTTTTTGTTTCCTTTTTGTGTCAAGTTCTTTAAACTGGTGTCCACATTTACTTATTTGTCTATCTGCTGTTTTCTTTTAATTTGCTATCATGGTTTTAAAATAGGCTGCATGTTACACATAATGTTGTGTATATGAATATAAAGCATCATACATTAACATAACATTCAAAATGTGTTTATGTACCTCATCATTATATTGTTTGGGGAGGTAAATGAAATCTATAAGAGGGAAGAGGACATGGCAGAGAGGGATTAGTAGTTACATGGCAAGAGGGAATAAAAAGATCTACAGATTACTCTGTGGCCACGTGGCTTGTAAGAACAGTATGAAATCAAAAAACCACTGACAAAATTTCTGAAAATGTTGTCCCCTGCAGGTCCGGGGATTAGAATAGGCCTGAGGTATTCCTGCCTGTCGTAAGAGGCGACTAAAAGGAGTCTCAAATGTTTTGGCCGTCTGAGATGGTCCACTGTAGGGTTTGACCTCCATTCTCCAAAATTTTTCTGAAGAGCGAGCCACTTGGGGAAGGGCATCTTACATGGTGCATCATGTCCATTGTGCACTGATATCTTTAGCATACTTTATCGTCTTGGATTTGCAGTTCCAATCATTCTCCAGCTGTTCGGCAAAGAATCCTTCCTTGTTGCAATTTCCTCCATCCACTGTGCAGTGTCGTTTTCTATGACGACGATCATTGCCTTCTTTGCACCTCGTATCCAGAACAGTAGCCACCTCATATGCAGCACGGTAGCCAGTCCATTGTGGTGGGGACGCCATGTGCCCTATGGTTGTAGCCCCATGACTGCACAGGGATTGCTCTGCTGATGCCTGTGGCATTAACTCCCCACATATGCCAAGAAGTAGATGCACATCTACGTGGGGCATCAGGACTCCTGGCAGTGGCCATCCTGCCAGGTGGCCTTTGATGAGGTTGGATGGCGCCCGGAGGGAGAGCCCCTGGTCGGAGTGGGTGGCATAGGACAGATGACACGCCATGAAGCAAACAATATCATCTCTTTCTGGTGGTCAAACATCAGCAGCCTCTAAGCATTCCGAGGTCTCAATTTAATGCAAAGAAGTATGATCCCAAATTGTTCCCCTTCCTGGCCAAGCTATGGGAGGAATGCCAGGCTAAAGGTGGAAGCAAACCTTATTCGCACCAGTACATTGTATGTACAAGAGCTGATGGGGAATCCTTTATGTTGATGAAGCCTCAGTTTTTTGTGGAGTATTTAGAGGATAAGTCTGGGGAGGTGGAGCGATTGTCCAAAATGCGATCTGGGTCAGGCTTGATAAAAAAAGCACCCTCTGCCCAGTCACAGGCATTACTTACTTGTGACAAGCTGGGGGATGTTTCTGTTTCCATCACAGCCCATAAGAGCTTAAATTGGTCCAGGGTATTACATTTCACAGGGACCTTCTTTTGCAGTCAGATGACAAACTGCACCCCAGCCTAGAGCGAAGAGGGGTATTATATTTCACAGGGACCTTCTTTTGCAGTCAGATGACTACCTGTGCACCATCTTAGAACGTCTGGCGCATCTATAGGGGTCTGAAGGATAATCGTATGTCCACTGGGTGCCTTCATCTTGGCCTTTGAGGGTGATACATTTCCTAGTGATGGTATACTGCTGTAATGTAAAGCTATATATCCCTCCCCCGATGCTGTGCTTTAAGTGCTAGAAGTTCAGGCATATGTGTCCCCGCTGTACTTCCAGTGTCACATGTTGCAATTGTGGTTGTCCATCACATCCCGGTACTCAATGTGCCCCGTCTCCCATTTGTGTCAGCTGTAGTGAGCAACATTCCCCTTGCTCGCCTGACTACAGGATTCTACAGAAATAAAGAAAAATCATGGAATACAAGATCCTGGACCAACTGACCTACACTGAGGCTAAGATGAAATTTGGAAGGCTACATCTTGTGTGCATGACATCCTCTTATTCCGCCACTACAACAACGGTTCCAGCCCCATCAGTTCCACCATTTATAGTTGGCCCACAGGGCTGCAAACCTACACCTACCCCCTTAATGGTGGTGAGGGGGGGGGGGGTCGCAATCTTATCCCTGTTGCTCCCACACCACCTGCTTCGGGAACAATGCCTCCCCAACCATCGGGGATATCAGTGGGAAAGAGGACACCTGCCAGTGGCTGAAGCATTCACAGGCAGCTGGTCACAGGGCCTCAAGATCCTCCTCAGTCCGTGAGACTGAATCAGTCAAGCCCTCCCAGCCAGAGAAACCCAAGGAGCAGTGAGAGAAATCTAAAAAGAAGGAGATCCCAAGGACAAATAAATTGCAGTGGCACCCGCACCACTGCTGCCTACAAGCTCTCCATCTGAGGATAAGGTGGAGATTCTGGTGTTTGCAGAGGATCTAGATCTCACCAGACCCTCAGACACAGTGGATATAGAATGCACAGGTACTCAGTCGGTAGCAGCAGGTGACCCTGAGGCATAAACTGCTTCCTTGATTGCTTCGTGCCTTCCCAGCCTCACAATGACAACATTCTCCAGTGAAATTGCGACGGTTTCTTCCACCACCTGGCCGAACTGCAACAACTGCTAAGCCTTACACCTGCTTTCTGCATTTACCTCCACAAAACCTGGTTCCTGACAATATGGACCCCTGCCCTTCATGGCTATAGGGGATATTACAAAAACCATAGCGAATATGATTGAGTGTCAGGTGGAGTTTGCGTCTATGTCCTTCACTTGCTATGTAGCGAACCTCGAAGCTGTGGCTGTCAGGATTATGACAACACAGGAAATAACTATCTGCAATGTATATCTTCCTGCTATGGTACCATACCCCTGAACATATTGGCTGCACTGATTTGTCAACACCCTAAATCTTTTTTACTTTTGGGAGATTTTTAATGCCCATAACACCTTGTGGGGTGGCACCAAGCGTACTGGCCAAGGTAGAGATGTCGAAAATTTACTGTCTCAACTTGACCTGTGCCTCTTAAGTACTGAGGCCCCCATACATTTATGTGTGGCTCATGGTACTTACTCAGCCATTGATTTATCACTTTGCAGCCCAGGCTTTCTCCAATCTATCCACTGGAGAGCCCACGATGACTTGTATGGTAGTGACCACTTCCCCATCTTCCTGTCACTCCCCCAGCATCATTCCTGGACACCTACATAGATGGGCTTTAAATGAGGCAGACTGGGAGGCTTTCACCTCTGCCATCACCGTTGAATCTCCCCCATACAGTAACACTGATGTGGTTGTTGAGCAATTCACCAGAACGATCATTTCTTCGGCAGAAAATACGGTCCCTTGTTCCTTAGGGTGCCCCTGGTGAAAGACAGTACTTTGATGGTCGCTGGAAATAGCTGATGCCGTTAAAGAGTGTAGGTGGGCTCTACAGTGACATAAGTGGCACCCTTTCCTGAGGCACCTAATAGCTTTTAAATGGCCCCGTGTCCATGTTCGCCAGCTCATAAAAAGAGAGAACAGTAGTGTTGGGAGAGTTATGTTTTGATCATTGGGTACCATATATCGCCTTCACCTGTCTGGACGAAGACCAGATGTGTTTTTGGTGACCAGACGCTGACAGGTGTCCCTGGCATTAACACCAACGGCGTGTTATCTACTGACGCAAACGCAATTGCTGAGCACATTGCTGAGCCCTTTGCTTGAGCCTCTGCGTTGGAGAGTGGCTGGTTTATCCTTTTTATTCTTGTGATCAGCCAGCGACAGCCATCTGCGTCCATGTTTTAATCCCTTCTACATGTTTCTTGCGTCTCTCTGCGGTTTTCTTGTTCAATTTTGTTCATTATAGTATTTGTTGCCCTTCTATCATTCTTTTGGGTTTTCTTTTCTTCTGGTTTTCTGGCCATAAGTCTCATTTGTTTTATTCTTTCCCTTGTGAGAGGGACCAATGATCAAGCAGTTTGGGCCCTCCCCCCCCCCCCCCCCCCCCCATCCTTTATACCAACCAAGCAGCCAGTCTGAAAATGTTCAAGGATATTTTCTAAGTATTTTGATATTTGGACCAGTGGTCTGTAATGGCTTATTATAGAGTAATAACGTAATTATGGTTTATTTGATTTGTTGCCCCCAGTTACCTCTATTTCCATGCAGAGACCTTCACAGCAGGCAAAAAGCTTGTAATAGACAATCATGAAAAGCACTGAGCAATGTGAAAGGTATTGTGATGTAATTCTCATCATTGCAAGAAGAATTCAGCATAGCTTTATTTTGACAGTCTTCGATTGCTTTTAGTGAACCCATACATATGGTACATAACAGGCAGTTCATCAGTAAGCTTACCCATACTGCTGAGTATAACTGTAAACATAAATAAATACTGCCTACAATCCAACCCGAGACAAAACCAAGCAGTACTGGTTGCAAGATTGAGGTCAAAGACCAAACTTGGTATTACTGCTGTCAACAGCAAGTATTGTGAGTGAGTGGAAAAGATTCATTTCCCAAACATGACACATAGCCCATACCATTGACAGTTGTACTGTTACACAGATATATTCAGTGCACTATAGATATAAAGATAAATGGGATAAGAAATCAAGTGAAGTACAATTGACCTGTAACGAGCCACTGGAGATGATGCGTTCCCTTGTATCAAAATACTCGTAAAGTATTCGTGAGCAACCTCCCATATTTTTTCAGTTAGGTTCAGGTTCACACTGTATGCTCGTATGGAATCCAGAACAGATCCCAATGCTACACAGATTTTGCTATTTAAACACTACACAACACTACACTACACCACAGTACCCTACACTATACTACTTTGAGTCAGAACTGGAAACTGCTTTTCTCAATTTTTGGGGATTGTTAGTGCTGGTGCACTGATATATAGTGCAGGATTCACAGGGACTGTGTTGCGATTTCATGTTTGTGTGTCTTCCCCCTTATGAGGTGTAGAGTTTGGGAGAGAGATGACTGTCATGATCTCAGGATATTCTTTGTGGTCCTCCTCAAGGCTCATGTCCTCACTGCCAGTGGGAGGCTGTTCTGGTTGGATGTTCTGCCATGTTACATCTGATTGTCATGTCACATACCTTCTCCCAGCTTCTCTCTTGACTGGATTCCACAGCCTACATAAGGTTGTTGAGTTAAATCGTTGTTTCTGTATTTGACAGTACCAGTAAGTAGAAGGCTACACATCTTACGCAGTCAGCTGATTTCATGTAAAGTGGCCATTTTCATATGATCTTTAATTACAGACTCATTTCACTCCTTCCAATCGTTACAAATATTTTTGAGTAAATGAGATGCAATAGAATACTTACTCATTTATCAGAGCACAACTAGCCAATTGCCTTCAGTTGATATTCAGAGTTCGTCCAAACAAGAAAAACTATACTCCTGGTGTGTTCTTTGACCATGATAAAGCCTTTTATTGTATGGAGCATAAAATTCAACTGTGGAAACAAAAAATAATGGCATTCCTCTTGCATGATGGAAGTGTTAACAGATAGCAGAGGACCATATTGACCTACTGCACCCCTTGCATGAAACTGTACACTAAAGGTGTATAAATAAAATGTAGATTTCTACACATTTTGCAGCTTTGTGTCTGCTTCTGTTGCTAATAAAACTGAATGACTTTCCTACTACATCAGTGGGCTGTTCAAAAACTGTAGTGTTGACTGATGACAGAAGCATACTAATCTGGGGTACAAACTAAATCATACAAGATGCAGCATAAAATTCAACTGTGGAAACAAAAAATAATGGCATTCCTCTTGCATGATGGAAGTGTTAACAGATAGCAGAGGACCATATTGACCTACTGCACCCCTTGCATGAAACTGTACACTAAAGGTGTATAAATAAAATGTAGATTTCTACACATTTTGCAGCTTTGGGTCTGCTTCTGTTGCTAATAAAACTGAATGACTTTCCTACTACATCAGTGGGCTGTTCAAAAACTGTAGTGTTGACTGATGACAGAAGCATACTAATCTGGGGTACAAACTAAATCATACAAGATGCAGCCCAGATGATAATTGGACAGGCTAGCAACTGATTGACAGCAAACAGTGGTTCATATTATGCAGTGTGCCGGAGAAAATAGCCTGTTAGTACTGTTATTGACATTAATTACCATATATGAAATGAATCAATGTTTAAAATTCTGTGGGGTCCTTTAGATAACAAGTTTAATGAAGTCAACATATTACACTAATCAAGAAGGGCATTTCATAATGTTTTGCACTTAGAACTTTGGCTAATTTGGGTGACTTTAGAGCCAAAGCACTGGTCTATTTTACCTACTTTTCACACAATGTCGTCTTGTAAGGCATTATTTTTTTAAGACAATGCAGCTGATACAAAAAAACATTCATCCTATGAAAGTAGACAGTAATAATTTAGTATAGATAACTGCCCAATTTTCAGAAGCTTCTTAAAAGTTCTTGGCAGTATCACACTCACATTCTGGAACATTCACTTGTTTATAAGTAAAACAAATCAGTGTCAGGTGAAATGTGATTTACACAGTTGCAATGTGAGAAACAGAAATATTGTCCAAGTAGGCTTTCTCTCCTAGTGTTGGGATTCTGCATACTTGTACATAGGTTCTCGATGAGCTCCCTTCTGACGTAACACAAAAACTTGAAAAGTTTCAACAAATACAAAAGAAAATTAAAAAAAGGTTTAGCAGCCACTCTGTCTACATATTATTTGATTATTTAGACTCAACAGTAGCAAATTAATTTTAGCTGCACCACATGTGGTGATGCTCATTGACATTTAGGCCCTATTCTTATAGTATATAGATACCTGTTATAATCTATTATGTATCTTCTACATGTGTATTTCACAGAAAGATGCTTGCCCTCTCTCTCTCTTGGGGGAAGGGGGTGACTGGATGGCATAGGTTATAGGATAAGTGATATTGGGGTTTAGTCTCTTTCCTAACCCATCTGTCCAGTTGATTCAGTCATAATTCACTCTGCATTCCAAATTTAATTATTATGTTTGTGCTCTGAAGATGAATGAGGGTTTGTAAGACAATCTACATTTTTTTAAGCTCTTGGTTACGTGTGTATATGCATATCTCCAGTTCAACTATTCTGTTACAAAGTGACTCATGTCTTTTTCTTATTATGTTATTTGTGTCGTACCCTAGTGTGAGTATTGTATTAATTTGAAGGACATTTTTAATATGTTGTCATAAGCACAATCATTGACACAAAATAGGTTCTACATATTTTAACTTAACTTCTGTCTCCTTTTTTCAGAGCGTGATTTAGTTGGAATTGAAACAAAGACATCGCGATTGCTTTTCTTAGCTTCTGCTTCAGATTTTGAGGACAATGTAACTCTTCCTCGTGCACTGCTGAGAAAACATCCCCGGTTTTCAGTGTACAGTCATTTAATTGATTCCCATATTTATGTACTGAAGAAGTGGATTTGCGATTTTCTCAAGGCAGAAAAGTAAGTCTGGAAGTAAAAAAGTTATATTCAGTAGAGTGCTTGTGGCTCTGTGCATGCCATGTGATGCTGAATTATGTAAAGTTTTCATGCTAGGACAGAAACAATAAAACAAAATATTAATTTTAAATTACGGGAAGCTTAAGTAACTACTAATGGTGTAACAGATAAGTGTTGAAATATAACTGTTAGGTAGCTTTATTACCATCAACATAGCAAGGTTAATAAACGCAAATACTCGGATGCTGTAGGCTTAAATAATACATTGCGCATTTTCTTCCCCTTCACAATTTAAAGGTACTTTTGACATGTGAATTCACAAATGGCAGTTAATTATAACCACAACCATACATGATACAAAAGGCTTTTTTATGTTCTGTTTTCTTTTTAATCATCAGCAGGAAGTTAAAACTGTGCTCCAGACTGAAACGAAAACCTGGATATGACCTGTGCCATGTGTGCAAGCCCTTGAACACACTTCACATATTGTTTCAAAGCTTTTACTTTCCAGTCACTTGTTCTTTGTTTCGCCTCATTCTCACAATAGGGGGTCACTCTTATCCTGGACTCTTGAGTGACCTGCTGCTCCTTGATGACCTTCTCCCTGAGGAACATACTAACAATCTCATAAGCATTTATTAAATGTGTTTATTGGCAGCACTGAAATTTCACCTCCTGAAAGTAAGTACTGACCAGCCATTCTGTTTCTTTGTAGTTTTGTAGTTCTCTCAATTGAATTTTCCTTTTTATGCAACTCACTGTATATTCCTATTCCTCAGAAACATTATCAATGCAGTATTCATAGCAACTTAATAAAATGCAGTGCAGTTCATTTGACTTATACCACAGCTAACTCCCAATTTTCACTTTTGTTAATGAGTCTGTGTCAGAAACAGAACAGAAATGAACAACCTAATAATTATTGAAGTCTGACAGGAAAGGAAACTTGTGTCAGGTATGCTAATATTTCACACAACCATGTGGAAAGGATCTAGAAAAGGAAACTTGTGTGAGATGTGTTGAAATTTCACACGATCTTGTGGAAATAAACAAGAATGGGAAGCTTGTGTGGATGTATTAAAATTTCACATAATCATATGGAAAGAAATAATTGTTGATGATGTTGATGTGAGTGGAAAAGAAAAAAAAATAATTGATGCCTAGTCTGGCACTGTAGGTTAAGTTTCAGATGCTGTCAAAACTGATCAGCTATCTAATATGATGGAGCACTTCCAGGCAGTCTATAAAGGAGACCGCTTACAAATAACTTTTGTGACCCATTCACAGATAGGACCAACTGGGGATATTGGACGTATACAGAGAAGGGCAGCACAAATGGTCAGTGGTTTGTTTGACATGTAGGAGAGAGTCATAGAGATGCTGAATGACAGACTCATGAAACTAGATGTAAGCTATCCTGACAAAGCCTGCTTACAGAGTTCCAAGAAATGGTTTTAAATGGTGACTAAGAGTGTACAACCACCCCCTACTTGTCGCTCAGATGAGGATCTCGAAAACAAGACCAGATTAATTACAGTGCACAAAGAGGTACTTAAATGATCATTCCCATACGAGCATCGAATGGAAAGGATGTCTAATAACTGATAAAATGGGACATACCTTCTGTGATGAACTTCACAGAGTATAGTTGTAGCTGTAGAATACAATCATTGCCTTTGTAATATTTATCACAGTTTTGTCTTTATTTCATCATACTGTAACATTAGAAGTATAATGCCTAGTGAATTTACCTAAGCAATAATATATGGTAGGCCATGAAAACTCATTCACAGTCACTAAGTGATTAGTACACAGTACACTTATTCAACAGGATTGGGATTCTAATCTCTCCCCAGCATATCTTGATTCAAATTTTTGTCTAAATCACTTCATGCAAATCAGAGAATGGTTTCATCAACATTGCTAGAGCTGATTTCTTCCCCAGTTATCTGCTTTGAGGTTTTGCCTTGCCCTTGATGCCAGTAGGGCACTAAACTCTAAATTTTCTATCTCTTCCACTGCCTTCAAAAGTATGGCTTCTACTGAGGTTGCAGCCTTTTTCTACCTTGCTTTTCTTATGAAAGGTTGGGAGGAAGGAGGAAGGGGGGGGGGGTGTTGCTTCTACTCCTGATTTATTCCATTTCTTTATAGATTACAAAGGTAAACCTAGCTTTTTGCAGTCATGGCTGGTGTGATGAGAAACTGCCCTTCTTGTTGTACTGGAACTTCCTTAAGAGAAGACATGAACAGTCATATAACAAACCTTTCCGGAAATCCTGCTGTTGAAATAGGTTACTACGTTAAAAATGGTGGGACAAAAAATTTTAATCTTCTATCCTCCTGTTTTTTAGCACAGTGATATTCATTGTGAAGAATGCACCTCTTACATCTTAAGTAGTGTATGCACCTGGTTTTGTCATTCTCTCTTAAATATGATCTCATGGGCTATGATTATATCCACATCCCATAAGTTGCATCAGTTTCACATTGAGTTGATTTATTGCCTTGAATTGACAGGAATGTGCTTCAGTATTACCAGTTACCACACATTCTGACATTCAAACATGAAATTAAAAAAGTAGTAATCAGCCATTGAAGTGGAGATTATGATGGCCAAACAGGGTATATTTATGGGAGAGGATCATAGTTAATTCTTGTGAGAGTGATTGTAGGAATCTCTTGATACTTAAGAAAAGAAACAAAACATTTTTTTCTGTGAAGAAGTAAGTTTATATCTACGTGATTTTTGGGTTTTACAAAACAGAGAAAAATTAACAAGAGCTATGTGGATTGTTCCATTACATTTGCAATACGCATGAATACAGCTACAGATAATGCAAAAAACAATGTTTAAAAAGAATAAAGAGTATAACATTACTACAAAAAGATATTGGGCATTGGGTGCACATGCATTCAGCATCTTGCAAGAGGATATTAAATAATGAGTGGTATACTGGACTTAAAAACTTTCTGCAGAGCAGCTCATACTACTACATTGAAGGATAACTTTGCAAGACTGATAAAATTATCACATTTTAATGTAATGAATATTGGAACTGTAATATTATAATATTTCATAAAATTAATGGATTCTATTACTTGCAAGTAAATAAAATGTATATCTTTGATTTATTCTACATTCCAGACTCTTTCCTCTGTGGAACAGAATATGACCCACGTAATGTGATCTATAGAATTATTCCTTATTTTGGTTTGTCATTTCTTTACATATATCTGTTGTATATTTTTAAACTTATGTTGTTTGTGCTCTTTTGGGAATTGAGAATTCCTTCAAATACAGCTCTTTATTCCAGGTCATTCAGCACACTGAAGGGTGAAGTTATACCTTATATTGTGAAAAAGCAACTAGTAAAGCCGTTATCGCAGACTGCTCCTGATCCAAATGTTTCACTAATTGGAATGGATGTTAAAAAAGGTAGTGTAATGTTTCCTACTATGGCAGGAAATCAATATGATGAAAGTATGCCCTTGCACATGTAAGAACTGGCATGAACATGTAGACCTGTCAATATATTCTGCAGCAAAACTTCCACTACAAGACAGGTAGTTAAATTTCTTGGAGGTAAAGAACATGTACAAATATCAAAATTACTGCAAAATTATGCAACACATTGAATTGTTATCATGTTGCTGTGGTTTGCAGAGATTTAAAAACCGGAGTACTAAAGGAATACAAAATAAATTCGAGGAAGTTTTCACAGAAGTATAGAATATTATGATAAACAATGCCAAACTTCGTTTTTACAGTCAACTCAATTATTGTCTGAACATGGTAAACACACACACACACACACACACACACACACACACAAGGCAGTAGAGAGCAGCCTATTGCTGCACTCAGAGCAAAAGAAAATTAAACCTGTAGAGAAGTCTAAAATGTAAGTGATGGAAACCAAATAGACAGTTTCAGATACATTACAGTCTTGTAACCTCTGATTATGTCTACAAATCTGTTCTGATGAAGGAACCACCCTATCCCACTTTTTCTCTGTTGGCAAGACTAAAGTTCCAACCAGAGCAGAATGAAAAGGAGAGGAAATGAAAAACCGCAATCGATTGTCCCATTACTACAGTGGAACATAAACGGCTCCAGTATTCATGTGGAGGAACTTATGTCTTTAGTGTAGAGAAGACTTTCATGTAAATGTTTTTCAGAGACCAATTTCAACCCTCCAGACCGAGCGAGGTGGCGCAGTGGTTAGCACACTGGACTCGCGTTCGGGAGGACGACGGTTCAATCCCGCGTCTGGCCATCCTGATTTAGGTTTTCCGTGATTTCCCTAAATCGCTCCAGGCAAATGCCGGGATGATTCCTTTGAAAGGGCACGGCCGACTTCCTTCCCCGTCCCCTAATCCAATGAGACCGATGACCTCGCTGTTTGGTCTCTTCCCCCAAACAACCCAACCCAACCCTCCAGTGAGACCAATTTCAACCCTCCAGTTAGATGTACTCTGCAAGTCAGTCTCCTTATGTTCTGATTTGAATCAAGATTGAAGCCCCTTTAAACAAAGAGTATATTTTCTGAACATTCCTAAACCAGAGGACATTTTTCCAGTCCTGTGGTCACCTTACTTGGGAGTATTTCTCCAGAGAGAAATGAATGACAAATGATGATGCATTTGTTTTATTGGATGTAAATTTTGTCATTTTTTGTACATGGGAAATATTAATGAACAATTTGCCTTTTCAGTATTCACATTAAGTTTCCGAATTTTATGACTGTAAAAATCCCTTAAAGCCACAATATAAAAAAGTTCTTAGCTGTTAAGTAATGAAAGCTTGTAATAAAGACAAGTAATGAAAGCTGTATACCTAAATGTGGGGTGCAGTCAGAGAGAATTCAGAAGGAACCACAGAATTGTCGACTTCAGATCTTCATAAATCACAGGACAGAGTGAGAAAGGGAAAATACTGGGCAACACAGAAGACTAGAAATTACTTGGAATTAAGGATGACAAATTATATGCAAGGCATAATGTGGGAAATTTCCACGATTCTTGCACATGAAACTGACAACCAGTAACACAGTGTGCACAACACTCTTTACTTGTGGAATTTGCTGTATACCGTTGCATGTAATACAAATAATAGAGCTATGGCCGTACTGGACTCTTTTGGTAAAATTGATTATACTGTAAATTATAATAGTATAAACCATATTGATTATAAATATAGCACCATAAAAATTAAACCAGATCAATACAGTAACCATATTTCCATAAACTTTCGTACCTTTTTTTTTTTTTACGCACACACACACACACACACACACACACACACACACACACACACAATGTTTGTAATGTATGTCCTGCTGCAAGTGGTCATGTGTTCTGTGTACTGGACTGTGAAACTCAAAAATGTGAATTCATTGGTTAATTCATCATTGTTGTCCTCTGCATTCAGGTTAATTATAATTTATTCTTTGTAATTCAAGTTGGATAATTTAAATGAAAAGAAATCATATTTATCAAAGTTTTCTACATGTAAAATATATTCTACATTCCTAGATCTCTTCTCTTCCCAGATATCCACCAGTTCTCAGCAGAGGATCAGTTAGTGAATGAAATTCGCAGCATGTCAACTTTCACAGATCATTGTGGAGACATGCAGCCACCATATCACGCAGACACCATTAGGTGTTATGGTGTTGTAATGTCCAAAGAAACCTTTGGCATGCGAGCCAATACGTTAGCGGGATATAGCTTCCTGAATCATAAGGTATAATTTTGTATGCATTTTTTCAAGTTTTCTTTTTTTGTTTTGTGTTGAAATGGAATGCCACAATCCTTTCAGTCCTGTTCATTCCACCTAAAACATTCTTCAGTTTTAAGCTGATTGACCCATAATATAACATTAATTGTAATTTTCCATATTTTCAGCTAAATACTGTTTGGAATTCACTGAATGGAAACTTAAAGATGTTAAGTCCTACCAGCACCATCAAATCAAATCATATTGGGTCAGAGTGTATAGTTGGAGATGCGACGGAGATAGCGGAGAAAACAACGCTAACAAATTGCATTATTGGTTCAAATTGTGTTGTTCAAACAAAAACAAAGCTTTTTAACTGTATTATAATGAACAATGTCACAATTGAAGAAGGGTAAGTTTTCCTAGTTGTTGTTCTATGAGGGCATGCTGAAAAGTAATGCCACTGAATCTTTTATTCTGTTCTCAACATTGGCTAATGTATGACATGTCATGTACACTCCTGGAAATGGAAAAAAGAACACATTGACACCGGTGTGTCAGACCCACCATACCTGCTCCGGACACTGCGAGAGGGCTGTACAAGCAATGATCACACGCACGGCACAGCGGACACACCAGGAACCGCGGTGTTGGCCGTCGAATGGCGCTAGCTGCGCAGCATTTGTGCACCGCCGCCGTCAGTGTCAGCCAGTTTGCCGTGGCATACGGAGCTCCATCGCAGTCTTTAACACTGGTAGCATGCCGCGACAGCGTGGACGTGAACCGTATGTGCAGTTGACGGACTTTGAGCGAGGGCGTATAGTGGGCATGCGGGAGGCCGGGTGGACGTACCGCCGAATTGCTCAACACGTGGGGCGTGAGGTCTCCACAGTACATCGATGTTGTCGCCAGTGGTCGGCGGAAGGTGCACGTGCCCATCGACCTGGAACCGGACCGCAGCGACGCACGGATGCACGCCAAGACCGTAGGATCCTACGCAGTGCCGTAGGGGACCGCACCGCCACTTCCCAGCAAATTAGGGACACTGTTGCTCCTGGGGTATCGGCGAGGACCATTCGCAACCGTCTCCATGAAGCTGGGCTACGGTCCCGCACACCGTTAGGCCGTCTTCCGCTCACGCCCCAACATCGTGCAGCCCGCCTCCAGTGGTGTCGCGACAGGCGTGAATGGAGGGACGAATGGAGACGTGTCGTCTTCAGCGATGAGAGTCGCTTCTGCCTTGGTGCCAATGATGGTCGTATGCGTGTTTGGCGCCGTGCAGGTGAGCGCCACAATCAGGACTGCATACGACCGAGGCACACAGGGCCAACACCCGGCATCATGGTGTGGGGAGCGATCTCCTACACTGGCCGTACACCACTGGTGATCGTCGAGGGGACACTGAATAGTGCACGGTACATCCAAACCGTCATCGAACCCATCGTTCTACCATTCCTAGACCAGCAAGGGAACTTGCTGTTCCAACAGGACAATGCACGTCCGCATGTATCCCGTGCCACCCAACGTGCTCTAGAAGGTGTAAGTCAACTACCCTGGCCAGCAAGATCTCCGGATCTGTCCCCCATTGAGCATGTTTGGGACTGGATGAAGCGTCGTCTCACGCGGTCTGCACGTCCAGCACGAACGCTGGTCCAACTGAGGCGCCAGGTGGAAATGGCATGGCAAGCCGTTCCACAGGACTACATCCAGCATCTCTACGATCATCTCCATGGGAGAATAGCAGCCTGCATTGCTGCGAAAGGTGGATATACACTGTACTAGTGCCGACATTGTGCATGCTCTGTTGCCTGTGTCTATGTGCCTGTGGTTCTGTCAGTGTGATCATGTGATGTATCTGACCCCGGGAATGTGTCAATAAAGTTTCCCCTTCCTGGGACAATGAATTCACGGTGTTCTTATTTCAATTTCCAGGAGTGTATATTACTCAGTCAACTTTCCCGTATCACTGGCCCAAGTTGCAACCTTCTGCTGCTAGAGGGCTCCAAATTGTAGCATGTAACATGGCAGTGTCGAACATAAATATGTTGTGCGAGAGAAACAGCATGCTGTAATTGAGTTTTGATTTCAAAGAGTTCATTCACACATGGAGCACTCACCCCCTTCAGCACAACAATACCAAACCACACATGAGCACTGCAACATCTGCAACAATCCAGTGCCTCAGTTTCACTGCCACTGATCATCCTTCATACAACCCAATGTGGCGCCATCCAGTTTTCAGCTATTTGTAAAACTTAGAGAACACCTTTGATGACTTCACTTTGATAGTGATGAAGTGTTGCAAGCAGAGGTGAGACTGAGCCCTCTGACAACAAAGTCAAAAATTCTTCAATGATGGCGTCAATGAACCTGTCTCTCATCAGGAGAAATGTATTTGTCACCAGGGTGACTATATTGTTTAGAAATAAATATTTAGACATGAAGAATAAAGATATAGAATTTTATCAATGTTGTTTATATAAAAAGCTTTAAGAGTTTTCACACAAAAGATTTGGAGGCATTACTTTTCAGCACACCGTCGTACATTGTGTGGGGAACCAGGGCCACCTGTATGTTGTTGTGTGGTCTTCGGTTGAGAGACGGTTTTTATGCAGCTCTCCACGCTACTTTACTCTGTGCAAGCTTTTTCATCTCCGAGTAACCACAGCAACCTACATCCTTCTGAATCTGCTTTGTGTTTTCATTCCTTGGTCTCTCTCTATGGTTTTTATCCTCCACACTTCCCTCCAGTACTAAGATGGTTATCCCTTGATGTCTCCGAATGTTCCCTACCAACCAATCCCTTCTTCTAGTCAAGTTTTGCCACAAATTCCTCTTCTCCCCAGTTGTATTCAGCACCTGCTCATTATTTACGTTATATACCCATCTAATCTTCAGCATTCTTTTGTAGCACCACATTTCGAAAGCTTCTTTTCTCTTCTAGTCTAATTATTGATCATCCATGTTTCCCTTCCACATATGGCTACACTCCTTACAAATGCTTTCAGAAAAGACTTCCTGGCACTAAAATCTATACTCGATGTTAACAAATTTCTTTTCTCCAGAAACATTTTCCTTGCCATAGCCAGTCTACATTTTATATACTCTCTACTTCAACCATCATCAGTTATTTTACTCCCCTAATAGCAAAACTCATCTACTACTTTTAGTGTCTCATTTCGTAATCCAATTCTCTCACCATCATCTGATTAAATTCGACTACAGTCCATTATCCTTGTTTATGTTCATCTTATATCCTCCTTTCAAGACACTGTACATTCCATTCAACTGCTCTCCAGGTCCTTTGCTGTCTCTGACAGAATTACAGTGTTGTCGGCAAACCTCAAAGTTTTTATTTCTTCTCTGTGGATTTTAATTCCTACTCCAAATTTTTCTTTTTTTTCCTTTACTGCTTTCTCAATATACAGATTGAATAACGTTGGGGAGAGGCTACAACCCTGTCTCACTCCCTTCTCAACAACTGCTTCCTTCTCATGCCCCTTGACTCCTATAACTGCCATCTGGCTTCTGTGCAAATTGTAAATAGCCTTTCGCTCCCAGTATTTTACCCCTGTCATTCTCAGAATTTGAAAGAGAGTATTTCCGTCAACATTGTCAAAAGCGTTCTCCAGGTCTACAGATGCTAGAAATGTAGGTTTGCCATTCCTTGATCTATCTTCTAAGACTGATCTTCCCTGAGGTTAGCTTCTACTAGTTTTTGCATTTGTTTGTAAAGAGTTTGTGTTAGTATTTTGCAGTCATGTCTTATTAAACTGATAGGTCAGTAATTTTCGTAGCTGTTGACAGCTGTTTTCTTTGGGATTGGAATTATTATATTCTTCTTGAAGTGTGAGGGTATTTCCCCTGTCTCGTTTATTTTGCTCACCAGATGGTAGTGTTTTGTGATGGATGGCTCTCCCAAGGTTATCAATAGTCCTAATGGAATGTTGTTTACTCCTGGGGCCTTTTTTTACTTAGGTCTGTCCGTGCTTTGTCAAATTCTTCATGCAGTATCATATCTCCCATTTCATCTTCATCTACATCCTCTTCCATTTCCATAATATTTCTTTCAAGTAAATCACCCTTGTATAGATCCTCTATATACTCATTCCACCTTCCTGCTTTTCTTTCTTTGCTTAGGACTGGTTTTCCATCCGAGCTGTTGATATTAACACAGGTGGTTTTCTTTTCTCCAAAAGTCTCTTTAATTTTCCTGTAGGCAGTATTTATCTTACCCCTAGTGATATATGCCTGTACATCCTTACATTTGTCCTCTAGCCATTCTTGCTTAAGCATTTTGCACTTCCTGTCAGTCTCATTTTTGAGATGTTTGTATTCCTTTTTGCCTGCTTAATTTACTGCATTTTTATATTTTCTCCTTTCATCCATTAAATTCAACATATCTTCTGTTACCCAAGGATTTCTTTGAGCTGTCATCTTTTTAACTACTTGATCCTCTGCTGCCTTCACTATTTCATCTCACAAAGCTACCCATTCTTCTTCTACTGTATTTCTTCCCAATGTACTTGTCAGTCCTTCTCTAATGCTCTCTCTCAAACTCTCTACAACCTCTGGTTCTTTCAGCTTATCCAGGTCTCATCTCCTTGAATTCCTACATTTTAGAAGTTTCTTAAGTTTTAATCTGCAGTTCATAACCAATAAATTGTGGTCAGAGTCCACATCTGCCACTGTAAATGTCTTACAATTTAAAACCTGGTTCCTAGGTCTCTGTCTTACCATTATATATCTGAAACCTTCCAGTGTCTCCAGCCCTCTT
This sequence comes from Schistocerca nitens, assembly GCF_023898315.1. Classification (NCBI taxonomy): domain Eukaryota; kingdom Metazoa; phylum Arthropoda; class Insecta; order Orthoptera; family Acrididae; genus Schistocerca; species Schistocerca nitens. The sequence goes on from NC_064622.1 coordinate 359,030,805, forward strand.
CCACATATACAACCTTCTTTTACGATTCTTAAACCAAGTGTTAGCTATGATTAAATTATACTCTGTGCAAAATTCTACCAGGCGGCTTCCGCTTTCATTCCTTACCCCAGTCCATATTCACCTACTACTTTTCCTTGTCTACCTGTTCCTACTACTGAATTCCAGTCCCCCTTGACTATTAAATTATTGTCTCCCCTAACTATCTGAATAATTTCCGTTATTGCATCGTACATTTCTTCAATCTCTTCATCATCTGTGGAGCTAGTTGGCATATAAACTTGTACTACAGTGGTATGCAAGGGCTTTGTGTCTGTCTTTGCTACAATAATGCGTTCAATATGCTGTTCGCAGTAGCTTATCCATGCTCCTATTCTTTTGTTCATTATTAAATCTACTCCTGCATTACCCCTATTTGATTTTGTGTTTGTACTGTTGGGTAAAACTGCAGCCTTCAAATAAAGCTATAATCTGCTTAGTAATTAAAAGAGTAATTATGTCATAATTGGAAAGTTATGTTCATTACTTAACTGATATAATGTAAGTATGAATTGAAAGAGAGCCAATAGAATATTTTTTTTTTAATTTGTTGGATGAAATGTTGATTATACATAACTCTTTATGGTCTGTGATATGACATACTCTAATAATTTTCATTGAGCTGCTTTATATGCTTTGAGTATAGCTGTATGAGATGATGCACCAGTGTCCGTACCTAAAAAATATATACCTTAAGATGAGGGAAAGGCAACCACTTACCTATTGTGAATTGATGTGAGGAGCATAATAACAGAAAACAGCATTCACACTAGCTTTCGAGCACTAGTGGCCACAGGAGTGCACATTTGGGTGTCTTTGTGGTTGTGTGTGTGTGTGATGGTGTGTGCGGTTGCTGGAAAAAGCTAGTGCAAATGCTGTTTTCTGTTAGTGTGTTGTTGTGCTTCACATATTGATCTGCTGTAGATGAGTTGTTGCCTTTTCTTTATTTTATGTATTGCTCCATTCAGGAATTTCCAATATTGTTAGATCCTAACAAGAGACTATATGGTGGGTCTACTTTACATTGAGCCCTGCCCACACTTTGGTATGTGATTTTCATTAACGATGTTCACCTTGAAAATCATCATGACATTGTAAAAGCATGCTGTCAAGGTTCCAAGTACAAATGGTGCCCCACTCCGTATTTTAGGCTTAAACATTTCATAATTGAGCTGCTAAAAGCAGATACCGGAATAACGACTGTCTTTGTATCATATTTTGTGCCAGATGGATATGAAGAAATTGAATAAATAAATCTAGGAAAAAACTGGTACATTTCATGGCCACTATGACAGAAACGTGTAACAGATAATCGGTAATTCATCTCAGTAACACACTACAGTCATCTAATGGTAAATATTTTGTTCAAAACCAGTTATGGCAAACAACCACAGCTGACTTAAATATGTCACCTATTTAGTGGTTGCTTACTCTTTCACATATTTTCTTACCATACAGGCATAGTACCTTCATATCGCCAAATTTTTACAATATCTTTGGTATATTTAAATGCATTCTGCATTTTCCTTGAGATAGTGCACCACTTATGAACTGTATTGATTTTCAGAAGCAGCTCTGCATGAATAATTTTGAGAAAGCCATGCTCATGTGCCACAAGGACCAGACACAGGGACAGGGATAGTGTAGTTTAACAGTGTATTCCAGCCATTATAGCTTAATAGTACTAATTAAACTATGAGGAACACCTTCTGAGGGGGACTCAAATGATTAATGTTGGGTTCTGTCATCCACCCAACCCACATAATGTCGTGGCCCACATATACATGCAATGTGGAAGACACAGGTCTGCAACCTGTCTCATGCACTCATCTAACTCATCTTATTCCATTCCCATCACATGCCTGTCGTACTCTATCAAAAGAAGGGTCACCTGTGAAAGCAGTTATGTTATATACTAGCTCTGTTAGAATTTTTGCACATCTTTTATGTGAGCATGACTATTGTCCAAATGTCCATCCACATGAATGGCCACTTGCAAACTGTGGTTAATATCAGAATTGACTACCCAGTGGCAGAACACACTGTTGCACACAATATGATTGACTTCATTGGCTACCTCACAATCAAAACCATGGACTCTAGATCTTACCCCTCCCCAGGCTACAGCTTCTACAAATTGTGAAGATGTAAATTGTCCTTACAATGCATCCTTGCACACAGTCATCTTGATTTCAACATCTGCTATCCCATGTCTCACAAAAACTCCACCTCTGTGGGCTTGCCTCACTTCACTGACTCTGCACTCTCACTTTACTCTCTGCAGTCTCCTTTTTCATCTATTACATCTCCTCTTCCCAGTCCGCCCGATCACTTTGCTGTGTACCTCATGATATTCCCTCTGCCTGTGCCACAGCAAACTTACTTATCATACATTTGTATCCCATGCACTTGCTGTACCTCTCCCTCCCGGCTCTCAGGCAACCTCTGCCACACCAGGCCTTCACTGCCTTCCTGGTTCTGTGTGTGTGTGTTTTCTACATTAACAATTAGCTCTGAAAATTACCCAAAAGCTTAGCAATGTTTTTGGTGTTTTATATGTGCCTATCATCCACTCAAAGCCTTAACTGTGTGGTGAGGTGTTTACCTTTACTCCAGAATCAGAATTTTATTATCTCATTAAGTTCATACATAAATTATTGATTTACTGTTCAGGAGACTCATCAATATCAATAACGTAACTGAGATACACACAATTTGTTAAAAGAAACCTAAAATTCATCTTAATCTACAAACATCATTACAAGTTTATTACATTACTCTACATAGAAATCTTTATCATCATCTGTATTTAAAATTCCATTACGGAATAATTATTCTTAATAATTTATTTACTGGCCATGAATTCCTTGAATTGGCTTAGGTAGTTCTACTATCCAATAGTCAATCTGGAAACCTGTGCCAGACTGGGTCTCAAACCCAGGTTTCCCACATATTGTGAGTGGTTGCCTTAACCACTTCGTGAGCGTGCACGGATAGCTGAAGTGGTTAGGGTGACTCCTCGCAGTATGCAGGAAATCTGGGTTTGAGTTCCCATCCAGCACAAATTTTCATGTGTCATTATTGGGTAGTAGATCTACTCTAATACAGCTGATTTATCGGCCTTTGCAGTCAGGAAATAAATTTTGAAGTATGTCATATCGCTGTGTATAATCAAAAATGCCCTGTTCGGAATCCATATTCTGAATAACAACATTTTTGCATTAGGATGGCATAAGATTTTATCTTCACTAAACCTAGTAGTATATTGAGAAAGTTTTTGACTTTTAATTTGTTATAAATTTTCATAGCCATGTCCTATTGTGTCTTATGTACGTTGAAATTGGATTCCTATAAATAATTCTGGATTGGTATGTATAAAGACAAATAATTAATAAATGTAAATACATGGAATAGTTAAAATGCTTAGCTCCATGAATAGAGGTTGGCATGTATCTGTAGACATAATATTACACATATTTCTAAAAATAGTTTTTTGAAGCAGTAATAGCCTATTCACAATACTTGCATTCCTCCAGATCTTAAAATTCCATCTCATAAAATAGATTCAAAATAGCTTTGGTAAACAACTTTACTAGTGTTCATGTCACTTGCGTTGGGCAATATTGTCATTGTGAATGTGGGACTGGCTTGTTTGCCAGATAGCTTATACAAGAAGACGAGGATACATTTTTTGTCTAGAAATATCCCCAGGAATTGACAGAATCTGCTTCCCTAAGTTCCTGATTTTTATGGGTAATTTGGAAGTTACATAATTTTGATTGTTCGGTTTTCATCTGTGTTAGTTGGTTCTCTGTCATGTTTTATTGTGATCAGTTTGCATCAAACCAATGTTTTAAACTATTTATAATGTCAATGACGCTTTGGGAAATTTGTTCTGTGTCTCACATTCAGTGACTACATGTGTGTCATCTGTAAATAAAATTGAATAGGGTGTTATATTTAGAGGTAAATCATTTATATAAGATAAAAACAGAATCAGGCCTAAAATGGAATCTTGTGGTACTTTTTGTGAAATAATTTTCCATTCTGAGAAATAGTTTCCTGTACCTGATGTTACAACTAGTACTTGCTTTCTATCTGTTATATATGATTAGCTTAGCACCTGTTGCTTTGCTCACTTAGACTGTATGGCCTGCAGAGTTCTTCTTTTTATTTTTTTGTTCGTATTTAATTGAATTTTTATATTGTTCACAAACTGCAACTCCTTCTAAACTTTTCATACTAATTAAGGCCATATAAGTGTGATCTTTTCTGAATGTACTCGTGACTAAAAAGTGATTCTGGTAGCTGGAGTCCTAGGTTTTTCTTAATCATGGTGTTTGCATTCTTGTGGGGATATTTTCAAAGCAACATTCATTCTGTAACAAATATTTCTTCATTTCTAATCGAGAAGTGAAATACCACTTTTCATAAATTTAGCTTTATATTTTTTTAATGTAACAAAATATATTATTAAAAGTTTTCATAGTCTGTTGCACTCCCTTAGAGGTTGAACTTCCAGAAACACTGAGACACATATATTTGCACTTCTAACTGAGAACTCAAGTACCAGTTGTTATAAGTGTAGCCTTAAAAATCCTTTAGTAGTTCTTTAGCAATTTTTTATTTTCAAAAAAAGTTTTCACCCACTATTTTACCCCTTAGTGGCTGAATTTCCAAAAATGCTGAAACACATATTTTTTTATTTTCTGATTGAGAACCCAAATACCAGTTTTCGTAATTCTAACTTCAGAATTCCCTGAATAGTGAAATACTTTTAAAAAAGCCTTGCATCCCCTATTTCACCCCGTTAGAAGTGGAATTTTGGACAATCCATTCTTAAATGATGCCTACAGTGTAAGATGCGCACCCTCTCTGAATTTCAAGTTTCTATACTTAAGTGGTTTGGGCTGGATGATAATTGATTCAGTGGATCAGTCTATCCCTGTTTCACTCCATTAGGGGTTTAATTTCCATAAACAGTGACATGTGTGTGTTTAATTTCTAACAGAGAAGTCAAAAACAAATTTTAGTAGATTTAGATTCAGTAATCCGGGTGTATACGACCTGGGACGACAGGGAGATCTGGGAAAAACTCAGGATTTTTTTTGTCCAGGAGATAAACCAGGGAAATTTTTTAGAATTTTGGGAATTTTTCACATTTTTAGTTTTCAGTTAAATTTTTGTAATTTGATTGGTAAGAATCAATACTCTAACAAAGGATGTTATTGTATCTCGCTGTTGCAGAGTAACACTGCACCAATAAAACATGAATGAGAGAAGAAAGAAAAGAAAATTAAACTTAAGTTGCAAAGGAAATGCACCATATACAACAACAAAACACAGTGCTCATACTAGCATCTGCCAACAGAAAAATGTGTTAAAGGAAGACTATGCAATACTTCATAACAACAAATTGCCTCCAATGAGCGTGACGTCACAGCTGTTAACATTAGATTCATTTGAGCAGTTGAGTTGCATATGAGTAATACTTTCCCCTGCTTTTGGCTACAGAAGTGTGGCTGTTAGCTGTACAAGCAACAGCAGCAAGCAGCCAGCATCCTGTATGTCAACCCCTTAGGGATGGAATTTTGAAAAATTGCTTCATAAATAATACTTCAGTGTAAGATCCACGCCTTATCCAAATTTCAAGTTTCTGTCCTTAGCAGTTTGGGCTTGGGTGATGATGAGTGAATGAGTCAGTCGGTCAGTCAGTCAGTCAGTCAGGACATTACCTTTTACATATAGAGATTTGAACCAGTTCAAAGCACTAATGTTTATTCCATATCTTTCTATTTGCCTTATATTGGAGATGCTGAGTCGCAGATAGACACAACAAAAAGACTGCCTCAAAATGAGCTTTCGGTTGACAAGGCCTCTGTCAAAAATAGACAAAAAACACAATTCACACATACCTGACCACAGTCTCTGGCAGCTGAAGCCAGACCATGAGCAGCGGTGAATGATATGGGAGAGGCAACCAGGTGGGGATAAGGAAGAGGCTGAGGTGGGGAGGGGGAGGTATAGAAGGGTAGGGGTAGGGGACAGTAAAGTGCTGCTAATGGGATTGTGCAGGGACAAAGTTCAGAGAGGGTAGGGCAGATAGGTGCAGTTGGGAGGTTAACGGATGGTAGGCAGAGAGGGGAGGGGGGATAGAGAAGTAAAAAAGACTGGTTGTGTTGGTGGAGTAGAGGCTTGTGTAATGCTGGAATGGGAGCAGGGAAGGGGCTAGATGGGTAAGGACAGTGTTTAAAGGAGGTTGAGACCACGAAGGTTAGGGGGATGTAGGATATATGGCAGCAAGAGTTCCCACCAGCACAATTCAGAAAATCTGGTGTCGGTGAGAAGGTTCCAGATGGTGCAGGCTGTGAAGTAGTCATTGAAATAAATGTCGTGTTTGGCGGCATGCTCAGCAACAGGATGGTCAAGTCGTTTCTCGGCCACAGTTTGTCGATGGCCATTCATGAGTTAAGGCAGCTTGTTTGTTGCCATGCCCCACTTACAGTGCAGCGCAGTGGTTGCAGTTTAGCTTGTACAGGGTGTATATGACCCGAGACAACCGGGAGATCCGGAAAAACCCGGGAATTTTTTCATCCGGGAGAAAAGCAGGAAAAACCCGGGAATTTTTTTAGAATTCCGGTAATTTTTCATTGTTTTAGTTTTCAGTTAAATTTTTGTAACTAACTGGTAAGAACCAGAACTCTAACAAAGAATGTTACTGTATCTCACTACTGCAGAATAATACTGCAGCAATAAAACAAGAACGAGAGAAAAAAAAATAAAAATAAAAATTAAGTTGCAAAGGAAATGAACCATATACAACATCAAAACACAGTGCTCATACAAGTGTCTGCCAACAGCAAAATGTGTCAAAGGCTTTAGGAAGACTATGCAATGCTTCATAACAACAAATTGCCTCCTATGAGCGTGACATCACAACTGTTTACATTAGATTCGTTTGAGTGGTTACGAGTGAGCTTATGCGCGTGTGTAGTTTAGTCACGTATGAGTAGTACCACAGTCTAACATAGACTGTGGTAGTACCTTCTCCCGCTTCTGTCTACAGAAGTGTGGCAGTTAGCTGTATAAGCAAAAGCAGCAAGCAGCCAGATGCTATCCAGAAAAATTTCACTGGTGCGTCTAAGCCGTCAGATTCATGTATGTGCAACAGGCCCGGAACTAGGGGGCGGGGGCAAACTGGGGTATCTGCCCTGGGCGTTTCGGAGGGGGGGGGGGTGCCAGATTCATATTATTGAGGAGAAAGATCTTGTTTCACATTCGCAAAGCGCCTGGCATCCAGCATACGTTGGTCCATCGATTACTCATATCATTTTGAATGCATCCCTGTTGGTTTTTGAACAAATTGTAAGTTGATTTCTGAATGAATCATAAGTTGATTTTTGAATGCGTGCATAGTGTACGTGATGTCTTTGGCAGGGGAATCCCCGTCCCATGTAGAAGTAAACTTACCTGTAGACAAAAGTGGACGGCTCTATACGAGCTGAGCAGAATAAAGCCGAACAGGTGAATGTCAATCGCTGTTTATGTAGTTGACTGGGTTTGCAAATGATCAGCGTTGTCATAATTACAAGTGAAATCCATAGATTCAGACTACCAGAGTGGAAATAAACGACTAACAGGAATACGTATTGTCTTCTCCGTGTATCCAAGAGAATGAAATTTTGACAGAAAATTTTTGGCCAGACCGCTACACTACTAAGGGCCAGTTATACAGTCCCCGACTAGCAGCCGCTAAAGTTCTATTCTGGGAGTAGTGTGGAAAACACGTTGTACGAACAGGTAATAACGCCTAACTGGAGAATAAATGCGGGATACTAAACCGATGATTGTGGCAGGGTTAGTGAAGTTAACCAGAGAATAAGTTTTGACACTGGCAGGAATAGTTACAGAATTAGTGATGACAAGATTGTTTGTTAGACAGAGGAAGGAGAGAAACGGGGACTCACACAAATTACAGAAGAATATGGCGATTCCAAATTTATATAAAAATTTCATACTACTACTCTTCGATCTCATGCTTCAGAAGCTAGAGAGTATGAATGAAATGTGAAACTATTTCGTAACATAAAATTTTTTGCTTTTAGTAGGCCTAGTAGACATATGATATTGGTACTTCGTGAATTATATTCTGTCGTGTTATAAAAATGACTATTTGGTGTGTGTAACAATTGTTGCAATATTAGGTGGGCTTCTTTCGTTTTATCTAGCAGACAGTGACATAATACACGTAATCAGATCAGATTGGGCAATATTTGTATTAACAGCTTTTCTAGTATTAGACAACGACATTTCCTTTTTTCATGTAGCAAAACATTGATGAACTTTGATGAGGTAATAGATTCTTTCCCAGAAAGGAAAGTACGCCACATAAAGCTGTGGCAAGATAGAGAGGGAAAAATGCTAGGACTTAAGGATTGAAGAAATGTATACTGTCTTGCTTGTCTCTTGTCTTTACTCGTTTTGTGTGTCCTATATTTAATTTTATGTCACACAAAACAGCAAGTTATTAGATAATAGGCAGTAAAAAGTGCAAATTTTCTGAAGAGCTCTTGTTCTCCCGATTACGAATAATCCCATTCGCTATTAAGTGCAAGATTTTTTATTATTATTTTTTTTTATTTTTATTTTTTTTTTTTAAAAGAGGGGCAGGCTGTCACACTGGCCGACTGGGAGCAGGAGAGGCACCACAGGAGATTTTAATTTCCACTGGCCTGAGTATAGTTTGATGGCACCCTTTACAAAATATTAAACGTTTGAATTCCACAGAGCGAAATGCAGAGGTATGCAATGGAAGAATGCTGTGTGAAGAGGCGTGACACTGCACTTCAGCACACTTACGACCAAATAACGTGTCTTACGTTCCCTCAAACATATATGTTTTATGCATCAGACTCTTCAGAAAGATGTGAGCTACAAAATGAAGATGTTTTTAAAAGTCAATTTTTTAAATTTTTGGTGTCCTACCTCAAACGCTTGAGGGAGGGGTAGCGCCACTATCTAATATTGCCACGGTTCGGATGCACAGAGCAGTCTGAGCTGTAGTGGGGAGGTGGTAGTCTCCACGTGGCCCATGTTTACGTTAAGTGGTTTTGCTGTTTCCTCTTCGTTTGTTGCTCTCACGTCAAACGAAAACAAAACGGATTTCTGCAGGCGGGAGCTATCAAGTGAATTAAAATACATTCACATAATTATTGAAGGGTCTCCCGCATCGTCCCCTACTCTCCTCGGAGTATGGGACCTCATCATCATCATCAAAATATGTTATTAGTTTCAGATTTTATTTTGTTTCTACCTTTCTGACAGTCAAGCGTTAATCGCCTTTAGAACAATGAAGTTATTTTTTGTCGGTTTTTTAAAGAAATTTGACTTTTATTAATCTTTTCCACTGAGGCAATCAATTTATTTGAAGTGTTTAATTCCACACTATTGGCTAGTTTCAACTGTACAGTATATGCTCCCAAATCCTACTGCAAATTGAGGTCAGTGATGTTGTTGTTGTGGTCTTCAGTCGTGAGACTGGTTTGATGCAGCTCTCCATGTTACTCTATCCTCTGCAAGCTTCTTCATCTCCCAGTACCTACTGCAGCCTACATCCTTCTGAATCTGCTTAGTGTATTCATCTCTTGGTCTCCCTCTACGATTTTTACCCTCCAATACTAAATTGGTGATCCCTCGATGTCTCAGAACATGTCCTGCCAACTGATCCCTTCTTCTAGTCAAGTTGTGCCACAAGCTCCTCCCCAATTCTATTCAATACCTCCTCATTAGTTATTTGATCTACCCATCTAATCTTCAGCATTCTTCTGTAGCACCACATTTCGAACGCTTCTGTTCTCTTCTTGTCGAAACTATTTATCGTCCATGTTTCACTTCCATACATGGCTACACTCCATACAAATACTTTCAAAAACGACTTCCTGGCACTTAAATCCAAACTCGATGTTAACAAAATTCTCTTCTTCAGAAATGCTTTCCTTGCCATTGCCAGTCTACATTTTATATCCTCTCTACTTCGACCATCATCAGTTATTTTACTCCCCAAATAGCAAAACTCATTTACTACTTTAAGCGTCTCATTTCCTAATCTAATTCCTGCAACATCACCTAATTTAATTCAACTACATTCCATTATTCTCGTTTTGCTTTTGTTGATGTTCATATTATATCCTCCTTTCAAGCACTGTCCATTCTGTTCAGGTGCTCTTTCAAGTTCTTTGCTGTCTCTGACAGAATTACAATGTCATCGGCGAACCTCAAAGTTCTTATTTCTTCTCCATGGATTTTAATAACTATTCCAAATTATGCCATAATATATAAAGAACCAAACATGAGATAATACAGCACTGGTACTCCAAGAAAATTTACATCTGAATCTGGACATACGAATGTGCACTTTAAACCGAATTATGCATTTTAGTATGTGTCCACAAAATTCCCATGCTCTTGGAGTATCCTCTAATGTCTTGTTTCTTTTATGACATAATTTAAGATGTTTTAATGTTTTAGACGTACAAACATATGGGCTTCCTACGCCATCGTAGCTGCGCAAGCGAGGCAATGCTCTGGCAACTGCTGACACAAATCTATTTCTAACAGGTCATGGGAAAATATTCCGAATGGTTGTTTGAAAAGCATTACTTTCAAAGTAAATTTTCTTTTATGCAAGATGAACGCTGTGCACAAATGTCCGATGAATTACTTAAATCACAGAGCGTTTGACTCTCATTTAGAAATCAAATCTTTGAGGATGACTATTTAGAATATTTTCTAGCCCAGAAGATCAGACATTTATGTCGTAGTTAAAAATTTTAGTAGCACATTTGTGTGATGTATCTTAAAGCGTAACACGCGCAAAAAATATCAACATTATGTGTGAAAGCCTAGCTTCTCTTGCAGCTTCTTAATCTTACAGACCAATATTATACATCTACATGCTTACTCTGCAATTAACACTTAAGTGCCAGGCAGAGGCAACATTATATATATTAAGTTAAACAATTACCTTTTCCTGTTTGTGTGTTCACGCCACTTAACAGTGATGTTGCTATTGGCTGACTGCATCACGTGTCCTATGCTCTGAATATCCTCTGTCATCGGCTGGTGAGATGGCTTGACATGAGCTGCGACTGGCTTAAAACAGCGCATCGCAATCTCGATTTCGAATTTATACTTTTGTAATACAAAAATATGCAGTGTACATGTTGCTGCACATCAGACAACTTTTCAAAACGTGTTTTTTTCCCTGAGTTTTCTAAAGTGCAGGGAAATTCTACGCCAGTATATAAAGCCACAACCTTTGAAAGAATTGATAAATTTTACAGTTCCGAGGAAGAGTATTGTTACTTAACACGGAAAAAGTGTATTTTATCCAGGAAAAAATGTATTTTTAACCGGGAAATCCGGGAATTTTTTTTCCTCGTCCATATATACACCCTGTTGTAGATCAAATGACTGGTTTCACAGGCAGCCCTGCCTTTGATGGGATAGGTGATGTTTGTGACTAGACTGGAGTGGGTGGTGGTGGTGGAAGGATGTATGGGACAGGTCTTGTATCTAGATCTATTACAGAGATAAAAGTCATGAAGCAAGGTGTTGGGAGCAGGGGTCGTGTAGGCATGGATGAGGATGTTGTGTAGCTTCGGTGAGCAGCAGAATGCCACCGGGAGGGGCAGGAAGGATAGTGATTAGGACATTTCTCATTTTAGGGCACAGCGAGAGATGTCAAAACCATTGTGGAGAATGTAATTCAGTTACTACAGTCCTGGATGGTACTGAGTGCAATGCTCCTTTGTGGACATGTCGTGAGACTTTGGGAAGTGGTGGGTGACTGGAAAGATAAGGTGTGGGTGATCTGTTTTTGTACTAGGTTCGAGGGATAAAATTATGGTCTGTAAAGGCCTTAGTAAGACCCTTGGTATATTTCGAGAGGAACCCCTAATCATTGCAGATGCAATGGCCATGGGTGGCTAGGCTGAGTGGATGGGACTTCTTGGTATGGAATAGGTGGCAGCTGTCGAAGTGGAGGTATTGCTGGTGGTTGGTAGGTTTGATATGGGCAGAGGTACTGATGTAGCCATCTGTGAGGTGGAGTTCAACTTTGAGGAAAGTGGCTTGTCGGATTGAGTAGGACCAGGTGAAGCTAATGGGGTAGGTGTTGAGGTTCTGCAGGAATGTGGATATGGTGTCCTCACCCACAACCCAGGTCATGAAGATGTCATCAGTGAATGTGAACCAGGTGAGGGGTTTAGGATTTTGGGTGTTTTGGAATGATTCCTCTAGATGGCCCATGAAATTGGTTGGCATAGGATGGTGCCATGCAGGTGTTCATATCCTTACCCTGGATTTGTTTGTAGGTAATGCCTTCAAAGGAGAAGTAATTGTGGGTGAGGATGATAGTTGGTCATGGCGACTAGGAAGGAGGTTGTTGGTTTGGAATCCATTGGACGTTGGGAAAGGTACTGTTCAATAGTGGTAAGGACATGGCATTAGGGATGTTAATGTAAAGGGAGGTGGCATGAGTAGTGACGAGCAGGGCACCATGTGGTAAAGGAACAGGAACTGTTGAGATTTGGTGGAGGAAATGGTTGGTATCTTTATATAAGAGGGTAGGTTGTGGGTAATAGGCTGAAGGTATTGGTCTATAAGAGCAGAGGTTCTCTCAGTGGGGGCACAGTAACTGGCTAGGTGGTTGGGTTTATGGACTTTAGGAAGCACCCAACTGTGATCCACCTCCACTGCCCCCAGATCACCCTCTGTTAACTTTCCAGAATTTTTTTACATCGAACCGTACCTCACCATCATCCCCAAATCCCTCAACATGAATACTTTACATCCACAGAAAAAAGCACAATTCACCACCTAAAAACTGATTCCACCCTTATAATCCTACCTGCTGACAAAGGCTGCACCACTTTTGTATTGAACCAAAGGATTACATGGCACAAGGACTCCGCCAGCTGTCAGATTGACCCACCCACAAACACTGCCACAGTGATCCCATTCTAGAAATCCAGCAGGATCCTCAGTTTCTCCTCAAATCCTTAGGCCTGTCCCAGAACCTTTCCACAAAGTCCATCTCTGTCCTCACCCCTACCACTCCCTGCACTCCTACCTTTTAACCACCCTGGATGCCCCATTGTGGCCAGTTACTGTGCCCCCGCTGATAGCATCTCTGCTCTCGTAGACCAACCCCTTTAGCCTATTACGCACAGCCTATCCTCCTATTTGAAAGATACCAACCATTTACTCCACCAACTCTCCATAGTTTCTGTTCCTTTAACATACAGTGCCATTCTTGTCACTATTGATGCCACCTCCGTTTACACTAACATCCCTAATGCCTATGGGGTTACTGGTGTTTAGCACTATCATTCCTGATGCCCAATGGATTCCAAGCCAACAACATCCTTCATAGTCACTATGACAAACTATATCCTCACTCAAAATTACTTCTCCTTTGAAGCCATTACCAACAAACAAATCAGGCACGGCTAGGGGCACCTACATGGCACCATCCTATGCCAACTTATTCACGGGGTGTCCAAAGGACTCCTTCCCAAACACTCAGAATCCTAACCCCTCACCTGGTTCAGATTCACCGATGACATCTTCATGATGTAGATCAAGGGTGAGGACATCCTATCCACATTCCTCCAGAACCTCAACACCTACTACCCCATTTGCTTTTCCTGGCCCCGCTCAACCTAACAAGTCACCTTCCTCAGTGTTGACCTCCACCTCAAACATGGATAAATCAGTACCTCTGTCCATATCAAACCTACCAACCACCAGCAATACCTCCACTTCGACAGCTGCCACCCATTCCATACCAAGAAGTCCCTTCCACACAGCCTAGCCACCCATGGCCATTGCATCTGCAGTGACGAGCAGTTCCTCTTTAAATATATCAAGGGTCTTACTGAGGCCTTTACAGACTATATAATTATGGTCCTTGAAGACCTCAGTAAAGCCTTGTACAAAAACAGATATCCCACGCCTTATCTTTCCAGTTACTCATCACCTCCCAAAGTCCCACTATATGGCCACTGAGGAGCATTCCCCTTTTGACTCAGCACTACCTAGTACTGGAGAAACTGAAATACATTCTCTACTGGAGTTTTGACTACCTCTCGTCATGCCCTGAAATGAGAAATGTCCTACGCTCTATCCTTCCCACCCCTCCCACAGTGGCATTCCGCCACCCACCCGAGCCTACACAACCCCTGCTCCCAACGGCTTGGCTCATGGCTCTTATCCCTGTAATACATGCAGATACGAGAACTGCCCCATGCATTCTCCCACCACCACCCACTCCTGTCTGGTCACAAACATCACCTACCCCATCAAAGGCAGGGCTGCCCATGAAACCAGTCATGTGATTTATAAGCTAAACTGTAACCACTGTGCTGCATTGTACATGGACCTGGCAACAAACAAGCTGTCTGACTGCATGAATGGCCACCGATATACTGTAGGCAAGAAACGAATGGACCACCCTGTTGCTGAGCATGCCATCCAACACGACACTCATTTCAATGACTGCTTCACAGCCATCCGGATCCTTCCCACCATTTGCTCTGTTGGGAACTCTCCCTGCAATATATCCTACGTTCCCCTAACCCTCCTGCTCTCAATTTTTGTTAATCACTGTCCTTACCCATCTATCCCTTTCCCTGTCCCCATTCCAGCACTGCACAGCCCTCACCAATGCACCCAGTCTTTTTACTTCTCTCCTTTTCTGATTACCCCCCCCCCTCCCTCTCTCCCCTGCCCTCCGTCTAACCTCCCGACTGCACCTATCTGCCCTACCATCTCTCCACCTTGTCCCTACATGCTCCCACTAGCAGCATTTTAATGTCTTCCACCTCTCTCTCTCTCTCTCCCTCCCTGTCCCAGCCTCCTCCTTACCCCCACCCGGTTGCCTCTCCCATCATGCCCTGCTGCTCGTAGTCTGGCTTCAACTGCCAGAGACTGCGGTCATGTGTCTGTGAGATGCATTTGTGTGTGTGTGTGTGTGTGTGTGATCTATTTTTGACAAAGGCCTTGTTGGCTTAAAGCTCATTTTGTGATAGTCTTATTGTTGTGCCTATCTGTGACTTAGTATCTTCACTATATTGTGAGTAGCAACTATCATTTTCATAATATTGTTACATTCTATTCTGGAATTTCCATTGTATAATTTGTGGAACGGTAGAGAGTTGTTTATACAATCAACAGCCTTCAGAATCTAACATAAAATTGATGTGACTCTTCAGGATTTGCCCAGAGATAAGCAAATCTTCTCAACAAGTCTGTTGATGGCACATATTGTACTTGTCCCTTTCTGGAAGCTGAAGTGATTTAATGTGATCTTATTGGATTTCACTGTGAAATTTTGTCTCTGGATTGCAACACTTTTTCGAATATTTTTGATAATATTGGGAGAAGATATACTGGTCAGTATACATCTTCCTTTCTGCCTTTAGTGAACAATGGCTTCACCAGTGCATACTTTAAAACATGTGGGAAGCATTCTTCTTCAAATTACTGGTACAGTATTTCATATAGGGCTCCTGATATGACACTAGGAACTGTTTTAATTACTCTAATAGGTGTTTCATACAATCCAGTTGAATTTTTTATTTTTAAGGGATTATACTACTTTTTCTACATCATTAACTGTAATTTGCTCAAATTTGGTTCGAACTTTGCTGTTATCCTGATTCAAACAAAAGTGTTTGACATTGTCTAGGTAAAGTACATCAACAGCTGATTTTGATACATTTATAAGAAAGTCGTTGAAATATTGTGATACTTCTGAAGAATTTCCAATGGACTTGTCACCTGTCTTAATTTTGGAGATTTGTGGAATGCTGACTATGACACCAAGTCCAGATTCCACAACTGATTATACTACCTTTGATTTACTTGTATGGTTCAGAAAGAATTTTTGTGTCATTTCTTTTACTGCTTTTGGCATCCTTCTAAACATAGTTTTACACGTGGTTACATAGTTTGTAAGATGAAAATGTGTACTACTTTTCAGGCCATTATACAACTGTTTTTTTTTTTTCTACGGCACTTTACACTTTTGTAACAGCAGTTAATCATTTCAGTTTGCTTGTCATTTTTATGACTTTGTCTGCCAGTATTGTAAGGAGATGAATATAGTAATTGAGACTGGTTGTATTTTGTATTTAAGAGTTGGCCAACTTTGAGAGAAGTTAGTCAAAAGCTTGAGTTATCACTCAGACCTGATTATGCATCTAGACAACTAAGAAAATTTTGTACAAGATTACTATTATTAAAAACTATAGTTACATATACATGTTTCTGTGTGGTTTATGCAGGTCCAGCCTGTCAAACTGTATATTGTGTGATGGAGTAAAGATTGGTAAGCAGTCTGAACTTAAAGACTGTTTACTGGGAAGTAGTCAAGTCATTCAAGCAGAAGGTAGGTTCTCTTTCTCAGATATAATTATTGTTGTACATGTTATATACACAGTTTTGTGTTTATTTTCATTGTTGACTTTTTTCTTTTTAGCAAAACACTCAAATGAAGTACTGACAGATACAAAGAGGCTGATGGAAATATGAAGAGCGTATACTTGTAACATGAGATAAAGTTGAGACAGTTTCTTTGCAGCTCGAATATTTTATGAATGCCAATGTTTTGGGGCCATGAAATTGACTTGAATAGTTATAGATGTGACTTGTGAAAGGTTGGGAACAGTATGTAAACAGCAGTGAACATTTCATGTTTTCAAATTAATGTCATATGAAATTATATACGTATTTATGGAAGTAAGCAGATTTTTATCAGAACAGGATTGAGAACTGGATGATCATAACTACCCTGCAGACAGCAGCAATGTTCTGTGTCCGACTATCAGGATTGTCGCTTTTCAAATGCATGTGTGTTGCATGAGAAACAGTGAATAGAGAAGTCAACACCATATTATTTTTTTAAATAATATAAAACTGATGTTTGGTATGTTTATTTCTCTTATTCAGTCCAGTAATGTGGCTACATTATATTATGGCACTTTGCCAAGATATTAATTTTTGTATAATTTTATTGTTTCTTGTAATTAAAATAAATCATTGTTGATCCTTTTTAAACAGCTGGTGTTACTTTTTCCACTCTGTATGCCACTTTTCATAATTTATAATAGTTGCCTTAAGTCTATGAGTATAAGAACAATAGCTGACTTATTGTGTAACTTTTGTAGTATGGCGTGGTGGCCCTAAAGTTTTGTTTTTTATCTTAGGCTTAAGATGCTTTCAGTTTATAATGATCATTTTAACTTTAGTATCTATTTTAACTTTACCCTGTCAAGCAACTCAGGCCATAGTCCATAATCGAGTACCAGAAAAGAAACACCTGAACTGATATTCAAGCCAAAGGATAACACCTTAAATTGATAGCTTCTCCCTGCATAGATAATTTTGTTAATAGCTTTGGTGTGTAAAATGAATTTAACATTTACTTCCAGTTTGCCCACTGGAAATAGCAGTCTAAAGGGCTCCTGGATGATTTGATTATGTTAATCCAGCATTTTGGATTTTCTTTGGTGACCACATGTAATTTTACCCAGGGAATGGAGTAAGAATTGTGACAGTAAGTTTTGTGTGGTATGACAAGACTGTCTTCATAGCTCAGGACGATACCAAGTCTTTCTTCAAGAACGCCTGAATATTGTTAAAAAGTCCTTGTTAGATCAGACTGCTGATTATTGTTCAAATATGTAGACATGGTTATTTTATTCATAATGTGCTTTGTAATATAAGGAGCAAAAATTAAATCACGTTGGTGCTTATTTTTATATACTCTCCCCCTGATGATAAAGTCTACTTTGATGGCTTGGCAAAATGTACTGTAGTAAATGTCAGTTTTTATGAGCTCCAGAGATACTTCAATACCACGATGTAAAATGTGGATTTTTCCGCAATAAATGTCATCCATTTATCTCTTTCCTATAGGATTCCATGCCTAATATACAGGGTTTTACAAAAAGGTATGGCCAAACTTTCAGGAAACATTCCTCACACACAAAGAAAGAAAATATGTTATGTGGACATGTGTCCGGAAACGCTTATTTTCCATGTTAGAGCTCATTTTATTACTTCTTTTCAAGTCACATTAATCATGGAATGGAAACACACAGCAACAGAATGTACCAGCGTGACTTCAAACACTTTGTTACAGGAAACGTTCAAAATGTCCTCCGTTAGCGAGGATACATGCATCCACCCTCCATCACATGGAATCCCTGATGCGCTGATGCAGCCCTGGAGAATGGCGTATTGTATCACAGCCGTCCACAATACGAGCACGAAGAGTCTCTTCATTTGGTACCGGGGTTGTGTAGACAAGAGCTTTCAAATGCCCCCATAAATGAAAGTCAAGAGGGTTGAGGTCAGGAGAGCGTGGAGGCCATGGAATTGGTCCACCTCTAGCAATACATCGGTCACCAAATCTGTTGTTGAGAAGCATACGAACACTTCAACTGAAATGTGCAGGAGCTCCATCGTGCATGAACCACATGTTGTGTCGTACTTGTAAAGGCACATGTTCTAGCAGCACAGGTAGAGTATCCTGTATGAAATCATGATAATGTGCTCCACTGAGCGTAGGTGGAAGAACATGGGGCCCAATCAAGACATCACCAACAATGCCTGCCCAAACGTTCACAGCAAATCTGTGTTGATGACGTGATTGTACAATTGCATGCGGATTCTCGTCAGCACACACATGTTGATTGCGAAAATTTACAATTTGATCACGTTGGAATGAAGCCTCATCCGTAAAGAGAACATTTGCACTGAAATGAGGATTGACACATTGTTGGATGAACCATTCGCAGAAGTGTACCTGTGGAGGCCAATCAGTTGCTGATAGTGCCTGCACACGCTGTACATGGTACGGAAACAACTGGTTCTCCCGTAGCCCTCTCCATACAGTGACGTGGTCAACGTTACCTTGTACAGCAGCAATTTCTCTGACACTGACATTAGGGTTATCGTCAACTGCACGAAGAAGTGCCTCGTCCATTGCAGGTGTCCTCGTCGTTCTAGGTCTTCCCCAGTCGCGTGTCATAGGCTGGAATGTTCCGTGCTCCCTAAGATGCCGATCAATTGCTTTGAACATTTTCCTGTCGGGACACCTTCATTCTGGAAATCTGTCTCGATATGAACGTACCGCGCCACGGCTATTGCCCCGTGCTAATCCATACATCAAATGGGCATCTGACAACTCCGCATTTGTAAACATTGCACTGACTGCAAAACCACGTTCGTGATGAACACTAACCTGTTGATGCTACATACTGATGTGCTTGATGCATGCAATGAGTCGCATGTCAACACAAGCACCGAAGTCAACATTACCTTCCTTCAATTGGGCGAACTGGTGGTGAATCGAGGAAGTACAGTACATACTGACGAAACTAAACTGAGCTCTAACATGGAAATTAAGCGTTTCCGGACACATGTCCACATAACATCTTTTCTTTATTTGTGTGTGAGGAATGCTTCCTGAAGGTTTGGCCGTACCTTTTTGTAACACCCTGTGTGGTCCACCATTAAACAATCAACAAATGTGAATGTAAATTCCATTCTTTCATTTCCCAGTTCAATAGACAAGCAGGTCTGCAACTTTGTATTACAGGATATGGTGCCTATGGCTCTCAGAATCTTGGAGGTGCTGATGGGTAAACTTGGTACATTAACATTTTCTCATACTCTCTTGAATAGATCAGTGGAAACCATGTTAATGGCAGAGCTTTAATCTGAAATTACAATGATTTATATCATAGTAAAGCTCTAACATCACCCATTACTACAGTGTACTAGCAATACTGATAATGCTTTGCAGTTGCTAAATATGTAGGGGTACTGGATAACAAATGGCTCTGAGCACTATGGGACTTAACATCTGTAGTCATCAGTCCCCTAGAAGTTAGAACTACTTAAACCTAACGAACCTAAGGACATCACACACGTCCATGCCCGAGGCAGGATTCGAACCTGCAACCATAGCGGTCACGTGGTTCCAGACTGAAGCGCCTAGAACCGCACGGCCACAGTGGCCGGCTACTGGATATCCCTGGGTATTGTTTCAGGACACAAATTTTGATTCCTCGTTGTGAATTGTCCACTTCAAAGATATAGAACTCAAATTTATAACAAAACATTATAATATGAATGAAAAAGAACTGTTTTTGTTTTTGGTTTCTAGTGTTTTTAAGAATTTTTTTTTCTTTCTTTTTTTTATCTTTGTACACAATATAATACAAAACTTCGGAATACACAAAATTTTTCATTTGTTGGATGCTATGCTGTTTTCTTAATCCAGAGGCAAATTAGATTTATCCGATAACTGAAATATACTAAAGAAAATTTACCTTAGAGGTCGCCTCACTGGGTGAACTGTTGCTCCATAGACGTGTATAGTCTTTGGTGATAGATGATGACTAACTGGTGTCAGGAAAAAGACTGGAAGAACTTTTCACTTTTCTGAATTTGTATGGGAGAAACAATTTGTCTGATTGTTAAACTGAGCTGCTTCCATAGTTAAAGCTGATTTCAGGGAGGAATGTATACAATATTTATTAAAAGTTATATATATATGGAGAAGCAAACTGTCTGATTGTTTAAATGCCATGCTATCATAGTTGAAACAGGCTGCAAGAAAGAAAACTAAACCACACATTTTCATACCACAGCATTTTCTTTCTTGCTGTTTGTTTTAACAGAAAACCTGTTCACTGCTGTTTAAAAGAATACACAGCCTTTGTCTGTTTGAATGTTTATTAAAGACAGTGTAAAAGTCTAAAGTAAATTAGGCAAATACTCTGTGAGATTTTTGCTTAAAACATTTGCACTTTATATATATTAGTATAGATTAAAAGAACTGAACTATCACAGCCCTTACCCCACTCTGTGATCATATTCTTGGGGCACAGTGAGATCAAAGTTTTCCTGCACAGAGGTGCTCCTTGTGGTGTCATCCTTGTATCCCCATAGGCCAGTATTTTGCCAAGAAAGACTTCTCAAATTCATCGCACATGCAACAATATTCAGGTGGCTCTGTAGCCCAGAGGGCAGCATTCCCTTGAACATAGCCTAATATAAAACCTATTCCTCTACATCAAACCAAAGCAGAATTATCTGATGGAAACCATAGTATAAAGGCTCTTTTTTCTAGATAAAAACATTGGAATTGTCAATGCCTTGTTAAATTTTCTTCAAGCAGCTTAGAAGCAAAGATTGTTGCAGCTCCCATAGTATATGCTGATTCATGCACTATTGAACCGTAAGATCACATTACACATGCTGCTGCCAATTATACATTGGTTCAGAAGCATGGATATTTTCCCAGCCCTTTGCAACCTATTGATAAGTGTGTACCAACTCCTTTATTTCAGATAATTCTACTTTCACTGTTTCATTTGCTCACTTATGGCAACATGCATCATGCCATAATAAAAAAAATTGTTCCCTAATTTATCTGTAACAGTATGCATCTCAACCTGAACATGTCTGGCTGAATGGTCCATTCAGACATAACCTCATTAGTTATTTAGTAAACTGGTGCTTGGAATTTTGTAGCTCTGATTTCTGTTATTCATGTGTCCTTTTCAAACATCCAAGCCACAAATATGTCTGTCTCTGTAATTCAGCTTGATCATGCATAATTTTTTCTTGGTCGGCAGCTATATTATTTACTCTTCCAGAAAGCTGACAAACAGTTTCAGATAGCGCAACTTGCGCTTGGTTTATTGCTACAGTCTCATCACGTAATTTTTGTACAGCTTCTGGTAGGCCTGCTTTTAACTCCAGGATTTTGGTGGACATCACTTTTTGAGCAGATGACAGAGAGTCTTGCTCCTCTAAAATTTCTGTCAACTCAGCATCAGGTTTTGATAAAGTTTTGCCAGAGTTTCTGACAACAAAGCATCTTGTTTTTCTGAAGTTTGTTCTGTGCTGCAGACATAGCCGCTTGTGTGAACAAAATTTTGCCTATGCAATTTCGAACTACAGACATCATACTAGTCATTAAATCCATTTTTGGAACAATTTGATTAACTGATCATATGATTAACTTCTCTGAGTGGTAGATTCTCTCTCTATTCACGGAGAGATCCATGTTTAATTGCTTGGCTTTTTTATCGTAACATCAAAATAAAAAAAAAAAAATAAATAAAGAAATTAAAGTTCTTGGTCTCATTGTTAAAATAGTAAACAACGAAACCTATTACTGTTTTATATGACAGCCAACCATGATAGTTAAGTGATAATGAAATAATGGAAAATCCAGGATGGAATGTAACAATACCAGAAAAGGAAAGTTGCTACTCACCATATAGCGGAGATGTTGAGTTGCGATAGGCACAATAAAAAGATTCACATACTCATAGCTTTTGGCCATTAAGGCCTTTGTCAGTAGTAAACACACACACACACACACACACACACACACACACACACACACACACACACACAACTTGCACACACATCTGCAGTCTCAGAGAGCTGAAACTACACTGTGAGCAGCAGCACCACTGTATGATGGGCATGGCGACTGGTTGGAGGTAAGGAGGGGGCTGTGTCGGGGAGGAGGAGGAATAGTATGGTGGGAGTGGTGGATAGTGAAGTGTTACAGTTTAGATGGAGGGCAGGAGAGAAGGTGCGGAGGGGGGAGGGGGTAAGTAGCGGAAAGGAGAGAAATAAAAATAAAAATAAATTAAAAGACTGGGTGTGGATGTGAAATGACGGCTGTGTAGTGCTGGAATGGGAACAGGGAGGGGGCTGGATGAGTGAGGACAGTGACTAACAAAGTTGTGGCCAGGAGGATTATGGGAACGTAGGATGTATTGCAGGGAAAGTTCCCACCTGCACAATTCAGAAAAGCTGGTATTGGTGGGAAGGATCCATATGGCACAGGCTGTGAAGCAGTCATTGAGTTGAGGGATATCATGTTTGGCCGCGTGTTGAGCAACAGGGTGGTCCACTTGTTTTTTGGCCACAGTTTGCCGGTGGCTGTTCATGCGGACAGACAGCTTGTTGGTTGTCATGCCTACATACAATGCAGCACAGTGGTTGCAGCTTAGCTTGTAAATCACATGACTGGTTTCACAGGTAGCCCTGCCTTTGATGGGATAGGTGATGTTAGTGACCCGATTGGAGTAGGTGGTGGTAGGAGGATGTATGGGACAGGTCTTGCATCTAGGTCTATTACAGGGCTATGGGCACCTGCATGGCACCATCCTATGCTAACCTATTCATGGACTATCTAGAGGAATCCTTCCTAAAAACTCAGAATCCTAAACCCCTCACCTGGTTCAGATTCAGTGATGACATCTTTGCTATCTGGATTGAAGGCGAGGACATCTTATTCACATTTCTCCAGAACCTCAACAACTTCCCCATTTGCTTCACCTGGTATTACTCAACCCAACAAGCCACCTTCCTAGATGTTGAGCTCCACCTCAGAAATGGCTACATCAGTACCTCCGTCCATATCTATCCAACTAACCACCAGCAATACCTCCATTTCGAAAGCTGCCACCCATTCCATACCAAGAAGTCCCTTCCGTACAGCCTAGCCACCCATGGTCATCACATCTCCAGTGACGAGCAGTCCTTCTTTAAATATACAGAAGGTCTCACTGAAGCCTTCACTGACCGTAATTATC
This sequence comes from Schistocerca nitens, assembly GCF_023898315.1. Taxonomy (NCBI): domain Eukaryota; kingdom Metazoa; phylum Arthropoda; class Insecta; order Orthoptera; family Acrididae; genus Schistocerca; species Schistocerca nitens. The sequence goes on from NC_064622.1 coordinate 359,054,540, forward strand.
CTCCCATCCTTGTATAAAAACAAATCTCCCGTGCCTCATCTTTCCAGTCTACCACCACCTCCCAAAGTCCCACAGTCCGGCCACAGAGGAGCATTCCCCTTGTAATTCAGTACCATCCGGGACTGGAGCAACTGAAATACATTCTCCACCAGGATTTCGATTACCTCTCGTCGTGCCCTGAAATGAGAAATGTCTTACCCACTATCCTTCCCACCCCTCCTATCGTGGTATTCCACCGTCCACCGAACCTACACAATATACTTTTCCATCCTTACGCAACCCCTGCTCCCAATCCCTTATCTCATGGCTCATACTCCTGTAATAGACCTAGATGCAAGACCTGTCCCATACATTCTCCTACCACCACCTACTCCAGTCCGGTCACTAACATCACCTATCCCATCAAAGGCAGGGCTACCTGTGAAACCAGTCATGTGATTTACAAGCTAAGCTGCAACAACTGTGCTGCATTATATGTAGGCATGATAACCAACAAGCTGTCTGTTCGCACGGACGGCCACTGACAAACTGTGGCCAAAAAACAAGTTGTGGCAGTTTTTTTGTATCATCAACATGGACAAGTGCAATGAATATGGATGATACAATACTCTATGCTATTCTGCGGTTTGAATTCACTTTTTTTTTCTTTTTCTTTTTTTTTTAATATATAGCAGTTGCATTGATTTGATTTTTTAAATGATACTGACAATATTATACACATGTATAATGCATTATTCAAACTACAACTTCCACCGGATAATTATTTTGTTCAAATTGCACAAGAATTCCACATGACATAGTGTAATAATGTTGACTGTGCACATTTATTTCTTACACATCGGAATATTGTTTGCAGTTTCAAGTAATTTAAATTTGCCGCTGTAATAAAAGTTAAGATAGTGGCCAACAAAAGATAGAGGATTTCTTTTTTAATTAAGATTTTCCTTTTCCCAATAAATAGTTAATCATTTAAATTGATGCCACCAATAAAAAAAATTATTAAATTATTTTGCAAATTACTTTAACACAAACCCATGCTATTTTCAACTAGAAGTACAGACGAAGTTGCTATATAATCGCAACTAACAATGGCTGCACTTCTTGCAGCTATGATAAAACAATTAATACAAAATTATAATTAAAAGAGGAAGTGAATTTTCAATAATTAATCATAAATAGTTTTAATGCATTTAGCTCTATTTGTTTTTACATAAAAGTACAATAATTTTACATTAAATGTTTTTCATTTAACAGACCTCAAATCGATTCGCGTCTTGCGTCGGCGATGTACATCAGAAGAAGACAACAAAAGGGTACAAAACAAAAGAAAAGAATGACATAGATTAACAAAGAATGTGAGACAAATATTGTCTCTCTTTTACATAATTATCATCTTTTTAAGAAATAATTACATAACTGAATGAATATTATCCACACATTCATATTCCACTCGTAATAAAAAAAAATATATATAATGTGGATGTTATAAAGTGGACCACCATGCTGCTGAACACGCTGCCAAAAATTATATCCCTCATCTCAATGACTGCTTCACAGCCTGTGCCCTATGGATCCTTCCCACCAACACCAGCTTTTCTGAATTGTGCAAGTGGGATCTTTCCCTGCAATACATCCTACATTCCCGTAACCCTCCTGGCCTCAACCTTCGTTAGTCTCTGTCCTCACCCATCCACACCCCTCCCTGTTCCCATTCCAGCACTACACAGCCGTAATTTCACTGCCACACCCAGTCTTTCAATTTCTTTTTATTTTTATTTCTCTCCTCTCCGCTACTTACCCCCTCCCCCCTCCGCATCTTCTCTCCTGCCCTCCGTCTATACTGCAACACTTTGTGTGCAAGTTGCGTCTGTGTGTGTGTGTGTGTGTGTGTGTGTGTGTGTGTGTGTGTGTGTACTGCTGACAAAGGCCTTAATGGCCAAAAGCTATGAGTGTGCCTATCGCGACCCAGCATCACCGCTATATGGTGAGTAGCAACTTTCCTTCTCTGGTATTGTTAAGTGATAATGAGTCATATAAAATAAAAGACTAACACTGCCTGTCCATATTGTGAGCAAGGCATGCTAATTCCTCCATCTTATGTCTTATAACACTGGATTATAAATAAGTTAGTTGTAAGTTATAATAAAATTAATCTCTGGAAAGAAATCACAAAGTTGGAGGATCAAAACTATACTAAAATTTCTAGTTACAATACCTATTTTAGAATAGTTACTACTTAAAATAGCTATTGCAAAACAGAAAATGCTGATTTTTGAACCAGTCCAAGAGAGCAACCTTGTAGCAAGCAAGATAGCGTAGGAATAAGTAAGATTTTTTCAACTTGTGTTGGAGCTCCACCAATGGAAGTTTTCTCCTCTTGGCATACAACTTTTTAGTTTTTTTCAGTTTCTGTTTGTAGTACAATTATTTTTCTAGTGGACGTATTTCACTTAGAACATCTGACCCAGCCTGTGTGATGACAAGTTATTTCAGGCAGTTGAAAATTGTATTTTAACTTGGAACTATTACATTTCAGCTTTATTACAACGTATTTTCTGTGATTTACAACATGTCCTGGCATCAGTTACTAACTGTAAGGTATGAGAAATATTTGCCTGTACTGTCTGATGGCTTATAACATTGAAGTACAAAACACACACAAACACGTACACCATAAATTACAAGAATACATCTATCTCCCAATCAGGAAATAAAAAGATATAAATTAATGGTAAGTTGTATCAAGTAATATGAATAAAGGAAATATTATTTACCATTCACTAGCTCACCAGCCGAGCACAGTTATTTTTTTTTACAATAATGTATCACAGTATAGCATATATGGATGCAAATACATACATGTACACTTTTTGAGCTCTCAGGGACAGACAACATCAAAATGGTTGTAATATTCTTTTATGTTTTGTGTAATAGAGTCAGCAAAATAAGAAGGGTGCAAAGATCTGAAACTCACGTTCAAAGCATCTATGGATTGTCACAAAAGCTGCAGCAGAGACTGCTACTATAGCAGATTACGAGATTCTACCCACATGGATTCCTGTGGTGGTATGCTAGTGAATAAAGACACTACATCCAAACTTGCCAGCTGATCTCTATTAGTGAGACAAAGTTATTACAGATGTTCAAAATGAATAGAATTATTGATGTGAAGTCGTCGTTTCCCCATAGATGACTCAGGAAAGTAGTCGGATATTTTGTCAAGTTGTGTGTTACTGCTACTGTATTGATGACCATGGGTTGCAGTGGAATGTCCTCTTTGTGGACTTTTGGTAGGCCATACAGCCATGGTAGAGGAGCATCTTGGGGTCGAAGTTTCTTGACAGTTTTCACATCGAAAGTACTGCAAAGAAGTACATTGGTTATTCTTTGGAGGTGACAAATCATGTTGTTGTTGTTGTTGTGGTCTTCAGTCCAGAGACTGGTTTGATGCAGCTCTCGATGCTACTCTATCCTGTGCAACCTTCTTCATCTCCCAGTACCTACTGCAACTTACATCCTTCTGGATCTGTTTAGTGTATTCATCTCTTGGTCTCCCTCTATGATTTTTACCCTCCTCGCTGCCCTCCAATACTAAATTTGTGATCCCTTGATGCCTCAGAATATGTTCTACTAACCAATCCATTCTTCTAGTCAAGTTGTGCCACCAATTTCTCTTCTCTCCAATTCTATTCAATATCTCCTCATTAGTTATGTGAACTACCCCTTCTAATCTTCAGCATTCTTCTGTAGCACCACATTTCGAAAGCTTCTATTCTCTTCTTGTCTAAACTATTTATCGTCCACATTTCACTTCCATACATGGTTACACTCCATACAAATACTTTCAGGTTTGCCTTTCCTTAATCTTTCTGCTAAGATAAGTCGTAAGGTCAGTATTGCCTCACGTGTTCCAACATTTCTACGGAATCCAAACTGGTCTTCCCCGAGGTCGGCTTCTACCAGTTTCTCCATTCCTCTGTAAAGAATTTGCATTGGAATTTGGAGCTGTGACTTATTAAACTGATAGTTTGGTAATTTTCACATCTGTCAACTCCTGCTTTCTTTGGGATTGGATTTATTATATTCTTCTTGAAGTCCGAGGGTATTTCGCCCGTCTCATACATCTTGCTCACCAAATGGTAGAGTTTTGTCAGGACTGGCTCTCCCAAGGCCGTCAGTAATTCTAATGGAATGTTGTTTCGACTCAGGTCTTTCAGTGCTCTGTCAAACTCTTCACGCAGTATAGTATCTCCCATTTCATCTTCATCTACATCCTCTTCCATTTCCATAATATTGTCTTCAAGGACATCGCCCTCGTATAGACCTTCTATATACTGCTTCTACATTTCTGCTTTCCCTTCTTTGCTTAGAACTGGGTTTGCATCTGAGCTCTTGATATTCATACAAGTGGCTCTCTTTTCTCCAAAGGTCTCTTTAATTTTCCTGTAGACAGTATCTATCTTGCCCCTAGTGAGATAAGCCTCTACATCCTTACATTTCTCCTCTAGCCATCTCTGCTTAGCCATTTTGCACTTCCTGTCGATCTCATTTTTGAGATGTTTGTATTCCTTTTTGCTTGCTTCATTTACTGCATTTTTATATTTTCTCCTTTCATCAATTAAATTCAATATTTCTTCTGTTACCCAAGGATTTCTACTAGCCCTTGTCTTTTTACCTACTTGATCCTCTGCTGCCTTCACTACTTCATCCCTCAGAGCTACCCATTCTTCTTCTTCTACTGTACTTCTTTCCCCCATTCCTGTCAATTGTCCCCTTATGCTCTCCCTGAAACTCTGTACAACATCTTGTTCTTTCTGTTTATCCAGGTCCCATCTCCTTAAATTCCCACCTTTTTGCAGTTTCTTCAGTTTTAATCTACAGTTCATAACCAATAGATTGTGGTCAGTGTCCACATCTGCCCCTGGAAATGTCTTACAATTTAAAACCTGGTTCATGAATCTCTGTCTTACCATTATATAATCTCTCTGATACCTTCTAGTATCTCCTGGATTCTTCCATGTATACAACCGTCTTTTATGATTGTTGAACCAAGTGTTAGCTATGATTATGCTCTGTGCAAAATTCTACCAGGCGGTTTCCTCTTTCATTTCTCACCCCCAATCCATATTCACCTACTATGTTTCCTTCTCTCCCTTTTCCTACTCTCGAATTTCAGTCACCCATGACTTAAATTTTCGTCTCCCTTCACTACCTGAATAATTTCTTTTATCTCATCATATATTTCTTCAATTTCTTCATCATCTGCAGAGCTAGTTGACATATAAACTTGTACTACTGTAGTAGGCATGGGCTTCGTGTCTATCTTGGCCACAATAATGTGTTCACTATGCTGTTTGTAGTAGCTTACCCGCACTCCCGTTTTTTTATTCATTATTAAACCTACTCCTGCAATACCCCTATTTGATTTTGTATTTATAACCCTGTATTCACCTGACCAAAAGTCTTGTTCCTCCTGCCACCAAACTTCACTAATTCCCACTATATCTAACTTTAACCTATCCATTTCCCTTTTTAAATTTTCTAACCTACCAGCCCAATTAAGGGATCTGACATTCCACAATCCGATCCATAGAACGCCAGTTTTCTTTCTTCTGATAATGACGTGCTCTTGAGTAGTCCCCGTCCGGACATCTGAATGGGGGACTATTTTATCTCCGGAACATTTTACCCAAGAGGATGCTATCATCATTTAACCATACAGTAAAGCTGCATGCCCTCGGGAAAAGTTACGGCTGTAGTTTCTCCATGCTTTCAGCCGTTCGCAGTACCAGCACAGCAATGTGATGGAGCCCCTTAGAAAAATAGCGGAAAGGTCGGGGAAGGAGGCCAGTGTTCACTCTGTCTGCTTGCAGGGGGGGGGGGGGGGGGTCTCATCCGAGATGTGGAGGAGGCCCTGCCGGCGGCAATAGAGAGCAATGGGTGTACCCGACTGCAAATTGTTGCTCGTGTCGACACCAATGACTCCTGCCGTCTGGTTTCAGAGGTCATCCTCAGTTCATACACGCACTTGGCGGAGTTGGTGAAGGCGGAATGCCTCCCTCGCGGGGAGCTGACTATTTGTAGTATCGTTCCCAGAACCGATCGCGTTCCTCTGGTTTGGAGCCAAGTGGAAGGCTTAAACCAGAGGCTCAGACAATTCTGCGGAGATCTGGGGTGCAAATTTCTCGACCTCCGCTATCGGGTGGAGAAATGTAGGGTCTCCCTGAATAGGTCAGGGATGCACTACACGCAAGAAGCGGCTACAAGGGTAGCGGAGTACGTGTGGAGTGCACATGTGGGTTTTTTAGGTTAGAGAATTCCCTCCGTAGGCCCGACAAGACGCCTCCTGAGTTGCGGCAAGGTAGGAGTAGGCAAAATGCAACATGGAATAACAGTATTAATGTGCTAATAGTAAACTGCAAGAGCATCTATAGAAAGGTCCCAGAACTGCTCTCATTAATGAACGGTCACAATGCCCACATAGTAATAGGGACAGAAAGTTGGCTGAAACCAGATGTAAACAGTAATGAAATTCTAAACTCAGATTGGAATGTATACCGCAGAGACAGGCTGGACAGCGAAGGGGGAGGCGTGTTTATAGCTATAAGAAGTGCAATAGTATCGGAGGAAATTGACGGAAATCCAAAATGTGAAATGATTTGGGTGAAGGTCACGGTTAAAGCAGGCTCAGACATGGTAATTGGATGTCTCTATAGGCCCTCTGGCACAGCAGCTGTTGTGGCTGAGCACCTGAAGGATAATTTGGAAAATATTTCGAGTAGATTTCCCCACCATGTTATAGTTCTGGGTGGAGATTTTAATTTGCCGGATATAGACTGGGAGACTCCAACGTTCATAACGGGTGGTAGGGACAAAGAATCCAGTGAAATTTTTTTAAGTGCTTTATCTGAAAACTATCTTGAGTAGTTAAACAGAGAACCAACTCGTGGCAATAACATATTAGACCTTCTGGTGACAAACAGACCTGAACTATTTGAAACAGTTAACGCAGAACAGGGAATCAGCAATCATAAAGCGGTTACTGCATCGATGACTTCAGCCATAAATAGAAATATTAAAAAAGGTAGGAAGATTTTTCTGTTTAGCAAAAGTGACAAAAAGCAGATTTCAGAGTACCTGATGGCTCAACACAAAAGCTTTGTCTCAAGTACAGATGTTGAGGATCAGTGGACAAAGTTCAGAACCATCGTACAATACCCATTAGATGAGTATGTGCCAAGCAAGATCGTAAGAGATGGAAAAGAGCCACCTTGGTACAACAACCGAGTTAGAAAACTGCTGCGGAAGCAAAGGGAACTTCACAGCAAACATAAACATAGCCAAAGCCTTGCAGACAAACAAAAATTACACGAAGCGAAATGTAGTGTGAGGAGGGCTATGCGAGAGGCATTCAATGAATTCGAAAGTAAAGTTCTGTGTACTGACTTGGCAGAAAATCCTAAGAAATTTTGGTCTTATGTCAAAGCGGTAGGTGGATCAAAACAAAATGTCCAGACACTCTGTGACCAAAATGATACTGAAACAGAGGATGACAGACTAAAGGCCGAAATACTAAATGTCTTTTTCCAAAGCTGTTTCACAGAGGAAGACTGCACTGTAGTTCCTTCTCTAGATTGTTGCACAGATGACAAAATGGTAGATATCGAAACAGACGACAGAGGGATAGAGAAACAATTAAAATCGCTCAAAAGAGGAAAGGCCGCTGGACCTGATGGGATACCAGTTCGATTTTACACAGAGTACGCGAAGGAACTTGCCCCCCTTCTTGCAGCGGTGTACCGTAGGTCTCTAGAAGAGTGTAGCGTTCCAAAGGATTGGAAAAGGGCACAGGTCATCCCCGTTTTCAAGAAGGGACGTCGAACGGGTGTGCAGAACTATCTCTAATGTCGATCAGTTGTAGAATTTTGGAATACGTATTATGTAAGAGTATAATGACTGTTCTGGAGACTAGAAATCTACTCTGTAAGAATCAGCATGGGTTTCAAAAAAGATGATCGTGTGAAACCCAGCTTGCGCCATTCGTCCACGAGACTCAGAGGGTCATAGACATGGGTAGATGCCGTGTTTCTTGACTTTCGCAAGGTGTTCGATACAGTTCCCCACAGTCATTTAATGAACAAAGTAAGAGCATATGGACTATCAGACCAATTGTGTGATTGCATTGAAGAGTTCCTAGATAACAGAATCCAGCATGTCATTCTCAATGGAGAGAAGTCTTCCGAAGTAAGAGTGATTTCAGGTGTGCCGCAGGGGAGTGTCGTAGCACCGTTGCTATTCACAGTATACATAAATGACCTTGTGGATGACATCGGAAGTTCACTGAGGCTTTTTGCGGATGATGCTGTGGTATATCGAGAGGTTGTAACAATGGAAAATTGTACTGAAATGCACGAGGATCTGCAGCGAATTGATGCACGGTGCCGGGAATGTCAATTGAATCTCAATATAGACAAGTGTAATGTGCTGCGAATACATAGAAAGAAAGATCCCTTATCATTTAGCTACAATATAGCAGGTCAGCAACTGGAAGCAGTGAATTCCATAAATTATCTGGGAGTACGCATTAGGAGTGATTTAAAATGGAATGACCGTATAAAGTTGATCGTCGGTAAATCAGATGCCAGACTGAGATTCATTGGAAGAATCCTAAGGAAATGCAATCCGAAAACAAAGGAAGTAGGTTACAGTACGCTTGTTTGCCCACTGCTTGAATACTGCTCAGCAGTGTGGGAGCCCTACCAGATAGGGTTGATAGAAGAGATAGAGAAGATCCAACAGAGAGCAGCGCGCTTCATTACAGGATCATTTACTAATCGCGAAAGCGTTACGGAGGTGATAGGTAAACTCCAGTGGAAGTCTCTGCAGGAGAGACGCTCAGTAGCTTGGTACGGGCTTTTGTTGAAGTTTTGAGAACATACCTTCACCGAGGAGTCAAGCAGTATATTGCTCCCTCCTACGTATATCTCGCGATGAGACCATGAGAATAAAATCAGAGAGATAGAGCCCACACAGAGGCATACCGACAATCCTTCATTCCATGAACAATACGAGACTGGAACAGAAGGGAGAACCGATAGAGGTACTGAAGGTACTCTCCGCCACACACCGTCAGGTGGCTTGCAGGGTATGGATGTAGATGTAGAAGGCTGTTTTGGTCAGTGTTACAGGGCCAGATCAGTCAATTATCCAGACTGTTGCCCCTGCAACTACTGAAAAGGGTGCTGCTCCTCTTCAGGAACTACACGTTTGTCTGGCCTCTCAACAGATACCCCTCCTTTGTGGTTGCACCTACGATACGGCCATCTGCATCGCTGAGGCAGGCAAGCCTCCCCACCAAAGGCAAGGTCCATGGTTCATGGGGGGTGGGGGCTATTCTTTATAGTCATTGGTAAAAGGACTTATCCTTTTGCCAATGACTATAAATTTCATATCTGGATGTATTGGTAGTAATAAAGAGCACCCTCTCAACTTGCAGGTCCACTGTGTTGTTAAGTTCAAATTGTGTGTGAAGCTGCTATGGCATCACAACCCATCTCCACTATAACTACATTTACATTTATTTTTATACGTCTTACAACAGCACAAAACTGGCATCTAATGGGTAAGGGTGGGATGGAAAAGGACTTTGAGATGGGCCCCGAATGATATGTCGCTTGGGTAGAAAAATGCTCTTGAACCAACTGTGGATGGAAATGTTAGCTTTGTCATATTGATAAAGCCATATTCAGAGGATCCTGCATCAAACACATTACGTATGTTTCCTTTGCTAGCCGGTGTTCCAAACCGCATTTCCTTTCGAATCTTGCCAAGTGTGCCTCCTGGCCAGGTCTCATGGATAGAAACCTTCCTTCACAATGTTGAGTATCGTTTCCAGAAAAGTAGTTACAGGCATATCGGATCTCTCCATCAGAACGCGCCTTCCATTGTTGCATTTGCTGTACCTGAATCCCGAACATTTCAGAATTCTTTCATCCGAATGACTGCGTCCTTTGAAAGCAATCTTTTTTTAAAAACATTTGCGTTCTTTTGCCAAGGGCGTAAATTTCCAATAAAATAAATTATGATGAACAACATCTTTCTTGGAAATCGTTCATATCAGTGAAAGTTCGTCTTTTTTCGGAGGCTGAACCTTCATTTCTTGACCACAGATTTGCAGTTGCTATGCTTTTGCACATGTTCCTGTACCCTTCGTAATGCAAAAACAAATACCTCTGTTATTGCAGATCGCATGCTATCTGGACGGCACGTGTGGCAGAAATGAATTGACACTTAACAACAGTCTGCTCTTCACGAAACAAACCGGGACTGGACTTCACTTAGTTTTCTGACTGTCATGCCAATTGGTATGACGGTCAGTAGTACTGTAGGATTTTCCCCCAAGCCTGTTGACTGGGCGGTTGGTAGGAGGGGTATGCATTAGCAAGTTTTACTGTCTTTGGGAACGCGGCTCATCCAGCAGACGACTTGACAGTCTGCCTTTATCGACGTTTAGAATCGATAGTATGGCTACACCTAGAGTACGACATGTGAGCGCTTGTTTTGATTTTTGTTGAGGTTATGGTCTAACGTGTATACATAGTTATCTGAAGATGTGAACCAATATTAGATGTTAAAAATGGAAGAACATAGCATGTACGGAGATTGGACAGGAGATCCCAAAAAACTGGGAGATGCAGTGAAGCCTATCGAAGTGAGTGCATAGCTGTATGCAGTAGCGTGGTGTTTTCCTTTCGTTTGACACTGTAATTTTTTGACGGATACATTGTTTCAGTTACCTTGCGCATATTGGTTATTCTGATAATCAAGTCGGCTTACATCGGTAGAGTAATACGCTGATTCAGTGGAACACAAAAATTACATTGTCAAAAAGGAAGATAACTGCACTTTGTAACACTCACATTGCTGTTTAGTGTTAACAAATGTAATTGCGTTTATTGCTCTCTCTTGTGCTAGAGATGCGTTGGTACAGTTTCAGTGTATGTTTCTGTGTTAGCCATACTGTCTCACCATTGTCATTGGTTCAGCTGTGGTTTTCAAGTGCATCAGATTTTTTACTAATATCTACCTAGAAGGAGAAGTCAGAAAAGGTTGAATTGTAAAAGTTCAGCCAGATCAACAAACATGTGGCGAAAGGCCCTTTCTGGATATCAAATGGTTAAAGTCAGCTCAGTACTTCCCCTGCCTTAACCTTCTGCACTGTCTGTTTCATTATATTAATCCATTTTGTCTGTAATTTATTTTATTATGATTGTCAATGCACACACAGAAATTTGCTATACATTGTTTTTTTTTTAATCACATATACATCTGTACTTCACAAGCCACCTTACAGTGTGTGGCAGAGGGCGCTTTTTGTACCACTGTCACTTCCACCTTTTGCTGTTTTTTGTGTATGGTTCATGAGAATGACAATTGTTGGTTAAGCCCCCACATGAACTCAAATCTGTTTAAGCTTGTCTTCATGGACTGCTCATGAGATATATGTGGGAGGAAATAAGTAGTATATTGTTTGACCCATGTGTACAGAATTGAAACACGTGCTCATATGTTGAGTACACTTTCGGAACTTTAACATACAATGATGTAGAATGCCTTTCTTGCAGCATCTGTCACTGGAATGGGCTGAGCATCTCTGTGACACTTTCCAGATGAACCTGCAATGGAAGGTGCTGTTCTTCTTTGGATCGTCTCTATTTTCTGTATCAGTCTTATATGGCACAAATCCCAGACTGACGAGCAGTATTCAAATATTGATGAAACGAGTGATCTGTAAGCTACTTCCTTTGTCAATGGACCACATTTCCTGTTGATTCTTTCAATCAATCTTAGTTCAGCACCACCCTAACCCACAGTTAATTTTATGTGGTTGTTCCACTTCACATTGCTGTGTACGCATACTCATAGATATTTTACAGAAGCAACTGAAGTCAAGGTTAGATTGAAAGTTGATGGTCTGGTTGTGATTTGATGAAGTTGGTGAATGTGAATATGAAATCTCAGATGTGGCAACCTACTGATCTGTAACATTGCCTGAGGTATTGATTGCATTGAAAGATGACAGTTTGGTTGTGAGTTGACGATAAAGTATCAGATTCTTCAGTTAATCTTTAATGTTTTACACTAACTTCATAATTTCGGAGAGTGTAAGAACTCTGTTTTGAAATCTGACTTTTTGTGTGTAATGCTCTTTTCAGTGTTGTTCTCCAGTATTCTGTTATATATGTCTTATATTTCTTTGATTGTGATAATGACATTTAAATTGTAATATATTCTGTTGTTTTACTGTATTGACACTTGTCGGCACCAAAAGAGGGTGTGGAAAATTGCAGCAAGTGACACGAATGAAATGCAACTCACCATTTACCCGGATAATATTGAGAACATGGAGAAGAGGAATTAATCTTGTAGTAATACACAAAAATAACCCAGTCTGTATTCTATACATACCCCAAGGAGAGACAAACACTTTTTTGCATATATGTGATTGCTACACTGTGCAGATTCTTAACAGGAAAAAGTTTTGTTGATCCTCATGCTAACTGCATGGTTAATGTATAAGCTTTCTGTGTTAAGAGGCTGAGATTTAATGTCATGTGAAGTTGTAAAATTTTTGTTTCTTTTCTTTCTTTGTCATAATAGACACACGTGTAGTATGTGGAAAAGATCCATCTATTTCAGCAATAAGTCGTTGAATTTCTACAACAAATATGACAGTTTTTATGCTGTAAATCAACAAGGAATTACTTGTGATGGTAATGATGATAAAATTGACTGCAACATTTGTTTTTGACCGACAATACTAGATGACTGTGACACCTTCAGAAAATAATAATATTGTTATGTTTTGATGTATGTTGTGTAGACAATTTTATAATTCATCCAGCACTTGCCTGCCATGTTCACATGCCACAAATTTGTTGGCAACATAACAAAGAGAAAAACTGCGGTTACAGCATAACTGTTTCAAGTGGCATCTCCATGAAATATTTTGTGTACAGGTTGGGATACTGAGTATTCCATTTCTAAGAGTTTCACTGTTTGTGACTTAAAGTGATCCAACCAAGAGTCCAGATGAATTCCCATTGTAAGACTTGTCCTTTTGATCCCCATACCAGTGCCCACAACAGCACCATTACTGGCAGGCCTTATTTAATCACTGGGAGAGTCACATACCAAACAGCCCATTCTTTTCCTTAGATAAATGGAATATTAAGATTTAACGTCTCACCAGCAATGTGGCTATTAGAGACAGTGCCTAACCTTGGAGGAAGAAAGGAAATTGTCTTTGCCCTTTTGAGAGGAATCGTCCTGGCTTTTGTCTTATTGATATAGGGAAAATGTAGAAAACCTAAATCTGATTGGCTGAAGGAGGATTTGAGTCATTACTGTCTAGTAAGTAAAGGATGAATTTACAAAGATAGAGAATACATATTGGCAACACACTTTACCCTACAGCAGGGGAAGCATTGCAACTTGGTGCCTGTTTTACTACATACTCCATTTATTTCTTTCTCCCAGTACCAGTTCATTTTTTCACTGACCTGGCCTTGATTAACAACAGTTTTTTTTATTTTCTGGCCCCATTCCTTCTTATAAATTGCTGATTTCCTTCATTGTTAATTTCTTCCCTTTCTCTGCAATTTTTCTTGTCATTTTTATAGCCCATTTATGACATATTTCTGTTTATCTATTATTTATCTAATACCATCTATTCAGTTTTAAATTCTAAAGTTTTCAAGTCTCCTTTAGCACTGATAATCTGTCTTATTCTGTCCAGTGAATTTCCCTTGACGTAAGGAACTTACCATATATTCTTAAGCCTTACCAATCTTTCTAATTTTTATCAATATTACAGTATAGTTACATAATACTATTAAATTAATTCCATCATAGCCTATCAGGAGCGCAAAGATTGTAAAATGCTGATTATTTGGTCTACACAGCACCAGCAGCAGTATGAAAACTGAGCCTCCCTTATAATTGTACTGCTACAGGCTGTGCTATAGGCAGTGTGGCTTAACGGTTAACATTGCTGGCTGGTATGCTATAGGTCACAGTTCAAACCAGACTACCACTAATTGTATGTCATTTAGTATTTGTTATTTCTAGAAACTTCTTGAAATCTTTTGTATTTATAATGTTTGTGTGTTCTGCAGTATTGGATGACTGTATAAATGGCAGCACTCTTCATCAGGAGTTTATTCTGCAATGGTTGTACATTGGTGTCAGTGGTAAATGTGCTTTTAGCAGTAAGTGTTGTACTTCAATGATGGCCCTGCATTGTGATTTGGGCTTGAGTGTGGTTTCAATGTTACGTTGTTTGGTGGAGATGCCGGGTAATCCAAACCATATACTTCACCATGGCTCCAGTGAGGCAACATAAAAGCCATCACATGTGTGCATATGCACAGAAACCAGAGCACAAGCTATACATAGTTCCAAAGATCCATAAATTTAGGAGACTGATGGTTTTCAAAATGCCCAAGTCAGCTGCACATCAGGCATCCATGAGTGTTTTCCAGAGATGCTGGTCAGGATATCTACATCTATACTCTGCAAACCACTGTGAGGTGCATGCAGAGGATACATCCCATTATCAGTTATCAGAGTTTCTTCCTGTTCCGTTCACATATGGAGTGTGGGAAGAATGATTGATAGAATGCCTCCGTGCATGCAGTAATTATTTGAATCTTATCCTCATAATCCCTCTGATATGTAAGGGGTTGTAGTACATTCCTAGAGTAATCATTTAAAGCCAGTTCTGGAAACTTTCTCGGGATAGTTTATGTCTATCTTCAAAAGTCTTCCAGTTCAGTTCCTTCAGCATCTCTGTGACACTCTCCCATGGATTAAACAAGCCTGTGACCATTTGTGCTGCCATTCTCTGTTTACGTTCAATATCCCCCGTTAGTGTTACCTGGTATGGGTCCCACACACTTGAGCGATATTCTAGAACCGGTTGCATAAGTGATTTGTAAGCAATTTCCTTTGTAGACTGATTGCACTTCCCCATTATTCTACCAATAAACCAGATTCTGCCATATGAAATGGCTGAAAGGATTGGACTATGTTGCTATATTACAATGGGTGAGATGTCCTGATGTGCTTGGCAAAAGTGTACATTTACTAGGATGGCGCAGTCCAGCAGTTCTTTGAGAACAATGAAGAGAAGTTTTTTCTTTTGCCTAATAGCTGCCAGAATAGAAACCTGGTTTATTTTCATGAAAATGCATCTGTGAGCAATTGGTTAATGGTGAGAGACTGCTTGAAAATAATACAAAACAATATGTGTTATGATTAGGCCTATCTACAAAAATAAATGTGAGTTATAGCACACACATTATTATAGTATCCTGTAATTATTGCAGTTTCATTAAACACTTTCAATTATACATGTGACAAATAAGTATAATTGTGAGAATTTTAACCTATGATGTCCTCATTAATAATCAACCAGTCATCACAATATGTCTTCAGCTGAAAATTGTGAAGTGTTCAAACATGAAGAATGTTGACGTTGATTTTTTTCGGAAACTAAGGTCTAATGTTTAATCCTTGTTTGGACCCATTTGGAGAGAGTAAACTGTTCATCTTTCTTTTGAGATTGCTTTAGGCTAACGGGAACATCATTTTGGATTAATTTATCACACTAGTGTTCATCCCTGCATGTTGTGCAGTATTCTGGCGCATTCACTTACACACTGAGGCAATGAACTATGTATGTCATTGAACCATTCATTCTATGATAGTTCAAGATCAGATCCTGAAACACCTCACTTTATGAGCCATGCTTCGTGGTCAACAGGCCGACCATGCCATTCCTCTTTTAGAAGGAAGATATTTGATGGTATTGGAGGCTTTGGTACAAATGATGTTTCTGGATGCACTCTGAAATTGGATATGACATCATAAACTGGATAATCCAGTACACATCTAGGAACTGGACGTTGGCATAGAATGACACCAGTCCAGAACAATGAACTTATAAACACATTGTGGCAGAGCCCTTTATTAAGCTAAATGCAGAACAGTTGGAACATACTACTGCATCTTCGAGATTTAGTGGCGTAGTTCAACACCAGTTTTTAGGCGGCTAGACTACAAAGCAGATTTTCAATTGTTAAGTGGAAGCTCTGTGATCATCATTAATTCTACTGATTTAGCATTTTATGCAGAAAATACCTATTGTGTGTGATGGAAGAAGGTACAGCAATCAGTTGCAATTCATGTTTATTGTTGCAGATCTAGATATCGGTTACTGAGTGACAATCTGCAGTGCTAGAGATAATACAGGAATCAATTAATATACAATCACATTCGAGTTAACAGCAGAGTTCAATTGTATAAATTTCACTTACAAGTTGATGCTACATACCAGCAGATAAAGTTAACACATTTCAACTGTTACTTAGCATAATCTCTCTATGAGTTGTTATGCCTCAAGAGTTCAGATTGCACTGAGGCCGTTGTTTACAATTACCTCACAGATGGCCTCAGTGTTTGTCATACATGACTAAGGCGCCATATAGACATGTGTCATGTTACAGTAATGTGTTGTATATATATGTAGCTGGTTATTTGTATTATCACAGAAGTAGCTCTTTTAAGGAAATATATTTCTTTATTAATGTACAGTAGAACTGACTACAAATGTGATTGATATTGAAGCAGTAAGAGTTCTTAATACAATCAAGTGGTGGTAATGTGAACTACTTTGTCTAGGTGGCTATTGATATGTATGTAATTGCTATTTGTATTGTGTAAAAGAAGTGCATCATGTATAAATGTATGTAAAAACATTTCGCATCCATTTGTTTCTATAAAATTTAACAATAGCAGTTAAAAGAGAAACATATTAAAACCCCAATTTCTGAAACAATGTTATGCACACCGACTGGTGCTTATGTGAGCTAGTCCCTCATTTAGTTATTGGAATTTCCCTAATTATGCATCACTAAAATAAACATAAGATACACAAGATCTTTGTTTAACGTGCATTATTTTCAGTTTAATAAATAATGCAATAAAATTAAACTAAAGCTGATTAGTGAGCATAGTACTTGCTGAGCAGTTCAGGAGCTTATATAGGATAAAGTATTCTCACATCTGACCTAATGTAATGCTGCATGTTATTATGGTACTAATTGATGTTAAATATAGTAAATTATTAGACAAATCAAATGAATGTGTGTAAATTCAATTATAGAAGCTCGCAGGGCATATGAACCTTAAAATAGTGTTGGAGGTGGTTAGCTATAAATATGTTGCATCTATTTTGTATCAATAAAAATATTTTTCCTTGAATTTTTATGATAATATAAATAACCAACTACATACATACTATGCATTACTGCAACATGAGACATGTGTCGTGGGCACCATAGTCCTAACACTGTGGCCAGCTGTGAGATAACTGTAAACAGCAGCCTCAGTGCGATTTCAACTCTTGACATGTATAGTCGAAAAAGGACTTGCCAAGTAATAGCTGACATCTGTTAAGTTTATCTTCTGGTTTGTACCATCCAATTATATGTGAAATTTATACAGCTATACTATGTTTTTGATGTCTGTGCAGTTGTATTTTAATTGGCTCCTGTATTACCTCTAGCATTGAGGATACTCATTCAGTGGCTCAAATCTAGATCTGCTACAATATACACAAGCTGCAGCTGATTACTGTACCTTATTTACCAATTGAAATAAGTATGGATGCTGAGCATGTAGTTTTATTTATTTATTTATTTATTTTTTACAGCCTTTGAGGGCAGGTTCTTTACACCACAAAAAGAAGAAAGTGTCTGGTAAACATGGGCTCTAAAATGCATTGTTTAAGAACAATGAAACACATCTCTTCTATTGAACAAGTGCCCAGTTTAACATATTTTACAAATAACCCTATGAGTACAATCTGCACTAGATATTGGGAAATAGTTCATCTTCGCTACAATGAAACACATCTCTTCTGTTGAACAAGTTTCCATAGCTCTTGACTTATGCATTTTATAGCCCATTGTTTACTGACATTTTTTTCTTGTTTTAGTTCGAGGAACCTGTCTCCAATGTTTGTAAAAAGTATTTTTAAAACATTCTGTGTAGCCAATGTGGTGACTGTTTCTGATCCGTATATGCTCGTGAGTCATTCTACAATAGTTGTATGACTGTGGAAGACTGGTGCTGGATCTGTACCCATGGAGTTGGGGTGCTTCACAGGATAGATAGTTGATTCGATGCTGCTCAGTATATTCTTGTTATGATTCCATCAGTGCAACAACTTTGTTCTGAGAGAATGACCTGTATCCAGCAGAATCAATCTCCAAGACACATGACAGCTATGGTGCAGGAATGATATGCAGACTAGCATAAAATTTCTATTTTTGGCAGGCCTTCTCCTGCACCAATCGTCAACCCCATTAAAATGTACGGGCAGAGATGAAACAGACTATGTGAGAAAATTGGCCTGACTGCGCGATGATCTGCATGGAGGAGGTGGCAGGAATTGAGAGATTTCTTGCTTACCTCATAGACTCTGTTCTTTTATGATGCAGGTGGTAATTGAAGTGGAAGGCCCTTGCACAGGATAAAAGTGCTGAAGAAACCACATACTGTGCCCCTTTAAGAGCTGTAAAAACTTATTACAAAATGTAAACTATCTATTCTCTTACATTTTGTTTACGATATATTTATCAGATTAATGCAGTAAAACAAAAAATTATTGCCAGAACTGAGATTTGGTCCAATTCCTCCTGAAAGACAAAATCACTATACTGAGTGCTATGATATTAAGGTATTTATTACTGTTGTTCTTCTCTTGACTCCATGTCAAGGCTTAAAGGGCATTTTCCACATTTGAATTGCTAAAAATGAGATGATGGAAGACATTTTCATCCTTGTTTGTAGAGGGTGCATTATTTGCACTGTCAAAAACTGCAACTCCCTAAATTACACTCACAATTACAAGTGTTCTGTACTTTTATAAGGAGAACTGTACACTTGTAAAATGATTGGCTCCTGAGTAATGTGATGGGCAAGTCAAATATCAACAAACACCACTTTTTGTGCTGTCAAGTAGACATCATCTGTTCAATGTAATTCTTAAAAACTAACTTACTTATCTAGATCTGCCAATATTTTGAGAACTTACAACAGTTACAAATACAGATTTAAGTGTATCATTATTTCTTTCTTTTCATTTCAGCTGATCCTGCATTATTTCTTTCTTTTCATTTTAGCTGATCCTGCTGATACCGAATGTTGTCTTAGTCTTGCACCATAATGATGATGATATGGTGTGTAACACCATATGTGTATGAACAGAACACTGACAATATTTCTTTTGGAATGTGGGTTGTGGTGACAGACTGATTGTTTATTCCAACTGTTTTCTTTTCCCCCTCTGACTTTTTTCATTCAATTGCTCCCTTTTAAATGTGTTGCATTCCACATCTTCCTGATGAGCCCAGCAATCTCAATCTTCTCTTCTGTATCATGCTTCAAATTGGTTAAACACTCTCATACAGCTCCTGCCTTGATCTGTGTATGCAGATTGCACCTTGTTTCTTCATGTTCCAGATGTCTCTCAAGGTCCTTCATTCCTCATATTGCAGCAGGATAAGGTTCTCTTGCTTGAGATGGTTGTCTTCATTGCGTACAATGTGGATTTCTGATTGTTGACATATGTCTCAGTTTAGTGTTTCTGGACGGGTTTTTCTTTCCATTTGTAACATACCATAGAGTCTCCTGCATTTGGAACCTGTCTATTATGCTCTTGGTGGTCTGTAACTCGACTGATAAGATTTCCTCAAGATAATGGAAGGTGTTCACTTTCTCCACCATTTGGACTTCAACCTTCCAGTTGATTTCTGCATTTAAGACCTTGGTCTTATTGTACACTGTCTTAAGGCAAGCTTTTGTGGAAACTACCACAAACCTTACCAGTGCCATTTTTGTATCTTCTTCATCCTCATGTAGCAATGCCATATCATCAGCAAAGGCTAGACAGTCTGCTGTGGTGGTTTCTCTCTCTCTCTCTCTCTCTCTCTCTCTCTCTCTCTCTCTCTCTCTCTCTCTCTCCAGTTTGTGCCCTTTCAATAGCCATGGTTTTGCGTACCTATTTCCATTATTGGACCACCTCATCCAGCAGCAAGCTGAACAGAATCAATGACCACCTATCTCCTTGATGAACTCATTTTAGTTTAAAACTTCCCAAAATGGAGCTTTGTTGTTGACCTGTAGCAGTTGTGCCTTTCAAAGTGTCCTTTACTAATTCATGTTTTACTGTGTCCAGTCCACTAGCATAGAGGACATTCAACAAGACATTCCTGGCTGCAGAATTAAGCTTAGATTAAGTTCATGAAGGTCACTTCAGTGTTTTTGTTTTTCTTGTGACATTGTTCAAATATCACTTTGAGTCCAAAAATTTATTCAGCACTGTTCCTGCCTTCGCAGAAACCAGCCTGATAGTCTCCAATGCTTGACTTCAGCTACTCTCTGCAACAGTCTAGTATGTGTCTTTTATCTGATGTTCAAGTAGTGAGATACCTCTGTAGCTATCCAGTATTTTGCCACTCTTCTCAAGTGCTGAAATAATGGTAGCTTCTTTCCAGTCTTTCGGTATCTTTCTGTTTACTCAAATGTTCATTATTATTTTGTGCATATTGTGTCCAGTCGTCAGCCCACTTCATTCAACTTACTGACTGCAGGTACCATCATTGCCTGCAGACTTATTGTTTTTGATCAATGATGGATGTATGACCGCTTTTGTTTTTGATGTTGTACTGCAGCATTACTCTCTCTGTAGCTGTTCCAGTTTTCTGTGGATTGCTGAAGTACCTTGCCATTTACTCACATAAATCTTTCTGTACTATTTTCAGTTCACCAAGATGCCAATTCACAAAGGGCTCTCTTGATTCATAGTTCTTAATCCTGTTCCCCGTCTGCACAAAGAATACTTATGTCATTTTTGAATTCATTATCTGCATGCCAACTTTTCATTCTACTTGCTTCTCTTGGCATTTCTTATTATTTTAGTTGTTGTTATTCTCATTGTCTCATGTATTTTCAAGTCCTTTCCTTTCTTAGTTGTCTGCCTGTCCCTCTGCACAGTTCTTCTAGACACTTTTGTCCACCACTCATGTTTTTTCCTCATGTTACTTGAGACCAGCCATTCCAGTTCCAGTTTTATCATGTACCTCATTTTTCAAAAATGTTTTTATGTGTAAGGTTCTTTGCAAATTCATCCTTGTGTCTGTTCAAAATTTGGCAAAATTGTTTACACATGAAAGACTGGATATCAGTGTTCATTGGGTACAGTATTTCAGCAAGCAGCTGCATTGCCATCATCAGGTGCATTGATGAACTGATTGTGTAGGAGATAGTGCAGGGTTTTTATCTTGTCCCCTCCTTCCTCCCCCCTGATGTTCTGTGTGTGATGTGCGCCCAACATCTCCTCCCTCCTTCCTCCCACCGACGTCATTCCATCTGCAGTTCACATCCAGGGCACATGCTAACTGGGAGAAGTTGAGGAATCGTGTTTAAAAGTTCTTTGTCAGTTCTGTGTGTGTTTATGGTTTTCTTTGTAGAACTACAGACTCCTTATAGGATCAGTTTGTTCTCCATCTATCTGTTCACCTGTTAAGACCCTTATTTCTCAGAAATAGGCAGAGGTATGAAGTTGAAATTTATGTCAAATACTAAGGTCTACGATCCCATGGTGGTATAAAAAATTTAAACATCTAAGTCAGTGCACCTTAAAAGATGTGGACATTTATGTCACATATTTTGATGCTCGCAACTGACTCGTGAAAACCTCTTGATGAAATATTTATATACATAATGAAGTTTGTTGGCTGGTTGATTTGGGGGAGGAAACCAAACAGCAAGGTCATCGGTCCCATTGGGTTAGGGGAGGAACTTGGCCATGCCCTTCCAAAGGAACCATCCTCACATTTGCCTGAAGCGATTTAAGGAAGTCACAGGAAACCTAAATCAGGATGCCCAGACACTGGTTTGAACCATCGTTGTCCCGAATACGAGTCCAGTGTGCTAACCACTGCGTCACCTTACTCAGTAATGAAGTCTGAACGGAACCCTTTGAGCATATATCCTACTCTCACTTGTCTAGTTCTTTTATTTCTATTGGGTGGCTATCTGTTGATTTATTAAAATATCATGGTATTCAAATATTGCAGCCAAGAACGTTTCACCAGCACTCTACCCTAGAAAGTCTATAGTCACAAAATTGCTTTGTTTTTCATTAAAATTTTTGCTGTTGGACTTATAATTTGTATGCAGGTATCTCTTGTGTACCCTGTAATTGTCATGTCCTGTGGTCAGCAGGAAAGAACTAACAGTCACTTTGAACACACTTTATTATAAGTAAAGAAAAATGCCTTCTTGGCATACACTAAGTGTTAAATGCAAAAACAAGCAGAAAAAACCCCACAACTCTTTTGGTGGCAAACCAGATAAAGAAATAAGACAATGGAAGAAAATACTGATGAAAATCTACTCTACAAAATATAACGTGCTACTACATTGCTACGGCGAGTGAATAAAATGCTAGGGCCAGTGTAAGTACTGGCTGGAGTTGTTCCTAGTGGTTGGTAAATACTGCTAGTCTGATGGTCTAGGTGTGCTTATAAAGCTAGGTCGGCGAAGTGCTACAGTTCCAACTGTTGTTTGGCGAAGTAGTTCTATGTTTATTTGGTAAGTCTGTTACTGTTTCTGACCACTGGTGATGTTTCTCTCCACACTTCTGAAATGGGGTCAGCTACCCATCTTGCATCTCAGTTGTGCGGTCCCTCTAAAGAAGGGGCTGCTAGGACATTTCTCCCCCTGGGAGAAAGAACAATGCACAGCACAACAAACAGCCATAGAAGTAGGGGTGTCCTGGTCGACATCCACGGGTTTGTGGCCAGCAGGGGCAGGTGGTGGCGACGCAGCATGGGCAGATGGCAGTGTAGACAGTGGCTGAGGCAGAGGCTGAAGCGGAGATTCTGCCACAGGGCAGTTGGTGGTAGGCACTGGCCAGCTTCCCCAGGGCAGCGGCGTCCACCAGACAGGGACAGAGCTGGTTGAGGTGCCAGCGGGCAGTGGAACCGCCGGCCCACCAGAGAGATGCCGTCGCCTGGCTGCAGAGATAGGTGATGACCACAGGCGCGCTGCGCGCCTGTGGATGAGAACTGGTCCTTGCCCAGGCCCTCTACCCGATACGAAAGGAGTGCAGTGGCATGCGGGGAGGGGGGTGAGAAGCCTTGGGAACCAGGACAGATAAGGGTGAGTGGAACGGTCGACCATGAAGTATCTCCATTGGGCTTTTACTGGCAGGGGGGGGGGGGGGGGGCGGCACAGTATGTAGCCAAAAAATGAAGCATGACCTTCTCCAGTGGGTGATATCTCAGCAGCTTGTCCAGCTGGGTCATGAATGTGCACACAAAATGTTCTGCCTAGCCGTTTGACACAGGGTGAAACGGGGCAGTACAGATGAGGGAAATTCCTTTGGCAGTACAGAATTGCTTAAACTCGGTCAGTGTAAACTGTGGACCATTATCCATAACAATCGTTTTGGGGAGACCATCGACAGCAAAGAGGCACTGGAGAATTTTGATAGTCTCAGCAGAAGTGGTGTTCATCATGCGGGAGACATAAGGGTATCCCATCCTGGAGTCGATCAGTATGAGCCACTGGGAACCATGAAACGGCCCTGCGAAATCCAAATGGAGACATTCACATGGAGCAGCTTCATATGGCCATGAAAAATACTGGCACAGGGGTACTACCTGACATGTTTGGCACATGGTGCAGGCTGACATGTGGGAGGCAATGTCTTTATCCAAACCGCACCTATAAAGGTGTCAGGGGGCCAACTGTTTGGTGAGGACGATGCCCCCATGGACTGTGTGGAGTAGGTCGAGGACACGGCAGCGCATCCCCTGTGATATGGCCACCTGGGGAACATTGGAATCACTAAGGAAAAGGATAACGTCACTGTGGAAAAAGAGGTTCTGCTGATGATCCCAAAAATGCTGGAGTCTGCATTGTGGATGCTACGATGGCTGGTCGGCCAACCCTCAGCGATTTGGCGGTGGAGATCTTGCAGTGTCCGATCCTGAGTGGTGGCCTGCCAGACTGCATTGGCATCCAATGGAAGTACATCCAGAGCTGCATCCACGTCCGGTTCCACATGGAAACGAACTAAGGGGAGGCGTCAGACTCACGGTCAGGCAGCTGGGACAGAAAATCTGGCATTGGCATGCTGTTCAGAGGTGTGGTAGAAAATATCAAAGTCGAACATTGCCAGGAAGAGCGCCCAGCACTGGAGGCAGCGCGCCGTCCGGGTGGGCACTGCAGCACCCGGTGAAACAAAGAAACCAGAAGTTTGTGATCGGTCTGCAGTGTGAAATGATGACTATACGTGAAATCTTAGAATTTTGTCAGGGCGAAAACCAGTGCCAAAACTTCCTTTATGATTTGACTATATTTGGTTTGGATGTGAAAGGCAGCAGCCTCTCAACACTGTCGATCTCTTGCGAGAGGACTGTACCCAGGCCATAGTCCGAGGCAACGGCAGTGACAATGAGAGGCAAGGAAGGATCGTTAGCCAAACAAGGAGGAAGGGGGAGAGCTGACTAGAGACGTGTGACAGCCTGCTCACACGTCGTGTCCCAAACCCAACGCGTACTCTTGTGCAATAACCCGGTCAGGGGCGCCGAAATCTCGGTGGCGTTAATAGTTGATTTGATTGAGGATGGATTGCAGTTGCTCCAGATTGGTGGGAGGAGGCAGGTTTTGAATCGCCTAAATATACTCCTTAGATGCGTGTAGACTGCGGGCATCAATTGTCAACCTGAGATAGCTGACCTGTCGTGCAAAAAAGGCACACTTTTCTTCCTGGCAATGCAAGTTAGCCTCAGAAAAAACCTGAAACAGCTGATCTAGCTTGTCCACGACGTCCACCGCGGACAAGCCACCGATGGTGACATGGTCCAGATAATTGGCCGCCACGGGCACCTGACTTGTGAAGCATTCCAAACAACGTTGGAAAATGGTGGTGGCACTGGCAATGCCAAACAGGAGGCGGTTGTACCAGAAAAGGCCACATGGGGTATTGATGACTAGGATCTGCTATGGTTCCTCATTTAATGGCAGCTGCCATAAGCATCGTGCAGATCTATTTTGGCGGAAACGGTTTAGCCTTCAAGATGTGTGAGTATGTCATCCATCGATGGGACTGGATAGGCATCGATGATGGACTGAGAATTGACCGTGACCTTAAAATTGCCACAGATGCACAAAGCACCATTCGGCGTCTCGACTATCATGATAGGTGTCACGCAGCGACTGTGTGCAACAGGTGAAAGGATGCTTTTGTCTTGTACATGGCGAAGTTCCACCTGGAGCCTGTCTCAGAGAACAAAGGGGACCAGGCAGGCCCTAAAAAAACAAGGAACAGCAGAAGGAAGAAGCTGAATTGTGTGGTGAAACCCTTCGCCCCTGTTGTGGAGGATGAGAACAATGTTTCGTATTTTCTGAGCAATGGGGTGAGGAGGGTATCCAGTGAGGGAAAGGACACTGCCTGTACCGCATCCTGCTCTGATAAGCCCAGACAACTAAAAATGTCAATACCCAGAAGGCTAGTAGTGCTGGGGGATTTGACCACCAAAAATTGAATGGTGAAGGAATGACCGTTGTAAGAGATTTGCGTGGAAAAAACACCATTGACTGATATAGAGTAATTACTGAAACTGTGCAGCTGGCCGCTGTGGTCGAGCGGTTCTAGGTGCTTCAGTCCGGAACCACACTGCTGCTACAGTCGCAGGTTCGAATCCTGCCTCGGGCATGGATGTGTTTGATGTCCTTAGGTTAGTTAGGTTTAAGTAGTTCTAAGTCTAGGGGATGATGACCTCAGATGTTGAAGTCCCATAGGGCTTAGAGCCGTTTGAACCATTTGAAACTGTGCAAGGCACTAGTGTACGGGGATAAAGCCAGCGAGCCCAAACGTTGGTATGTGGCACCATCCACAATAGCAGCGGATGATGCCATCTCAATTTGGAGGACCAACAGGACATGCACAACTTTCAAGGTAAGGAGAAAACGGGTACCCGACTGCGAAATGATGGAGAATACTTGGCCGTCAATGGAATGCGAGGCTTGCAGGTCCTGAAGTGACGATTCGTGACAAGCCTGTGCGTCTGCAGGAAGCATGGCATCTACACGATGTTTCTGCAAAGCTTGAGACACCATGGTGAGATGGCCCACTCGGCTGCAAGCTGTACATCTTGCTCGCCGGTGGGGGTACTCCGACTGTTGGTAAGTCCGGAAAAAAGTTCAGACAGGATGGAAGCTGGGTGAAAGACTTCCTTTCACGGAGTGGACCAATGGATTGACGAGGCTCCTGCTCGGCACTAGGCAACTGGTGAGCCACGAAAACAGCTGGATCAAGATGCAGTGGTTGTAGGCGGTGAGACTGTTCAAACGCATGAATGATCAGCAGACAGGTGTTGAAGAACGGGTCCTGTAACTTCAAAATATCAGCCAGAAGACCCTCATCTGGTGCATGAAACACCACCATATCGCGAATCAACGAAGAGGCATAAAACTGCTTGTAGGCAACGTTGGCACACCAGAATTTACAGTTGCGGGAGAGACCCTGGAGTGTCGTAATCCATTCCCTATAAGTCTGACCTGGAGACTTTCAACAGGAAAAGAAAGTCTGACAGCTGGAGGTGACGTGTATTTGTGTGACAAACTACTCAGAAAGGCAGCCTTTAATGTGAGTAAATGAGAGATCTCGAGGGGGCTGCTCCGGATTCAATTGTTGGATTAAACAATACACCTGTGGACCGACTGTTGCTAAAAAAAAAAAAGCTCAGCTTCAATTTTTGTCGTTTATCCCATGTGCCAGTAAATGTTATTACAACCATTCAACATAATTTGACCATGATGAGATTTTCACACTGCAGCAGAGTGTGTGCTGATATGAAACTTCCTGACAGATTAAAACTGTGTGCCGGACCGAGACTCGAACTCTGGACCTTTGCCTTTCGCGGGCAAGTGCTGTACCATCTGAACTACCCAAGCACGACTCACGCTCCATCCTCACAGCTTTACTTCTTGTAAATTTTGCAAGTTTTCTTTCCTGTCAAACATCACCTCCTGCTTTTTTATTGCCTCATTTAATTATCACATTTGTCAAAAACACATTTCACCTTATTTGCCATGGTAAACTACTCATAGGCCTGTGATATGATTTTTCCTAACTTCACATAGCTGCATAAAAATGTCATATATTGATCTAGCAGCCAATGACAATGTTGGATGTTATTAGAAATGATGCTAAATGACTGCGATTTCCAAAAGTATTGCTTTGAACTAAATTTCTGTTGGTGAGTAAAGTAAGATTTTTTTCCCGCACCTCCTCCTAAGTTGCTACTTACTTAAACATAGCTAATTATGGATACCAGATCTTTTGAGTGATGGAGAGGTGTGTATAAAGGAGATATTAAAGGAGATATGACTGCTTAGGCAGTGAAACTCATTTCCTTCACAGAAAGGGGCTTTTAAAAGTTGTTGCAGTGTGGCTGATGTGAATAATATTCTAAGCAGTGTTGGATAATAACAGTATGGAAAGGGTGAGAAAGGGGAGATAGAGAAAAACTGTATTAACTTGGGATAAAAAGGGATGCAAGACTTGAAGGAAAGGAAAACATGCTGGAGGCAAATGATAGTCACAGCAGTTTCACACAAATAAAGCTAAGAAAATAAGAAGATACAAGGAACTATAAAAGAATAGTGGGGAGGGGAGAGATAAGGAACCAAAGGTGTGAGGGAGCTACATAAGGAAGATTAATAAATGAATGAAAGAAGCTGTAATTTGAAATAAAAAGGTGAAGGCAGAGAAAAATGAAAAGGTCTGAAACTGACAATAGGAGACAGGGAACAAAGATAGGAGAAAAAGAGGGACATGTGGAAGTAGTAGCAGGAAACTATGAGACAGAGAGACAATATGGAGACCAGGAATAGGAGAGTCGCATGACTTTTAGGAACATAGGATACATAGACAGGTAGTGCCATCCTGCCCATATCGGAGACTCTTGTGTTCTTCTCTCCTAATCTTCTTACCTTCTGACTGTTGTTATGTACTCAGTTGTCCTGCTTCAAAGAATACTGTAGACTCAAGCTTATGCAGTCATTTCTGTTTTTATCCAACACACAGCACATTTTCTTATGAGTGAATAATGATCTATCCACTCAATCACAGTTTATATCCAATGCATGACTTTCTGTCATTGCAGTATGTACTTTTTTTTTACAGTAAAATGTACTGGTATTGAACACAGCACTTTCTGTTATTGCAATAATATGTATTCCTTCCCACAGGAAAAATGGAAACTAGTACCAGCATTTCTACAAGTCAAAGGACTTGTGAAGGAGCACATAGACTCATTTAATTACTTCATCAATGTGGGGATAAAAAAGATTGTTGAAGCAAATGAGAAAGTATTGAGTGATGCGGACCCCTTGTTTTATGTAAAGTGAGTAAATATTTTTTATAAATGTCCATGTCATTGTTGATTTAACATTTCTGTTCATTCAGTCACACATTGTGTTCTTTGAATCCCACCATGTAGGAGAGCCTATAGAAATGTGGAATGAGTAAAGTTATTGATTAATAAACAGAAGCAGCCTCAGCAGTCTATTTCTACAAAGTGTACTAGCAACAAATTATGACTAATGCTAATTTATGTAAACTGATGAATATGAAAATTATTATTCTATACAGGTATATGTACATTACGAGGAAAAATACTTTAGGAGAAAAAAAAAAAAAAAAAAAAAAAAAAAAAAAAAAAAAAAAAAAAACCACACACACACACACACACACACACACACACACACACACGCACACGCACACAAAAGTTTGTGTAGTCAGACTGTAAGGGTCATAAGATACTATCATGTAAATAGCTATTCAGTATTACTAATTGTAGTCCCAGTACTGTTTACTAAGCCAAGATGCATTATCTTTTATGAAAGTATTCTCTTTTTCTCAGAAAGCAAAATATTTACCATGTGTTTTCAGTTCTTTGACGCATAGTATCATGTTCATGTATCAGAGGTAACAACATGATGATGATGATGATGATGATGATGAAGGAAAATGAGGAATGTTGCTTAATAAAACTACAGGAATCTGAAGTAACAATTTTATTTTTTACACTATGTCCCTCTTGTGGTTATTACAATTTCGTTATTTTATTGGCAGTGGGGTTTGTTGATACACTTTCTCATCATCAAACCCTAAAAGTAATTTGAAAATAGCTACATTAGCAACAGCATGACACCAAAAGCAAAATTGCACTTAGAATTAAAATATGTAATACATAGTTATTCTGTTGTTTAAAAACTATCTATATATGACCAAAATAACTATATTTTACAATATTGTAATAAAACGTATATTGGGATGTAATCATTGTGCTGTACTCTGTCAGTAGTGCTATGCACCTGTAGTAAAACTCAATCACTGTACAGACAATGTAACATGAAACTAGAATTGAGTTTTTATATACAATGAAGGTCCCTTACAGAATCAATCATGTACTTACTTGCAAAGCTAAAAAAAATGGAAACATATATATATATATATATATATATATATATATATATATATATATATATATATAGTTATAATAGAGGGAAATATTCCACGTAGGAAAAATATATCTAAAAACAAAGATGATGTGACTTACCAAATGAAAGTGCTGGCAGGTCGACAGACACACAAACATACACACAAAATTCAAGCTTTCGCAACAAACTGTTGCCTCATCAGGAAAGAGGGGAAGGAGAGGGAAAGACGAAAGGATGTGGGTTTTAAGGGAGAGGGTAAGGAGTCATTCCAAACCTGGGAGCGGAAAGACTTACCTTAGGGGGAAAAAAGGACAGGTATACATTCGCACACACACACATATCCATCCACACATATACAGACACAAGGCTTGTGTCTGTATATGTGTGGATGGATATGTGTGTGTGTGTGTGTGTGTGCGCGAATGTATACCTGGCTTGTGTCTGTATATGTGTGGATGGATATGTGTGTGTGTGTGTGTGTGTGTGTGTGTGTGTGTGTGTGTGTGTGTGTGTGTGTGTGCGCGAATGTATACCTGTCCTTTTTTCCCCCTAAGGTAAGTCTTTCCGCTCCCGGGATTGGAATGACTCCTTACCCTCTCCCTTAAAACCCACATCCTTTCGTCTTTCCCTCTCCTTCCCCTCTTTCCTGATGAGGCAACAGTTTGTTGCGAAAGCTTGAATTTTGTGTGTATGTTTGTGTTTGTTTGTGTGTCTGTCGACCTGCCAGCACTTTCATTTGGTAAGTCACATCATCTTTGTTTTTATATATAAAGTACGTAGTTAATGAGATCATGCAGTGATATATTGCTTTTGATTGTTTTAGCTTTGCAAGTATATACATTATTAGTTCTGTAATAGGTCTCTATTGTATAAAAGTACTCAGTTCTATTTTTCACATTTCACTGTTTGTGCAGTATTGAGTTTTACTATAGGTGACTGTGTGTATAGCAGTACTGACATAGAGTACAACATGATTATCACACCAATAAATTAAAATTGAAATTACAGCTGGCAGTAGTGTTGAAAATTATAGTATTCCCGTTGTTCAAACAAATTTCGGGCTTGCAGCCGCTTGTCGTTCAATACTTTGCACGATATTTCAACTGGGCACCTGCCAGTCATTTTCAGGTGAGACGTCGCAGACTGGCGAAAACGTCCTCCGTTCCACAATATATAGCGTACTGTAACTACTCTGCGCATGCGTCGAAAACTTGATAGTTGAACTACACTGCCCGCCGGCAGCGCCCTCGCTGGTGGAATAGCGAAACTCGGTCACCCTCTGCGTTGCTGTTTGCCACGGCCGTCGACGCACTCTGTCATCTTCGATTTGAGCAAATTGTGGAGATGATGGGATTCCATGCACTGTCCAGCTGGTAGCCGCTGTCACGGTTTAACAGATTTTCCGCCAGTCGTATTTCTACGGATTCTTTAATAATGGAGTCCCAGAAAGATGTTGCTGTGGACAAAATCATTGTTTTCTCATACTCCATTGAATGTCCAGTAGAAATACAATGTTCAGCAATAGCAGACTTGTTTGGCTGCAAAAGGCGGGTGTAACGTTGATGTTCAGTGCAGCGTTCTTTCACGGTGTGTGTGGTTTGACCTATATAAGCCATACCACATTGGCACGGTATCTTGTAAATTCCGGCCTTTCGTAGTAACAGATTGTCCTTAACTGATCCCACAAGGTCCGCAATCTTCGATGGTGGGCAGAAAACCACTTTTACCTGAAATTTTCGGAGGATTCTTGCTATTTTAAACGAAGTGTTGCCAAGGAAAGGAAGAAAGGCTAAAGATTGTTCCGGCATGTTCTCCTCTTTATTCACTTCCTGCTTCTTAGTTTTAACTGTTAGTGCCCTGTTAATCTGCCGGATGGAATACCCATTTTCGCTGAATACTGTCTTTAGATGGGCGAGCTCTTGAGGTAAGCTATCTAGATCTGAGACAGTATGAGCTCTATGAACAAGTGTTTTAAGCAAACTCATGGTTTGCGATGGCTGCAAGCCCGAAATTTGTTTGAACAGTGAATTCGCCGGGAAAATTTTAAAATTCATATAGTATTCCCGTTGGTCGTGGTCCACTCCTTCTATTTAACAAGAATGAATATGCCAAAACTTTTGTGATTAGATTTAAAGCAACGTTCCTTCCTTAAAATACCTATTCATTTTCCCATCTACTCCTCTCTCTTGGAGAAACAGCGGCATATAAAGTTGAACAATGGAAATTCGCCTTCTTTAGAAAGGAACAAACAAACAAACAAAAACACACACACACACACACACACACAAAAAGCAAGTACACCTCGTGTGTTTTATTTTATTTTTTTTTTCTGGAAGAGGCTTTGGCCAAAAGCTCAATGTGTAATAGTCTCTTTGATGTATGTCTGTGCAACTCGACGTGTAATTTTTATGGTGAGTAGCATCTAAAGTTGAGAAAGATAAATATTGACATCTGACTCTTTGTTTCTAGTAGTCTTTCTCTAACTCCAGTTTAATCTGTTTGCATATTTGTACATCTAACTTTAGTTTGAATAATATTAAGACACACTGAAAATGAAAAAAGTTATTTGTGTAGGTAAGTCATCATTTTTTGATATGCATTCTCCATACATGATCATGTAAGACATAACAAATAAAAATGTTCTACATCTACATCCATACTCCGCAAGCCACCTGACTGTGTGTGGCGGAGGGTACCCTGAGTACCTCTATCGGTTCTCCCTTCTATTCCAGTCTCGTATTGTTCGTGGAAAGAAGGATTGTCGGTATGCTTCTGGGTGGGCTCTAATCTCTCTGATTTTATCCTCATGGTCTCTTTGTGAGATATACGTAGGAGGGAGCAATATACTGCTTGACTCTTCGGTGAAGGTATGTTCTCGAAACTTTAACAAAAGCCCGTACCGAGCTACTGAGCGTCTCTCCTGCAGAGTCTTCCACTGGAGTTTACCTATCACCTCCGTAACGCTTTCGCGATTACTAAATGCTCCTGTAACGAAGCGCGTTGCTCGCCATTGGATCTTCTCTATCTCTTCTATCAACCCTATCAGGTGCGGATCCCACACTGCTGAGCAGTATTCAAGCAGTGGGCGAACAAGCGTACTGTAACCTGTTTCCTTTGTTTTCAGATTGCATTTCCTTAGGATTCTTCCAGTGAAACTCAGTCTGGCATCTGCTTTATCGACGATCAACTTTATATGATCATTCCATTTTAAATCACTCCTAATGTGTACTCTCAGATAATTTATGGAATTAACTGCTTCCAGTTGCTGTCCTGCTATTTTGTAGCTAAATGATAAGGGATCTATCTTTCTATGTATTCGCAGCACATTACACTTGTCTACATTGAGATTCAATTGCCATTCCCTGCACCATTCGTCAATTCGCTGCAGATCCTCCTGCATTTCAGTACAATTTTCCATTGTTACAACCTCTCGATACACCACAGCATCATCTGCAAAAAGCCTCAGTGAACTTCCGATGTCATCCACAAGGTCATTTATGTATATTGTGAGTAGCAACGGTCCTATGACACTCCCCTGCGGCACACCTGAAATCACTCTTACTTCGGAAGACTTCTCTCCATTGAGAATGACATGCTGCGTTCTGTTATCTAGGGACTCTTCAATCCAATCACACAATTGGTCTGATAGTCCATATGCTCTTACTTTGTTCATTAAACGACTGTGGGGAACTGTATTGAACGCCTAACGGAAGTCAAGAAACACGGCATCTACCTGTGAACCCGTGTCTATGGCCCTCTGAGTCTCGTGGACGAATAGCGCAAGCTGGGTTTCACACGACCGTTTTTTTCGAAATCCATGTTTTTAAGTTGTACAATGTACAAAGATTTATGAGTGTTTAAATGCAGACTAGTAAGTGTTAAACTAGGAAAATTATTTAATGGAATAAAAATGTTACATATTTTATATGGAATTTTAGTTTATCTTTATTGCATTAATGTCAACAAACATTTAAAACTAATGGAATATTTCTGTAATCACATCAAAGCAATACTCACCCTACGACTTATCTTAGAAGACAGATTTATCAAAGGCAAACTTATATTTACAACATTTGTGTATGTAGAGGAAGCTCTTGACTTATTGACTGGACTACAATGTTTGAAATTCTGATGGTAGCACGGGTCAAATTCAGGGAGCGAGGGGTCGTCTACAGGTTGTACAGAAACCAGACTGTAGTTGTAACAGTTGAAGTATATAAAAGGAAAGCAGCTACTGAGAAGGAAGTGATGTGGTTATTCAATTTGTTCATTGAGGGATCTGTGAAGAAAGCTAAGGAGAAATTTGTAAAGGGAATTAAAGTTCAGGATAAAGAAACTGAAAGTTTCAGGTTTACCAATGACCTTGTAATACTATTAGGGAATGCGAAGGACTTGGAAGAGTAGTTAAAATGCAGAGGTATTGTATTGGAAAGAGGTTAGAGAAGTTGAATGTAAAAAATAGAAATGTTGTTGTTATTATATGTTGTTGTTATATGGGCACCAAAATAACAGATAGTGACCAGGAAATTAGGTTAGGAAATGAAACACTAAATTTAGTAGTTGATCTTTATTATATGGGCACCAAAATAACTGATAGTGACCAGAGCAGGGAGGACATTAAATGTAGGCTGTCAATAGCAAGGAATGTGTTTTTGAAATTGAAGCATTTGTTAATTTTGCTTTTCAAAAGCCACTTCAGACATTGTATGATGACCTAAATAAGGTTTTGCTACATTGAAAAATCTTTTGATTTTGAGATATGTGGGAGTCTCACTATTATCTCCACCAACAGACCAAAGCCAGTTTTCACAGCAGCAGAACTTATCACACACACATCAAAAAAAGTTTTGCATCACCCTGGTTCCCAGAACTCCTGAATATAGACGTGGATATTGTATCGCAAACATAGTCCTTTTGATTGTTCAGAGATATCACTAAACCTGCCCAAAGATGTAAACAAGCATGCATGAGCATTGCCTATTAGATGGATGGGGTCTGAGAGCCGATCAGTTCCAGTCATTCCACCAGGAAGGAGGTACACAGCTCGTGTTGTCTGTAGTTCAACCATGCCTAGACGGTCAATACCCCGGTTCGATCACGTCTGTATTGTTACTTTGTGCCAGGAAGGGCTCTCAACAAGGGAAGTGTCCAAGTGTCTCGGAGTGAACCAAAGTGATGTTGTTCGGACATGGAGGAGACACAGAGAGACAGGAACTGTCAATTACATGCCTCACTCAGGCCGCCCAAGGGCTACGAGTGGAGGTGACGACTGCTATTTATGGATTACTGCTCGGAGGAACCCTGACAGCAATGCCACCATGTTGAATTATGCTTTTTGTGCAGCCACAGGACGTTGTGTTACAACTCAAACTGTGGGCAATGGGCTGCATGATGCGCAACTCCACTCCTGACGTCCATGGCAAGATCCATCTTTGCAAACATGGCACTATGCAGTGCGGTACAGATGGGCCCAGAAACATGCCGAATGGACTGCTCAGGATTGGCATCACATTCTCTTCACCAGTGAGTGTCGCATATGCCTTCAACCAGACAATCATCGGAGATGTGTTTGGAGGCAACCCGGTTAGGCTGAACGCCTTGGACACACTGTCCAGCGAGTACAGCAAGGTGGAGGTTCCATGCTGTTTTGGGGTGGCATTAAGTGATGCCAGTGTACGCTGCTGGTGACCACGGAAGGTGCCATAATGGCTGTACGATATGTGAATGCCATCCTCTGACCGATAGTGCAACTATATCAGCAGCATATTGGCGAGGCATTTGTCTTCATGGACGACAATTCGTGCCCCCATCGTGCATGCCTTGTGAATGACTTCCTTCAGGATAATGACATTGCTCGACTAGAGTGGCCAGCATGTTCTCCAGACATGAACATGCCTGGAACAGATTGGAAAGGGCTGTTTATGGACGATGTGACCCACCAACCACTCTGAGGGATGTATCCCGAATTGCCATTGAGGAGTGGGACAATCTGGACCTACAGTGCCTTGATGGACTCGTGGGTAGTATGCCACAACGAATACAGGCATGCTTCAGTGGAAGAGGATGTGCTACTGGGTATTAGAGGTAGTGGTGTGTACAGCAATCTGGACCACCACCTCTGAAGGTCTCACTGTATGGTGGTACAACATGCAATGTGTGGTTGTTGTGAGCAATAAAAAGGGCGGAAATGATGTTTATGTTGATCTCTATTCAAATTTTCTGTACAGGTTCCGGAACTTTCAGAACTGAGGCAATGCAAAACTTTTTTTGATGTGTATAAAATGAGTTGATGAGGGCACTAAGGATGTTACATGTACTTAGTTCTACACCAGCATCTTCCAACCTGCCACTGAGAATGCCGATGCCACCAAACCATGTTGCTATAGTTCCACATTTTGGATGTTATAAACTCTTCAAAATACAATTGGATCTTGGGAAGCATTGGTGAACTTATTTCTCTTTGAGCTGTACAGAGTCTATGCTAAAGAAGAAACATCACAATAATGAACTGTGTATCTTTTTAGAGAGTAATTATCAGTAATGGTTATTTGCTTTTGATGTCGGTATGTTTGTTTTATTGTAATTAAATAAAAATTAATTTACAACTAAATTATCCATGCAAAGCTAATATCGGATAAGTCTCAGTGTCAGTAAGAGGTAAAAATAAACAATTTATCCAGAGCCTGATTTGCGATGGGTACATTTTTATAGCTTGTTTTGCAAGTAAGTCCAGTTCCAGGAAAATTTAAGATTTAAATTCAGCATTACATTGGGTAAAGAAATAGGTAAACAGCAATAATGATATGTGGGGCATTGAGTTAGATAGCGCAGTGTGATAGTAGTGAGACGTGTTCATCCTAAAAGTACTAAAAGCGTACTGCAACTGAGCTTAGTTTGTGTTTTTTTCAGCTGTATAAGTATATTAAACTGCAGTTATGTTATGGGGGGGGGGGGGGGGGAAACAAAAAAAAAAAAAACCCACCAACTTGGGTTGTAAAGAAATGCCAGGAATATGTATTTATATTTGGATAATTAATAACTGTTTACCCATTAAATAGATAAAGGCAATAATTTGAGAAATATTACGGTATGTTAGAAAAATTCCATAGTTTTTCTTGCAATACTTGCTGTTATAATCATTGCTTTTGGTTTACAACTTAGTAATTAAAACCATGGATTACGAAAATTAAATATTTATGTTTACTTAGAGTGATGTATATCTTGGATTTAACAACCAAGGTTATGTGGAAATGTTAAAGAACTTCATGTGATGCAAGGTTGCATTAAACAATACATAAAATGGGACAATATTTTGTAATGATAAAGATGTGTCACGAATTTTACTTCTTGTGGCGCCTGCCATACTTTTGTATTTCTAGGAAAAGATTTAAGCATGTGTGGACAAAAAAATTTATTTGTAAAATTAAATTGTGCCATATTGCACTATTTGACTAATAAATCAGACTATTTTGTTTATCACACAATTCTTTTTAGAGCCTGTATGTACATGAATATGTAAGCAGTTGTAATTAAATATTGCAACATTGCAGTTTTGTTCAGCAATTGCTTGTTATAAGTGAAGTAATTCTCTTGGATGGCACCTTTATTCAGTACTAACTTTAATTGTTGACCACAATTTTGTGTACTACTTAGCAGAAAATTTGAAATTTAAAACTGTCATTTATGGAGAATATGCTGAAATGTATGAGTTCATAATCAGATTTTGAATGAGGGATGAGGGAGTACATTTTTTGTATTAATTTCCAGGTAATTCATGTTATACTTTAGTTGTAAAAAATTGTGTGCTTTGTGTTCCTCTATAGCCACGAGTTTCTGACTAATTGCTTCCTATAAAGCTTAAAATTTCCACAGTCCCCTTCGACCACCATTTTGTTTATTAAGGGGAAACTTCTGTGAATTGTATTGAGATATATTGTTTTTAATTATTACATGTTTTCTGTGTTCATATTCCAGTTTTTATGCTTGATGGTTAGGTAGCTTTCACCATTTCCATATGGTTTAACATATTGAGATTTTTAATATCATCTCTGTGTGAACTCAACACTGAATAAATGTGTTTATATATTTTCCTTTCATTGCATTTGTAATGTGAACAATGGCATAATACCTTTGTAGCTTACAATGAGCTTTCTTTTTCTTTCTGTAATGATGCAGGTACCTGAATGTAACAGTTGGTACACCTGATGTTGAAGAAGGTTTCAATATTTCCAAGGGTACAACACCTCATGAGTGCAGGCTACGTGACATGACATATTCAGCTCCAATAACTGTAGATATTGAATATACAAGAGGCAATCAAAGAGTTGTTCGAAATGGGCTCCTCATAGGCAGGTATGGAAATTTTGTGATGTTAAAAAGTTAAGACCAGTGTTAAATGATTTAATTATAGTTGATATAACACTTGAAAGTTCTAGAATGGAAATAATGGAAAGAATAAAGTTAATTACTCATTGTATGTTTGAGCTTGTTGGATG
Organism: Schistocerca nitens; assembly: GCF_023898315.1. Lineage (NCBI taxonomy): Eukaryota > Metazoa > Arthropoda > Insecta > Orthoptera > Acrididae > Schistocerca > Schistocerca nitens. Next base: position 359,092,687 of record NC_064622.1, read on the forward strand.
GTAAACAAGACAGAAAATGTTACATACTTTTTGGATGACGTCCATCTTTAGAGATGTTGAACACAGCACTCTCTCTCTCTCTCTCTTTCTCTCTTTCTCTCTTTCTCTCTCTCTCTCTCTCTGTCTGTCAGATATGTACAGACACATTATTCCAACCAATTACATTGTCTCCCCAGGGACCTCACGGTTCAGTTTGTATGTGGCACACACAAGGTCCCAAGCTAATGCTTGCTTCCCAGGCTCCATTTCTTCCTCACTCCTTCCCCGTTGCCCCCTTCTCCTCTATTAGTGTTCTTATTTCTGTTGATCTGGCTGTCCACCTGGTTTCCTGTATTCCTTGCAGTTTTGTTCCTTTTGTCTGTTTTCTTTCATCGTATTTGGTGTTTTTAACCCCTCTTTTGGATTGACCTCCACTACTAAATTTTCTGTCTTTAGTGTGAGCCATTTGGAGCTCCTGGCAATGGCTTCTGTACCAGACAGCTCTTTCTGTGGCTGGATGGCACCCACGGGGAGACCCCCTGATTGTAGAGGGTGGTATTGAGGTGGATGCCTGGTGCATGAAGTGTATCAAGCTGCAAAAATCTGTCCATTTTCAAATGGCCATCTGTTTGAGTGGTAATAGAGCATTGAATGCTTCTTCGTATGAATCTGCAGGCTTCCCTTCCCTGGCTACACACTGGGAGGAGGTCCAGGCTTGCCGTCTTGTCTGTACTAGAACGGACAGACACACATCTACCATCAGAAAGCTGTCATTTTTTGTGGTGAATATCGAGGACAAGTTGGCAAAGTGGAGTCTCACAGTGAAATATGGTGATCAAAGCTTCTTCTGCAGCCCAGTCTGCAGTTCTTTGTGCTTGTGATCATTTTGATGATGTACCAGTATCTATTACCCTTCACTAGTCTCTGGATGTGGCTCAGGGAGTGATGTTTCATGGGGATCTCATCATACAAACTGATGAGGAACTCCAGTCTAAACTGGAGTGATGCGACTTTCATTTTGTTTGACATGTGTAGATGGGTCGTAAAGACAACCACATAGATACTGGTTCCTTTATTCGTCCCCCAGAGGAGGTCAAGGTTGTCTGTTAACAATGTGATGTGAAGCCGTACCCATGAGATGATTACGGTGCTTGCATTTTGGACATACGTCTTCCCACCATATGACAGACCATCTGTGTGTGGTTGTGTTCTGCCATCTGTGTGTGTAAATTGTCATGACTGCCACTCTCCACACTCGCCAGATTTCCCAGCTTACAACAAAGAAAAGAAGGCCCAAGAGTATCAGTCCCTGGATAGTCTTTATCATATGCTGAGGCTCACCAGAAATATGACCAACTCCACCCAGTGTCGATGTCTTCTACTGTTGCTTGTTACATCCTTTCCCCATTCTACCTCTTCCTTCCACCAGTCCTGGCCCCCTCTCTGTCCCCGCGGATCCCACGCTCTCACCTCCAGGCGCCGCTCCCTTCACCAGCCAAAGAAGTGTTCTCCTCCTTCGGCATTTGCTAGTGATGGGTCTTCTTTTCTGGGACAGAGTGTATATGACCTGGGCCAACTGGGTAAAACCCGGGAATTTTTTCATCCGGGAGAAAACTGGGAAAAACCCGGGAATTTTTTGGAATTCAGGGAATTTTTCATTGTTTTTGCTTTCAGTGAAATTTTTGTAATTTTGACTGTTAAGAATTGATTGTCTAACAAAGAATGTTACTGTATCCTGCTACTGGAGAATGATACTGACGCAATAAAAAATAAATGAGAGGAAAAAAAAATAAATAAAACTTTAGTGACAAAGGAAATGCGCCATTTACAACAAAACACCTTGCACGCATAAATGTCTACAAACAGCAAAAATATGTCAAAGGCCTTTGGGCGAAGACTATGTAATACTTCGTAACAATAAACTGCTTTCTATGAGTGTGACGTCACAACCGTTTACATTAGGTTCATTTGACCAGTTGCCAGCGGGCTGATGTGCATGCACAGTTGACTCGCGTGTGAGCAGTACCTTCTCCCGCTGCTTAAAGTATGGCTGTTAGCTGTATCGGCAGTAGTAGCAAGCACCCAGATGCTAATAAGAAAAAATTTTCTCATGGGCCCTAGCTGCCAGATTCGCGCATGCGCAGAGTTGTGTTGGGCAGGATGTTGGTCTCCAACTGTCCCCTGTTTACATTAACTGATTTTGCTGTTTCCTCTTCGTTTACAGCTCCCGCGTCAAATGAAAACAAAATGGATTTTTGTGGCTGGGAATGGAATCCTGTAGCCAGGAGCTAGCAAGTGAATTATAATAAATTTGCATTATTATGGAGGTCAAAAATAAATTATTAGTTTCAGTTTTCTGATTTTATTTTATTTCCAGGTTATTAGCTGTCAAGCATTAATTGTCTTGCAGAACAATGAGGTTATTTTTGTCAGTTTAAACTGCCTATTGGCTTCTGTCTCGGGTTCTTCGGCCGACGTTCATCTAATGATTTTTCTGACGTTTCGCCAGCACGAGTGGCTGGCATTGTCAAAGCTTCACCCTCCATTGCCGGTGGTGAACTGGAGGCGACCTCGCGGCCGCAGACTATATGTACCTGGCGCGCCAACGTCCGAGGGCTTCTCCGCGGTCATTTCCGGTGCGGTTCTCCTCTTGCTACCTGCGACGGTCGTTCGCTGCAGTACGGGAAGCCAGGATCCGTTTACCTTAAGGCTTTCCTCTTTCTTGTTGAAACTGTTCGCGTGTTTTTGGATTTCTACAGCTTCTCTGAACAAGTGCATGTGATAGTGCTTCTCTACAGCCAGAACTTCCGTGTTGGCGAATTTTATTACGTGGTCGGTCTCATTCAGTGCGTGCTCTGCCATGGCCGATTTCTCCACCTGCCCCAACCTGCAATGTCGCTTATGCTCTTTGATCCTGGTGTTAATGGATCGTCCAGTCATTCCGACATAAACTTTTCCGCATGTGCAAGGTATACGGTATATTCCCGACATTGCAAGTGGGTCTCTTTTCTCCTTGCAATGTCGGGAATTGCAAGTGGGTCTCTTTTCTCCTTGCAATGTCGGGAATATACCGTATACCTTGCACATGCGGAAAAGATTTATGTCGGAATGACTGGACGATCCATTAACACCAGGATCAAAGAGCATAAGCGACATTGCAGGTTGGGGCAGGTGGAGAAATCGGCCGTGGCAGAGCACGCACTGAATGAGACCGACCACGTAATAAAATTCGCCGACACGGAAGTTCTGGCTGTAGAGAAGCACTATCACACGCGCTTGTTCAGAGAAGCTGTAGAAATCCAAAAACACGCGAACAGTTTCAACAAGAAAGAGGAAAGCCTTAAGGTAAACGGATCCTGGCTTCCCGTACTGCAGCGAACGACCGTCGCAGGTAGCAAGAGGAGAACCGCACCGGAAATGACCGCGGAGAAGCCCTCGGACGTTGGCGTGCCAGGTACATATAGTCTGCGGCCGCGAGGTCGCCTCCAGTTCACCACCGGCAATGGAGGGTGAAGCTTTGACAATGCCAGCCACTTGTGCTGGCGAAACGTCAGAAAAATCATTAGATGAACGTCGGCCGAAGAACCCGAGACAGAAGCCAATAGGCAGTTTGTCTACAAGTGGCCACGAAAGCCTTAACAATTTTGTTTTGTCAGTTTGCTAAAGAAATTTGGCTTCTGCTGAGGCAATCAGTTTATTTGAAACAAAGTGTTTCATTCCACAGTATTGGCTAGTTCCAACTATTTGCTGAATTTCAAGTGCACATTTTCATCTTCTGCCATGTATGGCATTGCGCCATAATAAAGAACCAAATATGAGATACTGCAGTACTGGTAATCGAAGAAAATTTACATCCCAAAAACCACACTGAAAAGTTTAATCTCAGGTGGTATGTGCTTCATCGTGAAACTGGAAAAAATCAGTGCGCACTTCAAGCTGAATTATGCTTTTCAGTATGGTTTATGAAATTCTGATGCTCTTGGAGCATCCTCTGATGTCCTGTTTCTTTTATGGCGTAATGTAAGCTCACTTAGTGCTTTATACATACGAACTTGCAGGCTTCCTACACCATTGCAGCTGCACACACACAATAATACCTGTTTTCTGGCAACTGCTAAAGCAAACCTATTTCTAACAGTCTTGGCATAGTATTGTGAATGGTGGTTCGAAAAATGTTACTTTCAAAGTAAATTTCTTTATACGCAAGATGAATTATGTTACATGTGAAAAAGTGGGATGAATTTCTTAAATCACAGAGCATTTAAAGCTGAACACTTTGAGGACCAGCCACTTACAAGAATTTTGAGTACAGAAGACCAGACATTTATGTTATTATTTTAAATTTGTAATGTATCTTAAAGTATAACACATGGAAAGAAAAAGATCAATATTACATGTGAAAGCTTAGCTTCTCTTGTAGCTTATTAATCTTAGAGACTGATATGTGTGTGAAAGCTTATCTTTTCTTGTAGCTATAGTATGTGTATTAATGTAAACCATTAACTTTTCCTCTTTGTGTGTTTGCACTACGTAATAGTGATCTTGCTATTGGCTGACAGTAAAACGTGTCCTATGCTCTGAATATCTGCTGTCATCGGCTGGCAAGATCATGTGGCATGAGGTATGACTGGCTTACAAAAGGACATCGCAATCTCGATTTCAACACTCCAGAAACTAACGTGCTGTGTTCAGTGCAATTCGAATTTATACTTTCGTAATATGAAAATATGCAGCGTATATGTTGTTGCACTTCAAAAGTCTTTCCAAAACTTCTCTCCCCCATTTCTTCTTCTTCTTCTTTCTTTTTTTTTAAAACCTGGGAAGTTCTATGCCAGTGTATAAAAAGTTAACCATTCGAAGGATTGATAAGTTTCACAGTTCCAAAGGAAAAATCTACCGAAAATCTACTGTCACATAGCACAGAAAAAGTGTATTTTCACCTGGGAAAAAGTATATTTTTTAAACGGGATTCCAGGAAAAATCCGGAATTTTTTTTCATTGTCCACGTATACATCCTGGGTAATCCTTCCCCTGGTGTCTCTCAGGCCAGACGCCTGCTACCACTCGGCCACTGGATGTGGGCTCCAAGGTCATCAAGGTCATCTGCTCTCTTTCAGTTCCGGATCTTGCTGACGTCTGCTGTCCCTCTGTGCCCTGCCCTCCTCAGCCTCTGAAAGAGAGGAATAAGAAACAAGTCCCAGGACAAGGGACCACAGTGCCCCCGGAGCTACCATCTCTCCCTTTACAACATGAGTCTGACATATTATTTATGGATGTCACCCCCATCCTTATCAGTGACAACCACTGACCCAATGTCATGACCTCCCTTTGTCCTCTTTGTCTATTCTGGACTCCCGCCACACAATAATCCAGTGGATTTGCAATGAATATTACTGTCACCTACCGGAAATACAACAACTTGTTTCCTCCTATTGTGCATTCTGTCTTGCTCTTCAAGAAATGCACTTCCATGATGACTACTCTCCAAAGTTACATGGTTGTTTGGCATTCTGTCAGAACCATGCCGACCCCAAGATAGCATCTGGAAGGAACTGCACTTCGTTTCACACTGATGAAATTAGTGACTGGATCCCCCTTCTTACCAACATGAAAGCAGTAGTGGTACGAGTGTGAACGATCCCAGCAATCATCATTTACCATGTCTACCTCCCTCCATGTAGGCCACTTCCTTATGGTGAACTGCCTACCTTAATACAGCAACTCCTGCCCCCATGTGTCCTCCTCGGAGACTTTAATGCTCCCCACCCCCTGTGGAGGGTAGCGGTCTTCTAATTGACCAACTTATTACACACTTTGATTAGTATGCCCTCAGTGACGGTTCCCCTATTTGCTTCAGTGCCACTCATGACACCTTTTCTGCTATTGATCTCATGATGCCTTACCCTGCTCTCATAGTTTCCCTACATTGTTCACCCATGACGATCTTTGTGACAGTGACTACTTTTCAGTGATTCTATCCTTCCCCTGCCACTGCCAGGCAGAGAGAGAGGCATTCTGCAGGGTCAATTATACATGTCTGCTATGCACTTCTATACCCCTCTCTGTGGGTGTGCAAGGCATCTCTGACATCGTTCTTCATGTTGCTGGCACTGCTGTCCCCCTATTCACAGACCCCCTCATCATCGACTGGTACTGTGGTGGACCAAGGATGTGGATGGATGTTGCAGTGATTTAAATGATGCCCTCTAAAGACCAACTTTATTGTTTTTAAGCATTTGCATACTAAGGCTCGCTACCTTATTAAGCAGAGTAAAAAGGAATGCTGGGAGCAGTATGTTTCCTCACTGGGGATGTATACCTCTTCATCGCAGGTTTGGTCCTAGGTCCATAGTCTTCTGGGCTGGCAGTAACAATCAACTGTCCTGGGTCTTATCTTACAGGGTGCTCTGTGCACTGTGATCTGTCGATCCTTGCAGAACACCTCCCGACACACTATGGGACAGCATCAACATCCTCTTCCCATCCTGCTACCTTTCTCTGGCAGAAACAAGGAGTTGAAGAAATCCCCCCTCTTTCTTAACCCCCACCAAACTGAAGCCTATAAGAACCCTTCACTGAATGGGAATTTTTGCAGGCTCTACCTCTTCACGTGACATGGCCTCAGGCTCCACAATCAGATGACCCAACACTTGGACGTTACCCAGAGACAACATCTAGTCAGGCCCTTCAATGTATTTGACTCATGGGTACCTTCCCCTCGCAATGCCAAGACAGCATAGCTATTCTCATCCTTAAGCCTGGGATGAAACCAAATGTCTCTCAACAGCTGCCAAGTGATTAGCCTGAGCAACATACTTTTTAAACTGCTCAAGAGGATGATTATTTTCCGATTACTTTGGATATTCGAATCTTGGGGCCTTTTGTCTCCGTATCAATGTCGCTTCTGGGAAGGACAATCTACATCCGACCATTTACTCAGATAGGAAACAGCAATGTGACAAGCTTTTATTGACTGCTGATGCCTTGTCGCAGTCTACTTTGATGTGCATAAGGCATATGACATGGCTTGGCACTGTCGCGTTTTAGTTACCCTCCATGACTGGGGCTTTCGCGGGCCCCTTCCGATTTTTTTACTTGAGTTTTTATCCCATCTGCTCTACCACGTTAGAACTGGTACTTCACTCAGCACCCCTTGGATTCAGGAGAACGATATCCCATAGGGTTCTGTGTTAAGTGTTGCACTCATCCTCATCACCATCAAAGAGCTTATAACCTCTGTTGGGCTTCTGGTTGCCCCTGTGTTGTATGTTGATGAGTTTTGCATCCTATGCAACTCCCACTTGGTAGCATCTGCTGAATGCGAGCTCCAAGGCACCATCAGACAGACCTCCGTGTGGGCCCTTTCCCAAGGCTTCCAGTTTTCATCCTCCAAAATGCATGTTACGCACTTTTCCTGTTGATCCATAATACATCCCATCCAGAACTTTATTTATATGGATATACTTATTTGGATGGCTTTTGAAATGTGGTGCTACAGAAGAATGCTGAAGATTAGATGGGTAGATCACAAAACTAATGAGGAAGTATTGAATAGGATTGGGGAGAAGAGAAGTTTGTGGCACAACTTGACCAGAAGAAGGGATCGGTTGGTAGGACATGTTCTGAGGCATCAAGGGATCACCAATTTAGTATTGGAGGGCAGCATGGAGGGTAAAAATCGTAGAGGGAGACCAAGAGATGAATACACTAAGCAGATTCAGAAGGATGTAGGTTGCAAGAGGTACTGGGATATGAAGAAGCTTGCACAGGATAGAGTAGCATGGAGAGCTGCATCAAACCAGTCTCAGGACTGAAGACCACAACAACAACACTTACATGGATATGGTGTCTGTTCTTTCGGACATGTCCGAAAGAACAGAACCATATCCATATAAGTATATCGTTCTGGCAATACCGACCGTGACCTTCTTCTTCTGTGCGGATGCACACACATCCCCCGAACTCTTACGGGACTTGGTAAGAATGTCTTCCACAAGTAATGAGTGTGTTGGGGTGGGACACTATGAATGTAGTGTGTGGACACACAGGGTGAGAATGTGGGTTTCGCAGGAGGCGTGCACGAGATAGTCCCTGCAGTCACGCTATCCTCTTTGTCCTCGGTGGCTCGGATAGAGCACCTGCCATGTAAGCAGGAGATCCCAGGTTCGAGTCCCAGTCGGGGCACACATTTTCACCTGTCCCCATTGATGTAATTCTAATTTCATTTAGAACTTTATTTAGCCAACCAGTGTCTAGATGTTGTAGCACAGTACCATTTCTTGTACCTTCTTTTTGATAAAAAGCTGATGCGGTTGCCCCATATTCACCACCTGAAGACTACTTGCATGTGGAAGCTTAATGCTCTCTGCCTCCTGGCCCACACATCTTGGGGTACAGACCGTGCTACTCTTCTCCATCTTTACACACTCTGGTTTTGTCCAGATTAGGTTATGGATGTCAGGTTTATGCCCCCGTGGCTCCTTCCACTCTGAAACAACTAGACCCTGTTCATCATTATGGGGTGTGTCTGGCTACTGGTGCCTTTTGCTCTAGATCCATTGACAGTTTCTTCTGAGAACTGGGGATTCCTCCTCTGCAAATATGATGAAACCAACTCCTAGTTTCTTTCGCAATCACCATTTCACAATTCCCTGACCATCCCGTGTACCCCATCCTCTTTGCAAACAATGTCTCCCTCCTGATTCCTGTCCATGGATGAGAATGCCGCTTGCAATGTGTCTCACTTCCCCCTGTCAGGATCTCCATCTCAAGTTACTGAAAAGTGCCCCACGTAGTTCCTCCTGCACCCCACCTTGGAAGGTGCCATTGGGTAAATGAAGCACTAACTGAAGTGCAAAGTGTAATGAAGACACCAGTTGTAATCTGAAAAAAAAAGCCATTGTTCCTACCTTTAACTCATCCCAAATGTACTCTGTTATGACATCCTCTCAAGCTGTGTTACTTAAGGGAGTGGGAAGTGCAGAGGAAGCTTGAAAGAGTAATTATTTGCCACCTTACCTGGTTTGGTCATACCAATATTCGAGAAAGATAGTAGGAGTAATCCAATAATTACAGGTCCATATCATTAATGCTTATATGCAGCAGGCTTTTGGAATGTATATTGTTTGAAGATTATGAATTACCTCGAAGAGAGCAGCCTATTGACACACAGTCAACATGGATTTAGAAAACATCGTTCTTATAAAATGCAACTAGCTCTTTACTCACACGAAGTGTTGAGTGTTATTGAGAAGGGAATTCAGATTGATTCCGTATTTCTAGATTTCCAGAAGGCTTTCGTCACTGTACCACACAAGTGGCTTGTAGTGGAATTGCGTGCTTATGGAATATTGTCTCAGTTATATGATTGGATTCGTGATTTTTTGTCAGAGAGGTCACAGTTTGTGGAAACTGACAGAAAGTCATTGAGTAAAACAGAAGTTATTTCTGGTGTTCCTCAAGGTAGTGTTTATAGGCCCTGTGCAATTCCTTATCAATATAAACTATTGAGGAGAGAATCTGTGCAGCCGTCTTGGGTTGTGTGCAGATGATGCTGTTGTTTATTGTCTAATAAAGTCATCAGAAGACTGAAACAAATTGCAAAATGATTTAGAACAGATACTTGTATGGTTCAAAAATTGGCAATTGGCCCTAAATAATGAAAAGTGTAAGGTCATCCTCCTGAGTGCTAGAAGGAATCCACTGAGCTTCGGTTACATGATAAATCATTAAAATCTAAAGGTCATAAATTCAACAAAATACCTAGGTATTATAATTACAGACAACTTAAATTGGAAATAACACACAGAAAATGTTGCGAGGAAGGCAAACCAAAGACAGCAATTTATTCAGAGAAAACTTAGAAAATGCAACCGAAAGATATAGGTGTGATGTTTAAAGCTTTCCCGGCGTACTGATTGTTCCATAAAAACACGGGAGAACTGCCGGATATCAGTAACTTCCTGCCACGATATTTCGGCGCAGAGTCTTCTGGCCATCTTCAGGTGAATGCCACTGTAGTAGTACTGGCGAGTACGCGCTGAGCTCCGCTATTTAAAGCCTTCTGAGGTGACATTGCGCATGCGCCGCTCAGTGCGCGCGTTCATAACGGCTCCGTGCGCTGCGCCTCGCGCCCTCCACTGTGAAAGCCTGGCGTATCGGTGTCAGGTCGATTTCCATCTTTATGCAGATAACTACGTCGACTACGAAGTTTCTCTATAACAGGATTCCAAGCAGAGTTCAGCTGATAACCGCTATCTCGATTGATGAGAGTCTCGTTGTCAGACAATCTTATTTCCACAGCTTCATTGATAATCGAGCTCCAAAAGTTGGATGTATGGGCTAAAATTTTTGTGTCGTCGTAATTCATGGAATGGTCTGTGGAAATACAATGTTCGGCGATTGCGGACTTGGTGGGTTGGAGAAGGCGAGTATGCCGTTGGTGTTCCACAATGCGTTCCTGCACAGTTCGTGTTGTTTGCCCTATATATGATTTGCCGCATTCACACGGAATTTTGTAAACACCTGGTTTACGCAGGCCCAGGTCGTCTTTAACGGATCCCACCAGTGATGAAATTTTGGAAGGAGGGCGAAAGACTGTTTATCTACCATTTATTGGGAATATTTCTTCACAGATAGGGAGAATATTGGGAAAGTATCAAGTGAGAGTCATCTTTCGCCCTCCTTCCAAAATTTCATCACTGGTGGGATCCGTTAAAGACGACCTGGGCCTGCGTAAACCAGGTGTTTACAAAATTCCGTGTGAATGCGGCAAATCATATATAGGGCAAACAACACGAACTGTGCAGGAACGCATTGTGGAACACCAACGGCATACTCGCCTTCTCCAACCCACCAAGTCCGCAATCGCCGAACATTGTATTTCCACAGACCATTCCATGAATTACGACGACACAAAAATTTTAGCCCATACATCCAACTTTTGGAGCTCGATTATCAATGAAGCTGTGGAAATAAGATTGTCTGACAACGAGACTCTCATCAATCGAGATAGCGGTTATCAGCTGAACTCTGCTTGGAATCCTGTTATAGAGAAACTTCGTAGTCGACGTAGTTATCTGCATAAAGATGGAAATCGACCTGACACCGATACGCCAGGCTTTCACAGTGGAGGGCGCGAGGCGCAGCGCACGGAGCCGTTATGAACGCGCGCACTGAGCGGCGCATGCGCAATGTCACCTCAGAAGGCTTTAAATAGCGGAGCTCAGCGCGTACTCGCCAGTACTACTACAGTGGCATTCACCTGAAGATGGCCAGAAGACTCTGCGCCGAAATATCGTGGCAGGAAGTTACTGATATCCGGCAGTTCTCCCGTGTTTTTATGGAACGAAAGATATAGGTGTTCATTTTTTCTAGGTTCAGTGAATCCTCTACCAGGCACTTAAATGTGATTTGCAGAGTATCGATGTAGATGTGGATGTAAGTATTAGATTGGCAGTTTTCAGTAGCTTCAGCAATTGCTACTCTACTATGAATATGCATAACTTGAACACGCTGGAGATAGCCATACAATAGGCATATTTGCTGAAGCTACAGCTGATAGGTGTGTTTTCTGATCTGCAGCAATATGGATCTCCTAGGAATTAGTGTCAGCACAATATAAATGAAGCTTCATGAGGCGACTATCCATCCTAATGTGATCCGTTCTTGCAGATACACTTATGTAAAAAATAGTCCTCAAAGGGAGTATTTTAAGCCTGATATTCATCTGACATCAATGAATCCCTTAATAATTTGAGAAAAATGTAACCTTTGTAAAATTACAAGTAATAAACATCAAAGGTATGAAGCAGAGCTTGCATAAACTCCTCTCGAAGTCCAGTTTAATTTCAATTGTGACACTGCGCATAAAATGTCATAAATATGGTAATGTATTTGATAGTATTTAGGGTGCACATCTATAATAGTACATCTTAATGCTTGCGTCCTAGGCACGTTCTGTGTAGATTATGCAGAGCTAAAAAGATTCAGCACTTCCATTCTCATAGTGTTTTGCGAGCAGTGTGGCAAATGTAATCACCAAATACAGATTTACAGATTAACCGTTGCATTCTCCAACACTTGTAGAGATAATGGAAACAACAAGATGTTCTGTCCTTATGCTGCATGCCTGAAATAGAGAAAATGTCCTAGCAAATAAAGAAAGTATTCATGATGGACATCTTGTCATAAATTCATGTTCCTCTACATGCTGTTGCCTTTTTTAGAGAAAAAAATGATATTGATGAGGGAATAATGGACAGGAAGCAAGGTTATTAAAGCCTTTGACACAACTGAGGAAAACCTCCTTTTTCACTTGTTTAGGGGAAAGAAAATGGCATTAATCAAACTTTGCTTATATTGGAAGTGTAGTAGTTGTTTTGGTGCAGTGTGCTGCTATCAGTATCAACATTTTAACAGCTTATGTTTTTCACTATTACATAAGCTCAGTTTGTAATATTTGCTAGTGACCTCAGTTCTATTTCAAGTTATGAAGTAATCAGTGTGGAAATTATTGAGAAGTAGAGTTTATTGCATATTCCCTAGGCTCCCTGTGGTCAGCTAGGTGCTCTATTTCATTATTTTTTAATTATTTTAACAGACTTTTACACAGTAATATGACCTAATAATATAACTTCTACATGTTATTTTTTGTAAAATGTGAATCAGTGCCAAAATTAAAACTCTGTGTTTATTTTAAACTGTGGGTCTCTAATGCTCTTCCACCACAATTACTGCTAAGCCTCTTCAGTGCATTCCTTCACAACATCAATCCTGTCGCACAGTCTACAGTTCATTGCTATCTATCCTATGTATTTTCCTGATGATAATCCTCATTTGTTTTCTCCATATATTTTCTTTCCTGTGTTGGAACATTAGATCATTGTTGTTGATAGTGCAGGTATTTCAGCTAGTGCTAGAGCAGTTGTATAGCACTTATTCCTTTGTCTTTGTATCTTAAGTCTATTTTATTATAAACATTGTTAAATATGATGACAAATATTTTCCTTAAATTTTTAATAATGTTATACAAAATAATTAAAATAATAGTACTCCATTTCAGGATGCCAATTATGCTTCGCAGCTCTAACTGTGTTCTTACTGGGAAAAGTCAGGCAGAACTGGCCAAGATGAATGAGTGTCCACTTGACCCAGGTGGCTATTTCATTGTCAGAGGACAAGAGAAAGTGAGTGATTATCCACAAGGGAAACATTACACATAAGTCTTAAGTCAGCAAATGCAAAAATACCAGTATTCTGCTTTGCTGGCTTCTAAATATGGTGTATCTTCTTTTTTCACTTATAGTCTTGTGTTCTTGTTTGGAAGGTATGGTCTCTCTCTCTCTCTCTCTCTCTCTCTCTCTCACTGACTGACTGACTGACTGACTGTGTGTGTGTGTGTGTGTGTGTGTGTGTGTGTGTGTGTGTGTCACTATCCTCTTCATTTTCTCTCATTATTTCCTTATTTCAGATTCATGTTGCAGACTTCCCTATGGTGCCATGCTTACTACCTTCAGACATGTAATAAAAACAGACTTATGATATGTCACTGAATAAAATAGTGAACAAGTGTACTGATGTCAAAAATATAAGTGTTCAGAGAGGAAAGTGTGATTTTAAGTTCAACCAGTGCTGGTAGTTACACTCTCACTGTTCCTCTCTATAGCCACTCATTGTACTTAACACTAAGAGTAGAATTCTTAATTTATCGTAAACATTTTGTATTAACAAATATCTCAGATCTTACACTGCCAAAACCATACCTTGGTTATATATAAACCATTCTGCTTATGAATATGCCTAAGAATCACTAAATCATGTAATCTTTTTAAACTTTGCAAATGATTTGTTTTGTACATTGAGCGCATCAAAAAGACTTTGAGGTTTCTATTTAATGTATTTTTTAAGCATAGTTTTGAGAACAATTCAACATAGAATGAAAGAACAAAGGCACATGTTTAGTTGCATGCATGCTTGTAAACCAGTTCCTCAAATTTATGCTTGAAGTTTTTGTAGCAAACATGACTTCTGAAGAGAAAGCAGTCTTTGTTTTGCAGTTTGCAGACAGTGAAATCGCAGAATGTCTTTAACCCTCAAGTTGGCATGCCAGTTTTCATAACACAAGTAGGTTCATGGTGTACTTTGTACACATGTAATGAATATCTGTCTTTATGTGACCGAGGTAAACATGTATGAGCAAAATCACAGTTTAATCATAGTTTAATTAAACAATGACAAAATAAATGTATAGCATGTGAGCCAAATCACTGTTTGAATAAAGAATAATAAAGTAAACTTCCATTGTATCACTCTGTTGCTGTGTACAAGTGTTACCTCACAGTAATGACCCACTCGGAACATTAAAGAGTGCAGTTGCTTCAAATCCCAGCCAAATGTTTACATGATTACTAATTATCCTGTAGACAACTGGGACCATGCTGCTAACTCGTAATCCTTGGCATTTTCTTGCACGGATCGTAAATGTTTTTACATCTAGTTCACTGATTGTTGTATATTACTGTTGCTCATTTGGATGTATGAAACCCCAATTTACCACTGTGTTAGCTAAAGCAATAAAGAAGGAATAGGTATGGGCTCACAATTGTAAAACAACAATAGAACGGTACAAGACAATGTTATATGTGGTTGGCGCACTTTATGCATAGCATGCCTGCTTGAGGGTTAAAAGAGAGGACTATGAACTGAATGTTTGACTTGCGACTGTCTTTTCTGGAGACTCAGTAAATTAGTTTGTAGGATGAGCAGCTCCAATTATGGTTGTGTAGAGAGTTTTATGAAAATGCTTGCAAGTGTGTCATCATTTACAGCTTTTACAAACTCTGTTACTAATAAACTACAGTTTGTGTCAATTTTGTAGACAAAATTTTAATGCCTGAAGAAGACTTTTGTATATGTTATCTTTAGTGACAAATCAACATTTATCTCAGCTGAAGGGTGGGCATGCCAAATGTATGTTTGGTCAGAAACTTCCTGAGAGATATTCCAAAGGGAACGAGACATCTAACATTGAATATCGTTGTTGTGTTTTTCTTTTGTACTGAAGCAAGTGTGACAGCAGTTGATATTCTTGATATCATACAATTTTAGTTCTTTCCTCAATTGTGAAATTTTTGAGAACAGAAATAGATGGTTTGAAATTAGAAATAGTGGGTGTTACTGAACTGTTGTACCAGGAGGAAATGGATGAGTACAGGCTTATCAACACAAAATCAAATACGGCTAATACAGGAGTATATATAATAATCAACAAGAAAACAGGACTGCAGGTGAACTACATGAACAACATAGTAAATGTATTATCATAGCCAAGATAAACACAAAACCATGGTCCAGCACAGTAGTTCAAGTATATATGTCTGCTAGGTGTCCGCACGATAGAGAGACTGAAAAAATTGTGATGAGGCAAATAAACTATTCAGTACATTAAGGGAAACTTAATTGTAAATGGAAATCAATTGTAATGGAAATCAATAGGTGGTGCAGGAAGAGAGCAAAAACAGTAGAAGAATCTGCACTAGAAAAACAATGAAAGAGGAAATTTCCCAGTAGAATCTGGCACATAACACAGTTTAATCATTGCAGACAACTGGGACTTGGAGACACTAGATGGATTCTGATGGATTACAAAATGGTAAGAATTTAGAAACCAAGTTTTAACCCACAAAACATTGCAAGTAGCACATGTGGAGCCCACTCATAATTTATTGGTTATGAACTGCAGAGTACAATTATATACATATATTCAGAAGCATGAGGAGTTACGGAGATGGTTCCTAGACAAGTAGAAACAACCAGAAGGTGTTGAGAATTTCAAAGTGTGCATTAGGTGATACTAACTGAAACGGGGTAGAAGAAGAATGAACAGCTGTGAAAGACATAGTAAAGCCAGCAGAAGGAAACCTAGTCAAAAAGGCAACACCCACCAGAAATTATTGGATAACGCAGGAGATATTCAGTGTGATTAATGAAAAAAATAAAAAGAAACAGGCAAAGTGACAAACTAGGACTGGGAGAGAAGAAATGCAAATCTGTAGACCATTACTGAATAAAGACATTCCCTCAGAATTAATAAAATCTGTGGGAGGGTCAACCATGATAACACTGTTCCTTCTGGTATGCAGGATCCTACAGATTTTAGGAACAACTTAATAATTCCAGTAGCAAAACAGGCAAGTGCTGGCGGATGTGTATATTATCAAACCATAAGAATATAATAGAGGGAAACATTCCACGCGGGAAAAATATATTTAAAAACAAAGATGATGTGACTTACCAAACGAAAGTGCTTGCAGGTCGATAGATACACAAACAAACACATACATACACACAAAATTCAAACTTTCGCAACCAATGGTTGCTTCGTCAGGAAAGAGGGAAGAAGAGGGAAAGATGAAAGGATGTGGGTTTTAAGGGAGAGGGTAAGGAGTCATTCCAATCCTGGGAGCGGAAAGACTTACCTTAGGGGGAAAAAAGGACAGGTGTGCGCGCGCGCGCGCGCGCGCACACACACACACACACACACACACACACACACACACACACACACACACACACACATATATATATCCATCCGCACATACACAGACAGAAGCAGACAGTGTTTATGAGTAAAAGTGCATGAAAGAGAGGCAGTAAGGCAGTAATTGAGAAGGGATGGGGAAAGAGTTGTAGTATATCAATGTTATACAATCCTTATATTGAGCACGCAGTAAAGAAAGAAAACCAAAGAGAGAAGACTGTAAGGTTTGCCATTTGACATTGGAATTCTATAAGAGACAGCAAGATAGTTGGAATATCAGTTCAATGGGGTAGACAGTGTCTTGGAAAGATGTTATAAGATAAAATTCAGCAAGGTTTATGGAATAATATAGTGAAATCAGGTGGTGAAAAGAGATGCTGATGCTGAAAGTAGTACACAAATTTTACGATTTTGGTACCAAAATAACTGATAATGACAGTAGTTAAGATGGCATCAAATGCTGACTTGCAATAAGAAGAAAAACTTTTCTGCAAAAGAGAGATACAGCATATTTCAAAAAGAAGTAAAGTGCTAAGTGACTATCCCAGAACTTGGCATCAATTGCAGGTCGCCTCCCTAATGACTTCCAACACCATCAAGTATGAGGTTCGTTCAAATGAAACCTGGCCAGTGCGTGTACCTTTGCCTTAAACATAAGGTGGCACCACATAATTGCGGGTATGGTGACGCCATCTATTGGTAGAGAGACTGACACATGCGTAGGTGGTCACACAAGTTATCATCCACTACCGAACATGCAGGCGAGTAAGCAGGAACAGCGAGGAGTAATTTGAGTTTTGGCGGTGGAGGGAGTTGGAGGCCGTGAAATTGTATCGCTGGATGAAGGCTCTGTATGGTGAGTACAGTATGAGTTGTTCAAGTGTTGTGGAATGACCTTTAGGGTCGCGAGTCACTGGAAGGCAATGCTCGTTCTGGACAGGCTCAGCATGTCATCACACCAGAAATGGTTGTGGAAGTGAATGCTTTAGTCTTGGACAACTACAGAATCACCATGAACGAGATCCTTCAGTTAGTGGGCACCATAATGCATCAACACTTGAACTTTCGAAAAATCTGTGCGCAATGGGTTCCCCATCAACTGATCACCGAACAGCGCAATACTAGAATGGCACTGTCTTTGAGTCATCTGGAATGTTATTATGAGGAGGAATATGGCTTCCTTGCGCATTGTCACAGGTGATGAAAGATGGTGGAACAGTGTTGAACCGGAAAGCAAGCGTCAGAGCAAGCAGTGGAAACATGCGACTGCATCACCTCCAAAGGAAACAAAGGCTGTGCACACCAGTTCTGGTAAGGTCATGATGTTCTTTTTTAACCACAAGGGGCTACTACTTGTCGAGTTCCTGAAATGGGAAAGAACCGTCAATGCCAGCATTATCAAGCCACTTTACAGAACCTTAGACGAGCCATGAAGTCGAAATGCTGAGGCATGTTGTCCAGTGGCATTATCCTCCCGCATGATAATGCCCGCCCACACACGGCCAATGCGGTGAAGACGACATTGCAGCAATTTCGGTGGGAAACAATGGAACATCCACCATACAGTCCCGATGTTTCACCGTGTGACTTTCATGTGTTTCGACCTCTGAAACAAGCTATTTGAGGACATCGATTTGCAATGGATGACAAAAGTGTGTGACTGGGTCTAGGCCTGGATCCGACAGCAGCCTACTAGCTTCTTGCGGCTAGTGTCACAATAGGATAAATGTGCTATCAGTTTTGGTGACTATTTTTTAGTATGTGTACTGCATATAACTACATTTTTGTGTTAATAAAATCATTACCGTTACTTTACACTACTAACCGGGTTTCATTTGAATGCCCCTTATATTTGATTTTAAATATTTCTCATAATTAATTATTAAATTTACAAATTTAAAATGCTGTCATAATCTGCTCATAAAGAGGTGTAATCTTATGTTAAAAGTTTAACACAATATGACAAGTCTTATAGCTACAAACTGTATGTTGGGCTTAAGGCAGAACCAAGCGAGGTGGCGCAGTAATTAGCACACTGGACTCGCATTCGGGAGGGTGATGGTTCAAACTTGCATCCGTCCATCCAGATTTAGGTTTTCTGTGATTTCCCCAAATTGCTTCAGGCAAATGCTGGGATGGTTCCTTCAAAAGGATATGGGCAGTTTCCTTCTCCAACCTTGAAACAATCTGAGCTTGTGCTCCGTCTCTAATGACCTTGTGTTGACAGGACATTAAACTCATTCTTCCTTCCTTTCTTCCTTCAAGGCACACTCATACTTGGGCTTTATTAATCCACTATTTGAGAATTTGTGCACTTAGTGTCTTCCAACAAACTTCAAACATAATGTCAAATGTTTATGAAACTTTTTCTTGCAGATTCTCCCCACAAAGTGATGACAGGAAAAAAAGTTATTCACTTACTGCATTTGTACTGTTCATACGGTACAACTAACATTACTACCAACTCTAATCGCAGCGCAGTTTACAGACGATATACCATTAAATGTGCCTGCAAAATCAAACCATTGTATGACCCACAGTTTCGGAGATATGATGTCATAAACTTTGAGGTGCATGAAAAACTTCTTTTACTTAAAATGGAACACAAATTACCCACACTATGTTCATTCATGGTGGGGAGGCTTGCGTGCCTCAGCGATACAGATAGCCATACCGTAGGTGCAACCACAACGGAGGGGTATCTGTTGAGAGGCCAGACAAACGTGTGGTTCCTGAAGAGGGGCAGCAGCCTTTTCAGTAGTTGCAGGGGCAACCGTCTGGATGATTGACTGATCTGGCCTTGTAACACTAACCAAAACGGCCTTGCTATGCTGGTACTGCGAACAGCTGAAAGCAAGGGGAAACTACAGCCATAATTTTTCCCGAGGGCATGCAGCTTTACTGTATGGGTTAATGATAATGGCATCCTTTTGGGTAAAATATTCTGGAGGTAAAATAGTCCCCATTCGGATCTCCGGGTGGGGACTACTCAGGAGGACATTGTTATCAGGAGAAAGAAAACTGGTGTTCTATGGATCGGAACGTGGAATGTCAGATCCCCCTTAGTCAGGCAGGTAGGTTAGAAAATTTAAAAAGGGAAATGGATAGGTTGAAGTTACATATAGTGCGAATTAGTGAAGTTTGGTGGCAGGAGGAACAATACTTCTGGTCAGGTAATAATAATGAGCGTATGGCATTGGTGGCTGGGCGACCCCTCGCGGGACGGTTCGGCCGCCGCTCCACAAGTTCTTTAATGCCACTACGGCGACTTGCGAGTGAATGAGGATGAAATGATGATGAAAGACACACAACACCCAGTCATCTCGAGGCAGAGAAATTCCCTGACCACGCCGGGAATCAAACCAGGGACCCCGTGCGCGGGAAGCAAGAACGCTACCGCAAGACCACGAGCTGCGGACTCTGGTCAGGTGAATACAAGGTTATAAATACAAAAACAAATAGGTGTAATGCAGGAGTAGGTTTAATTATGAATAGGAAAATAGGAATGCGGGTAAGGTACTACAAACAGCATAGCGAACGCATTATTGTGGCCAAGATAGATATGAAGCCCACGCCTACAACAGTAGTACAAGTTTATATGCCAACTAGCTCTGCAGATGACGAAGAGATTGATGAAATGTATGATGAGGTAAAAGAAATTATTCAGATAGTGAAGGGAGACAAAAATTTAATAGTCATGGATGACTCGAGCTCAATGGTAGGAAAAGAAAGAGAAGGAAACGTAGTAGGTGAATATGGATTGGGGCTAAGAAATGAAAGAGGAAGCTGCCTGGTAGAATTTTGCACAGAGCATAGTTTAATCATAGCTAACACGTGGTTCAAGAATCATAAAAGGAGGTTGTATACATGGAAGGAGCCTGGAGATACTGAAAGGTCTCAGATAGATTATATAATGGTAAGACAGAGATTCAGGAGCCAGGTTTTAAATTGTAAGACATTTCCAGTGGCAGATGTGGACTCTGACCACAATCTATTGGTTATGAACTGTAGATTAAACCTGAAGAAACTGCAAAAAGGTGGGAATTTGAAGAGATGGTCCTGGATAAACTGAAAGAACCAGAGGTTGTAGAGAGCTTCATGGAGAGCATTAGGGAATGATTGACAAGAATGGAGGAAAGAAATACAGTAGAAGAAGAATGGGTAACTTTGAGAGATGAAATAGTGAAGATAGCAGAGGATCAAGTAGGTAAAAAGATGAGGGCTAATAGAAATACTTGGGTAACAGAAGAGATATTGAATTTAATTGATGAAAAGAGAAAATATAAAAATACAGTAAATGAAGCAGACAAAAAGGAATACAAACGTCTCAAAAATGAGATCGACAGGAAGTGCAAAATGGCTAGAGGAAAAATGTAAGGATGTAGAGGCGCATATCACTAGGGGTAAGATAGATAATACCTACAGGGAAATTAAAGAGACCTTTGGAGAAAAGAGAACCACTTGCATGAGTATCAAGAGCTCAGATGGTAACCCAGTTCTAAGCAAAGAAGGGAAAGCAGAATGATGGAAGGAGTATATAGAGGGTCTATACAAGGGTGGTGTTCTTGAGGACAGTATTATAGAAATGGAAGAGAATGTAGATGAAGATGAAATAGGAGATATGATACTGCTTGAAGAGTTTGACAGAGCACTGAAAGACCTAAGTTGATACAAGGCCCTGGGAGTAGACAAATTTCCATTAGAACTACTGATAGCCTTGGGAGAGCCAGCCCTGACAAAACTCTACCGTCTGGTGAGCAAGATGTTTGAGACAGGCGAAATAACCTCAGACTTCAAGAAGAATATAATAATTCCAATCACAAAGAAAGCAAGTGTCGACAGATGTGAAAATTACCGAACTGTTTAATAAGCCAAAGCTGCAAAATATTAACACGAATTCTTTACAGATGAATGGAAAAACTGGTTAGAAGCCGACCTCGGGGAGGATCAGATGGATTCCGTAGAAATGTTGGAACACGTGAGGAAGTACTGACCCTACGACTTATCTCAGAAAATAGATTAAGGAAAGGCAAACCTACGTTTCTAGCATTTGTAGACTTACAGAAAGCTTTTGACAATTTTGGCTGGAATACTGTCTTTCAAATTCTGAAGGTGGCAGGGGTGAAATACAGGGAGCAAAAGGCTATTTACAATGTGTACAGAAACCAGATGGCAGTTATGAGAGTCGAGGGGCATGAAAAGGAATAAGTGGTTGGGAAGAGAGTGAGACAGGTTTGTAGCCTATCCCTGATGTTATTCAATCTGTATATTGAGCAAGCAGTAAAGGAAACAAAATAAAAATTTGGATTAGGAATTAAAATCCATGGAGAAGAAATAAAAACTTTGAGGTTTGCCGATGACATTGTAATTCTGTCACAGTCACCAAATGACCTGGAAGAGCAGCTGAACGGAATGGACAGTGTCTTGAAAGATGGATATAAGATGAACATCAACAAAAGCAAAACGAGGATAATGGAGTGTAGTCGAATTAAATCAGGTGATGCTGCGGGAATTAGATTAAGAAATGAGGTTTCTTAAAGTAGTAAATGAGTTTTCTTAAAGTAGTAGTAAATGAGTTTTGCTATTTGGGGAGCAAAATAACTGATGATGGTCGAAGTAGAGAGGATATAAAATGTAGACTGGCAATGGCAAGGAAAGTGTTTCTGAAGAAGAGAAATTTGTTAACATTGTGTATAGATTTAAGTGTCAGGAAGTCGTTTCTGAAAGTATTTGTATGGAGTGTAGCTATGTATGGAAGTGAAATGTGGATGATAAAAAGTTTAGACAAGAAGAGAATAGAAGCTTTCAAAATGTGGTGCTATAGTAGAATGCTGAAGATTAGATGGGTAGATCGCATAACTAATGAGGAGGCATTGAATAGAATTGGAGAGAAGAGAAATTTGTGGCACAACTTGACTAGAAGAAGAGATTGGTTGGTAGGGCATATTCTGAGGCATCAAGGGATCACCAATTTAGCATTGGAGGGCATCGTGGAGGGTAAAAATCATAGAGGGAGACCAAGAGACGAATATAACTAAACAGATTCAGAAGGATGTAGGTTGCAGTAGGTACTGGGATATGAAGAAGCTTGCACAGGATAGAGTAGCATGGAGAGCTACATCAAACCAGTCCCTGGACCGAAGACGACCACAACAACAACAACAACAACAACAACATGTTCATTCAGTGTTTCGTAGCAATTAAATAGTGACTTCCAACAGATTTCAAGCATAATTTCAAACCTTTTCTAAAGCTTTTCTTGGTTACATTCTTACTGTCAAATATTTAACACATTAACTCATTTGTAAGGTAGCCAGACATTTGAAACTGTTTTATAAATGAAAGTTTGATTCTTTGAAGAATGTGGGATTAACTGGTTGTGATATGATGAATTATATTAAACATGGGCGTTTGAGTTTTGCTCATAAGCGGCATTTTGAGTTGTGCACATCCTGCGATGATGACTCAGTGTGTACATGGCCTCAGGCCCAGCTTAGGCCATGGTGGATGTGCCAGCTTCTGGCTAGCAGTCATGTTGTGCAAAGTTTTTTGTAAGTTTAATTCAGTAAATTTTTGACAACTTTTATGTTGTTTAATGTATAAAGCAGTTTGCGTATCAAAATTCGAATAAGCATATGTGACATCAGCTCCACCGCTAGCACACTCAGTGGCTTCTGTATATATTGTTTGTGTTTGTGAATCTACAGTGCAAACCATAATATGAGGGTTGTCCAGAAAGTAATGCACCACATTTTTTTCTTCAACAATTCTTTATTGAACATAATGAGAATTACACATATAAAAGATTGGTGTTTTATCTACACACCCTATTTTTTCATGTAATCTCCATCCCATTCTGTGGTCTTCCTCCTGCATGAAACAAGGGCGTGTATTTCCTGTCAGTACCAATCCTTGTCGTGGTAGTGGTGCCAGTGCTTCATTGTGTGAATCACCACCTCATAGCCCCCAAAATGTCTTCCACAAATGGCATCCATTAATGGTGAATGGCAACATCAGTTCACTGCAACATGTCAGGTGTTACACCTGTGGAGGATCTCCTCAACCGCTGCAAATTATGGAGCTCCGCCAAACTGCCATCTGATGACCTCACCCTCTGTACCCAGTGACTAACTGTACTTCTGCCGACAGCAGATGCTCCATAGACTTTACACAAGTGTTTGTGAATATTCCCCACTGTTCTTTTGCTGCAGTGAGAAATTCAGTGATGGCAAGTTGCTTGTAATGTACATCACCTACAGATGCCATTTTGAAACTGTCCTGAAGCTACACTATTTGTCGTAAGTTATGGAAACTTGGCACGCCCATTCAGGAGACTTCAAATAATACATACATAACGTTTCACATTCGTAACATTGTTTTCAGCTGAGAAAAAAAAAGCGGTGTATTATTTTCTGGGTAACCCTCATGGGTACAGTGAAGAAAATTACATGGCAGCAACTCAATTCTGCCAGTATTTAGATATAAATTACAATCAATACATGTAAAAAGATACAGCATGGAAAAGTTTTTTCTAAGTTTAATACAGTAAATTTTTGACAACATTCGTGTTATTTAATGTGTAAAGGAGTTCACGTACTTAAACTGTAGCTCTCAGTGACATGCTCCGATTGAGATACTCACACGATTTGTAACACAATAAATTAAGTTGTGAGATGCACTTTAATTGAAAGTCAATTGAAAATTAATATAAAATCTGATACAAGTCAAATACACATCCAGCAAGGCATTATGCAGTGGCGGACATTGTTACTTGCTATATTTAATGTTCAGTTCCTAAGGTTTATATTTGTTTTTATTAATTGTTTATAAATATGCGTAGTTTCACCCACAACATGAGAACTGTCATAGATAACATAATTCTCAATATTGCAATAGAAAGAAGAATAAAAAAGAAAGTGGAGCCATATTAATAATTGTTGTGATATTTGATGGCACAGAGTATATGAAATGATTTTAAGCACTGCAGTGAAGTTTGTAACTGTTTAACTTTGAATTTTTGGGCAAATTATTGCACATTAAATTGAGTGAAAGGTATCAGATTAGACTAGAATTTTAACACATAGCTAACGAGGCAATCATAATTTCAATGTCATTAATGTATCAAAAGCTCTAAATTAAGCTAGTGGAACTAAAAGCTTATTAAGTGACGTAGATGCGGGATTTTCTGTGTAGGGGTGAACCAAAACCATAAAGGGACAGCTGCCATCTTGCAATAGGACCGTGTTCTGGGTGATTTGATTCAGGCAACATCTGGACTAATATGAATAGCGTCCCAGCAGCGTACATTTTGAGAGAGAGAAATTTTTCGGACTGTCAGTCACAACAATTTCAACAGAATAAAGAACAGCTATACACAACCTGGAAACAAGTTCTGTCCTGATCACCCTGTCCACTGACAAAGGTTTCCACATGGAAGTTATGAACTGGAAATGTCTGCCTGGTGGAAGGCCTCTGCCATTTAACTGGCTCCTCCACTTATAAACCCTGCCCTGCCATAGTGATCCCACGCCACAAGTACAGCATAACCTCCTGCCCATGCTTAAAGCCTCAGGCCCTTCCCAGAACCTCATCACTGAATCCATTTCCCTCCTCACTCCTATGACATGCACATTCTATATGCTCCCCAAAAACCACAAAACCAACAATCCTGGATGCCCCATTGTAGCTGGTTACTGTGCCCCCACTGAAAGAATTTTGGCCCCCATTGACCAATACCCTCAACTAATTGCCTGAAATCCAGCCTTCCAGTTCACAGATACCAACCATTTCCTTAACTGACTCTCCACCGTCCCCATCCCTTTACCTCCTGGATCCCTACTTGTCACTGTTGTTGCCACTTCCCCATAAATCAACACCCCTCTTGCCCATGGTCTTGCCACTATTGAACACCACCTTTTCTAATGTCCTATAGACTCCATACACCCTACCTCACTCCTCATACACTTTACTAACTTTATCATAACACACAACTACTTCTTCACTGAAGGGAAAGTATACAAAGAAATCTGCTGCACAGCTGAGGGCACCCACATGGTACCATCATATGCCGTCCTTTTATGGGCCGTCTAGAGAAAACTCTCCTAGCCTCCCAAAATGCCAAACACGTAGTCTGGTTCAGAGTCATTGGTGATATCATCATGATGTGAACTTCCAGCATATCTGCAGTGACAGGAACTTACGTATGCAATATGCTGAAGGTCTCACCAAGGTCTTCTCAGATAGGCACTGTTCCCCATACCTAGTCTGCAAACAGATCTCCATTCCCATTTTCCCACACACCCCCAATCTTCCCACCACCCTTGACAATCAGCTGCAAAGGAGTGCTCCCTTCATCATACAGTACCACACCGGAGTGGAACAATTGAACCACATCCTCCATCAGTGCTTTGAATGTCTGTCATCATGCTCTGATGTGAGGGACATCCTACCCAAGATCCTTCCATCCCCTCCACATCCTATCCAAAATCCTTCCCACCCCTCCTAAAATGGTGTTCCATTGCCTCCCTACCTCCACAGCATCCTAGTTCATCCCTATGCCACTCCTAATCTGAACCCCTTGCCACAGGCACCATATCCCTACGGAAGAACCAGGTGTAAGACCTGCCTGACCAGCTCACCAGCACTTCTTATTCCAATCCTGTCTCAGGCTAATCTTACCTCATCAGAGGCTGGGCCATCTGTGAAAGCAACCATGTCACAATATACCACATCTGCTGCAATCGTTGCACAGCTTTTTGTATTGGTATGACAACCATCCTGCTGTCCACCAGGATGAATGGCCACCACCAAACTGTGGCCATGAGCATGGTAGACCACCCTGTGGCATAACATGCAGCTGAACATAACATGCTTTATTTCAGTGGCTGCTTTACAATCCAGGCCACTTGCATCCTCTCCTTCATGACCAGCTTTTCTAAACTGTGCAGATGGGAGCTCTCCTTAAAACACATTCCCTGCTCCTGAAATTATCCCACCCTCAACTTGCAGTAACTTACTGTCCTCACACCACACACCCAACACTTCCCATTCCTTTATCCTGTAACTCCAGCCCTATTCACATCCCCTCACCCTTATTGTGTGCCATCCTGTGCCAACAGACCTGCCTGATTTTCCCACATCCCTGTTCCTCTCCTTTTCTGCTCCACTCCACTTCCTCCCCCTTTACCCCCAATCTCCCTGCCCCACAGCCTCCCGACTCTGTGTCTGGCTGTCTTGTCCTGCATTTCCTTGCCTCTGTTTAGTCCTAAACAGTTGCAGTTTTTTAATTATCATAATTTGCCCCTGTATACAGCCTAGTAGTTATTTATGCGACTGATTAGTAATATCAGGGGTATGTGCAGAATTCTGTTGATTGGACTCTGTCTTGAATGAGCATACGAGAGCAACACGTGGACTTCTCACTACATTAGTGATCAATGACTTTAAGCTGCTGGTGCCATAGTTCAATGCTTTGGGCTGTAGGAGGTGCTGTGCCATTCTTTTGAAGAAATCACTCTTCTCAGTTTCAGTTGAATTGCCCCTGTTGAAATGGACCTTTTGTTCCTGTGTTATTCACATCCCAACTCAATAGACATTGAATAATGAATGAATGAGCTAGTGAGTCAATTGTATTGGTTAGACTCACACCAGCAATCGGACTGTGGAATGTGGACAATGGACTGCTAACTTGCAGATATCTGTGTGTGTTCTTTTTAGCAAGTAATATGGTTTTAATCACATATAAATTACAGAAGTCCATCATTTTAAATTCAGAATTCATTTACTTTCCTGAGTCTCATTTTAGATAAGTTGAATTGGCTGATGCACCTGAGAGATGCATTAACACTCAAAATTTTGGTGATGCACCCGTAACAAGACATAGGGATCAGACCGAACATATTTGTTTCAGTTTTATAGAGTCTTTGTACAGTCACGGATTGATTACAATTGCACAGTGTTGGACTTGCTAGGATATCTTACCTGAAGATGCAATCCACCATGCATAAATTGGTTTTAAGACAGTATCCAATTCCCATCCTCTCTGTGGAGTTCACTGAACTCCCTCTTTACTGCAGGTAGAAAATACTGTTTGAAAGGCCTGTAAAATGTAAAATCGCTAAAATTGCTAGCTCATCTTACCATTGTTGCTGTACCTCACCCCCCTCCCTGCTCTCCTTCCACTTTTTTAGGGGCAAAATATTTTGATAATCATCATATAAGGTGAGGAAACCCTTTGGGATTTGTTAGAGTTTACTTCAAGAGTTGTCCTTTAGAGATGCCTTTAGGTTATGGTTGGAGCAAAAAGCTGTCTTGGATCCCTTCAGAAGTGTAAACTTATTTTAGCTCTAACATGTTTTAAAAATGAAAGCACCCTGAGTGTGCTTTTAAATTGTCAGTGTACAATATTTGGATTAGCATTGCAATTTGGTAAAGTATACATAAAAGGATCCAAGCAGGGAAACACTCTTGACTGCTCCTCAGTTTTCCGTGGACATACCCTCACTATTTACTGTCCAGAACCATTTCCAGTGAACATTAAGATATGTAAATAATCCTTAAGGTACTAGAAGCAGATGAGACATTATAGTAGTAATAACTTTCTTGTCCAGATTCAGTCACTGCTCTACAATCAGTCCAATTGGTGTGACAAACATTACAAAAAATATCCAAATGATCCATACCATTTTTCTCTTTTTACTAACACCAGATAAGGCTGCAGCATTCTGGATGCAAGAAAACTATCATGCTTGTCACTGATATAACCACAGTCCATTGTGCTATATATCCCTGTAAGCTTCAAGATCACTGTTGAATCAAAAGGTCGTGCACTGATGAGTTACCGGGAGTGGAAAACATGCTGCTATCAATGAAACTAATTGTCCGTCTCTGCCATTCTTCCATTCAGTCAGAGAGAAATGAAGAAAATTGCTTACAAAACATTTGTCGAGCCCTTCATAGAACACTGCTCAAGTGTGTGGGCCTGTACTAAACAGGACTAACAGGGGATGTGGAACATAACAGATTTACCCATGGGAGAGAGTCACAGATATGCTGAAGGAACTGAACTGGCAGACACTGGAAGACAAATGCAAATCATCCTTTGAAAGCGTACTCACAAAGTTTTAAGAACCAAGTTGGAGTATACAAAGGGCTTGATCCCCATGTCCTCAGTCACTCCTGTTTCTGGCACAACAAACATAAAACAGATTTAGGTGATGAATCTAGTAATATAAATCCTCTATATATATCAGTAGCATAGGGCTCACAAGGACAGGATTAGATTAATTGCAGCACACATAGATGTTTAAACAACCATTGTTCCTGCACTGCATGCAAGAATGGAACAGGAAGAAGCCTTAACAACTGGGCAATGGGAAGTATCCTCTGTCATGCACTTCAGTTACTTACAGAGTATGGATGATCGTATACATGTAACAGTGGCACTGATATGTCTCTATGTAGCACTTCTTTTTCTCTTACTCATTGCTTTCTTAATTAATTGAAGAACTCATAATTATTTTGGTGGTGCCTGTGACATCTCTATGTACATCTACATACATACATACATACATACATACTCCGCAAGCCACCATATGGCACGTGACAGAGGGTACCCTTTACCACAATTAGTTGTTTCCTTTCCTGTTCCATTTGCAGATAGAGCTAGGGAAAAATGGCTGTCTATATGCCTTCATATGAGCCCTAAATTCCTCGTATCTTATCTTTGTGGTCCCTATGTGAAATATATGTTGGCCGCAGTAGGATTGTTCTGCAGTCAGCTTCAAATGCCAGTTCTCTAAACTTCCTCTGTAGTGTTCTTCGAAATGAATGTCTTCTTCCCTCCAGGGATTTCCACTTGTACTCCGAAAGCATATCTGTAAGGCCGGTATTACACTATCAAATTTCTTTGTCAAAGATTTGATCAAAGATGTGATCAAATATTCCGTCAAATGTATTTGACAAAGATCTTTGACGTAGCGCTAGAAGGGGTATTACACTGTCATCAAATTTTTCGTCAAAGTTCAAGATGGCTGACAACAACTTGTTATTAACCGCAGCAGTTGCACATACCGCAATTGCATTGTGTGCACATGCGGAAAAGAAGTGGGGGGAAAAAAAGGAACCATACATACGAGGTTGACAGTCTTAAATTCCTGGGATTACAACTTGATAATAAATTCAGTTGGGAGGAGCACACCACAGAACTGCAGAAATGCCTTAACAAATCTGTATTTGCAATTCGAGTGTTAGCAGACATAGGCAACATAAAATGAAATGAAATATCGTGTGGCTAGGGCCTCCCGTCAGGTAGACCATTCGCCTGGTGCAGGTGTTTCGAGTTGACGCCACTTTTGCGACCTGCGCGCCGATGGGGATGAAATGATGATGATTAGGACAACACAACACCCAGTCCCTGAGCGGAGAAAATCTCCGACCCAGCCGGGAATCGAACACAGGACCTTAGGATTGACATTCTGTCACGCTGACCACTCAGCTACCGGGGCCGGACACATAAAATGAAAAAGCTTGCATACTTTGCCAACTTTCATTCCATAATGTCATATGGGATAATATTTTGGGGTAAGTCCTGAAGTCAAACAAAAGTTTTCAGAGTCCAAAAGCATGTAATACGTATTATTTGTGGAGTAAATTCATGGACGTCCTGCAGAAACCTCTTCAAAGAACGGTATACTAACTACTGCCTCTCAGTATATTTACTCCTTAATGAAATTTGTCCTAAATAATATATCTCTTTTTTCCAGCAAACAACTCAGTTCATATATACAATACCAGGAACAAAAAGGATCTGCACAAGGACTTAAAAGCACTTACTTTAGTTCAAAAAGGGGTCCACTACTCAGGAACACTCATCTTCAATAATTTGCCAGCAAACATAAAAAATTTAGTTAGAAATAAAGATCAGTTTAAAAGGAGCCTGAAAGACTTACTAGTGGCCAACTCCTACTCCATTGTCGAAATTTTTAATAGAAACAAATGATGTATTGTATTTATTCATACTATTAGTATTGTTATTTCAGCTTAAAAAAATCGACATGTTCCACATCCACGAGGATCTCCTCAGCATGGATCTATGGAACGAAAAACTAATCTAATCTGGGTGAAACCGTGGGTTTTACGACGACATGATAAAAGCATTCAACAAAACTTTTTACGTGAGCTTACAGTGGAAGACGTCAAGTCGTACATCAATTACTTAAGAATGGATGAGCATACATCTCTGTATGTGCTCAATGAAGTGTATCCTCATATCACAAAGCACAATATTCACTTAAGAACTGCTACATCTTCAGAAGACAGGCTCACTGTAACACTCCGATTCCTTGCTACAGGAGAGGGTTATGTTATGTTAGGTCAGGTCAGGTCAGGTCAGGTCAGGTCAGGTCAGGTCAGGCCAGGTCTCCAATCTTCTTAATCTATTTTTGTATTCAGGGTGCCTCACGTTGTAAAGTTTCTCATCAGCTTCAGACATCTCTCTTAATTTTGTAGTTGTCGGCACACACCAATTGTATTTACCGACAATGGTTATAAAATCACTACAGACGACAGAACGCTGCAGCGATGCTAGCGCTCCATGTGGTAACATGTCACATTGCAGTGAACAGAAGACAAGCGATTTCTTTGATCAAATATACAGCGAGGCCCTAGATTTGATCAAATATTGGATGACATTTGACGAAGTCCCTATTACACTATCAAATATCTTTGACAAAGATATTGGACAAAGAAATTTGATAGTGTAATACCGGCCTAACACTTGTATTCTGATTGAACCTACTGGTAACAAATCTAGCAGCTCGCCTCTGAATTGCTTCAATGTCTTCTTTCAATCTAACCTGGTGTGGATCCCAAATACTTGAGCAGTACTCAAGACTAGGTCACATTGGTGTCCTATATGCAGTCTTCTTTACAGATGAACCACACTTTCCTAAAATTCTCCCAATAAACGGAAGTCGACCATTCACCTTCCCACCAAAACCCTCACATGCTTGTTCCATTTCATATTGCTTCGCAATGTTATGCCCAGATAATTAAATAAGGAGACTGTGTCAAGCATAACACTACTGATGCTGTATTTGCACATTAAGGGTTTGTTTTTCCTACATTAAGGGTTTGTTTTTCCTACATTAAGGGTTTGTTTTTTCTACAGTAAGAGCAAGCTGCCATTCATCACACCAACTAGAAATTTTATCTAGGTCACGTTGTATCAACCTACAGACACTTATCTTCAACACCTTTCTGTACATTACAGCATCATCAGTGAACAATAGCTGCCACCCTGCTTGCCAGATGATTTATGTATATAGAAAATAGCAACCGTCCTATAACATTTCCCTGGGGCACTCCTGATGTTACCCATCTCTAATGAACACTTGCCATCAAGGACAAAATACTGTATTCTATTACTTAAGGAGTCTTTGAGCCAGGCACATATTTGGGAGCCTATTCCATATGCACATACTTTCATTAACAGACTGCTATGGGGTACCATGTAGAATCTTTTTTGGAAATTTAGAAATATGGAATCTGCCTGTTGCCCTTCATCCAGATTTTAATGGCATATATGCGAGATTCTATTGGCAGGCCAGCAGTCAATTTAAGTGGAGACTTGTGTTATGTTTTAACTGATGATAGGATGAGTCTGATATGTGATTGAAAATTTTGTGAATTCTTGGAACTTCAGCCTCAGCTTCTAGGCTGCTGGTGTTAGTGTGTTGCAGAATGCCTGGCTGAGATATTTTTAGTTTAATGGCAGACAACCATACCCACCTTATACAGTATTTTATTCTCTTAACAACCTTTGTTTTTAACAGTGCAGGAAAAGACAGATTGCTTCTTACTGTAAAGAAGACACATCAAATTGCAGACACACACAATTAAGATATTCACATATAGCTTTCATCCACACTCTTCATCAGTAAAGGACACACACACACACACACACACACACACACACACAAGTAAGCACACCTCACGCACACATTACCGCCAGCTCCACCATCTTGGACCAGAATGCATCATCATGGTACAAGCAACAATCTGGAGGGGATGGGGAAGGGGAAGGAATAGTAGTTTATGGGTGGGCAGAGAGATAATTGCTGTCTGGTGGAGTGTGCAGGGACTAGGCTGATAATATACACAGTGTCAGGAGGTTGAGGGGCAGGGAGGTGGGGAAAAAAAGGAGCAAAGAAGGAGAGGAGTGGGGAAAGACAGGCAGATGCGTTGGCAGAGGGCTGCAAGTAAACAGGGTGAGAGATGGGAGTGGGGAGGAGATGATAGAACAGAGAGGGTGGAAACTGCTGGGTGGAGGGTGTGGGGAGTGTATGTTACTGTAGGTTGAGGCTGGGATGATTATGGGAGCAGAGAATGTGTTTTAAGGATAACTCCCATCTGCACAATTCAGAAAAGGTATTATTGTAGGGGAGGACCCCTCTTCTTTTTTGCTCCTTTTTTCCCCACTTCCAGCTCCACAACCTCCTGATACTGCACCTGTTGTCAGTCTAGCCGCTGCACACTCCCCCAGGCAGTAATAGTCTCTCTCCCCAACCATACACTACTATCCCTTCCCCTTCCCCTGGCCCCCTTCCCCTTCCCCACACCCTCCAGATTGCTGCTTGCATCTCATGTGAGCATCACACACATTCCTGTAACCTTTGCATATGTTTTCTCCTGCCGCCATTTGATGAGTAGATCTCTTATGTATTCAGTATCTTTTATGTGTCCTTCACCCCTCTTTCTTGCCCTCCCTCCTTCCTTCCCCTCCCCCCTTCCTTCCCCTTCAACTCTTCTGCCAGAAGAAGGATCCATTGGCTCCGAAAACTTGCATAAGATAGCCCTTTGTGTGTGCGCGTGCGCACTGCTGCCACAGCTTGGTGAGGAGATTTTTTTTTTTTTTTATCTATCCAGTTACATTATATTAACAAACATACTTACGTATAGACAAAAGAATTACTTCTGTTTACCTTTAATTTGGTTTTCTTGTACTTTTTATTACAAGTGTAGATGCTTTCTTGTGGAGGATTCGTGATTTATACAGTTGTATCATTTGGGTCACGTGCAGATACTTTTGATAATCTATTCATTTCTGATAGCTGACAACTACTTGTGATACCACCTATCATTAGACTGAATGATATAGTATTATTCTTTATTTTACGAAATGTTTGATTGATGCAATTTGCATCTGCCTTTTTCCACCATTTTGGTGTGGTTGGATAGTCTTTTCTGATACCAAAATTGATAAAGGAGTGACACATTAGGGTTAGTTGATTCCATACTTGATCCAGTCCATGTCTCCTCTCTTTTTTGTAGCCAGTTATGTTATGTACAAGTTTTAGCTACATACTCAGTAATTTTTATTGACGCTATCAGCATTTATGCAAACTTCTCTTGTGATATTTTCAGTTTAATAGTGTGTTTTTGATTGCATTTGTTGTTCATACCAAAAATGATTTCTCTGTAAGAAAGTGCGTGTTTTTATTATCAGTAGATAAATAAGTATAGTAACTCCATGAAATAAATTATATGCAATGATACGGAATTACAGATTTAAGAATTGAATCTTGCACTTGTGAAGAGTGTAAGCTTAACATTGCAAGGCTGGAACATGTACATCAGAAAGCTGAGCCAGTACCTATGAGGAAAAGAAAGAAAGGTACACTGTAGTAGTCAAGTGCAGTTACTTACTTACCAACTCAAGATATCTTTAAAGAACATTACTTTGCAGTCCATACACCTCCCCTCTGCTGCCCCCCCCCCCCCCCCCCCCACAAAAACCTCAGAGTTCTGTGTCCCTATCAGAGATCAGTGTCAGTGTGGCAAATTATGTTTTAAATGTTGTATTTGTTTCAAGCAGTAAAATGTGTAGAGCCTATGAATTTCAGAACTGTTATGATTGCATACTGTGTTTGTAATAAACATTCTTAGAATGAGTTTTTTCATTGAAGCATATAGAATTTTTGTGATCTATAGAATATATATTTGTAGCCTCTCCCCGATGTTATTCAATCTGTATATTGAGCAAGCAGTAAAGGAAACAAAAGAAAAATTCGGAGTAGGTATTAAAATCCATGGAGAAGAAATAAAAACTTTGAGGTTCGCCGATGACATTGTAATTCTGTCAGAGACAGCAAAGGACTTGGAAGAGCATTTGAATGGAATGGATAGTGTCTTGAAGGGAGGATATAAGATGAACATCAACAAAAGCAAAACGAGGATAATGGAATGTAGTCGAATTAAGTCGGGTGATGTTGAGGGTATTAGATTAGGAAATGAGACACTTAAAGTAGTAAAGGAGTTTTGCTATTTGGGGAGCAAAATAACTGATGATGGTCGAAGTAGAGAGGATATAAAATGTAGACTGGCAATGGCAAGGAAAGCGTTTCTGAAGAAGAGAAATTTGTTAACATCGAGTATAGTTTTTCTGAAAGTATTTGTATGGAGTGTAGCCATGTATGGAAGTGAAACATGGATGATAAATAGTTTGGACAAGAAGAGAATAGAAGCTTTCGAAATGTGGTGCTACAGAAGAATGCTGAAGATTAGATGGGTAGATCACATAACTAATGAGGAGATACTGAACAGGATTGGGGAGAAGAGGAGTTTGTGGCACAACTTGACCAGAAGAAGGGATCGGTTGGTAGGACATGTTCTGAGGCATCAAGGGATCACCAATTTAGTATTGGAGGGCAGCGTGGAGGGTAAAAATCGTAGGGGGAGACCAAGAGATGCATACACTAAGCAGATTCAGAAGGATGTAGGTTGCAGTAGGTACTGGGAGATGAAGAAGCTTGCACAGGATAGAGTAGCATGGAGAGCTGCATCAAACCAGTCTCAGGACTGAAGACCACAACAACAACAGAATATATATAATATATGTATCTATCTTTCTATCATCCTTTGTAATGAAAGATGATGAGACTTGCCAACAAAAGGTCTTTAAATATGTCTGCTTGTGTCTGTATGTGTGGATGGATATGTGTGTGTGTGCGAGTGTATACCTGTCCTTTTTTCCCCCTAAGGTAAGTCTTTCCGCTCCCGGGATTGGAATGACTCCTTACCCTCTCCCTTAAAACCCACATCCTTTCGTCTTTCCCTCTCCTTCCCTCTTTCCTGATGAGGCAACAGTTTGTTGCGAAAGCTTGAATTTTGTGTGTATATTTGTGTTTGTTTGTGTGTCTATCGACCTGCCAGCGCTTTTGTTGGTAAGTCTCATCATCTTTCTTTTTAGATATATTTTTCCACGTGGAATGTTTCCCTCTGTTATATATATATATATATATATATATATATATATATATATATATATATATATATATATATGCTTGTGTCTGTATATGTGTGGATGGATATGTGTGTGTGTGTGCGAGTGTATACCTGTCCCTTTTTCCTCCCAAGGTAAGTCTTTCCGCTTCCGGAATTGGAATGACTCCTTACCCTCTCCCTTAAAACCCACATCCTTTCGTCTTTCCCTCTCCTTCCCTCTTTCCTGATGAAGCAACCGTTGGTTGTGAAAGCTTGAATTTTGTGTGTATGTTTGTTTGTGTTTGTTTGTGTGTCTATCAACCTGCCAGCACTTTCGTTTGGTAAGTCACATCATCTTTGTTTTTAGATATATTTTTCCATGTGGAATGTTTCCCTCTATTTTATATATATATAAACGGTACTTAAGAATACATGTGCTTATTGTTATAGGTGATCCTGATGCAAGAACAGTTGGCTCGCAACAGGATTATTGTAGAGGATGACGGCAAAGGTGGTGTTCAGTGTCAAGTTACAAGCAGCACTCATGAGAAAAAGTCTCGAACAAATGTTGTTGTCAAAAATGGAAAATATTACCTAAAACATAACACACTGCAAGATGTAAGCATAATTTTTTGATGACTTAAAAGCGTACTTATAAAATAACCCATAATTTTGCTATTGAGATGGTTTTGATTTTTGTGAGGTTCTTATTAAATTTAGACGTGTCCAATCGCGCGCGCGCGCGCGCGTGCGTGTGTGCGTGTGTGTGTGTGTGTGTGTGTGTGTGTGTGTGTGTCTGGAGGGGGGGGGCAAATGCGATTGTGTGAGCGTGTGCCCTCTCTCCCGCCCACCCCTCCCTGACACACACACACACACACACACACACACACACACACACATTTAACTTAAGAGTATATGGCAGTGTGCTGTATATTTAGTTTCTGTGAGTGATTCAGATTCCTCATCAAGCCTGAGTATTGATAGAGTGAACACATCAGAGATAACCGGACTCCAGGCAACACTCTTGTGGGGTGCAGCAGCCATCTCGGCAAGCTCATGAGGTGACACCAACCTCTAATGAGTCTTTACTGATATACTGCAGCCTGTCAGTTGCGGCCAGCCTCTCATTAGTCACTAGTCTTTCGTACATGCCAATGAATAGCAGAGCATTTTGACCATAGTTTAAGATATAAAGTTGTGATGTTGTTACAGTCTATCAGCTGGAATGACAGCAGCAGCAAGAAAGCTAACTGTAAGATTGGTGTTTGTTTTTAATTATTTTTCTGTACAATTAACTAAATAGTTATTATATTTTTGCATTGCAGGTATTAGGAAATTATGAAGAGAGAGTCTAACAACAGCTGAATCTCACTGGTACAACTTATTCATGAAGAAATACTTTTGAATATATGTATAATTGCAGTTTATTCCTTTGAAAATGAGATGATACAAACATGCATTTTGTGCAGAGAATCATATATTTCTGTTGTTGTCTGTTCTTACTATGATAGGCACTTTCCCTGGCAGTAACAGTTTTGTGAGGAGTCTAATTATTTGCACATTCTTGCGCTTCACTTGACCTTCTAACACATGAATAGTTTTTTAAATGTAATTACTTTTGTTTCAAAAGCAAATCTCTCAATGGTTCTTACCATCTGTTGTTTGTAGCAACAATTGTGGAACTGGTTTCTTCTGTGTTGGGGAACATTTTTATTGTTTCTGACATTTTTTCATCACATCTGTATGGTTTCGCTTTCAGTTGTGGTTGTGGTGGCTTATTTGATATGTTAAATAATGTACGTATTGTATTCCATACAAGTTTCGTAGATTCCACATTCAGTGATTTGACTGGAAGTGTAGTGAACAAAACTTCATTTTGCTGTGTGGATATATATGACCTCTTTTCGCTAAAGGTCAGGTCTTTTGCTGTTTACTCTCCATTTTTTTGTACTGAAAAAATATCTTTAAGTTACAAGAGAATTATAAATAAACTGTCCTGCATAGCTTCCAGGGTACCTAAGAAACTAAAGAAACACAAATGTGATGCCATTTTTTAGTTGCTGTCCATTTTTATGGCACTACATGCATTCCCTTTTGTAAAACACTATTTTACTAATCAGTATAAATGATACTATTCACACTCATTTGATATCATATTCAGTAGTGTAGCTTTCTGTACTATTGTTGCAGTATATAACAAAAATGAGCAGTAGTTTTGTGACTGTATGTGTTAGACTGTAATTTTGACTTTACCCGATTAACGTTCTGGATTTGTACTTTTCCCTGGTTTGTGGTATATGTTTAGACAACTTGACTATGCTCTGAACTAGTGCTAATTATTAATTCACCTCATGATCTCCGCTGTCAGTTACCATCAGAACCAGCAGTTTTCTTCTGCCAGTCTCATTCTTATCATTAGTGCGAATAATCATAAACTGTGTTCCTACCTACGGAGAATAGTACAGAAAATTGACAATGAGAACTTCTTCACTGTGCAACTTTTGCATTGCGGTATGTATCCTGAGTTTCTCAAGTTGTGGCAGCAGCAGTTACTGCAACAGTAGCAGCAGCAATACCTGGAGCAACAGCAACTGCAACAGTGAGACTTGCAGCAAGAGATGCCAGTAGCAGCAGACACATTTTTGCAACTTTTGCAAAATCGACAACAGTTGGCAGCTACAGTGGGCTCGCCTCACTGTCCACCCTTCATTTGTTTATATGAGGTAAATGAGAGATGGGGAGATTGTTTATGTTGTTTTGTTCTTCACTGCAGGGCAAGTCAAATAACTGACCCTAGGAATCAATGTACACTGTTACTGTCTTGTAGTAGTAAACTGTACGAAGCAGTGCAGAAATTATGCCCACTCTCAGATCCTACTAGTTTGAGTTTTTCTGATATTTGTGGTTTGTTGATTGACTATTAGAGCCACAAATGTTGTTATGGCACGGCTCAGGTTTAATCAATGTGTTAAGCAACGTAAACAATCTCTACGCAGCATGGGCTGCTGACTTACAAGGCTTGGGGCGCAAGTTTAGCTTTTCGTGCAGTGTGGTACGTCATATGTGGACTCTTTAATCCATGATGTTATTATCCGTCTTGCTCTGGATTGAGATGTTAGTGCAAAAGCTTTAGAGGTGTCTGATCCCACATTGAGTGATGTGTTAAATATTGCCAAAGCACACAAGTAACTGCGTCAGTGCAAGCTCTGTTTCACAAATCTGCAGGTGTTGATGTTAGTAGTCTGTTGCCGTTGTGTTCCACAATCAACTTACGACTTTCAGTTGATGTCATTATCAATTTACCAAGTACCCATTTGTCTGGTGACACAGGATTTAGTAGTTAGTGATTTCTTGCCCTTATCATTGATAGATGCAAATAAACAGAAGCACTTTGTTCATTGTTGGCCTGTCCGCAATAAGCAGAGACTCATTTAATGTTTTAGACCCTAGAAGAGTTAATGCTGTCAAATCTTGTCCAGCATCAACGATGTCACTGCCCTTTTCGTGATGTCATCTGTTTTGCATGCCACAAACTGGGGCACTTAGAGAGTGCCTTGGCGTGTGTGCATCAACAGCTTAGGCCATCAGCGCACTGCACGCTATCTTGCCGATGCCTGTGGCAGCAGCGGGCGATATGCAGTGTCTCATGTTGTAACTGGACACTTGAGGGATCACAGTGGATCTCCAGTAGGACACAGGTCAGTCGTGTCTCTGATTGGTGAGAACACACACCAGTGCTTTGGCTTCCCACATCTGCAGTCTCTTCAGCACAATGTGATGGTGTACAATGGCCAGTCAATCCCATTGCAAGGTCAGATCATTATCCAAGCTAACAAGGAGAGGTCCCCAGGTGTACAATCGACTTTCTGAAACTGTCTGTATGGTGCTGTAGGTTAAGAGTCCAGCTATCATGCACTTCAGCGACTCAACCTGGCGGGTCCTCATTTGTGAGTAATTGAGGGAAAAAAATTCAAAATTTTGTGGGACAGTCAATATCACTAAAAAAAGTTATATTATCTAGTCTGGTTGCGTAGTATAATGGATAGGATAACAGCCTCACATGAAGGTGGTTGTGGCTTTGGATCTTGTCACGTGCACATAGTTTGTTTATTTTATTTTTTTATTTTTATATCTTTATTGAAATTACTTTGATCATTATTTTTATTCAATTGATTGGTTTAAATGTAATTTTTTATTTCTATTTTTGTAACATCATTTTAGTCACTGTATGAACTTTTTCATTAGTTTCATTTTTCTATACAGCATTCTTTTTCCAATTGGAATTTTTGTGAATGTGAATTTAATTACATTTACCTGCTGTAATATTCAATTATTTGAAAATTGCAGTCTATCAGTTAAAAAACAAAAGACAAAATAATCTATTTATATTTGTGCAATGGTGTCAAAAATTAATTACCAGATGTGCAATATTTTTGCTTGGTAATCATCATACAAACTTTTAAAACATAACCTTAATACCTGTTGCACTGTGGACAAAATAGTGCAGATGTAAATTTAAATGAAAGGTGGGTTTATAAGTAAAATGAAATTCAAACAAAATGAGAACTAGATATAGTAAATGCAGTAATGTGGAAGAAAGAACAGGGTGATAAAGCAAAATAAATGAAATAAAAATTAATACATTAAATTCATTAAAACCACATGAACAATGATTTCAAGTGAAGAAGTAATGCAGGAAGAAAATTGAGAGCAAATGAAGATGTTGATATTATGATTAAAATTATGTGACAAAGGCATGCAGTTAAAAAATTACGTTAAAATCAGGTAACTGAATAAATATGATGATCAAAATCATTTCAATAAAGATTTAGGAAAAAAAAAAACAAGCTTTCTGCAGGTGATGAGCTTTGAACCCATAACATCCTGCATATGAAGCTGTTATCCTGGTCATTACACCACTCAGCCAGTCTATACAATGCAACTGTTTAAATGCTGTTGAATGTTACACAAAATTTTGAATTTTTTTTGTCCCCAATTACTCGCAAATGACGCTCCACCAGGGTAAATGGCAGCAGTGTATGATACAAACGATCTTTACCTACATTACCATATAGATAGATACAAAAAGTCGATCACACCGCAGGGAATCTCTCCTTGTGAGTACAAAAACATCGCTTGGCAGCTAATGTTGATTGCAATTAACTCTTGGAGACAACAACTAACATTTTTGGTTAGATGCTTTTGCGTTTTTTGATTTTCAAATTCCCGACCAGGTTAATTTGGTTTCACCTGTGATCCTATTCACAGAACTTTATGCATTGTGTTCACAATTTAAGCAGCTGTTTACACACACATTAGGTTGTGCAACAGTGTCCCAGGCCCATATTTCCTTAAAGTGTTCAGCAGTACCTAAGTGTTTTTAGGGCTTGTCCGCTGCCTTTTACTATGTGTGAGAAGTAGGTAGGTTGCATAATGTTGGTGTTCTGTCACCAGTATCGCCTAGCCAATGAGCTATGCCCATGGCTGTGGTTCAGAAACCTAATGGATCACTTCACATTTGTGGTGATTCTTAGTTTACCATTAACACTTAAGCAAATGTTAATTTGTATTCACTTCCTCAACAGGAGGAATTGTAGGCTGCATTGACTTGGGGCCAATAGCTTTCAAGGATATATCTCACTGATGATTACTCTCAATTGCATGTACATGATCAGATGAAACAGTTTTTAGAGTTTAATATGCCATGCTATATCTGAAGTGAAGGTGTCTCAGATTCTCAGTCTAGCCTGAGTATTGATGGAGAGAACACATCGGAGATACTCAAGCTCCAGGTGACACCCATGGCTCGTGCCTGCATGGGGGAGCAGCTGCTTTGGCAAACCCGTGAAATGGCGTCACCCTCTGACAACTGTTTACTAATATATCACTGTCTGGCAATTGCGGCCACTCTCAAGTCTTACATAGACGCCATTACCATTTTGTGATTTGAACTTTTCCCTGGATTGTGGTATATCCTTAGGCAACTTGGCTATGCTGTGGACTTGAATTGATTATTAATTCACCTCGTAATGTCCGCTGTCATTTACCACCGGACTCCGTTCCTTTGGTCTTCTTGTTACCATAAATGCAAATAATCTTAAAATGTGTTTCTGCGTATGCTGAGTAGGACAGAAAAATATAGGTGGAGAATTATAGGAAACAATAAGGTTTTGATTGGTAATGAATACCATGTTGACTTTATCACAAACTCCATTTCTCTCTTTTTCTGGTATATCTACAAAAAAAATGTTACTTTATTTTTTCTGCTTCTTTTGTTTGATG
The DNA here is from genome assembly GCF_023898315.1 of Schistocerca nitens. NCBI lineage: Eukaryota > Metazoa > Arthropoda > Insecta > Orthoptera > Acrididae > Schistocerca > Schistocerca nitens. The sequence continues at coordinate 359,134,751 of NC_064622.1, forward strand.
CAGCACACATTCTCTGTAGGTTAGGCTTAACTGTTAGGATTAATTTTCAATTTGGAGATTTCACATCCAGTAAACAATAATAGCGCTATCATATCACAGGAATTATGAAATACAAAACTCTGGACAGTTTTCAATTTGAATTTCATCCCATATTTTACTTCATTGTAACTTGGTGGAAGACACTAACAATCTCAGAATAAACATGTGTAGATTAGGATCTAACATCCCATTGACAGTGAGATCAATAGTAAAGATTGGGAACCAACTGGGATCCATGAGGTGAAGAGGTGTGGATAACTGAGAGCGGGTGAAGGAAATAATTGGTGTCTTTGATATGAGAGTATAGATTTTGGACAATGAGTTGGAGGTGTTGGTTAATGACCAGTGAAAGACCTGCCCAGTACACCCACACAGCACTTCCTTTTCTACATCTACATCTACATGATTAGTCTGCTATTCACAATAAAGTGCCTGGCTGAGGGTTCAATGAACCATCTTCATGCTCTGTCTCTGCTGTTCCACTCTCAAACGGCACTCAGGCAAAACGAGCACTTAAATTTTTATGTGCAAGCCCTGATTTCTCTCATTTTATCATGATGATCATTTCTCCCTATGTAGGTGGGTGCCAACAGAATGTTTTCGCAATCGGAGGAGAAAACTGGTGACTGAAATTTCATGAGAAGATCCCGTCCCAACAAAAAACGCTTTTGTTTTAATGATTGCCACTCCAATTCACATATCATGTCTGTGACACTATCTCCCCTATTTTGCGATAATACAAGATGAGCTGCCCTTCTTTGTACTTTTTTGATGTCATCCGTCAGTCCCACCTAATGCAGATCCCACACCATACAGCAATTCTCCAGAATAGGGTGGACAAGCGTAGTGTAAGCAGTCTCTTTGGTAGACCTGTTGCACCTTCTAAGTGTTCTGCCAATGAATCACAGTCTTTGGTTTGCTCTACCCACAATATTATCTATCTGATCATTTCAATTTAGGTTATTTGTAATTGTAATCCCTAAGTATTTAGTTGAATTTACAGCTCTCAGATTTGTGTGACTTATCCTGTAATCAAAATTTAGCTGATTTCTTTTAGTACTCATGTAAATAACTTCACCTTTTCTTTATTCAGTGTCAATTGCCACTTTTCACACCATACAGATATCTTATCTAAATCATTTTGCAAGCCGTTTTGATCATCTGATGACTTTAAAAGACTGTAAATGACAGAATCATCTGCAAACAATCTAAGACGGCTACTCAGATTGTTATGTCGTTAATATAGATCAGGAACAATAGAGGGCCTATAACACTTCCTTGGGGAACACCGGATATTACTTCTGTTTTACTCGACGACTTTCCATCTATTACTACGAACTGTGACCTTTCTGACAGGAAATCATGAATCCAGTCACACAACTGAGGCGATACTCCGTAGGCACGCAGTTTGGTTAGAAGATGCTTGTGAGGAATAGTGTTGAAAGCCTTCTGGAAATCTAAAAATGTGGAATCAATTTGACACCCCCTGTCAATAGCACTTATTACTTCATGAGTATAAAGAGCTAGTTGTGTTTCACAAGAACAATATTTTCTGAATACGTGCTGACTATATGTCAATAAATTGTTTTCTTTGAGGTACTTCATAATGTTCGAATACAGTATATGTTCTAAAACCCTATTGCAAATCGACGTTAGTGATATAGGCCTGTATTCAGCGGATTACTCCTACTTCCCTTTTTGGGTGTTGTTGTGACTTGAGCAATTTTCCAGTCTTTAGGTATGGATCTTTCTGTGAGCGAGTGGTTGTATATAATTGATAAATATGAAGCTATTTTATCAGTCTACTCCGAGAGGAACCTGACAGTTCTACAATCTGGACCTTTATTAAGTGATTTAAGCTGCTTTGTTACACCGAGGATATCTACTTTTATGTTTGTCAGCTTGGCAGTTGTTCTTGATTGGAATTCAGGAATATTTACTTTGACTTCTTTGGTGAAGGAGTTTCGGAAAACCGTGTTTAATAATTTTGCTTTAGTGGCAGTGTCATCAGTGACTTCCCCGTTGTTATCGCGCAGTGAAGATATTGTTTGCGTCTTGCCACTGGTGTGCTTTATGTACGACCAGAATCTCTTTGGGTTCGAGACAGAATTTCGTTGTGGAAATTATTAAAAGCATCTCGCATTGAAGTACGCGCTGTGTTTCAAACTTCTGTAAAACTTTGCCAGTCTTGGGGATTTTGTGTTCTTTTAAATTTGGCATGCCTTTTTAGTTGCTTCTGCAACAACGATCTGACCCGTTTTGTGTTCCATGAAGGATCAGTACCATCACTTATTAATTTACGTGGTATGTATCTCTAAATTGCTGTTGATACTATCTCTTTGAAAACATTCTACAACTTTTCTACACTTTCTTGATCAGATTGGAAGAAGAGAAGACTTATCTTAAAAAGGTGTTACGAGCATTTCTATCAGCTTTTTTAAGTAGATATACTTTGCGTTTCTTTTTGATTGTTGTAGGTGTTACAGTATGCAGTGTAGCAGCAACTGCCTTGTGGTTGCTAATCCCTGTATTCATCACAACAATCACTATTTGTCCAGGATTATTTGTTGCTAAAAGGTCAAGTAAGCTTTCGCAACCATTTATGCTTCGAGTGGGCTCATGAACTAATTATTTTCAAAATTATTTTCACAATAATTTTCTGAGAAAGCATTCAGTACAATTTTGGATGATGTTTTATGCCTGCTGTTGGCTTTAAACGTAAATTTTTCCAGCATATCGAGGGTAGATTGAAGTCACCACCGACTATAATTTTATGAGACTCAAGTTTCCTTTGAACTGTTCAGCAACTATGTCTTCTGAGTCGGGAGGTCGGTAAAACGATCCAATTAATAGTTTAGTCTGATTGTCATGTATAAACTCTACCCATACTATTTCACGTGAACTATCTACTTCAATTTCGCTACAAGGCAAACTACCTCTAACACCAATAAATACTCCACCACCAACTGTGTTTAATCTATCCTTTCTGAACACTGTTAGATGGTTTACAAAAATTTCGGCTGGACTTATTTCCAGCTTTAGCCAGCTCTCTGTACCTACAACTATTTGAGCTTCAGTGCTTTCTATTAGGGCTTGGAGCTCTGGTTCTTTCCCAATGCAGCTATGACAATTTACAACTACAATACCAATCATTTCTACAACTATCTTACTGTGTTTTACCTGCCCCCTTTTAGACTGACACCCCTTCTTTGGTTTCCTGAGACCCTCTAACCTGAAAAACCACCCAGTCCCTTCCACACAGCCCCCACTATCTGTGTAGCCACCTCCTGTGTGTAGTGGACTCCTGACCTATTAAGTGGAACCCGGAAACCCACCACCCAGTGGTGCAAGTCAAGGAATCTGCAGCCTATACAGTCACAGAACTGCCTGATCCTCTGATTCAGACCCTCCACTCGGCTCTGCACCAAAGGACCACAGTCGGTTCTATTGACGATGCTGCAGATGGTGAGCTCCACCTTAATCTCAGAAGCAAGACTGGCAGTCTTTACCATTTCCGCAAGCCGCCAGAAGCCAGACAGAATCTGCTCTGATCCAAAGCGACACACGCCATTGGTACCGACATGAGCCACCAACTGCAGTTGGCTGCACCTTGTACTTTTCATGGCATCCAGAAGCACCCTTTCCACATCCGGAATGACTCCCCCCAGAATGCACACGGAGTGCACACTGACTTCCTTCCCCTCCTTGGAAGCCATGTTCCTAAGGGGCCCCATTACGCGCCTAATGTTGGTGCTTCCAACTACCAGCAAACCCACACTCTGTGAATGCCCATACCTTGCGGGCCAAGAAGCTTCCTCTGGAACAGGGTGGATGACTGCATCTGGCTCAGAGACGTCGTCAGCCACAGATAACACCCGAAACCTGTTCGTCAAACAAACCGGGGAGACCCTACGATCGGCCCCTCAGAAAGTTTTTTGCTGCCTGCCAGATGTTGGAATGATCTCCCACTCGACCACGGGTGAGGGGTCAACCTCAGTGCAGGCAGTACCTGGGGAGGTCACAGCAGTGGACCGATCGGAGGACACGTGGGACGTGCTCAACGTCCCTCGCATCGCCCCCAGTGACGCCCCTTGGCAGCAGCCTCCAGCTGTGTGACGGAAGCCAACGCAGCCTGAAGCTGTGAACAAAGGGTCGCCAGCTCTGCTCGACCTCTACACAACAGTCACAGTTCCTATCCCATACAGCAGTCGCTCCTGTTTGAAGCTCGTAAAAATATGTAACAAGCGAACAGTGTACTTACCTTATTAGTAGCAGGAACTAGCGGTGCGCTCTCGCTGACAGTCCTACCACAGGCTTATGCTACCACATCAGAGGCTGGGCCACCTGTGAAAGCAGCCATGTCACATACCAGCTCTGCTGCAATCGTTGCACAGCTTTTTATGTTGGTGTGACTACCTGTCAGGATGAATGGCCACTGCCAAACTGTGGTGAAGAGCAAAGTGAACCACCTTGTTCACAAAATGCAGTGAAATGCAATATCCTAGATTTCAATGGCTGCTTCACAACCTGCAACATCTAGATCCTCCCCTCTACCATCAGCTTTTCTGAACTCTGTAGTTGGGAGTTTTCCTTACAACACATTCTCCACTCCCAAAATCATCCAGGCCTCAACCCACAGTAACCTAATGTCCTCTCATCCTCCACCCAGCAGTTTCCGCCCTCTGTCCTATCACCTCTTCCCAACTCACGTTCCCCTCACTCTCATTGTGCACCATTCTCTGCCAATGACCCCACAAGTCTTTTGCCCTTCTCTACTCCTCTCTTTTTCTGCTCCCTCCCCCCCCCCTTCCCCCATCCACAGCCTCATGATGCTGCACCTGGCTGCCTTGTTTGGCTTCACCTAGTCCCTGCACACTCCACAAGGCAGTGCTCACACTCCACAAGGCAGTGCTGACTTCCCTCCCCTCCACCCTTACCCTGATTTACAGAACACTATGTGGGATGTGTGAATGAATGAATGAATGAATAAATGTCAGAGTGTCAGATCATCATCTCTCATGCTGCTAGTGTTATCAGGGAGCTGGATATCATTTGCCTAACGGCATATGCATATGGTAAATTTTTTCCTTCCTTCCTCTCTTTCCATCTCATCACCGACCAGAGTAGCACAGGGTTTGCACACTGGACTCACATTCAGGAGGATAACGGTTTGAACCCATGTCCAGTCATCCTGATTTAGGTTTCACGTGATTTTCCTAAATTGCTGAAGGCAAATTCCGGGATACTTCCTTCAAAAGGGCAAGGCCACTTTTCTTCTTCATCCTTCCCTAATCCAAGCCTGTGCTCCATCTCAAATGATATCGTTGTTGATGGGACATTAAACACTAATCTCCTCCTCCTCCTCCTCCTCCTCCTCCTCCTCCTCCTCCTCCTCCTCCCCCCCCCATCTCCTCCTCCTCTCTTTGTCCATCTCCTCCCCCCATACCTATTTACATCTCCTCCTTCCCTCACATTTCTCAGTCCTCCTCCTCCTCCTCCTCCTCCTCCTCCTCCCCCTACCTCTTTATATCTCCTCCTTCCTTCTCTCCGTCTGTCTTCTACCCCTCCTACACTTTACATCTCCTCCTTCCTCCCTCTCTCTGTCTATGTCCTCCTCTCCCTCTCTGTCTATTTCCTCCACCCCTTACCGCTTTACATCTCCTCCTCCTCCTCCTCCCCCCCCTCCCCCTCCCCCTTCCGTTCTTGTTTGCCTGCCTGTTTCCTCTCCACCTCTCTCTGTCCATCTCCTACTCCCACTCTCTGTTCATCTCCTCCTTCCCCTTTTCTCTGCCCACTTCACACTTTGTCCTCCTGCTTATCCATATCCTTCTTGCCCCCCCCCCCCCCCCTGCTCAGCTGTGCCCATTGGCTTGTACACACCCTGGAAAGCATTCCGATACTATCCACACAACACACCAGTCATACAGTGCAGCCCGGATGTCAGGTTAAAATCAGTCCAGCTGTGGAGGTGGAGATGTGGAGAAAACACACACACACACACACACACACACAGTCCATGTTTATGTATATCAATAGATATTTGCAATATTTCTCTCAGGTTTCAATGTAATGGTCGGTGTCCCATTATAATGCGTAGCTTTATTCAGTGCAGTAAGAATATTTATTGGAAGGAATTAAATGTATTGTCTATTGCGTGTTCTTGGTAAACTACTTCCCATTGTTCTTCCTGTACATTCTCTCTAAGTAGTGTAACTGAGACTGTGTTTATGATTTTTTGAAGTTCAAATGGCTCTGAGCACTATGGGACCCAACTGCTGAGGTCATAAGTCCCCTAGAACTTAGAACTACTTAAACCTAACTAACCTAAGGACAACACACACATCCATGCCCGAGGCAGGATTCGAACCTGCGACCGTAGCGGTCGCGCGGTTCCAGACTGTAGCGCCAGAACCGCTCGGCCACCAGCGGCCGGCGATTTTTTGAAGTGATGGTTTCCAGTTCTTAGCGCAATCTAATGGATTATGATACTTTGTTGCTACAATTAGATCACCATGGTGTGGGAAACCATTTTAAAGGAAAACAGGTTTAGAAATAAATTATCAGCTGCTGTTGCACTATGTCCTATTCTTGTTGGGAATGTCACTGTGGAGATCAAACTACAGCTAGACATCAGCAACTGAAAATGGTCTCAGTCAGAACTATCTGGATGAAATCAGTCTTAAAATGCCCACTTGCAATTACAAGGGTGGTTTGAAACGTTCTCAGAATCACCACGGGAGGTCAGCACTAGCGCAACTAGTTGTTGATGTGATATTCATTGGACTCTTGCCTGTAAACACATGCCATGTAAGTGCTCTTGGAAGAGAGCTGTGGCACTGACGTGGCTCTGTTGTTGTTCCTGTGTTATGATTTGCGAAGATGGAAAGAAATCGAGATTTGAGCAGTGATTAAGTACTTCGTAAAGAAATGTATGAAAGCAAAGGACGTTCATGCCGATTTCCAGAATACACTGGGGGACTCTGCTCTTTCATATTAAACTGTTGCCAAGTGGACAAATGAATTTAAATTTGGTCAGGAGGGCTTAGATGATGATCTGCGCAGTGGTCGGCCAAGATGCGTCACAACTCCAGAAATCATTGCAAAAGTGCACAAAATGGTCATGGAGGATTGCCAATTGAAAGTGCGTGAAATTGCTCATGCTTGCCAGATGTCATCTGAAAGGGTATATCACATTTTAATTAGAAATGAAAAAAATTGTCTGCAAGATGGACGCCACAACTCTTTGACGCTGGATCAAAAAGGCGTGAGAACGGGCATATGGGAACAATGTTTGGCCCGTTTTAGGAGAAACGAACAAGAGTTTTTGCGCCGGTTTGTGACCACAGATGAAACTTGGGTGCACTACTATACCCTAGAGACAAAATAACAGTCAGTGTAAACATGCTGATTCTCCACCATCAAAGAAAGCAAAGCAATTCCCTCGGTGGGAAAGGTCATAGCATCAGGGTTCTGGGATGCGAAGGGGTTCTGTTTGGAGATTATCTCCCCACTGGGCAAACAATAATTGGAGTATACTACGCTACCCTCCATGAACAAATTGCAATGAAAGATACACGAAAAAAGGCCAGGTTTACCAAAGAAGAAAGTCATCCTCCATCAAGACAGTGTGAGCCCACACACATGTGCTGTTACCATGGCAAAATCACATAAACTAAGGTATAAATTGTTGCCACACCCGCCTTATTCATCTGGCATGGTTCCGTCAGACATCCATCTCTTCCCAAAACTGAAAAATTTTCTTGGTGGAAAGATTCACTTCAAACGAAGAATTTATAGCCAGAGTTGACAACTATTTTTCAGGCCTGGAGGAAACTCATTTTCGAGATGGGATCAAGGCACTGGAATATCACTGGATCAAGTGCATTAATCTACAAGGGGACTACATTGAAAAATAAAAAAAGTTTCAGTGATGTAAATACTTTTTTTCTATTCCATTCCAAGAACATTTCAAACAACCCTCATACTTCTCATTATTTCCACTAAGTGACCCCTCTGATAGCTGAGTGAAGATTTAAAACACAATAAATGCAAAACTTGCTTAGTTATATGGCCTGGTGTTTTATTCCACTTTTATGTATGAATGGGAAGTTGATCAAGGGTTTCCCACATCTTGTCACTCAGTAACACTTAATTCTTATTCTTAAGGCATGTTATTTGTTGAAGATCATTTCAATGTATATTTCAAACAATGGAGAATCCAGGAGGGAGTGTAACAGTATTGTGAAAAGGAAAGTTGCTACTCACCATATAGTGGAGATGCTGAGTCGCAGATAGGCACAACAAAAAGACTGGCCAGTAAGACCTTTGTCAGAGTTAGACGGTCAACACACACATACACATTCACGAAAACGCAACTCTCTCTCTCTCTCTCTCTCTCTCTCTCTCTCTCTCTCTCTCTCTCTCTCTCTCACACACACACACACACACACACACACACACACACACACACAACTGCAGTCTCAGGCAACTGAGGCCACACTGTGAGCAGCAGCACCGGTGCATGATGGGAGTGGCATCTGGGTGGGGGTAAGGAGGAGGATGCTGTTGCTCGCAGTGTGGCCTCAGTTGCCCAAGACTGCAGGCATGTGTGTATGAGTTGCATTATCATGAGTAAGTACGTGTGTGTTTGCTGTGCTGTCTAATTCTGACAAAGGCCTTAGTGGCCAGTCTTTTTGTTGTGCCTATCTGCAACTCAGCATGTCCGCTATATGGTGAGTAGCTACTTTTCTTTTCACAATATTGTTGCAATTTATATTTCAATGTATGTCCAAAATTCTTATGTTGTTGTCCTACAGCTGGAAATCTTATTAGTTCCTCGTTTTGAATTGGTTATTCCCAAGCCACACTTAGAAATCTATGGACATGCTAGAAAAGGAAAGATAGGCTTTTTGGAGTATAGTGTGAAGTTATCTTGTGAATGTGGCATTTTTATTTTATTTCTGCATTATCACTGGAAGTAATGTGCATTAGTAGATAAAGAACTGGCAATGTAAATACTTCTGGGCTGTCATGAAGATGAAGGACAATAAAATATATGGTTTGACATGGTACTCTCAGCTACCTTTAGGTTATGCAGAAATTTCATATTTTAAGCTAGGTTTGGGGTTTAAATAATGGAACCTTTTTTTTAATATACTCCAGTGAGGAAGTATTGGTGTTTTTAGTCTGTTCAGAATGAGTTGGTTCTGTGATATGATTGGCTCTAAGGTATCTCACACTGCGTGTATAATTTGGCTTTAAGGAATATTTAATTTTGCTATTCAGAATTCCCACAAAATATATATTGTATTGATTTATGTGCAATCTTCGTTTTTATTTTGTACATTTATGCTCATGTCTATATGTTAAGTGACTATCAAAGAACCATGGGAGGGGAAAAAAAAAAACAGCATGCCATGGCAAGACTGTACAGTGTACATACTCAATTGCAATAGAAACATGAAAGCAGGTGACATACATGGCACAATTGCTTATCCAAGTCTGTATGGGCATAGGTTTTGGGGTAGAATCGCCCTGACTGTGAATTGTTTGTGTTTGGCACACAATTTTCAATTTAAAATGAATTGGAATGGTAGAGTGAATAACATGCTGATGACAGTACACATAGCCAAATCGCTGACAGATTAGAGACCAGCCTGTTATAACAAGGGGGGTTTTGCGTTGAACGTGATGCATAGTTTTTTTTTTTTTTTTCATAATTGTGCAGGTGATGTCAGGAGAGAAGAAACATTCAATGATGGTGTGGACAAACTCAGCCAATTGCTGCAACAAAGTCCAGCCATCAAAGCATGAGTCTTGGTTGGAGAATCTTCGATTAGCCTGTGTTGCTGGCACTGAGATGTCATTCTGTGTGTTTGGTGACCTGTTAAATGTATTCCTCATCCATGAAAGGCGCTGTATGGCTATGTCAATCTTGCTTATCATGAAATGGACTAAGAAACAGTTGATTAGAGTCATGTGCGTGAATAAGTGGTATTTTAGCCTGATGAAATCAAACATTGGAAAGTCCAGGATGGAATAATGACAGTGTTATGAAGAGGATAGATTGCTACTCACGATATAGAGGAGACACTGAGTTGCAGACAGTCACAACAAAAAGACTGTTATACATTTAATCTTTCGACCAAAAGGCCTTCTTGTAAAGTAGAAAACACCCACATTTTCGAGTGGGGGCGGATGGGCTCTCTCTCTCTCTCTCTCTCTCTCTCTCTCTCTCTCTCTCTCTCACTCTCACTCTGATACACACACACACACACACACACACACACACACACACACACGCAAACCACTGTCTCAGGCCACCGAGGCTGGCCTAATATATATATATGTGTGTGTGTGGCCAAATATGGTGGTGTCTTTGTTATTTTGTGCAGTTTCATGTCAGGTGTATTGGTGGCTGTAGTTTTTAGTGATGACATCTTGACTTATGTGAATCCTTTTTGTGATGCATTGGGACCTGTGTTATGCTTGACAGATGATAATACCAAACACAGCACTGGCCTGGTGTTTAAGTACATGCAACATGATACTATACTTCTAGTCAGCCCACACCCGGGGCTAAAATCAAATTGAATATGTATTGGACACATTAATCAAAGGGATTTCAGCGCTAATGATGCCACTATAGAGCATTCATTGCTGACTCCAACTTTGGGAGATGTTGCCTCAAGTTGTACTGGGCTGTCTGATCTACAATGTGAGGAGCCATAGCAGTTTCTTTATTGCCAAGTGTGGACATCATACTTCGTATTTATACTCTTTATGCCACTATTGGGGCTGACATCACATCTAGTGCCACCCATGGCCAGTTTTTTGGTATACCATAAATCAGTATGTCACCTGTGACTGTACTGATTGTGTATCTTTTATTGCCTAATGTTTCATGAATCTCAAAGATTCTTTTAGTGTATGGGCATAAGTGTGAAGTGTTTTTGCTATGCAGTGAAGTATTTTGTTGATCAAGAGGTATGTTTCAAATTTGTTTCAGGATGTTCCTATTGCTGTAGTTTTCAAGGCTATGGGGGTAGAGAGTGACCAAGAAATTGTACAAATGATTGGAACTGAGGAGAGAATGATGCAACGAATAGCCCCTTCTCTTGAGGAATGCCACAAAGCAAATGTTTTTACGCAGACACAGGCTCTCAGGTAATAATCATATTTATGCTTACTGTGCTGTACTTTTTTTATTTAAAATCTCTTGTGAATGTGCTGGCTGATATTCTTATTGGAAGAGAATGAAATACACAGAGAAACTCAACAGAGATTTCAGATATACACACTTCAAGTCAAAAACATAGTAATGTCATTAAAAAATACAAAATCAGCAGGCTGTGATGGATTGTCTATCAGTACACTGAAAAGATGCATAGACAACATATCTGATGCCATGGCCACAGCAGTAAATGATGTAATTGCATCAGGTTGTTTCCCAGATAGTCTAAAGACAGCACAAGTAACCCCGATTCACAAGAAAGGTGATAAATCTAAAATTGAAAACTACTGCCCCATCTCAATCTTACCTGTATTTTCTAAGGAAGCTGAGAAAGTTATTTATACTAGACTAATGACATTTCTGAGTCAACACAATTTAATATTTGAAAATCAGAATGGCTTTATGAAAAACAAGTCAACATCAGTAGCACCAGCACAATTAATAGACAAAATAATAACTGCCATAGAGAACAAGGAGTATGTAACTGGAGTGTTCCTTGATCTAGAAAAAGCTTTTGATTGGGTCAACACCACCATATTACTTGACAAGCTGTGGAACCTGGGTATCAGAGGAACTGGCTATGAGCTAATAAAATCGTATATGAGCAATAGAAAACAATTTGTCTTGCTTAAAACAAACAGTGGTTCTTACAAATCTAAAATTACTGATATCAAATATGGAGTGCCTCAAGGTTCTGTCTTGGGATCCCTTCTTTTCTTGATTTATGTTAATGATATACAGTATTGTTCTCCTAATTGTACAAAAATATTGTATGCAGATGACACATCAATAGTGTGTAAACACAAAGACTATGAGAGTCTGGAGGTACAGTGCAACAGTGTAACTAATGAAATAGTCAAGTATTTTAATTAAAGCCATCTAAATGTAAGTGCTTCAAAGACTGCAATGATGGAATTTAACACAAGGAAACAAGTAGAATTTGACATGAAATTATCCATAGGAAATGGCATTGTAAAAAAGGAAAAATGGACAAAGTTCTTGGGAATTACAATCCAGGACAGCCTCAAATGGGACATGCATATTGATTCCTTAGCATGTAAGCTGTAGAAGAATGTGTTTGCTATAAATATGATTAGCAAATATTGTAAGGACATGTGTGTTCTAAAAACTGCTTATCATGCCCTATTCTCATCAAACTTAAACTATGCTGTAGAAATATGGGGTGCAACAACTCAAGCCAACCTAAGTACATTATTAATACTACAGAAAAAAATTATCAGAATTATTTGTGGTGCCAAACCTCGAGAATCATGTTGGAATCTGTTCCCAAAATTAGGTGTGCTTACCATTATAGGTGTATACATATTGAAAGTTATATTGCTTGTGAAAACAATAAATCCGAATTTCAACTGTGACCTGCACCAGTATGATACAAGGCAAAAGTTCAGATACCATGTAAATAGCGACAGAACAGCTTCATATGAAAAAAATGCACTTCATGCTGGGCTGAAGCTTGCCAATGCCCTACCAAAAAGTCTCACAACCCTTCCTACTAACAAATTAAAAGATCAGCTAAAAAGAATTCTAATTGAAAACCCTTTTTATTCCCTAGACAAGTATTATATCTGTGTGAAAAGTGCTTCATAAGTATGTCAAGCTCATAGTTTTAAGTAACCTGCAACTAATATAATGTTGATAAACAATATTTGTAATATCGTGATTGTATACTACCAAATGTAAAATCCATCAAAATGTAAAATTTATTAATACAAACAAATCTTTAGTTTGTAATTTATAAACTGACGTATTCAGAAGAATAATCTGTATGATGTCCTGAAACTGTATTATTTCTAGGGATTGTATTTGATTATTCGATGTTGAATAAATATTATTATTTATTATTATTATTATTATTATTATTAAATTTAGTGCAGAACTGGCTTCAAAACCCCAAAATCATAGTTCGAATCCCCTTTCAGCACATGCTACTTATGTGACAGAAAGGCTGATTTTGGACTGTTTATCTGAGTGAAATATTTGATCTACTCCTTTCTCCCATGATGTTTCACTAAAAATGGTCCACAAATTGATGTTATTGAGCAGTAAATATGTTTAAGTAAAGTGTTTGAGTAATTGTCTAGCCAGACTTTCCAATTTTTAGAGCATCTTTTGCTAAAAATCAGTTTTATTTGTATCTTTATAATATTTGAAAACTTTTTGCTTTGTGCTGTTGGCTGCAGGTGATATGCAGAGAAGTTCTTATTTTGATTTTTAATGATATTGTAATATGCCACTGAATCCCTGAACTTTAGTTTAATAGTAATGTTGCTATTTTTGTGGTATATTTTCTTATAGACATGCACAATTTCTGATTTGAGAGTCAATGTTATGTTCAACAGTTATGGTCTTTGTGAATCATAGTTAGTTTAATAGTAATGTTGCTATTTTTGTGGTATATTTTCTTATAGATATGCACAATTTCTGATTTGAGAGTCAATGTTATGTTCAACAGTTATGGTCTTTGTGAATCATAGTTAAATAAGAATGTCCATCTTGTTTGCATTTTTTCCATACTTGCTGATTTGATTGCATACTAACTTTAACTGTAATTTTTCTGTTGTGGCATTGACCTCATGTAAATTTGGTTTCCTCATAAGTTCTTCAAATGCATTTATTCATTTGGCCCCATAATTGATTCAGTGGCATATTACAATATCATTAAAAATCAAAATAATAACTTCTCTCCATATCACCTGCAGCCAACAGCACAAAGCAAAAAGTTTTCAAATATTTGTTTTTTGGGGGGGTAGGGTTTTTTTAATGGTGGTTCAGGTGAATAATATGAAATGCTGCTGTTTCTGATTGCAGCTGCTTGTTTCGTTTGAAGTAATTGAAATACCTTTTCAGTGAAGAACTTATCATCTTTTCCAATGAAATGTCCAACTGAGCTGCCTAATGTAGTCCTATGTGAGGCCCATTTCCTATTTTAGTTTTTAATTGTGTGTGCCTAAGGTTTATAAGGCCTTACATGTGTTGTGGTATCACAAGAAAATTTCTCGTGCTGTTGTTGAGTTCATTCTTTATTTCCATATTGTGAGGAGATTCTTGCCAGGCTTGTAAGACATAGTTTCTTACCACATGGCTGAAACCTTGCACTTACCTCGGTTTCAACTTAGTCTCCATTTGTGCTGGTTTATGTCTGAAGTGTGTTGCTGCTGCTGCTGTTCCTCTGATATGATAATTTGAGACTTTCCTTTGTTTTTTGAAAATTAAATTAGGACACTGAAACATTTATGTTAAAATAAGGTATATAAAGCAATTGATAATGTTACATTTACTACAGGGACTATGATTACCAAGAATAAAGTGAAGCTGAAAGATGCTGAATCTTTTACTGTAGTGGATAGACTGTGTGTTTTTTTTAGGAGCAGCACTGAATTGTAGTATTAATAAAGATGATATGTTTCCTCATGGTGGCTATTGGTTTACTGTTACCATTGATCACCATTGTTTGGTGTGGAAATATCTTGGAAATGGAAGGGACTTGAAAATTCCTGTGTACATGATGTAATTATGTATCACACTTTTAATGTTTTTGAAGTTTTTATTAGAGATATAAGTACATCTTATTGTAATGATACTATGCCTTTTTTTTGTAAGAACACGAGATAAGTGTATGATTGGCAATTTATGTATGGTATAAAGGACAAGGTGTGTGTGAAAAAGCTTCGAAATTTTTTATGCCATCCAAGTAAGACAGAACTTCCTAAGGTCCAGTGTTTTGCATGTAACAGTAGCCTTTCTTTTGTTGTAGATATATTGGAGGAAAACTGAAACAGAAACGGTTTTTCTCACCTGCGCCTAAGAAGACTCCTATTGACGAAGCACGTGACCTGCTGGCTACAACAGTTCTTGCTCATGTACCAGTAAGAGTTACCTTCTATTTATGACTGTTTTATGTTTTGGCAGTTCACAGTTTACTAGTCTTTATTATCATTGTTTAATTGATGAAAAGAGAAAATATAAAAATACAGGAAATGAAGAAGGCAAAAGGGAATACAATGTTATGAAAAGGATAGTTGGTATTCACCATTTAGCAGGATGCTGAGTTGCAGATGGGCACAACAAAAAGCCTATCAGAAAATAAGCTTTTGACCAGCAAATCCATCACTGGAAATACACACACACACACACACACACACACACACACACACACACACACACACACATGCACACATGATGACAGTCTCTGGCTGCTGAGGCCAGACTGTTAGCAGCAGTGCATGATGGCAGAAGCAACCAGTTGGTGGGAGTAAGGCTGAGGCTGGGATGGTGGACGGTAAAGTGCTGCTTGTGGCAGGGTACAAGGACGAGGTGGAGAGAGGGTACAGAAGCTAGGTGCAGTCTGAAGGTTAGACAGAGGGGAAGGGGGGTTAGCAGAACCTCCAGACTGCACCTAGCTTCTGTACCCTCTCTCCACCTCGTCGTTGTACCCTGCCACAAGCAGCACTTTACCATCCACCACCCTGGCCTCAGCCTTACTCCCACCAACTGGTTGCATTCGTGGAATAGAGGAATATGATGTAGGAACGGGAACAGGCAAGGAGCTAGATGGGTAAAGACAATGACTAACGAAAGTTGAGGCCAGTAGGGTTAGAGGAACATAGAATATATTGCAGGAAGAATTTCCACCTGTGCTGTTCAGAAAAGCTGTTGCTGGTGGAAACGATCCAGATGGCACAAGCAGTCAAGCAGTCTATGAAGTGAACGTCGTATTAGTGGCATGATCAACAATTGGGTGGTCCAGCTGTTTCTTGGCCACAGTTTGTGGATGGCCATCATGTGGACAGACAGCTTGTTGGTTGTCACACCCATGAAGAATGCAGCACTGTGGTTGCAGCTTAGCTTGTAGAACACATGACTGGTTTCACATGTAGTCCTGCCTTTGACAGGATAGGTTATGCTTGTGACAAGACTGGAGTACGTGATGGTGGGAAGATGTATGGGACAGGTTTTGCTTCTAGGTCTATTACGGGGATCGGAGCTATGAGGTTGGGGGCAGGTGTTGTGTAGGGATGGACGAGGATATTGTGTAGGGTGGTGGGCAGCAGAATACTGCTGTGGGAAGGGTGGGAAGGATAGTGAGTAGGCCTTTCACATTTCAGGTCAAAATGAGAGGTAGTCGAATCCTTGGCAGAGAATGTGATCCAGTTGCTCCGGTCCTGGATGGTACTGAGTCATGAGGGAAATGCTCCATTGCAGCTGGATAGTGCGACTTTGGGAGGTGGTGGGTGACTGGAGAGGTAAGGCGTGGGCGGTCTGTTTTTGTACGAGGTTGGGAGGGTAATTATGGTCTGTGAAGACCTCAGTGAGGCCCTTGAGACAGATCTGAGGTACAGCTGTGGGCACTCTCATTGAACCATCCTTTGTCAGCCTATTCACGGGCCATCTAGAGGAATCCTTCCTAAACACCCACAACTCCAAACCCCTCATCTGATTCAGAGTGATTGATGACATCTTTGTGATCTGGATCAAGGGTGAGGACACTCTATCCACATTGCTCCATAACCTCAACACCTTCTCCCCCATTATCTTCACTTGGTCCTATGCAACCCAACACGCTACCTTCCTCGATGTTGACCTCCACTTCGAAGATGGCAACATCAGTACTTCCGTCCATATCAAACATACCAATCACCAGCGATACCTCCATTTCGACAGCTGCCACACATTCCATACTAAGAAGTCTCTTCCGTACAACCTATCCACCCATGGCCATCGCATCTGTAGTTATGAGCAGTCCGTCTCAAAATATACCAAGGATCTCACAGAGACCTTCACAGGCTGGAACTACCTACTCAACCTTGTACAAAAATAGATTTCCTGTGCCTTATCCCTCCAGTTAGTACCACCCAGGACTGGAGAAACTGGGTCATATTCTCTGCCAGGTTTTCGACTCTATCTCATCATGACCTGAAATGAGGAATGTCCTACTCACTATCCTTCCTACCTCTTCCACCGAACCTACACAATATCCTTGTCCATGTCTACTCAATCCCTGCTCCCAAACCCTTGCCTCATAGCGTATATCCTTGTAATAGACTTTGATGCAAGACCTGTCCCATACATCATCCCACCGTCACCTGCTCCAGTCCGGTCACAAGCATCACCTATCCTATCAAAGGCAGGGCCACCTGTGAAACCAGCCATGTGATCTACAAGCTAAACTGCAACCACTGTCATGACAACCAACAAGATGTCTGTCCGCGTGAATGGCCATCGACAAACTGTGGCCACGAAATAGCTGGACCACCCAGTTGCTGAGCATGCCACCCAACACAATGTACTTGATTTCAACAATGGCTTCACAGTCTGTGTCACCTGGATCCTCCCCACCAACACCAGCTTTTCTGAACAGCGCAGGTGGAAAATCTCCCTGCAATGTATCCTACATTCCCATAACCCTTGTGGCATCAACCTTCATTAGTCATTGTCCTTACCCATCTAGCCTCTTCCTGGTTCCTATTCCAGCAGTACACAGCCTTCTGTTTCACCAACGCACCCACGGTCTTTTTACTTCTCTCCTTTTCCACTATGCCCGCGCCCCCACTGCCCCTGCCCTCTAACCTCTGACTGCACAGCACCTAGCTGCCCTACCCTCTCTCTACCATGTCCCTGTATGCTCCCACAAGCAGCACTTTATGGCCCCCAATCCTACACTGCTATCCCTTCTCCTCCCTGCCGCAGCCTCCTTCTTAACCTCACCACCCAATTGCTTCTCTCATCATGCATTGCTGCTCGCAGTCTGACCTCAGCAGTTAAGAGGCTGTGTGTGTGTTTTTTTGTTGTCCCTACTTTCAACTCAGCTTTTCCACTATATATTGTCGTTAATCCATCCTGGATTTCCCATTGTTCACAAGGGAATATAGATACATGAGATCTGTTCAAAAAATTAAGGAACTTTTCCACAAAATTTTTCTGCGCTTACCTTTTATTTATTGTGCATGGCCTTCTTTGAAATACTCTCCTCCACAATTCATAAACTGCCCTGAATGTCATTTCCACTTCAGGAAGCAGTCTTGGTACGCCTCTTGCTGGATTGCTCAAGGTTCTGTCTGTGAGGGTTGTTTTTTTAGCTCATCTATCATTGCAAATCTTCGTCCTTTCAACATGGTTTTCAGCTTTGGAAATAAAAAAAGTCCACAGGGCTCAAGTCTAGAGAGTATGGAGGATTTGAGTGATGTCATTCATTGTGTAGTAGTCGTGCAACTATGGGTATGAATGTGTAGGTGCGTTACGGTGAGGTAACACACCCGCATGCAAGTGCCCTGAATTTTCTCACCACATTTCAGGCCATTTTCTTCTCACATTTTCTCGCAGGCATCTCAATATGTGTAGATATTACCATCAATTAAAAATTTGTCCTTGTGGCACAAATTCATGATGAACTAATTTTTCAGTTTCAAAGAAAACTGTCAGTACGGCTTTGACATTTGACCTCACCTGACGAGCTTTTTTTTTTTTTTTTTGTCCTGAAGAACCTTTCCTGACCCATTCTGAAGAATGAACCTCGGTCTCAACATCATAACCACAGACACACGTCTCACCAGTAGTTGTAATTCTCTTAAGGAACATCTCATTGTCATTTGCACGAGGTGAAGGTCTTTCTGGTCGTGACTCATGAGTCGTGAGATGAACATGGCGACAACACAATGCATTTCAAGATACTGTCTCAGGATTTCATGAAATGATCCAACTGGAATGTTACATTCTTCTGCAATTTCTCGGCCATTGAGTCTTTGATTGGCACACACAATTTCATTGACATTTCAGACGTGAGTGCCATCAGTAGACATCAGAGGTTGTCCTGAATGAGGGTCATCTACAACTTCTGTCCATCAATTTTTAAATTGTGTGAACCTTTCATAACATCAAACACGGCTTAAGTACTCATCACCGTAAGCTTCCTGCATGATTTCGTATGTCTCTGTAAAGGTTTTATTGAGTTTCACGCAAAATTTAATGCAGACATGTTGCTCCTCTGCCATCTCAAAATTCGCAAACTATGCGACACAACGTTTGAGTCAATTGCTAACAGACATACAGCAATGAAACTCCCAGCAATTACACATTAAAACAGGCATGTACAGAGATGCCAACCTCATTTTGCTCCAACATACCATTGGCGTGAAATTATGAATGTTCTGGAATTTTTTGAACAGACCTCGCACAAGAAATGAGATTGACAGAAAATGCAGAATGGGTAAGCAGGAATGGTTAGAGGACAAACGCAATGCCGTAGAAACATGTATGACTACAGGAAAGGTAGGTGTCAAATTTAAAGTAGCACTACATTGCCTACATGTTTCTTAGTTCCCCATGTAAATTGTTTGTTTCTCTGTATGTGAAGTTACTATATTCATCAATGAACAATTTTGTGTACATTTTTTAAATGGCAGTCCATTGCCTATTTTTTTTCTCCAAACTACATATTTGTTAAGAAAAATGACTTGTCCTATATCATGTGTACTTTGTACAATATGTGATCCATAGGATAAATAAATAAATAAAATACAAATACAATACAATACCCAAAGAAGATGAAAGAGAACCTTGGAGAAAGGAGCAGCAGCTGTTTGAATATCAAGAGTTCATATGGCAAGTCAATACTAATCAAAGAACGGAAAGCTGAAAGGTGGAAGAAATATATAAGCCATCTATATAAGGAAAGGAAGTTGTTAATAGTGTTATGTGAGAAAGAAAATAAGTATGGATAAAGATGGGAGATATGGTACTTAGAGAACAGTTTAACAGCGCAATGAAAGACTTTCATGGAAACAATGTACCTGACATTCCCTCAGTGTTGCTGAGGTTTCTGGGAAAGCCAGTCATGACAAAACGATTTCACCTGGTGTGCAGAATGTACAAGATGGGGTAAAAGAATGTACTGATTCCAATCCCAAAGAAGGCAGCTGCTGGTAGGTATGAATACTATTGAAGCTTCAGTTTAATAAGTTATGATTCCAAAATACCGACATTAATTATTTACAGAAAAATGGAAATACTTATAGAAGCCGACCTGGGTTCTGTGGAAATGTACAACATGTGAAGCAATACTTGATCCTGCTTCTTATTGTAGAAAATAAGTTGAAGAAAGGAAAT
Source organism: Schistocerca nitens (assembly GCF_023898315.1). NCBI lineage: Eukaryota > Metazoa > Arthropoda > Insecta > Orthoptera > Acrididae > Schistocerca > Schistocerca nitens. Next base: position 359,155,146 of record NC_064622.1, read on the forward strand.
CCTACCTCTTTGAAATTTTGAAGGTAGCATGTATAAAATACATGTAGCAAAAGTTTATTTACAACTTGTACAGAAACCACACTGCAATTAGAAGAGCGAAAAGGACATGAAAGGGAAGCAGTAGTTGAGAAGGGAGTGAGGCAGGGTTGCAGTCTATCCCTGATGTTATTCATTTTGTACATTAAGCAAGCTGTGAAAGAAACTGAGGAGAAATTTGGAAAGGGAATTAAAGGTTACATAGAAGAAATAAAAACTTTGAGGTTTGACGCTTACATAATTTTGCTAGAAATGGCAAATGACTTGTGAACGCAATTGAACACAATGATTATTGTATTGAAAAGAGACTATAAGATGAATGTCAACAAAAACAAAACAAAGGTAATGGAATGTAATTGATTTAAATCAGGTGATGCTGAGGGGAATAGAGCAGGAAGTGGTCCAATAATAGCAGTTGATGAGTTTAGTATTTGTGCAGCAGAATAATTGGTGATAGCTGAAGCAGAGAGAATATCAAACACAGACTGGTAATAATAAGGAAGTCATTACTGAAAGAGAGGAGTTTGTTAATGTATATGCACCAGAACAACCGGGAATTTTTTTATCCAGAATAAAACTGGGAAAAACTCGGGAATTTTTTAGAATTCCGGGAGTTTTTCATTGTTTTAGTCTGTATCCCACTACTGCAGAATAATACTACAGCAATAAAATGTAAACGAGAAAATAAAACTGAAATAAAACTTAAGTTGCAAAGAAAATGCACCATTTACAACAATAAAACACAGTAGACACACAAGTGATTGCCAAAAGTGAAATGTTATGATGAAGATTGTGGAATACTTCATAACAGCAAACTGCTTACAGTGAGTGTGACGTCATAACTGTTTACGTTAAGTTCATTTTGAGCAGCTGCCAGCGGGCTCATGCACATGCGCAGTTGAGTGGGATTTGAGCAGTACCTACTGCTTCTGACTCCTTGAAGTGTGGCTGCAGCAGTAGCAATAAGCAATCATGGTACTCAGAAAAATTTTTCCGGCGCCTCCAAGCTGCCAGATTCGCGCAAGTGCAAAGCAGTCTGGGTTGTAGTGGGGAGGGGGATAGTGACCCATGTTTACGTTAAGTGGTTTTGCTGCTTCCTCTTTGTTAACAGTTCACACATCAAATGAAAACAAACCCGATTTCTGTGGCCAGGAGCTATCAAGTGAATTAAAATGCATTCACATAGTTACAGAAGGCTAAAATATGTTATTAGTTTCCATTTTCAGATTTTATTTAATTTCCAGATTTCTGGCAGTCAAGCATTAATCACCTTGCACAGCAACGAAGTTGTTTTTGTTGGTTTGCTAAGTAAATTTGGCTTTTATTAATCTTTTCTGCAGATGAAGACAATTTATAAGAAACAAATTGTTTCATTCCTCACTATTGGCTAGTTTCAACTGTTCACTGACTTTAAAGTGCACGTTTTCATCTTCTGGCACATATGGCATTATACCATAATAAAGAACCAAACATGAGACAACACAGTACTGGTACTCCAAGAAAATATGCATCCCAAAAACTGCACTGGAAAGCTTAATAGCAGGTTGGGGTCTACTTCATTGTAAATCTGGACATACGAATGTGTCCTTTAGACCGAACAATGCATTTTACTATTGTTTACGAAATTTCTATGTTCTTGCAGTATCCTCTGATGTCCTATTTCTTTTATGATGTCATGTAAGATCTCTTAATGCTATATGTGTACGAAGATATGGGCTTTCTATGTCATAATAGTTGCCCACATGCAGTAATGCCTGTTTTCTGGTGCGCTCTCGCAGCTGCTGAAACGAACCCATGTCAATGAGGTCGCAGGAAAATGTTGCTTATAGTTCTTTGAAAAGCGTAATTTTCAAAGGAAATTTGCTTTTACACAAGATGAATTATACGTGCGAGAATGTACAATGAATTTCTGAAATCGCAGAGCATTTGACTCTCATTTCAAACTTAACACTTTGAGTACAATCACTTAGAATAATTTCGAGCCCAGAAGAGCAGACATTAATGTCATTATTTAAAATTTTACTGGCACGTTTGTGGGATGTATCTTAAAGTGTAACAAACGCTAAAAAGACCAGTATTATATGTGAAACCTTAGCTTTTCTTGTAGCTTATTAATCTTCAAGATCAATATTATTTGTGAAAGCTTAGCATGTCTTGTAGCTACACTATGTACATTAATTTAAACCATTAACTTTTCCTAATTATGTGTTCACGCTACTTAACAGTGATGTTGCCATTGGCTGACTACGTCACATGTCCTATGCTCTGAATATCTGCTACCTCAGTTGCCAGTAATTATACCAGCCTCGGTGATGTTATTCTGCAGTTGTTTGATGCAGAGGTTGTGCCATTACACAGTTTTGGCAAATTCAAATTCTGCAGTAAAATGACTGGTGAACCAACATACACAAATGTAGAACCTCCCAGCTGGCAAGGAATAGGGAAAAAATCGTTTTGGGAAGATCTTTGATGCACAGCAATATGTACGCTGCATATTTTCATATTGCGATACACTGCATATTTTCATATTACGAAAGTACAAACTCAAATTCCACCAAGCAAAGCATGTTAATTTCCAACTGGCAACGAAAAAGGGCAGACGGTATTTATACTGGGAATACCTTTAATATTGTCTCCATTGCCATTCAGTTTAATGAGATTGCAATTTCCAATATGACCATCAGCAAAGCACAGGGCCAAAACTTCTCATATTGTGGTGTTAACTTAAAGGAATCATGCTTTTCTCAAGGCCAATTCTAAGTCACGTGCTCGTGAGTTGGATAGCCTCAAAATTTGCTCATTTATAGTCTGAACAATAAAACTACAAATATAGTGTATAAGCAAGTTCTCTGAAGAAAGGAAATATAAATATGTGTAGATGCAGTAAAAATTAAATTTCTTATCAAGTTAAGTAACATTTGATTCTGACATGTTCTACTTAAATAATAATGTTGTATTGTATCGTTCATTAATTAATTTAGTATGCACTGTATACATAATACATTTAACAAAATATACATTTTTATATATCTGATAGAGAGAATGGTCGTCATGCTGTCAAACTTGTGATATATTCTGACCTGGAGAACACTATGTATTACAGCTAGGGAAGTTTTTTGGAATATAGTTCCAGGAAAAATGGCGATCTGTATAATATTGTAACTTATTCCAGTATACACAATTATAATTGAATTTAAGTTGTTTGTTTTTATTTTTAGATGTCTGGTTTCAACCTTCTAAGAGATAATCTTCAGATCTTACATTCCTTGATGACCATGGGGACCATAGAGACCATTGGCATACAGCAAGCCCATCTGTGCACATCTAAAGAATACTGCAGTGTTCTCCATGACTGCACAGATGGATCTGCTCCACACTAATGGTTCCTATGATCATCAAGAAATGAAAGACTTGAAGATAATTTCTTAAGAGATAGAAACAGGTCACCTAAAAATAAGAATAACCAACTTAAATGTTATTACAACTGTGTGCATTGAAAAAATTATTGCAGCTAGTGTTCTATATTTGTGTAGAAAATTATAGATTATGTTCCTGCAAATAATCATATTAATGCAGAGTCTATTATGTTGTTATTGGCATCTGTCATTATGCAGCACTGTAAGTTTCACCCATTCATTGATAATTCATAAACAAAAAGATTCTTTCTGCTATTAGCTTATCAACAACACTTAGCAAAAACAATTGATTTTGTAACTTCACTGGTTGTAGTAAGATGGTTTCTTTATACGTAAGACATTCATGGACTTTGCTGTGCACTGAGGGACGCATATATATTTTTCCAATGGAGGCAATAGCATTTAAATGCTAACATTACTCAACTTTGACAAAGTTTTATCATTTACTTTTATAATAGGTACAGTTTTCTGCAAGTAGGAAGATTGTGTAGGCATATTCTGTAAATCTGAGAGTGAGTGTATGAGTTGCTTGCTTGGCAGACTTTGAAAATAATTGAACAATTTCTCAACTGCAGGTCGAAAATTTCAACTTCAAAATTAAAGCAACATACACAGCATTGATGGTCCGCAGAGTCATGCAGGCAGAAGTGGATCATAATCTGATTGATGATCCAGACTATTATGGTAACAAAAGACTGGAATTAGCTGGTTCACTTCTGGCACTGATGTTTGAAGACTTATTCAAGAGATTCAACTGGGAGGTAACTAGCATTTGATTTCTAGATTTATTTTAGTATTTCAGAATAGTACCAGTGACAAATGCCTTGTGCTGGTAAAGATGACATTCAGTTTAACATTATTTTTTCTATGTGCATCTGCCTCTTTATTTTATACTAAAAACTGATGAATCTTCAGCCTTTGATAGTCAGCAGCATCTGCTGATTTATTTTTGAACTTTATATCATGTTAATTATATTTCAGTACTTTAGCAGAAACACATTTTCCCAATCCCCCTTCTCTTGTAGCTTTTATTGTCTCAAAAACCATTGCCTAATGGTGATAATTAAAGAGTGACAATTTTTGGAACCTTTAATCTTGTGTGGCCAACAGGCTTACCACAGTGGTGACACTGGTTCCATCAGATCACTGATGTTAAATACTGTTGGGCATAACTAGCACTTAGATGAGTGACCGACTAGGTGTGCTGAGCATTGTTGGCAAATGGGTTGCGCTCAGCCCTAGTGAAACCAGTTGAGGTGGCAGTTGATTGAGAATCAGCAGCTCTCGTCACAAAAGCTGATAACTGCCAGGATAGCATTGTGCTGACTATATGCCCTTCAATATCTGCATCTAGTGACGCCTATTGGCTGAGGATGACAGGGCAGTCAGCTGGTGCCGTTGGACCTCCCAAGGCCTGTTCAGATGGTGTCAATCTTGGGTGGTGGTTGTGGTGGTGGTGATCATGTCTGAGGTTTAAAGTGTCTGTATTTGGAATGAGAATCGTACGTTAATATTTGTTGTTAAAAATTGGTTGTAATTTTTGTGTTGTCGTTGATACAAAGTTGAGACAAAGTAGAGGATGTTGTTTGGTGGCCAGTGTCCTCTTGCTACAACACAACTGCACACATGTATTAACAGGTTTCCTTTTCAACAGAACAAGAAGCTACTTATCTTAAGCTAGACTCTGAGCTAGAGGCTGTGACTCTGACGGGCTGCGACTCCTACTACGAACGAGCTGGCTTACTGTGACGGACTGGCCCTCCGGTCTGCGGCGGCGATCTTAATACTGGCAGTTGAGATGGCATTGCTGGTGTGTTGCTTGCGAGTCTGTCTTTCGCCTCTCTCCTGATAGGCACACTTGATTCAGCACCTATTATTGATCTTCTTGCAACCTTTTTACCGGTGTGCTGGCGACAGCTTACGCCAACACAGTAATCTGTTAAAAACTGAAAGGTAAAGCTTAAAAATCTGTTTTAAGCATAGTCCAAGACAAGCTACTCATTATCCAGGAATGCAGATTAAATAAATACAGCAGAGCAATAATCAAAAGCTGGTAACAGAATCTAGAAGTAGATATGTTGACAGTGATGATAGTTAAGACAGCAACGTTGTACTATAAACTGATTGATGGTGAGAAATTTCCTGGCACATTAAAACCATAAGTCATACTGAGGTTCAAACCTGAGACTTCTGCTTTCTGTGTGGAAGTGCTCTACTGATTGAACTACCCAAGCATGGCTCACATCCTGTCCTTAAAGCTTTACTTGTGCAAACAGTGCACCTGATCCCCTGCCTTCCAAACATCATAGAAGTTCTCCTGCATACTGTGCAGGACAACCATTCCTGGAAGAAAGGTTATTGCAGAGGCATGGCTTAGTTACAGCTAGGGTAGGGGAGGTGGGGGGGGGGGAGGGGGGAAAATGATACACATTTGCCTTTTATGTGAAAGTGCTCTACCAATTGAACAATCCAAGCATGGCTCATGATCTGCCCTCACAGCTTTACTTGTGCCAGCAGTGTACCTCATCCCTTTCTTTCCAAACATCACTGAAGTTCTCCTGCATGCTGTGCAGTACTACCATTCCTGAAAGAAAGGCTTATTGCAGAGACATTGTTTAGCCACAGCCAGGAGGGGGGTGGGGGGGAGACTGTTTCCACAATAAATTTTTACTCTGTAGCAGAGTGTGTGCCGAACTGAAACTTCGTCGCAGATTAAAATTGTATGTCAGACTGGGAGTCGTGCTTGCATAGCACAGTCAGTAGAGCACTTGTCCACAAAAGGCAAAGGTCCCAGGTTCGAGTCCGGTCTAGCACGCAGTTTTAGTCTGCTAGGAAGTTTCAAATTGGCACACACTCTGCTGCATAGTGAAGAATCATTCTGGAGATTAATGGTGAATTATGAAGCAATGGCCACAGTCAATCTGTGTGGCAAGAAGAAATTTAGTGGCCCAGAAGTAAAGGGAAAATTGGATAAATTGTCAGCTGCAAACCTCAATTTTGAACATTTGCAGACCTTTGATTGTTAGTAATTTAATATTAACAATATGAATTCCATGTGAACTGAAATGAAACTATGCATCTTAAGTTATTAAGTTATTATGGATGTTCCATGTGTTTAAAAAATCATTGACCTTCAGGTTATTAGGCAGACAGCTGAAATTACAGATATACATGGTCATGATCTGACCAGTTGAAGCATACAGATGTCAAACATGTACAAACATAGCAGCAGCTCAGGATATTTGAACACAGGATTCTGTGCAAGCTCTATGGGGCAGTTCAGTATGACAAGGGTTTCTGGAGATCTAAAACAAACACTGAGTTGGATTGTCTCACACAAGGAGCTCACATTGTAAAATTAGTAAAAAGTAATAAAGTAACCTGGCTTGGACATGCCCATAGGATGGGTACTGGCAGAATGACTAAAAGGGTTTTCAAAGGATGCGAACTCGAAGAAGACAGAGAGGCCACAAAATCAGTGGATAGACAATGTGGAAGAAGATATAAGATCTCTCAGAGACAGAGGATGGTGGAGAACACACTGTAGGTGGCAGAATGCAGGAAACTTATTGAAGAAGCTAAGACCCATGCAGGGTTGTAATGCCATGCGGAAGTGGTGGAGGAGAAGGAGTTAGATGAAGAATAAATTAAAGAACACCAGTTTTACACACCCAACTTTCAGGGAACCAAAGCAGTGAAGGTTTCGTGAATTTGAGCAGCTGGTTGTCAAGTATGTGTGGGACAAATGCAGTGGAAACTTCCTAATTACTTCAACTTATTTGAATGGAGACACTATAGATAAAGAGGAATTTTCCAACTGTATGCAGTGTGAAATTCGAAGCAAATACAGGCTGACTCATGAGAATTCTTATGAGGGTGGGGCTTATATTACAGCAAAGAACAGCACTAGCCCGGTGACTTCCCACACTGTGTGATGAAAAACTAGTTGTGTTTTAGTGTAAGGAAACACAACTGTTTGCTAGGCCTCCTAGGCAACACTGATCAGATGCCTGTTTATTTTGATATTTTGTTACATGGTATTGTAAGCATGATGGATGATAAAGATCATTTATCAGTGAGAAAGCCAGAATAACAGCCATGCTGTGTGTTCTGGTAGTTGATAGGCATCTGCCCCCACATGTCATTATTTTTGCAGGTAGACAATACTGAAAGGGAAACTGCATGCAGGACTTCTCTTTGTACGTCAAGAAAAGTGATGGATGACAAATAACCTGATGCTAGATTGGCTGAAGGTGTTTTCTTAACCAAAGAATAATATTTGTACTGGGTTCTTTCAGGGAACATATCACCCATAAAAGTGAGGATTTGATATCGGAGAACTGGCCTCGTAAACTGACAATAGCCAGGAGAGCATTGTGCTGAGCACATGCCACTCCAAATCCACATCCAGTGACTCCTGTGGGCTGAGGATGACACGGCGGCCAGTCGGTACTGTTGGGCCTTCGTGGCCTCTTTGGGCAGAGTTTAGTTTTAGATATCGAAGAACAACACATTTCTGGTAGCTTGGCCCCAGAGCTTCATAGTATGGATGTTTCTGTCTTGATGCTTTTCATGGCTTACCTTGGGCAGATTTATAGTAAGCCACATATGGCAGGGGATTGGTGGTGAGTGCCACACCAATAGGGCTAGGACTCGTATGTCAGGGCAGGATCCAGATGCAGCACCTGACCAATATCCCCTCCACATTCTACTCCAGTCATGTGACTTGCTTGTCCTATACTGTCAGATACAGGGTCACCGATACAGGGTCACCTGTGAAAAAGATCGTGTCATATATCAGCTCTGCTGCAATTTAAGTACAGCATTTTATGTTGGCACGACCAAAAACCAACTGCCCATATGCATGAATGGCCACTGGCAAACTGTGACCAAGAACAGAATTGGCCACTCAGTGGTGGAACATGGTGCTGAGCACAGTATCCTTGGTTTCAGTAATTGCTTCAAAACACGTGCTATCTAGAGCCTTCCTCCCCAACAACAGTTTTCCTGAATTATGTAGATGGCAGTTGGTTTTGCAATACATTCTTTGATTCCTTAATCCTCCTGGACTCAATCTCCACCAACACCTTGATGTACACCCACACCCACCTCCACCCTCCCTCATGACCCTGACTTCACTCATTCTGCACCAACTCTATCTTCCCCACAATCTCCCCTTTTATTCTGTTTCCCCCTTCCATTCCAGCAATTCTCTCTCATAATTTTATATCTGATGTTTGTGCTGTTTTGTGTGCAATACCCTTCTGAATGTTGGGAACAAAGTTCCGGCAGTATTAGCAGAAACTGAAATACTGTCCGTGTACTATATGTTAATATAGCCACGTACTCTTCCCCCTCTCTAGCCATGTACTGTTCCCCCTCTCTGTTGTGACAGTGAGCCTTGTTTATTATTGTTATTTGCAAATTCAGATTCCGTAATGCTCCATGGACCTTGCTATTATGGGGAGGAATGCGTGCCTAAGCAATACATATAACCATACTGTAGATGCAGCCACAGTGGAGGAGTATCTGTTGAGAGGCCAGACAAATGTATGGGTCCTGAAGAGGGGCAGCAGCCTGTTCAGTAGTTGTAAGGGCAATAATCTGGATGATTGACTGATCTGGTCTTGTAACACCAATCAGAATGGCCTTTCTGTGCTAGTACTTTGAGTGGCTGAAAGGAAGGGGAAACTACAGCTGTAATTTTTCCCAAGGGCATGCAGCTCTACTGTATGGTTAAATGATGATGGGATCCTCTTGGGTAAAATACTTTGGAGGTAGAATAGTCCCCCATTCGTATCTCTGGGTGGGGACTACTTAGGAGGACATTGTCATCTGGAGAAACAAAACTGGCATTCTATGTATCCGATTGTGGAATCCCTTAGTTGGACAGTTAGATTAGAAAATTTAGAAAGGGAAGTAGATAGGTTAAAGTTAGATGTAGTGGGAATTATTGAAATTTGGTGGCAGGAAGAACAGGACTTCTGATCAGGTGAATGCAGGGTTATGATTACAAAATCAAATATAGGTAATGCAGGAGTAGGTTTAATAATGAATAAGAAAATAAAAATGTGGGTAAGTTACTATGAACAGCATAGTGAATGGATTATCCTTGATCTTATTCAATCGGTATATGGAGCAAGCAGATGAGAAAACCAAATAAAAATTTAGAGTAGGAGTTAAAGTCCATGGAGAAGAAATAAAAACTTTTAGATTTGCTGATGACATTGTAATTCTGTCCGAGACAACAAAGGACTGAGAAGAGCAGTCAAACAGAATTGTCTTGGAAAGAGGATATAAGATGAACATCAACAAAAGTAAAACAAAGATAATTGAATGTAGTCTAATCAAATGAGGAAATGCTGCAAGGATTATATTAGGAAATGATTCACTTAAAGTAGTAGACAGTTTTGTTGTTTGAGCAGCAAAATAACTGATGATGGCCAAAGTAGAGGAGATATGAAATTTAGGCTGGCAGTGGCAAGAAAAGCATTTCTGAAGAAGAGAAATTTGTTAACGTACGATATAGCTTTAAGTGCTGGAAAGTTTTTTCTGAAAGTATTTGTATGGAGTGTAGCCATGCATGGAAGCGAAAGATGGGTGATAAACAGTTTTGACAAGAAGAGAATGGAAACTTTTGAAATGTGGTGCTGCAGATGAATGTTGAAGATTAGATGGGTAGAACATACAGCTAATGAAGAGAAACTGAATAGAATTAAGTAGAAAGAATTTTGTAACACAATCTGTCTAGGAGGAGGGATCAGTTGATATGGCACATTCTGAGACATCAAGGGATCACCAATTTAGTATTGGAAAGAAGTTTAGAGATAAATATAGCAAGCAAGATTCGGAAGGATGTAGGGTGCAGTAGTTATTAGGAGATGAAGAGGCTCGTGTAGACTAGAGTAGCGTAGAGAGCTGCATCACACCAGTCTTTAGACTGAAAACCTCAATAACAACAGTAGTATTCTAATCTTCAGCCAATAAGCCATGAATACAAGTTTCCTCTTTTCTGTGAAAACCGACTGCAAGGAAGAAACCAAAACAGCACATCATTGTGTACACAATTTTTGTTTAAAATATGTATAATGAGAAGGAATGTGAATGAGAGAAAAAATTTCTGTAGTGCCTCAAATGCCACACTGTTGTAATTCAAACTGACTGTAGAAAGAAAACAAAACTCCACATATTCACAGCAGAGCACAGCACAGCACAGCACTGCACTGCATTTTCTTTCTTGTAGTCTGTTGGTTTTAACATAAAACTTGTGCTTCATGGTTTAAAAAAATATGTAGCCTGCGTCCATATGAATGTTTATTAGGGTATCATGTAAAAATTTGAAGTAAATTGGTCAATTTTGAGATTTTTGGTAACAACATCAAACAGGAACTTCTCTTTATATAGTGATACTAGCTTAGCACCTGCTGCTTTGCTCACTAGACTGTATGACCTACAGAGATTTTTTTGTTCTTATTAAACTGAATTTTTATGTTATAAAAGTGGTCTTTTCTGAATGTATTCTGACCAAACAGTGATTCTGGTAGCTGAAGTCCAAAGGTTTTGTTAAACGTGCCTTTTGAGTTCTTGTTGAGATATTTCCATAACAACTTTCATTCCCTAACAGATATTTCTTTATAGCTAAGAAGTGAAATTCCAATTTTCTTAAATTTAGCTTTAAATTTTTTTATGTGAAAAAATATTTTCTTAAAAATTTTAATCTCCAATTGCACTACTTTGTCTGCAGCTTGTGTTCTTGTGGTAGCGTTCTCGCTTTCCGCGCACAGGGTCCCAGGTTCAATTCACGATGGGGTCAGGGATTTTCCCTGCCTTGAGATGACGGCGTTGTTGTGTTGACTTCATCATCATTATCATTATCATCATTCATCCCCATTACAGTCGGAGGAAGGCAATGGCAAACCACCTCCACTAGGACCTTGCCTATTTGGCATTTCGGGTCCCCCACATCATCCCTTGTGCTCCTCAGAGTATGGGACATCATCATCATCATCATCATCATCATCATCATCATCACACTCCTTTAGGGGTTGAATTTCCAGAAACACTGAAACCCCCTTTTTTTAAAATTTCTAACCAAGAAATCAAATACGAATTGTCATAGATGTAGCCTTAAAAATCCTTTGGTAGTTCTTTCACACCCATTTCACTTCCTTAGGGTTGAATTTCTAAACACAGAGACATACATATGTTTTATTTCTGACAGAGAAGCTGAATACAAATTTTCATAGATTTAAGTTCAAAAATGTTTGCACAGTAAAATAATTCCATAAAAACTTTTCGTACTCCATCTCACTCCCATATGGGTTGAATTCCCGAAAATAGTGAAACACATTTTTTTTTTTTAAATTTCTAACTGAGAAGCCAAATTAAATTTTTTGTAGATTTAGCTTTAAAATTGCTTTCGTAATAAATTATTTTCATAAAAATCTCATCCCCTATTTCACCCCCTTATCATTGATATTTCAAAAAAATCCTTTCTTAAAAGATTCCTACCATATAAGATCCACACCATCTCCAAATTTCAAGTTTCTGTAGTTAGTGGTTTGGGCTGAGCGATGATGAGTCAGTCAGTCAGTCAGTCAGTCAGTCAGGGTGTTGCCTTTTATATACAGAGATAGATAAAAGAACACTAGAAGTGTTCTCTTGTTATATGTATGCCTCTTTAATGTGTCACTATACAATCAGTAATTATCATGTCACAATTGTTAGTCTCCAATTGGTACTCGAGATATATTTTGCCCAAGATAAAATTCTGTTTGTTTGTCTTTTTAGCTCAAGATAATTGCTGACAAGAACATCCCCAAATTAAAGGCAGCACAGTTTGATATTGTGAAGCACATGCGGCAAGACCAAATAACAAATGGTTTAGTTCATGCTATATCAACGGTAAGTTAGTTGCTTTTAAGTATTTAGTAAAAATTGTACCTCAAGTGGAAAAAAGAAATATTATATGTTAATTAATATTCTGTTTAAAAAAATTAGAATTATGTCATCATTCTAATTTGAATTTTGACTTGGAGTACATTTGAGGAAAGCTTCAACAGCGGACAAGGTCTGGAGACCCAATGGTGAAGAAGGTGTAAAACCCACTTTGGCAGTGTCTGTACTCCATGTTAAGAGCGGCTAAAACTGGCATCTGTTCTCCATGTCAGGAGTGTCCTTTCCTCCTGCTGGCAGTAGCTCTAAAATGCTTGGTGACAGGCTATGTGATGAGCCAACCGTAAAAATTCTGTCACATATGGAAATGTTGTCTTCTGGATCTGGTACAAAGGCTAGGGCGTCCCCCATAGGTGACACGCGTTGTCAGTGTGAGAAATGTACAAGGGTTACCGTTGCATGGGTGGCGACAACTAAACAAACTAGCCCTTGCATCCCATCTTGCAACACTCAACGTCGGCATCATGACTGAACGGGACAATGAGCTATCTAAAACCCTAGAAATCCAGCACATAGACATCTGTGCAGGTCAAGATACATGGACACTGGATGCGGTTCCAAGCTGATGTATAAGGGCACAAACGTAACAGCTAGTAGTGTTGACATTATAGTATCATCCACTAGCACTTCGACAGCATGATGTGCCAGAGCAGTTTATTAACTGGGTGCAGTTACTTTATGCACAGCCAAGAAGTCATGTCCATACAACCTCGGGACTATCCAAGGACTTCCCCATCACAGTTGACGTTCACCAAGGTTCTGCACTATCACCACTTCTGTTCATTCTCGTAATGGACACTGTGACAGCTGACCTGCTGCGGCCATTACCATGGACCCTACTTTATGCTGATGACATGATGCTGGCAGCAGAAAACAAGCTTGATCTGCAGAGCCCAACTCAAAAATGGAGTGGCTGGTTGGCGCAACACAGTTTGTGCCTTAATTTGAAGAAAACCAAATACATGACATATGACAGAAATGAAATGGGAACCATCATGATTAATGGTGAAGACCTGACTCTTGTGAGTAAGTTTAAGTACCTCACAATCAGAGTCACTTGCCACTGCAGGAAGGAAGATAATTTAAAATAAAAAATCTATCGTACTGTCATCCAACCAGTCGCCTCGTATGGTTGTATGAGTGCTGGCCGACTACAGAATGCCGCCTAAGTGTAATGGAAACAAAGATGTTAAGGTGGACAGCAGGCCTCACTAAATTAGATCACCTTTCCAAGGATAGCATTAGGAAACAGTTTGGTGTTGCACCGATCCAAGACAAGATGCGTGAGCGTCGTCTTTGATGGTTTGGGCATGTTTCACGAGCCAGTGATGACTATTGTGAAGGTGGGTTACACACTCGCAGTTGTCAGCAGAAGACCCAAAGGACGACCTAAGCAACGTTGGGCTGATACGATTCATAAAGACCTTAAATGCGTGAACATCCACCCAGATGCAGCCTGTGATAGAGTGAAATGGAGATGATGGACCCATGTAGTGGATCCCGCAGGCATGTGGGACAAACACTGAAGGAAAAGAAGAGTGCATTTGAGGAAAATGTATTATAATTTCATTTATGACATACAATGCTGTGCTAAGTATTCAGTTGTGGTATTAGCAGAGAATACCATGTTAATACACAGTTATATTCTTGGCTCCAACCTTTGAGAATATTTCTGTGTGCCTATCAGTGTAATTTCCTGAAAGAGATTCCTTAATAGTACTGTGAGATCTGTGCTTTGGAAATTCATTGCTAAGCAATCGTTGCTCCCTTATTTAGGTGTATGTAACACCCATTGGGTCGTACGTTTTCAAATTATCTGTGAAGAAATTGTAAAGTTTTAGGGAATCTCCAGTATTCTTTGGTGTGGAGGAGGAACTAATTTTTGTGCCAATTTATCCATGTAGTTTGTAGTTGATACAGAAAATACTGTTTGTTTATTATTACTATTAATTTTAAAACAAATATAACATTTATTTTCATGTAATCTTCAGATCACGATGTAGTTACATGATAAGTTTGATAAGAAAAATACTGAAACAAGGTAATTTGAGAAAGAGTGAAAATTGCCATTTGTCCAGTATCACAGTTCACAAAATGTTTTGCACTATCCTCACACTATTCTCATGATTCATATAGGTTGTGTTTTATTGATCAGAAACGTCTTTCTTAGTTGCATTTTCGCCACAGGAAATCACTAGAAACAGTCACCAGTGTAATGAAGGTAAAAGTAAAACTGCATTCTAAGTGCAATATAATAAAGTGTGCTGTGTCTTCAATCACAAATGTTACAATGTAGCTTTTTAAACTAATCAGTGTGTGAGCATGCATCGAAGGATCTTTTCGAACTTAGACCATTGTCCACATTGTCACTTTATGGCAAGAAGGGTTGTCAGCATAGGTTGTCAAGTAAATTGGCATACATCACAATGATGCCATTTGAATATTCATCCACTATTGTGTGACACAAAATATTGAAGATATGCTTCATAGTGATCACCTGTAGACAACACCACCAGCTAATGATCAGTACCAACGAATTGTAGCTTGCATGTACCCTGAGGAGTATGCAACTGTACTGCTTGCTGCTGTTTTGGAGCTCTTCACTAGTAAGTTCAGGAATTGCCTGCTGATAATCATACAAGAGCGTGAAATTGGCCACATATCAATCTACATCTCAAGCTCACAGTCCCATATGTTCGACAGAGAGTTGGATGAAATTATTGTCCAGCCGTACAGTCAGCTTCCAGTAATGGTTTTGTCTTTGAAGGTGATGGGCACATCATACTCACTTAGTGAGCATTTTACTCCCGAATGAACCAAATGTAATGGTCTGTGATGTCTGCTGACATGAACCCAATTGAAAGATTGCTTGGGGCCAGTTGTAACTCTCTGCATGCCATAATATGAACCCTTCTCACATATTGGATGACCTCTGGAGGGCATTTGTTTATAAGTGGGGCAATATTGAGCAACAATGCCTCAACCACCTTGTGGGCAGGTGCCAACGAGAATGGAAGCATGTTACAATGCACAGGGTGCTGAATGTTACCGAGGAGCTGATGTTGAGTTTACAGATATAAAATTTCAATTTTTTTATTGTTGTTTTGTTTTTATTTCACAATAAAATTATTTTCTATAGTTTCATAAGGCTTGTTATTTCATCCACTACCCTTTTTGATTGTAAGCCAACACGTTTGAAATGTGCATGTGGTACAAAACTATTATTGAGCAGTTTATAACGAGCAGTGTAATTCGTGTAACTTTATGTGTAATTGAACATCCAAATATGTCAATGATAATTGCTGCTAGTTGGGTGTCAGTTTACAGTAAAATAATAACTCTGTGTTATTCTGACATATCACATCTTCAAGGTACTGAATCTAAAAATATTAATGTTGTTAAATGATTTTCTTTGATAGTGGTTTATTATATTTTTTATAGGGTAACTGGACTATCAAGAGGTTTAAAATGGACCGCCAGGGAGTGACTCAGGTTCTTTCAAGACTCTCCTACATTTCAGCATTAGGAATGATGACACGAGTCAACTCCCAGTTTGAAAAGACGAGGAAAGTTTCAGGTCCTCGCTCCCTGCAACCTTCTCAGTGGGGAATGTTATGTCCATCTGATACACCTGAAGGAGAGGTAAATAATTAATTTAATTTGCTACAGAAATTTTCATTCACTTTATATGTCATGTGAATGGACAGCTCTTTGTACAGGATGTGTAAGTAAAGCTTCAAGACTGGTCTCAGAACACAAAATTTATTCAATACTTTCATATATTGGAGTAAAATTCTTCAAAATAGGTGCCTTGAGAATCCACATATCGCTTCCAACGAGATTTCCACTGCTGGTAAGCTCCCTTGAACTCCTTAACTGGAATGCTGTTCAAAACCCTCGTTGAAGCCTTTTGGACCTCTGCGACACTGTCAAACCGCTACCCTTTCAGGTCTCTTTTCATCTGTGGGAACAAAAAGAAATCACACAGGGTGAGGTTGAGGCTATAGGGTGGCTACAGCAGCATTGCCATGTTGAGCAGCGTCAAAAATTCAGTGACGGCAGATCGGGTGTGAACGGTCACATTGTCATGGTGGAGCACCCAGTCGTCTTTCTTCTCCGAGCAGCCTCGATCCCTCAAATGGCGGACCACTCCAGTATCCCCTCAAGGGGGTAGTTAGCGCCTGCGTCCGGAGACGGACGGTTCCACGACCTCTATTTGCGGTCATTTTGCTTTTTCACTTCTCGTTTCTTCCTTCCTTTGGTTGGTTCCTTTCTTTGCTCTTCTCCACCTCACTGTCTTCCTTATTCTTTCCCCTGCAAAATCTCCTTGCCTTCTCATTGCCTTCTTCTCCTTGCCTTCTCATTGCCTACTTCTCCTTGCCTTCTCATTGCCTTCTTCTCCTTGCCTTCTCTGGTCTCCGCCTCGGCGTTTGAGACAGTCTGTCCTCTCTCTCTCTCCTCTCTCTCCCTCTCTCTCTCCTTTTTCCTCTTCTTCCTTCCTCCCTCCCTGTGCGCGCCTGAAGGCCGACCTACGCGTTCGCACGCGTAGCCGGTGACGGGGTAACGCGTAATTCCCCGCCCTGGGTAGACATGTAAGGCACGCGCGTACCCCCTGGTAAAGGCCAGGCCCGGGGAGGGGTGATTGCCTGAGCTGATACCTTCTGACCATGCCGATTGGTCCCTCCGTCTGTTTTTCGGGAGGTGTGACCTGAGGTGTAAACATTCACCTAAGGCGGGAGTGCCCTCTGAGAGGGTCCCCACAAGGAAGGAGCGCGCCATCGGAGACGCTGGCAATCATGGGGGATTCCTCCGCAATGGATTTCACTCCATCTCTCTCGACTTCTGCCCAAAAACGGAAACTTGACCAGCTACCAGTGACAAAAGTACTACCGCCTGCCCCACAGTTCCTCGTCGTTTCTCGATCTGAGGACGGAAAGGATTTTTCCTCTGTCAACCCTTTCGTTATCCAGAAGGGCGTCGATGCCATAGCCGGATCTGTCAAATCTTGTACCAGGTTGCGTAACGGTACCTTATTACTCGAAACTGAGAGCGCCTTTCAGGCACAAAAACTGCTTCGGGCCACACTCCTGTACACATTCCCTGTCCGGGTGGAGGCTCACCGAACTTTGAATTCGTCTCGTGGTGTGGTCTATACTAGATCCCTCGACGGCTTGACTGACGAGGAGATTCAATCTTTCCTCGCTGAGCAGGGCGTGACGGCTGTCCATAGGGTCATGAAAAAGGTCAACAATGACCTTGTACCGACCCAGACACTTTTCTTGACCTTCGATAGTGTTCAGCTGCCATCGCGCATCAAGGCGGGCTACGAGGTCATTTCTGTTCGCCCCTATGTCCCGACACCTACGCGCTGCTACCAGTGTCAGCGTTTCAATCACACTCGCCAGTCTTGTTCCAATGCGGCTAAATGTGTCACTTGTGGCAGGGATGCCCATGAGGGTGACTGTCCACCTCCGTCTCCTCGTTGTGTGAACTGTCAGGGTGACCATGCCGCATCCTCCCGCGACTGTCCTGTCTATAAGGAAGAACGCTGTATCCACGAAATTCGGGTCAAAGAGAAAGTGTCCACCACGGCTGCTCGCAAGCTATTGGCTAGTAGGAAGCCCACGCTGCTCCCAGCGGGGAAATACAGTACTGTCCTCGCCACTCCTCGGACTACCAGGGAGGTGGCAACCCAGACATGCGATCTGACCTTCAGCACCACGGTCGTCCGTTCGGCCAGTGCTAAGATCGCGCGGTCGACGTCTCCTCTTCCTCCCATCACCCCACAGACACCAGCCCCTTCATCAGCTTCTGCTAAGACGAAGACCCAGAAGTCAGATGCACGGGCCTTCAAGAAGGAACCGTCCCGTGCAGACTTCCTCCGTACCTCGACCTCCCAGCCTTCGACCGGTACTTCCACCAAACGACCTTCCAAGAAGACACATAGGAAGCACAGTTCTCCTTCTCCGCCACGGCGCATTTCTTCTCCTGCGCCACCCAGCGGTTGCCGCCCCAGGCCGTCCTCCGTTTCGCCTGGCCGCACCGCTGGTAGCCGAACATCTGGCCGTTCACCGGCGGAGGAAGCTCCCCCTCCCGGCCATCTTCCCAAGATGGCCGATGAACCTATAGACCCAATGGACGATGACTGTCCGCCTACTGATAGCGGCGGCAGTGCTCGCTCGAAGCCAGGCCCTCAGTGGCCTTCGAGGTGACCCCTTCTTTCATCTTCTTTTTTTTTTTCTTACGATGGCACTTATTCACTGGAATATTCGCAGCATTCGCTCCAACCGAGAGGACTTGAAGTTGCTGCTCCGCATGCACCGTCCGCTCGTCGTAGCCCTCCAGGAAACGAAGCTACGCCCATGCGATCAAATTGCCTTGGCACACTACACCTCTGTGCGTTTTGACCTACCCCCTGTGGTAGGTATCCCAGCTCATGGAAGGGTTATGTTGCTGGTCCGGGATGATATTTACTACGATCCCATCACGTTGCACACCGGCCTGCAGGCAGTTGCCATCCGCATTACTCTCCCCACTTTTACATTTTCCATTTGTACCGTTTACACTCCATCGTCGTCTGCCGTTACCAGGGCAGACATGATGCAACTTATTGCTCAGCTACCTGCACCATTTTTGTTAACTGGAGACTTCAATGCCCACCATCCCCTTTGGGGCTCTCCAGCATCCTGCCCGAGGGGCTCCCTGTTAGCAGACCTTTTCAACCAGCTCAATCTCGTCTGCCTCAATACTGGCGCCCCTACTTTTCTTTCGGACACATCTCACACCTATTCCCATTTAGATCTCTCTATATGTACTCCCCAACTTGCACGCCGGTTCGAGTGGTATGCACTTTCTGATACGTATTTGAGCGACCACTTCCCGTGTGTTATCCATCTCCTGCAGCATACCCCCTCTCCGTGCTCATCTCGTTGGAACATCTCCAAAGCAGACTGGGGGCTCTTCTCTTCCAGGGCGACCTTTCAGGATCAAACATTCACAAGCTGCGATAGTCAGGTCGCACACCTCACGGAAGTCATTCTCACTGCTGCTGAATATTCCATCCCTCACCCTACTTCTTCTCCACATCGCGTACCGGTCCCCTGGTGGACCGCAGCATGTAGAGACGCTTTACGTGCTCGTCGACGTGCTTTACGCACCTTTCACCGCCACCCTACAGTGGCGAATTGTATCAATTATAAACGACTACGTGCACAGTGTCGTCGTATTATTAAAGAAAGCAAGAAAGCCAGCTGGGCTGCTTTTACAAGCACCTTCAACAGTTTTACTCCTTCTTCTGTTGTCTGGGGTAGCCTGCGCCGGCTATCTGGCACTACGGTCCACTCACCAGTTTCTGGCTTGACGGTCGCGACGGACGTCCTTGTGGCCCCTGAGGCTGTCTCCAATGCCTTCGGCTGCTTTTTCGCAGAGGTTTCGAGCTCCGCTCATTACCACCCTGCCTTCCTCCCCCGCAAACAGCCAGAGGAGGCTAGGCCACCTAACTTCCGCTCCTCGAATCGTGAAAGTTATAATGCCCCATTCACCATGCGGGAACTCGAAAACGCACTTGGCCGATCACGGTCCTCCGCTCCAGGGCCTGATTCTATTCATATTCAGATGCTGAAGAACCTTTCTCCTGCGGGTAAAGGTTTTCTTCTTCGTACTTACAATCGCATCTGGATTGAGGGACATGTTCCCGCATGCTGGCGCGAGTCTATTGTTGTCCCGATTCCTAAGCCGGGGAAGGACAAGCACTTGCCTTCCAGTTATCGACCCATCTCGCTTACCAGCTGTGTCTGTAAAGTGATGGAGCGAATGGTTAACTCTCGATTGGTTTGGCTGCTCGAGTCTCGACGCCTCCTTACCAATGTACAATGTGGATTTCGTAGGCGCCGCTCTGCTGTTGACCATCTGATTACCTTGTCGACCTTCATTATGAATAACTTCTTGCGGAAGCGCCCGACCGCAGCTGTGTTCTTTGATTTGGAGAAGGCTTACGACACCTGTTGGAGGGCGGGCGTTCTCCGCACCATGCATACATGGGGCCTTCGCGGTCGCCTCCCTCTTTTTATTCGTTCCTTTTTAATGGATCGACAGTTCAGGGTATGTGTGGGTTCTGTCCTGTCAGACACCTTTCGCCAGGAGAATGGGGTGCCACAGGGCTCAGTTTTGAGCGTCGCTCTCTTCGCCATAGCGATCAATCCAATAATGGATTGCCTCCCAGCTGATGTATCAGGCTCCCTTTTCGTGGACGATTTTACCATCTATTTCGGCGCGCAGCGTACGTGTTTCCTGGAGCGCTGTCTTCAGCGTTCTCTTGACCGTCTTTACTCGTGGAGTGTCGCCAATGGCTTCCGTTTTTCTGCCGAGAAGACGGTCTGTATTAACTTCTGGCGCTACAAAGAGTTTCTCCCACCGTCCTTACGACTCGGTCCCGTTGCTCTCCCATTCGTGGAGACAACAAAATTTTTAGGTCTTACATTTGACAGGAAACTTAGTTGGTCTCCACATGTCATATTTGGCTGCCCGTTGTACCCGTTCTCTAAATGTCCTCCGTGTTCTCAGTGGTATGTCGTGGGGAGCGGATCGAACCGTCCTACTTCGCCTATATCGAGCGATCGTCCGCTCCAAGCTGGATTATGGGAGCTTCGTATACTCCTCTGCACGGCCATCCATCTTACGCCGCCTCAACTCCATACAACATTGGGGTTTACGACTTGCGATCGGAGCGTTTTATACTAGTCCCGTCGAGAGTCTTCATGCTGACGCTGGTGAGTTGCCACTCACCTACCGGCGCGATATACTGCTTTGTCGGTATGCCTGTCGGCTACTGGCAATGCCCGACCACCCGTCTTATCGTTCCTTTTTTGATGACTCTCTCGACAGTCAATACGGGTTGTATGTCTCTGCCCTGCTACCCCCTGGAGTTCGCTTTCGTCGCCTCCTTCAACACCTTAATTTTTCACTCCCTGCAACCTTTCGAGTGGGCGAGAGCCACACGCCACCTTGGCTCCAGGCTCAGGTTCGCGTCCACCTTGACCTCTGCTCGCTCCCGAAGGAGGTTTCCCCCGGTTCAGTCTACCACTCCCGTTTTATCGAACTTCGTTCGAAGTTCATTAATATGACCTTCATTTATACAGATGGCTCTAAGACCACTGACGGGGTCGGGTGTTCTTTTATTGTCGGGGCACAAAGTTTCAAATACCGGCTCCATGGCCTTTGTTCGGTCTTCACAGCTGAGCTCTTTGCCCTCTACCAGGCTGTCCTTTACATCTGCCGCCACCGACATTCTGCATATGTCATCTGCTCCGATTCCCTGAGCGCTATCCAGAGCCTCAGTGATCCGTACCCGGTTCACCCTTTCGTGCACCGGATCCAACGCTCTCTTCAGCAGCTGGTGGACGTCGGTTCTCCGGTTAGCTTTATGTGGGTTCCTGGCCATGTCGGTATCCCTGGGAACGAAGCTGCAGATGCCGCGGTCAAGGCTGCGGTCCTCCAGCCTCGGACAGCTTCTTGTTGTGTCCCTTCGTCAGATTGTAGCAGGGTAATTTGTCGGCGCATTTTATCGCAGTGGCATGCCGATTGGGCTGCACTTACAGACAACAAACTTAGGGCCCTGTAACCTCTTCCCGTGGCTTGGACGTCCTCCTCACGCCCTTCTCGGCGGGAGGAGGTCGTTTTGGCCCGGTTAAGAATTGGCCACTGCCGGTTCAGCCATCGCCATCTGCTGACGGCTGCGCCGGCGCCGTTCTGCCCATGTGGGCAATTGCTGACGGTCCGCCACATTTTAACGGTCTGTCCGGAATTTAACACCCTGCGTCTTGATCTTGGCCTGCCATGTACTGTAGAAGCCATTTTAGCGGATGACCCACGAGCAGCTGCTCGCGTTCTTCATTTTATCAATTTGACAACCCTCTCAAAGGACATTTGATTCTGCTGTTTTCCTTTTTTAATCCTATGCCTGTCAGTCTGTCTTTTATCGTGTTTTCCGTTTCGTTGCTGTTTTAAACTTGTGACTCGCGGTGCATTCCTCACGTAGTCTGGGCGCTACGTGACTTGGTTATCGGGCTTTCTTGGGCTGTGGTGATGTGTAGGTGTGCCACTCCAAGCTTTGCCTCTTCAACTCTGGATCACATTTGAAGACCCAGGTATCATCACCAATGACCACTTTGTCCAAAAAATAAGGTTCGGTTTGTAAATGTTCAAACATTTTCTGCGAAAAATCCAGTCGCCGCTCCTTCTGTTCGTCCGAGAACACTTCAGCGACAAGTTTCACGCACAATTTTCTCATCACTAGATCTTCTGTAACTAGCTGAAATACAGTTTGGTGATTCAAATCCACTTCATCTGCAATCATTCTGATGCTGAGATGTCAGTCACTGTTTAAAAATTGTCACACTTTGGCCAGATTTTCGTCTATTCTGCTTGTTGAAGGTCTTCCAGAGCATTCATCTTCAAAGTCTTCACGGCCATCATTGAACCCCTTGTGCCACATGAGAACCATGGCATGTGACATTGCGTATTCTGTATAGGCTTCTTGAACCATTCAAATGTTTGTGTACCCGTCTAGTTCAGTTGTACACAAAATTTAATCGAACTCTGCTGCTCCAAGAGGCACTGCATTTTGGACGCTCTGATTTCTTGACGACATTTCAAAACAGATTGCACTTGTGATGTTTTCACCCCAGCATTTCACTGGCGAATGCCGATGCTTGGCTTGCTTAGCCAACACCCCCCACCACCTGGCGCAGGTGGTGAGACCAGTCTTCACGCGCACCGCTACTCAGGAAAAAATCAGTCTTGAAACTTTATTTACACACCCTGTACGAAAGAAGACCAAACACAGTAGAAAAGTGCATGGAAAGAGATATTAACAGTGTGGGAAATGAAGAACCCCAAAGAAAAGTTAGGGCAATTAAATTGAACAAAGGAATGTGTTTAAAGAGAGACTGAGAAGTTGCTTTGGATGCACTATACACATAATGCAGAGGTTTGATTTTGATGAAATCAGACAAGAAGGAAGTCTACAGTAGCAAAATGGAATTATTTAGAAGTGTGTTATGAAAGGAAAGAGCTGGAATAAGTGAAGAGAGACAGCTGTAGTACAATAAATTGAAGAGAAAAATGAACAGTTGAGATTAATGTGACAAAGATGTATTAAAAAACTGGAAAATAAAATTTGTTAATTGATGCATAAGTGAAAATTGAAGGGGAAAAAGCTTGAGGAAGACAGAGAAAGATATAGCTCAGTAAGGTGACAAAAAGTCCTTTATTGACTTTTGTTAAATCAAATGTCAGGTGTACCATTGTAATATGGAAGCAACTGCAGCATAAAGTACGAGAATGTGATAAAAAGAAATGAAATGATTGGCTGATAGTCAAAATTAGGTGGTAAAAAGAAGTAAGAATAATTAGAATGAGTCAAACCTTATTGATTTTATTGAGAGTGTTTGTAAGAATTAAAATGAAAGAGAATTAATAGTAATTTATAAGAAGATTGAATATACAGAATATATACAAAACACTAGAAAATTTCTGAAAAGACTGTCACAAGAGGCAATGAAACTATCTGAAGGGAGAACTGAAAATAGGAAGTAGCGGTGTAAGTTTTTAAGTGCAAACAGGAGGAAATTAGTTATGGAATAGATGTACAGATGATATACACACATTCATGACAGACAATTCGTATTTTTGGAAAGGATAGTAACTATTAGTTTGTATCATGTAACATGAGAGTAAGATTAGGTTAGATTATATAGGGTCTTCAAATGCAGTCTAAGTAGCTTGTATGTTGCAGGGTAGCGTATGCTGAGAAATAATTGTTAAAAACAAACTCTTATGTTGCGCTGTTTCCACACAAAGATTCAAGTGGCCCGCCAGATAGAATTAGTGTCAGTTGTTCTCATAGTGTAGTTGACAGTGCACAAGACTGCTCAGTCTTTGGCTTGGGTTCAGTCCTTACTACCATCCTATGTCCAATTTCTGTATCACTCTCTTGTTCGGTTTTAGGAAGCCAAATGAAGAACACCTTTGGTGCTACTATCTATGGTGGGCTGTTTGAATTTGCACACACAATGGCCTGATTGGCTAACTTCAGTGCCAATTAATTGAGAAATGGCACAACTTACCGAATTTCTTCCTTAACCATTATTTCTCATAGAACAAGAATACATAATACATGTTTACAAAAAGAGAGAAATGCTAATGTTCCTTCCATAAGTTTTAAGTGAAATGGTCCTCATAAATATAATAAAAACATACATTGTTCTAGTGCTCATTTTTCTCTTTGATTTATTGTACTTCAGCTGTCTCTCTTAAGTTATTCCAGCTCTTTCCTTTCATAACACATTTTTTAATGATTCGATTTTGTTCCTGTGGATTTACTTCTTGCATAAAATGTGTAAATCCACATTACATTGGGATACATTTATGAATATTCTTAGACTATTGTAGCCACATGTCATCAAATAGAAAATTAGTTTAACATTCATCTATATTGATCACAGTACTGCTCTGACGCGCAAATCAGATTTTATGGAACATTCACATTATTTGATATTATGAACAATATATTCATCAGTGCATTCTATCTAGAAACTCATAAATGGAACAAGAGGAGTTGGACACTAATAGATTCTTTAGGCTACCCTTACACGGAACTTTATTTGTAGTTAAGCAGTTTATGGCTGCTGGCAAGTTACTGAAAATATTTGTTCCTGAATAATGGATGCCTTTCTGGACCAATGTAAGTTATTTCGAATCTTTATGAAAATCATTCTTGTTTCTAGTACTGTTTTCATGAACTGAGAAGTTGATTGAAGAAGAGATATATTGTTCCAGCAAATTTCATTAAGGAATAAATATATTAATATGCAATAGTTAGTACTCCCAGTTCATTGAATAGGCCTCTGTAGGTTTCTCTTGAAATTCTCACCACAAATAATTCCTATTACAAGCTTTTGGACCCAGAAAACTTTATCTTGGGTTGATGAGTTACCTCTAAAATGATTCTGACGATATTATGGAATGAAAATAAGTGAGGTATGCTATCTTTTCTGATTTTTTAAAAATTTTTATATCACCCACATTTCCCAAAATCCGTATTTTAAATTGACACTTAGGCCTCCAGTTGAATGTATCATCAGGTATAATCCAAAGAATGTAATACTCTCAACTCTTCTATCTGCTTGTGGTCATACTTTAGACCTATACAAGGAGGAAGCTTCTTAAAATATCTGAACTGCAAATAGTGTGTCTTTTCAAAATTTAGTGACAAAGAGTTGGCTAGGAACCATTTATTAATGTTCACAAAAATTTCATGAACAGGTCTTTCTAAAACTATACTTGGTTTGCTATTTATTACAATGTTTGTATCATCTGCTAATAAAAAACTTGGCATCTGATAATGTTCCTGATGAAAGGTCACTGATATACACAAGAAAGCGTAAGTGCTCCAAGACAGAACCTTGTGGGACACCACATATAATTAGTTCCGTGTTGGATGATGATTAGCTGCATAGAACAGCAATGTCTCCTGTTGACACCCTTTGTTTCCTGTCCGAGACAAATGATTTGAAACATTTTGTGGCATTTTCTGTTGGAACACAATATTAAATTTACCTAAAAAAACTATTTTATTTTACAAGGTAAAATACCTTTGACAGATCACAGGATATACCAGTAGTCTGTAATTTCTTGTCTAATGAATTAAGTACATTCTTGCTATATGTGTAAATACCCTTCTCAGTATTGAAACCCTTTAGAAACCCTTGATGGTATTTCCTTGGCTCCTTTCTTATACAGATGCATACTGTATTTTACAGACTATAAGATACTACCGGCTGTAAGACAACTTAATTTTTAAGTAATTTCTTAAAAAATAACATTTCTTCTTCTTCTTCTTCTTCCTCCTCCTCATCATCATTATTGGTGTCCTCTTCATATATAAGATAGTCTTCACTACCATTAAGAGTTTTACTTATGCCACATTTCGTGAAAGATTTAACGATATGTCTTCCCTCACTCTAGACCATTACTTTTTTATTCATTGACCCACTTGTTTGATTGTAGGTCATTTTAAAGCTCCCTTTATTGTAAATAAGCCCTCATGGAAAAACAGCAAGCTCTGTAGTTCCCTGTCTCAATGTCTCTCTCACAGAATTTTTCAGATAACTACTAAATTGATCTAGCACAAGGAGAGAACTCTTCTTCAATAAAGCACCTTTCCATCTGTCACACACTCTGTTAATCCATAATTTCATACCAGCCTCATCCCTCCAATCCTTGTCATGTGTGTGAACACCACCCCTGCTGGTATTTCAAAACATTTTGGCATTATCTTGCACTTGAAAATGATCATTGGATTAAGTTTAGTACCATCGGCACAACATGAAAGGACTATAGTGTCATGCATTTTTTAGTGTCCTCTTGTTTTTATAGTTATTGTTTTAGCACCTTTCATGGCAACTTTTCTGTTACTTGGTACATCAAATGTCAGAGTAATGTCATCCATATTTGCTATTTGGCTTTCTTCCACACTTGTTTTCTTTTGATGGTGAATAATAAAGTGATGGAAAGATAATATTTTCCTTTTATACTCTTGCGACCTTTTTTGAGATGTTTGGTTTTGGTTTGCTTCATGAATCTGTAGCACCAAACCACTCTACCCTTAAAGTCTGTTAAGTTCTACTGTAGTGCTAGCTTATGAGTATGTATTTGAATCATTTTTGGATTAATTCCAATGCCATTTTGACAATGTCCTTGAATGCATTTCTATACATCATCCTCTGTTTTTGGCCATTTTGCATTCAGTCCCCTATTTGCACATTTAGTCTTCCTCATTTTTTTTCAGTTCTCATTTTCTAGCTCACCAATCATGAATGGTTTTTTTCTGTTGGTGGACGGCCGAAACACTGCTCGGCTGCTCTGTTTCCATGTTCC
Source organism: Schistocerca nitens (assembly GCF_023898315.1). Taxonomy (NCBI): domain Eukaryota; kingdom Metazoa; phylum Arthropoda; class Insecta; order Orthoptera; family Acrididae; genus Schistocerca; species Schistocerca nitens. The sequence goes on from NC_064622.1 coordinate 359,182,490, forward strand.
TGCATATGGTATTATTTTCAATTTATAGCTCACATCATATGAACCATTACGGAACTAGCTACTAACAAAAAAACTGTACTGTTACCGATAACCCAAATCACTTTCAATTCAAGTTCAGTGGCACCGTAGATTTCAGTGGTGCATCATAGGCCAGACGGTGTTCTGGGTTTGTGATGATGGTGCAGGAGGGAGACAGTGGTAGCAAGCTTGTGAATTCCCCCAACTCATGTTCGTTGCACAGGTGCACTGCTGCCGCCAGTTGGATCCAATGTTGCCAGATAAAGATAAGTTCCCACAGCATTGAATATATGGCTGTTTTTAAGATTGGTGGGAATTTTAAATCAAATGCTGGACATTGTCATATGAATTTTGAGTATAAAGTGAACCTGAATTTTGGAGGCAATTTTTCAGAGAAAAAAGTGCATCTTATAGTCCATAAAATATGGTAACTTGGGCGTAATTCAGCCAGTCTGAATGTGTTTCAGTGATAAATGATTTATTATGCAAACATTACTAAAATGCTACTAAAAAAGAAGAGAAATGGATTGGCAAAATGGATAGTAGAACACTGTAAATAGGTATTTAAGGATTTAAGTACTGAAGTGACTAATTAAGCAGCACTGTTATATGCAGAATGAGATGATATCCTCCTCGAGTTGTTATTTTGAATACTATTTTGTACCATTTTTGTTCACTTTTAGAAAGTCTGTTGACTGCTTTAGATTGTTACTAGTTCTGCAATTAATTGTTATTCCTTTCATAAAATTACTCATGGTTTTCAAATTTATTTATAGCTGTCGTTTAGAAAGTCTCTTTCACATGTTAAACAATGGCAAGTCCAGGATGGAATATCGAAAATGTTATGAAAAGGATCCCCCCCATGAACCATGGACCTTGCCGTTGGTGGGGAGGCTTGCGTGCCTCAGCGATACAGATGGCCGTACCGTAGGTGCAACCACAACGGAGGGGTATCTGTTGAGAGGCCAGACAAACATGTGGTTCCTGAAGAGGGGCAGCAGCCTTTTCAGTAGTTGCAGGGGCAACAGTCTGGATGATTGACTGATCTGGCCTTGTAACATTAACCAAAACGGCCTTGCTGTGCTGGTACTGCGAACGGCTGAAAGCAAGGGGAAACTACAGCCGTAATTTTTCCCGAGGACATACAGCTCTACTGTATGATTAAATGATGATGGCGTCCTCTTGGGTAAAATATTCCGGAGGTAAAATAGTCCCCCATTCGGATCTCCGGGCGGGGACTACTCAAGAGGACGTCGTTATCAGGAGAAAGAAAACTGGCGTTCTACGGATCGGAGCGTGGAATGTCAGATCACTTAATCGGGCAGGTAGGTTAGAAAATTTGAAAAGGGAAATGGATAGGTTAAAGTTAGACATAGTGGGAATTAGTGAAGTTCGGTGGCAGGAGGAACAAGACTTTTGGTCTGGTGATTACAGGGTTATAAATACAAAATCAAATAGGGGTAATGCAGGAGTAGGTTTAATAATGAATAAAAAAATAGGAGTGCGGGTTAGCTACTACAAACAGCATAGTGAACGCATTATTGTGGCCAAGATAGACACAAAGCCCATGCCTACTACAGTAGTACAAGTTTATATGCCAACTAGCTCTGCAGATGATGAAGAAATAGATGAAATGTATGACGAGATAAAAGAAATTATTCAGGTAGTGAAGGGAGACGAAAATTTAATAGTCATGGGTGACTGGAATTCATCAGTAGGAAAAGGGAGAGAAGGAAACATAGTAGGTGAATATGGATTGGGGGGAAGGAATGAAAGAGGAAGCCGCCTTGTAGAATTTTGCACAGAGCATAGCTTAATCATAGCTAACACTTGGTTCAAGAATCATGAAAGGAGGCTGTATACATGGAAGAAGCCTGGAGATACTGACAGGTTTCAGATAGATTATATAATGGTAAGACAGAGATTTAGGAACCAGGTTTTAAATTGTAAGACATTTCCTGGGGCAGATGTGGATTCTGACCACAATCTATTGGTTATGAACTGCAGATTGAAACTGAAGAAACTGCAAAAAGGTGGGAATTTAAGGAGATGGGACCTGGATAAACTGAAAGAACCAGAGGTTGTAGAGAGTTTCAGGGAGAGCATAAGGGGACAATTGACAGGAATGGGGGAAAGAAATACAGTAGAAGAAGAATGGGTAGCTCTGAGGGATGAAGTGGTGAAGGCAGCAGATGATCAAGTAGGTAAAAAGACGAGGGCTAATAGAAATCCTTGGGTAACAGAAGAAATATTGAATTTAATTGATGAAAGGAGAAAATATAAAAATGCAGTAAATGAAGCAGGCAAAAAGGAATACAAACGTCTCATAAATGAAATCGACAGGAAGTGCAAAATGGCTAAGCAGGGATGGCTAGAGGACAAATGTAAGGATGTAGAGGCTTGTCTCACTAGGGGTAAGATAGATACTGCCTACAGGAAAATTAAAGAGACCTTTGGAGAGAAGAGAACCACTTGTATGAATATCAAGAGCTCAGATGGCAACCCAGTTCTAAGCAAAGAAGGGAAGGCAGAAAGGTGGAAGGAGTATATAGAGGGTTTATACAAGGGCGATGTACTTGAGGACAATATTATGGAAATGGAAGAAGATGTAGATGAAGACGAAATGGGAGATAAGATACTGCGTGAAGAGTTTGACAGAGCACTGAAAGACCTGAGTCGAAACAAGGCCCCGGGAGTAGACAACATTCCATTAGAACTACTGATAGCCTCGGGAGAGCCAGTCATGACAAAACTCTACCATCTGGTGAGCACGATGTATGAGACAGGCGAAATACCCTCAGACTTCAAGAAGAATATAATAATTCCAATCCCAAAGAAAGCAGGTGTTGACAGATGTGAAAATTACCGAACTATCAGTTTAATAAGTCACAGCTGCAAAATACTAACGCGAATTCTTTACAGACGAATGGAAAAACTGGTAGAAGCGGACCTCGGGGAAGATCAGTTTGGATTCCGTAGAAATGTTGGAACACGTGAGGCAATACTGACCTTACGACTTATCTTGGAAGAAAGATTAAGAAAAGGCAAACCTACGTTTCTAGCATTTGTAGACTTAGAGAAAGCTTTTGACAATGTTGACTGGAATACTCTCTTTCAAATTCTGAAGGTGGCAGGGGTAAAATACAGGGAGCGAAAGGCTATTTACAATTTGTACAGAAACCAGATGGCAGTTATAAGAGTCGAGGGGCATGAAAGGGAAGCAGTGGTTGGGAAAAGAGTGAGACAGGGTTGTAGCCTCTCCCCGATGTTATTCAATCTGTATATTGAGCAAGCAGTAAAGGAAACAAAAGAAAAATTCGGAGTAGGTATTAAAATTCATGGAGAAGAAGTAAAAACTTTGAGGTTCGCCGATGACATTGTAATTCTGTCAGAGACAGCAAAGGACTTGGAAGAGCAGTTGAACGGAATGGACAGTGTCATGAAAGGAGGATATAAGATGAACATCAACAAAAGCAAAACAAGGATAATGGAATGTGGTCGAATTAAGTCGGGTGATGCTGAGGGAATTAGATTAGGAAATGAGACACTTAAAGTAGTTTTGCTATTTAGGGAGTAAAATAACCGATGATGGTCGAAGTAGAGAGGATATAAAATGTAGACTGGCAATGGCAAGGAAAGCGTTTCTCAAGAAGAGAAATTTGTTAACATCGAGTATAGATTTAGGCGTCAGGAAGTCGTTTCTGAAAGCATTTGTATGGAGTGTAGCCATGTATGGAAGTGAGACATGGACGATAACTAGTTTGGACAAGAAGAGAATAGAAGCTTTCGAAATGTGGTGCTACAGAAGAATGCTGAAGATAAGATGGGTAGATCACGTAACTAATGAGGAGGTATTGAATAGGATTGGGGAGAAGAGAAGTTTGTGGCACAACTTGACTAGAAGAAGGGATCGGTTGGTAGGACATGTTTTGAGGCATCAAGGGATCACAAATTTAGCATTGGAGGGCAGCGTGGAGGGTAAAAATCGTAGAGGGAGACCAAGAGATGAATACACTAAGCAGATTCAGAAGGATGTAGGTTGCAGTAGGTACTGGGAGATGAAGAAGCTTGCACAGGATAGAGTAGCATGGAGAGCTGCATCAAACCAGTCTCAGGACTGAAGACCACAACAACAACAACATGAAAAGGATAGATTGCTACTCATTGTAAAGATGACATGTTGTGTTGCAGACAGCCACAATGAAAAGGCTGTTATGTACCAATTTTTGCCAAAGCCTTCTTCACAGAAGGAAGGAAATACATAAGTATTCACACAAGCAGGCAGACCTCATACACACAACTGCCATCTCCAGCTGCTAATGGTCAGAATGCAACTCTTGTGTTGAAAAAAAGCACCAATTCAGAGGAGCAGGCAGCACTCTTTTCTCCCTCCACCCATACTCTGCTATCCCTCCCCCTTCATTGTCCATTCTGGATTGCTATTTTCATTCAATGTGGCAATTGCAGTCTGGCAAGAGTGGCTGGAGATAGTGGTCGTGTGTGTCTGTGAGATGTGCCTGCTTGTGTGAATGTGTGTATTTTTTCCTTTGGTTTCTGAAGAACGCTTTCCCCAAAAGCACAGTGTGTAATATTCTTTTTGTTTTTGTTGCGCCTGTCTGTAGCTCAAAGTGTCATTTGTATAGTGACTAGCAATATTTCACATCTTACAATGATACATGTGTTGAATGACTTCAAATTTATTATTCGTATGAATGATTTTTTTTCTACTTCATGGAAGTGAAGTACCAGCTGTAGACTGCAAACGTTTAATTTAATCCAGTGAAACTTCTCTTTTTATGTTATTTGTAAGTGTAAACTGTAAAATATAAATGGTCAGAAATGACTTTTTAAGCATATAATTACACTGAAGAGCCAAAGAAACTGGTGCACGTGCCTAATATAGTGTTGGGCCCCCGCGAACACCCAGAAGTGCCGCAACACAATGTAGCATGGATTCAACTAATGTCTGAAGTAGTGCTGTAGGGAATTGACACCATGAATCCTGCAGGGCTGTCCATAAATCTGTAAGAGTACGAGCAGGTGGAGATCTCTTCTGGACAGTATGTTGCCTGGCATCCCAGATATGCTCAATAATGTTCATGTCTGGGGAGTTTGGTGGCCAGCAGAGGTGTTTAAACTCAGAAGAGTGTTCCTGGAGCCACTCTGTAGCAGTTCTGGATGTGTAGGGTGTCACATTGTCATACTGGAATTGCCCAGGTCCTTCGGAATGCACAATGGCCATGAAGAGATGCAGGTGATCAGACAGGATGCTTACGTACCTGTCTGTCACCTGTCAGAGTCGTATCTAGACGTATCAGGGGTCCCATATCACTCCAACTGCACATGCCCCACACCAATACAGAGCCTCCATCAGCTTGAATGGACCCCTGTTGACACGCAGGGTCCTTGGATTCATGAAGTTGTCTCCATACCCGTACACATCAATTTGCTCCATACAGTTTGAAATGAGTCTTGTCCGCTGATGCAACGTGTTTCCAGTCATCAACAGTCCAATGTCACTGTTGGTGGGCCCAGGTGAGGTGTAAAGCTTTTTGTCGTGCAGCCATCAAGGATACATGAGTGGGCCTTTGGCTCTGAAAGTCCATATTGATTATATTTTGTTGAATGGTTCGCATGCCGACACTTGTTATGGCCCAGCATTGAAATCCGCAGCAATTTGCGGAAGGGTTGCACTTTCCTCATGTTGAACGATTCTCTTCAGTTGTCTTTACTCCCGTTCTTACATGATCTTTTTCTGGCCGCAGTGATGTTGGAGATTTGATGTTTTACTGGATTCACGGTACACTTATGAAATGGTCATATGGGAAAATCCCTACTTCATCGCTATCTTGGAGACACGGTTTCCCATCACTTGTTCACTGACTATAACACCACATTCAAACTCACTTAAATCTTGATAAGCTGCCATAACCGATCTAACAACTGCGCCAGACACTCATCGTCTTATATAGGTGTTGCTGATCACAGCACCATATTCTGTGTGTTTACATATCTCTGTATTTGAATACATGTGCCTATAACTGTTTCTTTGGGGCTTCAGTGTATAAAATATCAATAAATCATGTTATTAATGATACTGACCCTTAGTGTGAAACCTTTGGGCTTATAAAATTTTGGCACTTCATAAAACACATTAGTAGTGCCTATCTTTTTACCAAAAATACAGTGTTTTACTTTAATTTGGTCATGTGTCATGTGGTATCTAATTCATAAAAACACACAAAAATTTTGATATGTTACCCAGCAAAGTGAACTTTAAATTTATTAAGAATGAAAAGGAGTGACATTGCTGACAGAAAAGGTGACTGAATATCCAAGCAAAATTGTTGAAGTTTAGTAAATTGATGGTGTGCAAATTACACCATAAGGGAACAATGCTGAGCACTTATGGGTTCAAGTCCTTAGAAGCAAAGCACACAGTAAATAGTCTGTTGACATGGGTAAATTGTTATTAAGCAGCAATTCCTGCTTAATAAATGCCAAATAAGTGGAAACTTCGATGCTTTTGTTGCCCAGATCTGTACATCATTGTTAGCGAGCTAACTGAGGAAACTTATTCTGTTTCTTTGCTTTTAGAAGATGCCAGAATGAAAGAGTCATCATATGTGTGAATGAAGTAACATAGCTTCAAAAAGAGCAACCTACATTAAACTTTTACAAAAAATGAAGTGTCAGATTAAAGCACCCATTCACTGATGCAGATGAATAGTGATTTCATACATATTATACTGTGAATGTTGTCAAAGTGTGCACAGAGCAGTGTCAAATAGTAGTGCTGGTCAATGTTTCATTGTTGTGCTATGTGGTGGTATTGGTGTGTAGACAGGTAGCATACATATTTATGTGTACATAAATTGCGTGTATGTCTCCACTAAACATGTCAATTCCATTAACTCAATTTATGTTTTCCAGGCCTGTGGATTAGTTAAGAATTTGGCGTTAATGGCTCATATTACAACAGAAGTAGAAGAAGGTCCTATAATTCGGCTAGCATTTAATATGGGAGTGGAAGATGTTAATTTGCTTGGTGGAGAGGAAATTAACAGTTGTGATGTCTACATGGTATTTCTTAATGGTGAGTAATTCTTTCTAAATTAACTTGCTTATTTGCAAGTGAAATTTGAACAACTAGTGGAACGGAGCAGAGTTAATTACTTTTTTTAATACCTCATGAAACTACAAGCTTTTTGACGTGAAAGTAGAAGTTTGTGACGTTTCATAACACTTTCTCGACATAGATTTTTTTCAGTGACTTATGTATGTCTTCATAATGTTCTTCATTTGAAATCTCTGTCATGGGAAATGACAGTACCTTGAAATTTAGTTGCTGAATACCACTTTTCACCTTGTCACAGGCATTAAATTGGTTTTGAATTAGGTACTGTTGCATTATTGGGAAGAAAACAAAGTGTTGTAAGACAAAACAGAAGAGGAACTGTGTGGCATGCTTGTACATTTTTTTGTAAGAAAAGTATAACAGTCTACAACAGTACTTTCAAAACTGGAAAGTGGAGATTGAAATACAAAATTTTGAAGTATTCACACTATTCACCAGTATAAGGAACTACTGTTTCTGTTTGTGTGTCTGCCATTCTGCTACCTGTCCTTACACTCATTTTAACCCTCTTTTCCTTTATTTTCTGCTTTTCAACTTCTGTGTCTATATTTACATTATACTTCACAAGACATATTATGATATGTGGTGAAGGGTACATCTGTTACTACTATCATTTCACCCTTCCCTGTCCCATTTCAGAACAGTGTTTGAGAACACCTTGATAAACCTGCCTGAGCTCTGATTTTATCATCATTGTCATTTTGTGAAACATATGTGACAGGAAGAAATATGTTGTCCAACTCTTCTAGGAAACAGAATTGCACCTCTCTTATAGGACCTAGCACTGGAGCTTGTTGAGGGGTCTCACATTTACTAAATGGCAGGTGGCATAGGATGTTTTATGTAGATTCTGTTCATGTTAATTTCTTGCATTACTTACCTTATTTACTAAATTATGTATTCCATATAGTATAACACATTTAGTGGAAAGGAAGTGATTCCTGGGCGTGTCTGAGCACGGCATCATCACTGGTGTAAAAGGTGCACTGTGTAAGGGCTTGTATGACATTGTGAAGCAGTTTGTAGTTGCTGTTTGTGATGTAACTGGATAGAGAGAATACGCTCTTCAGTTCGCAGACCAATTGTTGTGCTCTGTCTTCAATGACTCTGACATTGATGTGTTAAAACACCAATTTTCCTTCCTCCCCTTGCTTTCACATCCTCTTTCTCTATAAATCTGCAGTATTTGTGTAAAGCCAAACTACTAAGGCCCAATTTGCTATTATTTTTGCCAAAATTGGTGTTGTTTGTTGCCAAATTCATTATTTTTGCAAATTAGTTTATATTTTTGTCAAATTTGTTGTTATTTACTTGCCAGATTTTGTCTATTTTTTGCCACCATTGGCACCATTTCTTGCCAAAGCCATAGTTGTTCTTGTCAAATGAAGTGTAATTTTTTTGGTAAATTTGGTGTTATTTTTTGCCAAATTTGGTGTTATTTTTTGCCAAATTTGGTGTAATTTTTTGCCAAATTTGGTGTAATTTTTTGCCAAATTTGGTGTTATTTATTGCCAAAATTGGTGTTACCTTTCACAAAATTTGTTATTCTGACTTAACTTGTGTTGGTTATTTAATGTTAAGATTAAGTGTCTACATGTTATCACACTTTGATAGTGTAAATCTACTACAGTGGAAATTCAGTGAAACAGTTATGGCGACAGTTTGTCACATATTACACTTACTGTTGCTTTATTTGACAGAGCTAAATTTTTGACCAGTTGATGTACATTATCTTCTCTTATGAAGATGGTAGCCAGTACTGAAACCAGTAGAGAATAAATAAAATTATGTAGCTTTTGGCACAAAAAATAATTTTTTTCCAAATATTTACCAACTGTAGATAGCCATTGCAAGAAAGCTCGATGCAGTTCAGTTTGCCAAATTTGGTATTGCTTATTTTGCCAAATTTGGCATTGTTTCTTTTTCCAAATTGAGTGTTTTTTGTCAAATTGAGTGTTTTTTTGCCAAAATAGGGATCTTTCTGCAGAACTTGCTGTTTTTTTTTCCATATTCCGTGCTAATATTGGTGCTTTTTTTTAAATTTTCACATCATAGTTTCTGGGAAATGAACTGCCAGTTGAAGATTATAAACGAACCTCAGCCTTGAGGAGATCAAAAGTCAAAAAGCAGTGTTAACATTCAATAACTATAAGTTACAAATATTAGTAAACTGCTATCCTCTGATCTACAACATTTTTGCATAGCAAAATTACAATTTTTGTGACATCTCGTAAAATTTGTTGAATTTGGGATATTTCATTATAAACTGCTAATTTCAAACTATCGTTCTTATGAAATTTTCGTGTCCCTACCAACACTTCTTTACTGTAAATATGTGAATTTAAAGTTTAATTTTACCATTAAGTCTTTCAGTGTTCTTCATCAGTGCTTGTTCCGTGGATGTACAGGGTGATTCAAAAAGAATACCACAACTTTAGGAATTTAAAACTCTGCAACGACAAAAGGCAGAGCTAAGCACTATCTGTCGGCGAATTAAGGGAGCTATAAAGTTTCATTTAGTTGTACATTTGTTCGCTTGAGGCGCTGTTGACTAGGCGTCAGTTAATGCTAAGATGGCGACCTCTCAACAGAAAGCTTTTTGTGTTATTGAGTACGGCAGAAGTGAATCGACGACAGTTGTTGAGTGTGCATTTCGAACGAAGTATGGTGTTAAACCTCCTGATAGGTGGTGTATTAAACGTTGGTATAAACAGTTTACGTCAACTACCCGAGGCGATGGATCGGCCGCCAGGCAGCCCGTGACAGAGCACTTCATCACCGGCCTCCAAGAAACCCTGATCTTACCCCCTGCGATTTTTTCTTATGGGGGTATGTTAAGGATATGGTGTTTCGGCCACCTCTCCCAGCCACCATTGATGATTTGAAACGAGAAATAACAGCAGCTATCCAAACTGTTACGCCTGATATGCTACAGAGAGTGTGGAACGAGTTGGAGTATCGGGTTGATATTGCTCGTGTGTCTGGAGGGGGCCGTATTGAACATCTCTGAACTTGTTTTTGAGTGAAAAAAAACCTTTTTGAATACTCTTTGTAATGATGTATAACAGAAGGTTATATTATGTTTCTTTCATTAAATACACATTTTTAAAGTTGTGGTATTCTTTTTGAATCACCCTGTATAATGTTGACAGCTACTAGTTCATTAATTTTTAAACCTTTTTAGCAGATTTAAAATTGAGAACCATTTATTTTAATAGTCTTTTATTTATTTTTTGCACTATCACAGGTAACATCTTAGGGATAATACGAGATTACAGCCGACTTATAAGAGTATTCAGGTTGTTACGAAGACGAGGCTTAATAAGCGGATTCATTTCAATATACCCTATGCATAACCATCGGTGTATTTATATCAGTTCTGATGGTGGGCGTCTTTGTAGGTAAGTTTTAATTAATTTATTTTTCTGTCAGTTATTTGCTGAAAATAGTGCTAAACATGCTATATACTGGATTAATCTTCCACATTTCAGGCCATACATAATTGTCCATAAGGGTAAACCACTTGTAAAGCAGCAGCATATTCAAGAGCTTATACAGGGTCTGAGAATTTTTGAAGACTTCCTGAATGATGGTAGGTATAAAGTCACAGTGTAAAATACATTAAAATAAAATTATTATTGAGTTGTGATGATGCCACAGTGTAATATTACATGTTCCTTTTATCAAAATGGTGATGACTGTGTTTCCATACCTCTGTTATCAAGTGTCATGTGTAGTTGGTACCCACAGCTGCTACATATTTCAGAGACACGGCTAAAAAGAAGTGAGCATGTCATATTCTCAGTATACAACAAAATTCATACCAAGATGTGAGTAGGAACGTGCTGCATTTTTAATGTAACATGGAATGTACACTACTCACTTGTAGGATCACAGGTTAGCCACTGCTGGCAGTGGGGATGATTTAGTATACAGCAAGTGGTATTGTCAATGCTCTTACCAAACGTGCATTGCAGAGGACATGATTTAGTATACAGCAAGTGGTATTGTCAATGCTCTTACCAAATGCGCATTGCAGAGGACAGCTACAATGAAGTACCAGTTGAGTGCACTAACAATGCAGTAATAGATCCTAAAATAATGCTAGCAAATTGTAATGTTCATCACTCTGTGGACTGCAGAGATGGGAGAAGTCAAATCATGTGAACTCAGGGTGTATATGACCCGGGACAACCAGGAGATCCGGGAAAAACCCGGGAATTTTTTCACCCGGGAGGAAACCGGGAAAAACCTGGGAATTTTTCGTTATTTTAGGTTTGAGTTAAATTTTTGTAATCTTGACTGGTAAGAATCGATACTCTAACAAAGGATATTACTCTATCTCACTACTGCAGAATAATACTACAACAATAAAACGTGAACGAGAAAAAAATATGAAAATAAAACATAAATTGCAAAGGAAATGTGCCATATACAACAACAAAACACAGTGCTCATACAAACGTTTGCCAACAGCAAAATGTGTCAAAGGCGTTAGGAAGACTATGCAATGCTTCATAAGAACAAAATGTCTCCGATGAGCGTGTCGTCACAACTGTTTAACTAGATTCGTTATAGCAGTTACGTGCGGGCTCATGCGCATGCGTAGTTGAGTGGCGGGGCAAACCGATGTATCTGACCTGAATGACAATTGCGGGTAGAGGAAGGGGCGCCAAATTCATATTCATGAGAAGAAAAAAATCATGTTTCACAAAGACCCTAGCATCCAGCGCACGTTAGTCTACCGATTACTCATGATTTTGAAACGCATCTCTGTTGGTTTTTGAACACACTCTGTAAGTTGATTTCTGAATGAATCATAAGTTAATTTTTGAATGCGTGCCTAGTGTACGTGATGTCTGTCAGGGTAATCCTCGTCGCATTTAGAAATAAACTTTCCTGCAGGCAAAAGGGGACCGGGTTATAAGAGCTGAGCAGAGTAAAGCCGAACGGGTGAACGCCAACGGCTGTCTGATTATGTGGTTGATTGGGTTTGGAATGATCAGCTTTGTTATAATTACTAGCGAAATCCATAGACTACCAGAGTGGAAATAAACGACTAACAGGAATAACAGGTAAGAAAGATTACGTATTATCTTCTCGGTGTATCCAAGAAAATGAAATTTTGTCAGAAAATTTTTGGCCATATCGCTACTCTAGTAAGGGCCAGTTGTACAGTCCCCGTCTAGCAGCCGCTCAACTTATATTCTGGAAGTAGCACAGAAAGTAGTTTGTTCGAACATAACAACGCCTAACCGGAGAATAAATTTTGACAAAGGCAGGAATAGTTCCAGAATTAGTCATGACAAGATTGTTTGTTAGAACGAGGAAGGAGAAGAAACGGGGACGTCAAACCAATTAGGGAAGAATATGACGATTCCAAATTTAAGTAAAAATCTCGTACTACTACTTTTCGATCTCATGCTCGAGAAACTGGGGCGTATGAATGAAATGTGAAACTATTTTCTAACATTAAATTATTTGCTTGTAGTAGGCCTAATAGGCATTTTATGTTGGTCTTCGTGAATTATATTCTGTCGTGTTGTAAAAATGACCATTTGTGCCAAAACAGTCTCGTTTATTTGGTGTGTGTTACAATTTCTGCAGTGTTAGAAAGACCTATTTTGTTTTATCTAGCCGACAGTGACAAAATAAACATAATCAGATCGAGAAACCACACCAGTCATGGGTACTATTTGTATTAACAGCTTACACAGTATTAGACAACGATATTTCAGCCTCTTTTCTTTTATGACATAGCGTAAGATCTTTTAATGTCTTACACATACGAACATACGGGCTTCCTGCGTGATCGTAGCTGCCAAAGCGCGGTGGCGCCTGTTATCTGGCGCTCTCTGACGACTACTGAAACGAACCTGTTTTAACAGGTCGCGGGAAAAATTGCGAATGGTGGTTTGAAAAACGTTACTTTCAAAGTAAATTTCCTTTTTCGCAGGTGGAACTATGTGTGAGAATGTACGATGAATTCCTTACATCACAGAGCGTTTGATGACGAGCCATTAGAAGTATTTCGAGCCCAGATCAGACAATCGTGTCGTTATTATGAGCAAATTGATGTAGTGCTACGGGAAGCTCTCGCTCCTCTGCGGTAGCTAATTTATTTGTGGAAAACTTTGATAAGAATTCAGTGGACTCGGCTAAAAATTTTACTGGCACATTTGTGTGATGTATCTTAAAGTGTAACACGGGCAAGAAAAATCAACATTATATGTGAAAGCTTAGCTTCTGTTGCAGCTTATTAACCTTAGAGACCAATTTTGTACGTGAAAGCTTTGCTTTTCTTGTAGCAACACTATGTATATTAATTTAAAACATAAACTTTTCCTGTTTGTGTATCCGCGCTACTTAACAGTGATGTTGCTATTAGCGGACTACATCATGTGTCCTACGCTCTGAATATCCGCTGTCCCGGCTGGCGTGATCACGTGACATGAGCTATGACTCGCTTACAAAAGCGTATCGCAATCTCGATTACATGGTTCGGAAAGTAACATGCGGTGTTTGGTGGGATTCGAATTTATACTTTCGTGATACGAAAATATACAGCGTACATATTGCTGGGAAAAAAAAAAAAAAAAAACGTGTTTTCTTCCCTGAGTTTCGTTTTTTAAAGTGCCTGGAAATTCTACGCCCATGTATAAAACCATAACCATTCAAAGAATTTAAAGTTTTACAGTTCCGAGGGAAAAATATACTGTCACTTAATAACATGGAAAAAGTGTGTTTTCATCCGGGAGAAAGTGTATTTTTAACCGGGAAATCCGGGAATTTTTTTTCCTTGTCCACGTATACACCCTGGAACTATAACTAAAATCGTAGATGAAGAGAACAGTTCCTCTGACCAGTAGTTCACATATTAAGATTTCTGGACCTAACCGGGAAGCAAGTGTTGCTTGGATGGTGGCACGTGGATATCTCTGATCAGATCACCTGTCAGTTGTTATTAACTACGGTACTATAGTGTACTTGGATGTTATTCACCCTGTGAATAGATGGAACATCTGGAAAACATATCAGGATAAATATATTGAAATCCTAAAAGCAAAACACAGAAGCAGGTGATACTTTACAGAGGATGTGTGCATACTGTATGGGGCAGCATTAGAGAATTTGTGGTAATATCAGTTCTGAAAACCAAATCATTCAGACCAAAAATTGCTGCAGTACTGGATTTGTTGATGCCAAATGCGCAGTAACATTTCCAGAAAGAATAAAAGCTCTAAAAATATACAGAAAGCATGCCTGTAAACCAAATATCATTTACTTGAATTGGATACAGTCAAAAACTTAGCAGGTTGCTCAAGTACTGGAAGAGGAAGCAGTGGCACCTCGTGCAATATTTTGCCAATGTGCTACAGCATTACAAAAATAAACAGATTGTGTTTCATTATGTTGTCATGATAGGTGCGACTTAATATTGTTAGCTTTAACCAATGCACTAAGATCAAGTACATTGTTTATATTGCCACTAAATCTTTCTATTAATGTATCCTACCTCTGGCACTCCTGCTGTACCCCTCACATCACTGTTCCCAAATAACAAACATAGAAAGCAGAAAAGTGCATTGTCAACATTACATCCACAGGTCCTCCCCCTTTTGTATGCTTCTAACGGCTTTGGACAACAATTTAAGTGTGAAGTAGAAACCCAAACTTCCACTTCTTTTATGAGATGACTTACTTGAGATGCTCGGTCGATCTTCCTTGCTGGGTAGCCTACTGCTGCAAACTCTCTACAAAGTTTCATTTGCTTCAACTAACAACGTATATTTGAACTTCAGACATTTTACAAATCCCATTCTTCACATAAATATATATTGTTTAGTAAGCCTCTCATGTCTCCAAATGTCAGAAACAAACTAATTTACATACAAGAAAAAGGTGGCTTAAACATCATGTCCATTCTCAACATGAACCATAATACACGTCATCCCTTCAACAAGGCTAAGACAAAAAGTTTTTTTCAAGAGTACCTTCTCAACTGTTCTCATTATTATAACAATGGTCACTGACACAATTAGCACAGAACAACATCGAAGCTCCATGGTGCTTCTGTTCACTTTCACTAAACTTCCATGGATCGTCCGACAAGTACTTGTCTTTGCCGTTCGACCGCCATGTCTACCTCCTTCTTGCTACTGAATTTCAAACCTGCACATACACAAACATGTGACACGCAGTAAGTAGAATTCTATCATACCACACTCACTTCTAAAATATCGTGTGTTCGAGACGGTAGAGGGCTGACTGGTACTAGAATTTACACTGAAATTCTCGAATCGCTACATGCTTTCATACTAAATTTCCTTCTCTGCTTGCCGTTTTAGCACTATCTATAGCCTTTTGACTTACAAGGGTAGTAAACATAACTATATCGATAATATTAATTTTATGTATATAAACTTAGCTGTTTAAATATATTCCAATTTTATAATTAACAGTTTAACATTGCGAGAAATGAAAGAATCGTATTGTAGCAGCGGGGTTTGAATCTGAGCTGACAAATAGCCAGTCAGAAGGCTTAACTATTGTGCCGTGGCACCAATATGTGAAGTACTGCAAAAAAATCCTTCATACTCTACTTGTAAATCTTTAGAGAGCATTTGACATTTTCCTATGGTGTACTCAGGCAAAATATTCTAAGAACTTGAAAGGGACATCTACCTCCTTCTACTCACATAGTTTGAGCCAGACTGGTGATCCTGTCCCATGCTCTCATCTTGTTAGATTTAAATTAGGGGTAGATCTGTGTAACTCCTTTACTTCCACTTTCTCCTCCAAAGATATACTGGGAAAGGGCCTCTTTAGGAGATCATCTACAGAATTTTCCATGTTGCTTGCACAATACTTTAGACACACTTTCAAAGAAAAATATTGACCTAAATCTGTGAGCAATGTAGCACCCTCAGAGCCAACAGGTATGACATCACATTAGGGCATGCACAGTTGAAAATGGACAGCTGTGCCCTTCTGAGAGTGGATAATAGTGTGGCTGACCATCATTTCAGCATTCGACACTGGTTCCTAGTTATTGCTGATGTAATGTAACCACTTTGTTGGACTACAAAAGTAAATACTCAGATTTTAATTGCTGATGTTTGAAGATTAGATGTATCCCTTTGCTGCAGATAGCTGCACCTGAAATTAGATCCTAGATTCACTGTCAGGCAGTTTGTGTTTTGTTAATCAACTCTATTGAAATGATGCAGCCGAAACAGTTAATATGCTTTACAACTTATTTATTCACACTATAATTGATGTCGCATTGAGCCTGACAAAATCTTGAGCAATACTGAACCTCACAAAATCTATGACAAAACTGAGCCCCCGTGGCTGTTGGTGCTGTTCCGTATAAACATTTCAGTAATGGAAACATGAATATTTAGATTGTTTAACACAACAATTTAGAAGTTTTCAGTTAAAGGTTGCAAAATTTTCCAGAAAAAGTTACATAGTTTGAGTTTAGAAATCATTACAATCATCTCAGAATAATAAACAAGTCTAAATAATATGGCTGACATTTTCAAAACACAGAAATGCAATTCCACAAGAATACTTGGTCCACAAAATGTAATAGCTTTCTAATTACAGGTTGGATTTTGTTGCTAACATATTCCAGGTTTATGTATTTTGCAGATTTGTTAGTTTTAGTATTTGTTTACATTTGCTGAGTCTGCAGCTCGTGGTCTTGTGGTAGCGTTCTTGCTTCCCGCACGGGGTCCCGGGTTCGATTCCTGGCGGGGTCAGGGATTTTTGCTACCTCAAGATGACTGGGTGGTGTTGTGTCGTCGTCATGATCATCATCATCATCATTCATGAAGGCAATGGCAATGGCAAACCACCTCCACTAGGACCTTGCCTAGTACAGCGGTCTCCCACATCGTCCCCTACACTCCTTGGAGTATGGGACATCATCATCATCACATTTGCTGAGCATGATTTTTAATATAAACTATATTTCATGAAAATTTCTTTATAATTCATCATAACTGTACTTAATGTACCAGTTTCCATTCAGGTAGTCAATTAAAACATTATAAATTGTGCTCATTAAGAATTGGTACATTGTGTATACATCATGAAGAGGTATCGAATGATTCACATGGCTGGAAATCAAGGTTTTCATTAAGAGTTGGCCAATTTTGTTACTTTGCTTTGAGAGAACACTAAATAACATGTATTTGTCTGTTTTAATTTGGTGGCAATTTGCATCTGAAGAGAAACGGCATAATTTTTGTGGTATTTTACAGCTCGAATTCAAAGAGAACTGGCATGATTTTAGTGTGATATCTACAATGTGCTATAAACACATTACAGCATGATCACCAGCTGCTACAGAAAGGAAGGCATGGCTGTTATTGTTGTGGTCCTCAGTCCAGAGACTTGTTTGATGCAGCTCTCCTTGCTACTCTTCCCTGTGCAAGCTTCTTCATCTCCGAGTAACTACTACAACCTACATCCTTCTGAATCTGCTTAGTGTATTCATCCCTTGGTCTCCCTCTACGCTCCCCCCCCCCCCCCCCTGCCCACATGCTTCCCTCCAATACTAAATTGGTGATCCCTTGATCAAGTTGTGCTGCAAATTCTTCTTCTCCCCAATCCTATTCTGTATCTCCTCATTAGTTACATGATCGACCCATCTAATCTTTAGCATTCTTCTGTAAGACCACATTTTGAAAGTTTCTATTCTCTTCTTGTCTAAACTATTTATCATCCATGTTTCACATCCATACATGGCTATACTCCATACAAATACTTTCAAAAATGACTTCCTATCACCTAAATCTATATTCAATGTTAACAAATTTTTCTTCTTCAGAAACGCTTTCCTTGCCATAGCCAGTCTACATTTTATATCCTCTCTACTTCGGCCATCATCAGTTATTTTGCTCCCTAAATAGCTAAACTCATTTGCCACTTTAAGTGTCTCATTTCCTAATCTAATTTCCTAAGCATCACTTGATTTAGTTTGACTACATTCCATCCTCGTTTTGCTTTTGTTGATGTTCATCTTATATCAGCCTTTTAAGACACTGTCCATTCCATTCAACATCTCTTCCAGGTCCTTTGCTGTCTCTGACAGAATTACAATGTCATCGTCAAACCTCAAAGTTTTTATTTCTTCACCATGGATTTTAATTCCTGCTCCAAATTTTTCTTTTGTTTCCTTTACTGCTTGCTCAGTATACAGATTTAATAACATCGGGAATAGGCTACAATGCTGTCTCACTTCCCAACCACTGCTTCCCTTTCATGCCCCTTGACACTTTAATAGCCATCTGGTTTCTGTACAAATTATAAATAGCCTTTCGCTCCCTGTATTTGACCCCTGCCACCTTCAGAATTTGAAAGACAGTATTCCAGTCAACATTGTGAAAAGCTTTCTCTATGTCTACAAATGCTAGAAACATAGGTTTGCCTTTCCTTAATCTATCTTCTATGAAAAGTTGTAGGGTCAATAGAGCCTCGAGTGTTCCAACATTTCTACAGAATCCAAACTGATCTTCCCCGAGGTCTGCTTCCACCATTTTTCCATTCGTCTGTAAAGAATTCGCGTTAGTATTTTGCAGCCGTGACTTATTAAACTGATAGTTCGGTAATTTTCACACCTGTCAACACCTCCTTCCTTTCGGATTGTAATTACTATATTCTTCTTGAAGTCTTAGGGTATTTTGCCTGTCTCATACATCTTGTTCACCAGATGGTAGAGTTTTGTCATGGCTGGCTCTTCCAAGGCTATCAACAGTTCTAAAGGAATGTTGTCTACTCCCAGGGCCTTGTTTCGACTTATGTCTTTTAGTGATCTGTCAAATTCTTCACACAGTATCATACCTCCCATTTCATCTTCACGTACACCCTCTGCCATTTCCATAATATTGCCCTCAAGTACATTTCCATTGTATAGACCCTCTGTATACTCCTTCCACCTTTCTGCTTTTACTTCTTTGCTTAGAACTGGTTTTCCATCGAGCTCTTGATATTCACACATATGGTTCTCTTTTCTCCAAATGTTTCTTTAATTTTCCTGTAGGTGGCATCTGTCGTACCCCCTAGTGATATATGCCTATAAATCCTTACATTTGTCCTCTAGCCATCCCTGCTTAGCCATTTTGCACTCCCTGTCGATCTCATTTTTGAGATGTTTATATTCCTTTTTGCCTGCTTCATTTACTGCATTTTTATATTTTCTCCTTTCATCAATTAAACTCAATATCTCTTCTGTTACCCAAGGCTTTCTACTAGCCCTTTTTTTTACCTACATGATGCTGTACTGCCTTCATTATTTCATCTCTCAAAGCTACCCATTCTTCTTCTATCGTATTTCTTTCCCCTGTTCTTGTCAATCGTTCCCTAATGCTCTCTCTGAAACTCTTTACAACCTGTGGTTGTTTCAGTTTACCCAGGCCACATCTCCTTAAATTTCCACCTTTATGCAGTTTCTTCAGTTTTAATCTACAGTTCATAACCAATAAATTGTGGTCAGTGTCCATGTCTGCCCCTGGAAATGTCTTACAATTTAAAACCTGATACCTAAATCTCTGTCTTACCTTTATATAATGTATCTGAAACTATCCAGTATCTCCAGGCCTCTTCCAAATATACAATCTTCTTTCATGATTCTTAAACCAAGTGTTAGCTACGATTAAGTTATGCTCTGTGCAGAATTCTACCAGGCAACTTCATTCCTTTCCCCCTTCCATATTCACCTACTACTTTTTCTTCTCTTCCTTTTCCTACTATTGAATTCCAGTTCCCCATGACTATTAAATTTTTGTCTCCCTTCACTATCTAAATAATTTCTTTCATCGCATCATACATTTCTTCAATCACTTCATCATCTGCAGAGCTAGTTGGCATATAAACTTGTACTACTTTGGCTGGTGTGGGCTTTGTGTCTCTCTTGGCTATAATAATGTGTTCACTATGCTGTTTGTATCAACTTACCCGTGCCCCAATTTTTTTTTATTCATTAATAAACCTATTCCTGGATTACCGCTATTTGATTTGGTATTTATAACCATGTATTCACCTGACCAGAAGTCTTGTTCCTCCTGCCATCAAACTTCACAAATTCCCACTATATCTAACTTTAACCTATCCATTTCTCTTTTCAAATTTTCTAATCTACGTGCCTGATGAAGGGATCTGACATCCCACATTCTGATTCTTAGAATGCCAGGCATGGCTAGATTTCTTTTATTCAATACATCTACATCTACATTTATACTCCGCAAGCCACCCAACGGTGTGTGGTGGAGGGCACTTTACGTGCCACTGTCATTACCTCCCTTTTCTGTTCCAGTCGCCTATGGTTCGCGGGAAGAACGTCTGTCTGAAAGCCTCCGTGCGTGCTCGAATCTCTCTCTATTTTACATTCGTGATCTCCTCGGGAGGTATAAGTAGGGGGAAGCAATATATTCGATACCTCATCCAGAAACGCACCCTCTCGAAACCTGGCGAGCAAGCTACACTGCGATGCAGAGCACCTCTGTTGCAGAGTCTGCCACTTGAGTTTGCTAAACATCTCCGTAACGCTATCACGGTTACCAAATAACCCTGCGATGAAACGCGCCGCTCTTCTTTGGATCTTCTCTATCTCCTCCGTCAACCCGATCTGGTACGGATCCCACACTGATGAGCAATACTCAAGTATAGGTCGAACGAGTGTTTTGTAAGCCACCTCCTTTGTTGATGGACTACATTTTCTAAGGACTCATCCAATGAGTCTCAACCTGGTACCCGCCTTACCAACAATTAATTTTATATGCTCATTCCACTTCAAATCGTTCCGCACGCATACTCCCAGATATTTTACAGAAGTAACTGCTACCAGTGTTTGTTCCGCTATCATATAATCATAAAATAAAGGATCCTTCTTTCTATGTATTCGCAATACATTACATTTGTCTATGTTAAGGGTCAGTTGCCACTCCCTGCACCAAGTGCCTATCCGCTGCAGATCTTCCTGCATTTTGCTACAATTTTCTAATGCTGCAACTTCTCTGTATACTACAGCATCATCCGCGCAAAGCCGCTTGGAACTTCCGACACTATCTACTAGGTCATTTATATATATTGTGAAAAGCAATGGTCCCATAACACTCCCCTGTGGCACGCCAGAGGTTACTTTAACGTCTGTAGACGTCTCTCCATTGATAACATCATCCTGTGCTCTGTTTGCTAAAAACTCTTCAATCCAGCCACACAGCTGGTCTGATATTCCGTAGGCTGTTACTTTGTTTATCAGGCGACAGTGCAGAACTGTATCGAACGCCTTCCGGGAGTCAAGGAAAATAGCATCTACCTGGGAGCCTGTATCTAATAAAGCGAGTTGGGTCTCACACGATCGCTGTTTCTGGAATCCATGTTGATTCCTACAGAGTAGATTCTGGGTTTCCAAAAACGACATGATACTCGAGCAAAAAACATGTTCTAAAATTCTACAACAGATCGACGTCAGAGATATAGGTCTATAGTTTTGCGCATCTGCTCGATGACCCTTCTTGAAGACTGGGACTACCTGTGCTCTTTTCCAATCATTTGGAACCTCCCATTCCTCTAGAGACTTGCGGTACACGGCTGTTAGAAGGGGGGCAAGTCCTTTCACGTACTCTGTGTAGAATCGGATTGGTATCCCGTCAGGTCCACTGGACTTTTCTCTGTTGAGTGATTCCAGTTGCTTTTCTATTCCTTGGACACTTATTTCGATGTCAGCCATTTTTTAGTTTGTGCAAGGATTTAGAGAAGGAACTGCAGTGCGATCTTCCTCTGTGAAACAGGTTTGGAAAAAGGTGTTTAGTATTTCAGCTTTACGCGTGTCATCCTCTGTTTCAATGCATCATCATCCCGGAGTGTCTGGATGTGCTATTTCGATCCACTTACTGATTTAACGTAAGACCAGAACTTCCTAGGATTTTCTGTCAAGTCGGTACACAGAATTTTACTTGTGAATTCACTGAACGCTTCACACATAGCCCTCCTTACGCTAACTTTGACATCGTTTAGGTTCTGTTTGTCTGAGAGGTTTTGGCTTCGTTTAAACTTGGAGTGAAGCTCTCTTTGCTTTCGCAGTAGTCTACTAACTTTGTTGTTGAACCACGGTGGGTTTTTCCCGTCCCTCACAGTTTCACTCGGCACGTACCTGTCTAAAATGCATTTAACGATTGCCTTGAACTTTTTCCATAAACACTCAACATTGTCAGTGTCGGAACAGAAATTTTCGTTTTGATCTGTTAGGTAGTCTGAAATCTGCCTTCTATTACTCTTGCTAAACAGATAAACCTTCCTCCCTTTTTTTATATTCCTATTAACTTCCATATTCAGGGATGCTGCAACGGCCTTATGATCACTGATTCTCTGTTCTGCACTTACAGAGTCGAAAAGTTCAGGCCTGTTTGTTATCATTAGGTCCAAGATGTTATCTCCTCGAGTCGGTTCTCTGTTTAATTGCTCGAGGTAATTTTCGGATAGTGCACTCAGTATAATGTCACTCGATGCTCTGTCCCTACCACCCGTCCTAAACATCTGAGTGTCCCAGTCTATATCTGGTAAATTGAAATCTCCACCTAAGACTATAACATGCTGAGAAAATTTATGTGAAATGTGTTCCAAATTTTCTCTCAGTTGTTCTGCCACTAATACTGCTGAGTCGGGAGGTCGGTAAAAGGAGCCAATTATTAACCTAGCTTGGTTGTTGAGTGTAACCTCCACCCATAATAATTCACAGGAACTATCCACTTCTACTTCACTACAGGATAAACTACTACTAACAGCGACAAACATGCCACCACCAATTGCATGCAATCTATCCTTTCTAAACACCGTCTGTGCCTTTGTAAAAATTTCGGCAGAATTTATCTCTGGCTTCAGCCAGCTTTCTGTACCTATAACGATTTCACCTTCGGTGCTTTCTATCAGCGCTTGAAGTTCCGGTACTTTACCAATGCAGCTTCGACAGTTTACAATTACAATACCGATTGCTGCTTGGTCCCTGCATGTCCTGACTTTGCCCTGCACCCTTTGAGGCTGTTGCCCTTTCTGTACTTGCCCGAGGCCATCTAACCTAAAAAACCGCCCAGTCCACGCCACACAACCCCTGCTACCCGTGTAGCCGCTTGCTGCGTGTAGTGGACTCCTGACCTATCCAGCGAAACCCGAAACCCCACCACTCTATGGCGCAAGTCGAGGAATCTGCAGCCCGCACGGTTGCAGAACCGTCTCAGCCTCTGATTCAGACCCTCCACTCGGCTCTGTACCAAAGGTCCGCAGTCAGTCCTGTCGACGATGCTGCAGATGGTGAGCTCTGCTTTCATCCCGGTAGCAAGACTGGCAGTCTTCACCAAATCAGATAGCCGCCAGAAACCAGAGAGGATTTCCTCCGATCCATAGCGACACACATCATTGGTGCCGACATGAGCGACCACCTGCAGATGGGTGCACCCTGTACCCTTCATGGCATCCGGAAGGACCCTTTCCACATCTGGAATGACTCCCCCCCCCCCCCCCCCCCCCCCCCCCCCCGGTATGCTCACGGAGTGCACATTGGTTTTTGTGGTATACACCACTTCTAACAAACACCGAACAACGCGCTCCAGTACGCGGCCGCCAAATACATCGCTGACCGCACTTCTCTGGGCGGCCCGCTGCTTCCATCGCTGGCCGTCTTCACATGCACGCCCCCTTACGTGGCCGAGAAATACATCGCTGGCCGCACTTCTCCGGGCGGCTCGCGGCTACCATCGCTGGCCGCCTTCGCGCGCCCGCGTTTGTCAGCACCCAGCAATTGGCTACGCCAGGAAATATTGCGATTGGTTTTCCCTGGAAAACAGCGACCCCAGCCGACGGCACCATTAACTAGCAAGCCTTATATAAACCCGCCGCCGCAAACGACAGTTCTCATCGGGAAGTGCAGTACGCCGTGTTCCAGCTGCTTGTGGATGACTCGCCGCACCACTCGAGGTTACCTGGCTGCTCGGCGGAAATCTTGCGACTTCACTTGGGGAGACTGAACTTCACTGGACTTGGGAATAATTACGGGACGTGCACCCCACCATGCACATTCGGACATTGGTATAACCAAACTTTAATTCTGCATTACTTCTGAGTGTGAGCCTGGGTAGACGCTTGGCTAACATAATTGTTAAAAAGTGATTTGTGATTTAATAAACCAGACTGAAGAGGTTATTGTGTTATTCCTGGTTATAACAGTTTTCTTCCCCTCTCTTGCTGCCATATCCCTAAGGGGCCCCATTACGCGTCTGATGTTGGAACTCCCAACTACCAGTAAGCCCACCCTCTGCGACCGCCCAGATCTTGCAGACTGAGGAGCAACCTCTGGAACAGGACAAGCAGCCATGTCCCGCCGAAGATCAGTATCAGCCTGAGACAGAGCCTGAAACCGGTTCTACAGACAAACCGGAGAGGCCTTCTGTTAAGCCCTCCAGAATGTCTTTCGCCCTCTGCCACACCTCGAGACGACCTCCCACTCTACCGCAGGTGAGGGATCAGCCTCAATGTGGGCAGTATCCCGGGCAGCCACAGTCGTAGTCCGATCGGGGAATGTGTGGGACGAGCTGGCCGTCCCCGACAAACCCCCATCCGGACCCCCACAGTGATGCCCATTGGCAACAGCCTCAAGCTGTGTGACCGAAGCCAACACTGCCTGAAGCTGGGAGCGAAGGGACGCCAACTCAGCCTGCATCCGAACACAGCAGTTGCAGTCCCTATCCATGCTAAAAACTGTTGTGCAAAGAACGTCTGAACTAATCTACAGAGAGCACAAACAAATTGACAAAAAATTTAAACGGTTATTAAAATACAAGATTGCCTATGCTCGGCAGCGGAAGGAGACTACGCGATTTAAACTATTCAGGTACTAAAAACGCGATGCTACAACTCTCAAATACTATAATACTAAATTTATGAATTAAACAATGCAAGTACCAAAAACACGCAAAGAAAATAAGAATTAAACTATGTAACAAATAAGTGAGCTAGGAGTATATGACTTTCTGCTGGCAGCTGCTTATCCAACGGCGGCAGGGAGCACCTCAGGATACCATTTTGGTGATCCATGTGGTGTATTATAAAAAGACTGCATTGGGCTTGTGACAGCAGTAGCATACTACGTGAACTGCCAACTAATACTGCAAACTGCCTGCTTGAAGACATAGCTTCCGACTCATTTGATCTCCATGTAAAGAATTTGATTGAAAAATACCTTCCATTAAATAAAATATTGGGATAATTACAACAAATTTATTAGAAACATATGTAAAGCTACACTTACAAGTTACTTCTCTTCATAATGAAAAGGTGATGCTCAGAGAATTAGACTGATTAAGAAATTTGACACTAAAAGCAGTAAATGAGTTTTGCTATTTGAGCAGCAAAATAACTGATTGTGGCTGAAAGAGAGAGGATATCAAATGTAAACTGACACTGGCAAGAAAAGCATTTCTGAAATAGAGAAAGTTGTTAACACAAATATAAATTTAAATGTTAGAAAGTCTTTCCTGAAAGTATTTGTCTGGAGTGTAGCCATGTATAGAAATGAAATATGGACGATAAACAGTTTAGACAAGGAGAGAATAGAGGCATTTGAAATGGGGTGCTACAGAAGAATGCTGATGATAAGAGGAGTAGGTTGCGTAACTAGGGAGGAGATACTGAATTAAAATGGGGCAACAAATTTGTGGCGCGGCTTGACGTAAAAAGGGATTAGTTGATAGGACACATTTTGAGACATTAAGGGATCATAATTTACTATTGGAGTGAAGTGTGGGGGATAAAAATGATAGAGGGAGATCCAGAAAGGAATACAGTAAGCAGATTCATAAGGATGTAAGATGCAATAGCTATTCAGAGATAAAGATGGAGAGTTGCATCAAACCAGCCTTTGGACTGAAGATCACAACAGCATCAACAACAACAGCAGCAACAACACAACTATTTCACAAATATCTGCCACCTAAGATTATAGCCAGCTCATGACAATATTTGGAGGTTCTTAGAAGGAGTCAGTGTTAGAAGGCAAGCCAATTTTTTACCTACATGAAGAGGTTGAAATCACTTGGAACCAAATCTTGGCTGATACAGCATTTCTTGTGATCTGGAAATTTCAATATAAAATTAACAGTTTTGGTCACCACTGGCCATCTTGAAATCAGAAGACAGATGCCATGGTTCACTTCGACCACTGCAGAAACTACTTCGTTAATGTGAACCATGGCACCTGTCTTACTATCTGAAGACAGCCAGCAATCACCAAAACTAGTTATTTAGTATTGAAATTGTTGTGAACAAGGCTGTGTCCAGCCTCCTGTATTGCAGAAAACCACCATCAAGCAACAGAAAATGGACTGGGAGTGGCCAAATTTTGGTCAAAGGCTATATGATATGTTAACTATGCACCTGTGTATGTTTCTGATGTGAGAATAAATAAATAAATATAAATATATCTAAAAACAAAGATGATGTGACTTACCAAATGAAAGTGCTGGCAGGTCGACAGACACACAAACAAACACAAACATACACACAATATTCAAGCTTTCGCAACAAACTGTTGCCTCATCAGGAAAGAGGGAAGGAGAGGGAAAGACGAAAGGATGTGGGTTTTAAGGGAGAGGGTAAGGAGTCATTCCATCCCGGGAGCGGAAAGACTTACCTTAGGGGGAAAAAAGGACGGGTATACACTCGCATACACACACATATCCATCCACACATATACAGACACAAGCAGACATATTTAAAGACAAAGAGTTTGGGCAGAGATGTCAGTCGAGGCAGAAATGCAGAGGCAAAGAAATATCATAGTGGTAATGACTTCACTGTCATGGTGCAATGTGAGACAGTAAAATGCAGAAGAATCGGATATTTTCACTGAATAGTTTCCCTGCAGTCATTTGAGAATAATTACAGAGCGACAAATCTGCAGTTCTCCATTTTTTATGCAAACAGTAAAACATTTTTCAAAAATTATTTCAATAGAGGATCCAACTTTGCTTCATTTGCATGCACTTACCTGATACTGTTGTTTGAATTTTATACAGAAATCTACATAGTGGCCTGTAAACAAATTTAACGCCACGCCAGACAAGTTGTCTGACTGTAGATACTTACAATTAGTACTGCCCATGCGAATCTAGGTTGGGTTGCTAGTTTTTAATATTCTGGAAGACAAATGTTAACTTCTTATAGTCATAAAAGAGTTCCAGTTATATCCCTGTTAAAAACTTTGTCCATTTACTGAAATATTAGACCATGGTACTCATACTCTATAAAGAATAACAATGTGTTATTTTAACTATTTTATTGAAATCATTGAATATTTACAACACGAATGTAGGAGGAAAGTCCTTGTACTTTAATACAGCAAACAAACTGAAAATGCACACCTCAAAAGTTTTTACGTTAGTACTGATATAAAAAGCACAGGTTATTTTATGGATTTGTCACTAATATTTATCTGAAAAAGCAAAATGTAAATATCTTTTATTTTTCCCGACCAAGTCAATCACTTTTTCCTGAAAACTCTGTTTTTTCAACCTTTTTCTGTGGATCCTAAGAAAACTGTCAATGCCAATTGTACTTCTGAGCCACATCTTCACTCTACGCAGTGTGCTGAGGGACACTTTATGGTGCAAGTTGTGGGGAGGGGGAAGTTTCTTCCATTCTACTGTATTAAACTTCCCAGATGCTTGAGACTCTCTACCTTCCTCACTCATTCCCCAGCAATTGTTATTCCAGTTGTGACACTTATTCTTCATTGTTTTGATAGTAATTTTTCACTTACTTGGAAAAATTTCGTCCGTATCAGTGTACTATTCATTGCTATATATTCCATTGCTCCTGTACATCCTCCTTGTTTCCTCAAAATATCTGCAAATACCATTGAAAGTAAGTTCCAGCCAGTAATTCTGTCTCGTAATTTTATAGTTTATTGAAAGAAGTCAGTTGTTGTTAAAATGTCTAGCAGAGTTTGTACAGTGAACTGAAGGCCACATTTTCTACTCTTTATTTATAGATATGTATTCAAATCAAACCAGTACTAGTTGTTTAAGGCCCATGCAGAAGATTTAAGTGAAACAGTACATAAATGTATTTAAAGGAATGGCAGATATTGAAACAATATAGTTCTCAAGTGTAATTATGTACTATGCTTGTGTTAATGTATTTGTTTGCTGAACCAGTATAACTTTATTCATTTATGCTTTTGAAGGTCTTGTGGAGTTTCTTGATGTAAATGAGGAGAATGATAGCCACATTGCATTGTCTGAAGCTACCATTGATCCTCGACTCACAACCCATCTCGAGATTGAACCATTCACTCTGTTGGGTGTTTGTGCTGGACTTGTTCCTTATCCACACCACAACCAAAGTCCAAGAAATACATACCAGTGTGCTATGGGGAAGCAAGCCATGGGTACGTATAAAACTTCTTGCAAGGTTTTTATTTTTCATATTGCAGATAAATAACATTTATACATTTATAAAATGGAAAAACTTATACAAGGGGTCCTTGGATTCTGGGGAGACATAGGAACTTGCAAGGCAATACTGAACCTCCAACTTACTTTAGAAGATAAACTGAAGACAAACCTACATTTACAGATTTAGATAAAAAATCCGAAGCTAGCAGGGGTGAAATGCATGGCGTAATTTTAGAATCAAAGGGTATGAAAGGGAGGCAGTAGCTGAGAAGGGAAAGAGATGGGGCTGTAGCCTACCCAAGTATTATTCAGTCTGTACATTAACAAGCAGTAAAGAAAGAAAACCAAGGAAAAAGTTAAGTTGAGAATTAAAGTTCTGTCAGACAGAGGAAGAACTTCAAAAATCAGTTGAATAAAGTGGATAGTATTTTGAAAAGAGGTTATAAGATGAATATTGACAACAGTAAAACTATGGTAATGGAATGTATTCTAATTAAATCAGAAGTGCTGGTTGGGGTATCATTATAGATGATGAAATACTAAAAGTAGTAGATGGGTTTTCTTTCTGAGCAAAATAACTAATTATAACTGAAGTGGAGTAAAATACAGACTGGTCCAAGCAAAAAAAAAAAAAAAAAAAAAAAAAAAAAAAAAAAAAAAAAAAAAAGAAGTTTGCTAAGATTGAATATAAATTTAAGTGTTAGGAGGTATTTTTTGAAGGTTTTTGGAGTGTAGTGTTGTACAGAAGTGAAACATGGGTGATAAACAGTTCAACAGGGACAGAATAGAAACTCTGATCAGATTGGATAACTAAGGAGGAAGGACTGACTTGAAATGGGGAGAGAAGAAATTTATGGCAGAATTCAATTAAAGGAAGTACGTGGTTGACAGGACAGATTGTGAGCAATCAAGTTGTCAATTTGGTAATGGAGTGATAGCTGGAGAGTAAAAATTGGAGAGAGAACAAGGCTTGAGTAAGGTAACCAGGTTCAAAACAGGTGTAGCTTCAGTATCTTTGCAGAGATGAAGAAGGCACGCATAGAACAGACTAACATAGAGAGCTGCACAAACCAGTCTTTGGGCTGAAGGCCACAACAACGCAGTGAACTTGAACTCCAAGAAAATTGTAGAGGTTGTTCAGTGACATTTTCTGAGTATTTTAGTGCAAAAGATTCATTGTCACCAGTGACTCGTTACAGAGTAACTGCATTTAGTTTTGAGAACAATAGACTGGTGGGGATGGTCCTGTTCATGGCCAGCTTAGTCATCACACGTGTTACCAATGAACTTCTTCTGTGGGAATGTTAGGATCCTAGGTTATGAGGCCTCTGTGAACCCTCACTTGGATCTGATTGCTAGGACTTTTGCAGTCACAGAAGTTGTATGCCAAACTCCTGTTATTGTTGAGCATGTAAGACAGTCCACATTGTGTCTCTGTACACATTGCTGCAATCGTGGTGATCGACAGTTTGAACAGTACTTATAATGGAACATCCTGCATTTTTTAATATGTTGCATACTTATGGAACAAATTGAACTCATTACAATAAAAGTGTTTGTTTTGTCTGAGGTTTCTGCATTTCTTTGTTTTTTGTATTGTATATTTTGGTGATTGCATGATTACAGGCTTTTTCCACTGTTGTGAAGACATTTCCAGAGAAACAAAGGTAACTGGGTAACAAACCAAATAAATCATAATTACATTATTACCCTGTTAGAGGCCTCTGTAGACCACAAGTCTCCTATACCAAAGAACCCCTGAATAACCACCAAAATTTTGTCAATGGAATTTGGGTTCACGTAGTGTAAATAAGAACAGGAAAAATTCATGAAAATGATTGGTTTTTAGTAAAACAACACAAAATTTTTGATTTTGATGACACATAGTGAAATTTGTCATTTTCTAGTATAAAAATGTTATAGATCTGAGACGACAGTTTAACAATATTTGTAACTGATAGTTGCTGAACATTGACATTACATTTTCCTTTTTTTAAAAGATGAGGTTCATACGTAATCTTAAAATGACAGTTCATTTCCTACATAACGACGTATGAAGTGATGTGAACAGTAGCACTGAAATAGGAAAAAAATAACAATGGGGTGGCAAGAAATAGCACCAAAATTGGCAAATAAATAACACTGAACTTGAGATAAATCATTGAATCTGGCAAGAAGTAACACAAAATTTGACGAGATATAAAGACAAATTTGGCAAAAAATAACCCTAAAGTTGGCAAAAATAACACTAAATTTGGAGAAAAAAACACCTAATTTGGTAAAAAGTAACACATAATTTGGCAAAAGTAATTGAAAATTTGGCAAAAAAGGAAACACTCAGAATTTGGTAAAGAAAAAAAACTTTGAATTTTGCTAAAAGAACAAGGAAGTCAACAAAAAAGAATCAAAATTGGCAAAAAATACCAAAATTCACAAAAAATAGCACAGAAATATACAAAAAATAGCACAGAAATATGCAAAAAATAACACCAAAATTTGCAAAAAATGGGATTGAAAATTGAAAAAAAAGGGTACTTAAACTTGCAAAAAATTTCACCAAAATTTGCAGAAAGTATCACTGAAATTTGTAGTAAATAGCACCGAAATTTGCAAAAAATAGCACCGAAATTGAAAGAAAAAGAGCATCAAAATTGGAGGCAAATAACACTGAATCTGGAGACAAATAACATGGGGGGGGGGGGGGGGGGGACGCCAAAAGAGACAAAATAAAATAACATTGAATTTGGCAACAAAATGGCACTTAGTGTGGCAAAAAAAGCACTAAATTAGGTGAAAAATAACACCAAACTTGGCCACAAAATAAAATGATTTTTTCTTGTCCCTGTACTATAAGTGTGCCTTTATGTACAGGTATGCGACCAGTCCAAGTGTAATTTCTTATATGCTTTTTTTGGTGTTTACAATTAATTGTGGCCTACATGCTGTAGTATGATCATTGCTTCATTAGAGGTTCCCTCCCCTCCCATCCCCACCCCCCACCTTGCCTCCCCCCTCCCATCCCCACCTTGCCTCCCCCCTCCCCCGTCAAACTGCAGATACAGAATCAGCCCCTGATGTAGGAATCATGGGGAAAGAATCTCACAGTGCTTGCCGGCAGCCACCAAGGACGTTCAGCCCATGCTGCTTGCTCTATCTTTTGTTGGCCCTCTGATAGATAGGACATACTTCCTTCCTTATTCCTACATGGACTTAGGTCCCCACACACATTAAACTTATTTTTCTCATCCTGGCATCAACCTGCCAACCCTCACCCTCCATTCTTTTTGTTGTGATTGTCTGCAACTCAACGTGTCATTTTTACTGTGAGTAGCAGTCTGTAGTTTTCTTAATATTGTTGATATCCAACCTGGACTTTCCATTGTTATTAGGTCCTTATAAGTTACTCTTCTAATTTGATGACCTCTTGGTCTCATAAAGACTGACTGACTGCATAACAGATTTTTTCTGGGTGCACCTAATTGTATTTCTTGAAGGAATAAACCATTATTTATCAAATGAAAATTTCTCTTTCTCCTTTAATGCTCTCAGAGGTTGCTCACACCTAGTCTGTCCTGATGCGCCTGTACACTTACAACCATTATCATAACATGTTTGTGGTAGTATTGTATTTGGGAGTACAAAATTTTTCTTTTTACATTATTTAATTAGTATAGTTTTAATAATAAGCATAGTTTTAAGAATAAATGTGACCTAATCTAACTATCTTTTTCACAGGTACAATTGGTTATAACCAACGAAATCGGATAGATACATTGCTGTATAATTTGGTATATCCACAGGCACCTATGGTGAAGTCTCATACAATTGAACTGACAAACTTTGATAAAATTCCAGCGGGACAAAATGCAATTGTAGCTGTTATGAGCTACAGTGGTTATGACATTGAGGATGCCCTAATAATAAATAAAGCATCCATCGATAGAGGTACAGTAAGTGAATCTCATTTGTTCGTCATATTTAATTAAATTGTACCAAGGATTTTAATTAATTCTTTGAGACTCACTTGAATATTCACAAACTATTATGATGTAACTGTGTAAATGTAACCCTACTACCCAAGTTGTTCAAGATGGGGTTGGGATGCATTCAGATAATTCAGTATTACAAATTGTTTGATTATCCTGTGTGTCACTTGTTAACGTCAGTTATACATTTACATTTATATTTCAAAGAAACCCATTTTAACTAATAGCAAAATTTTCCAAAAGAATTAACTGCAAATTACAGTGTAGAGGATTGTTTTACTCTCTGCACATTGCTTAACTAACTCGTATTTCCTATAATGGCTAAAACTGTTTCACATAATACTTATCAAAATTTTACGTTCATAGGTTATGGAAGATGCCTTGTTTACCGAAATGCTAAATGTACTCTTAAACGTTATGCAAATCAGACGTATGACCGTATTTTGGGTCCCCTGGTTGACCCAGAAACAAAGAAACCAGCATGGCAACATACTTGTTTAGATGCTGATGGCATTGCTTCACCAGGAGAGAAAGTGGAAAACAGGCAGGTATGTGAATATGATCTCAAAAAAAGTGTACATTGTGATTCTGATTCATTATGTATGTCACAGGTTCAGCTAGTTGCTATTCTTCGTCGTGTTTTATGTGGTCTTTAAAAAAGCATTTATGTGACGTATGTCAGGGAGACGTAACAATAAGTGAGAAATAAAAGGAAATGCAGTGTGTATATATGAGGAAATTTCATGTGGATTGTTCATAAACATGAACTGCTAAAAGTGTTTACTGATCTTTTTGGAGACTATCAGCTCTTTCATGACACAGTAGTCACATCACTGTCACATCCAGCTGCACTGACAACTTGATACACCTTTTGTTGCTTAACAAATCCTTTTCATGCATTCATCTATATGTTAGGAATAATCGCTGTCTTTACTTTTTCTCACTCAGCACGCTTGTTGTTAATTGAACTATATTTACTACAGGCCTGTCTGACAGGTAATTACTTAGGAAACCTTGAATGGTTACCCATTGTCTATAAAATTTGTACCTGCCATGGATTTACTACCTGTCTCTTTCTGCCTGTTAAATTCTTTCTCCAAACATATGTCAGTTGTACGAGAAATCGTACTACTACCTTCCTTTTTCTTTGTCCTCAATAAATTTCTTTGATACTATTTTGCAATTTTATGTTTATACTGAGATGATGCTGAAGCATGTGGGCCCTAAGTTTTGTTAATCATGGTCTGCTATTGTTTTAATAAAGGACAATATTAGCCATGCTCTAAATACTGCCACATACACTCTTGTTAATTTTTTGGTTAATGAGCACTCTTAGCATAAATTGCCCCCCCCCCCCCCTCAAAGAAAGAAAGAAAATTATTTCAGTGGTGTTTGCACTTCTATTTCTTTGACACTGCATTACATTGTTATGGTAATATACCAAGCAACTCAAAGTAAACACAGTGAGCAAGGTGTCACAGTGGTAAGACACTGAACTGTAATCTGGGAAACAGAAGTTTAAATCCTTGTCTGACCACTCTGACAATTTTTCTATGGTTTCTAAACATTGCTTAAAGCAAATGCCAGAATGGTTCCTGTGTTTTCTCAACATTGCTTAAAGCAAATTACAGAATAGTTCCTTTAAAAAAGACAGGGTCAAATACCTTCACCAATATTAGTATTTGTCCAGTTCTAATGATATCATTAACAGGACACTAAATGACGGTTTCCCTGCCTTACTTCAAAGAATACTCTTGGGGGCAAAAATGCTATAGCAATGTAGTTAGTATATAACAGTTATGGGTGTTTTCATCTAAAGCTAGACTCTTCACTAACATAGATTTTAGATGTTGTTATGCAGAGATTAGTCTCTGCATAGCACATGAAATTTGGAAGTATTATACCACTGGTATTTCATTGTATGTTTAAAGCTTGCTCTACAGTTTGAAGCTTTTTGTTGGTAAAATTTCAAAACTATAACTTAAGGTGATTATTTTACAACTACAGTCATATTTTACATCACATTTAACTCTTGACTCCTTTAAGAATTTTGTATCATTTTCTTTTCAGTGTCACTTAATAGCCAATGCTGTTTCTCTCTTTTAGTGTCTTGTGAATAAGTCAATGCCAACAGTTACACTGAATCCAGTTAACACTGGGCAAGAGCAAGCTACAGAATACCGTGATGTTCCAATTAGTTATAAGGGTGCAGAGCCATCATATATTGAGAAAGTAATGGTTTCATCTAATAACGAAGAAGATTTCTTAATTAAAGTTTTGCTCAGACAAACAAGACGGCCTGAAATTGGTGACAAGTTCAGTAGCCGACATGGACAAAAGGGAGTAGTTGGTAAGATTACTTTCATTTAGCAGACTTTTGTATTATGCCATGTGCTATAAGATAAAGTTGAAATTAAATTTCATTGCAGTATTTATTAGTGTGTTGGAAAACAGTGTTTAATAATGATATATATATAGAGGGAAACATTCCACGTGGGAAAAATATATCTAGAAACAAAGATGATGTGACTTACCAAAAGAAAGTGCTGGCAGGGCGATAGACACACAAACATACACACAAAATTCAAGCTTTCGCAACAAACGGTTGCTTCATCAGGAAAGAGGGAAGGAGAGGGAAAGACGAAAGGATGTGGGTTTTAAGGG
This sequence comes from Schistocerca nitens, assembly GCF_023898315.1. Lineage (NCBI taxonomy): Eukaryota > Metazoa > Arthropoda > Insecta > Orthoptera > Acrididae > Schistocerca > Schistocerca nitens. The sequence continues at coordinate 359,217,751 of NC_064622.1, forward strand.
AGAGGGTAAGGAGTCATTCCAATCCCGGGAGCGGAAAGACTTACCTTAGGGGGAAAAAAGGACAGGTATACACTCGCGCGCACACACACACACACACACACACACACACACACACACACACACACACACACACACATATCCATCCGCACATACACAGACACAAGCAGACATTTGTAAAGGCAAAGAGTTTGGGCAGAGATGTCAGTTGATGTGGAAGTACAGAGGCAAAGATGTTGTTGAAAGACAGGTGAGGTATGAGCGGTGGCAAATTGAAATTAGCGGAGATTGAGGCCTGGCGGATAACGAGAAGATAGGATATACTGAAGGGCAAGTTCCCATCTCCGGAGTTCTGACAGGTTGGTGTTAGTGGGAAGTATCCAGATAACCCGGACGGTGTAACACTGTGCCAAGATGTGTTGGCCGTGCACCAAGGCATGTTTAGCCACAGGGTGATCCTCATTACCAACAAACACTGTCTGCCTGTGTCCATTCATGCAAATGGACAGTTTGTTGCTGGTCATTCCCACATAGAAAGCTTCACAGTGTAGGCAGGTCAGTTGGTAAATCACGTGGGTGCTTTCACACGTGGCTCTGCCTTTGATCGTGTACACCTTCCGGGTTACAGGACTGGAGTAGGTGGTGGTGGGAGGCTGCATGGGACAGGTTTTACACCGGGGGTGGTTACAAGGGTAGGAGCCAGAGGGTAGGGAAGGTGGTTTGGGGATTTCATAGGGATGAACTAAGAGGTTACGAAGGTTAGGTGGACGGCGGAAAGACACTCTTGGTGGAGTGGGGAGGATTTCATGAAGGATGGATCTCAATTCAGGGCAGGATTTGAGGAAGTCATATCCCTGCTGGAGAGCCACATTCAGAGTCTGATCCAGTCCCGGAAAGTATCCTGTCACAAGTGGGGCACTTCTGGGGTTCTTCTGTGGGAGGTTCTGGGTTTGAGGAGATGAGGAAGTGGCTCTGGTTATTTGCTTCTGTACCAGGTCAGGAGGGTAGTTGCGGGATGCAACACGACACGAGAAAGTTGTGAACACGGCTCATCCACTTTACAGTCAAACACCGTGACCACTTAACCATGACACTGTAGGTATTTAGTTCAGCTCAATATTGCATTCGTTAAGCTTAGGCCATTCACTGTTTCTGTTTCTCATTTTTTTCACAGTTCAGTACTTATTCTTCCAGTTTTCATACTTGATCTGTGTTGAGTTCTTGATGGGCTATCCACTTGGCCATCTAACAACTAAATCTGAGGAGGATGCAATGGGGAGTTTCCCATGTAAGAAGCAGTCATGCTCCAATCTCCCTTCATCCACCAAGGTTATTTTACACTCTTCTCCTTTCAGTATGGATGTGAGCTGAGGAAGTGATCAGGAATGCATCAGCGTTAATTTTTTGGGACTCTGTGATTATTACTGACAGGCTTATGGAATAGAGAGACCTCGGTTCGACAGAGAAGCAAGAAAAATCACTTTCCGAAATTTCCTCCTTTAAGTAAATGTACGTCACTTCTTGTAATGTAAGAAAGATCATTCTCTGCATTAAAGAATGTCCCGGCAGAAAAATGCATGAGCCTTAATGAGAAGAATTTGAATTATTATTTATTTATCATAAGGCATGTAGTGCTGGGAGCCTCAAAAGACATGCTTAGCTTGCCTTTGATGCAGCTATTTTCATTTAAGCAGAGGGGCTACATTTTTAAGAGAATTGGACTATGTCAGGAAAAAAAGGTATTCTGAAGAAATTGGCTGTGGCCTATAGTAATGAACTAACCCTAGCATTTACCTAAACTGAATATATGAAACCACAAAAAAACATTTTCAAGGTTGCCGGTGGAATGATTCAAACCACTTCGCCTCCTGAATCCAGCGATTGCCAGCTCAGTGGCTCAACACGCAGAGCTACTCCAAATTGGTTGAGAATTAGGATAAAGTGGCTGTTGTACATTGTTTCAGAATTAAATAAAATAGAATGCATTGCAACAAGAGACTGAATTCTAACATTCCATGTTTTTCCTTTAAGGATACAGGGTACTTTTCTGGCTCAATATTATGTAAAAATCGACACCTATTTCTTTCAGGCACTGTTTAAAATGAATATGATTTACAGATTTTTTGTTGATATCAGGTAATGCAGCACATTTTCTAAACAAATTAGAAGTATTTTGAATATTTTTGAACCTGATTAGAGTTATTAAAAAAATTACAAAGAAATTGATGCAATTTTTTTTCCAAAATGGTTCCTCTAATTGAGGTTCCTTTTACTCCAATGTTATACATTTGAAGGAGACCAAATCTCTACCAGATATGCATCACATGATGGGTGATGTATTAGACCTATTTAATTCCACCAATTATGTATATTACAAATATAAAAAATATCACATCTTACATTTTAATTATAATTTTGTTCCTAATAAAAATGTTACTTTTTCTATAATTTAGTTGGTTCTGCAATAAAGCTTCGGTCTACTACATTGTTGTTGTTGTTTTGGTCTTCAGTCCTGAGACTGGTTTGATGCAGCTCTCCATGCTACTCTATACTGTGCAAGCTTCTTCATCTCCCAGTACTTACTGCAACCTACGTCCTTCTGAATCTGCTTAGTGTATTCATCTCTTGGTTTCCCTTTACAATTTTTACCCTAAACGCTGCCCTCCAATTCCACATTTGTGATCCCCTGATGCCTCAGAACATGTCCTATCAACCTTCCCTTCTTCTTGTCAAGCTGTGCCACAAACATCTCTTCTCCCCAATTCTGTTCAATACTTCCTCATTAGTTATGTGATCTACCCATTTAATCTTCAGCATTCTTCTTAGCACCACATTTCGAAACCTTTTATTCTCTTCTTGTCCAAACTATTTATTGTCCGTGTTTCACTTCCATACATGGCTACACTCCATACAAATACTTTCAGAAATGACTTCCTGACACTTAAATCTACACTCCTGGAAATGGAAACAAGAACACATTGACACCGGTGTGTCAGACCCACCATACTTGCTCCGGACACTGCGAGAGGGCTGTACAAGCAATGATCACACGCAAGGCACAGCGGACACACCAGGAACCGCGGTGTTGGCCGTCGAATGGCGCTAGCTGCGCAGCATTTGAGCACCGCCGCCGTCAGTGTCAGCCAGTTTGCCGTGGCATACGGAGCTCCATCGCAGTCTTTAACACTGGTAGCATGCCGCGACAGCGTGGACGTGAACCGTATGTGCAGTTGACGGACTTTGAGCGAGGGCGTATTGTGGGCATGCGGGAGGCCGGGTGGACGTACCGCCGAATTGCTCAACACGTGGGGCGTGAGGTCTCCACAGTACATCGATGTTGTCGCCAGTGGTCGGCGGAAGGTGCACGTGCCCGTCGACCTGGGACCGGACCGCAGCGACGCACGGATGCACGCCAAGACCGTAGGATCCTACGCAGTGACGTAGGGGACCGCACCGCCACTTCCCAGCAAACTAGGGACACTGTTGCTCCTGGGGTATCGGCGAGGACCATTCGCAACCGTCTCCATGAAGCTGGGCTACGGTCCCGCACACCGTTAGGCCGTCTTCCGCTCACGCCCCAACATCGTGCAGCCCGCCTCCAGTGGTGTCGCGACAGGCGTGAATGGAGGGACGAATGGAGACGTGTCGTCTTCAGCGATGACAGTCGCTTCTGCCTTGGTGCCAATGATGGTCGTATGCGTGTTTGGCGCCGTGCAGGTGAGCACCACAATCAGGACTGCATACGACCGAGGCACACAGGGCCAACACCCGGCATCATGGTGTGGGGAGCGATCTCCTACACTGGCCGTACACCACTGGTGATCGTCGAGGGGACACTGAATAGTGCACGGTACATCCAAACCGTCATCGAACCCATCGTTCTACCATTCCTAGACCGGCAAGGGAACTTGCTGTTCCAACAGGACAATGCACGTCCGCATGTATCCTGTGCCACCCAACGTGCTCTAGAAGGTGTAAGTCAACTACCCTGGCCAGCAAGATCTCCGGATCTGTCCCCAATTGAGCATGTTTGGGACTGGATGAAGCGTCGTCTCACGCGGACTGCACGTCCAGCACGAACGCTGGTCCAACTGAGGTGCCAGGTGGAAATGGCATGGCAAGCCGTTCCACAGGACTACATCCAGCATCTCTACGATCGTCTCCATGGGAGAATAGCAGCCTGCATTGCTGCGAAAGGTGGATATACACTGTACTAGTGCCGACATTGTGCATGCTCTGTTGCCTGTGTCTATGTGCCTGTGGTTCTGTCAGTGTGATCATGTGATGTATCTGACCCCAGGAATGTGTCAATAAAGTTTCCCCTTCCTGGGACAATGAATTCACGGTGTTCTTATTTCAATTTCCAGGAGTGTATAACCGATATTAACAAATTTCTCTTCTTCAGAAACGTTTTCCTTGCCATTGCCAGTCTACATTTTATATCCTCTCTACTTCGACCATCATCAGTTATTTTGCTCCCCAAATAGCAAAACTCCATTACTACTTTAAGTCTCTCATTTCATAAGTATGGACTATTGCAAGTTACAGAAAAAATTAGAGCAATGCTTTATAAACTTAAGGAAATATTTGAACCTGAATTCTGAAAAATACGACTTGTGGGAAATTGTGAATGTAGATATGAATCCAATTAAACTGTGCCTCAAAACATTCCTGAAGCATAGTCTTCATCCTGCAGCATTTCTTCACCCTTCCTCTTGGCACTCCTTTTGCACTTCTTGCTTCTTTGGCAACTTGAAGAGTGAATCTTTCAACTTCATGCAGCTGTTGTCTGTCACATGCAAGCAATTGATCTTCCATAATAGAGCCACATTTTATGCCTAAATTTGTCAGGACTTTCAACCTTCCTATCACTCCATCATTGAAACATATCACTGCATATCACTCCATCATTGAAACATGTCACTGCATCTAGTACACCAACTTTTAATGTATTAAGTCTCACAAAAACATTCTTGGATAATCTTTCCCATATGCAATAGTTGAAACATTCATTTGTATTCTGGGTGCCCCCATGAAGACATTTACTAAGCAAAACTGGGTCACTCAGGTCTCTAAAAATTGGTTTTATTTCATTCATAACAGGTTCAGGAAGAGAATGCTTATGATGGTATATTTGACCACTTCCTTTTGCTTTTTGGTAACCACACCAAGAATCTGCTCCTTTAGTGCAAATTCCATGAACAGGATGGTCATCTGTGGACAACTGTGAAAGTAGATGGCCCATACAGCTTTTCTCGTTGCTGTAACATCATTCAGAGGTGTAGTTCGTCTAATAGCCAGTCCATAATAACTCTGAAGAAGGTCTATTTCGGTTTCTATCAATCTGCCTCGGCCAGACAGAGATTGTCCATCAGATAGCAACTTTCCTTTCATTTCTCTTCGTACCTTCCTCAATCTAGCACCCATCCTCTTTTGCACATGTCCACAACACTCCAGTTTTGTTACCAAAGGTATCACCATAAACAGTGAACTCATTAATTTTACTGAAAGCTTTAGAGTCTCCATCACCTAAGTACTTATTGTAGAGCTCCATCACACTCTGTACTTCCACTGTACCATCATAATTCTTAGAGCACTGATCTTCAATATGCCCTTCAGTGTTACCATGGCAAGTGTGGCAGTACTTAGATAAGCACTCAACATCAACAACTTTTCCATTCTCCAGAGAAGTAGCACATACAACACCATTCAAGGAATGATGGCCTTGATGTTGTCATGTCCCATCAAGTGCAACAGCAATGCCCCGAGTTCCACTAATATTTACAGTTTCTTCTACTGCTAGTTTCATAGATGCCTTAGACAGAGCCATCAAGACACCTAAAGGTATCTACTGGGAGGAGGAGGAAGGTCCATCAAACCACAAAACGTTTGAGCAGACTTTTTTCCTTTTCCTGTTGCACGCATTGCATACACTAACTTCAGATTCACATCATATGAATTATGCACATCACCAGGAGATGTGCCATGTGGGAATTACTTCCCTAATGAACTGATACATAGGTTACTTTCAACAGTGTGGCTTGCTTTGTTTGTGAACTGGTTGGTTACCACAGAATTTCCTTTTATTGAATTTCTTGATGTGTGGCATAGTTCATATTGATTGCAAACTAAAGGACATGTACTTCCACAAATATATGTTGGGCAACAAACATTCAGTAACATGTGAATAGACTGCTTTAGAAAAACAAAAGTAACTACTAGCAAAAATAATCATTTACAGACACTAGAGACCTGCATTGTTATCAACATATAGGCTACACTGTATCATATGTATAATCACTGGAAACAGAAAGTTCACAGTTCTTTTCGAAATAATACTGGTTTCTGCAACAGAAATGAAGGGAGCTTGGCAGCATACATGACGGTAATTTTAAAATTTGATATATATAGGTCATTTTTCATTTGAAACCCCATAATGTATATATCAATGTAATCAGGAAAGACTGTAGAATTTAATAAAGCCATAAAAAATTTCGATTTTTCCACCATTTATAAATACCCTTTATCCTTAACTGTGTGTGTTTAGTCATTTGATAGTCCATGATTGCATGCATATTTTAAGATTTAATTGTGCATGGAATTGCTGGCTTCAGTTATCATAGTATTACAAAAGCATAAATAGTGTTTGGACGAAAGGGGGAGGGATGCAAGATGCAGTCGGCCTGGACAGAATCATGCAACCTACAGAAATATTTTTTAGAAACAATCGAAATATAGAATGCGTTGTCATCCCATACCCTTTCCATTCTCTTGAATATCCCACATCGGAATTCTTAAAGAAATGCAACCATTGCCATTTGGGCAATATTTTTGTTGATCAACACGATTTTTGGGTGACAGACAAATCCAAATATATGGATGCATAGATAGTTTAAATATATCATTGGCCTTTCTGGCTTTTGACACTGCACATCCTTTTCTTGTCTTATGATTGAAAATCCAAATATCTTTCGATTTTACTGTATGGCTGCCAATTCATTTAGGTGATTTTGGGGGAAGGGGTGCCTGGACCTCTTGCCTCCCCCCACCCCCTCCTCCTTTTTCCCATTTTGGTTATGTCCTTGACCACCTGCATCCCTTCATGCTTGTAGTCTTTTTTTATGGTACTTTATTGCTGTTCATCAATTCGAACAAACCCCAGAAATTATCACCATTAATAATAATAAATAAACCTACCACATGTACACAAACCTATTCTACAGGTCAAGCTGATACTTTACTTATGTATTACATAATAACAAAAATAAAATCTCGATGTAACACCAACTGTGTGCTAGGCAATCAGATTTTTACCTTGCCCTTGATATATAAATTCTAAGTTTCAGGGGTGTTGTTTTAATGGTTATCTAATGTAAACGCTGATTGGAACTACTTTGTGATTACTGTATCCAGTTCTTGTGCCACAGAGATCAACTATTTTATTTTTTTTTGTTGGCTATCCATAATTTGTTGTTAATTTAGCTATACATAATTTGTTATTAATTTTACAGGTCTCATAGTGGAGCAGGAAGACATGCCATTCAACGATCAGGGTATCTGTCCAGATATGATCATGAACCCTCATGGATTTCCTTCTCGAATGACAGTGGGGAAACTGATTGAACTTTTGGCTGGAAAAGCTGGCTTAATGCAAGGAAAATTTCATTATGGAACAGGTAATAACATTATACACATAGTAGTCATTAAATTGAAAGTTAGTTGAAGTAATGTGAAGTGTAGGTTAAACATTGAATTTTTAAAATGATAGGCTGCAATCAGTATTGCTATTTTCCAATTTAATACTGGATTTTCATTGTTTATATTGCTCTCCTCCTCAAAATTAAGTGTTAAATAATATCTTCGTTTCTGTGACCTGTAGTTTCATCATTGCAGCAAGGTTACTAATTATTGTAGGTTGCTGAGTATAATTTCCCAGTTTCTATGAGCTGTAGTTTTATAATAAATGAAAAGCACCAGTTTGCTTTTGTTCTACAGTATTACTTTTATTATGTTAACCGGTTTTCAGCGTACAAGGCCATCTTCAAACATCAATGTCAAGCCGAAAACCGGTTAACACAATAAAAGTAATACTTTAGAACAAAAGCCCAATATCTGCTGCATTGCTCATTAACGAGTTTACATATAGTAGGGTGGTGTTTTTTACCATGCAAGGACAAGAAGGTATCAGATAATTATATAATGGTACAACAGAGATTTAGGAACCAGGTATTAAATTGTAAGACATTTCCAGGGGCAGATGTGGACTCATGACCACAATCTATTGGTTATGAGCTGTAGATTAAAACTGAAGAAACTGCAAAAAGGTGGGAATTTAAGGAGATGGGACCTGGACAAACTGATTAAACCAGAGGTTGTACAGAGTTTCAGGGAGAGCATAAGGGAACAATTGTCACAAATGGGGGAAAGAAATACAGTAGAAGAAGAATGGGTAGCTCTGAGGGATGAAATAGTGAAGGCAGCAGAGGATGAAGTAGGTAAAAAGACGAGGGCTAGTAGAAATCCTTGGGTAACAGAAGAAATATTGAATTTAATTGATGAAAGGAGAAAATATAAAAATGAAGTAAATGAAGCAGGCAAAAAGGAATACAAGCGTCTCAAAAATGAGATCGACAGGAAGTGCAAAATGGCTAAGCAGGGATGGCTAGAGGACAAATGTAAGGATGTAGAGGCTTATCTCACTAGGGGTAAGAGAGATACCGCCTACAGGAAAATTAAAGAGACCTTTGGAGAAAAGAGATCCACTTGTATGAATATCAAGAGCTCAGATGGAAACCCAGTTCTAAGCAAAGAAGGGAAAGCAGAATGGTGGAAGGAGTATATAGAGGGTCTATACAAGGGCGACGTACTTGAGGACAATATTCTGGGAATGGAAGAGAATGTAGATGAAGACGAAATGGGAGATACAATACTGCGTGAAGAGTTTGACAGAGCACTGAAAGACCTGAGTCGAAACAAGGCCCCTGGAGTAGACAACATTCCATTAGAACTACTGACGGCCTTGGGAGAGCCAGTCCTGACAAAACTCGACCATCTGGTGAGCAAGATGTATGAGACAGGCGAAATACCCTCAGACTTCAAGAAGAATATAATAATTCCAATCCCAAAGAAATCAGGTGTTGACAGATGTGAAAATTACTGAACAATCAGTTTAATAAGCCACAGCTGCAAAATACTAACCCGAATTCTTTACAGACAAATGGAAAAACTAGTAGAAGCCAACCTTGGGGAAGATCAGTTTGGATTCCGTAGAAATATTGGAACACGTGAGGCAATAGCATTTGTAGACTTAGAGAAAGCTTTTGACAATGTTGACTGGAATACTCTCTTTCAAATTCTAAAGGTGGCAGGGGTAAAATAGAGGGAGCGAAAGGCTATTTACAATTTGTACAGAAAGCAGATGGCAGAGCTGCATCAAACCAGTCTCAGGACTGAAGACCACAACAACAACAACAACAGGAGTCGAGGGACATGAAAGGGAAGCAGCGGTTGGGAAGGGAGTGAGACAGGGTTGTAGCCTCTCCCCGATGTTATTCAATCTGTATATTGAGAAAGCAGTAAAGGAAACAAAAGAAAAATTCTTAGTAGGTATTAAAATCAATGAAGAAGAAATAAAAACTTTGAGGTTCGCCGATGACATTGTAATTCTGTCAGAGACAGCAAAGGACTTGGAAGTGCAGTTGAATGGAATGGACAGTGTCTTGAAAGTAGGATATAAGATGAACATCAACAAAAGCAAAACGAGGATAATGGAATGTAGTCGAATTAAGTCTGGTGATGCTGAGGGAATTAGATTAGGAAATGAGACACTTAAAGTAGTAAAGGAGTTTTGCTATTTGGGGAGCAAAATAACTGATAATGGTCAAAGTAGAGCGGATATAAAATGTAGACTGACAATGGCAAGAAAAGCATTTCTGAAGAAGAGAAATTTGTTAACATCGAGTATAGATTTAAATGTCAGGAAGTCGTTTCTGAAAGTATTTGTGTGGAGTGTAGCCATGTATGGAAGTGAAACATGGACGATAAATAGTTTAGACAAGAAGAGAATAGAAGCTTTCGAAATGTGGTGCTACAGAAGAATGCTGAAGATTAGATGGGTAGATCACATAACTAATGAGGAGGTATTGAATAGAATAGGGGAGAAGAAGAGTTTGTGGCACAACTTGACAAGATGAAAGGGACCGGTTGGTAGGACATGTTCTGAGGCATCAAGGGATCACAAATTTAGCATTGGAGGGCAGTGTGGAGGGTAAAAATCATAGAGGGAGACCAAGAGATGAATACACTAAGCAGATTCAGAAGGACGTAGGTTGCAGTAAGTACTGGGAGATGAAGAAGCTTGCACAGGATAGAGTAGCATGGAGAGCTGCATCAAACCAGTCTCAGGACTGAAGACAACAACAACAACAACAACAACAACAACAAGGACATTGTTGGTTTCAGCACACTGGAGGCAAAGTTATTGCATATGTCCTCAGATCATATAAAGTGTGCAAATATGTGGCTTTGAATTAGCACCAAATTTAAAATGTAATAGACTTACGTATGTGGGATTAGCAGCTGATTTTTGTTCCTACATCCCAGTCGAACTCCTTTTTTGGGATAAATTAAAACTGTACTACTACTACTACTACTACTACTACTACAAACATAAAAAGGGGAAAAAATTGACATATATATGCTGAAAATTTTAAGTTCTTACATACTGAAATTGGCGCTCGTGTTCCTGTGATAACAGGTATGGGTTTCATAATGCACAGTGTTATTTTCAACCAATGTAATTGGGACTGACACGTCTGTCTTCAGAGGTCAGGGATGTTGCTCACCTTGTGTAATGTATGCCTCAATTTTTTATCCATTGTCATTAAAATAATGCGTCGTCATGGTGAAAGTGCTCAGCTTGGAATGTTCAGTAACTTTGAACACAATGCAGTAATTTCAAGACCCCCTTTCCAAAAAAAGTTCGATTATTTCAAGTTACATGTTGACCTGACTACCGGTTCACATTCCTCCTTATCTGCTGCTTACTGATACTGTCCACTGAATGAAGGCTTGCACATAGTGAGACCTCTTGTGACTACTGATACTGTGATGTAGTTCCTGTTTATTTAAAATAAACCATGCAAAACTGCCTTACACAGACTGTATTACACAGGTCAGTGTTTCTGACAGATTTGTCACAAATATTGAAAAATCTAGCACACTGGACTCGCATTTGGGTGGAGTGGGCTTCCTGTTAATATGTGGTCATCCAAATGTAGGGTTCCTTAAATTGCTAAAGCATATGTCAAGATGGATCCTTTAAAAAATACATAGCTGCTTCCTTGTCCTTTCCTTCCCTTTTTTTGCCACAAAGTACTGTTCTTTGCTGTTACTGTGGTGTCACTGCCAGACACCACATTTGCTAGGTGGTAGCTTAAATCGGCCGCGGTCCATTAGTACATGTCGGACCCGCGTGTCGCCACTGTGTGATCGCAGACCGAGCGCCACCACACGGCAGGTCTCGAGAGACGTACGAGAACTCGCCCCAGTTGTACGACGACGTTGCTAGCGACTAAACGGACGAAGCCTTTCTCTCATTTGCCGAGAGACAGTTAGAATAGCCTTCAGCTAAGTTCATGTCTACGACCTAGCAAGGCGCCATTAGCCTTAGATAGCTTGTATCTAAAGAGTCGCACTTGTATCGCCACAATCTCCAGATGTCTCATCAAGAACGATGTATACAAAGGATGGATTAAAAGATAAGTACCAAAGGAGCTACGTACTTTTCTTTATAACATTCATTAAGTCTCCTGTTTCAGACCTCACTCCATCCTTCGTGAGTTAGCGCGTGCATCTTGGCCGCCTCTTTCAATTAGTGTGCGTAGTGTTGGCAAGTCTGCCGACACAACAGTTACCATCACAGTGATAAGTAATTTGCATTACTTGTTGTGACCAGTCTGCACAATTTTTACCTTTCAAAATGTGTTGTCCTTTGAAAGTTTCATATCTCACCTGGCAGGAACCACTGACCCAGCCGTGTGGGATTAGCCGAGCAGTCTAAGGCGCTGCAGTCATGGACTGTGCGGCCGGTCCCGGTGGAGGTTCGAGTCCTCCCTCGGTAATGGGTGTGTGTGTGTGTGTGTTTGTCCTTAGGATAATTTAGGTTAAGTAGTGGTAAGCTTAGGGACTGATGACCTTAGCAGTTAAGTCCCATAAGATTTCACACACATTTGAACATTTTTGAACCACTGACGCAGTTCTCTTTAGGTATTCCCCCTTTTGTTCTTGTCCTCTGTCTCTTGGTCTTCATATTCGAAGTGTCCATCATATCAAAACTAGACTATGAAGAGAAAGATACATTAATTTTACACCTTTCACTCTGTAATTTTATTTTGCTGTAGATCTTTCCAGTCCCATCCATATATTCGCAGTTTCCTTGTTCACATGTAGCTATTGTCTTCTCTTCATTCAAATTTATTTTTGTGTGCTCCATAACATGCAGGGGTGTGAAGTATGTAGGAGAAAGTTGAAAAATAGGCAAGAGGTAATCAGAATTGTAGCTGTAAAGACAGATAGTGAACTTTGGATTGATAGCTGTTGGTAATTCGAGTTTGCATCGAGGTCTGGCAAACAGTTTGCCACAGTGTTTCAAAAGAGTGTACATTCTACCATACAGTGAAGGCTTCATTCTAGCAAAACACATGCACTTCAGAACAGGAAAACTATATTCTCAGTGGCTTACTGTTGAATACTACAGCAGTGTGTCATTCTATTACTTTATACATTTGTACAAGAATACTAATTGCATTTTATTTTAAACTTCACAATTATCGTGGCTGTAACTAAGCTGGAGGAAATGCTTACAAATGCTGCCTTTTCTGAACCATGCATTATGTGCCATTTTTATATGAATTTACACGGTCCAAAATATCATTGTATATAGTTATTTGTGGCTTATGGTGACACTGTAGTATGTTATTTTCAAACTAAGCAGCCAATCTTGGTCTAGACTATTGACCTTTGGTTTTCGTTTTTCAGCATTTGGAGGTTCCAAAGTGTCAGATGTGTGCGAAGAACTCGCAAAATATGGTTTCAACTATCTTGGAAAAGACTTCTTCTATTCGGGTATTACTGGGGAACCTCTACAAGCATACATATATTCTGGACCGGTAAGTGCACAGCTCATAATGTATGTAAAATAATTAATACCAATTATAAAAGATTGAGAAACTACAGGGTGTCTCAAAAGTAATGATTAATTTTAATAGAACACATATGTAATATAGAAAACACATCTCTAAACAATAAGGGCACATATACAGCATTAAATTTCAACATGACTGTCATGCATGTGAACATGCAGAGACCAACTTTCTGCTGTAGCCAGGAACATGTTCTGTAGTTGATGACCACGTCGTGTGAGGTGCTGTGTTACGGATGACCTAGCAGTTTGGTCCCTTAGGAATTCACGTACATTTGAACATTCGTAGTTGATGGGGTGTGATGCTGTTAATTTACTCCACAAGCCAATCATGCAGCTGACACAGGGTACTGAATTTAACCCTGTACACAGTGGATTTGATATAACTCCACATATATGGTGAATCTCTACCTATCCACTGTTGAGGGAACATTGGGTTGAAGTACTCTCAATGAGAGAAAAGTGGGGAGAAGTCCTGTCCTGCTTTTACACAATGGAATTCAGAATTCCATCAGATTCCAATTACATTTCCAGAAAAAGCTCAAACACATCAAGGTAATTTATACCTGTTATTGTTTGCTCTCCAGAGAAAAATGTCCATATTGTCTTAGGTAATCCCCAGTCATACATTCAGTTCCGGGGTTTTCACATTCTTACATTGCAGGATTGTCATCGTCCCATATCTGGCAGTTGTGATGATTTACAAAACCACGTGTGAAATGTAGATTCAGTTGAGAAGAGCAGAGCATCTAACAGATTTTAATTTTCCACAGCCTCCAAAGGGCAGCACACATTTTCATTTGGGCTACATAATCTTCCTTCTCCAGGCAATGCATTACCCATGTGTGATATGCCATCTTCTTCAGCGTAAAATAAAGAGTCTCTAGACAGTGGATTGTAGAATGGTCAGCTCATGGTTCAGCCAGCAAATGGAAGCATGCAGGCTTGTTTCAATGGACTTTTTGATTCTCTGGACTGTCAGAATTTGATGACAGCCAGGCCATTCCTCATTAAGCGCACTTCCTCTTCATCTGAATTTGTTGACTCGTCTTTGTTGGTGGTCTTTTTCCACATATTCATTGTACCCAACTCACACACCTTCTTGGTTGTTTTACCACCAAGTTTCCAGGAAACCATGGCTCTTCTTTCATCAACAGAGAGCATCTTAAAGGTCTGTAAAAGAATTAATGTTTTTATGAAATGCATATTACTTTTGTGACACCCTATATTTTTGTAACAAGATTATTTTGACAGCATTCAAGCTGTAAATGTGGCCTGGACAGGATATTTAGCATACTCAGATTTACTTAATATACATGGTGTCTCAGAAGAAATGGTCGATATTCAGGAATATAACAGGAACTCTTATTTAAAGCAAAAATCTTCGTATGGACATATGCCCTGTTTTGAATGTTTTCAAAGATAGAACACATTTAATGTCACTTTTTCTTTAACAACTTGAAAACTACAGCATCTGGTGAAAATGTGTCACAGTACAATATTAAACTACATTAAATTTCCTACAAGAGAAGGTCCTATTAAACTTATTTCTCTAAGACTAATAGTTTGCACAAAGAGAGCAAGAGAATATTGAAAATCTGACATGATGTGCACGTGTTGTAGCTTATGTGGTTTTTGTAGACCAATTTGAAGTGGCCTCCTGACTTGTGGTACATCAGGTGTCCTGTTTCAAATTGTTAACCTAGACTTCCTCTGCACTACTGTGGTATTTTGTGAACAATGACAATTGAATAATACAGAAAATAACAATGTACATTACATGGTTTTTTTTTTTTTTTTTAATCTTGGATGCCATTCAAAATAGGGCATATGTCCATATGATGTTTCTTTTGCTTCAAATAAGTGTGTCTGTCATTTTCCTGAATGCCAACCATTTCTTCTGGGACAATCAGTAGAAATGTAAATCCCCCCCCGCATTTATTTATTATAAGTATGGCACCACAGCCTATCGTCTCACTGTGTGAGAGTTGAAGACATTATGATAAATAACAAACCAACTCAAACAAAGTCTTAGTGTTTGTGATGTGCCATTGTGTTCTTCCAGTTGTTGTCCAGCATGATATATGTATGTTTAAATTTAGACTTCACTTCATGCTAATTACCTCAATGTATTGCTAATGCAAATATCACAGCTTTCTGAGTCTGATGCTCAGTTCTATTAGACCGTTATGTAGTGAGTATGACTTGATACTTTTGCTTGAGAGTATTACTGGAAATGTAGGACATCACTGTCTACAGATTCCATAACTGTGTTATATTTGTGTGTTTTAAAAGTTTTGTTACTGTCAAATGTGAGATCAATGAACCATGCTCTGTAGCTAGATTTACTAATAAAGGTTAGTTTATGATGTCAGATCCATGTTGTGCCCACTCAGGCATCATAACAGACTACAGTACAGCAGTGACATTTGTACAAAAGTGATTGACTTTACATACTAGATGCCCCTATTGCAGCTGTATTTCAAATATAATAAAAGCACAGTAGCAGACCATCACAAAATGACATTTAAAAGTTCCTACAATGTTTAAAAAAATGCAAATGTAAAATATTTTCTTCCCAGGGGATAAAGGTCTGAAATGTACAATATGTATACAAAAAATATTATTTATTGAAGGAAATAACAATTAAAAGCAAACATAATACCTAGCAAGATACAACTCATATCATGTAACTCATGTTGTGACCCAGAAAAGATACAAAACTTTCTACAGCGCATTTTTTTGCAGCTTTGTCATTCCTGAGTATACTATATCTGTCACATTTTGCAGTTGGCTTTGACAATCGTGTACATATATACTTCACATGCCACATAGATCATTGAAGGGGATACTTTTATCAATATTAGCTACTCCATGTCCTTTTTCTATGTCAGTACATTTTTGTCAGCCGAAGTTCCAGGTGTTATAGACATCCCGGAAAGTCCTGGGTTGGCATGTTTTTTAGTGCATGCATAACAGCAGTTTTTACATTGTCAGTGGTCTCAAAATCATGTCCATTCAAGGGTGCATTGATGTAGGGAAACAAGAAACAGTCTGTTGGAATAAAAACAGGGCTGCTGGGGGCTAGGTAGCATAGCCATATTGTTTTTGACCAAATAATCCATCACTACATGCATCCCTTTTCGGGGTATGGTGACTGCGATGTTTGTCACATGGAGTTTTGTCTCTCTGTCTCAGGGTCATATTCAAAAACCCAAGAGTCATCTCCCTTTATAACATTGTCACAAAAAATAGCATCATTTCTACACAACTCCATAAGTTCTTTACAAACGAGCACTGGGTTGAACTTATGGACGTGTCCAAATTTTCGGGACCAGTTTTAAGTACCCATTCTTCGTCTTCAGTTGTTCGGTTTCAGTCATGTGCGCAATGGTTTTGGATATAACCAGAGTCTGAGCTACCAAAAGAACACTCATTCTACAACCTGTGTTCAAAAGTTCGTGCATCTTTTGACATTGAAGAACATCCATAGCAATTTCCATTGGCAGTATCACCTGGCCTTCCAAAAATGCTTTGTGAAACCAAAATCCTGCCACTTTGACAGACATTCTTTCTCAAATGTCTACTTAATCATTAGAAATGTTTTGACCATGGACTTTCCAAGTTGCACATAGAATTTGATTGAGTACTATTGTTCGTGGGAACTGGACCACCAATTAGAGGTTCATTTAGGGAGACATCCTGACTCTTCAGGAGCTCAAGGGAAAATTGGGTTGGTTGTGTTGGGAAGCTAACTACCCCCACTGACTAGCCTGGGTTAAGTAGACTGCACTCCCACCACTAGGACTGTCAAAATAAAATTGGTGACAGACTTTGTACTTCTGTTATGAAATAGTTTGCTGCTACACATGGTGTGAGGTACTTTAGCACTGACTGGAGGGTCATTAAAGGCTTTAACTGTGAGTGCAAACATTGACAATTAGTAAGAAGCCACATGATGCCTGACGCCACCAACAAACTAATTACCATCTGTTCATAATATGCTCTAGACCAGTTTAGAAAAGGCATCTAGCCAATGTTCCATTTTTTGCCATAGGGAGTACTATAGTGCATGTAATTTTTCCTCCTATCTACGTAATTCTGTAGCTCTCAATTAGTTTGAGCGATCAGTCATTCATAATATGAAACACAGTCATAGCTCATTCACTCAAAATGATTCAGAAATTTTACTTGTTAGAATGAAATCAGGCGATGATTCTTCTTCTCTGGAGGCTCGTGCTTTACGGCAGTCTGCTAATCTGTACAAATAAAATGCCTTGTAATTTTTGGGAGCGTTGTATAATCAGTCAGGAAACCTCAGATCAAGCGGATATTTGGCTTTGATGAAGTTTAACCTTCCTAAGAAGTAATGGAGCTCTTGGATTATTAAATGCAGGTTCATATCCAGTCTTTCGGAAGTTCCCTTCTGATTAACAACTACGCAATATATCGATGAATATCATTAATTCTCAATTGTCAAATACACATCTTTTGTATAAAGGAGCAATATATATATATATTTTTCCCTTTTAATCGTACAATTTCGTCTCAGTTATCTTCTGTCATAAATCTCAATAATCAGATTGCAGTTCTTCAAACAAAGCTCAGGCTAATCGGCACGAAGACAATCTCGGAAGCTTTTCTTCTTCTTCTTCTTTTTTTTTTTCTAGCAATCACCAGAGAGAGTACTACAAAGAATACTTATGCGCTCATGGCATAGCTATTGTATGCACTACTTTTCGCATGGATTCTGCAAGTATGAAGATAGAAAATTAGTAAACGTCATTCAAGGGTAGAATTGTATCATAATAATTCATCAAATATAAAGAGATATTACATGCATTTAAAATTAATTGTGACTTTTGATGTTTGGCTCAGCAGGGGGGTGGGGGTCACATTTGACGCTGTTGCCCAAGTAACACCAATGGCAAGCCTGCTTTCTCTCCCACGCTGCCAGTGGTGTCCCGCAATGCATGCATCTATGTTCCGTCGTCTCTTGTTGGAGTGTGGTATTTTCTGGCGCTGAAGTGTTCTGCAGTGGTCAGGTGTCATGAACGAGTATTTTTGTGTTGATGTTGCGTTTATAACAACAGTGCAACATGTCAGAACACAAGATTCATAGTGAAAGAGGTCCTCCAAGAACACGTTTACCAGCTGCAAAGGTAATGCTCTGGTGCAAAGTATTTCTCCGAATTTGACAATAGTAATGGACACATACCAATCTGTTGTGATAGATGAATCTCCAACTATGCAGTCTAGGAAAGTAGATATTTTATTGTGTGTAGAAAGAAATGGCCCACTGGATAAAGTTGAATGTAGCATGTATAATGCAGAGTTATGGAACTTGTAGTGCCATACAAGCCAAATACACCACATTACCAGGTTGCTGAACTGGCTAACGCTAAAAGGCATAGCTTAATCAGGCTTTCTTTGTATCATGATCGTTTAAAGAATATATGGTCCTAGATAAGAAGTAATGTGGCAAAAAGCAACAAGAAATTTATGGACAGTGAGGTTGAAATGCTGACGAAAGAAGCCATTGTAAATGTTACACCACAGGACTGGTCTTGAATTATCAGCCATATCAAGAAGGTAGTTGAGGAGACGTGGATTCATAAGGGGCTGTGATGAGTTTGAGTAATACATAACTTCTCTTGTGCCATGTTAAAATGTGCTTCTTTTATGTAAACACAGCAGAGTTTACAAATATTCATGTCACTAACATTGTAATGCAGTTGAAATTATGACAGAATCCTAAAACAGTGTGTTATTAAACTGGCAACCGAGGACAAGTCAGGTTAATAGTTATGAGAAAGCCCATTCTCAGTATAAAAATAAACATTTAACTACTTCACTTACACTGTTGCAAAACCTGCAGAAATGTTCATTTCACCAGGTATTTGTGGACCTTAAAAGTTACAATATTCCATATAAAAAACTGTAGTTTCTTGAATATGGCGGTATATATGGAAGTTTCACATATCACTCATATAGTAAAATACTCTCCTCTTTGCGTGCTAAAATTTGCCAAAATCTTGTTTTGATATCTTAGATAGTTTGTGAGATACAAGGGATTTATGAATGTTTAATTCTGGTTTGTTTACTGGTGCATGCATTCTTGATGGAACCCTTTACATTGATTCCATTTTCTCGATGTTGGAGACAGATAGTGATATCCTTCACAGTTTAAAGATTAATTCAATATGTTATCTAAATTTCATAAGCCACAGCATATGAACTAACATGCACCAAATGCATATTCATAGTGAGCCATGTTTTTTACTGCAAGCTTTAAGAATTTCGTGCAGTAGTTTGCCTGATATTAAAGTATCACAATAATTATGACCATTAACAAAATGATAGGCAGTTCATCATGAAGCTGACAAATGAAGCTGTAAGATGTACAAGAGTCAGTGTTTATTACAGAATAATTTCTTTAGAATGGTTTAAGAAAGATCGCTGATCGGTCGGCTTGCAGTTCATGCAGTCAAGTGAGCTACTGCATTCAGCACATGCTGACAACTACGCTACCGACCACATGCTCCGTACTGAACTGTCAAAAGTCGCAATTAATTTTAAACACTTTATAACACCCAAGAAACTAACAGTGTGATTATTATTAATGGGATGGGCATATTATTGTTTTTAAATTGTAGTTTGCAGTGGGTATAAAACTACCAGCAAATTAGCCATAATTTGAGGATGGAATGTAACAATATTATGAAAAGGAAAGTCGTCACTCACCATAAAGTGGAGATGCTGAATTGCAGATAGGCACAACAGAAAGACTGTCACAAATAAGCTTTCGGCCTGCAAGGCCTCGCTCATGCAAATGCAGGGGAGGGGGGGGGGGAGAGAGAGAGAGAGAGAGAGAGAGAGAGAGAGAGAGAGAGAGAGAGTGTTGGGGGGGGGGGGGGAGGTTTGTCTATTTTTGACAAAGGCCTCGCTGTCCAAAACCTTATTTGTGACAGTCTTTTTGTTGTGCCTATCTGCAACTCAGCATATCCGATATATGGTGAGTGGCGACTTTCCTCTTCATAATATTGTAGCCATAATCTGAAATGGACTATTCATGTGGGTTATAAAAATAGTCAAGATAACTTAATTACATTCATGCAGCTGACAAGCCTAATTCATTTATTTTTATTGACTGGAACGTGTCACATTGAAATGCATGTTTTATAATTAGGAAATGTAATTAATGGAAGTCCCCAAGCTCTGAAAAAGTAAAACAATAAACTGGTAGCCAAGATTGCTGGAATTTTTTTTTTATTCCATGATTACCGGTTTCGGTGAAACTAAAGCAGCCATCATCGGATCTTAGGACACATACAGGCTACAGCATCAAGGCAAACAATGGTGATATTAATAGTTGCCTATAACACGCAGGCCTTACAAAATTGTCGTAAGTAGCACATAGGTGTCCAAGAGAGATGACATTATAAATGTTAAGTGTCTCCATCACATACAAGCGCAAGCTAGCTTACAGCATGATTGCTCTGAAAAATATTAATGGAGTAACAGTACGACAATTAAGAAGAAACAAAAACTTGTCATGCCTCACAGTGAGGTCCAAGATTTAGTGCGTCAGTGCTTTGAAAAACAAATGCCTCATAGTGAGGTCCAAAACTTAGCACATTAATGCTTTGAAAAACAGGTGAGAGAACAGCATGAAAACAATTACAAGGAACAAAAAACTGTAAAGCCTTGCAGTGAGGACCAAAGTATAGCACATGATTACTTTGAAAAATT
This sequence comes from Schistocerca nitens, assembly GCF_023898315.1. Lineage (NCBI taxonomy): Eukaryota > Metazoa > Arthropoda > Insecta > Orthoptera > Acrididae > Schistocerca > Schistocerca nitens. The sequence continues at coordinate 359,238,701 of NC_064622.1, forward strand.
GTTATGAAACAGCACAAAAAAAAGATAAAAAATAAAAATAAACTTGACAATCACTTTGACATATTCTTTACATTTACAGAAAAAATAGTTAAACAAATATTGAGTTTACCAGGAAATCAATTTGATGATGAAACAAAATGTATGATGTCATCATTAGGCACCGCAAAGTCAGTACGGAATACCATATGCTAAAGTGAAAGTGGGAGTAGTTATATTTATAAACTATGAGCAAAAAAATCTTTGAAACTTTAACAAAACATCCACAGATAAGTGAAAGTAACAAAAAGGAAAAAACATGGAAAAGAAATCTCTTTCATTCAGTCATCCCTCTCATTCAGTCATCCGTATATCCACCCACAAAGTTAGTTGTATAGTATAGGAATTGTGTAATTAGTCCCTGAACCATTCAGGCATCAAGAATGTCTACTACTTATCTTAATGTAAACAAGCCATTTATAACGGTGCTTGTGAGTGACATTACTAAACAACCACCAAAGGAAAGAAAATCTTAAATATTACGTCTTTGATGTATATCAAACTCATTGGCTTATGTGTTTCCCCTCAACTATTGTGCACTAAATTGGCTGTACAACTTCAGTTAATTAATAAGTTAAAAGCATAAATTTGCTTCGATTAATTACTATTCCCTTCAGCTACTGATGTTGCTGTGAGCAACATCGATCGTCATTAACATATATTCACTTTCTCCTTTGCATCTAGACAAAAACTTAAATAAGAATGAATGCACATCTGCTTATGTCTGTGAAAGTAACCAACACTGAAGTGGTTCATTTGTGACACCTACAGTTATCTGAAGAAAAAAAAAAAGATTGCTACAAACATCAATAGGACAAAATATCTTCATTCAGAATCACTGAAGAGATTAAATAAATTGTGGAAAAAGGAAATGTGTGTATTTTTGATACCTACCTTTAGCCATGTAGTTGCTCCTTGCCTCCATTTCTTGTGAGTAATATGGCCTTGGATACCACCAGGGCTGACATTGTGACTTTGCAGGGATCTTTCTGTTGTTTGGGATTATCTCCCACAACGTTGGGCTGAATATCGTTCTGTAGTGAACTTCTAAAACATAACTTGGAAGAAAACACTTTAGCAAAAAGCACTTAATTGTGCTGTCAGCAGTGTTATCAGTGAGCTCATAGTATACCTTATGGCTAAGTGTTGTACCTCATATCTGTTCCAGATATTAGTAACGGACTCTCAATCATTTCTCCCATACAGTAGGCACAGAAAGCAGCAGCATGAACACCAAATCCTGTAATGGGTCCCTAACCTTCTTAAAAATTGCTGATGTTTCTAATGGACTGCAGCAGTGGATGGCACATAAATGTCACCCTCACAAATATCTCAATGGTCCAGGCGTACTCTGACACATACAAAAATCAACCCTAATACCTTGTGGTGGTTGCCATCTCCCTCGACGTGGACACACAAAAAAATCTTCTTGTACATGGTCAAACTATGAGCTTCTTCCTATAATAAACTCTCCAGTTGACTTTATTCACTCCTGCTAATCGAGCTTGACAGAGCTATGTTCTATTTTCTTTCTATTACATCTTATTGAGCAGGTTGAAACTTCTGTTGTGCTGCAATATTTGTAATGTGGGTGTATGTCATGCCCATACTAATCCCAACTTATTCTTCAACATAGGAAAAACGTGTGCACCTGTGCACCATCTCAATTGCCTGCTACCTCTTTATTTAAAAATTTCACTGTATTCATTCATTAGACAGCTTAGCACGCAGAACATATCAAAAACATTATCAATTTATTCCCCCAGCACTTACCTTTATCAAAATTGTTAAACAGACTGCAAGACCATAATGAAAAGAAAAACACAAATTATTGCTCGGTTTGCTGCACAAAATACAAATTGGAAAAAATCCCACATGTCATAAAACAGATTACGCACAAATTCCCCAAAACATATCCGTACAAACACTAAATTCTTAGGTAGGCACAGTGTACCAGTGTACTGTACACTAAAATCACAAGCTATATACTGTAGACTAACTCCTCCACTTCTTTGCGGGTCATCTCTGCTATTTTTATAATGCAGGTTTGTTTATTGGGTCTGTACCCCTGATTATTCCAATCATTGTTGGTTTGTACCATTATGCAACTGATTCTGCTGCAGGTCAGGTGCTCCCACTCCCACAATCTGGGCACCTTGCCTCTTGTCTTCTATCATTCCCTCAATTATAATCATTATTGTTGCCAGGATTGTTCTGCCAATTTGCCGTTTCTTGGTGATTACTGTGGTACGGATGGCTCACCCATGAGCTGAACCTGTCATCCTTACATTCATTGTAGAAACGGTGTGATCTTGCAACTGTTCCTGTGAGTTGATTCGTTATTCCCATTCTCACCATTGTGTTGAAGCCCTTGTAGTAGGGTCTTGAATATTTGCTTGTCTTTGCAACATTCTACAAGTGTCCGCTGATAAGAGTGTGGCAGTTTGGTGTAGCAGAACAGTATTAAATCAGTTGGCCCAAAGGGGCACCAAGAAACTGGTTCTTTTAACACTTTTTCTTGAGAAAGTTGACAGGGCTTCATATACCCCAAATTCGCAAAATTTTTATGCAACGTGATGTCATCTTTAGCACGCGCTTGAGCCTCCTGCGACCAATATGCTGTGACTTCTCCTGAAACTATCAGTAAGAGTGATGACTTGTGCTGCTGTTTGCACCTTTGTTTCATCTTCGCCTTCGAGTAAACTGCAAACAAATTCAAGTTGAAAGTGAACAGGCCACAGTGGTGGGAGTGAATAAGCAAACTGTCATGCCCAGGCTCTGGGAGGGAAGTGTTAATTATTTTCCCTAATAATTCACTTCCCCCTCAGTTGACCTCATGGCTTCATTGAATGCTGGACACAACTCATAGCTTGGAGCTCTCAGTGTCTGTAGTGGCATGCTCATATTACCTGTGAGTGATTGATTTGGTCACCACCTATAGTAGTGTCCAATACAGCAGGGATGCTGCACGGTTGCGCTGACACCACTTACCGCACCTAACGTTTGTGACACTTTCATTCAGATTCCTCAGTCATTATTTCTTGCTGCTGCTTGCATACCCTGTTGATGTTTTCCTGTACTTCATTATACAACAATTCCTACATGTCTGCTATCGTGGAGATCAGTATAGAGGACATCCTGTCAACTCCTAGCACTATGTCTCATTGATTGTGGTTTCTATTTCAAGTGGAATGAACCATATTACCCTTCCACTCCTCCAGTTCTCTATACTACATCTCCTGTTCTGTCTTTTCGGTCACCCTGATGCTGTTCTATCTCAGAAACTGCCTGTTATTAACTGCTGGACTTCCATAATCTGTTTGACACTTTTGTAATTGTTTGTTCATGGCTCTCTAATGCATCTGAGACTTCTTTATTAATTTCCATCTGTTTTTACTGGTAAACCTAATTGGTTTTTTGATGCTCCTCAAAGTTTTTGACTGAGCAAGGTGGTGCAGTGGTTATCACACTAGACTTGCATTCCGAAGGTTGACAGTTCAAACCTGCATCCACTCCTTCAGATTTAGGTTTTGCGTGATTTCCCTAAATTGTTTCAGGCAAATGCCGGAATGGTTCTTTGAAAGGGCATGGCCGTTTTCCTTCCCCATCCTTGACACTGTCTGAGCTTGTGCTCTGTCTCTAATGATCTCGATGTTGATGGCACATTAAACTAAATCTTCCTTCCTTCCTTCAATGTTTTTGGTATTGATTCGATTGCATTTCCATTGACTGATTCGATTGCATTTCCACTGACTGATTTGATTGCTCGCAACCAGCACAATGCTGAACAACTATGATTGAGATGGTGCCCAGACTCATAAAGGACACAAATTTTCAACCATGATTGCAAAACTATAAAATTCCATAATTAAAAAAGATTGTGAATTCCAACAGAGCACACAACAGATCAAAGAATAAAGGAAAAACCAGAAAGAATTATCACCAGATGGGTGAGCTCCAGTGAATGTAACTTGATAACAAAACAAAAACGTGTAATTATGAGAAAGATCCCCTTTGAAGCAAGAATTAGATTGCAGAAGAATATGCATACTAGTGCATGAGATATGTAGATCATGTTGTGAAAACCATAAATAGAAACTGGAAATGGACTTCTCTCCTCTAACAGTATCACGATTTCCGAATTTGGGAGTGCACATTACAAATTTTACCGTGACTACTGTTAAGGTTGCTGCAGACGAGTAGCAGCGCTGAACTGCAGCTGCTGGTAACTGTTGTTGATTTGAGGCTATATGATGTGATTGCAAATCTTGTCATGCTTCTGATCAGTGTCACGGATACGAATAAGTCCCAAAGTGAAACTTCAAAGACTTGGCAGGAGATGGGGGCACAGTGTGTGTGTGTGTGGGGGGGGGGGGGGGGTCGGCGGCAGAGGAGGAGGAGGAGGAGGAGGAGAAGAAGAAGAAGCTAAGTATGAGTTCGAGTAGAACCACGTAGTAGAAGATCAAATCAGAAATCCTCTCTTGATTTTTGATAGCCTTTCTTCACACCTTGAAAAGGCACATGGCATACTCTTTTCCAACCAATCCCAAGAAAGGGCATACATGCTCTTCCAATTGGGTATTTGGAAGTCAGTTCACTAGCTCCCACGATGAAGTTAAAGATGTATCTGCCCATGAGATACGTATATATGGAACGGGAGATGAGTGTCACCCTGTTCCGATGTCCAGACTCGTTTATGGAAAATTCTGAAAATTTTGTTGGGCTTTGCACAATGTCCCCAGGGGAAGTGCAAAGTTTGGAAATTTTGCAAACATGCAAATGGCTACATATTTTGCATGCGAAAACGTGTCTGGAGACCACACACAGCAAGATTATGACAAATGGACAACTAAGGACTCCATCCCAAAGTTTACTAACAAGCAGAGTTCTCATCTCTTCCACCGGTGGTGTCTTGTTCTGCTGTGGAGGACACCAAGTCTTCAGTTCCACTGCTCATTGTCTTTGGAGGCTGAGGCAGGAGGATAATTCCTGAAAGACTTACCCAAATGTCAGTGTGGTCTACTAGCATGGGACCTGCCTTCTGCGTGACTGGCAATTCTTCCAGAATGTGTGAAAGTTCCTTCTGTTTTCACCCCACTGAAAAGGGATCCCCTAGTCAAGATGCATTTAATGAAAGAACTACTACAAGAATGAAATGTACATGTGGATAACCAACGTTGCCACAAGATACCCCTAACCACTCATGTAATCAGCGCACAGTAGGTGAAATGTTGACAAGTAAAATCTGAATTGGAAAGTAAATGAAGCAAGAGAGTCTCATATGCAAGTTCAGTATGTGAATAGGCTAAAATGTGAGGGGAAAGGCTCACCCTATGTCACAATTTGGTAGCTATGAGGGCAGCAGCAATTTGAAACAGAGAAGAGGCAGCACAAAGTGTTCTGTATAGTGCTGATTCTAACAATCAGTACTTGGGAGGGTGGCTTCCACCTTATTGTGATCATACTTAAGCTAGTCTGTATGGGACTTATAATGTACTAAGTTATGTAAGTTACCCATTAACAAGATCGACAAATGTATGTCCTGAAGTGTTGCCACACACTGTCAGTATTGGGTCTGGAGCTAAATAGTTAAACAACTACTGCTTTACATACTCACTAGTCTGTCATATCAAATATTATGATGATCTGTGAGTTTCTGAATCTACCGTACTCGTCTACTGTTATTGTCTCTGATCATACTGTCCAATACAGCACTGTAGCATTGTACAGCAGAGAGGGAGGGGGTCTGTCAAATACACTGCATGATTATCCAAGCAGATAGTCTGACACAGTAAAGTTGTGAAATAATTCTAAGGGACACATAGGGCACCTGAACCATTGGCAATGTGTGAAACACATTCTGCAGGAGCAGCACTCATGTTCTGTCTCAGTGGATGGGCTACATACTAATTGTCTTTAACGGTTCTCCATCTTCCACGACTTCCATAATGCGGGCATGCTTGTGTGTACACGTGCAGTTATGAACATGCACTTCACAAAGTGGTTATTTAAAAATTGTGACTGAGCATAGAATTCATTATTTGTATATAGTACTTGTCTTGTCACGGCACAGTGAACTTCCTTATCAACATTTAACATGTTCCTTGGCATCATTGACATTTGTGTTCCTAAGGAACTAAGTCACATATCAACAAAACCTTGTCTTTTGCAGGTTTATTACCAAAAGCTCAAACACATGGTGCAGGACAAAATGCATGCTCGGTCACGTGGTCCAAGAGCAGTTTTGACTAGGCAGCCTACAGAAGGCCGAAGCAGAGAAGGTGGTCTTCGCCTGGGGGAGATGGAACGTGATTGCCTCATTGGTTATGGTGCAAGGTATGTATTATGAGGAAGTCCATGAAATATTTCAGGGGGAAGTTTGTAAATTTAAAAGTGAGGAGATATAAAATAACATTTAAGTTGCAAACTGACCTATATGGAAAGGAAGTGGAATTGGTCATGTTCACTTAATTATATTTTAAGTAATACCAACAGAAATATCATTTGTCTCATTGTAATGTCAAACACTACAACAGTTTTGTTATAAACTGAAAGCACCAAGCTTGTATTCTGGATTAATTATTTAGTCTGTTCAGCCAAAGAATGCTAGGTTATTTAATGATGATGACATCCTAATAGATAAATTATATGAATATACTTTAAAAGGGTGAGCTATGTAAACAGAAAGAAAGAAGGAAGGAAGTAAGTTGAAATGCAGGTGAGGTAAAAAGAACTGAAAGGTGGACTGTCGGTATTGTTGCAATGTAAGCTCTAATGCTTTATGAACCACTAATTGGCCTTGGAGACAATTTTTTAATTTTTTCTTACACTTGCAGCCAGTGATGTTGCGATATTTGGAAAAAGTCAAATTAGTGACATCATCAAAGTTGGAGTTTTAGTTCAAGATGGGAGGAAAAATTGTCTTTGACTACATTAAAATAACTACAGTGCGCCCAAAATAAAACTGACACCAAAAGTTTTCATGAGTCTGATTTTCATAGCTACATTGCATTATGATTTTGTCAGGATTTTCTGCAGAAAACATTACACATGTGAAAGATAGTCTGCAGAAGAGACTGACAAAGTAGCAATGAAGTGTAGCTGTGCAAATGCACAAAATCTGGAAAATGCTGCAGAAACAGTTTGTTGCACTCTTAAGTCATGAAAGAACATGACTTACTGACAGACAAAAGTTAGTAGAAATTCACGTGTGTATAAAGAGATAGAACAGCGAGGCATATAACTACTTCCTCTGTCATACCTTAGCGAAGAATCTTGCCGATAATATGAGAAGATTCTGGTCCTACGTAAAATCACTAAGAAGGTCGAAGACTTCTATCCAGTCACTAATTGACCAGCTTGGTATGTCAATAGAAGCCAACAAAAAGAAAACTGAATTTTAAAATTGTACACTTAAAAAATCATTTGCACTTGGGAATTGTACAAACATGCCAAGGCACTGTGTCCCATGTAGAAAAATGACCTTTGCCTTTCGCGGGCAAGTGCTCTACCATCTGAGCTACTGAAGCACGACTCACGCCCTGTACTCACAGCTTTACTTCTGCCAGTATCTCGTCTCCTACCTTCCCGAGTTCGAGTCTCGGTCGGGCACACAGTTTTAATCTGCCAGGAAGTTTCATATCAGCGCACACTCCGCTGCAGAGTGAAAATCTCATTCTGGATCCCTGGCATTTTTAAGCACCTGAAAGAGTCTAACACAAATAAGCTGCCTGGATTCCCAGTTCATTTTTACAGACAGTACTGTATAGCAAATGGTCCATTACTTAGTTTCCATTTATCGCTAATCTTTCACCCAGCACAAAATCCCAAGTGACTGAAAAAAAGTGCATGTGACTCTTGTATGTAACAAGGGTCAAACAATTACAGATTCATATCCTTAACATAGGTATGCTGCAGAATTCTTCAACATATTCTCAGTTCGAATACAATACATTTACTTCAGACAGAAAAGAAAGCATTTTATGTGTGAAACTCAGACTGCCCTTTTCTCATATGATAATCTGCAAATTAAGGACAAAGGACAACATATAAATTCTATAATCCTAAATTTCTGGAAAGCTTTTGACGGTGTCAAACTGCAGACTGTTAATGAAGGTCTGAGCGTGTGGAATGGGTTCGTAAATATGTGACTGTCTCAAAGACTTCTTGAGTAATAAAACTCAATGCATTGCCCTCAATGGTCAGTCTTCACTGGAAGAGAGTTTTGTGAGGAATGCAGCCAGGTAAGTGTGATAGGACCACTTATATACATAAATGATCTGATGGATTGGGTGAGCATCAGTCTGTGATTGTCTGCTGCTGATGCTGTAGTACTTTGGAAAGTGTAGTTATTGACTGACTTAGGATACAGGATGAATTAGACAGAATTTCTAGTTGTTGTGATGAATGACAGCTTGCTCTAAATGTAGAAAAATGTATATTATTGCAAATAATAAGTAAAATCAATCCTGTAATTTTTGAATACAGTACTTGATACAGTCATATCAATTAAATATCTAGGCGTAATGTTACAGAGCGAAATGAAATTAAGCAAGTGCGCAAAGACAGTAGTAAGAAAGGTGAATGGTCGACTTCAGTTTATTGGGAGGGCTTCAGGGAAGTGTAGCTCATCTGCAAAGGAGACTGTGTATAGAACACTTGTACAACCCATTTTTGTGTACTGCCAATGTGTTTGGGTTGCCCATCAAGTTGGATTAAAGAAGACATCAAAGCAGCACAGAGGTGTGGTGATACATTTGTTATGGGTAGGTTTGCTCAACATGTTATAAAGGCGCTTTTTGATCTTAGAAAATGCAATTGAGAGAAATTTAGAGAACAGGCATTTGCAGCTGATTGCAGGACAATTCTAATTCCGCCAATGTATATTTTACGCAAGGGCTGCAGAGACAAAGTAAGAGAGATTGGCGCTCATACAGAGGCAGACTTGTAAACATTTTTGAGGGCAGTTTTGTTCTGCACTCCCTGTATGTCGTATTAGCCAAAATAGCTAATCAGAACTGAATATTTACATTTTTTAAGGCAGAAAAGGAGTGTCCTCTTGTCGGTTGGTAAAACCAGAACAAATGGAAAAGAGTCTATTGAAACAACATTTTGATTCTCATTAAAAATAAAATGTTTAAAGTAATAATGTTAAGTACTCAGCTGAAATACGCACTCAGATCCATATCAAGGATATTTTTGATAGTGGTAGTGAATCATAAAGCATAATAAGTATTTGAGCAGTTTGTACTTCCATCAGATTCTGCTTGTATGATCTTTTGTTGTGTAATTGTCTTTCAGCAACAACGTGAATGGCAAAAACCAGAATTTCGAAAAAGAATTCTTATTACTGGCTGATTACCTAAGACAGTAGTAGAAGCAGCTATTCTTTGAATTTGCTTAAAGGGATAGTGGAATACTGTCTCCTTAGGCTGTGTTTACACCTGTGCACCTTGTGGTTAGACACCGTGTGGCTGTGTTTGCTCCACATGCAAGTAGAGGCACATATCTTTCCGTCTGGTATGGAGACATTTCTTTGTCGCTGTGTGCACAATTCAGAGACGTATGCGGCTTTGCACCAGTTCATGCACCTCTTCACCTCTTCATGCAATGGGTGCATGTGCGCAGTGTGCACAGAAAGTCACACAGGTGTAAATGCACCTTTATTGTGCTAACTAGTTACAATATTGTAAGGAAAGGTATTGCTGGTAATTAGTGTGTTGACCAATAGCAACTCCCTTCTATTTCATGAAACACTGTAGTTTTCTGGTCTGGCTCTGTAGCTGAGTGATCAGCACGGCTGACTGCCATGTAGAGGATCTGCCTTCGATTCCCGGTACTGACAGGGATATTTTTCCTTGGTGGGAGGACAGGAACGGGGTGCGCTCAGCCTTGTGATGCCAGTTGAGGAGCTATTTGACCAGGCAGTAGTGGCGCTCCAGATCATGAAAACTGGCAATGATCAGGAAAATAGTGTGCTGACACCACACCTCTCCATACCACATCCATTGACACAACTGGCAGAGACTGACATGGCGGTCGATTGGTACCGATGGGTCCGCCAGACCATGTAGATGAAATTTACATTTTACTTTTTTCTGTTAAAGGAGTTCTGAGGAGACCTATTGGCATGTATACAAATTTTCTTTCTCTATCTAATTTTGTATGAAAATGTATGGTTACTGTACATACTTACCAACTCCTGCTCCCTTTTCAAAAGTGTGCCTGCAAACTAATTATTGAATTTCCATTCTGTAGCACATATTATCCTGTGCAAAAAAACATTTGTAATTGTTTAAGTAGTTACTTAAAATCTGTAAACTGCCCCTTGATAATTGAGTCCAGTCAGTATTCTTCCATGCAAGGCTGTTACTGTTAAGCCTTTAGAATGATCTATGGAATAATATAACTTTTTTTTAGTGTTCGTGAATTTTCCATGTTGTTTAACTATTTGATACACAGACAGTGGAAAGTGTTGCATTTTTTCCATTTTTCTCACCAATCTAAAAAAGTGAGGAATTTTTTTGTGCAGCCAAGTTCAATAAGAATGTGATTTCTTGCTTAATGCAGTTGTGATTTTTGATTTAGTGACTACTATAGTGGATAGTGTATGCCTTTCTTTATGATAATTTTTTAATTTATTTATTGATCAATATTTATCAAAGATTAGTGTCCATTTATAATTAAGTTTCCATTGACCATTGAATGCATTTCAGCAAGTACTTAAAAGATTTTTCATTTTGAAATTAATCAAATGCATTAGCATGGATAAACATATAATTCATTTTTGTATTTACTTTACAAAATCTAACATCTTGTGTGAAATTTGCTGTGCTGAAAAATTGTTGTAATTTTGTATTACTTCCAAATATTTACAAGAAAATTTGCTTACCAAGTGGATGTATTTCAGTATGATGCTTGTTGAAAGACTCATGATTTCAAGTGATGCTTTTGATGTGGATGTCTGCAACCAGTGTGGACTCCTAGCTTACTCTGGATGGTAAGTTGATGAAAATAGCTCTACTCTTATGTTGTTGGAAAATCAAACTGTGAAATATTCTACCTTAGCTGGTAGGCATGCTTTTACAATAAAAGTTGAATTATGCTTTTACAATAAAAGTTGAATTAGTGCTACTCCGATGAATTATTAGATTCCCATCAGAAGTAGTTCTACATGAAAACCTGATAAAGTTTAGAGGTACATAGCTTTAATAACAATAGCTCTTCAAGAAAACCATTCTAAAGTATGTAGCTTTTGTGTGTTGCTTCTGACTGAACAATCAAGTCTTACTAACTTGTAGAGATAGAAATCTGCATTCTTCCCTGAAAATCCAACATTTATTGAAAAATTTGTGTGTGTGATTGAGTTGAGCAAGCAGGCAACAAATATATTTCATGCCTAAATTTCATTTGAGATGTACACAGTCCCTGAAGAAGAGGAAGAAGAAGAAGAAGAAGAAGAAGATGATGATATTTCATGAAATTTTTGTCTCTTAATCAGAACAATGTAACACTATATAGTTGACAGTACATTATTTATTATTTATGCAGATGTATACTGTCCTCTAAGACATTTTTATTTTGGAAATATATTTACTGTAAATGGGTTAACTTTTTCAAAACACTGTATAACAGTACGCAACTAGATATAAAGGAAACTCTACATTATGAGTATCTGGGTGTATGCAGTTCCTATCAGGGAAATCACTTTACTGTTCCCTTTCATGTATTATAAAGTAGCTGACAGAAAAAAAGTTTAACGGTATGTCTCAAGCTGTAAATTATGACAAACATTTCTTATACAGTTAAGAGCACCAAGCCAAGAGACGAGCACCTGGATCATTCAACATTTTCTCATTTGTAATTTAGGCACAGAAACAATGTGATCTTTAACTATAGTAAAAACTATTTTAATGTATATCCACTCTATTGTTTAAATTTTTAAAAATCCACAGGTGTCACAGCTGCCACTCCAGCAAGTCTGTCTCAACAATCAGAATTCCATATGCATGTAAGCTACTGTTTCAAGAGCTTCGATCCATGAATATTGTGCCACGACTGACTCTCAAAAACTACTGTGACTGATGTATTTGTATATATTTTGTATATTTGAGGAAATAAATTATTGTTTTTTTAATAACTTGCACCTTTTTTACTTTGCACACATTTCTTTCCTTTATGTTTTTCCTAGGTTTGTCTGTCTAGAAGTTCTTGGGTTAAATGAATTCAGCTGTTACTTTTCATACTCACGAGCAAGCACATTTCATGCACACATGACTGCCACCTCCAGCACATCGGGCCGGAATGCAACTATCACTGTCTACAGATTGCTGCTTGCATCTCACATGATGGTTGCATTCCAGCTTGAGATGCTGGAGGTGGCAGTCATGTGTGCATGAGGTGGGCATTTCTATTTTGCTGATGAAGGCTGTGGCTGAAAGCTCCATTTAAGTGTCTGAAAAATTGTACCCATCTGCACCTTAACGTGTCTTCTTTACGATAAGTAGCAATCTGCCTTTTCCTGCACTGTTCATATTCCTACCTGGAGTTTCCATTGATTCAACAGTTATTTTTACTAACTCAAAGTAAAACAAACTGTTTATAGAAGTGTAACATTCTCAACTTACATGAGGAATGTAACTTAATGCAGTGCTCAGCTGTCATAATTAATATTCTGAGTGTGTGTATCAATTGCTTCACTTAAATAATGGAGCTGCTACTTACGTAAGACAATAGCTGACTACTTCCACTGTGTGAATTATTGTTCCTCACCAAACAACCTAATGATTGACACTGTGTCATGTACTTTTAATATGATCCAGTGATGTGTAAACAGGTAGTGAAGTCCAGAATGAGAATCTGGTTCTCACAGATTTCACCTTTGACAGAGTGGTGCTACTGAACACCGGAATGTTCTGAACACAGTTTTAATCTTTCAATGTTTCAGAACTGCACACACACACTCAGTTAAGTGGAAGATTTGTACTGTACATATAGCTGTTTTTCTTTTAGTCCCATTTAATGTATACTTTGACTCATTACACATCCCTAAAGTGTCTCTCCACACGTAGATGTTCATAACATGATAAATGGAATGATGAATTAATTCTGTTTACTCTTCAGTGTTTCAACAAATGTGAGTCTCCTCTAATAAAAGAATTATGTGTTTTCAAAGACTGATTTATAATTGTGAAATAAAGTGAAGACTTTCCTGTACAGTGGCTAATGGGTGCTATTTTTATAAATACCTGTTAGTTCTTGATGGGAAATGTGTATCCTTAACTTTTATTTTTGCTGTTATTGTTTGTGAAAGAAAACAAACTGAGGAGAAAGTTCGTGTAATTTAGTTGTATTTCTGTTTGAAAATTACATAACCCGTTACTTTTTGTTATAAAATATTTCTACAACCTGAAAAATGACTAACTGTATTTAACATTGGCTGTTCATGAAATGCAATGTTTGTCACAAGCTTAGGAAAGGGACTGGAGAAGCAAATTCTGATGAGAAGCGAATTCTGACTTAAGGACTGCAGTCATACAGAATTCCCTTTATATATTTTGATGAGAGAAGTATAACAAAAATTTAAAAATGATATGTGTGAATTAACTCATTTACAAAATTTTGTAATTTCAATCTGTTATACTTACTGATTTAGAATATCTGAGGACTGAGGATAACTTAATGGGTTGCTTATTTGTGTTGAAGAATTAGAGTTAATCAAACCATATGATATAATCTTCCTCTCTGAACATCAAGTGACCATTGGTATAGATATGTTGAATGTTACAGGATTCAACTTAGCCTCTGACTTCTGTAGGGAAAATATGGAGAAAGGGGGAGTTACCACATTTGTCAGAAACTGATTTAGTTTCAAGAATAATGATATTAATAAATTTTCCTCAGAGCAGCACTTAGAAGCTTGTGCAACAATAGTAGTGTTTCATAATAAGTCCTTTATAACAGTAAGTATATACAGAGCACCTCCAGGAAACTATAACCTTCTCATTAAAAAATCTGGAAGCTCTGTTGTCCCATCCCACAGTGGGAAAAAAAGGGAAACATTGGTTACAGATGATTTTTAATGTGGCTTTTGTGAACAGCTCTGTCAGTGAACATTACTGCAGTCAGTAACACTGTCATTCGATTTAATGCTACTGTTCCTACTGTGAACATTGCAAATAGGGTATGTAAATGTTGTGAGACTGCTATTGAAATCATCTTTGTACACAAATCTAGGGAAAAAAGGTCATATCACAAAACCAATAGTAAATGGGCTATCTCATCATGACAAGCAGCATCTTAGGTTAAATGTTGCAACTTGTCAGAATATAAAATCTATTAAATCTGAGTACTATTAAATCTGAGTACAGGAGGGTAATAAATCCGTAAAACATTGAGAATTTTTGCAGGCTTCTCAAAGGCATGAACTGAACTGGATGGATGTTTGCAATATTTCTTGCTCAAATGGAAAATACAAAGCATTCATGAATGAAGTTGAAAATTGCTTTAATAAAGATATCAGGTGGGACACAAAGGAGTCTGTATTTACTATCTAGGTACAGCTCTGATGTTAGCATTATAATGCAATTCAGAGAGTTCTGCAAAATATTGAAGCAAGTAATCCAGAAATTGAAGCAGCAACAAAATAAAAACTATATGGGATATGGTGAAGACAGAGACAGGTAGGGCCAAAAAGAAAGAGCAAGAGATAACTCTAAAAATAAATGAGACATTGTTAACAAGTGCATGTAGTGTTGCAAGTACTTCATTTGTGTTACCGACAGCTTGGTGTTATCAGGTTCAGTAAACAGTGCAGTGGAATATCTGAGACCAGTCTTTACAAAGAACTTCAGTAAAATGGAAATGACACTTGTGTCTCGCAGAGAAGTAGCATCCATCAGAAAATACTTAAAATTGAGGCATGCTAGTGGTTATGATAACATATCAATGAAGTTAATCAAAGAGTGCTCATGTAATTTAAGTTCTGTCTTAAGTTATTTGTGTAATCAACCTCTTACCAGCAGAACATTTACAGACTGGCTAAATACGCTGAAGTTAAACCTCTTTACAAGAAGAGGGCTGAAGAGATACTGCAAACTGTTGACCAGTTTCACTTTTGCTGGCTTTTTCAAAAATATTTGAAAAGGTTGTGTTCAAGTGTCTTGTTAAACACATGACTGCAAATATTATATTGTTCAAGTCACAGTTTGGCTTCTTAAGGTTTCTGATATAGAGAAGGCTATTTACATGTACAGTGAAAATGTACTTAATTCATTAGATAGCAAATTTTAGAGGCTACTAGCATTTTCTGTGACCTGCCATAAAGCTTTGACTGTGTGAATTATAGCATTCTCTTAAGTAAATTAGAATATTATGATTTCAGTGGTAGTGCTGTGAAATGGTCCGAGTCTTACCTAATGATGGGAAACAAAGGGTGTCACTGTGTAATACCTGTAGAGTAAGCAATCTTCATCTAATTGGAAATTAATTACATGTGGTGTTCCTCAATGTTCAATCTTGTGTCCATTGCTTTTTCTTGTGTACATTAATGACCTCTCATCTGTTAAATTGCCAGATGCTAAGTTTGTTTTGTATGCAGATGATACAAACATTGCAATAAATAGCATGTCAGGATTTAGAAATGACTGCTAATCAAATTTTCACTGACATTAATCAATGGCTTGAAGCTAATTCATTGTCATTAAACTTTGGGAAGACCCACTATTTGCAGTTTGGAATCTGTAAGAGACTTCCTTCCAGCAAGTGTATAACATATGACGACATGCAGATTGAAGAGGTTGACTGTGTTAAATTTCAAGGATTACAACCCAATAATAAATTCAGTTGGGAAGAGCATGCCACAGACTTGCTGAAGCGCATAAGCAAGTCTGTATTTGCAATGTGAATGATGTCAGATGTAGGAGATACAAATATTAAAAAAAAAAAGCCTTGCTTACTTTCATTGTAATATGTTACATGGGATCAAATCCTGGGGTAACTCATCAAACCGAGCAAAAGTTTTTAGAGTGCAAAAGCGTGTAATAAGACTCATTTGTGGTATAAATTCAAGAACATCAGGTAGAAACCTATTTAAGGAACTGGGTATTCTAACTACTTCTTCTCAGTATCTTTATTCCTTAATGAAATTTGTTGCAAATAGTCTTTCTGTTTCCAACCAATAGCTCGACACACAGTATCAAAACTAGGAATAAGAACAATCAACATAAAGAGCTAAAAACACTGAAGTTTTTGATAGGCATCTCCTTCCACTCTATAGATGAATATCTTAACAGGGATGGTTTGTCTAGCTAACTAACTTAAGTAAAAATGTCTGTTAGATTTCAGTTTTGGTACCACTTGGTCACAACAGCCAGGATTAGGTATTTCGTGTATCATAAATTTATTAAAAGTGCATAACTATATTTCATTCTGTAAATATTAGAAGTTCCAGTGTACTGTAATATATTCACATATTTTGACAGTCTCCTGACAATTGATTGAGGAAGTGAGTATTATAGTCAAATGTTCTATGTTTCTTATGTTAAACTTTCTGACATGTTCCACACCCATGAGAATCATCTCATTTTTGGATCTATGTAATGAAAACTGAATCTAATCTGAACCTAATCTAATGTAATGTCAATGAATGACATTTGAATGGCCATTGTTTCTTTCAATTTCTGTAATAAAAAATTAGAACTAAAATTTCCCTTCAAAAACAATTTTATCAGAATTTGTGCGCATATTTGATTATTGATGTAACTTAATTGTATGATGCTCACAAATAGTGTTTTAATCATTGGGATGTTACAATAAAATGGTATTGCCACATGAATGGCTTTTCACATTCAAAGTTTATGTCATTGCTTCATTTCCGTTTTGTTTTTCAGTTATGTTTCAAGGAACTGACACTGTGATAAGTGAAATAGGAGAAAATGGACCACCCACTAGTAATAGATTTACATGAAAAACAGCATATATGTATATTAAATGTTTTGTTCCTTCTAACTTATTCACAAGAGACTGCACTACCAAATGTCCCTTCTTGCCAGGTGTGCAGGCCAAAGCCAAGAACTTTGTCAGCTTCAGTATATTTATTGGTACAGCCTTGTGAAGTGGAGAAACAATGGTGGAAAAACCAGAGTAAGTACATCCACAATAAAGGGCGGTGTAATTTCTGCTAAGATTTATTTTTTTCCGTAGCAATGAAGAGTGTTTGGTCATCACTGATGATGAACCCTTGCTGTTTAGCTGATCTGTTGTTTTAAATGGGATAATCATGAACAGCACTGAGCAGTAGAGTGATAGTTTATTGCAAATTAAATATACAGTTTGTTTCTATGATATCCTTGTGTTTTGTTAATGAATACCTTGAATCGCTGCACGTCCATGAGGATTCTCCTTCTTGATGGGATCTAAGGAATGAATGAATGAGTTTATAAATTATTTTAGTTACAAGACAATGTGCCACTTTGGTCTACATATCTCAGTGGGTATTTTTCTGTACATTTCCTCCAATCAGAATTTTGAGCTGTTGACTAAATATACTTTTTACAAAGAATTATGGAAAGGACAAAACAGTACCTTACACTGGTAGTAATTGTTATACTACTTGTATCTTATATCACTTGAGAGAGATGTTGGTCGCCAGGACTACAGGAAATGCTGGGCACCAACACCATCACTCAGTAATGATATGGCCGAACAGCTGAAAGCCGTGATTACTACCACTATTGTAAAGAATCAAACTATTGCTCCTTTGTCCATTTTGAAGGGTCTGTGTAAGTTTTTACTGAGAGAGTTGAGTTTAAGCCAGTCCTCTGATTCTAACCACCAGTGCAATTTCAGTGTCAATCTACTTCTTCCCAAATAATACATCTGTCAAGTAACATTATTAAATAACAATAGTCAGTTGCAAAAGAAGTTTTAAAAGATAAATCAAATTTCTGAAATTTTTTGGTGAAATAAATGAACTGTGCTTAGACATTTTTGAAGTTCCAATTTATAATCAAAGTAGAATTCAGAGTTGCTGATGGTTTTAAGAAGAACACATTGCACTCAGGGTATCTCATCAAAGATGTAATAAAATCAGTGACTCATACAATAATTATTGATCCCATGTAAATTTAGAATAGTAGAATTTATAGTTCTTATGAAACCAACATTTTAACAAGATGCAATTATAATAGCCCAAAGGATGTACCAGAAACAACTATTTTCAAACTATACAGGGCTTATTTTACATTTCTTGTCACTGCCACATTATGTAGCTAGCAAAACTTGAAGAAACTACAATATCTCATAACAACAATCTAAAGACATTTGTTATTGTTGACAAAAAATTATTGGAGGAAAAAAGGATGAAGTATAAGTTTGAATGATCAATTTTCCATTTTAACTTTCAAGACTGAACTGAGATGCTAAAAAACCTAGTATGTGACATGTTGGAAATGCAATAATCAAATTGAACTCATAATATGCACACTGTGTATGCAAATGCAGATGTTGTCATGTCTGTTCCCTTTGTCATTAAGGAGAAGTTGTTGATATGTTCATTGAAATCAGTAATCTAGATGAAGACAAGACAGTCATAAAATTATATTCTTTCAGCTGGCCAATAGCAAGGAGTGTTGTAAATAGAAAATGGCCTCCAGCATGCTCACATTTGCTACATGTCTCAAACTGCTTTTAGTGTGAGTAGTTACTGGGGCACCTTGAGAAGGCAGCCATAAAGTCAGTATCCTCCAGTGCTCATTTCTGAATACATGCTAATCCGCATGACTTTCTGGAGACAAAGATAATCTGCTGCATTCCCTGCACTTTTATTACTGCTATTAAGTGAGCAGATACTAGAACAATAAATGCAGAGGTGCACAGTGACAGCCAGTTCTAGATGTTGTCTATCTTTTATGAACTAGAAGATGTATGATGCCAGGAACCAATGAAAGGGATCTAGGGTGTTGCCTAGATGCTCTCACCAACTGTGAGAGCTGTAGAGAATTTGTCAGTAAAGTGGGAGTGGAAGGGAGTTAAAAATTTAAATGAGTTGGAGCAGCTTACATCAGTGGAGAAATAATTTATTACTTCTCACCGATGGCATGAAAACATAGAACATATGGTGTCCAAAGAGGTAAAGAAGAAGAGAGTGAACAGTTGTGGTGTGTACGATGATGCATATGGATGGTCTGTGCAGTCACCCAAGGTAACATAGTTACAAGTATCACTGTCCATTGGTAGTCATTTGATGCCTGACTTACTGTTAGGTTCTACAGATATAAACCTCAAAGAGAGAGAGAGAGAGAGAGAGAGAGAGAGAGAGAGAGAGAGAGAGAGAGAGTGAGAGGGGGGGGGGGGTGAGCTGCTTCATTTCATTCATGCTGGGATCTGGGATGTGAAATACTCTCTAATAGTTTTGCGATAGACTGGCTGTCTCTGGCAAGGGATGCACAGTGAGTACACCTGCTGGTGTCATGATAGAGGAACTTTCACTTTTCGGCAGGGTCAGTGCTGTGCACTAGTGGATATTTGTAATTTATCACAAAACTGTATTCAGGGAAACATGGAATAATTAATGAGAAATGTCTTTCCCACCCAGGACAAGCGACTCTGAGATGTACTGAGCAATCGGTCCAAACACAAATTAATAATGCTTTTGTTTTTTTAATGTTGTGGTTCCCTGTTAGTTGCTTTTAACTTTGTGTAATCCATTCCCAACTACATAAATTTGATAATTACTGGTGTACCTTCAGTGGCCTAACACCTACCAATAATTAAAAGCAGCTAATAGGACAGGAAAGCTACTACACAATTTGGTGCCTAGCCTGTGGTCAGTACAGTGATCACGTAACCAAACAGAGCTAGATAGTGCAGTAATAAGACACTGTACTAATATTCGGGAGGATAGCAGTTCAAATCTCTGTCTGACTGTGTAGACTTAGGTTTTCTATGATTTCTCTAAATCACTTAAAGTGAAAGATGGGGATGATTCTTTTGAAAGGGCTCATTCACTTCCTTCGTCAGTCCAAGTTTGTGCTCTGAGGCTTCTATTAAGTCTTGCTTACAATGGGATATTAAACCCTAATCTTCTTTCCATCCTTCACTATTACACTAACGGTTCTGCTCACCCCACAACAGACTGGTGTCACATATCAAAAGCACAGTTCTTTGGGCAAATTGGCTCTCTGGATGTTGGTGAAGTCCGGATTACTGTTATCATTTTGGGCTGAAGCGATCAACATAGTGAACTATTTTCAAAATCATCATCTAAATAAAGAGCTTCCAAAAGGAACACTTTAAAAGGAAACCTGGCATAAGTATCATTCCAAACCCAGTGGGCCAATGGTAAACTTCTGACCATCTCCACTTTGAATGAAATTCTGAGCAGGTATTCCTGATTGAATAAAACCAAGCAGTGAAAAATTTGAAGTCAAAAAATCATGGCTTTATTACGATTTGAAATGTCATGTAAGCTCTGAAGTAGGAATAAGTTTAAGATGACTTAAAACTGAAACTAGTGATAATATGATGAAATAATGAGGTAGGTGGTGATGTAACTTTAAAAAAGATAATTTGGCTTTTACAAATTTTTGAGAACAGTGTATACTCCAAAAATTGAATTGATGTGTTAGCAAGTTATGATGTTATAAGTGTTTCTTGAGAATTGTACAGACTTGGGGTCATAAATAAACAATAGTCCAGGTGGAAAATGTCCTTTCTAAAGTAGTGCTGGACTGTGGACTCAGAAAATAACTGAATCTCCACCTTGCATATAACAGTAAATCACATGCATTGTTATGTATCAGTCAAGTTTGAAACACACCTATGCAAAATTACATGTTGTGTGTCAAGCTCTTTAGAGCACCACTACCCATTAAAACTGGTGTAGAAACACACACAACATACTGCAGCAAACCTCTTCCAGCAGCCAACCATGTAAACTGTGTGAGTTTGGATTAGGATTTGTTTCTTCATTTATTAGGCCATGCAGAAAAGTAATGCATCTGAATTTTAATGTGAAAGCTTTTTAAAATTAATTTAAGTGTTGCTAACAGTCTACATTTTTATTCTTAATGTCTACATATTTGCATTTTAAATTCAGATGAATTACTCTTTGGCACACCCTCAAATATTTGACTGTAAAAATTGGGAAGGCACATTATGATTTAAATTATCATCACCATGTATTAGAATGGGTATATACAATGTTTGTAATTTCACAACTTTTCTAACAATTTATTCACATGAGAAGAAACTAATTGTCCTAAGGAATTAAATCCTGGCCCTCTTGGCTAAAAATATTGCATAAGGTATAAGAACAAATGTCCAAGAAGTGGTAACATTTTTACAAACATCTAAGAGAGATGTGGAAGTATTAAAGGGGACAAAGGCTCGGGTAATCAGTTTGAAAGTCAGTAGCTAACATCTGCAGTAGAGTCGAAGAAGAAGGAGCAAGCACACAGGAGTATTCGTAAGAGTTAATGAGGAGGCACCTGTGCGCTAATCTAGAAGTTTATGTTGCGACATGCAAAAGTCGTGATAAGAATTATGATAATGAAGCAGAAGTTGTTCTTTCACTACCCAATAATAACAATGAGATGATTTTATTTCAGTCACAAGAAAAAATATAATTTCAACTTGTTTACACTACTTTCATTCCTTAGGGCAAATAAAACCATCATGGCAGACCTATCTCGGTCTTGAAATGTGCTACACATCAGTGTCACCACAACCAAGTTTTCGTATTCAAAATCATGGGCTTTGACAACACACTACCAAGCACCTTGCAAACAATGGTAGACCTCATCTTCTGATACGGGTAAGTCTCCTGCCAAAATTAGTATTTTGCACTTTGGATAGATGAAATAGTAACGGTTTCATCGTAACAAACAATGCAACATTGTCAATATGAGGCAAATGCCTAAAGATGCAATGCCAACATCTGTTCTTTGCAAAAACACTTTATTTTCATTTTATCCATAAAAGCGAAAGGCTCTGCAGAGCTCACTGGAGATAGTGAGATGCTTGTTGGATGGCAATGCTGATGTGGTGAGTGAAACATTTCTTGTTTGAAAATATCAGTATCCATATAAGGTCCAGATGGGAAAAGATCAGCTTACGGTATTCTTGTAAATGTTTAACACAGTTAAACTAGAAGCAGAAATTTTCACTGCCATACAATACCTGAATAATCAAATGAAATCTAAAATAATTTGCTGGATCCAAACTAAAATCCATCAACATTGATTAATGTCAGACATGTATCTTTAATTACGTTAAATAACATATTTATAGACTGGACATACAATATGAACTCACAATGGCACTGTACTGATTTAATTAAGCTACAAAATGACTGATGAATCAAATCTAGAGTGCTGTTACTACCTTAGGCTATTTGTTCAAGATAGGTCATCACAGAACCGGAGTAATGGAATAAATAGCATCCTTCATTCTTTGATACTTTCATAATGTGAATAGCAACAAAATTTCTCAGTATGTTAGGTTGAATACTTTGCATGCTCTGTTCAGTTATTGTGAAAAATTATTGCTGAGTACCAATTCGATTTTTAGTTAATAGATAACTTCTAGTGTCACTATTGTCTACGGGAAACATGGGATGCTTTATTGGACCTGAAAATGCAGGTGCTGGTTGTAAGCAAGGCACTGTTACTGGTCTCTTCAGAGAAAGTTTTGCTTCAATAGACGCTGGCGAACAAAGTGATTGTTTCCGACGCGAGGAGGCGCGTTTTTTGTGGTAGCGTTCTTCATTTTCCTTCTTGGAACATTCTTCCAACAGTTCATCACAAAACAGTGACTCTCTCTCCAGTTTCTCTGTGACACCTGGGCAGCTGTCCTCCAGTTCTGACTTCAGCCTGGCGGTCTTTTGACATAAGTCCCAGAAACATCTGTTTAATAGATCGCGCACTCCCTCTGCAATTTGTATTTTTGATTCTGCATAACCTAGTGCTTTATCATAACCGTCACAGATAGATCGATATTCAGCCTCTCTCAGAGGCTCGTCCATTTCTGGCGCTCTTTTTAAAAAAAGAGACGATTTGGAATCTAGTTCATTTACGTAAGTTTCAACTGTCTGGTCTACATTCTGAATCTCGATTAGTTTGTCTTTAACTTCTACAGGAATGTGACCATAAACTTCGATGTAATCTTCTACGTGATGCATCACGATAAGCCTGAGTTCTCGAAGCAGTGACGCACAGAACGAAAATGTCACTTTTATAGTAAAACGCACACTATTTGATTACAAAGCTTTCACGTGAACCGTTTTGTTCAACCACAAAACAGCCAGCCAGTTCAACATTTTCAATCTGCGTTAATAAATAACGTTACAGTGAAAGATGTCTTACTTTGTAAGCTGCGATGAATTTCGGAGTTGCAACTGGGACTGACACACGGCTACTGCTTTCGCTCCACATGTAAGTTGTCTTAGTTGAACCCTCGTATGGCGTCTGTTGAAGTTTCAATATTAGCCTATAAATAGTTTGACCAGACAATATTCATAACCAAGGAAGTATGGTAGTGCCTTACTTACCAATGTCGCTAACACGATTCGTCGTGCATTGCCACGTCCCAATAAATGCGTACGGTATTAATTCGGCTTCGCTGGTAGTATTTTCGGTTGTTCCGAACATGTCAGTAAATGTCTTCGACGATTGTTGAAGCTACGCTGTGATCTCGACCATACTGTATCTCTGGAGAAGCGTTAAGAATTTCAAATGCGCGCAAATGAGTTCTTGTTGTTGTTGTTGTTGTGTTGTTCAGTCCTGAGACTGGTTTGATGCAGCTCTCCTTGCTACCCTGTCCTGTGCAAGCTTCTTCATCTCCCAGTACTTACTGCAACCCACATCCTTCTGAATCTGCTTAGTGTATTCCTCTCTTGGTCTCCCTCTAAGATTTTTACCCTCCACGCTGCCCTCCAATGCTAAATTTGTGATCCCTTGATGCCTCAGAACATGTCCTACTAACCGGTCCCTTCTTTTTGTCAAGTTGTGCCACAAGCTCCTCTTCTCCCCAATTGTATTCAATACTTCATCATTAGTTATGTGATCTACCCATCTAATCTTCAGCATTCTTCTGTAGCACCACATTTCAAAAGCTTCTATTCTCTTCTTTTTGTCAAGTTGTGCCACAAGCTCCTCTTCTCCCCAATTGTATTCAATACTTCATCATTAGTTATGTGATCTACCCATCTAATCTTCAGCATTCTTCTGTAGCACCACATTTCAAAAGCTTCTATTCTCTTCTTGTCCAAACTATTTATCGTCCATGTTTCACTTCCATACATGGCTGCACTCCATACAAATACTTTCAGAAACGACTTCCTGACATTTAAATCTATACTCGATGTTAACAAATTTCTCTTCTTCAGAAACGCTTTCCTTGCCATTGCCAGTCTACATTTTATATCTTCTCTACTTCGGCCATCATCAGTTATTTTGCTCCCCAAATAGCAAAAATCCTTTACTACTTTAAGTATCTCATTTCCTAATCTAATTCCCTCAGCATCACCCGACTTAATTCGACTACATTCCATTATCCTCGTTTTGCTTTTGTTGATGTTCATCTTATACCCTCCTTCCAAGACACTGTCCATTCCGTTCAACTGCTCTTCCAAGTCCTTTGCTGTCTCTGATAGAAGTACAATGTCATTGGCGAACCTCAAAGTTTTTATTTCTTCTCCATGGATTTTAATTCCTACTCCGAATTTTTCTTTTGTTTCCTTTACTGCTTGCTCAATATACAGATTGAATAACATCGGAGAGAGGCTACAACCCTGTCTCACTCCCTCCCCAACCACTGCTTCCCTTTCATGCCCCTTGACTCTCATAACTGCCATCTGGTTTCTGTACAAATTGTAAATAGCCTTTCGCTCCCTGTATTTTACCCCTGCCACTTTAGAATTTGAAAGAGAGTATTCCAGTCAACATTGTCAAAAGCTTTCTCTAAGTCTACAAATGCTAGAAACGTAGGTTTGCCTTTACTTAATCTTTCTTCTAAGATAAGTTGTAAGGTCAGTATTGCCTCACGTGTTCCAATATTTCTACGGAATCCAAACTGAACTTCCCCGAGGTTGGGTTCTACTAGTTTTTCCATTCGTCTGTAAAGAATTCGCGTTAGTATTTTGCAGCTGTGACTTATTAAACTGATAGTTCGGTAATTTTCATATATATTCTTCTTGAAGTGTGAGGGTATTTCGCCTGTCTCATACATCTTGCTCACCAGATGGTAGAGTTTTGTCAGGACTGGCTCTCCCAAGGCCATCAGTAGTTCTAATGGAATGTTGTCTACTCCCGGGGCCTTGTTTCGACTGAGGTCTTTCAGTGCTCTGTCAAACTCTTCACGCAGTATCTTATCTCCCATTTCATCTTCATCTACATCATTTCCATAATATTGTCCTCAAGAACATCGCCCCTGTATAGACCCTCTATATACTCCTTCCACCTTTCTGCTTTCCCTTCTTTGCTTGGAACTGGGTTTCCATCTGAGCTCTTGATATTCATACAAGTGGATCTCTTTTCTCCAAAGGTCTCTTTAATTTTCCTGTAGGCAGTATCTATCTTACCCCTAGTGAGATAAGCCTCTACATCCTTACATTTGTCCTCTAGCCATCCCTGCTTAGCCATTTTGCACTTCCTGTCAATCTCATTTTTGAGACGTCTGTATTCCTTTTTGCCTGCTTCATTTACTGCATTTTTATATTTTCTCCTTTCATCAATTAAGTTCAATATTTCTTCTGTTACCCAAGGAGTTCTATTAGCCCCCTTTTTACCTACTTGATCCTCTGCTGCCTTCACTACTTCATCCCTCAGAGCCACCCATTCTTCTGCTACTGTACTTCTTTCCCCCATTCCTGTCAATTGTTCCCTTATGCTCTCCCTGAAACTCTGCACAACCTCTGGTTTAGTCAGTTTATCCAGGTCCCATCTCCTCAAATTCCCACCTTTTTGCAGTTTCTTCAGTTTTAATCTACAGTTCATAACCAATAGATTGTGGTCAGAATCCACATCTGCCCCTGGAAATGTCTTACATTTTAAAACCTGGTTCCTAAATCTCTGTCTTACCATTATATAATCTATCTGATACCTTCTAGTATCACCAGGATTCTTCCATGTATACAACCTTCTTTCATGATTCTTGAACCAAGTGTTAGCTATGATTAAGTTATGCTCTGCGCAAAACTCTACCAGGCGGCTTCCTCTTACATTTCTTAGCCCCAATCCATATTCACCTACTATGTTTCCTTCTCTCCCTTTTCCTAATCTCGAATTCCAATTCACTACCTGAATAATTTCTTTTATCTCGTCATACATTTCTTCAATTTCTTCATCATCTGCAGAGCTAGTTGGCATATAAACTTGTACTACTGTAGTAGGCGTGGGCTTCGTGTCTATCTTGGCCACAATAATGCGTTCACTATGCTGTTTGTAGTAGCTTACCCGCACTCCTATTTTTTTATTCATTATTAAACCTACTCCTGCATTACCCCTATTTGATTTTGCGTTTATAACCCTGTATTCACCTGACCAAAAGTCTTGTTCCTCCTGCCACCGTACTTCAGTAATTCCCACTATATCTAACTTTAACCTATCCATTTCCCTTTTTAAAATTTCTACTCTACCTGCCCGGTTAAGGGATCTGACATTCCACGCTCCGATCCGTAGAACGCCAGTTTTCTTTTTCCTGATAACGACGTCCTCCTGAGTAGTCCCCGCCCGGAGATCGGAATGGGGGACTATTTTACCTCCGGAATATTTTACCCAAGAGGACGCCATCATCATTTATCCATACAGTAAAGCTGCATGCCCTCGGGAAAAATTACGGCCGTAGTTTCCCCTTGCTTTCAGCCGTTCGCAGTACCAGCACAGCAAGGCCGTTTTGGTTAATGTTACAAGGGCAGGTCAGTCAATCATCCAGACTGTTGCCCCTGCAACTACTGAAAAGGCTTCTGCCCCTCTTCAGGAACCACACATTTGTCTGGCCTCTCAACAGATACCCCTCCGTTGTGATTGCACCGAGACTTCGGTACAGTATTAAGGTCTGCCCGTAAGCATTCTCTGCGGATTTTGAATGTAATTACAACACTAGTGCATACAGGTCCCGCTCAAAAGTGCGTGGATTTTATACATACGTCTTAACATTTGCATTTGACATGTGTAATGACCTAGGCTCAAAAATTTGAAGAGGTAGGTGCAAAATCATTTCGTTTGTTTGCGATAAGTGTCACAGCTTAGACGTATATCTATATCTATACTCCGTAAGTTACCGTAGGGTGTGTGGCGGAGAGAACTTTGTGTCTCCCTGTCACGTCCCCCCTTTTCCTGTTCCAGTTGCGAATCGTACGCGGGAAGAACGATTGCCGGCAAGCATCCGTGTGAACTCAAATATCTCTGATTTTACCTTGATGGACTTTCCTCGAGATACACACGGCAGGAAGCAAGATATTGTGTGTGTGTGTGTGTGTGTGTGTGTGTGTGTGGTTTGGGATCTTATGGGCGCCCAACGGCGAGGCTATCAGCGCCCTGACATCGATTAAAACAAACGAATGTGGATAAGAACGAAAACTCTCCTACACGCATGCACACGAAACGACCACACAATGACTCTATCGCACAGGTGCTCTCACATGCACTAAAACTAATGAGGAGTCAAGATAGCTAATCAAGAATTTAAAACAGAGGGAAAACAAAACACAAAAGAGCTAAAAGAACAGCACGAAAAACATTGGGTGAGCCAGCCACCCCGTTGACACATTAAAAACATCTCCCCAAAATCTTGTTAAAAACGTGGGACAATTCACAGAACATTAAAACGCGAACCACATTCGTTTGAGCATTGCATAAAATAGACTGCAGATCCGCCGGCAAATCCGCTGCAGTC
The DNA here is from genome assembly GCF_023898315.1 of Schistocerca nitens. Classification (NCBI taxonomy): domain Eukaryota; kingdom Metazoa; phylum Arthropoda; class Insecta; order Orthoptera; family Acrididae; genus Schistocerca; species Schistocerca nitens. The sequence continues at coordinate 359,266,631 of NC_064622.1, forward strand.
CGCTGGTCAGCAAATACAATGCAGTCCAATTAAATGTGGTGCACAGTGATCTGCATGCCACAAGCACCACACATCGGAGGGTCCTCTCGCCGGAGTAAAAGTCCACGCGTCATAGGGCTGTAGCCGATGCGAAGACGAGTAAGGACGACCTCGTCCCGTCGACGTGGCTGGAAGGAAGTACGCCACGGCCGAGCTGTGGGTTTGACGACACGGAGTTTGTTGTCGGTCACTTCTAGCCACTCATGTTCCCAGCGACACAGGACTTCATACCACAACAGCGAGGTGAGGGTATGCAGTGGGATAGCACACTGAATGACCTGACGGTCACGACACGCTTCCTTGGCTGCTCGATCAGCCCTTTCATTCCCCAGAATTCCCGCGTGCCCTGGTACCCAGCAGAAAGACACCTCCTTCCTCAGTCGCTGTAGTTTGAGGAAGGCTTCGTGGATAGTCTGGGTTCCTTTATCTGCTGGGTACAAACGCTGTAAAGAGTAAAGGGCGCTCAAAGAATCTGAACAGACGAGAAATCGAACACTGGGAGAAAGTCTCATCTGCTCCAGTGCCCGCAAGATGGCATATAATTCTTCGTCAAAGACGGTAAATTCTGGAGGCAGTCTGACCTTGAAGACAAGATCCGGGAAGACGACAGAGCAACCAACAGAGTCACCCTGCTTAGACCCATCTGTAAAAACAGCTACATGGTCGTGGTGCTCAGATAAAACGGCAGAAAAGAGCACATTAAAAACAGAAGCAGGAATGCTATCTCTCCTGCACGGAACCAAATCTAAAATCACTCTGGGCCTCTTCAGGATTTGGGTCGTACAGTCTCCACAATGAGGAACTCCAGCACACTTTGCACACGGGATCCCAAACGGCATCGTAGCCTGGGGATGGTGGGAAAAAAGACGGTCCAGAGGCGGATGAGCAACAATATGGTGAGCAGGCGAGGTTGGAGCTGCAAGAAACTTACAAGCCTGGCGCACCAGTAGGAGCTGCCACTGGATGGTAAGTGGCTGTTCCCTGGCCTCAGCACAAAGGCAGGGTATGGGACTGGTCCGATAAGCACCCGTGGCCAGTCGAATCCCCACATGGTGGACAGCGTCAAGGATATGCAAATAAGATTGCCTCGCTGACCCATACACCGTGCACCCGTAGGCCATCCGCGAACGCACAAAAGCCCGATAAAACTGGAGGAGACGCGCCATGTCCGCTCCCCAAGACCTGTGGCTGAAGCACTTGACATTCAATGCCTTCAGGGTTCTGGCTTTCAAGTCTCGTAGGTGTGGCAGCCATGACAACCTGGAGTCAAAAATAAGGCCCAGAAACCGCACCATTGTTTGGCTCGTCTAGTAACGTACGCTCTCGGGGCTTAACAATGAACCACATCGTGATGCAGAACGTCTCTCTTGCAGCGTCTTCCACTGGATTCGCCTTAGAATCTCGACGACGCTTTCACACTTACTAAATGAACCTGTAACGAAACGCGCTTCTCTTCTTTGGATCTTCTCTATTTCCTGTAGCAATCCTATTTGGTACAGATTCCAGGCTGATGAGCAATATTCAGTTTTTACTCGAACGATTGTTTGTACAGTACATCCTTTGTGGATGGACTATTTTCTTAAATTCTTCCAATGAATCTCAGTCTGCCGCTTGCCTTAGCTAAGGTTAGTTGGATGTGGTTTTTGCACTTTAAATAGCTCCATATACATCAGATCTTTTATGACTGCGACTGCTGCCAATGTTTGTTCTGCAGTCGTGTAATCAGAAAACTATGGATCTTTCTGCCTGTTTACGTGTAATATGTTGTATCTGTTTATGTTAAAGATCAGTTGCAAATCTGTGCACAAAGCGCCAAAACAAGGGAAAATTGTCTGGCAGATATAGGCTCTAAAATGCGTACCATAAGAGTTATGAGCACTTGATAAGTAGAAGAGATGTGTTGCACAGTAGCAACGAAGACTATCGGTATTTTTCAACACACAAATCGTTTCTTATTACAATAGTTGATAGCTATAGACTTTGTTCCATGTAACTATGAAAAATAACTTTCTTTTCCTTGATGTATTTGGATTTTCATCCATAGCAATAATATTTATTCATCATTGCCGTTACTAATAAATAAATGAATGTGTGAAAACAGGACAAATAAGTGTTCAAATGGCTCTGTGCACTATGGGACTTAACTTCTGAGGTCATCAGTCGCCTAGAACTTAGAACTAATTAAACCTAACTAACCTAAGGACATCACACACATCCATGCCCGAGGCAGGATTCGAACCTGTGACCGTAGCGGTCGCTCGGCTCCAGACTGTAGCGCCTAGAACCGCATGGCCACTCCGGCCGGCAACAAATAAGTGTCTGTGCAGATATCCGCACACACACACACACACACACACACACACACACATATATATATATATATATATATATATATATATATATATATATATATATATATATATATATATATATATAACTCCGCCTAAGCCGGTCCCAAGCCCGGTTGTAAAAGGAGGAGGGGGAGGAGTAACACCTCGTAAAAAAACCTTGGTTCACCTGGCCCGGGTGATAGTACCTTGTGAGGGTCCCTTGCCAGGGATACGGCGAAGACCTCAACGGTAGTGAAGACGGAGATGAAGATCATCGGTACGGCGGAACTGGCGGAAGAGGCAAGCATTATCAACAAGATAAAGCATATTGAAAAGCCCAGACACGTCTGTGTGGCAACCACCGGTACTCTGGCCAGCGTCTGTTCACCATGTGAGGTGCGGCTGAACACCAAGCTCCAGGAACTAACAATCCCTGGTTCTAACTACCCAGCATTAGCTGGAACTTAATTACAAGCAGTATGATTCGTACAAGTAAAATTAATATTACCCCAGGTGGCCAATCCACTCGCCCTGTGGCGACAACCAAGCTATCGGATTCTGGGGAGCTTGGGCTCGTACGACAGAGAAAGTCGGAGTTCTCTAGTAAACGTCCACGAAAGTCCCATACATTTATTGGCACTTTTAACATTCAGACACTAATTCAGACAGGCAAACTTCATAATCTTACAACAGAACTCAACAAACAGAAAATTCAAATCCTTGCTCTCCAAGAGACCAGATTCACTGATTCAGAAACAATAGACTACAACAATTACCGTATCTTTAAAAGTAAAACAGACAAGAAAATTGGCAAAGGAGCTGCAATATTTGGCATGGCTTTTATTGTAAATAAGGACACCCTTGACTCTGTTATAGACATAAATCAAATCAGTAACAGACTAATGACCATGCGAATCAAGCACACCAACAAAATATATACATTTATTAATGTTCATGCACCTACCAACATTGCCAACAAAAAAGAACCGGAGAAGACAGAAAAATTTTGGGAAAAACTCGAAACTGAAATGTCCAAAATTCCAGAGGAGGATGTAAAAATTCTTCTAGGGGATTTCAACGCGCAAATTGGCAAAGAGAGGAAATATAAAAAAACAGTCGGTAATTACCCTGCACACAAATTCACAAACAAGAACGGCATGAGACTCATCGAGTTATGTCAGCAAAACAACCTAAAAATCGTGACAACATCACTTCGAAAAGACCCCAAGAAACAAAAAACATGGAGATCACCAAACCTTCAGCTTGGTGAATTTCAAATAGACCATGTTGCGATCTCCTATGACTTCCAGAAAGAAATACACGACGTTCAAGTCCGCAGAGGGGCAAATATAGATTCTGACCACTACCTTACCAGAGTTAAAATTAAATTCACTCCAAAAAGGAAACGCCAAAGGAAATCACCACTAATTCCCAAATTTGACTTGAAAAATATCAAGGAATCAGAAATTACAGAAGCATGGGATAAACAACCAACAAACAACTGGAAAGATTTCCGAACGAAAATTATACAGAAAGCAAGAGATTTGATTCCGTTAAAGAAAATATCCAAGCATCCATGGTGGAATTCGAATTGTGATAACGCATTAGAAGAGAGACAACAAGCCTTTTTAAATTACAATTGTGACAAGTCAGAAACCACACAACAAACATTTTTCAAAGTGAGAAAACAAACAGCTAAAATACTTAGACAAACTAAAAGAAAATACCTTAATGAACAGCTAAACACAATTGAAGAAAACTTTAAGAACCACAACACTCAAGATTTTTATAAAATATTCGCAAATCAAATCAAAGGATACACTCCACAAAATCTCTGCTTCCGGAAACAGAATGGAAAATTGGCACTAACTAACAAAGAAAATTGCCAAGAACTAGCTAAATATTTCTCACAACTCCTAAATTGCCCACAACCAAGTACAAGATTCCCCAGATTACAACCAGAACACACGAATGAGACTTCACTACCACCATCTCAAGAAGAAATTTATAGTCACATTAGAAAACTCAAAAATAATAAATCATCGGGAGAAGATGGAATTGTAGCTGAACTACTGAAAAACCTTGGTCCAAATTCGTTAAAAGAGATCACTAGCATCATCCAAGAAATTTGGCAGACAGAAAATATCCCAGAGGAGTGGAAGTGTGCACTAATTCACCCACTGCACAAAAAGGGAGAGAGATCAGACGTAAACAACTACAGAGGCATTTCACTTTTACCAGTTACCTACAAAATTCTATCTGCATGTCTCCTAAAGAGGGCACAAGAACAACTAGAACATACAATTTCAGATTACCAAGCAGGCTTTCGTCCTAATAGATCATGCCCGGAACAGATATTCAACCTTAAAACTATTTTAAAGATTAAAGCAATCAGGTCAAAACCAATAAACTGCACATTCGTTGATTTCAAAAAGGCATACGATTCCATAGACAGACAGTCTCTATGTCACATTCTCGAAGAACGAGGCCTAGACACTAAAACCCGAAAACTAATTGAACAAACACTAACAGAAACCAAATCAAAAATTAAATTCAGAGGGGAAATTTCGGAACCATTCTCAATTAAAACAGGAGTAAGACAAGGAGATGGGATCTCACCACTATTATTCAATATAGTTTTGGACAAAGTTATGAAAGAGTGGGAAGTAACACTAAGGAAACAAAGCTTGTGGAAGCCAATTGAACTAGGAAGAGGTAAAGGAAAATTGAACATCCCTTATTTAGCGTTTGCAGATGACTTGGCAATTATAACTGACAGTGAAGAAACAGCAGTAAAACAAATTGAGACACTTAAAGAATGTGCTGAGAAGGTTGGCCTGCAAATCTCCTTTGAGAAGACAGAATTCATCTGCTCAAAATTAGATATTTCGAAACTAAAAACAAAGTATGGTGAAATAACTAGAGTCAAGCACTTTAAGTATCTCGGTGAAGTTATTGAACCAACAGGACTTGAGAAAATAGCACAAAAAAACCGATTACAGAAAATCAAGAAAGCATTCGGACTTATTCAAAATATATATAACAAGAAATGTCTATCAAAAGGCACTAAAATCAGACACTACAACACAGTCATCAAACCAACAGTCACATATGCAAGTGAAACACTCTCCCTGAATAGAAAATTAGATTTACACGAAATTAAGAAAGTAGAGAGAAAAATTATTAGAAAAATCCTAGGACCACGATACACACAAGATGGATACAGGCTGCAGACTACCGAGACAACCGAAAAAATATCAAACATCGAGGCAGATATCAGGAAGAGGCGGATGAAGTTTTATGGACATATAGACAGATTACCTGGAAACAGGTTAACTAAACGTCTATTGGACTATATGACATCACTTAAGGCAACAATACCCTGGGTAACTGAAGTTAAGAAGGATTTGAAAAAGGCAAAAATTGACATAACAAACACATCAGACCGGGATACATTCAGAAGAAAAATCGACAAGTGGAAGTTTACTCCAGAGACGGAATCTAAACCTTTCCGACCAAAGTGGACCGAAGAAAGGAAGAAGGCCTTTGGGGAGGCAATGAAGAAATACTGGGAAAATAAGAAGAACATTAAGAAATGTTAATCACCTGCTTATCGTTCTCCCATGGGGACATTCGCTAATAATAATATATATATATATATATATATATATATATATATATATATGGCGGTTAAGGTGGTAACGTAGGAAATTCCTCGGTGATCTGTATTCACAACTTGTGTTGCAAAAAATATGCAAACTGTCATAGGTGGAAAGACGATATAAATGGTCAAGACAGTGGCTTCTTAACCGACAGCAGTTTTCACGCTTTAATTTACTTTGCGAGTGACAGGACGAGCATAACGACTGGCGAAATTATTGGCATGTGGATATGAAGACACACAAACATCTATTGGCGTTCTTCACTCGTCATACTCCATTTCGCGTGGCACAGCCTCTCTTATTCGGTCCTTAATTGTGTTCCTGCTGGGTTTCGAGTAGTTCCTGATCGATTAGAAAGCACAGGAGATCAAAATAACACAAACTCGATTTGTATATTTAGTCGTCTCTAGAGCCAACCCGAATAGATTACGTTACTTTGCTTAACTCTTTTTGGTAAACATTCAGCAGTAATCTTCTTACTTACCTTTCCCGTGTTTGCAACAGGCTCAACTGCTGTTACATTATCTATTAGGTAATTATCCCGATTGCTCGATTCTTTGCTCATGAATTTCCTTAAACTCGGATGACTCGTGTATATTTAAATAAATTCATCAGTGAGTTCCCTAGAGCGCTGGCGCTCATCTCCCGAATTTGACGAGGAAACGATTCGATAAACAATTGACTTGCGCGCCAACGCGGCGATTTCCAGTGCAGACGCTACGATCTGTATTCGCAGAGGCGGTTTGTGCCCACAGACTTGAACGATTTTACTCAAACTGCCAACACCAAATTCTAGATTTGCGCACATCTCGTATCTGCCCGAATTTCCAGTCTATACGCTACAGTTCGTAAGTGCAACTGTGACGTGCATAGAAATCTGCGCAAACAGGTCAATGCGTATGGACTGGTATTGATATTAAAATTTTGGTCCTAGCGCAGAATATAAATAATGTTATACCAGTGTTACGTGATTACATTGGTTTGATGTTGGCAGTATGTACAGTTCGCTATGTATACAGAGGGGCCCAGAAAAATGTTGACACTCCTTGATAATTTATGTCTTTGGAACAAAATGACATCATATTGCAGTTTTGCGCGGTCGTGTAGTCCATTGTTTTCACAACAGATCTTGAAGCGTGTTTTTCAGCAAATGACAATGCAGCAATTAATGAACTAAGATTGTCGTTTGAGCAACGTAAGACATTATTGCAATGGTATTGAATGTACGCGAAAACAAAATGGAGGTACAACATCAATTGCGTATGTGTACGGAAGTCAGCCATCACGCACAACAATTTATCGTATTCAGCATGAATTTGAAGCCGACGGTATTGTTCAGGATGTGCATAAAGAAAGGTTTGACCGACCATAAACATCAACAAGTTCAGCTTCCAGCGCTGCTGTGTTGCAACATTTTACCAGATCACCTCAGAAATCTGTGAAGCAGGGTGCACGTGAAAGTGAGGTAAGCCGATCAAGCATACGACAGATTCTGAAGGCTGCAAAGTGGAAAGTGTACAGTCCAAGACTGCTGCATGGTATGAACGAGGACGACCTGGATAGATGAAGTACTACAAGTGGTTTGAAGGCTTGCTTTGCGAGGATGAAAGGTTTGCAGAGATGATTATCTGGTCTGACGAGGCGCAGTTAAATCTGAACGGTACTGTAAATCGCCACAATTGCGTGTACTGGGCTCCTGAAAATCCTCATTTTGACTTGGACAAACATGTTAAGCTATCGAGTGTTAATGTGTGCAGTGGTCTGTCATTGTGCAGTTTGATTACCCATTCTTCTTTGAAGACACTGTAACTGGTGAGGTGATGCTGCAAGGATCGATTTTACCTGCCATCTATGAGGTGTTTGGAAATGAAAGATTTTATCGACAACACTATGGCTCTCCGCCTCACTATCACAGAGATGTCAGAGCCTATGCTGATGAAAATCTGCCTGGACGACATATAGGTCACAAAGGAGCTGTTGAGTACCCACTATTATTGTCTCCAGACCTTACATCTCTTGACTTCTACCTATGCGGGGCATTGAAAAATTGAGTTTATCAACAGAAGCCAGACACACTGAATGAGCTACGAGATATCAGCGAGGCATCCTGTGCGGCTATGACGCCAGCAATACTGACAGTCGTAGTTTGGTCAACAGTTCAGGAGCATGGACGTTGTTTGGCCGCTGATGGGGGTCATTTCGAACACAAAATAACCTTACTCTTACGGTATGTCATTTTCTTCCATTAATATTGACTATCGAAGAGCGTCTACATTTTTCTGGACCCCTCTGCATATTCCTACTCTATATATGCAAAACAGGATTTTTGTTAGCATACACTGCCTTTCAGGTCACGCGACTATGATACAGTGCTAAGGTTTGCTTGTAAGAGTCTTTTTGTTTTCAATATAATGATGAATTCTTGGACGGGAAAGATATGTGAAAAGAAATAATATTTTGCTTCTCGAGTTATGTTTTAAAAATACCAAAAATGGTAATTCTTTTTCCGAAATCACAGTATTAAATAATAAATTGAACTTAAGGAATGAGATCTGTATCAACTTCTTTTGAATGATCTTCTATTTAAAAACATGTACTTACCAGTAAATCCTCTGAATTTATTGATAAAGGGCATTACACATGAGCGTCATGAAAATACACGTTACTTTTCTCAACACCTTCTATAGAGACAATTGTGATGTCCTTTGATTTGAAACCATTAACGCAAGTTGTGCATATATTTCCAGTGTCTATCTCTGAGTGCGAAAGGTCGATCAGTGCTACGAATGAAGTGTTAACAAAGAAAAGAAACGGTAGGCATGTGCAGCATGCAAGTAATCTTTTTTGTATAAATGTGTGGGACGACCACCTGACGTGTATTATCGTGCTCCATACATCAGGTCATAGCTACAAGGAGACAAGAGGACAGCAGAAGAAACGGCGTGCAGAATGAGGCAATATGGCAAATTTTGAAGAAATATTTTCCAACTAAAGCATCGCCTGAGGGAAAAAATTAAAAGCCACACTTTTAGACAAACAAGCAAGACGTACGATTTGTATCCAAAAGTTAAATTTGAGATACATTTTATTTGTACTTATATCGATATGACTACAAAGAAATAAGTTAAGCAAAACATTCACTCAAAAACTTTCCGTCTGAGGGCGTTGCTGCAGCGTATATGCAACGTAGCGCGACTCCGAAGTGGGTGTACAAGCAACGACGTTGAGGCGACAGATTAGGGTGGCATTCGTGTCTTTCCGAAGAGTGTGCGGTAAATGCGTAAACTTGAACAATGGCGAAGTTATTACCAAATACGTCCAGGGAGGACCACAGCTCTGTTATTCTTTTCTTGGCTGCCGAAGAACAAACACCGGCAGAAAACAATTGGAGAATGAAGAGTATGTATGGAACAACATGTCTGTCGAAAACGTCCGGGAAAACTGCGACGAAAGGTGCTGCTGTTTCATGATAACACACGTCCCTATATCGCAAATGTCGTAATGCAGAGGTTACTCCAATTCATGTGGGAGACACACAAGCACCCACCCTATTGTCCTGATTTCTCATGCGATGATCACGTCTTTGGTTCCTTAAAAAAGGTCTCGAAGAGTCGACGATTCCAATCGGATGAGGATGTGCAGCAGGCAGTTGATGACGGCGATTTTGCCTGATTGGCATACCGAGTGTGGACTGTACGGCCTTCGAACGGAAACTGTTTGATCGCCCCTTATATAAACATATAGTGCCATTGCGCCTGAAAGTACTGTGATACTTGATTTAGTTTGTATACAGATTCATCAGAAGCACCATAGCGTTACCGAGTCAGTGCTGCAGTTAGCATCAGTAGTAAAGAAAGTGGGAGGACAGCTTTAGTGGCAGAGTATGTACACTGATGAGCCAAAACAATATGACTACCTACTTAACAGCATTCCCCTTTGCAACTCAGTGCGGCAGCCATTCTGCATCGCACAGATTCGACAACTCCTTGCTAGATTTATGGATGAATGGTGCACCAGATGCCTACGCGCAGATCACGAAATTCCCGTAAATTACAGGCCGGCGGATGGTGACTGCCCGATAGTGACCCAGATGTGTTCCACTGGGTTCAGACCAGGTGAATTTGGGGACCAGAACACCAACGTGAGTTCGCTACCATGCTCCTCCAACCACTAAATCACGATTCTAGCCTTGCCATAAAGGACAGCCATCCTGCTGGAATATGCAATAGGCATCGGCGAAAACTTCAGTCATGAAGGGATGCTGACAGACGGCAATAATAGTCCACATCTGTCATTTTACCTTCGATTGCTGCATACATGTACAACATAATCCTAGGTGAACGTCCACAATAACGTGGTGCGTGTATCTAGCAGTTGTTCTGTTGGACGACGACGTATCTGCACACCACCATCGACCTGTTGTAACAAGAAACTGATTTAGCCGACAAGGCTACCGGTTTACAATGATCCACGGTCCAATTTCGATAAACCCGTGCCCACTGCAGTTGTAACTGACGCTGTCGTTGGGTCAAGATCGGAACACTTAGGCGTCGTCTACTGCGGAGCCCCATCCTCAACAGGCGCGCTGAACAGTGTGCTCCGAAACATCTGTGACTATGTTAGCAGTGAACTACATCGTCTGATACGTCACCGTGTCGCCTGGTCGTGGTTTCACCGTCCTCCAACCATTTTCCTAAGATACTCACGACAGTAACACGCGAACAGCCGACCAGTTTCGCCGTTTTCGAAATGCTCGTTCCCAGGCGCTAGGCCATAACAATCTGCCCTCTATCAAAGTCGCTTATAGCAGTAGATTCGCCATTTGCGGTCCGTAGTGTCGCTAGGATGATTCCCCATTCGTTGTTGCTCAGCTTATACAGGGTGATTCAGTTGACCCTACCATCGTCGTCTTATGCAACCCGCAGTGTTACATCTGGCCTTCCAAAACAACGCGTGAGATTTTCATATTCTGTCGCTCGTTAAGCGTAAATTATTTGTCCTAATAATAATAATAAGAACAGCACATTTTTGTAGGAAATTACAGCATGTGATCAAAAGTATCCGGACACCTGGCCGAAAATGACTTACAAGTTCGTGGCGCCCTCCATCGGTAATGCTGGAATTCAATATGGTGTTGGCCCACCCTTAGCTTTGACGACAGCTTCCGCTCTCGCACGCATACGTTCAATCAGGTGCTGGATGGTTTCTTGGGGAATGGCAGCCCATTCTTCACGGAGTGCTGCACTGAGGAGAGGTATCGATGTAGGTCGGTGAGGCCTAGCACGAAGTCGGCGTTCCAAAACATCTCAAAGGTGTTATGTAGGATTCAGGTCAAGACTCTGTGCAAACCAGTCCATTACAGAGATGTTATTGTCGTATAAGCACTCCGACACAGGCCGTGCATTATGAACGTGCTCGATCGTGTTGAAAGATGCAATCGCCATCCCCGAATTGCTCTTCAACAGTGGGAAGCAAGAAGGTCCTTAAAACAGCAATGTATGCCTGTGCTGTGACAGCACCACTGCACAGAGGTAGTCATCGAAAGCCCGGGATTTTATCCAAATTTGACGCGGCAAGTAAACCGAGAACTTTTTATGCAAGGACTTCGTCGCGAAAGGATTCGTAGTCATATCCCAAAGGTGTTCTATAATATTTCCGGTCAGGACTCTGTGCAAGCCATTCCATTACAGGGATGTTATTGTCGCGTAACCACTGCCCCACAGGCCGTGCATTATGAACAGGTGCTCGATCGTGTTGAAAGATGCAATCGCCATCCCCGAATTGCTCTTCAACAGTGGGAAGCAAGAAGATGCTGAAAACGTCAGTGTAGGCCTGTGCTGTGTTATAGTGCCACGCAAAACAAGGGGTGCAAGCCCCATCCATGAAAAAACGACCAAACGATAACACCACCCCGTCGGAATATTACTGTTGGCTCTACACACGCTGGCAGATGACGTTCACCGGACATTCGCCATACCCACACCCTGGAATCGGATCGCCACATTGTGTACCATGATTCGTCACTCCAGACAACGTATTTTCACTGTTCAGCCGTTTAATGTTTACGCTCCTTACACCAAGCGAGGCGTCGTTAGGTATTCACGGGCATAATGTGTGGCTTATGAGCAGCCGCTCGACCATGAAATCCAAGTTTTCTCACCTCCCGCCTGTCATAGTACTTGCAGTGGATCCTGATGCAGTTTGGAATTCCTGTGTGATGGTCTGGATAGATGTCCGCCTATTACACATTACGATCCTCTTCAACTGTAGGCGATTTCTGTCAGTCAACAGCCGGCCGGAGTGGCCGTGCGGTTCTAGGCGCTACAGTCTGGAACCGAGCGACCGCTACGGTCGCAGGTTCGAATCCTGCCTCGGGCATGGATGTGTGTGATGTCCTTAGGTTAGTTAGGTTTAATTAGTTCTGAGTTCTAGGCGACTGCTGACCTTAGAAATTAAGTTGCATAGTGCTCGGAGCCATTTGAATTTTTTTGTCAGTCAACAGACGAGGTCGGCCTGTACGCTTTTGTACTGTACGTGTCGCTTCAAGTTTCCACTTCACTATCACATCGGAAACAGTGGATCTAGGGATGTTTAGGAGTGTGGAGATCTCACGCACAGACGTATGACACAAGTGACACCCAATCACCTGACCACGTTCGAATAATGACTACTGAGGTTGCTGATATGGAGCACCTGGCAGTAGGTGGCAATACAATGCACCTAATATGAAAAACGTATGTGTCCAGATACTTTTGAGCATATAGTGTTTCCTTCCACGTCTGCGCCTCTAATGGACTCCACGCAACTTTCTAAGTAATTTTGCGCTATTAGTCGGAGACTAACAGCAGCCAGGCCAGGGAATTAGCATTCCTTGCGCAGGCTACCGTTAACATCACAACGAAAACGGATAAGTTTGGTGTAGTGCCGTGAATGGGAAGCACGGACTACTGATGAATGGCGTCGCACTGAAATCAGCGATGAACTATAGCTCTGCACTACACCAGATGACCATCCTGTGAGAGAGAAGTGGCGACCTCGGGAGAGGTCCCTTTCTTGCAATGTTTTGGAGAAGCACAGCTATGTTACACCTAGCATCATTGTGTGGGAAGCCATCGGGTATGAGTGGATCACGGTTGGTAATGATTGAGGGAACTATGAGGGAACTATGAGGGAAGAATGGTACTTCATGGGGAACGTGCGCCCTCGTTTGTTAACCCTCATCAGAAAGTATCGCGGCGCCATTTTTCAAGAGGACAATGCTCATACACACATAGCACGCGCCTCTATGAACTTCCTGCTTGATGTTGAGGTACTCCCGTGGCCAGCAAGACCGCCAGATCTGTCCCTAATAGAACATGTGTGGGACCAGCTCGAATGTCAACTCCACCCCTGTGCCAGTATCCAGGATATGAAGGAGGTACATCAGATATGGGCCAGCTTGCCTCAGGATAGGATACAGCGTCTTTGTGACACACTTCGTAAAAGAATCAGTCTGCGCATCCAGTCTAGAGAGGGTGAGAGTGAGGGGGTTGGAAGGGGGGTCGTACTGAAAAGTGGCCTCGTTCTGTCAAATTCTTTATAAATTTGACTCGATTTTCTAATTGGAGCAATAACATCAAATAAACGAGTGAAATTTCATTTCGGATCCTCCTGCCCTTTTTCATGGTTATCTCTTTTTGTCAGGCGGTATAGTTGCAACTCCATTTTGCACAGTGCACAATGATAGTGACTCGGTCCTTGTCTTCCCACAAGAAATCTTTCACATACGAATTTCCATCATACTGATAAATACATTTCTGCAGCTACTATTAACAAATGAGGGCTGTAGTTGAAGTAGTTATTCACAGAAATCGGCAAATATTTCGGTATTGTAGTTTAGGCAATAAGGACAAGTGTCTCTGAGGAGCTGTTTTGTGCAAAACGCAACCCTAATCTACGAGGGACTGATTTATCACTGGGTGAATGGAGATTAGTACGCTAGGGTAAACGTCTCCCAAAATCTAGAAAATGACCTAATAACACAATGGTGTGCAAAACGTAAGGACGAAAGTCACTTCCGCACGATGTGTCTCGGCGAAGTGACAAGGTTCGATGAAACCTGGAAGAAACCTGGGAAGAACTTCTACAGCAGTACGGAAGAGCCGGCCTCTGTGGCCGAGTGGTTCTAGGCGCTTCAGTCCGGAACTGCGCTGCTGTTACAGTCGCAGGTTCGAATCCTGTCTCGGGCATGGATGTGTGTGATGCCCTTAAGTTAGGATTAAGTAGTTCTAAGTCTAGGGGACTGATGACCTCGGATGTTAAGTACCATAGTGCTTAAGGCCAGCCGGCCGCGGTGGTCTCGCGGTTCTAGGCGCGCAGTCCGGAACCGTGCGACTGCTACGGTCGCAGGTTCGAATCCTGCCTCGGGCATGGATGTGTGTGATGTCCTTAGGTTAGTTAGGTTTAAGTAGTTCTAAGTTCTAGGGGACTAATGACCACAGCAGTTGAGTCCCATAGTGCTCAGAGCCATTTGAAGAGCTTAAGGCCATTTGAACCATCAGTATCGAAGATAACTGAAAGAAATACAGAATGAGGCGAACAGAAACCACACTTTTATTCAAAGACAATAATTACGCTGAAGCAGTGCGATTTGTGATGGTCCGTGGACATTACCAAATATGGGACATGTTTCTCACAAGTGTGTGTGATCACCACGGGTTGTAATGCATGCTTTGCGACGTACTCGCATGCTGGCCACAGCGTAGATACTTTTTTGTGCGAGAACGTTCCATTTCTCGACCAAGGCGGCAGAGCACTGCTGGTTGGTCACTGGTGCACGTAGATACGTTCAGAGCCGTACCACTGTAGTCCTGCGCGCTAGGCAGAACCGCCAAAGCTGCGTACCACCATTCACTAACCTTCGCCCCTGAAATTACCTTTCTGCATTTTTTCTACACAGATATAGAGAAGTTAACAGTTTCAAAAGTAGATTCAATAAAAATGGAGCATTATTAAAAAATTACTATAATGAACTATGTTGGCGGGGAATATTGCACACAACAAATTGAATGTATCAATATATCACATTGGAATTATTATTACGTATAATATAGCACATATGTGATTTGCTCCAATGTAACAACGTGACAATTTTGTAACAAAATACGGCTCTTAGATTTCTACAAGCAATTTCTTTGCCCTAAATTTCGACAGCTTTACATGCTCGCAACGACGGCTATGCCTGTGTCACAAATCGTATACCTGTGTTTGCTGCATGCTTCCGCAACCAAGAGAAATGTACTGTGGTGACAAAAGTCATGAGACACCTCCTACTATCGTGTCAGATATAATTTTCTCCGGCTTAGTGCAGCAGCTCGATGTGGTATGAGCCCAACAAGTAATTGGAGGTCCCTTGCAGAAATACTGAGTCATGCTACCTCTATAGCCATCCAGCAATGCGAAAGTGTTCCCTGTGCAGGATTTTGTGCACGAACTCACCTCTCGATTATATCCCATAAATGTCAATGGGATTCATGCTGGCTGATCTGGTTGGCCAAATCATTCGCTACAACTGTCTAGAATGTTTTTCAAACCAGTCGCGAACAATTGTGGCTCGGTGACATGGTCCATTATCATCCATAAAAATTCCATCCTTGTTTGGGAACGTGAAGTCTGTTAATGACTGCAAATGGTCTCCAAGTAACCGTACATAATCAGGAACAGTCAATGATCAGTTCCTTTAGTCCATGCAATGGACTGTGTCCATTCCATGTGAATATGGCCCATACCTCAAGGACACATCACTAGCTTGCACAGTGCCTTGTTGACAACTTGGGTACATGGCTCCACACTCAGTCCCTGCCAACAGCTATTATCAAATGAAATCAGGACTCATCTGACTAGGCCACGGTTTTCCAGTCGCCTACAGTCCAACCGATATGGCCACGAGCCCGGGAGAGGCACTCGTGTCGGTCGTCTGCTGTCATAGTCCATTAACGCCAAATTTCGCCGCACTGTTGTAACGGATACGTTCGTCGTACGTCTCACATTGATTTCTGTGGCTATTTGTCGTGGTGTTGCTTGTCTGTTGATACTGACAATTCTACACGAATGTCGCTGCTCTCTGTCGTTAAGTGAAGGCCGTCAGCCACTGTGTGGTGAGAGGTATTGCCCGAAATTTGGTAGTCTCGGAACACTCTTGACGTGGATGTCGGAATATTTAATTCCCTAACGATTTCCGAAATCGAATGTGCCATGCGTCTAGCTCCAACTACCATTTTACATTCAAAACCTGTTAACTCCCGTCATGCGGCCATAATCACTTCGGAAAGCTTTTCACATGAGTCGTCTGCCCACAAATGACAGCTTCGTCATGCACTGCCTCTTTATACGAGGGTTATCATAAAAGTAAAGTCTCCCATTTTTTTAAATAAGTATATAGACCTGTTTATTTCTACAATGGTTTACAGCTTGAACATTAGCTATTTTTCGACATAATCACCATTTCTGTCGATGCATTTTTGTAGACGCTGTGGCAGTTTTTGTATGTCCATGTCATACCAGCTCGCCGCCATGCTGTTAAGAAAGTTATGAACCTCTTCTTTCACCTCGTCGTCGGAGCTGAATCGCTTTCCGGCCAAATGTTCTTTAAGCCTAGGGAACAGGTGATAGTCACTGGGCGCCAAGTCAGGACTATAGGGCGGATGGGTGATTATGTTCCACTGAAACTGTTGCAGGAGAGCAACGGTTTGCCGAGCGATGTGTGGGCGAGCGTTGTCATGGAGAATGTGTACGCCCTTGCACAACATTCCTCTTCTCTGGCTCTGAATTGGCCGTTTGAGTTTTTTCACAGTACCTGTCAGCGTTAATTGTGGTCCCAGTGGGCATTACGTCGGCCAACAATACCCCTTTCCGATCCCAGGAAACAGTTGTCATGACTTTACCGGCAGACTGTGTTTGTTTGAATTTCCGCTGCTTTGGCGAAGAAGGATGCCGCCACTGGCGTGATTGTTGCTTGGTCTCAGGTGTAAAGTGGTATGCCCAGGTTTCGTCACCCGTGACAATTGAGTCCAGAAAGTTGTCCTGTTCAGCTGCAAGGCGGTGAAGAAATGCGCGATAAGCATCAACTCGCTGCCGCATATGGTCCTCAGTCAGCATGCGTGGCACCCATCTTGCGCACACCTTCCTGTAGTTCAATGTTTCCGTTAAAATTCTGTGAGCGGTGCTTCGGGAAACCTCGGGAACCAACGTGCAGAGATCATCCAGGGTGATCCGCAGATCTTCACGCATGCTTCGCTCAACCTCCAACACTGTCTACTCAGAAATTGACGGTCTCCCGCTACTTTGTTCGTCGTGAATTTCGATCCGACCAGCTGCAAACTCTCTACACCACTTACGAACGTTTTTGACATCCATGCACGACTCACCATACACTTCCGTCAATTGGCGATGGATTTCAATAGGCGCAGTGCCCTTTGCGTTCAAAAACCGAATAACTGCGCGCAATTCGCACTTGGCGGTAACATCCAACGGGAGCTCCATTCTCAACAGCTGCCAAGCCAAGACTGAGCGCCTCAGCGGGTACCTGCACAATTGAAGGAGGAAGATATCCTAGACTCGGCGTGCGCATGTTTATACTCAGCGCGTGAAGCACTCTTCATAACAGTGTGACCAACTGCCACACAAACAGAGTTCCGTACTTATAAAAAAATAGGAGACCTTACTTTTGGGATTACCCTCGTATATTGCGTACGCGATACCACCGCAACCTATATATATACTGTATATATATGCTTATCGCTGTCCAATGACGTTTGTCACATCAGTGCACAGTAATTATAAAGTTAAATGTTTAATTCATGATGCATCACGCTAAGGTAATTCAAAGCACTGAAAATGATTCTCAAATTTTTTTCTGCAAAGGGAGATTGAGCACAACTGTTCATTCACTTTGGCACAGCTAACAGTAAAACACAGAATATATAATTTACCAATGTACATCGCTTTCACTGACTCTGAAAAAAAAAAACATTCGAGAGAGTGTACAGAGTGAAGCTATTTCAAGTCTTAATGAACGAGTCTCTCATAAAATCTAGTAAGAGCAATAGATAGTATGTACAAGAAAACGAATATCTGAATTCTAGATGATACCACACAAGCCGAGTCAGCCCGCGGCTTTAGACAAGAGTGGCTTCTGTCATCCATACCATTTCATTTTTATACCTCATGTCTTTAATGAGTGGCAGAATAGACAAAAAACATAAGGGGAAAAAAACGACGCGCCACGAAGGAACTATATAAATGGGAAGGAAATCAGTAGATGTGACGTACATATACAAACAGCTAATTACAATTGCAGAAAAATTGGATTTATTCAAGACAGAGAGATTCACAAAGTGAGCAAGTCAGTAACGCGTTGGTCCACCTCTTGCCCTTAGCCAAGCAGTTATTTGGCCTGAAGAATATTGTGCCAAATTCTCTTCAATTAGCGCATTACATCGTCAAAATCCCGAGGTGGTTGGAGGGCCCTCCCCCTAATGCTCCAAACATTCTCAGTTGGGGAGAAATCTAGCCACGTTCCTGGTCAATGTAGGGTTTGGCAAGCACAAAGACAAGCAGTAGAAACTCTCGCTGTGTGCGCGAGAGCGTTATCTTGCTGAAATGTAAACCCAGTGTGTCATGCCATGAATTGTAACGAAACAGGTAGTAGATTATCGTCGATGTACGGCTGTGCTGTAAGGGTGCCGAGGATGACATCCAGAGGGGTCCTGCTATGAAAAAAAAGGCACCCCAGACCATCACGCCTGGTTGTCGAACCGTGTGGCGGGCGATAGTGAGGTTGGCATATCACCGCTGTCCAGGGCATCTGCAGACACGTCTTCACTGGTCATTGGGGCTCAGTTCGAAGCGGGACTCGTCACTGAAGGCAGTTACACTACAGTCAGTGAGATCCCAGGCCTAAGACACATGAACACTGCCAGAGTATAAATTTGTTTACACAGATGGGGGGACAAGGAAATTACACATCCCTGCCACTTTTTATGCCTGCTTTCTCCGCTGTCATGCCTCTCTCAACCCACAGTCGGCCTAAATTTGCAATTGTTTGGTCAAATAGCAAATCTGATTCACCACACGCCTGCCGACCTTTGAGATTCTACACTGAAGTGGCAAAGAAACTGGTATAGGCATGCGTATTCAAATAGAGAGATACAGGCAAAATTTTGCGGTCGGGAACGCCTATATAAGACAAGTGTCTGGTGGAGTTGTTCGATCGGTTACTGCTGCTACAATGACAGGTTATCTAGATTTAAGTGAATTTGAACATGGTATTATAATAGGCGCACGAGCGATGGGACATAGCTTCTCAGAGGTATCGATGAAGGTGCGACCATTTCACGAATACGCCGCGAGGGGTAGCCGTGCGGCCTAAGGCGCCTTGCCACGATTCGCGTGGCTACCCCTGTCGGAGGTTCGAGTCCTCCCTCGGCCATGGGTGTGAGTGTTGTTCAAAGCGTAAGTTAATTTAAGTTAGATTAAGTAGTGTGTAAGCCTAGGGACCGATGACCTCAGCAGTTTGGTCCCATAGGAACTTACCACAAACACAAACAATTTGTCGAGTGTACCGTGAATATCAGGAATCTGGTAAAACATCAAATCCCCGACATCGCTGCAGCCGGAAACAGATCCTGCAAGAACGGGACTAGCGACGACTGAGGAGAATTGTTCAACGTGACGGAAGTGCAACCCTTCTGTAAATTGCTGCAGATTTCAAAGCTGGGCCATCAACAAGTGTCAGCGTGCGAAACATTCAACGAAATATCATCGATATGGGCTTTCTGAGCCGAAGGCCCACTCCTGTACTCTTGAACTGCACGACAGGGACCGATAACCTCAGCAATTTGGTCCCATAAGGAAAAAAAAAAAAAACTCCATGACATAAAGTTTTACGTCACGCCTGGGCCAGTCAACACCGTCATTGGACTATCGATGACTGAACACATGTTGCCTGGTCAGATGAGTCTCGTTTCAAATTGTATCGAGCGGATGGACGTGTACTGGTGTGGAGACAACTTCATTAATCTATGGACCTTACATGTCAGCAGGTGACTGTTCAAACTGGCGGAGGCTCTACAATGGTGTGGGGCGTGTGCAGTTGGAGTGTTATGGGATACGACTCTGACAGGTGACACGTACGTAAGCAACCTGTTTGATCACCTGCATCCATTTATGTCTATTGTGCATTCCGACGGACTCAAACGGTTCCCTCAGGACAGTGCGACACCCCACACATTCAGAATTACTACAGAGTGGCTACAGGAACACTCTTCTGAGCTTAAACACGTCCGCTGGCCACCAAACTCCCCAATTATGAACATTACTGAGCGTATCTGGGATTCCTTGGACCGTGCTATTCAGAAGAGATCTTCTCCCCTTCATATCTTATGGATTTATGAACAGTCCTGCAGGATTCATGGTGTCATTTCCCTCCAGCGCTACTTCAGATATGAGTACATGTCACGTCGTGTTGCGGTACTCCTGAGTGCTCGCGGGGCCCGCACGATATCAGGCAGGTGTACTAGTTGCTTTGGCTCTTCTGTGTAAAATACTATAGTGAAGGATTAGCAAGAACGCCACTGCTGAAAATGAGGAAGCTGTGCAGGTGGCAGCTCTGAACCGAGCGGGCTGTTGCCACATAAATCGTATTAGCGGTAGAAGTCTGTCCGGTGGTAGTAATTTCTTCATAACGCTACTTGGACGGAATGAGACTGCGACAGGAGCGTGCGTTACGGTGGGTGACGAAGAAAAAGGCTGCTACTCGTAGGCAGAAGATAGGAACACAAGGGGTAGGAGAACTCATGGATTTTTCCCGGTTTATTCTTAAACAGCCTTTCGTTTTTGTTTTTCGGTCAGTTTTTGGGCCCTGTCTGTGCCTACGACCTTAGCGGTTCCAACCTCGCCAACCGACAACCCGTCGGTACGGCCCTGGACGTGTTGCAGTATGTCTTCCCAAAGTGTCACATACGTGCTCGATGTGGATTAAGTGGGAGGGGAGGGGGGACGGGAGGGTCAATCCATTCGCCTGCTCATTTCGAGGCGGTCGTACGTTGTCATCCAAGAAAGTGAAGCCCAATGCACCTCTGAAACGACGCTCATGGGGAAGGAGTACGTTGTCACAATAACGTTGAACAGTGAGTGTACTGTGTTGGAAGATTTGGAGGTCAGTACACCCATGTAACCTTATGCCTCCCCATATCATAACACTTGAACCACCAAACAGATCACACCCGACACTGTTCCTGGGTGCTTCACGTACCATCATACGTTGAGAGGTAGGATCACGTATTGCAATCAGGAACATCGTCAAACATTATAATTTTGGTGGTCCAGTGAGGCATAATATTGCATAGTCGTACTGACCTCAAAATCTTTGGTTAGGGTCCATTCAATGGTTAATGTTTTTGTGACAATGTGCTCCCCCTCATGTGCACCCTTTCAGGAGTACTTCATGGATGACAATGCGCGTCCGCACCGAACTGCGCAGGTGGAGCTGCTATTGGAACGAGAAGATATTCGGCGAATGGACTAATCTGCCAGTTCCCCCGAGTTAAACCCCATCAAGTACATGTGGGATGCTTTGGGGAGACGTACTGCAACACGTCTACATGCGCCAATGACCATCCAGTACTTGTCAACCGCGCTGGTGGAGCAATGGAACGTTCTACCATGTGAACTCCTTACCTAACCGGTAGGAACAAAATTTCGGCTTAGTAAGTTTAGTGCAACAGTAAAAGAAGAAGAAATCTACATTTTTAAATAGCGGATTAGTTTTATTATAAAAAGCAGTTTAAGAAAGAAAACACAAATAACAAAATCAAAACAATTTGGAATATTATTACAAGGGAGACAGGACAACCAAGAGTACAGGGTGATGGCATTACCATAAATGCGAATGGAAACTTGACAAACAACAGGGCGGAAGTCGAAAACATTTTGAATAATCATTTTTTAAATGTAGTAGAGAAAATAGGATCTAAATGTTCATTAGAAGAAGCAAGGCAGTTAATGGAAGAGGCCTTACCCACACCATTTGATAGAATTGAAATTCCACCCACCTCTCCCTCTGAAAGTAGGAAGATAGTAAACTTTCACAAGAATAAAAGCTCACATGGAATTGATGGCATTTCCAGCAGGATAATAAAAGCTTGTTCCCAAGAGATAAGTGGGATTCTTAACCACATATGTAATAGCGCTCTGAAGCAGGGTATTTTCCCAGATAGACTGAAGTATGCCATTGTTAAACCACTGCATAAAAAAGGTGATACGTCTGATGTCAACAACTACCGCCCAATCTCTCTTATGACTGCCTTATCCAAAATTCTTGAAAAAGTAATGTATTGTACAATAGCTTCACATCTTTCTAAAAATGAAGTTTGAACAAAATGACAGTTTGGTTCCCAGAAAAGTTTTTCAACGGAAGATGCTATATATACTTTCACTAATGAAATATTAAATGCTCTGAGTAACCGTAAGTCACCCGTTGGGATTTTTTGTGAACTCTCAAAGGCTTTTGATTGTGTAAATCATGGAATACTTCTAGATAAGCTCAAGTACTGTGGTATGAATGGGACAGAGCTCAAATGGTTTAAATCATAGCTAACTGGAAGAGTGCAGAAAGTTGAAATAAGCAGTTTACATAAAATGCAAAAAACTGGTGATTTCTCAAACTGGGGAACAATCATGAATGGGGTGCCGCAAGGTTCGGTCTTGGGTCCTCTGCTGTTGTTAATATATATTACTGACTTGCCATTCTATATTCACGAAGATGCAAAGCTGGTACTTTTTGCTGATGATACAATTAACTGGTGAAATTGTAAACGATGTTTTTCAGAAAATCATTAAGTGGTTCTCTGCAAATGGGCTCTTGTCAAACTTTGACGAAACGCAGTACATACAGTTCCACACAGCAAGTGGAATGACACCATTAACAAATACAGACTTCGATCAGAATTCGGTAGCTAAGGTAGAATATTCTCTGCTTTCGAATGGCATCTGGGGAATCTCATCATTGAGTAAAAGAGTGTTCATTGCACAAAAGCGTGTAATCAGAATAATTGCTGGAGCTCATCCAAGATCATCCTGCAGACACTTATTTAAAGAGCTAGAGATCTTCACTGTAGCCTCACAATATATATATTCACTTATGAAATTTGTTATTAACAATCCGAACGAATTCAAAAGTAATAGCAATGTACATGGCTACAACACTAGGAGAAAGTATGATCTTCACTACTCAAGGTTAAACCTAACTTTGTCTCAGAAGGAGGTAAATTATGCTGCCACAAAAGTCTTTGGTCACTTACCTAATAGCATCAAAAGTCTGACAGATAGCTATATAGCATTTAAAAGGAAATTAAAAGAATTTCTTAATGATAACTCCTTGTACTCATTAGATGAATTTTTGGATATAGTAAGTGGGTAAATTTCCCCAACTCCCCCACAAAAAAATTAAGTGTCATGTCATATTTTGTGTAATGTAATATCTTGTATAGACACCTTTTATTAACCTGACATGTTCCACATCTTTACGAAGTGTCGTATTCATGATCTATGAAACAAGTACTAATCTAATCTAATCTAATCTCTGATCTAATGTATTTCATTGTTATAATTACATACCTATGCTTTTAAAACATTGAGAATACAGGAAACCCAT
The DNA here is from genome assembly GCF_023898315.1 of Schistocerca nitens. Classification (NCBI taxonomy): domain Eukaryota; kingdom Metazoa; phylum Arthropoda; class Insecta; order Orthoptera; family Acrididae; genus Schistocerca; species Schistocerca nitens. The sequence continues at coordinate 359,290,354 of NC_064622.1, forward strand.
TACTTTACAAGAATACCGTACCCTCCAAAATTTCACACTGCCTTCTTTACTTTTACTGAGTAACACAGGCAAAGCCGCGATGGGTAAATTGCAAATTTATTGTAAACCTTTATGTAGGGAAGAATCAAAGGAAAATAATATACATAGAACAAAATGGGCTATATGCTGTATTCAGATCAGTTTAAAAAACTATTGATAAATTCCTATGAAGTAGGCGTTGTACTAGACTGTAGCCGTAAAATTGGATAAATTGGAATGTTTCCCTATAATAATTCCTTTGACTTTAAAAGAATACAGTGTTGATGCACTGTCTTCATCTGTCTTCATAGTAATTTCTCCTGACAGATGCACTGACTTTAACTTTACTATTATATTTATTGTACCAACGCTGGACTGATAGTGACTGTCATATGGCGTTCAACTGTTAGCCGTCTGCCTTCTTGTCACCCCTCCTACAAACTTCAAACTTAAAGCAAAAGCAGGCAGATTCGTACTTAGTTACTCCACTCCTTCATCACTCGTAGCTGTACCAAACAATTAATTAAAACTTCAAATATTGTCGTTTTAGTGAGTAAGATAAGTGGATTTGATTTACTGGCACATTAGTAAATCCTGCAGAGCATTAATTATTACCGCAAAAGAGCTTTTAGTATGTCATTTTTTATCAACTAAGACTCGAAAGATTGAAATTACTTTCCAGGAAATATTTGGAGTCTGACACGTCCCCCCTGTTCCACTGTCGGTGATGAGTAACCAGGGATACTAAGCAGAGGAAACAAAACTATATCAATTTAATCCTAGCTATGCTAACGGGGATAATAATCAGCCACCCAGGGCCGGCCTTAGCTGTGCAAAACTTCCGTACGGGGCTCTCCCGCAATCCCCCTCCCTGCCCCTCTCCAACGCAGGTTATATACCTTCGTCACGTTCAAAACAATTCTAAGTTTCGTCATTGACATACTACCAATATATCAAAAGACTACAGAAGACCTACTATTATGACAGAAAAATAATTAATTGGAGAAGGAATCTTAATAGGTATGATAATTGCTAAAATGTTAATAATAAAAACTAACTTAGCTATGGGAATCATTCCAATTTAATATACACTTAAATGTTTTCATCGCTACTTTTCTGCTTTGCACACTTAACACAGAACTCCTTTTCCTTGCTTTTTGACGAGCAAATTCATCAATAATATCTTCAGAATTCAGTTATGAATCCACTTCGTGCTCCACCGACAGCATGGCAAGAAAAGACAGGCGTTCTTGCGAGATGGTGCTTCTGGAATAATTCTTGATAAGCTTTAAACGTGCAAAACTCTTTCAGCGGAAGCAACAGTCACTGGCACCGTTATATAAATTCTGTAGGCAATATAAATGTTGGGAAATGGATTTCGAATGTCATTCAAGTATTTCAGTATTGGCATACGAGTTTTCACATCCTCAGGCACCATTTCTCTGAACAATTTAATTTCTGTCAAAAGCTCTGATGCAACAATGTCTTTCGAACAGTCGCCATTTGTGTTTGCACTTAGTTCTTTCTCAAAGTTTTGACATAGCATTTTCAGTTCTTTGTCCTGTATGTATTTTAAACTTTCTGGAGAAAACAAAAAGCCGAATATTTTGGAATACTTAGCCACTTGGCCAAACCTTTCTTTCAAACTTTTTAACATTGTGTCAACGACAGAATAGAAAAAAATCGATTTTGTATTTCTCTTTTGAAGGTTAAGCTCTGCAAACCATGTCGTCCCCTCAGATGCTGGCAATCCTGAAAATGGGCTAGGGAACATTGATCTATTCCGAAACAGCACGAAAGACAGTAGATAAGTAAAACACAAACACACACACACACAAGTAACAGAGATACTTATCACACACGCACACACACAAGTAACAGAGATACTTACGTAAAAGTTCAGTGTCATCGTCAGCATCAGCCTGTGATGGGGTAACGTTCGCTGCCAACCCTCAGTTTCCGAAAATAGGATAGGACTTTCAACATTAACCAGGGTCTCCTTAAACTGGCGCCATTCATCAGCCTTAAACCATCAGCATAATAATCTGCAATTGCTGAAAATACAGACAAAAACAAGAATGTATATAGAAATGTGACTTACGTTCAAGATTTTCATCCTCCCCAACATATCGCAGTAAAAGAGCAAACACCTCATCATCAAAGACGTTTGGTGGGACACTGTCCTCGTCGACAACCTCCTCGAAATGAGGACGCCTGCTGCTGATGCTGCAGGGTGACCTCTTCATGACGATGGTGAATTCTACTAGTAGGGAGAGATGCTGGAAGGGGACTGAGGAGAAAGGACAGTAAAGCCTGTATGCTTCTAGCTTTCTCCAGGAGTGGATGCATGCCATTACAGCTCCATAGAGGGAACGTGTTTGTGGTACAAGATACATGAAAGCTAGTTTTAAAATTGTATATAATCGAGTGAAATAGTATTCTTACAGTATTCATTGCACATATGTAACAATTCTTTTTCTCTTCCAGTCTACAGCGATGCAGTGGAGGACGTCCATACCTTTGCAGATCTCTTAGCAGGGACATTCTTGAAAATATCCCAATCCCATAAAGATTCTCATCACCTTTTATATAAAAGTTGAGTCTGTATGATCAAAATTTCGAAGTAATGTCACTAGATCTCCCAAAATCATTCTGTCGTCTTTCCAGTTGATCGGCTCAACCATCACACTTTTTCGCGTTTTGAGGCAGCTGATGTCTCTGAAAGATTCATCTACGGCCACGACTGTTGAAAGTTATGTGAACTAATCCAACACATGGTATATATTTTTTTGTAAGAAAACATATTTATTCTTTCACCATCTTGTTTTTTGTGTTCGAGGCAAATATATTGAGTGAAACAAAATAAGTAGTTCATTATGTAGGACATAATTTTTATGAGGGAAAAACATTAACTGTCACCAATTTTGACGAACAAATATATATATTTCTTAAACTGTTGTTGTTGTTGTGGTATTCAGTCCAGAGACTGGTTTGATGTAGCTCTCCATGCTACTCTATCCTGTGCAAGCTTCTTCATCTCCCAGTATCTACTGCAACCTACATCGTTCTGAATCTGCTTAGTGTATTCATCTCTTGGTCTCCCTCCACGATTTTTACCCTCCACGCTGCCCTGCAATACTAAATTGGTGATCCCTTGATGCCTCAGAACATGTCCTACCAAACGATCCCTTCTTCTAGTCAAGTTGTGCCACAAACTTCTCTTCTTCCCAATTCTGTTCAATACCTCCTCATTAGTTATGTGATATACCCATCTAATCTTCAGCATTCTTCTGTAGGACCACATTTCGAAAGCTTCTATTCTCTTCTTGTCCTAACTATTTATCGTCCATGTTTCACTTCCATACATGGCTACACTCCATACAAATACTTTCAGAAACGACTTCCTGACACTTAAATCTATACTCGATGTTAACAAATTTCTCTTCTTCAGAAACACTTTCCTTGCCATTGCCAATCTACATTTTATATCCTCTCTACTTACGACCATCATCAGTCATTTTGCTCCCCAAATAGCAAAACTCCTTTACTTTACTTTAAGTGTCTCATTTCCTAATCTAATACCCTCAACCGATTTAGTTCGACTACATTCCATTATCCTCGTTTTCTTTCGTTGATGTTCATCTTATATCCTCCTTTCAAGACACTGTCCATTCCGTTCAACTGGGCCAAGTCCTTTGCTGTCTCTGACAGAATTACAATGTCATCGGCGAACCTCAAAGTTTTTATTTCTTCTCCATGGATTTTAATTCCTACTCCGAATTTTTCTTTTGTTTCCTTTACTGCTTGCTCAGTATACAGATTGAATAAGATCAGGGAGAGGCTACAACCCTGTCTCACTTCCTTCCCAACCACTGCTTCCCTTTCATGTCCCTCGACTCATAACTGCCATCTGGTTTCTATACAAATTGTAAATAGCCTTTCACTCCCTGTATTTTACCCCTGCCACCTTCAGAATTTGAAAGAGAGTATTCCAGTCAACATTGTCAAAAGCTTTCTGTAAGTCTACAAATGCTAGAAACGTAGGTTTGCCTTTCCTTAATCTATTTTCTAAGATAAGTCGTAGGGTCAGTATTGCCTCACGTGTTCCAATATTTCTACGGAATCCAAACTGATCTTCCCCGAGGTCTGCTTCTACCAGTATTTCCATCCGTCTGTAAAGAATGCGTACAGTCTTCATTTTCTTTCATTATACCCTGTCACATGTATATATAATTGTTTAGAATGTGCAGTTCCATCTGCATTGCATGTGTCCTTTCTATAAGAATGGGCAAATTTACACTTCAGTTCTTTTACTATAGGTGGTGACGACTGAATAAATGACCTTTTTTTTTACAATAGGCAGAGACATCTGCGTTGTACGTGCCATTTCTATAAGAAGGGATGCATTAAAACTGTTGAAATATGAATTAGAGTTAGGAGGAGCAGATAACATATACCTCTGAGTGAATAGTAACTTGGCGGGAAAAACATGTCAAGAAGGCCAGCAAGCAGGGCTGGACGTACACGAACATCCTTTGTCTCCGACGTCATAGTGCCAATACATCAGAACTATGGTCGTAGAACCTGTCTCAGTATGCCCAGAACTGAATTCTGCACTGGTCACAGAACTCGTCTCAGTATGCCCAGAACTGAACTCTGCACTGTTATAAATAGCCCGACAGGTCTGACCCCGATTGTGACGTCATAGAGCCAGTGCCAGTATTCTAGCTCCGGGGTAGTGTACCAGAATTCTACACTGTTGTAAATGAGCCACCAGGTCTGAGCTGGATTATAACGTCATAGAGCGTGTCCCAGTATTCCAGGTCAGCCAGCGTGAAAAACCTTCATTTTGAACTTCCCGCCAGGTTATACTCGAGACAACAAAGCTGCTTCCATAGGAAATAACCTAGCGTAATTTTAATGTCCCCTTCAAAATTTGAATTTCCCGTCATTTTATACGAAAAGGAATCAGCCTTTGTCAGGTCGGGGCCTACTTTATCAGTGAACTGTCCTTTCATACCTACAAGTGAGCTGTTATTCTCTTCTTGGTTATTGTTTCACACAATACATTTTCCCTGAACACACAAAAAACAACATGGTGAAATCCATTGTTCAAAAAAATGTGTGTGAAATCTTATGGGACTTAACTGCTAAGGTTATCAGTCCCTAAGCTTACACACTACTTAACCTAAATTATCCTAAGGACAAACACACACACCCATGCCCGAGGGAGGACTCGAACCTCCGCCGGGACCAGCCGCACAGTCCATGACTGCAGCGCCTTAGACTGCTCGGCTGAAATCCATTGTTGTGGAATGGTGCGCTATAAGTGGTGCTGCTACTTCATGATAATGTCTGTCCCCACATCGAAAATGTAACGCAGAGTTACGCCTTCTTAAGTAGGAGACAGTCGAGAACCCGCCCTCAATCCTGATCTCTCCCCATGCGTCTTCGATCCATTAAAAAGACCTCGAACGGTCGACGATTCCTGTCCGACGAGGATGTGCAGCTGCCAGTTAAGGTCTTCTTCATGCAGCAGGACACGGTTTTACCAAACAGGTATCTTTAAACTGGTGCGTTGGTGGGGTGATTGCTTCAATGCTCACGGCGATTTTGCCTGATTGGCATTATGGTTATGAACTGAACGACACTGTAACGGGAACTTTTTGATTACCCCTTATATTACAGTTGTTACTGGCTGCTTCAGAAGAACTCGCAGTTTGCCGTGTAACTAGACCTATGCCATTATCTAGATCTATTATTACTACACTATTCGCATTCCCCCAACTGGTATGTGCATGTCTCATCAAACCCCGAAACTATGCATATACATATGGGTGGCTGTTGCATTTTTTGTCGATTCTTCTAATTAACTTTTAGTTGTGTCTTCCATTTTTCTACTACGGAACTAACAGTTCTTGTTGTTCATTAACTTTGCTCTTCTGACCTATTCGTGTTAGTTGATCTGAAATCCAAGGAATTGATTTTTTGATATACAGTGTGTAATTAAATTAGCCGTAGTTCATAAATTTTGACCTTTTACAATTATCTGCAAATCAGTCAGATTGCCTGTGTTCTCTCTCTATCTGGAAATGGGCAACTGAAAGCATCATGATCAGTGTAACGTTATCCTGCGCCTTCACAGATAGGTGTGTTACTACATCCCACTCGATGTATGGGATATAGGTCCTGACCTGTTAAACGTCACACCACACCTCTGAGACTAGTCTTGACACGCAGACAAGAAAATGCAGTGGGGGGGACATTATAACATATACAGCTGATTCCACATAGTTGTTCCATTCACCACTGTATGACAATGACATCGTTTGCGCAGCAGTTGACGACTTTAATTCATCAAAGTTCAACCAATTTGCATAATATATTTATAAATTATATAGACAATCTTTCTTTGTGAATGAGTTACCATCAGCGAAAACTGTACCAAAATGCCCACATTAGTTTCCAGATTAGACCGAATATACAGACAGAAAATGTGGCTGAGGACTTTACACAAGAAGGTTATGGCCAAACGTTCAGGAAACATGCCTCACACATTGAGGAAGAAAATATGCGATATGGCTCAGGAGACGGGTTATTTCCTAGTTAGAGCTCAGTTTTTACACCTACCTAAGAGATTAATCATCTACTTTGAAACGAAGACTCATCCGTGAACAGCACATTTCCACTAAAGATAGGGTTGACACACTGTGGAATAAACCATTCGCAGAAGTGCACCTGTGCAGGAAAATTAGCTGCTGACGGCGCCTGCACTCACTGTACATGGTACAGATGCAGTAGTTCCTCATGTAGCACTATCCAGACAGTCACGTGGTCAACATTACTTGTTGCAGATAATTTTCTAGCTCACACAAGGTTTCGTCGCCAACAGCACGAAGAAATTCCTCCTCTAGTTGAGATGTCGTCGTCCTAGGCCATCAATCGCGTGTTGCAGGCTTAAACTTCCTATGCTCCCCAAGATAACGACCAATTATCTCAAACGGCCTCCTGACGTGCACAGTCGTTCTGTAAATCTCTCCCGATGCGAACGCTGAGCACCACGGCCATTACCCCGTGCTAATCCGTACAACAAATGGGCTTCTGCCGGCTCTGCATTTGAGTACACCTCCACAGTACCGAAAACGAAGTCCGTGACGAACACTAGACAGTTGGTGTTAACGCGCTTCATGCTAGAAGAGCAATCAAGTTAGTTGCATCTAAACATAAGCAATGAAGTGAGTTTGCCAACATTGCCTTCACTAAATTGAAACATCAAACACTGGCGGTGAAACTAAGAATTACAACTTACTGTGCATTCTAACCAAATGTTACCAAGACGGTATTTTGAACCAAGGCCGAAAATACCGCAGGGCAAGGAGGAGCCGAGGCCCCTCTCTAGCTCTCAGGAAAAGGGAAAGATATTGTGTAACCAAGCGTTTTTCTTTCAACAAAATGATTAAGAGTCGGTATACCCCAGATTTTTAACAGGGTCGGAACTGGAACTTTTTATGGCTACTTACAAGTCGCCATTCATCTTCCAAAATATTAAAAATGCTTCACACCTCTCCCCCCCCCTTCCCCACTGTCTGCGCCTCCCCCCTATACACTAATAAACTACCGTATAGACCCTCTTGTTTTGAACAGCTCACGTAAGAAAAAGTTTTTATGTAACGCGGGTGCGTTCTGTTTCTGCGTGTTTTTCGTGATTACTGTAGTGTGATTATAAAGAGAAGTAGTAAATGAGGTCTAACATGAAAATAAGTGTTTTCGGATTCGTATCGTTATAACATATTTCATTCCTCTGTGTGTGGGGCAGTGGCGGTTCGTGAATATAAATTTTGGTTGTTCACAAATTTTTAGACTCAGATAAATATGAGAGTGTGAAACTAATAGCTCCTGCTGCATAACAGTTATGCTTATCAACACATTTATAAACTACAGCCACTGTCAGTAAGAATAACAACAGTAATAATAATAATATGTATTGAAACGTCCCCTTAGAACAATTATACATGACTGTGCTTAAACTGACACACAATATTTTTTAGCGCAACGCAATCTGACTTTCAATAATCCCTACAAAAGAATGGCCCTGACTAACATTAACCTATACCTTTCACAAATCACTTACCTCACAAAAATCTTCGTTACTCGAACTACTGCAATACAGCGAGCGCCACTACAGCCAGCTAAATAAAAGATTCAAACTACGGAAGGTACTAACTACTAATAGGCATAGTTAGCAAATGAAAGAATTTGATAGAGAACAAACAATGTATTTACCTCAATAGTGTTCAAAAGTCATAATGTATATAGCAGTTCATGACATCCAGTCTTACAAATTTCAAAACTCCGCCATCTCTCTCCCCACATCCACCACTGCTGGCGGCTCACCTCCAACTGCCGAACGCTATGCGCTGTTAACATCCAGCTGCCCAACACTACAATGGCAGACAACAATGCAAACTAGCCACAGACTGCACACAGCACAGCCAGTGATTTTCATACAGAGCGCTACGTGGCGTTGCCAATAAGAAAACATAAACAGATAAGAAAACATAAACAGCCTACTTACATAGCCCCCATGCTCCCCACAAAATATTTTACAGATTGTTTTGGGCAGTGGCCAATAATGATTTGATAAAATTTTTCATAATTACAATAACAAAGATATCAAATGCACACACTTATTGATACAATGTTGGTCAAAAGCTAAAAGTTTCTCACACTTATTGATACAATGTTGGTCAAAAGCTAAAATTTTCTCACAGTCCATAAAGACAGTCCTGATCGTTCATCACAGTAAAATAGCAGTGTCTTTCTCGAAGTCTGAGCAGTAAAAGAAAATGCACATGGAAGTAGTGGATTTCCACGCAGTCTTGAAGAAGTAGTGTTGTCCTTCCAACGGAAAGACTGTGCTGACCCTTGACATGCAGACAGGTAATGGGTCACAACAGAGTAAAGCCACCGCAGAGTCAGTCGAAGTTTTGAAGCATATTGGTAGGTAGGTCATCACAGAGCAGACCCACTGTATTTCTCGTAGAGATTATGGTATTGGTGGGCCACCAGAGGTGCAGACCCACTGAAGTCCTTGTAGAAATAATGGTACTGGTGAGTCATCAAAGGTGTAGACCCACTGTAGTCCTTGTAGAGATGGCTAGCAGCCATCCGTTGCGACTGTGCAGGAGCACAATCACCATCAAAGAGTCTTACAGACAATATAGCAAGTCCATGAACCACCACTTGTGTACTCACAAATTTTTTTTTCTGAAATGTCCTTAGAACCAGCAATGCTGTTATCCAGTCCCTTGCTGAATTATTAACACATGTGCAAACACTAACAGTCCCAACGTCTCACATATTGTCCATATACTATGACCAACAGAAACGTGTGCAGTGAAATGTAACTTACAAGTTACTTAATTTGATGAACTGGTGTCAATAACAATTTTATAACATAAAAATACAATAACAAAGATACAAAATACACCATTAAAGAACATAACAATACAGATAACATTTGTGGTAATGCAGGCTTTACAGAAGAATCGAAATAACATATACATCAATGTTACAGGAATTATGACATAAGTAAATACATAAAAGATCAGAATAACTTTTGAAACATCAACTTCACATGTGAGCATTAAAACAAAACAGAATAAATAATGTCTAAACATCTTTACAAAGTGAATAACATAGTATTTGAAAAACTATACAACATAAATCTTATTAGCTAAACACTTAAAGACAGGAAAAAGACAAATACACAGGGTGACATAAACACATAGCGGAATAATACAAAAGGAAAGACAGGGTTCGTTTTCAGTGTGACATTTGGTACTGCAGTCCAACCCAAAACTTCGTTCTGTAGATCTTTCCCCTTATTTCAACATTTGTTGCCACCAAAAAAAAAATCCTATCCAAGCATGCTTTCTGTATTCTGTTCACATCCTCTTTCAAAATTCTTTTTTGGTCAAACCATGTTCTTATAGCTTCCCAATGCATTTCTTCCAATTCATCACAACTCGTTCTCACATACAGCTTACCCCATCTTAAGCTAACTTAAATCTACTGAGCTCAGATGCTAAACTAAGGGACGAGGCAATGCAGCAGCACAAAACAATTAACACAAACAGCAATGACAAAAAAATGGAAATTGGCAAAGCAAGCTACAGTAAATCTAAATTACCAAGCAAATGCAACTTTACAACTAATATGAGCCAATGTGCAGCAACAAGAAAAATAAATCAGTAGTAAAACTAGCTTAACAGAGTAATACAAAGTGAAATTTAGTAGCACTATGCCTGGCAAACAGCAGCAGCAAATGCAATAACTTATATCTAAACATGACAAAGCTCAAGCAGAAAAAATATTACAGTAAAAATGGCCATGTTAATACCTATGTTACATCTTAACACTAGAGTGATGCATCACTAAAACTTACTCTGCAATAAAGTTACCCAGTCATTAAAAAAATTATTTATGCAATTCCTGTGAAGGGAAATGTCTATTTGTGCTCTCTTTTCTAAGAAAGTATATGAGAAACGTATTCTTTACTGTGTCTGTAGACAGAAAATACTAATATTAGTACATATATTAAATTTTATAATAACCAATGCTGCAGTGCAGCTAGAAACTAGATATTAAAGAAAATGAGCAAATATGTACAAAGGAAGGTATGAAACATCATTCAGTAGCCATATGGCATTTAATAAGGTAGTAAAAAATATCTCTCAACTAGAAAGACATTAGTCATAATCAGGTGTATAGACATAAAATATTTCTCGTCATTTCATTAAACATTTCAGTAAATATAATAAATTAAGAGCGCCACAGTGTTATCATATGTTTTCAAGTTTGAGTGTGTCGTATTTGCGATGCTTTCGACAAAGAAATGTCAATAGTGAGGATAATGGCCTCTTTTTTTTCTTTTTTTTTTTTTTTTGCACCTAATGGCTTTCTTTTGTCAGACGACTACCTCTCAGCTGGGCGCCCAAAACGCATTACGTCAAGGTCACTTGCCTTTCTTACTGAAATATTTACGACAGCAGTTTCCGCTACAGTGGCAGTCTCATATAAAAAAATTTCACAGGTCGAGAATTTGCGCTGCAAATATGTAGAAACATCCTATGAATATAACAGTGTTCAAAAAGTTTTCGTTGGCATTGTGATACATTCACGCATTTACACACATTTCATAACTCTTAAAGTACGATTCTTGGTTTCCAACATCCTTTTCCACAAATCAGAGTCTCTAACCACTACTCATTATTCATATGCGTATTCGTCGACACTTCTTCAATATTTCATCATAATAAATACATAGCATGATCAAATTCCTCATATACGGTAGCATCATCTTATTGATCATAAACATACCTCAACAGCATAATACACATCGTCGTCATAAAAATAACATCATAACACCTCAGACAAATCTCAAAAACGTCATAGCTTTCTCCAATAATTTCAAAACCTAAAAAAAAATTCTCTGCTCATTTAAATAGTGTCATCTACCTCAAATGTACTTCAAAAATCGTGATCCCATACCAAATATATCATTCAAAGCCCTCATAGTATCACAATGGTTCCAAAAAAATATGAACAGTTCACAAAGTACAGACAAAATACAATTTCATAAGTGTGACGTTATCCAACGGTGTAATTGCGTAAACATGTGTCACTGATGTAGTAAAAAAAATGTTTATCTCTCAGTTAAATGATCAGATAGCTGTGTAATTTGTGTGTTAGAGAAATATGGTACCGATGTGTAAAGTTGTATAAGCAAATACCATATTAGCTAGGGCTCCTTGTGCTTGCCAAACACATGGTACACAAAGTAAGCGTGTAACCCCCTGAGGATTAATGTAATTATACCCTCAGGTGTTACAGATTACAGCAATGGAATGAAATGTATCACGGAAAACTTTTGTATCATTGTACTTCAAATATCTTTAAAAATAAATGTTTTAAGTACAAAATTAATCACTCAAATACGTGTCCTTTAGCACTAAATGTGCGTCTTGCTGTAAGATAATTCTGTGGAAGTGTCGTAGTTATCGTCCTCCGAAATCTAAGTTCTGCAGAAGTCAATGTACTTACCTCATCATAAACAAAAGTGAAATGCTATGCGTATAGATATCGTAGTTATTACGTACATTACCATGATCAAGAAAGTACTACACTGTAACGTATTGCTGTGCTACAAAAAAGGCAGTCTTATTGTAGCTATACCACAAAAGTTACTACTAAAACATGTTTTACTTTCCAGAATAATTCAGAAAAACTGTGCAGATATAAAACAGAAACACCGCAAAAGCAACAATGTAAATTGTGTCACACATTAGTAGCGTCGTGATATAATCATGTAGCTGTCAAAGAAACCAAATACTAAGTCATCTTTAATCTCACAAAAACTACTTCAAATAAGGAATGTGTTTTCAAGTAAACCAAAATGTTGCATTAAAATCTCATTAGCAGTACCAGTATATGTCCTAAGTATGTAAGCCTGATAGTCGTTACGTAATCGTGCAACTAACAAGCAAGAGTGTACACACACAATAACACTGTCTCGTCTGTTCACTATAACAATGCATTTGTAAATATTATCTAAATATGTTCCCTAGGTTCTAGACTGGATAGTTAACTTCAAAACATTGTTGCATGTTAACAGTTTCTAAGTGTGACAAATTGTACTAGTAGCGTGAAGTGAAAAATTTTATTGGGAAGACTTAAGTTAAAAAGCAGATTATCTTTCTATAAACGGTGTTACATGCGAAATGTGGTGCAAGCCTTTACTCTTCCTACAATGCAGACCTCCAGCTTCAACGGAATTATCATATGGTATATGGTACATCGGTAAAGAATACTCAAATTTTTCTCAAGGTTAACGTCTATGTTATTTTTCTCTGAGCCAGCCAGCGCACGTGGCTGCCTGCGGCGAGAGTCATTGTCTGCTATCTCTTTGTTGGCGAGCGTCGTTATTGGGATTAGGAGACCTAACTTCTACAAATTCACCTTGCCGAGAAGGCCCTGCCCTGTTTGAAGCTCGCCAGTTCTGATGGAATTCAGGTCTGTCGCTTTGTCGGTAGTTTACATAGTTTCTTGTTTGTCGGTCATGTGGTGGAGAATTTCTCCTGGAATCATAACTGCGTGGTGGACCGTTGCGTCTGAAGTTATTCTGTCTCCCTTGATAATAATTGTTTTTGTTCCCATATTGTCTGTTTGTATGGTAATCTCTGTCATATTCATTACTACGGAAATGCGATCTTTCTCTGTAACTATTATTACTCTGCCAGTGGTTGTCATATGGGTGGTGTCTGTTTTGGTCACGATTTGCATTGTAAGAATAGACTTGTTGTGTCCAGTTATTGTTTCTGTCGTCACGGAATTGTGACGGATGTGACCTGTAGTGATTGTTTTCCTGTTTTCGCATCCCGTGACTGTCTGTGTCAATTTATAATTCTTGTAAGAGTCCCTGAAAAGCTTCAATGTCGTCTTTGCAACGTCCTACCAAAATAATATTTCTTAAATGTTCAGGCAATTTCATTAAGCAAATGCGGATGAGTTCTGAGGGGCTGTATGGGTTTGTCAGGTACTGATTCTTGTGCAACATGTCTTCAAAATATTTCACAAGACTGGAAAATTCAGATTGTTCGAAATGTTTCATCATTATGATGCCATGTTTTACTCGGTCTGTGTTGCTTGAGACCAATATGCTGAGAGGAAGGCATGGTAAAATTCTCCTTCACTGTGGCAATCGTGAATGACCGATCGCATTCTTACAGCTGGTTCATTCTCTAAGTAGCCACACATAAATTCTAATCTGTGTTCTAATGACCGGTTGGGAGGAAAACAATGAGAGAATTGATGGAGCCATGCTTGTGGATGAATGTCGTTGCCAGAATTCTTAAATGTTTTGAATTTACGTGTAGTAATGAACAGCTTATAGTCAAAATCATCATGTCGGCGAGTTGCATGTCGGTCATTGTTACGTCGTTTCGGCGGTTCCATCTCAAAATTCGGTCTACCTTGCCAATTTCTTTCATAATTTCCGAAGTGCCCTGTGTTATTATTTTGTGGCAGTTGCGTATTTCTATGTCCCTCTTCCTGTATTGGAGCGCGAGTGTCCTCTGAAACACGTAATTCTTGTATTACCTGTGTCAGCTGATCTTGTACTTCCTGGATTTCTCTTTGGTGTTGCGCATTAATTTGATTCTGATTTTGTTTGAATTTCCTAATTTGTTCGCACTTTTCTGTGTCATTAAAGACTACCGGTTTTGTGTCATTCAGATTATCATCTACCTTCGTAGATAAATTATTTATCTGATCCGAAAGTTCAACTACTTTCTCTGATAATGAACTAATTTCCTCCATGTGTCTTTCTGAACCAATTTTCAGAGTATCTACAGTGTCCTTTAAGTTGTCTTGAGTTTTTGCACGTTGCGTAACCGAATCGGTAGATGCAACTGAGTCAATTTTAGCTTGCAAGGTCTCATGATTTTCATGAACAATAGTTTGCAGTTCTTTTATGGCTGCTTCGTGATTCTGTAATGTATTTTCATGCCGCGAAAAAATAGGTTGAAAATGCTCAGAAATCTGTGTTTTTACGTCATTACAGACTTTTTGACATTTCGATTCAATGTTATGTAACTCAGTAGTTAAATCTTCACGTGTGTGTTCAAGTGTGGTGTCTAACTTTTGAAGCTGTTGCTGTGTTTGTCTCTGATTTTGTTGCATTGTGTCTAACTTTTGAAGCTTTTGCTGTGTTTGTCTCTGATTTTGTTCCATTGTGTCTAACTTTTGAAGCTTTTTCTGTGTTTGTCTCTGATTTTGTTCCATTGTGTCTAACTTTTGAAGATTTTGTTCCATTATGTCTAACTTTTGAAGCTTTTGTCCCATTTGTTGCATTAATTGTAATAACAATTCACTGGTGTCTGAAACATGCTCCTCAGTGCTATTCGGCAATGCATTTGAACCGGCAATATTCGCAGTTTGAAAAGCAGAAAATGTGTCTTGACTTATTTGAGAAAACGGTGAGGACGCAAAACCTGAATCTACAGTATTTGCAAGATTGTGTCCTGTCATTTCGGATTCCTCAGGCAAGCTGTTGCCGACCGATCGATCGATAATGCTTCCCTGTTCACTAATTGTTTCACTGTCTACACCATTGTTTGCAGCCCGCTCCATTTCCCTATGCACAATTACCAAATTACTACTTTGAACATTAGTTAATTCATTACTCGGTGGCGCTAACACACTGCTTTCGTCTTCACTGTCATTTCTCAGTTTACTTTGGAGCCTAGTATTACGTTTTTCACACGCCATTATTGTCACAATATTTCACACGATAACACAGAAAAGCACAATTTGAAGAGCAAAAATAAGAGAACACATTAACGTAGCACTGAAAATAATATCTCGTTAATTGCAAGCGCAGCTACGAAATACTTGGTGCAAATTCACATGCATGCCACACCTGTTTTACTGTACAACAATGAAAGACTGCAACTAAAAAGGAGATTCTCTCTACAATTACGCGCTAGCAATAAACAAAATCTACACTAATTACACAAACTACAAGAAAAAATCAGAAGATTCCAGTGAGGCATCCTCGGCTAAGGGTCGACATATGAAACGTTCCCTTAGAACAATTATACATGACTGTGCTTAAACTGACACACAATATTTTTTAGCGCAACGCAATCTGACTTTTAATAATCCCTACAAAAGAATGGCCCTGACTAACATTAACCTATACCTTTCACAAATCACTTACCTCACAAAAATTTTCGTTACTCGAACTACTGCAATACAGCGAGCGCCACTACAGCCAGCTAAATAAAAGATTCAAACTACGGAAGGCACTAACTACTAATAGGCATAGTTAGCAAATGAAAGAATTTGATAGAGAACAAACAATGTATTTACCTCAATAGTGTTCAAAAGTCATAATGTATATAGCAGTTCATGACATCCAGTCTTACAAATTTCAAAACTCCGCCTTCTCTCTCCCCATATCCACCACTGCTGGCGGCTCACCTCCAACTGCCGAACGCTATGCGCTGTTAACATCCAGCTGCCCAACACTACAATGGCAGACAACAACGCAAACTAGCCACAGAGTGCACACAGCACAGCCAGTGATTTTCATACAGAGCGCTACGTGGCGTTGCCAATAAGAAAACATAAACAGCCTACTTACAGTATGGTTAGGTTAGGTTAGGTTAGGTTAGGTTAGAACTTGTCGGGCCGGCCGCGGTGGTCTAGCGGTTCTAGGCGCTCAGTCCGGAACCGCGCGACTGCTACGGTCGCAGGTTCGAATCCTGCCTCGGGCATGGATGTGTGTGATGTCCTTAGGATGTCCTTAGGTTTAAGTAGTTCTAAGTTCTAGGGGACTGATGACCACAGATGTTAAGTCCCATAGTGCTCAGAGCCATTTTTTATAACTTGTCGGAGAAAAGAGAGACATATTTTTGGGGAATTTTGTAGTTTTGTACATAATTCAGTACAGTTTATGGAGAGAACAAAATAGCGGTCGTTATAATGTGCTTAAAATTAGTTGCGACTTTTGACATTTGGCTGACCGGAGGGAAACGGGACGCTCTTGCCCGCGTAACACCATTGGCCACCTGCGGTTCTGCTGGTAAAGCGCCCCTGTTGCCACACCATGAATAAACAGTACCATGCGGTGTCATGCAATAGATGCATTAATGTTCGTCAGCTGTCATTGTAAAGTCGTATGTTCTGGCATTGAAGTGCCTGTAGTCGTCAGGTATTGTGAACAAGTGTTTTGTGTTGGCATTGCATTACCAACAACAGTACAGTACATCTGAATGCGTGATTTGCAAAAAGAGTGTCGTCCAAGGACACATTCACCGGTTGGGGTGATAACGTTTTGCTGCAAAACATACCTCGGAATTCGACAATAGTAATGGAAGAAATGCCATACCACTTTGTTGTGATGCATAAAGCTCCAACAACGCAGTGGAGGAATGCGGGTATTTCGCAAAGAAATGTCCCACGAGATAAAGTTGAACCTAGAATGTATAAGGTGAAGTTAATGGAACTTGTACTATTGTAAAAACCAAAACTTCACGCTACCAGGTTGACGAACAGACTAACGACAAAGGACATAGTTTACTAAGGCTTCCTCCGTATTATGCTTCTTTAAATTCGACTGAGGGTATATGGGCCTGGGTGAAAAGTAATGTGACAAAAAATAGCAAGAAGTTTACGCTCACTGAGGCTGGAATGCTGACAGAAGCCACTGAAAATTTTACACGTCAGGACTGCTTTTGAGTTGTCAGCCGTACCAAAAAGATAGTTGAGGAGAGAGTTTTGAAGAATATGTAGCTTCTGTTGTTGCCATGTTAAAATCTGCTTCTTTTGTCGAAACATACCAGATCTTGGAAAAATTCATCTCTCTAACATTCTAATGCAGTTGAAATTGCGACAATATCCTGAAACAGTGCATTATTAAACTAACAACTGAGTCAAGTAAAGCTGGCGCCGGTGGCCGAGCGGTTCTGGGCGCTTCAGTCCGGAACCACGCGGCTGCTACTGTCGCAGGTTCGAATCCTGCCTCGGGCATGGATGTGTGTGATGTCCTTAGGTTAGTTAGGTTTGAGTAGTTCTAAGCCTAGGGGACTGATGACCTCAGATGTTAAGTCCCATAGTGCTTAGAGCCATTTGAAGCATTTTTTTTTTTTAGTCGAGTCAGGTCAGTAGTTTATGAAGTGGCCCATTCTCAGTATATATATATATATATATATATATATATATATATATATATATATATATATATATATATATATATATAAAACGTGTAGCTTCTTCACTTACATCGTTACAAAACCGAAAGCAGTTACCGTTCCACCAGCTTTCGATGGCCCTCAATAATTACGTTATTTCTTTGAAAAAATCTGTAGTTGCTTGGATATCGCAGTAAATATGGAAGTTTAGCGTATTAATTTTATGGCAAAACATTCTCGTATTTTTGCAGTATCATTTGCCAAAATCTTGTTTCGATATCTCAAACTTTTTGCGAAATAAGAGGAATTTATGACTATATCTTATGACAAAACATTCTCGTATTTTTGCAGTATCATTTGCCAAAATCTTGTTTCGATATCTCAAACTGTTTGCGAAATAAGAGGAATTTATGACTATTTCATTCTATTTTTTTCACTGACGCACCATGTCGTGAACGAGCGCTTTACATACATTCCAAATGGTTCAAATGACTCTAAGCACAATGGGACTTACCATCTGAGGTCATCAGTCCCCTAGACTTAGAACTACTTAAACCTAACTAACCTAAGGACATCACACACTTCTAAGCCTGAGGCAGGATTCGAACCTGAAGCGCCTAGAGCCGCTCGGTCACCGCGGCCGGCTACATACATTCAATTTTCTCGAGATTGGAAACAGTGATATCGCTCCAAGTTTAAAGAATGTGTGCAATATACTGTCTTCATTTAATACGCAGCAATATGTAACACGCACCGAACACAAATTCATAGCGACACCTATTTTTAACTGCAAACTAAGAATTTCTAGCAGTAGTTACCTACTAATGAAATAGCACAATAACTATGGCCATTAAGGAAACGATAGTTTCATCATGAAGCTAACTAATTAAACTTTAAGATGGGCGAGAATGAGAGTGTATTACCGATTGGTTTCCTTAAAAAGCGTTTGAGAAATCGCACGCAGTCAAGCGCCTAGCACATGCTGGCAACTACGCCTCTCCCCACTCGCTCCGTACCGAACTGTCAAAAGTCGCAACTTATTTTAAACGCACTATAGTCTCAGTTTCCCATTTTTACGTGTGGGAGTGCCCTTGGTTTTTAATTTATTTTTTCGGACAAAGGTACATGATCCGTAACATATGTATTCTTTAACGGAATAACTTGCGCGCTGAAAATCAAACATTCTTAAGTTACACACACACACCGACTTACGCTTGTTATACGCTTCTTTGTTCGCTTGTAGCCAAGCTTATTTGATTTCATCACTTTCCCAGTCAACGGTTCTGGTCTGGGAGGCGATAGTTCCTTCGCGGGCTACATTTTTCTGGTAATTTTCTTTTCTGTGCAACACGACACTTAACACGATAGCAGATTCTTGCACGGTAAATAACGACCTCCAAAAATGGTGGTGGTGGCAAGTTCCTATGGGACCAAACTGCTGAGGCCATCGGTCCCTAGGCTTACACACTACTTAATCTAACTTAAACTAACTTACGCTAAGTACAACACACACACACACACCCATGCCCGAGGGAGGACTCGAACCTCTGACTGAGGAAGCCGCGCGAACCGTAGCAAGACGCCTGCAGCCGCGCGGTCTACCCCGCGCAGTAACCACCAACAAACACAAAAAAATGGTTCAAATGGCTCTGAGCACTATGGGACTTAACTGCGGAGGTCATCAATCCCCTAGAATTTAGAACTACTTAAACCTAACTAACCTAAGGACATCACACACATCCATACCCGAGGCAGGATTCGAACCTGCGACCGTAGCGGTCGCGCGATTCCAGACTGCAGCGCCTAGAACCTCTCGGCCACTTCGGCCGGCCAACAAACACAAACTGCTGTTCCATGGAAAGGATTAAATTCAGGTAGTACTACCTACGAACATAATCACTTGACTAGAATAGAAATGAGGCGCTGTGAATCATAAAGGCCAAAAGCACACCGTCATCGATCCCTCATTTATAAATGAATATCAAAGAAACAAGTGAGACAGATTTTCGTGAATATTCATATATATAATGGGGGCCTACAATACAGATAAACGTGACCCACCATAAGATGAACAGATATCAGAAGCATGAGTAATTGCTACAGTCTCACAACCGAGGATGATGTACTTTATGATTCTTAACGTTTCAAATGGATTACTATATGATAAAATCCAAAACTTAATATACTATATCTCATTTAGAATCCCACAAAATAGGTTTTTCTGTCAGTGTAACTTATAGTGATGTCCGATTTACTATACAGGATGTAAATTTTAAGTTGACAAACCAGAATAACTGGAAAAAGATGCTCCACAAGAAAAAATGTGAAGAATCTAAAGTTGATTATTTTAGAGAGGGACATCTGCTGGTGCTAACATTAGCCTGCCACCCCAGCCCCCTGGGGGTAGGGCGGGAGGCAACTTCAAAATTTTTTATTGCAGAATCAGATTATATATAAAAAACTGCGTACATTTTGTCTGAAACATTTTTTTTTATTCTTGGTAGTTGGCGCTGTAATTCAGAAGAATCCATGTTCTCATTCTGCGTGGAGAATGGTTACAGATAAATAATAAATACTTATTTACTTCGTAAATTTTGATTCCCTAAAACTAAAACTCCCTGTCTCTCCCCATAGGGTTGGGTTTGAGAGAGAGGAATTAGAGTTTTACAAATGTTGACCCACGTATTAATTTTTTCCGCAGATTCTGTCAACATTTGTAAACCTCTAATTCCTCTCTCTCAAGCCCCACCCTAGTGGGACAGAAGGAGATTTTTTGTTTTAGCGAATCAAAATTTACGAAGTAAATAAGTATTTTTTATGTATCCGTAAATTTTCCACGCAAAAATGAGAACATTGGATTTTCTTGAATTACAGCGCCAACTAACAAGGATCAAAACAAAAGTTTAAGACAAAATGTACGTAGTTTTTTTATGTAGAATCTGATTCTGCAATAAAAATGGGGGTTCCCATTTGAAATTTTAAAGTTGACTCCCGCCCCACCCCCATGGGGCTGGGGTGGCGGGCTAATTTTAGCACCAGCAGATGCCCCCTCGAAAATAATCAACTCTGGATTCTACACATTTTTTCTTGTGAAGCTTATTTTTCGAGTTATTCTGATGTGTAAACTTAAAATTTACACCCTGTATAGTGAGTGAACTGGCATATCTGAGGAGTCTGCTACCGTATAGTGGGATTTATGCTAAGCGAACGGGGATAAAAGTGTGCTGCAATGTGCTACTACCTGGTGGTACTGAAGTAAATTTGTAGTTGAGTGATAAGGAATAGCTGAGCACACCGTGAACCGTGTACATTGTTTATCAAATCTGTACGTATTTGGCCTATGAGGCAATTACGTCACGCCAGTTGCGCATGCACAAAAGCTCCTTAAAACGTGCGCAACTGAAGATGTGCTCGCGATCCTGATGCCAAGTTTCACGGAGTCAAGAGGAGCAGCAATGCAGCATAGTGCAGTAGATTTAATGGTTTGTATTTCAGATTACAGTATCTACATTACGTTTAACAGCATTGAAGGAAAAAGTTAGGGTTCACGTGCTCTTGTTCACTTGCTCAACAGCCACCACTGTTCGGAAAATTTACTGAAAGTTTTATCATAACTTTTTGTTACATCCTGTACATGTACAGACAGACGGAAGATAAGGGTGCTAGTGATTTCGTGTAATAATCATATTGCTAAAGCCGTCGGCACACGGAACGAGCTGTCGAACTTCAACGTTGAGCTGCGTTCAACGTGCTGCTGAACGCTCAGAAATGATGCGACTTGTGCATCCGGTACGTGGGTCCCAACGTGGTATACGCCATCACAACGCATTCCAACGGCAGTTGCGCGATATTTCTAGTTCATAAATCACACTGTTTACTAAACGGGCGCGCGTAGAATCCCCACGTCAGCTCTATTAAAACGCACATTTCCTCTATGTTCGCGAAAAGGAAAGTACCATGACCAATCAATAAGGACACAGGCTTATAATAGTTCCATTACAAATAGCGCGATACAAATTTGCAATACTTGTCGACATAAGATAAACATTATTTCATCATTCTTACATTTTAGTAAAACCCCAAGGTCAGTCTTACTTGATCACTGTTCCTACCCAGTGGCAGAATCTTTGCAGCATGTGAATTACGAAGCGTAAAAGAAAAATGAGCAAAATATCTTTATACAAGTAG
Organism: Schistocerca nitens; assembly: GCF_023898315.1. NCBI lineage: Eukaryota > Metazoa > Arthropoda > Insecta > Orthoptera > Acrididae > Schistocerca > Schistocerca nitens. Next base: position 359,312,316 of record NC_064622.1, read on the forward strand.
CGCAAGCTGTCCTGTGGATTAAGCCAATCGAACAAACTCACTCCTCCAAAAAAGGTGAACTTATGTTTACATAACATCAAATTTTATAGTATATACTTATATTAAACTAATAAGAAAGTATCAGAACCTAATAAAAACGAAAATCTTAGGAAAAAAAAAACTCGAAAGTTTCGGAGCGCGAACCACCGCCCTAGGTTTCAATCTTTATGCCGATAAATGACGCTACTCACTAAGCCTTTTTTTCAGTTTTGTTCGGTACTGTTCGTTGCGTTTGGTTTGCTCTGGGCGTACGTCACAAGACATATGTTGAAATTGATCGCTGGTTCCTTTACTCAGTTTTTTTTATTACAGAAGGCGAGCAGCCTTCTAACCGAACACGCTGAGCTACCGTGCCGGCTGTGCTAAAACTGCAACATACTGCTGATAACCAATCATACGGTATTATCACTTGCTGAAAACTTTAATAGTATATATGTTACTGATTTAATTATAACAAATTGTACCAAGAACGATGGGTTTTTGGCGGATCTTCAGCGTGTCGCTGCCTTCAAATAGCATACTCTCATAATACGCAAGTTACAATAATTATTTTGCCACGAATATGATGTTTCTCATTATTTTATTGGAACGAATCTAACAACGGGTTCTCCAGTGATTCTCAATTTGCCGGTGCTCAGAAACGGCATATATACGTATAGGCTTGAAATGATTGCCAATATGGCGCCTCACAACTCTGTGCTGAAGGGAGATGGCGTGCATGTGACGTAGTTAGCGTTGTGCCATCTCATTGGTCAACGCTCAGACGCACGCTCAGAATATCTGACATGCCAGATATTGCTCTGCACGTTCTTAAAGACTCCCACAAAGACCCTGTAACGTACCATATGATATCCAGCAGACATTTCCCAAAATCACGAGTAATACCAATGTCAAGTGTGTGTTAATCGAAAGATGCCGGTGAGCCTTAGAGTTGACGACGCGAAGTGAACCCAGTAGAGCATATTTTGTGCTACGTTCCACTCGCAGACGGGTCAGGAAGGACACAATTACCGCTAACCTCCCACTGATGCAGATAGCGCCGAGTCGGCGGCGCCTGTTTGCACAAGAGGCGCGCGCTAGCAGGCGCTGCGGGAGACAGTTGTACCAGGCGACTGTCAGGCGCACGTACGTAATCAAGTCGCAGATCACAATCGAACCGCGGCGTGTCCATTGTCGCGCGAGACGCGGCGCGGCTGGTGGTGCGGCGCCGAGCAACGCCAGCTCAATGGCGCATTGTCGCGCAGCCAACAATGAGCGCACGCCATTATGCCATTATGCCGGCCGCCCGGGCGCTCAGGAGCCGAGATTTATTGGCCGACGCGAATAATGCAGTCGGCCCGCGAGTTCCGGCGCGGGATCCCCGGAATAATGGATGCGGCACACGCCGAGTCGCGATAGCGAAATTCAGAGACGGCGCTTACGCTAATCAGTGTTTGCTGGTCCCTGCCGTACCGCATGTGGGCCAGCTCCTCCGAGACTGCAACAGCGCGTATTTCACCGACGCAGATCGATGCGGAGGTACAAGAGCAAGTTCGTGTCAGTCATAGCGCCAGGTATAAACACACTGACAGGCGTGGAAAGTGTTAACGCCGAGCAGGAACAGTCCGATATTTGTGGAAATGTTATGAGTCATTGTTGTTGTTGTTGTGGTCTTCAGTCCAGAGACTGGTTTGATGCAGCTCTCCATGCTACTCTATCCTGTGCAAGCTTCTTCATCTCCCAGTACCTACTGCAACCTACATCCTTCTGAATCTGTTTAATGTATTCATCTCTTGGTCTCCCTCTACGATTTTCACCCTCCATGCTGCCCTCCAGTACTAAATTGATGCCTCAGAATATGCCCTACCAACCGATCCCTTCTCCTAGTCAAGTTGTGCCACAAATTTCTCTTCTCTCCAATTCTATTCAATACCTCCTCATTAGTTATGTGATCTACCCATCTAATCTTCGGCATTCTTCTGTAGCACCACATTTCGAAAGCTTCTATTATCTTCTTGTCCAAACTATTTATCGTCCATGTTTCACTTCCATACATGGCTACACTCCATACAAATACTTTCAGAAATGTCTTCCTGACACTTAAATCTATACTTCATGTTAACAAATTTCTCTTCTTCAGAAACGCTTTCCTTGTGATTGCCAGTATACATTTTATATCCTATCTACTTCGACTATCATCAGTAATTTTGCTCCCCAAATAGCAAAACTCATTTACTATTTTAAGCATCTCATTTCCTAAACTAATTCGCGCAGCATCACCTGATTTAATTCGATTACATTCCATTATCCTCGTTTTGCTTTTCTTGATGTTCATTTTATGTCCTCCTTTCAAGACAAAGTCCATTCCGTTCAGCTGCTCCTCGAGATCCTTTGCTGACTCTGACAGAATTACAATGTCATCGGCGAACCTCAAAGTTTTTATTTCTTCTCCGTGGATTTTAATTCCTACTCCGAATTTTTCTTTTGTTTCCTTTACTGCTTGCTCAATACACAGATTAAATAACATCGGGGAGAGGCTACAACCCTGTCTCACTCCCTTCCCAACCACTGCTTCTCTTTCATGCCCCTCGACTCTTATAACTGCCATCTGGTTTCTGTACAAATTGTAAATAGCCTTTCGCTCCGTGTATTTTACCCCTGCCACCTTTAGAATTTGAAAGAGAGTATTCCAGTCAAAATTGTCAAAAGCTTTCTCTAAGTCTACTAATGCTAGAAACGTAGGTTTGCCTTTCCTTAATCTGTATTCTAAGATAAGTCGTCGGGTCAGTATTGCCTCACGTGTTCCAACGTTTCTACAGAATCCAAACTGATCTTCCCCTAGGTCGGCTTCCTCCAATTTTTCCATTCGTTTGTAAAGAATTCGTGTTAGTATTTTGCATTCATAACGGGTATTTATTTCATTTCATACGGAACTGATGTCCATCGTCAACATCAATGTGAGGTTTGACCACGACGCCAATATTGTCTTTATTGTTGCATGGAAGCGAAGAACCTTCGAATGTCATCTTAGAATTTCTTGACTCAGCTAAAACACAAGCTGTGTCAGTTCATGAAGGTTACTGAGTCAAGGCTGGTATGGAAGCAGGCTGGTATGAAAGTATACAGTATCTGATCAAAAGTATTTGGGCACTTGTGTGTAATGTAGAACTGACCGCTGTATGTCACCAGAGACGGATTCGCCAGGGCAGAAGGAGGCGGGAAGTATAGTGTTGTCTGTAGAGTAGCAGTAACAGCAGAATGGATACGCCCAGAGAGCTTAGTGACTTCAAATGTGCGTAAGTCATTGGAAGTCACCTGAGTAACAAATCCATCAGGGACATTTCAACACTCATAAAGCCGCCCACCTCGACTGTTCGTGATGTGACTGAAGTGGAAACGTGAAGGAACACCTATACCTAAATCAATACCCACGTACTGACGGTCCGGGACATACGAGCACTGTGCGGGGTGTTGTGAAGAGTCGCACGAAATCAGCGATAACTGGGTGTATACATTTAAAAAGAATGGGCTACAGTGGCCGAGCAGCTTAAGTACGTCATTTCTGTAGTCGATGTTGAGTGACGCTTGACGTGGTGCAAAGAGAGGCGCCTCTGGACTGTAGATCAATGGAAACAAGTGACTGCTGGCTGCGGTGGCCGTGCGGTTCTAGGCGCTCCAGTCCGGAGCCGCGCTGCTGCTACGGTCGCAGGTTCGAATCCTGCCTCGGGCATGGGTGTGTGTGATGTCCTTAGGTTAGTTAGGTTTAAGTAGTTCTAAGTTCTAGGGGACTGATGACCACAGCAGTTGAGTCCCATAGTGCTCAGAGCCATTTGAACCAAACAAGTGATTTGGAGTGATGAACCACGCTATACCCCGTGACAATCCGATGGAATGGTTTGGAGGTAATTTGGCGAACGCATGGAGAACTTTTACCTGCCATCATATGTAGAACCAAGAGTGAAGAACGGAAGCGGTGGTATTATTGTTTGGGGGTGATTTTCGTGATAAGGATGTGCTCGCTGTCTTGTGCTTAAGAAAAAGCTAACGGGTTGTGTACTGCATACAATGAAGTAACATGATGTTGCACCCTTTCGTACAACACCATCTGTAAGGCACTGATTTATGAACAATAACACTTCTGAAGTGGACTGACCTGCCAGGAGTCTAGACCTCAATCCAATGGAACACCTTTGAGTTGAGTTAGAACGACGACTTCAGAACCCTGTGTCGACTTCACTACCGTCTCTGGTTTTGGTTCTTGAGAACGTACGAGCTGCAATTCGTCCACAGACATTCATATACTCCATTGAAAGTGCCTCCAGAAGCGTTCACGCCGTCATAAAGGCGAGAGATGAACATACTCCATATTAATGTCCACTAATAGGTTTTCAGATACTTTTGATCACTGAATGTATCTCTTCCCATCGCATCCCAGACATGTTTTATGAGTGACAAATGGGGGGACCGAGCAGGCCAGTCACGGACCCATACATCTGTCAAGTGTGGTGTAAACGCTAGTGAGGTCTTGAATTATCCTCTTGCAACATGCCATTTGTTAGGTTGGTCATAAAGGGTATGACAATATAATTTACCATTCTTGCCACATATTGGTGAGCATTCAGCCTCCTCTCAAAAATTACCGTATCGCAGTCCTATTTTCATATCCAACTGCTCGAAATACCATGGTTCCACGAGGTGGAGAGGTATGGGTCTCGAGCATCGCTGATTCTCGTGACGGTCGACCAGGTCGTCTACGGACACGTTGGCATCGACTTGACCGAGAAAAGCACAAGCGAGACTCATTGCAGAACATCACAAGATGCCACTCAGTGTCCCAGTTAACTCTGACTCTGCATCAAGCATATTTCTGGTACGGTGTCAGCAATAAACAGCGCGCGCTAACTTCAGATATCAATCCAGCTTCCAATAATTCTCTCCTGACAGTTTGTATTGACATTCTGCTGCTAGTTCCCTCCTGGATTTCAACTGTTGTTGTCCGCCTATCTGACTGAGTCTTTTGAACAACCTTATGATCTTCTCGTGGTGTAGTCCCCCTGGAAGATCACCAATCTTGCTACACTCTTGCTCCGTCCGCAACTCGTGGTCTAGTGGTGCCGGCACGGTAGCTCAGTGTGTTCGGTCAGAGGGCCGGTTGGCCTCTGTAATAAAAAACTGAGTGAAACGATCAACCACCGAACTTGAACAGGATGTCTTGCGACGTCCGCAACGACCAAACACAACGATCAATAACGAACAAAAATGCAAAAAAAAAAAAAAAAAAAAAAAAAAAGTGGCTAGCGTTGCTGTCTCTGAAGCACAGGGTCCTGGGTTCGATTCCCGGCAGGGTTGCATATTTTCTCTGCCCGGGGACTGGTTGTTTGTGTGTCCTCGTCATTTCAATACCAGCATCATTCGTGACCGTGGCTAGATTGAATTGTGTAAAAATTGGACTGTGTAAAAATTGGGACATTGTATGGGCGCTGATGACCGCGCAGTGGAGCGCCCCACAAATCAAACATCATCGTCACTGTTGTCGTGAGTCGATCTGGCCACCAGTCGTCCTGCAGCCATCGCCTTGTAGCCAACTGTCTATATGATCTGTCCGTATGATACCCTCCTGGCACTAAGAATCAGCTGAAAAATACTATTGTCGGAGAACAAAAAAGGCGAATACACTCCTCTTTAAGACTCAAAAAGAGAAGTGGTGAACCAGCAGCCTCAATCCTCATTCCTCTTCACCAAAAATTTAGGCATGCGAACACATTCGCACTCTTAACACGAAACGTCCTAAATCCATTTCACTTTCTCTGTCCCACCATCAGCATCTCCTTTGTACTTCTCTCCCCATGCCATTGTGTCCTCTCTTCCACTATCACTGTACATCTGTCCGACTTTCAGCACAAAAAAGGCGAATATGTTGGTAAACCAAAATTTTTGTTGAGGGAGGCGGAATGAGGATTGATGCAACTGGTTCCCCACTTTTCTGTCAGAGTCTTTTAAAGAGGAGCGTTTTTGTCTTTCTTGTGCTGCGACAGGAGGTTTCTTCCTTTTCTTTGCCACTTCAACACGTTTATAGACTTTGACACATAAAAACAATAAACAAATAAGCGTAATATAAGTTTAACGCAAAATGGTTTGTTAACACTACTCCTGAATACTTTGGTCATCGGTCGAAGTTAATCAAAAACGGCCTGCTTATGATTTGTGTCTTAGAAGAGTAAAAATGTTATTAGAAATACTTTACTGAATTTGCAGTCTTTCCAGTTTCACACATTCTTACCCAGTATTTTTAAGTTCTTTTCAAGTATTTTAATACCTTTTTTTAGCCTAATTTTCGTCACTTCAGTAGCACTTTGGGCATATTCGTATAGGCGTGAAGTTCCCATTATTCACAGAGACAGCGCGTCATAAAGTTTTAATGGTGAAAAAGTTCTGACTACAAACAGTTTGGCGACCCCACCACCGTTCCATCAGACCCTAGAACCCTTGTCATGTGTTCGCTACATCTGTCAAAACTAGATTTAGGCCTCAGATCGGATATACGTGAGTATTTTAAGTGCATAATTATGGCTAAGTTGAACCTTTGCATCTCGTCTCGGTAACAGTTGATGGTATCGAAAGAATTTTCGGCGTATCCCGAGGAAATCATCTTAAAAATACCTGTTAAAAATTTCGACGATCTGCCATGAATAAAAATTGTAGACTGCGATTAACAACAGTCTTGATCGCAACTTATTCTTCTATTAACGACTCGTTTCGTCTTTGCGGAGCATCCTCAGATTATCGTAAAATTTTCCTTTAACAGCATTTTAAAAACAATTTTGTAAAATAACGAAACCGCACGACAACAGCTTGATCCACGATCTTTTATTGTGTACACGACCGCTTTCGAAACACTTGAAGTTCCTGATACGACTGAACAAGTACGTTAATTAATGATAGAACACAATCAACGGGTCCTAGTGGAAGGACTGAGTAACAAGTTGAACATCATTTGTTTCTTTTGAATGATATCTTGGCGAAATTCATTACTACTATGCACATTCTTAAGTTCCTTTCTTTTGACAATAAACGATTTCCTAGCTACAAGAATTAAATTTTTTTCGTATTACAACATTGCAACATTAGGAAAAGGTCATCTATGTCGAGAATCCAAATTTTGCATTATGTCCCAAAAGGATTACCAAAGCAGTTGACTGGCTTTTCTTATTAAAACAGTGCAATATGTATACTCTATGCTTCAAAAACTTCAGGCAAAACAATTTACTGAATGAGGTTTCTTAGACAAAATCAATAAATTATGAGGAACCAGACCGGGGTGAGATCAGGGTGCAAGCCAGCAGACGCCACATTACACTCAGAGGTAGACCTGCATACCTAACCTGTGGCGACAAGGCGTGAAGTTAACACTGGCTCAGCTACAACACATATAAGACATCTCTTAAAAAAGAAAAACAGGGATAAAACAACAGTTCAGTGGCCTATCTTAAAAGACACTGTACTCAATGCTACAGCAGAAGCGGCACGAGAAGTTTAACAGCATCAAAACACAAATATTAATCTTAGAAGATTTCATATTAAAGTTAATGATGCATGCCAAACAATGCGAAGTATTTTTTCAAGGTGCAACGCACCAGCTACCGGTTACCTCAAGCGTGAATAAAAACTCGGCTAGGAAATTTAAGTTAACCATGCCAACATTTAACAAGCACTTCAGTAGTCCGAAGGATTACTCTAGCGACTATTAATTAAAACTCGACAAAAATTACAAATTACTGATGCTTCCGCACAGCAGTTGTTATTACTACCAAGGGGATCTACCTTCTTCATAAACGAAAGCTAAACAGTTAAATGAGAAAACAATATATAAACGTCACAAGACTCTTTAAAAGCAATTAAATACCAATTACACTAAAAAGTTTTAACATAAAATGATCTCGCTGTGGTATTTGCCATTTTGCTTAAGAGGAATTAGCCTTAACAGATCTAGTTATATGCTTACGAGGGGGGAGTTGAGCACACATGATGGAAGTTCAGAAATAGGCATTATCTAAACATAAATACAAAACGGATGGCGGAGAGTTGAGCACCAAGCAGTCAATAATAACTAAAACGGTGCAGCACACAGAAGAGCGAACGGCCGGAACGAGTGTCACAGAAATGTCAAAGGATGCTCACCATTAAAACCGGTAGCGGCTAATTCGTAGCTCTGTCTTCGACCACGCATGGCAAGCAAGCTAGGCAAATATCTGGTCAAACTACTCATCAGACGGTCATACAGTATCAACGTCTGGCATGCCGCAGTTAACTTCCGCAGAGCTCTATACGGTCAGCGCCAACGTTTGGGGTCCGCTGCTGGAACATGGCGCACACCAGGAAAGATAGCCACGCTAACCCAAGGCAAGTACGCTCCGCGTCATGCGTTCCTCCGTCAGAGAGCGCTATTTCCCCAGACACCCAAAGATGGTACTCAAGTTCGCCGGGTATCAGGTATCAGCCTGACCAGAAGGCTCAGTCTTCCCCCGTAAACTGAATTCCCGGGAAGTGAGATCGGAAAGGAAAGCATATACATTGATGAGAACTCGCTGGCCTAACCTGGCTGATGTTCACTCTCTGTACCTGGTCAGATGCCTCATTCTTCATTCGTGGCGTGGCTGGTGTGGGGACCTCGAGGACATGCTACGGACCCGCAATGTGTGACACAAACTTGCTCCATACCTTACATTCCTTACCATGGTCTCCAAAGTCATGGACATAGACCATGTTGCCTACTTGAAATATGATTCACTTTAGTGGACTCTAGTGATATTTGCCCTCACCTTCCGCCAGTTTTCTCCAGTTACCTCAGGAGTAACCTGATTCAGAAGCAAGTCAGCTATTTCCCACAGGTTGGAAAGTGACGAATTTGGTGAACATTAAGGACGCTGGAAAGACTTTATAGGCTTCATGTCTCATGTTAGTCAAGACAAAATTAAAACATGGGAGGGAACGATCAGACTTCGATTGTACCTCCGAGTAACAAGTTATAACTGCAGCTTTTCAGTTCCTATTAACCCTCTCTGCGAAAGTCGGTTGGAGGTAATAATGCCAAGCCCGAAACAAAACTGACGAAACTCCTGAGCGACGAATGCCGGGGAATTATCAGTAATAAGAGTACCAGGAGGTCCAAAAAGCGAAACTATGTTACTCAGGCGCCTAGTGTTACGTCCCGCAGTCACTCCCCTACCTTAAAGTAATCACACAAAACGCGAAAAAGCATCGACAGCAACAAAAGTACACGATAACTCGCCTGAGTCTGGGAAGGTACCTGACATAGTTGATTAAAAGACGTCTCATAGGACGTTCAGCGCGGGTGAACTAAAGCAACCCACTCTTACAACCTGAACTAGGCTTTTTCCCTTTACATTCACAGCACCGCCTAATAACCTTACTGACCTCCCTGTAGAGAGAGGGCCATGTTACATGCTGTTTAATTTTGTGAAGGGTTTTGTAAACACCTAATCGCCCACCTAACAAAGACTGACGGTAGTATCTAAAGAGAGTGGGAATAAGATTATGAGGTAAACAAATTCTCCACTGCCCGTCAGTTGGTACCCGGACACTACCTCTCCAGACTGAAGATGTTGTATGATCTGGACAAATCCGAGTCGGAATCGTGTTATTGGGTAAAAAAAAAAAAAGATTCAAATGGCTCTGAGCACCATGGGACTTAACATCTGAGGTCATCAGTCTCGTAGAACTTAGAACTACTTAAACCTAACTAACCTAAGGACATCACACACATCATGCCCGAGGCAGGATTCGAACCTGCGACCGTAGCAGTCGCGCGGTTCCGAACTGAAGCGCCTAGAACCGCTTGGCCACCGCGGCCGGTGGGCATGGTCACTAAGTAACTCAGGCACCTCAGCTAAAATAACACTAACATTGACTTTCAGATCAGTCACATGCGGAAAACCATTCTCGTCATCTCCAGACTCAAACATTAGCTTAGAGCGCCAGAAACGCCTTTTCTTCCATGTACGCATGATATCTGTATTTCGGACATGTCCAAAGGATCAGGCACCAAGCATTCATTTAACTGATTCGTCTCAATGGACAACGAATCCACCACTTTCAGTGCGGATACACAAGTATGTCCAACCTCTTGTGGGAATCTGTGAGTAGTGAGCATGGCGGACATGGGCAGGGAATGCGAATATGTGGGGCTTCGTAGGAATGTCGGTTTGTCGAGAGACGTGGCGAGACAGTCTGCGTAGTTATGATAAACACTGTGTCCATGTGGCACAGTGGTTAACGCAGCTGCCTAGTAAGCAGGAGATCCCGGGTTCGAATCCCGGTTTGGCACACATGTTCACTCATCACCGCTGATTCTGCATGTAGTGCCAATGCAGCTGACATCGATTGTCCCTTCCCTTTCTTTTCTCCCTCGTCCACCTTCAATTTACATATAACGAAATTTTTGCTGCCCCTTATGCACCTGAAACTTGAACGCCGTAATGCACACTGCTCACTTCGCAATATGTCCCATTTTAAATGGACGCGCTAGAATGCACTAGGGCGCCTGAATGTCAGTTTCCGAGATGAAGTCATTGTGTTCTATGAGAACTTCTCTGTACCAAAGAGAACGCCACGTGGAGTGGCCGTACGGTTTGAGGGGGCATGTCACGAATTGCGCGGTCCCTCCCGGAGGTTCGAGTCCTCCCTCGGGCATGGGTATGTGTGTTGTTCTTAGCATAAGTTAGAGTAATTAATGTGTAAGTCTAGGGACGTATGACCTGGACAGTTTGGTCCTATAGAAATTCACACACATCTGAACATTTTGAACAAAAGAGAACAGGGAAGGCCTCAAGCTCATAGGTGGAATATTTGGCCTCAGTAGCTCTTAAAGCGCGTAACGCATGTGCAACGGGTCATCGTTCCACATCCTGTTCCTGCAACAACACGACCTCTGCCCCAGAATTTGACGCGTCGGTTTGCAAGATAAAAGGTAAATCAAAATCGGGAACGCCTAGTATTTAGGCATTACTAAGCACTTTCTTCAGTGCTCATAGGCAGCCTGCTGACTTTTGGTCCTCCTGAACTCGTGTCCCTTTCTACGCAATTAATTCAAATGGGCTGCCAGCTCGGCAAATTTGGGCACAAACTTACGAGAAAAGTTTATCATAGCAACAAACCAAGCTACACGCTTTTTAGTTCTAGGAGGACGAAAATTGTGAATAGCCTGACTTTGGGTATGGTCCACTCAAATCCCATAAAATGAAACTAAACGTTCCAAAAAGGAAATCTCGAACCGCATTAAGTCAACTTTTGAAGCTTTAACAGTTAAGTCTACTCCCCCCAACCTTGCCAACACGTGGCGGGTGTGGTTCAGATGTTCGGGAAAAGTCTTGCTGTAAACGCCGTCATCCAAATGGTTGTAAATACACTGAAACTTGATATTACCCAAAGAAGAATCGAGTAAGCGAGACAGAAATGCTGCTCCAGTGGACAATCCGAATTCATACAAGTCTCAGTCTGTAAGAACTGTGTCGCAGCCTTTGATTCCTTCACCAAGGAAATTTTATAATAGGCTTGGTTGAGGTCTAGGATGGGGAAATATCGTGCCCCTACAAACCATGTAAAAATGCTGTAGATTGGGCAAGGGGACCGATTGAATTCGTACAAGTTACAGTTCGAAAGAAATGCGTCGCAGCCTTTGATTCCTTCACCAAGGAAATTTGATGATAGGCTTGGTTGAGGTCTAGGATGGTGAAATATCTTGCCCCTACAAACCATGTAAAACAATGGTTTAGATTGGGCAAGAGAGCCGATTCCAGAACGACCCTTTTATTGAAAGCACGGTAATCAACGATGGGTAACTCCCCAATTAGGTTTTTTCACAAGAAAAATGGGAGAAACGTTGGGTGAAATGGATGGCCGGATAAAACCTTCAGGAAGCATCTTCTCTACCTTCCCTTTACTTTCGGTCAAGCCAAATCGTAGGGCAATTGCCTAACACCGACCTGATCTGTCAAATACGATATTCGATATTATTTGTCATTTCCAATTTGTCCTGAAGGACATGAGGGAGCTTCCGCATGTCTGTAAGGGCATGAAGGATCGGGTACAGCACCATTCACACTTGCTGGGCTTTCTGCACTGGCAGATGTTCAAATGGCTCTGAGCACTATGGGACTTAACTTCTAAGGTCATCAGTCCCCTAGAACGTAGAACTACTTAAACCTAACTAACCTAAGGACAGCACACACATCCATGCCCGAGGCAGGATTCGAACCTGCGACCGTAGCGGTCGCGCGGTTCTAGACTGTAGCGCCTAGAACCGCTCGGCCATCCGACCGGCACTGGCAGATCTCCCAAATCAAACTCCCCATACAATGCACCTGCTGAATTGACCCCTGGACTTGGGAGCATGCCTACAGAAGCGGAATCTCACCGAAGGGGCAAATCTTGTCCTAATCCAAGACAAGCCCAGGAGAAAATCCTCAAACCCTTAATAATGATGTCTTGTATGGGCCATGAAAAATCACTAAACCCACAACACATGCACAATGGACCCACTAAGGCAAGTTGCTGACCCTAACAGTGTGGCACCTGGTACTAAGATGCTATTCATAACTCAACAAAGACAAGCTTCGAGAGTCTAAAAGACCACACACTGGCTCATGATTGATGTGTGCACAAAAATAAGAGAGAGGATTTAAACTACCTGCACTCGAATGATTAGAGGCCCTAGACATAGAGGAAGTACTATGGCACCTGTTAAACCTCTGGCATCAGCTGTTCTGCGTCGATATAAGTTTTTGGGGGCAGAGTAGGCAAAATGCTTCGGCTTCCCACAACGAAAACACCACCCCTTCGCGTGAGCGACATCATTAATAATGATAGTGCTATCATCCGGAAGACTTGCAACACAACCAGCCTGCTCATGGATGGGTCTGCTTGAGCAATGCCAACGACGTCAGAGACAAGACGCTCTAAGCCGCGAAACGCGATACTTTTCTGGAAACAAAACGCGCGAGCGATTTTCTTTATTCGTGTCCTGCACAATAGTAGTCACCTCCTCCTCTTCTGAAAGCTGCACGTCGAAAGCAAGGGCTGCAGCACTCACTTGCCACATGTAATCAGTTAGGGGTTTGCCAACCTGCTGCACATGGAAAAAATGTTGGTTAATCAACTTGCTCCAGAGCTGGGCTAAAAGTCTTTGGCTAAGAATCAATGTGTGTAGCTCATGTGAACTATCGTTACAGGCCAGAAAACTGCTGACCGTTTCAATTAAAGCACCTTTACACAAAGGGTAAATAATCTAAAAACCAAATTCAAAGCGGCCTTGAAAGCAATGACTTGTATCCAGAATGAGATTTTCACTCTGCAGCGGAGTGTGCGCTGATATGAAACTTCCTGGCAGATTAAAACTGTGTGCCAGACCGAGACTCGAACTCGGACCTTTGCCTTTCGCGGGCAAGTGCTCTACCAACTGAGCTACCGAAGCACGACTCACGCCCGGTACTCACAGCTTTACTTCTGCCAGTACCTCGTCTTCTACCTTCCGAACTTTACAGAAGCTCTCCTGCGAACCATGCAGAACTAGCACTCCTGAAAGAAAGGATATTGCGGAGACATGGCTTAGCCACAGCCTGGGGGATGTTTCCAGAATGAGATTTTCACTCTGCAGCGGAGTGTGCGCTGATATGAAACTTCCTGGCAGATTAAAACTGTGTGCCCGACTGAGACTCGAACTCGGAAGGTAGGAGACGAGGCACTGGCAGAAGTAAAGCTGTGAGTACCGGGCGTGAGTCGTGCTTCGGTAGCTCAGTTGGTAGAGCACTTGCCCGCGAAAGGCAAAGGTCCCGAGTCTGGGCGGACATCACAAGACATCCGTGCAAGTTGATCGTTGATTCCTTTACTCAGTTTTTTTTATTACAGAGAGCAAACAGCTCTCTGTCCGAACACGATGAGCTATCGTGCGGGCTAGAATGAAATGAGTGTGTGGCACTGTTGGCCGGGAGGACTACTCAGCTACCGGGGGCGGACAATATAAGGTATATTTCAGATAAATACTGTATATTTTGTGTACACATGATTCGCACTACGTAATCGCAGTTCTTCAGCATTAATTTCAAATAATCTGTTAATTCACCTTAGATGTGTCGTAAAGTACAATATTTAATTGTATTTTTCGCTCAAAGAAATAGCAAAAATCTTTAGTTATTTTTATTTTGATAGTCATGTAACCTTGATTACTGTACCACAGCCCTCAGATACGTAACTGCTTTATCTGCACTCATTAGTTTTCTTTCACACTGTTACGTGGCAAGCAGCAAAATATTCTTGATCTTGATAAACCAACTAGTAAAGTATTTTTCTGAAACTTTTTTAAATGTAACAGGAATCCTATTAGTAAGATGCTTCTTCTTCGTTAGTTTTCAGCTCGAGTTTCTTCAGTGCAGATTCGTATTTCACACACGGATGCCTCATGATAGGATACGTGACGGCTAACAACGTAGTACACTGTTGTAACATAATATTTATTAATACTTCTCCGATCCTTACTCTTGAAATGAACTTCAACTGTTATTAATAAAGAGTCACATTTCTTACAAGTGGGATTCCAAAGCTCTGGTTCGAATGTGGGTTTCTTTCACACTCAAATGATCTGCAGATATTTTACAAAACCATTCATAAATCCATTATTGAATAACATCTTAATTGACTACTCTTGACGTATGCTACTCTGTGGTTACCCTTAAGCAGTCCGTGCGGTGTTGGAAGCTCCGTGCTGTAATTACTGTGACGTAAAGGTGTCTGCAGGTAACTTCAACCGTCATCACAGCCCAAGGGCGAATAAAAGAAGCAACACAGCACAAACCAATATTTTCACTAACACGTAATATCGTAAGTAAAAGTACGCACCTGGATGTTATTTTAGAAAACATAACTCTTAAAATTAACTACCAACATTTTTACTCATTTATAGACGACAGTGGACTGAAAATTTCGAACTTCCGACTCTTAAGGGTAAAATCTCGCACTTAATCCAGGAAAAAATTCGGTACTCTCACCTTGTCGACATAGAGTATTGAGTCTTTCCAGATTTCGAGATGGCTTTCAACGCCCTTCCTCATACCAGACTTAATAATATTGAGTACATATGGAATATGACCTAAATTCTGCGACCGGATTCATAATTTCCTTCTTCAAAGTCTGCAGTGCATAGTTATCGGCATTTTCTACGGAAGTGTGATAGGTCTTTTGACGTTCTTGAGCCGTATTCGGTGTGAAAATGGCATCTCGCACACACTGCCAATCTTGTCAGTTCGAACCGCAGAGTAGTCTGTAATACTGTACGGGTGAACATTAATAAAACTGGCAAACTGCAAGGACGTATTTGTGACTGGAATTGAAGGGAAAAGATCCGATGAACATGTGTCCGGAAATGGACGGTGTGCGTGCAACAACAACAAATCGTCCGAGAACTCAGCACAGACCTGTAGCGCATTCATGTCCAAAGTGACCTCCATGGGACTGCGGTTGTCATGCAGGATACGCATAATCAAACTATGGCTTACACCTTGTTGGCGGCCCACTTGCCTGGAGCTTGTACTATTGTTCATTTCAATATCCTGTGCAACCCGGTCCTCCAGATCTGGTGTGGGTACGTTCGTCTGTCTGGAAGGACCCATGATCACATAAACGCCCAAAAAGGACTTGGAATGTTATGTGATATAGTTGATGTCTGTGAGGGTACTAGGTCTGGTACAGACTCTCGGTCGTTTCCATCTGCTTGGCCGTACACAAACACTATCTTTGCTTGTTCTCGACATGAATACCGCACCATTCTGCTGCTAACAGTACTCTGCGTCAATCACACGACCGACAACACATAAGGAACACACGGCAAGTCGTCAGAAGAAGTGTCATACGTCGACGCCATCAACGGTGACAACGATGCATTTCCGGACGCATTCTCATAGGACCTTTTTTCCTCCATTTCCAGTCAGGAATACGTCCCTACAGTTTGTCAGTTTTATTAATGCTCACCCTATGTGTATGATAGTAGTTCAATAAACATTTGGGCGGACATAGCTTATATATTTTTAATATATATATTATAAAGGGGAAACTTTGTTGCCAGCCGCTGTGGCTTTGATTGAAAACTGTCAACGTAGCATAGACCAGTTCCAGAGAATACTGTTTATCAACATGTATATTTTATTCAAGGCCTGCTACATAGCACAGGTTCTCCCTATTCCATCAATGGTGACGAAGACGATCATGTCCACCTTAGCAGAGTTTTTGTGGAAAGGGGAATTGTTTGGAGTGCCGGTGAAGACAGCAGTTTTCGATCCAAGCAATGGAGGAATGGGACTAACCGACATGATGTCTAAAGCGACGGGACTGTATGTCATACGAAGATGGAGCATAATGTGTAACGATCCAGGGTGCATTACAGCAAAACTATACGACATTATCAGGTCAGAAAGCGTAGAGCCGCAGATAAATATACAAAAAATAAGTTTTAAACTAAAACATATTAGGGAGTATTATCTTGAACTAAGCTATCTCAGCACAAAGCTTTTAAACTCCAAAAATGTTACAGCGAAAGCGATTTTAGCTGAAAGACGGAACCATGAAAAGAAATATAACATAGAACCTAAATATGCTGGAATAGCATAGAATGTGGTCTGGAAAAACATCATTAGTGATGTTCTTTCGTTTGACGTGAGAACGGCGTGGTGCAAGGTACTCAATAACATCATTAGCACTAATGAGCGTTTCTTTGCCATCGGTTTAAGTGACACTAACCTCCGCAGCAAATACAACCTCGTTGATAGTGTGCCTCATCGTTACAAATGTGGAGAACGGATTATCAACTGGAGGTGGACCAGGGAGAAAATTGCTCAAATAACAAGAACTTCAGCAAACAATGTACCGATTAACATTTTCTTCAGACCAGAAGAAAGTTACTACCCTCAGGCAAAAGATAACGCAGTGATTTGGTTAATGGGCAAATATACAAGTTATGTTTTTAACAATATTGGGAGCGATGAACATATTGAATACAAGATGTATATGGAAAATGAATTCGATAAAGAAGTTAAGTGTCAGAATCACAGTAAGAAATATGGTAACATGCTCCGAATTGTCTTCAACAGAATGGGTATAGGTTAGGAACTGGATTCCTCGTGGAGAGGGGGTGGGTTGTGTCATGTTCCCGACCCTGATCTCACCTGCAAGCCACACATGAAAAATAAATCAGTAGTACAGCAGAATACAAGAATATGACTGCAAACATCTGGTGTCTGATATAAAGGAAGAGCTTGAACTCCCTAAGGATGCGTTTAGAAGGCTAGAACTGACAAAAATAACAAGGCAGTGTTCGGGACTGCTCTTCTGTCCACGTAATTTACCCTGGAAGGAACACACATCAAGGACTTAACTGAATGATTAATTTGGGTCAGAGAAATGATGATGAGGAACCTCAGGCTGCAGAAGAAGGAAAACGTGCATGCTGACCTGCCACCAGTGGAAGGTGACAGTGAATGTGCTAAATGTGTGCTATTGCTAAAGATTGCATATCATTCCTCATTCATTGAATGCTGTAATTTATGACTGCAATTGTCTGTCACCTTATTTATGTCATTTCATTGTAAGCTAGGCACTTTTGTTACTGTTTTTGTGGAATTAAAAAGAAAGCGGTTCTAGGCGCTTCAATCCGGAACCGCGCTGCTGCTACGGTCGCAGGTTCCAATCCTGTCTCGGGCATGGATGTGTGAGATGTCCTTAGGTTAGTTAGTATCATTTTCATGTTAGATTTTTTATCTCAATTGTTCTTTTTTCTGATCTTTTAATAAGATAAGGTTTAAGTAAGAAAAAGTTTATTTGATTAAATATAATTAAAGTGGCTGAAAATATAATGAATAGAGAGAATCATATGAGAGGTAAGTAGTTCTAAGTCTAAGGTACTGGTGACCTCAGATGTTAAGTCCCATAGTGCTTAGAGCCACTCTGAAACGTTGTTTTCAAAATTCTCGAAAAGTTCTGATTTACTTCAAATTTTTACACGATCCGCTAAGAAACATTCGAACGTATATAGACTACATATATTTTTAATACATGTGTATATTATACGCATGGAAAGGTTCTTAGGAAAAACCTCAAACATTTTTTTTGCATGATAGTCTGATTAAACATTCGGAAGAACATATACCATATATTATCAGTGTATAAAATATGTAAATATCTATAATACATAAAGAAAAAAACGTTGCTAGCATAAATCTCGAAAAGCCCTCGACCAGTTTACGTCGAATTATGACACGATATTCTAATACAAATTCGGATGTATAGAAGCTATTTATGTTAAAACCGACTGAAAGAAAGAAAATGCTGTACTGTGAAAATGTGTGGTTTTGTTTTCTGTTTAGTAGGCCATTAACTACGATATCAGACCATTTAAACTCTGTATACACATTTCTAAACAAAATCTGTGTACATACCAATGTACTGTTTCGTTATATTCACTCCTCTCAGTCGGTTTAATAGAAAACAGGGAAGTTGTATATGTGGCTTACCGACTTACGATTAGAAAACTACTACCGAATCTGAATCGTCAGAAACTTTGTAATCCTACCCGTTCGCGGACTGAAACTATGCGAAATACTGTCACTGACGTTACTATCCTCACAGAACCAAGAGCTGGAGAGGTCTCTCTCTAACCCGGTATACCAATGATGACAACCACTTTACCCATTCAGTTTAAGTGGCTTCAATCGGCATCCAAGGTTTCGTTAGCAATAACAATAATCACGACTCAAAGTCAGATAAAGGAGGTAAAGAGGAGATGGAGAGAGAAGGAAGGAGATGGACATGGAGTGAGATGGAAGGAGGACAGGCACAAAGAGAGGGGACAGGAGTCGATTGAGAGTGAGAGAGGAGAGGGGGGGGGGGGAGAGGAGGAGACGAACAGAGAGAGGGGGAGGAGATTAGGACGGATACCCAATTCCCATACATGTTTAGCAGTTACAAAGCATTGCCAGGTCTACTAGTGGTGTATATGGAGGTAGTGTTATGCTATCCAGTCTCGAGCGGTGAACAACAAGATTCCCACTAGATCGAACTACATCACGTGGATCTGTATCTATAAAATTCTTCTGACTTCTGAACCACTACACATCGAACTAAACGAATGTTTCGGCCTATATTGTAAAGTGCATAGTCAGTGTGGCAAGTAACGCTTAACATGAAGTGTTCAACATGTCTTTGGTGCAAACGCTTTCGGTTTTCAGTAGATGATAAAAGTTAAAAGTTAGTTATTGAATCTCATAGTCCGCTCCAGGTGACAGTATGTGGTGCTGCAACAGTCATTCTCCCTCTCTTTCACCAGTACTTTGGTATCTGTGCGTTATGCTGCTGTGTATGGAATAGGGAAACGTAGCGATTCAGTTCCTACACAGACGGCGGAGCTGGCAACAGAGCCGAATAGTTAACTAGCAAGGGGAATTTACGAACTGGTCTACTTCAGCTTTCATCATTATATTTAGGATCTGAGCGTTAGTGTTCAGACGTCAACTACTTAAAGCAGTACAAAGCACTGCTTAAACAAACTCGAAAAAATCGCTCTTGAAGATTTCGAGATTTTCGAGCGCTGTTGTGAGCAAAATGGTTAAAGCATGTTAATAGAGTCTCCAGGAGGTGACTGGGTAGCGTAGAAGTCATGTTATCACGAAGTCACAGATTTTCTCCTCTTTAGTAGCAACGGTTTTACTTTTATTGAACTCTGTATTTATCATGAGCCCCCCATGAACCATGGACCTTGCCGTTGGTGGGGAGGCTTGCGTGCCGCAGCGATACAGATAGCCGTACCGTAGGTGCAACCACAACGGAGGGGTATCTGTTGAGAGGCCAGACAAATGCGTGGTTCCTGAAGAGGGGCAGCAGCCTTTTCAGTAGTTGCAGGGGCAACAGTCCGGATGATTAACTGATCTGGCCTTGTAACACTAACCAAAACGGCCTTGCTGTGCTGGTACTGCGAACGGTTGAAAGTAAGGAGAAACTACAGCCGTAATTTTTCCCGAGGGCATGCAGCTTTACTGTGTGGTTAATGATGATGGCGTCCTCTTGGGTAAAATATTCCGGGGGTATAATAGTCCCCCATTCGGATCTCCGGGCGGGGGTTACTCAAGAGGACGTCGTTATCAGGAGAAAGAAAACTGGCGTTCTTCGGATCGGAGCGTGGAATGTCAGATCCCTTAATCGGGCAGGTAGGTTAGAAAATTTAAAAAGGGAAATGAATGGGTTAAAGGTAGATATAGTGGGAGTTAGTGAAGTTCGGTGGCAGGAGGAACAAGACTTTTGGTCAGGCGAATGCAGGGTTATAAATACAAAGTCAAATAGGGGTAATGCAAGAGTAGGTTTAATAATGAATAAAAAAAATAGGAGCGCGGGTAAGCTACTACAAACAGCATAGTGAACGCATTATTGTGGCCAAGATAGACACGAAGCCCACGCCTACTAGAGTAGAACAAGTGTATATGCCAACTAGCTCTGCAGATGACGAAGAAATTGAAGAAATGTATGATGAAATAAAAGAAATTATTCAGATAGTGAAGGGAGACGAAAATTTAAAAGTCATGGGTGACTGGAATTCGATAGTAGGAAAAGGGAGAGAAGGAAACGTAGTAGGTGAATATGGATTGGGGGTAAGAAATGAAAGAGGAAGCCGCCTGGTAGAATTTTGCACAGAGCACAACTTAATCATAACTAACACTTGGTTCAAGAATCATTAAAGAAGGTTGTATACATGGAAGAAGCCTGGAGATACTGACAGATTTCAGATAGATTATATAATGGTAAGACAGAGATTTAGGAACCAGGTTTTAAATTGTAAGACATTTCCAGGGGCAGATGTGGACTCTGACCACAATCTATTGGTTATGAACTGTAGATTGAAACTGCAAAAAGGTGGGAATTTAAGGAGATGGGACCTGGATAAACTGACTAAACCAGAGGTTGTACAGAGTTTCAGGGAGAGCGTAAGGGAAAATAGCAGGAATGGGGGAAAGAAATACAGTAGAAGAAGAATGGGTAGCTCTGAGGGATGAAGTAGTGAAGGCAGCAGAGGATCAAGTAGGTAAAAAGACGAGGGCTAGTAGAAATCCTTGGGTAACAGAAGAAATATTGAATTTAATTGATGAAAGGAGGAAATATAAAAATGCAGTAAATGAAGCAGGCAAAAAGGAATACAAACGTCTCAAAAATGAGATCGACAGGAAGTGCAAAATGGCTAAGCAGGGATGGGTAGAGGATAAATGTAAGGATGTAGAGGCTTTTCTCACTAGGGGTAAGATAGATACTGCCTACAGAAAAATTAGAGACCTTTGGAGAAATGAGAACCAGAGCTCAGATGGAAACCCAGTTCTAAGCAAAGAAGGGAAATCAGAAAGGTGGAAGGATTATATAGAGGGTCTGTACAAGGGCGTTGTACTTGAGGACAATATTATGGAAATGGAAGAGGATGTAGATGAAGATGAAATGGGAGATATGATACTGCGTGAAGAGTTTGACAGAGCACTGAAAGACCTAAGTCGAAACAAGGCCCCGGGAGTAGACAACATTCCATTAGAACTACTGACGGCCTTGGGAGACCCAGTCCTAACAAAACTATATCTGGTGAGCAAGATGTATGAGGCAGGCGAAATACTCTCAGACTTCAAGAAGAATATAATAATTCCAATCCCAAAGAAAGCAGGTGTTGACAGATGTGAAAATTACCGAACTATCAGTTTAATAAGTCTCGGCTGCAAAATACTAACGCGAATTCTTTACAGACGAATGGAAAAACTAGTAGAAGCCGACCTTGGGGAAGATCAGTTTGGATTCCGTAGAAATATTGGAACACATGAGGCAATACTGACCCTACGACTTATCTTAGAAGCTAGATTAAGGAAAGGCAAACCTACGTTTCTAGCACTTGTAGACTTAGAGAAAGCTTTTGACAATGTTGGCTGGAATACTCTCTTTCAAATTCTGAAGGTGGCAGGGGTAAAATATAGGGAGTGAAAGGCTGTTTACAATTTGTATAGAAACCAAATGGCAGTTATAAGAGTAGAGGGGCATGAAAGGGAAGCAGTGGTTGGGAAGGGAGTGAGACAGGGTTGTAGCCTATCACCGACGTTATTCAATCTGTATATTGAGCAAGCAATAAAGGAAACCAAAAGAAAAATTCGGAGTAGGTATTATAATCCATGGAGAAGAAATAAAAACTTTGAGGTCCGCCGATGACATTGTAATTCTGTCAGAGACAGCAAAGGACTTGGAAGAGCAGTTGAACGGAATGTATAGTGTCTTGAAAGGAGGATATAAGATGAACATCAACAAAAGAAAAACGAGGATGATGGAATGTAGTCGAATTAAGTCGGGTGATGCTGACGGTATTAGATTAGGAAATGAGACACATAAAGTAGTAAAGGAGTTTTGCTATTTGGGGCCAAAATAACTGATGATGGTCGAAGTAGCGAGGATATAAAATGTAGACTGGCAAAGGCAAGAAAAGCGTTTCTGAAGAAGAGAAATTTGCTAACATCGAGTATAGATTTAAGTGTCAGGAAGTCGTTTCTGAAAGTATTTGTATGGAGTGTAGCCATGTATGGAAGTGAAACATGGACAATAAATAGTTTAGACAAGAAGAGAATAAAAGCTTTTGAAATGTGGTGCTACAGAAGAATGCTGAAGATTGGATGGGTAGATCACATAACTAATGAGGAGGTGTTGAATAGGATTGGGGAGAAGTTTGTGGCACAACTTGACTAGAAGAAGGGATCGGTTGGTAGGACATGTTCTGAGGCATCAAGGGATCACCAATTTAGTATTGGAGGGCAGCGTGGAGGGTAAAAATCGTAGAGGGAGACCAAGAGATGAATACATCAAGCAGATTCAGAAGGATGCAGGTTGCAGTAGTTACTGGGAGATGAAGAAGCTTGCACAGGATAGAGTAGCATGGAGAGCTGCATCAAACCAGTCTCAGGACTGAAGACCACAACAACAACAACAACATTTTTCATGGAATGGAAACGTTACTTATATTGAATAATTTTTTAATAAAAATCAGATTTTCATTTTAACCAGTGACGTACCCCATGTGGCAGCATGAAGTAGCTTTAGCCAGGCGACTTGACTGGTGTAGCTGTAATTTTGTTTTAAAGGTCTCTGCATAGAGCTATGATTAAAATCCAGAGAACAGTGTTATATAACAGAACATTTACTCACATATAAGCTTCATACAACTGTAGCAGTAACTTGCTCTGGCCTACTGGTAGCTGCCCGCATCTCGTGGTCGTGCGGTAGCGTTCTCGCTTCCCACGCCCGGGTTCCCGGGTTCGGTTCCCGGCGGAGTCAGGGATTTTCTCTGCCTCGTGATGGCTGGGTGTTGTGTGATGTCCTTAGGTTAGTTAGGTTTAAGTAGTTCTAAGTTCTAGGGGACTGATGACCATAGATGTTAAGTCCCATTGTGCTCAGAACCAGCTCTACTGGTAGCTGTAGCTTATGCTGACATTTGGTGGCAGTAGCTTGCACCAGATTTCCAGTAGTGATAGATTGCAGTGGTCTTCTGGTAGAGGTAGTTTGTACCAGGAACCTTGTAGCAGTAGAATGTTCTGGCTTCCCAGAAGCAGTAGCTTGCACCGGGTCCTGGTAGAAGCTTGTGTCAGTCTTCTCGTGCCGGCCGCTGTGACCGAGCGGTTCTAGACGCTTCAGTTCGGAATCGCGCAACCGCTACGGTCGCAGGTTCGAGTGCTGCCTCGTGCATGGTTGTGTGTGATGTCCTTAGGTTAGTCGGGTTTAAGTAGTTCTAAGTCTAGGGGACTGATGACCTCAGATGTTAATTCCCATTGTGCTTAGAGCCATTTGAACCATTTGGAGTCTTCTGGTAGCAGTACCTTGCATCAGCCCCCTGATAATGGTAGCTTGTGCCAGCCTCCTAGTAGAGGTAGCTTACACCAACCCCCTGGTAGCAGCAGCTTGCATTGGCCTCATAACAGTGGTAGCCTGTGCCAGCCTCCAACTAGTGGCAATGCGTTGGGCTCCAGATGGTGGTAGCTTGCATTGGCTTCCTGATTCCAGTAGTGTGCATTGACCTCCTGGTAGTGCTAGCTTGCAACGGCCTCCTGGTAGCAGCAGCTTGTGCCGACCTTCGATAGCAGTAGCTCCTGGTAGAAGTAGTTTGTGCCAGAATCCTGGTAGCAATAGCTTGCATCTGCCTGCCAATCCAAGGCTCCCACTAGTGGTAGATTGCGTTGCCTCCAGGTAGCGGTAGCTTCCATTGGTTTCCCACTAGAGATAGTCCGCATTGTCTTCACAGCAGTAGTAGCTTGTGTTGACCTCCTGGTCGACATAGCTTGCGCCAACCTTCCCAGTAGTGGCAGCTTGCATCGTGAAACGTTTCTTATTTCTAGTTAAAATTAATATCAGGGTTTGTACTCAACCATATCTGCCGCAGCCATGGTTCCAGATTCTTAGACAACAACTGTAAAAATAGACTATTAAGTCAAATTAATATTTAATCAAGTATTAAGTTCCAGAATATTGTTTATTGTAATTTTGAAATATCCAACCTTCTTTACAGAATTCAAATAATTTCTAACATACTTACAATAATGAAATGAATCTTACTTAACAAGCTACATGCTACATGTCCAACATCACACCAAGTACTGCGCTCCAATGCCAACATGGCTGGCACTATTGATATACTCTTTAACAATCCACTATATTGTTGTAAATGGTTTTTTAAAAAATAACAAAGAAAAAGCGTCTCTTCGAATTAGTACAATATTTCATTATTGACATTGACTCTTATATATTAAACATATGAGTGAATCTTAGCGTGTTTATTAATTTAAGCGTGTACAAACGTTTAGGTATCGAAAGTTAACAATACCTTGATTATTTTTATTAATTACAGAAGATTCATGCTTAGGGGAATATTCCTACCAATTACAGGACCTACACCCTTCAATACCATTACAATGTAATAACTGGCTTATTTGTATCTATCCCACAAGTACATGTTTATCTACACCTCCATGGTATTTACGTCAGAAATTTTCTGTTTATGGTCGAAAAATATTATAAAATCGGTTTTAATGGACTGTTACGTCTCAATCGGCCTCCAAGTAGTTGTTTCTGGTAGCAGCAGCTTGCCCTGGCTTCCCAGTAGCAGCAGCTTGTGCTGATATTCTTGTAGCAGCAGCTGCCACTGGATTCTGGTAACAGTAAAACGTGCCGGTCTTCTAGTAGTGGTAGCTTGCACCAGTTTACCTGTAGCGGTACTTTGTGCCAGACTCCCAGCAGCATTAGCTTGCCCTGACTTCCCAGTACAGTTAGCTTGCTCTGGCCTCCCAGTAGCAGTAGTTTCCACAGGTTCAAGTGGCGGTAGATTGTGCCAGCCTCCTGATAGTGGCAGCTTTCAGTGACAGTAACTTGTTCCAGCCTCCTAGTAAGGTAGTTTGTGCTGGTCTTCTGGTAGCGTTAGGTTGCACTAGGCGTCTGTTAGCAGTAGGTTGCACAGGCTTACATCAGCCTCCTAGTAATGGCAGCTTGGGCTGGGCTGCTGGCAGTGATAGCTTGCGTCGGCCTACAGGTAGTAATAGCTTGCATTGGTCTCTTGGTAGTGGTACTTATGTTAGCCCCCCAGTAGTGGCAGCCTACACCATGTCTGGATAATGGTAGTAGTAGTTTGTGTTGGCCTCCTGGTAGAAGTATCTTGTACCAGCCTCCCAATAGCAGTCGTGTGCATTGGACCCCCAGTAATGGTAGCTTGCATCATCCTCCCAGTAGCAGTAGCTTGTGTCAGCCTCCTGGTAGTGGCCTTCTGGTGCCGGCCTCCCAGTATTTGGGGCTGTGTTGGCCACCCAACGGCAGTAGCTTGTGCTGGTCTCCTGGTAGTGGCAGCTTGCATTAGCCTTGTGGTAGCGGGGTAGCTTATGTCGGCCTCCCAGTACTGGTATTTTCAGTTGGCATTCTGTATGGTAGCTTGTATCGGCATCACGGTAGTGGTAGCTTGATCGGCCTCCTGGTAGTGGCAGCTTGCATTGTGCCCCCAGTAATGGTAGTTTGCATCGGTCTCCTGGTAGTGGTAGCTTGCGTCAGTCACCTGGCAGTGGTAGCTTGTGTCAGCTTTGCATTGCAGTTGGGTGGCCTGGACCTTAAGTTATGACCATCGAGCGAGGTGGCGCAGTGGCTAGCACAATAGACTCGCATTCGGGAGGACGACGGTTCAATCCCGCGTCCGGCCATCCTGATTTAGGTTTTCCGTGAATTCCCTAAATCACTCCAGGTAAATTCCGGGATGGTTCCTTTGAAAGGGCACGGCCGACTTCCTTCCCTGTCCTTCCCCAATCCTATGAGACTGATGACCTCGCTGTCTGGTCTCCTCCTCCAAAAAACAACCTAACCTCTTAAGTTATGTGTACTTCAATTTAGAAGAAGGTGCACTGGTAGATAATTACTAATTGTATGAACATGATAGTATTCATAATAAGTTAAAACCATTAATTTCATTTTTCTGATACTATATAGTTTTATCAAGATCCTGTCACTGCTGTGGTATGATGTTTTCAGAGACCACATAATTTCAAAAGCACGAAAACCACTTATACAGAAAAGAAGGACTGAAATTAGACAAGTTATGCGTCTTAATGCTATCAAACAAACAACACCAACTACCACACTATAAGTCCCATAACGCAATCTTGGGAAGCAATGGGAGGTCACGACCCGACCGCTGTGTGTATACCGATAAACAGTGCGATCTTCTGAGTTTGTCTGAATTTGAAACAACTATCTGAGCCTTTATAGGCTCTGATGACATCTCCACTATCAGGAGATGAAACGTTAGTCAGAGATTCACGCCCAAAGCCCGTCGCTGAAGTCCACATAGCAAAAATAACTGCCATGATAACCTGCATTGCATGTCAGAGTCTCCGTTTTTCACCCCAATCGCTTATAACGAGCCGATATTTTTGACTGGCTTTTTGCAGATATTTCTAAATTCCGTGCAATTTTGGGTGTTAGTGACACATTGCGCCCTGAACTCCTGCTCCGTCGAGCTATTTTTTGCTTCTGCTGACTTCTTCTGTATGACGGACGGGAGCGGACATTTGTCACTGCGCCTCCGGCGGCCGAATGGGACGTGATGGCCGCAGCGATGGGGTGAGGGGCGGGGGGCTGCGGAAGCCATCGCGGGCCTGTCAGAGGCGCCGGCAGTGAAGGATGTCCGCAGGCGGCCCTCTCCCCTCCGTCACTGCGTGCTTTGTATGCCAGCTCACGAATCTTAACATTCCACTGCTTGTGTTCCAGGGACGAGTCCGCATCAGTGAAATACCAAGAATCGGCGATGTACGTCACGACCTGTCACACAAACATAAACTACAAAACTAAAGAAATCACAATATTTATGATGGTCTGATTTTCCTCTTAGTTGTAGCCTTTTACGAGAGAAGGAAACCATCGTTCGGACGTATTACGCCTGAAACTAAAAGGTACAAGTTACAGTTTAACACTTGTAGGTATGATACTGCCCATCTGTCCCAGATCATACATGTGTAAGTAGGCTGTTTAGGTTTTTATGTTGGTAACGACACGTAGCGCTCTGTATGAAAATCACTGACTGTGCTGTGTGCAGTCTGTGGCTGGTTTGCATTGTTGGAATATTTGCTTTTGTAGTGTTGGGCAGTTTTGGATGTGAACAGCGCGCAGGGTTGCGCAGTTGGAGGTGAGCCGCCAGCAGTGGTGGATGTGGGGAGAGAGATGGCAGAGTTTTGAGAGCGGACGATCTGGACGTGTGTCCGTCAGAAAAAGGAAATTTGTAACACTGGATGTCATGAACTGATGTATATATTATGACTTTATTAAGGTAAATACATTGTTCTCCATCAAAATCTTTCATTTCAAAAAATGGTTCAAGTGGTTCTGAGCACTATGCGACTTAACTTCTGAGGTCATCAGTCGCCTAGAACTTAGAACTAATTTAACCTAACTAACCTAAGGACATCACACACATCCATGCCCCGGGCAGCACTCGAACCTGCGACCGGAGCGGCCGCTCGGTTCCAGACTGTAGCGCCTAGAACCGCACGGCCACGCCGGACGGCGCAATCTTTCATTTGCTAACTATGCCTATCAGTAGTTAGTGCCTTCAGTAGTTAGAATCTTTTATTTAGCTGGCAGTATTGGCGCAGGCTGTATTACAGTAGTTTGAGTAACGAAGATTATTGTGAGGTAAGTGATCATGGAAGGTATAGGTTATTGTTAGTCAGGGCCATTTCTTTGTTGGGATTATTGAAAGTCAGATTGCGTTGCGCTAAAAATATTGTGTGTCAGTTTAGTGGCTCACAATGGCTCTGAGCACTATGGGACTTAACATCTGAGGTCGTCAGTCCCCTAGAACTTAGAACTACTTAAACCTAACTAACCTAAGGACAGCACACACAGCCATGTCCGAGGCAGGATTCGAACTGGCGACCGTAGCGTTCGCGCGGTTCCGGACTGGAGCGCCTAGAACCGCTCGGCCACACCGGCCGGCTGTCAGTTTAATGTTGATCAGAATAAGCAAAGAGAGAAATGTCTGAGTACGTTCAAATAACGTAAGAAGTTTACCAGCACAGTCATTCTTAATTTTTCACATGTAATTAATTTCCCCTCAAAGCCTCGATCCGTACAGGGCAAGTGTGCTTGACATCTGCTATGGCTATCACTTCAGAAGTTACTAAACAATGAGCTGCGGTGGCCCTGAAAACGGTCAAACCACTACTTCAATCTGCATCTTAGCAACTAAGCCACAGTGTCGTTGCCTAATTGTTGAATAATCTTACAATAGATAGTTGTATGTATGTAACGCGAAAAGGTTCTCTGCTTTCAGAATAAATCACGCAGGAAAATTGGGTTAAGTGCCATGAGGCCACCTCGCATCGATATGAATGAACAAAACCACGTGACTATATGAGTGAACAGCCCGCGCGACTAGCCGCGCGGTCTAACGCGCTGCTTCCCGAGCGAGAAGGCGTGCCGATCCCCGGCACGAATCCGCCCGGCGGATTAGTGTCGAGGTCCGGTGTGCTGGCCAGCCTGTAGATGGGTTTTAAGGCGGTTTTCCATCTACCTCGGCGAATGTGGGCTGGTTCCCCTTACTCCGCCTCAGTTACACTATGTTGGCGACTGCTGCACAAACACTGTCTCCATGTACGTGTACACCATTATTACTCTACCACGCAAACATTCAAACATTTGGGGTTACACTTGTCTGGTATGACACGTTCCCGGGGGCAGCGGGTGGGGGGGGTGGGGGTTCCACTGGGAGTGGGGGCCTAACTGCACAATAAGCCTGGGTTCGGTGTGGGGCGGCGGTGAGGTGGGTGGACTGCTGTGGCCTGTTGTGGGGTCGTGAACCACTGAGGGCTACGGCGGGACGAAGCCTCTCCGTCGTTTCTAGGTCCCCTATTTAACACACAATACACAATATGAGTGAACAAAGAAAAATTCTCTGCAGGAATAAATATATGTACGAGAAGTTTAAGAAAAAGAAACGTCATATATTAAAAAAATAATACAGAATTGGACAGTATAGAACAACAGTACAACTGTGATTCTTGAGTTTCTCCCGGCGTATTTGATAATCAAAATATCCACGGGTGTGCTGCCGGTCTATAGTGTCCAACGGGCACAATATTTCGGCGATCATACATGTCGCCATCATCAGGTGAACTGACGGACTGAGCTCCTGTGAACGTGCCGGCACGGAGATCCGTACGCTAAGGCTGCTCAGAGGGAAATGGGTTCGGTCGCGGCGGCGGCCGATTTAAATACCCTCCGCCCGCGGCGCGCTCCCTCCGCCGTCCGCGCCCCGCGCCACGGTCGCGCGGTGGAACAGATTGCGACGGCGTCTGAGATGACGTCGATGTGATGGCTCTGTCCGCCGTGGTCGTCACAACCATACGTTTGCTCGATGTACTCTTGATTAACCCGATCGCTGGTTCCCAAATCTTGCTAAGATTATAGCCACAGTCGCGGTTTATGAGGTCGTCATTGGTGCGAATTTCGATGGCCTCTCTAACAACGCTGTCCCAGTATCTCGACGTCTGTACCAGAATCCTCGAGCAGTTCTAGGCGCTTCAGTCTGGAACCGCGCGACCGCTACGGTCGCAGGTTCGAATCCTGCGTCGGGCGTGGATGTGTGAGATGTCCTTAGGTTATTTAGGTTTAAGTAGTTCTAAGTTCTAGGGGACTGATGACCTCAGATGTTAAGTCCCTGTGGTATCGATAGCTACGATGCCACGGCGTAGGTTCGCACTACGATACCGACACCGACGACAGCGCCCTCTAGTAGGCGCTTTCCAGATCTACGAGCTCCGCTCCAGATTCTTCGCATTTCATCAAGAGCAGACGGCCTGGAAACGTCTCTTCAACCTCAGATGGTGTTCGCTTGCTATTGAGACTATATAATAAATGCGATGGGTCTAAGACTTCGCACCTCATTGCAAAGTTATGTATTCAGTTACTACTGCGATATAGTAAACCATTTCTAAGAGCAGTACCAAGAGATTTTCACCTTTTCCTGCTCCTACTCGCTTCCTGCATTCGGCGAACTTTTCAGTTTTCAGGAGCAGACCCACGCGCCGCCTTCCTGGCGGGATACAGAAGTGCCATAGTGCTCAGAGACATTTGAACCATTTTTTGAAGGAATTTGTATATCACTGAGGAGACGAGTGAACTATTGCATTTTTCCTTATTTACATGTTGTTATTTCTTCCTCACCCGTCAGGGTGAGGGTAACCCGTCGCGATAGATTTCTGCTCTTCAGCAGAGAGCGTTGCGAACCACACAATCACGGAACACAGAAAATTAAAACATGAAACATGGACACATTTTTAAAATTATTAAAACAGTCGTTTCTTCGTTGGAGAGTTTAAGTAAAATATGTTTGTCTTTTTTAAAATACTGTCAATAGATTAGGTAATGTGTCGTGTCCGGCACCATGTAATGGAGGCAGGCATTACCACGCGTCCCCCATGGTTCGGTTTTAGGTCCTATTCTTTTTTCATTGTCTGACAATTATGTGCCATCAGTTACTGCAAATACCACATGTGCGCTTATGACCTCCGACCTACAAACTGCACTAATTAAGGCTTTAATACAGACACCCGCCGCAGGCAATTCGATCGAACGTGGCCACTTTCATTACCCTCTTGTCCAGTATACATGACACGAAAGCAGTAACTACGTACTTGTAAATGTAATGGAATATTGCGTTTGACACTATACTAACGAAATTATCGCGAAGCTTGAACGGGGCTTCAGAACGACGTCGTGACGGTAATCTTTGAATGTGACGGAGATCCATAGAATTTCACGTAAACCATGTACTCATCAGCGTCAAAATAAGCGTTGTGGACCTGATCAGACTTCACATGAATTGTATCGACAAACCAGTCATGGATTTCTAGACCCGGGCTGCACGTGTCGCATTCTTTTATCGAATGTAGATCTCAAAGTACGTTTTCGTGAAATACATGTGGAAAACACGGTAGCCATCGAGAGCGGCCGACGCTTCTGCAAGTAGACGAACACAAACGAATAGTAGGGCGGAGCGGGAGCGCTACGACTCATCCGACCAACAGAACAACATTAACGAGGATAACTTTACACAAGCGACACAGCGGCAAGTGAGGTAAACAAGAACATTACCGCTCGGCGCTCGAAGCGGAACTGCTCCCATTCGGACAGAACGTTATCCTGCAAGGGCTTTCTCAGGAAACCTCACGGTACCTGGAACTAGTTATGAATGTCTGTGTTCGTTATATCTGTAATGTTCGACTCTCTGATTATGTTTCACCGCCATATGCAAAGCTATCCTGGCTGCGAGCGGACAAGCTCAGAGATTTCCCTACCCTCTGTCTACTCTGCTGTGTTATCAATGTACACTGCCCCCATATCTCTTCTCAATCTTAATACACCTGTTTGAACAAATGGCAGAAATACCGGTTCCTACCAGAGTGACATCCTTTTTGTCTCACACCATCGTTCAGTCACTTTCTCGAAGTCCTTTTCAGTAGCAGGGACCTAACTCTGGAATGACCTTACGCAGTATATTAGACAACTGAATAATGTCTCCAGCTTCGGGAGGCAGTTCTACATCTACATCTACATCGATACTCTGCAAATCACATTTAAGTGCCTGGCAGAGGGTCCATCGAACTACCTTCACAATTCTCTATTATTCCAATCTCGTATGGCGCGCGGAAACAACGAACACTTATATGTTTCCATACGATCTCTGATTTCCCTTATTTTATCGTGGTGATCGTTTCTCGCTATATAGGTCGGTGTAAGCAAAATATTTTCGCATTCTGAGGAGAAAGCTGGTGATTGGAATATCGTGAGAAGATTTTGTCGCAACGAAAAACGCCTTTGTTTTAATGATGTCCACCCCAAATCCTGTATCGTTTCAGTGACACTCTCCCATATTTCGCGATAATACAAAACGTGCTGCCCTTCTTTGAACTTTTTCGATGTACTCCGTCAGTCCTATCTGGTAAGGATCCCACACTGCTCAGCAGTATTCAAAAAGAGGACGGCCAAGCGTAGTGTAGGCTGTCTCCTTTGTAGATCTGCTACATTTTCTAAGTGTCTTGCCAATAAAACGCAGTCTTCCCCACAATATTTCCTTTTTTTCCCTTCCAATTCAAGTTGTTCGTAAAGGTAATTCCTAGGTATTTAGTTGAATTTTCGGCCTTTAGATTTGACTGATTCATCGTGTAACCGAAGTTTAACGAATTCCTTTTAGCACTCGCGACCTCACATTTTTCGTTATTTAGGGTCAACTGTCAATTTTCGCACCATTCAGATGTTGCTGTTGTTGTAGTCTTCAGTCCTGAGACTGGTTTGATGCAGCTCTCCATGCTAATCTATCCTGTGTAAGCTCCTTCATCTCCCAGTACCTACTGCAACCTACATCCTTCTGAATCTGCTTAGTGTATTCATCTCTTGGTCTCCCTCTACGACTTTTACCCTCCACGCTGCCCTCCAATGCCAAATTTGTGATCCCTTGATGCCTCAGGCCATGTCCTACCAGTCGATCCCTTCTTCTAGTCAAGTTGTGCCACAAACTTCTCCCCAATCCTATTCAATACCTTCTTATTAGTTACGTGATCTACCCACCTAATCATCAACATTCTTCTGTATCACCTCATTTCAAAAGCTTCTATTCTCTTCTTGTCCAAACTATTTATTGTCCATGTTTCACTTCCATACATGGCTACACTCCATACAAATACTTTCAGAAACGACTTCCTGACCCATAAATCTATACTCGATGTTAACAAATTTCTCTTCTTCAGAAACGCTTTTCTTGCCATTGCCAGTCTACATTTTATTATCCTCTCTATTTCGACCATCATCAGTTATTTTGGCCCCAAATAGCAAAACCCCTTTACTACTTTAAGTGTCTCATTTCCTAATCTAATTCCCTCAGCATCACCCGACTTAACTCGACTACATTCCATTATCCTTATTTTGCTTTTGTTGATGTTCATCTTATATCCTCCTTTCAAGACACTGTCCATTCTATTCAACTGTTCTTCCAAGTCCTTTGCTGTCTCTGACAGAATTACAATGTCATCGGCGAACCTCAAAGTTTTTATTTCTTCTCCCTGGATTTTAATACCTACTCCAAATTTTTCTTTTGTTTCCTTTACTGCTTGCTCAATATACAGATTGAATAACATCGGGGACAGGCTACAACCCTGTCTCACTCCCTTCCCAACCACTGCTTCCCTTTCATGCTCCTCTACTCTTATAACTGCCATCTGGTTTCTGTACAAATTGTAAATAGCCTTTCGCTCCCTGTATTTTACCCCTGCCACTTTTAGAATTTGAAAGAGAGTATTCCAGTTAACATTGTCAAAAGCTTACTCCAAGTCGACAAATGCTAGAAACGTAGGTTTGCCTTTCCTTAATCTTTCTTCTAAGATAAGTCTTAAGGTCAGTATTGCCTCACGTGTTCCATTTCTACGGAATCCAAACTGATCTTACCCGAGGTCGGCTTCTATCAGTTTTTCCATTCGCCTGTAAATAATTCGTGTTAGTATTTTGCAGCTGTGACTTATTAAACTGATAGTTCGGTAATTTTCACATCTGTCAACGCCTGCTTTCTTTGGGATTGGAATTATTATATTCTTCTTGAAGTCTGAGGGTATTTTGCCTGTCTCGTACATCTTGCTCACCAGATGGAAGAGTTTTGTCAGGACTGGCTCTCCCAAGGCCGTCAGTAGTTCTAATGGAATGTTGTCTACTCCTGGGGCCTTGTTTCGACTTAGGTCTTTCAGTGCTCTGTCAAACTCTTCACGCAGTATCGTATCTCCCATTTAATCTTCATCTACATCCTCCTCCATTTCCATAATATTGTCCGCAAGTACATCGCCCTTGCATAGACCCTCTATATACTCCTTCCACCTTTCTGCTTTCCCCTCTTTGCTTAGAACTGGGTTCCCATCCGAGCTCTTGATATTCATACAAGTGGCTCTCTTTTCTCCAAAGGTCTCTTTAATTTTCCTGTAGGCTGTGTCTATCTTACCCCCTAGTGAGATAAGCCTCCATATCCTTACATTTGTCCTCTAGCCATGCCTGCTTAGCCATTTTGCACTTCCTGTCGATCTCATTTTTGAGACGTTTGTATTCCTTTTTGCCTGCTTCATTTACTGCATTTTTATATTTTCTCCTTTCATCAATTAAATTCAATATTTCTTCTGTTACCCAAGGATTTCTACTAGCCCTCGTCTTTTTACCTACTTGATCCTCTGCTGCCTTCACTACTTCATCCCTCAGAGCTACCCATTCGTCTTCTACTGTATTTCTTCCCCCCATTCCTGTCAGTTGTTCCTTTATGCTCTCCCTGAAACTCTGTACAACCTCTGGTTTAGTCAGTTTATCCAGGTCCCATCTCCTTAAATTCCCACCTCTGTTCAGTCTCTTTTGTTTTAATCTACAGTTCATAACCAATAGATTGTGGTCAGAGTCACCACTGCCCCTGGAAATGTCCTACAATTCAAAACCTGGTTCCTAAATCTCTCTCTTACCATTATATAATCTATCTGATACCTTTTAGTATCTCCACGATTCTTCCATGTATACAACCTTCTTTTATGTTTCATGAACCAAGTGTTAGCTATGATTAAGTTATGCTCTGTGCAAAATTCTAACAGACGGCTTCCTCTTTCATTTCATAGCACCTACTATGTTTCCTTCTCTCCCTTTTCCTACTGTCGAATTCCAGTCACCCATGACTATTAAATTTTCATCTCCCTTCACTACCTGAATAATTTCTTTTATATCATCATACATTTCATCAATTTCTTCGTCATCTGTAGAGCTAGTTGGCATATAAACATGTACTACTGTGGTAGGCATGGGCTTCGTGTCTATCTTGGCCACTATAATACGTTCACTATGCTGTTTGTAGTAGCTAACCCGCACTCCTATTTTTTTATTCATTATTAAACCTACTCCTACATTACACATATTTGATTTTGTATTTATAACCCTGTATTCACTTGACCAGAAGTCTTGTTCCTCCTGCCACCAAACTTCACTAATTCCCACTATATCTAACTTTAACCTATCCATTTCCCTTTTTAAATTTTCTAACCTACCTGCCCGATTAAGGGATCTGACATTCCACGCTCCGATCCGTAGAATGCCAGTTTTCTTTCTGCTGATAACGATGTCCTCTTGAGTATTCCCGCCCGGAGATCCGAATGGGGGACTATTTTACCTCCGGAATATTTTACCCAAGAGGACGCCATCATCATTTAACCATACAGTAAAACTGCATGCCCCCGGGAAAAATTACGGCTGTAGTTTCCCATTGCTTTCAGCCGTTCGCAGTACGACAACAGCAAGGCCGTTTTGGTTAATGTTACAAGGCCAGATCAGTCAATCATCCAGACTGTTCCTCCTGCAGCTACTGAAAAGGCTGCTGCCCCTCTTCAGGAACCATACGTTTGTCTGGCCTCTCAACAGATACCCCTCCGTTGTGGTTGCACCTACGGTACTGCTATCTGTATCGCTGAGGCACACAAGCCTCCCCACCAACGGCAAGGTCCGTGGTTCATGGGGAGAGGACCATTCAGATATCTTTTCTAAATCGTTTTGCAATTTGTTTTGATCTTCTGATGGCTTTCTTAGTCGATAAACGACAGCATCATCTGCAAACAACCTAAGACGGCTGCTCAGATTGTCTCCCAAATCGTATATATATGCCTTGGGTAACGCCAGAAATCACTTTTTAGTCGATGACTTTCCGCCAGTTACTACGAACTGTGACCTCTCTGGCAGGAAATCGCAAATCCAGTCACATAACTGAGACGATATTCCATAAGAACGCAATTTCACTACAAGCCGCTTGTGTGGTACAGTGTCAAAAACCTTCCAGAATTCTAGAAATACGGAATCGATCTGAAATCCCTTGTCAATAGCACTCAACACTTCATGCGAGTAAAAAGCTAGTTGTGTTTCACAAGAACGATGTTTTCTAAACCCATGTTGACTGTGTGTCAATAGACCGTTTTCTTCGAGGTAATTCATAATGTTCGAACACAATATATGTTCCAAAATACTGCTGCATATCGACGTTAATGATATGGGCCTGTAATTAAGTGGATTACTCCTACTACCTTTCTTGAATAGTGGTGTGATCTGTGCAACTTTCTAGTCTTTGAGTGCGGATCTTTTGTCGAGCGAACGGTTGTATATGACTGTTAAGTGTGGATATAAGGCATCAGCATACTCTGAAAGAAACTTAATTGGTATCCAGTCTGGACCAGAAGACTTGCTTTTATTATGTGATTTAAGGTGCCTCACTACTGCGAGGATATTTACACTACTGGCCATAAAAATTGCCACATCAAGAAGAAATGCAGATGATAAACGGTTATTCATTGGACAAATATATTATACTACAACTGACGTGTGATTGCATTTTCACGCAATTTGGGTGCATAGATCCTGAGAAATCAGTACCCAGAATAACCACCTCTGGCCGTAATAACGGTCTTGAAACGCATGGGCATTGAGTGAAACAGAGCTTGGATGACGCGTACAGGTACAGCTGCCCATGCATCAAGAGTAGTGATTGGCGTATTGTGACGAGCCAGTTGCTCAGCCACCATTGATCAGACGTTTTCAATTGGTGAGAGATCCGGAGAATGTGCTGGCCAGGGCAGCAGTCGAACATTTTCTGTATCCAGAAAGGCCCGTGCAGGACGTGCAACATGCGGTCGTGCATTATCCTGCTGAAATGTAGGGTTTCACAGGGACTGAATGAAGGGTAGAGCCATGGGTCGTAACACATCTGAAATATAACGTCCACTGTTCAAAGTGCAGTCAATGCGAACAAGAGGTGACCGAGACGTGTACCCAATGGCACCCCATACTATGACGCCGGGTGATACGCCAGAATGGCGATGACGAATACAAGTTTTCAATGTGGGTTCACCGCGATGTCGCCAAACACGGATGCGACCATCATGATGCTGTAAACAGAACCTGGATTCATCCGAAAAAATGACGTTTTGCCATTCGTGCACCCAGGTTAGTCGTTGAGTACACCATCGGAGGCGCTCCTGTCTGTGATGCAGCGTCAAGGGTAACCGCAGCCATGGTTTCCGAGCTGATAGTCCATGCTGCTGGAAACGTCGTCGAACTGTTCGTGCAGATGGTTGCTGTCTTGCAAACGTCGCCATCTGCTGACTCAGGGATCGAGACGTGGCTGCACGATCCGTTACAGCCATGCGGATAAGATGCCTGTCATCTCGACTGCTAGTGATTCGAGGCCGTTGGTATCGACCACGGCATTCCGTATTACCCCCCTGAACCCACCGATTCCATATTCTGTTAACAGTCATTGGATCTCGACTAATGCGAGCAGCAATGTTGCGATACGATAAACCGCAATCGCGATAGGCTACAATCCGACCTTTATCAAAGTCGGAAACGTGATGGTACGCATTTCTCCTCCTTACACGAGGCATCACAACAACGTTTCACCAGGCAACGCCGGTCAAGAGCTGTTTGTGTATGAGAAAACGGTTGGAAACTTTCCTCATGTCAGCACGTTGTAGGTGTCGCCACCGGCGCCAACCGTGTGTGAATGCTCTGTAAAGCTAATCATTTGCATATCACAACATCTTCTTCCTGTCAGTTAAATTTCGCGTCTGTAGCATGTCATATTCGTGGTGTAGCAATTTTAATGGTTAGTAGTGTACTTCTATGTTACTCACGTTGGCAGATGTTCGAATTCTGGAATATTTACTTCGTCTTCTTTTGTGAAGGCATTTCGGAAGGCTGTGTTTAGTACCTCTGCTTCGGCAGCACTGTCTTCGATAGTATCTCCATTGCTATCGCGCAGAGAAGGCATTGATTGGTTCTTGCCTCTAACATACTTCACATACGACCAGAATCTCTTCGGATTTTCTGCCGGGTTTCGAGACAACGTTTCTTTGTGGAAACTGTTATAAGCACCTCGTATTGAAGTCCGCGCTAAATCTTGGGGATATTACGTCTGTTTAAATTTGGCGTGTTTGTTTCGTTCTTTCTGCAACAGTATTCTGACCCGTTTTGTGTACCAAGGAGGATCGGCTCCGTCATTTCTTAAGTTATACGGTATAAATCTCTCAGTTGCTGCAGATAATATTTCTTTGAATTCAAGCCACATCTGCTCTAAACTTATATTTTTAATTTGGAAGGAGTGGAGATTGTCTCTCAGGAAGGCGTAAAGTGAATTTGTATCTCCTTTTTTGAATTGGTATATTTTTCGTTTATTTTTGAAGGATTTAGGGATTACAATATTCAGTCTCGCGACGACAACCCTGTGTACACCAACCCCTAAATCCGTTTTGATTCTCGTTGTTAACTCAGGATTGTTTGTTGGTAAGAGGTCAAGTGTTTTCACAACCGTTTACTATTCGCTTGGGCTCATAATTATCAGAGAATGCGTTTAGCACAATTTCGGATGATGTTTTATGAGTACCTCCGAAATTAAACATGTATTTTCGCCAACATATCGAGGGTAAATGAATATCACCAGCTGTAATTATATGAGTCGGGTACGTGTTTGAAATCAAATTCAAGTTTTGTTTGAACCTTTCAGCAACTGTATCACCTAAATTGGGAGGTCGGTAAAAGGATCCAATTATTATTTTATTCCGTTTGCCACAATGACCTATGCCCATACTAACTCACAGGAACTATCTACTTCAGTTTCGCGACAAGATAAACTACTTCTAACAGCAACAAACGTGCCACCGCCAACTTTGTTTAGCCTATCCTTTCGGAACACAGTTAGGTTCTTAGCATAAATTTCGGCTGAGCTTATGTCTTTGTGAAGTGCCTATAACTCTTTGAGCAACAGTGCTTTCTACTAGCGCTTGGAGCTCTAGTACTTTCTGAACACAGCTACGACAATTTACCACTGTTATACCGATGTTTCCTTTACCTACGTTCTTCCTGTGTGCGGCCTGCACCCTTTGTGACTGAAACCCTTCTTGTGTTTTTCCGAGACCCTCTAACCTAAAACACCGCACAGTCCACGCCACACAGCCCCTGGTACCCGTGTAGCCGCCTCCTGCATATAGTGGGCACCTGACCTATTCAGCAGAACCCGAAACCCAACCACCCTTATGGCGCAAGTCGTGGAATTTGCAGCCTCCACGGTCGCAGAACCGTCTGAGTCTCTGATTCCGACCCTCCACTCGGCTCTGTACCAGAGGTCCGCAATTGGTCCTGTCGACTATGCCGCAAATGGTCAGCTCTGGTTTCATGTTGTGAGCAAGACTGGCAGCCTTTACAACTTTTTTTAGGCGCTCGAAACCAGAGAGAATCTCTTCTGATCCAAAGTGACACACATCATTGGTACCGACGTGAGCAACCACCTGCAGTTGGCTCCACCCTGTGCCCTTCATGGCATCCAGGAAGGACACGTTGCACATCTGGAATGACTCCGCCCGGTATGCACGGGGAGTGCACATTAGTTTTCTTCCCTTCTTTGCAGCCATGTCCCTAACGGGCCCCATAACGCGCCGAACGTTGGAGCTCCCAACTATCAATAATCCCACCTTCTGTGATTATTCGTATCTTGCAGGCATAGATGACAGCATCTGGCTCAGCGACAGTTTCAGCCACAGACAGCACCTGGAACCAGTCAAAATTAAAAAAAAAAAGATTTTTTTGGCTGCAAATGTTTTCTGGGATGTCTAGTTTATTGTAGTCCGATGATCAAACTTCCTTTTTTCCATTCAAATATCTCCAGGAGATTCTTCGTAACACTTGAATTTGTGTGAAATGTTAGCAATTTTTCTTTTTGCAAAAAAGCCTTTCTTGCTATTGCGAGTCTGCTTTTCATACCCTCTCTTCTTCGGTAATCATCAGTTATTTTTCTGTCCTAGTAGCAAAATCCGTACCCTACCTTTAATTTCTCAAATGGCTCTGACCACTATGGGACTTAACATCTGAGGTCATCAGTCCCCTAGAACTTATAACTGCTTAAACCTAACTAACCTAAGGACAACACACACATCCATGCCCGAGTCAGGATTCGAACCAGCGACCGTAGCGGTCGCACGGTTCCAGACTGAAGCGCCTAGAACCGCTCGACCACTCCGGTCGGCTTTAATTTCTCGTTTCCTAATGTAACTAATTTAGGATCAAGTGTGTAAATTCGACTATGTTCCATTACTCTTGTTTTACATTTGCTGTTGTTCGTCGCCTGAACTCTTTTGGGACACTATCCATTCTCTTCACGGAATCTTCTGAGTTCTTTGTCGCCTCTGGCAGAATCACAATGTATTCAGCAAACCATAAAGTTTTTGTTACTGCCCCCTGAACTTTAATACCCGTTCCAAAGTTCTCCATGATTTCTTTTACTCAGGCATGGATTCAGAATGTGGAGGGGGGGGGGGGGACAAACCGGGATATCTGCCCCTGGCGGCAATTCATATTCTCGAAGAAAAAAACCTTGTTTCACAAAGTGCCTAGCATCCAGTGCACGTTGGTCTATCGATTATTCAAATGACTTTGAAACGCATCCCAGTTGTTTTCTGATCATTTATGAATACATTCTAAGTTGATTTCTGAACAGAATCATAAGTTGATTTTTGTATGCGTGTACGTGATGTCTCTGCCAGAAGAATCCCCGTCGCATCTAGAAATAACAAATTTTCCCATAGACAAAAAGAGGACAGGGTCATACGAGCTGAGCCGAATAAACCCGAACG
Organism: Schistocerca nitens; assembly: GCF_023898315.1. Classification (NCBI taxonomy): domain Eukaryota; kingdom Metazoa; phylum Arthropoda; class Insecta; order Orthoptera; family Acrididae; genus Schistocerca; species Schistocerca nitens. The sequence continues at coordinate 359,353,652 of NC_064622.1, forward strand.
GGTGAATGCCAATCGCCGTTTGTTTATGTGGTTGACTGGGTGCGCAAATGATCAGCGTTGTTATAATTATTAGCGAAATCCATAGATTCAGACTATCGTATTGGAAATAAGCGACTAAGAGGACTAACAGTAAAAAGATTACATATTATCTTTTCGGTGTATCTAGGGAAATGAAATTTTCACAGAAAATTTTTGCCAGAACGCTACACTACTAACGGTCAGTGGCCGCGCGGAATTAGCCGAGTGGTCTTAGGCGCTGCAGTCGTGGGCTGCGCGGCTGGTCCCGGCGGAGGTTCGGGTCCTCCCTCGGGCATGGGTGTGTGTGTTTGTCCTTAGGATAATTTAGGTTAAGTAGTGTGTAAGCTTAGGGACTGATGACCTTAGCAGTTAAGTGCCATAAAATTTCACACATATTTGAACATAACGGTCAGTGGCACAGTCCCCGGTTAGCAGTTGCTTAAGTTGTATTCTCGGAATAGCGCGGAAAACGCGTTGTACGAACACGTAAAGACGCCTAACCGGAGAATTAACGCGGGATTACAGAACCGATGATTCTAGCAGGGTTAGTGAAGTTAACCGGAGAATAAGTTTCGTCAGTGGGACGAATCGTTACTGAATTAGTGAAGACTAGATTTTTTGTTAGAACGAGGAATAGGAATTGGAATGGGACATCACAAAAATTATGTGGAAGAATATGACTATTCCAGATTTATACAAAAATTTCGTACTACTGCTTTTCGATCTCATGCTTGTGAAACTGGAACGTATGAATGAAATCTGAAACTATTTCCTGACATAAAACTTTTTGCTTGTACTAGGTCTAATAGGCATTTGATTTTGGTACTTCGTCAGTTATATTCTGTCATGTTATTTGTGTAAATAAGGTACACAAAAATGACCATTTGTGCGAAAACAATCTCGCTTATTTGGCGTGTGTTACAGTTACTGCAATATTAGAAAGGTATATTTCGTTTTATCTACTAGACAGCGACAAAACAGACGTAATGAAATCGGGAAACCACACTGGTCTTGGATGCTATTCGTATTAAGAGCTTTTCTATACTAGACAACGACATTTTGATTTTTCATGTAGCAAAACGTTTGACGGACTTTGATGAGGTAATAGATTCATTCGCAGGAAGGAAAACACGCCGTGTAAGAATGTAGCAAGATTAGAGAGGTAAAAATGCTAGGACCTAAGGATTGAAAAAATGTGTACTATCTTGATTATCTCTTGTCTTTACTGGTTTTATGTTTCCTATATTTAATTTTATGCCACTTAAAAGAGAAAGTGTTTGGCTAGTAGGCAATAAAAAGCACAAATTTTCTGAAGAGTTTGACGGCTTCCATTACAAAATATACACTTTTGAATTCCACAGAGCGAAATACAATGACCTGCGATAGAAGAATGCTGTGTGAAAAGCCGTAGAGTTGCAATGTGACTTACTTAAGACCAAATAACATGTCTTATATTTCCTCGAACATATGCGTTTTATGTATCAAACTCTTCAGAATGATCTGCGCTACAAAATGGGCATATTTTTGAAAAATCTATTTTTTTTTTAAATTTTGACATACTAAAACGCGAGAGAGAGAGAGAGAGAGTGCGGGGGGGGGGGGGGGGGCGCACTATAAAGTTTTTGCCCCGATTGGGAAGTATCGTAGATCCGATGCTGCCTTTACTGCTTGCTCAATCTACAAACCGAATAATATCGGAGATTAGCTGTAATACTGTCACAGGCCTTTCTGAGCTACTGTTTGCCTTTCATCTTTTTCGATTCTTATAACAGAGTCTGGTTTGTATACAATTTATAGGTAACATATCGCTTCCTGTATTTTACCCTTACTACCCTCAGAATTTCAAAGAATACTCAGCTTAATATTGTGAAGATGGACAGATATTCACATTAAATGAAGACGCTGGAGATCAGTCAGACACAGTTTCAGAGTTTGAAAACCCGTATTATCACGAGGCTGCTAGAAGGTTGTTGGGCCAAAAGCGCGGATTTTCTGTGTTAAAAAGGCCGAGAACTTTTTTTACGTTATTTGTGCTCACATCTCCAGACACAAACGTGTGTTTCATAATTCATACGCGGTAATAATACCGACTGCTTCTTCATTCCGCAAATTCAAAAAAATATCGTACAAACACATTGCCGCTCACTGCTGAGAAAAGGCGAGAAAAACACTAATGAGGCTGTCGACATGTCGAAAGAGTAATATTTGTAAAAAAAAATGAATCCGCACACAGCATCGAGCCTGCTGTGACACGTGTTAACGAATGCAGGATGGAAGAAATGTGAATCTCGGCAGGAAAAATGAACTGAGCTGTAGCGACAGAGCAGCCCCGCGAACTGGCTGCGATACACCGGCCGGGGCAAACGCAGCTCCGAGCCGGACGAATGCCCTGCAGGAGTTTCTTTTATTCACGAGAGCGCGGATATTAAAAACGAGGCATGTACTTGCGCAACTGCCGGACATGTGACGTGACACGAAATGTAGAGTCTCTGGAAACGTAACGCGGTTATGAAACATGAAGCGGCCAACAAAAAGCGCGAACTAAGGCGGCTGTCGGTAGCCTTTTTGCTGTTATTTAACGGGAATGGAGGACCGTGTCACAGCGTTACATTCGGGGCAGCCGGTCAGCATTCGCGTTTCTCATTTGTCTTCAGCGGCGCTACAGCCTCCTCTTTGCTCTCCTCTTTTTGGCCGGTGGCGTGTCATTTACTGCAGAGGTGAGATTTGGACGTTTATTAACGATGGAAAGAACTACATACGTGTATACGACAAAGTCACTGAACGGAATTAACTTTTGTATGTGGAGATTTTACACAGTACTAAAATGTTGTGATACTAAGCGGTAGGTAAGCTTTGTCGTTTACGATTTTCTGTGGCGTGTATTTTTCTTTTACTGTGGAAATGTAGGAACTGTACAATACGTTGCCTTTCACTTCGAGTTATTCGACATACTTCAACAAAATATTTTGTGTGCACCTGAAGAGTAAGCGTATAGTTTTAATTATCGCCTTGAGAATTAATGTCTGGTAAATATGGTTCTCGGACTGGTCGCCGGATGTCGTAAAATTTTCACAATACTTCATCGGCGCAACTGATCGAGACCTTCAGGTGTGGCGAACATGCTGATGAGGCTGTGACGAGAAGAAACTGCACAGGCGTGAACGTGCCGTATTTGATAACCAGTAGCGCAGATATCCTGATCGGTAGCGAGAGAGACAGCGACACTGCCTGTCGGACGATCAACCGACGTCTGACGAGTTGAACACGGCAAGTGCCATAACCAGATTTCCCAGAAACTTCCCTCAATAGAAGAGGGATCAAAATAAGCGAACTCTTATCTCGATTTATCCGTAGATACTCGACCGTTTCTGATAAAACGGTGTTCAAAGTTTTCGAGGCATTTTCGAGGTACTTTGTGCTTTTTGGCGCTCTACCCACACGCACATGAAATGGTGGCACAGTGGTTAGGTCACTGCTTTTTAATTTTCCGCCCCGATGTCGAAACCCGATTATTACTTTTATTCCCGGTCGGGGCACACATTTTCAGCTGTCCCCATTGATGTACACTCCTGGAAATTGAAATAAGAACACCGTGAATTCATTGTCCTAGGAAGGGGAAACTTTATTGACACATTCCTGGGGTCAGATACATCACATGATCACACTGACAGAACCACAGGCACATAGACACAGGCAACAGAGCATGCACAATGTCGGCACTAGTACAGTGTATATCCACCTTTCGCAGCAATGCAGGCTGCTATTCTCCCATGGAGACGATCGTAGAGATGCTGGATGTAGTCCTGTGGAACGGCTTGCCATGCCATTTCCACCTGGCGCCTCAGTTGGACCAGCGTTCGTGCTGGACGTGCAGACCGCGTGAGACGACGCTTCATCCAGTCCCAAACATGCTCAATGGGGGACAGATCCGGAGATCTTGCTGGCCAGGGTAGTTGACTTACACCTTCTAGAGCACGTTGGGTGGCACGGGATACATGCGGACGTGCATTGTCCTGTTGGAACAGCAAGTTCCCTTGCCGGTCTAGGAATGGTAGAACGATGGGTTCGATGACGGTTTGGATGTACCGTGCACTATTCAGTGTCCCCTCGACGATCACCAGTGGTGTACGGCCAGTGTAGGAGATCGCTCCCCACACCATGGTGCCGGGTGTTGGCCCTGTGTGCCTCGGTCGTATGCAGTCCTGATTGTGGCGCTCACCTGCACGGCGCCAAACACGCATACGACCATCATTGGCACCAAGGCAGAAGCGACTCTCATCGCTGAAGACGACACGTCTCCATTCGTCCCTCCATTCACGCCTGTCGCGACACCACTGGAGGCGGGCTGCACGATGTTGGGGCGTGAGCGGAAGACGGCCTAACGGTGTGCGGGACCGTAGCCCAGCTTCATGGAGACGGTTGCGAATGGTCCTCGCCGATACCGCAGGAGCAACAGTGTCCCTGATTTGCTGGGAAGTGGCGGTGCGGTCCCCTACGGCACTGCGTAGGATCCTACGGTCTTGGCGTGCATCCGTGCGTCGCTGCGGTCCGGTCCCAGGTCGACGGGCACGTGCACCTTCCGCCGACCACTGGCGACAACATCGATGTACTGTGGAGACCTCACGCCCCACGTGTTGAGCAATTCGGCGGTACGTCCACCCGGCCTCCCGCATGCCCACTATACGCCCTCGCTCAAAGTCCGTCAACTGCACATACGGTTCACGTCCACGCTGTCGCGGCATGCTACCAGTGTTAAAGACTGCGATGGAGCTCCGTATGCCACGGCAAACTGGCTGACACAGACGGCGGCGGTGCACAAATGCTGCGCAGCTAGCGCCATTCGACGGCCAACACCGCGGTTCCTGGTGTGTCCGCTGTGCCGTGCGTGTGATCATTGCTTGTACAGCCCTCTCGCAGTGTCCGGAGCAAGTATGGTGGGTCTGACACACCGGTGTCAATGTGTTCTTTTTTCCATTTCCAGGAGTATCAACACCTGTCGGCAGCTAACGGTTTCGATTTAATTATCATTTCTTTCTAGGGAAGCTGTACGGTCATTAATGGTATCTGTTCTTTCGGGAACAGTTACTATCTGTAGTTACTATATGTAGTTAAAGGCTACCCGGCCATTGACCTCCTTCTGCGCGAATGCACACGCTTTGCCCGAACTCTTACGGGACTCGGCAGCTTAGTCTGCCGCGAGTAATGAGTGAATGGGCAAATACCTAGCAAGAGCACTACGAATGTGGGTTGTGGACAGTTGGGAATGTGGTCCTCGCGGGAAGCGGGCAAGGGATAAGTCCCTGCCGTCGCACTCTCCTCTGTCCCCTCGGTGGCTCAGATGGATTGCCCTTTACATTAGCAACATGAGGAAACGATGGAAAAGTCCACATACCTCTCTCACGGGTCGTTTACTACAGGTTCTGATGCCTGTCTCTCACTTCCCGCCGGTACTGGCTGCGCACGTTGCACCACAGCTCTCCCATGTGTCCACCAAAGGCGAAAGACTTTTATACCAACCTTCTGCGGGCTGTTCCCCATAACGTGGTGGAAAACAAGTACCCATCGGTTCATTGATCAAGAGTGTGGAAAACGATACACCACAACTTTCAGTCATCCACGGTGCGTTCTAAGTGGTATCAGATCGCCAACAAAACATATGCCACACGACAGCGACTTCACGCTATTGGACTGGCAGACTCACCTTATTGCCCAGATTGTCATCTCGCCACCTTTGTTGTTGTAACACTCAGTTACTAGAATTATCGTTTGTACACGTTTCCTAAATGTAATCATGTAAAATAAATAAATGAATACATAAATAAAAAAGATGGATAGAGCGTCTGCCATGTTAAGCAGGAGATCCCGGGTTCGAGTCCCGATCGGGGCAACCATTTTCAACTGTCGCCATTGATGTATGTCAACATTGTCGGCAGCTAAAGGTTTCGATTTAATTATCATTTCTTCATACTTTTATTTTTGTTTTTCATTTATATATCAATGTCTGTAGATCATTACACGATTGTTTACCAGTGTATGCTGCTATAACGTTGTCCTTAATCGTCTACTAATTGTATGTCGAAAGAATGAATTTGAAAAACATGAGAAAATTATTTGAAATTGCTTTCGGTGAAATTCCGGTAATGTATCTTGATTAGTATTCAATTGCAAGGGCCTGTTTTATTAAAAGTGATCTGTTATGCATGGTTTACCGCGAAATAATTGCCAACGCCCGAAATATTCACCATTGTTAACGGCATTTGTTTCCGAGTGAGACATACGAAGAAATGCCGCTGTGGCAAACCTACTTTACTGCGATGCTCGTCGTGTTCTGGACATCTGTGTTTAGAATGTTTCTAGGACTGGTGTCATCCAAGGAAATGCATCAAATCTTCCTGACGAATAAACATATGAAAGAATTAAATAAGAACTGATACGAGAATGGAACACCAGACTGTGAAAATTTAAAAAGATTGCAGTTCCTCAACATACCATACACACATATATTATGCAATATTTTCCGGCGTAACGTTAAGCGCCGGCACGACGATGAAGAACGGAAGAAATGGGTTAAAATTGCTCTGAGCACTATGGGAATTATCATCTATGGTCATCAGTCTCCTAGAACTTAGAACTACTTAAAGCTAACTAACCTACGGAGATCACACAACACCTAGTCATCACGAGGCAGAGAAAATCCCTGACCCCGCCGGGAATCGAACCCGGGAACCCGGGCGCGGGAAGCGAGAACGCTACCGCACGACCACGAGCTGCGGACCAAGAACAGAAGAGCAGAGAGGGTTGTGAGACGACGTCAGCCACTAGTACGATGACTAGGACGACACCAAGACAGGAAAGACATCTTTAGGAAGAGAAAATAATCGCCGTGCCGCCTAGCCGCGGCCGCAGTAGAAGACGAGGATTCTTACAAATACTAGAGCAGTGAACTATGAACTGCTTTGTTTTGCTTGCATTGAAATTGTATACAGGGTGTAAATTTTAAGTTGACAAACCAGAATAACTCGAAAAATGAGCTTCACACGAAATAATGTGTGGAATCCAAAGTTGGTTATTTTCGAGGGGGACATATGCTGCTGCTAAAATTAGCCAGCCACCCCAGCCCCCTAGGGGTGGGGCGGGAGGCAACTTTAAAATTTCAAATGGGAACCCCCATTTTTTATTGAAGAATCAGATTCTACATAAAAAACTACGTACATTTTGTCTTAAGCTCTTGTTTTGATTCTTGGTAGTTGGCGCTGTAATTCAAGAAAATCCATGTTCTCATTTTTGCGTGGAAGATGGTTACGGATAAATAAGAAGTATTTAATTCATAAATTTTGATTCGCTAAAACTAAAACTCTATCTCTCTCTCCATAGGGTGGGGTTTGAGAGAGAGGAATTAGAGTTTTACAAATGTTGACTCAAATATTAATTTTTTCCGCAGATTCGGATAAGTTTGGTTTGTTTCATGGTCATGAGACCACACATCTTTTAATCAACAAACAAATCACCTGACTAGCTAACTAACCAAACATCCTACTTATTAACGAGTGAACTCATTTACTAACAGAGTAAACAAAGTAAAAGACTAACTGCGGGAAAGACTAACCCATTCGCTAACTAAAGATGAACGTACTCCCGTTTAAGATTTGGTGGTCCTGAAAAGGAACGATTGGTTTCGTTTTATAGTTGATTATTTGCAAATAGTTGCAAATAAATGAACTTCGGGGTGCTTGTTTCCAGTGAGTCCCTTCACCTCTAACTTTCGGCCTGCTTGTTGTCCGTAAACCCCTTGCATCTCACCGTTTTATGAAATCAAATCTTCAAAGTGATGATCTCCAACTTCCATGCATTTATTGACTCGTGCTGTAAATCCCTGCACACATCTTGATAATATGTCTGGTGTAATTGTAGCGCAAGCATATCTTATTCTTTGCATCATATTTTCGTGAGTGGTAGGCGTTTCCTGATAAACGATATCTTTTAGATAACCACATAAGAAAAAATCTGGCGAGGTAAGGTCAGGCGACATGGCTGGCCAATTCACAGGACCTGCCCTGCCGATCCAGCGACCATGGTAAAGTCGATCTAGTACATCGCGCGCTACTAATGAATAATGCGCTGGACAAGCATCATGTTCAAATCACATATTTTGTCGAAATTCGATGCTCAGGTCTTCATGTAGATATGGCAGTTCAGTTTCAAGTAGGTTTCGATATTTTTGCCATTCAAAATACCTTCGATAAAATATGGACCGATAAGTTTATCGCCAATTACACCACACCAAACATTAACTGACCAAGGTCGCTGATGGTTGACTTCTCGAATCCAGTGTGGGTTCTGTTCACTCCAGTAATCCATGTTATGGCGATTAACTTTGCCGTGGTATGTGAATGTTGCCTCATCGGCGAAAAGTACTCTGGCAAAAAGGTTTGGTTTGTTTGCATCCGCTGAAATGCCCAGTGACAAAACGTTAGACGGTTTTAGAAGTCATCGCCACGTAGTTCATGATGCATGGATACATGATATGGATGAAAATTGTGGAGTTTCAGGATTTCCCAAACACTCATGTGTGAAATTCCTGATTGCCTTGATACACTACTGGCCATTAAAATTGCTACATCACGAAGATGACGTGCCACAGACGCGAAATTTAACCGACAGGAAGAAGATGCTCTAATATACAAATGATTAGCTATTCAGAGCATTCAACCACGGTTGGCGCCGGTGGCGACGTCTGCAACGCGCTGACATGAGGAAAGTTTCCAACCGATTTCTCATTCACAAACAGCAGTTGACCGGCGTTGCCTGGTGAAACGTTGTTGTGATGCCTCGTGTAAAGAGGAGAAATGCGTACCATCACGTTTGCGACTTTGGTAAAGGTCGGATTGCGGTTTATCGTATCGCGACATTGCTGCTCGCGTTGGTCGAGATCCAACGACTGTTAGCAGAATATGGAATCGGTGGGCTCAGGAGGGTAATACGGAACGCCGTGCTGGATCCCAACGGCCTCGTATCAGTAGCAGTCGAGATGACAGGCATCTTATCTGTATGGCTGTAACGGATCGTGCAGCCACGTCTCGATCCCTGAGTCAACAGATGGGGACGTTTGCAAGACAACCATCTGCACGAACAGTTCGACGACGTCTGAAGCAGCATAGACTATCAGCTCGGAGACCATGGCTACGGTTACGCTTGACGCTGCATCACAGACAGGAGCGCCTCCGATGGTGTACTCAACGACGAACCTGGGTGCACGAATGGCAAAACGTCATGTCTTCGGATGAATCCAGATTCTGTTTACAGCATCATGATGGTCGCAATCCGTGTTTTATTGGTTACAAGTCTCGGTAACCTCTCGTTCGCATTGACGGCACTTTGAACAGTGGACGTTACATTTCAGATGTGTTACGACCCGTGGCTGTACCCTTCATTCGATCTCTGCGAAACCTTACATTTCAGCAAGATAATGCACGACCGCATGTTGCAGGTCCTGTACGGGCTTTTCTAGATACAGAAAATGTTCGACTGCTGCCCTGGCCAGCACATACTCCAGATCTCTCACCAATTGAAAACGTCTGGTCAATGGTGGCCGAGCAACTGGCTCGTCACAATACGCCAGTCACTTCTCTTGATGAACTGTGGTATCGTGTTGAAGCTGCATGGGCAGCTGTACCAGTAAACGCCATCCAAGCTCTGTTAGACAATGCCCAGGCGTATCAAGTCCGTTATTGCGGCCAGAGGTGGTTGTTCTGGGTACTAATTTCTCATGATGTATGCACCAAAATTGCGTGAAAATGTAATCACATGTCAGTTCTAGTATAATATATTTGTCCAATGAATACCCGTTTATCATCTGCATTTCTTCTTGGTGTAGCAATTTTAATGGCCATTAGTGTATTTCTCTTGGGTTCGCATGTGGATTATGATCCACAGCAGCTAGGACTGCCACTTGATTGTTTTCGCCACGAACAGTAGCTGCACAGGTTCCTTTTTTCTGGTTCACACTGTTCCGCAGTAAATTGTTTAATAACTCTAACAAAAGAAGACCATGATCGTACTTGGCCAGGAAAACGCTGCGCATAAAGCGCGACTGCATCGTCAAAATTTCTCCCACTTTCTCCATAAACGTACAGCATCTCAATTTTTTTCTTCCACAGAAAGATAATTCATAATGTCATAAGCGACCTATTAATCTCAAGAAAGGAAAGATAAGGGGCGTCGAGAGAGGCAGGGTTAGAATTTCTATGAGCGAGAAGCGGCTCGCACGTTGTAATTCCGCCTAGCAATACTAACTCCACGGCAAACGCGACTGGTAGCGAGCAAAAGCCGCGAAAGCAGTCACACAAGATAATCAAACATAAGTCGCCCAAAAGACAATCGTTATAAACGATGTATTGCTGTCTGAATGCTCAGACGGGTAAAAGATACAGTGCTTATAATTTCTAAAGCCCAGTCTTATTAGGAGAAAGGGCGAATTTCTCATCCCTGCGCTTCCTATCTACATCTACGTGATTACTCTGCTATTCGCCGGCCGCGGTAGTCTCGCGGTTCTAGGCGCGCAGTCCGGAACCGTGCGACTGCTACGGTCGCAGGTTCGAATCCAGCCTCGGGCATGGGTGTGTGTGATGTCCTTAGGATAGTTAGGTTTAAGTAGTTCTAAGTTCTAGGGGACTAATGACCACAGCAGTTGAGTCCCATAGTGCTCAGAGCTATTTGAACTCTGCTATTCACAATAAAGTGCTTGGCAGAGGGTTCAATGAACCACCTTCAAGCTGTCTCTCTACCGTTCCACTCTCGAACGGCACGCGGGAAAAACGAGAACTTAAATTTTTCTGTGCGAGCCCTGATTTCTTGTATTTTATAGTGATGATCATTTCTCCCTATGTAGGTGGGTGGCAACAGAATGTTTTTGCAATCGGAGGAGAAAACTGGTGATTGAAATTTCACGAGAAGATCCTATTGCAACGAAAAACGCCTTTGTTTTAATGATTGCCACTCCAATTCACGTATCATGTCTGTGACACTATCTCCCCTATTTCGCCATAATACAAAACGAGCTGCCCTTCTTTGTACTTTTTCGATGTCATCCGTCAGTCCCACCTGATGCGGATCCCACACCGCACAGTAATACTCCAGAATAGGGCGGACGAACGTGGTGTAAGCGGTCTCTTTAGTAGATCTGTTGCACCTTCTAAGTGTTCCGCCAATGAATCGCAGTCTTTGGTTTGCTCCACCGACAATATTATCTATGTGATCGTTCCAATTTAGGTTATTTGTAATTGTAATCCATAAGTATTTATTTGAATTTACAGCCTTCAGATTTGTGTGACTTACCGCGTAATCGAAATTTAGCTGACTTCTTTTAGTACTGTACTCATGTGAATAGCTTCACACTTTTCTTTATTCATGGTCAATTGCCACTTTTCGCACCAGGAGATATCTTATCTGCAAACAATCTCAGATTGTCTCCTATGTCGTTAATATAGACCAGTATCAATAGAGGGCCTATAACACTTCCTTGGGGAACGCCGGATATTACTTCTGTTTTACCCGATGACTTTCCGTCTATTACTACGAACTGTGACCTTTCTGACAGGAAATAATGAATCCAGTCGCACAACTGAGGCGATACTCCGTAGGCACGCAGTTTGGTTAGAAGACGTATGTGAGGAACGGTGTCGAAAGCCTTCTGGAAATCTAAAAATATGGAATCAATTTGACATCCCCTGTCGATAGCACTTATTACTTCGTGAGTATAAAGAGCTGATTGTGTTTCACAAGAACGATATTTTCTGAAACCGTGCTGACTATGTGTCAATAAATCGTTTTCTTCGAGGTACTTCATAATGTTCGGCGGCACTCCGAAACACTACGTTGCTCATCAGCAAGGGCTGGATAAGAGCACCGATTATCGATTAGGGCTGAGTGGGATATCGATTATCGTACATAATTCTAAAAATGTAAACGACGTAACAGCCACGATATTCCGAAATAAAATGAAGGTGTGAACAATGTGATTTAAGTCAATAAATTCATGAATGTCGTTTTTTACGTTTTTCCACCCGAAACTGAAAGACTCAAACTAAGCAAGCACCCCAGTTGTGACTTCTCGACAAACAAGAGTGATTACCCCGAATCTAATAAAAAATTAGGTTTTTGAGTCAGTTTTTTAGTTAATGGGTTCACTCGTTAGTAAATAGGATGTTTGATTAATTAGTTGGCTATTCAGGTGATTTGTTTGATAATTAAAATTTGTGTGGCCTCATGATCACGAAACAAACAAAACTTATCCGAATCTGCAGAAAAAATTAATATTTGGGTCAACATTTGTAACACTTTAATTCTTCTTTCTCAAAACCCACCCTGTGGGGAGAGAGGGAGAGTTTTAGTTTTAGCGAATCAAATTGTACGACGTAAATAAGTACTTTTAATTTATCGGTAACCATTTTCCACGCAAAAATGAGAACATCGATTTTCTTGAATTACAGCGCCAACTACCAAGAATCAAAACAGATGTTTAAGACAAAATGTACGTAGTTTTTTTATGTAGAATCTAATTCTGTAATAAAAAAATGGCGGTTCCCATTTGAAATTTTAACGTTGCATCTCACCCCACCTCCAAGGGGCTGGGGTGGTGAGCTAATTTTAGCACCAGCAAATGTCCCCCTCGAAAATAATCAACTTTGGATTTTACACATTTTTTCGTCTGAAGCTTATTTTCCGTGTTGTTCTGGTTTGTCAACTTAAAACTTACACCCTGTATATCGAGGGACATTGATTATTTGCATGTCGCCGTTTGCTTGTGACATACCTTTGTGAATACGCAAAGTTAAGTATTGTCAATTTAACTTACTGTAATAAACTCCATTAATATGATTTGCTTGAATTGTCTTCTAACGATCCGAGAAAACAGCTTCCTAGGCACCCTATATTAGACGACTGGGCAGGATACTACATAAGTGTATGACGCCTACTGTGAAATCCAGTTGTAATTTTACAATTAATATGACGCCGTTGCGACCCCTAATCTGATAAGAACCAGTCGAGTAGTAACCTTTTACGGACATGGGCCGATAAAAGAAAACAATAAAAATAAAATAAATAAAAATAGTAATCAGGTTTCGAACACGGGACGCCAAATTATTAAACTGCGGTGGTAACCACTGACCCATCACATTAAGTACCTAGAAAATACTTCGAAAACTTTGATTTTTTTTAATGTGAATCGGTTGAGTGTCTACGAATAAGTCGACACATGTATTCGCTTGTCTTGACTCCTTTTCCACTGAGCGAAGTTGCTGAGAAATGGGTCGATAGGACTTCCCGTGTTGTCCTCCTCAGACTCGTGCGCAAAGGCTGTCAATGATGTGTGCTGCGTTCCAAAAATGAATCAAGTATTTCTCTTCGGTCGAACATCTAGTTTACGATGGAGATAGAGAAAATGAGCGATCGATGATGGAGCGAAGAAAAGAAGGTGGCCTCTTGTGTAGCGTAAACCTACAAACATGAGGTTGTACCTACAGGCCACAGCTGTCACCATGCTGTACAACTAAGTGGCGTGCTCGGATGTTGGTCCACAGGGCACGAGCCATATCAGATTCAGACAGCTATTATGATGAGCAATGTCACCTCCGTACCGCATTTTTACAGAATTGTCTTACACACGGAGCGTGTTAGACAAAGCGAGTAGGTGGGAGAAAGTGAATAAAAACGAGGAATCGTCGTCCTGCCTGCCAGCGGCGTTTCTTCGAAAATAGCTAGATTACTGAAGAAAGATAAAATTACATGCGTTTTCCGTCCGCCAACGAAACTCAGGGCCCTTTTAGGTTCAGTGAAAGATGATCTAGATTTAAGAAGGCCTGGCATTTAAGAGATTCCCTGCAGCTGAGAGACTGGGCTAACTTCTGGCACCTTGGAAGGTAGATGCGTCGAAAATCGAAGACACACAACGTTGGATCAGCCACAGAAATCTGCAATGGGCGAGCATTGCCGCAGTACAGGAAAACATTATGTAATGGTCCATATCTAACTGAGCAAATATGTAAAATCTTTCAGAAATTATAAAGTGATTTTAATCTTTGGTAATTATGTAGATGCTTGTATTTTAGAGGCTGTTTTTGAAGTAACCAGTCATTTTACTGATATATGCATGTAGTTATTTATTTTTGGGGCTTATAATTTTTCAAACTTCATATAAACTTGTCCAGTACCGACATAAAAGTTTTCTGGGTGTGGTACCGCGTCATAATGTATAAAACGTTTGAACATCATGCATGGGAAGATACAGTTCACGATCGAAGTAGAGAAGAGTAGACGTCGAAGTATACAGGACAACGGAGGGTACACTGGGGCACAGAGTATATCGCAAGCCTACACATACAGACAGGTATCTGCACGCCCAATCCTACTGTCATCCAGTGCAGAAGAACTCGGTCATCCGTTCTTTGGCAAGCCTTGCGCAGCGCCTAAGTGATGCTCAAAACATAACACGTGAGCTTAAAAGACTATGCACATCGTTTCTAGCTAATGGCTACAGCCATAAGTCGATCCGCACAGCCTTGTCGACGAACACAGGCCAGAAAGATAAGCAAGAAATAGACAAACTGCAGCCAATAGTGCGCTTACCTTATGTGAAAAATGTTACCTTGGCCGGGTTGGGGTGCAGCCTGTCTTCTATAGTGGTCGCAGGACCCAGGACGTGTTAGGCTCCACTAAGGACAAGGTGGATTCATTACACACTGCAGGAGTGTACAAGGTGGAATGCGAATGTGGAGAGGCATACATCGGCGAGACTGGCAGGCCAATATCAACGCGCATTCGGGAACACGAGCGCTGTATTCGTCTAGGGCAACACATCAAATCTGCAGTGGCAGAACATCAGCAAGACTACGGAAAAGAAATAAAATTCAGCGAAGCCTGTGTGTTGGCCAAGGAGCCGGTTATGACGAAACGCAAAATCAGAGAGGCCATCGAAATACTTAAAAACCCTAATAACATGAATAGGGAGGATGGACTCAGGATTACCTGATCTTAGCTGCCAGCAATCAGAGCCCAACAGACCGATCTGTCAATAAGAGGCCGGAGCAATACCGGCGAGTAACTACCGCCGCGCGGCCGACGTCCAGCATTTGGTAAACAACAGCCAACTTCTCATTCGACAGTGACCACCAGTCATGGCACATAACAAATGGTTCAAATGGCTCTGAGCACTATAGGACTTAACTTCTGAGGTTATCAGTCCCCTAGAACTTAGAACTACTTACACCTAGCTAACCTAAGGACATCACACACATCCATGCCCGAGGCAGAATTCGAACCTGCGACAGTAGCGGTCGCGCGGTTCCAGACTGAACCACCTAGAACCGCTCGGCCACAACGGCCGGGACACATAACACAACAGCCAATAGACAACAGAGTTTACGTTCTCCCTCCACTGCAACAATCTATTAAAATAAAGTTCCCTCTCCTTCTTCCTAAAGTGACCATTGAAAAGAACTATCTTTTAAAATTATGACGTAATGGCATGCGCAGTGAACAGTAACAACGAAATACAAGGAACACTGTATAGCTAGAACGCAGCAGTAGACCCAGAAGAAGGCCGCTGAAACCGTGACCGAAACTTGTTTTTCCTCCAGCAGCCGTAGTTTTATACATTATGACGCGGTACCACACCGAGAAAACTTTTATGTCGACTTACTCTGACCGCGGAAGCCTACGTAATTACATTGTCCAATACCATTGTACAGAATGGTCCACGGGCAAAAATAAATAAATAAATCTGCTGAACGCAAACACAGGAGATACCAACTTAGCACAGAATGGAATCCAGCGTTGGCCACGTTAAATATTTATTCCTTAATGAAGTTTGTTGTAAATAATACATCTCTTTTTCCAACTAACTGCTTAGTACACAGTATCAATACTAGGAATAAGAATAATATACATAAAGATTTAAAATCACTTACTCTTGCCCAGAAAGGAGTCCAGTATTCAGCAACGCATATTTTCAATAAGTTACCAGCAACCATTAAGAGTTTAGTTTCAGACAAGGCACAATTTAAACATAATTTAAAAGAATTTTTGGTGGCCAACTCCTTCTGTTCCATCCATGAGTTTCTCAACAAGTGCAATAGACCATTTTAATGAAAATTTATTATACTTTAATTTTTGTCAATACTTGGTTGTAACAGCCAAGTAAATAACTACTGTGCGGATGATGGATGTATGGAAAGCAGATGTAGGTCTTAAGTCGTAAATAGTGGAAGTTTAATTTTAAATCTTGTACATAATCTGACTGTTCTTAACTGACGATCACAGAAATGAATAATTTACTTTAATTTTTGACAATACTTGTTTGTAATAGCCAAGAAACTAGCAAATGTCTGAATGATGGCTTTAATGAAAGCAGATGTACGTATTAAACCCGTAAATATTAGGTTTAAATTTAATTCATGTACATAATTTTACTGTTTATTGACTGAGGATCATTAAAATTAATGGAACTCAAGTTTTTCTAATAACATTTTTGTAATGTGTTTTAGTTCAAATGGCTCTGAGCACTATGGGACTCAACTGCTGAGGTCATAAGTCCCCTAGAACTTAGAACTACTTAAACCTAACTAACTTAAGGACAACACACACATCCATGCCCGAGGCAGGATTCGAACCTGCGACCGTAGCGGTCACGCGGTTCCAGACTGTAGCGCCAGAACCGCTCGGCCACCAGCGGCCGGCTGTAATGTGTGTTTTTTTTTTTTTTTTTTTTTTTGACATGTTCCACACCCAGGAGGATTTCCTCTTTTATGGGTCTGTGGAATGAATAATTAACCTAATCTAATCTAATCTAACAGCGACTACAAAGAGGAACTGTTGGTCGTATAAGGAGTGACGCTGCGGTGGCGACATAGATATTCGGCAGACAATGACGAGGGCGGGCGCACATGAGGATATGTGCGCTGTTGTTCACTGAATTTGGCGCGTTCACGCCAGCGCGGTTTCTGCTTGAACTGGTATAAATGGAAGCGTTCGGTCACAGCCCCAGAGTTCTGGATATTGCAGCGATTAAGAACGTCAACCCCAACTTGCAACTGAAGACAGTAGATGAATTCTTCTTTGATCATAGACGAGTCCTGGGTTTTACAGAGAGAAAGCCATTCAGCGACCGCCCCCAAGTTCAAGAGACATCAACTGGCAATACCAGGCATATTTAACCTAAAATTCGACGAGTTCTCATCACTGTTTTAGGAACTAAAGCAGCAAAGCAAAGGAAGTCGAAAGCGATGGATCCGCTACAGAAATCCGGAGGATCGGCGAGAAACCCACAGACTGATCATGGAACTGCAAAGCGAAGTTGAAGAATGGCGACAGCAAACCTAGGAACACAGGATGGCGAACTCCCTGCTGAGAACACAAGACGAATAAGTCGACACACGTATTCGCTTGTCTTGACTCCTCTTTCACTGAGCGAAGTTGCTGGGAAATCGGTTGACAGCTGTGGCCTGTAGATACAACCCCATGTTTGTAGGTTTACGCTACACAAGAGGCCACCTTCTTTTCTTCGCTCCATCATCGATCGCTGGTTTTCTCTATCTCCATCGTAAACTAGATGTTCGACTGAAGAGAAATACTGGATTCATTTTTGGAACGCAGCACACATCATTGACAGCCTTGGCGCGTGAATCTGAGCAGGAGAACACGGCAATAAAGGAAAAAAATCCTGCGACCACCACCAAGTTCAAGAGACATCAACTGGCAATACCGGGCATATTTGACTTAAAATTCGACGAGTTCCGACCACTGTCTCAGGAACTAAATCAGCAAGGCAAAGGAAGCCGAAAACGATGGATCCGTTACAGAAACTCGTAAAATTGGCGAGAAACCCACAGACTGATCATGGAACTGCAAAGAAGAGTTAACGAATCGTGACAGCATACCTAGGAAGACAGGATGGCGAACTTTCTGCTGAGAACAAGAAGAATGGCGAATAGTTGACAACAACAGGCGAAGAAGTGCACCAGAGAGAGCGATGAGAGGTCCCAATGAGCTCAAGGATGACTCTTTGGCTTAAGCTGATTTATAAGCCGAAATATACCAAGATCAGGTGAAGACATCCTCGATTCCAGTAGATCAGTACCTATGCCACGTTGAGACTGAAACAACGGAAGAAGGGGATCTCCAAAAATACTCCAGCACAAGTCTGTCCTCAGCTGATAACTCCGGCAGAGACTAAACACATTCTTGAAAACAACAAAAACAAATCACTAGGCGAAGAATTTATAAGCAAGGCTGACTTGAAACGCATGCACAGGAAACAAATTGTACAAATAACAAAAATCATGAACATCTATTTGATGTGTTGCTTCCGTGAGTGCAGGGTAGTACCCATTCCTACACCAGGAAAAGGCCTCTCTCAGTCAGGAAATTACAGACCAGTTAACCTCCACCCAGCGCTGAGAAAGGCGCTAGAAAAGTATTCTTAGGCGAATACAGGACAGCCGGCCGGAGTGGCCGAGCGGTTCTAGGCGCTACAGTCTGGAACCGCGCTACCGCTACGGTCGCAGGTTCGAATCCTGCCTTGGGCATGGATGTGTGTGATGTCCTTAGGCTAGTTAGGTTTAAGTAGTTCTAAGTTCTAGGGGACTGATGACCTCAGAAGTCCCAAAGTGCTCAGAGCTCAAGATTAGTCACCGTGGGTATTCCCCAAGACTTCGTCATGTCGCCTTCACATTTAAACTTGTACATTAAAGACATTCATAGTGTGCAACTTTTGTCTGTCAGCTTATACGCAGATGGCATAGCGTTCTTTACTACTGGAAAGCGAGTGGATCACCTCACGCCGACGATGCAAAGGCAGTTAGGCCTTATGGAACAGAGGGCAAAAGGCAACAAAATAACATTTAAGTCGACCAAGGAAGCAGCCATTGCGGTAGGCTCCCATTATTAAAACAACAGACCCCATGGTCAAATACTGTCTGGGAGTACGTCATGTCAGGTAACTGCTTTAAACGACACAAATGCGAGAGAAGAAAACTCCTGAAAAGCCCGGATATGAAACAACGTAAGAAATTACAACTGTTCCATGCCACATTAGGACCCATTCTACTATACAGGTCAACATTATGGGAAACTACATGTGAAACCGATTACAAGAACCTACAGGGGCTACAAAATTGCTGCCTGAGATGGATCACAGGAGCCATTGTGTGGGTACGGAACCAAGAGTTACACAATAAGAGGGTATTTGACAAATTGGGCGCCCTACGAGGAATAATACGTCAACCAGGTACAGTAGGCACTTTCTGTGTTTGAAGGGGAACAACGCTCCAACATCCATGCTCAGTTGCTGGACATGTACAACAGCAGTGAATCATTTTTTGACACAGAGGTTAGGTGCTGCAGATGATCCTAGTTGTGTCGCAAAGTCTAATGTCGAAAAACGAAGTGGCAAGCCACCTCTCTGCAAAGATTTGGGAACCACAAGAGAGGCGGGGGCGTATCACAAACGACGCGCATGTCAAAAAAGTGAAAATCAGTTGCGGATCAGTTTTTAACATTTTGCACGCCATTTTGAACTCGGCAAAGGTTGTCACCAGTTGGGGTCTGCTACTGCTCACATCAGTTCAAAAAGCCCACCAAACTGAAGCGGAAATGTTGTAGCTGTGTCAGACCAGTTTAGATGACTTCTTGTCGAGCTACCTAATGCCGGAGGAACCACGTACTCGCCTGAGACGTGTTTCAACACTGGACAGAGTTTGAAAGAGGCTGAATTGTGGCTCTCCATTTGGCCGGCTGGTTCGATCGTGGAGAATCTGTATTTGGTTCAAATGGCTCTAAGCACTATGGGACTTAACATCTGAGGTCATCAGTCCCCTGGACTTAGAACTACTTAAACCGAACTAACCTAAGGACAGCACACACATCCATGCCCGAGGTATCCAGATTTATGTGGCACTCGGATGTGACAGTGGTCCAGTGTTGGATTGCACAGCAACGTGGCTGCAGGCATACTCGTAGTCAAGGACACAGTCGATCACTGCTGCCCCCCCACAAGATATGATCGCCATATTGTGTACTGGGCACATTGTAACCCTTTCACTTCAGCGCCCGCCATCCGAGAACAAGTAATGGCCTCCCTACAACTTTCTGCCATCCCGCACCATTGGTGGGAGATTAGCATCAGTCGGACTAGGGAATCATGGTCCCATGTGTAGGCTGCCGCTAACACTTTAAGACAAACAGCAGCGTTTGGAATGACACCGTGACTGGTAAGCATGAACTGCTGATGAATGGCGTCTCATTGTGTTCCTCAACGAATCACGGTTCTGTAGTAACCCGGATGATCATGGTTGGTGAATATGGTGGCGACTTATCGGATGTCCCATTCTTTCAACACGTTAGAGAGGCACAGCTGTGTTAAAGCTTGCGTAATGGTATGGAAGCACCGGGTATGATTTCAGGTCACGTCTGGTAGCGACTGAGGGAACTCTGACGGTACAAAAATACATCACGATAATTCTGCATCCTCATGTACACACCTGGAAATTGAAATAAGAACACCGTGAATTCATTGTCCCAGGAAGGGGAAACTTTATTGACACATTCCTGGGGTCAGATACATCACATGATCACACTGACAGAACCACAGGCACATAGACACAGGCAACAGAGCATGCACAATGTCGGCACTAGTTCAGTGTATACCCACCTTTCGCAGCAATGCAGGCTGCTATTCTCCCATGGAGACGATCGTAGAGATGCTGGATGTAGTCCTGTGGAACGGCTTGCCATGCCATTTCCACCTGGCGCCTCAGTTGGACCAGCGTTCGTGCTGGACGTGCAGACCGCGTGAGACGACGCTTCATCCAGTCCCAAACATGCTCAATGGGGGACAGATCCGGAGATCTTGCTGGCCAGGGTAGTTGACTTACACCTTCTAGAGCACGTTGGGTGGCACGGGATACATGCGGACGTGCATTGTCCTGTTGGAACAGCAAGTTCCCTTGCCGGTCTAGGAATGGTAGAACGATGGGTTCGATGACGGTTTGGATGTACCGTGCACTATTCAGTGTCCCCTCGACGATCACCAGTGGTGTACGGCCAGTGTAGGAGATCGCTCCCCACACCATGGTGCCGGGTGTTGGCCCTGTGTGCCTCGGTCGTATGCAGTCCTGATTGTGGCGCTCACCTGCACGGCGCCAAACACGCATACGACCATCATTGGCACCAAGGCAGAAGCGACTCTCATCGCTGAAGACGACACGTCTCCATTCGTCCCTCCATTCACGCTTGTCGCGACACCACTGGAGGCGGGCTGCACGATGTTGGGGCGTGAGCGGAAGACGGCCTAACGGTGTGCGGGACTGTAGCCCAGCTTCATGGAGACGGTTGCGAATGGTCCTCGCCGATACCCCAGGAGCAACAGTGTCCCTAATTTGCTGGGAAGTGGCGGTGCGGTCACCTACGGCACTGCGTAGGATCCTACGGTCTTGGCGTGCATCCGTGCGTCGCTGCGGTCCGGTCCCAGGTCGACGGGCACGTGCACCTTCCGCCGACCACTGGCGACAACATCGATGTACTGTGGAGACCTCACGCCCCACGTGTTGAGCAATTCGGCGGTACGTCCACCCGGCCTCCCGCATGCCCACTATACGCCCTCGCTCAAAGTCCGTCAACTGCACATACGGTTCACGTCCACGCTGTCGCGGCATGCTACCAGTGTTAAAGACTGTGATGGAGCTCCGTATGCCACGGCAAACCGGCTGACACTGACGGCGGCGGTGCACAAATGCTGCGCAGCTAGCGCCATTCGACGGCCAACACCGCGGGTCCTGGTGTGTCCGCTGTGCCGTGCGTGTGATCATTGCTTGTACAGCCCTCTCGCAGTGTCCAGAGCAAGTATGGTGGGTCTGACACACCGGTGTCAATGTGTTCTTTTTTCCATTTCCAGGAGTGTATTATTAACTCATATGTGACAGAATAGTGGTACCAGTTTTCAACAATACGATGCCCGTCCACGCACGGCACTTTCTGTATGAACTGAGTCATGTTGAGGTACCCCCATGACCAGCAAAATACCCAGATCTGTCCCCAATAGAACATGAGTGAGATCAGTTCTGGCGCCAACTCTGTCCCAGTGACAGTTTCCAGGGTATAAAGGACGTAGTTACAACAGCTGCGGGCCAGATTGTCTCAGGAGAGAATAGAATAGCTTATGGACACCGCTGTCAGCCAAATCACTGTATGCATCCAGATCAGAGCGGGCACCACCTCATACTGATAAGCGGGCCCATGCTAACAACTTATTTGTAATTTGACTTCATACTGTAATCACTGAAATAATATCACATACTTCCTCAATCCGCTAAGTTTCATTCCGTTTCACCCTCCCCTTACAGGTGTCTTATTTTGCTTGTTAGAAATTGTATATGACAGATCGCTACGAAAAAAGATTGTGAAAAAGACTAAAATGATAAGGGCATGTGGAGAGAGAGAATGAGAAGAGGCCTTGGAATATTCAAGATGAACATGGAGTGCAAGAGACCAAGGCGAAGACTGACAAAAGGCTAGAAGGAAGAAAGGATTTAGGAGAGAGGTGAAGACTGGACCAAGGTAGCGACAGAGAGATGGTGAGAAAACCTGAGGAGATCTATATCTACACCAATACTCCGCAAGTCACCTTACGGTGTGTAGCAGAGGGTGCTTCTGATAGCACTACCTGTTCCTCCCTTCCCCGTTTCACTGATGAATGGTGCGTGGGAAGAATCATTGTCAATGAAGCTACGTATGATTTCCAATTTCTCTGATTTTCTAGTAGTGACGAGACGAACGTGGAATAGCGTAATATGTTGTACGGCTCTTCTTGGAATATGCGCTCTGTAATTTCAACAACAAATCTCTCTTGACGTTATTAATACAGGTAATTTCATGTATGAGTCCGAGATCCTTGTGAATACTTTCTGAATAAAACCGTTTGGATTGCTTACTATGCGTCTTTTTTCATAACGCCTTTTCGGCTACTGCCATTATCAAAACAAAACTCAGAGCAAGGTTCAATGTCAGTATCAATAAAATAAGTTCCTAATCGGAGCTCCAACTCCTGACACTGAACATTGTTGTAGGGATGCTGAGTTTTAAACTGACGACGGCAACAGCCAAAACGACGTTACAAATGAAAACATATGTCAAGCGATCTAAATTGTTTTATTCACAGAACTCTCCTTGATGCACAACGCCTCTCTCGTAACGTCTGGACTGGAGGTTATTGTTCTCCATAGCGCTTTCACTCAGATTAGACGATCCAGTGACGAAGTGCGTCGCTCTTCGTTGGATCTCGTGTGTTTGGGTGTGTGTGTGTGTCTTCTTATTCCCTAATATCTGTTTTTTGCGGTCTTTTCACTTTAGAATGTTCTGGATGGCTACTCCTAGGTATTGTATGGTAGCTATTGTTTCTTGTGATTTGTCACAAAGGGTATAATATAATAGTAGTGGATTCTTCTCCTGTTACGCACAGTACGTTACATTGCCGGCCCACGTGGCCGAGCGGTTCTAGGCGCTTCAGCCTGGAACCGCGCGACCACTTCGGTCGCAGGTTCGAATCCTGCCTCGGGCATGGATGTGTGTGATGTCCTTAGGTTAGTTAGGTTTAAGTAGTTCTAAGTTCTAGGAGACTGATGATCTAAGATGTTAAGTCCCATAGTGCTCCGAGCCATTTGAAGTACGTTACATTGTATTTATATACAATATTGACGATTAGCTGCCAATCCCTGTACCAAGTGTCGAACCCCTGCAGGTCTTCTTGTATTTGGGTCAGTTTTGAAGTGTGCGATTTCTTTGTATATAACAGCATCATGGAAGTTTACGACGTTATACGCTAGGTCATTTATATATATTGTAAAAAGTAATGGTCTTACAAGGTGGAATGAGACTGATTTTCTTTGCAAAATGTGGCAACCCTGCAGGCTTGTGTAGGCACAATGTAAGTGACCTTGGACTATAAGCTGCTTCTAGTCCAAGCGGCACATCGATGCAACCGCTCAGTCATGAGTTGTGTTGTAATAAGTTAACACGTGTTCGTGTCTCTCGTCACGGAAATGGAACTGCATAATATTGCGCAATGGTGTGCCATTTCTTTTTGCATTAAATTGGGTGAAAAGGCGACGACGACTTACGGTAAACTTCAGAAAGCTTTTGGAGAGGAGGTTATGTCAAGAGCTCAAGTTTTTCGTTGCTATAAAATGTTTAGTGAAGGCAGAACGAATGCTGAAGATGAAGACCACAGTGGACGACCATCAACCTTACGGACAGATGTTAACTCGTACGATCTGATCGAAGATTATCCGTGAAAATGAGTGCAGAGGAACTGAACATCAATAGAGAAACGGTTCATCTAATAATAACTGAAGATCTTGGTGTGAGAAAGATTTGTGTAAAAATGGTCCCCAAAAATCTCACAACACAACAGCGAGAAACACGGAAAAATGTGGCAGCCGCCGGCCGGTGTGGCCACGCGGTTCTAGGCGGTCGCAGGTTCGAATCCTGCCTCGGGCATGGAAGTGTGTGATGGCCTTAGGTTAGTTAGGTTTAAATAGTTCTAAGTCTAGGGGACTGATGACCTCAGATGTTAAGTCCCATAGTGCTTAGAGCCATTTGAACCATTTTTTGTGGCAGCCGATCTGTTAGAGCAAACGGAAATCAATCCAGAATTGTTGAGCCGTGTTATCACTGGTGATGAATGTTGTTTTTTTCAGTACGATCCAGAGACAAAACGCCAAAGTTCGCAATGGTGCACAAAGGGATCACCCAGACCAAAAAATGCTGGAATGTCAAAGTCAAAAGTGAAATGCATGCTTGTGTGCTTCTTTGATTCCAAGGGAATCTTCATAAAGAGTGGGTGCCTCTTAGACTAACATTTAACCAATATTACTACAAAGAAACTTTAGAAAGACTTCATAAATTAGTTCTTCGTGTCCGTGCCAACATTGCTGATAACTGGATTCTGCATCACGATAATACGCCATCCCATACTGCCCTGTCAGTACTGCAATTTTTAACCTCAAAACAAATTTCAGTACTAGCACAGCCGCCTTATTCACCAGATATCGTTCCGTGCGACTTTTTTTCTATTTCCAAGAGTCAAAACGGCGGTCAAGGGACACCATTTTCAAACAACACAAGATGTCCAAAAAGCTGTGACGAGGGTCTTGGAGGATATTACAGGAGATGAGTTCCAGAAATGTTACCATCAATGGCAGAAGCGCTGGAAAAAATCGTGTGCAATCAGGAGGGAACTATTTTGAAGGAGACAACACTAAACTTGACTAAAACGGTAAGCAAAATTTTTTTTTCACATCAGTCTCATTATTTTACTGTCGCGCCTCGTATAACACCCCTTTGCGGTAGGCTCGAAGTCATTTTTACGTCTGAAGATTTCCCTCCATTGAGAACGACGCTCTGTGCTCTGTTTGCCAGAAACTCTTCCACGTAATCACACAGTCGATCTAATTTTCCGCGAGTTCTTATTTTATTCATTAGGCGGCAGTGCGAATCTGTATCGAATGCCTTCCGGAAGTCGTGATCTATTGTTTTCTGAGGCTCGTGGACGAACAGAATGAGCAGCGTTTCACACGGATGTAATTTTCGGAATCCATGTTGATTCCTAGAGAAGCGATTCTTCGGTCTCCAGGTATGTCGTAATATGTGAACATAAAACACGATCCAAAATTCCAGAAGAGACAGACGTCAGAGATAGAGACCTATTCTAGACCATTCTTAAAAAAGGGGATGACCTGCGTTTTTTTTTCCAGTTACTACAAACACTTCGTACTTCCACTGAACTGTGGTACACTGCTGCCAGAAGAGGAGTAAGTTTTTCGCGTGCTCTACACATAGTCATATTAGTATCCCATCAGTTGATATTTTGTTACTTGCATGACTCTCCCATTTTTAGCTGGCAAGTTATCGCCTCCACTTATTACGACAGCATGATCAGGAAGATTGCTCGTGATATTCTCCAAGTTAAATCTTATGCGCTCTACGACTACAGATCCCGACGCATTTGTTCTATAAATGCAACCGATTTCGAGCCTTATGTTCCAAGCAGACCTTGCCAAACGCAGAAAAATGCGCAAGATGATGACGATTCGTGACGTTATTCCTGTATGTGTAAGGGGCGTTCAAAAAGAAACGGGTCGGAGGCATAATTACAGAAACTAGTACCTGTATGTTAGAAGTATTGACCCTGGCTGTTGAGATACTTGTCCGACTGTGACACAAGGCGGTGAATGTTAGCCAGTTCCGCACGTACACCTGGATGTCATCGTCCGAGGTGAATCGTTGCCCCTAAGAGGACCAAAAATGGCGTAATCACATGGAAAGAGGTCCGGACTTGATGGAAGGTGGCATTTTTGCATGAGTGCCGCGACTGTGTTGGCCTTATGAGGCTTTCCTCTGTCGTGGAACAGAATGGCCTCACGGATGAGATTGCCTGGTCGTTTTGATTTGATCGCTAGGCGAAGGGTGGTTAAGGTTTGCAAGTAACGCTGGGCATTCACTGTTGTCCCGTGCTGCAGGAAGGGTGCCATCTTGGTCAAAGAAGAACGTCAGCATAACCTTTCCTGCACTCATGTTGATGGCCTTGGCTTATTTGGTGGTGGTGGTTTGGGATGCTTACACTGAAGACTTTGTCGTTTTGATTCTGGTTCGAAGTGATGACACCATGACTCATCTCCAGCTACCACTCGTGCCAGGAACGCATTCCCTTCCTGAGAATAGCTCTGCAGATGAGCAAGATAGTGGACCATTCGACATGCTTCCTGGTATGGTTGAAGACTGTGGGTGACCCACTGGGCACACACTTTGCACATGTGCAGTCGTTCCTTCATGATGGTGTGAACACTTCCGTCGCTCAATCCTATCACGGCAGCTATGGCTTTAACTGTCACTCGGCGGTCCTGGGTAACGAGTGCGTCCACCAGCTGGACGATGTCATCGGTAACGCAGTGTGGTGCTCCAGACCGTGCATCATCGGCTAACGACACCCGTCCTTCCCTGAAGCGCTTGTGCCACGCCTTGACCCTTGCAAGGGACATGCAGTGTTCGCCGTACACTTGTGATATTCGTCAATAAGTGTCCGTTCCTCCTACTCCTTCCGCTGTCGGAAAACGAACAACACCTCTTTGCTCTTCTGTTGACGCCTCCATGTCACTGTTTGCAATGCGACTGGCAGCGTTGGATGTTTGATGCATACTGCTACTAACTCTGTATAGTCACGTGACGTGCACACGTGCCCTCTAGCGACGGGCTGTGAACTTCCACGCTCTGGTCGCAACCACCCCTCGTTACACACCCCACGACATTATCCTCCTGTCACCAGTTTCCGCATTCCAGACTCCGATTCGTTTCTCTTTGAACGCCCCTGATATAAAGCAGAAATGATATTAAGCCTAAGATAGATGACAGCTGTTGGTGCATGCTGCCCAGCTACAGTCTGGGTGGTATACTACAGGTAGCATGTAAAACTGTAAATATGCTATTATCTTACGTCGAAAAGATGGAGAAACTTACTTGTGGTCTTTGTCAACATACGAGGGTTGGAACTTAAATAGTGGCATCTACTTATTCACAACCGATACAAAAGAGTTACATGTTTGTACCTGTTACTGTCCTTCAAAGTAGTCACAGTGTTATGTAGAACCCGTTGCCAGCGATGTGGAAGGCGTAATATACCGTTAGCGGAGCCTGTTCTGTCGATGGTGCGAATGGAGCGGTATACTGCCTGTCGAATCTCTGGAACAGTTCTGAAGCGAATGCCATGAAGTGGTTCCTTCATCTTCGGAATCAAATTGTCAAAAGAACTTAAGTCGTATTACTGTTCGTTTTTGGAGCATCACCTGCGACCAGCTTTGCGAAAGAAGCGGCGACACTTCCTGCGCAACCCATCCATCATTTTGCACAATTCGCGAATGCATACAGCGCAAGCTGTGGCTGCTCTGTTCGGTCGATGGGACTGGGAAGTACTGTACCATCCACCATACTCCCCGGACTTAAGTCCTTGTGATTTTGATCTGATTCTGAAGATGAAGCAACCACTTCGTGGCATTCGCTTCAGAACTGTTCCAGAGATTCGACAGGCGGTAGACCGCTCCATTCGCACCATCAACAGAACAGGCTCTGCTAACGGTACACTACGCCTTCCACATCGCTGGCAACGGGCTGTACACAACGCTGGTGACTACATTGAAGGACAGTAAAAGGTGCAAACATCTGACTGTTTTGTATCGGTTGTGAATAAATAGTTGCCGCTATTTAAGTTCCAAGCCTCGTATAAGCACGAATGGTTCTGAGAAAAAAAATTGAAAATTAAAGTATCATTCATTTATATAATACGCGATCCAGACACATTAATGCTATCACCGCCTATGTTCTACGTCAACGTGCAGTACCAACTCGCCGACAGCAGGTGGCAGCACGAGCAGTGGACGGTAAATGAAGCGTGTCGGGGGCGCGCCGCAAACAGTACAAACGCTGTCGTAAGGCAGGAAAAGGAGCGGTTTATACGACGTCCAAAAAGGCATGATCATTGGCTTTTGGTGCAAGTGTGGAAGCATTTCCAGAACGACTAAGTGTTAACGTGCCACTGTGGTTAAAGTATACTGTGTATGTCAAAATGGCGCTATCCAAAACCCAGCGCTGAGGCAACTGTGATGTGAGTGCAGGAGTGAACGACAGCTACAGGGATGTGTACGGGCGAACAGACGTGCAGCTGTTGAGCAACAACCGCCCAGATGAACCAAGGGGCTACCTACAGTGTCTCCTCGACGACCGTTCAGCGAACGTTGCTGCGTATGAGACTCTGCAGCAGTTGCCAGGTTCATGCACCCACATGATGACTGCTATTCATCGGCGACGAAGGCTGGATTTTGCACGCCAGTATCACAACTGGACGTCCATTAAGTACTGAGAGGTGGTATTTTTAATTCACTGAGCCGTGCGTGGCTCGTGTTCGTGCCATTTCTTATTTAACATCCTGTTTTTACCGTACTGCCGCCTCGTTATGTTAATTTTCAGTTACTGGTGTCACCGAGTTGCTGCCTTGCCTGTCTGTGAGCGGCAGCAGCAGCGCTTATCGATATAGGCCCTGCCGTATTATCTTTGCTGGACTGCCGTTACTTCCTGGTCGTCGTGTGTTGTCCAACGAGTTGGAATGCGCCAGCAGTGCAATTCGGACTGGACAATGAAGTGAGTGGAACGCGCCAGCAGTAGAGTTCGGACCTGGCAGTCGGGCAGTTGGGACGCGGCAGAAGTTTGGTCGGGATGGAGCGGCAGTGACGTTTGGATAGCTATGACTCGCCCGACTGTTGCCGGCACACCTGGCTGGGGACGGTCTTGGTTGATCTTCGGTTGGTCGTCTTACCGGACGACGTGTATTTGCTCGCCGATCGCTTATGAGTTGGCGGTGTGTCTCAACTCGTGGTTCGTCCTTGTGATTGCACAGTCACAGCTTTTAGCATTGGTCGCGTTATTCGTCCAACTATTTGTGAAATTGTGTGCAGCCTGTGGTGTTCAGTGCCAATTTATTTTAGTGTATCTCCGTGCTGACATGCAGCAGTTGGTCGGTTGGCGCAGTCGCGTTGTAGCACCAGTGGGGCATGCCGCGCCAGGGAGGCGCGGTGACCCATCACTCGCCGATGATTGCCGACACACATGATTTGAATGGGGACGACTCTGGTCGATCGTCGGTCGGTCGTCTTGTCGGACGACGTACATTTGGCCAGCTGTCGCTTACAGGTTGGCTGTGTGTGCCAACTCGTGATTCGTCCTTGTTTTGCTCAGTCACTGCCGTTAGCATTGTCTAGTTCTTCGTGCAACTGTGTGTAGTTTATGTGGTTTGACTGACAAGTTATTTAAAGGTTGTCTGCGTGCTGGCTCTGAATTACTCGGTTGGCGTGGAGTAGCGCGGAAGGACAGGATAGCCATCACTCGCCCGACGATGGCCGACACACACGTCTGAGTGGCAACGACCTTGCTTGGCCGTTTGGTCGGTCGTCTGATTAGACGACGTGTATTTGCGTCGTCCACCGCTTATGGGTTGGCTGTGATCCGTACTGGTCGTTGTTCCACTCTCCGCTGTTAGCATCGTTTCATTTTTGGTGCAAGTGTGGAGCAGAACTGGTCTTGATCATTGGTCTGTTGGCTGTCTGTCGGTTGGGTTCCCAGCGGATTGAAAATGGGTCGGCCGACTGCCTGTCTCACGTAAGCGAGCGTTAGTGTTTGAATTCCAGGCCGACCCTCGAACATCTCAGCGCCCTTGGGTGTACTGCCCTAATATTTTTTTAAAATTTGTCCTTGTTGTTTGTACTTGTATGGCTTCTAGCCGACTTTTTAAAAAAATTAGAGTTCTCTTGCTCTTAAGGCCTTCAGCCTAAATTAAAGAACTGTTTCACGTAAGGCCTTTGGTATTTAAAAAAATTAATGTTATGGAGTTTTAAGTGTTAGGCCTTCAGCCGATTTGAATTTAACTTATTTACCTCAGCCTAACTAAAGAGAACTTAAGATAAGGCTCACCTGTTAAATTTCTGATTATGCTTGCGTTTTAAGTTATTGGCGCCGGCCGAGATGACCGAGCGGTTCTAGGCGCTACAGTCTGGAACCGCACGACCGCTACGGTCGCAGGTTCGAATCCTGCCTCGGGCATGGATGTGTGTGATGTCCTTAGTTTAGTTAGGTTTAAGTAGTTATAAGTTCTAGGGGACTGATGACCTCAGTTTATAAGTCCCATAGTGCTCAGAACTATTCGAACCATTTTTTCACGTTATTGGCCTTCAGCCATTTTTAAGTTAAAGTGGCTTTCAGCTGGTAATTAAGTCCCAAGGATTAAAACTCTGTTTTTTTTTCCAATTTTTTTTGGGAGCTTGTAATGTTTGGTTCAAATAATAAAGTTGTATGTTTGAGCGTAACTGACAGCCCTTATTTTGGCCCCTTTCCACAATTTATATTATCTGTCCTGTCCTGCGGGATTAACAAGGTGTTTCAATCACGTTTTATGCTTCATCGGACAGGTGGCCATTGGCAAGTATGGCGTGAAATGTCTGAAAGCAACCACTCTGCAATCAGAAGGAGCGTAAGGTCACCGGAATATTTTCGCAGAACTTCCTGTGTGATCTTGCCATTGTGGAAGGCCCAGTGGATCAACACAAGTATGCATCTATCCTTGAGGACGATGGCGACCTCTACAAGCAATCTGTTTTTCCTCGGTACAATAGCACCTACCAGCAGGACAATGCAACGTGGCAAACAGCTAGAACTGCATGTGCGTCGTTCGGAGAGCACTAATATGAGTTTACGATACTCTCATGGTCACTGAATTCCCCGGATTTAAACCAATTGAGAATATGTGGAACCACCTCGATCGGGCTATTTGCGCCATAGATCCTCCATCGAGGAACCTAGCACATCTGGCCGCGGCCTGGAGTTGGCATGGTTGCAGATCCATGTCGGTACCTTCCAGAACTTCACTGACTCTTCTTGCACATCTCGCAGCGGTCTGCGCTGGAAAATGCGATTATTCAAACTTTTGACAGGTAGTCACAATAAGGTGACTTGACAGTGTATTTACGGAAAGTTATTTACAAAAAGGTGGTATTAAAATGATAATACTGATACATGGTAAAACAACGCTTTGGTGGGCGGCTTGCGGGTTTAAATCACCTCGGGGTATGACCATGCGGTGCATTTTACCTGCGGTCGTCGCACGGTGGCGATGTCAGCAGTCCACACACGTAGAGGTGTGTTGGTGCATGTCAGAGTACGGTGCATCGAGCAAGTGTGCAGACGTTTTCAGACGTGCTAATGGTGACTGTGTGCTGAAAATGGCTCAAAGAAGACATATTGATGATGTTATGAGGGGCAGAATACTAGGGCGACTGGAGGCTGGTCAAACACAGTAGGTCGTAGCACGGGCCCTCCAGGTGCCACAAAGTGTAATCTCAAGATTATGGCAACGATTCTAGCAGACATGAAACGTGTCAAGGCGCCACAGAACGGAACGTCCACAGTGTACACCACCACAAGAAGACCGATATCTCACCATCAGTGCCCGCAGACGGCAGTGTTGCACGATGCTCCTAGTCTTGCTCGGAACCTTACCGCAGTCACTGGAACACTTGTCTCCAGACACACAGTCTACAGACGACTGAACAGACACGGCTTATTCGTCTGGAGACCTGCAAGGTGCATTCCACTGACTCCTGGTCACAGGAGAGCCCGTAAAGCCAGGTGTCAAGAACACAGTACATGGCCATTGGAACAGTGGTCTCAGATTATGTTCACGGATGAGTCCAGGTATAGTCTGAACAGTGATTCTCGCCGGGTTTTCATCTGGCGTGAACCAGTAACCAGATACCAACCCTTTAATGTCTTTGAAAGGGACCTGTATGGAGGTCGTGGTTTGATGACGTGGGGTGGTATTATGATTGGTGCACGTACACCCCTGCATGTCTTTGACAGAGGAAATGTAACAGGGGTGCAGTGGGTCCCACCTTCCTCCTGATGGATGATAACGCACGGCCCCACCGAGCTGCCGTCGTGGAGGAGTACCTTGAAACAAAAGATATCATGAGAATGGAGTGGCCTGCCTGTTCTCCAGACCTACGCCCTATCGAGCACGTCTGGAATGCTCTCGGTCGTCGTATCGATGCACGTCTTCAAATCCCTACGACACTTCAGGAGCTCCGACAGTCACTGGTGTAAGGATGGGAGGCTATATCCCAGCAGCTGATCCAGAGTATGTCAACCCGTTGTGCGGTCTGTGTACGTGTGCATGGTGATCATATCCCATATTGATGTCGGGACACATGCGCAGGAGTGGCGTTTTGTAGGACATGTGTTTCGGGAGGGTTTTCTCAACTTATCACCAATACCGTGGACTTACAGATCTGTGTTGTGTGTGTTCTCTATGTGCCTATGCTATTAGCTCCAGTTTTGTGTAGTGCCACGTTGTGTGGCACTACATCCTACAAGTATCCTTAAGATATGAGGATGAGTGTATTTCGTGCGTCACGCATAATTTTGAATCACAGCGACCAGCCGCACAACAGGTCTTGCTTATCGGGATTCTTTTGCTAGGAGCATCGTGCAACACTGTTTAACAAACGCTGGCAGGCAGAACAGCTGAACAAAGGGACTAACAACTGCGCGCCCCGGCGCCCTTTGCTTGGTAATGGCGAAATGTGCGGAGCGCAGAATATGTGAGAGGCACCTGGAGCTGCTTATTTGTGAAGTCTGTTCGGTTGACTGGCGTGTACTGTTCAAGCGACGTACACCTAGTATTCTCTTTGTGCTGGTTATATCCGAACAGTACGTTAACTATGCATTCAAGTTGAAAGATATTGTTAACAATTATCGCGCGAGGCTGGAAAACGATAATGATAATTCTACAAGATCGGATGATGATCTGGGATTTGCTAATACAGGGTAAACATTCCTGGTAATGAAGAGATTTCGGAATTTCAAATATAAAGAACAGTTTTTTTAAACGAATAAATTTCTGTTAGAGGTTTTTTCCAGCCCCGGTGAAAGCTAGTGTCATAATAACCAATTTGTAGTTATTGGGAAGCCATCATCAGATGGTTCTAGAACCGATTCATGAGTCCGGTTATGATAACTTTTGCGTGTCCCAAGTTTGGAAAAATACAGTAAAGCATTTTGATTCCAGTGCGGCCATCGTGTTACGCTTAGGCAATATGCATACAGTCTATAATAATGAAGTATGTATATTACCTGTTTCAACAACTGCAGGGAGCCTAGTTTAAGTATTTATGTAAGCAACTAACTTTCATAAGGCAATACACTTGAATCAGTCTGTACTTAAAGGCCCTCATTCCAGTTGAGTAACTTTAGAGTATAACAGAAAAAATTTAAGAATACTATCCGATATTATAGCCACCACTATACATTATATTAATCGTAACATTGCTTGATATCTTTTTTTAGTCTTAAGCTTAGATTTTACGAATTAAAATTTTTTATTGGCGGTCAATTCATTGTTATAGGAAAAAATATGACTAAAATACTAAATTTAAAAAACTGGTCTGAGAAATGTCCAGAGTGAATGCTATTTATGCCAGAAAACGACTGAAATATGTGGACTATTCAGAATTTCAAACATCTAAAAATTATAAAATGCAACTGGAATGTGACATATATAGGTTGTTGTCTAATATAGTCTGAGAGCTACATAAAAAATATAGTATATATCGCTGCGCTGTTTTGGTTGAATAAACAATCACTTATTCGATAGAGTAGGATACGTTAAGATATTACATCATATTCTAAACACATTCTGGACCAAAAATGCCAAAAACAACACGCCTCTGAGCTGCTTCAACTACGTACTGTTATTTGTGTGGTACTTACGAATGCGTGTTGTTGCATCACTAGAATTAACGATGCTTTTCAATGTTTATTCACCACATTTTCATATTTTGAACGACCTGAAGATGGTTGCAGACGGCAGCTGAATCTAGTTATCGAACCATAACTGTGACAGGAAAATTGCAGTCTAGACATTAAAAGCTTTTACTTTTAATTTTGGTTTTACTTAATAAAGTAAAGAATGTATAGCCGAAATTTAGATACAAGCAAATATACTTAAAGGATGAAAATTTTATCCAGACAATTTCCTTCAAAAAAGAAACACGTGTTTCGAGACACACAAGGATTCTTTTATATACTTGCTTTTTTCCTTTTTAAATTAAATTCAGTAAATGAATCACAATCTCAGTAATATAAGTAAACAATAATTTATATAATCAACAACTGGCTACGAAGTACTTACTTTGAATTAAGATGAAAAACATTTTTAACTGAAATTTGTGGAGATATATTAAAATTGGTTATAAAATTTTTGTAGAACTTGATGTTACAAAAGTTTTCGTTTTGCTAGATGTTTACAAAGGGTGTTAAACTGGGGAAATGATAAGTATATAATTGCAATAAAAATGTTGTATAAGGAATTGAAGAGGAATATAAACTATCTTTTTAAGAAGATTCATGTTATTGGAGTTTTGCATGGGTAGAACTGTTTCCTATGAATACAAGCCATTATGTTTCAAGTAGGTTCTCTGAGTGGAAGTGCCAGTCTCAAAACAAGCTTCAACAGTTCCAATACGTCCTAAGGCTTGTGTTATAAAAGTTAAACTCCTTTGGTGTTTTCTGGATGTGTATGAATAATTTCATCTAGAATTCAGGATGATACTTTTCTTTGTTTTACAATTTGCCATTGACTAACAAGGTGCTATACGCAACATCAACACAAAGTAAAATGTTAGTAAGTTAAATTGTCAATTGCAGATGTGCCTTGGTATTGAAAAATAAAGCAAAATTATCAGGATTTACACTCCCACCAGTGATGAGCTCATTAGAGACAGATTATAGTCTCATATTGGTAGAGATGGAGAAGAAAATCACTCATGTATTTTTCGAAAGCAACCATACCAGAATTTCCCACACCTCATTTTAATAAACTTTGTAAAATCTATGTGTGGTTGGCCGGTGATTTGAATCCTCATCCTCCTGAATGGAATTATTGAGAAAACGTATGATTTTTATTTCTGCAGAGTGAAAAACTCTTCAACACTTTTTCTTTGCAGAACCATCGAACTATTTTGTTTGACGGAGACCTAAAACTTGATTTCCATTTCACTTATCAGCCCTTTAAACTGTGTACTGATGTGCTATGTGTTTTGAATACTCGCAACAGCGCACATTTCGCTGTAAATTGATACTTTTTAAAAGCAATGGGACCCCTACACTCCCGTAATTACCCGGCGACTGTCAGTAAAAGTTTTACTGTCGTCTCTACAAAAGTGTCCGTTGTCACCGATCGTTCATTGGTGTGGGTCGGCGATATTGTCTAGACGTTAGGTGTGTTTGCTCCGTAGATCGTAACATCTCTGTAGTACACGGAAGACTTTTGAAGAGTAGCAGTTTAAGGTGGAGAGAAAGAAATGCCAAGCCAAGCTGTGGAAAAAAGACCGTGACACTCTGAAAGCGAATGAGAATTATGACTGCCAGCTGCAACTGTTTAGGCACGCATGGAAAGTAAATCGCAGTAACCGCTGGTGCCGGGCGCCGATGACGTGTACTGGTCCAGCTGCAGCGGTTTTGATCCTGTACAATGGCGTAGTCGCCAGTGAGGCCGATTTGGTAATAAGCGCGGAATAGATTAGTGAAGGTGGCAGGGGTCAAAAACAGGGAGCGAAAAGCTATTTACAATTTGTACAGAAACCACATGGAAGTTATAAGAGTTGAGGGGCATGAAAGGAAAGCAGTGGTTGGGAAGCGAATGAGTCAGGGTTGTAGCCTATCCTCGATGTTATTCAATCTATATACTGAGCAAGCAGTAAAGGAAACAAAAGAAAAATTTGGATTAAGAATTAAAGTCCATACAGAAGAAATAAAAACTTTGAGATTTTCCGATGACATTGTAATTCTGTCAGAGACAGCAAAGGATCTGGAAGAGTGGTTGAACGGAATAGAGAGTGTCTTGAAAGGAGGATATAAGATGAACATCAACAAAAGCAAAACTAGGATAATGGAATATACTCGAATTAAATCGGTTGATGCTGAGGGAATTAGGTTAGGAAATGAGGCACTTAAATTAATAGATGAGTTTTGCTATTTGGCGTTATGACTGATAATGGTCGAAGTGGGGAGGATATAAAATGTAGACTAGCAATGGCAAGGAAAGCGCTTCTGAAGAAGAGAAATTTGTTAACATCAAGTATAGATTTAAGTGTCAGGAAGTCTTTTCTGAAAGTATTTGCATGGAGTGTAGCCATGTATGGAAGTGAAACATGGACGATAAATAGTTTAGACAAGAATAGAAGCTTTCGAAATGTGGTGCTACAGAAGAATTCTGAAGATTAGATAGGTATATCATGCAACTAATGAGGGGGTACTGAAAAGAATTTGGGAGAAGAGGAATCTGTGGTACAACTTGACTAGAAGAAGGGATCGTTTGGTAGGACATGTTCTGAGGCATCAAGGGATCACCAATTTAGTACTGGAGGGCAGCATGGAGGGTAAAAATCGTAAGGGAGACCAAGAGATGAATACACTAAACAGATTCAGAAGGATGTAGGTTGCAGTAAGCACTTGGAGATGAAGCAGCTTACACAGGATAGAGTAGCATGGAGAGCTGCATCAAACCATTCTCTAGACTGAAGACCACAAGAATAACAACAAAAACAACAACAGTTTAGTGATTGGAATTTATCCATCTTGACTTCCTGTCAGTCAAGTGACGAGTTTCTTGCACACCTCAACGAGGAGGAATTCACAGTGCACGTTCACAGTGTATTTGTATAGTGAAGTATTGCTTTTGATTCACACAACTTTGCCCTTCATAACAAGAAGGCGGCACAAGTGTGATGCTGATAGATTCACTCTCGGAACCGTTTATAGTCTCTAGGTGAGCATCTTTCTTTTATGATGCTAGCACGATTCTACGGGTTCTTCTTGAAGTCTTTGTTCAAATGTTTTCAGACGGATTACACAAGAGGTGGTAATCACTTCACAAGAAAACATCACCTGCTCATCCGTACATTTAACGCGATAAAAGCCACACTAGAATGATAGCAGTCGCAGAAATCGATCCCGCTGGTAAAATTGTGCCATAACGCAGTTATGACCCTCGGAAAGTACAGAATTTTGCACCTTTCACGCGCAACATTTGTTTACCGCTCGCTTGCCCCCCCCCCCCCCACCCCTCCCCCTTTTATCCCGCTTAATGCCCGAACGCGAAGTACTATCCATTGGAGAGAAAACCGGAGCTCTCCCGTTTGCAGGATGTTGATGGTTATGGAAGGGGAACTTACTGCATGAACGAGTTTTGAAACCTTGTTAGAGAACACATTTTACACGAGAAATAGTAGGCTAAGTAACATGTGTACGTAACACGTCAACTACATGCGTGTATACGAGTACATTCAATATTATTTTAAGACACTCTCGTATCGGTATTCTGCAGTTATATATGTATATGCTCCAAAGTCAGAATGAATAAATCAAAGTAACTTAAGAGTTATTATGAAATGAAGTTAATGATTTTCTGATTTACAACTTACTCATGCCATTGACGTTGATAATATACACTATGTGATGAAAAGTATCCGGGCACCCTTAAAAATATACGTTCTTTATATTAGGTGTATTGTGCTGCCACTTACTGTTAGGTACTCCATATCAGCGACCTGAGTAGTCATTACACATCGTGAGAGAGTAGAATGGGGCGCTACGCGGAACTTGGACTTCGAACGTGGTCAGATGATTGGGTGTCACGTGTGTCATACGTCAGCACGCGTGATTTCCACACTCCTAAACATCCCTAGGTCCACTGTTTCTGATGTGATAGTTAAGTGGAAACGTGAAGGGACAGGTACAGCACAAAATCGTACAGGCCGACCTCGTCT
Source organism: Schistocerca nitens (assembly GCF_023898315.1). NCBI lineage: Eukaryota > Metazoa > Arthropoda > Insecta > Orthoptera > Acrididae > Schistocerca > Schistocerca nitens. The sequence continues at coordinate 359,392,138 of NC_064622.1, forward strand.
GTTGACTGACAGAGACCGCGTACGGTTGTAGAGGGTCGTAATGTGTAATAGCCAGACATCTATCCAGACCATCACACATGAATTCCAAACTTCATCAGTATCCACTGCAAGTACTATGACAGTTAGGTGGGAGGTGAGAAAACTTGGATTTCATGGTCGAGCGGCTGCTCATAAGCCACACATCACGCCGGTAAATGCGAAACGATGCCACGCTTGGTGTAAAGAGCGTAAATATTTGACGATTGAACAGTGGAAAAACGTTGTGTGGAGTGACGAATCACGGTACACAATGTGTCGATCCGATGGCAGGGTATGAATATGACGAATGACTGGTGAACTTCATAAGTCATAGTGTGTAGTGAGAACCCTAAAATTCGTCGTCAGTTGTGTTATGGTGTGTTCGTGCTTTTCATGAAGGGGCTGACATTCCTTGTAGTTTCGCGTGGCACTATCACAGCACAGGTCTACATTGATGTTTTAAGCACCTTCTTGCTTCCCACGAAGAGAAATTCGGGGATGGCGATTGCGTCTTTCAACACGAGCACCTGTTCATTATGAATGGCCTCTCCCGGAATTGTTACACGACAATAACATCCGTGTAATGGACTGGCCTGCACAGAGTCCTCACCTGAATAATACAGAACACCTTTGGGATGTTTCGGAACGCCGACTTCGCACCAGGCCTCACTAGTGACATCGATACCTCTCCTCAGTGCAGCACTCCATGTAGAATGGGCTACCATTCCCAGAGAAACCTACCAGCACCTGACTGAACGTATGCCTGCGCGAGTGGAAGCTGTCATCAAGGCCAAGGGTGGGCCAACACCATACTGAATTCCAGCATTACCGATGGAGGGCGCCACGAACTTGTAAGTCATTTTCAGCCCAGTGCGCGGATACTTTTGATCAGATAGTGTAGAATCTCCTGCAAATGTACTTCACTTCAACAGTGACAGCTCTAAAATCCAAAGACAATATCGCACAACATTAATTTATAATTAAATAACTCTACGTTACTCTCTAACAACATTCTTATTCGTTTAATTTATTTACAGCGCTTTGGTGAACCTAACATAAAAATGTTCAAAGCAAAGAAATTTCTGGCGGCATATCTCCACTGTGAGGTACTTCGTGCTCTGTCATTAGGCGGCTGCTCTCCCCGAAAGTTTAAAAGCTGTACTTTCAGGAGATTGTGACTGCTTACTAACGCACGGGACCGATTGCTAGTGTATTTTCTTCTTCTGAAAATAGTAAGTCCAGATGATGAGGTTTCTTTCATAGTATCATGTTTTGTTGAAACTTAATCGCATTTCACACTCATTACATTAATTGTATCAGTGCCACAACTGAGACAACTTTATTGAATGAATTACGATGTGCCGAGCGGTTCTAGGCGCTACAGTCTGGAACCGCGAGACCGCTACGGTCGCAGATTCGAATCCTTCCTCGGGCATGGATGTGTGTGATGTCCTTAGGTTAGTCAGGTTTAAGTAGTTCTAAGTTCTAGGGGACTGATGACCTCAGAAGTTAAGTCCCATTGTGCTCAGAGCCATTTGAACCATTATTTTGGATTACGACGTGACCATTTATTCAAGTACGCCATTTTCTAAACACACTCTAAGAATTTGGCTTTTGAATAACACAAGTCCTAGAAATTACTCTCTCACGGCGTTATAAAATGAACTCCGAGCATAAAGAGAAACACGAGGTGAGTGGTGTTGTCTCACTATTAACTCTACTTAACACGTAATGTCGAAAAAATGTTTTGCTCCACATTAAAGGAGTCAGAGTTACAATACCCGAGAAATAATTTATTTAGCAGAATAATACTCGTGAAAGAAGGCCATCTACAGCTGTTTAGTTGTCTTGTAACCTATATACCGAATCAAATAATATAAGTCAGTGTCTTAGTCACATGCTACTTTATTAAAGTTGATGACGTGTTTTTTCGGCTTTGTAGCCATCATTAGATCGAAAAATTACAACAGTGACATCGTAGGCGAGTAGTAAGTACGCCTGCAACGTGATAAATACACACTTCAAAAAAATTTTGCGTCACCCCGGTTCCCAGAACTCCTGAAGATAGACGTTAACTGTGGATATTATATCATAGACACAGTCCCCTTGACTGTTCAGAGATGTCACTAAAGGCGCCCAAAGATGTAAACAACCAAGCATGAGCAGCGCCTACTAGACGGAGGTGGTCCGACAGCCGATCAGTACCAGTCATTCCACCAGGAAGGAGGTACACGGCTCGTGTTGTCTGTAGCTCAAGCATGCCTAGACGGTCAATACCGCTGTTTGATCGCGTCCGCATTGTTACTTTGTGCCAGGGAGGGTTTCAACGAGGGATGTGCCCAGGCGTCTCGGAGTCAACCAAAGCGGTGTTGTTCGGACTTGGAGGAGATACAGAGAGACAGGAACTTTCGATGACACCCCTCGCTCAGGCTGCCCAAGGGCTACTACTCCAGTGGATGACCGCTACCTACGGATTATGACTCGGAGGCACTCTGATAGCAACGCCACCATGTTGAATATTGCTTTTCCTTGTAGCCACAGGACGTCGTGTTACGACTCAAACAGTGCGCAATAGGCTGCATGATACGCAACTTCACTCTCGACATCCATTGCGAAATCCATCTTTGCAACCACGACACCATGCAGCACGGTACAGATGGGCCCGACAACATGCTGATTGGACCGCTCAGGATTGGCATCACATTCTCTTCACCGATTAGTGTCGCATATGACTTCAACTAGATAATCGTCGGAGACGTTTTTGGAGGCAACCCGCTCAGGCTGAACGCCTTAGACACACTGTCCAGCGAGTGCAGCAAACGTGGAGGTTCCCTGCTGTTTTTGGGGTTGCATTATGTGGGGCCGACGTACGCCGCTGGTGGTCATGGAAGGCGCGGTAACGGTTGTACGATACGTGAATGCGACCTTCCGACTGATAGTGCAACCATATCGGCAGCATATTGGCGAGGCATTCCTCTTCATTTACGACAATTCGCGCCTCCATCGTGCACATCTTGTGAATGACTTCCTTCAGGATAACGACATCGCTCGACTAGAGTGGCCAGCACGTTCTCCAGATATGAACCGTATCGAACATTCTTGGGATAGATTGAAAAGGGCTGTTTATGGACGACGTGACCCACCAACCACTCTGAGGTATCTACCTCGAATTGCCGTTGAGGAGTGAGACAATCTGGACCAACAGTGCCTTGATGAACTTGTGGATAGTATGCCATGATGAGTGCAGGCATGCATCAATGAAAGAGGACGTGTTACTGGGTATTAGAGGTACCGGTGTGTACAGCAATCTGGACCGCAACCTTTGAAGGTCTCGCTGTATGGTGGTACAATATGCAATGTGTGGTTTTCATGAGCAATAAAAATGGCGGAAATGATGTTTATGTTGATCTCTATTCCAAATTTTCTGTACTCGAAATTTATTTGATGTGTGTATGTGCCTACTTGTAGCTGTTGTAATTTTCATATCTGATGACTTCAAAATCAAAACTAGTTATTTTAATAATGTAGCTTATGGCTAAGTCATTGACTTTTATAAACTAAGACTAATAATCCTTAGGACTAAAATAACGCGCTATGATGAAAGGAACCACGCTGATAAAGCGGAGAAATCGATACACGTGTTTCGTATCTGCACGGAGACAGGGACTCAGTGTTCGTCTGAAGCACTTTATGTGTCTACCAATGGCAACACTGAAGATACAGTAGTTGCCTCGCATACTTAATTCCTCTCTCCGCATTGTTTTTTATTTCGTAGATAATAAATGAGGGGATTATCGCTGATTGCCATGCGTTGTTCTGAAGTGATATAGGCTACTGCTTAACAATGGAAAAAATATACGTTAAGTTCTAAAAGCAACTGGGAGATGCCGCGATGATCCTCACTGTGACCACCACAGGTCGCTTTCACAGAACTGAACACTGCGTCCCCGTTAGTGGTCTACCGTTTCTTCCTTGTGACAATAATGCAGATCAGTAGGAAAACAATCCTGGCACGTTCGAATGCAGCGGTAGTGGGGAGCAGCTTGACAGAGTCACGTCGATTAAATATATGGGCGTAACGCTGCAAAGCGAAATGAAACGAAGTGAGTTGCTAGTAGGGAAGGCGAATGCTTGACTTAGTTTTATTGGTAGAATTCTGGGAAAGTGTATCTCACCCATAAAGAGGACGCCGTATGCTAACGCGATCCGTTAATGATTGCTATTCGAACGTTTAGTATTCGCAGCAGGTCTCATTACTTGAAGTAGAGTAACAGGTACTATCGTAAGAACAGTATATGCAGCGGTTCCAAAAACTGTCAGCTATTTCGTAGGCTGGCTTACACAAGAATGATCCTGCGCGGCGTATAACGTATTTATCTTGCACATATTTCATAAAGAACCTGGATTTAATCGATCATCAACATGTTACATCCTCAATTTCATGGTTCTGTAAGCTGTATAATGAGCTTAACACACAATACAGAAGCTAATCTACGTATTCATAATTCCTTACAGATTGACTTTTTTCATACTTTTTCCTTTAGTAATTGTTTAAATATTTCAAAACTGCTGCTTTCAGCTCTGCAAAACTACTATAATTATTAATACTGATACTTCATTGGTTCTTTACATTTCTGACTGTAAAATTTGTTTCTATTATCAGTTACAAGTTATGTAGGATTTCTATTTTTAAGACCATTTGCACAGGTTACAGTCATATTTACTGGTTTTATCCTTAAGTGGAACTGCCCATACAAATTTAGAAAAAAAACATCAGTACCTGTTAATGAATACTATAATGCTATATTAATTTTTCAAACACCTTTCAGATTTTGTGATACCATTTCCACTAAATCAGCTTCTGACAAGTCATCAACACCCAATGAAACAATTCTTTACCTTTTGAAATTTTTCTCACTAGTTTAAATAATTATATCAGAATTTATTCTGAAGCATTTGCAAGTTCAAATCCCCATACCATTCATTTGGTATAAATTTATTCTGTATTGCCTTGCAAAATGCACAAATTTCTTAAAGTCTATCCACTAACTTCTTTGGTTTTGTTGTTGCGCGATCAACAACTCACATATATTTCTTACACTTTGAGCAAAACTTGTGATTATCCACCGCTACTGGGAGAAATTATACTGTTTCTAAAATAATTGTCATGTTTACTCCATTAGAAACGATAACTTGTTCGTTACGATATATTATGTTCATCACTAATTCATGAACTTTATGATGTAGAGGAACAAATAGATGGTAGAGCACTTGCCCGCGAAAGGCAAAGGTCCCGAGTTCGAGTCTCGGTCGGGCACACAGTTTTAATCTGCCAGGAAGTTTCATATCAGCGCACACTCCGCTGCAGAGTGAAAATCTCATTCTGGAAACAAATATTTTTTTTGGGTCAGGTCATAAAGAACAGATTCTTCCAATTCAGCATTTATTCTGAAAGGTGGTATGATTTTGGTTCTTTATGAAAATTTTCCCCACCTGGAGAGACTGTTGGGAATATTCTGAACGTTATTTCAGTACTTTTTTTATAAGGTTCTAATTTGGACCATGTAGTAGCGAAATGATTTCCATGTCTGATGTCTAATGAGCAGAGTGGTATTCTAGTTTGTGTGTGTTTTATGTACCAGTAATGACAAGATAGAACACAAAAAGATTTTGACATCTTGTGGAATATCTTTATAGTGCAGTAGAGGTGGCGTTAAGAGCACGAATCAAAAATAGAAGACGAATCGAGCTTAGCGTTTTATTGCCACTACAGGAAATGTAAAAAATGAGAATCTAATTGAAAACAATGTTGGTTTGTTCCTTGGACCATGTATTTGCTCCCCATACCACCACGGAATAACGTTATTGAGCGCAAATGCCATATCGATTATGTGAAGAAAACTTTTCTTTGAGACAACTGAACAGCATTATATACCTGCAGAAATGCTTGAAATACACTGTGCTGTCTTACAAAACATTCATTAACTACTGGTTTAGATCATAGACCATCTTTACAGAGGAAAAGTATCTACTGTGATAACTTCACATGGCATACATGCTGTTTAACCAGGAACGTATGCGCCATTTGTGACTTGAAATCGTAAGAAAATGATACTTAACATGTTAACAGAATCTGTCGTCGGTTCTTCGTAGAACAACATTATTATAAATGAAAAGCACCAGTTTGCTTTTGTTCTGCAGTATTAATTTTTATTGTGTTAACCGGTTTTCGGCTTACAAGATAATCTTCAGACTGTTATTGAGTATTATCACCAAAGAAGTTACAATGTTTGCAAACAACGTTGGAAGAGAAGTAACACGTCTGGACTGAAGCAGAAACATACAGTAAGTAACAGCTTTGACTGTGTGGTGGCAATGCGATGAAAACGTAAAAAAATGAATTGTAAATAAATAGAAATGGAGTAGAGAGGAAACACAAAATAGGAACAGCATGCCTACGTAACAGTTTCTATTAATAAACAAAACTAATAAAATAAATAACACAAAATATTAACAGCATGCCTACATAACAGTTTCTATTAATAAACAAAACTAATAAAATAAAATAAAATTAGTACTTGACAAGGCTATATTAGGAGGTATAAAACATGGAGAGTTATACACAAACCAACAAAAATCGCTGAGGGTACTATCTGCCATAATACCATGAAACTTAAAAAACTTGTTACATTGAATGCTGTTTTCATGGTGATCCAGTTTTTAAAGTGTGGTGTCAAATACAAAATATGTAACGAATACTTCCCCTTAGGTCTCAGTCCTCTCTTGTAGGCACTGGTCTAAAAACAGCATACACAAATGACCAAGCCTTAGCTGAATATGTAAAATCATTTGCGCTCAATTAGTGCGTGCTGTATTGATATCGTTGTTAGTCAATCTATATGAGTCGTATGCTTCTGTGGCTGAAATGTGCGAACGCGGAGCCACCTGCACTGGATGTGCCACCCTTGCGCTGAGATTGGAAAGAGCACAGCACATTTCCTTCCCCGTTTTATTCGGGCGGCAAACGAGATTTCAGCGCGAAGAGCAACACAACGGCCTGGCGACCACTTTTGCTACATAATGCTGTGAAAGCCCCTTATTATCACGTTTCGAGCGTCCTTCCCTCGACGACAAAATTTTCACGATGTAAGGCAGTGGCGTTCGCTTTTACCACCGCACGCGCGCCAGATAAAGGGATTTCCAAATGTCAGGCGCCCGTCGTCTGCTACGAGAGGGCTGGGGGCTTAGTCCATAGCTCTGCGGATTTGTGACGTGGCTTTAATTAGCCACCCTCCCTCCTAATAGCATTTGTTTCGTAGCACTCGTGTACCGGCTGACGCAGTCACCGTCTGTTTTCCGTGTTGTGTATCGCCTGTGCCGCTGGTTTAAGCTGCCAGATTATTCTAATGGAAGGCGCAACAGAAATGTCAAAAAGGACGCTGGTATTTGTACCCAGCCGTGAACAAGATATTCCGGTTAGTAATTAGGTATTCGCAGAATCTTATGAGATACGTAGCTGCTGACTAAATTCACTACACAGTTCCTTACCATTTGTATGTTGTCTACTTGAGGAGGAGAAATCCTCTATGTACTTTCGTCACACTCTGTCGCATTGTCCACACAGGTTTCCAATCTTACTGTCATACCTTAACCCTGTTCACAAGATGGGCCCTCGCTCCCAGACACTTGCCTTTCATTAACTACTTGTAATGTGGGTCGACGCAGATCTGACGTCCGAGAGCGTCCCAGATGTGCTCCATGGTATTCAGAACAGGCAAATCTGAAGACCAAGCCATCAGCCTAAGGTCACTATCAAATTGCTTAAACCAAGGTGTCAAGATTCCTGTCGTCGCGGGGAGGATAGTTGTCCTGCTACGAGGTGCCCGTCAGAGAAAGCATCAGCCATGAAGGGATCCAAATAATACACAATGATGAAACTTCCTGGCAGATTAAAACTGTGTGCCGGACCGAGACTCGAACTCGGGACCTTTGCCTTTCGCAAGCAAGTGCTCTACCAACTGAGCTACCCAAGCACGACTCACGCCCCGTCCTCACAGCTTTACTTCTGCCAGTATCTTGTCTCCTACCTTCCAAACTTTACAGAAGCTCTCCTGCGAACCTAGCAGAACTAGCACTCCTTAAAGAAAGGATATTGCGGAGACATGGCTTAGCCACAGCCTGGGGGACGTTTTCAGAATGAGATTTTCACTCTGCAGCGGAGTGTGCGCTGATATGAAACTTCCTGGCAGATTGAAACTGTGTGCCGTACCGAGACTCGAACTCGGGACCTTTGCCTTTCGCAGGCAAGTGCTCTACCAACTAAGTTACCCAAGCACGACTCACACCCCGTCCTCACAGCTTTACTTCTGCCAGTATCTTGTCTCCTACCTTCCAAACTTTACAGAAGCTCTCCTGCGAACCTAGTAGAACTAGCACTCCTGAAAGAAAGGACATTGCGGAGACATGGCTTAGCCACAGCCTGGGGGATGTTTTCAGAATGAGATTTTCACTCTGCAGCGGAGTGTGCGCTGATATGAAACTTCCTGGCAGATTGAAACTGTGTGCCGGACCGAGACTCGAACTCGGGACCTTTGCCTTTCGCAGGTAAGTGCTCTACCAACTGAGCTATCCAAGAACGACTCACGCCCCGTCCTCACAGCTTTACTTCTGCCAGTATCTTGTCTCCTACCTTCCAAACTTTACAGAATCTCTCCTGCGAACCTAGCAGAACTAGAAAGAATATTGCGGAGACATGGCTTAGCCACAGCCTGGGGGATGTTTCCAGAATGAGATATACACAATAATGTTCATGTTAACGTAGTTCACAGCTATTGTGGTGCCTTCGATTACTACTACAGCTCCCATGGAAGCTCAGATAAATGTCCACCATACTACTGGTTGGTTATACACACATCAAAAAAAGGTTTTGTATCACCTCGGTTCCGAGAGTTCCAGCACCTGTACAGAAAATTGGAATAGAGATCAACATAAACATCATTTCCGCCCTTTTTATTGCTCATGAAAACCACACATTGCATGTTGTACCACAATACAGAGACCTTCAAGGTGGTGGACGAGATTGCTGCACACACCGGTACCTCTAATACCCAGTAGTACGTCCTCTTGCATTGATGCATGGGTCTGATCGTCGTGGCATACTATCCACAAGTTCATCAAGGCACGTTGGTCCAGATTGCCCCACTCCTCAATGGCGATTCTACGCAGATCCCTCAGAGTGGTTGGTGGGTCACGTCTTCGATAAATCGCCCTTTTCAATCTATCCCAGGCATGTTCGACAGGGTTCGTCTCTGAAGAACACGCTGACCACTCTAGTCGAGCGATGTCGTTATTCTGAAGGAAGTCATTCACAAGATGTGCTCGATGGGGTCGCGAATTGTTGTCCATGAAGATGAATGCCTCGCCAATATGCTGCCGATATGGCTGCACTGTCGGTCGGAGGATAGCATTCACATATCGTACAGCCATTACGGCGCCTTCCACGACCACCAGCGGCGTACGTCGGCCCCGCATAATGCCACTCCAAAACAGCAGCGAACCTCCACCTTGCTGCACTCGCTGGACAGTGTGTCTAAGGCGTTGAGCCTGACGGGTTGTCTCCAGACATGTCTCCGACGATTGTCTGGTTGAAGGCATATGTGACACTGACCGGTGAAGAGAACGTGATGTCAATCCTGAGCGGTCCATTCGGCATGTTGTTGGGCCCATCTATACCGCGCTGCGTGGTATCGCTGTTGCCAAGATGGACCTCGCCCTGGATGTCGGGAGTGACGTTGCGCATCATGCAGCCTATTGCGCACAGTTCGAGCTGTAACATGACATCCTGTGGCTGCACGAAAAGCATTATTCAACACGGTGGCGTTGATGTCAGGGTTTCTACGAGGCATAATCCGTAGGGAGCGGTCATCCACTGCAGAAGTAGCCCTTGGGCGGCCTGAACGAGGCATGTTATCGACAGTTCCTGTCTGTCTTTTCCTCCATGTACGAACAACATCGCTTTGGTTCACTCCGAGACGCCTGGACACTTCCATTGTTGAGAGCCCTTCCTGGCACAAAGTAACAATGACGATTCATCGAACCGCGGTATCGACCGTCTAGACATGGTTGAACTACAGACAACACGAGCTGTGTACCTCCTTCCTGGTGGAATGACTGGAACTGATCGGCTGTCGGGCCCCCTCCGTCTAATAGGCGCTGCTCGTACATGGTTGTTTACATCTTTGGGCGGGTTTAGTGACATCTCTGAATAGTCAAAGGGACTGTGTCTGTGATACAGTATCCACAGTCAACGCCTATCTTCAAGACTTTGGAGAGATGCAAAACTTTTTTTGATGTGTGTAATTGAAGTGTAGCTTCTCACAGAAGTCCAGTAGATATTCCAATACGTTCATGCGGAACCGATTTACTCTGGAAAATATTGGTTCCTATTTTGGCGACCAGGTGCATAGCTGGCGCTGTGAAAGTAAGAAACACGTATAGAAATGTTTCCACGTGTAATGGATTAGGAACTGGATGTGGACAGAAAAGATGAAACAAGTGAGAAAGGCATGGTGTTGATTTTATTATTGGTCGCCACTTACACAAATTGTTCAATATGAGCACTGGAGACGCCGGCGATATACTCCATCCGTGAAACGATGTGATCAAAAGTTGCTCGAGGCAGTTTCGATGTGACCGAGCGAGGTGGCGCAGTGGTTAGATACTGGACTCGCATTCGGGAGGACGACGGTTCAATCCCGCGTCCGGCCATCCTGATTTAGGTTTTCCGTGATTTCCCTAAATCGCTCCAGGCAAATGCCGGGATGGTTCCTTTCAAAGGGCACGGCCGACTTCCTTCCCCGTCCTCCTCCAACCCGATGAGACCGATGACCTCGCTGTCTGGTCTCCTTCCCCAAAAAACAACCAACAACAGCAGTTTCGATGTAATCTGAGCACCCTTTTCCTGTGTACTGGCCATCAGATCAGACAGAGACCGAAAATATCCCTGGTAAACGCATTCTTTTAGATATACTCAGAACTAAATGTCACACGTTTTCAGATCAAGTGATCTTGTAGGCCATGCACCTCGAAAAACTCTGCAGTTAACACGTTCGTGGAAGGCCGTGTGAAGTAGATCTTTCACTGGGCGAACGATACGAGGTGTTGCCCCATATTTCATGAAAACAGTGATTTTCAGATAGACGCGCTCTTCCATAGCAGGAATCACATGCTGTACAAGGACGTCCCGATGATGTGCTGGCGTCACGGTCCACCTGACACGCCCTCTGGGTGCGTTCTTGTCACAGAAGAACGGGCCGTGAATAGACTTGCTTGTGAATCCACACCACACAGTCACAAGCGGCGAGTGCAATGGTTCTTCGTGAACAACACGCGGTTTAATAGTACCATAAATTCGGCAGTTCTTAGTATTCACTGCATCCTGTAGTTGGGTTGATCTGGTAGAAGAGACCAAACAGCGAGGTCATCAGTCTCATCGGATTAGTGAAGGAGGCGAAGGAAATCGGCCTTGTCGTTTCAAAGGAAACGTTCCGGCATTCGCCTGAAGCGATTTAGGGAAATCACGGAAAACCTAAATCAGGATGCCCGGACACGGGATTGAATCGTCCCCCCCCCCCCGCCCCCCCCCGAATGCGAGTCCAGTGTGGTAACCACTGCGCCACCTCACTCGGTTCACCCTGTAGAGTAAAATGCGTCTCGTCACTCAATAGCATACTGCCCGATCACATGGCACCATGGTGCCAGAAACCAAAGAGCAAATTCAGGACGTGCTGCGGACTATGAGAGGCTTCAGTCGCTGCATCGCCTGGGTGTTGTATGGGTACCAATGTAATACAGACTGCAAAGCTTTCTGTACTGTGCACAACAGGGTGGAAAATTATCGTGACACTACCCGGGGCACGTGCTGAATTGTTTGTTTCAGCAACAGCAACCTCGTCAATAACTTCCACCGGAAGAAAGCTTTCCTTTTCCACATGCCACACTAAGCTCACCTGTGTTTTCGAGTTTCATTATCATCTTCTTTAAACGATTTAATGGGATCGATCCGCCCCTCAGACCTTTCAGTAGGCGATACCCTCTCAATGCAGCAGGGTAATAGCTGCCGTCCACATAGTTTCACTAACAGGGCACGGTCTCTCTTCTCGATAGCCATAGGGTTCACTGAAGTTACGGCTTGTCAAATGTCGTGGATGTCGTATCGTCGCACAAACAGTATACAGTGCCAGATTCGCACCTGGTGACCAAAACGGGAACAATTTTTTTCTAGTGAAATCAGTTCCACATTAACGCATTGGAGTATCTATTAAGTTCCGCTTCCATACTATACAGAGTGTACATAATGCCCTGGAACACTTTCAATTATTAATTGCACAAGAACTAAATATTGTACAGATGTCATAGATATTGTATTTTGAAGAGGAACTCTGAAAGTTTTCTTTACAAACATTCGATATGCGAGCCATGAGTGACTCGGCAGACGTCAATGCGGTAATCGAATTCTTGCCATACCCGTCCCAGCATGGCATCGTTGACTGTAGCAGCCGCTTTCGGTATTCTCTCCTGGAGCTCTGCCACATCACGTGGTAGAGGCGGTACACACACCAGATCTTCAATGTGTCCCCACAGAAAAAAGTCACACGGAGTGAGATCTGGTGATCGGGGAGGCCATTTCATGAAAGAGCTGTCCCCTTCTGTAGCACGGCTGAAAGATGAACGGAGAGTCCGATTGCATTTGAGGCATCAGGCATTGCTGCAACATGTCCAAGAAGGAATGTCTAGTTACAGTGGTCTCGGCGAAGAAGAATGGCCTGTACAGTTTTCGACGTGACAAGGCACAAAAAACATTTACCTTTGGGAAATCGCGCTCAAATCGAGTGCATCTGTGTGGATACTTTGTACTCCAGATTCGACAATTATGCCTGTTCACTTTCCCATTAGTGTGAAAAGCGGCTTCATCGCTAAAAATTTGGCCGTCAACAATGTCATCCCCGTCCTCACTCAATTGTTGCAACTGTGAACAAAACTCAAAACGCTTGTCTTTGTCGTCGTCATTGAGATTCTGTACTAGCTCCATTCTGAATGGTTTCATAGACACCTTCTGTCGCAGGACTTTCCGCACTGTCGTTGGAGCCATTTTGAGTTCACGGGATGCACGACGGACCGATTTCTTTGGACTCCTTGTGAATGACCCTCGTATGCGCTCCACATTACTTCACTCACACTGGGACGTCCGCTTCTCTTTGGTGGGCACAAGCAGCCCGTCGTAACGAATTTGTTGTGCCTATGGTAAATGGCTTTCCTTGTTGGTGGCTTCTTACCGTACTTGGTTCTAAACATCCATTGAACAGCTGTAGCACACTTCTTTTTGTCGAAATCCAACACGCAGAAAGCTCGCTCCGCACCTGAGCTCGCCATGTTTGCGACTAGCGGTGACTATTGGCAAATTACCAAACTGCGCTGTGGCGGTATACATGAAAAAAAAACTTTGGGGTTTCTCTTCAAAATGACTATGTATGATATCTCTACAATGTTTGGTTCTTGTGCAATAAGTAATTAGATTAGATTAGTACTTGTTGCATAGATCATGAATATGACACTTTGTAATGATGCGGAACGTATCAGGTTAATAAAAGGTTTCTATACAAGATACTACATTACACAAAATATCATATGATACTCAATATTTTTGTTTTAATTTTTATTTTTTTTGGGTGGGGAGTGGGGAAATTACCCACTTACTATATCCAAAAATTCATCTAATGAGTAGAAGGAGTTTCCATTAGTAATTGTTTTAATTTCCTTTTAAATGCTATATGGCTATCTGTCAGTCTTTTGATGCTATTAGATAAGTGACCAAAGACTTTTGTGCCAGCATAATTTACCCACTTCTGAGCCAAAGTTAGATTTAACTTGAGTAGTGAACATCATCCTTTCTCTTAGTGTTGTAGCCATGTACACTGCTTTCACTTTTGAATTCGTTCGGATTGTTAATAACAAATTTCATAAGTGAATATATGTATATTGTGAAGCTACAGTGAAGATTTCTAGCTCTTTAAATAAGTGTCTGCAGGATTATGTTAGATGAGCTCCTGGAATTATTCTGATTACACGCTTTTGTGAAATGAACACTCTTTTACTCAATGATGAGTTACCCCAGAATATGATGCCATACGAAAGTAGAGAATGAAAATAGGCGTGGTAAGCTAATTTACTGAGATGCATATCGCCAAAATTTGCAATGACCCTAACAGCATAAGTAGCTGAACTCAAACGTTTCAGCAGATCTTCAGTGTTTTTTTTTCCAATTCAACCCCTCATCAATGGATACAACTAGAAATTTTGAATATTCTACCTTAGCTACCGATTTCTGATCGAAGTCTATAGTTATTAAAGTTGTCATTCCATTTACTGTGTGGAACTGTATGTACTGTGTTTTGTCAAAGTTTAATGAGAGCCCATTTGCAGAGAACCACTTAATGATTTTCTGAAAAACATTGTTTACAATTTCATCAGTTAATTCTTGTCTGTTGGGTGCGTCAGCTGTACTTGTATCATCGGCAGAAAGTACCAGCTTTGCATCTTCGTGAATATAGAATGGCAAGTCATTAATATACTATATTAAGAACAGCAGAGGACCCAAGACCGAACCTTGTGGCACCCCATTCTTGATTGTTCCACAGTTTGAGGAATCACCAGTTTTTTGCACATTGTGTGAACTGCTTATTTCAACTTTCTGCACTCTTCCAGTTAGCTATGATTTAAACCATTTGAGCGCTGTCCCATTCATACCACAGTACTTGAGCTTATCTAGAAATATTCCATGATTTACACAATCAAAAGCCTTTGAGAGATCACAAAAAAACCCAACGGGTGACTTCTGGTTACTCAGAGCATTTAATATTTCATTAGTGAAAGTATATATAGCATTTTCCGTTGAAAACCCTTCTGGAAACCAAACTGACATTTTGTTAAAACTTTATTTTTACAAAGGTGTGAAGCTACTGTACTTTTTCAAGAATTTTGGATAAGGCAGTCAGAAGAGAGATTGGGCGGTAGGTGTTGACATCAGACGTATCCCCTTTTTTGTGCAGTGGTTTAACAATGGCATACTTCAGTCTATCTGGGAAAATACCCTGCTTCAGAGAGCTATTACATATGTGGCTAAGAATCCCACTTATCTCTTGGGAATAAGGTTTTATTATCCTGCTGGAAATGCCATCAATTCCATGTGAGCTTTTATTCTTGAGAGGGTTTATTATGCTCCTAATTTCAGAATGAGAGGTGGGTGCAGTTTCAATTGTATCAAATGGTGTGGGTAAGGCTTCTTCCATTAACTACCTTGCTTGTTCTAATGAACATTTAGATCCTATTTTCTCCACAACATTTAAAAATGATTATTCATAATGTTTTCGATTTCCGGCTTGTTGTTCATCATGTTTGCATTCGCTTTGTTGGTAATGCCGTCATCCTCTACTCTTGGTTGCCCTGTCTCCCTTGTAATAATATTCCAAATTGTTTTGATTTTGTTATCAGAGGTATTAATCTCAGACATGATGAACATGCTTCTGGACTTTTAATAACCTTTCTTAATGTAGCACAGTAGTTTTTAAAATATTTGGCTGTTTCTGGGTCATTACCATTTTTTTTGTTAGATACAGTACCCTTTAGTGGTTACAAGATATTTTTATTCCTTTAGTAAGCCAAGGTTTTTTGCATGGTTTCTTATAATTAGATTTAACTACTTTCTTGGGGAAACAGTTTTCAAATTCCCTTACAAGTGTATCATGAATTAAGTTATATTTTAAATTAGCATCGGGTTCCTTGTACATCTCATCCCAGTCTAACTGCCGAAGATTTTCCCTGAAATTTCTAATTGTTGAGTCATTAATTGAACGCACAACTTTGGAGGGTAGTTTTGAATTACTGAATGGAGCTATGTCATATACTGTAACTAGCTGAGCACCATGATCAGAGAGGCCATTCTCAACAGGACAAGAATTTATGTTTTTAAACTTATATTTGTCTATAAAAGTGTTATCTATCAATGTGCTGCTGTCCTTTACTACCCGAGTGGGAAAATTAATGATAGATGTCAAATTGAAAGAACTGAGCAAGACTTCAAGGTCGTTATTCCTATTACACTCTGTCAGTGAATCAACATTGAAGTCCCCACAAATAATAATTTGCTTTCCTCTATCTGACAGATAGCACAACAAGGCATCCAAGTTTTCCAGGAATAAATGAAAGTTTCCAGAAGGGGACCTATATACTGCTACAATTATGAAAGAGCCCTCCTTCAGTTTGACAGGCACATGCTTCTATATGTTGCTCTAGACAAAACTTTTTTGTATGTAAGCTTTTTACACAGTGATAACTTTTGACATATATGGCAACGCCTCCTCTCACCTTATTCTCTCTATTCATATGTGCAACTAGTTTATAACCACTGATATCGAAAGTATTCTCGGACTTTATGTACGCCTTGTACTTACAGTCCATGCTGGACCTCAGTGAGTAGCTGCAAGCTTATTGGGCAGCTGAGTGCCAAAGTGGCGTAACTTAATTTTTCCCACTTCTGGTAAATGAAAAAAAAATGGCTCTGAGCACTATGGGACTTTACTTCTAAGGTCATCAGTCCCCTAGAACTTAGAACTACTTAAACCTAACTAACCTAAGGACATCACACATCCATGCAAGATTCGAACCTGCGACCGTAGCGGTCGCGCGGTTCCAGACTGTAGCGCCTAGAACCGCTAGGCCACCCCGGCCGGCGGTAAATGAAAGGTTTTGGGCTTCTTTTAATGTAAATTCATGATTTGCAGTAATTCACGATTCATTTGATGAAATGTACAAATGAAATATTATAATTACGTTTAATGCAGACATTTTTGTTGTATGTATCTTAAATTCCTTTTTGTAGTTCTTGCAACTTAGAGTACAACTTTTCCTCTCAGAAATTTAATCATAGTGAAAGGTAAAGTGGTATGAATCAACAGTTGTACCAATCTTCTTATAAACGTTTTGGAGGAGGAGAAGGAATACGCTGTCTTTTAATTTCATAATAGCAATTTATTTATGAAACATAAACATAATGTGATACAGTATATGGGAGTCTTCACTTATTGCTCCCATTATACACTTTTCTCACACAAATTGAGTTAAAATAATGGCATTATTGTTGTTAATTACTAGAACGCTACCTACTGAGTCTGTCTAATGATTCAGCAATGGGCTCATCTACGTATTATAAATAAATATTTAAGGATAAAGCCTTGGGGTTTCTGCCTTGTAAAAATTTATTGTAGTTTTGTTTTGAATCATGGGGCTTCAGCCGTTTTAAAAGTAAAATTCCTTATTGTTAAGTCTTAGTTGGTTTGGCCCTTCAGCCTCCTTTTTTAAAATTATTTAAGGATAAAGCTTTGGGCCTTCTGCCTTTGAAAATTTATTGTAGTTGCGTTTTTAAATTATGGGCCTTCAGCAGTTTTAAAATTAAAATTCCTCACTTGTCAAGTCTTAGATTGTTTGGGCCTTCAGCCTGATTTGAAATATTATTTAAGGATAAAACCTTGCGCTTTCTTCCTTTTGAAAATTTATTGTAGTTATGTTTTACATCATGGGCCTTCAGCCGTTTTAAAAATGAAAGAAGTTGTGCCCCTAAGCCATAAGATTGTGTGACATATTCAGTTGATAGTTAAGCTTGGAAATTTGCGCTGTAATGTTTGGGCATCTAAATATAGTTGTATATGTTCGAGTGTAACTCACAGCCGCTCAGTTTTGGCCCCTTTCCACAATTCCAACTACCTGTTCTGTCCTGCGGATTTAACCAGGCGTTTCAGCCTTGTATGCCATTTCATTTTATACCAGGAACACTTTTGGTTGTCATCCCTGGCACCCTTACAGCACAGAAATACATTGACGATATTCTACGCACCGTTTTGTTGTCAAGTCATCTGTGGTTATATTTCAGCAAGATAATGACCGCCCGCACACGCCGAGAGTTTCTACTGCTTGGTTTTATGTTTGCCAAACCATATCTTGGCCAGCAAGGTCGCTGGATCTCTCGCCAATTGAGAAGGTTTGGAACATTGTGGGGAGGGCACTCCAAGAAACTCAGAGTTTTGAAGATCTAACACGACAGTTGGACATAAATTTGGAAATTTGTGGTAAGGACTATGGGACCAAACTGGTGAGGCAATCGGTCCAAAGGCTTACGCACTACTTAATCTAACTTAAAGTAACTTACACTAAGGACAACACACACACCCATGCCTGAGGGAGGACTCAAACCTCTGATGGGGGGAGCCGCGCGGACCGTGACAAGGCGCCTGAGACCGCACGGCTACCCCGCACGTCCAGTTGGGCATAATTTGGCAAGGTATCCCTCAGATGGACAATTTATGATTCTATCATTCTGTGCCAAGTTGAACAATTGTTTCATAAGGACCAGAGGTGGCCCAGCCCGTTATTGACTTGCTCAATTTGTAAAGCTATTCCTCTTGAATAAGCCATACAATTTTTTTCTGAAAAAGTAATCATTTGTTTGTATATGTACATCGCGTCTACCTATTTCTGTTCCATTCGGATAATTCCCTAGCGGTACGTCGTTTATTTTGTCTCAGAGTGTACATGGCACAACTTGCTAAAAAAAAAGGGACCGGGTGATAAGGCATATCCTGAGACGTGAAGGAATTTCCACCTTTGTAGTGCAGGCAAGTGAGGGGTGTAAAAGTTGTTGAGGGAGACCGTGGCTTCACTACAATAGGCAGGTGGCTTGTAAGATGTATGTAAGTTGCAATAGTTACGTGGAATTGGCGAGACGTGACAAGGAATACTTAAGTGCAGAGCTGAATCAAACGGGTCTTCTCAATGAAGACAAGACGTCAACGATAGGAGTCTTGAAGTTCAGAATGTTTGTGGGTTTCGCACTGCAGCTCAAGGTGCCTTGGCCGATTCACTCGTCAGCCGGTGGAACGCGAGCTAAATATACAACAGCGGTGGGCTGTGGGACGGGCTGTGTGGGAACTTCTTGAAAGCAGCGGCGCCACCCTTTTAGCGGGCTGTCGAGCTGTTTGCAGTCGGCGCAATCTGAATTGCAAAACCAAAGCGCCGTTAACAAGCGGCGGCGGGCATTTTTATTTAGAGGATCGTCGAAAGCACGCACCGCCCGTGCATCAGCAGACGATGCAAAACAGCGCCCCTTGCCGGCAGGAAGCGAGTGCCCCGGTAATTGTCCGAGTCTTCCCACGGCCGGAAGGATGCCAGTCAGGGTCTGTCGGACAGCTGAGTAGTGGGGGGTTCGTGATCACTTTGCTGGCTAGTATGAAGTGCTTTTCCTTCGTAGACACCGGCCCTCTGTGTGTACACTCTTCCGGACAACTAGTAGCACGCAGGCCTAAGTTCGCCGTTGGGTCGATTCTTTCTTGTCGCAGTTGTTTCACTCCTGATTATTTCTTGATCTACATGTCTTGACTAACTTACTTCTAAGACATCACGTTTTGTTTCCCGTGGTATCCTGGAATTCTACATGGTCCAGGCACATTAATGTGACTACCGCTGCAATAACAACTCACAGACGACAGGTGGCAGCACTATCAGTGGAAGGTATGTATAGCGTGACGGCGGGACGTAGAAAACTACACTACTGGCCATTAAAATTGCTACACCAAGAAGAAATGCAGATGATAAACCGGTATTAATTGGATAAATATATTATACTAGAACTGACATGTGATTGCCTTTTCACGCAATTTGGGTGCATACATCCTGAGAAATCAGTACCCAGAACAACCACCTCTGGCCGTAATAACGGTCTTGATACGCCTGGGCATTGAGTCAAACAGAGCTTGGAAGGCGTGTGCAGATACAGGTGCCCATGCAGCTTCAACACGATACCACAGTTCATCAAGAGTAGTGACTGGCGTATTGTGACCAGCCAGTTGCTCGGCCACCATTGACCAGACGTTTTCAATTGGTGAGACATCTGGAAAACGTGCTGGCCAGGGCAGCAGTCGAACATTTTCTGTATCCAGAAAGGCCCGTACAGGAACTGCAACATGCGGTCATGCATTATCCTGCTGAAATATAGGGTTTCGCAGGCATCGAATGAAGGGTAGAGCCAGGGTCGTAACACATCTGAAATGTAACGTCCACTGTTCAAAGTGCCGTCAATGCAAACAAGAGGTGACCAAGACTTGTAACCAATGGAACCCCATACCATCACGCCGGGTGATACGCCAGTATCGCGATGACGAATACACGCTTCCAATGTGCGTTCACCGCGATGTCGCCAAACTCGGATGCGACCATCATGATGCTGTAAACAGAACCTGGATTCATCCGAAGAAATGACGTTTTGCCATTCGTGAACCCAGGTTCGTCGTTGAGTACACCATCGCAGGCGCTCCTATATGTGATGCAGCGTCAAGCGTAACCGCAGCCATGGTCTCCGAGCTGATAGTCCATGCTGCTGCAAACGTCGTCGAACTGTTCGTGCAGATGGTTGTTGTCTTGTAAACGTCCCCATCTGTTGACTCAGCGATCAAGATGTGGCTGCACGATCCGTTACAGCCATGCGGATAAGATGCCTGTCATCTCGACTGCTAGTGATACGAGGCCGTTGGGATTCAGCACGGCGATCGTATTACCCTCCTGACCCCACCGATTCCATATTCTGCTAACACTCATTGGATCTCGACCAACGCGAGCAGCAATGTCGCGATACGATAAACCGCAATCGTGATAGGCTACAATCCGACCTTTATCAAAGTCGGAAACGTGATGGTACGCATTTCTCCTCCTTACACGAGGCATCACAACAACATTTCACCAGGCAACGCCGGTCAACTGCTGTTTGTGTATGAGAAATCGGTTGGAAACTTTCCTCATGTCAGCATGTTGTAGATGTCACCACTGGCGCCAAACTTGTGTGAATGCTCTGAAAAGCTAATCATTTGCATATCACGGCATCTTCTTCCTGTCGGTTAAATTTCGCGTCTGCAGCACGTCATCTTTGTGGTGTAGCAATTTTAATGGCCAGTAGTGTATTTAGTCGTCGTTGTAGTG